>NW_026575130.1:0-10000000 GCF_905146905.1 Nyctereutes procyonoides
GGGGATCCCTGGGTGGCGCAGCGGTTTAGCGCCTGCCTTTGGCCCAGGGCACGATCCTGGAGACCCGGGATCGGATCCCACGTCGGGCTCCCGGTGCATGGAGCCTGCTTCTCCCTCTGCCTGTGTCTCTGCCCCCCCCCCCTCTGTGACTATCATGAATAAATAAATAAAATCTTTAAAAAAAAAAAAAAGAAAAACACTTGTTCTTTAACAAAGCATGACTTTCTGACTAAACTTTTGCAATGGACTAAAAGAGGCCTCAACAAGGAATAAAGACTCTTTGTTCTGTACCTACTCTCTCATTCTGAAGCAGTATCATTGATTTAACAGGTGAAGCATCCAATAAACACCCAGAACTGGGAAACAAAAAATAAACTGATTTAATGCCTGAGAAAATATTATCTTCTATAGTAAGCCTTTGCATGAGAATTGACTTTCATTATATCCTCCTCATCTTTACTAGCATCCCTATGTCATAGTTGTAATAATGTAATAGTAAGAGCTAAAACATACTGATTTTGTGAGGTATATAATCACTGGTCTATGTATGTACTGCTATAAGCCCCTTAAACTTACCCCTTCTAACAAGCTTATAACAAGCTTATGTCCTATGTACTATCATTATCCCTATTTTACAGAAGGGGTATTCATCTATTCCCCTTTATGTCCTTGGTGAAGTCCTTGTTCAATCCCCCAGTTTTGTCTGTGTCTCATCAGTCACACTGCAGGAAAGACACAGTCTCACAGAAAAAGAAAAGAATGATTAAAAGAATGGCTATTATTTATTGAATATTTGTTCTGACATCGGTCCTACATACTTTATATAATTATTTTATTTAATTCTTACAACTACTTTGTGGAATAGGTATTGTAATCCTATTTTACAGACTGAGAAACTGAGACCCAAAGCAGTTAGGTGATTGCCTAAGGACTTTAGAAAGAAGTCCCTGGTCTCCTCACAGGGAGCCTGCTTCTCCCTCTGCTTATGTCTCTACCTCTCTCTCTGTGTCTCAAATGAATAAATGAATAAAAAATCTTTATTAAAAAAGAAAAAGGTGGATGGCACCTTTTCAAAAGAAAAGGTGGTGGCTCAGTGGTTGAGCATCTGCCTTTGGCTCAGGGCATGATCCCGGGGTCCAGGGATCAATTCCCGCATCAGGCTCCTCACAGGAAGTCTACTTCTCCTTCTGCTTGTGTCTCTGCCTCTCTCTGTGTGTCTCTCATGAATAAATAAATAAAGTCTGTAACAAAGAAAAGAAAGAAAGAAAGAAAGAAAGAAAGAAAGAAAGAAAGAAAGAAAGAAAGAAAGAAAGATCCCTGAATCTGTTTATCTACTTCTTCACCATCTACCTCCTAACACATACCCTGCAAACCCCACCCTCCACTCTTGAGGAGGAACCATACTTTATTCACATTTTCTAAGGGGCACACATTGTTCCAAAGTTTAAGAACCACTGAAGTATAGAGATGCCCGGGTGGCTCAGTGGCTGAGCGTCTGCCTTCAGCCCAGGGCGTGATCCCGGAGTCCTGGGATTGAGTCCCATATCGTGCTCCCTCCCTGCATGGAGCCTGCTTCTCTCTCTGCCTGTCTCTGTCTCTCTGTCTCTCTCTCTCTCTCTCTCTCTCTCTCTCTCTCTCTCTGTCTCATGAATGAATGAATAAAATCTTTAAAAAAAAAAAGAACCACTGAAGTATAAATGTCATGAAACCACTAGATACTATAGGTGGGCTAATGAGTACTATTAGATTCTAGATTCAGGTGGAATTTCTTCTCAAATTCTTCCTCCACCCTAGGTGGTAAAACATTGGTCCCTCTGCAAGGATGGAGATCAAAAGACATTCCACAGCATTTCTGTTCTCAGGACCATAGAGGTACAACCTTCCCTTTGCAGCTTACCTTTAGCACTTTCCCTACCACTTCTGTCTTGTTCCTACCCTAAGTCTGATTTGTGTACTCCCTTCAGTCTGTCACCTTCACCAGACT
Source organism: Nyctereutes procyonoides (assembly GCF_905146905.1). Classification (NCBI taxonomy): domain Eukaryota; kingdom Metazoa; phylum Chordata; class Mammalia; order Carnivora; family Canidae; genus Nyctereutes; species Nyctereutes procyonoides. The sequence goes on from NW_026575130.1 coordinate 1,985, forward strand.
AAGATCTTTGAAGTAGGGGCCATGTCTATTTTTTCTTTCTATCCATCTCCAAATTACAATATTTTACATATAGTTATTCCCTGATATGCTTTTGATGGAACAGAAACTAAAGCAATAGTCTCAAGGGACGTCTCAGACCAGCATCTAAATATTGTGTTCTTATTTCAGACATATGTCAGGCTCAAAGTCAGCTACAGCCCTTGCCTTCCTTTGAATTCTAGAAGCTGATGAATTTTGGGGTTTTTGTCAAATAACTATAAAAGAACATTTTAAACATTACTATATGCATTTCTCTGGGCTTCATTATGTAATTGCTGCTATCCTCCAGCCTCTGATTTTGTAAAATGCACTCTGCTTTTTTTCTAGCTCTGCCTGTGCAGGGTATAGGTATGTGGAAACAGATGGTAGATGGAAACCCTCAAAAAGTGAGCTCAAGCCAATTTAATGATTTTTTAAAACCTTCAGACAGTCCCCATTATTTCCTTATTTTCCAGTATAGATTTCCTATGAGACACACTTATAAAAAATAATAGAATAAGAGTTGTTTTAATATGACTTCATCCCAATCATCCATAGAGCACATACTATATTACTGTTTGAGTCTCTGCTCTCTAGAAAGTTGTTTTTGTCTCTTTTTCTTCAGCAAGGAGTTTATATGACAGTTTGAGTTTTTATGGAATACTGGCACTATTATTTTCATTGTGTTGTGAGAAAATGATCAGTAAAATAAATTTATGTGTCCATATTCACTCATACATCTGCTGGGATCTGCAGGTTACATGGGGGAATTGAGGGGCAGCAGGAGGTGGTGGGGGTGAGGAAAGTTAGGGGACTCATCTTACTGTTTTTACTTAAATTACAAGTCACAAATAGAAATGTTTTCAAGAGATGATTTTCACATCCCTGAGAAAATGGCAATTGTCTAGATGGTATATTTGTGGAAATAGCTGGAGCAAGGGGAAGGGCACTACAAGATGGTCCCCTGAGCCTCACTTTGGTGTTGCCACTATTCATATGACACTTCATGTATAAAACTACATGAATCCTCCAGTGAAAAATGTAAATGAATTTTGAATTTTGAATTAATAAGCATTAATAGAGGCATTTCTTTTCTTCTTTTTTCTAGTTTATTTTCAAGGCCATTTCTGATCAACTCCACTACGTTTTCTAAATAATACAAAGATACCAGAGATTTGGGGGTAGAAAGTGTATGCCTACCTAACATTGGCCCATAGAACTCCTCAAATTGCACCTTGCAACTGTTGTAAAATGAGTTCATCGAAACAGTAATATTAATTTAATCATGTATTGTTTTAGTTTTTATGATGAAATAGTTCAGAGGAATATGTTTAAATAAATTCCTAGTGTTTTATCTGAAAATCTATTCTATGATAATAAAAAGTAGGTACTCACATTTTTTTCCTAAAGTCCAAGTAAAATACTGAGATTTGAATAGGGCATATCAGTTGTCTAAAGTCACTCGAGTTTGGGGAAAAGAGTTTCTTTTCACTTTATGAATAAGAAATCCAAAGCAACTGAATAAGTAAAGGAATTAAAAAATGCAATACAAAGGATCAGTTTCCATTTCATGTGCAGTGAACATTAGAATTTTCTTTAAATTTTTTTCAAGAGATGAATGTTACCTATAAATATTGAAGAGATGATTTGAAGCACTTCCGATTTCTATAATCAATTTTTAAATTGAAATAATTTTATCACAAAGCTAAGAAAAAAAAAGAGACAGGAATAAAAAAAAAAGGGATGAGTGAGACATTCCACAGTTTCTCAGTTGAAAGGAACAGCACTTCCTTTTCTCATGATACCAGAAGCTCCCTGGATAGTGGACCATATCTGATTGAATCTGTCTCCCTCCAGCAGAGCAGTTGTGTTACTTTTCCCAGCAGCTGATTGGGTCAGTCCAACTCAGGGCACTCAGCTGACCACCAGGTTATTACATTCCCAAGACTGAAGACTCCTTTTTTTTCTCAGCATTTAATGCATCATTCCTCTCTTTAGAATTTTAGGCTCCTTCCTCTGAGAAGTAATACAAAAAGAATGCATAACTGGGGGCTCTTTCAAACTAGTGCATGATCAGTTTTCTCCTCTTTCATTCCTGGAGAGTAAATGGAAAAATATGTTTAATGCCTGTTGTAACTATAACCTCCATTTGCTTGATTAAGAGAATGGGCATTTGAAATTTTTGCACTGAAAAAATAATTACTACACAGTTATTATATTTTAGCTTTATTTCAAGAAGACAAGAAATCCATTGGATTAAAAATTAACAGTAACATTAGGGAATAAAGGACTCATTAACCAGGAATTAGGTCACTAACCTAGTTTATTTTCAATGCTATATGTTATGCAAAAGAAAGACAATCTCCTTTAGCTTACACAGAAATGAAGGAAAGAATGTGTGATGTGGGATCATTTCTGTGGCTTACAACTGTGGAGGGTGGTTGTAGCCTGTGGAGCCAGAGTGGAGAAATGAAGCTGAAAGTGCTTTGATGTCTAAATTCCACTGATAACTTTTAAGCAAAAATAACAGTAGAGTGAGCTGTGAAAATAGTAGTGGAAGAGAGAGGATGTTTCAAGAAAAATATTCACACAATTATTTAACATTGAGCTGATCAAACAAAATAAAATTGTGAGCCATTTTCTTCTTAGGAAGAAAATAGGATGTTTACATTCTTAATATTTCCTTTCATCTGAGTCCAAATATGAAGAATCTAAGAGTCTGAGGCTGGCTGGATCTTTCAATAATTTTCCTTCAGAAAAGCCTTCAGTGAGGAATTAAGAAAGTTAATGTCAGGGGGAAAGGAAGTTGTTTTAATGGGAAGGGGGAAAGCTGAGGAAAAAGTGATGACAATATAAACAATAAATTCAAAGAGGGAAACACCTCTAGTCTCAGCTAGAAGGGCCACTTGAGTGGTACTTAACACTGGCTCCTTGCTCAGAGTGCTGACCCCTAACCTGGTTCTCCCAAAGTACAAACACTCACAAGCCCAAGTAACCTTTGCCATCTCAGAGCCAGGCTGTGTTATGCCTACACATGGGGAAGTGATACTCCTCCATGGTCCAGAAGCACAGGCTCACAAAGGCTGAGACCCAATCTCAGAACTATAAAATTCTTCTCCTTCCTCCCATACCTCACCACCACGTTACTAAAGGCTCTTTACAGCAGTTGCTTTTACTGGATATATCATGTCCAACTAACAAGAAAAACTTGCAAGACACACGAAAAGACAAAACAAAACAAAACAACCCCTCAATTTGAAGAGATAGAGCAAGTGTCACAACCAGAAAATTAAAGATAAAGAAAAAATTCTGAAAGAAGCCAGAGGGGAAAAAAACACCTTACTTGCAGAAGAACACAGTTAAGAATGATATCTGACTTCTGAGAAGCCCTGCAAAATGAGCATGGAGCAAAATATTTAGTCTTGAGAGGAAAATGATGCTCCTCTTCCCTAACCTGTTCCTACTTCACCACCTAGGTTTCTAAACCACATGATAGATGCCTCTGTGCCAGTGAAAACAGATCGTTAAGATCTTCCCTGTAGCCCCTGTCTGCATCAGGCTTCAGGCTTACTCCATGGGTTGCATTAATAACAGAGACCGCACCCTGCCCCCTCCATATCTATCTCCAGACACCTCCCATTTTGGAGATACTTTCCTACTATGTAAACTACTCCACCCAAAAAGCCTCTTTGAGCTTTTAGCTGCCCATTTTCATCAAACACACACCAAAATCCCAAGTCCCGATGAATTACTACTACACTAGTAATTCTTCTATAACAATACCCATTTCTCCCAATTTATGTAAAATCTAGCTACATCCAAGGAGATCACAAGGTCTTCAATCAAGTTGCTAAATACCAAGCCCTATAGTTGCTCAGAACACGTCATTAACGTGTATTTTCAAATCCAAAGCCCAAGCGCTATTTGGATTGTCACACGGATAAGGGGAAAGAAAAGGGTGAGAGGGCATTTGGCAGAAATGTATCCTCAGATCTCCCCTCCTAAAAACTGCTTGAAGAAGTTGCCATACCATGTCAGCACTTCATGATCTCCTTGCTCCCCGCGCCCTTGCTCTCTGCTTCACCCCCACTTCCCAAATCTTCTTGTCAGGGCTTTGCATCTTTTCAAGTGTCCCACCATTCAGCCAGTTGTTGTTGTTGTTGTTGTTGCTTTTAAGATTTTATTTATTTGAGAGAGAAAGTGAGCCAGAAAAAGCACAAGCGGGGGAAGGCCACAGGAAGTGGGAGAAGCAGACGCACTGCTAAGCAAGGAGTCCCCAACCAGGGGTAGACCCTAGGACCCTGGGATCAGGATTTGAGACTCAGGCAGACACTGAGCCACCTACATGCCCCTCTTTAGCAGCTCTTTAAGCCAATAATTGGTTGTTAAATTTGAATCTTCTTCCACCTAACCTCCCAGAAAAAATTTATCACTACATCCCATTGGTTCTATACTCTAAATTTCTATTGATTTTATTTTCCCCTTCTCTGCATCCCACAGTCTCTAGTCTGGACCTACATCATGACTTGCTGAGACTAATACAATAAGCCACAACTGACTTCATTGCATCTATTTTTGTGCCCTGAACATTTTTTCCCCTATGATACAGAGTATTTTTTAAATGTCTGCTTCTCCCCCTCTTGGAATCTTAAAGTCTTCCTAAATTCTCTGAATGTCAGGGCCTTCAACTATAAACTGAGGATAATGATTTCTCCACTAGTGGTTATTATAAGAATTTGAGAGAATATAGAATATATGTACAGAGAATATGTATATAAAAAGCCTTATATAATATTCTATCTGGCATGTGTCAGAAGTTATTACTTTTTTTGTTAAGATACTTGAGGGCATTGGACTAAGTGGAGAAACAGAAGTCCATTCTAGCTCTAAACTACTACGGTTGTATGTTACCAAAAGAAGCTGGATGAACCTAAATATTAAACTTGATGCCATACTCTTTAGATATTCTATTGGTAATAGAATACTGAATTAGATGGACGCAGATATGACTCATATCAGACTATGTCAAAGGTCATAAAAAATCACTCTTGTCTACATACTGCATGTTGCCAACCCCAGCTTTGTCACTTTTCTTCTGCTGGGTCATAGATTGTCGACAGATTGCTCAAGCTAGGGAGTTAAAAAAAGAAAATGAATGCTTCAAATAAGTCCAGCCTTTAGGGATCCCTGGGTGGCGCAGCGGTTTGGCGCCTGCCTTTGGCCTGGAGCACGATCCTGGAGACACAGGATCGAATCCCACGTCGGGCTCCCTGCATGGAGCCTGCTTCTCCCTCTGCCTGTGTCTCTGCCTCTCTCTGTGTGACTATCATGAATAAATAAATAAAATCTTAAAAAAAAACACAAATAAGTCAAGCCTTTAAACAAACTGAAATAAGAACTTTAATATAAACACCGCTCATCTCATCTTTGCCTCAAATGAGGATGAGGGCGGAAGGAGAGTTTCCAAAGGTGGAAGTGATGGTGTTTTCCAGTTAATGCATAAGAAGGGAGAAAAGAACAATCAGAGAGAGGCATAACAGATGGTCTTCTGAGAAAGACATACTTTTTAACGGAATTAAACTGAATTTAACTGAATTTAATTTAATTTAAAAAGTCTCCTGGGTTCTCCTCCACAGGAATTTGAGGGTCAAAACACTGGGGAATGAGAAGTTTATAATATTTTCTCTGGTTCCTAGAACTCTTTTTTTTTTTTTAAGATTTTACTTATTTATTCATGAGAGAGACACACACACACACACACAGAGAGAGAGAGAGAGAGAGAGAGAGAGAGGGAGGGAGAGACACAAGCAGAGGGAGAAGCAGGCCCCATGCTGGGAGCCTGACGTGGGACTCGATCCCGAGTCTCCAGGATCACGCCCTGGGCGGAAGGCTGCGCCAAACCACTGAGCCACCGGGGCTGCCCTGGTTCCTAGAACTCTTTCAGGAGAATAGGCTAGCTCTGAAGTGTGGAGTAACTACCAGGAAAGGAAAAAGAATAAAGAATACCGAAGGAATATGGTGACCCTCAGCACCTTGAGATTCAAAATGCAAATGTGAAACCTGTGTCTATCAGTAGATATATAGTACCTTTTCCAGAAGCATAAGTCTATGTTCTAGTCTTTCTCTGATCCTCTTTTCTAGATTCTAAACTCCTGCTCCATCATCCCAATCTTGAAAGGAATTTCTTGGATCAATGACCATTCATTCCTGCAGATGTGGGAATTGTGCCATTTCCTTTTTAATCTGTGGTAGATAAATATATCTTTCTCAATGAATGAAGCATTAGTTTATTTGCTTAAGATAAATTAATTAATTAATGAGTCTGAGAACTCCCCACAAAGCTTGTTCTTACAGCCTGAATTGCAAAGTCTTTCTCTATTGTGGGTAGAATGCCTACCTTGTTGGTTGTACAGGAAACTGAGAGTTATAAATGAAAAACCTTATATTCTGCTTGGCACAGAGTCTAGAGTTATCTTTTCCTGTAATAAAGTTCGATGATATCCCAAATTTGGAAATTAAAATTTCAGGCATATCCCCAGAACAAGCATCATTAGGATTTCAAATAGTCCGTAGCTCATGGTCCAAATACACACGTTTTAAAATGTCATATAATTGATGAGATCCATTAAACCTCAAAGACATATTTGGCTTTCTATTATGAATTCCAATACTTGAAAACCTTGGGGGAAAGCCTTCTGTAATAGGGTATGTCAAATACAAGCTCTGTTTTTGCTTATTTATACTAAATAGCCTCTAACCCCCAATGCACTATGCTGCACAAGATTTATTTACAAAGTCTTTAGCCAGAGCTAGAGTTCCATGAGTTCTAGTATGCATGAACTTCCCTCCAGCAAATTATTTTGGGTTAGTTTTTGTGATGTGGCTTTGATTTCAACATATTTGTCCATTTATGTTTAGAAAATACATAGTTATGACCACTTTTTATCCAGTGAGCTGTATTTTCATTTTGGAGTATACTATTTAGAACAAAGACTAAATGTATTGAATGCATTCCTTCATGGGTTATAAATCAAATTTCTGGATAGGGACATGATCCTTACATCCTAAGCAAGGCAGAAAGTTATATAATTTTCAAAATATTTAGTGAGATCAGTTGACCCATATTTTGAAGAGCATTCAAATTTTTCCCCATGAATAATATGAATCACACATAAACCCACATTTACCTACTTTTCCTAACTTTTAAAATGTAGAAAAATGGGCGCCTGGGTGGTTCGGTCAGATAAACATCTGCCTTTGGCACAAGTCATGATCCCAGAGTCCTGAGATTGAGTCCCACGTTGGGGTCCCTGCTCAGCGAGAAGTCTGCTTCTCCCTCTCCCTCTGTCCCTCTCCCTTGATCGTGCACTCTCTCGCACACTCTCTTTCTCTCTCTCAAATAAATAAATAAAATGTAGAAAAATTCAGGTTCCTAAATTACATGTTACTATTCAAAATAATTGTCATGTGACTGCATTAGTTGGCTAATTGTATGTTCTCACTAAGATACATTATTATTTGAAAAGAAATTGTTTTCATAGGAGGTATGGAGAAGGATATTCTTTTTTTTTTAAGATTGTATTTATTTATTCATGAGAAACACACACAGAGAGAGGCAGAGACACAGGCAGAGGGAGAAGCAGGCTCCATGCAGGGTTTAGTAATAATAAGCTAAAACATTGGTTTATCTTGAGGCTACTTGGTATACATAATGATAATATCCTCATAAGCACCTGTAGAATGTACTATTTAAAATGTTTTTATATCCATTATCTTTTATCACTTAATCACAGATAGTTATAAATGTCAATAATTCTTTGGATTGGTCAAAATGCAGAAAAAACCTAAATTCATATTTCATGGTATGAATTCATATTTCATAGTAGAATTCATATATCAAAAAACTTTTATTAGCTTTTTGCTGATAAGTAAATAGAGCATTTTACCAGAAGAAATAAATATAGGTTTGGAACAAATATGTCAGAAAAAATGGTTTCTCATTTACATATAAAAATGCATATACCATGACTCCTATCAACCTTCTTTAGTTCACTCTTAAATATGTAACGGCATTATAACCTGAATGGGCTCAACTGGGGTACTGGTCAGACACCACAAATCCTACATGTCACAGCTAGGTTAGGAATTCAACAAGAAGGAGCCAAAATCCAGAAAGGAAATGGAGGGTCCAAACCATTGTTCTTAAGAAGCACAAGGAGTTGTAGCTGGGAAAGCCAAGTATTACAAATTAGAATCACAGTCTGGAGCAAGGCTGACCATGAGAGTGTGATCTAAGGGGCAACAAACAGGTACAACTGGAATTGGATGGGGACATGTGGCAAGTCCTGGGATAACTGGGTATGGAATGTGGTTGCATAAGTTCATGGGTTAGCTGGTATGAGGCACAGAGGTGGCCCTTACTTAAAGGTGAATGCTGGGGGAAAGACAGGTAAAACAGATCAAGTCTTGTTAGTGCTAACTACATAACTGGTTATGATGACAGTTATTAAAATGTAATTCTACATGGAGATTTGTTTTCTTGTTCAGAATGCTTTAATTGGAGTAGTCATGCAATTATTGCCTTCTACTTATTGATTTGAAATATTATTCAAACTAAATATTTGGGAACATATTCTATAATTAACACTTATAAGTAATTGGAATGATTATTAAATATCTACTAACTTCCAAATACAATTACTTATCTGTCATTTTGAAGAGGATGAAGCTTAAATCCTTCATCCTGATAAATAAGAATAAAAGCAATTCATCACTTTGACTAACATAGGATAGATAATAAAAATTATGTGTTGATCAAATATGACAATTCAATATAATTTTTTGTTGTGCTTTTTGCCTATGTATGATCATATAATTCCAGCCAAGCCATTCTTCTGATTCTGATTCTGGATTCAAAGTCTTTGTCTAAAAACTGTATTTAATTGCCCTTCCTTTTGATTTTTGCAAGGGATGTTTCAGCCTCGTGTTTTTGATTTGTATCACATGCATTTTTTCTGAAAAATGTTCTAAGACACTTTTGTGTCTTGTGCAATTAAGGGAAATAATTCTCTACTAGAGGATAATATGGTAAAACAGCAGCTCACAGGAAGATTATCAAAATGCATTTCTCTATTGATTTAATGTGAATTTGTTTGATTCACAAAATCAAACTCTGGAACTTGTGGTAAGAAAAGAAACTAAGGAACACACAAAAAGAACAGAAATATGCAAAGGCCTCAAGGGAAATTTCAGGAACAAAGGGCAACAATTTCTAAATATCTAAAAAAAAATCAAAAGTTTGTACTTTTCTGAAATCTGTCACTAACATGTGCCATGAATTAAATATTTGAAATAGCATAGATTTAAAAATAAAGTTAAAATTGCCACAACTATTACCAATATAAAATATCAATTTTCTTCTTTTCTGCTGATCCCTGCTCCACATTAGGAGGCTGATCTTCACTATTTATTTATTGGCACGGAAGAGAAATGAGACATCACTCCAGAGGTTGATCTGACTAGGGTAGGAAATAGTTTTTCTGGAAACTGCACAACATTTGTAAGTCTCTTGATAATTGTACCTACAGCACCTTGGTTTGCTTGTCTCAGCTCCTATTTTGCTATGAACTGCTAACCAATTCAAGCACAAGGGTTTTGTCCCTAGTGTCAGTGCCACCAGCAGTGTGGCTGCTACAGACACAAGAAATTGAAGGATATGGTTGATGTTGATTCATTTAATTTTCAAGACCCATTTTGTGAGAGGGTTTAGGGAGTTAGATTTCTCTTCTGTGCCCGGAAAAGTACAATATATTTTTGCACTCTGAGATGCTGCATGGTATTGGCCATTTATGTGTATGTGTCTGGATATTTTTCAATATCCAGAGAGACTGCTGAAAACACACACACACACACACACACACACACACACACACAGACTTGGCAGCAAGGCAAAATGACCAACTGAATTGTAATAAAACTAGTTCAATCTTCAAACTAGAGAGATGGCATCATCATCAATAAAAAAAAATACTTTGGAGTTAAACTTTGGAGCTTTGGAGTAAAGCTCACCTAGGCCAGAGGTTTCCACATGGCAGCTTTGGAGATAATCAGGAAAAATCTCTTAGAGATTCTGGCTGCTGGACGCCAAGTGTCACCAAGGACAGTGGTGTCAACAGTTAGCTGTCCTCTTTGCTTCACTCTCACCTGCTGCCGTGTACACACACACACACACACGCACACCCCTACACACATATTCTCTACAATCCTTACCTTCTACTTTGAGGTCCGGGGTCCTACATTTGTCTTCCTTCTGCTCTTTCCTCAGACCAGAGCATCAAGATTTGAGCACATGTACACAGAAACACATAGGCAATCTCCTAAATATTCTTTTGGCTAACAGTCCGCAAATTCCAGTACTCTAAGGATTAACTAGTCACTTTATTTCTTTTGGAAGGCTCTACTATACCCGAAGCCCAACATTTTGTTTATCTTCCACTGTTTATCTTCCAAGGAACATGCTCAAATGCACTCATCATGACAAAGTACCTGCTGTGGAAATACATTTTTAAATTGTGAAACTTGAAGGCTTTTTTGGAGGAGCAGGGGTTATTATCTAATTTTTAAATTTTGTTGATTCTTTGTAGGAAAGGACAAAACATATGATTCTTAGAGATTTTAAACAACTTTAAGCATGTTTTCTAAGCCCCTCTCTAGTGTATAAAGTTAAGCAGATCTACTTTTACACTAAATGGATATTTGAAACCTATAAATTTAAACAAATTTCATTTAAGTGAATTGTTTTGACCTATTCCTCTTGCAACAACACTTTTTGGAGGACTGCTAACAAATAGGTAAAAGAAAGATTTGCACTTCAGAACCCTTTATTTCCCCAATCATGCAAGAGTGTGGGTTCTCATGAATAATGCAAAGATTCGGTGGCAAGAAGCCAAAAAGAGAATAAAGAAAAGCAAAGATAGAGATAACAAATGACTCCACAAACTATACCATTAATCCTTGAATGACTGAGAATTGATTATTAGTGAGCTCTTTTGTTTCAATTATTGACCATAAAAGGATGGCTTTGCAGAGGATCATAAAGCATAATTGAACAGAGGCACTCTCAAAATGGTTAAGTCCCCATATTTTTCCTAAATAAATGTCAACCCTAAAACTATTTAAAGTAATATGTTATCACTGAGAAAAGAAATAAAGTAATATTTTAGTTACTTCTCTAAATATATTTTCTTGAAAGTAAATTAGAAGTAAGGGAGCTCTATTACTCATCTCAATGGCTAGGTTTTTTGATTTATATGTAAATAAATAACTAATATGATGTAGGTACTATAGTCACAATATGTTCTATGGGAGAAGAGACAATAAATTATATTAGTAGCAAGTAAGATATGTATTCTTAGCCTTTTTCAACCCACATTTTATTCAATTAACATTCAATGTTCAGTAAATATTTAGTGGGCCAGATGTTTACATTATATGTAATACATTGCATATAATTATTAATATATGCTAGATGTTTACATTTTAACAATGCCAGCTATTATTTCAAAAAATTTTTAAAACAAAGATTATTAAATAAATGAGGATTAATGGAGATAGTCAATGATTTGCCTTGGGAACGTGATTGAGAGAAAGAATTCAGAGACCTGCCTGCCTGGGGCCAGAAGTGTGCTGGTAAATGTTTAACACTTGGCAATCCAGGTTTAAAAAAAAAAAAAAAAGGAGGGGTGCCTGGGTGGCTCAGTCTGTTAAGCATCTGCCTTCAGATCAGGTCATAATCCCAAGGTCTGGGATGGAGCCCTGCATTGGACACCCTCCTCAGTGAAGAGCCTGCTTCTCCCTCTCCCTCTCCCTCTGCCCCTGTTCCACTCATGCATGCTCTCTCATGCTCTCTCTCTCTCTCAAATAAATAAAATCTTTTTTTTAAAAAAAGGAGGTTGGATTTGTAGTGTTCACAAATTAATGTGATAGAAGTATGATTGCCATGTTTGATTTCAAGTTACATCCTGACATTACTGAATGTGGAATTAGGAAGAGATGCACACAGCCCATTCTCCTGATTCATTATGAACCCACTATAGCCGTAGTTGTTAGTACTTACCAGACAATTTAAGACTAGGAGCCTATTTATAACTGTGAAACAGGCAGAACTAGGAGGCTGAGTAGCTTTGCAGAATGACTCCTAAATGCACATGGATACATTTACCTATGTTCCCATAGTCTTTATCTCTTGTCTTGTCTTGATTTTAGAGTATCCACTTTCATATATTGTCTCTTTTTAGCCCTTTTCAGCCCATTGAGCACCTGATCTCTGCTGCTACAAAGAGAGAAGCAACTTCTGCTATGGGAAGCTGGCAATAACCTTGAGCTACTTCAGCAATATGGTTTACCATTTTGTCACACAATATTAAAAAGTTGTTTACTCAGCGTTGAGGTTTAATAAAATTAGTAAATATTTCCACTTAACGAAATTAAAAAATATATATTTTATTGCTTTATTCATGAGAGACACAAAGAGAGAGAGGCAGAGACACAGGCAGAGGGAGAAGCAGGCTCCATGCAGGGAGCCCGACTTGGGTCTTGATCCTGGGATTCCAGGATCACGCCCTGGGAAGCAGGTGCTAAACCGCTGAGCCACTCGGGCTGCCCCTAATCAAGGAAATTTTTATATAAAATTTGCAGTTTTTCATCGGGAATATATTGAGATGAGAAATTCAGTAACTATAAGCCTTCACTGGAGCTAAATTTCCAGTTTACCCACTAATGCTTTGCACCATCAGTGTAAATGTCAAAACGATTTAAAGGGCAAATAATATCTTAGTGTTATTATGAAAATCACTTTTAACCTTACAGGCCCTGAGACAGGATCGCTGGGTGCCCTAGGGATCCATGGACAACACTTTTGAGATCTATCCTGCTAGTCCAAAGTCACAAATGTCTCTTGGTTTTGGTTATTCCAGAGGCTCCCCTTATCCATTCTCGCCATTATGTAACCCATTCACCAACAAGGAGCCAAAGTGGACTTGCAATAAGGCAATTGCAATCATGTCTCTTCCTCCTCAAACCCTCTTATGACTTCCCATTACTCTAATGATAAAATTAAAACCCTTACCAAGGCTGATAGAGCCCTCTGTGATTTGATCCTTGCCTACTTCTGCAGACTCATCCCTCCTCTGTTCTCTTCAATCGATTTGCAACAGCCACATTAACTTCTTTCTCTTTCTGAAACACAGTAGATTCCATTCTTACCCCCAGGACCTTCGCACATACTGTTCTTTGTACTTGTAACGTTGTTTCCATTCTTTATTTACCTGATTAACTTGGCCCAATCTGCCGATGTCAACTGACATCAACTTAAATCTCACTCTAAGAGGCTTTCCCTACATGATCCCCATTAGATTAGATCCTCCTGTTGTGAGTTCCCATGTTCTTATAATTATATTAGTGTTGTACTTATTTTTGAGATCTGCCTCTTCCATGAGACAAAACAGTTCTCATGGATGAGACTGTGCCTGTCATGCTTCCCACTGTATTTCTAATACACAGAGTAAGGGCTTTGAATGCTGTCTTATTTTATTGAAGGATGTCACCTACTATGAAAAAGAAGAAATTGGATGATTATCAACATGTAAATATCAATCTATCTGCTCCTTTGACCATGTATAACACTGACCTTATGGGCCTCAGTTGAAGGAGCAACAAAGCACTTTAATCCAACACCAATGTACCTCATAAATACTTTCATCATTAAAAAAAAGTGCAAGCTGGAGGTGAAGAGAACACATCTCTCACTCCCTACAGGAATCAAATTGGAGCCAGACTGGTATGGCTGTACTCAAAATTGAAACTCCTCTCCAGTAATGAGGAGTTTCAGTAATGAGGAGGGTCTTGTTACATAGATAGATTTGTCATATGTAAATTCCTCTTTCTTTTAATTTGATATCTTTCCAAGGAAGTTCCTAAATTCTTCATATATTTTAGAAAATCAGCATTCTACTATTTCACCCATTCCTCCATTTCAGTAAATATACTAAAGTATGTACTATCTCTGAGTCAAGTCTGTAACTTCTTGACTTTCTAGAAAAATTGATATAGAGGTAATAGAAAATACTGTGTCTCTTTTCCTATTAAAGAAAAATGCACCAGAAATCAAGTAACTCCAGGAAGCTCAAAGTTCTTTAGAATCTGCCCAACTCTGCATTCACATGTCTTATGACAACTAGCAAGTGGCTAGACATAGTAGTCTAAAAAGGTACCATTAGATATTATAATTTTTAATATTTATTTTTTGCTCAGTTCAAAATAAGCCACCAAAATGATTTAAGACTTCCTGAAACACTCCTGTAAGTATTTTGTTAATTCTACTTAAGATGAAATTGATGTATCTTACACAATGCAGTGTATGAACAATTCATAGTAAGTCATAAAACACAGGATTGCTTGGTGATAAAAAAATTTTTGGTTAAATCACTAAATATTTTATTTATAATGTCTCAACTACATTTGGAAGCATGTGAGACATTGTTTCCTTTTCTATTTCCTGCAGTATTACTCCCAAAGCTAGAGTTTGTTTTAAAAAGACAAAGATTAAACACTGCAGTGAATTATTTCCCTGCTTATGTGCAAACACCTTTTTCTTTTTGCTTGTCTTTGTGAATTTTTGAAATCCAATATTTATTACATTGTGTTTAAAAAAGAGACAGCTTGAAAAAGAAAGGATGGTAACTATAAGAGATCTAATTACCATTAATTGGGTCAGCAAGAGGCTAGGAATAAGCAAATTTGTAATGGAAATAGGAATTTTCTGGAACATTTAAATAGCTGATATTGTGCCATTGCCTTGGAAACCCACTTGGACGTAATCAGTCTTTTTTTTTTTTTTTTTTTTTTAGGTTTGAGAAAGGAATTGCAGATGGAAAAGTTCAAATAGGAGATTAATATCTAGAGGAGAGCTAGTGGTTGTGTTTGGAAACCTAGACATCAAGAGCTCACTGAAGGAGGCTGATTGCTGAAAGAAAGGAAGCACTGGGAATCCCAATTCCCAATTCTGTAAGTGTGGAAGCATCACAGAAAAATTCTCTCCTCTGCAGCAGTTGAACAACATTGTCACCGAATGGCTTGGAATTTACCTATATCTTTTTATATTAGCTGTTTCTAATTTCTTTTTTTATTTGTACTATTTGATTTTAGGCTAATCAACCCAACTTCAATAGCTCTATTATACTTCCTTTAAGGAAATTGTTATTCACCAAAAGTTGTAAGACTAAATGACTCATCTATGGTGTATTATAGACAACTTTCTTGATCTTATAAAAGCTGATTGTGCAATTTTTGCATTATCTTGCTTCTTGCTTTTGCTTTCCTATTTGCTTTCTTTGCGCATGCTTTCCCCATGGTTACTGACTTCTCCAGAGCTTGAGCAAGAGAAAGGTAAGTCTTCAAATTTAGGACAGCCATATTATTAGAGGAATGCTTGGAGAGGTTATGGAAAATAAGTAATTGCCAGCAAAAGTGAGGTTTGTTTGTAAATCATCTATTAATATAATTGATTCATATTAAAAATTCTTCCTTTATATAAAAAAAAATTCACCCTTTTGGGATGCCTGGGTGACTCAGCAGTTTAACGCCTGCCTTCTGCCCAGGGCGTGATCCTGGAGACCCAGGATAGAGTCCCACATCAGGCTCCCTGCATGGAGCCTGCCTCTCTCTCTGCCTATGTCTCTGCCTCTCTCTCTCTCTCTCTGTGTCTCTCATGAATAAATAAATAAATAAATAAATAAATAAATAAATAAATAAATAAAATCTAAAAATAAAAATAAAAATTCTCCCTTTCTTGGGACGCTTGGGTGACTCAGTCAGTTGAGCATCTTACTCTTGGTTTCATCTCAGGTCAGGATCCCGGGTCATGGGATCGTGCCCCACATCAAGCTCCAGACTCAGCACAGAGTCTGCTTCAGAGATTCTCTCTCCTCTTTCCCCTCCCCTCTCTGCTCCTTCCCTGACTCATGCTTTCTCTCATTTTCTCTAAAACAAGTAAGTTAAAAAAATTTTTAAATTCTCTCTTTCTTTAGAACAAAATTGGTAGAATTTTTTATGATGATTAAAATGTTCTGTACCTACACTGTTCAATGCAGTTGCCAGTAGTGCAAGTGGGTAACTGATTTTTTTTTAAGACTTATTTATTGGGGCTTCTGAGTGACTCAGTCAGTTAAACATCTGCTTTCAGCTTAGGTCATGATCCCAGGGTCCTGGAATTTTGCCCCAAGTCAGGCTCTGTGTTCAGGGGGAAGCCTGCTTCTCCCTCTCCCTCTGCCCTACCCCACCCCACCCCTGCTCACGCTCTCTCTTGCTAAAATAAGATTTATTTACTTATTTGATAGAGAGAGAGTGAGCATATGCACTTGGCAGACGTCGGGGGAGCAGAGGGGAGAGGAAGAGGAAAAGGGAGAGAAAGAATCTCAGGCAGACTTCTGGCTGAGCATGGAGCACAACGTGGGGCTTGATTCCATGACGCAGAGATTGTGACATAAGATACAATCAAGAGACTGACTTTCAACCAACTAGGCCACCTGGGTGCCTCGAGTAGCTGATTTTTTTATTTCATTTTAATGATTTTAAATTTAAATAGCCACCTGTAGCTAATAGCTATTGCAGTGGTTAATGGAGCTCTTGAACATGGCTTTTTAGTTATCATGTTCAGCTATACGGTATCATTTCACTACAAAACTACTAATTTGGAAACCATGATTATTTGACTTGGATTGAACTAATCTGTCATTGACTTCTTGAATTATGAAGAAATGAAGACATGGCTGATGAAGAAATGGCTGATAAACAGATTAAGATCAAAAGTTGCATAGAAGCAGAAACATTACAAGAACTAATTTATAACCATTAAAACTATAAATTAATAATGGATTTGTTAGAGGATGAATCACTTTTATTATTCATTAATGTGAAGCAGGTCTAAGTGAACCCTTACTTGGAAACACTCTGAAGATGGTTAATTTTATGTGTCAACTTGGCTGGGTCACAGGATGGCCAGATAGCTGTAAAACATTCTGGGTGAGTCTGTGAGCGTGTTTCTGAAAGAAGTTAGCTTTTGAATTAGACTGAGTAAAGAGATCTGCCTTCACCAATGAAGGTGGGCATCTTCCAAAAAACTGATGGTCCAAGTAGAACAAAAAGATGAGGGCAGTTTGGGTGGCTCAATGGTTTAGCGCTGCCTTCAGCCCAGGGTTTGATCCTGGAGACCTGGGATCGGGTCCCATGTCGGGCTCCCTGCATGGAGCCTGCTTCTCCCTCTGCCTGTGTCTCTGCTTCTGTCTCTCTGTGTGTCTCTCATGAATAAATAAATAAAATCTTTGAAAAAAAAAAAGATGAAGGAAGGGCAAGTTCTCCAAAAAGATGAAGGAAGCGCAAGTTCTTGTTCTCTCTTCTTGAACTGTGAGATCCAGTTTCTGCTCTCAGACGTCAGTGCTCCTGGGTTTTGGACATTGCAACTTTGGTGCTTACACCATCAACTCCTTTACTTCTCAGGCCTTCAGACTTGACTGACTTATACCACAAGCTTTTCTGTCTCTTCAGACTGCAGATTATGGGACTTCTGGACCTCCATAACCATGTAAGCCAATGCTGTAATAAATCTCCTCTTATATATATCCCATTGATTCTGTTTTTCCGGAGAACGCTACCTAAACAACTCTTTAATATTTGCATGTGTAAGCATTTACTCAAACTAAATGCTGAAGGTTCTTTTTTAAACTTTCCCTAAAGAAGCCCATTTTTGCCCTAGAAATTAAATGTATACCTTTGACTTAGTAGAATTTAATATTAATATATTTGCCACCTTGAAGATATGTAAGAACATTAAACCATTTAACATCCAAAAAACTCACTTTTATTTTTAAACATGTCACCAGCACTTCATTTAATGTATTTCATATTTTATATTTTTCACATAAATAGTACTGAACTTTTCTCATATGAGTACAAAATAATGATTTTTTAAATATTTTATTCAATTATACTTCATAGTGATTATTATTTATATCCTATAAGTTTCTTTAGTATAGTATATTAGCATATGGTATAGTATAAATATATGTATATCATATCAAATATTTAAAGTTTTTGCTACATTTTTAGGTAAGAAGTTAAAAACTTTCCCAGTTAGTTTTATGTATAGTCTATAGCACTAATGTACTAAGTATAAATACTAAGTATTATATTTCCCATAATAAATACTATAAGTTTAACTCACTTACATAACCATAAAAACAACCATAAATATAAAGATAAGCACTAATACTTTATTTTTCCAATTTCTTACATTGGGTATTATTTTTAACACCTGATATGTAATATCATTAATAAAAATGATGAATTGATTTGCACATAATGAAAGGGACTTAATAAATATAATAGCCTTTCCAGATATATTGAGCATGGGCCATGGAGCCAGACTGCATAGTCCAATTCCTACCTCTCCCACATAGTAGAAATACCTTTGAACAAGTCATTAAACTAGTCTGTGCTTCAGTTTCCTCACTGGGAAAGTAAAAAATAATGTTTGTCTCTTCATAGGGTCATTGTAAGAGTTATGTAAAAAGATTTATGAGACTTTCAAGGAATATTACACGGTAAACTAAATACATTTGGGACTCTGTAATTTACTTAGAAGAGATATTTTAGGAAGAGGAGCTTGCCAATGTTTATGTATTATTATAGCATCTGTTTTCACAGAAAACTAAACCAGAGTTTACATACTGGAAGACTTTTACTCCATGTATTTAAATTTGTAGATAAAACCTTCAAATATTTTCATTTCCTTAAAGAATGTTAATTTACTTGTCTTTTTCCTCTTAGTACAGGACTGGAAAATTCATAACCTTTTGTAATTTTTGTACTTTGTTTTGAAGGATATATTTTGGACATAGAGTTATCGCAAAAGATGTCCCTCATGTTGAAAACAAATGTCTTTTTCTCTGAAGGACATGTGCATGAAATTTAAAAATATGAGCTTACTCTATATGCCTATAAGGCCAAAGAACAGATATATTAAAAATGGAAAAAACTTTTGAGAAAACTTTTATGTAATGAATACTGCCCTAGAAAAGATGTAATATTTGTGAAAGGCATTGATCCAAAAGCATGATCAGAAATTTTCAAGTAGAGCATTGAATTACATCTCTAAATGCCACCAAGTACTCAATAAACAGATTTCCCTGGCAATGCAAATCAACTTGGGAAAACTGAATATCTCAGTGCTGCTGCCAATTTCTCAGGCCTCAAAGATTTAGATCTCTGAATTCATGCTTAAGTTAATAGTATATTATATGAAATGTTCCATGAGTTTAGTTTAAGACTACCTTTAAAGGTATGCACTTGTGATTCCATTCCCCAGTTGACTCCTCAACTCTATGCTTTTAGGAGATTTGAAGGAAATAATTGGCTCCAAACCCGAGAGCTAAATAGAGAAGTGTGGGCATAAACAAGTGTACTTTTGAACCCCTATTTCTCTCTTTGTATACACTTTTTAAAAAGATTTATTTATTTATTTATTTATTTATTTATTTATTTATTTATTGGGGGGGCGGGGGCAGAGAGAAAGAGAGAGAAACCCAAGCTGATTTCTCCCTGAAACCGTGACCTGAGCAGAAACCAAAACCTGTACACTCAACTGACTGCACCATCCAGGTGCCCCTCTTTGTATTAGCTTTGAGATCATTAGCTTACAGAAGTATGAGAGCTGAAATACAGTAGACATTTATTTCCTACTAGTGTTAAGTCCAAAATGGGAATTCTTTTTTGACAGATGGTCTCCTGTGAGCAGAAACTCAGAGACCTAGGCTTCTTTCAGTTTTGGCTCCCTTAGTTTCAACATGTTTCCAATATGGCCATGCTAGTCTACAGCCAATCAAAACAGGAGAGAATAAATAGCATCCG
Source organism: Nyctereutes procyonoides (assembly GCF_905146905.1). Classification (NCBI taxonomy): domain Eukaryota; kingdom Metazoa; phylum Chordata; class Mammalia; order Carnivora; family Canidae; genus Nyctereutes; species Nyctereutes procyonoides. The sequence continues at coordinate 21,965 of NW_026575130.1, forward strand.
GTGGAAAGGCCTGGGAAAGAGATGGACATGCTTCCACTCATATGCCACTGGCTGAAACTCAGTCATGTGCAAAGGAAGCTGGGAAATACAGCCCAAGCTATCCCAGGGACCACAGGCAACAGTGCAACACCCTTCTGGATAATCTACAGCCTGCAAGCTATATAGTTTCCTCTCCTCAGTCACTAGTGCTTTCCCAGCTACCTCTATCACCCTTCAGTTGCTGGAGGAAAGTAATCTCATTAATTAATTCACAGTTACATGTCAGCCCAGGGTGTGCATTTTAAAAACAGAAGTCTAGGGAGCGATTATTCACTCTTTAAAAGACACATGGAGGAGTTTTGTTTTGTTTTTGTTTTTGTTTCTATTTGTTGTTTTGTGGGTGATTTGGTTAAACAGGATCAAAAAATACTTTAAGCATGTGCTCTTTAGTTCACAAATAAGGCAAATTCTAAGAAGCAGTCAATTTTCTGGAAAGGGAGGGGGAGGGAAAGATACAAATTAAGGAATGGATGTTATATATTCAGTTCTGGTTTTTTCCTCATTTATTTACTTATTCATCATGTAAAGTAGTGGCAGATTGATGTCTCTACTGGTATCAGGTAAAAGATGCATCGTGACAATTCAACAACAGAAACCATGTGTTTTAGTTCCTGTCCTGAGTTAGCATGCATAAAAGATCTAATAGAAATCTCAAATGCAATTTTCCAGAACTGAAAAGTTGACTTTCCTCCACAAACTTGCTTCACACACATCCTTTCCCTTCTCTGCTGATGCAATTCTATCCAAACAAACACTTCCGCAGGACTAAAACTTTAGAGTCATTTTTGACTTCTCTCCTTCTCTCACACATTTTTATCCAAGCTTCAAGAAAGTACTGTTGACTCTATATTCAAAATGCTCAGAATATAAATGCTTCTCCTCATCTTCACTGTTTGATATTCAAGCCCCCATCCTATGTTGCCTGGGTTACTGAAAAAGACCACTAACTGACTTCACTGCTTCTACTTTTACCTAACATCACCACCATGACCACCTCCATGCTCTTCTACACACACACACACACACACACACACACACACACACACACACGACTCAGACTCTACCCTCAATTCATTGAGTAGGAGGAAGAGGAAAAAGTAGAAGCAGTGAAATTAAGAGGTTATTGCAGAAATGAGGGTTGGAGATAATAAATTCTCCTACTACTCTCCCTCTCAGTCTGCTTCAAACATAATTACCTCATTGCTGGTTTTGTACAAACTAGATATTCTCTTACCTTTCTCCCCAACGTTGCCTTCTAAACAAGACTTATCCTGAGTGTCCTATTAAATATTCCAATGTGTTACTCATCCTCCTACCCAGAATTTCCAAGTCTTCTTAAACCAATTTCCTTTTTCTTTTTTTTAAAAATTGAGGTATAATTGATATATAACATTATATTAGTTTCTAGTTTGCAATGTTATAATTTGATATTTGTATATATTACAAAATTGTAAGATAACGTATATACAATATATAAATAATATAATAAAATGTCTTAAATAAAAATATAAAACTAAAACTACAATAAGTCTTGTTAACATCCATTATCTACATAGTTACCAAAAACACTTTTTTGATGGTAAGTACTTTTAAGATCTAGTTTCTTCGCAGCGGTGAAATATGCAATACAATATTAAATATAGTAACCATGATGTACATTATATCCCCATGACTTATTTATTTTATTTTTATTTTTTAAAATCTTATTTATTTATTAATGAAAGACACAGATCGAGAGAGAGAAAGAGAGCAGCAGAGACAAGGGAGAGGGAGAAGCAGGCTCCATGCAGGGAGCCCGACATGGGACTCAATTCCGGGTCCCCAGGATCAGGCCCTGAGCTGAAGGCAGTGCCAAACCGCTGAGCCACCTGGGCTGCCCGACTTATTTATTTTATAATTGGAAATTTGTACCTTATGACAAGGACCCATATCCATTTATCCACCACTCAAACCCTGCCTCTGGCGACCACAAATCTATTCTCTGTATCTATGAGCTCATTTCTTTTCTTTTTTTTAAAGTAAATTTATTTTTTATTGGTGTTCAATTTACCAACATACAGAATAACACCCAGTGCTCATCCCGTCAAGTGCCCCCTCAGTGCCCATCACCCATTCTCCCCCACCCCCCGACGTCCTCCCTTTCTACCACCCCTAGTTCGTTTCCCAGAATTAGGAGTCTTTAGGTTCTGTCTCCCTTTCTGATATTTCCCACACATTTCTTCTCCCTTCCCTTATATTCCCTTTCGCTATTATTTATATTCCCCAAATGAATGAGAACATACACTGTTTGTCCTTCTCCGACTGACTTATTTCACTCAGCATAATACCCTCCAGTTCCATGCACGTTGAAGCAAATGGTGGGTATTTGTCGTTTCTAATGGCTGAGGAATATTCCATTGTATACATAAACCACATCTTCTTTATCCATTCATCTTTCGATGGACACCGAGGCTCCTTCCACAGTTTGACTATTGTGGACATGGCTGCTAGAAACATCGGGGTGCAGGTGTCCCGGCGTTTCATTGCATCTGAATCTTTGGGGTAAATCCCTAACAGTGCAATTGCTGGGTCGTAGGGCAGGTCTATTTTTAACTCTTTGAGGAACCTCCACACAGTTTTCCAGAGTGGCTGCACCAGTTCACATTCTCACCAACAGTGCAAGAGGGTTCCCTTTTCTCCACATCCTCTTCAACATTTGTGGTTTCCTGCCTTGTTAATTTTCCCCATTCTCACTGGTGTGAGGTGGGATCTCATTGTGGTTTTGATTTGTATTTCCCTGATGGCAAGTGATGCAGAGCATTTTCTCATGTGCGTGTTGGCCATGTCCACGTCTTCCTCTGTGAGATTTCTGTTCATGTCTATTGCCCATTTCATGATTGGATTGTTTGTTTCTTTGGTGTTGAGTTTAATAAGTTCTTTATAGATCTTGGAAACTAGCTCTTTATCTGGTAGGTCATTTGCAAATATCTTCTCCCATTCTGTAGGTTGTCTTTTAGTTTTGTTGACTGTATCCTTTGCTGTGCAAAAGCTTCTTATCTTGATGAAGTCCCAATAGTTCATTTTTGCTTTTGTTTCTTTTGCCTTCGTGGATGTATCTTGCAAGAAGTTACTGTAGCCAAGTTCAAAAAGGGTGTTGCCTGTGTTCTCCTCTAGGATTTTGATGGAATCTTGTCTCACATTTAGATCTTTCATCCATTTTGAGTTTATCTTTGTGTATGGTGAATGGGAGTGGTCTAGTTTCATTCTTCTGCATGTGGATGTCCAATTTTCCCAGCACCATTTATTGAACAGACGGTCTTTCTTCCAGTGGATAGTCTTTCCTCCTTTGTCGAATATTACTTGACCATAAAGTTCAGGGTCCACTTCTGGGTTCTCTATTCTGTTCCATTGATCTATGTGTCTGTTTTTGTGCCAGTACCACACTGTCTTGATGACTACAGCTTTGTAGTCCAACCTGAAATCTGGCATTGTGATGCCCCCAGCTATGGTTTTCTTTTTTAAAATTCCCCTGGCTATTCAGGGTCTTTTCTGATTCCACACAAATCTTAAAATAATTTGTTCTAACTCTCTGAAGAAAGTCCATGGTATTTTGATAGGGATTGCATTAAATGTGTAAATTTCCCTGGGTAACATTGACATTTTCACAATATTAATTCTGCCAATCCATGAACATGGAATATTTTTCCCTCTATATGTGTCTTCCTCAATTTCTTTCAGAAGTGTTCTATAGTTTTTAGGGTATAGATCCTTTACCTCTTTGGTTAGGTTTATTCCTAGGTATCTTATGCTTTTGGGTGCAATTGTAAATGGGATTGACTCCTTAATTTCTCTTTCTTCAGTCTCATTGTTAGTGTATAGAAATGCCACTGACTTCTGGGCATTGATTTTGTATCCTGCCACGCTGCCAAATTGCTGTATGAGTTCTAGCAATCTTGGGGTGGAGGCGTTGGGTTTTCTATGTAGAGTATCATGTCATCGGCAAAGAGGGAGAGTTTGACTTCTTCTTTGCCAATTTGAATGCCTTTAATGTCTTTTTGTTGTCTGATTGCTGAGGCTAGGACTTCCAGTACTATGTTGAATAGCAGTGGTGAGAGTGGACATCCCTGTCTTGTTCCTGATCTTAGCGGAAAGGCTCCCAGGGCTTCCCCATTGAGAATGATATTTGCTGTGGGCTTTTCGTAGATGGCTTTTAAGATGCTGAGGAATGTTCCCTCTATCCCTACACTCTGAAGAGTTTTCATCAGGAATGGATGCTGTATTGTGTCAAATGCTATCTCTGCATCTAATGAGAGGATCATATGGTTCTTGGTTTTTCTCTTGCTGATATGATGAATCACATTGATTGTTTTACGAGTGTTGAACCAGCCTTGTGTCCCGGGGATAAATCCTACTTGGACATGGTGAATAATTTTCTTAATGTACAATTGGATCCTATTGGCTAGTATCTTGCTGAGAATTTTTGCATCCATGTTCATCAGGGATATTGGTCTGTAATTCTCCTTTGTGGTGGGGTCTTTGTCTGGTTTTGGAATTAAGGTGATGCTGGCCTCATAGAACGAGTGTGGAAGTACTCCATCTCTTTCTGTCTTTCCAAACAGCTTTAGTAGAATAGGTATGGTTTCTTCTTTAAACGTTTGATAGAATTCCCCTGGGAAGCCATCTGGCCCTGGACTTTTGTGTCTTGGGAGGTTTTTGATGACTGCTTCAATTTCCTCCCTGGTTATTGGCCTGTTCAGGTTTGCTATTTCTTCCTGTTCCAGTTTTTGTAGTTTGTGGCTTTCCAGGAATGCAACCATTTCTTCTAGATTGCCTAATTTATTGGCGTAGAGCTGTTCATAATATGTTTTTAAAATCGTTTGTATTTCCTTGGTGTTGGTAGTGATCTCTCCTTTCTCATTCATGATTTTATTAATTTGAGTCTTCTTTCTCTTCTTTTTAGTAAGACTGGCTAATGGTTTATCTATCTTATTAATTCTTTCAAAGAACCAACTCCTGGTTTTGTTGATCTGTTCCACAGTTCTTCTGGTCTCGATTTCGCTGAGTTCTGCTCGAATCTTAATTAACTCTATTCTTCTGCTGGGTGTAGGATCTATTTGCTGTTTTTTCTCTAGCTCCTTTATGTATAAGGTTAGCTTTTGTATTTGACTTCTTTCCAGTTTTTGAATGGATGCTTGTATTGGGATGTATTTCCCCCTTAGGACTGCTTTTGCTGCATCCCAAAGATTTTGAACAGTTGTTTCTTCATTCTCATTAGTTTCCATGAATCTTTTTAATTCTTCCTTAATTTCCTGGTTGACCCTTTCATCTTTTAGCAGCATGGTCCTTAACCTCCACGTGTTTGAGGTCCTTCCAAACTTCTTGTCGTGATTTAGTTCTAATTTCATGGCATTATGGTCTGAGAATATGCAGGGGATGATCCCAATTTTTGGTATTGGTTCAGACCCGATTTGTGATCCAGTATGTGGTCTATTCTGGAGAAAGTTCCATGTGCACTTGAGAGGAATGTGTATTCAGTTGAGTTTGGATGTAAAGTTCTATAGATATCTGTGAAATCTATCTGGTCCAGTGTATCATTTAAAGCTCTCGTTTCTTTGGAGATATTGTGCTTAGAAGACCTATCGAGGGTAGGGAGAGCTAGATTGAAGTCACCAAGTATAAGTATATTATTATCTAAGTATTTCTTCACTTTGGGGAATTTTAAGAGTCATTAAATAGAGACATTTAATAGTGAAGCTTGCAAATTCCAAAGATAAAGAGAAGATCCTTAAAGCAACAAGAGACAAGAAATCCCTGACTTTTATGGGGAGGAGTATTAGGTAACAGCAGACATCTCTAGAGACCTGGCAGGCCAGAAAGGGCTGGCAGGGTATATTCAGGGTCCTAAATGAGAAGAACATGCAACCAAGAATACTTTATCCAGCAAGGCTCTCATTCAAAATGGAAGGAGAGATAAAGAGCTTCCAAGACAGGCAGGAACTGAAAGAATATGTGACCTCCAAACCAGCTCTGCAAGAAATTTTAAGGGGGACTCTTAAAAATCCCCTTTAAGAAGAAGTCCAGTGGCACAATCCACAAAAACAAGGACTGAATAGATATCATGATGACACTAAACTCATATCTGTCAATAGTAACTCTGAACGTGAACGGGCTTAATGACCCCATCAAAAGGCGCAGGGTTTCAGACTGGATAAAAAAGCAGGACCCATCTATTTGCTGTCTACAAGAGACTCATTTTAGACAGAAGGACACCTACAGCCTGAAAATAAAATAAAAGGTTGGCGAACCATTTACCATTCAAATGGTCCTCAAGAGAAAGCAGGGGTAGCCATCCTTATATCAGATAAACTAAAATCTACCCCGAAATACTGCTGGTGGGGATCCCTGGGTGGCACAGTGGTTAACTGCCTGCTTTTGCCCTGGGCATGACCCTAGGGACCGGGGATAGGGTCCCAGATCGGGCTCCCTGCATGGAGCCTACTTCTCCCTCTGCCTGTGTCTCTGCCTCTCTCTGTCTCTCTGTGTCTCTCATGAATGAATAAATAAAATCTTTAAAAAAAATACTGCTAGTGATAACAGCTATCCTAGAAGGTAGTGAATGGGATATAAAAAAAGAAGATTGTATTTTTAAGGACAGCCCACCAAAGAAAAAAATTAAAAACTGTAATTGTTGGAGTGCCTGGGTGGCTCAGTTGGTTAAGCACCCAACTCTTGATCTCAGCTCAGATCTTGCTCTTATGGTTATGAGTTCAAGCCCTGTGCTGGAGCCTACTTAAAACAAAACAAAACAAAACAAAACACCCCCACAATAACCTCTAATTGTCTATGTTCTGAATAAAAACACAGATGGAGTTTCTACTAACATTCTTCATCCTTCAGTATGGATTAATAAGAATATGAAGTTAAAAATTATCAGTCTGAAATATAAAACACTATCAAACATAAGACCAAAACTGGAGTTAGAGTAATTAGGAGGCATTTACCTCATAGTTCCACTTTTCCTGCCAACTTTTTATTTTCAGTGAGATTAAAATATGTTAGCTATATAGGAGGGGAAGTTTTACATACATACTATACAGGTGGCATTTCCTGGGAAGTCCCAGGAGCCACTGTGACTTTTAAGATCCTTGGAAATTTTTAGTCTGGAATGATTCACAAAACAATCCTAAGGATTTTAATGTCATCAGTGACTAATATGCTCCATCTCAAACCTGCTTTCTCTGACATAGAGAATAAAATACTGTCATAGTCAAGCTCAGAGGAGATAGTGTTGGAGCACTAAGCCTGTTTCTAACAAATTTAGATTTGACTGTTATTTTGTCTTTCTCCTATCCTAATGAATTTGTCCAAAAGAATATGGTATACTCTTTGGAAGCTGAGAACCTATCTACTTACAGTCTGGGATGCACGCCTTACAGCTCGGATTGTAGGATATACTTGTGACAGCTGCTCAACAACACAGGGGAAGGATGTCCAGAGGAGATTGTGAGTGAATGCTAAGCCAAACTGCTCAACTTCTTATTAATCTCCTTTTATAGACTTGAGAGCTAACCACAAGCAGTTGCATGCTTTGATAAAAGTGGATCATAGAAATGGAAATAAATGCCATATCTGGCACACATTGTAGACTCATTCCTTTGGAGAGTTGAATGTAAACAGTTGTCTTTTATGAGGTGGTAATGTCTAACAGGTATTTTTAAAGGGCTTATATTATATCTTATAATATTATATAAATTAAGCTATTTTTAGGAAAAGCAAATAACATCTGAACATTGGTATTTCATTGTCACTAACCCATCAAATCATCTAGAATAACTTACTTCATTTTTAGAACTTAAATTTTCCTTCTTGTGAAAACAATAATAAAAGTCATCTTTCTGTTCCTGTGTTAACAGGAAAGCTATTGCACAGATAACATAAAATATCACTTTGGCATGAATTTAGCCCCGAATGAGTGATGTGGGCCTGCGCTAGAAGAGTACAGGACCTTATAGGGTACCTTCTTGGTAGCTAAACTTAAAAGCCTAATTTATCTTCCTACTCTTGTTTACCCTTTGCTCTGATTTTAATATGTAGCTCTTTTAACTCGTTATATTATATATTTATTTTGTAAGATACCTGCCCAGAACTCTTTTGGAAAAAAATGAGAGTATAAATAATCACATTTAATGAAACTGTATAATCCACTGGATTTTCTTGAGCACACACTGGGTATTTATGGGGGTGATGAAACAAAGGAACAATAAAAAATCCTAATGCGTTGCTTAGAACACCAACTTGTTAACCACTTAAAATGCATAAATCATGGGGTGCCTGAGTGGCTTAGTCAGTTAAGCATCTGGCTCTTTTTTTTTTAATAAATTTATTTTTTATTGGTGTTCAATTTGCCAACATATAGAATAACACCCTGTGTTCATCCCATCAAATGCCCCCCTCAGTGCCTGTCACACAGTCACCCCCACCCCCCGCCCACCTCCCCTTCCACCACCCCTAGTTCGTTTCCCAGAGTTAGGAGTCTCTCATGTTCTGTCTCCCTTCCTGATATTTCCCACTCATTTTTTCTCCTTTCCCCTTTGTTCCCTTTCACTATTTTTTATATTCCCCAAATGAATGAGACCATATAATGTTTGTCCTTCCCCGATTGACTTATTTCACTCAGCCTAATACCCTCCAGTTCCATCCATGTCAAAGCAAATGGTGGGTATTTGTAATTTCTAATGGCTGAGTAATATTCCATTGTATACATAAACCACATCTTCTTTATCCATTCATCTTTCGATGCAGAAGAATGAAACTAGACCACTCTCTTGCAGCATACACAAAGATAAACTCAAAATGGATGAAAGATCTTAATGTGAGACAAGATTCCATCAAAATCCTAGAGGAGAACACAGGCAACACCCTTTTTGAACTTGGCCACAGTAACTTCTTGCAAGATACATCCATGAAGGCAAGAGAAACAAAAGCAAAAATGAACTATTGGGACTTCATCAAGATAAGAAGCTTTTGAACAGCAAAAGATACAGTCAACAAAACTAAAAGACAACCTACAGAATGGGAGAAGATATTTGCAAATGATGTATCAGATAAAGGGCTAGTTTCCAAGATCTATATAGCATCTGGCTCTTGATTTCGACTCAGGTCATGATTTTACCTCCTCGCCTGGAGCCCAGCCCCCCCACCCTCACCCCCACCCCCGGCTTTGCACTCAGCAAGGAGTCTGCTCAAGATTCTCTTTCTCCTCTGCTCCTCCCCACCCCCACTCACGTGCAGACTCTTTTTCTCTTAAATAAACAAATATTTTTTAAAAGCATAAATTATATACAGATAAACAAGGCTTGCCCTAATGTTTTGGAGAAATTTTGAAATATAAAAATGCTCTAAGTGGAATTAAATATTTATTAATATGCTTTTATACTACATTCTTGGTGCCAGACTCTAGTCTGGTTGTTTTGTATGTATGATGTATGTTCTCTTATTACAACCATCCCCACTTTCCAAATGAGGAAACTGAGGATCAGAGTCGCTAAGCACCTTGCCTAAAGGCACCCTGGTAAAAAGTGGCAGCCAGGATTTGAAGCCAGGCAGGCTAGCTTTGGGTCTATTTTACCATTATGTAGCATTAGTTCTTGAGACAGAAAAAAACAGTTGGGTGAATAGCTCTGTGATAACCAATTCTAAAGGCTCAGTAACATCATCTTGGGAAGAAAATGTGGGAGGTTAAAAATATTCTGATGTCGGGGCCCCACTCAAAAATCATCATGTATATTTTCTAAAAGCCCCATACGTGATTCTCTTCTTGCCCCCCTGGGTTAAGAACTACTGAACTAGATGAATCATTAGCTTCGCTTCATAAACTAAAGAGCAACAAAGACTCTGAAGAGATATTCTATATTCTGAGCAGGCTCTTCAAAATCTGTGGAATATAGGAATGCAATGAGTGCAGTGTCATAGTGATAAAACAGTTATGAAACTAGTCATGACCCAAAGAAACCAAGCCATATAGAGGCCCTGAGCTTTTACTCCTTTCAACAAAAGACAACATTTGTAGCCATTGGAGGTTATTGCTTATTTTCAAGAGAATACAGAAATGTCAGTCCGGAGTGAACAAGGGCAGATGAAGCAATACCTCCTTTACAGCCTGTATAAGTTACACTTTCCATTAACAGAAATGGGAAGATGTACCATTGTAAAAAAGCCACTCGATTAGCTAGAACTATAGCCACATGCTCCATTTTCAATACATGAAAAAGAATGTCCTTTTAACTTATGTTTTATGGTCAAAACAATGCAAAATACCTTTAATAACTTTGATTTGTGATAGAATATCACAGGGATCAAAGGTTAATATATACTGTGTGCTCAGAAACAAGACTTTATTTGGAAGAGAGAGAATCAGAGTAAAGGATCAAGAAAGAGATGAAATGAAAGAGGCTTGATAAAGTATGGCCAAGTAATAAAACTAACATGTATTTTTCTTGAGAGGTGTGATTCCACCTGGAGACACATGAGGCACTGCCTTTTAATGTCAACCCTCCCAACTTTTTCAATTATTTTAGTTCCTGGAGTTTCCCAGATGCACAAAGGATTTAACAAATTATAAAGACCACATTAGTGAATTATTCACTTGACTCCTCATTGTATATTTCATTCACATCAACACTGCTAGATACAGTTGTATTAGGTGCCAAGTTCTTGAAAACAAAGGCTGTCCTTTCCTCAGTAATGGCTTAGATGCTTCAGATCCTTTATGGTCTGATGGAGATGTAACAAAACAATATATGTCCTCAAAACCTCCTCTTGTTTATTCTTGCACTAATATCAGATGGATTTGCCAATGAAGTGACAAAGTCAAGCTGTTTACGATTTGAAACTATAAAATAACTCCTCAAGAATTTGGAGAACTAGCCCTACATAAATTCGAATAAGCAAAAGGGATTGTCATTCTGTATAATCCTGTAAGGACTTTCACTTTCGAAGTATTATACTAAATTGTTTGATGCTAAGGGAGAAATCTATCAAACAATATAGAAAGAGATAACAGCCAAAAAAATGAATAATAGTAACTGGAATTAAAATAATTTGGACAAGGTGTAGGTTGACATTTTCCCCAGTGCCACACAAGTAGTTTAAAAAAAGTAAGCTAAACAAATTAATATTCTGCATAAGATTGCAGAGCAAGTGGTATTAAAATAAATATTTTCTGGCATTTTTTTTTTTGAGAGAAAGAGAGACTGAGTGTGCACATGTGCACACACAAGTGGGAGGAGGTGGTGCCAAGGAGGAGCAGAGAGAGAATTTCAAGCAGCCTCCATGCTAATATATTAAACAATTCCTAATTTAAAATAATATTTTAAAAGACACAATAGTATGCATAATTCTTTTGTTCATATGAGGTATTTTTGTAAGTTTAATTCCATGCTTTTATATCTTATATTATAGTTATTTATTAGTATTGTAAAATATTCAACAAATTGGGAATGTTTACAATGATTTATGAGAGCATTTTTCTGCATTTCAACGTTAGAATACTATCTGCAATTTTCTTTTTAATTTGAAATGTTTCTTCACGGTTCAACTTAAGAGCAATATTTGGAACTATTTCCATTCAGGTGAAAATTTAACATATTTGATTAATTAAAAAATATTAATTAATTTGCCTTATATCATCTGGCTTCATGTTTGTTTTTGTCTGATACAGACTGACAATTGTCCTTAAAATACAAATTAAAAATAAAATAAAATAAAATAAAATTCTGCCATGTCTTTTTTTTTTACTTCTTTGCTCTCTCTCTCTTTCTTTCCTTTCTTAGTACATCATGTTTCTTAGCAAATCTTAATTCATCACACACATAATAAAATATCTCCTAATGTATATTTCTATATAATGAATAGACAATTTGCGAAAAAAAATTAACAATTCTTCCTTTAAACTTGTGTTCTAGAGATAGTTATTGAGAAGGGTGATTGAGACAAAAAGAAACAAAAAATAGACAAAATATTTGTCAAATTGCAGTAAGTGTTACAGGCGAAATAAAGGGATGTAAAGGGATATGAAAAATGGGTGTGGGAGGTATTGTAATTTAAAAGTAAGGATTCTGGGAAAGCATCACTGAAAATGTGGCTTTTGAGGAAATTCCTAAAGTACCTTATGGAACAAGTACCTAAAGAAAGCATATTTTAAGAAAACTATCAGTAAGAGAGTAGATCTTAAAAGTTCCCATCACATGAAAAAAACTGTATATCCTTTCAACAGTTTTGTGATATAGGCTTTTTCTAATCCCAATTTTATAGAGAAGTTGATTAAGTTGGAGAGGCTGAATACGTGCTCAAGCATACATTGTAAGTAAGATTTAGGGTTTGAATCCCTACCTGATGACCTCAGAACACAAGTCCTCCAAACCATTCCCACTATGTGCTGCCATAGACTGCAGTGGGTGGCGGCGGTGGACAGTGTGTGAAGCAATCCCCAGCACACTATGGAAGTAGGATGATTTTCCCCCTCGGACAGGATAAAGTCCTTTTATATTCTCGTCTTCTGTGCTCTTTTTTAGAGAGCACATATTTCATCATAAGTGTCGCACCCTCAGGAAAAAAGTGTCCCATCATTCTTAGAAGACTGTTGTTTCCTTAAATGTTAGAAGGAATGAGGTCACACATCAGGTCCATGGTGGCTGCTCTTTGTTTAATGTTTGGTAATGCATTTGTCTTAAGGTCAAATGGAATTATTACCAGAACCCTGCTGAAATATGAATTGCAAATGGAAAAGTGGCAAAAAGCAGGGTTGGGTCAGAACTCCAAAAAAGATAATAACACAGAATGAATTTGATGTAAAAAAGGCAAAACCTGTAGGCAAAATAAAAGCAGTAATAAAAATGTACTTTACAAGTGTCATAAAAATTTGCTTAAAAAACAGATTTCAGCTATGCAAGGCAAAGGAATGAAATTAAGAAAAAAATTTCTTCTTTGCTATAGACGGAGAAAAACTAGTAACATGACATTAAAAACGCAGAGACTAAATGATTTTACTCCTTCGTATCTTTTACTTCTTATTTAAAAGTAACACACATATAGTAAAGTATATGCATTAGCCTACATATACACAAATATTCATCTCCAGTGCATTTTCATAAAGTGAACACACAGACATAGCTTACCATCACCGGGTCAAGAAATAGTACATTTCCAGGACTCTGGAAATCATCCTTATGCCCCTGCCAGTTGCTTCTCCCTCCCCTCAAAAGTATCTATCCTGACCTCTAACACTATATATCAGTTCTGCTCTGCCTGTTTTTGACCTTGCTATAAACAGAATCATGCAATATGTACTTCCTTGTGTCCAACTTCTTTTGCTGGACATTATGTTTATGAGCTCTTACCTATATTGTTGCAAGTAGCAATTGTTTATTCCTGTCCATTGCTGACGAGTATGTCAGTGAATGAATAAAACACAATTTATTTATCCATTTTATGTTTATAGATATTTGAATTGTTCCCAGTTTTGATGATTATGATGCTTAGGAATGTGCATATTCATAAACATGACTTTCTATTGGCCATGTATCTGTTACATATATATTTAGAAGTGAAATTGCTTACTCATTGGCTGTCCATTTGCTCGGTTTTAATTTTTTTTGCAAAAGGTTGTCTAAAGTTGCTGTATTAATTAATCTTCCCACTAACATTGTGTAAGAGTTCCAATTGCTCTAAGCATTTCTTGAGTTTGCGTTGACAATCTTTTTTATCTTAGATTTTTTTAGAGGGTGTGTACTGATATCTTATTGTGGTTTTAATTGTATTTCCCTGGTGACAAATGAGGTTGAGGACATTTTCATATGTTACTGGCAATTTGGATATGCTTTTGTGTGAAGTGCCCTTGTAAGTCTCTTGCAACATTTTCTAATGTGCTTTCTATTTTTTTCTTATGATTTATTGGAAGGTTTTTTGGTGCATATTCTGAGTCCTCTGTTGGCTTATATATTGCAAATATCTTCTATTTGTGGCTTACCTTTTTACTCCCTTAATATATTCTTTACAACAAAAGTGTTAAAATAGTATAGTTTATCGATATGTCCTCTTATGGTTAGTGTTTTCTGTATCCTGCTTAAGAAGATTTGCCCCCCTCCAAGTTCATGGAGACATTCTTCTGGGTTATCTGGAAATTTTATTATTTCATCTTTCACATTTAGATCTCAACATCACTTCAAATTGATTTCCATGTATAGTAGGAGTTTCCTTTGTCTTTTTTTAAAAGATTTTATTTACTTATTTGAGAGAGAAAGACACACACACACACACAGATAGAGGCAAAGATAGCAAGAGAACATAATCAGGGAGGCAAGGGAGAAGCAGGCTCCTGGCTGAGCAGGGAGCCCCATGTGGGACTCTCTTGATTCCAGGACTCTGGGATCATGACTTGAGCTGAAGGCAGACACTTAACTGACTGAGCCACTCAGGGGCCCCTTCTTTGTCTTTTTGGGAAAAAAAAATCAATTATAGTTGATTAACTAGGACAAGAGATAGAAGATAGGAAGTGGCACTAAAATAAGAACATCTGCTTGCTTGTAAATCAGTCTTAAAATATGATATATGTTTGGATTACTTGGGTTTGAAGATAAGATCCTTATTTGCAAAACAGATAGGAAGCTGTCACTATGGAGTCAACAGCTTTCTTCTGAAAGGATAAGAAAAAGAAATAGAGTGACATTTTTGGACACTAGAGAATACAAAACCCCCAGTGATTTATTGTGGTGAAGGAGGAGGCAACTTCCTATTCAGAATAGTTCAGTAGCTTTGGCAGGGGCTTTGGAGTCCAAAAGAACTGGGCTTACCTCTCAGCTCTACCCCATGTCAGTTGTTACTGCTGCAGTTACTTAATTCACTGTTGGTTTTCACCTGCACAATTAAAATCATACCCATCTCATGGGTGTAAAGGGAGGAGGCATACCGCAAACGTTTTGTTCACCTTTGTGTCTCTAGCACTTAGGACAGCTTATGTCATATGGTAGGAACTTAATACTGCCTTTCCATCTGCCTTACACTATCATTATTAGTCATTTACACTATTAGATGGAACACTTTACACATTATTAGTCATTACACATTATTAGGCTTCTGTAAGGAGGAGAAAGCAAGAGATCTTCAGGTGACTTGGAAAACCAGACTATCTGCTTTCACAATTATGTCAAAGCAAAATTATATGAGACAGCTTAATGTTGACACCCAAGAAGAATGTAGAACATCACCATTTTGAAATGTCCTTGAGGGGCCAGAAATAGAGTAACTAGTATGCATTTGTAAGCCCAAATAGTGCTAGAAAGACATATTTAATTTCCTGATATGTGGCAAGACAATATTGATAAGGGGAAAACTGCATATTTAATCTCTTTAATCATCAGTAAGGCCTTTCATTTCATCTCACCAAACATTCCTGGGAAAATACTAGATTCTTGCTCCTCAGAGCATGGTCCTTGACCCTGTACCAGCAACAACATCACCTAGGAACTATTCGAAACAAACAAGACCTTCACCAGACCTAGAGTCAGAACCTCCATTTTAGCAAAATCTCCAAGGGATACTTATGCCCTTTAATTTTAAGAAGCACTGGAACAGATAGGTAAAGTACCTACTTATCTGATAACCCAAATATATATATACATATATATAGACATAGGCGGAGGGAGGAGAAGCAAGCTCCATGCAGGGAGCCCAATGCGGGACTCAATCCCAGGAGTTCGGGATCATGCCCTGAGCTGAAGGAAAATGCTCAACCACTGAGCCACCCAGGCATCCCTGATCATTCTGACTGCATGTCTTGGGAACTTGGCCCTGCCTGCTCTCAGCCAGGGTGATTTATCTTTCCATTTATCCTGGGCTTTGTCTCCTTTATCCACCATCTCAAATAAAAATTGGAGCAATTAGATCCTACTTTTACTTTTGATTTCTATCTTAACTCAAAGAGGACCCCAGATAAACCTAAGGAAGAAGGAAAGGAAGGAGACAAAGTGTTTAAAGGAAACTGCAGCTGACATAACTGTCTTGATCTCTCACTCTGCTACTAATCCAGCCAAAAATCATGCTCCTTCTCAACTTCTGACTTAAAAGCCTAAACTCTCTATCTATACTTCCTATATCCTTCCTTTGAAGAGAAAACCAGCATGAATGGATTGGGCTGCAGAGTCTAAAAAAGTTTTTTGTTTTTTGGGTTTTTTTGTCAGTTGGTTTGTGGAAATAAACTCTGGTGAATTAAATAAATGGAATGGGTGGCCCCAATCACAGTTGTGGTCTGTTGACCTAATGGTTTGGGAATCATTATATGGCTAAGTTCATTCGTTAAATGGGTATCTCCAACACTTACCATATATAATCAACTATCTTTGTTATAAAATGATTGTAAAGTTATCATAAGAGTAACAATCATTAATAGGTATCATTTGATTAATATATACCAGGCACTGTGCTAGGTGTCATAGATATATTCCCACATTTACATTCTTTAATAAAATAATTAGATGCATTAGGGAGCCCTTATATCAGTATTAGTTTATTGAGTCCAAATATTAAGAGAAAGTAAAAGTCACTAAACACAAAATATTCACTAAGAGACCACTTATAGAATGAATTGCACTCAAGCAAACATCACTTCTATTTAATGCCAGCATCTCAGTACAAGAGACAAAGATTTTGCCCCTCAATTTCTTGTTATTTTAGTCAAACATCCAGAAACACAGTGAAAATCAACAACAAATCATAATTGTAGATTTTGGAAGAGATGTGGTTTTCATGAAATTGATAAAAAAAATATGCTGGAACACTGTTCAAATCACAGCCAAAAACACAAACAAATGAAGACTTGGCAGGATTTAGAGTAGCTAGCAACTGAAAAAAAATCAGCAAACTGTTGGCAGGTTATGTTTTCAAAAAAAAAAGAAAAAGAAAAAAAAGAATTAAATATCAAAAAATTATGATCCTGCTATAAAAGCTGAGTCTGGGGCAGCCCGGGTGGCTCTAGCGGTTTAGCACCACCTTCAGCCCAGGGCCTGATCCTGGAATCCCGGGATTGAGTCCCACGTCAGGCTCCCTGCATGGAGCCTGCTTCTCCCTTTGCCTGTGTCTCTGCCTCTCTCTCGCTCTCTCTGCATCTCTCGTGAATGAATGAATAAATAAATAAATAAAATAAAATAAAATAAAAGCTGAGTCTGAAGTGCAGATTGTCTATCATATAATTTTACCCTGCAAAATTATGCCAACAATTAATACCTGCTTCATTCTGTATTATGCTAAAAAATAGCATATCTTTGCAATGTTAAACTATGAATTAAAATGAATTCATTATAAGATAGTTTAGCTTGAATTTTTAAAGATGAATTTTCAAACTTCTTATAATTTGCTATAAAATGTATGGTATTTGAAGTATACTCATTTTAAGTGAGTTTTTCTTCCAGTATCAATTCTTCTCAGGTAAGCAGGCTCTCCTATTTTATTATTACCCATTTTCTATATAGGAAAACTATGGCTTTACATGGCTCTGTAGCTTGACCAATAACACAGCCAGGCATCTAGCAGCATCCAGTCTCTGTCCTAAAGGGCATTGCTACTAAAATTAGGATTCTAAAATCATTTTCATAAGAAGAATTTGGCCAATGAAGTCAACAAAATGGAAGCGAGGAACTTTAAACTCTTGACTTTTAAAGTTGTTGAAAGTGATATGATGATCTGATATAGAATAGGACCTACTAGTTTAGAATTCAACAAGAATTAATTATTTTAGGATCAAGATGCTTCTTCTTCCTTAGAGAAAATGGATGCAACTGGCAATGAAAGAAAAACAATTCTAAAAAAATGGATGGATCATTTAGTTCAAAGCAAATTTGAATGATTTGAAAACATCTGGAACCATAAAACCATGTCATCCAAGCTCCATGCTACACACTCTGTTCAAGTTTATGCACTGTGAGTATGTGATAAATCACACATTTGAATTGAAACAAATGCTGCAGTAACTATGGGAACTCCCCATATACCTTCCATTTACAGACATTCTTATAAGTCCCAGACTTTGCAGGTGTACATCTAACTAGAGCAGTGGCAAATTTCCTCATCATATAAACTTCATGATAAATGGGATATGTTTTGAGCTTCAACTTCTTTTTTTTTTAAACATTCTATTTATTTATTCATGAGAGACAGAGAGAGAGAGAGAGAGAGAGGCAGAGACAGAGGCAGAGGGAGAAGCAGGCTCCACGCAGGGAGCCGGATGTGGGACTCCATCCTGGGTCTCCAGGATCACGTCCCAGGCCGAAGGCAGCGCTAAACCACCGAGCCACCGGGGTTACCCTCAACTTCTTTTAATTCCAGTTGCTAACACACATGGCTATGTCAATTCTGCTCTTTAATCTGCCTCAAAGTTTTAGTTTGATAAGCATTATATTCTTGGGGGCAAAGAGAAAGGACAATTTTTTATGGCCTATCTTCAGAGTTCCTAGTGGCATAAATTAAATGTAATTTTGTTAGAGGCATAAACAATAAAAACAAGAAATTTTACTAGTGAGAAAGATATACTTTAACATAGGAAGTTAGCTGCTTGCCAATATTAATCTTAAGAATCAATGAAAAATATTAACATTCTATTTAGGAAAAGTCAGTGTAACAAAGAA
Organism: Nyctereutes procyonoides; assembly: GCF_905146905.1. NCBI lineage: Eukaryota > Metazoa > Chordata > Mammalia > Carnivora > Canidae > Nyctereutes > Nyctereutes procyonoides. The sequence goes on from NW_026575130.1 coordinate 40,657, forward strand.
ATTGAAAGCAGAATAAAGTACTTTATATTTAAAATGCATTAGTAGGTAAAAATGAGACAGGACCACCATCACTGATGAGGTATATTTAAGGTAAGTAACTTTCAAACATTTATCAGGTCAAATGATTCTTCTACATAATTTGCTTTCCTTCCTTTTAAAAATCACTGTATATTAACAGACAAATATGGATGCTTATTACTTTTGACTTTAGCTCAAAATAAAATAATTGTGCTTCATTGGTAATTATTGGTGAATTATATGGTGATTATATGTTTAGTTCTGCCTATTTGTAAGGGTGAAGTAATACTATTTAAGCTAAATGTTCAGCTATGCACTCACATGAGAGTGAAATTAAAATATCTGATATCTGGTTGTATGGAATGGGTAGATTAGGTTATACACAGCTATATAATAAATACACGGTAGTTTAAGGAAAAGTCAGACAAGTCCTTGAGGAGATAATGGCTTAGTGGTAAAAGTAATGAAAATCACAGGCACCTCCACCAAGGATCCAGGGTGAATAATTTGTGAATGAATGAAAAAAGCATTTAGTCAATGACTAAGCTAAAGCCTCCAAACAAAATTGAGAAATACTTAAAGTGCATAAATACAAGATCATAGGATGAATATTTTTAGAAGCATTGGAAAAATAGAGCAATAACCCCATGAGAATATATTTGGGACATGTCAACAGAAGTCTCTCAAAAGTCCTAACACTGCAGAAAGTGGCCTGCAGCATCTCACTATATCTTATCAGCTTGGGAATCCATCTGGGCAAATCACTGTCACCATTTTTTGTATAAATTAGAATAATCCTCTGTTCAACTAGAGACTGGAGGGCTGGCCACAATCACAGTCACCTCATTTGTAACACTCAACCAAAGGAATGTGTGTGTAAAGTTACGAACAGCCACTATAACAAATGTCACTCCACACTCCACATGTTCAAACAAATTACTCGACTTCTAAAACCCACTGTCTATGCTGAATACCCCCATGTTGTGCAGCAGAAAGGAATTTATAGTCTGTTATAAAAAGTTTCAAACAATAGTAAGTTGAGTGGGTTAAATGCAGACAAAAACAAAGTAATTGCTAGTTATCAGAAAAGAATAGTTAAGAAAAAATAAGACAAAAAGCCTCAAGAGTCACAAGGGAGACAAATTAAATGTATTATCTTTTTCCTTAGCCCTTAACAGTCATATAATGCTTACATGTAGACTAGATAGGAACTAGAAAGTATTTTTCCCTCAAAATCAACAGGAGTCAAATCTTAATTAACAGCATTTGAGGGTCCTATATTGCCAGAAAACAAGAATGGGAAACAGGAGAATGTTGGAAGTATCTTAGGAATAATAAGAAATAATTTAAAATTTGCTGAGTCCTATGAAACATTTTAGATAAGTAGGAAGAATAGTTCCATCTTCTGAGAGTCTTACCTCCAATTTGTTTCAGAGTAATATAAAATGAAATATTTACATATTGTTTCTAAATAGAATGGAAATCTTTATAGCCCTTCTATGGGAGGATGATATCAGACCCTATATAACTACAATGCGATGCCACTTCATACCCACCAAGAAGACTATAATCAAAAAAACAAACAATGGAAGTGTTGGCAAGGATGTAAAGAAATTGGAACCTTTATAGCTCATGGGAATGTGAAATATTGCAGTCACTTTGGAAGACAATTTGGCAGTTCCTCAAAGAACATAGAATTATATGACCCAGTAATTCCATCTCTAACATTTACTTAAGAGAATTGAAAATATATGTCCACCCACACAAAAATTTGTGCATGAACATTCATAGAAGCATCATTCATAATAGCCCCACAGCAGAAAACCCAAGTATTCACTAATTAAAGAATGGATAAACAAAATATGATATATCTATACAATGGAACATTATTCAGTCATAAAGAGTAATAAAATATGCTACAACATGGATGAACCTTAAAAACATGATGCTGCATGAAAGAAGCCAGGCATAAAAGGCCAGATATTACATAATTCCATTTATATTAAATATACAGATTAGGCAAATATAAAAAAATAGAGGTAGAAAGCAGATTAATTGGCCTGGAGAGAGGGTGGAGATGGAGAATACCTGCTAATGAATTTCTTTTGGGGATAATGAAAATGTTCTAGAATTGGAAACGTTCTGGAATTGGAGAGTGGTGATGATTATATAACTTTGTAAATATATTTTAAAAGCACTGTATTATATACTTTAAAAGGGTGAATTTTATGGTATATGGGTTATATTTCACTATTAAAAAAATAAATGTATAAGTGAGTAACTCATATTAGGAAAATAGTTATGCTTTAGAAAAAAAGTTTTGTCTCATAATCTAAACTTCCACAGTTTATTTTAGAAAATATTTGTTATATGATAGTGCATATCAGATGTTCCCTGTTCTTTACAAAAGATGAAATAAAAATTTAAAAACTGAAATTTTAGGGTTATTAATACATAGTTTCTGCCTGCATAGATTTCCCTGTATGTTAAAGTAGGCAGACATAGAGACAAATAATTAGAATATATGAAATAAATGGAAAAAAACAAAGAAATCTAGGGGAACCTGGTGACTCAGTCAGTTAAGTGCCTACCTTCGGCTCGTGATCCCAGGATCCTAGGATCGAGTCCCATATCCCTGCTTCTCCTTCTGCCTTTGCCTCTCTCTATCATGAATAAATAAAATCTTTTTAAAAATAACAAAAAAAGATATCTATATAAGGTATAATAACAGAGAGGAGAGAAGGCCTAATTACGAGTAGTGTCAGGGCTTGAGGGGCTTCAAAGACAGTATAAGTTGATCTGTCAGTTCTTTCTTTCTTTCTCTCTTTCTTTCTTTCTTTGAGAGAGAGAGAGCAGGTGAGCAGAGGGAGGACTAAAAGGAGAGAGAAAGGAAGAGGGAAAGAATCCCAAGCAGACTCCACACTGAGCACAAGCCCCGGGTGGGGCTCAAGGTGGGGCTCAAGGTGGAGCTTCATCTCAGGACGCTGAGATCATGACCTGAGGAGAAACTAAGTCTGATGCTCAACCAACTGCGCGACCCAGGTGCCCCAAGTTGATCTGAGTCTTTTTTTTTTTAAAGATTTTATTTATTTATTCATGAAAGACATAGAAAGAGAGGCAGAGACATAGGCAGAGGGAGAAGCAGGCTCCCCTACGAAGGAGCCCAATGCAGGGCTTGATCCCAGGATCATGGGATCTGAAGGCAGGCATCCAGTTGATCTGAGTCTTGATGGAAGATGCGCATTCACCAGATACACAGGCTGTGGAAACGTATACAGAGACAAAAGGTCAGAAAAAGCATGTCCACTTCTTAGATGTACAAGTCATTCTGTTGGGCCAGAAATGTCAAGTCTTTACAGAAGAGCTGATGAGGTTCAAATGTTTTGTTCTAAGAAGGAACAATACTGTGAGCTTCTCTGTAGGAGATGGAGAACTGGCAAAGGTGTTATCTTAGAGCAGCGAAATATTCAGATTTCAATTTAGGCAGCAAAATGGGGCAAGAAATGAAGGAATATAAGAATGGAAGCACAGAGATCCTTAGAGAAAAAATGCTTACGGCATGTTAAGTGATGAAGCAGTATTAGTAGGAATAGAGACAAGGGGACCAGTCACAGAGATATTTAGAAAGGGCACTGTGGGCTAAAAGAAGAGAAAGAATTGAGAATGACTCAAGTCTGACTTAGGCAGGAAGGGCACCAGCGTTTGTTTGTGTTTGCTTTTCTTTTCTTTCTTTTTTTTTTTAAGATTTTATTTATTTATTCATGAGACACAGAGAGAGAGAGAGAAAGAGAGAGAGAGAGAGAGAGAGAGAGGCAGAGACACAGGCAGAGGGGGAAGCAGGCTCCATGCAGGGAGTCCGACATGGGACTCAATCCTCGGTCTCCAGGATCAGGCCCTGGGCTGAAGGCGGCGCTAAACCGCTGAGCCACAGGCTGCCCTGTGTTTGCTTTTCTACCACAATTGCATTTAAATTGTATCATTAAATTTGAAGCATTTGCTCCAGGTATAGAAATCTAGGGTGTAGAATTTTGAGTTTGCAGCTTTGGGGAGAAAATATTCACAGGTACTGGGAACATGAATCTGGGGGCTCCTTACCACATATCTGAAGTATTGGGAATTGCTAAAATTGAACAAGAAGAACTGATAGAAAAAAAAGAGAGAAAACAAGGACCAGAAACCATTAGAAGCCTAGATTATGGATAAGCCAGCATACAGTGTGGCATATATTGCTCAATAAGTATTTGTCAGATAAATGGACAAAAGAACATAATGCTTGATCCCAAGGATAAGCAGGAAGAATGCAGGAATAAATGTGAAATCAAGACCAAAGGATCCCATAGAATCTTTTTTCTAGCTGTATATCACAATGAGAAATAAAGTTGGTCTTGTTTCACATTGATAGGCATATAACTTTGGAAGTTTTCAGCTCAGAAATGAGATTGCTGAAGACCTGAAGAAGAGTAAAATGGGACTGAAGACTGATCCTAGTTGGGAAGAGGAGGCAAATTCAGCAACTAAGAGAGAAGGTGGAGTAAAGGAGATCAGACAGTTGTCTTGGAAACACAGTGAAGAAAATGGAAAAGGGATCATCACTTGTGCCAAATGCTGCTGAAAAGTCAAGTTGGATGAGGACTGAGAATTCTATAGTGGATATACCACAGAGGTCCTTTGTGACCCTAACACACACTCTTTTCTGGACTAGAAATGAAATAAAGCAGAACTGCAATGGGTTCAAGAGACAGTGCTGTGGAGGAGTGAAAGATGTGGGTTTGTGTGAAAGACATAAGTAGAGAGTGAGGGAATGAAGACAACAGAATCAGAGGTAGAGTTCCACAAAAGAGAGCAGGGAAATGAGCAGAACTATAGTGGGATGGGGAGTCAAGAGAGGGCTTTTTCAAATAAAAGTAAGATGGAAGGTATTACAGCAGGCTTTTATGCTGCAGAAGAAGGATGATGCAGAAGAGAGAAAGGACCCACAGAGCCCTATAGAAGTTAAGGAGGAACAGTATCTGGGACACAAGTGGAGGGGCTGTGCTCCTGCAGGAAGAGCAGAGGATGTGGGTTGAGATGCAGGAACATTGATAGATTAGGCGGAATTTAATTTAATTTAATTTTGCAGATAAGAAAAAAGAGTAATAAATAACTTCCCAAGAACCAGGAAGCCAGCATGGTTAATTTAATTTCTGTCTAAAAATTAATGTGACATACGTTACATGTTGGCTTGAACAGGATATAACATCATTACTTAAAAATAATAGTGTCATTTTTGTTAAGTAATTTGTCTCTTAGGAAGTGTAAGAATAAGCTGGTATAAAAGTTTGAATACAGGAGGTCGTTGGTTTTTCTGTATGGAATAATATGAAAGCAATTACACTGGAATCTATGTAAAAGGAAACTAACACAACCGGAAGATTTCTAGGATCACTTGGCTAGCTCAACATTAAACAGGAAGCCATCAATAGCAATATTTACTTTAGGAATACATATCCAAATCAAACAGGCTCAAAGGGGTACATTTCCTTGCAAAATAAACAGAAAATGAATGGCCTAATAACTGTCCTCCCAGTAATGGTATACTTGCACAAAACACTTTTGAAGAATTACAATTTATTTTACATAGGAGGCATTCAAAAATCCTTTGTCACTGAATACACAAATGGATGAATAAACCTTGAAGAAACAGTGAGGAGCTTTCTAGATCCTATGAATAGTTTAATTATTCTTACATTCATGATTTATGTCCCCTTCTAGAACATTGCTTGTTTGGGACCTAAAGCAACAACAACAAAACAAAAAAGTTTTATAAGCTCTAAATCAATTAGCTTTCGCAGAAAAGAAAATAGTATAAGGGACACATTTACTGAATAGAGTCAGGTTTTATTTATTTATTATTTTTTTTAGAGTCAGGTTTTAATTGGATATTGGAAAAAGGCTTGAGTAGGCAAGGTAAGAAAGATTTCCAAAGGCATTAGGAAATATTATTTACTAAATGTAATAGTCAATGAAAGTTTGAGATGGTAATCATTATAACTATCCCTGTTTTGCAAATAGATTTTATTTTTAGAGTTAATGATTAGGATTTCTTTACTGTAACTAAAGCAGTTGGGATACTCAACTGTCAGTTCATTTTCCAGTTGGAAGACCATTGCTATATCATCAGTTGAGGAAAATCCTGAGATTACATACAAACTAATTCTGAGCAACAAAACAGGTATCCTGCTACTTATTCAATTTCTTAAAAAACGATAGAATTATTATTATTATTTTTTGCGAACTACATAAATACAAAGCAAATGCAAAATACAAAGAACAAATTTCTCTGAGACTCCAAAAGTCAATCTTCTAGCTTACATAAGAGCTGGGTTTGTTTTATTTTTTTTATACCTCTACTCCAAATAAACGTGCCATAAATGCTAGCTGGGAAGGAAAACAAGCAAACTTAAAAGATAATCTTTCTTTACATGAAAAGGAAATGGTTTTTTAAAAAAACAGTTTATAATTTGATTATAGGCCATAAATAATCACTTAACAAATAAAACCATTTAAAATTTTAAAGTAAAAAACAAACAAATAAATAAAATTTTAAAGTAAATTTGGACCTTATTTTATACTCAAGAGTGTATTTATTCAAGTCACTAGCATACTTTTGAAATTTGAGTGTGACTAAAATGATAATTCATAAGTTGGTAATTATTCTTTCCTTCTAGGTCTTTTTTTTTAAAGACCTTATTTATTTATTCATGAGAGACACAGAGAGAGAGGCAGAGACACAGGCAGAGGGAGAAGCAGGCTCCATACAGGGAGCCCGACGTGGGACCTGATCCCAGGGCTCCAGGATCACGCCCTGGGCTGAAGGCAGCACTAAACCGTTGAGCCACCAGGGCTGCCCCTCCTTCTAGGTCTTCAAACCAAATGGACACATTATTTTAGGTTGTTTGAGGTAGTCTTAATTTGAAACCCAACACTGATAGTTCTGTGATAATTTAAATTCACAATGGCTTTTAGAAATTATGTGTACTACTATCATCTACTCAAGTGTCAAATGTTTTTATGGTAAAAAAAATCTGATTCTGGTGATTTTCCTTAAATGTGCCTAAAAATAATTTATGTCCTTTTTTTTAATTTGTTGGATTTTAAAAATCTGCTCTTTTTATTCAAATCATCTTGTGTGGTGTTAAATTCCTGAGCCCTATGTACATATTTCCTCACTTATAAAATAGAAATAAAATCTACCTCACTGAATTGTGGGAAGATTTAAACGAGATGAGTATGTAAGATCATAATGCCTATAAGAGTTAGGCAAAACCCAGCTCTTATATGTGTGATATAAAGTAGACCCTCCATAAAGGTTAGGCAACTTCTGGAAAACACCTGTTGATGGAATCTCCCAATTAAAGAAGTTGATGTTATAAGATGATGAGGCATATAAATGCAATTTCTTTAATTTTAGGGAATTGCAAGATAATTTATTTGACTTCTTTTAATGAAGAGCAAGAATAAAGAATATAGAAACTGGGGAAAAAAAGAATATAGAAATCGGTGTAGTTTAGTTGAAGATTCCCAAAAGTACATCAGGAGGAAACTAGAAATCTTTTTGCTTTTTAGCTTTCCAACAGAACACAGCATGTATATCCAATGTGATCTGTTCCACAAACCTAGAGAATAAAAATTTATGTGTATTATTTTGATCTAATTAATCCAGTCAGTAAAAACTAAACTTATTAGTGGAGAGCCCAGTATATCCCTTTAAACTCCACCCTCTTCTCCCCAGAGTTTCTTTATACATTAAGTTACTAAATAATGTTTGATTAGGAGAGCAGTATGGTCAAAGGCATGATTTAAACATGAATCTTAAAACTTACCATTCCCCAGATCTATCCTGTGTCTCTTCTATTTACTGCTGGGCCTCCCTGAAACTCAGATATCAGGATACCATTTATAGTTCTCTGCTTGGGTTCAAGGCTGTCCACGTTTTGAAGGACAAACTGTTAGGCAGGTTAAATAGCTTTAGTTGAGCACCCAGGTTGAGACTGCCATGAACTATAGTAAGTAACATATCTATCTCAAAAGTTTTGCTGACTTTATATTTTTGCCTTGGCTCATCCTTGAACAATAATAACAAAAAAAATACTTAACGAAGTCTAATTAGAATACCTATTCCACTTAAGTATTTTAGACAGCTGTAACTCAGAAAATAGTCAACAATAAAAAAATGAGAAGCAACATTTTCAGTTATCTGATGTATTTATTCATTTGCAACTTTACTGGAAAGTACCCAGAACATTGGGTTGAACTATATGAAATTGCCAATTTTTCCAATTTTTTAATCTACAAAATGGTAATTTCATATGATATACCATAATATAAAGTCCGTTAATGGTGACATTACTCATTTCAGCAGCATTCACGTGGAGTTCTATAAAGGACAACTGGTAACCCTCCAAAACATACTCTTCACTCCCTACCACCTATCAGGAGTAATATTTTGATGTGTTGGATATCTTCTGTTTGTCTGTTCAGGCCCATTCTCTACCCTTCTCATCATCACTCTACTCTGTGGTCGTGGAAGGCTGACCTATCCGCACTGGTCTGGCCATATGGCATCCAGTTGGGTTAGATAAGCAGAAGATCAAAGGACAGGAGGACAATGAGACAATGAGGACAATTCACCCTCTTTCTACTCTACCAATTCCTTCTTGGTTATCTGAATTACTTCCTAAAAGCCACAGCTCTTGTCAGACCCTCTACAAATAGCTCCCTACAGAGTTCTGGTAACTTCTTCCCTTCCTTCAGTCCTGGAAGAGAATGACTTTCTGCTGTTGCTAGTCCTACGGTTCTACATAATCCCTTATTGTTTATTTCTTTAAACACTTCTCACACTTTCATTATAATTCCAAAATTGTAACTCCCACACATGAAACCACTTTTCATTTTTCACTCTCAGCACCCCCAGAACCAAATAGAGGGTGAATGCTATTCCAGGCTGCAGACTCAGCCAGGCCCACATGGGACTGAAAGAGTCTTCAGATGATTCCAACTCCAGTCTCCATGTCTTCCACCTGAAACTCTGAATATGGCAGATAAGAGATGCTGCTGGACCCTCTCCGAATCCCTGACCCACAGAAACCATAAGATATAAACACCTATTGTTGCTCTTACCTACCACATTTTGAGGTAATTTGTTACACAGCAGTAGATAACTACTACACTTGTCCTCTCTAGGGTTTGTGCTCTTAAGCTTCTAACCTGTTTCTCTTTCTCGCTCTCCAACATCTCTGATGCCTCTAAGAAGAGGAGGCCCCAGCAACCACTGAGACTGGTCACACAGTGGACTACCTGGGCAACTCATTTCTCCTGTTTTCTAAGTCTTTCCTGGCAGGATTTAATAGTGTAACACAGTGGCAAAGAGCACACACTCTATAGCTGAGTTTTGTGGTTTCTAGTGCTTAGTTCTATCATTTACTACCTATGAGCCCTTGGGCCAGTTATGTAACTTCAACATACCCTTGATTCTTTGTCTACAAAATGGTGATAATAACCCAGGGCTAATAGGGTTATTAGGAAGTTGAGTTATTATTTGTAAAGATCTTAGAAGAGTGCCTGGAGGGGCACGTGGGTCGCTCAGTTGGTTAAGTGTCTCAGGGTTCCTTGGGGCTCCTGCTCAGCAGGGAGCCTTCTTCTCCCTCTGCCCCTCTCTCTACTCGTGCTTTCTCTCTTTCAAATTAATAACATCTTTAAAAATAAATGAAGAGTGCCTGGAATATAGAAAATGTAATATACAAATGTTTGTTAAATAAAATAATGGAATGTGCTAGAGAATGACCCTTTCCCTCACAAAGCAAAAGGATGAGTGAGATTTATCGAATCCAGAAAACCTTAAGGATGGCCTAAAAAACTTGGTCTCTTCTAAAGTATTTCATTAAGAGTGACACACTAATTACTTGAGAAAAGTACTTGCTGTAAGTTTATAAACATACCGTTTTGCTAGGCAAATTTTTCTGTGGCTATCTGAAGCGTAACTCTGAACCTCCTTCCACAGACTGTAGCTTTCCCCTGCTCTTCAGTATGTCTTGAGACACGTATAATAGGTCTGGCATTTGAGCTGAGGGCCCAGTGGGAAACTGATGACACCCTTAAACTGGGGGTTCAGGAGAGTGTAATTAAGGGACTATTTTTAAGAGGTGGGCAAGATTTAAGAAAGCCAATAACAAAGGCTGGTGCAACAAGTGATCTCAGGGAGTCATTGCTTCCCTTCGGCTAGAAGGCATGAGTAGTGAACGATATGGGGAGGACTGCCTTGAAGAGACTCTGACAGAGGAACACGGCCAACCAGCGATGATACAGCTGGGAGGTTACCAGGTGTCTGGTTATTTCCTGCTGTATAACAAAGTATCCAAAACCTACTAGTCTAAAACAATAATTATGTATTATGCTCACAATTTTGTGGGTCAGGAATCCTGGCAAGGCATAGCAAAGATAGATTTTTTTTTTTTTTTTGCCTCACAATGCCTGGAGCCTCGGCCTTGGCCGGGGTGGTTTGAACAGCTGGAAATGTCTGGAATAGCTCAGTGGGGATCTCGGTTCTATTATTGGCTGGGTTTCTTGATTCTTCACACACTGTATCTGCTGGGGTTGCAATGTCCTCCAAGTTGGTGTCTTCACTCACATGTCTCTCTGGAAAAGCTGGAACAGCTGGGCAGTGGCTGGCATTGCTCTCTTTCCATGGGGTCCCTCCCTCCAGCAGGGCAATCTCAGGGTAATCAGACTTCTAACACTATATCTCAGAGCTCCTAGACTGAATACTCTAAGAGACCTGGGCATATGGGAGCTGTAAGACTTCTTGTAATGACCTAGCCTCAAAGTCCCCAAATGTCACATCTCTGCATTCAGTTGTTTAAGCATTCAGTTGTGAAAGGGGAGAAGGGAATCAGACTCTACCTTTCAGTTGGAGGAGTAGCAAAAATTTTGCCACCATGTATAGTCCATTGTATCAGGTTAATAAAAATTCTGAACTCAATCTCCTCCTGCCCCATCATTTCCTATTGATGCTGCCCCCTTAAACAAGGCAACCACTAACCAGAGGGCAAAGGAGCTTGTTAATATAGTCTTTATAGGTCAGCTTCCCAGGAACAGAGTAGGACCTGGAGGGACAAACACTCTCCTAATCCTCATTGCTTATTTTAGGGCTTTCAAGTTGTGTGCCAGAGTTATGCAGGGGTATGTTCTTGAGAACATAGGAATGACCATGAGGACACAGAGAATGGGGTAAGCTTTCCATTACCTATGTTTGTACCTTCCACTATGGTAACTTCTACAATTGCAGTTTTAATCAGTGTTCACATAGCGTTTCACTACACTAGAATTTCATTCCCAGAATATACTCTCCATTCCTGGTACCACAATTTTTCAAAGCCTAAAGGGAAAATGGCCTTACCTCTGGTTGAAATTTACTCATTGAAATATTCTTGCAAGTGATTCTTACACTAGGGAAGCTGGCAACACATCAGCCTGTATGTGCTATGATGCAGAGGCTTAGGGTGCAGTGCACTTAGATCCCAAGAATCTAGTAACATTAGACTTGGGCCTGACCTCATCCATCATGAGGTTTGCTTTTTTTTTTTTTTTTATTTATGATAGTCACACACACAGAGAGAGAGAGGCAGAGACACAGGCAGAGGGAGAAGCAGGCTCCATGTACCGGGAGCCCAACGTGGGATTCGATCCCGGGTCTCCAGGATCGCGCCCTGGGGCAAAGGCAGGCGCCAAACCGTTGCGCCACCCAGGGATCCCTGAGGTTTGCTTTTTAAAAAAAGTTTTGGGAGGTTATAGGGTAGGAAATGGTAGAGTCTCAGGGGAGCCCTTAAAAATCATATCCTACATCCTCTTTACTTTTTAGTTTATCTTGGACATCAAATAGTTAATAAGGCCTTCAGCAAAGACTTGTAAAGTAGCATTTGCCTTATATACCCCCTGGAATCTTTTGCTAACTGTTGAGTGTCTGTTCAATGATTTTCAAACATTTTGTAGTCTCATTTTAAACTAAGTCTCATCAAAGTTTTAGGGATTTTCCAAATTGGAAAAAGTTTGTTTCACCTGAACTAGCCACATACTTCTGATGACAGGTGATATAGGGCACATTCATATCATGACAGGATTTCTGACTCTTCTTGTCCTGAGACAGGTAATTCTGAAGAGTGGATATAAGTCATTTCTATAATGAGGCAGCTAACCAAAACCTAACAATACATAGAATTGACTGTGAATCAAATACAGATATCCCCCTTAAACCAAACTAAGTGTTTCCTTAACTCAACTTCCCCTTGGTTGGACCCCAAGATACCTGCAGCCACTCCTCAGTGATTTTACTGAAGAAGTCCACTGAAGAAATATTCGGGTGGAAAGTGTCAGGTGTCTTAGTCATTAGTTGATACAAATGACCATGGGGACACATTGCTAGGAACCCACTAAGAGACTCAGAGGGGCCCCATAAGTGAAGGATGTTAAAGCTTCTATAGCTTTGGGGCAAATCCACCTCTGCCCTTTTTGCAGATGATTTTTCTGTGGGGTGGGGGCTATTGCTATCATCTGTCTCTGTGCTCATGGGGCCCCCCTTATTCACCTGACAGACTTGTGCCTCCATCCCCCAGCAAGCCCCTATGTTAAATCACAGGGAATAAAGACACACACTTTAGCTCCTCTTCCAGAAGTTTCAAGCTCCTTCTGCAAATTAACCTAACTTCATCCAAAAGACCTTTGTTTGCTCACAGAGGGTCTCAGGGAATGGCAGTCTTTTGTTCCACTTCAACCAGGAAACATTTTCCTAATCTACACTTACAAAAATGGGGAGCAGAACTTCACCTGATTCTTAGCACAACAAAGATCTCATTCAAAGAAACTTTCTGCCTACTTTCCCAGAGGTTGGAGAGGCTTACTTAATTCTTAATTCCTTCTCCTTCAGTGTAAGTATGGTTGGCTTTAAGAGGCACCCTGTTACTCAAGTATAAAACTAACCCCTTTGATGGGACACCTGGATGGCTCAGTGGTTGAGCATCTGCCTTTGGTTCAGGGCATGATCCTTGAGTCCCACATTGGGCTCCCTGCATGGAGCCTGCTTCTCCCTCTGCCTGTGTCTCTGCCTCTCTCTCTCCTCTCTCTCTGTGTGTCTCTTATGAATAAATAAATAAAATCTTTAAAAAATAAATTAAATTAAATCAACCCCTTTGAAATGATACAAATATAGAGATAAGCTTTTTGAAGTGAGTACGACTTTTTTCTACTTATTTATCAATTATACACTGTGACAGGTTAGATTATGTGGAGCACACACAACTTACTGTTCTCAATGACCTTATAATCTGGCATTCAATACTTTACTTAGCATTTAGTACCCACTATGTGCCAGATAGTATTGTGGGAGCTGGGACCCGGTGATGGAAAACACAAACAAACTGGAGCTTATGGAGCTTACAGAGATCAAGAATAAACAAGTAAATAATAAACATAGACTATCATGTCCAGAATTGATAAGTGCCATGAAGAAAAATGAAGCCATGTTTGCCAGTGGGATGGGTGTGTCCCATTTGCTCATGTGGTCTGAGAAGATCTCTCTGGGATGCTATGTAAGTGGAGACACATTAAGGGAAAGGATGAGTTATGTAACTATTTGGAAGAAGATAGAGATTTTTCTAAGCAGAGAGGATAGGTGTGAATGCCTGAATTTGGGAATTAGAAAAACAACACCCAAAACCTTAATAACAATAAAATTTGTAAGTCACAAGAACTATGATAAGACATCAGAATTACTATCCATTCAGGGCACCTGGGTGGCTCAGTTGGTTGAGCACCTGCCTTTGGCTTGAGTCATGATCTCAGAGTCCTGGGATCAAGCCCCACGTTGAGCTTCCTGCTCAGCGGGGAGCCTGCTTCTCCCTCTCCCCCTGCCGCTTCCCCTGCTTGTGCTCTCTCACTCTCTCGGTCAAATAAATAAAAGCTTTTTAAAAAATTACTATCCATTCATCTATTCAATAAATAAGTACTGAGCCCTACTAGGGTCAAAGGAATGTATCTATGAACATAAGGTCCTAGAGGAGGCACAACTGACACGACCAGGAATAAGACACAGCATGTGTTCTCCAGACAGTCATGTTCTGATGTGGAAATAAATTTCAAAGAAAGAGGATTATTACAATTAAGGGCAATGAGTGTGCAGATGCTAAAAAATTACATAAAAGGGATACCTAAACAAGCTGTGGGTGGTAGGTGGGAGCTTTCTGGAGTACCTGATCTCTAAATTAAATCCAGAAGAGATAGTAGGAGGTATCCAGAAACAGAGTAAGATAGCAAATTTCAACCACATGCAGAGTCCTGGAAAAGCAAGAGCACTCAACATTAAAGAACTGTGGCACTGATGCCCTTGCAAGGCACCAGGTTCAGACAGCAAACGGCCTTATAGGTCCTACCAAGATTATTCAATATCCAGAGAACAATGGGGAACCGCTAAAGTGTTTTAGGTGGGAAGTGACTCCATCAGGCTTACCCTTTAGAGAGATCACTCTGCCTGCCACATGAAGAATTCATGGGTTCATAGACTAAAGACAAGGGTGGAGGAAAGGAGATGGATTTAAGAGTCATGATGTCAGGTCAATCTTCAAGACTCCATGACTGGCTGAAAAGAGAGAATAACAAAATGAATTAGTAACACCAAAGAGGGAGAGCTGATTTCAGAGGATAGATTTGCAGTGAGTTTTGGGTAATGTACTAGCTTTAGAGAAAGAAGTTTGATGGGAAGGTGAAGCTAGAAGTTCCTTCATATAATTATTCTCTCAGTAAGAATTATTGGTAAGAACTCAAAGTGCCTGGTTTAACAATTAAGAGACCAGGGTGCCTAGGTGGCTCAGTCAGTTAAGCAATCTGACTCTTGATTTCAGTTCAGGGCATGATCTCAGGGTAATGGGATCAAGCCCTGCGTAAGGCTTCCCACTCAATGGTGGGGGGGGGAGGTCTACTTGAGATTCTCTTTCTCCATCTCCCTCTGCCCTCCTCTTGGCTCTCTCTCTCTCTCTCTAAAATAAATAAATAAATAAATAAATCTTAAAAAAAAAGAATTATTGAGCTCTATGTACTGAGCACTCTAATTACTACCATATATTTGTTATATCACTTAATAGTCACAACAACTCTAGGTGGGCTGCTTTTATTCCTGTTGAAGGTAGGGAAACTGAGGCATGGAAGTAGTTAAGTAAATTGCCTATGGTCACACAGCTAGCAAATGTAAAAGATAACATAAACTTCCAATCTAGACAACAAAAATCAGCCCCATTACTTTATAATCACTTCTGATTTTACAAAAAAAAAAAAAAAAGTTATTTCCCACCAGACCATAGGAAGAGTGACTTTTGGCTGTTTAAAATCTACAAAAAACAAAACAAAACAAAACAAAACAAAAAAAAAAACAACAAATTCCCTCTCATCAAAAAATAAACCAATCAAAATTATTGTCACTAGTGAAGAGACACAAAAAGACTAATGCAGATTCTGAAAGCATTCCAAAGAGAAATTTACCAAAATGTTTTCAGCAATGGCAACACAGTTTATAAAAATATATAGCCTTCTAGGGTAACTACTGCAAAGAGAAAATTACTGGCATTGATGAATTCTAGAGTTTTAAAACATTATTGAAATATTTTTCAGTTTCAGAGCCCTCATATAAAAGAGATTATGCAGGCCTGACTCTCTCATACTGGAATAGTTTGTGCAATGCTTCTCATTGAGGCACTCAGTGATTTCATTGGCAGAGAGGAATGAAAACAAATGAACGAGAAGGAATTGGGGCCTGTTCTATAGAGGTAGTTCCTTCTTTATATTGATTTATTGATTGTGCATCTTGGGACTGCTATTATTCAAAGACAACATTTTCTGTGAGCATAGATGGAGAATTTTATCCTGGGCCTTCTAGATTTGATGTCACTCCCTTTCAATATACTGTTTTGGGTTTTTTTGTTTTTGTTTAGTTTAGATTTTACTTATTTATTCATAAGAGACACAGAGAGGGAGGCAGAGACACAGGCAGAGAGAGAAGCCGGCTCCCTGCAAGGAGCCCAATGTGGGACTTGACCCCGGGATTATGTCCTGAGCAGAAAGCAGACCTCAACCACCGAACCACCCAGGCGTCCCCCCTTTCAAGGTATTGTTAATTTCCCTGTAAGAAAAGAATGGGAAAATTGAATCACTGTGACTGTATCTGTAAAGAATGAACTTCTAGTTCAATCTAGATTTCTACATAGCCTCTGTTTGCTAAAAAAAAATGTAGCATTTCCAAGGCATGGATCAAATGTGAGTGAAAATTTTTGCACAATTTATATTATACTTAATTTTAGAGTCTTGCTTGAGTTTTATTAAATTGATTTTTTGTAAATTATAAAGCATTGATTTAAAAAGAAAAAGACTTAGTTCAAAGAAGTTTACCTAAAAAGCACTCCTAAAAGATGAAAATTGCCACCATTCATGAGGTTCCTTCTTTTTCTCTGGCTTGATAATTAAATCACACTTCTCCTTACATACTTGGGAGGAGGCAGGCTCCACAGTGGTGTCTACAAAGACATGAGATTTTTAAAATGAGATTGTGCACATCAACTGAAAATTTTTTAACCTATAACTTATATTTTTTAAAAAAGACGAGTGATTCTCTAGACTACAATTTCAAGATCAATAAATTTCCGATTCTCTGGATTTTCTTTCAAAAACACCCATTTTTGTTCCTTCGACTTTTAAAAAAGTCTATTTTAAACGACCTACTTTTTAAAACTGGTTTGTAGTTAAGTGTGTCACACCTGGATGTAGTCAACTTAAAAGTGTTTCAGTCCTTGCTATTTCTTTCTAAGCTAATTATTTTATTTTTAGTCATCCGACTAGTGCAGGATATTTTCTCCAGAGAAAATAAGAAAGTGGATGAGAACAGCATAGATTTGTTCTGGGTATGAGTGTTTAGGATATATATTATGTTTCTGTTAGCGGTTAATATTATTTGTCAATGAAAACCACATAATTGCTCTATTTAACATCCTCTCCATAAGCAAGTGGGAGGGCAGCGAAGAACCTGAAGAGCCCCTGAGGTCAATCTGTCTCTGATACAGAACTTCAAAGCATGGTCAACAGATGGTTGTCCATCCCATTTGTAAAAGTCTCTAGGGAAAACTCCACAGTTGTTTTTTCATCATAAATCCATCTGTATTGCATCCCTCTGTCAAGAAAGTGTGTCTAGTATCTTTCCAAAATCCTTGTTTTCATGTTAAGTCCATTTCCTCCAAGTGTTACCTTCCCTGATGCAACAAACAAACAAATAAACAAAAAAAAACAAAAAACAAAAACAAAACAAAAAATCAGCTTCTATGTAATATCTTTTCACAAGGATCAGCCTTTGTCAAACTGAATTCTGGGCCACTACAAGAGATTTGTGTAGAAAACCTTACATTTGATTTGGGAAAGAAAATGCTATGTACTGGTTGGAATAATTGCACTATTACATGGCTTTATTATTCATAAGTTGGCTCAGTCTTTGAAATGGAGAATTAGGATCTAATTTAAAGTCATGCATTTAAGATATTAGGCTGATCCTTGCTGTGCAACAGAAAGCATATACTCCAACACTGCCCCCAGAAAACAATTTCACATGTGCCCAGTGCTGCTAAGAGTAAAAGGTGATTTTAAGTGTGATAAGACTTCCAAAGACCACAAAAAGAAACAACCAAAGAGATTTTGTAACTCTGTGGGAAAGAGGGCTGTTTCTGATTCTTTCTTTTGAAGTGAGGTTTTCCTTCTAGTCATTTTGCTCAGTGCAGAGTGGCCAAAAACAAGTTGTATTGGAACACGGGGGAGTATCACTGGTCCCTCTAGCTGGTCTTCTGGGGGAGGGGCCTGCTGTGCTGATTTTCAGGTGTTAGCACTTGGGGGAGCTGCTCTGCCCCTGCCTGCTGCAGGGCTCAGCGGGGGTTGTTTACCCCGTGAGGTCCTCAGGAGGAACAGTCGCAGTTGCTATGGCAACTCTGGAAGCCTGGATTCAGCCTCCGCAGGAACTACGGGGCTCGGGGCTCTCGGTTCTCCGTCCGCAGGGCCTGGAGGCTCCGGGGCGGGGCCGCTGATCTGCTCAGCTCGGGCAGGAGCGTCCTTGCTGTCCTGGGCCCTCCCGGCCTCTGCCTGTCCCGGGGGAGGCCGGATCCTGGGCTGTGTCCCGGCGCCCTGTGCTCCGGGGCCTGCGCTGTGGGATTCGCGCTCCCGCCCCGCAGCTCCCTCCCTGGAGCCGCTCCCGAGCCCCTCCGAGCTGCTCCGGTCGGTCCCGCCGTGCGCGCTGCAGCCCTTAGGGAGCTCGGAGCACTCTCCTGCGCTCGCAGGTGTCTGTTAGTGTCCCCGGGAGCCCGAGGGCATCCCCGCCCTCCTGGGTCCTGCTCCAACTCCCTGCGAGCCCCTTTTCCGCCCGCCCGGGAAGGTTGGTGCAGCTCCTGCTCCTCCGGGACGGGGCTCTCCTGTCCTGGGGACACTCGCCCCGGCCTCAGCCCGGCTCCTCGCGGGGCCCCTCCCCCTCGGAGGCCTTTTGTTTCTTTATTTCTTTTTCCCCGTCTTCCTACCTTGATAGAAGCGCGAACTCTTCTCACTGTAGCGTTCCAGCTGGTCTCTCTTTACATCTCAGGCCGAATTCGTAGATTTTCAGGATGGTTTGAAGGTTATCTAGGTAATTTGGTGGGGACAGGTGATTTGGGGACCCTGCTCTTCCGCCATCTTGC
This sequence comes from Nyctereutes procyonoides, assembly GCF_905146905.1. Lineage (NCBI taxonomy): Eukaryota > Metazoa > Chordata > Mammalia > Carnivora > Canidae > Nyctereutes > Nyctereutes procyonoides. The sequence continues at coordinate 59,451 of NW_026575130.1, forward strand.
CCCTCCTCCCCCAAAGATCAACTTTGAATCAACTTTGAAACGACTCAAAGATCAGTTGCACATTTACATACAATATACAAAAGTTCTGCCAAAGCAATCTAAGAAATTTTTTTTCAAATTTTCCCCACAAATGTCTACTGAACACATGCTATATCACAGTCACTATGCTTTATTAGTGTTATTCTAGAAGGATTCCTGAGGGGGCCTCCATGGATCCTCCCCCTGGTGTTCACACCCTGTTGCGATTCCCCTCCCTTCATGTGAGGGCGGAACTGTGACTTGCTTCCAACAATAAATAAGGCAAAGGTGATGGGATGTGTATAACCATGTATACGTGATTGCATGGTTGCGTACATAAGATTTTAGTGCCATCTCGCTAGAGTCTCTCCCCCTTGCTAGTTCTGAGGAAGCAGGCAGTCATGTTGGGATAATGAAGGCAAGGAAATGAAGGGGGCTTCTTGAGGCAGAGGGGGGCTCCCAGCCCACAGCCTGTTAGGGTCTCCAGCCAGAACTCAGCAAGAAAAAGAATCCCTCAGTCTACAACCACAAGGAACTGAATTCTGCCAACAGCCTGAGTGTGCTTGGGAGCAGATCCTTCTACCATTGACTCTCAGATGAGACTGCAGCCCTGGCTGACATTCAATTGCCCTGAGACCTCCCCTGAGCAGAAGACACAGTTTAGCGCCTAGACTCCTTATTCACAAAAACTGGGAGTTAACAAATGTGCATTGTTTGAAGCCACTAAAATTGTGGTAATATTGTTACAAAGTAATAAATAACTAGGTCCTCAGTCTTTCTCTTTCTTGACTTTGAAATCTTGGAAGCATACAGGCCAATTATTTTTACAAAGTGCCTCAGTCTGGGTGTGTTTGTATGGAAATCTCTCAATCTGATCCTCAGGATTAGATTTATTTATTTTTTTTAAAGATTTATTTTTATTTATTTATGATAGACATAGAGAGGTTGGGAGGCAGAGACACAGGCAGAGGGAGAAGCAGGGTCTATACCAGGAGCCGGACGCGGGACTCGATCCCGGGACTCCAAGATCGCGCCCTGGGCCAAAGGCAGGCGCTAAACCACTGAGCCACCCAGGGATCCCCTCAAGATTAGATTTAGATTCAGGAATAATACAGAAGTGATGTTGTGTCCTTCTAAGAATATCCATCCTATTAAAAGGTGTATATATTTGGTTTGTCCCAATATAAGTGATATTAAATTGATCACTTGGTTAGAAAGGTATCCATAAAGTGTCTCCATTGTAAAGATACAATTTTCCCAGGAAAACTAATAAAAAACCTTGTAAGGAGATACTTTAAGGCTTTGTAAATACCCCGTTCAACATCAAACTTTCACTGACTAGTTTCAGCAACCATTGATTCCCTTACTATATAATTCCTTTTGTATTTATTAGTTAGCATTCTACTATAAGGAACATTCTCTTCTTTCCTATTTACTTACTTATCTAATGATTTATTTATACCAGAGTGAAATTACAGTTTTTTTTATTTTAGTCAGTTGTTACAATTTATTATATTGTACATTCTATTAGACATTAGAATTATATATTGTACATTCTATTATTATATTATAGTAATAACATATTTTGATATTCAAATTGCTCCAGATTTGTCCATTGTAATCTCTCTGCAGATATATCCTCTGTCCTTCTGATATGTTGCCATCATTTTAAGCCTTTCTAATTTTCTAGCAAAACAAGATTTTCCAGACATGTCTTATACTTTTTCTGTCCGAGACCTGGATTTCTTTTCTCCAAACACTTCTAATTCCTTTTAAGGTGGAGAATGGCATTTAGAATCCAAAATCTGGGTACTAAGTGTACTCATTGCTACTGACATGTCATGGCTTTTAGTACCGCTCAGTGACAGAGCTGAAGTAGATACAGAGATATATTTAACAAAATATGCTTAAGATAAATATTCTAAAAACCACAAGATATTACTGAGTAAAATTTTTAAAAACTGGATTAAGTAGATAAATATACTATGTTCATGGATAATAGGACTCATTATTATTAAGATGTGATTATGAAAATGTCTTAGCATCTTGCAAGGCTGCAAATCTATATATTGACTGGAATTGTGGTCACATCTGGGGCTCGAATGGGGTCATATCCAGTCCTGTGCTCACACAGGTTGTTAGCAGAATTCAATTTCTTGTATTTTTAAGACTGAGGGATTCGTTTTCTTGCTGACTGAAGGTCCTTATAGGCTGTCAGCTGGAGGGTACCAACAGCTCTTAGAAACTGCCTGCATTTCTTCATCATATGGGATTTCTCTACATGACACCCCCCCATATTTAATTTGTAACCTCCAATTCCATTTTGACCCTACAATGTATCCTCAAGTTTTCTCCCTTCAACAGTGAGAAACTAGGATCTCACTATAAGTGCGAATATATTACTTTTCTCAAGCCTGGGATATACTGGAAGATTGCAGGGGGACAGAATATACTGTGTGGTATTTGAAAAAAAAAAACACAAAAACAAAAAGCAAAGCAGGAAAGACTTCACAACTCTTTTAATTCACACCCCTTTTAACTGGAAAGGAATTTGATCATCATAGGTTTATTTTTTTCTAGTTGTAAGATCAAAATGTTCAACAATAGAGAAAGGTAAAAGTCAAATCATGCAGAACTTTGTAAGCCATCTTAGAGAGTTTTGGTTTTATTCTAGTACAATGGGAATTGGAGGACTTTCTGTTAAGTCATTGCACATTTGTTTGTTGCAAATAGCATTAACAGCATTTTTAAAGTTATTTCCTGGTAATGTTTATTACTCAGTCTTCAACTCATTCTAAAACAAGATTGGAGATGCTTAGTGCAGTCTCTAGGAGTAGGTTAAAACATTAAACAATCTAGCAAGTAGGGGTAATAAAAAAAATGGAGCTGGGAAACAAGAGGTGGGGGTGAGGTCAGTGCAAAATATGCTCACCTTTAAGAACTTTAAAGTTAAGGAGATTTGTTACAAATTTTATCTGAGATTTCTGGAGACTAGAATGGTTTGAAATACCCCATCCCCCAATCCCTCATGATATACTCACCTCAAATAACAGGCCTCCACAACAAACACGCAATCTACCATGTGTACCACACAGAAATCAGACTCCAGAATGGCAGAGTCCGCGGGTGTTTGTTCTTGGAGTAGCTTGTCAGATAACTTCCTGATTCCTGATCATTTAACCCTTTCAGGTTAAGAGGGAATGGGCAGTTAGAGGTGCTTGTTTATTTAATCAAGGCAGCCAGTTGAAGCAAACAAGTCAAGACAAAATTTCACCCCATCTTTTGTAGGTAAGTACAGTGTTAAATTACAATTGACCCTCCGTTAGGAGAATGCATGGATCTCCACAGGGAAAAATTAAGCACTGAGGACAAAGCCTCTAGTCCATGAGCACTGTAATCACACATCGCAATGAGAACCCGCATTTTAAAATCTGTAGAATTTATCACACATTATTTCACATTTCACTGCTCTGCTTACTTCTTATTGGTTTGTGGTTACTTGCATACAACAGTGAAGTTTCAGAAAAACTTTAGTTACAGAAGGACAATTATTTAATGCAGGAAGGATAAACCATTGCATTGGAGGATTGGAAGACATCTTTTAAAGTTCTTATATTATAAATTTAATTATGCGTTTCTATGCAGTGAGTAAGGTCTTAAATTCTTGCCAAGATTTCGAAAAGGGCTTTGTGAAAGTATGTCGGCTAAATCACGATGGGTATATCACTGCTAATGGTGCCCTTCACACGTTGTGAAACATAGACTCCAGAATTAATTCTGCCCCCAAATTAGGTCATTGCAAAATGCCTCTTAAAACTGCCAATTTTTAGTTTGCAGGACAATGAGATGGAGATGAGAAGAAAGCAAAAGGAAGACTCCAATTCCTTTTTGTAAAGCACAGTGGGGATCGGACAAAACAGAGTAGGAAGGCCGAGCCCTCTGAAACGGATGCTTTTTTTGTGTGTTAATCCCACTTAAATATAAGTGATGACTTAATTGAAACGTGGGCTAGCCGGCCTGCTCTGCACTGCATCCGGGTAGTGCCTTTGCTCTCAAGTTAACCTGATTGCGCAGAGGTGCCCTCGTTTCCTGACTTCATCCCCAAACCATCACGATTATTTCAGTTTACCTTCTCCTTTTCCCAGAACATCTTGTTTGCAGTCCTGCAAAGGGAGTGTTCGGTGCAAAGACAATTAGGCATTGTTATCATTGACATACTAGTAGGGGAATGCCTCTGCTGGAGGTCACCCACCAGGACCCACAAATCCGTGGCCCACACCCGGGCAGGCTGGGCTCGGAGGCAGGTGGGTCGCCGCTCCTTCCAGACCCAAGCCCAGGGCGCTGGACGGTCGTGGTTCACCCAGGGTGGGGGCAAAGTGCCCGGGGTAGCAGCACTTCTTATTTTTGGTGGAAACTGCCCCTCGCTCCGGCTTTCGGGACCTGGGGGTGGGCGCACGCATCGCGACTGTCCCTCTCTTAAGTGGGGCACTCCGCGAGCCCCACCCCCGCCCCCGGTCACCTCTGCGCGCCCCCCTGCAGCCCGCGCAGCGCCCCCCAGCGGCGGCGTGGCCTCCGGCCGCGGTGGCCACGGAGCTTCCGGCGAGCTCGCCAGTTGTCTCCGTCGCCGCCTGGGAATCTGGGGCCCCGAGCGACTGCGAGCCCCGGTCTCCGTGGGACCCGGGGAGGACGCGCGGCCGCTGCGCCTGCCCCACCCGCCACACCTGGGAGCGGGGAGGCCCGGGAGAGGCGGGGCGCGGCCAGCGGCTGGCTCGGGGCGGAGCAGCGCCGCCGACCGCCCGGGGCCTGGAGCGCCGCGGAGGGGGAGGGTCTCGGGGCAGAGCTCTCCTCCTCGGGGGAGGGACCCCAGCCGGGGTGCACAGCCGCGGGAGCCAGCTGCCGAGTCGCCGCCCGTGGGTCATGGAGCGGGCCAGCCCCGGCGCCGGGGGGGCGCAGCTGCAGCGGGATCAGGACTCCGTGGAAGCGTGGCTGGATGATCACCGGGACTTCACCTTCTCTTACTTTGTCAGGAAAGCCACCAGGTAAGGAGGGGACCCCCGGAGGACGCGCCCGGGCGCTGAGTGACCTGGGGGCTCAGCCCGCCCCCTTCCTGGACCTCCCCCCTTCCTTCACCCTTGAACGAGCTGTGTTCCCAGGCCCTTTGCCTTCGGAGAGGGCTTTGGTCCCGCTGGGGCGTAGAGACCTCGACTCCGTGGCCGGTACAGTCGAGACGCCCGAGCGTGGGGTTCGATCCGACCTGCTCACAAAGTTAGATGCAACAGTGTACATGCCGGACCCCCTCCCTCGCCCCGCCCCCACCTCCCGCCGCCCTGGCGATCCCCGAGGGCGAGATTGTTGACAGACACCCGCGCTCAGAGGCCTTCCCCCGGCTCCTCTCTGGCCTCCGGGGCCCCCAAACCTTAGCGACCCCCAAACCGTGTTGGAGCCCCTTCCCTGCAGCCCCTCCGGGAGCTCCATTTCCAGCCTGGTCGCAGCGGCTCCGCTCCGCCCCCGGCCCCCGTGCCCGGCCCTCGGCGGGGCGGCGAAGCGGGGGTGGGTGGGGTGAGAGCGCGAGGAGCCCCGAGGCAGCACCGTGCCGGAGTCGTCCCGGAGTGAGTGCGGTCGCCTCTCGCCCCCTCGCAGTCCCTCCCGGGCTCGCGCGCTTCCTTCCACTCTCTCCGGCTGCGCCCAGGGCTCCGCGGCGCGCACGGAGGCGCTGGGGAGGGCGGCGGCGGCGGCGGCGGCGGCGGCCAGCGGGGGGCTGGCGGGTCCCGCGCGGCCCGGCTGAGCCCGGAGGCCGGCTCCTCCCCGTCGGAGCCCAGCGCCGGGGCGGCGGCGGCGGAGGGCGGGGAGGAGGCCCCCGGGGAGCGCCGCGCGCGCGTGGGAAACGCTCGCCGCTGCGCCGGGAGGGATTGGGGCTGGGGCGGCGGCGGCGGCGGGCGGAGGCGGGGCGGCGGCGTCCCCGCAGCCCGAGGAGCAGCCGGGCGGGCTCCGGGGCGCACCGGCTGCAGGCGGCGGCCGTCGGGGGCGCCGCGCGCCTGGCGGGGCTGGTGGGGCGGCCCCGGGATCCCCCCGCCGCCGCGCGGGCTCGGCTGTGCCGGGCGCTCCCCGCCAGGGGGCGGCGCAGGGCGGGGCGGCGGCGGGCAGCGGGGTCGGCGAGCAGCGAGCAGGCTTGAGGGGCCGCCTCACCTGGGCTCGTCGTCGCCCGGGCGCCCCCGGAGCCCAGGGCCTGCGGAGGCCGCGGGGGCTGCGCCTCCAAAGTCCTGTGTTCGCTATGTTGCCCTTTGGAGACCAAACAAGGTAGTTGGCTGAGCATCCCCCCTTGCCACTTCCCTTGGGGGCGCGGCTGGGTGCGGGGTGGGGGCGGCGGGTCCCGGCGGGGGTGGGGGCGCTTCCCTGGAAACGGACTGTCTGATGGGCTTCTCCGCCTTTGTTGTCTTCCGGTGTAGTAGTACTTGGGGATCTTAGACGCGGCTCTGGTTTGTTTTTTCACAAAAGGCTGTTTCTCCTAAAGAGTTGATGTGGATGTCCTCACTGTCGGGCTTTGGGGACGGAGCCTTGACTTCGGGCAAATCTGCTCTCCAGGGCTTCGTTGCCCCGCCCTCCCCGTAAAGTCTCCTTGCCCGCCTTGGCCGTCTTCCTTCGAAAGTCCTGAACCTGGAGCCAGCAGAGGATAAAGCCCCGAGAGAGAGTGACGTGTGCTCGAAGGACGCTGTTCTGCGGTCGGGCCGGGCACTCGGGCACCGGGCTCCGGAATTCTTGCCTGCTGCGGGCCGCGGGTCCCAGGGCTCCCCTGCCACTCCGAGGCCCTCTGTCCCCAGTTCCCTTCCCCCTGGCCCACTTCCCCCTCTCTGCCTCATTGAATGGGGAGTGGGCAGGAGACCTGGGCTGATCTTTTTTTTTTTTTCAGTGTGTCAGGGTGTTCTTTGGAGGTGTTCTGTAGGCAGGTTATTAATAGTTGAAAGGAAAACCTGACGGGTCTTACATAAATCAGCATAAATGTCCTCTCCCCCCCCCCTTAAGATAGGCACTTAGGATAGCTTGGTGGTCGGTGTTAAATAGTCGTACGTAAGAATGCTTCTCTCAGAGCCTGCCAGAGCTTTGCTAGTAACTTTTCATCGGCAAACAAATGGAAAGAGTTAAATTTACTTTGTTTTCCGCATTACTTTTTCTCCCAAGTAGCATAGACTTAAAATCCTAATTTCTCAGAGTTGCTGCTCAGTGTAAAATTTAGGTCATCTGAAACTCTATATAAAGGCTTTTTTTTAAGCGATGGTTATTATATTATACTTGTTGACAATAGACTGACCACCTTTTTTGAAACGTATGTGTGTATTATATATTCTTGTATATCTAACTGTAAAGGTTCATGTTGAGTAAAAGTCAGAAAATGAAAGTGTAAAATATTTAAAGAGTAGTACAGGCCATTAATTTTAAGAGTTATAAAGTGCTGAAAGCTGTCAGTTTAAAGAATATAATCTAAGCTGTGTGTAGTCAGGGGTTCTGGTTTGGGCTTATATTTGGTGGCATTAACTGGAGATTTAAGAGAGATTAGACAGTAGTTGATTCTAAAGATTCCAAATTTCTAAACCCAGTGTGATTCATATGGTTGTGGTAAAAACTTATTGCAGACATTTTGACTTTAGAGCTAGGATTTTTTTTTTTTTTTTTTTTTTTAACTAGAGGCTCACATTACTTTGCTTTTTTCCCTTCTGTTCCACGCTGTAAGTGTTAAATGAGTCTGTGATTCAGGACCCCATGAAACATATGTTCTGTAGAAACATTTAACATGTTTTAAAATTTAAAATAAATTTGGATTCACTTAGATTGGGCATCTGTGCCTGTAAACAGGCATGTTGATGGAATATTTCTACCTTATTTGATTTAATTGTTGTCATTTGACATTCATGCATGCTTTTTTATCCTATCCCCAGACTGAATGATCTGTACTCAGAAGTAGTCCCTGAACAGGATGAAGGTTTCTGGCTTTCCTAAATTCTCATTTAAATACCTGTGAAAATTGGTTGACCCTGAAAGGAGTTCTGCTGCTATATTACATTGTTTGTTATAACTTATCTTCAAACACAGGGCTAAGCAGCTGGTTAAAGGCTACAAGTTTGGGGCATAGATGCTTTTTAGGAATCGCAGCCTCTTTATGTGAATTTGAGTGTCAATTGAAGAATTCATAACATAATCTATAGGCAGAAAAATTATTTTGAGACTTGTAAGCTACAACGTATGGAAAATCCCACCCTCACTGTTCTACCCGCCTGAAATATTATGTTAATTAAGGGCTCTAATCTTCATGTGTTTGCAAATGAAGGCTTCCGGTGCCAGTGCCACTTTAACAGCTGTTCTTGACATATTAAAATAATGTTACTTTTCATTATTTACTAATCTTTTCTGCCACAGAGGGTGATGTTTTAGATCATTTAGTATTGTAGGAGTATTGTGATTGACTTTTTATTGCTTTGTTTTGTACTAGGCAAAAGCTTGAGAATATTTGGCATTTAATGGAAATAGGAGTTACTAAGTGAGGACAAGTTTTTATGACCGCTTGGATCAAAGTCCAGAAACAGAAGTTTTACACTTCCATGTAGCTTTCAGCGATAGACTTTTTATTTGACACTGCAAAACTGTGCTGAATTAGTTGGCATTCCCAGTCCTGTGTTTGGGATTTTTTTCGCTTCTTTTCTTTTCTTCTCTCTTTGTTTCTGTCATATTTTTTCTCCTCTCTAAAAGCTGTAATATTCTTATTTGCAAGACAGTTCTATTAAAATCAGATGATAGATATCAAATAAATATTGCCATCCACTTTTAAAAATACTGTTTCTGTGATTATATAGGAATATAATTCCAATTTTCAGATAAATGATTTGTTAGGCATATTTTATTAAGTTGTCACTAGTGTTGAAGATAATAAAACTCTGTGGTTATTGACTCAGTCTGACTTAAATCTTATTTATAATAATTTTATGGTGGTAATTCTGACGTGGTAATGACCTTTTCTTTTTGTATTATTTATAAACAGAGTTCATATAGCCAGCTTTAAGCTGCTCTTTGGTACTCACCTTAAGATGTGCAGTTTTTAGCGTTTTGCATGTGTTGTGCAACAAAATTTTCTTTTTAGTAATTCCACCTAAATATTTAAAATATCCGAAACTGGCTTTTAAGTTTTAAAGGTAGAGTTTGTACCTTCATCCTTATCTGAATACAGAGAACGTTTCCTAAGGTTTGAAACACAAATTAACTTAGGACTTTGCTTGAACTTCCTAGTGCATTTTAATAATGCTCAAGAAAGATTTCTTATGTAATTGAAAAGGCTACACAGAACTGTTTGGTGTTTATTAGCTTATCCCCCAAACATTTTTCAGCCTAATAATTTATGAAACCTGTAACTCTTATGTGAGTTAGATGTGTTCTTTGTTCTCAGAGCTGATTGTAGGATGACAGCCTCTTCCTAGGAGGAAAGTCTTTCATAAGGACCACAGGGCAATTAAATAAATCACTGAGTTGATTGATCGTGGAGGGTTCAAAACGACTAATTTCTGAATTTAGGATGCAGTTTAGTTACTGACTTTGCAGGACTTCCTATGAAATTAGTTTAGCTGGACAGATGCGGATTCAATTGACCAGTGTTTACAGCTGATTGATGTGGTTGTGGTGATATCTGTTTTATCAGGTTCTGAGTAAAAAGCGCCTGTGAGCTACATACCTAGGAATAAAAATTGAAGGAAGGCTTTCCAATATAGGAGTCATTCATTTGATATTTAGCTCTGTAATCTTATTTACCGACTTGGTATTCCCACTTAATTTGAATTATTATTATTATTTTTTTACTATGTAAGTGCTTTATTCATTTTCTCTAACTGGTAGAAATTTACGCTTACTGCCAAGCAAATGTTTAAGGCAGGTAAAGCAAACTGAGTGTTGAGTTCTTAAGAGTCATTTTGATAAGTATTCTAAAAACCTTTTAAGAAGCTCTTAAGGATATCTATTTATTTCTCTGGTTTGTAGTTTGTACTGAACATGCTTTTTAAAGTGTTATGTGCCAGTGGTAGCTTCTGTTTTCCTCAAGACTTTTCCTCTGATTCTGAATTGTAAAGTCAACCTTTTGCAAATTACCTTTTCTGAATAATTTTATTAAATCTAAACTTGGGAGAGAAAAGATCCTCTCCTAGTATCATATCTCTAGTGATAACTATAAAAATTAGCCACCATTATTTCTACTCTCTGTACATATACCGAGGTATAAGAAAAGATCCTGATCTTTTAATCTGATGAAATAGTTAAAACACACACACACACACACAGAATTTTTGCACTTTAGAGTTAGAGGGGATCGTGTAATCCGGTGTTTCTCAGACTTAAGTAGTGTTCCCCTGCTAAAGACAGTCTTATTCATCTCTAGTATATTAGTTAGAAAGTATTTGGTCATAAGTAACATAAACCCTACTTGGATGCATATAAAATTGACCTACATAATTAACTGCCTAGAGATTGGTTTGGTTATGAAATTGAGTTGATCAAATATTGTCAAGACTCTGTCTGTACGTCTGTTTAATCTGTTTGTCCTTCCTTCAGTCCATCCATTCATCTCTTCTTCCTTCTTTCTTTCCTTCCATCCATCTACCCTTCCATTTTTTTGGCCTTATGCTGTGTTGGCTTTATTCTGTATGTTTTCTTTATAGGCTAGAAGCTTTTTCGGTGCAACTTTCTGTGGGTCTTAAAATTCTGATACTAGAGAAAAACCTTGTTATTTGTGTCTGTCCTCTCAAAATTACTCTGGCCCTGCTTGGGTCATGTGCCTGCTCTGAACCAATCACTGTGTCCAGAAGAATAGGTTTATCCAAGGGGTGGGTAACCCACAATGTGAAATGCCTTTGGGGGAGAGGGACTTTCCTAAAAGAAAGCGATGTAGACACACCAAGAAGTTCCAGATACCTACCATCTAGTGCCAGGCTTCCTTTTATTTAATGTTAGTTAAATGTGGAATTCTTAAGAGCTGGTATAATGCTGCCATAATTACAGCATTTTTCCAATTGTAATACCAAAATAAATTTATGAGTTAATTATGAACTAAAATGGCACAACTCCAGCCAGATACAAGTTGACAGCATTTATTAAATCACCTTTTTAGAGTGAATATGGCCCTGACTGCCCAGTAAAGGGTCTGGTGAGGTCGGCTCACCTTTGCTACAGTTGCCTTAATGATGATTTACTTTTTCCCCTGGGTCTGCTCAGTCAGGAAGCTTTTATTCCAATAGTACAGCATACCAACTTTGGGTTTTCCTTGGTTTGAAAGCATATTTGCATATCAAATTGGTCTCTTTTTAAATTTTCTCTTTGTCCTGGAACCACTAAGCTGCAGTGTGATTGTGAACACAAATATAAACCTGACTGCTAAAATTGCAGGACAGTGCTTGATTCCAAGGTGGTCATCCCAGTATTTTAAAGTATACTTCTTTCCTCCTCCTCCTCCTCCTCCTCCTCCTCCTCCTCTTCTTCTTCTTCTTCTTCTTTTCTTCTTTCTTCTCTTTTTTCTTTTAATTATCATCAGTGTGAAAACACAAAATTTAAGACATTTTCATAGAAAAATTACAGATCTCCAAAACACACTTGTTTGGGTCCCTCCAATTGGAAAGTGCCAGTCCAGCGCGGTCTTTCCCATATCTCAGCTGCAAAACGAATCAGTTTACATATTTACAGCATAGACGTCAGTGACTATGTTTTCTTTCAGAGATAAGTAGGTTTTCCTTTAAGGAATATTTTTCACACGTGATTGTGAGTGCATGGAAATTTACAGAACACATCTCTTTCAACTCTTAGTCAAATGTGAATGTAAAACCATATGAAGCAGTTCTGCATTTTATTTGTATTGGGTCCCAGTTAGCTTCTCAGATGTTTTCATAGCTGGAGAAAACTTGGAAATACTAAATAACTTTAGGCAGAGTGTTCGTGTCCTTTCCATGCCAGATCCAAGAGAACTAATCACTAACATCAGAGTAAAGGTTATTTGAGGATATCACTTGGAGGTGCTCCGAATCTCCCCAGCTTCATTTTATAGCTTATTATAGTGTAGTCATCTTTTCTTTATCTAAACCAGTACTTCTCAAAGGGGATGCTGTGGGGGTACCTAGGTGGTCCAGTTGGTTAAGTGTCCAACTCTTAATTTTGGCTCTGGTCATGACCTCAGGGTTGTGAGATCAAGCCCCACCTTGGACTCCATCCTGGGCATGGACCCTGCTTAAGATTCTCTCTCTCTGTCTCCCTTTATTCCCTCCCCAGCTTCTCTCTCCCCCTCTCAAAAAGAAAAGGTGAGGGATGCTATTGGCATTCGATGTTGGCTTTTTTATGTTGTTGTGAGAGACTGTACAACACATTGCAGGATATTTAACATCCCAAGGGCCCAGACAATTGCCAGAGCACCCCCATCATACTGACCCACGTTTCCAGATGCCCCCAAGGGCATACATTAGGTACATCTTGGTTAGAAGCCACTATTCCGAAATCTTTCATATTGATTTCTACTGATTAATACTGTGTAAGGGCCCCAGATAGGACAAATCTTAGCTTCTAACCCTGGAGCTATCTCTTTCAAAGAGTATGACCTTAGGTGCTTCATTTGCCTTCTCTGTAAAATGGGGATAGCATTTACTTTGTAGGGTTCTTAAGAAATTGAAAGGAAATAACACATTTTCTTCTCTCTCTTAGAGTGAATTTCAGTAGTTTACTCTTTTATCTTGAGAATCATCAGCACCTTAATCACAGACTGATAGTTATTCCTTTATTCTGGTAAGTGGGAATTAGAACAAATGAATGGTGATTTTATAGATTTTAGGAGTCCTTATTTTTTACATGAATATTAATTAATGATTTGAACAGAACCATTTGTGGATTCCGTGAGGTACTGGAAAAGGAAGTGGAATGGGAGCCCAGACCTCCCAGTGTTGTCCCCAACTTTGGGATTGGCCCAAATTAATAACCCTTAGCTTTAAAGTGAGAGGGGGTAGAGAATCAAAGCAGAGACATTCATTAGTGAGCTTAAAAATCTCTTTCAGCTCTAAGCATTCTTCTTTTTTTTAAGTTTATTTGAGAGAGAGAGAGAGAGTGCATGCAAACAAAAACATACAAGCAGGGGGAACTGCAGAAGGAGGAGGTAGAAGCTGACTCTCCCCTGAGCAGGGAGCCTGATGCCCATGGTTCCTTGCTCTATCCCAGGACCCTGAGATCATGACTTGAGCCAGAGGCAGATGCTTAACCGACTGAGCCACCCAGGTGCCCCAGCTCTAAGCATTCTTGATTCTCACAAGGAGAGCAGTGTATCAGATTCTCAGATTCAAGTTTCCTTCTTTAACTACTTTCCAAATATATGAGTAGTAATGCAGGTCAAATTATTCAAACAGTGTAACTCAAACTATAAAATTAGGATCTAAGAGCAGGAAAAATATCTAATGTTATATTTATTTTATGTGAATTATTTTTGTGTTTTTCCTGCAGATCATCTTAGCAGATTTCCGTATAAGTTTTTAACCATCCTTTCCAGACAGGAAATTAGTATACTTTTTGTAATTCTGGTTTTAAAGTGATTAATTCACATGACTTATGGAAAAAAGCACTGGAGAGAAAGAACAAGGAATGATGCTTTAATAGTAATCTTAAAATATGGGAATATGTTGTGTTTTGTGGATTACTCAGGGCCTGCAACTTTTTACTCTACTTGTCTGAAGCATCCTGCGAATATCCCCAAATATTACTGCTCGAAAACTTGGTGCATAGCCCTCCTGGAGGCCCAAGCTTCAGCATACTTAGAGAATTTCCTCAGTTGAGCCCCTGGGGTAAGAGCTAAAACAGACCAACTTTAGTTTCCAAATCTGTATCAGAGTGTTAAAGTATTATGTTGTCTAGTACTAAAAATCATTCTGCAATTTAGAATTATGATTATTGTGAAATATTGCAATCGTTTTCATTATAGATAGTTATGTATTTTCTCACATTTGTTGTGAGTTTTATCTTTGATATTTTGAAAAAAAAGTCCCCCCAAATCTATAACTTATTTTGGCAAAAATATTAATTTTTAGGTAGTAATGGAAAAACAAGATATGTTCTTACATTTATTTTTCTCAACTAAATATTCAGCTCTTTATTTTTATATATTATTCAGAAAATTACATCATATATAGTGTAGTTATTAGTCTAGGGAGTCTTAATGATTTTTCAGTTCTAATTTGAGAGAATACAAGCATTGAAAAGACCATTTTTTTCCTCTAAGTATTTTTGTAGAGATATTTGTGCTTTTAAACCAGGAGCTTAAGCAGCAGCAGTGGCCAACATCTAGTTGTTCTGTACAAGCCTCTTGAATAATTTTTATTTTTACAAGAAATCACTTTTGAAGGTATACTCCATTTAACAATGTTTGATTAACTGAAAAATAATAACTATCATGTATTAAGGACTGTATTAGGCATAGACTTTGTCTCAGACTCTATGCTGTCACTTTATATGCATTATTTCCTTTAATTTTTAAAAATGATTTATTTATTTATTTTAGAGATTGAGAGAGAGAGTCCAGGAGCATGGGGAGGGAGCAGAGGGAGAGGGAAAGAAAATTCTCCAGCAGACCCCCCCCTGAGCTTGGAGCCTGACTGGAGGCTCCATCCCTGAGCTGAAATCAAGAGTCAGCTGCTTAACAGACAGAGCCACCTGGGTGCCTCTCCTTTTATTTTCTTAAGAATCCTAGGAGGGTTTATGTCATTATCTCCATTCATTATATGGAGATTCCAGTCTTGGAATCTAATGTCCCTAAGGTTCCACTCTTGGAAAGAAGTAGCTCTGGGGTTGAAGCTTAAGTCTGCCCCACCTAGGGTCCTTATCCACCAAGATCTACCTAAATTTAGTGTCAGTGTTAAAGGAAGCAAAGCAAAAGCTCATAGATTTAATATCATGTGGACTCAACTCAGGAAGAGAGGCAGGTTTCTCCTAGGGCCATTTATGTGCATGCGCGTTAATAAATGATGTGCCTAGAGACTTTGCCCAAGTGGGTTTAATTTCCGTATATAATTTTAGAGTATAAAAAGTGGAAACTCTCAAATGACATTTTAAAATAGAATGGCTGAGTATTTAGGTACTAGGCCATCACAATTATATTTTTAGTATTAGAATACAAATACCTAAAGTACAGTATATTTTCAAAGAATTTTTATCCTTTGATAACATTGTTTTAGACAAGAGTACAAAACACATTAAACCAGTTGCTCTACAATTAGGTTTCATCTAATGGTATTTTTAACTTATGAGAGTTACCGTGTTTATATCACAATTTTACTTTGCCTTGTAAATTTTTCTTCTTTTTTTCCTTAGTTTCCTAGATGCCAAGAAATATTCTATAAAACCTAGACAAAGCATTTTAATCATTTTTCCCTTTCAAGGTATCTGGAATATTAAATACATATTTTAAAGCATTCCCGTCTTTTCCAAGATTCATTTTATAAGATGAGTGAGCACTTCAGCTTTTGTAGAAAGTAAATTTATTGTTACATGAAGTCCTTATGGACCCAGTCATCTGTGTGTGTGTGTGTGTGTGTGTTGCTGACCATATTTGAAATCCTATGTAACAGTTTACATCTGTCTGTCCTGTCAGTAAGTTGTGTATTTCCTACTTAATATTTTTAGTTAGAAGGCATTTGGAGGAAACTGTGAGATGTCTAGATTAGTGGAAAATTTCTAGAACACAAACTATAAGTTGTAATTTTCTTTCCTGTAATATGTTTCTAATAATCTTGAGTGAAAATGAGGAATTGCAAAAGGTGGAAAAGTTTTGATTCTTAACAGAGTATATGCTTTACAGTTACCTTTCATTTTTTTTTCTTTTTTTTTTTTTATAAATTAATTTTTATTGGTGTTCAATTTACCAACATACAGAATAACACCCAGTGCTCATCCCATCAAGTGTACCCCTCAGTGCCCGTCACCCATTCACCCCCACCCCCCACCCTCCTCCCCCTCCACCACCCCTAGTTCATTTCCCAGAGTTAGAAGTCTTTATGTTCTGTCTCCCTTTCTGATATTTCTCACACATTTCTTCTCCCTTCCCTTATATTCCCTTTCGCTATTATTCATATTCCCCAAATGAATGAGAACATACACTGTTTGTCCTTCTCCGGTTACTATGGCCAAGTTCAAAAAGGGTGTTGCCTGAGTTCTTCTCTGGGATTTTGATGGAATCTTGTCTCACATTTAGATCTTTCATCTATTTTGAGTTTATCTTTGTGTATGGTGCAAGAGAGTGGTCCAGTTTCATTCTTCTGCATGTGGATGTCCAATTTTCCCAGCACCATTTATTGAAGAGACTGTCTTTCTTCCAGTGGATAGTCTCTCCTCCTTTATCGAATATTAGTTGAGCATAAAGTTCAGGGTCCACTTCTGGGTTCTCTGTTCTGTTCCATTGATCTATATGTCTGTTTTTGTGCCAGTACCACACTGTCTTGATGAACACAGCTTTGTAGTACAACCTGAAATCTGGCATTGTGATGCTCATTTTTTTTTTTAATGAGGATTACTAATCAACTTATAATGGTTTAGGAAGAAGATGAAGATACAAACTTAAACCTATTTAAATATCCATCAAAGGGTACAACTAGATTTGAACCATTAAATTAAGTCATTAAGTTAGTTGACTCTGTCATTTTAAGAATGATACACTTTTCAGCTACTTAAAAATATAAGTACATAGGGTTCACCCATGTTTATAGGTTTTTTTTTCATGTTTATAGTTTTAAGGAAATAAACTGTTACAACTATTTTAAAAAGCAATGATAATTCACCTTCTAAGCCTTGCCCTACCCCCAATTTTTTTGATCTTTTTTATCACGAATGAATGAATTTGGTCATCCCTCTGTGACTAAAGATGCAAAATATCCAACTAGAAATATCCAGCTCAGCCTTTTCCTGCAGCAGCTGCTAGAAACCTGGTTTCCTGGCTTTTTGAGTGCATGAACTCATTTAATTTGTAGGGCGGGGCGGTCCAGGAGGCTCAGCGGTTTAGCGCTGCCTTCGGCCCAGGGCGTGATCTTGGAGATGAGGGATCCAGTCCTGCCTAGGGCTCCCTGCATGGGGCCTGTTTCTCCCTCCCTCTCTCTTTCTCTCTCTCCCACTCCTCTCTCTCTCTCTCTCTCTCTCTCTCTCTCTCTCTCTCTCTCTCTCGGTCTCTCATAAATAAATACAAATCTTTTAAAAAGTAGGGCGCTCCACCTACTTTGTAACACCATTTTGAAGGGTGCAGTGTTGGTAGTGTTAAAAAGAACTTCAGTGAAATCAAAATATGTTAAACATTAAACATAAACATAGATTTATGACACGGATTTTTATATCAAATTGCCATTGCTTGCGTAGTTTGGGCTGGAAGAGTCTTCCCTAAAGTAGAAAATCAAGGTAATAAACTTCTGATTGGATCCACTATTTGAAAAGATTTGAAATTCAAAATTCAGGTCACGTTTATGACAATTCATGGCAAGTTTTTGACAACTGCCATTTGGCTTTATTTCTTATTATCTACTTAATATCAATCCTTGGGGCTCTTTGCTCAGTGTGGGAAAGGATCCCTTTGGGAGCCGGAGCAGCATCTAAGGTATGAACAAGTTTGAAACTACAGATGGTGATCACATGGCGTTACCTGAGAGGAATAACTCCCAACAATGATTTTGGTACCCTTCAGGGTTTCTCTAGTTATTTTAAGACGTATTGTAAAAGTTAAAAACAAACACAAAACTAAATTTAATTTACCCATTTTAAAAAGGTGTGTAATACAACTCATTTATGAGGTAAGAAATTCTTTGTGTCATAAAATAAGGAAGGTACAAGTGACTGGAGGATAATGAGATGCATTTGGGTAAGAAGAGAGGGAATGATTTGAATGGGCTGTTAAACATTAGGATCTTATCATCGACTATAAATTCTTGGCACCAACTTTCACTGCGTTTCCCTTGGCCATGGCTTTATTTCAAGTGTCTAGGGCCTGTTAGCTTTCATTAACAGCCTTGCAAAGTGAAATCAACTCAAAGACTTCAAGAGGGCCGCCCTGCTTTTGATCGCTCCCAGGTTTGCAGGGCACTTAGCAAGGACATGCTTGTGCCCGAAAGTAGAGTCCCTAAGTTATTAGTGCTTGTGACACAGGGTAAAAATACCTTGCAGAACTTGTGTCTTTTTCCTTCTTTTTGCTCAGATGATTAGGATGCGACTTGTATAGAGTTATGATATGACTCTTATTTTTCTGGAGGAGGGGGAACTTCATAGGATCCTATAAAGAATGGCATCCTACAGTGTCTGCCTTGGCCAAGGACTTGGGAGTCGTCAGGATGCCTGTAGCCAGCCTATTTCCAGATGCTGTTAGCCCACTCGGGCTGTGGGATCGTACACCAGGAACACCTCTTTCCCCTCATCCTTTCTCTGATTCTTAGAACCTCGTAAGGAAATGAACAGCCACTGTTCCTTACCCCAGCCCTGCATCTCCGCTGGAATGAGAGGTGAGGGTACAGGTGATCGCAAAATCTTAAATACATAGAGGAGATTTTGAAATGTCTCTGCAAGCATTTTCTAAGTTAACTCTTATATCAACCCTGCATGGTGAGTGGAGGAGTAGGGAGGTCCTTCTCCCATTTAAAAAAAGAGGAGGTGAAAAAAAAATAAAATAAAAAAAGAGGAGGTGGGGATGCCTGGGTGGCTCTGGTTGAGCATCTGCCTTTGGCTCAGGTCGTGATCCTGGGGTCCTGGGATTGAGTCCCTCATCATACTTATCCCTCTCCCTATGTCTCTACCTCTCTCTCTGTGTGTCTCATGAATAAATAAATAAAATCTTAAAAAAACAAAAGGAGTGGAGGGGCAAAAAGACATTATTGAGTTGACTGACCTAATGGTCACCTGCTGGCCTGTTGATAAAGTAAGCCTTTATGGGCGGGTCTTTGTGGCCTGTTAATATAGCTGCCCATGTTGGCAACTGAAAGACTTAGTTGAGGCTAAATGGCTTAGCCTCACATCTATGTAGTCATATAGCTGGAACTAGAATTACCTTCTGATGGCCTGTTTGGTATTCTTGACTTTATATCCTGCTGAAGATAGCACTTTGGCCCTCGTCAAGAGGTCAGAACAGGTGGTTTAACCCTGTTACATGGAAGAGGAAGTTGAAACTCAGAGGAAGAAAATTGTTTGCTACTGGACATACAACTCATTAGTAGCAAATGCTTAGATGAAATTAGAATTTAGGATTCCCCAAAATTTAGCCTCTTGATGCTTTGTAGTCCCAAGAATTTTTAGTGGTTATTCAGTCTCTCTTTTATGAGTCAATTATAATTTGTTTTTTCCTGTATTAAATATATGGTGTAGTTTTGAGAGTAAAATGAAAGAACTTGGTTTAAAGAGGAATTTTATACTACGAATTATTAATCTATAAGCTTTTGAAAAGTTCAGTTATTATACACAGGATCACAGTGCAGTAGTCCTTTGTGCTCTTTTGATGACAAAATTAGTGTAAGTGATTTGATAGCCTGGAACTCATTAGTATGCTGTATAGAAGCTACCTTTTCTTTGTTGTGTATCTGACAACAATTTCAGTTGGAGAAAAATAATATAGAATGACTGGCATAGTCAGAGGAAATACAGGATACTCAGTTAAATTTGAATTTCAGATACCACTTACACTAAAAAATTATTCATTGTTTATCTGAAATTCAATTTTAACTGGGTGTTCTGTATTTTTATTTGCTAAATCTAGCAACGTGGAGAATGACTCTTCTCTTGAACACATTCATTATACATTTTTTTCAGTGCATTGTTTTAGATTTCTAAAACATGACCTGGTTTCAGAGAAACAGACATGGGATTCAGTCAGAATGTTTTCAGGACACTGTCCTTAAGACTCTTTATTCTCTGAGTCCTTTGAGACCATTTTTACCTCTGGTTTAATGTGCCATCATTTTATGATCTGAGTGCAAAAAATTAAGTTAGAGAATGTGTTATTGTAAGTGATCTTATTCTCTCTATGCCTTGTATGGTTGAATTTGAGTTTGGCTCTTTTGAATGCAGTTAGAAGTTACAGAGCACCTCCTTTGTGGTAAGCATTGATGTTCTGGAATTGTTTATATTCTTACAGGCCTTAGGACTTGAAAAAAGGAGACCTGGATTTGATTCCTGATTTTCCTACCAAATAGAATGTCTTTGGTTCAGTCATTTAATTTAGCTTCATAATTTAGAAAGCAGGGTTGTTAAAGCCTGCCTTACCAGGTTTAAATAAAATGGTGTCCCCCTTTTTTTCAGTATCATTCATATGAGTACTTTTCAAAAATCCCACAAAATCAAAGAAGAGAAATGAAAAGAGATCCTATCCTAGGCCACAGAAGTGATTTGGCCAGTCAGAAGTATCATCTAGGTTTCTTGAATCCCATCAGGTACTTTTTACCCTTATATCTGTTCATAGTCATCTTTTCCATCTTTATTCATTTATATGCATTTACATTTACTTCATGTGATGGCAAAATCCAAAATATAAATTAACTCCTGAACACAACATAAACCTCAATTTTGGAGGAGTGATCACTGAATAGTATGCCTAGAGGTGCTCATTACTATATCTCTGGTCCCCAGCATAGTGCCTGACACATCAGATCTTTTACCTTATGAGAATAATTCCTTCTATAAAAAATAAAGATATTTAAGCATAAATGCAATTAAAATGAAAAAAACGAGTGGAAAGGTTTTGATTGGAACTTTATCATGCAAATGGAACCACAGAATGTGAAAGTAATTTAATCTTATCCTAGATTTAATACAATTTAGATTATAATGAAAATTCCATGCTCACTGTTAGAATAAACAGTTTTGACAAAAATGATTCCATAACCATTAACTTTACTTCTTCATGTTTGACTTTTTTTTTTAAGATTTTATTTTTATTTATTCTTGAGAAATACAGAGAAACTGGCAGAGATATAGGCAGAGGGAGAAGCAGCTTCCCTGTGGGGAGCCTAATGCAGGACTTGATCCCAGGACCTTGGGATCATGCCCCAAGCCAAAGGCAGATGCTCAACCACTGAGCCACCCAGGCGTCCCCTTCGTGTTTGACTTTTACAGCAGGATTATAGAGACTTCTGTTGTTTTTTTTTTCAAAAAATAATTTTTCAAATTAGTATCTGAAGATTTCATCTGTTTTTTCAAGGACACTTCTTAATCTTGAGTATAATTATTTAAATAAAATTCTCTTTTCAAGTATCTATTATGTCATTATCTTTGTTGATTCTTTCTTGATTTGTAAGCTGTCTTTAATTGGGCGTGGCCCTGAATTGTCAGTGGCTTTGTGTAATATTGTAATGTAATTGCAAACAATTGTAATGTATTGTGATGGTTCTCCAACATTACCTTTGATTTACTTCTAGAAATTCTGTATCCTACATAAGCATTTTAATTTTGATTTGCAGGTTATTTGTATACAGAGATTTAAGTATTTAAAAATTATCAGAAGAGGATAGATTATTTTATTTTATTTATTATTATTATTTTTAATATTGATTCTTTTTTTTTTAAATTTTTATTTATTTATTTATTTATGATAGTCACACAGAGAGAGAGAGAGAGAGAGAGAGAGAGAGAGAGGCAGAGACATAGGCAGAGGGAGAAGCAGGCTCCATGCACCGGGAGCCCGACGTGGGATTCGATCCTGGGTCTCCAGGATCGCGCCCTGGGCCAAAGGCAGATGCCAAAACGCTGCGCCACCCAGGGATCCCGAGGATAGATTATTTTAAAAGGAAAGGCCCACTTCTTATAGTCACATAGGTCATATACTGGAAAACTTGCAAGGGATGTCTAAGGAGGGAGAGGTGTAAGAAATGATTTGATTTAATTTGTGGGTTGGTTCCTAAGTGAGTGTTCCTAAGTGATAACGTATGTTTTCCTACATAAGCATATAACTACAGGGACTCAGATAATCAATAATGTGGTCATGAGAAATCCCTCCCCTCATGAGTGGTGGTGAATAAAAATTGCTGATTGAATGAGCGAATATACTAGATCCGCTTTCCTGTATAATTTAACACTGAGTTCATCCCTCCAAGAAAATAATTAGAAACAAAACAGTTGTGAGACAAATATAGTAATGAAAACCATATAACAGAATTTTTAAGTCCTGGCTCTATTTAAGACATATAGTAGGCCCTGCAGGTTATATGAGGATAAATTAAACATAGTTAGTTATGAGGCTTACATCCGAGAGGTGATAAATATTCATAGTTAAACCGCAGTGCTGATTTTATGCAACAGATATACCAGCGTTCAGATAATCAAAGACTGCTGTCCCTTTTGTTGTAGTTCATTTAGGAGCCTGATTTATTGATCCATTCACTTCACTCAAAAATTATTTGTTGTAGACACACTATGAGACAGGCATTTTCTCAGCACGGGAACAGGGCAGGCCGGCAGCTCTGATGAAATTTACATCTGGTTGGAGGAGACAGACAATAAAACAACAGATCAACTAATAAGAATTTAGGTGCAGTTAAGTGAGACCATCATGTGTCAAAGGTCACTTTAGGCGGCAGGATCAGGGAAGACCTCTCTGGGTAGAGATGCAGAAGCTGTGATCAGCCAGATGAAGGTGAGGGGAGAACATTCCAGACTGAGGACAGTTAGAGCTTGGTGTGCTTGAGGAGCATCAGGGAGGCCAGCCTGGGCAAGTGGAACAATGGTAGGGGATTGAAAGAGTTTGAGTTTTATTCTTTAGTCACTGAGACACCAAGTAGGATAATTATGATGTTAAGATATACTTTGTTTAAAGATTCCTCAGGCTGCTATGGGGATAATGGATTGAAAGGGGGCACGTATAATACAGAGAGACCACTGAGGAGGCTGTAGCCATAGGGGACTTAGACCAGGATTTAACATAAGAGATAGAAATGACCATATTGGGATACAAGCTTTGGGGAGTCACATTGATGGGGCTTGGCTTGGACGTGAGATTTGAAGGAAACAAATTTAGAATTATTCCTAGATGTTGATTTGAGTAACTAGGGAGATGATAGTGCTTTTATTAATATAAGGAAAACTGGCAGGCAGTGAGATTGTGGTAAGATAATGAGTATCATTAGGAATTCTGTTTTTGCCATTTTAAGTTGTCTGTTTAGATATCTACGTGGGCTTGTCAAGTAGGTGTTTTGATTTAAAAAAAAGTTGATCAGCATTTTCCAATAAGAAGATAAGAAATCATTTGACTAAAATTTAGGTTGGTAGCTGAAATAATTCAAACGCCCATTTTTATATTGATTTAGCAATTTAAGCTACATCTACATATCTTTAAATCACATAAAATATATTAATTTAGATATAGTGCTTTTTTTCTATCTACATCTTACAAAACAATTTTATTCAGAAACTTCCTGTACATTTTTTTCTTTTCTTTTTCTTTTTTCTTTTTTTTTTAAGTTTATGAGAGAATGAGAAGCAGAGACACAGGCAGAGGGAGAAGCAGGCTCCCTGCTGGGAAGCCCAATGTGGTACTCGATCTCGGGTCTCCAGGACACGTTCTGGGCTGAAGGCGGCGTTAAACCACTGAGCCACCCGGGCTGCCCTCCTATACATTTTTGACAGCTTCACAGCCATTTTTGACATCAGTGTCTTTGGCACCACTACTGCAATTGGGGGGGGGGGGGTTATGGAAGTGTTTCTCCTTAAAGGGGTCTTTGAAAGGCTTTTATATCTGTATCCAGCACTTGAAATGAAATTCTGTGGTCATCCTGATAATATCTGTGTTATTATTTTTTTACCCATTCCATTCTAGACTGGTACTATTTCAGAATGATAGATATTTACCAAATAATACATTGTTCTTCAAAATAAAATAAGAGAATATCTCAAAAATGGAAAACTTAGTAAAGATTCAGAAATAAAGCAGCCTCTTCTTTTTTCCCTCTGTATTCTTCTTTTTTCACTTAATAAATTATTATGGAGATTTATTAAGTGAAATAACTATTTTTCAATGTCTGCCTTGTATTCCATTGTATAAATGTATAATGTGTCATTATGTATTTAACCAGCCTTCCAGTTGTGGTATAGGTAGCTCACTATCTTTGCTATAACAAATAGTGCTACAGGAAATATGCTGGTACTTCTTTTGCCACATGTGTAAAACTTCTGGAACAAAGGATAAATGCATTTAAAAGATGGTTAGATGTTGCCTGTTTACCCTCCATCAAGATGGTAACAATTTTTACTACTGACAAAAAGATTGAAGAATGCCTATATATAAACACTCTCGAAAATAGTGCATAGTCCAACTTTTTTTGTCCTGGCCTTTTAGTGAAAATAATCATTATGTCCTTATAGAGTGGGGATTGCATTGCTTTTATCATGGGCAGATTCTTTTAAACATTAGTGTTAGCAAGTTTCTGTCTTTTGAAGGTAAATTTGAATTTTGGGAAAAGTCAAATTTTATGCATAAGAGTTACTAAGTTAGCTGTTACTCTAGGGTTTTTTGTGTTTACTTTTTTTTTTATTTTGGTTTTGGTTTTGGTTTTATGTGTTTGAGAGAAGGGCTTAGTGAAGAAGATCTAACTTTTGGAGAAAACTAATATCCTCTTTTTACCTTATGAATTTTCTTTGAAGTTAGTTTCAAAAGAAGAGCTCCAAAAATGTTTGAAGTAACGCACTCTCCATTGATATGAAACATTTTTCCAAATGGAATCATTTGAATTGAACAGTCATTTTGATGTGTAT
This sequence comes from Nyctereutes procyonoides, assembly GCF_905146905.1. Taxonomy (NCBI): domain Eukaryota; kingdom Metazoa; phylum Chordata; class Mammalia; order Carnivora; family Canidae; genus Nyctereutes; species Nyctereutes procyonoides. The sequence goes on from NW_026575130.1 coordinate 84,216, forward strand.
AATCTGATGTTTGTTTGAAAAAAAATCACACACCGTGAAGCCTTCAACTCAAATGGATCTCTTTCACATAATTTAAATAATTTAAATTTGCTTGGACTAAATTTTTAAAATTAGCTATTGCTTACTTTTTAATTTTCTTCCTTTATACCAGGAGTAGATGATCTAGAAGAGATCATTTGTACCATTATTGAACAAGCATTATTAGTGTACTATTTACAGAATCTATAATCTTTTAATATACCAGATCAAATTGTTTATATTTTCCCTCTTCTAAATCTAATCTGTATATTAGTAATATAGATAAAATCATCTAACATTTAGCATATTAGCTAACCAAATTTGATGAATATTTGTTTTAAATTTTCAAATATTTAACTTCAAAACAAGTTGTGTGTTATAAACAGTGAGTTAATTTTTATATTTATGTTTTCTTAAGACTGTGGTCAAATTTAGTGTCTTTTATGCAAACTGCTTTTCAAAGAAGCAGACTTGATGCTTTATGCATTGTAAATCAGGTATCTGAAAATCTGTTTATAGGCATCAGACTTTATTATAATGTTAATTGAAGCAATTGTTCTTTACAGTTTTCCAAAATATAATTGTCTGAAATAAACCATCTTGTTTTTAATTTCCGTGAAAAATTGAATTATTGTCTAAGCAGTTTGCCGTGAGAGAATTGTTAGCAGCTTTCAGAGAGAGATAGCACCTTTCTTTCTTAAATATTTAGTATGTCTGCATTCTGTTCTGCAGAGAAATGGTCAATGCCTGGTTCGCTGAGAGAGTCCACACCATCCCTGTGTGTAAAGAAGGCATCAGAGGCCACGCAGAATCTTGCTCTTGCCCCTCGCAGCAGAGTCCCCGTGCAGACAGCAGCGCGCCTGGCACACCAACCAGGAAAATCTCTGCCTCTGAATTTGACCGGCCTCTTAGACCCATTGTCGTCAAAGATTCTGAGGGTACTGTGAGCTTCCTCGCTGACTCAGAAAAGAAGGAACAGATGCCGCTAACCCCCCCAAGGTTTGATAATGATGAAGGGGACCAGTGCTCGAGACTCTTGGAATTAGTGAAAGATATTTCTAGTCATTTGGATGTCACAGCCTTATGTCATAAAATTTTCTTGCATATTCATGGACTTATCTCCGCTGATCGCTATTCCCTGTTTCTTGTCTGTGAGGACAGCTCCAATGACAAGTTTCTCATCAGCCGCCTGTTTGATGTTGCAGAAGGTTCAACACTGGAAGAAGCTTCAAATAACTGTATCCGCTTAGAATGGAACAAAGGCATTGTGGGACATGTGGCAGCACTTGGTGAGCCCTTGAACATCAAAGATGCTTATGAGGTAAATAGGGGATCACTGAGACGGGTGAGTGGGGTGAGGAGAGAAATGGGGTGGAACGTTGGACACTTGATGTGAATCGTGGGCGATGTTTCAAACTGAGATGTAATAGGATCACTGAAAGGTAGTAATTTGCATACTTAGTTAAAACTGGTATGTATGTATGGGAAGAACTTTTTTTGTTGTTTTGTTTTGGGGGGAAGAACTTTTCCATCTTTTATTTATTCATTAAGAAATTTTATTTTATTTTATTTACTTATTTATTTAGGAGAGAGAGAGAACAGGAAGAAGGAGAGGGAAGGGGCAAGAATCTCAAGCTGATTCTGTGCTGAGCACGGAGCCCCACTCAGGGCTCGATCCCATGACCTCGACATCATGACCTGAGCCCAGAACAAGAGTCTGACCCTTAACTGAGCAACCCAGGAACCCCGGAACTTTCCCCACTTTTAAATGCCAGAGTTTCTTTACTGGTGGTTGAGTCAAGGATATGGGCCATAGAGAAATCTTGTCCTTTTTTTAATTTTTTAAAAGATTTTATTCATTTATTCATAAGAGACACAGAGAGCGGCAGAGACAAAGGCAGAGGGAGGGGCAGTCTCCTCATGGGAAGCCCGATGCCGGACTCGATCCTGAAACTCTGGAGTCACTCCCTGAGCCGAAGGTAGATGCCCAACCCGGTGTCCCTGTCTTGTTTTTCTCCTTATGATAATTTAACATAGTTCATCTCATAGTTGTATTCTCTTCTTTTTTTTTTCTCCCGAGTATACATATCCTTATCTATGTTATATCCACATGAAATTCTGGGGATATTAGTGAGATTCTAAAACACTCGATCCAAAAACTGTCAAAAAACCAAACCAGTAGTCTTTTTACATTCATTTGAAGCCCCATTGACACCAAGATCTGATTTTCTTTCTTTTCATCCTTTCTTTGATTTATTTTATTAGACAAAAAATACACGTCTTCAAAAAATGGTAATTGTTGCTGTAAAATATTTAAGCGGGGATATTTGACATTCTTCCACTTTTGCTGCAATTGTATATGGGTCTTTAATTATGGACTTAAAGATTATACTATATGATTCTTCAAATTTCCCATTTAAAATGATCTTTTTTATTAATAGAATTATGGTTTTTAAACAGAGCATGTGAATTGAATGACACTTTGTTTATCAGGTATTTTCTAACACCTTGATAGAACAGTTGGCCTAGCGACCTTCTCTATGGTACGCTCTCAGTGCTCTGTGGTGATCCTGGCTTGCAACTCCTCTGTGTGATTTGAGGGGTCATTGCTGTCTTATTCACCCCTGTATTCCTGATGCTTAATACAAGGCCTGGCACATAGTCAAGTCTTAATAAATATTGATTGAATGAAAATTATATAGTAGATAAGATAGATAAGAAGCATAGAAAGCATATCATAATAGATGCCAAGAAAAATGTGGTAGGTTCAGGGATGTAGGAGATGACATTACTTGGGGAGCAGAGAAATGTTTCTTTGAGGAAGGAATGCTTGATACGGACCCTGGAAAATAGGATTTGAATAGATTGTGTGCAAGGTGAGATCCAGATGTAAAGAGAAGTTGAAAGAACCCACCATGTGGTGCTTGTATGGACATGTGTGGGTAATAGTGTAGACATTGAGGTGTTATGGGGACAGAGCCCGGAGATTACTGGAGTTTTGGATGCCAGGCTGAGGGATATGTCTGCGTTCCAGAGCCATGAGGAATAATTGAAGGTGGTTAGATTATGGTGGTTAGATTAAGGTCGTTATGATTCAGACTGATTTACCAGGATGAACTTTACAGTGTTTGTAAAATGAAAAATACTAGAAGCTAGGAGGATAAATAACTTAATAGTATGAGGAAGTGAGGACCTGAACCAGAGCACTGGCCTTAATGAGCAAAAGAAGGGAATGGATTTCCAGTGAAGAAGTGGAATCTGTCAGAGGTGGCAGCTAAAATGGGAGTGAGGGGATTGGAGGAGTTAGGGATAAGTGAGGGTTTGAAGCTGGGTGAATAAATATGGTAACTAGTGAGGAACACTGAGGGCAGGGATTTGGGGACAGATCTGATAGTGCAGCAGTGAAATCATGAGGTATTTTTCAGAATCCATTCTGTACAAGGATGTACAATCCATTTCTTCCATTTTGATTCTTCGTGGAGCTATCTCCGTGTCTTCTGCAAGCCCTGTAGGAACGTTGCACCATAGCAGACTACAAGACGGGTATTAAGGACACAGCTGAAGGGTTGCTGCCAAATTTGCAGAATTCCCTTCCTGTCTTAGGTGACAGCTGGGTTTCCGCTTTTCAAGGGCACTATAGTCCCAAGTACAGTAGGACCGTAAATAGGCTTCAGCTTTGCTGAGAATGCCTTCATTTGTTGTGTGGTTCTAAGCTGCTGCAGCTCTGAGAATTTCCTCACTTACATGCATTTTGGTTAATATGCTTACCACTGTCAAAGTTTTGACAGCATAATTTTCGTTTCGCTGTAATGAATGATCTAATTCTTGCACTGCTTTCTGAAAGAGGCCCACGTCCCTGATTTGCAGTGCATCCGGGGTGAAGCCTCTCTTCCTGTGGCCTCTTCATATTGCTGACTCCCTTTAGCACCCTTGATCTGTGTTTATAGTGGCCCTTGCTGAAGTGAATCGTGTCCCAGGAATTTCATTCCGAAGGTGTGGAGTTGATCCGTAACATGCAGTTTACATTGCTGTTGACAGTGGAAATCCCTTGGCTAATGGATAATTCATTACTCAGCCCCACCCATAATTCCAATAATCAAGAGTGCCTCAGAGATTTGTGAAAGTAGCCAGAACAGGAAAATGCGTTTTCTGAGTCCTACCTCTTCAAACTGGAATCTGTATAAATGACACCCCATAGCAGTATTTCATAAAGCCTATTTGACCACAGAACCCTTGACAAGTTGTAATGTAGCAGTGGAAAACCACGAGGTGACCATGAGAAATAATGACGCTCAGATTGAAGCTAAAAAAAAAAAAAAAAAAGTCTTATAGATAAGTCAATTATAAGAAGTGATCAACACTTGATTCATTTTGTAAAACCTTGTGACAGAATGATATAAATTGGAGAATTCAACTCTTTTATTACTAATAAGATAGCACATTCCTATATTGAAAGTACAAAACAAGATCCACAACTTAAATCAGTGTTTCTCAATCAGACCACAAATACCAAAGACGGTGTTTGCTGCCTATATGTAGAAGGTCAATCACCCATCATCTCCTGCATCAGCTCATCATTCATGTAACTTTCTTGGATATGGCACGCATTTATTGATGACAAGATATATTTTTAAAAATATTTTGTTTATTTATTCATGAGACACACACACAGAGGCAGAAACACAGGCAGAGGCAGAGGGAGAAGCAGACTCCATACAGGGAGCCCGATGCAGAACTCAATCCCAGGTCTCCAGAGTCACACCCTGGATTGAAGGCAGACACTTAACTGCTGAGCTACCCAGGCGTCCCTGATGATAAGATATTATCACATAATCAGAACAACTGTATAAATGTGTTTGGTGTTCTCCTTTAATATGAAAACTGGATACCATCCAGTATCTAGGGTTACTTAGAGAAATGTATACATGAGTATATAAATATATATATGAATATATAAGTATATATATGGAGAGGATTATTACAGAAATTAGCTGACTCAATTATGGAGGCATAGTAGTTCTGTGATCTGCCTGCTGCCTGCAAGCTGGACAACCAGGAAAGCTGGTGGTATAATTCAGAGTCTGAAGATCTGGGAATTGGGTAGCCAGTGGTGTGAGTTTGGTGTAGCTCTGAGTCCAAAAGCCTGAGAATCAGGAACTTCAATGGAGGGAGGGTGAGCAGAAGACAGATGTTTCAGCTTAACCAGAGAGAGTGAATTTGTCCTTCCTCTGCCTTTTCGTTCTGTTCAGGCCCTCAGTGATTTGGATGATGCCAACCTGTGTTGGTAAAGATCTATGCTCAGTTTATTGATTCAAATGCCAATCTCTTCGGGAGACATCCTTACATGCATACCCAGAAACCCAGAAACAATGCTTTACGAGCTATTTGGGCATTCTTTAGCTTAATCAAGTTGACACTTAAAATTGACCATCTCAGGTTGCCTTGAACACGTTAGTTTCATGTCCTATAGAAGCCTTAAGATTCCCCAAGATTTCCTGTCAAAGGATTTATATTGTCAAAACACTCCTCTTCCTCCCAAGTCAACTGGAATGCAAAACTTTGACTACTGTTCTGTTTCCATAGGACAAGCACTGCATGTCGTACCATGGTTTCTAAGAAGACTTGCAGGTTTTTAGGGAGGGGGTCTCATTGCTATTCATGTGACCTTTACCATGTAACTGCTATTCTTCCCACCCTGGTGACTTCATTCCTACTTTTCTATTCCTTGTCTAGATAAATAAGCTCACTTTGCACATCTCACTTTGTCAAGATGTTTTCTTTTTTTTTTTTTTAATTTTTATTTATTTATGATAGTCACAGAGGGAGAGAGAGAGAGAGGCGCAGAGACATAGGCAGAGGGAGAAGCAGGCTCCATGCACCGGGAGCCCGATGTGGGATTCGATCCTGGGTCTCCAGGATCGCGCCCTGGGCCAAAGGCAGGCGCCAAACCGCTGCGCCACCCAGGGATCCCGTCAAGATGTTTTCTTAAAGAAATATGAGCTCTCTCAAATGAGAGTATGAGTTCTCAATCTGATGAATAAAATGATTTCCAAAGTGAATTTTAGGAGAAAGAAGTAACAATTGTTTTAATTTTGATAAATTGTTTTAGTTTTGATAAATCTGCTAATCTGTCATGATCTAATTTGCCCCAGGGAACATAGTTTGGGAATTGGTATATCTGTCTTTTGTGTTCTAATAATCTTTTGGGATTATCTTAAAAAATGCCACTCTGTGGAAGAAAACTAGCCCCTAAATCAGTAAGACTGCTGTGTTGTTTTCTGTTATTTTTATTTTTATGTAATTTCAAACTTACGGAAAAGTTTTAAGACTGGTATAAGAAACTTCATATACACTTTCCCCAGATTCTCCAGTTGTTTATGTTTTGCTCCATTTGCTCTATCATTTTCTTTATCTATATACAATGCATGTAAGCAATATATGCATACTATTTTTCTCTCTTTTTTTAAAAAAGATTTTATTTATTTATTTTAGAGAGCACGAGTAGGGGCAGGGTCAGAGGGAGAAGAGAGAGAATCTCCAGCAGGCTCCACCCTGAGTGTGGAGCCCAATGTTGGGCTCAATCTCAAAGAGCCAAAGTCAAGAGTCTCTCACTCAACCAACTGAGCCACCCAGGCTCCCCTATGCATATTATTTTTCTGAACCACTTAATAAGTTGGAAACATTTTTACTAGATATTTCAGTGAATATTTTCTAAAAATATTCTTTTATACTATTATAATAATTTTTCAAAATCAGGAAATTTTATGATATAATGTTACTTCCTAATAGGCCATAGTCAAATTTAATCCATTGTTCTATTAATGTTCTTTATAGTTATATTTTTCCTCTCATCAAGGATCTAATCCCAAATTATATAATGCATATGCTTGTCATGTCTCTTTAGTCTCCTTTAAATCTGGAATCGTTTTTTACTGTTTATTTTTCTTGATGTATATTTTGAGAGTTCAGGCTAGTTATTCTGTAGAAAGTCTTTTTGAGGAGATTCAAGTAAGGTATTTTGGGCAGAAATACCACCGATGTCAATGTTGAGAACTTGTCTGGTTTTCCAAACAAGTCAGTTCTTCACTTCTTCACCAGCTGGATGTCCTATAATCCAATTCAATTCTGATTCTAACCACTAGTAGTTAGCACTAACGACCACTAGTAACTAACTTCTGACACTCTACTGCTACCAGGTAGTACAGACTCCACACTCCCACTAGATTGTCCCCAGTTCCCAGATCAGATACCAGTCACCAACAGGGTCCCCAGGCTATTCACATTTATGTCTATCTACAAATTAGGTGATTTCCCCACTCAGGTTCAATAATTTGCTGGAATGACTTATAGAACTCAAGAAGGCACTATATATAGTTACAGTTTTATTATAATGGTTACAATTCAGGAACACCTAAATGGAAGAGATGCACTGGGGCAAGGAATGGGAGGTGGGTGACAGAAATTCCATGCCCTTTCCAGGGTGTGCACCGCCATCCCAGCACATAGATATCTTCATCAACCCAGACACTCCTGCAGACGGCATTGTTCTGTTTTTTTTTTTTTGTTGTTGTTGTTTGTTTTTTTAAATCAAGGTTTCATTATGTAGGCATGATTGATTAAATCCATTGATGTCTACATTCAATTTCCAGCTCCCTCTCTGTTCTCTAGAGGTCAGGGGTGGGGCTCAAAGTTCTAACCCTCTAATAAGTCATTTGGTTTTTCTGGTCCCCATCTCGAAGCTATCAGGGATACTCTCCCTATGACTCATCTTATTAGAATGAAGTTAGGTATGGTTAAACGGGGCTTGCTATGACTATCAAAGGACTTTCCTATTTCTCAGGGAATTACAAGGGTTTTAGGAGCTCTGTGCCAGGAACCTGGGACAAAGACTAAATATATATTTTATTAAATACTCATAGTCTTCTCAGCATATGTTATCAGGAAACATGTGATACTAGTTTACCCTAGTGTTGATGATAATAATTTTAAAAACTTGGTTAGTGGTGTTCACTAGGTTTCTCCACTATAAGGTTACAGTTTTTGTATTATAATTAATAAATATCATATGGTAAGATACTTTGATATTGTGTAAATATTCTTTTCCTTTTTTTTTTTTTTTAAAGATTTTATTTATTTATTCATGAGAGACACAAGGAGAGAAAGAGGCAGAGACACAGGCCAAGGGAGAAACAGGCTCCATGCAGGGAGCCCAACACGAGACTTGATCCTGGGTCTCCAGGATCACATCCTGGGCTGAAGGCAGCGCTAAACCGCTGAGCTACCCAGGCTGCCCTAAATATTCTTTTCTTTATGAACCTACATTTACTGGTTTAGCATCCACATTTTCTAACTCCATCACATGTTCTGTATTTTTTAGTTGGCATTCTCATTTAAAGAAGAGTTTACCTTTTGTATTCATTCATTCATTTATTCATATCACTGTGGACTCATGGATTTTTATTTTGTGCAATAAGTTTATCAGATTCTCAAATTATATCAGATTTGCCAGGTTCCTGTATCTTTTTGATAGGTTGTCTTCACTCTGGGCTTTCTCATTTTCTTGTGGGCTGAAAGTTCTAATTGGCTTAACAATATGTTCCATGCCTGTTTAAACTTTTCCTCCTCCTAGCCCTATTATCATTCTTTTTCCCAAGCAACTGTGGTTCCTTTCACTGGAGGGAATGGTAATCAAGATAGAAACTAAAATCTGAGTATGGGTTGTGTTCATTGCTTCTGGTATGTGTTTGTTGCTACCAGTATGTCAGTAGACAGAGCTAGGAGCTAGGAATGAAGGATATAAATAGACACATATGCCCATATTTTATTTGTTTCTATATCTATCTGCTTCCTATATTAAAAACAATGAATTCTTACTGATACCTCCAATTTCAATCTAACACCTCAAAGTGCATTTTGTTTTTCTTTTTCTTTGTCTGTCGGGTTGTTCCTTCTCCAAAAATGAAGACCCAAGCTTCCTAGTTCTTTACGTATTTGTGTACATGTTTAAGCCAAGTCCCAAGCTCTTTACTCCTTCGTGTAGATTCTGGTAGCTTTCCCTTAACTCCTTCCACAGTTTGGCTATTGTGGACATGGCTGCTAGAAACATCGGGGTGCAGGTGCCCCGGCGTTTCATTGCATCTGAATCTTCGGGGTAAATCCCTAACAGTGCAATTGCTGGGTCGTAGGGCAGGTCTATTTTTAATTCTTTGAGGAACCTCCACACAGTTTTCCAGAGTGGCTGCACCAGTTCACATTCCCACCAACAGTGTAAGAGGGTTCCCTTTTCTCCGCATCCTCTCCAACATTTGTTGTTTCCTGCCTTGTTAATTTTCCCCATTCTCACTGGTGTGAGGTGGTATCTCATTGTGGTTTTGATTTGTATTTCCCTGATGGCAAGTGATGCAGAGCATTTTCTCATGTGCATGTTGGCCATGTCTATGTCTTCCTCTGTGAGATTTCTCTTCATGTCTTTTGCCCATTTCATGATTGGATTGTTTGTTTCTTTGGTGTTGAGTTTAATAAGTTCTTTATAGATTTTGGAAACTAGCCCTTTATCTGATATGTTATTTGCAAATATCTTCTCCCATTCTGTAGGTTGTCTTTGAGTTTTGTTGACTGTATCCTTTGCTGTGCAAAAGCTTCTTATCTTGATGAAGTCCCAATAGTTCATTTTTGCTTTTGTTTCTTTTGTTTTCGTGGATGTATCTTGCAAGAAGTTACTGTGGCCAAGTTCAAAAAGGGTGTTGCCTGTGTTCTCCTCTAGGATTTTGATGGAGTCTTGTCTCACATTTAAATCTTTCATCCATTTTGAGTTTATCTTTGTGTATGGTGCAAGAGAGTGGTCTAGTTTCATTCTTCTGCATGTGGATGACCAATTTTCCCAGCACCATTTATTGAAGAGACTGTCTTTCTTCCAGTGGATCGTCTTTCCTCCTTTGTCGAATATTAGTTGACCATAAAGTTCAGGGTCCATTTCTGGATTCTCTATTCTGTTCCATTGGTCTATGTGTCTGTTTTTGTGCCAGTACCACACTGTCTTGATGACCACAGCTTTGTAGTACAACCTGAAATCTGGCATTGTGATGCCCCCAGCTATGGTTTTCTTTTTTAAAATTCCCCTGGCTATTCGGGGTCTTTTCTGATTCCACACAAATCTTAAAATAATTTGTTCTAAGTCTCTGAAAAAAGTCCATGGTATTTTGATAGGGATTGCATTGAACGTGTAAATTGCCCTGGGTAGCATTGACATTTTCACAATATTAATTCTGCCAATCCATGAGCATGGAATATTTTTCCATCTCTTTGTGTCTTCCTCAATTTCTTTCAGAAGTGTTCTATAGTTTTTAGGGTATAGATCCTTTACCTCTTTGGTTAGGTTTATTCCTAGGTATCTTATGCTTTTGGGTGCAATTGTAAATGGGATTGACTCCTTAATTTCTCTTTCTTCAGTCTCATTGTTAGTGTATAGGAATGCCATTGATTTCTGGGCATTGATTTTGTATCCTGCCACGCTACCAAATTGCTGTATGAGTTCTAGCAATCTTGGGGTGGAGGCTTTTGGGTTTTCTATGTAGAGTATCATGTCATCGGCGAAGAGGGAGAGTTTGACTTCTTCTTTGCCAATTTGAATGCCTTTAATGTCTTTTTGTTGTCTGATTGCTGAGGCTAGGACTTCCAATACTATGTTGAATAGCAGTGGTGAGAGTGGACATCCCTGTCTGGTTCCTGATCTTAGGGGAAAGGCTCCCAGTGCTTCCCCATTGAGAATGATATTTGCTGTGGGCTTTTCGTAGATGGCTTTTAAGATATCGAGGAAAGTTCCCTCTATCCCTACACTCTGAAGAGTTTTGATCAGGAATGGATGCTGTATTTTGTCAAATGCTTTCTCTGCATCTAATGAGAGGATCATATGGTTCTTGGTTTTTCTCTTGCTGATATGATGAATCACATTGATTGTTTTACGAGTGTTGAACCAGCCTTGCATCCCGGGGATAAATCCTACTTGGTCATGGTGAATAATTTTCTTAATGTGTTGTTGGATCCTATTGGCTAGTATCTTGTTGAGAATTTTGGCTGAACAATTTTCATTAGCACTTCTTGTGATACAGGCCTGGTGGTGACAAATTCAGTTTTAGTTTATCAGAAAATGCCTTTATTTTGCTTATGTTGTTGAAAGATATTTTATTGGATAGACAATTCTCAGTTAATAGTAGTTTTCTTTCAACATTTTAAGAGCTTTTCCACTTTTTTGGTCTTCGTTTTCTCATGAGAAGTCAGCTCTGCTCAATATTTTCATCTTATATGTTTCTTGCTATATATAATTTTCATACTATATGTGTAAATTTAAGGTTTTCACTAACTTTGGAGAAATTTTGGCCTATGTCTTTAAGTATTTTTCCACTCTATTCTCTTTCTTCTCTTTGGGGCTTCAATTATATATACGTGTATGTTAGACCACTTGATATTGTCCCAGAAAACACCAAGGCTCTGCTAACTTTTTAAGATCTGTCTTTTCTTCATTGTTTTTAATGTGCTGTTAAATCTGTCAATGAACTTTTCATTTTACTTTTTCTTTTTTTTTAATTTTTTATTTATTTATGATAGTCACACAGAGAGAGAGAGAGAGAGAGAGAGAGAGAGAGAGAGAGGCAGAGACACAGGCAGAGGGAGAAGCAGGCTCCATGCACCGGGAGCCCGATGTGGGATTCGATCCCGGGTCTCCAGGATCGCGCCCTGGGCCAAAGGCAGGCGCCAAACCGCTGTGCCACCCAGGGATCCCTGAACTTTTCATTTTAGACACAGTACTTTTCAGCTCCAGAGTTTCCATTTGGGTTTTTTAAAATAAGTTTTTAAATTTTATTTTATTATCTTTTTTTTTATAGTTTCCCATCTCTTCATTACCACATTTGTCTTTAAGTCCTTAAGTACATTTATAATAGCTGCCTTAAAATCCTGCTCTGTTAATTTCAATATCTGAATGACCTTTCAATTTCCTGTTTTCTTCACATATGATGTGATTTTTGATTGTATGTTGGACATTGTACATGTTTCTTTGCAGGGCATTTGGATCATACCATCTTTATTTAAATAGGGCAGTGCAATTACTGAAAGATTTTTTTGGTCCTGTCCGGCTTGGTGTTATTATTGGGTGGATATATTTTAGTTTTGAATATGGTCTTAGGGAATGCCCCTGAAATCTAGGGTATGATCCTTACTCCTAAGGAGTGGCTTTTTTTGTGTCAACTGAATGCTTGAGATGGAATGGCTGAGCTGGAACTCCAGTGTCTCCAAACATTTCTTCCCTAATTGGTGTCCCATTCTGCTTTTAACCTTCAACATAATTTTTAGCTGGTTCTCTTAAGAGTCTTGCCCTAGGGATCCCTGGGTGGCGCAGCGGTTTGGCGCCTGCCTTTGGCCCAGGGCGCGATCCTGGAGACCCGGGATCGAATCCCACGTCAGGCTCCCGGTGCATGGAGCCTGCTTCTCCCTCTGCCTGTGTCTCTGCTTCTCTCTCTCTCTGTATGACTATCGTAAATTAAAAAAAAAAAAAAAAAAAAAAAAAGTCTTGCCCTATACATGTGTGAAGTGAGTAGCCATTCAGTCTTCCTTTTATCTCTCCCCTTAGTCCCCCCAGCATAGCTCTCTTATTAGGTACTTTGCTGTGCAAATTTTAGCCACTTTAGAAGCCCTGAAGTCTTTCTGTTCCATTTGGAACCCTTGCTACACTTGGATACCGCCTGCCTTCTTGCCAGCAGGAAGATGCCACAAGGAAGAAAGCCAGAGTGGTTGTCCTGTGTATTTCCCTTTTTCATGATTTGTGATTTAGTTGTCTCATACATTTGGTCCAGTCTTACAGTTTTCACTAAGAAGGCAAGTCTGGTACCAATTGCTTTATTTTAGCAAGTGGATATCCAAGGCATTATTTTGTTTTGTTTTACACTGTCATGTTCTCATGAACAGTGAAAAAATAATCACAGTAATAGTACTGCTTCATTTTTTCTTTGGTGTTTCCTGGACCTAAAGGGGTTAAAGATCTTTATGCATATTGCCTTTGCACTGAGTGCATTGATTGGGAAATTCCTTGAGATGCCAGATTTCACCTAAAGTGAATTTGAAGCATACACATTACTCCCACCTCCTTCAATGAAATGGAATCCAGGGCTGCTGTTGATTTTAAATTCCTACTATGATGCCTCCAAAGCTGTGAAAGCCCTGTTAATTCCAGTTTGTCAAACTCTATTGCTTTGATTAGATTGTTGTTTAGTCTTCTTCCTCATAAATTGGTCTTATAATTCAAATATTTATTAAAAAAATAATTGCTGAGGATGCATTTATATTCATATTTTGATCATTAGCTTGTAGAACAACCCCACTTTATAAGTTAATAATTTTGTCACTTCTTTAATACATCAATATCAGTGTCCTTTCCACCTTTTTAGATACATTCCAATATAGTATATTAAGAACAATTTTAAAAAATATATTCAGTCAACATTTTCTCTGTGTCTCAGTGTAACTTTGAGCATGTTTGCTCCCCCCCAAAAAAAGAAGAAGCAAAAATGCAGTAGTGTTTATTTATAAAGTAAAATATTTATACTGGTTTTCTACCATTTTATAACTTTTTTTTTAATTGCCTTTAATGCCAAATGTGGCTCTCTTGGGGAAATTGGCCTCATTTCTGACCCCAGTTGATGGAATCTACTGTAATCATTTATTTAATTCACAGCTTTGACGTTGCATGACTTTAGACTAATTAAAAAAATAAATAAACGACCTTCAAAGATAAGGATTTTCCAGTGTGGCTATACCATATTCTCTGAAGGGAATTCCAAAAGCAGAGTTTTTAGAGCAGTGTTGCTATTATTAGGTTGAGCATGTAACTTCCCAAGGCTTTTGCTTTGAGGGGGAACAACACTCCTTTATATGTTTATGTTCTGGTATGTTTGTTTCAATTCTAATCTTATCACCTATAGTAGTATCTGTCTACTTCCTCTAGTATGTTTTCCTTCTTACCTACAATGTTTATTTTAAACTATAATAAGCCAAAAATGACCACAACTGATAATTATGATATCATTTGTTAATGAATTCCTTCATTTATTTTAACAAATGCTTTTGATTTCTTGTGCAAGTTTTGGAAATCCAGTGAGGGACCAAAAAAAAAAAAAAAAAAAAAAAAGCCCCTCCTAAAGTTTATAGCCTAACTTTAATCTTCCCAATCTAAAGTTCAAGGGAAAATAGCCTGTACCTTTCTTTCTTTAGCCACATTTAGAACCTTTACCACTCTGAGAAGTCCTTTGTGGTTATTGAATGTGCATGATGTACTTGTGAAAGGAAAAAGAAATACAAAGATTAAGGAATTGTTTACAGTCTGACTGAGGCCATGCAACTTTTTTTATGCACACGTATACATGATATATTTAAAATTCTTATGAACACCTGAAATAGAAGGGGTTGTATATGAGCAACCATTACAAGGGAAGTAAAGTCAATATTAGGCAGGTTGTTTTGGAGTTGGTAGATTTTATAGTTTCAGAGCAGAGATGTTTTCCTTTGGATGGCACAGGAGTATCAGCAAGATGGAAATAGACAAATTGTATTACAGAGGGGGAGTTGCCACTTTTTCATGGGTCTAAGGCATGCTGTCTAAATTGGTTAATATTTTGAATTTTCTTTATTTCTGAACATTTGAGTGTATTTTTTTTTGTTTCTTATGAACACTAGCTACTAAAAGACATAAATTTATCTTTGTCAAAAATGATAGGTACTTACATGATTTGATGTCTTTCCAATGATAAAATTGTCATTCAGAGCAATAAGGTAAGTTGAAGGTTAGATTTTTGTAATCTTATAAATCAGAAAAATCAAATCAGTCTTTGAACAGGTCAGTCATTAAATTGAATTTCTTTTTCCTTACTAGGATCCTCGGTTCAATGCAGAAGTTGACCAAATTACAGGTTACAAGACACAGAGTATTCTTTGTATGCCAATTAAGAATCATAGGGAAGAGGTAAGCCAATTTTCCATTTTATAAAAGGTCATTTGGAAACATTTTCTTTTTGAAGAAAAAATAAAGCTATACTTTGCATACTTATGAAATAATACAATCGTGACAGGTTAACTACAAAGTACTTAAATATTATGTTAAATAATAAAAATTATGACTTAGACTTTAGAGAGGGCTGAATCTTGATAGAGACTTTACTCTGACTTAGAAATAGATTTCAGATATTTTATTTCCTTACCTCACCCCCCCATCACCACCCTAGAACCTTATTCTATCCTAAGATATATAATTTTGGTTGTGGCTAGAATCCATTTATTTCATATTATATTAGAAGTGTCTGAATAATGCTTATTTCATAAAGGGGTTATCCAATTGTAATGATTTTCAACCGATTTTTTGAGGAGACTCAAAATGAGGTTTTGAAAACATGAAAATTGTAGCTAATTCCAAGTAAGTTTCATTGTGAAATTATAACAAGCAAATGGAATGTTTGGGTTTATATTTCACCTAACTAGAAGGTTTGGTTTCTGTTAACCCTGAATTCCCTCTTCATTCATACTTACTTGAAAAAAAAAAAAAGTTAATAAATTATCAACCAAATTGTATGTTTCAGTTAAATGTTCTCAACTCTGGCTGCACATTACCATCAACTGAGGAACTTCTAAAATATTACCAGTTAAATCTGATTCTCTAAGAGCAGAGTGTAGACACTGATACCTTTTTAAAGCTCTCCAAATAATTCTGCAGTGTAGCCAGGGTTGAAAACCGCTACTCTAAGTGAAACAAATAGATTGAAAGTGCATGTGCTAGGGGATCTTAACCTTGGCTGCACATTAAAATCACCTGGGAAGTATTTAGAAATTTTTAATGCCCAGGCTTCACTTCAAATCAGTGTCTCTGAATATGAAGACTCCTAACTCTGGGAAATGAGCTAGGGGTAGTGGAAGGGGAGGAGGGCGGGGGGTGGGGGTGAATGGGTGACGGACACTGAAAGGGGCACTTGATGGGATGAGCACTGGGTGTTATTCTGTATGTTGGCAAATTGAACACCAATAAAAAATAAATTTATTATTAAAAAAATAATAATAAATCAGTGTCTCTGGAGTTGGGACCCAGGCATCGGAATTTTAAGACTCGCAGGTGATTACAACATGCAGCTAGGTTCAAGAACTACAGAACTACTGCCAAAGGTACTAGGAGCACTTTAATGCTTCTACTTTACTTACATTCACATTCTGACATCTTTCTCTCCTCCATCCAGTCCTTTACCAAATCCTATTGATTTTTTTTTCCATTGGAGTGTTTTTCACTTCAGCTCCTTTCTATTCAAACCTACTGCCATAATTCAGATATTGAAGTAATGCTTGAACTTTTTAAAATGTTTTCGTAAGAGGCTTCTATACTTGCCGTCAGTTTCCTTCCGTTCCACCTGCTATGTTCCTGGGAATTGTCCTAAAACACAGCTTTCTGAACCAGTGCTCCTAAAACATTAATGTGTAAATTTATCATACAGGGATTTTGTTAAAATGCAATTTCTGAATTCTGTAGATCTAGGTGGGCATGAGATTCTTTTGTAACAAGGACCAAGTTGATACTGATCCCCTGAGTCTGCGGGTCACAATTTGACTAACAGGATCCTAAAGGAGTCACTTCTCATTAGTCTGAAATAAGTTCTCAGTGCTTTACGGCTGCTGTGTGGTTTCTTAAGGGGAAACTTAGAGTCAAAGTCACTATTATATCCTTGCAGTTAAAACATGATGAGATTAGTTAATTATTCAATTAATTATTAATTGGCTAATTTAATTGGTTAATTATGTGGATGAATATATAGAAAAGACCATGCATGGATTAATGACGAGGTTGCCAGATACAGCAAATAAAAAGCATGTCCCATGCAATATTTGGAACACAGTTATGCTAAAAATGATTTGTTGCTCATCTGAAATTAAATTTGATTAGCCTTCCTGTATTTTATCTGATAGCCCTAGTTAATAAACCAAAGGCTGTGATTCTGTGCACTTGAGAAGATGGTGTTCAGCTTCTATTTTGTTAAGTAAAATTGTGACCCCCAAACTAACCTTGTACTGGCCAAGAGACCCAGGTTAAATCATACTGTCCTCTTTCTAAATAGTGCAGTCTACCAACATTGGAAACTGGGGGAACTCATGAGAGTGTGCAACAAAATTAGGGTGAAGTGAGTGGGATTGCCCTTCTGTGTATATGTGTTTCTCTCTTTATGATGACCTGTGAGGATGATTTAAATTAAACAAACAACAATAATCCCAGCTGTCTTGAGGTATAATTTAACACGATAAAATTCATGCATTTTAATTTTACAGTTTGAGGAGTTTTGACAAATGTGCACACAGTCATGTAACCACTGCTGTAATCAAGATATAAAATATTTCTGTCACCTCAGATACGTCCCTGTCCCCCAGCAGCCAACCTGCTTGCCTTCCCCCAACCCCTGACCCCTAATAATCACCAGTCTGTCCTTGTCTCTATTGTTTTTGCCTCTTCTCGAATGTCCTATAAATGGAATCCTACCATACGTTGTCTTGTGTGTCTGGCTTCTTTCACTGAGTACCACGTTTGTGAGATTCGTTCATGTTGTTGCCTGTGTCAGTAATTTCTTCCTTCTTCTTGGCGAGTAATTTATTCCATGGTGTGAATATACCAGTTTGACCATTCATTCATTGTTTGATAGACACTTGTTTGCAGTTTTATGAAAAAAGCCAGTATTATGAAAGCAGCCACTGTCATGTTTGCATACAAGTCTTTGTGTGGACGTAATGCTTTCATTTTTCTTGGGTAAATATATAGGAGGGGAATTGCTAGGTCATATGGTAGGTGTTTAATTTTATAAGCAACTTCAAACTCTTTCCCAAAGTGGCTGCACCATATGTGTTCTTACCAGCAACGTATCAGAGTTCCAGTTGCTTCACATCCTTGGCAACCTGTGGTACTCTCAGTTTTTCAAACGAATTATTATTATTATTATTATTATTATTATTATTTTCAAACAAATTATTGCTATCCTGTGGAAACTCTTCTAAAGACCTGGCACATTTTAATTCACTTAATCTTCCTAGCAGCTATAGAAGGTAGTCATTATTTGTTTCTACTTAACAGACGAGGAAACAGACCTGGAACACTTAAGAACTCACTCAAAGCTGGGTAACCAAAACTGGCAAAGCTGAGATTCAAATCCAGTCACCGTGTAAGTGTAAGAAGTCAGACAGAAAAAGACAAATGCCATCTGATTTCACTTATATGTTGAATCTAAAAAAACAGAGTAAACAAACAAAAAGTCAGAAATAAGCTCATAAAATCAGAGAACAAGCTGGTAATTGCCAGAGGGGAGAAAGGTAGGAGCAGGTGAAACAGGTGAAGGGGATTAGGCGGTACAAACTTCTGGTTATAAAATAAATAAGACAGGGATGAAAAGTACAACATAGGGAATATAATGAAAAATATTGTAATAGCTATGTATGGTGGCAGATGGTAATTACATTTACTGTGGTGAGCATTTCATAATGTATAGAATTGTCAAATCACTAGGTTTGTGGACCTGAAACTAATATTGTCAGCCAACTACGTTGTTGACTATGTTCAACAGAAACAACACAAACTAGGCACTCTGGCTATAAGGTAATAACATGGGAAGGAGGGTTTCTTGAAATTCTGCTGTGGGTGATGACTGTATCCACTTTCTTCCCCACACTTTATTTGGAGGCTGAGAGAGGTGGGAGGAGGGGCACTGATGTATTTCGTTTGGCTCAATGCAGAGGCAGGACTTGAAGGCAAAAACCAGGAGACCTGGCTGTATTCTGATGATTTTTAATGATAAGTGTTTGAACCACTCTGCAGACAGACTCTTTTAATTTTAAAAAATTAAGAAAAAAGTAAAGCTAAAGAAAGCGGATCAGAGTCACATTCTCTATAGTACTTCAAGAGGAATCTGTCCAGTAAATAGGAGGAAGTTTTCACCAGGGATAAGAGTGACAGGAGCATGTTTCATGCTAATCTGGGCCAGTATGCTCCAGAGAAAAGCCATGATGTGCTCATGAAACATAATGAGAAAAATTACAACAAATGCATGAATTTTTAGGGCTGCTATCAAATTTCCTTCAGACTTATGCTGGATTTTGGGGACCTGGACATTTGGACCAGTTTTTGTCACTTGGCATTGGTTATATCTATAATGAGACCATTCTTTTATGTTTAGTGAAGAAGTACAGGAAAGTTCAACTCTTTCTAACTCAGATGACCTATTTCAGAACTGTCCTCCTCTGAAGTATTGCCCGTTATGACAAGGTAGAGAGGAGTGTTTATTTTATTTATTTATAGGCATTGCACCAGTGAAGAGAAGGCATTATTGTGAGATAATGCAAGTTCTTGGAAAATTTCTTACTGATCTGAACCAGAGATTATATCCAATTATGCCTTTCAAGCTGGGCTGAAACACTTGTTTTCTCTTGGTTGTGTGTCAATTCTATTACTGAGTAGAAATCTAATTTAGAATCACATTTTTTTCCTCCTTTATTTTTATTTTAGCACCTTGACTTTATTTTGTCATACTTAATGATGTACTTAGAATTCTTTGATGTGGATATAAGTTTATAATAGAGGATACATAATAACTTTTTTTAGTGTGAGAGAGGAGCATTTTAGCTAACTATCTAAATTTATATCTTCCTTTTTAAAAAACCTGAAAATTTTGGGGCACCTGGGTGGATCAGTTGTTTAAGCATCTAACTCTTGATTTCAGTATGGATCATGATCTTGGGCCTGTGAGATCAAGCCCTGCGTCAGGCTCCACACTCAGCTCAGTCTGCTTGAGATACTCTCTCTCTATCACTCTCCTTCTGCCCCTCCCCCAGCATGTGCACATGCACACCCATGTGCATGCACTCTCTGTCTCAAATAAGTAAATAAATTTGTTTAAAAAATTATGAAAACCCAAAAAACACTGATTTTTATGAGTTTTTTAATGAGATAAATGCTTTTGGTGACTCAAAGAAATTTAATGCCTGCTAAAAATCACAAAATAAAGCATTAATGGAATCAGATGTATAATTTCAGCTGCAATTTGCAAACATAAATTTTTCCAGAATTTAAGTTAACCGTATCTGCTTATTTTTAAATAATCTGATTTTTCCCCCTCTGAATTGTCTTATTTGGACAAGTAACTATTAAATCACTGTACTGTATAGAGCAGTGGTCTAGGCAGTGAGGATATTTAAAAAATGAAGCAAGGGAGATACTTGTTGAATTTGTTTTTCAATTTCTAGGTGTAGATCTTGTACTCCAGACATTAACTATCAGTACATGGTGACAAGACAAATGTTGAATGAGTTCATTATTCAACTCACTGATGCAAAAGAAAGACTGGATTTTGAGTTAGAGAAGTTACAGAGGAAAGATGCAAGCTGTGGTCTCATATGGCAGATTCTTGCTGTTTATCCCACAGCCTTAAGAGAGGCACATACATGCTTTTACATGAGGGGGTGGAGGCAGAGTGCATGCTTGCCAACAATCTCGTGCTCACAGCGCCGACTGGGTCTTAAATTTGACAAGTAAGCTTGAAACAGATAAACATTATGGCTTTATGCATAATCCTTCAATTCTAAGTCTGGCTAAATGAAAATACAGCTTCAAAAAGAAGCAGAGTTTAATTGCAGGCTGTCAGTTGATTTAGATTTATTTTAGTCTTAAAGAATTGGCTAGTTACGTGTTTTTGTTTTTTATTTTATTTTATTTATTTGGTGCAAAACGGTGGTTTTATTAAAAAACTGTGTTTTTTTAAACTTAGAAAGTGTTCATTGCACTTACTCCTCTGCAATATTCTTTCTTGTAGCTTTGTTCTTAGAAACGAAAGTACTCTGCAAAGTTTCCGTTTGTTCTGGGCTTGAGGTCATGATGGCGATGGTCTCTTCTCTTTGCTTTTCCACATTACCCTTTAAATAATACAGGAATGTAATTTACAAAGAAGATGGTGCCCACTTTCCTAGGAAAAAACATTTGTTAAGAGAATCAGATGAAAAACACGGTGCTAATAGGTTAAGTCCCAGAGGCTGTGCTGCTGATCCAGGAGTAAAAGGGTGAATGACAGTTTGAGGTTGACGATTACATTTGTGATAAGGCTGTATTTCCCCAAATCTTACTCTTAATGGTCAAAAAATTTGGTTTAGACTGAAGGCTATGTTTTATTCAATATGAAGTTTATCTTCATTGGTACTTTCAGGATAAGTATTCCAGCACTTGTTGGAATGCATTACGTTTTAATGTAATCATTTCTAAATTTAATTTTGGGAAGTTTTACATTGGCCTTGAATAATGAATACTAGAGATCTGGAACAAGTTGCCGATAAGCATAAACAATTTCTTTGTAGGATGTCTAACCCAGAACTGCATAATTAGACCTTTGGATGGATTTTTAATTATTAAATAATGTCCATTTTCCATGCATTCTTAAAGAATTAAGGTGGTTGTCAGTGATATTTCTCTTCTCAGTAGATATGTGTGCAAACATCTATTTCATTTATTAAGAGCTAAGATTACATAGGTACAGTGCTTCACGTAAACTGTTAGGGTACTCTCTATTCCGTCTTCTATCCTCATCTAAAAATCTATTTCTCTTCTACCAGTGAGATGGAAATGAATACTCCAGGCTTAAGGAAAACATTTCTTTAATAAAAATTTTTTTTTATTATATTTAGGAAGATTTAAAAAACAAAGATCAGGGGTGCCTGGATGGCTTAGTTGGTTAAGCACCTGCCTTTGGGTCAGGTCATGATCCCAGGTCATGATCTGAGGACCCTGGGATCAAGCCCTGTCTGGCTTGTTGCTCAGTGAGGAGATTACTCCTCTCTCTGCCCCTTCCATCTCCCTTCCCCACCCTCCACCCTGCACTCATGCATTCTCTCTCTCTGATAGAGATAAAAATCTTAAAAAAAAAAAAAAAGCAAGAAATGATGATTTTATAAAATTTTTGAACCCTATTTTTCCTTTTTACATCACTTCATAGCAGTAAAATAAGGTGAAAGTAACCTGGATTTAGAATTCCAGATCTATTTTATTATTACACATTATTTGATGATCATCAGTACTGTGTTCATGGTCTTTTTCAACCTGACAAATTGCCCCAAATGTAGTGATTTTGAAAAACAGACATATATTCTCTCACAGTTTGTGTGGTTCAGGAATTCCAGAGTGGCTTAGCCAACTGCGTGGTGTGGCCCAGGTTCCCTGCAAGGGGCGGATCTCAGCACTCAGGATCCAGGCAGGGAGGGTTGGCTCATGCTTGAGAACCCACTTCCCAGGGGGCTCACTCACATGGCTGTTGATAGGAGGCCTCAGTTCCTCGCCAAGTGGGCCTCTCCACAAGGCACTCAGTTTCCTCATCGTGTGGCAGAGAGTAGCACGGAGGAGGCACCAGTGCCTTGTCTGACCGAACATCCAGAGTTGTTCACCTTCCCTTCTTGGCATTCTGTTCTTTAGAAGCCAGGCATCAAGGCCAGGCCAGACTCAAGGGGCGAGGGATTAGGCTCCACCTCTTGAAGAGAGAAGTATGAAAGAATTTGAGAAGATATTTTCAAGCCACCAGAAGTACTAGCTATACTTCGAGGCTTTATTTTCTTTCCTTAAAACAGGCCAGATGATAAAAGAGGAATTCTGCTCATTAATTAAAATTCTTATTGCTCACGCTCTCATGTACTAAAAAAAATGACACGAATTACCAGAAGTGACATGGGTTTAAACAAAGGTGGAGGGTTGGTATTGTTACTCTGCCCAGTTGGCATGTGTTAAAGAGAAGAAAAGAAGCAGAATTTTTTTTTTTTTTTTTTTTTTTTAAGGAAGACTGGAAAAACAGGAAGATGTCTGCTTCTTCGACTGTGGCAAATGATTGAGGCATTAAGGGCTTCTGAAATGTTATGTCACAAATGCTGGTCTACATGAGATCGTTACTGTTTGCAAGTAATGTAAATATTTTGTTCCATGATATCCACAGGAAACGCTCGGTGGTATATTCTTATTATCTTTCTGCACCATTGTTTCCTATGTCTGTCCATTCCTGGATGGAAAGCAGAGGGAATGTGTCTAGTCCTTTGGCACAGTGTTTGCTGGAGTATAAACTTGAAGGAGATCGTGGAGGCAGGCAGAGGAGATCCTGAAGAGCCCTCTGGTGCCATGCAGACAGGGTACTGAATCTTTTTTTTTTAAGTCAGGAAATATTTGCTAGTATTTATAGATCCATACAGCCACAGCGTTAGAGATGAGCAGTTTTCTTTGTTTCATGTAGAACTCCAAGCCACATAATTTGACACTTGATAGATTTTGATAAGTAAATACTTTCTGTATTTGTTCATACATGAAAAAAGTACTGTATCTAGAAGCAGAGGAGTTAGTAAGGAGGCTTTCCCAGCCATCCAGGCTAGAAGTGGACCCAGGCTGAGGCAGAGGAGACAAGGAGTAGATTTGTTACACTTCTGTTTGGGAGACAGAAGGATTGATAAAATGGAGAAATCAGCAGAAGGAAGACTCTAGAATATGTTTTAGGCTTTTTTGATAGATCTAACAGAGGAGAGTTGTGATATTCCCTAAAGGAAAACCTACAAAAGAAAGTATTGGTGTGTGGTGATAAAAACAATTAGCTCTCTTTTTTGGCTATGTTATTTTACTGTTCAATACTTTCCCCTCTCTCCTCGAATCTCAGGGCTGCCTCCCTACCCCACTTTCAGCTGATGGCCTTGCTTACAACTTCAGTGAAAAAAGCAATGAGAAGTGTACTTCTACAAGAGGACGTATTCCGTCTCCCTTCCCTGCCCCTGCATCTGATTCCATACACTCTGGTCTCCCCTTTACTTATAGGGATAAACCGTCCGTGAAATGGCAAAGGTCAGTCTGGCGCTTGTGCACCGGATCTCTTTCCAGGTCACTTGCTCGAGGACACATCTCGGCAGTTCCTCCCCAGCCCGACCCTGGCCTCATGTGCAGGATCACCAGAATTTCCCCCTCTACCACACGAGTTCATCAGCACACAGATATGCAGCTACTTCTCCCACAGGGACTTGGTCAAGTACAGGAGATTTCCCAATATTCTCTATCTTCTAAGTGTCAGAGCTGGGATTTAGACCCACATCGTCTTTATTCATCGTCTTTATTCTTTCATTTTTCTTACCATGAAGTAATTACCTTCTTTCTTCTTTAGTATTGGTTGTACCTGAAAAGCTACCAACCAACTCTTTTTTACTATTTTAGTTTCTGAAAACGCAAATTATGGGCCGGAATAATATAATAATAAAACACGGAGTTGCAAACAATGATTCCAAATATTATTCATTTCTTTATATATTATCTGTCACAGCTGTGTGGAGGAGGACTTGTCTTCTTTTGCTGGTAACACCTACAGTTTGAGGCTTTTGTAGTGAGACAGGTGTCTGCATCTGAGCTTTCATATGTGATTACCTCCTGGAGCTCATCTTCCATTTGAAGGAGAAAACACTTAGAGATAAAATTATGATTTGACTAGGATGACATCATAGGCCGTAGCCTCTATGTGAAGGATTTTTGAATGAAAAAAAAAAAAGATGATAAATACGCACATACACTTTTTTCGCCCTGGATATCTTGAGCTAAATGGTATGGATATCTAGCTTCTCATGGCCATGAGGTGGTTACCTGGACCAGTACAGGCGAGAGCAGTGACCTGAATGCTCAGTTCAGCCCTCTCTTCAGGAAGAAGGGGTTCTCTCAAAATCTGTGATGCCAGCTCCAGTTTGGAAATGAGATCCAGCCTAGTTAGTGTTTTGATAACACACGACTGGCCTTTTGCCACTTCTGCTGTGTTATTTCTCTTCTGTTTGTATTTGGTGCACGTGGTGGGCATGTGAAGCTCTATCAGCACACCCTCTCACCAAGCCGCAGAGACCTGGACCTGTTCTAAGTGCAGGCAGTGCTGGATTTATCAGGGTCCAAATCCAACAGCACCATGCAGGGCTAAGCTTGTGCTTTGCAAGCCAGCCCCTGGCAGATTGCAGAACACCACCCTGAAAATAAATCTTCCGCTATTACATAGATCCAAGGCTCCGAAGTCATTTTTGGCAATGTCCTATGTAAAGGTGGGCAGGAACAGTGGTAGATTCATTCCGATACAAAGTACAGTTATATAATATATATTGAGTATATCATATTCTTTGTTATTTTGGACTTCCTCCCAAGTAGGCAGAGACAGAGTTTGAAAGAGAGAGCTCTGCACTTGTAGCAAAAATGACTTAGTCTTGAATGCTGGCTTATGATCAGTGATTCCTTGAGCAAGTGTCTTCTCCTCTCTGTGCCTCAGGTGACTCATCTGTAAAGTTTCAACATGAAGTGCAAACACACAAGGTGGTTTTAAAGGTCCTAGTGAGACAAGGAATGTGACGGTGCCCACCACAGGGCTCTTCACCTAGTGAAGCTTCAGAAAAATGTCCGTTTCCTCCCTTTTTAGAGTGTTGTGAGGCCAGACAAATGGAGGGATGAAAAGTGAAATAACAGTGAATGGTGAGCATACCTTGCTGTGGGAAAGACAGCAGGCTCTTTTCTGCCATGTAACCTTTGTGTCTCTGGCCTGTTTTTAAAGGGCATGTACAGAGATTTTGCATCATGGCCATGAGCTGCTCTGTCTGTATTCCGAGGAACAGAAAGGTCTAATAAGAAGGCAAAAAGTTCCTATGGTTCTAGATTTAAGACCTTCACCTTATTGCTTAAAAGCTAGTAAGGCAGAGAGTTTGGTATTTGGCAGGGAAGAGGAATTTTTTTGTGTGTGCAAAGGGATGAGAATAAACACTAGGATCAAGAATTATGCCCTGTATCCCCTTGTCTGGAAGGAACCCAGTCTCAGGTTGGCAGCACTCCCACTGATGTTCCTAGGGCAGGACAGCTACTGACCCCCAGAGGCTGGATTTGTTCTAGCCCTACGTGGGGAACATCCATCCTACTTAATAGCACAGAGCCAGTGGTCAGCATCTCTGCCTGCTGCCCCATTATCAGAACAGCTGGGAACTTGGTACATGGACCCGTCGCTTGCATGTACCATCAGCAATTAAAAATTTACTCTTAAGACTTTTAAGTAATTTTTGAAAGCTCACTTAAAATTTATATACAGTGAAATACACAGATCTTACAACTTGATGAGTTTTGACAAATGCACGCCCATCTCTGTAACACTCCATTAAGATATCCCATAACCTTTGGCAGCACTGTTCTGATTTCTGTTATGATAGATTAATTCTTTTTTATTCTTTTGAATATTCTACTTATTTGTGAGAGTACATTATATATCCCTGGGATAAGGACCTTTTTATGTTGCATAAGAGCTTCTTGGATGTAAAGACATGTTGTAAGATGTATAATGAAAGTAAAAGCAACTTTTAGTTGCCATTTTGGACTTGTCTCTGTTTCTTAAAGTTATAATTTTGAAACTGTACCATTCTCTTTGATAAAAATATGCATTAACAAGATAGGTATATGTGTGGAATTTGCATACAGCCTTTGGATGTACTGGAAGATCCTTGGTCTTCATGATTCTTTTGAACACTAGTGCTTAAGAATCTGTATTTTATACTAGTGCAGGTTTCACTTTCTCCTGGGGGGAGGAGTAGAAAGAACTTAGGTTTGGGATCAGACCTGCATGTACTCAGACTCCTATTTAATTTTTCTAAATATCAGCTACCTCTGTGATAAAATGAAAATTGTAATATCTACCTGAAAGGGTTTTACCAAAAGTTAAATGAATTAACAGATACAAAGAGCCTGTCCTACAGCAGGCCCTTCGTTCTCCCTTTTTTAAATGGCAAAATTTTTAGCGTTATGAATTTTAGGGGGCTGGAAATGGATTTGTATATTAGAGATATTGGTCATACCTATATTTCTGATGCCAGTTACCCTAGGGTATTGCTGTTTATGTCTTGCAACTTCCTCAAAGCTTCTTTTCGACTTGGCTGCCTCTTCCTAGCATCTCAGGCCATGAGAATAAACTACAAGCATCCACTTCTCCTATATTCATACTGGTGTTGTCTGCAACCATGGAATATCCATAAACACTCTTGAGAGAAATAGTAGGTGTAGTGGTGCTTGTACATATAAATGGATAAAAATGGATCACAACCAAATAAAGTCAGTCTGACCAGTCCTTAAAAAATAAAAAAAAATCAAACCTTGATTCTCAAAGCTATTAATAAAAGCCAAACAACCACAAAATGGTCAAAACTGGCAAAAATACATATAGGCAAGCAGCCCAGGTGGCTCAGAGGTTTAGCGCCGCCTTCAGCCCAGGCCCTGATCCTGGAGGCCCTGGGATCGAGTCCCATGTCAGGCTCCCTGCATGGAGCCTGCTTCTCCCTCTGCCTCTGTCTCTGCCTCTCGCACACGCTCTCTCTCTCTCTCTCTCTCTCTCTCTCTCTCTCTCTGTGTCTCTCATGAATAAATAAATAAAATCTTTAAAAAAAATACATATAGGCAACACAGAAGAGGAAAACCAATATAGACAATAAAAATTAAAAAGCTCATTCTCTCCCATAATCAGGAAGATGCATATTAAAGCAACAGTTAGATACAGTTTTATGGCCGTCAGATGGACAAAGATTTAAAAGCCTGATAATAGTAGGCACTGCTTAGACTGTAAGGTTAACAAAAACTCTTAAGCATTGCTGATAAAGGTATAACTTCTATCATCCCTCTGAAGATTTTGCCAGAGGCTCTTGGATGTGTGTACAGTAGAAATGCTCATTGCAAACAACCCAAACATCTGTCATTTGGTAATTAGATGAATAAAATTTGGTATGAAATGCAACATTATATATAAAACGAATGAGTCAGATCTATATAAAGTAAAAAGCAACACTGAATACAATAATGGGTTATAAAATTATGCATATTACCTGATTTTGAGTAACTCTTTTGAAAGATGGAAATACTATGTCTTGCTTATAGATTCATAGATTTCTTAAGAATGTAATGCTAGAGGTTAATTCTGGGGAGGAGGGGCAGGAGAAAGAAGAATGGGCCTGGAAGGAGAAAGTGCAATTTAATTTTCTTAGTTTAATTTTAAAAAGGAAGCATCCCCAGATATTAACACTTAATAGTTCTTTATCATTGGTTCTCAAAGTGTCTTTATATCTGGACTGGCAGCCTGTGGCATCACCTGAGAGCTATGAGAAATACAAATTCTCAGGCCCCAACCCAGATCTGCTACATATGAAACTGTGGGGGTGAGGCCCAGTAAGCCATATTTAACAAGCCCCACACTCCCACTGTTCTGGATGACAGAGATATGGATATTTACTATCTTATTCTCTGTGATTTTCTGTATTTTTAAAATTAAATGTTAAAATGAACAATCTTAAGCTTTTCTTTCCTACTTTTCCCAAATCCTTCTAGGCTCTTAAGTTCCAATCCATAACTAAAGACTTATTAAGAGCATAGACTTCTTACTGCCACATAAAGTTCTCAGATGTGGAGAGATCACTTAATAACAAGCAAATGGCAGAGAAAGCAAATGAGCAGATCTAAATTACCTATTATTCGAATGTGAATTAGCAAGTAAGTACATCACCCTAAAAAAATATTTGATCCCTCTCTCACTTCTCCCGTTATTGACAGCAAATATTTATCAAGCATTGAGTGCGTTCGGGACAAAGTACGGCAATAAGGCATAGATATAAATCATGTCTTTGGAACACAATCTAGTTGGAGAGCCAGGATCAGAGTAGAGAATATGAGGTTAAAAATGAAAATACCTCGATTGTGAAATGGATGGCATACCCAACTACCACACAGAATTTCAGAAGGGTTTGAAGGGAAGCTTTTTGTAAACTCAGCCTCAGTAGAGAAAGGGGAAGGTAATATTTCAAGGAGTGATGTGAACAAGGTCATTGTAGTGTTTTAATTCAAAGACCCATTTAAGTGATCTTAGTTCAAGCTGAGGATATGTATTCGGTCATCAATTTTTATCCTGTAGACGGATGGAACATTAAAAGGCTTTGAGTAAAGAGGTAATTTGTATGTGTAAAGCAGTATCCCAAGAAGATAAATTTGGCATCAGTGTCAAAGGTCAACTGAAGGCGGAAAAACAATTAGCAATGAGATGTCAGGGCTTTCAAAGAAAGTGAAGATTTAGATGGTGAAACATAAGATACAGATGGGGTGAGGAAAAGGAAAGGGAGAATGATTCTAACAGAATGTACTAGTTTCCTATTGCTCTGTGGAAAAAAAAAAATCTACCAGAAGCTTAGTGGCTTAAAAGAACACAAATTTATTATCTTATAGTTTTGGATGTCATAGGCTAAAATAGTTCTTGCTAGGCTAAAATTAAGGTGTCAGCAGGGATACCTTGTGGTGTCCCTATGTTCCTATCTGGAGTCTCTAGGCAAGGATCTGTTTTCTTGTGTTTCTCAGCTCCTACAGGCTACCCATATCCGTTGGCCTGTGGCCCCTTCCTCTGTCTTCAAAACCTGCAGCAAAGCATCTTCAAAGCATCTCTGGCTCTGACTCTTCTTCCTTCTCCTGTTTTCCCTCATAAAGATTCTTATGATTACAGTTGGACCTACCCAGATGATTCAGGATAATCTCCCTTTCTTCAGATCCTTAAGTTAATTGCATCTGGAAAGTTCCCTTTTGCCATGTAAGGTAACATAGTCACAGGTCACAAGGGTTAGGATGAAGACATCCTTGGGAGACATTATTTTGCCTACCACACAGACTATGGCCATACTCTGATAATTGCCTAGGATTTGGAAGAGAGGAGAGAAAGCCCAGATTGGTCATACCAACCCTGTCACTTTCAGTTTGCTCACTTGTAAAATGGGAGAAGAAGGTGGTATAGGATTCTCTTCCAAGCCTAACACCCTGACTAAAATGTCACCTCCATGAGGACATGGCTTTCTTTTTTTTAATTTTTATTTATTTATTTATGATAGTCACAGAGAGAGAGAGAGAGAGAGAGAGAGAGGCAGAGACATAGGCAGAGGGAGAAGCAGGCTCCATGCACCGGGAGCCCGACGTGGGATTCGATCCCGGGTCTCCAGGATCGCACCCTGGGCCAAAGGCAGGCGCCAAACCGCTGCGCCACCCAGGGATCCCAGACATGGCTTTCTATCTGCCTTGTCCACTGCTCAGTCTTCATTGTCTAGAACAATGACTGATACACAAGGGACTCAGTGATTATTCATTGAATAAAATATTCTTTTCTTGAACGACTGATAGTTGAGGAAAAGTTTGGACAAAGCCCTGGGGAGACTTCTCCACTGTCTCCTGTATATATTGAATTCTCATTTCCTTGGTGAAGTAAGATTTTGGCTCAGGTTATAGATAGTCTGTCCTGTCGTTATGGTAGAGACATTCCATGAATGGGAGAGAAGGTTAGCTAAGATTTATAGAGTCTGTTCTTTCCTCTCTTGCTTTTAGCTTCCATGCTGAGTATCCCCTGAAAATGAGAGTGAGGAAGTGTATTGAGATTGATGTGTGGCCTCAGTAAGTATCTGGGGCAGCTGCTAATTGAAGAAGAAATTGCTCATTGTAGCAATGATCAGTTGCCCCTGAATTGACCAGCTGTCACATTCCACACTGTTCAGTCAGCGAGAATCAAGTCTTGCCCTTTGCATTCCTAAAAGAACACTTGACCCTGTGAGGACATAATATCCATTTATGCTGTTGGAAAGTGCCAGTAAAATAGAAAACACAACCTTCTTTGTGCTTAAGCACAAAATAGTGTAGAGTACTGGCACTTGAGGGTCCAGGTGGCCAGCAGGTAGGCAGAGTGATGGGGCTTTCTGATGCAGAAGCTAATACTTTTAGGGGCTTTGTCTCTTAGATACAAGGTCTGACATACCCTTGCTATAAAAGCTGTCTTTCAAAACTGACATTTAAAAAAACCTGTGGTTAGCAGTTACTTGGCTTGAAGACAAAGCTAATTTGTTTAAAGGAGCAATAGTTGACAGAAGAAGGAAATTAACACAAGGAGGGCAGAGGGTGCTAGTTTTGCTTAGGGTCTTTGAAATTCAGAGAATTAAACTCTTTTTGGTCCTTTACTAAATTATGTGACCCTGGACAAATACTATACCTTCTCTCCTGTTTTTTTACCTTTTGTTTTTATCAGTGCTGTTTGTAAAATGTCACCCATCTGGGGATAGAGACACTTATATGTATTAGATATATTTTCTTGGTCTAATAACTCTTCCAGAAGAACTTGCTGGTTTTTGAATACTAATAATATTTAATTGATCATCTCTTAAGTTAACCTCTAATATCTGAAATCTGTAAAATTATTAGAGAAATAATTGGTTACCAGAAAGGATAAACAATTAATCATTGGAAGTCCTCATTCTATGACATTGCCTAAAAGTAAATACCTTGCTCTAATGTTGGAGAGGGGGGGGATATCCCAAATATAGTAAAGATCTAGTGTTCACCTGGTACAAAGTAGGTTTTAAAGCCTATAAACAAGATTTCTTCTCTGTTTGCAAGACTGCGCAGATGCTGAAGAATCTCCCTTGACAATTCTGCAAACAAGTAGAAGGTAAAATATCATCAAAAGAAATTTTACAAATTATAGACGAGCTCAAGAAAGGGAAGACCTCCAGGTGTCAAAAACAGATGGGAACCCAAGATATGAAATGTGAGCACAGAGTATTAGCCAGATGGGCTCATGGAGGTCTCAGATTCAGAGTAGGGAGATGAATGTGTGGGGATAGCATCAGCAGGCTAGGGGATGCATACACTCTGTGGGAGTGGGGTAGACGGGCAAGGAAGTGAAGCCCAGATGAATGATGAATAGTTTCCCCATTCATGAAACTGGGCCCAGTAAACTCCACTAGCAGCCAGGAGAAACCTCAAGGAAGCTTGCCTCTTACCTACTGTGGTGAAAGAAAGAGGAGACACCTGTGAACCATGAGAGCAGGAGCCTGTGTCATACACAGGTATGGGGTTCAAATTCACCCCCCCAATATAGTACCAAGACACACAGGAAATCACTGAGCACAGAATTTCATGACATGGGGAGCATGGGATTCCTGTGGAAAGCAGTCCCTGCTAAAGATGAATTTGCAGGCAAAATTAAGTATGTTCAAAGAAATGAAGAACATCAGGTGCTAGAATTTATAGGAAACAAAGGAGGGTGCCTGGGTAGCTCAGTAGACCCTCCAACTCTTGATTTCAGCCCAAGTCATGATCTCAGGGTCAAGAGATAAAACCCAGCATCATGCTCCATGCTCGGCATGGAATCTGCTTAAGATGCTCTCCCTCTCCTTCTGCTGTGCCCCCCATCCCCCAATCCTTACATGCTCTCTCTCTCTCTCTCTCTCAAAAAAAAAAAAAGAAGAAAAACAAAACAAAAAGAAGGAAGAATAGGCAGGTTTGAAAAATGAATCTGATAGAAATTCCAGAATGGAAAATCATTGTTGAACTGTGTGAACACTCTTGGGTTGGTTGAAAATTGTGAATAATGGCTGATATTTAGTATAGTTTCAAGGATATCATTCTTTTAACCAGAGAGAAAACTTTTCAGCCCATAGTTAGAAAAATGCTTACTGTGTAAATGGTCCCGAGTGTCAAACATGCAGATTGAAACAAGTCGAAATTGGCATACAGGTTTTAATAAAGGGAGAGCTGAAGGATCATCCCAGGGTACCGAAGAAGTGTTCTTCTTTGTTCTTTGAAGTGTTCTTCTACTTAAATGAAGTTGCTGCAGACCCACTGGGAGTAGGCCGTGCTTTGGTTCTGCTTCTCTAGTAAGGGATGATGCTCACTGACCCACCTCTACAGCATTTACCCCCCTCTCCTCTTCCCTCCCACCCCGAGGCTGTTCGCAGATCACGGACTAGGTCAAGGATATCTGTAGCCTGCAGCCTTGGACCATGGTGTGCTCATGGGCCCTCACCGGCTCTGCCCTCATTCTCAAGGGTCTCTAGGGATCTAAACTGACCATTGTTAGCACTTTTCCTAATCTTGATTTCAGAAAATATGTAATGCAGCTGATTTTCCTCTTTTCTTTTAAGATGTGGAAGTTAACTGTTGTCCTCTCACTGTCAATTTATGGTGCCTTCATGATCGACTAAAACGCTAAATCAGTTTGATTCATGACCATTTAATAAACAACTAGCTTTTTGCGTCTTTATATTTTTGAATGAGCAGGAACTTTCTCTTTATTTTCTTGCTTAGTACTTGCCTCACCCAGCTCACCCACATACAGTGCATCAATACATACTTTTTTATACTGTGTAATTATCTGAGAAGGTTTGCCTAAGAGTCTTTTTATCTGTTTGTAGACTTATCTTTTTTAAAATGAAAATTTTAGGGACGCCTGGGTGGCTGAGTGGTTAAACATCTGCCTTTGGCACAGGGCATGATCCCAGGGCCCAGGGATTGAGTCCCACATCGGGCTTCCTGCATGGAGCCTGCTTCTCCCTCTGCCTGTGTCTCTGCCTCTCTCTCTCTCTCTGTGTGTCTCTCATGAATAAATAAACAAAATCTTAAAAAAAATAAAATGAAAACTTTTAAGTCTTTTTAAGTCTTTTTTTTTTAAGTAAAACCATTTATTAAATACAAATGAAAACTCAAATGTCATCACTTCTAAGAAGCTGTCCCTTTGACCCATATTGCATGCCCCCTTCTGTACTCCTAGCAGTCTGTGGGCATCTTTATGATCAAACTGATCATCCTGTGTGCTTTTAAGTGTATGTTTATATATCACCCATTCTTGACTCTGAGTGCCTTTAGAGTAGTCTTTCTCCCAGTTTTTACCACTCCCCAATACATAGGAGGCACCTCAGTATTTATTGGGTGAAGGAATGAACACTTGAATTAATCAAGTTGTACTGGTACTGCTGTCTGTTAGACCCCAGTGATCCTCAAGTGGCTCCTGTCCATTTCTTTTTTTTCTTTTGCTCCTGTTAGTTCTACTCAAGTGAACATGCTTATCTGCAGTCCAGACATTTTTTTCTACCTTATTTTGTATGCATTCAGTCATTGAGATTGAAGCCTCTAGAAATCTGTTAGCCACTTTCAATAGCTAAAGACTGTACAAAAATATGGAAGAGTTGAACTAAGGACAATTAAAAAGGTACAGGATAATTTGAGAATTCTGGTTTTTTTTTTTCTTTTCATTTTGACATCCCTTTACTCTGCATGGGGCATGGAGGAAAGATGTTGAGAAGACCAGAAAACTATCAGACCAGAATGCATTTCCCCTTCCTTGTTCTGCCATCCTAGCAGGGAATTTTATATCCTATTCTTAGAGCCAAGGAATTTAGAAGGAGCTGAGGAAAAAAGGTTGAGCCATACACAGAAAACCAAGGATCCCCACACCCATGGGCTCATGGTCCCACACCACCTCTGCTCTCATTCTCGAGGGACTGAAGTGATCTAAACCATCATTATCACTTTTACTAGTGTTGATTTCAGAAAATACATAATGCAGCCTAAGGAGTTTATATTCCTAAAATATAACCATTTAGGGGATAATTTATCCCACTGATACTAAATCACAGAAGGAAGGAGAGTGGAATTTATAAGAGGAAAAAGGTAAGGTTTGAAGGTCTCTAAAACACTAAGGCAGTAACCTAGCTGAAGTTGGAACTAAACAGGTAAGTAAAATACAGAAAGATGAGAAAGTTCTTATAGTGTTGCTGAACCTTTTGTGGACACTTAAAACCTATTCCCAGAGTTTTAGCTTAGTCTTTGTAAGATATAATGTATCTTTGATGCATTTGAAGTAAGATTCAGCCTGCTAATTCCTGTTTCGGTTTTTCAAGAAAATATTTCCCAAAGACAAATCTGTTGAAGGTAAAATGAAAAGAAGTTGGACTACTCCCCTACATGAGGAATTATTTTTCACTGTAATTGGCCACTGGGTCCTATTTCCAGTAAAAGAGCATTTTTAGTAAAAGAGCATTTTTGGGCAGCCCGGGTAGCTCAGTGGTTTAGCGCCGCCTTTGGCCCAGGGTGTGATCCTGGAGACCCCAGATCAAGTCCCATGTCAGGCTCCCTGCATGGGGCCTGCTTCTCCCTCTGCCTCTCTCTCTCTCCTCTCTGTGTTTCTCATGAATAAATAAATAAAATCTTTAAAAAAAAAAAAAGCATTTTTAGCCCATTTGAAACATTAAAGCCAATGTAAAATGTTTAGCATATAATTAATTTGAATGTGATAGAAATTTATGGTTTATTTTGTATCCAAAAACCTTGAAGGGCACCTGGGTGGCTCAGTTGGTTAAGCATCTGCCTTCCGCTCAGATCATAACCTCGGAGTCTTGAAATCACGAACCCCATATCAGGCTTCTCCTTCTCCCTTTCCCTCTGCCTCTCTCCCTGATTGTGCTCTTTCTTGCTCAAATAAATAAATAAAACATTTTTTAAAAAAAACCTTGAAAAAAATTCACTTAAAATGTGACTGCCAATAACTTTTCTCACAATGCAAGGTAAAATCAAAGTCAAAAATGGGACCCAAGAAGTTGACTACATTTGAATTCTTAGGAGCAAAGAAGGATGTACGAGAGAGAACTAGTTCAAATGCTGAGGGGTTTTGTTTTGGTTTCGTAGCTTATTGTTATTTTAATGCACCTATAGAAATTCCTTTATAAACATATTTCAGTCAATCTATATGAATAATTTCAGCCAATGAAACTACCACTTTTTTCTTCTCATACCAGGTTGTTGGTGTAGCCCAGGCCATCAACAAGAAATCAGGAAATGGTGGGACATTCACTGAAAAAGATGAAAAGGTACCAAAATTTGTGTCTGATGTAATGTCAATTTAGGAAGGTGTTTTTCTCTTTATAAAGTCTAGACCTCTAGAATTAGCTGTTGCTGAAATTGTTGATAGCGAAAACCATTGTACTTTAAAATGATCTGAAATGTTCAGAAGTGTCTTTTTCCTGTGGCTCAATACAGTGCTGACTTTGGAG
Source organism: Nyctereutes procyonoides (assembly GCF_905146905.1). NCBI lineage: Eukaryota > Metazoa > Chordata > Mammalia > Carnivora > Canidae > Nyctereutes > Nyctereutes procyonoides. The sequence continues at coordinate 120,180 of NW_026575130.1, forward strand.
TACTAGTGGTAGGTAGTCCTTAGAAGCCCCCCAACTCCTTCCTCACTGTGCTGCCAAGCCTCCTCCAGGGCTGTGTGTGCATTGGGGCCATACAGAAGGTGACACAGTGTTTTTAACTATTGCATTTACTTTTCATCACTGCTATAAACAAATTCAACCCTGAGTCAAAACCCCCGAAGCACCGCTCCAAGTTCAGCACTCTAGGTTGGCTAAAAATTGGAATTCCCTCCTGGTGAAACAAATTTCAGAATGTTTTATAAGCTTTGCACACAGACGGTGGGGCGCCAAGGTGTGAATTTAGGCTGGATGATTTGAATTTAGCTTCAGAAAGAGCAGCAGTCAGCATTATTTTATTACTCTTCTCATCCAACTCTGAAGGAATACATTCCATACACCACATTGACATGCTTTCCCGTTTAAGGGCGGAAGCTCCTAAACTTGTTTATAACTTCATTCTGTCAGTAGGTTTTATTATTTCTCTTCTTGAATATGTAATTGTATGTATATCATGAGTCTACTGAATTCCTATTCAAGCCTGTTGTTATTTAAGTCACTCCCCTGAAAATTAGTAGGAGCTTTTGGAAGACATTCAAACAACACAGAGTTATTTTTGTCTCCGTGGTGTAGGCCGTATTGGCACTTGCCTTCGTCCTCATGTCTTAATTGCTTCAGAGCATAGCAAGTACCTCTTTAAATCAGTGTTCTAGACATCTAGTTTCCTATCCTGTTAATGACACCTGAGAATATTTGGCATGGTTCTAGATTGGCTTTATATTCCATCATTTGTTTATGGTCCATTAATGTAAACCTCTCTTGAAAGATTTGCATTCTTAGGCTGTATCATCTCTTGGCAAAAGATATCTATGATTGTGAATAACATTTGCCATGGAAAGACTTACTTTAATCAGTAATTACTATAATTGTGAGCACATCACTTTAAGGTAGTATAATGAGGATGACAGACCCATGTTAAAAAAAATATTTTAGCTAATATTGTATAGAACTTTTCTGTGAGACTACTATTGCCAATATTCTCAAGTAAGTATGTTAGCTTTCATTTGCCCCAGTAGTGAGTTACAAGCTATTTATATAGTCTCAGCACAGATTCAACTCTTAATATCATTCAGAAACTATACTTGCTTAGAGTGGATTTCAATTTCAAATGATATAAAGAGATATGTGTCCTACTCCCTCCCCTCTTCTTCTTAATTTGTAGCTAATGTATGACCTTAGGAAGCTTTGTTAATAATTGTCATCTACTCATGCTAGTTAGCTAACACTTGCTTTGCATCTCTTCCTAATTTTGTGCAGACTTAACATGTACTCCTTTGGCTTTCTAATACTTATTTCACCTGTAAACATTCTGGGGTGCCTTTTGTGTTTCAGGCAATATAACAAGACAGTTTTATAGACAGTTCTTAATTTGGCTGTTGTCTTACCTGTTTTCTAGGACTTTGCTGCTTATTTGGCATTTTGTGGTATTGTTCTTCATAATGCTCAACTCTATGAGACTTCACTGCTGGAGAACAAGAGAAATCAGGCAAGTCTGATTACTAAAGAGAGCTTATAGAAATTGTTTTTTTAAAAAAATTGTTAGATTTTTATCCAAGTAATATAAGAGTATGATTAAAACTCCAGTTAACATTTTAGCTGTATCTTTTAATAATTATTTCCATTTCCTATTTTCTATGCTCTGTTGCTTTATCACTATTAGGCAGTATTCATTAACTTAACAGATATGAATTTGATTTATACCTTTACTTGCCATTATCCTTATCCAACTAGTATCATTAGGTCTATTTTAGGTTACTGAATGGGCTGCATTTGTCCTGCTAGATAAGACTTTTTTAGTTCTTGCCCTATCAACTGGAGACATCATCTCTTGATTCTGTGCTTTTGTAAAATGAGGCTCTTAGTATGCCTCATCTCTCCTTCCCAAATGCCACTCCTTCCCTGTGCTTTTCCCATCTGGACTTTTTCTGTTGACCATGACAATAACATATACATTTTTCTACAACCATGGTTAGCTTAGTAAGCTTCGTCTGGTTTAATTCTAAAGTTGTGTTAAAGTGTTTATAAGTACCATGACTGTGTAAATGTTGTTCGTATTATGTTTAGTGTATAATTTTTAGTTTTTCTTCATGTTTCTGAATTCTATTCTATTTCTGAATTCTATTCTATTTTTTCCCCTTGAACTGTTTGCTCTAGTGTAGCCTCATGTTGTTGGGTTTTGTCCCCCTCGAAGTCCCTATTATTTAGGCATTCTGTTGAGTTCTTTTTCTTGGAGATCTTCAAGTTGAGGTTCTCTGTCATTTCTCTTCCAAACTGAGACGTTTCTCCCCATGCCTGCTGTATAGGTGTCATCATAGAATTTCCCTTACCTGCTTTTTCAGAAGAACTCCCCTGGTTATCCACTGGATTCCATAACTCCTCCTTTCTCAGTTTACACCCTTGTTTTATTGCAGCACATTTTCAATTAATTACTTGAGAAAGTATTGATCAGGTAAGTTTTCTGAGTCCTTGCATTGTGTGAAAATGCCTATTGTACCATCCTTCCAGTTTAGCTGGGTATAAAATTCCAAATTGAAAAATCAGTTTCTCAAAATTTAGAGGTTATGCTTTGTCTTCTAACTAGCATCCATGTTATTCTGATTCTTTGCTCTGCATAGATGTTTTGTTTTGTTTTGTTTTGTTGTCTATAAGTTTTTCAGATCCTTTCAGTCTCTGCTTTTATAACTGAATTTTATCATATGACTTTTTTCATTCATCATGCTGGTATCTGGTCATCCCTTTCCATCTGGAGACTTAAGCCCTTCCATTTTATGTACTTCTTTTTCATTATTTCTTTGACACTCCCTCTCTCTCACACTCCATTTTCTCTTTTTAGAACTTGTGTTAATAAGATATTGGATCTTCCATTGCCTTTGACTGCAATATCTTCCTAACTATCCTCCCTGCTCTGTTCTTGCCACCTATTAATCTAGTCTCCATTTTTACAAACACAGCTACAAGTCTGTCACTTTCTTTTTGCAGTACATTATAGCCCAAGCTGCTTCCAAAGACTCACAGGCTTTTGAGGTTCTTTCTCCACTCGCCCTTGCAATCTCATTTCCCCTAGCTCTCCTCTTTACACTCTATATTCTCTCTTAAAACTTGATCAAAACTTGCAGCATGCTACTCTCTCTCAATTCAGTTGTTATTGACTGAAATATTTTTTTCCCCGCTTCACTTAAACGATTCCTGCTTATCTCCCAGGCTTCAGCTAGGATAGTATTTCCTCTGGTAAATTTTTTGTGATATCTTTTCTTCTTCTTCATCACACAAATATTTTGCAAGATTAGAAGAAATTCTGTGGAATTCAAAGGAAAGTGAAATTACCAGGAAAAACACAAAAGGAGCTCTTAGAGCTTGGTCTGTTTTGGACAGTATTTACTGGGCTATGTGAAAATGCTGATAAATGATCTCAGAAGTTGAGAACAACAGCAATGTCATTGTGTTTTATGTATCAGATGCTGTTCAAAATATTTTATAAATGTTCACTTATTTAGTTCTCATGATAGTCCTCTGGTTTGGTATTACTTTTACTATTATCCCCATTTTTAAGGAATTGGCTCTACATCACAAAGCTCACAGGAAGGGAAGGTGGGATTAAAAACTGATGATTCTGATTATAGAGTCCAATTGTAACCACTGTACTAACTGTACTAACAGTACATGGAAGCTCTGTTAGTAAATAGAGACTTACATATTTAATTCTTGGACATAAACTTGGTTATACCTTATTAGATTATAGATAAACAACTTATAAACCATATAAATCATTGTATTGCTTTATAATTACAAATAATTACTAAGTAATGAGCTCTAAATTTTCCTGTCTAGGTGCTGCTTGACCTTGCTAGCTTAATTTTTGAAGAACAACAATCATTAGAAGTAATTCTAAAGAAAATAGCTGCCACTATTATCTCTTTCATGCAGGTGCAGAAATGCACCATTTTCATAGTGGATGAAGATTGCTCCGTGAGTACAGAGTATGACTTTTTAATTTTTAGAAAGACAGAAATTATATTCCTTAAAGCACTGCTTTTAAACTTCATGTTAGCCTCAGATAGCTCTGAAATCCAACTGTATATGGTTGTTTATTCAAAGCCAGTCAGAGTATGAACTATTTTGGTTGAAAGGGGGTCAAGGTGAGATTGGAGGATGCTTTCAAAGCACCCTTTCACCTTTGTGTCCCTCCACTAAGTGGTTACCATGGAATGAATGTCTGTGTGCTGCTTTTGTCAGTATTGACACTACCTTGATAGAGAGACATAACATTGTCATGGTAGTGTGCAGACCTTTTGTGGTCAGGAAGAGTGGTGTCCTGGTTGTTATGAACAAGTAGACTCCCATTCTGAATGGGTTGGGTATATATATATATTTTTTTTATCAAAAATTGTTTAGAAATCAGAAGGCATGACCCAATAGAGGGCCTTGTATTAAAGGTGCCTATTAGTCCTAAATCCTTTACCAACAATGGAAAATCACTAACTGTTCTAATTGGTAGGTTTCAATCCATTGATGTATAACATAAAGAAACAGATATGTGTGGAAAGACGGAGTGTTCTCATTGAATGCTAGTTACTTCTATACAGGCTAATTGAGTTTACTGTTAGAATCAGAGCTTCTAGCCTAAGGCGGTTTTCCTTTATGCAATTTCTTTTCCCTTTTTAACCTATGGATCACTGTTTCTGGGATATTTCTTTTTGACATCATTGTTTATTTTTTTTCTGATAGACCCTGAAAATAGGCTCTTCATTGGTGGGTTAGGAAATGGAGTGGGGATTACAGCCACTTATGTACTCAGTTGTAATCCATATATGAGATCTGAATTGATGGGTTTTAGGGCAATAGAATAATGAAAGATATGTAGTACTTATATTAAAATTTAAAAAATTGTTTTAGATAGTAAGACTATACTATATGACTAAACATTATCTGAATCATTTTGTGTGTGTATGCATGTTAATTCTCATTAAGCAGATATCAAATGAGAATTTACTGTGTTATAAGGTAATCAGTATTCTCATATATATTATTTTAAATTTTCAATGAATTATATATAAAGTCCTTAATACAGAGATGATTACAAATAGCTATCCTTTTAAAGTTCAGGTCAGAACTCATTAATGCAGTAAGTCAATTTACAATTCTTGCTCTGTGACCTGTTCTTAGGATTTAATTTTTGAAAGTTATATGTAAGGACCTCCTTTTTTAAGACAACTTGAATATCACTTCAATTAACATTCACCTCATGCTTCGGCCAGTTAACATCTATCATGGCAGCAACTGACTTGGATCATTGGTGCTTTGAAGTATAACTTAGCAATATGCCTGTTAATATATTTTGCTCACTTTTTAACAACTTAATTTGTTGGGTTTAGGAATCAAGTGACTTGATGTTCATTTATATTATAACTTTTTGATTAAAATTATTTCAACAACATGAGCAAAAATCCAAATGTAAGCAAGAAAAATACAGTACTCAATTCTTCCCTTCCCAAATTAAACTAATATTATTTTATTTCTGTGTTTCCCTCCAGTTCTTTATTCAGTTGCAAATACAGCATGAGTATGAATATATATTCTGCTTTTTAATGTAACTTGCAAAGTACTTCTTTTTGTTGCTAAAATCTTCACAATTATTTTCAGTAAATATTCATAAAATATACTGGATTGCATGTATTTTAAAAAGATCTAACAAGAGCAATCAATGTATGTATAAAAGCTAAGATAGGATTTTGAATAAATATCAAGAAAATTTGAAGCTAATGTGTTTATTAATGCCTGGTTGAAAAACAAAAACCAAGTAATACGCAAATGAGCATTTTTGCAAGTGAACATCAGAAACAGTATGAACATGGGAAGCAGACTTGAAGCTGTCAAGCAGTGAGTACGTATGTCAGTGTAGTCTGAGAATAAGTTAAAAAAATACCACAAGTATTGGTGTCTTGTGTCAAGTACACTGACTTGCATGTGTGTATCTAGATAGATTTCATTACATTGTCAAACTTACTTCTCAGTGTGTGTTGTCACTCTGTTTTCAGGATTCTTTTTCTAGAGTGTTTCACATGGAATGTGAGGAATTAGAAAAATCGCCAGATACTTTAACAAGGTAAAATAACTTATTCTCTGTCTTTATCACAAGCACAGCTTACCCTTGAACAACACGACTGAAACTGTGTGGGTCCACTAAGACATGGATTTTTTTCTGTAAATATAATACAGTATTATAAATGTATTTTCTCTTCCTTATGATTTTCTTAGTAACGTTTTCTTTTCTCTAACTTACTTTATTGTAAGAATACTGTATATAATACTTATACAAAATATTTGTTAATTGACTGTATAATCTGGTCAACAGTAGGCTGTTGGTTAAATTTGGGGGGAATCAAAAGTTATATGCAAATTTTTGACTACATGGGGTGTTGGCACTGCTAACCCCCACATTATTTAAGCCCAGATATGTAATGCTGGCTAAATGGTTATTTCATGACCGGTTTAAGTCATAACAAAGAAGCTACAGGCTGCTTCCTCCCACCCACCAATAATTTTATTTGTGAAAATACTTTACTATTTGATGACAGAGTTCCAGCATTTTTTCCCCTGTACTTGAGCTATAGAAGATTTTCTAATATAGTGAATTGTGTCCAAATTACTGCAGAATTTTTGTGAACTGGCTTATTTAAGATCCACAAGTCTGTATTGCAGTTATAGTTTTCATTGCATATTGGATCCTCACTGGAAATTTGATAGACTTCTGAATAAACATTTCTTTGAGTCTGCTGTGATTTGGAATTAGCCCTGGGGATTTAACAAAATTTAACCTAGTAACAAAAGGAAGCCTATGATCCTGGTCACACCAATACATACATCCAATGGCTAGAATCAAACTAGATCTCTATTGCAGTTCATTTCTTTGTCATGTTTTTTGTAAGTTAAAAATTTGTACTAATTTTTTGTTGTTAATTATCATTTGGATAATAGAAAGCAATAATATGGTTGAGGTTAGAGATATCATTGCCCCAATTTTATTTGTGCTTTTTGAAGAATTTTGGAAAGAATTTATTTATTTATTTTTTATTTATTTATTTTTTTAAAACAAAGTTTTTATTTATTTATTTTTTTTACTTTTTTATTTATATAGTCATGATAGAGAGAGAGAGAGAAGGAGGGAGGGAGAAAGAGAGAGAAAGGCAGAGACACAGGCATTGGGAGAAGCAGGCTCCATGCCAGGAGCCGGACACGGGACTCTATCCCGGGACTCCAGGACCACGCCCTGGCCCAAAGGCAGGCACTAAACCACTGAGCCACCCAGGGATCCCTGGAAAGGATTTAGAGTAAACTACCAAATGTTCTTGCTCAGATTCCGTTTTTCACTCTTAGCAAAAAAAAACTAGTGTTGTTTGCTTAAGTGATAGGATATTCTAAGAAATGCAAGTCTGCCAGGATAAAGTAGCAGGAATTCTTAGGTATAGTGCTATTTAACCACAATTTTCATTATTCATTTGTTTCTAATTATTTCACCCCCTAAAATAATTTTAATTTTGCCCCAAATTATTTTATCTCTAATTATTGATGTTATATCTAAAAGCTTCAAATGATCATGGAAATAGAATATTGTTTTAACTTTACTATTTGATACTAAAGTTTCATATTTTTTTCAACAGTTGACCTGGTGTGGCATTATTACATTTAGTGAATGGTGTTGCAATTAGTACAGTCCTCAGTAACCAATATATATTCTCTTTGGTGGTGGTACTTTAAAAATAACCTCTGTGCACATTTAAACTATAGAACATTCTAGAAGATGACTAGGTCTTTTAAAATAAAAGTCAGTGTTGTTGAACAAGATGGAGGGAAGGACTGTCTTGGACATAACAGCCAAATGCAACGCATAAATCTTGGTCAATTCTGCTTAAAACAACTGTCCAGGAACAGTTTCTGAGAGCAATAAGAAATATGAATATGGATTAGATGGTAGATAGTTGATGGGGAATTACTATTACTTTTCTTTGGAATTAGGAACATTTTGAGGTTAATAGGAAACTTTTTATTTTTAGGAGATTCATCCTGGTGTATTTAAGGGTGAAATATTAGGATGACTGCACCTTACTTTAAAATGGTTCAGCCAAAAATAAATAAATAAATATATCTAAATTTAATATATTTAAACAAATAAGTATATTTATACATACATATATATATATAAAGCAAATTGGTAAAACATTAAAAATTATTGAATCTAGATTCAATAGATAGAGTAGGATATTTTACTTTCAATTTTTTTTATATTTCAAAATGTTCATAAAAAATTGGAAGAAAATGTTTGTAATAAAAAATTGGAAACAAAATGAAAATCATCTCTGTAGACCACATAAAGCAGAATAGCAGAGCACAATTGCCTGAGTTTACAGCTGTCTTCAAGAACAGAACACTTCACTGCATAGCCTGGTTTTGTCAAACCCTCTTAAGATTGACCTCCCAGGATCGGTGTGAGGTCTGCAGGCCTGTCTTTCATCCTCTTTTTCTCAACCTGTCTCACATTTCCTATCCTCTTATGCCTTCCCTTATCAAGATGGAGATGCTGTTGACCACGGTGACTTAAAGTTTAGTTGGTTAAGTGATTATAAGTAAATCAAAACTCATTACTTCTAGACTATTATTTTAACAGTCAGATACAATGAAATCTGTTTTCTCTTATTAAAAGAATTTGAGGAATTAATAAAGGGGCAGATGTAACTTGGGGGCAGATGTAGCAGATGACTCATGCTACACCTCACTTTGGCTTTTTTTTGCTAACCTGGGCCTGGCATACATAGTCAAAAGTAGATAAACCATATTATGTCTAGAGATTTTTCTGCTACCTGGAGCTTTTGGTTCACAAAGTTAAATGGAGTAAAAAAAAAAAAAAAAAAAAACAAAGTTAAATGGAGTAGCTGACCTCTGCTTCCTTCTTGGCATTGCTGATCATGAAAAGTATATATCCTATTTTCCTGTGTAATCTTTCCTAAGCCCCTGTGTGCCATGGTATTTTCTGGCATATTTGACATTTAGTTGTAGTTAATACTGAGTTTTTTTTGAATATGTGATAATAAACCTACCTCCTAGTGAGTATGTGTGTATCCTTTTTAAATGCTGGTATCTCCTGCCTAGATCAGTAATGAAGTTTCTTATTCTTAGGAAGAACATTAATATAATTTTGATTTTATGATGTTAGGACATTTTTGTTGGATTTTGTAAAGAATGTTTTAAAAAGCTTCTAGATAAGACACATGTAAATATTTGATCTTTTACTTTTCAGATGGTATAATGAATTGCTACATATAAAAATATTGGCATATATTTTTAATGTCTACATATATCTATAGGCATGATACTGTATAGTAAAAGTATAACATGATTGAATGGTATGTGATATAAATGATATAAAATGACCATATGTGGAATTTAAGAAACAAATGAACAAAGAAAAAAAAAGACAAACTAGAAACCAGATTCTTAAATACAGAGAATAAATTAGTGGTTGTTAGGGAAGGTGGGTGAAAGGATGAGTGAAACAGATAAAGGGGATTAGGAGTGCACTTATCTTGACGAGCACTGAGAAGCATATAGAATTGTTCATCATTATTTTGTATGCCTGAAAATAACACTGTATATTATACTTGAATTAAAAAAGTACAAAATAATGAGTTATCTACATTTACCATTGGATATTTGTGCAGCAATTATGAGTCTATATAATTACATTTTATGTATAGGCATTTTGATTTTATTACAAATTCAGCCTGGTCCTCTATTTCTAATGGTAGCTGAACAAGCCCAGCGATTTGGTGTGATAGTGACCTCTACTGGTAAATATGCATTAAAAAAGTGTAGTCTTACTCATTTGAATTATTTCTTTTTTTTTTTTAATTTGAATTATTTCTAATGAATACTCTGTGTTCCCTCTCTGTAGATGAAATGGAAGGTATTTTTCAATTTATTTTTTTAATCATTCCAAGATAATCTTAGTATAAAGATACTTCTTTAACGGGTAAATGGCTCAGTGTGATTTCTGTAAAAGAGTAATTTAATGGTTTATTCTGATGGACTCATCAACTAATTTTACAATATAAAATGCCTTATGTCAGCTAAACACTAAGGTTAGCGTTTATACTAATGAGACCGCAAAAGGCCTTTAAATGATGTCAATATTTTTATTATTTTAATAAAAATTAGATATTAGGCCTAATTTTGCCAAACCTCTGAATTAAAAATGATGTGTTGTGACTTCAGCATTTTGAAAAAGCAGTAAGCTGATAATGACACTTGACCAGCAGGACTCTCCAATGCTCAGTCTTAAACATTTAGCCAACCCAAACACTCTCCCATGAAATGAAATGCTAGGCAATTTTAAGATGTCTGCAATAAGCAAATCATTCTTTTAGACCAGTCATTTCAGTTGGAAAGCATGGCTCATTTGGTATTTGTCCAACCAACTCACTAAGTATCCTTTATAAATTAAAATAACACATTGAAGACAGTTTTGAAATGTTAAGTGTAAAACTAAAAAATATTCAGGGTGAATATTTATACATAATCCTCAGAATCCTATTGTCAGTGAGAAAAAGCACAGGATAGTATTTGGGACTTGGGTTGCCTACGAATTTCAGATGGGAAGTTCATTTCCAGATGGTGGGAGGTTTTGGAGTTTCTGTGCTTCACTTCATAAAAAGCCACCCAATTAGGAGGGGAAAAAAAATGATATTTTAGTGCTATTATTCCATTTCAATTAACTTGATGTTAGTTTAGAATTATTGTAGAATTAATATATACTGAGTAGTATAGAATTCTTGAAGCTCACTTTCTTGGAATATATATATACTAGTTAATACTCGTTATTGGTTTTTATTTAGAGAACATAATGGTAGCAAATACAGTAACACTACAAAACAGTAAAAAAGGTTTTACTATAAGGAGCAATGCATACTGAGTAGAAGAAGAGTGTAGACTGTGAAATTTAAGTTCCACCATTTACTAGCTGTCGGGCATTTTGTAAATGATTTAACCTTTCAAAGCTTCAATTTCTTCATCTGTAAAATGAGAATACAAATAGCAGAATTGTAGTAAGGACTAAATGAGATAATGTACACAAAATGCTTCAGAAAATTACCGCCACATACTAAGTGAGTAGTAGCTATTATTTCCAAGTCTCCTGTGTGTTTTTCTGGCTTTGCTTTACATAGCCTGCAGTGATGCCTATTTTGGTCTAAAGCACAGAAACTTCTCACACTCCTGTCTTGCCAAGGATATACTCCTTTAACATTCCACCAATTGCCACTATGCAAAACACGTTAGATGTAGGAATTAGCCCAGGTCCTCCAAGAAGCAAATGCTAAGACTCCTCTCATCATATCTGTGTCTTAAGTGGGGGTGAGATGTGGGCAGTAAAAGGAAAGAGTATAAACCAACCAGCTTTCTCTTAAGTGAGGTTTCTAGAAGCAGCCATATTTCTTCTTACATCCTATTGACTAGAACTCACATGATGATTCTAAACCACTAGTGGCTGGACAACATAGGGTTTATCCTGGGTGGCCATGTGTCCACATAAAGATGAACGGAAGAGGGTTTCAGAGAAACAGCTGGCAGCTTCTGCGCTACACTCTCCCCAAACAGGGCATGTAACTGAATGTATTCTCTGTTCTGTGTCACAGCCTCTGTTGGATTGTAAGCTCCTTGTGACGGCTACTGACCTATATAAGCTTGTCTCCCACGTGACACTAAGGGGGCCTCTCGTGGATCAGGTGCTCAATCTGTATTTACTGAGTGCGGGAACTAAGAATTCACCAGCATGTCTTAGAGAGTAAGAAACAAAATGGTATCGCATAACTTAATACATCTTACTACTCATTTTTCATTAAAGTCACCTTTAGGAGAACTGAAAATTTTCAGGAAATTTTAAAAAGAGAATTAGATTTCTATTGATTTAAAAGTAATTTAAATTACGTCTCCTGTATGTTAATACCTGTAGGTCTGATCTTATGATCTCTGGCGAGTCACTTAACTATTTTGGGTTTCATCTGGCTCCCACTGTTAACGTAATGATGGGGATAAGAGTAATAAAAGTCACTAATAGCATTGTTATTTTTTAAAAGATCTGGACGAAGGTATCTTCTCCAGTGTACTTCTTTCTCCCTGTAACCATCTTTTCATTTTTCGTATCTTTATTAAAGCTTCTTATTTTCTTTTTCTGAGACTTTAGCTATGTATAAGATATTTGTAGTTTTAAAAATGGTTTTATTGACCTAAATCCTGCACTTATCTCATAAACTTTTCTTGAGATTCCACTGAGATAATAAGCATGAAAGAGGAGCCAGGTCCCAGATCTGATTTGTAAGACAGTCCATGTGCCTTCACAGATGATCAGTGTTGTTCAGTAAATGCCCATTCTAAAATTCATCTGCTCCTATGTGACTACTGTCATTTGCTTCATGGGGTCAAATTTGACCCAATCTGACCAATTACACTTAAACTATAATGTATAGCAAAGAAGGGAAAGGTTAAAATATCTTGACCAGGAATGGGGCCAAACTTCAGGAGTCTCAGTGGAATTACTAGTGTTCAAGAGCACCATCCCGAAAGGGGTCACATGTTGGGTAGAGGATGGAACATAGAGAAAATATTGTAACTTCGAGAACATAGAACAGGTGGACGTTTTTCCTGAGGCATGTATTTTACTTTGAAATCTTTCTTGCTCTTAGACTCTATTTCTTCAGTTGGTGATAATTAAGATAGGCATAGCCTTATAATTTGAGTAAATTTCCACAACCTGACACTCTTTACCCAACTCATCCCCATCACTAGGGACCATGTAAAGTTTCCTGAAGTAAAAAACATGGTCTACTTTGTGTTCCCAGCTGCAGCACTGGCATTGTACCCTCTGACATCTGATTGATCTTTTATATTCAACCTGTTAGGCAAGAAATGGGGAAAACTGGGAAAAATATTGTAAGCTCAAGAAAATTATTGAAGAAGATAAATTTTTAATTTAAAAAAGTGTCATAAAGTCTCTCAAAGCAGAAAAAAGAAGAGCAAAAGCCTTAGAAATTTCCTTGAGGCATGCTTTATTTTTCCCTTGGTTTGAAATGTATATATGATTATTGGGGTGGATAAAACACATAACTGAGGAAGTAAAACAGACACTAGACCTTAGTTATTCTATAATCTAATGAAAAAATAAGACGAAAAATTCATACGGATTTTACATAAACGATAAAAAAATCAGCGTGCCCATTTACAGTGGTGGTAACATTACTTGCAGCATTTTATTTTCATATTTTTAAGATTTATTTATTTATTCATGAGAGAGAGAGAGAAGCAGAGACATAGAGGAAGAAGCAGGCTCCCTGCAGGGAACCAAATATGGGACTCGATCCTGGAACTCTGGGATCACACCCTGAGCTAAAGGCAAACGCTCAACCCTGAGCCATCCAGGCATCCCACTTACGACATTTTAATTTTTTTTTAAATTTTATTTATTTATGATAGTCACAGAGAGAGAGAGGCAGAGACACAGGCAGAGGGAGAAGCAGGCTCCATGCAGGGAGCCTGACGTGGGATTCGATCCCGGGTCTCCAGGATCGCGCCCTGGGCCAAAGGCAGGCGCCAAACCGCGGCGCCACCCAGGGATTCCCCCCACTTACGACATTTTAAAACTTGTTTTAGATAGCTGAAAAATTGCTGGTCTTTGTCTTTTCAAAACATTTAAATTATAATAACTACAAAGTTGTAAATCATCACATTTAAAATGCATTTTCCAATTAAGATACACACTTTATAATTTAAGATTGGTGTGTATCTCTTATTATCATTTATTTAACTCTGTTTTGCCCATGTTTTTTCACTGCACAGAAAGAACTCATATCTTTTTTCTACAGGGAACGTGATGCAAACAGAATCAATTACATGTATGCTCAGTATGTCAAAAATACTATGGAACCACTTAATATCCCAGATGTCAGTAAGGACAAAAGATTTCCCTGGACAGTAAGTCAACCAACTTTAAACTTGGAGCTCAAATGCTGTTTTCCCATCAGATTTGCCCTTATAGGGCCTCTTCAGCTGAAGACCTGACCTTAGAACTGGCTATTTCAGAGTGATCTGTGCTTTCCCTGATCTGATGAAACGAAATAAAATAGCTCATAATCTGTTGAGAGGCAGTCAGCTGTACTCCAGTATTTTTCTCTGTACTTACTAGCTTTGTATGCAGTGTGTAATAATGAATTATCATAAACTAGTTTTGAGTCAATTCTATTACCTACTTTATGTCAGTGACATTCTTACAGTGTTGCTAGAGTTCTTAAGTTTGTCCTCAAAAATTAAGTTCCATATGGCTCAAACTTATATTACTGGGCATTTACTGCAGTGAGTAGCTCTGTGGAGAAATGAGTATGTTTTCTTTGACAGCAAAGCTACAAAAATCAGTTTCTCAGACACTGAAAACTTTGAATTCTAATGTTTTCTCTCATTTCTGGAAAAGCATTGCATTTTGAGGCAGCTGCCTTGATTTTGTTACTTGGGTATCTAGAAAGCCTTTTTAGAACTTTAGCAGTATGAGCAATAGAAACAGTGGCAGTCCTAAAGAAAGACAAGTTTGTAGCATATAGTATCTGAGGTAGTATAGTGCTTTTTAGATTCTGGCCATCTTAAGTTATTGAGACATGTACTATACCAGTATAGTAAATAATTACATAAATATTTTGCTTAGTGTTACCAAAACCTGCTTGGGAAGTTCAGAATAAAAAAAAAGGAAATATAGGACATTTATTACTTTTAATAATGTAAAGACTAATTGCTGTATATTGCATGTATTTGAACTTCATTATGATCTGTACATTTTCTGCGCTCTTATGTTATCTCCAGCTAGTAAAAGATTAATATGATAGTGGTTTTAGATGTCTGATATAGTTTATATAGCACCTAATGGACAAATCAATCTCTTCATAATTTGTATCTGCTTTGTTTAATTTTTGTTTTTGTTTAGAATGAAAACACAGGAAATGTAAACCAGCAATGCATTAGAAGTTTGCTTTGTACTCCTATAAAAAATGGAAAGAAGAATAAAGTGATAGGTAAAACCTTTTATTCATCTCTATACTTATTAAAGAAAAAAAAATGTGTTCCCAGAAATTTTTTCCTTCAGTTGTAAATTTGATAAAGTGTGTGAAAAAAGATAAAAATTGGAATAAAATAATTTTGAAATAATTTTATTGATGTTAACAGACATTGTTAGATATCTTAGCTATAATGTATTTTTGTAATTATTATAATACTATTTCAACAAGATTTTTGTTGAAGAATGATGTGTAGAAAATTTGTAGACTGAGAAACATCAAGTTGATAATGTGTATTGTTTTAGAGACTCTCATTGCCTCTGTTTTTTTTAAATATGGGATTTGGGTTTTAGAGTATATTCATATGTTCAAGAATATTTATTGAGCACTCCAGTATTCTAGTGATGTGGAATAAATTGGCAAGCAAAGTGGAAATCCCGGCCCTCAGGAGCTTACATTCTTATATTAAGGTAATAAGAAAAATGTCTACTTCAGGAATGTTGGAAGAATGCATCCTGAGGAAAAAAAAATGGAATGATGTTACCTATTCTTGACATATTTGTTTCTTGGCCTTGCAGGTTATATTGAGAGTAGTAGAGAAAGTAGGAAGTTTTATTTGCCAATCATGCATGATTGACATATGAAACTAGTCTGAACTGTTAACGTTGTCCTGAGAACTTTGAAATAAAGGAAATACAAAGACCTTCTGAAAGCTAACCTTTAAATAGAAATCCTAATGAAGTGACGCTTAGAAATATAAATTTACCTTAAAATGTCTGAGTAGTTTCCAGATGGCAGGACTTAACTGTAATTTTATTGAAGGAGGCTATCAACCAGCAAGGCAGGGGAAGGAGGTATTATTAATGAAAAAGGGGAAAAAAGGACAAATATTGAAAGTACCTATGTAGGTTCTGCCCAGGGGTCAGAGACTCCTCACCCCTCAAGTGGAGTTGGATGTAGTAAGTTGCATCAGTGTGGGTTGAATAGTCTGACCACATGGTGAGGCCATTGCTTGGTGGCAGTGGATGTAGCAGGCTGTAGCTTTCAGTGATTCCAGTCCCTTCGCCGGTGTGCATTCTTCCTGTGAGATGCAGGCACCAGGGTATGCCATTAACCATCCCACCAATCTGACTTCCCTTGTTCTGATTATTTTTTTCCCCAAGGTACCTTAATTCTTAGGAGGAGAATATATTACTTATATACTCAAAAATACCTTGATTGCTTTGACAGTTGTTTCTTTAAAAAAAAAAAAAAGGATTTTATTGTTCAAAAGGAAGAAAGAACAAGGGAGTGAGAGCACAAGAGCTGGGGGAGGGAGAAGCAGAGTCCCTGCTGAGCAGGGAGCCAGATACAATGCTCCAGCTAGAAACCCAGGATCATGACCTGAGCCAAAGGTAGACGCTTAACCGACTAGCCACTCAGGTGTCCCGACAGTAGTTTCTTATTGTAAATCAGTGAACTGGACTTGAGGTGATAGGCTGGAGTTGCCAGTGCTATTGCCTGGGCCAGATGTTTCATGCTATACACGAATATTTTGGTGTTAGATATCAGGCTTCCGAAGTTAGTTACTGTGACTCTACCCCCAGAGAGATGGCTCTGTCTGCAGCCATGGTAATTTGGTTTCTAAACCTACGAGGCGAGGAGTTGGATCCTGACACTGGTGAACTGCCTGGTAAAGCCTCCCAGAAGTCAGCCTGGTGACTCCCGGCTGGGCTGTTTGCTGACCTGCATTCTTCACAGTTCTCAGAGAGAAAAGTAAATGCTGATGAATACATAGTGAGCACATTTTCTTCTCAAGATGATCAGTTTGCCAACATAAGCAACAAGGAGACTGGCAAGGGTGCCTTCCTATGATCCCAAGTAAACGCTACACTATAAAATTTTATTTCCTAGGAAATGCAAGGTGCAAACTACATTAGAAATATACATTAGAAATATATTTTTTAATGCTTTTTGATTTAAGGATAAAGACTTACTACAAAGCTGCCTCTGACCTTTGAAAATGTGAAATGAAATTCCAGAAGTGATGCATTATTCACTAATAAGTTTTCATAAGGAGGACTGAGTGGCATCTTGCCACGTCAGGTCACAGCTTTGCTTTTCCTCTCTAGCATCTCTTTGGAATAATAATTGGGAAAGGGGTGTAGCTGGAGGAAGTTATCTATCAGGCTTTGTCATCACTTGATGCAAATGCGAGCTGGTTCAGTGCAGTGCAAACAACCCCAAGTGGGAAGGGGACTTGGTGTCCATTCGGCTCTGCTCTTCCTTTATTCGGTTAAAACCTCAAGAGCACATTACTTACCTTTGCAGAGTTGAACTAAATAACCTTTGAGACCTGCTCAAAATTCATATTCTATGATCCTGTCATGTTTCCATCAAGGAGCAAAAAAATTTAAAAATACCAATTGAAGTAATCAGACTTGGCATACGTTTTGTGTCACCCTACTTGATGACAGAGCCAGGAAAGTAAGCAAATGTTATTTTCAGAGAGGAAACATTCCCCATTAATAAAAAGGGAAAAAATGGGGGTTTTGGTGTGGGCTCACGTTGATTCCAACTACAATAAGAAATATCTCCAGGGCTCCCTGCTCTTTAAAAGTGTGACAAAACAGAAAATTTGAATTCCTGCCTGTGTTTGTGCCCACAGATGGAGCATGGAAAAAGTCATGGCTGTAGATAATTTTTCTTACATATCACAGGCCAGATTCCTCTATTATGTAATTCTAATAGAGAATCCCCATAGAGTTACATGCAGAAAGGCAGACAGGCGCATGTGTTTTTTGTGATCTTCCTCTCTCCTCATGTTTTTCCATTACTGACATTTAGATGAAATTATAGACATTAGACCAGTATGGGGCCTGTTGTACTCCCCGGGGTATTGTTTCCTATCAGATGTTTTCTTAGTAAGCTGGCTAATACAGAGTGTTTCCAGAGTTTTGCTTCCAATGCTATTAAGGAAATATTTTTCTCATTCAACATTCATTTATTTTAACCAATTATTTCCCCTACTTATTAGGTTAAATATGCCTTTTCCTGAATCATATTTACCAGAAATTCTTATTCCAATTTTCCATGCCAATTTCAGGACAGATTTTTGAAGAAATTAATCCCATTCCCATCCAAAAAAATATATGTTGAGAACATCTCCACTTTACATAACTGGCATTTTCATCTTTGTTAACAAAAAGTATAACAAAAATCACAGTGTTATATCACACATCACTTGACAGTGAAGTATGAGAAGTCCATACGTGGACTCTTGAACAACATGGGGGCTGTGGGTGCTGACACCCCCATGCATCCTGAAGTCGATATATGACTTTTAAATGTCCCCAAACCTAACTACTAATAGTCTACTGTTGACTGGAAGGAAGCCTTTTCAGTAACAATTGATTAATCCATATTTTCTATGTTATATACATTATATAATGTTTTCTTACAATAAAGTATGCTATAGAAAAGAAAATGTTATTAAGAAAATTAGAAGGAAAAGAAAATACATCTACAGTACTATACTGTATTTATCAAAAAATCCACAGATAAGTGGACCCTCGGAGTTCTAATCCATGTTGTTTACGGGTCAACTATATTTCTTACTGAATGTATGTGTTAAACTGCTTAGTATCCTAATCCTCTAGTCCTCTCTGTGTAACAATTTGATTCTTATATGTTTAAATTTGACACAATTTCGCTTTATTTTTCATATTAAATGTTGCAAAAAAAAGTTGCCATTTGGCAATGTCACTAATTGCTCATTTGTTTATAAAAATATTTGCTAGGAAAAAAATATTTGCTAGGATTTTCCTAATGCAAGTATAATTAAACTGTGCAGTGTCATCCATGGTATGTATTGTTTATAATGCTTAAAGTATCTGGGTTTTTTTTTTCCCAGAGAATTGTAAATTATGCTTAGTTATAATAAGTTCCAGGCATTAAGACTGTAGATGCAGTATTAATTGCAAGAAAATGAGAATAAAATAAAACTAAGGAAGTAAGGTGAAAATTATAAAAGTGAAAGTATATAAAATAAAAATATAAGAATTATAGTTTCAAGAATTGATTGAAAAAATAGTAAAAAAAACTTCACAATAGCATTAGAAAACAGAAGCTTACCTTGACTGGACTAAAAACAATTAGGGAATTTCTGGAAGATATGAGGTATATACCAATAAGAACACATTTTTATATAAAATGAGCAAAATTTGAATAGAGATGATAATATTAGAGAAAGTTGAATCTAAGGTAAAAACATCATATAAAGGGATGCGTTGCATTGATTAAAGTTAAAATCCACCAAGAAAGTGTAATTGTCATAAATGCTTCTAATAAACTAACATCATTGATATACGCAAGCCAAAGCTATTAAAAATATAGGGAGAGGGCGCCTGTGTGGCTCAGTCGGTTAAGCATCTGCCTTTGGCTCAGGTCGTGATCCCAGGGTCCTGAGATCAAGCCCCACGTTGTGCTCCCCACTCAGCAGGGAATCTGCTTCTCTGCCTCACCCTCCCCCCTCTCATGCTCTCTCTCTCTCTCTCTCTCTCTGTCAAATAAATAATTAAAAAAAAATGTGTGCCAGAAAAGATGGAAAGATGGATGGAATACAGTAGTTTAAATGCAGACCCAAGGGCAGCCCCGGTGGCACAGCGGTTTAGCGCCGCCTGCAGCCTGGGGTGTGATCCTGGAGTCCCGGGATCAAGTCCCACATCGGGCTTCCTGCATGGAGCCTGCTTCTCCCTCTGCCTGTCTCTGCCTCTCTCTCTCTCTCTCTCTCTCTCTCTCTCTCTCTCTCTCTCTCTCCCCCTCTCTCTCTCTATTTCTTTCTCTGTGTGTGTGTCTCTATGAATAAACAAAATCTTTTAAAAAATAAAATAAAATAAAAAATAAATGCAGACCCAAGTCTGATACATATGTATTAGTGTTATGTATATAATAGTTCATTGTTTCTAAGATGCCATTGGGCCATTGGTTGAAAGACTTCATTTTCTATACTTCCAAGAAAGAAAAAAAATTATTTCAATTAAACTATGACAAGCAATTGATTGGGATGCAAACTGATTTCAAAAATATTAAAATGTGGAAAAACAACCTAGTAGTTGAAGTACTAAGAGTGACTTTATTATTTAAGGTGGCAATTCAAATCATTGGAGAAGGGATGACTATTCAAGTATTTTAAGAATCTAAGCAGCAATTCGTGGGGAAAATGAAGTTGAATTAAAAAATTAAATGTGATATCATGAATCTATAAAAGTACTAGGAGAACTATAGGTTCATATATAATCTTAAAACAGAGAAAGATAACTGATTAAGATAACTGATAAATGACAAGAGAAAAAAAAGTGCCAAGACTGGTGATAAGGACAGGTCTTACATATTGGCAACACAGGATGCTAATTTTGGAGTCCACACTGTATGATAGAGGGTACATGAGTCTACACATAGAATCTAAGCACTGTCCCTTCTCTGCCAAAAAGCCAGAAGAAAAGCGATGGTTGCTAACATCGGATCCCTGGAATTACAGAAAAGAAAACATAATTGTGTGATTTTTAGAAGAAAACATCTAGTCCCTTCAGCATAATTGGTAGAGATGGCCTTTGGTGCCAGCTTAGCTCTCAGAGTTGCCATGAGGACCATGTGAAACAACATCTGGACAAATACTTTGTGTACTCTAATAATATTAAGTAACACTGCTATTTTACTAACTGCCCTACCTCTTGGTTTTCTCCTAATGTTTTTGAATATTTTATTTTATGATTTCTATATTAATTGATTTTTGCTGAGCGGTTTTGTCTTACTTTTGGGTCTGCATTAGGTATTTTAGGTATTTTGTTTTCACATATAAGTGATTCTGATTTTATATTCCTGGTAAGATGTGGCATCTCAAGTTTTAATTTTCATTATTATACTCTTTATCCATCTCAAGTTTTAAATTTCATTATTATACTCTTTATCCACTCTACCAGTCATTAATGAAGTTCTCAAAATCCTATCTATAAATGTGTCCAGGCTTTAGATTGTCTCCCATAAAGAGACTCTATTTGTTTGAATAAACCTTCTTCCTCATAGCCTTAAAAACAAAAACAAAAACCTGGGTATTTTTGTTTGATAGAATTAAATTTTCTGAAAGATATAAAGAAATCAGCGAGGTGATCGTGAATGCTACATAAATATGACTGCCCATTCTGCTTTCAAAGGAGAATCAAATTATACGCCCAAATATATAATTTGTCTTCACGCCTTTTCTTGCACAGAGCTTAGCTCTGTCTACACATCTGTATCCGGAGTGGTGGATGGTAACGCAAACACACTTCAGCTGTTCTGCTATGAGCTGTGGTTGTTAAGCCAACTCCTGATACTTGTACATTTAACATTCATTTCTATATCTTTGAATTCCAGAGGTATTAACCAATATTTCTTAATGCACATTCAGTGACTTTAGTGTAAGGCAAGATTTGACCTGACGTGCAGGAGAGTTACTAAGCTATGTCAGAAGCCCAGGAGCCTGCCTGTCAGCCACATCTCAACTCCTTCCTTTTGTCTTTGCCTTTACATACATACCGTAATTCTTAGGAAGTGTTAAAAAGAAAAATCTTGTTTATAAAACATGGCCATCAAGTAGGAGATGACTTCAATCAAAATTGAAAGGCAATTACATTGTGATGTGAAGATAAGGCATGAAACAAACAAACAAGAAAATGTGATTTGGGAGATAGCCAGATCCCAGATAAGCAGTTCCATATTTATAATTTGGGGACTCACATGGGTCAGAGGACAGAACCCTCACCTTGTACCATATGGGGGATGTACTCTTCTGAGAGTATGCCAATTGCTGTTTCATTATGGTTTCTCTTGCAGTGTCCTGTCCAAATTCATTATGTTTCGTTAAAAGTATTTCTTGATAATGGAATAGATGTTAGAGAAGTAACCCCTGCAGTACTAATACAGACAGATAAGGATGTCTTTCCTGTCTATAGTAGCAAAACTCCCACAAACAAATGAGAGCAAAAATGAGAGTACAATTAATTTGTAGCTTTCAAAATAATTGCATATTGATGGCGATAAAGGGACTTAATGTGCCACCGTGGATCACTGTGGACTCTGAAATCCTTTTGTACTCTGGGAAAAATAAGAGATAACAGACTATAATCTTCATGGGAAAGTAGTTGGGGTCAGAGCTGCAGTCCTGCATTCTTTCTTTAACTCAGTAAACATTTTTTGAGTTCCTGCTATATGCCAGGCATTTTGCTAGCTGAGAAAGTGGAACTGAAAAAATCCCTAGGTCCAAGATACGTACAGCCTAGGAAGAGAGCCAGAAGGAAAATCCACCGTGATACACCAAGGGATAATTTTTTTTCCTCTCCAAATTTTTATTTAAATTCTAGTTAGTTCACATATAGTGTAACATTGGTTTCAGGAGTGGAATTCAGTGAAGTAAGCCAGTCGGAGAAAGACTGGTACTGAGTGGTAACATTGAGGACAAAGAAAAGAGAAGAGCCGGCCTCACCTGGGAAGTAGGCTGCCTCCAGGAGCTAGTGTGAAGGAGATTTAGGTGTCAACTGGATGATAGGAAAGAGAGCAGTGTGGTGAGCAGTGGAGGCTGGTGGGAAAGCACAGGCAAGGATGTGAGCAAGCAAGATGCAGTCAGGGGACTGCCAGCAGTGATCAGAAGGAGGTAAAGGGGCACCAAGCAGCAGAGTGCAGTAAATAGTGGCCTTTGCGACTAGGCTGAGCTAGAGTTCAAATTTTAGATCTAAGCATACCAGCTAGTGGCCTTGAGCAAATGACTTAATCCAAGACTCAGATTTTTGGTTTGTAAAATGGGGATGGTCAACCTACTTCATAGCGTAAGTCGTAAGGCCCAGAGATTGTGTGTTATACTGAAGGTTTTAGCACAACACCTGCCCCACAGTGGGCGCACATGATGGAACTGTTATTATTTATTTACAGAAGAAATAAGGATTTAATAACACTTGTTAAACCCAGAGGTAGGAGGTCACCAAACTCAGAGAGGCCTTGAGGCTCAGAATCCCACAGAACTAGTTCAGTCAAGATTTATCATAATGTTGACATAATTTTTTCCTTTATATTGACCATATGTTTGACCTTCTAAGAGAAGCTAGGATTTCAGAGGTTATGATTTTTCTTTAAAGATTACTTCTGCCTTTATTTCTAAGTAAATAGTCATTTTTATTTGCATTTATTTGCAGTATCAAAAGTTGTCTGCAAATATGATTCTCCTGGGTGCAGAGGTGCTTATTTGAAATTTGAGACTGTCTATATGAATTTGCCTGTTTTGTACCTTCTGTTTTGTATGTAATTGTGTTTTTTTAACTTCTGGTTTCTCAGTAAGGAAAGGCAGTCTGTGTGACCCAAAATTCTGACGTGCAACAAAATTGTTCTCTTGGCAAGTGGACAAAAATCCAATTAGTCTCCAAAGGACAAATTGTCTTTGGGGACTCAACTGATCTAAAATTCGTGACTGAGTCTAGAAGAAAATAGTACTCTAGGATTTTTTTGAACACAGGCAACATACATTTAGGACTGTGTGAAACAAGTTCTCATGTAAATTAATTCAGTTTACTTTTCTTATATTTGTGAGGATCTGTTTGCTTCTTTGGAGATTGCAAGCATTCCTAAGAGGAAAGTATAGGAAAATCTTGGCGGCGGCGGTGTGTGTGTGTGTGTGTGGGGGGGTGGTGTTAAAGTCAATAAAAACTGTAATAATTAATAATATTTGCTCAATTTCTTGGATTGTTATAGGGGTTTGCCAACTTGTTAATAAGATGGAGGAGAATACTGGCAAGGTTAAGCCTTTCAACCGAAATGATGAACAGTTTCTGGAGGCTTTTGTCATCTTTTGTGGCTTGGGGATCCAGAACACACAGATGTATGAAGCGGTGGAGAGAGCCATGGCCAAGCAGATGGTCACACTGGAGGTGGGCTGGCGCATGCAGGACTCTCTCGATCTCTGCGGCCACACACTCAGCTTCTGCCCTTTCCCCTGTAACAGCTTGTGGGGTCTGTGTGTGATCTCACTGTCTCCTCCCGAGAATCGGCCTGAAACTTTAGTTCCTCTTTTAACCAGCTAAGGAAACGGAGACCCAGCATATTGTAGAAACATATCAAAGGTCGTATGACCAAACCAAAACTCAGGGCTGGTTGTTCCTTCACTCCTTAGACTTTAAGAGTCCATTCACACAGACATCTGCTGTCACTGAAGCCAGTGTCTTTCCCACTGTCTGAGCCTCCCTATCTCCTCATGAGGAGTCGTAGTCACACATCTTAAAAGACAAAAACAGAAACCCCAAGCACTTGGAGAATCAGAATTGAGGAAAGGGGGAACTCTTTCAGATTACAGATTTATGGATCCCACTTCTGAGAATCCTAATTCCTGAATCATGGGTAGAGGCTGGGAATCTATGTTACTCTAGAGCTCCTCCAAGCGATTCTGCATGTGCAGGCAGCTAGTGAGCCATTGGTTTGGGACACTGACCTCAGGCAGGCTCCCTTCCAAGTGGGACGACCCTACCCCAAGGTGGGGGGCAGCCCTTCCCAGATGATTTTCACAAACTGCCTGAAAACGTTCACTTGGTATAATAGAAATTTCTTACATCAGAGACCAGGTTAGGGAAATAGACTTCAAAAGGGCAAATGCCTCTACTTATTCATACACTGGTATGAAATATATTTGAATGTTTGCCTACTCTTACTTAGTTGGTTGAGATCAGTGGGAATCAGTGTTTGGAATATGCTAACTTTTCCTCCAATCCTCTAAAAAATACCTAACCTAAATAGCATGAAAGCTATGCATTATAAGTAAAAATTTACCAATAACCAAGATGGTAGACTTTACTTTCTAAAATGAATATATAACACTAATAGTTTTGCCATAGTATCATATAAGAGACTTTGGATTATAAGTCTGGAAATCTTTTTGAAATGGACACATGCGGGACACCTGGGTGGCTCAGTGGTTGAGCATCTGCCTTTGGCTCAGGGTGTGATCGCAGAATCCGGAATTGAGTCCCACATCAGGCTGCCGGCATGGGGCCTGCTTCTCCCTCTGCCTGTGTCTCTGCCTCTCTCTCTCTCTGTGTGTCTCTCATGAATAAATAAAATCTTAAAGAAATACATGCATATGTATATGTACATGTACATATGTACACACAAACGTGTGTGTATATATGCACACATATACCTCAAATTACATTCATATAATACATATACATACATGTAGTTTCACACATGTGTATACATGTATACACATGTGTATATGTGTATAGTTTTTAAATAAAAATTTTTAGTTTCCATGGTTTTGTACTGAATGAATCTAAGCCAGCTATCAGTTAGAAATTATCTTTCTGTAAAAACTTTTTTTTTCCTTTAAAGATTTTATTTATTCATGAGAAACACAGAGAGAGAGGTAGAGACATAGGAAGAGGGAGAAGCAGGCTCCATGCAAGGAGCCTGATGTGGGCCTTGATCCTGGAACTCCAAGATCATGCCCTGAGCCAAAGTCAGATGCTTAACTGCTGAGCCACCCAGGCGTCCCTGTAAAAACTTTCTTATGGAAAATTGCAAGCATATACAGAGGAAGAGAGAACAGCTTAGTGAGAGCCCATGTACTCATTAGCCATCTTTAATAATTACTGACTCATTATTTTTTAAAAAAGCAATACGAAAAAATGGAAAAAAGCAGCACAAAGTAATTTTTCTGCCACGTTTGAGCCAGTAGCATGGCTGATAAATAATGTGCTCTTTATATATATCAACAGTGTCAGAATTAAAGTGACAAAACGTTCTCTGAACCTAAGGAGTATAATCTTTTGTCTTCTGAAACAAAGACAAAAGATTAAATCGAAATCTGGGATTTTTCTGTCTGGTGAAGAAAGCAGGAAAGAAGATCTGACATACAGAGGTGTGTAGTTCTGTCTCCAGGAAGTTTTAGCAGAAGCTCAAGCTTGCACCCGTCAGAGTCTACAGTCAAAGTCTACACATTTGGTAACCCTCTCTTGGATAACCTGTTTCCTTTGTTTCTTACCCTGTAGGTTCTATCCTACCATGCTTCAGCAGCAGAGGAGGAAACAAAAGAGCTCCAATCCTTGGCGGTAATTCACCTCTTTCTTTGTAAAAGTGACTAACTAGGGGTGGTGGAGGGGGAGGAGGGCGGGGGGTGGGGGTGAATGCATGACACTGAGGGGGACACTTGATGGGATGAGCACTGGGTGTTATTTTGTATGTTGGTAAACTGAACACCAATAAAAATTAATTTATTTTAAAAAAAAGTGACTAGTACATGAACATGGTTCTCTTAGGATAACTGCTTCTAATAGCAATGGTCTCATTGAATTAAATGTGGTAAATATTTAGATGGACATTCATAAAAAATGTAACCAATTCTATTTGTAGTGCTACAAAGTCACTGATGATACAAAGCAATGGATAACACACACATATTATTATGTATTATAATACATAAGATTTGATTTTTTTTTCTAGTAATGTTACATCATTCTTAGGCCAAAACTAAACTTGCTTTTCAGTTCCTGGGGAAATGTGGACAGGTGACCGCAAGGTGTAGTGGCTTAGTTAGGGTAATGACAACAAAGATGTAGCTTGTTGCCAACAACCTGCTCTGTATTATCAAGAATAGAGAGTGATTTCAGTGTCTGACCATATGGCTTATAGAATGTTATTTGAAATTGGGTTCAGGATCCCTGGGTGGCTCAATGGTTTAGAGCCTGCCTTCAGCCCAGGGCGTGATCCTGGAGACCCGGGATCGAGTCCCACATCAGGCTCCCTGCATAGAGCCTGCTTCTCCCTCTGCCTGCTTCTCCCTCTGCCTGTGTCTCTGCCTCTCTCTATGTCTCTCATAAATAAATAAATTCTTAAAAAAAAATGAAATTGGGTTCAAGTAAGGTCAGTCCCTGAATTCTCATTACATTTTTATTTAGTTTGTTATGAGAATAAAAGCATACTGATATATCAGTAGAATGTTAAGTGTGCTAGGTCTTGATTCAGATTAATGAAAATTTGAGGCACTTGCACACTGACTTCAAAGGCTGGCCTTCTGGGTTGACATTAGTATACTTAGGACCGCATGGAGGAGGTCTATGTGAGATGTGAGGAGAGTCTGTAAAGAATGAGAAGGGTGGGGCACCTGGGTGACTCAGTGGTTGAGGGTCCACCTTTGGCTCAGGGTGTGATCCTGGTGTCTGGGATCGCATCAGGCTCCCCTTCCTGCAGGGAACATACTTCTCCCTCTGCCTGTGGCTCTGCCTCTGTGTGTGTGTGTGTGTCTCTCGTGGATAAATAAAAATCTTAAAAAAAAAAAAGGGAATGAGAAGGGTGCGAATAGGTCACTGAGACTTTTCCCTGTTGTCATCATCATCCTAGCTGGCCAAATGCCAGCCCTCTGTGGCCTTACCTGCGTTTTCTCATGTAAACTGGCAGGCGCCTTGCGAGGGTCAGGAAGGTTGAGAGAAGGCTGCTGGACTCTGTGATCATGTGACCGTCCAGAAAGCAGCTTTCGGTATAAAACTGCCAGAGGTAAGAGTGAATGGTGACAAAACGGAGGAAGTGAACCATAGACTAGCTTTAAAAGATAAGTTTTGTGTAAAAGAGGGAGTGGAGAAGGAGTTATGAGGGGTGTTGGCTGAACCCCCTGAAGTTTTTTTGCTTTGGTTTGCTTTGTCGTCGTGTGTACAGGTTGCTCACAAGCTAGAGAACCAAGGGCGAAGATGCGGGGTTGAGCCGGTGCAAGGCAAAGAAGAAATCTTTCCAGACCTTGGAGCATCCTAGGCATTGAGCCAGACAGGAGGGAAGGGATGCAATAATGATAGTAATCCGAATAGCTACATGTATTGAGCACTTACCATGTACCTGGCATCCTTGAAGTTCTTTGCTTGTGTCAACTAAGTGTATCTAGACAATAGCAAAGAGGCCAGGACCAGTTATTAGCATTTAGAATTTGAGGAATTTGAGGTTGAGGAGATCTCAGGATCTCCTGGGTGGTAAGTGATGGTGCTGGGACCAGATCCAGGCAGCCCACAGCCAGAGCCCATGCTCCATTGCACAGCACTGGAGAGGTAATGAGCTGGAAAAGAAGGAAGGATGAGAACATTCTCGATTAAATAGTGCGTAGGAAGTACAGCCGCTTGCCAAGGACAGTTTAAGGAACTTGAGGTGATTTGTCCTGAAAGGTTAAGCTTCTTCTTTGGGGGTTGGGCTCATTCCAAATGGCTGTATTTATTTTGTTGATGATGGTATTCAAAGGAATGAGCAGTTTTTCAATTATTTACAAAGGTTTATAGGTTTTAAATATCTTTCACATCAGGCTTAATTGGCCTGTTGGTCTCATTCTCCCAGAATGATGAAGTTTTGAACTAAATGCATGCTGTGAGTTGGAAATTATCACATGGAAAGATACATCTTGAAATGCTTGCAGGCACTGCAGGATTATTAAATTAGTTCTAAAATGAGGGCAAGGTTACACCCTGCCATGTGTTGTTTTAAGTAAATAAAAACTGGCAAATAGAGCAATTTCCAAAGATAATGCTAAAAAAAATAATCGCTTAGATTATTGAATTTTGCTTTTCACTTTGAAAATAGCAGTTTTCAGAAAATTATTTTCTTAATTTTTTTAAATTTTAACAAGAAGAAAACACTTTGGAGTAACTGAAAATTGCTATATTGCAGTATTGTTCAAAACCATCTGTTGTTTCATTTGGAAAATAGATTTCTGGCAGCTGCATTGAGAAATTTAGGGTTATAAGCTTGTAGGTCAAGTACTTTATTTAAATTGGTTGAAATTCAGCAACTGAATTCAATGCTGGTTTTCTAGCAACCTAATAAAAATTCCTTTACAGCTCCAACTACACAGGTGTCTGCATTATCCAGCAACTACCAAAGTTGCTGCCTTTGTCATGTATCTGATGATTTATCTCAATTTAAAACCTAAAATAAATCAAAAAGCTGTCTAATGTGTTCCTTTTATTTTTACAAATTAGTTCTTAAATAATATACTTCAGTACACTAAGTATTTATGCCTGTGTCCAGAAAAGTTCTCTAATAATAACAGAAGTATAACAAAGTTGATAGGAAACTCAGAATCTTCTTCTTCTTTTTTTTTTTCTTGTTTTACTGAAGTTTTTAATCTAATTTCCCTTGACTTAAAATTGGGCATAGCAGAAATAGGGCCTTAAACTAAGCATTCTACTGTATACTGTTTAATGATCTTTAGTAACAAGTTGTTCACATAAAAATAAATGGACCCCAGCTACCTGGTTATGGCTATTAGAATAATAAATCATCAGTGTTTTTTTTTTAAAGATTTTATTTATTTATTCCTGAGAGACACACAGAGGTCGAGACATAGGCAGAGGGAAAAGCAGGCTCCCTGCAGGGAGGCCTATGCGGGACTTGATCCCAGGATCCCGGGATCATGACAGGAGCCAAAGGCAGATGCTCAACCACTGAGCCACCCAGGTGCCCCAAATTTATCAGTTAAGATATCAGAAAGTAATCAATGTTTATTTCCAGGAACTAAATATTTGATTGATGGATTGCCTTTTCTGCTTTCCTCTCTTGTTAGAAGAGCAGTATATAAACATATATTAGAGTTTAGTTTTTTCAAATAAGCTGCTCCGTTTTGTCATAGAATCAGTGCTTATTCAGTTCATACCTAGAGCTTCTGCTTTATGGCAATTTCCATAATCATACGTAATGTATCTAAAAGCAAACTGAGACCTTTTTGGGATCCTGAAAGGTCTTGTGCATCAAAATAGTGAGAAGGGAAGAAGCTGACCTCTTAGTCAGGATTTCCTTGGGACAGAATTGACTTTATCTTTTCAGAGCCAGAAACTTCACATGAACTCTTTTGAATCAGGCATGTGTGTTCCTGCTGCAGGTGACAGCCGTAAAGGGGAGAGCCAGCTCCCTGATCCAAATCTCTGATGCCTAAGGGAGTGTTAGAGTATAGATCCAATTCCTTGTATCAAGATGATCATCACATTCCCTCATTTTTTAGGAAAATCTGTGTATGGATAGTCAAATTATAAATGGAAAAATTTGAGCTGATAATAACAAAGATCTCAATTACAATTGTCACTGAACTGTAGTAACCTATGGCATCCAATAAGGCACCCTCATCCTCAAACAGGTGCTGGAATTACCCTGAAACCGTCTGGGTCCTTTGGACTTCCTGTACACCATCAGTTGATACATTTACTTTTACAGATGTCTATAACATTAGTTGGGCTATATCTTTTCCACATTGGCAAGACTTAATAGATTCTGTTTGATTCTTCCTGCTTTCCCTTGGCAAGCTAATCTCATCTTTTCTGCTATGATTTTACTAGTGGATTACTTCCAACAGTAATCTTAGCTCCAAAGTATAGTGGCACCATTCTGGAACTTCTTATATACTAACTAGATGTTAAACAAATTGGCGTTTATTATTCCTAACTGTAGTCATAAATTTACCCTGAAGACTTTACTTCTAAGCATATATACATTTTATCAGAATCTTGACATTATCACGTGCCATCTTTACATGGTTTTGAAAACTTATGCTCATTATTTTTTACATTCTTTGTCTCTTCACTATTGAGATTTAAAAGATTACATTTATATAATGGTAGAAAGGAGGAAAAATCATAAAACATGTTGATTTAGTTATTAAAGAAAATATGCTAATCCAGTTCTGCTGTCCCTTATTCCCTTTTTTATTCCCTGTAAGATTTGGTTCTTTGAATGTTCACCTCCCTTTGTATAAGTAGATTTCTTTCTCATATGCATTTGAGTTCACTTCCCTCTTAGAGAAAGATAAATTCTAACAAGCTTTGTAAATGGTGTGGATTTTTTTTTTCAAGAGCATATTTTCTGTGCATGTTAAAAGTGGGGAAGAGAGACATTAGCCTTCTGTAAAGTATAATGTGATGGCTGTCAAATGGCTTTATTCAAAGACCTGGAGTCAAACTGCATTGTGTAAAATGGTACCCCAGTGGTGGGGGCGGGGAGTATAGGCATCCAGGACTGATAGGGAGAGCTTAAAACACCTGAAGATCTCTCCTTTTAGATACCAATAAACTCATCAGATACTTTAGGTTAATTTTAATCTCTGAAAATAATTTCCTTGAAGAATGGATCATTGAGAAAAATCTCTTTTCCTCCTATCGTTTATGTTGAATAAACATCAGGAGTAATGGAACAAAAGGTCTTTGTAAAACACTGAAGCTAATTAGGAAGAATTTGACATTTAATGAAAGACCAAGTTCAGTATCTCATCTTTTCAGAATTATTTTAATAAATAACTTTCTGAATAAGCCTTTTCTTAACAGTTGGCTGTTAGGAGTTGTTTTTGTAATTTTTTATTTTAGCTCTTGAGATTTGATACTTCAGACTTAGGGCAGGTAGAATGTCTTTGATAACAGTGTGACCTTTTTTGTATAATAATTATATAGTTAAGCAAATTGTGTAGCCATGTAGCCACATGTCTTTATTTTCTTCTGAGGTTACCAAAGGCTTTGCCACAGGCTAAATATAAACCTTTTTCATGAGGTATCTACTAAAAATAAGAAACTCAATAATTTTTAAATGGTTCTTTTATTTACCTTGCCCAAGTGTATTATTTGCCATGGACACATGCTTTTTGGCCTTCAAGGAGACTATACACTTTATAAATAGTTTATTTCCTATAAAGTTTTATTTTTCTGTTAAGTAAACAAAGAGGCACCCTCTATATTTGTATAGAAGCCTTCATAATAAGAAATAGTTGAATAAAGAAAAGGCTGTCATTTGTCTTATGTAAGGCACTGATAAAGCTTAGGATAGATTCTCTTTGACGTTAGAAAAATATGTGACTGTATTAGCTGAGCTTCTCCAGAGAAACGAAACCAGTAGGTGAGAGATTTATTCTGAGGAATTGGTTCACACGATTAATGGGGGATGAGAAATCTAGCAGTCTGTTGTTTGCAAGGTTGCAGACCCAGGAAAACCGTCATATAATTCAGTTTGAGTTAAAGGCCTGAGAAGGGATCCCTGGGTGGCACAGCGGTTTGGCGCCTGCCTTTGGCCCAGGGCACGATCCTGGAGACCCGGGATTGAATCCCACATCGGGCTCCCGGTGCATGGAGCCTGCTTCTCCCTCTGCCTGTGTCTCTGCCTCTCTCTCTCTCTCTGACTATCATAAGTAAATAAAAATTAAAAAAAAAATAAAAAAAAATAAAGGCCTGAGAAGATGAGATGAAATATCCCAACTCCATAGGAAGCAAAAAGGGGGCATATTCCTCCTTCCTCCATCTTTTGATCTCTTCAGACCCTGAATGGATGGATGATACCCATCCACATTGGGGAGGGCAGTCTACTGAGTCCACTGATTCAGTGCTAATCTCATCCAGAAATACTTGCACAGACATACTCAGAAATAATATTTAATTTGAGCACCTCTGTCCAGTCAAGGTGAGACTTAAAATTAACCATCACAAGTGACTAAAATAAGTAAAGGTTAACCTACATTCTCTGTGTTTGGATCATGTGCGAACTAATAACATACTTGTGTCATTGCACTTTAAAAACAATGTATTTCAATTATTTATGTGCCTATCCTCTCCATCAGGCAGTTCTCAAGTCATCGTTGTCATCATCATCATCATCATAGCTACCATTTAGTGATTGCTTAACAAGAACCTGGTTTACATAGCTTGTTAAATGATTGAGTGAATGAATCAATCAGTAGATTCAGGAAAAATCTAGACTTTTAGAGAGCCTGTACTCTAGCATGAAATCACACAACTCAAGCTCCTTCAATATTCAATAAGATTTTGCTTTCTTTCTTCCTTATGATTATGATTATGAAGCTAGAAATAATTGATGAAATATATAAAACGGCATGGGTCTAGAGAGAAACTAGTTTCAACTTCTAGCTCTGTGATCTCAGGCAGATCTGTGACTTCCTTGGTATCTCAGTTTCTTTATCTATAAAAAGAGGATAAATAAAGAATTTACCTTGCATAGTTGTAGTGACTGGAGTTCCAGGTACATATGTCCCCAGTAAGTGTTAGTTATTGTTAGTAGTAGTAGCAGTAGAAGGAAAATCAGTTCTCAAAATCTAATAGTAGCAGCAACAAGATCTTGATGTGGCTTGTTATGTTCTATGTCTTTTTGCCTGAGCTATTCTATTAATGTAGACTTCAAGGAAGTATACATTCTTTTTTTTTTTTTTAATTAGTCTAAGTGGGACAGGTAGGTGGAAAATCTGGAAGAAAAAAGAACGATGTGAAATAAGAACAAATGTAAATCTTTGTTTATAAGGCATAATCAGCTCTCTACTTGAGGGGAGTAATCTAGAATTGACCGTTTTAAGTAACTTCTTGCCAGAGTTGCTAAAAAGTGAATTTTGGTCTTCTTTCCCATCCTGAGTTTCTACTGTATCTTGGAAGTGAATGAATCAAACTTCAATGAAACTTAAGACAAACTGAAGCTGATTCTTAAAAAAAGTATAGTAATAAAATATTTATTGTGATGATGAAAGGAATTCAACTATATTTAAAATTTTTTAAGTAAATAAAATTAATAATTGAACTATAGGGTAAGAAAGTATATATCTGTTGTTTCTGACATAGCATGGTTCATTATTAATGTTAACATTTGTGTTATAACTCTTGGCCAAACTAAATTAAATTTAATATTATGAAGAATTGTTTAGGTGCTTGATGATCAGAAAAAGATTTTCATTTACACATTTATATTTACCTCCTACTCTATGTAGGCATTATATTAGGTGCTCCACATGACAATAAATAATAAATCTCTACCTTCTTAGAACTTGAATAGTGAAGGACTATATACAATAATTATGCAATATTATATGATTATAATAACCAGGAACAAAAAGCTGTAACTTTAAAGTATAGGGCATTGTGAAATTATATAATATAGAGACACTCTAGAATGATGGTATGGATGTGTGTAGTTTTTCCCATAAGAGATATGGCAAGTCTGGGATTTCATCCTACATTGTAATTCAGCAACCTGCAGGATAAGATTGCATCTAGGTTTTGGCTACTTTAATGCTGCAAGAAATAGAATGTGTGAATTTGCAATCAAGATCCAGAGCTCACTGCCACCCATGGACATGCCAAAACTACAGCTATATATAAAACAACTATCTCTGAGAACAACTTGAAGACCAGAAGAACTAAGATTTTACACAACTAAGAATATAGAGAAAAGGTCACATCAGGACAACCAGGGGAGGCAGAGATGCAGCCTACTCAGGACCCCCCCCCCCCCAAGCATGGCAACAAACAAACAGGAGGATATCACAGTTGCAAAGGCCCTCTCTGAGGAACAAGGAGTCCAATCTCCACATTAGGCTCTCTGACCAGGAAACCTTCACTGGGAAGATGAGCTCCCATAACATTTGGCTTTGAAAACCAGTGAGGCTTAGGTCCAGGAGAGTCAGAGGACAGCAGGAAACCAAGACTCCACTCTTAGTTAAAGGGCATGTGCAGTATCACTTGCTCTGAGTTCCAGAGTGGAGGCAACAGTTAGAAAAGTGCCTATGTTACATGTGAATGAGATTCATTGACTAATTTAATTGACTAAATTTAAGGCATGGAAGTAATTTGGGGATCTGCTGAAACCTTCTCCAGTGATAGAAGTACTGGTGGATGCCATTTTTTTTCACTCCCCTTTACCTAGCTGCCCTCAGTAGCTACCCTACCTAGTAGATGCCATTTCTGACACTCTATGTACCATGCTAGCACTGCTTGCCCTGGCCTGGCATTTTCCTGTAGACATGCCTTACCCAGTCCACCCATCCTGGCCTGTGCTCCTCTCAAGTGGCTCCACCCCACCATACCTCATGGGTGGCCTTGGTGACAATGGCACTGTCGCAAGTAACCTTACCATACCACAACCAGTGAGTGGTCCTCCATCCTACCACACCCAGAGGGTATGGATGACCAGGGGCGTTTGCACTATAGGGCCCCACAGGACACCTATATAAAGCCACTTCTTCAAGACAAGGAGACATAACTGATCTACCTAATACATAGAAAGAAGCAAACAGGCAAAATGAAGAGACAGAAGAATGTGTTCCAAATGAAAAAACAAGATAAAACTGCAGAAAAGAAATAAATGGAGATAAACCATCTAGAAGAGTTCAAAGAAATGGTCATAAAGATGCTTATTGATCTTGGGAGACAAATGGATGAATACAGTGAGAACATCAACAAAGACAGAAAAATACAAAAGAGAGCCAATCAACGGAAGAATACAACAACAAATTAAAAATACACTAGAGGAAATCAACAGCAGATTAAATGATGCAGAAGAATAGATCAGCCTCTGAGACAGAGAGGTAGAAACCACCCAATGAGAACAAAAAGAAAAGAGAATTTTTAAAATGAGGACAATTTAAGGGACAACATCAAGTGTACTAACACTCACATAGGGGCCCCAGAAGGAGAAGAGAGGGAGAAAGGGACAGAAAACCTGTTTGAAGAAATAATGCCTAAAAACTTTTCTGACCTGGTAAAGGACGAAAACAGGTGCACATGGGACATTCTCCAGGATAGGGCACATGTTAGGCCAAAAATATGTCTCAATAAATATAAGTAGCAAATATATCAAGCATCTTTTCCCACCACAACAGTTTGGAACTAGAAATTAATTATAGGAAGAAAAGTGGAGAAAACACAAACACATGGAGGCTAAACAATATGTTATTAAACAACCAGTGGGTCAATGAAGAAATCAAAGAGGAAATAAAAATCCTAGAGATAAATGAAAATGAAAATACAACATTACAAAATCTGTAGGATATAACAAAAGCAAGTATATGAAGTAGTTTAAGACATACAGGCCTACCTCAGGAAACAAGAAAAAGTAAAAAAAAAAAAAATCATCTAATTTTATGCCTAAAGGAACTAGAAAAAAAAAAAAAGCCAAAAGTTGATAGAAAGAAGGAAATAATCAAGATCCAAGTGGAAACAATGAAATAGAGACAAAAAATCCAGTAGAAAACATCAATAAAACAAAGAACTGATTATTTGAAAAGACAAACAAAAGAGATAAACCTGTAGCCATATTCCTCATGAAAAAAAAAAAGCAAAACACCCAAGGACCCAAATAAGTAAAATTAGAAATGAAAGAGAAGTTTCAACAGATGCTACAGAAATACAAAGGATCTTGGGGTACCTGAGTTGAGTCATTTAAGGGTCTGATTGTTGATTTTGGTTCAGTTCATCTCAGAGTCATGAGCTCAAGCCCTAAGTCGGGCTCCACAGTCAGCAAGGAGCCTGCTTAAGATTTTCTCTCTCCAGAATGCCTGGGTGGCTCAGCAGTTGGGTGGCTACCTTTGGCTCAGGTCGTGATCCCAGGATCCAGGATCAAGTACCACATCGGGCTCCCTGCAGGGAGCCTGCTTCTCTCTCTCTCATAAATAAATAAATCTTAAAAAAAAAAAAAAAAAAAAAAAGATTCTCTCTCTTCCTCTCCCCTGCCCCCACATTTGTGCTGTCTCTCTCTAGAAAAAAAAAAAAAAAGCAGAGAGAAATACAAAGGATCTTAAGAGGCTATTATGAACAGTTATATGCCAAACAATGTGACAACCTAGAAAAATAGGTAAAATCTTAGAAACAACAATAAAGAAATAGAAAACAAAGAACAAAGAAATAGAAAATCTGAACAGAATAATTCCTAGTGATGAAATTGAATCAGTAATAATAATTCCCAATAAACAAAAATCAGGACCAGATGGCTTCACAAGTGAATTCTCCAAATACTTAAAAGAAGAGTTAATACCTATCTTTCTCAAATTATTACAAAAAACAATAATAATAAGGACAAAGAAATGCTTCTAAACTCATTCTGTGAGGCCACCATTACTGTGATACCAAAACCAGGCAAAGATACCACAAAAAAAGCCAGTATTCCTGATGGATATAGATACAGAAATACTCAACTAATATTAGCAACCCAAATTCAACAATACATTTAAAGGATCACCATGATCAAAAGGGATTATTCCAGGGTTGCCAGGATGGTTAAATATCTGCAAATCAATGTGATACACCACGTTAAGAAAATGGTAAAAATCTTGGAATCACCTCAATAGATGCAAAACAAGTACTTAACAAAATTTAACATTCACTTAATGATAAAAACTCTCAACAAAGTGAGTATTAGAAGGAACATACCTCAGCATAATAAAGGCTGTATATAACAATCCCATAGCAAACATACTCAATATGAAAAAGCGGAAAAGTTTTTCTCTAAAATTAGGTAGAAGACAAGGATGTCCCCTCATGCCACTTATATTAAACACAGGATTCTAAGTCCTAGACACACAAAAATAAATAAAAGGCATCCAAATTGGAAAGGAAAAAGTAAAACTCACTATTTTCAGATGACATGATTTACTATATAGAGAGAAGTCTAAAAACTCCCATCAAAAAACTGTTAGAACTAATAAATGAATTCAGTAAGTCACAGGACACAAAATTATTATGGCGTTTCTGTACATTAATAACAAACAACTAGAAAGAGAAATTAAAACAAATCCCATTTACAATTACATCAAAAAGAATAAATGCCTAAGAATAAATTTAACCAAAGATATAAAAGGCTTGTTCTCTGAAAACCATAAAATGTTGATGAAAGAAAGTGAAGACCAAATAAATGGAAAAATCTACTTGTGCTTATGGGTCAGAAGAATTAATATTGTTAAAATGTCCATAATGCCCAAAGCAGTTTGCACTGAATTCAGTGTAATCCCTACCAAAATACCAACAGCATTTTTCACAGACCTCAAACAGCTAATTCTAAAATTTGCATGGGACTGCACAAGACACCAAATAACCAAAGCAATCTTGAGAAGGAAGAACAAAGCTGGAAGAATCATGCTCCCTGTTTTCAAACTATACTGTAAAGCTAAGTAATCAAAACACTACGGTACTGGCACAAAATAGACATGCAGACCAATGCAGCCGAATAAAGAGCCCATAATAAACCTGTGCTTATATTGTCAATCTTCAACAAAGGAGGTAAGAATATACAGTGGTGAAAAGACAGCCTCTTCAATAAATGGTTTGAGAAAACTGGACAATACATGGAAAAGAATGAAACTGGACCACTTTCAAACGCTGTATACAAAAATAAACTCAAAATGAATTAAAGACTTAAATGTAATAGTGGAAATCATAAAATTCTTAGATGAAAACGTAGGCAGTAAACTCTTTGGCATCATTCTCAGTGATATATTTTTGAATCTGTGTCCTCAAGCAAGAGCAATAAAAGCAAAAATAAACAAATGAGACTACATCAAACAAGAACAGTTTTACATAGTAAAGGAAACCAAAACAAAAAAGGCAACCTACCGATTGGAAGAAGATATTTGCAGATGACCTCTCTAGCTGTAAAAGTCCTACCTGGCATCTTCTTCCAATAGGACGTGCTTCATCTATATAGAAAATCTGTAGTTTGGTGTAGCCACCTTCATGAATTACCTTAGATTTCCTGGATAACCTGCTGCAGCTTCTACATCAGCACTTGCTGCTTCACCTTGGACTTTTATGTCATAGAAATGGCTTCTTTCCTTAAACCTCATGACCAACCTCTACTAGCTTCAGACTTTTGTTCTGAACCGCCTCATCTCTCTTAGCCTTCACAGAATTAAAGAGAGAGTCTTGCTCTGGATTAGGTTTTATCTTAAGGGAATACTACGGCTGATCTGATCTATCCAGACCACTGAAACTTTCTCCACATCAGCAAGAAAGCTGTTTCACTTTCTTATCATTGGTGTGTTCACTGGAGTAGCACTTTTAACTTGCTTCAAGGATTTCTCCTTTGCATTCACAACTTGGCTAACTAGAGCTTGAGGTGTGGCTTTTGGCCTATTTTGGCTTTTGACATGCCTTCCTCACCAAGCTCAGTCATTTCTGCCTTTTGACTTAAAGGGAGAGACATGCAACTCTCCCTTCATTTGAACACTTAGAGGCCACTGCAGAGTTATTGACTGGCTTAGTTTCGGTATTGTTGTGTCTCAGGGAATTGGGAAGCCCGAGGAGAGGAAGAGAGATGGTGGAACAGCTCGTCGGTGGAACTTCAGAACATAATACTGATTTACTGATTAAGTTTACCATCCTATATGGGCACGGTTGTGGTACCCCGAGAAATATATTTTGAAGGCTCCCCAGCAGTAGGTTGAGATGGATGCTAAGGGAGTTTTGCCATAGTATCTACCAAGGGGATACACAGTGAGTGTTTCCCTGGTGCAGCTGGGAAGGATGAGAGAAAAACTAGCTCTATGAAAACTTGGGGGATGCATTCAAGGCAGAGGAAAAACAGTTAAAGAGGCCTGGAAGTGAGAAAGAGTATTAACCTAAAAAAAAAAAAAAATGACAAGAGTGACTTGTCAAACAAATGACTTCTTCCCATACCCTCCCCTCAACAAAAATACAAATGGCAATTTTAGGAAACTCCAATTTTCATTTAGAGCATTACTGCAGTAAGTAGAGATACCACCACATACCTAGTCTCATCCTCCTCTACACTCACACAGAGGCTGTGGGTCCTCTGTTTAGCCAGGAGTTGTAGGATATCCCTTCTCATGTGTGAGGAAGCCTGACAGTGACATGAACATGGAATCAAGCATGAAAAACACAGCATAACCATAACAGCTATGGTGTACCCATCCATTTACCTTAAATGATGAGAGGTCAGAGACAGACTGAGCCCCATAAAGGAAAGACACTGGTAGGATTCACATGCCACCTTCAGGGTGGTATTTCGTTCCAAAGTGAGAAAGCAATAAGAAGTTCTGGAGTCCTGTGGTAGAGAAATATATATACCATAAATTCGGAATATTAAATCTTAGAGACACTCTCACCCAACCCCCTCATTTTACAGGTAAGAAAGGAGGTTGAACATCTTGTTGAGGGTGATAAAGTCAGGGACGCATTGGGACTAGAACCCTTAATAGCAAAAATGCCCCCTTTGTAAAAAAAAAAAAAAAAAATATATATATATATATATATATATATTATGTATTTATTTGAGAGAGAGCGACAAGGAGGCACAGAGGGGGAACAAGAGGGACAAGAACGAGCTGACTCCACGCTGAGTGCACATGGGGCTCAATCTCATGACCCTGGGATCATTACCTGAGCCAAAATCAAGAGCTGTGCACTAAATAAATGACTGAGCCATGCAGGTGTCACACAAACATAACTTTTTACCATGTGCTTCACTTTGCTTTAAAATTCCTCTTTTTGGGATCCCTGGGTGGCGCAGCGGTTTAGCGCCTGCCTTTGGCCCAGGGCGCGATCCTGGAGACCCGGGATCGAATCCCATGTCAGGCTCCCGGTGCATGGAGCCTGCTTCTCCCTCTGACTATGTCTCTGCCTCTCTCTCTCTCTGTGTGACTATCATAAATAAATAAAAATAAAAAAAAAATAAATAAAATTCCTCTTTTTATGACCATTATCTAATGCCGAAATGTAAATATAAATGTAGTAGTTACTCTCGCTAATTGTCATCAATTTAATATTTAGCTCTTTGTCAGTTGACATTGATATTCAGAACAACTGGATTTGAGTTAAGAACGCTAAGAAATTAAAATATTTTTAAAACTGTAAATACTGTGGGGCTGCAGGGGGACTCAATACTGCTTCCTTTAACCCAGTCCAGTCCTACTCCCAAGTATATGTTTAGTTCCACCCTTAGTGAATTTCACTTCCGAAACCGATTGTGGTTTTAAAATTTTTTTGCTGAAATGGTGAAAAGGGACCAAAGCATTAGAAAAAGGGTCATAAAAGGGTGACTTAAATAAAGAATTTCCTCTGAAGTGTGATGAGAGGTAAACTAGTTTCTTGATGAGTTTGGCAGATCCAATTCCAGAACTCAGAAGAAAAATGAGACTATACTACGGATTTGTTTGCCAGATTGAA
Source organism: Nyctereutes procyonoides (assembly GCF_905146905.1). NCBI lineage: Eukaryota > Metazoa > Chordata > Mammalia > Carnivora > Canidae > Nyctereutes > Nyctereutes procyonoides. The sequence goes on from NW_026575130.1 coordinate 161,269, forward strand.
TCTTTAACTCACTGAGCTTCCTGTACTTTTTTGCACCCCATATTTGGTTAATTTGACACAAATTAAACTCCCAACTTTAGAAGAGCTTATCTATATTTGAATTAAGCAATAAAATACCTAAACACTGTTGCCTGAGGAGTCACAGGCATTTACACTCTCATGTATTATTATTATTATTATTATTATGTATTATTCTGTGGGATTAGATGGTATCATAAACTGAGTTAGATTATTAACCATTAGACATATACACATCTATAGCACCTCGTAGCTTCACAAAATCTTTAGAAACAGGCTATTTCTGTTAGTCTTCAGTGCCACGGTGCAATAAGTTAAATTATCACCTGAAGAAAAAAAAAAGTCACTTTGTAAATTCTAACAAAACAGTCACTAAAAAGCAGCTGTGAAAATCCAGAATTTTATATATATATATATATATATATATATATATATATATCCTATCCCAGAAATGCCACAACCTTTATTCTCTGCAATTAGTAAACTGTAGAATATTTTTGTTTTATGAAATGGTAAGAATTACAGGTCGTGTTTTATTCAAAAGCACCTTTATCCCAAGCCCTTTCAAGACCAACAGAAAGTTGAACTGCCTCGTGATGGTCAGGGAGGCAATTTACAAGGGCCGTGAACGACCTCTGATTTGCTCACGGCTCGTTAGCAGTCAATTCCAAGAATTCTGAACCGCTGTATCACTGACCACAAGGTTCCCAAGGAAAACGTTTGCACATCCCCCCTGGGTCAGCTCAGAAAGGTTGAGTGGTGTGACTGAACAAGCAAAAGACAACATTGTTTTCTCTCCGTAGAGAGGTTGGGAGTTAGAGTGTCAAGGAGAGAGGCACAAGCTGTGTTGGCCTTCTTCATCCTACATCCTTTATGGAAGGAAAGAAAGAAAACTTCTGTAAGAATAATGATGCCCTGAGGGGGAAAAATCTGTTCTCCAGTGGAGTGCAGTATGTTTAAGGGAAGCAGCTGCAATCTGCTCCGAGTTACCAGGGTGGGCTGGTAGTTCCCACCTCCACACTTCCCAGTTGCACAGCAGTTGACTGCTGCAATCTCTGATGTTGGGGCCTGGTGTCAACAATGAAGCCCTTGATCTAAACATTTTAAATCCTCTCTTCCCCTGCTTCAGCCCACGCAGTAGCCTGTGGAACTTACTTAACAAAATGCATATTGTCTCGTGAATTGGGGGTTTGGGAAAAGATTTGAAGTGTGGCCTATGAAGAGGTGACATTAATTTAAAGCTTAAACGTGTCTGAGAGAGGCGAGTACGATGTGATGGTCAAGAGAGGAGAATGGGCAAGCGCCCCAAGATGGGTAGGAGAAAGCTGTGGGACTGATCCTTAAGATTTTGTTACTTTGGCCTTTTTACTTCGGAAAAGATGGAGGTAAAGCAGAGTAGTGATATCTTAGACACTCCTAGGAAAACTAAGGGGTTTGGAGTGAGTCTGGGAAAAGACCTTAAAAGAAGGAACCAGGTTCAGATTTCCTAATTTGTCTTCCCTCTGCCTGGCTCCAAGTTAAAGCCTCTTTTCATCAGGTAAATCGCAGCCCAATCTGGCTAAAGCAGTTAACGTGCTGGCAGGAAAGATGGTCAAGGGGGTGAAGGAATACCCTGCAAGTTCTGATGCTCATTGGGGCCCGGCAGGAAGTCTAAGAGAGAAGCCCGACAGCTCTGCTCAGTCTGAGGGAGCCAGGCGCCTCGGCCTTGGCCAACATTGCTTCATGAGAATTGGGACTCAGAGTGGCTTGATTTTTCATAAGCCAGAAATCCTTTTTTTTGTTGTCATTAAAGTCATTAAAATCTCCCATTTTTTAAATAGTATAATGGATCGCAAGGCACTTGCCAGGTCTGCTAGTTTTCCAACGCAGGTTAATGGGCTTCATCCTCCTTGGTGGTTTGGGGATTTTAAAACTGGAATTTATGACTCATATAAAGTGAAGGGAATAAGATTTTCCCCTCTCACTCATTTAATAAGTGTTCATGTTAACAATTATCAAAACTGTATCCATCAGTCATTTCAATGGATACAGAGATGTATAAGATACAGTCCTGCATATAGATCCCAGGGTACTTAGGAGACAGATAAACAGGAAATTACATTACAGTGAATTTTCTGTAATTAAATGGATATTCCCAAGGTGGGGTCTGCACGGAAGGGCATTTAACCCTTCTTTGGATGTGAGCTATGTATCAGTTGAAGAGAGTGGGTGCTGCTTTGTAGGAGAAGCAGGAGTTATGAATGAACATTGATGAAAAGGAGCAAGGTATATTTAAAGAAGTTGCAAGTGTTGGCTACAATTAAATAATTATCAAATCAAAACCAAGGATATTATTAAAAAAAACAAACAGGTGCCCCTCCAGAAACAAAACTGGTGTCTTTTTTTTTTTTCTTAAGACCCACCCCAGATCTAATGAATCAGAATCGCTGAGTTTTTTTTTTTAACGTGCACCCTATGTGAGTCTTAGGATCAGGCTTGGTTGAAGTGCATTCTGCTCATCCGATGCCCACAATGGATTGTGTCACATCTGAAAATAGGATAGTCTGCCTAGATCAGAAGCTGGCATCCCTTCCCTAACTGGCTGGGCTACTGTGGGTAAGGCAGTTAGCCTCTTTGTGCTTAAGCATCTGCACCTGAAAAATAGAGCTAGAGTATCCGCTTAGCAAGAGGGTCTTGCCAATTAAACATAAAATACGTAGAATGTTATCACAGTCCTGCTCACCACTTGATCCCCAGCCCATAGTATTGGGATGGATCCAGAACAATTACTCAATAAGCGTCTGTTCAGTGACTAAGACTGGGGATGTAAATGGGGCCAGATTGCCGGAGTCCTTAGTTCTGCTTACGGTTCTGAGTACAATCTCAGGACAGTCCCCCTCTCTCCTCCATGTAGCCTACCTGGAACCCCCCCCCCCCCCCCCCCCGCCACGTAACTCATAAAAAAAAAAAAAAAACAGAAGTAGCTCCTTTATCAAAAGATTTATAGGGTATACATAAAAAGAAAAAAACACAATGTGGTATTTCCCTAAAGCAAAGTGAGAAAACTTTGTGAATCACTGCTGCTTTATAAAATTTACAGCTTTATTTCATTTTGTTCTGTTTTTACCTAAGGCTGCTGTGGTACCATCTGCTCAGACGCTTAAAATTACTGACTTCAGCTTCAGTGACTTTGAGTTGTCTGACCTAGAAACAGCACTGTGCACAATTCGGATGTTCACTGACCTCAACCTTGTGCAGAACTTCCAGATGAAACATGAGGTAGGAATACAATCATGTCCTTTGGAAAAGAGAGATAGTGCATGTGCATTCGTGCATGTGTGTGTGTGTGTGTGTGTGTGTGTGAGAGAGAGAGAGAGAGAGAGAGAGAGAGAGAGAATTAATATACTGTCACCTGATGCCTCCCTGAGATTTTTAAAGAAAAACGATCAACCCTAAAAAGACATTTATTGGGTTCTTACTGTTTGTCAAGCACCAAGGTAAAGAACAGGGGAGAGTATCCCCAGGAGTGGGAGTAGGACGTGCCACGGTGGGCTGATGGAGTGGGGCTGGGGCATCGGGCACTGGTTGAGAGAGGCAGCGTGGCGAGGCTGGCAGCTAGAGAGGAAGGTAAGAAGTAGAGATTGTATGGAACTTTCTAAGCTATTCAGAGGAATTTGGGTTTTATCCTGAAAACAATGGTGAGTCACTGAGGAATTTTAAACGGGGAAGTAACTTGATCTGATTGCAGAGGTTATGATAACACAGTACGGACAAGGACCAAGACAAAGTGAACTGCTTTGGAAATGAGGGCGTACAGGCGCTTGATGAGAGGCCAAGCTTGTGGTTTGAACAGGGGCTACCCATATGGGGTGATGACGAAAACTGATTTTTAACCCCTGCCAATTACCTTACTTACCTCTCAGAAAACAGCGAGACTTCAGTCAGTATCTTCTAATACCCATCTGGAGATACTAGGGGAGAGCTCCTTAACGGCTGAGTGTATAGCATCAAAGAATAAGGGGGAAAGAAAAAGGATTGTTTAGGGGGAAAATGTAGTAATTTGCCTTCAAAGTTACTTTTTTTTTTCTGGACATTTGAATTTCTAGTCTTGTACAGATTTCCTGTCTGAAAATTTAAATCCTTTGAAAGCCTCTACTATTTAGCAATCCATGAATTCATAAAATGAAACTTTATTAGCATATACAGTGTACCTGGCACTGTATATGTATTCATTTCAGCAGAGGCTCTCAAAAGCCTAAATTAGGAATGAAAATGAAGGGTTAATATAACTAGGTTAATACAGTGTCATTTATGGTATTCTTGGAGTATTCTTTCTTAAATTTAGCCAAAGTATTGGGTGACTGAACCACCAGTCATGATCCCAGGGTCCTGGGATTGAGCCCCATGACCGGTTCCCTGTTCAGCGGGAAGTCTGCTTCTCCCTCTGCCCTTCATCTTGCTTGTGACTCTCTCTCCTCTCTCTCTCTCTCTCTCTCTCTCTCTCTGTCTCTCTCTCACATAAATAATCTCTTAAAAAAATTTAGCCAAAGTTTATCTTACTCTTGGGTAAAAACAAAGAACTACTGTCTGTGGATTTAATAATACTTCACTCATCTTAGATCCATGTTGATTAAGGGACATCATGTTGCTTGATTACTTCAAGAAGCTCTCAAGAATGGTTCTCTGGCCTGTTGTTAGTGGCCCTGTTTTCAAATGAAGAAATTCAGATAGCATGAGAAGAGTAGAAAGATCATGGATTTTGAGTTACAGCTCTACTGGTTATTAGCTCTTATTTCCTTAAGCAATTAATCTCTCAAATTCTCAGTTTCATAGTCTATTAATTGGGGATTAATGGTATGACTTCCCCAGTGAGAGTCTTGTGAGAATGACACATGCATCGATATGACTGTCTATTTGTATGCATGCGTATATGTTCCTCTCTCTCTCTCTTTTTAAAGATTTTATTTATTAAAAAAAATAATAAAAAAATAAAGATTTTATTTATTTATTCATGAGAGACACACAGAGAGGCAGAGACATAGGCAGAGGGAGAAGGAGGCTCCCTGCTGAGCAGGGAACCCAAAATGGGACTCAATCCCAGGACCCTGAGATCATGACTTGAGCCAAAGGTGGATACTTAAACAGTTGAGTCACTCAGGTGCCCCAGTCACTCAGAATTTCTTTTAGCAACCCTTTTTCTTACCTTTTCTTGAATTGTTGTTCATTAGGCAGATATTTTTCTTCAAGGTCTCATTCATTTACTTTCCTTTTCTGTTTAAATAACTACTATTCTGATTCTGGCCAACACCAATTTGAATATCACAGTCGTTCTGATTGGCCTTCCTCCGTTAGTGACTCTTCTATCGTGGTTGGTTTTGTTTTTTGTTTTGTTTTGTTTTGTTTTTTTCATGTTTATTTCAGATACTATTGTCAGTATAATTTTAGAGTGATAAAATTAAAATGTTATTACTGGAGATCATGAAGCTGCAACAACAAAGAATATTTTCAACTGAAAGATATGTCAAATCTTCATGTCTCTTCTTGGCTTCCAAATCTTGAGTGTGACTCTCCTATAAACATCACAACCATTACTATTGCGGACCTATTGAAACAGACTCTTGACTCTACTTGTACACATCTGCATATGTTAATTTTCACCTTCTCTCTTTGACGTGTCATTCCTCTCCTGAATGGACTGTCCCACTTAACAAGGCTGTTCCACTTTCTGCCACAGCACACTTCCTCAGAGTCTGACTCAATCCTAGGTTTGACTTCATACCCGTTGGAATACTGTTGACAATTTGTGGTCTCGATTTTATTTCCTTTATATGTACACTTTTATTATTTTCACTCTGATTGAGATTCTTGAGGGCAGAAACTGAGCTGTTTTCTGTTTCTTCTCTTTGTCCCAGAGCATCTTGAGTCTGCCACTCAGGATTTAGGAAGCCTTTGTCATTGTTGGAGACTGATCAGTGTATTGAGCATGCTCCCTAGGGTCATGCAATTTGCACATAATTATTCAGTATATTGCAGATTTGAACATGCCAGGCATATCCACCAAGCACTGAGCAGATCTGACTATAATTTTCCTAAATACTATTAACATCCTGATAGACCTGTATATACAGAGAGCAAACTGATGGTTGCCAAAGGGGAGAGGGCTGGGGGGATGGGCAAAGTGGGTGAAGAAGAATGGGAGATACAGGCTTCTAGTTATGGAATGATTAAGTCACAGGAATAAAGGGCACAGGGGATATAGTCAATGATGTCACAATAGCGCTGTATGGTGACAGATGGTAGCTACACTTGTGGCAAGCATTGTATGATGTATAGAGAAGTTGAATCACTGTGTTGTGCACCTGAAACTAATGTAACATTATGTGTTAACTATACTCAAGAGAAATGTTTTTAAAAAGTCATCCTGAAAAAAAAATGAAAAAAAAAGTCATCCTGATAATAGAACCCAAACCTGTGCTTATATCTAGTTCCTAACTACTGTACCCATTGGATTACCCATTTCTCTTAGTCCCATCTTATTACAAGGATAGTAGAATAGTCCATCAGGAATTAATATTCATAGTCATTTTGGTCATTATTCCACATTTTGTGATTATATGCACATTTAATCATATCTACAGATTTATGATTAGTAAAGAGATATATTCATAGGTTAAATTTTTGGGTTTTCCTTGATTCTTTAATTCATCATCACTAATTTTCTATAACGCTTTATAGTTTCTAACTATACACATATAGTTTCTAACTATGCACATCGAAGCAAGTTTAGAGCTCTTAATTCTGCTAAAAAGATGAAACTATCATCTTTCTAGCTGATTTTGTTCAGAAATGGTCATGATGAAAGAAACTGCACTTGGGATTAACACATGTCAGTCTTAGGCACACAGAAATCCTCTGCTAAATAAGGTGACTTGGAGGTGCAAGAGCTAGGGAACATTTGGCTTGCTCGTTATCAGAATTCCCTGTGAACTGCGTAATAGAACAGGAACAAAAAGACCTGAAAAGAAAAGGAGGGTTATGAAAGCACTGATTTTTCTACCAAACCCTATATAAGCAATTTCTACCAACAAAGAAGAAACCTTGTTTTTGGCCTACTTCTGCAGCCAGTCATTTGTATTGAATGTTGTTAAAGCAACATTCTTTTTCCTGGTACTTTTTCCATGCCCGAGGGCAATGTTCTTTGTGTTTGAGGTATCTCCAGTGATATACGGAGGAAGAAGCACATATTTGTTCTCACAGATCCCCCAAAGTATAGTAAATCATTCAGAATTGAAGAGAGGCAGACTCTGATGCTAACCCAAACAAAAAATAACCATGCTTAGGGCCCAGGCATCTCTGGGGATTTTATTGAATACACTACTTGGAAGTTGAATTAAACCCAGCTTTTGAGATTTTCTGGTCTGTCCAACCCCACCCCCCCAATCTTTTAAAATACGTCTTTTTCATAGGGACCTCAGGGCTTTATTTTGTATATATATCCTTAAAAATTACTTCTTGGTAAGCAAGCAGTAACTCTGCCTGAATACTTAAGTGTAGTTTAAAAGGAACAAAAGACCTGATGGCATCAGGACTTGGAGCTCCATTCTGTGCTCAGACATTGCTCTCTATCTCAGCTCCCAGTCCACTTCCCCAGCCTTGCACCGAATACCTTTGCAGAACTAAAAAGTGGGAGTAGAGAAGAACTTGAGAGTGGCTATTTCCATGACTCTCTACACATGAATTCGTGAATTCGTACACAGTTGACTATTTGATGGCACACGAGACACAGTATCTTTTAAAAAGCTAGTCAGTACCTTCCGCACCCATGCCAAAAATACCTTCACTAGAGCTGTCTTGCGTTTTACGTCTCACGTAGTTAGCATGGTGGCTAACATGGTGGGCTCTGAAGTCTAACTGCTCAAGTTTGAATTTTAGCCTCTCCCTTTACGTTGGAGCAATGTGACCTTTAGCGAGTTACCACTCAGAATGACAGTTTCCTCATCTGTGAAATTTTCAAAGTTGTAGTACCTCCCCCACAGTCCAAGGGTTATATGTAAATGCTTCCTACAGTGCCTGGAACAGAGTAAATATGTGATACGTGTTAGCAAGCATTATTACTACTTATGCTTTACTTCCTAAAGGTTCTTTGCAGGTGGATTTTAAGTGTTAAGAAGAATTACAGGAAGAATGTTGCCTATCATAATTGGAGACACGCCTTTAATACAGCTCAGTGCATGTTTGCTGCTTTAAAGGCCGGCAAGATTCAGGTACTTTTTAGAGCTGTTTTTATATATAAAACCTCTTGGCTTTAGTAGTAAAATTTACAGCATATTTTTTCAAGGTTTTTTTTTTTTTTTTAAATATTGCACTAACAATGATTGGAATACTGTTTATTGTCACTTACAAAATAAATTACAGCTTGTTAATTGAAGAAGACTAGCATGGCAAAATACTTCGTATTAATTTTCTTTCATATGTAACATATATGGCATATTTTTAAAAAATCTTTAAAATAACTTCATGTTAAATTTAGTAGTCTTTGGGCAAATAAATACTTTCTCCAGAGGAAATGTCTACAGTATGAGAAAAAGTATCAAATTTCTTGTGTTCATATTCAACCAGCTTCACAGTAGAATTCCTCAAAAAAAAAAAAAAAAAAAAAAAACCAACTCAAATGGCTTCATAGGTTAAGTCCAGGATTCTCTATCACATTTTCTCTGGAGCACTCAGTTAAATTTTTTAAGTAGTATTTCATGGAAAAGGCTTTAATATCGTATACATTGACCAGACCCTGTATTCAAGGAAGATCAGTGCAGAAAACGTTCAAGTAATTCGTTCCTTTCCAGGCCAAATTTTATCCATATCTCTGTTCTTAGATTCTAACTTCGGTGAGAATCGACTAGTTATTTAGGTAAGTGATACCAGGCATCCATCACATAACTGTGTTTAATTCAGAGCTTCCATGCTCTTTTTTTTTTTATTAAGGAAATTCTAAAAATATTATCTCTGACTCTCCTTCCATAGGCTGCACATTTTAACTGGCTAGAGCTAAAAGAAGGGATTGTTGTCCACGAATCCATATGAAATACCATAGTAGTATTTTCCTGCCATAGCAAACATTTATAAAAATAGGATAAACTTATTTTGGGCTATAGAAAGGTCACCAGGATTATACTGCTGAAGACTATCCTTGCTTTTTTTATGAAGAATAACAAAATGGTGATTTTGTCTAACGTTGTAGACATACTGCATAGAACGTTGAGGGTTCCCGCAGAGTGGAGCTGATCATGATTTCAACTTGTTTTCTTACTGATAAAGGAGACCAGTAGTACAAATAATACAAATGGCAGATGTGACAAAAATAACTATGGTTGGCCTTGGAATATATTGTGCAACTTTTTAAAGGCAGATTTTTTCATTCCTAATCCTCTTTTTTTTTTTTGTCGTTTTGCTTACTGCTCATATTGTTTGTGTTCCTGAAGGATCTAACAACTAACAGCAGGGAGTGAGGGCAGCAGAATCTTCAGGGAGTTAGAAGGCAGAGAGATAGCAATTATTTAAAGTTTAGTTTGATGATTCCACGTATGTATAGAGAGAATCATGAAAAGTTAATGCTCTTTACAGGAGGTGGACAGATTACTGATTGTTAGAGGCATTTCAACCTTCTCTGTTGATAAATGATGTTTCTAATAATCCCACCCTGAAGACAGAGTACAGCTGGTTCCCCGCAGAGTAGGATTCTAGCAGGAGTCCTCTGTGACTGTAAAGAATCCCATGTGAAAAACACTCAGAAAAACAAATACGTGATTGATGAAAAGAGGTAGGATAATGAACTTTACCAAATTGTCTTTCTCTTTCTTTCCTCTGACTTCTTTGGTCACACAGAACAAGCTGACTGACCTGGAGATACTTGCCCTGCTGATTGCTGCTCTCAGCCACGACTTGGACCACCGTGGTGTGAATAACTCTTACATACAGCGGTAAGGCAGGTTTTCCCCAGCTAGAGAAGAAAATGTTTCTTTTCAATTGTAGGGCTATCTTTTTTAAGGTAAAAGCCACAGCAAAATTTGATGGTACCAAATTTCAATTGATCAAGGGCCCATAACATACTCTGGTTTTATTTAAGGGAAATGGGAAAAAAAATAATCCAAATCCAATATTGGATTGATAACATTTCTGGCCTGAAGTTCAAAAGAATCTTTATGTTGAGAATCTAATTTCACTAGATAATTACCAAGAGTTTTGCTTTAGTTTATGTATACTCAGCGCTTCATTAGAAAACAATTAAGACTAGCTCAGGGGGTGCCTGGGTGGCTGAGTGGGTTAAGCATCTGCCTTCAGATCCATCAAGATATCAGCGTCCTGGGATCAAGCCCCCTCACCCAGCCCCTCGGGCTCCCTGCTCAGTGGGGAGTCTGCTTCTCTCTCTCTCTTTCTCTCTCTCTCAAATAAATAAAGTCTTAAAAAAAAAAAAAACCTAGTTCAAAAAAGTAAAATTTTACCCTGAAATAGAGGAGATAATATTTGAAAAGTGCTTAGCTTGATCCTAAGTACTTAGGAATAACTCAGTAGAAGGAGGCTTTTGGTCTTAGGGAAGACAGGGGAGTGCAGTGTTGGCAAGTTTGGGCCTGCAGTCAGATGAGACTCAAACCCTACCTTTGGCACACAGTTAGCTCCCGTATGACCTTGGGCAAGGGAACTTATTTCTCTAGGCTTCAATTTCCTGCTCTGTAAAATGGAGATAATATTACCTACCTCATAGGGTTGATGTAAGTTTTAAAAAATAACACATACCAATACCAGGTAGAATGTGAAGTGCATACTTAAGCGCTAAGTCTTAGCAGCAGATGCTAGTGATAGTCCTATCAGCACCAGAAGTCTGCTTTTTGACTGATCTTGAGAATAGATACTGACTCTTGAGACAAGTGTTTCAGGCTCCTTTTCGGGCCATCCTAAAGTGACATTTGCGATGACAAATGAGAGGATAAAGGTGACATCACTTTTCATGAGATTTCTAAGCCACTGTCACATGTTTATTTACTTGTAGCAATTTAGTTGGAAAGCCTACATCTTAATGGCAAAATCTCTTACTACTGAGCACTTTCTTAAAGTATGCAAGTGGGGATCCCTGGGTGGCACAGCGGTTTGGCGCCTGCCTTTGGCCCAGGGCGTGATCCTGGAGACCCGGGATCGAATTCCACGTCAGGCTCCCGGTGCATGGAGCCTGCTTCTCCCTCTGCCTGTGTCTCTGCCTCTCTCTCTCTCCCCGTGTGACTATCATAAATAAAAATTAAAATAAAAAAAATCTTTAAAGTATGCAAGTGATGCAACTAATGGATAGATCTCTTAAGGAAATTCCAGATGTCTGATATCTTGAAGGAATTTCAGATTCCCTTTATCTAATTAAATGGAAAACTTCTTGTAAAAAGAATTGTAGTGATGCAGCCACCGTGTCCTTTGCTGACCTTTGATGGGAAAAGATATCAAGCTCTTGCCTGAGTGTCAGAGACTGGCTCTTTCCTAAGATCTAAACTTAAAGAGGAAACGTTTTGGAGAACAGACTGGATCACATGTCTGTCCTGTGTCCTCTGTCGCATGATCATGCTCTGGAGCCTCATGTTGACCCGGGAGTAATTATGATAGGGAACAACCACACAAAAAGATACATAGCGAGGGTCGAGCATAGCCTAAAGATCCAAGCCAGCAATGCTATGTTCCCTCATACCTCAAATCTGAACATATTATTGGTGTATGGTTTGCTCTAAGATGCCATGTTGCCTTGCTTTAGAGACTCAGCTATTTTTTTCCTTTGTTTATTTAAAAATAATTACCCAGAAAAACATCTGGTGAAACGTCATCTTCTCTTAAAAAAAAAAAAGTCCTGGGAAAAATTCATAGACTGCAGAATCTTGCCTTCATACACACCACAAAGCAGACTTCCACCAAGTAAGAATAACTTCAAGAAAAAAAGTTAAAGGAGTTTCAGAGATTTTTATTTCTTCCTACATCTCTGTGGTTTGAATAGAAGAAATGAAGAATTTTCCAGGGATGTTTCTTTTTTTTTTTTTTTAATTTTTATTTATTTATGATAGTCACACAGAGAGAGAGAGAGAGAGAGGCAGAGACACAGGCAGAGGGAGAAGCAGGCTCCATGCACCGGGAGCCCAACGTGGGATTTGATCCCGGGTCTCCAGGATCGCGCCCTGGGCCAAAGGCAGGCGCCAAACTGCTGCGCCACCCAGGATCCCGGATGTTTCTTTTTTTTTCTTTCCTTAGTGGTAAATGAGTGATACCTCAGGAGGACTTTCTTAACCAGGGGACTCTTGGGGGAATAAGAGTACCATAAACATTCCCATATAAGGAGCTAACTTGTAAAAAGGTATACAGTGTCCAATCTCGTCAGTATTCCAACACTACATGAAGAAAACTATCACAATAGAAGAAGGCACAGAAATAAAACTAATATATCAAAAAGATGAAAAGCACTCATGTGGTAGCAAAATTAGAAACTGAACTCTCCTGTCATTCATTCCTCTTGAACATCTTGTCAGAAAATTAATTTGAAGTAAGATGTACAAGAAATTATGTTTTGAAGTAAGATGTACAAGAAATTATGTTTTGACTCATTATTTGTTTTTTTGTTTGTTGTTGTTGTTGTTTTTGGAAAAAGATTTCATTTATTTGACAGAGAGAAAGAGAGAGCACGAGCAGGGGAAGGAGGAGAGGGAAGAGCAGGCTCCCTGCTCAGTAGGGAGCCCAGTGCAGAGCTTGGTCCCAGGACCCTGGGATCATGACCTGACCTAAAGGCAGATGCTTAACCGACTGAGCCACCCAGGTGCTGCCATTATTTAGTTCTTTGATGGCTTACTTGATTAGGAAAACTGCCATTATGAGGAGTACTACAGGTGTGCCAGTGGGAAGAGTTCAATGCTATACTTTCTTCTCCCATTTGGGTGGGTAAGAGAAAGATATTAAATTATTATTTTAAAAAAAGAATAGTAGGAACAAAATGACAAAGTACAGACATCTACTAGAGAGAGCACAGTGTAACACTCAGCTCCTGTAAAGAAACCTCTTGGATTGGGCCTGCAGTCAATATAAGAAGACTGTTGTGGATGCATTTATCTGGTTAGATTCAAGTCTGACATTTTATAAAATAATAGAGTGAAAGTATCCTACATTTTAGGCAGCTGGCTAATGGGCAATTACCAGGGCCTGGCACTTTGTTAGGCCGAAAGAGAGCTATAAAGCATGAAATGTGGTTCCTGTTGTAAGTAATTACCATAGTCTCATGAAACAGTGGTGATCAACACAAGAAAGCCCCTAGTAAATCCTGAGTTGTTTAGTAATGGGGATTGATTGTAAGCGTTCGGCAGAGGAGATTGGTTAAGACTGGTGCTGTCCATCTCCACTGTTCATGGGAGAAGTGAGATCCTAGGAAGTGGGTCAGAATCGGAAAGGATAGAAGACAAAGATATCCCAGAAACACTGTGAGGTGGGGGGTATTCCCATGGGACACCGATCATGGCCTGTGCAGTCAGGAGGCTCACCGACAAGGGATGGGGAGTAAGAGGATGATCAAGTAGAAGTTATAGGCCCCTTGGAGAGAGAGCTATAAAACCAAGCAGTATACTTGAGATGCGGTAGAGTGACGAAACAAGGAGCCACTGCAGTGGGCAGTAAAGACCTTGCTTGGGAAGGAGAGCCTGAAAAGTCAGACACGGGCTGTAATGGATCAGAACTAGAACCTCAGAGTGCAGCTCAGAGGCTGCTACAGCAAGCCAGAGTCATGGTGACCATCACCTACTGGCCACAGTGAGGAAGAGATGGAAGAAGAAAGGTCTTTCCATTTAATATTAAACAGATGGTTATATGCCTGAAGGAAGGGGGAAATCCTGCCTCCTGGCCCAAGAAACTGGAACAGCAGTGGGGCCACTTATGAAAATGGAAGAAATGGGACCTACACATGCATGCGTATGTATTTAGGGAGGAAGGCACAAGAAGGACAGAGGGAAAGGAGTGTTGGCAATGAGGAGAAAATAATAAATGAGTTGGGAGTTAGAGGAGGTAAAATGATCAAAGGAATAGGTTTTTTTTTTTTTTTCCAAGATTAAGTTTCCATAAAATCAGAATGAAAGAACTTCCTGGTAACTATAATCCATCGTGTATCTCAGGCCTGCATTTGTACCCTGGTATTCACTCTGTCAGAGAAACAGAAGTGAGCTGGAGACCTGGGCTGGCATGGTGGCAATGGACTGTCAGCATGCTCTGAAGGCCACAGCAGGGCAGTAAAGACAGCACAGGAATCACAGTTTGTAAAGTTCAGCTGGGCATAGTCTGTATTAGTCAGGAAGGAGATCATTCCCACTGAGGATGGAGGGCCTGAGACACTACTGGAGTCTCTCAGTATGCAAAAAGTGCAAGTTCAAGGAGTCCTAATGTCACCAGCTAATAAAAATAATAATAGAAGTTAACACTTAATATGGCCCTTGCCATGTGGCATTGGGAGCTCCTCTTAGTAATTTATATATATGAGTTCAGTTAGTCCTCAGGCCGCCCCACAGTGGCCACGACAGTTACGGTGGTTAAGGGCCAACTCGAGCCAGATGCCTGGGTGCAAAAGCAAATACTGACTCCTCCCCTTACCATCTGACCTTGAACGAGTCATTTAACATCCCTGTCCATATTTCCTTCTCTGTGTAATGGAATAATGACAGTACCTGTCTTGTAGTTTGTTTTGTTTGTTTTGTTTTGTTGACAAGGATTAAGGAGTATAAATAAAAGTAAAGAACTTGTAACAGTACCCTGCACAGAGTAAATGCTCTCCAGCTTTTAGCCTTTTCAAAGGGGGGATGCTGTTAAGGACATACAGGAATTCAAGATCTTGCTTTGTCCCATGTTGGGACAGCAAAAATACTGTGTCTAGCAGCACCTAGTAGCTGTGGAACAAAGAAAGACGTATGTATTGTTGACGTGAGAAGAGACACTCAGTAGAGTCAAGGCGTTCAAAGAACTAGGGTCAAAAGGCCAAATGAATCATCAGCTTGAACATCTGTGGCATCTAATTTGATGGCAGAGAATGCAAAGGTAAAATAGCCCCTGACTGCTGGAATACACAGTGATCATTTGAAGAGAAACTGGGAAGTAAAGAAGTCAGTGGGGTTGACATGGCTTATAATAGGTAGTTGAGAGAGCCGAGCCCAAGAGTAATATATATGGATGAGAAGCAAAATCAAGGATGGTTGTTGAGAGTCTGTAAAGCAGCAGGGGCAGCAGGCATTGTTCTTCTCACAGAGCATACATTTCTATCGATTTCTAAGGCTTTCTGTTTTTAGAATGTTCTGATTGGGCACTGGCATCCTAACGCCACTCGAGGAGATGGACAAACGACTGTAGGACAAGAGGAAAATACAGGAAGGGCGTTCTGTCCATGCTGCTTGTTGACATCAGCGTGGGAATAAAGCTCGGTGGCAGTAGTGGCTCAGATGGGTCCTCGTGACAGGATCTCATACAAAGAAGCAACATGTTCTTTATGTCTCATGTTTGAAGGAGTAAAAAGCAATGGAATGTAGAATACATTGCTGTCCATGAATATTTTTGTAAACAGGAAACCTTGGGCATTTGTCACCCTTTTATTGATTCACAGATCATATTTTTAGAATGTAAGCAAAGGCAAACACACATAATTTGCATTCATCTATCCCACAACCCAAGAAGTTTTTGTAATGTGAAACAGTCCTTTCTGCATTGTCTAAAAATGTAATATGTGCTCGAAAGTTTAAACAAGTTTGTGTCGTATCTGCCTAATGGCATTTCTGGTCCAGCTTCTAAGTATGTCAGTAAGTGGCTGCTGTGTGCAAAGTGCCGGGGCGGTGTGAGCCAGCATGATGTGGTGAGAGGATGCGTTTGAATCCCGGCTCTGCCATTTATTTTGACCTTGAGCAAGTTAGATCATCTCTCCGAACTCTTGGTTGTCTAAAGAATAAATGCCAAATGCTAAAGAATAAATGCTGAAATGCCAGTCTGAGAGAAGCCTCAGCCTGGGGCTCCCCGGGGGGCACAGCCTGAGACACACGCTGGGGTGCACACATTTGTGCCTGTGATCCCCGGGGAGCTGGAGTGCAGGCCTGTGAGTGAAGACCTGAAAGAAGGAGAAGCCAAGGAGAAGGTGAGCTACCAGCCGTCCACTCGGATGGGCAGCTGGTGCTCAGTCCTGCCAGGTGCTTTTGAGAGGTCGTGGGAAATGAGACCCAGAACTGTGCATAAATGGACGGGGCCGAGGGGGGACAGCCAGCCAGCCACAAGCTGCCGTGCCCCACTGAGCAGAGACAACCTCCTTGGGCCTCAGCTCCTCCGTAGCGCAGGCTCAGCAGGTGGGCCCGTTAAGTCACGCACGGAACTGGCCACTACAGCAGTGGCTGGAGTCAGAGGTGGTGCTGCAGCTTTCTGTGTGGTGAGTGGAAGTGTCCCATATGAAACAAAAATTGAACATAAACTACTTACACAGTGCCTGACATGTTGGAGGTTCTCAGCAAATGGTAATTATTATCATTAGGAGAAACAGATGTGACCAAACTCAAGAGGTTTACAGTCTAACAAGGTAATAGATGTCCGAACAGCTAACAGCTGGTGGAGCAAAATTGATATTAAACTAATACTGTATATCCTTGAGTTTCTTACATCTCATTGGAAAGAAACAGGTACTCTAGAAGCTTTTCCTTATCTAAGTGGAGGGAATGAGGAAGGCTGTGGTTGTTGCTTTGAGGTTGACCTTAGCAAGGCCAGTCTGAATGGCAAGAAAAGGCTCTGGCCAAAGTCAAGAAGAGCACAGAACACAAGCCAGAATTCAGAAGGAAGGCCAGCGTTCTTTTTTTTTATTATTTTATTTATAAGATTTTATTTATTCATGAGAGACACACAAACAGAGAGAAAGAGGGGCAGAGACACAGGCAGAGGGAGAAGCAGGCTCCCTGCAGGGATCCCCACGTGGGACTCGATCCTGGGTCTCCATCATCACGCCCTGGACTGAAGGTGGCGCTAAACTGCTGGGCCACCCGGGCTGCCTGGGAGGCCAGCATTCTTTTTAACTCAGGCCCTCCATTATTCAGTGTCGCCTCATCTACTCCCGTGGCCCGGATTACTAACCACCTGCAGGGTGAAGTGCTCCGGCTCTACACCCCCAGCCCAGAGCCAAGCACAGATGTTTATATCCATTGGTGGACCTCAGGCACCTTGAAGTCTGCAGGTCCCGACCTCAACTAGACCTCTTCCCCTCCTTCACCTCCCACCCTAATTGTCTTCTCCCTTTTTTCCAACGTCAGTAAAGGACAAGGTAGGAACTTGGCATTCATACTCTCCCCCAGGAAGAGCCCGGCTGGGCCCCAGCATCGGGATTCATTGCCAACTCCTACCTCTACGGAGCTTTCAGACAACTCTGCTGCTGCTTGTGCGGGAGTCTGTGACCCTAGCCCCGGCTGTCTCGTACCCACGTAACTAGAACTAGGACTGCTAGCTTCCCAGTGGCCTCCTACCTAGCTTCCAGCAGTCTCCAACAAATTTATGTGTGTGTTTTTTTATAACTCTGCTCATTTGACTCCCTCCATTGTGTCCCATCATCCGATGGTGAGCACAGCATCTGGTCCATTGTACAACTCCCTGCACGTGGAAGGAGCAAGGCTGGCAGGCAGGCAGGCAGGAGCTAACTTGGGAAAGGTTACAACAGCACCAAAAATGGAGGTTTGGGAGTCAGCAGGATTGGTGGAAGATTAAACAAGAATAGACGACTGCCCACTCTCTTAGGTTTATTTCCCTTTTATTGATTTGGTTTTCCCTTAAGCTACTCTTACTCCGCTCATTTCCTTCCTGTGTTCTATTCCTTCCCTCTTGGGCAGCTTCTCTATCTTCAAGTTAAATGCAAAGTAAATTAATGATTCATATAGTAGCATGAAGAAATAACAAAGTCAACTGTGTTCTCCAACACTTACTTGTACTTTACAATTCATAAACCCCTGTCCTATAAATTTTAGAAACAGAGACTTTCAGGACCTCTGACTTTTTCTTTTCAAGAAAAAATGGTGAAAATTGTGCTTCGTATTCACACGTGAAGGATCATAAGTATGAGGCAGAGGGCTGTGTGTGTCATGCTTTAGATCTCAATTTGTGACTGCATGTTCCATATAATGAACTGAGTGTAATTATCCTTCCCACCCCCTTCACCCAGCCAAATGGTCCCCACCGTTTCCCCCAAGCTCAAATTAAAGAGCTTGCAGGAGATCCCATACTGAAATAACCTGGATCCCACAAGGGGCATGTGTCCCAACACAGTTGTCTCCTCCTTCCCTTCAAAGGGAGGCGTGCACCAGCCCTGCCCCTTTTCTGTGCCTTCCAAAATTGAACCTGATAATTCCATCTCAGTCTGCTGTTTTTGGATATGTAGGCACGTGTGAATATACTGACCTCCAGCCTTATTTCAGTGGAAAGACTAGCACTGAAATTTGTTCCAGGTTTTAAATTGCAGTTTTGAAACTGAAAAATCTCATTGGTACAGGTATTTCAGAGATTTTTTTTTCATGTCTCAAGAAATTAGTCTTTTGTCCTTCTTCCAATTTACTATTTTATCAGTATTAAAACCAGTGAAGTTGTTTATACTTAGAACTGGCACTGATCACACAGGTATTTGAAAATAGTTTGACTCTTTATTTCCCAGAGATTAACTCACTTTTTTCCCCAGCAAAAGGATTGTTAGTTTGATTAATTTTGTGCAGTAGCCCGTTTTTTTATTAACCGGTATGAAGAAGACATTAATAACTGACATATTGGGGGGAAATTGGTCATTTTTAAACTGTTTTTCTCTCTTCAACAAAATATTTTTCAGAAGTGAACACCCACTTGCTCAACTCTACTGCCATTCAATCATGGAGCATCATCATTTTGACCAGTGCCTGATGATTCTTAATAGTCCAGTAAGTACCTACTTTATGGTTGTGGAATTTTAAAAGGGAGCTTTATAAATTCAGTTTTATTTTTAAATTTTGGATTTATTCCCAGCATCATAAATTCTTGAGCATGCTTTATTCCTTTTTGGGTAAGGAAGGCAAAGCCAAAACATTTGCGATCTTCCTAGCCTCATTTCTCTAGACAACCAAGACTGTCTAAGTGTTGCCTGATAAAGGATATCTGGTTACTCACCTCTGTTTGGTTTTTGCAAACTAGAAACAAGCAAAACTAGTATTTTATGGCTCTCAGTTAATTCTTTTTTTTTTTTTTTTTTTTTTTTTTGGTCAAATGAAGTGGTTTATACAGCTCTCAAAAGTTTGCTTTCACAAAACCATGCCTGTTCCTCTTTTTATTGAATCTTCTGACCACTAACAAACTGTTATGTTAAGGAATAAAGCTACTCAACAGTTTGGTGAAATGAGTATTTATCAATGTAAAAAAGCATATGCTATGCTAATTTATGTTAAGGAAAATAAAATAATGTATACCAAAACATCAACAAAGGTGGTCTTTGTCTAGTTAAATTATTAATACTTCTTATGTTCTTATTTTGATTTGTTCATTATTCACACTGTCTACTAAATGCATGTATTACCTTTATAATAGGAAAAAAGTGAAGACTACAACTTATGTGGAACAAACACAATGCATGGTATATACTCTTAAAGCAATTTTACCTCCATCTTTTTATGTTTACCCAGTGTAGCTAGTTCTTCTCTGAGCCCTAGAAATTTGGGAGTCCCATGAGTTTTCTGGTCTTTTTTTTTTTTTTTTTTTTTGAGAGCAAGCACATATGTGCAAATGGGGGGAGAGGACAAAGAGAGAGGGAGAGGGAGAATCTTAAGTGGATTCCATGCCCAACGCTAGCCTGACACAGGGCTCAATCCCATGACCCCAAGATCATGACCTGAGTTGAAATCAAGAGTCAGATGCTCAACCAACTGAGCCAGCCAGGTGCCCCATTTTCTGGTCATTCTTTTTAAGTAGAAGCCTTCTAATTACTTTAAGTCCCAAAATACAGTATACAATTCTCAATTAGAAACCAAAATGTCCAGTCTTGTAAAATAGTCCAAAGTCTAAACTTCGTTTAAAGTTTCAGGTTCTCCACTTACTGCTCTGGTTGGCTTCTTTCATCCCTACCTTTTTTTTTTTTTTTTTTTTTAATCTCCTTCCTCATTCCTAAACCCCCATGTAGTTTCCTACCTCTCCAGACTTTGGGAGTAGGGAATAGGTGGTAAGAAGAGGGACACGAACATTCTCAACAGACAGGTACTGTGAGGGGTTTCTTACTCTTTGTGCCTGGTAGGTGTTTAAACCAAGTTATTTTCTTGTGGGTAAGTTCATGATCCCTGCCAAGTGCCTTCATTTGTGAGGGTTTTCTACTAGATATTTCTTTAATGTGAATGATCACCTCTGTCTGGTTTATTTATGGCTCCTTCCTCAGCTCCTGAAAATTGGGTTGCTCACTTTCACCTCCTTTCTAAAGCTAAGGTTCTTTATTTTTTTCTTTTTTAAAATTTTATTTATTTATGAGAGACACACACAGAGAGAGGCAGAGACATAGGCAGAAAGAGAAGCAGGCTCCCTGCAGGGAGCCCAATGCAGGGCTCTATCCCAGGACCCCGGGATCACGCCCTGAGCCAAAGGCAGATGCTTAACGCTGAGCCACCCAGGTGCCCCCTGCTAAGGTTCTTTAGCCCTCTTTGTGGTCCTTGAAAAGGACAGGACTGAAATCAACCCCATGCCTCCAAAACTTGGAGATTGCAAGTCATCCCACAGAGTAGTAACTTTTTCTTTCATTTTCCACTTGAAATTGTTCTATTTTAAAATAAATATAAGTATCAAGAGTTTTTTTTCTAAATAGTTTTCTTTCTGGTCTAGAACCTAAAATGATTTCATACTTAAAAACAATGTTTATGGTTGTAATCATGGATTCATTAATTAGATATATGCCACAATGTTGGCATCTAGTTATTCTCGAACTTAGTGTCTTGGCCCTGGCACACCACACACAGCAGTGTCCCTATCTTCAGAAGAAATCCTTTGCCTCCAGATCTCATTCCTACACCTCTGGGGTTTTTTATTGGCCCTGAGATTTAGGAAGCACATCTGACTTAATTTGCAGATGTTGTTTTGAATATATGCTGAGTCTCCAAGGGATGTTTTCCGTAGTTCAAGATGAGAGAGCCACTATGCTTTAAATTATAGACAAGAAACTTTTTTAAATGGTTATATAGCAAAAATTTTTCATTGTTTACAGCTGAATTTATCACCTTTTCAATATTTTTTATAGATGTTTTAACCCATCCTTGCTTTTTATCACCAGTAAACACACCTTTGGCCCACACCCTGTAACCCATCCGTATTGGCATACTCCTACTAAAGAATACACACTGTTCTCAGTATTGAATAAATTAAAATTATATAAATTTGCATCCAAAAAAAAAGTTACTGAATTTATTACAAAATCCATAGAGAATTGATTTCTTTATAACCATTTTGTTTAAAAGTTTCACTACTCTACTCTTCATGTCCATTAAGATGGTTTTGATTTTTCAAAGTTTCTCTTGCTGTACATTATAGCAATTAACCTGTCCAAAGGACAAAGATATATAGTAGTTATTAGATTTTAGGTCTGGACAAAGGAGTTTAAGTTTTGGAAAAACATGTTTGTGTAGGCAGATGTACCGTTATGAAGCTGTCTTTCTTATCAGACGAGGTGGTAGGGGTGGAAGCATAGAGGGCAAACATCATTTCATGGCATTTATTCCAAGTAAGCAGGTGTCCTCTGTATTCATGAGCTCAGAATACAAGGTGTGTGTTTAAGATATGTCACTGTAACTTCAGATTTTGTTCTTGTCAGCAGCTTCTCCAAGTGGAGTGCTAATGATGGTTTTCTTTTTTATAAAGGGCAATCAGATTCTCAGTGGCCTCTCCATTGAAGAATATAAGACCACGCTGAAAATAATCAAGCAAGCTATTTTAGCCACAGACCTAGCATTGTACATTAAGTAAGTTTTAAGAAATATTCTGAGATAAATAGGTCTTGGAAGTGTTTGCATTGTTTCAAACTTTTAAAATGCATATTGGAAAATTTTTAGATTATAAAGACAAATGTCCTGGCAAGTCAAATATCTTGTTTTTCAAATGGAGCAGTTTCTTAAAGGAAGCCCGGAAAGCGTACTCCTTTGACTTATTACTTAATGCTAGCAGTTACAGAATACAGAATTATTTGTGCTGTTTATCTACTGCTATGTCTCTGAAGCTAGGTACCAAGTACATAACCATCCTAACGTCATCCCAAACTAGGTTGTCCAACCTAAAGATTGAGAGCCCGTTCGCTTTGCCTCCTTTTCTTTACTCCCCCAGCTTCTGACCACGTGACAGTCCCTCCATGCTGTCATCTAAGCCTAGGTGGGCAGGAGAAGGAGCTAAGTAAGTGCAAGACAAATAACTCTTGTTTCTTTTTATTTGATTTTGGCAGAAGAATATTAATGTAGAACTTTAATTAGTGAAGCTACTGACTCAAAAAATTAAAGTGTGCATTAGAGTAGTATTTATCATGCATGTATGCATTTGCCTGTAACTAAACTGCCTTTCTAAAATCAAGAAGAGACTTTGCTGCATTTGGGGAGGCATTAGCTTCCCACACACAAACCAGGTTGTTGCTACATGTATAGGAGTGAGGCAAGTCTGCTGGTGGCACTCATGGGATTTCCCTGAAGCGCAGCCCTCTCTCCCTCTGCACAGAGAGTCACATCCATGGCTTCAACCACTCTTAGGAGAAGTAAAAACAAATAGAATAGACACACAAAAACACATACCAGATATTCACTATTATACATCTAAAAGTAACTGCATCTAAAAGTGTCCGCATCGTTGGATTTTGGAGCACTTTATAATTAGGATAAAAGAAAAAGCGGCAAACCTTAGTTTATTTAAAATGATTGCAGAATAAAGATTATCAAGTTACTAAGAATTTAAAAATACCTGTAACCACAAAGACTTCCAGCCTTTCCAGGCCACTCAGGTCTCACCTCTGAACCCTTACAAATGTATTTTTTCATTTTTGGTACTCAGATCACATAGTCAATTTTTTTTTGAGTCAATTTTATTAGATAAGTTTTTCTACATTTGTTTTGTGTCTCCAACTAGATTTTATTTTATATATTTTTAAAGATTTTATTTATTTATTCATGAGAGACACAGAAAGAGGCAGAGACACAGGCAGAGGGAGAAGCAGGCTCCATGCAGGGAGCCTGATGTGGGACTCGATCCCAGCTCTTCAGAATCACTTCCTGGGCTGAAGGCGGCGCTAAACCACTGAGCCACCCGGGCTGCCCATCCGACTAGATTTTGAAAAGGACTCATGTCTTAATAACTTCCCAAGATTCTTAACAGTGCTGGGTGCATAGGAGGTATTCACTGCACACTGTATGTACACTAGTGAATATTAGTGTACACCCAAAGTCACTGCTTCAAAAAGCCTTCACCATTTTATACTGACATAAAATAATTATTATGAACATAAAGTTTTTACCCTATACCATAATATATAAGATAAATGAAATTAAACTGAAGCCATATAAATCTGATTATGCCATACACTTAAAATTTCTTAAGTCATTCTTGGCATCAAATTTTTAACTCCTATTGTTTCATTTTCTTAAAATCATGTTAAGAATTGAAATTACTATTATTATTTGTGATTCATAGTTAAAAACTAGATGAAGTTTATTGTTTTACCCAAAGAAAATGAAAGAAGAGAGTAAAGTGAGATATTTTTAGTTCCTTAAATGATTTCTATATTGGATTTTAAGAGGGGAAAAAACCATTAGAGATCTTTTTCCAAAAAATTTACTCTGTGAGTCTGTCAACCAAAGAAACAAGAGCCTGGGGACTCATCATAACTACCAAATATTTTTCTTTATTTTCAAGGAGACGAGGAGAATTTTTTGAACTTATAAGAAAAAATCAATTCAACTTGGAAGATCCTCATCAAAAAGAGTTGTTTTTGTAAGTAGGTTTACTGTCCTTAAAGCTGAAGTTTTGCTACCCAATTAATTTTACTATTATCAGATTTTACTGCAGTTATTTGTCACAGGGTGATGATCTTCGAGGCTGTCAGAATTCTCTAGAGTGTTATATAAAGGGCTGAATATGAATATTTATTTGAAAGGAAATGGATTTGCAAATGCAAGTGAATAAATCACTTCTTTGTCCTAGAAGGACCTTTAAAAGGCAGTTGAATATTGATACAAAGCTATAAGGTCTCCTTGCTCATATTCCCGATTCTTTGGAATGGAACAGCTGCAAATAGCACCCCAAAGATTGTGGGAGCAAGAGAATGGTTGTGAAGGGTTTCCCTCTCTTGAGTGATAGTAGCATAGCACAGTCAGATAGGCAGGATTTCCATTTAACTCCCCTGTACACCTGTCCCTCCCTTCCAGCTGTAGACACCACCCCTTTGCTGTTAGCATTCACTGGTACCTTTGCCTTGGCAAGAACTGGATTGATAACAAAGAACAAGTGGTCAATAATAGAAGAATGACATAGAATTCCAAGGAGTGCTATTACAATTTTAATTTTACATTTTTATTTAAAGATTGTATTTATTTGAGAGAGAGGGAGAGAGAAAATAAAGATTTTATTTATTTGAGCTGGGGGAAGGGGCAGAGGGGGAAGAAGCAGGCTCCCCACTGAGCAGGGAGCCCAATGTGGGGCTCTATCCTAGCACCCTGGGATCAAGACCTGAGCCAAAAAAAATAAGTAAGTAAATAAATAAAATTTAAAAAAAGACCTGAGCCAAAGGCAGATGCTTAACCTCTTAACCAACTGAGCCACCCAGATGCCCCTGAAATTCGCATTTCTTTAAATGGAATGATACCATTTAGCATGCAAATGAAGATGCAGACTTTAAGGAGACAATACTCAAATGCCCGGCTGTTCTGTAATCATGCTTAACTTCATAGCCTCAAAATGTTTTTCATCACAGTGCTTAGAAAAGTATAGACCTTTAAGGGGCACCTGGCTGGCTCACTTGGTAGAGCATGACTCCTGATCTCAGGGCTAGGAGTTCGAGCCCCATGTTGGGTGTAGAGATTCCTTAAAAATAAAAGTCTTTTAAAAAACAAAAAAGAAAAAATAGAAAAGGAAAAGTATAGACCTGCTACTATAGTTAGTGAACAGTTTATCCCAATAACAAAAAAAATAAACGAACTGCAGTTCCAAGTCTGCACAGGTCCCTGCTGCTCCGTCCTACCCGAGGGACCTTGAGCGGAGAAGTGCAGTTGGAGTTGTCAGTGTCCCTGTGTGCACTCATTTTTCAGATCTTTTTTTTTAAGATTTTATTTATTTATTTATTCATGAGAGACAGAGAGAGAGAGAGAGAGAGGAGAGAGAGAGAGAGGCAGAGACATAGGCAGAGGGAGAAGCAGGCTCCATGCAGGGAGCCTGATGTGGGACTCAATCCCGGGTCTCCAGGACCACAACCTGGGTGGGCCAAAGGCAGGAGCTAAACCACTGAGCCACCCAGGGATCCCCTCGTTTTTCAGATCTTAGTGAAGCCTCTGTGGATGCATAGCCTTCTTTGGGGCAAGTGGTTTATATTGGCAAGCACTGAAATCCTTCATGAAAATGGGTTTAAACATGATTAAAAGTATCTTTGTTGCACTCACTTCTCCAAGAGAGGTGGTGGAAGAGGTAGGGTAGCAGCAGAAAACCACTCTTCTTTTTGCCTAACGTAGTTAAGAAGAACGTTTTGTTTTTTTTTTTAGGTTGGGTTTCCCTGCAGGGACAAGGGATACAGTCCTTCACCACAAGTGTTTCTATACTACGGTGATGGCCTTTCCACCTGTTCCTTCAGATAAATTATTACAAACAGACATCTGGGTCCAACATGGGAAAACACTGCATGAAGGACAGAACCATTTTCATACAATTATGCTGTTGAGCTCTAGAGCACTTTGTCATTGACTCTACAGCCCAGCATGGTTTCCACTTCTCTCAACAGAAAGATGAAACAGCACTATCCTCTCATTTCCCTCTTGAAGGGAAATGGCAGATACTGTTTGGAAGTCAGAGCTTCTCACATGTGCTGAGGTCAGCATTAGGATGACCCCACCATTAAAGAAAAACCATAAGAGACTCCTAACTCTGGGAAACAAAGGGTTACCAAAGGGGAGGTGGGTGGGGGCATGGAGTAACTGGGTGGCAGGCACTAAGGAGGGCACTTGATCGGATGAGCACTGGGTGTTATTCTATATTGGTAAATTGAATTTAAATAAAACATTAAAAAAAAAAAAAGGATGACCCACCATAATTCTTGCTCCCCTAGGACTTTTATCAGTAGGATATCTGATGTTATCCTTCAGTGGCTAATTATTAGTAGTCAGTGTGTTTTCATCTTACTTCACTGAGAATGGACTACCAAGGTGAAAAAAATAGTAACAGGAGGCAAGTTTTTGCCCAGAGGTTAATAATTTCTCTCCTTGTGCCAATCTGGAGCTAAATGAGGCAATTTTAGGGCAATTCCAGTTCAATGGGCAACCAAAAGAGTTGACACTCTGCTATCACTGAGTCAGCCACACTTCCATATAAATTGTTTCTGTTTCTTTGGTCTTTGTAAACTGACATCTTCAGAGTTTAGGAGGCTTTAATTTAACCTTTTTACCTGTAACTATTTACTGAGAGTATATATTTGCATAAAAAGTTAATCATAGCATTGGGCTTCTTTTTGCCTTAACAGAGCGATGCTGATGACAGCTTGTGACCTGTCTGCCATTACAAAACCGTGGCCTATTCAACAACGGGTATGTTGCTTGGTGACAGTAAAAGTACGGATTAAAAGGTCAAAGTAAGGGATCCCTGGATGGCGCAGCGGTTTAGTGCCTGCCTTTGGCCCAGGGCACGATCCTGGAGACCCCTCCGGGATTGAGTCCCACATCAGGCTCCCTGTATGGAGCCTGCTTCTCCCTCTGCCTATGTCTCTGCCTCTCTCTCTCTCTCTCTCTGTGTGACTATCATAAATACATAAAAATTTAAAAAAAAGGTCAAAGTAAGAAAAGTCTGTTTTCCTAAAAGTGGCTTCTAAAGTATTTGTGGAATTTTTTTATCTGATCTTTAAGTAGCATTAAAAGCAGATAATTGGACATAAACAGGTTTTCTTTTTTAGAAGATTCCTTAACATTTACTAATATAAGCTATATTAAGAAAGAGAACATCTATATTAACACAGCAAAAACCTAGCTGTTGATAGTCTTTTAATTCCAGTACTACTTCTGCCTCACTTAGGAATCTTTTTAGCACATTTTTTTAATAACCCTGAAAAATAGGAGAAGCAAATTATTTTTCTTCTTCTTTATAGTTAGCCTAGCCAGCTATACCTCAGCTCCAAGTAGGCATTAACGAGTAGAACTTAAGCATTTCTTGGGGCTCATAAATATAGGAAATGTTGATATAAGGTATCAGGAGGGATGTGATCAGGGCCTATGGCTAGGAGGCTAGACATATATCCTTCTCTCTAAATAAGTAACTGTCCTAACATTTTGCAGAGGCAGTAAAGGGCCTCGGCTCACAAAAGGGATAGCTGTACATACAGTAATGTGTATATTGTGTTTTGGTTTTTGAAACTGCGCTGTTAATCCTAAATGCACTACCCAAGACTGTTGATAGTCCGCTGCTGGTCAGGGCTCTGTGGTGCATAGTCATGGAGCCCAGTGACAGGTTCATCTCACATGCTGAGAAAACGAGATCAGAAATGTACCCTCCGGGAAGCCCAAGTGGCTCAGCAGTCTAGTGCCACCTTCAGTCCAGGGCGTGATCCTGGAGTCCCAGGATCAAGTCCCACGTCAGCCTCCCTGCATGGAGCCTGCTTCTCCTTCTGCCTGTGTCTCTGCCTCTCTCTCTCTCTCTCTCTCTCTGTGTGTGTGTGTGTGTGTGTGTGTGTGTATGTCTCTCATGAATAAATAAATAAAATCTTTTAAAAAAAGTTTTAAAAATGAAATGTACCCTCCACGTGCCAAAGCTGACACTCTGTAAGCACTCGGGAAAGGTAGTCTTTACAGACTGTCCTGCTCCATAATAATTGGAACTATATGTCCATTTCCAAATAGGGAAGAAAATGGAGGAGGGAATAATTTGTTTTTTCATTTATCCTTTCTTCTTAATCAAATCCCCCAAAAAAGGTAGAGCAGTGAAGTTGGGGTCCAGACATGAAAAGCAATATTATAAAGCCTCTATAACTAAAATAGTTTGTTATTGGGGACAGGCTAGCAGAACACAATAGAGCATTGAGAATTGCATAGAACATTTAGTATATAATAAAGATAGCATTTCAAATAACTGGGGGGAAAGAGAGACTTTTTTACTAAATAATCTTAGGGTGACTTTCCCATCTTCCATAACCAGATGGCAAGACAAAATTGGATGTACTTTGCATACTTAAATTCCAAATGAAGCATAGAGATCAATGTGAGAATTAAACCATAGAAGTACTAAATAAAAACATCTGCGGATTCTTCTATAACTTAGGAGTGAGAAAACTTTCCTAGCTATGGCTCAACATGCAGAATCAATGGCAAAAGACACCATAAGCAAAGTAAAAGTCCATGAGAAAATGGTAAAAATATTTGCAGCTTATATTTGATAGATAGTTAATACCCCTAATATTAAAAACTTGTAAAAATAGAGAAGAAAAAATGACAGCAACACTAAAGAAAAATAAGCCAAAAATTTGAACTAAAAGTTGATGGAATGTGAATGGGCCTTACTCATCTGCCAAGGTTCTCAGAACTGTATTCATAAGAAAAAAGGCAAATAAAACTACACTGACACAAAAAAGCTTGTATAGAATCTCATAACAGCTTTATTCCTAATAGAGTAGATTATCTGTGCAGACATGTTCAAGACCTCCAGTGGATGCCTGAAACCACAGATAGGACTGAGCCATTATATATACTATGTTTTTTTCCTTATATACGTAACTATGATAAAGTTTAATTTATAAATTAGGCACAGTAAGAGATGAACAATAATAATAAAATACAACAATTATAACAATATACTGCAATAGAAGTTATGTGAATGTGGGGTGTCTCTCTCTCATTATATTGCACCCTCTCTCCTTCTTGTGACGATGGGAGACAATAAAGTTGAGAGGTAGCAAGGTGGAGGATACAGGTGTTGTGATGTAGCGTTCGTTAGGCTACTGTTGACTTTCTGACCATCTATCAGATGGAGGATCATCTGCTTCTGGACCGTGGTTAACCTCTGGTAACTGAAACCATGGAAAGCAAAACTGTGGATGAGGGGTGGCTACTGTAATCAGAACTAGAAACAACTCAAACATCTACCAGCAGGATAGCTAAACATACTGCAGTATATTCCTTATACAGTGGAGTCCTGCTCAACAATAAAAAGAAACTCACCGTTGATACATGCAACAACACGGATTCTCAGAAACACTCTACAGAGCAAAATAATATGTCCTGTGATTTCATTTATATAGAGTTCTAGACTAGGCAAAACTAATCTGTGGTGAAAGAAATGAAATAGTGATTGTGAGGGAAGGAAGGAAGGAAGGAAGGAGCAGGAATTGACTGAGAAGGGTCCTAAGGGTGGTAGAAGCATTCTCTGTCTTGGATGGGGTATTTGTCACATGGTTATATGCATTTGTCAAGACACTGAACTCGTGTTCTGTGCAACTCACAGTATGTAAATTCTACTTCATTAAAAGAAAAACAATATTGAGGGACCCTGGGTGGCTCAGCAGTTGATCCTGGAGTCCCATATCGGGCTCCCTGTATGGAGCCTGCTTCTCCCCCTGCCTCTTTCTCTGCCTCTCTCTCTCTGTGTCTCTCATGAATAAATAAATAAAATCTTTTATTTATATATTCATGAGAGACGAGATAGAGAGAGACAGAGGCAGAAACACAGGCAGAGGGAGAAGCAGGCTCCATGCAGGGAGCCCGACATGGGACTCAATCCCGGGTCTCCAGGATCAGGCCTTGGGCTGAAGGTGGTGCTAAACCGCTGAGCCACTGGGGCTGCCCCAATAAAATCTTTTAAAACACACACACACACACACACACACACACAGAAAAACAACATTGAGATACCATTTCTTACTTGTCCAGTTGGCAAAATCCAAAGGTTTTATGATCTACTCTGTTGGGGAAGTTGAGGGAAAACAAGGAATGCAAAATACTGTAACTCTTGGGAAGTTTATAAATACACATATTCATTTACCATTACTTCTAGGCATCTTATCCCAAAGATACAGTGGAAAAAATATAAAAAGACCTTTATACAAGGCTGTCCACTTTTCTACTATTGGTAAGGACAAAGACTGGAAGTAACCCAAATATTCATCAGTAGGGTACTGATTAAGTAATTTATAGTACATTTACAGAATGAGTTCTATGTACTAGTGTAGATTTAACTTTGGAACCACATAAATCGTTTTTAAAATTATAAAGTTGAGGGCAGCCCCGGTGGCCCAGCGGTTTAGCGCCACCTTCAGCCTGGGGTGTGATCCTGGACACCCAGGATCGAGTCCCACGTGGGGCTCCCTGCATGGAGCCTGCTTCTCCCTCTGCCTGTGTCTCTGCCTCTGTGTGTGTATGTGTGTGTGTGTCTGTCATGAATAAATAAATAAAATCTTAAAAAAAATAAAATTGTAAAGTTGAATTCTAAGTAACCCTAAGCCTTGAAAGTAAAATGAGACAAACCTGATTTGGGGTTGCAAAACCACACTAAAAGGAACTATTTCATTCCACGTGACATTAAAACAGTAATTTCATCATGTATCTCCAGTGGGATGTACCCTAAAAACAAAAAGGAATTACCAAAAAAAGCCTTTAAAGCTGTTTTCAGTAATCTTAGTATTAGTGGTAATTTTGTACAAATATTCAATCACTGTTGTAGATTATATGGAATAAAAGCAAATAAAAGATTCTATTGGTATTGTTGACAGCCAGGATCATCAGTTTATGTAGAAAGATAAAGGTGAATAAGGTTGGGTGGAAATGTTGTAGTTGAAATGTTGTATGAACTTCTGTTGTATGTCCTGGCTCTGTCCTCTGAATAATGACTTAACCTGGTAGTAATGATTGAGCTCATATTGGGGTTTCTAAGTACCTCAGTTTAAATGAACAAGGGCTCCAACAAAGAAATAGCTGATAGCAGCTGTAAAGCAGGAAATGTACAAAATGAGCCTGGAACATCTTATTATATCAGCAAGCAAAGAAGCTATCAAAGACTCATAGGGTTTTGACAAAAGACAGAGAAGCCACCTTATTAAGCTCACTGGTCAAAATGGACAATCTCAGTATCACTAAGGTTTGAAATACATTAAATATATTTAAATTTAAAAGTTCAAAACAATAATAAAAATAAAATGAAACCTTCCCTAGTTATCCTTGATAAGTTGCTTAGGAACCCAAAGTTATTTTTTTCAAATGGTAATTAAAGTAGAAAAATCCAACAGTTCTCCTGCTTTTCCTTATATGAATTGTGCTTTAGGGTAACTAAATAATTGATGGTGGGAACTTTCTTTTTATTGTATTTCAACTAATAAAAAGGAATGATCACTTGGCATATCAGCTTTTTGTAGCCCCTGAATTAGCAGATCTAGACAAAGATCACTCATGGTCTCTAATAGCACAAAAAGAGAGGCAGCCAGGCATTATATAGCTCTTGATGGAAGTACACAGCACTGCCTATGAAGTAGTCCAAGAAAAGAATTTATCTAATCCAGCCTCTAGATTTTATTAGTGTGTGGAAATCCAGGGCACAGAGGAAGGTCAAATGAGGAACGTCAAATGACATCATGGGGAAGCAATTGCCAAAATCCAGATAGTGGGGAACTGCAGGATACACAACTCAGTTTATTTAACAACAACAACAAAAATTACAGGGAAAGATTTTGAAAAGAGGAGGAACATGTAGATTAAAATAAACTTAAAAGGCATATCTGTCAGGTGCCATATATGCACCTATATTGGCACCGTGGTATAACAGGTGCTTAACCAATATCTCATTGATGATGCGTACAGTTGGGCACACACTGCCTCTTCCCCATTGATTGCTGAAGTTGAAATAACCTGTTGCTTTTTTTCTGCCTAATTACAGGTTACAAGCTCTAGCCTTTGTGATGAGGCACATAATTAAAAGCAAACAAAATATAATTTCTAGTACTCATTATTGCTTTATTATCATTTTACTGACGTGGTTGAAAGCTAGCTTTGATAGACTTTATTATCTTTATTCAAAGTCTCTATTTGACAGTTACACGCTTTTAATTGCCAAAACTCATTTGGTTATTTATTTCAGATAGCAGAACTTGTAGCAACTGAATTTTTTGACCAAGGAGACAGAGAGAGAAAAGAACTCAACATAGAGCCTGCTGTAAGTATGAGACCTTGGTGGTAGGAATTATACAGATAGACTTGCTTAGTGTAGACTTCTTATATTTTCTATGGGATCTTTACTGAGGAACACAATTTCTTTCAGTTTAGTTTTTAAAACATATTTTCTTATGAAAAGAATTATACATGTTCATTACAGAAAACATAAGCAAATAAGAGAAAAAGATTCTTTGCATCATACTGTACCTACTTTTTTATAATTTGTTTTTTCTATTTAAATATCATAAGCTAATTCCCATTCTAACAGATGTTCATGTGTGTATTATTTATAATGATCACATGAAGTAGATGGAGTCATAGTTCCCCTGCTTCCTCTGTTGTAATGTCTGCAGTGTTCACTATGACCAATAGCACTTTGATAAACTTGTCTGTTGCTAATGTTTCTGTGCCAGTTTTCATCATCTTGTTAGGATAAATTCCCAGAATTGCTATATTAAAGGGCACAGATTTTTTTAAGGTCTTTGATACATAGAGTATGGATCTCACAGACAAAAAAAAAAAAGATTGTTCTCAAGCCATTTCTGGCTTTTAGAACGAGTTTTTCCTGAAAATGAAGCCTTGAATCTTTTTTTCAGTTCAAATGGACATTTATTGAGCCCATATTAATGGGTACATGGTTATGACCCCCCTCTGTGTACAGCTCCATCCACTCTGCTCTTTAGCCTCGACTGGGCACATCCTGTGTCTTTCACAATTACTCAGTGTCCTCTAATGTAATGGCAGGCTCATTCAGAAGCTCAGAATCATTTTAGAAAGTGGTGGGTAGCAGAGTGATGATAACAGCTAATGGGAAATCTGCTTCGTTTTAAACAAGTACTGAGACAGACTCATTTCTTCCCATGGCAGTGCTGGGCTGTCTGGTGCTCCAGCCATGACCTCCTGGGAATAAACAGAGGGACATCTGCATAATCGTCACTCAGAAAGCTCTCTGCATAAATTGAATTGCAATCAGCTGTGGCCTCCGTGGCTTCTTCCACAAAACTGAGGGTGTTTGATTTTACATCAATAGACAATTCAGAGCTGTTCTCCAGATATATGTCAGTGGTCAGCTCTAGGTCAGTGGCTGACTCTAGTTTAGAGATCAGTTCCAAGGTAGTGTGGGAAAAGTCAGCCAGGATGAACAAGGCAGTAAGGATCAGGGTCTTCCAGAGCACAGGGCTGGCAGGGAGTGTAGGAAACTTCCCCACAAAGGAGACAGATAGGCAAGTACCTGGCCTTTCTCACCCTGCCCATGATGCATGTTTTTGGAGCCTACTTGCATTGTGTTCTTTAAGTAAATGCAGATCTGTGTGTGTGTGTGTGTGTGTGTGTTTCTGTGTTTGTGTGTGTATGTGTGTGTATGTGTTTCTTTGTGTTTTCAGGATCTAATGAACAGGGAGAAGAAAAACAAAATCCCAAGTATGCAAGTTGGGTTCATAGATGCCATCTGCTTGCAACTATATGAGGTATTTATATGAAAACACGAGACTTGCTAAACTTAGACTGTGTTATGAATTAAAACCTCAAGTAAATTGAAGCAATTGACACTAGGCTTTTCTTTCTTTCTTTTTTTTTTCCTTCCTGATGATCACACTGTTTGCATTGAATAAAGAACACGTTTTATATTGATTTTTCTCAAAAACTTTAATTCATCAATGTAGAACTATCTGTTGAGTGTGTACTTTGTGCTAGACTCTAGCAAACTGATGTAGGAATACTAAAAAGAATTAACTACGTTACCTTAAGGAGGGATACTGTGCATACTCTATGTTAGCATCTTTCTTTCAGTTTAGGACTAAATAAAGAAAAAAATCATTCTTTTTCTCATTGTATAATGTAGCTTTATTTTTTTAAAGAGTTATTTATTTATTTATTTATTTATTTATTTATTTATTTATTTGAGAGAGAGAGAGAGAGGCAGAGACACAGGCAGAGGGAGAAGCAGGCTCCATGCAGGGAGCCTGATGTGGGACTCGATCCTGGGTCTTTAGGATCATGCCCTGGCCTGAAGGTGGCGCTAAACCACTGAGCCATCCAGGGATCCCGTATAGTGTAGCTTTAATATCGTTAAAATTTTTATAATGATGTAAAGGAGGTAGCTGGAAGAATAGTACAGGTTCCCATTTGCTGGCTTGGGATTTTTATTTTTTAGGTAGAGATGGTCTTCCTAAAACATCCAGTTTGCTAGTTTAGATGCTTAAGCCCAAAGTACAGAAAGTAGACACTATCCTTATTTTTAAAGGTTAAATAGAATGTCAAGACTCAAAGAAACCCTAGAATCTTCTAATCCAGACATTTCACAATTCATAACTGTTTTATCCTACGTTTTGTATCTGTGTAAGGATTTACTTCATTTGAATCTACTGTTAAATTCTATGTAATATTGTTACGTACCTTTACTATTATTTATTACAGAAATAATATTCTCGTAGAAAATCACGGAATTATAATTTCACTATTCAGATAACTACTATTAATATATTAGTGCATATGTTTTATGAAATTTTCATTTTTTTTCACTTAACAAATTTGCTTTTTGTAATTCATAATATATCATAATGTGTATTCTTCCATACCATATGTGTTTCTATGATATTTTTAAAGGCTGCAAATTAGAGACACCTGGATGGCTCAGTGGTTGAGCATCTGCCTTTGGCCCAGGACATGATCCCAGGATCCAATATCTAGTCCCACATTGGGCTCCTTGCAGGGAGCTTGCTTCTCCCTCTGGCTATGTCTCTGCCTCTCTCTCCGTGTCTCTCATGAATAAATAAAATCTTAAAAAAAAAAGTAAAGGCTGCAAAATAGTGAACTAGTATATCCAACCCTGTTGTTGGGTATTTAAAGTTATTTTCAGAATTTCTCTATTCCTGCAGTGAACTTTTTTATATCTAAATATGTATTGCAGTATAATTAGTAAATAATAATACCATGCAGAATTATAAAGTAATCTTTATTATAATCTTGGATACAGGTCTGTTTAAGTACATTGTATAGAACTATTTTATAGAAAAAAATGAAAACTAAACAGTGCCCAGTACACTCACACTTAGGGAGAGCCATCTGTACAACAAAAAAAGCAAAATGTATTGTTTCCCTGCAGAGCAGATTCCATACAGATCTGTCTCAAGCATAACTGAGTAATATTATGTTGGAATATATGTGTATGCTCTATCCCAGCACATGCCACTTGTCAGTATAGATGAGGAGAGATCAGTCATAAATGAGCTGCCTGTTTGTTCACTCAGCTTGTGGAAACCCCAACAGTGGGCCTGCTCATGAAATGAGTGTAAGATTGTGGCTCTTTGCTAATAGGCCTGGGGAGAGGGCTTATTTCCTGGATGCCTTCTAGTTGTTTGCTTTCTTTTTTCTTCTTTAGGCTCTGACTCACGTATCAGAGGACTGCTTCCCTTTGCTGGATGGCTGCAGAAAGAACAGGCAAAAATGGCAGGCCCTAGCAGAACAGCAGGAGAAAACGCTGATTAATGGGGAAAGCAGCCAGGCCAAGCGGAACTGAGTGGCCTATTTAAGTGGAGTTGAAGTTTACAGATGGTGTATCTGCAGGATGTCTAATTTTGCTATACACTGTACAGATTTAGTATATACTTTGCCACTGCTGTATTTTTATTTTTGCACAACTTTTAGGAGCACAGCATGAAACGTTTTTAGGGAACTATTACATATTTTCTGTATATTTGTTTTATGCCACTGATCTGAGATTATCGGCAACACCCACTCTTAGCAGACAGATGAGAGCTCTGTGATACTTTGTGTACTGCAAAGTGCAAGTTAAGTTCTTGCACTGAGGTAGGTTTTTGTTGTTTTGTTTTTTGGGTTTTGGGGGTTTGTGTTTTTTTTGTTTTTTGCTTGGGGATTTTAAATAATTGGTTTTGTGTTTTCTGAATTACCAATCTTCTAAAGAATGTTTGGAATCTTTTCATTCTCAAAAATAGTCTAGGAGCAAATTGAATGTATTCTGCGACATTTAAAACCATCATGGTTAGAGAAAAGCGCTGGCTTAGTGGATTTTACGGGGAAAGGATAGTATTTGTCAACAGTTGTATTACCTTAACAAAAGTCAAAACTCTGCAACAATTGGAAAGTACTCTAAGGCAGTACTGTAAAGAAAAGGTATTGTTTAATCAATTTGCTGTTTTTGTTTGAGAGCAGGAAGGGGAGAACTCTTTCATTTCAGTACTTACATCTATCCAGAGACTACCTGTAAGTCATTTCAGTATACGCCGCCTGATGGAAAGCAGGGAAAGCCTTAGAAGACAATGATTTCATGGACTTCATGGTCCCTGGCTTTATGAGGGAGGGTTGGGGGTGTGATCCGGAAATGGAATGGCTGTATCTGTCTCAGTGAAGAGAAATATTCTGTTGGAAGCCTCTCTGAGAGTCCGTGTTTTGAATATTGAACTTCCTTTTTAAAATAACTTCCTTATCCTTTTTCTTACAAACCATAGTTTATGAGTGAACAGTTTAGGTCTCAACAGAAAACTGAGGAAAATATGATAATTGGAGCATTGACTTGAGGTGAGATACGACTGCAGATAAAAGGTAAATGAATCATCATTTTTCTTTGTCAGAGCAAGTATAAAGAATAGTTTTAACTATATAAACAGCAAAGGACTATACTGCTATTGGGGTCAAAAATTAAAGTGAGAGAGCAGGAAGGTAAGAAAGCTTAGCCCTGAATGAAACGTAAGAGTACTGAGTTTGTAATTGAGAAACTGCCCTTTTTTCAGTTCATAGGACTGGTCAGCTCAGTATCACGGAAGTTTGGGTGTGTATACTAAATGCTTACCCTGAGCCATATAGTTGTTGATATTTACTTCTCATAGATTTTAATTTTAGCACATATAGAAAATGCTAACATTGTCTTAGATTTGAGCCCGTTTGAGTGGATTCCCACTGATCGTGTGTACCCTAAATACCAATTTATTCATTATTGGAGAAGTAGATAGTGAATCTAGCAACTGGTTCAGGAAAGGAAAATCTATTCCAAATATATGCTAATGTTTGGACTCAGGGAAAGTAGGAAGAGAGCTGTTTGTGTGATTTGTTAACCACCCGTGCCAAAAAAACGTTTCTGAGTTTCAGTCACTAAATTGGGTGGAGAATTTCTTGGGGACATGGTGCAGCACCCTCAAAGAACTTTTACCAAACATATTTTTCCCATCCATATTGGTGTTTTTCTCTAAACTGCCTAAAATTCAACATATCCATCAAGTTTTTTAAAATTCTGAGTGTGTATCTTAAATAATGTGACTTTATTCTTACTATTCAGGTAAAGAAAAAAAAAGCAAAATAAATTGTATTGCCATTAATTTATTACTGGTAAAGGCTAGTCTAGGAAGTTACCAAATGTTTGTTGCTATATGTGTAATTGTCGTAATACTTGTGTTTTCAGGATGTTATTCAATTTTTATTTGATGTCATATAGGTGAGATCTACAACGTTGCCTCTTGGTGGCACTGGTGTGTAAGTTACACAGGCTGTCACTAAAATAACATATCTATATAGTGGTATACAACTATGCATGCATACATAATTCCTTAGTGTAGAAAAATTGTTGAAAGAAGAGCAGTCTTTAGTAACCTTTTTATCATACGCATTGTGATTTAGCAGTTATGCTAAAATCTGTAATCATATACTTAATAGTTTGTTTAGACCCATCTAATATGTCACTGAGCTATATGGAGATTTTGTATGTGTGTCATTTTCACAAGCGAGAAGATGTACATAGATTAGGAATTGTTTGGTTTAACTTTACATGGTGGTTTATTTTACTTTACTAATTTAGCAATTAAAAGAAGTTGGTTAGTGCTGTGTCTGCTCTATTGTTAGAAGTTTTAGTTTTTACAGAAAAAGAGTACTTCTTTAGGACCAGTTAGTTGGTTCAAATAATTTTTAATTTTTAGGGAAATAATTCCATATCTAGATTATCTGGTACATGGGCACAAATCAGAGCTTTTGCTCTTATGTGAATATTTTTTTCCAGTATCTTCCCAAGTTGGAAAAAATATATTTATAGTCCTCCCTTCCCCACTCTGTATTTATATTACCCATAGCTAGTAAGAAGTTATTCTTTTTCTAGATTAAAGTTGTCATGGGTATAGCTGAATGACATACCATTTCAATTTCAATTTTCAGCCCAAAAAGTGCCCACTATTTTACTGAGTTGTTAAAAGATGTCTGTAAAGTTGCCCGGCCTTATATTTTTCACAGGATTGGCCCTTGTCAGTTGTAGTCCTGTGTAAACTTGTGTAAGTCACTTAACCTCTGTGTGCCTGAACAAGTGCTATTAAAGGAGTTAATGTGTGGGCAAAGCCTTTGTCTTCAAGGATGTCACAGAAGGCAGCCACTGTGTAAGCCCTAATGGGCCCTGGAGACCACTGTCACATGTGGGATATTGGGCTATAGAGCATGGTATCTAATCCCACATGTCACTTCCTATGTTTCAAAGACTGAAAGAAAAAAAAGACAGTACATTTATTTGGTTTCTCATGCAGATCACTAGTGAGTGTGAGATTTTGAATAACTTGCCTTCAAGGTGCAAACTCTGGAAAGTGATGTCACAACTGATTTCTTAGTTGAGAATAGTTTCCTTAGATAGGAGTACTGAGATAAAGTGTATGGAAATATTGGGTTCTGGAAGGAAACTGGTCACAGATACAGTCTTGCCTAGCAGTAAAGTGCCTTTATTTTTAACATAGAGCACAAATGTTAGACGTACTCCAATCGGATTTTCAATTTTTCTGTGTTTTTCACCAGATTTTACTCAATGCTTTATAGATCATCACAAGCAGTGCTGTTCTGTTTACAAGAGTGATTTTAAGATGAGAGGAGGAAAAGGTGTATTTGCTGTCCTCTCCTGTGAACAACTGTAGTTGAAATAAAGTGGTAAAATTTAATTAGTTAGTATCAGACATGTGACAGTCCACCCTTTATTGAGTCCTTGTGACATGTCAGGCACTGTGCTCAGCCCGAGACAGAGCTGTGACCTCAAGGAACCCAGCCTGCAAAAAGTGCTGAGTAAGAGGCTTACCAACTTCTGATCTTACAAATTGAACAAGAAAATACAGGGTACATGATATCACTTTCATTTTCATCTACAACGTATGTATTATACAGTTTTCCAAGGACCTTCCACTTACCACCACCCCCAAGGACCTTCTTTACTGGAACGTACTAGAATCCACCAGTGAATAGCCTGTTTTCTTACAAGTATGAATCATTTAACCTGTTGATAGCTTAAAGAACACCTTATGTAAGGAGTCATGTATTCTACTCTATAGAGTTTTTTCCCATAGATTAGCCAGGTAGATATTACTAAGAGTTCTTTTAGATTGCTAAATTGTGCACAGTTTTGGACACCTGCTCCACTACACGGAGCAAGGAAGAAAGTATTAAAGCTCACTTCACCCTTCCGTATGTTTCTCAAAAGCCTGTGTAAACATGTCTTAAAAAATGTCGTTGAAAGCAGTGTAAATAGTTGAAAATATAAATTTCTATTACAGTTTAAGAAAACCTTATGAATCATCACTAGCCACTGTTAATATCTATTTGTATTCTTATACCTTTTTCAATATATTTGAACAAATATATAGTTTCTGGCACTATTTTTGTACTAGGATAAAGGAGTTACTATGTATATTATGTTTAGCTTTTAAGTCATTTTAAATAATTGTGAATATTGATTTCCTGTCGTTCCTCTCCTCCACCATGAGAACCATTTCAGATGACTCTTCTATTAAAAAATCACTTTAAAGGAACACATTCCCACCTATGATCCCCATAAAATCAAGAGATGGTCAGGGTGGTCTGTTGTGCAAACTCTTCACCTGTCAGTTGTTTACTCATTTTGCTATGCTTTGTAAAAATAAAAAGAAGAATGAACAAGTCGGTGTGAGTATTGTGTGGTTATTAGAATTTTATTTAGGCAGAGAGAATGGCCCAATGGTTTGAGAGACTAGGCAAGCAAGCTAGCCTGTGGCCATATTGGCTGGAAAAATGTGGTTTTATTAGATGCTTTCCTTTTGCCAAGACTCCTCTCAGTAATAGTCTTCTTTGTATTAACATCCTTTGCTACCAATCTAAGGGCAACATTTTCCATGCCTTCTTCACTTGGATTTCCTAACAGCTCTGTGGAGGGTGATTATTTCTGGCCTCCTGTTGCATGAGGAGTTAAGGCTTAGGAGTTCTATTCTTGCCAAATGGCATGAGCTGGATTTGAGCTTAGACCTGTCCAGTTTCAAGGCAGGTATATATATTCCTCTTGGTTCTCTTTTTGAATCTTAATAGTAAAAGGTCTCAAATCCATTCTTAGTGGATCAAATGGGCTATCTAGAAGCATTAGAGATAAAATATCCCTCACCCAGCAGGTTTTGTTTTGTTTGGGTTTTTACTGTTAACATTCCTGTGGTTCATCTGATACTAGCTAATGTCCTGCCTCCACAGAACCCCAGATACCACCGTGCCTTCATTGCTGCTAATGGAGAGGTGTGGAGGTATAATTAAACTCAGAATTTATGATTCGTCACTTAGTTTTACCACTAGACAAGCCCACTCCATGTGGGACCGAATATCTCAGTTATGCCTAATTCACAAAACTAAAGACAAAAATAAAATGAAAGCTCGTGTAAAATACTAGTTTAGAACTTTTGACCATTAGGGGGTGCCAGAGTTCCTGTTTTATTTAAGAAAGTAATCCGGGGAATCCCTGGGTGGCGCAGCGGTTTGGCACCTGCCTTTGGCCCAGAGCGCGATCCTGGAGACCCAGGATCGAATCCCACTTTGGGCTCCCAGTGCATGGAGCCTGCTTCTCCCTCTGCCTGTGTCTCTGCCTCTCTCTCTCTCTCTCTCTCTCTCTCTCTGTGACTATCATAAATAAATTTTTAAAAAATTTTTAAAAAAATTGAATTTTTTATAAAGAAAGGGGAATCTGGGTGGCTCAGTGGTTGAGCGTCTGCCTTTGGCTCAGATCATGGTCCCGGGGTCCTGGGATCAAGTCCCACGTCAGGCTCCCTACAGGGAGCCTACTTCTCCGTTTGCCTAGGTCTCTGCCTCTTTTTTTGTGTCTCTCATGAATAAATAAATAAAATATTAAAAAAAAAAAAAAGGAAAGCTAATTCCAGTGAAAGGAAACAAAAATCAATACAAAGTTTTTAGAAATTCTGAGTTGGACAAGAGGTGAAATTTAAGATAAAAAAAGCTAAATAGGGGCAGCCCCGGTGGCTCAGCGGCTTAGTGCCGCCTTCGGCCCGGGACCTGATCCTGGAGACCCAGGATCAAGTCCCACATCAGGCTCTCTGCATGGGGCCTGCTTCTCCCTCTGCCTGTGTCTCTGCATGTCTCTCGCCTCTCTCTCTGTCTTTCATGAATAAATAAAACCCTTAAAAAAATTTAAAAAAAGCTAAATAAAACAATCTTTTAGGAAAAAGAATTTGTTTTCTACCAGAAAGATGTTAGCTATCAGATTTTCACTAATAAACTAATAGCCATTACTGGCACTACTCCTAGTGGGAGTTTTACCATATTGCTGCAAACCAAGGAAAATTCATAAACCTAGAGGACAGTGATCTTATGGATAAGACGAGTTACACTTAAAAATAAATAAGCAACAGTTTGCATTCCCACCAATAGTGTAAGAGGGTTCCCCTTTCTCTGCAGCCTCACCAACTGGTGTGGCCACTCTGGAAAACAGAATTCCTCAAAACAGTTTCCTCAAAAAAACCTCAAAAAGTTTCCTCAAAAAAGTTAAAAATAAAACTATGCTACAACCTAGCAATTGTACTTCTAGGTATTTATCCAAAGGATACAAAAAATAAAAATAAAAAAGGATACAAAATAGTGGTTGGAAGAGGCACATGCACCCCAATGTTTACAGTAGCAATGTCCACAATAGCCAAAATATGGGAAGGACCCAGATGTCCATTGACAGATGAATGAATAAAGAAGAGGTGATATAGATATATAATGAAATATTACTCTGCCATCAAAAAAGAATGAAATCTTGGATGCCTGGGTGGCTCAGTCAGTTAAGCATCTGCCTTCAGCTCAGGTCATGATCCCAGGGTCCTGGGATCAAGTCCCACATCAGCCTCCCTGCTCAGTGGGGAGTCTTCTCTTTCTCCCTCTGTCCTTCCCCACTGCTTGTACTCTCTCTCATTCTCTCTCAAATGAATAAATAAAATCTTTAAAAAAAAAGAAATTTTACCATTTGTAGTGTGTAGATGGAGCAAGATTATGTATTATACTAAGTGAAATAAGTCAGAGAAGGACAACATTTCACTCATGTAGAACTTAAGAAACAAAACTGATGAACATAAGGGAAGGAAAGAAAAAATAAAAAGATAAAAACAGAAAGGGAGGGGAACATAAGAGACTCTTAGCTATAGGGAACAAACAGGGTTGCTGGAGGGGAGGTGGGTGGGGGGATGGAGTAACTGGGTGATGGGCATTAAGGTGGGGATGTGATGTAATGAGCTCTGGGTGTTATGCGCAACTGATGAGTCACTAAATTCTACCCATGAAACTAATAATACACTATATGTTAACTAAATTGAATTTGAATAAAAAATGTGGGCAGCCCCCGTAGCTCCGGGTCCCCAGGATCACGCCCTAGGCTGTAAGGCAGCGCTAAACCGCTGAGCCACCCGGGCTGCCCCTGAACATTCTTCTTATTCACCTAGTGGCCTTCTATAAAGGCAGGAGCGAAGTCAACATTGAATGAGAGCCCATCATAGGTACGAAAGCAGTAAATATGGCCTAAGGAGTTCAAGAAAAGTAGTTGTAAGATGTGTTGTCTTATTTTGTATTATAAAATTCTGAAACATAAATTTAACACAACTGGAAATTATCATTCATATTTTTCTTCTACTTATTCTAAGACTTGCATTTATGCCGATCATCACCTGATGATCATCAGCTCACTGACAGCCTGTATTCATAGGCAGTAAAATGGATGTGGCACTGCCAGAAGTAATAATATAGCCTAAATAAATAAATGTATCAGGGAACTGCAAGAGAATATGCTATCTTCATACAAACAGGTACTAAGGAGCCACAACA
Source organism: Nyctereutes procyonoides (assembly GCF_905146905.1). Classification (NCBI taxonomy): domain Eukaryota; kingdom Metazoa; phylum Chordata; class Mammalia; order Carnivora; family Canidae; genus Nyctereutes; species Nyctereutes procyonoides. The sequence goes on from NW_026575130.1 coordinate 204,741, forward strand.
TTGTGAGAATAACAGAATTGCTCTTTTTTCTATTGGTGGAGACCATGAAGTTTGGGAGGAGGAGCATACTTGACAATGAGAAACACAAGCAGATGATTCCTGGACCTGAACAGGAAGAGCTGGTACTTGGACACCACTGGCGTGAACTGATTTTCACGTGTACTAACTGGACAATGAGATATGTAAACGTCTCTTCTGTACTCCATTTTCTTTTTTTTTTTTTAAGATTTTATTTATTTATTCATGAGAGACAGAGAGGCAGGTGGCAGAGACACAGGCAGAGGGAGAAGCAGGCTCCATGCAGGGAGCCCCACATGAGACTCGATCCAGGGTCTTCAGGATCAGGCCCTGGGCTGAAGACGCCGCTGAACCGCTGAGCCACCAGGGCTGCCCTGTACTCCATTTTCTAAAATCTTTGAAAAGTCATTGTAATAGTTTCCTATTGCTGGTGTAAGAAATTACCACAAATGTATAGATTTAAAACAGCACAAACTTATTAGCCTTCAGTGCAGATCAAAAGTCTAAAATGGGTCAGCACAGCTACATTCCTTCTAAAGGCCACTTCCTCGCCTTTATGAGCTTTTGGCTGCATGCACTGCTTACTCCATGGCCTCTTCCTCCATCTTCAAAAACATTTTAAATTCTGTCTATATTCCTTTTAGGTAAACGAAAATTCATATGGTAAAATAGACTTCATGAGTGTTTTGGAAAATATAAACAAAATGTGTTAAGTGCCCAGCACAGAAAGTATACTAAATACAGAGACCAGAATAGCACGATTATTGTTACTATTATCACGATGATGATGATGATGATGATGATGATGAAAGGTTTCTATCCCAAAAGTTAAAATAAAAGCTTTTATTCCTTATTTGTAAAGAGGTGATTTTCAAATGTGGTTCCTGGCCTGGCAGCATCAGCATAACCTGTTGAAAATGCAGATGCTCAGGCCCCATTCCTGATCTGCTGAGGGTCAGGCTGAGCAAGATGAGTTTCTTATAAGCCCTCCAGTTTATTCTGAGACTCTAAAGTTTGAGAACTACAATCTAAAATATTGCTCTTTTCTTCTAACTGCTTACAACCTCAAGATTAAAGGCCTAGCCACACAAAGCCATTTAAGTAATGATTCAGTGATTAAAGTAACACTATTATTAGTGAGACTCCTAGAAGTTTGAAGAGCAAACTCATTGAAAACTTCATTCTCTAATTATTTGGATTTTTTATCTCAACAAAAGTATAATATATTCCATCTACATAGGAAAGAAAGAAGTAAAAGATTAAATTTCAACAGGGAAGGAAGTAGAATAATAATGATGATTTCCATTCATCTATTGTTGGACATGGGCTGCTTTCATAGTTGGGCTATTACAAATAATGTGCATATATGCCTTCAAATGTTTTATTCTTTGGGTAAATATCCAGTAGTGCAAATTCCTGGATTGTAGAATAGTTCTATTTTTAACTTTTTGAGGAACCCCCGTACTATTCTTCCATAGTGGCTGCACCGGTTTGCATTCACACCAATAGTGAATCAGAGTTTCTTTTTCTCCACATCCTCACCAACACTTGTTTCCTGAGTTTTTTATTTTAGCCATTCTGACAGGTATGAGGTGATATCTCATATGGTTTTGATTTGCATTTCCCTAATGATGAGTGATATTGCGTATCTGTTGGCCAATTGGATGTCTTCTTTGAAGAAATGTCTTCCTGTCTTCTGCTCATTTTTTTAAAGATTTTATTTATTTATTCATTGGGGGGTGGGGGGGCAGAGACACAGGCAGAGGGAGAAGCAGGCTCCATGCAGGGAGCCCGACGTGGGACTCAATCGTGGGTCTCCAGGATCACGCCCTGGGCTGAAGGTGGTGCTAAACTGCTGAACCACCCAGGCTGCCCCTGCTCATTTTTTAATTGGATTATTTGTTTTGTTGGTGTGGAGTTGTATACCCTCTTTACACACTTTGGTTATGAACCCTTTACTAGATACATCATTTGCAAATATCTTCTCCTATTCAATAAGTTGTCTTTTAGTTTTGTAGGTTTTTTCCTTTGCTGGCAAAAGCTTTTTATTTTGATATGGCAATATGTTGTGCCCAAGATTGCAAATCCAAGAAACCACCAAGAAGCTGACACTGATGAAAGCGCAGGAGGGTTTATAAGCAAGCTCGAGCTTGGGTCCAAGTATACTCGACACAGCAGAGCAGGGATTTGGACCCCGAAGTGGGTTACAGCTTGTTTTTTTATGGGCTGATCTAGGGGATTTTCAGAAGAGGTGAAGGAATTTCTCAAGTTCTGTTTACATTCTGATATGGGGCTTTCAAGGGCATTGAGCTCTGTTCTCATTCTAACATGAGACTTTCTGCCACTGGCTTGGGCTCCGTTGTCTTTCTGATATGGGATTCTCTGCCGAGGGCAATTCTGAGCTCTGCTGTCTTTCTGATATGGGATTCCCTGCCGAGGACATTCTGCAGTTTTTCCTATAAAGTTCAGCTCTTATTCACAGGGGCCTAAGATGGCTGTACTTGTGCTAATGCTAAATTTGAGGTGGAATGGCCTTAATTTTTCTCGGCCTCTCTCTCTCTATACACACACACATACACACACACACAATGGAATATTATTCAGCCATAAAAAATGAAATATTGCCTATTGCAATAACATGGATGGATTAGAGTACAACGCTAAATGAAATAAGCCAGTCAGAGAAAGACAAATAACATATAATTTCACTCATATGTACAATTTAAGAAACAAAACAAATTGAAAAAGGGGAAAAAAGAGGAAACACAACAAAAAACAGACTCTTAACTATAGAGAACAAACAGACGGGTTACTAGAAAGGAGGTGGGTGGGGGGATGGGTGAAATAAGTGATAGGGATTGAGACATACTTCTCTTGATGAGCATTGAGTAATATATGAAGTGTTGAATCACTATATTGTATACCTAAACTAATATAACTCTGTATGTTAACTACACTAGAATTAAAATTTTTAAAAATAAGTTGTAGGATACATAAACAAATAAATGAAATGATGATTTCCAGAATTTCCTCTCCTTGTCTGCTATGTACAGTTGTTTAAGCAGGACCTTGAAAAATCAGATCCATTATCAGTCTTCTTGCTCCTCCTCATAGATCATATGCTTAGAGAACACTTAATTGCAGCAGGCCAGAATGATGAGATTAAGTCCTCTCACAGTTGGAACAAAGACAAATTGGATGTGGCATGCCCTAGGCCAAGAAGGTCAAAGGGAGAGCTGACATTTTATATGTTATAAATACTGCTTACTAGCAATTCACCAAATTGTTTCTAGATCCAGGAGTAAGGGCAAAGGTTCTCATTCTGATTTATCATCTATGTCCTGATGGGTTAAATCAAAATCCTGGAGCAATTTGGGAGGGCAAAGATTCCTGCAGGTTGCCACACCAGAGGTCTGACAATCATTGCTCATTATCAGAACCAAGAGATCAGTCCAGCTTTGAAAGAGGCCCTGGGGAAGACTGGCAAACAATCATCCCTGAGGAAAAGCAATCTGTTCCTAGTCTATCACAGACAATGAACATTTCAAAGAAGATTCAGAAGAGGAGGTGAGGCTGGTGGTACTTTTATCAAAATCTAGGGTAAGGTTGGTCCACCACTCAACCTTAGTGTGGAGGCCGAGGAAATTAAGGCCATTCCACTTTAAGTTCAGCGTTAGCACAAGTACAGCCATCCCAGGCCCCTGTGAATAAGAGCTGAAATTTACATTACTTCAGTTACAGGAAAAAAACAGCTTACAGCTTAACAACCTAGAAAGCCCCATATTAGAATGAGAAGAGAGCCCAAGCCAGTGGCAGAAAGTCCCATATCAGAATGAGAACAGAGCTCAATGCCCCTGAAAGCCCCATATTAGAATGTAAACAGAACTTGAGAAGTTCCTCCTCCCCTTCTGGAGGTCCCCTAGACCAGCCCATAAAACTAAGCTGAAACCCACCTCGGGGTCCAAGTCCCTGCTCCGCTGTGTTGGGTATACTTGGACCCAAGCTCGAGCTTGTAAATAAACCCTCGTGTGTTTGCATCGGTGTCGGCTCCTTGGTGGTTTCTCGGATACATAATCTTGGGCACAACACTTAGATCTTTGCTGCTCTAGTTTGAAGCTTCTTCAAAACGTGGGGTACACTCCAGATGAGAATGGGGCTATTCCAACTCTTCAGGGAAAGAGCTGTACCCAGGCCAGGGGAGAGACCCTGATGACTGTCCTGCCACAGGTTCAGTGAAACATCTTTCTGCCTGAGCCCTGCACCTTAGTCGGTCTACAAGAGCCATAAGGCCTGTGTCCTGAGCACAACTTGCAGGCGATTTCATGCCTAAAGAGGATTTTTCTATAGAATTACCAGAGGATAATTCTCGGCATTGCAAGGCCTTCTCACATTGTGGAGGGAGGGAGGTGAACATTTATTGAGCAGCAACTATGTGCCAGACCTGTACCATACATTAACTCATTTTATCCTTACAACAATCTCCTTAAGTAGATAATCTTTTAAAAAAGATTTTATTTATTTATTTGACAGAAACAGAGAGAGAGCGAGAAAGAGATTGACAATGTGTGCACACTTGTGTGCACATGCACGTGCATGGACAAGTTGGGGGAGGGGCAGAGGGAGAGGGAAAAGCAGGCTCCTCAGGAGCAGGGAGCCCAATGAGGGGCTTGATCCCAGGACTCTGGGATCATGACCTAAGCCAAAGACAGACACTTAACCGACTGAGCCCCCCAGGTACCCTTAAGTAGATAATTTTATACTCATTTTTCAGACAAGAAAACAAAGCAGAGAAAGTTAGGTTACTTATTCAGTCAACCCAGTTTGCAGTTGGCAGAGCCAGAATATGAATTCTGGTCTGGTTGCAAAGTCCCTGCTCTCCTCATCATAGTGCTGTCACGGCAGAAGGGGCTCACTGGGCTCACCACCTGTCTCTGAGCAAAGGTCACTTCAGGCCTCCCTGTGTGAGCTATTGCCCACAGTTCAATGGAAATCATAGGGTAGACATCACCTGTGCCATCTTTCCATAAACACACATCCTAATTATGCTGTCCTGAGGGAGAATCATTATGCCCTTCACCTACCACCAAACAAGGGGTTGGAGATCAAAGGACAGCTGAGCCGGGAGCTTTTCTCATGGATGATCCTTACTTATTCTATCTATTCCTCTTTCTCCTTCCAGACCTTTTCCCTCCATGTTACCCCTACACATGTCAATTAAACAGAAAGCCATCATCAATTTTTTTGTTATCTCTTCCATGAGGGGAAAAAAAAAAGGCTGAGGTAAACATTTTATTGCGAAGGAGGCCAAACAGCATTTGCTGCAATCTGCTTATTCCATCATAATCTTCTAAGTGTTCTTTTATGTGCCCTAAGCAAGTTTGATATACAACACAGTCATAACCATCACTGATATTTCAGCCAGTTAATCATTCATTAGGCTATCTAAGTCAGAAGAATAATATTCTGTGAAGTTCGTATTCCCATTTTCAAGCTGGTCAAACTGAGCCCTTTCAGAAACGGACTCCTTTCTTCTTGGGACTATATAGTGTTGTTGTTGTTGTTGTTGTTGTTTTGGAATATATAATTTATTACTCCCCAGCAGGGATTTTAACTATTATAGAATGGTAGGGTATTAACTGATACTTCCCTTTGTATTTACCGGCTACAATTATATCCTTCTTTTTACAAGCTATTTGCCAGGACAATTCCATGTCAGAATCCATTCCTCCACAACAGAGCAGCGTTCCTGGGCAGCACCAACTTGGGCTGTTACTTGGCAGGTAGAGCAAACAATTTGGAATGGAATAGGAGGAGAGCATTGGTAGATAGCTCAGGGTGTTCTGACGTGGCCTCAACATGGGAAGGAACACCTCCTCTCATCTGTGTGAGCTGATTTTACTCTGGGCATTTGGTCATCAAACCTAATTTAGGAATTCTGTCTAAATAATGAATATATGCATACACTGCAAGAGTAGGGCATCAGCCTCTAGGGTATAATACACACTCAGAAAAAAACACTATATGGTGCTCTGTCTTCAACAGGTGGAATACATGGGTCTCAGAAATAAAAAGTAAAAGTTGCCCCATTGCCACCACTTCCCATCCCAACTCTGGCCTCTGTGAGTTAGGAAATCCTATTTCCCAAGAGGCCAGTAGGCAAGAAAAGAAGTCACCATCCTGGCAGGAATAATTAACAGCAGAGTATCAGAAGATAGGGTTGCTCTTACACTGTGGAAGCAGAAAAAAATTGGTTTGGTACCCAGATGATTCACTGGAGTGTCTTTTAGTATTTCTTTGCCAAATTTTAGAAGAAAATGGGTAAGTACAGCCACCACAGTGTGAGCCAGAATCCCAGGCTTCTCAGGGAAAGCCCCTAATGTGAGGCAAACCTAGAATGGGGAATAGAAGAGAGAGGTTATAAACTCAGTTTATGGGACCTCAAGGATAGCTGCCTTCCTGGGGCTAACAGATTATCCCACTAAACTTCTACTTTTCCCCAGAAAAAGAGAATCCTAGAAGAACTGTTCCCAGATGAAATAAACTTATTATATTAAGCAAGTTGATCCAGGAAATACAAGAGGCAGATTTTAGTAGATGCTGTGCTTTACTGAAAAGATTCACCTCTCACTCTAACCACCTCTACCCCGAGCCCTACACATGCTACACCAAGCCACAAAGGCACTCACCGTCCAGGCTGTCAGGACTCTTGGCTGCTGACAGTGTCAGCTCACAGATGGGCCAAGAAATTGTCCCAGGCCTAAGGGAGCTGCCAGGCTCAAGGTTATGCCTTCTTTCCAGGCGCAGCCTGTGTCCTATCACAGGGCAATGAAGGTTCAGAACAACCCGCTCATCTGAGTGAGGTACAACCCGCTCATCTGAGTGAGGTACAACTCTGAAGGTCTGTTCCAGTTCCAGACTTCCTCAGAGGACTGGCTAAGGACTTTGTTGGTATGACAGAGAGGACCAGCTTCTTCTCTCTGCCCAGTCCTGCTGCCTTCACTCATTCCCCAATCAGCTGCACTGAATTATCTGTCCAAGTCTGTCTTTTAGGATGCCTATGTGCCTCAGTCGGTCAAGTGTCTGCCTTTAAGTTCAGGTCATGATCCCTGGGACCTAGGGTCGAGTTCCGTATTGGGCTCCTTGCTTATTCCTCTCTTGCTGCCTGCCACAGCTCCCCCTGCTTCTGCTCTATCAAATAAGTAAGTAAAATCTTTAAATTAAAAAAAAAAAAAAAGACTCTCAGGGAACCCAACTTAAAATAAATGTGAATAATGGCAATTCCTAAATGAAGAGATTATTGAAGGTTCTATCTGCATTTTCTGATTTTCAACAATAAATTACTTCTATAGTAAGAGCTATATATGCATACATACACATTGCATATATAAAAAATTTCTCAGAGTTCCTAGGTTCAGAGGAAAAACACCCAGTGAGAAGTGACTTATAATATACAAAATGAAGAGGAGACATTTGAAGGAAATAATATTTTATCACATTGTTATTTGAATTTGCATTTGTCTAGTAACTGGCGAGTTTGAATAAATATTTCATGTTTAATGACCAAGAAAAACAATGAAGAGAAGACAAAACTAATACTAACATTATATATATTAGTGAAAAAAAATCGTAACAGACGAAAAACATCCTGGAAATAAATATTTGATTGAAACTGACTCAAAAAAATATAAAATATGTATATAATTTTAGCAGTAAAAATCATAGTAATATATATAATATACATATTATATGATATGCATTATATATACTATAGCATTACACCATATTATATATATTATTATAATTAAAGGAATTAAATTGCTCTTTTAAAATTTTCTCATAAAGAAAAACAAGTATCTATCAGGCTTAAACAGATTTACAGTGAATCCTATCACATTTTTAGAGGAAAAATAAATACTGATGAAGACATGGCCTAAGGCACTCATATATATATACACTGTTTTAGGGAGGGTACATTAATACACCACTTTGAAAAAGTTATTTGGTATTATATTTCCCCATATTTTAAAAATCTGTTTTAATGTTTTTTTTTCTTAATCCAAATTTTATATGCACACTTTGTCCTCTAGCAGCTTCTCAGAAAGGATGTTTATGAGATAATTTTTTTGAGACATGTAAAACTGGAAAACAACTGTAATCTATCCTTCTACTCAGTTGATAGTTTGGTTGGGGTAAAATTCTAGATTAGAAAAATAAGCAATAATTTCCTTTATATTCTGAAGGCAATGTTCCTTGATCATCTAACTTCCAGTACACTGGTGGGAAATTTAAACCCATTATGATTATGACGTGTATGTCACTTGTCCCTGCCACCTCATCGTACTCCCCAGAATCACAGAAATTTACAAAATTATTTTTCTCCACATATATGAAATTACACATTGTGCCTGAGTGTAGCCCTATTTTCACCTACTGTATAAGTGCTTAGTGGCCCATTCAATGTGAAAAATACCATCTTTCAGTTTGGGGAATTTTCATGTGACTTACACGCTGGGGACCTCTTGAAGACTGTATAGAATACATGTCAAAGTCATCCTACCTGAGGGACAAAGAAGCTTAGGTATTTATCTACTAGTTCCTGCGCATTATTAGTTGAGGTTTGCTCCTGATGGCTTTAATTCCCTGGCACAGCCAGATGCTGTACTGGTAGGGGTTGAGCATGTTTCTTGATCAGAGGAAAGCCTACAAGCAAAGCTTCTCAGGTACTTAAGGCAGAGAGAGTCATTAGTGCTTTTGGGAATAGTGAGCACTGGGGGGGGGGGGGGGGTAAGCCTGCTAGCCACAGCACTATTCTATTTTTTAAACTAGGAATGGCTAAAATGGGATTTATTTGGTTATTCTTCACACTATATATGTGAAATGTATTCTTTCATATCAATGCTAATGTTAATTAAGAATATTAAGTAGGGCAGCCCAGGTGGCTCAGCGGTTTAGCACCGCCTTCAGCCCATGGTATGATCCTGGGGACCCAGGATCGAGTCCCACGTCGGGCTCACTGCATGGAGCCTGCTTCTCCTTCTGCCTGTGTCTCTGCCTCTCTCTCTCTGTGTGTGTCTCTCATGAATAAATAAATAAAATATTCATTTAAAAAAACAATATTAAGTAAACTTGTACATGTTTCTTAAATTCCCATTTTATTCTTTGGAAGACGTTTGTTAGAAATGGAAACTTTATGTTTCATTTTCACTGACCTTCTGCTCACTTGCAACAATGGGGCCATAGAGTCCCTGGTGTCATTGGGCCTTAATTCATTCTCTGAACAAGCTGGCCTCAACTGCAGGAGGGCTGTTGTAATTTGTGTAAATATGGTCATTTATAAAGCAGCAGGAACTGATTTGCAAGAACTCTTTAGACAGTATATTTTAGGAAAACAACATGTTGTGAAATTCAATTCAATTTATGTGTCTATTTTTCACATTTTATGGGCCATTTTTATGTAGCAAGATTTTAGAATTTGGGGTTTCAGAACTCATATGCCATGGGCTAAGACAACTTTTTGAATTACAATGAACTGAATTCCCAATTATGCTATTCTAAGCAAGAACAGGTCTATAAAATCTCCTTTTCTGTGGACAACATGTTAGTTTCATTTATTGAGCCAGATGCATTTTATGGTGTGCTTATAGAGCACAGTCATTTAACTAACCAAGGCAACAATAGCTGAAGACTGGATGTTACTGAACCATGCACTGCAGTTGGACTCAAGGGGGGTGCTTACTAATTTGTACTGGCTTACGCAAATAGGCCAAAGGTGCCCTAATTGATTCTAGAGAATTATTTCTGACTACTCAAAAATCATTGGATCCAATAGCTCTGTATGAAGTCAACTAAATAGACAACACATATTTATTCACTAAATTACCCCTTTAACACATCAGCTTAAAAAAAAAAAACACACAACTTAGAAAATAGGTTTCAAAAATATCTCAGTGCCTACAATGACCTGCCTCTATTCTTTGACACAAAGTTTGACTTAATCCAGTTGGTTAAAACAATTTAAAACACTTTTTACAAAGGAACTGACAATTTACTAGCTTGAAGGTCCTTCATTTTTCTCTGAACAAAACAAGGCTCATCATTCTACCTCTGAAGGTGTCTATTTACATTAAAAACAAATTCATCAGAAATTATGGAATGAGCTGTTTAGGTACAGCTCATAAGAACTGACTCTATAGAGGTGGGGACATAGGCAGAATAAAGGAGTTGGTAACAGGCATGTTTTAGGGGACAGTTCTAACAGGAGAGTAAAATGCATTGTGACCCCCTGTAATTTTACACATCAGTCTGCACTCAGGGCCTACTTGATGAGGCAGACCAATCTAGTATTCCCTTTGTTACTATAAATATTTCCAGTCATTAGTTTATTTTTTTATTTTTATTTTTTTAAGATTTTTTATTTTATTTATTCATAGAGACACAGAAAGAGAGAGGCAGAGACACAGGCAGAGGGAGAAGCAGGCTCCATGCAGGGAGCCCGACGCAGGACTCGATCCCGGTCTCCAGAATCACGCCCCGGGGCTGCAGGTGGCACTAAACCGCTGTGCCACCGGGGCTGCCCACCAGTCATTAGTTTAACATCTCTTAGAATGAATTAGTCTTTAGCTTTTGAAGATTACCTTTTTCTTTTTCAAGTTTTATTTATTTAAATAATCTCTACACCCAATGTGGAGCTCCAACTCATGATGCTGAGATCAAGAGTCTCATGCTCTTCTGATGGATAACTGAAATTTTAGGGGTACTTGGGTGGCTCAGTGGGTTAAGCATCTGCCTTCCACTCAGGCCATGATCCCAAGGCCCTGGGATCAAGCCCCATATCAGGCTGCCTACTCAGAGGGGAACTTGTTTCTCCCTCTCCTTCTGCTGTTCCCCCTAGCTTGTGCTCTCTTTCTCTCTGTAAATAAATAAAATCATTAAAAAAAAAACAAATAAATAAGTTGGAAATTTGAACAATACATAAAATACATTTCAAAGGGAGCTGTTAGACCACAGAGCCTACATTTCAACATAGTTCTAAAAGATGATGGCAACTGAGAGAATTTTTGAGGATTATTTCATTGGAACAATAGTTATGCTGTGGGTGAACAATGAATGACAAGAATTGTTTGCAATGTACCTCAAGATAGTCATAGAATTCACTATCTACTGCACTAATCCTGTTTTTATTTAAAATTTTGATATCTTGCCCATATTTGTTTGCATTAATATATTTTTTAAATGTTTCACTAAAATATTATTTATCTTGAATGCTGAGCTTTTGGCATCCCCTTTAATTTTTCTCTTAAGGTGAGTGCCTCACTAGCTCCACCCTAGTCCCAGTTCTGAGTGAGGAGTACCAGGTAATGATGTCTAACCCTCACCTGTGCCTGCTAAAGCAGCCTATCACAGGATAGAGGTGGGTGACTAGGAAGATCTGCATCCTCCTCTTAGAGTGGGTCAAAAGTATGGGAATTCTAGGAACTGTATGAAAACTAATGGTAGGAATATTGTCCTGGGGTCATTTTAAAAAGTATCCTGTCCAAGAGAATGGTCTGAGAGGATTGAAGACAACCTAGCAGCTGGCAGGGCAGAAGGGCACTGAGAGTCACTAACTGAAAATGAGGCACTGCTATATCTGGAGAGATAGACTGAGGGCCAGGGCAATGAAAAGGGCTCCACTTCTCTCTACCTTCTACCCTACCCTCCAACCCCAGAGGCCAGAAGCAAAAGAAGGTTTATGGCATCCTCTTCCCTGAAGAATGCTGGCCTGCTTACAGCCAGGCCCTGGAATGAAGTGTAGAGGAGAAGTCTTGACCTTGAATGAAAAATATTTTTTTTTTCAAAAAAAGATTTTGTTTATTTATTCATGAGAGACACACGGAGAAAGGCAGAGATATACACAGAGGGAGAGGTAGACTCCCTGCGGGGAGCCTGATGCAGAGACTCATTCCCAGGACCCCGGGATCACCACCTGAGCCAAAGGCAGACACTCAACCACTGAGCCACCTGGTACCCCCGAAAAATATTCTTAAGATGTCAGACAAAACATTTCTAAATACTGAATTAAAACTATGATTTTGATATGAAAGTGGCCTTGGTACCCAAGGGTCTGTTGCAAAACTACAAAGGCACTATTTCCATAGACTCTATTGGGGCTAAACTCCAGGAGACTCCTTCACAAAGATTACAATGTCAATGGTGCCCTCTGGAGCTGGGTGTCTCTGAGGCCCTGATAGAACATTTCATTACTTGATTGGGCTGAAAAAACAAGGAACTGCCTAGTTTTTCAAGCAAGCACAGGAAAAAAACTTGACCCAGTGAAAGATAAAGACAAAAATAAATTTGCATTTTAGTTAAACTCCATAAATTGTGCTCATTCAATTCATGGTTATAGAAGGATGAGGAGAGGAATGAATGGATGAATAAACATATTGTAAAGGCCAATCTTTAAGTTATTAAAGAGAGTGATTCTATTTAAATTAATCTGTTTCTTTAACAGGGAAAGGATTTAAGAAGCAAATGCCAATTGAAAGAGGAACAAACATTCACTGGGAGCAAATTTCAATGTCTGACTGACTGATGTTGTTTAGGGACTTTATCTGTATTTCAAAGGTCCGTCTTCCATATAGATAAGCTTGCTGAAAAGAGAAGTTGGTGCCTGGATGCCCTTGGGAAATAGCATACACATCTGGCACAGCTGCCATCTGCTGTCTTATCTGCTAATCTAGTCTGACAGCCACCTAGGGCATTCCCACATCTATACAGTTCTCTTTTCTCCAGTCTCACCTTCACAGTCTTATTTTTAGTTCTCATTTCTCAGTAAGGATTCCAGACGAGTTCCTCAAATCTCTCTTATATTTGGTGCCAAATGAAGCCTTCTAAAATACAAATCTTGATCAAATGAAGATATGTGCATGGGTATCTATGCACACACAAACTTATAGGAATATACCCCCACACACATCTATATGTACATATACACACATATGGGTATGTAGAAATACATAAAAATATATATGCATACATATATACGTATGTTTAAACGTACTTAAAACTAGATGAGTCATATGTAAACATTACATTAATTATGTCCAGTTGGTTATAAGTCCTTGATTAATTTGTTCTTTATGCCTTTTTTTACTAAGTTATCTGCATTGATTCCTCATTAATCTATAATTTTAAAAAAATTTTCAAAAAAAATTTGTTGAGGCAGGTAGGTAGGTGGCTCAGTCAGTTAAGCCTCCAACTCTTGATTTCCGCTCAGGTCATGATCTCAGGGTTGTGAGATTAAGCCCGACATTGGGCTTTGCTCTGGGCATAGACCCTGTTTAAGATTCTCTCTTTCCGTTTCTCTATGCCAGCCCCACAAATAAATAAATAAATTAATAAATTAATTAATTAATTAACTTAAAAAATTTCTTGATGTAGAGGAATATTTAATGAAATGGAAATTTTTGATAAAGTTAACTTTTAAAGATTTGTAAAATAATATATATGATATAAATTCATCTACTTGTGTAACGCGTATTTTATATAAATGAATGGTGTGTGTATAAATATATATATATTTTTAATATATATATATATATATATATATATATATATATATATAAATGCTAGCACTGACTACCCTGGGAGATAAGATCTTGAGTAATTTTTTCTTTTCTCTGTGCTTAGCTATATTCCTAAAATTTTCTACAGTGACATATACAGTCATGGTAGTCTTCCCACTAAGTGTGCTTCTCTATGGCAAGGATGTAAACTATGGTATAGCTAAGCCAACTGATACTTTCCTAACACTGGTAACATTTTCTTGATTTCTATAGGATTACTTCTGCCATGCCTAAAAAAGTATCGCTTTGGCAACATTATTCTTTCACTCTGAGATAAAAGTTTGCTTCATTTCCTCAAGAAGCCAAAGTCCGCCAACCAGATAGCTTTGGAGCCTATGATCGGTAATTACCTTTCTTTTGGAAAGCCTGCAAATGGAGGCTCCTCAATTAGGTTGCAAAAGAGGCAGGGAGTCAAAATATTACACTTGGTAAACCCATGGCCCTAGTATCAAAATAGAGGGCAGTGGGGTACTACTGTTCATTATTAAACAACCCGTTAGCTAGTCAAAGACCCACATGCAGAACCCAGACTGGGAAACAAATGGAACTTCTAAACAGGCAACAAAGGCTTTAATTAGGATGCATAAGTTTACTTTGTTCATATTTTGTACCCACTTTGCATTGTCTCTGCCCTCAAATCTGAAAATCTCTTAGAAGAAACAACAGGTTAACAGATACCACAGTTAATATAGTAAAGTGTAAAAGAGTTATGATAGCAATACTGGAGCACAGGCAAAGACTTAACCCAGGCCAGCAGGAAGGAGGAAGGCAAGGCAGCTTGTTGGACAGGTGACACCCAACTGACTCTTAAAGTCTAAGTGGGTATCAGTCAGGAAAGCATGGGGTAAGGGGTGGGATTGACATGCAGAGTTAAGAAGATGGGCAAAAATACAGAGATGGGAGAGTTAGAGCCCCTTGGGCAGAAGAAGAGTAAAGCAAGATGAACAGGAGAGGTAAGAAATACAGAATTTTATGCTGATGGTAATAGGGAATCACTGAATGATAAATACGCAAAGACAGGACATGCTCACATGTGCATTCTGTGAAGATAATTCTCTGGATAAAATGGATTCTGAGATACTGGAGGAGGGGAACACTATTTAAATTATTGTAGCAATCTAGTTGAGTAATAGTGACTGCTAGAAAATACAAAGAGAGGATATATTTAAGTGATGTTAGGGAGTAAAGGTTGATTTTTTTGATAAAATGGAAAGCCAAGAATAAAGGAGAGAAAAGACTTTAGAATTATCCCTAGAATGGCAGGATCAATTACTGATATACAAAATAGAAGAGGAGAGAACAAGACTGAGTGGGAAGTTAAGCTCCCTTCTGGTTTTGTGGAATTTGAGGTGCTGATAAAGCATACAGGTAAAGAAACCTAATAAGGGATAATACCTGGTAGGAGAGAGATCTGGGTTGTAGATCTGAAGTTTGGAATCACATAGGTGGGAACTGAAGATATGGGAATGAAAAAGATGGCCCAGGTAGATTATGTGGAATGAAAAGAGTTCTTAAGATACAACTTTAAATACAAGGTGTAAAGTGAGGAACAACTGCCCATAGAAGAGCCTCGAAGGCAGTATTCAGAGAATTAAGATGAATGTCAAGAAAGAATCAAGTCAGGAAATGAAAAGGAGAAATTTCAAAGGCAGAAGAGTTAATGGTCTAGAATGCTGCAGTGACATAAAATAAAGGCCAAGATATGTGCATAGAGTTTGGTAACAAAAGATTCACCTATGATCTCAGTGAATGGTTTTCGTGGAGTGGTGAAAATGAAAGCTGGTATTGCAGTAGATTGAGGCACTAAGGGAAGAGAAGAATGTAGATATAAGTATAGATTATTTTCTCAAGAAGCCTGGCTACAAAAGAAAGGAGAAAGACTGAGTAGTTTCTAGAAACATCAAAAGAATCCAGAGAGTTCTTTTCATTTCTTAAAAGGAGAAAAACTTGGCCACTTTGAAGTGGAGGAGAAAAGATCCAACCTCAGCTAAATAAATAAAAGAGAGAGGGGGGGAAACATGAAGATGAAGGGGGAAAAAGTCTTTGCATGTGCCTCACTATTAAAATTTTAAGCCTTGCTTCCTCATGACTGAAACTGTATGCATTCATTCTTCTATACTTAAGTATAGAGTCTAAGTCATGGTAGAAATTCTAATATTTGTTGAGTAAGTGGGTAAAAGAATTTATAGGAGTAAAAAAAAGTAATAGGTAATATTGAAAGTGAGAAGGCAAGAATTGAGGGAATTCTTATTTGACCATTTATTTCCCCTGTGGAATAACGTGTAGGTCATTTGTTGAAGGCAAGGAAAGAAGAGAATAGAAAAAGATGAAATCCATCACCAAAAACCAAATAATCCAATTAAAATAGGCAGAGGACCTGAATAGACATTTTGCTAAAGAAGACATATAGATGGCCAACAGACACATGAAAAGATGTTTAACATCACTCAGCACTCAGCATCAATCAAAACCACAATGAGCTATCACCTCACATCTGTCAGAATGGCTAGTATCAAAAAGACAAGGAATAACAAGTGTTGGTGAGTACATGGAGAAAGACTCCTTGTGCATTGTTGGGGAGAAGGTAAATTGGTGCACCCCTGTGGAAAACAGTATGGAGGTTCTTCAAAAATTAAAAATAGAAATGCCATATGAAGGGCACCTGGCTGGCTCAGTTGGTAGAACATGTAACTGTTGATCTCAGGGTTGTGAGTTTGACCTTCACATTGGGTGTAGAGATTTACTTTAAAAAAAAAGTCTTTAAAAGAAAAATAAAGAAACACCATATGATATGGTAATTCCACTACTGGGTATTTACCCAAAGAAGACAAAAACACTAATTTGAAAAGATATATGCACCCTTATATTTATTGCAGCATTATTTACAGTAGCCAAGATAGGGAAGCAGCCCAAGTGTCCATCAATTGATGAATGGATAAAGAAGATATAAGATAGATAGATAGATAGATAGATAGATAGATAGATAGATAGAGGGAATCCCTGGGTGGCTCAGCGGTTTAGCGCCTGCTTTCAGCCCAGGGCGAGATCCTGGAGACCTGGGATCGAGTCCCATGTCAGGCTACCTGCGTGGAGCCTGCTTCTCCCTCTGCCTGTGTCTCCGCCTTTCTCTCTCTCTCTGTGTGTGTCTTTCATGAATAAATAAATAAAATCTTAAAAAAAAAGATAGATAGATAGATACAATGGAACTTTATTCAACCATAAAAAATAATGAGATCTTACAATTAGAGACAACATGGATAAACCTAGGCCATATAATGCTAAGTAAAATAAAAGACAGAGAAAGACAAATATCATATGATTTCATTTATATGTGGAATCTAAAAAATAAAATAAACAAAGCAGAAACAGACCCATAAATACATAAAACAAACTGGTGGTTGTCAGAGGGAGGGGGTTGGGAGGATGGGCAAAATGGGTGAAGAGGAGATATAAAGGTTTCCAGTTAGAGAATGAACCAGTCATAGGAATAAAAGGCACAGCATAGGGAATATAGTCAATGATATAGTAATAGTGTTTTATGGTGACAGATGGTAGCTACACTTATAGTGAGTATAGCATAATGTATAGAGTTGCTGAATCACTGTGTTGTACACCTGAAACTAATGTAACATTGCATGTCAACTGTACTGCAATAAAATAATTTTTAAAAAGAATAAAACTCCACCTTTGATAGAAAAAAAAAGAATGATTAAAGATATTGTCATAAAATGAGGGGGGAGTTGATTGGGATACAGAAAGGTCTTGCCAGGCAGTGTGGACAATTCAGCTGAGACTAGAAACCATGCATTTGTGATAGCACAGGGGTTGGTGCAGGGAGAATGTGTAAGAGAGTCTTTTTATTGGCAACAGGATATTGATTAGAAAATGTAAAGAAACCAGGAGGGGGCTTCAATATGGAAAAAAATAAAGGGAACTGACTGATGTTCTCTCCAAGCCAAGTTTTTCCCCAAGATATGTGAGAAAATGAAGAAGCTTGAGACAATGGAGAGTTGTGGTCAGAGGGTCACATATTAAATTTTACAGAAGGAACAACTCTAGTGAGTGAGCACAAATCACAGATTATAGCTGTGGATGTAAGTGGATAAAGTGTAACAGAACTAAAGGTTACTAGAGATGAGGTTAAGGAACTGTGAGGCCAGAGTGACAAATAACTTATCTACGTGGACATTGAGGTCACCCAGGATAATGGCAGGACACAGAGGATGACCGTGAGCCAGATGTCAAGATCTTCAGTGATAGATGGTATATAGCAATGTTAGATGGGGACAGATGGTAGATAATGATAGATGGGGTAAATGGCAGATAACTATGATGAAGTAAGCTGGAAAGTGATAGCCAAAAGGAAATGATCTCAAAAGAAGAAACTTTCTTTAAAATGCGGGGGTGGGTAACAGAAACAAAATGGTTTGGATGGGGCAGTGGAGAACTGAAATAATGCAAACCCATCTTCCACTGTTTGTGGTATGAGGAGCATAGGAGATGAGTGACCTTCCATCTAAATTGCTTGAGGAGACTGATCATTTTGGGAATAAGATTACAAAGAAGGCAGAAGATGAAGTTTTAAGTCCTTCATGCAAGATCATTCAACTGTCATGTGTGGATCCCAAAAAATGGCTGTCCTGTTACTAACGACAATTAGCAAGCCATACCTGCCATTATATGGCAGATGTCCTGCTATGCACTGCTATAACTCTACAGTCTTTTTGGAAGAAAAACAACCAGTCATGTCAGGTACAAAAATCTAAGACATAATTTAACAGGTCTTAATATTTCTAAAATATTATGAAGATTATGGTTAAAACAGAATGAAGTGGTCTCTGTAGGCAAACATTAGAATTCTTTCTCATTATCCAGTCACTGCTAGGGATTAGAGAGTAATCTTAAGACTTCTTGTTGTTCCCTTAATGGGCCCCTCAAATCCTCCTCTTCCACAGGTCTGATAGAGACCACTGTTTTTCCCTGACATGTAAAAGTTAAACAAATTGGGATTGAAATTCTGAGGTGATTAGAAAAAGCCTGAAAATGCTGTTTTCCTTTTTTTTTTTTGCTGTTTTCCATAAATGATATATTTTTAAATACTCTAGAAAACCATTCCCTCCTACTATACAATGACATGAAAGGATTTCTGTGTTCTTTAGAGATCTATTTCTTTGAGATGAGCTTGAAACATTGTACTGCCCTTCCTCATGATATCTCTGGTCTTCATGATGATACTAGTATTTCCTTGGCTATTATGAATCAGCTGTTTTTGTCTTTCATGACTTTTATGAGACCTTAAGAAGGTCATTACAGGGATCCCTGGGTGGCGCAGCGGTTTGGCGCCTGCCTTTGGCCCAGGGCGCGACCCTGGAGACCTGGGATCGAATCCCACATCGGGCTTCCGGTGCATGGAGCCTGCTCTCCCTCTGCCTGTGTCTCTGCCTCTCTCTCTCTTTGTGACTATCATAAATAATAAATAAAAATTAAAAAAAAAAAAAGAAGGTCATTACATTTGGGAGAAGTAGGCTTACCTGACCCACTTGTGGTTCAGGATAGGCTTCTCAGAGCAGTTAATGACCAAGCTGGGACCTGACACAACAGAAAGAATCCACATTCAAGTGACCAGAGATTGAAAGAAGTTAAGTGTGTTCAGACCTTTGGATATAGTAAGGAATGGCAAGAGACAGGCAATAAGAGTAAAGGCCTCATAAGCCATGTTATGAATTTAGGTTGTACAATCCCCTGCAGCAAAGAGATAAGGATCACTAGGAGCTTCTGCTGATTTCCACTTCTTCCATACTACTCAGTGGTTAACATGGACTACAAGACCAGAGAAAGAGCATCTGCACCCACATGCACACATGTACCTGATCCACCCACTCTCCCAACTGCAGGACCCTAAGTCTTCTAGCTTTATCAGAAAAAGAAAAGAAAGAACTGTGTCGGCCCTCAGCTGGGTGGTTCAATTGTATCATCAGTAGGAGAGGTCTGTGGGGAACTTTGTCTATAGGGAATTTGGTCCATAGGTTCTGTATAATTTTTTCTAGGTGGGGTCCAGGTGAGTGATAAGAATTGAGAAGCTACAGAGTTGGGAAGCTGAAAAAGGAAAAGTATAATGTTAAAAATTTGATCTAGTCATTTGAAAAATCCAATGATGCCACTCCAAAGACAACAGGGACTGCCACTGATAAATGGAAGCTGAAAAATTTAACATGTCCATTCTGTTAGTAGGGTGGCATGAGTCCAAGTGCTATTTACTTACCTGATCCCATCCTGTTCCTCCTAGGAAACTCAAGGTGGCCAGGAGACAAGACTAAGTTCAGAAGACACTATTTTTTTTTATTAATAATAAATTTATTTTTTATTGGTGCTCTATTTGCCAACATACAGAATAACACCCAGTGCTCATCCCGTCAAGTGCCCCCCTCAGCGCCCGTCATCCATTCGCCCCCACCCCCCCGTGCCCTCCTCCCCTTCCACCACCCCTAGTTCGTTTCTCAGAGTTAGGAGTCTTTATGTTCTGTCTCCCTTTCTGATATTTCCTACCCATTTCTTCTCCCTTCCCTTCTATTCCCTTTCACTATTATTTATATTCCCCAAATGAATGAGAACATATAATGTTTGTCTTTATCCGACTGACTTATTTCACTCAGCATAATACCCTCCAGTTCCATCACGTTGAAGCAAATGGTGGGTATTTGTCATTTCTAATGGCTGAGTAATATTCCATTGTATACATAAACCACATCTTCTTTATCCATTCATCTTTCGATGGACACCGAGGCTCCTTCCACAGTTTGGCTATTGTGGACATTGTTGCTATAAACCTCGGGGTGCAGGTGTCCCGGCATTTCATTGCATCTGTATCTTTGGGGTAAATCCCCAACAGTGCAATTGCTGGGTCGTAGGGCAGAAGACACTATTAGGTGAATAAGCGCAAGAAGCCATTCTTTTATGTTTTTTAACTTAAATTCAATTAACCAACATATAGTACATCATTAGTTTCAGATGTAGTGTTCAATAATTTATCAGTTGCATATAAAAAAACCCCAGTACTCATCACATCTTGTGCCCTCCTTAATATCTATCACCCAATTACCCATCCCCCCCCACATCCCCTCTAGCAACTCTTAGTTGTTTCCCAGAGTTGAGTCTCACATGGTTTGTCTCCTCTGATTTCTTCCCACTCAATTTTCCCTCCCTTCCCCTATGATCCTCTGTGCTGTTTCTTATATTCCACATATGAGTGAAACCATACTGTAATTGTCTTTCTCCAATTGACTTAAGCCATTCTTGTTTCTTCCTCCCTGTGGGACCCAGGAAATTTGACAAAAATCCCCTACCCCTGGACAAGCAGAGCAGGACTAATTTTGTGCTGCACCCACCACCTCCTGTATCGCCCCTACATGACCTTATTGCTTAAGGCGCTGCCCCACCCTAGTCAAGCTGCTGGGCACACCCTAATCAGAAATTGGCTCAGTGATAGGCCAGTTCAAATGGATACTTTAGGGTAAAATGTAATTCAATTGGCCACCTGCATGTGGACCGACAAGACTGTGCAACTTTCTGCGTATCCCATTGGCCACTGGCCCCTATAAAGTTGCTACGCCTCTTAGTCTCGGGGTCCAAGTCCTTGCTCCGCTGTGTCGGGTATACTTGGACCCAAGCTCGAGCTTGTAAATAAACCCTCATGTGTTTGCATCGGTGTCGGCTCCTTGGTGGTTTCTAGGATTCGCAATCTTGGGCACAACACTCCCTACCTTCCTAACTGGGGCAGGCACTTTTATTTCAGTGATGAGATTACAGGGTAGATAGATACATTCATAGAGGGACCAAAGCATCATGCTATATCCTTAACAGGCAAATCCAAGTCATACCCAGTCCCAAGTTAATCATGAGTATAAGTCATGAAATACCCAAACAACTATTAGATGACTTTCTAATAAACATCAGAAAGACAGGGATTTTATTTATAAAAAATTAAAGTGGCTTGAGACCTAGCATCTATCTAAAAGTTTATTATGACTGTTGGAGTTTCTTTCTCAGAGAATGAGGGGAGAAAGATTTACTGAGGACTTGATGTCTACTTGAAGTCTTGCTCAGATGTGTGCTTTATATAATTTGTTAATAAACCCTATGTATTAGATTTTATTATTTTCTTCATTTTATAGCTGAGGAAACTGAGACTCAGAGATAGAGAAATCTCACCAAGTTCCTGTACAGTAATGGGTGCTGTAGGCAGTATTGAAACTTAAGTCTTTTTGTTTCTAAACTACATCTTCATTTTACTGTACCACATTTCTATTCCAGTGACCAGATATAACTATTTTTCTAATCTAGAAAGAAATATTGGATCCATTATTCATGGCCTTCTAAATTCACAAATAAACCATAAGTAGTGGATTGATTACCTAAGAGACCAGTCCTTGACTTTAGGGTAACCATGAACTTTTCTACTCTTCTCAAGTTGAAAGTATACTATGATGATGGTTCCAAATGATGAAGTTTTCATTACCTTTGACAAAAGGGAGAAAAACAATGACAAGTAATTTTTTTTTCATAAGGTTAGCCACAAATGTAAAGGACTTCTATTATTCTAAAATTGCATTCTCTTTCTCCCAATATCCCTCTCCCTGTCCCATTCTCTATGTTCTGATGTGTTTTTCCCCATTAATGAAATAATGGAGCTAACAGAAGGTCATTTGCTTTTTAATGCACTTGATAAAATAATAAGTGGGCAACTCCACTGAAAAAGTGTCCAATGGATGCAATCAAATAAAAAACTAAGGGTGCCTGTGTGGCTTGGTTGGTTAAGTGTCTGACTCTTTATCTCATTTTGGTCTTTATCTCAGGGTTGTGAGTTCAAGCCTTGTGTTGGGTTCCATGCTGGGCATAGAGCCTACTTAAAACAGAAATTAAAAACTTAATTCTATTCCCCAATTTTCTATTCACATGTTAGATACATCCTTCCTCCAACCCTGAATAAAATTTTCGGCATGCTCTTTTGCTTCTCTAATGACCTTTAGTTGATAAGAGTCTAATTTATTTATTCACAATAACTGTCTCTTTTTAGAAATTATATGTTCCAACTAGTTAATAATCAAAACTCTACACTTCAGAGTAATTTAATGTGTTTCCTCCACCAGCTCAATCCTGCTCCAGGCTCAAAGCCTGCAGTGGGGGAAAGGAGAGACATGTGATCTTCTTGTCTTTTTATCTTC
The DNA here is from genome assembly GCF_905146905.1 of Nyctereutes procyonoides. Classification (NCBI taxonomy): domain Eukaryota; kingdom Metazoa; phylum Chordata; class Mammalia; order Carnivora; family Canidae; genus Nyctereutes; species Nyctereutes procyonoides. The sequence goes on from NW_026575130.1 coordinate 227,587, forward strand.
TTAGCTACTTCCATAGCCTTGTCCCATATACATATTGAGTTTTAGTTTCTGATTGTACCAGGATTGGAGATGAGAAGGAATAAGAGCAAAACAAAGGAATAGTTTTAATTAATGACATAGCTGACATCTGATTTTGGTTTTCTCTGTACATGGCAGATGTTTAAAACTGATTCTCCTATGGAAGTTTTCGGGTTATCTAACTACACTTCCACGTCTTAAAATTTTTCTCAGAGGCCTATCACCATTCAAGACCAAAGTAAAAACCTACTGAGTATCTACTATGTGCCATGCACTGTACCAGGTACCAGGATATTTACCAAACTCCTGGCAACCTAAAACACAATGCAAAAGAACGTATTAGCAACATGAATAAATCTTCAGTCTCAATATTGTATTAACTTTAACTTTTTATTTATATTTGGTCATAAAATCTAACTTTACAAGGTAATTGCTATTGTAAAAAAGGGATAGGTCATTAATAGTCTCATATACCAGATGTTATTTGATATATGTTCTAAATTGTGTTACCTCCAATGTAGTGTGCACTTTGAACTTGTAAGCAGAAAATCTTATTTTCAGAGTATACATTCTAGTTCTTGAAATAAATGTACTCACAAATTGTAGTTGGAGACAGAATAAGTATTGTTTATCATGTTTTATAGTAGATTCCTGAACAACATGGGGATCAGGGGCATCAACCCCCCCCCATGCAGTCAAAAATCCTTATATAACTTTTGACTTCTCAAAAACTTAAATAGTCCACTGTTGACCAGAAGTCTTACTGGTAACATAGACAGTCAATTAACACATATTTTGGGCACCTGGGTGGCTCAGTGGTTGAACGTCTGCCTTTGGCTCAGGTCTTGTTCCTGGGGTCCTGGGATCAAGTCCCTCATTGGGCTCCCCATGGAAAGCCTGCTCTTCCCTCTGCCTATGTCTCTGCCTGTGTCTCTCATGAATAAATAAATAAAATCTTTTTAAAAAACAAAAAACTCCCACATATTTTGTATGTTATATGTATTACATACTGTATTCTTACAGTAAAGTAAGCTAGAGAAAATATTTAAAAAATAAGGAAGAGCAAATACATTTACAATATTGTATTGTATATATTGAAAAAAAATCCATATATATGTGGATCCATGCACTTCAAACCCATGTTGTTCAAGGGTCAACTGCAATTCAGTTGAATTTCAGGAGAGGAACTAAGAAATGTATAGAAAGATAAACTACAATGGCTGGGCATTAGTGTAGTTAGGTGACCTTTTAAACTTTAAACTTCCACATCACAGTATGAAGTTGGTTCTAAGATAAGAAAATAGAATAAATTGTCTCCTAAGGACAGACCTGAATCTCTGATTGCTTAGAGGCTGACTCAACTGGAGATCATGGCTTTTGATGGTACTTGGAAGATAGACCGGAATGAGAACTATGACAAGTTCATGGAAAAAATGGGTAAGGGCTTATTTCTTTAGTGGCTTGTTATTTTGTTCCTTACAGACATTTTTCTAATTCCTTCTAAACCTCAGGGTTTAGGGAATGGTTCCTGTTCTGATGGTGAGGATCCAGAATGTGTGATGGCTCAGAGTAGGGAAAATAATATTCTCACTTCTTATATTAGTAAAACTACCTAGTCTTTGTAGTGGGAGAAAAGATTCTTTGAGTTCTCTGAAACAGAAAAGATCCAGGTATGTTTCATTCTTCAACTGCTGTTTGTGCCTATATCATTGAAAACTGGTATTTTTTTGGTTTAGAGAGCAAAACATGGAAGTGCATAATGAAAAATTCAAAACTCTAAAATATGGAAGTGCATTATGAAAACTTCAAAACTTTGAGGATGGAAAACTAGAGGGTGGAAAAACAAAGATCATATAGTAGAGTAATGGAAAAAAGTTCTATAATAATTGGCAGTTCTAAATAAATTGGACTTAATTCTCATTTCCTCCGACATACAAAATTTGGGGAATAATCTTATGTTTCCATGGGGTTTCTCTGTGGGTTTTAATTTAACTAACTTGGGACGCCTGGGTGGCTCAGGGTTGGGCATTTGCCTTCAGCCCAGGGCATGATCCTGGAGACCCAGGATCAAGTCCCACATCAGGCTCCCTGCATGGAGCCTGCTTCTCTCTCTGCCTGTGTCTCTGCCTTTCTCTCTCTCTCTCTCTGTGTGTCTCTCATGAATAAATATTTAAAAATTAATAATAATCTAACTAACTTTAATAGCTATTCTAATACCCTGGCAGCTCATACACTGCACAGGATGTGCAAATTGGAGTCATTCCCCAAAAACAAAATTTGCATCAATTATATCCTATAGTCCCAGAATTCCATGTTGAAATTTATGGGATTTGCACATTCTTACAATAATAAATTTCACTGAAATCTTTGCCAATTTTCTCATTTTTGTGAGAGAAATGAAACACAAAGCAAAGAGAATTATTAAGTTCAAAATTTTAAAGTCATTATGGAAAAAAAATAAAGCCAGTATGGAAAGTCAAAAAAAGTTTAAAAAAATACTGTTTATGCAGAATTAAAGTTCCTTGTAAATATATTGATGTATTAAATTCTATGTTCTACATTTCTGGAACTTAGTTTACTTAACACTGAAGCAAAAAGTTTGATAATTGTATTTTTTTTAATTTTTTATTTATTTATGATAGTCACAGAGAGAGAGAGAGAGAGAGAGAGAGAGAGGCAGAGACATAGGCAGAGGGAGAAGCAGACTCCATGCACTGGGAGCCCGACGTGGGATTCGATCCCAGGTCTCCAGGATCGCGCCCTGGGCCAAAGGCAGGCGCTAAACCACTGCGCCATCCAGGGATCCCGATAATTGTATTAAAATTACTCAATTCAAGATTCAATTCTGTTTTTCATTTAATTTTTCATAAGTTTTGGAAAGATAGTTTGAATCACTAGTCTTGATCTGACTAAGCTTGAAATTTTTTTGCAACAGGCAATCTGAATGCTCTTGTGCAAAGGCAATGCTATCAGGTTTTCCTTCCCACCCTCAAAATATACATAAACAAATAAAATAGAACTTTTTGAAATAAACACTTTCTATGGCATTTTGACTTTATTTTCTCCAACATCTTTTGCTTTGCAGGTATTAATGTGGTGAAAAGGAAGCTTGCAACTCATGACAATTTGAAACTGACAATTACACAAGAAGGAAATAAATTCACCGTCAAGGAATCAAGCACTTTTCGTACCATTGAAATTGTTTTTGAGCTTGGTGTCACTTTTAATTACAGTCTAGCAGATGGAACTGAACTCACTGTAAGAAACTTTTTTTACAAGCAATGTATTCTTGATTTATCTACATGATACTAAAATAGTATGTTTCTGTCCCTGGATAGATTTAATGTTAAGCCTCCTTCATTTACTGAAGCAGTCAATAGAGTCTATCCACATTACATGCCGCACAAATTGATAGGATATTTAAATCTAATATTTTTATTTTCATATCTGTATGAATAAGAATTAGAAAAACATCCTTCAGAAAATTAAGTATAGACCTATTATTTATAAAGAAAACTAAAGCTCAGTATTTTCTACTTAACTTACATGATAGCAACAAAAGCTTTTAGATTTATCTAAAACATAATAGTCATTAATAAATACACTGAAATAATAAAATAAATGAATAAATTAGTTAATGAATGAGTGGCCAAATGGAAAAATCTGATGCTACATTGTAGGTTATTGGGAATATACTATCTATCTATCTATCTATTGGAAGGCGATATTTGCCTTTGTGTCCTGGAAGTCAGAAGCCCCTTTGCACTTCCCTTTTCTTAGAGAGAGCGAGGCTGAGACACAGGCAGAGGGAGAAGTAGACTCCATCTATGCAGGGAGCCTGATGTGGGACTCAATCCTGTGACCCTGGGATCACGTGCTGGGTGAGAAAGCAGGTGCTAAACCGCTGAGCCACCCTGGCGTCCCGGGAATATACCTTTTAATGTTTAAGACAAGAAATTTTAGGTAGTGATGTTTTTCAACTGGCTTTTTAAAATCTTTTTTGTCCTCAGGATTTTCTAGTTAAATTATATGTTTGTAATGACAAATTGTCAAATATTTGATCAATTGTGGCCATTTATTTATTTATTTATTTTTGAAGATTTTATTTGTAAGCAATCTCTACACCCAACATGGGGCTCAAAGCTATAATCCTAAGATCAAAAGGTGCACACTCCACTGACTGGGCCAGCCAGGCACCCGGCCTTTTTAAATTATTACAATAATAAAATTAAAACACATACAAAGTTGTTAGGCTCTTTATGAAACTAAGCTGAGCCATGACTAAATTTAGGACACTCTTTTTAACATGAAAGATTTAAAAAAGGGAGGCATTGCTCATCTACCTTAATATTTAGCATTTGGAAACAAGTGAGACTAGCGTAATGGTTAGTTAACAGCATGTACTCTAGAGCCCCAAAAGCCTAGGTTCAATCCTGGCTCTGTGACTTTAAGTGAACTACTATGTCTCAGTTTTCTCAACCATAAAACGGAGATAGTGATATCCACTTTATAAGGTCATTGTGAAGACTGAGAAGTAGACCTATAAAACTCAGAACAGTGTTTGACATATGGAAGACTCTATTTTTTTTCATATGTAAGATTCTAAAAAAAGCTATTTGGTATTATTTTTTTAAATTTTACATTTATAGGGTACTTGGAACATAGAGGGAAATAAACTTGTTGGAAAATTCAAACGGGTAGACAATGGAAATGAACTGAACGCTATCCGAGAAATTATAGGTGGTGAACTTGTGCAGGTGAGTTATAGAAAGATTATAGCTATTTTTTAAAGATAAAAGTAATTACATATTATTTTATATTTTGATTGCTGAATTATATCTTTAAAATAAAGTATTACCTTTCTCATAAATCTTATTTTTAAAAGAGGTATTTTCTATTGCCTATTTCTTGAAGAGGACTTATATAGATGTATAAAATATCAATGGCAATTTTAACTAAAAATATGTGACGAAAAACCAAAAACCATGTTTTTAAGTGGTATATCCTGTATCTGTATAAAATGTTGCTATCAAGACTAAGAAAAAAAATACTATATCATTTCAAAGCTATAATAATACTAATATTTTCCTTAATTGAACCTTAAATTTTATGACAAATCCTTCTGTGTTTGTTAACTCCTTTCAGACTTACACATATGAAGGAGTAGAAGCCAAGAGGATCTTCAAAAAGGAATGAGCTTTGTTCTTGGAGCACAGCCCAGAACACAAATTGAATGGAAAATCTATATTATACCAAAACTGTTTTTCTCTTCCTGATTAGTCCTTTTGTAAACATAACCAGTGACTCATACTTCCAGTCTTGCCAAGGCAAAAGAAGTAAAAACTAATTACGATTTAATTTGTTTTACATCCTCTAAAATGTACATTTATTGCTCTATTGGTGTTCTAAAGGAATGTGTAACATTTTTAATAACAGATGAATAAATTCTGTTTCCACATTGCCTTATAAGTAGCTTCTCCTTTAAAAAATAACTATATGACATATATATTGATAAACTATATGGTTGTTGTTCTTCTTTTCACATTTGATAAACTAAAAAGATAAACAGCATGGGAGGCAGTCTTTAAAATCTTACACTGGTCATGACTTTCAGCAGAAACTGCAGGCCAAAAGAAAGTGGCAGGATATACTTAAAGTGCTGAAAGGGAAAAACTTAACAACCAAGAACACTCTTCCCCACGAGGTTAACATTCAGAATTAAAGGTGAGATAAAGAGTTTCCCAGATAAACAAAAACTAAAGGAGTTCATCACCACTAAAACCAGCCTTACAAGAACTGTTAAAGGATCTTCTTTAATTGGAAAGGAAAATGTCATAACTAGAAATAAGAAAACATATAAAAGAAAAAATCTCACTAGTAAAACAAATATATGTTCAAGACAGTGGATCAGCCACTTAGAAGCTAGTATGAAAGTTAAAAACCAAAAATAGTAAAAATAACTATAACTACCTAAGTAGTTAAAAATATACAAAATAAAAAGATAATAAAATCTGACATCAAAAACATAAAACATGGAGAGAGGTTAAACATGCAGTTTGTTTGTTTGTTTATTTATTTATTAGATTTTATTTATTTATTTATTCATGAGAGAGACACAGAGAGAGGCAGAGACATAGGCAGAGAGAGAAGCAGGCTCCCTGTGGGTAGCCCAATGCAGGATTCGATCCCAGGATCCTGGGATTACAACCTGAGCCAAAGGCAGATGCTCAACCACTGAACCACTCAGGTATCCCAAATATGTAGTGCTTTTAGATTCACTGGAACTTGAGCAACTATCAGCTTAAAATAAACTGCTGTATAAATAGATCAGCATAGATAAAACTCATGGTAACCACAAGCCTAAAACTTGTAACAGATAACACAAAAAAGAAAGAGAGAGAGAGAGAAAAGAATCCAAACTTAACACTAAAGAAAACTGTCATACTATAGGGGAGAAGGCAAAGAGTGGAAGAAGTAAACAAAGAACTACAAAAACAACCAGAAAACAAATAACAAAATGGCATAAGTACATACCTACCAATAATTACTTTAAATATAAATGGATGAGATCCCTGGGTGGCTCAGTGGTTTAGTGCCTGCCTTCGGCCCACGGCGTGATCCTGGAGTCCTGGGATTGAGTCCTGCATCGGCTCCCTGCATGGAGCCTGTTTCTCCCTCTGCCTGTGTCTCTGCCTCTCTCTCTCTCTCTGTGTCTCTCATGAATAAATAAATAAAATCTTTAAAATAAATAAATAAATATGGACTAAATGCTCCAATAAAAAGATATAGGTTGGCTGGATGGATAAAAATAGAAGACTACCAATATGATGTCTATAAGAGACTTACTTCAGATCTAAGACACACAGAGACTGAAAGTAAAGATAGAAGAGATGGAAAAAGATATTCCATGTAAATGGAAATGAAAAAAAGCTAGAGTAGCAATACTCATATTAGATAAAATCAGCTTTAAAACAAACATAGTCACAAAAGACAAAGAAGGACATTATGACAAAGGGGTCAATCCAAAAATCAATTAATTTGTAGATATTAATGCACCCAACATAGGAGCACCTAAATATATAAAGCAACAGAGAAATTGACAGTAATACAATAATAGTAGGGAACTTTAACACCCTATTTACATCAATACATAGATCACCCAGGCCAAAAAATAAAAAAAAATAAAAATACGGAAACAGTGATTTAAAACAATACACTAGATGAGAAGGACATTATAGTTTTACACAGAACACTTCATCTAAAAACTACAGAATATACATTCTTTTCAGGTGTACATGGAATATTCTCCAGGATTGACCACATGTTAGGCCACAAAAAAATACATCTCAATAAAATCAAGAAGAATAAAATTGTGGCAAGCATCTTTCCTGGCCACAGCATGTAATTTCTTCAATTACCAGAAGAAAACTGGAAAAGACAAACATGTGGAGACCAAACAGCATGCTACCAAACAATCAGTGGGTCAATGAAGAAAATAAATGGAATAAAAAACACCTTGAAAATGGAAACACAATGTTTCAAAATCTGTGGGACACAGCAAAAAGCAGTTCTAAGAAGGAAGTTCATAGCAATACAGGCCTACCTCAAGAAACAAACAAAATAATCCCAAATAAACTATCTAACTTTACACCTAGATGAACTAGAAAAACGAAGAAAGATAACAAACAAAGCACAAAGTTAGTAGAAAGAAGGAAATAATAAAAGGCCAGAGTGGAAATAAATGAAATAGAAACAAAACAAATAGAAAAGATCAATGAAACTAGAAGCTAGTTCTTTGAAAAGATAAACAAAATCAATAACTCTCTAGCCAGTCTCATCAAGAAAAAACACAGAGGGCCCAAATAAAATCAGAAAAGAGAAATTACAACTGACACCACAGAAATATAAATGGTCACAAGAGACTACTATGAACAATTATACACCAATAAAATGGAAAACCTAGAAGAAATTAACAAATTCCTTGAAACACACAACCTTGCAACACCAAATCATAAAGACACAGAAAAACTGAGGAGACTGGTTACAAGTAATGAAATTGATTCAGTAATTTTAAAACTCCCAACAAACAAAAGTCCAGGACCAGATGTCATTACAGGTGAGTTCTACCAAACATTTTAAAAAGAGTTAGTACCTATCCTTCTCAAATTATTCCAAAAACAATTGAAGAGGAAGGAGTGCTTCCAAACTCATTTTCCAAGGGCAGCATTACCCAATACCAGAACCAGACACAAGAAAAGAAGAAAATTATAGGCATATATCACTGAAAACTGTAAAACACTGATGAAAGAAATTGAAGCTGAAACATGCAAATGGAAAAATATACAGTGCTCATAGATTGGAAGAATTAATATTGTTTAAATGTCCATACTACTCAAAGAAATTTACAGATTCAAAGCAATACCCATCAAAATAGCAAGTTCATTTTTCCTAGAACAAAAACAAAAACAAAAAAATTCTAGGGATCCCTGGGTGGCGCAGCGGTTTGGCGCCTGCATTTGGCCCAGGGCGCGATCCTGGAGACCCGGGATCGAATCCCACGTCAGGCTCCCGGTGCATGGAGCCTGCTTCTCCCTCTGCCTGTGTCTCTGCCTCTCTCTCTCTCTCTCTCTCTCTCTCTCTCTCTGTGACTATCATAAGTAAATAAAAAAAATTCTAAAGTTTATTTGAAATGACAAAGACCCCAAATAACCAAAGCAGTCTTGAGAGAGGAGAACAAAGCTGGAGGTATCATGCTCCCTGATTTCATACTGTACTACAAAGCTATAGTAATCAAAACAGTAGGGTACTGACATAAGAACAGACACATAGATTAATGGAATAGAATAGAGAGCCCAGAAATAAACCCATGTGTATATGGTCAATTAATCTATGAGAAAGTGGGCAAGAACACACAATGGGGAAAAGACATCCTCTTCAATAAATGCTGTTGAGAAAACTGGACAGGTACATGCAAAAGAATGAAACTGGACCACTATCTCACATATTAAAGACTTCAATGCAAGATTTGAAACCATAAACATAGAAAGAAAGAAAACATAGGCTGGAAACTCTTTGACATTGGTCTGAGAAATACTTTTTTGGACTAGTCTCCTCAGGCAAAAGCAACAAAAGCTAAAATAAATAAATAGGGTTACGTCAAAGCAAAAAGCTTTTGCACAAAGAAGGAAACTGTCAACAATATGAAAATGCAACCTATTGAATGGGAGAAGATATGTGTAACTCATACATCTGATGTGGGGTTAACATTCAAAATACATATAATTTACACAACTTAATATAAAAAAAACCCCCAAACAACCTGATTTAAGATTGAGCAGAGAAACTGAATAGACATTTTCCTGAGGAAGACTTACAGATGGCAAACAGGCACATAAAAAGATGTTCAACATCAGGGAAATGCAAATCAGAGAACTATAGATCAAAACCACAACTTTACCTCACATCTGTCAGATTGGTAATTATTAAAAACACAAAAAATAAATGTTAGCAAAGCTATAGGGAAAAAAAGGAACCCACATACACTGTTGGTAGGAATGTAAACTGGAGCAGCTACTGTAGCAAAGAGCATGGAGGTTCCCATCCAAAATTTAAAATAGAACTACCATATGATTCAACAATTCCTCTTCTTGGTTTATCCAAAGAAAACAAAAACACCAATGTGAGGGGATATATGCACCTCCACATTCACTGCAGTATTATTTAAAATAAGCAATATATGGAAACTATCAATAGATGAATGGATAAATAAGATGTGTACACACACGCACATACACACGCAGTGGAATATTACTCAACTATAAAAAGAATAAAATTTTATAATTTGTGACATGGATGGATGTAGAGTGTATTATGCTAAATGAAATAAGTCATATGGAGAAAGACAAATACCGCATCATTTCACTTATTATGTAGAATCTAAGAAACAAAACAAATGTAAAACAGAAATAGTCATAAATAATAAAAAATAAACTGTTGTTTACCAGAGTTGGGAGAGGTGTTGAGGGGTGGGCAAAATAAGTAAAAGGAATTAGGAGGTACAAACTTCCAGTTATAAAATAAATGTCATAGGAATGTAACATACACAAAGAGAATATAGCCAATAATACTGTATTAACTTTGTATGGTGACAGTAACTAGACTTATTATGGGGATCATTTTTTTCTTTTTTTTTTAATTTTTATTTATTTATGATAGTCACACAGAATGAGAGAGAGAGAGGCAGAGACATAGGCAGAGGGAGAAGCAGGCTCCATGCACCGGGAGCCTGACATGGGATTCGATCCTGGGTCTCCAGGATCGCACCCTGGGCCAAAGGCAGGCGCTAAACCGCTGCACCACCCAGGGATCCCCCTTTTTCTTTTTTTTTAAGATTTTATTTATTTATTCAGGAGAGACACACAGAGAGAGAGGCAGAGACACAAGCAGAGGAAGAAGCAGGCTCCTCACAGGGAGCCTGATGTGGTACTCGATCCAGGACTCCAGGATCATGCCCTGGGCGGAAGGCAGGCGTTCAGCCACTGAGCCACCCAGGCATCCCAGGGGGCCATTTCATGGTGTATAAAAAATATGGAATCACTACAATACATACTTTAAATTAATAGGATATTGTATGCCAATTATACCTCAATAAAAATAAATCTTGCACTGGTTGTAAATACCTTCCTTAGAAACATTATTATAAAAACAATACACCTTCAACCAGAACTCAGAAATAAGAAAAGCAATCACAAAATAAATATTTCCATAACCTACAATCCAGAGATAATCACTATTTTGATTTTGACACTTATCCTCCTGGTCCCCTTCTCTGGATGTAGATATGTATACTTCCCCATAAATACCACTCGGAATAAAATTATAGGAAATAAACAAACAATGTACTAAGTTAAAAAATTCTATTATATTTTTCTACACTAGTGATTCCCAGACCTGGCTGATACTCAGGACCACTGGAGAAACTTAAATTTTTTTGTTTTCTTGCTCTCTACTGTTAACCTACTAGACACAATCTCTGAAAATAGAACCAGAGATTTCAGAGAGCTCCCAAGTGGCTCTGCTGCAGCAGGTCTGCTAACCAGTCTTTGAGAACAGCCGGGCTATCAGATACCAAAGTATCACTTTCAACTGCTACCTCCCTCTCCTTTTTTTCGCCATAAACACTGATTCTGATGTTTGGCTAGCGCCCCCAAAAGTTTCATTTCCTCATATTCTCACACAGTGTGCTAAGTTACATACTTCAGGCAACTACATTCTAAAAAGATGGATATTAAGGGGTGGAGAGGGGAGTCAACGTTTTTAGCATTTAACTCTATGAACTTTTGTTTTAACTAATTCTTTTTCATATGAAGGTAGCAGCTAACATTTACATAGTTCTTACCAAGTATCAGGCACTGTTCTAAGTGTTACATACATATGGCAGATACATTACAGTGTGGGAAGGAAAACAGTTGAGTACATGATGAAAAGAAAATGATTAGAGAATATGTAATCTTTTCCAAAAGTAGAACTTAAATCCATGTTTATTTTTTTTAAGATTTTATTTTTTTAAAAGATTTATTTATTCATTCATTCATTCATTCATTCATGAGAGAGAGAGGCAGAGACACAGGCAGAGGGAGAAGCAGGCTCCATGCAGGGAGCCCGATGTGGGACTCAATCCTTGGTCTCCAGGATCAGGCCCTGGGCTGAAGGCAGCGCTAAACCGCTAAGCCACCTGGGCTGCCCCCCACTGTTCATTTTATAACTGCATTAAAGACTATACATCGAAAATGGTAATTCCTTAGATTTTCACTTTTTTAAAAAAAATAAAAGTTCAAAGTACTTTTATCTCTAATCTTCTCTACATATGTGAAATAGAAAAAAGGCAGGCATTAATCTCATTTGAAAGTGGAGAAGCTAAGGCATAAAGAAGTTTATTAGCTTGTCTAATGTTGTACAGAGTCCATAATGAATGGAGGAATTAAATGTACCTTTTGACTTTCAATCCAGTACATTATGATCTACACTATTACCCAGCTTGTTATAAACAAAACACCTCAAGAAAAAAATGCCCCTTCATTCCTTAGTGGCACCCAAGAATAGCACTCAAAATGAGTCAAGTCAGACAGTAAAATAATGGCAATTAAGTGGTTAGGTACTTACTGATTTCTGGCTTTACTGCAGGTTCACATTTTCCACAATTTATATCCTTTCCAGTATTACATTTCCACTATTTATTAGTATTAGAGATCTGCCTGTCATTTGCTAATGGAGTGCCACTGCCATCAACCCTCTTTGAAAACCTGACCTTAATGTTATGTCAACCTGACTGACCAAAGGAGGATGCCAGACTCAAGAACAGTCAATCTATCATAATTTGGCCAGTTTATAACCTCTGTGCAGAGAGAACACTTCAACTAACTGAACCTAGAAGAATCTCTCTTGGGACGCCTGGCTGGTTCAGTCAGTAGTGCATGCAACTCTTGATCTTGGGGTTGTGAATTCAAGTCCCATTTCTGGTCATAGAACTTACACCAAGGAAGGAAGGAAGGAAGGAAGGGAGGGAGGGAGGGAGGAAGGAAAGACGGACAGACTTCTCTTTAGGAAGTTTGAATTTGAGAAATATAAGATTTGTAATTGGTAGGAATGAAAAAGGTTTAAAGATGACAAAGAGGGCAGACAGTAAATAAGTCATGAGGATCCAAAAGAATGAACAAGCAGAAAGCAAAAAGAAGGACAGTCAGAAGTAGTTGGATACTTTCTTTCTTTTTTTTCTTTTTTTTTTTTTTTTTATTTATATGATAGTCACACAGAGAGAGAGAAGCAGAGACACAGGCAGAGGGAGAAGCAGGCTCCATGCACCGGGAGCCTGATGGGGATTCCATCCTGGGTCTCCAGGATCGCGCCCTGGGCCAAAGACAGGCGCTAAACCGCGCCGCCACCCAGGGATCCCAGTCAGAAGTAGTTGGAATAGTAAAAGCTGAAATACTTACACATGAAATACGTATCTGGGATTTGCTTCAATTTGCTTTTTCTTCAATCTAGGGGTGGGGAGTCAGGTTAGGAGGGTGTAATATGTGAAACAAGATTGGTTACAAGTTAACAATTGTTACAGCTGTTGAAAAGTACCTAACACATGATAGTTTCATTGGGTGCACAGTAGGAACATGGGAATTCATTATACTTTTCTATGTTTGTACATATTTGAAATTCTCCATAACACAAAGTTAAATATATAATACATGTATAACTCCAGAAGCTAACCCCTTCCCATCACTTCCACTTGCTAAAATCTTGGTCTGAATCATGATTGCCTTCCCCATGGATTAATGTAACTCCCCTAAAAAGCCTCCCAACCTCTACTTTCCTTTCCTCACCCCCTTAGTCTGTTTTTCATGCAGCCAGAAGGATCCTTTAAAAATCTAAATCATGGGCACTTGGGTGGCTCAGTGGTTGAGTGTCTGCTTGTGGCTCAGATTGTGATCCCAGGGTCCTGGGATCAAGTCCTGCAGCTGGCTCCCTATGCCTATGTCTCTGTCTATCTCTCTGTGTCTCTCGTGAATACATACATAAATAAAATCTTTAAAAAATAATAAAAAAGAAAAATCTAAATCGGATTATCTTACTCTGACAAAAAAACCGCAGTGTCTCCCATTTCATTCAGAGAAAAAGCTTATCTCCTTACAGTGCCCACAATCAGGTCCTCTATTTAGCTGACATGCATTCCTGTTTTCATGGATTGTCCAGGAGAATCCCAAGTGGAGGAAACATCCTGGAGCAAAAGTCCTAAAGCAACAGCCAAGCTTGGTCAAGTTGAAGAACATAAGAAGTCTAGTAAGAGATTATTTTAGATTATCTAGAGCTGACTAAAAATAGGAGCAATATTCAGGAAATGCAGGCTGACTCAGCATTCCTAGAACTCAGGAATGATGTGGTAAAAAGAAAAGGGATTTTGGAATCCTACAGAGGCACTTCAGCTCTCATCTTCCTACTTACTAAAAGTCAAGTTCTGAGCCTCATTTTTTCTTACTTGACAAATGAGGAAAATAGTAATGATTTTCTAAGATTGTTTTTAATTGAGGCATGCTATATAAAACATCTAACATGATGCAAAGCATATAGTATAATGTATATATGTAATATGAACCTGTGCCCTTCTCTTGTAGAGAAAACAAAACAAAGTAGTCTTGATTGAATAGACAAGAAAATTCTTTTCTCAAAATATCCCTCACCAAGCCTATGCGGTAGAGTGAGTGTTGGCCTGGCAGGTGAGAACTCTTAGTTCTGGTTCTAGTCTGACACAGCTAGGGACTTTGGGTGAACCACTTCTTCTCTTCAGAATTGAGTTCAATTATTTATTTATTTTTTTAAAGTAAGCTCTATGCCCAATGTGCAGCTTGAACTCATGACGCCTAAATCAAGAGCCACATGCTCTACCAACTGAGTCAGCCAGCCAGGTGCCCTGGTTTAGTCATCTTTAAAATAAGGCAATCGGACTAGATTATCTCTAGTTCTCTCACAGTACTAAGATTCTATGATATCTGGGGGACCCTGGGTGGCTCAGTTGGTTAAGCATCTGGCTCTTGATCTCATCTCAGGTCTTGATCTCAGCGTTGTGAATTTAACCATTGGGCTCCATGTTGTGTGGAGCCTACCTAAAAAAGAAGAAAAGAAAAAAAGAAAAGAAGAAAAGAAAAGAAAGAAAGAAAAGAAAAGAAAAGAAAAGAAAAGAAAAGAAAGAAAAGAAAAGAGAAAGAAAGAGAAGAGAAGAGAAGAGAAGAGAAGAGAAGAGAAAGAAAAGAAAAGAAAACTCTATGATGTCTGCATAACATTAAGTGATTCTTCCTTTAAGTAGCCCTTTGGTGTGTGTCACAGGACAGCATGGCACTGCAATAACAGAGGGTGGAGTGGGCAAAGAAAGATACCTTTTAAGTTCATAAAAACATAGCTGGCTTCATGCATGTGTGTCCCATGTGGGCTCAGAAGGGCCTTTGTGTTTGGTCTAACGTGCTGCTGTTACTGTCTTAAAACTCTCAATACATTTTGAACAAGAAGACTACATTTTCATTTTACACTGGGCCCTGCAGATTATGTGGCTGGCCCTGTTCCTATGAACTATGAATAAGTGTAAAACATATTTCCTGTGAGCAAATAGAGACTGGCAGCAAGAGATCCCTTGGAACCTAAGAGAGGTGACTGGGGGAGAAAGGAGAGTAGGAGAGGAAGAGCACTGTGGATGGATTTCAATTTATGAAATGTTTCTTTACCGTGGGCTACTTGCTTTCCCTGAACTATAGTATAAGACTGCCATCTACTGGTCAATGACATAAACTCTTTCAAAGACTTCAACGCAGGGTCTTTGCATTTCAGAGTCCCAAGGGTGATGGAGAATGGTTTGAGAGAGAACATATTTTGCAGTTAAAACCAATAATTATTAAGTGCTTCCACAGTTCCAACTTCCAAACTAAAGTAATAACAAAGACAGATCTTTTCTATCCCTCTGAGCAATCTCTTACAGCTGTTTTTTTTTATTCAACAAAAAACCACAAATTTTATTTTTAATATTTTATTTGACAAAGAGAAAGAGAGAGAGAAGCAGGCTCCCCACTGAGCCGAGAGCCCAATGTGAAGCTCAATCCCAAGACCCTGGGATCATGACCCTGATCAGACATTAACCAACTGAGCCACCCAGCCTCCCCCCACCAAACAAATTTTAAAAAGTAACTGTTCCAGAAATCAAATGTTCAGTGATGAACACCATTAGTAGAGATATTTAGGTCACTAAGAATATCGAATGAATTCAATTTCTCAAGTTTATCTTACATCTGAATCAGAATATTAGAATAACATCCTCTTTTTAGGGACAGAGTTATATTTTTATATTCAGTGCAAGCTAATGTGAAGGTGGTATCTATCTATGACCTTGAGGCCCAATGGGCTGCCTTCAGGCTGTTGGGTGAGGCAGACATTACTGAAAATCATTTGGAAAAAAAGAGGAAGCAAGGCTGTGGCAGAGGATGAAGAAAGTTAGGGGACATGGAGAAAATTAATAGTCACCCATAAAGAATAGTGTTCCAGGGGGCTTCTTATAGAATATGTTTTTTCCTAAAACGCCTGATTATATGGCCTTTCTGGAATTCCAGGACGCCTAATTTCCACTTGAGATTCTTTTCATTCTTATTTTCATCTGTAACCATACATGAAAAAGCTAGTTCCCAGGGCCTACAAAATCTTCAAAATACGAATTTGTTTCAAAATACTAAGAGGAAACTGTAAAATCTAAACAATGTTTTATCCATGGAACACAGCACTAATTCAGATGCAGTTCAATACAAGTCTTTACTACCACTACAAGTTAACATCTAACGGTGTTCAAAATATTATGCTAGGTATTGTTCAAAGTGCTTTATAAAAATCAGCTTACATTAATCCTTACCACAACTCTGTACAATAAGAACTAGTATTACTGTCCTCTTTTTACAGATGAGGCAACTGAGTCAGAGTGGTTATATAACTTGGCCAAGGTCAACAGCCTGTAAGTGGCTGTACTAGGATTGAACCCATGCAGTCTGGTTCTAGAGTCTATGTGTCCTAGAGTCCAGATTCAATTTAATTTAATGTGCTTATGCAGGTAAATTTTCTTCCAAAATATCATTCAGCAAATATTTATTGAGCATTTATTATGTGCAGGTGCTGACCTACCTGTTAGAGATACAACAGCGATCAGAACAAAACAAAAAGATTCCTGTTTTCATGGAGGGGATATAGATGATATATGAGAAGCAAAATACAAGATACATTAGATGGTATAAATGCTATGGAGAAAATAAAGCCAGGAAGAGGGAAGGGGAATGCCAGGAGTGACACTATGGGTACAATTTTAAATAAGGTGTTCAAGGACATAGCCTGAGTAGGTGATATTTGAGCAACAACCTGAAAGAAGTGAGGGAATGTGTCATTCTAAGTATGCCTTATATGATATTTGGTAGAGTAAGAGCCCTGGGTTTGGATCCTTGGACTCATGAAAGTACTAAAATAGCCCTGGAGTTACATTTTGGGACTCTGGGATTGCGATATAAAGAGCCTAAGTAGCACATTCTATGAGAGCTCCAAGTTGCTAGTTTAGGAAGGGCAGAATAATGCTATTGAATGAACATTATTAAAGAAGCAACAGCCTCTTCATTTATTTTGAGCTGGAATTTGTGTAGGATTGCTTCGTGACTTGGCAATGTTGAAAACTTCATGGAATCATTCTTCCCAGTTTTTTTTTTTTTAATTATTTATTTATTTATGACAGTCACACAGCGAGAGAGAGAGAGGCAGAGACACAGGCAGAGGGAGAAGCAGGCTCCATGCACCGGGAGCCCGACGTGGGATTCGATCCCGGGTCTCCAGGATCGCGCCCTGGGCCAAAGGCAGGCGCCAAACTGCTGTGCCACTCAGGGATCCCCTCTTCCCAGTTTCTAAAGTTAATACACTATTTTACTCTGTCTGGGTTACCAACTGGTGTAGTATATTCTAGAGTTTTTGGGTGGAGTATCCCATATATGTCTATTAGGTCTAATTGATGTATAGTGTTGTTCAAGACCTTGTTTTCTTATTTTTTTAAATGATTTCATTCATTTATTTTAGAGAGAGAGAGAATAAGTGGGGAGAGGGGCTGAGAGAGAGGGAGAGAGTATCTCAGACTCTGCACGTGGGGCTCGATCCCATGATCCCAAGATCATGACCTGAGCAGAAACCAAAAGTCAGATGCTTAATCAATTGAGCCATCCAGGAGCCCCAAGACCTCAATTTTCATACTGATCTTCTGTCTAGATGTTTTACTCATTATTGAAAGTAGGGTATGGAAGTTTCTTTTTTTTTTTAAGATTTTATTTATTTATTCATGAGGGACAGAGAGAGAGGGGCTGAGGCAGAGACACAGGCAGAGGGAGAAGCAGGCTCCATGCTGGGAGTCTGATGTGGGACTCGATCCCAGGACTTCAGGATCATGCCCTTGGTTGAAGGCAGGCTCTCAATTGCTGAGCCACCCAGGTATCCCATATGGAAGTTTCTAACTATTATTGTAGAATAGGCTATTTCTCCCTTTAACTCTGTACTAATCTTCTTCATATTGATTCATTTTGATTCAGCATTTGCTTCATTGCTGCAAACCTTTGACTATAACCCAGAGTTCTGACAAATTTGCTTCAAATAGTTTCTGCTTATTTTTCAATGTTCCTGGAGGCTAGGTATAGCCTATTTCACCAATGTGAACATGGGTCTCCCAAGGTGACTTTTTGACACAGCTCTCACTAGAGCAGAAAAAAATAATTGTTTTCTAACAGGACATATTTATAGATATGAACATAAAAACTTCCAGTAGGGGTTTGAAGCCTCATTCCCTGCATCTAGCTCTTTCATTTCATGTCAGCCCTTGAGGAATCCTAGAACTCCATGAACTATAGTCTGAAAAGCATTATTATAAGTCATTATAACCCTCTGATAGTTATGTGCCTGGTGCTTATGACCTGATGTTAGAAACAGTTAAATAATAATTTTGGCCTAGTCTATCTCTTGCTTATTTTTAAACTTACTCATTACTCCCAACTTCTAATGCATTTGCATTGAGAAAATCTGGAAAATACTAAAAGGCACAAAGAATAAAATTATCTATGATCCCATTTCCAGAGATAATTGATATTAATATGTTAACATTTTTCACATTTATTAAATAAATTAAATTCTGGTTAATATTTTATATATAGAAGTTATCACCTTGGCAATCATTTACTTAACATTGTTATTCTATTCACACCTATATTAATATCATGTCTTCTCTTAGATGCTTATTATATAATTTTATGAGAGAAGACTTCATGTGGTGACTAATATTTCAATCTCCACCCTCAATGACTGTCTTTTCCAACACCTTTCAAAAAAACAAAAACAGGTTGATCACTCAGTTGATTGGAGTAATGAGATTTCAAAATTATAGATTTCAATATCTTTGTCATCTATGCCTACCAATTTAAGCCGTGTTCTATTGAGGTTGTTTTTAAACTTTAAAAAGCAGAATTCCTTTTTTTATTTCGAAATGAAATATTTTATAAAATCCTAAAATTTAAATAAACAATACTGAGCTTTTACGGTTTAAGTATGTACATGTGTGTAGGTGGAAGAAGGTAGTTTGTTCAACAGCCAATCCTGCTTAGCCTTCCTAACTCCAAAACCATGATGCAGAACCTCAGGGCTCTGGGACAGAGTATTTGAACATCGCATTGCTGTGTTAAATGTCCTCGGTCAATACTTCTAATGAATTGAGTGACTTGCACCACCTCCTATGGTTGTTCAGACAGTGCTTCAATGCATTCAAAGAGTATTTATTGAAATCAAAGACAAGAAATCCAAAAAGGGAGGAATGGGTTAGTGCATATCTTTTACTAGTACTTGAAAAAAACCCTCGGGGGTGCCTGGATGGCTCAGTAGTTTAAGCGTCTGTCTTCGGCTCACGTCATGATTCCAGGGTCCTGGGATCGAGCCCTGCATTGGGCACCCTCCTCTGTGGGAAGACTACTTCTCCCTCTACCTCTGTTGTTCCCCCTGCTTGTACTCTCTCTCTATATCAAAAAAATAAATAAATAAAATCTTTTAAAACAAACAAAACAAGACAAAAAGACCTCACAAAGTATCCCCTCTGGAGAGTAGTAAATCAGTAGTGAGATAGCTTAGTAGTATCATTATACTATTATGTTACAAGAGAAGTCATTCAACAAGTATTTTTCGACCAGGATTGTATTAGTGGTTGCAGAACACAACAAAATATAAATGAATAAATATTTATTTCTATGCTCAAGGTACTGTTTGAGGGATTGTGGAAGCTGCAAAGATGGTAAAAGTATAGTTTCCCTTCTAAAGGATACTTAATACTCTAATATGGAAGAAAACTTACATAACATTGTGCTATATAAAGCAAGCAAATGTGCCAGACAATGTCAAGAAAATTTTGGTGTTTGAGTTGAAGGTAGAAAAATTTTGAAAAATGACCAGCCCAGGAAATAGCCTCATCAATAGGTAGCTGTTATACAATGCAGGGGGTAATAACTAATGCAAAAGAAGGTTAAAAAAAAAAGTATGGAAGCAAATACTTCACTGCCTTGATCCTGAAAAGATAACTTTCTCCCAAAGAAGAAATCTTGGTGTATGAAATAGGTGGAAACAAATTAAATGTGAAGTTTTCACAATTGGTATGTTAGAAATACTGAGAACAGAAATCAATTTGAATTCTAGAGGGAAACTTTATGAAGTTGGCATTTGAGTTGAAAAAGGATGGGTAGAATTAGGATAGGTAGGGAAGTATTACAGGTTAATGAGAACAATATGCACCAAGGTCCAAGAGGCATACAGTTTCCATGAGAAAGATGGAAGACAGCAATCTGGCTGGAGCAAAGGGTGTCTGGCTAGACATGAGGTTGGCTGAGTAGGGTGGAGACAGATTAATGGTGGGATATATGGATGGCAGCTGCTGTAGGCCAAGATGGAGATAAAAGGGAAGCTGCAACAAATAACAATTAGTTATGATTACTATACAATTCTCAAAGGAAACTATAATAGAGGTATATAGCAGTGATGATGGAAGAGAAAAAAAAAACAAATGTATAAAATTCTAGAAGACAGAGAAATAACTTGCTGTACCAATCAACACGATGATTGGAATACTCATTAAATCTGGAAAAGAGACAAAAATGGAATAAAGATAAGAAGAAGATAACTTAAGAAAAAACCCATGTTTTCAGATAAAAATTAGTGAAGTTCTTTACTGTTGGAGAGGTTACTCTATGAAATTAGTTTAATTCCTAGAATGATCATGAGGATCATTTATTATGTGGACATACTTAACTAGATAGCTGCCTGAAGAAACCTGCATTATCACCTTAAAGCATAATTTATCACCTCCCTCTCGAGAACTTAGTGCACTTGAACTTCAGAAGTTTGGAAAGTCTTCCTGAAAATATCTATATTTTATCTAATTGTTATGGCATTCTCATTCAATATCTTCTCTACCCTAGCTCCAGGCAGACTAACTGCACTGACAGTATTATGAATGTGCTGGATGACGGTTGCAGTGTAATAACTCATTTTGTGGTTTCTGATGCATCTTTTCCACTGGACATATCAGGCAGAAAGGTTAAGGGTGTGGGGAATGCTGAGCTCCTACATCCTAACAGTGTACCTGGATTTCAGTAAAGTACTTTCTTTGAAATTGCTTTTAGGAGGGCACAGGATGTGATGAGCACTGGGTGTTATATGTTGGCAAATTGAATTTAAATTTTAAAAAATCTTTTTTAAAAAAGGAATTAAGTTGCTTTTTATTTAAAGACATAGAAAATTCCATCACATACTCCATATTCATTTCTGTCATGTGGAATAATGAAGAATCACTGGAATTTTTACAGAGAGGAAGCCAGAAGAGGTGACAGGCTCTTTCAATTGAATTTAGTCTGAATGATCCCTCCCTGTTTGCATTAATTGCTCTCCCAAATGTGACAGACCTTCCTGACTCAAGAGATCAGACTCTCTAGTACCAAGATGTAACTTTTTGCCAAGGACAAGTTTAAAACCACTTCAGAACTTTTTCAGTTTATGTCAGGCTACTTCTAATAATTCCAACAATTTTTATCAATCCTATTTCAATAATTAGAAGCAATTGACTCAACCTTGCCATTGAGAAGAATGCTTCCTTCATTAGTATGGGCAATAGCTTACTTGCCTCCAAAAATTTTTGTAAAGCCTCAATGTCACTTATGATAAGGGCTTTTTCAATCTACTACCAGCCTATAATTTGGGCTACAACATACAGCCTAGCTAATTTTCAGGTAATGTTCTTCTCATTCCCATTTGCATTCTACAAAGCAAATGGACAATGCTATTTTCTTTAAGGTAGTATATCGTCTTTGCTCTATTATTGGGTAATAGATTTGGAGGCAAATTAAAGCAAGGGTGGGGCATCTATAGAACAGCATTCGAAGTGCTGGATTTGGAATCAATTTTAAGCTTATAATTTTTTTAATAACCTTAGGCTATGTACTCCTTTTGTATTTCACTTCCAAATTCTGCAAAATGGTATTATTACAGCTTCAAAGAGGTTTTGTAAAGATTTAGTGGTACGCGGTCATATCTTCATTCATATCACACTAAAAGAACCACTAATATATACCTGTGTTTTCTGAATAATTCAAGATTCATAATGTGACAAGGAAGAAAATATTTGAATTTGGAGCCAGGGAAAATCCAGGCAGTAGGGTTAAATAGAGTTCAGAGCCATGTCACCTCAAAGTATGCTACTCTGGGATATTGATTATTTTAAGTTAAAGGAGCTTGAGAAATAGTAGGCGCAAGAGGGGCACTCTGACCTTCCTTAATTTCTCCTGACAGGAGATAAAACTGCCATGTGAAAACTGCTTTCCCTCTACCAGGAGGAAGAAAAACATTCTTATCACCAGAGATGGGGAATCAGGCTGAGAAATCTGTACAAACAAACCTTGGTACACTAATGCTTATCTTCCTCGTCTTTCTTCACAATTTACTACCCTGGCCCAAAACCATTTGTCTCATTTGGTTCTTCGCCTAAAAGGAGTAAGCTTTCTGTTCTGGTCACTTCTTCATGTCTTCATTCTCTTGTGAAGGTTCTCGTGTACATTTAAAAACCAAAATTAATAAACCTTGTGTTTTAATAAACCTTGTGTTAATTAACTGGACCTTTTGTCCAGTTAATCTATCTTATGTCAGTTTAATGTTTAGGCCCTGCTGGAGACCCAAAGAGGGTTGACAGAGAAGAATTTTTCCTCACCTACAGTTTTGCTGACAAGGATGGGATGTCACTGGTTAGACACTGCTCACTCTGGGGTCACTGCAGCTGAGAGATCCTGGTGATGTGGAGAACAAAAGAAAAAGAAATATAGAAAAAAATTAAACTTCCTTATAATTTACAGCCCATTAACAAGTACTTGAGACAGAATAACCTTCTCCAGGAACTCAACTCTCTCACTATTAATACTTTGCTAAAGGCAAAAGGCAACTTTAGCTTGACATTAGCCTGGCCTCCAATATCCTCTAAGTCTTCTTTAACATATAAAATCCCTTTGGAAACTTCCTTTACCTTTGCCTCCCCACCCCCACCCCCAGGATATATGTTAGCAATCATCCTCCAGACATATGGCCCATTGATAGACATCTGAAGGGTTTCACGAATAAGGTTTTACTAGACAGTAGTAAATAACCTTATCCTAACAGCTGTTAGGCCCCCAAGGTCCTGGAAAGCTCACTTTCAAATTTCTTGGAGACTACACTATCCCTAAACCCTTCCCAACTTGAAACTATAAATTAATCACTTCTTACAACCCAGGTGCAGTTCTTTCTGCCTGCAGGTCCTGTCCCCATGCTTTAATAAAACTACCTTTTTTTGCACTAAAGACATCTCAAGAATTCTTTCTTGACCACTCATTTCTGCACTCTAACATTTCATATCACGGGGACCTCTGACATAAGCCAGTACAAGGTAAGAATTTTCACCAGTCAGTCTTCTGGGTCTCTGCCTATAAGATCCAATCAAAGCAAAAGTGGTAAGAATCTTTCCTCATGTTTTTCCCTTTCCAAATTTAGATTAGCCGGTATAAACTCTGGTGTGAACTAGTTCTTTAGGCACAGTGATTTTCTGTTACAAGTATTCTTGTTTTCTATTTCAAATGGCTGTAACAAAAAATAATAAATAAATAAATAAATATAATATAAAGCTTAAAAAACAATCTCCCTAGACCCCAGCACCCTCAGAGGGTTCACCTCGTTTTCCCCTTCTGTAGGGGTAATACCCCACTGATTAATAGGGTCAACTAATCCCCAAGTGCACCCCAGAACTCACCATCAAACTCAGTAGAGGATCAGGAACTGGTTCTTAACTGACACTGCTGTGACTTTACCATCTGTTTAGAGGATTAATTCCTGTTACCTCTTATTCTATTCAAGTTTCTGGTCAACCCATTTCATTGTCTATATCTCAGGCCACCCCAATATCCTTAGGTCCTTTTAATACCCATCATACCTTTCTAGTTTCTGACTCCTCACCAATGTCACTGTACGATTTAATGAGAAAAGTGTTTTTTATTTTCCTGCTCTCAGATCAAACTGCAAACTTCCTGTTTTCCCTAATGGAAACCCATCTCAACTAAAAATCTTCTGAAGAGGATGCAACGTTAAAGGATGTCCCAGCTAGTGCCTGGGCCTCGCCTGCAAATGAGATTGGATTGTTACAGCAACACAAGTTGTGCATATTACCTGGAAAAAGGAATAAACTTCTCCTATCAGTACCCCAGTGCCTCCCTCATGAGTGCACAGTAAGGTATTGAACCTACTCTCTTTTACAGCAGGGTATTTACTTTCTAGCTCTGTAACACCATAATCTTACCAGTAAAGAAAGGAAAATCTAATTCAGACTGGAATCAATCTATTGATTTGTATAAGATCTGAGAGCCATTAATGCCTTTTAAATTCCTCATCACCCCATAGTTCCTAATTCAGCTACCATTCTTTTTTTTTTTTTTTAAGATTTTATTTATTTCCTTTAGAGAGAAAGAGCTGGAGCAGGGGGAGGAGCAGAGGGGGAGAGAGAGGGAGATAATCTCCAGCAGACTCTGTGCTGAGCACAGAGCCTTATGTGGGGCTCCTTCTTATGACCCTGATATTTTGACCTGAGCTGAAACCAAAAGTCAAGGCTTAACCTACTGAGCCACCCAGGCACCCTTCAGCTACCATTCTTTTTTTTTATTATTTTATTTTATTTTATTTATTTATGATAGTCACAGCGAGAGAGAGAGAGGCAGAGACACAGGCAGAGGGAGAAGCAGGCTCCATGCACCGGGAGCCCGACGTGGGATTCGATCCCGGGTCTCCAGGATCGCACCCTGAGCCAAAGGCAGGCGCCAAACCGCTGCGCCACCCAGGGATCCCTTCAGCTACCATTCTTATCTCAATTCCTGCTAATGCAGCCTGATTTATAGTAATTAAGCTCTGCTCAAATTTCTTTTCAATTCTAATGTACCTGACTCACAATTCCTCTTTTCATTCACATTTAGAGGGAGGTAAGTAACTAGACTGGTATACCTCAGGGGTATTACAAGTCTCCCTCAATATTTTCTCAAGTCCTTAAAGCCAACTTAGATTCCAAGGCTCCACTCTTATTCAGTATGTTGATGCTCTTCTACCTTGTAACCAAACTGAGCAGTATGCTCATATAGGAGCTGAAAGAGGCCATAAGACCTCTTAATCTAAACTTCAAGAGGTACAAACAACTGTTAACCTACTCAGGACAGGAAATGTCTCAAGGCACTCAAAATGCCATCAGTCAGTTTTGTATATCCCTCTCTCACAAATGATTGAAAAAAAAAAGCTACATAAATTTCCAGGGGCAGCTGGCTATGGCCGCAAATGAATTCCTAACTTTGCTGCCCTTGATTCTCCCAAGATGCTACTTCAGAGCCCATTACCAGGCCCACCTTAACCTCCTGTAAAGGCTGAAATTCGCACTGTCGACACCAGCAAGTCTCAGCTTACTAATTTTGACAAAACTTTTCACCTATATTATCATGAAAATTACTGGGATTGCTGTAGGAATTCCAGGAAAACCTTCGTCTCTCAGTTAAGTCCTTTCTGTCAGCTGGGTCCCCTGACAGCAGGCATGCCATGATGCCTGCATGCACTAGCATCAGTTGCCTCCTTGCCAGAGCCGGTACGCTTAGATCAGGCTCCCCATTCACCTGTATGTTCCTCATGCTTCCTCTGCTCTTACAAGTTCATATGACAACACCTCTCTTCCTGGTGGCAAATCACCCATGAATAGGTCCTTATTATCCAACCCCTTTCATCTTCCATTGCTGTAACACTTCAAATCTGACTACTCTATTATCCCTTCCTTGTAATGGACAGAGTCACTTCACCCCACAGGATTGCTTTGCAAATACAGAAACTCTCTCAAAGCAATGAGAGCATCTCTTAGATACTGCCTTTACACAACCCAGACTTAAGTTCTTTTTTTAAAAAAATTTTATTTATTTATTTTTGAGAGACCCTGAGAGAGAGGGGGGCAGAGACATAGGCAGAGGGAGGAGAAACAGGCTCCATGCAAGGAACCCGATGCAGGACTCAATCCGGGAATCCGGCATCATACCCTGAGCCAAAGGCAGACGCTCAACCGCTGAGCTATGCAGGTGCCCCCAGACTTAAGTTCTATTTTGTGATAGTTCCTACAGAGGAGATTTCTGGGAGAAACTTAATAACTGGTCATACCATAGTTTCTCTACATAAAACACCTGGGCACACTCTCTGCCCCACGATAGTCAGCCCAAGCTGCTAACCGTATAGCTCTCACCAGAGCCTGAACACTGGCAAAACGAAAAACTGGCACAGTTTACAGCAATTCTAGACATGCTTTTGGAGTCCTTCAGGCTTTTGGCACAATCTGGAAATCCTGAGGATTCTTAACCTCTGCTGGTTCATTTTGCCAATGGGCGTATCTGCTGCTATATACAAGCTATTCACTGCAGCTAAAATCGTTACTGTTTACTATGTAGCCATACTAAGGTGACAGCTACTGTATCTCTAGGGAATAATACGGCTGACACGGCTGCTAATATGCAGTTGAAAATAGAGCCCCTTTCCTTTTCCACTTAATTTATAAATCTGCCTTTATCTCTGACTGATATTATTAACTATTCAGGCAAATATCCCACAATCTTGAAAAAAGACAAATGAATACAAAAGGGTGCCAAGTGATTAGAGATTATATATTGGGTCAAAGAGACTTCCTGAGGCCCCCTTTCTTTTCACCCTTCAGCTTGTACTTATCTCCCATCTGATGGGATATCCCATCATATGGGTACGATGGGAGATAGTTAAGGAGCTAAAAGATAATTTTTTCTTCTCTGGCATCTACAAAATTTCTGATCAAGTTATTTCCCAATGGACTACTTATAAATCTCACCAAATTTCTGGAGGAAACAAACATACCTCAGGAAATCCTCTAAGGCCCACATTGCCCTTTGTGGGACCCCAAAATGGATTCCATAGATTTATTTCCAGTGTCAAGCTATTCCCACTATTTGGTTACTGTCTGTATATTTAGTAGGGGGGACTGAATGTTATCCAACCAGAAGTACCAATGCTACAACAGTGGTGAAGAATTAATAACTGGGAGTATTCCTTGTTTTGGCATTCCTTTATGGGTTGGGTCAGAGAAGGAACATATTTTACAGCAGAAATTAACCACTTGCTCATAAAAACTTAGGGGTACTCATTAAAATTTCATTTTCTGTACCATCCCTAATTCTTAGGACAAACAAAACATATAAATCCAGATATCAAAAGGACTATAGGAAAAACCTGTCAAGAAACTGGATTTAATGGCCAGGAGCATTACCTCTGGTCCTTATAAATATTTGGAATACTCCAAATAGAAAACATAGATTAACATCTTTTGAAATAATGTTTGGTCACTCTATTCCTATTGGCATCTCTAAATTTTCTATTCCTGGATTAGGAAATAATGTTTGAAATAATGAAATAATTATTGAAATAATTGAAATAATGTTTGGTCACTCTATTCCTATTGGCATCTCTAAATTTTCTATTCCTGGATTAAGTAAACATTATTGGAGTGTAAGTGAAAAATCTGATGCTACTGATGTGATGTGGGCTGGGAGTGAACGGTCAAAAAAGAATTCTTGTGACAGTGCAAAGAAGTTGTTTTTACTATAGCAGGTGACAGGAACCATGGGCAAATAAGAGCTGCAATGTGATTGTGAGTAGCGACTGATTATATACTTTAAGTTGGGAGGGGCAGAGACAAAGGAAGTTTCCAAAAGTATTTTCATATGTTAAAGAAGACTTACAGGATCTTGGAGGTTGGACAAATGTCAAGTTAAGATTGCTTTTTGCCTCTAGCAAAGCATTAACATTATGGCAGTTGTGAGTCTCTTGAGGAAGGTCATACTCTTGCCCGCCCCAAGTATTTGTCAACAGACTGCAAGTTGCAAGGAGATTTAATTTTATCTACATTTCTTCACGTCACTATGACTAGATATATACAAGACCTAACTAGTATAAATGGAGCATATCATCAACAAGTAAAAATGGTAAATGCGAAGCTTTGCCATTAGAGGAAAGCACATATTATCACCTCACTGAGAAGACTTTTATGAAGTACTGCTAACCACTCACACTGCTATCAAAATAAAGGGAAAATCCTCCTGGAATTACACAAGTCTTGCCAACATATACACCATGATCAGCACTCCCAGGACAAATAGAAGACCATTCCTAAGATGACCTTAAAGTAAAGATTTCCCAGGCAAATTCCCAAGTCCCAGAAGCAGACAACATCATGAGATAGATAGCTTTTCCCAAGATCACAGATCAAGAACCTTCACTTCCACCTATTTTCTCCCCCACTGGGTCTCCCTACTCCCAGTGGGAACTAAGAAAGAGGGAAAAAAAATCTTCCTTTTAACAAAGCCTCCCCTTTCTTTAGCCACTTATTAAAAGGGTGATTGGAGGGGTGCCTGGCTGGCTCAGTTGGTGGAGTATATGGGACTCCTGATCTCCAGGTTGTGAGTTTGTACAGAGATTACTTAAAAATAAAATCTTCGAGGAGATTGCTTGTCTCAATCTATCCTACTCTCCCTCTGATCCTCTGCTATGGACTTTCAAACTGTGTCTCACTTAACTCTTGTTTTCTCAGCAGGTTATGCAGAACTGACACCCCATTAAATCACTTTTCCAAACCCTGGCCACATTAACTAATCAATCTGATTGTTGGTTATGCCAACATCTAGATCTTGCAAAAGAACCTGAAATTAATTTTTATTCCTGCGAATATGACCAACTGGTGGACCAATTTGGGAAAATGGATATATGACAGGGTATGGCATCCATGACCAAAAATACACATCATTCTTCAGTTTTTGGTGAGTCAATTGTACACGGAAAAACCTCTATGGAAGCTCAAGGACTGTCCTTTGCTCAAAGACATTAGAAGGGAGTTTTTTTCCTTTTTATTGAAAATCTCGATGGTACTGGACTTTTCCCACATGACATATCAAGTCAATACTACAATCAAACTTTTTGGTCTGATTCCACAGGTGGCATTCTCAAGCTTCTCATGAAGGTCAGAAATCATTTCATTACTGACTCTTATGGTACAGACACTTACCAAACCACCAGATTTTACAGCAGGTTCCCAGTGTAACCTGGGAGCAGCTGAGTTGCCAAAGGCCAAAGATCACATATGGGGAAACCAAAAATTTGCGCTAACCTAATCATATAACAAAACCATGCCTTATTGCTGCTGAGGCCTAATTGCAGGCCTCCTATATCCGATTATTTCACAACCTGTTCTTCTAGAGACTGACAGGAATACACAGAAGATGGAGATGTGCAGATGCCAATAAGGCAAGTGACAGGATACATCAGACCCCAACTTAGTAGGTCAAAAGTTTCATTCTGATCTCATCCATGAATGGTACTGGTCTTTTTTTTTTTTTTTAAGATTTTATTTATTTACTCATGAGAGACACACACACAGAGAGAGAGAGAGAGAGAGAGAGAGAGAGAGAGGCAGAGACACAGGTAGAGGGAGAAAGCAGGTTCCATGCAGGGAGCTGGATGTGGGGCTGGATCCTGGGACCCCAGGACCCCAGGATCACACCCTGGGCTGAAGGCGGCGCTAAACCGCTGGGCCACCCAGGCATCCCGGTACTGGTCTTTTTATCTTATGTGATGATAAGGTATACAAAGAGTTCCACCTAGATGGTCAGGATGATGCGGACTCAGATTCCTGATACTCTCTGTCCTGGTACTCCACCTTAACTGCCAGCCCAATTACAAACTTCGGGTCCTTTGGTCTTAAAGTAGTGCCACATGAATACACTAAACAAGATGTAACAGAAAACTGGCTTGTGCATCACAATTCTAAGTTCTTTTTCAATATTGGGCTCCCTTTTCCCAGGCTTTCAAACTTTTGAGTTGGAAAAGGCAGTTCTAAATCTTTCCACAGAAATATAACAGGATTTCAGTATCATTACACACACATTGGAAGCCCTTCTATCATCAGTTAATAGTTTAGGCTTTCTGTTATACTCCAAAGTTACCTCTCCCTAGACACACTGACAGCCCCAAAGGAGGAGTTCAGGCAATCACTGGTGAAGAATGCTACTTCTATGTAAATTGCTTGAAACAAATAGTGTTTAACCTGCACCTTTTGAAAGACCAGATAAACACTCTCCATCAGATAAATGAGGTTCAGCCATTCTGTTGGGCTGACCTATTTCTAGGGATAGGAGGCTGATTTAACAGGATATGAGGAAATGTGCTTCGACTTATTTCCTATGTATTCTTATCCTAACCTATTCTTTCCCTTTGCAGATAGATCCATTGCCACTTGGCTGCTAACTTAATTCTTTTTTTTTTTTTTTCTCCACAGCCACCAATTCAGCTTTCATGTAAAACTTCTAAGGAACTTTCAGACAGAGGAAATGAAGGAGTTCAGAGTGTGTCACCCCAAAATACACTGCTTTGGCATATTGATTAAGTTAAAGGAGCCTGAGAAACAGCAGGTGCAAGAGGGCCACTCCGACCTTCCTCAATTCTTCCCGACAGGAGATCAAACTCCCATGTGAAAGGTGCCTTCCCTCTATGAGGAGGAAGAAAAACATTCTTATCACCAGAGATGGGGAATCAGGCTGAGAAATCTGTACAAACAAACCTTGGTACCCTAATGCTTATCTCCCTGTCATTCTTCACAATTTACCACCCCTGACCCAAACCCCTTTACCTGGTTTGACTCTTTATCTAAAAGGAGTAAAGCTTTCTGTTCTGGTCACTTCTTTTATCTTCATTCTCTTGTGAAGGTTCTCATGTGCACATAAAAACCAAAAATTAATAGACCTTGAGTGCTTTTCCCCTGAAGTCTCATCTTATGTCAGTTTAATGCCTAGGCCCTGCTGGAGACCCAAAGAAGGTAGGTAGAGGGGAATTTTTCCTCACTTACAATGGCCATTTTCTTTCTGCTAGCACTCTAATCTCATAGGGGGTCACATTCCCAAAACCTTGGGGTTACCCTTAAATTCACTCCCATGAGGTACATGCCACAGTCTCAGGATTTGCTCTCGGGCCTCCTTAGAAGCCCCGGCTCTTAGTTACGACGTCCACCTCATTATAACTGCTTCAGGAATAAATAGGTGTAACGTGCCATATACACAACACAAACCCTATCAGAGGGGGCCCTAAACCCTTGGCAATAAGGACCCGAAAGAAATACAGGGATAAGGAAAGGTGACCGTGGGCAGTTCCTGGGTGGGATCCAGCACCTGACGTCCGCGGGACTTGAGGGTGACTTCCTTTTCTTCCAGTGAAACCTGTCTAACCAGCTTTCCCTCAGGGCGCAGCAGAGCCGAGGGGGCGGCCCCGCGCACGCCGCGGCCGGGAGGAGGCCGAGCTGCCTGCCGAGCTGCCTGCCGACCGTCACGGAGACAGCAAAGCGCCGGAAGGCGCCTGCGCGCCGGAAGGAGAGGGGACCAGGCCCGTTTCCGGGGAGGGGAGCGCGCATGCGTAGGCGGCACGCTGTGGCCGTTTGAGGGCAAGGCGAACCCGGAAGTGCGGGACCTGAGGGATTTCTGGCTGCGGCGGGACGACGACTGGTGGGTGATGGAGGCGGGCGCGGCAGCAGAAGATGGTCGGGACGGCCCCCGGGAGCGGCTACGCTTGGGCGAAGCTGGGAGGCAGCAGCAGAACCACGAAGTGCGGCCTCAATCCACAGCCGACCGGTTTCCGAAACATTCCTACTGGCTGGATCTGTGGCTCTTCATCCTCTTCGACGTGGTGTTGTTCATCTTCGTGTATCTTTTACCGTAGTGAGTACTCTGAATGCGGAGTTGAACGGGTAGGGAGCCAGCCACTACAGTGTGGGCGTAGGCCAGGTAACTGAATTCCAGAGAACAGGGTATGCCCAAAATAATAAGTCAGCTGGCCAAGTGGCAGAGTCGACTGGGGGTGCTGGGGGTCGGGATGAGACTGGAAGTAAAGTGTTCTTCCTGGGCACCTTAGGGTCTTCAAAGAGGTGTGGAAGGAACTTGGCTTCATAATTTCTTCTTCTTATGTTTTGGAATGAAACCACCTGGAGTTGGGGGCACCTGGGTAGCTCAGGTCATGATCCCCAGGGCCTGGGATCCGCGACAGACTCCCTGCGGAGCGGGGAGCCGGCTGCTCCCTCTCCCTCTGCCCCTCCCTTCCACTTGTGCTCTCTCTTAAAAAAATAAAATCTTACAAAAGAAAAAAAAAAAAAAAGAAACCAGCTGGGTTTGAGTTCCTCTAGTACCGCAAAATTAGAGATACTATTTAGCTTTTCTGAGCTTCATTTTTCCCATTTACCACTTGGGACCGGTAGTAACCAGGTCATAGGGGTGTAGTGAGGATTAAATGACATAGTACTTGATCCAAAAGCGATGTGCATGTTTGCCTGGCAGCAGTAAGCGCTCAACGAAAGGTGTTGGTGGCTGTACTACACAGTTTGACGTCCCGTAGGCCAGGTAGAGATCTCAAACAGGTCCAGATATGAACGCTTAATAACGTCTTACTAAGACGTTATTTTTCAGGGTCCCCATTTCGGTAAATGTTAACTCACTCTGAAAAGACAGTTTTGGAAAGGGTAAGGGAAGGAAGGATAAAGAAACGGCAGGGGAGCAGAACAAGAAGAGGGAGACAGGACTGAAATGATGAGGGAAAATTCAGGAGAAGCTGAAGAGAGAACCTGTGGAAAAGCAGCGCCGCTCATTTGGTTGGACATTAGGGAGCTCGCTTGGACTCCAGGGTTGTTTGCTTAACCATAAGTTAACTTTTCTCCATCATTATGCTTAAGAATTTGTAATCCTTGATAGGCAATTGTATCTTCCTTCCCCACCTCCAAAATTTTGGCAAAGATTTGGGCCTAAACTCATTGTATCTAAGGCCCCATTGTTGCTGGTCTCTTGGCTAGTGTGACAGATTGGAAGGCAGAAGGTTGAGTGGGTGAATGGAAGAGATGGGGATTTCTATAAAACCCTCTGCCCAACCATTAGAGTCTCCACTCTCCTCTGCTTCGCCTTTTTTTTGCTAAAGACTGATATCTCAAATATGTTTTCTTTCCTTTTTCTTTTTTTAAATGACACAAGTTTTAAGTTTTGGGTAGAAAATGGAAGCCTTAGGAGGTATACTCCAGGCTTTCTCTCTCTCTCTCTTATCAACATATAAATCATTTAGGAATAGGTAAATGACTGAGACAACCTGGATTTTCAGATATTGGGGTAAAGTATTAAAATGAGGAGACATTGTTGACAAATATTTGGTTTTTACAGAATGGTTTGCCTGATGTCTAGATTAAGAAGTTGGTTCCTGGAGTGGATTCTGAGAATGACTACAAACCTCTTGAACAAAGAAGACAGGATTGTGCAACAGAATCTCAAACTGAGGGACTTTTCTTTCATTTTACAAACTCTTATTATTCCTTTTGGGGACTATATTAAATGGGTAATGATCTCACCCATTCACAGCTAAATTCTTAAAACTAGACTCTGATTCATGTTTAAAAACTTTTCAAAATCTGATGGCTTTACAGGGGCTGAATATTAAAACATTTCTATGTAAAGGTTTAGTGTATTCATTAAGAAATATAGTAATGTCTTGCCTTTAACATTTTAAGGATTAGCCAGATTAGTATAATACAAAAATGTAAAATATTAAAGTGAAATATTTAAAAACAAATTACTCAAAAGGGAAGGATTTTGAGAAAAGGGAGTTAAGAGCTATACAGAAAATATAGGCCCACAATGTCCTAACCGTAAGTACCAGTTTGTTAGATTAAGTGGGCCTCTGTGATGGCTGCCAGATTGTTAATAATCTCAGAGAAAGTATATAAATATAATATCCAAATATCCAACATGGGAAATCTAGTGTGCATGTCCTCTTACCTTTGTTTTCTTTTCAGTTCTTGAACTCCCCTAAAATAAGAATATGTCTGAAACCTATTTATTGTGATTGCATTAAGAATGCTTGTGGCCAAAATGTGTTTTTTTATATAATGGTTATATACCTTAAATACTTCAGCAGAGTCATTTCAACAAATATTTGAGCACTTACTCTGGGCCAGGTACAGTACTGAGCA
This sequence comes from Nyctereutes procyonoides, assembly GCF_905146905.1. NCBI lineage: Eukaryota > Metazoa > Chordata > Mammalia > Carnivora > Canidae > Nyctereutes > Nyctereutes procyonoides. The sequence goes on from NW_026575130.1 coordinate 261,827, forward strand.
AAAAAGACAAAAATCCTTGCCTTTATGGAGCTTACATTCTTTATCTAAATGTTAGTAAGAATTTACATTCTAGGAGTGATCAACTAGTGTTTAATCAGAAAGTTAACACTCCCAAAGCAGCTACTAAAAGCCGTCAGAAGCTATTCCTATTACATAACAGATACTCCTTTAAGTAACAGATGTTAGAAATGGGCTCTTTTTGAAATTGGTGACATTTGATACATGTGAATTGCCTAAATATTTTGAAGACATTCCCCTCCCTTAGAAACAGGGCATAGATCTGGTAAACTTTATATCCTTTCCCTCTTAGAATAGCATTTACAGTGAAATGTGGGACTGATTTTGGTAGATTTTAATTGCCTATTGCCCACTACAAGGTAACAGTAATGCCTATGGGGTATTGTTGCATCTGTCTGGAGTGAACCTTTTATGCAAAAATTGAAGCACCTAAAGAAACACAAAACTGAAATTACATTGAGTATACCAAACAGTGCAAACTTTTTCTGCTGATTGCTAATAATTTTGTCCAATAAATGTTTATTGCCTAGCTAACTTTGGTCTCATTTGGATTTTGCACTTGTTTAAACTACTTGGTAGGTAGCAGGGTTGTGAAAGGATCAGCAGTTCTCATGTAGCTTAATGTTGGTTACACACAAAGATTTATAGTCTGTACTACCTTTCTGAGCCTAAAATCAGCCCACCACCACCACTAAATATTAAATATTCTGAAAATGATCTTAGTGTTATGACATAACTATAAATGATGCCAGTATAAGGGTTGAATCTTTTCTACAGCTGATGAATAAGAAATCATACCTATCACCTGTGCCATCTCAAGTAGTGACTGCTTATAGAAACCACACTTGAAGGCTAAATGGGTAAAAGGCCACTGGGTCAAAGGGTGAGGGACACCAAGAAAAGTTGGCAAACTTGCTATGACAAAAATAAAGAATAACAGAAGTGTGATTTTAATCTGATAAATTCTGTTGTAAATTTCAAAAACTTAATTTCATATAAATGAAATGATTTTTTTAAAAAGATTTTATTTATTTATTCATGAGAGACACAAAGAGACAGAGACACAGGCAGAGGGAGAAGCAGGTTCCCTGTGGGGAGCCTGATGTTGGCTCCTGCCCTGAGCCAAAGGCAGGTGCTCAACCGCTGAGTCACCCAGGCATCCCGAAATGATTATTTTAATAACCATTTGAAATGAACTGGCTGACTAGTAATTGTGATGAAGTTTTCAGGAGTCTGTTAATCTGAAAGTTTAGAATAGAAACCTCTCCACATATCTAGTCCCTAAATGGCATGGGAATACATTCAGAGACTACAGGATATTTTATTTAAGGTCATTAAGGTTACTTATTGTAGGGCAGCCCGGGTGGCTCAGTGGTTAGCGCCGTCTTTGGGCCAGGTTGTGATCCTGGAGACCTGGGATCAAGTCCCACATCAGGCTCCCTGCATGGACCCTGCTTCTCCCTCTGCCTGTGTTTCTGCCTTTTTGTGTCTCTCATGAATAAATAAATAAAATCTTTTTTTTTTTTAAAAAGGTTATTTATTGTAAATTACGTTCTAGGATAAGAGTCATCAAACTATGGCCAATGGGCCAAATATAGCCCACTATCTCTTTTGATCAGGCCCATGGGCTAAGGATGATTTTTACATTTTAAAGTAGTTGAAAAAAAAAGACTATTTGATGCCATGTGATGAAAATTGTATGAAATCCAAATTTTTTAAGTTTATTTATTATTTATTTATTTAATTTATTTATTTATTCATTCATTCATTCATTCATTCATTCATGAGAGACAGAGAGAGAGAGAGAGAGGGAGGCAGAGACACAGGCAGAGGGAGGAGGCTCCATGCAGGGAGCCCGCCGTGGGACTCAATCCCGGGTCTCCAGGATCAGGCCCTGGGCTGAAGGCAGTGCTAAACCGCTGAGCCACCTGGGCTGCCTGAAATCCAAATTTCAACGTCAGTAAAGTTTTATTGGAAAGCAAATATGCCATTCTTTTGCATACCGTTTATGGCTTCATTCATTATAGTGGCAGAATTGAGTAGTTGTTTGTTACAAAGACCGTATGGTCCACCAAGACCAGATTTTTTACTATCTGGCTCTATAAAAGTTTGCCAACTCCCAAAGGAGCCCTGCTTTGGACCTCATGACAATTATGTACTTAGGAGCCTTTAGTGAGTGATAACATTTTATGATTAGTGATACTCCCAAGCACCCTTGAACTTTAAGTCGACTTAATTTCTCATAAAATGCGTAACTGACGTGGGGAGAAGTCACAGTTCATGAATGCACAGAGAAGTCCAACCATGTTAACTTAAAAATCAGTTTATCTTAAAAAAGAAATTCTGAACCAGAAGAAACTGATTTCACAGAAAAATAGAAGACAAGTATTTTAAACATTACAACAATTATTGGTTGCATTATTTCAGAAGTTACCATAATTTTATAATCAGAAGAAAACAGCTATAAAAATTAGGTATCCTAGGAATAAAAATTTTACATGTGAATGATTAGTTAGTAATTATGCATTCAAATCTATATTTGGAGTGTTGAATCTACAAAAACAGTTTCTAGTCTGTTAGTACTCTTACATGATTTGGGTGGTTACGACTGGATAGTACTTAAATTAGATCTATTTGATGTTACAACTCACCCATGAGTTGAAAATACAAATCTATTGAGACTGCTGTTAAATATAAGAAATTAGTTTATATGTTTCAAATAATACATTTTTAACTGGACATCTTGACCAAATAGAAATTTTTAAAAAGTTACACAGAAAGTTGTTAAAAATACTTGAACCCATTTTCTAGTATTTTACAATGTTATAAAAGCAGTCATTAAATACACTGATATTTCAAATACAATTTTAAAAATTTTACAGTATTTACAAACCTTCCATACTAAAAGTTATGTTAAAAATGAGCTTTCTTAAAAGATAGTTTAATATAGTTCATATTCAAGTATTTCTAAATTAAGAGAATATAAAGTGATAATTACCTACTGTTACAGTTAGAAAAGGCTAGTAAAAGCTTCTCTAGGTGGAAGACAATAATTGACCAAGATTTCATAACTGGGTGAGATTAGGTTTTTACAAGCAATTATTTTACTTATTTAAGTAAATTATTTTACTTAGGAATACTAATTTTAAATGATTTACATTTTAGAATATTTTAACAATGTATCAAGTTGGTAAAAATATCAAATTTACTAATTTATAGAGTTGAGTTATATGTATGAAGTTTATTAATGTAAACAAATTTTTAATTCTGTAATTTTCCATTTTTTTAAGTGCAATACAAAACTTAGCCATATCTAGTTTACCAACTTAATACAAAATAAAATGACAACTAATGAAAAAAGGCAACTAATATAACTTAATTTCATTTATAAGGTCATCATGATAATGGAAATTTCATTTAAAAAAAAAAAAGCCCTCTCCATGAAAGGGTGAAAGGACTTTTTGTTTAGAGTAGAAAAATGGGAAGTATGCTCAAATTAATATATTTCATTAAAATTAAACCCTCTATATGAAAGTAGAAATTGAATCTGGAAACATATTTGTAGTCTCAAGAATCTGAGTATCACTAAAATGGGTTGACAATCTATAAAGAGGTAAGATGATAGCAGGGAAAATTTAGGCAGTCACAGTGAGATCCCCCTGAAGGCCCTAAGTTAATTCCTAACACTGGTTATTAGCAGCCCAAAGTGAACCAAACCAAAATAAAACTTTTCACATTTCATATAAAATTAGAAAAAATGTAACATAAATATACTAGTGTTAAGAATTTCACTTATTTTTAGCTTACGTGTCTGAAGTAAGCTTATCCATACATATGACAGTCAAAGGCCTAATTTATGTTAACCAGGCATTCTGAAGATAAAAGTTCTAGGGACAAAATTGAGTTTCTTCTATTCTGACCCTAATTTAATTTAAAAACTGTTTTATTATTAAGGCTTTTGTTTTCTTCCCCAAATGCTATCAATTTCATGGGTTGATAATTCTAAGACACTTAAAGGGATCATATGTAGTAGACTATCACAGAAGTCAAAAACAAATGGGTGAAGCCCTCTTTTGGTTGGTTACCCATTAGAAAGTGCTTCTTCATAAAGCAAATACTGGTTTGACTACACAAACTTGTATTGACTGGTATTTTTCAATTAGCATAGTTTATCAATCTACATACGTGAGTATTGGTTAGTTTAATACTTATGGGTCTGCTAGCCACACATAAAGGAACAAATTACAGTTTTATTCAACTACAGCAGTGACTTCTTGCATACCCTCTGGATTTTCTATTTTGCAGGCAAACCAAGACTATTCAAAGGGAATTTCTAAAATCTCCAATAAGTTGATCATCACAAAACAATATATATAGAAAGTTAAAGTAATTAAAACTTTAAAAATGCCACAGTTTTAGTTTCATGTATCACCAGGTTGGGTCAGTCAATTCCTATTATATTTTCATGGCCTCTGAAAAGTATCAGCTTACCATTTTCATCGCTCATCTATTACAATGTATACTAGGTTTGTATCTCTGCTCAGAAGGACAGTTTGAACCAAGACTGTTGTGTAACACAGGTGCTATCCTTCTTTCACTCTTAGATAGTACATCATCATTACAAAAGCCACTGCTCTCTGGAACACAGAGCTTGGGTCTCTGATGGTATTTCAGTCTGTATGTATCTGTCATGCAGCTATCAACTGAGAAGTAGGTAGTTAATGAAATGGTCTCATTTGGACAGGTAGAACTAGAGTCTATTTCTGGTTGGCAAAATGCATCAACAACCGTAGCCAAGTCTGCCTGAAAATCTTTAGTTGAAAAGCTGGACAGGTAGTTTGGTGTGTTGCCAACAGGCTCTTTTACTTGAAGTGCTTCCCTAAGTCTTTCATCATTCATATATGTACCCTCTTCTGAACCTGGTTCTGAATCCAGACTTAAACTGTGCTTTGGAAGACTAGAAGAATTAGCTTTAAACATCTCTGTAAGCTTGACATTAGGTGTGGATTCATTTTTCTCTGACTGTGGCACACTGGTTATAGCATATTTCTTTGGTGGCAAAGGAGGCGGTGGATTATGGCTAACAAGTTTTGGCATCTGACAACCATCAGGTCTGCAGGTTGAGTGAACTGTATGTTCCCTGGATAGAGAGTTCTCAGAGCAACATTGTTCCATCGTAGTTTGCTGCTGGATGAGGGGAGCAGTTTCTGGCTTTAACCCAACAGGTCTCATGTGTGAAGACCACAATGATGGTGAGACTATTTCATTACTGTTCATTCTCTTTCCAGAAGCAGAATTGTCGTTGTGAAAAAGTAAACCTGTTCTCTCAGAATTTTCTGTATTAAGCCACTCAGAAAATTTGCATTCACTTGAGGTTTCAAGTTTCTGTTCACCTGACTGGTGGATATGCTCTCTTGCTGCATTGTCCTTGAGTAACTGTGGACCTGATGAAGGGAATAACTTTCCACTGATTTCACGTATATGTGATCTGTAACATAAAAACAAGAACAAAGCTAAAACACCTTATACAAATAGGCAAAAATGGAGGATAAACAAACATTTGTCCTGTAGTTTAATTTCTCAATATACACTCATTTTTATAACATAACAGAAGTGGGAAGATATTTGTAACCATTAGCATTCTACACTCTGAATCCAAAATTTATGCCAAAATATACAAATGCCTGAAACACCTGTCATTACCAAAATTAGATTTCCAATAATTAAAGGCATAATTAAAAAATTTCATTTCAACTTACAAACACTGAAATTACATTTATTTGTGATAAAATGTAGCACAGACCTAAAAAAAAAAGTTATAAGCAAATACATAAATACCCTAAAAATACTTCTACCAACATTACAAAGTTTATACCAATAGAGACAACTTTAATTTTGACATATGCTATAAAAGGATGGTATATTAAAAAGTTTAATCAAAATTACCTTTATTTAGATAATAATTAACTTTTGAGATGAAGATACCACATTGAAAATAATTTTTTGTCATGAAAATAGTTTTTCTCAGATGAATTACACAGAATTCAATCAGAGTGAAATGATGAAAAGAGTTAGAGGCTTTGATAGATAAGTAGATATCCAAATTTCACTCAATGGCTTTAGGCAAATTACTTATAAAAACCCCCAATTTTCTCTTGTAAAATATCATCTACCTCTTAAGAATGCTATGAGGATTACAACAATCATGTAATCATGTATTGTACCCAGTACTCTGTAGGCCCCCACCCTTAGGCCTATATCCTTTTAGTGGTCCTCAATAATACAGGCATCATAATATTGTAGACCCATTGTTTTTAGAGTAGGAATATGGACTTATAACCTTTATGACACACAGAGAGTTCCTATAGTAAATGCATTTAATGCAAAAGATTTTAGTATTTCCAAATATCTTTGATTACCTTTTTATCAAAGGATTTTTCATTTGTAGATGTGACTCTGGGTGGAACTCATGAGATTTATAGCCTACTTCCAAATTCTTGAGTTCTTTTCTAAAGCCTGAGGCTAGGAGAAAAACAAAATTATTTAAATGATCTTTTATAACTTACTGCACTTAATACTCCTCCATAATTTATGTAAAGTTTCCTATAAATAGGCAATTCTCTTACAACAAAAATCAATTCTTCAAGACTCCACTCAAAGAATACCTCTTATCTGAATACTTTATATAAAATGGCTGTTTCTATTATCACTTGAAAATATTAGCAATGCCCAAATAGCAGTATTGCTGTTAAACTTTATGGAGCTGTGTGTTTCCCCTGTTACATAAGACACAGTTTTTGCTAACAAAGGGGCAAGGAAATCCTGCATTTGAAGACTTGTGGATTGGGCTGAAGCCTGGATTCACTACTTATTGTCTACTAACTTTAAGCAAACCTCTCAATCCCTTATGTTTCCTCATTTATATGAGATAATGACACCATTTTACCTTCCTTACAGGAATATTAGGAACATCAAAATTAAAATGTATGGGAGGGTATTATGATTAACATGTAAAATGTTAATACCAGCACTCACTAGCTACCATTCATTGACTGCTGACTCAAGTTGTAAAAGGTTGATAATAATTACTTCATTTAATCTTTGCAACTGAACACCAATTTTACTTGAAAGACAACAGACAAACTCTGGTTACTCAGACTTGTGTTATCTGGCAGAAATTTTCTTGAAAATTAAAGAAGTGTATCTCATTTCAAGGAACACAACTAGCATTATTTATTGCCATTGATAAAAGTCAAGCTTTATTTTTTATTTTATTTTATTTTTTTTTAAATTCAAGCTTTAGATGAAAATAAGAATTTTGGAAAACTTGCATCCACCACCATGAGTTTTTAGCTTCCCAAGAATTATTATAAAGACTTTCTGCAGCCCTGGTGGCTCAGCGGTTTAGCACCACCTACAGCCCAGGGCCTGCCTGATCCTGGAGACCCGGAATCGAATCCCATGTCAGGCTCCCTGAATGGAGCCTGCTTCTCCCTCTGCCTGTGTCTCTGCCTCTCTCTCTCTCTCTCCTCTCTGTGTATTCTCATGAATAAACAAATACAATCTTTAAAAAAAAAAAAAAGACTTTCTGCTAATATTTGTTGCGATGTTTTTTTAAACATCTTTTAAAAAGATTTTTAAAATTTACTTATTCACGAGAGACAGAGAGAGAGGCAGAGACATAGGCAGAGGGAGAAGCAGGCTCCATGCAGGGAGCCTGATGTGGGACTCGATCCTGGACCCCAGGATCACACCATGAGCTGAAGGCAAGACACTCAACCGCTGAGCCACCCAGGCATCCCTAACAAATGTTTTTTTAAAATAATAAATAAATAAATAAATAAATAAATAAATAAATAAATAAATAAATAAATAAATAAATAAATAATAAAATGTATCAACTATACATCAAATAAAAATAAAATATACATCAAATGTATATTTTACATATATATATATAAAGAAATGTATCAACATTTGGAAGATTGCATAATTTAGCAAACCAATATTCTCTAAATGAGGATATATGGATGTTACAAAATCATGCATGAGTAAAGTAAATCATTCTTTAAATAAATACTTTAAATTTTCCATTATAAGACTAAAACAGTGATTATTAACATATATAGCCCATAAAAACAAAAGCTCCTTGAGGTCCTCAGTATTTTTTAATAGTATAAAAGATATCCTGAGGTCAAACCACTGCTCCAGTTGGTTGAAAATAGTCTTTAAAAAGATCCCAGTCCCAAATGTTCTATGAAACAATCCACCTAACCCAAGGAAGTTAGGTGACCCAACTAATGCTATATAACTGGTGACAGCATTTAAACCAATCCAGGGCTAACTCCAAACTCTTTCTACCTGCAAGCTCTCTTTTGCATATGCCACTAAAATCCAAGATCATCATACAGAATCTCCTCCTGACGAAACTAGGCCATTTTTTTGAACATCAAATGACATGATATACTTTATTGTGCTGATACCCACAGAGGATATCAAAATATATGGCTTTAGCTTAAATATTCAATTAATTGCCTATACTTCTATACAGTTCTAGTAAGTTTTCAGTATCCTCTCTTATTTTTAGATGGCATTTTCATCATGTTCATTTACATTTCCTTTCATTGTCATGCTTCTCCCTGTACTCCAAATCTATGACTTGAAGATCTCAAAGAAAACAAAATCAGTTATTAAAGCAGCAACTTTATTTTTTAAACAATAACAAAGTACCTTATCTTACATGACTTCTTATCCCTAAGTCAGTCTTCTGGGTATATTTTTAAAAACTACTCTCACTCAAAATTCAACTAGAATCTATAGTTGACCAAAACATCTAAAGATTATCCAGTGGGGGGATCCCTGGGTGGCGCAGCGGTTTGGCGCCTGCCTTTGGCTCAGGGCGCGATCCTGGAGACCCGGGATCGAATCCCATATCGGGCTCCCCGTGCATGGAGCCTGCTTCTCCCTCTGCCTATGTCTCTGCCTCTCTCTCTCTCTCTCTCTCTCTCTGTGACTATCATAAATAAATAAATTTAAAAAAAAAAAAAAAAAAAAAAAAAAAAGATTATCCAGTGGGAAAAAAAATCTATATTTGATTATCATCAGCCTCTGCAAGTTAAACCTTGAATTTCCAAGAAAGGTTATATAATATATATATGAGAATTTAATACCCTATATGCAATATTGCTCACACAGTAAATAATACCTTCCAATAAAAAGATAGTAGAATGAAGAGAACTACAAGTTTGGCATTCATTTGTTTAAGATTTCATACTCCTACATCCACTAGACTGTAGTAAGCTCTTTATTGTTGTACAGTATGTTCCCCTTTCATTGTTTCCCCTAGCACAATATCTAGCCATAAAAGACATCAATGAAAGTCTGGAGAATGAATAAACAATTACATGAAAAACGCAACTGTTTTTCTTCTTTTAAATCACCCCCACCCTGTCCACAATGTTCTGGACTCTCAAAACCAGGACTAGATAAGTATAAACTGAAACAAATTCTTCCTACCTTTCTCCCTGACCTAACTCAAGACTATCAAGTGCCTCACTTGAGGCTTACAAATTTGTAAGTTGAAGTTACATTATAAAATTTGTAGTTGAAGTTACATTATAATTCTCCACTCACTTTTATTTTATTTTATTATTTTTAAAGATTTTATTTATTTATTCATGAGAGACACAGAGAGAGAGAGGCAGAGACACAGGCAGAAGGAGAAGCAGGCTCCATGCAGGAAGCCGATGTGGGACTCGATCCCAGGACCCCAGGATCACGCCCTGGGCCAGTGGTGGTGCTAAACCACTGAGCCACCCGGGCTGCCCTCATTTTGATTTTAATTTCAGAAATGTTTACTGTACCTATCCATAATTTCAAGTTTATTATTCATAAACACCAGAAAAAATTCTTGCTTTTTAAAAAACTCTTTACTGTTATTACTGTTATTAATGTATCCATATAACAGCAGGAGGCAGCAGAGATCTAATAAACATGTTTGAAATTTTAATATCACTATGGCAGGCATTCAACCAAGTGGTCTGACTTCAGAATTCCAACTAAGTTAAAAATAGATGTGTTATTTTTCTCTTCTGCTGACATAGACATCCATGTGTCTTTACTGGGAATTCTGGCTCCAGGTTCTTTGCAAATCTAAAACAGTCCAATTTTTACACTTGGCACACAAGACACCTCAACATCAAGGCAAGAAGCTTTAAAAGAAGCTTTAATTAATAATGCTAATTTTGATAACTTATTTAAAAACAGGCCCAGTAGTCAAAATATATAAATATAAATCAAAATACATATTTCATCTGAAAAGATGACCTATGTTTAAAACAAGCTCAGGTAGCAATAAAAAACTGCTGGTCTAGACAATGTAATCTTCACTCTTGTTGTATAATGAGATTTCAAACTATAACAATAATACTACAATTACAAAGCCTAAATATTCAACAGCAATAATCTAATCAATGATCTGATTTACAATAAAAAATTTTTAATAAAATTTGAATACTTTGGAAAAATCACAAAACTTTAAATGTCTTCTTTACCTTCTTTGTTTCATTTTCATTTTCATTCCACCTCCAGAGAGATCTTACTCCCATCAATTACTGTTCTGTTCCATTCTTATTTTAGCACCTTTCTCTTCCCTGTACAACATTAGTTCCTTACCTCTACAACATAACTGCAAAACTAAGCTCTTGGTTTCATCTTTCTTCTCTAGGTACTACTTCTTTGAACAGACTTTTTTTTTTTACTTCTCTTTTATTAGCTTTCTATTCTACTGTAGTTTCTTAAGACTTTTTAAGATTTTATTTGAAAATAATTTCAAAAAGTTCAGAAAAACTGAAAGAGTAAAATAAGCACAAAGAATACCTGTATATCCTTTACTCAGATTCACCTATTGTAAATGTTAATCTATAATTAAAATTAAATAATTTTAATTTTATTCCATTTTTTTCTGAACCATTTTAAGTTGCAAACATGGCTCTTCTAAACACTTCAGTCCTACCTTAAGCTTGCTTCTATTTTTTTTTTTTTTAATGACTGGGAGACCATAGTGTTTTGTTTTGTTTTTTTTTTAAGATTTTAGTTATTTATCTGACAGAGCATAAGAAGACAAAGCAGCAGGGAGAGGGAGAAACAGAGAGCCCAACGTGGGGCTTGATCTCAGGACTCTGGGATCATGACCTGAGTGTAAGTAGACGCTTAACCCACTGAGCCACCCAGGCGCCCCAACTTCCTTCTATTTCTATTGTTCCTCTAACACTGCTTTTATTCTATCACTAATGACTTAGTAACTAAATCAAACCTGTACTTTTTAATCCTTATTCTGCTCGATCTGTGGCCACCAGTCTTGAAACTCCCCATTTTCCTGGTTTCCCTGTGATAATCTTATCTCCTGTATTTTCTCATACCTTTTAGCTACTCATCATACTTTCCCAAAACTGCTCCTTCTCTCTATCATTAGCCCATCTCTCTTACTTAACAAACCCTAATGTTTTTCCCTTGTTTATTTTTTGCCCTGAAAATTTTCCTGCATGATGCAATCCATGTCTATGGCATTCAATTCCCGTATATGTGTCAAATACATCATCTCTCTTGAGTTGTAGCCATATATCCCTAACTGCCTAATAAATCTATTTACCTAGATGATAAAACAAATCTAAGAATAAATTTGGCATCTCCTCTCATCCCCCCAATGTTGTTTCTTTTTATATTCTTTAATTTGGTAAATGATGTATCTACTTATTTAAGTCCCAAATACAGTTATCCCCAGCTTCCTCCTTTTCCTCCCTTTTGTACATCTGTCATAAAAACTGACTCTGCTGTCTACACATTCTTATAAATACTCCAATCTTCTTTTGTGATATTGGTACTGCCTTCATTTATGCCCTCACCTTTTCTCTCCAGGCTGGTCAGGTAGTTATCTAACTAATTTTTCTCTCACTGCTCCAAATTCACCCTCTATGTTGCCACCAGAGTCTTTCTAAAATGCAAACTGGTATATATTACTCTCCTTGTCCTCTGGTGCCTTTCCACTTACTGTAGGATTTAAAATAGCTTAAATTTTCATCATGATTTGGCTCTCATAATTTCCACATATGCACTCAGCCTTGCATAGACCAAACTACCCATATTCTTCCAATATATGATACTTTCTCCCAACCATATACTTTTGAATATATAATGTCTTCTGTCTTGAATGTAATTTAAAGCATTTGAAATTCTCCTGATTAGTGACCCATATTAAAAGGAAAGCTATAATAACCTAAATAACACTGTGAAATTTCAACAGCATTCCCAAATAACAGCTTGAAGCTGCAGAACCCATAATGACATAGGCAGAGAAATCTATGTATTATTCTTGTCAATGAAGAAATACCAATACAATTATTACAATAGCACTACTATAGATTTTTAGTTCTCTGACGTCAAATAAGCTTGTTTGGATTGTATTAAAAACTCACTTAAATATCAAAAAAATATGAAAATAAAAAAATTTCTAAAGCTCCTTAACTTTCTAATTTTTAAGTCTTTAGCTATTTATAGAAAGTGATTCTTCAGGTCAATATTATAAGTGTGCCCCCAGTTTATAAATAAATAGGAGAAAGCCAAGAAAATTATATGAAATCACAAAGAATTAAATTGTGCCTTACTTAAAAATCCATGCAGGGCATGTTTTTAGCTTAGGGAAAAAATTCCTATACTACTTTAACATGTTCTCAAAGAGCAGAGGAAGGAAATACATAGAGATACCATAAGGCAGGAGCATTAACAAAGATTTTGAAGGCAAAGACCAGCTTAAAGAACTATGATAGAACAAACTATGGGTGTTATATGTTAGCAAATCGAACTTAAAACAAATATAAAAAAAAAACTATGATAGGCTTTGAAGTTTATTAAATAAGAAATAATTTTAACATAATGCAATTTTTGTAGTTAAGTAAGTGGGTTACATAAAACCACAATAAGAAACCACTTCATACCCATTAGTGATTAGTGATGGCAATGATCAAAACAGGACCCCAGAAAATAACAAGTATTGATGAAAATATGGAAAAGTTGGAACCCTTGTGCACTGCTGGTGGGAATGTAAAATAAAACAGCGCAGCAGCTGTTGAAAACAGTGTAGTGGTCCCTCAAAAAGTTAAACACATAATTACCACAGAATCTAGCAATTGCGCTTCCGGGCATATACTCAAAGAAATGAAAGCAGGAATTCTCAGATATTTGTACACCACTGTTCATAAGAGCATTACTCACTGTAACCGAAAGATAGGAGCAAAGCAAATGTCCAGTAGATGAATGGATAAACAAAATGTGTTATATCATACAACATACATTATTCAGCCTTATAAAGGAATGAAATTCTGACACATGCCACAAACTGGACAATTTTGAAGACATTATGTTAAATGAAGTAAGCCAGTCACAAAAAAACAAGTATTGTATGATTCCACTTATCTGAGGTACCCAGAGTAGTCAAAGGCATAGAGACAGAAAGTAGAATGCTGGTTGCTGGAAGCTGGGAGGGAGGGGGAAATGAAGAGCTGTTTAATGGGAACAGAATTTCAGTCTCAGAAGTTGAAAAGAGTTCTGGAAATGGTAGTGATGGTTGTACAACAACCAGTTCTTAATACCAGTAAATGTTCTTAATACCACTGAGCTGTCGCTTAAAAATGGTTAGAGTCGCAAATTTTGTTATGTGTATTTTACCTCAATAAAAGAATTTTTTTCACGATAAAAAATATTTCTAAGTAGATTACATACATACTCTTTTGTATTAAATGGGAAAGCCACTTGCAAAGCTTTTATAGCAATGCATTCTATCAAAAACTCTATGATGTGTTTTTTTTTTTTTTTTACCATCAGGAAACAAGCATCGTGTTTTAAAAAGTAATGAACCTGTGGTTATTGTTCAATCTCACCAACTTCTGCTGCTGATTTCTGGCCAGCCCTTTACTGTTTCCTGTAATACTTGGTTACCAGACTTTTATCAGATTTTTAAAAGAGGCGAGACATTTTATATAGGAAAGGAAGGTTATTTCCTTAATATAAGTGTTTCCTTCTGATATTATACCACTTGATAAAAACAAAATAATTTAACACTTAATCATATTCAATGCCTATAACCTTAAAATAATCTCCACAAAAGCCTTAAAAATGATAAAAATTAAAAGCAAACTTTAAAATTTGTTCTTCATGGCTACTTTTTATTGTGAAAAATTATATCTCTTTTGATCCTCTGAATTCTAACATTTGAAAATAGTGTTTTTAATTGCAACCTCAATAACCTCCTTGCTCATACTTTTCCTCGATCCTTCTCCCCTAAATCCTTCAGGTATATCCTCTTAGTAGCAACCCTAAATTCTATATACAGTCAAACATCTAATTTTGTTTCTTGGCTGCTATATGTGGGTAACAGATCACCTATAATAATGCTACTCCATTAATACATTTACTATTTCCAAACTGAACTTTTCTAACAGGCTGCTTATTCATTTTTCTATTCTGTCCCTGACTCCTGTGGCAGACATTAGGACTGTCCACAGACATTTCAGTTCACCTTCCAAGCATGGGTAAAGACTGCACTTTTCCACCCTCTTTGAAATTACATTTGGCTATTAAGACTTGCCTTGGCCAATGAGATGTGAGTGGAAGCACATGTATCACTTCTGGGTTGAAGTTATTAAGTGATTGTTATGTCCTCCTTCAATCTCATCTCCCCACAATACTGTAAGGATCAAAGAAGCATCCATGGAGATGGAGTCTCACTAGCCTGAGTGACTTCTAGGAAGAGACTCCATGCTGATCTCCACTGGTCATGTACCATGAGCAAAACACAAACGTGTTGACACACTGAAATTCTGAAGTTGTTACCATTGCATAGCCTAGAACCTAGGCTCTCCTAACTGACACACACCCCTCTTTGTCCGTTCCCTGAAGGAGCTATTCCCAACCTTTCAAAGCCTTTAAGCATGAACCTCCCAACTTCCATCCTCATTACTAATAATCTTATCAGTAATAGGACTGTTCCTAGCTTCTTAACTCTTATTACCACAATTTATTCTTTACAGCTACTATAATCTATAATATAGAATATATTTAAAATAGAATTTTACCTTCTAAGTAGTTTTTGCTCTGTTGGGAGGAACAGTTGACATACTCTACATTTATGTTGCTTGTCCTAACATGCTCACTAGAAAACAGAAGAAAACACACACCAAATCCATTAGCTATTGTGAATTACTATTGTAGTTAGAATCTAAGAAAAAGAAAGGAAATAACATTTGTTAAACAATTATATGCCAGTATTTTTCTAGGGATTACTGTGTATTATTTAATTTGCATCTCCATAACAACACTTAAAATGTTATTAACCTCATTTTATAATAGGATATTAAGGTTGTCAAAGTCAAATCAATTTGCCAATACTTAAAATCAAAGTCTATCTTGTTACAAAGTCCTGATCTTCCTACTACTACCCTAAGCTACCCCTTCCCAAGAAGTGTTATGAAATTACCCTGTCAAATAAAAATGTTTTGGGAAGACTTTATTGATTGCAATGATTATTTTAATAAAATACAAGCAGCTGATTTTTGCAAATCTGTTTTTTTAATAATAAATGTGATAATCATAAATAAAAAAAAAAAAAAAAAAAAAGGGATCCCTGGGTGGCGCAGCAGTTTAGCGCCTGCCTTTGGCCCAGGGCGTGATCCTGGAGACTCGGGATCGAATCCCACGTCAGGCTCCCGGTGCATGGAGCCTGCTTCTCCCTCTGCCTATGTCTCTGCCTCTCTCTCTCTCTGTGTGACTATCATAAATAAAATTAAAAAAAAAAATGTGATAAAACACCAGCTAATAACAAATTAAGATGTTTCATTTAGTTGGATTAAAAGCCAATTAAGCTGTGGACAAAAGGTTTCACAGAAAAGGGCAAATATACTGTTAACAGTAACATACAAATATATTCAGAATTATTATTTTTTAAGGATTTTATTTATTCACCACACACACACACACAGATTGGAGCAGAGACACAGGCAGAGGGAGAAGCAGGGAGCCTGACGTGGGACTGGATCCTGGGTCTCCAGGATCACACCCTGGGCTGAAGGTGGCGCTAAAGCGCTGAGCCACCCAGGCTGCCACAAATATATTCAGAATTAAAAATTAATCGAACACAAACTTCAGTTATTTGGCTGCATTCTTTTATATTTGCTAAAGGAAAAATCTCTCTTCCATGCTGGCTTTGAAAGCAGACAATCTCCCCATCTCTGAGTTTACAGATATTAGAGATAGGATAATGAACATTAAATAGACTGAAGAATTAAATAATTAGCTTAATGACTAAGACACAACCAATTTAAATCTATGCTTTAAAACCTCTAGAATGTATTAATAGTTATCAGTGGCAACAATGACAATGTATTTCTGCACTCCTAAAAATATTTCTGGAATCAGGAAATAACTATTTAAAATAGAAACCTGCATATCAAATAACCTACAATATCCCAGGTCTCTTCCCTCTGAAGTCAAAACCTGTATCCCAGGTCTCTTCCCTCTGAAGTCAAAACCTGAAATATCAAATAACCTGCAATATCCCAGGTCTCTTCCCTCTGAAGTCAAGCTCTTTCCATGACCCTTAGTTGACCCCAGATTTTGAAAATTACTTCACATAACTAGAAAATTATGGGGGGAAATCATTCAATTTGTGTATTACCTGCAGGATACTGTTTCTTTAACACCACTGATATCCATTCCTGTACCATTTCCATCAACAACAGGTGAATCCAAATTAGCAGATCCATTGCTGACATGATCACTACTTTCATATCCAGACTCAGTCCTTTGCATCTGCCAATTGTCACCATGAACTGTAGTCTCTTTGAGGCCTTTATTTTTCTCTGCTCCTTTTCCATTAGATTCAAGGGAACTCCTGCTTCCTATTTCCTGCTTCATTTCATCTTCATAGATAGTCATTAAACATTTTTGCTTTGGGTTCTCTTTTGACCAATTGCTAAAACTCTGATCTTTGCTACATTTAGCTTTGTTACTGATATTTGATTTATGTCTTGGACTATGCTGTCTTTTTTCACTTTCACTAAAAATACTATCAACATTTAGTGTTTCTCTCATAGGTTTCCAACCTCGGGTCCGGCTTTTACTGCTGCCACTATAGGTGCTTCCTTTATCCCTAGAATCTTGGCTGCTGTCTGTATCATATCCAGTGCCACTGTCACTCTTAACTTTGCCAGTTACTTTCTCTCCTGGGGCAAGAATTTGGGATTTACTTGAACTCAGTACTTGTGGAGAAGCTCGGCTCTGATGGGCAACTCGGTCATGTTTACATGGTCCTTTTCCTTGACTATGATATAGATTTGGATTTCCATATTGTCTAAAGCCATTTGGGGCAGGAGGTGATCCAGACTTGAAATGCAGAAGGTCTTCATCAACCAAATCTTTAAATAATTAAAGATACAAATGAATATTCTTCAGAGACATTTTTTAGTTACAAGCCACGTACTTTGAGAAATGTTAAGCAGTAATATGTAAATAATAATTATAAGATTTATATTACATCACACAGTAATATGACATTGAAAAGTGTTTTTTTCATTCTCTATGCTTAATATGCTTAATGAGAGGCATTTATAAGTGGTTCTGTAATAATTTTAAAAAGTGACCTCTAACGTAGATCATAATTAAAGGCTTTTTAAAAGCCAATATTCTATCTCACTCAAATTAATGAAAATTAAATCATCATAATAAAAGTACTTTTCAAAAAAATAAGTAAATAAAAGTATTTTTCATCGTTTATACTAGTAAAAATTTAAAATTTGTTAAACCAAATGATGGTAAGAGTATAAAGAAACATTTAATCACTATTACTGGGAGTGCAGACTGGTTCAGTCTTTTAGGAGAGCAACAGAGCCACATCCATCAAAATTAAGAATAAACACACCTTACTCCCATAATTCTCCTGAAAGAATTTTATGCTGTAGCTATAAACAAAAAAGTACACAAAGGTATATATAAAATGATACATACCACTGCAGCAAAAATCTTAAATCAAGTTTTAAAGTCTAAAAAGTATCATTTAAATTATGGTATGGCCGTAAAGAGAAAACCATAAAGACTAAGACATGCTCATAATGAACCACACACTATTAACAGTGAAATAAAAAAAAAAAAAAAAAAAACGAAAAAACAAAAAAAAAAACAGTGAAATAGAGGGAAGGTGAGGGGCTGTAAGAAAAAAAGCTCTTCTCCCTTAATTTTATAACCTTCCTCTTATTTGAATGTACCATATGGGTGACCTGAATTTATCATTAAAAGGAAAGTTAAAACGTCAAAACAAGCACAAGTATTCCGGGCTAGAATTAAATAAGAATTGGAAAAATTTTATATTTATAGATTTAATAGGTGTATTAAAGAAATCCTATTAAGATATATAACATGTCAACAAATATATATAAGGAAATTATATTAAATTGTATTAAAGTTATAAAATTTATTTTAAAAATAAGATTTTAGCAATTCCTTTTCAAATGAACACTTTAAGTTCTTAACCTACCTCTATGTCGGCCCAAATCTTTTCTTTGTCCCCTCTCCAAATCTTTCCTTTGTGATGAAAGGAAGTTCCTCTGTTCAATGGCTTTTAAAGCACATTCTCTGGAAATGTCTTTTATTTTTTCCCTTTGATCATTGTGAGTTAACGTAACTGTAAAAGAAATCATTCTTAAATGATATAAATCATTTTTTAAACTGCTCAACAAAAGTACAAACTGAACTATATAAAAATCTTAAGATGTTATATATTAAAAACAAAATATAAAGTATACAATGAGCTCATTTTTATGTTTTTTTTAAAGTTTTTTATTTATTTATTTATTTTTTATTTATGATAGTCACAGAGAGAGAGAGAGAGAGAGAGAGAGAGAGAGAGAGAGACAGGCAGAGGGAGAAGCAGGCTCCATGCACCGGGAGCCCGATGTGGGATTCGATCCCGGGTCTCCAGGATCGTGCCCCGGGCCAAAGGCAGGCGCCAAACCGCTGCGCCACCCAGGGATCCCTCATTTTTATGTTTAACCAAAAAACTCAATGTGATTTATCCTGACCCTATAGATGCATGTTGCCTTTTAAAACTTCTTGTATAGCTCCTAAAGCTAGAGTAAAAGGAAAAAAAAAGAGATCTTGTGTTGAAATAATAAAAGTAAAGGTAACTGAGTGGTCGCTGTGTATCAGACATTATTAAAGTCTTAACTCATTTACTTCTTTGAGGTGGTACAATTACTGTCTCCATTGTGGATCAGGAAATAAGGCATGGAGAAGTTAAAAACTTGCCCAAGTTCACATAGCTTGTAAATGTAGAACCAGGATTATGAACCCAAGTTGCCTGGTTCTGATGTTGTGTTTGTAATCACATACATAGTTTCTGAGCTTAAAAGTAGTCAGTCATCTTTTGACAAATAGCTTAATCTAAGAGTATGAACGATATTGACGGTAACAGTAATACTCCATTAAGAACTTTTTTTTTTCCATTAAGAACTTTTAAAAGCACTTACTATAATTCTTTGTTGACAATAATTGTTAATTCTAGATCCTACCCACCTTGATTAAATGGGTCACTTTTATGGTTAGACATTATTTCATTAATGGATTTTAAAGGTGCTCATAAAATCAAAGTTCAATGTATTTCTTTTTTTTTCTTTCTTTTTTTTTTTTTTAGTTCAATGTATTTCTAAACCATAACTATACACATCATGCTGCAATGTCTCATTTTGGACCCAAGTCACAGAACTTGGTTTGTGAAAATCAAAGTTGTGGGATGATGATAACGAGGGAGACTTGAATAAAAATGAGGTTAAGTATCAAGTATGATTATAATAACTTTGAACTACTGTTGCATTCACTAATGGAAAATTTAAATTTAGCTCGTATGCTTGTGTTTTTCCTCTACAAGTTAGTAATTAACTCCTAGAAGGAAAGGCCACATTATGACTTTCTTTGGTAACTGTCCAGATTGCCTCCAGGATGCTGTAGCTCTGAGTGTATGGAGAAACCCAAACAGTAGTCAAGTTCCGGCTGTTCGGATCAAACTACAAGTCTGAGAGAAATGCAGAAGTTAAAAGACAAAATCTTGTTATCTAGCAGTTATTTTTTCTTCATGGTCAAGGTGAAGCACTCTTTTTTTATATGGTACTTAGCAGAAATTACAGATGCAGTAAAAAAAGGAAGGGGGAAGTGTAATTACTCAGGGACAATGTAAAAATGACGATTTAAATACATACCTGGTCCTCCACCACCACTTGTTTGAATATGGCTCCGACTAAATGCTAAAATATTATCTGTTTGAAATTTCTGATTTTCTCTCTGTTTCGCCTGATCACAAAATCCATTTTCTTTTGAATGATCTGGCT
Organism: Nyctereutes procyonoides; assembly: GCF_905146905.1. Classification (NCBI taxonomy): domain Eukaryota; kingdom Metazoa; phylum Chordata; class Mammalia; order Carnivora; family Canidae; genus Nyctereutes; species Nyctereutes procyonoides. The sequence continues at coordinate 282,271 of NW_026575130.1, forward strand.
TATAAATTGAGGGCTTTTCACACCCTTAAAGGACAAACAAAAATGTATTATTCCTATCCTCCTCCCCACCAGAAGAAAAGAAGTTTGAATCTTTTTTTTTTTTTTTTGGCAATTTCTACACCCAATGTGGGGCTCCAGTGCACAACCCTGAGATCGAGGGTTGCATGTCCAACTGAGTGAGTTGGCCAAGTGCCCCTGAATCACTTTTAATACTGGGGATAATTAGTTATTAACTCAAAGGATTGACATTTTTAAAGGATTTCTACATGCTTTGTAATGCATCCAAAAATGGCCTAGCTCCTTTAGACTTTTTTCAGCATTATAACTCACTTTAATTCCCAATATTTACTACTAGAAAGTTTGCAGTCAAGTATCCCCTTCTGTGCTTGTGTGATCACAGAAGTGGGTAGCTCCTGAGTGTGCTTTAGAGGCCACTGGTAAGGAAAGGCTTCCTTATAAAGATTAACTCAAAGTAAAAGAATTTTCCTGAACTCTTCTTCACTGAAACTGAATTTTAAAATTATCCTCAAAATTCATTTTATCTTCAGTAAATTAATACTTAGTATGACTATGATACTAAAAGAACACTAAAAAGAACTTTTAAAAATTACCCATGTTTTCTGCAACGGATTTATAATGTGACCAGTTGATGACCTGCCTAAGCGCATCTTCAGTAGAAACTGCTGTGCCACCTGGGTTTGCGTAAAACAAAAGCAGTGGCTGGAAATGGCATCGGATACATTTGGAGACCACATCCTTCCATCTAGTTCCAACCTTTAAAAAAAAGCCACGATGAATAAGAACAAAACAAAATATTGTAATCAATGTGCTACACATTTGAATAGCAGAGACTAAATTAATTTGTATATTAAAAATTTTTTTAAGAATTCAGGTACTAGCACTTCAGCTGTTCATATTATATGATTACTTTTATTTTAAACTAGTCTAATGAACATCTTTTAAACCATTATAAAACTGATGGGCAAAATTATACACTTACTATATCAACATTTAGACTATCAAATTTTAAAAAGCTTTTCTACATACATGATAGATTGATTTTTGACAAAGATTTAAAGGCAATTTAATGGAGAAATTTAAGAGTCTACTAAACAATGGTTCTGAAACAACTGGATGGCCATTTTAACCTTGGAGAAGGTAAATATTTCTTAGGACATCAAACAGTGGCTCAGTTGGTCAGGCATCTGACTCTTGATTTCAGCTTACATCATAATCTCAGAGTCATGGAGTTCAGCCCTGAGTAGGGCTCTGCACTGAGTGTGGAGCCTGCTTGAAATTCTCGCTTCCTTTCCCTCTGTCCCTCCTCAACCTTTGCACATGCGCATATGCTCTCTCAAAAAAATAAAATTTAAAAAAAGGCAGGACATGAAACAATCCACGTAAGAAAAAAGTCCTAAAATGAGCTTCATATCAAAATAAATTAGTAACTTCTGCTTATCTTTAAAGGTTACCATTGGGCAGCCCAGGTGGCTCAGCGGTCTAGGGCCACCTTCAGTCCAGGGTGTGATCCTGGAGACCCAGAATCAAGTCCCACGTCAGGCTCCCCACATGGAGCCTGCTTCTCCCTCTGCGTGTGTCTCTGCCTCTATCTCTCTCTCTCTGTGTGTCTCTCATGAATAAATAAATAAAATCTTAAAAAAAAATAATAAAGGTTATCATTAAGAAAATGAAAAAAAAAGCCACACACATCTAATAAAGGATTGGCGTGCAAAATAAAGAACTCTTACAATTCATTAATATGAGGATCCAACTTAAAATGGACAAAATATCTGAAGTCACTTCACCAAAAATATATATATAACAATGGCCAATTAGCACACACAGAGGTACTCAAAACATTATTAATCATAAGGGAAATGCAAATTAAAACATCATTGAGAGAACATTGTACATTCATTAAAAGGGCTAAAATTAAAGACTAAAAACATAAAATACTGCTGAGAATACAGAGCAAATAGAACTCTCATACACTGCTAATAGGAATGTGCATTGGCGTAATCACTTTGAAGATCAATCTCCCAGTTCTTTATAAAGTTTAACATATACTTATACAACCCAGAAGTTCCACTTCTGAGTATTTAATATATATATATATATTTTGTTGTTGTTGTTGTTAATTGAGAGAGAAAAGGGGGGGGAAGGGCAGAGGGAGAAAGAGAGAAGAGAGCAGGTTCCACATCCTGCTCAGAACCCAACGTGGGACTCTATCTCATGGCCCTGAGATCATGACCTGAGCCAAAATAAAGAATCTGATACTTAACTGACTGAGCCACCCAGGCACCTCCACTTCTGAGTACTAGCTAAGAACAACGGGGAAAAAATTATGTTCACACAAAGTAGTCATACTTCAAAGGTAAATGGATAAATTGTTACACAGCCATGTAATAGAACACAACAATTAAGCACTGACATAACATGAAAGAAAAAAATTTTTTTTCTGAACATGAATGAATCTTAAAAGGTATTATGCTTGGTAGAGGAAGCCAAATACAAGGAATAGAGACTGTGAGACACTATTCTTACAAAACGGTAGAATGAGAAAGACTAATCTACAGTGAGATCAGTGATCTCCTAGGGCCCAAGATAGGGTGGGGGTTTGGCAGAGAAGGGATCTTTAAAAGTCCTAAGGAGCTTTTTCAAACCACACATATTTAGCTGTTTACCCTTCTTATCTTGGATTCTGAGATACTTGAGGAACTAAAGTAATTCAAAAACAAAACAAATGTAAAACTCATAGTGACTATACACCCAGTTCTTCCTTCAAATTTTGACCATTTAAACTATGTGGATAGTAAGGAGTGCCAAAATGTTGCTACATACTAACTCAAGATGGAACTTGTTTATAAACTGCTCTATCAAAGTACTAAATAACTTGAGCAAATTGTTTATTTTAGAATATAAATACCCTTTTCTCTGGCTTTGAATATAATTTACATGAAATACAACTACCCAGTTACAGTATACCAATGAATTTTGACAAATATATACATGTATCTCCTTTAATAACTTTCTTTGTACCCCCTTTGCAGTGACTGGCAACCGATGATTTAAATTTGTCACTTTGTTTTTTCTGTTTCATGAATTTTACATAAGCAGAATCAGTTGTTGTTGGTTTTTTTTTTTTAAGATTTTATTTATTTATTCATGAGAGACACAGAGTGGCAGAGACATAGGCAGAGGGAGAAGCAGGCTCCATGCAGGGAGTTTGATATGGGACTCGATCCTGGGACTCCAGGATCACGCTCTGGGCCAAAGGCAGGTACCAAACTCCTGAGCCACCCAGCCACCCCCAAAATCAGCTTTTATGTCTCACTTCTTTCATTTAACATACTGCTTTTCAGATTTTTCCACATTGTTACATGTATCAATAGTTCATTACTTTTTTTTAAAGATTTTATTTATATATTCGTGATAGACACAAAGAAAGAGAGAGAGAGAGAGAGAGGGAGAGAGAGAGAGAGAGAGAGAATAAGAGGCAGAGACACAGGCAGAGGGAGAAGCAGGCTCCATGCAGGGAGCCTGACATGGGACTTGATCCTGGGTCTCCAGGATCACGCCCTGGGCTGAAGGCGGCGCTAAACCACTAAGCCACCAGGGCTGCCCTCTACATGTGGTTGAGTCTGTTTCTTGGTTTGCTTTTTTCCTTTTGCTTGTTTCTTAAATTCCACATGTGAGTTAAATCATGTGGTATTTGTCTTTCTCTGACTTATTTCATTTAGCGTAATACTCTCTAGCTCCATCCATGTCACTGCAAATGGCAAGATTTCATTTTTTATGGCTGGGTAATATTCGTGTGTGTGTGTGTGTGTGTGTGTGTGTGTGTGTATACACCACTTTTTCTTTATCCATTCATCAGTTGATGGACATTTGGGCTGTTTCTATAATTTTGCTATTGTAGACAATGCTGATACAAACACTGTGGTGCATATAGCCTTTTGAATTAGTATTTTTTGGAATCCTTTGGGTAAATACCTCATAGTGCAATTGCTGGATCATTGGGTGGTTGGTTCTATTTTTAACTTTTTGAGGAACCTTCACACTGCTTTCCAAAGTGGCTGCACCAGTTTGCATTTCCACCAACTGTGCAAACCATTCTCTGCATCCTAACATCTGCTGTTTCCTGTGTTATTGATTTTAGCCATTCTAACAGGTGTGGGTGATATCTCATTGTAATTTTGATTTGTATTTCCCTGATGTTCAGTGATGTTGAGTATCTATTCATGTGTCTACTGACCATCTGTAGGTCTTCTTTGGAGAAATGTCTGCTCATGTTTTTGGCCCATTTTTTAATTGTATTATTCATTTTTTTGGGTGGTAAATTCTGTAAGTTCTTTATATATTTTGGATACTAACCCATTATCAGATATGTCATCTCCAAATATTTTCTCCCATCCTGTAAGCTGCCTTTTAGTTTTGTTGACTGTTTCCTTTGCTGTGCAGAAGCTTTTTATTTTGATGAAGCCCTAATAGTTTATTTTTGTTTTTGTTTCCCTTGCCTCAGGAGCCATGTAGAAGGAAGTTGCTATGGCTGTCAAACAGGTTACTGCCTGTGTTTTCCTCTAGGATTTTTATGTTTTCAAGTCTCATATTTAGGTCTTTAATCCATTTTGAATCTATTTTTGTATATCGTGTAAGAAAGTGGTCCAGTTTTCCCAACACCATTTTTTTTTAAAGATTTTATTTATTCATGAGAGACAGAGAGAAAGAGGCAGAGACACAGGCAGAGGGAGAAGCAGGCTCCATGCAGGGAGCCCGACATGGGACTCGATCCTGAGTCTCCAGGATCATGCCCTGGGCTAAAGGCGGCGTTAAACCGGGCTGCCCCCCAACACCATTTAAGTGACTGTCTTTTTCTCATTGCATATTCTTTCCTACTCTGTTGAAGATTAACTGACCATATAGTTGTGAGTTCCAAGTTTTCTATCTTGTTGCATTGATCTATGTCTATTTTTATGCCATTATCATATTGTTTTGATCACTACCGCTTTGTATATAACTTAAAGTCCAGAATTGTGATGTATCCAGCTTTGCTTTTCTTTTTCAAAGTTGCTTTGGCTATTTGGGGTCTTTTGTGGTTTCACACAAATTTTAGAATTATTTGTTCTAGCTCTGGAAAAATGCTGTTGGTATTTTTTTAGGGATTATTATTAAATATGAAAATTGCTTTAGCCAGTATGAACATTGTAACAATATTTGTTCTTTCAATCCATGAGCATGGAATGTTTTTCCATTTCTGTCATCTTCGATTTCTTTCATCAGTGTTTTATAGTTTTCAGAGTACAGGTCTTTCACATCTTTGCTTAGGTTTATTCCTAGGTATCTTATGGTTTTGGATGCAATTGTACATAGGACTGATTCCTTGATTTTTCTTTCTGCTTATTTGGTAATTTTTTACTGAATACGATCTTGAAAGGACATATTGAAATTTAAATTTTGGGGTGACTTTTATTGTGTTCCTTTAAAAAATACTGGACTTCATTCCAGCATTTAAGTTATGTGGGATCATCTTGGTCCTTTGAAGGCTTCATTTTAAGCTTTTTATGTCAGGTCCAGAGCAGTATTCAGTCTAGGTATAACTTAGCCCCACTATTAAGATGATACTTTTCTGAGGATTCTATTTGTTAGCTGTATGCATTACAGTATCTTTCCACTTTTGCTGGTGAGGATGCAAACTATTCCTAGCCCTGTGTGAATCTGAAAATTGTTTGACCTCTTTTCCAGTAATTCTTTCCCCCACCTTGTACAGGTCTGCCCCACATATATCAGATCACTCTTCAGCCAAAGATTCACCACTCTATCAGTCTCCAGAAATTTCCCCCTGTGCAATCTTTCTGGTAAGCTGTCCAGTGAATTTTAGCTATCTTGGCCTCCTTCCTGAATTCCGAGTTTGGTTTCCTCAACTCACTAAGACTTCTAGGGTTTATCTGAATCCTGCCCCCCCTGCACTGTACAAACTACCTGTAGGGAGTAAGCAGTAGGCCCATCTTACTTGTTTCCTTTTTTCTGTTCAACTGCCTGCAATCTATCTAATGTCTAAAGTTGTTTCATCTATTTGGTTTTCTAATTTTTATAATATTCATCCTTCACAGAAAGAATTAGAAATCCACTAAATACTGAATATTTGACCTTCTACTAACTTAGTAATTCATAATGCTGATAAATGGCCCTTTTATATTAAAATGAAAGCAAATGGAATTGTACATTTGCTTATAACAATGAAATAACCTGTACGTTTAAATCCATTTACTGCTTAATGATAGGGTTCTCAAAGCCAATAAACCTAGGAATAGTCTTGACAAGATCAACAGTTTTTAAATGTACAAAATCTGAATCTCTTATAGAACTTTTTTTTAAAAATCGGGTATTGGCCTCTACACCACTGAATTGAGAATTTAAGAGTCCAGGCAGTTCTAAGTTTTTTCAAAAGTTTCAAAGGTAATTCTGATACAAACTCCTTATTATAAACCATTACAAGTTTTCTAAATATTATAATTTTTTAAAAAGATTTTATTTATTTGACGGTAAGAGTGAGAAAGAACGCATAAGGAAGAGGGAGAAACAGACTCACTGCTGAGCAGGGAGCCCAACTCAGGCCTCAGTCCCAGGACCCTGGGATGATGACCTGAGTCGAAGGCAGACACTTAACTGAGCCACCCGGGGACCCTAAAATATTATAATGCTTGAATAAATTATTTACCAAAAGGTATAATAGGGATATCTAATTCTAAATACCACAAAGGTTGAAAAGGCAGTCATAATTTAAAAAACAAGCAGATTTTCATCACTAATTATACAAAACAATTGTGAATCATTCACAAAGAAATACAAAGAGCGACTATGTATCAGACACAAAATGTTTCAGACATACAGATCATCTCATCGATAGTTACATATCTGCATTCTAAGATTTATTAGTCACCTTTTTATTATTCTGGAAATGGACTGGTTTAAAAGTTGGCTTTAAAATAAACCAGATTTCAAAAATCAATAAAAGGAAGTATGAACTTAACAATGCTATTATCATTAAGGTCATTTATTATTTTATATAAGAAGTGTTTGCATATGATCATTATTTCACATATTATGTAATATACATTTTATATATTATTATTTCATTTACTCCTAAAAAGTAAAAGTCCGAATAATTATCCCAGTTAGTGGGATCCCTGGGTGGCTCAGTGATTTAGCGCCTGCCTTTGGCCCAGGGCATGATCCTGGAGTCCCAGGATCGAGTCCCACATCAGGCTCCCTGCATGGAGCTTGCTTCTCCCTCTGCCTGTATCTCTGCTTCTCTCTCTCTCTCTGTGTCTCTCATGAATAAATAAATAAAATCTTTAAAAAAAAACAAAACAAAACAAAAATTATCCCAGTTAGTCAAAGTGTCACTTACCTCTTTCACATTTGCATCATCAAAAAATACCCATTTGGAACTCTTGGTATGAAAGGCAAAGGCACAATAATGTCGGCTGGTGTAGCAGATCATACCAACTAGGTGAAGTTCACTATTTTTGGCATTTTCATCAGTAACTCTATAAAAAAGCTGTTTAAAAAAATAATGTACATTTAATTCTGTATTTTTTAAAAATGAGGAACAGTAACTTGATGAGTCACACATTTGACTACCTATGAAAAATATTTCTCATGACAAGCTTCCCTAATCCAATATTATATTAGTAATATACATACATAAACTGGAAATGTGGGATAAATTCAACAGTTCCTAACAAATTTTGATTAAATCACATATTTGAACATACATTGAACATATTATCTTAAAGTTTAATTGTAATATAAAGCAATTCAAAATATATTGATGTTAATAAGCATATTAAGAAATTGGTGCTATAGATGGTTTTTGAATCTTAAATCTTTCTAGGTTAATAGTCATACGTGTCATTACCATACACACACACACAAATCACTTGTCATTCTAGAATGATAATTAGAACATGAGATAGTTTATAATTGAAAACCATTACTAGTCTATGCAAGAAATACATTGCAGTTAGCCTGATTTGATGAACTTTATCAGCATAACATCCCAATGTTATTTCCTTTAGGAAGAAAATTTAGTTCTGAAAAACAGTGTATTATAGTATATGAGTATGTTTTAAAAGAATTTAAAAACAAAAAGGAAGAGAATGAAAACAGTTGAGATACCCCAGGAAGATAAAGATGTGTTGCCAGATTCCGAACAACATCTTCTGTCAAGTCAGAATGCTCAGAATCCCATACTAAACCGATTGTAACAATCTCTGGGCAATTCATTAAAACACGGCGAATTTTTATTTTTTGGCCACAGTTACTCTAAAGAAAAACACAAAGGGCAAATTTTGAAATTATTGAAAAAGATATATCACAGGTAATAATACCTTGCACAGTTCATATTAAACAGTAACGATCTTTACATTTATCAGAAAATTATTCAGCATATTAAAATTGATTTTTATCAAATCATTTGTCTAATTATTGATTAAACAGGAAGTTTATTTTAAATCAAAGTACTTTTCTTTGGCATTTTTAAAATCTGTTAATACAAGAATTCAATCTAAAAATATGAGAAATAAAACACTGAAGTCATTAATATTACATTAGAAAAGAATGGTACCACTTGTAATGTTTAAATGAAGAAAAGAAACTTTCTCTTTAATCAAATGATAGATTTCAGAACCTAAAAAAATTAATCAGGGGCACTTGGGTGACTCAGTCAGTTAAAGTGCCTGACTTTAGATTTTGGCTCAAGTCATGATCTCAGGGTCATGAGATGGAGCCTCACCTATGGCCTCACATTCAGCAGGGAGCCTGCTTGAGATTTTCTCTCTTGGTCTCCCTCAGCCCCTCCCCCAACCTCTGCTTGCATGCTCTCTCAAAAAAAATTAATCAGCAAACACCAACTTAACTCCTTCACAAAGTTTTTATTTTTTTATTTTTTATTTTTTATTTTTTATTTTTTATTTTTTAAAATTTTTATTTATTTATGATAGTCACACAGAGAGAGAGAGAGGCAGAGACACAGGCAGAGGGAGAAGCAGGCTCCATGCACCGGGAGCCCGATGTGGGATTCAATCCCGGGTCTCCAGGATCGCGCCCTGGGCCAAAGGCAGGCGCCAAACTGCTGCACCACCCAGGGATCCCCTTCACAAAGTTTTTAAATAAAGAGTGCTCAAATAAATAGCTCACATGGTATAAAGAGTTGCTAAAAATAACACTGAAAAAATAAATTCTTAAAATTAATTTCATGTATAATTAATATTGGCAAGGTAATTTCTGAATGTCTATTTTCAAATTTACAAACATAGAAGCACACTAATATTCTCCAAACTCTACTTACAGGACATTTCCTATAGTCATCAGTTGTATTTGCTGCTTGCAGCAATTCTGCAAACATTTCAGGTTTAAAACGTTCGTGCCTTTCCATCATTCTTTCTACTTCATTGCTACAAAAGAAAGAAGCAGTCTCAAATGTGTCCTATGAACTTTAAAAAGATCTAACAAATTATACATGAAAAATACTAAGTTATCAACATGGGAATGATTGCTTTTTCTGTCTTAAAACAGGTTTTGTCTGAAAAATTAAACATAAAGTAAATTTCCATACAGTGAAAAATTATGAAATTTGGCAGGTGTATGATGAAAAAAATTAGGTCAAGAACAAAATAACACTAAATTTTACCATTGTTTGGAACTACATGAATGAGGCCATTAAGATGATCCATCCACAGGTAGTTTTAAGTCAACTGTTTCTTTTACATCATTATTTAACAAGTACGGACTTGAATTTAAACTTTGGCTTAAGAAGAACAACAAAGTGTTGGAAAGGCTTCCTCTCTGATCTAAAGTTCTCAGAAACAAAGTTATCATTTTTAGCTAACAGAAGGGCTCTTTGCTAATTAATGTAGAAATTTTTTTATTCAAATAAGTCTCAATTTTAATAAGATCCTCTACATACACATTTGCTACTAAAAATTGAAATAGCACATCAAAAAAAATTACAATTTCTGAAAACCAGAAAAATCTATGCACACCCTCCCCTAATTATACTCTAAACAAACCACCACAAGTTTTCTGTGTATTCCTTCTGCACAAATTACTTGGCTTCGATTTTTTGATGTTAGGTTTTATCTTAATGACTTTAGGCTTCTCAAACACTTAGGCACACTCAACCTAGTAGTGCTTCCTTAGGTCAAACTGAAAATGGACATAAACTGACACCATTCAAATGCAAACTACAGGAACTGAAGTCATTCAAATGAAAACTACAGGATTCCTCACAAACTAATATCAAACTGGAATAGATACAAGACAGTTTAGGTCCAAACCAAAAAAACCAAAACTATTTAGGTCAGGTTTGTGCCTTATGAGTGCTAACCATTTCATTAGAACCTAGGCAGGATATTTGTGCCACTTTTTGTTTAGTCCACCTTAGAATCAAGTTTTTATATATCAAGGTATTAAGTATCTTTAAACAACTATTTGAATATTTCCAAAAAGAAATGTTATATAAGCTCAAATATCTTTACTACTTTACATTTTAGATGCTCTGGTTCTCCTTAGCAGTAATATTAACTGTCCTAGAGCTGGATATATTTTACAGTTCCACGGTTTAATATACAATATTCAGTAACAACTAAATAACACCCATTCTTCTAAACACTTCACAAGTATGTTGGAAAGCACTAAATCTGACAAGCTCATTCAAACTGTACATTCAAAACAGTGTTTTAGTTCACATTAAAAGTGACAACTTATGTAAAGCCTAGAATTTAGTAATTGGTATTCAATACTTATTACCAATTTGAAAAAGTGATTATAGTAGACCTTTAAATAACATGGGGAAAAGGGATGCCAAACCTTATACAGTCCCAAATCCCCATATAACTTTTGACCCCACCCTCAAAATTAACTTCTAATAGTCTAATATTAACCAGAAGTCTTATCAATAATAGTCAATTAACACTTGTATGTTTTATGTATTATATACTGTATTCTTACAAAAAAGCTAGAGAAAAGAAAATGTTATTAAGATAATCATAAAGGGGGCACCTGGGTGGCTTGGTTGGTTGAGCATCCAACTCTTGATCTCAGTACTGGTATTTATGGGTTTTGAGACTGAGCCTTGCATCGGGCTCCACAAACAGCAGGGAGTCTGCCTGTGATTCTCTCTCTCTCTCTCTCCCTCTCCCTCTGCCCCTGCCTCTACTCATACATGGGTGTGTGTGCGCTTTCTCTCTTTAAAATCTATACATAAATCTTAAAAAAAAAAAAAAAGAAAATCAAAGGAAGACACTATGTTTACAGTACTGTACATACATTTATTGAAAGAAAAATCTGCACCTAAGTGGACGTGTGCAGTTCAAACCTGTATTATCGAAGGGTCAATCACAATTAGAATTGAAAGTCTGGTTTCTTACAATTGGTGGTGTGGAATAGGGAGAGACTGATGGGCTCCAATTCTTGTCACATAAAATACTGCCTCTGAGCGCTGTCATTTTATATGAGAATTTCAGAGTAGACTAAAGTTTTACAGTTTTTAATGTGTGGCCTATCCTTGTTTAAACACCATCCTAATTTTCATATAAAATGAAAAAAAAATGAACATATAATTCCCTAAACCAATGTTCCCCATCTTTGTATATATTAAGACACTAAACACATTCAAATAATCAAATTGCTATTATTCAATAATCTTTAAGAAATACTGTGTCAGATCCAAAAAAGCCAGGAAGTTTAATAATATAATGAAACAGATAAGCAACTGACACCCATTTTGCACAATGATAAAAATATTGGTCACATTTAGTAACTAACTATTGTAGTAATGTATTGATTGACAATTATTGATCCATGTTTTGTTTTATGTATCAAAACATCTGTAAAAATTTATAATTTTATTTGATGTTATCATATATGAAATATTTATATTTTCAAATACCTGTTAGAAACTGTTTAAATAATCCCTATTATGCAACATCTTAGGGAACATTCTAGATCCCTAACTAGCTAATGTTTCTTGGGCAGGGAGGGAGGAGACAGGCAAGCATGGCAAATTTTTATTTTAGGTGAATATTGAGGCCTTAAGTGCACTTTTTTCTTTCTTTTCTGCTTACCCTAGCTTCCATCACCATGAAGGGACATGAAGCTGATTGGAAACAACATCATACACAGCTCCATTTACCACTGAGCTTGTCATTTCAAGATCTTTTTCACAAGTCCAAAAACTTGCTGCAAATATAAAGAGATGCAAACTTTGACTACTATATGGTACATTTCATCAAGTATACATTTTTGGCCAAATCAGAAACAGCCAGCTGAGATAGACATCATTAGTACCTCTGATAGTAGCATATTTCCATGTCTAAGAGAGTAGATATTCACATATATTATGGTTTTATAAAATAAATGTTCAATATGCTTAAATGTGTTATTAACATCTTTGGTAAACATGCTTTAATAGATTCTTACCATAGGGCTGTTGTAGAAATGTACCGCACAAATTCTGTAAAAGGTAGAGGATCTGATGATGCTCCACAGCTACGACACACACACTACAGGTAAAAACATATGTCTAATTTATCAGTCATAAAACATTAATACATATGTTACATATATTTATGTTATATATACTTTATATATGTATAAATGTACACAAATATAGTAATAAATATAATATCTAATAAAGTGGTTAAGATATCTCACCTGTTCATACAGTGTCATAGCAAACTTCTGGTGAGTGATACAAGATTTAGAGGTACACATGTCTGCATCTCTGCTTGGCACTATATGAAAATGAATCCTCTCCAATATATTTTCCTGATTTAAAAAATTAAAAGACAAATGAGTTGTGAATCTTACAGATGACACTTTAGAATATAACTCTTTGTAACTTTACAAAAATCTTTTTACAATTTTCCAAAGTGTTAAATTTAATAGTGCTATATATACTGTCAGTTTTTCAGCTTTCCTCCTTAATCGACCCTTCAAATGCTGTTCAATTATTCATCTTTTGTAGCATTAACTTTTTAAAAAAATGTAATAAAAGAAATATAAGGTCACATATGATTTTAATAAATATTTTTAAAATCCTTTAAAAACCAATTCATGGTAGCTAACACCTAGAATTTAATATTAGAAAACATAAGTTTCCTATGTTACCAGCATTCTCGCATTGAAGAAAAGCAGTTAATCTTTCAAAAATCCTACTTGGAACATTTTTATAGTCTATAAAACTCACATTAAAATAGCAGCAATAAAGGTTTACATATCTACACTAATATCCTAATGCAAGGAATCTGCTCTGCAAACAAATTTCATATGAAATTTCAAATTTGTAATACAGATCAATAAGGAGTAATTATTTCTTTAGCAAATAATCCTTCTTTTTAGCAAAGCTTATCTAATGGATTCTTTAATTAGCTAACTTTCCCCTCCTTTGCCCCAGGAAATTTAAAACCATTCCATTATTTAAACTGAAATTTCTAGATATTCTATAAATTACAATATCATGTATTAGTACACTTCATTTAAGTGAAAATAAACTACAAAGTTTGGTATTGTACAAAATATATTTTAAGTAACGAATCAATTAGGAACTTGAGAAATATGAAAGCATATGACAATGTGTGCTGTTTTTGACACATTTTAATCAACATGGAAAGTATGCTAAGCATTACACTAGTCAGAAAGTTTTCCATCTGTCCAAGGAGACAATAAAGATGCTTATTAGAAAAATGATAACAACAGGGGCACCTGAGTGGCTCAGTTGGTAAAGTGGCCAACTCTTGGTTTCGACTCAGGGAGCAATCTCAGGATCCTGGGACCAAGCCCTGCATCGGGGTCTTTTTGGGGATTATGCTTGGGATTCTCTCTCTCCCTCTACCTCAATCCCTCCCCCAACTCGTGCTGTCTCTCTCTCTCAAATAAATAAATCTTTAAAAATTGATAATAACATATAAATGAAAAATGAATTATTTTTTAAATAATAAATGGGGGAAGGGCAGAGGGGAAAGGGAGACAAGCAGACACCCCACTGAGTGGGGAGCCTGATGAGGGGCAACACCAAATGAATTCTATACATAAGAAATTCTACAGAAATCCAGTGAATTTAAAATGTGTTTGAGGAATATAACCATGTCATTAGGAGGGAAAATTCCAGGAGAAAACGAAGAGGTAAACTGGAGTTAACTGTAAATGGCCTTAAATGTCAGAAGAGAGTTCAGATTTGAATCACAGGAATATCTGAAGGGCAAAGATTAATCTGAAAAAAATTTTATTAACCTGTTGATCATTAAAAAAACACTCTAAGGGGATAGGCTGAAAGGATACGAGTACTCCCTGCTGAGAGCAGGGGTCTGAACTAGTAAGAAGTGGTTTCATGGAAATAATGTGTCAAGGAAAACCTCAAGAGGTTTTCTGATGAAAGAATTTATGGAATTTGCTAAACAGATACAAGACTAAGGAAAAGAAATGACTACCTCTTTAAATATAGGTAATATTGATAACACTGACACATTTAATAATCAACACATATACTGTAGAAGGTATGTGAGGTTTAGTTACTATTCAAAGGAATGCTGTACTTATCAATATTGTGGTAACACAGAGTCTTGGAACATCAACCCCAGTCAGTTATTCTCCACCCAGAATGAGATGTGTATCAGAACTACTGCCCCTGACAGCTGCCCACCAAGATCCTCTTCTCTTCCAAAGAGAATCATTGCATGTCATGAGAAATGCTACTGCTCAGAATACATTGCACATAAACCCTATGGAGGCAGAACACGGACTTAAGTGACATAATTTATATTTAATAAATGTCTGTTCCAATAAATAAATTTTAAAATATTCCAGGAGTCTAATACCCAATAAAAATGACAGTAGCACAAATAACCAAAATCAAAAGTCATGAGACACAGATGGTCTTAAACTGAACTTTGAAGGGCAGGTAAGACATGGATCCATTGAGCAGTTATGATTCTTTCCCACTGTTAGAAATTTATGCTTCATTTGTCTCAAAATTCATATCATCTAAGGAAAAGGAACTAGTATCCTCATTTAAGGATTATCTGAAATACTTACAAAGCATTCTGCAGCATCATCCATAAGACCCAGCTGAAATCGCTGCTCATCTTTGAAGCTTTCCGCTAGAGCGTGCCTTATGTTATCTGAGGGAAGTGCTTTTTCTCGACTGTGTTGAAACTGTGCAAATATTGTCTGGGGATCAACAAGTACATCAGTAAGTTTAAAGCCAACAACTAAAGGAACAGTTCAGTAATTTCATTATAACACAGTGAAACTCGTAACACTATACCGAGAAACTAATAGTCTTTTGCTCTAAAATTCCATATAAATATTATTTATATCAGTAATGTATAGAAATGCATGCCCCAGCCTCGAAATCAAATATTAGTGTGCACAGAATTAAGTGAGTTTTCAGTTCCTATCCTCAGAGATTCTGATTGAGTATGCTGAAGTGAGGGCAATTTTTAAACTGTTCCCAGCTATTCTGACCCAAGTTGTTTTTTTAAAAAGATTTTATGTATGTATGTAAGAGAGAGCATGCACAAGAGAGAGCACAAGTGGAGGAGAGAGGCAGAGGCAGAGAAAGAAGCAGATGCCTTGCTGAGCAGAGAGCCTGATGCGGGGCTCAATCCCAGAACCCTGGGATCATGACCTGAAACTAAGGCAGATGCCAAACGCACTAAGTCATCCAGGTGCCCCTGATCCAAGTTGTTTAATGAAGAATTCTGAGATAAGTTGCTGTAAATCTAAAAGTATGTATAGGAATTAAAGTTATGTTAACCAAAAATAAATATATAATAGCATAAAAATTAGTAGGAACTCACTAGTCTTTTTAAAAAAAAAAAAGTAGCTTAAACGAACTTTTAGAATTTTTTGTTTCTCCCTAAATAAACCTCAGAAAATTACAAATTCTGATTATATAAACAAAAATTGTATAACTTCAATGGAATGACAATTTCCTGCTAATCAAGTTTGCTTTCAAAAACTGACACTACAATTTGCATGAAGTGAGAAAAAAGATTACTTTTGATTTTTAAAAGTTTTTTTTCAAATCATCAGTTTTCCTCACTTAGAACATTATTTCTAACCTAAGCCTAGGAAACAGTGAAAACATTCAGGAACATGTGATTATAGATGTTAATCTGGTTTTCCACTTTCCTTAGACTTTTTTTTTTTAATTTTTATTTATTTATGATAGTCACACAGAGAGAGAGAGGGAGGCAGAGACACAGGCAGAGGGAGAAGCAGGCTCCATGCACCAGGAGCCCGATGTGGGATTCGATCCCGGGTCTCCAGGATCGTGCCCTGGGCCAAAGGCAGGTGCCAAACCGCTGCACCACCCAGGGATCCCCTCCTTAGACTTTAAGCAAGAAAAACTTTCTAATAATTTCCAGTTTTATGACAATCATCTTAGATAGGGGAAAAAGAAGATTTTCGGTGACAACCAACCATATAAGGACTGGCCATATTAAATTCTTAATTAATTAGCTCAAGGGATATGTCATCTCAAAAACATTTTTTTTTCCAGATCAATATATGGCAGGCTAAGAAAATATTTCAAAAAACTGTTCCACTATTGCAAGAAAATCTAATTTGTAAATTAAAAATTTAAGAATAAAGATGACAAATGATATTAGATATCTAGAACTATAATTTTTCAGCTATGATTACAAATATGAAAAAATAAGTATTTTCAGATGTCATTTCTTATTTAGGTAATTAACTTTTCAAGGTAATGTTTAAGATATTAGTCCTACACCTGAGTATCATTCATTTGCCATCTGTTTTTGGTTGTTTTTTTTTTAAAGATTTTTATTTATTTATTCATGAGAGTCAGAGAGATAGAGAGAGAGAGAGAGAGAGAGAGAGAGAGAGAGGCAGAGACAGAGGGAGAAGCAGGCTCCACGCAGGGAACCTGATGCCGTCAATCCCGGGACTCCAGGATCACGCCCTGAGCCAAAAGCAGGCACTAAACTGCTGAGCCACCCAGGGATCCCCCGTCATCTGTTTTTTGACTTAGTATATGTGAGGTATCTTCACTAGAAAACAAAAATCCTGCCCTTATGGGGCATACATTCTAGTTGTAATAAGGAGAAGGCAAGTAAGTAATTATATAGAATGTCAGAATATGATAAACACAATGGAGAAAAATAAATAAAATACAAGAGAGACAAAGTATTACAATAGAAATAAAGATGCTGAGAGTAGGAGGGAGGTTAACTATTACTTAGGGTAGTCAGGAAAGGCCTCATTGATGTCCACATTTGAGGATTAGCATAAAGGAAATAAGGTGTTAGCCACAAAAACATCTAGAAGATAAACATTCTAGACAAAAGGAATAACAAAACAGTCAGAAATGGAAGCCAGCTCTGAGAAACTGCAAGAGTCAGCCAGTCTATCTAAAGAGCAATATGTGAGACAGAGAGTGTGTTTTGGGTAAGTGGTAGGGAGGTAGGCAGGTGATTGTGTAAGGCCATGAAAAGATTTAGGCTAGAAATTTTAACTATACGAGTTTTTACAAATGGACAAAATATCCAAAGTTAACTGTGGCATAAATAAAATGTGATACTGTAATTTGATCTAAGTTTATTCTTTATTCCCTAACAATAACCCTATTTGCCATGTTCTAAAAAAGAGAATATAAAATTGTCTTCTTTGGTGAGTTATATTCAGGAATATAAATCAAAATAAAGCAGAAAAATGGTTTTTATTTTGTTGTAAGTACGTATGCATTTAAGAATATTCAAGAATGTAAAAGAATGAAATGTTTATCTCTGTAACATGTTAATAAAATCTTAAATTCTTGGGCAAACAATGACATAAATGAGATGCTAATATATACATGATTCCCTGCTTCTACCTTTGTCTCTCTTCTATTTATTCTCATCCAAGTAGCCAAAGAGATCTAGTCCAAACATTCTATCTAGTTCAAACAGATTATATCACTCTTCCACTCAAAACAATCTGGAGACTTCCTAAAACACTCAAGAGAAAAAGCCAAGGTTCTCACATAAGTCTTGAAGGATCTATACAATAAGGACTCCCATTCCAGATAACATACAAACCATAACAAACCACCGCAAAACTCAGTTACTAAAAATAACATTTATTTTGATCACAAATCACCAAGTTCGGTGAGGATAGCTCTACTCTGCTCCACTGGGAGTTATCTGGGACATTATGAATGCTGGGACCTAGAATCATCTGACGGTTGCTCACGTCCATCAAGCAGTTGATGCTGGTTGTTGGTGCTGCCTGTCTGCTTAGACTTCTGCTTTAGCTGTGGCCAGCCTGGCTTCCTCACCACATGGTGGCTCACTCCCAAGAATGACACCCTAATTTATAGCCAGGTGGAAATTTTATCACCTTTTCCAATCTACCTTAACCTCAGATGTCTGTGGCATCATTTCTGTCAGTTTATTTGGTGAGCGAATCGTTAAGGCCAGCCTATATTCAAAGAACTAGACTCTACCTTTTGATAGGAAGAGCAGAAGAGGGGTGCCTAGGTGGCTCAGTTGGTTTGGTGTCCAACTCTTGATTTCCACTCAGGTCATGATCTCAGTCTTGTAAGGATCAAGCCCTGTGTCAGGCTCTGCCCTGGGCATGACAGTCTGCCTAGGATTCTCTCTTTTTCTCTGCCTCTCCCCGCTCATGCTCTTTCTTTAAAAAAAAAAAAAAAAGTACAGAAAAATCTGTGGTCATGTTTTATTTTTAAAGTATCTATCTATCTAGAGCTGCAGGAGAGCGGGGATGGGTAGAGGGAGAAAGAGAGAGAACCTCAAGCAGGATCCTCACTAGGTGCAGAGCCCAAGGTGAGCCTTCTCAATGTCACAACACTGAGATCATAACCTGAGCCAAAATCAAGAGTCTGATGCTTAACCAACTGAGCCACCCACACACCCCTGCAGATATGTTTTACAATCACCACAACTTACCTTACTTCTAAGTTCATCTCTTATCACTCTCTGCCTTGCTCACAAAGCTTCTGCCACTGAGATTTCCTTGAATATGTCACCATGTTCACCTCAGGGCCTTTGCAGTTACCATTTCCCTGCTTGCTCAGAATGCATCGCTCCATCACCTTTTCCAGATAATGGTTTAAACTTTCCCAGTGAGGCTTTTCTGGCTATTCAACATTCTATTCCCTTTCCCTGTTTTATTTCCCCCCTCCCCTTTAAATTATTAGCATCTAACACACTTTATATTTTGCTTACTTATTTTCTCCTCCCCTACAAGAATATAAGTTCCATGAGAACAGAGTTTTTATCACATTGTTCACTGCTGTAAACTCAGTAACTACAGCAGTGTACAAAATTCAGTAATAGTTCAAAAAACATTTCATAAAATGAATAAAGAATTCCTCCAGGGCACCCCGGGTGGCTCAGTGTTTTAGTGCCACCTTCAGTCCACGGCGTGATCCTGGAGACCCAGAATTGAGTCCCACATCAGGCTCCCTGCATGGAGCCTGCTTCTCCCTCTGCCTGTGTCTCTGCCTCTCTCTCTCTCTCTCTCTCTCTCTCTTTCTCTCTCTCTCATGAATAAATAAAATCTTAAAAGAAAAAAAAAGAATTGTTCCAAAATAATGAAAAATGTAACATTTCTAATGTTTCTATACTAGAATATTTTTAACTGCCCTTACATAAAAGTGAGGGAAAAAAAACCCATAAACCTGAATAAATCATACTTTAAGAATTCACATTCAAAGCTCTAAGTCACTTGACAATGAACTTTATTTTCAAATAAAGTGGCCAAATATGTCAAACCAAACAATCAAGTAAAGTGAAATTTTTGGCAAAACAATTAATAGTAATTTTCCAGTACTATTAAAAGGTTACCTTTAATGCACAAAATATGCAGGCATCTCCCTGACAAACATGTCCAGTTAGAACCCGCAAGCTTCTTCGAAATATATCCAATTGCCATAAAACCTAAGAAATTATAAGAAAGAAACAATGAAAAAGGAAATACAGTAAAGTGTTTCTCCCTACAATAAAAGATAGATTTGAGTATTTTTTAAATTGCAGAGGGCTAATAACTTCTTTTAATCTCTTGTGCACAATCAGACATATGTAACTACTGAAACTAACAGCAATTATTAAACTGCTATATACATCTAGTGAATATATAAAAGATGGATTTAGAAGATATTCCTATTGATTCACATGTAAAAACTGACAGACATGGAATAAGAAAAAACTAATTCCTCAGTTAAGGATTTTATATGAAGAGGAAACATGGGACACTGAATAGAGGACTTGGCAGTGACATGAAAGAGGAAGTGATTATAATACTTGGAACAGACTGAACTTTAGGAAGGAAATATAATTGGAGTTGAAAGCCAGGGTCTATCAAATAAGGGTCAGTAGGTAACAGCCAGAAAAAGTGAGCAGAGGCCTGTGGTCTCTGTATATTGAATGACAAAGCGCCCAGCTGTGTAGTAAGAGAGGGACAGTATGGTAAAAAGCATCAGTTAAGGAATAATATGAATGTATTTGCTGCAATTATCCATTCATCATTCGCTGCTGAAAGACAAAAACAAATAACACCGTAATAGTTTAAATAAATCAGTCCAGTATTTAAAATCATTCTAAAAAAATTTGAAAACTATACAGTGGGGATAATTTTGCCTGGCTCATGGCATTCTTATAAGGATTAAATGACATGTATTAATATATAAAGTGCTTAGAGGAGTGCCCAGTACATAACTGGCATGCAATGAATGCCAGCTGCTATTTGTTGCTGTAATTACTACTATAAGGAACAGATCTCCAAGTTTCCCTATATCTTTCCATCATTTCCTAAATAATATAACTTAGAAAATCCATTTGTGTTGTCTCATTTCTCCCAACTAGAAACAAAGATTAAGAAAAACAAATAATTTTAATACATATCCTATATTTTCAATTACTCAATAATTGAAAATGGCCTCAATAACTAAAGGCCATTTCAGAATTTCCCTTTGACAGTTTTTTTTCTTAAAGATCACAAATAATTTAGTGTTTTTGCAAAGCACTTGAAAATGTTTAATAATTTTCTTGTAAAGCGCACACCTCTGATCATAACATAAAATACACGACATTGGAATTCATTCATCTGTCAAGATGAAGACCAGGACAGCACAAACTTGGAAAGTAGGCTTAATAAAACAACATCTGAAGGCAGGCTGCCTGGGTATTAATTCTGGATTTACTAATTACCACCTCTTGGGCTGACTTCAGCAAATATTTTCTGAAACTCAATTTTCTTATCAGTAAAATGAAGATAAAAGCAGTACCTACCTCTTAGCATTGTTTTAAGAATTGGAGTACAGAGAACATATAGTGTTCAGGAAATACCAACACAAGTAAGAACACAATAAACATTAGTTATTAAAGATTATGACTTTGCTTTTAGACAATTTAAAACCACACCATATGTCATAACTACTTAATTGTAGTTATGTCATCAGATAAAATCCTAAAATATTCAGCCAAAAGAGAATACCCTCCATAATGTTTATAAGACTAATGAAGTAACTCTTTCAAATATAACTGGAATGTTTTCTGGATTAGCAAAATGTTTAAGTTACACTAGATCCAAACTACAGAAAAAATATTTTATGTGACTTCTCTATACATAATTCAGTATAATCATTTAACCCCTATTTTTATTTATTTATTTTTAATTTTTTTAAATTTTTATTTATTTATGATAGTCACAGAGAGAGAGGGAGAGAGAGAGAGAGAAAGAGAGGCAGAGACACAGGCAGAGGGAGAAGCAGGCTCCATGCACCGGGAGCCCGATGTGGGATTCGATCCCGGGTCTCCAGGATCGTGCCCTGGGCCAAAGGCAGGCGCCAAATCGCTGCGCCACCCAGGGATCCCTAACCCCTATTTTTAAAAAATCTGTATCAAAAGTTATTCTAATTGTAGTTAACCCTTATCCTACTTCATTTTAAAATGTTGATTATAAACAACCAATAGGTAAACAAAGAAATCTTGCTATTTGCCAACAACATGGAAGGAACTGGAAGGCATAATGCTAAGTGAAATAAGTCAAAGAAAGATAAATACCATTATGATTTCACTTATGTATGTAATTTAGGAAACAAATGAACAAACAAGGAAAAAAAGAATCCAACTAAACAAGAGACTTGAAGAGTTTGGGGATGGATTAAATAGTTAAAAGGGATTAAGAGTACACTTATCTTGATGAGCACTGAGAAATGTAGAGAACTGTTGAATCACTCATAGTACATCTGAAACTAAAATAACACCGCATATTATTTACACTTGAATAATAAAAAGACTGGGGTAGGGTTGAGGAGAAGTGCTTAGAAATGTGAAGGGGGTAAAAAAAAAAAAAACAACCCTAGGACAAATGAAAATGGAAACACAACTTTTGAAATAAGAAAAGTCCAAATAAATTAACTTTACATGCAAAGACTCTAGAAAAAGAGAAAGCCCAAAGTTAGTAGAAGGAAGGAAGTAATAAAGATCAGTGTAGAAATAAATGAGAGACTCAAAAGGGAAAATTAGAAGAGACCAATGAAATTAAAAGCTGGTTCTTTGAAAAGATAAAAATCAATAAACCTCTCACCAGACTCATCATGAAAAAAAGAGAAGACCCAAATAAACAAAATCAGAAATGCAGGAGAAGTTACACCTGACACCACAGAAATACAAAGAACCGTTAAGAGACTACTATAGATGATAATAGGCCAACAAACTGAAAAACCTAGAAGGAACAGATAAATTCCTAAAAAAACACAACCTTCTAAGACCAAACCACAAAGAAATAGGAAATCTTAACAGAATGATTACAACTAATGAAATTGAATCAGTAACTTAAAAATTTCCTCAAACAAAAGTCCAGGATCAGATAGTTTCATGGTGAATTCTACTAATCACTAGAAGAGTTGGTTGGGGTGCCTGGGTGACTCAATTAGTTGGGCATCTGCCTTCAGTTCGGGTTGTGATCCTGGGGTCCTGGGATTGAGCCCTGTGTCAAGCACCCTGCTCAGTGGGGAGCCTGCTTCTACCTCTTCCTCTGCCCCTCCCCCATACTCATTCTTTCTCACTCTCTCAAATTTTTAAAATCTTACAAAAAAAAAAAAAAGAGTTGCTAATTATCCTTTTCAAATTATTCCAAAAAAACTAAGGAGGAAGAAATACTTCCAAACTCATATATTACCAATATTACCAATATTGCCAATATTACCCTGGTATTAAAACTAGACAAAGATATGGGAAGGAAGGAAGGAAAGGGGGGAGGGAGGGAGGGAAAAGAGAGGGAATATAATAGGCCAATATCACCAATGAACATAAATACAAAAGTCCTCAACAAAATATTAGCAAATGGAATTCAACAGTACATGAAGAGGATCATATGCCATTATCAAGTGAGATTTATTCTAGGGATGCAAAGATGGTTCAACATCTATAAATCAATGTATTACACATTAAAAACCAGAATAATCATATAATCATCTTTATACAGAAACAGCATTTGATAAAAATTCAACATCATTTATGATAAAAACTCCCAACAAAATGAGTATAAAAGAAACATACCTCAATATAATAAAGGTCATATATGACAAACCCATAGTGAATATCATACTCAACAGCGAAAAGCTGAAAGCTTTTCCTCTAAGATCAGGAACAAGACAAAAACACCCACTCTCATCACAGCTATTCAAGAAGTCCTAGCCACAGCAATTAGGCAAGAAAAAGAAATGAGGCATCCAAATTGAAAAGAAGTAAAACTGTCACTATTTGCAGATGACATGATACTATATATAGAAAACCCTAAAGACTCCACCAAAAAACTATTAAGTCACAGAATACAAAATTAACATAAAGAAATTAGTTGTGGGGGGAGGGGCAAGATGGCGGAAGAGCAGGGTCCCCGAGTCACCTATCCCCACCAAATTACCTAGATAACCTTCAAACCATCCTGAAAATCTACGAATTCGGCCTGAGATGTAAAGAGAGACCAGCTGGAACGCTACAGTGAGAGGAGTTCACGCTTCTATCAAGGTAGGAAGACGGGGAAAAAGAAATAAACAAAAGGCCTCCGAGGGGGAGGGGCCCCGCGAGGATCCGGGCTGAGGCCGGGGCGAGTGTCCCCAGGACAGGAGAGCCCCGTCCCGGAGGAGCAGGAGCTGCACCGACCTTCCCGGGCGGAAAGGGGCCCGCAGGGAGGTGGAGCAGGACCCAGGAGGGCGGGGATGCCCTCGGGCTCCCTGGGACACTAACAGACACCTGCGCCCCGGGAGAGTGCGCCGAGCTCCCTAAGGGCTGCAGCGCGCACGGGAGCAGCTCGGAGGGGCTCAGGCGGCGGCTCCGCGGAGGGGGCTGCGGGGCGGGAGCGCGAATCCCACAGCGCAGGCCCCGGAGCACAGGGCGCCGGGACACAGCCCAGGATCCGGCCTCCCCCCGGACCAGGCAGAGGCCGGGAGGGCCCAGGACAGCGAGGACGCTCCTGCCCGGAGCTGAGCAGATCAGCAGCCCCGCCCCGGAGCCTCCAGGCCCTGCAGACGGAGAACCAGAGCCCGGAGCCCCGTAGTTCCTGTGGAGGCTGAATCCAGGCTTCCAGAGTTGCCATAGCAACTGCGGCTGCTCCTCCAGGGGCCCCACGGGGTAAACAACCCCCGCGGAGCCCTGCAGCAGGCAGGGGCAGAGCAGCTCCCCCAAGTGCTAACACCTGAAAATCAGCGCAACAGGCCCCTCCCCCAGAAGACCAGCTAGACGGACCAGTGATACTCCCCCGTGTTCCAATACAACTTGTTTTTGGCCACTCTGCACTGAGCAAAATGACTAGAAGGAAAACCTCACTTCAAAAGAAAGAATCAGAAACAGCCCTCTCTCCCACAGGGTTACAAAATCTGGATTACACTTCAATGTCAGAAAGCCAATTCAGAAGCACTATTCTACAGCTACTGGTGGCTCTAGAAAAAAGCATTAAGGACTCACGAGACTTCATGACTGCAGAATTTAGATCCAATCAGGCAGAAATTAAAAATCAATTGAATGAGATGCAATCCAAACTAGAAGTCCTAACGACGAGGGTTAACGAGGTGGAAGAACGAGTGAGTGACATAGAAGACAAGTTAATGGCAAAGAGGGAAACTGAGGAAAAAAGAGATAAACAATTAAAGAACCATGAAGACAGATTAAGGGAAATAAATGACACTCTAAGGAAGAAAAACCTACGTTTAATTGGGGTTCCCGAGGGCGCCGAAAGGGCCAGAGGGCCAGAATATGTATTTGAACAAATCCTAGCTGAAAACTTTCCCAATCTGGGAAGGGAAACAGGCATTCAGATCCAGGAAATAGAGAGATCCCCCCCTAAAATCAATAAAAACCGTTCAACACCTCGACATCTAATAGTGAAGCTTGCAAATTCCAAAGATAAAGAGAAGATCATTAAAGCAGCAAGAGACAAGAAGTCCCTGACTTTCATGGGGAGGAATATTAGGGTAGCAGCAGACCTCTCCACAGAGACCTGGCAGGCCAGAAAGGGCTGGCAGGATATATTCAGGGTCCTAAATGAGAAGAACATGCAACCAAGAATACTTTATCCAGCAAGGCTCTCATTCAAAATGGAAGGAGAGATAAAGAGCTTCCAAGACAGGCAGGAACTGAAAGAATATGTGACCTCCAAACCAGCTCTGCAAGAAATTTTAAGGGGGACTCTTAAAATTCCCCTTTAAGAAGAAGTTCAGTGGAACAATCCACAAAAACAAGGACTAAATAGATATCATGATGACACTAAACTCATATCTGTCAATAGTAACTCTGAACGTGAATGGGCTTAATGACCCCATCAAAAGGCGCAGGGTTTCAGACTGGATAAAAAAACAGGACCCATCTATTTGCTGTCTACAAGAGACTCATTTTAGACAGAAAGACACCTACAACCTGAAAATAAAAGGTTGGAGAACCATTTACCATTCAAATGGTTCTTAAAATATATCCTAAAAACTATAGAACACTTCTGAAAGAAATTGAGGAAGACACAAAGAGATGGAAAAATATTCCACGCTCATGGATTGGCAGAATTAATATTGTGAAAATGTCAATGTTACCCAGGGCAATTTACACGTATAATGCAATCCCTATCAAAATACCATGGACTTTCTTCAGAGACTTAGAACAAGTTATTTTAAGATTTGTGTGGAATCAGAAAAGACCCCGAACAGCCAGGGGAATTTTAAAAAAGAAAACCATATCTGGGGGCATCACAATGCCAGATTTCAGGTTGTACTACAAAGCTGTGTTCATCAAGACAGTGTGGTACTGGCACAAAAACAGACATATAGATCAATGGAACAGAATAGAGAACCCAGAAGTGGACCCTGAACTTTATGGTCAACTAATATACGATAAAGGAGGAAAGACGATCCACTGGAAGAAAGACAGTCTCTTCAATAAATGGTGTTGGGAAAATTGGACATCCACATGCAGAAGAATGAAACTGGACCACTCTCTTGCACCATACACAAAGATAAAATAGATGAAAGATCTAAATGTGAGACAAGATTCCATCAAAATCCCAGAGGAGAACTCAGGCAACACCCTTTTTGAACTTGGCCACAGTAACCGGAGAAGGACAAACAGTGTATGTTCTCATTCATTTGGGGAATATGAATAATAGTGAAAGGGAATATAAGGGAAGGGAGAAGAAATGTGTGAGAAATATCAGAAAGGGAGACAAAACATAAAGACTTCTAACTCTGGGAAATGAACTAGGGGTGGTGGAGGGGGAGGAGGGCGGGGGGTGGGGGTGAATGGGTGACGGGCACTGAGGGGGACACTTGACGGGATGAGCACTGGGTGTTATTCTGTATGTTGGTAAATTGAACACCAATAAAAATTAATTTATATATATATATAAAAAAAAAGAAATTAGTTGTGTTTCTACAAACTAATAACGAGCCATCAGAAAGAGAAATTAAGAAAACAATCCTATTTATAATTACACCAAAAAGAATAAAATACCTAGGAATAAATTTAACAAAGGAGGTTTAAGACTTGTACAGGCATACTTCCGATATATTGCAAGTTCAATTCCAGGCCATCACACTAAAGCTAATACTGCAAATAGCCAGTCAAACTTTTTAGTTTCCCAGTGCATATACATAAGCTATGTTGATACTATATTGTTGCTCGTTAAACATGCAAGAGCTGTATGACTAAAACACAACGTACATACCTTAATTTAAAAATATTTAATTGCTAAAAATGTTAACCATTATCTGAGCTTTCAGAGTTGTAATCATTTTGTTGGAAGAAGATCCTGCCTTGATGTTGATGGCTGCTAACTGATCAGGGTAGTGGTTGTAGAAAGCTGGATGGCTGTCACAATTTCTTAAAATAAGACAATAATGAAGTTTGATTCACTCTTCTTTTCATCAGCTATTTTTATATAGCATGCAATGTTTGGTAGAATTTTACTCACGGAACTTTCAAAATTGGACTCAATCCTCTTAAACTCTGCAACTGCTTTATTAACTAAGTTTATTGCAATGTTCTAAATCCTTTGTTGTCATTTCATCAATGTACACAGCATCTTCACAAAGTAGATTCCATCTCAAGAAACCACTTTCTTTGCTCATTCATAAGATATTCTTACCCATTACAGTTTTATCATGAGATTGCAGCAATTCAATCACATTCTCAGGCTCTATTTCTAATTCTAGTTCTCTTACTTTTTCCACCATATCTGTAGTTACTTCCTCCACTGGTCTTAAACCCCTCAAAGTCATCCATGAACCTTGGAAGTAACTTCTTCCAAATTCCTATGAATGTTGATATTTTGGCCTTTTTCCATGAAGCCTAAATATTTCAGTAACATCTAGATTCACATTCTTCAAGAACATTTTCAATTTACTTTGCCCAGATCCATCAGAGAAATCACTACCTATGGAACCTATAGCCTTATGAAAACTATAGCTTTATGAAATTTCTTAAATAGTAAGACTTAAAAGTAAAATTACTCCTTGATCTATGAGCTGCAGAATGGACATTGTGTTAGCAGGCATAAAAACAACATTACTCGCATTGTCCATTTCTATCAGAGCTCTTGGGTGACCAGGTACATTGTCAATCAACAGTAATATTTTGAGAGGATTTTTTTTTTTTTCTGAACAGTAAATTTCATCAGCAGGATGATTCAGTAAACCATGTTGTAAACAGTGTGCTGCCATCCAGGCCTTGTTGTTCCATTTATAGAGCATGAGCAGAGTAGATTTAGCTTAATTTTTAAGGGCTCTAGAAATTTCAAAATGGCAAATAAGTATTGGCTTCAATTTAAAGTCACCACCTAGGGATCCCTGGGTGGCGCAACGGTTTGGCGCCTGCCTTTGGCCCAGGGCGCGATCCTGGAGACCCGGGATCGAATCCCACGTCGGGCTCCCGGTGCATGGAGCCTGCTTCTCCCTCTGCCTGTGTCTCTGCCTCTCTCTCTCTCTCTGTGTGACTATCATAAATAAATAAAAATTAAAAAAAAAATAAAGTCACCACCTACATTATCTCACAACAAGAGAGCCAGCCTGTCCTTTGAAACTTTGAAGCCAGGCATTGACTTCTCCTCTCTAGCTATGAAAGCCCTAGATGGTATCTTCTTTCAATCAAAGGCTGTTTTGTCTACACTGAAAATCTATTGCTTAGTGTCAGTCACCTTCATGAATTATCCTAGCTAGATCTTCTGGATGGCTTGCTGCACCTTGTACATCAGCACTTGCTGCTTTGCCTTGCACTTTCTGTTACAGAGATGGCTTCTTTCCTTAAATCTCATGAACCAATCTCTGCTAACTTTGAACTTCTCTTCTGCAGATTCCTTACCTCTCTCTGCATTCATAGAATTGAAGAGAGTTCAGGCTTTTCTCTGAATTAGGCTTTGACTTAAGGGAATGTTATGGCTGTTTTGATCTTCTATCCAGATGAGTAATACTTTTTCCATATCAGAAAAGGCTGTTTCACTTTCTTATCATTTGTGTTTTCACTGGAGTAGCACTTTTAATTTCCTTCAAGATATTTTTCTTTGTATTCACAACTTGGTTAACTGTTTGGCACAAGAGGCCTCACTTTCAGCCTATCTTGACTTTTGATATGCCTTACTTACTAAGCTTAATCATTTCTAGCTTTTGCTTTAAAGTGAGAGGACATGAAGTGCCTGGGTAGCTGAGTTGGTTGGGTATCCAACTCTTGATTTTGCCTCAGTTCATGGTCTCAGGGTTGTAAGATCAAGCCACACAGAGGCCAAGTTAGGCTCTGTGCTCAGCACAGAGTCTGCTTCAGATTCTTATCCTCTCTCTCTCCCCCCATTGATGCTCATGCACACTCTCTCAGTAATAAAAAAATAAAATATTTTAAAAAACATAAATTAATAAGTAAGAGGACATGAACTCTTCCTTTCACTTGAACACTTATAGGGCACTGTAGGGTTACTAACTGGCCTATTTTCAATGTTGTTATGTCTCAGAGAATACAGAGGCCTAAGGAGAGGGAGAGAGATGGGGGAACAACGGGTCAATTGGAGCAGTTAGAACACATATAACATTTATCAATTAAGTCTGCCATCATATACAGGTGTAGTTTGTGGTGCCCCAAAACAATTACAATAGTAACATCAAGATCAGCAGTCACAGACCACCATCACAAATACAGTACCAATAACAAAGTTTGAAATATTGCAAGAATTACAAAAATGTGACAAAACCACACAAAGTGAGAAAATGCTATTAGAAAAACAGTGACATGTTTGACAAAGAGTTGCCACAAACCATTAAAATGTAAAAAAAAAAAATACAGTATCTGCAAAGTGTAATAAAGTGGAGCACAATAAAACGAAGTCTGACTGTACTCTAAAAGCTGTAAAGCATTGTTTAAAGAAATAAAAAATGACACAAATAGATATTTCACGGATTGGAAGAGTATTAAAATATCCATACTACCCAAAGTAATCTACAGATTCAATGCAATGCCTATCAAAATAGCAATGACACTTTTCACAGAACAAATAATCCCAAAATTTGTATAGCACCACAAAAGATCTTGAATAGCCTAAATAATCTTGAGAAAGAAGAAGATGGCTGGAGGCATCATGCCTCCTGATTTCAAAATACACTACAAAGCTAAAGTAATCAAAATGGTATGGTATTGTCAGAAAAACAGATACATAAGTCAATGGAACAGAATAGAGAGCCCAGAAATAAACCCATGCTTATATGGCCAATTCATTTTTGACAAAGGAAGCCAAGACTATATAATGGAGAAAATACAGTCTCTTCAATAAATGGTGTTGGGAAAACTGGACAGCTATGTGTGAAAGAATGAAACTGAACCACATTTACGTGACACACAAAAATAACTTCAAAATGGATTAGAGACTTGAATGTAAAACCTGAAACCATAAAATTCCTAGAAGAAAAGAAACAGAGTATGCTCTCTGACATCAGCCTTAGTAACAGTAATATTTTTTTGGACCAGTCTCTTCAGGTAAGGGCAAAAAAGCTTTAAAAAAAAAAATGGGATTACATTAAAGTAAAAGCTTTTACACAGCAAAGGAAACCATCAACAAAACAAAAAGGTGACTTATTTGATGGGGGAAGATATTTGCAATTCATACACACCAATAAGGGGTTGTTATCCAAAATATATAAAGAACTTATAGAATTTAATATCAATATCAACAACCAACAACCTAATTTAAAAAATGGGCAAAGGACTTGAAGAGACATTTTTCCAAAGAAGACATACAGATAGATAGCCAACAGACACATGAAAATATGTTCAGGAGGGAAATACAAATCAAAACCACAATAAATAACAAGGGTTGGTAAAGATGTAGATTAAAGGGAATCTTCATGCACTGTTGTTGGGAATGTAAATTAGTGCAGCTACTATTCAAAACAGTGCACTTTAATGATGTCCACTTTTAGTAATTTCTTACTAGATATATTCTATAATTTATTTCTCAGCAGTTTTTAAAACTATTCAATCAAATTGCAGAATAATATTTATAGTCTGCATTTTATAAAATGAAGTCAGGCCTTTTTTTTTTTTTTTTTTTTTTTAGTCAGGGCTTTTCTAACAGAAAATCTATATTTGAATAGTTGTTTGTTAGTGAAGACTGGCTTTGCAAATTTGTTTTTATGGCAGACACTTTAACATCTGGGCCAGCAGATCTCCTGAGTTGAAGAGAGAGAAGTGGAAGTTCGGGGATGGCAAAGCAGCTAGAGTTGGCAGGGAGGAGTGCTGCTAAGGAGAGAGCTACACAAAGAGTGAACATCACATCTCTCCAAAAGGTCCCTCTCGAGTATTCAGGCAAATACTGTGAGGAAACTACCTGAGGCTGGTCCCAAAATTAAAGGGAATAGTGCCAAGAGCTCATACCTGCGGGACTGTGCCTGCTCCTAAGAGCCAATGTAAAATGCTTCATAATTCACAGAGCACTGGCTAAAGAAGGGTCTTACTCAGGAGTAGACAAATTAATCTTGGAAGAAACACAACTCTGGGACTGTCTAACAAAGCTTAAAAGTAAAGTGATCAAACTGTTTCCAAATAAAGCAACCCTATCCCCAGAACAAAGTTAAAGAATATTTCTAGGAATATAAAAATATCCACTGTCCAGTAAGATAAACTCAAAACCATCTGCCATCCAATAAAAAATCACCAGGCATTAAA
The DNA here is from genome assembly GCF_905146905.1 of Nyctereutes procyonoides. NCBI lineage: Eukaryota > Metazoa > Chordata > Mammalia > Carnivora > Canidae > Nyctereutes > Nyctereutes procyonoides. The sequence goes on from NW_026575130.1 coordinate 313,983, forward strand.
AGAAACAAGAAAATATATCCCAAATTAGGAAAAAAATCATTTAAAACTCAGAATTTGTAGAATGACAGACTTAGTAGACAAGACAATTAGAGCAATCATTAGAACTGTATTTTATGTTCAAAATTCCATAGAAGAGTCCAAACATGTTAAGTATAGACTTGAAAGAGATTTTTAAAAGACCCAGATCAAACTTCTAGAGGTTAAAATTACAATGTCTGAAATTAAAATACACTGGATGGGACTAACAGCAGATTAGACATCGCAAAGGAAAAGATTAATGAAGTTGAAAACACAGTAATAGGAACCATACAAAATGAAATGGAGGGAAAGAAAAAAAGACTGAAAATGAAAATTAAGAGAGCATCAGTGAGCTGGAGGACAACCTCAGGCAACCAACTTTATATAACTGCAGTCCCTCAAAGGAGGCAAGAAACAGAAAAATTTGAAGAAAGAATGGCCAAAGACTTTCCAAATTTGATTAAAATTATAAACCCCACAGTTCTAAGATGCTCAATAAACCCAAACACAAAAAAGATGAAGAAAACTATGTTAAGGCACATCAATATCAAATTGCTTTACAGTAATGAAAAGGGGAATTCTTAAAAGGACCCAAAGAAAAAGGACACGTTACACACAGAAGTACAAAGAATGACAACAGTTTTTCATTAGAAATAATGCAAGCTAAGACAAAAGGACCAGATTTGTTAAAGTACTGAACAAGTAAAACTACCAACTTAGACTTCTTTAATGAGTAAAAATATCTTTCAAAAACAAAAGTGAAACAGATTTTTTCCAGAAACACAAAAGCTGAAAGAATTCACCAATAGACCTGATGTACAAGAAATGTTAAAAGAGGTCCTTGAAGGAGAATAAGTGATACCAGATGGAATGCTGAGTCTACACAAAGGAGTGGTGAACAGCAGAAATGATCATAACTATGTAGAAGAACATAAATAACCTTCATGGTAAAGATCAATGGAATGTTCATTTAAAAAAAAAAAATATATATATATATTATATATTATATATATATTTAATCATTGGAATACTTCTTCATTTTCCTTACCAAGTAAGTGTCCTTCTTTACTCAGAATTTTCTGTTACAACATTCTTTTCATCTCACTAACTACACACAGCATTTTGGGAGCCAAAGAGACAGAAATAGAGGGAAATATATAAATGTAAAAAAAGAACTGGAAAAGGGTTAATAGAAAAAGATTTAAAGTGATAAAGCCCTTTCTCACAGCCTGATTTAAACAAAAGCATTTAATTCTAAGTCTTTTGGTATACAGTATTTCCCTAAATCCAATGCTATTCAATAAATATTTGTTTGCAATTCTCATAGCACTTAATGCCAGTAGGATCTTTTGGCCAGGGTAGAACAGTGACCACCATTTAAGGGTCTCAGTGTGTATTATTAGAATGCTGCCCTAATACCAATTAGGTCTCTTTCCCTGAGTGCCTTATAGAACTTTCAAATTTGACATCTGACAGAGGACAATTGAGAAAACAAATCTGAGTCAGCTGTCTGAGCACCTGATGCATTCTAGGTATGTTCACTTATCATATGAGTTAATTAACCAATATTTCTCTTTCTACTCTGTTTTCAGAAGGGGGGGAAACCAGTGGAAAATGTATAAGTGATTTATTTTATTTATTTATTTATTTATTTATTTATTTATTTATTTATTTATTTATTTATTTATTTATTTATTTATTTATGATAGGCACACAGTGAGAGAGAGAGAGAGGCAGAGACACAGGCAGAGGGAGAAGCAGGCTCCATGCACCGGGAGCCCGACGTGGGATTCGATCCCGGGTCTCCAGGATCGCGCCCTAGGCCAAAGGCAGGCGCCAAACCGCTGCGCCACCCAGGGGTCCCCTAAGTGATTTATTTTAAATAAATTCTTTTAAGGTATAATCTATGGTCAATAGAATAACACTCCACTATTCTAAATCTTCCTCCTCTTTAGTACTATAAAGTCAATGGTCAGAAAGATATAGGATCCCACAAAATCTGGAACTACTGAATAAAGACTACATCTTACATAAGAAAGGATATTTATCTAAAGAAGAAAAGCAGGTTAGTACATACTTGTTAATTAAAAGAATTTCAACAAGGACTGAAGCAAAATGGATTAATCTTCAATTCCACTAAAACAGTGGTGTCCAAATTATGATTCCAGAGAATCAATTTAAGGCCATAGTGGATGGAGGCTGAAAGAGTTTGAGTCCTGAGAATTAAAACTGCATTCTTATTTCAACCCAAGCTCTCTATGGGGATTAAAAAAAAAAAAAAAAAAAGAGGGTGGGGGGAGGAAAGGAAGATGAGCTCATTCAAAAATATTACTTTAGAAACAGAATTTTAATTTACTAAGTAAACATTTTAAGTCAAAAGATATTTTTATATCACAGTAATACATTATTCTATTGCAAAAATCATTCCCATTTATATTAAATAAATATCTAATCCTATTTATAATTTAAAAAAAAACAAAATTCCAAGTCAAAATATTTTTGATACCATTAAAAGTGATATTAAAAAGTCATTCCAGGCAATAATAACTTTATTCTTACAATATAAGAAACACTAAACAAAGGACTTCCTGAAAACCATTTTTGTAAATTTAACAAGAAATTATGGTCTCACCTGTACAGCACTATTAAGAAAGCAGCTGTTTTGTCCTGGTTCATTTAACAAGCCTTTGGTAGGGGCTAGGGATAGCATACTTCCAGGTTGATAAACTTTTCCAAGATTGCCACTAGGTTTCCGTAAGAATTTTACCCATGCCATTTTCAAGAAAATTTGTTTACATCAAAGCTAAGAATTATATATTTATGTGATATTTCTGATGATAAAAGGGATGATGTCTTGAAGTGTCCACTTAAATTCACTGCAGTCAATTACAGTAACATAAGGTTCCAAGTCCATATCCTTCCTGATGGTATAAATTTCTGAGGACTTTGTCAAGCAAAAATGGGGTAAACATCCAAGTTCTAAAAAAGGAAGCTATTTATAAACAGGAATTTAAAGATTTTTATATGTATTAAATTTTATAAGAGAGTTGTATATTTATGGTAAAAAATATTTTTTTAAATTGCTAAAAATAATGTTGATGAAGAAATAATTTTCCTTAAAACACAAGCCATTTGTCTTGATGGTTTAAAAAACAGATGATAAAAAAGATGTTGAGTTCGCATCTGGCATAATTCCTTTGGTCATTGTTTTCCTTATGTTTTTTTAGTAAGAAAGAAGACTCTCTCTTTCACAGGTGAAGTTATCAAAGGTGACTCCATATTTCTTATCAATGTGACCTCAAAGCAAATCTACAAGAAAGAAAATAAATGTTTAGATAAAAGTAAAGGCTAATCAAGAATGGCTGAACAAAATTCCTACTTTACTATACAAACACAAATATTGAATATGTAATCACAAAAGGATTATAACTAATAATGTTCTAAAATATAAAGATAAAAGCATTATTCTTCATTAAAATTTTTTAAAATACCAATGTACATTAATTGCTACCTACTTCAAAATTTCAGTGGCCATTGGTTTCATAAGGAAAATATTCTAGAGAAAACTGTAAATTAGATCTCAGGTAGTATTTTCAAAAGTACCAACATTGTTGTCAACACTAAATTGCTTTTTTATTAAAACAAATACATGTACAGAGACTCTATGTTGTTGCCTGTCTTACACAGAATCATGGTATTTTTCAAAAAAACTGTAGATTTTACATAAATTGGTATACATTAAAATTCAGAAGAAACCATATATGGGTAAACAAATACTAGTGAGCTAAAGTACATTTCTACATTAATCACAAATGCATGTTCCTGACGAAAAGGACTTTAAACTTCATTAAAAGCAAGTATTACTAACAAAGTCTTGTTTAACCAATTAAATTTCTTTCCTATGTTCATTCACTCAACAAACATTTACTGAGCCAGGTACGGTGCCAGATCCTGGACTAATTTAATGAGGAAAGGCAGACATTAATATAATGAATAACAAATTGTAACTTGTACTAGCAGAGTTATGTGCTGAGCGCTAACAGAAAAATAATGCAAGGAAAGAGGATGGGAAATGCATATAATGTGAGAGAGTTTGCACTTTTAAATAAGATAGTCATGGAAAGTCTAATTGACCAGGTTACCTTTGCATAAACATTTGAAGGAGGCAAAGATGCCACCTGGGAGAAGACATTTCTAAGAGAGGGAATAGCATGCTTGGCATGTTGGAAAAATAGTAATCAGTCCAATATGGTAGGAGAAATATAAACAAAGAAAAGAAGATAAAAAGGAAGGATGGGAAACAGATCTGTCAGGTACTGAAAATCCCGTGTAAGGACTTTGGCTTTAAATTCTTTTAAAGTCAGCAAGTTTCATTTTCACAGCACGAAAAGACAGAATGGCATAGATCAGTTCAATACCATTTGTCAAATACCCACTAAAACAGGAAAGCACTAGGAATAAAGAAGCATCTTATCTAAAGAATTAAAGTCAAGGCTTGTTTCCAGCCCCACATATTAATTAGCTCATCACTTATTACTTGTTTGGTTTTAAACAAATCCTTGTCCTCTCTGATGTATAGCTACTTTATCTATAAAATGGGGACAACAGTAATAGCCTGGATTAAAATAGGTTAAATGTTTCAAAAATTCTAAAACACTATACGATGTTAAATGTTTTCTTTTTAACTGTAAGTTGCAACCTTCTCTAAAGTGATCTGAATGATCTCCAAATCTTACATACAAATTAAGTTTTTAACAAATGCATAATTTTACAACATTAAGGGAGCTCTATATTGGTAGTAATTTTTTTTTTTAAGATTTTATTTATCCATGAGAGACACAGAGAGAGAGGCAGAGACATAATGCAGAGGGAAAAGCAGGCTCCCTGGGGAGCCTGATGTGGGACTTGATCCCAGGAGTCCAGGATCACAACCTAAGCCAAAGGCAGATGCTCAACCAATGTGCCACCCAGGCGTCCCATAAATTCGTATTTTTAATCAAAGAATCCTTTTGGGATGCCTGGGTGGCTCAGTGGTTGAGTGTCTGCCTTTGGCTTGGGTGGTGATCCCGGGCTCCTAGAATCAAGTCCCACATCAGGCTCCCCACAGGAGCCTGCTTCTCTCCCTCTGCCTATGTCTCTGCCTCTCTCTGTGTGTCTCTTATGAGTAAATAATTTTTTTTTAAAAAAAAGAATCCTTTTGAGATGATATTCTTTCATCATTTACTAGGCACCAGGTTTATACCATGAACTGTCCTAAGGTAAATAAAACAATCCCTACCTTTACTGAGCTTAGTTTGGTGAAGAGCAAAACACGAACCGGTAATTTAAAAATACTGCAGCTTGCATTCTTGTGCAAGATGTCAAACTAGTATATGCTCCTGGTTCCCTATCTCCATCCCAAGTCTGGAGATTACACAAAAGCAAGAGGTAGCCTAATGAGAAGCAGGGAGAAAAGGACACCAAAAATAACTGGTTTCTAAAGTGGGAGGGAAACAGTAGCTAAGAAATAGAGAGGGCCAAGTGTTACAGACTGGAAAAGTCTTTCTGGTTCAAGATCTTTTCCATTCCTCACATTTCTCTAGGCAGAGAATTCCCACCCCACACAATGCAACAAAATAGGAAAGTTCAGCTACCACCTATTGCCTTCTGGAGGGTAAGGGAGATTATAACAGTAGAAAAGCACTAGAGCACAGCCCACAGTCAGTTTGAGAAATGGTAACAAGCGTGGGTACCTGCAAGGCCCCTGTGTGTTCTGCACTCACCCTTACTTCACAAATAGAACAGAGAACAGTACAATCTGGAGAAGATCATGCCACTAGGCACAGCAACAGAAAGTTCTTTTTGGAACTAATTCTCAAGCTGTATCATTCTAATAGCCCACCTCTACTCACTGAAACATCCCACCTCTACTCACTGAAATCATCCGAAGAAACACAAATAAGAGCCTTGTGTTTTTACCCTTCTCATGTAAATATTACTAGTTTGTAACTTGGTACTTCAGGTAAAAGAGAACCAGATACTTGAAGAGGACCAGCATTGTGAAAGGCAGGCACAAACTGAACACTGTATAACACGAAAAACAGGGTGAACAGACCAAAGGAAATAGAGATTTGAAGTAATAAATATCCACGAATTGAATATGACAATTTAAAAAAAATTACCAAAGTTTTGTAAAAAGAGTGAGTTAACTAGCAAAATGAATAGAAGTGAAAACCATATTAATGAGAAGTAAGTTCAGGTCAGGAAATTTTCCTACAAAGCACTAAAAATTGAATAAAGAAGTAGAATATATAAACATTCTGAAAAAGCTAAGAGGCATGGATGAAATCCATACTATCTAAAAGGATTCCCAGAAAGATAAAGTAAATTGGGTTAATACCTTCAGAAATGACTAAGACTTTTCCAGAATTAAAGACCAAAAAAACTCAGAGAAACAAAGAAAATAGACAACTCAAAAAATCCAAACATGATATGGGGAAGAAAGCAGGATGAAAATTATGAAGTTTTAAACCGAAAAGAGAAAGAGAAAAAAGAGATTTTCAAGCCATTTATAGGCAAACAACAGGGAAAAAAAATAAACTAAACTTTTGTAAAAACTAATATAACAGATAAAATCTTCACAAGCCTGATTAAGGAAAGAAATGAAAACAGGTATATAAACACTAAAGAGATAGATAAATGAGAAATAACCAGAGATACATAAGCAACCAAAAGAACTGTAAAAGAGTATCACATAAGTCTTATGGCAAGGACTTTTAAAATCTAAAGGAATAGGTAATTTCCCAGCAAAACACATATTAACAAAATTAATCCAAGAAAAAATGGAAAACATTTTTACAAACTAGAATAACGTGTAAACAAAAGTTCTCCCATTGAAAAAGGCATCTAGATCAGATGGATTCAAAGTTCAATTTTATCTAAACATTAAAGAATTGTTAATTCTAATGTTATACTATTGCAGACCACAGAGAATATACAAAATTTCCCAAATCATTTCATGAAGCCAACACAACCTTAATATCAAAACTATATAAACCTCAGACTAATGTGACTTGGATACAAAACTTATAAATAAAGCACTAGCAAACATAATCTATCAGTGTCAAAAGAATAATGTACACTATTCAAAAGAATAATAATCAAGGAGGCTTTATTCCAGGAATGCAAATGTGATTCTATATTTATTCTTTCAATAAATATTTGGGAGGTTATGCAGAAAAGAGCTAACACAGCAAAGTTCCTAACAGCCAAAAGGTGGAAACAACCTAAATGTTCATCAACTAATGAATGGATAAACAATATGTGGTGTAAGTGTGTATGTGTGCATACATATTCATACAATGGAATATTATTCAGCTGTAAAGAGAAATGAAATACTTTCACATGCTACAATATGGATGAACATTGAAAACATTTTGCTAAGTGAAAGAAGCCAATCAGGAAGGACCATGTGTTACATTTCCATGCATTCAAAATGTCCAGAACAGAGAAATCTACAGAGACAGCCCGTAGATTAGTGGTTGCTTACACTGGACAAGTAGGGCTATAGAGATAAGAAAGGAAGAGTGAGAGCTAAAGGGTACAAAGATTCTTTCTGAGGTGATGAAAATGTTCTAAAATTGTGGTGATGGGTTTACCTTCCTGTAAATATACTGAAAATGAAACTGTACTCTTTCAATGAGTGAATTGTGTGACATGTGAATTATATTTCAATAGAGCTACTTAAGAAAAAAAAGAAAAACACAATATAGCAGCTCAAAGATTGCTATCCTTAGAAAAGCCTGCTCACAAGGTTTTAGGCTTTTGGAATTTAAATTTTTGGGAGGATTCCCACTACAAAAACAAGTGAGAGTTGGTCACTGTGCCTAAACTGTGCAAACAATGTGGTTTATCCTGAACACCTGCTTTCCTTCTGGAAGTCTGGAATTCTGATAACAAATGAGGTAGAGGATAACTATGTGAACCACTTCACAATAAAAACTCTACCACTGAGTCTCTAAACAGCTTTCTGGTAGATGACATTTTACATATGTCACCACAATTTGTTGCTGGAGGAACTCATGTGACTCCACTGGAAAAAAATTATGAAAAACTTGTGCCTGATTTTCACCAGATTTCATCCCATGATCCTTTTCCATTTGCTGATTTTGCTTTATCTCCTTTCGCTGTAATTTAAAAAAAGCATAGAAGTATAACTACATGTCGAGGCCTCGTAATTCTACAAAATAAGCAAACCTGGGAATGCCAGAGACCTTGGAGACCTCCACACAGGGGTATAATCAAAATAATTAAGAGGCACTTTGTTTCTTTCAATCAGCTGGCAAAAACTTAAAAGAAACAGTCTTGGTGGAGATAAATGGAAAGAGCTACTTTCCCTTATTGCTGACTAATTAAAAAATGTAATTATACTACAATACCCTTGTAGCACTATTATATCAACCTAGCAACAACTAAAATTAAAAATAAACACTTTAATATAAAATCTGAGAATCTATGCCTTCTCCCCAAAAAGCACTACCTTATTGAGATATATATAGTTGGTCAGTGCAATAAATAAGAAACAAAATGAATGTCCAGGGGATCCCTGGGTGGCTTAGCAGTTTGGCACCTGCCTTTGGCCCAGGGCACGGTCCTGGAGTCCCGGGATCGAGTCCTGCGTCGGGCTCCCTGCATGGAGCCTGCTTCTCCTCTGAGTCTCTGCCTCTCTCTCTGTCTCTAATGAATAAATAAATAAAATCTTTAATAAAATAAAAATTGTTTACAAAACGAATATCCATAAATAGGGACATAATTATATAACAGGTGTTTTGAATGACAAAGGCAAAATACAGAAATGTACTATCATCCTATTTTGGTAAAATAATATATGCAAAAATATATATGCTTCGTATGAACATCTGAGCAAGAAGGAATGTGTAGGGATCCCTGGGTGGCGCAGCGGTTTAGCGCCTGCCTTTGGCTCAGGGCGCGATCCTGGAGACCCGGGATCGAATCCCACGTCGGGCTCCCGGTGCATGGAGCCTGCTTCTCCCTCTGCCTATGTCTGCCTCTCTCTCTGTGTGTGTGTGACTATCGTAAATAAATAAAAATTAAAAAAAAAACTTTAAAAAAAAAAAGAAGGAATGTGTATACATCTTATTAAAATGGGGATGGACAGCCAAGCTTGAAAATAAAAGTGAAAAAAAAAAGCATGTACTAAAAAAACCTGTAGTATGTATATTATAGTTATATTTATGCATTATGTATATATACACACAAAAATAAAATTAAAATGATATACCAGAAACATATACACCAAAAGAAATTTGATGTAGCAATTTTAGGGTCAGATAAAATTGAACAAAAATGTAACTGATCTCTTTATGTTGATTTTGTATCCTGCAACTTACTGAATTCAAGTATTAGTTCTAAGTTTTAGGTAGAGTCTCTGGGTTTTCCACATATATGTCATCTGCGAATAACCACAGTTTTACTTCTTCCTTTCCTATTTCGATGCCATTTATTTCTTTTTCTTAACTAGTTGCACTGTTCCAGTGCTACATCAAATAGATATGGTGAGAGTGGGCACCTTTTTTTTTTTTTCTGATCCTAGACGAAAGGCTTTTGACTTTTCACAGCTGGGAATAATGTTAGCTGTGGGCTTGTCATATATTGCTTTTATTATACTGAGACATATTCCCTACGTATCAATTTTGTTCAGAATTTCCATATTGAAAAGATATTGAATTTTGTTAAATGCTTTTTCTGCATCTTATCTTTCCTGCTCTTAATGTGGTTTATGACTTTTACTGATTTGCAAATGTTCAACCATTCTTGCATGCCAGGTATAAATCCAACTTGATCATGGTATGTGATACTTTCAATGTGCTACTGAATTTGGTTTGCTAATATTTTGTTGGGAATTTTTCCATCTATATTCATCAGGGATATTGGCCTGTATTTTCTAATAGTATCCTTATTTATATTTGGCATCAGGGTAAAGTTGGCCTCATAAAATGAGTTTGGAAGTATTCCCTTCTCTTCATTTGCAAAGTGAATATTAAACTATAAAAACAAGTTGAATTGTGTACACCAAAGTCCTAACCTCCAGAGTCTGTGAACATTCGGAAATAGGGCTTTTGCAGATGTAATTGGGTTAAGATGAGGTCATCAGGGTGGGCCCTAATCCAGTAAGACTAGCAGTTATTATTAAAAGAGAAACACACAGAGAATATACTGTTTAATGACAGTCAGGGATTGGAGCAATACAGCTACAAGTCAGGGAACAGCAAGGATTGACAACAACCACCAGAAACTAGAAAGGGGACAAAAGACTTCTTCTCAGAGCCCTTAAAAGAAACAAACTCTGCCAAACCTTGATTTTGGACTTCTAAGCCTCCAGAGCTATGGGAGAATAAAATTCTATTGTTTTATGCCATCCAGCTGGTTGTACTTTGTTATAGCAGCCCTAGAAAACTAATATAATAGCTGAAAAAGCCACAAAACTCTTTTGCTCTTTTACATTTATTGGGTTTTGATTATAAAATAGAATATTATATAGATTTCTAAAACAACATAGAAGTACTGCATAAATAAAATTAGAAATACCCATAATCCTACAGAAGTATAGAACTGCTGCTAATAAAGCCATGGAAACTATTCTGGCCTAGCCATCAAATTGTAATGTAAAATTTCATTTTAACATATTTTCACTAATAAGAAATACAGCAACTCAAGGATATACTGAAGACTTTTTACAGATATACTACAACTGTTCATTTAGCTAGTAAAAGTACTTAAGGTTTAATTTTCAATAACTAGATAGAAAGGTAAAGATGCATAGCAAGTTGAAGCAATTAAAAAATCTAACTTATTATAGAAATACCTTCACTTTTATAAGATGAAGGATTAAAGAAGATATAATTGAAGAATAGATGTCCTTTGATGTACAAAACCACTGTCAGTCTGCAATTGGAGGTACTGGAGAAAAGCATACCAGAAAATGTATAAAACAAAGACAGGAAATGAGGTTAAAGTAGTAAGAATACACTGTACCACCACCAACAAAACCAGCAAATTTTAAGTAATCTCCAATGTTCTTCATTTTTTTTGCTTTATTTCTTTTTGTTCAAAAAAAGAAACATGTTTTGTCTTCTGGTTTTTACCTACTCATTAGTTTCCAGTGGTAACTAATGAGAGAAAGATATGAGTTCATGTATATCCAGAATATAGAGCATGAACATTAAAAACAATGGGTTTTAACAATCTGTTCTGAGATACATCTCCTGAAGAGAATTATGCCAAAGCATGCATAATCTAACATTTCTTTGCCTTAACAAAGCGCAAAAGTGAATTCTAGCTTTATCTATACCTTCCTTCCCCATCTCAGTTGATGGTAACTTTGTCTTTCCAGTTGCTCAGAACAAGTATCTTGGCATGATCTCTGACTCTTCTTTCTCACATATTTCTATTAGAATGTGACCAATTCTCATCACCTCCACTTCTATGCTCATCTTACCCATCTTCAAATCTTACCTAGATTGCTAGAATAGCCTAATTATCTCCTAGCTTCTACCCTTACCCTTCAAAATCTATCTTTAGGAATAGACAAAAAAGTCCTTCTAAAATTAAATCATAATGTCATACCTCTCCCTATAACCTTTCAATGGGTTTTTATTACATTCATATTAAAGCCCAAAAAGTCTTTATAATGGTCTCCAAGACCCTGCACTGCTTGCTAAAGTAAAAATAATTTTCTTCTATACTCTCACAGCACTTGAGACCAGACGGGTTTTTCCACAACAAGCCATTCTCCGATTCTCAGTCAATACCAACAGGGTACCCTGTCCTACTATATAACTCAGTTTTCACACTATCTAATTGAAGGTAGTGTCAGAACCCAAGTCAAGGGCTAATTCCCACAAAACCACCCCTCCCACTTTAGACACTGATCACATGTCCCAATTACCACTTGTACTTCTGGTCAATTGCCTATAATTTGGGGGTTCCCACAACCTTCTCCATGGATGATTAATTTGGTTGATTTGTTAGCATGGCTCACAGAACTCAGCTTACTGACTAGACTTCAGGTTTATTTTTAAAAAATACTCAGAAACAGCCAGATGGAAGAGATGCATAGGCAAAGTATGTGGGAAGGGCCATGGAGTGTTCATGCCCCCTCCAAACATAGTGATTAGCTCAACCTCCACCAGACTCACCTCCCTGGAGGTGAAGGAAGGTGGGAAAGCTGAAAGCTCAATTTCTCTAATCACACAGTTGGTTCCCCTGGCAACCAGCCCCCATCCTCAGGCTATCCAGGAGCTCCTAACCACAGTCATTAGGACGCAAAAAACCATCACTTCCAAAAATGTTCCTAAGGTTTTAGGAGCTGTACGTCAAGAAACAGGGCCAGAGGGATGCCTGGGTGGCTCAGTGGTTAAGCGTCAGCCTTAGGCTCAGGACATGATCCAGGAGTCTCAGGATCGAGTCCCACATTGGGCTCCCTGCATGGAGCCTGCTTCTCCCTCTGCCTATGTCTCTCTGCCTCCCTTTCTCTGTGTTTCTCATGAATAAATAAATAAAATCTTAAAAAAAAAACAAAAAAAAGAAATGGCCAGAGAGCAAATATAAGTCTCTTACTATGTCACACCTGCCCATCCCCTCACCTCCGTCTCTAACTACTTTGCCTTTACTTGTTCTATTGCTGTTGAATCAGACTCCTTATTTCTGAATATGCCATGCAAACACCTGCTGTAAAGCCCTTACTCTGGCTATTCATCTGCCGGGAATACACTTCTCCTTGATGCACACATGGCTTCTCCCTGGCTCCACCCTCATGACTGCTTTGTTCAAAATCACTTTCTAAATGAGGTCTAACTTGCAATCCATCACAACCTCCACTCCACACTCCCAATCTCCATTACCCTGCTTGACCTTTTCTTTTCTCCTTGGCATTCATCATCATCTTATATGCTATATAATTGACTTATTAGGATTATTATTATTTTGCCTCCCAAACACCTTAGTATGTAAAGTGAATTCCAGGCACGTAAACGAGTGCACAATACACAGTAAGTACTCATTAAATATTTAGTGAAGGGGATGCCTGGGTGGCTCAGCAGCTGAGCGTCTGCCTTCAGCCCAGGGCGTGATCCTGGAGTCCCAGGATCGAGTCTACATCAGGATCCCTGCATGGAGCCTGCTTTTCTCTCTGCCTATATCTTTGCCTCTCTCTGTGTGTGTCTCTCATGAATAAATAAATAAAATCTTAAAAAAATATATTTAGTGAAGGAAGCTCAGGAAATAAAGTGAAACCTTAACCAACAAACCAGTGTTCCTAACAAAAATGACCTAGGCAGTCAGAGTTCAGGACAATTTCCCACCGTCTGGCAGCTAGGTCAAGACTATTGATGAAGAGGTAAGATTATTTCAGGCCTATACACCATACTATACAGGAGGAAAAAATCTTAGGGTTCAAAGAGTCTGCTTGCCTAAAAACAGGGAAGGTCACCATGAGAGGGGGAGTTTATTACCCAGGCTAAGAAGTCTAGAAGAAGCCAAGGCACAAAGCATCTAAAGAATGCCCTGATAGGTTCTTGACAAAGACAGAATCTATGGTCTGATTCTGATCTCATGTGCCCCACAATTACTTATTCCATCTGATAAAACTTCCAGTAGCAGAGAACATTAGTCAACTATTCAATCATTAAAATCCTATAAGTTACATAATCTATAATTACATAAAAGGTTCATAGTTATAGGTATCATAAACGTTGTATGTAACACCTAATAAATGCCCAAAACATAGTAGCATTCATAAATGTAAGCTAATTATGATAGCAACAACACTATCTTTGAGGTAAAATTATTTTTAATAATATAAACAAACATTTGAATAGAAAGTAAAAGCTGTATCATGATATTTTATACCTCATTTTGCTATCTTTCCCCATTTCCTTAAACTGATTTATCAATCCTGACTATAGTCTTAGTTAGGTCAGATATATTGTACAATAAAGTAACCAATTTCTAAATTTTAATATGTAAGTCATTCTTAGTAGAATATAAGTGATTTCATTTACAGAGCTATCCTACTTTAAGAAAACATGAAAAATTCTAATTTATATGAAAATGTTTGGGAATGCTTCATTTTACAAGTGGATTCATCACAGTATTATTTTAAGCATACATTTATAAACTTTTGGACTAGAGAAGGAGAAACTGAGTTAAAACGTTAGAAGGCAATGTATCAAAAATAAATGGAAAGTAACTGATATAACAATGTAAACAACAGAGATTTAATTTTAAAAAATTCAACCTATGTACAACTTTTCAGAAAATAACTACAAACTTCCTTAACGACAGTTTTAATTCATAAATAACATAATCCATCGAGCTATAAAAAATAGCTAGAGTACCCAAAATGTATCTGAATATTGCTCTCATCCAGTCTCTGGGTCCCCTAGAAAGCTCCTCTGCCTGCCTACCGTCCTTTGTGCTGTCCATATGGTACTTTCTTTACACTTAGATGATGGTACATGTACCATAATCTCCACATTCCCTTATTCTGTCTTCCTGCTACAGCAACACAGTATAGATCTTCCTATGATACAGATCAAAGAACAGTGGCAACACAAAGTAATAATCTGTCTTTTGATGGATTAGAAAAATACAGGTGTAGCATGGGTGACTGGGAAGTTGAAAGGGAAATGGGAAGAGGAGAAGAGAAGCAGCTTCTTGCAAAGGCAAGGGTACAAGAGAAAAAAAAAGACTGTTTTATCTTTGGAAACTCAGTTCGGTTGGGGGAAAACTGGGAACAGCCAGAGATAAAGCTCAGATAAGGAAGAACTCAAATTTTTTACTAATGTCTTATTAATTTTTGAATCTCTAGTGTCTAGCATAACAATAGATCAATAAATGTTCATTGAATAAATTTGCTAAATCAGAAAATCACAAAAAGTAAAAAGGTTTCCAAATTTCAAAGGAACAATATTTCTTCAAACTGATTTTTGCAGGTCAGTATTTACAAAATAGAAGTAAACAGAAGTTACATTTACAAAATGTATTCAAAAATATCAAACTGATTCAAAACTACAACTCAGATAACTGAAATGATAGCTAAGAGACTGAAATATGGTTTACATTGCATAATATTTTATTTTCTGATGAATTACAAATATGAATATATGCAGCAACTTATCTGAAGTGACTTATCAAAAACAAAAATTCTTCAACCAGATGCAATGGTGTGAAGTATTCTGAATGTCAGAGACCTTTTGGTGGCTCTTGTAATGAGGCCTATGGGCTCCTCAGACTGATGTTTGTAAATGCATAAAATAAAATTCATAGGATTGAAAGAAAGAAAAAAATCATAAGATCACAAAGAAAACCAATTATATTAAAATTCAGTTCTAATCACAGACCACAGCTCTAATCATGGACCCTGCTTTAAGAACTCCTGATAGAAGATATGGGTTAACTTAGAAAAGCAAAGACTAGACACTTCTTCCCTAAATGGTCTCTCTCTATATATATAATATTCCCATTATCTTAAAAGAAACTCATAATAACTTGCCAAGATTAGGATATCATATAAAATTATTTAAAATTTAAATAACCTTTGGAAATTTTATCTGTGGTAGAACGAACAGGTTGCATTCATTTCTTGTTGCCACTATGTGCATCTTTTGTAACACAAAAATTTCTAAAATCCTTACATCTGTATAAAATTAGTAACAACATATTAATGCTTCATTTGTATCATCACTAATCTCTAGCTAGTTCTCCAAAGATGACATAAATTAGTACACTTCTCTTAATCCAAGAACTCATGAGAACCAGTAGGCTAGATTGACAATCTTTTGGATCCTAGCAGACCTAGCACACTCTGGATTCAATTTTTTTTTTTTAAGATTTATTTATTTATTCATGAGAGACACAGAAAGAGAGAGGCAGAGACATAGACAGAGGGAGAAGCAGACGCCTCACAGGGAGTCTGATGTGGGACTTGATCCCGGGACCCGGAGATTATGCCCCAAGCCAAAGGCAGACGCTCAACCGCTGAGCCACCTGGGAATCCCTCAAAATACTTTCAGATGCACTACATAAACGACCTTGTGGTAGATTGTCTTTGAGGTTTATAATTAAGAAACACCTTATAGTTAAAGCTGTCAAATAACAAGATCTGCTAAGTATTGTTATAAGTAAACGTCTTGGTAGGTTAGCTTAATCTACCACTTTATGGATTTCAAACACACTTTTGGAAAATTGTAGGGTAAAGCAAGCAACATCCTCCCTGGCATCATAAGTGAGTGAGTTCGTTTCAACAGAAAAAATAACTCTGATTTTGACTTTTTAATGTGTACATCATCCTAAAATAAATCAGAATTTTCATTTTTTAAGGAATAGAACTAGGTGGAATAGGGTACCCCCTCACATTAAAATAGCTATCTTTTTAAAAAAAAAAAGATATCTTCTAGAGAAAATATTAATAATAATAATAAAATATTAATAATATTAATGAAGTGACTATTAGTGTCAATTTCTATGAACACTACACATTTATAAAAAGGTTTTAAATTGATAGAGAAAAAGGTCTGTTCTTGGTCACTTATTTTTACACTGTAGGAAAAAATACACATAGTAACCACCAATGGGTTTAATTTATGAACAAATTCAAATAAATCATTTTCATGGTTTATTACCACTGATCATGAACGTAGGCAAATTGTTTAAGAAGCTCATTTTAAGAGTCTCTAAAATGTAAAACAAGAACAAAAACTGTATTTTTTCCAGACTATAATTAACTCTTACCTACAGTGAGTGTGTCTATTTGGAATTCTTAGGACAACGGCGGATAAATCACAAATCACTTTTGCAAAATAAGTTTTGTTCTTTAATTTCTCTTCCACAGGATGGAGGAGCCTAGGCCATCAGCAGGGAACTGAAAATAGAAAACTAAACTAACAAGCAAGCACCTCAGTTTAGCCAAAAGTACATTCGATCAGAATTTTGTGTTAGCATTCGCTACTCCTTTTAAATACTGAGAACTAACGATGCTTTTCTTTAAAGAAACAGAATTTTAAAGAACAGAATTTAATTTAATTCATTAAAGTAATTTAATTCTGTTTAAAGAACAGAATTAAAAGCGAATCTGAGTCTAATCACCCAGAACTTCCCAAGTTCAAACATCCTTCACAAGCAGCCTTGAAAATCCTTTGATATATATATATATATATATATATATATATATATATATATATACACACACACACACACATACATATATTTTTCCCCCAGATAAGGAAACATTTTGGCATACTCTACTAACAAATAAAGCCTTGCAGTACATTTTGCAAGCATTAATCAGACTTCTGCATTGATACAGAAAACCCTGTTAGCAGGATAACAAAACCTCAGAACATGCTCGGATTGCAGGCTTCAGAAAGCCTCCCCAGCACACCTGTACAAGTACTTCCTGTTACCAACGATGTTTAAAAGTAGTTTGATAAACGTCCCATAAGTCGCCGTTTAGAAGCTAAACATTAACTTTGTAAATTACAACTACCACCCAGAAACCACCAGCCCAAAGATTCTCACGAATCCAGTCCTCTCCCTTCTCCCCCCAGGAGCGCCACATAACCATCCGGACCCCTTTCAAAAGCTGCAGCTCGGGCGAGGCAGTGGCTGCTCCGCAGGTGACGGGCAGGGGCCAAGCCAAAGTAATGTGCACAACCCCAACGCCTAAGCGACCCAGCAGCCGGACTCCGGGTTCTGCTCGAGCAGCGGTCAGACACGCCTGCAAAGAACCGCCACGACCCGGTAAACACGGCACCTCCTCCCGCCTCCCGCACGCCTCCAGCCCGGCCGCGGGCATCTCCTCCGGGGCCGGGACCCGGCGAGAAGGAGACGGGAATGCGGCGTGACCTCGGGTGACTGAACCCAGGTAAAAAAAAAAAAAAAAAAAAAAAAGAGTCCTCGGAGCTGGGGGCAGAGGATGTCGCAGGGCTGCCAGGAGAGAAACAAGGTCTGGGGCTGGAACGACGGTCTCCCACTCGGGCCCGGAGCGGGGGTCGCAGGTCTCGATCCAGGGACTAGTTTTGGAGACTCACCTGGAGCTCTGCCCTCCTCACGAGAGTAGCGTGTGCGATCCAGGTACAGAAATACGGGGCCTTCCACTTCCGCAGGGCTACCTCCCGCTGGCAGCTCCGCCTCAAGCCAGCACCCGGCGGACACCAACAGCTGCCACCGCCGCCGACGTTCACCGGGAACTGAAGCGGAGGCGTCTGGTCTCGCCTTCCAGAGCTCGACCCTGCGCAAGGAGCATGCGCACACGCCCCAACACCCAGGGGCCAGTCAGGCCAGTGACACCTGCGATCAACAGGTCCGGGGAGACCCGCCCCGCTCTCCGCCCGGCGCCCGCCCCGCCTCCTCGGGGAAGGCCCCGCCTCCACGCTCACCGACCGAGCTGACCTCGCCCCGCCCTCGATTTCCCGGCTTTCCGGACCTGGCGAGCTGTATTCCCGCGGGGGTTGGATGGGGCGCGCGATCCACTTGACTTACTCCAAGGCGCGAGATCCCGCGAGAGCGGGAGCTTGCCCGTTTCCCCCCGGGCGAGAGCGGAGGGCTGCGCTCGTGGGAAAGGTTCGCGCAGGTTGGCCGTCTCGTGGTGGAAGGAGGGAGGGGCTGGTTCTCCAGAAGTGGCTTCTTGGTCAGTATGTAAGGTATTTCCTAAGCTCAGGAAGGCGGACCCACCGAGGGCTGGGTTAGGTATTGTTACCTGAGACAAAACCCTCTGTGGTGCCTGGCGCCCAAACGGCGTGTGGATACGCAGTTCCTTTAGCTTTCTGCGAACCCCTGCGGTCGGCTTGCACTTGAATGGCTTCCATGGATGGGCTTGAGTATATATTCCCCAACTGGTGGTTCCGTGACTAGTAATAAAACGAAAGCTTTAGTAAGCGTGTTGACTCGGTTAATAGTCAATTGTGGTTAAGAAACATTTGGCTGCCTCCTTACTCTGCTTTAGAACAGGTCTTAAGTTACAAGCTACTGCCTGGGAATTGGGCTGAGCTTTGTTTTGTGATACATTGTTTTTGTTTTTTTTTTTAAGAATAGATTTAAAAAAAAAAAACAAAAAACAGAAACAAAACAAACCCCACTGCCATCTTTAGTAGCAAAGATCTCTCCGTAAGTAGGAAACACAATTTCGGAACTCATTTCAAAGCTGGTACAGGTAGAACGTACAGGTTGTGACGATTTAAGTAAGCTTATAGGTCACTAAAAGTTTATTTGAAGAATTAGAAAGAGGAAACATTTTACATTGATACGGGTGCATTTTGCTTGAGACTGAATAGATGAGTATTTATTGAGCATTTGCTATATTCCCTTCACTGAATTAAGCGCTAAAGGAAATACAGTGAAAGTTAAGGCACAGTTACGCCTTCAAGAAATTTTAAACTTCTGGAGGAGGAGCATTTAAACAAACTGCATTAAAAAATAGTAACACTTAGGCAGCCCCAGTGGCTCAGCGGTTTAGCGCCGCCTTCAGCCCAGGGAGTGATCCTGGAGACCCGGGATCGAGTCCCACATCTGGCTCCCTGCGTGGAACCTGCTCCCTCTGCCTGTGTCTCTGCCTCACTCTGTCTCTCATGAATAAATAAATAAAATCTTCAAAAAAAGAAAAAGTAACACCATTAACTCTCCTCTTGGTTTCCCTGATACCATTATTTCTTGGTTCTGCGGTTACATCTGTTAACATTTTAAATGTTTTTAAGGCCTTGGCTGTTCCCAAGCTCTCCATTTTCTTTTGCTGTCTGACTTTACTGTTGTATCCTTCAGCAACCTCTTTTCCATCATGAACTTAGCTACTAGGTATGGCAGTGCACCAAGGACTCCCAGATGTATATCTTAAGGTTAGACTATTTTAAGCAACAGTATCTTCGTTTGGATATCACACAGATACCTTACATAGGTCTCAAATTTACATTGCTGTCTTTGACATTCTTTATTCCTGATACCATGACTCTCTCCACCCATCTGGAAACTAGCCCATTTTCGTTCCCTATTTCAGATAATGGCACGTAGTTACCCAAATCCAGAAATCCATGAGTACCCTTATGTTACATTTCCTTCACTTCCTCTAACCTAATATCAAATTCTGTTGACACTTATCTCCTTAAGTATCCCTCAAATCCAGGCTTCTTCAATCTTCACTCTCACTGTCTTGGTCCATCTAGTAATTAACACCTCTCCTGACTCATCTCCCTTGGACAATTGCAGTAGCCTCTTGTTATTTCCCACTGCAGTGCAACCTACTACATTCTATTAATAATTTGTCTAACATGAAAATATGATCGCAATATTCCTTTGCCAAGAATTTTTCAGGAACTTCCTTCACCAGCAGGGCCTTTCATGATCTGGCCTCAGACTGTTAACATCATCTGCCATTCTTGCCCGTCTACTCCACACTAGCCATTCTGAACTCCTTGCTTTTCTGTGATCCTATCACATTCTTTCCAGATCCTTTGGTTCTCAGTTGAATTAAATACCTACCTCCTTGATAGAACCTTTCATAACTTTCTAAGACAGACTTGCCTTTCTTTCACCCTTTTTGGGACTTATTTCTATTATAACAATTGTATTGTACTCTATTTATTTACAAATGTAGTTGACTAGTCAACCCCTATCTCTACTCTTGAAAAATTTGAACTGTGGATGATAAAGACTCATAGTATCTCCTTTCCTCATTTAGGGATTACAGAAGAATGCCCTTTAGTTCACCCTGCTTGAGAATGACTAAACCCCGACTGAACACTTTGTTAATCCTCGAAGTTCAGACTTTCTGGGGATCCCTGGGTGGCTCAGTGGTTTAGCCCCCCCCCCCCCCCCCCCCCCGCCTTCGGCCCAGGGCGTGATACTGCATGGAGCCTGCTTCTCCCTCTGCCTATGTCTCTGCCTCTCTCTTTCTGGGTCTCTCATGAATAAATAAATAAAATATTAAAAAAAAAACTCTACCAGTTTTTGATATATCCAAGTACTGAGTCTTAAATGATAGGCATGTAAAGGTCACAAGTTAAGCATCAAGAGGGCAGTCTGAAGCAAACAGATGGGAAAAAGGAAAATTGATATTGCTCTACATAACCCACCCAGAAAACTTTGTAGGTAGGAATGTGTTTTCCTGCTTTTAATAATAACACAACCACAAGTTTTAATAATAATTTAGCCACATGGTGGGAATAACTCCAAGTGGGATATTTCACCCTTTACTAGCCCAGTGGTTGATGTATGGGTGATTTAGGCTAATCAGCATCCTTTCACAGGAGCTTCAAATTGGATCTTTTCTCTGGTTACAAAAGTAAAGATGGGAGCTAGCTCAGAGCTGCTTGTGGCAGTTTATGTTGCTATTTGGAGTAGGTGGTCTGAAAGAATAATATAGATAGGGGAGGAAGTGCAAGAGAGAAGAGAGTCCCTGAAAGTTCTCTATCCTCTTATAAAATAGGAAATTCGTGAGTTGAGTGCTCACTAGACTCCTCAAAATGTTTAACATTTTGTTAAACAACAGAAGGTCAAATTCAATATCCTTAGCATCTTAGCCAGCTCTTCCTTAGCCAAAACTTGACTAGCCATACATCCCAATCCTTCTAAGCCTCATCTATACCAGTGTTAACATTTGTTAGTTAACCACAGTTGGTTAGGCAGTGGCCTCCTTAATTTTTGCTGAGTTATTGTCAGCTTAGGCACTTTTATTACCCTTATATGTTATTTCACTTTGAAACATTCTAATTTTCTTATCTGTAAAACTCTGATGAGAAATAATACTTATATATGCTGTCTTTTGATACTGCCCCAGATAAAAGCAAGTAAAGTCCTATACTGTGTTATTATGGCCATTAGTGCTATTATTATGATTACCAATAATACTGTTGCCATCAATGATAATGTAATGCTGTAAGAACTTATGTATTGTTTTTCTTGCTGTACTATGTATTTTATTACAATCTCAAAGATGTGGGAAGTTTTAGATTACATCTGGCCCATCCTCCCACTCACTCAAGGGACGTCTCCATCAGTGGTTGTTTAAGTTCTGTTCAAATATATTGACATGATAGAAAACTTGATGCTTTGTGAGGCAGCCTATTCCTTTTTAACAATAGCCTATTGCTTTTTAACAATAACTCTTAAGAAATTTTCATCACAGTGAATTGAAATCTATTGGTAATTTCCACATGCTGATCTTATTTCTGTCCTTTGTAGCAACAGAAATCTATATTCTCTTCCATAAGACACTGTTTGACTATGAAAATAGTTTTTGTTTTTTGTTTTTTCAAGCTAAAATTATTCAGATCTCAATTCTTTGAAGGCATCGTCCTACAAAGAATTTAATATTTTATTTATTTATTTATTTATTTATTTATTTATTTATTTATTTATTTATGACAGAGAGAGAGAGAACACAAGGGAGGAGGAGGGTCAGAGGAAGAGGGAGAAGCAGACTCCCCACTCATCAGGGAACCTGACTTGGGGCTCAGTCCCAGAAAGAGGTCTCTGATCGCAGGTCTGTGATCATGACCTGAGGCAAAGGCAGATAGACGCTTAACTGACTGAGTCTCCCAGGCACCCCTTAAAGTGAATTTTCTAAAGAATAATGATAATAAAATGAATTCAAACATATAGTGTAAAGTAGTGCTGAAATATAAATGAGTCAGAGCTATGAAAAATTAAAATACAAGTAGAATGTAAATGATAAGAGCCAAAGAACAAAAATATGCATGAGCCTGTAGCTTAAACTTGTTGAACTCTGATCTAAAATCAAAAATGGATATAATATTTAAGGTACCAGTAATAGGAAAACATTTTTCTGTCATCATCTAAAATATTTTTTTCCCATGTGGGCCTTCCTCTCATCTAAGGAGGCTCCACTGGCCATGGACTCATCAACATGTCCCTGGAAAATGCAGTAACAGGCTTCATATACCTCCATGAAACTGAACTCAGGATGTACTTTTCCTGTCAACTTTTGAAAAAATATGACACCAAAAAATATTTTTTTTCAATTAGCCCAATTTCCGTTTATGCATAAATATCCTTTCTCCATGGGGCACCTAGGTGGCTCAGTGGTTGAACATCCCCAGGTCTGATCCTGGGGTCCTAGGATCAAGTCCTGCTTCAGGCTCCCAGCAGGGAGCCTGCTTCTCCCTCTGCCTATATCTCTGATTCTTTCTGTGTCTCTCATGAATAAATAAATAAAATCTTAAAAAAAAAATCTTTTCTCCTTAATTTTTTATAAAACAAGTTTTATGAAATGTTTTACATACAAGGTTCTTTAGAATCTTAGAAAGGATCTTAGAAATTAAAGTCTCTCAGGACACCTGGGTGGCTCAACGGTTGGGCGTCTGCCTTTGCCCCTGGGCATGGTCCTGAAGTCCTGGGATCCAGTCCCATATTGGGCTCCCTGAGTGGAGCCTGTTTCTCGCTCTGCCTGTGTCTCTGCCCCCCGCCCACCTTGTGTCTTTCATGAATAAATAAAATCTTAAAAAAAAAAAAGAAATTAGTCTCTCATTGTACAGATGAGAAAACTTAAGTTCAGGGAAGTAAAGTTACCTAAGCTTGTGCTGGACACTAGTAGAACCAGAATTGAAACCCAATTCTGAAACACTTGGAATTGGCCTGTGTGAAATATTTTCCTTGAAATATTCTGAGGTTTCTTTAATATTTTTATTTATTTTTAATTTTTTTATTTATTTATGATAGTCATACAGAGAGAGAGAGAGAGGCAGAGACACAGGCAGAGGGAGAAGCAGGCTCCATGCACCGGGAGCCCGAAGTGGGATTCGATCCCGGGTCTCCAGGATCGCGCCCTGGGCCAAAGGCAGGTGCCAAACCGCTGCGCCACCCAGGGATCCCTATTCTGAGGTTTCATAGAAGACAGTACTCTTTTGTTTCTTCAAGTGCAATGAGGGGCGCCTGGGTGGTTCAGATGATCAGGTGTCCACCTTCAGCTCAGGTCATGATCCCAGGATTGAGCCCCACAACAGGCTCCCTGTTCTCTAAAGAGCTTGCTTCTCCCTCTCCCTCTGCATGCTGCTCTCCCTGCTTGTGTTCTCTTTCTGTCAAATAAATAAAATATTTTTAAAAAATAAAGAATTAAAGTTTTTCTATATTCAAGGATTGGTGATAAACATACTTGTCATCTTTGTGTCCTTTTGTTGTTTTTTTTTTAATTTTTTAAAGATTTTATTTATTCATGAGAGACACAGAGAGAGAGAGAGAGGCAGAGACACAGGCAGAGGGAGAAGCAGGCTCCATGCAGGGAGCCTGATGTGGGACTCGATCCCCGGTTTCCATGATCACGCCCTGGGCTGAAGGTGGCACTAAACCGCTGAGCCACCCAGGCTGCCCCTTTGTGTTCTTTTGAAAGACGAGAAGGGGAATATAAGAAGGAAGTCCAGAGCATTTCACAAGTAAAGATTTTCTTTTTCTAAATTGTGATACCTATGGTTGTACTTTGACTTTATGAAAAATACTAAGATATTTGGAAATTTACCAAACTTATTTTCTCACCCCTGGGAATCTAACAAATCTAAGCCGCATGCGTGTACGCATAAACACGTGCGTGTGCACACATACACACAACTTTACATCTTGGACTGACTTGTTTTTAAAATAGTTCTTTAAGAAATACAATAGTAGAATAACACCATATCTTTTGCTCCTAGCATATTGGCTGAAGCACTGAATCCAAAGGAAGTTGCCCTGGAGAGCACTTTTCTTTGTAAAGATGACAAAAATATTCAGGGCACCAATGTTTTCAAGTTGAACTTCCTTCTTGAAATTCACTTCACAGTCAAAAGACATACAACATTTTAAAAAATTGAGTGATAAAATTGTTGTAAAATATTCAGTGGTAGAAATACTTAAAAGAATTATAGGTACATATAAAGCCGAAATTCTAAAGGACTAATTTTATTTTTATTTCTCAAATATTAGTGTTCTTGAGTCATTCATTTTCTTATCTATAAGACAAGCCCTAAAGCTGAAATTGTTCTTGGGGAAAACAATCAAACTCTTGGCAAATAATATCCCAGGAATATTAATATGTTAAAGACTTTGTACATTTTA
Organism: Nyctereutes procyonoides; assembly: GCF_905146905.1. Taxonomy (NCBI): domain Eukaryota; kingdom Metazoa; phylum Chordata; class Mammalia; order Carnivora; family Canidae; genus Nyctereutes; species Nyctereutes procyonoides. The sequence continues at coordinate 339,096 of NW_026575130.1, forward strand.
TTTTATTTTTTTAAAGGTTTTGTTTATTTATTTGACAAAGAGCACAAGCAGGGGGAGGAGCAGAGGGAGAGGGAAAAGCAGACCTCCCCTGCTGAGTGCGGAGCTAGACTCAGGACTCCAACCCAAAGTCCTGGGATCATAACCTGACCCAAAGGCAGACACTCAACTGACTGAGCTACCCAGGCGCCCTACACTTTGTACATTTTAAAATCAAAGTTTTCTGATTAAATTGTGTTCTACAAGTTTTGTTCTGTTGCTGTTTCAAATTCTTTTATTCTGAGTAACTCTATGGAATTAGTTGTAATAGTTTTAACATAATGAAGAAAAGCCATTTCAGTTGCTAAAAACTGTGCTGACATTTAAATTTCAAACAGCAGCTAGCAGTAGGTAGTACAATAGCTTTCAAACATCACAGACTGCAACCTAGAGAAAGCAGTATATTTTATATTATGATTCTGTTCTCATGGACATGTATAAAGCAAAATCAGTTTCTTAAAACAATATTACAGTGAGTAATACACTCTGATATTTTATTCTTTTCTATTTCATTTGAAAATGTTCTGATCATAACCAATGAAATTGATTTCTAGACCCCTTAACAGAACATAACTATAGTTTGAAAGATGTGAGCAGGAGGTTTGTAATAGAAGGAGCAGTTTACCCTTCAGTACAATGTGGAAATTTACTGCCTTCCAGTTAGAAAAAATATTCTTTTGGTTTGACATTATCATATTAACTATTTTTCACTGATTAAAAACTTCCTAACATTATAAAAAGGCTGTTATTCTTTAGCCCCACAGTTTACTAACATTACCCCTATTCACAGTTTTAATTCTCTATGGTTAATGATAAGATGTACAAATTTATGTAAGTCTGTATCCATATAGTTCTAGATAAATATGAAATCATTTCCAGTATAACATCAGAAGTATGTGAATAGATGTGAATGACTATGCTCTCAACTGAGATAGGAGAGAGAGAATAAGATAGGAGGAGGAATATGAGATCAGAAGCAGAATTCTTGGGTCCTACTTTTAGATATGCAATGTGAGATTGGGCTAGTTTCTTAACTTCTCTAAGTTTCCATTCTGTAAATGAGGGAACTGATCTAGAATACTTGAAGATAGTATCTAAAGTTCTTTAATTCTTTGATGGTTGTTTATTTAAACCAAAGAGAATGTTTTATTATCCTATTAACATAGTACTAGTAGATTATATTTGGCAATATAATAACTTGTTCTGTGCTTATTATGTTTAAAATATTAATGTCCTTTGCTATGCTAACAAGAGAACGATTAAGTAAACATCAGGGTATGGAATTGTACAAATTGCATAGTCTAATAATTCGATAATTAACCATAACTGATATATTTATACATACATGCATCTGAGAATATGATGATTTTTCTGTGTTGCTATGTGTCTTCATCTGTCTGGACTACTATAACAATATCATAAACTGGGTAGTTTATAAACAATAGAAGTTTATAACAATCTATGTATCAGAAGTAAAGAATATTTTTCTTAAAGAAGTGTGGCCATTGTTCACATTTGACTTTATGTTCCAAAATAGGTGCTGATCCTGGAGTGCTGTATGGCCCAGAACAGAGCCTTGCCCAGGAGGCCTGGGACCTAAGGCAAACCAGCTATGTTGTAGAATTTTCATTAGCCCCGATTTTTCACATAGGTAGAATTAAGGTAAAATGGATATTAGAAAGTGAGTTTTAAAGTTAAGCTTGAGAGTGAAAATTGGGAAGTATTCCCACCTGCTTTTACAAGGTAACGTGGAAAAGAAAAAAGATTATTTCCCGTACATTGCATTTAGGTGAATTTTTCAGTATTTTAGCATCGGCTCATAGAGGAATCAAATCCTTCCTCTGGTTATAAACTCCAGATGCCTGATTTATTTAAGCAAGGCAGGGGTTTCCCCCACTTTCCCACTGTCCCACCTCATTCCCCCCCCCCAAAGGGAATGGGAGTGATTGTTTTTATTCACCATACTCTAGAGATAATTCACCAAAACATTAGAATCCAGGGGCAAGTGGTGCCTGGGTGGCTCAGTTGGCTAAGCGTCTGTCTTTGGCTGAGGTCATGATCCCATAGTTCTGGGATGGAGTCCAACATGGAGCTCCCTGCTTGGTGGGGAGTCAGCTTCTCCCTGCGCCCCTCATCTTGCTTGTGCTCTCTCTCTCTCTTTCAAATAAATAAATAAAATCTTAAAAAGTCTAGGGGCAATATGACTTTTTTTTTAAATTTCATTTTTAAGTAATCTCTACACCAACATGGGGCTCAAACTCACAACCCCGCAATCAAGAGATGCAGGCTCCAATGACTGAACCAGTCAGGTGCCCCAGAGGCAATATGCTCCTTGATTTGAAACTGTCCAAACAGGTCTATCATGAATAAATAAATAAATAAATCTTTAACCAAAAAAAAAAAAAAGAATTTAAATGAAAATCATTTTAGTTGGAAAAAAAAGAAAGGCTTATATAGCCATCAGTTCCATGGGAACCCCATTCTGATTGTGTGATGTGTTTTCTGAAGAGTACACTGATCAAGGAAAAGTATCCACCATATTGATTTTTAAAAATGCTTAAGTGACAGGCTGCCTGGGGCACAATGGCCTCACTATCCAAACAGGAATTTTTTCCCTCCTTTCTTCAGCAACTTCACTGATGCCAGCTCTCAGCTTACCCCCAATCCGGAGCGGTAGGATGGCGCGCAGCAGGGTCTCAAGATTCTGCCAAGAACATCTTGCCATGACTGGATAGGAATCCCAGATAAAAATGCAAACCTTTGATTTGTTCACTTTGACATCTCAGAAAGTTGAATCACCATTGGAACAAAAGCTAAGAGAATTAAGAAACAGAAGGATGGAACCAACAGTTCTGTGCAAAACAGAATTTGACTTTTCATAAGACAAAATAATTTGTCCATGCCAGACCACAAGCTAAAGGCCTGGGAACTGAAGTGGAATGAGGCCCAAAATCGGCACTGAATGAGGAAGAAATGGCTGACTTTTACAAGGCATTTTTAAGTAAAAATTTTCAGAAGCACATGTTTTATAACAGACTGGCACAACCTAATTTTGCCATCACCTTCTCTATGGGGAGAATGGCCCTGGAGAGGATTTGGAACAAGCTTAGATTGAAACAAAAGAAGATTAGAGCCCACCTGATCCACCCACCATGATGTCTGAGTTTCCATGAGAAGCGGTTGGTTTGGGAGCTCATTTAAGGAGGGCTCAAAAACCTGTAAGTGATCAGTGAAAACCTCTAGGTCCCCCACCTTTGTTATGCAGGCCCCTTGTCTTATACCTGCACAGAGGCAGGCTAGGAGAATGTGGGCCCTGGTGAGCCATGGGCCATGTGGCTCTGTCCTGACTGTGGATTCCGAGCTGGCTCTCCTTCTGGCAGTGATAGAAAATAGAGCCCACACACTAGGAAAAAAAATTCTTAAGTGACATACAAAATATGTGAAGGCTCACAGGAAGTAAGACTATTCTATCAAGATCCAAAAAAGGCTATCTTACTGGGTGTTATTCTGTATGTTGGTAAATTGAACACCAATAAAAATTAATTTATAAAAAAAAAAAAAGAACACAGATACAAACAACCATGAATAAAATAATAGTTAAAATAATAAAAAAAAAGGCTATCTTAACTGCAATGTTGAGTCTGGAGAACGGAGCTAATGCTAATGCTTATCCTAAAAAAGTAGACCACTTCAATGTTTCTGACTATGTCTATATTTAATAAATTCCTTGCTCCAACATATATTAGTTCCAAATCAGATCCAAGTATATTTATCCCAAAGGATTTCAACATAACCTTTCATCTAACTTAGTTCTAAATGCCTTTGATTTCTTACTGAGTGATGTTGATAAATTTTTATTATATTCATAACAATCGCTAACATTTATTGAGCACTTACCATGTATGGGGTAGTATACTTTATAGTGCATTTTATTTTTAAGATACTAATATATCCCCATAATTCAGATACATTTATTATCCCATAATTCAGATACATTTATTCATTTAACAACATTTTGTTGTTCTTTACTATGTACCAGGCACAAAAGGGAGAGCAATTAATAAAAAAGGCAAAGTTTATGCCCTGGGAGAATATTTATTCTGGTGGGCAAGATAAACAATAAAGAAACAAATACATATGTTTGGTGGGCAATAAGAGTGCACCTTGCTGATGTCCAACAACATTACTGCCCAAGGGCCCCAGTTCTGGTGCACAGACCTCCATCACTGCGTTCATGCCTAGGTTGCCTTCCAGTCTGCTCCCAGCCAGTGACTGACTGTGACAGTGACACAAAGCCAGAACCGTTTCAGGGAAACACAGGGCCTCTCCTGCAGGTGACTTTGGCTCAAGGATCCTCCAGTAGCTTTGCTGTATCTTTCCTCGACTGCATGGCAGTGTGGAACAAGTCCATGCACCTCCATTTGAAGTCTCTTGGCTCTCCCAGCCCTCTAGACTCTTTCCCCATATCACTTTGGAGGGCATTTTTCCTAATAAAATTTTTTCACATTTAACCCCATCTTGGCATCTGCTTCTCAGAAGATCCAGACCAACGTATTATGTCAGAGAGTAATAAGTGCTATTTAAGAAAGCACAATAATGGGGCACCTGGGTGGCTCAGTTGGTTAAGTGTGTGACTCTTGATTTCTGCTTGGAAATCTTAGGGTCTTGAGACCAAGCCCCATTCAGGCTCCACACTGGACGTGGAGCCTGCTTGGAATCCCCCTCCCTCTCAACTCATGTGCACTCTCTCTCAAATAAATAAACAAAATCTTTTTTAAAAAAGCACAATAAGGTGTTAGAAATATATGTTCTGAAATAAGGGTGGTTAGGGAAGGTCTCAGGCAGAGGTAGCACTTGAGCCACATGAAGAATTGGGGAAAACTGACTTACAGAGTGAAGTAAATTGCTTGAGATTACATGATTACCATGTAACCATGATTACATTTCGTGGTAGATCAGCAGTCAGCTGGCACCTTCAAAACAATTGCTTTTATGTTATCTGTAAGTAAGTGATAGAGAAAATGCTCTGAGAGGGATCCCTGGGTGGCGCAGCGGTTTGGCGCCTGCCTTTGGCCCAGGGCGTGATCCTGGGGACCTGGGATCAAATCCCACGTCGGGCTCCCAGTGCATGGAGCCTGCTTCTCCCTCTGCCTATGTCTCTGCCTCTCTCTATCATAATAAATTTTAAAAAAATTTTTAAAAAATGTTCTGAGAGTAACTGGGTGATAATTCACATTAGACAATTGTGTACATGTAGAATCAGAACTACTCCAAAAGATATGCCGAAAAGCCTGCAGAAAGTGTTGAATAACACAATTAATTCCTATCCAGGAAAACCTGTATTTCCCTTCAGCCTGCTTCATTCTGGCATTCCTTTTTTGCCTCATTCTTTTATATTTATTTTGCTAGTGCTGCAGCTTCTATACTTGTTCTTTAATCAGCATTTTTAAAATAGGGTATGGCATTGAGTTTATCTCTTTTCCTTCTGACTTTTTCCGGCCCTATTTCCTGAAACATCTCCATCCCCTACAGTGCCTATGCTGTCACTGAAGTGTGTTTCAAAATATAATACAGAAAAATAAGCACATTCTTTTTTAGATCTGAACTATAACCTCTTAAAATTAGCATTTCCCCCCTTTCTGTCCATATATACCAAATCTTCCTACTGATATCACATTATATTGAGAAAGCAGAAAAAAATTCTATCCTGGGTTAAAATGTAGCCCTTCTATCTAAATTCAAATAGACACACCCTGTTCTTTATCTAATAACACCCAGCTTAAGCTCTGGAAATCTTTACACAACTTTACATATTTTTTTCTTAGTTCTGGGAAGTTTAATGTTTTTAAGTATTATAAATTTCCAAAGATTCTTTGATATATTTGTGAAGTGCTTTGATCAGTAGATTCCCTTTGCTTGTTCTTTGGGCAAAAGCTGGCACTCTTCCACCTTTCATAGAAAGCAAACAGCCCTTCTTCCTACAGAATAGAGCATGAGGAGGTCGAAAGTATTTTTCGAAAGAAAAGAAGCATTCAAAGCAATACTTTCCTAAGCTTAATAAAAAGCAGTTGTGGCTGAGAAACTGCAATGATGTCATGTAAGTTTTATCTTGCATAAGCAGCAGAGTGAGGAAATTCCAGAATTAATAAGTCTGCTGGTACAGCTGTGCCCGGAGTTGGAAAGTTCAGGATGTTCTTTTCATACTCACGACTGGACATTGTGCTCCACATTAGCCTTTGCAAGAATAATTGGCTCCCTCCATTTCCAAGCTGCTAAAACATTTATAAATGGATCTATTTAGAAAATGTAAAAGTTTAAATGGATTCATTAAATGGCCACTTGGGCTCAAAATTATTGTTTATATTTGTCTTGATTCTGTAATGGCCAGTAATTAGTTATTTTTAATTATCAAGTGCTTTTCAATAGTGAATTAAGAAATGGAAAATCCTAACTTTGAGAAATTGTTGAAGGGAGTAGAGTTAAAAGCCATGGTTTTTAACCATAGCTCTAGTTACTAATGTAACTCTAGTTATTATCAAGAGAACAATTGGCCAACTGATCATCAGGAAATTGGCTTACATAAAATAAGGGGATATAATTTCATGATCCGGAAGTTTGTTGAACAGTATAATGGAAATTGAGAGACTACCCTCTAAAGTTTTGAAAAGTAGAAAATATTTTTCTTTAAAGGAATGGCTTTGGTGTATTATCACACTAGATGACTTCTTTCAATCTTGTGGTTTCTTAGTGTCATGCATTTCTTTCCTTTCTTTCCTGTTGGTTCTTCCTTTGCCTCTACAGGGGAAAGAAAAGAAAGATTACACAGATCAAAAGAATGCATGATGCTGAGCTGAAATGAAAAAATTTAATCAGAGTTTGCTTTTGTGTTTCTCAAATTTCAAAATTAAACATGCATGTTGCTTGCTTTATTGAGTTCATATTCAACACAGCCTAAAAGCACAGCCTCCTTTGATCATGAGTGCCTGAGTGACTTTAAAGGATGACTCTGAAATTATTTAGTTTATAGCTGTATTTACCCCAAATTAAGATAATGGAGATTTATTATTATTTTGTCTAATGTAATAAAATAGCTTAAGGCTGAATTTTATTCAGAAAGAGAAGATAAACAATGACTAGAGCATATATTTTTTAGATCCAGACTTACCGAGTTCTTCCCCTTCTGAGCTAGAATTAAGCAAATCACTTTAGTTCTCTAAGGCTCAGTTTTCCTATATAAAGTTGAGATTATTTATAATACCTTCCTCGAAGGATAATTAATAAGAATACTTATTACAAATGTTTGTTGAGTATCCTTTCTAAAACCATGATTACAGTGCCTGGCATTTAGAAGTCCATCAACAAAAGTTATTTTTATTCTTTTACTTTTTCTTTTAGTTTTCTTTCTCCTTTATTCCATTTTTCATGTACACAAATGTGGCTGGAAAAGATGCTGCAGTCTGTCTGCTGTTCTAAATAGACTATCACATTTCTTCAGACTTTGAGAGATTTAGCTGTTTTTCAGGTCAATGGAAACCTATTCAGAATTCCTTTCAAATTCTTGATTGTGTAGCAACCAGAGTGTGAAATTTTGGCATTTCTAAAGGTGTCAGACAGCTGAGCTAGAATTAATAGACACTCCCAGGAAAGGAATAAATATAATAGTGAACAGAGAGTTATTCCATCATTTTCTACCCAATCTTAAAAAAAAAATAACACTTAAGATTTTCCCTTTATAAATACTCCTTTATGGTGCTGGGGAGTGGTGGTGAGTATTATTCTTTAGCTAGCATATTTAATTGCTGGGCCCCCTTTCGGTGTTTGATTGAATGGTGACATTGAGCATACAGTTTAATTATTTGGAGATAGTTGAAATCATGCAATAAAATTTAATTTAATGAGAAATAGTAACTTGTTTCAAATTGCTAATTAAAACTAAATCAGGGGTGCCTGGGTGGCTAAGTGGTTGAGTGTCTGCCTTTGGCTCTGATTGGGATCCCAGGGTCCTGGGATGGAGTCCCTCATCAGGCTCCCTGCAGGGAGCCTGCTTCTTGGTCTGTCGATGTCTCTGCCTCTCTGTGGGTCTCTCATGAATACATAAATAAAGTCTTTTAAAAAAAACCTAAATCATTTCATCATAATGCATAATAGAATATGACTAATTTTCATTTTTTAAAACATTAAAAATGGACCCAAAATGGCATATTATTATTTTAAAACAGATAAACATCAAACTTAAATAAAACTAAGTTATCTTAAAGATATATTTTAAGTTATACAAATTCTCTATAATTTCAGTATGTATTAATGCAATATTTTGATATTACTACTTTCTAGGGATTGCATTGTTTCATTAGCAATTAAAAAATTAAAAATTTCTCTGCTTACAAGACTAGAGGATGATTAAAACAACCACCAATTCCAACACTACATATACAGATTCTTTTGTAAGTATGTAATGTTGTTATGTGTCATTTTCCTTACTATCTACTCTCCTTCCTGAACTTATTCTGGTGCCTAGTTTTCTATGGATGAAACACTCCTTCTCTGGCATTAACATCTATCACAGAACTCTTAACTGAATTGAAATAGGAAAAAGTGATACTTATTTTTACTAGCTCTAATGAGATCTACTCCCTCAATCATATTTCAAGACATATCTAAAACTTTATATTAGTTTGAGTCTTTTATATCAAAATGTTCACATATCTCATGATTGTTGTATGCTACATAGCTTTCAGATGCTTTTGTGCTCTTTCATTTTTTTGTTTTTGTTTATATCTTAAAGCATATACTCCATAGTATTTAAGGACTAAGTAGAATTTAAAGATTCAGCAAAATAAAAAAAAGCTACTAATTCAAATTATACATCTCTCTCATGTACATACATATGTACATGTATATGTATGTTAGCATATATTTTGTTATTACTGCTCAAAAAATGCATACATAAGGTTGAACCTGATCAACACGCCGCTTTGGGATTTATGGAGCTTAAATTCCAGGTACACCCTGGAGATTAAGACTAATTTGACGTTCATTGAGTCATTGTCTCCCTGTCTCCTTGACTTAATACCAAATGAATACAGTAACCCAACTATCTTTGGAGAATGTCATCTGGAATAGCTATCTAGTGATTCAATGCTGGTCAAAGAATACAAAGCAGTTTAGAAATTCTAAGAATGGCTGATGAAAAGGCTTTATCCAGACATGCTGTTTTATCTTTGTCACCAGAAAGGAACTCTTTCCAACTCTTTTCTCCATCAATAATGTTTGTACATTGTCTTCCATAGCTTTTACCCCTTAAAGAGAACTCCAAATGAGTCTAAATATCTTGCACTGCACTTTAATTCTAGATTCCATTTGAAAAACTTATTCAAGAATAGTTCATATTAAAGGAAAAGAAGATGCAACCTTTTGTTGTCAGTTACTCTTCTAGACTTTCTCAGTGAAGAGACTGGATTATTTAGACCAGGTGAAAACAAAATTATGAATAAAGACGAGTTGAAAGTTTTTAAAACAAGATTTCAAATTGTTTATTAGTATATGATCTGAGATAGAATTTATTTATTTTTTTGAGATAGAATTTAAATGCCATAAAAGGAGAATTGCTAAATTGCTACAAAATTATTGCTACTAATGAAGAGTGTAAATGACTGTGCCAGTAAATAGAATAATAAAACAGCAACATTTATGTTTAGAGGTTTTTGTGGCACATACAACTTTCTTTTCATAGGTCTTCTGTTTCTGGTACAGTGGTATCCTCTGTAGGCTCGGTTGTTATAACTATAGGAATATTCTCAGATATCCATCCCTTTGGAGTCCTATTAAAGGACCGTCTGCCAGAAAGAGGATTGGTAAAAGCCATAAATCGGGGATCTGTTAAAAGTAGTAGCTCAAAATCTGGAACCTTGAATTTAACCATTTTTGATGCTTTTTCAAAACCTCCAAATGGAGTGGCAACTCTGTGGGAAGTGAAAAGAAAAAGAATATATTAATTAATTTTCAAATTCATTTGCTAGAAAATAGAAAACAATTTAATTCATGATTTTATGGGCATGTTGTTATCTTATGTTCTTAGTACAATTTTCAGTTTTTGATCTCTGAGGCAAGTATTATTTAAGGACCATGCTTTTAAAATAAAACAGATAATTGTTAATACATTGGTATAAAATCCCTTTGTGTGTACTCTTTGTTTGGGACTAAATTAATCTATTCTATATCCTGAGCTCATTGAAAACATTTCTTGCCTTTGTGTCTTTGCTAACAATGTTTCCCTTGCTTAGATATTTCCTCCATGCCTTCTCTCCACCTGTGTATGTGTTATGGCCTTTACATATCAGCTTCCTCTCAATTATCCCAGCCTGCATACTGTTCTTTAGCCAAATTCCTGTAGCATGCACTGTTTTGTATCAGTCATTTGGGTTCTTATGATATGGTACTTTGTCTTATTAGCTTTTAATTTTTCATAATCTGATTTGGTTCAAGTTTGTTTTTTTGTAATATGGTTTGGTATAATGTATGAATTATAAACTCTTTGAAGGCAAGAAGTGTGTCTTTTGCATCTTTCTATCTCCACCTCAAAAACCTCACAGTTCAGGACACCTGGGTGATTCAGTGGTTGAGCATCTGCCTCATGATCCCAGAGTCCTAGGATTGAGTCCTGCATCAGGCTCCCTGCTGGGAAACTGCTTCTCTCTCTATGTTTCTGCCTCTCTCTGTGTCTCTCATGAAAAAAATAAATAAAATAGTCTTAAAAAAAAAAAAACCTCACAACTCACAATTCTATTTTTCTTTTGAATAATCCAACTTCTTATCTTGGCATTCAAGGCCCCACATAGCATTCTAGCTTTCTTTGAGTTAGCCATTTGTTTATTTATTTAGTGCCAGGCATTTCTAAATGTTAGGGATGTAACAGTGAACAATAGTGTCAAAGTTTGAGCTCTTATATTCCTTTTTTTTTTTTTTTTAAGAGAGAGAAAGCATACATGCATGGGGTCGGGGGTTGGGGGCAGAAGGAGAGGGAGAATCTTAAGCAGACGCTACGCTCAGTCTCACAACTTTGAGATGATGACCTGAGCTGAAATCAAGAGTCAGATGCCTAGCCAACTGAGCCACCCAGGCCCCCAAGCTCTTATATTCTAATGAAGAAGATAGGTGACAAAAAAAAAAAAAACCCAACATATAAATAAAACATCCAATAGTAATGAGAGCTATGCAGAAAATTAAAGTGGTATAATTTACTAGGGGTTAAAGGAATGACTAGAGAGGGAAAACTTCTCTGAAGAAGTGACATTTTTTAAAAATTATTTATTTATTTGACAGAAGAACAAGCAGGGGAGCAACAGAGGGAGAAGGACCGCACAAGCTTAGCAGGGAGCCCAATGTGTGGCTTGATCCCAGGACCCTGGGATCATAACTTGAGCCAAAGACAGATGTTTAACTGACTGAGCCACCCAGGCACCCCAAGAGGTGACATTTAAACTGTCATTTGAAGGCAAGAAGTTAGCCATGGGCAGTACAGCTGAAGCACATCACTATTTCAGGCATGAGGAGTAGGTAATACAAAGAATACGAGGCAGAAATAATGTTGATATGTTCAGGAAAAGAAAGAAGGCCTGTGTTGGTAGACAAGGAGATGAAGGTTGGTAGAGGGAAGAGAAGACAGAGAGATGGCTTGTACAGGACTCTGTCCAAATGAGGAGCATGAATTTCATTCTAAGTGTGAAGCGAAACACTGTAAAATGTTAAGCAGGAAAGTAGTGTAATCTGATTAAATTTTTGTAAGGGTTACTCTCGTTGTTGTTGGCTCTGTGATAAGAGGACAAGAATGGAAGGAGAGAAGATACTGGTAGCAGTTCAGCTGATAAATGATGGTGGCCTGAATTTTAGGTGTTTTCCATGAAGACGGAAAGATGTGGGTGGTTTCAGGATGTGTTTTAGAGTCCACAGGATTTTCTGATAAAATGGATAAAAATTGTGGAGGAAATCTAGAAATCAAGGATTAGTTGTACCTTTAGAGTTTTAGCAACTGGCTGGTGGAAGACAGAGAGGAACAGGTTTGGTGCGTGGGTGGAAAGGTCTCTTATGTCTGTTTACCCTGTTCTCTTTTTATGCCCCCTTTGTTCCAGCCAAATTGAATGCACTGCTTACTCTTCCCCTGTATGCTCTCCTACCTTTAGATATACTCTTTTTTTCTCTGGTGGAGCACTCTGACACTTACTACTACATTTCTAAGTATCCTTTAGGTTATAACTTACAGTTCTAATTTGCAATTCCAAATCACGTTCAAATTCTTTAAGTTCCACAGATGTTATTTAAATCATGTATTTCTTTCTTCTTGAAGCTTTCCGTGATCTCCCACAGCCAGAAGTAGCTGTTTCTCCTCTAAATTTCCGTGGATTCTGTTTTTACCTCCCCTGAAACCCCATTTCCTATGTTCCATTATATCCATTGGTGTATCTGCCATTTTGTTTTGTTTTTTTTTTGTTTGTTTGTTTTTTTGTTTTTGTTTTTGTTTTTGTTTTGCCACACTGTCCCTCAGGAGGACTGGAATTCTTTCTGATCTTTGTTAATTCATTACGGTATACTTGTGTCATGCTTTGTACCTAGAAGATCTCCATACACATTTGGACAATGGAACTGGGGAGACTACATGGATTATCCAGTATTGTGGAGATTATTTTAAAGCCTGGAAGAGATCTGATTTTCTTTGTAGCTCAGTCGCTCTCTTCTCTCATACAACAGAAAAGATATCAACCCAGTTTGTACCTGGAAATCATTTTAATCTCTTAAATTACTGGAATGTGTTCTAGACTAATTCAAAGAATGGCTTGTATCACATCTAGCTTATAATCACCCAGATACCTACTGAGATTATTTTACCAATGTGATTTTTAAATTTAACTGAAGTGTAAGATACATTATAAAAGTATTACACATCATAAGGTAAAACTTGATGAATATTGTTTATTTTCTAATTATTTGTTGTTAGTATATTAAAATATCATTAATTTTTATGTTGGCCTTGTGCTCTGTGATTGTGCTAAATTTACTTACTAATTCTAATTACTAAGCTGCTGCTTTTGAATTTCATATGGACATAATCCAGCCATTTGTGAATGAGGATAGTTCTATTTTTCCTTTCCTATACTTACACCTTTTGCTTATTATTGTTTCATTATCTAGCATGGGTCAGAAAACTTTTTTGTCTGAAAATGTGTAAGAATATTTAATTTTGACTTTTACCTGTAAAAAATATTTTCACTGGATATAGAATTACAGGCTGGCAGTTATTTATTTAATTTTTAAAGGTGTTATTCCATTGTCTTCTATAAATTCTAGTTGTCTTATTTTTACCCTTTTAAAATGGTTGTCTTTTATTCCTTGGCTTTAAGATTTTCTCATTCTCTTTGGTTCAGCAGATTTCCAGTCATGTGCCTTTGTATGGCCTACTTTATGTTATCCTTCTTGGGCTGTGTAGGACTTCTTGAACCTAAGGTTTGATATCTTTTGTCACTTTTGAAAAATTCTTAGTCATTAACTCCTCAGATATAGCTTCTGGCTAATTTTCTCTCTTATTCCCTCATAAGACTCTAATCAAACATGTATATTGGCATTTTTTACACTTTTAAATTACTGTTCCAGATGCATCTTCCTCCATTTTACTGCATTTTGAATCCTTTTTTTCTTTCTGCTTCAATTGATCATTTTCTGTATCAGTTTATAAATCCTCTCTTCAGCTATGTTTAATCTGCTATGAAATCTATTTATTTAATTTTTAAAGACATTTTAATCATTAAATATAACAAAAGTACAGAAAACCTGATCAAAATGGACAACAGCTTATTATAAAGTGAACAACTTTGTGGGCAGCCTGAGTGGCTCAGCGGTTTCAGCCCAGGGTGTCATCCTGGAGACCCGGGATTGAGTCCCATGTTGGGTTCCCTGCTTTGCTTTGTTGGGAGCCTGCTTTGCTTCTCCCTCTGCCTGTGTCTCTGCCTCTCTCTGTCTCTCTCATGAATAAATAAAATATTTTAAAAACAAAACAAAACAAAAACCCTTGTAACTACTACACATATCAAGTGTTACTCCAGAAGCCCTAAACATGTCCGTGCTCAATCCCAGCCCTCTCCTGACCCTAGTAGTTAATATTTTGACTTTTATGGTAATACCAATTTGTAAAATATTTAAAAACCTTTCCTTATATGGTAATAATTCTATATCTCTAAATACTTTGGTTTACTTTTGCCTGTCTTTTTAAATTGTCTTTTAAAACATTTTTACATTATGGAGTTTCCTTTAATCTCTTCCTCCCATTTATTTATTGAAAATCCTGGATTATTTGTCCTATAGAGTTTCCCACAGACTGAATTTTACTGATTGCATTCCCTTGGTGTTTTTAACATGTTTCTCTGTTCTTTATGTTTCTTGTAAATTTCATATGGCTCCAACCACATAATCCTTTGACTTCTAAATTTCAGTTATTACATGAATATTCCATTTTATTGTGCTTTACTTTATTGGGTTTGGCAGATGTTGCATTTTTTTACAAATTGAAGTTTTGTGGCAACCTTGTGTCAAGAAAGTGTATCGGCACCATTTTTACAAAAGAATTTGTTCGCTTCAGGGATCCCTTGGTGACTCAGTGGTTGGGCACCTGTCTTTGGCCCAGGGCGTGATCCTAGAGTCCTGGGATCGAGTCCCGCATCGGGCTCCCTGCATGGAGCCTGCTTCTCCCTCTGCCTGTGTTTCTGCCTCTGTGTGTGTGTGTGTGTGTGTGTGTGTGTGTGTGTCTCATGAATAAATAAATAAAATCTTTTTAAAAAATTTTTGTTCATTTCATGTTTCTGTGTCACATTTTCATGATTCTCACAGTATTTCAAACTTTTCATAATTATTAAACGTGGTATTGTGATCTATGATCAGTGATTATGACTTGTTGAAAGCTTAGATGAGAGTTAGCATTTTTTATCAATAAAGTACAGGGATCCCTGGGTGGTGCAGCGATTTGGCGCCTGCCTTTGGCCCAGGGCGCAATCCTGGAGACCCGGGATCGAATCCCACATCGGGCTCCCGGTGCATGGAGCCTGCTTCTCCCTCTGCCTATGTCTCTGCCTCTCTCTCTCTCTCTGTGACTATCATAAATAAATAAATATTAATATATAAATATAAATAAATAAATAAAAAAATAATAAAGTATATTTTAATTAAGGTAGTACATGCTTAATATTCTATGGTATAGTGTAAATATAACTTTTATATGCACTAGGAAGCAAAAAAATTCATCTGACTCACTTTATTATATATTTATTTCATTACAGTGGTCTAGAACTGAACCCATGATATCTCCTCGTTATATCTGTATATTTTTCACTTTTGTACAATTTCCATTTGATTATTTTAAAAAATATATTTTATTAAATAAATTAATTAAAATTAAAATTAAAAATATTTTATTCATTTATTAGAGAGAGCATGAGAGGGAAGGAGCAGAGAGAGAGGGAGAAGCAGGATCCCCGCTGAGCAAGGAGCTTCACACGGGGCTTAATACCACTCCCCTGAGTTCATGACTTGAGCTGAAGGCAGATGCTTAACTGACCGAGACACCCAAGTGCCCCTCCATTTGATTCTTTCTTAAAACATATTTCCAATCTGCTAAAATTCTTCATCTTGTTATCTATTTTCTTGAACCTATTTATCATAATTATTTTATTTTTTTTTTAAATTTTTTTTATTTATTTATGATAGTCACAGAGAGAGAGAGAGAGAGGCAGAGACACAGGCAGAGGGAGAAGCAGGCTCCATGCACCGGGAGCCCGACGTGGGACTCGATCCCGGGTCTCCAGGATCGCGCCCTGGGCCAAAGGCAGGCGCCAAACCGCTGCGCCACCCAGGGATCCCCATAATTATTTTAGAGTAGCCAACATTCCAATAATTTGATCTTTTATATGTCTGTTTCTTTTGTTTATTTTTTTTCTCTTTGTTTTTAGTCATTTGGTCTTGTCTTATAGTATGCTTGGTAATTTTTAATTGACTGATGAGCATTATGTTAAAATACTCTAGAAATAATTTGAGTCTCTGAATGGTGTTCTATTCCTTCCAGAAAGGATTTACTTTTGTCTGTGGCAGGCAGTTTGTCATAAAGGAGGTGATTTTTATCCAACCTAGGATTGTGTTGATTAGGGCCAGCATTTATTTTCATGAAAGCTGGTCTATTACTTGTTCACCTTTATTCCAATGGTATAGCCTGTAGGAATCCCAACTAAAGACTTAGAATATCTGGGTCTTTCCTCCTAGCAGACCATATATTCCTGTCTTTGGCCTTCTCAGATTCAAGACTGTTGAAAAGTTCACTCACTTTCTCTGCTTCTTATTAGAATCAACAAATGCCTTAATAGGGAAAAGTGACACCAAATGTTGGGTTTACATCTCTAAATTTCGCTCATGTCTAGGTGGCCCTTAAGTCCTTATTTCCTTGATGGCTTTTCAAACACTTATAATAACTAGCTTTTCTAGTTATTTTTGTGAAGTTCTGATATAAAATGGTCTTCCATAGCTAGAAATGGATTTCCATTTCCTAGCTATGTAACTTTTTATAGACTATTTATTTAGCAAACATTCAAAGCAAAAATATGGTTATACTGTACTGTTTGTTGAGTAGGCTTTTAGAGCAATGTATAAGCAACAAATAAGGCCTCAGATTTTGTGTAGCGAGGAACATATACTTTAAGGGCAAAAAGACTCTTAAAGCTACCTGTTTGGGATTGCCTATGTATCATCATATTTTGTTTCATCTACTATTTAGCAATGATAAAGAATCTAAGAATCTTGCAGCATTATTTACAATAGCCAAGATACGGAAGCAGCCCAGTGTCCCTCAATAGATGAATGCATAAAGAAGATGTGGTATATATATTCCATTCGAATATACACAACAGAGTATTACTCAGCCATAAGAAAAAAAGGATAAGATCTTGTAATTTGTGACAATATAGATGGACCTAAAGTGAATTTCACTTATATTTTGCTTATGCTAAGTAAGATAAATCAGAGAAAAATACCATGATTTCATTTATATGTGGAATCTAAAAAACCAAAATCAATGAACAAACAAAAAGCAGAATCAGACCTACAAATACTGAGAACAAACTGATGATTGTCAGAGAGTAGGGGAGTTGGGAGCATGGGCAAAGTAGGTGAAGAAGAGCAGGAGATACAGGCTTCTAGTTATAGAATGAATGTTATGTGAATAAAGGTACAGCACAGGGAATATAGTCAATGGTATTATAATAGCATTACATGGTGATATGATAGCTATACTTGTGATGAGCATAGCATAATGTAGAGTGGTTGAAGTACTATGTTGTACACCTGAAATTCATGTAACATCATGCGGTAACCATACGCAAATTTTCTTTAAAAGTCGAGCATTACTTATGTACTGTCTCATAAAATCAGTGACTATGACTAAATAAACATTGGCATATTTGTGTGAAATGACATTTGAATGCATTAAAATAATAATGAAATGTACATTTACTTATATCAATTTATGTTCATAAAAAAGAACCTAAGAATAAAATGTAATATTAACATTAAGCTCTGATATTGATGTATATATAAAAAGAAATAAAAATTTCTCAAGTAAAGGGGAGGTATTAACAGGTTAACTTTTCTTTTTCTTTCTCTCACTGAAATAGCACTCACTTGGTATTTATACAATCAATAGGCATCTCTTTATAGCCAACCCAAATATATCAATGTGTTTGTAAAACTAGAAGCAAGCTGCTCAGCAGGTATGGGGTAATAAAGCCACAAGATACACAAGAAGTCACATAGCATCTCTAAAGCGTTAATCTAAAAAACAAGCCCCAAGTATTCTGTTATTTTCTATTTTTCCTTAGTGTTTTACTTTTTATAATTTTTTACACTTTCATTTTGGAAAAAAGTTAGAACATTGATTAAAATGACCCTCCAACCTCCTTTCCCTGACACTCTTCAATCCCTCCTTAAATTCTTGTATACCTCATTTATGCAATAGATGTAGTACTAATACTATTAGTATTACTACTAATTCTAATAGTATTAGGTGTAATCCTAGTAGATCTATTACTAATAATAGGCATAATATTAATACCACTATTATGGTAGTGTGTGAAAACTAACATTCTAATAGTACAATAATTTTAAAAGCACTAAAGAAGATCACTATTTAAATGCAGGCTTTGTGGTATTCTTTTGTAAATCAAAGACTTTCATTTATTAATTTTCAAATGAATAGTGATTAGGCAGACTAAAAATTAGGTCTAGTTTTCTGTGGGTGCAAAAGAGCATTATGGAGGTAGTTTTATTTATTTATTTATTCGAGAGAGAGAGAGAGAGAGAGAGAGAGAGAGAGAGAGGAGTGTGAGCGAGGGTGGGAGGGCAGGGACATGGAGGAGGAACAGAGACAAAGAGAGAGAGAGAATCTTAAGCAGACTCCATCCTCAGCAAAAGCCTGACATGGGGCCCGATTTCACAACCCTGAGATCATGACCTGAACTGAAATTGAGAGCCGCTTGAGCCACCCAGGTGCTCGCATACAAGTGATACTTTACTCTAAAATGAAAATCAAATGATCAAAGAATGGCTTATGAGACCATTAAAAATATATCTGAAATACTCCTGGGAACAATTAAAATTGGATAACAAGGAGAAATAAATATCTATTATGAATACTATCATGGAGATATTATTTGGCAATATTTTTAGTAACATAAATTTTGCTTTGTACATATACTGGAGTCTTGGGCCACAAATCCTTAAATTGCCTTTAATCTGGTTTAAAAAATGTAAGTTGGAACCTAGGCTTACAGAGTAATCCTCATAGTTGTATACATAAATTATTTCTGAAATTCTTGAATAGCACTGTCATTTGAATCAACACAAAAATTAATATCAGCCTTTGAATGAGAAATTATTACTTATTTTTTTTATTACTGATTTTTTTAAACATTAAATAATATGGGAGATTATCTTGATGCTATAACAGTGATAGTTTCTGAATCATTTCCTTCATTTTTGTACTAAAAAATACAAGGCTTGCCATATTAGTAATATTGCAACAATGAGACCTTGCCTAGGCTTGTGTAAGTTATCCTATATTGCTATTTTGAATCTATTCTTAAAAGAAAATTTCTGGGGATCCCTGGGTGGCTCAGTGGTTTAGCTCCTGCCTTTGGCCCATGGCGTGATCCTGGAGACCCAGGATTGAGTCCCACATGTGGAGCCTGCTTCTCCCTCTGCCTGTGTCTCTGCCTCTCTCTCTCTCTCTCTCTCTGTCTTTCTCCCTCTGTGTGTGTGTGTGTGTGTGTGTGTGTGTAGTCTCTCATGAATAAATAAATAAAATCTTTAAAAAAATTTTTTTTTCTACCAGAGAATTTAGTTCTCCATACCACTATATAGAAGCCTCAGTATTACATGCCAACAGTATCACCCAAGATAATTGGATTACCTGTTAAAGCTCCTGTAATCAGGCAGTTCTGCTTTTCCTTCAGGCATGAAAAATTTAGGGTATAAAGCCTCTAAAAGCTCCGGATCACCGCTAATGGCCTGTTCCCAGGGCGACTGATAGTACTTAGGAACAGCCGTGGTGTTGAACTTTTCAGGAGGAATCTCCTTCAGTGGTCCAGAATATCCTTTAGAAAAATAGAGCAAGAATAAATACAGAGTGCCTGGGAGTCACTGAACTCCACCTAACAGTTTACCATGTTTAATTTTTCAAGCAAGAGGGAATCTATGAAGAATGCATCCTTTTTATGGTCTCTCAGAAGACAGTAGTCTGAAACTGTAAGACATTTTTAACCCCTTTCAACTTATGGAATTTTCAAAAGAAACCACTTCTCTCAGTGTTTAATTATACCAAATCATACAGTTATTTCTTCCTTGATCATCTTCGTATGCATTTGTTCCGTGAAGCTACTCACGTAATTTTGAAAAATTGTTTCCCTTACGTTAATTTAGAGAAGGCTTTGGATACCATGGAGAATGAATTAAGTTAAAAATATATATTTGGTGTCTACTGTGATCTAGGTGATGGGGAGGAAGCAATGAAGACAAAATCTCCCTCTTCTGGGAGCTGATTCATTAGAGATAATACTTAGGTATTATCTATCTTAAACTGCTGAGTGATCTGCAAACCGTTTAAGCTTCAATATGGTGAAGAGCCTTATTTCCACACTGATCTTCCCTGATGTGCTCATCCTATGTTTACTTTGTTCTTAAAGATTTCTTACCTAACTTTCCTGCTTCTGGTCTCACCTCAACTTCTTGTGGGAGCTGGAAATTTTTTGTAAGTGCCATTTAAAAATACAAATTTTGGCATAAACTTTAAACCATTTTCATATGCATCAAGTGACATTCTTCAAGTATTCAAAGGCAGCTGTGTACTCTCTACACCACCATACTGCCTCATAGTGTCCTTTGTATAATTCTCTTTTCCACTATGTCAAAACCCTTTACCATTTGATTATTCTTACTTTTACATTCTTCTGATCTTCTGTGTTTTCTATTTTCTCCTGTCAAATCATGCCTATCCTTCCTTTATACTAAAGAGTTTATCTCCTCCAAAATATCTTGCTGATAATTAAATTTTCTTTCGATTACCTCCAGGATCTCATGGTAATCTCTTCTGACAGACTTCTTTTTTCTGCTGTCCACTTACTTAGTCAAAGCTCTTTTCTTATACTATACATTCTGCCTAGAAAATTCCATTTATATTCATGGTTTTAATTGTGACCTACATATTGATGACTCTTTTTTTTTTTTTAAATCTCCAGGCCCTTCTGTTCAACCACCCATGTATTTGTCCAAATGAATATTCCTCTTAATAATCTGTCTAGACCTATATGTAGCCATTCTCTACTACCTCTTGCTTCTTCTATATTGGTTATCTTGGTCAATGTTATCCGTCTACTCTTAGATGCCCAAGACAGAACATTATCCTAAATATCCCCTCATTCCCACAACAAATCATTAAGTATTACCAGCTGTGCTTCTTAGGGATCCTAAAATAGTGGCTATCAACCTTTGTTTCTGAGTCACTTTGGGCTCTATTTAAAATGTGTATAATGGGTTCTTCCCTCCAGAGATTTGGCTTCCGTAAGTCTCAGATATGGTCTCCAAATCTCAGGCAAGGGATTTGTAAACAGAACATTGGGAAAACTTGCTCTAGAAAATTCCTTCTTTCCTCTTCATTTCTGTTACTACTGCCTTGGCTCAGGCCTTGGCCAACTCTTGCCTGGGCTTTCACAATAGCCTTCATACTAAACCTTTAGCTCCCAACCCCTTCCCTGTACCCTCCACACTGCTGCTTGAGTGACCTTTCTAACTGGAAGACTGGATCACATCACTGACCTCCCTTTCTCAAGGTGCCATGATGGCTCCCCGTGACAAAAACCTAGATTACTCAACATGGCACACGTGGCCATATCCCCATCCTACCTCATCTCCTGTCATTCTCCTTTCACATATTTATGCTCCAGAACTTAGACCTACTTGGTACTTGTGTCCCGTTATGCTTCTCTGCTTCCTTGTTCCATTAGTTCCCTGTGCCTGGAATGCCCTTTCTAATTCTTGCCACCTGCAAATTCCTACTTTTAAGCCTTAGCTTGAGGTTCCATCTTCTACTTAGCCTTTCCTGTCTCCCCTAGGGGCGCTTTCCATTTGTTTTGTTTTGTTTTTCCATTTGTATAGTATACATAACTCCATTATCATAACTTGCACATTTTATTTCCCATTCCTTTCCTAAAAGTGATCAGATGTCAGTCATCTAAAAACTGGAAATTTTAAAATTTTATATTTTAAAAAATTCCTTGAAATCCCACCATCCTAATACAATTATGTTACCTTTGTGTATTTTTTCAGTATTTTTCACCCATAAACATAATGATCGCATAACTATAATTCTAGTATATATTCGAGTGTATTTTATTTCTAACCAACTTTGCTTGGAATACTTTTTAAAAAATTTTTTTATTGGAGTTCAATGTGCCAACATATAGCATAACATCCAGTGCTCATCCCACCAAGTGCCCCCCTCAGTGCTCATCACCCAGTCACCCCAACCCCCCGCCCACCTCCCTTTCCACCACCCCTAGTTCGTTTCCTAGAGGTGCCTCTCATGCTTTGTCACCCTCACTGATATTTTCACTCATTTTTCTCTCCTTTCCCTTTATTCCCTTTCACTAATTTTTATATTCCCCAAATGAATGAGACCATATAATGTTTGTCCTTCTCCGATTGACTTATTTCACTCAGCATAATACCCTCCAGTTCCATCCACGTCAAAGCAAATGGTGGGTATTTGTCGTTTCTAATGGCTGAGTAATATTCCATTGTATACATAGACCACATCTTCTTTATCCATTCATCTTTCGATGGACACCGAGGCTCCTTCCACAGTTTGGCTATTGTGGACATTGCTGCTAGAAACCTCAGGGTGCAGGTGTCCCGGCATTTCATTGCATCTGTATCTTTGGAGTAAATCCCCAGCAGTGCAATTGCTGGGTCGTAGGGCAGATCTATTTTTAACTCCTTGAGGAACCTCCACACAGTTTTCCAGAGTGGCTGCACCAGTTCACATTCCCACCAACAGTGTAAGAGGGTTCCCTTTTCTCCACATCCTCTCCAACATTTGTGGTTTCCTGCTTTGTTAATTTTCACCATTCTCACTGGTGTGAGGTGGTATCTCATTGTGGTTTTGATTTGTATTTCCCTGATGGCCAGTGATGCGGAACATTTTCTCATGTGCTTGTTGGCCATGTCTATGTCTTCCTCTGTGAGATTTCTGTTCATGTCTTTTGCCCATTTCATGATTGGATTGTTTGTTTTATTGCTGTTGAGTTTAATAAGTTCTTTATAGATCTTAGATACTAGCCCTTTATCTGATAGGTCATTTACAAATATCTTATCCCCTTCTATAGGTTGTCTTTTAGTTTTGTTGACTATTTCTTTTGCTGTGCAGAAGCTTTTTATCTTGATGAAGTCCCAATAATTCATTTTTGCTTTTGTCTCTCTTTTTGAATACTTTTGGATGTTTCTACATCATGTTTATAATCACTTTAAGAGTTTCATAATTGCCTATTGCATTGAAAGATGATAAGAGGTCTAATCTTTTCACTTTCTTTTTTAATATTCCAGGTTTTCCAATTGCTTTTTATAGATAGAATCAACTAACTCTTTTCTTTTTCTGATATGCTGAATTATGTACAGGAAAAAATGTGCATATGTTCAAGCCTTCAGGTATATTATGGTTCAGCAATGCTACATAATAAAACTTCTTGCTTGATTTCAAAATAATGCCCTTAACACAACTGATTTAAATTCAGAGGAACTTAATTCCTGTAATATTATGGCATCATAATACTCTTCTTGATTCATGTTTAAGAAAAGTTAGCTTTTGGATACATAGCATGTTAACCAATAAAAATTTTTGCTAAATTAGGAGAAGCTAAAGTTTGCTTCCTCAATTTGCTATACTTTCCAACTTATCAACCAAGAAGGAAGGATCCGTTACTCTTGTTTCAGGACAAGCTATTTGATAACCTCTAAACTCCCCCTTTTTTTAGTCTATGTTATGTAGACATTTCTGAATATTTAATAGTTGGGTATTTAGATTTAAAGAGCTGTATCAGTTTATACTTTTAAACCTTCTCTTTATATATATATATAAATATTTATATATGTGTGTATATATATATTTCTGAGAGGAAAAAAATACATGCATGATATTAAATTATGTATGCAGAGAGTAAGTGAGATAACAAATGCAACATGAACTTTTGTACTGTCTCCTTATGTATAAATTGTTGAGGGTAGACATCATTTTTTTATTCCTTTTGCAATTACATAGTTTATAATGATGACTATATAATAAAAGTTCTAACTTAGTGTTGAGAGTACCAGATTGACCAACACAAACTTTCTATATGTCTTCTCTTAATTGTTGAAAGAAACAAACAAGAACACTCCAAACATTAGAAAAGCAAGAGGTTGTCTAATAGTAGTTGGAGATAAAAGAGTATGCACAGTATTGTCTTTTAAGGTTATAAAGTTGATACGGAAAGAATTAACTTTAGCTAAGTACAGTAGTTTCCCTCATATCTATGGTTTTGCTTTCTGTGGCTTCAGTTAAAAGCAGTTTTCCTAGTCCAGTCCTGTCCCAAAGCAGATGCTCCTCCTTTCGATGCATGGTCAGAAAGTCAATAGTTGCCTAATGCTAGGTCACAGTGCCTATGTCATTCGCCTCATTTCATCTCACCACACAGGCATTTTATCATCTTACACCATCACAGGAGAAAGAGTAAATACAGTACAATAAGATATTTTGAAAGAGAGAGAGAGACCACATAAGCTTTATTAGAGCATATTATAATTGTTATATTTTATTATTGTTATTATTGATCTCTTCCTGTGCCTAACTGATAAATTCAATTTTATCATAAGTGTGTATGGCTGGAAAAAAAATGTTGTGTACATAGAATTAAATACTACCCACAATTTCAGGCACCCTTTGGGGTTTTGGGTGTATCCTCTGTGGATAAGGAGGACTACAATATTTTATTATGTATGGGCCTATACTTACCACACTTAATTTTCACAACCCTGTACAGTGAGATTTGTTTTCCTTATTTTACCAATTAGGAAAACAGAGACTCAAAGAAAATTACTTTCCTTCCCAACACAGTAGTAAAATGGGCAGAGGTGGAAAAAGCCAGAAGGTTGAACCCAGATCTGTCTAATTTTAAAGCTTGTTTTTCTTCTGTGTACTTAATGCTATACATGTAGAATCTATTACCTGCTTTTCTGCCACGAAAAAGGCTACTTGAAAGCTATTTGCAAACTTTACTACAATGCTTCACTTCAAAGCTCTATGCATTCTAAGTGTCTACTTGGTCTCCTTCGGTGCCATTTTGTTATATCTATCAATACATTTTTTCATCGTGTTCAATAAGAATGTCCTAATAAACCTAAGCTCATCAATGACTGACAATTTATTTTTAAGTAACATTTAATATGATGTAGTTGCTTTACATACATATTTTCAAAAACTATTGCAGTTTGAGAAGAATTCTAGAATTGCTTTTGCTAAATTTACTATTTTACAAAAATATGACATAGACTGCTAATTTCAAGATAGAAGTATTTGAACCTTTAAAAAATCTACTTTGTACATTACTCTTGAGGACATACTTGAAGTACTCACTGTCAGTTATTTTGAAAAGGTATTGTCTAATAGATCATGCTTGTGACATAGTTAATATTTCAAAATCTAACAATATTTCTGAACAACACATACTGACTGAATAAGGATATGCTTCTCTTTGATGTTAATAAACAAATATGCAGCCTTGAAGAATTGCATTTAAATCCTTTAAGGAAGCAGAGAATAATGAAAATAATCTCCACAAGTTCACTTTTGTGAGGCATCTGTAAATTTGGTATCTGGATTTAATTCTTGATCAGTCAATATAAGTTTATTGCCATTTATGACCTCAGTTTCTTAATTCATAAAAATGAGGATTGTGATAAATATATTAGAGTTATTTTTGAAATTAAAGACCATCTACGTCACAGCACTTCACAAATGGTAGTCCTATACAAATAGAATTTCAATATAACTGCAAATGACTCAACTTTTAAAAAGAAGATGATTGCCAACACATACAGTGAACCATCTGAAAAAACATGGTAAATGTTTTATATGACTCCTTAGATCTACATATCTATACTTATCTTGAACTTAACCACAAAATAGATATAAAATGGGTAAAGCCATGTCATTTAGATGCCATTTACTAAAAATCCAAATGACACGAGTGATATAGTTAAGGGCATAGCAATTTCTTTCTATTTATTGTTTATTTATTGTTTGTAAGGAGAAAGTTACCTGGTGCGATGTTTTCTGGGTTTGGGGGACTCCGCGGATCTGGGGTGTTGGGAGGAGTAGACGGGGCTTGTTGTGAGCCACCTTCCAGGTTGCTTCCATCCAGTTTCCCATTCTGCATGGCAATGCTGTGCTGTATGTGACCAAGAGTAAACGCTGCTGAAAACTCAAAAATATTAGATGCACTAATAGGAGATACCATATGTGCAAAACTCGATTTGTATCTAAAATTTAAGTACAGTGCCACTTCCTTGTTTCTTGGGGCCTCAATAATTTATACATAGTTGATTGAGCTATTGAATGAGAAATTTTACTGATATTAACCTAAGATATGTTTAATGATGACACTCCAGTTAATAATAATTCATTGAACCTTACTATGTACCAGACACTATGTCTAGGGCTTTGTATCAATTATTTAATGTACTGTTCACAAAGTCCCTGTAAAGGTGAAACTATTAAATTTGTAATTCTTTATTAATCTAATAATATAGAGCATACTGGCCAAACATTTGGCTTTGCCATTGTTACATTACTATTTTGTTTATAGTGGGATTTAATTATATTCTTTAATTTGTCTTGTTTAAAATTTTTTTTAAGATTTATTTATTCAGAGAGAGAGGGAGAGAGAGGCAGAGACACAGGCAGAAGGAGAAGCAGGCTCCGTGCAGGGAGCCTGATGTGGGACTCCGTCCCAGGTCTCCAGGATCACACCCCGGGCTGCAGGCGGTGCTAAACCGCTGCGCCACCGGGGCTGCCCTTGTTTTAAAATTTAATCTGAAATGTGGACACTAGTTGTGTATAAAAAATATTTATTTTAAAATATTTTATTTATTTATTTATTCATGAGAGACACAGAGAGAAAGAGAGAGATAGAGACACAGGCAGAGGGAGAAGCAGGCTCCATGCAGGGAACCCGACATGGGACTTGATCCCGGTCTCCAGGATCATACCCTGGACTGAAGGCAGTGCTAAACCACTGAGCCACCCAGGCTACCCATAAAAAATATTTATACTTGAAGCTGCATAGGTGTGTAAAAGGAAAAACTTGAGATTTCTAGGAAATCAAATGCTTAAAAGAGATGTTTGTCTTCCAAGCTATAGGTGAATTTGTTTTACTATTATAATTTAGGATTTATTCTATGACGATAATACAGCACTTTTAAAAACAATTTGAATTTTAATGGAGAAAAAAGACATTGTAATAGGTGTTATCCTCAGAAGCATGACTAAGCCTTATCTCTATAATAAAGCATTGTTTTAATTATATTGAGAAATGTGTGTTTTAAAAAGAAGCCAATGTATCTAAAAAGTATATAGAATCAATTTTTTTAACTTCAGAAAGAAAAATTTAGTGAATAAAAACCAATTTTGACTTCTCTCTGTGTGACATAAACACAAAATATTTTCAGATGCTTTTTCACTTCTGCATTTATTTATAACATGATATGGTGAAAAATAATTTTTACATTTTATTACTTAAAGATAGTTTATCCTTATTCTCAGGCTTCCCCCCCCCCCCCACAGCCACTCTCCAGGTGCCTTTTACATTTGGCTTATTCTTTGTGGCACCATGGGGAAAGCTGCTATGGAAATGATTAGGGCACATGTTAGCAATGGTGAGCTGGCTTGTAGAAAGGGGCAAAAAAGCATGAGAGGTCATGTTTATTCGGTGAGCGCAAGGTCTTGATTACTGGGCAGAAGAGTTTACACTTTACTCCACAAGCAATATGGTACAATTTCCTTTTTTTTTTCTTAAAGATTTTATTTGTTTCTTTGAGAGAGAGACAGAGACAGAGACAGAGAGACAGTGACAGAGATAGTGACAGAGAGCACAAGCCCAGGAGGAGAGGGAGAAGCAGATAATTTGCTTATTAGCAGGGAGCTCGACTCAGCTCTTGATCACAGGACCCTGGGATCATGACCTGAGTAGAAGGCAGATGTTTAATGAACTGAGCCACCCAAGGTTCCTCAAAATTTAGAACAATTCCTAAAGACTGGTGTAATACTGGACTCAGAAACATTAGTAGTTAGCATTTTGAAAAGAGCCATTATCCTAAGTGTTAGACTTATTTGACTAGATTAGTATCTTTTCTCACTCTGAACTGACACCACCGCATAAAACATTAGTTATAAATAAAAAGCCAGTTGAGATAAATATAGGAATATCATGCATTTGAAATTCTTTTTCAGGCAGCCCCAGTGGCGCAGCGGTTTGGCGCCACCTGAAGCCCAGGACATGATCCTGGAGACCTGGGATCGAGTCCCACGTCGGGCATGGAGCCTGCTTCTCCCTCTGCCTGTGTCTCTGCCTCTCTCTCTCTCTCTCTCTCTCTCTCTCTCTCTCTGTTGCTCATGAATAAATAAATAAAATCTTTAAAAAGAAATTCTTTTTCTAAGTTACTGAAATGCGTCCATGAAATGCATTGCACCTAAACTTACAAATCATCCTGTCTATGGTAATTTAAGATTTGTATTACTGACTTCTTTGGAGACTTTTCCTTGGGAACTGGGGACCAGGACAATCAACTGCTTCTAGCTAGTCATTAATTATCAGGAGACACCCAGTACCTCTATTGTCATCGTTAAGTATACAAACAAAATCTAATAATAGTTGGGGAGCAGCTTACTTTAGTTATGACATTAAGCCTTAAATTACAGAGTTCCATCATGTGTGATTCCCTTCAGAAAAAGTTGAAATATAAATGAGAATGTATTTCTTTTTAATTTCGGTTAGGTTGACCCTAAACAAAATAAAACTAGAGCAGCATCTTATAGGTAATAGCCATAGAAGTTATAAACACATGGATAATGTCTATTACATGATTTCTATTGAAATATCAATAGAAATAAAAGGATTTTCTAAAAACCCTGTTCTATAATTTGTGCCAAATACATAGTAGAAGTTATTTTTTGCACAAAATAAATCTATTTTGAGAACTCAGTATATTTAATTTAGTACTATTTTAGAATAACTATTTATAGTATACTTTCCCTTTCCCCAGTATTATTTAAGATTTCAAAGGATTTCAAAAAGCCCATAGTTACATAGATACATATGTAGTCTTTATTATAAAATGTGGATTATTTTCCTCAATATCATTTCATAATGATTTATAGATGATAATTTTAATTATCATGAATCATGATTCATAATTATCTTCTATTTTATCTATAAGATGATTTATCTTCTATTTTATCTATAAGATGATAATTATCTTCTATTTTATTATTTTTTTAATGCTCATTTTCTTCATCCATTTTATTTTTTGCCCGTTGATGTAAGAATTTCATCACTTAAGGGCACCTGTGTGGCTCAGTCAGTTAAGCATCCAACTCTAGATCTCAACCCAGGTCGTGATCTCAGAGTCATGAGTTCAAGCCCTGCATTGGGCTCCATGCTGGGCATGGAGCCTACTTTAAAAAAAGATTTTAAAAAAAGAATTTAATCAATTCATGAACTAGGGCTTCAAAATTAGCTTGTGTGGAAATGAAGAAATGTATCTTAATTTAAGAAAGCACATTTCCTATTATTATTTATGTCATAAGGTTTGTGTGGCTTGAATTTGCCAGTTTCTCAGCAGTGGGGTATGACCAAAGCTGCCCTTATTTTTTTTTTAATTTTTAAAATGATAATATTTCAAAAAAATGGCATTAAATTACCAGGGAGTTGGCTTATATTTTCATCTAATGATGTCCTAAACATTTTAATAAAATAAGAAACATATATAGAGTTAAATAATTATTTTGAGGGAAGCAGAAAAAGCTCATTTCAAAAAATGTAGTCAATAAATTAGGAAAATATGACATAAATCATTTTAAGATGATTCAAGAAGTAGACTATAAGTAATATTTTTTTCTATCTTTCAGTGTTATTTTGTTTCTCTTTCACTACACAAAAGCTGTATTTATTTATCTTTGACCAACCAGTATTGTATCTAGAACACAGTAGGCACCCAATAAATATTTGTCAAAAGTATAAATAAATGAATGGAAATAGATCTGAACCAAACATTGTTTTTAAAAATCCTATCCTATTAATAAGACTTGCTCCAAGTTGTAATCTAGTGCCTTGATAAAGCAAATAATATTATTATATAACGTGACTCACTATTTTCCTCAATGATCATTTGAGGTCATTTTTAGAATTAAACACAAATTGTTAAAGAAGGCACTTTAGAGAACATTTGAGTCCATTTCCTTATTTTCTAAATATAAAAAGAGGTCCATGAAACCAAAGAAACTTTTAAATTGACTCAAAATTGCATGACTATCCTGGTTTCCAGCCCAGTTTCCTTTAATTACACCATGGTAAGGTCAGTGCCAAGAATTCTAGAATTCTGAGATCTGGATTTCAGTCTTCCTCATTATGTGTTGCTTAAGACAAACCAATATACTTCCTTGAACACTACTTTCCTCATTTCTAGAGAGTAGATCTCATCAGATTTTAGAGTATGTTATGTAACTTAATGCCATACTAGTTCATTGCATACATTATTATTGTTTATTGCTCTGAGTTGCTTATCAGCATTTAATTGTTTATTTCAATATGCCTGTTTTGGACTATTTTATCTATTTAGTGTTCAACCTTCTAGCAATATCGAAGGCATATTCTCACATTCTTTGTTTAATCAGAACATTTGGCCACAGGTTATTGTCAATAACATGAGATACTGGTGATGACGGAATATGTTGTGTTCACAAGGATATTTAAAAACTCATTGTGCCTTCCCCAGAACTGTAGTTAAAGTGCAGATTAGAGATGTAAGTATATGTTATGAAAACTGGATTTATTCATTTATTCAGAAGTCTAGACTTGAAGATGACTTCTCAAAGAATTTCCTTAAGCCACCTTATTCTATACTACTCCTTAAAGCTGCTCCTCTGTTGTCATTATTAAAAGAGTATGATTATATAATTAGACTCTATCAGCCAGGATAAGGATTATTTTAGGCTTATACCATATTAGCTACAGACATTTTTGATAAGTAGATATTAGACATAATTATAGGGTAATATAACATCATATTTATCCATGACTTGAAGTGAAAAATCATCCCTCACAAATATAAATACTATATTTCAGTAAGATTTGATGTCTAACTGAATTAATATTTATAACTAGACTTTATCTATGGATGTTGAAGGATGCTTATTAGTGTAAAAAAGAAATTACTTAAGTTATCCCCTTGTATTTATTGTTAACCAGAAAAACAGATATTTTTAATGACTAACAGTGTTTGTGGGTGTGGATGTTAGTTCTGTAATGTATTTTAGTAATTGTGATGAGAGATCTCGGAGAAGCTAGTCTGTTTGTTGTAAAGAAATGAGATGTCCACTTAAAACAACATATTAGTGATGGCAGCTGGCAAATGTTTGAGTTTAAATTCACAAGTAATCTTACAGACTTCCCATAGCTATAGAAATAAACCCTCAGTAAATAAAACCAAAATTTATTGTAGTCACCACCACCTCTTCAAATTTAGAATCAATGCTTTATTCCTTTTTGATTCTTCATGCCTGGTATTTTATTTTTAAAGCCAATTCCCCAAAGTTAGTTGTTTTCCTACTATGAGCTTCTTCCTCTACAATGTCTCTACATGACAGTTTAAAAGAATATCGTATTAATGCAATTTGTAAACTATAATGTAATTAATTTGTTCATTTGTTTATTAATTTGGAGCTGAGAAAAACTTTTATCTAAAGAGTTTTGTCCACCTTGGTTTTGTTGTTAATAGCAATCAGACTTCCCTACACGATGTGGAATAAATGCCTTGAGTGAGAGAAGCTCAGCTATGTAGATCTCAGGCACGTTTCAGTGCCAGGATGTACTCAGCCAATAAAATGCTTATGCTTACTTTGTGGAGTGCTGTGTGCTTTGGAAGTGTTTCACCCCAAACATTTAACTAGTAGAGATAAGACCATGGAAACTTTTAGTTCCACCAATCTCCACTCCCTCCCCCTCCTCTTAGCAGAGCAGACCAGCTTTTCAGTGCCAAATTTATGGGTTTGCAATGTCCCTACTGAACTAAAAAGATACTCATAACATATATATTACTTCTTTTGTTTATTCATCTAAACTATTTATTATCATGAAAGAAAAGTCTAACAGAATTAACAGAAAAAATATGTTAAATAAATATGTAGAATACTTGTTTGGGAATGTGGTGACACATATACACTTAGAAATGCTACCCATTTATTTAGATACCACATAGTCAACTTATACCTACATTAATTTGTGCTTTAGATTCATACTGGAAATTTTCAAATGTGTACTTATCAGATCTTCTTTGTCGCATCTTAAATAGTCTGGCGCCACGGTTACTGAGATGGGATAATTCTTCCAACATGATATCTCTGGGGATGCTGACTTTTTTGCCCAGGTGCATGCCATCTACATCTGTAAAACAACATTCATGTGCATGAAACCCCAAGGTAAGCATTTTTAAATGCTTAGCTAAATTCCATAATTTATTGCCTGCTATATTCTAGTGTATTAGGTAGATAGAGACTCTTTACTCAGACTGGGTTGAATCCTAGCTTCCTTACTTTCTAACTGTATGATTATAGATATGATACTTATTTTTCTAAGCCTGAGGCTTCTCATATTTACAATGTGGATAATTCCTACTGAATATGCTTGATATGAAGATTAAATAAAATGTTACATATATAAATCACTTAGCTATGATACCTGGCACATAAAAAGAGCGAATGAAAATTAGCTAATAAGGCTATTAGTATAATTTAGTGTTCCCAAATTTAATGAATTTTCAAACAGCACAGCTTATAACTGTTTTAATATGTTCTATTTGACACCCCACATTTTTATGTGTGTTTGAGCTATCTCTATTACTCAAGTACCTACCCTCCGTCCAGGCCACTCCATTTCCCTGTCTCTGTCAAAATACCATTCATTCTGCAGCTACCACCAAGGAGCCCAGTATATAGTAGGCAGGTGGTAAATATTGAATGAACAAGTCCTTCTCAATCCAGCTTAAGTGCTATTTCTGTGAATCCCTTCACTAAATCTCTATTCATAATTATTTATGCCTTTTTCGTACTCCCATAGCACTGAATCACAATTACTTGATTCCATTTTACTTATTTAATGGTTTGCATTTCTTTTTCATGTTTTAGCATTTGTGTCTCCCATGCACTAAATATAGGAGATATCCAGCAAATGACTCTTATTTTCTGTTTCTAGTACTAAAGGACTTTTTTTAAATTGAAAAGAATGAACTCTCTATTTTCTCCCTTAATCAGGAATATATTTCTGTGTAACCCACAGAATCTCTTGCCACTGTAGACTGCTAGTAAATACACAGGAAAAAAATTGGGCCTTTAGTAAAATAAATAATTATTCAGATCGATTGAGGCAATATTCTTTGATGATGTGACAAGTTAACCCTAATAATTAGGTTTTTGGAGGTATTAGGGATGAAATAACAGAATTACTTGAATTTTCTTCTTATTTCTCTTTGGAAAAAAGCTATTTGTTTACATATTTTGATGGTACATGGAGAGGACCTCCACTAATATCAAGACTTCTGCTTCTGGGAAAATAGAGTAGATATCTTTTCCCTGTACTTCTACTAAACACAATTATAAGTCCTGGATGATATGTATAAAACAAACATAAGAAGACTCTGGAAGGTGAAGAGAAAAAGGCAACTAGCTAGGAACCTCAGGACTCAAGGAATAACATGGAAGTGAATTCTCTAGGTTTTCTTTTAACTTTATAAATCCCAGACTTGGTGCTAAGATGCTAGCAGCTCAGGCACGCCAACAAGGGCAGACAAAACAAAAAAACAAAAAAAAAAAACAAACAAAAAAATGCCCTAACAAAAGACTGATCATTAGCCGAAAGACTAGGAAAAGAGCAGCCTAGAAAAACAGAAAACTTTTGGACAATAGCCATGCTACTTCAGCAAAATACCAAAGAAAAAGCATGGGTCCTATCCATATCAACAAAGCCTAAGTGAGGACCCCAGAATTTTACCCTTCTGAGGCTGTAACAAGGTGCCCCCAAATTCCCACAGGGATGGTATCAGAAAAGCCAAGGAAGCTGGGACTTTCATCCCTGTCAGCCAGTAACAACCTTCCCTCCCTGCAGTGTTAGTGAAGACCACGTGGTGATTTCAAACTACCACCCCCTTCTGTAAGTAATTAAGAACTCTTCCCCTCAAATTCCAGTGGAAGACAAGTGAAGAACTTGCACTTCTACTTCCACCTGACAGTGATGAGGTGGCACTCTTTCCCTGCCTCCTGCTGAAGCAGTGTCAGACTAGGATAGATGAAAAAGAAGGCTTAAATAAGAGCAAGAGTCTTAGAGCAGAATATGAAAATTTCCAAGCTCCAGTAAAGAATCTTTTCATACCAGGAACAAGGAAGATCTCAAACCAAATGAAAAAAGATACCAACATGAGATGACTGAAATATTAAAATTATACAATTAAGATTTTAAAGCAGCCACGATAAAAATGCTTCAAGTAGCAATTACAAAGCTCCTAGAAACAAATGAAAACATAGAAATCTTCAGCAAAGAAAAAGTTATGGCAGGGAAATAAAAGATATAAAGACCCAATGGAAACTTTAGAACTGAAAATATATAACCAAAATAAAAGTTCAGTGGATGGAGTCACTAGCAGAATAGAGGGGAGAAAGGGAAAAAGAAATATGTGAACTGGGAGATAAACTAATAGAAATCACTCAATAAGAACAACTGAGAAAAAAATAAACTGAAAAAAAATGAAGAAAGGCTTAGGGAATAGTAGGACTAGAACAAAAGACACAGCATTTGTGTTGCTGAAGGTCCAGGAGAATAGAAGCAAGTGAGGCTAGAAAAGTACTCAAAGAAATAATGGTTAAAAACTCCTCAAATCAGGCAAGAAAGAGAAATCTGCAGATTCAAGAAGCTAAGTGTCTTGTACAAGATAAATCAATAGAACGTCACAAGACATATTAAAACCTCCTAAAAATTAAAGATGAGAAACCTTGAAAGCAGCCAGAGAAAAATGACAGCTTACCTATAGGGAGAAAAAGAAATGAAAATGATAGTGAATTTCTCACTAGAAACCATGAAAATCAGGAAAAAGTGGCACAAAGTTACTGAAAGAAAAAGGAAAAAAAACCTGTCAACCCAGAATCTGATATCCAGTCAAAATATCCTTTAGAAATGGGAGAATTTGAAATATTTTCAAATAAAGGGAAACTAGGAGAATTTGTTTCCTGGAAACCTATCCTAAGACAATGGTCAGGCAGCTATAAAAAAATACCAAAGATCGGTAGCTTCTAAACAACAGAAATTTCTCACAGTTCTGGAGACTAGAAGTCTGGGATCTAGGTGCCAGCATAGTTGGGGTTCTGGTGAAAGCCCTCTTCTAGATTCCAGATTGCTGATTTCTTACTGTGTTGTCACATGGTGGAAGGGACAAGGTAGCTCTCTTGGACCTCTTTTATAAGGGCATTAATGCACTTTCATGAGGACGCCACTGTCATGACCTAATCACCTCCAAAGATTCTATATCTTAATACCACCACAAGGGGCATTAGGGTTGCAGTATATGAATTTGGCGGGGACATAAACACTCAGATCATAGCAAACAGCTAAGGGAAGTTCTTTAAACAGAAGGGAAACAATAAAATACGGAGCAAGGAAAGAATAGAGTAAGCAACAGTGTGGGTAAATACAATAACCTTCCCCTCTCCTCTTGAGTTTTCTAAACTATGTTTGCTGTTAGAAGCAAAAATTGTAACAGTCTCTGATATAATTATAAATGAATGTAGAAGAAATAGTTAAGATAATTATATTATTAACAAAAGAGAATAAAGGGACATGAAAGTAGGTAAGTTTTCTATACTTCACTTGAATTGATAAAGTGACAATATTAGTAGACCTTGATAAGTTATGTATATGTAATGTAATCCTTATAGCAACTACTAAAAAAGTTATTACAGATGGACTTGAAATTACTATAGATAAATAGAAATGGAAATCTTAAAAATGTTCAAGTAATCCATAGAAAAATGGGAAAAAGAAAACAGAAATGAAAAACAGAGACAATGAACAGAAAACAAATAAAATAGTTAAGCCCTAACACATCAATAATCACATTAAATATACATGCTCTAAATATATCAATTAAAGGACAAAGACTGCAGACTATATTTAAAAATGTGACCCATCTATATGCTATCTATAAGATACTCACTTCAAATAAGTGAGTTGAACAATATAGGCAAGTTGAAAGTAACAGGGTGATGGCCACCTGGTTGACTCAGATGGATAAATGTCGGACTTTTTATTTTGGCTCTGGTCATGAGTAAAATAAACCTCAACAAATTTAAGAGTTAAAATTGTACAGAATATGCTTTCTGGTTACAATGGAATCACATTAGAAATCAAGAACAGAAAGATAATAGGAAAATCTCTAAACATTTTGAAACTAAACAATAATATACTTCTAAATAATCCATGGGTCAAAGAGGAAGTATCAAGGGAAATTTAAAAAAGTCATTGATCTGAAAATAAATAAATAATAAATAAATAAATAAATATTCATTGATCTAAATGAAAATAAAAATAGAGCATATCAAAATTCATGGGACACAGTTAATACAGTGCTGAGCAAGACATTTGTAGCACTAAATGCATACATTAAAAAAAAAGAAAGAAAAAGTCTCAAATGAATAATCTAAGCTTCCACCTTAAAAACCTAGAAAAAGGGGGCAACTAGGTGCTCAGTCAGTTAATTGTCCCATTCTTGATTTCTGCTCAGGTCATGATCCCAGGGTCCTAAGATCAAGCCCCACAAAGGGCTCCACACTGAGCAGGAAGTCTGCTTAAGAGTCTCTCCTTCTTCCTCTATCCCTCACCCTCCACCCACACCCCCACCAGTTTGCACACATATGCACATGCATTCTTTCTATTAAAAAAAAAAACCTAGAAAAAGAAGAGTAAAATCAACCCAAAGCAAGCAGAAGGAAAAAAATAATAAAAATAGCAGCAGAAATTAAAAACCAGTTAAGCATGGAGTTAGATTTTGAAAGATCAATAAAATTGACAAGTCCCTAGCTAGACTGACACAGACAAAAATGTAAAAGATACAAATTACCAATGTTAGGAACAAAAGAAGGAACTACAGGAACTACAGATACTGTAGATAGCAAATGAAAAATAAGAGAATACTGTGAACAACTTTATACATAAATTCACATAAATTTGAAAACTTAAAAAAACTGAACAATTTTTGAAAAGCACAAAGTATCACATTTCAAATAGATAATTGATTAATCTTAGACTATAAAGCAATCAAATTTACAATTTTAAAATCTCCCAAAAAAGAAATCTTCAAATTTAGATAATTTCACTCGAGAAGTCTACCAAACATGTCAAGAATTAGCACCCAGTTCATAATCACTCATATGTTGCTGTTGGAAATTAGAATGGTAAAGCCACTCTAGAAAGTAATTTAGTAGTTTCCGTTAAAAACCTACCATAGAACTAACAGGAATACTGGGCATTTATCCTAATAAAATGAAAGCTTACATTCACGCAAAAAGCTATGTACAAATGTTCATAGCATGTTTTTTTAATTGAAAGCAAAACAAGGGCAGCCTGGATGGCTCAGTGGTTTAGTGCCACCTTTAGCCCAGGGCGTGATCCTGGAGCCCCAGGATCAAGTCCCACGTCAGGCTCCCTGCATGAAGCCTGTTTCTCCCTTCGCCTGTGTCTCTGCCATGTGCTTGCTCACGCGCTCTCTCTCTCTCATTAATAAATAAATTTAAAAAATTTTTTTTAAAATCTTAAAAAAAAAATCCAGACATTCTTCAATGGGTAAATGGTTAAAAATACTGTGGTCCATCCATATCATGGTACTCAGCAATAAAAAGTACCAAAACTATTGAAACATACATCATCCAGATCTATCTCCAGAGAATTCCACTGAGTGAAGAAAGCCATTCCCAAAGGTTACACACACACACACACACACACACACTATATGTGTGTATATATATATATATATATATATATATATATATATATATGGCTATATGTATAAGGCTATATGTATATATAAAAGCTATATGTGTATAAGTGTATATATGTGTGTGTGTGTGTGTATATATATATATATATATACACACATATTCTTGAAATGGAAAAATATATACCGAGCAGAATAGTGATTGGCAGGAGTCTCTTGACTGTATTAGTGACAATATTCTGGTTGTGATAGTGTAGTATAGCTTTATAAGACATTACCTTGGGGGAAATTAGGAAAATGTACATGATGGG
Source organism: Nyctereutes procyonoides (assembly GCF_905146905.1). Lineage (NCBI taxonomy): Eukaryota > Metazoa > Chordata > Mammalia > Carnivora > Canidae > Nyctereutes > Nyctereutes procyonoides. The sequence goes on from NW_026575130.1 coordinate 377,360, forward strand.
ACAGCTATGTATTATTTCTTACAATTACATATGAACTACAATTAACTCAAAAAAAAAAAAAAGGCTACGAAGCCATAAAAAGACATGAATAATACTTAAGTGTAAACTGCTAAATGAAAAAAGCCAGTCTGTAAAGGCTACATGCTAATGTCATTCCAACTACATGATATTCTGGAAAAGGTAAAAGTCCAAAAGACAGTAAAAGTGGTGCCAGGGAGTTGTGGGGTGGGGAATGAGGATAAACAGATAGAGTACAAGGGATTTTTAGGACAGTGAGACTGTTCTGTATGATACTATAATGGGAGATACATGACATTATGCATTCATGAAAGTCCAAAGATCGCTACATAGAGTGATCCCTAGTGTAAACTATGGACTACAGTGCTTGTTTTTGTTTTTGTTTTTGTTTTTTTAAGATTTTATTTATTTATTTGAGAGAGAGCATGCGCAAGCAGGGGAGGAGCAGAGTGAGGGGGAGACAATCTCCAGTGGACTCTGCACTGAGCAAAGAACCCGATGAGGGTCTCCATTCCCAGGACCCTGAGATCATGACCCCAGCTGAAACCGAGAGTTGGACATTTAACCAACTGAGCCACTCAGGTACCCCTGAACTTTAGCTTTTAATAGTGTATCAGTATTTGTTCATCAACCATAACAAGTATATCACACTATGGCAGGATGTTAATAATAGGGGAAACTATGTGTTGGGAGGAGAAGGGGTATATGGGAACACTCCATACTTTCTCCTTGTTTTTTTTTCTGTAAACCTAAAACTGCTCTAAAAAATCAAGTGTATTATTTTAAAAATTTAATTAAAACAATTCATAGCCCCTCCTAATGCAATGCAAAGCAGCTTTGTCTGCTCTCTAGTATGAAAAAAAGAAGAAGAAGCTATGCTTTACAATCCCCAGGGATGACACAGATTGCCTACTGAGAAGGAATAGGAGGAGGAACAGAGCAAAGCAAAGGGGAGGGTGTTTTATAATAGTTCCCTGGGATTTGCTTGCCAGCCCTGCTGAGCTCTACAGGGAATATTCACCTTCGGTTATTTGCAAGTGTTTGGAATCTTTGTTACTGTGTGCTTGGAACATGGAAGAAGAAGCTAGGTTATTTTTCATCATATCTGTGAATATATACCTCAATATTATAGAGACAATGACAGAGTGGGCTCTCTCAACTTTTTTATTCTATAATCAAAATAGCAGGTTCCCTTTAGATCACAAAGGATAGAAGAAACAGTATTCCTTCTACTTAGTGCAGTTATAGGAGGGGGGAATCTCCTTTTTTAAATGCTTTTCAAAACAATTTAGTTAGCAATGAGAGAGAGAGAGAGAATGAAATAGTAACACAAAAAAATAAAAAATCTACAGATTTTTTCCATTTAACCTTTTCTAGAAATACATATTTGATAAAATGTAATTATATATTACAAATAATTTTTTAAAAGATTTTATTTATTTATTCATGAGAGACAGAGAGAGGCAGAGACACAGGAAGAGGGAGAAGCTGGCTTCCTGTGGGGAACTGGATGTGGAATTCAATCTCAGGACCCCAGGATCAATAACCTGAGCTGAAGGCAGATGCTCAACCATTGAGCCACCCAGGTGAACCTACAAATGTTTTTTTTTTTTTTTTAATTAGGTTTTTCCTGAAAAACTTTTCTAGTATGAAATTTTCAGGAAATGGAAAATGTCCCAAAGCAGGCATCCACTAGAAAATGCCCAGTTAGCAATCTTTATAGTTATGGAATCTTTCTCCTTACAGTTAAAGCTACAAAGTTTTTCCATAAAGAAACCATAACAGAAAAGCAACTTTTTTCTTCCTCCCCATTTCTAATACTAACTTGAGTCATTACCAAGGGTTAAATGAAAATAGAGATGTTAGAAAAGGAATAGCACATTATTATGTTAATTTCAATATCTTCTAAATTCCAAGCTATGTTGTAAGTTTAATTCTGTGACTCTAGACAGATATTTGAGAAAATGTTTTTATTTCATTTCCCTCTTCCTAATAGTTCCCCAATATTAGCTGATTCCACCAACATTTCTGAAATAGCCATATGACTTAAGTAGATTCCATCCTGTTGGCCCCTGTGATTTACAGTAGTCTTCTGGGTTGTGTTTGACTGGAATTGATCAGCTTTGTGATTGATTCAGAAACAAGTACAAGACCTAATCCAGGCCAATGAGAATGAATATCATGACTTTTCTCTGCAAATGCTGTGCCAAAGATGCTTTCTTTACCTTGTTGCATGTAAGCACAACATGGTGAGTGGCCATCTGAAAGTATTAAAGACCCCTGGGGCCAGAAGTACTAGATGATAAGTCAGCACTAGAGCAAGCTTCTACTGGCTCACAAGAATTGGCTGGTAAATTTGCAAGAATTCTGTGAGCCAGTAGTTAACTTCAGTAAACACAGCCCTAATTAAAATTAAATTATATAAATTTAATAATTAGATAAAGTATTTAAAATCAAAGGAGGGATCCCTGGGTGGCGCAGCGGTTTGGCGCTTGCCTTTGGCCCAGGGCGCGATCCTGGAGACCCGGGATCGAATCCCACGTCGGGCTCCCGGTGCATGGAGCCTGCTTCTCCCTCTGCCTCTGTCTCTGCCTCTCTCTATCTCTCTGTGACTATCATAAATAAATAAAAATTAAAAAAAATTAAAAAAAATAAATAAAATCAAAGGAACACTCAAAATATCACTTTCTTGGTCTTTTTACTATGTTTTGCTATTATCTGTGTTTCTGATGTTACTTATATCTGTTTGCATGTGTATGTGTATGGTGGAAATACTATATAATGTATTACTGCACATATTTTCCTAATTCTGCATTCAGTGCCTTCTTGACAGTAGCTTGAAATCAGCTATGGTGAGTGTATTTAAACCATTGAAATTGGCAAACTCTAGAAACCAAGGCATTTCTCCCCCAGAGAACCAGTTGTTAAGTATTTACTAGCCAAGCACTAGACAGGGGAATATGTTAAGTCAACATATTTTGCATAAACAAACAAACAACAAAAGACATATCTAAAATCTCTAAGATTTTCTTCCCTTCCCTTCTAATAGTTAAATTTATGATGTAACTAGAGCAGGAGTTGCAAACCATCCATGAGGGGAATCTAATGTATAAACACTTTCATTACTTAAACTTTCAGAGTGAAGAACAAAGTCAACTGAGCACATAGAATCCAAGTTCAGCTGTTCCCTGCCCTTTATTGCAAACCCCTCTGCAGGGTCTTAACACTGTATTTAATCTGGATGCCTGATAAATGATACAACTTATTCAGGATACATATCCTTGCCTTGATGGATTAAAGGTTGTCTTTGTGGCATTAGGTCATCTATTGAAAATAATATTGCTAGACATACTTTCCTGTTGATGTCATTTATAGTGATCCAGCATTTTTCCTTTATTCTTTAAAGACTTTATAGATTTGATATATCATATTTTGCTACTATTTCAAGAATCGGTGATTATTTATGAACAGTCGAATACCTTAATTATAAATTGATATAGACATATAAGCTAAGGGTCTGGCCCATAACCAAATTAATTTCCACAAAAAGCCCACAAATTTTCATCTACTAGAAATAACAAATAATTGTTAACCAATATTCTTCCTCTGTAGTGTCCTCATTACACTACTACTAGCCACTACTAGTGGCTTTTGTAGTTAAATTAATATTTAAAATCTCACATTAAAATGTTCAAATATTTTGATTCTTGAGTATACTTTCCTTCTACCTTTCATATTGTGGAGCCCTATTACTCTGAGTATTAGAAACCAAATGGAAAATTGCATTTCCTTGAGACATGTGATCTTTGAAAATTCAATCAGCTCCTTTTTCAAAGCTTACTTGGATGCATAGTCTTATGAACAAACACTGGACTTAAGTTCCTCCAAAAGGAAATATTCTTTTTTTTTTTTTGCACTCATTTCAGACATTAATGTTCTGAAACTTGATCAAATGACTTATGTGTGCGTAGGTAGTTCTACATATTTAATGTGAAATTTTGATCCTACCAAAATTAAAGTTAGATCAGTGAATCTAATTCAGTTTGTAAAGATATTCATTTACACATAATTGTAGTAAGACAAAAGATCTTTTTAAAAACGCTTTCCCCCTGATACCTTGGCAGCTGCAGTTCTGGTGGACTGGGCAAAAGCAGTGCAGGGGAGTTAACTGAAACAGACTTGCTCTAGCATGGTCCTGTTGATTTACTTAGAAGCCTGAGGCCAAGAGATTTTCTCTGTACTTGTATCTGTCCCTTCTGCCTGTTGGCCTTTGCGGATTGAATAATGGTCCATAAAATATGCTTTATTGCAAAATGTAACATACATATATACATATTACATAAAAGATAATAGTCCACACTGTGATTCTGAATAATGCCTGAAAAGACTACAATTGATAATAGGGTCATAAATAACTTTTTTTACATTAAAAAGTGGATTTTGAAATCCATTTAAGATTCTTTAATTTCCTGTTTAATATCTCTTTGCCTTGATTTGAGTCCTATGGCTGTTTTATAAAGTTTTCAAAAACTTACTATTAAAATATTATCATTTATATTTGCAAATGACATATCAGATAAAGGGCTAGTTTCCAAGATCTATAATGAACTTATTAAACTCAACAGCAATGAAACAATCCAATCATGAAATGGGCAAAAGACATGAACAGAAATCTCACAGAGGAAGACAGACATGGCCAACAAGCACATGAGGAAATGCTCCACATCACTTGCCATCAGGGAAATACAAATTAAAACCACAATGAGATACCACCTCACACCAGTGAGAATGGTGAAAATTAACAAAGCAGGAAACCACAAATGTTGGAGAGGATGTGGAGAAAGAGGAACCCTACTGCACTGTTGGTGGGAATGTGAACTGGTGCAGCCACTCTGGAAAACTGTGTGGAGGTTCCTCAAGGAGTTAAAAATAGATCTGCCCTACGACCCAGCAATTGCACTGCTGGGGATTTACCCCAAAGATACAGATGCAATGAAATGCCGGGACACCTGCACCCCGAGGTTTCTAGCAGCAATGTCCACAATAGCCAAACTGTGGAAGGAGCCTCGTGTCCCTCAAAAGATGAATGGATAAAGAAGATGTGGTCTATGTATACAGTGGAATATTACTCAGCCATTAGAAACGACAAATACCCACCATTTGCTTTGACGTGGATGGAACTGGAGGGTATTATGCTGAGTGAAATAAGTCAATCGGAGAAGGACAAACATTATATGGTCTCATTCATTTGGGGAATATAAAAAATAGTGACAGAGAATAAAGGGGAAAGGAGAAAAAAAAAGTGGGAAATATCAGAAAGGGAGACAGAATATGAAAGACTCCTAACTCTGGGAAACGAACTAGGGGTGGTGGAAAGGGAGGTGGGCAGGTGGTGGGGGTGACTGGGTGACGGGCACTGAGGTGGGCACTTCACAGGATGAGCGCTGGGTGTTATTCTATATGTTGGCAAATTGAACACCAATAAAAAATAAATTTATAAAAAAATATTACCATTTAATAACTGGAATTTTATAAACATTTAAGAAATGAGATTACCATTATATTGAATTACACAATTTGAATTACCCATCTACTACTGTTTATAAAATGTATATGTACAGCATATTAGAGTGAAAAAGGCCACAAAGAAACTAGCATGATAGAATAATATTGTTGGACTTAAATACTGTGATTTCTACTTGGGTGGTAACAAAAATTTAACCTAGCTCTCTGCTACTACTTTTCTGATGGATTTTATTAGAAGCTTAGAAACCTCTGGCATGCTCAGAAAATCTATGAATTCACAAGATGTTACTGCACACCAACTTCCAAAACAAAACATACTTTTTTCCTTGGGGTTATGGAATGCTAATGTATGAATTTAAACCAAGAAAAACTAATAAACTTGTACACTGAAGCATTAGGTTAAGTTCTTTTTCTCCCCCAACTTTTTATGTTTGATCTGTGGTATTTAAGGCCTTCTCGGTGTCTTAATTTTAACACTGATGGCTTGACTTGTTACAGTTTAAGATATGCTGATACAGGAGAAACAAAAGGGGTCCTCACATAATCTTTCATCTGAATTTCTAGATTTTATACTCTGTACTTTTCAAAGTGCCCATGTAATTTATTATCATTGTCTTTGTTATTAGAGAAACTCAAATACACTGATGTCTGACTTCAGCACATAGCTCAATATATTAGAATCATGGAATTTTAGAATTAGATGTATCAGCAAATCCAACCTTCTCATGCTCAGATGAAGAATCTGATGTCTGGTCTGGAACCCAGGGCTCCTGGTACCATATCAACAACAGCGCTCCATTTAGAACCTGGACTTCCTGTTTTCAGACCACAAAGCTAAACTCTTTCCTGAAGTCACAAAAACAGTCTGCTCAATCCTCTTCTGTGTGCTGGGAAAAGCTGTTCACCAGTCATGTGTGGAAAAATAAAAAAACATAAACAAGAAACATACCAAAAAAGCCTTCTCTGAGCCCCAGTGAAAAAAAACTGTAGGGAGACTGAAGCAGTCTTTCGAGGCACTTGGTTTTCCCTGTTTCTGAAGTTCTTCTAAATTGTCAGTTTTATCTGTGTAAAACCAACGGACAGCTTATGCCCGGTTCTTCTTATGGTTATTTTAGTTCCAATTCCTTTTTTCCACCATTTCTGGACAAATGCCAATTGCTCCAGAGCGCATCCCCTTCTATTCTTACTCCCCCTCCTCTTTCTTTGTCAATTTATGACTCCCTATCATTTTGTGCTTTCCTATCTCCTTCCCTCCTCCTCTGGTATTCAAGTCTGAAAGAGTTACTGAGAGAGAAACAGGATTAATACTAGAGAATATGTACCAATTGGGAGTAAACAGCACAGGGCTGATGGGTATGAAACTTTTATAAGCCAACTTTTCATGCCCCAACAACTAGCTCATGCACAGATAATGGCAAAACATTTCTATATTTTTGTCTGTCTTTTAGAATAGCACTTGTTAGATGGCAGCAACATGACTCTCATACTTCTGTATAAAGCACAGTTTTGTATCACAGCAGTAATACAAGACAACTACTACCATCAGCTCTACTCCTTCTAATACTAATGATGATCATCATGCTGATGATCGTGATATCATGATATAAGAGATGTAAAAGTATTGAGCCTTAGTGTCAGGGGATACTTTCTATTAATTATTTGTTGGGAGTGTGGTATATTTGCTGCTGGGACATAAGTTGATACCGCAAACATAATGGATCCATAATGAGTAACAATTTGGGGCATAGTTAGTAGAGGTTGAAAGTTACCTACATTTTTACTTATTCTATCCAATTCTATATATTTTAGCCTATATAGATAGGATTTCTCATTAATTCTTTGAGGTTATTTCTCCTTCAGATGGAATGAGTTTTCTGATGTAAAACCCTCCTTTTTTGATTCTTATATTTTCCTACCAATTGATTTCAGAGGCTCACCAGTATAGTGTCTCTCCCAGACTCAAGAACTGGAGTGAACTTCCTTCCAGTTCATGTTAAGAGACAACCGACTTAGGCAGATTATTGTCACATTTCATTCTTCTCCAGGCTAAATGTTTTTGAAAAGTGATATAAAAAGTAAAGGAGTTATAACATACCAAAAAAAAATTTTGATACACAATATTTTGTGCATCAAGGGAGAAGGGCTTTGAAAACATCCTTCTCTGTTCAGTTTTATAAAGGAAAATCCAATCCAAGTTTGATTCACTTAGTGTTATAGTTAAGATCAAAATAGTTGCATGCTCTATCTTAAGTTATCCAGATTTTTTACTGCTGTGAAGTATGTGAAAGTTTGGAGGATTATTCCCAAAAAGGCTTCTCTGCAGTCTGTCTCATCTCTGCATCCATGATACTTCCCAAGCTTCAGATCTCTAGACACCATGTCATATACAAATAGTAAAATTCCATATAAAATGTCAGAAGAAATAAGAAAGGGAAATTATTTAAGTTGTTTCATAAAGTACTACAGCTATTTTATCTGAGATGAGTTAAGAAAGTCTGCGATCATCCTGCATTATCTGGATACTTGACCTCCAAACAAAGGCAGAGCATGTGACTCCACTTAGGGGGCTGGAAATCTACCCGTGACTTGGGAAGAAGGCTTCAGCAGACTTTACATGGCCAGGACCTGCTGGTGGTAAGATAATAATTTGGAGGGTTTTTTCCCCTTGAGAGAATAGTATTTTTTTTTTAATATTTCACAAACACATAAGTTATAAGAAAAAGAAAAAGATATTCTTACCCTTGTAGGTCTATGTCAGGACTAACATAGAGTAGAATCCAACACATGATTTAAACTGGGAATACATTAAATGGATCAATTGATTAATGATTATAATACAATTAGAAAATAATTTATCTCAAGTCCAATTTTAAGGTAAATAATTTATTCTCAAACTCAAGTGTCCATCTAGTTTTTCCTTATTGATCAGGAAAACTAAAAGAAACAATTTCAAGTAAACTGCCTGAAGCAGGAAATATAAAGAAGCATAAAAATGTAAAAGATGTGTGAAGTTTTGAACTTTGGACTGGTACAAGTTTAGTTCTAGAATCTGATTCAGAACTATTTTCACTTTATTCCAAGCTAGTCTGACATCATAGTAAAACGTGGAAACTAAGTTGAATACAGCATGCTAATTTTATGTTGCAAAAAATAGAAAATAAAACTTAATAATAGGACTCTTTAGATATGACTACATTGTATGGGAGGGCCTAAAACAATCCTTGATTTGTTCTATGCAGTGTGCTTTATGGAAGGTGAAATATGAAAACACCATACTTACCCCTGTTCCTGGCTGCCCCCACCAGATCTCATGCCTTTAGGTCTCAATAGTGTTCAGGTGAAAGTTTACATTCCTTGTCAATGGAGGGGAAATAAGGAGGCACTCTGAAAACTCCACAGATATATCTGGAATGGCTCAAACCAGCCCTTAAAAACATTTGGATATTCTACTCGTTCACTTTTAAAATTGATGCTATCCTTTGCTCATAGAGTTCACTTTCCTTTATAACAATCAAAATGCAATTTTGAAAGTATTGCTTTCTAGAGTTATTTGCTAGAACTTAAGGAAGGAAAAGGAGAGTGGAGTGGAATATCATCTTGCCTCTAATTTATATTAAATTTTTTTGAGTTACATACTTTGAGACTACATAAACTTTATATTTCCTTAGACATTATAAACAAAAGTACATCTCTACAGAAAATATTGTATTAAACCAATTACTAAATATGAAGACTGGTTTCAGGGTTAAAGAATATTCATAATATGAACTCTAACTCAACAGCTTTTGTCCAAAAAAGGATGATAGAGTATATTTTTAATGTTTTATGTAATGTAAGTAAAAGAAATCAAGATATGCCATGTGGTTGGACCATGGAGACAAGTATGAGACCTGTCCAAAAAAAGGAATTGAGAGTGATATTAACTTATAATGTGAAATGTGAAAGGCAAGCCAGGCAGAATGTACATCAGCTGTCAGATTGCTTCATTCCTTTAGAGCAGTTGTTCATCTGAAAATAGCTTTCAGATGAGAAAGGATGACTACAAAAGGATTAGTTACCATAGGCTTTTCTACACCCCCTAGAGCTCCAGGTTTATTATGACACAATAGCAAGAATTTAAAGGAAGTAATCTATAGAATACTAAATAACGTCAGGAAGGATCTTCATTAATGCTGAGCTATATTAATGCTAAAGAATGATGTTTATTGATACCATTTCCATGGATTTCCTTCATGATGGCTGATGCTTGCTGTTTTCTCTGCTTCACCATGGTATTATGTGAAAGCATGTTTTTTTTGTTCCCTGTAGAAAATAAAGGAACGTTATTGAGGCAACATGAAGAACTCATTTGGAGTGTCTTATAATCATCCTTTTGAAAGAGAACATCTTTGTTCCCTACTAGGAATTTATTATTGCTTTCTACTGAGTGATTTAATATGCATTCTCTATCTGGTGACAGGGCATGTTATTCATTGACAGGCAATGTCACAGTGAACAGAAGATAATACTCAGGGTTTCAGGCCCAGTCTTATCTGCACACTTGTACATTGGTCACCAGGCAATCAGAAACAATGAAAGAGCTGCCTCCTTTCCCTTCCCTCTTGCTTTTCCATGGTTTATTTTAATCTGTCATTGTTTCCTTATTGGTCTTAATTTGTGCCAGCATCAGAGTACATCAATTCCAGCAAACTCTAAGAATGAAAAAGGACACTAGATTAAACCAGAACTCATTGGTGGCCTTTTAATATTAGCATCAACAGCTGCCCTTTAAAGCAAAGAATGCCCATTTATGAGTCATAACTCTGAACCTCCTTGGACAAACTGACTAATAAAACATTTTAGGAAACAATATACTCACCTTGCTCTTAGACTGTGCTTTTCAGCAGGGATGAATCCCAATTTGTGGAGGAAAGAGTGGAGATGGAATATGGATGGCACTTGGGCCCGATGGTTTTTATCCCTGAGCCTGAGACGGCATGGTCCCTAGCTCTGACTCAAACTGGGGACTGAGCCTTTCTGAAGAGACTGGCATCCAGCTGACATCAACTGACTATATATAGCACCAAATACTTCAGCTACTCATATCTTCCTGGCTAAAGGGAGGAACAGAGAAAGATTAGGTTCTCTCCATTGTGTTTCTAGTTTGGGAGGTGGTTGAATGAACATACAGAAAGTTTTTATGGAGCACCTTCTCTTTGAGGAGATAGTGGCCAAAAGGGATTTTTAAAACTTTTTAAGATGGATCTTATGCTGCATCTTAATTAAGGTGGCAAGACACATACATGAATTAGAACAGAATGATAGATCATTAACCATTAAAATGAAAGTATGGGAAATAATACCTATGGAGTTTCAAGAATGAGGAAAGCGATGTGGGGTGGATCAGTAGAGCCATCCCTTAAGCAGAAGTGAGTGAGAACTTATGCTAGGTTCAAAAAAAGTGGCTCATATTTGAATGATGAAGTGGGGGAGCACTTGGAAATGATGTTCAAGGTTGAACCACGGAGCTATTTGAGTAAAAGCTTAGATGCATAACTACGTCATACTTTTTGAAGAGACCCCGTAAAGAAAGAACAGTGCCTATAAGGTTGGCTAATCTTTGCAAGATCTGGTGTCAAGGATTCCTGTTTGGAAGTATGATAGAATAACAGGTTTGGAAGGCAGGCTTTGTTGGCCTCCTTGCTGGTCTTTGAACACAGAAGAAAGATGTTCCCATTTCTGGGTTTTTGCTTTTATTATTTCTTGCTTGCTGTAACATGCTCTTTCTCTACCCATATGGCTCACTCTCTCATGCAATCAGGACTCCACTCAACTATTGATTCCTCATAAAGCACTTCCCCAGTCACGTTGTCTAAAATATCACATGATGCCACTCTCTGGTCCTAAATTTGCTTCATTTTTCTTTATAGTTTTCATTAAGATTTTTTTTAATTTTTGTTTATTTTATGATAGTCACAGAGAGAGAGAGAGAGAGAGGCAGAGAGAGAAGCTCCATGCACCGGGAGCCTGACGTGGGATTCGATCCGGAGTCTCCAGATCGCGCCCTGGGCCAAAGGCAGGCGCCAAACCGCTGCGCCACCCAGGGATCCCAGTTTTCATTATGATTAAAGTCGAATGGATGGGACACTTGGGTGGCTCAGGGGTTGAGCATAGTGATTCCGTATTTTTTATACATTATGAAATGATCCCCTGGGACGCCTGGGTGGCTTAGAGGTTGAGCACCTGCTTTCGGCCCAGGGCGTGATCCTGGGGTCCCGGGATCAAGTCCCACATCAGGCTCTCTGCATGGAGCCTGCTTCCTTCTCTTCCCTCTACCTGTGTCTCTGCCTCTCTGTGTGTCTCTCATGAATAAATAAAATCTTAAAAAAAAATAAAGTCGAATGGAAGTGTAAGAAAAATCCCCAAAAGAAATTTTAAAAAGATAGAAGTTTGTTTTTCTCACATATAAACTTATTCCAGAGATAAATAATCTAGGATTGGTGTGATTGACATAATCATCAGGGGTTCAGTTACCTTGTAACTTTTTGCACTGTTATCCCTAAAATGCAGTCCCCTTAGGCATAGGTAGCTACTCCAGCTCTAGGCAGCACATTCATATTTCAGTTAGCAGAAAAAGGAAAAAATCATGAGAAAAGCATACCATCTCTTATTCAAAACGTGTTCTGATATTGCTCAGACCTCTTTTGTTTACATCCCTCTGTCCAGAACTTAGTCAAATACCCATACAGAGCTCAAGAGAGGTTGAGAAATGTAGATTTTATTCTGTAAATGTATTCTTTTATTCTGTGGGCCCAGATAAAATTCATAGGTTAACTTCCAGACGAGGGAGATAAATGGTAACTGTGTGACAACTCCCAGATTTTGACACAGGAACATGTTGACATTATTTTGTCTATCTAGTATCTCTTTTTCCTACCAAAATAAAAGGCACTCCATAAAGGCTTGGGCATCAAGAATTGTGACTAGTATGTGGTGGGCACTCAGTATTCATTGAATGAATGAATAAATGAGTAGGTGGGAGATTAATGTGGAACACATTAAGGGTCTGGCATAATTTTGGAATTCTCTTCCTGTTATGTCAGACACTTGGGGAAAAATTGTAATAAATGGAATTATTTCATTTATTGTAATAAATGAAAAGTAACTTGAATATCGGAAGATGGTGGCCACTTACAAGACAAGTTGTTTTGAATGAGAAACAGGTTATTTTTTGGTGCCCATCATGGCTCAAGATGTAGAGAATAAGTTTAAGCTAACCTATTACAATTGCATTGAAGATACTAATTAGGTACCAATGAAAAACCATTATGCCAAAGCCAAATAAATTTAAATTCTCTCCTAAGCCTCTCCAGTTGCCCTTAAGTTCCTGGCTCTAGCATTTACTATAGCATGCTGTAGTTAAGTCTCCTACACTCTTAGTTTTCTTATCTATAAGATGGAAAGTATAGTTTCTACCACATTGTGTCATGAACATTTTACTTGCAATAATTTTAGAAATTTTTGATACTTAATGAAAGTTCATGAATATTAATTTTTATTTTACTATTGTCATTCCTGCAATATGAAATGATTAGGTTACAATCAACTGCATTATTCAGTAAAAAATGAAAATATATTCAGAACACCCCAATTTTCCTAAGTGGTCACCCTCACAGGTTTCCAATTTTGTGTTTTATAGTTCCCCAGGTTGAACTGATATCCTCAGCAGATAACAATTGTTATGTTAACTTTGATTTCTAAAATGAAAGGGAATTTTAAAACATTTATTTATTTATTTATTTATTTGAGGAGGGGAGGGGCAGAGGGAAGAGAAACCCAAGCAGACTCCACACTGAGAATGGAGCCTGATGCAGGGCTTGATGCTGGACTCAATGCAGGGCTCGATCACACAACCCTGAGAGCATGACCAGAGCCAAAACCAAGAAGCAGATGTTTAACCGACTATGCCACCCAGGGGCCCCTGTAGGTGAAAGGAAATATTTTAAACAATCATAAACGTTATAAAGACTATAATACCTTACTTGTTTTTATCAATTATGCTTAAAATTGTTTGCCTTATTTTTTAAGCTCATTCGCACATATCTATGATAGCTTTCTGGTTTCTGAGTTATCATTTGTTCTGAAAAGAAGAAAGAACGAATCATTGATATTGTAACTTTCAAGCAGTGTGTCCTATCCATGTGCTTCATGGCAAGGCTAAATTTTAGAAAAGTACTTTAGTGGTTTTTATAAAGCATTTTCAGATGGTCCATTCTGAAAGCAAATGCATTTAAATTTTAAATCGAGTCACAGTTAACATATTTCTATTTCATCTGCACAGAGATCTGGCTCTAGATTAAACATCCCTCAGGTTTGTCATATTTCAATCTCCCTTTGTCCTCAGGCCCCACCCTCCCATCCCCAAGATCCAGGACCCCCCTCTCACCTCCGTACCACACACACACTCTATACCAGAAGAGGATCTCTCCCACCCCACCCTCACCCCCAGGATCTCAGTACCTACACTTGTCTTGCCCTATTAATTATTCTTGTCCTTGATACTTCTTCCTAAGCCTAATATAAGCAGGGCAGTACTTTAGGTTTTCCTCAAGGCCCTAAGTGTTTTAAATTAAATGGCACTAACAATGAAAGATGAGATATTTTCTTGTAGGCAAAATAATGGATTCTAATGGTAGAATTTGGTGCCTTGGGAGGCTAATGAGGAAGAAAGTTTTGGCAGGACTTGTCAGTATCCTTGTAACCAAACTATTTCCAGTGCTGGGGCTTCCACAGTGTGTTTCCAAATCCTTCAACACTTTCTTAAAGAAAGAAAGAGACTTAATAAGGTGAATTTCATTGCCAAGGTACCACCTCACAAAAATCCACACCATGAAGACCATGAAAAGCAACTTTATGTAGTGAGTGTGGTAAACATGAACCCCTTAGCCAAGTGGTAAACAAGGTCTACATTGATCTTCCTCTGACTGAGCACTTGTTTTTAAATTCTATGTTTCTTCTTGTCCCATTTCCAGTTTATATTAGGTGACTGTGGGCAGTTAGAGATTAGGACAGGATCTGGGGGTGGAGGAGCCCGGATATGGGAACTGACTGTCTGCTAGTTGGGTAGACAACCCATCATTATTGAGGCTCAGCTCTGAAAGGATGCACACATAACCCAAATAGGGCAGCTGCCAGGCTAATGTTACATGACAAATCTGATACGATGATCAGTTATTTACCAGCCTTCAGGGTATCATACTTGGTACTAACCCTGGGAGGAAAGAAAGGATAACAAGGATGTAGAAACTTACAGCCAGTGAGGCTGTCTAAGGATGCATGAGTTTTGGTTTGTGTAAAAGGCCTATTTATTCTCCTTAGGGCTAATTGGCTTGCTGTATCTTCCATGGTTTCTATTTTTCTACATTGAGGAAGATCCAGCTTATAATCAATCTCTTTACCTAGACATAGCAATGCCAGAATTGTTATGGCCTAGCAGTGCTGTGCTAATCATCCCACTGGCCAAAGTGAGACAATACAAGACAAACAGGTAAGTTTGCAACCAGTCTCACTATAGCAAAGGCTAAGGGCACCTACAGTGGTAGGAGAAACTATTACCATTTAGTTAACGTTTCCTAGCTGGGGCAGTTAGTCATGCATCTTCTATGCATTTGTAACCTGCTCTGTCTATAAATCAAAGGTGAAGTGTTTTAATCTGAAAGGAAAAACCAAGTCCCCCAAATTGTGTGTATAGATGTATTAAACAGTGTCATGTAAATACAAACATTCAATGCTTGGTCCAAATCAAAATTAAAGTAAGTAGAAGAGAGAGGAAGAAGTTAAATTGTATGACACTAAAAAAATATGATGTCTAAAGTGGACAAAGAGCTTTTTCTTAAAAAAAAAAAAACTATTTACTTCATCATAGTTTTTTAGCCTTGCTCTTGTTCTACAGAGGAGGAAACTGACATTCTGAGAGATTAAGTAATATCCCCCACGCACCATCATCTTTGTCAATTACAGAGACAGAATTAACAATTTTTTTGTCTGATCCACATGCTTTTGTATTTTTCACTAGATTGTGCAGAAATGTATCTTCCTAATCTCTGAATATCTCTGTATTGATATCTTCATAAGAAAAATAAAGAAGCAGAGTTGAGAATTGTCAGAATAATTATTTCAATGTGCTTCTTATCGATTCCCTTTAGAATGGAGCATCCCAACACGTGGTTTATTTTGGCTGAGGCATTTTTTACTTAATACATCTGTGGCTCTTTTCCAATTCATGTTTTTCTTGTTTGCAAGCTTCTAGAGTTCCTCATGGTGTCTATTCTCAGGGTACTTTCCTTTCCTTCAGCTGTGCAAATACTAAAGTTATTAAAATGCTGAACATAAACAAATGGAAACATGTGCCATTTGCTGTGCAGACCTCTCCTTCCTTTCCTGGCCAGTGTACCACACACACAAACACACTTACCACCTTCAGGGCCAAAAATAAGAATCAAATCCAACTCTATCAAAATAATCCATTTATAGGCAAACCCAGGGTTTTATCTGTCTTCCTCTGCAAATTTATTTCTCTTGCTTAAGCATTTCCTCCTAGGCTCTTAAATTAAGCCTTAAGGTAAACTGGGGTGAACAGGAGAGTTAAACAGAACCCACTGACCAGCTTGTCAAAGATGGCTCACATAATAGGGTTGGGAACTTGGAAAGAAAGAAAGTTTCATATACAGGAATATTAAGAAACAAGTTGCCAAAGCAAACCCGCAAATCATTTTTTTTCCTCTGCTTGCATAATCCCAGCATTTATCCAGAACTTTGTCACATTTCCTTTCATGATTCTAGCCAGCCTGTATTTTTCCTACAGTCTATGGAAGCATTTTCTTTGACAATTTTCTTACCTGCAAGAAAATGTACCCTTGCTTTTATATACAAATCTACCATGACCTAGTTAAAGTTCATTAAAGAAAATATGAAGTTTTTTAAAGAATGTATGGTCAACAAAGTTTTGTGACAGAATCTGGATTTCACAGCTCTGTATCACATGCTAGAGTATCAGCAGCATTGACTATAAGATAAGGACAACCATAGAATCGATGTCATAAAGCAGTTCCAGGGCATGATGCTTACACAACGCCTGGCTCATATTGTGTAATAAATGTTAATCATTATTATTATTATCATCAAATGTTTAACTGTAGCATAAACATGTGAAAAGATGACAAACAAAATATGTGAAGTCACCTTAAATAACAATTGCTTAATTCCCATTTGCCAGTGAAACACAGAAAGGTTAAATCACATACTGATGGTCACACAGATAGAAAAAACAGAATGACTCCTTAACTGGGAAAGATGGATATGACTTGAGCTGTGGTATTAATGTAAGTAATTGAAGCATGTGTAGATCAGAAGAGGGGTTGATAAGAAATAAAGCATCAGAAATGAACAGTGAAGGTCCTGGTGTACTTGATAGGTACATATCCTATGTGAGAGCAATTTATCAATATATCACAACTTAATGGCATTAATGAATGAATGGGAATAACTCTCCATATTCTGAATCTGCTAACCATCCAAGCGTCCACTAATTTGCTGGTTTCCCATGTTAGTTTGCCTAAATCCAGCCCATCTACTACTTTTTCTCTATGACACATTTTAAGAGTAAAAAATTCAGTACCTAATAGATGTTGAATGAATAAGAGAGTAAAAAAAAAAAGAAAAGAAAAGAAAAAACGAATAGGAAAAAGTTAAAAGAAATTAGATAAGAACCAGGAGAGCAAAGTTCAAAAGAAAAGAGAATTTCCAGGCACTGACAATTTCTACAGAGAAATCACAGAGAAGGACATATGAGAAAAGGTCATTGGATTTGGCAAGAATTCAGTCTTTGGCAGAATAGAGACATCTTTTTAATGTGGTAGTCACAGAACCCAAATAGAAAGGATTTAAGGCAATAATAAGTGGATAGGAAGTGTAAGCTGCCAATAGAAACTATTTATTTGAAAGGACTGGCCATAGCTCAAGGGGAAAGAGCGTTCAGTTGCTAAAAGGAAAGCAAGTTGCACATGTACGTGTGTGCATGCATGTTTTGGAAGAGAAAACTTGAACATGTTTGGAGATAAAAGGGAAACAAATATTCATTTGTGAAGCAATAAGAGTTTTAATAATTTGAGATTTGGAGTGGTACACATCATGGTAGATGTAGGTCTATGGTGGTTGATCATTGGAGAGAAATCCCAGTAGGAGGAAAGAAGTATATGACATGCAACATTTAAAAGGAAATGTGCTGTGAGGTTTGGTATCAGGGCTGAGTGATGCCATCAGGAGGGTTTCCAGCATGCCATCACCAAGACAAATTTGCAAGGGACCAGGTTCTGAGCAGGTCTAGACATGCCAACTACTGAATTTCATTAGTCTTAGTAAGGCTGTGCCCCATCAGTTCATGAAATTATGTTCACATAATTTACTAAGTGGGCCAATCCTGACCTATCTCCCAGCCTTCTCACCTGTATTTCCAAACTGTAATTATAGCCCCCATTTTGTGTCCTGCAAATAGCATAACATTAACATATCTCAAACTGAACGCATTGCCTTTCCTCTCAAATGAGTCCCTTTTCCTGAATCTCCAATAGACATATAGAGAAGGTAGACATCACTACCTACACCACAGACTGACTCAGGAATCATCATAGAATCCTCTTTTTTCCCTTTCCCCCTACAATCTAGTCAAGGACTTTAATCACTTTTAGACTGGGGAAAAGTCTACCTTTACCCCAGTCTTCACCCAAAGGAAGAGAGGTGATAATAACCTGAGTATTGTCTCCCAAGACACAAATCTGGCCTGTTTAGGTGGTGACTATAGTCACAATGTGTTGATATGACAAACAACAAGGCATTGTTCCGTTACTTGCTCTCTATTCCAAGCATGCAGCAACAGTTGCAAGGTAACTGCAGTCCCAGCCTTCTTGCTCTTCTCTCCTATTTTTCATTTCATATGATTGACAAAATTATATAAATATTATGTTTGGGCTTGTGTTGTTAGGCTCTTAGGTCTCTACTCATGTTCCTTATTTTGGAACTTGAAGGTCTGCTAACGATAGGTTTTTCCATCTACTTAATGAGCTCTTTCGGTGAGTTTCCACTGATTTTTTGATTGCCTCCATCTAAAATAGTTTCACCTCCTTGTAACATTTTCTGACCTTCTCAAGTAGTTTGTGCTTGCTCTTGGATCACTTGATCTGCTCGGTTATGTTGTATTATGTCTAAATGTCCAATACATCTATTATGTGTTCAATTTCTTTGTTCTAACAAGACTCTAATGTTTTATTCCCAAATAGATTAAGTCACTTTGCAATCCTAGTGCTTAAGATCATGATGGCATATGGTAGTCATGTGGCAAATATTGATTGGATAACATAGTACAATGCATGACACAAAGCAGGAATGTTACAGATTTTAGTTCCTTTCACCACTGTTGTTCACTCTGCATTCTTATCTCCTGATTCCATGATATGCAGTGGTGATGCTGGTTAGGAGAACTTTAGCTCCCTTATTTTGTATCAAAACTCATGAAGCTGAAATTGTGTGCATGCCTGCAAACACAACCTCAATCCATCTCAAATGTATGCATATATCATCAGTCAAAAATGCGTCTTGAGGGACACCTGGGTGGCTCAGTGGTTAAGCGTCTGCCTTCAGCTCAGGGCATGATCCCAGGGTCCCGGGATTGACTCCCACATTGGGCTCCTTGCATGGAGCCTGCTTCTCCCTCTGCCTCTCTCTCTCTCTCTCTCCACGCCCCCCACCCCCGTCTCTCATGAATAAATAAATAAAATCTTTTTTAAAAATACATCTTGAGTATTAGAAAGACTTTATTCTTTTTTATTGAAGTATAGTTGACACATAATGTTACAGTAGTTTCAGGTGTTCAGTACAGTGATTTGACAACTCTATGCATTATACTGTGCTCATAAGTGTACTACCACCTATCACTATATGATACTATTATAATACAAGAAGCTTTGTCTCAATTCCAGGAAACCATATACTCCTGGTTTTCCTCCTCTGTTTCTTCTTAGTTTATTCATTCAACAAATATGGATTGAGCAACTGGCATGTATTAGGTACTATTCTAGGCACTGAGTAGTAAATAAAATTTTTAAAATTCCCATCTTCATGGAGCTTACATTCCAGTGGAAAGGGTAGGCATAGGGCAAGATAAACAAGTAAAATATACCATATGCTAGGTAATGATTACTAAGAAAAACAATAAAGTAGAGAAAGCAGGCAGCATTGTTGGCAGGAGGGATTGTGATTTTAGGATGACCAAAGAAGGCCTCATTGAAAAGGTGACATTCGAATAAAGACCCAAAGGAAGGACAAGAAGAAGCTATGTGGATATATAAGAGGAAGAACATTCCAGGAAGAAGGAGCAAGTACCTCAAGGTGTTAACATGTCTGGCATATTTGAGAAAAGTGAAGAGTAAGGGAGAAAGAAGTCAGGAGATTGACCAGAGGTAGATCGGTCTTCTGTTTCTCCATGTATCTTACTTACATGTCTTCTCAAAAGGTAGCTAGAACCTTCTAAAAATTAAAACCAGGGCAGCCCGGGTGGCTCAGCAGTTTAGCACCGCCTGCAGCCCGGGGTATGATCCTGGAGACCGGGGATCAAGTCCCCTGTCGGGCTCCCTGCATGGAGCCTGCTTCTCCCTCTGCCTGTGTCTTTGCCTCTCTTTCTCTCTCTCTCTCTCTCTCTGTATGTTTCTCATGAATGAATAAATAAATAAAATCTTTTAAAAAATAAAATAAAAAAATCAAAATTAAAACCAAATTTCACTCCTCTGCTCAAACATGCTCTAATGGCTTCGTATCCTAGAGTAAATCCAGTCCTAAGAATAGCCTAAAAATATCCTCCATGTTCTTACCATCTGATAATTCTATGACCACATCTTCTGTTCTCTTCTGCTCTTACTGTTCTAGACCTCCAGGCTTCTTTGCTTTGCTCAAACATTCCACACTGTTCCTTCTGTCAGGACCACTTTCTTTTGGCTTTCTGTGTGGTTCTCCCAAGTCACCTTCTCAGTAAAGCATTCTTTGTCTACCCTGTTATAGAATACACTTCCTCCCTCTAGAATTCCCCAACCTCCGAGTTAATTTTCTCCATAATACTCTTCACTATCTACCATATTTATGTAAATGCCACAAAGGCACAAACTATTATCTGTTTTGTTCTCTGCTGTATTCCTAACACCTAGAATAGTATCTGACACATTGTTGGCACTTAATATATTTTAATAAATGGATGGATGGGATGAATGAATGCAATAAGCATACAATCTAAGCAAAAAGCCTGCTTGCTATGCAAATGTTGTTTCAAACTGATTTCCCATACCCTCTTCCCTCAAAATTCCCTCACTTAGCCTCCTCCTAAGTGAAATGCTGAAACACCCATAGATGGTACAGTAGAAAATATATGTGGTTAGGGCTCAAGAGTCATACTGTGGCTTCATTAGGTTATGCCTATTTCAGGCATTTATAAAAATGGGTAATATGTGGTTTTTGTCTTTTGAGGATGTCATAGTCCCTTTGGGGAGAAAGTTGTATACTATGTGACTTGCATAAGAAGAAAGTTTTAATGTAAATATTGACAACTTTCCCTTTGGGTGGCATTTCCTAAATAATTTTTTGAGCTAAGGCAGCAGGGAACAGCAAATTTGAAACTTGCCTGATTTACAAGACAGAGGAAGAGGAGTATTTCAAGAAAATTTTTCTTCTGCAGAAGAAAGGCCATATTGGAAGTGAAAGAATTAGATGGTGATAGTAAGATGGATGGAGTATGATCAAGCATACTTATATGTGCTGAGATTTTAGCAACAGAGTGCATGGAGAGGAATGAAAAAGAAAGATTTTGGAACTGCTTTCATAAGAATTGGAGGAACCAAGTGGATAAAGAAAAGTTTTAGATATTTATGGGTCAAGCAGAGGAATTTTCCTTTCCTTCCTCTAGAATATTTCAGTTTTATGGCTATTTTTTCTTTGTAAGAGCACCCAAATGACTTAGTTGCAAATATACCTCAAAGAAGCTGAATCAGTTTTTTATGCAGGGACTTATTAACTGATTGATGAACTGGTCCAAACAAGGACCAGAAAGACCCTTTTCTATCTTCCCTGTTAAGAGATTATCATTGGATTAATTGGATGAGGATTTTTTTTATAAAAAAACTCAACTCATTCTTATAATTTCCAAATTGAACATTAAAACTTACTTGAATTGGCTAGAATACTAGGACTCTGAGACTACTGGGGGAATAACTAGAAGTTCCCAGGTGATGCATTTATAGAGGGAATCATTGCCACCACCACCATCACCACCACCATAACCATTTATAACAACTATCTTTTCTATACCCCTTATGGTGTATCACATACTGTTCTAGGTGTTTTATGTAAATTACCTTATTAATCAGCTCTTTTTTTACAGGTAAAGAAACAGAAACATAGAAGCCTAAATAACCTACCCTAGCTCAGAAGCATTGTTGCAAGGATTCAAACCCAGATTGTTTGGCTTCATAATAGATGTTCTTTACACTGTCTTTAATGGTAATGATGGTCCAAACCATCACAATTCATATCTCCCCATTAAACTTAAAATATTTAAGGTAGGCATGTCTTTTACTCCTAGTGAGATGCTTACTGTCTTATGTATACCTGTTGCTGTAAAAACTTGATGTTTTAGGAATAAAGCTGTTAGCAAGAGAAAGACCTTGAATAACCAATTTTGCTGCTTCTGGGATAGATTCTATTTCCTGTGTGCAGAAAATTTATAAGGTAGCCATGATTTGGAACTACTTTGCAAACCTAGGAGCCAAACAGAAATCCGTAGGTACCATCTTTCCACTCCTCCAAACAAAAATCCTTTACATACTCTGTGTGCCAAATACCAGACACCCAGTATACGAAGGTGAATAAAATCCAACCTCTGTTCTTTTTCCAAATCAGAGTACAGATTACATTTAGAAAGGAATAGAGATTAATTATCTCATAGTTACACTATGCTGTAATCAAAGCCATTGTGAAGAAAGTAGAAGCACCAGTCCATTTAAATTACAAACAGGCATCCCTCACAGAGGATGGATTTCAAAAACATGCCTGTGGCTTTAGAATGATGCACTTGCACAACCCCCACCCCCCACCCAGTGCCTTTTCATACAGCACAGGATATGCAGGAACTCTGTCACTGTTGGGAGTTTTTCTCACTACTCAGCTAGAGAGGAGGAGGGAGCGCCAGGGGAATAATTAAGACAGCCAAGAATTCTTCTTAAAGCTGTAGAACACTCCCCTCCTTTCTGGTTGCTATGTCACCTCATCAGGGTTACAGGGCTGCCTTCTGGAAGCTCCTTAAATGTGGATGACATTCCCAAGTCTTACCTTAACAGTTGAGGCTTGAACAACATGGGTTTGAATTGTACCGATTCACTTATACACAGATTTTTTTCTGATAAATACAGTGCCATACTGTAAGTACATCATTTTCTCTCCCTCATGTTTTTCACTTACATTTTGCCCAACTTAAGAAATAGACTGCTATCAATGCTACTGAAGCCCTATCTGTCCCTTCTATCTTCTCCCTGCTTCCCTGTCCCTCCCCAGAAGTCTCATAGTAATAAATACTTTAAGTCATTTCCTGGGTCATCTTCATGGGTTTTCCCATGAGCATGTATGCATTGCTAAAGTATGTGGTTTGTTTTGGGCTATTTTGGAACTTTATAAAATATTAACAAATTATCTATGTTCTTCTGCAACTTCCTTTTATCACTGGAAAAATGTTTCTAAGATTTATCCATGTTATGTTATAGCTGCCAGTTCCTGATTTTCACTACCATTTAGTATCCATTGTATAAATATTCCATGCTTTTACTAATCCATTCTCTTACTGAGAGGTGTTTGTTTTCTCCATTAGAAGCACTGTTCCTATAAACACTTGTACATGTCTCTTGGGGTCATTTATGCAAGAGCTTTTCTTAATAAAGCTAGGAGTTCAGTTCAGAGCTCATAATGATTATACCAATTTATGTTCCTACTAGCAGCAGATATGAGTTCTACTCCATTTTGTTCCTCCACACCTGGCAGATTAGACTTTTATACTGTTACCAATCAAATAGGTGTAAAATGTGGTTTCATTTATAGTACCCCAATAACTACAGTAAGGTTGTGTCCTTCCCAAGTTTATTGGACATTCATTCATGTTTCTCTTTGAAAAATGTCTGTTCTTATCCTTGTCTCTTTTTCTATTGGGTTGTTTGTATTTTTCATCTTGATTTTTAGGAATTGTTAGGCAGCCCGGGTGGCTCAACAGTTTAGCACCGCCTTCAGCCCAGGGCATGACTCTGGAGACCCGGGATCCAGTTCCACATCGGGCTCCCTGCGAGGAGCCTGCTTCTCCCTCTGCCTGTGACTCAGCCTCTCTTTCTCTCAGTGTCTCTCATGAATAAATAAATAAAATCTTTAAAAAAAAAAAAAAGGAATTGTTAAGTAGTCTGGTAACTAATCCTTCTTTGCTATTTGTATAAGTGAATATTTCTCTACTTTCCTTTTTCAACTTTGTTTTGACATCTTTTTTTTTTATAGATTTGATTTAAACAAAGTTTAACCTTTGATGTATTTGAATATATCAATCTTTTGTTTTATGATTCTTGCTTTTCCTGTCTTTTCTAAATGGACGTCATAAATCTATTTTCATCTAAAATTTACAAAGTTTTTCTTTTTCACATTAAAACCTTATTCCATCTGAAATTAACTTTTTTGGCAGGTATGAGGTAGTGATCCAATTTCTTATACTCAAATGGACAACACTTGTCCTAGCTTCAATTATAGAATGTGCATCTTTCCTACCTAGAAATTCAACTCTGTCATATATTAAGTTTTTATATATGTTAGGTCTGTTTCTATGACAGCTGTTATTTTCCATTGTCCCACTAATCTATTTCCATTTCAATATTGCACTCTCTTAAATTATATAAGTTTATAATGAACCCATATTTAGCAAGGCAAGTACCCTCTTCCTGTTCTTCTTCTTTTTTTTTTTTAATTTTTATTTACTTATGATAGTCACAGAGAGAGAGAGAGAGAGAGAGAGAGGCAGAGACACAGGCAGAGGGAGAAGCAGGCTCCATGCACCGGGAGCCCGATGTGGGACTCGATCCGGGGTCTCCAGGATCACGCCCTGGGCCAAAGGCAGGCGCCAAACTGCTGCGCCACCCAGGGATCCCCCTGTTCTTCTTTAATAAGATTTTGGCTCATTGTAGCTCTTCTACATACATTTTCAAATTATCTTGTTCAGTACTGTGAGAGCAGTGACATTTTACCATACTTGCAAGCCAACACGTTATCTTACCACAGACTCATAGACACTGGCAGAAGATATGAACTCCTGAGCTGGAGATAAAGGACTTTACTTAGACACAGCAAGTAGCATAAGCTTTATGTTTGCATCAGTTCTTGTTTCCAAGTCCACTTGGGCAGCATGGATGGGCTCAGATGGATGCTTACATATGCACTGGGTGGCATTATAGGAGAGAAACCCTAAACCTAGGGAACCTGAATCTTTTTTAATTGGCAATAAGTGTGACTGCTTTTTGCTCCAGAAGGAGACACTGTATCTTTTATTAATTAATTTTTATTTTTATTTTTAAAAATATTTTATTTATTAATTTGAGAGAGAGAGAGTGCGTGAGAGAGCATGAGCAGGGGGGAGGGGCCAAGGAAGAAGGGACAAGCCGACTCTCCACTGAGAGGGGAGCCCAATGTGGGTCTTGATCCCAGGACCCCAGGATCATGACCTGATCCAAAGCCAGATGCCCACCTGACTGAGCCACCCTGGTGCCCTGGAGTTACTGTATCTTCCAAGGCTATTCACTATACAAACATCCCTGACAACTCCAGAACAAAAGACAGTGTCTCTTACCTTATGTATTCTCTTATCTTTAAACTTTCTGCTGTATCTGGAGTATTACACATTTTCATTCCTCCTATTGTTGATTTTTTTCCTTTACCTTTTTGTCTGAATCAAATTTGCTAGGGGTTTGCTATTTTTATTAGTCTTTTCAAAAACCAACATTTCATTTTTGTTTCTCTTCTATTACATGCTTGTTTCTATTTCCATTCTTTTCCATATGATTTTCCTTTTCCAACTTTCTTTGGGTTTATTTATTTTTAATTCCAATCTTTAAAAATGTTTATTACACTCTTCTCTTTAACTCTTG
Source organism: Nyctereutes procyonoides (assembly GCF_905146905.1). Classification (NCBI taxonomy): domain Eukaryota; kingdom Metazoa; phylum Chordata; class Mammalia; order Carnivora; family Canidae; genus Nyctereutes; species Nyctereutes procyonoides. Next base: position 403,141 of record NW_026575130.1, read on the forward strand.
AGTTACCAGAATTGTGTTTAAAACTTCGCAACTGGAGAAATTTTTAGCTCTCATCTTATTTTTATAATTTCTGTGTTCTCATGATAAGCTGTCAGTCACAACAAACAATTCCAAATTTAAAAGGCTTAACACAGTACATGTTTATTTCTTGTTCATTCAAAGTCCATCCTAAATATTTCTATGTGTGACACATAGAATAGGCTTCTTCCTTTTTTTAAATTGCCAACATTCTCAACATGCAGCTCTGTTTTAGATGAAGAGGAAGCAAGAGTGTAGAAGATTGTACAGGATATTCTGTGTTCAGGCCTAAAATACATGCATCACTTCTACCTACATTCCACAGGACTGATCTAAGTCTCCTACATATAAAAGAGTTTATAAAACTGGGGTTTAAGTCCACACCCAGGATTGATAGGAAAATCAGAACCCTTGCCACAAATTCTAATGGTCAGAAAATGTGTTCTGTATGATACCAATTCTTTCCAATTACTGGATGTAGACTTCTATATGTATCAATGAAATCAATTTACTTTTATTATTCACATTATTTGCAACCTTATTGGTTTTTCTTTTTATATTCCCCCATTTTATTTTTTATTGAAATACATTTGACGTGCAACATTGTGCAGATTTAAGGTGTTAAATTTATATTATGGGTGTTTTAAATATTTATATTTAAGGTGTTAAATTTATATTATATATAATTGATAAATTTATCAATTTATATATAAATAATATAAATCTCTAAGTATGATTTTTAAAAATTATATCCTGTTATTTTTATAGAGTTTTCTTCTTTATTATTAGTATTTTTTCCTTTAAAGAATAATTTTGTCTGACATTAATTATGGCTATGTTACTTCCTTTTGGTTAAATTTGCCTGGTGTCCTGAAACTCTGACTAGATATATTTTGAACTTTATTGGTTTTCCTTGTGTCTTCAACTCTTTTTTTTTTATTTTTTTTAAATTTATTTATTATTTATGATAGTCACAGAGAGAGAGAGAGAGAGAGGCTCAGAGACACAGGCAGAGGGAGAAGCAGGCTCCATGCACCGGGAGCCCGATGTGGGATTCGATTCCGGGTCTCCAGGATCGTGCCCTGGGCCAAAGGCAGGCGCCAAACCGCTGCGCCACCCAGTGATCCCTCTTCAACTCTTTTTAATGTATTTCCATCTTTTATCTCTATTGCTTTTTTCTGAATAATTTCTCTTTTTGCCCAAGAATTTTCCATTTTATTAATTCTGTCCACCATAGTATCTATCTGCTGTTTGTTACATTGAATATTTACTTTTAATTGCTATACTTTTATTTCTGGATCTCTTTTCCCAAATCTACCTAATCTGTTGCTTATTTGTGAGGTTTTTACCTCCTCTTTTCACCTTTTAAGACTTCTTTCAACATATAAATTTATTTTCTAGTATATTCTCTGTATTTGTACATTTCCAGGACCCAAGTTCCAATTGTTTATAATTTCTATGACACTGTTTGTGGTGGCTTAGTTTCTCATGTGTTTTTGTGATTTTTCTTTTATTGTAAACTTTTCTTCACAATACAACACAATCCTTTGGATTTTCCTAACTTATTCCTGTGTTTCTTTCTGGCACATATATGAGCCCATTACAGACCTGAGTCTGTTTTAAATGGGTCCAGAAATGAAAACTTTTAGCTTGTGATTTTCCATATCATATAGACAGTGAAAATTTTGATTCTAAATCCATGGTTGAATCTTCCAGTGGTTACAAATTCCCAGGAGAGTTTTTGGCCCATATTTAAATCTCTTTTAGATAGTTTTCTTTGCTGCTTGCCTCTGTGAGGAAGGGTTGTTTATTCAATTATTTATAGTGAATACTTTTCCTGTACCTGGCTCTTCCTGAGCACCTAGCTTTTCCTGAGCATGGCTTTCATGCTGGAGGGTCACTAGTGGAGATTTCTGCTCTGGGAAGATGCAAAGTTCAAGGCATCCTGGATATATACGTTCTCCTAGGGCACCCAGTTGCTTCTTACTTACTTCCCTGGACTCATACTCCTGCTTAATTCCTGGCAGCTTCTTCCATTTATTAATAAAGTGCTTTTAGGATTTTATCTGGCATTTTTCAATGAGTTAAGAGAATTCTGAAAGAATGTCTTTGTTATTTTTTTAAGTGGCATTTAAATACTGTTGAAAACAGTACAGATATTTGTGGGAGAAATCATCATCATTTTGTAATCTACTGCTAAAGCTTGGTGCCTCAGTGAATTGGTGGGTCCCTTTAAATGACTCTACCAATGATCAGAATTAGTGAATTCTGAATGGCATATAGATTGGGACTACTGTTCATATGAGGCATGTGAAAATCCAGTGCTTGCTCTCCTACTAAGTGACTTTGTTGAACTTTCTGCTGTGAAGCCACCTTTTGGGGCTTAAGTTTTCTCCTAAGATGCATTGATTTATCTAGTATATCTTCTTGAGTATTATGTGTTACAGAGATTCTGGGAGATACTGAGCTCTTTGACACCTACCCACTGGCAGCAGGACCCCCTTAGCCAGTCACCTATAGTCTTATCTCTTTATCCCAATGTGCCACACAAATACCATTTTCTGTGTGCACTCTGTCATGGAAAAGGTTAAGAAGTATGGTCTAGAAAACCTTCTAACAGTCTTTCTGTCACTAAAACTCTTGATTCTAAAGTTAACTTTAGAAGGGATCAACTATTAATGCACTTTTCTTCTCTGGGCACTTGTTCAATGAATGAGCATATTGTACCCAAGAGAAAGGAGGGTGGGTTTTGCACAGAGTTACTTTGAACTAAAATCTTCAAAAGGAGTTGCATATCTTTTTGAATGAGGAAAATCCCAAGAATTTTGCGCTAAGTGACTTGTTTAGAGCTAGTAATGGCATTCTAGGATAATAGTTTTGCTGATTTGAATAAGCCAAGGCCCTTGATGACTCCTTGACACAAATCATTTTTTTTTCTAATAACTAGTTTCATTGTACTTCTTCACCTCCTCACTTTTTTCCCCCATGAGTACGGTATTATAGACACAGCTTACATGACTTTATATCCTTTTCTTTCTTTTTTTGTCTATATTTAATAATTTATTCCTTTGTTTTACTTTGTTTTTCAATCCCTCCATTTCCCTGGTATTTTTGAACAGCTTGAAATAACAGAAGCTGATTTCACTTCCCAAAGACTCATTTGCATAAAACCTATGAAAAACAATGATTGGTTTTATTAATACCTGAAAGTATGGGTCCCAAGATGCTCCACTTCTGGCTGTTTCTAGCATGATCCTGAGTCATGCTTTAAGAACAATGTTTAGCACTCAGCAATGCAGAGTTCAGTCTGGCCCAGAACTGAACCGTATTCAGTCTGGCATTGTTTATTTTGGGATGTAGTGTGTTTTTAAAACAACAGATTCCTGTCTCCACTCCACTTCTGCAAAATCTGAACCTCCATTAGTAGGGGTCAGAGAATGCAGTTTTACAAAACTTTAGTTAGCTTTTGGGATGACTTCTCTGGAAACAGCTGAAAGAATTAATCACTTGGCTGGAAAATGGAGGAAATATTGAATATATATACATTATATATACTTTATATATAATATATATAATATCTATAGTTTTTAACTGTATAAAATAAATATACATTTGTCCTTGAAGGATATAGCAAATATTTGCCTGATAAGGAAGACTGTAGCAGGATATTTTGGTCAGAACAAGTGGCATGAGTGCAGAGTGAGAGTCGATGGTGTATCTTTGAGAACCATGAATTGTCTAGTGTGACTAGGCTGATGTCAGATACAAGAGGTAGAAATGACAGAAGATGGGTCAGGAGAGTATATTAGGACTAAACTGTGAAAAGACTTGAGTGATAAAAAATTGCATTTTTATTTCATAGCCAATAAAAGTCACCAAAAGATTTATAAACATGACAATATAAAAAAACATGACAATAATGTAGCAAGGTTTTTATTTCATAATATAATCATGACAGCAACATGGAGGGTAAATCCAAGGGAAAGCAGTGAAACCAATTACAGATTATTAAAGTAGCTCAAAAGAATGATTATAAGGCAGAAGCCAGGGACACGGAGAAACGGGGCATAGATTTGAAATTATTCATTTACTCAGTAAATATTTGTTCACTATGTGGTAGGCCCTGTGCTAGCTGCTAGAAAAAAAAAAAAAAAACAATCGATGAATGTTCTAAGACAAATTAATATGTAGCATGTGGTGTGCATGTGAATGTGCAAGTGTATGTATATGAATAGAAGAGCTATTTTTTAAATAATGGTGTTTTCTTTGTGGAAGAAATATAAATAAATTCACATTTTTATTAGACATTATTGAATTTTCTTTTTTTTTAAATTTATTCATGAGAGACACACAGAGAGAGGCAGAGACATTCGCAAAGGGAGAAGCAGGCTCCTCTCAGGGAGCCCAATGCAAGACTCGATCCCCAGACCCCAGGATCATGCTCTGAGCCGAAGGCAGATGCTCAACCACTGAGCCACCCAGGCATCCCATTATTGAATTTTCTAAGGTGTCTACAATAAGAATGTGTCACATTTTAAAAATGTTATAATTTTAAAATGTATATATTGGTTTGCCTTTCAGAACAGTAGTGAGAAGATAGATGTATGAACAAACAGCTATATAGTTATAAGGCAATTGTTATAATAGAGAAATATTGACAAATGGCTGAAAGCATGAGAGCCCTAGCATCGAAGTGTGCCATCAAGAGACGGAATCTTCATGAAGGAGGCAGCATTTCAAGTGAAGCTTGTAAGATTTGTTGGAGTCCCAGAAAATAAATACTCCAGAAAAGGGCAATAGCATTGGAAGATTAATATAAGTAAATAAGCAGACATCAGATTCTGAAGAGTCTTGTATTTTTTGCGGAAGTGTTCAGAATTTATTTTATATACTCCATTTTGAAAATGCAAGCAGGAGAAAGATAAGCAGATGTTCATGCCATGAATGAAGTTACACATTAGCAGTACAGATGTTAGGTTGAAGTGATGTGGACCATGGGATGAAATTAGAAGCAGACAGGAAAATCAGTAAAGAGACACTTGTGATAGTTTAGGTGATAATTAATAGGTAACAGTGATTTGATTGGTTGGGTAGTATGTGTGTGCACACATGTGCACACATGACACATGTGTTTGATGGGTAGATGGCCAAAGGAGCAGAAATTACTTTTTTTCCCTTAAATGAGAGGATAATGGCGTTATTCACCATAATAGGAAATACATGATTAAGAGACTGATGAGAAACTATGATGAATTTAAGGTACATGTGGGATCTTCAAATGGAAAATTTTAGTAGGCAGATGTGTATATGAATATAGACCTCATGAAAGAGATAAAGAGGTAAAAAGTCAGTAAGATTCAATGATTGCTTATATGCAATTGGAGGGGATGGTTGTGAGATACTCAAATACAAGATAAAGAATGAGGAAAAGTTTCTTTCTCCCCCCACCCCCAAGAAAGAGGAAAAGTTTAAAAGAGGAGTGAAATACTGAGTTTGACCTTGGACATGTTATAAATTATTGTGTGATTATTCAAATGTAAACTCTCATGATGCTCCAGACTGTCTGGGTTCAAATCCCAGCTCTAGCACATGTTGAGCATCTCCCCACGAGCAAATTATATAACTTTCATGAGGCTCAGTTTCCTCATCTATATAATAGAATTAATATTAGTCTTAACCCATAGAATAATTGCAAGAATTAAATGAGATAGCTTGTGGAAGGCACGAGAAGTAATATCTGGAGCATAATAAGTGTTAGTTATTATTTGGATTACTTGGAAAAATGAAAGAATTTGGGTCTTAAGTGGTGAAAAATGTAGCTATGTGAAACTCTCCTTGTGTGAAGAAAATGTTCTTTGTTGTGTAGTTACCATAGAGAAGATAACCTCTCTATCTTTATTTTGGTCCACGTATCAAAATGGTGCAAAACAAGTAGTTTTCAATAGAAAGAATAACTGACAAGCAGTCAAGTTTTTGAAATTCAGTTTGCAGTTGTTCAGAAATAGATGATAAGAAAACAAACTTGTGATTGTTTCTCAAGACAGGACTTTGTTGTATCCATCATGACCATGAGGCTCTCTTGCTGTTTTCCAGGCATGGTAGATTATTTTGATCTCCGGGCAGGGTAGTTGGAAGACACCTTTTTCATTTAATGTCCTTAATCATCATTTCCTTTTTCTTACGAGTAAGTATTGCAGATCCAGAAGTGAGCCACCAAAGGGAAGAGAAAGCCTGGAATATGATGTTTAGTCATATCCTCTGAATTACTGAGTCATATTGTTATATCTTTTTGTTTCTTAGAAGAAACTGCAAAGAAATGAGTATTTAGGCTTTCAAGGTTTTCTTGATCTTCTTAAATGCAAAAAATAAGTGGATTTTAAGAGAGGTGGATAAATTTTGAAGGTTTTTTTTTCTGAAAGAATAAATGAATCATATGGTCTGATTATTTAAATATCTACCTCTGGTGATAATAAAATTACCAGCCTATTCACATATCTCTTCAGATCTTTATTCTTAGAAGAACTAATACTTGTGTCTATTACATCATTGTTCTAGGTACTCTGCATATTTTAATGAATTTAATGTGCACAACAGCTCTGAGGGTGAGGTAGGAGCTATTGTTACATACAATTTTAGAGATCAAGAAATTAATTTGCCCTAGTAAGTGGCAGTTTGACTCAAAAGTTTATGAGTTTAATCCTCATACTCTAATGTATATTATTTTAAAAGAATTGATGAAAAATCATGATGAGGGTTATAGATATGTATTTTGAGTTATAGATGTATTTTTAAAGAGTTTGAAAATATATATATAAATATATTAGGAGCCTCATTACATATCTTTAGTAAAGGTTGTACAAAATCATTACAATTTGTAAAAGTATTTTACATGTCTTTTGGTGTTCACAACAACTCTATGGGTAAAGCAGAAAATAATACTTTTGTCCCCATTTTCAAATAAGAAAATGAGATTCAACAAGTTTGCATGGCATATGGTAGAGTTGGGACAAGAATATAGATTTGTCCAGTGTCTTTCCCATCAGGCCATCTTCCTACTTTCATAAACAGTAATCCCATGCACCTTTGCAGAGTAGAGAAATCATAGGGCAAAATGTGACATTTTTTGAAATAGATGTTTTGCTGAACCATAGGGCAAAATGTGACATTTTTTGAAATACATGTTTTGCAGAACCACAAAATAAGGTAAACATTTACTATTGGTACTGAATTTAATACCAAATCTAAATTTCAAGTGAAGAGTAGCTAAATCATTTTATTCATTTACGTATATATCTATCATCTATCTATCTATTGGAACTATAAGATCCAATCTTATCAATTCAGTTTTAGAAATGACAGTTTTTCAAAAGGAACATTTTGGAAATTAGACTATCTTCATTGCCTGTTGCTCTTTTAAATATTTTTTCTTAAATAAATTTAAAGTGTTTCTAAGAAGAATCAAAAATTATATTTGATCTCATTTAAAGCCATTCTAAAAACCAATCTCTCCATGTTATTATTCACTGAGAGTAGTTTTGAAATAATTACTTATGATTGGATCATAGATTAGTACAGTTTATCCCTTTTTGTTCGTTTGTTTTTAAAATTCACGATACTCTTGGGAGGTTAATCACGTTGCTCTGCTACACATTGTGCATTAATAAAATAATAGTGTTTAGAACATTCTAGAGCTATCTTTTCCAAGTTGCTACTTCAATTCAGTAAACCAGGTTTCCTTCCAGTCATAGTGATTTTCTGGAACCTACTCTGAAAGCAAGAACAATAGATATCCCCTGAGTTTGTTACAAATCTGAGGCATAACTATTGGAGAAAATTGATAAATGAGATATATAGAAAGGCAAATAAATTAAGGAAATGGATGAGGGTGGAGAGGGAAGTGGTAGCAATGGCTAAAAAATTAGGACAACTTTTTTCTTGCTAGTTTACTCTTCCTGCAGAAAAAGTCTAATCAAAAGTCTAATCAGTCTATGCTCTCAAAGGACTTAAGAACCTGCCTTCTGGCTAGCAGCTTCATCCTTGAGTTAAATTTTTTCTACAGTGAAGCAGACCAGATAATGAAGGAAAGGCTAGCTAATGAAGTCACGTAAAGTTGATCTATTTATTTTTTGTTTGTTTTGTTTTTTTGTTTGTTCATTTGTTTTTTATTTTTATTTTTTTATTTTTTGTTTTAAGAATGTCAAAGTTATTCCAAGTTTATTGAGAATCCGAATGGTCTTATAGAAAATAAAGCCTTAGGCCCTGAGTTTGGAGCCACATTCAGTCAAGTAGACTGATGCAATGATAAGCATTGCACCACATAGAAATAAAAGGTGACAGTGGCTTTTTTTTTTAAGATTTTATTTATTTATTTGAGAAAGAATGTGCATGTGCACACACACTAGCCTAGTTTTTGAGGAGGTGGAGGACAGAGGGGGAGGGAGGGAAAGGGACAAGCAGACTTAAGCTGAATCCTATGAGGGTCCCATCTCAAGACCCTGAGATCAGGACCTGAACCTAAATTAAGAGTCGGACACTTAACCAACTGAGCCACCCAGGTGCCCTGTGTCAGTCGATTTTTAAGTTGGTGCTGTAGTGTCCATGTATATAATCACTCCATAAATTCCCTCACTCTGTATTATGCATGAGACAATCCTCTTTTTTACATATACTTCTCAGCATACAATCTTTCTTATTCTGACGGATATTTTTTAAATTTACCATATCTCCCATACCAAAATTATGGTGAAGGTGAAGTAGTATAGCTGAGGGTAATGGAGTATCCACCCTTCCTTGTCCATGTCCTCCTATAGACAGTCTTATATGTGTCTTCCTAAAAATCAAATAAATTCTCTGTTTGCCTATATTTTATTTAATTTTCTCTTTCTCCTCTATGTTCTTACAGCATTTAAGTCATGCTTCTGCTATGGAATCTGTTATCTAATATATATGCTTTATATTTGTCTCTACTGCTTGATAATAGCCATCATATTATATTCATCTTCATATTGTTCTCTTACACCCAGCAAAATTACTCCTTGTGCATAGTAGACATTTAATAATTGTGAGATTAATCCATGAGAACACTATTTCCCTATATTTTCTTTACCTCTATTTTTTTGTGAAGCATATTTTCTTCTATTTTCCTTTTTAAGAAACAAAATTAGATTTTGTTATTTGAAGAATGTGCTAAATCCTAGATCATTCCTTTCTTGATGATTAGTATAACAGTCCACCAACAGGAAGCCCCCAAGAGATTTTTATAACCATACCTGAAACAGATACCAGAAGCAGATATCAATGAGTCTAGATATATGTCAGAAAGAAAAGTCATCATTAGTTGATTATCACTTTCTGTGCAAAATTTGTCCTAGTCCTGTTCTTGTAAGGTCCTGCAAGTCCTGTTCTTGACTGGCATGTTGATTAGCCTTAATGCTGTGGCTAGAGAACAGGGATGGTTAGTGGTAGCTATGGACATACTAGGCACTGTACTTTCCACATGCATTATTTCATTTAATCCTATGTGGTAGGCACAAAGAATGTAAGTGATTATCCCAGTATCACACATTAGCACGTGAAGGAGCCTGGCATCCAAACCCACATAGTTTGCTTCTAGCCTTTACACTTAACCACAACATATTCTGTTCCTGTCAAGTTTCCCTTTCTGGAGAAAGAATGAATTGAAATGATAAAAGGCAAATTGAATTTTCTCATGGAAATAAAATTAGTATGGAGCGTTATTTGCTAGGTATGTTTAATGGCCCTTTTCCTTATATTTTTTTAAAAGATTTTATTGATTTATTCATGAGAGACACAGAGAGACAGGCAGAGACAGGCAGAGAGAGAAGCAGGTTCCATGCAGGGAGCCCGATGTGGGATTCCATTCTGAGACTCCAAGATCACGCCCTGGGCCAAAGGCAGACGCTCAACTGCTGAGCCACTCAGGCGTCCCCCTTTACCTAATTTTTAATAAAAGTGACTATGAATATATTTAACGTATTGAACATATTTAACCTATTGAGCGCATGACACGTACCAGTATGTGTATGTGAATTAGGGCAACTAAGTAATGAAACATCTTAAATTATAATAAATGTACACTATTTCATTATACTGTTTGGAAGGGTTCTTATCTTCTTAATCTGTGCCTTATTTTCTACAAAGCAGAAGAGGAACTAATAGTTTTTACTATAACTATGATATTCAGAAAGCCTTCTCTGATGGGATATTTATAGACATTCTCAAGGAGGATATTGTGAATACTGGGCCACTTCATAGATTTTTGCAGTTTTTCTTTTCATTCAACAAAGCTTCCCATAGAAAGAACAAATAGAGAAGATCAAATTTTTAATTATTATATTTTATACATCTTTCAAAATGAAGATCTATTCTTCTTTTATTACTTTTTTAGATCTTTCTATCCTTGACTTGTTATTTCATTGTCATTCATAACTTTATCTTAGCTTAATTTTTAACTATTTAATTTTTTACCACAATTTCACTATACAGTTGATCTTCAAATAACATGGGAGTTAGGGGTACCAATACCCAGCTGTTGAAAACTTCTGTATAATTTTTGTCTCCCCTGGAACTAAATCGTTAATAGCCTATTGTTGACCAGAAGCCTTACCAATAACATAAATAGCCAATACATATTTTTTATGTTACATGCATTAGATGCTTGTATTCTTAAAGTAAGCTAGAGAAAGGAGTTATTAGAAAATCATAAGGAGGGGATCCCTGGGTGGCTCAGTGGTTTAGTACCTGCCTTTGGCCTAGGGCATGGTCCTGGAGTCCCGGGATCGAGTCTCACATTGGGCTCCCTGCATGGAGCCTGCATCTCCCTCTGCCTGTGTCTCTGCCTCCCTCTCTTTCTGTGTCTCTCATGTATAAATAAATAAAATATTTTTTTTAAAAAAAAGAAAATTATAAGGAAAAGAAAATACATTTATACCACTGTACTATAAAAAAATCTGCATATAAGTAGACCAATGCAGTCCAAACCTTTGTTGTTCAAGGGTCAGCTGTACAATATATTTTAACCCTGAAAGCATTAATGGTGTTCAAACTGAAACATGACTCAGATTGATTCTGAATCCAGAAACATAAAACTTTTAATCTTGCTTTCGAATCCTGCATTTTGTTTTCTGATTGTGTATAATGCTAATTTTCAAATGGGTAATTTTGCCCCCTGGGGTCGGTCATTTGACAATGTCTGCAGATATTTAGGTGTCAGGACTTGGGGTATTACTGGCATTTAGTGAGTAGAGGTCAGAGATGCAGCTAATCATCCTTTACTCCACAGGAACTCCCCCACCCAACTCCCCCAGTTATCCCATCCAAAATATCAAGAGTGTTGAAGATAAAAATCTTTATTTATTCGCACCCTTATTGAGAACATTGCTTTGCTACCTCTTCAGCTACTCTGAAGGATTTTTAGACATTGTACAGAAAAGTTAATAGGTCTGATTTGTGAGGGAATTTTTACATTCAAACGAAAGTCATGCTTCAAAGTCAAAGAGACAGGGGATCCCTGGGTGGCTCAGCGGTTTGCACCTGCCTTTGGCTCAGGGTGTGATCCTGGAGTCCCGGGATCGAGTCCCACGTCAGGCTCCTGGCATGGAGCCTGCTTCTCCCTCCTCCTGTGTCTCTGCCTCTCTCTCTCTCTCTCTCTCTCTCTCTGCCTCTCTCTCTCTCTCTCTCTCTCTGTCTATCATAAATAAATAAATAAATCTTAAAAAAAAAAAAAAGTCAAAGAGACAGAAGGCAAGAATGAAAACTAGACCCTAGCTTGAGGAGCTTGGTTTTTTTCCCAGGAGAACCAAGTTTTTCCATAATGAAAGCAGGAAAAAAGGAAACAATGGGTGAAGGTGCAGATAATGTTGAAGATGTGCAGATATAAATTTCCAGATATTTGTATCAAATGTCTTCTGTTCACTCTTGGGATAGGAGGTTAGATTATCTGTTGGGAGACTGAAAGGTAGCAGTGGTAAACTAGGTTTAAGAATAATAGAAGTTGAGGGGATCCCTAGGTGGCGCAGCGGTTTGGCGCCTGCCTTTGGCCCAGGGCGCGATCCTGGAGACCCGGGATCGAATCCCACGTCGGGCTCCCGGTGCATGGAGCCTGCTTCTCCCTCTGCCTGTGTCTCTGCCTCTCTGTGTGTGTGTGTGTGTGACTATCATTAAAAAAATATATAAAAGAATAATAGAAGTTGAAATAGCTTCTGTAGAGAATGGGCAGTGGCTGGGTTTGAAGCTAAAGGGACAGGTGCATCTTGATTCAGAGAGCTCATAAACTTTGTGCTGGAAATAAACAAGGGCTCATTTCTTGCTGAGTAGACTAGAATGCAGGGCAGAGTTCTAGCTATAGCAAGGCACTTGGGAAACCAATAGAAAACTAAGGAGAAGCACAACTGGACAAAAACAATGATAGTTAAGGGAAGCAATTGTATCTTGATGGACACGGGAGGTCCCAGGTTTATGGTGCAAGATTGATTCTTAGTCCCAGCTGCAGATGGGAAGGGAGGTCTTACTCATGTTTCAAGCATTAGCTCCACACTTACTAGAATAAAGTGTAGCGTGTTGTTGTTGTGGATGCTCAATAAATATTTGTTGAAATGAATAAATGCCACATACTGTACTGGGCACTGAAGATATATACATTGCTAAAGAAAACAGTCTTTTCTTGTATAAGCTGGTTTGATTCATATTTTTGGCCTTTTGAGACTGAAAGAGAAATACATGATATAAGCAAGAAGCACAGTGTTCTCTAGCCAAAGGAGGGCCATTTGATCCAATCTCAAGAGTTCAGATACATATTCCCAGAGGAAGTGAGATTTGTACAGTATGTCAAAGATGGGGCAGTATCACTTTATTCTTGTAAGGATGGGTCCATGTGGGCTAAGGTAGGCAGAAATTCACCCCCTTCCCTGAATTCCTTTACCTTCCTCACCAGAGAAAAGTTGTTCAGGTCTGGAAAATCCAACAGAAGCTTCTAGTCTGGGTAAGCTTTACACACATTAATTGTGAGCCACCTCCCTATTTTAAATACTTTAGCAAGTACCATATGTAGAAATTCCAAAGTTAAATTGCACTAAATTAAGGACAGTTGATTGTAGATGAGATGAAAGTCCTGAATTTGGGGTGGGAGACAAGGATTTTATGTTAAGTATCATCACTTGAGTAATGTTACTAACCATTGCAGGAGAGCTGTTGGATATTCCTACTTCAGTTCCCTTTTAGGCAGCATGAAATTTGTAATTGTCTCTCATGTGATATTAATCAGTACCAAAAAAAGGACTCAGAATGCTTGGAGCAAGGAGTACTAAGAAAATTCATTTTCTTATTCAAGATACATGTTCAGGTACATTTACTGGAAAACACATTTCTCTGTACTAACCCATAATTTAGATATTAGATTATAGAGCAAAAATAGCTGTATTTTTCTAATGAAATAAAAATTTTTTTGCTCCTTCAGTCTTATGTTATAAATTGTTGGACTTAATTCTTGCTAATGTGTCTTTTTTACGTTAGATGTGGTATACATGCTATAAATAACCTGATAGTTATTAGAATATTTCCCAGGGAATCTGATTCATAAAATGAGGCTGAGGAAAAGACAGTCCTTTGTTTGTTTGTATCAGATTCAGAAATCTACTGGTTCTGAGGAAAAAGCTAAAAATGTATTTATTTGTAAGAATTTTATGTTTTTCAAGATACTTTTTAATCATATATTAATTTAATCATTCCTCATAATCATTCTGAGTTAAGTATTATAATTTTACCCATTTTTATACTTTAAGAAAGTAAGGGGGTTAAAGAGCTTGGCCAAAGACCCAGGAGTTACTGGGGTACAATCAAGTTACATGGGTTGCCTCACTCACAAGGATCAAGTCTGTGCTAGCTAGCCTCCTTCTTGTGGAAAACTGCTTCTCTACCTTCACCTCCCATGTATGTTCTGACTAGGAGCTGCCTCATCTTGTGACCTCAATTCCCTGGGCAACACTAACTGACCTTGGAGTGGCCACTTGACCTAAACTGGACTAATAATAACTCTGCTGGCCCAGCTCATAAATACATGAAGGGAGCCTAGACAATTAGAACCTTCCCTCACTTTTTTTTTTTTTTTCAACCTGGACAAAGAGAGGCATGGAGGTAGGTGAGGGAGGTGATGTGGAGAGAGGTTTCTCTTCTCTGTCTTGGATGCTGTCCTCTGGGAGCCAGAAGAAGCCACTGGAAGTTGACCCAGTAGGCTCATCGCGAGTGCTGGTCCAGGAGAAAGAAGCTGACAGAGAGGCACCTGGCAGCACTCATCTCTCTGATCCAGTTTTCCTTCCTGACAACTGTGTTTTTAACCTGCTGCCTGTCTGGTTTCCTGAACCAATAAATACCTCCTCTTCCTTCTGACTAAGCTAGTTCTAGCTGAGTTTTTGCAACTTCTCACAAGGTCCTGACTCACACAACTATGAAGAGGCAGAACCAGAATTCAAATGGATTCTCTTTCCCCCATTTCCATGCTGTTTCCACCAAACTACAATATCCATCGTGCCTCTGTTCTGGGGTTCTTAAGTCCTTCTGGAATTAATGTTCATTTACACTGGGCATAGTAGATGAGTTGTGCCAGGTGCAAGTTTCTGGCTTTCTGTCTTGGCTGTCATGATTTATGCTTCCTGAAAATTCCAGAGTGGTATTTCTGGTAAGAAAAGTTAAACAGCCAGGTGGACTCAGGATAAGCTAAGTTCTGGGCTGAAGGAAGTTGTTCAGATTTTGTACATTTAGAGCTGCCTGGAACTCTTTGTTGTTAGGTATCTGATCCCATTTTCCCCCTTTCAGTGAGAAAAGCCAAAAAAGTGGGAACATGAAGGTTTTTGTCTGTGTCTCTCTCTGCCTCTCTCTCTGTCATGAATAAATAAATAAATAATCTTTAAAAAAAGAACTATACCAGATCATTTGATGTAATTATACCCCTTGCTCATTGTATTCACTAGAGTCAAATGACTGATTCTTCCTGAATGACAGGAGGCAGTTCTTCACTCTTCTGAATTCATTATGTATGTTACCACTGCATATTCCAACACCTTTTATTTATTTATTTTAAAGATTTTATTTATTTATTCATGAGAGACATACAGACAAAGGCAAAGACACAAGCAGAGGGAAGCAGCTCCCTGCAGGGAGCCCGATGTGGGACTCGATTCCAGGACCCCAGGATAACGACCCGAGCCAAAGGCAGACGCTCAACTGCTGAGCCATCCAGGTGTCCCTCCAACATCTTTTAAAATCTTATCTCTAATCCATTCCACTTGTTTTAAGAAAAATCTTGGTTATTCAGATGTCATGGAATCCTTGACCCAGATTCTTATTCTCAAATAACATATAGATTTACACTAAAAAAGCATGTGCATTTATAGACATATAATGCATGCATTATATACATATAATTAATCTAGACTTTATCTTTAATAAATTACAAGATTTTTTGGCATAAAAGTAGGACACTCAATTAAATAATTTTTTTCAACCCTTATAGTTCTTACTATATTCTTCAAATAACTTTGTGATTGATAAATCTTTTTAAATTCATTTCAACTTAGAGGAAAATAAATTCATTTATAAGGACTACATCATGCTCTCTATAGTCACAAATTAATATATTCATAGGATATATCATTTATGACAAGAAAACATCTCTGCTTAGTTCTTGACCATTGGATAGGGCCATTTTCATTGAACTAATTGCATAATAGCAACGACAACAGTAACAGCAACAAATACTGATTCAATATAAAAATTTAATGAAGAATACTAAAGACAAAACCAACCTGAGTTCCATAATTCAATTAAGAGAGTGACCAAGATTACAGTGAAGATTTTTAGAAGGTCAAATCAAATTCTGCTTGTGTTCTCACTGACCTGCAATGCTGTGTGACAGGATTCAGTGCCAAGTCAGTTTTAGCTGTCTCTTTTTTCCTTACTATGCTCGCAGCTTCTACTGCCATAAGTAGAGACAATAAAAGGCAATACAAGTCAGAGGCAAAAACAATTAAAGGGAAGCAGACTCTTGCGTGAGTTTTCGAGTTTCTCTTCATCCTGGTTTATGTACTTTCTGTGAATATGTATGTGATTTCTTTTTCTTTGCCAAGTCACCTGATTTCTCAAGTCCTGGCTTAGGAAATGTGATTAGTAGGGAGGCGTGCCATTGGCTCACAGAAAACTGTGTTACAAGCGCCGTTTGTTTTATTTTTACTGAACTAACTTTAATGTGCCATGTAATTACAAAGCTTGATTATTTATATTCTGAGGTTAAAAAAGGTAAGGATTAGTCTATTTTTTTTAATTCCCATTTCTCCTAGAGCAGTTCTGCTTTGCTAACCTCTTACATTCCAAGATATCATTTGCCAGGACAATGATTGACATTTTGATATCCGATGCACAAATGATCTCTCCAGAATAACTGGAAATTTTAATATTTTGGGGATCTGAAATAATTCATAGAGGTAAGCTATAGAATTTGGTGTAGAATTTGTTTTTCCCCCAAGAGAGACAAAATGCTGGTATTTATCTAAATTTAGTGGATGATTTAGAAGAATTTAAGAAATCACTTCTTCCTAAAGAATTTGTTAAAGGCTCTGAGTAGCTGAAAAGTCAACAACAAAATTACTCTCAATATTACACACGTCCACACTTTCCTCACTTATAAAAACCAAATTTAATTACACATCAGATACTGCACTATTTGCTATATATACATTTATTTTTTATATATACATAATTTTTAGTTTATTTTATTAAAGATTTTATGTATTTATTCATGAGAGACACACAGAGAGAGGCAGAGACATAGGTAGAGGGAGAAGCAGGCTCCAGGCACAGAGCCCAGTGCGGTACTCAATCCCAGACCCCGGGATCACGCCCGAGCCAAAGGAAGACGCTCAACTGCTGAGCCACCCAGGAGTCCCTATATATATAATTTTTATACATATATTTCCTTTGCTTAAACTTCACAGCAATGTGCACGGATTAGGCATAACTACCCCTCTTTTGCAAATGAGAAGGCTGGGACTATGCAATTAAGTATCTTTCCCTCACTCACAGCTAATAAACAACCAGGACTACACACCTAACCCCTATGTTATACTCTTTCCTTTAGGGGGGCTTATTAAAAATAGCAATAAAACAAATTTAAAATTTGACATTCTGCAGTATTATGGGAAGGAGACCTGCCTGGAGCTCTATTTCTTCCTCATCACTAATCTGCATCCTAGTAAGTGAGGGCATTCTTCCTAAACTATAGCTCCAAACTGTTATATTTGGTGAGAATTCTTTAATTATACTAGCAGATTAGGACGTGAATTCATAAATATACTGTAACGGTTCAAAAACAGACACAGGCACACTTATTTCCACCTAGACAAAGAGTCACAGTTTGAAATCCTGTTTGTGTGGACATCATTGAACTCCATCTCTTGAATTAACTATCCCAGTGCCTGTGTTGGAATAGTTCAAAAAAGAACATTTCTGGAGAACATATTTGTAATGTAGTGGTAGAGATACTCTGATAAAGAGTGAATTACTTTTTCTTTACAGATATTTTCCTTTTTTCTTAGTTACCTATTACTGTTAGCTGCTGGTAATTATAAATAAGAAATTGTCTCATATTTTTAGGATTTCTTAGTATTAGATCATTGTTTCTAGATGGAAGGAAGTTGAATGTTTGGAACTTAAGTGACTTACTCAAGATTACAACAAAGTCTGTCAAAAGAGAACAAGAAACTTCCTGCTTGTGTCAGATGTCGGCAGCTCAATTTGCCTTCTTGCCATTGCTTTCCCTTCAAGCCCATGGGCTTTTTCATATGGGGTAAATGGGCTTGTTCTTGAGTATGACCACCACTGCTGCTCTCTGAAATGACATCAACTTGAATCAAAGTTTATTTCTTATGGTTGGCATATAAACCTCATTGTTTTATCATGAGATATCAAATCTAGAAGTGAAGATTCCTTGTCAGTTGCTAATTTCTTTGAACAAACCTAGCCTTAAGAGTTGATTGTTCCTGGCAAAGGTTTTGAACTTCAGGCAGTCTTGAGTCAACCATAAGTAAGCCTAAGGAATAAGACAGTGTGACCCATTGCCCTCTTATTTCAAAACATAGTTTGCACCCACTAGGTATCTACCTGGTATGACATAATATATCAGGTAGGGCACTGTTAGCTCTGACTCACACAGGTATCACTGTTGTCTGGGCATGAATGATTTCTATAATTCATTTATCGTGAAATAAGATTTAATTCAGAGTTCTTTAGAGCTTAGAAATTAATTCTGCATATGTTCTCATCATTCTTAATTATATAGCTTATTTTTTTTCTGTTGCCAATTCTATAATATCATGTCATTTATCCTGTATAGCAGTTTTCTCATGAGCTTTGATTATATAAAATTTGCTTTGTTGACTTAGACTTTATATCTTTTGCGGGGCAAGCCAGAGATGACACCAATTGAACTGGAAGGACAGGCCTCTTTGTTGGTTTCTCTGAGTACACCAGACATTGATAGACAGTTTCACTTTCCTTAAATATCACTTCTTACTTCCGCTTTCATAGAATCCTGTGGGGTCCCCATGGAATGACAATATTGTTGATTAAATAAAATTAAAACTTTGAATAATGTTTCTAAAACTCATCTGATTGCTTCCTAACTTATATATGTAATAACATTCACTGCACACCAGAATACATGTCCCCTTTGACCCCTGTGTCCAGGTCATACGGTGTTTCTTCTGCCATTGCACCATCCACACCAGTCATTCTTAAAGTGTATGCCCCCCTCCCTAATTTCTGCTCCTTTAAAAATGCTGTAAAATGTCCTTCTGTAGATTTATTATTTGCCCACAATACTTACTGAACTTGTCTTCAACAAGTTGAGCACAGAAATAAGAGGGTAAATGTGCTTACTGTGTGGCGCTACTCACCACTTTCCATCAGTGATCAGAAAAAACACGAATATTCCCCTAACCATATATACCAACTTACTGTTTCTGCAATGTTATATTTTATCTTCTATCCTATTATAAAAGATTTTTTGTCCACACTCTTATGTAAAGTCAAGCCCTCCACCTGTGCATGGGATCCCATCCTGACAGCCTCACTTAATTCAGGTTCTTTGCCTGTTGTCATTAGAAAGATTTTCTCTAACAGCCTAAAATAGCAGCTCCTCTGCACCATTGCCTTCTATCCTCTCAACCTGTTTTACTTTTCTTCAAGGCATTTATAATGACCTGAAATGATATTGTACATTTATCTGTCTCCTTCTACTTAGAACAGAGGTTGGCAAACTATGGCTGGAGGGCCAAATCAGCCTGCCATCTCTTTTAACAAATAAAATTTCATTGGAACACAGCCATGGCCACTTGCATGTCCTTCAATGACAGCTTTCCCACATACAATGACAGAGTTAAGTAGTTGTGACAGGGACTATGAGGCCCACAAAGCCTAAAATATTTATTATCTGGAACTTTATAGAAAATGTTGGCCAACCTGTGCTTGAGAATATAAACTCCACAAAGGAAAGTATTTTGTTTTGTTCCCTCCCTTAAGCCCAGTGCCTAGAAGAATAGCTGGCACTTAACAGAGGCTCAATAAATATTTGTTGAAGAGAGAATGAATGGACAGGTCCTCTATGGCACCATCTTATCCTTTACCCTCTCTGATTCAGTCTTCTGTTTTTATTATCCTTCCTCCATTTTCCATAAACTCTGGCCTCTGATTTGTTTCTTCTATTAACCTTTTTCTTCATATTCATCAGCTTTTCCATTTGGAGGAAAAGTCCTAAAAATAGCTCAACAAAATTTGGAAATAAAGGTTAGCTTAAAGGAATTTTTTTCTTTGGCAATAGTATTAAAAATGTGTCCACTGTTTCCATGCTAGCATCTGTATCATTGTGTTCATTCTGGAGCAGAAACTCTGTCAGGAAGAAATAGTATTTGTTTTAATAGTTATTCTTCACAAATAGTTACCTAGCATATTGCTCAATGCTTTTGGTAATGTTTGCTAACAATGTTGTCATTCTTTACCATTTTATTTACTCCATGTTTTGTGGAGTAAATTCTCTTTATATTTTGTTGACTGAGCATTTTACTTGTTATTATTAATGTGTTTAATGCTTACCCTATCTTCAGTTTTTGCTCATGAGACTTTATCCAAAAAGTAAACACTCCTGACACATGCAGTTCTTTTGATTTCACAACTTATCCATGCCGGAGATACTTTCCATACTAACTTTGATTTCTTGCAGATGTGGAATAAAACCAGTACTAAATAAATGAACTTTCTATGCCTATTCTTAAAACAAAAGAAAACAAACAAAAATTTCTGCTGGATCTGATTACTCCTAGGTGACTAAAAATTCTGTGAACCTGTGGAGACTGGAATGTACTGGCAGCAAAGAGCCTGGGTTATCTATTGGAATCTTAGATTGTGTTTTTGAAATAGGAAGTTAAATCGTTAATGTGTCCAAAAATAATCTCAAGTGTAAATTATTATTGCTCCCATAGAGGGAAGTTCACAATTGCATAACATCTTATAAAGGTAAAAATGTGACTCTCATTATACAATTATTCACGTGTTGTGAGTGAATGCATCAAATCTGATCCATCAGAGCTGTGGACATGATCATTTCTGTGATTTGGTTCTAATACCCAAGAGACTTTCATGATTCATCAGTCAAGGTGATTTGCTGCTGTCTTATCATGAGTGGTGATGAGATTACTTGATCCTTCTCTCTGTGTCAACCTCTGACCTCATTTATTTAATTGAGTTCTGAGGTTTACTCCTGGCAAGTCTCCAGATCATGTTCAATCTCCCCTAGTTTCTTAATTATAATTTATATGTGTCTTATAAATTGTGATAATGGCAGAGAAGCCTGATGAAAGATATTTACTTCTAAATATCTAAATACATTTCTAAGTTTATTTCAAAATTTAACATATGTAAGTAATAAAAGTTTGATTTTTAATAATAATAACATCTCTAAGTAACTTTGATATATTCTAGTTTTCTAATTACCAAGCTGGTAAGGACAACTAAAATACCAGAAAATAAAAAGATTAGCCTATGCCATGCAATGGAAAGGTTTTTTAAGCTGTTGTTTTTCATTTTGTTTTTGAGTTCCAGTGGATTGTTTTTGCTTATTTTTCACAAATCTCTGTTATTAGGTACTCAAACTAAAGTAATAAAATCTACTAAGTTTATTGCACACGTTTATCATTTTCTGGTGAACCAGAAACTACATAGTATATGACAGCATGGCAGAGCTGAATCAGTTCCTAGGAATCAGGAGACCCAGTCCCGGAATGGCTTCTATTGTGTGATGTTAAACAGGTCACATAACTTCTCTGGGATTTGGTTTCCTCATCAGTAATGAAAGAGGGTTGAATTAGGTGATCCTCTCTTCCCTTCCAGATTAGTAGTATCACACTCTATTTTAGGGCCTCTGGAAAGGCTTTATGTTGTGGGAAAAAAAAAATTCACAAGCTGGAATCCAGGTATACATTCTATTCATTTTTTATTACTTATTTCAAGATTTCCTTGAAAATGAGGATAAAAATTTAATTTATTTAGCTTATTCATCTTTTGTTATTCCAAAGGCACACCCAACCACGGGGTCAGTAAGAAAATGTTCAAACATTTGTAAACAATCAACTTTCCTAATGTGAAGGCCAACTCAGTGGAATCTTAAACAGGGCAAGGCAATGAAAACAGTCTAAGCCCTGGCTTGGACTCCTTTAAGGGGTCCAAAATTCAGATTCGTTGTTAATCATATCTTCTTCATCTCTGTTTCTTCTACAATAATATTTTATTGCTTAAGGCAAAAAGAGTAGAAAAAGACAATACAACTGACTCACCGAAGTATAATCTCAGCATAAAGATTTAAACACGGTGACTCTGTATTAGGCTGATCACCAAGCAGGATGATCAGGCAATCTGCCTCATATTAGACTGCACAAACTGTGAAGGGCCACCTGGTGTTTTAGGTGCCCAGACTGAGCCTGTTGCTAAAAACAATTTATAACGTTGGTTGCTAAAAATCTCGATTGTATTCACAAGCTGGAATACTCAGGCTGTGAATTATATGAAAGAGGGAATGAATCCAGAGAGGTAAGCAAAGGGCATCATTTGAGAGTTTTTCCTGACCTGGATGAACTTGAGGGTTAATTTTGTATCTTTGCAGTTTTATAGGGATGGGAAAGGAAGCCCAGGGTTTGCCTAACATGGGAAGCTTAGTAAGAGACACACCCCCTCCATAAAACTGGGACACACCAAAGGACTATACTCTAATTAAAAGGGTGAACCAGAAATAAACCTGCATGTACCACACACACTGCCCCTCCCTAGGTATTTCAAGAAAAACTGCCTGTATTCAACCTTGATAATAAGCTGAATTTTTAAAAATCTCCTGAGCATTTCTAACGATCAACTAACCCTCATATATGCTTGAATATATAACTCCTACTGCTAGAGGTGGCCTGAAAAATCTTAAGTCAAGTTACTTTCAAGTGATCCTAGACTGGTAATGCTAAGGCACTTGACAGAAACAAGTGGGAGTCTCTTTCAGACTAAGGGTCCCCATCAATAAAAGCCCAAGAAATAGGAACAACTCATTAAAAACAAAGCACATAAGGAAACAAAATACCAAGAGTGAGAGCCAACAGACAAGAGACAGAGAGGTCTGCAAACATTTTGGAGTTAATAGACACATATGTTAAAAGAAGTAAGAATTACAGATTTTAAGAAACAAAAAAAGAAGAGTTTTTAAATTATGAGTAAAGAGCAAGCACAATTAAAACAGAGCCTACAGAAATAAAACATAGTGAAATGAAGAACTAAATGTATGGGTTCAATAGTGGGTTTATTTTTTATTTTTTTAAAGATTTTATTTATTCATTTATGATAGACATAGAAAGAGAGAGAGAGAGGGGCAGAGACACAGGCGGAAGGAGAAGCAGACTCCATGCTGGGAGCCTGACGCAGGACTCAATCCCGGGGCCCCAGGATCACGCCTGGGCCAAAGGCAAGTGCTAAACAGCTGAGCCACCCAGGGATCCCCTCAATAGTGGGTTTAGACCAGTTCACAAGAGAATTAATACTCTAGACCTGAAGATGTTACCAGTTCAGTGAGTAAATGAGAAGGAAGATTAAAAAGCAGAGGATAAAAGAAAAGCAGCCTTAATCCAAAATAAATCTAGTCACCATCCCAGAAGGAGAAGACAGAGAATGTTCAACTGTCCCAACAGCAGTGTTTTCTGAAAATATAATGATTGAGACCTAATAAGAGATATCAGGAAAACTAAAGAAGCCCAAGTAAGATATATAAAATGATACCTATACCTAAATGTATCACAGTGAAATGCTAAGTTTAAAAAAAGTCTTACACACAGCTCTGGGGACAGGGGATGTTGGAGTGAGAGATGGGGCAGCAGAGAATCACAAATTGCAAATTGCAAAAGGCACAGAAAAATCAAGCGATGAGCATTTTGAGGCTTTTGAGTTTCTGGGGTAGAGTAATAATGGAGTTACCGAAAGCGGTGAATAGAGAGGTTTAATAGGTTTCATATTTACCAAAGCT
Organism: Nyctereutes procyonoides; assembly: GCF_905146905.1. Lineage (NCBI taxonomy): Eukaryota > Metazoa > Chordata > Mammalia > Carnivora > Canidae > Nyctereutes > Nyctereutes procyonoides. The sequence continues at coordinate 426,773 of NW_026575130.1, forward strand.
CTGTCATGAATCAGGAGACCTTAGTTGTATGCCTTAATTCTCTGACAGTCTGACGATGTGGATATAGATATCTTCATCATATAGTAAGAAAAATGAAACTGAAAGACATTAATTTTTCAAGACCATAAAGCTAGTAAGTGGTCAAAGGAGGTTTCAAACCCATGTCCATTTGCCTCCAGAGCATGTAGATAGGGGAGTTTTGCTTTATGGCTAGAAGGGACAAGAGAAAGAAGAAAGTCAGTGAAAAAGGAAATAAATTCATATTGGCATCTTTTATGGATCCCTGTCAGAGTTACTGGGAAGAAGAGAGTTCTGAAGTTAACCATGACCTAAATGAACATTATAAAAGCACAGTTTTCCAACACTTGAGATTGATCACGAAGGCCATGACATGTATTACTTTATAACGAGGATCACTAATACTAAAGTCTATGTTGTTCATTCATTCCTTAATTCAACAAATACAAATTGAGCTCCTAGTTTGGGTCAAGAACTGTGTGGGGTACTGGGGATGCAACAGCCCCAATCCCTGCTTTCACAGAACTTATATTCTACTAGAGGACATGCAAAATAGGAAATTTAAATGAATTATGCTGAGTGATAAGTAAAATCAAGTTGGGGTGCTATTGTAGGAATGTAGGCAGCAGAGTTGTTTGGGCTGTGGAGTTGCAGGGTTGTTGGGGTTGCAGGGAGGTAAGAAAGAATGATCCCAAAAGTTTGAAACTTGAAGGACAATGGTGAAAATTAAGTGCACTTGGCACAACTTTGAGTTGCAAACAGTACGGTTGCTTGGAGGATAAGATGAGAAGAAAATACAACCTGTTATCCAGCATTTTATCTCCAGCAGAGTTATAGCTTGTTGGTGTTTTTAACCCCCACCGTTACCCCCCACCCTCTAAGGAGGGAGGGTACTGGCAATGGAAGGGTGGCGCAACGAGGCCGGTCCCTGTTGGAAGGGACACCTTTGCTAGTAACCTGGCAGGAAAGGGGAATCTGGAGAAGAAAAATAGAAAATTTCTATAAGGAATTTTCAAGTGGTCAGCTGTAGAGTATGTGCTATTAATGACCTCTTCCTTTTTTTTTAATTTTCCATAAAATCTTATAAAAAGTCCACAGTTCTCAGCAATAATTTTTATGAAGTAGATTCATTACTTTTTTTGGTGGAGGCGGAGGTTGGGGAACTCAAAGAGAAGGATGAGGGAACAGATGAAATCCAGGTTATATTACACATGATCTCCTAATTTAAGCCCCCAAGGATAGTTTTTCAACCAGAGCAGAGAGGGTGGGGAAGATAGAATAAGCCTTGAATAAAAACTAAAAAGGCTTTTCCTCTAAAAACTCCGAATGACATTAGGGTAATGTGGCTTAACCCAGATGCCAGAGTACACAAACTGGGGAGAGAATCTCCTTCCCACTTTGGCCAAAGTCTAGGCATGGGCTGTAGAGCAGGCTTGCAGCAGTCTCTCTGAGCCCACCATCTCTGCTCCTGAGCAGCTGCACAAGGTCTGTCATGAGAGTCATGCCAATGACCTAGATATTTCAGGAGATACATTGTGGGCATGTGGACTTGCTATTGTGAACCTGGTTTTAAAGATAGGAGATAGCAGGACAGAGAGGTTAAGAAACTTGCTCAAGGTCACCAAGCAAGAAAGTGACAGAACTGGGATTTGAGCCCAGGACATGTGACTGCAGTCATGTTCCTCACCACCGTTCTAGACTGTGATTAGGAGGTGGGTTCTGGAAACCAGACACCTGTGCTGATCCCGGGCTCCACTGCTATGGAAGTCAACTAAACAATGCAAGGAATTATCTACTTTGCTCATCACTGTACACTCAGCAGCTATTAAATGGTAGGTATCCAGTAAATATTTGTAGAATGAGTAAAATCAGATGTATCACTGCATACACAGGATGTCCTCTTTCATCCAGACCAGAATTCTCTACCCTGTACAAGTCACAAGCCAGAGCAGAAGTATTTTAAATTGTTTTGTCTTGAAAGATTTTAAGAATTCTAATAGATTCTGGAATTAAAGGAACATGACATACCAACCTTACAGATGGGTAACCAGACCCAGAGTGGTAAGGGACTCTCCCAAAGTCACACCATCGGTAGGGACCGGAATGGAGTTAGAATAGGCAAAACCAACACATATGGGGGCGGGGGAGGGAGAAAGTCTGGCTGGACTCAGCATGTCCAGTATGTAAAGATGACAAAATATAGAAAAACAGTTATCATAATTTCAGCATAAGCTATGTGTCATTTAAAAACACTTAAATGTTATATGAATTAAAGAATGAGAGCAGTGGTGACAGGATACTCTTCTCTGTGCTTGGGCCTCGGAATTTGAATCCTGCTCAAGCCACACCAGGAACGGGACTCAGATCCCCCACCCCAACTACCAGTCCATGTATTACTTTTTCTCTCTATTGCCACATGGAGCTATTGTGCCAGGGCCTGACTTGCTTCTGAAGGAAATGCTGAAGGAGGGGTGGGGTTGGGAGAAGGAATGTGTATGATGGGTCCCCGCCCATTATTCCTTTCTCCATGCTCAGGGAAGCCACAAGTGACACAAGGGAGAATGGAACGCATTAGTCATGTTCCTTGCCTTTGTCACATGTTCTTCTCTTTTTCTCTTGCCTCTAACTCCCTCTTCTCCTCACTTCCAACCGCAACAAACATGTTTTACTCTGAAACTGCAGCCATGGCACAGGATCCCTATGAACCTGGTGTCATTGAGTAAGCTGCAGTGATACATTTTCAGTTGGTAGCTCAGAACCATGATATTCTGCTATTCTTTTATTATTTATTTATTTATTCATGAGAGACACAGAGAGAAAGGCAGAGACACAGGCAGAGGGAGAAGCAGGCTCCATGCAGGGAGCCCGATGTGGGACTTGATTGATCACAGAATCCCAGATCACAACCTGAACCAAAGGGTGACGCTCAACCAGTGAGCAACCCAGGTGCCCCAGTATTCTGCTATTCTTGAAGTGTTATCTTTTTCTTTCCTTGTTTTCTAAGTCACTCCTTTTTTAGGGTTCTGGGTGACAGGAGAGGAGGGAGACTATAGGAGACTCTTTCAGAGGCTGATCACCCTCCTGCTTTACTCCAAGGGACTCCCAAGAGGAGGCTTTGAGTCACTCCCATTCAACACTCAGAGCCAGCCCAAGAGGAAACAAACCTGTGCCACCGCCCGTCAACCCTCCCCAATCACTATTGATTTTTCTTTAAGCTTTGTTTACAAAAATTCCTGACCACAGATAATGGTCCAAGTCCTGGAGCCAGGGATGGCCGCAGATTGTGTGGGGCCTGCAATGCATACGATGTGAAGACCCCCTTGAAGAACAAATGACCTGAAATTTAAAAAAATAAAATTAGCGCAGGACTTTAAAAGAGGCCTCTCTAAATCAGGTCCCTTAAACTACATTAAACTAGCTAAAATTCTATTAGCTTCAGGCTAAATTCGGGGAGAGCTTTCAATTCTGAAAGGTTTCATTTTATGACCACAAATAGATCGTGAAGGCAAAAGATTGTTTTATTTGCTTTTTCCACTTCTCTAGCATTTGGCCACAGCACTACTTAGGGTGGATAGTAAGTATTGGTCAAAGAATCGTGTTTGTGCCTAGGAAACCATCCGGCAGACCTTGTGCCGCGCCAATGGGATCACCACGACAAAAGTGCTGTTGAAATGGTCTGCCCTGGAAGCAGTGGGAACGTAAAGAAGGAGAAAGTCAGTTCTATCTGGGGCAGAGGCACAGCTATCACAAAAAGCTTCAGAGACAGGTCAGTCTGTGAATGGAGACTAGAAAGATGAGTAAAGGTGTGGGGATGGTGTTGAAAGGCATTTCAAGTGGAAAGCAGTGTGAGTCAGAGCGTGGAGGTTTGAAACCACATAAGGAGTCCAAGGAACTGTGAGTGGTTTGGTACAGGCGGAGGAGAGAGGGCAAGAAGGGCTGTTAGCAAGACGGAAGCTTTAAAGGCAAGAAAATGGGAAATACCAGAGGGATGCACAGGAGTTTGGACTTTAGCCTGTAAACCACAGGGGCCATTAATGGCTTGAAAGGCAATAACTCCATGTACGTTTTTGTACTATTATTTTGGCACTTGAATGAAAAACAGATTGAGGATGTAGGCAGCAAGACCTTAGGACCTCACTGCAGTCATCTTAGTATAAGGTCATAAGGTGCAAGTATAACCCTCTGAGCAGGCGCAGCAACAGGCCTGCAGGAGGGCGAGGCAGATAATGAGAAACACTACAAAGAGGGGACTCACAGTTTGATGATCTATATGTTGAATGAGGGTTCGGGTGAGGAGAAAAACCAGGGCAATGTGTCCAGTCCTGTCCTTAGCAGTCGGATGGGTGGCTGGTGGCACCAGGGAGTGTGGAGAGGAAGTGGGCACTGAGTGGGAAGAGGGTGAAGTCTCTTCTGCAAGCATTCCATCAGCGGTGTTCTGGAATCACTCAAGTGGTGAAATCTACTGAGTAAATAGACTCAAGGATGGAGCCAATGAGATCATTCAAGTTAGACTTGAATATGGATCATCCATCGCCACAGTGTATGTGGGAATGATTCAGGTGGTTGTCAACTGTATTACCAGGCGAGGACCCTAGAGAGAGAAGAGCAGGTGGCCTGGGACGGAGCACTGATGTTTACAGCAGGCAAAGGCCATTCCTGTATTTGCTGTGTTTGGAAGTTCTGGAAAACTCCTCCCTGTGTCGAATGGCACAAATGCTCCTATGTCATTTCCAAAGTGCTCTGCTAGCTTCTTCTCTTCTCTGGCTAAGAAATTTTGAGCTGCTTTCGGTTTAATCCTCCCTCCCTTTTCAGGTCTATGCTCAAATATAATTTCTCCAGAGGATTGGGTTCTCCTGCCCATATCACAGCTATTTCAATGGGTAGATTGACTGACCGATGAATTTTTTGTCTCCCTCTCTAGTCAGAAGCTCTGTGAAGTGAGTGTGTGTAGTTTAGCACATGCTTATTCCATGTCAGTTACATTATAGATGGTCAGTAAATGGTTTCAGTTGGTCTGACTCATTACAGATGGTCAGTAAACAGTTTCTCAAGCAATAACTGTGGATGTAAGTGGGTGTCTGCCCGCAATTGCCTCCAGGCAAGAGAGCTAGATGGGGAATCCAGTTAATCCCCCTGGGAGAAGTCATTGTTGATCCCTACTTGGTCCTTCTACATGATGCCATTTCTATAAGGGTGTCCACGATAAAAGTTATTTGGCCCCAGCAACAGGACTGTCATTTCTTAAAATCAGTGTTTAGTAAATCTTGCCATGTAGTATGTGGAGAGTTGTGTTTGCTTCCTGTTGGTTTTATTCAGAAATAAGTTGGTTTTATCCAGAAATAATTTATTCAGGAATCCTGGCACTGGGTTCATTAGTTTTTTGGATGCCAAGAATAAAAAGGCCAGGATCTGGAGTCAGACTGCCTGCATTTGAATCCTAATCTTCCACTGACAAATGTGAGATCTCGGGGAGGTAACTTGACCATTCCTCGTCTATAAAATGGAAGTCACAGTAGTAACTTCCTTATAGGGTGATTGTGGAGACTATATAACTTCATATGTAAACCAAATCTGGCACATGTTGGGCAATCCCAATGATTTGTAGCTATTATTATTGTTATCTGGTGGCTCTTTTACTTTATGAACAGTTTTCCACAGTAAAGCTTAAAATGTCCATACTTAATTCAGTAAGTCCAAATATGGACATATTTTTAATTTTCCCTCCTAAATTTCTCACTTGAGTCTTCTTCGTCTCAGTAAAACATAATGCCATCCATGTAATGGTTCAAACCATAAAATCTAAAAATAAACTGTAACACCTCCCTTTTTTTTACTGCCCACATTCAAGAAGTTTCCAAGACCTGGTGAGTCTATCTTCCAAATAGAATTATATTCTGTCTGTGTTTTTTTCCCATCTCTAGTGACTCCACTTTAACCACAGTTTGCCTGCACTTTGTAAGAGCTTGCTGGCTAGCTGGTCTTCCTGCTTTTATCCTTGACCTTCTTCAATCCCTGTCCCTCATTTTTAAATGCACTAGGTATTAGATGAAAAGGTGAAAAAGTCATCATCTCTAACTTTGAGTATAAGGGAAGTATTATGGAAATGCAAGGGAGAGAGAGTGAGTGGTAATTTGGAGAATTAAATGCTTAAGTGAGTGATATCTGAGCTAATTCTTAAAGAATGAACATGTCGATAGGGTAGGAAAGAAGGGTATTTTAGACAAAGGGAAGAACATGCTCAGATACATAAGGAAAAGAATATGAACAGAAGGATTGTGGGAATGAATTGTCTGTCGAGCAGCTGGAGCAGTGGTGGGAAGTGGAATGGAAGGATAGATTGGTGCTTGATAAGACAGGGGGCAGGCCTTCAGGAAGAAGGAAGAGAAAAACATTTTTTAAAAAGATTTTATTTATTCATGAGAGACATGGAGAAAGAAGCGGAGACATAGGCAGAGGGAGAAGCAGGCTCCTGCAGGACTCGACACCCGGACCTGGGATTATGCCCCAAGCTGAAGGCAGGTGCTCAACTGCTGAGCCACCCACATGCCCCGAGAAAAGCATTTTTTGAAGGGTTTAAGTAATTCAACATTAACAGATGTGATTTTTAGAAATATGATTGGGATAGAAAAAAAGATGGAACTGGAGACAGAGAGACATGGTCTGATGCTATTTTAATAGTTCAGGTGACAGGTGATGAGGACCTGGACTTGGTGAGTGGCACAGGAGCCAAGTACTTCCGTACTCCATTGGGTGACCTTGGCCATTTTGTTCTGGGTAGGTCTCAGTTTCCTTTCTATAAACTGAGAGTTTTGACTAGATAATCTCTACAATCCCTTTCAGCATTATGATCCCATATATGCCTTAGAATGTTTCTTTTGTCATAGGTTTATCTGCCTAGTTTCCCAAACATGGAGATACCATGCCATCTACATCTTTTTATCATGTGCATATATAGACAAGCATATACAGAATGGACTGAGGAGGGCTGCCCTGGTGGCTCAGCAATTTGGTGCCGCCTTCAGCCCAGGGCCTGATCCTGGAGACCCAGGATCGAGTCCCACGTCCGTCTCCCTGCGTGGAGCCTCCTTCTTCCTCTGCCTGTGTCTCTGCCTCTCTCTCTCTCTTTCTCTCTCTCTCTGTATCTCTCTCATAAATAAATAAATAAATCTTAAAAAAAAAAGAATGGACTATAGAACAATTCTTTTTTTTTAAAGATTTATTTATTTATTCACGAGAGATAGAGAGAGAGAGGCAGAGACACAGGCAGAGGAAGAAGCAGGCTCCTCACAGGGAGCCAGATGTGGGACAGGATCCCTAATCCCAGGATCACGCCCTGAGCCAAAGGCAGATGCTCAACCACTGAGCCACACAGTCATCCCTGGAATAATTCAATTCACATCCCTGATCTACTACTTTCTAGTGGTGTGACTGTCAGTTATTTATGCATTCTGTGTCTCTGTCTCTTCATCTGTAAAATGGGGATAATAACAATACCAACTGCCAAAAGATAAGATTAAATGAGACAATAAAGTCGAAGTATTTAGTATAGGTTTTGGTACATCGTGAGTGCCTATGAAAAGTGGCTGTCATCACCATCATCACCATCATCATCGTCATCATCATCGTCATCAGCATCATTCTTACGACTAGTAGAATGCTTAATACCAAAAAAGTACATAATACATTCCTGATGAGTGCTTGGATAAGTGCAGTAAATGAGAATAACAATTCAAGTAAATTATTTTAAATAAATCACTACTTAAGTTTTTCCTTGCTTATGTAAATAAGATTTGTGATGATTCTATGAAAGTAGATTAGCAACCATTAGGTCTCCCATGCGGATATTCAGCTTGCCATATTTAGGAAGCTTCATTTAGAGTGACAAATATGATGAAGTCACAGTAGGTGAGAAGATAATGTAGCAGAATTATCTGGTGTTTAATTTTAATTTTTTTAGAATTGTCTGGTTTTTATGACACTCTTAGATATTTTCTGATTTTGAAAATCAACAATCATGAAATTCTTACAAATTTCTGTGTCGTAACTTTTCACATATCATTCTGTTGAAAGATTTTCACATCTTGCTTGAGCTTGAACTATTTGTGTGGGTATAATAGCTTGGCAATTTCCAGATTACATAGCTGCTTTAGTTAGAATGGGTTACTATTGTAGACAACTCTGGCTTTTTCTGTTTTACTCTTTTAGAAGTACACATTATTATACATCTTCCACTACTGTGTTCTTCTTCACTCTATGTTTCTACATTTTGGAAGGATTTCAGAATGGAGATAATGACATAGTGCCACATAAAGCTGTTCCATCAATTCCCAATGACATCATCTCTGTCTGTAAAACAGGAAGGAGGGGGGATGTTGACATGGCCCATGTCTAGAACTACATAACATTTGCTCAGGTCTATAAACATTAAGTGCCTTAAGAGCTTAAAATGAAATTAATAATAGAGCAACATTAATGTTTGGAAATGGCATTATACCAAAAGTAGGTTAACAGTGTCATCTTAAATCTAGCCGATGTTGGGTTAAAAAAGCTCTGTAATCAGTTCTTTGAAGAAAGAACACAACATTGAAGGAAAGAGAACCTGAAGCTTATTTTGGTTTTTTAAAATCCTTCCTGTATTTTATTACACAATCACTAGGTCCTCTTCTAATTTTAATAGTCTGTGAATGACTGATGCCATGTTGGACAAATCTGCCATGATGACTACCTGATGACCTGAAGCCTTGAGCACAGTCCTCCTCTCCTACCAACACACACACCACACACACACACACACACACATTTTTGTTTAACCACACCCTTAAGTATATCCTTGAGGCATAACATCTTCAGTGTGCTCTGGAGATGTGATTATGATACACAATTCTTCTCAGATAACTCCTCCTACATGGTCCACCAGCACAGACTCCCCAGCCTCTGGGGCTCTAAAAGCAGATTTGATGCGAGGTGGGTTTGCTGAGCTCTACCAGGATTATGGAGATCTCTACTGGTCTTGCAGCCACCCAAGGCATACTTTCTCCATAAATGCCCTTCATAAACCATTTCCTGTCAAGTTGGATTTGCCAGTCTTTTTCTTTGGTCCTGTGACTCTTTTGACCTTTGGAGGTTGTTCTGCATATACCTCTCTTTCACAGAACAGTGAATTTTGAAAAACTCCCTAAATTATTCCCATTTTAGTTCTTAATCTCTTGAAAATAATCTTTTGCTTCAAAGCATTTTTGTGGCATGTTTAATTTGAAATGCTTTGAAATCCAGACTATTTAGCAAAAGACAAAGTCTTCAATCATGATACAGGAAAAGAAGCTAATTGGTTTAGTTTTATGATATGGCATCCCTACATCTGTCAAATGCAAAAAGAAAAAGAAAAGAAAAAAACTTATTTCTGTCAATAAGAAAACAACTGTTGCAAAGATTGTGACCACATCTGTAACACATATTGATGGCTTGCAGGAAGGTTGGGTCATTCTAGCACTCGCTCGGCCATCACCATCTTCCCAGAAGTTAGGGAAATGGATTGCTGGGAGTGATTCTTTTGATACAGTTCCCTGTTCTCTGCTCTGTTGGGACAATTTGAAAGAGGAAGCCAGCTGGCAATCACAATGTGTGCTTGGGTTGGGGATAGGAGGAGGCACAGTGACAAAGAGAGGAACAGGTAGTAATGAGGGAAGGAAGGGACACTTTGGGGTGATTTAGGGTTGATGATTTATTACACAGTGTCCTAGAAGGCAAACGGTGCCTGCCTTTTCACACAGGAAGAATGGACAGCTCTGTGTCCTCCTTTCCCCTTGTGCCACCCTCTCAAATCTATCTTCCCCAGTGCTGCCAGAATAAACTTCCTACAATAAGGCTAGATCATGCCAGTTCCTTGTTTAAAATCCTTTAATAGTGCCCCATTGTTGCCCTACAGAAGGAATCAGCAAACTACAGCCAAGGAGCTAAATTTGGCCTAGCACTTATTTTTGTACAGACAGTGAATTTACAAATAGCTTGTCCATTTTTAACTACTCGAAAAAAATATTTTAAGATTTCATGACTTGTGAAAATCATATGAAAGTCCAGTTACAATGTCCATAAATAACATTTTATTAAGCCATGTTCATTTGTTTCATACTGGCCATGGCTGCTTTTGCAGAGCAGAGTTGAAATCATATGGTTCTGTAAGCCTAAGGTATTTACTAAATGGCTTTTTACCAAAAAAAGTTGAACCTTCCCTGTAGGATAAAACTCACTGCTTTCTGATTCTCACCTTATTATCCAGGAATAACACAGAACTGCCTGGAGTACACTCCTCTGTCTGTAACGGCCTCGCTCTTGGCTGTACTCATCTCTACCAGTTACTCCTACTCAGCCTTAAGATTCAACTCTGCCATAAATTCTTCCAGAAAGCCTTTTGTGAGGACCCTCCACACTTAAGGTTGAATTATTTTTGTTCCCTGGCAACAGAGGCCATATTTTATTCATTAATATATCCTGCAGCAAACATTGGGTATGGCACAGTGATAAAAGGTAAAGGACTGCTGATCATTCGATAAATGAAAGAATCCATCTCCTCTTGACAGTAGTTTCTGGAGCTGCCAGTAGAAGGGCCTTGTGAGCCCCTGTCAAAAGTAGTACATTCTAGAAGAATTACTAAAGGTCTGCTGATTGAGACATACCAATATTCTCGGGCTTTATTCTTAAACTGCAGAGAGTCTATAACTATACACTGTGGTGACCCTATTTATATTAGCTTTCTACTTGGGGAGAGGATTTGAGTTTGCTGTCACTTTAAATCTAATTCTAAATATATTCATTGTGCCAAGAAAAAAAGTCCAGGGCAGGAACAGAAATACCATTTAATGTTAATTAAACCTACTGGCTGCTCATGCTGATAAAATTTAATGTTTCCCTTTGTCAGAGAAATTAAAAATCAGAACAAGTATTACATGGGATGCCAGGGTAGCTCAGTGGTTGAGTGTCTGCCTTTGGCTCAGGTCTTGATCCCAGAGTTCTGGGATCAAGTCCCACATCGTGCTCCCCTCAGGGAGCCTGATTCTCCCTCGTCTATGTCTCTGCCTCCTTCTCTGTGTCTCTCATGAATAAATAAATAAAATCTTAAAAAAAAAAAAAGAACAAGTATTACCTGCTAATTCTGATGTCTTCATGAAGGCCCCAATGTTGTCACTGATAACTTCAAATAATAATAACTAAGGGAAAATGGGTAATTTAATGCCTGAAGGGAGGTTTCTCTTAAAAAAAAAAAAGATTTTATTTATTTGAGAGAGAGAGAGAGTGTGAGAGTATGAACAGGTGGAGGGGCAGGGGGAGATGGACAAGCTGACTCCAGGCTGAGTGGGGAGCCAGATGCAGGGCTCAATACCAGGACCCAAAGACCATGACCTGAGCCAGAGTCAGATGATACTTAGCTGACTGACCCACCAGGCGCCCCCTAAAGGGACATTTCTTAAAATGAATGCAATGTACATGTTTTAAATATCAGTGTCTTCATGGTAGTAAAAATATTTATTTTATACTCACGGCTTAAATTCACACATATATCCTTTTTTTGATTTTGGAATGGACCTCTTCTAATGTGCTTTGTTTTAAGAATAATTTTATTTAAAAAAGAATGATTTTATAGCAGGGTACTAGAGAAATAAAAATGTGTAACAAATTCTTTTAAAAGTTCCTCAGGCAAAATATATATAGAATTTGTTCCTATTTCTGATTTTTTTCTACATGATAGCATTTTATTTTATTTTTTTAAAGATTTTATTTATTTTTTCATGATAGACACACACACACACACACACACACACACACACAGAGAGAGGCAGAGACACAGGCAGAGGGAGAAGCAGGCTCCAGGCAGGGAGCCCAACATGGGACTCGATCCTGGGTCTCCAGGATCATGCCCTGGGCTGAAGGTGGCACTAAACCACAGAGCCACCCAGGCTGTCCCATGATAGCATTTCAGACCTTGAACAGTAAATTCTTATTTCCTTTTTAATGTCTTCCTTTTTATGCAATATGAGAAACCCAGATACTTCGCTTATTCAAACATATTGTAGAAGAACCAGTTGAGTCTCCATGAGAAAGGATTTTCAGATAACACCACTGGAGAACACTACAAGACATGAAACATCTACCCTCTTTTTTGGTTATTTTCTTTTTCAAGTTCATGCTAGGGCTTAGCTGAACATTGAAGTTTAGCTGTTCTATCACAAAATCAGTGTTCTTTTTTCCTCTTCTCAGCCCTCTAGTAATTAGCATCTTCAATAAATAATAGGCATTTTGTATTGCTAATGATCAGGGCTGTAGTTATTGTAGACAGGAACCAGAGAGAGATCATCTAAATTCAAGGACAAAGAGGCATTTAACCTCGCATAAAAGCCCAAATAAGTTATGGGAATATATGCAACCCTCTCCCCTTTATTTATTTATTTTTAAAATAGTGTTCTTCTCTGTCCTGTGTACTAGTCTAGCAGATAGCTGTGGTATGAATAACATATAGATCAACAGGAAAAACAACCAAGGCAATCTTTTGAAATGAGCTTAGTCCTGATAGGTCAAGGATTAATCTGCAAAGTTTCTGCTGACTTCTGGTTTGATTTTCTAGACTGCTCTGAAAATGGTTGCTCCATAGAAATGGGAATAGGGGCAGTGCAATGTCCTTTCCTTAGTTTAAGGATGGCTTTTTACTTTCTAACACATGCACTGTATCTTGTGAAAAAATATCCCTGCAGAATACATCTATAGCTCAATTGTCTAAATAAATGATTTTTTCTAGAAAAGGTAGTGTTGAAGAAAGGCTAAGGAGAATCCTATCTCTACATCTGAATTTTCATAGTAATGGAGACAGAGTTCTTCAAGGGCAATGTGGGTTTAAAAACGATTTTGCCTTTATCTACATTATCAGGAGGGAAGAAATTTTCTCTGCCTTTCAAAGTCCTTCTAGTTGCGCTAAGACTCAAAATGACATGAAACATATTTGCAGAAGAAAATCAAATTTAATTCCATTCATATGAAATATCCACACAGGCCTGAAATTCTAAAGACAGGTTAAATGAAGGATTATGTCCTTCTGATTTTAGGAGATAGCCCCAGGGGTTGGGGGATTTTGAAAGGAAGGAATGAAATTCACAGGAAGATGAAAAAGAGTAAATGTTTGGTAAATAAATGTTCACTGGGCCACAAAGAAACAATGGGACATAGAGAGGAGTTTTAACAGATTTTGCTAAATTCCTCCTTGTTTACCACCCCTAGTTCATATTATAATGTAGTTACCTGTGGTGATCGATCTCTTCCTGGAGGGGGTCATCCATCTAAATTCTTTGTAGGCAATCGAGAGGGAAGGTAAATAGCTTTTTCTGAATCTGCTGGGGTTTGATTACTTTTAACTCAAAATAATCTTCATGCCAAAGTGGCCCATCATGGGGGGTGGCCTGCCCTTGGTCCCTACGGTATACTCTATTATAATTTATTTGGTAATTTGGGGGCAAACCTCACACATATTCAAATCATCTTGGTAAGATAGTCATTCTTTATAAAGCTCTTCCAGACTCTCAAGTAAGAAATGCCAATCTTGGGGTGGATGGATGGCTCAGTCGGTTAAGTATCTGCCTTTGGCTCAGGTCTGATGGCAGGGTTCTGGGATGGAGCCCTGCTTCAAGCTCCCTGCTCAGTGGGGAGTCTGCTTCTTTCTCTTCCTCTGTGCCCCCCTCCTCTCTGTCCTGCTCAGTCTCTTTCTCTCAAAGAAAAAAAGAAAAAATATATTTTAAAAAAAAACCCAGAAATATAGGGCAGCCCTGGTGGTGCAGCGGTTTAGCACTGCCTGTAGCCCGGGGTGTGATCCTGGAGATCCAGGATCGAGTCCCATGTCGGGCTCCCTGCATGGAGCCTGCTTCTCCCTCTGCCTGTGTCTCTGCCTCTCTCTTCGCTCTCTCTGAATGAATAAATAAATAAATCTTTTAAAAAAATTAAAAAAATAAAATAAAATAAAATAAAAAAGAAATATAAATGTTGATGTGATGAGTACTGGATGTTATATGCAAGTGACGAATCACTGAAGTCTACCTCTGAAACCACATATTAGCTAACTAGAATTTAAATAAAAACTTAACCAAAAAATATATATATATATAAATTTTGAAATCCTTGAAGAGTTAAATGAAGCTTTTTCCTCTTGGGCAAGATGGGAGCAGAGGACAGAATTCATGAAGACTGGAGATAGAAAAGTCAAGGAGAAAGAAGTTACAATATAGCAAATCTTCACAACTTCAGAGAGAAAAAAATACCACAGCAAGATTTACTGGAGGCATTTCCTCTTTAAATGCCCTTTTTGTAATTACTTGATTTTTGTAAAGAGATTGCCAGATCCTTCCTAGAAATATAAACTGTCACAATTTATTAGGCTGTAAATAATGAAATGCCCCTTCGTGGAAAATACTGTCCTATTACATTTGAGAAGTCACAAATTGTGTTGTTTTCCAGAACCACTGAGGAAAAGGGAGTAGTTGGTACTAAATACTTTTGGTAGTAAATAGACTGGGGAAACTGGCTAGTTTTGAAGCAGCTCAATAAAGAGCCAGGATACTGAACTGCCCTTGCCTCAGGCTGTCTGTTGGCTCTACGTGGAAATGACATTACCTACTTCCTAAGTATGTTTTGAAATTCATGATCTACTAAGCATTAGGCATTCTTCAGAGAAAAGGGGATTTTTCTATGGTATTAGCATCCTAAGACAATATAGTGTTACTACTCTTAGGTCATTTTAATCTTTAAAAGAGTCTTCATTTTTGAAGTATGTTTCCAGTGCTGGCCCTTTAAAAAAATTTTTTTAAGACTTTATTAATTTATTCATGAGACACAGAGAGAGAGAGGCAGAGACATAGGCAGAGCTCTGATCCCAGGACTCTGGGATCACGACATGAGCGGAAGGCAGACGCTCAACCACCCGGTGTCCCTAAAAAATATTTATCAGAATGCCAAAAACAGCCATTCTATTCAGAATTTACAAAAAAAAAAAAAAAAAAAAAAAAGTCAGTAAGCTGTGGTATGATATTGGTATGATACCAATTGACCAGGGAGCTCCTGTTCCAGTTGATAGTTTTAATCTCATCTAGGAAGAGCCAAAGTCATTTCTGGAATGACAAACATGATAGATTCTCTGAGTGAGTCCAGAGCAGCTTCAGAAACCCAACCAACATGTTATCAAGTCATATACCATTGGCTATTCTTATACTTAAGAGTAATCTTCAACATTCTATGAAGGAAAGAATTAATAAAAAATAATATTATGTTTGAACCCCAAACTTTTAACTTACATGTCAAATTGACCCATATTTTTAGGTAAGGTTTTCTAAAGTTTTTAAGTGTTACAGTTAAAATGTTGCAATCAGCATCAAATTCTTTTGATGTATCTCAAAGCTAATATAGAAACTAAAATTCAAAAATATGCAGTAGATAAGATTAACAATGCACTGTATATAAGTAAGAATATAATGTATATCATGATATATATCAACTTTCAGATTTGGAGTATGTCAAATCCCAGTTTTTTGGAGTGAAAATTAATTCAAAATCATGTTTTATAAGGAAAAATTAAAACACTCTTTAAATTTATTTTCAAGTCTTTTTTATTACTAATGTAGTTTTGATATTCAGTATGCATTTCAAATACAGTCTTTTGGGATAAACACAGTTGGAAATGTCAATCTAACTGGCAGGGGAACATAGTCATTTTTAATAGAAAAGTGTGGACAGTGTAGATACTTCTACTTTGAATGGAAATCAAATGTGAAAATCTACTTTCTCTGAAAAAATTAACATTTTTGTAATTCATCTCTAATTATAATAAGTGAGCCTATCTGCTACAATTTTTCATCCAAAGTTTCAATTCATTAATACATATATATGCTTGAGCCCTAATAGGGTGACTCTTTGCAATGTGAGTGATGGTGCCAAAACATAAGAGACATACTCAGAAATAAATGGCCTCAAATCTGTGCATCTATAAAACTAAAAATACTAAACAAAATTTAAATCATTTTAATAGCAGACAATTCATACACATGCAATGATGTGATATTTAAACTCCAGATGTAGGAAAGGTGACAAATTAGTGTCTCTATAATTGGCATACTGTAACATTTTAGGACATGCTTTTTAATCTGTGGTTAAAAAAAAAAAAAAAAGGACCTCTGTCTACCTATGTGATTGCTACGGTAGAAAAATGTCTTAACAAATGTGGTATAAAAAAAAAATGTGGTATATATATTTACAAGCAACAGCTCTTTTAAAAATGCTGTTTTTATCTTATAGATATAAGGTATTCTTACCCACAGGAATTGGATATCAGCGTGGCAGGTCTCCTGTCTCAAACACTAGCTTGAATCCAAGCAATCTAACTTTACTCGTTTTTAAATAAACTGGCGATTCAATTTCCACAATACATTCTGTGATGATTTGACATTGGCATTTCTGCTTCTTCAGAATTCTATCTTCAATATATGACTCCTTAAAATATCAGTTTCTAATAAAAATATCAGATGTTCATTTCTTTGTGAGTGA
Organism: Nyctereutes procyonoides; assembly: GCF_905146905.1. Lineage (NCBI taxonomy): Eukaryota > Metazoa > Chordata > Mammalia > Carnivora > Canidae > Nyctereutes > Nyctereutes procyonoides. The sequence goes on from NW_026575130.1 coordinate 443,360, forward strand.
AACACGTACAACTTTCCTGTCATGTATTGTCTTTCCCTTGACATCTAGAATAAACTCAGATAGCTTCACACAAAGATAATTTTGATCTAGTACATCCGAAGATGGGGATGGCTATTTTATTATAATAATGTTTAAGTTTAAAATGTCTGCGTTTTCATTTTGGGTCCAGTGAAAGTTTTAGTGACTAATACAATAAATGTCAATTTCTGGAGTTGGAGAATATTAAGTCCTCGGAGTAATGGAAACCACTTCTAGCATTTATAAAAGAAAGCAACAAAATAGGATCTGATCCTGTCAGGCAGTCTTCTCTGCTAGATGATCCTTATTTTAAGATGCAGACATCTAGAATGATTCAGCCAATATCATCAAGTTTGAAGCAAATAAGACTTTTATGTAGGGGATTCCTGAGAATTTGCTGACTTACTGATAAATATACCAGGCATTATTTTTGAAGATTTCATAGAAAGTCTTAGGAGTCATCAATAATTATGTTTTATAATTTGAGAGAACTGACAGCATATAAGTTTAAGGGAATTAACAATATAGCTTTAGAAGTATGCATTTTTTTCTTTTCTTTTTAACTAAACAAATCAGTATCTGATTGGGTCCATCAATAATAGAACTTACTATCATCTCTTCAGATTTTTTATATTCTACTTCCAAGATAAGGGATCACTTTGACCGTGGAATTTTTTTCTTTTTAAGCTTTATCCTGTGAAAGACACCATTATAATGATAAATTCAAGAGTTAAAGAGCAAAACAAGGCAAAACAATCACATTTAAAAATCTAAGAAAGTTTTCAGTACCTAAAATTTTTTCTTATTTTAAAATGCTGTCAATTCTATGACAATTAGATGCTTTGAATTTCCTTGTACTGAATACTTTGTGGGTATGGCAGCAAGGAGCAGGTGTTTGATTGTCTCATGGTTGTGCTAACAAGGCATGGGTCATGAAATTGACCAAGCAGCTGTTCAGCTTCCTTTGAACATCCTAATGATGGCTTTGTTTTCTGTAACTAAATAAATGGTCATGACCTACGGTTGCATAATAACAGACACATCCATCTACCACTTCCTTAAATCCATGAAAAGTTTTTTTTTTTCTTCCCATCAACCCTCACTCCACATAACACATAGCACAAAACCTGTCCCCCAACAATTCCTTTTGGACCTTTAATTACATAGGTAGTGACACTGATGATCTAACCCACTCCTAAATTAATCCTATGTTTATATGATGAGCAACAAAAAATGAATAATACACCAAAGTCCATTCTACCAATGAGAGAATCTCAGAATATCAGGGTTATTAAGGATGTAAGAGATTAAATAATCTGATCTTCTCAATTGACAAATGAGAGTACCTGAACCCAGAATCTATTCCTGTCTCAGGCTGCTGGCTTTAAATGGATTAAAAATAAATTCTATACCTAAATCTTTCTATTCCCCATACATGACACAATTTGCCTCAAAAATCCTTCTGAACTGTATAATTATCTTCTGTCAAATATTTCTTTCATTCTGAGAACACCAATATTTCAGTTCTAAAAGACTGAATTTCATTGGTTTTTTGATACTGTTTCAGAGAAATGCTTAAAATAACACCAAGGAAATCCTTTTTTATGTAATTATCATTAATGGCTTGCTCCACTGAAAAATTCTCCAATGTTATATTCCTTGCTGTTACTGCTAATGACAATTAGTACATCATGTTTCATTAATTCCTTCCTGGACTAAGACACTTAGAAGAAAATACTTAATATCACTTTAAATGAGCAGTGTTTAGTTGCCTAGACTACCACATATTAATGGAATAAATGGAATTAATATTATGAATTAGATATAAGTGCCAGCACATCAATGTAGAAAATGAATTTGTTCTTCAAAGAAATTCTCTGTCATGAGCAGACAAGGAAGAGATCACTCACACATGCATATACACACACACACACAGAGAGAGAGAGAGAGAGAAACTCAAATAAATGACTTCTGAGAACAAGCCAAGACCAAAAGTGAATCAAAATCTACTGGAAAAGTGAAGCATTCTACAAAGGAACATTTCAAAAATTACTATTATAGATGGCACATGATCAGTTTTTCTAATATTCATGTCTGGCGTCTCCATCCCCTTGGGTGTGGGTTGTAGTTGCAATCAGCTATTGAAAGACAATAATCAGATCTAGTTTCCATGGACATTATTTCAGAATCATTTCTGGAAGGCTGCCTATAATATACATATGGCAACTGTGAACCATACTGGTAGTTGGTAGACATATTATTATTAAATGAGGATGCAACATTATACTCTTGCCTTGCAAATGAGCTCACATTGGCCTTCTGGGCTTGAGGAACATAGGACAGTCTCTCATTCCAATCCTCTGAGCGCCCTGGAAGTACCTTCCTCTTGGCTGCTGAGACCACATTTGCCACAATGGACTCCTGGATGTTTCTGGGCTTAAAGGCATCATCCACTAGACCAAGAGGAGACTTTGCTGCTGCTTCCCAAGGAGTTAGTCTTTTGTTTGCTTTCTCTAGCTCATCAGTTGATTTGCTGGAGTGGTTATAAGCAGGCTGGTATACCCAAGGAGATGCTGTGGAGATGGTGTGTGGAACTGGTCTTCCAGGAAGAGAAAGGGAGTGTCCAATCTGCTAGAAACAATGAAAATGTTAGTATAACTCATTCATTTTGGTTTGTGCTGATTTACTGTTATTCCAAAGTAATCTTGGCAACATTACTGAACACGAAATCAGACCCCCAAAATACCTAGCCCTAAAGCCAAGACAGGCTGCCTCTGCCTTGTGTATTATTAGCTCTGGCCTGGGACTTGGTTTCTTATTGCTCTCCATCTCTGAACCCATAGTTCTAATCGCTACCATCTCTCTTAAGCACAACCACCACTGCAGGGACTCTGTTATGACTGGGAGCCACCCTTACTTATCTGCCCTCCACATAATCATATCTATATACACAGCCTGTGCTCATTCAGGTCCTGTTTTCCTGGTACAAAATAAACAAAACATATTTGACTACCCCCAGAAACAGACCATGAGCTACTGGACTCTACCTTTCCCAAAAGACTTCCAATCTGTTATCTTATTTTGGTCCACCAAATAAATCAACCCCCACCCCCCACATACACACACAAAAACAAGAGCTACTTAGATGATGTATTTAATGTTACTGATCTGATGGAGTGGATGATTTTTTTTCTTCTCAAAATCTATTTATACTTTGCTGAAGATCCTGTGGTTTTCCATTTCCTAAGCATGGGATATTGCCTATGTCTCAGAGAAATACTGCTGCTACTTGTTTCATTTGTGTTTTGCTTCTTTCTATGTGGGTAACATTCCTTGCTTGAGAGTTTGTGTCCCTGCAACATTAACTTTCCCCTGTGTATGTTAAATGTTTGGTTTGTCAGTGTGCAGAAATATAATTTATTGAAAGCTCTTATATTCTCTCTCTTTTTGCCCCCCTGTGTTTCTAGGAACCCTAAAGACTAGTTATCTACGTTAAGTCCTCCACAGTCCCATCTGCATGAACTCTCTTGGACAAGCTTCTGGCAGAAAGTAGCAAATGTACACCTAAGGGAAATGAGTCAACTTTGAAAGTATTGTAACATTGTGTGTTTCTGGAATAGAAAGCATCCTCATGCTTAAAGATGCATCTAAATTTCATAAACGGTTTCCACAGCTTTTCTTTCTTAACTCAGTCCTTAATTTTTTTAAAGATTTTATTTATTTATTCATGAGAGACACACAGAGAGAGAGAGAGGCAGAGACACAGGCAGAGGGAGAAGTAGGCTCCATGCAGGGAGCCCGACATGGGACTCAATCCTGGGACTCCAGGATCACGCCCTGGACTGAAGGCAGGCGCTAAACCGCTGAGCCACTGGGGCTGCCCAGTCCTTATATTTAAAGTGAATACCAACACCTGAATTTGACAAAACTATATTACATTCAAATGGTATGGTTTGGTTTTTTTTCCATTAGACCTACAAAAAAGGTAGATGGTTCATTCTGGGTTTGCATATCAAAAATAAAGGGGTCAATATACTGAATCTTGCCTCTCTCTTTTTTATCATTAAAATTTCACTAATAATGGTTGGATCCTAACAAATCTTGTTTTCATTAATCTCTTTATCCTAATCTATATCTAATAATAAGTTCTCTGGCCTATATAATCAGGGAGGGGAGAAAAGCCTAATTTGAGTTACCATTTTGGACTTGATTTCCATTTCACATGATTCATGCATTGGTTAATTCATTCAACAAGAATTTTATTGAACACCTAATATTTCCCAGGATTATCTATGAGTCTGGAAATGCAAAGATGATTTAAATGAAGTCCTTGCCCTCCAGAAACATATAAGAGTACTGTTGTTGGCTTTGCAGTGGCAAGTTATTCAATCATGGAAGATCACTTTAGAGACTCTTTACGTATCTTGACAGGATCAATAGGGGATTTTCTAAACTGTGAGAAGTATTAACATTCAATATGATAAAGAAATATTCAGCTCTTGCCTCCCATAGTATATGTCTATGTCTCCCTTTTGTCCTTACTAATGGAAAAGAGAGGACACATTGGCCTATAGAGTCTTTGGACAGTTTTCAAATTCCAATAATATCTGTTTTATGATATCTCTTTGATCAGTTATAGCACCTCAAGGGCCTCTTTTAGTCAGGGCTTTAAAACATCAGAGACTTGAAGAGATGTTAATAAAGGCACCTAAGATTCTACAGAAATACAGGAAGTGATCCAGAATACACACACAGGTGATTAACATCACTGGCTCATAACTGGAAAAAGAAATAATTAGCAATATATTTGGAAGAATTAAGTAGAATGTGGACACATCCACTTCAGTGATAGGGCTTCCAAAACACTGGATGAAAGTGGAAATTTTATTTTCCAATTTTTTCCTCTCCTACTTCTTAGCTTGAAAATCTTTAGAAGAACGGAAACTTAACAGAAATTAGCCAAAAGCACTGTCGAATGATATTCTAATTACAGAGAGATCAGTGATTTTTTTCCACCAAGGCATCAATGTTAATCAGTTGAATATGGGAGCAAAAAAGTAGAACTTTGAAGTATGATATTGCAAGAGTGAGTGAAGGCTCTCTGAGGAACAATTTTAAATAGCATCAAAGTTAAAAAGCATCTCCTGGAGAATACAAATATACCAAATATAGCAGCAGGACTGGTTGTTGGAGGAAGAGAGCAATCACCTGAATGAACAAAATGACTGTTGCTGTCCTCAGACAGCCAAACATGCCTTCATATTCCTTTGAGAGCTAACAATAGAACATAAACTTAGAAACTGCCATAGATGAGAGCTGCAACTGTGGTCTAACTAAATAGTTCTTAGGTACGTTGTTGTTTCTTGTGCCCAAAATATTGCAGGTTTCTAGTCCCTGCCTCCTCCCAAACCCCTAATTTTAACGTATTTCCCCAAAGCAATTTTCTCATCTTGTTCTTTGGTGTGTTTCCTTCTGTTAGTCTCTGTCCCAAGGCTCATGCTGTTCTCTGCCTGGTGGGCTAACAGAAGCCATGTGATATACCCCAAGCCAGAAATGACAAAAGGGATCTGGAAATAACAGAGGTGTTTCTTCTATTTTGGAGCTTGAACGTCTGATGGAAGAACCCTAGCATAACATAGGTTAGATCCTTGGTTTTTGTTTCCACCGTGGGTTGTTATTATCTGAAGAATTTTAATTTTTGATATGTGAGCACTTAACTGTAGCTAGTATGTTAAATTAGCATTATATATGACGCATCATCAAATTGCTTCTTTCTTCTTGTCTCCTGTCACCCTTTAACTTTTTTTAATGAAAGAAGTTTTCCACTGTCACTAGATGAAAACCTAGCAGGTCCTGTGGTACTCTGCTTTCTTTCGGAATAGTCCTGTGGCCACTCTAAGTTACCCAAACTAGTTTATTCCAAAATAGAATATCCCATCCCTTGCAGTAACAAACTCTAATCTCAATTTAGAGTTAAATCTCTTCTCCCTGGGACCTGTTTCAGGAAGATCCTCTTCCTTCACAGAAGGCATTGTGATTGGCCTCTTCATGTTTTCTTTCCTCTCCTCCCTCAGCTTGCTAACTGGGATTTCTTGTTCCCTGGGCTCAGAGTATAAGGATGGAGAAGAGACAAAGAGCTGAAGGGAATTTTTACTTGCTGTGGTAACATTGTATTCCGGCTTTTCACTCTCAGAGCCAAGTAGGCCCAGGTAAAGACACTTTCATGGGATCTTTAAAGATTCCTGTCACAGGGGACATTTTGCTTATAGTCCTCAATTCATGCCAAGCCATCCCTATTCTAACAGGTAACTTGTGACTCGTTCTGCACCCCCTGGGAAGCTGAAGCTATGGGTCCTTTTGAAGAGGCCTTGAGACCTCCAACCCTCCTTTGCTCCTGGTCTGCTGTGGTCCATGGGGAACACACATCATTTGCCTTTGGGAGTACAGAAACAGATTTCCTGTTTTTTTTTTTTTTTGTCCAAACAATGTGTCAGTCCATGTCTCACCTTCCAGATCTCTTGGGAGTGTCAGTCCCCAATCCTCAATGCCCTCCTGTCCATCCTCATGCAGATATCTCATATCAGGCTCTCTAAGAAGTGACTGTTTAAAAATTTTTTTTTTATTTTTTAGAGGGAACAAATGGGGGGAGGGGCAGAAGGAGAGGGAGAGTTAAGCAGATTCTATGCCTAGCACAGAGCCGGACACAAGGCTCAGTCTCACAACCTTGAGATCACAGCCTGAGCCAGTATCAAGAGTTGGATGCTTAACCTACTGAGCCAACCAGGTGCCCCTCTAAAAAGCTACTTTGAAACTCTTCTCTCACAAGAGTGGAGGTGAGGCGGTAGGACTCCCTCTAATCCACCTACTTCAAGCCCACTCCCCATGATCTATGGCTACCAGAATTCTTCCTCAAGAAATCCTCTCTCCTGGGGATCCCCGGGTGGCTCAGTGGTTTAGCGCCTGCCTTCGGCCCAGGGCGTGATCCTAGGGTCCCGGGATCAAGTCCCACATTTGGCTCCCTGCACGGAGCCTGCTTCTCCCTCTGCCTGTGTCTCTGCCTCTCTCTCTCTCTGTGTGTGTCTCTCATGAATAAATAAATAAAATCTTTAAAAAAAGAAAGAAAGAAAGAAAGAAAGAAAGAAAGAAAGAAAGAAAGAAAAGAAAGAGAAGGAAAGAGAAAGAAGAAAGAAAGAAAGAAAGAAAGAAAGAAAGAAAGAAAGAAAGAAAGAAAGAAAGAAATTCTCTCTCCTTGTTGTACTCTGATCCCTTTTAATAATCTGGACCTGACTGAGGGGTTCCAACAGGAATGGCTCCCTGCTGTGTTCTTTGCTGAGGCTGTAGTTTCCCTCTGAAATCAGACTTTCCCATTTAATATCTCTGCTATCTGAGGGTCTCAGGGGAACTTTCACTTTAATATCCTGTCATATAACGTTACCATTTTCAGTAGAACACTAGAATCTTTTTCTTATTTTTCTTTTAAAAATGAAATATAGGTTAAAAATAAAATGAAAAAAAATGTTCTATTGATTAATTTCAAGAAATTGGAATCGTCTTAAGGGTTGAAACCTTACACCTCATTCAGTCCTTGCTCTCTAGAAGAGCCCCATTCTAGAGAAAGGGGTTCACTTATTTTCAGGGCACCTCGGCCAATCCTTGGGCTTTAATTGTTGAGAACTTCCTCTTTACATCGAACCAAATGTTGCCTCTCATAACTTTTACCCCAGTGATCCTAGTAACATAAAATACATCTGCTTCCACTTCCATACAGCCTTTTCTTCACATATTCCCAACTGCTTCTACCCTCTTTGGAAATCTTCACCATGCTGTTTCTATCCTTCATTTTCAAACTAAGGAGAAATAACATCTATGGTGGTCATTTTTTTCAAGGTTTCTGCATCCTTCTTCCTCCAGTTTGTTAGGTAAGGCTAATGCAGATATAGTATCTTTAACTTTGTGAGAGAGCGAGTGCACAAGCAGGCAGTGTGGCAGGCAGAAAGAGAGGGAAAAGCAGACTCCCCGCTGAGCAGGGAGCCCAATGTGGGGCTCAATCCCAGGATCCCAAGATCATGATCTGAGCCAAAGGCAGACACTCAACTGACTGAGCCACCCGCGTACCCCTATCTTGATCTTCTTAAGTAGATGTATATACATAAATATAAACACCAAAAGCAAACCAATGAAAACATCATTCAAACTGACTGAGAGGTCTTGTCATCTGGCAGATGGTATAGCTAATGTTGCATGTAGAACATTCAGTCTGTGTGTATTTAGAGTATGTGTCCCTTAAGTGCTCAATACAGGAAAGTGCAGGCTACTCTTTAGTCAATCAAATACAATGCCTACAGCAAAGGCTGCAAAGATTCCCACTGAACTCACAAATCACCTGGTGTGAAATATTCCCACTAAAGGCTAAACACAGAGGAGGCATTTTCCTACCTCTACCTTTAATTATAGCCAACACTAACAGCTCATACTGTGTGCCAAGAGGTGGCCTAATTGTCTTACATAGAGTATTTCATATAATCCTCAGAACAAACCCATGAAGTAGGCCTTATTATTATCTCTATTTTCAAGGACAAGGACAAGGACAAGGACAAGGACAAGGACAAGGACAAGGACGAGGAGACTTAAAGAAGGTAAGTAATGATAACTAACTAACTAACTTCCCCAAGGGTAGAAAGCTAGAAAGTGCTGGAGTGGGGAAACTAGACCCACGCAGTTTCAAACCAGAGTTCTTACTCAAATATTATACTATATTTGCAATGAAAGCATTTTGAGAAAACGTCTCTTTAAAAAAGATTTAGGGGATCCCTGGGTGGCTTAGCAGTTTAGTGCCTGCCTTTAGCCCAGGGCCTGATCCTGGAGTCCTGGGATCGAGTCCCGCGTCGGGCTCCCTACATGGAGCCTGCTTCTGCCTCTGCCTATGTCTCTGTCTCTGTCTCTCTCTCTCCCTGTATCTCTCAAGAATAAATAAAATCTTAAAAAATAAAAATAAATAAAAATTTAAAAAATTAAAAAGATTCAAATCCAAGCAAGCTAAATGAAATGAGATCTTAGAAATTTTGGAAAGAATCACTTAAATGTCGATCAAGTTTGGATTAATTACTGTAGCCATCTTACCATTTGTCACAGAATAAGTAGCTGGCATCTAGGGAATACCTCACATTAAATGCTCTCCCTTTATATGAAGGTGAGACACACACCGGTCAGCTGAAAAGCTTGGAGGAGCTGAAGGCCTTTCTCAGTTTACCATAACCAACTTTTCATGTCAGTTCAATGCTGATTTATCCACATAAAACAGTTAATGAAGCAGCTTAGTTTAGCTTCCTTATTAAGCCGTCTGATAACCAATTTAACTGGCAGGAAACACTTGACCTTTATAAAAGGAAGTGTTGTCTGAGGCTTACTTAGGACAATGAAGTGAATTCTAAAGCAATGCAAATAGCTCTAGAGGCCAAAGATGTTTAATAGGACATATTTTGATGTTTGAACTATTACTTTCTTTTTTTTTTAAGATTTTATTTATTTATTCATGACAGAGAGAGAGAGAGAGAGAGAGGCAGAGACACAGGCAGAGGGAGCCCTAAGCAGGCTCCATGCAGGGAGCCCGACGTGGGACTCAATCCCAGGTCTCCAGGATCATACCCCAGCTGCAGGCGGCGCTAAACTGCTAGGCCATCAGGGCTGCCCAGTTTGAACTATTTCATTCCATAAAGCTTGTAAGCTAAAAACCTTCTCTTACCTGAATTCCTACTTAACTATGCCATAGTAGAGGAAGTATCTGAAATAACTGACAAATGTTATTTCAATGCCTTCAACTTTCTCTCTTAAACACACAATCAGTAAATATTCATCACAAACATATACTTTATCATAAGCAGATTCCCAACAGAGGCAAACAGAAATAAATGACATTTCATTTGCCTTTTAAGTCATTCATAAGAATTTCTAAAAAGCAAGGAGCTGTGAAGAGGTGCATAGTGGAAGATAGCACCAGGGGGTCACCAGCTTCCCATCTGCTCAGGTCAAAATCCTGAGTCATTGTTTTTTTTTTTTTTTTTTTTTTTTTTAATATATTTTTTTAATTTTTATTTATTTATGATAGTCACACAGAATGAGAGAGAGAGAGGCAGAGACACAGGCAGAAGGAGAAGTAGGCTCCATGCACCGGGAGCCCGACGTGGGATTCGATCCCGGGTCTCCAGGATCGCGCCCTGGGCCAAAGACAGGCGCTAAACCGCTGCGCCACCCAGGGATCCCCTGAGTCATTGTTGATGGTACCTTGTCTCTTAAACTCTACATCTGATCTGTCAGCACTGATTTTAAAATACATCCAGTCTGCAACCATTTCTCATGCCTCTGCTGGTACCATCCTAAACTACAGCATCATAATTTTACCTGGATTATTGCTATGGTCCCCTAATTGGTTTCCCTGGTTCCACTCTTGCTTCTCTAGTCTATTATCAAATGGCAGCCAAAATTACCCTGTTAAAACTTAAGTCAGATTATGTCACTTAGTCCTCTGTTTAAAATTTTGTCATGGCTTCTCATTTCAAAAAAGGAAAATCAAAGTCCTTTCCTAAACTCCTACACCCACAGGGCCCTATAAAATCTGCCCACCCCACCTCTCCTTAATCTCTGATTTCATCTCTTCCTGCTCTCTCCCTCTCACTTGGATGTAGCCACACTGGCCTCTGATGTTTTTTGAACACACAGATAAATTTATGCCTCAGGACCTTCACACTTGCTAATCATTCTGCATGGAACACAGTACTCCAGATACCAGCATGACTCCTGTTTTGTTTCCTTCAGACCTTACTCAAATAGCATATGATCACTGGTTGACTATTGTCTGTCTGTCTCTCTGTCTCTCTTTCTCTTTCAAAATTCCCTATCCCCTTCCCTGTTTTATTTTTCCCTTTAGGCTTATGTCTACTTACACAATAAATGTTATATTTAATTATTTTGTTTATGTGCTTCTTACCACTAGAATTTAGCTCATGTAAGAGTTAAGCGTTACTGTTTCATCCTGTTTTATTTACTAAGACATACCTAGACCTAAAACAATTTACTAAATGCTTAATAAATGTTTGTTGGATGAATTAGTGATATCTATATCAGACTGCTATAACCAGAAAACTTGGTTAGCTTCACCAAAATGTTTGGTCATGCCTCAAGATATAGCCCTTCTCACAACAGTTACATGTGGTGAGGGACTCATTCAAATAGACCCATCCCCACCACCCAATATGCACAGCAAGCCATGTTTGTCAAAACAAAGAGGATGAATCAATATTCACAAACAAGTTTTTCTAAACAGGTAGAAGATTTTAACATGCAAGTAAAATCATTTGTATTTAGGTCAGTGCTAGTGTGAGGGTTTTAAGCTGTTTTGACTCCCCAGATGAGAGAAGTCCTAGAATTTCATACATGAATCCTAAAGAGAGCCTAAAATATACTTGTAACAGTTAAAAAAAAATAAGAAGACCTAACAAGTGGGATCCCTGGGTGGCACAGCGGTTTGGCGCCTGCCTTTGACCCAGGGTGTGATCCTGGAAACCCGGGATCAAATCCCACGTCGGGCTCCCGGTGCATGGAGCCTGCTTCTCCCTCTGCCTGTGTCTCTGCCTCTCTCTCTCTCTGTGTGTGTGACTATCATAAATAAATAAAAATTAAAAAAAAAAAGAAAGACCTAACAAGTAAAAGATAATGGACATTGGGATTAGTTAGAATTATGGAAAGGAAGGGTGCCTGGGTGCAGCCCATTAAGAGTCTGACTCTGGTTTTGACTCAGGTCTGATCTCAGGGTCCTGAGTCCCAGCACCACACTGGGCTCCACACTCAGTGTGGGATCTGCTTGGAATTCTTTCTCCCTCTTCCTCTGCCCCTCCTCACTGCTCACTCTCTCTCTCTCTCAAATAAATAAATAAAACTTAAAAAAAAAAAAGACAATTACAGAAGGAAAAGCTGAAAGTTGATTTACCATCTGTCATGAGACTGCTAGCAGGTGTAGGAAATGGCATTTTCTACCATCAATCTCTTAGGGGAACTCCCATTTTCATGAGTCTCGGATTAATTTTCCCTAAAGGGAAGCAGATTAACAGGAAAGATAGTTCTCCTGGGGATGTAGAATTCCTCTATCTAGAGATCTTTAAATGCAGGATAAATGCTCCTTTGAGGTGATCAACCATCAAGCTTGACGTCAAGAAATAGGGAATGGTTTTAAGGTCATTTTGTTGTAGTCTCTTATTAAAACAGTCTCTATCTCATATTTCCTGGAGTCTGCTTTCCTAAAGTCAATCTTATATTTTCTTCACCAGTGGAGTTTTCGGAAATTCCACTGTAGCCCTTTCTTATCTACAAAATGGAGGAGAAGGTCCATTTCTTTAGATGGAAATCCGCAGCATTATGCTGCTCATCAAGAATAGTGCAGGGGATAAGGACTAACAATAAGTCATATTATTGAACAGAAAAGTAGCCAAGTAATAATACATTGCTCAGATAGTTCCATAAATGAATTAAATATACTTAGACATCGGAAAAAGAGCTACCAACTTGTGGCTAGTGCTTCTCACCTTGGCTCTGCCACTGACTATTCATCTTTATTCACTTTAGGTGAACTTTTAGATTAAATTTGGGTTCTAAAACAATGCATGTTTTGAAAGTTTATGTTTGAAGGAAATTCTTTTATGAGAAAGGGTAAGGGTCACAAATGACAACGGAAGCAAGCATGATATTGGGAAGAATGGAAAGTTGGATATTTGGGTGTCACACTGACCTGGGAGCCCTGTGGTTGCCTCCTGTTACCCGTATGCTTCGATCTCACCAGCCATCCTTTCCTTGGTTGTAACATGGCAATAATCTGGCTAGAGTTTCAAGATTAGGGGTATAGGAGAGATCTTGTTTAGAAATCGAGTTCCACACAGCACAACAGATGGTGGTGATTCTTGTTTTTGTGAGAAGAGACTGTGAGGTCTTAGAAGGTGTCGGAGTCCTGGCAGAACCTTTTGTTCAAGAGGCAACTGCATGGGCAGGCTGCCCACTTGGGGTAAAAATAGCCGGGAGCCTTGCCTTTGAAGTGGCATTAGCACCACAGCCTCAGATACCGCCATGCCAGCCACTGCGTCCCCCCGGGCAGCAGAGCAGGCCACAAGCGTGCACTGACCTCACCTCTCCACTAACTCTGGGTGGGCCAAAATACAGACTTCTTGATCTTTCACGACCCTCTGTTATAAAACAAATAAATAGATAAAGATGACCACGTTCAATCTAAGGTCATGAAGACTCATGTTGAGGAGGATTCTGTGCTTATGCTGCTGTGGTCACTTTCATCTTAGAGCAATGATAGCAAGAACTAAAACGTATAGAATTTTTACTATGTACGAATCACAGGGCCAATCAAGGCTTTCTATTTACTCATCTAATCCTCTCAACAACCCGATAATCCCAATCTTGCAAATAAGGCAGCTGAGACATAAAAATTAGGTAATTTACCCTAGGTTGCATAGCTGGTATCCATCTGCATAGGGAGATTTAAAAAATAAAGTTATAGGGGATCCCTGGGTGGCGCAGCCGTTTGGCGCCTGCCTTTGGCCCAGGGCGCGATCCTGGAGACCCGGGATCGAGTCCCACGTCGGGCTCCCGGTGCATGGAGCCTGCTTCTCCCTCTGCCTGTGTCTCTGCCTCTCTCTCTCTCTCTCTCTCTCTCTCTCTCTCTGTGACTATCATTAAAAAATAATAATAATAAAAATAAAAAATAAAGTTATAGATAATAAAACTGTATCTAAATAATTCTTTTTTTTTAACTTTTTTATTTATTCATGAGAGACATACACAGAGAGCGAGAGAGAAAGAGGCAGAGACACAGGCAGAGGGAGAAGCAGGCTCCATTCCATGCAGGGAGCCTGATGTGGGACTCCATTCCGGGTCTCCAGGACCACACCAGGGACTGAAGGTGGTGCTAAGCCACTGAGACACCGGGCTGCCTGTATCTAAATAATTGTAAGGCATTGAATCTTTTTTTTTTAAATATTTTATTTATTTATTCATGAGAGACACAGAGAGAAAGGCAGAGACACAGGCAGAGAGAGGAGAAGCAGGCTCCCTGCAGGGAGCCCGATGTGGGACTCGATCCCAGGACCCTAGGATCATGCCCTGGGCCAAAGGCAGACGCTCAACCACTGAGCCACCCAGGCGTCCCTTTTTTTTTTTTTTTTTTTAAGATTTCATCCATTTATTCATGAGAGACACGGAGAGAGAGAGAGAGAGAGAGAGAGAGAGGCAGAGACACAGGCAGAGGGAGAAGCAGGCTCCTTGCAGGGAGCCCGATGCGGGACTTGATCTCAAGTCTCCAGGATCACACCCTAGGCTGAAGGCAGGCGCTAACCCGCTGAGCCACCCAGGCATCCCTAAGGTAATGAATCTATTAGTGAAAAGAAACTGCAAAGCAATGTTTTACCCTCTCATCTTCCTTTATCCTCAAAAAAGAAGTATACCATTCTAAAAATTAGAGTGAAAATACTCCTATTAGTATACTGTGTTCTATTTAAAAAGTTAGAATTGCCACTTTAATTTTTTGTTGAGGAAAAATCTCTGTTGAGAGACAGAGAATGAGAGATTCATCCATTTATTCATGAGAGACACGGAGAGAGAGAGAGAGAGAGAGAGAGAGAGGCAGAGACACAAGCAGAGGGAGAAGCAGGCTCCATGCAGGGAGCCCGATGTGGGACTGGATCCCAGGTCTCCAGGATCAGGCCCTGGGCTGAAGGCAGGTGCCAAACCGCTGAGCCACCCAGGGATCCCGGGGAAAAGTCTTAAATACGTTTTTGTAAAGCCTAATTTTAAGGCTTGAACATAAAAATAAAATCTTTTAAACACATTTCAAAATATTTTCTGAAGAGAAGTTCTCTCTTCCCAGAAGATTTAAACAGTAAAAGTAATATGCATTCCCACCATAGAAAAAAATGAATAATATATCAAATGTTCAAGTTTCATCGGTTCCTATAGAGAAAAAAAAAAACGGAATTTTCACAATAAACAAAGGCTGATGATCCTGTCTGAAATAAATGAATTGTTGATTTTGTGGAAGATTTTTCTAAAGAAAACTGTCAGTGTCTGTCATATAGTAAGCACTTAATAAAAGACAGTCATCATCATTATTAGTATAAAATTAATAGGCTATAAAGCCTACTTAAAATGTGTTTAATTATCTAAATACAGCTTTAGCTGTCCACTATACCCTGGATACTTTTCCTAAAACAAATCCAGGTAACCATCCTCTCCCTCCCTTATTCACAAAAAGGAAGTCACTCACCATGAATGTGTACTTTTCGCTGGGAAAAAAAAAGTGGGGTTAAGAGATGATTTTTTTAATATATTTTAGAGATTATGTGCTTGCTATTTGATAGAGCTGATATCCCTTAAGCAAACTCATTTCCCAAGTAGAATGGCTTTGACTTTCTCAGAGGAAAATTTTACGTTAATAGTTTAAGAAAAATTCTTAAGAAATGTGTGCATAGCTTGTGACAACCTTGATCAGGCCCTTTACATGGTGACATTCTCCAAGTTTCTCTAGGCATGGTTTTAAGCCATTATCCTACCACAACTCCTAATTACATTAAAAAACTGACAAACCAAAGCTGGTTAACGATAATGACAAAAACATAGCAACAACTATACAACCCGTGACAATATTATTTCACAAGGATGTGGAAAATTCAGTGTGAGAAAAATTACTTACTTGATCTTTGTAACTGTTTTTCTGTCCATTACGTTTCTAAGCTTATGAAATAGATCCTTTGATTCATTTCCTGGTCCCTGGGGAAAATGTTTAACCTACTGTTCCCGGGAAATTTAAGATTTACTGCCAAATCATATTTATGTTTCCTTCATCAAAAACATGGCTCCAAAGTGATGTTTAAAATTAGGAATTAAAAAATACAACTCTTCATCCAGGAAATAACCAACGACTTATTTTCGTAAGCACAGAATAGGAAAAATTTTGCTTCGTTGCCTTACCACATCTCTCTGGTGCAAGTGGTTAAGTTTTATTTCATGATATCTTTCTTGTCTGAGGGATTTATATAGCAATTTCGTGTATGTTATTTCATTTTATAGACACAGGAATGCCATAAAGTAAGCAGGGTTTTCAAATGAATGATTGTTTTTCTGGAATAGGTAAAAGGCCACTTATTAGCTGTTATTTGAGCTTTTCCTATTGCTATAGCTTTCTTTCTTTTTTTTCTTTAAATGAGAGAGGGTAAAAAAAAAAAAAATGAGAGAGGGTGTGAGAGAGTGCTTGAGTGGAGAGAGGGGGCAGAGGGAGAAGCAGACTTCCCGGCTGAGCAGGGAGCCCAACACGGGCCTGGATCTCAGGACCTGAGCTGAAGTCAGCCACCTAACTGTTTGAGGCACCCAGGTGCCCCTGCTGTAGCTTTCTTAATGTTCTCACAAAACTGTATTATGTAATTAGACATAATATTGAAAATACTATAGCAAATTTTACTATGTAGGCCACACATTTATTCAAAGGACCTCATTCTTTATCATACCCCTGACTACTCTTCATTCCAAGGTTCACCTTCATATTGATTTAATGTTAGGGAGTTTTGACTATCAATTGCCAAACAACTTTTTCCTCTTTCAGTATTGATTCATGCAGATACATAGGTGAATAAACAAAGCCTCATGGACTAGCTACAAACACTTCATCAGCCCTCTAAGCCACATTGGATGTATAGGCTTAGCCTGAGATAAAAAGTAAATTCTTCTGGTGGTATTAAAATATCTAGGCCCTAATAAATACACATTTGAGATTGAGAGAAGGGACCCTCCAGTAATATGTATGTCTGAAGTTCTTAAGCAACTAAAGCAACTAGCCATTAAAACAAACAAAAAATAAAAAATTGCTGGGGAAGGGATGGATAAAGGAATGTCTAGAGTTTATCTATTTGTAAAAAGATTCCTAAGTTACACCCATCAAAAAGTTCCTCTCAAATTTGTTTTGATTGATTTCTTAAATATTTTGAGACACTTTCTGATAGTGGTGTGCAGACTTTTCAGTTCCATCCTTGTTTTTAACCTTGCCCATCTCGGAATTGGTAAGTCTGAGATAGGACTTAAACAGGTAAGTTCCTTTTAAAGTATAATTAAGGATGCCTGGGTGGCTCAGCGGTTGAGCATCTGCCTTTGACTCAGGGCATGATCCTGGGGTCCCGGCATCAAGTCCCGCATCAGACTCCAGAGCCTGCTTCTCCCTCTGCCTGTGTCTCTCATGAATAAACAAATTAAATCTATATATTTTATATATATATAAAATTAGTAGAGTGATGCCCAGGTGGCTCAGTGGTTGAGTGTCTGCATTCGGCTCAGGGCATGATCCCGAAGGATCCTAACCTGCTTCTCCCTCTGCCTATGTCTCTGCCTCTATATGTCTCTCATGAATAAATAAATAAAATCTTAAAAAATATATATATAGTAGATCAGCAGTCATTGACCATCTGGAATCATACATGGGTATGACCTAGGGTAGGGCTTTTGTGTATGCTTTAGCTGGGAGAAAAGTTATTTCCAAATTCTTTCATTGAGAGGGCCTGAAGGAGGTAGGGGCAAAGGGGTGGGGGGCGATTGCCTACAATTTATCACTGTAGGTCAGTTATTCCCAGGTGAAATGTGACTTTGATGTTATGAGTTGCTAAATAAAGTTCAGTCTAGATCAGTACTTTTTTCTTTTTGCAAAAAATGAAGTCTACATGAGACCAGATGAATTCTGACAATGCAGTGCATCCCCAACATGATACAGTAATGATTAAACATTTATGCACCATTCATAAGACAGGGTTTTGAGTTTGACCATGGTTGGCAGCGCTAGGTAGAATGTTATAGAAAGTTAAAAAACAAAGCAAGAGGATAACAAAACAGAGGTTGAACAGTGAAAGCAAAGAAGATAAATACTAACTGGTTCTTTTTTATAAAAGATTGCTTTCTGTATGAATGTACAGTACAATTGACATAATTTTGTACAATGGAACATGTGTATTTTAACAGCAAAGGATAGAGATCTCATGATGCAGGTGAAACGATAAGCAAAGGGTACTGGAAATTCTGCTTGCCAGCATTGCCAGCTGTTTCTCACGTTACTTCAGGGTGCCTCATGGACCTCAGAGGTGGTCCCTCTGAGCTTCGCAGTGCTCCCCCTTCTCAGGAAGGATCTATGTATATTTCAAGAACAGTCAGGAGGAATTATAATTACACATTACAGACACTAGAACCGAAGCAAATCATTCTAGTCATGGCTCGAAGAAAAAAAAATTATTCTCGACTAAGCTTGCTTTTTCTCATTAGAAAAATGATGTATTTAATTTTAAGATGTGTTATCTTGGAATTAAAGGGATAAGGAAAACAAATTTTGTCTTGTCAGGTATTAAACTGACCTTGCTTTTTAAAAAGTATTGAATGACGTCAAAATACTCACAAAACCTAAAAACGTGCTATTTTAGAAGATATTTATATAGTAAATTATAAAATCTCAGAGGTGGAAGGGATTTGAGATCTACAATCAAGCTTCAGTGGGATTCAGGAGTTCCTTTTACAACACACCTGATAGGCATTGTAGTGGGACAAGCACAGGTTATGGAAACAGATAAACTTGGAATCAGCTGGTGGGTCTGCTGCCTTAAGACTGGCTGTGCGCCTTTGGGCAATTTTCTTAACCTCTCTGAGCTCCAGTTTTCTTATCAATTAAAAAATTATAATTTTCCTCCAAATAAGGTTGTTTTGAGAACTAAATTAAGTACGTGTATTAAAGTTCTTAACACATTTTATATGTCCAATACATATATGAATTCCTTACCCATCTCTTCCCCACAAGATTTTGAAGTTTTAAGTTAAACTGAAACTTACTTTCTTGTATTGTGTCCATTACTGTAACTTTTCTGTTTCATCAATAGACACATTTACTCTTTCCACACCATAAATTCCTCAACTATTCAGCTCTCCTACCTCTTGTTGGTCTCTTCTGCTCCCACTGGTAAATATACAAACATCCATCTCATATTACGGAACTTCCAGAGGTCACCATCCTTTTTTTGTTTTAGAAATAAACTGTAGTGCATCAAAGATCTGAAAACAATAGTCTTGTTGGGATCAAAGCTGCTACTCAGTGGGTCTACTTGTCCCTTTGTTCTGTACAATCTCCTAGTAGTTAAGCAGCCTCTGATTGATTTTGCATTTTGTCAAACAACCACACCATCTGATCATCAAAACGGAGAGGCTTAGCAAAAACATTGGGATCTTCCCCTGTGGTCTTTAAAGTACATGGATATATATATATTTTTTTGGTTTTGAAAATTTTACAATCATATTTGTTTTATTTTTAAAGGCTAATTAGCATTCAAAGTGCTCCAAAAATCTCCTTTAGCCTAGATCCCAAAATAAAAATGTTTTCATTACTGAAACAGAGAGATTTAAGTTAGTTATTAGTAAGAACATTTTTGATGGGAGATAACAGACTCTACTGCCCTACAGCCAAGGGAAGTCACACAATCAATCCCTTTCCCCAGAGATAAAAAAAAATAGCCAAGGAACTTTGTACAGTCCTTTCTCTAGATGATAAAATTGTATCATTCTATTCCTAGAAATATTTACTCTCAGCCTTGATTAGAAGCAGGGAGTCAGATAAAATCTCATCTGAAAGCCCTCTTTATTCTTCTATTTAAAAAAATAAAAAGCATGTTTAGAGCAAATTATTCGCAAGTTTTCCAAGGGCTGGCTGCAAAGCGCACCTTCCGAGAGGGAAGAGGGTTTGCTGCCACCTGCTGGACCTTTGAGATGAAGCCCGCAGGATCCTCGCTTCAATGCCTCCTCACTTGAGACAAAGCATCGACAGTTGAAAGCAGGCGCAGTCTACAAGTCTGGCTGTGTCTGACTGGATACACTGGAAAACTTTACGGGTTTTAAAGAATAAGGTTGACCTAAGTGCTTTGTGTGTTAGAAAAGTGTTTTTCAAAGTGTGGTTCACAACCATTAGCTTCAGAAAACCTGGAGTGTATGTTACAAGAACAAATTTCTGGGCCCCACCCAGACCTACTAAATCAGAATTTCCACAGTGGGGTTGGGGTGGGGAGAGAAGGCGGGAGGTCTTAATTTCCCTCTGGGAGCAAAAGTTGGAAAACTGTGTGTTAGAACACTCTGAAGGCAATGATTGGCTAAAACTAAAGTGCTGCATATAAAATAAATCTTACTAGTTGGTAAACTGAAGTGTAAAATTAAAATAAAAAATTCTAAGTGTTGTGTTTTGCTTTGTTTTTTTATTTCAATGATAGTGCCCACTCTGAGCTGTAACATTTCACTAGGTGTCTCATAATGTAGAATTCAAAATCCAGTTAGCTTATTTGCCTTTTATGAAGAATTATAATTGGCACCATCTGATAAACATTAACAAGGTGCCCAGTGGGCCAGACTATCAATATACTCTTGAGTGTGATATAAGGAAAAACAAAACCTAATTATGGAAGGATTGGCATGACACTTAGCATTTTATTTATATTAATCCAGCCTATTCTTTGGTGATCTTTGGCTCTAGAGGATGGTTTTGTGAATATTTCTTTACCCATCTGGGATATGTTAGGAGAAAACAGAAGTAAGGGGTATGTAATTCAAGAAAGTCATTTTTTACTTTCCAAGAAAAAAATGTAATTAAATGGCATAAAAGGAAAACAGAACTAAATCAATTTAAATGGGTATGAAACAAAAGTGATTTAGGATTCAGATAAAATTTTCAGCATCCCAGCTTGTTTTGATTTCTTCCCCCCTTCAAGCTTAGTACTGACTTCCACTTCTGACTCAGATTTTAGAGGCACACCAGAAAACCCACAAATATTCCCTGGGTTTGAAAGGCAGCTGGAATTCTAGGTTCCTCCCTCCAGCTGTCACTCAACTTCTGAGAATTGTTTTTCATCACTTGCTCTGTGAACTGGGAGTTTGCTCTGTTCAGAGAAAGGGTTCACTCTGTTTTTGGAAACTGCTCATGCTTCTCAGGCAAGGGGATCAATTACTCTAAAAAGGCCAGGTTGCTGACCCTTTGTCCTGGGACAGTGTTGGGGAGGAGGGATAAGAACAGCTGTCTGCAGCGCCTTCCAAGGTCAGCCAGGTTATGTCAGAGCCCCAAATGTTGCAGGCCTGAATTGGGGTGGCCTTGGCAATCGGCTGGCCAGCTGTTCCACTTTCCGTAAGACAGGCCTACTTAAGCTTCAACGATCCTACCAGAACCTTTCTCAGGAGACCCAGAGACCCGAATTTGAAAATATATATTTAATTTACAAGCATCCTCCCCCTTAAGAATTCTCTTTATATTGCTAAGTGCACCACACTGGCTTTTTATCCAACATGGATACTTTGAATTGAATGAAGTCCCTTATAGTGGAGTCTCAAAGCTGATGTTAAGGTTTCTTTAAAAAAAAAAAAAAATTGTCCCATCTTGTTGAATCCTGGTCTCATTTTATATACCATTTTAACAATGCTAGGACAATAGATGAAGACAAAGAAGAAAAAAAATTTCCAACAGGCTGAATAGAGAGGAACATCGAGGGATCCCTGGGTGGCGCAGCGGTTTGGCGCCTGCCTTTGGCCCAGGGCGCGATCCTGGAGACCCGGGATCGACTCCCACATCGGGCTCCCGGTGCATGGAGCCTGCTTCTCCCTCTGCCTGTGTGTCTGCCTCTCTCTCTCTCTCTCTCTGTGTGACTATCATAAATAAATAAAAAAAATTAAAAAAAAAAAGAGAGGAACATCGACATATAAAAGCTCAGTAAGAAGAAAATAGAAGAGAAAAATGACTTCTCAGGATAAGCCTCTTGAGAAGAGATTGCTTGTGTCATGGGAGATTTATACAGACACTGCTTCTGCTTTTTTAATTTTAGTTGTGTTAGATCCCTAAAACTGGGATTCACATTAACACAAAAAACAAAAACTAAAAGAACACTCTAATGGTTGTGTGTGTGTGTGCATGTTTTCCTCCTTGGAAGATTTTGAAATAGTAGCTGTTGTTTGTTAAGTGGCCTTTGCACTAACACGAGTAGCTAACACATGTTGAATGCTTTCACTGTGCCAGGTACCGGTCTATACGCCTAACACTATGGATTCATTTAATCTGCACAACCTACGTTATGCACCCATTATTGTCTCCATGTCAGAGTGAGGGGCACTGAGGCTCAAAAAGGCAGAAGCATCTGCCTAGAGTCTCCCAAGGAGTCAGAGGCCGGCCTGAGATGCAGCTGTAGGCAACTGGTCCTGTATCCACACTTACCCACTTCAAAATGTGCCTTTGTACGCCTGGGGCCGTCGTGCCTTGTCTCACCCAATCATAGGTGAATTTCATTTAAGAAATGGTTACCTTTCGCAACGCCTAAATCAAACCACGACTTTTTAAATTTAAAAACTAGGCAGGGAGGGGGCATCTTTTTCTGCATTATTGTTTTTAAATTTTGAGAAATTTCTCATTACTATTCTTTTTTTCCTCTTAATTTACCTGTAAATTAGCACAGCTCTAGCAATAATATGCGATCCTAGTTGGCCCGAAGGGGGTGCTTGAGGAGTTTGGTTTAGTGCAAATCTGTTCAATGGTAACTAGCAAAATGTTGGGCTCCCCACTTCCGTGTATTGAGTTATAAGCAAATAGGCTGACAGAAATACAACTACAGCTTTTCTTCTCCCCTTGTACCTGCTTAAAAGTGTCTATCATTTGGGGCTATCAAACTCTTAAGAAGATTTTTTAATATTTCTTACTTTGATTTAGAAGACTTAAAGTAACTTTTGAGTTATTTCTGAGACAGGTAAAGCTTATTCCTCTGATGGACACTTCCTTTCATCTGTGATCTTTGTCTTGTGATCAAGAGGGCTAATATAGCCTTGTGGTCAGTGAATCGCTCTGGTGCTTGACTGTCAGACCTTGAGCTTTATCCCCCCCCCTCCTTAGACAAGTTCCTTAACTTTGCTTCACCTCAGTTTCTCATCTATAAAATGGGATGATCATAATATCTACTTTATAGTCATTTTGTGATGACTAAAAGAGTCAACATTTGTTAAGTATCTAGAGTGGCATCTAGCACATAGTAAGCCCTCATAATTATCACATTAGTGGCTCTATGATTTTTAAAATTAAGGCAGCGAAGCCCTGCAAATATAATGAGGGGGTTTTTGCAATTAACTTAGAAGTTCACATCTTCTCTCCTTGAAATTAGTGATGGGAATGTTCGAACCCATGTTTAGAATCCATCACACTAGTTCCTTGGGAGATGTTTTCAAAATAACAATGAGACATAGCTGAAGAAAAAAAAACTGGAAAAAACAAAGGTGTAGAAAATGTCTTTGCTGGGAAGACTTTGCGGAAATAACTGTTGAAAAATCCTCCACTGAGGACACTGTGGCAGGAAAGTTTTGCTGCCCCATGCGTGTCCAGGAGAGACATGCCAGGAGGACCTCATGGAATTCTAAGATTCCAGTGACAACTATTTTTTAGATTCTAGTTGGAAACACAGAAAGCTTGTGACTCTCTCATCATTATTCTATTTAAAATTTTTCTTGTTGAAATGTCTCAAGCTATTATTGGTTTAGTAGCAAGCCAAGCTGGGTGCTGTTTCACTATTTAATAAGAACGTTCCCTGAATTACATTTAGTCAGAATGGCACAAAGCCTAGGGTGACACTTCCTTTTATGTAGAGACTTTAATTTTGCTTTATTTTAAGTTACATTCCTCCCTAGTCTCAGCCCACAGATATCACCCATTCATCCTGAAATAAGAAAATAAGAGAATCTGGGTAACTAGTACAAAAACACTGTCAAATCCACCTTTTTTTTACTTATCAAACAGATGCTTCTTTCTCAGAGACTGTTTTTCACTTCCAACATACTAACAAAGCATCTGATTTTATGACCAATATTATGAAAGTAAGGGGGTCCTTTTTTTTTTTTAAGATTTTATTTATTTATTCATGAGAGACACGGAGACAGAGAGAGAGAGAGGCAGAGACACAGGCAGAGGGAGAAGCAGGCTCCATGTAGGAAGCCGGACGTGGGACTCGATCCAGGCTCCAGGATCATACCCCGGGCTGAAGGCGGCACTTAACCGCTAAGCCACAGGGGCTGCCCAAGGGGGTCCTTTCTAATGTCATTCAGCATGGTCAAAGTCACCTACAAAGCCTATACAGAGTAGGGTCTTGCTAAATAGTTTTGGGAACACACAATTAACAGATCTCGGGAGTGGTATTCTGGTGCCACATGAGACTGTGGAAACCATGTGGTATTGAAGAGAGGGTCCAGGCTTGGATGTCAGACAAATGTCCAGTTCTAAACCTAGTCAACTACTTATAAGCTTATTGATTGCCCAATAAGTTGTTTAGCCTCTCTTGAACCTCAGACACCTCAGCTGTAAATTGGGAGTAATATTTTCCTTTCAGCATCATTCTGAGAAGTAAATGAAATGATAGTATAATTGGTTAGGAGTCCAAGTCCACGTTGAATCCAGAGTCCACTAATTAACACTGTGTGATCTTGGGCAAGTTATTTTGCTCTTTGTGCCTCTGAATCCAAACTATCATCTATAAACTGGGGATAATGATAGTAGCTATTTCATAAGGACTACTGATTAAAGAGATAATCAGTGGTGATCACCAGTGGGAATGGAGGGGGTGTGGTTGAAATGGGTGAAGGTAGTCAAAAGGTACAAACTTCCAGTTTTAAGAGTCTTGAGAATATGATGGTCAGCATGGTGACTATAGTTAATAATGGTATACTGTATATTTGAAAGTTTCTAGGAGTGGATCTTAAAAATTCTCACCACAAGAAAAAATGTGTAACTGTGTGGTGATAGATGTGAACTACGCTTATCGTGGTTATCATTTCACAATAGATACAAGTATCAAATCCTTATGTTGTACACCTGAAACTAACATAATGTTATGTGTCGATTACCTCTCAATAAAAGAAAAAAAGATACTCTATGAAAGATACTTGGCATAAATCAGGGCCCAAAATTTGTGCTCAGTTAATATTAGCTATTATTATAACTTATGGAAGGATTTTAACACAGTTCTTGGCACACGGTAGAAATGTGATACATGAACCCCCCGCCCACCTCCTGTCTTTTCCTCGGGTCTCACAAGGTTGTTTGAAAAGCTGCCACAGCTTCCATCCCATCCATGTAATCCTATTTGGGGCTGTAATACTTGACTCAGGGCCTTTGGGTGGTCTTAAAAACAGATTAATCCACCAAGGAAAGATACCAAAGATTCCCTGACTTCTAAAATGTCTTCTGAAGAACAAAACACTCTGCTGTTTGATATTTCCTCCCAAGAAAAAAAAACTTTCTCCGTTTATTCCTTGATTGTACCCTTCTTTTCAACTTAGAGCTAGTTGCAGTCCCTTGTTTTTTGTTTTGTTTTGTTGTTCCATAAACAGACCATTAACAGTTATCAAGTTGCTCAAGAAGTAGAGGCTGTGAAAGCAGGATTCCTCTGTGGCACATATAAATGTTATTAGTATTTTGAGTATTATTATCATTATCAGGTAGAGGAAGAAAGGTAGGCTGGAAAGTAGGTCCTCAGGACTATTTTTATTAGGGACCCTGAATGTATATTTCACGAGTCATAAAGCATACATAATTTAGATAAACATGTCAAGAATGAGGTAAATAGGTAAAATAAATTCTCTGTATCAATAACAAAAAATTGTTTAGACTATAGGACCCTGTATAAACCTAGCTTCCTTTGTACTTGAGATACACTTAATTAGCTATCAAACTTGGTATAAAATCAGGAATCTGAGAAATGTCTGACAGGATTTGAAGGTTTCAAAATAAATTTTTTCTTCATCCAATTGTCTCTGAGTAGTGAGCTCTCTGATTTCCAAGTGCCAAATGGTAATTTAGTGTACACACACACCATAGAAATCCATTAACTTTTTAAAAATCTAAGAAACTGACCGTACCTGATAATGTTAAGGAAAGAATAGGTCTGGTGTGGGGGCTCTTCCAGAAGACTGATTTTTATTGGTCTGTTGCTCCATAGGATAGACTACAATTTTTGTACTTTTTTTTTTTCTTCTTAAACCATAGAGGGAGAAACGGAGACTGGCCTCTTTTGTGATTTTGTCTGGTGTCTGGGTCCTATGGGAATTTGCTAGTTTGCTTTATGGCCTTTGGCCAACCCTGGTGGGAAGTCTAGAGAAGAATTCAATTCTGCTTTTTCCCAGAATACTTGTTGACGAACTTGGTAGCACTGAAGTGTTACATGAATCTTTGTGTCCCCCAGAGTCCAGTGATAAGGGACATGAGACCAGTGAGGGTCAGTGTGCCTGGGAATATAATGTTGGTTCTTAGAATTTATATATTTTTCTCATGAGCTTTAGGCAATCTTTAAAACAAACTCAACACCACTGATTTTAGGAGGGAAGGAGCGCGCTGCCCCCTGCTTCCCTCTGGAAGCATTTTAAGCATTTAGCTTTTCAGAAAACAATCACTTCTTTTTGATAACTATGACTTCAAATACCCTTCCTGCCAGGCCGGTTGTGACTCATAAAACAGCAGCGGATTTCAGGAACTCACCCTTAGAATACGGGTGCTTGCAGCTTCTCAACTTTAAAACTGGATAAAAGGATACATGGCGAGGGCTTTTGTCTGAAAGGTTAATTCCACCCACCCTCGGACACTACTAGCCATGTCTTCCTCGGCTCTTAAGAGGCTTGCCTGTGAAAGTGCCACGGAGTTCCAGGGTTTGATATGCCTGTCAGCAGCAAAACGACCTTCAAAGTTCTTTAACCTACGACCTGTAAATAGGACAATGGTCCCATGTTTGCCTTTAAATGCAGATCATTTGTTTTTGACACCTCAGATGTGACTCTTGCTGTCAGGCTAGAATTTAGGCTGTGTGATAATATGCAGCTGCCCTATGAAGAAACCCATTTCTTGAAAGAGTTAAAGTCCATTTCCATCTAGAATTAAAGAACCCCAGCTTTCTTGAAAGAACTCTTTGAAACTTGGATTGGGGTTCCTGTAGTTAAATGAGTTGCTTCTAGTGCAGATTAAGTGAGATACATGTTATCATTAACAATCGTGCTACATATATTTTGAAGTACAAACATTTACATGCTCCCGAATGACAACCCAAATGTGTCTTATAAAAACACATTCCTAAAAGCTTATGCTTTGTACTGTCAAGGAATAGTCAAAATGCAGAAGCAGTGTGATTCTTCCTCTCTCTCTAAACAGAATGTGTTTCTTATTGAAATACTAGAAATAAAATCGTAAACGTTTTAAGACTCAGGTGGCAATGCTCAGATTCCCAATCTTGCCAGTTCTGTGAGTCAATCTACTCTCCTACAAGACCGAGAGGAATATGCTGTATATAGATTTACATATGCCTCCCTTTCTAGGATATCTAGTGTTGTGCGTACTCATTACGGCACAACGGTCCAGGAAGAGAGGTTTGAGACACTGTGAAGGGGAAATTCATGGGAAAAAAATTGCATGAGATCCCCCAGCAAGTCAGTGATGACTGTGACTACATTTTATTTTATAGTCCAGTGCCCATGAACCATGCAGTGGATTCCTTGGGATAAGGTCCATAAGGCACCAAACAGAACATAGGCACTCAGTAAATGGTCATTGCTATGGTGTTGATGACGAAAACCTGACTTCACAGGTGCTCTGCCTAGAAATTAAGCTCACAAAGGACAGAGGAAATGGCAAGATGCTAAAAACTAAACAAAATCTGCCTCCTCCTACCCCACAACCAACCAAACATCTGCTACCACAACAAAGCCAAACAACACCCAGATTGCAAAGGGTGCCCAGTGGGCAGGAAGCTGAGCTCATGGGTTCTAAGGCTCGCACCTCCCACACTGACATCATTCCCATAACTCCAACCTGAAACATGGTACATATAGCTTATTCTGCATGCAAGTTCCCAGGAGGCTCTCTGGTTGAGGAGAAGAGGCAAAGGGAATCCCTCTTACTCCAGGGGGCCAGCTCAGTTCTTTTTCCTCCCACTCCCCTATCCTCATAAGTGGTCACACTCTGTCACAGATAATAGTTTGGGAGGATTCCCACCCCTCCTCCATAACGTAGGACCGTATAATTCAAGATGAGACCTATGCTTCCAGTTCCCAAAGTTGTGGAAACTTTGATTGCATGCCTAGCATGTTTCTTAGAAGCTTTTTGGGAACCCTATGACACTCCCAGTTATGCTAGTGGGGTGTTTAGTCATCAACTCCAAATAGTGGCTCTGCTAAGATTGCCACCTGTCCTACAGGAAATGGACTGAAAACACTTCTCATTCCTACATACCACAAACCAGTGGACAACTGGGAATACTTGTGGGTCATTACCATCCCCGGCTACATTTGAACTGGTGATCTCAAATTAACTGCTTTGTGTTCCATTATCTTTCCTCTCCTTCATACTATTCTTTAAATGCTATGTCAAGAATGCAAAGTTATAAAAATGATCTCCTTTCCTGCTTCACCTTAAGAAGCCTTTTTTGGTTGTCCTATTAGAAAAGAATGCACAATGCACAGCATTTAACAGACTGCCTTTGCAAGGGAACAAGTAATACAAACAATAGTGTTAAATAATGGATAGATTGCTTTTTCCTTCACCCTGTATTAATCTTCCTAATTGATTTCCCAAAAAGGCAAATGGAAGACTGAGCTACATCCTGTGGTTATAACCTCTAGGTAAACTGCCACCAGAGGCAGTGGAAGATTTTCCATAAAAAAAAAAAAAAAAAAAAAGGCAGAAGAAACAGCCCCATTGTCCTGTAGCTGGCTTAATTATTTTTGTGTGATCTGTCTTGGAGTTTTACAACGTAGAGCTTGAATTTTTACAATATACAGAGAAATGAATACTCTCACAAGAGGAAACTCAGATATTTCGGGGGCAATAGAAGAGAAATTCAGAGTATTGGCTTAGGTCAGAGTAGCCCATACAGAGAAGATTATTTTAAAACATATGTACATTAAACAGATAAAGAAGAAAGTGATATTTTAATAGGATAATGAAAAATATAGCAGGTTGACAGTGACAGCAGTAAAAGAACAGGAATACAGACATTTTCAGAGGATAAAAATGGTACCATGTACCCTCAGAGCAGGCAAGTTTTTGTAAGAGGTCTCTAAACATATCTCCTATATTGAGTAGGTGGTTTTCCTTGGAGCTGTCAAAAATGCTCTGTGGTTCTCTACATTAATTCATGTTGAATATTTTCCGTGGTTGGTCAGACTTGGACTTAAAAATAGATTTGAGAAAGGTCTTCAGGTTTACTGTCAGTAACATTATTAACTTCATAGCCAGCTGGATGACGGCATGGTGTGTGACCAATCCAAATTTACAAGGTAACCTTGCCTGAATCCTCCTGGTCCATCAAATATAAATTACAAAGTGAAGATGCGAGAATAGAATTGCAAGGAACAGTGGGAGAAGCAGTAGTCAGAAAGCAAAACAAACACAAGGAAAAAAATCTGTGAGGTCACTCAGAAATGATGCTAAGAATTGTGTGTTCTCACCCTACGGCCTCCACACACATGGGGTTCCTCGTGCTTCACAATCAGCCCCTGTAGCCAGCAACCCTTCATGCCTCAACCGCGTGCTTTCCCAAGGGAACAGAACAGTCATATGTACCTTTATCTGCAGCCTGCTCACCCTTCTTTGTGTTATTCCTTTATCCGCCCTCTACCACTTGTCTCAGCTGAGGAACAGAAGCTTACACTTTCATGGGCAATTGGAGATACACTCCCTTAGTTTCTTAAGTAACTGGGAAGAGAAGACGGAAATCGTTTTCTATAGTGATCCTTCTTGTCCTCTCTCATTTACTTGAGAGAAGTCTTCCGAAATGAGCTAATACACAGGAAATACCTGGCAAAGAACCTGACACATAATAAGTGCTCAGTAATTACTGACACCCTCTTCCTTACCCTTCTTACTAAACTATGAACATTTCAACAATCCCCAGAGTACCTCGTCTGCAATATCAAACAGGTGGCTGAGGTTGACAGACCAGAGCTGATCCCTGTCCTCAATAAAGTTCTTATCCCTTAACACTAGGAATAGAGATAAAGCACTACCTAAAAAGGAAATCTCAGTCAATACAGGTTATATTTTCACTACATTTGAACCTTTTCGCCAGAGGAACACAGCGATTACGCTGCATCAAGGCTGTGTGCAGTGTTTGATAACACCGATCACTGTCTTTCTCGTGACTAAAGCGTAAATCCTAAGTATCCTGCTTACTTAACATAGTGGCACATGTCTATTTTGGGGTGCTCCCATATTTCTTAAGTGTGCAAAGAAGATAAATATGTTTTAAGTCAATCTGAGTTCTATAGATGTTTGACTCATTAAAAATACTATGCTCCTTGGACCCAGATTGGGAAGTGACATTTGAAATTAAGTAAGTTGAGGACTTTGCTAGGCATTCTCGGGGACTCAAGTAACACTGCAAACAATCTGTTTCAAGCAAAGCAGACTCTCAGCTTCGGCTACAAGATTACTCTTCCGCAATAGATGGTTTCCACACCTGAACTGGGACACCACTTTTCTTGGCGGAGAACTTCGGCCTCGGTGCCACAAAATACGATGTAGAGGCTGACTCTTGCTTTGGAGAGGTGGGAATGCCCACGGGCACTGGGGATGCCCTGACTGGTGAGGTGGCCTCTGCAAAGTAGGAAGGCTGGGAGCTATACGCTGGTACCGAGTACACAGAGGAGGCCTGCGCCGTAGTGGGCGAGCCAGCATTCACGGGCCGCGGAGGGAGCGCTTGCTTCATGGCTGGCACCGAACCGACCTTGGCAGAGGACTTTTGCAGGAGGCCGTCCTTTGCATCTGGGGGCTGGAAAGTGAACAAGGATGCATTGAGCTGATACGGCTGGTGTTTCATGACGTCCAGAGCATTGAGGGGTTTCTTGCCCTTCTTCTTGCTTGTCTTGGAGGCCTGTGGGGCTGATGGCTGAGACTTGAGGGCGGCCAGGGGATAGGAGGGGGAGTGGATAGGATTGTAGGCCACGGGAGGAGGCGCTCGGACGTTGGAGGAGTACTTCCAACCGGCCGGCAAAGACGGGGTGGGAGACTGGGCACGAGCGGCGTGGGCCTGCACCGTGTCTGAGTCCACCACGTACTTCTCCATCCTGGACTGCCTTTTAGCGAAGAGCTGGGCTCCTTTGCCACTCATTGCTGGAAGCTCGCCGGCCGCCCCCGCCGCAGCAGCGTGCGCAGCGTTCACTGTGGGGGCGGGGGCCGTGGCCTTAGGTGTGTAGCCGGGCCCGGCCACTGCGGCGTGCGGCCCCCTGAAGGGACCAGCCAGGGTGAGGGCGCTCGCGGGCCGGCCAGGGGCCGAGGAAGGCTGGGCTATCTTGATGGAGGAGACGACGGTGCCCTGGGCCGGGCCGGACGCGGGGAAGGCAGGAGGGACGGTCGGGGCCACTCCCGGGGACCAGACTGCAGAAGCCGGAGTTACTGGCTGGGAGGAGGGCGAGGACCTGACCGCAGGCTTGGGAGCCACAGGCGGTGGAGTCTTTTGCTTGGCGGAGGAGCTCTGCATGAAATTGCAAGCCTCTGCCCCTAAACTGAGGTAGTCTTCTTCGGGCCCCGAATCGCCCCCAGCCCCAGTTCCCTTCTTGCCTTCCGAGTTCTGAAGAAGTGACAGGAGTTCAGGGTTGGGGCTCACTTTGGGCTCCTTAAAGGTGAACATGGGTTTTGTGGTGCTTCGCCTTTTGGCCTCCTGCAGTATCCCGGTCCTCTTGGCCGGCACGGCGATCCTCTCGTCCCGCGAAGCGATGCGCTCCGAGGAGTCGTAGAAGGCCGCCTGGGACCACGCGGCGGGCTGCGGCCACGGGGGCGGCTGGGGCGCGCCGGCGGTCGGGCTGGACGCGGCCCCGCAGAAGCCTTCGGGCGGGGGTGTGACTGCGGAGTAGGGCGGCGGCGCAGGGAAGTCGGCGACGGGGCTGCTCACGTTCCGCGTGGGGGAGAAGGGGGTTGCGGGCTGGCTCCCCGGCTGGCTCCCCGGCCCCGGGAAGGGCTGGGCTGTTCTGTTCCGAGGGCCCGTCCTCTGCGCCTCTGCCGCCTCGGGCCCCGCCCTGAAGCCGTTCTGCTGGGGCAGGTGGCCCGGGCCGCGGCTCACCTCGATGTAGCTTCTGCTCACCGAGCTCTGCGTTCTTACAGACGCTTCCTCCTTCCTCTGGTAAGAAGCCGCGGCCCTCAGGCCGTCCGTGCGCGCAGCACCTGGCTCCCGGCCTGGCATCGCACCCACCCTCTCCTCCTCCTTCTGGGCCGCGATCTGATCCATTCGCTCCCTCCTCTTGGCGAACATGAGGGCGCCCTTGCCCGAGGTGTCCGGCAGCATCTCCATCGCGTCCCCTCTGTTCAGCTTCTTTTCGAAGTCCGCTAGTCCCGAATCCCAGTCAAAGCTCACAACCTGCGCTCTGTCGTCGATGTCGGACGCTAACTCTTCCTCCACCTCCGATTCACTCGTGCCCAGAAGTGCTGTGTCGCAAGGCTCCTCTTTGTCACCCTCCTCCTCCTCCTCCTCCTCCTCGCCGGCCTGGCGCTCAAGCTCACCGGTGCCGTAGCTGACCAGGGTGTACTTCTTGGCCCGCCTGCGGCGCTTCTTAAACATCAACACCCCCTTGGAGTTGGGGTTGGGGGCGTCTGTAAGAAGGAGGGCAATGCTTTTGCATTTAGACTTCGCTTCTTTCACCTGCTTTTCTGATAGGCTTTCACTCCTCCTGAGCCCTAGGGAAAGCACAAAAATCATAGTGAGTTGATGAATTCCGAGAAGACCTCCTAGGAACCCAGAAATCAACACGCTTACACGTGGCCACTGAATTTTAAAGCAATCCGTCTCCTTTCTCTTTCTTATTTCTTTTAAAATGTATACTTCCATGATGATAGACAGTGACATATATAACTCTACCCAATGGTCTGTTTCGCTTGCTTATATAAATAAAATACATCTTTACCTATCGTGATTAGGATATAGGTAGCATATGGATCTTTATATTTTAAATATATTGATATTGAGTCATGTAACTGCTCATTTAGTAGCCAGTAAACACTGGCTACTAAATGTCAGTCGATAGGATGTAATCAGAACTAAAAAGGAAACAATTTAAGGACACAGTATTTTCTGAAAAACTACTTAAGAAATACCTTGTACTTCCATATCTAAAAAATAAAATGGCAATATAAAACTGTTTCCAAGCATTTTTAAACAGTGGAGGTGGGGGGCAGGGGAGCAAGAAACTTATTTACTTAAGTGTTTCAATGTAATGAATTTAAATATTTAAGCTTTCTTCTCCTTTTTTTTTTTTTTAATTTCACGTCTCCCTAAAGTCCTTGCACTCATGGTGACTGGATTAGTATAAATTTAAAAACCTGAATGAATAACAATTGAAGGCACTGAATCAATAATTGCTAATAATTCAGGACATGGGATCATTGTCAATACACGCAAGAAATTTAAGCTACAAAGTTGTCACGATAAACTTGTTTGAAATGAATTGCTCTTTGGAAATATAACATTATTTTAGTTGCAGCAAGAATGTGTCAATCTTGGGGGAAATTTAAAAATTATGTGACTAGTGACCCTCTTAACTGTGGGTAAAAGCTGATGCAGAAATTAAGTCATTTAAAATGAGAGTTTGACAGTTTCAAAGTAACACACATTTATATTTAGATTCCTAATTTTATCATGATTGGTATAAACAACGAATTGGTGGCAAACTGGTTTATGGCATCATTTAATTGTCACCATGTATTTAATGACTATGAGCATGATTCACCAGCAAGTTTTGAGTTCTTCAAAATAGTTAAATGGAAATTTCAGAAAAACTTGCTGAATATTTCATGATTGAAAATTAGTTTTTTTTGTCACTGGAACAAAGTCAGACTTCGTGATTTTTAAAAAAAAATAAAACAGAATCAGAGTGAATTAGTTTTATAACAAAGTTACAGATATTCCCTGGCAATCCAATTTTATTTCAAGAAAATAGTAAAAAGTGTGATCATTACTAAGTGTAACTCCTTTTTTTTGACCAGGGTTATACAACTTAGTATTAAATTGACAGTCACAGTTGTTGCTAACTTCACTGCCAACATGTAAAGTATGTGAATGCTGCCTTAATACACTTGTTTAATATTCTATAAATGTGAAGATGCATACAGATGCTTCAAGTATAAGGATGATTAACAGCACTTGCCAATAAAGCTACAAATGGTTATGCTAAAAATATGCTTTGAAGGGAATAATGAGAGGATAGAAGATTTAGTACAGCACTCTGAATAACTGACTTCATTACCGTTGTGTATCATTCATACGTTCAAGTGCCTTTGCCAGTCAGCCTTTATCTCCTCGAATGAAATTCTAAAATTTGTTTTAAAAAAGGAAAAAAAAAAAGAGAGAAAAGAAAAGAAAAATCATAAACCTAACTGACATTCTTATCTTCATTCTCCTTTCTGTAATCACTCCCCTGGGTAAAACAAAACACTGCAAACGGCCTTGAATTTAAATATATTTTATGTTTGGGGACATTTAAATGCCTCCACAGGGCCCAGGAGACTGACTTGTGTGTCTAGAAGGTAGAAGAAATGCTTTGCAGTCGAGTGAAGACATCTAAAACGGAGAGGATCATGTAACTGCTCAGTATTCCACATGTCCTTGTCTGTCAAACTCACTTCTGCAAGCATCATCAAGCTGCACAATGATATTTTTTCAAAATGAGGATCTGCTTTTAATATTAGTGGTGGAGCCTGTATTTTCAGGACACCTCTCTCAGCAGACTCAACAGTTTTTGACATTTAGACGCGGAGTCCACATGACTTCAAAGACTCCCCTCTGCTATTTTACCTGCAATATTACAACATTCTGAGACAAGTCAAAGAGACACATTAATAATATGATTTTTCTTTAACAGCTCCTGTGCCTTTGGGGATACAAGAAAATGCCTTAAATATATTTACATCTCTACAACAAGCTGCAAACTTACTGCCTTCATTTCAGAAATGGGTGTTCTCCACGATTTCACATTTGTTATTCTGTTCATTAATTTAAAAAAAAATTTTTTTTAAACCACAGAGATACACCAAAGAAATCTTTAAAAAGAAAAAAGTCCGTGTGAGTGCAGCAGCAGCAAAACGCCCTGAGATCCCAGGCCCCTTCCAATAGCCCGGCAGCGGCCCAGGCAGGACTTACGTGCGTGGCGTGCTCTGTGCTTGTGAGGTCTGCTGTGATCCCTTTCCGAGCGTGGATCCTCTCCCTGCTCTGTGCCTTCTGATGAGACTGCAAAGGATACCAGAGAAGGAGGTGCTTCGGACTGCCCTCCTTCCCCCGGGGAATCCACACACCCCTTTCCTGCCTGAAGCCTGCACCCTCCCGTCGGCTGCCTCTCCAAGCAGTCGAGTATCACTTCCACTCGGGGCAGCCCCGTGTCTCCCGCTTCACTTCCCTGGATCACTTTTAACTCTTTGCCACTGGAGATCTGGATTATCTTGCTGGACCTCAGAGAAGGCTCCCCTTTCTCAGCAGTGGGGACTGAATTTATGTGGACAATCCCGTCGTGTTGTACATGAGGATCTGGCTCAGGAGACTTGGATTTTTCAGACCCCAGGAGAGCCACCACGGGGACATTCGTGACCTTGTGTCTCTCTTGTGAAAGGGACAGTTGTAGCTCAACCACAGGGCCTGGCTGCCCAACTTCTGCTTTCTCCCTTAAGATAATCTCCTCTGCTAAGCATCCTCTTTGGGAGTCAGGCATTTGGGGGGCCACATGGTAGCTCAGGCCTGTTGCTTCTTTTATGCTCCCAGAAAAACCAGGACCACTCCCTTGGTCCTCAGCTCGGGGAGCCCCACTCCTGACCGAGGCAACGTAGACTTCTCTGTGCTGGCTCTTTGCCGCCGGCCGAATCTGCAGGGTGGTACTTTCCACATGCCCTTCATGGGTGAGATGCCCAGGGGTTTTGTTTTCAGTTTCAGAGACGGAAGTCTCACTTACTCCACTGGATGGTCTGCACACAGAAGAATCAGTCCAGATGGTTAAATCAGAGCATTACACCTGCCAAAGAACTTCCTGACACTTTTATGATACATGATACAGTCAAAATATTTCCTCCTTAAATGTCAACTGCAACATATTTGAAAGCAGAAGTTGGCAACATGTTTATATTATTATTTAAATATCTTCCAAATAAACTTTTCTTTAAATCAAAGCAAAAATCCTTAACAAAGGATTGTGGAACCTACATCCATCTAAATTCAGCTTTTATTTTTCAAAAGCACAGGTTAGAGCTACACAGATGTCCTTTATCTGAAATTACTTGGGTGCTTTCAAATAACCATGTTTGTTCTAATATGACAAAGCATTTCAATGTCTTACTAAGTTTATGTCTGAACATTATAATGTCACGTAAACATATTCAGCAGCTTCAGAGAAATATTAATATACAGATAATTCAAGTAATCCTTTTAGAAGCTGTGCTTTCTTGAAAGGAATGAAATAGAAGCTGTTTTTCAAGCTCCAGTGAGCATGTGTTTTGTAATAAGTGGACCCCAGCCCAGTACTCTTGTGTAAAGAGAAATCCTTTCCATGCTGCAATGAATCATTGAGTCATGGAGTATTTATAATCAGGGATGTCTCCCCTTCTCCTATTTGAACCTGTCTGTCGGAGCACTTCCTTACAGGATCTCTGAAGTCCAACTGTTCTTTTTCTTTCAGCTAAGAAGCCCAGCTCTGCTCACCACCACCATCCTTTGCTTTTGACCTTAACCATTCCCAGCTGGTTTTGCAAA
The DNA here is from genome assembly GCF_905146905.1 of Nyctereutes procyonoides. Classification (NCBI taxonomy): domain Eukaryota; kingdom Metazoa; phylum Chordata; class Mammalia; order Carnivora; family Canidae; genus Nyctereutes; species Nyctereutes procyonoides. The sequence goes on from NW_026575130.1 coordinate 480,202, forward strand.
TCTGGGTTTGCAAGAAGCAATGTCAGTTTAAGAGTCAAACGACTTCTTGCTAAAACTCTGATTTAAACTCGAACTGCTTTTCGAAGAGAGGCATCACTCACAGAACAGCTGTAGGAGATGCCATCATGTCTCACATTTGTAAGTTTTTTTTTTAAAAAGCAGCAGTGTCTATCTCTGCCCTTTTCCTCCTTCCTCAAAATGCACCTGATTTTTTTTTTTAAGATTTTATTTATTTATTCATGACAGACACAGAAAGAGAAAGAGGCAGAGACACAGGCAGAGGGAGAAGCAGGCTCCGTGCAGGGAGCCCAAGGTGGGACTCGATTCAGGGTCTCCAGGATCACACCCTGGGCTGAAGGCGTCGCTAAACCGCTGAGCCACTGGGGCTGCCCACACACCCCGATTAATGCCAGATCATCATTTGAAGGAAGAGGACTCCTACTCAAGGGGCTACCCAAAGGAATATACTTTAGAATCTATCTGATATAATTTCTGACTAAAGTTCAAAATCATTGCTAACTTTGCTTTTGATGGCATTTAATAAAGCAAAACTAAGCAAAACAATAAAAAATTAATAGTCAAATGAAATGTAACTTTCTCTAAGGAAATGATCTGTAAAGCTTCCTGGTAATTAAAAAATTATAATAAAGCATTTTAAAAACAAGATGATAGCAAATTAGATCTTTCTTATATAGGAAATGATTAATATACTCTATGCAACTAAATTTGATGGTACCAAAAGGTCAGAGAGTTTTAATTTAAGAAGGCCTCGGATGGAAGTAGATTAAATCACTTTGAATTATGTTAGCAATCAATTTTGGAGCTGAGAAGAGAGTCATTTGAATTTATTCCAGTCTTACAGAGTATAATACAGATAATTGGGTCAGAAAAATGTTAACATTTACTAGTAGTAGAAGTAGAATGAATATACACGAATAAAAACCATAAAAGCACTAAAGGTTAAAGATTTGTACCTTACAATGCTCATTTTCTCTCAGTCTACATAAGTACAATGTTCAGATACTCAGAATGGTCATGATGATGATGATGATGATTGCCTTTGGGCTGATTTTAATTTGAGATTGCATTTGAATCTCATCAATTAATTATTTTTCAGAAGTCAAAATACTTAAGAGAAAATAATATTAATCAAAATTCCAGTTATTAAAAGTAGCAGAGAACTAGTTCATTTATTTCTGAAAGTAAATATGTACCTAAGGCTCTGCTTTAAATCACTAAGGATTTTCCCAGTGATAGTCATTGTAATCAAAACAAGAACTAGCAGGGAATGTCCCAGACCACAAATATGTTCCAAAGAAATTGGCCTCATTAAAAGAGTGAAGACACTAAAAAGGGAATAAATTAGAAAAAAAGTTTTCCCCTATTTGGGATGTGTTTAAGCCTTTACAAAGATGGAGGTCCTCAAATACCTCAGAGATGTATGCCTGATAATGGCAAACACTGTGTCCACGCTTGGCAAGACCCCTGTTAGTTTTCTTTTAAAAGCAAATGGCAGCTTTATAATTAAATAGGATCCTAAAGGCTTAAGCATTGGCTTGATGGGTAAATATTTAGAGGGGAGATTCTAAGAATAGTGCTACATTTCTTTTATTTTCATAAGATTATGTCCATACCATAGTATGTTATATGTGTATAGAAATGGAACCAATAGTGAATGATTATCAGAGGGGTGATGCTGCACGTCGGGTTTCTGCAGAGTTAAGACAAAATTGGAGGGCTTTCAATCCTGTGTGAGATTGTCCTCTGGCATCTCCCTGAAGGCTACTCTCCAGGAAGCCAAAACTTTCCTTTCTGGATTCATTACAATGTCATGATCAGAGCCTCACTTGCAAAGTCAGTATGGATCTGTGTACAGTACTGTGATTTGCACACCATGATGATGCTGTAGTTTTGGGTTTTTTTTTTTTTTTGTGATTGCCCTTATTGTTTTTTTGTTTGTTTGTTTTGGATGTTTAAAGTTTACCACTCCATTTTTAAGCAATTAGGTGGAGAGGGTGGTATTTGGGGAGAGCAAATTAACAAGTGATTTCCATTAATAGTCCAAAACTTAAAAAAAAAAAAATAGTTCAAAACTTTTTTCTAACCATCTGCTCTTGTCCACTCCCAAATGGTTTTACTGGAGGTACTGAGAAGCAGAAATTGAGCTGTTTCTGGGTTTTGTTGTTCTTTTCCTTCTCCTCGGCATTCTCTTTCTATAAAAAATTATTGTACAGTGTAACAGTTTAAGACCTAAACATTTTTTTATGGAATTGACTGCTGTTATTTTTTTAATTTTAATTCCAGTAGAGTTCACATACAGTGTAATATTAGTTTCAGGTGTACAAAATAGTGATTCAACATTTCCATACAATACCTGGTGCTCATCATGACAAGTACACTTCTTAATCTCCATCACCTATCTCCCCCTTTCTTACCACCACCACCCTTCTGGTAACCATCAGTTTGTTCTCTAAAGCTAAGTTAAACATTTTTAATTCATCAGTGAATCTGGAATTATAATTTAATGATCCTGACCCACCACAAAATCTTGACCTAGAAGTATTAAATTATGTACAACATACAAGCTTTCTAAGGAAAATACTACTCTAAAATACCTAAGATTTTCGACAACGTTCATGACACAAAGATTTTCAAGTTAATTCCTAATTAACCAGAAAATTAATTGCCTGTTTTCAAACATGGTGGTTTTTCTGTTTAACTATACTTATCTACTACAAAGCACCCCAATTTCCCCAAAAATGACAAATTATATATTTAATAAAAGCTATAGTCATTCCCATCTAACTTTAAGAGAAAATATATATTCCAACAAATCTTTTGTACCTTTTGATAAGCATTTGGAGAGAGTCTGTTATGCTCTCCATGAGCTTGATGACTTGGGGGTAGGTGAGGTCCGCACAAGGGTTGCCATTGATAGAAACCACTTCATCCCCCTCACAGAGGCCAGACCCAGAAGCTTTGCTCTGGCTTCGAATCTGAATAGAGTGAAAAAGAAAGCTATAGTTAGAATCATATAACTTGTAAAGAAAACAAAAACAAAACAAAACTCTTGCCACCATCTCTGAGAAACGTTTATTTGGGAGGTACATAGATCTGCAAACTATAAAATCAGCCCTGGTTTTTAATCCATCTGTTGACCTAGAAGACCACCTCAAACACAATGTATTATGTACCATCATGTCAACATTTAATTCATAGTGCTGCACGTAAATGTAAAAGGAAAGAAAATCTATAGTAAAGGAACTGGAATAAAAGAAATAGAGAATAGAGAAGAATGAAGGCAGACATGTTAAAATAATTGAGTTTACATTAAAAATAACTCACATTTCAAGATCTGACCCCAGTCAGAGTGACCTCTCACATTCAAAAAAATTTTAAAAGCCTTTCCCATTGCTGAGCTGAGTGGAATACTGACTATAAGCAGGAGGTGGAGGGCAGGACAGTTAAGGAGAGAGCCGTACAGCTAAATCAACTAATGAAAGCCATCCCTGCATAATGGGGAAATTAGGCAGCCAGGATATTAAGAATTATGTCAAAGAGAAAAATCCTTTATTGAAATCAACTATTCAAATCTTAGTACTAAGCAATGTTTAGCAAAAAAGAAAGAAAAAAAAGATGATTTTGCAAATAATAAAAAAATCCTTGCTATATCGATTGCATTGTATTCTTGTACAGAATGACACCAGCAAAAAACTGAATAAAAACCTCAAAGAGGGCACCCCTGATGGCTCAGCGGTTTAGTGCTGCCCTCGGCCCAGGGCATGATCCTGGAGACCCTGGATCGAGTCCCATGTCAGGCTCCCTGCATGGAGCCTGCTTTCCCACCCACCCCCCACCTCTGTGTCTTTCATGATTAAATAAATAAAATCTTAAAAAACAAAACAAAACAAAAAAACTCAAAGAGAACTTTCAGAACCCAGAAAAGAGAAATTCAGAGAAGTAGAATAATGGTAGCGAGCTCCCACCAGCTCCTTAGTGAGGAATAATTGGAGGTTTATATCCCATATGATTCTGTTATGATAAAATGTCATGCTAATTATTCTCCCTCTGTCCTTCCAGGTTCATTCTCCACCTTCCTCTGTGCTGCGCTGCGCCAGTGGGGACTGGCCTCTAGAGACTACTGGCTGAGCTCCCCTGCAGGCTGCCCCTGGTTGGATCAGGTCAACAGAAAGCCTCAACTAGAGATCAAAGAGCAAGAGCAATGAGGGATAGGGTACATAGATGTTCTCCTTACTGAATGTGTTGGGTCCCAGTGTGGCAATGGCTCTGTTTCTCCATCTAGAGAATCACAGCTCCTGTCTGTCGGCCCCTCTCCCCTGCCTTAGCTTTTGTTCTATTTCAATAACATGTACCATCTTCTTGCATCTTCAGGCCTAACAGTAATAATAGCTTCCTGCTTTTTATCTCCGGGTGCTTCATTATCATTTGTTGGTTCACTTAAACCTGACTTCAATCCCTGCATTACATTATCTTTAATTACTCCTTTGAGCATGCCACCTATTTCCTGCTGGGAACCCAAGTGATACCGTTGTGTTTAGATTTCATTTTACAATGTCAGTTTAATAGTTCTCAACGAACATGTAACATGTCATACAATCTGAACTTAACACTTTTTTTAAAGATTATTTATTTATTTATTTATTCATGATAGACATAGAGAGAAAGTGAGAGAGAGAGGCAGAGACACAGGCAGAGGGAGAAGCAGGCTCCATGCCGGGAGCCCAGCACGGGACTGATCCCAGGACTCCAGGATTGCGCCCTGGGCTGAAGGCAGACGCCAAACCACTGAGCCACCCAAGGATCCCCTTAACAACACTTTAAATACTATTCTAGATATTTTCCACCAAGATGACCCCTTTCTGACTATTAAAATCAAGATTCTGAGTCCAGAGAGATCAAAGCCTGGTAAGCAATACTTCCTGAAGAATGTTTTCATAGCCAAGCTCATTTCTGATTGGGCATGAAACCTAGGTCAGCTTATCGTCAATAGCTGCCCCCTAATCAATAACTGACATGTTGACTAATACAGGTTTAAGTTTGTACCTCCAGGTGCATTTACATTTTAAGTGGCACTCTTGAAAGTAAAAGAATACCTTTAAGTGCCAAAAGGATGACACACTATTGAAGTTTGAAGTGATTCAGTTAGTTTTGTTCTGGGAGGGTCTGTCCTTTGTCATAAATTATAATCTACAGTGGTTTACCCTTTTCTGACAGAACTATCTCACTTTTATTTGTTTTGGAAGAACCCACTAGTTCATTGCAAAACATTTCCAAGGCTGTAAGGAAGCAACAAAAGCAACAAGAAAGAGAATATGCCCCCAATTTTGAGACATATCTATTTAACTGCCAAATGTATTTATTTTGTTTTGTCTTGCATGAAATAGTTAAAATTAAAAAAATCTCGAGAATCGCTAATAAATCAAGGATAAAACAATATCCAACAAAAAGCTGTTTGTTCACACTTCAATCATTTCAATTTATTTATTTATTTTTTATAAAATAAGATGAGGTGGATAATAGAGCATTTTTTGAAGCATAGGCCCATTCATTCAATTGAGTCAGATATACTGGAACATAGACAGGAAATTCATCCTTTGGAGGACCAAAGAGATTTTATGTTTGTTAAGACAGATGTATCATTATACCCTGAACCACTCAAGGCTCAATCTCAGGGATGGAAAGAGAGGGTTTCCCTTTATCAGCAATAAGTTATGTGAATTTTAAGCAACTTCATGGATTTGCAGAGCAAGATGAAAAATTGGACCTTGGAAGAAAAATAAATCCCCAACTTAACAGAGCTGTCTATCATGCAAACATGTATTGCTTGACAGGAAAAGTGCAGTCCATCATTATGCTTGTCAAGTGGAGCCTTTAATGGTATCCAAATAAGCAAAGCATTATTGGAGGAGTAGTTAGCATTCCTTCGGAGCATGCATCCTGAGGTCAACATTTAGAATCAACTCCTGCGATTCTGTTTCACTGACCTATTACATTTGTCTGAACAGCAAGAAATATTTTCCTGAAGAACCATGTTAAATATGGTGATACTTTCCTTGCCACACATATTTTTCTGAAGGACTACTCATTCTCCATTTTTAATAGGACTACCCAAACAGAGATGGTATGACAGTGTCTATTATGCCCAAACATATCCTTTGCAATCACCAATTTCACCAATATTACACCATTACACCATTTATTAGTGTACAAAAGATCCTTACCTTACATTGTGTGTAATCAGGTATTTTGGAATGCATATACTTGTCTATTATTATGTATGTGAGCAAAACTTCTAACTCCTGAAAATATTCTTATTTGTGAACATGAAATACACTGCCAGTAGTAAGTTTGGATATGCAGATCATTAGCACTGACAATGCTGAAGATCAGTGAATTTATCAAGCAGTCTTCTTATGCCATTAGTCCTAGAATCATAAAATACATTGTGGGAGAGAGCACCAACTCTAAAGGAAGAAGGGTTTCAATTTTGTGGCTCCAATGGTTACTAAATGACTGAACTTAGATAAATCATATTGCACTTTTGGGCTTTAGTTTTCTAAAGTGTAAAATAGAGCTAATGAATTTTATTTCTCTAGATTATTAAAGAAATTAGAAGTAACATGTATTAGGTTCCATGTCACACATATAGCTCCTAGAGGTGGGCAAGAAGGGGCAAATGGATAAAAATGACTTGGCTTCCCATATATCTACACCCACGAAATGAATATGTCAAATAAAAAGAAAAGCTATAAAATGGTACTTTGTCTATAAGATGTTTGAAAACATCTAAATTTATTTTCAGTTTTTATGCCTATATTTGGCATTAACCCGTTATCATCTAAAGGTAAATGTTGTATCTGTCTTTTCCTAAGTACACATTTCATAAATGAAAGGTGGAAGAAGAAATCAAGCCTATTTGTTGTTTTCTAGCAGAAATAACAACCCAAATATTTAAATACTGGTGGCTTATCTTCATTGAGCACTTCCATGCTAAGCCCTCTACATGCTTACACCATTTATCCCTACAAAATCTCATTGAAAAGTATAAACACACTTCCACTTGTGAATGTTCAGAAGGACTGCCATTACTTTCATTTTATGGATAAGAAAACAGTGACTCAGAAAATTAGGTACTTTGCCTAAAATCACACAGCGAGAAAAAGAATTTGAACTCAGGGAATCTGACTTCAGAGCATGTGTTTTTAACCATTATACACATTACCTCTGTAGTTAACAGTTTGAAGTCTCTACAATAAATCTTTTTTTAAAAAAAAGATTTTATTTATTTGAGACAGGGAAGGGGCAGAGGGAGAGGGAGAGAGAAACCCAAGCAGACTCCGAGGTGAGTGCGGAGCCCCACACAGGGTTTAATCCCACAACCCTGAGATCAGACCTGAGCTGAAAACAAGAGTTGGATGCTTAATCGACTGTGCTACCCAGGCACCTCTACCATGAATCTTAATTTTTTTTAAATTTTATTTATGATAGTCAGAGAGAGAGAGAGAGAGAGAGAGAGAGAGGCAGGCTCCATGCACCGGGAGCCCGACATGGGAATCGATCCCGGGTCTCCAGGATCGCGCCCTGGGCCATAGGCAGGCGCCAAACCGCTGCGCCACCCAGGGATCCCCTCTACCACGAATCTTAAGGAGAGAAAGGAGTGTAGCAACAATTAGCATAGGCCATAAAGAAAGTCAGGGAGGAAATAAAAACCTGCCCCGCCAGTCCATGAGCTGGGAAAGGCTTTCATTTGGTTTTCTTTTTTTCTTTTTATTTTAAGAGCTATATATAAGGTGTTCTTTAAAGATTGGAAAATAATCAATATTGTGACCCAATATGTCAAAAATTCACACTTGACTATAATTATCTTTTGCAAACTGTGATTTGACCCAACATACCTACCTATATCAGCATGCAATGTATGCTTTTTTTTTCGAGAACATTCCCCTAGAGACTTCATTCTACATCTAATACATTATACAGATAAGGAGTTTCTATCCATAAAATACTGCATTTCCCATTAGTGTCTCTCAGTTTAATCAAACCACAGAACTAAAAGATACTGATAATGTAAATATTTACCAAATACTGTATTTTTTGCTTACTGCTTCTTGATCCATGCCAGGAAAGATTTATTTTACTACAATCAAGTGAAAATGGCAAGTTAGAGCTTCTCTGGGAAATTCAACAACATTATTTTCATTTCAAAGAATAAATCTGAGACGAGTTTCAGCTCTGCTAATTTGGTTTTAGGAGTTAATAATTCCCCGGCAAGATGCAAAAAGCTTCTTTTTCTATTCTTTTATTATTACTTCATTTCCAAGTCTTCCAGAACTGACTAGAGAGTGGGTATCAGATCTGAATTCTCATAGAACCTTGTAGTTAAACTATTTTGTGTTGTGTAAATGGTCAGCTTGCTGTCCATGAGACTAAATCTTACCTCATGGGTTGCATTTTCATGTATAACTCATTGACAATCCCTCTTGGAACATGTCACCGTAAGTGGCAGAACCAAGACCATCTCTTCCTTAGATTCCACTACTCTATCTATTAAAATATATGGAACAGAAAGAGAAAATTAGCATAAATCTAACATATCATATGTGGGCTCTATTCTCAGTCCATAACCATGAAGTCTCAGGGACCTGGAGAGAACTAAAAGAGGATGAGCGACATGATCTCAGATAAGTAAAATTTTAGAAATTAGAACATTTTGGGCCACCTGGGTGGCTCAGTGGTTGAACATCTGCCTTTGGCTCAGGGCATGATCCCGGGGTCCTGGGATGGAGCACCACATCAGGCTCCTCGCAGGGAGCCTGCTGTTTTCCCCCTGCCTGTGTTTCTGCCTCTTTCTCTGTGTCTCTTGTGAATAAATAGATTAAATTTTTTTAAAAAATTTTTAAACAAAATTCAAACATTTTTACAGAAATTGGAAAGTAGTCTATGATCTAACAGCTCTTTCTGAAGCTCCAGCCTTTCCTCAGTTTTCCACCATACGCCTTCAACAAAACTTCCCTCAAACCTCTAAGACTAGACTTACTAAGCATCCCCTCATCCCAGCTGGCTCTCACACTGAAGCCGTAGGTGGGTCTGTATTCCTCACTTGACCAGAGAAATGGTCAGCATGGTCATTAGGAGACACAGCAAGAGGAGTGATGATGGTAGATGAAGTTTTAGAAATAAGGAAATCATCTTACTTTCAAAGGGATTCTTTTGTTTAAGATTTTATTTATTTATTTATTTATTTATTTATTTATTTATTTATTGAGAGAGAGAGAGAGAGAGAGAGAAGCAGAGACACAGGCAGAGGGAGAAGCAAGCTCAATGCAGGGAGCCCCATGCAGGACTCGATCCCGGATCTCCAGGATCACACCCCAGGCTGCATGCAGCGCTAAACCGCTGCACCACCAGGGCTGCTCATCAAAGGGATTCTTTAAAAGAATCCAGATTCTGAACTCCAACCTCCATCTTTGGTGTCCTAGTACCAAAGATGAGTTCACAAGTTGTTGGTAATTCATGTTTGCAGTGGTACAATATTTCTGGAAATCAATAGCAAATAGCAATATAGTTTCAGTATGACAGGGCAAAAGAAAACAAGAACCAGGGGTACCTGGGTGGCTCAGTGATTGAGTGTCTGTCTTTGGCTCAAGTGATGATCTCAAGCTCCTGGGATCGAGTCCCACATCAGACTCCCCATGGGGCTCCTGCTTCTCCCTCTGCCTATGTTTCTGCCTCTTTGTGTCTCTCATAAATAAATAAAATCTAAAAAAAAAAAAAAAAAAACCAAGGACCAGAATACAATGGAATAAAAGTAATAAGAACCCCCAGGAGAATCTTTTTTTTTTTTTTTCAGGAAAATCTTTATTGTGGGAAGCGAAAGGCATCCTGGAACTTAGTGCAAAAATTCAAACAGTAAAATGGAAAAAAAAAAAAAAACTTAAGGAAAGTACCTAAAATATGGTAAATAAATAAGAAATATAACTAATAACTGAGTAAATCAAAAGTCGATGGAGAAGACAGTGGTAGCATTGGATGGATGGCTCAACCTGTGTCCCAAGCTCATTTGTGTGTGCCTTGAACGTCACAGAGGCTGAGAAGATAACAATATTTCCCAGACTCTCCTTCAGCCAGGGCTTTGGGGGTGATGTAGTTCTAACCCAACAAGTGTAGCTGCAAGAACACTTGCATTTGAGTTCAGAGGAGAGAGATGCCTGACTGAGGCATCCATTTTCCTGGTGTAGATATGGGAAATGATTTTACTCTGGATACAACAGTTCTGCTGGCTGCTTCTTAATCCCAGATCATAGCTAAGGTGTGTAAACTGAGACCCAGTGCTGGGCCCCATGGCTCCCGACTCCCCTGCTTCCCTATTGTGGCAAATGTTGCCAATCCCTTGGGAAGTCAGTTCCTCAGAGTTGTTCAAAGTCATTCCTGGAGGCCTTGCTGAAAGCCTGCCTTTCCAGACCTTTCGACAATTCTACAAGTACTCACTGAATTCCTTTCTAAGTAAAATAACTAGAGAGGTTTCTATTTTCTGCAAATGAACCCAGAACTGATACAGAATGATAAAATTAAGGGCAAACACAGAAGAAGGTAAGAGGGGAGGGGTGACTAGTCAAATACAGATACGAAGAAAAAAAGATGGATACAGAGTCCGATAGGACAGGAAAGACAATGCAGAAACATGTACTAGATAAATTGTATGAGGTCACCATCTGCTAAGAATAAAGGAGGAAGAACAGGCAGGGGGCATGAAAACTTGAGGGCAATGAAGGAGGCTCAGAAAAGCCATTATAGAGTACATCCTAGGAAATCAGTATAAGAGAAATAAGAGTTTTGTGAAGAATTTGTAAGGAAAAAAGGGAGATGATTATTACCATGCACAGTTATCTTAGACAAATGTTCCAAAAGGACAATAGTTGATTCCTAAAAAGATATGAAGCTTTTCTCCATTAAAGAATTGGCAAAAGAATGGTATAAGGCATTCAAGTTACAAAATGTCTAAATAGTGAAAATTTCAAACTGTATATTCTGATCAGGTCAAGAGTGCAAATACAAAGAGACTCTAGGATTTTTCAGTTATTCTATACTCACTACCTCAATTCAAGTTCAATAGCCTTTTCTTATGTTGAGTTTGGGTTTGAAGGCTATGAACTTTGCTAATCTGGTCATGAATATATGTACAGATACTGGGTAAAAAGTTTTCCTTTTGGACTACTGTCTTTACCCTTAGGGACCAAGTCTCCATAAAAGTAAAAAGCATTCCTGGTAGCAACCTTGGAAAGATTCCCAGAGTAAATAAATGTCTTTGACAGGAATGAGAGCCCTAATCCATGGGGCTGCATAGTTCAGAATCTGCATACCAATGTGATTTCACAGGCAGAAATGATGCTGCAATATAACTGCTTTGGGCTGTTATTAAACAGCCACCATGATGCTAGAAAACCAACAAGTACAAATATGGAATGGTATTCTCTGCTCTTCTTTTCTTCCTAAGAATGTAAACATCCTAGCTCTTTCAGGAAAACACTGATGGACCAGAGCCTAAGTGGACATATCCCTGTCCACTTTTTTATTGGATTAAATGTGAAAGACTGCATAAAGACCTTTGACCTATATGGAACATTTTTCCTATAAGCCTTTATACAGAATATTTTTTAAAAATAGTTTTTAAAGCACTCATTAAAAAAGCATATGTGAAATCTAAGACTAAATAAATATGCAATCAGTAGAATCAGAATTACTCAGAAAAGACAGCAGAACTAGAATTTACTATTTTCAAATATCTTTTTATGTTTATTATCTTTTAAACTGTTCACACAACTATTAACAAATTATGTTGCAATACCTCACACAATACGAATTTAGTCAGTCATCTAAAGAACCTATAAGTAAGCTCAACAGTCTTTTGAGTGGTCAAATACAGTTTAAATAAAGCTCACTAAGACCTATGTGCATGTGTAAGTGTCTGGGGCCGTTTCTCATCCTATTTGCTCAATTTTATACAATTCTAGTAAGTTTTTTTTTAATTGGGGTCTACAGAAAATTAGAAATGGAGAGATGAACATGCATCCTGTATAAAGACATTATAGTTAATATAGTGCAAAAGCCAGAAGGTAAAAGCCAAAATTTAAAAACACATGAAAGTCTAAAAAAAAAAAAAAAAAAAAGACTCAGAATATGGAATCATTTAATGAAGGGGTAAAAAAAATCTCACATGCTCAATGGGACTTGATGCCTCTCTTGTGTTTGAGTAGAAGAATGGGCATTAATAATAATGATCTCAAGTCATTTAAAATGTTCAAATCTTATTTATTAGATTGATTAGATGCAGAAAAACATGTAATACCTTTTAGACAGTACCATCCCAAATAGGTAAAACAAAAAGTTTGCTATTTAAAGGTATAATTGGCTCTAATTCATTGCCACATTAGGTACTGGATTAGAGTTCATAACTGGAGGTCCTAAAAACTTTTTTTGTATTGATGTGTTTACTGAAATGGTTTAGCTTTAGACACTGACTATGTCTCACATATCCAGATAATCCACCTGTCTGGAATGTTATGTTTTTGCACAGCTCTATAGCCATCTGAAGTTTTACTATAGTCGACTAAACTAGACAAAACAGCTTTTTCTTCAGGTTGCTCACACATAAAACTATAGATAAAGAAGGTATACGTAATATGAAAAATGTCCTCTACACGATAAGGGTACAGATTTTTTTTAATATATAAATTCTATTATTTTGCTCTAGTAGCAAACTGGAGATCATACCTTAATTAAGCAACTAAATCATGTGACAAAGCACTTAAGATGTCAGGAAATCATTTTCCTTACATGAGATTGAAGAAATCCCCTGCATATTGCTAATTTGAGGCTCTGTTGAACTGCAGTACACACATACGTGCATATACACATACATACATATAAGATACATCATGGTGCTTCCGCTTTGGAAAGAATCATGCAAAATTTTTGAAGAGATTTTAACTAAAGAGCTGTCAATAGTACAAATTTATAAATGTTTTGTATAGTTTTAATCCAGGAAAGTTGAATTCATTGCACCGAACATTTCCTTTAGTAAGAAAATGGGTAAAAGACAATGCCAATACTGTCTTCGCATAAGTGGAATACTTGTCACCACCCCAGCCACAGGAGATGCTGAGCCGTCTGGTTGCAAAAAGGAGCAAACTAACTGATGCAGAGGCCAGGTGAAGTTAACTGAGGACTGTGCCCTTTCAAAGGAAGGGTCAGCTTAAATGATCACCTCCAGAGCTTTGGTTAACTGGAGTTTCATTTAGCCCATTATCAGTGTTTAAAAGTGTGTGGCCTAGAGCAACAATTCTCAAACCTGTGGTCTTAGGACCCATTTACAATCTTATAAATGATGGCAAACTTTAAAAATATTTTGTTCTTAGGGGTTCTATTGATACTTGCCATGTTAGAAATAAAGAGTGAGACATTTATAAATTTTGTTCATTGATCATAAAATACAGTAACTGGTATGTAAACATACACCATATGTTTTTACGAAAAATAAGCATTTTTTTGACGGTAGGATAATTTAATGAGAATAGTGACATTGTTTTCCATTTCTGTAAATCTTTTTATTCTCTGAGCTTAATAGAAGACAGCTGGATTCGCATATGTGCTTCTGCAATCATTCTGCTGTATTATGTTGTGTTGATTGAAGTGTATGAAGATCTAGCCTCACACCTATATATATATATATATATATATATATGTATAAATGTATGTAAGTATGTATAGTTGGAAAAAGAAAGTATGTTAATAGCTTTTTGGATAATTTTGGATATTTTTCTTTGATACTACATCAAACTCAAGTGGTAGTTTCTAAAGTTGCAATGTGAAATTTAAAACCATAGCAACAAACTTTCCATACTTGGTTACATTAAAACCCATTGGTGTATTTTGCACTTTGAATGGGCCTTTTAACCAGGCATGATTCTATTATACCACACATTGTCATTTGAAAAATACTGATTCACCAAGTTATAAAGATCTTCCAAATGTTGACACACTTCATTATATAAAATATACAAAATCACCCTCCTTAATATCATCAATGATCTCATCAGAGAAGTTTTTAAGTACTGAGAAGCTGTGAAATTCACAGTGGCAGGTGAAACTTAATTTTCCCTTGAAAGTTAAAATACTGGCAGTGTTTTCCTTGAAGTGACAGGTTCATATTGCTCATTTTTTGGAAGGTGTCTACTGAATACTCAGTCTGATTAACCACAGTGTGTCTATCAGTCATTCTTTAAAGTAAAAATGGTATTCCGTGAAAAAAAAAAATGGCTAGTAGAGCATGCAGTGGAAAGGACTGCCAAAATGCCTCCTTAAGACAAATGTTCTTCAGTATTCAAAGTACTTTATGTATATTTTCATTTTGTCTCTCAGAATATTTTTTAAAAATGTGGGCTCCAGATTTAATAAAATGCAAGCTTTGGGGCATCTGGGTGGCTCATTCCATGAAGGGTCTGACTCCTGATTTCAGCTCGGGTCATGATCTCAGGGTCTTGAGATTCAGCCCCATGTCCGGCTCTGCTCTCAGTATGGAGTCTGCTGGGGTTCTCTCTACCTCTCCCTCTTCCTCTCCCCCAACTCACTCTAAATAAATAAATAAATAAATAAATAAATAAATAAATAAATAAAATAAAATATTTTATTTTAATTTTTTTAAAGATTTTATTTATTTGTTCATGAGTAACACAGAGAGGAGAGAGAGAGACAGAGACACAGGCAGAGGAAGAAGCAGGCTCCATGCAGAGAGCCTGACGTGGGACTCGATCCTGGGTCTCTAGGATCATGCCCTGGGCTGAAGGCGGCGCTAAACTGCTGAGCCACCCAGGCTGCCCCCTTTTTTTTAAAAAAAATGCAAGCTTTTACTGCCTTATCAAGAATATCCTCGTATGAAGCCAGAATCTTGTTTCTTAAAACACATGGTGACAGTGAGGAATACAATGATGCCTAGTACAGGTAGGAGTCACTAATGCTAAGGTGCAAGTGACTTCATCCAGCCTTGCTTTTGTCATCTGTGCAAATGTCAACACACTGAAAAAGACAAGCAACAATCTTGGTATTATTATGCAAATCATTTGAACTCATGGATCCCCTGAAAGCATCTCAGAGACAGGCCCTGGAGGTCTGCAGACCACACTTTGAGAACTACTGATCCAAAGGGACAGACGTATGTGATGAGCATTCTGGATATCTGAGCTGGACAGAAGGAAACTCCATCAAAGGCAATGCATGGGCAAACAGCCCAGGGAAGAAAAGGTTGACATAAACTAGGGAGGGATGCCTTTTGAAAACCTTGCACTGAGAGAGCACACCTGAAACCATCAATTCCCACTAAAGGCAACTCCGATGACCTAGGGAAATGAAGAAGCTCATTGTTCCGCCCAGTTCTGGAGATTAAAAGTCTACTGCCTGGGAGTAGACAATGAGAAGGAGAAAATCTTCACTGGGCTGGAATGTCAAGATTGCAATGCAAACAGCCCCCATCCAGTTTCCAAACTAGTGGCTGATTCAAATTCAGTGAGCGCTGTGATTGCAATACAAAGATCTCTGTGTTGTTTACCACCCAAAATACGTCTTGCACACAGTAAGGAAGCAGAATAAGTGACAACGTGAGAAAACTGAATTTCCAAAGTCTGTCTCATTTCCCTTCAGTTCTAGGGCCAATAGCCACTCCCAAACCTACTTTGTATTTATTTTCTTTACAGTCTCTTTCAGATAGGAGATTACAACAAGGGTCTCATGGGATGAGTAGGGAATTCTCAGTGTGTTTGTGGAATGAACTGATCCCATTGAACACTGCACATCAGAGAGAGCGAAGTTTTCTGCAGCAGAGGCAATGGTCACATCACAACTCCCCAAAGCAGTTCTGCAGCTGCTCCTGCCAATCACTCCATTTCGCCATCATCCCTCTGGCCCCAGAAGAGGTAAAGTCACAAGGCAATCAGTAAAACCTAAACCTTTCCAAAGTCTGGGCTTGGTTGCAATTCGTGGAGATAAGCACCTGAGCAGAGGCGGCACGAGGTGCCTGAGCTGAGGCAATGCTGCAGGTGGCAGGTGCCCGGGCAGTTCAGATCCGCTGCGTCAGCCCTGGCAGGTCCGCGGGAGCCCAGCGGGGCTGGGGGAGTGCCTTCCAAATCGCGTACTTCAAGAAGGGAAATCAGGGTCATGCCAAGTGCCCTGTGGGTCCACGTAAGGTTCTGTTGGTGCATTTTAATACCAGTCATGCCCCCTGCTGTGATTGACTAATACCTCTCCTATTTATTTCTGATTGAGGAGAGCCCACATGAATGTCATCATCTTGCCAAAAACTCTTGGGCCAGAGCCAGCCAAGGAGAGCCTTGCAGGGAAGGGCAAGAGCCCTCAGCTATCCTCTCTTCACCTAGTCAGAGGTCTTTCTTGAGTTTCTGTAAGAAAATCGATTTAGAACTTGAAGTTTTGCTTCTGTTACCTCATTTGATTAATTAGTTAAGTAGGTAATTATGCTACATATTTACTGATTGTCTTTTATGTGGCTGACAGCGTCCTGGGTTCTGAAGCACAGTAATGAGTACTGCCCTCGACAGCTTTATGTTCTATGGGTGCCTGGGTGGCTCAGTCGGTTAAGTGTCTGGCTCTTGGTTTCAGCTCAGGTCAGGAACTCATGGGTAGTGGGATGGGGCCCTGCTTCAGCTCTGCGCTCGGTGGGGAGTCTGCCTGAAGATTCTCTCCCTCTGCCTCTCAGCCCTCTCTTCACACTCCCTCTCTAAAGGAAATACATATTTTAAAAAAATCTTTATGTGCTAAGATAAATAAATTAGTAGATAAGTGTAACTGCTATCATTCAAGTCCACACAGTATGCAACGGGAGCACATAGCAGGGCAGCACCAGCAAGGATTCTTGGAGGAGGTAGGGTTTCCTAAAGGACAAATAAATGTTAGCCTCTTGAGGAGGCTGCAAGGGAGGCCTGAGATGCACAGACACAGAACCTAGTACACAGTGAGTACTTGGTGAGTGCTGTTGTAGGACTATCCTTCCACAGTATGATACAGTCTCTAATTAATACTACAGTATCTTGCAGAGTACTTCAAATCAAATGCCTGTTAGCTCCAGCCTACAAAAGGGCCATAAAGATTCCATCTTTGCTATTCAAAGCCTTGGAATCACCCTAGAACTTGTAAGAACCATAGAATCCTTGCCCCCACCCCAGATGGATCAACTGCATTTAACAAGATCCTCCATGATTCATATATTCATTAGGGTTTGTGACATGCTAAAGGCCCATCAACCAGTGATGGCCTTCTAGGATAGTGGTTTATAACCTTTGGTGAACATCAGATCTCTGGGCAGGACTTTCAAAATGCAAAAACCCAGTTTTTATTCCCTATCCTCCAAGGAAACCAAATCTCAGAGGTTGGGATGTGTACCTACATTTTTAACAAGCTTCCCAGGGGCCCCTGAAGCTGGTGTTATTTTCTTTCTTTCTTTTTTTTTTTAAAAAAAGATTTATTCATTTATTCATGAAAGACACACACAGAGAGAGAAGCAGAGACAAAGGCAGAGGAAGAAGCAAGCTCCTCGCAGGGAGCCCAATGTGGGACTCGATCCCGGATCCCGGGATCACACCCTGAGCCGAAGGCGGATGCTCAACCACTGAGCCACCCAGGCGTCCCTGGTGTTATTTTCTATAAAATGCTGTAGAGAGATATTTTGGGGCCAATCATTTCTCTGTGTGCATGTGTTTATGTGTGTGTGTGTGTGTGTGTGTGTGTGTGTGCGACAAATAGACAGTTCTGTACTGAGTAACTTTCTTTCAAGGACTATCTCATTGACTCTATTAAACTTCAAATAACCATACTTTTCAAGAAGACTAGAAGATGAGTTTATGATCACTATTTTCAGATATTTTTGGCATATTCTTTTATTTTAATTATACAACTTTTATTACTCTGAAAACAAAGATGTTCCAAAACAAGATTGTCTGGGTTAGAAGTGGTAAATATAATGTGAGCCAGAGCACTGCTAAAGACTGCTTATATGGAAGCACTATTACCTAAATTTTATCTCTATGGAGATCATGCAGGCAAATAACTAGTTCTTCAAAAAGCCTGTGTAGCCTACAGCCATACAAAAATAAAGGCCCAAGTACTGTTTGACAATACTTGGGCTAAAGGTACAATGCAAATATGACAACACGTTCAAATTCTTATTTACCTTACCTATAATGTTTGTTTTTTAACTGGTCACAAAATCTAACATGCTAAAGACAATGAATTTCCATTTATTGTTGATTTTCATTTGAAACTAAATATGATGAAATTTCAATTTCCTCTCTATTATTACATCAATCTGAAGCAAAGAAATGGAATTACCAAGTGCTTGTTTTATAGGAAAAATTGTCTCCACATTAATTAAATTAGTTGTGCATGATATTTGGAGGAAATGGAATAGTCAAATGGCAGATAAATATATTAAAGTAATTTAATGAATTAAAGTTTGGTATAGAAACATTTGAGACGATTTAAGCAAGCTGTATCACAGCCTATATGAATTACAATTTAAAGGAAAAAATAAACCATACTAATTTTTTGAGACAAAGACTTTCTTAATTTACAAGTTGCAAAACAAAATTTATGAAATACTGAGTTTTCTCCTCTTCCTATGAATCAATTTAGATTTCCAAGAAAATATCAAATCTTTTCAATTTTTTTCCAAATGAATGGTTTGGTACCTATCATTCACAATACCACAGCATAATCTCTGTCAGTGTTTAATCTCATTTATATTTGTTAAGACATAGTTTCTTTCATTTATAGTTTGCTGTTTTACAGAGAAATTAAAAAATCGGTGAAAATTAGACCAATATGCTTACAAGTTTCCACAGCTCACTTCACGTCACTCCAGAAGGCATTCGTTCATCTACCAACTACTGAGTGTCTCCAGCAGCATGTATGTTCCAGGATTGCTTTCCAGGCTAGTCCCGGAGATCAGGAAAAACTTGATGATTGTACTTCCATCATAAAAGGCTGGTTTTATGACATTCCTGATAACCACAGAAAATTACCAGGATTCACAGTGAGAGGGGCACCTAACCCCATAAGAACTGATGTAATCCAACAACAAATATGTGTTAAGCATCTCTATGTACTTTGTTTTATTTATTTGCTTGTCCTTCCCTGTCGTCTCTCTCTCTAATAATGATGTCTTACAAATTCTTTATGGGACTATAATTATAGTTGATGGACTCATTTCACTTGTTATTTTCAAGGGTGTAAAGAATGGTTTCTTGTCTCTGGTTCTATATCTCACAGATTCCTTTATTAGCACACTTATATTTGACATGTTAATATTCCTTGAAACAAAAGCCAAAGTATGAGATGATGTTACCATTTAAGTGTATAAACCAGGTGTTCTGTTTCCCAACATCAGTGTTAAAAAATTTGAAATCCATATCAAAATGGGAAAGAGTATGATTAGGAGAAATATAGATTGACACTCCTACATTGAGAAGTTTCTTTGATGTTTGAATTAATTATTGCAAATTACTGCAAATTTACTGGATAATTTGTATTCTAGCATAAGATCTTCTGTTCTTTTTTTTTCTTTAAGATTTTATTTATTCATGAGAGACACACACAGAAAGAGAGAGAGAGAGGCAGAGACATAGGCAGAGGGAGAAGCAGGTTCCATGCAGGGAGCCCAATGCGGGACTGGATCCCGGGTCTCCAGGATCAGGCCCTGGGCCGAAGGCAGGCGCTAAACCACTGAGCCACCCAGGGATCCCCAGATCTTCTGTTCCTAAGAGTGTTAGCTGTGCTTCCATTTCGATGAACACTCTATCTTGAATTAAGTTCTTCATCAAAATCTCCTTTTGCCTTCATATATTGTAAAGTATAAGAAAGGCAATGATTAGGACACCAACTTCCATACTGTCAAGTTCAGGCTTATCTTTGGGAAGTTTTGTATTGTTTATTGCTGATGATGTGAGAGTGAGTGTGGCCTGGGTGGGTTGTTGCTACCCCTTTCTCTTGCTCACGGCTTCTTCTTGCTTAGGAATTCGACATCTTTGCCTTTCTGGTACCCCAGTGCCTCTGGCTAAAACTCAGAGGACACCCTAACTTCTCTCCATGGACATACCTTGGGCCAATGCACTTTCTTTTTACTATCAAACCATTTATTTTCTTTGCAGAATATAGTTGTCATAGTTGCTGAATGGTCCAATTTAGATATGTGCTCCTAAGACTCTTGGTGTTAATGATCTTTTTTTTTTAAGATTTTATTTATTTATTCATGAGAGACACAGATAGAGAGAGAGGCAGAGACACAGGCAGAGGGAGAAAGAGGCTCCATGCAGGGAGCCTGATGTGGGACTTGATCCCGGGGTCTCCAGGATCACACCCTGGGCTGAAGGCGGTGCTAAACCGCTGAGCCACCCGGGCAGCCCATTAATGCTCTTTTGAAGCAATTATTTAGTTGTTCTCAGCAATGCTTTTTGCCCAATAGTTTTCTAAAGGTAGATATTTATTTGCCATTTTAAAACTTTCCTCAGTTATCAAAAAAAAAAAAAAAAAACAGGTAATTTTTAGCAGTTTCTACAAACAAGCAGACCTGAGAATGCTGACTCTTAGGTCAGGAAGGGAGAAAGCTAAGAAGCAACACAATTTACTCTGTAGAATTCCCGAAAGACTCAGGAATTTGTGGGAATAATAGCTCCTTCTTGAAGTAAGGATGAGGGTAGGATGAAAACAGGAAGATGAAGAAGACATTAGAACACCCCTCCCCCATACTATTTCTTAATTCCCCCCATCCACGCAAATGTCCTTTATTAATCCTACAGGACAACAGGCACAGTTGAAGGTGCCATATGGAAAAGGACTTAAGTGAAAGAGTAACTACTGGATAGTGAGAAGGCCCCCCAACCCTGCCGCAAAGCCCTCTTCTGTCTGGGCTCCCAGAACTCTGGCATCTGGACTTTATACCTTTTGGGAAGGAGATTGAAAGATTCTGATTAGCTAATCAATAAAAATAGATATATTAGGACGTCACCAGAAATGTCCCAGTTTGATCACTCTACAGTAATCAGATACCCAAGGGAATTTCTTTTAATATAAAGGAAAGCTTCTATTATAAAAGTCAGACCAAAATAAGCAAAGAGCAAACATAAAGACTGCCAGGAAAGGAAAACACCAAAAAAAAAAAATAATAATGATCACTAATATCTTCAGAGTGATATGAAATTCATGAAACAGAAATGGAAGGATATAGAAAAGAATGAGAAAGACTCTCAGAGATTAAAAATATCTCAGCAGGAGTGAATAGCTCAACAGAGAATTTGGAAGATAATGTTGAAGAATTTTTTTAGAATCTCCTAGAACCTAATAGGTTTAAATATCAAGACAAAGAGATGAGAATAAAAGGAAAAAGCTTAAAAAATTCGAGAATGGATGCAAATAGGCTAGTGTCTGAATAACAGAAATTTCAGGGTGAGGAAACAAACAAAAATTATCAAATAAATAATTCAAGAAAACTTCCCCAAATTAAAGGACCCATACACTAGAATAAAATACACACAAACCAAGGCACATCACCATGAATTTTGCAAAAAAAAAAAAAATCTTATAAGTTTCCAGGAGAAAAAGTTATATACATAAAGGATCAAAAATCAGAACTGCTTTGGTTTTGTTGGTTTGGTTTGGTTTGGTTTTAGAATTGCTTTGGACTTCTTACTAGCAATACTGAGGCTCAAGCACAGACTATAGTACCTTGAGAATTCTGAGAAGGTCTTTCCAGCTTAGAATGTTTATTCCTAGAGAAATTATGAATTAAGTATAAGAACAGAATAAAAATGCTATCAAATATTCTAGATCTCACAAAATTTAGCTCTTATCACCCTTTTTAAGAAGCAATTGGAGGAAGGGTGCCATATAAATGAGGAAGAAAACCAACAAAGGAGACGTGGGATCTAGGAAGTAGGGATCAGCTCAGGAGAGAGAAAGAGGACTCCCTAGGAAAAATCAGAGAGGGAGACAAACCATGAGAGACTCCTAACTCCAATCAAAGGGTTGCGGAAGGAGAGATGGGTGGGGGGGATGGAGTAACTGGGTGATGGGCATTAAGAAGGACACTTGATGGGATGAGCACTGGGTGCTACATTATATGTTGGCAAATTGAATTTAAATTTAAAAAATTTAAAAAAAAAAAAAGAGGACTCCCTAAGATGATCACAAAGAGAGATTCCAGGAAACAGACATGCACCTCGCAAAGAGAGTTACTGGTCCAAATTAGAGCAGGTCAGAAGACTCTAGCATCCAAAACAGATGATATTGATAGAGTTCCTGATGTGATTTAAAAGAGGAGAAGGATTATTTAAACAGATGGGCAGAGTTTGGGGACAAATTAATGACAAATAGTTAGAATACTAAAAAAGAAAGACAGCTGTTAATTCTAACAAGAAAAAATTGGGGCAAGAAAGGAAAAAGTACTCATAGCATATTATAAGGCTTAGCTTTATAATCTAAGCATTGAATATTGATTCAAACAAAATATGATATGATTATAATGGAAGGGTAGACTAGGAGCAAAGAGGAATTATGTGAGCTTGAGGCCAGGAATAGAGAGGGGTGGCAGCACTATATAGATCTTCACCTTCCATTTTGATAAACCAATGGGTAATGTTTACAACAAAAAGAAAGAAAGAAAGAAAGAAAGAAAGAAAGAAAGAAAGAAAGAAAGAAAGAGAGGAAGAAAGAAAGAGAGGAAGAAAGAAAGGAGAGAGGGAGGGAGGGAAGGAGAAGGGACAGAGGAAAGAAAGAAGGAAGGAAGAAGGAAGAAAGGAAGGAAGAGAGAAAGAGAGAGAAGGAAAGAACACAAATAAGTGTGTAGTTTCAAATAAGAAGAAAAACGGCCAAACGTAAAAAAGTCGCTTTTGGGAAATCCAGAGCTGCGTGGTTTTCCATCACAAGTTTTCTTTTCTAGAGCTATTTTGTTCTTCAGGTGCATGCAACTTTGATAAAGAATAAAAACTAAATTTAAAAAACATCATTATTTTCTTCACCAAAGTTTTGAATTTTTAGTATTCTGGTTACCAGGTATACTGGATTTGAGTACCTGGGAATCTAACTTTGTATATATAAAAGCTGTTTTGATTTATTCAAGATTCTACAATAGAATATTAAATAATTTGGGTTTTAAAACCATGAAAATTAGCCTGATTCTTGTCTAATTCGTCAGTGAACACCGCATATGTAGTTAAGGAAAATATTAAAGTGCTGTTTTTATTCCAATATCTTTTTTTAAATTTAATTTCAATTTGCAAACATATAGTATAATACCTAGTGCTCACCTCATCTTGTGCCCTCCTCCAATATCTGTTCTTAACCTATAAGCCAGTAGTAAAATAGGAGTGTACATGTAAATGTATAAATGTGTGTGTGTTATATAAAAGACTATGCTCTATATAAGATATTGAAGTGAAAAACAGCTTTCCTTTTTTTCTGGTCAATTGATTCATTCTTCCTTTAGCTGTGCGTTGAAGGCCTGGAGGCCCAGGATGCTTTACAACTTTAAGGGATGCCATAGTATACCTGTTAGTGACACCCCCTGTTGGGCACAGGGTCAAGGAGAAAACAAATAGTAGATGCAGAATTAGATTGATTTTTGACCTCTTGAGAGGAAAGTGTGAGGGTAGAAAGAAAACCAGTGTGTGATACAAATTCTATAATGGAGAGCTCAAATAACATTCCACTTCGCTCCACTCATATGAAACCCTAGACCTAAAAGACTTGTCCCCAGTAAATGATTTAAGAAATTTGGCACTGAGATTTTTTTGACTTATGTCTGAGCAGAAGATGAAAAAGAAGGAAGGAAGGAGGGAAGGTTGGAAGGACAAAGAACAACACACAGACCCTCTGTGCAAATGGTAGAACCGAATTCCAAAAAGTGGAATTAAATGTTTTAATTCCTTCAACCTGCCTATCTTTGCTTCCTGTCCCTCCTGTCTACCTCCCTTCCCCTTTCTCCTGGAATCCAGCCCTGGCAACTCTGATGGTGATGAAGTCATAGGCTCCAAAATATGGCCATGGTATGAAGGCAGCAGCACAAATTTTTAAACAGCATTTCAGCAGCACACCACAGTGCCGAGAAAGGAACCTTGTGTAATGTGAACAACTATGAGCTCATGCTATTTTATTAATCCAGGGTGGTGATCCCTGGGTGTTGCATTACCTGTGTGTGTGCGTGTGTGTATGTGTGTGTGTCTTCTGCAGTCTCCTATTTTATACAGCAGTCATCAAGAAGTCTTCCTCTTCTTGAACATGGCAGAGGCAGAATGGAGATTACTCAGTATTAA
Organism: Nyctereutes procyonoides; assembly: GCF_905146905.1. NCBI lineage: Eukaryota > Metazoa > Chordata > Mammalia > Carnivora > Canidae > Nyctereutes > Nyctereutes procyonoides. Next base: position 504,588 of record NW_026575130.1, read on the forward strand.
CCCTAACTCTGGGGTTCTCCCCAGAGATGTCTTTGACATTAAAAGCAAAGAAAGGTTCAAATGAGAATGACCTTCTCTGACATCCCTTTCTAGACTCCGCCTATGCATGTGTCAGTTTCTTTCTCCTTATCACCTCATTAAGTCACCAAACATTGCAACCTGGAAGGAAAGATTGATGGAGTGATAACTGGCAGCTCTCTTGTGACCTGCAGCCAGTGCATTTCCATTTGCTTATTAAAAGAGTCTTGCTTTTCCCCAAACAGACCCATATTCTGAAATTCCTATTTAACTTGCCATTCTCCAAAGCTCTTTAACTTTTCCTTTGCCAAATCCTCCAGAGGAAAAATAACTTCTTGGGCCAGAACATGTTGGTATTTAACATCTTTACTTCAAAACCTTTTATAAATGTCAGACAACAGTGCAAACCTTGAAGAGAATAGTAGATTAAAAGAAAAGTCTTCTCTGTGTTTGAAATCACCCTGTATTTCCCAGCATATCCATCCTGTCTTGAAATCTGATTTCCCCTTCAGAGTCCAGATCAAATAGCTGCTCTACCTGAAAGTTCTTCCCTTGATTCTCCTCTTTGCCCTCCAGACAGAAATATTTGCAGTCTATGAACTCATTAGAAACCACTTTGAATTTCTTTTGTGGCAGTTTGTAACTTATATTTTAATTATCAGAAAACATAGCATCTGCACTCCTAAATTACATCTTCATGAAAACAGGAACCTTGTGTTAATCTCCTATCATTTGACATGGTCAATTAGTAATAACAAGAACCACAGCTAAACCGTTTGCTATGCACACACCATCTCTAATCCTCACGACAACCCTGAGAGGCAAGGAGTATTAATTAATTCCATTTTGCAGAAGAGAAAACGAAGTCCCTGAAATGTGAAGTGGCTTGCCTAAGATCACACCTTCAGGGAATGGCTGGTATTTCAAGAACCAGGTCATTTCAACCAGGATCTGTCCTCTTCATACCCTGCTATAAGACAGAAAGAAAAGGCGGGAAGGATGGATGGAGGAAAGAAAAAGTTTAAAATCTCCGGCTTTCACTCACTTGTTGGAGTAATACTTCACAAACTCTCAGAGTTGTAGAGTTGTGAGAGATTGAAGAAATTAATACAACCTGGCTTCTGCTTCCTACACAGAGAACAATGAAGACCAGAGAGGTTAGAAGTCTTCTGGAGACTAAGAAGGAAGAATTACAATTTCTAAAAATCTTCTTGAACAGTTTTCTCATTTGCAAATACATAGGATAATGTCTAAATATACAAGATAACATCATTCTCCTTTGTTGGTTCACAAGAAAGGAACTATTTTGCCTTTAAAAGGTGCTTTGCTACTTAGTAGTCATTACAGTACAGTTAATGCTTCATGTGTCAGCAACCTACCTCCTCCATACTTTTGGACAGTATGAAGGCAGCAGAGTTTAGAATATGACCAAGCCAGTGAAGCAAATATGTATATTCAGGGCCAAGTTCAAGGGCTTGTAATTTTCCCCAATTAACTGCTATATACATTCAGAAAAATGTGATTAGCAAGCAAGGACAATTATTAACCAAGTCCTACATGACTCTCAATCCAGAACTCTGGGCTTTCCTAGCTCCATGCCAATGCCCCTTCCACACTGGTCTCCAGAATCCTAACACCATCTCCTCCAGGAAGCTTTCTTTCCTCTTCTTCCTCAGTGCCACCCACCCCCACCCCCCACCCGCAATCCCCAGCAAATGCACTGTGGCAGGAATCAGGGAGGTCTAAGATCTTGGAAATAAGGAAAGGGGGCTGGTTGTATATGAAAGTTAATGCTGAGGTCAACAGTAACAGATGAGAACAGGAATTTTCAAAGTAACTTTAGATAAATGGACTTAGCATAGTCCAGAGCAGCCTAATGGAAGGTATTACCATATCAAAGGAAAGAATGTGTCTTTCTGAATGAGTTGTCCAGAAATAGAAATGAGAATGGGTAGGGACAAAGCAGTGCCCATAAAAGTACTGCCCAGAAGAGAAAGTATCCAGACACGGGCTTGCTGTGTGCAATACCAGGTGCTTTCCAACCGTGGAGACAGCAGGCACCCACCATCTAATCGTTCATCTTACACACTTTGTTCTCATTCCACACTCACAAATTCCAGATTTACACAATCATTTGGTTTCTAAGGGAAGACAGGCACTGGCCAGAAGATGCAAATATTCAGTCTTCTGGTCATTATGTTCTTTCCCTCTCTTTAAAGGAAGAAATCAGAATCCTAGCTTATCCTGAGTCTCCTTTGTCTTAGGTAGCATGAATTAGTACCCCACATTGGGTTACTGCCTCAACAATGAAGAGATTGCTATAGAATCTGTATAACTGAGGGTCAGGTCCTGGACTGGGCCACCTTGCAGAGATTTTTCCTCAGCCAGTCAATCAAACTGCCCTACCTCATCATAGCTTCTTTCCAATTTCAGTCACAATGAATGGACTTCTCCTCATCTCACAAATAGATATTTATTGATCTCTGTCTTAGGGCACAGTTTATGTCTTGTGTTATTTTTATCTTACAAAAGTGTATGTTGGGGCGCCGGGGTGGCTCAGTTGGTTAAGCATCTGCCTTGGACTCAGGTCATGATCTTGGGGCCCTGGGATCAAGCCCCACATTGGGCTCCCTGCTCCCCAGCAGGGAGCCTGCTTCTCCCTCTCCCTCTCCTCCCTGGCTCATGCTCTTTGTTGCTATCTCTGTCTCTTTCTCAAATAAATAAGTAAAATCTTTTTAAAAAGTGTATCTCTCCTTTTGATAGTAGGTTGTTTTATTTTATTTATGTATTTACTTATTTATTTAATTCAGTCACTGTTTTTTTAATGACAAAACAGAAATGAGTAAAATACTGTCATGTCCTCTATAGACTCAGGTTGGTAGGAAATGACAGATATAAAAACAAGTTATATATGTGGAAAGGTGATAATAAAAATATTTATAAAGAACAAGAGTATTGCAAAAGAGGGAACAAGAGTTCCCACAAAAGAGTATTGCAAAAGAGTATTGTTGGGTGGCCCCCCAGAGAAGGTGTTGTCTGAGATAGATTTTGGAAAATAAATAAAACTTCACCAAGAAAACCAGAAAGAAAAACCAAGGGGAAAACATATGCAAAGGCAAAAAATTATGAAATGACCTGGGAACCAAAACACAGTTCAGCATTGCCAAAATGTGAAGTGCAAAGAAGAGAGTTATATAAGATGTGTGGCTGACCGGGTGGAGAGAGGATAAAAAGTTGGTGTATGCCCCAGATGAGTTTTGATTTTCCACTGGAGGTGATCACCAAAGCTAGCAAAGGCTTTTAAATACAACAAGAGACTGGATCAGATTTGTGTTCAGGAAGATATATTTAATACTACTATGGACAAGGGAATAGAGAGAGGTAAGACAAAAAAACGTATGATTAAATATATAGATGACTAGATAGATAGACAGAAAATGAAGGAATTTGGAAACATCCAGACTAGCAGTAGTCAGTACAAACATAATGTGAACAACAAATGTAAGCTATATGTATAATTTTAAATTTTCTAGTAGCCATATTAAAAACATAAAAAGAAACACGCAAAATTAATTTAAATATATATATTTAGGGTGCCTGGGTGGCTCAGTTGGTTAAACATCTGTCTTTGGCTTTGGTTGTGATCCTACGGTTCTGGGATCAAGCCCAGCGCAGCAGGGAGTTGCTTCTTCCTCTCCCTCTGCCCCTACTCCCCCACTTCCACTTGGGCTCACTCACTGGAGCTCTCTCTCTCAAATAAACAAAATCTATATATCCAAAATACTTATTCCAATATATCCAAAATATTTTTCTTTCAATATGTAAGCAATATAAAAAGTCGTTAATGAGATAGTTTACATTATTTTTTCATTCTAAGACTTTGAAATCTCTTGTGTATTTTATACTTGTAGGGCATCACAAATCAAATTAGCCGTGATGCAAGTGTTAAATAGCCACGTGTAGCTGGGGGCTACCACATTGGACAGCAAAGGTCTAGACAATAAATAATGAGGCAGTGACTCATACAGAAATGGGAAGGATGGGATATACTTACAATGTATTCACAAGATGGATTTTTTTAAGGTTTTATTTATTTATTCATGAGAGACACAGAGAGAGAGAGAGAGAGAGAGAGAGAGAGAGAGACAGAGGGAGAGGGAGAGGGAGAGGGAGAGGGAGAGGGAGAGGGAGAGGGAGAGGGAGAGGGAGAGGGAGAAGCACGCTCCATGCAGGGAGCCCAACCTGGGACTTGATCCTGGGTCTCCAGGATCAGGCCCTGGGCTGAAGGCCACGCTAAACTGCCAAGCCACCCAGGCTGCCCCACAAGATGGATTTGATAGAAATTAGGAACTGATTTATATCAGTAATGAAATACTAGTTGACTATAAAGTTTTCTAGCTTGGAAACCTGTGGATGATAGTTGCTCAGCCAAACCAGGGAAGCAAGTTTAAGGGAAATGATATGATGAATGTGTTTGGGTCTTATTGAATTTGAGGTGTGTGGAGGCCATCATGACTACAGGTACAGTAATGCGTACACTAGATGTGAACAGCGTACACTATATAATGCTTCTGTGTTTCAAGTTCTGTTCTGTTTTTGGTATACGAACACATTTAACCCTCAAAACAACACTGTGAGATGGGTATTACTATCATCCTCACTTTACAAATGAGAAAACTGAGGTTCAGGGAGAATCAGTTATTTGGCCCAGGACTCAGAGTCAGCAGTTACCAAGTGGCAGAGCAAAGACTGAAACCTAGTCTGGCTTCAGAGTCAGAGGTTCTGGTCACACATTCTACTGTCACTCAAAAGCAGGGCCTATGGAAGCACCCAAACGTGGGTTCAAGTAACTCCTCCTTCACTTACTAATTGCAAGTGACTTTGAGCAAGTTATTTAATTATTGAACTTCAGTTTTCTCACCCTTAAAATGGGAACAATTTGCCTGTCGTAGCCATGATTGTTGAGATGACTGACATACATAATAATATAAAAAGTTCATCACAGTACTAGGTATACAACAAACAGTCAATAGTAGCTGCTGGGATTATTACATATGTTGGGTTTGGAGCTCAATGTAGAATTCCAAATTGGGATATATATTTTTCTTCAAATACCTAACACACTAACTGGTCTGAGTTTTATCTTTTGAAGAAATGGCTTTGGCTCATTACTAAGACATATAATTAAGAACTCCACAGATAGAGCTATCGGCTGGGGCCATCCTGCATCAAAAGCTAAGACAATCAAGGGCATTTGGATCATGAGATAGCAGAGATGAGTGTTTATGGCACTGAGACACTGGAAACAATTGCACTGGAAGTAAAATCTTGCTCTTACCTTTAAGGACTCTAAAAGAAGAGACCGAATACATCATGAGGACACATTCATTTGTGTGCACTTTTATTAATTAGTGATAAAAAATGGCAAATAAAAAATATTTAGCAAACAGAGATCTAGAGTTATTTGGTTAAAGTCCAAGAAAATTTAATCATAAGGTCTAGGTTTATCACATTTCCCCACCAGATAATCTCATTCTTGTACGAGCAGGCTTTTGGATACAAAAACAAAAGACAAATTAAATAAGATAAATTACCAAAAACCATAAACAGAGGACATCTTGCTCTGCAATCCCTGGCATTTGTAACTTTAGATTTCCAACATGTTAATGTTAATTACATGCCATTTCCTGCCAAGCTTATGGTCATGTGATCTAAATTTGCATTGTAATTAGCTTTGCCTTTCATAAAACACTGCCTTTTTTCTAGATGAGAAGATGCTGGATGCAGAACCTCTTAAATAGCCTTCAAGAAGCCCTGGGAAACCAGCTAACACTCAAACTCTTCTAATCCCCCAGTCCATATCTTGAATCAACATTGAACCATCCAATCCCAATTGTCATTCCTTCCCTCAATGCTTTAAATTCCATTTAGGTGGTAGGTCTTCTCTTTCAAATTAGAGCTAAACTAATGACCCACTTAATGCTCTGAATGCCAAGCTCATTTGATTCTTCTCATCTCAGATTCCATCATGAGGACTGCCTAGGAAAGCTCTCCTCTACAAGATGTTCAAGTGGGCCACATACCTGGCTTGCCCAACAGGCACAGCAGATGAGTAACAAGTATGTTTATAGATTTTGTGGTGCTCCAGCTGTCACTGATGTCAGTGTTTTCTGCTAAAATTGGTGTATTTTTTGCTATATGCCTCATCCCCTGGGCAGTTCAAACATCACCAGCAGGGCAGAGTGGTCTGAGGACACCCAGCTCCAGAGAAAGTAGATTCTCTGTAGGAATAAGACTACTTGTCAGAATGTTGCCTAATATAATGGCAGTGACTGAGCCAGAGGCCTCCTAGAAGAACCAAATGTTCAACAAGAATAACAAAGACCATTAATTAGTACAAGGACAATGCACAGATCTACAGATCAGCCAGTCAGGCTATGGCCCAAGTCTCTCCCAAATTGATGGGTTTTAAGACTAAACAAAGCATTAAATCACTCTATGCTTCCAACACTGTAACTCCAGGGGTTAAATTAGTTAATGGAATACATTTTCAACCCATCTGAATATAATCAAACATTCATTTGAAACTCTTACATTGGAAAATCTAGAATAATATTTCAAATGCAAAAATATATACATAAAAAAAAATATATATATATATATACATAATGAAGGAAAAGTGTGGGAAGAGAGAAAAGAATCTCAGAATAGTTAAACAGATTCTCAAATACACTTCTAGAAGCACCTTACTAAGCTGTAGGTTATGCAAGGAAAAACCTGTGTCATGAGGGTCTATAAGCTAAGAGTTTTGTATGCTAAGAGAATTGTGCTTGTAGAGCAAAATGGAGGAGGGAGGGAGTTTGCTGGCTCATGCACAAGTATTCAGCAAGAGGATGGATCCAAGAATTGAGTGGTGAGTTGTTAAAAGAACTTAGAAATTCATGCAGACATGTTAACAAGCTGCATTTGACAATTTGATCCAATGGAATAGGTTTTTTCTCTGAATTTTAAACCAGACAAAATCAAGGAAGGGTCATAAAACAAGGTAATTTTGTCTAAAGGAAAAGATTTCCAAATAAATGTCAATCCACTAAAATTCCATTTCTCTACCATGGCAAATCCCACACACTATCAGGTTTGCTATTTCAATTCCACATTATAAAGTACTTTTTCCTTTAAAAAAAGAGCACACACACACACACCCCACATTTGGCTTCCTGTTTTAGTCTCTTCCTCTTTTAATGAATTCTTCAAATCAGTGTCAAATGGGTTAATAAATATTTCTCTTTTGTTGCTTTCCTATTCAAGGTCTAACATGGGCTTCCCATTAACTCTCAGCTTTCCTCTGCTTTCAGTTGCGTTCTTAAGAAGATGAACCTAGCCTTGTCTGACCACCTGCCCAGGGTCCAGAGCAGAAAATGCTCTTTCTATTGTCAGAATGAGAGCTCCTTCTCAACAACAGATGATGCCTCATATCTGAGCAACAAGAAAAGCTAAGGTCATCCCATGTAGAGAAGTAGGGATCCAAAACTTGGAAGATAGTCAAGAAGGCACCATGAGTGGGAGGACTTCAAGACAGGCTTGGAAGTTTAGGCAAGGGTTGTTTCCCGAGGCCCGGAGTTCCAAACTGGAAAGGTCAGAGCAACCCCAAGTGCAAATAACTGCAGATCACATGCATTTATGAGGTTGTTGGTGGTGGGTAGGTCATGAAGAGAGCTCAGGGATGGGGTAAGGAGTCCCAAGGAACTGCATAAAATAGCAGGTCTCAAAGTATGGTTCAAGGACCCTGAGGGGTCCCTGATACCCTTTCAGAGGTTCTATGAGTCAAGACTATCTCATAGTGATAAGGCATTTTTTGCCCTTTTCATTCTCATGAACATACAAGGGAGTTTTCCAGAAGCTACATGGTATGTGTGACACTGTCACTCAGATGGCTAATAGAATGTGTGCCTCCCAAACTGGAAACCTCATTGTTATCCCAACTCTTCTGTGCCCTCACTCCGTATCTCATCATATGCTGTTGCTTCTACCTCAGGATTGTCTCTTAAATCTGTCCTCCCCACCACTGCCTAACTTCAGGCCTGCCTCAGACTGTTTTAGCAGCCTGCCATCTGACTGCTGCCTTTCTAATCTCTTTGCTTTGAATCCCTTCTCCACAATCAAGTCCTGCATCCACTGTCCCTCATAAAAATATGTGCAGTCTTGCTTATGAGCAGAACTAGATCTGAGTATCTTTACATCACACAAGCAAGATCCTGTACAATTGCTCCCATCTACCTTCCTACTCCACCCCCTGCCACCTTTTTCTCTCCCTCCCTTCCTTTCTCCAGCCTGGAGCACAGCCACAACAAAGTTCACCAGATTGTTACAACATGCCAGATTCTTTCATGACTCTATGTCTTTTTACGTGTGAGCTCTCCTGAATCTTTCGTGAAATCTCCTGAATGCTATCATTTCCCTTTTTCATTCTATTCTTCTTTCACTTGCTCATCCCAGCCCTTCCCTGCTTTAGAGCAATGAAACATGCTATTTCTGCTTAGAATGTTCTTCCTTTCACTCTTTACATGGCTTGGTCCTTCTCATCCTTTGGTTCTTGGCTGGTATCAGGCGAGATGTCCTACCATCCCTTTTCCTAATAAGCACAGATGTTAAAGTTCCATGAGCTTCACATGTGGCTCTGCCCAAGCACCATCTGGTCAACGCAAATGTCAATGGCTAAGAAGTCTCAATACGCAACGTGCATTTCTCTCTCTCTTTCTCTCTCCCTCTCTCTACTCCCTTTCTTTTTGTTTTTAAGATTTTATTTATTTATTTATTTATGAGAAACACAGAGAAAGAGGCAGAGACATAGGCAGAGAGAGAAGCAGGCTCCTCGCAGGGAGCCCGACTTGATCCCAGACCCCGGGATCACGCCCTGAGCCAAAGGAGATGCTCAACCCTTGAGCCACCCAGGTGTCCCTCGACTCCCTTTCTTTTCTATTTTTTGTCTCCCTCCTAAAGTCTAAGCACATCAGTCTTAAGGGTCTCCACGCTCTGACAGAAGGCTCAAGTTTAAGACTTCTCTAGAAGAACACTTAGTGGCATTGATGATGAATAGCAGGTCATGCAGTCTCCATCTTTGATTAAAAAATAATAATAATAAGGTTTTCACCCAAAAAAGGAGTCACTGAATCAGCCAGATGTGGATGTTGGATATGAAATTTAGAGCCTGGAACCAGTGATCTTACCTGCATGATTTCACGTTTAATACACAAAAGAGTTGATTAGGAAAGGCATCTCAGCCTGGTCTGGGCTGAACTGTAGGCTATGATAGCTTGGTGCTCTTGCCAGAAGACCAAATACATTTGAGAGTCACAGTTCCCAATCTCCACTGCCATGTTTATTCTTGGCATGTCCATTTGTTTGGTTTTGTTCTGTCTCCTCCTCCACCAGGTAAGCAATACGAGGTCCAGCATCATGTCTGTTTTGTGCACCACTGTGCTCCCAACATCAGGCATAATATTTGGCACATAATAATGCTCTATAAACATGTGCTGATTAAATGATTGAACTAGGGATTACTTACTCTTCAGGATCAAACAAAACGTGTTATTTCCTAGATGGAGTCTCCACTCCCTTTTTCAAGCAGCCATTGGCTCCTGCCTCTGAGCCTCCATCATACTGCATATTCTGCTGTTACATAGCATGGAATCAAATGTTTTCTGATAGTCTGCCATATGCGTTGTGCTGCTGTTATTTATGTGTTTCTCATTTTATTCTTTGAACAATCCTAAGAGATAGTACTTTCCAAATTATAGATGAGGAAATAGGCTCAAAATATCCAAGTCATACAGTGAATAATAGGTGGCAAAGCCTGTATCCCAAGCTAGCTCCATTTCCTTATTTTATAAAATTCGTTTTCATTAAATCAAACTGTCATATGGTATTAAGCTTAGGTCATAATGTATCAGTTTATAGTTAGTCTCACCTCTGGACACAGGAACCACATACATTCATTGATCTTTGTGTTCCTAGCACTGAGCATGATGCCTGCCACACAATATTTAACATCAGAATTAAAGAATATATGAATGAATGATGTGGGCCTATCCATTGATGGACAGTGACTTTGGAGCCTCAAGGCCTCAAGGCTTGCTCTCGAGGACTGTTGGTATTGACCATGCACTCCCTGGAGAGCTTCGGCTAGGGTGCTCAGGTCCCTGCCTGAAAAAAGTCAGGTGCCCTCCAAATACGTAACCCTTAACCCAACCACCTGCTTCTTCTGTCTCTGCCACAAGATTCCCAGATACTTAGTACCATTTACCTATTTCTGCCTCATAGGGTATTTCCATCTTGGTGATCAACCCACTACCACAGAGGCATGAATACATGACACATTCTGCTATCAATTGGAACATAACTGTTTTTCTTTATTTGCAGCTGAAGTCACTGCTACCAGTGACTGTCAATCAACAAGGTGAGCCCATGACTCTGGAAGAATCTTGTGGGAAATCAAAAATAGCAATGTCTCTGTCTTCTGATGCTTTCAGGCTTGTGAGGGACATATGAGCACCCATAAAACAATTAGAGAATGATACAAACAAGTTTAGAGTCATATGCCAATTTAAGTCACAGTTTGAGGACCTGGCTCTCGGTCTTAAGCTTGCCAAAGTCTTAGCTACTCTCAGTTGCACTCCAGAAATCTCTACAATGCTGTTCACTCCCCTAGAGGCTGACAATCTCCTCCCCAGCCACGGGCATAATCATGACCCAGGATCTGATGTTCTCAAGTATTTTCAGAGGCTTCTGGTGAGAACACCAAGCTAACACAGCCAGTGATTCAGCCGAGACCAGGCTGAAATGCTTTTCCTAATCCATTCCTCTGTGTGTAAACATAAAATTATGCAGGTAAGATCACTGGTTCTGGGACTTCACAGGCATTTCCAAAGTCTAGTTCTGGCTAATTCAATGACTGCCTTTTTGTGGGACCATCTTATTCTTATTCTATTTATTTATTTATTTATTTATTTATTTATTTATTTGAGAGAGAGAGCACAAGTAGGAGCAACAGAGGGAGAGAGATTCTGAAGCAGACTCAGTACTGAGCACAGAGCTAGACATTGGGCTCCATTTCACCACCCTGAAATCAGACCTGAGCCAAAACCAAAAGTTGGCCACCTAGCTTATTGCGCCACCCATGCACCCCCCCCTTTTTTTTTCTCTCTCTCTCTCTTTTTAAAGATTCATTTATTCATGAGAGACACAGAGAGAGAGAGAGAGAGGCAGAGACATAGGCAGAGGGAGAAGCAGGCTCCATGCAGGGAACCCAATGGGGATTCGATCCTGGGACTCCAGGATCATACCCTGAGCCGAAAGCAGATGCTTAGCTACTGAGCCACCCAGGGATCCCAACCTCCCCCCACTTTTTTTTTAATCAAGAAAGGGAACTAACTGCAAGACCTGCTGCTCATCAGCAACACCATTTGCGTGCTCTTCTAGAGAATTCTTAATCCAAGTTGAGCCTTCTGTCAAAGTTCGGAGACTTAGGACTAAAGAGATCAGACTTTGAGAAAGAAAGATCTTTAAAAAATAGAAGAGAAAGGGGAAAGTGAGGGGGGGAGAAAGAAAGAGAGAGAAGGGGTGTATGTTGCCTATTGAGGCTCCTTAGCTATTGACTTTTGCAGAGAAGCCTGACCAGAGCCCGGGCAGAGCCAGATGTGAGGTTCCTGTAGCTCTAATATCTGTGCTTGCAGGGAAAGAGGCTGGAGGTCTGATCTGGAACTCTTCATTATAATGTAAATCGAAATCCTTTTCTTCTCTCAAAATGAAAGCTATGGCCACTTATTAATTTATAAATACAAGTCCAAATTCTTATAGACTTTCTTCAGAATAACTCATAGAATAACTATCACTGGAGTTCTTCTAAAAGAAATGTGGGATGTCCTTTCTAAAATGTCAGTTCGAAATAAAACAGAATCCAAGTGTCCCACCTCATAGTGTCCAAGCAAGCCCTATTTTTAGAATGAGGTGTCACTCAACCTGCTGTATAAGGCTGTGCTAGGAACCTCTGCTTTTAGGGAAGTTCCCTGCTCTCCCTTGGAGCAGGACTGTTTCATTTCACATTTATATGCCTCTTGATTAATACCTTCTTCCCATTCCCGGGGGGAGGGGGGGAAGCTTCACTCTTAAGTCTAAAAGTTTCCTTAAATGCATGACAGTGTGCAATACAGCATAAAAACCTAAACACAAAACCAAAACAGAATAAGACAAGAAGACATTCAGGTGTACATGCACATAAATTAAAGTTAGAGATATTGACAGATAAATATAGTTTATGCAATATTTGCTCTAGCTGGTCAAGTATATAAGAGTAACTTATAACTTTTTTCATAAAATCAACTATGAAAATTGAGACAGTGTGTGGATAGTGGCAAAAGCATTCTGTTATATTTGATTTTGAACTCACATTCTTCCACGTAGTAGCTGCGTGACCTTAGGAAAAATACTAATATTGACTGAGAAATTGTTACAAGTCAGGCACTGAGCTCATTAATTCAAATTACATAACTTTTGTGCAGTCATTTTCCTTTTCTGTAGAGTCACAATGATACTATGTACTTAGGGATCCCTGGGTGGCGCAGCGGTTTAGTGCCTGCCTTTGGCTCAGGGCACGATCCTGGAGACCCGGGATCGAATCCCACGTCGGGCTCCCGGTGCATGGAGCCTGCTTCTCCCTCTGCCTGTGTCTCTGCCTCTCTCTCTGTGACTATCGTATATAAATAAAAATTAAAAAAAAAAGATATGTACTTAATACATCATTGTGAAGAATATAGAAAAATCATGTAAAACACCCAGATGTGGAGTGAGGAACTTAAAATGGGTATTTTAAAAATAAAAATTAAACACAGTGATAGCACTCCTTGGATATTTAAACCACAATATAATTATTTTCTACTCTTAGATGCATCAGGATTAAATAAAGGAAGCAGCAAGACTGGTGCATATTAGATATTTTAATAAGTGAAGGAAGTAAAATTAAAAATAATTAAAGCCACATTAACTTTAAATCAAAGTGAAATCCCAAAGGATGAAAATTATTCAATTTTTCTTTGATATTATTTGTGTGAGGCAGTCTATGTTACAAGAGAAAATATATTTTATTAAGGTCCTATAAGAAAATTATTAGGCCTTTGTTCTTGGTCTGTCCTATGTTTATTAACTTGTTCTGTGAACTTGATCCATCCAATCAACTTTTCCCCCCGTGTCCATTTGGATATCTATGATCAACTCATTATAGGTATTATTTATTTGTAATTTCACCTAGAACAATGATAAGGATAACAAGATACCTAAAGAAGACTTTGTCTTGGTATATACATAATTCAGCAAAACTGTAGTAACTTTATTGAGTGAGACATACAACACATTTGTAATACACATGAATGGGTAAAAGCAATCCACTGGAATTTTCTGGCCCTGTCAGAGATGTTGATAGGGGAAGTTGTTGGAAGCTTTAGGGGGCAATATCAATAGCTCACTGAGTAACATTCTATTTCCTGGTTCCTCTCATCCAGCCAGGGCATTTATTTAATGGCTACATGAGATGGAAAAAGGAAGAACATGTTACAACATTAAGCCTGAAATAGAATGTCAAACAATGTGGAGGTAAAATTACTGGCCCGAATCCCTCTCAGCAAAGGACCATGCTCCCTGCCACCCAAGGTGATTTGGATTAGTTCTAAATCCAGCCCACTTACAAACTAGAGATAGCAGAAAGAGCCACAGGTGCCCATTATCACCTCTCAAACCTGGGATGGACCAGCAATGCTCCCCATAGATACCTTTGGTGCTATCAATGCTAACTGAAATCAGGGTCAAGTTTTGGGGCTACTTTTAAAACCATATGAAATCTAAGAAAGATAGAAAGCCAAAAATGTTCAGATCTTGTCCATGGGAGTTTGTTTCAGATACTGGTTCCCTCCAAGTAGTCTGTGATAGTTGAATTTTGATTTGCAGCACCCAGAATGACCTAGCAGAATGTGTGCTAACCTAGGGGACCCTGGGCATAGATATCCTACTTTGAGTTGGCATTTTCAAACACATAGCAGAACTTACTTTGCTATCTTCGGTTTGTAAAAAACAGTAAGCTGGCCAAAAAGAGCAAAGTGGGTTTGTACACACACAGTTATGGTTTCTATTGTGACTGTTAGAAAATTAATGAAAATGCTTGTGTTAGTAAATGTAGCCTGTAGCATAACGTATTCTTTCTGCATATTGGTTTTAGGAAGAGATATAGAATTGGGGGCCGTGGGGGTGGATAATTTTCACATATAAAAGGATTTCAGATTGTGAAAATGAAGGCTATCGATGCTGAGGATGGAGGTTTTTGAGTGTATGTGGATTAGAAGGAGAAAGGAAAAAGATTTCTTTCACAGAGTCACATGCTTGTCTGCAGAATTTCTACTTTTAAATCAATGGAAATCCAAGGAAAACCAAATGTTGTCAGAGGTATAACATCAAGCTGAGATTGCCAAGTAGTTGGTCACGTTGGAGGAGCTGGCCTACCTTACTCTACTTAACTTCATTAAGGACTACAGAATTATGTAATAAATGGTGGTACTGATGTGAAATATAGCTCAGCAACCTGGCATGATCATAAAGGCAGCAAACCGTGGACAGCACAGTACACAGGGATAATATAAGGTCACTGAACCAGGTTCTGTACCAGCCAGCAGTTGTTAAACAAGACACTTCTGGATGTCTATTTGGCATTTAGCAAATACTTGTTGATTAACTGATTGACTTACTGATTGACAAAATGGCCACTGGGAATGCCAAGTTGGATGACAGGGCTTTTGACATTAACTCTATTAATATGTCAGAGGCTTAGGCAAGTCTCAACATTTTCCTGCCTCAGGATCCCCATGTCTACAACACAGAGATAATCACTTGCCCACAGCAGTTACAGGAAAAAAGAGAAGAGTGAAAAAGACGAGATTATTGTTGAAGTCTGAGGCACTCAATCGTGAGGTGCCAGCACCAGGTTCTGCAAGGAATCAGAGCTTGACAGCTCAGCTGACAGCCTCTTGAAAGGAGAGACCGAGAGGGCAAGCCTTGATCCAGGAGCAAGAGGCACAGCCAGGTACGCGGAGCAGGGTGGGCCACAGTTTGAAGAGCTGGCAGAGACCGAGGAAACTGAGCATTCAAGCAGAATGGTGCTGAAGAAACCTCAGCGGTTCTCTCTGCTC
Source organism: Nyctereutes procyonoides (assembly GCF_905146905.1). Taxonomy (NCBI): domain Eukaryota; kingdom Metazoa; phylum Chordata; class Mammalia; order Carnivora; family Canidae; genus Nyctereutes; species Nyctereutes procyonoides. The sequence continues at coordinate 519,833 of NW_026575130.1, forward strand.
AAACCTTCCCCCTAAATCCTGCTCTATCCAATGACAACAAACGCTCTCAAAACCGGGAGTATGTGAGGATCAACTGAGAGGCTTGCTTTGATTACAGATTGTTAAGCCCTAATCCCAGAGACTCAGAACCAGCAGGCCTCAGTTGGAGCCTGGGAATTTATATTTTGGTGAGCACTCCAGGTGCTCCCGTGGCAGGTGGTCTAGGACCAGAACTGCAGAAGCACCAACCTGAGAGGGAATCATCTACCTCTGTACTTCCTGATGGCAATGCCAAACATCAGTGGAGATACAAAGAGCCCCCTATCCAAACAGTTCTAATTTTGGATTTCTCAGTGTCCTGGGGCCAATGACATTCAGAAGCCATTTACTGAGAACTCATCATGTGAACAGCCTTGAACTAGGGGTGTAGAAACAGACAAAGATACCAACAGTCACAGGCATAGGGTGACTCGGATAGAACCAATTGTTCCGGGAAATCTACAGAAGAGAAGGAATGGTTTTAAATGCAAGAGTCTGGAAAAACACTTCGGAATTGGTGACATGTGAGGTGAAGCTGGAAGGAAGGTAGGACTGCACCTGGTATGAAGCAGGGCATCTCAGGCAGAGGGGATGGCTTAAACAAAAGAATGGAAGCCTTAAAATCCAGAGTAATGGCACATGGCTGGCCTGTGCAGTAGAGACAGCAAAGAGGAAGAGCAGATTAGAAGGATGGGTGTGGTCAAATCTAAGGAAGCTTTTAACGATGGCCTGAAGTTTGACTTTGTTTTGAAGTCAACCCATGTAGGATTTTGAACAGAAGAGTAACTGAAACAAAACGTTTTGTTTATTTTTCTAAACTTAATTGGCAATACTTAATGTTTAACTTATTTTTGCTTAATTTTTTTTTAAGTAGGCTCCATGCTTGGCATAGATCCCAACTCGGAGTTTAATTCACAACCCTGAGATCAAGACCTAAACTGAGACCAAAAGTCAGTGGCCTAACTGACTGAGCCACCCAGGTGCCCCTAAACGTTATTTTTAATAGCTAATATATTCAGAGCACAGAATTTTAAAGGAACAAGATGATGGTATGTAAGTGTGAATTTCCCATCCGTTCCACACTTGTCCCTCAGCCGTTTGTTTTGGAAGCAACTAATATTACTAGTTTCTTTTGTATTGGGGAGACTTGGAAACTAGCTAATGGCCAAATATTGATTGGGCTGGAATAAGGATGAGAGAGATTAATGACAGAGGCACCAACTTGGTGATCGTTTCTGAAGCCCAGGTCATGAAGTCTTGAAATGAAGCACTCTCATGGTGAATACAAGGGAGAGTCTGAAAAAAGCATTTCACAATCCTTTATGCCCCATGTCTAATCAATTTACAAATGGCACAGAAGTGGAGGATGACCGAAATTTTGTCTTGAGACATGATTGGACAGTAAGGTGGGAAAATTAGTTTGGGACAGACAGATGGGGAGGCTGTGAGCAAAGTGAGATACAGGACATAAAAGTGGACATTGCAAATATTCTTTTGGAAGGTGAGACATATAGCTTAGAAGAGAAATGCCTGCTGGGAAGTCAAGGGCAAAGAAGGGGTAGTTAGAGCTGTAGGAGTAGATGAGCTCAGGAAGAGGGCACAGAAGAGGGCAGCCCGGGTGGCTCAGCAGTTTCATGCTGCCTTCAGCCCAGGGCGTGATCCTGGAGACCCAGGATCGAGTCCCATGTCAGGCTCCCTGTATGGAGCCTGCTTCTCCCTCTGCCTGTGTCTCTGCCTCTCTTTTTCTCTGTGTCTCTCATGAACAAATACATAAAATCTTAAAAAAAAAAAAAAAAAGAGGGCACTGAAGATAGAGGGGATGAGTACTGAAAATCCCTACCTGTAAGGGGAAAGGAGAAGTGAGGCCAACAGGGATTGAAGAGAAGTACCCAGATAATTAGTATGGGTGTTCCTGAATCCAAGGGAAGAAAGAATTTCAAGGAGAGAAGCGGGGGTAGAATTTGTCAATGCCACCACCATGGTGCTACACCTGTGATGTCATAAAGAGAAGAGCTGAGGAGAAATCACTGACCACGTGGCAATGAGAAGATTACTAGTAAGCTTTAAAGGATGGTTTGTGAAGAGTGGGAGCAGGGTGGAATAATGCAAGGGAGAATGTAAAGGGAGGCGAGAATGTGGTGGCCCTGTCTAGACCTTTCTTTCAAGAAACCTGCCTCGGATGGAGGGAGGATGGATGGGAGCTGGAAAGGTGAATCAGATGGAGAAAGAACTTTTTCCTCAAGTGTGGGAGAAAAAAGTGGAATTAGGGAGATACCCAATTGAACAAGATCCTGGAAGAGCTTGAAAGAGAAAAACTGAAGTGAAGGGAGGGAAACAAGCGAGTTTACACCTAATCACCTTGGCCATCTCAGCAAAGTAGCTGAGGTCACCTCCATACTTGAGGGAGAATGAGTTTGGTTTTGGATGTTTGCCAAAAAAATACAGACAGAAATATGATAGTATATGGACTTAAGATGAAAGAAAGGATTTTCAAGGGCACTGAAGGTCCAACTGACATTGGGCTAAAGATGCCTCTCATATGAGTCGCTTCCCTTATCTTCCAGATCTTTCCTCTAGTTCTTCACCACAATCATGATCTTAAAAAATGAACAAACCCATACACCATGTGAAGAATTTGGCTTCCTCTGATAATCTGGGAAATGTATTCAAGAACTGTCATGTTCTTTCTATGGCTCATAAAGAGAAGCAGAGGGAGGGATGTAGAGTGACTTCCAGATAGGTTTCTGGGAGTCAGTTATCTGTCTCTGTTATTTAGGTTGCCTATGTAGTGATACCTGGAAAGAAAACAAAAATATCTCAGGCTGATCAAGTGCAAGTTGTTAATTAACATCATGTGAAAACTACCAAAAGGTATTTACAAACAACATATTGGACAGGGGTCAGAGATGAGGGGCACACCTCCCTGTGATTTGGGTTAATGTAGGCCTTTCCCTACAGATCACTACCCGTGATTCTCCAAGGACAGAGTGCAATGCCTACATCTCTTTTCCCCTAAACCTCCTGTGTTTATCTTCTCTTGCCCATCCTGGACTGACTCCCAAAATACAGAATAAAGACAGAGAGGTAGCTCTCCTGTTTAGGTTAAAAGAAGTAGTAATAGGAACATGTTAGTTGTGAAAAACCATGTCTCCAAGAGGAACATAAGGACCTGTAAACAGATTTTGTTCCCAGGTCAACTGTGCAGTATATTTTAGCTTAGCCTTTTTTTTTTTTTTTTAACTGTTTGGGACCCTTTTTTGAAAGCACTCAGTTTCATTTCATTTTATTTTTTAATTATATTTTTTAAAGTTTATCTTAAATGTGGTTAACATGCAGTGTTATATTAGTTTCAGGTGTACAATATAGTGATTCAACACTTCCATTCATCACCCATGCTCTTCACAAGGGCATTCCTTAATCCCCATCGCTTATTTAACCCATTCCGCTGCCCACCTCCCCTCTGGTAACCATCAATCTGTTTTCTATAATTAAGAGTCTGTTTCCTGATTTGCTTCTCTCTCTTATTTTTTCACCTTTGCTTGTGTTTCTTAAATTCCACATATGCGTGAAACCATATTGTATTTGTCTTTCTCTGACTCATTTATTTCACTTAGCATTATACTTTGTAGCTCTAGCCATGTAGCTGCAAATGGCAAGATTTCATTCTTTTTTATGGCTGGATAATATTCCAATATATAGACACCACTTCTTCTTTAGCCATTCAACAACTGATAGACATTTGGGGTGCTTCCGCATCTTGGCTATTGTAAATATTGCTTCTATCAACATAGGGGTGCATGTATCCCCTTGAATTAGTGTTCTTGTATTCTTGGGGTAAATACCCAGTAATGCATTTGCTGGATCTGAAAGTAATTCAATTTTTAACTTTTTGAGGAACCTCCATGCTGTTTTCCACAGTGGCTGCAACAGTTTGCATTCCCACCAACAGGAGAACCCTCCGTTTCAAATCTCTTTTTCACATGAATGGTTTATATAGTGTCTGCCTCAAGCAATTATGTTATATAAGAAAACAATATAAGTACGTTTAAAATTAGACATGTATTCCTTCATCCTTAAATTTAGTATGACTTCCAAGAAGTATTTTCTCATTATTTATGGTTTAATCCCTGAATGACAGTAATGTGTATATGAAAGTCACAATACATATTTCCTCTTTACATAGTAGTTGGTCAAAAAATATGCTCCTAAGGCTATGCTGCCCTCAAGTGGTCTAGCTAGAGAATAATCAACAATTTTTTTTCTGGATGGAAATTCCAATCTGACCTGTTTTGACTAAAGCATTAACTCCTGACAAAGAAAGAAGAGAAAAGAAAAAAATGATTATTATGCACCAAGTCTGGGAGACATGAAAGAAAAGGAAGGTTTTGTGTCTCCCTAGTCCTCTAAATGTTATAGGAGTAAAAAGTACAATACAACAGCCACAAGCTTGTTTTTGTTAATCATAGAGTAACTGGTTGCATGCATGTGGCCGTGGGGACGTGGCTGTGGGATCTAAACTGAATTGACTCCTTTACGCCTTTGGGGCCAATCCTCAGCTGCTCTAGAGAAACCCCCTCATCAGAACTCCTGACATCATCTTCCACAACTAAGGACTTACAGTTGTTTGGAAACAATGTACTCAGAGAAAACTCTTGCTCTTGTGGCCAAGACCTCAAAAGGGAGACCAGTAATTACTGTGATTACATTAATCACAAGGAAGGCTGTGGAGGATGGTCTTGATGTGGATGGCCTATAATGATAGCTCCGAGGGGGCCCTGCCCTAATTAGCCACCATCAAGGCCCTCTAATGCATAGGGTTAGCTTCCCAGATTGCTGATGGAGAAAGGAGACCACCCATCAATGTGACCAGTTGACTCAGGGTTTGCTGGGCTGTTCTGAGCTGAGCTTATGAAGCAGGTCGGTTGCAGGGCTTTAGGCTACTCAGCTAGAAAGCCCATCATGGAACAGGTGGGCCAGCTAAAAATGTACAATGTGCTGTCCCTTCGGGTTTGTCACACTGTTTCTGGTACTTTGGGTGATTTCAGTGAATAGTGAATCTCTTTCAATAAGAAAGGATTTGTAACAAGGAAAACACTAGTTCTCATAAGTTGCTCTTGGGCATAGAGATGAACTATGCTAGTCCATTGAGCAGAAATGAACTCTTTATTTAGCAGTTATCTGTGGGAAAAGCCCTGGAAAGGACTTTGTGCTCAGTAAGTTGGGATCTAGAATCAACTCTGCAACAAACTTGTTACAGGACCATGACTGAGTCACTTAACCTTTCTGGGCTCAGTTTCTTCATCTGCAAGCTGTGACATTTAGTTCAAATTAGTGGTTTACAGACTGGTATGTGGAGAATGTATGCCTCACGGGCTATCACCAGGCACAGGGCCGGCCCCTTCTTCCCTCCCTCTTTACCCAACAAGGCTCACTATGATCCATTTTATAAATCAGACTTTGAAAACCAATGGATTAGGTGGTCTATACATCTTTCCGTTCCAGCTACACTATATTGTGATAGGGAAAGATACTCAAAATGGTCATGGTGACACTTGCTGATAAAGTTCTTTTTCTTCCTTAGTGAATCTTTTAAAAAAATATATTGAAATATAATTTACATAGTGTTGTATTAGCTTCAGGTGTAATATAAAGATTCAACATTTCTTTATTTTTTTAAAAGCTTTTATTTGGGACACCTGGGTGGCTCAGCGGTTGAGCATCTGCCTTCAGCTCAGGGTATGATAGATACCGGGATCTGGGATTGAGTCCCATATTGGGCTCCTTGCGGGAAGCCTGCTTCTCCCTCTGCCTGTGTCTCTGCCTCTCTCTTTGTGCCTCTCATGAATAAATAAATAAAATTTTAAAAAAAATAAAGGCTTTTATTTATATATTTGAGAGAGAGAGAGTGATAGAGCACAAGGAGGGGAGGAGGGTCAGAGAGAGAAGCAGAAGCAGACTCCCTGCTGAGCAGGGATCCTGACATGGGGCTCCATCCCAGGACACTGGGATCATGACCTGAGCTGAAGGCAGACACTTAACTGACTGAGCCAACCAGTTACCCCATGATTCAACACTTCTATACATTTCTCAGTGCTCATCATGGTACGCGTACTCTTTTTTTAATTAATTAATTTTTTTAGTAATCTCTACAACCATTGTAGGGTTGGAACTCATGACCCTAAGATCGAGTCCCATGTTCTTCTGACTGGGCCAGTCAGATGCCCCAAGGTAAGTACTCTTAATCCCGCTTATCTATTTCACTCATCTCCTCACCTCACCTCTGGCAACCACCAGTTTGTTCTCTATATTTGTCTGTTTTTTTATTTTTTTTTTGTATTTGTTTTGTTTCCTAAATTTCGCATATGAGTGAAATCATATGGTATTTGTCCTTCTGACTTTTTCTTTTTTTAAGATTTTATTTATTTATTCATGAGAGGCAGAGACATAGGCAGAGGGAGGAGAAGCAGGCTCCCTGCAAGGAGCCTGGTATGGGATTCAAGTCCGTGAATCTGGGATCACGCCCTGAGCCACAGGCAGGTGCTCAACTGCTGAACCACTCAGGTGTCCCTCGAACTGACTTATTTCACTTAGCATTATACCCTCCAGTCCATCTCTTTTTTTGCAGATGGCAAGATTTTATTCTTTCTACGGCTGAGTAATTTTCCCTTGTATCTCTACATCTTCTTTATTCATCTATCAACGGACACCTGGGTCACCACCATGTCTTGGCTATTGTAAATAATGCTGCAATAGACACAAGGGTGCTTATATCTTTCCAAGTTAGTGTTTTATTTTCTCTGGGTAAATACCCAGCAGTGGAATTACTGGATCACATAGTAATTCTATTTTTAATTTTTTGAGGAAACTCCATACTGTTTTCCACAGTGGTTGCATCCATCCGCATTCTGCCAACAGCTCACAACAGTTCCTTTTTCTCCACATCCTTACCAACACTTGTTATTTCTTGTGTCTTTTTTTAAATCTTAAGTGAAATCACATACGGCGCTGAATCCAAACACTTTCCGATAAAATGAGTCCAATCTGACTCTGAAATGATTCACGTGTATATGTTGGAAGAGGAGAGAAGGAAGGAGTGTGAACCACTGTGGTCCCACAGCTCCTTGGAGGATGCTCGCCAAGGAAGGAACTAGGTAGAAGTTACCAAGCAAACACCAGACAGTTCTAGGAGTGGGGGTCTGTGTAATTAGGCCTAGACCCTGCCAGGGAGGCCAGCCAGAAAATGGTCATGGCTCAGGAATAGTCTGGGAAAAGTAGAATGTGTGCCTCAAGAATATATATTACAAAGAAAAATATGTAATAATAAAAAGTTGACAAATCAAGATTTCTAGAAAATAGAGGAAGTTTCAACTACATTGTACAAGAGGATATGTATCATTATTAGTAGCAGCCATCATTAATAAAATTATATAATTCACTTCCATCTAGGAAATTCTCCTAAGTCACTTAAAAACAAGATACAATATAAAACGTGTACAACTTTATTTCTCAAACACAAAGAGCGTTTTTTCCTCTATAGTGTTTAAGTCAGGATGATACGAGTGCAGATGAGTGAGAACCGGGCTCTAGTCCCTTCTCTCCATAACATGGGATACAGACAAGGAATTAGAATCATGGGATATACAATGTTGTAGTTCAAGTATGCTGAATGACTGCAGAAGAAAAAAAGTCTTTCCTGTTGATGGTTTCATATTTCTTGGTATATTTATCAAGAGATTGTAATTTATGAAAGTAACTGCCGAAACTATAGTTTGTAGTTGTATGAATTTCAGAGGTCTGATTTGTAATCCCCTCCATTGATGCCTCTGTTGACACCTCATTATTGTGCTACAAACGTGGTATTGATATAGTGAAAGAATATTCATCCAGTGAACAAATATTATAGGAAAGGCATTGAACTAAATAATATGGAAATACAAAGATGGACCAGGCATAGTCCTTGCATATAGCCTAGTAAAAAGTTGTGTGTGTGCAACTACAAAATAAGGCAGTATATAGTCACTACTAGGAATATAGGGTAGTAATATGTGCTTCTGATATAAAGTTGAGGGTAGGATTTTAGGTAATTTGCTTGGGAAAGGGTTTATGAAGTAGATTGCATTTGATCTGAGCCTTGAAGCACACATAATATTTTGTAGGTAGTGGGATGCTTCTGCCCCCCATAATAAATAAACGGTTGAGCGTCTGCCTTTGGCTCAGGGCATGATCTCTGGGTTCTGGGATCGAGTCCCACATCCGGCTTCCTGCATGGAAGCCTGCTTCTTCCTCTGCCTGTGTCTCTGCCTCTCTCTCTCTCTCTCTCTCTCTCTCTGTGTCTTTCATGAATAAATAGATAAAATCTTTAAAATAAAATTTGTAGGTAGAGATGGGAAAAGAACATGGCAGGCAGGAAGGGCATGAGCAAAGATCTGGCAGTAGGAAAGCCTAGTCAATGTTCAAGGTATACTGGGAGCATGGAAGGGTGCAGATAGAGTGGGAGGGAAGGGGAGAAATAGAAAGCAAGTCTAGCTAGGAAGGTCGGGATTATATTATAGAGGTATTTGTATCTTGTGCTAAGGGGATGAGAGATGTTATTGGGTTGTAAGCATGGAAACAATGTACAGAATGTTTTTTTTAATTTATTATTATTTTTAAAGATTTTATTTATTTATTCATGAGAGACACAGAGAGAGAAGCAAAGACATAGAGGGAGAAGCAGGCTCCTTGCAGGGAATCTGATGTGGGACTTGATCCCAGGACCCTGAGATCACAACCTGAGTCAAAGGCAGAAATTCACACACTGAGCCACCCAGGTGCCCTATACAGAATGATTGAAAAGGGAAAGTGACAATCCAAGAATGCCTCTAGAAGACTATCAGGTTAGTCCAGCTGTAAAATGATAAAGGTATGAGCTAGAGTGATGGCATTATAAATGGTGGGTCAGTGGGGCGGCGGGGGTGAGGGGTAATTGAAAAATGGAATTCAATTCAAGGCCACTACAGAGGTTAAATAAAATATATTGGACAAAAGGGAAAAGGTTAGAGTCCTACACATAAAAAGGTTATAGCCACTTTCCAACAAATACATGTGTGTGTGATGTTAGAAGTAATTTGTGTGACACACGCAGGTATATTTGTACCTACAATTGGCCAGAAAGTCCTGGCATGGTATTCCAAAGTAAAGAACAGTTTAAAAAAATGAAAACAAAAAAGAAGTAATAATAAAAAACTGGAAGCAGGGAGATGTTATTGGATACTACTAATCATTACTATGTAAATGAAGCGGAGTATTTTTCCATTTCATTTTCCAAATGGAAAATCCACTGGAAGACAGATATCTAGTACACAGACAGAAAAAGATAATATAAATTACCCTGATTCCTGGTGATAAGAAATATGGGTAGCCAAAATCTCCCTGCAAATGGCTTGTCATGCTTTTCTTACCAAAAACTTGAGTATTAGACTCAACTACTTTGTGTTCTACTTCTCTATTATGCAAGTGAAAATGTTATATTTTATCTTAGATGAAACTACACAATTGAAGTAAATGACTATCTATTATTCCAAAAATTAAACAGAATGATAATAAGATGTAGTCATTGAATTAATCACCAACTGCAGGTTGAGTGCTCACTATGAAAACAACTTTAGGCTACATTAAGGGATAACCAAGAGAAAGAAGAGACTTGCCTCAATCACAGAGAGGCTTGAAATTTGGTTAAAGAAATCTGGCTAAAGAACAAGAGGCAATTAAATCAATAAATCATAATATTGTAGGCCATTGATATTATCAAGGAATTCATCCAGAGAACTTAGAAGATTCTCAATCCTCAAGTTCCAAAATAGGATATAATTCCCTCACAAAACATTCATGCAATAACAAATTGGTATCATCAAAATTATGTTGGACTATGATGGAGGCCAATTTGTGGGGTTCACTCACTCGGCTGGTTTTGCAGAACTTCTGTGGAAGTTGTATCTTTGCAACATTACAAATGACAATGCTATGAACTTTAAGGATTACTTGAAAGAAGTCAAAACTTGGATTGCTAATATTATACATGGTCAAGTAATTAGCAAAATTCCAGTTCAAAAGGGGTCAAAAGAATGGAGAGATTCCTAGAACAGACTTGGTGCTTCACAGAAGAGGTGCAGTTTTTTTGAGAGTGACTCATGTTCAGGATTGGTAGAGATTAAGAGGATGGAGGCATGAGGAGGGAAGAAAGAAGAGGGATGAAAGAAGAGAGTCAGGCCATGCGTGATTTCTTGCCTCTGGACTCTCCTCTGCCATCAGTGGAATGGCTGGTTCCCACCCACAGGCTTAGCACCACCTCAGCCACGAGGTCAATCTTTTTCTCAGGCAGGAGAGGTTTCAGAAGTCTGGCAGAGAGCACCAAGGCTATTATTAAATGACACTGCCATAGCCGGCACTTTATTTAATCATCACACCAAATCTATAAAATATTTATGAGTTTCCTCATTATTATACATGAAGAAATCAGGGTTCACAAAAATTAAAGACCTTGGACAAAAGCATACAGTGTCAGGAGGATACAATGCAAGTCCAAAGGCTTTTAGTATGGTAATTTCCCAGCCTCTGGAATGCAAACTTTTAGCCCAGTGTTTTTTGGGGTATGGGACTGGGTCACGTGATGATGACTGGCGCTGATTGGGTGACCCAGTTTTCACAAGCTTCTATATTATTCTAGGGAACAAACCCTGTCACTGCATTTCTGCTTGTCTTACTCTTTGTGATTTAATCCTACCCTTGATAAATTGTATGATAACCCAGCTCTTCTAGGATGGGAGTCTTTTCTTGCTCTTGTCATATCTCCTTGTCCTCCCAGGGATGAAAGTCATACTCCTGAGTTTCATCAAGAATTATTGGACTCCACTGCCACTTGTAAGGGGATATTCCAGATGCTGTTTGTCTGTATGTCTAGATTTCTCAGAATGGCTGGGCTGAATCCTTCATCTCTGTCATCCATATACTAGCCCATTCCTACTCTTGAAGTTTGGCTTTTTCTCAGAGGAACTACTCGCCCAGACTGCCCCAAATTTTCTGTTCCTATACTTGTCCCTATTCTATTTGTTAGACTTGTCCTCCCTCTAGTGCTAGTACTAGCCAGATTTGGTAATCTGACTCCGAAATGGTTTATCATTCCATGTGCAAGTCTTTGTCCAGCTCTGTTAGCCACGTAAATGGGCTGCGTGTGAGCCATAACGTAAGCAGAGCAGAGCAGGGGTGGGAAAAAGCAGTGTGTTCTGGTGAGGTGCAGAGCTGACCTAACTAGGATAGGAAGGTGTGTGTGACAGGTCATTGACAGTAAAGAGGGATTAGTAGGGTGGAGCCATGTTAAAAACAGTTTACATGCCAGGATGAGACACTGGATATGATCCAGTAGCGATGAGACATTATTATTGATTCTCAAGCCTCCTCAGAGAGATTAGTCCATGTGCAGGATGGACTAGAGAGGAGAAGACTGAAGATAGAAGAGGAAACCATTAAAGTCATGCAAACAGGAAGTGATGAGAGCCTGGATTAGACTTTATCTGTCACAGCCCACAGGAAAGAGATAAGAGACATAATTGGAAGCAGAAACTATAGACTAGGAAAGAGACCAGATTTACAGGGAAGTGAAGATTAAGAATGACTGCAAATTGGTAATTATGGTGATGTTATTGGTAGAAGCAAGGGAATCTAGGAGGGGGCATCAAATATTGGGAAATAAAAATAAAGCCCAAGCTCTCTTTCCAAGACATTTCATTAATAACACTGATGATATATGAGAGTATTGCTAGCAAGTATCCAAGCAGAGGGATGTGCTAAAATCAGTTGAATCATTAAAATGAAACTAGAGGCAGCCCCGGTGGCGCAGTGGTTTAGCACCACCTGCAGCCTGGGGTGTGATCCTGGAGACCCAGGATCGAGTCCCACGTCGGGCTCCCTGCATGGAGCCTGTGTCTCTGCCTCTCTCTGCCTCTGTGTCTCTACAAATAAACAAATAAAAAATCTTTAAAAAAATAAATTAAAAAAATAAAATGAAACTAGAAGGTAAATGAGAGATCAGGGCTAAGCACATCAATTTAGGAGTGGAAGTCATAAATGTGGATGAAGGAACCGTAAGGGAATTAAAACCTAATTTTTCAAAAATCCCACAGTTTTACACAATATTCTGGGTCTGGGCCTCTTCTAGGCTGGTGGCCAAGAACAGGCAAGGGAGTTACAGATGGACTAAATATGCATAAATAAGAAAATCTGTTGTATAACTTATCTCTAAAAAAAAAAAAATCCACCTCTCTACCTACACATGGTATTTCTAGTGCATGAGAACTCATGATATTATGCCTGTGTGAGCACTTCTTATCTCTTCCCACTGAGAAAAACTGCACCTGCCACTCAAGTACTGATTCCCTCCGGGTGTTAAAATGTACTCTCCCATGAGAGGTGCCCACATGCCTCTTTTCTTAAATCAAATGCAATAATTTAACCCTCAGTTGTGTTTCTTATTCTTAATTCTCCTTTCCAAATTTCTATCATCTGACCATGATAAGCAAGTCATTGCCTGTTAGTGTCCTCACCTATAAAATGGAAACATTAAGAACCAGTTTCCTCTTTGGTGAAAAAAAGAATCCTAAAACAAGTCAATACGGAATTTACACTTTTAACAAGATGTTCTGAGGCACTGCAGATTGCTCATTTCGATGTGGTTCTTTTTAGCATGTGCGTTCAGAGACTGCTGACTGGTATAGCCCATATAGCTTTTATGTAACTTCAAACCAAACTAGGCTTCTTTTAGTTATGATCCTGATTAAAACAAAAAGTAAAAGGAAGAAAAAAAAATGTGAATCTTTATGGTGGATTTTTTTGTGGGGAGGGAACTTTTGGATATGAACTGGCATTTGCCCAATTGTATTCTGAGTTCAGTAAATAACTCAGCCCACATGGGTTGAATTTCCAATGAAAAACATGAGGCTTACAAAATAAATGGAAAGTACTTGGCAGGACACATATTTACATTTGATGAAGGGAAATTTGGGGAGTAGTTGGCCAAACCTGACAGGCACAGGGATTAACCCATCCTCACTCATCACCATAATAGAAATTGCCAGTTATCACCAGCACTGGGCTGTGGCTTTCTCAAGGAAATCGACACCACTCTGAAGGGAAGATGACTTCTGTGTGAGCTTATGTGTGTGTGTGCTCGTGTACAAATTTAGTGCACAGGTATTCCTTACAAGTGAACCAGTCACTGAAGAGATAAAGACCCCATATAATATATAAACCACTTTCTAGAGTACAGGGAAAAAAGCTGATATTTGATGTGTGTACTATCATTCTCTGCTTTAAGATGGGAGTCTGAATATAGGTCTCTTTCCTCATCATGATTAACATTTTTAGCACAGTAAGAAAATGAGAACCTTTAGTTGATTTATCCACAGTCACACAGCTAATAAATGATATAACAGAAATCCAAGCCCATGGCTGTTTCATTCCAACGTTCAGATTTTTCCACATTTGCTGCCTGCAAAGAAATGGTGTGAGTGGGGAGACAGAGCAGGAGGCCAGTGGGTATGGACAGCTTATAAAATATATATTCTGATTCTGTCTCTAATTCTTTGCTAATACTCAAAGGAAAGGCACTAAAATTAGCAAGCACTCACCCTGTGATGAAAAATCAACTCCGCCTCAGACAGATTGTAGTGGCTTGCCCAAGGTCACAGAGCTAGTTCAGGGGAGAGCCAGGATTCAAACCCAGAGACATGTAACTTTAACTGTTAGGTAATAGGCAAAATGTTTTCACTTATGACACCCTTTAAAACTAACAACAATCGTAGGAGAAGACTGTTAGAAATTACAAAAAGAAATTGGAGTCAGCTCATACGCGACAGATTTGCTAGGCTTCCTTGTGGGTTACTTTGGGCAAATAAGCTCCTACATTTTGGAAGGCAGGGGAGGAAGAAAGAAAAAAATATATGAAATATTCTATTTTCCCAAATGGGAACCATAAGGGTACAGATTTTGCTTACAGGCTCAGATTTCTTTTTGTATTGTATGGTAAATATTATTCTATCTTCTTTCTTTCAGGTTTGGATGAGGGTCTCCATCAGAAGAAGCCAGGATAACTCCTGCTCAGAGTTTCTACAGAGATGAAATAGAGTTCTACATGTAACCTGAAGTAGTGTTTAGGATAATTTGCAGAGCACTATGAAGATCACCAGGATTGCACTGTGAGGGTACACCTGTAGAGTAATTCAGTGTTGGTGGAGACCATCATTTCCCTTTTCGTACTGTCTCCACAATGGGGAAATTCCATTCCTCTCACAGATGGGACAATATACTTCTAGAGGTCTCCTGTCACTTCTCCCATGGGAGAAATAACTAATTTGAGTAGTGGAGAGCTGAACACCATTGAGCCATGATTCTTCCAAATACTGTGGTTGTTGAATGGAAAAGTTCGTGACAACCAATCCTTTCTCTTACTGTCTTACACTGGCTGTGCTCATGGGCAGTGGGCTCACTTGTGCTTCTAAACCTAGGAAGCAGTTAAACTTTACCCAGGTAGGCCCAGTGAGGGCCTGTTCTTGCCAGCTTTCTTGTCTGTGAATGGGTGAGTCAGGTTGGCTTGTCACCAGAAGCCAAACAACCTTAATAAATGTTAATTCCCTAAAAGGAAGTGCTAGCCTCAAGTCCAAGTCACATTGTCCAGTCCACCTTTACCGTGAGTAAAATTAATAATTTGAAGTTAAAACCTGAGGAAGGTGGGATGTGTGACTGTTACTCTGAGCCTAGCACATTTGGGACCTTTGAGGTAGGCATATCACTCCTCTGCTGTCTTAAAAACATTGGCATCGCATAACCATCAGCAGGATCTGGCTCCCCATTCTTAAGAGTCATGGATTTGTTCTACTTTTTTCTTTGCTTTCTGCATAAAAGGCACATAATAAAGATCTGTTGATTGACTAGAATAAGTTGTTAAACAGCAACTGGTCTTTAAGTTAATCCTACTTGAGCCCGAACAGCTGGCCTAAGGCACTGAGCAAATCTCTGAAATCAAACATATTCATCCTCACGTCAGAGAACAACATGTTGTATTTTAAGATGAAGGGGGAAGAGAAAGAGGAAAAAGTGCTGATGGGACCTTTCACTGGCAACAGAAAGTGCTCAGTCTGAAAGCTACTCCCACTTTTGGTCACCTCTGAGAGCAGCTGGGCAGGTCCAAAGAGGCAAATGGTCACGGGGGTCAAACAAATGAAAAGATTTCCTGTACTCTAGGATTTATATGATATTCCTCTGAGAAAAGAGCAGAAGTAACATTTGTGATTGATTGGTTTATTCATTCATGTATTAACAAGGAGTTACAAAGCATCTACAATTCTAGGTAAAGGTGTTCTCTGCACAGGCAAATGCTTCCATGAAGAAGGGAACATGTACGAAGACAGATGTGGTCACAGGTCACACCATCCTCTCCAAGTCAAGTCTACCAATAATAAAGCTGATTTTTTTAGCTCCATGTTTCTCACTCCAGTTTAGTTTTTAATTGGTTCTGCAGTTAAAAGAGGAAGAGGAGGATGATTGTTGCCTCCTAAAGTTTCACAACATGCTTATTAAATAATAAACAATTTATGTGGAACTTTTTCTTGGTGTGGACAGGTTCTCATCAACCACGTTTTTGGTAAATATTGATGGACAGTAATTGGACATTACACTCCCTGTGTTCTTGTGATACAACTAGTTGAAGAACCATATTGACCATAGGATGGAGGAGATTAAAAGAAGTTGTCCCAAGAAGCTTAAGGTTTTCATTCAAGGCTCGTATATATGGAAAGATGATAAAGGTCCCAGTGGCACACATACAGTATGATTTCAACAACTTAATCCTAGAAAAATTTTGAAGCAAGTATAACTAAATGCCTACCTTAACCATAGCAAAATGAAAAGCTTTATCAAAGCATTTAACTTTGAGCAGTCATTTCCCATGCATTCCTTATGTGGTATTTGAGGACTTAAGCAAAGCCCTTTGTGTATTCTTTATGTTTTCAAAACATACTCTTGGGAACCAAATAAACTAACTTGCTAAAGAGGATTATTAACTCCTAGCCAGTTAAATGTCAGAATTATCCAAAAAAAAAAAAAAAAAAAAAAACACTTTGGTTCTGGAGTGTTGGGTTAATAGCTCTCCGTTTTGGCAGTAATTGGATATAGCAGAACCAGGTTTCTATTACAATCCTTTCAGAGTTATCAAAATAAAATAAAGGTTATCTGAACTTGGAAGCATATTTATCTTTCTGTTGTTTACAAACACATTTGTGATTGGAGAGGAAATGGGATGTTTAGGGTAGATACATTTTGTCCAAGGAAGGTATCAAGTTATTAAAAGGTATATAGTAAAAAAAAAAAAAAAAAGCGAGAAAGAGAGAGAGAGAGAAAAAGAGAGAGAAAGATTTGTAAAACCCATTTCGCTTTTTCTTAGTGAGTACTGAGTATTACAAGTAGAATTAGTCACTAGTGACTGTGTCTTAGATCCTGATCAAAAACAATCAGACTTCTGGGGCTCTTGATTGGCACAAATGGGAAGATGACCTTTGAAAATTTCTGTTTTTTCCCCCTCCCCCTCACCTCTGGAAATTTCTCCATAAGACCCATTTATTTATATTTTGTACCCACTCAATTATGAGCATCTTAGATCAGAAATGCAGTTTACATTCATCTATAAGTTTGTGCCTGATACATAATAGGCATTTGACACGTTGTTAAAGTGAATAAAATCTGTTTCTAGCTTATACTTCAGGACTAAAATAGATTTCAGGTAAAGATTTTGCTAGGTCAATAATGAATAGAAATAACAAGCATATCTCCAGGAATGCTCATGAGTATGTTATTACTTTTCACTATTATTATTAAACAGAAGCCCTAGAGCATAGACAGACATGGCACTTAATGTTAATTACAATTAGATGAAGCTATAATTCAAACTATGAAAGCATTAAATCTTTTCCTTATGCTAAGCAACCAGTATTTAAATGCAAACATTAGAATATTCTCACAAAGCAATTCTATTAAGCTTCATTTCACTTTTTTTTTAATTTTTTAAAGATTTTATTTTTTTTAATTTTTATTTATTTTATGATAGTCACGCACAGAGAGAGAGAGAAAGAGGCAGAGACATAGGCAGAGGGAGAAGCAGGCTCCATGCACAGGGAGCCCGACGTGGGATTCGATCCGGGGTCTCCAGAATCACGCCCTGGGCCAAAGGCAGGCGCCAAACCGCTGCGCCACCCAGGGATCCCCATTTCACTTTTTTTTTTAAAGATTTTTATTTATGCATGAGAGACCCACAGAGAGATGCAGAGACAAGGCAGAGAGAAAAGCAGGCTCCCTGCAGGGAGCCCAATGTGGGACTTGATCCTAGGACTTTGGGATCACGACCTGAGCCAAAGGCAGACACTCAACCACTGAGCCACCCAGGCGTCCCTTCATTCCACTTTTTAAAGAAGCAAGGTTCTCATCTCAGATCAGTGTTGTTGCCATTTCTATTAATTTTTCATGTTTTAAAAAATAATAGGTACTGTGGTACCTGGCTGGCTCAGTCGGTGGAGCATGTGATGCTTCATCTCCAGGTTGTGGGTTCGACACTTACATTGGATGTAGAGATTACTTAAAAATAAATATCTTAAAAAAATAACATGTATTAAAGAAAACCTTTGTAATCAACTTTTAAATAAATAGCTATTTCCATATATATTAATGATATTGTAGAAAGAACACTCATAACTTAAAACCACAGAAAATCCTGACTCACAAGAACACGGTGCTTATATGGTTTTGGGTCATTGGTCACTTCATTGTTGAGTTTTTTCAAGTCAGATAGTGTTAGACTTGGAATATACTAGTGAGCTTTAATAACAATGACCATAAACGAAAAGTTGGCCTTCCCCAATCAAATGTAAGACTAAGCTTTCCAAATCCTCTGTTCTCTTTAAAGGCAGCAGAGGGCAGTGAAAGCACTGCTAATTGATCATATAAACCTTTTATTACAATCTGGAGAGAAATATTGTATTTCCTTATAACTGCATTTTCCATTTTAAACACCCTACATGTAAGTCGTTAGAAAGACAATACATTTTTAGCCTCAGATGTGTTACTGAAGCCATAGAAAACATTTACATGTACAATGAAATACCTACCTACCATTTCAGGGACTCAGAGTTCACTTGAATATAACAGAAAAATGTTTTAGAGGATAATACAACATTGTGACCTTGGTCTAAAATCTGCCTACATGGTGTAGGAGGCAATAAAACCGCAGTAACCTATCAGACAGGGTGCTGTGCTTATATTAGCAGAGACTTTAAGAGCTTCAAGGGGCCCTGAAAGTCAACTGACGATCATGGAAATGTTATCAGAGTCTCTCAACTGGATGAGGCTAAGGTATCAGAAGAGAGGTCTTCTTGCTCCTCTCACTTTAAAGTTTATTTATTTTGCCACATGTATTTCATTATATTGTATAGTTTGACTTAGGACGTCTGAGGCATTTCTCGGGGTGCAAAGGTCTATCCCAAAGAGTGTTCACCATCACTCTTGTCTCTGCAAAAGTTCTTGTTTCTGCAAAAGTTCTCAAGAGGTGAGGAGAAAATGAACCCAGTCAGTTACCTATTTAAATTAATATGTATTTCATGATTTTCAAAAATAAGACCCTGTCACTCCCTGAGCCCAGCCCCAAGTGAGAAGACACTATTCTTTGAACCTCAGCCAGTGCATGCATATCTGTCCCCCTACTTGGCATGCCCCAGCACCGTATCACGGTTCGAAATTCTACTCAATGTGACTGGAATTGGCTATGGATGCTTTCTTAGCTGTAACCTTCCAAAGCCTGGGCTTCAGTCTGGAAGATCTGCCACTTGCTTTCCCTGCTGAGTTGGGTATGTCAACATCAGGGGAAATGGTTAAATGGCTAATGGTAAAATAACTCTGGGAGAGAAGACATCTCAGCGAAGCCAGGACGCTGCTGTAACAGTCACAGTGAAACATTTTGCCTCCGGATTTTGCTGATCTGTCTGGAGCACATGATGTCTGATTGGCGTTAGCAAGTTCCAGGGCTGCCAGTGACATTCCCGTGACCCTGCAAGAGTTCTTCCTTCTTTAAAGAACACACACTAAGCCTCTGGCCCAGGACCTCTTACTTTCATTTTCAAGCTACTTGGCTTCTCAGCCTGCTTACTCTAAGTCTGTAGTCCTTCAGCAAGTCAAGGGCCAAGCTGAAATCCCAGAGCAAATTCCTCCAAAGCCAAACAAGGAAATGTTCGACAAATCTTTGGAAACCATTAACCAAGAGCACTAGGTTATCTTATTTGGAAGTTTATATATTGGATATTGTCCAGTTTTCACCAAAATTAGACATTTTCTGGATTAGCTATGTATCTTCATTATTGTCACAATTTTTAACAAAGCTTAAAGGTACATGAATAAGTCTATATTTCAAGTAGATGCTACATTTTTTTAGATGATAAAGGTTTTTCAGAACCAAGTCAAGGGGAGTATCACTATTGTGGCTCCGGTTTTAACTACAAACCATTAAAATGGTTGTGTATCTTCACGGTTACACCATGGTTAAAAGGGTTGTGTATCTTCTGATATTTTTGAGGAGATGGCCAATACCTAAGGGAATTATCCCAAGGTGTGCCACAAACAAGGAAAACATGAAGCCTCTTTGTAGAGAAACTATCAGGTACTCTTCTGTATCTCTTTTCCCCAGACGGCATATTCTAGAAATGACCATGGATAGGGGCTTCTCCATTGTGCCTTCAGCTGGGCTGGCTAGAAAAGCCACAGATTGTCTTGTCAAGGGCCAAGTGGAGCTTGTTTTCTTGCGTACTGACACATGTTACCAGCCAGCAAGGATTAGGCTCTCGGCTTGACCTGCTAGTTTGAAAACCTGAAGCCAAGATTTTCAGAGTCCAGGGCTCTTAGGCATACCCCAAACAACAAAGGAAAACTATTTGCTAGGAAAGCCCTGTCTCAGGGACTGTCAGAACTAAGATCAGTTGTAGAAATATCAGGAAGCTCAATGAATACCTTATTTACATGGCTCCTCTGCAAGGTTTCTTTCCCATTGGGCAAGAGAGAGAGGGAGGAGAGAGAAAAGAGGAAAGCAGAGGGGGGAAAGATAACAGGTAGTATAGAGTGAGAGTTAAAATGGGTTCTAAGTTAAAACCCACTTACTAGCTGAGTTCAACCACCTAAGCCTCTGTGTTCTCAAATATTAAGTGGGAATAATGATACGTAAATTATAGAGTTGTTGTAAGAATTCACTGAGTTATCTTCTATAAACTACTTAGTGCAGTGCCTGGAACACGTCAAGTACACTCAATAAAGGTTAACCATTATAGGGCACCTAGGTGGCTCAGTGATTGAGCGTCTGCTTTTGGCTCAGGTCGTGATCCCGGGGTCCTGAACTGAGGTCCCATATTGAGCTCCCTACCTGCTTCTCTCTCTGCCTTTGTCTCTGCCTCGCTCTCTGTCTCTCATGAATAATAAAATCCTTAAAAATTTTTTCTTTTAATTAAAAACAAAGGTTAACAATTATTACCATTATTTTTAAATACTTGGATAAGAAGGGAAAAAATGTACCTATTGTGATGTACATACAGTTCCTTAAACACTGCCATTTAAGTAGCCAATCACTCAGAGCCTTGTGAGGAAAGACCTGCAACCTGAGGCCATCAGTGGATTCAGGTACTATGAGAACCTCATCCATCTATTCAAACTACATTTATACAATCTGTACATCCCGGGACAAAGGGGATCACCCTTTGTTCAGGCTGCACCCTCAACAAGGGAACCTGGTGGAGGGGACCCTCCCCTTCTCTAGGCCTGCACCTGGCTGTGGGTGTCATCCTCCCATGAGAAGTGGCACAGTCCTTTTGTTTTCCTTTGTTCTTTGGTTTTGTATGAATGCTCCATAAGAACTGACAACAGCCCGGGGACCCAATCCCAAATCCTGAGGCTCTCTATGAGCATGACCACACCCTCCAGCCATACCCTGACTCCCATTCTCCAGGACAAGATTGCTGAGAAGCTGCTTCCCTGGGATCGACCTGAGGGAGGAGAGAGTTGTGCTCCAGGGCTCAGACTCTGGGAAAGAAAAAACAATTCATATTAGACCCTCATACCTTTGACTCTAAACTGAAAAGGGTGGGAGACTGTGCCTTGTCTTCCTCTCTAGAGAGCTCATATCTCAACTCTGCCCAAAAACTACTGCTTGAGTATTGAGGTGTGGGAGCTGGAGGGAGAGATGATGGAAATAAACCACAAATTCTGTTTCCCTTTTCATTCCAGTAGCTCGAATGAACAATGGAGAACTTCATAGCCAACTTTTGTCATTGAGTCCCTCTGTCTGAAATGCTATCCTCTGAGTGACCTAGACCAATCCTGCTTGTCCTGGCAGACTCAGCTCTCCATGATGTGCAATCCCATCCCAGAATGAGGATGGGGCCTTGTTATTTCTTCCTAGTACCCTGTACATTCTTCCTGGAATGTAAATCCATGAGGACAGGATCTGTGTCCATCTCGTATACAGTCTTATTCTCGGCACCCAGAGTGGTACCCGATACACAGTGGCTATCCAGCAAATATTGTTGAATGCATGTGTAAGTGATTTGATACAGATAAAGGAGAAACAGTATGCAGCCACAAATGCCTTCTATGTGGAGAATAGAAAGTAGATTCTAGAACATGAAAGGCTCATTGCCTGAGCATTACCAAGAAGGATTTTGGTATGAGTAAGATGAGTCCACACTTGAGTTTTGGAGTGCATGACAAGGAAAGGCTTACTCTGGACAATGGAGAGCAAAAACATCCCAGACATGAAGTTTGGGGAGAGGCAGACTACAATGCAGGAGGGATGGCATGATGAAGAGATCAGGAGGCAGAAGAGAAGACAGGAGAACAGCTGAGTGCTCTGTGAAGTGAAGCAGACCCTGAGAAAGCCCTGGTGACGGGTACCAGATAGACCCATAACGGGATAACGGGAATGTGCTCTGTGTTGTTTGAAGTTTATTGCTGTGCTCTCTCATGACCCCAAAACTCTCAGTTCAAGTTCTGAAACATAGTGTCAGTATAGTAACCTTGTTTTCATGATTGCTTTGTGTGGGAGGAGGAGAGGCCCACCCGGGCGTGGGAGGGAACAGAAGAGAAGGGACTTGAGTTCCAACCTTGGGTTAATGTCAGAAGGGAAATAAAAGAACAGCTGCAAGATGCAGAGAACATCAGAAAGCAGGAAATCAGAGCAAAGCTGACTGCAAATGCAACAGGAATCTTAGGGACATGCTTTGGCCTTCAAAGAGACATGAAATGAGAGTTTTGTGTGGCTCATCGTTGCCAAGTCTCAAGTGGCCAAGAGGGCCCAGCTAATACGTGGGACACATTATACATCATGCCATAAAGGTTATTTTTCTTCTCTGTGATGCCATTTGTTGAATGAATAGATGAATGGCTTTACCACAGATTTTCATTAAGAACTACCTACGATTGATGAAAGAATCCAATGGGAAAGAAGAAGGAAGGCAGACAGGAATAGAAGAGACAGAGAATACAACCCTAATATATAAAACTTGAAGTGTTCCTCAGGCCATGTTTTTTTTTTTTTTTTCCTTTATCTCTGATTATCTCTTACCCTCTAAAAACTCCCTTGGCATCTGCTCCATGTTTTAGAATTAGGCTGAGTGGCGCCAAAAGCCTGGTGGCTGGTCTTCATAAGATAATCCTCCTCTTTTGCAAAGGCCATGCACCTTCTACTAGGCTGCAATCCCATCTCAGTGAAAGCCAAGTATTGTCTGGCCAGTACTTGATTAGAAATATTCACATTGTAAGAACAGGATGTACCTAGGACAGCTCTGGCCTCTGAGCTCCCGGGTTTGCCTACAGCCAATACTTAACTGATGACAACAGGTTTCCCAGGACTTTATGCAAAAAACTTAATTCAAGTAGTGAGGTCAGAAGATTAGGAGAGACACGCTTACAATGAAGGTTTTACACAATGAAATGAATCTTAACATTTAATAATACTAATTTTTAAAAGCCAGTTGATCCTCATTTCTCTGTTTTTGATAAATCGACAGAAGTAAAATCTAATGTTCTTTTAAAAAGTTAAAGATAAAAAACTTAAAAATAATTGTTGGGACCAGGTCTAAATACATGAGAATCTCAATGTCTCAAGTTTCTCTTATTGTTAAAGATACGTTAAACGTTTAAATAGCGGTTATGATAATATAGATCAGCAAGTCAGGCAAAATGATTTCTGAGTCTGTTGGCCTGGATTAATATGCCCTCAAACTGAACTAATCCTCCTCTGAAACTGAAGACAGGATTAAAGTTTAGTTTTTCCTAGATGAAAACATGCTGAAGTAGGATAGAAAGTACTATCTGTAAACTCACTGTAATGATCGAAGGGGATAGATATCTGCCCAGGATGCCTCCTGCAAGTATCAGACAAGTTTTTCTTTCTTAGAATAAAATGTAGTAATTGAGTTCATTCTCAGATATGTTTACCTCTCATTCTCCACCCGTGTTTCAAATATGTCCTCTCCTTCACTTCTCTCTTCATGTGATAGGACAAAATACACCTCTATAAGGCACTCTTTGATGTGTGGCTGCAGTGCAGTTAGTTCTTACACGATGGCTGCACCCACAATTTCAGTTGGTCCTTGGTTTATTTGCCCTCAGATTCTGGACATGAGAGATGGTTTGCATTCCCCAAGGCCAGGATCATGGCTAGTGGGTGGTAGAAAGAAAAGTGCCTGTCATCCTGCAAAGATTTGACCTGCCAACAAAGTGTGGCTCAAGAAACCATTTCCAAACATGGAAACAGGACAGGATTAGTTTGGGGCAGATGGGAGCTTTTGCCAATTCTTAATTTTGCCAATCTCCCTCTATGATTTCTCAACCACTCAACACAGGGTGAAAGGGAACAGAATAAGTTCCATTTCCCAACACTTTGAAGCTATTAGAAGTTATCAGGCTTTTCCCTAATAAGTAAAATAGATAACAGAAAAATTAGTGGTCTCAGGACTACCCCTAAACCCTTTGGGATTACAGGAAATTCATTGCAGGGTTAACATTTTTGCAAAGTAAGAACTGAATATTTTCATTACCTTCTCTGTTTGTAGGCACTTCTTTATAAGCTAAATTTATTTTTGCTTTGCCAAAATTTTTTTAGCTATTAGCTGATTAGTGGAAGGAACATGTACCCCAGCACAAAGGCACAAAGTCCAAAAACGCATTAGCAATGCTTCTTTCATTTATTTTTTTATTAGTGTGTGGGTGGGAGAAATTGGCTGAGCCATCTAAAGCTTTATTTGGGAAAAGACACTTGAATTGGCTTTTAGTTGGGGGCATCAGCAAGAGGGGGTATCAAGGGCAGTAGACTCCCCAGAAGGTAGGCTGAGGACCTGGACCAAACCTTAGGTGGGTCTCCTGTTCCCGATGCTCCCTGGCACAGCTCCTTCCCTCAAGGCTCTATGGTAGCGACAGGATGGGGGAGGCTGCGAGGGACCACAGCAGTTGTTCGCTTGGACAGGACATCAGACCACTCAGACACCAGCTTCCCATCACAGTCTCGATGTTCTTCACAACCACAGCCTTGTTAGAGTTGACACAGATGAAGGAACTGGAGCCCCTGGCCAGCTAAAACTGGTCTGGAAGGAGCTCAGGCCATAGCTAGGGCCAGGACTGGTGAGGCTTCGTTAGGCCCAGCTCAGCCCCCCTGAGTAGCCACTGGTCTTAATATGGTCCTCATGTTCTGCATCCCAGACTCTAGCAGGCTCTTCTCACCCTCCAAAAGCTTTCAATAGGTGGCAATCTCAATGTCCACAGCCAGCTTGACGTTCATAAGCTCCTGGTATTTTTTTTTTACATATTTTTTTAAAAAAATTATTCATGAGAGACACAGAGAGGGAGAGAGAGAGAGAGGCAGAGACACAGACAGAGGGAGAAGCAGGCTCCATGCAGGGAGCCCGACGTGGGACTCGATCCCGGGTCCCCAGGATCACACCCTGGGCTGAGGGGGGCGCTAAACCGCTGAGCCACCCAGGCTGCCCTAAGCTCCTAGTACTTGTACAGCTGCTGCACCATACCTTGCTTGGCTCACTGCAGGGTGGCCTCCAGCTTGGCCAATTTGCATTGGCATCCTTAACTGCCAGCTCCCCACCCTGCTCAGCATCAGCTATGGCAGCCTCCAAGGAAGCCCTCTGGCCTTTGAGGCCCCCCTGATCTCAGCCTGGAGGGGGCTGAGGTTCCAGTTCATCTCAGAAATCTCTCTTCATGCAATGGAAGTCCTCCCTGAGCTTCCTAGCCAATATCTGCAGCTCCCCGTTCTTGATCTGGTACATGTACCAGACTGGTGCAGCTGCCCACCTGAAAGGGAGTGGAGGAGCTGATGTGGGCACCAGGTGTGCTTATGTAGGACCACTGCTGAATGCCCTGGGGGCCAAAGGAGAATAACCTGTAGGACCTCTGGGCCACCCTGATGGTGAAGGCTGGAAAAGAGGCTGAAACTGATGGTGAAAGCTGGAAACAGGCTGAAGCTGAGAGAGGTCCAAGAAGGAGCTGAGAATCTTCTTCTAGGTAGGTTAGCAATGCTTCTTTTCTAAACTGGCTGTCCTCTATCACTCCATGACTTGGGGCTTCAGAGACTTTGTGTTGTCTTACTTTCCTATTACTTTTCTAACAAGTTTTCTCTATTTCCTTTGACAGCTCTTCTTTCTTCTCTGTTCCTAACAGTAGATTCTTTCAGAGCAAATTCTTGTTTCTTCTCTCCAAAAGCAATCCCTCAGGGGACTTCTCTGCTCACAGGGATTCATCTGTTACCTCTACGCAGATGCTTCAAAATCCACAACCATATTAACAACTGGTTATCAGTCATCTACTACCTGACAGCCTGTTTTCATCTTCAGAACAACAGAGTCAAAGGTAAAATTACATCTTTTCTACAAACAAGGTAGGCTTAACATCCCAACCACTCAGCCTGTCATCGGAGTTAAGTCTTTAATGGAGGTAACACCCAGAGCCATATACTAGAAACTAACTAGGGCTAGAAATAAACCCGCCTTCCTGGTGATTCACTGCATCACTTTTGGCACCAAACATCGTATGAGTTATTTAATTATCCTCAATTACATAATTTGTATGATTTGACAATTATGCACTGAGCTCTTATTCTGTGCCATGTACTGCTGTAGGTGCAGATAGCAAAGAGCTTGGAAGACCTTTAAAGGACCTTAAATCTTAGTGCAAAGAAGCCAACAGGAGACCAACACCAATGTAATTAAGTTAAAGTACCAATAAGAGCAATACAGAAGGTAAAAATAGGTTAATGTGACAGAGCAACTGGGGGTAGGATGATGGAGGCCACTTAAGATGGGGAATGCTTCTCTGAGGAGGTAATATTTGAGTTCACATCTGAATAATGAAGATACAGAGATGCAAAGAACTAGGAAAACATGTTCCAACCCAAAGTATATGCGAAGGCTCTGAAATGTGGACAAGCTTGGCATGTTTGTGGAAGAGTTGAAGGAAATGAGACAACAGAAAGCATGTATCAATCAGCTCATGTGGCCCTGTAGGCTAGGATTTCTCAATCTGGGCAGCATTGACATTTAGGACCAGAAACTTCTTTACTATGGGGAGCTGTTCTGTGTAGTACAGGATGTTTAGCAGCATTCCTGGGCTCTACCCACTAAGTGCCAGTAGGCTCTTCCTAGTAACAACCAAAAATATCTCTGGAAATTACCAAATTGGAAGCAAAAAAGCTTCCAGTTGAGAACCATTGCTGTGGACCAAGAGAAGAAATTTGGATATTACTTTAACTGTAACAGAAAGCTATTAAAACATCGTAGGTAGAGAGTAATAAGACCTGAGTTACACTGCAGGAAGTTTATGCCTGCCTTAATGGAAGAGACAAGAGTAGAGGCAGAGAGAATTGGAAGGCTATGACAGAAATTTGAGTCAGAGATTATGGACTAAGGTAGTAGCCAAGAATAATTCATCTAGGAATTAAGTGGCAAATATTGAGAAGAAGAAAAGAATCAAGCATGATGCTTAGGTTCTTTGCTAGAGCCATGAAGTACTTGGAACTAGCCCTAAACCTGAGACAGCGGTGCCAATTATTGAGGGGAAAACTTGGAAGTAGATTTGGAGTGAAAAGGTTAGAAATCAATAATTTCCCTTAGCCATGTTAAGTTTGAGATATCTCTTGATATACCCAGTGCAGACATCCAGTAAGTAGGCAGAGGTATGTTGGGTGTGGCACTCTGAGGAGAAGTCAGGTTTGAAAATTTAAATCTATAGATGGAATATGAAGATGAGAGAATAGATGGGATCACCTAGTGTATTAGTTTCCTGTGGCTGCTGTAACAAATGACTACAAACTGGTGCCTTAATACAATAGAAATTTATTCTCTCACAGTCTGGAGACCAGAAGCTCAAAATCAAGGTGTCTGTAGAGGCTGCACTCCCTCTGGAGACTCTAGGAGAGAATGCATTTTTTGCTCTTCTAGCTTCTGGCAGCTGTCAGCAATCCTAGACTTGTGACCTTGTGTGAACATATCAGTCCAAGCTCTACCTCTTTGGTCACAATTGCCTCCTCCTCTTTTTGTCGGTCAAATCTCCCCTGTGTGTCTTTTTTTTTTTTTTATTTAAAGATATTATTTATTTATCTGAGAGAGAGAGAGAGTGAGCCAAGCAGTGGAGAAGGCCAGAGAAGCAGACTCCCTCCTGAGCAGGAAATACGACATGGGGCTCGATCCCAGGACCCTGAGATCATGACCTAAGCTGAAGGTAGATGCTTAACGGGCTGAGCCACCCAGACACCCATCCCCTGTGTGTCTCTTACAGGGACAGTTATCATTAGATTTAAGTTCTACTTGAATGATTCAGCATGATCTCTTCATTTCAAATTCCTTACCATAATTACATCTGCAAAGACCTCTTTTCCCAAATAAGGTAACATTCACTAAGTTCTGGAAATTAGAGAGTGAACATATCTCTTCGGGGACCACCATTCAGCCCACTACATAGAGGGAAAGAGTGGAGACAAAGAAGACAAAAGATTTCTTCAAGGAGGACACTCCCAAGTATAGAGCCTTAGAGACCCCCCACATATGAGAAGTTGGTAGAGGAGGAGAAGCTAGGAAAGAATGGCTAGGGCAGCAGAGCAGTCAAACCAGGGAGGGCCTGTGGGTCATGTTTCTTCTACACCTCATATCTTTCTTTGTACCAGATTTGTCCCAGAGTAAGTTTAAAAGATGCTCCTTGAATTGAAATGAATGTTTATAGTGATCTTCTCAAAAAGCCCATTGTCCATGCCATTAAACTGCCTTGAGATTATTGGAAAAACTCAGGAGTAATCATCCACACATTTATTGCTTTAGATGAGCACATGGAGAGAGAGATAAAGAGAGACAGAGAGACAGGCAGAGAGAGAGACAGACAGAGAGAGAGAGAGAGAGAGAGAGAGAGAGATAAAACCTGTTTCATTGTGTGACAAATTTTTATTTTAACTATAATTATCATTCTTCCTTTAATTCTTCATTCCCAAGCCCACAAAGCACTAATATTGAAACCTATTTAGGAAATTCTTTGGAATTTGCAACAAACTTCCAAGGTTAAATTTAGGATTCAAATCTCCATGATTGGTCCATGAAGTGAAAAGGATGGAGAGTGATGATTTGAGGGAGCTGCTTTCCTTTGATGCCTTGATGTGGGTGGGGATGGGATATACAACTCAATGCTGCAATTAATTCCTCATTCTCAGGGAAAATATATTCCTTGTCTTTTCATAAAAACAAGAGATTCTGTGTTACCAATAACCTTATAGTCAATACATCTCAGCATTACTTACTGATGAACATACATATCCTAAAATCCTTTGAATAGATATATATTGTGTAGGATCAAAAGGTCATCTGTCCTGTAATGTAAAAATTGGTGCCTTGGGGAAACATGTCTTTTAAATCAAAATTGAATGTAATCTGATCTTGGAATGCAGAAACACTGGTCATTTTTCCCCCGTATGGAAAACCCTTGGCAGCTGGTAGAGCATTCTAGGATTTAACCCTCAAAAATTCAAGGGGGAGCAATTTGAGGGAGAATTTCAACTTTTCTTCTCACAGAGTCGTCTTGCTTGTAGAAGAGAAATGATGACTGAAGCAGTCTATCTGAGATGGTTGAAGACTGCCAGACCAGGTGTGAAGAATTTTCTATAGTTTCCCTCCACTTGTGCAACTGTGGGCAAGTTGCAGAGCAGAGCTGTTTGGGATCCTGATCTCACAGTCTTATACTTTTTGACCCTCTCTCCTCCATTTCCCACCCCCTCTCCTACCTGCCACAAGGTCCTAAGAGGTAAACAAAGTTACCTAAGATCGCAACTTATTGTCTAGGACCTTATGCCTCCCAAGCAAGTATAAAATTTTATTAAATAACGGACCCATCAATTAATTAACTTGGTGTACAAAGTCAAAGAAAGGCATATTTTCTATTTAAAATCAGAGGATTCAAAGAAATATGACATATCTCAAAATCCTGGAGATGAATTTCGCTTGCACTTTCCTCATGTTAACTAACATGCATCCCCCACCCCTTACACACACCACATGTTTTCAAACCAACATTCTGATTTGACTATTTGGATGGGTAATGTGGACTAATGGGAATATACCACACACTCTTCTGAGACATGAAAAAAATAAAAAACAATGCCTACTATTCAAGAATGCTAAGAGTAAATTTCAAAGTGCCTTGAAAACTAAAAGTTAAAGCAGAATGAATGTCAAAGAACTGCTGAGGCTAAGAAATGATGCAGGACTTGCCAAAAGTCCAAAGTTCAACAAGCAGCTCTTTGATGTGACTAGAGAATTAGCTCATTTCTGCATTGTGTTCACTACGTAAGTGGAAGGGTTTTTCCACAAGAAAAGAGGCAGCAGGCTTTTTCCCATCAGGCTCTGACAGGAGTGAACAGCCTTGGGTTCCAGTTCAGGCTCTGTGACCTCGTTTGTGATTGAAACAAGTCTTTGCCCGTTTCTGGGGGTCCTTCCCATCTGCAAAATAGGAGCAATAACAAACTCACTGACTCATTCACAGGTCTGTTGTGAAAATAACATGGCTTAATGGGTATGGAAGGGCTTTAAAAAGATTCAAAGATGCAAGCCATTTTATTACGTAGTAAAAGAATCTGGATTGAGACTTTCTGACACTCCTTAGGCCTCATCATCAAATATGATAAGCACCATTCTTTCCATTAGACGTCCTTAATTAATAGAATAGCTATCATGTATTTAGTGTGTCACATGGGGGCGCCTGTGTGGCTCAGCCGGTTAAGCATCCAGTCTTGATTTTGGCTCAGGTCATGATCAAAGGCTGGTGAGATCAAGCTGTGTGTGGAGCCTGCTTAGGATTCTTTCTGCCTCTCTCCCTCTGCTCCTCCCCTTCGTGCTCTCTCTAAAATAAAATAAAATAAAATAAAATAAAATAAAATAAAATAAAATAAAATAATAAAATTAAATTAAATTAAATTAATAAAATAAATAAAATAATATAATATAATATAATATAAATAAAATAAAATAATATAATATAAAATAATATAATATAAAATAAAATAAATAAAACAAAATAAATAAAATAGTGTGTCACATGAACAGAGCATTTAACAACAATCTTTGATATAGGGTTATTACTTCAGTCTCTACAGATGATGAAAAGAATTAAATGGCTTTCCAAACCATAATTCTGATAGATGGAGGAGCTGGGGTTTGAATGCAGATCTGATCCCCAAGCACACACTCTTACATACTTGGTCATACAGACCAAAGGCCAGAGAGATGTGAAACCTGTCCCGATTTCATGGGAGGGGTGTGTTGATGGACACTAGCCTACTTTCTCCTTCTCTTCACTAACTCTCAAGAGCCTTTTAAATCAGAAGCATCCTGGGTGCCTTGGTGGCTCAGTGGTTGAGTGTCTGCCTTTGGCTCGGGTTGTGATCCTGGGTCCTGGGGATCAAGTCTGGCGTCGGGCTCCTGCAGGGAGCCTGCTTCTCCCTCTGTTTATGTCTCTGCCTCTCTGTGTCTCTCATGAGTATATAAATAAAAGCTTAAGAACAACAACAAAAACATATCTATTGAATTACAGATCCTCACCTTTAAAAAATATACAAATTTCCAAGTAAGGCCCTGCTTCCCTTTTGTTATCCTATCTATTCTTCTTCCACATGGTTGCCAGATTAATATTTCCCAAACCGTTTTTTTTTTCACTTTTCCATTCTTGATCTTGACCTCTTAAGATTACTTTATCTATGAAATGAAGCTCAAATGCTTTGCATGATAGTCACATCTTTGTAACATCTGGATTTAAGCAGCCTTTCTAAATACATCTCCTATCTTTGTCTACTTGACCCTGTTGGGCAGACTGGTCTTCCTACTGCTCCTTTGTCTACTTGACCCTGTTTGGGCAGACTGGTCTTCCTACTGCTCCTCTATAAATAACGCTTTGTAGATTTTTATCTCTGAACTGGGCTCAAGTCCTTTCTCCCCCTTAGAATGCTTTCATGTTCTCTGCTTCTCTCATCCAATTCCTCCACTGAAGGCGGCCCAATTCAATTCTTGCCTTCCTAAGAAGCTTCCCTGATTATCTCAGTTCACAGTAAGATAGATGGGGAACAGACACTGTCAATCTGCAGCTACCACTGCCTCAGGACTCATGCACCATCTAAATGCACATGGTTGTGGGACGCTCTGTATGGTGGAATTGAGGCATTTAACATTTCATATGTGAATACCTAAATTTCCCATTATGTTATACCTTCTCTGAAGATGGAAGCAGTTTGACCTGATGATAAGAACATGAGGACTAGGGCCAGACTGTTTGGGTTCAAGTCATCACTTCCACCTGTGTGATCTTGGGCAACGTATTTGCCTACGCATCAGTTTCCTCATCTGTAAAACTGAGAACAATATCATACTTCTTTCGTAGACTTATTGTGAGGGTTAAATATATGTAATATATTTTACATATTAATACATGTAAGGTGCTTAGACAATGCCTGGCACATAGTATGTACTTTGGAATTGTTATTTCTCCTTGCATATGTCCCAGTATATAGAAATAGATATATAGAGAGATATACATAGATAAAGATATATCCATACACAATATTGATATATATACACATATATCTATGTGTGTGTATATATATATAATATATACACATATATAATATATATATAAAAGGACAGTTGATCAACTAACCAATTAATCTGGGGAATATAGAAATATAGATATATTCTATTTCAAGAATATAGATATGTTCCCCTCTAGCTCAGATTTATGCCTAGGTTTGCTTCAGGTGCTCATTCTTCTCTTCCTGACTACACATAAGTTTTCTTCTGGGACAGAGAGATGGGCTACACACTTAGTTTCAGACAAGACTTTCATTAGCATAGTAATGCCCATTTTTAGTTGAATATACTTTCACGTTTGAGACATACACATTCCCTACATGGCAATGATGAGTCTATATAAAATTATAATACAAATTGTATTATAATTTGTGTTTAGTTTGGAAATAAGGCCTAGGACTTTCCTCATGAATAATGTTTAAGTTTAAAGTCTAAAGTTAAAAAAAAAAAAGAGGAAAAAAAACTGGGGAAAAGGCTTCACTGTTGAATAATGAAGACATTTAAGGCGTCTGTAGGCAAAATATCAGTTTTTAAAACATCTTTTTTTTTCTTTTAAAGATATGTATAGACTATAAGATACAATTATGTGGAAATCCATATATTTACATATTTTTAAAAACGGAAATAAAACTGTGATTTTATTAGCAAGTGAAACCTGTGTGAAAAGAGCATATGTAGTTGGTAGGTAACGCTAAAGAGAAGGTAGGTACAGGATCTGAAGAGAGATGAGCAGTCACTGTGTAGACAGATGTGGGCTACATTTCAGGAGGGATGAGCACCTGGTAGGAATCCTGCATTCTGGGAAGACTGAGGGGGAAAGGAGGCCAGTGACAGGGATTCTGCTCTATCTTTTTACACTCTGATCCATTCCTCACCGAGTCCAGAGGGGTCCAGCTTTGTTAGAGGAAGATTCACTGGAGAGGACCAAAGGAGATAAGCTTCCCTGATCCTCTATGAACCTCATCAGCACTCAGTCTCATGCTTGCTTATGATCTTCACTTTGGTGATCCTTGGCAGTATATATTTAATTCCTAGGAATCTATAATAAGTACAGTGGTTTTGCAGTTACACATACAAATTATGAAACTAACAACATATTCTATATGGTACAAAGTGTTAAAGCCTCATGATGTGTACAATTACGACCAATTTTTAATTTTCAAGAAGAATGCTGTAGTTAGAGAAAGGCTGGGTCCTGCAGTGTCTCTCCTTTTCCTACCTGAAGTTGATACTTCTACCAATCATTTCGAAGAACCTTCTGCCTTTGTTAGCACATTCAAATGGCCTGTGAATGTTTAATGAGCACCTATCCTGCCCCAAGTGTGATGAAGCCGTAAGAGGGAAGTACAAGATATTACAGAACCTTAAACCAATGGTGTGCCCATTTAAAGCTTCAAATTAGAATGAAAAAAAAAAAAAAAAAACCTGCTTCATATTACCCTAAACTCTCAACAGTTTGGATAATAAACCAAACATTTTCGCGGAGAATGAATAATCTGTTTATTTTTTATTTATTTATTATTATTTTTGAATAATCTGTTTAAAATAATATGTGAGGGTTAAAAAAGGCTGTCTTCCTATCTCTCATTACTCTTCCACTAAGTAAAGTTCGAAGGTCACTTCTGCTGGTAATGCTAATGGAACCACAACATTGTTTTCTTTCTTTTCACATGAGATTCTTCCCAGGGGACATATTTAAAGAGAAGAATGTGGGCTTTGCTGAATTCTGAGTTAGAATTCTGACTTTACAACCTTCAATCTGTATAATTTCGGGAAGATTATTCAATCTCTCTGAACTTCAGTTTTCTCCGTTATCGAATTGGGATAATAATAATTCCTGCTACAGTTGGTAAACAATTAGGAATAAAGCTTTATAAAGCATCTGGCACAATGCCTGATAGATAAAGCACTAATAGTGTATTTTAGTATCATCGTTGAAAAATACCAAGTTCTCATTTGCTGATGACTGGTATATATATTATTCATGAAGAATGTGCTAATGTGGAAAGATGAATTAAATATCTATCATCCAATGTGATCAATTAAAATACCAACAAGAACAACTGAATGGTATGATTTAAAACTCATGTTTACAGATTGCTATTACATTTTTTCTGACATTTTCACCAATCTGCAGTCTTACTGGAATGGAATTCATATATAAAATCAATGAGGTAATTCAGAATACATAATTACAGGTAAAGTGGATTCAGACAGTACATCCCCTTTTTTCATAAATTAAAATATTTACTCTTGGAAATTGTATAAGAAAAAAAATAAAGACACAAAGGACAGCCATTTCACTGAATTTCACTATCAGGAGAAGGAATCATACATACGTGTGGTAAGTGAAGTCTTGATGAATTTATCTACCTCTTTCCATTTAAAATGTTTACTTTCTGGCTAGGCATCTTGTATATTTAATCTGTTGTCTATCTTAATAATCCTTGAAATACTGAAGGGGGATTTCCAGTTCCTACTTGTACTTTTTCCAGGGCAGGGAGGTGGGGACCTACGATTTCCTCTTTCATCCCTCTTCACTTGCTCTTGGATCAGGGGGATGAGCGCCCTTCCTATTTGTTGAGACTGGGAAGAGGAGGTAGGAGCAAGTCTAGATGAAGTCAGCCCCCTCTGGTTCTTCCTACCCTCAAGATCCCTTACTCAGGATGCATTCTCAGCTAATCCTTGTGAGAAGTTTGAAAAAATGGGCTCTCTCCAGCTTTGCCTGAGACTGGGCAAGGAAGTTTAATTCTGGGGTGAAATATTAAAGGAGCTCGTTATGGCTATACATCCTCAAATTCACTTTAGTTTAGTTTGTTTTTTTAAGTTTATATTTGAATCTTCATCTGTTTCCTATTTTTTGTTTCTCGGTTGTTTCCAATCTCAAGAATAGATACAATTTGCATTTTGTAAGGAAAAAACCCTAAGTCCTAGAAGTAACATCTGTAGCTCAAGGTTATGCAGCTAGTGAAGAGCTGACTTAGAATTTCAGCCCTCGTCTACTTTATCACATAGCAGAGTTTCTTTTCAGGTCATACTGCTGCTTTCTTTCTGTTGAGCAATAAAGGTAATCATTACAGCAATAATGAAAGTCCTGGCCCTATTCTGAAGCCACAGATTTTCACAATTGGGTCCCAGCAAACTTGCTGTCTCTTCACGTATTCCTACGTCTGGTAACAGAGAGTATCTGCTCTGAACCTCCCTCAGTACACACTGTGTCTGCACGAGCTAAACACACAGAGAATAAAATGGGCCACAGGATTATCCAGGCCATAATGTCAATCAACTCCTCCGGCCAACAGTCTCATTGGTCAGGACAAATGGTTCTTTATTTATGTATACAATATCAGAAAAGCTTCGAATGTCTTTATACTTGGTTAAAACTTTCTCCTGTACAGAAATAGACCAGAAGACTTAATAGTGTCTGGTTATATTCCTTTTACAATATTCAAGTATCTTCCTCCTTTTTCACAACCAAGCTAGTTTACAGCCCTGACTTTTGGGGACACAACTTTGTATTAACTATACTTAACTACATTAACTATATTTTTAAATGTTCTGTATTCTTGATGCTCTGATATCTGAGGTTTTACCACTAGCAGAGGCTGCCTTCCCCAGGTTAGCTAATTCCCAGAGATAGTAAACAACTTGCTTTGCCTTTGAGCACACCTTTGCTGTCCAAACCAACCAATCTAGAGTCCAAAACCCCTTTTCCTCCTCTGTCTGGCACTCCAGGAAGAAATATCCCTTTGCTCTAATTATCTCAAGGCTGAGCACCAGACAATAGGGACTATTCCTCCTTCCCCCATCACCATAGCCCACAGCACACATATTATTCAAACTATCCAACTCTGAAACTGTTCACCTTCCCATGCCCATTCCTTACCTGGAAAACCACACTAAAGGCTTTTGCCCACGCCCTCCCCTCTCTCCTTCTGCCTCCTAACCAACCCTGGTTCTTCCACTGTGGCCCTTCATGGCTTGGTGTGCCCCCTCCTCTTAGGAACTGTAACAAACTATCTTTTTAATGGTGATTGTCTCCTGATTAGTTGGCCACACTAATCCTGGGTACCTTTTAAAACAATCTTGTATAAGGAAATCCTGGGCCTTTTAAAACAAACTTGTACCCTTGCAAATAGCAAAAGAGCATTGCAACCATAATTTTAATACATTTGCCTATTTTATAGCGAGTTATACTCTGAAAACTGTAGTATTACAAATTAATGAAATGATAATTTTCTAGACTTCTTTAGAAAAATAATACTATTGAAACAAGGGTTTGAAGGTTGTTTGCTTTTGCAATTTCTTTTAATGGAATGCTATGTTTCCCAAAATTGATTAAATGCATTTGATAACGGTTTAGAGTGAAAACAATCTGAAGCCACCTGGTTGCCTCACAGCTTCAGATGGAACTTTTCAGTAAGCCTCACACGAAGGCAATAATTATTTTCATTATAAAATATTTTGAAAATGGAATGAAAAAAAAAGAAAATGGAATGAAACCAGAATCAAGCAAACTTAATATAATGTTGATGTATATTCTAAAGGAAAAATACAAGGTAATGAGGATTAACTCAATAATACATGTAAAAGTATCTCACTAGATGGCCAACATGTAATAGTATTTAAAATAATTTTTTCCCTACCACTGTGTCTGCAAGAGCACTCAACTAGATTCATGTTGCATTTTACTGTTTTTTTTTTTTTTAAGATTTTTATTTATTTATTTGAGAGAGAACAAGCAGAGAGATGGAGAAGCAGAACCTTGGGATCATGACCTGAGACAAAAGCAGCCACTTAACCGACTGAGCTACCCAGGCACCCTTCGTGTTGCTTTTCTTAAATTTATTTATTCCTGAGAGACACAGAAAGGCAGAGGCATCTGCAGAGGGAGAGGCAGGCTCCCGTGGGGAGCCCGATGAGGGACTCCATCCCAGGACCTGGGACCATGACCTGAGCCGAAGGCAGATGTTCAACCACTGAGTCCCTTAGTTCAACCACTGAGCCCCTCAGGTGTCCCTCGTGTTGCATTTTAGAAGGAAGACACATTACCAAAAACTTACAGCAGTCTTTCAGGGTTAGGGCAGTATTTCTCAACCTTTTCTCATAGTCACTTCCTAAAGAATCTTTTTTTCCTATTTTGCCCCCATTCCCATGAAATGCTAGTATTACAGATCTACTACTATATGCCTGTGTTGTACTATGACCCTTTGGGGGTCCATAAATCATTATAATACCTAAGGTATATTTTAGCCCCACCCCAAGAACTAATTTTCTCCCCTGTGAGGGGGATATCACCCCACTGATAACCAGTGAGGATATATGTTCAGGGTTGCCACTGGTTCTGAACCCTGGCTGCACATGAGAACCATCCCAAAGGCTTTTAGTTACCAAGTCCCCACTGAGCGATTTTTATGTCATTTGTCTGAGATGGGACCCAGGGGTTGTTATTTAAAACTTTCCAGGGGGTTGGATAAAAAAAGATCCTCAAAAAGAGGACAAGTCTAAGTGCTTACTCCATGCGTTGAGCTGGAGTAATGACAAACCAATTGACATAGTATGTTTACAATTTAACTTGATTATAAATTTCCATACGAGAACGCCTGGTGGCTCAGCAGTTCAGAGTGTGCCTTCAGCCCAGGGCATGATCCTGGAGTCCTAGGATCGAGTCCGACGACATCAGACTCCCTGCATGGAGCCTGCTTCTCCTTCTGCCTGTGTCTCTGACTCTCTCTTTCTCTGTCTCTCATGAATAAATAAATAAAATCTTTATAAATAAGTAAATAAATAAATAAATAAATAAATAAATAAATAAATAAATTTCCATACATCAAGTCCTTCACGCTGTAATAAAAAGAAAACTTGTATATTTGTATGGATTCCCCATGTACAGTCAAGAGATGGGTGTAGTGGAGAAAATACTTCTAGAATAAGAAGAGAAAGTGAGCAATGATCACAATTCCATGAACATGGCATTGAAAGAAGAAAACCCCCTTTTTTCATTTTGGGGTCAGCATAGGGATGTTACCTGGGCCTAAGAATACTGGCAGGAGAGCACTGTTTGCCCTCTGATCCCAGGAGGGCCTATTTTGGTAGAACAGTAGTTTTCAAAGTGTAGACCTTAGAATTCATTAGAAATGCCAATTATCAGACCTTACCCCATACCTCCTGAGTTAGAAATTTGGGGGGTGTGGGGACAGTGTGGTTTAACAAGCCTACCAGGTCACTGTAACACACTCTGGAGTTTGAGAATCACTGTGGTAAAACCTGGCTATCAAGTACTTTATGACCCAATCATTTCTTTTTTTTTTTTTTTTTAAGATTTATTTATTTATTTGAGAGAGAGAGACAGCAAGCTGGGGAGTGGGAGAGGAGGCACAGAGGGAGAGGGACAAGTAGACTTCCTACTGAGTACAGAGCCAGACTTGAGGCTGGACTTCTGGACCCTGAGATCATGACCACAGCCTAAATCAAGAGTTGGATGCTTAACCAACTGTGCCACCCAGGGACCGCCCTAACCACTTCTTTTCTTCTCAAGAGAATTTACTTTTCATTCCTATTATTAATTTTTATTCTATACTTGATTAATTTGTTATTAATTCTTATAAATAAGAATCTTAACAACCTGGATAGATTAGTGCAATCAGCTGACTTCAAAAGTTCCATTTTCATAAACCACAGTTGGTTACATTAAACCAGACAGAGGTCTAAACTGACCACTCTGAACCTCTCTTTAAACAAACTCTACAGAGAGGGAGGGGGGAAATTGAGGTGTTTTTTTTGTTTGTTTGTTTTTGTTTTTTTGCTTAAAGGGTTAACTAGTCAAACAACTTTCCTTTTGGACCATTACAGATATGTAAAATTCTTTATGTTTTGCTGAAAATACCAAACATTAATCAGATCCCTAAAGCTAGAGTGACATTAAACAAAAAGCAGTTTAGACTATGATGATAATGGCATCCCATCTCTTGGTATTATTTAAATCATGCCAATTCCACCACCTACACTGTTCTTCTAAAGTTATATAAATACACAATAATATGGAAGTACTTCCTACTAGAACTTAAAACATCCCACATGCTAGAATTAAACTGTTCCATCCCCTTGTTTTCATTGTTGTTTTAATTTCATACATAGTTCAAAACTTCCCTGTAACACAAGAATAAATCCTAAAGCAAAAGTGTGATGATTATTTCTTTGGGGCTGGGACTTAAAAGAACACAGATTCCATTCTCACAGGGCAGAGAGAGCAGAAGGCCACAGAGGATAAAAAGCAGAATGTGAGACAATAAACTTATTTCAGGTGGCTTTAATCAAACTGAGGAGGACTGGAATGGAAAGCCACCTTCCTCCTCTATACTTCAAGAGGAAATGCTGCTTTAAATAAGGCTCAGGTTGTTGACGTGAACGTGCTTAGAAACGAAGATCGTATGGGACTCCAGGCATAAAAACAAAGTGCTGTGTCAGATTTGCTATGTAGCTTAAAAGAGAAGGCTGCAACACATTACATGTCTCATTGCCCATAAAAGGTAATATAACTCGGCTTGTGACCTTATTGTTCAAATATACGTTATGCCTGAGCGCCTGATGTAAACCATTTCCCCCTCTGGCTGTAAAAGAGATAATACAGAGATGATGGAGAAGTTTATCACCAGAGACTCTGAAGTTAGTAGAATTAAGTCAGTCTGCTTAAAGATTAATTAAACCAACTGGAAGCCTAGTAAAAATGTGATTTTTTAAAAACCTGAAACCCCAGGTTTTAGATAGAAAAAAAATTCATCCTCATAGAACAGAGAGATGAAGAAGGGTATTTGTTCGGGATTTTTAGCTATGCAAGAGCTAGACAATCAACTCAGTACAAAATTGATCAACTCAAATTACTTGACCCAAAAGTCCTAGCCTAAGTGGATTTCTGATTTTTACAGAAAGATAAAAGCATTTTATTGATTTTATTCTTGAAATACTAATAGAATTTTCTTTATACTTTATATAAGTGATTTAGAAAAGGGAACGTGCTAAATTATTTCATAATGGATTTGCAACATTAGAGAGAAATTATGACACCAACACACTTTAGTATAACTTTCTAGAATTTTACAATCTTCAACAACATAAATGAAGGCATAAAATGTATTGTAGAAATTTGAATAAAATTTAAAGAACATAAAAGGAATAACTGATTATACTTTAATTTTGTAGTTAGAATGCAACGGAGAGTGAGCAATGATATATATGGTTCATATAGGAAGGCAGAGCCTAAGTCAGGATCTGATTGCCAGACTGTAACATCCTTTGACAGCTATTCTCTTCTTTTTGGCTGGCAATTTTCTAACACTGGATCACAAAAAGAATGAGAAACTCAGTGACCTCTCCTAATCATCTGTCAGCTGTTTTCCAAATAGCATTGGAGTTTACCGAACAGCACATCTTGTATCCTCATTTGGCAAGAAAGTGTTGTCTTTGCCTGATGTATTATCTTTCTTTCTAATGTCAGATCTCGCACAGAAAATAAAACCCATATACACAACAGCAGAACACATATTTTTAGGGTTATACATCTGTATCTACTTACAGTATTTTATGTGGGGAACTTTCTGCATGGAAGCTGCTTTGTGTGCCTAGCCTTCCCTTTTCCTTTTCTTTCAGTCTCTGCCTCTGATTATCTTGGTAGATGACCACATGATCTCAACCTGCCTTTATCTACAATGACTGACAACAGACACATCTTGCTTTCTCCAGATATCTTCTGATCAGTGTTTTTTAAGAAAGTGTTATGCTCTTCAGTCAAATAGCTGCTTTCAAACCAGCTATAAGAAACTTGCAAGAGAGAAATTGTTGACTATTTTGATTCCATTTTATGTAACACTAATTCTCAATTCAGTCTATCATGGCATTTTGGAAGATAGCTAACTAGGAGAATTTGGGGCATATCATCTTGCTTTTTAAAACCTGTGTAGTGGGGTGCCTGGGTGGCTCAGTCAGTTAAATGCCTGCCTTCAGCTCAGGTCATGATCCCAGGGTCCTGGAATCGAGCCCAGAGTTGGGGCTCCCTGCTCAGTGGGGAGTCTGCTTATCTCTCTCCTTCTGCCCCTTCCCTCTGTCCTCTCTCTCTTTCGCTCTCCCTCTCCCTCTCTCAAAACGAAACAAAAACAAAAACAAACCTGTGTAGCAACTACCTTGGAATATCATGTCTTAGTTTCTAGTATCTTTAGCTAATAGATATGAATAACACATCTTACTTTCTTGTCCCAAGTAACATATGTTTCTATGTATACTACTTTGCAAGAGAAGCTAAAGATATATATATAAAGTCATTGCAAGGTATATTTGAGAGTAGTTCAAATCTGTTTCCAATGTTATTAATTCAAGTCTTTTTTTTTTTTTAATTGTGCAGTTTTAGTTTTAGAATTTCTTTTTTTCTTTAACCCATCTTGTTTTGGGGACAATTGCAAAGACTTTTATGTTGTGGATGATTTGTTTCTATCAATATTCTCCTATAGTAACACTACACTGATTTTGGAACCTAGATTGATACATACTAAAACATCTTGTGTCAGAATTCTCTGTGCTCTTTGTATATTTTAAAAACATGATCCTTCTGCAAAAGAGAAATGGAGAGGAAATAAGAAATTAAAGAGACAATGTGGCTTTAAAATATAGTCAGAATACACTACTATCAAAACTTCTGGTAGGGGCAAATAATAATGGCTTATATTTCTTGAATCCTTACTCTGTGCTGGACAGAGCATTAAGTATTATATATTCATTATCATTTAATAAATAGCAATTCCAGGAGACTGGTACCTAAATTGTGTCTATTGTTTGTTTTATGAAGAAGCTGAGGTTTAGGGGTGCCTGGGCTGGGCATCTACCTTCTGCTCAGGTCATGATCTCGGGGTCCTGGGATCAAGCCCCACATCGGGCTCCTTGCTCAGCAAGGAGTCTGCTTCTCCCTTTCCTGCTCCCTTTGCTTGTGCTCTCTCTCTCTCTCTCTCTCTCTCTCTCTCTCTCACTCTCTCTCTCTCTGTTAAATAAATAAAATCTTAAAAATAAAGAAGAAGCTGAGATTTAAAGCAATTAATCAAATTTATACACCAGTAAATGGTAAAGGCAGGACTCAAACACAGTTCCTCCTGACTTCAGTGCTCTCTCTCTTATCTGTAGTGCCCTAAATCCCTCCTCGATGATGTACAGTTTTTGATGTTAACTCAAACTCCCTCATAATTTATTTTTCAGGCATCATAAATAGCTATTTGGTCTACTTACAAAGGTTTCAAAGGCCTAAAAGGCCTAAATAAGCCAATTATTTCCTTGTCCAAGGACATAAGTTGTCAAAATTTCTCTACTCAAGAATAATAATATGGGGACCCCTGGGTGGCGCAACGGTTTGGCGCCTGCCTTTGGTCCAGGGAGCGATCCTGGAGACCTGGGATTGAATCCCACATCGGGCTCCCGGTGCATGGAGCCTGCTTCTCCCTCTGCCTGTGTCTCTGCCTCTCTCTCTCTCTCTCTCTGTGTGACTATCATAAATTAAAAAAAAAAAAAAAGAAATGTAAAAAAAAAAAAAGAATAATAATATGGTAAGCAGGATGGATAAAACTTACACAATTGTATTACTATCCTTGTAATTGTTATTATTACTGGTTGGTAAAACATGGCCTTAGCTATCACTATAAAGTAGGACTTAACTATTGTCAAGTTTGAATCAGCATAAAAGTTAGTGACTAACCCAACCTACTTTCAGCTAAGATATGTTGCTGTTTGAGTCAAGTTGCTATGCTACTCCCAAGATGTATGTGTCCTGTCCTGTCCTTTGTTTACAATGAAGGGTCAATGTTTCTTTTTCACTGTAAATAGCCCAAAAAGAATGGAGGCGTTAGCTAAAAAGCTGGGAGTGGGTAACTGTCTTGATTTGCCCAGGACTTATGGGTTTCCCAGGAAGCAGGACCTTCGGTTTAAAATTGGGATAGTCTGAGGCAACTGGAACACATCAGTACTAGGAGATGACTTGTAATTTCAATAGTTCTTCCATGACAACACCAATCTATCCTCAAGTACCCTAAACATGCCCTTGATTTGACACGGAAAAGCTGTTCTAAATCAGGCGTAGATGGTCAAAGTAAAGCGAACATCGGAGGAAAAAAGCTTAAAGATAAATACTTCCTTGCCTGTAGTAGGAATTCCAATATTGAAATGTGGTGTCACAGTTTAAACTTTAACATATTAAAAAGTACAATAAGATCTGTCCTAAGCATCATTACTCCATCAGAAATTAGGTTGTACACAAACTTGGTGCTACTTCCACACGTTTATGGCACTGCCAACTACATGACTCCCAAGTAATGCTTTGCTAACACTCACATCTCAATGTTGGGCATTTCTCCTGCAAACGTAACTCCGGCAATGTTGACTTGGCTCAAGACATTTCTAAACTCCTTTCAAAATTGCCTTTAGAGTCAGATTTATTTAATTTACTGCCCATCCTCAATTTTTATGAACATGGCATTAGGAACATGGATTATTTCCCTTATTTGCCATATACAATTCCGAATAACTTCATTTTTCCCCCTAAAACCAAACTCCTGCCTTAGAGGGCAATGTATTCAACTCCTGATGTTGACATGAGCTCTGACAGCATTGCTTCAATCAATGGCAGCACATTGTGTTGAGAAGACGACTCCAATTTTAAAAGAGAGCAATTTTGGAGTTATAAGCTCCGTGTGATTGTTCCTTCTCCACCAAGTCACTCAGGTTAACTTAAAGTCATACCTTTCGACATCAGCTAAAAAGCCTGCGACTTTAGCGCTCATCTTTAGCCCAGACCTCAATGTTGTCGTGTTACATCTCGATCTAGGTAGGTTTCCTTTCATGGTATCCGCTCAAAAAATGAGCCCCTCACTGGAATCTTGCTATGTGTCCTCCTCTAAAAATTACTCTTCCCCTCAGGGCTGCTGTATTTACCTCTAAGATTTAGGCAACTAACTTGCAATTGCTTCATGGGAGAATCAGGGGACAGGATTGGTTGTGTGAAGTCTCTTTAGGTAGACTTGTCAAACGCATCATCCTCTAACAGAAGGAGGTTTTTCAACATTAGCACTACTGACGATTTAGATTGGATCATTGTGGTGGGGGCCATCCTGTTTATTGTAGTAGGTTTAGCAGTATCTGTGGCCTCCATCGACTAGATGCTAGTTGTGACAACCAAAAACATCTCCATTCGGGATGCCTGGGTGGCTCAGTGGTTGATAGTCTGCCTTTGGCCCAGGGCGTGATCCTGGAGTGCAGGGATCGAGTCCCATGTTGGGCTCCCTGCATGGAGCCTGCTTCTCCCTCTGCCTGTGTGTCTCCCTCCCGTGATTAAATAAATAAATAATCTTAAAAAAAAATCTCCACACATTGTCAAATGTCCCCCTCTAGGGCAAAATCACCCCTAGTGGGAAGCCATCAGCTTTATGCTCCACAAGGAACAT
Organism: Nyctereutes procyonoides; assembly: GCF_905146905.1. Classification (NCBI taxonomy): domain Eukaryota; kingdom Metazoa; phylum Chordata; class Mammalia; order Carnivora; family Canidae; genus Nyctereutes; species Nyctereutes procyonoides. The sequence goes on from NW_026575130.1 coordinate 564,546, forward strand.
AAAAATATATTGTTTCCTTTTTTTAAGAATTTATGTATTTATTCATGAGATACACAGAGAGAAGCAGAGACAGAGACATAGGCAGAGGGACAAGCAGGCTCCCTGTGGGGAGCCTGATGTAAGACTTGATCCCAAGACCCGGGGATCACACCCTGAGCCAAAGGCAGGCACTCAACCACTGAGGCACCCAGGCGTCCCTGATGTATTATTGTTTCTATGGAATTTTAAGTAATACACTTTATGCTGAGCCAGATTAAACCTTACTTAGTTTGTAAGGAAAAAGACCTTCACGTTTAAACCCAATGAAAATATATTTTACTCAATTAATTAATATAACAACATCTGTACTTAGAAAAACAAATGCTGTGCTTTCCCAGTGAAACACTAACCACATACACCAGGCAGAAAGGTGTCCATTCATTTTTTCATTTCACTAATATTTACTGAACATCTACCAAGTGAGACACAACACTGGGCACTAGGGTTGTTACAGGGGTGAACAAGTCAGACAGGACACCTGCTCTCAAAAAAGCTACAATAAGCGAGTAAGGGAGATGTAAACAATATTGTGAAATACGTACTATGCCACAACAGGTGATAGGGTAGTGTATTAGCCATGTTTTTATTTTCTATATTTTATAATGTTTTGATATTTTGGTGGGGGAAGGGGTTTGCTGGCTGGAGACAAGACTGCCCCTCCGAGAGCTAGTTAAATCCTAAAATGACCAACAGCATGCCTGAGAGCATTCCTTTCATATGCAAGCCAACCTACCCTGAGTTGGAAACGACCTCCTTTAACTAACCCACACCCTACAAGCCAAGATTTCTCCCGCCCTAAATCAATCAGACAATGAGGACAACCCCTGTGCCCCAAAACCCACTGGAATAATTCAAACTAACCAATCCTAAACTATTTGGTCTGCTGGCCTAATCTTGCTATCTTGCAATCCTAAACCTTTTGCATGTTTTTTCCGCGCAAAACACAAAGAAGGCTGTGACCTATGCCTGCTCCTCAGTGTTTTTTGCATCCTGACCAATACGAGTGCTTCCCCATGTGGCTATGCATGTTGTGGCATGTCCCTTCCTCCCTGGAAATGTAAGAAATAAGAATCTTCTTTTAATGGCATTAGCCTCTCCATGGTGCCACTCAGTCACCTCTAAAAATTAAAACCCCACAGGTACAATAACTGAGACAGCACAGAGAAAGGGTACCCTACTCCAGTCAAGGGGACCAGAAAAACTTCCCTGAAGAAGGATTAGACTTAGGTGAATACAAGGGGAATACATTTCATGAGAAGAGAAAAGAATGTATAAAGGGCCACGAGTGACAAAGTATAGCAGGAGAGTAGAAAGGCAGATCCACTCAGTGGTTCATCTTCAAGGCACTAGAAATCAATAAATACTTAAATCACATGAATAACAGGATTTTATCTGTTTTATTAGGGAGATCCATTTAGCTGCATTGTGGGGGAACAGGTCTTAGTGGGGAAAGTTAGTAGGTTTTTAAAGCAATGTAGGAAAATATTGATAGTGTCCTCAATGAAATTGGTGACTGGGAATGAACAGGAGTTTATAAAAAGATGTTCAAGATGAAGAACTGAGCAGCGCTGCTGAACTGAAAGAAAGGAAGAGGAGGAAGTCAAGGTTTCTGGCTAAGGAACTGTCTAGTAGTTCCTTTCACTGAGATAAAGAACCCAAGGGGAGAATCAGATTTGGGGGAGGTTAAACTTGAGATGTCTGTCAGACACCCAGCATTCAGTGGGATATGATGGTCTGGAAAGATAGGAGAGATGATGCTCTAGAACATTTAAAAATCATATCTGAACAATTGAAAGTCATCTCTAAGAAATAGAAGTGGCAGCTATGAATGATGCAGGAAGCGTGAGCTGAAAGAAAGAAGAGTTCAGTTGGAAGCCAGAAAAATTTCCATATTAACCAACAGGAAGAAGAAGAACCATCACGGGAGATTGAGATAGAATGATCGGAGAAGCAAGAGAGCAAACTTTTGCCTGGAATTCTCAATCTTCCATCTTCACCCCACAATCACTAACTTATTCATCTGAAAAACTATTCTGTCAAGATTCTTCATTGAAAACTCACCTTCAAGCATTGCCTCTTTTGTGGTGCTTCCTCTGACTCAACCCAGGTAGGCATAGGGTCCCTCCTCAGTTACAGTGTGGGTCTCGGCAGATGCACGTCTCCCTGATGGCAGAGACCGTTCTCACCATTGTGTCCCCAGGCCAATAATGAGCACAGAGTAGGCATTCAATTTGCCTTTGTTGAATAAAAGAAGAAAACTAGGTTCTCATGCTTGATGCATGGGATCGTCCTTACGTAATTACTTGAAGCCAATTTACTCTTATTTTGGAAATAATTCTAATACATTTTCTAACCTATAGGTGATTAAAAACGGAGAGGAGATGGAACTAGAAGCATACATACTCGCATACACTGACAGAGCACTTCAAAGTGGCAGACTGGCAGGGTGTCCGGGTGGCTCAGTGGTTGAGCATTTGCCTTTGGCTCAGGGTGTGATCCCGGGGTCCTGGGATCAAGGACCTGGGGAGCCTGCTTCTCCTTCTTCCTATGTTTCTGCCTCTCTCTGTGTGTCTCTCATGAATAAAGAAATAAAATCTTTTTTTAAAAAGTGGCAGAGTGGAGCACCTGTGTGACTCAGGTGGGTCAAGTGTCAGCCCTTCAGCTCAGGTTGTGTCACACTCCAGGGGTAGCCTGCTTCCTCCTCTCCACTGCTTGTGCTCTCTCTCTCTTTCTCAAATAAATAAATAAATAAATAAATAAATAAATAAATAAATAAATAAAATCTTTAAAAAATAAAAGTGACAGCTTAAAAGTGAGAGAAAAGCTAAAAAGCTTTGTATGTGGCAGTCTAGTGCCCTTCGGTATAAGTGCCAACACGTTCACAAATTTTAACACAATATAAATCAGAAAGTTATGCCCGTGTGAGAACATCGAGTCTCCAAGGAGGTTGAATTATGACAGGTAAAACTGAGTAAGTCAAGAGCAGAGGTGTACATTTTTGATAGATTCATAATACAATGGAAATTATTTTTAGTTTTTTGCTTTTAAGGCAAAGGTTATATAAATGTTAGAAAGAGTCAAGAAGTAAAGTGATTACGCATTTTAGCTGAGCTTCCAGTTATCTGGAATATGCACATTATGTGGAGCAGCTCGTTCTCTAACAATGGGACTGCCCTATAAACAAGTTGCTGCCATATGTGGGTATGCATTACTCAGAATTACAGAATGGAATTTCTTGTCTTTCTCATTTATAAACTCATGAAGACAATGTTTATTACAAAAGCATATTAAGCATAATACAACATTTCCAAGTGGCTGTCCCATTGTTACCAACGTCTTCTATGTCAGGATATACAAGAATTTAAGATTTCTATAACATGAGTTTTCTCTCTATTCTTTTTTTTTTTAATTTTTATTTATTTATGATAGTCACACAGAGAGAGAGAGAGAGAGAGAGGCAGAGACATAGGCAGAGGGAGAAGCAGGCTCCATGCACCGGGAGCCCGACGTGGGATTCGATCCGGGGTCTCCAGGATCACGCCCTGGGCCAAAGGCAGGCGCCAAACCGCTGCGCCACCCAGGGATCCCCTCTCTCTATTCTTCATGGAAGAACACAGAAGTGTATTCTGTTGCCTTTTGCAAGGCTGAGCTTCCCCACCACCAACTATGACTGTATTCTCGGACATTAAAATAAAGCTCACTCAAAAAATATTCCTAAATAGGGCACAATGGTTAAACTGGCAATGCTATAAATATTACAGGACCAAAGTATATTTTTGTCTTTATTTCTCTATGCCAGACACTGTTAAACCACTGCTAATACACAAACTTTTTTGTTGTTGTTGTTGTCAAGGAGAGTATGCAGCTTCCTTAGAGCTATTTTAAATTCTGTGCCTCATTTCATATAAATATTTACCCAAAGGAAGGTGTCTGACAGTGAATATCTATACACTGTCATAATCCTTTTACACAAAGCAGTATTTTTACTCTACACATCTTACCAAAGGTATAAAAGGCTCCTCCATGAAAATCCCATTATGAAGAGAAAGAAAGAACAAAGAAATAACTACCATTATTCTCCAAAAGTTGAAGTTTATAAAAACAAAGCATCTATGTCAAGAAGCCTAACCAGTTTGCCCTGTGTTTGAAACCTGCTAAACTGGGGTCCCTGGGTCTCTCAGGTGGTTAAGTGTCTAACTCTTAATTTTGGCTCAGGTCATGATCTCAGGTCATGATCTCAGAGTCGTGAGACTGAGCCCTGCTTTGGGCTCTGAACTCAGCACAGAGTCTGGTTGACATTTTGCACTATAAATAAATAAATAAATAAATAAATAAATAAATAAATAAATAAATAAATTCATTCTTTTTAAAAAATCTGCTAAACTAAGAAATCTCAATGGAAAAATAAAACATAACAGTGGATTACTTTTTCAAAGCATCTGAAAATATTTATACTATAATCTGCACATTAAAAAACTCAACATATTTTAAGACAACCTCTGAAACAAGTCACATTATGTATTAGCTTTGCTAAGTTGAAATATTTGACAATTATAAAAAGCAGAACAGTGAAGCTACTGGTTAAAGACATTTTTTAGTGCTATTCTAACTGGTATAACAATAGCTTTTCTAGAGACTTTTTAGAATTATTCACGGAACTGAAATAATTTCCCCATGGCTTTTGTCTACAATAAGTAAACATATCCTCAAAGCAATAACATACTAATAACCAATATAGATTGAACTCCTATTATATGCCAGGCACTCCATACAGCATTTTACATGGAATTTGTAATTTGATTCTTGCAGTAATCCTGTAAAAAATATTACTATATTTTCTATCATACAGGTGAAGAAACTGATGTAGAGTATTTAAGATATAGCTGCCAAGTGAGGGCACAAGGATTCAAATTCATGTACCTCAATGACACTCTGGAGATCCAGTGGTGAGCCAACCCACTCCTCCTGCAAGGAGTGGTCTACTAACTGAGGTGGACTTCAAACACTCAACAGTACACACATAAGGGCTCTGAAGGAAAGGCAGAGGATACAGTTAGAAAATAAAACACAGGGTCTGACTTTGGGCTGTCAGGAAAAAAATGGAGAGTTAAGGAAAACCAGGGTGAGAGTCAATGATTAGTAGGAGGTAGCCAGGCAATGAAATGGGGAGTGTTTCAAGCAGCAATGAGGACATATGCAAAGGCCCTGAGGCAGAAAAGAGTTTATTTTAGTAATGGAACTAAAAGAAAATGAGTATATCTGGACTGTATTGAACACCCAAGAGAATAAAGAGAAATGGGCTTGGACAAGTCGGCAGAGCCTCACGGGCCTGAGAGGGATTTTCTATCATCCTAAGTACAATGAAAAGCAATTGAAGACTTTTCTATGAATAAAGAGAGGCATGATCCTATCTGCATTTTAAATTTCTCTGGCTACAGTGTGGACAACAGACTGGAGGATGGGAAGAGACCAGACTGGAGGCCATTGCAGGAGTCCCAAGTGGCTGGAAAGATGCTTGGGCTAGCGGTGGCAGGGAGGCTGGAAGAGAGAGAATCTGCCTACCGTGTACTGTACAAGTAGATTACAGGAGCTGGTGGCAGACTAGATGAAGGGGGAGGCATGACAACACTTCATCAGAGGCTTTCCTCAAATCAATGCTTAACCCCCTCCCACTTCTCCTGGGTCTGATGGAGACTAGTCCTTTTCAGAGTTAATATCAGTGTATATTTTTCATAATACTCAAGTGCTTCATGTTGTGGATCCCGGGAGGTTGTCACTCTGCTGGAGAACATATACATTAAGAAGAGAACTGAGAGTTCTCTCTTGACAAACAGAATCTGACCAAGCATCTTGATATAATACTTTCTCGTTCATTTTTATAAGACAAAATAAAAAGAATTATTTTAAAAAACAAAATAGTGTATGTATTATATTGTAGATATTATATACTAAATATATTAGACACTTATTAAAATACTAATAATTCATAATGTTTTACAAATTAAATACCAAGCCTCCAACCAAAAAAAAAATCAGTAAGTAAGCCCAACGTTTTAATGGTTAGAGATTTGAGAAATCATGTTCCCAAACATATATTCTACACATATTCTAGCTGCAGATAATTTATTTTAGCTAATCAGTCTGAGACTGGCTTCTTCTATAGACTGCTGTTAAAGTCATTCTTTATGAGATTTAGCCTCCTTAGGGCACCTGGGTGGCTCAGTCAGTTAAGTGTCAGCGTTTGACTCAAGTCATGTTCCCAGGGTCCTGGGATCAACCCAGTATGGTATCAGGTGTCCTGTTCAGCGTGGAGTCTGCTACTCCCTCTGCCCTTCCCCCAAGCTCATGATCTCTCTCTCTCTCTCTTTCTCTCTCTCTCATAAATAAATAAAATAAATAAAATAATTTTTTAAAAAATCGTTTAAAGAGATTTAGTCTCCTTTTCAGTAATGAAACACTTTCCAACGGCCACACTGGGAGTCTTTATGTCAGTACGTGGAACTGCGTGTCTGAGTTTTGAACTCAAACAAAGAAGAGAGGCCAAAAGAGTGAGAGTGCTTTAAAGCTTTCAATATCAATAACAGATGAGAGAATGGGGATGTTGAGCCTGGAGCAGAAAGAATAAGGATGACTATCTTAACTTTTTAATACATACTAGAAAGCTTGCATTGTGGAAGAAGAATTTACTTTTTGTGGCCACAGATGGCAAAACAAGGGTCCACAAAAAGAAGGACAAGGGAAAGCAACTTTTTGCTCAATGTAAAGAAAGTCTTTCCCAATACAACTGTTCAAAAATCAAACAGGCTATGGTGGCTCACTGTCATAAGTGGTACCCACAGAGACTAAGTGACCATTTTATATTAATGTTTTGTAAGGTTTGATCAGTCAAAAAGGCACTTGGCTGAAGATTCTAAAGTCTCCTTCTAGTTACAAAATTCACCATGTAATGATTGCCCCTAGCATCCATTCTTCTTAAAGATAATTCTAACAGTCATACATCTCCATTTGATGATTTGTGCAGTTCACTGGCATCACGTTGGAAATTGTAGGGGAAGAGGGTTTGAAACTAGACTAAGTAATTAGTACATTCCATTTCTCTGACCATAATGATTGGGTAAGGGGTGACCATGTGACTTCATCCAATCTGATTTCTTCATCCATCCAGGAATGCTGGGACAGATATGCTTTATTACCACTATACGGAATAAAGATAGGGAAGCCTATAATAACTGGTAGATACCTCAGGATCACATAGGAATGAGGTGAACAAAGACACCAAGCAAAGACCTGGACCTGTCATGTCATGGACACCAGCCTATCACAAGCCATGCCTAAAGCCAGTTCTCCCAAAGGACTTTTCAATTACGTGAACCAAAGAAGTCCCCTAAGCAGTTTGAGAGTGTTTTCCACACACGTAAACAGAGGATTCCTAACTTCTCATTCTTATCCAAATATGCATAAAGTAACTTGTTCTCAGAAAGAAAGTGAAAAAGAACCCAGCTACATTTTACATCCAGAGACCCACTTAGCAACCAAGAGGTTTCTCTAATACTGATCCCTGAGAATCATAAAAATCTCCATTTGGGTCTCAGTACCATTAGTAACTCTTTCAGAACAAAGCATATTAACATTTCAACTACAAAATTACTAAGCATTTAAAACAGGTTTGGGCAGCCAGAGTGGCTCAGCGGTTTAGCGCCTGCCTTCAGCACAGGGCCTGATCCTGGAGACCCGGGATCAAGTCCCACATCAGGCTCCCTGCATGAAGCCTGCTTCTCCCTCTGCCTGTGTCTCTGCCTCTCTCTCTCTGTCTCATGAATAAATGGGTAAAATCTTTTAAAAAAATAAAATAAAACAGGTTTAAGCAGTTTTAAGAAAACTTCTCACTCCACGTGTGTAAACTTAATTCTTCTTCCCCCATACAGGTCAATGAAAAAAAAAAAGAAAAAAAAAGCAGTTACAATCAATTTATAAATCTTACAGTGTTAATGATTTTGTGAGTTGACTATGTTAAATGCTTAAATGATTTCTTAATTTGCTTAAAGTTTTGTTAACTTCTCAACCCTAAAACTGTGAAAACCATCAACTATTTTGCATGCTGTTTCTCCGTATTTCCTATTTTGATTCTATAGAATGACTTTTGACCCACATCAGCAGATTATCTCCAACTAGGTTCAAACCCTCAGTCTTTGCTTATCTATGCCTGGATGTAAATTTCAAAATAAAAAGTGAAAATCACAGACTTCCACTGAAGCCAAATACTAGCATCAATTTTGCCTGCTGGCTTGTGGCCTATTAGTGTGTTGAGATATTGATTTTTTTTTTTTTCCAGTCCTCAGGAGAGTTAGGTAAGTCTCCGGGTGGACCGAGATCACACATCAGTAGTCTCTGGCCAGGAACAGCTTATCTGTTCACCCAAAATCCAATCAAAACATTTTCATTTCCTCTGTGAAGCATTGCAACAAAAATTCTAGGATGTGCTACCCTAAGTAACACTATTTGAAGGTTCTACCTTGTTCTTCTTTTATTGAATCTCACAGATTCCAGCTTTGGGAACCTCTGAAACATTGCTTTCCCAGCATATTACTAACGGCAAGTAGGACTTTCTTTTCAGTTAAATTCAAAGAACGCAAGAAAATTCAAAACTTATTTTTTTTTCCAGTGCCGAGATAAAACATTTAATCCGGTTTCTTTTCCCTAAAAATTATTTTTATGTCCTTTTACTCAGTTCTCCTCTTAGAAAAAAGGATTTTAGCAAGTTGCTCTTAGAAAAAGGGATTTTAGCAAGTTCTGGCTTAAAAATAAAATTGTGGATTTTCAGGATGGAACATGTTACAGTACATTTCTTCACATTATTGCTGTTCATGGACAAGACTCCTACAGCCAGATGAAATGTGAAATGTTGCAGAGACCACCCAACAGAATTCTTGGAAAATCTGAAAGAAACACTCCAGAAAGATGGGTTCTTGTTCTGATATGATGATCCCTATGAACTGTCAAGCACTTGTCTATTAACAAGGGTCATTTAACATTTCTGGTTCTAAATTGCAGAAAAGAAGTTCTTACCTCTCAACCTAAGATTCACACAGAAAACTCTATTTTGTGACAAATAATAACCTTAAATAGGTGCCCAGTTCCCACGAAGGTTTCTTATTTAACCAGGATAAAATAATTGATTATCTATAGTGCTTGAAATCTAGGTATTGTTGGCTATAGTAAGCAAGAATCATCTAAAGGAATTTAAATTTTACAATCAGTAAGAGATAAATTACTTAAAAATTCTCACTGTCATAGGAAAAAATATTTTATTTTATTAACAATAACCCATCACATATAAACAAGTATATTTACAAGCTCAAAACTCTTGGCTCTATATTTTTGACAGCAAGAATGAGAAGCTTTTCAGAGCATTTCTTCTCCGAAACCAGGACCTTCTTTGAATCCCACTCTAAATGCTCCCTTATCCCCTGTGGGGTCATGCTGCCTCTATCTGAAAATACAGGTATGACAAAGAAAACATTCTCATCTATTTTTGAACATTCTGAGATCTTTGAAGTGAAAACTCTTATAAGTAGTTGGAAGCATATTATTAGATGTCCGCTTAGAAACCATTTTGGTCAGAAAAAAAGATAACCTGCAGGGGGAAAAGATTGCAAGGCTGTGGATAACCACAAAATCAAATGATTTATAGCCCCTGGCACATACTTCTGCTTCACTGTGCTAGATTGACCTTCCAAAATGAGTAATAGAAACAGAATGGTTTTCAAACCTGTAGACGTGTGGAGCAGTGATGTGTTGAATTCAAGGGGGGAAAAAACGCCCCTGTAACCCAATAAATTCAAATTAATGACTGATGTAGTAAGGAGTTCTCACCCAAAAAATAAACAAAGATTTGCTGAGTTTTTAAATGATGTGTAAGACTGGCCCTATATTAGGCATTCCATAAAAGCCCGAGGCATGCATACACTAGCAATCTCAACCAAAGATTCACTAAGCCACAGGAATGGAAAGAGATTCACTGTATACCAGTAGGCAGTAATAGATTCAGCATAGAGCTAGTTCTGGAGAATCTGCCATCCCACTAATTTGCTTACATAATTTTCTTGTGCCTCGCTTACTCTGGGCTATTTCTGGATCTGTGCAGCAGAGCACAGATCTTTGTCCAGTTTAGATCACAGAGAAAAGAAGTGGTATGGATTCACTTCATATAGAATTGCTTTTTTTCTTTTCTCCTTTTACGGGGAGTCAAACTTCTTCAGAATATAAGATGGATGTATAAAATTTTTCACAATGGAGGCTACCATTTTGTAATGTTCAATAAATAGTAAAAAATAAGAATAGCCTAATGACCCTGGATAAGGGGGGGTATTAAGTGTGCTCATAAATTGAAATGTCAGCTGTGAAATATTTTAATATCATGGCAAGGAGTCAAATTAGTGCTCAGAAGACCTATATTTTCATCCCAGCTCTGCCATTTACAGCTCTGTAAATGCAGAAAGACAAACTCTTTGATGGTCAATTTTCCTCACTTATGAGTTTCTAATTTCTCAAGTTTATTCCAAGAATACAACAACGTTCTTTCTATATTGGAAGGCCCTATAAAGTGTTATATCTACCCTTATGAAAATCTGCAAAAGATGTGATAGTTTTCTCATATCTTAGTTAATACAAATTATTTTGCACTCATTTTAACCCTTAATTTAACTCAGTAAATATTCATTTGAGTCATCACCATGGGCAAGGAATTTATAAGTCAGCTACTTCTTTATCCTTGAGGTAGTCATAATCTAATGAAGGTGATAAACCCAAATACAACCACTCATTTCTTGGCAAATATTTATTAAATTCTTATTTGATGGCAGGCACTATACTAGGCCCTTTGCTATCAATATGCAAAAGCCCTATACCATGACTTCAAGTAACTTGTGTCCTAATGAGAAAGACAAAGATTTAAAGCTGCAAACTGTGCCTACACAATACATAATAAATGTGGTAACAGGGCACCTGAATGGCTCAGTTGGTTGAGCCTCCAACTCTTGATTTTGGCTCAGGTTGTGATCTTGGGGTCCTGGGATCTAGCCCTGTGTCAGGCCCTGGGCTCAGTGGGGAGTCTGCTTGGAATTCTCTCTCCCCCTCTGCTCCTCCGCTTCATGTGCTCTCTCTCTCTCTCTCAAATAAATAAATAAATCTATCTTTAAAAAAACAAACAAATAAATGTGATAAGAGAAGTATGCACAACATAGCTTAAGACTGGGGGTGGGGGATGCCTGGATGGCTCAGCGGTTGAGCACCTGCCTTCAGCTCAGGGTGTGATCCCGGAGTTCCGGGATCGAGTCCCACATCGGGCTCCCTGCGTGGAGCCTGCTTCTCCCTCTGCCTATAGGTCTCTGCCTCTCTCTCTCTCTCTGTCATGAATAAATAAATAAAATCTTTAAAAAAAAAAAGACTGGGGGTGGGAAGGAAGTAATGGGGAAGTTGGTAAGAAGGTTCTAAAATAAGATAACCAGAACAGATGAAAAATCCAGGATCAAATCTGTGTTAAAATTCTAGCTGTGCAATCTTTTCCAAGTTACTTGCTTTATTACTTTCTGAATGTGTAAAATTGAGAAAAAAATAAAAGAATATTATTTTCCTCATAGGACACTTGTGTGGATTAAATGAATCAATAGAGACAAAGCTTTAGCATTGTACCTGCTACATAACACATGCTTAACAAATGTTAGGTTGTTCACACATATATACTTCTGGTTGAGTACCTAATGAATGTTATACATATAACAGGTTCTCTGTAAATTCTTAGTTACAATCTGATAGGGTGACTATGAATGCTAATCTAAAGGATTATCATCATAAATATCTATTCCAACAATATAATATTGAAGATTTAGTTTTTCTTTACTAAATTAATACTATCCACTTGTTTTTCTTAGTTCTTTGCCTTTTATTTTATTTTATTTTTTTTTGTATTTATTTATGATAGTCACAGAGAGAGAGAGAGGCAGAGACATAGGCAGAGGGAGAGGGAGAAGCAGGCTCCATGCACTGGGAGCCCGATGTGGGATTCGACCCCGGGTCTCCAGGATCGCGCCCTGGGCCAAAGGCAGGCGCCAAACCGCTGCGCCACCCAGGGATCCCCCTGCCTTTTATTTTAAATGCAGAATGTAGAAAATAAATAAATCAGAAACAAAATATATGTATCCATGATAAATCATTTGGTTGAGGGTTCCAATTAATGGAATTTGACTTACTCCCTATCAATCTAGCTACCAGTTACAATAATCACCACATTATTTTTATTATACAAAGTATACATGTACTTTTAGGACCTTTCCATCATAGTTAACCTAGTGAAAGTTATTTCAATATTGTAGGTTCTTGAGAGATCACTGAAGGACTCTGTGTAAATAACAACAACAACAAAAAATGAGGATTAGAAGATATTATTTGGCTAAAGTGAGGGGTAGGATTTAACTGAAGAAGAAACAAAGTACAAATTATTTTATTAAAAATTAAAAGCCAGCTCTCCACTACTTGGGAAAACACAACCAATGTATTTCTTTTTTTGTCTGTATAACTAGCAAAAACAAGATTAGAAATCCCTTGGTTTTTAAAACTTTTAGAGGATACCTGATTTTCTCAAAGGACGTACTGAATTCTTTATGTTGATATAAATTAGAGATATAAACTACTCAGTTTCCATTGCAAACCTGAAAACATTCATCTGAATTTTGTAAAGGTCCAAAGAACTAGCCGGTTCCTTGTTTTTATTGTGAATAGTAAATAGCCACTCAGCTAGCTTTATTTTTTTAAGATTGATTGATTGATTGATTTGGTAGGGGCAGAGGAGCAGAGGGAGAGGGATAAACAGACTTGATGCTCCATCCCAGGACTCTGAGATCATGACCTGAGCCAAATTCAAGAATCAGTTACTTAATCAACTGAACCACCCAAAAGCCCCTCAGTTAACTTTGTTTCTGCTCTCCCTTCCTCTTCTTTTCCTTTCTCCTTCTTCTTCTCCTTCCATCCTTCACTCTTTCTTTCTCTCTTCCTTCTTGGCGTCCTTTCTTCCTTCCTTCCTTCCCAAAGTTCTGGCAAAGAGACAATGAATAAAACAGACATGGTTCTTCCCTCACAGAGCTTACAATCTTCTATGGAAAACTGTTAATTACCCAGGTGTGTTTACGACATGTTAAGGGCTATTATCAGGTAAGGGCCTCAGGTATAGTGTAGGAGAAGAGCACATTTCTGTGGAATGCGGCTTAGTTCACGAACAAGAAACAATTCATTACCCAGCATTTTAAAAGTTGCTTTACATCTTACTATGTATTTATATGTATGTATATAAATATAAAAATACAACATGTCAAACTTTGTCTTACGGTATTCCAGGGTAATTAAGTTTAAGCATTTCGTTTCGCCCTAATAAATGGGCTAATCCCCTCCATCAGACATTTATTAATATAAAGGAACAAATAAAGGAGATTTTTTAGAAAACCTATTTTTGTAATGATCAGAGACTTTTTGAGTAATGTGTGATCTTTCTAAAGAAATGTCACTGCAAACATTTGGATGTTGTTGGAACTGGTCTGGATTTTCAAGTCTCAGAGTATCAGTTATGACCTAATAAGACCTATGCCATCTGTTTTTTTCTTGCTTGGAGAAGCTTTTTTAAGTTTACTATAGAAGGACATATTTTAAATGTATTTCTTCCCACACAAATTTATATGCAGGTTGGCAAGCCTTCTCAAAGATCAACACTTCTGACTTCATCATAAGGGTTTTTTCCTACAGTGTAATCACAGAGGACTGTTTTCCAAATGCTTTTTATAAGTTTTGATCCTGACCAATTAGCTACTAAACCCCTACATGGACTGATTAGTTTTGCACAAACAAACCTCTTGCCATAAAATACCAACACTTCTTAAAGGGTAACACGTCAGCCATTATGGTCAGTTCTAATTTACGGCGCCTACTTGCCTTTCTAGAGGGTGGCAGTGGGCCAGGCAGGAATATCTAAGCTGGTTTGAAAGCTCGCTCTGGTTGCCTAGCAAACCTCCCGTCATGGGAGCCAGGCAGCCCGGCCTCTCAGATCTCAAGCATCCTGCAGACACCCTCCTCCCAGGAGGTAGTGCAAGAAGTATTCACAAATGCTTTTTTTTTTTTATTTTTATTTTTAATTTTTATTTATTTATGATAGTCACACAGAGAGAGAGAGAGAGAGAGAGAGGCAGAGACACAGGCAGAGGGAGAAGCAGGCAGAGGGAGAAGCAGGCTCCATGCACCAGGAGCCTGATGTGGGATTCGATCCCGGGTCTCCAGGATCGGGCCCTGGGCCAAAGGCAGGCGCCAAACCGCTGCGCCACCCAGGGATCCCACAAATGCTTTTTTAAAGAGAATACTTTATTCATGTCTGCAATCAACCCGTGTATATATTTAATACAGAATATTATAAAGGTGAAAATGTGGGAGAAGTTTAATATTTCTAGATTGACAGTCTCTTGACCAATTTATATGCAATACCAGTACAGCATATACAAGCAGAATGCTTTTTTTCCCCCAAGAATGATAGCACAGGTAGTTTCCAAAAACTCAAATTATACCAATAGAATATATACATAAAGCCAATAATAACTACTAAGTACCAAGAGCAGCAACAGCCTTCACAAACTCTGCATTCAGCTATAGGACAATAAACATCCATCATTTCCAAAAGTTTTGTTATAGTTGTAACTCCTCAATCATTTTTAGGAAGAGAGCTAGCTCTAGAATAGCATTATTAAAAGCAATTCTGGTTCAACATGGTCACCAGAACATATCATAAAGCAGGTACAAGTTCCTACATTCACAAGAGGCATAATATAATACTATCTTAAAGCAACACTACTAGAGTATACAATTAAAATTCTACTTTTCAAAGCAGAACTTGAAAATTCTACTTTTCCAGCCTAGCAGAGATGGCCAATGTTTTAAACCTAAGAGACACACATCTTTCCCTTCCCTTCTTCCCTCTCACTTGTTCTTTCCTTTCCCCCTCTTTCACTCTCCCTCTCCCTCTCTTTCTCACCCAATGCAATTTCAAAAAAGTTCTTGGAAACAGCGTGGAAATGTCTGAGAGGAGTGTGCTTGAGTCTAGACTTGGTCCAGACACTACCTGGTTGTACAGCTAAGTATAGCTCACAATTCACTTTCCTTTCATGTGCCTTATTTTCTTCATCTGCAAAAGGATAGCGCTGGTCAGGGTACTCTTCATGGACCTTCGTGATTCCAACGTTTTATGTCCCTTTTTTTTTTAAGATTTTATTTATTTGACAGAGAGAGGGAGAGAGAGCATGAACAGGGGGAGAGATAGGCAGAGGGAGAGGGAGAAGCAGGCTCATCTTTGAGCAGGGATCCCAAAGCAGGGCTCCATCCCAGGACCCTGGGGATCATGACCTGAGCCGAAGGCAGACACTTAACCGACTGAGCCACCCAGGTGCCTCGCAACATTTTATGTCTTGTTAATTATATAAAATCAAGAGAATCTCTTAGTCACTATGAGTTAGGAAAATGAGAGCAAATATCTGAATAATGTCCAATTTCAGTTTTTTTTTTTAAAGCAGAAAATGTCCATGGCAGAATTTCATCTAGCTTCTGCACCCAGCAGGTGCTAAGGTCCAAGCACGATTAGGAATGTCAGGCAAACTAATGAGACAGGACCAAGAGGAGTTCATTTGCATGTGAGAACACAGGTTTTGGTTTTTGCTGAAGGGAAAAGACTCCAGAGAGCAAATGTGATGGAGGACTGATAGTGTACCCCTAAGGATGCCTCCACCCATGAACAGGGATAGTCCCCGGCGGGGGTGGAAAGAGAGCCCAGTGCTATTCAGCATCTGCTAGCTGAGCCAGGACCTGGGGAAGCAGGGAGCACCTCACTCTGTGGAGTCACAGGGCTCTCTGCCACACTTAGGAGAGCTGAGAGAGAATCCTAACTCCTCCACAGCCAAAAGCATATTTACTTACAATAGTAATAATTTACATTTATTACACTTTAGACCTTAAAGCACTCTACTGTTTTTGTCTTATTACACCTTTTGCTATTGTGGCTCTTTGACTGTGTCTCTTTGCTTTGACTGCTAGAGACTTTGGAGACCAAACCGCAGGCTGGCCGTCAGGATTGCCTACGTCGTTGCACAGGCTTGGCAGCACCATTTAATCAAGGCAGAAAGAAATATTCCTTTAATCACCCTTATTATTCTTTCCTCCTTCTTCCAACTGATCATCAAAACCTTTCCCCTGCATTACCTAAACATTTCTTAACCAGGTCCCATTCTCCTTAACGCACCGCAGCTGACACAGTTCACGTTCTCAACATATTCCATAGCTGCAATAGCATCCCGGCAGCTCCAGACATGTATCAAAAAGGAAAAGACTTTTCCTCTTCCTGAGAATCCAAGAATTACGTGAGTAAATGTCACTCTTGCTAATAGCTCCCTGTTAACACGTTCACAGGACCAAACCCGAGATCCATATAACAGCTTACAAAAGCTTTCCTAATCTGGCCCCTGCCTACCTCTCCAGTTCACCTCTTATAATCCCCAGCTCTGTTTTCCATTCACACGGTTGGAAACACAGCACACCGTGCCATGCCTCCTTGCCACTGAAAATATTGTTCCATCTGCTCCAATTGCATTTTTCCTCACCTGCCTGGTAAAAATCTACTGGCTTCTCCCTTGCTGGACTGTCTACATTTTGCAGGCAGGATCTGTGCCTAATTTATCTTTCTTTTCCCAGTACCTAGCAAAAAGCTTGGCACTTCTTAGACATTTTTTTTAAATGTCTTGGAATTTTGTAACATCAAAGTTGGAAAATTGTCACATGAGCTTTCAGGGGACCAGTTCCCTATGCCCCTACCTGGGCAGAGGAATATAATCACACATCCCAACCCTATTTTTCCTCTCTTAATGATCAATTCAGAATGTTCATGGCTTTGTTCCATACTAAATGATAGCACCAAAAAGCAGTGCCAAATTAAAAGATTTTATATTTCTCATTAGTCATGCCACAAGATCCTCCTCTGCCAATTCTCAATCAAGAAGAATGGGCCAAAAAAGGAGGAGGAGAAGGAAGAAGAAAAGGAGGAGGACGAGGGGGGAGGAGGAGGAGGAGGAGAAGAGGAAGAAGAAGAATGAGCAAAGACTTCCTGCAGCCCTGCATCATCCTGGAGTACAGGTATACCTGTACCAAAAGGGATTGGTTTTGATATGTCTCTAGTTTTGCATGATCCGTTGGTCCTTAATCCACTGGGGAATGCTACACACCCACACAAAGCCCCTGGGTACTACCTCTCACATTTAACTCGCTGATTTACTGACAGATGTGTAAAATCTGATGTATCTAGACAGCTTCTGTCAACTACATGTGTATTCAAACACAAACAACATAAAAGTGCAGATTATTCCAGCTGAGATCAGCATTAATTGAAACTTAGTATAAAAATCCCCTTAAGACTTTCTGGAAAAACTTGTTGCCACAGGAACTCAGTTTTGTTGTCATTGTTATTTTAGGCAGCCTGTTGAGGAGTCTACCCTTCTTCATGCAAGGATTTTTCCATTAGGAGATGTTCAAGAAGCTAAGAAGAAGCAACTGCGTTACAGAGGAGCACAAAGTTGACAGTGATGTTAAGAGGCAGCATTCTCTCCAACAGGATGCCATCTGCAGGCATTTCCTGGGGAGCACACAACAGTCTGCACCTGTGTTCTGGAAGGGGCAATATAGTTCAGCTAGGCTTCCTGTCTGTACTTAGAGCTAGGAAGCAACCTCCGAGGTCAATATTTGGGTTCTCAAACTATGACATGTTAAATTTAGCTAAAACACCAATATTCTAAAGCAGCCACCACACTGCAAGTATGGCAGAGAAAAATTTTTCCCCAAAATATATACAAGGAACCCAGACACCACAGTTCCTTTATTATATATCCAGGGAATTTCTTGTTTTATTTAAAAGATTAACTTTGTGCTATTATTAGCACAGGTGTATAACTAAAGATATATCCATGGATAAGACCAGCCAGTCCAACTATGGCTAAACTACACTAAATGGATGATAGTTCTGGTAAAAAAAATATATATATATATTTCTAGCTGTCTGAGATCCCTAAAAATACTGTGACTCCTACAGGACACCTTTCCCTGAAATTTAAAATGTAACACAGCAATATGGGTTTCTATCCTATTAAAACAGCAGTCTTATATTCACAACTGACAGAAATTTTTAAATTCCAGGAGTTAATGTACAGGGAAATGGCTGTTAACCGTCTTTGGTTTCATAAATGGATAAATACGGTTTGTGTCTCTATGTATGAACATGTAGGTTCCAAGAGAAAATCCAGTTAGAAAATATGTGTGTCCCATAAATCTGTACATCAAAAAGAGTTAAGAGCAAAATCTACTGACCATCCTGTCAGTAAGGTTTGGAGTTTCTTCAGGGAATTCTTTAGAAGATAAAGTAAGGAGCACCACAAATATAGCATGTTTTTACTTCCAGAAGGTGTCATGTACGTATAGGCCTTGGAACAGGAAGCCAATCTTTCTTCTCTAACACTAAAAGATTTCGTGAGAGAATGAAACAACCTCACCCATGAGACAGAGGTATGTGTACTTCAGGCAATGTCGAATTAGGATCCAATTATTAGAACTGGGGACAAAAACCATTTGACAGTAAACACATCTATTAGTTAACTGGAATTAGTTAGTGGCTAAGAAATTACACTGAAATACAAAGATACATCTTCCATGTGAATTTGACTTTGACCTTCACTCCTTCCTCATTTATTTAACCATTCCAAAAGCATATGGTAAAGACCAAGCATATGAGATGAGTAGGATACAGTCCCTACCCTCTAGGTGCTCTCAGGGTAGTAAGGGAAAAAGCCATAGAAACAGATAGTTTTGAAACACTATGTTAAGTGTCAAAGATATATGGACAGAGTATTATGAAAACACTGAGATGAGGTAATTAGTTCAGGGCCAAGACAGGCTATGTTCGGAAGGTGACAGAAGTTAGCCAGGAGGAGGGCAGAGAAATGCATATTTAGGGAGAAGCAAGAATGAAGACAAGGGATGCCTGGGTGGCTCAGCAGTTGAGTATCTGCCTTTGGCTCAGGGCATGATCCCGGAGTCCTGGGATCAAGTCCCACATTGGGCTTCTTGCATGGAGCCTACTTCTCCCTCTACCTATGTCTCTGCCTCTCTCTCTCTCTGTGTCTCTCATGAATAAATAAACAAAATCTTAAAAAAAAAAAAAAGAATGAAGACAAGATGGCAAAAGAAGTATATTATAAATCAATCAATAAATCAATCATATGAAAAATAATTATAAGCAACTCTAGCAATCTAGAGTTTAAAGCTCAAGTAGTTAAAAAAAAAAAAAAAGATAAGGCTAGAGCATTAGAGCATCATTAACAAAGAATCTATCTTCCCAAATTGAAGAGCTTTGGCTTTAGCCTGGAAGGGAAGAGTTTCCATCTGAAAAAAGTGGCATGGGCCATATGTGTTTAATACATCAGCCTGGCAGCTGTGTAGAGGACAGATATGAAGGTAAGATCTGGGCTAGAGACAAAGATGTGGGCATCAGAAACATGACGACGAAAGCAGAACCGCAGAACCCCCGGAATGGCATAATATGCAAGGGCTAGTGCACAGAGTGGGAAGCAGGGGGCTGACCATGAAGCCTTACAGAAACCCAACATTTAAAGTTGCAGTAAGGAACTGAGGTGGTTCTTAATAACAATCTTCTCTGGCTAGAAGAGGTTATTCTTGATCAGGCCAATTTGCCCACACTCTGCCTGGTTATTTCATGATTAGACTGGTGTCCAAAAAAGAAATGGTTTCATATGTGTATTATGAAAATGCTCATTTAAGATTTATTTCACCCTCAGCAAAATTGTTCCAGTATGCAATCTGAATGAAGTTGGAATATGAAACACATATTTCTTACTATATGACACTAATACTACAAGGAAGTTTTTTCTTTTTTTTTGATACTTAAATTACTTCCCAGTTTTGAGAGAGAATGCCTAAGGAAGTGATTGCTTTGTTCCATGGTGGATTATTTTGTTTTTTAGGGCCCATGGTCCAAGACAGAATAAGTACCTGGTGATGTGCCCACTGTAGGTGCCAAGTATTGCTGTATCTACTTTAATATGTGTGAAGCTGGATCACTTAGATAAAAGTTGTTTTTCATGACATGGGTGATCTCACCCACTCCAATGACTTCAACCATCAACTGTACACAGATGAATTCCAAATCCTTCTCTTTCTCCTGAGCTCCGGATCCTTATAGACAATTGCTGACAAGGCACGGTGGGTGGCTTCCAGGAACCTCACATTTCAAATGCATAAAAGTAAACTCATTATCTTTCTTGTATACCTGTTCCTTCTCCTATAGTTAGTGTCTCCAAGGATTCTGCTAACATTTGCTCAATCACCCAAGTCATCTCAAATTCCTTTCTTCTTCACTGTTTTCCACATCCCTTCAATCACCTTATCTGACGGAATCAAATTATTTTGATCTGTGATATGCATCCCCTCTTTTCTCTCTCCCTCATCTTCCATCTTGCCCCTTACTAGGACAATAATCTTCTAACTGCTCCACCGGCCTTCAGTCTCTCATCCAACCTCTCTCCATGGGTTGATCATATTATTTCTTAAATGTGTAAGATGTTTTTAATGGGATTCCAATTGCCTTTCTGGGCCACAAGCCCCTCCATGTTGTGCCTCCTGCCTAATTTCCCAACTATATCTTTTGTCTGCTGATCTCTGCCCTCAGCCTGCCCCACAGAATTGGTTACATCCCAAAGCCCTGGTTGTAATCGGCTCCTGCACTCAGAGGCTCTTAACAGGACATGCTGGTTTATGACTCAAGGCTGTTCTTAGAACACTTTGTGTGACCCTCTGCTCCATCCTGGTACATCCCATCTTATATTTCAAGCCGAAGCTTGTATATTCCATCTTCTAAAGTTTTGATCATCTCTATCCCCCTTCCTTGGGGACAGCTTCCACTGTTCCCTATACCGCCTTCAACAACAATGCTTACAAATCCTATCACTGATTGCATCACATATTTGACTGTCACTACTATAGTGCAAGCCTTCTGAAGAAATGAACCTTATAATATACATCTTTGTGTTCCTAGGACCTAGTCTGATTGATGGTAAGCCCTTAATTAATGTTTACTGACATGGATAAATGTATCAAAACAGCTTTAAAAATTGGCATTTAGATTAATACATTTTCCTGTCCTCCTCCCTTTTTTTTTTTTTTTAAATAGTCTCCATACCCAGCATAGAGCCCAGCATGAGATCTGAACTCATGACCCTGAGATCAAGACCTGAGCTGAGATCCAGATTCAGGTGCTTAACTGACTGAGCCACCCAGGTGCCCCACATTCTTCTCTTTTAATTGAATCAACTTTGGTACATAAAAATAGCCAAAATAAGAGGGGGAAAGGGCCAAGTATGGTTATTGCAAAGAGGTTTTGGCTCACAGTCCAACTCTAATCAACTGCAAATGGCTGGTAAGGCACAAGCTTGAGGGACAGAGAGATCCAGTTGAGGCCCTGAGAAATGAGTATAATGATAGCTCTTCCTGTAATGTTTGTGCCTTATATTTGCTCTCCTTCATTTAGTGCAAGTGTTCAATAGCAGATCTTTTTTTCATAAATATTGAGTATTTTTAAAGATCTCACTTTGTGCAATGAGTAAGGTAGTATCTCTGCATTTTAAGAGTATATTACATTGGAAACACTACTAAAACTGGCTGCTGCTGTTTGATACTGCTATAGAATTCTTAAATGTATATTTAATTTTATAACAGCCATAATCTTGGCCTGGGCAGTCTGGTTGGTACAATTATTTTTTTTTATGTAATTTGATGGGTTTGGAAATCTAAAATAGTCTTGCATTATCTCTGAAATACTTAAGAATTATTACTACCTAATATTGTGTCGTGTCTTTTGTCAAACACAAAAACTAGATATACTGAGTTAAAAAGGCAAATGAAAATTTTATTCCTATGTTTAGATTAAGTAACTAAAAAAAAAAAAGGAACACCATATATTATCTACAAAGTAGATTTAAGAAAATGCAATTCCTAAGATTTCCTTTTGAAAATTACTCTCTTGTTCTGCACAATCTAATTAGGGTCTGTTTCATTATAATTTTATCTGAACTCTATATGCTGTAGCACTGCTCTGCAAATGAGTCATAGGGTAACTATTCCCAGTTTGTGGCCAATTCTCCAGAGAAGCAAAGGAAAAAAGAAACAACTGCCTTTTAAGGAAATCAAACCTGTTTCTAGAGATAAACCTCTTTCTGTTTCTATTTGAACATAGTCTCAACAACTGAAAATGAGAATACTATAAAATACATTACCTATTGGAGGAGCCACCCAGCCAAATATATCTGTAGGTTTGTTTAATGCTTTTCCTATACCATAATGTATTATATAAACACATTATATAAATATATGCACCTGGACATACATGAAATGGTAAAATAAAAGG
Source organism: Nyctereutes procyonoides (assembly GCF_905146905.1). Classification (NCBI taxonomy): domain Eukaryota; kingdom Metazoa; phylum Chordata; class Mammalia; order Carnivora; family Canidae; genus Nyctereutes; species Nyctereutes procyonoides. Next base: position 587,125 of record NW_026575130.1, read on the forward strand.
ACAGTTTTGCTTCTGCAAACATTAAGACACCTGGTCACAGTTTGGAATTATATTTTGGCTATTTTGTTAAAGAAATTTGTTTTTAAGAGTGAAAAAAGAGAACCTGCAGTTTCTAGGAAATTTACAAAGGAATTTGTATTGTGAGGAGTTTGCATAGAAAGCTAATCCGGAAAGATGTTTAAAGAAGGTTTATAGGGGCACATGGGTGGCTCAGTCAGTTAAGGGTCTGCCTTTGGGTCAAGCCATGATGCGGGTCCTGGGAGCCAGCCCCATATCGGGCTCCCTGCTGAGCGGGGAATCTGCTTCTCCCTCTCCCTCTGTCTCTGCCCCCTCAACACCACCACTCATGCTCTCTCTCTCAAATAAATGAATAATTTAAAAAAAAAAAAAAAGGCTTCATGTAGCAGGCACCATTCAACTAATTTCCTCTTTAACAAACAATTTGAGGGGAAAACTGTCGCTTCAGTTTGGACTTCTCTGTAACTCTTCTCACTCTGAATTTGAAGTGAGAGAATTTAAACTTTAGTATATGGTGGCTGGGTATTTAGCTATTTTTCCAAAATCTTGCAATTGTTTTATCCTCCTTACATTATACCAAAATATTTCTAACACTAATCTTTTTTTGTCTGTGTCTTAGAATGGACTAGAAATAACTCCCGGCATAATGAAATTCTTCTTTTAAAAGCACAAGTAATTAATGTTTATCCAGTAGCACAAAATTATTCCTACAGATTGAAATATTAGTGTTATTCCTGGAAGTCATACATAATAAGGGACTTATAACATCTACATGTAGATACACATATCTACATAGTATAAAACTGGGATTTTTTTTTTTTTTTTTACTAAATTCTTTCTACCCTTAGCTGATCAACAGAGTTACAGCTGAAAAGAATTCAAAAACTAAAACCCGGGATCCCTGGGAGGCGCAGCAGTTTAGCGCCTGCCTTTGGCCCAGGGCATGATCCTGGAGACCCAGGATCGAATCCCACGTCGGGCTCCCGGTGCATGGAGCCTGCTTCTCCCTCTGCCTATGTCTCTGCCTCTCTCTCTCTCTCTCTCTCTCTCTCTCTCTGTGACTATCATAAATTAATTAATTAATTAATTAATTAATTAAAACAAAAAAAAACAAAAATTAAAACCCTTGATTCCCATCTACTAAGTCACAAAATCCTGATACCATTATTCAGTTGGGGAATTACAATGGTTGAATTCTCTGAATCTAAGGGAGTTTTTTTGTTTTTAACCAAATTACTTTTAATCTCCAAAATGATTAAAATCAAATTTGTAAAATCAACAAAAATGATCTGTAATGTAAAGGACAGCATTATCTAAGAAAAAGTTTATTTAAAAAACATACTTGGCGGGGCACCTGAAACACCTTGGCGGGGTGGTTCAGTTGATTAAGGTGAGGCATCTGACTCTTGACTTTGGCTCAAGTCACGATTGCAGGGTCAGGTGATCAAGCCCCATATCAGGCTCCATGCTGGGCATGGAGCGGGCTTAAGATTCTCTTTTGCCCTCTCCCTCTGTCCCTCCCCATGCCCCCACCCACCCCTGTGCTTGTGCTCTCTCTCAAATTAACTAAATAATTAAACAATTACTTGATGAAATTATTAATTATTTAATAATTTTAATTAATTAATTGGTTAATTAAAATATCAAGTAAAACACCTTGAAAAAAATATTCTAAAATAATAGTTTAAAAACCTAGGGATCCCTGGGTGGCGCAGCGGTTTGGCGCCTGCCTTTGGCCCAGGGCACAATCCTGGAGACCCGGGATCGAGTCCCACGTCGGGCTCCCGGTGCATGGAGCCTGCTTCTCCCTCTGCCTGTGTCTCTGCCTCTCTCTCTCTCTCTCTCTCTGTGACTATCATAAATAAATAAAAAAAATAATAAAAATTAAAAAAAAAAAAACCTAAGGTCTGGGGCACTTGGGTGGCTCAGTGGTTTAGCATCTGCCTTGGCTCAGGTGATGATCCTGGGGTCCTGATATGGAGTTCCACATCAGGCTCCCTGTAGGGAGCCTGCTTCTCCATCTGCCAATGTCTCTGCCTCTCTCTCTATATCTCTCATGAATAAATAAATAAAAATCTTTAAATAAATAAATAAAATAAAAACCTAAGATCTTATAGAAAATGAGTGTATATTTCTTTTTTTAAATTTTTTTTAATTTTTATTTATTTATGATAGTCACAGAGAGAGAAAGAGAGAGAGGCAGAGACATAGGCAGATGGAGAAGCAGGCTCCATGCACCGGGAGCCCGACGTGGCATTCGATCCCGGGTCTCCAGGATCGCGCCCTGGGCCAAAGGCAGGCGCCAAACCGCTGCGCCACCCAGGGATCCGAAAATGAGTGTATGTTTCTTAGACCATGGCATAGGTAAAAGGTTTCTCTAACAAGACCCAAAAAACATTAAGTATAAAAGAAAAAAAATATGTTTGATTACATTAAAATTTTTATTCATCAGAAGAAAGCTTAAATAACATGAAAAGACAGGTTATCAAATTGGAGGTCACTCACTATACATACAACTGACAAGGTTTGATATGTAGAAAACGTAAAGTACCTGTACTAGTCAATATGAAGAACACAAATAACCTAATAAAAAATATTCTAAAGATATGAACAGGCAATTTGCATAAGAGAAAACACATATAGACAATAAACATAAACTCAATTTGCCCGATGATCAAAGCAATACAAATCTAGACCACAATAAGATACCATTTTACAACCAGAACAACGAAGTTAGAAACTCTGATCATATCAAGGGTTAGAGAAGATGTGTAGCCACAGGATGCCTTATACATTGCTGATGAAATTGTAAAATCATGCATCATTTGAAAAAGAGTTTGGCATTTCCTAAACCTGATCATTCATAAATACAACCCAGCAATTCCACCACCCCCCCCCCATGGATAACAAAAGAAAGGCCTTGCCCATATGCAACAGGAGATGTGTTCTATTAGCAATACTCACAATAGCAAAACCTTGGGGCAATCTACATGCCCATGGACAAAAAAATGGTGAGTGAACTATGGGGTTAGTCACACAATGAAATTATACATCAGACAAAACAAATGAGCCAGAATTGTAGCTATATGAGTATATCCTAGCGACAGAATCTTAAGTGAAAAAAAAAGTCTCCAAAGACTACATAAAACATGATATCCTTTTATTAGAGTTAAAACAATTAAAGTAAAAATACTTCTTAAGTACGCATAAATATTCAGTAAAACCATATAAAAAGAAAGATATGTAATGATGAATACGGGATTCAGGATGACAGTGACTTCAAGCAGGGAGAGGCAGAGTGATTTGTGGGGGAACATAATGGTAGCTGTTAAGGTATTGTTTTAGTTTTTGTTTAGAGAGTGGGGGGGGATTACATGTGCTTATGATATTATTAAAAATAACTTAATGGGCAGCCTGGGTGGCTCAGCGGTTTAGCGCCGCCTTCAGCACAGGGCCTGATCCTGGAGACCCGGGATTGAGTCCCATGTCAGGCTCCCTGCATGGAGCCTGCTTCTCCCTCTGCCTGTGTCTCTGCCTCTCTCTCTCTCAATCCTCTCTGTGTGTTCTCATGAATAAATAAATAAAATCTTTTTTTTAAAAAAAAGAAGTATGCTATGAACCAAGGGGCATAATTATTACAATTATGGATTCATGTTGTCCAAAGTATAAAAAGAAGTTTAATTTTAATTAATTAATTCACAGTCCATGACTCAGATGCTTTGGAAAGCTTTCAGATAATGACCTTGCTTGTTTTTATTTTTTTTTCTCATTAAACTTTTGTTTTAATGGGTCTCAAAATTTTGTGACAGATTTTTGGTCAAAGTTGTTTCCATTAAAAAGTACTGATTTTAAAAACTAATAACTTAAAACTGCCACACACGCACAAAAAAACAAATGGTCCACAAAACCTTCACCTTTCCGAAAATATGAGTGGGAAATATCAGAAAGGGAGAAAGAACATGAGAGACTCCTAACTCTGGGGAATGAACTAGGGGTGGTGGAAGGGGAGGTGGGCGGGGGGTGGGGGTGACTGGGTGACGGACACTGAGGGGGGCATTGATGGGATAAGCACTGGGTGTTATTCTGTATGTTGGCAAATTGAACACCAATAAAAATAAATTTATTAAAAAAAAAGAAGAAATTAAAAAAAAAAAAAAAACTTCCCTTTTCCTTCTGAAGGTTTTACGACGCATTGTTATCATTAACCAGTCTTTTACTATTAAACTTCAAAGGCCAATTGACACAAACAGACCATTCTTCCACCACTGATTAAGATAGGGGGTGGCTGCGCAGCCCAGGTGGCTCAGGGGTTTAGCGCCTGCTTTTGGCCCAGAGCGTGATCCTGGAGTCCCGGGATCGAGTCCCACATCAGGCTCCCTGCATGGAGTCTGCTTCTCCCTGTGCCTGTGTCTCTGCCTCTCTCTCTCTGTGTCTCTCATGAATAAATAAAATCTTAAAAAAAAAAAAAAGACTGGGTGGCAGGTATTGGGGATAATGTTCATTTAGCCCTCTGAGCTTTCTGGGTATACTTGGTGACTTTGCCAGCTCCAGAGGCCTTCTTGTCCACTGCTTTGATGATACCCACAGCAACCGTCTATCTCATGTCACAAACAGCAAATGGCCCAGAGGAGGACAGTCAGAGAAGCTCTCAACACACATAGGTTTGCCAGGAACCAATCAACAACGGCAGCATCCCCAGATTTCAAGGACTTGGGACCATCTTCCAGCTTTTTTCCAGAACGACGATCTGTCTTCTCCTTCAGCTCAGCAAACTTGCAAGCCATGTGAGCTGTGTGACAATCCAGCCCAGGTACATATCCAGCACTGATTTGGCCTGGATGGTTCAGGATAATCACCTGAGCCATGAAGCCAGCTGCTTCTATTGGTGGGTCATTTTTGCTGTCACCAGCCACATTGCCACAACAAACAACTTTGACAGGTAGGTTCTTGACACTGAAGCCCACACTGTCCCCAGGAAGAGCCTCACTCAAAGCTTTATGGTGCATTTCAACAGACTTTACTTCTTTGTAACACTGACTGGAGCAAAGGTGACCCCCATGCCAGGCTTACAAGCTCCAGTCTCCCCTCGGCCCACTGGGACAGTACCAATACCATCAATTTTGTAGGCGTCCTGGAGAGGCAGACACAAGGCTTATCAGCTGGACGAGTTGGTGGCAGACTGCAATCCAGAGCTCCAAGCAGTGTGGTTCCACTGGCTTTCCCATCTTTACAGGTGACTTCCCATCCCTTGAACTAAGGCATGTTAGCTCTTGGCTCCAGCATGTTGTCACCATTTCAACCAGAAATTGGCACAAATGCTACTGTGTCGGGGTTGTAGTCAATCTTCTTAATGTAGGTGCTGACTTCCTTAATGATTCCCTCGTATCTCTTCTGGCTGTAGGGTGGCTCAGTGAAATCCAATTTGTTAACACCATCATTTAGTTGTTTTACACCCAGTGTGTAAGCCAGAAGGGCATGCTCACGGGTCTGCTCGTTCTTGGAGATAACCTGCTTCAAATTCACCAACACCAGCAGCAACAGTCAGGACAGCACAGTCAGCCTGAGATGTTCCTGTAATCATGTTTTTGATAAAGTCTCTGTGTCCTGGGGCATCAGTGATGGTCACATAATACTTGCTGGTCTCGAATTTCACAGGGAGATTATCAACGGTGATACCACGTTCACATTCAGCTTTCAGTTTATCCAAGACCCAGGCATACTTGAAGGAGCCTTTTCCCATCTCAGCAGCCTCCTTCTCAAATTTTTCGATAGTTCTTTTGTTGATCCCACCACATTTGTAGATCAGATGGCCAGTAGTGGTCTCCTTGCCCGAATCTACGTGTCCAACGTCGACGATGTTGAGGTGAGTCTTTTCCATTCCCATTTTGGTTTAGGTTTAGTGTGGTTTTCAAGACACCTGTGTTCTGGCGGCAAACCCGTTGTGAAAAAAAAATTTGTTTTTCTTTTTTTAATAGTACTTTTTAACATTTAATATTTCTGGGCAGCCCGGGTGGCTCAGCGGTTTAGCACCGCCTTCAGTCGAGTCCCACATCGGCCTCCCTGCATGGAGCCTGCTTCTCCCTCTGCCTGTGTCTCTGCCTCTCTCTCTCTCATGAATAAATAAATAAATAATCTTTAAAAAACAATTAAAAACATTTAATATTTCTCATTACATAAAAAACAATTCCAACTGTCAAAATGAAATATATAAAACATCAACAGCACTAAGTTCAATGGATTTACTCCTTCCCAGCCCCTCTGATTTTGCTATAAGAGTAACTACTTTGTCTTACTTGCACTCTTTTTCTCCTTTTCTCCTTCCAGTGTTCTGAAAAACACTTTTCTGGACCATCTTTTCCCTGGAAGAGATGGCATCTTCACTCCTCCTATTTTCTCACCACTCACATCCTATTTGCTATCTTTCCTTCACTGCCAAACTTTACATTGTCTATGCTCCTATCTGCATGTGCTCTAATTCCCATTCACACCCCAGCCAACCTCAGGTCAGTGTGGCTTCCATCCCCACCATTCTAGTGAGAGGCTATCACCAAAACCTCACAGGGTCAAAGGTATGCATGGTCTTACAGTCCTCTTCCTTGAGCTCTGAAATACTTGTCACTGATAACTCATTCCTTGAAATATCCTCCCTTCTTATCTCTATCTCTCCAGAGACCTCTTTTAACTTCTCTTATTGTCTCCTCTTTCTTTGTCCACACTTTATATATTAGTCTTTCCATGTTTTTTTCCTCTGCTTCTTGCTTCATCTGGTTCAACAATTAACCCCAGATTTCTTCTGGCATTGGCCACTCTCCTGAGCCCAGACCGATACTCTTAGCTCTTCATTATACAGATCCTTCTGTGTGTCCCATAGAGAACTCAAATTCAATTTATTTAAAATTCAATTAGTTTTTTTCCCCATAACTGTTCCTCCTACACATTTCAATAAATATCTCATCCATCCTCCAAACTGTTGTCCACTCTTCCCCTATTCTTGCCATCGACATCTGAATCTTTCTAATTTGCTGCTTCTTTTCCATCCCAGTGCTTTAGCCCAACCTAGTCTCATTATCCATCACTGGAGTATTGTAATCCCGCCTCACTGTTCTCCCTCCTTCCAGCTCCTTTGTCAATAACCACCTCCACACTGCCATTGGGTCATCTTGCTGAGCACACACCAGAGCTTACCGTGCCCCTGTTTAAAAATCTTTAATGAGAATTTGAGTGTTTGTAAGAAATAAGATCATGAGTTGAAAGGAAGACAGTGACTTAATCCTTGGTTCTTCTCAACTTCTGAGATAACAAATTTAAGAGATTCTAAATTTAGTATCTTTTAACTCTTTCCATGATGGTGAGGTGGCAAGATTTTCATTACAGGCTTCCTCACGAAGAGTTTTCTGTTGATGGTGACACAAGGACTTCAGGCATACTATGTTAAATGGGTATAGACTTTTCGAATGTTATCAGAGGAATGTGCCAATGAGCCTTTACACATGGGCAAAGAAAACAAAGTAATAAAAAAAGGCTTGGGCATCGAAAAGGAACATTTCAAATCCTATCTGATTGCATTGTGTATTATACAATTCACGAAGATTTATCCTACACTCATAAAAAAGATCACTGCAGTACCAAAACTGAACAATATCTCAGTTCTGGTGTCGCAGCTCCTTGGTTCACTGAACACGCCTTGCTCTTAATGGCTCTTGTGTCCTGGTTGAACCAACGCCAGGCTCCCTAGGCCTGGAATGTCTTTGTCCAATACAGGGTCCAGTTTGAACTGTGACTCCTCTGTAGTGCTCCCTGATGCTACCATACAGAATTAGGTAATTCATGATTTTTATTTTATATATTTCTCTTGAAAGCCTTGTCATGTTGTATAATAATCGTAAATCTGCCTCTCCCGTGGAAGTTTACGTTTCTTGAGAGCAGGGACAATGTCTTATTCACCTCAGAATCGAGCATAGTTGTGGTACAATCAGAAATATAGTTAGTCTTTGTCCTTGCTACCTGGCATGCAGCTCCTAAACACTTGGAATTTCCTGAGTGATAGGAATGTTTTTAGTTACTCATAAGGAGCCTTTGTGAGCACACCTGAGTTTATTTAATGAAGTGACTTAGGGTGGCATCCCTGGATAGCCTCAGGATAGGGTGGTCACCAGAAAGACCAAGTGATTTGAGAGTTGCAGCTTTCAACCTCATCCATCAACTTCTAGGAATAAGAAGAGGGCACTGCAGATTAAGCTTTACAAAAACACATGAACAACAAGGTCTGATAAGCTTCCAGGTTGGTGAATGCATCCACTTGCCAAGTGGTGCACCCCAGTTTGGTGCATGGGGACAGAAGCTCCTGCACTGAGGACCTTTCTTGACTTCATCTTATGAACCTCTTCATCTCGCTGTTCATCTCTATCCTTTATAATATGTTTTATAACAAACTGTCAAGTATAAGGTAAATGTTTCTCTGAGTTCTGTAAGCTTCCCTGCAAATTAATCCAACCCAAGGAGGGGGTCTTGGGAGGCTCCAATTTACAGCCAGTTAGTCAGAAGCACAGAAAATAATCTGGAGGGACACCTGGGTGGCTCAGTAGTTGAGCATCTGCCTTCAGCCCAGGGCATGATCCTGGAGTCCTGGGATCAAGTCCCACATCGGGTTCCCTGCATGGAGCCTGCTTCTCCCTCTGCCTATGTCTCTGCCTCTCTCTCTCTGTGTCTCTCATGAATAAATAAAATCTTAAAAAAAAAAAGAAAACTTTATAAAAAAAAAGAAAAAAGAAAAGAATCTGGATATGTGACTGGAGCCTGAAGAGGTGGCAGTCTTGTAGGAATTAACCCCCAGCCTGTGGGATCAAATGCCATCTCCAGCTAGATAGAATCAGAATTGACTCAAATCCGTAGGACAATCCAGTGTCTGCTGAGATATGGAGAAATGCTTCTTGGTATTGGATAAACACATCAGAATAAAACTTTTAATAAAGCCAGTGGTGAAAATGCTTGTTAAATTAAAATGAATAGCAGAAGCTAAAAATTAGATGGAATCCATAAATCTGGGAAGTATGGTTGATTTTACCCTGAAATAGCCAACCCTAATAATGATTATGCATGCAATAATAAATAAAATTACATGAAAAAATCCTTACTATGAAGTTGAAGCTATCAACATAAATAATAACCATTCACTTAGCTCAACATTTTCTTTAGTAATGATGTCTGAGATTATTTTATAACTGCTGAATGTTGGTGTTAATTAATAGTGGGCTAGCCAACTAAATAAAACCGTGGTACAGCTAAAGCTTTGAGGTAGATGTCTTCCATTACAAGGATAAATTACAGGGAAGGAATAATTGACATTTCTGGAAGCCTTTATTTGAACAGCTGTCATAGGAAGGAGTGGACTCATTTTATATTGCATGTAAGACAGAGTGTGAATCAATGAACAAGAGTTAAAAGGAAGAAGATTTCATCTAAATATAAAGAAAAATTGTCTTTGAGTAATGGTGACCAACAATAATTTAGATTTCACTGGGTCCCAATATCAGAACTATTTTATAAAAGGTTGGTTTTTTTAAAGATTTATTTATAATAGACATAGAGAAAGAGAGAGAGAGAGGCAGAGACACAGGAGGAGGGAGAAGCAGGCTCCATGCCGGGAGCCTGACGTGGGACTCGATCCCGGGACTTGATCCCGGGACTCCAGGATCGCGCCCTGGGCCAAAGGCAGGCGCTAAACTGCTGAGGCTGGTTTTTATATACCAGTGGTGTTGTAAAAAAGAAGTCCTCCATCTAGAGGCAAGTTGTACCAAAAGAGAGGTCTCTTTCAACTCTAAGGTTTTATGATCCCATTAATACTTTCCATATTTTTCAGTTGTTGTCATTCTGCAATCAATCTTATTTTGCACATAAGCGTAATCTCATCAGTTGGTAACCTGTTAATTCATGTCTGTGCCTCAAGGGAAATTTCTCTTTATAAAATAAGTCTGTGTTCTCATTGTATATACATCTATTATAAAGGGAGATAAAAGAACTCTGGATAAAAATGAGACTTGTAAACAAAATGATTTTTAGTACATGTCTCATCTCAACTCTCAGAATTAACGATCTAAAGAGCTTCTAAATGTTAGTATTTCTTAACTCTTCTCATGATAGTGAAATGGCAAGACCTTTGTTATGACCTCTCATGCAAAAAGTTCTCCTTTGGCTTTGACACAGAAATTTCATGCAAACTATAAAGAGTGTAGAGTTTTTAATGTTATCAGAGGAGCATGCCAAAAAACTTTTATGCATGCATGAAGAAAATAAAACAATAAAAGAAAGAACAAAGGATTAAGCATCCGAGAACATGTTGATATTTCCACTCCAGCTGCTTGAAAGGTGACTACATTCAACAGAAAAACAAATGGTGAAGGGGAAGAAACAAAGATTGAATTAATCTCAGACATACATCTGGAGTCTATAAGAGAGGAGAAGAGAAGTCTATGTGACTGATCCATATTAATGGATATCCAAGAAAGTTCATGCCGGTATAACACATGCAATTACCAATTATCCATGATGCTGGAACCCAGGATAGCATAAAATGATTTGAATCTCAATAATTCAAAGATAAATTTGCTTAAAAATCTCACCCACATAACCATTAGTTTCTTTTTTCTAAGATTTTATTTATTTATGAGAAACACACACACACACACACACAGAGAGGCACGGACACAGGCAGAGGGAGAAGCAGGCTCCATGCAGGGAGTCCGACATGGGACTGAATCCCAGGTCTCCAGGATCACACCCCGGGCTGAAGGTGGCACTAAACCGCGGAGTCACCGAGGCTGCCTTAACCATTGGTTTCTTAAATTAAAATATTTTCTTATCTTTACTTTATTCATATGACAGTAAAAGTGCTACCCAGCAATAAAGGAATGAAGGGACAGAAGATGGATAGAAAAATCCAGACTAGACATTTTGTATATTTATTGAGGGTTTTTTATATGTAAGGAACTACGAGGGAAAAGAAATGTAAAATACACTCTCTGCCTTTAAGAGACTTAGCATTTGCAGGGGGCAGGGGGAGGAGGCGGGTGGAAATCACATACTTGTGAAAAATCAAATAAATTAACGGTACATATTCAAACACCAAATGTACAGACATTGACAATATAAGACACCCACAGTCTTAGAAAACAAAGTACTCATATTTTATTTGGAAGGATGCACTAAAACAACTGGACTGAACTAAACTTTAAAAGATTATTAGGGGGGAAATGGCTGCATAAAATTAGAAAGATTTGTTCTGGTGCTGTGTTCATCTTAAAATAAACTATTGGACAGGAGTCTCCCCCAACCCCAAGCATCCACCCACACACTAAGCTTTAAAGAATGTAGCTGTTTTATGAAATGTTTACAGGTAGTTGGTTAAAGTCCCCTAAAGCCACTTAGTCCCTGAAGGCACTCTGCCCTTTTTTGGAGACTGGTGCCTCAGTTTTCCTCTCTATCTTCTCGATTAGTTGAACCTGGCAATTCATAAAAACACCGTATTTCCCATAAACCCATGAACATACACAAAATTCTACAAGTCATTTCTAAGCGTCTGTGTTCATGAAGATTGATTTTGAATGCTGTGAGACTGGAAATCCCCAGTGCAATGCTCCTCTTTTAGATACCAGTATAGGCATGTTCTGCAAGGTCAAGAGCAAATGAAGGGACAGAGGGCAAAACAAAGTCCCAGCACAGAAAAGGAAAAGTTGAGTGATCCAGTCTGCTTTCTTCACTGACATCCTTTTTCATAGCGCCATCCCATCCCAAGGAGGAATGGGTTCAAAGGAAGCCAAGTGGTTGAGGTTACAATGTCAGGGTTTCTCTCTGTACCTGGAGCCACCTTCAGAGCTAAAACAAGAGTGAGAAACAGCAACATGTGTTGCTGCAAAGACAGAATCTAAGATTAAAAGCAGCAACACAGAAGGGACTGGTGAACCTTCAATCCTTTAGCTAGATTAATGATTTGGGGGTCACTGCAGAACACAGACTCTGAAAATGGAAAAAATACGGGGGAATCATGTTCAGTTCATCTGTTTTCAACACATGGAAGAGACCAAGAACACACTGTGAGTGATCTATAAATGCCATTGTGCAATTGCTGTGTCATCTCATTTGTAATTATTTTAGTTTACAGATAGCTTTTGGTATGTGGATGCTAACTTCTGGAAAGAGTCAGAGATGTGAGTCCAGGCTGTCCATATTCTGTCCGTAAGTGTAATCACAATGCCCCTGGGGACACTAATAATCGGAAGTTTACTAGCTTCAGCTCCATGCTTAGGTAGAGTTCACTCACATCCTTCTGCTCCCGCCTTCCCACAGATGGGTATGGCCCTCAATCCATCCATAGCCACCCCTATCAACCACTCTTTCCGGAAGTCTCCATGACAAGGCTGCCTTTCTGCTAGAAGAGTTGTGGTTCCTGTGCACAAAGCTGCAAAGCTCTCAAGGAAATAAACTACAATGTCTTCAGCCCTTGTCATCCCCTCCTTCTACCCCAACCTCACCACACATGAGAAAAAATGCCAGAACATCCCCCTCCACAGGGCTGTGTCACACATCATCATCTGGACTCTGGCACAGCCAAGGCCCTCAGTTTCTATCGCTTGCATCTAATCTCTCTCTGTTGGAATGAAAGGTTGTCCTCCAGCAAGGCTGAGGAACAAGCTTCGCCATTTCCCACAAACTCCCCTCCCTTCCCACACACCCAAACATGTCAACTCCTATAGGTCAAGCCCCCCACCAGCATATTTTTATCTTGGGCTGCCTCAGAACCACTCTGTTACCACCACAAAATTAAGCTAAGGGCCAAAAAAGAAAGAAAGAAATTAAACTAAACATGTAGAAGGAATAGATGGTCCACATGTATATAAGTTCCTGTTCTTTCAATGTTTCCATGAAAGGAGATTTATCTTCCATATTATGTTTCCCTCAGAGTGAATTTACAATCATTGGTACTTTTTTGTTAAGATCTAAAGAATGTTTGAGAGTACACCGGAGCCACACACTCATCTCTCAGCACCCAGTCATTTGGACCTGTACTCCTAGCCAGGTTGCTGGGCCTGCCTAGGGGATCCTCTGCTAAGCCAGAAAATTTAACAGAGGACCAGAGATGGTCATTGCTCCATGCTTTATATTACACAGGCTTGATCTTCTACAAAATAAATCAACTTTTTCTAAGAACCACCCATATTAGAAACCTTTAAATTGTATTAAGATGAAATTATATAAGCTATATTAAAAACCAAACAGAAGTTTTGCAATACTTTTGTAAATTAAAACAAACAAACAAACAAAAAAAAACAATTCTAGGGGCACCTGAATGGCTCAGTCAGTTAAGCATCTGCCTTCAGCTCAGGTCATGATCCCAGAGTCCTGGGATGGAGCCCTCCATTGGGCTCCCTGCTCAGTGGGGAGACTGCTTTTCCCACACATTCTCTGTGCTCTCCCTCCCTCTCTCAAAATAAATAGATAAATTCTTTTGTTAAAAAAATAATTGTAAGATCTAAATTTCGATGATGGTGTTTCCCGTAAGGAAATCTTTCTCTTGAAACTGACACTGTAACTTTAGGAAAACAATACAATGACATTTTTTGCAATACTTTTATATGTGGCCTTATCATGAATACAACTTATTTTCATCTCTCAAAAGAGAAATATCATCCTTTTAGAACTTCTCTTATCTTTAATTCTCCCAACTCCAAGGTACATAATTACTTGCTCCTCATAATCCCAGAGCAGCAGGAAGCAGCAGGCAGCAATAGCCACAGCTCTTTCTGTCCACAGGTCCAGTCCCTGTGCTTTAATAAGGAGCAATAGAGTTTAGTTATTTCTTTAGGACAGGTTGGGAGAGAGGGGAGAGGCGGGGCAGAGGTGGGGGGGGGGGAGACAGAGAATCTTAAATGGGCTCCATGCCCTGTGCGGAGCCAATAATGGGCTCAAACTCATGACCCTGAGATCATGACCTGAACTGAGATCAAGAGTGACATGCTTAACCTACTGAGCCACCCAGGTGCCCCTAGAATAGTTGTGGTTTTTTTTAATCTGATTTATCTGATTATCTTCTCTTGATAATACCATGAAAAGCTGTAAACCCTGATTCCCTGGGCATTAATATTGCGGGTTTTTTAAGTGTATAACTACTTTATTTCTATACATTCTTTCAAAATGTATGCTGGTTTGCTTTGTTTTGTGTTTTTTTGTCAATTATGAGAAATATTCTTTCTTTCTCATTCCCACACTTCATGGATGAATTTACTTTTGTCCTTCTGGAAGCATGTAAGCATGTAGAATATTCTCTTTATTTTCAAGAGACTGTACAGGCATGGGATCTTGGTGCGCCTGCAGGTAGACAATTTCGATCTGAAACTCAAGCCGCCCTCCAGCTCTACGAGAGTGTCTTCCAGTATTTATTTGATAATTTCTCCCATCTAGTTTCTCTGTTCTCTTCTTTTGGGGCTTCTATTAGATACTGCATCTTCTGGATGGTTTCTATATATGTTTTTGTCTTTTTAATTGTATTCTGGAAACTTATCTCAACTTTGCTTTCCATATTTTCTATTCCTTCATGTTATTTGTATTTAATTTACCAATTTAAATCATCCTTCTTGGGAGAAGAAATGTGTGGGAAATATCAGAAAGGGAGACAGAACATAAAGACTCCTAACTCTGGGAAACGAACTAGGGGTGGTGGAAGGGGAGGAGGGCGGGGGGTGAGGGTGAATGGGTGACGGGCACTGTGGGGGACACTTGACGGGATGAGCACTGGGTGTTATTCTGTATGTTGGTAAATTGAACACCAATAAAAATTAATTTATTAAAAAAAATAAATCATCCTTCTTGTTTTATGGTCATAAATCTTGTTGAATCTTGTTGATTATATTAGGCATCTTGCCTTTTTTTTTTTTTTTAAGTTTCTATTCCCTAAATTGTTTCCTCTAGAGTCATATTTTCCATTTGTATATTTTGGTCTTTCCCTTCCATCTTGCCGATGCTCTCCATATTCTTGGTGATCCTTGGGTGGCCTCTTATTTGTACGGTTTTTTACTAGGAGCTCTGTGTGGTGTGGGGAAGAGTATGGTATCAGACTTCAGACCACAACCCATTTCTCCCTGTGCCAGAATGAGAAGGGCTTCATTCTGGGGTACTATTATCCACACAAAATTCCTTCATGTTCTCCACACATTCTTTCAGTGTCTTTAGAGAAAAGCCACCTTGGGCTTTGCCTAGAAGAATACTGTATTACTAAGTGCCCTTCAATGAGAATGGTGAGTGAGGGTGGTGGCTACTGGTATAGTGGTATGTGTTTCCAATAAGTTCTTTTGTTTTCAATCCCTTCTCCCCCCAGCCCTTCTTCTTTACATATGTTATTTATTTATCATGAGAGACACAGAGAGAGAGAGAGGCAGAGACATAGGCAGAGGGAGAAGAGGGCTCCCTGCGGGAGCCTGATGTAATACTGAATCCCACAATCTGAGCCAAAGGCCTACGCTCAACCACTGAGCCACCCAGGTGCCCCTTGTTCTTATTCTTCTTTTTTATGTGTGTCTTTTAAATAGCCTTACTGAGGTATCATTGATACAGGAATTAATACCTTTTGCCCATTACTTTTAAGACACTAAACGTTTTGCAAAATTTTCATCCTGAAACAATCTGGAAATTTAACAGAACTGAAAAAAGTTGAAATTTTTTTTCCTCTCAACAATTCTTCTTCCAAGACATTTTTTTAAAGTTACAAATAGGGCAGCCTGGGTGGCTCAGCGGTTTAGCGCCGCCTTCAGCCCAGTGCCTTATCCTGGAGACTGGGGATCCAGTCCCACATCGGGCTCCCTGCATGGAGTCAGCTTCTCCCTCTGCTTCTGTCTCTGCCTCTCTCTCTCTCTCTCTCTCTGTGTGTGTGTGTCTCATGAATAAATAAATTAAAATATTTATATAAATAAAGTTACAAATCAGTACCAATGTTTTTAAATGTTTAGAGATCAAAGTATGTTACATAGATTATTTGACTTTTTATATTTACTTATTTTATCAGCTAAAAACAATTATACTCGCCAGTGTAATAATGAGTAACATACGCATGATAAGAAAACTTCTCTTTATATCTTTATTCAGATAGTCTTCATTTTCACCAAAGAATATAGCATGCCCTCAGACATGTGATTTTACTTTTAGGGATTTATTCTGCAGAAATGATCACACCAGTACACAAATATATTTTATAAAGACCAAAGTATTCATCTCAGTACTAATTTTAATGTTGAAAATTTAGAAAAAACTTACATGTTCAAGAGGGGATGGGTTATATAAACAGTGGTGAGTCCATACAATGCAACAGCATGCAGCCATTAAAAATTATGATATACATCAGTATTCACTGACACAACATGGTATTTGTGCAGCGTTACTGGACAAGGAAGTACATTTAGTACCATTCATTTCACATAGAATTGACTGTGTGACTGTAAGTTATCACATGTGCTGGAAGAGGGGTCTAAATAATTCTTTACTGAAATGTTAATATTGTGGGGTGCCTGGGTGGCTTAGTCAATTAAGTGTCTGCCTTTTCTCTCCCTCTGCCTTCTGCTCCCACTGCTTGTCCTCTCTCTTTCAAATAAATAAATAAAATGTTTTAAAAAAAGAAATGTTAATAATGTATCATTTCTGGGCTGTTTGATTTTTACTTTATTTTTATCCTTTTCTGTAATGTTTGAATCTTTTTTACAAGAACAATGTGTCATCTTTCATAATCCAAAAATAAAAACCGTTTTCAATTCTAGCTATTTTCCTTTTTTTAAAAAAAGCCATAAACTCTGAGCAATCCACTTGTGGGATAGAGACATGATCTGATTAAGAATCTAGCACTTTAGGGGGATCCCTGGGTGGCTCAGCGGTTTGGTGCCTACCTTTGGCCCAGGGCACGATCCTGGAGTTTCGGGATCAAGTCCCGCATCGGGCTCCCTGCATGGAGCCCACTTCTCCCTCTGCCTGTGTTTCTGTCTCTCTCTCTCTCTCTCTCTCTCTCTCTCTCTATGTCTATCATGAACGAATAAATAAAATCTTAAAAAAAAAAGAATCTAGCACTTTAAGATGGGGAACTAAACTAATCAAGGTCAATATGCTAAAAACTCTCTCCTTTTTCTTTTTTGAGACATTTTTTCCTAGTGAGAGAGGTTTAAGGAATAGATGAGGAATATCAAATACATTCCCCCTTCTCCATCTAACTAGAATACCTCACAGAAGTGAACAGCTAGATCAGAACGAGTGGTTTTACTGGATGAGATGGTCCACACCCACTGTCTCTTTGGAATTTCTAGTAAGGTAAGGAGAACAAAACTTAAAAGTTATAAATTATGTCATATTCAGAGTCTGAGTAGAGAAGTTAGATTTTTAAAAACATCAACTGTGTTTAAATCCACAAATTCTTAATGGTATTTTTAAAATATATTGGTTACATTAGCATATGCTAGGGAACTCTCTCATTATTTAGAAAAATATAAAGAAAAAGAATCGAGTGTCTACTGAAAAAAGAAGCATAAGAAAATGCAGTGGAAATTCACTCAATACAATTTTAAGCATAGAAAAAGAAAATCTTGTGAAAATACATTAAATTGATACCTTTTTGATAATTTTTGTGGTTTTTTTAAACAAATATGTTTATTAGAAGTTGGAGAAAGGCAGATCAAATTACCATAGAATGCTGCATAAAGATTTTCCCTTTCAGAGAGCCTGGGTGGCTCAGTAGGTTAAGCATGAGACTCTTGACTTTGCCTCAGGTTATGATCTCAGGGTCCTGGGATCAAGACCTGCATCGGGCTCCTTGCTCACTGGGAAGCCTGCTGGAGATTCTCTCTCTTCCTCTTTTGCAGCCCCTCCCCCCACTCTCTCTCTCAAATAAATAAATCTTAAAAAAAAGAAAGAATTGCTCTCCCCAAAAATTACTACTTTATTTTTCAAGCTAACAGAGAAAATGCGACTATTTATGGACATTTTCTTTCACCTATTATCTTCTTGATTTAAAATAGATGCTAGCTAATGGGTGCCTGGGTGGCTCAGTCCGTTAGATGTCTGCCTTTGGCTCAGGTCATGATCCCAGGGTCCTGGGATCAAGCCCCCACCTCAGGCTCCCCACCTAGTAGGGAATCTGTTTCTTCCTCTCCTGGTTCCCCCTGCTTATGCACTCACTCTGTCAAATAAATAAAATCTTAAAAAATAATAATAATAATAATAATAAAATAAAATAGACCCTAGCTGAAAGCAACCTTAAAATCATCTATTCTAAATCTTTCCTTTTATAAATAGAGAAATTGAGAGTCAGATAATTTTAATGACACCACACTTAAAGGTCACAGAGAAAAGTTACATCAGAACCATGCATAGAATTCAGGCTTCCCAGTTCTCAGTTCAGTTCAGGCTTTTCACTGCACCCTTTGGATTGGTGTCTTGTTACTACATAATATCAAATAAAAATATGATCGCACACATATAAAACATATATATTATTATTCTAATTACCCTTTAAATAAATTGTGCATTTAAAAAAGCATCAGGTAAAGTTTCAGTGAGATCGGGCTTTATAGTGGTTGCCATTCTCCCACTAAAGAATAAGATGTACATCCAGTCATTCATTTATTTATTCAACAACCCTTCAATAAATATATAAGTGTGCCCTAAGTATCTAATGACACATATGTATAATATACATGTATATCATCCACCTTGAAGAGCACTATTTTATTTATTTTTTAAAGATTTTATTTATTCATGAGAGACAGACAGGCAGAGACATAGGAAGAGGGAGAAGCAGGCTCCCCGCCAGGAGCCCAATGTGGGACTCCATCCCAGGACCCCAGGATCACACCCTGAGCCAAAGGCAGATGCTCAAAGAGCACTATTTTAGAAGATCCCAATAGCTATGGTCTTGCTTTCAAAGAGCAAGGTGCCAATAGAAGTATGGAAAAATGCAAACCTTTTAACTAGAAATGCTAATTAGAAATGTCCATACCAAAATTAATATTTTCTTGTTTAAGTGCAAAATATGAAGGTATATCACACACTGACAACACTCTTCGCCACCTTGGCTCCGGGACACCTAGGGCCTGAGTAAGAGTTCCAGTCTAGAAGTATTGTAAATACCTAAAGCAAATATCTCCTTGTTTCCTGCTGTGCTACAGACCCTAATCCCTGCCACCCCAGTCCCTGCTGTCCTCTGTCCCCATCTCTGTCCCAGCCCTCCAACCTTATCTTCAATCCCAAAGCATAACTGTCTTCAGGTTCCCACTTGGCTTTGATGCAGATTGTGAACTTCAACTCATGTTTTCATCCTTAAAGGTTCTGATGAAGTTATAAAATTCTCCAAACAAATATGTATTTATTTTTGACTGAATGCAATGTTATCACTTGGTAAATTACAAAGAGGAGTCAGTATTAACCAATCAGCTAAAAAGTAACAGTCTTTATTGTATACCTACTAGGTGCCTGGGAGAAACAAATAGAAGAACATTCTATTTCAGGAAAGGTCATGGGCAAAGTTACAGAGGACTGGGGGAAGAACAAATATGTCATGTTGGGAGAAAATGAGAACAGCCTCACAGGAAGAAGCAAGCAGCTTAGAACAGAAATAGTGAAAGGTGAAAAGCCTTTAAAAAACTTAAAAGGGTGTTTCTAGGAGTGAAGTGCTGAACCACTGAAAACACACTCCCGGAAAATGCTTATAAAGACCAAATAATCCTCCATTGCTGTTCATCTCATGCCTGAATCAGAAAATCCAGTATGGGGGAATCCCTGGGTGGCGCAGCGGTTTGGCGCCTGCCTTTGGCCCAGGGCGCGATCCTGGAGACCCGGGATCGAGTCCCACGTCGGGCTCCCGGTGCATGAAGCCTGCTTCTCCCTCTGCCTGTGTCTCTGCCTCTCTCTCTCTCTCTCTGTGTGACTATCATAAATAAATAATGATTTTAAAAAATCCAGTATGTTATTACCTTCCATGAAAATCAGTTAAGAGAGACTTAGCAGAATTTCCTGTATTTTCTCTGTCTTTCTCTCATACACACACACACACACACACACACACACAGGGTATCTCCTCTTTCTTCTGCAGATAAAGCAACATCAGATTTGATGTCTTAATTTGCTTAGAAAACTCTGTGGGGTAAGAGACGCATAAAAAGAACTAGATAAAGAGTGAGAATTAAGAGAATGGAGGCAGTGAAGATAGAGAAGAAGGAATTTACTTTCTCAAATAAGAAAGAAGCAGAGGCTCAGACTAGTGAAGGTAATAAAGAACAAAATGGAATAAATATCATAATGGGATCTTTAATTGAATTTGTGTCTCCTCTCAGCCCTGAAGGAACCCTGGTAACTCACTCAGCATGAAGCTCCAGGGTGATCTGGGCACAGAGGAAGCACACAATGATGCGCTTCCTTTCCTGATAGCAGCTCTGCCTCAGGATGAAATCTCTTCTGATCAACATTTCCCCATCTGGCAGGCAGGCAGCCAGGAGACTGGAGACCCAAAATGGGTCACTGCATTTGGACTCCCTGCAGCAGCCAATAAACGTAATATAATATTTACACAATTCAACCTAATATCAGTCATGCTAAGCGCCATCCAATGGAAAATGTTGTGCTTCTCACAAAAGAAATAAAATGAAGGTGAGTTCCAGGGTAATATCAGACTCCCAAGGCCTGAGCCTTTCACAAATTTTGTTTTTCATTTTCGTTTGATCTTGACTGATGAAAATAACTCATCACTGTTTGGAAAGCTAAAAACACCAAGAGCTTAATGTATTATCATTTACTTAGAAAAAGCAGCCTTATATAGTAATAACTTCTAATTTGGAAGAGAAGAGTGCGGGGGTGTCGTTGGGGGAGGGAACAAAGTACTCATTAGCCTTCGCCAAAGGCCCTGGCACTGAGTTCTCCTAACTACTCAGAGATCAGTGTCCTATATTTACTTACCAGGGACAATTTATTTTCTTTTATATTTTCAAAGCACTTGAAATGATTCCTTTTCTTTGTGATGATTTCCATATGCTGTTTTCAAGGAAAGGGGCATGGCTTCTTACTCAGGGAGTGTGAGGCCACATTCTGAAACCATTAAATGCCATCCCACAGGGAGGGATCCCAAGGACTGCAGGGGCCCTTCCAATGACATTGAGATCCAGATTTTAAAAGGTATTGTGTAGAAGACAGCAAATATTCCTTCAATTTCACAAAAGTTGGTTAAATACATTAAATAACCACAAGAGGTGATACTAGTAATTTTTTTTAAACCACTGAATGTTTCCTCTTGTTAAGTGACTTATATTTATAATTTCTAACCCTGAAAATAATCCTTAGAGATAGGTCCTAACACAATCCTCACTTCACAAATGGGGAAACTGAGGCACAGAGATTAATATGCCTGAAAGAGTCAGAGTCCACTCACTCTAAACAGAGCTCAACACAATTATATGCAATTAATTCTTTATAGCTTCAGGTACTTTCCTTAAAAAAAATATCTGGGCACATCTGGGTGGCTCAGTCATTTGGGTGACCAACTTTTGGTTTAGGCTCAGGTCATGATAATAATAATGAATAATAATGATGATGATGATTTTAATTATAGTGCTTGATTAATAAAGGTTGTGAGTTCGAGTCCTACCTTAGGCTCTGTGCTCAGCAGGGAGTCTGCTTAAAGACTCTCTAACTCTGCTCCTTCCCCCACCCATGTTATTTATCTAAAATAAATAAATAAAATCTTTTAAAAATATCTGTACTATATTTAAGCAAGACAATCATTTTATTTGGCCTTGTATAATGTATAATTTTAGGATCCATTTGCCTTAAACTAATTAAACTGCGTAACAAAGAAATTGTGGTTAATCATTGATACTGCAAACATTTTGCAAACTGTTGCATTTTATCAAAAATAAATATTGACACTGGGTGAAAGAAGTATCACATCTTGTTCTATTTGCCTTTCATGCTCTTCACTTCCATTTGATTAAACCAAAGGTTTGGTTTAGTGCTTTCTTAACTTCTGAAGAAAAAATAAACTTGTGTAGAAGACCATTACTTCTTCCTCTAGTTAGAACAATGATGATGATGAGAGACTCCTTTACTGCATGATTACTATGTGATATCTGAATACACAATATCTACAGTTTGGTAAGGTACATTATTTTTTTTTTTTAATTTTTTATTAATTTTTTATTTATTTATGATAGTCACACAGAGAGAGAGAGAGAGAGGCAGAGACACAGGCAGAGGGAGAAGCAGGCTCCATGCACCGGGAGCCCGACGTGGGATTCGATCCCGGGTCTCCAGGATCGCGCCCTGGGCCAAAGGCAGGCGCCAAACCGCTGCGCCACCCAGGGATCCCAGGTAAGGTACATTATTAACCAGTTCTTTGGGTCTCAGATTCACCTGTCAAACTGGTGACACCTTTTATCTACAAAAACAGAAATTTCATTACATAGCACCCCATTTTACAAATAAGGAAAATGAGGCTCAAAAAATGTGTTTAAAGTTACACAGAAATGGCAGCATTAAAATGCTTTTGTCCGTTCAAGGGTCAGTTCCCAAACAATATCTAAATAAGACTATCTCTTTTTTGAAGGAGAAATGAAATTAAGACACACTAGAAAATACAAAACTTTTCTTTATCCTAGGTCTGACATCGAGGTCAAAATAAACAGGCTCCATGTATCAAATTCTCCTTAACACTCCTTAAATTCTTCTTCTCTCCCTGGGAGGATCAATTTCAGAGGAAGAGAAAGATTCGTTTCATATAATTTCTAACTAAACTTCCACATGAGAGGCAGTGGCAATTTATTCATTTAAATAAAGTGTTCTAGACACTGGTCAGTAGGCTGTTGCATTATGAAAAGCTGAAATAGATGAGGAGGAAATATGAAGAGGACAGTTCAAAGTTGTACCTAGTAGGACCAGTATGTTAATCATTTAATGATGGGAAAATAACCACATGCCCAGGGTTCCCAGGAGAGAGGGTTTTTCACTTTTATCACTGTTAAGACAGGAGGCCTTCTATAGCAATTTCTAATGGAAATATGTGCCAGCTATACTGGCATCTTTAAGGTTCCATGAACTTGCCAAGGATGTTCCAGGGCCCTTTTTCATACTTGTAGGGCACAGTGCCTGGACATAACTGCACGTAGCTGCCAAGGCAGCTGAAACATCTATGGACATTTATTTTCATCTCAGAAATGAGAAGGAAATGAGTACCAACTAATGTTTAATCTACATTAGCATAACAGCTAACATAGGTGCCCTGGTCCAGTCTAGTCCAAGCAGTTATGAGTTTCATACAATATTTGAGATGACCCCACCGAACGGGGGACCTCCCAACGTGGCAGAAAGGAATGATGGTTCCTTACATGTTTGTTCTCTCTCAGCATATTATAATATATAATGTTTTACAGTGCTTAAGTTAATTTCCGTGGTATTACCCAATTTTAACTCCCACAAAATGACACAAGTTTTAAAATATTCCTGAAAGGAAGCTATTAAATAAAGATAAGACTTACATTTCAAGTACAAGAGAACAAGAATATGGCAGAGTTAACCCTTCTCTATAATCCTACAGAAACTCTTCATCAGCCATTTTGTGAGATTAAAAATCATTATTGCCTAATCATATGACAGGTAGATAAAATATCCCAAATTACCAAGAAGACTATTTGGAATATTAATTTATATTCACTGTTGTTAGAAAGGAGCTTTACTATATTGTGCAGATCATATTGAGGTAGGAACGAGTTAGGGGCAGGCAGGGCTAAGCAGGGAAAGATAAGGGAAAGGCCCCAGAGTCAGGCTCCTACCCATCCCAAGAAAACCGAAATGTCTTATCCACACACCTAACTAGAAAAAAAAAGAATTTCCTTTTTTTTAAGATTTTATTTATTTGACAGAGTACATGTATGTGCAAGCCCAAGCAGGGGAATGGCAGGCAGAGGGAGAGGGAGAAGCTGGTTTAATCCCGGGGCCCTGGGATCATGACCCGAGCCAAAGGCAGATGCTTAACTGGACTGAGCCACTGAGATGCCCTGAAAAAAAGAATTTCTAACAGGTTTTCAATCTTTCAAGTAAAAAGTATCAGTGAGATTTTAACACTAAAATATTAAAATGTAGCCTATTTTTATTAGTTTGTAAGGACAAAATGTGGTTATTAAGGAAGATAGAAATCTACTCCTCAAATTACAACAAAACATTTGCATTATCAGTTGAAAATGAAAAATAATTTCTAGTTTGTGTTTTATTTCTTCAATATGGATCTACCTATGTTAAGAGGTTATCTTTTTCATCCATGACAGTCTTTAGATTCAAGTATTGAAATGAATTAAAATTTCACTAGACCTCTGTATTATATATACCACATGGGGTCAAACTCGGATTTTCGGAATCATAGGGTCTGTTAATCACATAAGTCTCACTGAAAAAAGAAATTTCTGGTCAGTGAGAATGAGAAGCCTTTTTGTGCTGTCAAAGTAAAAAAAAAAATTAGTTTAAAAAATATTGCTTATTTTATCTTTGTTTTATTCTTAAAATTTTTTTGATATATTGTATTTAGTACACAAAATATTAGCGCAGTATTACATATATGTATATGTATCTCATTTATATATCCCCTATATATATATACACACACACCATTCAAATGTATATGATGTATATATAAATGGACTACACTTAAAACTGTTTTACTTAAGGAGGCCCAATCAAAACATTTTGGATATGACTGGTGTAATGGAAGAAATAAACATGTCTACAAAAATTACAGCCAGAGGCAGCATAGTGTACAAGGGCATGCAGTGAAACCTGTGTGTGATAAAGGGAACACAGCTGAGCAAATGGTTACTTCCCTCTGACCAGAAAATTGACTCAGATCTCCCAGAGAACGGATTCTGAACACAGTTGTCCAGAGTGAGTAAAATTTCTCCCAAGTGTGTTACGGTAGGTGCCAGAGGAAGGGGGGCACGCACAGCAGGAATTAATCTTAATAGCTAGAAAGGCAGAGTGTTTTGAGAAAACTGCCCTAGCTCATTTAAGAGAGTTCCAGGTGATGGGGCTGGACAGTATGGCAGGGACCAGATCATGGAGGGTTATGGGTGCCACAGTGGAGTCATAAGCCAGTGAACAAGCCCTGGTTGCGGGGAGCAGCTCAGAGCATGGGCTTTGGCATCAAACTGGCCTTGGTCCTGGACCTACTACCATTTAGCAGCTGTGTGTTCTTTTTATTTATTTAGTTAGTTAACTTCTCTAACTCTCAGTTCCCTCATTTGCAGAAAAAAAAAAAAGAGGTAAAGCTACTGTGTACAATATAATTCATAAAGTGCTCAATTGTCTGTAGGTAATAAGATTTCTTCAATGTTAATGGTTCTTTTGATGACTATGATGGGGGAGACTTTGAAGTATTTTAAGCAGTGATATAACAGGTGATTTAGAAAAATCTCTCTGGCAGCTCTCTGTAGCACAAATCTGAGGAATGTGAAACCCAAAGCAGGGAGACAGTTAAAAGGCTTATAGTTATCTGAAAGACAAAGCGAAAGGGCCTGGGCTGAAGTCCTAAGTGAAGGCATACAGAACAGGAAACAGACCAAGAGCCATGCAGGAGGTAGAAAGTCAGTACCCAGTTACCATCTAAATTCACTGACTTTATACCCCTTTGTGAAAATGAATAAAATACACCAGACCCACAAGAGTTGTGTGTGTAGAGTACAAATCCTGGAGCCAAATCCAGGTCTAACCCTAACTACCTCTGTGACCTGGGGAAGTCATTTAACCTCTTTCTGACTGTAATGGGGATCTCAAACAATGATAACCTCACAGAATTTTCACATCGTATTTAAAAAGTTGTTAAAGAAGTGCTTGCATTCAGGAAACATTATATAGGAATTTCTTAAAGAAAATTATCTCCAGGGAGATCCCTGGGTGGCTCAGCAGTTTAGCGCCTGCCTTTGGCCCAGGGCATGATCCTGGAGACCCAGGATGGAGTCTCAAGTCGGGCTCCTTGCATGGAGCCTGCTTCTCCCTCTGCCTGTGTCTCTGCCTCTCTCTCTCTTTCTGTGTCTCTCATGAATAATAAAATAAAAATCTTTAAAAAAAAAGAAAAGAAAATTATCTCCAGAAAATATTATTTCATCAGTAAGATGTTTGGGGAAAATAACACTCATTGGCTGTTATTATACTTTTCTTAGGGGGCGCCTGGGTGGCTCAGTGGTTGAGCATCTGCCTTAATTAAGCTCAGGGCATGATCTCGGGGTCCTGGGATGGAGTCCCACATTAGGCTCCCCATGGGGGGCCTGCTTCTCTCCCTACTTCTGTTTCTGCCTCTCTGTGTCTCTCATGAATAAATAAATCTTTTAAAAAATTTCTTAGGGAAAAAATCATCTGTATCCTAAAATGGTGAAATTCAAGCCAGGAAAATTTTGGTAAAGGGAATGAAGGAAGAGTAGTAAAGGAAGGAGCATTGCCTAGGCATAATTAGAGAATAAACCTGTAATTCTTTTCAGGAAAACTCATCCACTCCATCGTTTTACCAATCCAGGACCCACACTGCTTCCAAATAAAAGCAGAAAAGCTAAACATGGATGAGCAGGATTATAAAAGCCCAAAATCAAGGTTAAGAAAACTATTTGTTGGATAATCAAGAGACAAGCACTTTTGCACAATGTTTCAAATGCCAAATCCAGAGTATTTTTCAATATATTTATCTGAAACACACCACATTTAAAAGCAAGTTAAGAAAACTACAAACAGACCATCATAACACCAAACTGGACCTACTATTGCCAGTGATCTGTCACATACCAATGGATTTCACAAAGACATTGAAGACAATTTGCTGAGAACCTGGCCAACTCTACTTTTTAATAATAAAAAAGAATTTAAAAAAATAAAATGCCTAAGTTCATTCAATACTATAAATATGTTCTCACTGAGGTGGTCAAACAATGAAATAACTAATATTTTGTTCTCATATAAGGCTTTTAACATCATGATGTTCTTTACTCTTAAGGACTGGGTTTTTAAATTTTTTTTAAAGGTTTTATTTATTTATTCATGAGAGACACACAGAGAGAGGCAGAGACACAGGCAGAGGGAGAAGCAGGCTTCCCTGTGGGGAGCCCAATGTGGGACTCGATCCCGGGACCCCAGGACCACGTCCTGAGCCAAAGGCAGATGGTCAACCACTGAGCCACCCAGGTATGCTGGTTTTTGTTTGTTTTTTAAGATTTATTTATTTATTTACTCAAAAGACAAAGAAAGAGTGTGTTTGTGAGCACACAAGCATGCAAAAGAATGGTGGGGAGAGGCAGAGGGAGAGAATCTTCAAGCAGATTCCCCACTGGGTGCAGAGCCAGACGCTGGGCTCCACCCCACGACCCATGAGCTCATGACCTCAACAGAAACCGAGAGTCAGAGGCCCAACCAACAGAGCCACCTAGATTCCCCACTCTTAAGGATTGTTTAATGAAGCTATGTAGGCATTCTCCATTTCCTTTCATAAAAGTCTCATGTCATTCATCATGAATCTAGTAGAATAGACACAACACAAATCTTGGAATCCATGTATTTTTTAGGTTTACCTACAAGTAAATTGGTTCACTTTCCAATCTTGTCTCTGATTGCACATGACCTTGGAGATTCATTTCCCATAATCCTTTTCCTCAAGCCCATTAAAAGAAGAAATTGTTACAAATGTTTTTAAGAGGGGATCCCTGAGTGGTTCAGTGGTTTAGCGCCTGCCTCCAGCCCAGGGCGTGATCCTGGAGTCCGGGTATCAAGTCCCACGTCAGGCTCCCTGCATGGAGTCTGCTTCTCCCTCTGCCTATGTCTCTGCCTCTCTCTCTGTGTGTGTGTGTCTCATGAATAAATAAATAAAATCTTAAAAAAAATAAAAAATAAATGTTTTTAAGAGTTAAATCTTAGATGGTAACATGCTATTTCACACAAACTCTAAATCACAGTTATGGCAGTTTTCAGCATTACTATATGATAGCCTGTTCTCTTTATCCAAACTGAAGCAGAGAGTAGTATGATGCCCCTGCCACAGGAGAAAGAAGTATATTTGATTTTGGATTCCCTTACATAAATTTTTGCAAATAATTTTTTTTCAGAATCATTTTTTTTCATCAATAAACTAAGAGTAATTAATTAAACTGTCTACTCAACTGGTATTAAATGAGATAACATATGTTAATATACTACGATTATAAGATATACACATGTAAAGTATTTTTAGCTAAATATATAAATTAGCTGATATTCTTGGACACTTATTAACTGATGGAGGGAGATTAAATTATTTTGGAAACCACTACTATTAGAAATATACAAATATTATTCAATTAGGTATAATATGTAGGTCACAATGATATTACATACCTTTTGGAATTTGCAATAGGACTTTCTTTTTTTTTTAATTTTTTTAATTTTTTATTTATTTATGATAGTCATACACAGAGAGAGAGAGAGGCAGAGACATAGGCAGAGGGAGAAGCAGGCTCCATGCACCGGGAGCCTGACGTGGGATTCGATCCCGGGTCTCCAGGATCGCGCCCTGGGCCAAAGGCAGGCGCCAAACCGCTGCGCCACCCAGGGATCCCCTGCAATAGGACTTTCTTTAAAAAACAACAGTCACCCTAGATTAATATCCAGTAAAAGTTCAGAATATTTATATTTAAATTGAGAGCTCTGGACCCTGACAGTAATGTTCAAGAAACACTTTTTTAGACTAACTGAAAGTATGTACCTACCTAATAGCAAAACGCACACCAGATTATTAAAGTGCTGATTCACATTCCACAAAAGAGAAAGAAAAGAAAAAAGAAGTAGCTTACATTTCTTCTTTTTCCCAAAGTCAGATTTTCATTCATTCAACCTAGATAAAATAGCTTCGACGTGATCATCTCTGGAAGTTATATGAGTTGGTGGCAAGTTTTCAAGCTAACATATATCAAATACGTGTGCTTGATAATACGAACCTGATGGAACTGGTGTTTTTTAGGAGTGTCAACTCATTCAGTTATAAACATGAATTTTTCATTTCTTCCAGCAACTGTTTTCAAGTATGATAAAGCCTAATCCCTCCCTTAATAATACTTTGGTCAGACCCCATGCATTTCTGTTGGCTTTTGGGTATTAAAATAGTCTAGTCCAATTATGGCTTCAATCTAATGTCTGTCTCTGGGCTCTCTCCCTAAGCGGCCCGAGAGGCTCCAGGGCTTGGCACCGAGAGGTGGGTGTTGTCTGGTCTTTCCCTACCTCCCTCTAGCTTCTCTCAGGTGGAAGGCAGGAAGACTGAAGAAGGAGTGGGCTGGTAGATATAGTCACAACTGAATGAAGTGACATTTCTCTCTTTCTGGTTGTCGCACTTCTTTGGTTAACATTGAGTGGTCATCTCTGTCCTCTCTGGGGCTAGCGTCCAGATGCTAGGGCGCTTGTGTGGTTTCTTCAAGGAGCCCTGGAGAGCTTTACCACAGCACAGTTTTCTACCATGGGACACAGGACTCCTGCCCAGCTCCCTTCCAAGCTCCCCAATAGTTCCTTAGGAGGCCAGCTGGCACCTTCTGGTCCCTAGCTAAGATTTGCCTATCTGGGTCAGGTACTGGCAAGGTAGTTCGAATCCCACCACTTTCTGTGACAGTCATTCACCCCTGGGAGACGCAAGGATCCTTGCCTTACCAAACAGTTAAGTTCCTACTCGTTCTCTCTCATTCTTTCTATCCATCTCATCTCTGTCTTTTTCTCTCCCTCCTCTTGTACCTTTGTTCAATTTTATTCCCCACACCCACTCTTCCTTACTCTCATCCCACCATTCACATAGGTACTAGGTAGGCCACAATTTTTTTTAAATTTTATTTATTTATTCACAAGGGACACAGAAAGAGAGGCAGAGACACAGGCAGAGGGAGAAACAGGCTCCATGCAGAGAGCCTGATGTGGGACTCAATCCCAAGTCTCCAGGATCACGCCCTGGGCTGAAGGCGGTGCTAAACCACTGAGCCAGCCAGGCTGCCTGGTAGGCCAGAATTCTACTAACAAAGAAGACATCCTGCTAGGGACTATATTGCCAGATGCCCCTCTTTCAGGCACCTTCAATCTTTACAATGATCATTTTTAAGCTTCCCAGCACCTCTTTGCCTCCTGGCATTCCATAGACCACGGCTTTAGAAAGGGAAAACTCTCCCATTACTAATGATGACTTTATCACAATGCTAAAGACTCAGACAGTTTATGCGTCTCTCTGGTCCTCCTCTTATATCAGCTGGGAAAAGGACAGTGAGGAAGTGTTAGACCATATCATGTCACCCTTTAGGAATCCCTGTGGTGACATATCTGGCCTCAACTTTCTATAGCACTGGTTCTGAATCTTAACCACACATTAAAATTGCCTTCAGAGTGTTTATAAATCTTGATACCGGGGGGATGCCTTGGCTAAATAAATCACATTTGGATGAAGAGCACACTATTTTTTTATAAGGTTTGTTTTTTATAAGCCTACCTTTATTCTCTCAGGCACCTGTTTCTACCAATTCAGAAGTAGAAGTCAAATTTGCAATCAAATCCCACCATTTCTTACAGGGTTAACATTTGGCAAGTAACTCAGCCTTTCTGGGCCTGAATTTCTTCATCTCTAAAATGAAGATATTTTTCAAACTACTTCTTAAGTTTTGGGGGTCATTTGGAAAGAAAAATACCTGCAAAGAAAATACTGCAAAAAAAATTTTTTCCTGAAAAGAGCTTGATAAATACCCACTACATACATGTCATGTTCCAATAATGGTAAAGTTTATGGCATAGTCATTATCTCAGCTGATTGTCTTTCAACAAACAGTGATCTGTCTTAAAACACACAATTTCAAAACAAAGATTTTAAACAACATATGCTTAATAGATTTACACAGTGTGCACTGGACTTGTATAAGCATATTTGTTTTTAGAATTTCTAGAAAGCACTCAAAAACTCAATAAAAAATGATCAGTCATGTTGTCTAACAAAGATGTTACTAACTTTCCATATGTAGTAAGGAGCACTTATCCTCAAATACACATATCCAAATGCATTAAAGTATTTATTTTCTTTTTAGAAATAGCTATGTTTCCAGAATTATTTTATTTGAAACATTTCAGAGACCTCACTGATGGCACTAATGGATAAGATTATGTTATTTGATTGTACTTTACCTAAATAACATACCTTTATTTAAAGTTTTAAACAAAGGGCATAAAGAATCATTAAATCCTCTTCTGCCTCATAAAATAGATGATTACAATTTGTTACCTCAATTTTAATAAAAGTTCATTGAAACCTTGAATTGAAATCAGGGGCACCTGGGTAGCTCAATAGGTTAAATGACCAACTCTTGATTTAGGCTCAGGTTATGATCTCAGGGTAGTGAGATCGAGCCCTGCATCAGGTTCCACACTGGGCATGGAGCCTGCTTGAGATTCTCTCTCCCTCTGCCCCTTCTCCACCCTACCTCTTCCTCTTTCCCTCTCTAAAAAAGAAAAAAGAAGAGAAGTTTAATAAGAGAATAATAAATACCATAGTGATCTATATGTTTTGAAGAAAGCTTAAAGTTCTAAACATTCAAACATATAAAGGATACAATGGAAATATTTCTTTATTCATTATTTTCAAAATGTGAGTTATTTCTGAATTGTTCATAGTATTTGTAAAACAAAAATTTCTCCTCACTTCTTTATAGGAAGATTTTCCAAAGTGATCTGTCAAAAGCATGTCCAGAGACATGGCCATGTAAGTGTATGTTCCAAAAAAGAGTTTTGTTGGAAATCCCTGGGTGGCTCAGCAGTTTAGCGCCTGCCTTTTGCCCAGGGCATGATCCTAGAGTCCTGGGATCGAGTCCCACATCGGGCTCCCTGCGTGGAGTCTGCTTCTCCCTCTGCCTATGTCTCTGCCTCTCTGTATCTCTCATGAATTAAAAAAAAAAAAAAATCTTTTTTTTTTTTTTAAAAAAAAGAGTTTTGTAAAGTAAAATGCTAATAGTTTTTCTAAGAATATCTGTATACATACAATGAAGTTTCATGTTGAAAATGTGTCTCAGGGGATCCCTGGGTGGCACAGCGGTTTGGCGCCTGCCTTTGGCTCAGGGCGCGATCCTGGAGACCCGGGATCGAATCCCACGTCGGGCTCCCGGTGCATGGAGCCTGCTTCTCCCTCTGCCTGTGTCTCTGCCTCTCTCTCTCTCTCTCTGTGACTATCATAAATAAATAATAATAATAATAATAATAATAATAAAAGAAAATGTGTCTCAGTAAATGTTTCTATGAATGATCTCCTGAAAATATACTTTACAGAATGTTGTCCTATAACTGTATTAGAATGCTTGCTTTCTATCACATGTATTTAGAGCATAAATTAAAAGATATATAAACACTTAAAAACCAGGCAACTGTTATTATTTGAGCCTCTTAAAAATTCAATTTAATCTTGAAAACAAAGCTGAATTTTATGTCCTTGAGCTTCAATGTCAATGAAAAGCTTGATTATTAATGCTTCTATTAGTGATCCTTAAAAGTTTGAGTTTGCCTACAGTTCAATCAGCCAGCCAAATACTAAAAATGTGTGAACATCTCTCAAAATTGATGAATGTGTCACTAGAAGGCTATTTACTGGGAATTATAAAGCTACTCAACTTCTAATCATTGTTTATAACATTAGACTAGGGTTTGTTTTTTTTTTTCACTAATTCAGCTTGATCAATTTTCATTCGATACAGAACCATGAAAAATCTGAACATCAAAAAAAAATCTGAACATCAGATACTTTATAACAAGTCAAACTGTTGTTATCTATAGAACTGCTTTGTACCCTTCCCATTTTAAGAGGCCTGTCAAGCACTGTCTGATATTTCCTTTTCTTTGCTAATATATTTTTTCTTTAATTCCCAAATTTATCGTCTGCATGTTCTTCAAAACTGCGAGCACTGTGTGCTAGCAACCATCTTTGCCCAGCCTTCCTGCCCTGTTCCTCTCCCATCCTGCTTCTTGGAGGCAACTTAGCCCTCATAAGTATCACCATGGAAAAGGAGGAAATCTATGCCATGCAACGTTCACTTCATTGAGCTGAGCGACCATTACTGGAATCGAGTTGACTTGAAGGTTTAAATGAAAAACAGTGATCCCACTGAGGACATGGCCTTGATAACATAGAAAGTGACAAGCACTTTGTTCCAAGGGTTTTCTAGAACAAATAATGCTAGTCTAAGAAATTAAGTGTAAGTTTGAATTAAGGAGAAAAAATAGACCAGCAAAAGTAGGCATAGCCATGCTAACTCAGAAATTTTATCTTCTTTAGAAGGCTCTCTAGTCACCTTTAACACAAAGGAAAAAACTAGACTGCACACTGCAGTCTCTCTCTCTCTCTCTCTCTCTCTCTCTCTCACACACACACACACACACACACACACACGGATTAAGGCAAACATCCAGATGCTTTCATAATGATATTTTAGAATAAACAATTACTCATACTATCACAAACTAGAAAATTAAAACAAACATCCAAATACTTTAATAATTTTTTTAAAAAATCACAAATATGTTTCCAGGGCATTTTAGGAAAGTTGACTTGGTGGAAGAGCAAGATTGAATTTTTGACACACACACATCATAAGCCTCTCTGAATCCTGTTGATAGAGATGTCATCAGCAGAGAAATGGTCCCAAGCACCCTTCACTAGCAATTTGCCTTAGTTCTTCAAAAAGAATCACCGTATAATAGTTCTGCTTTGCAATAAACACATTGAGGACGTTGGAGAAACCCAATACCCACCCTACTCTTAAGATCTGGCCACAGAAGAACTAATAGGAAAAAACAGCACCCAGCCACCTTTGTCTCTACAATTTAACTGGTAGGCAAGAGATTCTAAGTTGTACTATTAGAACAGTAAAATACTAGAGCAATAGAGAATCTCACTGAGGGAAGAGTACAACTTCCTCTTTACTTCCTCTTTTCCTACCTCACTCAAAAATTTTTCCTTTCTCCCTCTACACACACACACACACACACACACACACACACACCACCTCACAACAGATGACTCAGGAAGGGTGAGAGATTTGTCTCCCGCCCGGCTACAAGTTAGATCAGAGCTGGAATTAGAACCCAAATCTCAGTAACTGTAGCCAGCCAACTGCTATTCCAGACCCAGAACAAATCCAGTTCAGTCTCATGAATTCTGCACACTCCAAATTAGGTATCCCTGTTTCATCTGATGTTTCCTGCCATCGACTCCCACAGCAACACAATGAAACCATCTTTCCAGATTCTTCAATTAATGCTAGTTGGAAGCAGAGGAAAGTTACTTAAACTCTCTGGGCTCTTTCCTTATCTAAAATCCGCAAGTTGAACTGGAGGTCTCTGAGAAACTTTCCAGTTCTAAAAATTCTGCTTTTCACCTTGTGTTTTATGCTTCATTCTTGATGTTTGAAGTTTTCACTAGGTGGCAGGATTCCACCATTGCATTGTGAAAGGATTTTGCGATGGAAGCCCAGGAGCAGAAAATTTCATAGAAATTCCTTTCCTCACAGTGAACATTAAAAAAAAAAAAAAAAAAAAAAAAAAAGGCCAAGAGAAAGAATAACTACAAAGGCCAGTAGTCCACATATTTCCTAAGAATCTATATATATAGTTGAAATTAATCAAACATGTTCTTTTCTACAATACTACAATTTAGTACTCAAATTAGGTAAAATGCTACTTAAATTTCATGCATTTTAACATTTATTTTAGCTGACTTCCAATTTAGACAATATCATATCCCCTCCAGAAAACTGGTAGCAAGAAACAAGCAATAGGATGGGAACATCTAAAACATTTAAAATTGTTATTAGATGCCCCTCCAGAAAACTGGTAGCAAGAAACAAGCAATAGGATGGGAACATCTAAAACATTTAAAATTGTTATTAGATGCATTTCAAAGTTTCCTATAAGTTACTTACATTATATTTCTAGTGTCTTTGAATTTTATTTTGAGCACTTAGCTAGATGAGTACGCATGATGGAATGGAATAGATTTTTGCAATTATTTGTCAAATCCTTGAAAGAATATTCTTTCAAATAGATTTTCTGACATCTTCATAGAGTATTTAAAAGTATCGTCCAAAACTGGCCTTTCAATAAATGTTGCACTGTAAATATCACTACCAACGCTTTCTACAAGTCCCCAAAAGCCAAGTCAATAGGTTAGGCTGTGAGCATTTTTCTCCCAGAACCAAGTAAAGTAACACGAAACAATAACTCAACTGCAAATCCTAAAACTGCCTAGAAGAAACTTCCCAAGTGTCTTGCTGGGTGTCAGAGGAGCTGAATTAACTAGGCTTTTTTTTTTTTTTCTTCAGCTGATAAATACTGCACTCTTCCCCCTCCCCCCCCCCCCACTTTCAATTACTGGTTAATTACACAGATGCTATATGCTACTCCAAAGTTTTTTCGAAACACGAACAAACCCGCATCCTAGGAAAATTTAACATCAGCGCCAAACTCAAACTAATATTTAAACTCCTGAATCAGAACTTGAAAAAAACCATCAACAGGTTGCTCTCACTCCTTCGCAGCACGGAGCGGCGACAGCACCTCTTGGGTGGTGGTGGTCCTACCTTAGCCACTTGTAAGGGCTGCTGCTGCTCCTTGCCACCTTGCAATCTGAACCCCCAGGGCGCCCCTCCGGTCATGGAAATGCAGATAAAATCCCCCGTGCCCATTTTCTCTCTTAGTTGGGTGGCATGAAGAGCTTGAAAAGACAGACGAGGCTTGGCTTGGGGCGCAGTTGAGATGTGTCCTGAGCTGCAGGCGCCTGGCCAGGAGCAGCACCGCGGCGCAGGGAGCCCGAGCCGCCGCTGCGGCCGCCGCTGGCCGGGCCCGGGGAGGCAGGGGCGCTGCGAGCACCGCGGGCACAGCCCACTGGCGCGTCACGCGCCTTCGCTCGGCCCACTGCAGGCGAGGGAGGGAGCCTCGCTGCGGGAAGGTCCTCTTTGGGGGCGAGATGGGGGCGGGGAAATCAGAGTTCTCCAGCGCTCACTGATTTCCTGCCCGCTCTTAAGGGAAAGAACGATTGCAAAACTTCCGTTTAATAATCCTATGAATAGGGGATCCCTGGGTAGCTCAGCGGTTTAGCGCCTGCCTTTGGCCCGGGGTGTGATCCTGGAGTCCTGGGATCCCGGAGATCCGGGATCCTGGAGACCCGGGATCGAGACCCGGGACAGAGCTCCAGGATAGAGACCAGGGATGGAGACCCGCATCGGGCTCCCTGCATGGAGCCTGCTTCTCCCTCTGCCTGTGTCTCTGTCTCTCTGTCTCTGTCTCTGTCTCTCTCTCTCTCTCTCTCTCCCTCTCTCTTTCGTGTCTCTCATGAATAAATAAATAAAATCATTTTAAAAATCCTATGAATAGGGCAGCCCTGGTGGCTCAGCGGTTTAGCGCCGCCTTCAGCCCAGGGCGTGATCCTGGAGACCGGGGATCGAGTCCCACGTCAGGCTCCCTGCATGGGGCCTGCTTCTCCCTCTGCTTGTGTCTCTGCCTCTATCTCTCTCTGTGTGTCTCTCGTGAATAAATAAATAAAATCTTTTAAAAAAAATCCTATGAATAGTAGAGACCACAAGAAGGTTTTAATCTCTAGGCTGCCAGAGTGAGTGACATCCTAGAATATGAGCTCTGACAACTCCACTACCGGACAATTTGATTTTCTCAAATAAATATTTTGAGAGTGACCCCATTGGTGATTGAAACAGACAAAAGTCCAAGAGGGCGAAATTATTTTTCTCCGCCTTTACTGTCTAATCCCATAAGAAGAGGAAATAAAAGAAAGCAAAACGTTTGTTTTTGTTTTTAAAAAATCTCCTACTCTAAAAAGTACTTTTTTGAACTATGAGATACGTCTATATATTTTAGAGTTGGAGGGAGGGAGGAGGAAATGGAGAAGAAAAGAATTTCCACCTGGAAATTCTTTTAACTATGTCTCTTGCATGGTTTGGAGTATTTATTTTATTTTCTTTAAAGATTTTATTTATTTATGAGAGAGAGAGAGAGAGAGAGAGAGAGAGAGAGAGAGAGAAGCAGGCTCCATGCAGGGAACCTGATGTGAGACTCAATCCTGGAACTCCAAGATCACACCCTGGGCAAAAGGCAGGTGCTAAACCGCTGAGCCACCCAGAGATCCTGATTTGGAGTATTTTAAATTTAAACAAATGTTTCATTTTCTTCCTCCCTCAGCAGGAAAAAAACTTCTTAAACCAAAATAGCCAACTACATACAATATCACCTACACGTTTCTTATTTTTGTAGTCCTTCATCACAGTGTTCCAAGTCTGGGTGGTCCAAAATACAAGTTGATTTTACATGTGGTCCAAAGCATTTTAATGTTTTAAATCTGAATACGATCTACCAAAAATTGTACAAATGGAACATTTGTATTTTCCCATATTTTTATTTTCCAAGACATTCATCCACATTAAAACATACTAAATAAAGAAAAGCTTGGGAAAGTTAGCTTGTGTTACATGTGGTACCAGACAAAACTGTCTTCCAGACAGTTTCAGTACTAGGACGTGCTCTGCAGCAAACCTTCCTTTATACAATCTTGCTCCCCAGAAGTCAAATGTGTCGAGTGGTTTTGTTTGTGCCTTCTCCCTGGAGTAAGGAAGACGACATAATGAGAGTAGTCGGTGCTCAAAGGGACTCTTTGAAAGGCATGAGACAAGACACACATCTCTAGCTTAATTCTCTCCAAAAAGGTGAATTGACAATACCCAAATCTTTTTTTGAAAAACAAAAAAATTTTATAAGTAACATCCTAAAATATGAACTCTGAGAATAGAAGAAAAAGAACTATTGACATGTGTTCTTTCTCCTTCCACTTGTCTTTGTATTTCTCAACCCAGTCCAGGCTAGCTTTTATCCTCACAATAGGAAAAGCTCTAAGCAAGGTCACTTACTACCTCCTTGCCTTTATGAGCACTTGAGATTATTGACCGTGTCCTCCTTAGATTGTCTGCTGTCTTAGGCTTCTATTCTAGGATACCAAACATGACATCTCTTGCCTCTCTAGCCACTCTTTGGTCACCTTTGGCAGCCCTCAGCTTCTACACATTCATTAAATGTGTGTGTTCTCTTCCAGGGGTATGCCCTGGTCTACTTTTCTCACCTTACATCCTTTAAATGGGTTCTCATATTCACCCCACAGAATTTAACCTGCCCCCTCAAGCTCAGATGTCACTCTAGGCCAATATATTCAACTGCCCATTATACCTGTTTTTAGGTAGCTATATTACAGAAACCTAACACTCTGTATATTCAAAATCAAGTTCATTATTTTTCCTCCAAATTCTGCTTCTTTTCCTGTGTTTCCCATCTCAGGATAATTGACAAACTTATCCCCCCTTTATTTTATGCCTGGTTCCCCTCAATCCTGACTTAAATGTGAATATAATGCTGGAGGCTAGAACTGGGCAAGGCAGCCATATTGTGACCATGAGATAAAGCTGAAGATAGCTACAAAGACTCCAGTTCTGGTTGAATTAATGCAATAGCTCCATCTCCAGTCTCCATATTGTGAAAAAAAAAAAACATATTGATTAAACTATTGTAGGTCCAGTTTATTGTTTCTTGCAGCAGCACACTCCCATCTGCTGTACTTCAGGAACAGCTGCTCCATCCAACCAGTTCCTCCAGAGAACCAAGGACTCAAATATTGCTCAATTTACTGAAGATTTACTCTGTGTCAGGAACTTGACATATAGTATTTTATTCATCCACAAGTAACCATGCTATGTACTTAGTCATAGTGTCTCCCTTTTACTGGTAATTAATTCAGCCTTAGATTCTAAGCTGTAGAGATCTGAACTTTTGCCTGCCTGAATTCAATATGCTGGTTCTTATCATTGCTATCCTGTTTCCAAGACTGATGGACTTCCTAATGCACATCTCCTGTGTCCAGTTACTCATTAAGAAGTATGGATCCAACTTTTAAATAGACTGTAGATCTGCCCCTTTCACTCCATTCCCACTAGTATAATTCCTTCTATCTCTGGCCTTGATTTCAACGGTTTTCTAATTCGTCTGTCTCAGCTTTGTTTCCACCCTCAATTCATTTTTGACTTCACAGCCAAGGTGAAATTTCTAAAATGAAATATTTATTTCTCCCCTTTGTTTAAAGTCTTCAAGGGCTTTCAGGATAGTCAAAACTCTTTAATATAGAGAATATGTTCTGCCCCTACTCCTCACTTCTTCTCTGACCTCATCTCTCACCTTGAATTTTATGATTCAGACACATGGAACTACTTTTAGTTTCTTTAACCTGCTTTGCTGTTCCATCGCCTAGGTCATGCTTCTGACCAATCCCGTCCTTTCCACACACAGATCACCTGATAATTCCTACCATCCTTCTGGCCTCAGATTACATATCACATTCTCCAGAAAGCTTTTCCTAACCATCCTCCTCTGCCCCCATGTCCAGGTCAGGTGTTCCTTCCATGTGCTGCCATCACCCTGCACTTTCTCTCATTTGAATGGTCTCTTAAATTGTCTGAATCCACACCAGATGATTAACCCTGTGAGGTTAGCTGATGTTTCCAATTTATTCAAAACTGTACCCCCAGGTCTAATACAATTCTTGACTGCTAATTGGTGCTCAATTAATATGAGTAGAATAAAAAACTAGATAAAGTTTCTCAGAGTAAAGGTATAAAAAAGAGAGCCAAAGAATTCTCATTTATTTTCTTTTTCTCACCTCATTTGACTTGGAAAAATCTGAAATACAGCAAGATTCTTGAATCATACCACTTAAGGTCTATGTAGACTATTTAGTGACTGCCTCCCTAACATTTTCCCCCTCCCCCCCATTGGGCAGTAACTACTGGGTTAAGTAAAATTGATGTTCCCACCCCAGCAACATGGTTACCTTGATCTAAGGCAATCAGAGTAATCTTTCCCCCTTAACACAGAGATTTGTTCAGGAATGGATACAAAAGCTAGGCCTAAATCAAGAACATTACCCCAGCCCCAGTGATTAAGTCATATATGGTCCAACCACAGGGAAGCTTAAGGCTCTTCCAGGTAGCTGTCAGGGACAATACTGTTCCCCTCCGTGTATAATGATAACGGCCAATGGGGAAAGCCAATGTGAAGGTGAAACCACCACAAGGTATATTGGGAGAGTCTTCCATGGGGCTTTAGTGCTCCTAGATGTCTTTCCGAATGTGTCAGAATTCAAGGTCCTAATGCTTCTTTTCCTGAGCTATTTTCTCAGTGTTGTGTTTGTAGCAAGAAACCTTGATGGATATGGTAATATCTCCATGTGAGACAAAAAGCAAGTTTGCTAG
Organism: Nyctereutes procyonoides; assembly: GCF_905146905.1. Lineage (NCBI taxonomy): Eukaryota > Metazoa > Chordata > Mammalia > Carnivora > Canidae > Nyctereutes > Nyctereutes procyonoides. The sequence continues at coordinate 627,504 of NW_026575130.1, forward strand.
CTGATTGCAAAAAAAATAAACTAAAATAAAAACAATGGTTCACTAGGCTTAGTGTACCTTAGCTGTTATGGAAATCCACTATGTAAGTAGCATCCATCTGGGTAATATTTTGTAAACCCTATGGAGTTTGAGGCAAGATAAACTTGTAAATATGCTGATATTCATGCTGCTTACCGTACCTTGTGTAAGAAAGTTCTTTGTCATTGACCAAAGAATCTCATACCTTCTTCCAGCATCCATGAAACTTAGTAGCTTGCAAGGAAGGTGAATTCAAGTCCCAGACCCAACAAAGTGTAACTGAGACACAAGTGGAGAAACGAAGCAGAGCTCTGGTCAAATAGCACACAGCCTGCTCTTTATTTTATTAGGGATTTAAGAATTAAGGAAAGAGTAAAAATTCACTTTCTTAAGGGAAAAAAAGTAACTATAGTGGTTTTGAAATTGACTTTCTTTAGGGGTGCCTGGGTGGCTTAGTTGGTTTAATGTCTGCCTTCAGCTCAGGTCATGATCCTGGGGTCCTGGATGGAGCCCCACGTCCACGCCGCTGCCTAACTGGAAGTCTGCTTCTCTCTCTGCCCCTCCCAAGCTCCTGCTCACTATTTCTCTCTCTGTCTCTCAGATGAATAAATAAAGATATTTTTATAAAATTTTTTTTAAAAAAGAGAAGAACTTTGATGGTGGTACATTTGTGGTGAGCATAGCATAACATACATACTTTCAAATCATTATGGGGATCCCTGGGTGGCGCAGCGGTTTAGCGCCTGCCTTTGGCCCAGGGCGCGATCCTGGAGACCCGGGATCGAATCCCACGTCGGGCTCCTGGTGCATGGAGCCTGCTTCTCCCTCTACCTGTGTCTCTGCCTCTCTCTCTCATTCTGTGTGACTATCATAAATAAATAAAAAAAAATTTTCAAATCATTATGTTGTACACCTGCAACTAATGTAATATTGTGTGCCAACTATACTTCAATAAAAAATTATCTTCTTAGACTAACTCTACTTCTATGCCATTTAAAGGATTTAGCAATGTATTAGACGTTCTGTTTTATACTACCATCCATTCATTCCCTTGATTATTCATTGCACAAATAATATCCATACTATCCTTCCCAATTCTGACAGCACAGTAAGATTTCTGAGCCTAACATGAATTGAGAAACCACATTATAAAACAAAAATATTCCTGTAGGAATGACTTATTTTGTAATAATTTCACATTGGCCACCTATGCTGGCTCATGTCCCTTTATTATTTTTCTAACTCAATCTTTTACTAAAAAATATGTGGAGGTGGGAGTGAGAGTGGAGAGTGAACCTCACACCACCAACAGGAATTCTCAGAACACTGGCAGGATATCCAAGAATTCAACGCAATTTTGATACTATCTACCTGGAGATAGTATCAGATCCTATAGGTAAGGGCTTAGTCCCATAAGACTTGTCTCCCTCCCCACCCCCCAACAACACACACAATACATTTCAGAAACCAGTGGCAAGTCCAGGTTATCACCTATGCTTCTGATCAAACGGCTATAGATCAGAGGTTCCCAAAGATCCCCTTCTTAAATTTGATTAATATGCTAGAGTGTCTCACAGAACTTAAGGAAATACTTACATTTAACTGTAATTTTAATGTTCATTAAAAGATATAGATGAACAACCAGATGGAAGGTAAGGCAAGGTATACGGGAAAGAATGAAGAATTTCCATGCCCTCTCCAGACATACCACTTTCCCAGCACCTCCAAGTGTTCACCAATACAGAAGCTCTCCAAGCCCTGTACTTGGAAGTTTTATAGAGGCTTCATCATGTAAGTATGATGGCTCATTAGCTCTTCTCAAGAAAATGGATGACTGAGCTAAAAATTCCTAGCTTCTAATCATGGCTTGGTCTTTCCAATGGGCAGCCCTCATCCAGAAGCCCACCCAGAATCACCTCATAAGAGCAAAAGACAATCCCACCACCCAGGAAATTACAAGGACTTCAGGAGTTATATATCAGGAACAAAGGTCAAAGACAAACATTACAAGAGATGCTCCTAATATGCCAGGAACTAGGGGCAGAGACTAATATATACTTTCTATTATCTCACAACATTATTGTAAAGTTATCTGAAATTTAGAAAAACCAAAACTGTAATAATATACCATGATTTGGAGGCACCTGGGTAACTCAGTGGGTTAAGCATCTGCCTTCAGCTCAGATCATGATCTCAGGGTCCTAGGATCAAACCCAGCATTAGGCTTCCTGTTCAGCAAGGACACTGCTTCTCCCTCTCCCTAACCCCTGCTCATCCTCTCTCTTGCTCTCTCTCTTTTAAATAAATAAATGAAATCTTAAAAAAATACCTTATGATTTCAATATCTATACGAGACCTAACTCTTCCTTCCTTTTGGGTCACCAAAACTTAGTGCTTATCAAAGACCTTTAAAAACAACAACAACAACAACAACAAACCCAGAAACCTAGCAGGCATCTTAAATGTTAGCTAATATATTTATGAGAGTTAAATTTAAATGAATCACCAGATGAAACCACATTGATTAAGTCCCCATAAGATTCATACACATTAAAAGTTTCAGTTTCAAAAATGTATTTTATAAAAGTGCAATGTGTGTGTGTGTGTGTGTGTGTGTGTGTGTGTGTGTGTGTGTGCATACATTTTAGGACAATCAAGATGGAGTAAAATAAACATATTAGAAAAAAACAGGCTTAAACATCTGTTTTCTTAAAAAAAGAAAACAAACCTGGAGGGCATTTGTCTGCAATGTCAAAAAATGAACTGAGAAAAAAAAATGAACTGAAAATATGAATTATGATATCTACTGACAATATCATTATGCTACTTTGTTTTTGCTAGTAAAATTGCAGGTTTTATATTTCAAGTACTATTGTTTGAAACATCAGAAAGAGTAAAGATGATTTTAAGGAAAAATGTAAGGTAATGTCAATGAATTATTGAAGATAAGATTTAAATGATAGCATGTATATTTTTAAACAAACAAAACCATTTTTTTCCCCGTGGATTACAATCATTATTTGGTACCATCACTAAATTGTACCTTCCAAAATCAGGGTAAAAATTTAGAGCTTTGAGACAATATATTTCATTATTGTTTTGTTTTAGTTTTTCCTTCTGCAGAAAGGGACTGACAACAATTAGACAAAAAATTGTGCATGTGGAAAGAAATTAATATCCCAGACAAAGGCAACAAGATATTTTCAAATGTTCACTTAACATTTGGAGCAAACATGCTGGTTGGAATCAATTACAGATAACAGAACTTTATCCTAAGTGGTAAAAAATACATATACAGATAATCAACATGATGGATAAAATCTGTGAAGTCTTATTAACCAGTTATACAACTCTCTGACTATTGGAGAATCACTAATTCATTGTCAGCTGACCCCACCTAGGCCTGTCATGACTCGAGTATTTGTGCTGTTTCCTGGAATGCACGTGCATGAAATGCCATCTGAGCAGGTGGTGATGGTGCACTGCAGCATTCCAGGGCAAGAAAGAAGGGGCAGTGTGAAAGAAGACACTCTCAAAGCGTCCTAACAGGATTTTCCCTGCTCATCAACGTGCTCTCTCTTGCTCTAAGGCTGAATGTGGTTTGGTGAGAAACTATCACTGCTGCTGCTGGCTTTAAGTCCCATCATCCAGGCTTGCAGAGCTAAGGAGACCCACACCAGCAATGCTTACTTCTACTCAAAGCCCAGGGGCCCTGCCTTGCCCAACCTCAGGGCCTCACCGCATGAGGGAGTATATTAGTTTGCTAGGTGTCTGTTACAAAGTATCACAGACAGGGCATCCTTAAAAAGAGAAATTTAGGGCAGTCCAGGTTGCTCAGTGGTTTAGCACCGCCTTGAGCCCAGGGCCTGATCCTGGAGACCTGGGAACGAGTCCGTGTGGGGCTCCCTGCATGGAGCCTGCTTCTCCCTCTGCCTGTGTCTCTGCCTCTGTCTGTGTGTCTGTCATGCATAAATAAATAAAATCTTTAAAAAAGAGAGAAATTTATTGTCTCACAATTCTGAAGGCTACAGGTCTGAGGTCAAAGGGTCAGCAGAATTTTTTGAGGCCTATTTTTTTGGCCTGTCTTCTCCGAGTGCCTTCACACCATCTTTTCTCTATCCTGTCTTTCCTAACCTCCTTTTTAGAAGGACACCAGTGATAATGGATTAAGGCCCACTCTAATGACCTCACTCTCACTTAACTGCCTTTAAAGACCTTATCTCCAGAAACCATCACATTCCGAGATATTGCAGAGTAGGACGTCAACATATAAATTTGGAGGGTAAATTTCAATCCATAACAGGGAGGCAAAGCATACAGACAGCCAGAGTACCAGTTGGTTTCCTTCTCAATACGCAAAAATATTTATTTATTTATTTATTTATTTATTTATTTATTTATTTATTTTTCACAAAAATATTTAAAAGGTATGTGACAGGATAATTTTTGAGACTTTGATAATTTTGTTCATTCTTCAATTTTTTTTAAATTTTTTATTTATTTATGATAGTCACAGAGAGAGAGAGGCAGAGGGAGAAGCAGGCTCCATGCACCGGGAGCCTGATGTGGGATTCAATCCCGGGTCTCCAGGATCGTGCCCTGGGCCAAAGGCAGGCGCCAAACCACTGCGCCACCCAGGAATTCCCTGTTCATTCTTCAAATTTCCCCCTTCTTCTTCTTCCAAGGAAGTAGTCAGATCTTTACAACTTCCTGAACTCGGGTTTTTGCTGCGCAGGAACAGAAGATAGTACCAGCAATTCCCAGTTTTATAAGGCCTAAACTCCGTGAAATGATTTTGCAAGGTGCCGCCAGGGGAGAGAAAAGCAAGCAAAGTCCCCTTGAGAAAAGCAAGGGAGGGATTTAGTCCAAACTAGGAGTGTCTGGCAGTCTGGGGGTCTCTCAAGTAATGCTGACCACCATGATGCTGCCAGAGAAATAAGGGCAAGTTGGAAACAGACAGCTACAGGGTCATGGCTCTCAACCTTTGCCAACACTCTCCAGCCACATGCATATCACAGAAGCTGCAGTTAGGTACCTGACTTCTGGCCAAGACTGTGGCAGCTCAGTGACCAGTGAAGGCAAATGAGTGATGACCTACTGCTCTGCTGAATCCCAACAACTTTGCAAGCCCTGGGGAGGAAGTGGCTTTAACAATACTTGAGATTGGTTTTTCTGTCAATCCAGGGAGATGGGGGATTAGAGTTGGGATAAATTTATTAAAACTGTAAAATAATACTCTTGAGCTAATTAAAAAGATACATTTAAGCTTATAGTTCATTGATTAATTGATTAGTTGATTCATTCATTCAAATGATTTTTTGTGAGCATCTAAGCAATATTCTTGCTCTCATAGAGCCCACATTTTACCAGAAAAGGCAGACAATAATATGCACATAAAATAGAGAGAGAGAGATGGGGGCTAAAAAGAGAGAGGAACAGGGGTGTATGGCAAAGAGTAATGGGAGCGATACACACAGGAGATCAGAAAAAACCCTCTGAACTGCAACACAAATTATAAGGATTTGATTTGAAAGGCAAGAAGAACAGCAAAAATATGCTTTGTCAATATGAACAAGAGATGAAAGTTAGCGGAGCTGAAGTGTGGGAGATGTGTACCCATCACTGGAGAATCTAATATGAAGTTAGTGAAACTAAGGTTCAGGACCCTCCCTTCTGGGATCCCTTCCAAGGCTCTGGAAGGAACACCAACAATGTGTTTACACGTTCATACGCCATTGTAAAATTTGCCAAAGTAAAATACCTCAACCGAATTTGGTTAAGATTATTGTCTTTTTCACTCCAACTTCCCCTGCAAGTGATGGTGGAGTACCAATGAGCCTTTTTGGAATCCAGCGAAGGGGAAGATGAGGTGAGGATTTGTTCAGCTTGGGTTTCATGAAATCTGTTTACGTGGTTCACAATCACATTCACGAAAAGTTATTGCCAGCTGCCCAGCATAGGAATGAAGAGCTTCCAGGCATACTCTTACCATGTGTTGTATCCATTTGCCTGGTGTGAGAACATTAAAGGGCAGGCCAGAGGTCCTTTCATAGTATCATCCCATTCTAAGATGCTGACACAGTGCATATTTGTGTAGTAGGGGAAAACATAGGCTGAAATGTACAGTATCACAAACTAGTCTGTGGAATACTATTCTAAAAGCTAAATATAAAAATTGCTGGTGAAGAATTAGTTTTCTTATTGGTGTCTAGTCAAATGCAAAGGTGCCTCCTTTTGGAAATATGCCAGATAATGCAGTACATACAATTACAAATGCACTGTACATTCTTTATGGTTATTATAAAAATAAAATTTATTAGAATTAGTATGTTTATGGGCACATACCTGTAGCCACATGACACTGAAATCTCATGTTGTATGTAATACTATTATAACTTATAAAAACTACTATTGAGTGTTGCCCTGGCGGAGTGGAGATAGGCCCTCTGGTTGGAGAGATGTGTAACACACTGACTTACTGAGACCTAGGAAAGGCCGCCAAGGATTTCTTCAATAAAGGACATGGATTCGGCATGGTCAAAATAGATCTGAGAACCAAGTCTTGTAGTAGGAGTGGAATTTTCTACTTCTGGTCATGCTTACACTGATACAGGGAAAGCATCAGGCAACCTAGAGACCAAATATAAGGTCTGTAACTATGGACTTACTTTCACCCAGAAATGGAACACAGACAATACTCTTGGAACAGAAATCTCTTTGGAGAATAAGGTAGCTGAAGGGTTGAAACTGACTCTTGATACCATATTTGTACCAAACACAGGAAAGAAGAGTGGAAAATTGAAGGCCTCCTATAAACGAGGTTGTTTCGTATTGGCAGTAATGTTGATATAGATTTTTTTGGACCAATCATCTATGGCTGGGCTGTGTTATCCTTTGAAGGTTGGCTTGTTGGCTATCAGATGAATTTTGACACAACCAAATCCAAACTGTCACAGGATAATTTTGCCCTGGGTTACAAGGTTGCAGACTTCCAGCTGCACACTCATGTGAATGATGGCGCTGAATTTGGAGGGTCTATCTACCAGAAGGTTAATGAGAAGATTGAAACATCAATAAACCTTGCTTGGACAGCCAGCAGTAACAATACCCGTTTTGGCATGGCTGCTAAATACAAGCTGGATTGTAGAACTTCTCTAACTGCTAAAGTCAATAATGCCAGCCTAATTGGACTGGGTTATACTCAGACCCTTCAACCAGGAATCAAACTGACCCTATCAGCTTTAATTGACAGAAAGAACTTCAATGCAGGAGGTCACAAAGTTGGGTTGGGATTTGAACTAGAAGCTTAATGTGGTTTTGAGAAAAGCATCCGATTTGTCCCTGGAGGTGAAGAGAAGCCACTATGTTTTGGCTTTAAAATTCTTCTGTGAAATTTCAAAAGTGTGAACTTTTTACTCTTCCAAAGAATTGTAATCCTCCCCACACTGAAGTCTAGAGATCGCAAGTCCATCCTGCGGGAGGTACTTGAAGGCATGCCTGGAAGTTGTCATGTTTGTGCCACATTTCAGTTGAGTTCCGCAGTGTTATTTTAAACGTGTTCCTCTGCGACAATGTAGTGTCACATTACAAAGGAAATGACCCAACCCTCCAGTTTGTACATCACGTCCTGCATGTCCCACACCACTTTTCCATGACCTTTTAATAATATATTCGTCTCTGTGCTGTAGTGGAAATCTTTGGTTTTGCATCAGAGTAAAATAAAATAAACCCATCACATTTGGAACATAAAAAAAAAAAACAACTATTGATTAACTATGATAGATGTTAATGGAAAAAATGAGATCATGAAATTTCTGTCATGTAAAGAAGAAATGAAAGAGCATTCAAGCAGGAAATGTAGGGGAAAAAAGAAGGGTGTCAGTTAATTAATAAAAATATTGCTACTTATCTGAATTTTGAAATATTTGTGGGAGTTGACTACTCTATCTGGGGCTTTTTTAATCAATAAAACTAACACTTTCTAGATTTTCATAACTTAGTTGTCCCTCTTTTGATCTTTTCATTTTTCATTGGTCTTTCCACCTCTTTTACTTCAAAGCTTTGTAAAGTGAATTAAAATGTCTGTGCCCTCAGGCTTCTGGAAGTTAATAATATTAAAAATAGATACATATATACCTAGAATGTCAGAATGCCTAAAAGTTGCAATGGTAGTGTTAAAAATGCCTAATAAATAAAATAAATAATGCTCATGGGGTCCCTGAGTGAAACTTTATATCAGAGCCAAATTCTAGATACGGGTAGTGCATTTAAGTTAGGAATCACTTTTAACCTATTAAGCAAAAATATGATTCAAATTGCTGCATTTTCTTGTATCAAAGTAATGTTTTCCAGACTAAAACATACTCTGTTATCAACTTGCCATGTGCTTGCTGTCCACCCTGGCTTTAAAAACATGCATGAATCTATTCATTCATGTAACAAATGTTTATTATTTATTTCAGTCACTGTTTTAGGCATGAGGGACATGGAAATTAACAAGACAAGGCCTATGCCTTCTAGAAGCTCATATTCCAGTAGGCAGGGCAGATAATGAAGACAAATAACCCTATGTTTTGTCAGATGGTGGCAAGTGCTATGATGAGCAATGAAGTGCGGGAGTGGATAGAGGTAGGCTGACTACTTCAGAGGAAAGCTTCTCCTCAGGAGGAGGTGATATTTGAACAGAGCCCTTTTCCATGTAGTTGCAGTGCTGGTAGTTGCCACTGTAGTTTTACATCATAAAATCATAAAAATATTTTAACCAAACAAGATACACTGCAAGCGTATCCTTTTCAGAGGCAGCACAGGTTGCGGGAAGAAGCAGGGGCTTGATGTGAATTCAAACCTCTCACTTTGCTATTTTCTGCACAGCCTTGGGTGCATCATTCGTCTTCTCTGAACCCTGGTATTCTCTTTCAAAGTTGCTCTAAGCAATAAGTGAAGTGTTTTTAAACACCTATTTTTTAAACAAGTGCCTGGTATATAGTAACTGCTTCGGAATCTTCCCTTTAACTTCTCCCTTTGCTATCTAAGACGGATCTTTCTGGATGGGAACACAGAGGCATTAACTGAGAATTTTTGGAAGGAGATACTTTTCATTGCAGATCAGTGCAACAGGCTTCCCACAAGAGGAATTTCCTGGAAAATTGCTAATCACTTGCAAGGCAGCCAGCAATAACCGAGCAAACAGAAAGTAAAGTTGGCCACTACTGCATCTGAGGAGCATATGTAGCTGACTGGAATTCGTTACTCTTCATACCTCTTTCGAATTAGACAGGCCTGGGTTTGTGTCCTGGCTCTACCCTCCCACACCCCCTCTCCCACTTCACTAGCTGGTTACTGTAGCTCCTATGCCTCAGTTTCTTCATGTGAGGAAAAAGGCTATTGTAAAGAATTGATGAGGTAAATTGGTATTCCGCACTGTGCTAAAATATAGGAGGAGGCACTTGGGTTTTTTTGTTATTATTGTAATTAGTAGTGATTTATTAATTTTTTGACTCAGGACACTTTGCCAATTCACTGTCTTTCATGTTTCTCAGAAAACCCTGAAGTAGTAGAAATAGCATTACTCCCTTCAACAAAATTGTGAAATGAGCCCCTGAGAGAGCAACTCGTTTCATCCATGACTGGGATTCCTTTGCTGTTCTCCTAATTCCCCAGCAATCTCAAATAGTATATATTTGCTGATGGGTTGACTATGCTATCTTCCACTGTGCATCAAATCCAGATCTAATGACATTGCAAACCAGATAGGGCCTTGGGAGGTAGACCAGATGAAGAATGGTGGGCAGCAAAGCAAAGTGTATTGATCCATAGCAAAATGATAATACAAAGCTCCCGAAAAGGGAGGGGACCCAAGAGGGTTGCCACCAGAGTTTCTAAGTCTAGGAGTTTTTATGGGGCTTTGATGGGCTGTCTTAATCTGATTAACCCCTCCTGCGCCCATCATCCAGTCAGGTTTTTGTCATCTATCACGTGGGGAAAGGGTGGTGTAAAATCCTTGTAATGGTGGTTTCTTCTGGGGGTGAGGGTGGGGGACTTGTGTCTGCCTGACTTTCTTCCAACTATCCTTCATCAATGATACTTTTCCCATCATGAAAATATTCTCTTTGGAATTTTGAAGTGGATACAAACATTAAGCCCCACCTAGTAAGTGTCATTTTCAAAACTCTCTGGAGAGAGGGAACACTGGCAGTCATATCAAGTACATTGCCTAAGGTCATCCTGGAATCAGTAAGAGTGCAAACCAAGCTCCAGGGCCCTCTTCCCACATCAATGGAACACAGAAAGAGTTACATGGATATCACTTAGGCCATTGCCCTGACAACATATTCTGGGGATTTTCCTGAATTTTGTATTTTAGCACTTGACCAGATCTGGCCTTAAATATTTTAAGAATAGTATTTCCTTCCATTTTCCATTTTTTCAACCTGGATAATTAGGCCAGCATCCAAGAGCTCTGACTTCCAGGAGGAGTTTTTCGGTCATTTGAAATATGACTTCCAGGTCTTTTAAAAATATTTCTAGTTCTATTCTTCCTATTACTACCTTTTTCTTCCCTTTTAGTGCTAATACTAGTAATGATTAGGATTACTGGGAATAGGACCATCATATATGAAAAATTCCTTCTCTGCAATAATTTTAAATTTCTTTCGTAAATCTTTCTTTCCATCTTTAATTAAAAATAGTTTTTAGGGACACCAGAGTGGCTCAGTCAGTTAAGCATCTGACTCTTGGTTTCAGCTCAGGTCATGATCTTATGGGCCGTGAGATCAAGCCCCATGTCAGACTCTGTATTCAGTGGAGAGTCTACTTGAAGATTCTCTCCCTCTGCTCTTCCCCAGATTTGTATGTGTGTGTGCTCTAGTGCATTCTCTCTCTCTCTCTCTCTCTCTCTCTCTCTCTCTCTCTCTCCTCAAATAAATAAATAAATCTTTAAATGTGTTGAAGACCTTAAAATCTAAGCTTAATATCTTCAATATAAGAGCAACTGAGAAAGAACTTAAAATTAAAACTTTTGTCATGTTTGAGAAAGTCATCTGCCAAATATTTATAGAATTTCAAGAAATTCTATAAGGAAAGATTTTTGAAAGACACAAACATGCATGAACATGTGCATAGATTGACAATTAAACTTATGTTATCATTATATGAAAATTTAATGTGCACATTAGATAGTTCAAACATTCTTTCTGATGTATCTCTTTTATGAATGAATTTTGAAAATCCAAAAATCTAACTCAAATTTAGGTAATTAATTTGAAAAGCTGTAAAATACAGAGTAAGTGTATTGTACTTTTGGAGGAATAAAGCTTTTTAACAACTGCAGGCAATTAAAATAAATATATATGTGAACATTAACAGAGCCATTGCACAGAAATTGCAGGTAAGGTTATCTCTTATTCCAAAATTTTTCATTAAGAAGTTTTTTAAAGTCAGAGAGAGAATAGGAGTGGATTAGGTCACCGCAACTTTTATTCCTGTGAAGTGCACATTCAAAGTTAGACATGGAAGAGCCTGACTTGCAGGGAAATTTTCAGTCTAAAATTAAGATAATGATCATTAAAACTGATTTCACTTCATTCTTTCCAAATCCATCTTATCCTGCTTTAGCAATAAATGAAATCCAGATGTTGGAATGACGCAAGATACTTTGTTTGCAGCCCTGTAAAAGAGGCATGCTTTCTAGTTAGTATAACCATTCATTTAAAAAACAAACCCTTTAGTTTCTTTACAAAATTGTTTTGGCTGAGGAAACTCCGGGATATAAATCATTAAGGGTTACCGATAGCCCTCAAGAGATGAGTAGAAAAGTCATAGATACTACCCAGGTACACCCAAAGTCATAAAATAACTATGTCTCAGTTTTAAGTTACTTTTGTTCAAGACTGGTAAGACTTATTGTATGGTAAATACACTTTCGTCATAGAATTAACGGAATGACAGATATCTAGATTTTAATATTCAAGATGCTAAATTAATTCAGGATAACAACCGACTAACAGTATTCATCATTAAAAATTAGTGGAACAGGGATCCCTGGGTGGCGCAGCGGTTTGGCGCCTGCCTTCAGCCCAGGGTGCGATCCTGGAGACCCGGGATCGAGTCCCACGTCGGGCTCCCGGCATGGAGCCTGCTCCTCCCTCTGCCTGTGTCTCTGCCTCTCTCTCTGTCTGTGATAAATAAATAAATAAATCTTTAAAAAAAAATTAGTGGAACAAATAATTAATAAGTATTATAAGATTTTAAAGTGGAAGCCTAGGGGGTGCCTGGGGGGCTCAGTGGTTGAGCATCTGCCTTTGGTTCAGGTCATGATCCTGTGATCCTAGGATCCAGTTCCGCATCAGGCTCCCCACTGGGAGCCTGCTTCTCCCTCTGCCAATGTCTCTGCCTCTCTTTTTGTCTTTTATGAATATATAAATTTTAAAAATCTTTAAATAAAAATAATAAAGTGTAAGCCTACAGGTAACAACTGTCTGTATAACAACACTAATATTATTTTGGTCCAAGGACAACTAATAACAGTGGTGAGCTGGTAAATAATTTCCTTTCTTTGGCTTATGAGTCTGTGAGCTATTTACTGCTACTTTATTTGTCTGTCACAGAAGAGAAAAAGGTAACTGTTTCAAAGACTATTTGCTCCTGAGGGAAACTACATAGAAGGCATTTTTATTGAATAATACATTATAACATAAATGAAATATAAATTATTATTGTCTTCAGATGAATTTCAAGGAAAGCATGTACCATGAATTATTTACAGATCCATGTGGATCTATCAACAGAAAGATAAAGTAAATGTCCAGTAAAACAGTAAATACACTATTTTTAAAAGATCTGTAGCATTGCCTGCTGGCTCAGTTGGTTAAGAGATGGACTCTTGGGGATCCCTGGGTGCCGCAGTGGTTTGGCGCCTGTCTTTGGCCCGGGGCGCGATCCTGGAGACCCGGGATCGAGTCCCACGTCGGGCTCCCGGTGCATGGAGCCTGCTTCTCCCTCTGCCTGTGTCTCTGCCTCTCTCTCTCTCTGTGACTGTCATAAAAAAAAAAAAAAAAAAAAAAAAAAAAGAGATGGACTCTTGGTTTTGGCTCAGGTCATGATCTCAGGGTCCTGGGATGGAGCCTCTGGATCTGTGCTCACTGTGGAGTCCGTTTGAGGATTTCTCTCTCTCCCTCTGCCTCTTGCCCACTTACTCCTGCTTTGTCTCCTTCTAAAAAATAAATAAATAAACCTTGAAAAAAAATCTGTAGGAATGACTGATTTATACTGAAGCATTTACTTTGTCTTATTCCCTTTGTAACAAATAATACAATTTTTTTTTTTTTTTGCAACACAGGTAGTGAAACGGACAGTCTATCACTGAAAAAACTAAAAAAATAGGTACAATTAGGAATCTTCTCTCTACTCTTAAACCTTTTGGTGGTGCATGTGGGTGGCTCAGTTGGTTAAGCAGTGGACTCTTAATTTCAGCTCAGGTCATGATCTCATGGTTGTGAGATGGAGCCAGCCTCAGGCTCTGCACTGGATGTGGAGTCTGCTTAAGATTCTTTCTCCCTTGCTCTCTGCTCCTCCCAGCCAAAATAAATAAATAAACCTTTTGGCATTATTCTTTAACTAACCATGCCATTTGACCTAAATAATACATAATAATGTATCAAATACACTAACATCTTTCATTGCCTTTAGGCATTTAAAAGAAAGTGATTGGGGATCCCTGGGTGGCTCAGCGGTTTAGCGCCTGCCTTTGGCCCAGGGAGCGTGTCCCACGTTGGGCTCCTGGCATGGAGCCTGCTTCTCCTTCCTCCTGTGTCTCTGCCTGTCTCTCTCTTTCTGTGTCTATCATAAATAAATACATATTTTTAAAAATATATAAATAAATAAAAGAAAGTGTGTTCAATATATATTTTTGGATGCATTTAAGAAAATTTTAATATGCAGTCATTTGTCTACAATATATTAAACACTAGAGCTACAAACTCTTGGTTCTTGCCTTCACCAAGGTTTTCAAGATCTAGAGCAGGGTTTGGCAAACTGTGAAGTCAAGGCCTTACCTTTCTGTGGCAACCACTCAGCAGTCTTAGTGCAACCACAGATAATCTGTAAATGACGGTGTAACTGTGCTGTAATAAAATTTTACTTCCAGAACAGGCAAGAACAGATTTGGCCTCTGAGCTGAAACTTGTTGATCAGTGGTTAGAATAAAGGAAAAATAATATAATCAACTAGCAAAATAATAACGTTAAAAGATAGTTCCTTGGACTTGTATTTCTGAATATTAGGTGATATCTTTCAGCAGAACAAAATGGCCATGGAGACTATTAGAAAAGTCAAACAAATTTTTAAAAATATCCATTTAAACATACCAAAAGTGCGGTGCCTGGGTGGCTCAGGTAGTTGAATGTGGAACTCGATTTTGGTTCAGGTTCATGATCTCGGGGTCATGAGACCAAGCCCTGCATCAGGCTCAGTGCTCAGTGCAGAGTTTGCTGCAGATCTCTCCCTCACCTTCTACCCTCCCCGCCTTGTGTGTGAGTGTGTGTGTGTGTGTGTGTGTGCACATGCGCAGTCTCTCTCTCTCTCTCTCTCTCTCTCACACACACACACACACACACACACACACACACACACACTAGATAAATTAATTTAAAAAAGGCAAAGACAGGACACCTGGGTGGCTCAGTGGTTGAGAGTCTCTGACTTTGGCTCAGGGTGTGATCTGGGGATCTGGGATTGAGTTCCACAGTGGGCTCTTTGTAGGGAGCCTGCTTCTCCCTCTGTTTATGTCTCTGCCTCTCTCTGTGTGTGTCTCTCACAAATAAATAAATACATCTTAAAAAAAAAAAAAAAAGAAAAAGACATCAGAAGTGCTAAATGAACCAGGATAAGGAGGTGCCAAGATTCCAGATGGAGAAGCTGAGAATATAGATTTTGCCAAATGGGCATTGTAACCAGGAGCCAACAAGTTAGCAGAGCCTTTGTTGATCTCTTGGAGCAGGGCAGTGGTTCTCAGTTGGCGATAATTTGCCTCCAGGGGTCATCTGACAATGTCTGAAGACATTTTTTGATCATCATCATGTGGGGAAGGGATAATTTGCTTTGGGCATCAAGTGTGTAGCAGCCCGGGACACCCTACGAAGTATAGCAGCTATACACCCTACAAAGCATAGGACAGTGCCACTCCCAGCGAAAATTACCTGGCTCCAAATGTCAGTACTATCTAATTTGAAAAACCCTCAGCTGCAGAAACAAAACTGGAGGCTTAGAATCTTACATGCACATTCGCCCCAGATGTACAGAATTCTTAATCCTGATTTGGGTTAGAGATTTTCTAGAAATCACTGTCAGATTCTTACAGTCTCAGATCTGGAATAACCTGCCTCTACCAAGTTCCACCATGAAGTGCTCTGAATCATCTTCATTCCCCCAGGTCCCAATCCCACTATAGCTACATTCATTCTCAGTAAAACACCTTACTTACCACTTACCTTAATGATTCAGTTAAAATTATCCTACAAAGGGCACACTACTTCCTTTCTTTCCACATAATATTTTTTTCTATAACTTCACTCATTTCCCCCCCCCCATCTTTACTAAAGTATTTCTTCTTTTTAGGTTACTCCATCTCCTTCCTTTTGTAGTTCTTGAAAAAGGAGTCAGCATATACCATGTCCACTTTATTATAATGCAGTGCCTGTTTCAATGACTCCACAAATGCCTTCCTAGCCAAATCTCAATTGTGAAACCAATGGTCTTCCTTCAGCCACAATACTTAACACTGCTAAAAACCTCCTATGTCCTACTCTGACATTTACCAAGCTGATTCTCCTTCTGTAATCTCCTCCCTCCCACCTCCCACCCCCCCACCCCCGCCTTTTCACATTCCACCAACTAAATACATTCCCCAGGGTTCTATGTTCAGTATGTCAGTTATCACACTGGGCCTTTCCGCTTCAAATCCACCCTTCCACAGTCTGGTGTGACTCCAACGGGAGTAGGACTCTCAAAATTGCATTTCGGGGATCCCTGGGTGGCGCAGCGGTTTAGCGCCTGCCTTCGGCCCAGGGCGCGATCTTGGAGTCCCGGGATCGAGTCCCACGTCGGGCTCCTGCGTGGAGCCTGCTTCTCCCTCTGCTTGTGTCTCTGCCTCTCTCTCTCTCTATGTCTATCACGAATAAATAAATAAAATCTTAAATAAAAAAAATTGCATTTCGGCTTTGCCTGCGGCTACTTATTCAGTCTGCCAATAGGGGGCGCTGGAGGGAGCGTGCAAAGCCAGAGAAGCGAGAAGCGGCTCGTTCCCACCTGGTTGGTTCCTCTTCACACAGCAGTTGAGTTCCAATAGCAGCCTTTGACTGCGGTTTGTTAGCTCTTCCAACATTTGCAAAACTGGTCTTAGGACTCCCTTCAGAGACATCAGCACCAGACAAGCTGGAAGCCCTCCTCAGAGGTCTGGGCCAGCCCCATGAAGACCCACCTTCAAACTTCCATGTTTTAATAATTCCAATTTCTTCCTTTTGTTCTCCTCTCTGGCTGGCCGGGGCAGAGTCACTTCATGCAGTTGCTACCTCCAAAATGCCCTGGTGTTCTTACTTGCCTTTTCAATTACTTAATAATAGAGCCAGCAATCCATAGAATAGACATTATTATAGCCATCATCATGTTGTTTCTTTGACAGAATAGTTTTGTAACTTGCTTTTATCTTAGAACATTTTTTAAAAGATTTTTAAAAATTTATTTATTCATTAAAGACACACACACACACACACACACACACCAAGAGAGAGCAGAGACACAGGCAGAGGGAGAAGCAGGGTCCATGCAGGGAGCCTGACGTGGGATTCGATCCCAGGTCTCCAGGATCACGCCCTGGGCCAAAGGCAGGCGCTAAACTGCTGAGCCCCCCAGGGTTCCCTATCTTAGAACATTTTTAATTTACTTTTCCCCTACCTGCCATGAAGGATATATAAAAATTTGGTGTTCATTGAAATTGATATTAATCACAGGAAAAGGTTTGGCCTCTAAGGCTTAACTCACAGCCAACTTCACTGTTTCATAGACCCTCCAGATAAGACCTCTATTACTTGATATGGGATGATGGTGGTTATAGTATTGGCAGAGGGTGGACCTAAAACTGGAAGTTTGAACCACTGAATGAGAGGGGGGTGCTTTTTTTGGTGACTATATATAGCCTTGGTGAAATGAGCACCTTTGGGCTAAACTAAGGACATTTGTAACAATGCCTCATGACACATCAGGCATTATGCATTAATAAAACTGAAGATTCACTCATTCAGGCTTATTTATTGTATCATTCCCCAGATACCCAGGAATCATGACTCTTCAAAGGAAGGTTGTAGAAGTGGTAATCACCTTAGGAGAGCATCCTGTATGTTGACTTGTGAGGCCACTGAGAAGGGAGTCAAGACTGGAAGGCCCTGAAACATGTACCCCAAAAGAAACTTGGACATATACCTATTGTTTTGCATCTGTAGACCTGTGTAACTGGGAATGCAGGCCTTTATAGAGAAAAGGATCTTTGGGCCTGGAAATAGGAAGGCTGGAAATTATGAGAAATCTGCCACCAAAAATAATAGAGCAGAGCAGTGGTCCTGAGAGTTTCCAGGCCTTCCTGTATCAGGAAGTTGTGAGGAGATGATATGCATTAAAATGTTGGGGATCCCTGGGTGGCTCAGCGGTTTGGCGCCTGCCTTTGGCCTAGGGCGTGGTTTTGGAGTCCCATGATCCAGTCGCGCATCGGGCTCCCTGCATGGAGCCTGCTTCTCTCTCTGCTTGTGTCTCTGCCTCTCTGCCTCTCTCTCTCTCTCTGTCTCATGAATAAGTAAATAAAATCTTAAAAAAAATGTTATAAGGATGGAGACAGCACTTATATTGGAACCCTGCACCTTCTCTCATGAAACAACTCTAAAACAGTCATTTAAAAAAATGTAAGTTTTCTTAAACATTGTGATTTTTAGTCTGATTATTTTTATCAAGACTCTCTGTTCCATAGTAAGTAACAGTAAAATTCTTACATAAAAAGTGTCTCCTATGTTTTTAGGGAAGTAGGAGCTGGAGAGATGATACCCTGCTCGTTATAGAACCAGCGAATACTAGAGAACATGCTAACGATGTTAAAGAGAATGGTGGATACGACTGAAGCTCTTGGGGCTGGATAGCAGGGAAGAAATGAACGCAGAGAAAATCAGCCTAGCATCGAGAACTGACCCCTGAGAAATTAATGATCTGGAACCCCTGTGGTTTTCAATTACGCTGAAGTATAAACTCAGAAGAAAGCAAAAGAAATGCAAGCTAAACAAGAAATGACCACCACTTCTTAATTCCTACACAGTCTTGCATTACTATTCTCCCAAAATTAGTCAAGTATAAGTCAAGGTAGCTAAGACTCCCTCTTTTTAATAAATAAAAATACTCTACTTGTATCTTAGTTATGATGTAATGATCAATATTATTCAAATAAATGGCTCTAGAAGAATCCATATGACTGCTAGTGTAAAGGCATTCTACTGAACTGGATATTAAATGCAAGCTTAAGCTTTACACTGAGTTTTCAGAGATTTTTTTTTTTTTAAGATTTTATCTATTTATTCATGAGAGACACACACAGAGAGAGGCTGAGACATAAGCAGAGGGAAAAGCAGTTTCCCTGCAGGAAGCCTGATACAGAACTCAGTCCCAGGACCCTGGGATAACGACCTGAGCCAAAGGCAGATGCTCAACCACTGAACCACCAGGTGCCCCTTTCAGAGATTTTTTCAAACTAATTTTCATGTTCTGTTGATCTGCAAAGAAATTTAAAATTTTAGTAATTTCACAGATTACTTAAAACATTTGATTTAAAAAAAAAGGCTCCTATTTCAATGAACCATATGCTCTGTGTAGTTTTTTATTGGCAAAACCAGAAATTTTTCCATCAAAGTTTTTCTACTGACAAATGCAATCCAATATACTATTAATTTATTGTATTTTGGCTGGCCTTTGGGGTTATCATTTCCTTATTTATTATACACTGTGCACACCTATCATAGTTCATGCTGGCCTCTGCTTGATATGGTTACCATTTGATGAAGTTTCCTGGGGAATTGGGTTGCCTTATCTAGCTGTTACTTATGCCCTCCTATAAATAATTGCTTGAAATGAAATATTTTCTCACATTTAGTGTTTCTTTTGCACTGCTTTGTTAAATTACCTCAGTGCCCTCTTTAAAGCAAAAACTCAAAGAAGAAATGCTTATTTGGGGATCTCTGGGAGGTGCAGCGGTTTAGCGCCTGCCTTTGGCCCAGGACGCAGTCCTGAAGACCCGGGATCGGGTCCCACGTCGGGCTCCCTGCATGGAGCCTGCTTTTCCCTCTGCCTGTGTCTCTGCCTCTCTCTCTCTCTCTCTCTCTCTCTCTCTGTGTGTGTGACTATCATGAATGAATAAATAAAATCTTTAAAAAAAAAAAAGAAATGCTTATTTGCTTTTTGTTCCATTAATGTTTAAAAAAGAATGAAAACAAGTTCTATAAAGATTGCCACAAATTTAATACAATATAATTATATAAATAACTTAATTATGCATTAATTAATTAATTATTTGCAGTCTTGCAAATGCAAGACACCATTTTTTATAGATACATTATATATATATATTTGAAATACTCTATGCATCTCAGTATAAACAGTGACTTAATATGAATCTTTGCTAGTGAGGAGGCCTTAATTATCCTGTGGTAGGTTTTATAATACTCCCAAATTAATCCATAGGCATCTAGGAATTAGATCTATACTAACTTCAAAGAACAAGAAGATACAAGGTTACTCATTTCAAAAAATACTTATGGAGAGTCATCAATGTGTTTGACCCTATTAGATGGCCCCCCAAATAAAGAAATCCTTTCACAGGACATTTTTTGAACACTTACTGTGTACCTTGCACAAAGTGGTAGATGCTGAGGATAAAGGTGAATAAAACATGGCCCCTAAAACAACTCATTAGTTAGCTGGGGAACTAACTAGAAATGCAAATCACAATAATATATAACATGATACATGCTAAAGTACAGGTTTACTATGTTATGGCATCTCAGAAGAAAATAGAATTTTGCTGGTAATGAAAGGGGTGCATATGGGACACTGCCAAGAAAAAAAGTGAGCTGGACTTTTGCCGACACAAGGAGATGGGAAGGGATAGGGAGTGGGGAGAAAGGGAGTGAGTAGAAGGGAGGTAGAAGGTAAAGAGGTAGGGGATGAGGGAAAGAGAGAGCAAGAGAGAGGGAAAAAAAGAGAGAGAGAGAGAGAGAGAGGGAGGGAGGAGAAGACCGAAAGATACTGCTGGCAAAGAGAGAAATCCTAACAAGGACATGGAGACACAAGTAGGTATGAACATTTAAGGACTCGCTGAGAGGGGCAGCCTGAGAATAAAGGCTGGAACAGTGAACGGTGCGGGTACTGGGAGCTAGGTTAAGGAGTTGATTGGCATCAGATTAAAAAGGTCTTTGTGCCATGGAAGACTGTATCTTAAAGCAAGGAAAGCTGACAAACGTTTTAAACAAATTAAATCAGCAATCAAGGGATATTATGTGGTTATTGTACTTTGTTTCTGTTTTGTTATGTTTTGGCTGCTGCTGCTGCGTAGATGAGTGTTTTAGAAAGTTACTTTGCAATATGGGAGGTAGAGTATATTCTATAGTGCCTTGGCTACTAACAGCAATGAGTCAGATATTGAAAAATATCCGGAGAGGAGAGGATTAAACTGCATCAGTGACGATAGAAATGGAAAATAATTATCAGCTATTGCCTCGTAGGTGATGTAGTGTGGTAGCAGGCTCTAGAACAAGCAGCTCAGATTGGATTCCTTGATTTCCAGTTATTGATTGCATAAAATTTTACTAGTTACTTAAGTTCTCTATAACTCAGTTTCTTTATCTATAAAAGAGTAGTACAAATAATATGTAGCTCAGAAGGTTGTTAGGAGGATTAAATGAGTTACTATATTTAAAGTAGTTAGAGGGATCCCTGGGTGGCGCAGTGGTTTAGCGCCTGCCTTTGGCCCGGGGCGCGATCCTGGAGACCCGGGATCGAATCCCACGTCGGGCTCCCGGTGCATGGAGCCTGCTTCTCCCTCTGCCTGTGTCTCTGCCTCTCTCTCTCATTCTGTGTGACTATCATAAATAAATTAAAATATATATATATATATTTAAAAAAAACATTAAAAAAAAAAATAAAGTAGTTAGAAAATAGTCCCTGACATATAGTGATGGTCGTATAAGTGTGTGCGATTATTAATATCATCTATTCAGAGGAGAAATAAATCTCACGCTTTGGGAATGGAAGAAGAGAGCACTTAATTTGAAATGTAAGATGTAGGAAAAATGCCAAAAGGCAAAGATTGCAAGAATTCAGAGGGTATTCTAGATGGAGGGAAATGCAAGAGCAGAGGCTCAGAAAGGATATATGATCAGGTTCCAAAAAAGGTTCAGAAGGCCATGCTTCAACAGAAAAAAATTATTTTCATCTGAGGGCCTAAAAGCAAGGAAGAACCAACTTTGCCATTAACAGTTTCCCTACATTAATAAAGGGCCACTAAAATTTATCATCCATCCGTGACACTTTTAAGCCCTAAAAGAGCAGCAAAAAATGTTGAAAATTAAATAAATTCATATTTATTTTAATGTATTTTCAATACTTAAAATATTTATGTATTGACTAAAAAATGTTTTATTCAAAAATTATTTTCAAATATGTCTTCCTAAAATAAAACTACATATATCCATATATTAAAGGAAATTTAAAATTTTTTATATTGATTACCTGAACATTTAAAAATGACTTAAGTGCAATTACAACAAAAGAAAATTGTAGATTAATATCTCCATGAGCATAGATGTAAAAATCCCATATAAGATATGACCAGATTCAATACAGGACTTAAAGAAAGAGTAATACATCAAGACCAAGTGAGGTTTATTCCAGAAATGCAAGACCTGTTTAACATGTAAAATTCATCAGTGTAACTAATTGGAAAAGAATATATAGTTATTTCAATAGATGCAGAAAAAGTATGATCAAGAAAAAAAAAATCTCTCGACAAACTACAGTTGACTTTTGAACAATGCAAAGGTTAGAGGACTCAACCTCCTATGCATTCAAAAATCCTCATATGACTTTTGGCTCCCCATAAACTTAACTACTAATAGCCTACTGTTAACCAGAAGCCTAACCAATAACATACAGATGATTAATGCATATTATGCAAATTACGTGTTATATACGCTATTCTTACAATAAAGTAAGCTAGAGAAAAGAAAATGTTATTAAGAAAATAACAAGAGGAAATACATTTATAGTACTGTATTGTAGTTATAAAAAAAAATCTGGGGCAGCCCCGGTGGCCAGCAGTTTAGTGCTGCCTGCAGCCTGGGGTGCGATCCTGGAGACCTGGGATCGAGTCCCGCGTCAGGCTTCCTGTATGGAGCTTGCTTCTCTCTCTGCCTGTGTCTCTGCCTGTGTTTCTGCCTCCATCTCTGTGTGTGTCTCTATGAATAAATAAACTAAATCTTAAAAAAAAAAAATCTGTGTATAAGTAGATTCATGCAGTTGAAATTCATGTTAGTAAAGGGTCTACTGTAGGAAAAGAACTACTAATTTCATCAAGAGGATCTCTTTTTAAAAATCAGCAACTATGTTTTACTTAATAGTGGATTTTGAACATTTGCTTCATGAGTTGGAATTAAAACAGGAATGATCACTATCACTTCTGTTCTATGTTGTACTGGAGGTACTAGTCAGTGCTATAAGGCAAGAAGAATAAAAGAAACAAAAGGTAGAAGAAAAAGTAAAAATACTTTTTTTGGAAAAGAAAAAGTAAAGTTGTCATTATTCTCAGATAACATGATTATGTATGGAAAAAATCCAAATGAATACACAAACTATTAGGATTAATAAGCACAATTACTGGAAACAATCTCAGTATCTTTTTACCTCCTTTCAGAATAAATTTTTTCAATAAATGTTTTACATTCAAACAAAATTCATCAAATTATCTCTCTCTGTGATTCTTTTGAATGTTTTGCCAAATTTAAATTCTTTTAAATTTCATTTTATTTTAGCAGAGAGAATTATTTTCTCCAAATGAAAGCTAGGAGCACAATCAAAAGACATTCACAATATTCCAAAGATCTATTATCTAATCTGAAAATCAAATCTTTTACAGTATTTTGAGCTTTCATTTAATATATTTAAGTCTTCTTTTCAGTAAAAATAAATTGCAAAGTCATCTGCTTGCAAGTATAGCTGACCATTGAACAATGCAGGGGTTTAGTGTCCCAACATCCCTGTACAGTAAAAAAATCTGTATCTTTTGACTCCTTCCCAAATTAACTAATTGCCTACTGTTGATCAGAAGCCTTACTGATAACATAGTCAATTAACCCATATTTTGTATGTTTTAGATTATATACTATATTCTTAAAATATAGTAAACTAGAGAAAAGAAAATGTTATTAAGAAAATGAGGAAGGCAGCCCGGGTGGCTTAGCAGTTTAGCACCACCTTCAGCCAAGGGTGTGATCCTGGACACCTGGGATCAAGTCCCACATCGGGCTCCCTGCCTGCTTCTCCCTCTGCCTGTGTCTCTGCCTCTCTCTCTCTCTGTGTGACTATCATAAATAAATAAAAATTTAAAAAATGTATATTTTATTTATTTATTCACGAGAGACACAGAGAGTGGCAGAGACACAGGCAGAGGGAGAAGCAGGCTCCATGCACCAGGAGCCCGACATGGGATTCGATCCCGGGTCTCCAGGATCGTGCCCTGGGCCAAAGGCAGGCGCCAAACCGCTGTGCCACCCAGGGATCCCAATAAATAAAATCTTTAAAAGAAAAAAAAAAAAGAAAATCATGAGGAAAAGATAATGCATTCACATTGCTGTCTGTAATAACTGGAAAAAAAATCTATGTGTAAGTGGGCCCATGCAGTTCAAATCCATGTTGTTCAAGCCTCAATTTGTTGTTTTTAGTAACTGCAACTTGCTAAACACTTCAAAAGCTGAACTTCTGGGGACTCTATTCATTGATTACTTTGTTTTTATATTTACAAGTACTTTCAACCCTTATAAGTGAGTTCAGTATTCTTGTATTCCACTTTGATTTACAAAGAACTTAAGGGTTCAAATATTTCTAAACTTTGATGAGTGGCAAAGAGAAACAGTACCTACCTCTACATGGAATCTGAATTATTTTTTGTTTCAACATCAAGCTTATAAATATATATACGTGTATATATGTATATATATCCAGCTCCCTTCGGGGAGCCTGCTTCTCTCTCTGCCTATGTCTCTGCCTCTCTGTGTGTCTTCCATGAATAAATAAATAAATTTAAAAAAATAAGATGCATTTATGAATTTTGTAAGTACCACAATAATTGGTGCAATAATTCTTGTGCAATACAAGAAGCACATTTATTCAAGGTATATTCCTTAATTTAGTGGAACATTATTTTTACCGTATTTTTACAAGGTTCTCCATCACAATTTGAATTCATTTTATTACTATATAAAGCAAATAATTTTATCTCAGTGTTGAACTTTTATTTTTTTATTTTTTTTAATTTATTTATTTATGATAGTCACACACACAGAGAGAGAGAGAAGCAGAGACACAGGCAGAGGGAGAAGCAGGCTCCATGCACCGGGAGCCCGATATGGGATTCGATCCCGCGTCTCCAAGATCGCGCCCTGAGTCAAAGGCAGGCGCCAAACCGCTGCGCCACCCAGGGATCCCAGTGTTGAACTTTTAAACTAAATTTATAATGGCTTTAACAATAGTGTCAGATGTTTTACCTTGACAAAATAAACTCTATATAATTCTACTTTTTTTTTTTAAAGATTTTATATATTTATTCATGAGAGACAGAGAGAGAGAGAGAGAGAGAGAGAGAGAGTCAGAGACACAGGCAGAGGGAGAAGCAGGCTCCATGCAGGGAGCCTGATGTGGGACTGGATCTCAGGACTCCAGGATCACACCCTGGGCCGAAGGCAGGCGTAAACTGCTCTATAACTACTTTTATTCCATGATTTGTATGGGGGGGGGGGGGGCGCGGAGCAACCATTTTTGACTGGCTGATGTTCTATTTTTAACACCTGATATGTTGTTCTAAAATTCTCATCACTTAACTATTTGTGAAGTTATTCTGTTAAAGGAACCAATAAAGTAATAATTATTGTTTCAATTTTTATATGGTCATAAGAAAAATTGGAATCTAAAATTAAGTCATTTGATACAAATGGAACGTTGTGATTTCACAGAGTGACATGTAAATGCACTTTCTGCAGCTGCGCATTAATTAAATCATGATCTCCAGGCGCAATTACCTTTAAAAGAACAGTAACTTTTGAACTGGGTATTTTTAGTTTTCAGGTGGACAGCCACTATGGCCCTCTTATTGGATGGGACATTTTAACATTTTTGCAAGTTACACCTTCATTGTTAGCTTTCTTGAGAAGCAGAAACTCAATACTGGGATGCCTGGGTGGCTCAGTGGTTCAGCATCTGCGTTGGTTCAGGGCATGATCCCCATCCCTGGGTGGGGGATCCAGTCCTGCCTCAAGCTCCCCACAGGGAGCCTGTTTCTCCCTCTGCCTATGTCTCTGCCTCTCTCTGTATGTCTCTCATAAATAAATAAAATCTCTCTACCGTCCTGAACATCAATTGTTATTTTGCATCTTAAAAGATTCTGGGGAGTGCTCAGTCTGTTAAGCATCTGCCTTCTGCTTCTGCCATGATCTTGGGGTCCTGGGATGGCACCCCAAAGTCTAGCTCCCTGTTCTGTGGGGAGCCTGCTTTTTCCTCTCCCTCTTCCTCTGCTCTTCCCTCCCTGCTCATGCTCTCTCTCTCTCTGAACTCTCTCCAATAAATAAATAAAAATTAAAAAAAAAATTCGGAAATAGGTTATCTCTGGTTGTTTTTATATGTGTTTAGGTGAGAATCTTTTAAATAAATATTGTATTTATTGGAGTGAGAGGAAGCATGAAAGAGAGAGAAAGCTACCATGAGGTTGGGGGGGAAGGAGCTAGCACGTGGAGTGTAGCAGAGGGAGGTGGTGAAGCAGGCTCCCCGCTGAGCAGAGAGCCTGAGGGGCTTGACCCAGGAATCTAGACCTGAGCCAAACAAAGGCAGACAATTAACGACTGAGCCACCCAAGTACCTCAAGGTGAGCATTCTTTTCCTGCATACTGGTCTCACACTTCTAAATGAAACTAGAAGTAGTAGAAATTGCAAGTACAAAATAAAGGCCCATCATATTGATACTCACTTATTTTAATACAATGCTTAATACTACTTGTTTAAATCAGGGAAAAAAAAACTGGTTAGTGCACTGAGGAATAGGCACAAATGGAGATTGCCTCAGGCAAACTGGTACACATGGAAGCCATACATGTTTAAATTCATGGAGAAAATAAATTCAATTCAAAGCCACAGGTACTTGTTGAGGACCCACTAAGCCCAAGAAGCTTTGTTATGAGCTGAAAGGAAATACAAACAGGAATTAAGCCAATTCCTTCCTCTTACCTTTAGAGAGGACACATATACAAAAAATTCACATTCAGAGTAGAATGGTATGACATTTTCTGGAAAATTAAGGAAATGAGCCTCCCACATTGAAGAAAATGATACGGTATTTGTTTCCTACGATAAAACTTGAGGTTTTAGGGAAAAATGGGAATTTGGAAAAAATGTATTCACTACTCTGTTAGCTTGACAGTTTCCCAATATTTAAAGGCTTCCCTGAGGAGATTGATGGTAATAATAACAAATGTGATCATGAACTATGTCAACATTTCAAAGATCTCCATAACTCAGTGAATCATTAATTTCTAAATGACAAATGTGAAAGTAATTTACAAAATCATATATGGTCATTCAAATAGCAAAACAAACCAATGGATTTTAATATAATAGTTTGAACATTTTATTGATATGGTTTCCAATACTGCATGCAACTAACTTTTAATGAACAACACCTTGCTAAGTTTTGATTTAGTATACAAAAAAAATAAAGAATATTCAATTTTCTGAAAAGACTATCACAACAGGCCCTGCTTTTCCCAACTACACATCTGTGTAAGGCTGAATTTTCTTCCTGTGTTTTAACCAAAATAGCTAATCACAACAGACTGAACACAAAAGAGGTTATGATAATCCAGCTGTCTTCTCTTAAATCAGGCATTAAAGAGATTTACAAAAATGTGAGACCATGTCACTTTTCTCACAAATTGTCTATTTTTAGAAATTTTTTCATTAAAATGTTATTTACATTGACATACATTATTTCTATTTTTAAAGGAATTAATAAGTAAAGATTGCCCTAAATAATACAATTGGATCCAATTTCATAACTCTAGAGCTTTTGAGAAAACAGGGGAAAAATTATAGCGGTAATGAGCAGGAAAATTTTTCTCAAAAGATATGGTATTCCAGTTAGACTTTGAAAAGTGGCCAGGATTTTAATAGGAACTATTTTTAAAAGAATGAAAAATCACAAGTAAAGGCCTAGAAAGAGAAAAGCACCTGAAAGTGTAGGTAATAATGACTGATGAGTTCAGTTTGCTAAAATGTAAGGAAGACACCATTCCTTCCTGCTTCTCTTCTTACCTCTCTAATCATTGCTTTTGTCTCTTTTTTTGCCTTTTCTTCCTTCTCATTCCATAAATATTGGTGCTTCCAATGGTCTTGTCCTTGGATCTGTCTTCTCACTCTATCTACCAGTGTCCCTCGCTAATCACATCCATCCTCAAGACTGGAACTTCACTTCTTGGTTTCAAATACCAGATATTCATCTCATTTTTCCTCCTGAGTAAAGTCAACAGAACTCATATGATATAAATGTCTTCCTTGAAACCACTGTCTCTCCTACATCCCCTTTCTTGGCACATTCCATTAGGAGTACCTCAGGTCAAAACAGCAGAACACCCCCCACACCCAGTCTCCACTCTCACCTTCCTCCCCCATATTCATTCAATTCCATCCCACTGTTTCACTTTTTTCTTTTTATACTATGGCAGTATTTTTCTTCCCCTTTTTATATTAAGACATAGTTGACATAACATTATATTAATTCAGGTGTGCAACATAATGATTTGATATTTGCATATATTGTGAAGTGCTCCCCACAGTAAATCTAATTAACATCTTTTACCACACATAATTGCAAATCTTTTTTTTAGTGATGAGAATTTTTAAGATCTACTCTTTTAGCAACTTTCAAATACAGTATTTTTAACTATAGTCACCATGCTGTACATTACACCTGTGACTTATTTATTTTATAACTAAAAGTTTGTCCCTTTTGACAATTTTCTTAGCTCTTTCTGCCACTAGTCTTACAATCTTTCATTCCATCGTCCATATTGCTGCTAGAGTCAATAGTACAAAAGCAACACTTATAAACATGTTGTTTCCCTGTTTTGAAACCCTTCTGTGGCCCCCTCCAGGAATTCTTAGCACCTTAGTGGAACATAATAGGCCAACCATTATCTGGCCCTTGATTACTTTTCCATCCTTAATGCTTGGCAAGGACACTTCTCAACTCATAACATATTTCTTGCTTCTGCCCATATCAAAGAGCTTTCAGTTCTCCAAATGTCTCCAGGTTGTTTTACTTTGCCATGTACTAGATCAGGTAATTTCTCTTCTAGGAATGCCTTCTCTGCTCCATCAACAAAGACTACCAATTCACCTTTTATGATTGTTCTCATGATTTCTTTTAAGAATCATTCTCTTTACATTGGGTTAAATAATATTATTTATTCTCTCTTTTAATAGTAATATTTTATTTTATTTTTTTTAATTTTTATTTATTTATGATAGTCACAGAGGGAGAGAGAGAGAGGCAGAGACACAGGCAGAGGGAGAAGCAGGCTCCATGTACCGGGAGCCCGACGTGGGATTCGATCCCGGGTCTCCAGGATTGCGCCCTGGGCCAAAGGCAGGCGCCAAACCGCTGCGCCACCCAGGGATCCCCAATAGTAATATTTTAAAAGGGATTATTAGAATGTTTCTGAAACTATTCTTAATTGATTCCCCTCTCTACAGCACAGAATACTACTGTGTGAAGCACTTTGTGTAAGCTCATGTTGTTTTAAATAAGATGCAAAGAAAATTTCAATGTCTAGTGGAAATAGGTTTTTCTTCTAACTTTCTACTGTATAAACTGGCAAACAAAGAGCTAAGATTTTTTTTTTAAGATTTTACTTATTTATTCATAGAGACAGAGAGAGAGAGAGAGGCAGAGGGAGAAGCAGGCACCATACAGAGAGCCTGACATGGGACTAGATTCCGGGTCTCCAGGATCACACCCTGGGCTGAAGGCCGCGCTAAACCACTGCACCACCAGGGCTGCCACAAAGAGCTAAATTTTTTTTTTAATCTTTTTTAAAAGATTTATTTATTTATTTATGATAGACATAGAGAGTGGCAGAGACAAAGGAGGAGGGAGAAGCAGGCTCCCTGCCGGGAGGCTGACGTGGGACTTGATCCCGGGACTCCAGGATCACGCCCTGGGCCAAAGGCAGGTGCCAAACCGCTGAGCCACCCAGGGATCCCCAAAGAGCTAAAATTTAAAAAACACACATCCAATATCCAAATATGTATTGTGTCCCTTAAAAACTTCTTTCACAAATAATTTTATATTGCTGGAATTCCTTGAATACACAAATTTAATTTTCAATAGATTTGAAATTCTTTTATATCCCAGACAATATTTTGTTTTGAGAGGGTTTTTTTTTCCTCAAGTGGAGCTGAATTTCTAGTCTTTCATATTAGCATAGCTATTAATTCACAGCTCACTTAAAAAAGGATTAAAATTGTTAAGCAGCAACGTCATAGCTGTATTTGCCACCCCCTGCATTCAAGTGATAACAGAGGTTCAGATAAGCCTGCCAGAGACTTGCTTTATCATTGGGCTCAAAGTCCCCCAAATCAGTGAGCCCTTGAAGCTTTCTGTGAAAAAAGAAAAACTTGAAAGGGTGTTTTATGAAGCCAATTTGAAAAAAATGAAACATACTTAGTTTTATACAGCATCTTCAGTTAAATGGTTCACCTACATCTAACATTGTTTCTTAACTCAATAATCTGAACTTTAGAACTTCATTAAGACATTTCCAATTCTACCACTAAAAAATAATCTAATAGGAAGAATTTTGTCAAAGGAAATTGATAATAAGTGATACCAGCAAGGATGTTGTTCTCATATCCTTGTTGTACTTTGCTTTTTTGGTCTTGAAGGCAGAATGCTGGCACAATACTCCTAATAAGATGCCTAGAGATTATGTAAATTTAAAAATTGCCTAAACACAGAGCTAGAAATAACTCACTTAGATTTTAAAAAACAAAATTCAACAGAGTAGATATTAAAGACCTTACTGCCTTTATTCAGCAATTCATGAGTTAGGCAGCATCCAATCTAGCAGGTAGAAAAGAGCTCCAAAGAGCTGAACAAAATGAAAGACTTTTATAGGCAGAAAAGAGCAGAAACAAGGAAGTTATGCTAAGCCAAAAGTGGATTGGTTAGTGCAAGTTTATTTTCCTCTAGGAGATGGTAAGGATCTATCAGCCAGATTACCTAACTAATGCTAATCAGACAACTTCTGGCTGGTTGGTTGAATATTCTGTTTTGGGGAACCCTAAAACTAAATTATGTCTGTTTGGTAACATGGAGGTTAGCATGAGCGATTCCATTTTGAGCCTGTTGTCTTGTTTTTGTTTTAAGATTTATTTATTTATTCATGATAGATATATAGAGAGAAAGAGAGAGGCAGAGATACAGGAGGAGGGAGAAGCAGGCTCCATGCTGGGAGCCCGAAATGGGACTTGATCCCGGGACCCCAGGATCGTGCCCTGGGCCATAGGCAGGCGCCAAACCACTGAGCCACCCAGGAATCCTGTTGTCTTGTTTTTAATAAAACAAATGTGGATGGAAATATTTCTGTAATTTACTGAGGAGATGCAGAATGTACACAAGAAGACATTATTAGCCCAGTTACAGAAATGACAGGTCTCACATTTATTTACCAGTATAGATGCCAGGGTCTATCACTTTTTCTTTCTTTCTTTCTTTCTTTCTTTCTTTCTTTCTTTCTTTCTTTCTTTCTTTCTTTCTTTCTTCTTTCTTTTTTCTTCTTTCCTTTTTACTTTTAAAAGATTCTATTTATTTATTCATGAGAGACACACAGAGAGAGGCAGAGACCTAGGCAGAGGGAGAAGCAGGCTCCATGCAGGGAGCCTAATGTCAGACTCAATCCTGGGACTCCAGGATCACACCCTGAGCTGAAGGTAGATGCTTAACCGCTGAGCCACCCAGGCGTCCCTATTACATTCATTTTGAGAGCAGAAGTAAACATGTAATGGCAGCAGAAGCATCACTTATTTGCTATTCAGGTGATTTACTGACATGAGGTTTTCCATAGGTTTATAATGATGGTTATGTTTTTCAGTGCCTTGTAAGCACCTTATGCACGAAAGCAGGGTGGCGGTTTCCTTTAAAGGGCTTATAGAGGGAAGCAAGAAATAAGTAATGGAGTCAAGATAGCTAAGAATTAGAAAAGAATAAAAGAGATCTGAAAACCACCTGAGAAATTAGCCAGCATTTGTGGAAAGAATATAGGATTATAGAAGTAAGAGTCCCTAATGTTGAGAATGAGAATAACCAAGATGTAATGAAGCAAAAGTTTTATGACATAGTGATGGGATCTCTGACAAATCAGATATTTCTCCGTTTATTTTTCTATTTAGAAGATTCTGTCTCATTGAAGCTGTGTGGTCAGTTTAGTAAGGTAACACATTTTGAAACTATGGTAGGGATGAGAGAGCAAATGGTAATGGTAATACAGTAGTCCTCCCTTATCCACGGAGGACATGTTCCAAGACCCCCAGTGGATGCCTGAAACTGCAGAGTATTGAACCCTATATAAACTATGTTTTTTTCCTATACATACCTACCTATGATAAATTTTAATCTATAAATTGAGTACAGCAAGAGATTAACAACAATAACTCATAATAAAATAGAACACCTGTAACAATACACTGTAATAAAAGTTGTGTGAATGTGATTTCTCTTTCATAATATCTTATTGAACTGTACTCACCCTTCTTCCTATGATGCGAGATGATAAAATGCCTATGTGATGAGATGCAGTGAGGTGAACGATGCAGACACTGTATTAGGCTGCTAGTGACTTTCTGACCGTATGTCAGAGGAGGATCATATGCTTTGGAACTGTGGTTGACTATGGGTAACTGAAACCACGGAAAGCTAAACGTACATAAGAGGGGACCACTGTACTTTTTAAAAAAAATATTTATGTGTTTACTTATGATAGACACAGAGAGAGGCAGAGACACAGGAGTAGGGAGAAGCAGGCTCCATGCTGGGAACCCGATGCGGGACTCGATCCCGGGACCCCAGGATCTCACCCTGGGCCAAAGGCAGGCACCAAACCGCTGAGCTACCCAGGGATCCCCGACCACTGCACTTTTAAACAGTACAGAAATATCCTAGCCTCAGAAATAAAAGGGAGGAGGCTGTCCCATCTATCTGAGAGTAGAAGCAAGACTATCCCGAGGAGATCTTGATTTTCTACCTTCTGTTCCGCACTTAGAGACACTTCGTGCCTGCTTTATGTAAAGATGACATCTTAAAGCTGAAATTTGGAAGCGGAAGAATTGGCTTTTATAGTTAAAGCATCATGCTACAAAAGTAGATTTACACCTTCTTTTGGATGGCTTGGAAACTGTCAATGTAAGCCACGGGAAGAAGGCATAGCGCCTAGAAAGACAGAAGCTGAGAGCCAAATTCCAAGAAATCAAGGACTGTGTATGGCGTTGGGTTAAAGTGAGCCATAAATGGAAGACTTTCCTCTCCGTCCCTCCTCCTCCCCTCCTTCCTCTCTCTGATTTGTGTGTGGAGGTGGGGACGGGGGGCATGTGTCTGCATGCACACATATATCTTAATGTACATATATTTTAGGAGTTGATTCCTTTTTTAAAAAGTTTGCTTCATAGTGTCCTCTTGAAATGTAGTTATAATTCAGTTTGCTTAACTCTTAAAATAGGCTTCATAATGAAAGTATAGAATATGTGGAGAGTTTGTAATCATGGAAAAGGCACTGGACTGCAGGTCAAAAGATCTGGGTTCTAGTTTCAGCTTTTCAAAATCCATGTGACTGTTAGCTTGACTATCTGAACCTCAGGTTAAACATCTGGGGAATGAAAGTATTGGACTGGAATGATCTCTAATGTTTCTTCCAAATCTGACATTTGATTATTTTGTGCAGTCTGGGTTAAGCAGAGGAGCATCTTTTGTATAGCATGCGAACATCTTGTAGAGGCATATCCAAAGTGGAAGAGCAGGAAGGGGCAAAATCAACTTTTGACATATTGAAATTGCCCCCTCAACAAATGAGTAGCTTGCTTTGTAAAAAGCAGAAACAAAAAGGATCAAATTAATAGCCACATGTAGTATTGTATTTTTTTTTTATAAGTGAACAGGGCTAAAAGTAACAAAGCCAAAGAACAAATACCTAAGATCACCAAAAGACAAAGACCGACATGTGTGCGAGGCTGCCCTTATTAAATCTTTCAGATGAAATAGATAATGCAAATAAAATTTAAGTATTAAATAATGCAATTTAAAAAATAAATAAAAATTAAAAAATAATGCAATTATAACACAGTAATCTAGTGATCAGCAAACACCTGATAGAACAGTATTTTGATAGATTTACTTGTGTATATTTACTTGGCTTGATCACTTACTGGCAATGTGTACTTGAGGAAGTTAATTATGTGTTTATTGTGGAAAACTTGGAAAATACCAGAAAATGTCAAAGAATCATTAAAAAGTTTTAATGCATGGAATTCTGGAAAATGTAGTTTAGTTTTCCAACCTCTGTAGTAAAGAAAAAATAAGCCAAAACAGGTGTATCTGTATTTGCCATGCTTATCACCTTTACCTAAAATATCATCCTAAACATATATGCTAAAGACATTTCCTTTAAGAGCACAAACAGAAACATTCACCATCAGGCTTATGATCTTGATTTAAAAGTTTTGAGTTTTTCATTTAGGTATATGTTGTATCTTGGATTAATTCTTTTACATGATATGAGGTAAGAGGTAGGAACCAGAGGGATCCCTGGGCGGCACAGCGGTTTAGCGCCTGCCTTTGGCCCAGGGCGGGATCCTGGAGACCTGGGATCGAATCCCACATCGGGCTCCTGGTGTATGGAGCCTGCTTCTCCCTCTGCCTATGTCTCTGCCTCTCTCTCTCTCTCTCTGTGTGTGACTATCATTAAAAAAAAAAAAGAGTTAGGAACTGGAGTTCGTTTTTTTTTTTTTTTTTTTTTTTTTTTTTGCGTGTGGATATCAAATTGTTCCAGCACCATTTGTTGAAACGACAAGAAAAGTCAGTCCTCTTTTGTACATGTGTTAAAAATCAATTGACTATATATTTTTAAATTTATTTCTAAAATCCCCAATCTGTTTCCTTAATGTTTTTGTTTCTTTTGATGCTAATACCATACTGATCTGATTATTGTAACTTTGCAATAAGTCTCAAAGTCAGGTAGTATAAGACTCTCAGCTTTGGGGGATCCCTAGGTGGCTCAGTGGTTTGGCGCCTGCCTTTGGCCCAGGGCGTGATCCTGGAGTCCCGGAATTGAGTCCCGTGTCCAGCTCCCAGCATGGAGCCTGCTTCTCCCTCTGCCTGTATCTCTGCCTCTCTCTCTCTGTCTGTGTCTGTCATGAATAAATAAATAAAATCTTAAAAAAAAAAAAAAGACTCAGCTTTGTCCTTTTTCAAAACTGTTTTGACTAGATTTTTTTATTTTCCATGTTTATTTCTGAATAGCTAGTCATTGTGTAAAAAAAACTTGCTGGTATTTTGACTGGAGTTGCATGGAATTTATAAATCAATTTGGAAAGAAGTGAAAATACTAAACCTTCCAATTTATCAATATAGCATATCTCATTTATTTAAATTATTAAGAAATTTTGAATCTTCTACTATTTCTCTCAGCAATGTTTTGAGCTTTTCTGGGTATAGGATTTGCACATCTTTTGTCAGACTTATCCCTAATATTTCATATTTTGATTCTAATATAAATGGCATTGCTTTATTAAAATTTATTACGATTTCAATTTCTAATTGTTTGTTGCTGTTACATAGAAATACTGTTGATTTTTGGGACGCCTGAGTGGCTCAGCAGTTGAGCACCTGCCTTTGGCTCAGGGCATGATCCTGGAGTCCCAGGATCGAGTCCCATATCGGGCTCCTTGCATGGAGCCTGCTTCCCCCTCTGATTGTGTCTCTGCCTCTCTCTCTGGGTCTTTCACGAATAAGTAAATAAAAATCTTAAGAAAAAAAAAAGGAAATACTGTTGATTTTCAAATATTGATCATGTATTCTTCAACTGGCTAATATATTATTAGTTCTAGTAGTTTTTTTAAATGGAATCCATTGAATATTTTACATAAACTATTATGTTGTGTGCCAAAAAGAGTTTTTATTTCTTTCTTCCAAACAAGATGACTTTTTTACACCTTGCCTTACTGCACTGACTGGAACCTCTAGTATAATGTTGAGTACAGGCTGTATTGTTTCTCATCTTTGGAGAAATTAATTCAAATTTTCACCATTAAATATGATGTTAGCTGCAGATTTTTTGAAAATGTCCATTATCTCTATTATCACAGTGAAGGAATTCATTTTTATTCCTAGTTCACTGAGAATTTTAATCATTATGAATGTTGGATTTTGTCACAGGCCTTTTTCTGAGTTTACTTAGGTAATCATATGATTTTTTCTTTTAATCTCTAACAATTATCTTATCATTCAAATATTCCATCCACCCCCGAATTCCCCCCATATTCAACCCCCCCCATACCTATCAATCTTTATACCCTTATAATCCTAGCTATGCAACCATATTTAACATTTTTACCACAAACCAACCCTCCCTCTATCATATACTACTTTCTACATTTATTCTCTCCTATGGATGCCACTTCCAACTTCCGGTCAATAACCATTAGTCCTGTGTCCCCTTCCCCATTTAACATTCTATCAAAACATATATAATAACAAACAAATATAAATAATCCAGCCACCCCACCCCAACACCCCCTACACTAAATACACAAAAACAAACACCAAACAAATCAAAAAACAACACACACCAAACCCCCAAACCTAACCAAAAACAATCCAATCCAAACCCCCCACCCCCCCACCCCCCCCCCCCCATATTAACCCCCCCCCCCCCCCCCCCCCCCCCCCCCCCCCCCCCACCCAACCCCCACCCCTCACCCCCCCCCCCCCCCCCCCCCCCCCCCCCCCCCCCCCTGGTTTTTTTCTTCCTTAAATGTTTGGTAGAATTACTAATGAGGATATTTGAGCTTAGAATATATCTGAATATACAATTTCAATTTACTAGATGTAGGACTATTCAGGTTATCCATTTCCTCTT
Source organism: Nyctereutes procyonoides (assembly GCF_905146905.1). Taxonomy (NCBI): domain Eukaryota; kingdom Metazoa; phylum Chordata; class Mammalia; order Carnivora; family Canidae; genus Nyctereutes; species Nyctereutes procyonoides. The sequence continues at coordinate 664,046 of NW_026575130.1, forward strand.
CAGTGAACTTTGCTTTTTAAGTTGTAAAATTCATTGGCATAAGTCATTCACAATATTCTCTCTCCTTTTTTTTTTTTTTTTATTCATGAGAGACACAGAGAGAGAGAGGCAGAGACACAGGCAGTGAGAAGCAGGCTTCATGCAGGGAGCCTGGCGCGGGACTCGATCCCGGGTCTCCAGGATCATGCCCTGGGCTGAAGGCAGCGTTAAACGGCTGAGCCCAATATTCTCTCATTTTTTAATATTGGTAGAATTTGTAGTAATTTACCTTTTGGTCCTGATATTTGTGTTCTCTTGCTCTCTCCCTCTCCCTCTGTGTCTCCATTTCTATCTCCTCCCTGATCTATCTGGCTAGAAGATTATCAGTTTTACTGTCTCAAAGAACTGTCTTTTGATTTTTCACTGATTTTATCTATTTTTTTCCTGTTTTTTTATCTGACTGGTTTCTCTATTCTGATCTTTATTATTTCCTTTTTACAGTTTACTTTGGGTCTCATTTGTTCTTTTTATCTAGTACCTTATGATGCAAAAACTGGTGTCACTACTGTGATGACTTTTCTTCTTTTCTAATATAGCATTTTAGTGCTATATGTAGCATTTTGCTACATCCCACAAAGTTCAACATGCCACATTTTCATTTAGCTGGAAATAATTTTTCATTTCTTTTTGGTTTCTTACTGACCCATGGGTATGTAGAAATATAATATTTAGTTTTCAAATATCTGGGATTGTTCCAGGTCACTGTTATTGATTTCTAATTTAATTCAATTAAGGTCAGAGAATAAATTTTGTATGACTTAAATCCTTTTTGTTGTTGTTGTTTTTAAATCCTTTAAATTTATTGGGATTTGTTTCATGGCCCAGAATAATCTATTTTCATAAATTAATTCTAAATGGATCATCGATACAAATGAAAAACCTAAAATTATTAAACTTCTAGAATAAAACATAGGAGATGTCTTGGCAATCTTGAGTTAGATAAAGATTTCTTAGATACAATGCCAAAAGCTTGATTTATAAAAGAAAAATTAGTAAATTGAATTTCATCAAAATGAAGAATTTCTCTTCAAAATATAATTAAAGAATGAAAAGCCAAGCCACAGTCTGAGCAAAAATATTTGCAAATAGCATATCTGCTAAAGGACTTGTGAAGAAATATGTGAAGAAATCAGACTTGATAATAAAAAATAAAACAATCCAATAAAGATGAGCAAAATATTTGAACATTTTATCAAATACAATGTACAGATAGATGACAAATATATGAAAAGATGCTTAAAAAGAAAAGAAAAGAAAAGAAAAAGAAAAGAAAAGAAAAGAAAGAAAAGAAGCTTGACAACCTTAGCTATTGGGGAAATACAAATTAAAACTACCTTGAGAGGGCAGCCCAGGTGGCTCAGTGGTTTAGCACCGCCTTCAGCCCAGGGCCTGAACCTGGAGACCCAGGATGGAGTCCCAGGTCAGACGGCTCCCTGCATGGAGCCTGCTTCTCCCTCTGCCTGTGTCTCTGCCTCTCTCTCTCTCTGTGTCTCTCATGAATAAATAAATAAAATCTTAAAAAAGAAACAACAAAAACTACCTTGAGATACTTCTACAGGACAATGAGAATTTCTAAAATCAAAAACACTCACTATATCAAGTACTTGAGAGGATATGGAGCAACTATAATTCTCATTGTTGGTGGTAATGTGAAATGACACACCACTCCGGTAAAGAATCTGTCAGTATCTTAAAAAATTAAATAAACATCAACTATGTGACCCAACTATTCCACTCCTAGGTATTTGTCTGAAACAAGATGGATATGTCCATGCAAAGATGTATACATAAGTGGTTATATCAGCTTTATTTGTTTTTTTTTTTTTAAGATTTTATTTATTTATTCACTAGAGACACAGAGAAAGAGAGATAGAGGGGCAGAGACACAGGCAGAGGGAGAAGCAGGCTCCATGCAGGGAGCCTAACATGGGACTCAATCCTGGGACTCCAGGGTCACGACCCAGGCTGAAGACAGGTGCTAAACCGCTGAGCCACCCAGGGATCCCTATCAGCTTTATTTGTTAAACCCCCAAGCCGGATAATCCAAAGTCCATCAGCTGATGATGATAAACAAATTGCGATATATCCATTCAATGGAAAACTACTTGATAAGAAAGAAGAGTAAACTACCAGTGCACACACACAAAATAGATGACTCTTAAAATATCTAAGAATGCCAAACCCCTCCCCCAAATACAGTACATACAATATGATTCTACTTATATAAAATTCTAGAAAGTGCAAACTAATCTTTGACAGAAAGCAAATTAGTGGTTTCTCAGGTGTGGAAGCTTAGGGAGAGGGAGGAAGAAGTAATTACAAAGGAGCACAAGGAAACTTAGGGATTGTGGATTTGTTATTTTAACTATGATTATTTCATGGGTGAATATATATATCAAAAACATCAAACCGAACCCTTGAAGTATGTGCAGCTTGCTGTATGTCAATTAAATGTCAATAAAGATGTTAAAAATTAATATAGGTGCTACAACTAAAGTTCAATACTAGCAGCATGAAATAATATTATTTCATAAATTATCCTTTCAATGTTTCAATTCTAGAGAACATATTAGTTTAATAAAATTTTATTCTCTGAAAAATGGCATTTTATATGAAAGCATTCACTAAAATTGATTTTCTAATCTGAAGTAATAGACATAAAATATAAAAAATAAAAAATTTGTTTCATCACTAATATTTACATAATATATCGAAAATTATAGCCAGTGGGCAGCCCCAGTGGCGTAGAGGTTTAGCTCCGCCTGCGGCCTGGGGTGTGATCCTGGAGACCGGAGATCAAGTCCCACATCAGGCTCCCTGCATGGAGCCTGCTTCTACCTCTGCCTGTGTCTCTGCTTCTCTCTCTCTGTCTGTGTCTCTATGAATAAATAAATAAAATCTTAAAATAAAATAAAATTATAGCCAGTTAAAAAATGAACAATTGAATGAATTATTTCAATCTAGAAAAGTTCATTCATTTCCTATGTACTTGACTCTGAATTGAAGCCTAAACCTTTACTCAATCTAAACTAAGATGTATGCATTTTATTTCACCTTGAAATACTGTTCAAATAATGTCATTTTTAATTAACCAAATATTAATATTAATTAGTAATACAAATTAAAGTGTATTTTAAAAGCCAAGAAGTAAAAAAAAAAAAAATGGGAAAAGGCAAAGCAAATTTAATTTGTTGCCTTCAGAAAACAGCTTTTGCTTTTGTTGTACTGAAATGATATTGTCTTAGAATATCTTTTATACATCAGTTCAGCTGGCTCTTCTTTGACATCACTTTTAAATGTTGGTGTACCTAGGGCTGCATTCTTTGCCTACTACTTAATTCTTTCCCGAACTCCAGATCTGTTTATCTAGTCACTTAAATGTTAAATAAAACTAGATATTCCACGAATCTAAACCAGATTTGTTAAATATTATAGTCAGAACTTCTTATTCAAGATGATTATTTCTACATTTGGTATTTTTGGACCAGACTTCCCCTCTAACCTCAGATTGAGATATTCCAATTCATACCTAATATTAACATTTGATGTCTCATATATATCTCAAATATAACTTGTCCCAACCCAGTTCCCTACCCTCATCCCCTCCCATATAGTTTTCCCCACCTCAGTAAAGTGTACTATTGCTCAAACTGGTTGCCTATATATCCTTACCAGATAGAAGTTCCAAAGAAAGATTTATAGGTAATTATTATGCTCCTTTTTGATTCCTGTTAAAAATAATGAACATAAATTTATATTGACATCATATTAGTTCTTCAACAAAGACATTCATTCATATCTTTAACCATTTAAAATCAATTCCACTTTTCCCAATTTCTGAGGCAATTCACCAGCCCCATTTCATTTTCTTTTTAGTAGTTAGAACAAAGATTGAACCCACAGTTGTACCAGATGAGAAAACTCTCAAGTTATAAACAAGTCTTGAAAATCTAAGTCTAAAAAGAAGGTGTTGGAGCGCCTAGGTGGCCCAGTGGTTGAGCGCCTGCTTTGGGCTCAGGTTGTGATCCCGAGGTCCTGGAATCGAGTCCTGCATCAGGCTCCCTGCATGGAGCCTGCTTCTCCTCTGTCTAGGTCTCTGCCTCCCTCTCTGTATCTCTCATGGATAAATAAATAAAATCTTCAAAAAAATAAAAAGAAGGTGTTTTTCTTAGGAGGCAATATCACTTGTTAGTGAAATAAACACCTAAGTTGTTGGTTCATAAACTGATGGAAAACAGAGGGCAAGGAGAGACTGAAGAAAGAGCAGCCACTCCATGTTGAAAGGTGGCAGGTTCAATAAGCAAGGGAAGACTTGTCTTCAGAGGCTGCTAGATGAGTAGATCTCCACTGAGATCTCCACTGGTTGACAGAATCTTAAAAGTTTATATAGAGATCTCTTTTTAAAAAATTATTTATTTATTCATGAGAGACACAGAGAGAGGCAGAGGCATAGACAGAGAGAGAAGCAGGCTCCATGCGCAAGGATCCTGATGTGGGACTCAATCCTGTGATTCCAGGATCACACCCTGGGCCAAGGCAGACGCTCAACGACTGAGCCACCCAGGTATCCCTATATAGAGATCTTAATGGAGTTTAGTCACATATACCATCCAGAGAGCTCAACAGCAGCCTCTCTGAAGGCCACATCCTTGAAAATTGGTCCCATTGTGGTAATGGTGGGCAGAACATACATGTGAGGAGCGGGGTGGGGATGGGGAGCCTCCCATGGCCCAGATCCAGCTGCAGGGTCAACTGGAGGTCATGTCCTCTGGATGACCTTCTCCAATATAATCGTATATGTATATGTAAACATCTTAGAAGCCTGTGATTAGGGGATCCCTGGGTGGCGCAGCGGTTTGGCGCCTGCCTTTGGCCCAGGGTGTGATCCTGGAGACCTGGGATCGAATCCCACATCGGGCTCCCAGTGCATGGAGCCTGCTTCTCCCTCTGCCTGTGTCTCTGCCTCTCTCTCTCTCTCTGTGACTATCATAAATAAATAAATTTAAAAAAAAGAAGAAGCCTGTGATTACAATATAAAGTTACTCTTTAAAAAATAACCCAAATTATTATGGGAAAAGCCACAGGTTCTCTAAATTCAGTCTCTATTCAGGGTGATGGAGATGTTTCCAAAGTCTTTTCAGGGTGATGAATTCCATGCGCTTCTGAACTCAGTCCTTAGGTTCTTCTACTCTGACTGGGTATTGCCACCACACTCGGCCACTTATGACTGACTCCTCCACTCTTCAGATCTAAAGTGAGAAAGAATCCTGCTCTCCGCACCTTTAAACAATAGTTCTTGGCTCGTGTTTGTGAAGAAGTGCTCCTGGGAGGCTGAAGGGTGCTCCAGAGGAAACAGACTCCCACTCTCACTGTTGCCACCTACATAGAACCTTTATGAAGTCAGGATGAGCTCTCCAGACCTACTCCTGATCAATCAGCATAGGGTTCTCTGTGTCTCAAAGTTTAGAAACAACTCTTAGATCTAGCAGGAAGGACAAAGTCCAAAAAGTCACCTTAGTTCTTGGCCAGTGAAACACTATTCATTTTGGTGAACAATAGAAACATCAGCTCTTTTCAAAACTCCACCCTTACTCATCAGGGTATGTTTTTAATGTGAGGTTGCATTAAAAAAAGGAATCACCAAACTGTTTATCCATTTACTCCTCTGTGGTTAAATTATTCTTATCTATAGTCTATATACTGTTCTGTTCATTGGTTTATAGTAGATTTACTCTGAAAAGTAAAATTTACAGGTATCTTATTTTTTTAAATATACTAATTTTAAGAATATGATTATTTGTCTAAGAGGTCCCTCCTCCCACCCAAAATCAGTGGTTCAAACTACAAACAATTATTTTTCTCTCACATAACAGCTCAGAAGTAGACATGGGGTTCAAGATGAGTAGGTGGCTCTGGTTCATGAAGATATTCAGGCACCAGAGTTTCTTTCATATTTTTGTTTTTTTTTTAAAGGGAATTTTTTTTTAATTTTTATTTATTTATGATAGTCACAGAGAGAGAGAGAGGCAGAGACACAGGCAGAGGGAGAAGCAGGCTCCATGCACCGGAAGCCCGATGTGGGATTTGATCCAGGGTCTCCAGGATCGCGCCCCGGGCCAAAGGCAGGCGCCAAACCGCTGCGCCACTCAGGGATCCCTCTTTCATATTTTTGCCACCAATCACAGAGGACTGTCCTCATTATGGTTAGTTTGGGCTAACCCCTACCATCTTCATTCCAGCCTACAGAAAGGTGAGAGAATCAGGCCGAAAATATAAAGATAGACTAAGAAGTTGCGTACATAATTACCATTCTGATCAGTGAATCACAGAACTACAACCAGCTATAAAGGCTGGAGCTGCAGTCTCTGGCTGAGTAAGCCCACATCGGCAATAACACAGAAGGATGCATATTCCAGAAATATTAGCTGTCTTTGCCACAATGCAATATTCCAGAATCTAAATTTCTGATATTTTTATTTATAATAACAACATAGAATTGCATTATTTTTCTAGATAATAAAGTAAGAGGATTTGAGGAAGGAATCAAAGGAAAATGATTTCTTCTTGTTAATAAGCATATATTCAAGCACTAACTTCAATTAGATAGTACCATTGTTACCTCTTCTCACCACTATTTTAGTGAGTTATTTGGTACTATTTTATTTATATTTATATTTAGTACTTTTTAAATTTTATTTTTAATTAATTAATTAATTAATTAATTTTTTATTTGGTACTTTTAATTCTCAATTCAATCCTGATAGCAAAAAGGGAAATATTTGTGATAGACTATCACATTATAAGCTTTCAAATCTGTAGACAGGGCACTTAGATCGTCTCTTTCCCTCTGTCTCTCCCTCTCTACGTCTTTATTAAGTAGGCTCCATGTCCAATGTGGGGCTTGAACTCATGACCCTGAGATCAAGAGTTGCACCCTCTACCAAGTGAGCCAGCCAGGTGCCCCCAGCTTTCATTATTGTGACGGTGAGAGTGTCTTTCTTATAAGCATTTTGTTAAATAAAAATTGGGTTTCATTCACCTCTTAAGTGCCTATTCTCCTGCCTTCTTACCTTGGTCAAGAAAATCAGTGCAATGAAATCATTGAGACATATCTCATTGACTTCATCAAGTGGACAATCTTTGGAGTCAAAACTGTAGTATGAGTAATGGGTGAGCTACAAATCTAGAAGTATGGCTGTGCAGTTGTCATGACTCAGTTTCCCACAGCTTTTATTTATTTATTTATTTATTTATTTATTTATTTATTTATTTATTTATTTATTTATTTATAAAGATTTATTTATGATAGACATAGAGAGAGAGAGAGAGAGGCAGAGACACAGGAGGAGGGAGAAGCAGGCTCGCGCCCTGGGCCAAAGGCAGGTGCTAAACCGCTGAGCCCCTCAGGGATCCCCTCCCACAGCTTTTAAAGTAGGTTATAAAACTGCATTTTCTATTCCTCCTCAAATCTTAGACACCACCAAGAAAACCTATGAGAAACTGAATGTGCACTCATTGCAGAATTCCCTGGGGTTTCATCCTTAGACTTTATCTCCTTAATTCCATTGTCACAGATATACTGTTAATAATGATAATTATGTTGGTGGTATCATAACAACATTATTGAGCATTTATTATGTGCCCAAAACTGTACCAAGTACTTTACTTGCATTATTTCATTTAATCCCCACAAAAATCTTGTGATTAGTGTGATAATTGCAGCCATTTTTGTTAGTGAGGTTACTGAAGTTTAGAGGGGGAACACACAGCTAGTTAAATGGCAGAAACAGAAGTCATGACTTGGTCTGGCTGCAGAACCCCATCTCTGCCTGCCAGATTGATTTCTGGAGCAAAAAAAGACTTTATGGAGTTATCTTCACTTAAAAGTTTTCATTGCCTCTGCATTGCCTTTGAGAGACCCCAGGGCTTGCTTAGCCTGCTTGCTTGATTTCATTCCTGTCCTCACTCCTCTAGAATCCCATCTTCGAGGTATACTGGACCACTGTACCTCTGAATGCCCTAGAGTCCTTGTCTTCCCTCTTCCATTCCTGCTATTCTTGCTACCCTCACTCCTTTTTTTTTTTTTTTTTTTTTTGCCTAGCTCATTTTTGTCCACAGGGGCTCAGTTCAGATGCCACCCCCACCAGAGGTATCTCTCTCACTTTCCAAGTCTGGGTCAAATGTCTCTTCTTACATTTTCCCATGGAAACTTGGTCTTTTCACTGAATGCTAATCCACTGTACTATACTTGTAGGTCCCACCAGACCAAGTGTTGGCAAGCTTTTTCTGTAAAGGGATAGGTAGTACATATTTTAGTTTTTTGTGAGGCTTGTGGCCAATGTCACGACTACTCAACTCTGCTACTGTAGTGCAAAAGCTATCACAGGAAGTACGATAATGAAAAAGCATGGCTGTGTTCCAATAAAACTATTTATGGACATTGAAATTTGAATTTCATATGTTTTGTATGCATCATGAAATATTATTCTTCTTTTGATTTTTCAACTGTCTAAAAATATAAAAACTATTCTCAGCTTGCAGGCTGTACAAAAATAGGCAGGTGGGCCAGATTTTGCAGTTTGCCAATCCCTGTACTATTTCATGAAATTTTAAGAGCCAGAGAAGTGTGTCATTCAACTTTATATCCACATTGCTTAGTACAGCACCCAGCTTATAGTGAGTGCTTAATAAATACTTGCTGAATAAATAAAACTCACATAGCTAATAGTGAGTGATAGGTCAAAATTCAAACCTGAATCAAACTGACCTGGTAGTAGGATGTCACACTGCCCAATGTGTGGCCAAAACCATAAGTGATCTAAGTACATTCAGAGCAAAATATTCAAGATATTTAAAAAAGTAATTCTAGCTAGGAGCAAAATTACTGAGTCATTTGGTAACTCTGTATTTAACTTTTAAAAATTTCTTCTAGAATCAGCTCTAATAAGTTACATTCTCACTGAAAATTTCAATTTTAATTATTTTGTTATTGTCTTTTGGGGGGAGAGTGACATTGCCTATTTTATTTAAAAATTAAATTTCATAAGAGAGGAAACATTGACTAATTGCTAAGAGTACAGTCTTTGAAGTTAGACCGTATTTTTTTGAAACTACATTGTTTATGTGAAGTTCCTAAGAAAAATAAAGACATATATCTAAACAAAAATTTGTATATGAATGTTCATAGCAACATTATTCATAACAGCTAAAAAGGGGAAGCAACCTAACTATGCATCAGTTGATGAATGGATAATGAAATGTGCTATATCCATACAATGGAATATTATTTGGTAATAAGAAGTACTGATAGGTACTACATCATGTGTGGACTTTGAAAACATTATGCTAAGTGAAAGGATAATCACAAGGGACTACATATTGTATGATTCCATTCATATAAAGTGTCTAGAATAGGAAATCTATACAAGATAAAAAGTAGACCAGGAGTTGCCTAGGGCTGTGGAATGGGAGAGTAGGGGAAAAGGGGAGTGACTACTAATGGGCAAGTTTTATTGGGGAGGAATGAAAACATTCTAATATTGGTTGTGGTGATGGCTATACAACTCTGTAACATACTAAAAACCATTGAACCATATACTTTCGATGGAAGAATTGTTAATTATATCTCAATAAAGCTGTTATTAAAAAAAAAAGAGAAAAAGGTAATTCCAGAAGCACTTTGGTGTAGGGCCTTGTTGAATACTTGTTGAATTGTATTGTTACTGTTATTGATTGCTACTGAACTTAGCCTACCAAGTACCCTTTTCCCCACTACCATTTAACTTGGCCTTATTGACTGTGCTTTTGGATATTTAACATAGTCCAAGTCTTGGCTATTTCAGTTTTTTAAAATGTAAACCCTCTTCATTTTTTTCCTGTTTCAGTTTTTTTTTAAATGTTTTATTTATTTATTTCTAAGATTTTATTTATTTATTCATGAGCAACACAGAGAGAGAGACAGAGAGAGAGGCAGAGACACAGGCAGAGGGAGAAGCAGGCTCCTTGCAGGGAGCCCGACCTGGGACTCGGATCCCGGGTCTCCAGGATCACGCGCCGGGCTGCAGGCGGCGCCACCACGGCGCCACTGGGGCTGCCCCTGTAAACCCTCTTCAAACCATAGCTTTTAAACCAGAGACCCCAAACTTAAGTTACATAAATGCTTAGATGGGCACTTGGGTGGCTCAGTAGGTTAAGTGTCTGACTGTTGGTTTCTGCTCAGGGTTGTGGGATTGAGCCCAGAGTCCAGCTCCATGCTCAGCAAGGATTCTGCTTGAGATTCTCTCTCTTCCTCTCCCTTTGTCCCTCCCCCTGCTTTCTCTCATAAATAAATAAGGAAATAAGTAAGTAAATAAATAAATCCTAAAAAAAATTTAAAATAAATGCTTAGAGCATCATAGTTCTTTTCTTCCAAAGTGTATATAACAGAAAGAGCCCAAAGTATTGTCTGGAAATTCATTATCTTTCTGTATAGTCTTATGTAGTTGAGTCTCTTCTTTCTTTTCCTTTCAAAGTTAGAAAAGAGGAGTGCTTGGCTGGCTCAGTCAGTGGAGCATGTGACTCTTGATCTCAGGGTTGTGAGTTCAAGCTCCACACTGGGCATAGAGATTACTTAAGAAATAAAATAAATAAATAAAGGTAGAACAGAAAGACCCTGAAGAACACAGAACCCCAGCACATGGACATTCCCTGTGATCTCACCTTTCAATTAGGATATGGTTACCAGGGTGACCACGTAGATTATACATGGAAGATGAGACCCTGACATCAAGTGGCATTGGGGTAGTTGGACCAAGGAAGGCTGGGAATCCAGGCTAACCTTCCTGTTTGGTGAAGTTCAGCAACCCCCTACCACAATAATAAGGTCAGAAATTAGTCACTGAAGGGGTGGTTACATAAGGTCACAAGGACGGAAGCAGGATTGAAACTAGAAGTCTATTTCATAAGAAAAAGAAATATGTGATTTCTAACTCCAAGTACTGGTGGAGCTGTATGGTCTACTAATATTGTATTTATTTGAAAGCTTAAATATAAGGTAGATATAGGAAAGAAAGTCAAAACCATTTAATAGAGCAAATCAGAGTAATATTAAAAGGAAGAAAAATGGGGTAAAAATTGCTTTGAAATTAAAATCAGAAGGCATGACTGCCAACTAAAAGACTAGTAAGTTATTTTAATTTTCTGAAATTTGGCTTTTTAGTCTATAAGATGATTTGGTTGATTTCAGTCTTCACTGAATATTGAGTTATCTATATCTCTAATCCCTTTCAACTTTAAATATTTAGGAATTCAACACTGTCTTAGAACTGAAACACACATTGTTTGTCCTGGTGCCCCAGAACAAGAAGTGAGAAAGGATTTACAAACTGAAATTTAGTGGTTTTCTAGAGGCAACAAGCCAATCAGCTGATTACATAGTGTTCCTGTCTCCAAGTGACTATTCTCTCCTACATAACCGTGATATGACAACTTTTTTTTTATTGCTCTTACAAGCTGTGCTTCTTCAACACACAGACCAAAGCTTCCTAAACTCCATCAAATATTCCCATTGTATTGAGAATACAAGAAACAAATTTAAAACAAACTTTTCATTGTGGATTCTCAAATCTGACCAGTGTTGAAGCTGGATGTAGGCAGTGCATCACACCTTAAAATCGTAAAAAAAAAAAAAAAACCAAACAAACAAACAAACAAACAAAAAAAAAAACAGAGAGAAAGAAGGCGGAAGGGACCATTAGTTTTTACCATGCTGGAATCACTGAAAATGCCTGAAAAACTCATGGAGCATTTCAGCAGTAGCATCATACCTATACAAATTTTTGCCCAGGGATTTCATCAATTAAGGGATTTGTCAAGTATTTTTTATCTTCTTGTAGCCTAGGAGAAAGTATATATATATGTATATATATGTATATATATATATATATTTTTAAAGATTTGTTTATTTGTTCATGAGAGACACACAGAGAGTGGAAAGTATATGTTGAAAACAAAACGCTGATCTGGTTTCCTTGGGTAAGTTTGGGCAAAGTGGTAGCTCTATCAAACCTAGGGTTGGCTGAAGGCTTCTCCATCTAGGAGTGGGACATTGTGACATGGTCCTAGTTTGAAAGGCTCGATAGAGAAGAAGCCAAGGGCCAGGTGTCACGTATGTTGCCTTTCTCAGCTGTTTCTCACAATACAGTGAGCTAAACACGGGGTGCTTTCACGTGTATCAGTCCATGTTTGGCGTGGGTTCAGTCACCCTCCTTCATCATGAGTCTGTAGGCATTCTAGAGGGAACACACAGAAATCCAGCAATTTCAGCTTCAATGGAGACCCCTCTTCCCATACTTTTCAACCCCTTTCCTCCCTAGTTTTCTCGCGGCCAGGCCGCCTTGGGTTTCCCTTCCTCCGTATTGCATTGCACGAATACGTCATCGGATTGTCCTTGTACACGTGCCAGATTCGCCTTTAAATTCTAATCTCTTCGTATATACCTTCTCGTATCCGCAAACAATACCAGTAATATCACAGTTCTTCGAGGAATATTCGAGTAATATTCACAACTGGTTGGATGCACAGCTTAAGCGGCAACCTGTTGAATGAAAGAACGAATGAGCCCTCATTACGCACTCCCGCCTTCCTACAGGGGTCCGCAGCGAAAACGTGGCTCTGACTTAGCAACAGCGTTAACATTTTGACATGTTGTGGGAAAACAAACAAACAAAACAGAGGATGAGGCAAAAAGAGGGGGAAAAAAAAAAGGGAGTACAGGGAGTACGGACGGTCAATACGCCGGCCGCGCTCCAGCCCCGGCCCCGCCCCCCGGCCCCGGCCCCGCCCCCGGACTCGCCCCCGGCCCCGCCCCCGGCCCCGCCCCGTCCGGTCTGTGCGCGTGCGCCGGCGGGAGCGCGGCAGCTGGTCCGAACCCCGGCGCTGGGGGCGCGCAGCCGGGAGAGTGTTTGACGTGGCAGTTCCCAGCCCGGCTGCAACTCTGTGCGCGAGACCAGCCTGCGGGGACACGCACCGAGCCGCTGTGGGGGGGGAAGGCGCCGCGGGAGCAGCGGCCGCAGCGGGAGCTGGGTCTCCGGGGGTGCCCGGCGCCAGGAGCAGAGCGCAGGCTCTCGGGAGCCCGGCGGCGTGCGGGAACAGACCAGGTAGTGCCTCGCCCTGCCTTGCTCCGCGCCGGCGGGACGGCCCCGCCGCAGGCACAGCTGGAGTGGGGTGCGGTGCCCGGCCTAGGGTGGGGGTTGGCGGCGGGCTGGATGCTCACCTGTGGCCGGCAGCGGGGGAGACCTCCCACTTTGTCCCTTTAGCCTTTCGCACAGTTTGATATTGGGGGTGGGGTGGGTGGGCGTGGGCATTTTGTACCCGCCCCCGCCCCCATCTTTTTGTCTGGGGATGCTGGCAACCGCGCGGTTAGCGTCCTCGGGAGCCACGGTATTCGGTGGCACGGGCAGCGGTCTTCTGGCGTCTGTATCAACTTAATTTCCTCTTTGGAAGGATGGTGGTATTGGAAGTACTCATGGTCAGAAATGGCAACTGTATCTTCAAGCCTCGGGACATCCTGGTGGCGAAACCAGTTTGTCCAAACCCGAAGTTGGCCCAGGGGGGTGAGAAGCACGTCTTGGGCGTCGTTGGCCAGGGACGGCGCGGGGCGGGAGGACGGCCGGGGGCTTGGTCTGCGATTGAAGCTCCCCAGATTTTGATCGTAGGCCTGCTCTTGCCAAGTGGCTCGGTGCCGTGTCGTCGCTGCTTGAAGCTGAGTCAGGTTTCTGTAACTTGGGGCTGTGTGAGGAAGTTTGACGTGGCACACTAGGTTGCGTGAGGAGGCAAATTCCTGTCAGGACCAGTTAGGAGGGACGCGGCTGCTCGCTTCCTGCCGTTCGGAGCGGACATCCCTGCCTTCTCTTTCCGTCACTCAGCAACAGGCTGCTACGTAGGTGTGTGCTCCTGCCGACTTCCTAAATGTGCTTGGTTGGAGGAGCTTGACCAAAGCTCAGGCTGCCACGTCTCTCTCTCTCTGCTAACGTGGGAGGAGGGTAAGAGTGTTGTCAGGAACAAAGTGGACCAGCAGCCTTTTGCCTCTCTCTCTCCTCTCTTTAGTTCTTTCCTTCTGAGGAGGAGAAAAATGGTCTTAATCACATTTTCATCTGGTTGCTTTGATTTTGGAAAGTTAGAGTTTAATAGGAAAATGAAACCAAGAGAGGAATGAGGTTTCCTGAGTCTAGATCTATTTCAAGTCTTAGCAGGTATCACTGAACGTTTTACCTTAAAAGGTAGCATCACAAAATAACAAAAGGAAAAAATATTCCTGCCAGATGAAGCAACTGGAAAGAAATTGTGGTATCGGTGTTTTATGTCCCTAAAGCCTTCAGAAGCTTCATTTTGTAAGAGGGAACTGAGGCCCAGAGAGGTTCTTCACCTTATTCCACGTCACACAGCCAAGTATTGGTAGATTTGTGGTGAGAACCGACTTCCTTTACCAGGATTCAGAGCATTTTATTATTATTATTATTATTATAAAAATTCTTTGAGAATAGTTTCATGAAATATGTTTTATTTCATGAAACCTGGAAAAAAATGCTAAATTTAAAACAAATTGATGTTTAACTTCTGAATAGAATCCGGATGGGTATGTTGTATTGTCAGATGTGTGTGCATGCCTGAACATATATGAAATTGCTTTTTTCCCTTAGTTCTTAAGTATATGTGTATATGTTCTTAGAGGTGTGATATTTAAATTAGAAAGAGAGTCTGTCATCTTTGAATGAGAAACCACTGATAACTCAAATGTTTGTAGGCTGCAACCTGGCTTAGTCATTTTATGACTCATAAAATAAGTCCATTACCAACTTCTTTATCTTCTGCTGTATTTGTTAGGCTATTGATTTCTCTTTATCCTAGCTGCCTGGCTAAAATTACTAATGAAGATATCACTGAAATGACACAAGTCATGAAACATCTGATTGCAGACCACTGACAGTTCTACTGGTCAGTCAATTGAGTGACTTGTGATTATTGCCAGTGGCATGCTTTGTGCTGAAATAGAGCCATGAAAACCAAAGGCACAAAAATAGTGGATACATTTATGAAAGACTATCTGGGAAATAGTTCATTCTTCCAATGAAAAAGCGATTGGCAGTAATTCAGATTTTGTGCCTGAGAATTTGCCTATAGAAATGAGTTACTGAGTTCCATAGACCTATGCTTAGAGCTTTTTTAGAGGATATTATGATATATTATATGATATGAAGACATCTCACACCTGATATTTTCCTCAAACCATTATAAATATTTATTAGCAGTGTTCGTATTTTTAATAGCATTAAGTCACTCAAGCTCTCTTGTTGACATTTTCTTTTTTTCTGTTGTAGAATCATTCTGTAGAGCTTTCCCTTGGAATGATATTTTCATAATGAGTCAACAAGGGTATGTGGCTACACCCGCCTATTCTCAGTCCCAGCCCGGAATAGGCCTTTCTTCACCACATTATGGACAGTATGGGGACCCATCTCATGCAGGTTCTGCACCAGGTAAAGTGCATTATTTTGGCTTACATGTGATCATTGATTCTCAGGCTGAGAGACATAAGATATTCTGAAAGAGCAGCTTTGGGAGTGTTGAATGGTCATTATATGATTAAGTGGTTTGAGAGTATAAACTTATTTGGAAAAGTCTCTGATAGAAGAAGCCTACATCATCAATTTGGTTATTGCTTGGAATACAACGAGTTTGGTTTTTAAAAATAGATTTAA
The DNA here is from genome assembly GCF_905146905.1 of Nyctereutes procyonoides. Classification (NCBI taxonomy): domain Eukaryota; kingdom Metazoa; phylum Chordata; class Mammalia; order Carnivora; family Canidae; genus Nyctereutes; species Nyctereutes procyonoides. Next base: position 679,822 of record NW_026575130.1, read on the forward strand.
AAAAGGAAGCTTCCTGAGTGTTTTCTTTTTCATAAAACTTGTTCTTGCTACTAGTCGGTGGTGTGAGGTTATTTAAACATTCAGTAAAAAAAAAAAAAAACAAATAAAATACATATAAATATATATTGAAAAAATATATTGTACATACTATATATACATTATATACTAAACATACACATACACTGAAGTGGTTTTGGGAATCATATTAAAAGAAAAAGGTTTGGTATTAGAAAAATATGATTCAATTCATATACTAAAGATTACTCCATGATAATAATAAGAAAAACAAGGCCTTGCCTTGAAATCATTATTGAACAATATGGGTTGCTTTAAAATATAGTATCCAAAAGGGAATCTTGGCTTTGGGGGCAGAGATTGGGGGAGAAAAGGAGCAATGAAGTGGGACCATTGCTCTGATAGCAGTTGACACCATGAGGCCACCTTCCTTTATCAGGGGACCAAGTTTCAGGGTTGGAGTGAGGTTAATAATAGCTTGTTTCGGGTCTAACAGCCAAAATTCCTAAAAATATTTGTGTAGGACAATTCTTTGAAATTTTGAGAGAATCCTAAGAAATTCAGCTCAAATCATTGGTTGAAATTGTATATAAATCAGTCTCTCTTGGGGATCAGGAGGACCGACTCAGATATATAGGATCTGGGCTCTGCTGGATAGCATGTATGGAGTGCAAAGTCACTAAGGGGTGAGGAAAGCCCTGAGGAGGCTTGGTTATAGCAACCACACACAATTTGTTGAAGGAGATGCTCTAAGACTCAGTTTCCTGTGTAAAGTCACCCTTGTGATTTAGTGTGTCCTTAATTTTTAAAGACTTTCAGATGAAGCATCCTCCTCTTGTCCAGAACCAATCTTCCCTGTAATATTTATAGATGTAGATCCTGTAGGAACCATCTTTTTCTAATTTCTATCTGATGGTTCATTCTCCTCTATATTTGTATATGATGAAAATTATAAATTGTTTGAGTACTTCTTATGTATCAAAAACTGGTCCTGAAAGTTTTACATGCATTATTTCATTTAATCCTTACACATTGGTGTGAAGTAGATTACTAGCCCTATTCTGCATCTAAGAAAATTGACTGGCTGGTGTACTGTGACTTATCCAAGGTCACAGAGGTGTGGTATAGCCAGGAATCATACCCAAGTCCCTCAAGAAAATAACAAACTCTAATACACACCGAAGTAGAGTGAAGTATCGTTTGCCCTTCCTTTTTCTCTTCACAGCCATCTTCTTAAGCAAATACTTGCTTCTCTCCATGACTTTCTATCCTTGCCTCTCAGTCCTTCTATGGCTTATTGTAGTCTCTGCCCCATAGCTTGGGCCCCCCCATCCACTCTTACCCTTCTCCCACCAAGGTCATTAGTGGCCCTATTACCAGATGCAGTAGACCCTGTCCTGTCATCTTTTGAATTTGACACTGTTTCTGGCTCTTGTTTGTACAAAACGGTCTACTCCTTTGGGTCCAGCGATGCTATCTTTCGTTGCTTTTATTGATGGCTTTCTGGACATCTTTTTCTAAGGAGCCCCCTACCCCTTCTGAATGACTCTAAGCATTGCCTTTTTTCCTTCTTGTCGGTGGATCTCAAGACACCAAAATGCAAAGAGCCCCAGCCCCCAAGGAACCCCAAATCCTAAAGCCTCCATCTCTAATACATGAAGGCTCCCCACCCCTGCCTTGAGGGGATCCCAAATCCTGGAACCCTATTTCTTTTCTTTTCTTTTCTTTTCTTTCTTTCTTTTTTTTTTTTTTTTTGAACCCTATTTCAATCTACGTTCTGGTCACAGGTCCAAAACACTAAATCTGAGTCACTGGCCCCAAAGGACCTCTCAGGACCTTGGCCAGACCAACAGCCTGAGGGAGAACCCGAAGGCCCAGGGAGTCTAGGGTGGACCTGCGGCCCTGACCACCAATGACAGCTCACAACTGCCCCTTCCATTGCATGTCCCCGAACTCAGCATGACCCCCATTCTCTTCAATAAAGATGTTTCTATGGCTGAAAATAAATAAGTAAATAAGTAAGTAAGTAAGTAAGTAAATAAATAAATAAATAAAATTTAAAAAATAAATTTAAAAACTGCTCTCCTCTGGCTCTGTGGCTGTGGATAGTCCCTCTCCCACCAAGACAGAAGGCTCTCAGAAGGCTCCCTGGGAGTTCTGTTGCCATCCCTCTTTTTTCTATGGATTTTTTTCCCCTAGACTGTAACGTTCTGTATGAAGTACTAGTCTCTCAGATCTGTTTCTCTAGCCCATATGTCTCTCCTAAGCTGCAGACCCATATTTTCAGTTGCCCACCTGTTTATATGGGCACATTAAACTCAGCATGTCCAAAATAATTCAGAATTTTTTTCATGAAACCTATTTTTTCCTGGCATTCCATATCTCACCCAGCGTCATCATCATTTACTCAGTTATCCAAATTAGAAACTTTCACTATTAAAAACAATCTCTTCCTGGGCACATGGGTGGCTCAGTTGGTTACGCATCTGCCTTTGCCTCATGATCCCAGAGTCCTGGGATCAAGTTCCGCCTCCCCTCTGTCCCTCCCCCTGCTCATACTCTCTCTCTGTTAGCACTCTCTCTCTCTCAAATAAATAAAGTCTTAAAATAAAAACAATCTCTTCCTTTTGCCTTCTTCAATCCAACTGTCCTTCCAAATTCTTTTTGAATGATTGTAAACCTCTTTCCTACCTGCTTCCTCCTCTCTATCCTCTTGTAACACTTCCTGTTCAAGCTGTTCATCTTTCACTTGAATTACTAAAATCTCTTACCTATTCTTCCTCTCTCCAGTACGGGCTGGATGGATTTTTATAGCATGCGAGTCTAATTTTTTACTCCTTTTGCTTAAAATCTTTTATGGCTTCCCATGGCCTCTCATTGTATTTTTATTTTATTTTATTTTATTTTATTTTATTTTATTTTATTTTATTTTATTTTATTTTATTTTATTTATTTATTTATTTATTTATTTATTTATTTATTTATTTATTTATTTATTTTTTATTTATTTTTTCTCTCTCATTGTATTTTAAGCTCCTTAGACCTTCATTAATATACCCATTTTCTTTTCAGCTTGTCTGCCCCGTTACCATACCTGTTACAAGCAGTGATACTAACCCATTAGTCATTTGGAAGCTGGTTTGTACTTGTACTCTGATTTGTAGTCCACACTACCAGAAGGCCAATCCATGCCTTCACCTTGTCCTCCCTGTAGGGTATTTTACCTCCACACTCCTCCTTCAGATTCACCTCAAATGTTGTGCCTACAAGCCTTTCTGACCACTGCTTCTTGAACTTATCTATAAATCTTTCTTCCTTTTGTGTTCTCCTAACACCTGTGTAGGCCTCTATACCATTTACTACAATGTATTATAACAGATGTGCCTAGAGCAGAGAAGACACTAAATGAATATGTGAATGACAAGGTACTTCATTCATCAGCAACACTTTAGTACTTACCAATATTAAAACAACAACAACAACAACAACGAAGAAACTGTTGGATTAAATCCTTCACACTTTAATTTAAACCCCTTTCTCCTTATTTAATTCTCATATGGATACCAGACTATCAGACTCTGTAAATATACCTTTCTGTAAAATATGTTGTTTTTGTTTAATTATTTAAGGCTATTAGTACATTACCTTAGCCTTTATTTCTTTGTACTGAGTGACCCTAGATCTCCTCATCTTCTGTGCCTTCTTTTCTAACCTTTTGGTGATCCTTTTCTTGGTTTTGTGACGGACATAGGTGACATATGATTCCTTGAACTATTTATTCTAACATATATTTGGGCAGTACTAACTCTCTTTTTGTGTTTCCCACAGACCATACTTCCATTTGTGCCTATTGTGTGATGCTAGTGCTTTGTAGTAATGAATTTAACAGATTTATTGAGTGAGCAAAATACTTGCGGCACTATTAACAATGAATAAAATAAACCTAATCTCAGCCCTTGTAGTACTTACCTATCTAGTGGGAAATGCATTAAGTAAATTGACAGTGGCAATACATGGAACAGTGCTATCATAATACATTTTTTTTTTCATAATACATTTATCATAATAAAGGAGGTAGAGGGTGGTATGTAGCACATGGCAGGGGCATATAACCAAGACTTATGGTTTTGGTTTTCCAAAACCAAGGGAGTTTTCCTGGAAGAAATGACTTGGAATATGAGTAGAAGTTGGCCAGGTAAGGAGGCAGCTTGCTAGGGTTTGGAGGTGGCCCTTTTGAGCCACATGCAAGAGGTTCAACATGGCTGACAGTGAGAGATATGCCTGGAATGGAAGATGGGGTCATCTTAAGGCTTTATTTTAAGGGCAGTAGGTTGCCACAGAAGCATTTTAAGGTGAGAAGAGTCATGATCTCATGTATATTTTAGAAAGAGTTACACTCCACATTAGAAAGTGTGGAGAAGGCATCAGGCCAGGACACAGTGCTTTCTGGAACAGGGTTTCTTATCCTCAGCACTGTTGACATTTGGGGCCAGTTAATTCTTTATTATGGGAGGCTGTGCTGTGCAGTGTAGAATGTTCAATAGCATTCTTGGCCTCTACACAGTGGATACCAGTACTACCTTTCCCCATCTACACCTGCCCCTTGCCCCCATCCCCCAATTGTGGCAACCAAAAATCTTAGACATTGCCAGATGTCCCCTCAGAGGCAAGATCACCCCTGATTGAGGACCACTGGCCTAGAAGCTAAGAGGCAAAAACTGTTGATGTCCTGGAAAATAAGGTAGGGCTGTGGAAGTGGTGAGGCTCATAATACATAGTAAACTTATATAGGTACACTACCAGGCACAGTGCCTTAGGAATAGTAGTCATTGTTGTTATGTCCATATAATAGGGAACTTGTGTTTTTTATTTTATTTTACTTTTATTTTATTTTATTTTATTTTATTATCATGATAAGTACATTTATTATCTCCATCACCTATTTTACCCATCCCCCCCACCTACCTCCCCTCTGGTAACTGTTAGTTTGTCCTCTATAGTTAAGACTGTGTTTGTTGGTTTGGGTCTCAGTCTCTCCCCTTCACTTGGCTCATTTGTTTCGTTTCTTAAATTCTGCATATGAATAAGATCATGTGACATTTGTCTTTCTCTGACTTATTTTTGCTAGAGTTAATACCCATTCTTCTCAAACTCTTCCAAAAAATAGAAGAGGAAGGGAGACTTTTTTTTTTTAAGATTTTATTTATTTATTCATGAGAGACACAGAGAGGCACAGACACAGGCAGAGAAACAGGCTCCATGCAGGGAGCCTGACATGGGACTCAGTCCCGGGTTTCCAGGATCACACCCTGGGCTGAAGGCAGTGCTAAACCAATGAGCCACCTGGGCTGCCCAGAAGGGAAACTTCTTAATTCATTCTATGAGGCCAACATTTTACCCTGATACCAAAGTCAGACAAAGATACCACAAAAAAGAAAACTATAGGTCTATATTTCTCATGAATATAAATGCAGAAATCCTTAACAAAATATTAGTGAACCGATCCAATAGTACGTTAAAAAAATCATACACCCATGATCAAGTGGATTTATTCCTGGGATGCAAGGGTGGTTTAGTATTCGCAGAACAATCATCATGATACATCATATTAATGGGAGAAAGGATAAAAACTATATGATCATTTCAATAGATGCAGAAAAAGCATTTGACAAAGTACAGCCTCCATTTATGATAAAAACTCTTTGCAAAGTAGATCTAGAGGGAACATACCTCAACATAATACAGGCCTTATATGAAAAACCCACAGCTAATATCATACTCAGTGGTGTGAAACAGTTTTTCCCCTAAGGTCAGGAACAAGACAAGGATGTCCACTCTTGCCTCTTTTATTCAACATAGTACTGGAAGTTCTAACCACAGTAATTAGAGGACATAAAGCAATAAAAGACATCTTTGTTTATTTTAGATAAACTTTTTTTTTTTTTTCACAAATAGATTTTAATTTTGGTTTTAGTTTGCCAGATCCAGGGCCGGATCCAAGGTATGCTTTACATGATGTTGTTTTGGTCAGGGTTTTTTTGTTGTTGTTGTTGTTGGTCATAGAAATCACTGTAGCAGAATGAAGGTTCTTAAAAAGTATCAAGAAGCCAAAAGAGTACTGGAGAAAGCTGGGACCAAGCTTGGGACTCCATGGGCCATAGAAATGCACACCCCACACAAGACTATTCCATTAGCAACCACTGCCTTTTTACCCCAGAACCACCATCTCTACCCTGTCTAGAGTCTCCCAGAGGGGTATTGTTTGCTGAATTTAGAGAATATGGCAACCCCATTTGTAAGAGTATTTATGCAATGGAGATTCCATCTTTCTCACTCAGGACCCTACAGAAAGGAAATAGAATTGGTATTCAGTAAGCTAGTCTATAATATCTGCCACTGTATTAGAGACCAGTTGGTGATTTTAGAGATTTTTCTTTTGACACAAGCATAGTTAGATCTTTCTCATGGTATGGTTTTCCTTTCCTCTTAAAATTCTCGTACTATTCTCTAAGGAACCTGATTTCTTTTTATCTCCGATCACTTTTGAAAATACCTGTAATGTGGCCAGGAGAAAACTATGACTTTGCAGATAACGGTGATACTGATTTCTCTTTGTCCCGAGGATAGAGTCCAAATGGCATACAGGACTTTGCAGCCCAACCCAACCAACCAGGATAGCCTCTTTTCCAGCCACTTTCCCTCACAATCTCTCTACACTGCACCTTCTACCAGTCCTTGATTAAGTCATGCTCTCTCATATCTTTGCACAAGTTTTCCCTTCTGCCTGAAATCCTTTGTCCTGTCTCTATACAAAGAAAACTCTTGCTTGTCTTGTAAGATTCAGCTCAAGCAGTCCTTCCACTTTGAATTTTTTGATTCCCTAGGAAGAGTTACCTTGTCCCTCTGCATATTATACACTAATCACAAGGCACTCTCATTGTTTGTTTACATGATTGTGAGTTCCAAAAGAGCTTTCAGTGTCTCAAAGGCACAATGAATGTATCTTGAACAAGAATGAGTTTCAAACATTGCCTTAGAGTTGATTTTCAAAATAAAAAGGAAACAATGTTTTAGTGAAATTGGTATATAACAGTTCTGCTTCAGTAAATGTAAACTTTTTTTTTCGATTTTGTTTTTGGAAATGTAGAAATTTATGAATATGTGAATCCCATGGATATATATGGGAATACCCAGACATGAGTAATTCTGGAAACTGTTTTTATTCTCTGGACATATATATGAGGGTGGGTTGTTGATGAAATTGGTATTTACTTACTTATCTAAAGAAATTAGAATATCTTTGGTTTCATGTAGTATGTGTATTTTAGCACTAATGTGGATTTTCTGCTTTTGTCCACAATAATGTTTCAAAAATGAAAATATAAGTATGCATATAATTATGGTGTATATGTTATGTTAGAATATAAATAATCCTTGAAAACAGGAGGACGGGATATGGTCAGAGAAGAGAAAAACCAAGATTTGTTGATTGGATGCTCCCATACTTATTGCCTTATTCAATTCTCAGAACAGATCTCAGAGATAGGGAACATTACTGCTATGACACAGTTTTAAAAGTTGAGGTTTCAAAAGATGGAAGTGTCTTGTCAGATAACTATCACAACAGTTAAATGGTGGGGAAGGAATTTAAACCCAAATCTGTGTGACTCCAAGTCTCATGTTTTTCTAACTTTGCTGGCTTTGGAGTTAAGAACTTCATATAAAAATGTATTGTTATAAGAAAAATATTTGTTGTTTTTCTTATATGAAAAATTGCTAAATAAGACTGTGGCTTTAGGGATCCCTGGGTGGCACAGCGGTTGGGCGCCTGCCTTTGGCCCAGGGCGCGATCCTGGAGACCCGGGATCGAATCCCACATCGGGCTCCCGGTGTATGGAGCCTGCTTCTCCCTCTGCCTATGTCTCTGCCTCTCTCTCTCTCTGTGTGTGACTATCATAAATAAATAAAAAAAATAAAATAAAGACTGTGGCTTTAAAGGTAATATAAAATTTTTCTTAATTTTGAGGAATCCTGTTTTAAGAAAAACTTTTGTGAAAGTTTCAGTAATATTATTCATGAGTATAGCCATTTCCCTGGTTATATTACATTTTATATTACCCAAGCATCTGAAAGCATGCTCTCAAAAGTATTATGATGATAATTTAAGAAACTTTTTTTTTTTTTTGGCAACTGCAAGGCCATCCAGTCAATTCTCTTGTTACCTGAGAGAATAAACTCTCTAGGGGAAGATAAAAGAAGAAAGGAAATGTTGGGTATGACATCATCTTGAGGTCAAGTGGAGAAGTGCACAGAAAGCATCTAGGAGGTCATTGATGATGGTGCTAGAAAGGAGGGTAAGGGTCAAAAGTGGGTTGAGTGAGCTGGCACAAAACAAGCAGATTGGAAGTGGAGAGAGCAAATAGAAGACATGTTTTGTTTTTTTTTCTTTTAAAAGGCTAGAAGGTGTAATCTAGTCCAAGACTTTCCTTTTGCAGTGAGGGGGAGGGAACTGAGGTATTTAAAGATAAACTTCTGGCCCAATACCATACATCTGTCTGCTAGTAAATGGCCAGGTGGGGCCTTGAACTCCTCTGACCCATGTTCAGTGATTTTTCTCCTGTACCACAATTTCTCTAGAAGAGAAAAATGTCTACAAATAGTTCTAAAGAGAGACCTTTAAAAATCTTTTTGAGAAGCAACTTCTTGTAAATGAAAACAGTTACTTATGAAATGAAAACAGGAGCATCTACCAATCATGTGATCCCACATTTTATGAGTGAGTATGATGACTTAAGGAGTCCCTCAATTGTTTATCACCCAACTGTTTGGAGTGCTGGAAGAATTATCTCTGAAGGCTTGCTTTGCATTTGTTGGAAAAACAGATGCTAATTTCCATTTGTTTTCCTCATGCTGTAACTCAAAGGTATTTTCAGAGGTCTTTTTTTTTTTTCTTAGTTACAGTTAGGATTTTTATGATGCCACATAGTGTTTTTTTCCCCGAGTTTTTTTGATATCCATAATGACATTTTTCATTGTTATTCTAGCATTTTTTGTGTGATAGTATATTCTATCAAAGTGCTTCTACTAAATGCAAGTTTATTTCTTCTGTTTTGGTTTCTCTTTATTATTGAAATGATTGTTTCCTTTTCTGTTTTCCTGTCATTATGATGGTAAATAACTATACCAGAGCCTGACATTGATAGGTCTGTGATGGTTAATGCAAGTTTAAAGGAGAACTTGTCTTAACCCACTTTTTCCCCTCTTTCTACTCCTAGTTTTTGTTTTTTAATTGAATGGTATGGCATCTTCTCCCCTTGCACATTCATACTTTTCTAAATTCATGCCCTTCTGTTGCAGGTATGATGAAGCCAGCAGGGCCTTTGGGGACTGCTGCCCCTGGGGGGATGTTGCCTCAGGGCCCTTCACCTCCTGGACCCCATCAATTTGGCCAGAGTGGAGCTCATGCCCAAGGGCATCCTCCTCAAAGGTAAGCTAAGTAGATTCCAACCCGAATTTGTATATTCTACTAAAATTGTCTCACAAGTGCCTTCTAGACCTGCATATTTATTGATTGAAAGTTTGACCTCTTGATACTGCCCACACCCTTGAAAGGAGTTGCTAGACTGTCCTAGGAAACAAAGCATTTGGAAAAATTAGGTGGGAAAAGAAACAATACTAGTACATATTTAAAAGTATATTAAAAATTACTTGTGTCAATACCACATATTTTAATTTTGGATTATATTCATCTTGTTTTAGAGTTCTGTATTAATTTCTGATTCCTTCAGATATCTGTGACCTGTATGCCCTAATAAATTTTAAATCATCTATCCTCTTGAATCCTTCACAGAACTGAGCTCAGTTGGTGCTTAATAAATATTTTAAAAATTAAATCAGATTGTAGCCAATGGTAAAACTGGATTTGATGTGGAAGGTACACAGATGCCAATGAGGGATTTTTGAATGGTAGGTCGATAGAAAAAAGAACATAGGAAATAAATCCTCTGTTCGTGTTTATAATATATTAAAGAAGGGAAAAGTGGAAGGCAGGTCTGAAGAAGCCAAGGTATGAGATGTATAGACTCTGTACCCTACTGGGGACTATCCCCTGGGAAGGGAGTCAGCATCACACCTTCTCTGCTGCAAGTCCCATTACCGTTTGTCCAGTGAGCTGTTGCTGTTGAGAATTCCAGTGCCAAAGCTGTTTGTAGTGTTTGTAGTAAACACTTTGGAATTTCTCCAGTGATTACCTGGACACTTCACTTCCTGGGTTCCTTTTTTAGGTTATTAAGATGTAGGGTTCACTGTGAATCTGGACCCTGCTGCTGCTGAAGCCACTCAGTTATCCTTTCAAGGGGCCTGTGAGTAGTCACTGTTAGTGGGAAAACTCTCTGGACTTTTTTTTTTTTTTTAAATTTTTTTTTAAAATTTTTATTTATTTATGATAGTCACACAGAGAGAGAGAGAGAGAGAGAGAGAGAGAGAGAGGCAGAGACACAGGCAGAGGGAGAAGCAGGCTCCATGCACCGGGAGCCCGATGTGGGATTCGATCCCGGGTCTCCAGGATCGCGCCCTGGGCCACAGGCAGGCGCCAAACCGCTGCGCCACTCAGGGATCCCCTCTCTGGACTTTTAAATATCATCAAATTAATGCTCTTACAGGACGTTTGTGAAATTGACTCTTCCCAGGTCTTGTTTGTCATGATAACATTTATCATTATAATAGTTGCTGTGAATACAGAGTGAAGATTAATGTAGGAAACAGAGGATGAGTGAATCTAAGTAATGTGGTTTGAACAAGGACATAAAGTCAAAAGGGCCTGATTTGGGATCTGACCCTACTATCCTACCGAGTCTCATTAGCATGGTGGTGGGGCATAAGTTTTAGAGTAGAAAGACTAAGAACCAAGATGTGTCTTCTGGCTAAAAAATTAACTAGTTATGTGGTGCTGGTGAAGTTCCTGGGCCTCTAGGCCTCTTCATTTTGCTCACTTGTAAAATGAGGAAATAGAACTCTCAGTCCACAGCACAGGGGAGAAGATCTGGAAAAGTTTATTGTTGTGAACTGCCATGCATTTTAGAATTTGTTTTAAAAGAAGAAATGCAAAAATTAAATAGCTGGTTTGAAGTTAAGAAAGCTTTTGGTTATTGGTATTAGCCTAGATTGTATTGATCTTTTTGGTTCTTTCCATTTGTTTCACTTAAATTAGGTTCCTTAGAAATAAGTAAACCATGGACTTTACCATCAGACCTTTGCTGTGTGGCTGTGAGCTCAGTACAAAGTCTGGCACAGTGAAGAGTCCACTGTGTACAGCCATCTACTTTAGGCTCAGGCAGCTGTACTTGACTTCTATATTATTTAGTTCCCTCATCCCAATTTTAACAATAATAATGTGGTTGTAAGGATTTTGATGGTTAGTGCATGCACAGAATCTTGCATAGTGCATAATGCCCATGAAAGACTCAATACATGTTAGCAGTTATCAATATCATTTTCAGTACTTGTAGAAGGTCTGCTGTCTGTAGCTTGTCCTTCCTACTGGTTCAGTCTCTAGCTACTCATGACAGCTCAACCTAGAAAGCTGCTTTTATTATGATTCCCAGGGAAACCCTGACAGATTTTGCCCCATCTCCTTCACTATTCACTTGCTTCAACTTAAACTGTGAATTAGAGGTTGGAAATGGATTTAAAAATGAAAAAGTCAGGGAAAAGTCTAGTATTCATGCTCAACGTCCATGGTTACCACACTACTTTGACCTCATGGGCATATTTCTGTGTACATAGTTCAATGCAAGGGCAAAGGGCCCAGTGATTGTACTGGTGAATCACACAGTCTGATGACGGGGATTGTCAGAGAGCATAGATGGCTTGTGACATTTCTTTGATGATTATAGCACTTCATAGCATTTCATCCGTGCTGTTTAAACTTACAGAATCCTTCAAAAAATCTCTTAATTTTTATAATATCTAAACTGTTGAATGAAAACAAGATATAACTTGGAGTCATTATGTTGATGAAAATTTAAACATTTGTCATTTTTATTTTTAAGTATTGCTCCTTCACAGGCAATGTTTCATAAAATTTAAAAATCATACCTATTGGGGATCCCTGGGTGGCACAGCGGTTTGGCGCCTGCCTTTGGCCCAGGGCGCCATCCTGGAGACCCGGGATCAAATCCCACGTTGGGCTCCCGGTGCTTGGAGCCTGCTTCTCCCTCTGCCTGTGTCTCTGCCTCTCTCTCTCTCTGTGTGACTATCATAAATAAATAAAAATTAAAAAAAAATCATACCTATTCATTTGTCTTTTTGATCTTGGCCGAGGCAGAATAAATGTCTTAAACTTGTAAATAGTACTAAAGTTATGTACACAGTGTTATTGCTGGGCAGGATTAATCTAAGAAATAAACTCTACAAGTTATGTAAGTTACCTGTTTTGATCAAGAAATGATGAATTGAGGTGGAAGAGGATGGGAAGAGGAGACTCATCTTCCCAAATTGAAGCCGATGGGGTGAAATCTGCTGACTAAGAATTTGGTTGCAATGAAAAGGAGGGAGCAAGAAAAATAAGAGAAATAGTTGTTTTCTCTTAATTTGTTGTTGTTCTTCTTCTTTCTTGGTGGAAAGCAGTGATATTTGGCATGGGTTTTATTTTCTATGTTCTATGGACTGAGTATTTGAAACCTGGATTTTACTTCAGTCCAATCTTGACAAATTTGGTACCATCTCTCCACATCCTAACAAACTTCAGCATACAGCTCGTTACTTGAGCAATTTGTTACAAACTTAAAAATAAGAAATATGTGAGGTTGAGCACGCCACAGACAACTGAGTCAACTCTCCAGAGGTTTTGGACTAAACTGAGAATAAACTTTCATGTTTTATTAATCCTCTGATAGTAATTCTTTGTTGTTTTTTATGGTGGTTCTGCCCTTTTCTGACATTCAAGAAAACAGTAAATTAAAATATAGAATTGGGCAGCCCGGGTGACTGAGCGGTTTAGCGCCACCTTCAGCCTGGGGCATGATCCTGGAGACCCAAGACCCAGTCTCACTTTGGGCTCCCTGCGTGGAGCCTGCTTCTCCCTCTGCCTGTGTCTCTGCCTTTCTCTCTGTGTGTCTCTCATGAATGAGAATAAATAAAATCTTAAAAAAAAAATATATAGAATTGAATGTTTTCTGTACCCAGAAACATGTTAAGTGAAAGAATCAACATGAGAAATATTCAAATTATATGATTCTTAATTTTAACCACATTATATTTATTGCTTAGAAAAGGATCATTCCATTCTGTCTGCTCATTTTTTTTCATTTGAAAGCTGAGAACTACAGAGATTAAGTGGCTTGCCCATAATTACACACCAGGATCTCCACGTTGAGAGACCTAAACTCTGATCCCTACATGCTCTGGACCTTGAATTAACTAATTTAGTGAAGTAATGAAATTGAAAAATATTAAATCACTTTGCATGTTTAAAATGTTCTGTTAATCTCTTTTCCCTTATCTATATGAAAGTTTTTGTTAGCCCTTTATTACTACTTTATTCTTGTTAATAAAATTGCTTTTAAAATTCAAATTTGTTTAAGATTTACAATATTTAAGTTGGCTAGGAAAAAAATGTAATTGTGAATTTCTAAAGCATAATTCCCAGGACTTATATTAAGCAATGAAGGATAAGTAGGCATTTATGGATTTAAAAGTAACGACCTAATGGTTGTATATTCTGTTAATGTATTTTAAATATTAACCTTTTCTTAAGTTAAAAAAATACTGGAGGCTGCTTATGTCATAACTTCCATTTGAAACACTTCATCCTATATATACTATCTATGTAATAAATTACTCCTACAATTTTATATTTAAAAAATATTAACACTTGTGAAATATCTGTGAACATGTTTTAGAGAATTTTTCTCTTAAACAATTGAATAATTCCCCCTCCCCCAATGTAACTGCTGGTTCCCAGTTCCTACTTATTAGATCCAAACCCTGTAACAATATGTTATGCTGCATCCACTAATATATTCTTATAGAGCATGTATGTACATTCTGCCTGTATGCAATTTTTACCTTTATTTATTGTGACATTTTAAAATAAGGCAGAAGTATCATTTCTTGAAAAAAAAAGAAATGATGTTTTTATGAAACAATGAATTTACAAAACATATCATTAATACAATTCTTGAAATCATTTCTAAGTGACCAACAATATTTTAAATATGTCAGTTAAGACTAGAATTATATTTTGCTTTGCCTTTCTTATTCCTAGTGTCATTAATAAATTAGAGATATAAAGAAAACTTCTGTGAAAAGTTAATTTAAAAAAAAAAGAAAAGTTAATTTTTATATTTTCTCTCTGTATTCAATTTTGTTCCAAAAATTATTTAATTTTTTTTTTTTTTATTTATGATAGTCACAGAGAGAGAGAGAGGCAGAGACACAGGCAGAGGGAGAAGCAGGCTCCATGCACCGGGAGCCCGACGTGGGATTCGATCCCGGGTCTCCAGGATCGTGCCCTGGGCCAAAGGCGGCGCCAAACCGCTGCGCCACCCAGGGATCCCCAAAAATTATTTAAATTAAAAGATGTTTTGTGGGCAGCTCTGGTGATGCAGCGGTTTAGCGCCGCCTGCAGCCCGGGTATGATCTTGGAGACCCAGGATCGAGTCCCACGTCGGGCTCCCCTGCATGGAGCCTGCTTCTCTCTCTGCCTGTGTTTCTGCCTCTCTTTCGCTCTCTCTGAATAAATAAATAAATAAATCTTAAAAAAAAAAAAAAGATGTTTCATGTGACTGTGTTGGTCTTGTTTCAGTTTTTGACAGGAGAGGAAATCATTTTGCTAATAAGCAATATTGTTTGGGTTAAAATTTATTCATACTAACTTTATAACCCTTATAACCAAGTATCTGCTATAGGATAGCTTGTGTACTTTTGCATAGTACAAGCATTTGTTCATTTAACTCAAAATGCGGGATATCATCATTCAGAAATATGCTTAATACAATACAGCATAATGGTTTGAAAGTTAATTTTTATTTTATTTTTATTATTTATTTATTTATTTTATTTATTTATTTTTGAAAGTTAATTTTAAATGTTGTTTACAGTAATTATTCAATTTAAGATACATGAAGAAAAATGACACAAGAAAATTTGTGTGATATTTTGGAAAGTATACTTGCTTAAGACCAGGAAGAGGCTAGTCATAATTTTGTCATTCATAAGTTGTGGGACTTCAAGCAAGCCACTGACCTTGCTCAGGCTCTTCTCCTGGCCTCTCAAGTGGCAGTGAAAGATGGAAGGCAAGAGCATGGGTCACTACGGACACAGTTTCCAGTTTATGTAGAAATTGAATTCAGAGTATAAATCTGGGAAAATCTCATTTTTTTTTTGGAAAATTTCATTTTTATTTAACCCTAAAAATTACTAAGTCATAATGTAACTTAAAGGGAAAACTTTAACTTTATTCAGCAGATTAACTACAATAGGAACACTCTTTATTCTATGGTGGCTACTGTTTCATTCAAAATAAGGAAAAATAAATATACAATAAATTCAAGCTAAATTAAAGGTAAAGCATGATGAAATTTTTAGATGAAAAAGAATGAACACTTTCAAAACTTTTTACTGAGTTCACTTTCAAGTACTGTTTTGTACGGCACTGAAATTATAGTGCAGGTGACATTTTACTTTAAATGCTGAGTAGGATTTAAGGAGAATAAAGATAATAAGATACAACTACAAAACCTTTTTTTTTTTTTTTAGTCCTGTTCTATTAATCATTAACCCTGGTATAGATATGGCTCTGGTGGACTCAGCTTCCCAACTTGATTTCCAAAGCTAGTTCTGTGTTTACGTTAGGATATTTTTGCTAAGTATCTTGACATGTTGAGGTTGTGAGCCTAGATATAAGATGATGCTGCATGATTCATTTTGAGCTCACATTAAGATTAAATACTTAGGATCATCATTTCTTTAGGGCCCACTAGGTGGGCTTACATAATTTAGTAGGTTATTGACATTTATCATATATCATTTGCATTTGAAACTATGATATTGTTTAACACCCTTTTTTCTCTCTTAGATTTACAGGTCCTCCACCTGTCAACAGTGCGGCACCTGTCAACAGTGCAGCACCCTCCTACGCACCCTACTCACCTTCTGCACAATCATCTTATCCAAGTCCTGCGTCCACTTCATCTGTCACCCAACTGGGCAATCAGTTCAATGCTATGCACATCAGCAGCTATGGTAACAGTTTCATTATTAGTGCTCATTAACCACATATTTCATGAGTAGTTTTTAAAGATTTATTTATTTGAGAGAGAGAGAAAGAGAGTGTGCGACAGTACAAGCAGGATGGAGAGGCAGAAGGAGAGGGAGAAGCAGACTGTTGACTGAGCAGGGAGCCTGATGTGGGGCTCCATCCCACCCTGGGATCAAGACCTGAGCTGAAGACCGGTGCTTAACCAACTGAGCCACCCAGGCACCCCTTTATGAGTATTTTTAATGAAGAACGTTTTCTCCTTTTTCTTTTTCTTTTTCTTTTCTTTTCTTTTTTTTTTTTTTTGTTTTCTCCATTTTTAAAGTAAACATAACTCAAAAAAATAGGCAAAACTCTGGCATACCATATTGAAGTAGTTTTTTATTTTTATTTTTTTTGAAGTAGTTTTTTAGATATTTTTATATAAATCATCTGTATTCCTTATGACAATAATTAATTTTTTTCCTGATTATGCTGCCATTTATTTCAAAATAATTGAAAGACCTTGAGCATACCTTACATTGAATATTAGAACAGTAAAAAACCAAAAAATTCTGACCTCCCAAATAAGTATTACAACAGTGAAATTATTTTAAGAAATGTGAGACTGGTTTTAACTTTGTGTTGTTTATAATGAGGCCTTAAAATAAAAAATATAGTACTCATTGTTTCACAGTGTTCTTTGATTCTGTATTTAGGTCATGAAAAGAATGGAAGCTCAGATGTTGTGAGGCAGAAAAGAGAATAATAGGAGAGAAAACAGTTACAGTACTGAGATTCATATCAATGGAAATGCTGTATATTCTGAGGACCATAGGAATCTTCATTGTAATAACAGCATAGTTAGCCATTTATCTATATAAAGAATGTTTCCGTTACTTTAAGTAGTTTTTTAGAAGTATCTGTTAAAAAAAAGAACCCTCTGACTATTTCCTGTCTTTTACTAATTTCAAGATGGGTAGGTCTCCAATGAAGTAACTAAATATCATATAATCAGAGATAGAATAATCTGGTTTACAACTATTTCCAAAATGATGAAAAAGCATGTTAGTGGGGCAGCCCGGGTGGCTCAGCGGTTTAGCGCCGCCTGAAGCCCAGGGTGTGATCCTGGAGACCGGGGATCGAGTCCCACATCAGGCTCCCTGCATGGAGCCTGCTTCTCCCTCTGTCTGTGTCTCTGCCTCTCTCTCTCTCTCTCTCTCTCTCTCTCTCTCTGTCACTCATGAATAAATAATTAAAATCTTAAACAAACAAACATGTTAGTGGCCCATCTTTTTTCCCTTGTTATTTCTATCAAGTTCCAAGAACTATTTGATCAAGTTAAGCACAGGCCACAAAATAATTTTTTGAATATTTAAGTTACCTGAATAATGCTTGTTACATGGTAAAATAGTCCTCTATATCATTTTCTAGATTTTGTACCAGATACAATTTCTTTTTTTTTTTTTTTTTAATTATTTATTTATTTATGATAGTCACACAGAGAGAGAGAGAGAGAGGCAGAGACACAGGCTGAGGGGGAAGCAGGCTCCATGCACTGGGAGCCCAATGTGGGATTCGATCCCGGGTCTCCAGGATCGCGCCCGGGGCCAAAGGCAGGCGCCAAACCGCTGCGCCACCCAGGGATCCCCAGATACAATTTCTTAACTAGTGACATGTGTCATGTAAAGTTAATGCAACTGACTTAAACTTTATCCTGTTAATTTTCTTTTTTAAAAATATTTATTATTTTTAAAAGATTTTTATTTATTTATTTATTCATGAGAAACAGAGAGAGAGAGAGAGGCAGAGACACAGGCAGAGGGAGAAGCAGGCTCCATGCAAGGAGCCCCATGTGGGACTCGATCCCCAGTCTCCAGGATCATACCCTGGGCTGAGGCGGCGCTAAACCGCTGCGTCACCGGGGCTGCCCCTATCCTATTAATTTCCTTACCAAAATTATAAATATTGCTTTTACCTATTAAAAATTCTCCCATTTTATAAAATGCCCCAAATAGCAATTGTATAACTTTCTGAATGAAGATTTATCTTGAGGCAAAAAAAGAAAAATTGATTTATAAGGATGACTTCTTATTTTATATCAGGAAAAGTAGTGTCCCTGTGTGTACTTCGTAGAATTTAGAGTTGAGAAGTGCAATGTTTGGGATCCCTGGGTGGCGCAGCAGTTTGGCGCCTGCCTTTAGCCCAAGGCGCGATCCTGGAGACCCGGGATCGAGTCCCATGTCGGGCTCCCAGTGCATGGAGCCTGCTTCTCCCTCTGCCTGTGTCTCTGCCTCTCTCTCTCTGTGTGTGACTATCATAAATAAAAAAAATAATAATAAAAATAAAATTAAAAAAAAAAAAGAAAAGTGCAATGTTTAGTGGTCTGGTCTTCTTTCTTGCACAGGTTCAGGCATGGCTCCCCCTGTCCAGGGGCCCCCTGGCCCTCCATCAGCACCTTCATTCCAGGGTCCTTCACGACCTCCGCAGCCATCCATTATGCAGCCTGGATCTCAGGTTCTCCCACCACCACCTACCGCACTAAATGGCCCTGGTGCCTTGCCCTTGCCTCCATCTACACACAGGCAGGATGGGCTTCCTGGGCCTCAGTACCAGCCCCCGCCTCTTCCAGGACAGACCCTGGGCCCTGGATATTCGCCGCAGCAGGGTAAGGCAAGCAGGCTCAGCAGAAAGGCCTAGGGTTATCTAGGAAATCAGCTTTGTTCTATGTTACTAGGCATCTATTACTAACTCTTAAGGAAAGCTACTTTTAAAATAGTGTGGCAAGTACAGAGAAAAGGGAATCCTAGATACTCACCTTAACTCTCTGCCTTATATAATAAGATGAAAAAATGCAGCCTACTTGATTGAATAGCATAATATTGTTAGTGAGTCTTATATGTGGACTTCGTGTTCTACTCATTTCTTTTTAAAATTTTTTTCCAAGCAGCCAACTATGGTCTGCAGATGGCAGGCGGGCAGCTCGCCTACCCAGGAGGCTTCCCTGGAGGTCCTGCACAGATGGCTGGTCCACCACAACTCCAGAAGAAGCTGGATCCTGACTCCATCCCCAGCCCAGTAAGTGTTCTCTCTCACTCCGATCATCTCCATCACAAAGGACCATTCTTCATTCACTGTTTCAGAAACTCTTCAGTTTATTAGCATTTTTCCTGTCCTTTATTGTTGAAGCACAATACCCATCACACAGAAGCTTCCTTCTTTCCATGTGTGGGGTTGGAAGGCTAGGTTATGGCATTTTAGGGGTCTCCATGACAGAAAGCCTATGTAGATGTTTTTTGGTGTCACATAAACTTGGCAGTGCTATTGATGTTTATATTGGCATGTATTAGCAGTATTTATTGATTGTTTAATGAGTAAGTAATAACCTGAGTATATAAACATGCTAGTTTAGATAAGAAAAGGATACTTCTCAATAAGGGTAAGATACCCACAGAAAGGAAAGCACAAAGTATTTTATATTTTGCCTATTAAAAATTATTTTATATAAAATAGAGCTCTAACTTAATTCTTCTCTAATAAAGTGATTTTCTTTGGAAGATTATTCTTTAGTAACTGTATCAGTCAGCTTTTATTAGGTCATTCTGCATAACACACAGTCCCCAATTTGCTTACAACCATGAAGATTTATTTATCACTTAGATTACATGTAGGCTGTAGTAGCTGAAGTTTGACCTTAGGTGTGGTTCTGTGTGCCCTTATCATTCCAAAAGCCAGTGTGCAGAGGCATTCTGTATTTGGGACATGTTATTATCAAGAGAAAGGGAGAAAAGAGAACTGGCCAGAAGGTACAATAGCCCTTAAAGTTTTCACTCAGATGTTGTACATGTCACAACCACTCACATGTCCTCAACCAAACCAAGTCATAACAAAGGCCTGGGTTAGTCTGGCAGGGATATATATACTCCTGCTTCAGGACAAACTGCAAATCTGTAGCAATGAGCAGAGATACATAGTCCTTTTAGAATAATAATGGAATTGATACAGTTAACCTAGGTCTTGGAAGTGGTTCTATAAACATGAGTAGAGAAAGTTAGACATAGCTCAAAGAGCTACTTACTGTATTAGCTAACTTTTGCTGTATAACAAACCACCACCTAATTTAGTAATTTACAGCCACTACTTATTAATCCTCATGAGTCAGTGGGTCCTCTGGGCAGTTCTGCTACTCTGGGCCAGGCTCAGTGGATTTGGTTTGGGTTTACTTGTACATCTGGGGTAAGCTGGAGGTTTGGCTGGAGCATGAATGGTCTAGGATGGTATGTTAATTCTCTGTGGCTGCTGTGCCAAATAATCACAACCTGGGTGACTTAAAACAATAATTTATTCTTTTATGTTTTTGGAGGCCAGAAGTCTGAAATCAATGTGTTGTAGGGGTATGCTCCCTTGAAAGGCTTTATAGGGGAATCCATTCCTTTTCTCCTCTAGCTTCTGATGGCTTCAGGTACCCCTTGGCTTGTGGCTGAATGACTATGCCTGTGCCATCACATTGCCTCTTTCTCTTCTGTGTCTTTTCCTCTGGGCACCCATCTCAAAACTCCTTCTGCCTCTCTATTACGAGAGGTTACACTTGATTCCATTGAGAGCCCATCCAGATAATCCAATGAATGCCTTTCAAGACTTAATTTAATCAGGGCACCTGGGTAGCTCAGTGGTTGAGTGTCTGCCTTTGGCTCGGGTCGTGATCCTAGGGTCTTGGGATCAAGTCCCATATTGGGCTCCCTGTAGGGAGCCTGCTTCTTTTTATGCCTATGTTTCTGCCTCTCTCTGTGTGTCTCTCATGAATATATAAATAAAATCTTTAAAAAAAAAAAGACTTCATCAATAGTCTTACTGTGTAAGATTAGAACATGGATATATTTTTGGTGGGGGGTAGCACTAAGCCCACTACAGATGGTGTCATTCATGTGTCTGGTATTTGGTACCTGTCTTTTAGCTGGGAATCATTGGGCCATGTGACTGAGCAGGCTAGCCTGGATTTGTTCACTTGACTGTGGCAGACATCATCTAAGAGGGAAACTAGGAATCTGCAAGGCCTCTTGAGCCATGGCTTGGAACTAAAACATTGCCACTTCTGTGACATTGTCTCAGCCAAAGCCAGTCACAACGTCTTCCGAGAGTCAAGGAGTAAAAAGACTGGCTCTTGATGGGAGGAGCTGTGAAGTCCTTGAAAAAGGCGCAGAGTGGGTAGAGGATTTTGTCTATTTTTGTGATTTATCCACTTATTCTATATTTATTTGAATATGAACTTGAAAATGTATAATAAAGTGTCAAGCCCTATGTAACATGTTAGAAATTAAGTTTTTGTAACTCTTAGTGCCTTTATTGATAATTATATTATCAGCCATGGCTTTAATGGCTTAATATTATTTCATTATTCTAGTTAAAGGAATATCATATATTTACACTGAATTCATCATTTTAACTTCTTGTTTTTTTTGCTTCTGTATAACATCTACAGATCCTCTGGGTCATTCCACTTCATTCTCTGATGTTTCTAGCTCCAGGTTCATTGTTAGTCTCTCCAGTACTGTTTTTGTCACAATTATTGGAAATTTTACTATCCATCTTTAGAAACTTTTATTTCTCAGGCCTTTCAGTTCTTGATCTTCTTTGCTCCCACTGGTTCATCCACGCTACCTGTTATCCATCGTCTTATCATAAATCCTGTCATTACCAATTACAGGACACTTCAGAATCTCAATTGAAAACATCTGTTTTCCAATCACTGCCTTTTATCTTTTTAGCTCATTCCTTTAGGACTCAAACTCCAATAATGATTCACTCACCAGGACTTATAACTTACCACTTTTTCTCTTGCATTGCCTTCATCTTCTCACTTCTCTTATGCAGCTTAGATTATTTGATCTATGATAAAAAATCTATCCCTTACATCCTTTACTCTCAACTCCTTTGCCTCACTTTCTTCACTGAATTCACTAGGAAAATCCCATTTGTTGTTAAACCAACTCTCCACCTACTCTTTGCCTGCATCCCGGAGGCCACCTGTGACTTGAGAAAAATCACACCATGCTTACTGATCTCACTTTTGATTCATGACTATTAAACTAAGGTGAACTTATAGTTCTGTGGTCCTAAAACCTGTGTGCACAAAAGAACCAGTGGCGGAGCTATAGAAATACTGATGTCTTGTTCCCACCTGCCAATTTTATTTAATTAGACTGGGATATGAACTGGACATTGGGATTTTTCAAAGCTTCCCTACTGATTCTAATGTGTAGCAGGTCTGAAGGCCATCACCCAACTCCACTGTCTCTCTCATTTTCTTAGGGACTATCATTTCTTCACTTTCCAAACTCCTAACACTGCCTTCCCCTTTCTGACTCTTTAATGGTAACTGTGCTTTCTACTTCACCAAGAGAATAGAAACAATCCAAAGAGAACCTCTGCATTCTGCACTGCCACATCTCCCTGCATATGTGTCCTTTCATTTCTCTTTTCTTCTTACCATGGGTTAGCTTCTTCATACTCCCAACCAGGGCTGTCACCTCCTAGATTCCCTTATGCCTCTTGAGGATAACCCTTCAGCAAATGTCCCCTGTATTAGAGTATTTGAATTCTTCAAAAAAACCCAGAACCAACAGGATATATGTGTATATATCTTTATCAATCAATCAATCCATCAATCATCGAGAGTTATCTTAAGGAATTCACTCACTCAGCTCTGGGGAGTGGCAGATTTGAAATCTGCAGGGTAAGCCAGAAAAAGTCGGTTTTGCAGCTCAAGTGTGAAGGCCTCTAGACAGAGAATTCCCTCTACTTTGGGATTCCTCAGTCTTTTTTTCTTAAGGACTTCAAATAATTGGATGAGTTCCACTCACATTATGGAGAGTTTACTTTACTCAGAGTCTACTGATTAAATGTTAAACATATTTTAAAAATATACTTTCCCAGCAACATCTAGACTGGTATTTGACCAAAAACTGGGTACCACAGCCTAGCCAAGTTGACATATTTTAATTAGCCATCACATCTCTCCCCTGCATCATCTATACTCATTTGAAGATAAACTTCAATGTTTCAATGTCTAGGTCATTTTCAGCAGATTATAAACATCCTGTAATACCTTTCCTCATTAATAAAAGAGATTTCCCGTGGCCCTTTTCAAATTCTCTATCCAGTTTCCCCTCATTTATTGGCTCTTTTATGGCAATAAAATCTCCAGAAGAGTTACTTGTACTCACTGTCTTCAGTTCATCCCTTCCATTCCCCTCCTGAACCTATCCCAGTTTAGATCTCATTACCGCAACCCCACCAACACTATGCTTGTCAAGGTTGCCAGTGATCTCCTATTACCAAATCTAGTGGTCAGTGCTCAGATCTCATCTACCTCAACGTATCAGTAGCAATTTGGCATATCTGCTCACTTCTTGAAACACTTTTTCGTTTTGTTTCTGAAATACCACCACTCATTTACATCTCTGCTTATCTCTTATTTCCTTTGTTGGTTTCACCATCTCTCTGACTTCCTGGTGTCAGAAGTGTCCCAAAGATGGTCTTTGGACCTGTCCCTTTCTCTGTTGACAGTTCCTCTGTAGATCAACACTTCACAAAGTGTGCTGCTCTCAGGATGGCACAATCAGCATCAGCTGGGAACTCACTAGAAATTCATATTTGCAGGCTTCCCCTCAGACCTACTGAGTCAGAGTCTTTAGGGGTGGAGCCTTGGAATCTATGTTTTAACAAGCTTTCCAGATGATTCGTAGGCACACTAAAAGGCAGTGCTATAGGTGATCCCATCCATTCTCATGGCTTTAAATGAAGATGCAGATATTCCTAGGTAAGACATTTCCCTGAAATCTAGATTCCAACCCTGTTCTTTGGTTCCTCAGGCCCCAAACCCTGGAGTCATCCTTACTGATTGCTTTCTTGCACATTGTCCTTTAGTTAATTTTATTGGTCGTGGTCCTCATCCTGGTTCAAGCCACTAGCATCCATCCACCTTGGTTATTGTGAGAGCCTCCTAACTGTCTCCCTGATCTTCCAGCCTTCACACAGCAGCCAGGATGATCCATTCAGATTTTAAGTCAGATCATGCTATGCTGTGACTCAGAACAAAACCCTCCAACACTCCTCTAGTTAAAAACCAAAGTTCTTATAATGACCTGTAGGAGTCTGCATTCTTTTCCACTCCATGCCTTACATCAGTCACATACGATCCTCTGATTCGGTCTCTTATGCCTCTTCTCCTTTTACTTCAGCCACACCAGGCTCCCTATTATTCCTTAAACATGCTACATGTACTTTTGTTTCAAGACCTTCGCACTTGATTTTTCCTCTGTTTAGATATATGCAAGGCATGGCTCATATCCTCGTTTCCTTCCTATCCTCATTCATCCCCAGTCTTCCTGATACCCTTGTACATATCCCATGTCCACAGTACTTAACTATTATTTGACATAGATGTATCATATTTATACACTTATTTGTTGCCTGTCTTCTGTACTATAATGTCAGCTCCAAGAGGTCAGTAATTTGGTTTTGTTCATACTGTGTTTCCAACAGCTAGAATATAGCCTGGTATGTAGTATACATTCATGTATTTGTTGAATGAATGAATGGGGGTTAACAACAACAGCAATAAGCAGTGTTGCTGTGATTCATCTAAGACTCTTAAAATGCATACATACAGATCAGTCTAGTGTTATTTTTATCATAAAAGTAATTAAATAGCAATGCCAGATGGAGCCTATTTATATTCCTATTATCAACATGCTTTAACTGACTAAATAATTTCTTCCTTCTGGGAAGAAAGATGTAAAATCATGTTTACTGAACTCTTGTTACATGCCAGTTCTGAGCTAAGTGATCACTCCAAAACCTTTAGGGTGATGGTATTATTTCCATTGTGAGAGTGAAAAAATTGGTGTCACCATTGAAACTCTTCCTCACTGCCTTTCTGTATCTGTAGAAGGACCATTCAGAAGTGGAGCTCTTCCTATCCCCCTCTCTGTCACTACCCTGAGCAAGCTCAGATAATTCTTTAAGCAACCTGCCTTAGGTGTACACATATCTCCTTATCTTTTTTCTCCCTTATTCTTTTTGTTCTCTCAAGAGAAACACTCTTTTTTTTCTTTCCTGATTTTATTTTATGATCGCATTATATTCTGTTCATAGCAGATAAGTAAAAAGTAACACTAGTGGCAGATCCTGTGAAGGAAAAAGAAATCTATGTGTTTTGAGGTAGCTTTGGTATTATCAAGGGTCACTGTCATCATCAAATCGAAATCCTATAAGTACGAATCATAGTCAAAATCTCTATTGAAATTTCTGTGTACTGTTAAATTTCCAAGTCTGTTTTTTCAAGAACATGCATTTAAGGTAAATTTTAAAAACCTATATTTTTTTAAATTACTAGAAGTGTTTTAATATTTCTTACTCCCCTGATAGTATTCCAGCCAAGATGTGAATTAGTTTAGAAATACAATTACCACATATGACATTGTTTCTTTGGAGGCTGTGCTTTTTGTAAGTTGTGAACAACTAATTAAAAATAAGTTTTTTTAGAAATGTAGTCTACTTTAAGATTAGAAACTATATTCAATATGTAGATTATTGTGGCTTTTAATTTGGTTTCATATTTGACACTTCATTGGCTGAAATGATTACCTTAAATGTTGATTATATAAAAAGTTCTTCAATTTTGAAGAAATCAGATTAACCTTAAGGTTGAAATATAGGATGTAATAGTATTTTGATTTTTGTTTGCTTCTTGTCTCTGCCCATGGTAGCTTTTGGTCTCATCTATATCTTATAGTAGTTATGTTTGGTGTGTATGCTATATTTTTAATAAGAATTCAAATCTTTTGAAATTAAAAAAACATAAATGTATAGATTTGAAGGGAGGTTAAATCTATCTCTGATACACTATAAAACCAGTATCAGTGCCAGATAGGCCTGCTGCATTGGATGCGATGGGAGGGCAAAATGGAGAAGGTAACATTTCAGAGTTTGGGGGAAGATAATTTTCATGTTAATAGTGTCTTTTGGAATCTAAAAAACTGTGTATCTTCCAAAGGTATGTAGTGCATTCTGGGCACTTGTCTCATTTCTCTCTCTCTCTCTTTTTAACCCCCTTGTCTCTTATTCCATGTCTCTTGTATCTCTTATTCCACGACAAAAGAAGTGAGGGCAAGAAGAAGAGGAGGAAGATAATTATTAGGATGCCTTTGTGTTTTGTTAACTCCATACTACTAAATTTTGCTTATTATTTTAATCCCTAGACATATACAACAAAGGCAAATTTTTTTTAAAGATTTTATTTATTTATTCATGATAGACATAGAGAGAGAGAGAGAGAGAGAGAGAGAGAGAGAGAGAGAGAGAGAGAGGCAGAGACACAGGCAGAGGGAGAAGCAGGCTCCATGCTGGGATCCTGACATGGGACTCAATACTGGGACTCCAGGATCCTGCCCTGGGCCAAAGGCAGGCGCTAAGCCGCTGAGCCACCAAAGGATCCCCAGAAAGACAAATTTTTAACTCTATGTTATCAATAAATATTTAAGTAGAGAAATACAAAGTGTTTCCAAATTAGATGACAAAACTTAGGGACTTTTTTTCTTCTGATTTCCATACAATAGGCAACTTCCAAGTGGAAACACTATATTTGTTTTTTTACTGTTCCATGGAGCAGGGGTGAGGTGGAAGAACTTGAAAGGCAAACTGAAAAGACAAATTTAAAGAGAAAAGTTAAAGTGTTTTAGGTGATACTGTAAATCATTTTTTCTGGATTTAATGATTTTTAGCTTTGCATATTTTCCTTTAACTACAAAAGGTATTTTCTTTAAAAGCTATTTTCAATTTCATTTTCTACCAGAATTTTTTTTTATGCTTATCTATGGTGCCAATAAACAAAATGAAAGAAATGAAGTTCTTTGAAGGGTCAGAGCTCAGAGTATCACAGAACAGAATTTAGCACCTGCTGCTCTAAAATTGTGAAAGTTTCAAAAGTGGAACTGAAGGTATGGTAGGCTCATGGTAGGCTCTCAGTGAGCATTTAATCTGAAATGAATGGAAAGGATTTAGAAAATGCCTATTTGTGTGTGTGTGTGTGTGTGTATAATGAAATGGAGAGGGGGAATGTTTGGAAGGGTCTTACTTTAACTTGTTCTTGATATCTTATATCAGATTCAGGTGATCGAGAATGACAGAGCCACAAGAGGAGGACAGATTTATGCCACCAATACCAGAGGCCAGGTCCCTCCCCTGGTCACTACAGATTGTGTGATACAAGATCAAGGTATTTATTTTCACTAATATTTTTCATTGCGGTTTTAAAATTTTCACCATTTTTTAAAAGGAAATACACTGGTGTACCCTTCATAAGGCTACATTGACTGGGGACCTCCTTATAGGTGATAATGGGGACCAACTTACCATCGATTATTCAAGTACAGAGATGTATTGCCAACTGAATTCTCTTTTTTGCTTGTAGAAGTCTAGAGAGTGTCTGATGAAATATAGTTCAATATACTAGTTTAAGAAAATTATTTTAATTTATAGGCTTAAATTAGTACTTGCCCTACTTTGGTTTAATTTATTTACTACATTAGAAACCTGGCCAAGATAGCATGAGTAGAGCAGTAGGGGATTGAACATGAGAAATCCACACACCTGGTTCTAGCCCCAATGATATTTTTTTTTTCAGCAGGTCCTTTAAGATGTAGGTTCTGTTTTTCCAATTTTTTTTTTAAGATTTTATTTATTCATGAGAGACACAGAGAGAGCAAGAGGCAGAGACACAGGCAGAGGGAGAAGCAGGCTCCATGCAGGGAGCCTGACGTGGGACTCGATTCCGGGTCTCCAGGATCATGCCCTGGGCTGAAGGTGGTGCCAAACCGCTGAGCCACCCAGGCTGCCCTGTTTTTCCAATTTTGAATTCAGATAATGAAAGGCCGAGCTCTGTTTCTACTAGCTATCCAATATGTGCTGCTAGTTTAATATTATCTGTTCTTGTACAGGTTTGCTCTTTCCAGGAATATGTAATTATTCCATTGTTCATGGCAAGTTAAAACACAGGCTGATGAAATCGTTAGTTTTTGTTTCCTGAACTTTTTTATCCTCCTGCACTGAAACTCTGTAGCCATTAAACAATAACTCCCTATTCCTCCTCTCCCTGCAGTTCCTGTATCCTCTATTCTGCTTTCTGTTTCTGTGAATTTGCCTATTCTAGGTACCTCGTGTAAGTGGATTCAACACTTCCATACAACACCAAGTGTTCCTTATAGCACATGCCCTCCTTAATCCCCATCACCTATTTAACCCACCCTCCCACCCATCTCCCCTCTGGTAACCATTAGTTTGTTCTTTGTAGTTAAAAGTCTGTTTCTCGGTTTGCCTCTCTCTCTTTTTCCCCCCTTTGCTCATTTGTTTTGTTAAATTTCACACTTGACTTAAATCATATGGCATTTGTCTTTGTCTGACTGATTGACTTATTTTGCTTAGCATAATATTCTCTAGCTCCATCCTTGTCATTGCAAATGGCAAGTAAATCCAATGGTCTTACTGATCTAGCATTACTACCTGACACAGATGATCATGCTTTTCCTTAATGTACTTTCTTCACCTCTGGGACACCAGATTCTCCTTGTTTTTATCCTTTTCAGTCCTTTAATTAATTTCTCCTTTTCCTCTGACATCTTTATGTTAGAGGACTGAGGACTTAGTTCTTGGTCATCCTCTAGCCACAATTATTCCCTTAGAGGTTTTAAAGTAGTTTCATGGTTTTGGTTTGTTCTTTTTTTTTTTTTTTTTTAAACATTTTTTTAATTTTTATTTATTTATGATAGTCACAGAGAGAGGGAGAGAGAGAGGCAGAGACACAGGCAGAGGGAGAAGCAGGCTCCATGCACCGGGAGCCCGACGTGGGACTCGATCCGGGGTCTCCAGGATCGCGCCCTGGGCCAAAGGCAGGCGCCAAACCGCTGCGCCACCCAGGGATCCCTTTTTTTTTTTTTTTTAAAGATTTTATTTATTTATTCATGATAGACATAGAGAGAGAGAGGCAGAGACACAGGCAGAGGGAGAAACAGGCTCCATGCAGGAGCCTGATGATGGACTCGATCCCGGGATTCCAGGATTGCGCCCTGGGCTGAAGGCAGGTGCTAAACTGCTGAGCCACCCAGGGATCCCCTTGGTTTGTTCTTTATAGAAAACTCCCAAATGTGTATCTTCATCAGTACCAGGCTCCCATATCGAGTTGTTTACTCGGCTTTACTGTTAGATTGCTTGCTACAATTCCCAAAGTGGACATCTCTGAAGCCAGATTCCTGATCTCTGCCCACATACCCATTAACACATCCCTTCCCTTCCTGCAGTTTTTTTCTTATCAGTTGGTGGCAACTTCATGCTTCTGGTTCCTCAGGCCAAAAACTTTGGAGTCATTCTTGATCTCTTTCTTTCCCACCTCCCATCTTCACACTTCATACTCGCTCCCATCAACAATCAGTATATTTCCAAAATATGTACAGAATATGGTCGCATGTCATTAACTCTATTGCAATCAGGCTGGTCCCTGCCATCACCATTTCTCCTCTGGTTACTGCACAACCTTTGTTACTTCTCTGAACTCCTCACCAGCTGCTGTGCCCAGTGTGTACTCCATTCCAGCCACACAACCTCCTGTTACTCCTCTACCAGGCCAGATGTGCCCTGACCCCAGGCACCTGCCTAGGTGAATATGCCTTCCTTCCTGGGAGTCTGCTCAAATGTTACCTTTTCAAAAAGGCCTACTCTATAACTGTTTAAAGTTGCAGTCTGTCTCCCATTAAGATACCCCCTAACAAGATACAGTTTTTTTCATAGCATTTATCATCTTCTAATGACCTATGTGATTTACCCATTCTTTGGGTTTGATAGTTGTTGTCTGTATCTTCTGTAAGAACATAAGCTCTACAAGGAAGCAGTTAGGACAATGCCTAACATTTAGTAGACATTCAATAAATATAAATATAAACATAGATTATAGAATTGCATAATATTAGTCTTTTTAGAAATCATGAAGAAAGTTATACAAATAAGGCAATGTGTTATCTAGAATTATAAATATTTATATTTATTTATTTATTTATTTATTTATTTATTATTTATGTTTTTTTTTTTTTTAATTTTTTTATTTATTTATGATAGTCACACAGAGAGAGAGAGGCAGAGACATAGGCAGAAGGAGAAGCAGGCTCCATGCACCGGGAGCCCGATGTGGGATTCGATCCCGAGTCTCCAGGATCACGCCCTGGGCCAAAGGCAGGCGCTAAGCCGCTGCACCACCCAGGGATCCTCTAGAATTATAAATATTTAAATATTATAGGGCAGATATTTTTTTCTCAGCAAATTTTAAGTGTGTTCTTTGAACATTTCAGGCAATGCTAGTCCTCGATACATTCGTTGTACAACATACTGTTTCCCGTGCACTTCAGATATGGCCAAGCAAGCTCAGATTCCATTAGCTGCTGTCATCAAACCCTTTGCCACAATTCCTTCAAATGAGGTAAGAATGATAAAAAGAGCAATTTAAAGGGGTGCCTGGCTGACTCAGTTGGTGGAACATGTGACTTGATCTTGGGGTTGTGAGTTCAAGCCACATATTGGGTGTAGAGATTACTTAAAATCTTTAAAAAAGTAGCAATTCAATAATTTACCAATTCCAAAATTCTTCCTTCATCATCATTTTCTTATACATTATTCTGTATTATAAACAGACATCTGGAGAATATTTATATAATCCAAACCCTGTAATCCTTCAATTCACTAGGAAGACCAAAATCTGACAAAGCTCTGTTTTCTAACAACCTGTATAACAAACACTGAAGGGCAGGGTCACTTTTGGGTCTGTTGTAACAATGTGCATATTCTGGAAATATGGAATGTCACATAGTGACAAATACTAAAACTTCTCATGTGACCTATTACCTGGATCGGGGGCCCCAACATCTAGGTGTTCTGGTGAAGGAAGCTAACAGAGCCTAAGGTTCATGGTTTTACTGTATAGATACTTTAATAGTCATGGGGCCAAGGTGCTCATAAACTCTTACTTAAAGTCAGTGTGACTAGAAAGTGTATGTTTTGACTTGGAAAGATGTACCCAGTATATGATTCATTGGGAAAAAAAGATGAGAAGTGGTGTTTATTTAAGATTTCGGATGTTAGGATGATGTTAATGGGTGTTGTGACTGAGACATTCCCTCCAACAATGCTGCCATTCCTTCTTTTCATGCCCTGAATGGTGGATACCCACATACACACAGAGACACAAGGTACTATAGTAGAGTTAGTCAAATAGGTGAGGAAAAGCTTTAATTCTGACTGGAGTTTTGCTCATAATCCCATTGCAGTAACCCAGTAAGCTATACTGAACCCTGATGCCTTTTGCTGCCCAGACTGTCTTCCCAACTTAAACTTCAGCTTGGCTGTAATGATCCCTCTAGGTTGGCTGATCCAGTGAACACCTAACAGCACTAGAACAAATGGCAGGGCGTTTGTACTAGAGAACAGATTTGTCTCCATCTGTGGGCTGGCCAGGCCAGCTAATATGGGTGGTAGGATGGCATGGGAATAGGGGACAAAGGGTCTGCACAAGAAAGAGACGGTGTGCACGTGGCCAATGGTTTGCATACTCTTTGAGATGTCCACTCATTCTCCTTATAGTGTGGCAGAATGGTGCTTCTCTGTGGGAGTAAAGTGAACTGGGTTAGACTAGGGCATAGAGGAGGCCGTTCCTGGAAGCCAGTCTTATATGTAATATGGTCTCATGTTTGTAAATCAAGATGTACTTTCAGTATTTACTTAAGTATGGTCTCTTATATAATGGTCCCAGAAACTTAATATGTCCATAAAATCCTCTTTATTAATAAGAATAAGGTAGGCCAGTATATGTTAAAGAGATCCATGTTAAATATAATGTGTTTTAAATAATAGAAGTAATTTTTAACATTTGATTATGAAAACTTCAAGCATATCGATAATTTGAAAGAATTTTATGGTGAACACCTAGATCCTACCATTAACATTTAACTATACTTGTTTTTATCATCTATTGATTCATTTATCCATCAATCCACCTTTTTCTTAATGCATTTCAAAGTAAATTGCAGAGATTAATTAGTATACTTCCCCCTAAATACTTCCACCCCTTCCAACAACCTTCTTTCCCTGACAACCATTGTTCTGATTTTTTTCCACCATAGATTTATTTCGCTTATTCTAGGTCCTCATATAAATAGACTTCTAGAATATTCACTCTTCTGTGTAAGGTTTCTATCATCAGCATATGTTTTATTATTTATTTATTTTTTTAAAAAGATTTTATTTATTTATTCATGAGAGACACAGAGAGAGGTAGAGACATAAGCAGAGAGAGACGCAAGCTCCATGCAGGGAGCCTGATGTGGGACTTGATCCCAGGACTGCCCTGGGCCAAAGGCAGATGCTTAACTGCTGAGCCATCCAGGGATCCCCATCAGCATATGTTTTAGAGCACCATAAACATGCTATTGCATGTATTAGTAGTTTGCTTCTTTTTTTTTTATTGCTAAATGGTATTTTATTGTATGGATGTACTAGTTTGTTTATCTAGTCTTTTACTGATGGACATCTGGGCTCTTTCCAGATTTTGACTATTGTGAATAAAGCTCCTATAAATATTCTTGTACAAGTCTTTCTGTGAACATATATTCATTTCTCTTGGATTAATAACTGTGAGTAGTTTGCTGGCTCATGAGGTACATGTTTATATAGTTTTATAAGAAACTGCCAGACCATTTTCCTAAGTGGTTGTACCATTTTACAGTTGTTGTAACATTGTATTAGCATGCCAGTTCCTCATTATCCTGTGTTTGGTGGTGTTGTCTTTTTAATTTTAGAAGTTCTGATGGCTCTATGGTAGTATCCATGTATTTTTATTTCAATTTTTGTACTTTGAACAAAAATTAAAAGAAGTACAGTGAATAAATATCACATTCATATACATAATTTTTAAAAGGCTTTTATTTATTCATGAGAGGCACAGAAAGAGGCAGAGACACAGGCAGAGGAGAAGCAGGCTTCTAGGGAGCCCAATGTGGAACTCGATCCCAGGACCCTGGGATCACATCCCGAGGTGAAAGCAGACGCTCAACCACTGAGCCACCCAGGTGTCCCAACAGATGTTAACATATTATCATATTTGCTGAAAATAATTTTATGAGAACTAAAACTTCATAGTTACATATGATATTTCCTTTATCAGGCCATTCCTCTCCCTCCCTCCCTTTTAGGGGCAGACTCTGTAATGAATTTGGTATGTATCCTGTCTGTACGTGACTATATTTTGACCTCATGCTCATGAATCCTTATAGTAATATGTAGTATTGCTTTGCTTTTTAATGACTCAATTAATTTAAGTAAAGTATAAACTTAGATGAAAGAGGTATACAATGAAAATGGTCCCTTCCTACCCTTCTGCTGTCTTCCTTAGAGGCAGTCTTTACCTATTCTTTATGATTCCTTCTAGAAATGAAAAATTTATATATCAGCATATAAATATACATCTTTAAAAAATAAAGATATAAATAATAGTATAGCATACATACACTTCTACAGCTTTCTTTTTTTCAACTAAAATGTCTGGCACTCCTACTGTGTCACTACCTACAGAGCTGCCTTATTCATTGCAACAGCTGTGGGGCATTATATATTAGTAAAACAACCACTGTTGTAACTGTATATCAATTTTAAGATGCATAAGATCCCAGGAATGTGAAAATTTAAGATACGAACCCTAAAATTGAGGGAAATACAATAACATTGAGAGTGTCCAAAAGAATGTTATACCAAACTTTTGACACATCTCTGAGGGGGGTGGGATTGCTGCAAATGTGCACTGTCTAACTCATTCCTATGCTATCTGAATCATTTTACAGTAATCTATTATTTTCATAATCAGAAGGTTACACTTCGGGATCCCTGGGTGGCGCAGCGGTTTAGCACCTGCCTTTGGCCCAGGGCGAGATCCTGGAGACCCGGGATCGAATCCCACGTCCGGCTCCCGGTGCATGGAGCCTGCTTCTCCCTCTGCCTGTGTCTCTGCCTCTCTCTCTCTCTCTCTCTCTCTCTCTCTCTCTCTCTCTCTGTGACTATCATAAAAAAAAAAAAAGAAGAAGAAGGTTACACTTCTTTCTTTAAAGAAAGCTGGGTAGCAACTTTACGGTGTATCTATATGGGGATACATGGGATTTCTGCCCCTAGGGAGTGTTAGCTTGAGTGTACCTTCTTCACAGCAATGAATCTGTACAGTTTTCAACTGCACACTAGCAAAAACGTCTCCTCCCTGCTTCTCCCCATGCGACAGCTGCCCTGGGCCAAGCACCCATGGAACAGAACAAAACTTCCAACAGTTACTCATACCCAAAACCAGAATCTGTAACCTTCTTGTTATCACCATTTAGTATTAACAGTAAAATTATTCACTAACCTGTTCCTGAAAATAAAACTTAGTATGTATGTATGTATGTATGTATGTATTTATTTATTTATTTTTTACTGTTTATTTTTTTTAATTTTTATTTATTTATGATAGTCACAGAGAGAGAGAGGCAGAGACACAGGCAGAGGCAGAGGAGAAGCAGGCTCCATGCACCGGGAGCCCGACGTGGGATTCGATCCCGGGTCTCCAGGATCGCGCCCTGGGCCAAAGGCAGGCACCAAATCGCTGCGCCACCCAGGGATCCCTAAAACTTAGTATTTAGTTGAGAAAAGCTTTCAAATGTTAGTCTAAGCCTACCCTGCCCCTGCTATGCATATATACATTTCATACACAGACTAAATGTGTATGCTTTCTATTTAACAAAGTTGTTTGATCTCACCAAATAGTAACTCCCTACCAGGGTGAAGTTTTCCTTTGGTGAAAGCTTATGCTGCATTGTAGTCCTTGTGCTTCCCAAAGTAATAAATAGATGAGGTTAGAGTGGTGGCTTATTTTTGGAATCTGACTTAGGAGGGAGAGATTCTACTTGAAATAATAGCATACTTTATTCTTTTCATGTTGCGAGAGACTCTGCACTGACCAGGTAAATGTATTTTGACAGTACTTTTTTAAAAAAAGATTTGTTTGTTTATTTATTTTTTATTTATTTATTTATTTATTTATTTATTTATTTATGAGAGAGAGAGAGGCAGAGACATAAGTAGAGGGAGAAGGGAGAAGTAGGCTTCCCAGAGGGAGCCCAATGTGGGACTCACTCCAGGATCCCAGAATCACACCCTGAGCCAAAGGCAGATGCTCAATCTCTAAGCCACCGAAGCATCCTGGTACTTTTATTTATGTATATGTATATGTATATGTATATGTATATGTATATGTATATGTGTGTGTGTATATATATATATATATATAGAGAGAGAGAGAGAGACAGACAGAGAGAGACAGAGAGAGAGAGGTGTAATTGACAAATGTAATTGTATGGTATTTAATGAATATACTCTATTTAGGAAGGATTGCTGTTTCTTACATAGCATGGTCTCCTGGATTGAATGAAGACATTCTTTATTTATTTATTTATTTATTTATTTATTTATTTATTTATTTATTATTTTTTATTTTTTTATTTTTTATTTTTTTGACATTCTCTATTTAAAGAAATACATTTACTTTTATTTGTTGAAATAAACAACAAGTTCCTAAAAGTTGTGCTCTCAAAAATATTGTCTTCTTCTTTGGGGATTAACTGGGCCTAGATGAAGTGAGCCACTAGGAGTGGTGAACCATCACTGCTACACTATGCTAATGGGCTGGATGAGGTAGGATTGGGGTCTCCCAACAGACTCTTGTCTGTGGCTCCCATGACACCTTCCTGGGGTATTTTTTTTTTAACCTCCTACGCAGGGAACATGTAGTTCCCTATGTTTTTTTCCTGATTTATAATATTGGGGTTCACCAAAGCATGGACTTGGGATCTTCTCTCTTTAGGCTCCCTTTCCTTACAAAGACTAAATATTATCTGTTACAGCTGCTGCTGTCACTGATGAGACTAATAGTGGTCAGAGCACTTAATGAGCACAATTAAGGGAGTTTTTAAAAAATGGTTGGTCACTTATTTAATCTTTCAAATCAAGCTGTTTACTTAGGTTGAAAGTCTTTTATTTAACCTTCACATCACCATCCCTCTATAGATATAAGGAAGCTTAGTCAGAGACTTAGGTGACTTATTAAGGCCAATGGCCACTAAGTAACAGAGCTAGGATTCCAACCCAGGCTGTCTGACACATAGGTCCTTAACTCCAAATTACTGTGCTGTTACGTTCTCATTCAATCATTCCTACATATTCACATACTCAAATGCCTTCCTGAAACCTCTCCTTGGGTACCTCACAGAAACCTCAAACTTAATATGTTTAACAGTGAATTTCTGACTTCTATACCCTAAGCCAGTCCACTGTTCCATATGTCCATAAATGGTACTATTGTATATTTTAATTGAGCCTGAAATCAAAAGCTAAATATACAATTATAGTTAATATAAAATGAAGGACATGCTGATTTATATTTATAACCTAAAATCAAGGAAATAAATTTTAAAGTATCTTTCTGAAAGGTAAATGGATTATATAAATACTGTTGATTTCCATATGAATAGCATTTGAATTTATTTTCTTCTATAATAAATGACTTGCTTATTTTTAGGTATAGTAAAATTTTAAGATTTTATTCCTTATCTGACTAAAATTGCCATCATTGCTGCAATTTAAAAAGATATCCCTAAAGATATCTTGATTTGGCATCTATCAAAAGGATTAAAAAAGGATTTAATACAGTTTTTTTTTTTAGTTGGTTCTATTTGACAGAACCTTTTAAAGCATGCTATTGTGTTAGCAACGGCCTATAAAAATAAACCTAATCCAAGCAGTTATGATTAGAGAATGTTCCCTGTGAGCACTTGCTTTGGAGATGTATGCTATTTACAAGGGCATATATATGTCATCATTATTTAAGATTTCATGTTCCTTACTATAAATTTTAATGTTTTGTATGTGTTTCAAGTGAAACCCATTGCCACATTCAATGTAGTAAACTATGAGGTATTTATTCAGGAAAAAGTAATTAGTTATCTTGGAAGTTCTTTAGTAATTTGTGATTTTATTTTTGATGCTGTATTTTAAGAATAGAGATAGACATAGTATAGATTTCCACAGCAAAAAAAAAATTGAAGATTATACTTGATTTTGCATTTTCTTCAAAATAGGAAATCTTTACATTTTGGACAAGTGTGTACGTCTACTTATACATGACATTAAATAATTTCACCTATAAAGCAGATGGCAGAAGCTTTTACTGTATCTGTGATTAGATTCAGAAATACCTGTTTATATTTTTTTGGATTGTAGATTGGATATAATTGTGAAAGTAATTTCTTATTGAATTAATGTAGTGCAGATAAACTTAATCCAAGCCTTTAAATTTCGCTTGATTTATAATTGCCTAATTACTCTGTGATAGGAACTGAGGTGAACTTTAGGGATATGAGGGAAAAACAAGGACCAGTTACTGTTGTCTAGGACTTAAAGAAAACTTGCAGGTACCCAGCTAATTTTTGTGCAGTATGGAAAAAGCTATGATGAGGAAAACTTTGTTTTATGAAATTTAGGTTCAGGGAAGTTTTACCATAATTATGACTTAATAGAGAAGCTTGTCCTATTATTAAACACTGTTTAAATTATTTTTTCCTAATGCTTGTTCATATCCTGATATATTCAGTGGATATGAAGAAGCCATTGGAAAGAAAAAGGAGTGGATGTCAAAGAACTGACAAATGGGGTTAAGAAAAAAGGAAGACTGTCAGAGATTAAACCTAACACCAGTACATTACATCAGGGCTGGACTTAATATATACATCATCTGCAGGAGGGATTTCTTGGTCATGTGTTTGACTTTTCAGCCAGTCTTGCTGGTGTGGACTGACAGTTTTTGGCAGAGCTTACACTGAGGTTTAACGCATCAGAGGAAAAAAAACTCTCACTTGGAAGATAGCAGCTTGTGAAGTAGTTGTTACCTGAGTCTTATAGATGTGGAAGCTATGCAGGTTCTGAGGCTATTAAAGTTGTAGAGCTGAGAGCAATGCTTGAGATTTCAAATTCCAAGTTCTTACACTACATCTAGCTATAAATGATCTTGTTGAGGTTTTATTTAATTAAACACATAAAATAGCTTTTTCTTGCTGACAGTAGTTTTAGCAGTGGACTTCTTGCTTCTGTACGCTTGTGAGGTATCTTGAAATGTCTGTCTTAACGAAGTCTTGTGATTTTAAGCTACTGCTTAGTACTCCTTGAAGGCAAAGACCATCCAAAATCCAACAGTAGCCTCGGCATACAGTAAAGGTCCTCGTTGATAAATGCACTCTCAGGGTTGGATAGATGTTTAAAAGACCCAAGTTAAACCAAGCTACAGAATAGTGGTTGATTTCTAGATATTTTGGGCCTCCGAAATTAATATGTTTAGCTCAGCAAGTCTTTTTTTTTTTTTTTTTAAGAATTTTATTTGAGAGTGAGTAAGCATGAGTAGGGAGCAGGGAGCTAAGGGCTGGGGTGGGCAGAGAGAGAGGGACCCTGGGATCATGATCTAAGCCTAATGCAGACACTTAACCAACTGAGCCACCCAGGTGCCCTCAGCACAGTAAGTCTTAATTATTAAGGACCTTGTTGATAAACATGTTACTTGATGGAAGTAAAATTTTTATCTTACTTTGGCTATCCTATTTTATTTTGTACCTTTCAATGACTACAGACTTCCCTTATATTCAAATTCTCTTCTCTAACAAACTCTGTGGGTAAAGAAAAAAATTATTTGAGAGATTGTAGATGTATTCTAGCACATAGTAAAAATATACATATCAGTGTATTCAATCATCTATTAATGAGGGCTTATATTTCATCATAAATAGCAGAACAGTGAAACAGGTAGGAAGAAAGTTTGATCATAATAAAGATATTTCAGGAACCAATAAAAATAGACTATCTTCTCCAAAGTACAATAGATAGTAACCAAATAGTGGAACACTGGATTGGGAGTCAGGAAGTGACTTTAGGTCTCTACTGTGTCTTATATTTTGACTTTGGGCCTTTATTCCCAAGAGGAAGAAGTCTGACTCTGATGTCCCATAGATCTAGAAGACTGCTAGTGTCTACCCTACATTTCCACTCTTATTGTGCATTCAGTGTAGATTACCATGAATGTATTACAAATTCTGTATGTTATTAGAAATTCTTGTAAACACATTACATGACCCAATCCAAAGTGGTTTCATCTATATTGTATTTTTAATAAAAGAAACCTGGAGTGTATTTCTCACTTAAAAAAGCACATGAAGATTGTGACACTATGGACTTTTTACATATAGCCCAAATTTAGCCAGCTTTAGTGAAAAACATGCCCTGAATGAAATGGATTATGACATAATATTATGTCCTTTAAAAAACTTTAAGAATATTTATAACTTAAATTATTCTGAAGTAAAAGCTTCAAGAGCCTGAATCTATTTTTAATATGTGCATTATAATCTGAGGTTGTCTGCTTTAATGCAATATTTTAAAAGGTATTAACATAAAAACTTGGAAAAAATAAAATATATGTATTCAAATAGGATAGAATTATGACATTTAAAATACTTTAATGTATAAAGTTACTTTAGAAACTGAATCTTATCCCTTAATGATTTTGGTCACTTTATTTAGTGCTATGAAAAGTTTGGCAGCTGAAGAACAGAATGTTGTCCCTTTTTTAGAATGGTCTTACAGCAGACGTATGGGGAGAGTCACATTTGTCAGGGCAAAGGTTATTAGAATTCTATTTTAAGTTATAGTGTAGAAGATAAATGCACCAAGCTTATTTTCTCAATCACTAAATTATTCATGTAAATCTTTATTTTTTTTACTAAATGGAGAATTCCTTTAGGAGAAATAAGAATAAAAAAAATATTCTGCCTTGATTTAATTTTCAGCAACTGTGAGTTTTATGACTTTCCATGCCTGGTGATGATTGAGTGTGTGACATCCATAACATAGGAGCCAAGATCAGTCTCATTGGATGTAGAACACTGGGCATTTATGAGCAGCCACACATTGGAGAGGAAATATTTTAGTGCCTCTTGCTCTCATTTTCATCAATTCTAAGGCCCACATTTTCCTCACATTTTAACATTTCTAAAGCAGGAATATCTCTTATTAACAATGACTTCTTAGCATTGTGTCTTGTTCAATTGGAAGCTTTTTGTGTCTCTTATAATTGATGAGATTTTAGAATCAGTGAAATACACTATGCCTTACTTAATGGTTCTAACTTTACTCAAATTTTGTGGATATTTAGATAATACAAGGGCTTAAAATTTATGCAGTTGATGTTTTCTTAGTGATCAAGTCTGAGAGAGTAAAATATTTTAAAGTTTTATATTTCAAAGCTTGATAGGCATTCCACTGATTAAAGACTATAAATAAAGAAACAAAATCCTATTTTGAGAAGAAAGTGAGGAAGGAAAGTAGGAAGGAAGGGAGAGGGAAAATAAAACCTTATGCAAACCTTTCATGTCTGAAAATGACACCCAAGTTTCTCTAAAGCACAGGTGATTTTTTAAAAAAGATTTTTATTTAATCATAACAGACACAGAGGCAGAGACATAGGCAGAGGGAGAAGCAGGCTCCTTATTGTGGGGGGTTCCCAATTCAGGACTCAATCCCGGGGTCCTGTCAAGGGCAGATGCTCAACCACTGAGCCATCTAAGCGTCTCGCACAAGTGATTCTTGAAGTGATTCTTTGTCAAGAGTTGAGCATAATTATGAGTAAAGTAAGCAGGAATTCTGGAATCACATGAAATTGGGTGTACAAATCACCTCTATGGACTTCTGGCAGTGTAACCTTGAAAGTACTTAATTAACTTTTTAGGCCTCATTTCTCTCATAAGTAAAATTGTAACTCCTTACCTGATAGTTGCTTAAAAATAATAAGCAAGGGAAGCCCCAGTAGCCCAGAGGTTTAGTGCCGCCTTTGGCCAAGGGTGTGATCCTAGAGACCCGGGATCGAGTCCTTCGTCGGGCTCCCTGCATGGAGCCTGCCTCTTCCACTGCCTGTGTCTCTGCCTCTCTTTCTCTCTGTGTCTTTCATGAATGAATGAATGAATGAATGAATGAATGAATGAATAAATAAATAAAATCTTAAAAAAGCTGGTATAAGGAATGATAGTTACTCTTGTTGTCATCTTTATCATTGTTATTATGATTATTTGCTATATAATAATTAAATTCCTCCATGGAAAATTTTATTTAACTCAGCAATCATTGACTTGGGGAGTCTACTGTATACAAGGAAGAGAAATATGAACTACAGTAATTTGTTTACTTGAAATGTATACATTTAAGAGGGATGTTACATATACTGTCAGTGATTCTAGCTACACATCTTACCTAAGAAGGAGAAATTGATACAGACTTCACATTTATATTCATATGTAGGTGGAAAGAGTTAGCTGCTCTTTTGTATTTTTAAGAAGAAATCTTGTATGTTACCTGTTTTTTAATAGTATATTGTAATTTTCTGTCTTTATTACTCAACTGATAAGCACTCACCATTGCATAAACATTTATATAGCTTTTGACTTTTCGTAAGATGCTTCATGGACATTTGCTGGAATAATTTCCCCTTAATCTCTCACACACTATCCTGTCTTTTTAGCTTAATCAATTTCTATTCAACTTTTAGATTTCAGTTCGAAGTCACCTTCCCAGGAGAGCCTTCCAGGATATCCCACATTTAGACTCCTTGTAGCTCCCCTTATACCACATGCCACAGTTTGAGTTTTTTATTTGTGTATTTGGTGGATGTCTTTCTCCCCCTAGAATCCATGAGGGTAGGGAGCATATCTGATTTTTCCTCACTTGCACTCCCAAGACCTAAAACAGTTCCTGAAACATTTTAGCACTAAACAAATATTTAATATGATATTTTCATTACTCAGTATCATTTATATATGGAAGTAAATTAGAATTTTGGAGCCAAGTAATTTGATGAAAGTTTCAGAATAGATATCTTTGCTTAAACATTTATTGAGTATCTGCTTTGTGTATAAATGTATTTGTAACTGAATGAGTATCAAAGTAAATAAAAAAGGAACTATCTAGGAACCAGGCTAAAGCTAGGACTTATATTTTGGAGTTATCTCTATCCAGGCATCTGATATTTACTTGCATCTCCATGTTCTATATCAAAGAAAATATTTTCTTTCCTACACATATGTTCTTATGAAAAATCACCATTTGGATACTCACTGGAAATTATCCTTGCTTTTAATATTGCTGGCAGACAAAACACCTGTGCTGACTAGGAAAACAGTTGCTTAAAGAATTTCCTGGACAGTTAAATTCAGATTCTTCCTAAGTTTAGCTTAGGTTTCAATTTTATCCCCCCCCATATATGTTTCTTTCAATATTATCTCACTGTAAATATGAAGATATATACAATGTGTGTGTGTGTGTGTGTGTGTGTGTGTGTGTGTGTATTTATGAGAGTGAGAAGGAGGGTATATGAAATATGTAAAGAAAAAAAATCCTTAAAATGTTGCTCATTGTTTGGGAAAATAAGAGCATTATTGATTTCCTGGAAAAATATTTCTGCAAAATACAGGTGAAACAGAAGAGCCTTACTTGTAAAATATGGTGTGTATAGATATCATGGAACACATGCATTAGAAATCACTTTTCTTAATCCTAAACTGAACTACTGAGGTAAATTCAAATATTTTAACATAGGGTTGAGATTTGAGTTTATTTTGATTTA
The DNA here is from genome assembly GCF_905146905.1 of Nyctereutes procyonoides. Taxonomy (NCBI): domain Eukaryota; kingdom Metazoa; phylum Chordata; class Mammalia; order Carnivora; family Canidae; genus Nyctereutes; species Nyctereutes procyonoides. The sequence continues at coordinate 722,901 of NW_026575130.1, forward strand.
CTATGTTACATACTCCCTTTCTGTTACAGTTTTAAACATTTAGAAAAAGTCTTGGGTTCCCTGGGTGGCGCAGCGGTTTAGCGCCTGCCTTTGGCCCAGGGCGCGATCCTGGAGACCCGGGATCAAATCCCACGTCGGGCTCCCGATGCATGGAGCCTGCTTCTCCCTCTGCCTATGTCTCTGCCTCTATCTCTCTCTCTCTGTGTGTGTGACTATCATAAATAAATAAAAATTAAAAAAAAAGTCTTTTATCTAAATACTCCAAACATAAAAATAAAAAAATAAATACTTCAAACATAATTTTGTCTATATTTCTCCTTTTTTACATTTCTTTTTAAAAATGATGGAAAATGTGTATTAGCTCATATTTATCAATTTTTATTATTTGATGTATTAGGCAGTCCTCTTCCCTCTCCTTCCAGCTTATTGGTGATATATAATAAACACATAGATCTGTTTATTCCTCCAGATGCTTTTGAATTGGTCACATAACATTTTTAAGTGAAAATTTTTTTCTTGACTTTTTTTAACCCTATTTTCAAGTCTTTGCTCCAAATGGCTTTGTCTCTTTGCCCAAATCAAGTTAACTCACAAGGATGATTTGCTGTATCACTTGGAAGTGATCTAGCCAGTATCTGTGGCTGCCCCCAGGGATGGTAACTAAGCAGTTATTTACGTTGACAGCAGATTGGACTGCATAAAGAACTATTAATTTATTCTACCTTATTCCAACAAGGATTTAATTCAACAGATGTTTATTATTCACCCAATATGTGCCACTTACCATTATTGTTATTTGAAATATGTACGTGAACTACACAGTTAAAGATCTCTGCCCTCATGGAGCTTATGTTTTAATGGAGAGATAAGGCAATGGACCTCATATTGAGAAAATGATGTAATATGTGGAAAAAGGAAAAAGCAGAGCAGGGTTAAGGAGATGAAGGCTGCCTGTGGGGAGGGATAAATGGTAGGTTTCAGATTAAGTAGAGTAGTCAGATAAGCCTGATTGAGAAGATATTATTTAAATAATGCCTTGGCTCTGTTTTTTTAAAACTTTTTGAGGAACTTCCATACTGTTTCCCAGAGTGGCAACACCAGTTTGCATTCCCATCAACAGGGCAAAAGGGTTCTCCTTTCTTCACATCCTTGCCAACATCTGTTGTTTCTTGTGTTGTTGAATTTAGCCATTCTGATAGGTGTGAGTGAGGTGGTATTTCATCATGGTTTTGGTTTGTATTTCTCTGATGATGAGTGATATTGAACATCTTTTCATGTGTCTATTAGCCATCTGGATGTCTTCTTTGGAAAACTATTCATATCTCCTGCCCATTTCTAAGTTGGATTATTTGGTTTGTTGGGTATTGAGTTTGATAAGTTCTTTATAGATTTTGGATACTAACCCTTTATCTGATACGCCATTTGCAGATATCTTCTCCCATTCCGTCAGTTGCCTTTTAGTTTTGTTGATTGTTTCCATCTCTATGCCAAAGCTTTTTACCTTGATGAAGTCCCAACAGTTCATTTTGTTTCCCTTGCCTTGGGAGACATGTCTAATAAGTTGCCATGGCTGAGGTCAAAGAAGTTGCTGCCTGTGTTCTCCTCTAGGATTTTGAGTGTTTCCTGTCTTACATTTAGGTCTTTTATCCATTTTGAATTTATTTTTGTGTATGGTGTAAGAAAGTGGTCCAGTTTCATTTTTCTGCATGTCACTGTCCCCTTTTCCCAATACCAGTTGTTGAAGAGACTTTATTCCTTTGGATATTCTTTCCTGCCTCATTGAAAAAAAGTTACAAATAGAGCTACCCAATAACCCAGAAATTGCACTACTAGGTATTTATCCAAAGGATACAAAAATGAAAATTCAAAGGGATGCCTGTACTATCAATAACAGCTAAATTACGAAAGAGCCCAATTGTCCATTGACTGATGAATGGATAAAGAAGATGAGGTATATATGTACAATGGAATACTACTCAGTCATTTCAGAAAGAATAAAATCTTACCATTTGCAACAACGTGGATGAAACTAGAGTGTATTAAGCTAAGTGAAATTAGTTAATCAGAGAACGACAAATATATGATTTAATTCATATGTGGAAATTTAAGAAATAAAACATGAATAGAGGGGAAGGGAAGGAAAAATAAAATGAGGTAAAAACAGAAAGGGAGACAAATCATAAGAGACTCCTAACTATAGAGAACAAACTGAGGGTCAGTGGAGGGGAGGGGTGGGCGGATGGATTAGATGTGTGATGGGCATTAAGGAGGGCATTTATTGAGATGAGCACTGGGTGTTACATGTAAATGATGAATCACTGAATTCTACTCCTGAAACCAGGCTAAATATTAACTGACTTGAATTTAAAGAAAAAATATAAATAAATACTTGACTCATGCATAGAGAAAAATGTTTTTAAGGTGTTTTCATGAGCACATAAAGAAGTGAAATAAATGGAAGAAAGACTTTGGTTAACTTATAATTCTGCCCGAGAAACAAAGAGAGTGTGCTCCTAAGCTTATTATTTTTAACACTTTCATCTTTAAAGTGTAGTATTTTACAACTTTCCTTTGAGGAATAGAAAACTGCCAATTATTTTGTTATGGAAGAAACAAACAATTTTATAGGGGTTTTATGTCTAAAATATATTTTCATCCTCTGTGCATTCTTACAGCAAATATGTCTCCTTCAAGTGACCTATAATTAGATAACAAATATAATTCTCTCTTAGAGATGAAAGATAATATAATAGATTAAGGTTTAAAAGAAATGTGGGAAAATCTCTCTCAACTATTGAATTTCTAAATATCATAGCTCCTTGGGAAGAAGTGTCTTACTCAAAAGTTTCCAATATCTGTTCCAGCAAGAAAAGTGATATTGATCTTTGCAAATATACCTTTAACTTGAAAGACTGCATCAGTATACCCAATCTAAACAGACCGTTGTTTTAGCTTTATAACCATTCCCTACCATTTATAATCTAGTCATGAACTAGGAATTGCCATTTAGGAAAACCGAAAGGCTCCTCTCTGATAATTATTTTCTGTTCTGAGACTATGGATGCTCTCTTACCAGAAGCAGCCCTTCTTTAGACTAGCATATGGTCCAACTTGACTTTTCAACTAAAAAGCCCTCCTGGCATTAGAGGCCCTGGGTAGAAAGGTTACAGCTGTATCTGCTTTAAGACACTTTTGGCCATTGCAGGAAAAGAGTCTCCTATTTGTGCATATTTTGGGATGAACTTTAGCATATTAGGGTTTATCACATCCAGATGTAATCTTTTGTGGTAGAAGAACTGGCATATATCCTCAAGTTTAAACATGACTTCTTTCATTTTTAATTTTTTTTGTAGTTCAAACTTCTTTCAAACCAGTTTTTCTCTTCTTCTGTCTCTTCCTCCTTATCAGTCATTAAATATTTTTTGAGAATTTACCCTGTAGTTAAGGCCCTGGGGATCAGCAGTGAACCTGAAGCTTACATATTAATGAGTGAATTTTTTAAGTTAGAAATTTATTTTGGGCTTCATGAGTGGCTCAGTTGGTTAAGCATCTGACTCTTGATTTCAGTTCAGTTCATGATCTCAGGGTTGTGAGACTGAGCCCCATATTGGGCTCTGTTGGGCTGGAGCCTGCTTGAGATTCTCTCTCACTCTCCTCCTTACTCCCCATCTCTTAAAAAATTTTTACTTTAAAAATTAAAGCTAAACTATTCAAACATCTTTTGAGTTTGTTTTTCAGTTTTATGAATTGAAAAAAAATACAGGAGATTATGAAACAAATTCTAGAAATCACTCATGCTAATTGTAAAACATTATAAAATTCACTAATTTATAAGCAAGTTTCAAAACCTATACCAAATATACTGTTTTTCTAAAGACATCATTTATTTACTGAATGGTTAAATCTCTTAACTATCTTTTGTCAGAATCGTTACCATGTAATATAACAACTGATTGGAAGTAGGTGTGTGTGTGTGTGTGTGTGTGTGTGTGTACATGCATGTACATGTATGTCTTAAACATGGCCATTCGGGACATACCTTTCCACAAAATCAGTCTAGCCCTTCTCTCAATCTCCCTTCAGTTCAGCTGATGTAGGATACTTGCTTATTAACTACCAATATACCCAAGCTTTTCCTCCTGTGTTACACTATTCGGACTAATTGGAATTATCTTCTTCTGTCAGTGAAAATATAATTCCCCATAATTGCTCATCTCTTCCTTGAAAGAAGCTTTTATTGACCCCCTGCCCCCCACAAGTGATTTCTTCTTTTATTTGTAGTTTTTGCTTAAGCAGCTATCATGAACTGCCCTGAGTTCATGACAGTGTATTTGAGTACCTGATAGATATTTTGTTTGTTCATTCAATACCCCTAGGTATTGTGCTCTAGGAAATAAAACAATAAACATGTTAGACTTGTGAGTCATGAATTGAGAATTTAGTAGTGATACTGAAAAGTAAAGCTGTATGTTGAGTGCTGTCAGATTCAAGATAATTTGGGAACATACAGTTGAAATGTCTAAGCCAGTCCTCAGGATCCAGGCTGAGACTTGGTTCCAGTTTAGACAAGGTTTCTGCCAAGTCAGGAGGAGAGAGGGACACCACTTCCCTTGTAACATGAGAGGGAGAGAAAGGAAAATTAAATATCTAGCTGGCAAATTGGTAGAGGGAAAGTCAAGGGAGTTCCTTTCTGAGGTCTTCTATTTTCTTTTTGAACAAGGAGGCAATATGATCTGCTAAGATAGGTGGAAAGAGAGCTTATTTGGAGGTTGAAAGGTATAAAGTAGCTCCTATAGAGAGAGAAAAAGAGAAATGACAGAAGACTTTTAATAGTTACCAGGGAGCACTGAGGGCTTGGTTAAATCATAGACCACGAGTAATGATGCCTTTCTCTGAAACTGTAGGCTTTCCTGTAGGAGCAATCTACAAAGCAGTTTCTGTGTGTATAGCGCAGAGGAGGCAAATAGGTGGAATAAATGAATGAGAATTCAAGCTGCAGCTCTGCAATTTATTGGATAAGTCACTTTTCAATACTGACCTTCCATTCCTTTCTGAACCTGTGAATGGTTAATTCCCACCTCCAACATTGTTAGTGCCTCAATATCAAATTGATATTTTTATATATTTGAAAGTATTGTAAACTACAAATAATACAGATAATAGTTATGATCTTACATATAGGTTTGCATCAGTAAAATTTTTCAGAATTTTCCATGCTTGATGCACAAAAAAGACACCCCCCCCCAATATAAAGGACCCATATCCAAAACTAAAAAGGTGTTCAAATCCAATGTAAGTTTTAAGATAACTCTAAGAGTAAGTAAGCTAACAGTGATTTTGAAGAGAAAAAAGCTAAAAATCGACTTTGAAGGACACTCTAACAAGAGGATACTTTTCTGGAAATATGAAAACACAAAGTTTTAGATTTATAAAAGCCAACTAAAAACTTCCTTAGAAAATAGAAGTATATGCTTAGAATTAGTACAATGCCTTGAATGTTTTTATTATCAGGCTCTTTCTTTTCAGAAGATGCATAACAATTTTAAAAGGCATTCAGCAAATATTTTTTCATTATGTATTTGCTATTTTAAAAAGTCAAAACACTACTGCTGTTTAGAAATTGTATGTACAGTAAGTAGCCTATTGCTCTATTCCCTTTCTTTCAATGTATGCTGACCAAATGTCATATACGGCAATACTAAAAATAGAAAACATATACAAGCTGCTTCTCCTTTCTCTTTCCTATGGAAATATCTTTAATAAGTGCACTTGATACAGACTCTCTCTTCGTTCTAGCTTCTGGGCATAATCCTTTGGAATCTAACCCTGCTTGCCTTCCAGCATGCCTAATAGTCTGAATGTTTAACATTTTTAAAGGGTAGTTGCTCATCACAGGTTCTGGATTATCTTTTCACATACCATTTCCATGCTTCTACTTACATCCCTCCAATTAATCCAAGTTATCAACTGACCTCTTCTTGATATAGAACCAAAAAATAAGCGGCGCTCCAATCCCAAGAAGTAGCTGCATGCCAAAATATATTTGGTATTATGAAACTATTGCTGCTAGAGATACCTATTTATAGTGATTTACTGAGGAATATAATTGATGTTGAATGTGACCCTTTATCAATTTGGGGGACCGTGTTACATTTCAGTAGATCATCTTACTTTAAAACTTTTGATCTGATTTAGGACCCACTTCAAAAATTTTTCTTCCTTTACCAGTAACTATTTAGCTGAGGTATTTCCTTCAGGCACTAAGTGAGGTAGACTATTGGTCGTGTTGAGACAACTGTATAGTCCAGGAGACTGATTATTTTCTCTGGTACTTCTATTGAGGGACATAAAGGGAGAAAAAAGGGAGAGAAGTTAAGTCTGTTTTAAAACCAGAAGATATAAAAAAAAAACCTGGAAGATATATTTTTTCAAAATTAGTAAATATTTAAAGATAAGGGACAGTAGGTAGTTACAGAATTTATGTGCATGTATTAGAACTTCTAGAACCCTTACTTAGAACTGGTGCTGAAAAATCAGGAGCAGGAAATGGGGCAATGGGAGACCGTTTTCACCCAGCAATATCCTGGCTATGAGCAGTGTCACCTTCCTAAGTCCAGGTGTTCCTGAACTCTTCGGATTTGACTTCTTTGTTCTGTCCCTCCCTTCATCCACACCACTGCCTGTGATTTGATGTTCCAACAGGAAGGTAGATGTTTGCTTTAGAAAATAATTTCTAGGGACACCTGGGTGGCTCAGCAGTTGAGCATCTGCCTTTGGCTCAGGTTGATCCAAGGGTCCTGGGATCAAGTCCCACATTGTGCTCCCTGCATGGAGCCTGCATCTCCCTCTTCCTATGTCTCTACCTTTCTCTCTCTCTCTGTCTCATGAATAAATAAATTAAAAAATCTTTTAAAAAATAATTTATTGGGGAGCTTGAGTAGTGCAATCAGTTAAGCATCCGACTCTTGGTTTCCACTCAGATCATGATCTCAGGGTCCTGAGATGGAGCCCTGGTATTGGCCATCCTCAGTGAAGAGTCTGCTTAGATTCTCTCTTTCTTCCTTGCCCCTTGCACTCACATGTTTGCACTACCTCTCTCTCATAAATAAATAAATAAATAAATAAATAAATAAATAAATAAATAAATAAATAAATAAATAATCTAAAAAAGAGAAGAAATTTCTCCATCACAGTGTATTGCTGAGTATCATGACCGATTTTGCTTTGTTATTTTGGCCTTTAATGTGGCAAATGGGAAGTGGACCCTGGCAGTGGGAGCATCCGCTTCCTCATGCCTGTCTCTTCCCAGGTCATCTTTAGGTTGCCTGCTGTACTTTGGGGCTGCCTATTTTCCCACATATAGTCAAGGAAAAGTTGGTAGGGGATTAGAAACTTGAAGTTTTTCTTGGCTATTATCATTGGTTATTTTGGCACCAGTGATTTTGGCAAATTCTATAATTTCTATATAATTTCTATACAATTTATGGTTAAGGCAGCCTTTCATGTTGTTTAAGTTTGTTCCATCCAGAATATTTTTAACCATGATTTAATTTTTTTCAAAAGAGTTTAGGTTTCTTAATTTTGTGACAGTAATAGCTGATGTAAATTAAGTGTTATTAGATTCACATAAAATGAATAGCATAATTATCTTGAGTATTTTATTACCTACTGAGTAAATGAGTTTTATTTTTTAGTTGCACAGTGCCATCTACTGGTGCTGCAAAAACACTCTCATGTTTTCTTTAGTTTCCCAGGATTATAAACAGCTTTTAATATTGAGGTGCATTGTGGTATTCATTATTCATCTCTTATCTAAAAGAGAGACTATCGAGCAAGACTTTTATATTCAGACTTTTCTTAGTTATATAGATACCAGACAAAGCTCATAGTCTACAAATCTTAACAATTCTTCGCATGGGATCTTTCTACATTGTACTTCATTTTCTTTTTCTTTCTTTTTTTTTTTTGTACTTCATTTTCTTTGAGTATTTTTGCTCTGGGGATGCAATCTGAATGGTTTAACATTGCCTTTTAAGATAAAGAGAACTTTTATTAATGATTATTTCCCAACTATTCTTTCTATTCCTTATTCTTTTAATTGCATATTTGCATGCTTTTTCTTTAATGTCTTTTCTATCCTGACAGGCTGAATGCCCTACTAACACATATAATATACCCAGCACCTACTGTACAGATGTTAAAGTTACCTGAAAAAAAGGCAGGAATACTTGGAGAACTGATTATCTACTAATATAAGAAAAAATTTTAAATTGTAGTGGTAGTACCAAGGAGTTACTGTTTGATACATCTTGTTGTCTACTTCTTTTACTTGGGAAAGTAACCCCCCAATTTTTTGTTTTTAAATTACTTCTATCATTTTAACACTAAATTCAATTTCTCAGTGAGTTATATTCTTTCTTGTGGTCCAGAGTGGAGCATGGTATTATACATGTACAAAAAAGAGAAACATTTTATTCAATTAAAACATATAAATTAAAATTAGTACAAATAAAGTACAAGTATAGCCCTGGTAATCTAAAAACTACAAGCCAAAGATTCAAATACTATTTTTCCTCTTCCTCCCTCACCACCCCCATCACTTCCATGTTGTATAAACCGATGCCACACTGGACCAGAACCACAAATAGCCAGATGAGGTTTTTAGAGCCAGTCTCTCCATCCTTTCACTTTTTTCTATTGAAGAGAAGAAGAGAAGAACAGAAAAGAAAGAACAGGCAGGAATATATCAGAGGACAAAAGATTAAAGCACAGTTATAAACAAAATTATAAAATCTGAAAATGTTAGTGAAGTAAATATGATGTAATGTCCTTGGTGAGGAAAAAAAACCTTTGAGATTTTTTGGGAAATAATTAGATTTTTTAATGAAGCTGTATACACTAAAGTTGAACTAAGAAGAAAAGTGAGATTAGCTATTTATGAGCTCACGCAGACTACTGTAGAGCAGATAAGCAGACATCTGGATAGAGCAAAGAAAATCTCTGATAAAAAAAAAAAAAAGAAAGAGAAAATCTCTGATAGTTTTCAACATGGCCTGAGAGAGATGAAATAAGGCAGTGTAATTTAGAAACCATTTGGATCCTGTTGCCCCAAAAGAAAATGTAAACAGTTAAAAAGCTTTTAACATTCTTTACTGTCACCTCAATTGTGTGAAGACCTTATTTACCAATCCATCATCCAGTTTCCAAAAGGGTGAAAACAGAAAAAATGTAAGTGTATTTTACAGCCTAGATACAGTCATTGCTCGCCTCTAGTTTATTACTAGACATTTATTTTTGGTTCTGCAAGTTTGAATCTGCCAGGACTGGAATGCTCAGGTGTTAGCTGTCGACAGTTTCACGGTAATTTTAAGCTGGGCCTGCCTTTGGGTAAATCATATCGGTAAAAATAAGGTTAATTTTCCACCTATTACCTCTGCTTTGTCTGGCAAATAATGGTATCATATTTCTAAAGTCTCTCAGAGAATTGATTATAGTTTTTGAACTCTCAAAATAAAAGGGTGAGAAAAGTAAAGTTGACTGGAGTGCCGGTGAATTGCAGACTTTCTCTCTGGTTTAATTTTTGAAAGCATCTTCTGATTTCAGAAGTTGAAGCTGTAGAATAAAACAGCAACAAAGGCATGACTGATAATTGGAGTTTTGATAAAAAAAAGAAAAGCTATCTTATTATTACATTTTTGTTATCTTTTACTTCTCATTCTAATTCTCCATTCACTATCCTGAGAATTTCTGGTTGGGACCTGCATCTTTTTGTTTGCTTCCCTTCAGATTAGTTATTATTATTATCACCAGCTAAAGAGGACAAACACTTGTTATTTTTTGCCTCTTAAACATGGAGTATGTATTAAAAAGTATTGTGTGTCAGTATTTGAATATATATACATTTAAGTATGTATATGAAATGTACATTTCAAATTCTTGGGGAGGTTTTTAAAGTCTTCTGTGGCTCTCAGCTTTAACCATTAGATTATATCAGAATTTCCTGGAAGGTAGATTCCCCCCCTTCTAGATAATTTTAACAGTGGCAGTTTACAGTAACAAGTTAGCTAATTAAATGTTTATATAAAAAACAATGCCTTTAAAAAAAAAAACAAATGCCTTTAGAACTCAAGTATATCTTAAACTTATCAAACTATAACTCTGCTGTTAAATACATTCTCTCCTGAGCTCAGTGATTTGGAGAGACAAAAGGTTGTTCTGTACAGACATGACAACAAGTTACCTTATGTATTATACTAAACCTATCTGGTTTCTTTTTTTAAAGATTTTATTTATTTATTTGACAGAGCGCACAAGCAGAGGAATGGCAGGTAGAGTGAGAGGGAGAAGCAGACTCCCCACTGAGCAGGGAGCCTAATTGAGGGAGGCTCAGTCCTAGGATCCTGGGATCATGACCTGAGCCAAAGGCAGACACTTAACCACTGAGCCACCCAGGTGTCCCATACTAAACCTGGTTTTTGTTGTTGTTGTTTTCTACTGTGAGACCTCACAACTCATTTCTGAAATTTCATCAGTGGATTAGTCTTTACACTGAACATCTGGACCAAGGACAAACAGTAAAATCTCAGTTTTCTAAGTTGAGTAGAAAATGGCTTTCTGACCCCGCCTCATCCACCACCTTCTTCCTCCCGTTCAGGTCTCCATTAAAAAGCAGTCTGCTTTATTTACATCCTTTTTTTTTAAGAAAAACTTAGTTGACGTGCCAAACCCTGTAATTCTTAAGCTTTTCTAGAAATGTTATCTTTAAGGGAGATTTATAAAAGCAAGAAGAATCTTTGTGGTTTTATTCTGAAAGCCAGAAGAGTTGAGAAACAAGGCCGACTCCAATGCTGAGCTTTTTCGCTTTCAAGCTGTATTATGGTTTCTGTGCATGTTTATGAGGAAGAGGCAATTGAAATATTTATTTTTTCAGTTCTGGCAAAGTATGACCAGCGCCACTGAGAGTACATTTTGTCATGGGATAAAGAAACAGAAAAGGCAGAATCAAGGTCTTTGCCTAAATAAGTGAACATTATTGTATTTCTTCAGATAGTTGGATTTTTGAAGAGACATTTCATATTCTTTGATGGAACTATCTAAACAAACTAGAACTCTATACAAACTAGAGCTTTTAAAGTCAAACCCAGTTCACTTCTTTATTTATAATCAGTGAACAAACTTAGCAAAATATGTGATATAAGGTATCCAATATATTTTTAACATAATTCTTTGCTAAATATTATTGCCATCGTTATATTTTCTCTCTGCCTTCACACACATACAGATAAATATATATGCACATATACATATAAATATGCATATATATATTCTTATTAATGAGGCAAAAATTCAAATTAATTTTTGTTTGGGTATTTCTTTGAATTCAAGAGGTATCAAGAGAGGCACCTTTGCCCTCCTGGTGAACACCAAGAGTTAAAAGTTCCTTAATGGATGCCATTGCCACTTTTCAAATTACAGTTATTGCATAGCATTTCTGAAGTACCTTGAGATCCTATACCCACCTATTTCTTCATTTTACTTCTTATAGACTCCCCTTTATTTGGTAAATCATGGAGAGAATGGACCACTCAGATGCAACAGGTGCAAAGCCTATATGTGCCCATTTATGCAGTTCATTGAAGGAGGAAGGAGGTATCAGTGTGGATTTTGCAACTGTGTGAATGATGGTAAGTGGTGCCAATAAATGCTTAGTAAGAGCTCTTTATTAGTTGAAACATATTATACTTCTAAGCTTATGGGAAAAATATATGTTAAAGCTCTTAGTTATAAATGAGCTTTTCCTAAATACGGATGAGCTCACATTCAAGAATAACTCAGAGGAATAGCAAACAAACAAACAAACGCAACCTCTCAGGCATATCATCTGTAAACATGAGAGGTAAAATTTTATTTTGCCTCCATTTGAGCCTTTGTAGAAGGGGATTGAGACATAAAACTACTTACCTACTTTTGAGTTTTATAAGAAACAGCAGCTTCCATGTGGGAAATTGTATGTACAACTTCATGCATTTATATGAGGCTGAGAGGGGCATGGTGGTCCCAAATGGAGCATGTTCTGGTTGGTTTTCTTCTACAGACATTATAAAGAAGAAATTTTATTGTATCTGTTTTCAGATGATACGTTGGAGAGACTTCTTTCTTTCTTTATTCCTCTGAGTTATTCCTGAATGGAAGCTCATCAGTATTTCGGAAAAGCTCTGATGTAACTAACACATACAGACTTTTTGTCCCTCAGCTATGAACGTTGGATTATTTAAGAAGAAAAAAAAAACCATTATTTTGAAGGGCTTTTCTAGATTCTTTATATTTTCACTTTCACTCCAGTATGAATTGACTGATGTTGAAAAAAATTGCAAACTTGCTAAGAGCAACTTATATTATATTTATAACCTGTCTTAATTTTTAATTTTTTTGGTGCTAAATAAAGCACATATCAGCTGAAACATTCCCACATTCATTTACATTTCTAGAGTTTTTCTAGAACCATGTGATGAGTATAAGAGCATGAACTTTCTACGTCTTTTCCTCTGTTCCTTTTCTTCATAGACATGCTTCCCTGCAGGCCATTAAATCTGAAGAATGTTTAACACTCTGCCTAGGAGCCATGTCTCCTATGGCTGCTGACTACTCCCTACTGACAAGTGGAGCTAGGGCACAGCTTTCTGCCTATGTGATTACATTCATGGCATCTCAACTCTGTGAATGCTCTCTGGTGGGAGAGCTCCTTGTTTCCTCACCCCCTTATTATAGTCCTTGGTTTTTGTCCAGCTTAGAGGGCCAGAGACTAGCATTGTGAGTCTTTTGCACAAGAACTTTGGTCAGTTCTAAAACATGCCTTGCTATGGAGTGGAATCACAGACTTCTAGGCTCAACTGAAAAACAGTGGTCCTCTTGGGATGTCTCTCTCCTTGCTCCAACTGTGGCATTCACTCAAATTGGGTATCCCTATGAGACCAGATTCTGTTGGTCTGTCATAGTTTACTTACCTCTGTTGAGACTGTCAGTTTCCCACTTCCACAATCTTTACAAGACTTTGAATTTTCCAAATTTCAGAGATCCATATGTACATATGAATGTTATAAAACTTGTTTGAGGGATCCCTGGGTGGCGCAGCGGTTTGGCGCCTGCCTTTGGCCCTGGGTGCGATCCTGGAGACTAGGGATCAAATCCCACGTCGGGCTCTCTGCATGCAGCCTGCTTCTCCCTCTATCTGTGTCTCTGCCTCTCTGTCTCTCTCTCTGTGACTATCATGAATAAATAAATAAAATTTAAAAAAAATTAAAAAAAAATAAAACTTGTTTGAAAAGAAATGACCAAAAAAAAAAAAAAAAAAAGGAAGAAAAGAAAAGAAATGACCATGTTATGGTAAGAAAATAGACAAATCGGGCAGCCCAGGTGGCTCCGGTTTAGCGCCGCCTTCAGCCCAGGGTATGATTCTGGAGACCCGGGATCCAGTCCCACGTCAGGCTTCCTGCATGGAGCCTGCTTCTCCCTCTGCCTGTGTCTCTGCCACCCCCCCCCCATCTTATGAATAAGAGAAAAATAAGACAAATCAATTTTAAGAATCCATTTTATTTTTAAGAAAAAATAGACAAATCAATTCTTGGTGATTATTTTTTAAGTCCAACCTACAAAAACAGTCCTGTTGTGATCCATGTTGTTTCACAACTAAAAATAAAGAATATAGATTTGTTGGTTTTAAAATACATTACTTGGGCAGCCCCGGTGGCGCAGTGGTTTACCGCCGCCTGCAGCCTGGGGTGTGATCCTGGAGACCCAGGATCGAGTCCCACGTCGGGCTCCCTGCATAGGGCCTGCTTCTCCCTCTGCCTCTCTCCCCTCCCCCCACCCCATGTGTCTCTATGAATAAATAAATAAAATCTTAAAAAAAAATTAAAAAAAATACATTACTTCTGTGGTTTTTACGAATGAAAATGTTGCTCTTTATGAAATGCTGAAAACCAGAGCATTGCTGGTTATTCTAAATACTTCTATTGTCAGTGGTTTAATAGCCAGCCCTATTAATCTCAAGGCAACAGGAGTTTGTTTTCACAGAGATACCAGGCCATATTTGTCCAAGTGTTCAGTGTGTGACTCATAAGTGTTCCTGTGCTGTTGGATGACTTCCAGGTCATTGCCAGAACTAACCTTCTTAGACATTTGAATCAAATTAAGAGTTCTCAGCTGAGATCTTAGTGGTATAGTCTTTCCCTAATACAGTAATCCTCCCCACTCTGAAGTCCAAACATTAAAAGATTACTATGCAAACTTTCCATGGCTGAAGACATCTCTTAATTAAAGGATAATAAATATTGTAGTTAATAGTATAGTCCAAATAATGAATGTATATTTCTGTTAGGTATACTGAAAATTTAAGTAGTTAGAAAAGTCAGAATTCCTTTTAAAAGAGGTAATTAAATAGAGATAATTAAATTTTCTTTGTGACAATTTAAAAACAGCAGTTTTCTTATCCCCTGTCTCTGCACAATGGTCCAAATCATAAATGTTATGTATCATCAGTAACTTGCAGAAGAGTCAAGATTTTTTAAGAAAACCTTTGTACTTTCCACACATGCTTTTTAAATAGTGGATATTTAGAATATATACTATATTCTAGCTTTAAAATACTCCCCCCCACACACTTATTCTTTTCCTCCCATAATAAATTTTAAGAACTTACTAAGTTGTCTGTGTTATGAAAACAAAATATTTCCTTTCTTATTTTGTTTTTATTAGTTCCACCGTTCTATTTCCAACATCTGGACCACATCGGGAGAAGGCTGGACCACTATGAGAAGCCGGAGCTATCTCTAGGATCTTATGAATATGTTGCTACTTTGGATTACTGCAGAGTAAGTGTTCCCAGGACTTCAAGTGTTTATACATTGATGTCAAATTCAAGTGAATAACTTTCATATGTAAAAACTGAATCTTTATTCACAAACAAAGCATTTTGGGGGTATCATGGGGATGTAGAAATGCCTCAGACACAGATCAAGGCTTCTAGGCTGTTAACATGATTAAACTGCCAAACTATTCAGTGCAGTGATTATTTTTAAAAATAAAAAGTGGTGCCAGAAATAGAAAACAAGAATTTAATTTTTATGTCCCTATCAGATAACATATTCTGGATTCTTAAAGCAACAGTTCGATATAGTGCCTCGATCTCATTTGTTTTGTCAGTGATTTCAGAAGATTTTCTCTTCTAAGGCAGAAGCTCAGCCAATATGGTCAATAGGACTGTGACAGTTTTCTTTGTCTCCTTTCTGCACATGAGTTGTCACCACAGTGATTTAGAGTTCTTAGAATCTTCCTTGGACTATGTGAGAGCCTGGGATTCTGGCCTTTGGTTTCTTGCTTTAAAATGTAAGCGTGAGATGCCTCACCATTTCCTTAATCTAAAAAATTAAATTCAAGAATTTAACTTTCCTTATAAGACCATTAAGTGTTGGCTTTCATACTATCACCTCAGCCATCTCTTCAGTTTTACAAAACACTCACCACATACTCTGGACTCATCATTCCTTTTTACAACTCCCATGCTTTTGGGTAAGATTGTTTTGACCAGACTATCTTTGCATCCTTCTGTTACATCTATATATATACTCCACCTAGCAAACTCCTACTCATTCTGTAATACCTGGCTGAAATTTTATTTTATGTGACTGTGTGTGATGTGTGCATATGTACAGTTTTCTTTGACTTTATCATGGTGGTTATTTACTAAATCTTCTAGTGCTTTTTTTTTTTTCCTATAGAATTTGGTTCATATATTTGTTGTAGCAATTATTCCTATGAAATGTAAATCTTCTTAAATGTTCCCCCCCCCACCCCTCATAGAATTCAGTATTCTTGGTGACAAGAATCTTGTCTTGGCTGCCTTTATGGTATCCACCACAGTGTCTATCTAGTACAACTGGAAGACAGTGTCTATCTAGATCAATGGGAAGACAGTTGATCAGTGTATGTGGAATGAATGCATAAATGAATGAATGAATGAATGAATGAATGAATTTGCAGGTCTTTTACTATTACCAGGACTGGCTATTTCCCTTTCCGAATGTCACAGTGAGAGTGACATCATTATGGGTAACTTGCAGGGCTCTAAAATTCTTTAGTACTTTGGAAGCATTTTCTTGGGGATGAGTTCAGATTTCAGCTTATATCTGAAGTATCATATGTAGACCTGAAGAAACAGTCATTCTGACTAAATGTCTGTCTTCCCCTGACAAATATGAATGCCAGCTGATGCCCAGTTCTCAGAAAACAGCCTCTGACCCACAGAATTCTATCACAGATATTTGTGAGGGGACTAGTCCACGTATTGAGTATAAATTACAAAAAATATTTTTGCTAAATAGAAGTTTTTTTTCAGTTGATTGGATTTAAATTTTTTAGTTAATACAACTTTTGCATTTATTTTAGTGTTTTGTATGATTTTTTTACATTACATAGAACTAGTTATTAAAGAAAAGTTAATGCTTTATTAATTCAAAATGTGACATTTGAGCATATTTTGACAAATGTAAGAACATTTTTGGTATAACTATATCAGACAAAAAAAAAATCCTAAAGTACCAACTACTTTTAGACCGTTTATTTGTTCTTTACTGCTGTTGACTGAGGGTGAATGATTAAGTAGACCGTAAATATTCAAGTTCTAATTAAATATAATAAAGCCATTATAACTAGTGATGGAAAATTTATTGATTGATCTTTGCAACTATAGTATAAATATAACTATGTTTTCAGTTTCTAGTTCTCTGCCAAAAAGGCTATATTATCTTGATTTTATGCTTTTTTAGTAGAAACTCAGGCAGAGAGTCAAATCTATTTCTGGGAACAAAAGTCTTCATATCTTCAAACTCTGTTATCTGGAAATGTTCCAGATGTCTAATTGATGGAAAATTTCACCCAGCAGGCAAGGAACCAAATTAAAAAAAAAAAAAAAAAGTACATTTTGAAGAATGTTTTGTAAGCTTAATCTACCTTTTATTATTCCAAGTAGGATTTAAAATAAAAGATGATTTAAGTATCTTCAAATTTAATTATAATTCAAAATGTAAATAAAGTAGAATAGTGAGTTGTCTTAGGGATTTGGACAATGAAAAGGAGCTTATTTAATTTGTACATGTGTTTTTTGATACCATACAAATTTAGAAATACAAAATTACATTTTGCCCTATTCATTTTAGTTTATCTTGATACCAATTGTATATAATAAAATTAACATTGGCTATTTACTATGTGTGATGCTCTATGCTAAATGCTTTTTTTTTGTGTTGTATAGTTACTACTCAAGTGAACCCACATGATGCGTACTATTATTATAAGAGGCCTAGAGAGCTTAAGTGCCACCCTCAGATCACACACATAGAAAGTGCTGGACCCAGACTGAAAGCTCTGTTGGCATGACCACAGAACCTCTATTCTTTATCAATATACTGTGGATTTGTAGGCAGTTATTTAGGAAATCACTGTGGGGTTCTCCAGGAAAAAAGTACCTCAACTCTTGTCATATAATTGAGAGTTTTTCACTTAAAAGTTTACGGAATATATCTGTACACAAAGTGTACCTGAAACTGAAATCCCATTCCAAGCCAGCCTTTTATTTTTCCTCAATAAAAATGTCATCCCTCCACTCAATTTTAATTCACTGTGACATTTAATGGATACCTAACACACCCAAGACACTTGGTTATGTGCTATGAGGGATACCAAAGCTAGCAATGAACCTGATTTCAAGGTACTCCGTATGTATAGACTCAGTAAGTATATAATTATGATATAAACCCAAGTATGATAAATGTTTTAAGAGTCAAATAATCCTGTGGTATAAACCCAAGTATGATAAATGCCTTAAGAGTCAAAAAATGCTATAAGAGAATGGACAAGTGATGACATATGACTTGGAGGGTGAAGGAAGGCTTCAAAGAGTGACTTGAGCTGGTTACACCATGAGCAGAGTTTGGACATGTGGAAAGGGAAGGGAAACAAAACAGTGAGTAGATACAGAGTATTTGCAACTTCACTTTCATCAGGGATGAGGCAGATATTGTAGATAAGTGATGGGGAGTTAGTATGGGACTAGGATAATTGGAGAGGATGTTCCCTTTCCCCCAAAACACATTCATATTCAAATATTTTTTAAAAACACTATGCCAAACAAAATACTTTTCTGGCCAAATTCTTGGCCCAGGCCTGCCAGATTGTGACTTCTGGATAGGAAATGTTTTGAAAATGGCAAACACTTAAATTAGTTGAAGGAATGTGTATTGGGGAATAATGGGAAGTAAAGCTGGGAAATTGTTTTGAGATACAGACTAACCATTTATTTTCCACTGGGTTTGTCATCTTACCTTTCATCTCCTGGTTTTTATACATGTTTGTTAAATGAGTATTGTGGGGAGTTAAAAATGCCAGGCCATTGAAGAATTTATGTTAATTCAGTAAGTAATGAGACCATTAAAGGTAAAGAGGGAGTTGTTTCCTTAATCCATTCATCCATCCATCCACACATTTATTCACTCAGTCAGCAGTATTGAGCAGTCTTTTGTGCCATGCTCCGTGTTTGACTCTGAGGACTCAGTAAACATTCTGTCCTTAGAGGCAGTAGGATTGTGATCTGTATTGTGTCTTTGGACTGGTTATTCTGACAGCAGTCTGTGTAATGAGAGGAAAGAATTTGGAAGCAGGGGGACATTAGAAGTTAATGCAGTAGTCAAAGCAAGATAAAATGAAAGGAGTATAGTAGTTCCTCAGAAATTTAGAAATAGAATGACTGGGTATATACCCAAAATTACTGAAAGCAGAGTCTCAAAGAGACATTTGCACACTCATGTTCATAGCATTATTCACAATAGCCAAAAGGTGGAAGTAACCCACGAGTTCATACATGGATAAATGGATAAACAGAATGTAGTATATATGTATGTGGAATATTATTCAGCCTTGAAAGATAGGAAATTTAGACCCACGCTAAACATGGATGAACTAATGCTAAATGAAATAAGCCAGTCACATAAAAGACAAATATTATGATTTTATTTTATGAAGTACCTAGAGGAGTCAAATTCATGAAAGCAAGGATGTAGAAATGTAGAATGGTGGTTGCCAGGGTCTAGAGAGAGAGGGGAATGATAAGTCATTGTTTAATGGTTTCAATATTGCAAGATAAAAGAGTTCTAGATATGGGTGGTGGTAATGGTTGCACACCAGTGTAAATGTACTTAATACCACTGAACTATATGCTTTAAAATGCTTAAATTGGTAAATTTTATGTCTATTTTACTGCAGTTAGAAATACTTTTGGAAATGAGTGTCTAAATTTGGGTGCCAGAACAAGAAGGCTTTACAATTAACTGGTGTGGATGGTAAGAAAGGTGGGCAATTCCACAGAGAAAATGAGACTTGAAACCCAGATTATTTTTGAGGATAATGCTTTTTCTATTTCCTTATAGAGAAAGCCAGTATAGTGGGATAAATCTTGTCTTACCTGCTAAAATATTGAAGTGAAGATCCTGGCAGGTCTGCTATAGTTAAATGAATGCTGCTCTGGGGCTCAGACCATGATTAGAAAGAATTTGAGGAGTCACCTATAAAGTGGTGCTAGTTAAAAATGAATAAATGAGATTTCTGTGATGGAGCATGTGGTGAAAAAAGTGGGTGTCTTTTGGAGAAAGATAAGAAAATAAAAAACAAGCAGCAGTCAGAAAAGTGGAAGAGGAAATGATATTGCAGTGACTTGACAGCTTAGAAAGTGAAAGTGCCATGCCTAAAATTGGAGAGAGAAAAGAGATTTAGGATGAGAGCTGGATTTTACTTAAAGTCACTCATTTGCAGTCAGGAGGTCTTTGACTCTTAACAGTGGTTTTGGTAAGGTGTCATGAAAAAAACCAAGTTTTTATAAAGTTCATACCTGTTAGGCTTGGCTGGACAAAGCAAGCTGGATTGAAAGGGGAGAGTAATTGATTAAGGCAGCCAATGATGAAGTCACTAGAATTTTCTAGGCATGAGAGGACAAACTTCTGGATGGTTAAGAATAGGGACTGGGTAAAACATGAAAGAATTATTTTGAAAGGATAATTAATGAGACTTAGAGATTGAAAGAAAAGGAATAGTCAGATCTAATTTGATATTTTTAAGCTCCGAGTTGATGTGTAGTGAGGTTATTGATAGATAGAGATGTTGAAAGAGAATATCATTTAGAGGAATGAGGAATTAGTTTCCCATGCATAGAAAAGTAGTTACAGTGAAGCATTTCACAGAGATGTGTGTGATGGATTTATGGAAGCTATTCTGTGGGGAATGAGTAATGCTGAACTTAAGAGAACACAAGAATGGTAAGACACATTTGGGTTGGTCACAACGAGGCTTTGGCTTAATTAATGGAAATGATTAAAAAAAAAAGGAAATGATTGTTATTTTTATTTAATATGAATCAATGTAAGTCTATGTTATAAATTAGATTAGGTGAGAAAGGATTTGCCAAAAAATAAAATAAAATAAAATTGCTCAGATAGACAGCAGTACAGTTCTTTCTTTTCCTTGTTTGCCTGATTTTGAATGTGGCAAAGCAGTGAAGCATTTACATTGGTGATTTTTAAGTCCTGCATTTTTTTTTAAATTTCAAGTGACATACTTTATTAGAAGAGTATTGTATCTAGACTTATAATGGATATAGAATGAATCAGTAAGATAATTTGGAGACATTGTCATCTAATTTTATAATTATAATACAATTTTATTTTAGATCGTTTTTGTTATTTACCATAAAGTTGAAAATTGGATTAACCTGAACTCTTGTTTTAGTTTGAGTCACTAAGTTTGCCTGTGGCTCTGTTTTCTAAATACTTTGTAAGACTCAACTGAAGAATCATTTCCTAAGAGCTTTTTGAACACCAGCTAGTAAAGGGACCAACAGCTACAAAACATTTATATAGCAGCTGCTTTATGTTATAGTGATTGTTTTAAATAGATGTAGAAAAGGCCCAATATTCCATCTTTTACAACAAATATGTAAGGAACAGGTAAGTATTTGACAATATAATATAATTTTAAGGTATACAATTATATTTTATTTTTTAAAATATCTTATTTATTTGAGAGAGACAGGAAGAGCAGGAACATGGGGAGTGGCAGAAGCAGAAGCAGACTCTCCGCTGAGCAGGAAGCCCAATGTGGGGCTTGATCTCATGACACTGAGACCATGACCTGAGCTGAAATCAAGGGTCAGATGCTTAGCCCACTAAGCCACCCAGGTGCCCCTACAATTATATTTTAGTATATAATTTCATATCTTTAAAACTGAAAGAGCTTATGAAGAAAAAAATTGAAAATAGTGTTATTAAAGAGCACTTGGGTGGCTCAGATGGTTAAGTGTCTGCTGTCTGCCTTCAGCTTGTGTCTTGATCCTGGCGTCCTGGGATAGAGTTCTGCATCAGGCTCCCTGCTCAGTGGGGGAGCCTGCTTCTCCCTTTCTCTCTGCCTCTCTCTTCCACTCATGTACTCTCTTTCTTTCAAATAAATAAATAAAATCTTAAAAAAAAGACAATAGTGTTATCAAGTTAATGAAGTTTTACTAGTTTCAAGACAAATACTAATTATTGTATGTACTCTTTGGGGCACAATTTGTCAAGGTTCCAGGCATTTCTTCTTCTTCTTTTTAAGATTTATTTATTTATTTGAGAGAGAGAGCGCGAGGGAGGGAGGGAAGGAGGGAGCGAGGTAGGGAGGAAGGGAGAGGGGAAGGGCTGAGGGAGGAGCAGACTCCCTGTGGAGCAAGGGAACCCGATGTGGGGCTCAGTCTCAGGACCCTGGGATCATGACCTGAGCCAAAGGCAGACACTTAACTGACAAAGCCACTGAGGCACCTCACTCACTTTTTCTTATAAAGCAGAGGGTTGTAAGCAAGGCTGGTCACCAGACTGTACTCACAATTGGGTAATTGTAGTGGTAAGGTCTTTGGAGTGCTACAAAAGTGAAGCTTCTCTGCTAGATATCATAATCCTGTCTAATTCAATAGTGTGTTGCAGGTCATACCCTGGAAACAAACAGCTTTAATCTTTTTTACAGCATCAGAGACTGTGTTCTAGAAAATTATTTAATTCCACAGATGTTATATCCTAAAATAGTAAATGAAAAGTTTGACGATCTTCAAGAGCTTGAATGTTTTATTTTGATTATACAGTGTATATACTTTATAATTACATTTGTGTGATCTGTTTGCATTCCTGTAGAAGAATAAGCCTCCCAATCCACCAGCCTTTATCTTCATGATTGATGTTTCATATAGTAACATCAAGAATGGACTTGTGAAGCTCATATGTGAAGAACTGAAGACTGTGCTAGAAAAACTTCCAAAGTAAGAGAACTCCTATTATTTTTATAATTTGCACAAAATTACTGAATTAGTTTATTGACCAGAAAACAAGTGCTGAATATGGATATAGATATCTTTTGCTAATGAGGACTTTGGGCAAATATTTATAAATCAAACAGCACCATTTTTTTTTTGAGTCCTTAAAACGTCCAGAGTTATCTTTTGTACAAACCAAAAGAAACAAACTGATAAAAATTAATGCTATGATAAACAATATTCAAAATACACTATAAACCATAAGGAGAATCCCAACAGTGTGATGGGAAAGACTTTGGAAGTCTGTTAGTCATTTTCAGAGGGGTTGATTTTCCAGTGGAAGCTGGTAGCTGTGGATTGTGGCAAGAGTTCTAAGGGATGCCAGGAAACTGAACTGTTGTCTTATGGCAGAGATGGTAGTCTTTGAGCCAAATTTCCTTTGCCCTTGTAACATACTGTCAAACCTCTTTGCCGCTTTACTGCCTCTAGGTCCTAGCACAAAGTGGATCACTTTCCTTGCCACTGCAGGGGTCAGTGCATAAAAGTAAAGGTGGAAAGGTATTTTAGCAAACATGGCTCTTTTATGGTGTACAAACTAGTTGTTTAGGATGGGAAATACCATCTAGTAAGGAGCCTCGGGAGCAGGAGAAACTCTTCCTTTATGAGAGGAGACATGCTTAAGAAAAAAAACTAACAAATATTGTCTGAAATGTAGTGTCTGCACCAGTCTCAACATCTTCCCCCCTTCATATCTCCTGAGGGTAAGCAGTCTCTGTTCTGAAAAGGGATGCTTTGAGGGATGGGTTATCTATAGACTTTAGGGCTTCCTGAGTCGTTGGATGCCCATTCCCCTCTATTCCTTCCACATGTGGCTGCTGCACTGGTGCATATGAGCCTCAAATGAGTGAACTCTGGACCTCCCAGGAGTAGCTTTGGTTGTATCTATGAAGCTCAAGTCATAATATTCTCAAGGATAATTTGGAATAGCTGTGAGGATGTTTAAAAAACATTGAGGTGATTTCAAACTGAATTCTAAAATGAAGAATGAACTGGGAGCAAGTTGAAGATGGGGCACAAGAAAGGCATGTGTGCCTGCTGACTGTGACTGTAGTTTCTGTTACCTCATTCTTAGGGATACTTGAGAAGTGTGGACTTTCTGCTGAATATCATATATTTTATCATAGACTTTTCTCACAGGGCTGTTTTAATTCTAACTCTGAACTTGGAACTTGAATGATATATGAAAGAAAACTAAATTTATGGAAATGATGTCTCCTTCTTTCCCTTCTCTAGAACTGATTAAATTAGGTGATCCTCTTCTCATGGTTACCTCACCTACCCCTTGCTCCTTCGCAACACAGTGGTGATGTGAAGTGTATACCCTATTGACCAAAGTTATGAAACCACACTCCTTCCCTTAGATGTCATCATGAGTTCTGTATCCCATTGGAGCAGATTGTGACTTTAGTGAGATAGGAGAAAAAATAAAAAGATACTGCTGGTTATTCCCTGCTACTTTTTAAAATCTCTCCTAAAAGTTTTTATTTAAGCCAAAATGCAATTTTCTTCCTTTATTTTTTAAAAACAAATCTGATTGCTTTTTTTCTCCCCCAAAGTTTGTTGTGGGCTCTTTTTTTTTTTTTAATACTTTTATTTATGATAGTCACAGAGAGAGAGAGAGAGAGAGAGAGAGAGAGAGGCAGAGACACAGGCAGAGGGAGAAGCAGGCTCCATGCACCGGGAGCCCGATGTGGGATTCGATCCCGGGTCTCCAGGATCGCGCCCTGGGCCAAAGGCAGGCGCCAAACCGCTGCGCCACCCAGGGATCCCCTGTTGTGGGCTCTTTATGTTTACAACTTTATATTTTTTATGATAAGATTGCCATCAATCTGATTTGCCCCTCTGAACTATGTAATATGCCAAATAGCTTTTTTATTTTTATTTCCTTTTAAGATTTTATTTATTTATTGATGAGAGATAGGCAGAGACATAGGCAGAGGGAGAATTAGCCTCCTTGTGGGGAGACTGATGTGGGACTCGATCCCAGGACCCCGGGATCACACCCTGAGCCATCCAACTGCCCCCCAAATAGCCTTTCTAAAGCACAGTATAAGTCTTGATTAACGTCTAAGGTATGTTCATCTCTTAGTTAATCTTTTGAAAAGTGAAGGACCCATTCTTTACTATTTAATTTTAAATTTACATCTTTGATTTTGCCAGATGCCATTTCTGTCTGACTTCTCTGGAACAGGAAAGAAAAGATTTGAAATATTTCATCTGCTGTTTAGATCAAGCAGTTAGGGTTTTTTTCTGGTTGTTTTTTTTCCCCCTCTGGTTGTTTTTAATGCTGCTGTAGCTAAAATGTTCAAAATGCTTGCTTTTGGAATATTCCGATTCATTTAGTTACTAACATCTTCAGTTTTGCTCTGTCAGATTCATTCCATTAAAATAATGGGGGCACGTGTTGAGAAAATTGGTAATTGAAAAGCAGAAGAAGAAACACATGTTGTTCTCTGTGATATCCCATATGTAACTTTGTTAAATTTGTGTAGAATTAATATGAAGGAAAGGCTGAAATTAATTTTCTTCTGGATATGATTTAACAAGGTAGTTATACTGTTGAAAAAGAAAAATCTAAGGTAATTCTTTGTTTCTCAAATTAAAAAAAGATGTTCCCATGAAAACATATACTAATATTTTGCAATAATGTGAGATGTTCCGATTAAATGTTTTTAAAACTGTTAATTTAGATTCTAAATGAACCCTGTGAATCCCAAGATATGCCTTTCCCATTATTTGAAAATGTCCAAATCCATTGGGAAATAGCAATCTAGATTCTTCTCTGTAATTTTTCTTTTGTGTCATTTGCCTTAATTGACTCTAAATTAACTACTAAAAGAGAATAAATACCCTTAGGGTTTGTTGGACATTTATCACCTTACATAATAAAAGGTTTACTCGGAAATGGTAGTGTGCTGGTAAACTGGATCTCAAATAAATAAAACCTTAATTGTAGTGTTTGCTCATTTGTGGTATAAAATACTTCCAGCCAGGCTGATTTTAAACTAGCATAGTGACATCACTAAACGGGAGTTGGGAAGAGATGTAGTTTATGAATTTGGGCTCTAACTTGCCATCCTAAATACGACATTTCACCATCACGATAATCATCCTGAACATACCTCTAATTCCCCATGTTATCCTAGACCCTGACAGAAGCAGAGAGCATAAACTTTGGGTCTCTATTGTTCAAAGAGTCATGATACGTTAACTGAAAGGCACTGTATAGTAAGAGCCTAGGGAGAATGATTTGTAGAAATCTAGAAGAGGAATAACTTCTGGTTGGTAGCATCAGGGGAGCTTTGAGAGAGGAAGAGTATCTGTGCTTGGTCTTAAAGAGTAAAATTCCAAGTAAATAGGGATGGGCGAATGGAGAACATGGGAACGATATACTATAATGGTTAGTTGTATGAAGTCATACAGTTTAGGATATTGAGCGGAGGTGTGTGGGTGTAAAAGTATGTTATGGGCAGTTACAAAGGATAAGCATACCATTTCTGAAGATTTTGCAAGAGTCCAAAATATATGCATTTACCAAATACTTTTGGAAGAGATTATGAGGACCTATTTAAACTGTCCACCCATTTATGAAGGCCAAAATGAAGAATAAATACCCTCAATTAGCAAAGGAAGTAAAGAAGAAATAGAGTTTGAAGTCCTTAGTTTGTCAGCCTGTAATCTGCTGAAACATCAAAGAAATTGGGAAGTCTGCAGTGGCATCAACAATTTGAACTTTAGATACTTTGATCTTATATTTTATTTTCCTTTCTCTCGTACTCAAGTAACTTCTTATGCTATGTACAAAGTTTAGAAAAGAGCATACTAGGCTCTTTTTCAAAAAAGTTGTCCCTAAGCAAAATAAGTTTTACTGATATCTAAGGATTAAAGAAAATGGCATATATCTTTTGTGGCTGTCATGTAACCACTGAGCACTGTTATATCCATAATGAAAATTAGTAAGAGTTTCAGTAGTATTTTAGGAGGGAGGAAGCAGGGGAAGGAAGATAAAGAGAGAAATTGGGTAAATATTAACTGGAGTTCAAACCACTCAACTCTGAGTATACTTAGTATAGACTTGAAAAAGAGTAGTCATGCCTTATATTCCTTTCAGGAAGATTAAGGCCTTACCTTGGGATTTCTCAAAAATTTACTTTTTATTATGGTTTTAGAGCTTTTATTACTTTTATTGTCTTGCCATGACATCACAAATGGCTACCTAATAAGAATTACATCATCAATTTATATATGTGATTTATGTTATGTATTTATGGTATATAGCTCTTAAATCTCTCAATTCTGTTGAGATTGTCTAGAATCTGAAAGAATCACACAGAAGCAAGTCCTTTCTTGATAAAAATAGCTATCCTGTTTGTAATCTGAGTGTGCCTTTCTCTTGCTTCAGATGTTCCATTTGTTCTTTTGACCTCTGGTGACTTCTGAGAGAGCTTTGTTTATAAAGAATGTAATATGCCTAGCTTAGTTATGGGGAAAAAAAAAAGCAAACTTTGTAATTGCAGTGGATTGGGAATACATATATTAAAGAAGGGAATATATTAAAGAAATATATTTTCATATCTATTTGACTTTTTCTTACCTAGAATTTTGAGAATTTTTTTATCAACCTTTTTTTGTAATATCCCCATCCCCCTACTGTGACTAAACAATAATGAAGTTCAAAACTTTAAATATGTCTTCTATATATTTTATAGATGATGTACCTACTGAATTGCTGATAGAAACTTCTCTCATAAATATATGAAAGAACTTCAAATGCTGTGTTTCTCTCATAGGGAAGAACAAGAAGAAACTTCTGCAATCCGAGTCGGTTTTATCACATATAACAAAGTGCTGCATTTCTTTAATGTAAAGAGTAACTTGGCCCAGCCTCAGATGATGGTGGTGACTGATGTTGGAGAGGTCTTTGTTCCTCTACTGGATGGTTTCCTTGTCAACTATCAAGAATCCCAGTCTGTGATTCACAAGTAAATATCAAGTGTTTTATAATATATATCATATATTTTATATATAATCAACTATCTTTTTTAATTGTTTTGATTTAGTCACATATTGTTTTGTTTTGTCCTGTCTTTAGCAAGGGACTTTTAACACATGGATTATCAAACTCTATAATTTATGTTCTATTTTAAATGTACACCAATATCTAAAAGGAGTTTTGTTTTATTTTATATAGAGAGAGACAGCAGTTGGGAGGGGCAGAAGGATAGATATAATATTAAAAAGACTCTCCGTGCCCACCACAGAGCCTGAGCTTGATCTCATTATCCTGAGATCATGACGTGAGCTGAAATCAAGAGTCGGATGCTTAACTCACTAAGCCACCCAAGCGCCCCAAGGAGGAGTTTTTTTTTTAATACTCACACTCAACCAGATCAGTCTCTTCTCTTTGCTGGAAAGAGATATTTCCTGCATATGGATGAGCATCAATGATAATGGTTATAACTAAAGATATAGCCACTATTCTAAGAATTTATGATTTTAAGAGGTCAAAAATGTATATAGTGAAAAATATTTACAAAAATATTTACAATATAGTATACTTTTATAAATGTTCCAAACAAATCGTAAATTTTGGTTTCAAAACATGCCAGGATATCATTCCCTGAGGAATGATTATGAAAGTCACCCATAGGTGTTCAGCGAAAAATAAATACCATATGTGTTTAGTCTTGAAATGGTAGTGATTTATTTCTTGAAGTTTATTACAAATATGCTAAACATTTAAAACCTTTTGTTCATTCATTTCTTATAGCTTATTGGACCAGATTCCAGAGATGTTTGCACACTCTAATGAAAATGAGACTGTCTTTGCTCCTGTCATCCAGGCTGGCATGGAAGCACTAAAGGTGAGAAGTCTTTTTTTTTTTTTTTAAAGATTTTATTTATTTATTCATAGAGATAGAGAGGCAGAGGGAGAAGCAGGCTCCATGCAGGGAGCCCCATGTGGGACTCGATCCCAGGTCCCCAGGATCACACCCCAGGCTGCAGGTGGCGCCAAACCGCTGTGCCACTGGGGCTGCCCTGAGAAGTCGTTTTTAATTGCTAGTAAATAAATTTTTAAAACACGCACACACACACATATACACACACACACAGGAACTTTCATCCATGAAAGAAAATATAGCCTTCGTTAAAACATGTAGTTTGCTAGAGGCCATTCCAAGCTTCTCTACAATCTTAGAAGGAAATGGCCCAAACCATGGATTGCTCTCAGCGTTTACATTCCAGAACTATTAGCATCTGAGCAACTGATTTTGTCAGGATTTCCAGTTTAGCTCCTCCCTTTGGCTTTTATATGAACTTTATGTGATCTATTTTAAAATTACTTCAATATCAGAACCAGATATGAAGGGAAAAATCCCCCTATCACTTCCTTGGGGTTTTCAAATATGTAAGGGCAAGGCCTGTGGCAGTTGGCAACAGATCTGAGTGCCATGCAGGGCTTTGCTAAATGCCAAAAGCGGACACGATGTTGGCCATGTCTTTGGTTGGGAAGCTGAGCTCTATAAAGACTCTGGTCATTTTGATAGTAATAAAGACAGTAATCTGAAGATGGCAAATTAATTGAAAAATACTATTGATCATTATTACCTTATTAGCACAGAGTCAAACCACTTTGACAGGCACAGCAAGTTCTTAAAAAATTGATTTTCAAATTTAATTGTTAAAGTGAAATTGAAATTAACTTTTATTTATTTATTTTTAAATATTTTATTTATTTATTTGACAGAGAGAAAGAGCACAAGCAGGGGTAATGGCAGGCAGAGGGAGAGGGAGAAGCAGCCTCCTCACTGACCAGGGAACCTGATGGGGGGGTCGATCCCAGGCCCCTGGGATCATGACCTGAGCCAAAGGCAGATGCTCAACCAAGTGAGCCAACCAGATGCTCCTGAAATTAACTTTTAAAATAAAATGGCTAGTAGTAATAATAATAACAGTAGCAATAATAATAAGAATAATGATGCTAAAGAACTGAGTTTATGAACCACTTCCACATAAATTTTGTGTCTAAACATTCTAACTTGGTTTTAGTACAGTGATTCTTGCTTGGTTTCCTAGTCTTCAGAGTATTTTACTCATTGAATCAAAAACTTGCAGATGTCCCTCAAAAAGCCTCAGAATATGTGTCAACTTAACATAAAATTAAAGATAAGGGGCGCCTGGGTGGATCAGTCAGTTAAGCAATCTGCCTTTGGCTCAGGTCATGATCCTGAGGTCCTGGGATGAAGCCTCATGTCAGGCTTCCTGCTCAGTGGGGAAATCTGCCTCTCCCTCCTGTTCCTGCTCTCTCTTGCTCACTCTCAAATAAATAAATAAAATCTTTTAAAATAAATAAATAAATTCTTCATCATAAAGTGATTTGGACATGTTAGGGTCCATCTGGTGGAAACCAACATTGATCACTGGTTGGGCTATACAAAGGCATGGGAATTCCTATTTTATTCCACATTACAGAAAACAAATACTTTTCTATTTCAATTTGAAAGAGTTTTGTTGCTGTTCTCTCTTCCAGTAAGGTACCTAGAAATGCTATGTAAATTTCTTGATCTATGATCCTATACAGGATCCTGTGAGTCTTTCTAGTCTAAGAAATTAGTACTGGAAATAGAATTGTATTCATGTGCTCTTGCCTGAGAGGAAAGGTGAGTGGATATTTGTAAGCCAATACATCATCAGTTAAGACAGTAGAGTGGAAAGAAGAGTGAGTGTGGGCAAGGCTTCTAGAGCAATGAAGTGCAGCATCCTAGCCCAACCCCATACTTCATTTCTGAAAGGAAGCAATACTGTCTTGTAATGATGGGTTCACACTGGCAGTCCACAAGAGGTCTAGAAGCTATTTAGCAGCTTTGAAAGAAAAAACAGATAAAGCAAATTTGCATGCAATCCATGTGTCTGAAATGTGTTACTTATGAAACATTACTGGGAAACCACTGTGTTGGTAATAACTGTAATGTTCTTCAAAGTTGCTTGTGCAGGGACAGCTGGGATAGTCAGCATTCTCATTGTTCACTTGCCATAGGCCAGTTTGTTTCATCCAATGTATTTTTGTATCTTTTGCATGTTATTTTTTGGTTATATTTGCAATATTGTTGTTAGAGTAATGTACTCTTTTACACTGAAGTTTAAAGATGAGAACCAATATCTAACAACTCAGAATATCAAAGTTAATAAGTAGTAGTATTCTTTTTTTTTTTTTTTAAGATTTTATTTGTTCATTCACGAGAGACACATAGAGAGAGAGAGGCAGAGACACAGGCAGAGGGAGAAGGCAGGCTCCATACTGGGAGCCCAACATGGGACTCCATCCGGGGACTCCAGAATCACGCCCTGGGCCGAAGGCGGCGCTAAACCATTGAGCCACCAGGGCTGCCCAATAAGTAGTAGCATTGTTACAAAGTAAAAGAACTATTTGAAGTGCCTGGCTGGCTTCGTTGGTGGAAAATGCGACTCTTGATCTTGGGGTTGTGATTTTGAGCCCCAAGTAGGATATAGAGATTACTTAAAATCTTAAAAAATAAATAAAAGAACTACCTTTATAAAAGGTAAAGAACTGTCTTTTTAAAAAGATAGGGAAATGCCTTTATAAATTGACGCTGCTGGACATAATGTCGGTGGCAGTTACTGTCTTGTGCCTGCTGGCAGAGCAGATCTTGTTCTGCCAACACCTGTCTTCATGCACAGGTGGAGTGGCACTGTACTTTGTGGAAGGATAAGCAAGGCATTAACTCCTCAACTACTGAGTTACAGGGTCACGTGTGAAAGGGTGGCTACTTTTTTAAAAATGCATATTTCTGGCCCCATTGCCAGTGATTCTGATTCATCAGCTCCCCAATTTGTCCTGCCTATCACCCATATTTGGGAACCACCAGCAAAGCTATTCTGCAATCTCTGAGAACATCCTTACATAATGTTAACTCACCAGAAAGTTGCATACCTGACCCATACAACTTTGTACGTTACTTTTGAGCTAGGAGTGCTTTCATTTAACTATCATTTAACATCTTGTCCTAAGCTTTCCACTAATAGTTAAATTAAGAGAAAACACTACGAAGGAAGTTTCTTTCTTTGCATATTAATCAATTTCTTTCATGTAGAAAGATTCACTAGCTAGTTCCCTAGAGTCAGTTTTTACAAGAATGATAACTCCTAATGTTTCTTTTAGCCTTAACTATCAAGAAAGATACCAATAGTACCTAGGGTAGATTTTCTAAATATTTCCATTCTAAGACCTTCTTGCTGATTTCTAGTTCTTTACATTTCTCTTGGTGATTCTATTGTATGTATCTCTTTGACCATTTGTTTCTTCAAAACTTTTTTATAAATAGATATTAAAAAAAAAAAAAAAACCCACAACGAGAAGTTTCTCCTTCATCTGCCAGAAAGATTCTGGGTGGTTCTAATTCATTGTATAAGAGCAGAAAATGCTGTAGTATAGTTGGAGCTTGTTTGAGTGTATGCTTTCTGCCTTATAGCGACTTTATTAGGTTTGGATGAAGAAAACAATTTTTCCAAATAGGATAAAAGTGTGTGTGTGTGTGTGTGTGTGTGCGCGCGCGCATGTGTGATTTTTCTCTACCTCTGGCAGTGATAGTATCTCATCATTTTTTTCAGGCCCTTTGTGGCTGAAAGGCAATCAGGCTTAAATGTGGGTAACTTACATACAAGGGCACTAAAGTGCTTGCCTGAAGTCATTATTAGGCAAAGAGCTAACATTTTTGAGAATTTGCATGGTAGTATCTAAATATTGAGGAGACCACATCATTCATTCACTTGTTCTTTTTTTTTTTTTTTTTTTATGATAGTCACAGAGAGAGAGAGAGAGAGAGGCAGAGAGACACAGGCAGAGGGAGAAGCAGGCTCCATGCACCGGGAGCCCGATGTGGGACTCGATCCGGGGTCTCCAGGATCGCGCCCTGGGCCAAAGGCTGGCGCCAAACCGCTGCGCCACCCAGGGATCCCCTCACTTGTTCTTTCAATCAAGAAAGATTTAGTAAATGTTTTGTTAAGCAATGTGAGGACTACTCTTTCTAGTTCTGAGTTGCTTACAATGTGGTAGAAAAAATGTAGCTCTGTAATACAGGACATGATATTTCTTGCTTGAATTCCCAAAAGGGGTGGGAGAGGAGGAGAGCAAAGAGTAACTTTGGAAAGCTCAGGACTGTGGCTGGTCAGCTCCATTGCTCAGGGGATTATGCACAAGACGCCAGAGATGAGAGTCTCATCCTCTGTGGATAGGGAGTAGAAACTGAAACAACATCGAAGTGCAGTATTTTTTATGCATCCAAGTGAAGGCATTTTAGAGCTGGACTCCCCCATTTGAATTATAGCTTTATTTTCTATCAGCTAGATTCCAAGTAAAATCTATATATAATTAGTTGTAATAAACTTCTGGAAGCACAGAGAGTAGACAAAAACTAACAAAAAACATGTGCTAATTTGTCACAAAGATAAAGAGGGAAGGATTGGAAAGTTCTTATACAGACTTCCCCAAAAATCCCTTAACTATTCAACTGCAGGCTTTGTTACACTTTTTTTTTTCTGTTGTACATGCATCCCTGACCACAGCAAGTCATTGCCTTAGGGTCTTTTTTCCCCAATTCATCTTTCAAAATCTGCCATCTCTTCTCAAAATCTGACATTCAAAATTCAACTACATGTGAATTTCTGGTGTTGTCTTTTAACTTGAGTGTCAAAATCTGACAGTCAAAATTCAACTACATGTTTAATTTCTGGTGTTGTCTTTTGACTTAAGTAGTTATTACTTTCATCAGAAAACTAGATAAATAGAATTAGGTAACAAATTGGAAGAATGTGGCCTTTAATGGTGTTTCAAATATACCATGAGTTGGGGAAATTTATCTTTAAATTATCTTAATGTATATCTACATTTGATTTCAAGATGATGCATCACAACATTGCTTCCTTTCCTTCTAAAATTTATGGAGCACCTATAGAGTGAAAGCACTAGACCCAGTAGGGTGCAGAGAAACACATTGTAGAAAAATCAAGGTCCTTCCTTTTTCATGAGCCTGTGACATGTAGAAGACAGTAGGATACTTAAAGTTGTGCTTTGGTGTCATTAAGTCTTATCTGCAAAGTAGAGTAGGGACACGGAGGTAGAGGCAACCAACTCTGTCAAGGGTGATATTAACACATCTCTCAGAGGAATGGACAGTAGAGTTAAATTTTGAACAATGGGTTCTCCAGGCCAGCCTTTCTCACCTGTTTTCCATCATAATAAGAATGAAATATGTCATTGTCATTTATCAGTCCTATATGGTGCATTAATGTGGGCACCCTCAGATTTTGGTAAAAACAGATTTATAGGGATTTAAAGCATATAATGCCCTAGGAGCTTTTTGTTTTATTGCTTCTTCCAGAATATTTTGTAAATATGTGATTAATGAAATTATAAATCCAAAATTAAGACATACTTACTGGCTAATGATTTAGAAACAAATATGGCTACTTTATTTTTCTCAATAGTGAACTTTATTTTTCTAATGGGTCCTGATTTTTTTCATTTAGAGGTTTACTCCATGGGTAATATTAACAAGGCAATTACATGTTTAATTATGATTAACACCATGTACTGGCCTGTTGAATTCTCTTAATATTTTCTGTAGCTACTATTTTTACTGTGTCACATATTAGTTAACTAAGGCTTAGAGAAGTCAAATAATTTGCCCAGTATCACTCAGCTAATAAATGGTTGGGACTCTTATCTGTGCAGATAAGAACAAGGACCCATGCTCTTTAGATATGGTGGTATACATTTACAGTACTTGTATGAGCGGAGACTATTTAGATGGATAGAAGTGAATGAATATTTAGATGGATTGACAGTAAATTTCTTAGGGGAAGTGGGTGGGGCATGCAAGAAAAGTTGGGGAGAAGATGGGCTTTTAAAAAAGGTTTCATACTTTTTCTGTTACAAGAATTAAAACAAACAAAAAGTACTTTTATAAGAATGACAGTGATAGAAATGAAAAAATTAGTCCTAGAATTTCAAAATTTTTAACATGTCATTATCAATATTGTAAATTTTACTCAGATTTAGTCATAGGAATTAATGTGTCTTATTGGCCACAGCATTGATATTGCCTTTTCCTGTGCAGTGTATATGTACATGTAGGGTCATTGCCTGATGTATGTTTCTTCTCTCTTTCTTACCTTCTTCTTACTTATGCTGTATCAATAATTTTCAGTAGAAGGCTAGTGCAGCAATGAAATTGCTGCTTACTGCTGACCACAGCAAAGACAAGATGAGGCACAGGTTATGCACCCTTCCCGGTGTGTCAGCTCTGATCCCTCTCTGACCCACTCCACAAAACATGTTGAATATCACTTAGTGAGACACATTAAGACAGGGCTAAATTTGAATTATCTTCTTTTGTTTTTTAGGGAAATCATTCATAAATCCACGTATTTATTAGTAGTAGCAAATGACTTAGAACACATCTTAAAGAAATGACCCAAGCACACCAGAGTGTGCTACTAAACCCAGCCTTTCTGAACAACAGCTCCAGGCCAAGAAAAGGGAGAAATGTATTCTAGGCTAAAGGAACAGAATGTGCAAAGATATGGAGATGTGTAAACCCCATGGTGTATACTAGGAAAGCAAAGTTTATATGATGGAAACTTCTAATGCAAAGGGTAGCAGGGGGTAGAAAATGTGGAGATTAGACTGGAAAGAGATGCAGATGGAACTCCAAAGGGCCTTGAAAGGCCAGAGGGTCACTGGCTGTATGACCTGGGGCAAACCGGATGAGCCTCAGCTTTTCTAGCCTTAAAATGCAAACATTACCTTCTCCAAAAGGCTCTAAGTATTAAATAAGAAAAGTGTGTGAAGGGCCTGGCACAGAGCTGCCCACAGCAGTTGTTGCCAGCAACTCATCTCACTGTTTTTTACCCTCCCTGTTCCCACACAGAGAAAGGAATATGGACTTCATCGTGCAGTAGAAAGTCTCCAGAATTCTTAAGGAGAAATGCCCCATACATGATCAGAACAGTTAGTTTTTTTTTCAGAGAGAGCTCTGGCAGCAATATGCCAGGATTGTTTGGAGAAAGGCAAGATTGGAGGGGTCAATATGTTGGATCATTTAATTTCAGTAAATTCTGCTTAGTATATTACTTCTTGGTTCTTAAATAAGATTTTAAATACTTTCAATGCCAAACCAACTTTTGTGGAACCTAAATTATCCTTTTATTGCTTCCTAGGGACTACAGATACATAATCTCAATAACATATTTTTCCTTTGTCATCTTGCCCAACAGCTAGCTTCTTGTGTCTGTTGTTGCCACAACTGCTGTTGTTGCCACAACCGCTATATTCTTGTGCATTCTTCCTTGAAATAACACTTTAGGTGTGATCTATGTGTATTAAAGGTTTCAAAGAAAGAGCTTGTGTTGTACTATGATCCCAGGATTTCTATTTACTTTTGAATCATGGGATTCACTTGGTCCTGAAAGAGTATACTGTAGGCTAAACAAGAAAGTATTTTCCCTGTAATACATCCTCTTACTGGTTTTTCATATCATCATTGTATATGGACCTACATTCAAATATTGGCTGTTTTATTTACTACTTATGTGATTTTAGGCAAATCACAATCCTATCTAAGACTCAGTTTCTCAGTCTGTAAAATGGAGAGAATAGTACTTGCCCAAGCACACAAAGGTTATTGAGAAGATTAAAAGATATATAATGTGTGGCTCATAGAAAGTACCTATATTTTAATTTATTTTCTGATTGCCTTAAAGTAGAACTTTTCCACCCAAGTAATTTTCTATATATTTTTTTCTTTTAGGCAGCAGACTGTGCCGGGAAGCTGTTCATCTTCCATTCCTCCTTGCCGACTGCAGAAGCACCAGGGAAGCTCAGAAACAGAGATGACAAAAAGCTAATTAATACAGACAAAGAGAAGGTATTTGTAAACAATGGCCCTTTGTAGTGTCCATATGTCAGTTTCTAAAGGGGAGTGAAGAAAGAGTGAAGGTGTCCTTTGTATAAGAAAGGGAGAGAAGCTAAATGTAATGTATAAATCCAGGACATTGTATATTACAGGAATATTTTGAATTGTAAATAATTAGGAAATTTTATATTTCTATAAAAACTGATGTCTGAAATATACCTAAATTAAAATAAGGCCTCAAACTTTTTTCATGTATGATCTGTGTAAGAGATTGGGTGATAAGACTATTATAGAAATGGGGAAATGGGAAGAAATGCAGGAAGAAAATAAAGGTAGAGAATGTAGACTGCACTATATGACACTCCTAAGACAGGAAGTAGAGGTACCAATGCCCAAAATGTGCTTTGTTCAAACCCTCTGACCGTATAAACCATTGCAGGGGGGACAAGTCAGTGGGAAGGGTAAGACCATGATGTAGGTAGGCATTAGCTACTGGCCACCTGACAGCAGACAAGTTGCCTCATGTAGATCTGTAAAGGTAAGACAGCATATCAGTTTTATTAGCATTGTTTGAGGATCAAATAACATTGCACACACACGTGTATTTCATACAGCATGAGCCTAGCACACACTGGGTGTTCAATAAATGGCCACACTGATAATTACCGTAGTTCATTCCTTTAGCCCAGTTCATTTAACTGGAAACAGTTTATCTTTCGTTTAAAAAGAATTCAGAAATTAAAAATTGAAACCAAAAACATTTTTCCCTGGAATTGTGCATCTTTTTTCTTCAGATACTTTTCCAGCCCCAAACAAATGTCTATGACTCGCTGGCCAAGGACTGTGTGGCTCATGGCTGCTGTGTGACCCTCTTCCTCTTTCCCAGCCAGTATGTGGATGTGGCCTCTTTGGGTCTCGTGCCTCAGCTCACTGGAGGAACCCTTTACAAATACAACAATTTCCAGGTAAAAGCCAGCAATTTGTACACCTCAGGTTTTCTACTGCCATTGGACTCTGGTGTTAAATCATAGATTAAGAAACCTATGCCCCCTTGTGGACAACTGACAAATAGCAATTCTAGAGCTGAAAGAGGCATATGTATATGTGATTAAGCAATTGCTTTCCTGTTCCCTAAGTGTTTGGCAACAGATTGAGCTCCCTTAGCCTCAGAGGTGAATTTCAATGTAGGCTTCCATGATAGGGGAAAATATATTCTATATGAAATTTTAGTATTTTAAATATATTTAAGATAATTGTTTTTAAAAGTAACTATGTATTTGTTTTAAACTGTTATGATTGGGGAGAGGGTCAGTTCATGATACCTCTTTCTTTCAAACCTTAATTAGGAGACAGAGTCATGAGACAGTAAAAAGTCAGCACGATGTAGGCATTGGGCTTGCTAATGCTTTACCCTTCAATATAGCAAACTTCTATACCCAGGTACAGGGTGGGCACAGTTACCATTGTGGACAACAGTACCTTCAAAACTTAACATATTGAGGGGCAAAAAGTATAAGCCTACTACAGGCAGGCTGCCTCCCCCCAAAAAGGACCTGAAATAGACTAAGCTATGCCTACCCAGTTCCTTAACTCAGACTTACTAATCAAATAAGTCACCTCCCCTCACCTGAGAAGAAGGGGTCAGGGGAGTGTCTCTAACTTACGTACCTATACATGGAAACATGGAGTGGGAATGAGTGTTCCCCCAACACAAATGACAAATGCTAATCATCATCTATTTTTATTTATCATCAATAATTTTTAATCACCTATTTACATATTTATATTGTAAACTAATTAAGGGATTTGGTAAGACCAAAGATTGCAAACAAAGTAAGATTGAAAAATCTTTAAGAGTCCTTTCTACGCTATCTGGAAAAAATGGGTTTTAATCAGATTTTAAGAATTAGGAATTGTTATTTTAAGTATTTTACTGCCATCTGGTGGGCATTGATCCTACTTTATTTTTTAGATGCACATGGATAGCCAACAATTTTTGAATGACCTCAGAAATGATATTGAAAAGAAAATAGGATTTGATGCTATTATGAGGGTTCGTACCAGCACAGGTAATTTTCAATTATACTATTTTTCAATTCTCTGTTGTGTAATTATTTCCTCTTCAAATTAATAACCAGCCAACAGAAAAAATAGCAATCAGTTAAATAGGAACAAAATGTCCCTTTTTATTTTTTATCATTGTTAGGTTTCAGAGCTACCGATTTCTTTGGGGGAATTTTTATGAACAACACCACTGATGTGGAAATGGCAGCCATTGATTGTGATAAGGCAGTGACTGTGGAGTTCAAGCATGATGACAAACTTGGTGAAGATAGTGGAGCTTTAATCCAGGTAATTTAAAATATATTTCCATCTTTGGTGTTTTAGTTTGTTACTGACATGGTCAGTTGGGGAGACTAAAATACCATCAACTCTGTTAGTCTCTCTGTAAAGAAATTCAACTCTATTGCTCCAAAGGCAAAAGTCATTAAATTACAGCACTCTATTGTGTATTCTCTGCACCTTGATTTACATATGCTATTTGTATGAAGTAGCAATTGTATGTCATCACATGAGCCCCACAGACTGTAGTCAGTGTTGTAGGCATTAGCAAACTGATTGCCAGCAGTGTTCACTTCTTTTAAGCTGTAGCACCCGTTCATTCATTTTTTGCATTCCTGCCATACGTCAGGCACCATGTTAAGTGCATTATTATATTATATGCAAGTATAAATAGAATTTGGTTTTTTAGTAAATAAAGTAGAAGCCATGGAGATCTTGAATTAAAACAAGAACAGTTACATCTAACGGTCATGGTTTTCAGATGCTAGCATCACCGTTAAAGAATGGAGAGGGGTTGGCATTAAGTTGAGGACGAACTCTAAGTAGTATTTATTTTTTTAATCACAGATATTTGAAAAAATGGATACTTGTTTGGATTCTTGAAATGTGTGTATCATCAGCATAAGACTTAAGTACATCAGTAAAGCTAGCCATATGTTTTTAAGGGAATTGAATCCCTGGTGATAAAATCTGGGATATGTGAAAGTAGACTAGCAGTAGATGCAAAGCAATAACTTGTGTGTGAAAGCCCAGTTAAAATTTAAGTTTAGAGGATCCCTGGGGCCCTGGGATTGAGTCCCACCTCAAGCTCCCTGCATGGATCCTGCTTCCCTCTGCCTGTGTCTCTGCCTCTCTCTCTCTGTGTGTGTGTGTCTCTTGTGAATAAATAAAGTCTTAAAAAAAATTAAGTTTAAACCAATAAAGTGCTACATAGAAACCCAGTGTATAAATTATCATTATACCTCCCTTGTAATTGTTCAACCATTAGCATAACATAAATAAGATCTGTGGAAGAATTAGAGGTCTTTGAGCTGTATACATTGTTCTGTAAATGCAAGTAAGATCAGGCTAGCTTGAGTAGATATGTTGACCAGAAAAACATGTACCCCTGATGTTGCCTTTGCAGTGTGCTGTGCTTTACACAACCATCGGAGGTCAGAGAAGACTTCGGATTCACAATCTTAGCTTGAACTGCAGCTCCCAACTGGCTGATCTCTATAAGAGCTGTGAGACAGATGCCCTTATCAACTTCTTCGCCAAGTCAGGTAACACTCTGCTAATCCTCTGATACGGTGTATCTTGCCTAATAATTCAGTCAACACTTCTTGGTTAATTGAATTAATAACTGACAACTACTGTGGTAGTATAGCCTTTTGGTGGGCAAATTCAGCACCTAGAAAAGCTGAGTACCTGGGAGAATAATTAGCATCTCTAATTCCAGATTAATAGTGATGTAACTCAGTTCAGGCCCACACTATACAGTTTTATTCAAAGTTTCCTTCAGTGGGTTCTGGAGTGGGTTCTGAGTTGAAATTTAGGAAAGTAATATTTAGGCTCTAATTATGGTGTGTGAGTATGCCCTCTACCACCAGGGGATAATGTCCCTAATGTTGGGCTGAACTTGCCTATCCATACCATGATCATTATGAAATGGGAGGGGCCAAGTTAGAATTTTCTTTGGTTCCTTCTCCCCTCCACACCCCCTTTTTGAGATTCTACACTAACTAAAGTTTAGAAGAAACAGCAGTCCAGCCCATAGGAATTCAGGACATCAGAAGATAGCAAATTGGTCTTTCTTTTCTTGATGTGTAGGTTTCTGTTTGAAATATTCTGTGGAAAAATCTGGACCAATTACCTACCTTTTGTTAGAGGTAGGCCATTGTTCTCCATTGGGTATGTATATCATCACAGTAAAATGGAGAATATTAACAAATGACTCTAACATTTTAAACACTGTTATTCCTTGCTGGGTGGTCTGAAGATAATAGCAGTTTGTTTATTATTATCATTTGAAGGGATTAATTTCTGAGCCAAGGCTTTGATGCCATTTTCATTGTTTTGTGCAACTAGCATTTAAAGCAGTTCTACACCAGCCCTTGAAGGTCATCCGGGAAATTCTGGTTAATCTGACTGCCCATATGTTGGCATGTTACCGAAAGCATTGTGCAAGTCCGTCTGCAGCAAGCCAGGTAACTCTCCTACTGTACTTAGATCCTAAAGCATTACAAGCAACTACACATTCTTTCAGATTTAGCTATTGAAGGCTTATGATGTTCCAGGCACTTAGATGCTGTGTAGTAAACTATACAACCAAGATTGAGAATGCCATTTGGGGAGGCTATAGTCTTTTTTACAGCCAACGTTAAGAAACTTAGTGGCTTTATGAGATGCATGAACCAAAAAATATGTGTGCATGTTGGGTTGACAATCACTACCTTATGTTTAAATCACAGAATGTTATATGTAAGAAGTGTTATAATATAAATGGGATTCTCTTTTGCATATAAAGATGGATATTTGGTTGAGAAATGTGTGTGCTTAAATATCTTCTTAGGCATGTTAATAATCATAGTTGACATGAGCAAATGGCAGGAATGGCTTCTTTATATTTTATAAACATAAATATAATTTATAAATATGGAGTTCTTTTATTTAAAAGTTAATAGGTATAAAGAGTGTCGAAGGAAATGTCTGTGTATCATCTACTACTTTGAAATTTTTAGAAGAGCTTTTAAATAAGTCTCATTTATACTCTCAGATAAAAGAAAAAGTAGAATCTCATGTTCATATGTATTTTTGCATCTGTTCTCTTGTTCACGTTTTTCTGTCAGTCAAAGAAAGCTAAATGCCACTTTTCAGAATTTTATGTTGAATATCTGAATATAGAATTTGGATTGAAAGAGAAGACAGTGAACAACAGATGGGAAAGCTTTGTGGTTAACTTATTGTCAAAAATGGGTGCTGAGAGGACATCTGAAACCACACTCAAAAGTAAGGCCGTAGAAACAGAGATGTTGTAGGTAAAATTGGAAGGTGGGGAGCAAATTTCATAATCTGGGTAAAGAAGGAAAATAAAATGCAGTTAGTGGCTTGGACTTTTCACAAAGAAATCCTTTGTGTGCTGTTCTTTTTTTATTTTTTTATTTTTTTATTTTTTTTTTTAAATTTTTTTAAATTTATTTATTTATGATAGTCACAGAGAGAGAGAGAGAGAGGCAGATACACAGGCAGAGGGAGAAGCAGGCTCCATGCACCGGGAGCCCGATATGGGATTCGATCCCGGGTCTCCAGGATCGCGCCCTGGGCCAAAGGCAGGCGCCAAACCGCTGTGCCACCCAGGGATCCCTGTTCTTTTTTTTTTTTTTTTTTTAAGATTTTATTTATTATTCATGAGAGACACAGAGAGAGAGAGAGAGAGGCAGAGACACAGGCGGAGGGAGAAGTAGGCTTCCTACTGGGAGCCTGATGTGGGATTCAATCCCAGGGCCCTGGGATCATGACCTGAGCCAGAGGCAGATATCTGTTCCACCACTGAGCTACCCAGGTGTCCCCTTTCTGTGCTGTTCTAAGTGATTAAATTAGCCACCCATTCTTCTATGTCCTGTGTTGACAGTCACATAAGGAACTCTTGAATCTGTATGTCAGTGTCACTCCTCATTATCATCCGAAAGATTTGATACTTCGGTAACTGAACTCCAGTATTGGTACTCTTTCACAGTATACTTGTTTAATTTATACAGAACCCACCGGTGCACCTGGATCTAGTCCAGTCACGAGCATTTTACACTCCAGTTTTAGTTTGTTTTACAGTTCTAGAAACATTCTGTCTCTGGAGTATCTCATACTTCAGAAGGAGTAGTTTAAAGAGAACAGGTATAGTTAAGTGTCCTCTCAGAAAGTGTATTTGTTAATGTTAAAGCAACTGGATTCAAAGACCTTAAGTTAAAAACAAATCTGTTGCCTGTTTAAGGAAAGAAATAAAATCTGTCTTTTCCTTCTGGTTTGAAAGTTAAAGGCTTTGTCTCTACTACTAGATCATGTGGTTATACAGTTTAATTATTTCTGGAGGAAAAACATGATGATGCCAGATTTTTCTCTGAAAAAGTTCCTGTTTTTATCATGAGATTTTACTTTCTCCAAGAGCACATTTCAAGTGTACATTTCAACCAGTGATGTGTTATAATAAATGACATAATTTAGATATTTTATGATTATCCATCATGGAGTGGGGAAAATGTAGGGATTATAAAACTTAGTGACAGTAGTATATTAAAATATACTCTCACTTAAAAACATGAAATGGCTGGATTTGGGGTTCTCTTCAGAGAATGTAACTTCAGATGTATTGCCCATCCACAGTTCACTTGTGAGAAACAGCATCTGAGAACAGTATACTTGGATTATATGACACTGGACCTCAGAAGATCTGCTTTTATTGAACAGGGCCAAGACTAGCTTGAGGCAAGAGAGGCACTTAGTATGCAAAATTTAAGGGGGCATCTACTCTGAAGGTCATATTTAGATGCTGGGTTAAGACATAATAACTACAGGGACACTTGGGTGGCTCAGCAGTTGAGTGTCTGCCTTCAGCTCAGGGTGTGATCCTGGAGTCCCAGAATTGAGTCCCACGTCAGGCTCCCTGCATGGAGCCTGCTTCTCCCTCTGCTTGTGTGTCTGCCTCTCTCTCTGTCTCTCATGAATAAATAAATAAAATCTTAAAAAAAAAGACATAACTACAAACAACATTAAAGCAATTTGTTAAGCTTATATAAGCAAGCTAGATTCTTTTTATTACATCTGATAATGTACTCTTCCGAACTTAAATACATTACATTGGATGAGAGTACAGTGACTTCAAATAGCAAGTCAGATGCACCTAACTGCAAAATAGTTTTGTTTTTTAAAAATTCATCACCACTTCCA
The DNA here is from genome assembly GCF_905146905.1 of Nyctereutes procyonoides. NCBI lineage: Eukaryota > Metazoa > Chordata > Mammalia > Carnivora > Canidae > Nyctereutes > Nyctereutes procyonoides. The sequence continues at coordinate 766,536 of NW_026575130.1, forward strand.
TCATTTCAGAACTCAGAGAAGAATTCTCCAAATTCAATCAAACTGGACTCAGGTGAATTTCTATGCCTTCTTCACCTGTACCTTTTCTCTCCAAGAATGATTGTTATTTATGGAGGGGATCCAGAGAGGTGGGGTAAGGTTTACAGTGCCACATTTTCTTCCCCACCTCAAAAACATTGACTAAGGTTTTTTGTGCCCTAACTCCATTCTTTTCCATCGTCAATTTTCCTCCTTATGTACCTCCTCTGTTTTCTTCTGCATGTCCCCTCTGATCCAATCTCTTTTGGTCAGACTTTTAGTCCTGTAGGGCCATCATAGGCCAGGAAGCTCACCCATTGGTGGCATTTAGGACAATAGATTTCTAAACTATCTTAATATAACCTGATTAATGAAAAGCAACCAGTGAATTTATAAGATATTTTAAAAACTGTGTGTACATGCTTCTAGATGAGAATCTAAGAATATTCTTAATCCATAATATGTAAAGCACCTAACTGATAACTGGCCAAGCATTAAGGCCACATGGCTCTGGAATAGGATTATGACCTGGTTCCTACATCTTTTTATCTTATTTTTCTTTGCTTGAAAAAGTGATGCAGTAGCAAATGTTGTCAAATAAAAACCTTCCATACTAGAGACAAAAAATTATAAGAAGAGTATTCTACTCTGATGAGGAAACATGCGTTTACCTGTCTTTGATTCTCTGAAAAAAGATTAGGAGGAGAAGGGAAACAAACTACAAAGTAGAATTGTCCTGAAATAGGTTTGCCTGAACCAGTTAGAAAACTCTTATACACTCCTTACTTAGTAGATCATGAGAAAAAACTTAAAATATGAAAAGATTTAAATTGAGGAATAAATCCTAATGGAGTCACGAGGAAATTTTCTTTTCAGTGTGGATTCTGATAAGTATATATTCTTTCTCATCATTAAGAGAGAACACTATGGGCAGCCCGGGTGGCTCAGCGGTTTAGTGCCACCTTCAACCCAGGGCATGATCCTGGGGACCTGGGATCAAGTCATGTGTCGGGCTCCCTGCATGGAGCCTGCTTCTCCCTCTGCCTGTGTCTCTGCCCCTCTCTCTCTCTCTCTCTCTCTCTCTCTCTCTCTGTCTGTCTCTCATAAATAAATAAAATCTTTAAAAAAAACACTAAAAAAGAAATCATGAATTTATAGATCAGATATTTATATTTGTAAATTATCATTATCTTCTATGTATCTTTTTTCTTTTGGGTATTTCATTGTCCATTGACCTATTGTTGAATGGAAGGAAGTGACGCTCAGATCCATCTTGATTCTTGGTCATTTTTATAAAATTGGGTTGGGAGAAGGTTAAACAATACAAATTATTTGTAAATCTTTTTTTTAAATTCATCAGGATAAGTTTCCAGAAGTGCTACATTGTATTTGTATTTGCAGCATCACATTACAGTATGTATGTACTTCAGAATAGTAAGAGTGAGCTCACATGAGCCAAAGTGGGGATGGAGAAGGAGAGTACAGGTGGATCAGAAAGACAGAATTAAAATAATTCATTTACTAATTGAAGGTAAATAAAAAATGATATTAGGGTTCATCTGGTAGTTCTAGTATCTCAAATAGGAAACATCAGAGGAAGAACATATTTATGGGATTGTAGGAGTTTGATTTTGCCTATTGCCATTCAGCAGTGACACACCTAAATCCATGAAGCATTTCCTATCTTAGTTTGTATCTATAGTATTGCAACCTCCTTGTTATGTTTTATCTGTTTATATCTGTCATCTCTGATGGACTTCGGCACCTTGTGACATTGACTGTCTCTTATTCCTCTGAATATCGTTGACACTTTGCATAGAACCCATGACACCATTCAATATGTGTTTCATGAGTTTATGACTAACTGTGAATTTAAGATGCATGAAAAGAATAAAGCGATATCTCACAGACAGTTGAAAAAATACTGTTCTTAAGAGATAGTGGTTGGTAATACAGTTTAGGAAATCATTTATTTAATTGTATTTAATAAATGTGTGATACTATATGCTAGGTACCATCATAAGTGCTTCATAATAATCATTTGATCCTCCTAACAATCCCAGTTTTAGATGAGAAAACCTGGGAAAAGGGAGAATGATTTGCCCAGGGTCATATACCTGGTAAGAGACAGAGCAGGGACTGCCTTCTGCCAAAGCACCGAGAGAAAACTAACTGCCGTTCTGTGAATACCTAGGTGTGCCAGTTTCTGTGTTCTACGTACTTTATCTGGACTTATCATTGAATCCTCACCTCACCTCAAAAACAAATGGTGGTTCTGTCTTACAGAGAAAGTTCAGGGTTCTTTCTGATAAAGGCTATAATAAGCACATGAAATGAATGTCTTTCTTTTTCAGCTTATTTTACCAGATTCCATGAAAGTATTACCAGTGTACATGAATTGTTTGTTAAAAAATTGTGTGCTGCTTAGCAGACCAGAGATCTCAACAGATGAGCGGGCATACCAGAGACAGCTGGTCATGACCATGGGTGTGGCCGACTCTCAGCTTTTCTTCTATCCCCAACTTCTACCAATAGTAAGTATAATGCAGTGGTGCATTTCCTAGAGGAGCCTGGAAGGGATATGTTATATATTTTCCTTTTCCATATGTTATATCTGAAACATTTTGTTCTTGAGAAGAAATTTAAAGTCACTAATGCCTTCGGAGTATGTAGTGTGGGACTGAGAGCACAGACAGGCTCTTTGAGCAAGTTGTATATGGGCATCAACATGTGTTCAGAAAGGTGATGGTGATGGTGGGGGATTCGAGGTGTTCCTACTCCAGGAAATTGCTCAGATGATTACTTTTCTTTCCTCATGCTCTAATTGGCAGGTTGAAAAGTCAGAATATAAGTTGGAGCAAGCCAAGCTTCAATTATTCGAGCCAAGCTTATAGCATTAAGGGCAACTGATATGTGTGTACATGAGATCTCATGTACACACGTGAATTTGTTTCTGTACAAGGTCTGAGTGTTTAAGAGTCACCACATTTAATTAGAATGGCTGTGATTAGCCTTGACCAAATACAATTAAGGATTTACAAATCAGCATATATTTTAGGGCACCTACACTTTACAAGGGAACAACTTTACTTGCTCTCAAAGACTTTACTTTGTATGTATTCCACTTATTTGAAGTCAGTCTTAATGTCTTATATGCCTCTATACTCTGTGACTAAGCTCTTTTTCTCTGAGACCTAACAAGTTCAAGTTATAATTGAGGGATAAAAGAGGGGAAGGCTGATGGCATATTTCTAATTCCCATATTGAAAGTCCTATGTAGGCTCTCAGTAACAATACAATCTGTATTAAATTAGGTTGGAAATTAAAAATTTCAACATGAATGTTAGGTATGAATTATTAAAAAATGATTGATTTTCAGATAAAATTGAATTAGCAACAACCTGTTTGCCAGAGCAAACTAGAACTCTAAGGATAAGAGTATCACCACTCCACTAAAATCTTCTTGCCCAGGTCACCATGGCCAGCATGTTGCTAAATCCAAAGGGCAGTTCGCCAGCATCTGCCATAGTTTATTTCTTCCTCTAGGAACACCTTCTTCACTTGACTTCTCTTAGTTTCTCTGCTTCCTTGGCCACTTTTCCTGCTGCCTTTGCTAGCTTATCCTCTTCTTGTGAGAGCATCCTGGTGCTCAGTCCTTGGGAAGCTTCTCTATCTGCACTCAACCCCATAGGGGGCTCATCTGTCCTTTCAATGCCACTTACACACTGATTCCCATGTTCATCTCCAGCCAGGCCTCTATCCTGAACTCTAGATGTGTCATTCCTGTAGCCTACCAAGCATCTCTCTGTGGGTATATAATGGGCACCTTAAACTGAGCCCTGATTGCCTCTCCACTCCTGCTCTCCTGCAGTCTTCTCCATCCCCATTTGCCTCTGCTCTCTCTCTTGTCAATTCTTCCGGCCAAAGCTTGCAGTCACCCTTGACTGCCTTAGTTCATTCATATATCGCATCTCATCCACCAGCAAACATGTCAGCTCTCCTTGCCAAGAATGTCCAGGTTTTGATTACTTTCTCTCCTTCTTATCTGTCACCACCCAGATTCGAGCATAATCATCTCTCCCGTGAACTATGACAGTACGCTCCTAGCAAACCTTGACACTTTCACCTTTGCCTCTCTGGTCTGTGTTCGGCATAAAAGTCAGAGTGATCCTGTTAAAATAATTATGAGCTCACATCCATTTACTACTCAAAACACTGTAGGATTTCCCATTTCAGTAAATACCACATTTCCTACTGCCTTGGCCCAGTGCGGTCTGTACTAACCTCCTTTGCTTCCTACCTGATCTCATCTTTTGTTACTGTCCACTTCCTCACTCTACTCCAGGTTCCCCAGCCTCTTGCTGATCCTGAAACATCTGAGACAGATTCTTGCCCTCAGATCTTTGCACCAACTGTTTCCTCTATCCTGAATGTTCTTCCCCAGAGATCCCCATGGCCCCATCTCTCATCTCTTCAGGTCTGTTCAAAAGTTACCTTCCCAACAAGCCTTCTTGGACTACCCTGTTTAAAATTGTACCACCAGCACCGACATGCCCTGTCTGTCTCACTTTCTGCTGCTTTTCTTCATAGCACTTAACACCATTTAAAACTCAGTGTATCTTATTTATGTTATTTGTTGCCTCTTATTCCTTCCAAAAAATGATTAGCTGTTCGAGGCAGCTTGAACAGTTACTGTCTAATGACAAGAATAATGCCTGGCACACAATAAGCATTCATTAAATATGCACTGGAAGGAAAGAAGGGAAGAGATGAAAGGAAAAGGGAGAGAGAGAGAGAAGGGGAGGAGGACAGACTAACTCTCCTGCCTTTGCCTTTACAGCACACTTTAGATGTCAAGAGTACAACACTTCCTGCTGCTATTCGTTGCTCTGAGTCCCGTCTTTCAGAAGAAGGAATATTCTTATTGGCTAATGGTCTAAACATGTTCTTATGGTTAGGAGTTAGTAGCCCACCAGAACTGGTCCAAGGAATATTTAATGTGCCATCCTTTGCACATGTCAACACAGATATGGTAAGTAGGTTTTTTTTTTTCGTTTTTGAGGTAATATACAAATTCTTTTTTTAAAAAAGATTTTATTTATTTATTTGAGAGAATGAGTATGAAAGAGAACAAGTTGAGGGGAGGGCTAGAGGGATAAGCAGATTCCCTGCTGAGCAGGGAGCCGGACTCAGGGCTTAATCCCAGGACCCTGGGACCATGACCTGAGCCAACTCTCACTTAACCAACTGAACCACCCAGGTAATGTACAGATTTTTAAATGTTTCGTGTTCATGTGCAACCACATACTACAAAGTAAAAAAGAACAATTAGGCATATAGTTCTTTATAAGAAAGAGGATTTAATGTTTTAATGAATAACAATTAGCTGGTATAAAGTTTTTGTATAAAATATCAAACAAAAAAAAAACAAAAAAAAACAAAAAAAAATATTATCAAACAACCAAAATACATGACTCTAATTAGAGATTACCAACACATCCCAATCATTTACTGTGTGTTCATTACTGTGCTTTAAATACTTTAAAAACATCATTCCATTTAATTCTCATAACAAATCAGTGAGATGGATATTGTTGTCAATGTTTTATAGATGAATTAAGGTTTGGAGACAAGTTCTTTCAGGTGGAAAGTGAATTTAGTTCTTATACTCTGTACTCATCCCTGAACTGCATATTTAGAAGAATGCAGAAATCTTTTATACATGTTCAGCTACAGACTAAGACTATGTCAGATTAGTGAGTTGCAAAATAATAATCTTACAAAAACAGGTTATTATACCCCTTTGTTATATATGTTATATACTCCTCTCATTATAAAAGAGACTGTGGACTTGATATAAAATGAATACAAATGACTTTATTTTTGAAGTTCCTTAAGAGGGGTGTCTGGATAGCTCAGTCATTTAAAGTTCTGCCTTCCACTCCAGGTGTGATCTCAGGGTCCTGGGCTCGAGCCCCATGTCGGCCTCCCTGCTTGGCTCCCTCTCCCTCTGCCCCTCCCCACTACTCATGTGCTTTCTCTCTCTCTCAAATAAATAACATCTTAAAAAAAAATAATTAAGTGCCTTAGGAAAAACCAGCAATTACAGTTTGTTTGAGAGTCAACATTTATTGCAGATCTTATTTAAAGACCATTTGGCATGAGCACCATTGCTATGATGGCTATTGTCTTAATCTGCTTAATGGTGGATTTCTTATGAGTTCACATGTATAGATCAGCAGATTTGTTGCCTGAGGCCAAACTTGTATGATGGCAAACTGAATTAACTCTAGTTAATTCCCCAATTTCTGTTATGAAGATAGATACATAATATCTTGGAGGAAGAGACAGGATCAAGTTTCCAGGCTAGGTAGGTGGTCAGTTTAGACAGCTGCATATCCATTGTGAGTATCAAAAATATATTTTTAAAGGTGTCCATGTCTACTAAGTCTACTAAGAGACTAGTTTTAAGATGAAAATTTAGAAATAGCAAGATGTTTGCATGTGGTTAAAATTAAGGAATGGTTAGAAATGCTATTTTTAAAAAATAAATTAAAATTCAATAGACAAAGAGCTATGAATTTGAGGAATGCTTATATAAAATTTAAGGAAGCTTCCTCATCTGTCACAATGTATTATTGTAGTAAATGTTAAATGTCTATTTGCTGAATTGATTATTACATAAGAAATCTCCAAAGTTTCTCTATCTCAAAGCAACAGATTGATGTTTATATCAGTGTGCCTCCTCTCCACCTTCAAAAAAGAAAAGGAAAAACTAAATATCACTTTCATTTCAGAGACAGTTGGCACTTCAAAACATGTATGTGAAGTGTACTAACATTATTTGTTACATAAAAAGATCTACCTTGATGTCAAAAAATACACATATAGGGGATGGAATGTGAATATAAATAATGAATTTTTTTTTTTTTAACACAACTCCTGTGGAAAATATTGGCCATGATCTTTTCCTGACACTTGTGACTTGATGGTAAAATGTTCTATTTTGGCTTTCCAATGGCTGATTCACAGATGATGTTTTAGCTCTTGATATCTTTTTTTGAAAAGTAGGCATTAGCATTTTACTGTCTTATTGGAAGAAATGAAGTCCAGATCCTTCATGTTCCCTGGAGGCCATGTCTAGGTAGATGGTTATTTTTTATAAGCCTTTAGCCAGATTTCAGGGACATCTCAGGGGCCACAGTCTCCTTGAAAAATCAGCATTTGATGGTTTGTCTAATTTTGGAACAGTGGTATTTAGATGGCGTTTTCTAAACATGATAATGATTCACATGGCAACAGATCCACTGTAGGAATAAGGTACATCCTTTTCTCCCATGATAAAGCCTTGAAATAGCCACCTTACAAGGGGATTAAATATGGTGAATGATCTAAAGATATCCTTTGCATAAAACATATACCCATTGTATAGTTATAGTGATGTACCTGTGTCAAATTCCAGAGAAGGAGGTTTATTTTCAAAAGATGGAGAGTTAGAATTCGTAGAAGTATATGCCAATTAGAATAATTAATTTTTAGTGCATTTTTTTTCACACTTTTGGTTTTTAGGTAAACAAACTAAGCCAATAATCATATGGTGTAGAAGGATGTTTTTTAACTTTTACATTCTGATAATCTCATTGCTGCTTCTAAGTGTTACCAATTACACTGAAACTTAAACTTTGGTTTTCTTAAATTTAGACATTACTGCCTGAGGTTGGAAACCCATATTCTCAAACACTCAGAATGATAATGAGTATTATCCAACAAAAGAGGCCATATTCAATGAAGGTAAGAATGAGATTTTATTTTTTTCCTTTCTTTGTGTTTTTTAAAAATTTCATCACAAACTTTATTATTTATTTATTTATTTATTTATTTATTTATTTATTTATTTATTTATTTATTTATTAAAGATTTTATTTATTTATTCGAGAGAGAGAGAGAGGCAGAGAGGCAGAAACACAGGCAGAGGGAGAAGCAGGCTCCATGCAGGGAGCCCGATGCAGGAGTTGATCCCCGGAATCCGGGATCACACCCTGAGCCAAAGGCAGTGCTTAACTGCGGAGCCACCCAGGCGTCCCTCATTACAGACTTTTAAAATGCATGTCCTGTGTCTTTATCATGTGAACTTTTTTTTTTTAACAACATTTTTTTTTAATTTTATTTTATTTTATTTATTTATGAGAGAGAGAGAGAGAGAGAGAGAGAGAGAGAGAGAGGCAGAGACACAGGCAGAGGGAGAAGCAGGCTCCATGCACCGGGAGCCTGATGTGGGATTCGATCCCGGGTCTCCAGGATCGCGCCCTGGGCCAAAGGCAGGCGCCAAACCGCTGCGCCACCCAGGGATCCCTCATGTGAACTTTTTTATAGAAACATCATATTAACCTCTAATATAGCTACCTACTCAACAGATGAAAACATAAAAAGTAAACGGCTATCACCACAGGCTGACCATAGGTTATTTTAGTAAGTATTAACTTAGTAATCATGAAGAACTTTTTCATGGCTTAGTAGCAATTGATACCATTAACAGACTATGAAATGACTGCCTTTAGTGCTTAAAAGTACTTAATTCAGAACTACCATTCAGAACATTTTTAAAATTTTATTTTTACAGCTTTAGATTTATGTTCTTTGAGAAGTTTGTTATTCTAGCCCTTCTAAGCCCTTCAAAAGCTTTTAAGTTTGAATAAAAGAACATGAAATATCTGTAACTCAGGAAAATTATACCTTGTTATTAAGTCCCAGCTACTTACCTATCTTCCTTCTCCAGCTCAATATTAGACTCTCCTAGAATTTAAAATGTACAGTCGATGCTGCTTTATTACTGTGCCACTCCCTGCAGAGGTATAGGACACTCACCTGGAGGTGGACCTCTACAACAGTCAGGGTATTATGGGTCATTTTCCCCTGAAACATAAATGTGATAGGAATCTAAGTCAACATCCTTAACCATAAAAGATATTAATGCATGCTCACATCAACTTTAGGCAGAGCTGAGGTAAATTGAACTAATGAAGAGCTTTATAATCTCTAGGATGACTGGGTAACCACAGAATCTTTCCAGAATTCTTTTCACACCACATGACATCTACTCAAGGTCAGTTTCAAGGCAAGACCTAGAGATGGCAGAGAAGGCTCACACTAAATAAATTTTTCATATAATATTCTGAATGCCTGGAGGCATGTAATAAAATCTAAGGTTTCATGAAACAAAAATTGACAACCACGATATTGAGTGCACAGCAATGATGATCCATCCACCTTTATTCCAGCTGCAGCAGCAGCATCCCCACCACCTGCTCCATTTGCAGAGAAGAGGCTAAATGTGGAGATCATTTTTGTGCTCAGTAGCCTCTCCTTCAAGGACAAATAAAACTTCTCTCTCCTCTGCTTTCTCCTATCTGCTCTAATAGTGCATGTTATTAGCTTTTTATAAAAATATCTGGAATAAGCTCTGAATATATGTAAATAAGATATGAGCAGTTGCATGTTAACTAATTTTGTCTTGCATACTTAAATCAAATTTTCTTATGTGCCACTTGCAAATGTATCTGTTGTTTATAAGACTTGGGCCTTTTCAAGGTGCTATCTGTATAACAAACTTGAAAATCTAAAATCTACAGATACTAGAGTTGAAAGGAATCTAGAAGATACCTGGTCCTCCCACTACTTTTCATCTCCCTCCAGCACCATCTAACAGATAGGAAAGTGAGGCTCTGCGGAGTTCACTCACGTGCATTACTGTCTCCTGGCTAGATCGGGGCAGATACAGGCTGAGCACCAGCTGCTTAGTCCACTGTACTTGGCCCTGACATTTGAAAATAAACCACACAAAGGAAATAAAAACACATTTATAGAATCTCTAGATCTCTTTTAAAGAGTCAAGATTGAATAGGGAACAAAAGCTGGAACGGAAGGGTCAAGAACAGTAGAATCAAATCCAGAAGGCCCTTGTAGACCTCATCATTGTCTCCATGCTTTTATATTTTTGGGGGAACAAGAAGAGATTGCTATCACGCTATATATGGGAAGATCAGCTAAATCAAATGTCTCACTGATAAATTCTCGTCCTGCCCTGCTCCAGGTTCTCTGTGTTCCATGCCCTTGTCATTCTTTTCTTCCACATGTGTTTTCTAGATTACTCCCCTCCCATTGGTTCCTTTCTAGTTTATAAAGCAGTTCAAATCTACCTTCATTGGGGATCCCTGGGTGGCTCAGTGGTTTGCCGCCTGCCTTTTAGCCCAGGGCGTGATCCTGGAGTCCCGGGATCGAGTCTCACATCAGGCTCCTTGCATGGGGCCTGCTTCTCCCTCTGCCTGTGTCTCTGCCTCTCTCTCTGTGTGTCTCTCGTGAATAAATAAATAAAATCTTAAAAAAAAAAAAAGCAAATCTACCTTCATTGAAGCTCCTATTTCTCCAAGATTCTGCTTCCCTTTTATTTTTGTATTAAATACTAACAATATACCAGGCATTTTATCACTGTGCTTCTTGAAAAAGCCATCTATTAACTGCTTATATTCTCTCATTCCCATGTCTCCAGCTACATGACAATGGGCAAACTGCTAAGGAAATTCTCAATCCCTTTACAACACTTAAAAAATTGAGTATTACCTCTTTCCTCAAATTTTCTCTTCTGTCAACTTTCAAAACCGTATTTTGTCAGAATGCTCCTTTCTCACTGACCTTTTTCTTTGGCTTCCTTTTGTTTATCTGCCCCATAAGAAGAGTTGGTGTCCCCCTAAGTTGTGTCTTTGGCTGTCTTCTCATTCAGCTCATTCTTTTGGGCCATCCTAATCACTTTCATTACTTATGAGGGCAGGCAGTGAGAGATGAGAAGGGTTTTGAAGTGCAATGATTCTTTTTTTTTTTTTAAGATTTTATTTACTTATTCATGAGAGACAAAAAGAGAGACACAGGCAAAGGGAGAAGCAGGCTCCCTGTGGGGAGCCTGATATGGGACTCAATCCCAGGACCCTAGGATTATGACCTGAGCTGAAGGCAGACTCAACCTCTGAGCCACCCAGGCCATGATTCTTTAAGGCCACTGGTACTGTGGCCTAGAGAATATAAACAGGGACTACTTGAGATGGTCAGTTCTTCCATGAAGGGGCTACATAGGAGGCTGGGAGGCAACCAGCACTGATCATTTGAATATTCTCTTGCCACTCTACATAAGGCTATGTTCCTCCCTATAGAAATGTAAATGGAAGGGGCTGATAAAATATGGATTCCCCAGTTCATCTCAGTACTTTTTCCTCTTATTTTTGTGGTCTACTCCTTGAGGAGAAGACCACCAGCATGTTAAGACAGCTAAGACTACTTGCCACCACTTCCATGAATCTGCTTCCTGAAACCTTCCACCATACTTTCTGTGTCATTCTGGAATGAGTAGTGAGTAGTTCAACTTTGTCTGTAGAAACTCAAATGGTAGAGCCAGGGCTTTTTTTGTTTTGTTTTAAGATTTTATTTATCTTAAAGATAGAAAGGAAAGAGCATGAGCACAGAGAGGAGCAGAGGGAGAGGGGGAAGCAGACTCTTTACTGAGCAGGGAGCCCTCGATAGGGCTCAATCCCAGGACCCTCAGGTCATGAGCTGAGTCCAACTCAGATGCTTAATTGACTGAGCCCCCCAGGCAACCTGAGCCAGAATATTTGTTATTTTACCTTAAAGCTAAATTTATTCCTAGGCTGAAATTCATTTCCTGTTCTATTTCCCACCTCATATCATAGCCAGACACACTTCATCAAAGGTTTTACAGTGAGCACCACAGGAAAATAAATAAGCCAAGTGAATGGCAGCAACAAAATATGTCCCTCACATGTGTAGTATGAACTCCCCCCCCCCCCATTCATTTCCAGAGAAATTAAATTCTAAAGAAATTCTAAAGAAATCAGAGCCTCAAATCCATCCATTCACAATGTCTCATACTGCCCAATCCCAGCCAGGGCGTTTTCACTGAGGCCAGATCCACATTGCCATTGGCCATCAGACACAATGTAGAGGCCTAGTGGCAGTTGGGAGAAGGTAGGTAACACCATCAGTAAAAAGAAAATGGCCTTGGCTTCAGGCTCACCAGGTTGCAAGTCTGAAGCTTCCATCAAAGGTTTGTTTTGCTTCTCCATGTTGGAATGGAGTGTGCCTGTCCACACAGCTGTTCCAGTGCCGTGTCCCCATTTCCACATGGATAAGCAATTAATGAGTTTGCATTTTCTTTTTTTCTAAGTCTTAGAAATCCATTGTGTTTTACATTTACAGCACAACCCAGTTCAGACTAGCCATGTTTCAAGTGTTCAATAATCACATCTAGGTGGCTACACTTCTGGACAGCATGGCCCTAGATAGTTGTTAGGAGCAGGGAACAAGAGTCCCCTGTGTAGTCCATCTCTGTAGCACCTCTCAATTGTTTATTGTTCTTTTCTTTTTTTTTTTAGTAGGTTCCTGGCCAATGGGGGGCTTGAACTCATGACACTGAGATCAAGGATCACATGTTCTACCCATGTAGCACCTCTCAAATCTCCTCCCTTTCTACCTTTACTGCCCTGTAATTCAGATCCTAATCATCTCTACCTTAATGCCTCCAACTGCTTCCTATGTAGTTTCCCTCATCTCCTAATGCATTCTATATGCTGCCAGTTAACTCCTCTTGTTCTGCAGCACTTTCACTGGATCATGATTCCCTCAAAAGTTCCAACTCACTTAGGCTTTTGTCCCTAATCTTAAGGTTGTTTATCCCTAACCTTCTACTGACTTTGAGACTGTTAGTTCACATGTCAGCCATATCCATCTTTGGAATGTGGTGTACGGCACCCCATTATGGAATGTTCTCTAAGCCCCATCTTTAAGGAAATCCTACCTTATCCTTTAAGACTCCAGTGATAGTACCATTCTGAAGCCTTGCCCATGGTGCTTTATGTTTCATTGTTGCCACTTATACTTGTATGTCTTGGGTTTTATGGTTTGGGGGTCAGTGCCTCCCTCCACTCTGGATAATAGGCAATTTCCCATCATCCTCTAAAGCTTCACACAGTGGACATAATATAATTTTGGTGAAATTTAAGCATACAAAATTGAGCGACATTCAGAGAATGTTCATAACCACCTACCTTGTTATTTTTCCTAGCTGACAATAGTAAAGCAGCGAGAGCAGCCAGAAATGGTTTTCCGACAGTTCCTGGTAGAAGACAAAGGACTTTATGGAGGATCTTCTTATGTGGATTTCCTTTGCTGTATTCACAAAGAGATCTGCCAGCTGCTTAATTAATTGGATCTTCTCTATTGTTAATGTTGCATTTCTAAGGAGATAATCTCCTTCTTGGTGCCTAATTCTCCAGATGATAACCGGCTAGTTTTGATTTCTCGCTTTTTCAGAATAGCTTTCCAAGACGACACTTAGGACTTCAGCTTTGGTGCTCAGGTATAAAGTCAATGAAGGTACAATTGTACCTTTTAAAGGGAACATTCGATTTCTGATCGCACAATTTTTAACTGTTAAAAGTGATACAGTTTGCATTTCATGAAAGGCATAGTTTACAGAACTGTAAACATTCTCAGTTTTTTTCTTTGTGCTAGACATATAAATTATTTTTCAAAATGTATAGATTTGGGGTAAAAAGTTGTCTTGGCTCTCCCATTTGCAGTGAGGGGGAAAAACATTTTTACATTATACCTAATTTTTTTTAAACCATGTAACACCTATTAAACGTTTTTCAACTTAAAGTTTGCCTTGCAGACTTTTAATAACCTTGGAATCTATTTGGTAGAACAATTTGTGTTCTATGTTTTTTTCATAATTGTATGTTGTGTATGTTAAAACTATTTTCCAGTTGTTGTTTTGTCTATAAAACTGTCTTAATCTATATTCTTAATGGTTCTCTGTACAATTTTGAGGGTTTCTACCTGTAAATAATGGATATTAACCGGTATCAATAAATCACTTCATATGCTCTTTACTCAAGAGGTAGAAATTTTTAGGTATCTTGAGGTTTTATTTTATTTTTTTAAATATTTTATTTATTTATTCATGAGAGACACACAGTGAGAGGCAGAGCCACAGCAGAGGGAGAAGCAGGCTCCCTGTGGGGAGCCTGATGCAGGACTTAATCCCAGGACCCTGGGATGACACCCTGAGCGAAAGGCAGACATTCAACCACTGAGCTACCCAGGTGCTTTGGTATTTTGAGATTTTAAAAAGAAATAAGGGGGATCCCTGGGTGGCGCAGCGGTTTGGTGCCTGCCTTTGGCCCAGGGAGCGATCCTGGAGACCTGGGATCGAATCCCACATCGGGCTCCCGGTGCATGGAGCCTGCTTCTCCCTCTGCCTATGTCTCTGCCTCTCTCTCTCTCTGTGACTATCATAAATAAATAAAAAAACTTAACAAAAAAATAAATTAAAAAAAATAAAAAAATAAAAAGAAATAAGGGTAATACTCAATGTCTTGGAAAAAGTTATTTAAATGGTTCACTAAGAACAAATTGGAAAAACTAAAAAAAAATTTTGGGGGGGTTTGGAAAGTATTTTAAATGAATAAATCAATCTAGGAAATATCAGAGACAATGTACTTGAGAAATGCATTTTAAAAAATTCTCTAATATGTCCTCTGGGCAGAATAATAGAAATGGGCTGGCTACATGAGACCATTATTAATGAATATATATATATATATATATATTTATTTATATATTTATTTATTATATATTTATTATATATATATATTTATATATATATATATAAACAAACCTGGGAGAGTGGTTTTGAGTGGTCTGACACAGGCATCTGTCCTGTATCTGCCCTATTCAACTTTGGTATCAATGATATGAATAAATATTAAGAGTTAAGTATATTGAGTACATATAATGTCCTAAGGACTGCACTATGTGTTTTATGACCATTTATTCCTCATGGTAACCCCAGTCTCATTACTGGCCCCATTCACAGATGAGGAAAAGACCTGAAGTAATTAAGTCAAGATCCTGTTTATGATTACACAGCTAGTAAGGTTTACAAATGAGATGCTATGAAATTGAGTAGAATAGTAAACTAACAGGATTAAAATCTCTTCCCATGTTAGCCAACTGACGTTTCAGATCAAGTTGGATGGGTTTAGTATATGTGCTGCCGAAGCGAGCACATGGATGGGTTTTAAACAAGAAGAAATGTATGATCTTGAACTTGTGTTAAAAAAAAAAAACACACCTGCAGATACTCCTTGGAAACAATGGTATTTAAAAAAGAACCGAGGGGAGTTTGTCAGCATGAATCTATAGTGAGATAAAAGCAAATGTAATCCCAAGTTACTCTATTACAAGGATATCCTATCAAATGGCTCTGCTCTACTCTGAGGTGAGACCACACCTAGATAAGTGTTCAGTTCTAGGCGCGATGCTCTATGTGAACTAGAAGCCCAAAGCACATTCCTTTATTCCTTTGAAAATAGTCTAATGATTGCTCTGTATGTTCCCTAGAGTATAAAACCAGAACCAATACATAGAAGTGACAATGTGCCAATCACTTGAAAGAACCTTCTAAGTAATTGGGTGCTCAAAGAATGTGCCGTTCCACCAGGTAGTCTATTCTAACTTGATTATTGCACATCTTCTATGTGCCAGCTGCCAGGCCCTCTACTGGAGAGACAGACAACAGTGGGCAGCACAAGCAAAACCCCTGCCATCTTTACAATTACAGTAGTTTTCATAAATGCTGTGATATGCTATAGCTTTTTTTAATAGAAATTTGTTTACATTTACATATATTTATGTATTTATATATATTTATGTATATATATGTTAATATATATAAATAAAATCAGTGATATGTGACCTAGTTGAGCTAGGGGGCAAGGTCTAATCAGTAAAGATTTCCCATTAGTTATATTGAAGCTAGGACCTGAAAAAATTAGACATTAGTGAGGTAATTGTATTGGTAAATACTTCAGCAGAGGGAAAAATATGCATGAAGGCTCAGAGTGGGAGAGAACAAATATCACCCTTTCAATAAACTTGAAGAACTTAAACTTAGCTGGAACTTACTAGGGAGAGACAAAGTGTTTGCAAAAGATTAATAAGGTGGAAGAATGGGAAGAATGAGTCCTCGTTAAGGGGGAGTTTGGATTTAATCATAAAATTAAAGTCAAGACATTCAAACTGATTTCAATAAGAGTGACACGATATTCTTTAAGAAGATTACTTGGGGGTTATAAGGTGGTAAAACTAGAAGCAGAGAGATCATTTAGGAGGTTGAGTAGTCCACTTGAGTGAGTATATGGCGGCCTGCACTAAAATAACGGGTTTTGACAGAAGGGGATAAGGAAGAGTTAGAGTTAGTGAAGAAGAAGAAACTGTCTGAAAATGATTTCTGCGCCGGGCAGCTGGGTAGGCATTAAGACCATTCCGTCAGAAAGGAAACCCCAGAGTAGACATGGATAGTGTGTATGTGTGCATCTGTGTGTACTGTGTACAAGAGGTAGTCATTTACATTTGTGCATGCTAAGGAAGCTTGCAAACTATGCAAGGGAGATAAACTATGGCACCTAAAAATATGAGCCTGAGGCTCAGGAGACAGCTCTGGGTTCAAAATTTGTAGGTCATCTACATACAGAGAAAAAAAAACCCAACAGCAAATAGATAAAGAAACCGAGGGCAATTCTGTAGTGAGAGGGCAGCAAATCTCTGATACAGACAATGAAGCAGAAAGCTGAGGAGACTGTGGAGAAGGGCCAGAGAGGTTAAGAAGGAAAACTGGCAAGGGGATGTCACAAAACCAAGGTAAGAGGGATGCATGGAGAGAGTGGGGCAGCCAAGTTACAGCCTTCCCAAAGGGAAGTTAAAGACTAAAAGACATGTTGGAATTAGTAAAAAGGTCATGGGTGAGTTTGGCGAGAGCAGTTTCATGGGGTCAATGAACTTAAATGCTAGATTGGAATATGTTGAGCAATGGGAGTCAGGGGAGGCAACTCAAAAAGGGGATAAGAGAATCACAGAGGAAGGACAGGATTTCTTAGTAGGACAGTCAAGAGATTTGGCATTTAAATGCTGGTGGAAAGAAGCCAGTATTACGTTGGAAGAATAAATTGTAGCCGTACTGTTTCATCAACTCCGAAAAATGTTGAAAACTGAAACAGAAAAGAATATTTAAAAGAGCAAGACTCTTGGAAGACAGAAGGTAATATAGGGTACAAATGGAGAGTAGCTTTTAATGGGAAGGGAAACGCAAATATATAATGGAAATGCTCCAAAGAATCCAGAAGGACCGCTTGCCAATAATGGTGGGTGCTATTCCACGGTGTTCAGAAATGTACATCCCCTCCCCCAAACCTCGAGAAGCAATAGAGCAGAATGGTCACGGGAACCACTGACCTGGGTTTCTATATGAGCTCCACCCTGAAATGGAACTTCAGGGCAAATTAAAAAACTTGTGCCTTGGTTTCCTACTCACTTGTTTCAAGGATAAAGGTAACAACTGTAAAGGGCTTAGAACAGTCCCTGACACAGTTTTATTTAAGTGTTCATTGTTGTTATTTTATTAGGTTTTTTATTATTATTAAACCTGCTAAGTATCATGAAAACTAGGACTAATGTGACTCCTAGTTTTATTTGCTCTTATGCCATGAGTGTCCTAACTGATAACCCTCAAAATCAAGCTATCCTTAAACGCTATAGAAATGTTTAATTAAAAGATGGTTTCAGATATTAAAAGAAATTTATCAGTATGAGAAAACTGTAGCCTAAGCTGCTTTAAAGTGTCAAAACCTAAAACTTCAGTAAAATATAAGCCAAAGACAAGAATTTATATTTTGTATTTTGAGGAGTTATTATGAAAAAATGAATTTACTCAAAAGAAGGCACATCTTTGAGGAAGTTACTAATGCCATTACCTTCACTTCTACAAGTCTGTTCTAATGACAAGAGACTGAGAACAATTAGGAATGGTATGTTAATATTTTTTTTTTAATGTTCAGTCAGGTGGGAGCATGTTTATCAATAAAAGAATGAGGAATAAGGATCAAATTTCTAGATCATGCTTTGACATATGGAAAGATACCGGAAATTGAACTTCAGCTCCACTAGGAGGCATTATACACCAAAGTGTTTGAAACCCTTCAGACAGGTTGGTCAAATAATTTTCCAGAAAGGCAATTCTTTGAGGGTGAATTTGTAAATTCACATTGCTGAAAACACAAATGTAATGCTGACTAAACTAGATAAAAAAAAAAAAAATCTCAGGAAAAAAGCAATAGAAATCTCTTAGTCATCATCTCATGGATGTTTCTTGGCCTTTTCTTGAGACACGGATAAGCAGCTTACTCCTGCCCTTATGAACAGTTCTGTTTGTAAGAAAATTATATTTAGCACACATTATTTTCCAGAAATATTTCCTTTTGGTGCCAGCTCACTCTATTAATTATTAATTTATTAATAATTATCAATTATTTATTAATTTTATTATTTATTAATTTTGAATAACAGCTACTGTTATTCAAACTTAAATGAAAATCCAGTTTTAAGTCACATAAAGAACAAAGTTAATTTGGGGAAGCAAAATGACTAGTGTCTACAGAAACTATCATTACAGCCATACAGATGGTCTCAGGAGTTCATAAGCTGTACAAAAAGTTTCAGGGTGTACTTTTTATTTTGATGACATTAATTTTTTTTTTACCTGTCATATATCTAAAACTCTCCCAATAAGGATTTTCAATTCTAAGATATTTTATACGACTAGTTTAAGTCCATATTTTTCAA
This sequence comes from Nyctereutes procyonoides, assembly GCF_905146905.1. Taxonomy (NCBI): domain Eukaryota; kingdom Metazoa; phylum Chordata; class Mammalia; order Carnivora; family Canidae; genus Nyctereutes; species Nyctereutes procyonoides. The sequence continues at coordinate 785,298 of NW_026575130.1, forward strand.
ACAGAGGTATTTCATTGAAGTCCATGAAAAACTGTTTATTCTTATATATTATTCACATTTGAAAAATAAAGTTTTTAGGATATCCGATGGGGTTTATTTTTTTTTTCCCGATGGGGTTTAGATTAATGTAACCCAATTAATGTTTTACAGGCCCAATATGCCTATTTGGAAAAGAAGTTATTACATTATGAATTAGGGCAAAGCAGATTTAGCAGATATGAATTTACAAAAGTAAACTCTAGTGTGAAAAAAAAAAACCAAAAAGGTCACGTTTTATAAGTCAACATAATTGAATCTGAATGTCTATTTCACAGAGCTGGCAAAGAAGCTTTACCATTTTTGCCTCACACTGATGACTAGTGTCAAGGCCCACCGACAGTCTCCTTAATTCCAGGGTTTCTCTGCTTTTCAGTGTGCTTGTGGGAAATGAATGTCTAGGGACGAACATTTTCCTAGCCATCCAGCTATTTCTGAGTAAGGCCATCTCTCCCTGAGGCAGTGTTACTGGTCAGCAGCAGTTTCCCAAAACTCCTGAGGGCCACCCTAAGCCAATCCTCACCTACCCTGTCCTCTCTCAAGCAACCTATTCTCTCTTAGTTCCACTATTACTTATAGGAATGTAGTCTAACTTTTTACTTAAGCTATTTTTAACAAGGTGATACATATGTAGTTATGTTACATTTGGTAGAAAGAAAACTTACAACCTGAGAAAAGAATCAGGTGTCTTTAAAGTCCGATAAGAGAAAATCCATTCTATAAATCTGCTAAGTGGAAATTACTTTGTTGTCTCAGCCTCAAAAATAATGTTCTCTTGAGAGAAAAAAAAAATCCTTAGTAGGATTCCTTAGTAGGAAACACAGTCTTCTAATGTAGCCAAGAAAGCACCAGCAGAAGGGAAAAGAAGTGGAAAGAGGATATTAAAAACTCTCTGGGCATTACTTTCAATTACTAAGCAAGCAAAGGAGTAAAGGACTATTTATTAGGCACTTACTCTGTGCTATCCATTAAAAGCTGAGAAAGCACATTGCTGCCTTTTTATAAATGACAAAGACTAATGTCTGAGAGCACAGGCAGCAGGGTTCTAAGTCAGGACTAAATGAGTAGACAAAGGCAAGTACCTTTACAATCTTGTACTTAATTTGGGGCGAGTAAAGACAATCAGAAGTGGCAGTGTACCCCAAAGAGGTTCTAAAGCTATCTTGATCAAATACCTTGTTCGCATCATCTTATAGAGATGGGATTTAAGATTCAGGAAGTTCGTTGGCTGATAAGCTTACATTTGTGCTTGTATTTGCTTAAATTTTGCTTTGGGATTTTTATACAGTGTTCCTAATTATGATGATGCTGTAGTAGTCCCCCTTTATCTGTGGTTTTGCTTCCCATGGTTTCAGTTACTTGAGGTCAATCAGGGTTCAGAAGCAGATGATCCTCCTCTGACATAGTAGCCTAACATTACAGCACAACACCTGTATCATTCACCCCACTTTATCTCATCAAATACACATTTTAACATTTCACATCATCACAAGAAAGGGGAGAACAGTAAGATATTTTAAGACTGTTCACATAACTTATCACAGCATATTGTTGGAATTATTGTTCATCTCTTACTGTACCTAATTTATATACTGAACTTTATCACAAGTACATATATATAAGAAAAGCTTAGTATATATAGGATTTGGTACTATTCCTGGTTTCAGGCATCTACTGAGGTCTTGGGACATGTCCCCCATGGATAAGGGGGTACTACTATATGCTTAAAATTTTTTTTTCCATAAAAGATAACAAGAGAAAAGTAAGCTATAATCTTGAGCTCCTATAAACCATGCATATAAGCCTAGCTTTTTGGACAAGGCCAAATAATCCATACACCTGTGTAGCTTATATGAATTATGACCAATGTTACTACATTAAAAACTTCTTTACTAAATATTGAAGTGTGTATCTACCCAGAAGTTGTCTTGAGAAGCATAAACCTATAGAATGACATTAAATTCCATAAGACACTTAGGCAATTACCTTATTAACTAGCAAAAACTATTAAACTGGCTCTGAACAAAACTGACTTTTCGTCCCTTTAAGACAAAACAGAATAATGTAGTTACTCTTTTAAGATATTAACAACCGTGAGTCTATAAACTTGTCTAGGTATGAGGTTCTATAAAAGGTGTTTGTGATAATACAGGCCTAGACCTCTACATTTTCTCCCAGTGGACAAAAGGCTTGCAGTCACATCACCATATGCCACTTTAAAGTATTCATACCTGCGATCTTTTATGTATGTTCTGAAGTACATCGACTACCTCACATTCTTCCAGAGCTGATGGTTTCCTGTTCCAACTGAGTAAACCTTTTCTCCTCTTCTTTTAATAAATTTGGTCACTAGTGTTTAGAAACCAGAATTTAAAATATGCTGCAGGTTTAGCTAGCCAAACTAATTTTAACAAAAGGAAATGCAGCAAAGGACATAACTGCCAACATCTAGGTTATCAGGGAGATTTCACATGGATAGCTCAACCTTACCATCTACACTGTGTGGGGACAACTAGGTAAGCAGTGATGTCCACATTATCCAGGATGTGAGCTCTCCTGTCCCCTTCTCTCTAGTCTCCATGGGCCTGAGATCAAGTCAGTGGCTATTTATTAAAGTGCTCTGTGTTACTCTGCTTTTCTTAGAGAACACTTGAAAAAAAAACCCATCAAACTGGGAAAACATGAGATAAATGGAAAGTAAATACTCCCATGTTTAATATGCACACAAAATATTTCAAAAAAGGTAATTCTACCACTATAAAACAAACTCAAACTCATGGCTTGCTTCACCGATTTGTGTTATATGCTTGGTTCCTATATATGCATTTTATATTGTTGACCTCTAGAGTCTCCATTACTTAGAATTATTTTTTGAAAAAAAACCTACCTTACCCAATTTCACTATTTATTAGCACCTCCAGTCAGAGACAAGAAGTATAACACATACACAAACTGATCATTTTGACATTTTGTCTAATACTGGGAAGAGGGTTTACTGGAAAAGAATTATCTAGATTAAATGAGGTAATATTTTCTATGCACTACAGATAGCAGTGTTTATATCTGAGTAAATGATAGAGGCTTTGTGAACAGGAGCAATGTGGCTTTTCCAGAAATGGAGTCTTCCATGGCTGGGAAGTCCTGGATTTATAGCTTCAGAACTGACTACATTTACTTGACACCCAAACTAAAGTTCAATCCCTATCACTAAGTATCAAAGACAAGATAATGCTAAAAATCCTACATGGATCTCAAGATTACAGGATTGTTCCAAGAGAGGCCCTACTTATAGGCAAAAGTTTGTTTTTAATAGCTCACAAAATTATAAGACACTTTTAGATCAAAAACTACTATTTATGAATGAGTCCCAGTGGGCCATAATTCTGTCAAGATAATAAAGATTAAGCAAATCAGAAAAATCTGGAACTATACTTCAAAGACCAAATCTTATGTAGTTAAATTCAGGATGAAAGCAGAAGTTTTAAAATAAGCTGCTGAAACTAATCAGAAAGTTATAACGTAGCAATTAAAATGAGTAGGAAGTACTCTGGAAGACATGAAAAGGAATCACTCCTAGTAACAGCCACGATGCAGGACCTCAGCTGTGGACAACACACTAACATGCAGGCATCTAGCCATTAAAACTCCATCAACTTAAAATCAAGCTATGGCACACGCAGCTTTAGAATAGAGACAGACATATAATTTAAGTTTCCAGATTTATGGGCTATAGGTGGCTCTTTGACTTACCTGAACATCAGACCAGTATACTGGTGCTGCAGTGCTGATCCATTCCAACCTTGGATATGTGACCTGACTGCCATAACCAGACTCTCCTGCACACTTGGCCCCCATTTCCCAGTTTGACACCTCTCATATGGTGACCATTCTACTCTTTGACTGATGTTTCCATAATTCCTTGGTCTAATCTGGTTCAGTAGTGTTTGGGTATGATAGTCCCCACCACAAAATCTATTCTAAATAATACCATCAACCTCCTCTCCTTTTCTATTCTACACAGTGAAGGAAAGTCCAAAAGAACTGTAGCACTTTAGGCTTCCTAATCTCCAATCTTTGAAGGGAAACAGGTAACAGAGAAAGAACTATTGCCAATGAAAACAAACATCAATATCTGGACTGGAATACTTAGAATTATAATTATGTATAATAGGTATGCTTGATCTTAGAACTTTTATTTTTTTTAAAGATTTATTTGTATTTATTTTTGACACACACACACACACACACACACACACACACACACACACACACAGGCAGAGACACAGGCAGAGGCAGAAGCAGGCTCCATGCCGGGAGCTTGACATGGGACTCGATCCTGGGACTCCACGATCACGCCCTGGGCCAAAGGCAGGCGCAAAACCGCTGAGCCACCCAGGGATCCCCATGATCTTAGAACTTTTAAACTGAAAAAATATAATAATATTTCACAATTATTAGCTTCTATCCCCAATAAGGAATCTGTAAGTGAAGCAACTATAAATTATTTTGGGTAATTCCTAGGTAATTTTTTGAAAATCTAAGACATGTAAATATAAAGATGATCAAAAGTCAGAAGAGGTCCAACTAATGAGTTTTCATTGGAAACTTTTCCTCAAAGAATATGTGGTCATAAAAATAATACCCCGACCTTTACTGAAACTGAAAGGTAGCAAAACTGAGTCAATGCCATCCTGTGCTATAAAAATTCCACATTACATTGTCAAAGAGATAATTCTAGGCCTTGCATTTTCCCCCACCCCTCCTTAACTGCTGTATTCTAAATATGATGGGCAGTGGCTCCCTCTAACTTTCACCTGACAAACAGGCCATTCCTAACTCTCTGTAAGAGGACATTATGATATACATCTCACAGGTAACTAGGCCAGGTAAGCACTAAGAATATTGTCTTCCCTTGGCTAGACCCAAGGTGTGGACCACACTAGAGTCTCATTTACAGGATGGGGTCACTTCCTAACTGGTATTTCTACTTGCCCACTGTGGGCAATTAGAACATCTATCTTCTTTATTCTCATGTCAACTTTGACAAATACAATTCTATCTCTAGATATTTTATAATTACTGAAGTTGAAAATATACAATCATTTCAGTAAAAATTCTAACCAACTGTGATTCATATTTACAATAAGGCATTAATCGGGATGCCTGGGTGGCTCAGCGGTTCTGCGCCTGTCTTTGGCCCAGGGTGTGATCCTGGAGTCCCGGGATCAAGTCCCACATCGGGCTCCCTGTGTGGAGCCGCCTCCTCCCTCTGCCTGTGTCTCTGCCTCTCTGTCTCTCTGTGTCTCTCATGAATAAATAAAATCTTAAAAAAAAAAAAAAAAAAGGCGGGCAGCCCCGGTGGTGCAGCGGTTTGGCGTCGCCTGCAGCTTGGGGTGTGATCCTAGGGACCTGGGATCGAGTCCCACATTCGGGCTCCCTGCATGGAGCCTGCTTCTCCCTCTCCCTCTGCCTGTGTCTCTGCCTCTCTCTCTGTGTCTATGAATGAATAAATAAAATCTTTAAAAAAAAAAAAAGCATCAAATGCTATTTGTACTAGAAAGAACCAACAGGTTGAGCAAGTTAAATTCATCAGGCTTTTAAGGATCTCAACCCTATTTCTATAATTCAGCCCTAATATTCAAACTGAGTCTTCAGTGCATGTAATATAATCTTATTTTAGGTATAATATGAGCCAATGACAAGTTGAGAATGGCTACTAAAATGCTCACAGATCAAAACAGGAGTCTGATCTTAAGTCAGTCCTTTTTCATTAGGTTAACAAAGGCAATTTCACTTACAGAAAACAGACTCCCACATTTCAAAGGTTTAAAGTTTCATTAGAAAAATCATACACCAAATAAAAATATATTTTTCAAGAATAAGGGTATTTCATTCATCAGATTCATTTAAAACATGAATTATAGTACAGAGAGAAAAATGACAGCATTAAGTTTTATACAACCAACTGATCTGCAAAACCAGGCTCTTAAAAACAACACACCATATGGTTTTAATAAAAGGCAACTGCAATTCTGTTTTCTAAGCTGTCTTAGAGTTTTCTGTAATTGATTTTTATATTGTTTTCTCCATAACAAGTTCAAAGATATCACTTCCTCACCACCAAGTACTTTATTTTCCAAAACACCTGATAACCAGGTGTCTCTGTTGTTGCCTAATTTCTTTTACTTTGATAAGGAATATGAAACTGTTTTGAAAGTCAATCCAAGTTCAGGTCTACACCAAAGGTCTAGCACTTGGATATTTGTCCTTTGCTTCTGAAGAAGTGTGATTAGCAGTCATCTGGAGCTATGCAACTCAAATTATGATGAGCTTTTTCTCTTTAAGGCTACCTACTAAATTCTTCCTCTGCCCACTGCTGGGAGTGCCAACCTCCTCTAACAGATTTAGATTTGGGAGGTGATTTTGTTCAAATTCTCTCAATTTCTCAGTGGTAGTCATATCTGAGTTTAAGATTTTTTAAAAAGAAGTCTCTTTTTATTGTTTCACCAAGAAAATGTTAAAACTTTGACAGAAGTTAACCATCTGTCCCAACTCCATTCTCTCAAGGCTCTCAAACAGCTTTCTATTTACTATGACAGCAATGGCAGGATGCCTATTATCAAATGCTCTTGGCACTACAGCATACTACAGACTGGGTCTTTTTCACTGTTCAGTTAAATTATTTCTAAAAAGCAAAAGACTTTGTAATTAGTTGGAATCTATCAGAATAAATTAGTCTCTGAAAGGAATTTGTTCATTATTCAGTTACATGCACATAACCAAAGGCAGGATGATTTGTTTATCCTGGACAAGACTACACAATGTGTGTAATGACTGCAAGGGAGATTGGCTAAAATATTCCTGCAGCTCAAAGAAACTAAAGCAAAATGCAAGCTGGAATTGAGTACTAAACAAAGCCTCCCATTTGGAATTCAAACTACAGTAAAGAAGGTGTATAGGGGCATGAATAGATCATGGTCTTACAAAGTTATCGAGGTGGAAAGCCACCTCTGTGTGCTCCTCCACGGCCCCCCCTAAAGCCACCTCTTTCGCCTCGGAAGTTAGATCGATTTCTTTCTCGTCCACGGCCAGCAGAAGTTCCACCTCTTCCTCCACCCCTGGGAGCTCCACCTCCCCGATCAGACTTAGATTTGGGAGGAGGTGATTTTGGTCGAAGTCTCTCAATTTCTTCTGTACATCCAGTCAAGTAGGAATTAGGAGCACTAAAGTAGGATGCATATGTTTCTGCATTATAGTTGCTATTTGTAAGGGTTGGTCCAACTGTAAGCCAGCCTGAAATAGACGGAAAGAAAGATTATCTTTTCTTCCCCTCATTTCTCTTACTGATCCTTTCGGAGCTACTTCAAATTTCTAAAGTATTTTTAAAGTTCCCCCTATCACTCACTCAATATTTATCTTTTTTACAACACATGGCATCTAATCATGGTTATACAGATTTCGTATGTATATATCTTATTTCACCTGCATGATTATAACTTTGTAATATATCTTCCTCGTCTCCATCCATGTTTCACATTTTGTAAGACTAGCACTTAGAAAAAAAACTACACACTACAGTGAGTTTGGGCTCAGTGAAAATGTAATAAACTTCGCTTACCTTCCTACTTGGGAAAATAATACCACTGTTTTCTGATTAAGATCCTGGAACCAACTTTGCCTCTACTCTTCCGAACCACAACATTAACCCTGCTGACAGGTGCCAGAAATTCAACCACTACCATGTTGCTCCTATTCATTCCCATTTTTCCATGTCTATTGCCACCCTCAAATGTGAGCCTTTATTTTTCTACTAGGCCAGCCTCCTGTACATGTCACAGACACATATACATATTGTAATGCTCTCCCAGCCTCTCCTCCCTGAAAGTGGAGAGCCTAAAACAAACCTTAAAATATGTCACTTCTCTGTGTAACCTTCTAGGGCTCTCCACAAAGCACAGATTCATGTATATGTTATCTAAGGTCTTTTATGATGCAGCTTGAAATAACTTTCCTTTAAAAAATTATTTATTTATTTATTTATTCATGAGAGACACACAGAGAGAAGCAGAGGCATAGGCAGGGGGAGAAGCAGGATCCTCACAGGGAGCCTAATGCGGGACTTGATCCCAGACTCCGGGATCATGCCCTGAGCCTAAGGCAGATGCTAACCGCTGAGCCACCCAGGTGTCCCATTGAACTACCTTTTTTTTTTAAAAAAAAATTTAAAATTTTTTTTTATTTATTTATGATAGTCACAGAGAGAGAGAGAGAGAGAGAGAGAGGCAGAGACACAGGCAGAGGGAGAAGCAGGCTCCATGCACCGGGAGCCTGACGTGGGATTCGATCCTGGGTCTCCAGGATCACGCCCTGGGCCAAAGGCAGGCGCTAAACCGCTGCGCCACCCAGGGATCCCTTGAACTACCTTTCCAGTCACATTTCTCATTAATGCTTTTCATGACAATTTCATTTGAGTTAAAAAAAAAAAAAAAGTTATCACTATAGTATCTATTTCCGTACAAATCTCTACCTCTGAAAAAAAAAACACAACAAAAACCAAAAATTCCATCTGTTTGTTCGATCCTTTCAACCTATTGAAAATTACATCCTTCAAAATCCAATTCAAATATACATCTTATATGAAATAAAAATAATTTCTCAGTTGAGCCTTGCATTGGACTTCCTACCCACCATGGAGTCTGCTTCTCTCTCCCTCTGTTCTTCCTCCAGCTTGTGCTCTCATTCTCTCTCAAATAAATAAATAATCTTAAAAGAAAAAAAATTCTCAGAATTTTATGATCAGATTATGCCTCTACAGGTACAAAGGTATTTTTGTCAGCTATATTGCTAGACAGCTTTACTGATTTCTGATCAAATTGTATCTGGAATGGAAAAAACTACAAATTAACTGTAAATGTCCAATAGAGACTGATTTTTCAATTATTTACTTTTCTGTTTATTATTTTACATAATTTCATGAAACTTAAGATCATGGATTTCTAACTCTGAAGTATTTTCAAGTTACTGTGCTCATCAAAGTACACCCACAAAGAAGTAGCTGATGGGTAAGAAGAGAGATAACGAATTATGTTATATGTACAAATTAAGGCAACTTTAAAGGATTACTTTTTTTAGAATGAAAATCAGAGTTTCTTTTAAATTCTTAGGTACCTTCACAGCCAATTAGTCTATTATTACTTCTTTAACTTTTCCTACTTTTTATAAAATGTAGGCTATTTAAAACAAACAAGACTCTGGCTCTTTCCATCTTTAAACTGGATTTCTAACATACTAAACAGGCTGCTTATTTATATATCATGAATAAAGAAATGCTAATTTCACGTCTTCTGAGATAGCAATAAAAGAAACAGCATATACTGATATTTCAATACTTTGTACATAGAAGTTGTGCCCTCTAAGAAAAAATCTTCCGGGATCCCTGGGTGGCGCAGCGGTTTGGCGCCTGCCTTTGGCCCAGGGCGCGATCCTGGAGACCCGGGATCGAATCCCACGTCGGGCTCCCGGTGCATGGAGCCTGCTTCTCCCTCTGCCTGTGTCTCTGCCTCTCTCTCTCTCTATGACTATCGTAAATAAATAAATAAAATTAAAAAAAAAAAAACTTGTCGTCTTTCAAAAATGCAAATTGCTATTAAAAAAAAAAGAAAAAATCTTCCTCCATAACAGCCTAATTGTTTTCTACTTTTTTTCAAAATAGTAAATTCACATTTTACTAATTTTACTATTACTAAAAATTTACTAATTTTACTAAAATTTTGAAAAGACAACACCATTATACATATAAAGTAAACAAGGTAGGTATTTTGGTTTCTCATAAAGCCAAGATCTGTATTTCACAAATGTATGGTTATTTTCTGCAGGATTATTCAACCATTCATTTATGCATTTCTTCAACACATTATTTACTGAATGATCTGAATGCCAGGTAGAAAGAAGTAAGACAATCTTTGCCTTCTATGAGACTGCATGCTGGAGAAACGGACTATAAACCTCTGTCCAAATGAATCTGTGATTCATCTAATAAGTGCTATGAAGAAAAAGAAAACCAAGTAAAAGGAAAGAGAGTGGTGGAAAGAAGGGAGTGGAGTGGGAAGGTGGCCAGTTTAGAAGTTGTGAGGAAAGGTCTGTCAGGTATTTGAATGAGAGGACCATAAAGAGACAAGAACAAGCTTGGTATATCGAAATATAGCAAGAGGAACCAAATACATCGTAAGAACTTTATTTTACACAGCAGTGTGTGCTTTTTCTTGACACCTATATCCCAGGAGGGCATAAAGTTTTTAAAAGATTTTCTGAGGTCCTACCTGGTCGAATTGTACTATCTCTTCCAAATAGATGAAGGCGTCTTCTACCAAGGCAAAAATGTTCAATTATATGAAAAATTTCTACAGGCTTTTCTATATTGCCAATTTCAGGTTCTTCAGTGATAATCAAGTCAATGTCAACATTAGCATGAATGAAGTCCCCATCCGTGCTTCGCTTAACAGTTCCTTTGATCCCCATAAGGCAGTGTTCCTAAATAAAAAAGAGCAAACCAATTAATTTCTTCATCAGAAGTCATATTTCATAATATTTTACATTTTTTTTTTAAGATTTTACTTATTTATTCATGACAGATACAGAGAGAGAGGGGTAGAGATACAGGCAGAGGGAGAAGCAGGCTCCATGCAGGGAGCCCGACGTGGGACTCAATCCCGGGTCTCTAGGATCACACCCTGGGAGGAAGGCAGCGCTAAACCGCTGGGCCACCGGGGCTACCCACATTTTACATTTCTGATGTCCCCAATTCCAAAACAAACTGCATTTCTCCACATCTTTGGGAAATAGTTCCATGGGCAAAAACACAATAGGAAAACCTGGATCTTTGGATGTGGGAAGACTGCCAGGGAAGCTAGACATGACAGTATTAAATTTGGGGCCATGATGTTTTAGAACTGTGTCAACTGACCACTGTCTTTTCCTCTGCAACACTAGATAACTTCTTTTCACCAGTTATGAAAACATGGCACTTGACCTTGGGATCCTAAAATGGTGTTATACTAGGCCTCATGTATGATCCAAGATCAAAATGATATGTAGCTTTTTTACATGGAAACAAGATGCAAGCTTTTTTATATGGAAAGGGGACTTTAATCATCTACACAAACTTCTAATTGACGTAAGAAAATGAGAAAATCAAACAATTTTCTTTTTTGTTTTTTTTTTTTTTACCTTCCCTATTTAATCTGAATGGCAGGAGTATGGGTTAAATAAATTTAATCTTTCATTTGACTCCATGAATCAGGGCAAAGGTTCCCTTAGATTCCCCTCAAAAGAATTTTCCAGTCTAAGAAACACTTAACAAGACTCTTCCACCAGCTGCTCCCTAAAGAGGGAAAGACTGGAGGACAAACTTTTAAAGCCTGATAGTAACAGGATATTTGTATGGAGCAGAAGTTCTCAGGGGTTCTCATGTAGGCAAAACTGAAGGACAAGAGTATGCCTCTAAGCCAGCCAGCTGTCAGTCTTGCTGTCATTTCTTTTTTTTAGGCCCAGAGAAAGGGACAAAGTCTGGAGGGGTCAGAGGTACAAAAGCCCGTAACTGACTAAGAATTAAAGCTGTTCAGGACACAAAAGAATATATATTACCTTCTCCAGGACAGTGAAGGTTGTTGATCTAACACAGTGAATAAAATATTTTTAAATTAAACTGGATGTACTACTCTAATAAAATATTTTTAAATTAAACTGGATGTACCACTGTACTATTCAATGCCATTTGTACAAGTCTAAGAAAAGAGCTTTTCTACCAAAACTAAACAATATACAGTCATTTGGAAAAGCCTGCGGGAAAATAATGAAAGTAAACAAAACAGCAAAGCAATACCTTTGTTCTCTGGAAGACAGCCTTTGGATCTAAAGTCTTAGTCTTTCCAGGATTGTTTTTATTGGTTTTAATCCAACAAATATCTTCACATCTTCTGTAACCCCATTTGCGTAAACACTAGAAATGAAAGAATTAAAAAAAAAAGAAATTCTTAGCTAAAAGAAATAAATAATACTTAAAAATAACCAACCAGCATCAAAAAACTTCCTAGAGGTTTGAGACACTAACCTCTAAGATGTCACAGTAATTTTAAGTTCAGAAATAGGAAAAAAAAAAAATGCTACTTTTTAAATAAACAGCCACTATACAGGATGTACAGATACCTTTTGGATATAAATATAATCTATACAGTTAAGTATAGTATCAAGACATAGAAAGGATTACATAATACTCCAATTCTTTAATACTACCTTCCACTGTCATCAATAGAAAGTGGATTTTAAATTATGAAACTCAGCCCCTCTTTAATCATAGAATAATTCAACAGATGTTTCCTAGCACCTCAATTTTCTATCCTCCGACAAAGCTAAAAACTATTGAAAGTATTCTGATAGCTTCTTTTCAAATGAGTCTTATTTTTACATATTTAATACTAACAACTTCAAAATACTCAGACTTAAAATTATTATCTTTATCTCATTACTGGGTAAAACTACTTTCATCTTTATACAATCTAGAAAATAGAGTTTTGACCCTTTGTGTCCTAGAATGTTATGTAAGAACATGTAACAAGTACTTGCTAATACATTGCTTAGAGTGGCAAATTGAAGGCCTACTGCTGATTAGCTGGTGGGATTAAAAACAAAGGTATGTCCTTGTTTCCCCCACTCACCGATTTAAGAGGAAAGTAGAGGGGAAATAAGTAAATTGTGCAGTACAATACTGTTGGTACTGTTCATTTGAGGAATGCTCTTACTGTAAAGTGAGAAACATCTTAAAATGAAAGTTGGATTTTAAAATCTCAAAAATCAAGATCAGTATCTGTTCCTGTCACTAATTATTTGTTTTATACTGGATATTCATTATTCACAAGAGTCTAAATCCTCATGCGCTAATCAATTTAACAAAAGCTCAGGAGTATTTCTCATGTTAAATTATTTTTGTAATCGTTTTTGGCCAAAATATACTTTCACCAATATGACAGACTGCTGCATAAACAAATGTGATTAACGCCTCCTAATCATTTTCAACCTAATTTGCCAGTTGGAAGGCAAGCCCAAAGCCAGACGTTACAGCTTATAAATGGTAAATGCCAATATATCTATAAAAATAGTATGTTTCTATTTTCTTAGCTTTTCCAGAGAATCTTGGAGAAGTGCCAGCAAAAAAATAGATACCCAACTGGAATACAGTTATAGTCTTAACCTTGGGAGTTAATAAATGACGCAAGCAACGATGTTAACCAACAGTCTCAAACTTCTTATTTATATAAAGCATACAAAGTAATTGTAGAATTTCAGAATTTCAGCACAAATTTATCTCAATATAATCCTACTTAAATTCTTTATCTGTCAACTGGGCACTTCCTAAAATTAACAGGATTAAATGAGATCATTTGCTGTATAACAAGTAATGTTCTAAAAATGAAAGATGTCATATAATAACAAGTGAGGAAACTGAAACCCACCAGAATAAAAATCTCTACCCAAAGTTTCACTGCTAGACAGCAGAACTGAGACCAAAACTAAATGAAGCCTTCTAATTCTTAGCCACACACTTCCATGATTCTTGGATAAAAAAGCATATGCTATTTTGTTTCCACTTAGAAGACAAAATATTATAATAAAAATAAAGTTCTGAAATACAGTAAATATAAGATGCTTAACATAAATACAGATGTTATGTAACTTCTTTCTCACTCTCATGCAATCATTCAAACCATGTGTTCCAGATGCTGTTATTTTTCCAATTTGATTTGGCTTCTATTTGGAATTCAGGAGTTAACGTTATTCAGAATACTTTTTAGCTACTCATAATGAGCAGTAAATGACACTAAGCAGCCCGTTTTTGAGCTGCAGTTTCAAATGTCTAAACTGTTTTCCTCCTGAAGTTGTAACAAATCATATTTTGACTTATTGATCCCTTGGGCTAGTTAACTAAAGAGTATTGCCTTTCATGCATTCTTTTTTGAACATATTTTTTTCCTTCTGAATATTTAAGCAACTATTCAAGAAACAAAGGACAAAATGACATCTATCTTCAAACTTCTTACACTTTTTCTTATGAATTTAAAAATCCACTTCAAGAAAACCATCTTACCACTCTTCCAAGGTCCAATCCCTCCCCGGAACCACACCAGAGAAAGATAAATGATCGAGGTGCTGCAATCTCATCAATTTCTAACTTCATTATCTGTAGGAAACCAAAACGATACTGCATAAAAGTATTTTGTTTCCCATTCATCCTAAATCCAAAAGAACAACCATTGAGATTTATCAAGGCTTTCAGTAGATGTGTTCTTTAAATGTACTAATTTTCATTAGAAAAGAAATTGTATCCTTACAATTTATCCTGTTTTCTTATTCTATATTAAGAAAACACACACATGCACACACATATACACACACTTGATTTTATATAGAGAAAGGTTATGGGGGACCATATTCACAGAATAATGGAATTTTATAAGATGTAGCTTGAGAGCAATCCTTTATGATTTACAGATAAAGAAAAAGAGGTTAAATTACTCCAAAATTAGGGGCAAAATTAAAATGAAATATAACAAATGTTTGGAGAAGAGTTGGTCTCCATTATCTACAAAAGTTCTATATAAAATAAGGGGATCCCTGGGTGGTTCAGTGGTTTAGCGCCTGCCTTTGGCCCAGGGCGCGATCCTGGAGTCCCGGGATCGAGACTAGCGTTGGGCTCCTGGCATGGAGCCTGCTTCTCCCTCCTCCTGTGTCTCTGCCTCTCTCTCTCTCTCTCTGTCTATCATAAATAAATAAATAGATAAATCTTAAAAAAAAAAGTTCTACATAAAATAAGTCAATATGCACATTTCATTATAATAACCACTTTAAGTCTGAAATGCAAAAAAAAAAAGTAGTCTAATTTTTCCAAAGAGGACAGACATATAGATGCCAACAGACACATGAAAAGAAGCTCAGCATCACTCATCATCAGGGAAATGCTACAATGAGATATCACCTCACACCTGTCAGAATGGCTAAAATTAACAAGACAAGAAACAACAGGTGTTGGCAAGGATGTGGAGAAAGGGGAACCCTCATGCACTGTTGGTGGGAATGCAAACTGGTGCAGCTACTCTGGAAAACAGTGTGGAGGTTCCTCAAAAAGTTAAACACAGAACTACCCTAAGATCTAGCAATTGTGCTACTACCCAAAGGATACAAAAATACTGATTCAAAGGAGCACACGCACCCCAATGTTTATAGCAGCATTATCAGCAATAGCTAAACTATGGAAAGAGCCCAAATGTCCATCAACTGGTGTATGGATAAAGACGAGGTGGTATATATACAATGGAATATTACTTGGCCATATAAAAGAATGAAATCTTGCCATCTGCAATGACATGGATGGAGCTAGAATGTATTATGCTAAGCAAAATAAGAGATAGACATATGATTTCACTCATCTGTGGAATTTAGGAAACAAAACAGATGAACATAGAGAAAAAAAAGAGATGAAGCATAAAACAGACTCAACTATAGAGAACAAACTTGAGGGTTGCTGGAGGGCAGGGAGGCAGGGGGATGGGTTACATAGGTAATAGGTATTAAGGGGACACTTGTGATGAGCACCAGGTGTTTTACGTAAGTAATGAATCACTAAATTCTACACCTGAAACTAATATTACCCTGTATGTTAACTAACTGGAATTTAAATAAAAACTTAGGGCAATCATTTTATATGATATTCTTTTTCTTCTAGTTTTCTGCCACAGTTAAGTTTCGAGACCACGGTTCAGGCAAACATTTACATTTCATTTATTTAAAAAAAAAAATCTTAACTTTAGTACTAGATCCATTTAAGTTATAACCATATCATTTCTAAACTTAATCTAAATAGAAAAACATTATTTGACAGTAATAATGGAAATAAGTTATAGTATGTACAAACCTATTGAGTTTTATACTTCTGACTTTTTAAATCTTGCAGTCTCTCATCTAATATTCTCAGAGGCACATGAATAAGTAAATATGTAACACACACACATATTCCCACGTGGTTATACATGAAATAGCTAAAAATAAGTGATAATACACATTAGGGAAGAACATGAAGCAAATTACTCTTTCCGGCATTGCAGTTCTAAATGTTAAAAGCTGGTATTTTAAGTAAGTGCTTATATACTTTATCAAAATGAATTGAGCACTACTGATTCTCTAATGTGAAAGAGAATACTTGTGAAATCCAAACTCTTTTCTTATTTACATTTTATATATTTTAACTAATGGCACTTTCTTTAGGATAGTTTCACATAAAGGTTAAGAACTTAGGGCTCAAGGGCCAGACAAAACATTTCAGTATGCCAGCCAGTGTTGTTCATTGAAATTAAACTGAAATCAAGAATATGCATATAAAATGAAATTCCTTTATTTCAAAAACTCTATTAGTCTGTCACATATAATTGAAGCTCGTGTACCTTTATTAACCAAACCTCAGAGAATGGCCAGAGAAAATAAAGTTCAACCTAATTTCACTTGACCCACGAACAATGAGGGGCTAGTGGCACCAACCCATACCGCCATAGACAATGTTACTATAACTTCTGACTTGCCCAAACTTAACTACTAATAACTTACTGTTGCCTGGAAGCCTTACTGATAACAAACAGTCACCTAACACATATTTTGTATATTATATATTTTATACTCTATATTTAAAGTAAGCTAGAGAAAAGAAAATGTTATTAATAAAATCATAATGAAGAGATAATACATTTATGTTACTGCACTGTAAAAAATTCATGTAGAAGTAAAATGATGCAGTTGAAACCCACATTGTTCAAGGATCAACTATACTAATCAGACATAATGAGATTTAGTTTTTCAATTTTCTTTTCTTTTTTTTTTTTACCTAACTCAAGATTTATAAAGATTGTTTTTATACTAATCAATTTTGATGAGCATATGGTTTAATAGATATTTCTTAAACACTACTGGAAGGAACATAAATTTGTGCAACCTATCTGGAAAACTTCTCATCAATAAATATCAAGAGTATTATGTCTTTCACCTTGTTTTTCGAATACTATATACTGTTATCTTTCTGAAGGTCAACAATCAGCACAAATTACATTTATCATCAGAGTATGGAAAAAACTTTTTCAAAGTGGTAAGATCCATAAAAATGTAAATAAAAGTGTCAGAGGGAATGAAATGAAAGGAAAATCTTCAAGGAGGAAAAACTGGATGTGTTATCTTGAAGATTAAATAATTATTAATAAGAGTAACTATCATTAACTCAGAGGAGCACATACAAGGATTCAGCAGTTTCCTAAGACACACCAGCCTTACAGTGTCAGCCCTTTCCTTTCCCTACATCCCCTCTGTGCTCAACAGCTCCTGCCTACTCTCTCCTTGAAATTCCCTATTCGCCTGATCCCTATGATGTTCATACTCTTGGTTTTCCTTATTTATCTTTGACCCATTTTTTTGACCTCTGTTTTATCTGTGCCCCTAAAAGTTTTCTGAGGCTTTACTGTCAATCCACATATTATCTTAATTAAGACACTATCTCAGGACAAATTTATCTATTCTCACAGATTTGATGTGCTATTCTTCTAAGTCTGTATTTTCACACACAGATCTGTCCTTTGAAAGACATATTCCTATTACAACTTCCACATGGATGTCTCACATACACCTCAAAATCAACATATTCAATATGATCTAATTCCTTGAATACAGTTCTTCTTAAATCCACTCTTTAAGTAGTGAAAACTCAACCCACTTACCCCAAGACTGAAATCTTTGAATCATCCTTAACTCTCCACCCTTAGTCCAATCACTAGATCTCACCATAGCATCTACTAAACATTACTAAATTTATCACCTTTCTATTCTTACTACCATCACCCCAATTCAAGATCCCTTCATCTCCTAACTAGGCTATGCAACAGTCTTCTAACTGCTTTCCATTTTCCAGACTTTTCCTCTAGTCCATCCTCCACACACTAATCTGACCATTTAACTAAACTGGTTAAAGCCCTTTAAATACTCCTTAATGTCTTCAGGATAAAAGTTTAAGCTTCTAAGAGGACATCATCTCAAAAAGGTCCCAATCTGTTTTCTAACAACATCAACCTACACACCAGATATTCTTTGCCTCCATCCATTCTGCTCTTACTGTTCTTTCCATTTGGAATCACCATCCCACCCCTTTCTTTCTGGTCAATTCCAATGAGTCTATTTATAATGTTAATATGTCACCTCCTCTTTGTTCATGTACCTGTCCTCCAAGGCTTGGTCAGTTTTTCTCAGATCATCTTATACAGTTCTCTATTACAGAACTAACAAAATAATAATGCAATTATCTGGTTAGATAAATATTGATTTATCCCATTAAACTATTGTGCTCCTTAAGTTCAGGTACCAGATATTATTCTTTTTGAATCTCTAGTACCTATCACATTACCTAGCAAAGTGGTATTCAGTAAGTATTTTTTATTTTTGTTATTTATCGGTAAAAACAGGTAACTTGATGTAACTAAAGTTATCCGTTTGCTTAATTTATTTAGGAAAATGTAATTTTATTACAATTATACCAAAATTATGTATCTTTTTTATCTATTATACTCTAAGCTTCTTGAAAAGAAACCATCTTTTTTATATCTATGTAATATACTCTAATGTTTACTAAAACTAAGCAAATGCAGAAAGAATTATCATTCTGTTTTTAGACTTTTTTAGCTATACATCAAAGACTTAAAGACTGGAACTGTGAATCTTCTAGAGACAATTTACTCACTACCTGTTCAATTTCTGTCCCAAAAAGAAGAATCAGACCAAAGATAGTGCAATATTTGTCAATGTACCCTGGATCTTCTGCTACATCATATACTATATATTTATGATTCTTAAAAAGGTAGGAATATTTATAATCTTCTCATTAAATAAATATTCATTTGAAAAATAAATAATTAATGACAATGTAGAAAGTTTCATCATACATCATCCCAAGTCCAGCATTTTTCATTAGCAGTGATGCCAGTTTCTCTGTAATATTCTTCTAAAGGGGGTTCCAGAAGAATCACATCAAATTTAGGTGTCAGTTCTCTGATGTCAAAGGCTTCTATATCTGCTTGTAAGTACCTATTTGATTAAGGCATAAAAAATGACTAAGATTTTCAAATACCTTACAGATGATAGTGAAAGGAATTGCTTAAATATTACTAAACACTATTTACAAAGTAATTATAAACTAATTACTGATTTTTTTTATGCAGGAGTATCTTTCTTCAGTATAGACAGTAAACCATCTACCCACACTCTTCTCTAGGAGATGGATGTAATCGCGCTACAAACTAAAATCATATTCCCCCATGTACATCAAGAATGTACTCTCATTTTTACAATGAAAATCCATATTAGTATGTGAATAAGTCTCTGAGTCCCGTTCCATCATCATCTGAATTTTCTAAGGACTATCACATTATTTTTTTCTTAATTATTACGTTAGAAAAATTATTTGTTAGTTTTAAAATCCTCCCTCTAAAAAATTGTTTCTAAAGATGGATATAATTTTATCAGTTTGTTAGTAAAGTTGTTTATATTAATAACCTTTTCTGGCTACCTAGTATAAATTACTATTAGCCTTTACTGAAAGGTTATTTATACATATTACGAAAGTAATTTAAATGTAAAATACTTGAAGAGTAAGATTTTTTTAAATTGGATGAATATTAGAATCTGCCAATACTTTTCTCTGCACATTCAGACTTCTTTCTAGTTCCTCTAATCACTAACAGTATACATTTTAGCAAATTGTTAAATGTATAAAATGTTCAAGGTAAGCTAAATGTGAATTAAGTAGAATCTCCAATTTCAAAGACTTTCTACACATTTTAAGGAAAATATTCTGTTTAGCGAAGGTTAAAATGAATTTTCATAATCCACTATGTTAAGAATAGTATCTTTGGAAAAAAAAAGAATAGTATCTTTGAATGCTGAGTTATAGTTAATTTTTATTTTCTTCTTTCCTTCATCTAAATTTTCTAAACTTCCTCCAATAAATAAACTGCTTTTTGAGAGAAAAAGTCATTTAAAAACATTTTAAGAAACTCAAGAATACAACAAACATGAATGATTTTTCTAAGAAAAAAACATTTAAAGACACTTTAAGGAAATTATCTAGAAAACTGAAAAAATAAAAATAAAATGAAAACCTACTAGTTTATTGAGCAGTGGAATGTCAAATGAATCTATTTTATCATACAGAATAAAACACAGTATGTTAATCTTATATAGGTGCTGAATTTTTTTCAAATACAAAGGCTACAGGATAAAAAGAATGCTATTTTAAGCCAGAGTTGAGAATAAAAAGTAACTGAAAAAACACACTTACATAGGAGGGGTGTTAGATTTAGCTATCAACTCATCCTTCAGCCTGATGAGCTCCCTCAGTTTAGGGTATTCTTCAAATCTGTCAGCCAAACCTGAGGACAAAAAATACTAAGTACTAAATTTCAATACAATTGAAGTTAATATCAGTGAACTCAAAGGTTATGAGCCCTTCCAGGAAAACAAAACAAAACACAAACAATACTTTATTCCTGTGTCCTTTTAAAAAAGTTAATTTTGAGTATTTAAAAAAATTTTCACACATATATATAATATATATATATGTATGTATATATATATACACACACACCTTAATCCCACATGCAAACAAAAACCCAGATGTTCTAAAGCCCAGTCCAAATCAATAAATCATTTAATCTCTCATATTTAAATTAAATTTGCTCATAGCATTAAGTCTAGTCTTTCATTCAGTTCTCAGGGAGAGAAAAAACAACTCCTTTCTATCATGTTTTTCCCTTTTTCCCTTAACTAAAAGAATTCTTTCTTCTTAAGAATCTAGTGATTATTGAGGTTTGTACTTAGCTTTTTTTTTTTTTTTTAATTTTTATTTATTTATGACAGTCACACAGAGAGAGAGAGGCAGAGACACAGGCAGAGGGAGAAGCAGGCTCCATGCACCGGGAGCCCGACGTGGGACTCGATCCCGGGTCTCCAGGATCGCGCCCTGGGCCAAAGGCAGGCGCCAAACAGCTGCGCCACCCAGGGATCCCCTGTACTTAGCTTCTTAAATAGTTATCAAGGGCGGGAAAGTATTTCTTCTTTTCTTATGATTATGTATAGGAAGAAACAGAATAGTTAGAGGTGAGAAAAACACTGCCAATGATCTTAAATTGGCTATGGCTCATGGACACAATCCTGGAACAAATCTAGTAAAGATATGTCCCCTAACAGTAGACTACCTCTCACCTCCAAGACAAGTTACTTTCTCTACAAGTATTTCTTGTATCAGTATTTGTAATTTTAAAGATTTCACATCTCCACACCATTATACACCAAATCCTCATACATATTTTCAGGCTTTAAGGTCTTAGGAAACATGTATAAGTGCTACAAAGGGTACTTAAAAACAGGAGATTCACTGTTCCCATGTTCTCAAAACTGTTTTAGATCTCTGAGCTCAGAAGAGATTTTAGGTAAAATAGCATAATCCCTGTTTAAAGAACTGTAGGGAAAAGTAGGTCTTCAAATATCAAAGATTCCTAAAAGCTTTTATTTAGTTTTCTTTTCCCCCATAAGAAACATATTCCTAGCAATATAAGTCATGTAAGCATCTTAATTTTAAAAACTACAAATACAGATATTAATAACTTTAATATAAAACTGTAAAAGTGAAAGATTTTATAAAGCCTCCTTAATGAGTGCTTATAAAACAAATTTCAAATAAAACAAGTTTGAAGATTTTATTATAGTCAAGTTTTAATCACAGTAGAATTGGCTCTCAACCTTCTACAAAATAGAAAGTGCAAGTTTTTCTCAATCCATAATGGTTTCCTAAGCATTTTATCTTTCCAGTGGGGGAAGTAAGTATCTTAAAAGCAGAAAGGTGAATACTGACATTCAATTATACAACTATCATAATTTTTTTAAAAAACAGTTTTACTGAAGTATGATTGATATATAAAACACACACATATTTAATGTACAGAATCTAATGAATTCATACATATGCATATACCTGTGAAATCATCACAACCAAGGTAAGAGACATATCCATCACCACTGAAAGTTTTTCTGTGTTCCTCTGGGTATGTTTGTATGTGTATATGTGTGTGTGTACATACAACTGTGATAAGAATGCTTAAGATGAGATCTATCTTTAACAAATTTTTAAAGTTTTATTGACTACAGTCAACAGCACTGCTGACTATAAGCACTATGCTATAAAGTAGATCTCTAGAACTAATTCATCTTGCATAACCAAAACCTTTTATTAATTGAATAACAACTCTCTATTTCCCATTCCTCCAGTCCCCGATTACCACTGTTCTCTGCTTCCATGAGTTTGACTGTTTTAGGTACCTCATAAAAGTATAGGTATTTATCATATTACATGTACTATTTTAGGTACCTCTGTAATTATCTGCATATTTGTTCTGTGACTAGCTTATTTCACTTAGCATTATCATAACTTTTTATGCTATAGCTCAATTTTGCTCATGAAAATATTAAAATCAGTTTCTACTTCAAGAGTAAGATTCCTTACAAGCAACACAGAAAAAAATAAATCAGATTATACCAAAATTAAATTTTTTTTGTGTTGCAAATGATACTACCAGAAAGTGAAAAGACAACCCCACAGAATGGACAAAATATTTCCAAATCATAGGTCTGGTAAGAGACCTGAACAGAAAATATATAAAGAACTCTTATAAAGTAATAATAAAAAGACAAGTAATCAATTAAAAACTAGGCAAAGCCTTTGGATATTTCTCCAAAGTAGGTATTTATATAGCCATCAAACATATGAAAAGATGCCTAAATTAATCACTAGGAAAATGTAAGTCAAAATCCCAAGAAAATTATCACTTCATACCCACTAGAATGGCTATAATTAAAAAGACAGACAATAGTAAATGTCAAGCATGGAAAGAAACTGGAACCCTTATACATTGCTGGGAGGAATATAAAATGGTATAGTTGCTTTGAAAAACAACTGTGCAGTTCCTCTAAAAGTTAAACACTGAATTAACATATGACCCAGCAGTTCCACTCCTAGTTACATGCCTAGGAGAAATGAAAGCATATGCTCACAAAAGAATTTTACATGAATACTCATGAAGCACTGTTTCTAACAGCCAAAAAGTGGAAACCACCCAAATGGATAAACAAAATGCAGTATATACATACAATGGAATATTATTTGGCAGTAAAAATAAACGAAGTACTGGGACATGCCACAACATCAACAATCCTTGAAAACATTGTGCCAAGTGAAAGAAGCCAGATACAAATGCCACACTGTATAATTCCATTACTTGAAATGTCTAGAACAGGCAAATTGTTAGAGACAAAAAGTTAGTTAATGGTTACTTAAGGTGAGGGGGCAGATGAGGAGGAGGAAATGGGAACTGACTGCTAATGAGTACTGAGTTTCTATAGGGGAAATGAAAATTAGATTGTGGTAATGACTATACAAACTGGATTTCCAAAAAAAAAGGAATTATATCCTTTAAATGGGTGAATTATATGGTATGTGAATTATCTCAATAAAGCTGTTTTTAAAAATGCAGGAGTAATGCATTTGAGGAACTTCTTAGTAGACTGGACAGGGGCTGAGGGAAGAACCTCTGAGCCTGAGAATATCTTAATACAACATTAAAAACTGAAAAGCAAAGAGAAAAAAGAAAAGAGAAGGCTGGAAAATCCAAGGACTATGGGACAACTACAAAAGATCTAACGTGTAATGGAAATAGCTGAAGAACGAGAGAGAGGAACAGAATATTTGAAATAATAATGATTGAGATTTTCCCAAATTAATGTCAGAGAACAAACCAGATTCAGGAAGCTCAGAGAACATCTAGCAGGATAATGCTAAAAAAAAAAAAAAAAAAAAAAAAAACAAAAAAAAACTCTAAACCTACAGCGTACCATTTTCAAACTACAGAAAATCAAAGATAAAGAAAAGATCCTAAAGAAACTAGAGGGAAAAAACACTATGCCTACAAAGAACCAAGAATTCTATCCAATTTCTCAGAAACATGAAAGCAAGAAAAGATTAGAGTGAAATATTTAAAGTGTTGGAAGAAACAGAACACCAAACAAGAATTCTATACTCTTTGAGATAAAGACTTTCTTAGAAAAATAAAAATTTAGAGAATTTGTTGCCAATAGACTTGCCTTGCAAGAAATGTTAAAAAAAAATTCTTTAGAGAGAAGGAAAAAAATAATATACGGAAGAAAAATCAGATCTACAAAAAGAAAGGAAAAGCATCATAGAATAAATGAAGGTAAAATAAAAATGCACAGAACCAAACTGAAGAAGGAAGGAAGGAGGACGGAAGGAAGGAAGTACACTGCTGGAAGGATAAGGAGGGTATACGGGAAGTATGGAAAATGGAAATGGGAAGCCACGAAAAATAATTTTGGAATTAGAAAAGCCAAGCCAGGGGAAATAATTTTGTTAGAAATAATCCACAAAATGAATAAACTACATGTATGTAATCAAGAGTTAGCAATAGCATATTCCCAACAAATCTAACATACCTACATCCCTGATGAAATTTTGAGGTCTATGTCCAGTGTCTACAAAATGCTGGCAGTAATCATTATGGGGATTTAAACTCTGCGTTCCCTAAAGAAAAAGTCAAAATTAAATTAAAAGCATTTACTCTAATGGCAGATACACTAACTCTGTACTTTATTTTTTATTATGAGGTCATACGAAATAGAAGTTGATACATAGATTAAAAAAATCATTAATATTTGAAAACACAACTAAAATGACAGTATTAATCTTTAGTAGCTAGACATTGATACAGCATTATCTCATCCTAACCAGCCAAATATCAGAAGACTATTTCAAGAACATTTTATGATTATTTTATAATGATCCCTCAAAAACCGAAAAAATATTGAAAATAGTAAGTATTTAAAATCTTTTCATGCATAAAGCTGAAACGTGAAGTTATGATATGAAAATTTATTTACCTTAAGAAAAGTACTAGAATCCTTATAAATCTCTTCTTCATATGGCAAATTCTCTTCTTCCTGTTGCATTTCTAATTCATCCTTGGAAAAGGAAGATTAAGTAGACATTTTATGTATAGGAGGAATATTTTATGTATTCATGATATCTTGAGTATTGAGACTCAATATAAATATTTCATTTCCCTAAGATATTATTTTTCAAATTATCATTAAACTCAAATACTGAAGTCTTTGCATTCTCATCGTTATCTAGTTACGTTTACAATAAATAAAATTTCCTTTTCATTCTTACCAATAAATATCTGTAACTACTGATTTAGTTGACTGAGCTGTCTAGTATTATTTATCTCATCATACTATAAGTATTAGAATTTAGCTCAAGTCATGAAAGATATGACTACAGATGGGGCAATTTATTTCTAACCGTATGAAACTGCTATTTTTATAGGTCAAAAATATCAAGAACTGATATGGTTAAAATATACATATTTATATAATCATAATAAATAAAATAAAATGATACCAATACAATAATCAGTAATATTTAAGTTGCATATCAGCATATACCAAAATGGAACACACAAAATGGCATTTATGAGATTAGGTAATTTTATCCCTAAACTTCCTAGAGATTTACTGAAACTATGCATTCTTTTCTCTATTAAATACAGTTGCACAACTAACTTGAAAAAAATGGGGATAGGTTTTTTATCTATTAATAGTCTCTTTTCAACTAACTATTCTAAGTATAGATTTAGAAGTTGTGTTTTTTTCTTCGGCCTTTTCAGAAACGGTTCTACATTGTTGTCTAGCCCATGAGTCCTCAAAATATCTTAATTGCACTACCCTATAATAAACATGGAATAACACAACTCAAAAAGACAGTACTGTAGCCACTCAAAATTTGGTCCAATTATCCAAAGTTTCTGATACATCTACCTCTTTACTCTTACTTAAGAATATTATTGTCCAGTGCTTACTAGGCATTATGCTTTTTATATGTCACCTCTTATATTAAAATGAGGAAACTGAAATAAAGATCTTAATTGAACTGATTACAGAATTACTTCATTTGATTGTGCTTGAATTTATTGCACTCTGAAGATATTGCATATTTTACAAATTAAAGGTTTGTGGCAACCCTGCTAGCAAGTCTACTGGCACCATTTTTCTGATGGCATCTGTTCACTTCATGTCTCTGTGTCACATTTTGGTAATTCTTGCAAAATTTATAACTTCTTCATTATCATATCTGTTATGGTGATCTATGATCAGTGATCTCTGATGTTACCATTTTAATTATTTTGGGGCACCATGAACCATGTGCATACAAGATAGTGAACTTAATCCATAAATGTGTTTTCATTGTTTCACCAACTGGTGGTTCCTGTGTCTCTCTCCCTCTCCTTGGGCCTCCCTGAGACTCCATATTAAAATTAGTGACCCTATAACGTCTTCTAAGTATTCAAGTAAAAGGAAGAATTGTACATTTCCCACTTAAAATCAAAAGTTAAAACTTATTAAGCTTAATGAGGAAAGCATGTGGAATTCGAGACAGGCCAAAACTGGGGCCCTTGTGCCAAACAGCTAACTTGTGAATACAAAGGAAAAGTCCTTGAAGGAAAAAAAAAATGCTACTTCAGTAAACACACAGATGATAAGAAAAAAATGCTACCTCAGTAAACACACAGATGATATGAAAAAAAGTGAAACAGCCTTATTTCCAATATGGAAAAAGCTTACTGGTCTGAACAGAAGATCAAACTAGCCACAATATTCCTTTCAGGCAAAGCCTAATCTAGAGCAAGGCCCTAACTCTCTTCCATTCTATGAAGGCTGAGAGAGTTAAGGACACTGCATAGAAAAGTCTGAAGTAAATAAAGGTCGGTTCCGAGGTTTAAGGAAAGAAGACATCTCCATAACATAAAAGCTTAAGGTAAAGCAGCAATAGTGAGGCAAGCAAGGCCCTCCACCAGGGAAAAAAAAAAAAAAAAAAAAGATTAAAACTTGCTATAAAGCTCAAATAATGGATAGAATTTTTTAGCAATAAAGTACTTTTAAATTAAGGTATACACTTTGTTTAATTAGACATTAATGCTATTGTACAATTAAAAGACTGTAAGATTGCACAGACATAACTTTTATATGCACTGGGAGACCAAAACTTTCATTTGACTTGTTTTATTTTTTATTATTTTTTTTTAATGTGTATGAGATCCATATGTTGTTTTTTTAAAAATTTTTATTTATTTATGATAGTCACACAGAGAGAGAGGCAGAGACACAGGCAGAGGGAGAAGCAGGCTCCATGCACCGGGAGCCTGATGTGGGATTCGATCCCGGGTCTCCAGGATCGTGCCCTGGGCCAAAGGCTCATTTGACTTGTTTTATTGCAACATTCACTTCATTGTGGTGGTCTGGTACCAAACCTGCAGTATCTCCGAGGTATACCTGTATACATATGCTACTAACAATTCTTTTAGAAAGTTTAAAATTGAGCTTTTCACCATATTTATTTTCCTGGATAAGAATCTATTATTGTAGGGATTTATTTTTTTCTTGATCATAAAACTGCTCTGTTCTCTACTTGCCTTATATTCTTCCATTTTGTCTTCATCGGTCTCTCCTTCATCCTGATACTTACGTTTTGCATTTGGAGCAGAGGTATCATAGGAAGCCCTGAAAAATTAAAACTGGAGTATCACACACAGATATAGAAAGATGTATAAATGGTAGCTATTAATAATATTAAATGACAGTTTATAAAAACAGAACAAGGCACTTTTTTCTGATTAAACGGTATCTATTCATTCAGTTTATAAATCAAAAAAGTTATACATCCTGATTGGTAATTCTGTATTTTATTATTATGAGAAAGCAACCAAATCAGAAACTTAAGTTCATGTAATGGATATATGGCAAAAAGAAACTTCTACATTATGTTATCATTCTAATTTGTCTTAAGAAAAATTGATATTCAAATTAATAACCAGAATACTGAAAAATTCTGAAGTGCTTTCTGAACTACCAATGAAAACTGCTTTTAGGGTAAAGCCTGTTTTTTCTTATAAGAATTTGTAAATATAAATTATTTATTTATGGTATATAAGCTAATCCTTAGTCTAACATTACATTTTCTAACTGCTTTATGAATAAGAACTTATTATATTCAGAAAATAAGTATTCATAATTCATAATTCATGAATACTAAAAACTGAAATCTTTTATTTTGATGCCTGTCATTAACAACACACTTCATACCTAGGATTATGTTTATCAAAACAATAACCCAAGGCACCTGGGTGGCTCAGTCAGTTAAGCGCCTGCCTTCAGCTCAGGTCATGATCTGGAGTCTTGGGGATCAAGCCCAGCTTTGGGCTCCCTGCTCAGCAGGGAGTCTGCTTGTCCCTTTCCCTCTGCCCCTCCCCTGCTCATGTCCTCTCTCTCTTTCTCTTTGCCTCAAATAAAATCTTAAAAAACAAACAAATTTTCACAATATTCATGTCACTAAAAAAAAAAAATAAATATTCAACTACCTGCAAGTTTCTCTTGTTTCAGCAATTTCTCTCTGCTCATCTTTGCTATTTAACACAGCACCAATGCTGTCCGCACTTTCGGCTCCCAACTGAGAAAAGACAAAAACCAAAAATTAGATCGTAATGCACTGGATAGCCTTCCCAGCTTATGTAGTAACATTTAATATATCAGATATTAAAAAACAAAACAAGGAGCACCTGGGTGGCTCAGTCAGTTAAATGTCTGCCTTTGGCTCAGGTCGTGATCCCAGGGTCCATGGATGGAGTCCCACATTACAGTTCCCTGCTCAGCAGGGAGTCAGCTTCTCTCCACCCCCCACCCCTGCCCAGCCCCGTTTGTGTGTGCCTGTGAGTGCGCGTGTGCACTCTCTCAGATAAAGAAATAAAATCCTTAAAAAAACAAAACAAAACAAAAAATCTTAACAATGTCAGCAGGCAAATAGATTAATTAATTTGCGGGAATAATAGGAAATACCTTGGAACAAAACCATGTTAATTAGGAATAAATTTGAGAGCTAGTAAGCATATTATACTTCCAGTTATATTTGAAATAAGACAATTTTAGCCAATCCTCTACTTTTTAAGTAAATAATAAAACAGAATTTAGTAATAGTAGCAATAACAAAAAAAGCGGCTAACGTATAGTGTATATAGGGTGATAGGCACTAACACTTTGCATCTGTCAATTCACATATACACTTTATCCTGTGCTATAATAAATATCCAGTTTTATTCAAGTCTTTATACAATGATTTATAGGCACAATACTGAACTTTAATAATTCCTAAAAAATGGTAATGCAAATTCTGTTTAGCAGTTGGAGAAATTTTGCAAAACAGAACAAATAACTAGTTGAGATAAACTGGCTACAGAGTGGGATCAGTTCACGGAAATCTTTAAAAGCCAAACAAACAAGCGTAGAATGCAATTTATAGGCCATGAAGAACCATTTGATATTTTTAAGTACAAGAAGGGCATGAGGAAATTTGGATTAATTAGTCCCTTTAGCTCAGGAAAGGGAATATACTAAAATATCAGAGCTGCAAGTGGTCTTGTTAGCCTTGATTTTAAACAATTACCACTACCTTTTTAGTCTGCCTCCCTTCACAACTCCTCTGAGGAGTTGTGTCACTCCAGTGATACATCTCTTCCAGTATATCAACTGTTTCTGATATTTTAATTCTTCCATAAAATCTTAACTCTATTCTCATTAGTTAGAACACACATCTACTTCCCACTGTTAAAATGATTTCTTTCTTCCCATGGCTGACTCCTCTTTCTTCATGTCTCTGATGAGTACAAGTGATTTCCTTAGAGTATATAGAATGGGTAGCCTCCTTCCACTTTTCTTTTTCTCTCATTTCCTTATTCGGATTATAGTACTTAATACAACTTTCAATTATTTAGGTTTTACTTTTGCTTACTGTTTATATTGTTTCATAGTCTTTATCACGACTTTCAATTATTTTATACTTCAATTATTTTATCTTTACTTTTGTTTACTTCTCAAGTTAACATGTAAACTTCCTAAGGAGATGAACTCTTCTTGCTCTCTGTATGTTCAGCAGCTTGCATTATGCCTGACTCACAGCAGATGTTCAATATTTGAATGAGCCAACTAGATTTCCTACATTAGAATACAACGTATACAATAGAACTGCTTTAAGTCAAGATTCTGCTCATATGTATAATTGTCCTCTCATGATCCAAAAAAAAATTGTGGAACGACTGGAATAAGTAAATCATAGATTTTCTGTTATGGTAGCCCTAAATATATTATTTGAATAATTAGGACAATTTGGTATCCTTTCTATATACAATTTTTTTGGAATAAAGCTACAGCTAAGTAAAAAGCAGGTGTAAATTGCTGATGTTTATATTCTGTGTAACAGTATGTAAGCAGTGTACTCAACAGTGAGGACAATGTAAGCCAGGTAGAAGAAGAGCCTAAGCCAGAGAGATCAAGATAGCTTTTATTACAAAGTTCTGACCTGAGCTGTGCTCTAGAGGATGGACAGAAATCAGAAAGGAAGGACAATTAAAAAAAAAAAATCATAAAGTATATATTGCACAAATCACATTCTGGAAGGTAATAAACCAGTTTGTGCTGTTCATAGAGAAAAGCAACTGAAAGAAAGGCTGAAATTAGTAGGTAACGTAGAGGTCTGTTATTATGTCAGATATCTTTACTTAAGGGGAATGGTTCCTAACCAACTAGAAGACCAGGGAACAGCTAGTGTACTGCAAAGAGCATAGGAAAGCCTAAACTGTAGCTTGCAAACTTACAAACTTTGTGGACTTCAGCACGCTAAACTTAAATTCTTTGAGCTCTATCTTCTGCATCTAGATCATGCAAATAGCATCTGACTTGCATGACTGAAGATAATGTGTATAGAAAGCTTGGCAGTGTCTTGATTCATTGAAGGTACTTACTAAACAGCACCCATTATTAAATTTTATGTGCTATGCAAGCTCTTTTAAGGTAAGAAATACTTTTTATTCATAGTTGAATTGCCAGGGGCTACTAGATTCCCTGGTATATAGCAAGACACAATAAGTAACTGTTTATGAATGCATTTTGGGTCCAAGAATTCAAAACTAAAAAAAAATAAGAGGGGATCCCTGGGTGGCGCAGCAGTTTGGCGCCTGCCTTTGGCCCAGGGCGCGATCCTGGAGACCCGGGATCGAATTCCACGTCGGTCTCCCGGTGCATGGAGCCTGCTTCTCCCTCTGCCTGTGTCTCTGCCTCTCTCTCTCTCTCTGTGTGTGACTATCATAAATAAATAAAAATTAAAAAAAAAATCTTTAAAAAAAAAAAAAAAGAACCTTACTTGGTGGTAACAAAGCTACTGAACATTGTGAAGACAACAGAAGAAGCTGGGAAAAAGAAGGCCTGAAAAAGACACCTGATTTGCCCCAGATCGTAATGCCAGAGAGCCATATCTGATTCCAAATTCCCACATTTTTAACACTATGCCATAAACCTTTTCATCAGATCTTAAGAGTAGAAGTTCCAAACTTCCATTTACTAAAACCAAGATTCATTACTGAAAAAACAGTAAGATGCCTCATTAAAACCTCGTAGCATGTCTTCCATCACTTTTACGGATATGGATAGCAGGATGGGAAACACAGCCTGACTTTAAGGAGAGGTGTACTGCATTTCTGCATGTGTCCACTCCTAATCAAGTGTTAACTTAGACACAAGAAGCAGCGAAGACAAAGCTTTAGAGAGACAAACCTGGGTTCAATTTTCTGGCCTAGCGGTGAGTGACACGAGGCAAAATGTACTTAACCTCAGTTTCATCATTCGGTATGCGGAGTCAATGCTCCCTATTTCAAGGGTTCGCTGTGACTGCTACAGAGTAGAATTCAAATACTAGGGGTGGGGTATGACGACGGTGCCCTACTTAACATAAGAGGGCTGCAACACACAAGATGCACCATCTAAAATTTACACTCAGGCTTCTTCTAATGCAGTCTGGCGACAGGATCCCAGAAAACACTATAAATCTACTTCGCAAGGAAGCCACAATCTCAAGAATTAGGTGCTGCGAAGAAAGGCAAGAAAGACCATTTAAACAGTGAAGAGACACAGGGTATAACAAATCACGTTCCCTTGCGTGAACTACGGTAATTTGTTTACAAAGACAAAGAAGCTTCGTATCCCCCTCACTGAGCCCTGCGCCAGACCCTCGGCGCGCATCCCACGATGGTTGCTGGAGACCAATCGTGGCGTTAGATCAGCAACAGAAGGACCACGGCACAGAATGGAGAATATTCGGGGTACTGCGGGAGTTAAGAACAAGAAAGGCAAAGAGGCCTCGGGGTCAGGGTCGCCGGACCTGGAAAAGTGTGCACAGCAGCGGGTAGGAAAAGACCGGGAAGAAAAGGGGGTGGGGTGGGGTGGGGGGGAGAAGGGAACCGCGCACGCGCATTCTCGATTCTTCCCTGGGCCGCGGACCTGCTGCGCGAGGAGCTGTCGCCGCAACTTCTGCCGCTCCCGGATCTCCTGCAAGCGGCTGTCCATGTCCCAACACCTGTTTCCCACTGCCCCGAAAAGCTGACAATTAGCGGATAAATAGCCGCCTTATTTTTCTTCTGAGTCTGTGGAATACAAGATTCGCCGGGACCTTCAGACACCCGGCATCCCTTAACCTTTCCTCAATAGGTATTTCCGGCTCGGCCAGTATTGGCTCCCCCGAGCCCGGAAGTCCCTCCTCCTTCTGGACGCTCTCGATTTGACGTCGCCGGGAAGCGACCCAATGAGGGACGTTGTGGCGGCGGAGCGTCTCCGAGTCCCTCCTGCCGCCGGGAACTGCGTTGGTCAAAGTCTCTCCGGGGCGCGGCGGTCGCTGGCCTCTCGCTGGCCGGACCTTGGGACGTCAGGCTTCTTTGGTGTATCAGCCCTGCGTACGAGGTGTGGACACGTTTTGTGGATTCCCTTTTCCATTAGTTCCCCACCCAGTTGCCGGTTTAAGAATGGCCAAAGAGCAGGTTTTTTTTTTTTTTTTTTTTTTTTTTTTAACTGAAAGGACTAACTTGAAGTGGAGTGTCCGGTTTGAACCCTGGACTAGCCTTTACTGGAGGAGTAGCCTTGGCTAGTAATGACACGATCTAACCTCCGTGAGCCCCAGGTTTCTCGTTTGTAGAATGGGAGTTGTGGAAGCGCCTACCTCGCAGGATTGTGACGATTGGAAGAATTAAAGAGTTTGGCACCTAGTGCCATGCACGTGTTTATTAAGATTTTTAGTATCGCTAACGTTTCCTTTCGGCCAGGGAGCAACCTTCGCATCAGCCTGTGTCCACGCCTCACTAGTCCTTGAGAAGTGTCCTATTTTACCCAAATGCCATGTGGATACGGCAAAGAGAGAAAGATAGGGATTCTTCCCTTAAGGGAGGTGGGTGAGTGATAGTGAAATGTGGTCTTGGTTCATGTCCTAGACGTCAGAAAAAGTGCTGGGGGCGCTTTTGCTGTTGATACATTTGAAATAACCCTGGGATATGGAGACAGCCTACTGAAATTAGGGAGCAGGACACAGTGGTGATTGTCCTCTCTTAATAGAAAGGCAATAAAGACCAAAGTCTTTTTTTTTTTTTTTAAGATTTATTTATTCATGAGACACAGAGAGGCAGAGATACAGGCAGAGGGAGAGGCAGGCTCCATGCAGGGAGCCCGACGCGGGACTCGATCCCGGGACTCCAGGATCATTCCCTGGGCTGAAGGCGGGCGCTAAACCGTTGAGCCACCCGGGCTCCCGAGATCAAAGTCTTTTTTTTATTTTATTTTATTTATTTATTTATTTACGATGGTCATACAGAGAGAGAGAGAGAGGCAGAGACACAGGCAGAGGGAGAAGCAGGCTCCATGCACCGGGAGCCCGATGTGGGATTCGATCCGGGGTCTCCAGGATCGCGCCCTGGGCCAAAGGCAGGCGCCAAACCGCTGCGCCACCCAGGGATCCCCCGAGATCAAAGTCTTAAGTTACTATTATTAGACCGCATATTTGTCCTCTTCTTCCATATTCGAAGTAGCAGACGTAGACCAAGACATCTTGTTGCCTCAAGTTAAATTGGAAATTGTGGCAAGTAATCACCAATATTAGTAACAAGTCTTTATTCTTTGAGAGTGGATTTAATTTTTGAGACTTACTAAATCCTCCAGATCAAAACCAGGTGACTCAGACTAAGCCAAAAGTGGGCAGGGATAGATTCTACTAATTATCGTGTATTTCTCAAGAACTAGCTGTGAAAGGCAATTTCAAAGGAGCTCTAAAAATCCCTCGAGTAGTGGCAACACGGTTTGAAAGTATTTAACTTTCAAGGGGCCAATGCTTTTTTTTTTTTTTTTTTGAAGATTTTTTTTATTTATTCATGAGAGATACAGAGAGAGAGGCAGAAACATAGGCAGAGGGAGAAGCAGGCTCCCTTTAGGGAGCCTGATGTGGGATTTGTTCCCTGGGACCCTGGGGTCACGCCCTGAGCCGAAGGCAGACGCTTAACCACTGAGCCACTCAGGTGACCAGTGAGTCACCCACACGTCAAGGGGCCAATACTTTAAAAGACAGTACTAACTCGTAATATGAATTAAAGTGTTTATCTTTAAAAATCAGTTGCATCTCCTGCCAATCATGTAAATTGAGTGCTGATTTGAACTCTTAGGATTAAACATTTATTCATTTCAAATACTTATTTAACATTTTAAATGACAGTTAACTGTGATAGATCTTAGAATATATCAAGTGTCAACGTCTATAAACCAAATAAGTCAGATTTTTTTTTTGTTTTTTGCTTTTGTAGAGTTTTTTTAAAATTAATTTATTTGCTTTTGTAGAGCTTACTTATATATGTATTTTTTCTGGTAAAGTGTGGTGTACATTATTTGCCTGTGGTCTTTGAGCCTCACACTCACCTAAACTCTGGCTCTGATGGCGGTTGTTGGTCTGGAAGTCTGCAGACTACATTTCTCAGCCTTCCTTATCAAATGACTTTCTGTATGATTCTCCCAAGAAGAAACACAGGCAGAAAATCCTAACGTGGAACATGGGAAAACTGTCATTCTTTTCTCTCACTCTCTGCATCTGGTATCCAGGGGGACATCTGTGCCCTTTAAAAGTCCCAGAGCGGGGATCCCTGAGTGGCTCAGTGGATTAGCTCCTGCCTTTGGCCAGGGCGAGATCCTGGAGTCCCGGGATCGGGGATCCCACATTGGGCTCCCTGTGAGGAGCCTGCTTCTCCCTCTGCCTGTGTCTCTGCCTCTCTCATGAATAAACAAATTAAATAAATAAATAAATAAATAAATAAATAAATAAATAAATAAATATCCCAGAGCTAGTTGCAACAGGCCTTCCAGTGGTACTGCTTTCCCTTTCCCATCCTCACGTGGCATCCCCAGCAGTGAATTTGCTCTCAGACTTTGATAATACCATCCCCACCCTCTGTTCTATTAGCTCTAGGACTGGTAGCCATTTGTAGCAGTTAGGAATTTCTAATTTAATCTCACCTTCCCCTTTTTGTTCTTCTAGCCTTCAACACCTGTGTTAACATTTCCCCATAGCAAATGCTGTTTAGAATTTTTTAAAGATTTTATTTATTTATTTATTTTGAGAGAGAGAGACAGGGAGAGAATGCATATGTGCACACAAGAAGGGAGAGTGGTGGAGGGCTAAGAGAGAAGCAGTCTCCCTGAGGAATCGGGAGCCCAACACAGGGCTCTATCCCAAGACCCCAAGAACGTGACCTGAGCTGGAGGCAGGCACTTAACCAGTTGAGCCACCCAGGCACCGAGTGAATTTTTTAAATGATTTTTGTTCTTGCCTGGTACCCAAACTAATAAAGATGCAAATATCTTCTACTTTATGGTATTTACAAAGTCATTGGAATCTGGTGGAAGGTTGTAGTTTTTACAAAGAAAGGGATATAACTCTGAAATCTGTCTCCCAACCAATGAATTATAAAACACCAGACCACATCAGCTCACCTGTAGAGTACAGTACACACCTGTCAATATCATCTGTTCATGGCAATGTAAGGGTCACCAGGGAGTGTGTGTTGTGGGAAAAGGAGGAAGAAGAAATTTGGAAAGTCTCCACATTGAACTCCCAACTCTTTGAAAAAAATTTCATTTCTAGTTACTTATTTCAAGGAAGTAATGAGAAATCCATGTAACAATTTATGTATCTCCTCCTAAGCTTCTTGAGAATGACTCTTCAAAATCTATATATATCCAACTGCCTATTGTATATCTTACTAGAATGTCCCTCACAATCTCAGACTTAACAGGGATATAACCTAAATCCATTATCTACCCCATCCTCTTAAATATATGTATATATATACTATTATTTTGTAATAATGGAAATGTGCTCCTTCACTAACCAGTATAGTTGCCACTAGCCATATGTATCTACTTAGCGTTTGAAACCTGGCTTGTGTACCCAAGAAACTGAATTTCTTTTGATTTTAGTAAATTAAATTTAATTAATCATATTTGGCTAGTGGCTGCCATGTTGGACAGCACAGATTTCAAGGGGATAAAAACTGACATCACTTAGCATCATATGCTAAGCAATCCTCTACCACCCTGCCCAGCTTCATTCTATTCTCCTTTATAAACCCAGTCTTCTGGGCATATTCAAGTTTTTGTCTTTTTTTCTCCAAACATGCCTTCTTTTTTTGTACATTTTATGAATTTATAATTGAGTAAGAGAAAAATTCTAAAATAAAGGGCTCCAAAATGACTTTAAAAAATACAACGTATGGTAAATAGAACTTTTTAGGAAAGCACTAAAGGTAAAATAAATGTCAGAACTGCTAATAATTTCTGCTTTCTGCCCATGTCTTGTTTTGGTTTTGTTTTTTAAAAGATTCTATTTATTTGAGAGAAAGAGCATGAGAGAGCAAGATCACAAGCAGGAGGGAGGGGTAGAAAGAGAAGCCAATCCCTGCTGAGCAGGGAGCCCAGCCAAACTCAATCACAGGACCCTGGGATCATGACTTGAGCCAAAGGCAGATGCTTAACCAGCTGAGGCACCCAGGCACCCTCTGCCAGTGAAAAGAACACACTCAACAGATGCCTACTGGTGAACCTGTTAGTTGGAGCTAACTCTAACTTATCTGAGCTTTGTTGGAAAGATTGGTTGGGGGTAGCTGTGTTGGGAAGGGATAGGAGACTGCCAGTTAGCATTCTGCATCTACATCATCATTGGAAGTTCATTTATGGTTTCCAAATCTGTGTGTATTTTTTTATACTCAGTTGCTAAAATTCAGTGCAACTGCAACACAAAGAATATTTAATAAGCCTGTGTGTCAAATACATGGACTACATAAGAACCAGGGATGAGGTTTCTTAACACTTAACAATAGATCTTTTTAAAGGGTGTTGTGATTACATTACAATATCTTAAAGCATTGGTTTCCTGGAATATAAAGTAAGAAGAGATATATTTCAGAAATAATATGTCAATAGCAAATGGAAAT
Organism: Nyctereutes procyonoides; assembly: GCF_905146905.1. Lineage (NCBI taxonomy): Eukaryota > Metazoa > Chordata > Mammalia > Carnivora > Canidae > Nyctereutes > Nyctereutes procyonoides. The sequence goes on from NW_026575130.1 coordinate 822,926, forward strand.
GTGTAGAAAATTGAATAAATTTGATTAATTTGGGGGAATTTGCACAAAACATCTCTTTTGTCTTTTCAAATACCAAAACTGAGAGGAAAGTCAGAATGGTAAGGTGAAAGAGTAAAATAATAAAGACTTTATAATGGCAATACAGTTCACTGAATAGATGAAGAAAACTAAATGTTGGCTAAAGTAATGTTAATTTGCTATATTATTACAGAAAATCATTTCTACTAGAGAGCACAAAATGGGATGGATGAATCCCATAGGATGTGGTAAGTATAGATAATAAAATAGCAAGTAGGTTGTGAGATATGTGCAGAATTCATAAGATGTGCTAAAAATAGATACTAAGTAACCTGAAAGATGTAGATGTATCACTAGATAGACTAAGTGATAAATATATGATGGAACAAGCAAGAGTGTTATTTATAGGTAGAAAGGGATGGAAAGACCGAACCATGATCATGCCACCTCTAGGCTGACAACCATGTTGTTCTGGAATCATTGAGCGGAATGGTTCAGAAATAATTCTTGAAACATCTTACAGTCTCTTATTTAAGTAGCATTGGGACAGGACCTGTGGGAAGAAAGAACTACACTTTTGCTGTATGAAGCTGGTGGTATATGCTTAGTGTTCAAGGGAGAGGGGATGTACAGGGCATATTAGATCATAAATGTCTTCTTTGATTGTTACTTGTAAAATTACTTTCCCAAGATTTCTTTAGTGCTTATCATTCAGTTCAGTATTAACTATTGGTAAGATTTACAGGCAATCAAGAGACCCTTTAAGAATATAGCAGTCAGTATGTATTTGATCCTTATTGAAACTTTGCAGGCTGGGACGTCTAGGTGGCTCAGCAATTGAGCGCCTACCTTCCACTCAGGGCATGATTCTGGGATCTGGGATTGAGTCTCACGTCAGGCTCCTTCTGGGGAGCCTGCTTCTCCTCTGCCTAAATCTCTGCCTCTCTTTCTGTGTCTCTTGTGAATAAATAACGAATTAAACTTTATTGCTGTGACCAAAATAACTATATCAGAGGTAAATACAACAAAATCCAAATAAAGGGAAATGAACTTTTAACAGTGGACTAATTCTAGAAAAAAAAATTTTTTTTAAGTAGGCTCTGATCCCAGTGTGGGATTTAAACTCATGACCCTGAGATGAAAAGTCAGATGCTTAACTGACTGAGCCACCCAGTGTCCCAGAAATTCTTCTTAATTCACTTTACATAATATTGCAGTAGGTTTTTTTTTTTTTAATGCTTGTCACATTTTAAAGAATTTACACCATCAAGAAGGAAGAAAAGAAAGAAGCTTTAAAAATATTTATAATTGGGGTGCCTGAGTGACTCAGTAGGTTAAGCATCTGCCTTCTGCTCAGGTCATGTTCCCAGGATTGAGCCCCACTTCTGGCTCCTTGCTCAGAGGCGAGTCTGCTTCTCCTTCTTTCCCTGCTTATGCTGTCTCTCTCCCCTTCTCTCTGTCAAATGAATGAAAGAATGAATGAATGAAAATGCATATGTTGTACTACTTTCCATAGAAGTTTTTCTTATTTCTGCCCAATTTCTGAAACATCTCCTAAAACTCAATTCTTATTTAAAAACACTAAAATTACAGCTATTTTAAAGAGCTGTGAGAGAGGGACGCCTGGGTGGTTCAGTGAGTGAGCATCTGCTTTTGGCTCAGGACATGATCCTGGGGTCTTGGGATTCAGTCTGCATCGAGCTTGTCGCAGGGAGTCTGGTTCTCCCTCTGCCTGTGTCTCTGCCTCTCTTTCTGTGTTGCTCCTGAGTAAATAATAAAATCTTAAAAAAAAAAAAGTGCTGTGAGAGAATAGACTTAGGAAAATATCCCTTTGAAGTGAAAATAATTGATTCCTAATTTATCTCTTATAATTTATTTTCTTTAACAGGTCACTATCTGTATGTATTACAAAAAATGTTGAATTAAAAACTTGTCTAAGTGAAATATATATAAGAGCATGTAGGATTTTCTCTAAGAAGATTACCATAAAATTACTTACATAGATGAAACTGTTTCTGAAGGAACCACTTCATGGATCTTATTCCGTGATTTGTAAAAGAATATGAAATTTGGGGATTTAGCTCATTCAAACTAATAGCTCCAATACTTTATATTGTTTTTAAATTTATTTTTAAATTTAAATTTAATTCCTTTAAGTTAAAATTTAATTCTTACTTTGAAGTTGAAAATTCCATCCAGAGTTTGAAATGGTAAAAACAATTAGAAAAAGAAAGTGCATTCTGTGATAAATCAAAAATATAACCCACATTTAATGAGAGATTGATGGTATAGTATCATCATTAAGTGCTGATTTTTTTTTAATGATCTATTTGGGATTTTATTTTTTTTTCTTTAAAGATTTTATTTATTTATTCATGAGAGACACAGAGAAAGAGGCAGAGATATAGGCAGAGGGAGAAGCAGGCTCCATGGAAGGATCCCCACATGGGACTCAGTCCTGGACTCCGGGATCACGCCCTGAGCCAAAGTAAGACGCTCAACCACTGAGCCACCCAGGCATCCCCTATTTGGGATTTTAAATATTTATATCATTTTATAACCCTCCGCAAAAAAAAGTAGATCTGTTCTCAGAATTTACAAAGTACTACTGAACTTTATACCATTAAAAAAAATATTATTATAAAGAAAGGCTTTATTGTAGAAATTTGGCTCAGAAAAATACTAAAAATTATTTCTGTAACTTTATACCAAACTACCATAAAGATAGATTTAGTTGTATACATTCTTTAAAGCATGTGACATTTTTGTTGCCAATGTAAATATTGTAATTTTTACAATATTTGGAATTAAATTTCTGAATTTCAAAGAATTAAGTTTCAAATGAATATAAAAAGGCAATCCCAATAAAGAAATTAAAAGGAAATTATGGTTACCATGCTAAATCTGTTTCATATTATAAATGAGTGCATCCAAGTGAAATCACTGGAGTCACCCTTTATTCTCCATTCCCAGCATTCTCCTCTGGGCATTTATGTCAGAGGACTTAGGAATGTGCAGAATTAGTATGTGCTGGCCAGTCATTGGCTATTCAAAATTCTCTCTGATTTGAATTATCTCTGCTGTTTTTTTTTCCTCCCATCCATTTATGGGTCATATGGCTATTCAAAATTCTCTCTGATTTGAATTATCTCCGCTGTTTTTTTCCTCCCATCCATTTATGGGTCATATGTACAATAAATCAAAGCATGTTGATCCTGGTGATATTTAGCAGAGAAAAATAGTTTTGGCCAATTGGCCACAAAAATTTGAAAATCTTTACTCAGGGGAAAAAAATTGGATATTTTCTCATCCTGGATAGGAGCTTGATTCTAACTTAAATTTCCAACTGTAATCATTTTGCTATTCTTCTAAAGGCTGAATCTCACATATGGTAAAACGTTTCTTTCAAACCAAAATGTGCAGTTTCACATTTGTAGTACTCTATTACCGCTCAGTAAGTAAAATAATTTAGTAAAACTGGAAATCATATTATGAAGAAGCAACTCTCCTATGTCTGTATCTAAGACTATATTGTTTTTGCTGAAAACAGTATTCATAGTAGGATGGAAAAGTACATAATTCTGTACACATGTATATATACACATGCACATATGTATATATGCAATAGTATAATTTGGAAAAATTTGATCAAAATATATAGGAAGATTACCTTGTATTTAGAATTCTGAATAAGGGGCACCTGGGTGGCTCAGTGGTTCAGCATCTGCCTTTGGCTCAGGGCATGATCCTGGACTCCCAGGATCAAGTCCCAAATCGGGCTCCCTGCGTGGAGCCTGCTGCTTCCTTTGCCTCTGTCTCTGCCTCTCTCTTTCTCATGAATAAATAAATAGATAAAGATTTTTAAAAAAGAATACGGAGTAAGCAGGACTTGTAGTGTACATTCATTAAACTAATTATTTTTTCCACTATTTCTGTGAGGCTGGTTCTTCCCCTGGATGAAAATTTAAGCAATCTTCATGTTTTTTCTGGTCGTTCTTAGATATTAGAAAGAGTTATGTTTAAACTTCAGTCTCAGTTTAACAATTACAATATAAGGTCAAAATTTAAATCTGGCTTTCAAGTTTAAGGCTTGTATCCTTGCCCATCTCCAGGAGAGTTGCAGACCTGAAGCTACCAGTCCAGGAGGCAGAGAAAGGTGAGTAAAGTCTGCTTCTTCTTTCTCCACAAGGATGCTCCAACTCTATCTTATTTAGACCTGCAGTCCCTCCCAAGGTTGGAGTGTGGGGACAGAGGGAATTTAATGGAAGTGGCTTACAAGAAAAGTTACAACTAAACTAGTACTATCTTCATGATCTAGCATTGGCACCTTCTGGACTTGGTAGTTTAAAATGGACTCTTTTTCTCATGAGCATTTTCACAAGTTCTTCAAAGACCCACTCCACACTCCCTGTAGGTTCCCATGACAAGAGCTAATGTATCTTGTCCTGCTGGTCCTTGGCTTTATTTATTTACTTAGCTTCTTTCTGCAGAGGACTGTTCACCTGTCTTGGCCATGCTTTTGGGTATAACCTAGAAGGACCCCCATGCTGGCTTTCTTAAGTGAGTGTCCACATTTGGTTCATGTAGTATTTTACTGCTGGAATTCAGGAAAAGCACAAATCTGTTAGAGAGTGACCACTCTACACAGCCAAATTACCCCTTCTTATCTCTGCCCTCTGAGCAACTCACCAGCCATTCTCTAGCTTTTTGGTTTTCCCAAGTAGGAAGTAAACACTCCCATGTCCCCCAGACCTTAAGTTCTCCCAGTGGTCTCCTAAAAGCTCCTCTCTTGATTTAGAATGAAGAGGGACTATTATCTACGTCTCTTCCTTTAGGGGAAGGGTGTTATCACAACATAACAACGATTCCTGAAAACTTTCTCCTCCAATATCTAATTCTCAACCATTTGAGACCATCAAAGTGACTAAAGTCATTCAGAGCCTTACAGCTAGTTACCCTCAATTTTTTCATACAAGTCCTTACTGGGTGGTTCTGATCTTCACTTTGTAATGTTGAATTTACTCTTTTGGGGTCTTAGCCAAAACTTCCGCAAGTCCTGTTTTACGTTAAGTGAGAGATGTCCTTTTATATATATAAATTTTATATATATATATATTATATATATATATAACATTTTATTTTGAGATAATTATAGAGTCCCATGCAGTTGTAATAAATAATACAGAAAGATCCAGTGATCTTTTACCCCTCAGTGGTAACATTTTGCAAAACTATACAATATGATACAATATCATAACCAGGGTATAACACTGATGGAGTATTTCCATCACCACAGGGTCCCTCTTTATATTTTTATATATTTATATAAATTTATGTTATATTAATTTATAATTATATAAATTATATATTTATAGCAATACCCACTTATCTCTCATTCCTACCTCCTCCTCAACCCCTGGAAATTTTGTCATTTCAAGAATATTATTTAAATGTGACCTTTTAAGATTATTATCTTTTCATACTCAGCATGATTCTCTGGAGATTCATCCAGATTGTTGTATATATAAAGGAATACTTTATTCCTTTTTTATTGCTGGGCAGTATTCCATAATATGGATGTACCATAATTTGTTTAATCATTCATATGCAGTAACATGTCTGGTGATATGATTGATGAAGGCCATATAGTTTCTTCCAGTTTTTTTGCTATGCATTAAAACTCCTATAAACCTTTATGTGAAGTTTTTGTGTGAATATAAGTCTTCATTCTTTTGGGATAAATGCTTGGAGTGCAATTGCTGCATTGTGTAGTAGTTGCATGTTCAGTTTTTAAAGAAACTGCCAGACTGTTTTCCAGAACATCTGTATCATTTTATATTCCCGCCAGAAGTGTATGAGTAATTCCATTTCTCCACATCCTTGCTGTCATTTGGCAGTGTCACTATTTATTATTTTATCCATTAAAAAAAAGATTTTATTTATTTCTTCACGAGAGACACAGAGAGAAAGAGAGAGAGAGGCAGAGACACAGGCAGAGCGAGAAGCAGGCTCCATGCAGGGAGCTGGATGTGGGACTCCATCCTGGGTCCTCGGGATCACGCCCTGGACTGAAGGTGGCGCTAAACCGCTGAACCACCTGGGCTGCCCTATTTTACCCATTCTTCTATATATAGTGCGTGCACTTTATGTAGTATCCTGATAAGGAATACAACACTGTAGACACATTCCTTATTTTGAAATGAAGAAACTTTCTGATATTACTAAAACCATCTCATTATGGTTTTAATTTGCCTTTCCTTAATGAATAATGGTGTTGAACATCATTTCATGTGTTTATTTGCCATCTATGTATCTTTCTGGTGAAATGTCTCTTCATGTCTCTTGCCCATGTACTAATTAGATGATTTATTTCATACTATTGAGTTTTGAGAGTTCTTTATACATTCTAGGTGTTGGTTTTTTGTTACGTATGTGATTTTCAAATATTTTTTTCCAATTTGTATCGTTTTTTTTTTCCTCTTAACAGTCTTTTACAGAGTGAAGGTTTTAATTTTGATGAAGTCTAAGTTTTATTTTTATGAATTGTACTTTTGTTATAAGTAGTAGTTAATATTTTGTGTGAAGAAATAAGTGCATTCTCTTTCCTTCACCTCCTCCTATGTCCAAACCATCAATAATTCCTATAAGAAACACTTTTTTTTTTTATGATAGTCACAGAGAGAGAGACAGAGAGGCAGAGACACAGGCAGAGAGAGAAGCAGGCTCCATGCACCAGGAGCCCGACGTGGGACTCGATCCCGGGTCTCCAGGATCGCGCCCTGGGCCAAAGGCAGGTGCCAAACCGCTGCGCCACCCAGGGATCCCTATAAGAAACACTTCTAAAACAGAACCTAAATGTCTGCTTTTCTCCATTTTTACACTATCTTCCAGGTTCAGATCACCATAATCATTCACTTAACTGGTTCCCCTTCTTCCTTCCTCCCTTTAATTTAAAACTGTAGATTATTTTATCTGGCTCTAACTTAAAATCCTCCAAAGTATTCCATTAGGCTTGGAATGAAATCCAAACTCTACCGCAGCCTGTAAGAACCTGCCACATCTGGCCTGCCTCGCTTCTCTGACCTCCCTTCATCTCTCTTTGACTCACTAAACTACAGCTGTGCTCCCTTCTGTTTGTCCCTCAGACTCAGGCTTCTTTGCACTGTTGGCCCTTGCACTTGCCACCACTCTTTGTAGGTCTAGCTTCTCCTCATTCAAGTCACTCCACAGTTGGAAGTTAACTGGTACAAGATACCTTCAATGAATGCCCTTTTTAAGGAAGCTTGCTTTTCTCTTGTCATTTTGTGTTATAACTCTGTTGTATTACCTTTTTTGTTGCACTTTACTGGCTTATGTTATATGCTTAATTTGTCTGCCCCCACTCAAAGGTTCTCTACCAGAGCAGTGCCCCTGCCTATCCATCACATCTCAAACACCTAGCATATATGGTCACCCAGTTAATACTTATTAAATGTTTATCTCTTCCATTTCTTTTTCAAAAAGCAAATTTCCTTTTGAGGATTCAGCTGCTGGTAGATTCAATATGTCCTCAAAAAGGACTATTTATATTATTGCTAATTAGGGGATCAAAGAATAGTGAGTTCTGCTTTCTGATCAATCCAACTCATAGGGATCCCTGGGTGGCGCAGCGGTTTGGCACCTGCCTTTGGCCCAGAGCGCGATCCTGGAGACCCAGGATCGAATCCCACATCGGGCTCCCGGTGCATGGAGCCTGCTTCTCCCTCTATGTCTCTGCGCCTCTCTCTCTCTCTGTGACTATCATAAATAAATAAAAATTAAAAAAAAAATCCAACTCATACTACTACCAAGTCATGTCTTTTATTCATATTGCATGAAGTGCACAGACATAATGTAGAACAAAACATATCTCAAATATATCTTGAATCTAACTATAAGAGAGGATACCACTATTGTGTTGTCACAAGCTCCAAAAACTGGAAATTCATATCCTTTGGCTTCACCACTAATTCTGCGATTTACCCTAGGCAAGTCTGAACAGGCCTTTACAGCTTAGTTTCTTGTTCTGTTAAAATAATGTAACACAAGCTTACCTCATCAAGATGTTATGTTAAACAGTTTCTATTTATTACAAGTACTGTGTGATTTTTGTGTCTATATTAGTGTGGAACACACATTTATTATATGATGGTATCAAAAGACTTTGTGCCATGAAGGATGCCACATTCTTGGAGATACTAGAGGGATTATACTGCATGTGACAAATTAATTTTGGGGATTGTATCTGAGTTAAAGTAAAGATAAACTTGGTATTTAGCTAGACTGAAAAAATTGTCTCAATTTTTAATTGTGTTTGTAGAAAAAGACTCTTAGATATCTCAAAACTTTATAGACAAGCTTTTTTTTTTTTTTTTTTAAATTTATGATAGTCACAGAGAGAGAGAGAGAGGCAGAGACACAGGCAGAGGGAGAAGCAGGCTCCATGCACTGGAAGCCCGACGTGGGATTCGATCCCGGGTCTCCAGGATCGCGCCCTGGACCAAGGGCAGGCGCCAAACCGCTGCGCCACCCAGAGATCCCTCAAAACTTTATAGAAAAATCAATGAACTGTATCTTATGAACTTACAAATTTATAAAGTTTATGTGTGTATATGAATATATAAATAGGACTTTGCAGACACGTTCCTTACTTGAAATGAAAAAAACTTTCTGATATTATTAGTACTCATTTACTTGAGAGTCTGTGGAACTTAACAAAATAATAGGACTGGAAAAAGAATTATCAACTTATGTAAGATGTAACTGATTCTGAAAGGATGATACTATAATCTTAAAGAAACTGGAACTTGAAATATATAGTTTCCTAAGGTGCATTGTAGAAAATTTTTTAAAGGATTTTAAAATATCGAAAGAGCCTTATATTTACCTTAAGTAAATGTAATTTATTTTATGAAATAGTTATAAAATATTTATAAAAATATAAAAATTTTTAAAGATCTTTGAAATTTCTGAGCCATGAAAATGAGCTAACTCTGTGACTTGGAACAAGTCATCTAAGCATTTTGTATCACAGGTTCCTCAGTTGCAGTTCAAAGGCAATGAAATAATTAAGTACTCAAACATTTTGGTCAGGGACCCCTTTACACTCTTAAAACTGGAGACCTCAAAGAGCTCAATTTATGAGGATTATATCAATCATTACTTACAATATTAGAAAAATTTAAGTAAAATTTAAGTAAACAGAAGAACTGTGGCTCCTATTACAATCAGGAATTTGCTGCCAGCACTGCTGGCTTTAGTCTAATACTGCTGCTGCTACAATCTATACCATAAAAATGAATGTACTGTATCCTGCTTTCACATGACTCAATCTTGAAACAAAATCTCCCACAAGTGAATCTTACTGACAGAATTTAAATCACATTTAGAAATCCTAACTGCTAAGAAATCTGAAACGTAGATTTTACTTGCAATTTCTGGATGTCACAGAGGGGTTAGAATGAGATTGAAAAATTAATCCACAGGCTCAGATAGTTTTAAAGTTTTGAGTTCTTCACACTGTTCAAGGTAGAGATAATTTCAGCGGATATAAAGTGTTCCAGAAAAAAGAAAACATGGGAAAGCTGTGCAACTCGTTTTAAATCTTGATTAAAATTAATTAATTTATTAATTAAAATTTTCAGACCAACACTGGATTAGGACAATACAAGAAATCTATTAGCCCATTTCACTTATGCATAAAAATCTGAAGTCCTGAATAAATATTAGCTGAATTCAATGATGTTTTAATAAATAAAACTTGGTAATGTCTTATTCCAGAAATGTTAGGAGGGTCACCACCAGAAAAGATATCTATAATTTAGAACATTAATGCCCTAAAAGGAAAAAAATTACCTCAATATATGCAGAAAGGACATTTGATAAAGTTTAATATCTATTAATGACATTTTTAAAGTGTTAGAAATATTAGAAATAGAAGAGAATTTCCTTAATTTTATTAAAGCTTTTAGCAAAGCCAACTGGAAATGTACTGGGGGAAAAATGTGTCACATTATCTTTATGATTAGGAGCAGAAAAAAGGTTTGTTATCACATATGCTGTTCAATTTAGTAAGGGGTTCTTACTAAAATAAGAAAAAATAGGTAGAACATTGAATGGAATATGTGGATTATTAGATCTTCTTTGAGAAGACCCCATTGAATCAATAGACAAACTATTAAAATTAATAGGGGAGATGTGCCTGGGTCACTCAGTCCATTAAATGTCCAACTCTTGGTTGCTGCTCTGGTCATGATCTCAGGGTCCTGGGGTTGAGCTCCATGTCTGGCTCTGCACTAAGTGGGGAGTCTGCTAAGGATTCTCCTCCCTCAGCCCTTCCCTCACTCATGCTTTCTCTCTAAAAAATAAATAAATCTTTATTTTTTTTTAAAAAAAAAAGAACTAACAGGGGAATTCAGAAATATTGTGAAGATGGAAGATCAATAATAGGCAATAGCAACATTAATGATAGTGACTACTAAGTACTATATAAGAACCTTTATAAATACTTTATACAAAAATAAATAAAATAAATACTTTATACAGGGATGCCTGGGTGGCTCAGCGGTTGAGTGTCTGCCTTCAGCACGAGGCATGATCCCGGGATCTGGGATCGAGTCCCACATCAGGGACTCCTTGCAGGAGGCCTGCTTCTCCATCTGCGTGTGTCTCTGCCTCTCCCTCTGTGTCTCTCATGAATAAATAAATAAAATACAAAAATAAATACTTTATATATATTTATTAAGTTTCATGTAAGTGTCCAAACGTTCTTCAATGTCAGCAGCAACCACCTAAAATTAATATGGAAAATGTGATTTCACTCACAATAGCAACAGGAACTGCCAAGTACATAGTATATAACCCAATGTACCTTTGCAAAGAACTTTTCAAATTGTATTAAATGACATAAGACAAGATCTAGGTAAAAAGAGGAAAAGTACCAAGTTCGAGTATGGAAAAAGTGAACACTGTAAAAATGCGATTTTCCATAAATTAATCTATAAATTCAGTGGAGTTTTAATGAAATTTTCAGCAGTGTTTTTGAGGAACTAGACAAATAGTTTTAAAAATGTGCATGGAAGAATAATGAATAAAATTTATCTCATTGTATATATTAAGGCATTTTATAAAGTCACAGCAATACAATATGCTACTGATTTAGGAACAGATAAAAAAATGATGCAACAATAATTAAAAAAAAAACAGCAAAGCCCATGTTGTATATGAGCATGTAGAATGTAGTAGAAATTAGCATCACAAATCAGAGGGGGAAAGAGGGATTATTTAATATACGTAGATAGGGAAAGTAAATTTAGACACTTACCTCACTCTAAATACAAAATAAACTCTAAATGGATTAAAAACCTAACTATAAAAGGCAGCATACAAAAGTCATAAAATATATGAGGCTCTCTTTGTGAACTTGGGCTGGGAAAGGATGTTTAAACAAGATTTGAAAAGTACAAAACTTGGGTCACCTGGGTGGCTCAGTGGCATCTGCCTTTGGCTCAGGGCATGATTCCGGGGTCCTGAGATTGAGTCCTACATCAGGCTCCCTGTAGGGAGCTTGCTTCTCCCTCTATGTCTCTGTCTCTCTGTGTCTCTCCTGAATAAATAAATAAAATCTTTTTTTTAAAAAGGTACAAAACTTAAGGGTAGGTAGTAGAGATCAATGGATGTGATCATATTCATATTAAGTACTTCTGTACAAAGAAGATATGATAAGTTTAACAGACTGGTGGCAGATTAAAAGATATTTTCAAAATGTAAAACTGAAAAGTGATTACCATAAGATATACTAGGAGCCATTAAAAACTGTAATTTTTGTAAACAAAAATTGGACAAGGGAAAAAAATAGGCTATTCATGGAATACAGATCCTAAATAACCAATATGAGGAGATGCTTAATTTAACTTCAAATCAGAGAAATTCAAATTAACTAACATAGAATTGGTAAAAATTAAAAAGTCAGCTAATACCAAGTGCTGGCTAAAATGACAGAAATGAGAAACCTCATGTACATTGGTGAGGGAATAAACTCTTAATTTTAGTAAAATTAATTTTTCTGTATATATATATATCATTCCCACATCTGGGTTTATGCTGTGTACAAGTACTTAAGAGGTTATTTATAAGGATGATATCAGAGCATTATTTGTGTTAGCAAGAAGTTACAGGAAGTCTTGCTCTCTGTCCCTAGAGAAATGGATAATTAGAATATATTCTGTGTACATGCAGTGGGATACAATACAGCAATTAAAATTAGCCATTTTTATATATAGCAAAGTGGATAGATCTTAGAAATACATACTGAATTCTATTGGGAAAAACAATTTATGTACATTCAAAACACACAGAGAAATTCTATTATCTCTCATGGCTAGATTTTCAGATGCCTAAGGACATATACTGAATATGCTAGTGTGAACATCTTTGATGGGAAGGGCAATGTAAATGAGAATGGTTAAGACAAAGGGGGAATAATGAAGTAAAATGAGAGGGACATTGCATGGACTTATAATGATAGTAGAATATGAAATCTGTGTATTTGAGGGCCATATGACTCATGGATAATTAGCATGTTTGTCCTAATTTGGAGGGAAAATAATTAATATTCCCAGCAAAAGGATGTATACATGTTTTAAAACAGATTCTGGAGGATTTGAATGGTCTTATGTAGTGGACAGATGGATATTTGATTAGTATAAATTCTTGCTTTAAATATATCCCTCCAGCAGAAGTGTTAGAAATTAATCTGAAATTGGGTTCCAGCAATCAGTCTAAGAAAGAAGTGAAAATTTGAAAATGTGGTTATTTATTCTCTCTAAAACTGGAAAATACAAAATTGTTCTGTCAAGATGTTGCCTTTTGTCGAGTTTTTTGTAAACTATCAGGCAGTAGTTTAAAATGCATGTTTGTTTTGTTCTTACAGTATGACCCCATTGCACATACTCTCTGACTAAACCTTTCATTCATCGATAAAATTTTCTCCATCATTAATTCTCATCTGAACAATATACTACAAATTATAGCTTATAGATACTACTCTGTCATACTTAACATACTGCATTATTCAATAGCTTTGGTGTTCCTGGTATTAATCTTAGGCTCTTTAATAATGTCTCCTAGGTAAAAAAAAAAAAATGTCTCCTAGGTATTATGTCATTTCTATCCATACTGTACTTAATAAATCATAGCAATGTGAACTTTATAATCAAATGAAGATTGAATTCTATGGACTGTAATATTCAAAGGGCATTACTTTTCAATAGCGCAGTCTCATTTAGAAGTTCTCATGGATGTCTCTCTTGGTTTAAAAAGAAAGTGTTCAATATAATCACCTTTTTCTATGACCCATTAATATTTTAGGAATAATATGATTTTCCATATTAATATTTTAAATAATATCCTTTAATCATAGTTAAATACCTCTACTAAAATGTCTTAGAACATGTCAAAAATGTTTCTAAGAATGTTATATATATGTATATTTTTATTATTTATGAGTTTTGTGATTACTCAGTATTCATGTTCTTTTCTATCTCATGAAAAAGTGGGTCAGGATACAAGTATTTTGAGAATATTAATTGTTCTTCTTTTCTAACATTTTTCATGTCCTGGCAACATAAATTATGGTAATATTGTAAGGCACCCAGAGAAAATGCTGTGAAAATGCTGTAGCCAAGCAAGTACCTGCCCTCTAGGTGCTGCCCCACCACTCTGCAGCTGGAGGAGGTACTACCTCCTACACACTTTTTTTTTTTAATTCGTTTATTTATGATAGGCACACAGTGAGAGAGAGAGAGAGAGGCAGAGACACAGGCAGAGGGAGAAGCAGGCTCCATGCACCGGGAGCCCGACGTGGGATTCGATCCCGGGTCTCCAGGACCGCGCCCTGGGCCAAAGGCAGGCGCTAAACCGCTGCGCCACCCAGGGATCCCTCTCCTACACACTTTTGACAAGTAAATGTCCTCTAGCAACCCAATTGAGAAGCTCTGAATTAGTGCCCGAGAATTTTTTTAAAGGCAGAACTTTCCTAGCTTCTAGAGTAAGATTAGTTCTAGAACTAATCAGTCAGTTAAGCATCTGACTCGATTTTGGCTCTGATCATGGTTTCAGGGTTGTGAGCATGGAGCCTGCTTGAGATTCTCTCTCTCTCTCTCTCTCTCTCTCTCTCTCTGCCCCTCCCCCTCTTGTGTGTGCTGTCTCTCTCTCTCAAAAAAAATTAAAAAGAAAAGATGTTAAAGTAGTATGGCCCTTCAAAGAGTGGGGATGACTCAGGGAAGATCTCTTGAGATTTTCTCATGACTTCTTAGTAATAGTAGCAGCAGCAGCAGCCTCTGTAATTTATATCTTGAATCATGAAATTTGGCCCATCTGGATAATGTAATGAGTCAGCAGAATAGCAACCTTAATTCCCATTTGCCATGTAACATGTACCAGCAGGTTCCAGAGATTAGGATGTGGACATATTTGAGGGGAGCCTTGCCCTTCATTGCCCTTCAGAACAGTGCTGGTTCTGACCAATCAGATGTAGCTAGGGGCCAAGGTCATATGGTAGCATCAGAGTAATTTAGGTGAAAGAAACCACTTAGACGGGTGTTACAAACATAGCAAGCATGCTGAGTCTTGCTTATCCGGTAAACCTCGTAATTGCATTGTGATTTTTAAAAATACCACTAAATTGAAAGATGCATGGATATATTAATGATTATCCCTTGTGGTAGGACTGTGAATTATTTAAATTTTCTTCTTAATGTTGTACTATACTTACGAAGTTTCCTACAATAAGCAGGTTTTGCTTTTATAATAAAAAATAATGAATTTTTCAGAATTTCCAAACAACCTCCATAGACTGTGAAAGTTGCAAACAGAAAAGAAATACTTACTTACTTTTCCTATTATGCAAGGCATACTTAAAAAAAAAAACCCTTTAAAGTGATAAAATCAACAATGTACATTTAGAAATAAAACATATAAAGAAATGGACGCCTGGGTGGCTCAGTAGTTGAGTGTCTGCCTTCAGCTCAGGGGGTGATCCCAGGGTCCTGGGATGGAGTCCCACATCGGGTTCCCTGTAGGGAGCTTGCTTCTCCCTCTGCCTCTCTCTCTGTGTCTCTCATGAATAAATAAATAAAATCTTAAATATATATATAATATATATAAAGAAAAAAACTTTAAAATACCACTAATTCTATCACCCAGAGATAATACTGCCAAAGTTTTAGTTGAAAAGCTTATACAAAAACCTGTATAGGATCATATAGTCTTGTCACTAGCTTTTTTTTTTTTTTTTTTTTGCCTTTGAATTTTGTTTCCTTCCTAGTTCATTAAATATTCCTCAGAAACTGTCCCTTTGGTGGCTTCAGTGTATTCTAAGTCTAAATTTCTTTTCCATTTACCTACTGTTGGACACTGAGTTTATGCCAACTCTGCTATTTCAAATAAAGCTATAATATAAGTCTTATAAATAAGCTTTTTCCTGCCTCTTTATTTCCAAACTTAAGAAAAAAATCACCCCCTTTTGTCTTTTCTTAATTAAATTGATGAGATGACTTAATATGAGTAGTGCTATGTATATTAGTATATGTATATATATGTATATATAATATATATGTATATTAGTAGTAATATGACATGGCTTCTTAAAAATAAAGGAAAATTAGAACTTTAAAATACAGTTATTTGGAATGAACGAAATCTTACCATTTGCAATAATGTAGATGGAGCTAGAAAGTATTATAAGTGTAAAAAGTCAGGGAAAGACAAATACCATATTATTTCAGTCATGTGTGGCATTTAAGAAACAAACAATAAACGAAGAAAAGACAACAACAACAACAAAACTAGACTCTTAACACAAAGAACAAATCAGAAGGGAGGTGTGTGGGAGATGGGTAAACTAGATAAAGGGAATTAACTTATCTTGAGCACTGAGAAGTGAATTGAATTGTTGAATCACTATATTGTACACTAAAACTAATATAACTATGTTAATTGTACTTGAATTAAATATAATAAAATACACACATATATAATTGAAAAAATTCATAGAGCTATATTTACCTCAATTATGTGATTTTTAAAAAATATTTCATTAAGAAACCCTTTACATAACCCCCTCAAAATACAATTATTTAGTAATATTAAAATACAATCAATTCAAGCAATAAAGACCCTGAAAATGCCCCTTAGGCCCTCAGTATTCTCTTCATTTTCTGTTTTCCTCTCAATGAACCCAGTTTTCTTGAATATCATCCTTCAACAACAACAAAAAAATCTGATTCTTTTGTATGGATTTTCCACTTGACCTAATACCATGTCAGAAACAATATTATATTGTTATTTCTTTAATTCTAATAAATTGCATTTCAGCTAAATAATAAACTTGGGTATATATCCTTTTACTTGATATTATTTCTGTGGGAAACTGTTCAGAGCTCTAAATGCATAATTACATATGGACTTTTAGCAACACAATTTGCTTATAAGCAAAGGATTTCCAATATCAAAGAGTAAACAATATTTATTTAACCTCATATTTCATAATACATGTATATGACCAGATAACATTGTGCTCAAATATATAATTCATAATCAGGGCAGCCCCGGTGGCGCAGCAGTTTAATGCCGCCTCCAGCCCGGGGCGTGATCCTGGAGACCCTGGATCGAGTCCCACGTCAGGCTCTCTGTATGATGCCTGCTTCTCCCTCTGCCTGTGTCTCTGCCTCCCTCCCTCTCTCTCTCTCTCTAAATAAATAAATAAAACTAAAAAAAATCATAATCAAGTGAAACATAAATGCTAAGAGGTGTGTGTGTATATACATTAAATATTAGATATGACAGATTCTTTGACAGACCTGAGCATTTAACTGGGAATTATTAACACAACCCTAAAATTATGTTGATCTCCAAAAGGAGATTATAAATCATAAAAATGAAGATTGTGATCAAACTATATAAAATAGCATTGTCACCTCTGTTGTTACTGTCTCTTAATTTTTCATAGCATTTATCACCATCTGGCTTATAACATTTATATTTTTTTATATTTATTATATGCCTTCCTTCACTAAACTTTAAATACCACGACTTTTTTTCATTCTCTGCTTTATTTACTACCTACTACATAGCAGATGGTCAATAAATGTCTTACTGGAATAAATGAAAATTGAATGAATAAACAGTGAAGATTCTTTGTTTTTGATTTGATATAATAGAAATAACAAAATAATGAAAATTCTATAAATAAACCTAACTTTTAAAAAACTTGCAAGTGTCATATTTTTGTTAGCCCTTTAAAAATTGAATGTGCCAAATCTTTGGCTAAATCTGTACCAGAAAGAAATGTGAATCCCAAAGCGTTATATGACATGTGTTTTTTCTTTCTATTTAAATGAAAGAGTTTTGCCTTAAAAATATGACAGAGGGGCGCCTGGCTGGTTCAGTTGGTAAAGCATGAGACTCTTGATCTTGGGGTCATAAGTTTAAGCCCCATGTTGGGCATAGAGCTTACTTTAAAAAAAAAATGACAGAGACATAACTCTTTAAACCAAGCAGCATTGTAATGGTTTTAGAATGTGGTTTCCCTGACTTTCATAGAACGTCACAAATATGTTTTTTATTTAATACAGACTTATTTTGCTGTGTTGTTAATAAGTAGTTAAACACCATAAAAAATTACCCTTGTAAATGACTAATATGTAACTTAAATCTTCTGAAAGTGAGAATTTTCAACAATTCAAAGATAAACTCTTCAGTTTTTGTTTTGTTTTGTTTTGTTTTTGAGAGGCAAAGCTACAAAGAAATACTGATAGCCAGAGTCAAACCTAGTCTGGCTTTATTTCCCAACAGCTGTTAGGCATAGGAATGCACTGGTCACTGTGTTTAACAGAAGTTCCCAAAGTTAAATGAGGGAGTGGAATTAAATAGATTTTAAACAAATGTCTATTAAAATCCACAACAGTATTCATTATTGGTAACTGGACCTCCAGAGCAGAGTAATGAATATAAATACACAGTAACAGGAACAGCTTTCTGTTTTAATTTATAAAAGGACTACAAATTAGGTTGGAAATAATAGAAGAAGAATCATCAACATCAATCAGTCTTATAACCAAAGACTTTGTTTTTTTTTTTTTTGGTTTTTTTTTTTTTTTAAGGTATTATGTATTTGTGAGACACACACCCACAGAGGCAGAGACAGAGGCAGAAGGAGAAGCAGGGTCCCTTCGGGGAGCCTGATGCGGGACTCGATCCCAGGACCTAGGATCATGACCTGAGCCAAAGGCAGATGCTCAACCACTGAGCCACCCCAAAGCCTTTGGTTTTGTGCATCCTTGAGAGATGAACCAATTAATACACCAGTGCCCTGCACATTTGCATTACATCTCTTGTTTCTCTCTCTCTTCTACCCTAGCCTTCCCGTTCCAGATCCCTTCTTGCCTCTCCCAACACAGCCACATCACATATTCATGAACATGAACAGGGCTATCTTTGGTATATAGCTATTATGTTCAGTTTCTTCTTGGCAAGTTATTTTTACTAAAGACCTAGTCACAATTATTTCATTAGAACAATTGCAGTAGCTTCTCATTATCATAGAAAGGTGAATAAAAAAGTAACTCTTTTCTTGTTGTAAAATGGCCACCATGTAAAGACAGCAATTGCTTTTGCCATTTTCTGCATGTGTCATACCATTCATTATTGAAGGAATAGAAAGAATTTTTCAGTTCAGTCTGGCCTCTGGAATCACATGGAAAGTTATTTATATCAAAGGCCAGAAAAACCATCAAGAACTTTTACTTATAGATCCCAGTGCTAACAAATGGACATCAGTGGGCTAACAAATATGTCCTAAAATATATGTTCAAACATGGAAAAGTATGGATGCAAGTATTGCTGAAAATAATAAATTTTGGCAAAATTAAGCAAAAAGAATTTATTTTGTTTTATTAATTTTACTTTAAAAATTGTTTTTATTTATCTGAGAGAGTGAGTGTGAGCGAGGGGAGGAGCAGAGGGAGAGAGACAAGCAGACTCTGTGCTGAGTGGAGAGCCCAACGAGGGGCTCAAGTCTTGGGGTGCAGAGATCATGACCTGAGCCAGAAACAAGAGTCAGATGCTTAACTGACTGAGCCACTCAGATGCCCCTTTAAAAAAAAAAATTAGGAGAATTTATTTTAAAGGTTACAGTTAAGTAAAAAAATTAATGAGAAATTTGTAAAATTGGCTCAGAAATGGACAGGAGCTAAGAAACAGCTCTAGAGCAGGTGATCCAAGCTCTAAGAATTTCTAAAATCTCTTGTCAGTGGGCTACTGCTAGAATTAGCCAGTTCCAACTACTTTTCCTGCCTTGGTTTCAGTGGACTTAAGATTCAAAATCATCCATGGTGAGGGAGGGTAGTGGGGGCATCCTATTGGCTTTGTGTACTAGAGCAACCAACACCCCAAAATATGGTAGGTTGATAATTAAAAGAAATCTGTTTCTTTCTCATATAACCCTTCAAGGCAGATTAGCAGTGTTCTGCATCAGTCACGGACTCCAGTTTCTTTTGTTTTATCGTTCCACCATCCCCTAGAAAGTACTGATGTTACCCACAGGATTATAGATGGGTCACAACCTTGCATCCAAGCCGGCAGAAAAGTGGTTAGAGAGGATAGGGAACAAGCAACTTCTTTTTTTAAAAAAATAGGACCCAAAAATTATATATAATACTTCCGTTCATTTCCTGTTTACTGGAAGCCACATGGAGCTGGAAATGAGGTTAGGAAATGTGGCCTCATGTCCACACTAAGACTTGGAAATACCCAATTACTAAAAGAAGGAATAAGAGAATGGATACTGGGGACCAGAGGACAGACTAGAATGAGGCAAGTAAGTTGCTCGAGGTATAAAATGAAAGAGACACTCTTGGGATTGTGCAGATGCGCGTGCCCGTTACATTTTGTACCCTAAGTGCCTCATTGCCTGGTTCTGGTCCTGCTGGGGACAATTAGTAGTCTCTGCCGCACCGTAGTTAGATTAAGTGGGAGCACAGGACACCTTAATTTACAATTTTACCGAGAGTACACACATTAGGTAAGAAATATTTATATGAAAAGAAAGTAGAATATTATTGGTGAAAGTAGAATTAAATATTCATATGGTGGCTGACTGGGGAAAAAAAAAAGTTCCCTACAGACATGAAGACAGCTATAATATATTGCTGAATTCCCATAGCTTTTCATACTCCTGTATCCTAACCCTTTGTCATGTGAATTTGCACCTCCCTCCGGGAAGAGGTGGAGTCTGTTTTAACCTCTCCTTGAATCAGGGTTGTATTTATGAGAAGCCTTAAACAAAAGAATGCGAGAAGAGTGAGGTTGTGCTATCCAGTTCTGAGCCTAGGTCTCAAATGCATTTGCACGCTTCTATGCTGGCTGTTGGAACCCTGTCTAGGTGCCATGTAAACAACAGCTAGCCTGCTAGAAGTGAATGACTACGTGGACCAGACGTCTGTTTGCTCATGTGTTACAGGAGAGATCAGCAAACCTGTCGGCCCAGTCTGCTGCTGAGTATAGACTCATGAATATGCCCAGGGAAGATCAGTTGAATCTGGCCCAGGCCAGAAGAATGAGCCAGCTGATCAACAGACTTGTGTTAAGTGATTGTTTTAAGTGATAAATTTTGGCATGGTTTATTAGGCAGCAATAGTTAATTGATACAAAGACATTCATTGCTATATCATTTATCCTAACAAGAAATCAGAAACAATCTAAGTAGTGGTAATATGTTGTTTAAATAAATTACCCCACATTTCCATGGAGGAATATTTTATGACCCTAAAGCTATTTTTATGAAGTTAGCCTGTAATCATGCTGACCATTATCAAGGCAAAGAAAAAGAAGGGTAGTTGCTTCCCTTTCTCCACTTTTTTCACACAATCTCAGATTCCCTTTTCATGAGTTTTTATGAATTCCCAGGGTAGATTTTGTTCTTCCTGAGCTGGCAGGGTGGCTTTTCCTAATTTATCCTTATATTGAGATGAAGACTCAGCTTTGGACAGGAATTGCAATAACTACCTAAAATCTTGTCTTATGATTTCACTTAAATGTTAAAACCCAAGCCCCTTCATTACTAAATCCAGCAAAACTTTCAGAACAGCAGTTTCAAAAATTCAGGTGTTTATTCCTCTGGTTTACAATTTCTTTTTTATTTTTTGACCTTTGGAAATTTTCTTTTTCTTTTCAGCTCATCTATTACAAAGGGCATTTGTTATATTTTAACCAGGATGTCTTAACGTTTTGTAATATGAAAGTTTTATGGTTATAGTGTGACATGTTATCAGATACAGAAATTTCCCTCCATGATCTTTACTCATTGACTCAACGATGACACAGTACCCTCCGCAGTAGGTGAGAGATAAAGTTCTCTCTAAGAGCTTATAATACAAATGCCTGGCCTTCCTTTCCTAGCCTGATCCACTAAATCCTTCCATACTAAGGGCATACTGGACTATTCACTGTTCCAAATATGCCATGCATAAAAGATTGTGTTACTTTTCCTGCTAAACCTTCTGCCTGGGGCACCTGGGTGGCTCAGTGGTTGAGCATCTATCTGCCTTTGGTTCAGGTCATGATCCCAGGGTCCTGGGATTGAGTCCCACAACAGGCTCCCTGTAGGGAGCCTGCTTCTCCCTCTGCCTATGTCTTTGCCTCTCTCTGTGTGTCTCTCATGAATAAATAAATAAAATCTTAAATAAATAAACCCTTTGCTTATGATGTCTTTTCTCTTTTCTGACTATTGACACCTTACACATTTTTTAAATCCACTTTCTTGAGTATGTACAATGTACCAGTCACTCAGTAGGGTTCCAGAGATGTAAAGATTAAGTAAAACCTCTTTCAATAAATTTATAGCTATTCAAATGCTACATTTCTACCTAACTTTCCTTAATTTCCCAGCCAGGATTCAAATATTTCTTTCTATGTTTTCACTGTATTCTTTATGTCTTTACTTTGCACTTCACTATTGTGTATTCAATTATTTCTTTTATGTAAAACAGTATTGGAAAAATGTTACTTTGACAGGTCATATGAGTCCCCCTTTAAGAAGTTACCCACTGATAGCTGAATACTTTATGAACCTCACCTGAGATGACATTTCCCAGACCTGTGGGTCCCCTGAGATCGAGTTTTGAACATAGTTTAATGATTCTAAATTGCTCTGCATAACACAAGCATGGGAATTAGAACTTAGTGTATAGGGAAAGAGGACAAAAGAGGCTGATCTTTAGAGTGACCTAGAGGAGATTAGGAAACAATTGTTTAATACAAAAGCCAAATATGTCTGTTTTATGCCTTACCACCAACCAAACTAGATTGAAAACTGCTCCAAACATGCTATGCATTGTGTTACTTTTCCTGCTAAACCCTCTGCTTGGGGCACCTGGCAAAGTTCCTCCATAAAGGTAGGAACCCACTCATATTCCTCTTTGTAGGTCTCGTGTACCTATTACTGTATCGTCTCCACAGTACCTTCTCAAAAGTTATTCCTTGAACTCAAAAATGAAGATGAACCAGAGGATCATATCATACAACTAGGGTCAGAATGAGACAAAAAATTTATGTGTCTCTTTTTTAAAAAGTATTTATAGCCTTTTATTTTTATTTTTTTATGTTTTAAAATAAAGGTTTTTGTTTGTGTGTGTGTGTGTGTGTGTGTATGTGTATGTATTTTTTTATTGGAGTTCAATTTATAGCCTTTTAAAAAAATTGGTGGGGCACCTGGCTGTCTCAGTTGGTGGAGCATGTGACTCCTGATCTTGGGGTCATGAGTTTGAGCCCCATATTGAACAAAGAGATTATTACTTAAAAATTTGGTAAATACATATGATGCAAAATTTACTATCTTAACCATTTTTAAGTGTACAGTTCTGTGACATTATGTACATTCACATTGCTGTGCACCCAATCTCTAAAACGCTTTTCATCTAGCAGAACTAAAGCTCTATACCCATTAAACAACAGCTCCCTGATCACCTCTCCCCATGTATCGCCTGGCAATCATCATTTTACTTTCTGTCTCTATGAATTTGACAACTCTAGGTACCTCAGATAAGTAGAATCATACATTATTGTCTTTTTTGTGACTGGCTTATTTCACTCAGCATAGTATCCTTGAGGTTAATCAATGTTGTAGCAGATGTCATTATTTTGTTCCATTTCAGAGCTGAATAATATTCCACCTTGTGTGTATATCACATTTCTTTCTTTCTTTCTTTCTTTCTTTCTTTCTTTCTTTCTTTCTTTCTTTCTTTCTTTCTTTCTTTCTTTCTTCTTTCTTTCTTTTCTTCTTTCATGGAAACTTGGGTTGCTTCCAGCTTTTGGCTATTGTGAATAAACTGCTTTGATCATGGGTGTACAAATATCTATTCAAGGTGGAAGGGGAGGTGGGAGGGGAGATGGGGTGACTGGGTGTTGGGCACTGAGGGGGGCACTGGATGGGATGAGCACTGGGTGTTATACTACATATTGGCAAATCGAACTCCAATAAAAAAATACACAAAAAAATAAAAAAGACCCTGTCTTCCATCATTCTGGGCATATATCTAGAAGTGGAATTGTGGATCATATGGTAATTCTAATTTTAATTTTTGGGGAAACCACCACACTGCTTTCCATAGCAACTGCACCATTTAATCCCACCTGTGCAAAAGAACTCTAATTTTCCACATTCTCATACTTGTGTTTTTTGTTTTTCTGATAGTGACCATCTTAATTGGTATGAAATGGTATCTTATTGTGGTTTTGATTTGCATTTCCTTAATTATTAGTGACATTGTGTATCTTTTCATGATTGTTGGCCATTTGTATATCTTCTTCGAGAAATATCTACTATAGTTCTTTACCCATTTTAAAATATTTTTCTGTTGAGTTTTAGGAATTTTCTATATATTCTGGCTATTAATCTTTCACCAGATAATGTGATTTCCAAATGTTTCCCCCCATTGTGTAGGTTGCTTTTTTACTCTGTTGATAATGTCCACAAAAGTTTTTTATTTTGATGAAGTCTAATTTGTCTATTTTTTCTATTGTTGCCTGTGTTTTTGGTGTTATATCCAAGAAGTCATTGCCAAATCTAATATCATCAAGGTTTCCCCCTAAGTTTTCTTCTAAGAATTTGTAGTTTTAGCTCTCATGTTTAGGTCTTTGATTAATTTTGAGTTAATTTTTGTATATAGTGTTAAGTAAGGGTCTAGTTTAATTCTTTTGCATGTGGATATCCAGTTTTCCCAATGCCACTTGTTAAAGAGATGATGCTGTCCCCATTCAAGGTCTTAGCATCATTGTTGAAAATCATTTGAACACATACATAGGATTTATATCCAGGATTTTCATTCAATCCTATGGGTCTATTTATGTCTTTATCCCAGTACCACACTGTTTTGATCACTATAGCATTGTAGAAAGTTTTGAAATCAGGAAGTATGAGTCTTCCAACTTTGTTAGTGTCTGTCAAAATTGTTTTGAATATTTGGGGTCCTTTGAGATTCCATATGAGTTTTAGGATGGATTTTTCTATTTCTGCAAAGAATATCCTTGGGATTTTGATAGAGATTGCACTGAATCTGTAGATCAGTTTGGGTCATATCAACATCTTAACAATGTTAAGTCCTCCAATACATGAAAATGTATCTTTCCATTTATGTCTTCTTTAATTTCCTTCAGCAGCATTTTTATAGTTTTCATTATACAAATGTTTCACCTTATGGTTAATTTTTAAATATTCTTTTTTTAAGATTTTATTTTTAAGTAATCTCTATACACAATGTGGGTCTTGAGCTCAACAACCTCGAGATCAGTAGTTGCATGCTCCACCAACTGGGCCAGCCAGACACTCTTTAAGTATTCTTTTTGATGCTATTGTAAATGGAATTGTTTTCTTTTTCTATATTTTTTAAAGATTTTTAATTTATTCATGAGACATAGGCAGAGAAAGAAGCAGGCTTCATGCAGGAAGCCCAATGTGGGACTGGATCCCAGGATTCCAGGTTCATGCCCTGGGCCGAAGGCAGATGCTCAACCATTGAGCTACCCAGGCTTCCTTCTTTTTCTATTTCTTGTTAATAGAAATGCAACTAATTTTTGCATGTTGATCTTATATCCTACTATTTTTTTGAACTCATTTATTCTAACAGGTTTTGTGTGGAATCTGTAGGTTATCTACATATAAGATCATGTCATCTGCAAACAGATCATTTTACTTCTTTCCAATTTGAATGACTTCTATTTCTCTTGCCTAATTGCTCTAGCCAGAATTTCCAGTACTATGTTGAATAGCAGTAGTAAAAGTGAGCATCCTTGTCTTGTTCCTGCTCTGAGAGGAAAAGCTTTCAGTCTTTCACTGAGTATGGTGATAATTGTGAGTTTGTAAAAAAATTTTTTTGAAGATTTTATTTGTTCATGAGAGACAGAGAGAGAGGCAGAGACATAGGCAAAGGGAGAACCAGGCTCCATGCAGAGAGCCCAAAGTGGGACTCAATCCCAGGTCCCCAGGATCACATCCTGGGTTGAAAGAGGCGCTAAACTGCTGAGCCACCCGGGCTGCCCCGTAATTGTGGGTTTGTAATGTATGGCTTTTATGCTGAGGTAGCTTCTTTCTATTTCTAGTTTGTTGGGTGTTTTTATCATGAAAGATTATGGAATTTTTCCAATTCTTTTCCTGCATCAACTGAGATGATCATGTGGTGTTTTTCCTTCATTCTGTTAATGTGATGTATTACACTGATTGATTTCCATATGTTGAATCAACTTTGCATTCTAGGAATAAATCCCTCTTGGTCAGGGCAGCCCCGGTGGCTCAGTGGTTTAGTGCCGTCTTCAGCCCAGGGCATGATTCTGGAGACCCGGGATCGAGTCCCACATCGGGCTCCCTGCATGGAGCCTGCTTCTCCCTCTGCCTGTGTCTCTGCCTCTCTCTCTCTCTCTCTGTGTGTGTTTCTCATGAATAAATAAATAAGATCTTAAAAAATAAGTAAATAAATCCCTCTTGGTCATGGTAGATAGTCCATTTCATATGCTGCTGAATTACGTTTGCTTATATTTTGTTGAGGATTTTTGCATCAGTTTCCCTAAGGGATATTGGTCTTTAGCGTTTTCTTATAATGTCTTTGACTTTAGTATCAGGGCAATGGTGGCCTCATGGAAGGAGTTAGGAAGTGCTTCCTCTACTTCAATTGTTCTGAAGTTTGAGAAAGATTGCTGTTATTGCTTCTTTAAACTTTTGGTACAATTCACCACTGAAATCATCATGTCCAGGACTTTTCTTTGTCAGGATGTTTTGATTACTAATTCAATCTCCTTACTTATTATGGGTCTATTCCAATTTTCTATTTCTTTGTGCTTCAGTCTTTGTAAGTTTTATGTTTCTAGGAATTTGTCCATTTTGTATTGGTTATCCAATTTATTGGCATACAGTTGTTTGTAGTACTTTCAGAATCCTTTTTATTTCTGCAGAATTGGCTGTAATGTTCCTGTTTTTATTTCTGATTTTAGCATGTGCATCTTAATCTTTAGCTAGATTGACAAAAGAAAAGAAGATTCATATTGTCAATTTTGTTCTTTTCAAAGAACCAATTTTCTCTATTGTCTTTCTGTTCTCTGTTTTATTTAATCTTTAAGTATTTACTTCCTTCATTGTTTCTTCAGTGGACCAATTTTTTCTTAAGATTTTATTTATTCATGAGAAACACACAGAGCGAGGTAGAGCAGGCTCCTCATAGGGAGCCTGATGTCAGGACTTGATCCCTGGACCACAGAATCACATCCTGAGCCTAAGGCAGATAGATGCTCAACTCTTGAGCTACCCAGATGTCCCTTAAGTGGACCAATCTTATCCCAAGTTTAAATCCTTTGCACTAGCTTTTCCTTTGGCTTGAGATACTCTTTATCTGGTATTTCCTGGCTAGCCCTCTTTTGTTTTCAGGATTCAATTTCTCTGGAAACCTTTATTGGCCACTCAATCTATGTAGCCTCTGTCTATTCTCTGTTACTCATCCTTTATTCTTCACAGCCCTTTTCATTCTGTGAGATTTATTGTTTGTTTGACTCTTCCCCACCACCATACATGCATGTACAAACACACATACATACCCATGCATGCATATTCCTTAGAATTCAAACTCTAGGGGCATCTGGGTGGCTCAGTTGGCTGAGCACTGATCTGAGCCTTGGACTTAGATCATGATCCTGGAGTCCTGGGATAGAGCCCTGTGTCGGATTCCCTGCTCAGCTGGGAGTCTGCTTTTCTCTCTGTCTCCCCCCTTATTCATGCTCTCTCTCTCACTCAAATAAATAAATAAATATAAAATCTTTAAAAAAAGAATTCAAGCTCCATAAGAACAAGAACCCTCTTTGTCTTGTCTAACCATTGGCATTCCCACTGCCTGCAACAGTCTCTGGTCCAATAATGAAAGATGCTCAATAAATATGATGGATTCCTCTAAGATATCGCAATGGCTAATGTTTTGAAAAGGAATAATTGAAAAATTTATTGCGGCATCTAGGAGGTTCAGTTGGTTAAGCAACTCTTGATTTTGGCTCAGGTCATGATCTCAGGGCCCTAAGATGGAGGGCATGAACAGCATGGAGTCTGCTTGGGATTCTCTCTCTCTCTCTCTGCCCCTCCCCCTGTTTGCATGCATGCTCTCTCTCTTTTCTTTTTAAAATAGATAAATAAATCTTAAAAGAAATAAGAGAAAAATTTGTTTATCTTGCTCCTGGAAGATTATTAAGATATGAGGAATGCATAAAGCAGTGAATTTTGAGATAGCCATAACTAGTTATTATCTAATATACTTTATTAACATGTTTGGTTTGACTAAATATTTGTTTTATATGCTATATTTATATCAGCATCTACTTATTATTCCATTATTTTTGAGACATGGATTTTTGATATACAACTATATACTGTTCATATCAGGGAGTCAGTATATGGGCACTAAAATGAGCATCAAACTGAGAGTTTGGTGTCTGGATTTCTAGCTCCATCTTCACTACAATGTAATTGTATAGCTTAGGAAAGAATCACTTATTTGCACCTCAGTTTCTTCATTTATAAAATGAGGAGATTACATTTGATCTTAGCCAAAGTGCTGAGAAGTGATAAAAATGAGGAGATTACATTCGAAAGGTTAATACAGTTCCTCTCAGCGATCAAATCTATAATTCCATAATTTAGAGCTCAGTTTTACTGGTTTTAGATGTTTTTAATTATTGGATATAACTCATAATACATTCTTCTACACTTTTTAAAATAACAAAGTATTTGATTCTCTTGTAATATTGTACCTCCAAATTTGAGCATGCAAATTCCTTTATAGATTTCCACTGAGCTGAGATCAAGAGTCAGACAAGACACTTGAGCCACCTGGATGGCTCATTTGGTTAAATATCTGCCTTCAGCTGGGTTTGTGATCCCGGGGTCCTGGGATTGAGCCCTGTGTCACAAGGATCATGCTTCTCCCTCTCCCTCTGCCTTTCCCCTCTGCTCATGCTCATGCTCATTCTCTCTCTTCTGTGCATGCACACTCTCTGTCTCTCTCTCAAACAGATAAATAAAATATTTTTTAAAAGAAAAAAATGGGATGCCTGGGTGGCTCAGTGGTTGAGCGTCTGCCTTCGGCTTGGGGCATGATCCTGGAGTCCCTGGATTGAGTCCCTAGATCAAGTTCCGGGATCCAGTCTTGCATTGGGCTCCCTGCATGGAGCCTGCTTCTCCTCCCTCTGCCTGTGTCTCTGCCTCTGTGTGTGTGTGTCTCTCGTGAATAAATAAATCTTAAAAAAAAATAAAGTAAGACATTTAACCAACTGAGTCACACAGGCACCTTCAGATGCCCACTTTATAACGGAGTTTCCAAAACTGAACCACATGGACTTTTTCCTATCCTAGACAAGTCGAATAGGTGATTCAAAAATGTTTACTTAATTTGTAGTGTGTTAGCTTAGTTGAAAGGAAAGATAATATAGCAATGGCCAATTACTAAGAAAAAGTAAATAAAGCTAGATCTAGTAGAGTAAAAGGAAATTATTTTCAAAGGTAATAATTTGGTGAATTTAAAACAACTGTATTCAATTAGGAGCAAACCAAATGTCTAAATCTATAAATTAGCTCATTGTGCTGAATGTTGTCAATAATCCTGCTGCTGCTCATAGTTTAGATGTAATTGATTACATTCCAAAAATATACAACACTTTAAATTAAGAAGTTTCAAATTAAAATAACAAAATCATACTAGCTTAAGGAGAAAAGAAAATATTTGCAGACCCTATAATATTTATAAAATAAACTTTATTTAAATTGGCAATTGCACTTAAACACACAAAATATGGATCCACAAATAAAGAGTAACATCCATGTTAATGTTGATTTCTTCTCATAAACTTTTGGGATCTTGAATATAAATTGTCACATGAGAGGAAGTACATCTTAGAAGATAATTTTATTTTCTCAGGTTCTGACCCATCTCTGGACTGTCATACCTCTTTTGAGACATATACACAAATACACACGCACACACAAGTAAAAATATTTTGGATTGACTGATTGATTAATTGATTTATATTTTGGAGAGAGAGAATACACAGGCAAATGAGCAGGAGAGGATAAAGGGAGAGAATCTCCAGCAGATTCCCTGCTGATTGTGGAGTCTGGCTCAGGGCTAGATCCCATGATCCTGAGATCATGACCTGAGCCAAAACCAAGAGGCAGACACTTAGCTGACTGAGCCACCTGGGCACCCTTGGATTTATTCAAAGTAAAAATTTTAGGAAATGTATTAGGAAATTGTTACTGGGCTAACAATATACATTCATGTCTTCAGAGATTCAAAGCGGGAAGACTAGCTATAAAGACCCAATAAACAATCCTGCTCATTAAGAAAACTGTGGGTTGGGATCCCTGGGTGGCACAGTGGTTTGGTGCCTGCCTTTGGCCCAGGGCGCGATCCTGGAGACGCAGGATCGAATCCCACGTCGGGCTTCCGATGCATGGAGCCTGCTTCTCCCTCTGCCTGTGTTTCTGCCTCTCTCTCTCTCTCTCTCTGTGTGACTATCATAAATAAATTAAAAAAAAAAAGATTGAAAAAAAAAAAACTGTGGGTTGTGACCATCTGAGGTACAAACTTTGATTTATTTCACTTAAGTTGCCATTTAAGAGGCAGCCCGGGTGGCTCAGCGATTTGGCGCTGCCTTCAGTCCAGGCGCTGCCTCCAGTCCTGGAGGCCCTGGGATTGAGTCCCACTTCGGGCTCCCTGCATGGAGCCTGCTTCTTCCTCTGCCTGTGTCTCTGCCTCTCTCTGTGTCTCTCATGAATAAATAAAATTTTTTTTAAAAGTTGCCATTTAGGGACACGTGCAATTGTAAAATACCATCCATGGATGTAATTAATCTGTTTGATTTGTTATAATTTCCTTGATGATTTTCAGTGATTTCAGTACTGGTCAGCCATTTCACACCTTTTAAATTATCTTTTTTTCTGTTTTTTGTAGTTAGGCCAATTTAATTCATGTGGAATTCCCATTGAAACCCCAGCATATCTTCAACTGTGAAACATTTGTGGGAAGACTTGCTCTGCACAATCCATTTTGCATGTTATAGTGAAAGGACTGAGCAGAAGGGAATTGTTAAACATAATTTACATCTATTGCAGAGACAAACCTTAATTATTTAGTGGCTGATTGTCCTGTTTGGGAATTATACAAGCATTTTGTTTCTACTCTGTCTCACTTTTACTGGCTGTTCAGCCATTTCCCTAATCATCAGCATGTCTGCCAAGAGTGGTTTGGGAATAGTAAAGAAGAGGATCACATTTCCATCATTTTGCTCTTTCTTAGAAGATTTAATAAAATCTTTAATGAATGAGAAAATTAAAACTTGTGTGCAACTCAGTGGACCTTAATGTTTTCATTATCTATGTTATTCTTTGTCTCCCAAAGACAATTAAATTCTTTCTTTCTTTCTTTCTTTCTTTCTTTCTTTCTTTCTTTCTTTCTTTCTTTCTTTCTTTCCTTTCTTTCTTCTTTCTTTCTAAGTTCCCTGTGTATGTTCTGAAAACTGTAAGAATAAGAACATGTGTTTTCGTCCATTCTGGCTGCTATAACCAAATACCATAGACTGGATGGCTTTATGAACAGCAGAAGTTTGTTGCTCACAGTTCTAGAAACTAGAAAGTATGAGATGAAGGTGACAGCATGGTCAGGTGAGGGCTCTCTTCTGGATTACAGACCTCTTTGTATAGTCACTCAGAAGATGTGGGTAAGGAGCCCTGCGGGGTCTCTTCTATAAGGACATTAGTCCCATTCGTGAGTGCTCCAGCCTCACAACCTCATCAACTCCCAAAGGCCCCATCTACTAATACCATTACCATTGGGAATTAGGATTTCAGTATATGAATTTTGGGAGAACACAAACTTTCAGACTTCAGCAACATGGTTAGGCACATTATTTAAAAGACTTTTTTTTTTAATTGAAGTAGAGTTGCTATACAATGTTATATTAGTTTCAGGTGTACCAAATAGTGACAGTTCCATACATTACATGATACTTACCAGAGTGAGTGTAGTCAACATCTGTCACTGTGCAGTATATTAAAATATTATTGACTATATTCCCTACACTCTACTTTTAATCCCCATGACTTATTTATTTTATAACTGGAAATTTGCACCTCTTAATCTCCTTTACCTATTTTGGGCTGCACCTTTTTCCTCTCTGGCAATCATCAGTTCATTCTTGTATTCATGAGCCAATTTCTGTTTTTATTTGTTTGGTTTGTTTTTAGATTCCACATAAGAGTGAAGTCATATGGTATTTGTCTTTCTCTGACTGATGTATTTCATTTAGCATAAGCCCTCTAGATCCATCATGTTGTTGCAAATGGCAAGATTTCATTCTTTTTTTAATTTTTTTTATTTTTATTTTTTTTATTTATGATAGTCAGAGAGAGAGAGAGGCAGAGGGAGAAGCAGGCTCCATGCACCGGAAGCCCGACGTGGGATTCGATCCCGGGTCTCCAGGATCGCGCCCTGGGCCAAAGACAGGCGCTAAACCACTGCGCCACCCAGGGATCCCGATTTCATTCTTTTTTAAAGCTGAGTAACATATACTTTGTATGTGTGTATGTGTATATATACATGACATCTGCTTTATGCATTCATCTATCTAGGGACACTTGGGTTGTTTCCATATCTTGGCTATTATAAATAATGCTACAATAAACATAAGGGTACACATACTTTTTCAAATTAGTATTTTCATATTCTTTGTAAATATCCAGTAGTGGAATTACTGGATCATATGGTATTTCTATTTTTAATTTTTTGAGGAACCTCCATACTGTTTTCCACTGTGGCTTTACCAGTTTGCATCTCACCAACAGGGCACAAGATTTCCTTTTCTCTACTTCTTTCACCTTCGATTGTTATTTCTTGTCTTTTTGATACTAGCCATTCTCACAGGTGTGAAGTGATATCTCATTACGGTTTTGATTGTATTTCCTTAATGGTTAGTGATACTGAGCTTCTTTTCATGTGTCTCTTGGCACCTGTATGTTGCACACTTAAATTTTTTTTTTTCATCATCCCCCTCCCAGATTTAAAATTTTAATGGGTATTGCTCTCTTGTCCTACAAGAAAGTTCTACCAATTGACACTCCCCATAAATGGTGTAGGAGAGTGACTTTCCTGTCTTTAATGTTTTCATTATCTATGTTCAGTATTTTCAATTATCATTTTTTCTTCTTCTCTGTATTTAGACCATTTAATTCACTTAGAATTCCCCATTGAAATTACAGCACTTGGGCACCTGGGTGGCTCAGTTGGCAGGTCAATATCTTAGGGTCCAGGTATCAAGCTCCAGGACTGGCTCCCTGCTCAGTGGAGAGCCTGCTACTCCCTCTCCCTCTGCCCCTTCGCCCCGCTGCTCCTGCATGCATGTGTTCTCTCTAAATAAATAAAATCTTTTTTAAAAATGAAAAAAAAACTGCAGCACATTCTGTACTATGAAACATTTGTGAAAGACTTCCTCTTTACAATCCATTTTGCATGATATTATAAAACAAACAACAGTGTATTTTTTCCCCCAACATGATAGGTGAAATTGTCCTTAATTGTCAAGTCTCTTGGGTAATTTTTCTTTCAGACATACTTACATAAATGTGCAAAGATATTTCCATTTAGAGGGATAGAATCTATAGTAGAGAAAGTTGGGGAAAGGTTAGAGGGAGAAAGATATTCAATAAGGTAAATTATTTTTAGTATAATGTGTCTTTTGAAATACATTTTACATCAAAATTACTTTTCAGAAGTTGAAAAATCAGGACACCTGGGTGGCTCAGTTGGTTAAGCATCTGCCTTCTGCTCAGGTCATGATCTCAGGGTCTTGGGATTGAGCCTGGCTCCCTGCACAGTAGGGAGTTTGCTTCCCTTTCCTTCAGCCTCTCTTCCTTGCCCATCCTGCCTCCTCCCCTGCTTGTGCTCTCTGCTCTCTCTCTCATGCTCTTTCTCTCAAATAAATAAATAAAATAAAAATAAGTTGGAAAGGGGAGCCTGGGTGGCTCAGTGGTTGAGCATCTGCCTTTGGCTCAGGTCCTGATCCTGGGGTCCTGGTATGGAGTCCCGCATTGGGCTCCCGTGGGCAGCCTGCTCTTCCCTCTGCCTTTGTCTCTGCCTCTCTGTGTGTCTCTCATGAATAAATAAAATCTTAAAAAAAAAAAAAAGAAGTTGGAAAATCAGGTAAATAACTATAGTTTCATATTATTACAAATAAAATGTTAATAATACTTATCTGTGGACCATGGGATATAAGAATTTTAATTTTCTCAGTTTTTATTTTTTTCTGTAATCTATGGACCATAGAATGTAAGAATTTTGATTTTCTAGATTTTTATTTATTTTTTATGTTTTCAATAATGATAATTTTTATTAACTAAATTTCCTCTCTATTTACTGCATAATTTTTTTACATCTATATTCATGCCCCTATCAGCATTTACTATAGCAATTCAGTCATGCCATCTTTTCCACAAAGGTAGAGTTTCCCTGGGGAAGAGAGCCTTGTTTATTTTGTATCTTTGCCAGAACATAGCGCTTAACAAATGTTTCTTAAATTTCAAACCTTCAAAAACAATGAAAAAAAATACCAAGCAATGAACACCCAACTATCAGAATACTCATCCTCTAATCCCAAGTGTTAATTTATTTGCTACATTTGTTTTATCTGTCATCTATCTTTCTCTATCTTTGCTAATATCATTGCTCATCATCCCTACAGAACAAAATACCCATCTACATGCTCTAAACATTAAACTATTATCACAATTGAGAAATTTAATTCTTACAGCAATATTGTTATTTGTAAATTTCCCCAGTTGTCTAAATAATAACAATGCTAACTTTTTTTAAAAGATTTTATTTATCCATTCATGAGAGAGACACAGAGAGAGGCAGAGGGAGAAGCAGGCTCCATGCAGGAAGCCTGATGTGGGACTCGATCCCAGCACCTGGGATCACGCCCTGAGCCAGAGGCAAATGCTCAACCGCTGAGCCACCCAAGCATCCCTGGTTTGTTTTGTTTTGTTTTGTTTTTTTAACCCTACCCAAACTGGGATCAGGCATTGCATTTAGATGATGGGTTTCTCTAGCCTCTTTCAGTCTAGGAGTGTTTTATCTTCTCTTTGATTATCATGACTGACATTTTTGAAGCATCAAGACCAGATGTTTTGTAGAATGAATGTTCTATGATTTCAATTTGTCTGATTGTTTCCTCATGATTAGAGTCATTTGAAATATTTTTGATAAAAGTATTGAAAAGAGGATATGTCTCCCTCAGATGCATTACATTAGGAAGCACATAATATCACTTTATCCCATTATATTTGTTACTTTCTAATATAGGTATTTAAAGTTTTATAATTCCTTCCAATTGCCATCATAGCTGTATCCCACAAAATTGGATAAGTAAATTCATTTTCATTCAGTCCTAAATATCAACTTCCATTGTGCTTGTACTTTTTTTTAAGATTTTAAAGTAATCGCTATGCCCTTTGTGGGGCTTGAACTCACCACCCTGAGATCAAAAGTTGCATGCTCTAATGACTGAGCCTGCCAGGAGCCCTCTGGTTATACTTCCTTAACCCATAAATTACATGGATGCATGTTCTGACATTCTAAATATTTGTGTATGTTTTTAACTTAATATTTTGAAATAATTGGAATTACTGGAAATTTCAGAAATGGAGCACTCAGGTGACTCAGTCAGTTAAGTAATCTGCCTTTGGCTCAGGTTATAATACCAGGGTCCTGGGGTCGAGCCCCACATCGGGCTCCCTACTCAGTGGGGGGCCTGCTTCTCCCTCTTCCTCTGCCACTACTCATGCTTGTACTTGCTCTCTCTCTCTCAAATAAATAAAATCTTTTTAAAAAACAAAAGTTTGAGAAATGTACACAAAACTCCCGTATATTCTCAATTTTTAAGCATTCCTTATTATCTGGCATATCAAAGTATTCCAGGTTTGTGCTTTACTGATCCAGACTTGGAAATAGGCACTTGATTGCTTCTCTAGGGGGATGGAATTTAAAAACATGATCTGGAAACTGAGTTTCCTTTTTTGTGTTTTTAAGTAAATAAATATAATGAGGCAGCATAAGATAGAGATGAGTGCATGACTTTCTTTTTTTTTTAAGATTTTATTTATTTATTCATACAGAGACACATACAGAGAGGCAGAGACATAGGTAGAGGGAGAAGCAGACTCCCCACTCCCCATGGGGAGCCAGATGTGGGACTAAATCCAGGGTCTCCAGGATCACAACTTGAGCCTAAGACAGATGTTCAACCACTGAGCCACCCAGGTGCACTGAGAGCATGAATTTCTAAGTCAAAGCACAAGATTCCAATTATGACCAGCCATGTTACTAGATACGTAATGTAGGGGCATTATTCTCTGTGAGATTTGGTGTCCTCATCTTTAAAAAAACAGTTAACACAAAAACAATTATGATAACAAAGAAGAGAAGGATGATGATATATAGTTCTTGTAATCTGATAGGTACTGTTCTAAGTTCTTTAGTTATCTAAATATATTTAATCTTCACAAAAATGTTGTTATATCCAGTTCACATGTGAGATAAATGAGGGTGATGGCTAAATATTTATATTCAATGTTATGAGAATCAAATAAAAGTATGTGAAAGTCCTATGTAAAAAAACACCATATGTGTATATGAATTAGTATGTATATATTTATATATGTATATATGTAGTCATTCAATTGTTTACTGACTCAATAAACATCTATTACGTATCTACTAAATATCATATGCTATATTTATGCTAAGTACAAACCAAAGCAATGTATAGAAAAGTATTAAGTTTAACAACATTAAATACACATATTTATAGGTTTATAACCCAAAAGAAAATTTCTCTAAAAATGTGCTTTACAATAGAAATAGAATGCAAGTCACATATATAATTTTAAATTTCTTAGTAGCCATAGTAAAATTGTTTTCTTATTTTTTTTTAAGATTTATTTATTTATTTGTGATAGACAGAGAGAGAGAGAGAGGCAGAGATACAGGAGGAGGGAGAAGCAGGCTCCATGCTGGGAGCCGGATGTAGCACTCAATCCCAGGACTCCAGGATCATGCCCTGGGCCGAAAGCAGATGCTCAACCACTGAGCCACCCAGACATCCCTAAAATTGTTTTCTTAAAGGTGAAATTAATTTTATTTTTATTTTTTTGGTGAAATTAATTTTAATTGTATATTTTATTTTACCCAATATATCCAAAATATTAACAAAAATTACATATAATTTTTCTTACATATAAATGTAAAACAATTATTAATGATATAGTTTACACTCTTTTTTCATTAATGTCTTAAAAAT
Organism: Nyctereutes procyonoides; assembly: GCF_905146905.1. Lineage (NCBI taxonomy): Eukaryota > Metazoa > Chordata > Mammalia > Carnivora > Canidae > Nyctereutes > Nyctereutes procyonoides. Next base: position 859,895 of record NW_026575130.1, read on the forward strand.
TCATTGTATATTATACTTACACCTCAGAACAAACTACATCTCAAGTGCATAATAGCCACATGTATACCCAGTGGCATCTGCGTTGAACATCTCAGGTCTAGAATAAAATACAAAGACAAGAAACTGTTGGGGAGAGATGAAAGAGAGAGATTTACCTTTTACTATATATTCTTTTTCGTTTTTAAAAATATTTATTTATTTTTAGAGAGAGGGCAATGTGGGGATGAGGGTGGAGACAAGGAGAAAGAGAGAGCCATGAGCAGACTTGCCACTGAGCGTGGAACCCAATGCAGGGGTCCATGTCATGACCCTGGGATCATGACCTGAGTGGAAATCAAGAGCCAGTTGCCTAACCAACTGCACTACCCAGGCGCCCCTTATACATGCTTTTGTACTTTCGTTTTTTTGTAGTCCATGTACTTGTTAACCTATTCAAAGAAATCTGAAAAAATCATTAAAAGCATCATTTTTTAATATCTCTGTGTGTGTATGCATCCTTCTATGTAAATGGTTCACAACCTGGAGTGGTTTTGCCCCCCAGGAAACATTTGGAATGTCTGCGGATACTTCAAGTTGAGTAGATAGCATCTAGTGGGTGAATGTCAGGGATACCGCCATATGCCTGCAATGTACATATAGCACAATGCCCCCCACCCTAATTGTCTGGCCCAAAGTATCAGTGGAGCCAAGGTTGAGAAACTCTGTTTTATGTATATATTCCAAAAAGTAAAAATTAAGTGTCCACTAGTTACTAGGCCATTATCAAAGCCATGGCTGTACAAAGAGGGATCATACACATATAGGCCCTGCACGCCAGGGGCTCACAGTTTATTGAATGAGTCGTCTAGAAGCAAACAATTGCAGGACTGTAATAAGTTCTAGAATAGAGTAGAACAAGGCATTAAGCAAGAACTAAAATATCTGTAAACATAGTTATTAACTAGAAAGGCACTTGTTTGAAACATCCATTTGAATTGAATAATTGAAACTGAAACATCTATTATTTCCCACCAAATCCTTTATGTTGATAATGTAGCACTTTATTCAAAGGCTTTAATGTTCCTGTGTATCAACATAATGTCAATAAAAGATATCTGAGGGGAGCCCTGAATTTGGTTACAACAACTGTTACTCTATTTCTGTGCTAACACATTTCGGAACTTTAAATGGACTCAGTGATGTATTTTTAAAAGAATGTGTAAGTCATGACTAATGTTGCTGTCTGAAAGAGATGGATGTATTTTATAAGAACAATAGTCCTAGGATTATCATATTTTGCATATCTTCTCCCACGAATATCTCCATTTTACAGAGAGACTCACAAGTTCAACTCTATTTCATCACCAAAGAAACCAGACAAAACTCAGACACTGAAATCCATTGGCTTTGTTTAGTTTTTTTTAAACCTTAGTGCTTTATATTTTTGCTTTGGTTTAGTTTTTTACTGGTGAGCTCACAAAGTCCTGCACACATCTGCTTGAAAGAAGAAAGCTGGAGATCCCTGGATGGCTCAGCGGTTTGGCACCTGCCTTCTGCCCAGGGCATGATCCTGGAGTCCTGGGATTGAGTCCCGCATCAGGCTCCCTGCATGGAACCTGCTTCTCCCTCTGCCTGTGTCTCTGCTTCTCTCTCTCTCTCATGAATAAATAAATAAAATAAAAATAAAAAAGAAGAAAGCCTGTGCCCTTCTTGCTGCTTGTAAGCTGCTTGCATCCAGGGTGAGGCAGCACAGAGTAGCAGAGAAGTGCAAGTGCTTTGGCATCTGATAAGGCCTGGCTTTGAGTCCTAGTTTCATCTTTTAAGGTCTAGCACATTATTTAACTCCACCAAACCTCACTATCCTCATGTAAAATGTCTGTCTTGACAGGGTTGCTGGGTTGATTAAAGGAGATAATATATCTTCAATTTATTCATCATTGCCAGGACTTATCAAGTGATGAACACTGTTATTATTGAAATGGCACAAAACATAAAGCAGACTTTTAAGTTTATTAGTCAAAATAGTGGTGTTAGGGGAGCCTGGCTGGCTCAGTTGGTAGAGCATGTGACTCTTGTGGGTTTAAGTTCGAGCCCCATGTTGGGTATGGAGATTACTTAAAAATAAAATATTTTTTAAAAATAGTGCTGTTAGAATAGTGCTTGTGTAATTTCTCCACTAGAATTTATTTATTAATGTATTTTATAGTCAGGATTTTTCTAAACACCAAGAAATTTCCTATCTGTTTGACACCATTCTTAATTAAATGGAGAAACATGAGTATTATTTGGGCACTCTGGGTTGAGTTAATTCACATTTGTGTTCATTATTCATTTCCTGCTATCTTTGACCACTGTGCTGTTAGAATGCAATACTAGTTCTTATCTTTTGATGTTTGTAATCTATGCCTCTTTCCAGCTAAATTCACATTGTCTATTTAAGACCAACTGTTTTTTGAAATTTCCCTCATGCCCTCATTATCACACTGACCAAGCCATACCAGATAGTAACCTAAATCTCTTTAGTAATCCCATCCTCAATAGCTTGGAGAAATATACTCTGTAAACTCAGAGCTCATTTATAGACAGAGACAAAAACCTCTTCTTGATCGTTGTTGTTGTTTTTAAGATTTTATTTATTTACTCATGAGAGACACAGAAAGAGAGAGAGGCAGGGACACAGGCAGAGGGAGAAGCAGGCTCCATGCAGGGAGCCCAGTGCGGGACTCGATCCCGGGTCTCTGGGATAATACCCTGAGCTGAAGGCAGATGCCCAATTGCTGAGCCACTCAAGCATCCCAGCTCTTCTTAATTGTAATTTCAGCAGACACAGTGTCACTGTGGTCAAAATGGAGTTGCGTTTTTCATGTTTCTTTTTTTTTTTTTTTGCATTTTTCATGCTTTCCAGAAAAGTTGAGATATAATCTTACAGTTACACCACACATACTTTATTTTATTTTATTTTATTATTTATTATTTTTTTTTGCCACACATACTTTATAACTTATATCTCCACGTGGTTTTGCTTCACTTAAAAAACCTGAAATTGTAAATTTAAAGTTTATGTGAAGTTATATATTGTATAAGTAATATATGTATAATATATGTTATACATTTATATGTAATATATATGTAATTTTAATAGATATTCATATTTCTTTCTACTATGTTAAAACATTCATGGTGTGCCTATGAATAATTATATATATAATATGTAAGTAATTTTCATAGATACTCATATATAGAGATATATTTAGATATATAAGTAATTTTCAAAGATACTCTTATATATCTTTCTATTATGTTAAAATTTTCATGGCGTGCCTAACTAAAAGGGAATAGTTTTATTATTTTAATATACTGTTGATATTTTATACTGCTCTGTTTTAATGATAGCAAAAAATGAAGACCAGATTAGGTAAATGAAAAGAATATAGGTAATTTCATTGTTTTTTTTTTGTTATGATCACTATTAGTAATGTTAATATTAATAGAGTAGAACATAAATAAAAGGCAAACAAATTCTCTAACAGCCTAATGACTTGAGACAGATAACTGGGGTTTTAATCCATCAAGAGGGATGAGAGAAGGTTAGTAGGTTTTCTGTAGCAAGGGAAGGCCTGGTTCCTGTCTCTCCCTTAACCCCACAGAGGAAAATGAGAAACAGATCCACTGCTTCTTTCATCTTTATTTCTCCTGTTTTTCTCCTTATTTCATTCCTGAGGGGAAAATTTCAGAGCTGGTATGTCCAATATACAAGTAACAGATTTCAAAAGAGGGATTTTTATAAATGAAGGGCATATATGTGAAAGGAGACAATGCAAACAGTGCAGAGGGAGAACAGTTTCTGGCTGACTAAGCTGTGTAGAAAAAATATCACTGAAATGGGCGTGGGAAGAGACAAAGAGAGCATTCAGGGGGAAAGATGGCTGAAGAAATGAGGAGAGAACAATTTGGGAATATAGATGTCTAGAAATCACCCTAAAAATCAAAGTCATCCAGTGGAGAATTTTATTTTTTCCTCGTAGGACATGTTTAAGTCGATTCTTTATCAAGTCCTGGAAATCTGTGAAAGTTGTTGGCCACATACCCAGAAGAATTTGAGCTACTCATCAAAAGCACCTGTCTCAACCTGTTATTTGCCTTCACTTCTTACCTGGTCTAGAATTGTAACCTCTTTTCTCATTTCTCTGGGTGACACACCAAAGTGGATGGTTATTTAAAAAACTACAATTAAGAGTGTTGGAGATGGAGAAGAGGCCCTGAGGATTCTTTGATTCTAGCACAAAGGAATTTGTCAAATTAACCACTTGTAAACACTAAGAGCTCAATACTGTCCATTGAAAAGTGTTTGTGATTAGGAAATTGTAGGAAGAGGAAAGCATATAGCCCAACAGTTGGACCCCTGAGGCTACCTCCTATGTAGCAAGAAAGCACTAGACCTAGGAAAGCAGGGATCCAGAGGGCACCCAAAGTGAAAAATAGGGAAAAGCAAGAAGTACAAAGCTTTAAAAATACTTACCTATTTTATATAGGGCTTACTTTGGTTTGATACCTGTTGATGCCAAGACTAGAATGGGCCTGGATGGGGTCTTCCTGTCTTGAGCAAACTGGTATGAAAAGTTAGAGATTAAGAGCTCCTGGCTGGCTCAGTGACTTGAGTGTCTGACTCTTGATTTTGGCTCAGGTCATGATTTCATGGGTTGTGGGATCCAGCCCTACATTGGTCTCCTCAGTCAGTGGGGAGTCTGCTTGAAATTCTCCCCCTCTGTCCCTTGCCTACTTGTTCTCTCTCTTTCTGTCTCTCTCTCAAATACACAATAAATATTAAAAGAGAGAGAGAGAGAAGAAATAAAATAAAAGTTAGAGACTAGGGGCTCCTGCCTGGCTCAGTCAATAAAGCATGAACTCTTGATCTCCAGAGTGAGCTTAAACCCCACATTAAGTATAGAGATTATTAATAAATTGTTTTTTAAATGCTGGAGATTATACCTCTCTTCTTCCTTAGAGTCTTCTGGGGATAGGCTGGTGGTACTCTTGAGAGTCCTGAGCCAAGTTTTGGGGCAAATCCCTTAAGGGATTTTATACTCACTGAATAGTCACTGAGAATGGATTGGGATCTTAATTTATTGGTTCCAACCTAAAATCAAGGGGATTATTTGGGTTAATGTTGACTAGCAACTAAAACTTAGAGTGGTGAGGAGTTCTAACAGGTAGTCTAATATTTTTAAAAATGAGAACCATTGTTTCAGTCAATGTGGATTAGTCAAAGATCTCAAAGGATCTTTGTAAGGGAAAAAATGGATTTTGATTAAAATGGTAAGTTTTAGATAGAGAAGGGGAAGACAGTTATTCATTCATTCATTCATTCATTCAAGAAATATTTGTAACATATCTATAGGCCTTGTGCTAAACACCAGGGATTCTGTAAAGAACAAAAGTAGACAAGATCCCTGCCCTGGTGGAATGTGGAGTCAGACATTATACATAGTAAAAGACAAAGATTATTTCAGAAAATGGTAAGTGCTATGAAGGAAAAAGAAAAGTGTAATGGGATAGAGAGTGACTTGGGAGGAGGTTTGATGATGAATGTTTTAGGTAAAGAATGGAGAGACCAGGGGCAAGCTGGGTAGCTCAGTGGTTGAACATCTCTGACTTTGGCTCAGGGTGTGATCCCGGGGTCATGGAATGGAGTCCCACATAGGGCTCCCCTCAGGGAGCCTGCTTCTCCCTCTGACTATGTTTCTGCCTCTCTCCTTCTCTCTCTCATAAATAAATAAATAAATAAATAAATAAATAAATAAATAAATAAATAAATAAAATCTTTTAAAAAAGAAAGAATGGAGAGACCTATCTGGGGAGGTGATAGCTGATTAAGTTCTAGGGGATGAAGAACTGGCTCTGTGAAGGGGCATTCTTAGAAGAGGGAGCAGCAAGTATAAGAGGCCTGAAATGGCAGTGAACTGGATGCATTTGAGGGACACAATAAAAAAAACAGCAACAATAATAGAAACAGAGTATAGCCAAAGAAAATAAACAAATGACCAAGTGTCTAAGACAAAGTCATCACAGTAGGGCACATAGAAACAATTTCTTTTAATTGCAAAGATAATTTAAAGTGTTATGTATTTGAGAGAAAGAGAGCATGGATGCACATGCATGTGCTCAGGGAGAGGGGCAGAGGGAGAAGGAGAGAATCTTGAAGCAGACTCCCTGCTGAGCACAGACACCCTGACCCCCACAGAGCTCAATCCCAGGACCCTGAGAATATGACCTGAGCTGAAATCAAGAGTTGGACACTTAACTGAGTGAGCTACTTGGGTGCCCCTTAATTGCAAAGAGAATTTAAAGGGAAGGTTTAAAGTAGAGGACACCTGTGACCTGGAGAAGATTCAGAAAAGGCCTGAGTCCCTTACACTAGCATTGTTCTATGTTGATATGGAGAAAAGAGGGTGACTAGGGTATAAAGCTGTTATTTTATTTTTTTAAAAGATTTTATCTATTTATGACAGAGAGAGAGAGAGAGAGAGAGAGAGAGAGAGAGAGAGAGGCAGAGACACAGGCAGAGGGAGAAGCAGGCTCCCTGCAAGAAGCCTGATGTGGGGCTCAATCCTGGGACTCCAGGATCATGCCCTGAGCTGAAGGCAGACGCTCAACCACTAAGCCACCCAGGCGTCCCATATAGAGCCCTTATAATAGGAAAAACAGAAAATAGAGCTAAAGCCCAGGTAATACCCAATGTCCTCAAGCTTTGGTTTAGAAATTTGTGCCCAGAACTAAGGCAAAACTCTCACTGCTACCGTTGCCAGTAGGTAAGGCAGCCCAAGGGTCAACCCAAAGTATAGTGTTGTAGTTACCACAATTGGTACTTGAAATCCAGAGGAAAATGGAGATGATCACCACTGATTTCTCCATTAAAAGAAAAAACAAAAATGCTACCTAACATGAAATTCAATGGCCTAAGTGTTTTATATTTTTATTCATTTTTATTTTTAATTTTTTAAAGATTTTATCAATCTACTCACGAAAGACACACACAGAGAGAGAGTCAGAGACACAGGCAGAGGGAGAAGCAGGCTCTACGCAGAGAGCCCAACGTGGGACTCAATCCCAGGTCTCCGGACCACACCCTGGTCTGAAGGCAGCGCCAAGCCGCTGAGCCACCCGGGCTGCCCTATTTTTATTTATTTTTTAAAAAGATTTTATTTATTTATTTGAGAGAGAGTGAGAGAGCTTGAGTGTGCATGCTGGCACTTGAGCGGGGTTGGGGCAGAGAGAGAGGGAGAAGCAGATTCCCCGCTGAGCGGGGAGCCCAACAGTGATGTGCTCCATCCCAGGACAGAAGCCTAGGATCACGATCTGAGCTGAAGGCAGACACTTAATCAACTGAGTCATGTAGGCGTCCCTAATATATTTTTAATAAAGCTAAAAAAAAATGTCAAATTCCTGTGTTGGAAACCAAAAAAGCACCAATGCATAATAGTGGTGATATTTTGTTTGTTTTGTGTTTCAAAGGCTTTGCAACATTTTAATTTGGTCTGAATTCCTTTGTCTACCATTTAAAAGACAAAGTTCACTTCTTTCCCAAAGAAGCTAAGATTTTAATTAAGTACACATTATTTCCTAGACATCAGGACTCCAAAAACATTGGGTGAGATTTTTTTTTTTTTTAAGGCTAGCATGTTTCTCAAGGGGCTTCAACTTTTCCTTAACAGTTCTAACTCAGTCTGGATTATGAAACTTTCTCAACACGTGCTTTAGTAGTGAAAAAAACCATTAGCCCTCTATAAAAAAATAATATATATATGTATATATATACACACACACACACACACACATATATATATATAAAGATTTTATTTATTTATTCATGAGACACACACACACACACACACAGAGGCAGAAACACAGGCAGAGGGAGAAGCAGGCTCCACACAGGGAGCCCGACGACGTGGGACTTGATCCCGGGTCTCCAGAATCATGCCCCGGGCTGAAGGTGGCACTAAACCACTGAGCCACCCGGGCTGCCCCCTCTAAAAATATTGAACAAGCATTGAGCTAATACAAAGGGGGAAAATGGGGCATAAAACATCCCATTTGTAGTGCTAATGAAGTAGTCAACATAGCAGTTTTCACTTCTCTGCGCAGTATCACTCTGAGGTGGCTTTGTCATTCATGGATGCAACTCAGAGAAGGTAGCAAAGATCTGAGCTGTCAGATGGCTAAGTAGAATTTAACATAATGGCCATTGGTCATCAATCTATGTGCTGTCCATCAGACAATATAGTATTCCTTATTTAGATGGAACAGTGACAATACAAAGAATAATTTTAATTACTAATGTTAAGAAAAATTTAGTAAATTCTGCTTATCAATAATCACATTACTTGTACTACTCCCTTTTTCTAATGGAAAAGTTAACTATTAGAAATCTGCCAAGGATATAGATGACTTTTCAGAGAGTGTGATGGAGGGGGCCTGGGGAAAGGAGGGGGAATAAAATCGTTTACAGCTGACAATAGCCTGCAAGGAAGCTTTGGAAGCATTATCCATCCAGGGCTGAGCAAATGGAATTTCTTCTCATTCCTTTGGCCTTTTAATACTCAGGAATTCATGCAAAAGCCTAGGGTGAGCACCTTAAAATGTTTAGAAACAAGGAGTCTTTGCTTTCCCTTTCTTTAAAAGAAAGCACAGGTATATAGAAGCTCTTTCAGGTAACATTTTTGTTAACGGATCAGTATTTTCTGTTGGCAGAGGATTGTATGCTCGCTTTTAAGCATCATTGAGTTGGAAGCGGTGAACCTAGTGTTTACTTAGCTCCTAGGCAGGCCAAGCTTGTTACTGAACCTGTAGTTTCATAAACCGCATCAAGAACTTACATCTCGGGATCCCTGGGTGGTGCAGCGGTTTAGCACCTGCCTTTGGCCCAGGGCGTGATCCTGGAGACCCGGGATCGAATCCCACATCGGGCTCCCGGTGCATGGAGCCTGCTTCTGCCTATGTCTCTGCCTCTCTCTCTCTCTGTGACTATCATAAAAACAAAAAACCTTACATCTCTTCTCCTTTTCTCAAAAGACAGCCTCGTGACCCAGTGTGTGCCATATTCAATTAAAAGCAGTAAAGAAAAGCCAATATTCTTTTCATCTTCTCTCACCAGAACTTTAGATGTCTTATTCTATATTTGTTTTTTAATAATAGTATTAGTAGACATCATCTATCTAGAACTGACTATATGCCAGGTACCATGCTGTTATCATGTTTTTATTTAATCATCAATCATCTCCTCTGAGATTGGTATTAGAACTATCCTCATTTTATGGATGAGTAAGCTGAGCTAAAAGTTACAAGTAAGCAATTTGCTTGATGTCACTTGAGTAGCAAGAAGCAGAGTTGGAGTTTGAACAGCTCTACCCTTAATAATTACATTGCATAATATGATATTATAAATACATAATTTCTTTGGAAATGTTTCTGTTAATGACCACCAGTTTTCAAAGCCATTTATTATTTTCAGTAATAGCAATTAATGAATTAAACCCTGTTCAGTTTCTCTTTAATTAATATTCTTTTGATTTTTCCCTCATACAAACAAAGCCAAGGTCCCAAGTAAGTGTTTTACAAAAATTATCCCACTTAATTCTCATAACAATTTAAGGATGCTTAGAGAGGTTATGTATTGGGGATCCCTGGGTGGCTCAGGGGTTTAGCGCCTGCCTTTGGCTCAGGGTGTGATCCTGGAGTCCTAGGATCAAGTTCCATATCGGGCTCCCTGCATGGAGCCTGCTTCTCCCTCTGCCTGTGTCTCTGCCTCTCTCTCTGTGTCTCTCATGAATAAATAAATAAAATCTTAAAAAAAATAAAAAATAAAAAAAAGAGAGGTCATATATCTTGCCCAAATGGTCAAATTGATAGCAAACTGCTGAGATGAATTTGAACAATGTCATTGTTCAGGGTTTTTTCATTGTTTTTCAGTGTTTAAACAGTTTAAACTCTTCACTTCAAAAGGTCCATTTCTTACAGGTTTCTTCCTTCTGCTGTAATCATTATATGCCCTGTTGAGCTAGGTAAGTTCCAAAGGTTAATGTCATTCAAAGTTATTTTTGATTCTTTGAAATAATTTACTTAAAATATTTCTGAAGACAGGCTTTCCACAAGACATATGCACTGCATTAACAGCCATTCTTTAACAGAACAAAACCTTCCTAGTTAATATTTCTTATTTTAGATTCTTAGATTAGAAACCCAGCATCTTCCATAAAGTTGTGTTTCCTTTAGACTCAGCTGTGAGCACCAATATAAGTGATGCAATATGCCAAATCTTGTTTTCCTTGTTGACCGATGGGCCAAGTTCATCTTTCTCATGACCATTTGATAAGCAAAGAATATTGAGTCATACATAGAGCCTTTTTACACTGGGTAAAGGTTTCTAAGCTTTCTAAAAATAAAGGCAATTCGAGAGTAACGAGTAACGTCATATTTTTAATGCCCTGAGTTTGTTTTATTACATAACTTAGCTATAAATACTGCCAATGAGTCTCTGTTTCAAAACTGTATCTAACGTTCAGTACCAAAATGAGGACATATGTCCTTCACAATATAACTATTTTATGAAAGGAGAGAAAAAAAGAAATTCTTTCTGATTTCAGCTCTATCAACAAATTTTGTTTCTAGTTGTTATAGCAGTATTATGAATAAATGTAGGCCTTTTGGTGCTTTGGGGGTTTTGTTCAGATGAATGTTGTGTAGAAAGCAACACAAATATGTGTAACTTAATTTCTTGAAGAAGAAAAAACATTGTTGCATTACAAAATGTTGGGATTTGTTTGTTTTAGATAGTGAATACAATTTAACTGAAAACGATTGTAGTCTTTTCATCAAATTAAACCACGGCTATTTTTGTTTTACTTTATGCTTCTTTGTATGTATTCTAATTAGCAGTATTCTAATATGGACAACCTTACAAGTGACACGATTTTAAGAGGCACCTTCCTTATCTCAATCACTGGTCCCCTAGACTCAGTTAAGGGAATGTCAGAAATCTCATAATTCCTTTGTCCATTCCACACATTCTTTTGTCCTATTAAAATGTTAATAATGCCAGACTGGTTGACACATTGAGTCTTACCAGGTAGCTGATACACTTGGGAGTCTTTTACTAGGAGTCTGGATATCTGAAATCATTGATAAAACCTTGTATTTTCTTTCAGCCAGATGAAGCATAAGGATGAGTCTGTTCAGAAAGTAGAGTGGGAGATGCAATTGTTGGGAAATTCAGACATATGTTTACAGATGACTGTGGTTTATGTAAAACGATTGTTTAATTGGCAACCACTCCATAAGATATTTAGCATTTAGACAATTCATAGAGGCACACTACAGATACAGTACTGTTTATTTGTATTTTAAATATTTTTATTTATTTATTCACGAGAGACACAGAGAGAGAGGCAGAGACACAGGCAGAGGGAGAAGCAGGCTCCATGCAGGGAGCCCGATGTGGGACTCGATCCGGGGACTCCAGGATCACACCCTGGGCTGAAGGCAGGCATCAAACCACTGAGCCACCCAGGGATTCCCAACCGTATCTGTTTAAATTTTCTGTTATATAGCAATTTTGCAGAACTATGGTAGTTAGCCTTAGCAGTGGTCCCCCAATGACCCCCCAATTCCTGGAATCCACACTCTTGTGTAGTCCCCTCCTCCACTGCACCAGGGTCAGTTTACCATGTGAGTGATAGAATATGTGTCACCTCTGAGACTAGATTTTAAAAATCTTTGCAGCTTCTGTCTTGGTCATTTTCTTGCTCTTTTGGATCACTGGCACGGGGAAGCCAAGGTCATGTTGTGAGTGGCTCTGTGGAGAAGTGCCTATGGTGAGGAACTTGAGGCCTTCAGCCAGCAGCTCCACGAATGAGCTAGGAAGCAGATCCTCTAGCACAGTCAGCCACTCAGGCAACCATCGTCCCATCCCATCCGCAAAGAAACTTGACTGCAGCTTCACAAGAGACCTTGTGAAGGTGTCTCGGAAACACCCAGTTTACCCAGCCTCAGATTCCTGATTTTCAGGAACTCTGTGAGATAATAAATGCTTGTTGTTTTTAAGCTGCTAAATTGTAGAACAAAATATTTGTTACCTTGCTAGAGATACTGAAAAATAACCCATTCATTAGTCACCAGAATCTGTAAGCTGAAATACCCATGAAGCATTATAATTTGGCATGAAATTCCTGCAAGGTAAAAAAGTATAAACAAAATGTAATAAATTTACATACTTACCAAGTCCAGGCAGGGGGCAGCCCCGGTGGCGCAGCGGTTTGGCGCTGCCTGCGGCCCAGGGCGTGATCCTGGAGACCCGGGATCGAGTCCCACATCGGGCATCTCTGTATGATGCCTGCCTCTCCCTCTGCCTGTGTCTCTGCCTCTCTCTCTCTCTCTCTCTCTCTCTGACTCTATGAATAAACAAATAAAACCTTAAAAAAAAAAAAAGATACAAAGTCCAGGCAGGTGGTGGCCATGATGAACTGAAGACTGTTCCCTAGGTCTATGGATGGAAACAGACATGTGTTGCCATGTGGGTATTTGGGTCGCCGTATTGCCAGATCTTTTCATTTTTCAAGGGTACTATGTATATGGGTCAGTCTCTTCCTAAGCACACATTACACTCCAGATAATCAATCCAAGCTAATCATAGTAAGTCTATACTTTCTGCCATTGAATGGTTCAGGAATGGGCACGTGACCCAATAATGACAAACTAAATGTGAGGAGAAATCTCTGAGGAAGTTTCTGGGAGAGGGTCTTTGCTCCTAATAAAGAGGCACAGAAAGAACAATCTTGTCTTTTTCTGTCTCGTCGTAATGCATTGTTATTTGCTGAGAGTCTAAGATGAAGCAAGCTAGCACTAAGATGACCAAGGAGAGAGAGAAAGAGCCTGGAAGTTTAATGACATAGCTAGGCACTGACGCAATCAACCCCGGAGAAATCTGCATTTCTGATTGTATAAGGTCATAAAGTCTGTTAAAATGCCTTATTTTAAGGCCGTTGGAGTTGAGGTGTCTTTTACTTGGAGCAGAAAAAACATTCTAACAGATACACAAGGGAAGCTGGTAGTCCATAATTTTGCAAACAACTGATTTTTAAAATGCATGAAAATCAACTTTAAAATAGTCCTATATCAAATAAAATATATCTGGATGGCATGTTCATCCTACTAGCTGCTAGTTTGTGATCCTTTTGTAGTCACTATACTACTATACTGCCCAAAAACATTTTTTAAGCTCATTTACATTTGTTCAGTGACTGTTTATTGGCTGCCATTTGGCTCCTGGAAGAAGCCGAAAAGTCCTGATAATTGTCATTTGTTCAGTGTCTAGCACTTAACATACTGTTTCTAATTCTTACAACTCTATTAAGTAGAATTGTTCTCTCTGTATTACAGATAGGCAAACTGTATTTAGAGAGGTTAGCAGTGATTGATAAGTAGGGAGCCAGGATCCCTATATCCTACCTCCGCCTCTTCCCACATACCATATTTCACCCCCATTCTCAGGCAATGAGTTCTCCAGAGGACATTTATGCATGGAAGACAAGCCTAGACAAAGGCAGGCTTTTTACAATTAGCTCCCTGTGAGGACCCTGCTTCTCCCTCTGCCTATGTCTCTGCCTCTTTCTGTGTGTCTCTCATGAATAAATAAATAAAATCTTAAAAATATATATCTATAAGTATTGGGGGAGAGTCTTTAAGTACCCCCTGGAGGCCAAGAAACAAAAAACAGGGATTTGAACCTAGGTCTGCTGGATTCTAAATGGATACTGAATCAATTTACCTGAATCACAGCGAGGTCAGTTAGGTTTCTCTTAGCTCAGTGAAAGGAGAGATTTTTCCAACAATTTGGTCTTTCTTTTTTTAACCATGCAACATTGTCTTTTATTATGTATGGGTTTTAAAAATTATTTCTTCAATCTATCCATACACAGGCAAAAGTAAGTATACTGTTTAACATACTGGAACTTAGAAATATTGACCATTGCCTAGAGAAAGGAAAACTATCCCTAAAACGTGCTTAACCAGGAGGTCAATTCATCTGCTGGCCTCCAAGAACATGGAGATGAACATGATAGACAGACTGTCCCCCATCTGAACCCACATTCACCACCATTCGATAACCTTTCTTCAGGCCCAGATCAGCAGCACATTTCTTGCCAACAATCATTAAATGTCCAAGAAGACTTTCATCATCATCTTCTGCTACAGAAATCTGGGATATATGTTTCTTGGGTATCACCAGAAAATGAGTTGGTGCTTGAGGAGAACTGTCATGGAAAGTAAGACATTGGTCATCCTCAAAAATGATTTTGGCTGGGATTTCCTTGCGGATGATCTTTCCAAAGATTGTGTCACCTCCAGGCTGGGAAGCCTGAGCCTTGGCGATCTCATCAGCCATCACAGCCTCCTCCTGCACGGCCGCCCTGGGAGAAGCTCGGGAGCCAATTTGGTCTTTCTAGAGATGGAGTATGCTGGCTCCCAAGTAAGAATTTGCTCCATCAATAGTTTTCAAGAAAGAAGGATCCCTGGGTGGCTCAGTGGTTTAGTGCCTGCCATAGGCTCAGGGCGTGATTCTGGAGTCCCCAGATCAAGTCCCACATCGGGCTCCCTGCGTGGAGCCTGCTTCTCCCTCTGCCTGTGTCTCTCATGAATGAATAAATAAAATCTTTTTTTAAAGATTTATTTATTCATGATAGATATATATATATATAGAGAGAGAGGCAGAGACACAGGCAGAGGGAGAAGCAGGCTCCACGCAGGGAGCCCGATGTGGGACTCGATCCTGGACTCCAGATCGTGCCCTGGGCCAAAGGCAGGCACCAAACCGCTGAGCCACCCAGGGATCCCATAAATAAATAAAATCTTTAAAAAAAATTTTTTTTTCAAGAAAAAGCTAGAAGTTCACTTGGAGAAGGATTGCTGCTTTTGACAGAAAATTGGAGCTCTAACTCCTTTTCAGCACTAGGTTCTGTGATTCTCAGATCACTGGCAAGAAGTTCTAGTGATGTTTTTCTTCCAATCTTTATTCTTTTCATCTGCGGCCACAGCCCACCTGCAGCTGAGGGGTTTGAAAACCACTCATTATGCTTCGGCAAACTCCTTAGGAAAAATGTTTTAACTCAAAATACTTAGTGTTTCATTGGCTTTCGGGGACCAAACTTGTTGAGGGGTAGAGAAAGCCAACACATCAGAGAAGACAAATGCTCCAGTGAGTGGAGCTAGAGCAGCCTTGTGTTTGTCATTCATCCAAGAGGGGAATTACTGAGGCGCAGTAACTAAGAGGTACAAGCTGGCTGGGAAGGGAGCTCTGTACACACTTCGTGCTTTGTTTAGGCGGGTTCTCACTGGGGTGACTTAATTTGAGTGGTTAAGAGTTCAAAAGCAGTTACTGAGAATATTCTACTGTACTATAGTTGGCATTTTTAAGTACTATGTTCAACAGTTTATATGCATTATATCGTTACTCCACGCAGAGATTTATCATGCAAGTACTATTATTGTCCCTCTTGTCAAGCCGGTGGCTTAGGGAAGTAAGGGAACTCACCACAGATCCCATAGGAAGAACTAGGCCAGACTGAGCATTGGTTTGATTCCAAAGCTGAAGTAACTATATATTTTTGAGACATATATAAAATATATGCTATATATACTCCTCATCTCTTTGTATTATTCGACTAATACTGAAAATGAATCTGTAGGATTAGTTTCCATATAGAGATTATACCAAGATTGTATAAAATTTTAAAAATATAAAAATTTTAGGGTGCCTGACTGGATCAGTTGGTGGAGCATGGAACTCTTCTTTTTTGTTTGTTTGTTTCTCTGGGTAAGTTCCATTTATTAATTGTTGTAGAAAAGCACGTGATGCTTAATCTCAGGGTTCTGAGTTCAAGCTCCATGTTAGGTGTTAGAGATTACTCAAAAATAAAATCTTTTTTTAAAAAATCAAAATTTTAAAAAGGTACTTTGTTCTTTTTTTTAGAGAATTCAGTTTTAAATAATGAGAAAAATAGAGAGCAAATGACTTAAGCGGAACTTATCTTTTGCTCTTCAACACTATATACACTCCATATATGTATTTATATATTGTTATATTTAGGGCTGCTGTTGCAGTTGTGGGTCCTCAGACATCTTCATGACTGAAGGCTGGCAGAGAAGAATGTGGGCCCTCTGCTGCCAGAGACATCCTGCTAGCTGTAGACATCTGCCTCTGAATCACTGTACCATTCATTTAGCAATTCATCATCTGTTTCTGGACCTTTTATTTTCTTAAACGTTTAGCTAAATATATTATTCTCTTATTGTATTCCTCTGCCCTAACAGCCTGATAATGTCTTATAATTTCAAATTTCCCATGGCCCCCACACAGGCTTTCATATAATTTGATATTTTTTTCCTTTTATGTGAAAGAGCAGTGCTCAGTGTTCTTTTAACAATTTTTTTTGCGCTTGGAATTGTACAAGTAAATGCTGATTTTATGCCATATGTTCAAAAACTTAGCTTTTCCAAATACAGGCAGTACCCAAATTGCAAATGGAACTTTTCCAAAAGTTATTTTGTATACTGGTTTTTGGAACTCTGTAAAAATAATATGCATATCGATTGTATTTCCAAATACAAGAGCTATTCAACCCATCACACATGTGAAGTAAA
Source organism: Nyctereutes procyonoides (assembly GCF_905146905.1). Taxonomy (NCBI): domain Eukaryota; kingdom Metazoa; phylum Chordata; class Mammalia; order Carnivora; family Canidae; genus Nyctereutes; species Nyctereutes procyonoides. Next base: position 876,569 of record NW_026575130.1, read on the forward strand.
ATCATTTCCGAAACAACCATAAAACCAAGTGTTTATATACATAAAACATAGTTGTATATGTACCCCATGCCTATCCCCAAGACTCCCTGCTGTGATATGAGCAAGCAGATGACCTGTTCACTTTTTTAGGTTTTAAGCCAAGAGGCTGTGGGTAGTTGAGCTCTTGGGACTCGAATCAATGAGGTTGCATGATGGAATCGGGAGGTCACAGAACTGACAAGGGGTATTATAGGGGACCTCCTGGGGCCTTCTAAGTGTTGTGGTAGGGGAATGCCTGCAAGGTGTCAAATACTAATTTCTTTCAGTTCCTTTTCCTTGCTCTTTTTTGCTGCCGAAGGGATTGCAAGGCAGAAAAAAAAATCAGCAAAGGGGTTTTGCAGCTGTAACAAGATGGAGTTGACTCCCCTTTCCTTTGGCTTTGATATCTGTGATACGAGGTGATGAGAATCTGAGGAGGGATCTGTGGCTAGGTCCTGACTAATTCAGACAGGAGAGAATTTCTCCTTGCAAACACCCCTCCTCCCCTCGCACACATGCTGCAATGTGGTGGGATGGGAGAAAGAAATGCATTTCACGGATTTGACTGAGCCTGGATATCCTAAATGTCTGCATGTTGGTAGCAGCAAGGAGGAATGAAAGAAGAGAGGGAAGGAAAATATTAGCAGAGGAGGGAAGTGATATGTAACGGATAAGTTTGTTTAGGTCATATTTTGCCTGTAAAATAGAGGATAAAACCCAAATCGAGGCCCCTAAATTCACAGTCCAATTACATAAATGCAATTTTATTGTCTAGGAAAGATGTTTTAAAACCTACATTATTAAATCCAGATGTAGAATCTTCTGTGGGTAACTCCACTTTGTCTGTGTCAGCTTTAAAATGTTAAATATAAGTCAACCTTGGAAAATCTTTAGCTCTTAAGTAGTACAGGGGGCTGGAGGAGAGGCCAGCCTGCCCAGGCATCTCTCATCTCTCCCCTCTGGAGCTGAGTTCCAACAATCTTCTCTTTTACTCCCTTCTCTCTCATGATTTCACCCTCTTCAAGGTACACAGATGTATAGGAACTAGGTCTGCCAGCAGACCCCCACCGAGTGTGAAAATAATTGGTGGAGGAGCCACGCAGGGGAGGGAGGGCAGCAAGATCTAAGCAAGGCAGCCAGAATCCCAAGGCAGAAGGTGGAGAAACGGGTGGACAACTCCTATTAGAATTGCTGCCTATTATATCAAGAATCTGTGATTGGTGAATTCTAAAGTAAGTTAATCAACCTCTCTTCCACAAGTACCCTTTTAATTATGCTTTTGGAGCCAGAAAAATTAGTTTAGTTAAAGAAAACCCTAAAATAGTGCATACAAGCATCTTGAATAAAGATTTGACAAATACACCTTGGGATTCCTAATACTCTTTTTACCCAATTCATACTGAAATAAAATTAAATATTTAGTTAAATAGGAGTGGGGAAAATCAAGAAAATAATTCACAAAAGTTAAACTAAAATGGATTATTTGAGCTAGGTTAGAGAAGAAAATCAGTTTTTTTTAAAGATTTTATTTATTTATTTATTCATGAAAGACACAGAGAGAGAGAGAGAGAGAGAGAGAGAGAGAGAGGGGGGGGGGGGCAGAGACACAGGCAGAGGGAGAAGCAGGCTCCATGCAGGGAGCCCAATGTGGGACTTGATCCTGGGACTCCAGGATCACGCCCTGGGCCAAAGGCAGGCACTAAACCACTGAGCCACCCAGGGATTCCCAGAAAATCAGTTTCTAATTGAAACCTAGGTTTTGGGGATCCCTGGGTGGCTCAGCGGGTTAGTGTCTGCCTTCAGCCCAGGGCGTACATGATTCTGGGGCCCCCACATGGAGCCTGCTTGTCCCTCTGCCTCTCTTTCTATGTCTTTCATGAATAAATAAAATCTTGAAAGAAAGAAAGAAGGAAACCTAGGTTTTAACAATGAATGTTTAAGTTATACTCAGATTTTCTTCAGGGTACATTAAATTATGGGATAGTAGTCCTCCCTTGCACTTAAAAAATGATTACCAGAAAGAAAATATTATCGTCTCTTTGGCCTTCTTTTTCCTTGTTTAGCTTCAGTAGCATGGCCAGGATCCACTGAAAGGAGAAATCCTAAGATACCCAACTCCAGTGATTTATAAAAAATTCGAAGCTAACTTGTTTTGGGATGATGAGTGGAGCCGTTTAAAGGCTCTACTAAAATACGGTCAGGCCAACAGGGTGGCTTCAAAATTGCCAGCAGCGAGTCGGCTTTGGAGAGGCAAATGAGTGGGCTTAACTCCAGTTCGTTGCCCTGCAAAAGCGAGACAGGTGTTAGAGGGATGGATTTTTGGATAGGATGGAGACCCGGACGGATGAAGTCTTCTCTGGTTAGAAAGGAAATTTGGTATTAAGAGGGCCTCACTGAATCCCAGTAGTAACCAGACAACTGGTGTCGTCCAGGGCACCCGGTGGAAAGTGGGAGGCAGGAAGCAGAAAGGCTCAAACTCCTCTCCCTGGGTCAGTTCAGGAATTTAATTTCAGCCAATGTTTATTGGAGCCTAGGAAGGGTTGGGTACAGTGTTAAGCACCGGGATATGAAGCTCAGTGAAGCGTCTTGTCCTTGAGGCGCTCACACTCCAGTAGAACGAGTGGCTTCAACATTCCTCGTGCGCTTTTTAAACTTTTATCCTGGGACTTGTCAGGGGAGAGCTGCGACTGGGTCCATCCACACTTCCCTCCCGAAGATTCCAAGACCAGGGAAACGAGACCCGGCGCGGGGAGCGGAGGGGAGATGCTGCAGGGGCTGGTGCCAAGCTGCGAGCCCCAGGCGGTGCGGCGGTGCTGCCTTCGGGCAAGGCGCGGCCAAGACCTTCCCCCGCCCTGGCTCCCTGGAGCTTGTGGCCCCGGCACGGCGACGCCGAGGCCCGGAGCCGGCTGGGGGCGGGGGGCGGGGGGCGGGGGCGGCCCCGCGAGGTCCGAGCGGGGGGGGGGGTTCGAGCGGGGGGGGGGGTCCGGGCGGAGGGCCGAGCGGGGCGGGGGGATTCGAGCAGGGGGTCCGGGCGGGGGTCCGAACGGGGGTCCGGGCGGAGGGGAGGGGGCCCCGGGCAGGGGTCCGGGCGGGGGTCCGGGCGGAGGGCAGGGGATCCGAGCGGGGGGTGCCGGGCGGAGGGCCGGGGGGGGGGGTCCGAGCAGGGGTCCGAGGGGGTTCCTGGCGGGGGGTGCCGGGCGGGGGGGGTCCGAGCGTGGGGGGGGGGGGCGGCTCCCGCACGGGACTGCGCGCCCGCGCCCGCGCCCGCAGCCAGGGGGCAGAGTTCCCGGGCTCGTGCTCCGCCGGCCACCTGGGGCTCAGGCCCCACCACCCCCGCCCGGCCCGCGCCTCCTCCGGCCGAGTCCTCTCGGCTTCCGAGGGGCAGCGGCGGAGGCTCAGCGCGGGAGCCGCGGCGGGAGGCGAGGTGCGGGGGGCGGGAGGAGACTCGAGGGGGGCCTCGAGGGACGCCGCAGCCCCGCCCCCTCCTCCCCCCTCCCCTGCAGAAGCGGAGGAGCCGGGGAGCATGGACCAAACCCTGCTGCTCTGGCACCATGACGCTCGCCCGCTTCGCGGTGGCTCTGGTGTTAGGGGCGCTCCCCGAAGTGATCGGCTTCGACCTAGTCCCCAGTCGCCCCTTGCACCGCCGCTCCCGCCACGCGCCCCCTCCGGGTCCCCGGCGCCCTTCCTACCTCCCCGCCCCGCAGCGGCCCCCGCGCGCGCCGCGGCCCCACCGCGGGGACTGCCCGGCCGGCGAGCCCTGGGTCAACGTGACGGACTTCGGCGCCCCTTGCCTGCGCTGGGCGGAGGTGCCACCCTTCCTGGAGCGGTCGCCCCCGGCGAGCTGGGCTCGGCTGCGAGGGCAGCGCCACAACTTCTGCAGGAGCCCGGACGGCGCGGGCGCTCCCTGGTGCTTCTACGGGAGCGGCCAGGGCCGGGTGGACTGGGGCTACTGCGACTGCAGGCACGGTGAGTGGCCCCGCCGAGGCCCCCAGATGTCCCTGCGGGGGGGGGGCGTGCGGGGCCTCGGGCTTGCCTTGCCCGCTGTGCCGCCGCCTGCCCGCCGCCCAGGTACCCGCAAACACCTCGGCACCGTGACCCTGAATTGCCGAGGCGAGCTTCGGGCGTGAGGGCTGCGCGGGGATAGTTTTGTGCAAGGTGCTGCGCCCCGGGTTCCTGAAGGTGGTCTCTGGCCGCTGTGTGTGTGTGTGTGTGTGTGTGTGTGTGTGTGTACACGCGCACTAGTAGGGGAGGTGTGTGCGTGGGGTGGATGCGCGTTCTTCAGGGCGGCTTGCCTCGCCTTCAGGGTGTTACCGTATTTACATGAAAGAGGCAAAGTGAAAGGGGGATACAGTCTAATTACTTGTTTTGGAAAGGGAAATATTAGATCTGATATGACAACCAGTGACCTTTCCCCGCTCCTGGTAGACCCCTGTTTGGGGTCCGTCTGGAGGAAGGTGGTACGTTTTTGCCTTCACTCTCTCATCATTGACCTCTGAAAAAATGTGGCAAAATTTCCCAGCCAGAATCCAGCTTGTCAAAATGATGTTCCCATTCTGGGGCACAATTTGGCGAATATAATCAGTGAGTGAAGAGAGAAGAAAGGAAAAAGAGATAGTAACTATCTTAGGGAAGAAGCAACTTGATATCCTCAAATGCAGTTTTCAAGAATGCCATTTTTTTTTTTAACCTGTATACGTTATTTGTGGGCAATTGGGATTAGTTGGTAACATCAAGAGAAAAAGTTCCCTAAGATGTCTTGGTTTTATGGTACAATGAAAACATAGTAATAGGTTTAATGTGTGTAAATGATCTGCCTTTGAACGGGGCTTCATTTTGAGTTGTTGGGGTTTTGTTTAACATTAGGGCTTCGCCCAGGCCCCACAACCCCCTTCTTTAATAGCTGGGGGGGGGGGGATTTATGTCCTTCAAAGTTTGAATTTTCCTTCAAACATCTTCTTGGGAGCTCTGTGTCTAAGCTACAGGGCAAAGGTTTCATGAACTGGGATTCTGAGATATGTTACACTTTGTACCTTTTGGAGGTAATTTGGAGGTTGGCTTTCATAGTGCCATTTTTTTCTAAAGACATTTTTATTTATCTAAGACATTTATTGCATTAGCCTTGAGTTAAAGAAAAGTGATAGGAAGGTTAAGATCAATTATCCTTCATCCTGGAGTATGAAGTCATTGCTATGTTCGTGTTTCATGGACAGAATGCCAATGTGGTTATAAAAAAATTGAGGTGATATCAGGCAAAGAGCCCTAGCCTTGTCTCATTATTTACTGTAAGAGATTACTTATAGTAAAATATCATGTTTAGCAAACACTGGGAATTTTTTCACTTTCCTGTTATTGTAATATATTTCATGTTTTTATTATTTTTTAAAAAGATTTTATTTATTTATTCGTGAGAGACACAGAAGGAGAGAGAGGCAGAGACAGGCATAGGCAGAAGCAGGCTCCATGCAGGGAGCCCAACGTGGGACTCAGTCTGGGGTCTCCAGGATCAGCAGCGCTAAACCGCTGAGCCAGGCGCTGCCTGGTATTTCATATTTTTAAATGTATATTTTGGAGATATATGTGTGTGTGTGTATATACTGAAAGAAGAATGGAATTCAAAGTTAAAACACAATAGTGATAAATTACTCTCTTTCTCACACAGAATTCCTTTAACTTTATATTCCAAATGAGGAGACTGGTTATTCTTTGTTTCCCCCCTTGTGTTGAATAGAAATTTAAATCCAACAGCACCATAGACTCTTTGTGATGTTTTTATGTTCTTAGCTAATTCTCACCAGACCAGAATCCCAAACACTGCATAATCGTCCTTCGTGCAGTACTTCCTGGGGCAAAGTGATTGTACACAAGAGAAACAAAAGAAACCACCCAAGATGGGAGATAAATGCACGCACCCCCCCCCCAACAGGAAAACAGTTAGCTGGCTATATAATAATTAATTACTTTCACAAACCCCATCTTAATAACCCGAGCTTCCTATCCTTTCATTTACTTCTCACTTTCTGATGAGGCATGATCTATACTTTTGAAATGACTGGTATGTTCTGAATCTTATGACTTTCTGGCCTTGGGTCTATATTTCACTTTGGAGAGTAAACAAAGCTATCATGGAGTAGCGAAAATAAGGAATTATGCTTTAGAAAACACTGGTGTCCATTTTGGGTCTGGCAGTAGCTATGTAGTTTGGGGAAGACTCTTAACTCCCAGAGCTTTGGTTTCCTTATCTGCAGAAAAGCAGTTTTTGATGAGATTAATTCAAAGAACTTTTCTGGCTCTGAGCATGTTACCAGAATGACCTGGCCTGGTAACAGCGAGGGTTTATTGAGCATTCACTCTGTGCTGAATGCTGAGGTAAGCGTTTTATATATTAATTTTCTCATTTAATTCTCACAACAACATTAGAAGGTAGTGTACATTTCCATGTCACAACTCATTTTGCTCTAGTTCTTTAATTATATAAACCTGTAGGAATATATGTGCTGTCTGATTTTGTAGCTTAAGGACTAGTCTGAAAGGAAAGAGGAAGGGAATTATGTTTGGTCCAATGCACATGATTTCCTGTATCTTAGGATTTAGAAATATCCAGAGGTCTTTTTTTTTTCCTTTTTCTTTACAAACAAAAACCAAAAAAAAAAAAAAAAAAAAAAAAAAAAAACCCCACAAAAAAACAACTAGAACAAAAGGAAAGAACATTTATAGTAGTAAGATCCCTCCTTCAAAAAAGAAACTGGAGTTCAGATTCCCAGATCTAGTTGCATTGAGAGAAATGAGGGAGTTGGTGCCTTTGAGGTAGAGAGTTGGTCTAAGCCTAGTTGAAGGGGCGCAGGGGGAGATCTGAGGTGAGCTTAGGGCAGGGCGTGGACACTCCAGTGGCTCAAATGTCTGAGAGTGAGAAAGGTGATGCCTGGGCCCTAATTGTATGAAACTGAATTAGTAATGAAGAATCGTTTGGAGGATTAGAATACCCTAAATCAGTCCTGGAAGTTTGTCCTCATAATCAGCGCCTAGGAACTTATTAAATGTGGATGCCTAGGCTCTAGCCTTCAGAAGCTCTGATTAAGTAATCCTTAGATCTTAGATTCCTGAGAATGAGTCTCCCTCCACCTCCGTCCCAGGACCCTGAGATCATGACCTGAGTCGAAGGCAGATACTTAACCCACTGAGCCGTCCAGGCGTCCTGAGAATGTGCATTTCTGAAGAGCAGTCAATGTGATTTGGATGCTGAAGACCCTTTGTCACACTTGGGAAAACCAAAGGTTGGCATCAGAAACCATCTAGAATATATAGTGGTGGATGATTATGTAGATGGAGTCCACCATCTGTGACTTAATTCTGCTAGGTGTCAGATCAAACAGAAGGCAGGCCCATTAGGGGAACTTTTTGTGTCATTCTAGGAAAGGGTACTACTGTTTTTCATTTGATTGGTGTGGGATAATAACAATCCAGTTCACCAGAATATGATTATTAACTGCACATGAGCCAGGTTATTTTTTGTATTGCTACAGAAAGAATTAACACGCAACTGATTCCGCCCCCCCACCCCCATACCCTGCAGTAATTTAGAGCTTCCTGACTAGGAAGGGAAGATCACTTTCCGGTCACTAGTTGGCATGGCAGATGGGACAACCTGACGCTGTGCTAACTAACTACTCTGCGTGATAAGCAGCCGAGTGGAACTCAGCTGTAGGTGACTGATGACTCATATGCGTGTACCCACCCCAGTCTCCTGATTCAAACAGAGATGGGAGACTTATGGGACAGTTGTTTACAGGCTGTACTCTTTGAATTCTATCTGGTATTTGAAGTGAATATTAATTAAAAAGTTGGCTGAAAACTGTCCCTTTAAAAAAAAATGCTGCATCTTGATTCTGTGTAGCAGGTTCTGAGAGACATTAGCAATACCAGATCTGATATATTTCCTGGCAGGATTATGAATTTTGAGCTCAATCTGCTCTTTAGGATAAAGCAGATATAAAATACTTTGAGGGATTCTCTCTTTACTAGTCTGAAGATTTTTTTTTTAAGAAGAAAGATACCTAGTTACTATTGCCTTTTTTATTATTATATTAAAAGATTTTATTTATTTATTCATGAGAGACGAGAGAGAGAGAGAGAGAGAGAGAGAGGCAGAGACACAAGCAGAGGGAGAAGCAGGCTCCATGCAGGGAGCCCAATGTGGGACTCGATCCTGGATCCCGGGATCATGCCCTGGGCCGAAGGCAGGCACTAAACTGCTGAGCCACCCAGGTATCCCTACTATTGCCTTTAAAAAAAAAAAGTTTATTTATTTATTTTAGAGAGGGAGAATGAATGGGAGGGTCAGAGGGAGAGGGGAGAGAGAATCTCATGCATACTCCAAGCCGAGCTTGGAGCTGGATACAGGACTTGATCTTACGACCCTGACATCATCTTTGTAAAGTGATTTGGTTCAGGGGTGCCTGGGTGGCTCATTCGGTTAAGTGGCTGTCTTCTGCTCAGGTCATGATCTCAAGGTCCTGGGATCTAGCCCCATGAAGCGCTCCCTTTCCCTCTGTCCCTCCCTGTGCTTGTGCTTTCTCTCTCTGTCTCTCTCAAATAAATAAATAAAATATTTTAAAAGGAAAAAAAAGTGATTTGGTTCATAATTTTGGAGGCAAACCTAAATATCCAGCTATAAGATACTACACAGAGGTCCCTTCATTTGGTGGATACTATGTGATAATTGTAGAGATTATATATAAAAAATGGAAAAATGCTTACGATAATGTTACGGGGAAAAGATGAATACCAAGTTTAAATACGTTAGCATTGTGAAAATAAAGATGTCTTTGGAAGAAGAAAAAAATTATATTACAAATTTGGGTATGAGTGTGGCTTGGATCAGTTAGGGTACTTTTCGTGACAAAGAATAGAAAACCCAATTCAGAATGGCTGAAGCAAAAAGGAGATTTGTTGTTCATATTACAAGAAGTTGGGCTCCGACATGGTACAACTGTTTCTCTGCTATTCTCTTGGCTCCTCTGTTTTCTAAGTGTGACTTTTATTCTTAGGCTGGTGGTTATAGTGGTTATTCCAAGCTTCCCATGGAGATAGGATAGCCTATCTATATCTATATCTATATCTATATCTATATCTATATCTATATCTATATCTATTATCTATATCTATATCTATATCTATATCTATATCTATATCTATATCTATATCTATCTGAGACAGGATAGCCTGCAGAAGAAAGAAAAGGCTCCCACCATTGCCAAAAAGAGCAAAGAAACCTTCCCAGAATTCCACCCCCCACCTCTCTACTTCTTCTTGCATTTCATTGGCCAAGAAATGGTGATGAACTTCACATGTTCCTCTGGCACTCTGGGGAAAGGAAAATTCAATTAATACAATTGGATAGTTTAATCAGGATTAATCTCAGAACACCTAGGGACTCCCCTGGTGGAAAGAAGTGAGGTAGTTGTTGAGGAGAACCAACAGGGTCTGCTAGAAGTATGGTTGGAGTTTGTCCCGACATTTGGGAAAACAATGCGATTAAAAAATAGCAGTAATTAATTTAAAATTTTTTTCTGTGAAATGCTATATTTATTTTTCGACTGAATCTAGAAGAATGACATTAAGACCCTGATTTGATTGAAAAAGCATGTTTTCTTGTTTTAAGATACTATTTGCAGGTCTAGCAAATTTATGTCTGAAGTGAATAATTCCACAATGGTTAAGAAAATGCAGGTTGGTTCAGATGTGATGTAGACACTTTTAATGAAGTTTCCTCCAGCCCTGAATTGACTTGTAAAGAAAACAGTACTCTGAAATCTCTTCCTTTAGTCTGCGTCATGACCTGGCACTCAGGTGTGTACTATGTGTACAATTGATTTAGACCGCCTTCTACATGGTTGATACCCTGTTCAGAAAAATGTTGATTTTTGCCTCTTCTGCATCTTACTTTTCTAGGGCAATCCCCCCACACTCCTCCCCTTTCATCTGCAAGTCAGCCCAACAACATTAATAAAAAAATTATTGTATGCAAAGCACTAAAGTAATGAGATTTTTCCCCCTATTGCAAGATACAACCTCAATACTTTTTATTAGGTTCACTAGAGGGACATAAAGGGTAGAAAATGCTGATTCTTACAACAAGGCAAGGATAGATTTCATTAAACATTTTCTGAGTTCACACCAGAAGCAGCAGTTACAAAGATGAATAAGAAGTCACCTGTGTCCTCTGGTTGAGGACACCCGCTCTTTGATGGAGATGTCAGAAGAATACTAAACATTCTCATTACCTTTCCTATGATGCCTACTCTAGGAGACAGATAAGAGGATTACTATCAGGAGTAGTTTAGTTTCATCACTCAGAGCTGAACAATAAAATGTTAATACCCATACCATTTGCTGATGTGTGAATAGTGGTGAAATTATCCGCTAGGGTTATATGTGTGTATTAGTTTACCATAATTAAACCATGGATAGAGTCTTTTTTGCATAATAATGTATAATGTTTTAAATGAAGGAATCATTGGGACACCTGGGTGGCTCAGCAGTTGAGATCTGCCTTCAGCTCCGATCGTAATCCCGGGGGGTCCCAGGATCGAGTCCCACATTGGGCTCCCTGCATGGAGCCTGCTTCTCCCTCTGCCTCTCTCTCTCTCTGTGTCTCTCATGAAAAAATAAGTAAAATATTTTTAAAAAAAGGGGGAATCATTGATAAAAATCTATAAATTCCTAATAATCTCAATGTAAATGGGTAGAATTACTTACTAAAAGGAAAGTCTCTCACTGTTTTAATATTTTCTTTTTTTGTATATTTTTTATTGGAGTTTGATTTGCCAACATATAGTATACCACCCAATCACGTCAAGTGCCCCACTCAGTCCCCCGCCCACCTCCCCTTCCACTACCCCTTGTTTGTTCCCAGAGTTAGGAGTCTCTCATTTCTGCCACCCTCACTGATATTTCCCACTCATTTTCTCTCTTTTCCCCTTTAATCCCTTTCACTATTTTTTATATTCCCTGAATGAATGAGACCATATAATGTTTGTCCTTCTCTGACTGACTGACTTCATTCAGCATAATACCCTCTAGTTCCACTTTAAAAAAAATTAAGTATGTATGGGGCTCCTGGGTGGCTGGCTCATCGATTGAGCATCTGCCTTCTTCAGCAGTATTAGGTACTTTCACATCCTCCTCGCCATGTTTTGATATTTTCTCATTTTGAATTAGATCAGTTGAAATTTTTTTTCTTAGCACTGAAGGTATCTACATGAATAATAAATGAACAACTAATATGAATTATAGATGTGAACTAATGGAGGCAGATATAGTTCAGTTGGATCTCAGTCCAAGGGAATGTTTCATATGTTAAGAGCCGATTTGATTTCATTTTGACACGGCATGATTTGAATAAAATCCATTTCACAATGGTAAAGCTAGTTTTGGTTATGGGAAAATATAATCATAGACAAAAATACTGTACCTCAGTACTATCAAATAGATTATAGGAAAAAAAAACATTAAGATTAAACTAGCCTCCTGTACTGTACTCGAAAAATTCAACTAACCTCCCAATTTAGTTATTTGCAGGGATGTGAGTTTTTTGTGTATTTCATAATTCAGATAGGACATGATCATTCAGTGTATTTTCCCAGTGTTGCCTTTGGTATAAGACATAGGATTATGTGTACTAAGTTGTGAAATATGTGTACTAAGTTGTCCAACATGTAATAGGCTTTTTTCTTCAGAATAGTTTATAAATTGAAATTTCTCTATCACTTTTAGCTTTAAGTATACTTTTTGTCAGAGACCTGAACAATAGCTTGATATCACCAGCATGCTTTCTTTCTGGTTCCACCAGAACAATATAATGATAACTAGAATTAATTATTTTCTGCTTCTGTGAAGATCAGTAATAGATGAGAAAGGATTTGTGTGATCACAGTACTTTTACTCATTTATCAAATTGTGATTTTAAATGATTTAAAAATATTTATTATTAATTCTATTCAGAGAACACTACTTCTTCCTTTTTGCTGCTTATTCTTTCTCTTCAAACTGCTATTCCGAAAGTACATGTCTGTTAACGAAATAGACATATCTATTTATTTGGTTTATTTTGGAATGAGCTGGATTTGCAGAGCAAAGACAGCTGACTAGCCTGATTCCCCTCCTAGTATTTCCTTTAGGTCTCCTTGAAGTGTGGAGTATGAAAAGCATGGTTTCACTACCTGTGCAAGGACAGGTAATACTGTCATGGCTTTATCAGTTTGCTCTAACCAGTACCGCAACCGAGCAGCTTCAACAACAGAAATGTATTGGCTCACAATTCTGGAGGCTGAAAGTCCAAGATCAGGGTGTCAGTAGGGCAGCCCTTCCTCTGAAGTCATGAGGGAAGGATCTGTTCCAGGGCTCTCTTTGCTTTTGATAGTTTGGTGGCTTCTGGGATGGAACCCCAATCTTCAGCTTGTGTTCTCTCTCTGTGTTGGTCTCTGAGTCCAAATTTCTCCTTTTTATAAGAACATAGTCATACTGGAATAGAGCCCACCCTAATGACCTCATGTTAACTTGGTCATCTGCAAAGACCTTATTTCCAAATGAGGTCATATCTATAGGTAGTGGGGATTAGCACTTCAACATGAGTGGGGGAATAGAATTCATCACATCACAGTAGCCTTAAAAACCAACACACCAATGAGATTTATGAAAGGAATTTTAATCTAGTCTGTTGTTCTCTAGAAGATCTCGTCTCCACTGAGACTGATACAATGGTTAAAGAGTATCCTTTTAAAATATCTTTCCATTTTTGGAATTCCTGTTTATTTTTTTCTTTATTTTTTTTAATTTTAAGGAAACTGTCCACCCATGTGAGGTTCAAACTCAGGACCCTGAGATCAACAGTCACATGCTGTGTTGACGGAGCCAACCACTCACCGGGGAATTCCTGGTTTTTAACCAAGTTGCTCATAAAGCAAATTGAGTAACATGCATCTTCTATGTTCTCTTTCTTTTATAAAGACTAGAGGTATAACTACAGAGACGAAAACTAATAATAAACTAAAGTGACTATAAATTCATCAGTTTTGGCAGAAATTAAGATAGAATTCTTGTGATCCCTGGGTGGCGCAGCAGTTTGGCGCCTGCCTTTGGCCCAGGGCACGATCCTGAAGACCCAGGATCGAATCCCACGTCGGGCTCCCGGTGCATGGAGCCTGCTTCTCCCTCTGCCTGTGTCTCTGCCCGTCTCTCTCTCTCTCTCTCTCTCTCTCTCTCTCTCTCTCTCTCTGTGACTATCATAAATAAATAAAAATTAAAAAAAAAAGAATTCTTTTTTTTTTTAAGATTTTATTTATTTATTCACAAGAGACACAGAGAGAGAGGCAGAGACATAGGCAGAGGGAGAAGCAAGCTCCCTGCGGGGACCCCAATGCAAACTCCATCCCCGATATCACACCCAAAGGCAGATGCTAAACCACTGAGCCAACCAGGCATCCCAAGATAGTAGAATTCTGAGCATTGTTGCACTCTGATACGTTTTGCCTTTAAATAATTGTAATACCAACAGAGAGTTGACTTTTTTTGGTGATGATAGGTGGGATGACAATCTTTTCATGAACTCTGAGGATTCCTCTACATGGCATGGTATTGATGGGGGAACCCAGCTGAGGACAAGGCGCAAGCCTGGGGCAGCACATTGACAAGCCCTTGAAACAGGCCGAGGGACATTCCTCTATGGACTCAACTGCCTCAATGTTAATGCTTTGCTAAGGGCAAAAAGCAATCTTAGCCCAACCCCGAGGATCCTATAAATCTACTTTAACATATAAAAATTCCTTTAGAAATTTCCCTTCATCGGGCAGCCCCGGTGGCGCAGCGGTTTAGCGCCGCCTGAAGCCCGGGGTGTGATCTGGAGACCCTGGATGGAGTCCCACGTCAGGCTCCCTGCATGGAGCCTGCTTCTCCCTCTGCCTGTGTCTCTGCCTCTCTCTCTCTCTCTCTCTGCATCTCTATGAATAAAAAAAATAAAAAAAAATTTCCCTTTATCTCTAAACCCCCAAGATACATGTTCGCAGTCATCCCCCAAGCATATGGGGGATGCTGACATACATTTGAAAGGTCTCATAACTAGGGTTTTATTAGACAGTAATAAGTGGCCTTTTCCCAACAATAGCTAGCCCCTCAAAGTCTGGAAACCTTGCTTCCAAAATTCCTTAGAGAGTATGCTATCCTCAAACCACTCCCAACTCCCTGGTATATAATCAGCCACCCTTTGGAGGCCTGGAGCATCAGCTTTTCTGCCCATGGGTCCTATCTCCCTGCTTTAATAAAACCACCATTTTGCACCAAAGACGTCTCAAGAATTTTTTTCCTGGTTGTCAGCTCCAGACCTCACCCCACCAAACCTCACCTATATTCCAAAACTTTATCAGTATCACACATAGCTTTACAGTTCCAAATTTTCTTTTTTTTTAAATAAAGAATTATTATTTTATTTTTCAAAGATTTTATTTATTTATTCATGAGACACACACACACACACACACACACAGAGAGAGAGAGAGAGAAAGAGAGAGAGAGAGGCAGGCAGAGACACAGGGAGAAGCAGTCTCCATGCAGGGAGCCTGACGTGGGACTCGATCCCTGGTCTCCAGGATCACGCCCTGGGCCGTAGGCAGGCGCTAAACGGCTGGGCCATCCAGGGATCCCCAGTTCCAAACTTTCTTTCAGGAAGTTTTGTTTTATGATTTTGTAATGCCTCTTATTGTTGACCTGTAACCTCTGTTTGAGACTTCAAATTGTAAATTATTATTATTAACACATTTAAAAAATAGGAATATTTAGAATAGAACAGTTTGCATGAAATTGGCACTTGAGAGACTTTAAAACAGTCCATGAGTTCCAGAGACATTAGCTGAGCCTTGGGGAGGAACATTGAAAAGTGCTTGGCGAGAGTAGGAAAATGTGAGGGAACAAAGAGGGATCAATTTTTGATGATAAAAGAGCTTTATTGGGATCCCTGGGTGGCTCAGCGGTTTAGCGCCTGCCTTTGGCCCAGGGTGCGATCCTGGAGTCCCGGGATCGAGTCCCACATCAGGCTCGCAGCATGGAGCCTGCTTCTCCCTCCTCCTGTGTCTCTGCCTCTCACTCTCTCTATGTCTATCATAAATAAATAAATAAATCTTTAAAAAATAAAGAGCTTTATTAGGATAGCAATATAAATGAGTTTATTAGGCTTTGTCCTTTGTGCTTCATTGTTTTGTCTTGTTTTTTGTTTTTTAACTGAGCTAAGGATATTTTCCTTCCTTCACTTTGTAATTGTGTACCTGAAAATTTGTGCAAATGTATAGTCCTATAAATTTATACAGCCTGTGGGACTCCTCCACTGGAGGGTCAGCCTCAAATGTAGATCATTGGAAAGATAATTTTCTCCTGTTTGTGGTGCATAAAACCTCTTCAGACTGTCTTAAAATTCTGCCTGGCTATTTATTCCCATAAAATGTTGGTAGGTTAGTTGCAGTATTTCAGATAAAATGGTGAAAACCACATGACATAATGCATTAAGTGCATTATGTGAAGAACATAAAATGCACAGACATGAAAAAGACATAAAATGCAAAGACCTCACAGAGTCTTTGCTTGGGTTCAGAGATGCAAAGGTAGCAAGGACAGGAATCTAGGAGGTGTTGGAGACAGAAGATCAGTAGGAAAGACTGGAATCTAGGGAATAGTTGGTCATGGCAATTGCTTTGGTCCCGATCTTCCTCATCCATAAACTGAGGGAAATGAGTTACAGTTTTTGAGATTTTGACCATCTCAACCATTCTGAGAAAATAAATGAAGCAAGAACAAAGTGAAACCAAAACAAAACTGCTACTGATCTTAAATGTATGTAATGTAAATTGTATGCTCCAACTGTTATTATTTTGAAGTATGTTATTATGCTGATTTTTTAAAATTGCTCTTTCAAATAACTATTTGAAGAATTATGCATTTCATAGAATTATATACCATTAAGAACTACTCATTCTGGGTCCAAAGTAGATAATTTCTCAAAATATTTTAGGATTTTTTTGTGACGGGAAGGAAAGGCTAAACGAGGTGGGGGTGGGAAGTGGGAAGCCCTACTAGGAAAGTGTGTGAGTTGGGGAAGTCCGGGTTGGGAATGGATTCTGACAGAGAATTCATTAGTCATTGACATGCAAATTGACTTTCCAGCATTGCAAATATTTGGATTCATTTGTCAAAGGAAAATTGGATGAGCTCTCCACCTTTCTTGCCATATAGCAGAGACAGCTAAATGAATCCAGGCATTCACAGCAAGTTTGACGAATCTGAGAAATGGTGGTGGAACTGATAGTTCACCTGGAAACTATTTCCAGCTCTGTTGTTGCCATTATAATGATGCGAGGGTAATAATTATGCTTTATGCAGAGTTTTCTGTGTCTTATCAGTAAATGCCTTAGTCATTTAGGTGTTATGCATGCCGTATTTCTTCTTGTTAGCTTTTGGTGATTTAGGCAGTGTTTTACATTTTATTATGATATTTTAATGTGCATTGAGTAGTGCTCCAGTTGGTTTTCATTACTAGAATTTCCTTCCAACCCTTTGACATGAGTAATTTGGAGGAAGGGGATTAATAAAGAGGTAATAGATTAACTTAAATATCATTTCAAGTAATGTTTGTTTGGGGCGAGCAAATGCATTTTTGGGTTGAAATAAAATGCTGGCATTTGCAGTATACATGATCTTGTGTAGGTCTCTGTAAAGAGATTTTGTGATTAAAAAATTAAAGTTCAGTTAAACCCTTCAGACCTATTTCTTTAAAACTGTTTTGCGGGCAGCCTGGGTGGCTCAGCGGTTTGTTTGTTTGTTTATTTATTTATTTATTTATTTATTTATTTATTTATTATTATTATTTTTTTGGCTCAGCGGTTTAGCGCCGCCTTCAGCCCAGGGCCTGTTCCTGGAGACCCAGGATCGAGTCCCGCGTCGGGCTTCCTGCATGGCCACTGCTTCCCCCTCTGCCTGTGTCTCTGCCTCTCTCTCTCTCTCTTTCTGTGTCTCTCATGAATAAATAAATAAAATCTTAAAAAAAAAACAAAACTGTTTTGCAGTTCATTGAGCTTAACAGGGCTTCCTCTTGCTTTAGTCTGAATTAAAGAGGTTTGGAATGTATGTATGATTTTGAGATTTATCTGCCATGGGAATGATCCATGCCCATGCTCTCTCCAGAATAATCAGGATTTGGCAGTGTAATGTTTTGCTTCCATTTATCATTCTTTTGTTTGAATTAAATGACACTTTGTATTCGTCATGAGACATACAACATGTGTTTCTTACATAGTTACATTTTTAAATGACAATGACTTGGAAAATAATAGTGGTAGATGCTGAGGCCAGTGTAAATGAAATGAATGGGTAATTTGTGAATCTAATATTTTGGAAAATTATTTTAAAGCCAGAAATGAAATAATTTTGGAATATGAAAAATTTGACAGAATTTTTTGGTAGAACTGAATTTCTTTATTTCTTTGCCTATGAAACGAAGGCCATATCATAAGTGACTTTTAATAGAATTTTGTGAAATTCTTCAGCTGTCTGAGTTTAATTCTGTCTCTGTTTATGTGTCCCACTTGTGGCCTCCCAGTAGCCACTATGCAAGCCAGTGCTAATGAGAAGGGAAAGGCAGGACCTTCATCCATCTGCACTTAAGGGATGTTATTTTCCCTGGGGTGCTTGCATTTAATTTTGACTCTTTTCAAGACTCAAATAATGACTCAAATCATGGACCCTGGAGCAACTAAATGAGGATGGTATGAAAGGGGAGGTGAATTTCCAGGGGTACTCAGTTAAACCAAACGGTTCCACTTAGTGAGACTGACGTTAAGCAATGTTTTTTTTTTAACACCAATGCCTTTTTGAAATTATAGACATAATCTTTAGAATTCTCATGACCCCTGCTTGAGGTTAAAAGGGGAAAAGGCATCTTGCTCTTTAGTGATGAATACAACAGATGGAAGGAATAAATAACACAGTCCATAGCAGCTAATTTATAAGTGGAGCACTGAATTTTGTTTCTGTGCTTCTTATCTCTGACCTCATGTGAAGTGGAAGGTGATATGTACATGATAAGAATTTGGTATATGATGTCATCTAATATTTGGGATGTAATATCAGACATTATTCATAGTCTTCCACTTTTCCCCTTTTAAAATATAATTGGACTTTGCTTAACTAAAAAAGAAAGCATAAATAGTATTGACACCACAATGTGAATTACCAAAAAAATAAAGATAAAATAAAATGAATCAAATCAAATCAAGAATCTGCTAAATCCTCATTTTTTAATTTTTTTAATATAAATTTTTAAAGATTTTATTTATTTATTTGTGAGAGACAGAGAGAGAGAGAGAGAGAGGCAGAGACACAGGCAGAGGGAGAAGCAGGCCCCATGCAGGGAGCCCGACGTGGGACTCGATCCCTGGTCTCCGGGATCATGCCCTGGGCCAAAGGCAGACGCTAAACCGCTGAGTCACCGGGCCTGCCCTAAATCCTCATTTAAAGAAGGAAGCATGTGCTATGACCACGGAGGCCAAATTGTTCTGGCTGATCTCTCACCACTTATGTGGAAACATCATGTTAACTTAGACTGGTTCAAATGATTATTTGCTGTTAAAGGGTCTTGGGATTCTTTCCTACTTCAGGGTCAGTACGACTTCGAGGCGGCAAACACGAGTTTGAAGGCACAGTGGAAATATATGCAAATGGAGCTTGGGGCACAGTCTGTGGCAGCCACTGGGACGATTTGGACGCATCAGTCATTTGTCACCAGCTGCAGCTAGGGTGAGTTTGCCCATCCTTGAGCAAACCAGTCGGGCTGCGATCTGAGAATGACCCGGCTCCCATCACTACTATGGAGAGATGATGCACGCCTGCCTTCCTTCCCTCTCACTTCCCTCATTCTCACTTTTCACCAGAGTTATAAAGAAAAGGCCCCAAGGGGGAGGAATGCTGACCAGCAAATAAGCAAATGCAGCGTGGTCAAACGTTAAAAGCATCCTTTGGTCTTCGTCTTTAAAAATCATCGTTTAGACCTAGGAAGCTGGGGATGTGATTCCGAGGGTGGTCACTTCTCAGTAGTGCACCTAGCCCCGGGCTGCTGTCATTGTCATTTGCATTTCCCCGTCTACTTTTAGCGATCCAACAACTTCCCTTTCTTTTGTGCAGAAAGGAGGTGACATTCCCCTGTGCTCTCATGGCGAGGTGGGAAAGGCCTGGTGTCCAGGCCCGGGGTCCTGTCCGAGGAGGTCCTGCTAGAGGTGGCCGCCTCCATCAGCCCCGGCACTGCCGCAGCTCTTAGAGCTCTCTGTGAAATGTCAGTGCTCTCTACCTTCCTCCAGCCCGGGCACCTTTACACCAGGCGTGAGGGGGTTTCACTGGGAGCAGAAGGCTCCACTTTGGAGTAAAAGGCTTTGCTTTTGTGGTGGCTCTTATTCTGTTTTTGTGTCTCATTTATTTTTTTCTAAGTACACTTGCCAGATGTTTCTCTTGGCCTTTCTCACTAGGGATCTTTAGAAAGCATGGAAACTATCTTGTTATGAGCAGGCAAGTCCAAAAGACTGAAAACAATTTTGCAGTTTACAAATATTTTGAATTAATAACCAATCAGTGGTGATATCTAATACAATGGTAGAAACAAAAAGGTTGGTTAAGTGCAGTCCTATAGCTAAGAACTCTAATTTGCTTGCTTCCTCCTGTCTTCTGGTTAGGAAGGTGGGCAGTGGGTATTTGGTAAAGACAGACCTTGAAGGCTTAAGTTTTGGTTAGACTTGAAACTTTTAAAGTTGCAGATAGGCTTAATGTACTTAATTAATTAACTAATTTTTAAAAATGAGTGTTAGCATAAGTCAAGATGAAAGAAGGAGTAAGGCTTATAAAGCCTATAAAGTGTTATGGTGTTTGGGAATGTTAATTATTGATTTGATCAATGAATATTTTGTCTGGCAATTAGTCATTGACAGGTGGACAGGGCACAAAGAGTTGACTTGATGCTTTCTCTTTTGAGGGCCTCAATATGTGACAGATTTGTAGATTGATGTCAGTGTTTTCCTTAAAGTACACATTTATATGTGTTTTTAAAACTCCTGAAAATCAGGGAAGAATATGATTTCCTATGGGACTCTGACATTAAAAAAAAACAAAACACTATAGGGGACATGTGAACCTCAGTGTCGTAACTAGTCTTTAGGTTGATGAAAGAATATAAAGTATCATTCTGCAAATGGAAACATCAGGTAAACTGATCTGATTACTTATATCATCTCTTAGTTACTTTTTTTGTGTTTTGTGTTTCGTTTTGGTTTTTAGTAATCTCTAAACCAATGTCAGACTCCCAACCCAGAGATCAAGAGTCCCATGCTCTCTAACTGAGCAAGCCAGGCACCACTTAGTAGTCCATTTTTATTTATTTTTATTTTTTAGTTGTCCATTTAAAAAAAGTATTATATCATTAGGGCAGCTCAGAATTATTGCTGTTAAGACACATTCATATTTTAGATATATTCCAAATGTTTACTCTTTGGTTGGTGGAAGCTATTGCATGGAGACAATTCTAGACCTTACCATGTTAATCAGATAAGCCTTTAATCTTTTTAAAATCTACTATCGATTTGTACAAATCAGAGGTTACTTAAAAATATGTAGATTAGAGGTGTTAAAAGCAGAGCTCATTTATGTGTCATTGTTTTATTAATTGGTTTCAAAGTCTTGCTAGCAAACCCTTTATATAAGGTTTTAAAAATTGTGAATGGATTGCCTCTCTTGATATTATCTTACTTCTATGTGGTAATAATCATTTTGAAAATGATAGCCTAAAATGTTGGAGTAGGAAAATCTTCAAGCATCCAGGCCACGCCTCCTTTTATACATCAGAAGGCAGAGCTTACAGAAACTTGTAGCTAAGAGTAATTTGCAGCTGAGTCCAGACTGGAATCCATTTTTCACTGAGCCACAGAACACATTTCTTCCACGAAACCACCAGGCTTCTTTTTAAAATCTGTAGTATTTGCCCATCTATTTTTTTTTTTTCTAAAAGCAGCTATCAGTAGGAAAGGTACATGCATACCATTAGTTATTTAAGATTGCCTAAAAAAATTGCCATGGGTAATCAACGCAAGTTCTGATCTGATGTTTTGATTTCCTTGAAACTTATGTAATCCATTATGTTTTTCTTTTCCTCCCACATCTATCTTTACTGATTTCTTCCATAGTAGAAAACCTAAATATTTTGACCAAAAACTCACCAAATTCAATGAACCTAACCTTGATCATTGTGTTTCCAGAGGAAAAGGAGTAGCAAAACAAACCCCGTTTTCTGGACTGGGCCTTATTCCCATTTATTGGAGCAATGTCCGTTGCCGAGGAGATGAAGAAAATATACTGCTTTGTGAAAAAGACATCTGGCAGGGTGGGGCGTGTCCTCAGAAGATGGCAGCTGCTGTCACGTGTAGCTTTTCCCAGGGTAAAAAGAGTCTCTTTTTTTACTTTCATTGTGTTTTCAACAAGACTCCAGATGATAAAATTGTCTTCGTTGAATCATTTCCTCAAAGAATTTAAATACATACATAAATCTGAATCATCATATTATGTAGTCAAATAGTCTTCAGTAGGAGTGCATCTAACATTCTGAATTCTATTCAACTTTCAAGTGGAATCTCACTCGTAACATGTTTTCTATTTTATCTAACTTGCATACAGAAATATTGTATATTGTACATGAAGCATTTATTTTGCTAATGGAAGGTCATGATAGAATCAAGATAGAAAAGCATCTTGGAACCAAATAGAAAACACTGCAACTACAACAAAATATTTTCACTTGATAGGATAGAATATAATCATGGTAGCAGTGTTCTTCTTTGAATTGTCAATAGTACGTTCCATAATATGGATAACTGCCTTGATAAAGCTCCTTCCAAGCACCATGTATTAGCTATGAGATGATGAACAGTATGATTTCAGTACAAAAGTAAGCGTATGTTCATATAAACATGTGAGGAGAAGGGAGCAGCTGCTTTTCATGATGACTGATGGGTTTCCTGGGAACCATGGTGTATTTTAATGGGTGACCACAACCTGAGACTAGCACACAGTCATATCAGCCCTTTTTACATTCTCCTTGGAGATGCAGCATGATCGGATTTCCCAGGTCTTAAAAAGCTAACAGCTAGCCCAAGGCATTGGTTTCTGTTGGAGTGCAAGTATCAGGGGAAGATTGGAAACTCTCTCACCACAAAACACACAAAGACTCAATTTAGAGTAATTCCTGTGAATTGGCTGGAAGAACCAATCAGAAGATAGGGTACAGGTATGTGCTCTGAGAACCACAGTTCCTTTTTGTGTGGGCCAAGTGCATGTTAAATCTTGTTTTTTTTGTAAATTTTTCCTTTTCTTCCTTTGATTCTCCACTTTTGGGTAGTGTGCTCCTTTGGGCAGTATATGTTTATGTGTCGCTGCTTTGTGGATGATGTGAATTGGGCTCAATAATGCATTGCTTTTTGTAGATTATTGCTTGTACTTTATGTTCTATCTGATTGATACACAATGTTTAACATTTTTCAAGTACTGAAGTAAATAAAACCTTGAAAACAATAATTATTTTTCTTTCAGGGTATATATCTGCTTAAAAAAATTCCTTCTATTCTCTATCATCTATCCACCTATTTATACTCTGCTTGCAAAGACAAGTTTAAGGTCATTTATAAGTATATATAAAAATATGGTTGAGATAAGTTAGAAGTGAGAATGAAAAAAGATCAAGTGACAATGTGAAAGGAGATAGATCAAACACTACATCTACTTCAAGGCCCAGTGATAGCTCTTTAATACGTTTATTTTTTGATTTGGAAATTACATTCAGTGTCTTGTCATCTCTCACTTGTTGCATTTCCAACACTTAGAAAGTAGGAGATTGTGCAGCAGTATTGGATAGAGGGAGTAGTAATTTTTTAAAAAATTTATTTATTTATTCATGAGAGACACAGAGAGAGGCAGAAAGAGACACAAAGATAGGAGAAGCAGACTCCATGCAGGGAGCCCGATGTGGGACTTGATCCCCGGACTTCAGGATTATGCCGTCAGCCGAAGGCAGACACTCAACCACTGAGCCACTGAGACGTCCCAGGAAGTAGTAATTTAAATGAACATGTCTGGGAGTTTTAATCATCCATAAGTTAAACAGGAGTCAACTACCTCACTGAATTCTCTTTCAGATGATTTTTTGCATGCTTATTGGGAGGATGTGGGATGTTGATGAAATTTTATCTTTGAGCTTTTCTGTATATTCACAGTTACTTATGTAGCCAGAAAAAGCCCATATGTTTGTTTGTTTTTAATTTATTTATTCATGAGAGACACAGAGAGAGAGGCAGAGACATAGGCAGAGGGAGAGCAGGCTCCCTGAGGGGAACCCGATGTGGCACTCGATCCCAGGACCCCGGGATCACGACCTGAGCCAAAGGCAGATGCTCAACCACTGAGCCATCGAGGTGCCCCAAGCCCACATGTTTTAGAATAAAGCATGACATTAAAAAATATAAGGTAATATGCCATATGGTGTTCTGGGTTGTAGGTGATTTAAAATTTCCTCTTTAAAATTTTTGTTTTTCTGTTTTCTCCAAGCTTACCACAGTGGCAGAGGGAAGAGAGGCACTGGAGAATATAATAACTTAAGAAACGTATACATTTTCCCATCATTATTTTCTATATTTTCCAAGCTTTGTAAGGGAAAAATAAAAATAAAAACATGCAAATTTAAATTTCTTAGCATCATTCAGCCATCAGTTAATTGTAAGAAGCTAATATGCAATACTGAGAACACTTATGTTTATTAAAACTATATCCCTTTATAAATTATAAGTATTAGTTGATTTATGTAAATAAGCTAAATTGTGAAGATCAGAATATGAGTATATGTAAATATTCACTAATCTGAATCTGCTGCAAAATTTAAGTATGCTA
Organism: Nyctereutes procyonoides; assembly: GCF_905146905.1. NCBI lineage: Eukaryota > Metazoa > Chordata > Mammalia > Carnivora > Canidae > Nyctereutes > Nyctereutes procyonoides. The sequence goes on from NW_026575130.1 coordinate 900,593, forward strand.
TTTGAATATAAATATTCATATTCCAATACCATTTACCAACAGCTGCTTACACTGTGGGGGAATTAAAAGCATATTTCACGTCGATGAATGATTAGCATTCGGCAAAAGCCACAATTAAATTTCTGAGTAGAGGCGCAGCGTGTTCTGAACTTCTTACCATATTGCATCCTTTATTCCAGAAAAATTACACTGTCTCACTATTTCCCAAACACATTCAACTTTGTACTTCTGTCCTTTTGCTCATACTGTTCATTTAGCCTGAACAGCACTTACCCTCTCTCTGACTTCTGGAATCCTATCCATCCACCTTGGCCCTCTTCACAACTGTCTTCTTCAGAAGAGATTTCCAGACTACCCCCAGTAGTAAGCAAGCTCCCTTGTTTCTGAACCCCTGTTGAGTCTCCATGATCTCTTCTCTTCCCTCATCTTGTCCTTGGGTGATAAAACTCTTGAGGTCTGCCCAGTGCTCCTTTGAATGCCCCTGCGGGGGCCTAGTATCTGTTAAACAGAATCAAGTGAATGAATATTGCTAATTGTTTTTTCTTCTTTGGGATAGTCTTTCTAGCTTTTTAGCTATAGTTGTCAGTCCAGTCAGTCAACAAATATTTATTATGTGCCTTCTGTGTGCTGGCTACTTGAGATACGCAAGTGAAAGAATTTGGTACTGTCTCTGTCCTGAGTTCTAGCTGTTAGGACACAGACAATGGACGCAAAAACCAAGAAATCAATGAAAATGTTAATAAAGTAGATATTCAGAAAGCAATGTAGTAGAAAGTACCATCGGGTGCTGCATTAGCTAGGGTAGCCGGGGCAGGCCTCCTAAACAAAGGACAGTTGAGTGTTGAGAACTGAATGAAGAGAGGCTGCAACAAGGGGAAAGGCTGCAGGAACATTTTTCAAGCAGAAGGAACAGGAAGCATACAAACCCTGAGATGGGAATCAGCCTTGAGTGTTTTGGGGACAGAAAGAAGAGGGCACAGTGGGAGTGGTCAGTGTTGTTACTTTATGTACTTCCTAAAATCCCCACCCTACATCCCCAGTGACTTCCAACTATGTGACGTTTGCTGCCACTGTTGCTTCAAGTTGTGTCATCTGACTGAAAGTATTCTGAATACTTTCCAGAATAGTCCATAATATCCACACCCAGGCTTCCCAGAATTCTTTAGGACCAGTACTGCCAGCCTTAACACTAGCTGAACGTGACCAGTGGAGGGAAAACACTATGTGTTGTGGTAAGCTACAGAGCTTTCACAACCAAAATGGTTCTTGACATCCATTGTAGGTGCAGCCTGGTGAAGGAGGCCAGGGATAGAGAAAGATGTTCAGGGAGCTGACAAGGTCTGGATCAGGGCATTGTGTACCCTAGTAAGGAATTTGCAGTGGGAAGCATTTGGTCATTTGTAGAAAATGAATACAACCGTTTCATATCCAAATGAATTCTCAATCTTGTTTTTTGTAGATATTGACCATGTTGGTCACTACCTCATTATAATGAGTTAGATGTTGACTTGAACTTGATTTCTACAAATATAAAAATATTTCTGTCCTGAAAACAAGTATGTTACAGGGACATTAATGCCATTCTTAAGAATTACATGTTGGTAATGCTCAAGTTCCTGTAAATAAAAAAATCGGTGTCACCTGTTACAGTACCATAAAAATCAAATGTGTTTTCAGTAAACTACAGTTTTGAGTATGTCTTTTCTGGTTTTCTGAGGTAGTTGGAGGAAAAGTGAACTTAGACTACTTCCTCTTAAGAGCTAGTTGTATGAATGTGATTGAATTTGGAGTATTTAATTTTTATTAAAAATGTTTTTTATTACCAAGTAAACTCTACCCCCAGTGTGGGAACCTAACTACTCACAACCCTGAGATCAAGAGTTGCCTGCTCTCCTCGCTGAGCCAGCTGGTTGTCCCCAGTTTGGAGTATTTTAATTGGTCAGGGATACCATAATATGTATTAGATGTGTGAGGGTATGTCCAAATCTCTGAAATGGCTTAATAAATATGATTTAATTTTACTGAGAATGGCATATCAATTTAATATATGTATATAATCTTACCAGTCAATGTGCATGTCTAGGTATAATTTGATTCTAATTTCACACGGCACAGGCCCAGTGTTCCCAGCCATCCGCCTTGTGGGTGGGAGCAGCGCATGGGAAGGCCGAGTAGAGCTCTACCACGCTGGTCAGTGGGGGACCATCTGTGATGACCAGTGGGATGAAGCGGATGCTGAAGTGATCTGCAGGCAGCTGGGCCTGAGGTTTGTTTTTATTCTTATTTTGTTTAATTTTTGGAACCTATTATTTCCACACCCAGAGACAGGTGCCTGTGTGTTTAAATTGCACATTTCCTCAAACAAATTGAAAAAGCCACCTTGTGATCTTTGTACTAGGCTGTAGGCTCTCCAAAGAGAATTTATATGTCCTTATTAAAGGTCTAGCCTGTTTGTGTCTGAAGTCGACTAATTTTATATCCCTGAGAATCTCAGCCTTTTACTACTTTTCATTGGTCCCCTTCACGTTATTCCCAGCTAATGAATGAATGACCAAAAACTGTCAGTCACAGGGTTAGATGACTTACTGAAGTTGTCTGCTGAAACTCGTTGTTAGGTTTTCACTGAAGTTCAGATCCTCTCCCCAAATATTATCTCAACTTTTGACTTTGGTTTATTTGTTAGGTATGTGCTTAGAACAGAGGATGTTTATTAATGTGCAAAGGAAATAATTCCCATGTAGGATGTGGAAATGAAACATTATGCAATAAAAGAGCAGTATGAAAATTACCATTCTGTGTTGCCTGAGTTGTGATTATTCTGGAATAATATGTTGTAATTTTGGATTTTTAATCCCATTCTTTGGTGATTCTAAATAGTGGTATAACAAGCCCAAAAGTTTCTCTAAAATTATATTAGGGGATTGGGGCGCCTGGGTGGCTCAGTTGGTCAAGTGTCTGACTCTTGGTTTTGGCCCAGGTCATGATCTCAGGGTCATGAGATGGAGCCCCACGTCAGGCTCCATGCCTAGCTAAAGATTCTCTCTCATCCTCTCTGCCCTTCCCCTCCTCTAAAACAACAACAAATTTCAGGATTGTTGAAGTCAAATAATTGCCATATGATTTTGATAAAGCTATGTATTCTTTGTCCTTCTTTTATGGAAATTATTCCCACACCAACCTTGGCAGTTCACTTGTAAAAGTCCTAGTGTTGCCCACTTTCTTATCCTTTGACCACAAAATAAATTTGTGGAATAGGGGTGCTCTGATATAATACATTGATTTATTAAGTTATTTTCTGTAAAGCTATTTGACCTACATATATAACAGCAATGCCCAATAAACACTGAAATTGATTCTATATCTGATCCTGTTCCAAAACATTCTTAAGCCTATTTGACTAATCTGTATAAAGTTTGTTTGTTTTCATAGTAAAAGACCAAATAAATAGCATCATCTGACTAGTTCAATCCCCAGGCTTAGTTCCTACTTCGAATAGACACAGAATAGTTATACAATTCTGTTGTCAAGGGAATTGTTTGTTAGATTATAAAAGATTGGTCCCTTCATTGCGAATATCAGTTTGTGACACAACCTACGCATGAAAAAATTCATTTTTAGTGATCAGTATCCTAGATTTCTCTCTGGAGAACCATCTCCTCCATTTTCAGTAGTGATATTGGATGTTCACTGAATGCTTACTGTATGCCAGGCACTGGTCTAATAGCTTTATAGGTATTGATTAACTCATTTAATTCTCCCTACAACCCCATATTACCCCCAATTTACAGATGAGGAAACTAAGACCCAGAAGTTAAATAATTTGCTTATCGTTACATCACCACTAGTTGGTAAAGCTTGTCTGGCTACAGAGCTGATTCTGAAACACTTTGCTGTCTTACAGTCTCCTGGGGGGCATTTTCAGTGAGGTACCTGTGGCACCTCAAATAGAATCTATCTAAAATGTATCATCATCATCTTTCCCTATAATTAACTTTCATCTCTTGATTTCTGTTTCTTTCAGCACTGTATATGTATTTTTTCTTTTTAACAACTGGCTATTTTGCAAACAGTATAACCTGAGAGAAAAAAATTCTACATTGGGAACCATAAATCTCAGATTCTGGTTCTTGGGGTGCCTGGGTGGAACAGTCCGTTAAGTATCTGCCTCTTGATCTCAGATCAGGTCTTGATCTCAGGGTCATGAATTCAAATCCTGTGGTGGCTCCATGCTAGGCATGGACTTTTAAAAAGAAAAAAAAAAAAGAGAGATTTTGGTTTTCACTTAACAGTACAACTTTAGGACTTTGGGTAATCTCAGAGGGCCTAATTTCCTCTTTTGTTACACAAGGTCCCCTGATTATCTTTATGGTAAAATCTCTAAAATACAAAAAAATTAATGAACAGTAAAATAAAAAAGCAAAAAAGTATTTTTAAAAGCAATTTGTACCAGAAGATTTTTATTCTGACCCCTCAGTAAAATGGTTTTGTATGTTAATTTTATAGCCAAAAAAAACAAACCCCTAAGAAAGATGTGTTCACAGTTTTAAAATTCCTATGTAAATTATGGCATATCCACGTAATAAAATATGATGTTGTAGTTCTGAGTTATGCTCTTAAGAGTTTTGAAAGACTCAGGAAATGTTTTCACTTTAATTGCACAAGAAGAACTCTGATTAAAATGTCTCGATCTGAAACTTCACTGTATACACACACGCTCGCAAGACAATTTTCTAACATCTGGCTGCCTCCTTTCCTGCTCTTTATCTTTCCCCAAGTCTTGGGTTCATCAAATTTAAGTATCAAAAGTACAGTAATTTCTTTTGTGTTTAGGAAGTTTGCCAGCTACTAAAATCTACAGATACCATTAAAAGATGAAAGTCCACAAAAACAGCCTCTCACAAAGAAATTGTAACCACCACTCCAGGGAGACATGATGTAGTTTCCCTTTGGGAGTTCAACAAACAAATAAGAGGGAGATGAAGTTTGCTCAAGAAAAAAAAATCATAAATTGAGGCAAGCAACAATTACGCTGTTATCAACCATGTGCCGTTAAAAATGATCTCATCCGAAAGTGCTGTGCCATTAAGTAAGCAAACGAGTTATACAATAGGAGAAGTTGCAGAATATTACTTTAATGTGACCTCAGGAGATAACTATAAAATCAGGTGAAAGAAAGGCAAACAACATCAGCTCAGAGCATCAGAGACCTTACATTAAAAACAAGTGTCTGGGCAGCTCAGGTGGCTCAGCGGTTTAGCGTCGCCTTCAGCCCAGGGCCTGATCCTGGAGACCCAGAATCGAGTCCCATGTCGGCCTTCCTGCATGGAGCCTGCTTCTCCCTCCGCCTGTGTCTCTGCCTCTCTCTCTCTCTCTCTCTGTGTCTCTCATGAATGAATAAATAAATAAATCTAAAACAACAACAACAAAAGGAGACAAGTGTCTACCAAGCTGAATTGGTGGTGGTTACATAGGTTCATGGAGGATTTTTGCTGCCTTGTATATTTGAGGTATTTTTCTTTTCAGTTACTTTTCCAAACACGAATCTCCTCATACAAAGGATAGCAATAAGCTAATGCTCAAGAAAGATGTAAACACTTGGGTCTTGCCTGTGTTCCACATTAATATAGTCTTCCTGGTGATTCCATCTCTGTATTCTTTCTATTTAATAGACTATTGCTTGTTAACACGCTCTGTGTTTAAGAACTGTTTATGTAAGTAAAAGAAATCTTTGGCTCTCAGGAAAGAATTCTACCTTATAAATTTTTAGGATCACTTCTATAACTATAAATATAATGAATATTCAGTGTATCTAGATACTGTAAATTTTTTTAGACATTTTTTAAAAAGATTTTATTTATTCATTCATGAGAGACACACACACACACACAGAGAGGCAGAGACACAGGCAGAGGGAGAAGCAGGCTCCAGGGAGGGAGCCCGACATGGGACTCGATCCCGAGACTCCAGGATCATGCCCTGGGCTGAAGGCAGCACTAAACCGCTGAGCCATCCGGGCTGCCTGATACTATAAATTTTCTATGCATTTATCTAAACAATAAAACCTATCTTTTCCCCATAGAAATATATTAATAATTTAAAAATTCCTTATATCTTAAATTTACAGGAATCCATCCTGCACCTAGTAATGTTAAATATGCTATTACTCTACCCTTAATGTTCTTAATATTTTTGGCAAAGGTGTAGGTTTCCTAGTAACTAACATGAAAATCAGTTAGCATGCTGCTGACCTCATGATTGATAACCCAGTAAATACACATATACACACGCTACAATGTTTTATAGATAGGAAATTCATAGATCCAGTTAACTAAATAGAAATTCTGGAGAGAGAAATAGTGTTGGATGATCTCACCACCAAATACTTGGTTTACTTTGAATGTTAATGACATCTTTCAAACAGTCCCTAATTTGACTGACCTTGATAGCAAACATATATACTTATTACGTGTGTTAACTGCTCTAGTACCTGTGTTAGACATATCCCTATGTTAGAAATATGTTGTAGATGAGACAATCTGACTGAGAGATACTTTGTAACTTTCTCCAAAATAGGTTGGTTTGAGTACAGGGCACATGATCATTTTATGCTGTGTTGATTCCAACAGCAACACCTGAAAATTTGAGGAAAACTGATATTGAAATTGATGCCCCCTCAGAACATTTCGAAAATCTAGTCTCAATGATTAATAACAGTTTTCTCAAAAAGAACTGGTTGGCTTATTTCTAATCCACTCAAAGAAAATGATCATACCAGTAAACTTAACACCACTGTTAATTATAAACCTTAGAGATATAGGATTTGCCATGCCATTCTCTTCCTACACATGAACCATGAAAGAGGGGTTAGGTCCCAGAATCAGGGGTGTGGGGTGGCACAAATGTAATTGCACAATGAAGGATCAAGCCAATGCCACCTGAACCCAGTGTTCAAGCTTAGCCTCAGCAGTGGGGAACACGTTGAGCTGCTCTGTGGTTCAAGATGAGAGCAAATCATTTGTGATGAATCCTGGCCAAAATACTTGCTTTGATCTAACCAAACGTTTGGATCTAGTCTCCAGTTTCAGGAATTATAAGAGCTGGAGGAGTAGACTTAATGACACCAGTAGGAGGATATGAGACAAATCCAGGAGGTAGGACATTCTCCAGAATGGCCGGCTCTGTCTCTTCCACAAGTTAGTGTCATGAATAACAGGAGGCTGTTCTAGATTCTAGACATCAGGTACAGGACATCCGGAGGTACTGCATGATCTGGGACCAAATTCTGCTTAAGACAAACACCTATCGATGACATTGTGGAGGCAACTCTGAGCAACGGCATGTGATGGGGTATTAGAAAATGTTAGGAATGATTAACAATGGGGCGCCTGGGTGACTCAGTCAGTTAAGCATCTGATTTTGGCTCAGTTCATGATCTCAGGGTCTTGAGACGGACCTGTGTGTTGAGCTTTGCACTGGGTGTGAAGCCTGTTTACGATTCTCTCTCTTTCCCTCTGTCCTCCCCCCACCCCTGCACTTTCTCTCTAAGAAAAGAAAATGATTACCAATTATACTAATTGTGATAATGTTAATTTGGCCATGTAGCACCACGTTCTTATTTTTAAGAGATACATATTGAAGTATTTAGAGGTAAAATCTTAAAATGTCAATGTTTTACTTTAAGTTGCAATGTAAATATAGAATTTTAAAAAAGAGGGAGATCGGTTGCAAAAACAGTTGCAAAACACATGAGTAATAAACGATTGAGTTTCAAAAATTATGCTTCAGTGTCAAGGATTATGCTTAATTGAAAAAAAATTGTTACATAAACAGAGAAGCTTTGATCTCAACAGGCCTCCCCATCCCACCCCGACCCCCCGCCAAAGTGCTAAATTAAGAAATCTACAAATTTAAAGTAAAATATCAACTTTGAAAAGATCCCTTAATATAATTTTATTTTATTTTATTTATTTATTAATATTTATTTATTTATTTGAGAGAGAGAGTCGGGGAGAGGGACAGAGGAAGAGAGAGAATCTATGGCACATTCCCTGCTGAGTGCAGAGCCCTACTTGGGGCTCAGTCTCACAACCCTGAGATCATGACCTGAGCTGAAAACAAGAGTTGGAAGCTCAACTGACTGAGCTACCCAGGCACCCCAACAATCCGTGAGTTTTATGTTGCTTTCCCCAATATTGCAGAATCTCTTTAGAGGTAGGATCATCACTTTCTTTGGTATCCCCGAAAAGCCAGCACAGTGCAATCCAGGGCACCAGGAAATACTAGTAGCTGAAGGAATGTATGTATATGTAAGATTATCTTTTTAATTTTAATACACTTGAAAATGAGCCTGAAAACCTAGTTTGTGTTGCATCATAGTTTCCTAGTTAACTTTTTAAAAAATTTTTATTTATTTATTCATGAGAGACACACACACACACAGAGGCAGAGACAGGCAGAGGGGGAAGCAGGATCCCTGCAGGGAGCCTGATGTGGGACCCGATTCCGGATCCTGGGATCACACCCTGAGCCAAAGGCAGACACTCAACCACTGAGCCACCCAGGCGTCCCAGCATTTCTGTTCTTGTTGTTCTGATTTGTTCTGTTTCTTTTTTTTCTGATGAGTTTATTTCAGTAACACATTTTTGTGATCATTAAAATAATGTTTATAAACAATGGAAAATATGGAAACATCAGGAAGATCATAAAATGCCCAAGTGGTCTTTTAAGAGTGTATTTTAACATAGATGACTTTCCTTGGAGTCATGATTATGGGGCTTTTACTTTCCCATCTTGTATTCTCCCTTAAGGAAGGGACACAGTTCAGAGGCAATTAATCAGGCCTTTTGCTTTTTCCTTGGACCTCTATCAACATGATCTTTAACATATTTGGAATATAATATATTTCAGTTACTCTGCCTAGATAATCCTGAGTCACTCCCAGCTAATCATTATTTTAGGGTTTTTTGAGGGGGGGGAACGGGGAGATGGTGGGTAATAAAAAGTCTAGTTTGTAACCTTTCAACCTAAATATTGTACCAAAAATGGTACTGATCTTTGGAATCTCTAAAAATATGTTAGCTAAGAATCCATTCTTAATTGTTTTAATTTGACCATTGTAACATTGAGCATCTTATCACATGTTCAGTGGTCATTGATATTTCTGTGAATAGCCTCATCTTCTCCATGCCCCTATTTTTAAAAAATATTTGTTGTTTTGTCTTTCATTATGTTATTATTATTAATTTCTAGGAGTTTTTTTTATTTGATTACTATTACATATTACAAATATTTTTTCCTGCATGTTGGTTTGTCTTTTGACTCTGATTATGGTGTGTTTTGCTATATAGTAGTTTAAATTTATATGTGGTTAAATTAAACTTTTTTTAGTTTTTCTGACTTCTGGGTTTCTTCTCTTGCTCAGGAAATCTTCTTTGTTCCAAGATGATATTATTCTTATATTATGTTCTCTATTTTATTCCAGTAACTTCTTAGTATTCCCTTCTTCCCATTCTCACTCTCCCACCCTTCCTCCCTGCTTTTTCTCTTTTCTTTTCTTTTCTTTTCTTTCTTTCTTTTTTCCTTCCTTCCTTCCTTCCTTCCTTCCTTCCTTCCTTCCTTCCTTCCAGTATTTAGGTTTTTAAACCAACTGGAATTTATTTTTTGTTTCTGTTACAAGTTTGGGATAAAATTTTATATTTTTCCATATTCCTTATATGACCAAACCCTGGCTCAGTGAATCGGTACCCATTGAAATTTTCTTCAGTAGATCTCTTTCTGTCCTGGCATTTATCCCAGGGCAAAGATCCAAGAAGGCTGTTAATCTGCCTTTCTCCAAAGCTTTCCTATCTGGCTTCCCCATGACCTGCATCAGTCATGTGTCTCCTCCTCCTCTGTTCTGCAACTTTCAGTGTTCTCTAAATCAGCTTCCATATTTGCTTTCATTAATCTCTTTCCTCTAGAGCAAGGGTCAACAAACTTTCTCTGTGAAGGGCCTGATAGAAAATACTTTAGATTTTGCAACTACTCAGCTGTGCCTTTGTGGTGCAAGAGCTGCCACAGACAGTAAGTTGGGAATGAGTGCGTCTTTGTTCTGCTAGAACCGTATTTCTGGATGGCGAAATTTGAATTTCATATGATTTTCCCATGTCAGAAATTATATTCTTGATTTGATTTTTTCCCTGCCGTTTATAAAATGTAAAAGCCACTCTTTGCTCATGGGGCCATATAAAAACAGGTGGTATGCTGAATTTATCTCTTGGGTTGTAGTTTGCTGATCTGTGCCCAGGAGCCGCCAGCCAGGGCTTCTTTGCTCCCATCCTGGAGTGGCCCTTTTCACAAAGGTGCAACAGATCTCAGGAACACAGCTCCAAACACTCCTCTGCTTCTTTGAACCAAACTTAGTAATACACAATACATTTCAGGTATTCAGACTTCCAAATTCTGGGACTAACTCACAATCAGTACATGACTTTAGAATTTTATTTTCAGTGGGTATTACACTGTTCCCTTGTTCAGTTTAGTCTGAATGTTGTATGAAAATATTATCTTTTGGCAGGGGATATTTATTTTACTAGCGGCAACTTAAAACATTCTAATTTATTCACAGCCTTACAGACTACTATTGCAAGATGATTTTGGTATAGAAAATATTGTTCTGGGAGCATAAATGCTGTCTTTAGAAAAAAAATTTGTTTTGGCCACTACGGTTGTTTTGGTAAAATGCCAGTGTGCTCCAAAACTCTTGAAATTGTTAGCCTCTGATTATCTATGGCTCTGCCACAAGAATCTCAAGTTGTATGATGTAAGTCATAGCTTAATGCTCTTTTGGGCCATCATCTATTAATTTTTAATAAGAAACAGATTTGTCCAGTGTCTATAGGCTACAAATTATTTACATAAACATATTCTTTTAAAAACGATTTTAGAATAAATAAGTGAATAAAACATATTTACAACCTTAAAACCAGAAATTGTTGGGATTTCTTTTGATTTTCCTTTCCCACCATTCCCCTTTCCCACCATTCCCCTCACTATACCTTTGGGTAACAGGGAGAACAAAAACTAGGTTGTTTGTTTAAACTGAATACCAAATGGTTTTTAGATAAATTGCTTAGCAGTGAAAATATGTTATTCTTCAAATGCGAGATAGAAGCTCTTGATATTGCCAGGAGGGAAAGAGAACCGTTTTTTGAGTTCTTACTTTGCATCAGTTTAATTCTTAAAACCCTGCAAGGGAGCGATATTTGTTCCTATATTCAAAAGAAGCATTTTATGCCTGGAAGGGTTTTGTAACTTCCCTAGGGCAATTTAGCTGGTTAAAGGTAGAGCCTGGATTTGAGCCAGAGGGCCTGTTTCCACATCAGCTATTCTTCTCAAAGATTCTGCGTGGAAAGAATAAGCTTTTTGATGTGATTAGGAATATATGAACACTTATATATGTCCGTTACACTCTTCTGTGGGCACACAGATACACATTGAAACAACTGAGAACTTCATTAAAAAATCCTATGAATTGAGTATTTTTTCTTCTTTCTTCAAGAGTAGAAATGGCTTTTTGTTCTGTCATGTTTCCCCTAGCAAAACAAATTTACTCACAAAATTATTTAATAATATCATTTGTGTTAGAATATATATTTTTTCTTTCACTTTTGTCTGATTAGCTCTAGATACTAATCTTTAGTATATGTTGGGGCATACTTTTCAGAGTCCTCTGTATGACGTATCTCAGATAGTGACTCAGGTGTTAGGATTCTAAATTAAAATATTTTTAACTCCAACAAAATATTCTGCATAAGCTACCCTATTTTTCCTTCCTTCCTGCTTCACACCTCCTCCTATAAACATTCCTTTATCTTTCCTCTTGCAAACTTTTTGAAAAAATTTTTTAAAGAATTTATTTATTCATGAGAGATACAGAGAAAGAGAGGCAGAGACATAGGCAGAGGGAGAAGAAGGTTCCATGCAGGAAGCCCGATGTGGGACTCGATCCTGGGACTCCAGGATTATGCGTTAAGCCAAAGGCAGATGCTCAACTGCTGAGCCACCCAGACATCCCCAAACTTTTTGAATTTTAAACTGAAAGTAGGTCACGTGATAATGGAACAAGTGTTTGCTTTAATGGGTAAAGGATTTAACTTTCAAATGTTTTGGGGTTTGTTTTAAACATGTGTTCTCTTAAAAGAAACTTCCATTCTATCTAGTAAAATTAGTTAGACAAGGTGTTCTTTAACCATGAAGTTGATTATCTAAGACTTTGCCATTGCTGGAGTATTATAGTCATTTAGCAAGCTTTTTTTTTTCCCCCTTTGATATATTTTGGTTGTAAATTCTCAAGGTAGTTATAATGTTATGAGAAAAGGGCAACTAAAATAATGGGGAATATTATTGAATATTGAATGAGGAGCATCATTGAAAAACAAACAAATATAAATGCTCTACTCTAAAAATTAATAAGCTAAAAGGGGTCAAAATGGTAATTTCTGAAATTACTAATAATTTTGACAATCAGTTGTGATCCTCTTCCCTGAATTCTGGGGTTCTAGCATGTGGGATCACTTTGAATTGTGGGAGAAGTAAATTTATTTTTTTTATTTTTTATTTTTTTAAAATTTTTATTTATTTACGATAGTCACAGAGAAACAGAGAGAGAGAGAGAGAGAGAGAGAGAGAGAGAGAGGCAGAGACACAGGCAGATGGAGAAGCAGGCTCCATGTACTGGGAGCCCGACGTGGGATTCGATCCCGGGTCTCCAGGATCGCGCCCTGGGCCAAAGGCAGGCGCTAAACCGCTGCGCCACCCAGGGATCCCGAGAAGTAAATTTAGTACAAATAAATTTGAGTGAAGAGATGTTTTAGTTAGAAATATGAGTGTTTTTGAGTGACAGAGAACTGAAAATAACAGTGGCTTAAATAAGGTAAGAGTGTATTTCTCTCTCAAGAGACCAGAGGTAGCCAGCTCAAGGCTAGTATGGTTGCATAGTCATCCAGGCTGGGGCTTCTGATTGCTTGTAGTTCTGTCATTCTTAGTATAGTACCACATAGGCCAATGTAGCTTCTCATGCTCTGGCCATAGGAGAAAGTGGAGCAAGGATATTTCCTGGAAGCGATACATGATAGCACTTCTACCTGAATATCTTTGGTCAGAACTTAGTCATCTCAAATGGGTACAGAGTTTCAGTTTGGGGTGACTAAAGAGTTCTGGAGATGAGTGGTGGTGATAGTTGCATGATAATGAGAATGTACTTAGTGCCACTGAACTGTACACTTAAAAATGGTTAAAATGATAAATTTTATGTTACATATATCTTAAAGCAAACAAACTTAGTCATCTGGAAGGAGAAGAGCCTGGAAAATGTGGTCTTTACTCAGGATAGCCATTGCCCTCCCTAAAATCTGGAGCTCCATTACTAATGAAGAAAAAGAGATTGAGTATTGAGGGATAACTAGCACTCTAAAACATTTGTGATGGCCAAAACTATAAGAAGCAGCAAATGAAGAAGAAAGAAATACAGTAAGTCATGTATGACCTATGGAGTGAATTGGTCAAGGGAAGTATGAATTAATCATACTTATACCTTTAATGGGGCAGAAGAAATTATGTCAGACAAATTTTTGATGTCTAATCCAGAATTCTTATTTTTGTTCAGTGGCATTGCCAAAGCTTGGAATCAGGCGTATTTTGGGGAAGGCTCTGGTCCAGTAATGTTGGATGAGGTACGCTGCACTGGGAATGAGCTTTCTATTGAACAATGTCCAAAGAGTGCCTGGGGAGAGCATAACTGTGACCATAAAGAAGATGCTGGGGTGTCCTGTACCCCTCTATCAGGTAAGGGTTTCACCCCATTAATCTCCCAACCCTTGTCCCCAGCACCATCTGGGCTTACCTTGTCTTTTCCTCAATCTACATAATATAACTAAATGAGCATGCAAATAAAACTAAAAACAAAGCAAAACAACCCACAAAACACAAAAACCAAACAACTGACACAATTGTGTATCAATATGGTATGATCCTTGTTCATAAATATTTCTGAGTTTTTCACTTTTTTTATAGTTCTATAAAGATAGAAAATATAATTTTATTACAATATATAATACCGAATAATCAAAACCAGTGCAATGACAAATTTCACATTATTAGGTATATATTTAGTCCATTTATCTATTGGCCTGTCTTGACTCTCAGAATGTGTTTCTAGCTGGTATTGATGAGATTGTTGGTTAAAGCACCCTAGTAAAGGAAACAAGTTAACTCTGGCTATGCTCAGTTCTCTGACTATTCCAAATTGCAAGATACTTGTCAAGCTATGTCTCATGTGCTATAAGAAGGGAATGTCTTAGTATAAATGAGTCTATGCATGTACTTATACGTTTTGTGGGAAGAAGAGGGAAAAGGACAGACGAGAAGGTGGGTCATCACAAATCCATTGTTTCTATGGTAAAAAGAACTTGAAAAAACTTGGGAGTTTTAATTTTTCTTTAAAAAAAATAAAAACGTTGGAAGACCCATGAAATGCTGAAGTTATATCTTTTTATTTCCATAGTTTTACACATGATGATGTTTTTATTAGAAGAATAACATGTTTATGTAAAATAGAAATATAAAATATATGTCAGATTTTTAAGCCAGAGCACATCGTCTTCTTGGGTCTCCATTTCCTCCTCTTTCAAATGAGTATAGCCTTGTACTCTTACTGTGATGGTCAAATGAGGTAAAATGTGTAGCAGTGTTTTGCAGACTATAAAGTATAACATTAAGAAGTGATCGTGTTGCTAAGAGACCATTCATGGAAAGCTTGACCTTTACCCTGGATTATTTATGTTTCATTTGGCTATGTTTGGATTATTTTGCATGGAAATAGCTTTTAAATCTACTTGTTGGGGGATAAATTTATTGTATATCTGCCTAGAAGCTCTTAACAGGGTTCTCTGGGAATTAATTACTCATTGAATTCATAAGCTTCAAATTCAGATCTGTATTATCAATAAAAGAACAAAAGCAAGAAATGTACTCTAGTTTTTATAATTTATGAATGCCTAAGGGATAATAAATGCATTGGTGTGATAGATCACACTTTATCTAGAATAGCTTTTTTTGTCTCCATATTTCAGTATTTTTTTAATTGCAGTTAAAATTTTGAACTATTTCCAAGTTACTGTTTTCTTATTTTTTATATGAAAATAACTAATATTTCTCATACTTACTGAGATTGAAGCTGCCGGACATTTCCCAAGTATTAATTAATCTGGAGAAATCTAAATAACTACTTTGGAATTGTATCAGAATATATTTTTCTTCTCAGGAAATAAGAGTACAAATAAGAGGAAAAGAATATTTTGTTAGGACAGATACGGGTTATGTCATACTTCAGAAACAACCCTATGACCTCAGATCATTGAGCCCAGTCCTAAAATAAGTTTAAGAAAGGCCTCAAGAGAGACCTGAATAGGTGATGATTCTAGTGAAATTAAAATCTTGTTCTGCCTTTTTTTGATAATTGATTTGCTGAGTCTCTGTGTCTCCTTCTTACCACAGATGGGGTCATCAGACTTGGAGGTGGTAAAGGCAACCATGAGGGTCGCCTGGAGGTGTATTACAGGGGGCTGTGGGGGACCGTCTGTGACGACGGCTGGACTGAGCTGAATACATATGTGGTTTGCCGAGAGCTGGGATTTAAGTAAGGCCCGTTGATACAAGGCAGCTAAATGCCAAATTAAATTTTTGAAATTCTCATTTTGTAATCCTTACTTTTAATTTCTGTCATACTAACAATACATGTTCTCTTTCACCTGACTACCTTTGTCTGTCTACCTGCCTTCCTATCTACCTACCAATTCACCTCTCTATATATAGAAAGACAAAAAACAAAACTACAACCCAGTTAAAAAACAGTAACATTTTCTATGATGATGAATAACCATATCTTGTTACTTATTTCATTACCTTTCCTATCACCATCCTTCTTCTTAAGTAATTAGTTAGAGCTGTGGATGATTTTTAGGTTACTTTGTGTCTATTCAAATAAGACTATGCTTTGAATGCTCAGTTTTCTTCTGACACATCACTGCTATTAGATGTTGTTAGTTCTGACATCATTGTGTCTAAAATTGCAGGGAAGTCCAACGTCAAATGCTTTGGTATTACATTATTCCCTTTCTCAAATGTGATGATAATTGTCACTTTTATTTGAGAAAAACAGCCTTCTTGTCATGAGATGACCTTTTTTTTTTTATGAGATGACCTTTTGAACTCACCCTTGACCTGCCTCGTAAAAGCTAGTATCACACTTTGGGCAGTATATTTCATGTCACACAAGACTGCATTCCAGGGTAAAGACTTCAGTTGGTTGAAGTAACTGCAAATGATGCCTTTTAGCGATTTGAATGAAGCCCATGAATGCCCATTCTTTCTTGTTTTTCATATTTCTGGGTCATGCTTGAATTAATTGTCTCAAGCTTGAAAAAATTGGCAAAATTATTTCATACTTGAGATAGAGCTAATTGCAAATATTCGTTAGATCTTAAAAATATACTTTCATCCAAGTTAGGTATGATCTTGTTTAAACATATTTTTAAATTTGTAAAAGTAATATAAAATATTAGAGTTTGGGAAAAAATTAAAAACTACCCATAATTTTTCCATTCTTATATCATTATAATTTGTGGGTATAACTTTGTAACAGCTCTAATAGTAAATATGAACTTTTTCTATCCATGTTTCTTACCTTTATATTACAACAGTCATAATTTTTAATGACAGCATGATGTCTATTGAATGTTCATACCATAATTTAAGCTAGTTTATTTTTTATTTAATTTATTATTATTATTTTAAAATAAATTTATTTTTTATTGATGTTCAATTTGTCAACATACAGAATAACACCCAGTGCTCATCCCGTCAAGTGCCCACCTAGTTTAGGCTAGTTTAAATTTTCCTGTTATAAACAATGATATCCTGAAGATATAAATACATGTTATTGCCCAATAGTTTGAATTTTCATGGGCAGTACAGTTATAATTACTTGTCAAGGGGTATGACATACTAGTCAAATAAATACTAATGTTTAATAAGAATTATTCAATAAATGTCATTTCATTTTTAGGTGAATCTCTTAGGCCTGAGAATGGTATTCTGTTTTCACATATTTAGAAAGATTCATCAATACTATTAGTTACTATATTCATATTTTTCCTTATTAATGAAAACAATGGAGTGACAGTTTTTCTCCATATTTTGTTAATTTTGTTTCACAAATATATTCAATTTTTCTTGTATATACAGAATATCAGGGCTTACTGGTTCTAAAAATATTCTCACTAATATTTGTTAAAAGTTCTAAATGATTGTGTTAGGAGGTAGAGTAGGCATGTGCCACACTTATTTTTTGGTTTACAGGGGAATTTCTAAAACAGAGTACTATTTTGGAATGAGGAAGAGGTGAACTCTGGTTTCTTTGAACAAATGAAATCCCAAAGTAAAATGACCTCTTGTCATCTGTTATACAGTTGATATGGACAGATAGTAATCAGATGGATGCATTTTGTGGAAAAATGGTATAAGTTCAAAGTAGCAATATGAGATTTAGGATATTTTTTTTTCACTAAGATTTGATTAGTTAGCAAAGTAGAAATCTTAGAATAATTAAAAGTTGCACCGTTTTAATTTGTTAAAAAGTTCATCTTTTTAAATAAATGTAATAAATAAGTGCATAGGAAGTAATTGGGAAAATTCATGCAAGAAAGAAGGATTTCTTCTTATTCTTTATACAGAAATAATAAAAACATTCAGTGAAGGAAGCGAGTGACATAAAATTTTATGAGTAAGAGTTTAATTACATAGACTCTTAGAACTGAAAGACACCTTAAATAGTTAATAGCCCAGTGATTTCTGGAGGTTTGGGTTATATAGGACAAAGAAAGCAAAATTGGGGGAAGGATGAATCAAAGTACAGACTGTGACTTAGTTACCAATTTTTTATTTGGCAGATCTTTCCTATTTCCACAATGTATATATTATACATTTTGTAGAGCATTGTTACAAATATAGTCAATTGGAACACAAATATGGTTTATAAAAATAATAAAAATCAGATTTATGTAACCCTATGAAAAGTGAAGAACATTGCCATTATTCTGATTTTGGTGGGCTGAAGTCCAAGTCACATCATGGATTGGATGTAGAGTTTGAGGAATCACTGAACTAATACATAGTTTTTATTTTGAAAGGGATGATACCCAAGAGGTCTAGAAAAGCTGATGAAATCAGATGAGCTCTGGTGGCTCTTGTAGATACAAGACAATTGTTCTAATTTTATGTCTTGTGGTGTTATAAATCCATTGTCAGGAATTTGGGTCCATCTCTTGCTCTCATTCTCTCTGGTTGGTGAGTTATATTCTAGCTAAAACACAAGAATGAATGGGGGAAAAGGATTAGTTATCCATTAGGTACCTGTTCAGTCAATAAAAAATTATTAAGATGATCAAAATATGTGGAGTGAACACTGCTCTTAGAACTGTGTCCTTCAGATAGGAGAAAGAACAAACGCTTAACCTCTGGGGTCATTATGCTTAATTAGGTTGTTTGTTTTATTTTTGTGGTTTCTTGAAATGAGAGACAGCAGTTCCTATGCACAATGTTTATTTTACTGCTACAGATATGGCAAACAAGCCTCTGCAAACCACTTTGAAGAAAGCACAGGGCCCATATGGTTGGATGACGTCAGCTGCACAGGAAAGGAATCCAGTTTGGTTCAGTGTTCCCGGAGGCAGTGGGGAAGGCATGACTGCAGCCATCGGGAAGATGTTGGTATCACCTGCTACCCAAGTGGCAATGGACACAGACCATCTCTGGGTGAGGATTGGCCACAGCTTTGGAGTATCACTAATTCAATAGCCACTGCACCTCTCCATTGGTCCAGAATATGAAGCATAACCTGTATGTGTCTTTTACTGTCCCCCAATTCCAAATTTCGTTAGACCTGTAGTCAGATAAAAGATAACTAGCTCATCTAACAGTCTGGAAATATTTGTGGATAAAGATCCCTTTGTGAGCAGAGGGCGACTACATGTCCTTGATAGACTTAACATCTGACTGTTCTTAACATCTTAACATCTAGAGGATGGCAGATAAAATATGAATGAAAAATACAGAGGAAGATATTAAAAGCACTTGCCATGACACTACCGCGGCTCTATTATATAGCTAAAATTATGTCTTTAGCATATTTTTTAGTGAATAGGTGTTAAAATAATCACAACCATTCCTACTTTTCGCCTCAGGGTTGTATCCTCCTGTTTTGAGACGGCAAAGCTTTAATCTTCACATTATAAAACAACAAAATGTATTGAATCACAGTATTAACTGTATTTTATACTTAAGTTTATCAAAGTATGTAGTTTATTCCTCATTATACTCTATAAACTGTGAGATCATGGCGATGCACTGCACTAATCTAGCGTTATAACAAGTAGAAATACAACCTTTTCCTCCATCCCCTACGCTTCCAGATTTGCTTTTCATTTGTCCTCCTTTCTTGCTCCTTTGTTTTTTGGGGAGATTTCTGATCCTCCCAGGTTTACGTGATAAGTGATTGTATGTGGTTGGGGGAGATAGAACCTGTTTGCTACAAATGGATACTCTGGCCCGAGATACCAGGTATTTGGATCATGAAGTGGTCTATTCAGGCACACTGTATCAGTACTCCAGGTGATGAAATACTATACAAAATATTATCAGCAGAGTTCTCTGAAGGCCTCTATGGTTAACTATATGCATATGGTCAGGCAACTAATCTTTCCAGTTCCCCTTAAAAATCTTTAATTCTAGGATTCTAGATATATTTAAAAATTTAAAAAGCTGAGAATGATAATTATTAATAAAATATATGATCATTATTATAAATGTCTTTGGTCCTAATTTCCGTAATATGTCTATTAACTATTCATTTGTCTGAAGAACATTATGTTGAGGCAGATATACTTTTGGAATAGAATCACATTACCACTTATTCATCCAAAAAAGATCATTATTTCCCTATTTATAGAAAAGGACTGCATATTTAAAACAGAAGCTTAGAGAACGAAATCATGGAATCGTGATATAAAAAAATAGCATTTTAAAAATAATTGAGTTTTTTTTTGCTTTTTTTGGCACTGTAATAATGAGCTTTTGGATTATTACTGTTTTCAAGTATTTTTTTTTTTTTTTTTACTGTTTTCAAGTATTTGAAGGGTAACTTGTGGACCTGAACTTACATGTGAATCAAAGTCCTCAAAATTAACAATTGTTCAATAGACACTTTTTATATTTGAGTGAGTGGGAGATGGAATGCTCAAAAGCAATATTCTCATTCAATAAGAGCAATTCTAGTAAGAATGCAGTTAACACCTATGTGAATTCGGGGATATTTATGGGATGGCAAGTATGTGGATTTCTCATTTTAATATTGCACCAAATATTTTTTAAGTTTTACTTATTTAAGTGATCCCTACACCCAATGGGGGGCTTGGACTCACAACCCCGAGATCAAGAGTCAGATTCTCTTCCAACTGAGCCATCCAGGCGCCCCAGTATGGTACCAATTCTAAATTTCAGAGTATTAATCCTAGAGATATTTCGTTCACAGTCAGATGGTCTCTTACCTAACTTCAAAGTATAAAATTTTGACTTTTAACTTAAGCTAAATTGTGTCTTCTAGTAAAAATATTATTTTCTAAAAATAATGTATTAAATCAATGTTACAAGAAAATTAAAATAAAACTCTACTGGAGGTTGAAGTTTGAGATATATAATTAAATTTTTAAAGATACTGTATACCCAATAGCACTATTTATTTTCCCAAGCATTTTATATTTAAGGTTTTGGATATAAAACATGTATATTATTACTACTGTAACAAAAAGAACTTAAACAGTAAGGTGTTGTTGATAAAATGGCTTTTGTCATCCAGTTTTCCCTTCAAGCATTGAAAATTCAACGATTTTGTCAAATGAGGGGCTAAAATTAGGTTCAGAAATTCTGCATGCATTATTTATGCAAAGCATGCAACTGAGACTTTGTTTTACTTTTAAAGATTTTATTTATTTATTCATGAGAGACACACAGAGAGAGAGAGAGAGAGAGAGGCAGAGACACAGGCAGAGAGAAGCAGGCTCCATGCAGGGAGCCCGATGTGGGACTCGATCCCTGGTCTCCAGGATCACACCCTGGGCTGTAGGCAGGCACTAAACCACTGAGCCACCCAGGAATCCCCTAAAAAAACTTTATGATTTTTATTTTTATGGTATGAAAAACTGCCCATAAAATGCCCAGAATGGAAAGTGGAGATCCAATTCCATGTGCACATGTTTTCTTAATTTTGGACCAAATATCCAAAAATGTAAAAATTGAGAACTTTAAGAATAGAATTTCACCTTTTTGGATTTATTTTTATTTGAGGATCACCTTTCTACCTTATTCGTTTTACACACACACACACACACACACACACACACACAGAAAACAAAACAAAAAACAAAAAACAACAAAAAAAAAAACCTCCAAACTTTCAGATACATTGATAAGAAATGTAAAGTTTCAAATATACTGTGTTTTGTGCCATGGCTAAAACCCCGAATTCTTTTTAACTAATGTAAGCAGTGCATAAAGTAGGCACTCCATAAATATTTGTTGATTTTGAATTTGCTCTATGGATTTTACTATGATGCCTGTCCCACAAAGTGAGTATGGCAGGGCCAAAAACTAAAGAGCCAACAAAGGGGTCGGGGGAACAAGGATGTAGAAGTAAAAATGAATCAGAAGATTCAAATAGGACATGTCCATCTTGCCAACAGTAAACAAATGCCAATCTAGTGATTTCATGTTAGTTTAAACAGAAATGCTGCTTTATTCTTTAGCTGCTTACTTCACTTCTTGAGTTCACCTCTTAGGGGTCCTGAAGCTAGAGACCTTTCTAGTAACTAGGTAATCTAAAGTGCAGTAGTTTGCTTGGGCTGCTGTAACAAAGTACCATAGAGTGGATGGCTTAAACAATACATATATGTTGTCACACATTTCTGGAGTCTAAAATCAAGGAGCCATCAGGATTGGTTCCTTCACAGGGCTAAGAGGGAAGGCTCTGTTCCAGACCTTTCTCCTTGTCTTATAGATGACCTGTGTCTTTTCCCTCTGGGTATCTTGGTGTCCGAATCTTCCCTTTGTATATGGACATCAGTCATAGTGGACTAGAGTCCACACTATGACCTCACAATTCAACCCATGGCAGTATGCAGGGTGCAGTGAGGGCTTTCAGTTAAATAGCCCTGTATTTATTGGTGTCCATAGAGATATGTGAAATTCTACAAATGACTTCAGTTACATAACTGAGATAAACCTCAGTTTGCTAGAGATCAGTTTCTCAACTTTTTAAAAAATAGAATGACTTTTTAAAATTTTAATTTGTACTCCTTTTTAGCTTCAGCATTAAAAAAAAATTGAGGTAGGGGCATCTGGGTGGCTGAGTGATTGAGCATCTACCTTTGGTTCAGGACTTGATCCCGGGGTCCTGGGATCGAGTTCTGCGTCGGGCTCCTCACAGTGAGCCTGCTTCTTCCTCTGCGTGTGTCCCTGCTTCTCTCTCTGTGTCTCTCATAAATAAATAAAAATCTTTTTAAAAAAAACTAAAAACTGGGATCCCTGGGTGGTGCAGCGGTTTGGCGCCTGCCTTTGGCCCAGGGCGCGATCCTGGAGACCCGGGATCGAGTCCCACATTGGGCTCCCGGTGCATGGAGCCTGCTTCTCCCTCTGCCTGTGTCTCTGCCTCTCTCTCTCTCTGTGACTATCATAAATAAATAAAAATTAAAAAAACAAAAACAAAAAACTAAAAACTAAGGTAAATTGAGGTATAATGGACATATAACATTATATCAGTTTCAAGTGTACAACATAATGATTCAATATTTGTATACACTGTGAAATGATCACCACAATAAATCTAATTAACATCCATCACCTTACATAGTTACAAGAAATTTTTTTTCATGTGTTGAGAACTTTCAAGATCTACTCTCAGGAACTTTCAATTATGAAGAATAGTATTATTAACTATACTCACCGTACTGTACATAACATCTCCATTCAACTTTGAAATCTTAGTAATTTTTATGCCTTAAGCCCTTCTTTTGGAAACATTATTAGTAAATAGGAAGGCTGGAATGGAAATTGTCCTTGTTAGCTGCCTTCCTTTTTTTTCCCCCTCTACACATTCAAGATAGCCATGCATGCCAAGGATGTGTATATTTATGCTTTTCTAAAAGATCTCAGCTTTAGAGTATAAATTTCTAGCTATGTTCAAGAATAAATGAATAGACATGAAACAAAAACAACTTTAAGGAAATCTCTTAATGTTTAGAAGTTAGTGGTCAGAATATAAGACTATTCATAATTTTGCCAAGCTAATCATTCATTCATTCAGCAAACAGCATGTCCTTTGTATGTGAGGCACTATTCCACGTGCTGGGAATTTATAGTTGAGCAAGTTGAGTACTCTGACCCCAAGGCTTCAAAACATATTGCAAAAGTGGATACAGTTTTTTATTAATACCTCTTCTCTCCCACTCACTCTGTCTCGTATTACCCAGCTGATTTTATAGTTGATGTGAAAAATGAACTGTATTTTATAAAGTCTCTCATACTTTAACATCAGTTTGCTGTTTTGTCTTTTCTAATACTTTCAAATTATGATTTAGGTTTTCCTATCAGACTGGTGGATGGAGAAAATAAGAAAGAAGGACGAGTGGAGGTTTTCATCAATGGCCAGTGGGGAACAATTTGTGATGATGGGTGGACTGATAAGGATGCAGCTGTGATCTGTCGCCAGCTTGGGTACAAGTAAGAAGAACCTAAGTATTTGAAATGATTACTTGATGAACATTTCTGACTTTTTAGATTTGTTCTAATGAGTTATTTCTTACCTAAATTTATTTCTATCTATCAGTTGGAAATACTGGCAGCATACTGACTTGATTCCGAATTTTTAAGAAACACTAAGGAGAGTATACTTAAATTTTTGTTTTCCCAGAAGCAATATACTTTGTTACATAAGAAATACAGCTTTGGGGACACGTGGCTGGCTCAGTTGGTAGAACAAGCATGCAATTCCTGATCTCAGGGTCCCCAGTTTAAGCTCCCATGTTGGGCCTACAGCTTACTCAAAAAAAAAAAAAAAAAAAAAAAAAAAGGAGATTCTTATCTAAAACAAATCATCTAATAATTTTTTAAAGATTTTACTTATTTATTAGAGAGAGAGAGCAAGCATGAGTAAGGGGAGGAGAAAGAGAAAAGGGGCAAACAGGTTCTGCGCTGAGTGTGGAGACAGATGGTGGGCCTGGATCCTAGGACCCTGACATTGTAACCTGAGCTAAAGTCAGATACTTAACCAACTGAGCCACCCAGGGGTCCCTCGACCCTGTAGCCTCTTAAGAGATTCTGGACTTAATTGAAATTGTGATTGGTTCTCCTGATTCATAGTAGTTACACGCTCTAAAGTCACAATGAACACTGTATTAGCAAATATTGGAGCCATTGCTTTGAGAGTTAAGGGTGAATAAGGAGATGCTCTGCCTTCTTGTTTTACCTCTCAAACATGCAAGCAGTTGAACATTTTGTGGTCTGTTAGTATCTTTTTTCCCCTGCTTTTTTGTTCTTGACTTCACTGTTTGAAATGCCACCTACGCACAGTGCTGAAGCGCTGTTCAGCATTCCCGAGTGCAAGAAGGTTGTGATGCGCCTTCTGGAGAAAATACAGGTGTTAGATAGTCTCCACTGATGCATGAGTTACAGTGTGAAAAACATGGCACCAAATAGACAGGGAAAAGAACACTTGTTTCAGTTGAGAGCTGAAATAAATAAGCAGATTATCTTCTTGTGAGATCTGAACTGGGCAGTACACATTTTTTGAGGCTTTGAGCATGTCTGTAAATGACTATGAAAGCACTGTGATAATTGATTTGGCAGCTGCAAATATATGGAACATGTTACAGTTCAGAGGTTGTGAAATTTAAACAAATATGCATAATTTGATGAGCTGATAGATTACTAATATTGGTTTGGATTTTTTTTTTTAAAGATTTTATTTATTTATTCAGGAGAGACACAGAGAGGCAAAGACACAGGCAGAGGGAGAAGCAGGCCCCATGTAGGGAGCCTGATGTGGAACTCGATCCTGGGACTCCAGGATCATGCCCTGGGCCGAAGGCAGGTGCCAAACCTCTGAGCCACCCAGGGATCCCTTGGTTTGGATTTTAAAATACATTTTTATTTATACATCTATGTGTATCTTAAATATTGATAAATTTAACTGGTTATTCCTATGCAGAATACATTTTTATTTTATTTTATTTTTTTTTAATTTTTATTTATTTATGATAGTCACACAGTGAGAGAGAGAGAGAGGCAGAGACACAGGCAGAGGGAGAAGCAGGCTCCAAGCACCGGGAGCCTGACGTGGGATTCGATCCCGGGTCTCCAGGATCGCGCCCTGGGCCAAAGGCAGGCGCTAAACCGCTGCGCCACCCAGGGATCCCTACATTTTTATTTTTAAAAGTAACCTAGCTTGGCAGGCTCAGCTGTAGAGCATGTGACTCTTGATCTTGGGGTCATGAATTCAAGCCTCACATTGGGTGTAGAGATAACTTAAGAATAAAATATTTAAAAAAAAAATATATATATATATATTTCTGGGCAGCCCGGGTGGCTCAGTGGTTTGGTGCTACCTTCAGCCCAGGGCGTGACCCTGGAGACCCGGGATCGAGTCCCTCATCAGGCTCCCTGCATGGAGCCTGCTTCTCCCTCTGCCTGTGTCTCTGCCTCTCTCTCTGTCTCTGCGTATCTCATGAATAAATAAAATCTTTAAAAAGAAATTTTAAAAAAAGAAATAAAAATAAAAATAAAAGTATTTCTAATTTGGGGCAGCCCCGTGGTGCAGTGGTTTAGTGCTGCCTTCAGCCCAGGGCCTGATCCTGGAGGCCCCGGGATCGAGTCCCACGTCGGGCTCCCTGCATGGAACCTGCTTCTCCCTCTGCCTGTGTCTCTGCCTCTCTCTCTCTCTCTGTGTCTCTCATGAATAAATAAATAAAATCTTTAAAAAAAAAAGTATTTCTAATTTGGAGTGTCTGGGTGGCTCAGTCGGTTAAGTGTCCCACTCTTGATTTTGGCTCGGGTCATGATTTCAGGGTTGTAAGATTGAGACCTCCTTGGGCTCCATGCTCTAGTTTAGTCTGCTCGTCTTTCTCCCTCCCCTACTGCCCTCCTTCTGGGCTCCCCACGTGCATGCTCTCTCTCTCTCTCTCTCTCAAGTAAAATCTTTAAAAAAGTATTTCTAATTTTCATAAAAATTCAAATGCTTTTTATAATTTTTTAATTCAAAGTTTGTTTTGGGTTACCCAGATATTGCTTCAATTTACTGCTGAGTTTTGGACCTAGTTGCACTTCCAATTGTCTTATGGTAAATAGGTCCATTATTGGTGATACAGATATTCAGTATTCAAATTGGTATATGGGGACACCTGGGTGGATCAGTAGTTGAGCGTCTGCCTTCAGCTCAGGGCATGATCCTGGAGTCCTAGGATCGAGTCCCACATCGAGCTCTTTGCATGAAGCCTCCTTCTCTCTCTCTGCATCTCTCATGAATAAATAAATAAAATAAAATAAATTGGTATATGAAATAGATTTCAGCTTTCAAAATATAAGGGAGTAGAAGGAAGATAGGAAGAGTCCACATTAGATGCCTAGGTGAATTTCAACAATGATTTGCTTCCTTTGTTCACTACATTTTAAACACTCCATTTTTTGAAAAGAAAAAACATTATTTTTCTTATATTTCACTCAGTGAATTTATCCAAAATCAGCCATTAAAGTATATTGCTGTTTGACACTGGTTATTTTGCCATACTTTCATATTTTTATTAGAATAACAGGAAATCTAGTATTATCTTTGGAAATATGAAAGGAAGGGTGAAATTTGATCCTCGAATTGTGTGTCTAAGTCAAGTTTATTTTTTTTTATTTTTTCAAATATTTTATTTATTTATTCATGAGAGACACACAGAGAGAGAGGCAGAGACATAAGCGGAGGGAGAAGCAGGCTCCATGCAGGGAGCCTAATGTGGGGCTCGATCCCAGGACTCCAGGACCATGCCCTGAGCTGAAGGCAGGCACTTAACCGCTGAGCCACCCAGGTGTCCGTAAGACAAGTTTAAAGAGAGAAAAAGTTCATAAGCATATGCATCAACGCATTTTCACTTAGGTTTTTTTCTACATTTTTCATTGCTTTTTACTTATCATTAGCTAGTCCATTTTACATTTAACTGAAATGGAGAATTTAGGTAAGATAATAATATAGATTAATATAGATTATAGAATTTAGGTAAGAAATAATATAGATTAATACAAACAAAATTTGGAGCAATTTTCAATAATATTTCATTGAATTATCAAGAAAAGCATCAGAAGATCTTACTTTGTACTTGCTTTTTAAAAATAAAGTCTCAAGTCTCTTAATAAGTAAATCAGTAATTTAATGTTTTTTTTAAATTTAATGTTTTTGTAACAAATTGGAAAATCATCTTCTAGTGAACAATTTACCATCTAATAATATTTACTTGAGAATCATTTGGATATTTGATCAATCTAAACATACTTGAATGTTTTTATAATATCCCATTGAGGGGAAATGGATTTCTTGTAAGAACATTTATATATATACATATATATATATACATATATATATACAATTATATATATATATATAATTGTAAACAAGTATGTGACTAGAGTAGATTTTTTTCTCCCAGACCTCTTCTGAATTCTTAAAAATCTTTAATAAGGCATTTGTTTGTTGAAATCAATCCAGCAAACTTTTAAGCTGTCAAAAGGCTTGGGTTTTACTAATAGGAGTTACAGAGATCTGTCTCTTAGCCAGCATTTCCACAATGGGAGAAACAAAAATGAAGTAATAAAAACCAGGAAACATTAATGGTAACTAATATAGATATGCTTGGAGAGAACAGAAAGTAAAAGACATTATTTAATTATGTATGACATGTTACATAGTGTCTGACATAGTCTAGCATAGACGCATATTATTTTTAGAGAGTTGAGAGACAATGTGTTGCTATTAGTTATACTCATTAAGATAGACTAAATAACTGTGATGGAGATTCCATTCTATTGGAACTTTGTGTGAATTCATTAGCATAATGTTTTCAAGATGACATTGTTCTTGAACCACATACTTACTGTAGCATCTCTTAAAAGAATTTACAAGAGTGTGTCCCTACTGAGTTAGTAGAGACCTAAAATTAAGTATCTCTACTTTTAATCTAATATTTAAATAGCTACAAAGGACTTTATTTCTGGCCTATTCGTCTTTTTTTTTTTAAAGATTTATTTATTTATTCATGATAGACAGAGAGAGAGAGAGAGAGAGAGAGAGAGAGAGAGGCAGAGGCAGAGACACAGGCAGAGGGAGAAGCAGGCTCCATACTGGGAGCCTGACATGGGACTTGATCCGAGATCCTGCCCTGGGCCAAAGGCAGGCGCTAAACCGCTGAGCCACCCAGGGATCCCCTATGACATTTAAAAATAGAACAGTTATATCACTCTTAATTATAATGCAGTAGAGTATCAGTATCATAGTGACTTGATGCTTTCTGTCATCTATTTAAAAAATACATAAATATGCTCTTCTTTGACCTTCAGAAATTTTACATAGTTCCTTTTTTTCCTTGAAGTTGTGTTTAAAATTTTCCTTCTTCACAGAATCCTAATGTTATTTTGCTTTAAAAATGTGTGCATTTGAGTATATTTGTATATATATACTTATGCAAATGTGTGTGTGTGCGTGTGCATGGAGAGAGTGAAAGAAATTAAATCCTTCTGAAAGGTTCCTCTTGGCTTTATGATTTCTAGTATACAGCTGATTAAAGACAACAGAAACAAAACTGTGATAAATAATTACTAAACATAGTAAGTAAAAGCTGATTAAAGCTCCCATTTTTAACTTTGATGGATTGATTTATGGTGCTTATTTAGAAGAGGCTTCACTGCTCTCATATATTTTGAGTTGTTCTATTGTCCACTTGAGAGGCTTTTAAATCTTGGAGCAATGCATTGTGGTAGGATTTTTGGATGAGTGAAAAATATGTCTTTCTTTTGTGTAGTAGATGGAAAATTTTGAAAGAGAAGTTGATTTTGATTTCAGCAAGACCAGCTTTAGGCGAGAATACACATGTAATTTGAGGATCTGAATATTGATTCCCTTAAACCCCATATATCAAAAAAAAAAAAACCCATATATCCCTTGGAAAGTCATCTTCTCCTCCCAGGAGCACTTAAGACCCAGTTTAAAGACTAATGTTTTGGAATCTACTATCTCTTTGAATTGCTGTGAATTACTGCATGCCTATGGTTCAGTGGGAAGTCTCTTCCCTTTTTTCTTAAGATGATACTGTCCTTAATTGTTACAAAAAAAAATAGTCACAGGAAATTTTTTAAATTCCACTATATTGTTGAGAGTGTCTTTATTTAATCATGTACTTTTATTAGCTATATGTTCTCTATTTGCTGATGTATCAAAAATGGTGCATTCTTTTAGCCTGTATATTGATAAATTTCTAAGAAATCATCCTTTGTTTTATTTAATGAGCCTAATTTTGCTTTCTATATGTTTACATCTACCTGTCATCTACTTCTATAGTATTTATCATGCTATTTTATCTGTTCTTTGTTGTAACCTTTTGTTTTTTGATTTGTAAGCAACTGAATTTTCTATTTTCATTCTTTTTCTAGTGGTTGGACATTCAGCATTCTTACTGTTTTACTAGAAGTTGTCTTTAAATTTTTAGCAAACATGCTGGTATATTCTCTTACCAATTTCAAAAATTATTATCTGTAAGTTTTCCTTGCTAAAAAATATCAAGACATTTAGCATAATCTATTACTTACTTTCTACTTCCACTCATCCTCACTTCCCAAACTGATGGGAATCACCTGGGATTTTAACTTCAGAGCGCTATTTTTTCTTTTCTTTGAAGTACGCCTTTTTGAATTTCAAATTGCTTTACGTTACACACCCACATTATCATCTTAAAAATGATTACTAAAATAAGTGATCTGTGACAATTCTGACTCAGAAAAAGGAGAGAGAATACAAGTAAACATCGGAGGAAAGGAAAGGAATATGAACACAGATACATAATTATAAAAGAGTACTGTGAACTACTTTTAGCTAATAAATTTGGAAATCTAGATGAAATGGACAATTATGTGGGAAACCACATTTTCAACAAAAAAATAATTATGAAAATTGATAGAAAACCTAAGTAGATAGAAAACCCATTAATGATCACAGAAGAGATGACTGATTTCTTTGTTCAAGAGTTTTGACCAGTCTTCAATTCATGTTACTCCCAAGTTACGTAAGTTGTTGCAGAGCGAGAAGAAAATGAAAATCTTTTCATTCATTTAATGAGGCTAAAATAAATTGATTTCAAGACTAGCCAGTCTAAGTACACACACACACACACACACACACGCACACACACACATACACACAGAAAACTATACTCTATCTCATTAATCTATGTACAAAAATTTAAACAAAATATTAGCAAATTTAATCCAGTGGTGTATTTAAACAAATGTAAACAAATGAGAGTCTATAGCAAGAATATAAGAATGGTTCAAAGTGAGGCATTCAATTAATGTATTCC
This sequence comes from Nyctereutes procyonoides, assembly GCF_905146905.1. Lineage (NCBI taxonomy): Eukaryota > Metazoa > Chordata > Mammalia > Carnivora > Canidae > Nyctereutes > Nyctereutes procyonoides. Next base: position 931,342 of record NW_026575130.1, read on the forward strand.
AGTGTGTCATCTATAAATGAAAACAAATAGATCAGTCAGTAATAGTGAAAAGTTATATTTTAAAAATCATCATTCCTTCCTTATATCTGGAATCTTAGAATAAAATAAAGCTACCTTAACTTTATTTTTTAAAAAATATTTTATTTACTTATTTGAGAGAGAAAGATAACATGAACAGTGGGGAAGGGCAGAGGGAGAAGCAGGCTCCCTGGTGAGCAAGGAGCCTGACACAGGATTTGATCCCAGGACCTAGGATCCATGACCTGAGCTGAAGGCAGACACTTAACTGACTGAGCCACCCAGGCACCCCCTACCTTAACTTTATTTCACAGTCATCAATCAGGAACAAAACAAGGGTGCCTGCTTTTACTGCAATGACTCAGTTGTGTCTGAAGTTCTTGCGACCATTAAGCATTGAGGTATCAGTATTGAAAAGGAAGTCAGAATTGTTACAAGAATAATATGATATTTCACCTAAATAACCCAAGAGAACCAATGGGAAAGACACTAGAACTAGTGTTTATTAATGTGATCATGTGAAATATAAATATTTTTAAAAGGCAATAGTTCCTATAAGCTACGTGGAAAATAAAAAGAAAAAAATCTTACTTAGATGGTACAAAAACAAACAAAGAAATGACTAGGAATAATTACAAGAATAGAGACCTATGTGAAAACGGGTAAATCTTTACCAAAGGTAGAAGAGCTAATAAGTGACAGCAAGGGAAGCTTACAGATAATAGTTTTTGAAATTGGTAGGAAAATATGCCAGCATGTTTGCTAAAAATTTAAAGACAAATTATAGTAAAACATTAAGAATGCTGAATGTCCAACCACTAGAAAAAGAATGAAAATAGAAAATTGGGTTGCTTGCAAATCATGAAACAGAAGGTTACACAAATAACAGAGAAAAAAGCATGATAAATAGACAAAATAGAAATTTATCTATTAAATGATGTCTTCATAAAAATCTTTCATTCTTTTTGGTGTATTTGGGGATTGCAGTGGTGGAGAGTGAGACTTGATTTTGAAGTTCACCTGAATATCCATATGGTACACAAGAACAGGTGAGCAGTCAATGATACTGACTAGAGAAGTGGTTAGCATCCTTGGTTATACAATTAAAATAACACTGAAAGTTAAAATAATATTACCCATGCCCAGCCCCATTCTTGAGATTTCTACTTTAATTGACATCATATGGGTTCAGGTTTTGCTATATTTTAAAAGCTTCCAAAGGTAATTTTAATTTGTTGCCAAGGTTGGGGTTACTGAACTATAAAGACCAAGAAATGCCTTATGTACTCGTAATCAGTAGGAAAAGTTATTAGGACAATGACCTTAGGGACAGATATCAAGCTAGATCCCTTATTAACACTAAACAGAAATAAATTCCAGACAGATCAGAAGTATGATACAAAAAATAAAACAGAAAAAGCTATTTTTGTTAAATAATTGCATTTTAATTACATGTATTTCAAATGAATAACTTGCTTTCCAAAGACTTGCCCTGTATTCAGCAATATATATTCAGAACCTTAAAAAAAATGTTTATACCTGTTGAACAAAAATTCTACTTCTGGGGGCAGCCCTGGTGGCCCAGCGGTATAGTGCTGCCTTCAACCAAGGTGTGATATTGGAGACCCAGGATTGAGTCCCATGTCAGGCTCCCTGCATGGAGCCTGCTTCTCCCTCTGCCTGTGTCTCTGCCTCGCTTTTTCTCTCCTCTGTGTCTGTCATGAATAAATAATAAAATCTTTAAAAAAAAATTCTACTTCTGGGAAGAAATCTAAGCTGTCCACAAAGACTTATATTTGGACTCGGAGATCATGACCTGAGCCGAAATCAAGAGTCAGCTGCCCCATGTTAAAGTTTGATGCAGAACTTCTTGAACAGGAATCATGTAGGGCTTATGGAAAATACAGATTGCTAAGTCCCGCTAGTAATACACTCAGAATCAACCCAAGTGGCCTTTTAAGTACTCTGAAGTTTGAGATCTTCTAATGCCTACAATGAATTTTTATAACCAGTAAAAATTATAGTTAGTACTTCCCCAATAAAGATGTACAGGAAGGGAAGATGCCCAAATGCTAGCAGTGTGTTGTTGGGATTTTTAAAATACTTTTATTTTGTAAATTTGATACGGTGAGCATTTATTACTTCTATAATTAATAAATAATTTTTATATTAAAAAGATTTTACTTTAAGAGTACCGTTAGAGTCATCTGTTCGGGTACAGGGGTCTTTCATGACTGTAAAAATTTATCATGGGTTAAATCTTATTTTTATTTGCACTCTATGTCAGAGTAGCAGTTACTAGTTAAGCTGTACCAGTTTTGAGGTAAATGTGCTGCCAACCACAAGCATGTGAGGCTGGGTCTCATCACTGAAGGGAGCCATTCAAATGAATTTCTCAGAGAATCCATATCAAAATGACTTTGCTAGAGTTCCTGCATAACTATACAGAAAGTATAATAACTTTGTCTTAGTTAAGTAGAATATATTTGATGTGAGAAATCTGGTCCAAATTGTCATTTTTAATGAGTCAGTTTCTTCTGATTTTTTTTTTTGTAAATATTTTATTTATTTATTCATGGAGACACAGATAGAGGCAGAGACACAGGCAGAGGGAGAAGCAGACTCCCTGCAAGGAGCCTGATGGGGAAATCAATCCTAGACCTTGGGATCACCCCCTGAGCCAAAGGCAGATGCTCAACCGCTGAACCAGCCAGGCGTCCCAGTTTCTTTTGATTTAAAACTTGTCTTCTACCTGTTTTTCTCTTGGGCTGTTAGGATTTTTCTTTTAATTAATAAATTTTGAAAATTCTTTCTATTTTGTATGATAGTTGCCTCTACTGGATGTATTCACCAACAAATATGTATATAAGTATGTATTACAAATATATGCATCAATCTTAATTTATCTTTTACCTTTTTCTGGGTGATTTTTAGTAATGTAGCATTCTTAATTTTTATTGAATTGATTAGTCCTTTAATTTAAAGTATATCATCTATGTCTTGTTTAATAATTCTTTCCCTAACTTGAAGTTGTAAGGATAATTTCCCTATGATTCAGAATTTAAAACCTCACCTTTCATAATTTTTCCATTAAGTTATCAGGAATTGAATTTTGAATATGGCATTAGTTTGAAATATTTCATTAAAAAAGCTTTTGTTTGGATATTTAAAAAGAAATACTGTGTGATTAAAAACAAACAACAACAACAAAATAACATACCAAAATAAGTCTTCCTTCTATTTGTGATTCCCAGTTTTGTCCTTCTCTCTTAAAAATTAGACTTTTTGATTTCCTTTTTTTTTTAGACTTTAATTTCTAAAGTAGGCTTTAAAATTTTTAGCTCCATAGGTTATTATTGAACCTCATAATCTTCTTGGCAGTTTTAACCAACTTTAAAAGAATGTTAGGCTTTTTTTTTTTAATTTTATTTATTTATGATAGGCACACAGTGAGAGAGAGAGAGAGAGAGGCAGAGACACAGGCAGAGGGAGAAGCAGGCTCCATGCACCAGGAGCCCGACGTGGGATTCGATCCCGGGTCTCCAGGATCGCGCCCTGGGCCAAAGGCAGGCGCCAAACAGCTGCGCCACCCAGGGATCCCGAATGTTATGCTCTTTAAGGAAATTTTGAGATTATTTTTTTTTTTGTCTTGCATAAACTAGAATTTAAGACTGTCATGAATTTCTCACATGCCATTAAATGTGATTTTCTCAGCAAAAGCTAAATAGGAAGCAACTGATGCAATAAGTAAGCTCTAGGGTAGGAAAATAGAGAAGGTATAATTTTTAAGCTTTTTTTTTTTGACAGAGTCATGAAATAAGTATTTTTTAGCACACATAGATGCTAATTTTAATATTTAAGAGTTAATTGAATGAGACTCTATCTTGTGATGTATTCAAATGTACGATTGTCTGGTTCTCCATATCCTCAAGAATGCTGTGTTCCCAGGGGCCCTGCCAGAGCAAGAACCATGGCTTATTTTGGGGAAGGAAAAGGACCCATCCATGTGGATAATGTGAAGTGCACAGGAAATGAGAGGTCCCTGGATGACTGTATTAAACAAGATATTGGAAGACATAACTGCCGCCACAGCGAAGATGCAGGAGTCATTTGTGATTATTTTAGCAAGAAGGCAACAGGCAACAGTAATAAAGGTAAGTCATTTTTGGGGGGCCTGTACTAGTCAAAGAGTATTTTTCACATCATTAATATAAGCAGTACTTTGATAACAAAAATCGCCCTCTCTATGACTATATGTAATCTGAGTTTGTATATAGAGGCAGTGGTTTTTGACAAACTTGACTGGATGAAGTTTACATGGGGAGCAGAATTCAGGGGCAGGAGTGGATTTACAGGATTTGGCGTTACGCCCTTTTGACATTCTCAGCAGTTTCTGTACCATTCTTTCTCTGGATGTAATAAACCTGTCAAACTTATTGGTATCCTTGAAGATTTAGAATTGATATTTACTTCATAATAAGAAGAAAAGAATTTTTCTTTCTTTCTTTTTTTTTCTTTTAGAGAGGGAGAGTGGGAGGAGGGTCGGGAGAGGCAGAGGTAGAGAGAGAGAGAGAGAGAGAATCTCAAGGAGGCTACATGCTCAGTGTGGAGCCCAATGTGAGGCTTGATCCTAGCATCCTGAGATTATGACCTGAACAGAAATCAAGAGTAGGACGCTTATCTGAAGGACCACCCAAACACATCCCCCAAGAAATGAAAATTTAAAGATGAATCATAGAAAGGAACTTCTTCCACTCTTACTAATATTTTAAACAACCAGGATGATTTTAAAAGTAATTGCAAAAAGAAAATTATCTTGGGATGCCTGGTGGCTCAGGAGTTGAGCATCTGCCTTTGGCTCAGGGTGTCATCCCGGAGTCCCTGGATCGAGTCCTGCATCGGGCTCTTTGCATGGAGCCTGCTTCTCTTCCTTCTTCCTATATCTCTGCCTCTCTTTCTATGTCTCCCATGAATAAATAAATAAAATCTTAAAAAAAAAAAAGAAAATTATCTTCTGTAGATTTTATTCTCTGAAATTTAAAGACATTAAGGAAAATGAGAAATAATCTTTCGGGGCAGCCCAGGTGGCTCAGCGGTTTGGTGCCACCTTCAGCCCAGGGCCTGATCCTGGAGACCCGGGATTGAGTCCCACGTTGGGCTCCCTGCATGGAGCCTGCTTCTCCCTCTGCCTGTGTCTCTGCCCCTCTCTCTCTCTCGCTCTCTCTGAGCTACCCTCTCATGAATAAATAATTAAAATCTTATAAAAAAAGAGAAATAATCTTTTAGTATAATACAGTAAACTGACATTTTATCCTTAAATAGAAAAATCTTTGAAAGCTGAGTGTAACTTTTCTGAAACAAATAATGCTTTAAATAAAAAAGTAGCTATTTTGTAGAAAACTATGGGTACATTTTATGAAAAAATCATCTCTTTATGTGTGTTGAAAGTTCACAGTTTTGAAGTACTGGATTTTCTAAAATTTAGGCATTTCTATATTTGAGCATTCTCATTTTCTGACATCTCTTAATTGCTTAAAGATAATGTTGTTAATATGATTCTTCATTGTCTGAGGACCTTCTGAGTGTAAAGAGTACAACATTTTTTGCTTTGTTTTATATATGTATAGACACACATATATAATTGGCTCACCAACTCATATTACATAATTAATATTATTAAATAGCATACTTATATAAAAGTATTGATTATAACTTAACTTATTAAATTCCCTTCAGTAATTTAAACTATAGTTACAAATTGAATATAACTAATTCTTTGGATTATGTCATTTCTTAAGCAGCAGAAAACATAAAAATTCAATAATTGTAAAATGTTTTTACTATATTCCTATGTAAACCTACTTTAAATTATTAAATACCATATTTATTTCTTCATTATTTATACATTTGTTTTTATAAATTCCTAGAGTGGTAGCAACACTTATTTTTATACCTTTCAATGGTTCCAATGCTACGATACCTCAAATAAGATTTCGTCTTAGACCAGCTGGATTACTGAATCTGGCTTATTAAACTATTGATTTTGTGTTGAGGCTCAAGACCTAGTGACTTCTTTTTCTTTTTCTTTTTCTTTTTCTTTTCTTTTTTTTTTTTTAAGTCTTTAGACGTGGTACTGAATGCAGAGCTTGATGCAGGGCTTTATCTCATAACTCTGAGATGATGATCTGAGCCAAGATCAAGAGTTGGCTGCTTAAATAACTGAGCCACCCAGGCATCTCCCTAGTGATTCCTCTAAGGGGACTCAAACTCAAGCCATTGGTTATTGGTCATCTGATGGGATCCTTTAGTAAATGAACTTCATTTCACTTTTTTTTTTTTTTTGGTAACAGTAAAAATTTGTTTACAGCTTTAAATAGATTTTACATTTTTGCAATCTTGTGCTTTGCCCCAGAATGATGTAAACTTTCAGTTTTGCTTGCTCAGTATTAATTACATCATTCTTTATTTTGGTGTTATATACATTGACCTGACTTGGAGCATAATTTGAAACTGATGTTTTTCTAATATCTTATAATTTGCTCTGTCATCTAGAGGACTCATACCTTAAGAGATGAGAATTAGTTTGACAGCTTGCCTCTGAAATCATTTGGCAGATTAATGATCTTGGTACACATTGTTGAACTTTTTTTTCTCTGAAGAAATAGCTAGTGCTGATTCCCTATTGAGTTCCATTTTACCTGATTATTATGGGAGAATATTAGTGCTGACTAGATTTTCATGGTCTTGGCACAATTCTTAGCCTTTTCTTCTTACACACTTAGAAAAACAGTATCTAGGGGCTCCTGGGTGGTTCAGTGGTTGAGCATCTGCCTTTGGCTCAGAGCATGATCCTGGAGTCCTGGCATCGAGTCCCACATCAGACTTCCTGCATGGAGCCTGCTTCTCCCTCTGCCTATGTCTCCCCCTCTCTCTCTGTGTCTCTCATGAATAAATAAATAAAATCTTAAAAAAAAAGAAAAAGAAAAAGAAAAATAGTAGGGTAGCCTGGGTGGCTCAACGGTTTAGCACTTTCGGCCCAGGGTGTGATCCTGGAGATCCAGGATCGAGTCCCTTGTCAAGCTCCCTGCATGGAGCCTGCTTCTCCCTCTGCCTGTGTCTCTGCCTCTCTCTCTCTCTCTCTCTCTCTCTCTCTCTGTCTCTCTCAGGAATAAATAAAAATCTTAAAAAAAAAAAGAAAAAAAAAAGAAAAAAACCACATCTACTTATACTTTATACATATGTACCTGACCAAAAATCCAAAATACCCCTATAGAAACTCTCATCTTTTCTAAAATTATTTTTAAATAGCCATACTTTATTTACTTTCTTTTGTAACGATGTTTTCATATATTTTGATTCTTAATTATTCTTCTTTTTATGCTCTTGATAGAGTCTGTCATCTTGGGAAGTTTGAATGTATTCCCTTAAATGCTGCTTAGATTGCTTCGTAAACCTTTTCCATATATTAATATGCTATATGATTAAATGTAGATGTGAATTTAGATCAGAATCCCATTCTGGGAATGTGCTTTGCTCCTTTAAGGTACATTTTGTATACATGGCTTGGAAGTGTTATATATGTAAAGCAAATAATTTAGACAAGTATCACTTTTACAGTTCTCTTACTTTAGTGTTCCTGCACTCCAGTACATCTCTGAAATCAGCGGAGGAGGAGATGTGGCACCAATAGGATGATGTACTGCGCAGGGTCACAGCTGAATATGGAAATCTTCATCAAGTTCCTGGTCTACTTGTGAATTCTTGGTTAAATGAAAAGGCTTTTACTTTTTATTATAAGAAAAAGTATCCTATAATTTGAGGAGAAAAGACATTTTAAAATGGAGAAGGAAGCAGAAGGAGAATGTGTCCCTAGTGTCTTTACCCCACTATCAGCAATATGATAGCCTGATTACTAACCTCTGTCTGTTTCAGAATCCCTCTTATCTGTTTGTGGCTTGAGATTACTGCACCGTCGGCAGAAGCGGATCATTGGTGGGAAAAATTCTTTAAGGTAAAAGGTTCTCCAGAGGAGATTTTCCATATTCTAGAATTATTTATATACACAGAATTACAAATTGGGGTTTTTCTACTATTAGGTAAGGGATTTATTTTACTTATTTAATTTTCTAAATTAAATACAGATTACACTGATAATTTCACATTTTTTGGACCTACATTTACTTTATATAGAGCATGTTCTTAGGTAGCTACCCTCTGATTTATAAAATAGATATGTTGCTGAAAAGTTGTGTGGCAGAAACTAATTTGACAGGAAGTCTGTCAAAAATATATATAACAACAAAATTCATTTAATTTAGAATATATTTGTTTTGGACTTGACTCTTTTTGATATAGTTTTTAAAAATTTTGTTGTATTTACTAACAGAAAACCAGTACTTTACTTATTAAATACTTCTTTAGGTTGTCTAGGTGAGGTAGTGGGGAAAGTATGCTTCAAAGAAAGAAATGTGAAGAAGATTCAACTCGATTCCATGAATGTCAGAGATAGGTGGGATGCATACAGATACCTGTATGCAAATCTTCAGCTTGGCCTGCTCAGAGTTGTAAGGGCACCATTTTCAATGTAGGAAGGGATTTGATATCCTAGGATCCCTTTTATACTACCTCCTGAGTCATTGTTTTAATGGGTACTTTGCTTTTTCTACCTTATATGGACTTAAGTGTCTTACTTTCTTCTTAGGGGTGGTTGGCCTTGGCAAGTGTCCCTCCGGCTTAAGTCCTCCTATGGAGATGGGAGGCTCCTTTGTGGGGCCACGCTCCTGAGTAGCTGCTGGGTCCTTACAGCGGCACACTGCTTCAAGAGGTATGTCCTTTCCAGACAACTCAGCTGTGCTCTTATCACCAGTTCTTCCAATCCAATTCCTACTCTGTAGCATACTAGAAACTTGAGATGACAGAGCCAGGCTACCGGTCTTCCTAATTGATGCCTACAGCACTGTGGAACTGGGGGCGGTAACAGAAGGAGTGAGGAGAACCCTCAGGAAGCTACTTGCTACTGCAGTGTTAAAGCAAACCCTCTATTTTGGGAGCAGAGACCATAGGTTTTGGGAGGAAAGGCAGGTATGTTAGTGCTTCCTTCAAGAACAAATGTGAAGGTGAAATCATAGCCCAGTAGAGCTAGAAGAGACCTCAGATTATCTAGTTATAAATGCCAAGAATAGAGAGTGCAGTTTTTATTGTTCTTGATCCTTTGGGTCTTCATGGTATTATGTGTCTTTGAGATTTCTCTATTTGTACCATCTAGAAAGTCAGGTTGCATCCTGGCTATTTCCTCATGTCCCAAACATTTTATCAATCCAGTCTAAAATCTTCCCAGTTCAGAGGGGAGCCCATGCAGGGAAAATCAGCATGCGGGAGTCACACTGCTCATGGTAGCAGTGCCTGCAGTAGAACCTGGCTCTCCTTTTTTGTCCTGTGCTCTTTTGTGGGCCTGGCTCATTGCCATTTCCTCAGCATGAATTTTGGTATTTTAAAATGTATACCAATCCTCAGCAAAATATTGATAATTAGTGAAGCAAGGTGATAAGTACAGAAGTCTCATTGTTCTAATTTTATGTATTTGAAAATGGTCATAATTAAAAGTCTCATATAAAATGTGTAACATGTCATTGAAAAAGTTGTTTTATATTTTCCCATATGTGATATCATAAGGCTTCACTGTATATTTATAATTTATCCATATAGATTTTGTTCACATTAACCGCCTGTGAATTGTAACTCCTATTAGAAGACCACATCACAGTTTATTTATTCTCCTACTAATGGTTAGGTAGTTTCCATTCTTTCACTATGAGAAAACAGTGCTGAAGTAGATATCCATTCTATGTCTCATTGGGTAGATATATGTGGGAGCATTTTGCTAGAATATGGGTGTAATTCAATTTTGCTTAGCACTATTAATTTACTTTCTAAAGTAATTGTATCTGTACATCTCATGGCAATGTGTAAGCTCCACCTCAACTTGGTATTAACACTTTAAATTTTTGCCAGTCTTAGACTTTTTGGATTTCTTTTTAATTCCATTTCCCTGGTTAGTGTCTATCTCTTTCATGAATTCTTTGTTTATATCCTTTTTTTTTTAAAGATTTTATTTATTTATGCATGAGAGACATAAAGAGAGAGAGAGAGGCAGAGACACAGGTAGAGGGAGAAGCAGGTTCTATGCAGGGAGCCTGATGTGGGCTCGATCCGGGGTCTCCAGGATCATGCCCTGGGCTGAAGGTGGTGCTAAACCGCTGAGCCACCTGGGCTGCCCTATTTATATCCTTTGATTATTTTTCTGTTGGACTGTCATTTGTAATTGATTTAAAAAATTTGTTCTGTGTACATAGTCTTTGTTGTTGTGTGTTACAAATACCTTTTCTCGATCTGGGGCATATCCTGTCACTTAAGATCTTTTTCTAACAAAGATATTTTAATTTTAATATAAACACTTAAACAGTGTGTCGATTTTTTAAGTTTGATAAAAGTTTTTATATTTTATTTAAAAGAATCCTTTGCTAGCTCCACATGATTAAGATACTAGTTTTTCACTAAGAAAATTTACAATTTTGCTTTTCATGTGTAGGTTTTTTTTTTCTTTTTTAAGATTTTATTTATTTATTCATGAGAGATGCAGAGAGAGAGACAGAGACACAGGCAGAAGGAGAAGCAGGCTCCTCTCAGGGAGCCTGATGTGGGACTCGATCCCAGGACCCCAGGATTACGACCTGAGCCAAAGGCAGACACGCTCAACCAGTGAGCCACCCAGGTGCCCTTCATGTATAGGTTTTTAATTTGTTTACAGTTTATTGTTGTATATATGGTATGAGAAAGGAGTCTAACTTAATACTTTCATAGATAGTTTACCAGCACTTTTTATTGAACATTATATTCTTTACCCAGTGATTTATCTTAACTAAGTTGTATGCCAAGTTCTCATATTTTTTTTTCTAGGATCTCTATTCAGTTCCTCATATCTATTTTGATAAATATTTATGACATAATTTTCCATTTGTAAAATGTGCAGGGGACACAGATCTATATTTTGCATAGCCTTTGTCATTTCTGGGATAATAATTGAGTGTGAGTGTTCACCTGTATCCATGGATTTAATACATTCATGTGTTATGTGAACAGCACAGACAATAAAGATCATATTCATTCATTCATTAACTTAACAAAAAAATTAATATTCCCAGGAATATGCTATGTACTAGAGATATAGTGGAGAGTAAGATAGATAAGGATAGTTGCTGTAAGAGTTTTTTTTTTTTTAAGATTTTATTTGTTTATTCATGACAGACAGAGAGAGAGAGAGGCAGAGACAAAGGCAGAGGGAGAAGCAGGCTCCCTGTGGCGACCTGATAGGGGACTCAATCCCAGGACCCTGGGCGATCACACCCTGAGCCAAAGGCAGATGCTCAACCTCTGAGCCACCCAGTTGTCTCTATGAGTTTTTAAAGTAGCTGTAGGAGGGATCCCTGGGTGGCGCAGCGGTTTAGCGCCTGCCTTTGGCCCAGGGCGCGATCCTGGAGACCCGGGATCAAATCCCACGTCAGGCTCCCGGTGCATGGAGCCTGCTTCTCCCTCTGCCTGTGTCTCTGCCTCTCTCTCTCTCTCTCTCTCTCTCTCTGTGACTATCATAAATAAATAAAAATTTAAAAAAAAAAAATTTAAAGTAGCTGTAGGAACCCAGAGGAGGGAGACATTGATATTGCTGATATGCGAGTATCAAAAAAAAGTTTAGGGCACCATTTTTTTAAAAGATTTTATTTATTTATTTGTTTGTTTGTTTGTTTGTTTGTTTATTTATTTTTTAAAGATTTTATTTTTTGAGTGAGAACTTAAATTGACACATCTAAACATATTAAAATTAAAATATCTTTATGAGAAAAAGATCTTAAACAAGTGAAAGATTTTATTTATTTATTTATGTGCATGAGAGGGCTGGGAGGGGGAAAGGGAAGAAAGGGGGACAAGAAGACTAAACTGAGTGCAGAGTCTGAGGTGGGGCTTGATCCCATGACACTGAGATCATAACCTGAGCCAAAATCGAGTCAGACACTTAACCACTTAACTTACTGAGCCACCCAGGCGCCCTAGGGTATCATTTCTTAAGTGTGGTCTTTCTACCACAATATTAGATACATTCAGCTTGTTAAAAATCCAGATTCCTGGGCCTCTACTCCAGATCTACTGAATCTTTGGAGCCGAGCCTCAGGAGTTGGTATTTTTATCAGGCACCTCTGATGATTCTTATGAACCCTAATGGTTAAGACCCACTTGCCTAGTGAGTGAAATAGAATATGATCTGGGGATGTTTGAAGAATGATGATGAGGAAGACTATATTGGAGTTGACTGGATACTTATCCATATCCTATTCAATCTATTAATCACTAAACTGAAAAAAGACACTGATGGTAAATTAATTCTATTTTGGGGTGCCAGAAAATTGAGAGGGACACAGGTTAGAAGATAGGATCCATGATGGCAAAAAATCTTGATAGACTGATTCTAAGAAGCAGTGTGGAATAAGGAGGAAGTAAAATGCTGACTTTAGTTCCAGGAGACTTGGCTTAAGTGTAGCACAAGTGAAAAAGACCTCATGAGTTTTAGAGTCCTGCAGTCTTCATACCAGTCAGTGATGTAATGCAGTTGTCCAAAAGGCCATGAGTCGTAGGCAGCAAGACAGCCGTGATAAGCCTTGCTGTTCTTACTGTCCTCAGAGACAAAGCATTGTTACCATCAGGCAGAGAGAACTGTGCTCAGTTCTGAGTGCCACATCATGAAAAAGTGACATGGGACACCAGGGAAGGCAAACAGACAGAGGAGGTTGTGTAGAATTGGATTAGATTTGTTACCTGTGGCTTCAGACACCATGGATGTTGTTAATGGGAGGAGAGATCATTTTTATTTGAAAATAACAAGTTGTTTATTTTTTATTTCTTTAAAACTAGGACAAATCAGAGATGGAATGGGCTGTATGTGGGAGGAAAAGTAAGTTCTGTTACAAAGTGTGTTCAAGCACAGAGGTTGGACTCATGTATTGGTAGAGGCTGAAGGTGGATAATGTCTATTGTTGAAAGCATAATGTGCAAACACAGGACGTGTATTTGAACAGTGGCAGTTACTAGTTAAGATAGTGATTTGGAGTTTTGGTAGTGGACTTTCAGTAGAGAATCTGGAAAGGCTTGGAATGTCAGGGTAGTGAATTTCTGTTTCAGTTACTAGGTAGTGGGAAACCACTGAAGATTTCTGAGCCTTGAAATGTGATCGAGGAAGAGTTTTAGGAGATGAGTCATTTGCAGATATAACAGGATAAATCTGAGGAGGTAAAGCCAAGTTATTAATCTAGGGGTCTATGAATGAGCTTTGAATTACATGAAAAATCTTTGCGTGCATGCTTTGGAGTGACTCAGTTGGTCTGTGTTACCCAATGATTTAAGACTCACAATGGTAGGAACTAGGGGATACTGGTTACAAGGCTATTATAATAGAGACAGAAAATGGAAAAGAAAAGGAGGGAGAGAAGGTAGAACTGCTGTGACAGATATCACTAGAACTTGGTACTGTGTGACAAGAAACTTGGATCTGGCCATTGAGACCAAGGTCACACAGTCTCCTCTGATTTTGACTGTTTAATTTTGTGGAAATTATTTAGCTTGTTGGAGCCTCCATTTTCTGACCCATAAGATGAAGGCAGTAACATTCCACCATGAGGAGCAAATGATCCGCTAAGCATGTGAAAGTATTTTATAAATTGCAAAATTCAAAACAAATGTTGGCTGCTATTATGTTCAGGTTCAAAAAAGGGGAATCAAAGATGATTATTATCAAAAGTAGGAAATTCAGGATGATTCTATTCCACTGATTCTTGGAGAAGAGAAGGTAGGAAATTGCAGAGAACCTGGAGAAACCTGTCTTAGGGTTTAGTGTTTGGGCAAAATAACTCAGGATGTTCAGTTTAGATTATCCTCCTCTTAAGATACTTTGTCTTTCAAGTCTCTGTTAAAAATTATAGACATCAGAGTTCAAGGCTTAAAGTTTTAAAGTAGAGAAATTATTCAAAAATTCTACTTGAGTTTGAAAACTTTGATCTGACTTATGGGTTCCCTGGAAGGTCTTTTTCTTTTCTTTTTGGTACAAGTTTGGGTTTGTTTGTTTACATGTCATTATTCCTCCCCTGTCCTGTCTCCTTCTAGAGTCTTGCTTAAAGTCAGTAATCATCTCACTTCTGTTTATAAACCGAGTGTCTAGTATATTACTTGGCACATAGGAAATATTCCTAAATGGTTGTTGCATGATGAAAGTGGGGGCTTAGTTGCCAGATAGTGGATCTATTTAAGAATGTTGGACTCTTTAGAGGATGGTGATATCTTAAACCTAGATCAACAGATAATTCCTTCCATATGTCATTTCTGAATTTCTTCCCTTTATTTGCTCAGTATAAGATAAAGACAGTCAGTTAAAAAGCAGAGGAGCAGATTATGATATGCAGCATTTTGATGTGCTATAGATATAATGCAAAATTCTTTTAATGTGTGTAGGGAGAGAATTGTTTTGCAAATGTGTTTTATATCCATCTGACTTAGTCTGTAACCTTTACCAGATTTCATAGACTTCCTGTTTTGAAGTGCCTAAGGAGGCTACAGCTCACATTTTTATTGCAGTAAGCTTATTAAAAGGCATAAGGACAGTTACTAGTGATTCAGAATAAGTTCCAAATTTTGGTTTTTTTTTTTTTCTAGGTTCAGGGACTTTGGATTAAAACTATCCTCCTTTAATCATCAGAAACACTGAACTTTGCAAAAATCGATTCCCTCTGGAATTCAGAGACTGCCTATAGAAGCAGGATCCTGCTTCTCCCTCTGCCTATGGCTCTGCCTTTTTCTTTGTGTCTCTCATGAATAAATAAAATCTTTCTTTCTTTCTTTCTTTCTTTCTTTCTTTCTTTCTTTCTTTCTTTCTTTCTTTCTTTCTTTCTTTCTTTCTCTTCTCTCTCTCTGTCTCTCTCTCTTCCTTCCTTCCTTCCTTCCTTCCTTGGCAGAGGGAGAAACAGGCTCCCAGTGGGGAGCCAATGTGGGACTCTATCCCATGACCCTGGAATCTGAGCCAAAGGCAGATGCTCAACCCCTGAGCCACCCAGGTGCCCCTAAATAAAATCTTTAAAAAAAAAAGAAAAAAAAAAAAAGAAGAAGCAGGATTGTCAGGTTCTGAGAGGTTACCTTCCTTTTAGATTTCTTGAGATTCCAACTTATTTATTTATTTAAAGATTTTATTTATTTATGAGAGAGAGAGAGGGAATGAAAGAGAGAGCAGGAGGGAGAGAGAGAGAGAATCTGAAGCAGACTCCATTCTGAGTATGGAGCCTGATGCAGGGGCTTGATCTCAGGACTGCAAGATCGTGACCTGAGCTAAAACCAAGAGTTGGATGCTTAACCAATTGAGCCATCCACGCATCCCTTGGGAATCTCATTTAAGGCCTACTGGTCAGGGACCTAAATTTCATGTTTTGAAATTAGTTCTCATTTCCTTTCTCTGCTGCTTTCACTACCGGACTTCTCTATATGCTATAAATGATTTCTTGTTCTTCAGGCCTTCCTTGGTGCCTAATTCTTACAGTGATGATATAGGGTGGTGCTCTTGAATAGCTATTTCTTTTTCTTTTTTTAAAATGTTTTAGATATTTGTTTGAGAGAGAGAGCGTGCACACGTGAACAGGGGGAAAGACATAGGGAGAAGGAGATTCCCCACTGAGTGGGAAGCCTAACGTGGGGCTCAGATCCCAGGAGTCCAGGATCACGACCTGAGCTGAAGGAAGACGCTTAACTGAGTGAACCATCCAGGCATCCCTTGAACAGCTATTTCTGAATAAGGCATAGATTGCTGTTGCCATCTGTGTTACTTTATACTGTGGGACGACAACTTTTTATGTTTGTTTTGCCATTAGAGTCATTCTTTTATATAATCCTCATGTCAGAGTAATCTAAGAATGATGGCTGAGAGGTTGAGATTAGAATGCAGTTACTTCAGATCCACTATCCTGTCATATTCATTTTATGTGCAGTAGTCTCTTTACATGATAAGGTTGCTTTATTATAAGGCTGACAGAGTCCCACTAATCAACTTCTAATTTGTTTGCAACTTTCACATGTTGTGCTATGTCCCATTTTGTTATGCCAACATAATTAGAGTAACTGAAGTAATTGGTGAATCACCGTTTATAGGCCTTCTATCTCATTTTCCACATTTTTCCTAGTGTTAATGCAAGGCCGACTTTGGAATGCAATATCTTGTTGGCATTTTGAAGTGGAAACTTGGGATAAATTCAAGGTTTTGTTTGTTTGTTTTTTTTTTTTTTTGTAGACCCTATGAATCTTCTGTAATATAAATTACTTGCTTTTGGTATTTCTACTCT
Organism: Nyctereutes procyonoides; assembly: GCF_905146905.1. Classification (NCBI taxonomy): domain Eukaryota; kingdom Metazoa; phylum Chordata; class Mammalia; order Carnivora; family Canidae; genus Nyctereutes; species Nyctereutes procyonoides. Next base: position 947,781 of record NW_026575130.1, read on the forward strand.
AAATTTTGAGTATCATGAAATGACCTCTCTCTATGGTGGTACAGCAAGATAATTGAGAGAAAAATTCCTGAATATCATACTAATTCCTTTTAGTTGTTTATTCTGGTAACAAGCATCATTTTGGAGGAAAGAATGTATCCAAAACAAGGACGCTCTTCTCTCTGTAATTCTACTGCAAATTTGATTTGATCAAGAATATAGCTTTACCTGATTTATCTTTTTTTATTTTTTGCCTAGAAACACTATAGCAGTTGGAAATTGCTAGAGATTGTTGTTCTGAAAATCAGAAATGTCTAAATCTTTGTAATTACAAGGTAATGGGGTCACTTTTTAAAAACATAACTGTCAGGTACTTAGCATATGCTTCATCATAACCTGGTATCTGAGTTCATTAGGAACATGGTCTTTAGTGATATTATGCCATCAATCATGCTAAAACCATTTTCTGAACACATACACATGAGCATGCAAGGTTCTACAGAGAAGGTCACTTCTGTCTAAGCAATTGTAACCATTTACAAAAGAAACTTCAATCCCTTTTTGAATTTCATCCAGAGAACACAAAAAAGACTCTAGTAGTAGTAGATGTGTACAGGTTAATGTAAAATAGTTTTTGAGGAGATAAATCTATATAGAAAACACCCATAAAGAATATGACCCTGCAACACGAATTAACTCTTCTATTTTTAATCCCAGTAATTTTTTGTTCTTTAACTCTAGAATCTCAGAAAAATGGGGACATTGGATTTTGCTTTCAGATACTTTCTTGCTCAAGCTTGCCTGGCAATTTCATCCAGTTTTTATTTGAGGAGGAGTTGAAGGCATTTCAGCAAAACAAACAACTGGATGATGGTGTGTCAGCCAAAACCTAAAATGTTTGTTTTAGAAGCATTTTTGGATATAATAAAGCCTGTCAAAAGAACAGAAGCTCAACTAGAGTTTTTATGTTGAAAAAAAAAGGGTTCCTTGATATGTTTTCTTGAGAAGTCTAGAACTGTATTAAATATTTTCAAGGTCCATAATTACATTGGGAACCTCAGCCAAAGTGTTATCTTTGAAGTATATAATCACACCCACTATGAGAGGTGACAGAAGACAAATATTTGGTTAGCAAACTAATCTGGTCTTGTGTTGGATGCTTTTCAAATTCCAAGCGTGTGATTATTTCTAAGAATAATTGAAATGAAAGGAGTGTGGGAATCACACTTAGGTTTAGCTGATCCATTTCTTTAAAAAGGGACAACTTTAAAAATATAGATACTGATAGATTCATTTTGACAAGAATGATGCTTTTTCTCTTCTTCTCAGGTAAATATTTTATTTTTGTTTTCAGTTTAATATCAACTCCTGACTGGTGAGCATACTACTTTTGCAGTATACTCAAAACTGTTGGCTGAAATCTACTTGATTTGAGAACACAGTATATGTATTAAATGTGTATGGGTTTTGCGTTTTGATACCTTTATGTAATCTCTTATGATGCTCACTTCACCTGGTGAGATTCCAGGCATGCAGGGGCAGGTGTTAATCACTGTGCCTTTCAGTCTTTGGTGTAGTGGTTCTCAAGCTTGACTGTGAATTTGAATCACCTACTGCTGTCCTACATCATCAGCCCTATTAATTTAATACTCTTAGAGATTGTGTGACCTGGAAATTTATATTTTTAAAAGTGGTATAAGTGACTCTGGTAAGTACCCAGCATTAACAAGAACACTAGATATTTGGGTAATTTAAAATGTAATAGAGGGGTGCCTAGGTGGCTCAGTTTGTTGAGTGTCCTACTCTTGATTTCAGCTTAGGTCATGAACTCGGAGTCGTGATATTGAGCCCTGCGATGGGCTCTGCTTTCAGCACATCATCTGCTTAAGATTCTCTTTCTCTCTCTCCCTCTGCCCTTCTTCCCTGAGTGTGTGTGTATGCTTTCTCTTGCTCTCAAAAAAAAAAAAAAAAGTATTAGAAACTTTAGTGATGGTGTTATAAGAGCTGGTGAGAAGCTGAGGCTGATTTCAACAAGTTAGGGATGACAATGTTTGTATGTAGATGTGGATGTCTTTGAAAAGAAGTTGTTTAACACACATTGATTAAGACTGCTCTATGCCAAGCACTTTGCCTACTGCTAGGATACAAAAGTGAGCGTGGCATGGTCCTTACACTTAAGGAGCCTTTAACTGGGAGGACCTTATCTTTTAACTTAGTCTTAGAAACTGTTATAAATGCTATGACGGTGCTATTGGGATTGTTCAAAGACAGGATTGGGGGCAGCCCAGGTGGCTTGGCGGTTTAGCACCGCCTTTGGCCCAGGGTGTGATCCTGGAGACCCTGGATCGAGGTCCACATCAGACTCCCTGCATGGAGCCTGCTTGTGTCTCTGCTTCTCTCTCTCTCTCTCTCTCTCTCTGTGTGTGTGTGTGTGTGTGTGGGGGGGGTCTCTCATGGATAAATAAAAATCTTTAAAAACAAAACAAAACAAAAAAAACAAAGACAGGATTGGCCAGTTTTCAGGCAGGGCAGGAAGAGCTTCCTAGGAGGTTTTTGACTTGAAACTTGAGTGATAAAATCAGTTTTTACCATACTAGGATAGGAAGGGGGATAATACTGCAAATAGTTTTAATAGAGACAGGTGTATGAGACACCTCTTCGAGTAGCTAAAATGATAGGGACATGGAGATCAGGCTGGTATCAGGTGAACAAGGCCCATTCTTGGATGAATTTGCATTTAAGGAATTTGAACTTTATTGAGTAGATAATTGAGACCCCTTGAAGGGTATACAAAAGAGTTAGTTATATATTGTCAGATAGAAACCTCATTCTGGCTGCAGTGTGATGAAGGAACTGAAAAGTTAAAACTTGAAGCAGCAAGGCTATTGGACAGACTTGCAGAAGTCCAGGTATGAGGTGACACATTGAGGCAGTATTGCCCAAGACTTTAACACTGGGATATTTTAGAACAAAATTTCCTTGTTGCAGTAATGTCTTGTTTCTTTGTTTACTGGCTGAAGACCAGTTTTCAGATAATGTAGAATATATTTATATGGCTAGTTTAGATACAAGGATTATTTTAACAGAGTATCACAGTTCTCTTTCAAAGCGTGGAAAATATTGTGCAGTGACCTTTTTTTTCAGTGAACAGTAATGTAATTATCTGAAAGGATACAGAAAGTTCACATACTAAGGGAATGTCTCATAATTCAGTCTTAAAAAATATAAGCAATGTAAGAGACTGCATTAAAGAAATATAATAAAATAGGATGCCTAGTTTATGCCAAACTATGTCTCTAGACCAGTGCTATCTAGCAGAAATACAATGTGAACCACAAATATGACTAAATTTTCTAGTAAGCACATTAAAAGATAAATAGGTAAGGGTTACCTGGGTAGCTCAGTCGGTTGAGCATCTGACTCAGGTTATGGCTTATGTTATGGCTCAGGTTTTGGCTCAGGTTATGATCTTAGGGTTGTGAGACTGAGTCCCGCATTGGGCTCCACTCTCAGTGGGGAATCTGGTCGAGATTCTCTCTCTCCCTTTGACCCTCCCCTTGCTTGTGCATTCTTTCTCTCAAATATTTAAATTTTTTTAAAAAACCCAACAGGTCGAATTAATTTTAATTATATTTTATTTAACTTGGTATATCCAAAATATCATTGCAAAATATAAAAATTGGGATATTTAATACTTATTCTCTATAAAGACAGTATGTTTAGTATTCTTTTTCATAGTAAGTATTCAAAATCCATTGCATATTTTATACTTTTAGCACATTTCAGTTCAGACTAACTACATTTCAAGTACTCCAACATCCATATGTGGGTACTGGCTACCGTATCAGACAGTGAAGCTAGAGATAATTTCTTCAACTCCATGCTAAAGATACATGAAACAATTCAGCAGGACTTTCAAGGAGCACTGGCAATTCATCTTTTTTTTTTTTAAAGATTTATTTATTTTAAAGAGCAAGAGAGAAGAGAGCACAAAGTGGGAGAGGTATGGGGAGGGAGAGAGAATCTCAAGCATACTCCACCTTGAGTGCAGAGCCCCACTCCAGGGCTCAGTATCATAGCTCTGAGATCATGACCTAAGCTGAAACCAAGAGTCAGATGCTTAATTGACTGGGCCACCCAGGCATCCCTTGGCATTGATTCTTTTTTCACAAAGGTATTAAATCACTTGAAGTGATTTATTGAGGTTTTACTTTAAAGCCTGAATATATTAATTGGGCATACTGAATTTTTATAATATAGTATCAGTACATAAAAAGTGGAAGTAAGAAATATTTAGATCTGATTTTTCTCTATGAGTATTACTTGTTACTGTTTCAGGATGTGAAATAATGCCACACTTTACTTAAATATTGAAGTGAAATCCACAAGAGGATATTCTCTGGGAACAATGTATAAAAAAAACCTTCTGAATTTTAAAGATCTGTGATGACTTAAGGTTGGAAATGGAGAATCAGGAAATTAAGGGAAATTACTAGTAATATAGATCAACGATAGGTGGCTAAATAAGCTATATCATCTTTGTTGCATTGTTCAGTTTTTTGAGCTGACATAGTTAAGAAAATTACTTTATACACTGCAAGCCCCATATAGAGTTAGTAGAGTGTTTGAGAAACTTAGAACATCCAGTAATTTTACAAGAGGAAATGGGAGGTTGTATTTAAACAGGCAATCATGGGCAATAGTAAATCATGCAATTTTACTTCTATTTGCGGTCTTCATTGTTCTATCATTTCCAAGATATTAGTTTATCACGAAGTTCCTGATTTGAAACTGCAAATTTCAAACTCAACTCTGTCCTCCTGTCCCCCAGCACTCCCAATATCCTTAATCTCTGTTAACACCACTTTCTAACAGACTATCCAATTTATTAATAAGTTTATAGTTCTGTCTCCCTCGCTTAAACAAGATGCATTCAAGAACAGGGATTCTTTATGTTCACTAATGCATCTTTAACACCTAAAATAGTAATGCCCCATTAGGTAGGAATGCAGCATGTTTATTTAGTGAACGAATGAATGAATGGATATTTTTAATGTGTATGTCTTTTTTCCTTAAACTATTCAATTAAAGTAGAAACAGTATTTACAAAATTAATAGTCCTTAGCTCGTTTTTTCAACTGATATACCTTGATTCTGGTGCACCGCCTAAAGCAGTTTCCCAACCTCAGCACTATTGACATTTAGAACCAGATAAATCCTTGTTGTGAGAGAGGCTCTCCACCTCCTGTCCTTAGTTTTATGGCTCTACACTTCTTCAAAGCCATTAGACATGTCTTTGGCCCCACTAGTTTTTTCATTGCAATTTAAACCAGGTCTCAGTGGGATGATGTCTGGATAGATTCAAGAGATGAGACAATATAATGAATATATGTTGCTCTGAAAATAGAATTTTGATTTCCATGCAGTTCACAGCAGAGGAGTAAAGTGGGTTGTGCTAAGTGCTTTGAGGGATACAAAGTTAGACCAGCCATGGTTATTGCCCTCAAAGAGCATCGTGATGAACTATAACATCTTGGAAATGATAGAAAAATGAAGACAACAAATACAAGACAGTAAATTTGCTCTATATTTGTTCCTGTTTGGATTCTTTTTCATGGTGGGGAAATAACAGGTTAATGATTAGCTGTATTTTCCATTCGTCCTTCACATTTGCTCCTTCTCAGAAAACAATTATACAGGAACCTGAATTAAACTGTGAAATGATGAAATGGGTTTCAAGTATAGGACTGAGGGTGGTGAGGTCAGAGAACTCTGAAAGGGTAAACTTACAGAAACGGAGGATTAGGAAGAAAGGCTTGAGCGTCTATTAACCTTCCCTCCCGACAGGTCCATTTGCAGCCTCTTACTAACTCTCTGACTCTTAGGTATGGTAACAGCACAAGGAGCTATGCTGTTCGGGTTGGGGATTATCATACTCTGGTGCCAGATGAATTTGAAGAAGAAATTGGAGTTCAGCAGATTGTGATTCATCGGGAGTATCGACCTGACAGCAGTGACTACGACATTGCCCTGGTTAGATTAGAAGGACCAGATGAGCAATGTGCCCAATTTAGCAGCCACGTCTTGCCAGCCTGTTTGCCATTCCGGAGAGAGAGGCCACAGAAAACCGCCTCCAATTGTTACATAACAGGATGGGGAGACACAGGTAATGTAGATAGTAACAGAGAACAAATGAAATATGGGCACCTATGTCTGGAATCAATACTTTAGGGTGTAAAATGGGTAGTAAAATCTTAAATGGGTTCAGGCTTAGTTAATTGGAAACTGCCCGTGTAATACATGCGTGGATTTTGGATTCATATCTTGAGGGATACTGTTGGTTACCATTGTTTAGCACAATTTCACATAACTCAATTGCCTTAAGGGGTAGGGAATCCTGTACTTTTAGTTCCCCAGACTAAAAGAGGAAGGGATTTTTAAGACCTTATTCCAACAGGGTCTGGATTTTCTTCTTCAAATTGGGCCTGGCTGGCTGCATTTATTTTTCCCAGAGGACTCTAATACAGCTACACCAGCAAGAGCTTCGGTGTTTGATGGCCTTTTTCTGTAATGAAGGCCATTATCTGACTCCATCTTAGGGAGAATCCCTAAATACAGAACACAAAAAGCAAAGCTTTGTTTGAAGCAGAGAGCCAAACCCACTTTTTGTCCTTCATGCCACCTTCCCAATCCCCAAGCTAGAGCAAAGTGTTTATCTTCTACTTTTCTCAGGCAGTTTTCTGTATGGTCAGTCTTGCTACAGAATTAAGCCAGTGTCTGTCAGCTAGTGTTGTTCAGGATGGTCTTTGGAACAGATAGAAGGCTCACCTGAATTGGGCGCTTTAATTCACATATGGCTGTTGACCACTTTGCATTAAAAATGACCAACACTAATCACTGTGCTCTTAAAAAGAGCCTCAAGTATTTCTACAGGTGATAATTTCAGTGTTTTATTTAGTAAACGTTTCAGTATGCACTTTACCATAAACTGCATTAAATATTGGTTCATACTGGTCATTTCATAGCTGCAAAAGGCAGCATCTGTTGCAAATATAGAATACTTAGAAAGCATGTAACGACCAATTCTGAGATAATCCATAAAGAAAACATTTCCTGGATGACACAATAATCAGATTAGTGTAAATGCCTTCTCTGTACTCTATGTGGATCTAATGAGGCAAATCATCTTTGAGAAGGCTTATTAACTCTATCATTACAATTCAAGGTTCAGACAAGGAGTTAACAGAAATGACAAAGACCACTATCTTTACAGAGAACATTTTATTATGAATTATTCCAACTGAGAAAATATAAGAGAACATTATTAATTATACATTTTAGCCACTGGGTGGCTTGCCAGAGTACACTCCCCTCTAATGGCCAAACAGGCTTGTTTGGTACATAGGAAGATTTTTGTTTCCCAACTCCTATACTTCTATTTAGAATAGTTCTTGCCACTGTCCTCTTATACCATTTAGTCATCACTCAAACTACATTCTATCATAAGGGTTTTATTTTCAAGACTATTAAGTGTTCACTTAACTGTTTAAATATTTTCTCTAAGGTCTTTATCTTTAGTGGAATTTAATTCAGATTATTTGGTCTTGACCAGGACAAGCCTATTCTAGAACTCTACAACAAGCAGCCATTCCTTTACTTCCAAAGAGGTTTTGTGAAGAACGTTATAAGAGTCGGTTTACAAGAAGGATGCTTTGTGCTGGAAATCTACATGAACACAAACGTGTTGACAGCTGCCAAGGAGACAGCGGAGGACCACTCATGTGTGCTCGATCAGGAGAAAGCTGGGTTGTATATGGAGTTACCTCGTGGGGATATGGCTGTGGAGTCAAGGATTCACCTGGTGTCTATACCAAAGTCTCAGCTTTTGTACCCTGGATAAAAAGTGTCACCAAATTGTAATTCTCATGGAAACCTGAAAATGCAGGAAAATTTTCAAACTCCACATTAGCACTCAGCCATAGATGCCAACTTTTGGGGATGAGAGCCATGTTTCTTCTTTTGTGTTGTGATTAAATCATGCGCATCATTTGCTGCTTGAGAATTTGTGATTGTGAACATTATTAGATACCTCAGTGTAGTACTAATTATCCTTAAATTAGCATGGTTGTCTACCCAAAAACTACTCTGAAGACAAAGGTCTTCATTCTCAGCACTCTCCAGGGATTACTGTATATCAATTGTGCAATATGGCTGTTTTTATTCATCTGGATCAAGAGCTTATAATTGAATCAATACTCTGTTATACTTAAGAGTGATACTGTGGAATTATTAGACTTAGATTTTCTTCAAAAGGCTAAGAGATCTTTATACATTGAATCTTTGTCAACCTTTGACAAGTGAGGAAATCAAGAGCCAAAAAGGTGAAGGAATCCATTATAAACCTAGACTGGAATAGGATCAGTCACAATACATTCCTGAATGAACCCTCTGTACCATGCACTATGGCAACACATACCTAGCAAATTACCTAGCAAAATTTGGAAAAATACCAGATAGCAAAGAATGCCTTCCAAGTTTTGGGATATACAACCTAATTTATCCACTTTATTTGTTAACATCCTCTAGCAGTTACTTTCAGCTACTTCTAATTTACATCTTGATAAAATTTTTCCTTGGCATCATGCCATTTGCTGGACCATGAATATAGTGCCATCTATTGCAACTTTCCTATAATGACTCAGACCTGTAGATTTCCATTATCCTGATAGTACCAGCTAATAAAAATGCAGTTAAAAAAATGCTCTCTGCTTGTATAGCGGGTAAACTCATTTGTTTCAATGTACTTAATTCATATACCAGCTATGTGCTAGGCACTGTGTAAGTGGCCATGCACCTCACTGACAAACTTGAGAGGCTGGTAAGATTTTATAGTATCCCTAGCTTTCAAATAGACTCAGAGGACTGGTGAGACAGTGGGATCCAAACTTCAGAATGGGAGCCCCAGTGTTGACAGTTTTCCCCCTCTACTGCAGTTTGAAAACCAAGTTTTCTCTCTAGCTATTTCCCAACACAGTACTGGACAGCTGCCTTCTATGTACCCTTTCAAGACATTCTTCCTAACAATGCAAAATCTTTGCCCAAACATAAAAGGCGTGCCCCTCAGGCTACGTAAGTAATCACCAACAGACAACGATTGCTAATACCTAGAGCCCTTAGATAGTTTGTGTATATTCAAGAAGCAGATGCATAAAAACAGGTGAAGAGATCAGTGTGAACTTTTACTAGTTTCCCTATGTCTACTTCTATCCTTTTTGTAAATCTTCAGCTCTGTAAAAAACTGGTGCTAACAGAAAGGTGCTTTATAGTTTACTACTTTGCAGAACTGCAATGCTATGTCAGGTAGAATAACATTAAAAACTTTTATTTAAGTTTGATAAAGTAAAAACTTTTCAAGTATTTACATCAAGAGGTACACAGTGCACACCTGCACAAAGGCTTGAGACAATGTGCAGGAGACATTTTATTGTTAATGAAACTTCGCACAGGCCATATATTAAACTATAGTGTAGATGCAAGCAAATTTATATTGAAATTTTAATAGACCAGGTCAGGACAGTTTAAAGACAGATCACTAAAACTTGAATGCTTGGTTCAGAATATATGCCTTTATTAATAGCTTTTTCTTGTTAAATACTAAGTGTGACTTTTAAAAAACACAAGTGTTCAGTGCACATCTGTACAAATAAAAGTGCATAGCTGTTCACCTTGTATAGTAGCCTTAATCTTTTGTGTGGTATAAAGTGATTGTGCTGTCTCTCAGGGGTACCTGGGTTTGTTTCCCTCCAAATACTGTACTACCTTACAATACTCCTACTACTTCCAAACCAGCTCTTGGCAGAAAAGGTAGTCTGTTGCTATTTGTAGCTACCTTTCCACTTCCATATCATTTAGTCGGAGAACAGGATTCTCCAGATGAATCAAGCATTTTATTTAATTGTAGCAAGCAGAGAAGCGCCCACTTATCCTCTACTTAAATGCCATACTTACACTATAATATTCAGGCCTATATTGAAAACCACCCTGATGGTTTCCAAAACATTATTCGCCACTGGATATCCAAGCTGTTGTGATTTAAATTCACGATTGACAGTACACCACAGGAACTCTGAAGTCAACAGGACTTTACTGACCTCACCTTGAACTGGAGGATTATCACCTTGGATTATCTGCAAGACAAAACCAGCTTTATCAAACTCCGTGTACTTACATCACAGGGTTGAGAGTTAGCAACCACTGATTACTTGCTTTCGTTGGCAATTTACGCTTTCAAATTAAAGTCACAGCGAAATGGGCTAACCTGGCCTTCCAATTCCTTAGCACTAAGGGTTTCAGGCTAACAACGAAACATTAATTTAAAAAGGACTCACGGGGCAGCCCAGGTGGCTCAGCGGTTTAGCGCCGCCTTCGGCCCAGGGCCTGATCCTGGGAACCCGGGATCGAGTCCCATGTCGGGCTCCCTGCGTGGAGCCTGCTTCTCCCTGTCTGGGTCGTTAAGTAAATGAATAAAATCTTTAAAATCAATAGAAAAAAGGGCGCACGTACCTTGTCACGTTTTCTACCATCCATCGGATCAGCTCAGCCTCCTAGGAACATTTGAACAATAGTTAGATGCGTGTCCCGTAACCCAGCAGCCTCTACGTTTCCCAAGTGAAGAATGTTACTTGTGCAAGTCAGAATCTGATACCAATTAAATGGTGACAGCTTTGCCAATAAACAAGAATATGCTCTTCCATGGCTAGGAAGGGAGACTGCCACAGCTGACAGGTCCCAAAGATACATGGAGGTTCACAATCCCACACCGGACGAGCAAGCACAACTACGGCCACTACTCACCTTCTTGATCCGAATGGGGGTAGTACCGGGCCGCAAGGTTACCAGGCCGGCTGCGGCGAGATTCAAGATGGCCACCGGACACCGACGGCGGAATTCACGACCTCCGCCGGAGTAGGTACGTGCCACGAACCTTTGCCCGAGGGCCCAGGCCCCGGCACCCAGGGCTGCACGTGGCCGCCTCGCGACCTAAGAAACCCCTGCGTCCCCTCAGGTTTTCCAACTTTAGAGGTTTCCAAAGGTGACGCGGCCCTACCATTACAGGACTCTTGAAACTCCTGCATTTTAACTAAGCCAAAGTTCGGCCTCCGTTATCACCTCAGCGCACGACACACGGTGGCATAGTTTAGCCACTCACGCGGAGCCCGACGCTTCCCGGACGTAAAAAGGCCGAGGCCGCGGGCGCACGCTCTCTTATAGAGCGGATGACGCTTTTCCGGGGAAGCGCCGCGAGGGGCGGGGCCCACGCGATTTGCCCCTCTGCTCCGCCCCTCCCAGCCCCTCCGCGGTTCCACCCCTTCCGCATGGCCCCTCCCACCTCTCGGAGTTTGCACCGCCTCCCCCCGCCCATCCTGGGGACTGGCCCGCTCACCAGCCTGGCGCACGCGCAAACGGGAGGAGTGAGAAGGCTCTCGCGAGACCAGGAAATCCCGCCGTTGGAGCTGTCCGGCTGACCGGGCGGGAAGGTGAAAAGTTTTTGTTTCCTGTTTAGGGTAGTTACTTTTGACGTTGCTATAGTTACCGGAACACCCAGTTACGTAGTTCTCCGCCTCTAAAACTTTAGGTAGGTCAATATATATGGAACCCGCTGATTTTTTTGGTCTATTAATGAACTGTCGTGGTCTTCCGTGTTGCGCTGGAATCGCCGGTCCTGAAGCGCAGGTATCCCTGATCTGGAATCAGTTGTGGTTTTTTTTTTTTTTTTTTTTGGTTTGTTTTTCATTTTTCGTTTTTGTTCTTTTTTTTTTTTTTTTCTGGTTGAATCTCTTAGGAGTCTTTACACTCATTACTGAAAGCCTCACCGAAACACAAGTTTATAAAAGGAAAGGACATTAGCCTGAAGAACGTATGGGAAACCCATTGCCGTGTGCCCCTCCGCATTTCTTTTTTTAAAGATTTCATTCATTCATTCATTCATTCATTCATTCATTCACGAAAGACACAGAGAGAGGCAGAGTTAGAAGCAGGCTCCATGCAGGAGCCCGATGGGCTGAGGGCGGGCGCTGGACCTCTGGGCCGCCCGGGATCCCCGCTCCTCGTTTCCCGTGTTGCAGACTGACCCGCAGCGCCTCTGGGCGCAGCTGGGCTCCCTTGACTTGAAAGCGGGCGCCTGGCTCTTACCTCCCTGCTGTACATTCTTTGAGGGAGCAGCAATTAAAGAAATAACTACCCCTTGTAAAGTTAAAAATGTTTAGGAATACTGGTGGTCCTAGATATGTGCTTATTAATTGCCATTACCTTTTTTTCCTGAGTTCCCTGTGTTGTTGTCCTCTGGTATGAAGCAAAAGGGAGGCTCCAAGCGACGTTTTTACTTAGTAGTGGACGCATTTGGGAAGATGCGTTGCCACAGTTGCTGTCACGAAAAAATGGTTAAAGCGCCCCAGCAGAGATCTACAGGCTCTTCACAAAATCCCTACGTATATTTCTGGGGGAAAGAATTTAATTAGCGCAAACATTGCTTTTGTGGTTAGGGTTGGAAAGACAAGTTTTTTGGAAATTTAATTCGAAAGAACTAACGTTTCTGAGGCTCACCTCTCACCCCATGTTTTTCTTACCTCATCTTGCTTTATCTCACTGAGGTATGAACGAATTAGGGGCAGAGGGGGTGAGGCAGGGAAAGATAAGGGAAAGGCCCCAGAGTCAGGCTCCTACCCACCCCACGAAAACAGAGATAAGGCAGGAAAAACAAATAATAAACCTGGCTCTCTAGCTCCAAAATGTTAGGGAGGATTCCCCCTTTAATGGCTACTAAGTAATCACAGAAATCCCAGATGTATAGAATTGTTATGGAGGAGATACTAACCAGAGAGATGGGAACACCTTATTGTAATAAACATGAGTTTTATAAACATCTTGTTTATTATAAGTCCACCATGTTTGTTCTAAATATACACATATTTATGAGTCCATCCTGATGTTGATAAGAAATTTACCAAGTTCCCTGGTCAGTTTCCTATAAAAGACAGTCCCTACAAGCCGTCAGTGGCAACCCTGTGGGGACCCCTCTCACTTTTGAGAGCTTTCTCAAGTAATAAACTTCTATTGCTTTGCTTGCTCTCTGCTGTCAGTGCGATTCATTCTTCCACTCCCTGAGACAAGAACCCAGCTCTTCCGTAGCGTCACTAATGAACAGAAGGTACTAGGCAGTAACAAAGTTTAAGTACCAAATCGCAGTGGAGAGTTCTGCCAAATTAGATTTCATTTAGAATCTCTAAATTACCTGTATTACAAAATGCCACAGATTGGGTGGCTCACACAACAGAAATTTATTTTCTCACTATTGTGGAGCCTAGGAGTCTGAGATCAAGGTGTCCATACGTTTGTTTTCAGGCCTTCTGTGGCCTGTAGATGACTCTTTTCTTGTATCTTCACATCCTTTACCCTCTCTACCTGTCTGTATCCCAATCTCCTCTTAAAAGAACGCGAGTCATACTGGATTAGGACCTATGCTAATGACCCTACTTAATTGCCACTTTTTAAAGATCTTGTCTCCAAATACCACTAAATTCTGAGATATTAGTGGTTAGGGCTGAACATATGAATTTTGGGGGGACACAATCCAGCCCATGCCAGCATCCACTTATGCTAAGCTATAAAGACATATTGAAGATTTTTTTTCATATTGAAGATTTTTAAATGACTGTTTCCTTTGGGCTATGGGGTTAAAACATCTGAAAGAGAGAGAAAGAGAATGTGCGCTCTTAAGGGTGCTTCTGCTCCCATATTTTATTCTTTGCTCCATCTGGTATTTCTTCTCATCTAATTTTTTCTTCCTTTCTTTAAAATTGAGGTATAATTGACATATTAGTGTCAGGTATACAACATAATGATTTGATATTTGTGTATGTTGGTAAGTAATCTCATTACATCTAGTAAACCTCTATCCCCATACATAGTTATGAAATTTTTTTTTTTTGTCTTGAGGACTCTTTTTCTTAAAGATTTTATTTATTTTTTCATGAGACACACACACACACACAAACACACACACGCACACGCACAGGCAGAGAGAGAAGCAGGCTCCATGCAGGGAGCCCGACGTGAGACTCAGTCCTGGGACTCCAGGATCATACCCTGGGCCAAAGGCAGACACTCAACTGCTGAGCTACCCAGGCGTCCCTGTGCTGAGTACTCTTAAAATTTACTCTCTAAGGGACAATTAGCTGGCTCAGTTGGTGGAGGGTGACTCTTGATCTCATGGTTGTAAATTTGAGCCCCATGTTGGGTGTAGAGATTACTTTAAAATCCTAAAAAAAGATTTACTTTCTTAGCAACTTTAAAATATGGAAAAGTATTATTAAGTATACTCACCATGTTATACATTACATTCCCCTGACTTACTTATTATATAACTAGAATTTTGTACCTTTTGACCCCTTTCACCCATTTTAGCTATCCCTTCAATCTACCTCCTCTGGCAACCACCAATCTGTTCTCTGTATCATTTAACTTAGTGTTCTTTTGTTTTTGTTTTTAGATTCTGCACATAGATGAGATCATATGATATTTGTCTTTCTCTGACTTATTTCACTTAATACCTTAAGGGTCTATCCATAATGTCACAGATGGCAAGGTTTCATTCTTTTTTTATGAATAATATTCTATTACATGTACATTTGACATACTAAATATTTTTGATTTATTTATTTTGAGAAAGAGCATGTGCATGAGCAGTAGGGAGGGATAGAAGGAAAGGGTGAAGGAGAAGCAGACTCCTCACTGAGGGTGGAGCCCTATGTGGGGCTTGATCCTAGGACCCTGAGATCATGACCTGAGCCGAAGGCAGATGCTCAACTGACTGAGCCACCCAGGTGCCCCTACATCTGACATCTTTATCCATTCATCCATTGATACATATTTGTTTCCATATCTTGGCTGTTGAAAATAATGCTGCAGTGAATATGAGGATGCATAAATCTTTTGAATTAGTGTTTTTATTTTTCTCAGATAAATACCCAGAAGTAGAATTACTGGATCATATGTAATTCTATTTTTGATTTTTGAGGAAACTCCTTGCTTTTTTCTACAGTGGCTGGATGAATTTATATTCTTATCAACAGTGCACAAGGGTTTTCTTTTCTCTACATCCTCACCAACACTTGTTATTTCTTATGTGTTTGTTTGTTTTGATACTAGCCATTCTGACTGGGGTGAGATGATATCTCATTGTCATTTTGATTTGCATTTCCCTGATTATTAGTGACATTGGGGGTCTTTTCAGTGTCTGTTGGCTATCTGTATGTCTTCATTGGAAAATGTCTATTCACATCCCCTGCCTATTTTTTATTTTTTATTATTTTTATTTTATTTTATTTTTTATGATAGTCACACACACACACACACACACACAGAGAGGCAGAGACACAGGCAGAGGGATAGGCAGGCTCCATGCACCGGGAGCCCGACGTGGGATTCGATCCATCCCGGGTCTCCAGGATCGCGCCCTGGGCCAAAGGCAGGCGCCAAACCACTGCGCCACCCAGGGATCCCCCCTGCCTATTTTTTAATTGGGTTGTTCCGCGTTTTGCTATTGAGTTGTATGAATTCTTTATGTATTTTGGATATTAACCCCTTATTACACATATGATTTACACATACTCTCTCC
Organism: Nyctereutes procyonoides; assembly: GCF_905146905.1. Classification (NCBI taxonomy): domain Eukaryota; kingdom Metazoa; phylum Chordata; class Mammalia; order Carnivora; family Canidae; genus Nyctereutes; species Nyctereutes procyonoides. The sequence continues at coordinate 963,436 of NW_026575130.1, forward strand.
CATTTGGTGGGTTGACTTTCCATTTTCTTTCTTTCTTTCTTTTTTTTAATATTTATTTATTTACTCAGAGAGAGAGAGAGAGAGAGAGAAAGGCAGAGACACAGGCAGAGGGAGAAGCAGGCTCCACGCAGGAAGCCCGACGTGGGACTCGATCCCGGGTCTCCAGGATCACACCCCAGGCTGCAGGAGGCGCCAAACCTCTGGGCCACCGGGGCTGCCCGACTTTCCATTTTTTTGAAAATTTCCTTTGCTATGAAGAAGCTTTTTAGTTTGATGTAGTCTCACTAGCTTATTCTCACTTTTGTTGCCTTTGCTTTTGGAGTCAGAACCAATGTCAGTGCCTCTGTTTTTTCCTAGGAATTTTATGGTTTCAGGCTTACATTCAAGTCTTTAATCCATTTTTTAGTTCATTTCTGTGTATTTTAAGAAAATATTCCAGTTTCGTTCTTTTGCATGTGGCTGTCAAGTTTTCCAGCACTATTCATTGAAGAGATTGTCCTTTTCCATTGTATATTCTTGGCTCCTTTGTTGTAAATTAATTGACCATATATGCATGGGTTTATTTCTGGGCTCTCTATTCTGTTCCATTGATCAATGTGTCTGTTTTTTTTTTTAAGATTTATTTATTTATTGGGGGGGAGGGGCAAAGGAACAGGGAGAGAGAGAATCTCAAGCAGACTTCTGCTGAGCACAGAGCCTAAAGCCAGGCTCCATCTCATGACCCTGAGATCATGACCTAAGCTGAAGTCAAGAGTTGGACACTTAATTGATTAAGCCACACAGGCAGTTCTCACTGTGTCTTTTTATGCCAGTATCATACTATAGCTTTGCAATATTACCAACCACGAAGCATGATGTCTCCAGTTTTGTTCTTTTTTTCAAAATTACTTTGACTATTTGGATCTTTTGTAAATCCAAATACAAATTTTAGCATTGTTTGCTTTATTTCTGTGAAAAATGCATTGGAATTTTGACAGGGATTGTATTGACTCTGTGGATTGCACAGTAGGAACATTTAAACAATATTCTTCCAATCAATGAGTGCAGAATTTCTTTCCATTTATTTGTATCATCTTCAATTTCTTTTATCAGTGGTTATAATTTTCAGTATATGGGTTTTTCAATTTTTAGTGTGTTTCTGTATGAATTAAAGTACTAGTTATTTATTGTTTTGTTTCAGATTAACCTAAGCATCGTGGATTAAAACAATAAGCATTTATTATCTCACACAAATTTTGTGGATCAGGATCCAAAAGCAGCCTATCTTAGTGTGTTGCATGAGGTTGCAGTCAGGATATTGACTGAGGCTGCAGTATCATCTTCCAAGGTGGCTCACTTACCTGCTTGGCAAGTTAATGTTAATTGTTGGTAGGAGGTCTCATCCTCAGGTTGTGGATCTCCATTAGGCTGCTGCAGAGATGTCCTCATGATATGGCAGCTGGCTTCTCCCAAAGTGAGTGATCCAAGAGAGGAAGTACCAATGATTTTATGACCTAGTCTGAGAAGTTACATGCTATCACTTGTTAGAACCAAGTTATTAATTCCAGCTCACACAAAAAGGGAGAGAAATTAAACTCCATCTCTTAAAGGAGGGAATGTAAAAATTTGTTGACACAAGTTAAAACTGCCACATTAAGAATGGGTGAGGTTATGTTGCAGTTAATAAACAGTCTACAATCTTTGGTGCTTAAAACAACAAGTGTTTCCTGTCATGTTCTTGTTCAAAGATTTTCTACTATATGCTGGACCCTGTTCTTGGTGCTGGGGCAGGAACAATAAACAGACAAAAATTCTTACTCATGGAGTTTATGTTTTAGTGGCACAAAATTGACATAAATAAGAGTATTAGAGTTATATCAGAGGAGTACAACTACTAGGATATCAATATCAATACTGATATTTCTAGTGTAAGGTCAACCAAAGCTGTCAAAAGGAGGAAGCAAGGAAAAATGGCAACTGCAAGGATGAACTGAAATCCATGAAAATAAAGTGGAATCTGCATTCATTTTCCCCTAGTTCCAAGGATTCAACTTAGATGATAGAGGAGGTCTGCAGGAGGAACTGGTCCTTTGTCACAGACCCACAAGTTGCAGAGGTTGAAAAGGGCAGGAGTTGAAGAAGGTACAGACCTGGCTGCAGCCCCACACCAACAAAATGAGCTAGCAGATTAGGTGAGAATTTGCATAATCTGCAACATTGCCTTATGCCCTGTACTGACCTAAGTGTGAAAGTATATGATTGCTGTTTCACTTTCAACTACTATGCAAAATATCTCTTGTGGCCATACTAACCTGTAACTATTCAGGCGAGGAAATGGAACTGTAATATTAGGTTAGCTAAATTGACAAAATAGAAATCAACCACAATAAGTAAATTATATGAAAATTTAAAGTCAGTGCAATAGAGAAAAATAAAGGCTGGGATGAGAAATGTTTGCAGTGAGGATAGGAATTATAATTTAAAAAAACATTCAGGGTAGATCTTGAGATGGTGACTTTAGGTCAAACAAAAAGACTTAAGGTGAAGGAATGAAACGTGCTGATATCTAGAAGAATATATATATATATTTTTAGAAATTTATTCACTTAGAGAGAGAGAGACAGCATGAGCAGGGGGAGGGACAGAAGGAGAGAGAGAGGGAGAGAGAGACTCTCAAGCAGACTCCATGCTGACCTGGGGCTTGATTCAACCCTGAGATCACCACCTGAATGGAAGCCAAGCATCAGGCGCCCCTAGAAGAAGAATATTCTAAGTCTCCAATGCTTCCTGAGTGGCACCATAGCTGCTGTGGTAGACAGCCTTTTCTAAGATTCCCAATGATTCCCACATCATATTATTCCCTCCTTTATGTAATTCCCTTGCCTTAAGTGGCAAAGTGATGAGATCTCACTTCTGAGATTGTTATAAAAGACTCTTCTTTTTTGCTACCATTGCTTCTCTTGTCTTTTTGGATTGCCTGTTGTGATGAAGCAAGCTGCTATATTAGAGTGGCCTATGTGGCAAGGAACAGAGGGTGGTCTCTGGCCAACATGGAGTAAGGAACTGAGGCTGTCAGATCAATAGCCCCTGAGGAACTGAATCTTAACAACAGCCATGTAAGTGAGATTGGATCTTTAACCATTTGAGCCTTGAGATGACTACAGCCCCAGATGTTGATTGTAGTCTGTGAAAGACACTGAAGCAGAGAATCCAGATAAACCAGATAATATTGTTTTAAGTGAGTACATTTAAGAATTGTTTGTTATTCAGCAATTGATAACTCATATACGTGGCATGTTCAAGGAATAAAAAGGAGACCAGTTTGGCTGAAGTGGGGTAACCAAATAGCAAGTGAAGTTAGAAAGGTGATAGGTTTCCTAGGGTTTTTTGCATCATTTAATGATTTTGAGTTTTTGTTTGTTTGTTTTTTGGAGTGAACTTGGTAGCTTTTGGAGAGTTTGGAGGAGAGGAGTGATATGATCTGACTTAGGATTTACATGTTTCTTCTCAAAGCACTATTGAGAAGACACACAGTGTCTAGGGATCGTGTTTGAGTAGGGAAACCAGTTAGGCTAGTATGGTCATATAGATGAGAGAATGGTGATGAGAATGATCCCAGTAGAGGAAATGAATGATTCAATTCTCAATATATTTTTATGATAGAGCTTATGGAATTTGATGATTGGGTATAGGTTGTAAGAGAAATGGATATAGAATATGAGAAAAATAGCTCAAAGATTTTTTTTTTATTATTTGCTGAGATGGTGATGACTTCAAGAGTACGTTTTGGGGAAGTAATACTCAGGAACACAGTTTTGTACATGTTAAGTTTGAGATATCTTTTAGACATTTGAGTAGAATTTTTGACTAGGGAATTTAATATGGAGTGTGGAGTTAATATGGAGTTCTGGGGAGAGGTCTGGGCTGAGAGCTGTCCAAGTGTAGAAGGCACTTAATGCCATGAGATTGGATACTAATAACAAGGGAGTAAAGGATACATAGAAAATGAGATCAAAGACTGAGTCCTTATGCCTTCTTAACATTTATCTACCAGGAAAAGAAGCAGGAACCAGCAAAGGATATTGAGAAGTTAGGTAAGGAGGAAAGCCATTGGAGTGTGGTATCCTGAAGTCAAGGAGAAAGTTTTTCAAATAAGAGAGAGTGATCAACTGTTCATGGTACAAGTAAAAGGGAAGTTGAGCAATGACTATTGGATTTAGTAATATGGAGGTCATTTAGGACCTTGGTGAGAACAGTTTCACAGAGAATGGAAAGGGAATTGGAGACTATGGATTTAGTTAACCCATTTGCAGTTATGCTAGAAAATGGACGAGAAATGGGGGAGTATCTAGAGAGGGATATGGGATGAAGAGTGGATTATTATTTTTTTTTTCCTGGAAGTGTCACAATTCCAGATTTCAATATACTACAAAGCTATAGTAATCAAAGCAGTATGGTACTGGCACAAAAATAGACATATAGCTCAATAAAACAGAACAGAGAGTCCAGAAGTAAACTCACACTTTTATGGTCAATTAACCTTATACAAAGGAAGCAAGATACACAATGGGAAAGATAGTCTCTTCAACAAATGATGCTGGGAATATGAGACTACTTTCTTACACCATACACAAAAATAAATTCAAAATGGATTAAAGACCTAAATGTGAGTGAGACCTGAAACCATAAAGCTTCTAGAAGAAAACATAGATAGTAATTTTTTTGACCATAGAAACATTTTTTGTGAGTATATCTCCTCTGGCAAGGGAAACAAAAGCAAAATACAACTGGTGGGACTAACCTAAAATATGAAAGGAACCTAAGTGTTTCATCAATAGATAAATGGATAAAGAAGAGGTGATATATATATCATGGAGTATTACTCAGCTCTCAAGAAGAATGAAATCTTGCCATTACCATGGATTAACATGGATAGATCTAGAGGGTATAATGCCAAGTGCACTGAGTCAGACAGAGGAAGGAAAATACTATATGATTTCACTCATACATGGGGTTTAAGAAATGAAACAAGCAAACAAAGAAAAAAGAGACAAACAGAAAAACAGACTCTTAAATACAGAAAACAAACTGATGGTTGCCAGATGGGAGGTAGGTGGAGGGATGGGTGAAATAAATAAAGGGTATTAAGAGTACATTTATCTTGACGTGCATTGAGAAATGTATACAATTGCTTAGTCATTATATCGTACATCTGAAACTAATATTTCATTGTATGTTAATTATCCTTGAGTTTTAAACAAAGGAAAAAGATAAGTGGATTATTTTTTAAGCACAGGATGATGTAAAGCATGTTTATATTCTGATGGGAAAGTTCCAGTGGAAATGGAAAATTGGTGGTGCAGGAGAGGTTTGGTGAATTTCTTAAGCAATTGTTTGTGGGATCTTGTGCACAAAGTAGGATTTGGCCTATGATGGTGGTTCAAGCAATTCATTTACAGAAACAGGATTATATGGGCATAGATGCTGGTAGGTGAGTGATGTGGTGGTCTGAACTTTTGAATATTCTTTTTTATTAATATCTAGTAATAGAAAGCAAGGTCATCAACTAAGAAGTTGGAGGAGGGAGTATGGGATATTTGAGGAGAGAGGTGAAGGTATAATTAGGAGATGGTGTAAGTAGACTTGCTGTAGGATTCCTGGGCCACATTCGGGACCCACTTGAATTCTTGTAATGAATTTAAGTTCATTTAAATTAAAATATTAGCATGACTGTATATTTTCTCTACAAAGCATGGCTGCATAAGTATACGTGTAAAGCTAAGAGTTGGAACTAAGGTTGGGGTTTGACAAGAAAGTAAACAAAGTGTAGCCGTTCTGACTGGGCAGAGGGAGAAGGAGAGAAAGAATCTCAAGCACGCTCAGAGCTGAGCATAGAGCCTGACTGACACAGGGCTGGATCTCATGACCCTTACATCATGACCTGAGCCAAAATCAAGAGTCACATGTTTAACCAATTGAGCCACCCAGGCATCCCTCAGATACTAAATTTTTATGATCTGTCATCCATAAAAATTATAAATATCTATGTTAGTGAAAAGATAAGCTTATGTTTATGTAAACTTAATGAAATAAAAATTATAAGAAGCAACCATTTTTAAAAAGTACCACTAGGTGGCTCTGTTACCCTATTATTTAGGTCTGTGTTGAAGGTTTTAACTTCAACACATTCATTTATTATTGTGCATAAATGTATAAGTGAATGTGTAGATAATAGCATGAAAATGTCATCACATATAATGGATTCTATCAAGCTACCCTCTGGACTCTAGTTTTGTATAATATTCAGAGTAAATATTGAAAACTTAGATTCTACTAGAAAGGAACAACTTTCCCCTAGATGCAGATTCTAAGAATATGATTGAATACCACAGACCTTTTTTATATATTTGACCTTGATGTATAAGTTTTTAAAAATACTGAATTAATCGAGTAAAGGTTTAATTCATTTCCTATTGTCTGAAGTATTTAAGTTGTTACATATTTTAATGTGGTATGTATCAAAGTAGACATTGATTTTGTTGGAATAAAATATTTCTGCCCAATCTACCAGAGGACACGGATATAATCATATTCATCTTAGCTATAGAAGTATTTGATTCATGGTATATGTTCAATGAATGTTTGTTGAATGAGGTAGCTGGCATGATAAAAGTGAAAAAATTTCTGGGAAAGGAAAAATGAATTGTGATAGTATATTAAAGAAAAAATAAGCTAGTATATTAAAGCAAAAATGACAAGTGTTTTTGGCCATGGGCACCTCTTACCTCAGTCTTTGCCAAAAAGTTTAAAAATTTTTGCCAAAATATTTTCACCTTCACACGGGGATATATTTTAAATCTTATAATAGAAATAATTTTAAATCTTATAATGGAAATCATTTCACAGAGAAAATTTTATGACAAACTGAAACTGATCTTATAGGTCAATATTTGTAATTGTAATAGATCTTCACCACCTTCACAATCTTGGTATTAGAAATTTATATTCTTCATTGGATAGCAAGGACTATATTAATGAACTTCTATTTGATTCTCAAACAAATGGCAAGACTTGTTCAATACTCTGACTTACTGTACAATACTATTTTGGCTCAAGCTAAAATTTTTATATTCCTTTTTAAAAAATCCTAAAACTGTAAAACATTGTTGTAAGAAATTGAGGATGACACAAAAAGGAAAGATATTCCATGCTTGTGGATTGGGAGAACCAATATTATGACAATATCCAATGAATACCTATCATGTGTCAGAGACTTGATACATAAATGTGGGGATACATTGATGTAAGAAAACAAATACACCTGCCTTCAGGAAACTTCAGTAGAAGACAACAGATGTAAGTAAAATTGGTAAATTATAGAGTTATAAGATCACAAATATAATGGTAAAAAAAATAAAATTAGGATAATGGGAATCAGGAGTGCAGCGAAGAGGTAAAAGGACAAAATTTTTATATGTAAGGTTGCCGATGTTGGCCCTTTGAAAAAAATGACATTTGCACAAAGACCCAAATAAATTGCAGGAGTTAGCCATGTGGACGTTTGAGGAAATGTCAGTACAAAGGCTTTAAAATAGTCAGCAAAGAAGTCAGTGCAACTGTTGCATAATGAGAGACAGGGAAGAAAAACTGAGCTCATAAAGGGGGATGTCAGATCATGTAAGTCGCAGTCTGACTGGAAAGGAGGGCTATTACAGGATTTTTAATAGAAGATTCCTCTGACTTAATTTGTAAGAAGGTTACTTTTGGATCTTGAGTGACAGTAGTTTATCAGGCACAGGGATGGAAGCAGGGAAGATATCCAAGATAAAGATGGTATTATCTCAGAACAGGGTGGCAGCAGTGGTGACAAGTGGTAGGTTTTGGATTGACTTGAAGAGTGAGCCAATGGGATTCCTTGGTGGAGTGAATGTGGGATGTGCTAATCAAGAGAGTGAGTATTCTGTTGACAGATTCCACCAACTCTAAAGGCAATATTATACAAGAGCATGACTCATAAGCTGTGTCAACCACAGGATGGAACAGATTCCTTGGGAGGAAGATAAACATCTGCAGATGCGCTCCAGCTGCGGATTCAGGCTTACTACATCACTATGCCTATTCCCAGCTCTTCTTAACTGAGGCTGCATCTATCAGTCTATCAATAGTCTCTCAACCCTGCTGTTGGCTGTTTTTCTATGAGTCTCCATTGTTGCTAATTGAACCTGAGGTGTGATGCTGATATAGTGGGTATGAATTCCATGATCCTCAACCTGTGCAGAATGTAGTTTTCAATAACTGTTCCCATTCTAATATATTTCATTACTAGAAACTTTTAAGTCTATTTTAGGAAAGCCCAGTCAAATTTCAGGTTCTTCTTTCCCTTTCTTCCCAAGGTGGTCATGACAATGGACATGAAGTGAGAGGGTAACATCTGGGCCTCATCTGTCACCTGTCCTGTGCTGGCATTGGGTGAACTTTATCAAGTTCCATCTTTGGTAAGTGGCTTCTAGCTTCCATGATCTGGGTTCCTTACAACACCTAGAGTCATCAGTCTGGGCAGGTTATTAGGTGTCCTCCTGGTTTTAGCTGCCAAGTCTCTTTGGGTCTAAAGACCTGTTAGTGATTTTTGCAGCTTCCATAAAGAATGGGAACTTTCATGTTCCTGTGCCACTGTGGAGCCTGTGCCATCCTAGGTCATATATACTTAGAACTATTTTAACTATTTTGCTCCCATACCATTAGTGGGCAGAGCACATAGAAGGGGTTTGCTGCTTTACAGAGTTTTAGATGGAAAGTAGGACACAGTTTTCTCTACTCTTGGATTCTCAGATCTCTCATTCTTTCATTTCAAAACTCACTTTGGTGGCAAGGAGAAAGGGCAGGGGAAGAAGAAACTCATTCTCATGTATACCTCTCTCTTTTCCCTTTCCAAAATTTTAAAAGTTCCAGCCAGACACTTCCAGTCTGGGCGTAGAATGGGTAGGTGATAGGAGGTATAGTCTGGCTTTCCATCTATTTGCCTTCCAGTCTGTTGTTTATGATATAAATCTTGGCCTTTGGTACTTAAATTACTTCCAACTACTATGCCAGCAGCTCTCACACTTTTTGGTCTGAGGATCTCTCTACATTATAAAAAATTATTGAGGACTCCAAAGGATTTTTGTTTATAAGGGTTATATCTATTAATATTTACTATATTAGAAATTTATTAATTTTTTTAATTTTTTAAAAAAGATTTTATTTATTTATTTATGATAGTCACACAGAGAGAGAGAGAGAGAGAGAGAGGCAGAGACATAGGCAGAGGAAGAAGCAGGCTCCATGCACTGGGAGCCCGATGTGGGACTCGATCCCGGGTCTCCAGGATCGCGCCCTGGGCCAAAGGCAGGCGCTAAACCGCGGTGCCACCCAGGGATCCCAATAAGTGACATTTTCTTAAATGATATTTGTAATGTGGAATTTGAAACAACTCAGTAAACTTTCCACATTTCGTTACATTTAAAACTATTTGTTTTGCCCAAGAGTTGAACTTTTGCTATTATAATGATGTACCATGTATAATGATTCTGTAACCTCATGCATAGGTTATTTGGAAAATATTGGTTCACAGAGTTATGCAGATCTTTCAAATGTTAATACATTTCATTATATAACATTAGAAAATATTTGTTAATATCACCATCAGTCTCATTAAAAAAGTATTTAAATATTAGTCTGCTGTTGACTTCTTAGCAGATACAAGTTCTACATAATTTTAATTTTCACTTGAAAGCTCACTTTTTATCATTGGCAATAAATACAGTCAGTTGTTTTTCTTGAAGTGACAGGCTCACTTTGTTCATTTTCAAAAAAATCTCTTCCAATTACTGAAGTCTGCATAACCATAGTTCTCTGTCAGTCATTTTTTCAAGTAAAGATGGTGCTTCACAAATAACGTAGCCAGTTTTCTTTTAGCTTAAATATATTGAATAAAAATAAGAAAAAAAATTCAATTTGCAACTCAATTGCTCAAGTGCTTTTCCTTGAGACAACTATCTACTTCAGTATGTGGCAGAAGTGCCTTAGGCGTACTTCACATTTTGTCACAGAGAGATTAAAAAGACAGGTACTCAAGGTTGAAATTTAATAATATTAATAATTCTTACTGCTTCACCAAGGGCATTCTGAAGTGGAGCTTTTTTTTTTTTTTTTTTAACGAGTGTGTGTGTGTGATGGTGAAGAATACAGTGACTACTAATACAGACTGATGTCACTATCTTGATTTATGTTAAAGCAGCAGCAGTTTTACCCAATATTGCTATTGCAAAATTAGGGGAAGAAATCAATAAAATGACAAAGGAATATAATAAATTAGTATTATTATGAAAATATTTTGATCTGCAGACCCTCTGAAGGGTACCCCTTTTGCCAGAGGTCCGCAGACAATACCTTTACAACTACTGCACTAATGTACTAAATAAGGCTATGTAGCTGACAGAGGTCTTAGCTATTAGTTAATCTCATGGATAATATCCAATATCTGATGCTGGGGTCAGCTGCTCCTTAGATCTCTTCCTCTGTAATCTCTCACCAAATTGGCTGCTGTTGATCCTGAATATTTAGACTTATTTTTTTAAATGATAGATTATTGCTGTTGTGATAAAAATAGTACATGTACCTGGAAATAAAAATTCAAATATTTTTCCCTCATCCCACAGTCTAGTCCCATTTAGTAAAGGTAGCTCCCTTTTAGCTTTTCTTTTCAAGTTGTGCTGATTATCTCCATAATTCTGGTTAGTTTTTACCTTAATTTCTTGTTTTGTCAACTTTGGGCAATATCTGCTGGCTTCCCAACAGATAGGATCCTTCCCAACTGAAGGATCAGACATTTAGCTCACTTATATCATTCTTCTCATTTATACTCTTGTTCATTCTCCTACTTTTGAGCATATAGTCATATTTTTATTTTTGTTTATGACCTCTTTTTGTTTTGTTTGTGGCTTTAAATAATATACTTAAGCATAGATTTCTGCTGAACTTACCATAGGCTGAAAGCAAATCAGAGTGTTCTCCAAAGAGAAGTGATTGGTTGAGCAACTTAGGCCCAGTTTCTGCTTGTAGCTTTACCATCTAGATGATTCTCGGCTCCTGCTGGGTGGCAAAATTTGTAAGAGACAGGAAGAATCAAATGTTACAATAACTGATGATAAGTAAAACAAGGAGAAAATGGGTTCAGTGATCACATTTGACTTCTTCCATTAACAGATGGAGAAATTGAGGCCCAAAGTGGAAAAAGTGACCTATCCAATATTATCTACTTAAGAATAGAAGCTGGGCTACAGTCTGATCTATCCTCTTTGCTAGTCTAGTTGTACTGAGGACATCCCTATAATTAATTGGGGATAGAAACAATATGGTTTTGTCAAACTGATCATAGATGGGAGTGAGAATTTCTCAATATTATATTGCATAGCCTTTTGTTATTTTTGAAATCATAATCTTTTTTTTAAAAAATTTTTATTTATTTATGATAGTCACACACACACACACACACACACACACACACACAGAGAGAGAGAGAGGCAGAGACATAGGCAGAGGGAGAAGCAGGCTCCATGCACCGGGAGCCCGATGTGGGATTTGATCCTGGGTCTCCAGGATCGCGCCCTGGGCCAAAGGCAGGCGCCAAACCGCTGCGCCACCCAGGGATCCCTGAAATAATAATCTTTAACTTCTTTAAAGTTTGTGAGCATACTCATTTGTGTGTGAAGTAGACTTTATTTTCCAATAGTAGGTTTTGTAGGCCTTTAAAGGTTGTTTGTTTTCATAATTATTAAACTTGTTATGGTGATCTGTGATCAATGATTATGACTTGCTCAAAGCTCAGATTATGATTAGCATTTTTTAAATCAATAAGGTACATTTTAATTAAGTAAAAATAAAATAAAATAAAAAATAAAAGTTGTGTTTGTTTTGAAGGATACAAATCAAGTTCTGAAAAGATACACTAGAACCCTAGGAGTATATAACATTTTGAGCTCACATTTCTATTTAAAGTGGTTGAAACAAACAAACAAACAAACAAACAAACAAAATAAATAAATAAATAAATAAATAATTCAGATTAAAAATATCATTTACCAAATAGAAAAAAGAAGACCGATCTTTTCTGGTCCAACTGTATAAATTATGCACAATACTTAGGAGCAAGATCTGGTTTCCATTTTAGTTATTGATTTGAAATAGTGCATTTTGGCATCCAATATATAGACAGCAGGCATTTCCTGTACTTAATTTATTCCCTCATAACCAAGAAGCAGCTTGATATAGACAGTTTTATGTAAGGTTTGTCACAGATCCTGTGTGCTTTGGAAATGTTTCACATTTCATTAAATTTAATTCAGTTTTCTCTATGATAAAATGTGGGTAAATACATTCCTTCTAACAATATCTTGGAGACTTTATGCTGTGGGTAATGAATTTGTGAAATTTGCTTTTACTCCTTGAAAGGGATTGCTTGGCAAATAAAATATTTGCCTAAATCTGGCAAGTGAATGTCTTTCTTAAGTACTTATTGATAATCGTCATGATTCCTTTCTCTAAGAGATGCTCCAAAGGAGATGGTGAAAATATAGGGGGCTCCAATTTTAATGATTTACTAGTCTTTGTATTTATAACTTTTGGGAATAGGCTGAGAAATTATAGAAACTCAAAGATATAGAATTAATGGAAGAAGGTACAAGGGGAGGTTAAAAATAAATTTCATATAATAATAATTGAATAAATTCCTTGTGACATTTGTTAAGAGCAATGAATGTATAGAGAGAAGTCTTATAGACAATTTATTGAGGACGAAAAATGGCAAGAATTAGTAGTAGCAATGAGTGGTGGGGAAGTGGCCTCCATATTCTGTTAGGTACCCTTGGCCACAGGTGAGTGGCGTACTCAAAGTAGAGTCTAGCTTTTCTTGGGAATGGAATAAATGTCACACTGTCTTGGTTTGACCAAGACATGGCTTGACCTTATAAATTTAGTCTGCTTTTAAGTAAAGTAGGTGAAGAGAAGGTAAACTTTCTAGCCAACACAAATTATTTCTTGAGGATTATCCACCACAAGTATTCATTGCTCTTTCCATGACTGCCTACTATTTGGGGATGGGGGTATGTGTGCTTGGGATGGGGTGGGCAGGATGAAGGCAGCAGCTATGTTGTAGGTGATAACAAAGTAGGGTCAGCTTTGGCAGAATAGAATTCAGCTATAGAGAGTAATTTGAATTAGAGAAATTCCTTCATATGAAACATATGAGCAATTCATTGCCTCTCCATTGGTTAGAACTTTGGGTTAAAACCTATCTCTTGGAAATTGCAGTACTGATATCTCTGGAAAGTATAGTATTACAAATCATCATAAGCCACTAATATTGATAAGGTTGGTTTATTAGCCAGTCACCAGTTGGTCCTGTAGTAGATGGAACATAGGATGATATATTTAGATAGGAATTGAGGAGTCAGATGTACTGGAGAACTGAGTGTGTGAGACAAACCTATGGGGAAGTCAAATGGCACATGTGTGGACAGGGTGGCAGAGGGGCATTGCAACATGAGAAAATCTGATTTCTATAAAAGGTGCTGGAATAGAGAAAAAAAGTTTATTGAAGATGTGGATAAATGGCTAACTCCCTCCACTTTTTTTTTTTTTGCAGAGATTATTTGTTTTGATAGATTTTTTTTTTTTTAAGTAAAAGAGAGATTAGCTAACACCCTTTAAAGCTCTAAAGAGAGGAACCCATTTGTGGGAAGCAGAGCAGAGTGTTAGGAGTAAGAAATGCTGTGATCATTCAGGTTCTGAAGTTTAAGTAACAGCTGTGTGTTTCTCTTATTACTCTCTTATGTTAGGATCCCGAGGTAACCCTTGGAATTGCTTTACATCTATTAGAATTAAAAAACTGCTAATATTGATTAGAAGGATCTGTGAAGGGTTATAGTAAAAATAAACTTACTTATTTCTTAATTGGAGGTTTTCTATGCATCTCTCCATTTTGAGTTGTATTAGTGGTATCTGTGTTTTATAACCACCTCCCACTCCGTCCCAGACAAACACAAACAATCAAATACCTACTTATTACCTAAAATCACCAGGCCCAAACTCTTCATTTTCTTATCACAGTTTATTGTTGTACATATGAGGTACCATGCTACTATCAGAATTATATCCAGGTTTTTTATTTTAAAAAACTCAGAGAAAAAATGTTTCCAGTAATTTTCATTCAATGTGAATGACAAGAATATCATAGCTATAAACATTGAAATAACCATTTCATTTCTTCCTGAGGAAGTTCCAATTTTAAGCAATGAAAAAAGGAATTCTATACAAAGCTAGTTTTAAATCACATTAGTTCTCATTCTTTTCTCACATGTATTTATGTTCCTTTTAGAATACCATAATAACCAGCTGGAGTACATAATGTAAAAAGTATGTATGTCCTCTAGAATTTGATGTTGCCTCCAAGATACATTGAATGCTCAAAAATCCTTTAAAAGGTTTGCTACTATAGATAGCATAATACCTGTAATGTGAATGAGTAAATTTTGGTATGATCTGTTCCTTTTTATTTCATTATACAAGCATCCTGTATGTTTTTAAACATTTATCTTAAAGGGTGGACTGTTCGGTAGAGTTAGTTTACCTAGACAAAATTATGCCATTAGCACTTTGTTTAGAAATTTAAATATATATCTCATCATTAAAACACAAATGTACCATTTTTCTTTTTTTATCAGTAGAAATGTCAAAATAAAAAAATTACATTGTATATAACTGCTGGGGCCTATTCTCACTGTGTGTGCCTCTCCTCAGCCAGTTTTCTTAAATTAGTGGAGATGAAAGACTGTTCATTTGTCTTCCATGCTGGGCAAGTACTGCTTAAAAAAGGCAGCAGTAAGCACAAAGATTGAGTTTGCCATATTTGTCCAAATGACTCTGATTTTGCTTCCTTAATTGGGGTCTTAAAAACTTGCTCCTTCTCTAATTCTTTTGACTATTAGATTGTTTGTTTAAAAATTAGTGTATCATTTGAGTATGTAAAACTTTAATAAAAAATATGTAATAATCATAATGTAATTTTAAAAATTTATAGTAAGTGAAAGGATCTCAAACTTTATTTTCTAAGTAGTGAATAACTGATAGAGTTCAGTTTCACACATTATAATGAAAAAGTATTTGGGCTGTAGGTTTTCCTTGCATATCTTTTTTTTTTCCTGATCATACTTTTGGTAACATTTTATAACAGCTTATGTAATCATAGTAGGTATTTACCACTTAATTTTTTTATGTGTACAGTGAATTTAAAAATTAAGTAGATATAAGCATAGGACAATAAGTATGATTCTTTTTTGAATACTTTATTAATCTTATTTAAAATTTAAGTGTAAATATAGTTCAGGAAATCATATCTAGCTTATCTTTTTACTTCCTCATTTAATTTGGTAGATAATCTGTATATTTAACTGTGTTTTATTATCTTCCACAAGAGAATATACAAAATAATCTCAAAAAAAAGTGGGACTTGGCCCTGGCTTATTTTTTTCTGCACTATATTAAAAGTATCATGGGAAATATCAGATTAAAAATCATATATCAATTTGTCTTTTTGTTATAATCTCTACATTACATGATTTCATTTTTAGGTATCTGGAAAAATGTAGTTTTTCTAATTTTAATGTGAATAACATAACATATTGTTTAGAGACACTGTGCTTACTTTTCATTTAATAGGTTTTGTTCTGGAGAAAAATTTTAAAAAGTTATTCACTTTTAAAAGTCAGTATGTTTCTGGAGATGACACATACCTCACATTTTATGCAAGTACTTCTGTAGAACCAGTGAGGACTACTGGAGTAGACTTGTAGCTCACAAAAAGAGGATAAAACTTGTCAATGATATATATTCAGACCCCTATAATTTCTCCCTTTTAGAAGATTTAGTGAGTACACTTTACATTACTATTTACCATTTTAGTATTCTCAGTGTGTTTCCATATACCTTTTGATGGCTTTACAACATATCTCAGAATAGCAATTACATTATGACAGAGGAGTTAGTAATTTTTACATAAATACACTAGAGTATGTATATGAAAAATAATTTTTTTTGCTATAGCACTTAACCTTTTTATTTTGATGCAGATAAACCTCATATATAACTTTTTCACTCTCTGGTCTAGCACAAATTGTAATTTATAATTCTTTCTAAATATTCATAGATTTATATCTTGGCAAGCATTTTTCATGGGTATTATGCCTTTGGCATTTTATGCTACATAGTGATGTTTATTTTTCTTCTCATTTTTTAGGACACTTTATAGGATCAAATAAGAAAACATTGTACAGGCAAACAGTGGTCTAAAAATCTACAGAGACACAATCTTAGTTGATATATAAAAGTGTAAATATTACTATGAAATGGAACAATTCTGCATTTGTGTTTGATACCTATATTGATTGCAGTTGACTTCCACATGAATGCACAGTAGTCTACAATAATCCCACAGGCTCAGATATGGATTAAGAAAAAGGCCATAGGCCTCAAGGCTTGTAACAGGTATGTTTTCTTTTTTGTTGTTGTTGTTGTTTTCTAATCATCCACATGCCAGCACATGGAAGGAACTTTGTTCTTTTTTCTCATTTGAAGAGGTATATTTTTAAACAGCCTTTTGGTAGCTTCTGGAAGCTTTGGGAAAGGTGAGCATTATATGGCAGATGGATTCTCCAGAAGTTTTTCAGTGCTATCTCACTTTCTGCAGCTCCTGCCTCAGCCAGGATGGCAAGGGCTGCCCCAGTTTGTGCAGCAGCTTTGAGAGTTCCACGTTGTGACCTCTGTAGTAGCTTGACAGAAATGCTCTGCTCTGCGGTGGGACATAAAAGTACATTTCATTTTTTTGATTAAAGTATACTTCATATACTTTGATGATGTTTAAATTTGCATCAAGCGTACCATACCTGGGTTGAGATTTATCTTAAGCATGTGGGATATTTATTTATTTAGCAAAACATAAACACAATGACTCTCTTCTTCAAAAAAGACACTCTATATACATACACTGTTTTTACTAGGGAAAGAGCTTTTGTATTAAACTTGTGATTTATTTGTGCAAAATTAAGTGTTAAATAATTTGATTGACTTGTCATAAAAATAGTTGTGACAACTGGTTGGATCTAATATTATGCTCTTATTAAAATCATCCTTGCTTTGAGAATGTTAGATGCTTGATGTTTTGATACATCTATAATATAAAATACTCCTTTGCCATCATTAATTTACATTAGATTTAGAAGGTACGTAATTCTTTCTTAAGAGATGTTTTAAGGCATACAAAAGCATAATGCTAAAAACAATATTGTGGTAGACTTAAAAATGCAGTAGGTAAACCAGGGTAACCTCTAACCTACTATATTTGTATAATTTGGCCTAAAGAAGCAAAAGAATGCCTGTAATCTAGCTTGACTTGGAGGTAGATTTCTCTTCAAAAAAAAAAAAGATTTTAATAATTGGAACTGTCAAACTCGGAAGGGCTGTGCTATGAACTGGCATTTAGTGGAATTCATATTTAGGTTGGATGATCATTGCTAGGATTGTTGTGAAGGAGGGATTTCTGCATGTGTATCTGTACCTCCACACCTTGTACTATTCTGAGATTTTCCATGGAGTCGAACTTTAAAAAGTTTTTATTTAATTCCATGTGCTGTTCTTTTAAAATGTAATATCTGGTATTCCATTTTACATGCCATAGAAGCAAGTCTCATTTTGTATTGATAATTTCAATGTAACATAGCGGTTTTTGTAGGAATCATGATCACTGGAATTAAATGGAGTATTTGTGCTATATTCTTTTTCTTTTTTTTAAAGATTTTATTTTATTTATTCAGAGAGGCACAGAGAGACACAGGCAGAGGGAGAAGCAGGCTCCATGCAGGGAGCCCAACGTGGGACTCCATCCTGGGTCTCCAGGATCACGCCTGGGCTCCAGGCGGCGCTAAACCGCTGCGCCACCAGGGCTGCCCCTAGGATGAGCCTTTGATCTTTGAGTACAGTCTGAGTTTCTGAATTTCCCCATTTTGTTCTCTCTTATTGGCTTACTTTGTACTATTTCTCATTATGACAGAAGTCCTGTTTGGAACAGCAGCTTGGGGTTACCCGGTTCCTGCCAGCTTGCTCCCTAGTATTTCCATATGATAAGTGATTATCCTACATCTTAACTAAGTCTAGAATTTAACCTCCTAGGATTCATTTCTACTATTTATCCCTTTGGAGTTTGAATTGAACCTCCTGGTACTGAGGATTATTTCAATCTTACCTCAGCCTATTGGCCTTTTGGGCATCATTTTCAAACCTGGCTGCTGTGTTTGTCCATAGACAAACCCCTATCCTGTGCCCTATTATGTGTGTATATGTGTGCCCATGATCATGTCCCCTTCATCAAGTACCCTTTCCTCTTGATGCTCTGCTTCCTCATTATAGCAAAATAAATGTAATGAGATTTGTAATACACAATATGTTCTATTTTAGAGTCTAATATGTTCAGGCAAAAGGGTACTAGAACAGAACTTTGTGGTATGCAGGACTTACTGAACACACATTGTTATCTGGCAGTCATTTAGAAGGGGGAATATTTTATTTATTTATTTATATTTTTTATAATATTTATTGACTGTGTTTTTTTTTAAGATTTTATTTATTTATTCATGAGAGACATAGAGAAAGAGAGAGAGGCAGAGACACAGGCAGAGGGAGAAGCAGGCTCCATACAGGGAGCCTGATATGGGACTCGATCCCTGGACTCCAGGATCACGCCCTGGGCCAAAGGCGGTGCTAAACCACTGAGCCACCCAAGGATTCCCCAGAGGGGGAATATTTTAGCTGGTAAGATCACAGATAGGATATATGCTAACGTATGTCAATGTAATCTGACTACTTCATGCAAACTCATGTAAAATAATATAATAGGAAGAGATAGTAATATCTTTTATAACATAAAATATAATAAAAGATGGACTCATATAATATATTCAATATCAGGTTGTTTATTGATGTATTATTAAACTAAAGAGTATTCTATGCTTTTGATTTTGAGAGATAATAGATTTAGTGGTATTAATTTAGAATGTCAGTTTTTATTCCTATTCTACACTATATTTTCATAAACAAGTAAAAGTAGAAGTAGGCCAACAACTTTCTTAATTTACCTAGATTAGATGCATTCTATGATGTTTTGGTGACAGTTGGGTACTGCCATTTTTCTGTAATAGGAGAAGCAAGCAATGTTGTGACACTATTGCCTTTCCTTTACCCTTGCCTTCTCTCTGGTCACTATTTGCATAAAGTCAACCATTCCATTCCCTAAAATAAATGCAGTATATACATGATATTTTGATATAATAAGGAACATATATATTTGGTTTTCATCTCTGGTTCCTGGCACAGAGCTCCTAAAACCCTTGCAATTTCCTAAGTGATAGGGTGAGAGGAGTGTCTTTTGTTATTCATAATAAGCCCTTTTAAGCCAAATCTGAGTTTATGCTAATGAAGTGACTCTTGCTGGGGCCATAGGTAGCTTCAGATAGGGACTAGTTGCTAGAGGAAGGAACATAAGATTAGAGGTTGGGAACTCTCAACCCCAGCCTCTGACCTCTAAAGAAGGAAAAAAGGACTGAGGATTAAGGAAGTTACTAATGGCCAGTGATTCAATCAATCATGCCTCCATAAATGGAACCTCCATAAAAGCCCTTAATGAAGACTGGAGAATGTCAGGGTTGGTGCTGGGAAGGTGGTACACTGCAAACTCCACAGAGACAGAAGCTACTGTGCTTAGCACACTTCTGGACCTTGTTCTATGTACCTCTTAATATGGCTATTCATTTGTATCCTTTGTAATAATAGAAAGTAAAGTGTTTCCCTGAGTTCTGTTAACTATTATAGTAAATTATAAAAGCTGAGGAAGGGGTCATGAGAACCCTTGATTTGTAGCCACTTTGTACAGAAGTGAGTAACCTGGGAACCCAGTACCTGTTTTTAGGGTCTGAAGAGAGGGTAGTCTTGTGGTAGTAAGATCTTTACCTGTGGAGTTACACTACCTTGTGGGTATTTAGTGTTATAATTGATTAAATTGTAGGGTACCTAGTTGGTATCTGCAGAAACTTGCACAATTGCTTGGTATAAACCTGCACACATTTAGTGTCAGAAGTATGAGTTAAAAACCCTTAGAATATATTACACAGTAACCTTGTTGGAGTATCAATTTAGAAGTATTGATACTCTAAAAAGTTTTGTTTTTCTTATTTTTCTGTATCACAAAATCTAATATTATGCCTCTGTATGTTTGTTTGATAGGAGTAAAATACGTGCTATGAAAGATGTTCTACAGGGTCTTTTAAACATTTTCTTTTATTTTTTAAAAGATTTTATTTATTCATGAGAGACAGAGAGAGAGAGAGGCAGAGACAGGCAGAGGGAGAAGCAGGTTCCCCGCTGGGAGTCCTATGTGGGACCCCAGGACCCCCCTGGGATCCCAGGACCCCGGGATCATGTCCTGAGCCAAAGGCAGATGCTTAACCACTGAGCCACCCAGGCTTCCCATAAACAGTTTAATAAATACCATAGAGAAATAGCTTCGATATATGAAAATTATATATTTTATATTAGTTATTTAAAATACTATGGAAATTGTCCTTGAATTTCTATTAATGTATAAGGATTATTTTCATAGTGCTCTGAAGGTAAATTTTAATAATCAACCAAAGAAAACTACCAAATAAATATTATTATATAGGCTACACTTACTACTCTATAGTGACTTAGTGGAGAAAAAAAATAGAAAATTTTTTATCCTGTTTTCAGTTTTCAGTTGATGTATTTCCTGTTTTGGTTTCAGTTAATACTTTTAGTGCTAAAATTTCTGTGACTGTATTAATCTTTTTATAATGAGATGTTGCCTTTTTTGTTCTGCTTCAAAATAAAAATTCTATTGTTTTCCTTTATTCTTGCCTAATAGGTAATGTATCATTGGACAAATCAAAACAAGCAATCTGGATACGTTGAAATCCAAATGTCACTTGTAATTTTTAGAAGGGCTAAGTTTTTATTTTTTACTTTTATAAGAAAATAAGAAAATATTTATTAGCTTGGTTATTTAGTTTGTAATAAAAGCTTTATACTTACATCAGGATCCATTGGAGGGTATTTTCTTCCTTTGCTCTTTCCAAGGCATTTTGTTTTACCTTCTTCCAATAACTGACACCAGAAACCTTTATGAGAATCAAACCTAAAAAAAAATTAAAAACATAAAGCACAAAAATTTATTTTCAAGCAATTTATAAGGTATAATGACCAAAAACATGAATATGAATATATTTTTGGATTTTAATCTATAACCAGAGAGACTGGCATATTTTTTGACTAAATCACTTTGCATAAAGTCTTTTGGCATACTTCTGAATTCTTAGTCCATCTGTCATATTTGTGAGTTTGCCAGATTCCTAATAGAAAAATTGTCAGCAGAAGGTCTCCTATTAATAGAAATTAATAAGCCTACCTCTTTCATCTGGAAGGAAAAAGTTTTATAAATTTCAAGTCTGTTCTTTTCCTTTGTAGAGTTTAAAAATGACAAGTCAGGTTTCATCCATATCTATGGACTTATATAGTACTTATACCATATAATTATAGAGTAATAGAAGCAAAAGGGTTTTGCTGTGCTATGAAGTGATTAATTTTAGGATTCTCTAGCTATCATATACTTAACTTTTTCTCAGAGCCACTTTCTTATTTTGGAATGAACTCTGTATTAAAGTCACAGTATCTATAAATATGGATTTTCATGGCGTGACTATAATAAAAATAATAGCACATTAAACTTATATTTCATTTATTTTTATCTTTCATGTGATTTTATTTATTATATTATTCTTTTAAATTTTTATTTTAATTCCAGTTAGTTAACATACTAAGCTTACACTTCAGTTTGCCAAAATATTTTTTAAAAATATTTATTTATTTGAAGGACAAAGAGAGCAGAGGGAGGGTCAGAGGGAGAGGGAGAGAATCTCAAGCAGACTCTGCTGAGCATGGAGCTGGATGCAGGCTTGATCTCATGACCCTAAGAGCATGACCTGAGCCATAACCAAGAGTTAGATGCTCAACTGTACCCCAGTATACCAAAATATTTTATGTAACTCTTTCTTTGAGCTTTCATTATAACCCCTTAATGATAGAGAGTATGTGATTCTTCCCATTTTATGGCACTTAGCATAGTGTTTGGCTCTTTGTGAATGTTCACTGAATGTTAGTTGAATAAATAATGAAAAAGAAGGAATTATTTGTCAAGGTTTATCTCTCTTGGACTATTTTTTTTTCCATATGCAGGACATGACTTAAATCTAGGCCTCCTACTCTAAGTCTGGTGCCTTTTCTTCTTCACTGATCTCTGGTTATGTTTTATATTATCATTCATTACAAATAAATAGTAATTTTCATGCTTGAATATAAAAACAAAAGTAAAAGTCAGTAATGATAATTCACATTGCTTTTATAATTTAATAATTCTATTGCTATAATTTCTTCACTGGAATTATCACCTGGGGCTACTTCTTCCTTTTGTTTTTTTAATCTACACTACTCAGACTACTGTTTCTGATTTTTTCTTAAAATTATAGTGTGAACAGTGAACAATGGGCAATTGAAATAACACTTTTAGCCTAAAAATGTGAAATACCTAGAGAAAAATTTAATGTAAAATATGTGCAAGATCTGACACTGAAAACTACAAAACATTGTTAGAGAAATTGTAGAAGACATTAACAAAGAGGGCTATATCATGTTCATAGCTCAAAAGACTAAGTATTTTTAAAGTATCAACTCTCTCCAAATTTATCTGTAGATTTAGTGTGATGCCAATAAAAACTCCAGTGCAATTTGTAGAAATTGAAAAGATGATTCTAAAATACATATGGAAATGCAAAGGACATAGACAAACTAAAACATTTTGAAAAAGGAGAATAAAGTTAGAGATCTTATACTACTTAATTTTAAGATTTACTATAATGCTACAGTAATCAAGTCTATGTGGTATTTGCACCAATGAATATATGGAACCAAAGAGAGGGAGTCCAGAAACAGACCAACACATCTAGAATGAACTGATTTTCAAAAACAGGTGCCAAATAAATTTGATGGGAAAGAACAATGTTTTAAACAAATTAAACTGGAAAAATTGTATATCTACAAGGAAAATATGAATATTCATCCTTAATTACACTACATAAAAATTAGCTTAAAGTTAATCATAAACTTTAACTTAAGAGGTAAAACTATAAAAATTCTGACATTAAGCAGGAAAAACACATAGAAAAATTTTGTAATCTTGATTTAGTAAAGATATCTTAGGATTAATGATAGAAGAAGAAGAAAAGATTTGAATATCAAAATTTAACACCTTTGTTTTTCTAAAATACTTTAGAAAATGAAAGAAGAAGTCATAGATTGGGCAAAAGTATTTGTAAAACATAGGACTAATTAAAGACTTGTATTCAGAACTCAACAAAGAAAGATAATAATGCCAATAAAAATTGGGTCAAAGATTGGAACAGGTATTTCATCAAAAAACATATGTGAATGACCAGTAAACAAATGAAAATCTCAACATAATTAGTCATTAAGGAAATGCTAATTAAAATCACAAATGAGGGGCACCTGGGTGGTTCAGTTGGTTAAGCATCTGTCTTTGGCTCAGGTCATGATCTCTGGTCCTGGGATCGAGCTCCATATTGGGTTTCCTGTTCAGCGAGGAGTCTACTTCTCTCTCTCTCCCTCTCTCTTCCTGTCTCTTCCTCTGCTCCTCCCTACTACTTTTTCTTTCTCTCTCAAATATGTAAATAAATAAAAAATAGGTTTAAAATCACAAATGAAATACCACAAACACTCACTAGAATGACAGTTTAAAAAGATCAATACCAAGTGTTGACAAAGACATGGAACCATTAGAACTGCTAGACCAGGATCCCTGGGTGGCGCAGCGGTTTAGCGCCTGCCTTTGGCCCGGGCGCGATCCTGGAGACTTGGGATCGAATCCCACACCGGGCTCCTGGTGCATGGAGCCTGCTTCTCCCTCTGCCTGTGTCTCTGCCTCTCTCTCTCTCTCTGTCTCTGTGTGACTATCATAAATAAATAAAAATTAAAAAAAAAAAGAACTGCTAGACCTTGTTTGTGGAAATTAAGAATATTATAGCCACTTTGGAAAACTTCTTATATATTTAAAAATATAATTAGTATTTGACCCATCAATCCATTTTTAGGTGTTAGCCCATGAGAAATGAAAATATATGTCCATACAAAAATCTGTACACAAATGTTTGTAACTAGCCTCAAATGGAAACAACTCTATGTCTATCAATTAATGAAAGGATAAACAATTTGTAGTATATACATAGAATGGAGTACTACTCAATGATAGAAAAGGCCTAATTACTGACAGATGTAACAATAGGGAGGAATCTCAAAAGCACTATGCTAAATGAAAGAAAGTAGATGAGTGGTTGCTAGGGGTCAAGAGTGAGGGGAAAGGACTGACTTCAGAAGAGCATGAAGAAACTTTTTGGATTAATGGAAATGTCCTGTATCTTGATTGTGGTGGTGTATACAACTGTAACCATATGTCAAAATTCATCAATTATACAATTAAAATGGGCAGATTTTATTATATATGAATTGTTCATCCTTAAAGCTGATTTAAAATTATAGTGTAATTGAATGTGTATGTATATGTATGGATATGATTTGGAAGGTAGTCTTTATGTAGCTAATTTTGTGGAGTTTATAATGTAGCCATATGAGAAGAATGTAAACCTAGACCTCTGTATGGGTATTAGAGACACTAAAGGATTATTTACATCCCACTTATGCAAAACCTATTTCTCATGATTACTGACACAATTGTGTGAGATCAGGACACAACATGATATGTTTTCATGTTATTTATATTCTTGTTTGAATCAATAAGGCAACTAAATAAAGTAGTACCATACTGAGAGGTACAAGAAAGAAAAAGCATTAAAAAGACTATTATTTAAATAACCTGTACATGAAAGCTGGGAAGCTCTAATACAACACCATTTCTGGAAGTCTGCTATTGATATAATATTTTTCATAAACATTTTGTCCTTAGCAATTTCTACAATTGAATTCTGACTCTTTTTAAGAATTTAAGCAATCAAAATTCAGAATCCAGACCGACTATTATTTTTTTGATAATATACCTAACTATAGATACATATCTGGAAAATACACATGTATTATGTGAAAATGAGCAGCCTTCTGACAGAACAATTTTTTTAAGAGACACTGAACTTTATACATAATATAACTGAGAATCAAAATAAAAGTAGGTTAATAACCTAATAAAATGCTTTTATGATTTAATGAACCATTTTGCTGGGATGCCTGGGTGGCTCAGTGGTTGAGTGTCTGCCTTTGGGTCAGGGCATGATCCTGGGGTTCAGGATCGAGTCTCACATCAGACTTCTTGCAGGGAGCCTACTTCTCCCTCTGCCTATGTCTCTGCCCCTCTCTCTCTGTGTCTCTCATGAATAAATAAAAATAAAGTCTTTAAAAAATAATGAACCATTTTGCTGATACCCATTTTATTTGTAACAGCTTTTTTGAGGTATAATTTATCATATCATCCATCTTAAGTGTACAATTAAGTGATTTGCAGCTAGTTTATATCGTTCTGTAACTATCACCATAATCCAGTATTAGAACATTTCCATAATCCCAAAAAGTTCTTTAGAGCCAACTGGAAGCAATCTCTGCTGTTACCTCCAGCCCCAGGAAAGTACTGATCTGCTTCAGTTTCTAATTTGTCTTTTCTGGACATTTTCCCCATTTGAGGGGGGTGGAATTTGTTAATCCACTTACCAGGCAATGGACATTTGGATTAGTTCCATTTTGGGGCTATTATTAATAATGTTTCTGTGAACAAGTTTTTGATAGACATAGGTTTTCAGTTCTCTTGGAGTAGATTCCTAGGAGTGAAATTATTTGTGAGTTTCTGTTTAATTTTTAGGAGACTGCAAAACTGCTTTTCCAAAGTAGCAGTATATTATTCATTATCATCGGCAATATATGAGGGCTCCAGTTTCTCCACATTTTTGCTAACATTGGGTATTGTCTTTTGGATTATAGCCATTCTACTGGTATTTCAGTGTGATTTTCATTTGCATATCACTATGATTGCACATTTATTATGCAAAGTGATAGTGTGTCTGAAGATTGATTCTTTTTATAATATAGCCTGAGACAACTTAAAAAGCTTGTTTTTAAGGTTTCAGTCTTTTTTATTTATTTATTTATTTTTTAAAATTTTTTTCAGTCTTTTTTAAAAAGTACTTTCTACTGGTGTACTATTCATTAGTAATAATTTACAATATTGTTTTTCTCTGGTTCTAACATCTTGTGCCAACTTGAAGGGCTTAATAGATTGGCAGTGCAGGCTCCAGCGGACTGATTGAGTTTCAGTCCTGACTCCTCAGTTTCTTTGCTGAGTGACTTTTGGCTTCACTTTTTTGTGCCCCACTTTTTTTAGCTGAAAAATGGAGCTAATAGTATCTATCATATATAGTATTGGTATGAAGCAATATATGTAAGCATATAAATGGTAGAACATATACATGCATATTGACTTTCAAATGTTATAGTCACTTTAAAAAACAAATTCATCAGAAGAAATTGGGACTCACTATCTTCTTTTTCACCACTTACCATTGCTAGGTGCTCTTTCATGAGTGGTCCAGGGGACCAACAGATTTTAGCTACTATGACTACTTTTATTTTTTGCTACTAAAAAAGGTTTTAATGTGGCACATTTTTACTCAAACTCATTTACAATGGGATGGGAAAGACTGGGCAATGTAAATTTGGTTGCCAGGGGAAGAAGTGGGATGAGAAACAACTGAAGTCCTTGAATTTTGAAACAGCTTCAATTTTTTATGACTTAGTCAAGCCTCATCCACAGAACAGAACAAAACAAAACAAACCCATGATCTTTTTTTTTTTTAATTTTTTTTAATTTTTATTTATTTATGATAGTCACACACAGAGAGAGGGAGAGAGAGAGAGGCAGAGACACAGGCAGAGGGAGAAGCAGGCTCCATGCACCGGGAGCCCGATGTGGGATTCGATCCCGGGTCTCCAGGATCACGCCCCGGGCCAAAGGCAGGCGCTAAACCGCTGCGCCACCCAGGGATCCCCAAACCCATGATCTTTATTCAGCTCCTGGCCTTCAAATTCTCATTGTCCATTTATTGAAATGTTCACAGGAAATTAGTATTAGAAATTCATAGAACGAAATCCAGTTTCATTTGTGTTGACAAACAAGTTAACTGACTGAGAAAGAAATATGTCAGGTTTAGGTATTTAACCAGTATTTCTAACTGTGAAACCTCTTGTCAGGGTCATTGATGGCTAAGTATAATTGTGAGTGCATATGTTCATGGAAAAATAAAAAGTTTACATTTTTCATTTTAGTTGATACAAATTAGCACAATTCCATGCTACACATTATTTTACTGCTTTCTCTCAAATGATCAGTCAGCTCTAAAACACTATGTAACATGTAACAGGAAAGCTAAAATAATGTGCCTATTTACAATGTAGGCATGAAGGCTATGTTGAACAAGAATTGTAAAATACTAATTTCCTTAATTGAATGAGAGGCTTGCATTTATATTGTTTAAAACTTATACTACTTATTTAAATCCTATCCATTCTGACCAAGAAAATCAGATTTTTAAAATATTCAAGTCATTGAAAATTCATGATGACAGTACTAAGTCATTTAAGACAACCAATGACTGCGTGAAATTTGGAAGTCTCAAATATTTTGTTTAGCAATTGGGAAAGGGATAAATAACCCTCTTGCCAGTGGAAATTTATTGCCATTTTTCTTGAAGATAGTTTTGAAATTGGAACTGCTTTTATATTGAAGATAATCAGTTTATAGAGTGCTTAAATTGGAGTACTTTTTCATGCCAAGACTGTATGGTAAAATCTTTGTGTAGACCTAGTTTCATTCATTTATTCTGTGTGCAAAAACTGGATTTATGTGGTTAGCTGAGAATTCATATCTGTTCACAGCTCAGTACATTCTTAGAGGATTTTAAATTTTTTTTAAGTACCAAAGAGATGGTCCTCACTATCACTAGCAGGAAATATATGAAACAATAAATTACATTCCTGAGAACATACATTTTGTGTGGCCCCTGCTCATCTCAATGTGTCTAAAGCACCACAGAAAAACTTATCAGTACAGTTCCTTTAACAAGAGTAACTAACTATAGGGGTAGGATTCCAGAACTGCAAAGGGCTTGGTGAAGGAGGATTTACAACAATTCAGACCTGAGACAACGACCTGAAATTCCAAATATTCTACAACAGGTACACTGCTGATGTGTGTAAGGCCAACTGATGATTGACAAGAAGATACAAAAAGAAACTGAATGGCTGTACATTATCTCCATCAGCAGGGTGAGAGCCTGGGCAGCCCTGCAGGGCGAGAAGCTGTGGTTTCAGAGACTACGCATATCTTATCTTGCTACTTCACCCACTGAGCCCCATACTAAGTTAGAGAATCATATAACGGGCAATTTTAGCCAGATACATCCCAGGTGCAAAGTGATCCACAGTTCTTTGTGTATAGTACGGTGCTTTGATATTACTTCTCTTTAGTTTACACTCCCTTTTCTCGGCAGTGGAGGTGAATAAAAAGCTTGCTGCTGAGCTGGATGCAAAGAGGAGAAATAACACAGCATGCAGGTCAAGGACCATTTCATAAAAAAAGAGATTATGTCTTTATAGAATACTTCACTTCTTTTTTTCTGAAATACAATGCTTTGCTATATGCTCTACAAAAAAGACCCAAAGATAAACTAACTTGAAATAGAAAACTGTTTAGAAAATAAAAGCTTTCTTTTCTAAGAGATACTTTAAAAAGATATAAAGCAGAAAGCGGACTTGAATTTCTAACTGCAAACTAAAATCATTCAGGTTTCTTTAAGGTCAAGCTGAAAGTTAAATACCTAAGGCGAGTAAAGTCTGTGTTAGTACTTGAACTAAGTTCTACAAAGCTCTAATAGTACTCATAGTAGAAAAACACAGAGGTCAGAAGGTTAATAGTAACAACAAAGTAAATGGCTCTTGGGAAGGAAGCTCAAAACTTGAGTTCCTTTGTCCCCCACACCAAAATGTCTTTCTTACATAGGTCTCTGCATATGATTTGCGCAAGACATAAGCAATACTGGATGTTTTTCTGCCAATCTTTTTATTTTAAAGATTTTGTTCATTTATTCATGACAGAGAGAGAGAGAGAGAGAGAGAGAGAGAGAGAGAGAGAGAGAGACAGGCAGAGGGAGAAGCAGGCCCCATGCAAGGAGCCCAACATGGGACTTGATCCCGGGACCCCAGGATCATGCCCTGGGCTGAAGGGAGATGCCAAACCGCTGAGCCACCCAGGGATCCTGTCTGCCCATCTTTATTGTAAAGGATGCTGAAAGGTAAAGGAATCCTGCCTCTCATAACTTATAACTTGCTATAAGATAAAGCATATGATGAAAAGAGAAAATCAGTTGATCTACAGAAGTGAGTTTTATATTGAGAAATACAACGGAAGAATTCCATAACAGTCATTTTCAGTTTCTTTAAGGCTCAGCCTATGACCCTCAAATTAAAAAAAAAAAAAAAAAGTGTTATAGTGGGGGTCCAATTCATAGCTCATCCAACTCACTATCTTCCAGTTGCTCTAGACATGTGAAATAGAAACAAACACAACTTTCATAAATTTGATTACTGGCGATTACATTGGACAAAGTAAGAGGAGGTCTTATATAAAATGCTAAAAGGAGTCCAGAGTCAGGATTAAGGTAAGAGACGTATCTGGGTGCAAAATTGCAGGAGGTACTCACTCTTAGGCATTTGCATGGAACTGAGAGTGAGTGTTTCCTTAAATCCTAATGCTTCTCTTGCCTTATCCTAGTCTTGTCCAGATATAGTCAGTTACCTAAGATCAGAAAGAAAACAGCAAAAGAAAGCCAAACCAGAGCTATAATTTTCGTGGCCGCTGAAGAAGACACCTCCTCAGATCCACAGTGGGTAAAAACATAGAAGCAAAAAATGTAAGTATGTTTAAGAGCACATCTCTCTCTCTCTCTCAAAAAAAAAAAAAAAAAGCACATGTCTCTCTGCCTATTCAGTCACCTATTGGTTGACTTTCTTGCTGCATGACACTGTTTTTGAAAATTGCACACAAGACAGAGGAGAGAGTTCCTGAACCATCTAGTCACTTCTTCATGCTTCCACGAGTTTCCACCATTGTCTGCTAAATAGACTCAGCACTTATTGACTAAGTAGCCTCTTCTGTGGCTATTGTTAGTTTTAAGATTTACAGTTATTTTGCTTCCCTTCTTTCCTTCTGGAGTAAATCTTTGATAGTTAGTGATCAACAGAGGATTTAGGACATTTATTTGCCACACTGCTGAAAAGATAGTTTTCAAGTAATTCATGTCAAACAAATCAGAAAATAATCACTATGTAAGGAACAGCTAACACAATACTTGCATCACTAAACTACAGTTTTTTCAAAACCAATTCTCTCCTGAAACTTTAATAAGTTAATGAGAATATAAACTTACGTTAAAGCTTCTGAGTAATTATAATGAGGAGAGACTCCTAGAAATTTCTGTACTTCATCCATCACTGTAGCAGGATCCATCCTTAGCTGTTGCCCATCGATAATTAGCAACTAAATTACCAAAGGGAGGAAAAAAGACAATGCACATTGAAAAAAGATGTGTAACTGTATAACAAACAATTCCTACACTCTTGAATTTATTCAATGAGAGACATTCTGAGGGGATTTGCATACATTGTTGTTGG
Organism: Nyctereutes procyonoides; assembly: GCF_905146905.1. Classification (NCBI taxonomy): domain Eukaryota; kingdom Metazoa; phylum Chordata; class Mammalia; order Carnivora; family Canidae; genus Nyctereutes; species Nyctereutes procyonoides. Next base: position 994,366 of record NW_026575130.1, read on the forward strand.
ACTTAACTAGGCCATTCTTATTAATGACTTGGAATAAGAAATAAATCACACTAATTAAATGCACTCCTGTTTTGTAATCTGAGAAGTCCTGAAAATACTATGAAAACAAAAAGCCATTTGAAGAGATCAAAAGAGCTTAAGAAATGTGACTACAAAATCACAAATAGAAACCAAGCAAACAATGGTTCCTTCATTCAAGCTGGGAAGGAGAACTGTAAAAAGAAGAAAAGCTGGAAAAAGCCCAGATATAATGAAGCAGAGGACATGTCATTCTCCATGAGTCCATTCAGCGGAGCACTATTTTAGAAATAGTTAGATAATTCATTTGGAAAAAAAGAGGAGATTCCCAGAGAAGCTGAATGTGGACAGAAGTTCTTCCATCAACTGAGGGGAAAAATTTGCTTGTTACTCTAGGGAGGGGGGTGGGTGGCCCAGAAAGACAAAACGCCAGGCAGACCATGATGGAAGATCACAAAGAAACCACGATCTGTTCTTCCTTTTTGCTCATACCTCGCATGCCCAATATTTCTGTTTAGCTTAGACCAGCATTGTTCACTAGAATATGTTGTGACTATGGGCATGTTCTATAGTTGTGTCTAACAGGTACCTATTGAGCATTTAAAATGTGCTAATGTGATTAGAAACTGAATTTTTAATTTTATGTAATTTTAATACAAATTTAAATAGCCAGATGTAGCAGCAGCTATCATGCTGGACAGCATAGTTCTAGACACACAGGCATGCGACACATCTGATGTGACTGGATTGCTTCATGCAATCCAATGTAGGTGCTGAGTTTGTAATCTCGGTTGGTGCCTGGCAAAAGAGAGAAGCAAGGAAGGCAAGAAAAACATAGGGATTATGGAAAATTCTTCAAGGTGTTTCAAAGGGAAATAATGACAATTAAGCAAAACAGTATTTGTCTTGTTTAAGAGTTTCTCAAGCTTTATTGGCAGAATAAGAATCTGGGATATGAAGCTTTTGAGGTTTTTTACAATCAGGATGGACATGCACTAGAAAATACAGCAGGGAGAATTATTCTGAGATACTTTTAGAAAGAAAATTAAACAGTTTGCTTACCTCTGCCTAACTAGTATTCTTTGCCGTAGTCTTATTTACAACTACAGAGTAAAAGCTAGTAATGTTTTAATGAGTAAAAATTTCCTCTATCCTAGAGGCAAAGTCATCAACTTAATGAGATTGTAACATGATGTAAATTCTTATTGCTCAATACCTGAAAGGGAGGGAAATAAACAAGCCATCTCTCGATGTGGCTGGCATACCACCCTGGGACCAAACATCTCTTCTGCAAGGCTCTGAGCTCGGAGGGTGCACGGGGCCCGGCTGAGATCACTTCATAGAAGCTAAACTTCAGAGCTGCGGGGTCTTCATGAGATCGCTGATGCTATGATGAAAAGGTGGATAATTAAACTAGCTTGAACCATAGGCATGAATAATTAAAAACCAATCTCTGTGACAAGTCTCGAAGCTAAAGGAAGGAGCAACTCGCTGCTGAAGAGTTATTTGTGTTTCAATTAATAAAGGATGAAAATGTTTGCTTGGAGCATCAGGATTTAAAGTTATGACACTGATGAAGGTATCTTTTTTGAGAGCTTATTTGGGAGGGGCTGAATTCTAATTGATAGACTTCCTTAACCAACTTTACTGAGTTTTTTCCTTAGTGTATATGTTTATCCAGGAAGCAAACTTTTGAAAGTTGCATTAATGCCCCCTTTGCAGCCCATAAGCAAACCATGTTTACATCCGTTGAAAATCCATAATACACAAACACTCTGCTAGTTCTGCCACAGTTTCGCTCTCTATCTAGTAATGCAGTTTTAGATTAGAAAAGCCCAACTGTCTACTTTAAATGGAGAAACTACTGAAAACTCTGACATGTACATTATCTCAAATCCACAGCTTTTATCATACACTACCTAGCATCCAAAAGCCACGATTATTTTACCTAATGGTAACCTTCCTTTGTGATGAATCAGAATCATTTATTGTACAGAAGTGCAGAAAGCAGCAATCCAAATAGGAAAGTGTTTCATAATGGCTCAGGCTGAGGCCCATGGGTTTGAGGAAATCACCTTTTCCCTAAATTGACCAATAAATATTCAGGCTTAGTGGTAGGTTGTGGATGTTTATCACATCTAGTTGAATAGCAAATTTGCTGCAATTGAGATTCAAATTACTATACTACAACCACCACTAGATTTTGTTAAAGCCTGCATTTTGCCACTATAAAGTGATTTATTTGTAATATTTAGGACATTTTGTTAGCTTACAGCCTTGAAACTTAAAACTTAAAAGCCTTGCTTTTATGGTAAATTCTCAATTTTTTCAGGGGCTAAGCAGTTGCCAAGTTCCAATTTTCTTTTCTCTTTGAGTCAATTAAGGCTTATTCCTCTTTTCTCCAGATACCTAGTGGAAAAGGTAAAAGGCACAAAATCTAATCAGTCAATTTGCAATTTGCTGTATACTCTGATTTAAAAGATGGCTGTAGGAATTTGGCATCAATGCTTAGTGTAGAGTTGTGGATTTCAGTTTTCCACGATGTCTCACTTCCTGTTAGGCAGATTATTATCAATATGCCTACCTAAGATCCCATCTGCTTTATTATGACCTTTTCCCACTCTGTCCCAGGCATAAAACCTTTCCTGACAATCTGTTCTTCCTTTTTGAATCTGGAAAAACTACTTTTGTTAAATAACAAAAGGGCCTGGTGCTGAGAAACTTTATTCTTTTATATCCTAGATTGTCATGAATTATTGTTTTGAAATCCTATCTGTGGGAGTGGAACATACTACTTTTGTCTGGAAGATCAGAGCTATGTGCATGCACTTTATGCAGTGTTATTTCCAACCCTGGTGCAAAGTTTCAGATAAGGAATTTGTGGTTTTGTTTTTGGTTATTACCTTTGTCATTATGTGGTATCCTTCTTTGTCTCTTGATACTATCTTTTCTTTTTAAGTCTATTTTGTCTGATATAAGAAGCATTCCTACCCTGGCTTTCTTTTTGCATGTTAAACACTTTTCTATCCCTTTACTTTCAATCTGTATGTCTTTAGGTCTGAAGTGACTCTCTTGGCAGGCAGCATGTAGCCAGGTCTTGCTTTTTTATCCATCCAGCCACCCAGTATCTTTTGATTAGAGCATTTGGTCCATTTACATTTAAAGTAATTTAAAGTAATTATTGATAGTTATGTACTTATTGACATTTTGTTACTTGTTTTGCATTTTTATAGTTTTTCTCTGTTCCTTTCTTCTCTTGCTGTCTTCCTTTGTGGTTTGATGGCTTTCTTTCTTGTTATACTTGGATTCCTTTCTCTATTTTTTGCATATCTGTTATATGCAAAAATAGAGTTTTTGATTTGTGGTTATCATTATGTTCATATGTAACATCTTACGTGGATAGCAGTCTGTGTTAAGTTGATGGTCACTTAGGTTTGAGGCCATCTTAAAAACATTAAATTTTTATTTCCCCCATCATATTTTATGCATATGATATAAGACTCTACATTCCTTTATTTTGTGAATACCTTGACTAATTTTTGTAGGTATAATTGACTTTACTGCTTTTGTGCTTTAACCTCTATACTGGTTTTATGAGTGATTAACCTACTACTTTTATTTATATGTTTGCATTTACCTATCAGTTTTTTTCATTTCATAGTTTTCTTGTTCTTGATTGTGGCCTTTTATTTCTATTCAAAGAATTCCCTTTAATGTTTCTTGTCAGGCTGATTTAATGGTGATGAACTCCTTTAACTTCTGTTTGTCTGGGAAACTATCCCTCCTTCTATTCCATTCTGAATTATAACCTTGCTGGGTAGAGCATTCTTGGTTGTAATTTTTTTCCTTTCAGTACTTTGAATGTATCATGCTAGTCTCTTCTGGCCTGCAAAGTTTCTTTTTCTTTTTTTTTAAAAACAGTTTTATTTATTCATGAGAGACAGAGAGAGAGAGGCAGAGACACAGGCAAAGGGAGAAGCAGGTTCCCTGCAAGGAGCCCAATGTGGGACTCGATCCCGGATTTCAGGATCATGCCCTGAGCTGAAGGCAGACACTCAACCATTCAGCCACCCAGGTGTCCCTGGCCTGCAAGGTTTCTGCTGAAAAATCAGCTGATTGATTTATGGTGTTTCCCCTCTATGTAACTGTTTTCTTCGCTCTTGCTACTTTAAAAATTCTCTCTTTATCACTACTTTTTGCCATCTTAATTATTATGTATCTTTTTAGAAGCAATGCTAGCCTAATAACAGTTAAGGGGTTTTTGAATACAGCATTTCACATTTATCTCAACTTTATAGTTTCCAAGGAAAAAGGAACCTTAGTCTATTTTTCAGTCTATTTTTTCAAAATATAGATGTGTAGAAGCACAGATATACATACAAGTACATACTATTTTGTTATATTTTCATTTTATTAATATATTTTAATAAATTAATGCAAAATGAATAAAAAATGAAGGAGAAAGTTAGTTTTTCCAGAAATAAAACTCTATCCACCTTTATTCGGATGTAAAACTAGCAAATATTCTGTTTTATTGAGACCTGAGGTGGTTGCTTTTGCTGCAAACCATCCTCCATTCTTCATACTCCCTTTCTTACCTGTTAGATTCTGTCTGTATTTTTCTTACCTGATACCAGGAATATGCTCGATCTGAGGGGTCGATGAGGATGGTGATGATCTTGGCTTTGGGGACCAGAGAAGCTGCTCTTTTAGGAGCTTCCTCTGAGTGGAAGTAATTGGCACTCTTTTCAAACAGAAAGTCAGTGGTGACATTAGATGGGACTGGGAAGAAATCCATATACCTAGAAAAGGAATATTTCTCAAAATAAGACTGTTATACTCATACTCTGATGACTGTAGATGTCAAAGGTATCCCACAAATTCACTTGTTTCCTAAAGTAAAGCCTTTTTCTGTAAGGCATCTGTTCTATATAGTTAGCAAGGGCAAAGTATACAGGACATTAATAATGTATTTTGAGAATGCTTCTCTAAATAGATTTTCTTTTTGTTTTGCTTACTATCAGGAAGAATGGTATGGGAAATAGCAAAAATATAGACACAGAATGATTGAATTGGAACAATAATCAACCTAACTCTATAAAATGTATCTAAATGCAGAAATATTTTAAAGAGGAAAATATGAGTGCTCAGTCAGAAGGAACTTTTGATAAAAACGGATGATATGTTCAGTTCAAATATATTTTAAAAGGACTTAGACAAAAATTTTTTTACTTTATCACAAGTAAAATAATTTCCTTCCCACTAATGTGTAATTCTGCAGTTGCATTCAACTATAAAATGCTAAAGGGCAGGACACATTTGGTGTAAATATTGCCTATTTGCTTAACTTTTTTTTTCCATTTAGAGCCATTTATAGTCTTTAGAATATTCATAAAAGTTTAAAAGGTATGTACATATTTCCAAATATAAAATCCTATCAAATTTGCCAAGGTCATGTCCTATATCTTTAAGTGGGATGAGAATGTAATTCACCAGCAGAGTGAACACAGGAATACCTGAAGCCTTAAGCACAGAAATGTAGGACTTAATAGATTTTTTATAATGTCCCATCTGTACAAAAGCTGTCAAATATAAACTAATTCAGTATGTGACAATATATATTTCTGAGGCATTAAGGGAAAAATTTTAAAGGACAAAAGAGTCCTTTTAGAGAGTACATGCAAATTTAACTTCTAGGGTTTCTCACATTCATAATGACTTCTTCATCCTCCACTCCCACCCTCTTCAATTTATAAGCCACCATAACTTTGGGCTACCATAACATGGTAGTTCAATAATTATTGAACAAGAGAATCATTAATATTTAAGTGATGACTTCTTTATGCAGTATGTTGTTTTCTTTTAGTCATCCTGGTAGGATTCCAGTTGTTAATGTATTGCAAAGTTGGCTGGTAAAACAAAGTAATGTCTTAAAACTCAGGATAATAGAGAAATCCTTTTATGTTTTCTGGAATTTGCCTTGGTAATATGTCATTCTGACATCCTTTTAGGAGGAAACAGATATAAAAATTTCTGGAAAGTTTGATCTGCTATCTGTTCTGGTGTATATTCTGTTTATGGAAAGTGCCAAATTTTAAGGTATTTCTTAATTTAGATGCTCACCGTAGTTCCAGGGATGCTAACGTTATCCCAGATGTCTAGTGGTATCTTGTTTGGTCTAACTGGTCTTGGCCTCGCTTATTCTGAGAAAGGCTCCAACAACCACCAAAGAAGGGCAGAAGGTACTGAATTCTGATAACTTTTAGTTTCTAAAAATGGTCCCACATTCCCAGAAGTCCTCTTTATACCTGGAATAGTTTAGACCTTAAAAACTTCCTCAAGCAGTTCTAGATCTTGGACCTATACCGTGTTGATTTTGCCTGGTGCCAGAGGCTCATGAAAAAAGCAAGGTCCAGTTCTTCTTTGCCTTTATGCCCATATTTTTCTAGTATAGTGGCTGGCAGTTAGAGGCGCTTGAAAAATGTTTGATGAATAAGCAGGTAGATAAGAATTCAGCTCCATATTTTCAGGTAGAAATAGGTATATACTTGGAGAATATGAATTAAAATTATCATAAGAATTGGTGGGTGAACTAGAGTGGTTTAACAATTTGAGGGTTAACTTCTGGCACTGTTGGGAATGCAAACTGGTGGAGCCACTCTGGAGAACAGTTGGGAGGTTTCTCAAAAAGTTAAAAATAGAACTACCCTACAATCCAGCAACTGTACTACTAGGTATTTACCCAAAGGATACAAAAAATACTGATTTGAAGGGGAACATGTACCCCAATGTTTATAGCAGCATTATCAACAATAGCCAAATTATGGAGAGCCCAAATGTCCACTGACTGATGAATGGATAAAGAAGGTATGGCATACTGTTTTATATATATCTATAGATTTATATGTATAGATATCTATATCTATAGATCTACAGATATATATTGTCATTTGCAATTTATATATATATATGTTTGTGTGTGTGTGTATATATATATATATATAGTCATTTGCAATGAAGTGAATGGAGCTAGAGTATATTATGCTAAGTGAAATAAGTCAGAGAAAGACAAATACCATGATTTCACTCATATGTGGAATTTAAGAAACCAGATGAACATATGGAAAGGGGGAAAAGAAAAAAAGAAATAGAAAAACAAGCCATAACTGACTCTTAACTTTAGAGAACAACCTGAGGGTTGAAGGAGGGAAGTGGGTTGGGGGTGGCCTACCTAGATGGATGATGGGTATTAAGGAGGGCACTTGTTATGATGAGCACTGGATGTTGTACGTAAGTGATGAATCACTGAATTCTACTCTAGAAACCAATATTGTACTCACTGTATGCTAACTAACAAAATTTAAATTAAAATAAAACAAAACAATTTGGGAGTTAAATGTGAATGCCTGCCTCATTTAAGCTTTGCTACTTTCGTAGTACTTCAGCATTTTAACTGAAAGATACTACACATTTATTTTTTTACTTAGGTTGCCCATGAGTATTTCTAAGTGATTTTTACTCAAAGCCAGATTAAGATGTTTAGAAATTCTAAGTGCTAACATGATTTTATGGCTCTCCAGGTACTAGTCCAACCCTCCACTTCATCCCCATGTAATTATAAAAAAAAATACCAAACCATAAAATATAACACTTAACTGTATGCATAAATCAAACATTTCTCTTGATCTCCTGATTGCAAATCTTGGCTGTTTTTATCAAAAGTGGTTTTTCATTTTCATTTGCCCTACTTTGCTCATGCCTCAGCTTGTGTTTTGGCTGCCTTTCAGTCAAGGCAGTCTTGATTTCCCACAAAACCATGGATCTAGATTAACTAACTGTGCCTGGGTTAATTCTGTAAACCACCTTGGCATACTGAAACACGTCATCTTCAACTCTATGCCTCTTTGGTCCCAGAGGGACTGCTAAGGTGCTTCACAGAGAGACAGGGCCAGCCTGAGGACTGTAGATACATCTGGCGTCCTTGAGAACAAAACTATAGCTATTGATAATAGATTGACATTTGCAGTTACTATTTGTTATTTGTGTCTCTTATAAACATATAATTTGTCAATAAAAAGTGTTTGCAATTGAGGTGTCTTTAGTGAGTTATAATTAAAATCTTTAGTTGCTCTTTAGCTTTCTACTTATTTGTCATCTCTTTGTAAACTTCTTAAGGGACTTTTCATTCCTGTTATAGTGCCTGTGTACATTACTGACTTATGAACAACTTTTTTTGATTATTCTTACAAATATTCTTAAGTCCTAGGAAGTCCAAGTATTACATTCCTCTCCACTTTTAAAACAGTTTTTAATCACTCTCTTTAGTCCTGATGTTAAGCTAGTTTTATTCTACTGTATACAGGCATATATATTTGAGTCACTGGTCAAATAGCAGCTGAAGTAGTTGGTGCTTTCTTGATTCTCACAGTTGTTATTTGGCACCACACAATTAATCAATATCAAGCCCTGTACTAAAGAATTGGAACTGATGTATATTACAATTAGAATATATGTAAATCTTAGAGGCTGCTCGAATTATATTCATTTCTTTTCTTTCCATCTGGGCCATATACAAGCAACTCTTGAGGGGTTTGATACTTGTAAAATTGAGATCATGCAATGTGACAAGAGAAGTTAATATACAACAACTCCTTATGCTAAAATAACTGCAAAATATTTACGTATGTGCTTTAGAATTATTTTAATAATTTCACTTTTATATCACTTTCTGCCTAGAATTTATACTTTAACAGTAAAATGTACAGATATATTTTATGATTAACATGTTCCTTTGCAACATCTATTCCTACTATGTTACTGTATTTTGTATGTATTTGACACTTTAACTTTTGATTTTAATTTAACTCTTTTCCTTAGATGGTTGATATAGTTATAATTTCAATTCAAAGACCAAAAATTAAATTTTGTATATTGCTAATAGCTTTGTTTATAGTTCTCATTATTCATGAAATATATACACATTTCTAGTTCTATTTACTTATTTACCTTTACACCAAAGCAAAATGGAAAATTATTACATGGACTGTAGCATCACCTTAATGCAAAGAACGCAAGAAGAAAAAGCTATGGAATTACTTTCTTAAGAGTAGAGAGGAATGAAATTCCTGGATGTTTTGGTATTTCTCTGATTTTATGTCTGTAATTATTGTCAAAGATAATTCATGCAAATTGAAATTACATGTGTGCCTCTTGAGGTGATAAGTCCCTTAAACTGAGAAAAATTTCTTATGAATAATTTCTGTGCTTCATTTTATTCAATCCATTTCCAAGGCATAGAGGATAACTTTTATTTGTGGCTACAAATTTATATATTTATAAATATTAGCACTAATTTTATACTGTGCACAGTACATATACTTTTAGATTTATACTAATAACCCATCTTACCAATCAATCCCCCTGTGGTAGTTATTTCTATTAAAGAACTGTACCTCCTCAAAGGTTTTTGGGCTGGGGGAGTTACTAAAGATGGAAGGATGCATAACCAGGAACAAATACAAAGCAGTGGTTCCTGAAAAGACAATAGAGGTTTAGAAATTAATGAAATGAAAACACAGTTTCCTACTAATTAGCATTTCAAAGTCATTAATAAACTAAGTATTGTAATGACTCAAACAGATCCATATTAGTACTCCTTGACTTAAACTGAATAGATAGCATTTGAAAAGAAGCAAATTCTAAAAACTGGAAGTAAGTCTGATGTGAGGAAAAGAGGCCCGTTGGGGGGACTGTCTGACTCCATCTCAATCACTGATTTGGTCTGTGACTTTGGCTTTTAGCTTCTCTTTGTCTTGGCTTTCTTAGAAAATCAACTGCCTTCCTTATTTCATGGGATTTCTTTGAGGATTAAAGACATACTGTGCCTGAAGATATTTTGATATCGATAAGGCATTATATAAATAACAGATTTATTTATTTATTTATTATTATTTATTATTATTATTATTATTATTTTTTAAAGATTTTATTTATTCTTGAGAGAGAGAAAGAGAGAGAGGGAGAGAAAGAGGCAGAGATACAGGCAGAGGGAGAAGCAGGCTCCATGCAGGGAGCCTTGATCCCAGGATGCCAGGATCACACCCGGGGCTGAAAGCAGGAGCTTTAACTGCTGAGCCACCCAGGCATCCCAAAATATCATTATTTAATATATTATACCACCAAAACCAGTACTTGGGTTCTACTATAAGTTCTTCCTGAGACTTATGAAAGCTTATTAAATTTGAGACAGAATTTAAACTTTCAACGAGTTTAATTTTGAATGTACCTTTTAAAAAAATATTTATTTGAGAGAGAGAAAGAGAGAGCATAAGTGGAGAGAAGGATCAGAGGGAGAGGGAGAAGCAGATTCCCCACTGAGCAGAGAGCCCCATGTGGGCTCGATCCCAGGGTCCTGAGATCATGACTTGAGCCAAAGGGAGATGCTTAACTGAGTCATCCAGGCACCCCCTGACAGAGCCACCCAGATACCCCTAAATTTAATGTACTTATTTATAAAAAGTGATGTAAAAAATCAGCTTTTTTGAAAAGTTCCTTTCTTAGTTATATAACTTATAAAATCTGCAGTTTTGGAAAGAGAATGGCATATCACATGTGTCCATGTAGATTTGTGACTATTAGGGATCAAGGGTGTGATTTTTTTTCAAAATGAGCAATGTTATAGACAGTAAAATTAGTTTTTTAGAGCCTAAATTATAAGCTAAAGGGTATAGCTTAGATTACACAAGAAAAAGTAAGGCAATCTTAATTCAGTTTGCCTAAAATTTAATCAGGTGCTTGTAAATGTAACTGTGTTTATAAATCATAATATAAAAATATTTCTGGCCCATGTATTCAGTATTCCTAAGATTCTGGTTTCCACTTCTCTGCTCTAATGTGATTTACATTATTATACAACCTGATGGAGTGGGACCTGTTAATTATATTCCAGGTCAATAGCTAACAATGGTCTTCAGACACAGCCTTATAATATTTTTCTCACTTGGAGAAATCACTATTCTAATTTTGCTTAGTAATAATGTCATGTTGCCATCTGTATTGAGTTTTGAAAATTCTTACCTCTGACAAGCCTTATTTAATATTGTATTTAAATTTAACATATCAACACAACAGAAAAGTTGTTAAAATAACTCTGTCAATAACAAAACTGCCTAAAACAGTGAATCAAAAGAGGCAGTGTTCCTAGATTAAAATATTACCCAAACAAATGAGCATTTTCTCAATAAACATGGGTAACTATAGGGAGTAAAACATAGTAATCTACAGTATACAAAATAATGTTCACAGTGTGACCTAAAAACAGTGGTTCTCACACCTTAATATGCTTTAGATTAACTTAGAGGGCTTGTTAAAACAGGGAACTGAGCCCTAATCCAGAGTTTCTTTCTTTCTTTTTTAAATTTATTTATGATAGTCACAGAGAGAGAGAGAGAGAGAGAGAGAGAGAGAGAGAGGCAGAGACACAGGCAGAGAGAAGCAGGCTCCATGCACCGGGAGCCTGATGTGGGATTTGATCCCGGGTCTCCAGGATCGCGCCGTGGGCCAAAGGCAGGCGCCAAACCACTGCACCACCCAGGGATCCCCTAATCCAGAGTTTCTGATTCAGTATACTTTGAGAATCATGACTTAAAAGAAATGTAGAACAAAATCTAAAATTTACTGAGGGAAAAATGTTCCATACTTGAAATTCAGCATAGAATAAAACTTTCTTGAGCATGGTCTTTAGAGTCAGGTAAATTCTAGGATCAGGATTTTACTTCTAACTCTTATCAATTGTGTGATCGTGAACAAAAATATCTAACCTGAGGCTTAGTTTTCTTACTTGTGAAGTGGGGGTAACATACTTAACTATCAGTGGTTCAGAAGGTCAAGCGAGATAACCCGTGTGAAAATACCCAACTACCTTCATATCTCAGTAAGTTATTTATTTATTTATGTATTTATGTATTTATATTTATTTATTTGAGAGTGAGAGAGTGTGCTGCACATGCATGGGAGGGGGGCTTTGGGAGAGAGAGGGAATCTTAAGCAGGCTTTACACTCAGCATAGAGCCCACTGTGGAGCTCAATCCCAGAATCCTGAGATAATGACCTGAGCTGAAATCAAGGGTCAGATGACCCTTAATCAGGATGCCTAGGTGGCTCAGCAATTGAGTGTTTGCCTTCAGCTCAGGGCGTGATCCCAGAGTCTCGGGATTGGGTCCCACATCGGGCTCCCTACGTGGAGCCTTCTTCTCCCTCTGCCTATATGTCTGCTTCTCTCTCTATGTGTCTCTCATGAATAAATAAATGAAATCTTCAAAAAAAAAGAAAGATGACCCTTAATGGACTGAGCCACCCAGGCACCCAAATATTTTTTTTAAAATAATAACTTTTATGAGATGAAATCCAGTAATGCATTAAAAAATTGAAAAGAATAAAAATCTTTGGGTAGGAAGTATGACATTATAATGTGAAAAAAGAAAACAGATTAATTCCTTTCTTAGATCAACTGGAAACATTCTTTTCTGAATTTTATTTTTAAGAATTGTATTAAATCATGTTGTTTGCTTTTAATAGCATGACCAGAATCAATAAGACAAACTAAAAAAATAGATATCTAATTGTTCACATAGTCAGTAAAAGGCATAATATAATTTATCAGTGGCCAAAAATTTTTAGATGTGGTTTCTGAACTCTGTCTTTACCTTAACATATTCATGGGTTTGAATAAACTGTCCTGTGTGTGTATGTGTGTATTTGAATGTGTATAATGTGTGTATATGTATAAAACAATCATTTAATCAGAGACACATATATTCAAATAACCATCCATAAAGTTTCAGTTTTATTTTTTGTCAGTTTCAACACTAAAAATATTTGAATACACAGGAGACTATACAGATGTGCAAATTATTCAGAAAAATGCTTTTGATAAAACTAAAGTTAAAATGAAGCTGTTTAATTTTTATGGAACTGATGAGATGTTTCTCCATTTAAAAAATCAATTTCAGCATAATACACTCCAGTTCCATCCACGTCGAAGCAAATGGTGGGTATTTGTCGTTTCTAATGACTGGAGGGTATTATGCTGAGTGAAATAAGTCAATTGGAGAAGGACAAACATTATATGGTTTCATTCATTTGGGGAATATAAAAAATAGTGAAAGGAAATAAAGGGGAAAGGAGAAAAAATGAGTGGGAAATATCAGGGAGGGAGACAGAACATGAGAGGCTCCTAACTCTGGGAAACGAACTAGGAGTGGTGGAAGGGGAGGTGGGAAGGGGGGGCGGAGGTGACTGGGTGACGGGCACTGAGGGAGGCACTTGATGGGATGAACACTGGGTGTTATTCTATATGTTGGCAAATTGAACACCAATAAAAAATAAATTTATAAAAAAATAAATAAAAAAATAAAAAATCAATTTCATAAAATATTGATGTACATAGTAACATGGGCCAATCTTAAGTGAAAGAAGTCAAACATGAAAGATTGTACATTCTATGCTTCCATTTATATGAAATTCTAGAACAGGCAAAACTATAGTAGCAAAAGTTGTAGTTTCCTGTGACTGAGGATGGGTTGGGGCATTGACTGCAAAGGGATGTGGCTGGAGAAACTCCTTGGGGAGATAGAAGTGTCTTTTTTTGTTTGTTTGTTTATGAGACAGAAGGGTCAGTGTTGTGTTATACAACTGTGCACAATAATTAAAGTTCATCAAAATTTGCATTTAAATTGGCAAATTTTATTGCATGTAAATTACCACTACAGAACTGGAAAAAAATTTAGTTTCTATAAAAAGAAGAGAAAAACTTTTCTTCCAAAGGTAACTATTATATACAATTCTAACTAAACATTTAGAAACCCAACTGAGTTTAAGATGGCAAATAATGGTTCTGCCATCTAACCATGATTTTGAAATGTCTGCACATCTAGTACGAAACAAGAGGAAGAACTTCCTGCGGGGCTTTCTGAAGTGAATTTGATATGCCAAGGTTCAGAGAGATGTGATCAGTAATGACAAGTGGGAATTTGCTGAAGAGACTTTAGTTTAAATGTTTTTTCTAGTTGTATCTTGACTTTAAATAGATAAGGACAAATGAAATAAATAAGGATGTGAAAATTTTTTTATCATATTTATTATTGTTTTCAAATTGATACTGGCAAATGGGACCAAGAGAAAATGAATAGGCTAAACTCTATGGGTACATTACATAAAATCTTCCTCAGTTATTTTAGACAAATGAAATAAATAAGGATGTGAAATTTTTTTATCATATTATTATTGCTTTCAAATTGATATTGGCATATGGGACCAAGAGAAAATGAATAGGCTAAACTCTTTGGGTACATTACATAAAATCTTCCTCAGTTATTTTAAACAAATGAGGAGATGGAAGGTATTCGTCTTAGAAAGGCATATGATTGAAATGGCTGTTTTCTGTGAAGCAAGAATCCAAGAGCCCCCAATAATTTATCATGCAGGATACAGCATGGATATCTGGCATTTTAAAGTTTCCACTGGGCTTCATTTTTATACTGATTCTTAAACGAGAAGTTAATGGGGAAAAAATTGCATGTCAATTTAAGAAAAGGTGCAAAAGATTTCTCCTGGGTGTGAATAAATACCTTTGTTAGCACATAGTTTTGTTTATGTCTGGAATTTTGCTTGTCAAACATCCTTTAGATTTTTAGAAAACAGTCATCTCTGCAAGAAATAGTTTAGAAATAAACTATATCAGGAAGAGGCTGTTTTTCTGGAAGGGACTGATTATAAAGAGTTATAGATAGTTATAGTGTCTATCTTGATTTTTGATGAAATCCTATTAGTCACCTTCTCAATATGTGATTCATCTTGATTTTAGAAATGTTAACAACACCACCTTTCAATTCAGGTCTTTGGAAAAAATTAACATTTGCTGCCAAATTGGCTACTAGATATTTAAACCATGTGACATTTATTTTCATCTTTTTCACTTTAAAAAATTCCTTGACAAGCATTCAAGTACATTAGCAAGCTAAACAAAGGTTATGTCAGAGAATAAAATGTGTTATTCATTCATCAGTATTTATAGGAATTTTGAAAACTCATTGTGACAAGAACTCACTTCTAGTCATCGGAAGTTTTATACTGTTTGATTAATCATAACAAAAAGCTCTCACCAGTTTTCTGGGGTCCTATTACCAAGAATTTTGGTAAGCGATCACAAGTTTTTTCCTTAGACCAAATGTCTCTGTGGCGTTTGTCATCACAAGGATTCTAAATGGGAAAAGAATATAGAGATGTAATTTTTGTGAATGTCGTGTGATAGAGTTTTTCAACTTAAAAAAAAAGACTTATTTATTTATGTTAGAGAGAGAAAGAAAAGGTGAGCAAGGGGAGGGTGGAGGGAGAAGGAGAGGGAGAGAAAGAATCTCAGGCAGACTGCTGAGCATGGAGCCTAATGTGGGGTTTGATCTCCTGACCCTGAGATCATCACCTGAGCCAGAATCAAGAGTCAGAGCTGCAATCCAGATTCATGACTGAACCACCTAGGTGTCCTGAATTTTTCAACTTCTGTCCTTAAAAAGATATTCCAGGACACAAAGCCATGTGGCTTCTTTTAAATGAAGGCATTGAAATGGCATCATGGAAGCTTTCAAGTAACTCTCTTTTCCAGCCTAAAGCTGGGTGTCTACTGTGGGGTTGGAGGAGAGAAGACATTTCCACTATGGCTAAACAGCTTCATAGCACTGAAGATTTAATATTTTTTCTGCTTTTGGCAGTTCTACATCTTAATTGTGTGTGTGTATATATATGTATGTTTTAAAATAGTGAGTTCCAGTATAGTTTTGGGCAGAGACTGTGCTTCCTGTCAATCTAAAAGAAGGTACACTCTCAGCATTCAATAAGTAACTGAAATATAAGGTATAAGATTTTTATTCTCAATAACTTTGAGCTATCTTGCTGTGCCTAAGGAGGTACACATCTGGCCATAATAATACTATTTAAAGAGATAGCAGATTCCTTTCAACTGCCTTTAGAGGTCAGTAAATGTAAATGTAAAACTATAACTTTATGGACAATGATGCTAAAAAGCACTAAATGTTAGCAAAAGGCTAAAACAAAGGTAAATTACTACCTTAAGGATCTGCTTTTGGTGTATTAGTACATGAATCAAAACCACTATGCAGGCTGTATCTAGAACATCCTTAATTTCAACTGCAAAGTGCCCATTATGTGAAGAATTGAAGTACCCTTTAATACTATTTCAGATACAACAATCAGGACAGTACTCTATTTCTATTCAATTAATATTATAGATGTGTGTAGGTTAAATCATCTGCTTATTTAAAATAAGCAGCAGATATTAAAACTAAAGTGAGAGTGTTCCTTTTGGCTGCTATTCTGGAAAGAAAGAGTTGTTTCAAACCTAACACCTGAAATAATAATGATTTCAGTTTAAAAATAAAGTGTTGGGGCAGTGGGGTGGCTCAGTCAGTTAAGCGCCTGCCTTCAGCTCAGGTCATGATCCTAGAGTCCTGGGATCCAATCCCATGCTGGCTCCCTGCTCAGCAGAGTCTGCTTGTCTCTGTCCCTCTGTCTCCGCGTACCCCACCCCCCCTACTTGTGCTTGCCCTTTCTCTCTCTCAAATAAATAGAATCTTTAAAAAAAATAAGGTGTTTAATCAGTAGGAAAATTGCATGTCTTCCAGTGGCTAACATTTGGTGATATTTTGTAGTGGTTAAGAAAAAAAGATGTGTGTTATAGCAACTGCAAAGTAATATGTAATGATAATTTCACAACCACTGACTTTCAGATTCTAAAATGTGTACTTATGTTTTTTCTTGGAGTTATCTGCTTGTGGTCAGGCTGTAGTTAGCTCATGTTCAAAACTGAATGAATTGAGTATACAGTTCAGAGCTTACTGCAACTTCAATCTGTGAAATTTACTCAGTTCTACTTCTGATGATTGTTATTACCATCAGCTCTGTTAGTAACTCTCTAGTAGCTCAGTAACTCTCATTTAGAACAGTGATTAAGAGCACAGCCTCTGGAACCAGATGGCCTAGAACTGATTCCTACTCTGTCATACAGTAGCTGTGTGAACTTGCATAAGTGTCTTAGCATTTCCAAGCCTCAGTTTCTTCATCTGTAAAATGGGGGATAATAATTATACCTACCACACCACACAGGATAGTTGTAAGGATTAAATGAGTTAACATGTAAAGACACACAATAAGCAATACATAATTATTTGCTAAGATTATCACCTTCCTCAGATCATGGAGTAAGCTTTAAGTTCAAAGTATGTTTCTGCAACTCTAGGACACATGTGAATGTATGCTTTGAAATCTGGGTTATGTGTAGAACAGTTTAAATATGCCATGTTTATGTGATATTTTTTCTTAGGAAGCTCAGTAATTTTGCCACTAAATCCTTTCCCCTGTCCAAAGTAATTCCCAACTAATACTTTGGAGAGCTGCCCATATTCTGCAGCTGCTGGTGGACCCCGTGGTTCAGAAAGCAAATGTCAGTTCTGATCTCTTTTCACCTAACCCTCTGATGACATTTAGTCATTAAAGGTGTAAGGGTGTGCTGTAGGTGGACTGGCTGGCTACTTGCCTCACACACAACCTATTTACCATTCTTTTAACTCTTTTTAGCCTACTGCAATCTGCAAATTGACCCCTCACTCCTGATTGAAAGCATTACAGCCATTGAACCCCTCATCGAGCTTTCAGAATTTCATAATTTATAATGGGTATAGGAACAGAGAATTTGGCCCATTATGAAGCAATAATATAAGATTGCAGTTCAAGAAATAGTTTTTCAAATCTACTAACATTTCCAAAATGTATTTTCTTCCCCTGGATGCCTTCACTTTTCAGATTTTGATTACCTCATAGAACTCCAAGATATATTTATGGGATTAATTAATTATACCAATTATTGAACCAATATTACCTGCCAGAGAGGGTCTTTTTGATCAGGAAAGAGCTCAAAATACTTGTGAGCCAGCTGTGCTGGAGGCAGAGTCTGAAGTCGCAAGTTGGTCCAGGTTTGCACGAAGTTGGCCAGATTAACAAATGTATACAGCCCCAGGCGGTCATTCCCATAGTTGGACAAATGCGTCATAAAAATGCTGATCTGAAAAAGGAAAATGGACTTCAGTGTACATACAAGTTATTTTAACCCTAGGGGAGAGTACAATCATAGCAATGCTTGTTTTTCTTCAGTGGTCCTTGCACAGGGTTTCAATTCATGATGTGTTTTTGTGGACATATCCCAGGTACTCTCATTATTTCAATGCATATTAGAGTATGTGTTATTAGTAAGATTTGATGAACATTTTTTTCTGATATTTTAATATAATACATAAAAAACAATATATCCATGTTGATGCAATTAGTTTGATGCTGAATAGCATTCTAGATGCTCACACATAATGACTTCATGATATGTGAACTATTCATAATTTGTGGCAGCAGAATCTCAGGAGATTGGAATTTGATAATTTCAAACTACTTAATTTGGCTTATAATGTAGTACTACAAGTTAAAGAACATAAATAATCAATGTATTACCACTGTTAGCAATAATTGAATATCCTCTGATTTATATTTATTAGAGGCAATAATGACAGAAGGACTGTCATTATGGCAGGATGACATATGGCCTTAGTGACATTATGGCACTAAGGACTGAACTTTTCGCTAAAATATTAACTATTTTCAATCAGTAACATTTCCATGTGTCTATTTTCTCAAACCCATTTCCGTAGTTCCTGGGTCTATTATTTCCAATATCAGATACCTCTTTTAAGACAAGATTTCAGTGTTTAGCTAGATAAAATTAACTCTTCCTATGGAAGCAGCTGACCTAGATTGAATTCATGCATTGAAAAAAAAAACACACACAGCATTTTCTTTATAATAAAATAAATTTAAATTCTGTAGGTTTGATTAAATTGGTCTGGAATGTAGAATGGACTTTTTAGAAGCTACTGTTTCCAGTGAATGCAAGTAGTTTCTGTTGGTGAAGTGTTGACAAACGGAAATAATTCTGCATGAGATTTTCAATGGCAAAGAAATCATTGTCGCATTTATGCTGCTATAAAAAAGATCATAAAAATAATTCATGTGATAATTGTACTTTCCGAAAATATATAATATCATGCGAATGAATAGTAATAATAGTTATAATCATCATAATAATGAATATAATAGGTTCATTCATTAGAGACTGAAAAAATATTCAAGGAAATTTATTGAGGTAAAGTAGCAGAGATGAGAGAATGGTTATATTAAGATTTGATACAATGAATGAGAAAAAATCTAATTACATCTATGAATAAGAGGAAACAGTGATACGCTTTATTCTATAGAATAAGTCCTGTTGGCTTTAAATGAAAAGCTTCAGCTGTGATCAAGAATATTTAATTGTATTTCTATTCACTCTGCCTGGAGCACATATTAAATCTTAGAACTTTCACAAACAAAATAGTTTGAGGGTGACTTTAAATAGCTACCAGTGGACTGATGGAGTCATGGAATTGATAAACAAGACTTTTACCATACTGGGTATTTCTGAAAAATGAGACTTCTTAAATTTAACCTTCTGGTTATTTTTATAGTAACTTCAATTCTGTGACTTTGATTTCTCTTCCTTTTTTCCTCCAAAATTTATCATAAAGTCACCTACTGAGAGACTTAAGACAATCATGTTATATTTGGAAGTTCTTTTCTAATGTCTGATAGAAGCAGTCTTTCATCATTCATTTTATATGCCACATTTTTCAATGTAGTTCAACAAGAAAAGCCGAATGATACTTCAAATTGCTTATTAAATGAAAACATTTTAATACAATGTAATATGTGTATAAATTAATCCACTTAGACACTAGTTCATATTTCTTGCTTTATTTATGAGAGATTTATCAATACTTCTCTGTGTCTATTTCACTTGACTAGCATCTGCATTGGGCATGAAATGGGAAATGTGGAGATACTGTGTGACTCAGTGATACTAATACATTTGAACTCAATTTGAATTTACTTTTTAACCCAGGAAACATTTTACTCTGTGACATTTAAAGCAGAGTGTCACTGTTTTACCCGTATGAGTATAGAAAGTAAAAAATGCTACTCTGTCTGCTAAAGACAGAGGTAATCCAGAATGAATTATGAACTAGTTAATGACATTGATTTTGCTGAAAGTTAACCTGATTGTCAAGAATTACAGTAATACTTATAAGGTGTTGAACTTAATCCCATAAAGAAAAGCTACTTAGCTGCCAGCTGTGGAACTTTGCTCAGGTTTTTATTTTATTTTATTTTATTTATTTTATTTTATTTATTTATTTTATTATTTATTTATTTATTTATTTATTTATTTATTTATTTAAGATTTTATTTATTTATTCATGAGATACACAGAGAGAAAGAGAGGCAGAGACATAGGCAGAGGGAGAAGCAGGCTCCATGCAGGGAGCCTGACGTGGGACTCGATCCCGTGTCTTCAGGATCACACCCTGGGCCAGTGGTGGCGCCAAACCGCAGAGCCACCAGGGCTGCCCTCCTCAGGTTTTTAACTCTATTTTTGTATATCTACTTTAACATAATGCAAAGTGCACCATAAGCAAAAGGACTGTTTCAAAGTGACAGTTTTAGGGATCCCTGGGTGGCTCAGTGGTTTAGCACCTGCCTTTGGCCCGGGACATGGTCCTGGAGTCCGGGGATTGATCCCGCATTGGGCTCCCTGCGTGGAGCCTGCTTCTCCCTCTGCTTGTGTCTCTGCCCCTCTCTCTCTCTCTCTTTCTCTCTCTCTCTCTCTGTCCCTCATGAATGAATAAAAAAAAATCTTAACAAACAAAACAAAACAAAACAAACAAAAGTGATGGTTTTGTACTGTGTGTTACCTTATGACATTTTCAGATTTTGGACTCAAGCCTGGGATTTGTTCTTTTCTTCTAAGAAATTCAAGGCCATAAAGGGAATATAATTAGGACATAAAATAATTTCTTTTTAAACTTTGCATGTATATGTGTGTGTGCATGTGTATGAATCACCATATTCTGTCTACACATAGAATATTCTATATCTCTTGCTGAACATGTATCCTCTCCAAGTTTTCTTTATTAATTTTTAGTTAGGAAGATATGCACAACAACAGGACTAATGAGAACAGACATGTAATGACAATGTTTTGGTAAAATAATTAGCTTGTTTTCCAGACAGTATTTCTTTCTTGCTCCTGTTCTGACCTATGACAACTGTTAATGTCACTTTTATTTCTTGGCAACGGTTCTGCTAAAATAGAGAGAAACAAGGAGCCTTGAAAGGGTTACCAGTTCAGGGAAAATAGATACTAGTTTTTCCCTAGAGAGGATGACTTTATAATTTTAAGAGTGCTTTAGAACTAAGGATTTGTTTGTTTGCCTTTTTAAAAAGGATAAATGTATCAAAATAAATGATTATATATGTAGAATCAAATGAGAAAGAAAATATCAAAGAAGTTACAATTGCATTTTATTCAAGAGTTTTTGCTTACATGCATACCAGAAGTAATTAGTTGTTACCAAAAGGACTAATTAGCTGCTTAAAATTCAAATCACTGGAAACTCTGCCAAAGGTATAAATTTTATCTAACAGTTGAAAACAATTTTTTCTAGCCTGATAGACACAGACATGTATAGCAATATACTCACTGTGATTATTTTCTGTAAAAGGCAAAAGCTAAATGCCAAATATCGTATACACTGGTATTTATGGGAGAGGAAACAGATATCATTTGTAAAATGTGGCTAAAAGAAGGATGTGGGAAGCTGTATCAACACTTTCTAGCCTCAACCATGTGAATCTAGTAAGTTCCAGGTATTGGAGATGCATGAATTGCTACCGAGAAGAATAAAGACCAAAATATGGATCCTGGTGCAAAAGCTTTTGACAATGCAGTAATCTGTTTCTTTTGAGAAGGTCAAGGGGAGGGTAGAGGAAATAGGGGTATAAAAAAGTATGTTACTTATAATATTTATTATAAACTATGCCATGTATGACCAAACCCAGAAACATTTTTCCTATCCTGCCACATGCTCTGCCTGGTTCTAAGTATGCAAATATAAATATGATGCTCATTCTTGTAAGCATTGTTTGCAGAAAAATTCAGAATTCAAAAGGCACAAGAGAATTTACCATGAAAAAAGTCGGCCTCCCACTTCTGTTCTTCAGCCAAGCAGTTTTGTTTTGGTATCCTTGCAGATGACCAAAGATTCAAAAACCTAAAAACATATGTAACAGATCTCCTAGGAAGTTTCTAAAAGTTCAGATCACCAGCCCTTACACTCAGTGATTCTGATTTGTTAGGTCCAGAAGGTGCCCTGGTACCTGCATTTTAGGAAATCATCCCAGTTGTCTTGATACAGTTACTGTTAAAATACAATTTGAGGAAAACTGGCCAGACCCATTGCTTATTCTCATAGAAAAGATCCATTAACCAAAAGCCATTGACTTTTCTGTACTGGTTCTTTTGCATACATTTAAAAACAAACATGTCCTGTGAAGTCCATAAATATGTTTCCATGTCCCAGTCTTAGAGCTATTCCTAGCACAAAGGACAATTTGGTAAAGTGCCCTTGGCCGTGCCTTTTGAGGACTTCTGTACCAGTAACATATGTATGTTAAATGCACACATCTACATGCTAAAAGAAAAGATCTGGCCCATATAGACATGTGCAGTTGGTTCCTAATTCCTCTTCAATCTCATGATTATTATTATTATTATATATATATATTTTTTTAACCAAAGCAAAATTCTCCATTTCTACATGTACCCCTCAGATGCATATTATAACTTCTCCACTTAAAAGACTGCCTTGCATATTCATTTTTACTTTATTTCATGGCACTTAAAAGGTTGTGTGGTTAGGGCACCTGGGTGGTTCAGTGGTTGAATGTCTGCCTTTGGCTCAGGTCGTGATCCTGGGGTCCCGGGATCGAGTCCCAGGTTGGGCTCCCCACAGGGAGTCTGTTTCTCCATCTGCCAGCGTCTCTGCCTCTCTCTCTCTGTGTCTCTCATGAATAAAAAAATAAAATCTTTAAAAAAATAAAAGGTTGTGTGGCAGAGGACAAACATATTGTAATTATTTGGGGGAAAAATAAGGAAAACAATTTTTATGGGGTAATGGGCAAACTCTGGAAATTTCATTTTTATTATGAAAAATGTATAAGTCTCACCACTGTTGGGATTGTAGTCTACTCCATAAGCACATCTCTTTCTGGAAAATAATTTTAAAAATTTTTGATTAGAAGGCTATTCTAATGATGCTTTAGAACCTCCTATTCTAGAATTTCCCAATTTGAACCCTAAAGAGTTCCTCACTGCCTTCTGAATTAAATAAAATTCAGGATATCATCCTTAGTGATGGCATGGTCCCAGGTTACCTTTTCAATCCTTTCTTGTTTCCTTATTCTGTTCTTAGGGCACCAGGCAGCTTGCCTTGCTTATTGCTGCTGGGTGTTTCTTGGTCTTGCCTACTTCCATGGCTTTATTTATGCAGCTTCTTCCCTCTGCACTTTCTTAAAAAAATGTTTAATTTATTTATTCATGAGAGACACACACACAGAGAGAGAGACAGAGACACAGGCAGAGGGAGAAGCAGGCACCATGCAGGGAGCCCAATGTGGGCCTCGATCCCAGGACTTTAGGATTATGCCCTGAGCCGAAGGCAGACGCTCAACCACTGAGCCACCCAGGCATCCCTGAACTTTTCTATCTCAATTCTATATATCCAGCCTTATATCTACCTTTCCAGATCTTTCTAGGCAAATTCAGTCTTATAATAATTTGAGTTCCAGAGTACTACCGTTAGGTCTTTCCAACATTTTCTTACTCTGGCTTATTATGCTTTAAAAAAAAAATTGGTTTATTTGTATCTAGATTGTTAAATTCCTCAGGACTGACACAGGGCCTTTTCAACTTTATTCTTGGAACTGCCTGTGATTTTTATGTAGCATGTTCCTTGAGTGGGCACACTGATCATCTTATTTGTAAAGTTGGGAAAATCTAGGGTTTGTTATTTTTTCAGTGCCATTCCTTCTGGTAATTCCATAGTACCATTCAAATTGTGGACCTCCTTAATGCCTGATTCTTGTCTCTTCTAACTTTATCCCCATTTACCTATATTCCTTTCCCTGCACTCTGCCGAGGCTTAACTTACTCTACCACTCTCTTGCTTCCGTTTCCTCTAAAACTTCCTTTGTAAATAAACTACATCTTTTAGGTCTTTGACTTTGGCCTGCACAGTGGTTAAGACAAACCATAAGAGACTCTTAGCTATAGGAAACAAACTAAGGGTTCCTGGAGGGTAGGGGATGGGGGGTGGGGTAACTAGGTGACCAGCATTAAGGAAGGCACTTTGAAGGAATGACTACTGGGTGTTGTATGCAACTGATGAATCACTAAATTCTACCTCCAAAACTAAAGATAAACTAAAAGTTAACTAAATTGAATTTAAATAAAAAATGGGTAGGAAATATCAGAAAGGGAGACAGAACATGGAAGACTCTTAACTCTGGGAAACGAACTAGGGGTGGTGGAATGGGAGGAGGGCGGGTGGTGGGGGTGACTGGGTGGCGGACACTGAGGGGATGACCACTGGGTGTTATTCTGTATGTTGGCAAATTGAACACCAATAAAAAATAAATTTGTTATTATAAATAAATAAAAGATAAACTATATGTTAACTAAATTGAATTTAAATAAAAAATGGGTAGGAAATATCAGAAAGGGAGACAGAACATGGAAGACTCTTAACTCTGGGAAACGAACTAGGGGTGGTGGAATGGGAGGAGGGCGGGTGGTGGGGGTGACTGGGTGGCGGCACTTGACGGGATGACCACTGGGTGTTATTCTGTATGTTGGCAAATTGAACACCAATAAAAAATAAATTTGTTATTATAAATAAATAAAAAATAAAAAATATATAAAAATAAATTAAAATACCTAATTTTTATTTTTTAAAAAGTGGGTTGTCACCTCCTGGCTCTTTGTTTTTAGTAAGTCACTTAAACTCTCAGTACTTTCATTTACTCACCTAAGAGGGGGAAAAAAAGGTATAAAATAGTAATTACCTCACATTGTTGTGATAAAGTGCAATAAAACAAAATATTTAAGTAACTACTTGACACTTAGTAATTGTTAAAAATTATAGCTATTTATTGATATATTATTATTATTTTGGAGAAACATCATTTCTCATTTATAGCTTCCTTTGAGCAGTTCGTCAACCTTATCTATACCTCTAGGATCTTAATTCTCTCATTTTTTCTCTGTATCAGATCAATTCCTCTAGCAGGTAAGATTCTATGGTCAACAATTTGAACTCCTTTCCTACTGTCACATTCAGATTTCTCAAATCATCCCTTTGCTTTCAGTATTCTACAAATCTGAGACTTTATATCATTTTTCATTCAGTTCTTTCAGTTTCTTCATTCCACATATGGATTATTCAGCACTCTAGAGAAGAAACACATAATGGGAGCTTTTCAGGTCACATAAGCACATGGTCCCCAATCTTAGTGACTCCTCCATACTACTGGCTGTCTTATTCACAATCTTCAGTTCGCTTCAGCAGCAATTTCAATCTTTCCTCTTTCTCTTGAGGCCTTCTGCTTCATCTCCACTCTCCTTAATCTCCCTAGTTAACCATCCCATGATCAGCAGGGAGTAATGGTCATCAGGCAGGAACTCTTTCAAATTTCTGGTGTTCTTTATAGACATTTGTCTTCCCCACCCCCACCCCGGTTTTACTGAGAAATAACTGCATACATTACTATGTAAAGTTTGAGGAGGACAGCATGATGCTTGATTACACACACACACACACACACACACACACACACACACACATATATATATATGGTGAAATGATTATCATATGATTATGATCATAATCATTTCAGCTAACATCCATCTTTTCTTATAGATATAAAAAAAGAAAAAAGAGGAAAAGAATGAATGGAAAAAATTTTCTTGTGATGAGAAACAAGATTTACTCTCAACAATTTTTTTTAGAAAAAAAAATTTTTTTTAGATATTGTCCATGATATACATTACATGCTTAACACTTATTTGTTTTATTACTGGAAGTGTGTCCTCTTGGCCACTTTCTCTAGCTCCCCCTCCTCCTACTCTCTGCCTCTGGAACTCTGGTAACTACAGGTCTGGTCTTTTTTGTTCTATGCGTTGTTTTTGTCTTTAGATTCCACATATAAGTGAGATCATACAGCATTTGTTTTTGTCTGACTTATTTCATTCAGCTTAATGCTTTCAACATCCATCCATGTTGCCACAAATAATAGGAGTTCCACTTTTTTTATGGCTGAATAATATTCCAGTGTGTTTATGTGTATCATAACTTCAATACCCATTTGTCCATAAGTGTCCATTATAAATAATGCTGCCATGAACATGGGGGTATGGATATCTTTTTGAGGTCGTGTTTCATATATTCCCAGAAGTGGAACTGCTAGATAATATGGTAGTTCTGCTTTTAATTTTTTGAGGATTCTTCATATTTTTTTCCATAGTGGTTGTACAAATTCACAACAGCACACAGGGTTCCCTTTTCTCAACATCTATGCCAGCATTTCCTATCACTTATTCTTTTGATGATGGCCATTCTAACAGGCATGAGGTAATATCTCTGTGGCTTTGATTTGCATTTCCCTAATGATGAGTGATGTTGGCATCTTTTCATGTACCCACTCGCCTTTCATATATCTTCTTTGGAAAAATGTCTATTCAGACCCTTTGCCCATTTTTAATTATTTTTTTTCTATTGAGTTGTAGTTCTTAATGTGTTTGGAATATTAACTCGTATAGAGTTCGCAAATATTTTTTTCCCATTCTATAGGTTGTCTTTTCCCTTTTTTTTTCTAAGATTTTATTTATTGGGACACCTGGGTGGCTCAGTGGTTGAGCATCTACCTTTGGTTCAGGGCATGGCCCCGGAGTCCCAGAATCAAGTCCTGCATCGGGCTCCTTGCATGGAGCCTGCTTCTCCTCCCTCTACCTGTGTCTCTGCCTCTCTCTCTCCATCTCTCTGTGTCTCTCATGAATAAATAAATAAAATATTTAAAAAAGATTTTATTTTTATGAGAGAGAGAGATGAGAGAATGAGCTCAAGCAAGGGGAGGGGCAAAAGGAGGAGCAGGCAACCCACTGAGCAGGGAGCCTGTTGCAGGACTTGATCATGACCTGAGCCAAAGGCAGATGCTTGACCAACTGAGCTGCTCAGGTGTCCCATCTTTTCCCTTTCTGTGGTTTCTTTTGCTGTGCAGAAGATTTTTAGTCTGATATAGTCCCACTAGTTTATTTTTGATTTTGTTGCTTGTACTTTCAGTGTCATACCCAAAAAATCATTACGGTGACCCATGTTAAGGAATTTTGTTCCTACGGTTTCTACCATGACTTTCATAGTTTCAGGTCTTAAATTGAAGTCTTAAACCATTTTGGGTTAGTTTTTGTGAATGGTATAAGAAATAGGTCCAGTTTCATTCTTTTACATGTGAATATTCAATTATCCCAGCACCACTTTTTTTAAGAGACTGTCTTTTCTCCACTGAGTATTCTTGGCTCCCTTGTCAAATATTAGTTGACTAGATATCCTTGGGTTTATTTCTGGGCTCTCTATTCTATTCTGTTGCTCTTTGCCTGTTTTTATGCCAGTATCATACTGTTTTGATGACCATAGCTTTATAGTATAGCTTGAAACAGGAAGTGTGATACCTCCTGTTTTGTTCTTTCTCAGGATTTCTTTGGCTATTTAGGGGCTTTGTTCTCAATAAATTTTAGAGATTTTTTTTCTACTTCTGTAAAAAGTGCCATTGAAATATTGATAGGGATTGCATTGAATCTGTAGATGGCTTTCAGTAGTATTGACATTTTAACAATATTAATTCTTGTAATCCATGAACATACCATATCTATTTATTTGGATCTTCTTTAATTTCTTTCACCAATGTCTTAGGGTTTTCAGCATAGAGAAATAAAGTTTAGTTTATTCTTAAGTATCTTATTGTTTTTGAGGCTATTGTAAATGTGATTGACTTTAGTTCTTTTTCTGAAATTGGTGTATAGTAATGCTACTGATTTTTGTATGTTAATTTTTGTATCCTGTAGCTTTACTGAATTCATTGATTATATCTAACAGTTTGTTGGTAGAGTTTTTAGGGTCTTCTCCATATAAAATCATGTCATCTGTAAATAGAGACAATTTTACTTCTTTCCAATTCTGATACTTTTCATTTCTTTTTCTAGTCTGATTGCTCTAGCTAGGACTTCTAGTACTATGTTGAATAGTAGTGGTAAGTGTGGGGATCCTTTTCTTGATTTCTAATTTTAGAGGAAAATTTTCATCCTTTATTTATTATTTATTTCATGCCCTTTATTATGTTGATATATGTTCCTTTTATGCCTAATTTGTTAAGAGTTTTTATCATGAATGGATGTTGAATTTTGTCAAGTGCTTTTTCTGCATCTGTTGAAATGATCATATGTTTCTTTTGTTTTATTAATGTGATGTATCACATTAATTAATTAGAATATGTTGAGTCATCCTTGTATCACAGGGAGAAATCCCACATGATCATGGTTCTGGTATGGTAGGTTTCCACTTCTGTTTGTCTCAAGAAACCTTTTTAAATTTATTTTTTAATTTCTTATTTGATCTACTATTCGTTCAGGAGAGTATTGCTTAATATATGTATTGCTTAATACATGTGTTTGTGAATTTTCCAGTTTTCTTCTTGTTACTTATAGTTTCATGCCATTGTGGTCAGAAAGGATACCTGGTATGATTTCAATGTTCTTGAATTTACTAAGACTTGTGACCTTTTAATGTGCTGCTGAATTCAGTTTGCTGTTATTTTATTGAGAGTTTGTGTATCCATATTCATCACTGGTGTATAGTTTTTTCTGATTTTGGTATCAGAATATTGCTTGCCTCATAAAATGAGTTTGGGATGTTTAGAAGAATTTGAGAAGTATTAGTGTTAATTCTTTTTAAATTATTTGGTGAAATTCAGCAGTGAATTTTGGTCCTAGACTTTTCTCTATTGGAAGATTTTTTTGATTACTAATTCAATCTTACTAGTTATTGGTCTATTCAGGTATTTCATTTATTCCTGATTCAGGTTTAGAAACTGTATGTATCTTTCTAAGAATTTTTCCATTTCTTTAACTTGCCCAATTTCTTGGCATGTAGTTGTTCATAGAGGGGCATCTGTGCTCCTTTGAATTTCTGTACTACTAGTTGCAGTGTCTCCTTCATTTGTAACTTTGTTGATTTGGGTCTTTTCTCTTTTTTCCTTGGTTTGTCTAGCTAAGTCTTTGTCAGTTTTATCTTTTCAAGAAACTAACTTTTGGTTTGGTTAATCTTTTCTATGATTTTTCTGTCCTCTATTTCATTTATTTCTGTTCTATATTATTTCCTTTTTTCTGCTAACTGTAGGTTCAGTTTGTTCTTTTTCTAGGTTTTTGAAGTGTAAAGTTAGGTTATTTAGGATCTTTTGCATTCTGATATTGGTATTTATTGCTATAAACTTTCTTCTTAGGATGGTTTTGCTGCATCTCATTGCTACCATATTGAAAAATATAACTATGACATATGTTTACTATCAGTGAGATTTATGCTACCTTTGTGTTTTTAGGATATTAATTACCATTTTTTAACTTCCACTCAGAAAACTCCCTTTAGATTTTCTTGTAAGGCCCTGAAGCTTTTTTTTTTATTTAAAGATTTTATTTATTTATTCATGAGAGACACAGAGAGAGAGAGAAAGGCAGAGACACAGACAGAGGGAGGAACAGGCTCCATGCTGGAAGCTTGAGCGGGACTCGATCCCAGGTCTCCAGGATCACCTGGCTTCACCTGGGCTGAAGACGGTGCTAAACCGCTGAGCCACCTGGGCTGCCCAGCTTTTGTTTATTTTAGGAGTCTTTATACTTCCTTTATTTCTGAAGGATTGTTTTGCTGGGTATACAATTTTTTGTTGTTATTTTCTTAAAATATTTTGAATATGTTATCCCATTTTCTTCTTGCCTGAAAAGTTTCTGTTGAGAAATCTACTGATAGTCTTATGGGGGTTCCCTTGTATGTAACTTCTTTCTTTCTCTTTCTGCTCTTAAAACTCTTTGTTTCTGACTTTTGACAATTTAACTGTAATGTGTTTGATGTATTCCTATTCAGGTTTAGCCTATTTGGTATCCTTTGGGCCTCACAGATTTGGATATCCATTTCTCTCCCCAAGTTTGGGAAGTTTTCAGTTATTATTGCTTTAAATATATTTTGTTATTTTCTCTTTCTATTCTTTTTTCTGGAATTCCAATACTACAATATTGTTTCTTTTCATTGTGTCCTATAATTCCCAATAGTTTTTTTATTCTTTTCTCTTTTGTGTCTCTGGGAATTTCCAATGTCCTATACTCCAGCTTGCTAATTCTGTCTTTTGTGAGCTTGAGTCTGCTTTTGAAACTCCATTAAGTTCTTCAGTCCAGGTATTCTATTTTTCAACTCTAGGATTTCTTGCCCTCTCTCTCTCTTGTTTGATGGTTGCTATTTTCTTGTCACATTTCTCATTTTGTTCATATACTGTTTTCCTAATTTCCTTTAATTTTCTATCTATATTTTTTTTGTAATTCACTAAGTTCCTTAAAAGGATTATTCTGATTTTTTTCTGACAGTTCATATTCTTTTTCTGACAGTTCAGTTATTTATTTATTTATTTTTAAAATTTAAATTTTTTTTTATTTATTTACGATAGTCACAGAGAGAGAGAGAGAGAGAGAGAGAGAGAGAGGCAGAGACACAGGCAGAGGGAGAAGCAGACTCCATGCAGGGAGCCAGATGTGGGACTTGATCCTGAGTCTCCAGGATCACACCCTGGGCTGAAGGCAGTGCTAAACTGCTAAGCCACCAGGGCTGCCCTTTGGGTCTATTTTGAAGAAGATATGTGAATATATTTTGGATATCATTTTGGTTCTTGCCTCATATGTAGGAAAAAGAAATCAGCATTCAGAGCATATTTAATTTTTTTTTTTTAAAATCAGGGTGGACTCTGAAGCAGTAGGATTGTTCTCCTGTAAATGGACATTGTATACTCTTAATGCCATGTTGTACGATATTATCAAGTGTTATATTGAGTATAATACTGTATTTTGTCTCCTTTAGCATCAGAGTCTAGTTGTCTTTATCTGCTCTATTTATAGAAGGCAAAGGACATATTTCATGTTATGGCATGGTACATCAAGTCATCATAAAAACTCTAAATATAGTATCTATGTTCTTCAAAATCATTGTTAACTCATAAACATTAAGCATTTAGGATTCGTGGGATATAATCATTAAAGTGACCTTATTACTTTTTGCACACTCCCTTCAAAAATCATTCAGTTGTAGGTGGTTTTCTCCTTATCTCTGGATGAAGGCTAGAAGAGGCATCATGTCCTCCTTGATTTCTTGGGTGACAGAAAGTTCTCAGATAGTTTTAAGTTGCCAACATGGTCTTGATTTAGTAGTTTGATTCCCTTGGTCCAGGAAATAAGCAACACTCCAAACCTGTTACAATATTGAATCTTATCTCTCCCAACTGTGACCTGGTGCAGGAGAGAATCTCTAAGAGAAGCTGGGAAAAGAGGCTGATCAATTCTTCTCCAGTGGTGATTTTATTCTTCATCTTGTTTACTGAGGCTTCCAATCCCACAGTGTTTAGGACATGGAGATGAAGGAAGGAAAATAATGCAGGGAATTATTACTTGACTTAGAGTGTCATGAGATGACATATATTTAAAGCTATTTGACATCTTTGGAGACACTCCTTCTAGGCCCACCAATGCAGTTTCCTTTACAAGGTTAGTGTACTCCCCAGTTCTTTTGAGCAGGATCCCTTTTAAATGGATTCCAGGGCAACATTCCTACTAAGAATTCCACATCTGGACCTAGGATTTAGGGGCCTTTGACCTGACTTTGGAAAAGAGGGTACAGCGGTGCCTGGGTGGTTCAGTGGATGAGCATCTGCTTTCGGCTCAGGTCGTGATCCAGGGGTCCTGGGATCAAGTCCCGCATCAGGTTCCCCATAGGGAGCCTGCTTTTTTCCTCCTCCTATGTCTCTGCCTCTCTCTGTGTCTCTCATGAATAACAATAACATCTTAAAAAAAAAAAAAAGGAAAAGAGGGTACATACTTCCCAGACATGGCCTTTCCTTTTCTGACAGACCAATTAGCCAAACTCTCATGCTTTAGTTTTACCAGGCATGAGGTAGACACCAGCTAAATGTCCCTCTTTTACAGGGAACACGGACCAAGCTCTCTGATGGTTCCAGTGACCCTCATGCCAGAACTGAGATGAGCAGCAGGGCAATCATTCACCTCTCTGCTCTCACATGGATAGAAGGTTGTGGGATTGTGTTCGTTACATAGCATAACTCTTTCGAAATATCTTCCTCAGAGACCCTCCTTATGAGAAACTTGACCATTTTATCCTGGGTATGGGTGAGACATCTGACATTTTTGCATGGTGGTCCTGCTCACAGTTCACTTGGGTGCCTAATATCTTTCATATTTTTTGTGCTATTACAAATGTTTTATGTTAAAAATTACTTTCATTAGTTTATCACTGTGTCCAGTGGGAGTAAAAAGATGTCACTTTCAAAAAAAAAAAAAAAGATGTCACTTTCATTTCTAAGGCTTAGATTCATTGAGTACTGTTTTTCTACCTGACTTGTAGCTTAGTCATCATTTAAAAACCCAGAGGAAAGCTCAATTGCAAAACAATTTGGCAAGGGGCTCTTAACATTTTGAATGTAGGATCTGATAGGTTTTAGAGGAAATCTGGAAGGGTAAATCAATTGCTCTCGATTAGGGACAGGTTTCAAAGGT
Source organism: Nyctereutes procyonoides (assembly GCF_905146905.1). NCBI lineage: Eukaryota > Metazoa > Chordata > Mammalia > Carnivora > Canidae > Nyctereutes > Nyctereutes procyonoides. The sequence goes on from NW_026575130.1 coordinate 1,027,301, forward strand.
ACACTGATGAGGTCAATGTAATTTAAAGCAATTTAGCTTGGGCCATTTGTCTTTCTTTATCACATTTATGTCTCTCACTTAATTTTTCTGGATATACATTCAGAACTGCAAGTTCAGCCCTTTTATTATAAGCTAATAATTGATGATCAAGTAAGATTTCTGTTAAGTGCCAGAAGTAATTCTATTGGTTTAATTCATTGTCATTACTTTAGCTGCTGAACAAATGTTTACATGTCACAAGAGTGCCTCCAACTCTCAGACCACTAGTTTTTTTTTATTAATTTTGCATTGTGTACCTTGGATATGATATTCTGATTTGTTTCTACATTATTCTGAAAGACCTTATTGGAGTTATTTAGAGCCCAGACAACAGCTGTTTTTGTTCTAGTAGATTCAAAAAGTGACAGGATAATGAATACAGTTATAGCTTATGATAGATTTAAAATGGACTAATTAAGAGAAAACCTGATTTAAGCAGCAGTGTTGCACAAAGGTAATTAATATTCAATTTTGCAATGAAAAAAATTTTTTTTTCTGGTAGAAAACACTGTTTCTTTGTTTGAAGGCACTGCCTCCATAGCATGAAAATATATAGTGAAAATGAAATTAATTCTCCTTAAAGGTGTTTAATTTAACTGAAAAAAACCTTAAAATGGACTCACATGAAAATCTAATTTGAGCTTATATGTGAATGAATTCAGTTTAATCACAAAATCAACTTCATCATCAGGAGGTTTCAATTTATTGTATTTGCTCATAAAGTTAAAATTACTTTTGTTGGGTTGAGGAGGAATCAACATACCAAATATATTTAATCCTGTGAATAAAGAAAAACTAGGCTTTAAAAGCTAGTGACTAATTGTTGTCAAGTTTCTAAATATTCAAGAACATTTAAACTTTTTATTTATTTAAGATAACCCCTTTAATAAAGTAATTTGCAAATTATTGAAAGATTTAGGGAGTATCAATTTTGTATAGGAAATTTATGTACAGATTAAAGACTCAAAAAGTAAGAATAAAGAATACTGAAGAATAAACAGTCACTAGATTAACAAAGTCAATCTATACCCTCAATGAGGGGAAAAATAGTAGAGCTTGACTGGGCCTATACAAGTTATACCTTACTGTTTTGATTGAAAAAAATACAAAGATATTTTAAGAAATAAACCTTGGCACATGATACTATAATCAAAGTAGTTCTTTTAGGACTTTGAAAGGATAAGGAGACTGACTCAGATATGAGTCAGCTAAGGTCCTTTTACATGCTGGGCATTGGATGGCTCAGTTGGTTGAGTGTCTGACTTGTGATTTTGGCTCAAGTCATGATCTCAGGGTTGTGAGATGGAGCCGTGTTTGGGGCTTTGTGCTCAGCAGGGAGCCTACTTGAGATTCTCTCCTGTCCCTCCCCCTGCTTGCACAATCTGAAACCTAGAACTTAACTGGTACCTCAAGAGGCAAACCTCATTTATTTTGTTTTGTTGTGAAAATACATCTAGTTTTGATGGTTCCTACTAGTTGTGGTGGAACATCCCATAGAGTAATGATATTCTTCTGTAATCTTTACCTAAATTAGGAGATAGGCTGATAAATAAATTGAGGGTACTGACACTGAAATAAGAGAATGTTTTAAATGTTCTTAAAATGGAAAATGATAAAAGCAATGAACTTAAGGATTCCATGAAGGATAAGAAAAAGCTGAGCAGAAGGATGCTTTTGCCTTTGATTCACTGATAAATTTTTCAGAAATCATTCTTATTATATAGCATAGGTTACCCTGAGTAATCTGCGTGCTATTTTGGTGAGAAAGGCAAATGGCAAAATCCTTCCTAATCTGTCTCTATACTGGGATTTCAGTCCTACTTCATTGGATTCTTCAATGTTTACTTCCAAGTACCTTCACATACGTAATCTTGATCTTCATCATAGCCCTGTTAGATTGCTATTTACTCTGTTTTTATAATCATTAAGAAATTTGATACTTGGATTACTTAAAGCAAGTGCTTGTGACTTCCCTCTGCTGCCTAACTGGCTCCTTACTGGCTCTGTCCCAGCCTTCTCAGTGTCATCTATTTGGCTTTCCTCTTCCTGTCTTTTTTTTTTTTAATTTTTATTTATTTACGATAGTCACACACACACACACACACACACACACAGAGAGAGAGAGAGAGAGAGAGAGAGAGAGAGAGAGAGAGAGGCAGAGACATAGGCAGAGGGAGAAGCAGGCTCCATGCACCGGGAGCCCGACGTGGGATTCGATCCCGGGTCTCCAGGATCGCGCCCTGGGCCAAAGGCAGGCGCCAAACTGCTGCGCCACCCAGGGATCCCCTCCTCTTCCTGTCTTACTCCTCCCTCACTTCCCCACAATTCAGGGACTTCATTATTATCAATTTTTTTCACTTTTCATATTTAATTTAAACCCTCCTCCTTAAGACCTCCATTACTGCTGAAGTTCATAATGTTTCTTTCCCTTTTGAAACTACACATAGTGAATAATTCAGTACCTAATTACATATATTTTTTATTTTTCTCCATTTTTTTCAGATGTTTATTTCATACCTTCTAAGGTAAAATGTAAATTTCTAACAGAAGGTATCATGGCTTAAACTTTCTAGTCCTATCTAGTTCTTTGTAGTGGGTATCTCATATTAGATACTTAATAACTATTACTTAAAGTAACTTCTCAGTTTTTTAAGAGACTTCTACTCTTCAGAAAATGATTTGGCTGCCTATTTTCTTAATTTTCACAAGAAGAGTACATAGTACCAATCTATATATGTGAGAGTGAGCTCATCAAATGCAACGGATTCATTAGGATATTAGGGCTTAATTATCACAGGTTGAGAAGGATGGTTTGATGGACTGACCATCAAAGGCACCAAAATGAAAGGTTAGATAATAAATGACCTTTGCCATAATCCATCTTATCATAATAGTATGCAACTTTCTGTTTGTACAAAATGCTATTAATGCTTCTTATAAGGAATTATGCAAAGTAATTCAAGAAGAAACACTTAAAATAATTTATACTATTTAACATATGGGTGTAGTATGACAAAATACACAGGGAATCAGTTTTCTCACAGGTTTTTTTTTTCAAATCTTAAATTCAATAGTGACTAGAGTAATTAAATAGAAGTAGAAATGTTTCAGAAGTATACCGTAAAAAAACTGCTAAAAGTCTTAACCTTTTATGTGACACATTTTTTTACTAGAGCTAATAAAAGTTAATGACACACTTGCAGTTCTGTCTCACTTTAACTGGGGGTAGGAATATGTGTATGTTGGTCAAAAAGGAATGGAGGGAAACACAAGCCAGCTAATCAGCCTCTGACCATCTGGGATTCAGCCACAGAGAAAATGACATGCAGATGACTGCAAACAGGAAAACAGTTCTGCATTGACAATATGTGTTTACATGAGTCTCTTCCCCAGGGGCTTTCTAATTCACTGTGGAACTGCTGTTTTAACAGTTGTCAAGCTCCCTTTCCACAAAAGTCCAGCCTGAGAGAGAAGTTTGGTATGTCTGTACATCTTTAGGAACAGGCAGAGGCAAACTACACAATTCCAGTTATTATCAGTTGCCATAGAGATATGGTTCAGCTTCCCTCTGCGTGAAGGAGGGTCCATAGCTTGTGCCTCTCAGTGTGCAAGGTTAAAGAGGGTGGGGACAAATTTTATCTATCTATCTATCCTTCTGTGATAAGACGGAGAGAGAAAAGATATTATCCCAAAGCTTTGGCTAGTAAAGAAAAGAACATCAAAGGGACAGCAACTTTTACACCAAAGAAGGTAATAAATGTAAGCAGTATTTGATGATAGATGAGTAATAATTATTAATACATGATATTAATAGGATATTTGAGAAAAGAATTGAGGTGAATGGAACTAAGAACAAGAGGAGCCTTAAATTACTAAAAGAATGAATGAGTGAAAACTAAGCAAAATCAAAGTGGGGGAAAAATAGAAATTGGAAGAAAAAATAATTCATGGCTTTATGGTTAAAGGGAGACTAGTTGGATGTTGGTGAGGGTGCAGAGAAAGGAGAACCCTCAAACTATTGGTGGGAGTACAAACTGGTGCGGTTACTCTGGAAAACAGTGTGGAGATTCCTCAAAAAATTGAAAATAGAGCTACCTTATGACCCAGCAATTGCACTACTAGGGATTTACCCCAAAGATACAAATGTAGTGATCCAAAGGGGCACCTGTTTCCTTATGTTTATAGCAGCAATGTCCACAATAGCCAAATATGGAAAAAGCCCCAGACGTCCATTGACTGATGAATGGATAAAGAAGAGGTGGTATATATATATATACACAGTTACTACTCAGCCATCATAAAGAATGAAATTTTGCCATTTGCAACAATGTATATGGAACTAGAGGGTATTATACTAGGAGAATTAAGTCAGAGAAAGACAAATACCATATGGTTATAGTCATATATAGGATTTAAGAAATGAAACAGATGAACACAGGGGCAGGGAAGAAAAAATACAATAAGATGAAAATTGAAAGGGAGGTAAACCATAAAAGATGCCGAACTCTAGGCAAGAAACTGAAGGTCGCTGGACAGGAGGTGGGGTAGGGGAATGAGGTAACTGGATCATGGGCACTAAGGAGGGCACTTGATGTTATAAGTACTGGGAGTTATATGCAATTGATGAATCACTAAACTCTACCTCTGAAACAAATAAAAAATATTGTATGCTATATCCCTGAAACTAGTAACACACTATATGTTAACTAAATTGAATTTAAAAAAAATTAAAATATTAAAAAAGGGATTTTAGTTGGAAATATTGGCACAGATAGGCTATTAGATAAAAAAGATCCTGATGGAAAATTTTTTGAGTCTTCTCTGTGAGGCAAGAAAACAATCAGTGAAATCAAGGCTGAATGTTGGAGCATTGAATTGATGAAATGAGCAAAAGGGTTTAAAGTCAAGTCTGAGAGAAGGCTGCTGGTAAAATATGGGTATTATTATAGGTAGCATGAAGTCTGCTGTAGACTGTGATGAATGATCAGGATTCTGGTCATGAATCTCAGCTGTTAATTTTATGAGGGTCATGGAACAGAGTGAAAGGAAAAGATGGCTTTTGTCATAGCAAGCTGGTTCAGAGCAAAAGAAATGACAAAATTATAGGTGACAACGGGGAGGCAGTCACAGAAAGGGATTCTTACAAAAGCTACTGACGATGAACTCAAGGATACTTGCACCTGAGTGAGTGACTCTGGAGAGAATTCTCTTGAAGCTCAGGGAGATAAGGAGAAGTAAAAAAATTAGAATCAAAATTGTGCCAAACATTTTGTGAATGTTCATGAGTCTTTCTTAAGTGGTGGGAGCATTTAAACACAAAAATTACATCCAATAGAATTGTTTAAGTTTGCAGCATGCTATTGAAATATTCCATCTCCTTTCACTTGGAACTATAAATGCTTAGCAGCATGGTGGGCAGCACTGTTGAGATCTTTGTGCAATGATGGTTAGTTCACAGTCCAGTCAGCCATTCAGAATTATGAATATATATTTTAAAATTTTGAACAAAACGGTGCATTACTTTCTATATAGTTCATCAGATCTGATTTCTCTTGTAAATATAAGTAGGGATCGTTTGTAAAATAACAGTGTAGAATTTCCTGTGCAGACAGATGCTTTTTATATTTATAAAGCTCGAGTTCCTTTTTTTTCTTTGTAATGCCCTGGGAAACTGGAAACTGATAGGATTTTTCATATCAAGTTTAGTTTAACATATGGCAGAAAGCTCTGTGAGACTATCTCCAAACTTTGCAGTTAACAGTTTCCAGCCTACACAGGAAGCGAAGCTGTGCCTCTGACGCATTCCCATTATATGGGAAGACCGCAGAGAACAGCCTCAAGTTAAACCACAAAAATTATGTTTATACAAAGCGCAGCATTCAGTTTAAACCACAGTAGCACAGGAAACTTCAGTTGAGGCTTCAATTCCATTTTTAAGTTGTCTAGCAAAATATTTCAAGGCATAGGGATAACCAAGTAGCTATTAAGTCTATTTTTCAGCCTTTAGGGAGATAGCTAAGCAAAAAAATTCTGAATATGGATATTGCCTATTCTGAGGGGCCTCGGTTTAGTAATCACCTTGTGTGTAAGTCTTCTACTAGATTCTTAAGTATAACCAAACCACACAAACAAGTACCTCGACTATCCAGAATCCTTGGGAGAGAGGGCTAGGATGATCTTTGCACAAAATAAATTTTGGCTATTACATTCCTCCTATGTTACGGAGTATATGGAAAATAAAGCATTGCATGTAATAATTACTTTAGCACCACATAGAATGTATATCTTGTCACAAAATAGTTCTATGGTACCATACAGCTATGCTTTTTTGAGTTCTTGGGTGCTTTAATTTTTTTTTAAATTTAAATTCCATTTAATTAACATACAGTATAATATTAGTTTCAGGTATACAATATAGTGATTGAACACTTCCATACGACACCTGGTGCTCATCATAAGTGGTCTCCTTAATCCCCATCACCTATGTCACTGATCTGCTCCCCCCCACCCCGTAACCATCAGTTTGTTCTCTGTAGTTAAGTCTGTTTCTTGGTTTGCTTCTCGCTCTCTCTTTTTTCCCTTTGCTCGTTTAAGTTCCACATTTGAGTGAAATTATATGCTGTTTGTCTTTCTGTGACAGACTGATTTCCCTTAGCATAATACTCTCTAGTTACATCTATGTTGTTGCAAATGGCAAGATTTCATTCTTTTTGATGGCTGAATAATATTTCTTGGGTGCTTCTTAGTAAATGTTTTGTTAGGGCAGGAAGTCTACTCTTGACAGCTTCATTTCCACTGTTATTGCCCTAGTCATTCTTTCTCTCATATATCACTTAGAATGAGGAACCAGATTAAGAAATGTGGCTTAATTCTGTTAAAAAAATGAGACTATTGAAGGCTATGAGTGTGGGCCAGGGATATGCTAGCACAATGACAGTGGAAAGAATGAGGACTATTCTCTTACTCTTTGTTTCCCTTTGATCAGATTATGGAATCTCTTTGAACCCTAGTTTCCTCACCTGTAAAATGTCTCATGGAATTGCTTTTCAGGTCAAATAAGACAATATATATAAAACCTCACAGAATTAATGTTGGAATTAAACAAGGTCATTTCTAAACAGTATGGAGGGCAAAGTAGGTTCCCTTTGTCTACTTCCCTCCCTTGTCAAAGGCCCTTTCTTGCATATTTCCCTGTTTTTGCTGTAGTTGTTAAAGGAAAGAAGTAGGATTACAGTTAGTTGAAATACTATATTATCTTATGGAATTTTAGGTGTTAATTTCAATGTCCAAACAAAAAGATACTTTAGATATTCAAAAAGTATTGCTGAACTGAATCTGTTAATATTTTGCGTTTAAATAATTTGTATAAATATTAATAATTTAAGTATTCATAATTAGACTGCTTTGGTAATTTTTTGTTAATAAGGACTCTTATATTAGCATTTTTAAAGTAGCCTCTAGAACCAAGACTAGGCTTGAACTCATGACCCCAAGATCAACCCATTCTCTAGCAACTGAGCCAGCCAGACATTCCTTGTGTTAGCATTTTAAAAATCAGTGCCTGTCTCATCAGCAAATGATGTTGGGAAAATTGGACAGCCACATGCCAAAGAATGAAATTGGACCACTTTCTTGTAACATACACAAAAATAAACTCAAAATGGATGGAACACCTAAATGAGACACGAATCCATCAAAATCCTAGAGAACACAAGCAGCAATCTCTTTGACCTTGGCCGCAGCTTCTTGCTAGACATGTCTCCAAAGGCAAATAAAATAAAAGCAAAAATGACCTACTGGAACTTCATCAGGATAAAAAGCTTTTGCACAGAAAAGGAAATGATCAACAAAACTAAAAGGTAACTTATGGAATAGGAGAAGATATTTGCAAATGTCTTATCGGATTAAGGGTTAATATCCTCAACCTAGAAAGCATTTAACAAACTCAACACCCCCAAAAACAAAAAAATCCAGTCAAGAAATGAGCAGAAGACATGAATGGACATTTCTCCAAAGAAGACATACAAATTGCTAACAGACACATGAATAAATGCTCAACATTCCTCAGCATCAGGAAAATACAAATCAAAACTATAATAAGATACTACTCCACTGGTCAGAATGGCTAAAATTAACTGAGGAAACAACAGGTGTTAGTGAGGATGCAGAGAAAGGGTAACCCTCTTACAGTGTTGGTGGGAATGCAAACTGTTGCAGTGACTGTGGAAAACAGTATGGAGGTTCCTCAAAAAGTTAAAAATAGAGCTACCCTATGACCCAGCAATTGCACTACTAGGGGTTTATCCAAAGGATACAAACATAGTGATTCAAAGGGGCACATGCACCCCAATATTTATAGCAGCAATGTCCACAACAGCCCAGCTATGGAAAGATGTCTATTGACTGATGAATGGATAAATAAGAGGTGGTATATATACACAATGGAATTTTACTCAGCCATCATAAATAATGAAATCTTGCCATTTGCAATGATGTGGATGGAACCGGAGGACATTATGCTAAGTGAAATAAGTCAGTCAAGAGAAAAACAAATCCCATGTGATTTTACTCATATGTGGAATTTAAGAAAAAAGCCAGATGAACATAGGGGAGGGGATGGAAAAATAAAATAAGATGAAAACAGAGAAGGAGGCAAACCTTAAGAGATGCTGAATTCTAGGAAACAAACTGAGGGTTTCTGGAGGGGAGTGGGGTATTTAAGTATACTTAAATACTTAAACACTTTTTTTTTTGAAGCAGGCAGCAGCTTTATTTCAGAACAAGACTCCCCAGCCTGCCCCCCACCTCCTGCCCCCAGAAGCCTGGCACACAGGTGAGCTGGGCAGCTGTAGGCCTCGAGAACCAAAGCAGAGGGAAGTCTGAGTGTGTTCCTCCCCTGACCAGAGGGACAGGTCACCACTGATGTGGTGGGACTCCTCAGCTGTCCAGGGAATAGGGAGTGAAGGCATCAGGGTGCTCTAATGTCCAGGTGAGGCAGGAGAGGGGCGCACCTTCCTGGTTGGCAAGGGGAGAAGCAACAGTTGCATTTCTTCTGTAGGAAGGACTTGGAGGACAGTAGAGCAGAGAAACGCAGTAGGGCCATCCCAGGACTGAGTTCTGGAATGCCAAAGGAAGATCCAGAGTGACAGTAGTGCAAAATCCGAGAGACGAGGGCTTTCCTACGGAAAGCATAATTGGGGTAATTGGGTGATGGGCATTAAGGAGGGCACTTGATGTAATGAGCACTGAGTGTTGTATGCAATTGATGAATCACTAAATTCTATTCCTGAAACTAATAATACACTATACATTAACTAAATTAGATTTAAATAAAACGTTTTAAAAAAATCACTGCTTTACTTCTCTTATGAAGAAGTGATAGAAACTCATTAAAGAAAAATTGAAAAATAGAGGAAAACAGAAAGAAAAAATATACCGATTTCTCAACATTTAAAAATGCATTTCTTTTCAGTATTTTTATGTATAATTTTTTCAAACAAAGTTTTGATGCTTTATGTATAATATTGTATCCTATTTATCTTTTATTTTCCTGATATAGCCAAATTATTTATAGGCATAAATTTTTAAATCTGTGTAATGTATAAGCATTTATTTATACATTATTTAAACATTTCCCTTCACTTGGACATTGTTTGTTTCCATTTTATTTCCCCATTACAATGAATACTTTTTCTGTATTTAGTACTCTTTTCTTAGGACAGAATCCTAGAAGTGGAATTATAGTATTAAAGGGTACAAAGATTTTTTAAAGCTTTTGCCAAGTTGCAAATGGAAATCTCAGAATCATGATTTTACTACAGAGACACCTAGCCAAGCCTTCCTGGCATTTAACTATCCTGTTTGCTCCAAATGAAGGCCTTAGCCTTCTGCTTCACCATGGATAGAGAATCTCACCTGGGATTTGCTCACTTTACTCATGACAGTGCAGTGAGTATTCAGATGGCCTGATATTGGTTTTTGAAGCTTGATTTCTAATGTCTATTAAATAACTAATTTCTAACAAGAAGGACCTGTTATTATTATTACCATCAGTATTACTGACATTTTTAAAAGAGCACATGGAAGCACAGAGTAGACTCTGCAGAACCAAGGTGAGCATGTCCTTCCTTTCTTGTCTCAGAACCTACACTGTTCATTGGACCCATAATCTGGCTGTGAGCTCCGGACACAGGCAATTTACCAACAAGTCCTACTCAACACGAGGTTCACTGGTTTGGAAGGAAAGATGTGGGAACCCACTCATCTTAGAAACCAGAAGGCCCAATTATCTATGTGACTAACACCTCTCCTGAAGGCTTTTTCACATGACCTTCAGTAGGAATCCTAATTCAGCTGAGGCCCAAGGCCAAAACACCAGGAGCAAATATGTCCAAATGCAAATATGGCTCCACTGAGGGCCTCTATCCAAGAGAGGAAATTACTAATGTCTGCAACAGGCAGCACCATGCTCTAGGGCCACAGACAAGTGAAGTTTGATGGAACACTGAGCATTAGCCAAAGGCAAGAAAGCCAGTAGATTAAATCCTGCAAAGTAAAATCTTGTTAAGATCTACTTGTTTTTACAGGGCATGCTCAGGCAGTCTAAACCTCAAATATAATACAATACTATGTGCTCTGGCTGTAAGATTGAACCTGTGTATCTCGGGTTCTGAGGGGAATACCAAATTGGTGAAATCCCAATTTGAATATAACTGGGCACCTTCTTAAATTTTCTTCGCTGACCCAGATTTTTCTTTCCTCAGCCTAATTCTCAGGCCTCTTTGTGGGTAGTGAGAAATGATCTGGCTTTGACCAAGTTCTTCTAGGGCTGAAGTTCTTACAATAAAGAAAGAAGTGAATAGGCAGGGAATTGAGGTTTCACATCAAAACAGAAGCTCTCCAAGAATTGTACACAAGGATTTATGCATGAGATGTATAAGAGGCATCAATTAAAATAGGATATTGTAAACAACTTGCTGTTTCTAAAACATGCAAGCATGCCTGTGGGGCTTTTGTACTTCCTGTTCCCTCTGTCTGGGGTTGAAATCCAGGAGGTAAAGGCTGGCGATCACACAGAGTCCCATAGGTCTTGGTAAGGAGTCTGGCTTCTATTCTGAATAGGGAGGTTTAGAGGATGCTAGCAGAGAAATAATGTAATCATTATTTTATTTCCCCCTCAATTATTTGAGAAGCATATTTTAAATAGAGAAAGGCAAACTATTAGGACAACAAATATCTGTACATCCTTTACCTATTCTCCAATAGCGTATATTTCACTGTTTGCTTCATATTTTGTTTCTCTCTTTAAATATCTTTTATTTTGCTAAATCATTTGAAAATAAGTTGCAGATGTCAAGACACTATTGATAAATCCTTTAGCATTCATCATCTAAGAACATGTATATTATAAAATCAAATATCATCATACCCAAGAAAACATTAATTCAATGTCATCTGTTGTACAGTCCATATTTACATTTACCCAAGTGTCCCATAATTGTGGCAAATTATAGTAGCCACCCACAATTTCTCTCTCTTCTAGAACTTTGTCACTCCCCTGTAAAGAGGTGGAATCTAATTCTCCTCTCTTTGAATGTGGGCAGAAATGATGCTGTGACTTCTGAATCCAAGGCAGTTCTGCTTCTGCTTTGCTTGCTGTGACACTTGATGGAGCCCTAAAGCTGTATGATTGCCCTGAGGCCATCCTGATCTGAGGAAATCCCTAGAAGCCCATGGGTACAGATCACATGAAAAAAACCCTGAGACTGATGCCCCGCCAGCTCACAGCTGCTCTAGCTGCCTAGTGTTCTAGTTTCAGTTATCATCTGAGTGCAACCTCAAGAGTCACTTGAGGCCAGAATCACCCAGTCTGGCCCTTCCTGAATTCTAACCTACAAAAACCGTAAGAGATAATAGAAGAATTATTTTTTTTTGGTAGACATTGTATTTTGGGTTATTTTGTTACCCAGTAATAACAACTAGAAAAATGACTTTTATTTAAAAAAAAATCAGGGGACACCTGGGACAGTCAGTGGTTGACAGTCTGCCTTTGGCTCAGGGTGTGATCCTGGGTTCCCTGCAGGGAGCCCGCTACTCCCTCTGCCTATGTCTCTGCCTATCTCTCTGTGTGTCTCTCATGAATAAATAAAATCTTTAAAAAAATTTAAAAATTCAGGATCCAGTGAAGACTTAAGCAATCTACAGATTTAATAGTCTCTATCAAAATACCAACATTTTCCCCAGAACTAGAACAAATAAATAATCCTAAAACTTGATTGAAGCCACAGAAGACCATAAATAGCCAAACCCATCTTGAAAAACAAAGCCGGAGGTATCACAATTCCAGATTTCAAGTTACACTGCAAAGTTGTAGTAATCAAAACAGTATGGTACTGGCACAAAAATGGACATATAAGTCAGTAGAACAGAATAGAAAACCCAGAAACAAATCCACAATTATATGGTCAATTAGTCTAGGACAAAAGAGAATGAATATGCAATTCAGAAAAGAGTCTCTTCAAAAATGATGTTGGGAAAACTGTAGCAGAACAGTTTCATTCCGCTACCTTTAACGGAATGAAACTGGACTACTTTCATACACTATACACAAAAATAAACTCAAAATGGATTAAAGACCTAAATGTGAGACGTGAAACCATAAAAATTCTGGAAGAAAACACAGGCAGTAACCTCTTGGACATTGGCCACAGCAACATTTTTTCTAGATGTCTTCTGAGACATGGGAAACAAAAGCAAAAGTGAACTATTGGGACCATATCAAAATAAAAAGCTTCCACACAACAAAACTAGAGGACAGCCTCTTGAATGGAAGAAGATATTTGCAAATGGTATCTTTGATAAAGGGTTAGTATCAAAAATACATAAAGAACTTACACAACCTAACACCCAAAAAACTAAATAATCCAATTTTTAAAATGGGCAGATGACATGAATAGATATTTTTCCAAAGAAGACATCCAGATGGCTAACAATCATAAAGATGCTCAACATCATTAATCATCAGGATAATGCAAATTAAAACTACTTTGAGATATCACCTTATACTTATTAGAATGGCTAAAGTTAAAAAGTCAAGAAATAACAAGTATTGGTGAGGATGTGGAGAAAAAGGAACACTTGTATACTATTGGTAGAAATGTAAGTTGGTGCAGCCATTGTGGAAAACAGTATGGAGGTTCCTCAAAAAATTAAAAATAGAAGTACCATATGATTCCATAGTTCCACTATTGGATATTTACCCAAAGAAAGTGAAAACACTAATTTGGAAAGATATATGCATCTCTATATTTATTGCAACATTATTTACAATAGCCAAGATATGGAAGCAACCTAGGTGACCATCAGTTGATGAAAGGGTAAGGAAGATGTATATAAATGCAATGGAATATTACACAGCCACAAAAGGATGCGATCATGCCACCTGAAACAGCATGGGTGGTCCTAGAGGATATTAAGCTAAGTGAAGTAAGTTAGGCTAAGAAAGACAAATACCATATGATTCCACTCAGATGTGGGATCTAAATAAGGGAAAAACAGAATTAGATCTATAAGTCAGAGAACAAACTGATGGTTGCCAGAATGCAGGAGGGTTGGGGTTGGGCAAAATAGGTGAAGGGGAGTGGGAGATACAGGTTTCTAGTTATGGAATCCATAAGTCATAGGAATAAAAGGCAGAGTATAAGAAATATAGTCAATGATTCTGTAATAGCAGTGTATCAGGACAGATGGTAGTTACAGTTGTGGTGAACATAGCATAATGTCAAACTCGTCAAAATCGCTAAGTTGTACACTGAAAATAATGTAACATTGTGTGTCAGCTGTACTCAAATAAAAAAAGCATTGTCAAGAATACAAAAAAAGTATTTTTGAAGGTTTTTATTTTAAACTGTGGTAAAAAAAATAACATGAATTCTACCCTGTTACCAAATCTTAAATAAAATTACAATATTGTTAACTACATGCACATTGTTGCAGAGCGGATCTCTAGAACTTTTTCATCTTGCATGATGGGAGCTCTATACTCACTGAACAGCAATTCCTTATGCACCCCCCCAGCCCCCAATCCCTGGCAACCACCATTCTGCTTTCTTTCTAGGAGTCTGACTACCTTAGATACCTCAAACAAGTGGAACCATGAAGTATTTGTCCTTTTGTGATTTATTTCACTTAACATAATGTCGAGTTTCATCTATGTAGTAGCATGTGATGGGATTTCCTTTCTTTTTAAAGAGAATAATATGCCATTGTACTTATATACCACATTTTCTTTATTCATGCATGTGTCAATGTATATTTAAGTTATTTCTACTTCTTGGCCATTGTTAATAATGCTTCCCTGAACGTAGGAAAGCAAATATCTCTTCAAAATCCCGTTTTCAAGTTCTTTTGGACAAATATCCAGAAATAGGATTCCTTGATCATATGACAGTTCTATTTTTAATTTTTGAGGATATACTAGACTACTTTCCATAGCAACTGCACCATTTTAAATTCTCACATTAGGGACTACTTTACACAGCCACTAGAATGTATGGAAATATCTGTTTTTCTACAACCTTGTTAACATAGTTTATCAATATTTTGAATATTGGTCAATATGGGGGATAAGAAATGGTATCTCAGTATATTTAACCTTGTATTTTTCTTCTCATGAGTGAAACTGTGCATCTTTTTTATAAATGAAATGACTTTCAAAAGAATCTGTCTGGATGCCATGTTGGGAGATCATCCTTCCCAGTAATGCAAACTCTCTTGTGTTAATTCTATGATTCTATGATTAGGTACTTCCCAGGCAACCAGATTTCCCTTCAGATTCAAAGGATAATACATATGTAGGCGTGATAAATTAATCCACTGTCATTTTTTGAAAACTATGTGCCTGAAAGTTTGCAATATATTGTGATTATAAAACAGTTAATAAGGCATGATGTTTTATATCAAGGAATGCACAAACTGTTGGATGAGAAAGATAGCTGATTACAGTGCTGTGGGCACGTTATATTAGGGTTATGCCTGAGTGCTATGATAATTCAGAGGAGAAACTGGAGAGTTGGGGGATGTCTTCTATGAAAAAGATAATATACGAACTCAGATTTCCTGGAAAAAATCAACTTGTACCCAGTAGTGTTCTTTAAGGCACAGAATGAGATAATGGGTCCTATTTAGGGAAGGTATGGGTGGAATGAAAGATGCATATGTGATTATTGAGAGAAGAGACCATCAAAGTGGGTGGGAGCCAGATTTAATTTTTTTTCCAAGTAAAGGAATTTTCTGTTTATCCTGAAAGCTATGGGAAACTATCAAAGGATTAAACAAGGAATAATGTAATAATATTCATTTCTTTAATACTTATTTTGAAAAATTTCTTAATATCCATTCCAGTGACTTGATAATTTATCATATTTCTGTTTTTAACTGTGGAAATCAAAAGGACTTAACCATACTTTCTTATGGTATTTTTCATCTCACAGTGGCAAGTAATTATATAACACACTACAAAGTGATTACCACCACCAATCTAGTTACCATCCATCACCATACAGTTGACCCCCTTTGTCATTTCACCCAACCCTGAACCTCTTTTCCTCTGGTAACCGCTAGTCTGTTCTCTGTATCTATGAATATATTTTTATTTTATTTTGTTTATTCATTTGTTTCTTTTTCTTAGATTCCACATATGTGTGAAATCATACAGTACTCATTTTTCCCCATATAACTTATTTCGCTTAGCATAGTACCCTCCAGATCCACCCATGTTGTCACAAATGGCAAGATTTCATTCTTTCTTATGACCAAGTAGTAATATTCCATCATATTAATGTACCACATCTTCTTTATCCATTCATATATTGCTGGACACTTAGGTTGTTTGATATCTTAGCTATTGTAAATAATGCTGTAGTGAATAAAGGGTGCATGTGTCTTTTCAAACTAGTGTTTTCATAGTCTTCAGATAAATAGCCAGAAGTGAAGTAGCTGGGTCATTGGTAATGTTATTCTTTTTTTTTAAATTTTTTTAAATTTATTTATGATAGTCACACAGAAAGAGAGAGAGAGAGAGAGAGAGAGAGAGAGAGAGAGGCAGAGACATGGGCAGAGGGAGAAGCAGGCTCCATGCACCGGGAGCCCGACGTGGGACTCGATCCCGTGTCTCCAGGATCGCGCCCTGGGCCAAAGGCAGGCGCTAAACCGCGGCGCCACCCAGGGATCCCTGGTAATGTTATTCTTAATTTTTAGAGGAATCTCCATAAATTTTCCATACTGGCTGCATCAATTTATAATCCCACCAACAGTGTATAGGGTTCCCTTTTCCCTACATCCTTTCTAGCAGATGTTATGTCTTGTCCATTTGATAATAGACATTCTAACAGGGGTTAGGTGATATCTCACTGTTGTTTTGATTTGCATTTTTCTAATATTAGTAATGTTGAGCATCTTTTCAAGTGCGTGTTAGCCATCTATATGTTTTCTCTGGAGAAATGTAGTTCCTGGGGAGAGTCCCAGCTGTCCTGCCTCTCTGGTGGATGCTT
Source organism: Nyctereutes procyonoides (assembly GCF_905146905.1). Lineage (NCBI taxonomy): Eukaryota > Metazoa > Chordata > Mammalia > Carnivora > Canidae > Nyctereutes > Nyctereutes procyonoides. Next base: position 1,043,890 of record NW_026575130.1, read on the forward strand.
TAAGGTCTGTAAGTGAATCTCCTTTATTTATCATCTGTGTGCTCTTCAAATTGGGTGTTTTGGGCTGGTTTCTGGGTCAAGTGAATCACACAAGCTCTTCAAGAGTGGGGTTTCTATTCTCCACAGTTTTTAATTTTCCTGAACATAATTCCCATTGATTTTCAAAACCTGCTGTTCATGGGGCTTGTTTCTCCTGTGCAGGATCTAAGGGGTGGAATGCTTGATATAGAGCTTTGATCTGTCACTTCTCAGGGAAAAATTCTGTACCTTCATAGGCTCTGCTCATCCTATTTTTAGGTCCCTTTCAGAAGGAATTATTCTACATGTAGTTGTAGATTTGTTGTGTCCATGGAAGGAGGTGAGTTCAGGATCTTGCTATGCCACCATCTTGAACTCAGCTCCCCAAGGCACTTATTTTTTGTTGTTGGTTTGTTTTTTACTCAACATGGAGATGGGTTCCTTTTTCCTAGATAATGGCTGGAAATTTTAAACCATTCATACATTTTTTTTCAGGACTAGGTAACTGAGTCACACTGAGAGTAATGTGCATCACATTAATCCAATTTAACTGAGAATGCAGAAGCAGCATGTTGGTAGAACCACTGCACTCAGAGTCAAGAAAGCCAGGTTTTCAACAGAATACTACAGGAATGATTTTAAGCCTAAAATTAAGTGACTGAATAGATAAACCTTGTGGTTCTTTCCGGCTTTAATTGTCTACTGTTGCATATCAGGCTAATTGATCATCACTGGTGAAAACCTACCACTATTAAGGATCAGTTAAAAATTTCCTGGATCATGAATTTCTCTTACTTGCAAGCAGAGAATCTTCCAGAAAGTACTTTTATTAATATCAGTCTTGTTATTATTCACATTTGGATATACCATGAACCAAGCGATGCCCCGAAGACGTAACTATTCTTGCATTAAGTCAATCATTAAAAAAATTTAGTGACCTCTTTTTAGATTCAAGAGATTAATCTAGACACAGTAGGAAGCACAAAAATGAAACACACATAGATCATTCCTGTAAGAATGCCTCCTTATATAGAAAAAATATGTAAACTCAAATAATCATATGGTGAGGTAGGTGTTAGGTGACATATGAAACTTACAGATAGAAAACAACTGGAACTGAGTAAATATTAATTCTATCCCTGATAGATCATAAATAATATAATGTAAATTATGTTTTTAACGCTGAATGTATTCTGCTGTGGGGAAGTATAATTTGCTTTAGCCGTACCCCATACCTCCTTTTTTGTCAGTTAAGTTCATTCATTTATGAAGTATTTTTTTTTTTAGTGGGAACCATAAGCAAGCAGCACTTTTGAAGCAGAAAAGGAATATATAGTCTGTAGGAGAAGAACGAGACATTCAGACAAAGAAGCAGAATTTGTGTGTTCATATTAAAGCACCAAGGCAAAATCATGATCATAATTCTAATTTTCATGGACCTTAGAATTGCCTTAGACTCAGAAGAATCCTTCAGGTCCCATGGTCCCTGATTGTTCAGCTTTCTGCAGACAACACACCCATTACTGGAGGTAACCTGAGTGAGTCTCTCATCCTTACGACCAAAGGAACTAAACAAAACCACATCTCTTGAGAGAAGAGACAATTAAAACAGTGAAGCACAGTACATAAAAGTGCGTAATTCATCCCCAGCCAACTCATGAAATAGGTTCTACTTACACTTTTAAGAACTATTTTACTAGAATCCAGATTTCCTTTCCTTTTAGATTCATTGTCTTTTTTTTTCTTGATTCAGGTCATTAGAAAAGTCAGTTTTGGGATGCCTAGGTGGCTCAGCGGTTGAGCATCTGCCTTCAGCTCAGGGCGTGATCCCACAGTTCCGGGATCGAGTCCCACATCGGGCTCCCTGCATGGAGCCTGCTTTTCCCTCTGCCTATGTCTCTGCCTCTCTCTCTCTCTGTGTCTCTCATGAATAAATAAATAAAATCTTAAAAAAAAAAAGAAAAGTCAGTTTCTCTTTTTCAATGTATGTTAAATAAAAATTAGGTACAAGGCATCATGTTTAAGCATTGGGATGGTTTTGGAGATGAAAGACACATTCCCTACCACAAGAAGCAAACAGACTAATAGCAAACTACAGTCACTGTGTACGGTAGGAAGTACTTCGAGAATCTGTAGAGGATGTTATGGGAACACAAGGCAGGACCTCTAAACCAGAGTAGAGGCAGGTTTCTTGAGGAAGATTACCTCTAAGCTAAGCTTTAAAAGATAAACAGTGGTTGCCTCTATTTTAGACTGCTGTTCAAGTTAGAGTTCTCTGGTCCCTAAGAAAAATATTTATTCTCATTGCTTTTTAAATGTTACTGCAGATTTGAGTTTTCAATTCTGATACCTTGATCATAGGTCCATGATTTCAACAGCAATTTTTGGTGATCTTTGATTACCAACGTTATTTCTCCATTTTTCTTCCTTTGTAGTATTTCTCAAATATGCCTGATAATAAGAATCAATTAAAGCTCATGATAAATATTCTGGTCCCCCAAACAGTTCCCTGGAGATTCTGATGTATTAAAGTCCAGATTTTTTTAAATCAAGTGTCTCGGGTAATACTCATTATTAGGCATGTTCAGGAATAATTTTTCTACTATCCAAAGTTGTTATTATCATTTATTTATTTTTAAATGAAGGGTTTTCTGTTACTATTACAATTTTTTTTTTGCAGGATTAGTAAATAAGAAAGGAAAGAAACAAAATTCCCCATAGGAAAAAAAGTTGTTTCCTCTTACATGAATTTTATAGATAACTACACATAACTCCTACTCACATAAATTGTAGTTTTAAAAAATATTTTTTCAGGGGACCTGGGTGGTTCAGTGGTTGAATGTCTGCCTTTGGCTCAGGTAATTATCCTGGGGTCCTGGGATTGAGTCCCACATTGGGTTCCCTGCAGGGAGCCCGCTTCTCCCTATGCCTATGTCTCTGCCTCTCTCTCTCTGTCTCTCATGAATAAATAAAATCTTTTTAAAAAACATTTTTCAATATGTGTTAATTTCTGTATATACAGCTCTCTTGTGTGAATTTTGTTTTATTTTCATTGTAATCCACTCATGTGTTATTCCCAGTTTCAGATACTCATTCTTTTCACATCCATGTTTATGATTTTTCTTTAATTAGAGAAACACAATGTAGATTCAGCTTTTAAGGATTTGGGTAGGAGGGTACAGAGGTCTAGTGGATGGATGCTATGTCAAATTGAGAAACATAGAGACAAAAAGTTTAACAGTTTGATGAAGGAAGTATAATTTTGCTATGCTGTCATGGTTTTGGTCCACTTGAATTTCAAACAAGTGTGGTTAGAGCATGAATCTCATGACTCCTCTGGATTAATAAGTGAAGAAAGCACTGACTTTATTATCAAGCATATTTAGGGAAGACCAAACATCCCACAGATACCAATTGTTAATGATTCAATACCTAGCATCTATTTATTGAATAAGAGCATAAGTAAAGACTCAGAACAATGTGTAATTACAAATAACACTGGAGCAGGAAGGTGACATCTTTTTTTCAGAGCTATACAAGATAATATGGCTCCCACAAGAACAATCATGTTTAATCCAGAACTATCCCATTTGTCACAATAGTTAAGTATATTTGCATCTTCTTAAGATAGGTGGAACTGGAAATTCAGGTTAAAATTGACAGTATACTCTTACTAATTCCTTTCGTATAAATATATATGTCATAGATTTATAGGGTTCTATTTGTTGAGGGCAGTGTAGTCATTATAAATGAGTATTTTTTTGTCATCTTCACAAGTTTCAGTTAATATCTTTCCACATAGTATCTTATAGGTATGCAAAGTAAGTAGACTCTTTTAAAGGATATATAAAGGTACTTTTAGCACTGTGAATTGATTGGGAATATTTGTGTCTGGGTATAATACATGTTTGTGTAGAAGTTTTGTGCTTGTGTGTTTACAGATAATAGTGACTTGGGATGATTTCAGTGGCTCTTTCCTCTGGTATATCCATAAAGTAACTCATTACTCTCCTGAATCAATCAATCAATAAACATTTCAGGATCTATTACTTAGCCTGATGGGCTCCAAAACCCGATTCAGTGTACTGACAGAGAACTCTCATTTTTTATTTTTTTTTTAATTTTTATTTATTTATGATAGTCACAGAGAGAGAGAGAGAGAGAGGCAGAGACACAGGCAGAGTGAGAAGCAGGCTCCATGCACCAGGAGCCCGATGTGGGATTCGATCCCGGGTCTCCAGGATCGCGCCCTGGGCCAAAGGCAGGCGCCAAACTGCTGCGCCACCCAGGGATCCCCAGAACTCTCATTTTTTAGTGGTAGAATGAAATGAACAAAAACCATGAAATCAATGAACAAGAACAGAATGTCATTTTAATAGTTTAAAATAGGAAGTTGTAAATTATAGAAGAATTGAAATATTAGAATATGTACAATTAGAGGGGGTCTTCTGGTAGGCAGGATATATGGGAAGTATTTATCAATTGAAAGATCTATAAAATTATAGATCTGCAAATACTGCAAATTACTGTTCTAGTGAGTACAATTTCATATGGCCAACATAATCTTTTCCTATAGGAAAGTGAACTATAATCAAGTCCCTGGGTGAGTTTAGAAACAAACATGCAAAAAAGAAAAGAAAACAATTCTTAATTTCTTAGTGCTCCTAGGATCAGATAGCCTGATGGGCCCAAATCCCAACTATACCTAAACTTCAAATCAATATATTAACCAAAATCTCTGTATCCAACCCACCTCAGAGGGGTCTAGGTGTGTGATGTTGGAAATATCATTTGGAAAATGAGGTTTTCTCTCTCCTAGACAATGCTAATATTGTTTTTATTTGTATTAAATTAATTTGGTTGGTACTTTTTTCTGTAACAATAAAAAATACTTTGGTAACAGCGGAATATTTCAGAGTATTATTCTAGTTATCTTTGCTGTGATATATTCTAGTTTAACTCTGAGATATACTCTGTTGCAGCTACCTCATCCCAATACTGGTAAAACTTATTGTAGCACCATAATATTATGTTGACATATGGGCAGAAAACTTTTCAAATACATTAATAAGTCCTGTTTATATTTTCATTTTCAACTAAAGTGTATTTGGATATATTTAAGAAACATACTTATGTTTCTAATACACATATGCCTTTTTGTAGGAAACAACAAACTCATTCAGCATTCTCAGAAAATGACACTTCTAATCAAGAACTCGGATATACTTAAGCTTATAATGGCTATCGTTCAAGCCCACTATAATTAAATTTCACATCTCTCCTGCAGCTAATATCTACTTTGATTCCATCAAGGTTTTCTCATTCTCATTCTGACCTAAAAAAGAGTGCTATATGCCAAATTAGTAGCATGCCTCACTGCACCTGGGCCTCTCTTAATTTTAACATAAGCTTTACCCAAACATGTAATTTTGGGATGGAGAATTCATGGGAAACAGGTCACTCCTCCTTAGTCTGTTCTGTAAGGCAAGCATCACTAAACTCATGATAGCAGTCTTCCCTTGGGTGAGACTTGGGCTGAATCTTAGAAGTGAGCTTCTCAACCAGAAGTCTCCAGGGCACTACAGTTGCTTCCAAAAATTGAAGTTGGCCTGCCAGATGAAATTAATTTGGATTCCTTCCTTATCTTATGGTGTCTGACAAGGATCTATCAATTTTGAATTCCAGCATTTATCTGAAAGTAATTGTCTACTCAAAGTTTTCTGAATCAGGAAAGCACAAGCTTTCCGTAAAAGTTTTTTTCTCCCCTCTATTTCCTGTGGATCTTCTCAAGACAAACAAAATTGCCAAATATTTTTGATAAAGGCCTGAAAAATAGCAAGATTTGCTAAATATTTAAAGAATTTGTTCAGCTAATTTAGCTCAAATTAGTATCCAAGATTATACAAGCTTTACTACAAGATTTTTATTTAGGAAAATGATTTGGTTTTGAAATAGTGAAAAATACTTCATATAAATCTATTGTACATGATTGATCTAATATTGAATTTCTTCTATGTTAAACTTATTTCATCTAGAATGTTCTAAAATTATAATACCACTTGGAATTTCTTAGGCACCAAAGCAACTATTGGTTAAAAGAATCAAATAGGGGGCACCTGGGTAGCTTAGTTGGTTAAGCAATTGATTCTTGATTTTGGCTCAGGTCACGATGTCAGGATCGTGAAATCAAGCCTTGCGTCAGGCTCTGTACTGGGCATGGATTCTCTCTCTCTCTCACTCTCTCTGTCTCTGCCTTTGGCCACCCCCTCCCTGGCTCGCACTCCCTCTCTCTTAAAAAAAAATCAAATAGATGATTATCTGTTCATAGTCCTATTGCTTTCTGATGAAAGGAAATATAAAACATCAGAATTGTATACTTCACAGATTAAAGGGACTGAAAATTATAGGTGAAAATGTTAACATATTAAGAATATTTTAACTTACTCTTAAGTTCATAATCAAGTATTGGTTTAACTCTTTTACCTGTGTATTACTGGCTGAATTGACCAAAAAAAGAAAAAAGAAGAGAGGAAGAAGAAGATAGTCCTAATAGATGATTCCAAGAAGAGAGAGAAGAAGAAAGTCATAATAGATGATTCCAAAGATGCTTCCATTTGTAAAGAATAGATATATTAGAAAAATCAGATTATTTCTGATGTATAGATAAGAATTATTTACATTTTGGGGGTATGAAGATTGATAAACTTTTCAAAAGGCAAAATGCTATCCTACCTGAAACCATCTTGATTTTTGTATACATGTGCTGATTTTGCCCAAAGATGAATTATCCTTACTTCCAATCTCATTTTCTAGAAGCTGAGAAATATAGTCATTAAATACAAGAAGATGATGAAAAATACCTGTAATTTTATTTGTAAGCCTGTAAAATTAGGATCCAGAGTGGGGCTTTTCAAATTTTATTCTTTATTTCTATCTTCTTCAACTGTTATGCTGATAGACTTTTTTCATATATGGAAAATTACACTTTTTCATCTTGAATATTGCAAATGCCAGGGGCAAACCCATACATCTGATAAATAAACCTAATTTTATTTTTTTATGTTAGTGATTTTCAGAAGGAAATAAAATCTCTTCTTTTCTTTAAACATCTTACTTCAATTAGCTCCTCTTTCTCTACACAACTTTATAATACTTGCCTCAGGCAGATATATGTGCAAATGGTTCATTGTGGAGCTGGCACACAAGATATGAAGGAAGAAGAGTAGAAGCCAATTAAACAGGCTGCTCTGCCCAGCCTGAGACCTAGCAAGACAAGATCTCACAAAACTGTATCCAAAATGACCATATTTGCTTGTCTAATTCCTCTTCCATTTTGCTTATATCTTTACTTTAAAGGAAAGGGAAGAATAGAGTAATAGTGTTAATGGTCACCTAGATGAGAAAACTGGTCCACAGTAGGAATAGGAATTTTACAGGTGAAAAATCTTGTTCTCTGGAAAAATATTTATGTCTTCTGCCCATTTTTAATTAGATTATTCAATTTTCGGGTGTTTTTATAAGTTCTTTATATAAAGAAGGCATACAGATGGCTTACAGACACATGAAAAAATGCTAATCAGTAATCAGGGAAATACAAAACAAAACTACAATGAGATATCACCTCACACCTGTCAGAATGGCTACAGTCAACAAAACAAGAAACAACAGGTGTTGGGTGAGGATGTGGAGAAAAGGGAAATGTCTTGTACTGTTGATGGAATGCAAACTGGTGAAGCCACTCTGGAAAACAGTATGGAGGTTCCTTAAAAAGTTAAAGATAAGACTATCCTGGGGTGCCTGGGTGGCTCTGTTGATTAAGCGTCTGCCTTCAGCTCAGACATGATCCCGGGGATTGAGCCCCACATCGGGCTCCCTGCTTAGTGGGGAGTCTACTTGTCCCTCTGACCCTCCCCCTAAACCGGGCACACTGTCTCTTTCTCCCTCTCTCTCTCTCTCTCCAATAAATAAATAAAATTTAAAAAATTGAACTACCCTATGATCCAGCAATTGTACTACTAGGGATTTACCCAAAGAATACAAAAATACTAATTCAAAGGGATACATGCACCCCAGTGTTTATAGCAGCATTATCTACAATAGTCAAATTATGGAAAGAGCCCAAATGCCACCAACTGATGAATGGATAAAGAAGAGGGAATCACTATATTGTTCACCTGAAACTAATATTATGCTGTATGTTAACTGAATTGAAATAAAAACTTAAAACGTATTGATTTCCATAAAAGCAAGAATCTCTGAATTCTGAATACTTTTCAATGCAAATGAAGTTCTGGAGCACTTTCTTGGCTTTCTATAAATTACTCATGTCACTGCTACTTGTAGAATGAGTTTGCCACCATCTCTAGATGTGGTTCTGTTGAATTGTTTTCTGTTTTGGAGCTAGTCCTTCATTTTTATTTGGCTGAAACTACCCAAACTCTGGCTTTTTTGTCAGAGTAGTTTTCAGCTACCCTGTCATTTTTTTTGGGAGAATCATCATTTTTTTTTGGAGAATAACTCAAAGTACTCACTGGATTAAGAACCACAGTGAAGAAAAGTTCACCTCCTTGGATACTCTTGTCCAGCTCTTTAGGACCTCCTGGATATTCTTTGTAGAAAATTGTATGAGTGAAGAGCCCACAGGTTTGTCTTGGAAGAACCTGAAGGAAGAATAAACAAATAAGGAAAAGTTCCTTCAACCAATTAATTTGTTGAAACTTAGTTTTTTTTCCCATGGAAGTTGATGCATAAGCTAGTGTCATTATTCAACTCTTAACTAAGAATCAGAAAATCCTTCACACTCTGGGAAAGCAAGAATGACATCAGTACAGAAGGAATACTGAAGAAAGTTGAAGAAATATTTTAAAACTAAGATAAGACTTTGAATTATTTTTGCCACTTATCTATTTTAAATCTCCAAGTCAGTACTGCTGCTATGAAGCCTAGTATGTTCCAGCATCTTAAGAAACAAGAAAGAAGTGAAAATGAGACTTTAAAAATATTGGAATTGTCTACCCTGTGATTTAGTAGGCAAAAATTTTAAGGATGATACTTTCTGCCAAATTCTACACATGCACTAGAAAAGAAAGTCAATTATTAACATGATTCTTAAGAAATGACATTTTAAATTAGAACAAATATTTGAGATACAAATCATAGTGTATTCTCTAATCTGAAAGGACTACTGCCTTAAAATTTAAGTCTGAAGCCTGCTAGTTCTGAAAGTAAAAAAGATTATGCTTTTGATTATTAATTTTTATAAATGGTCACAAAATGATAAAACATCACTTAGGAAAAAACCTTATTTTCATCTTTTGTATAAGAAAATCATTATTTGCTTCAATTATATACATTTGTGATAAGAATTTTTTTTCAAATTCTTACAGATTTTCTGGCAAAATAACAGTGCAATTATAAAAGAAAGTGTGAATTGAAGCTGTGCAGGATGGTACAATCTTTAGCTAAATCTTACATAATGACTTCACAATGACCTGTGTTGTTACTATATACCTAAGAGTAGAAAATTAATGAATATACTTTGGAAAGCTACAAGTTTACAGAATCTTACATAGACAAATCTTCTGCTTATTGTCTTCAATAAATTGATCTTAATTTTTCTGTCTTTATTCTTAAAGCACATTTGGCTCAGTAAGTGCTTTCAAAATATTACCTATGTAGGACTTTTCATGCTTTGCAACCCTCTACAAATATACTAGTTCTTTTTCTTTAGTTTTTGTTTTATAATAAATTTCAATCTAGTCCTTGAAAGTTTTCTTAGAAAACACTATTCTTAGCTTAATCAGTATATCATTCATTGCTGTATAAATTAAAGCTTTATAGATCTTATTAATTTTTGTAAATTGATCAGTTATCCTTGGGAGCTATTCTATCTTGATGAAATAGTTAAAAGAACTTCAATTTATTGCAGAGTATTAGCTCTGGTGACGTTTATGTTTAAATGTATTACACGTTCTTTTAATGTTATGCACAAAATCAATGGCAAACAAGAACCAAGTGCAAAGATAGTCTAACTGAATTAAATATATTCCCTAACAAATCATAAAAGTATCTTTTTCCTGGAAATCAAAGCTTTATACAGATTTATTCATTTTTTTTAAAACAAATACATATTCTCAAGTCTATGTTAGTCTGTGTGGGGGAACACAAAGATATGTTCTTTCTACTCTTGAAGAACTTAAGGTATATTGGAATAAGGGGAAACACTCTAAAGCTAAATAATGAAATGCACGCACATGATTAAATGCTAGGTTAGTTTCACATTTTAAAAGTGCATGATTTGGGATCCCTGGGTGGCGCTGCGGTTTAGCGCCTGCTTTTGGCCCAGGGCGCGATCCTGGAGACCCAGGATCGAATCCCACGTCGGGCTCCCGGTGCATGGAGCCTGCTTCTCCCTCTGCCTGTGTCTCTGACTCTCTCTCTCTCTCTCTCTCTCTCTCTGTGTGACTATCATAAATAAATTTTAAAAAATTAAAATAAAATAAAATAAAATAAAAGTGCATGATTCTGGGGCCCCTGAGTGGCTCAGCGGTTGAGTGTCTGCCTCCGGCTTAGGGCGTGATCCTGGGATCTGAGATCGAGTCCCACATTGGGCTCCTTGTGGGAAGCCTTGCTTCTCCCTCTACCTATGTCTCTGCCTCTCTCTGTGTGTGTCTCTCATGAATAAATAAATAAAATCTTTTAAAGAAAAAGTGCATGATTCTGAATCACTTTTAACATTCAGTTTGAATATCTTGCTTGAAAAACTGAAACAAAAGAGCTGTCTTTGGGACTTGATTGCCTCACTAATTCCATGCAAAATGGAAGGAGAAGGTAAAAGAAAATTGAGTTTTGTCTACTTCTCAAATTATTTGAGTTTGAACACAGAAAAGAGGAAGTGCAAGAGCTTTACTCTGCAACTCTGGGAAGGATCACACTTACTGAGAGGTAGGGCTATCATAAGCCCTAGGATGATCAACAGACCACCATAGGAGCCTAAGGAGATAGAGTATGATAGGGTCATAGTCCATTGTCTTGCTTATGATTTCAAGCTCAATGCTATAGGACACTGAACATGTTCCTTAAAACAGGTCTCTTGTGTTAGAGAGGGAATGAGAGAGGTGTTTTTGTTTTTTGTATTTTTAAAGATATTTTGCTATGGACTGCCCTCCAGAACTGCTTCTGGGAGTGTAACACTATCAAATTCAAATTTTGAGGGCAGCCTGAGTGGCTCAGCGGTTTAGCACCACCTTCAGCCCAGGGTGTGATCCTGGAGACCTGGGATCGAGTCCCACGTTGCGCTCCCTGCATGGAGCCTGCTTCTCCCTCTGCCTGTGTCTCTGCCTCTCTCTCTCTCTCTCTGTGTGTGTGTGTGTCTCATGAAAAAATAAATAAAATCTTTAAAAAAAAATTCAAACTTTGAGACATTGAGGAAACTATGGAAACCCTGCTGACAATAATTGGGAGATGGGTAAGAAAGCCATAATCAGGGATCCCTGGGTGGCGCAGCGGTTTGGCACCTGCCTTTGGCCCAGGGCGCGATCCTGGAGACCCGGGATCGAATCCCACATCGGGCTCCCGGTGCATGGAGCCTGCTTCTCCCTCTGCCTGTGTCTCTGCCTCTCTCTCTCTGTGACTATCATAAATAAATAAAAATTAAAAAAAAAGAAAAAAAAAAAAAGAAAGCCATAATCAAAAAGAATCTTGACCAATGAGACCTGAAGCCAATATTCCGTATCTAAGACCTAAACCTGGAGCAGCTGTCAACAAATGCTTCTAGGAGCTCCCAGTAAAGGCCACCTATGAGGCTGGCAGCAGGATTAATGGGAATCTTTATCAATGGGCCTCTTCATTAGAAACAGAAAGTAGATAATCAGGATCTGTAGTCTAATTGGTTAGAGGTCTCTGGCTTTCTCCAGAGTCACATTTAGCAACAAGGGGTTAGGGTAGAGAATCCTGGTTTTTCCTTAATTTCTTACTGAATGAAGATCAGATTTGTCCAGGAGATAATACACTAGGACTGGAAACCCTGAGACTCTGGTTAGGGCACAAACACCTTGAACTGTAGCAGGGTTTTTTACTCTTAGTGGAGTTATAAGATGATCTGTTATGAGAAATCACAGGACAGTAGGCCTGAGTTAGCTGCTCAGCTGTTATACACCATGGTGCTTTTACATTAAATTATAAGATATGGACTCGGTATTGAGGAATAAAAGGAATAAGAATGGGTAGAGAGTGGTTACAAAGTCTTAGGTAGAAAAAATGATAAAGACATGGACACAGCAATACTGTTTTAGAACTTTTTGGCTGTAGTAAATCTGAATTAGGAAAATAGAAGATAGAAAGGTAGATGTAGTCTAAATTGTTTTCAAGTACCTGAAGAGGAAGTTAAGGGATGTGGAGATAATTGGAAGTATCAAGGTTAGGAAGGCCAAAATGAAGGCATTGTTTTAAAAAGAATAAAAGATTGGCACTATCTGTGGGATAGGCTGTAGTGTAGGGGGGCAGATAGAAGCTATAAACAGACAAAGTAGGAACCAGCAGCACAGTTTACACATGAAATCAAGGCAGTGAATAGGCTGTGTGAAACTAAGGGAAATAACAATTTACTGTAAAGGAATTATTCATGGAATGTAGAGACTGGAGGTTGGAGGGCAGGGGCCAGCATGATGTTTGAACTGCAGAACTGAATTAGGAATAGCAGGATAGCTGGCTTGAAGGGAAGATAATGAGTTTCACTTGGAATTTGATTTGTGAATATTAAAAAAAGTTTCCCTCATCTCATGAAACAAAATGTGGGTGTGAGTTTTTCTTTTCAGTCGCTTCCTAGGGGGGCATATTGGCTCTTGTGGTCTTAACTTGCATCTCTATTTGGATCACTCCAAGCCATGTTCTCGCTCTTTTGCTGCACAATCAGTTATCTACTGAGCATTTCCCACTTGGAAATTCTCATTCAAGATCCCACAAAGCAAATACAGAGGGTTTCCATGGATTGCTATAAAACTGGAGCCATTGGGACAGTTCCATCAAAGCAGGAAATCTGTTAAAGCCTTTATTATTTGTAAGATTCATGCATTTATAATACAGGTAAACTATGTTTTAAGGAGAAACAAAAAATGAACATATTTCATAGGACATATCCAAGCAAATTTTTTGGAAGTACAGACGGAAACAGAAACAAAAGAGGACAATATTTAATAAAGTCCTTAGAGACTTAAGTTCACTATTCTACTAAGACTGCGTATGATTTTAAAATGGCAGGAAAGTACTGAATACTCTTATTATAACCCAGGTCTCCTGAAATCTCTCTAGTCAAAAGGCTGGCAGCTTGAGGCATAGCAAGTTTATTTTCAGTAAAGAAGAAGGGCAGAGTGGGATAAAATAGAGCCATTATGTCCCCATCTACCATTTACAACAGCTTTTATTGAGGAAAAAGTCAAGATGGGAGTTGATCCAAGGTAAATGTCATTATCCATTCTGTAATTTTTACAGAATTGGAATACTGTCTGAAAAGAAGCCAGTCACACCTAATTCTAGAGAGTAGACATCTGGTCAAACATAGTTTGACAGAGTTACAGTGCCTCACCATATAGTTTCCTCCTGTGTGGTAGTCCTTCCCAGGATGAGTCTAAATTAGGAAGCCCATTCCTAACTTCATTAGTGCTCTTTGGATTTTCTAGTTTGGGAAGAAAGTAAGATTTCATTCCTCTGGGAGGCCTCACAAAGTATTAGGCAATATCGTATCTTGACAGTATGCATTTGTCATAGGTCTAAAAAAAACAATAAGGAAGCTTTGGAAAGAATTTGACAGTGGATGTAAATGAGTTAATTAACATCGTCTGTTAACATTTGTACTCTATATTATGATCTGTTAGTGATTATGCAGAACTCCATATATAGCTTCTTGTTGTAAGTAGCTGAATTGCTTGTTTGCTTGGTCTGACATGGTAAGGAGAACAGTCTGACTTGTAAAAGAGCAGCATGGTTAACATAGAATTGGTTTTTGTTTTATACACTATATAACTTTTTGAAGAAATGATGGCTTCTATAAATTATCTGCACGTCAGATACATTGTTTCCTTAGTATTTTAACACCAGTTCCTGGTTAATAGGAACAGTGTCAGTAAAAAACAAAACAAAACATTTTATGTTTGAAGAATCATGAAGTGACTTTAATTAAAACATCCTTTGCTTAGAGACGAGAAATATACTTCTGCAGCATGAAGCTTTTCCTACAGTTGTGTTTGACATTTTGCTTTTCTCTTTTGTTCTTTCTTCAAATGAAGAATGTAAATCTAGAAAAATTAGTTGTACCCTATGCATACCGGAGGAAGCTCACCATGATGTTTTTGTGGATGAAGCCCCTCCGATATCTAGCTGGTTTCAGATGTGGATATTCTTCAGTGCTGGTGATTCTAATATTCCAAACCTTCTTCCAGGCCTCGTAAAGCTGAACATGTACAGGGTAGACGCCCGAATGGTGAGGGGCCACCGCGTAGCCCATGTCGGTAGGAATGCCATGTTCCTAAGACCAAAACAAATGTTAATAAGAATGTGGGAAGATTTATCTTGATCCCATTTTTACCTCAGGATTTTGAAGTGTACTATCAATGCATTTGTTTGAATCCATCATTACTTAATTGTATTGTGAAATTAAGGTGACAAATGTTAAGACCTCTAGGTGTCATGAACAACTATTCTGGTAACTATTTTACTGGTCTTCATATTAATACACTTGTATTTAAGAGGAGGTGGAACAGGACTAATGATTATAATGGATAACTTGAGAGGGTCTGAGTTTAGTGCATTTTGTCATAGCCACCTGTTTTTCTGTTCTCACAATTTCAATAAATTAAACGACAAGCACTTGCAACAAATAATACTCAGCACTCCCCACAAAAACAAGACCAACATTTATTAGAGGGACAGAACATATTCCAAGTTCATTAGACCTGCTAACAGGATTTTATTTGCCTGTTGCCCAGATTCTACCAAATTTGCCACATTTCTGCTGGTCCCTCAGTATGTGCCAGTAATAGACTATGTTCCCTGCCTTGGAGGAAGCACACAACTGCAATGAGAAACTGTGTTAAATCTTATAGAGCAATTTTCTTTGAAGTTGGAGTCCTGGTTATTGTACAAATAGAAGGTACTGAAAGAGCCAAATAATCTGAAAATTTGGTTGATTCGATGACAAGATTTTGCATATGAGTCCAGTTAAAAAAACAGTTTTAAAATCACACATATAATACATATGTGCATATAATACACAGTACTATCTTCTATTCAGTTGGTTCTGACCAGGTCAGAAAATTCCAAAAATAAATTTATGTGACATCTGGATATATTTGAGGGGGCTTGGGGAAACCTTGTATAATTGTCATTGTTCTTCTTCCTTTGAGTTGGTTCATTAATTCTGATACATAGAGGAATCTTTTGGCATAGAAGGAAATTGCACAGGCGTAAAAGATGAAAAACGTCTTTTATAAAAAGCATACCCATGGCTTCAGCAGTAGAAGCTGCTGAAGCTATTTTTCTCCCCCAAAATAGTGTTTTTATCTGTACTTTTAATTGCTTTATAGTCTTCAAAAGTTCCACCCAAATAGGCCTCCTTTGAATTAGTCATGGTTTTTCTTCATGCCAAAGAACAATTTCACATACAAAGAACCATAGTATCAGGCTGCTAAATGCATTGAATTATAGAAATATGCTCCAAATAGATATGGAAAAAGAAGATAGCTTTGTTTGGCTAGTTTGTATGGCTAACTTTTTTTTTTTCAACTTACATAATAACAAGAGGTGAAGAAAATATATGAAGGCCCTGAAAGGAAGAAAATGGATTGCTAGTGGTTTGTTGTTCCTTAAGGATCTGTCTGACTCACAGATGGCATAAAAGGCCCTCAACAATTGATTGAAAGCTGTCTACATAGCCTTATCCCCTATCAGCATTTATCCTCCCCACCCCCAATTTCTGATTCCCTTCAAGTCTTTTCTGTACACTGTATGCACTGTCTCCCTCAATTGGAATGCCCAATTTGTCATTTAAGAGTGAATTCAGTCAATTGCTGAAAAGGGGAGCTGCTACATTTGTGCCATGAGAAAGAGAATAAGTGATATTAGAGTGGAGTGGTCCATGCCTGTTTCTAAAGGGTGACAATGTTTTGTGGTCTTCATTATATTTCCATCGTTGTAGAAATTGCCATGCTTATTGGAATTACTTAGAATTTCGCTAAAAACTGAGTTGAAATATCTCACTGCATTTCTTTTACTGGCTTTAGAAACCCAAACTAAAGCAGATTTTTTTCAACTAAAAATAATTCACCAATGCATACTTTGTGTTAGAAAAGGTCAGTGAAGAACTCATCTAAATTGGTTTAAAAATAGGGGTGTAGTGATCATCAACTAGATGAAAGAAAATGAATTTCAATCATTGAAATTTAAAGGAAAAGATTAACAATTACAGGTTAACAGTTTCTTGAGAAGCAAGGATGAAATTCACAATGATAGGAAGTGTATTATTAAATTCAAATATCTCCAAATTTCTAAGAAATTATGCTGATAGAAAGCCCAAGATAGTTTTAAATGCCCCTAAGTGGTTGGCTATCTGTTCAGGAACACCATGTAAGAAAGGGATGGGACACTTCCCTTATTTCAGGAATATTCCCAAATATTTGGGGACCAGTATATACACAATTTTTTTTTTATTTCCGATTTTTAACACTGAAGGAATACTGAGGCTTTTTAGTCTCATCTTTCACTTGTGTGTTGGTGCTATGTGTCACAGGGGTGGAAAACTCTACTTTTGGAGTCGGATATATCTGGCCATTTCACTCTCCCCTTTTCTACCTGTGTGGCCTTTGGCAAATGATTTATGACCTCTAAGCCTCATGTCCTGTCCTCTAAAATGCTAGTCACAGAGTACTTATCTTGAAGGTGTTCAGAGGAAATTAAATCATATTATACAAGGAGAGCATTTAGTGCACAATACACACACATTCAATGTATGTTGTTTATTGTTGTCGTTACTGCCCTGCCTCCATTTTTTTTATAAGCTATGGTCCTACTACTCAACTATAATGTGGAAATTATGAAACCACTGGGCCACATTTTTCTCAATAAAAGAGGAAGGCCCTCTTTTCTGCTTTCACTGTAGATTTTTGGGATTCAGTCTTGTGAGGGTTCTGTGACTTCTGTCTTAATATCTCTTCCTGCTCTTTCTTCCCTCCTGATCTG
The DNA here is from genome assembly GCF_905146905.1 of Nyctereutes procyonoides. NCBI lineage: Eukaryota > Metazoa > Chordata > Mammalia > Carnivora > Canidae > Nyctereutes > Nyctereutes procyonoides. The sequence goes on from NW_026575130.1 coordinate 1,061,137, forward strand.
TCCAAACATCTCCACCAGTGCCATGTGGCTCCAACCTATAAATCATTGAGAATTAGTGGGAAATATCTTTTAAAAGAGCTTTAGATAAAGACAACACAAATTGGCCCCCAAGTTTCCATTCTGTACCAGAAAGAACACTGGAAATGTTCTTACATGGAAAAGCTTGTGCTGAGACGTAGGTAGTGTGTTTTGGAAGGCAGACTATCAGGATACAGAGGGTTTAGTCATAATGATTAATTCTTGACTGACTTTTCTCTTCCAAATCTTTTAATGTGAAATTAAGCACATAATATTTTATCATCTGGGGCCAAAGTTCTAAAATACTAGACATTTTAGTTTAAAACGGTAATTCTCTGTCATTAATCCTGATTGGAAGTCACATCTTAGTTCTAGGAACTGTAATCTGAATCAAGATTTTCCTAGTGTTGGGCATGGACCAAAACGACCTAGGAATATGGCTATGTTACTATAAAATGGAAGTCAGATATTTAGAACACAAGTGGGATTAATTAGTCTCACAATTGAACTCTTCATCTCCACCTCTCAGCCCTACCAGATATGCTCTTTCCAGGGTTCCTCCATGTCATTAAATGACACTCTCACCATCAGCCAATGAGTGGCTATGTAGAAAAAGTTAGATGTTCTTGACACCTGTCTCCTCATTCTGTCCTAAAACCAGGCTGTATTATCATAGCCTATCAGTACTACCTCTAGTATGTATCTTAAGTCTATCCACTTTTCTCCAACTCAGTCATCACCATTACCCTGGTCTAATCTACCATTTTATTCCATGGGCTTCTAGTACAGGCTCCTAACTCTTCTACCTATTTCCTCTCCTGCTACATTCAATCCATTTTCTACCTAGCGGCCAAAGTAATACTTAAAAGTCACAAATATGATCCTATAACTTTCTATTCAAAATCTATCCTTGGTTTCCCCTTGCACTTATGATAAAATACAAAATTCTTATGATAGTTTCAAGCTTAGTGTAATATGACCCTGACTTTTCTCTACAGTCTCATTTTGCACTATCCTCCCCCCTTCAATGTATTTTAGTCATGTTAATCTTTTCTTGAAATCCACCAAGCACTTTCCTACCTTAGCATCATCTTCTATATGGTTTTCTCAGCCTGGAATGTTTCTACTCCAACTCTTCCCCTGAAGAAATGGGATACCTCGCTTTTGGTAATTTATTCTGGCATATCTAAAAGAAGCCTTCACTGACAAGCCCTGATCTAAATTGAGTCTGCACTGGGACACCTGGGTGGTTCAGTGGTTGAGCATCTGCCTTTGGCTTGGGGCGTGATCCTGGAGACCTGGGATCAAGTCCCATATCCGGCTCCCTGCATGGAGCCTGCTTCTCCCTCTGCCTGTGTCTCTGCCTGTGTCTCTCTGTGTCTTTCATGAATAAATAAATATAATCTTAAAAAAAATTGAGTCTACATTAAGACTTCTTATAGCCTTCATTTCTTTATCATAGTACATAGCATGATTTGTAAGTGAATATTGTTCTGTATAATTATTTCTTAATGTCTGTCTTCCTCACTAAACAATAGACTGCACACATTCTGGGTTATGTTTCATCCACTGCTATAGACCCAGTATCTTGCCAATAGCAAGCACTCATAAAGATTAGTGAGTAAGCGTGTGAACTGATTCTGACCACCTCCCTCTCGTGCCAACTTTCTCAATGATCTCAGCTAAACTCTCGGTTCACCTGCAGACATATGATAATGTACAGGGAAATTTAATACTTCTATAAGTAATATTTGAAAACACTTTTGAGGCTGTAATTAAAAATTATTCAAGTGCAAAACATTTATTTATTATTATGAACTTGTATATTTAGATTATACTATAGAATAAAAATTGTAAGATTTTCATAAATTGTGCCTTTAAATACTTCCAAATAGAGAATGTGAATATAATACATTTTTATTAAGCAAAAAGTGATGTTATATTTCTTAGAAAAATTCCCCAAAGAAACTAAAAGAAAAAAAGAGAAAAAAATTAGTATTCAGGTATTTGAGCAACACAGTTAACTTCAACACTGAAGAATCACTGTTTATTATAAACTTTGATAATGCTTACTAAAATTCTTGCCAGTATAAGAATGGTACTTTACTTTTTTTAATGAATATAGTTTACACATGATGTTACATTAATTTCAGGTGTACAACTTAGTGATTTGACATGTTTATACATTATGCTATGCTCACCACAAGTATAGCTACTATCTGTCCCATTACCTTATTACATTGCTATTACAATATCATCAACTCTATTCTTTATGCTCTACTTTTTATTTCTGTGACTTACTCATTCTATAACTGCAGGCCTCTACCTCCCACTGTCCTTCACCCATTTTGCCCAACCTCCCATCTCCCTACCCTCTGGCAACCATCAGTTAGTTCTCTACGTTCAAAGTTCTGGTTCTGCTTTTTGATTGTTTATTCTCTTTTTTAAGATTCTATTTATAAGTGGAATCATATTATATTTGTCTTTCTCAGTCTGACTTATTTTGCTGAGCATAATAGAATGGTACTTTACTTTCAATATTTTTGTTTCAATCTTTATAAATAGAAGAACCTTTTAAATTTCCGTTTATGACTAAACTTGTTGCCTGTTTCTATATTTCTCAGATTAGCAAGTTTAAAAACCAATATAATTAGAAAACCCCACAATGATAGGCAAGCAAACTGACATCTATACTCTATAGCGGAAAAAAATCTAAAACTTCATTATGGCGTAATTTGGAAAAACTGTTTTTCTGCTGTTCATTTTGGTTAGAATGTCCCACCTCCTCATTATATAGACATTCATTCTTTAGTTAACTAGATCATAGTACTGAGAATTGACATTTACAATTTACATGGGTTTATGATAAAGTTTCTGTATGTTTACATTTGGTGGCATGTTTTGGAGTTGTTTCTAGAAAAATATTGTTTTGCTTTGCTTTTTAAAGTGGCTTCCTTAAAAGCTATTGCTTTTCACATAGAAAATAATATATTTTTCCAGATGATAGGAACATGTTTGAAAAATGAAATTAGAATCTTTTACATAAAAGACGTATGTGTGCATGCACATATGTGTGTGTGCATGCACAGATGTATGCACACAAGTATATGAAGAAAATGATTTATGAAACTAGTATCTTAAATTTGAAGAGCATTTTAAAGTTTCTAAGGATGATTTGTTTTTCTAAAATGAAACTAATGGGACATGGATTTTGGCTTATGAGAGCCCATGGGCCCTCTAGCACTGGGAGGAGTCCTGTAATAGTTGCTGTGACTGGGGGAAAATAAGAAATGGCAGTGAAGGTGGCCTAATAGTTGTAAAATTACTATTCCAAAGAAGCGGACTTCCTTCTTCACCTAGAATAAAACCAGGCAAGTCAGGATTTATCTTTAGGTTTGGAACTGAATGCTAATATTGTCAATATTAAAATATGTTCTTGTGGCAAATGATGGTGTCTCTAGTATGGCTTGAAATAAAAGATCCTGAAAGAAATAATTACCTGAAAGAAACAATTACCTTAGTATAGGAATCTGATTTTCTTTTCAATTGTGCAAGTAGTCACTAATGTTCAGATTTAAAATTGTGTTTCTCTGATATAATCTGTGTGGTTTTAGAAGTGATTTTATATTCAGATGTTAAATATAAATGCACATTTTTAAATCCCTGATCTAATCTTAAACTAACATGTGTAATTTTCTACCTATAAATTTAAGGAAGTAATCACCTCCTAAAATATGATTGACACATTTACATAAATTTGGTTAATATTTATAGATTTGGCCAGTAGATTTATTTCTAGTTTTTTTAAAAACATGGTAATATTTAATTCATCATATAAATTTCTGTTTGCTGGTTGATATGTAAAAATTCTGCTGTGATGGTCATGTTTTTAATACACTTTGGTTTAAGAGTTTAAATTCATCCTCTGTTAGCAGCTGTTATATAATAAGGAATTTGGCTGGTCTTCATCATCCCTGGTTCCTGGAAGATAAGCCTGACATCCTCAGATTTCAGACTTTCCTGAATGACAGGAATGTCTTTGTTATTGATACTGGGCCCCTGAGACAAGAGGACTCAGGATGCAGTTTGGCAATGCCAGAAAGGCTACCCATGTAATTAGAGATGGGGGGCTTTGAGGCAGGTGATATTTGCCTGACTTCCAGGTGGGAGAAGAGAACTGGAGATTGAGTTCAATCATATGGCTAGTGATTCAATCAATTGTGCCTATGAAATGAAACTCCAATAAAAACTCTGGACACCAAGGTCTAAGTGAGCTTCCCTGGTTGGTGGTATTCTTATGGGTCCAGAAATCCCAGGAGGATGATATTCTTTGTCTATGGCAAACAAAAGTCTTTGGATTAAAGTGTTAAAGGTGTTAATAATGAAATTTTCTGAAATAGAACTGACATTATAGTAAGTCATAAAACAGAAGTGTGGCCTTACTACTCTGAACTTACTCAGCTCTGGAAAAGAATATATAGTGTTTTACCAACTACATAGTGAGAAGAATCTTATTCTTCCCATATCTAAAGATATCCAAATCCATGATAATGGAATGGTAGGTGTCTACCAGAGAGTCTGAGAGATAGGAAGACCACAGTATCATGGAGAAAGCACAGATATAGGAGTCTTGGGCTCAATTTCAGTGCTACCCTTCATTAGTTGTACGACTTTTGGCAGATCTCACTAAGACTCACTTCACTTGCTTGCCAAGTAGGGGTAATAAAATTATTTATAAAGAGTTGTAGGGAGTAACAGATAGAATATAAACATTATTGGTCAATTACTATGTAATTTTCTTTCATTTTATTAACATTATTCTCTTTCTGTCTTAAGCAACAAAAAAGACAAAGAAAAATGGTAAACTAAATCCTTCCACATCACTTCTACCCTTCAAAAATGTCTTTAGAAGTATTATTTAAGAGAAGATATTCCTAAAAGAAGACACACTATCACTATCAACCTTATCTAGAAAAAGTTTTACAAAAAGGTATGTATTTTTTTTCTGGAAAAAGTAATTGATATTATATATTAAATGGGAGCTAAAAATACTCTTGGCATACCTTAAATTTTTGATAAGACTGTACTAATAATATCAATAAAAACCCTCCTTGACATCACATAGTCCCCTTCAAATACTACCCCAAGTCAATAGCTTGGTTATTTGAAAAACTTACAAGAAATTTAGTATGCCAAATGCATTAAGAAATTCCAGTAACAAAAGTTAAGTTAGTAATTCAGGACCAATACTGAAATTTAACCTTCATTTTCACTGGTAACCTCTAAGTAGGAATTACCTGGGGGAGAAAAGAGATTTTCTTCTAGTCTTACCCAATAATTATGTATTTCAAGTAAGTCTCTATTTAACAGAGCATACTGTTTTCCTCTCCTCAAGTTCTCTTCAGAATTTTTGGAGTGTCGTCACATCATTGTTGAGTGTTTCATAAGCAAACACACCACTAAGGGTGTACTTTTATAAGAATAATCAAAGGAATGATGTAAACACTTGTACCTTGCACTGGCTAGGCTGACTTTTTTTTTTAATTGCTGGAATTTCTTCAAGTCAATACATGAAGGAGTTTGTAGAAATATAAAAAAATGAATTTTTGAAGATTTTTTAAATGCTGTAGCAAAATAATCAAAAATAAAATTATCTGGAGACACAATAGAGGAATTGGAGGGTTTAGTTTAATCCAGCTTTCTCAGAGTGTGAAGCAAATTTTATGTGGACCTTTGGGGTCCTCCAGAGGTAATAAAGCTATAAAGTAATTCAGAGACAGGCTCAAATTCCCAAGGTACTTGAAAACACATTTAATCTTTCTAAAGATGCACAGGGTTGGTTACAGTAGGAATCTTCAAGTCTGCATAGTACCGATTTTAATTGAAATTTAATATTCCAGGATGAAGAGAATAGTTGATATTGTGCTTTGTTAGAACTACTACATACCCTCTGGTATTTATAATAGCCACCAGGACAGTTAACACTTGTGGTGCTGGTTGCACGTACACAAGAAATTACATAAATTATATAAACAGCTACTTAAAATAATTGTAAAAAGTCAGATTTTAATATTCTGAATTTGCTTAAGATAACTCTTTAGGGAAGTAATAACATTCTGATGATAAGGTTTTGGTGACATCAGTCAATGTCAGTATTGATGGCATGGCAATTTTCAATTATACAAACCACGCTGGTTACATGGGCTTTGGAGCTTGACAGATCTGGGATCAAATCCTTTCTCAGCTTTCACTGGCTGTGTTATTTAAGAAAATTAAATAAGCACTCTGAGCCTCACTTTCTGCATTTTTATTATTGGGCTGAAGAGCCTCATCAGTGGTTGTGAGGATATTAACTGAGGACACGTGAAAAGCACTAAGCACAATGTCTGGTAAATACCTGGAGGCTCAAATTTCTCTTCCGACATTTTGTCTGGAGATTCTAGAAGTTTTCTAATTGAAATTCAAGGTTCTGTTTCATGTAGAGGAATTGAATAATAGAATTTCAAGTCTCATAATCTTCCTTGAACTGAGCATAAATTAAAGGCAAAGAATGGAGAATTAAGGAGGTTAGTATGGATGTTGCTGCAATGATCCAGGTGCGGGATGAAAAATGTAAGAGTAGGGATAGAAAGTTTTGAAATGGAGCAGGATATGGTGCAAAGAAAGAACTCATAGAAATTGTTAAGTGACTGTAGACATGGAATGGGAGATATGAAAATACCAAAGCAAATGCAAGGTTAGCATTTGAGAGAACTTTACTGTCATTTCTTCTTTTCCATCCCTGCCATGTTTATGAAAACCTCTTAGAAAACAAATGCCCCTTGCATTTTAACTAAATGTAAGGCACTCAAAAAGGAAGGAGCAGTCAAAATTTAGTAGCAGCATGCCTGGATCTGGAAATAAACCTTTCCCCAGCTCCATTCCCACATCTGACTCCAGCCCACCAATAAGAGTTTCTTGGAGAATTCATAAAGGCTTTTAGTTCATTTTGTGTCCAAATAAATTTGGGCAGTGAGGGACTATTTTCATGTAGGACATATACTAAATTTATCTTCCTTTTTACAAAACCAGTTTAAATCACCATATATGCGCTGGAGATGCAATGTAGACTTTTTTTTTTTTAAGAGAAAAAAGGAAAGGAATTGAAGAATCCTCTTCCACATTCTCCAGTTTGTTAGGGAGCATGAAGTATTCTATAGGAATATAGAATGGAAAAAAGTAATCTGGAAAGGCATTTACAAAGAAAAGGATTCTAAGTTCCTGAGGTAATCAAGACCACTTTCAAAAGTGTAATGATGTATCTCAATGAGAAAAACTGCTGTGCCACTGTAGATACGGACAGGGGGCGGTGTCCTCATGCAGGTGAAGTACAGAGCTTCTAAGGAAAAACAGCAGTTCAGACTCGCATACTTTAAGTAGGCAGGCACAGATAGGAAATTGGGAGGCTCAAACCTTGATGTTATTTTTGCCCTGTTATTACCTTTTACTTCCTCATCATCCATCCAATAAGAAGCCCAATTGATTCTATTTCAGAAGTAGTTTTCACATTGCTCTTCTTTATAATCTCACTTATGCTGGTTAGTGAAAGCTAAAGCTATTTCCTCTCCCTTAATTACTTCCACAGTAATCCAATTTGTCGACCTACCTCCAGACCCTCTGCTTCTCTCTTACCTCAACACTCCCACTCCCATGTCCTGTGTGGAAGTGAAAGAACTCTGGGAATGAGAGGACAGTGTCATCTTGGAGTTCAAAATGCTTAAAGTATGTATTTCTGAAAGTAATTTGATACGAAATTTCAATTTAGGAAAAGCAGATTTTAAAACATTCTGAGGAAAAAAAGCTGAAACAATGGCCAGGATACACTACAGGAGTATAGCTAAAGAAGGATAGGGGATTCCAAAAAATGTAGTTCTTTCCTGAGAATTATAATTATTCAAAACAAGGAAGAAAACATATGTTTAACATGGCAATTAAGAGTCAGAAACTTCTGAATTCAAGTGCCAGATCTGTGGCTTAGCTGTGTGGTTTGGAGCAATTACAACCTCTTCAAACATCAGCTTTGTTCTGTAAAATGGAGATGACATCAGGAGGGTTGTGATGAAGGTTAAATATGATTAATAAGAGAAAAAATAAGATTATTAATTAAGAGTTCCAGCCACTTAGTGAAGGGTCAGTATTATTATCTATTTAGTATTCTAAAGAAACTAACTACTTACAGGGCCCTCACATACACACACGGGTACATGAGATGCAAGGAAGTACACATAACCAAGCACAAAAGCAACTAACAAAATAAAAAAGGTAAAAAAAAAGAACATGTGAAGGAGGCTAAAGTTTAAAATGAGTTTATTTTCCATAAACTGCTAATTAAAAACAAGTCTAGCAGCAAAAGACACACAAGGAATATCATTCCATGTTCACAGTGGGAGAGAGGGTAGTTGAAATACTTTGATGATCTGGGAAAAAAGCAGAAATGTCCAGTATCTCTTCTGATTCTACTTTCCCTATCAAGGAACACAGCTTTTCAAACACATATGATGGTACAAACATAAACATAGAGGGAAGACATGCTGAACTAAATTGTTAACTATTATAAACTAAAATATTTCAATATTTTCCAGGTTCAGAAGAGTACATATTAAGGTAATTAAAAAATTGTAGATTTTTAAATTAACTTAAGAAATGCTCTTTTGAGCCTGTTCAGCTTGATCAATAACTTGATGAAGATGCAAAAGTCATGCTGATAAAATACACTTGTAAGATATATGCATGACAGAAAAAGAGGAAAGATGTAATGCATGCTAAATAACAGAAACAATATTTATAGTATATTGATATACTGAACCACTGAACACATAACAAATATGAAATGTTAAAGGGACAGTATTAATCTCAAAGCTAGCATTTATTAGATCAAAACAAATACCTGAAAACTTAATAAATGACTCATGGACAGAATGTCTGGCAGACACAAGTGTAATATGTTGGTTTATAAATGTGTGATCTTTGGCTACATAAATAGAAGTAAAGTATACCTGAAGGGAAAAACATTTTACTGTTTTCTGTTCTAATAATGGTCAGATTGGGGTAACATATATTGGGAAGCAGAATGACAAGTGAGAAGTTGTACAACTATGGCAGCTGGTATGATGATGGGATTTGAAAATCCATGGAATGCTTCAAGATACATAACTTAGAGGCATATATAATTGTATTAATTGTGCCTTTTTATTTTCTATATTTCTGCTGCTTTGACATCTGAGACCTTGCTGACTGTGCAAAGACTCCTTCCCCCAGGGCTATCCAATTCCTAGAGATAATTAAACACCCACCCCAGAGTATGCTCTTCAGCACAAGCCAACCAGTTCAGGGTTCCTACTCTCAACCACTTCCTTCTTAAGCTGAGCTGCTATCTTCCTGCTCTAATCACCTCAGGGCCAGCTATAACACAACTGGAAAGAGTCCCTTTACAACAGTGATCACTACAACTGTCATCCAATTAGCCAATCCTAAACCTGTTTACCCTGCCTTGTCTTGCCTTTCCTGTAGAAACCACAGAAAAGGCTCTTGCCCATGCATTCCCGTTACTCTGTTTCTAGACTGACTCTAGTGCTACCCCATGGGGATCTGGGCAGTGTGGGGTGCTCTTTTCTCTTTGGGAACTGTGAATATCAAACTATCCTTTCAGTGGCAGTCCTCTCCTGATCTGATGATCCCACATCCGAATAAAAATAAAACCTACATTTTTTTAAAAGATTTATTTATTTATTTATGATAGACACACACACACACACACACACACAGAGAGAGAGAGAGAGAGAGAGAGAGAGGCAGAGACACAGGCAGAGGGAGAAGCAGGCTCCATGCCGGGAGCCCGATGCGGGACTCCATCTGGGGACTCCAGGATCACACCCTGGGCCAAAGGCAGGTGCCAAACCGCTGAACCACCCAGGGATCCCCTAAAACCTACATTTTTACACAATAATGATAAAATCTTAAGATCTGAAAGGAATATTTATTTATATTTTCATTTACCAAACTTTGAGCATCTATTGGGTGTCAATTACAATTCTGTGAACACAGCTACTAGATCAGAAGAACAACTCTACTTGAATGTGTAAGATTGTACTCCCTCTTCCATAGCTTATTTTCTGAATACACTCATTCAAGTTCCTTGTAAATCGTAAAATTGATTAATTCAGGGGTAATATGCAAAGTATTTATCAGCCAGCATGCTATACAACTGATCACTCATAACTGTTGCCAGCTGTAGAGGTGGAGATGGATGCTGGTGACTCTGAGCCAGGCCCCTTTAGTTGCTAAGCAGTTGGGAGGTTTGCGACATCCTGGGGGAGGGTCTGAGGTGGTAGTGGGGATACAGGTAGTAGCACTGACACATTTCAATATTGTAATCATTGGCATGGTCATACTAGTACTTTTAAGTTGAATATTAGTCCTGATAATATATCCCTTGGTCTCCTTTTCTGGTTCTTGTCCTTACCAAGTTCCTTCAGCCATTGTTTTTATGAAGTAAATTATAGACATCACCATATTGTTCATCATGATCTGAATAATGGATAGTGTCTTTCTTAAACTATGCTACTTAGATAACACCAGAAGTGGTTTACCAGCTTAGAGTAGACTTTTACATCCTGATTTGAACTCTATTTTTATTAGGGACACTAGAATTGTGCTTTGTTTTCAATATCAATAAAATAAAAATCTAATGTGTCTTTTTACAAAGTGCTTCACTGAAGTGTAAATGATACAATTCATTCATTCTCTAGCTGGCAAGCAAACTAATTAAAAGATTATCATATATTCCTTAAGCCAGCAAGTCTTCAATATATTTTAAATTACATTTTGATACTATAATCTTTATTTCCATATTAGAAAAGTTAATGTGCTCACTAATCTAAAAAGTTGCATACTTGACAATAGACATTTCAGCTAATGTGAATTAGCAGTTCTGCTGAACTTGGAAAAGAAGGAGGGGCAAAGGACACTATTTGAAGGAATAATGATAATGCAGTTAAAAAGTACAATCCTCAGCAAGATTTCATGTTTTCAGGATCAGAAACATTGTTCTACTATTACTAATTTTAATACTATTGTCTGTAACAGTGAAGTCTTATCTGATATTGGCAAGAGTTCTATGGTGAAAATTTCTACTAATTATTTTATCATTAAAATTAAGCCATCATAATTTATCAAAAATGTTAGATCTAATTCTTCAACTGAGAGTATATATATTGATGCTTTTTTGAGGCTTAAGTGCAATGTTACTAATTGAATGGAATTTTGTGCAATTTTAAAAGCTATACAATAGGTACCTCAAACTGTGTTGTAGGTCATTAACAAATGTTACAATTAATTGTTGCCTCAGATATGGTACCTTTCAAAAAAAAACCCAGCCTTGTTAACATTTCATTTTAATACCTGAATTAACCCATATTTGAAAACAAAAAATGTTTTCTAATCAGCTGTATTTCCTGGTGGCTGTAACCATCAAATGCAGGTTTGCTTACAGGATTTACTTGACCTTCCATAATAAGCTATTAGACCTTTCAAAGCTAAATTAAAATGGACATCAAATTCCCTTGTGAGACAGAAGTGTCCACATTGTGCAAAAGGATAACAGATCAGATGCAACTGCTAAAACTCAATGAAAATAACAGGTGTTTGGCTATAGATGGTGATAGAGAATGCTCAAACAAAAGAGTTTTACATCATATTCTCAGATTCTCTTAGTTGGAAACGTACTTTAAATGTTTTCTAACTCAGTCACTCATTTGTTTTTTTTTTTAAGATTTTATTTATTCATGAGAGACAGAGAGAGAGAGAGAGAAAGAGAGAGAGAGAGAGAGACAGACAGACAGACAGACAGACAGACAGAAGCAGGCTCCACGCAGGGAGCCTGATGTGGGACTCCATCCCCAGGACTCCAGAACCACACCCTGGGCAGAAGGCGGTGCTAAACCGCTGAGCCACTGGGGCTGCCCCTCAATCACTCATTTGAATATTGAATTTTATCCACAAGCTCCAATCTCCTTTGAATACCCAGTTACTCCCAGAGCAGCACATTGCTTCTTTGTATGTTCTTTCACTTCCTTCACTGGGAGAAACACGAATGCTCATTTTTAAATTCAGAGCCTCCAAGCTGGTGGAGAAAAGCAGGATGTCACCCAATTTTGACATGCACTATTATTAGCACAGGTTAAGCTTTTGTTTGTTTTGTCTAGTGAGTTGATAGTTGAGGCAAAATTTCCTCCAGAATAGTTTCCATTGAATTAAAGTAGTAGCCTCTCTATCCATGACAAAACATACTTATTCATGTAGAAAGGTTCTCAGATTTAGTTGTCTCCCAACATTTTACAAACTCTGCCTATCTTAGGGAACCTCAGGGAAAATTTGCTCTAGGAATTCCACCTCTAGTTCTCAATTTCCCTTATGTTATCAGAATTACCACATATTCCTTTGGATTACCAGGCAGAAGGGAAATCTAGATTTACTGTTTTGAATTGGGTTGACAGGCTAGTGACAAAGTCTGGGGGGTTACAATTCATGCAGTTTTAAAAGACCTGGATTTCTGGGCTTAATTCTACCCTTAGTGAGCTTTGTAATCCTGAGTCACTTTATTTCTCTGGTTTTCAGTTATCTATAAAGTGAGAATAAATATACCTATTTTTTAGGTTGTTATAAATATTAAAGGAAATAATACACAATATATAAAAAACTAAAATCCTTTTCTCCATATCTCTTTACATTTAGTAGCAAAGCAGCTTTGTAACCCTAATGCCTTAATGGGAAGTAAAAGAGTTAACATTTGTTTAGAAAATGTGTAGAATTCACACGAACCAAATGTCATGCAATACAGAATAAGCTTTTAAACTTGAGGATTTTGTTCCTCTTACCTGTCACTCTAAACACGTCAGGAGCCAAGGTAAAAATTGAAGAAGGCAGTTTTCTGATGCCGAATATATAATGATAAAAACAACAGGTGCATTTCTACTATTTGTAAAGTGCTAGTCACTGTTCCCAAACCTTTTTCATACTACTCTCTTTCATGTGGTTATGGCTGGGAGGGAATGGGCCTGGATTTAATATTTTTTCTGGTCTGTCTCCCCCCCCCAAAAAAAAATTCATGGGACCTATATTTGATTAAACATTAAAGAACACATTTGGCCTTATTTCTGAAGATTTCTGAAGATCTTCCATGACTGTTCTCTATTGTCTTGAGCACCAAAATTTGGGTTGTCAACTTGTAGTTAGGAATGGTATTCTTAAGAAAGTGGCCTCTGCTTGGCACTTGAGTGAGTATGACCAAATTTCAGTTCTGAATTATTCTTCCAATTCATGATGCTTTTTTTTTAGTTGAGAATTCTAAAAAATGTATGTAATCCCTGTGCATGTCTGTTCTTACTATATGTACTTTGAAGCATTTATTATTTTAAGTACAAACATAACCTTCACTGATTCATTCATTCAAGTAAGACTAGAATACCTATTACCTAGGTACTGTTTTGGTGGCAGAGGAATACAGATAGCAATGAATGTATTTCATCAAATTTGCCTTAATAAACTTTTTATTAACCCAAAACAACAGCAAATACCAAAACTTTCCTGCTTACTTCCCAGTTTTTAATCTTTTATTAGTACTTTCTTTCACTCTTTTTACATATTTTCTTCTTTCACAAATTTCTTTCTCCACAGATTAAAGAAGGAAATACAAAGTAATTTTCTTCTTCATATTCTCTCTTGCTGTTTTATGTTGCTTATATCAGCAAGTCTTAGACTCTTGAAGATGACAGAATTAATGTTTGCTGCATTGAGATACGGTTTTTCGTGCTCTCTATTAAAAACTGTGACATTTACACAGTCTTGCATGCTGTTTACTATTCTATCTGTCTATCTATCTATCTATCTATCTATCTATCTATCTATCTATCTACCTATCATCGATCTGTCTATCACCTCTCCTTTATCCATTCATCTGTCAGTGGACTTCTGGGCTCTTTCCATATATATTTTGGCTATTATGAACATTGCTGCTACAACCTTGTGCCCCTCTCTCTCGCTCCTCATCTTCTGGGACCCCTATTACCCAGATATTACTTCACTTTATGAAATCACCAAGTTCTCTATGTCTCCCTTTGTGATCTAGTGATTTTCTTTCTTCTTTTCAGCTTCCTTTTTTTTTTTTTCCATCATTTTATCTTCTATATCACTGACTTGCTCTTCTGCCTCATTCACCCTCATTTTTATGCCCTCCATTTGGGGCTGCATCTCAATAATAGCATGTTTAATTTCAGCCTGAACAGATGTTAGTTCTTTTATTTCTACAGTAAGGGATTTTCTAGTGTCTACTATGCTTTTTTCAAGCCCAGCTAGTATCTTTATAATCATTGTTTCAAATTCTGGTTCAGACATCTTACTTATATCCATATTGATTAAATCCCTGGCAGTGAATACTACTTCCTGTTCTTTTTTTTTTGGTGTGAATTCCTCCATCTTATCATTTTGTCCAGAAAAGAATATAAGAAAGAGACAAACACAACAATAACAATGACAACAGAAAAAAACAAAACCAAAACCAAACAAAAATACAAATAAGAAACAAAACACTAGATCCTAGGTGTGTTTTGATCTGCTTGTTAAAAGAAACTAGATCCCAAAATAAGAAAAAAAACCTATAAATTAAAAAATATATATAACATATGCATAAAAATAAAAAGGAATAAAAAAGAATTGAAAAAATATGAGAATAACTGAAAAAATACTGAAAGACTAAAGAATAAAAAATAAAGCCCCAATGAATGCTATATACTGTTTTCCCCAAGAGTTGAAACTTTGCAGCCCTCAACAATCAGTAAATGTGGTGAGAGCTAGTCTTCTGGGGGAGGGGCCTGTTGCGCTGATTCTCTGGCGCGCTTGGCCTATTGCACATGCGCAGCCTCCCTTGCCAGGAGGCTGGGCACAACGTAAGCACCTCCGGATTGCAGTATGTGGTGCTGTTTTGCTCCCTGAAGGCTATCAGCACTGGGCAAGGATCCCTAGACCTGAAAATTCATGTCTACAACTCTTCAGAGTCCTCCTAGAAGAGCAGTCAATCGCTCTGGTCTCCCCGGTTTCCTTCAGAACTCTGTCCATCTGGCCTGTGACTGAGCATTTTTATCTCAGGCACAAGACTGAGTTTCAAAATTCCTAATTTTACAGACTCCTGTGATGAGGCCTTGTACAGTTTCACCCCAGGGAGAGGAGGGGTCTCTGCCAGGAAAGTGGTCACACGATCATGCAGTGGTTTGCAGTTTATGGCAACACAGGGCAGAGCTGGCACCTAGATTTACTGTTCTCAGCCACTTCCCTGCTCCTGTGCCTGGGAACTCTGCTCCATTTGGGAACCACCATTTTTCTTGGGACCTTAGGCATCCTGAGATCACACTGTTACACCTGGAATTCTATCCTGCTCTGCCACCTGAGCACCTTCAAGCTAGGGACATCCTTCACTGTATCAGATTTTGCATTCTGCAGCTTACAGTACCTTGCAGTAGCCTCCGTAAGCAGGCTCCCTCCCCTCCACCATATCTTCAAATATATCACACTGGATTCAAGTCTCTGCACCACCTATCTTTCATAAAGTGGTCGTCTTTCTACTTGTAGGATTGCAGCATTTCTTTTCTCAGATATCCGTTTGATGTCACAGGTGTTCAGAATGATTTGATAATGACCTAGATGTATTCATGGGACAGACAAACTTAGGGTCCCCTACTCCCCATCTTAACTCCAGCCCTGTGGATTTTTTCTTAAATTAGACCCTCAAAACATTAGGGATAGTACTGAGCATCCAATACATATCAAAAGTCACATCCTGAAAGGCTGCAATACCAAGTTGTTCTAATGTCAGGGTACAATAGTTCAGTGTAATATTCAAAGTGAGTTACTTACTAAGGCAAATTTTTTGTTGAGAATCATCTGCTCCACCAAAGATGACTCATTATGGAAGAGGTGGGGTTGCATATGGCTCCACATATGAGGAAACCACCAAAACTCATCCACACACCCCAGAAGATGGTCATCCCCTTCATCTTCCTCTTCAGTTCCTTCAAGGGAAAAAAGACTATTCAGTTAATTCCAGTTACAGTGACTGTCTGTGTATCTATCCATCCATCCATCCAATTATGTATTCACATATATGTATTTAGAAGATACCATTTATACTTTTTTTGTTACATATAAGGTTTTGAACATGAAATGTAGCAAAGGAAAATCTGTTACTTGGGGAACAAAGACTGTGACAAAACTCTTTTGAAAGTTTTCAACATGAGACACAGGTATAAAACGACTGCAAAATGGAAATATGCAACCATTCCCAAGGACATTCAAACTCTTTTAGCAACTTTTTTTGAAGGTTTTATTTATTTATTCATGAAAGACACACAGAAAGAGAGAGGCAGAAACACAGGCAGAGGGAGAAGCAGGCTCCATGCAGAGAGCCCGATGTGGGACTTGATCCCAGGACTCTAGGATTATGCCCTGAGTTGAAGGCAGATGCTCAACTACTGAGCCACCCAGGTGTCCCAATTCTTTTAGCATATTTTTATGATCTTTAGTTTGGAGAGAATGGGGGGATAAGTATGAAATGGAATCAAGGGAATAAGAATAAAGAAGTGAGTGACAGAATTCCAGCAGTAGATCATCCTGACATAGGTTTTGATATCACAGTCACAATAATTCCATAATTTATTTAGGTTTCTCATTAGTTCTGAGAAGAACCTACTCAGTATTTAGTGAAAACTAAGGCATAAACAAGGAAAAAAGGAAATGTAGGAATTGTTATTTGGAAAATTAGGGAAAACTAAAGGGAAGAAAGGGTGAAATGAAGTAAAGAGGCTGTGAAGTAATAAAGTCTTAGTAAAACAAGCCAAGCTGTTCCTTGGTGGTACTCATGTTTTCCAGGCTTGTCCTTTCTCTTAAGTTCCTTGAAGCAGACTTTCCATCAAGAAATTCTTATATCCTTAAGAGTCAACCCTGTTGTCATTCCTTAGATTTTCCTTATTTGGGCATATTTTATTTCCTCCATTTTCCCTGACCTGCAGTTTAGTTGAGTGTGGGAAAATCTACAATTTTCTTAACTTGAGGGGGATAGGACCCTTTCTGTTTCTTTACTAAAGCATGAAATCAGAGCTGTATAGGATACCTTACTAGTACCTGGCATATCATAAGATGATATTAATCATCATAAAGTTATGCAGCCACACTTAAATTTCAGCCCCAACACTGAATCTAACAAGCTCCTAGAATATAGAATAGTAGGTTCTTCAAATGATGTCCCCTCTGTGTAGAGAAAATGTTCTCTCATATTTTCAAAAATTTCATTTTTCTGATATGAAAATAGTGCCCTACAGGCTAAAGACAGAGGGCAGACTGCTGCCCTGGCCCAGCCAACTAAGTGCAGTGCTTGTTACTAATGCTTTTCTCTTCATTTTCCCAACAGAAGGCAGACAGAGCCCACTGGCAGGAAAAGAACCAGTCCCTATGATTTACTGGGCAGTGAAAGTGACTTAGCAAAGATAAAGGCCTAGCATGAGGCTGCTAGTCATTCTCATTTATATAGGAAGAACAAGGATTAGTAATGTAGAATGAGGGGAATAACAATTCTTCAACAAGGATAGACCTCCATTTCACTGTTATATGGTTAAATACATGGCTGCTATGAAGAAACTTTTTTCTTTATATATAAAAGGCACCATTAAATTTAATCTGTTTTATTTCCCTAACTTTTTCCTCTTCATCACACATTCATGTTACCACAATATAGTGGAACAAGGATAAACTCTAGAGTTAGAAGTTTGTGTTTATTTGTAGGTTCCAACACATTTGAGTTGTGTGATTGTGGGCAAGTCATGTAACCCCTTTAATGTCTGTAGTTATGTAGGTAAAGAGATGGATAGCAATACCTATTTTATTATTTTGGGGAAGAAGAGGCGGTATAATCCTGGCACATACTGGGTAATCTAAAATGCCTTCTTCCTTTCTGTTTTATGTTTCCCACTCTGCTCTCCTTGTGTCTTTTGTGGGTCTCCTTGAGTTTTATTCCATGATAATGCATGAGGGTATGGGGGAAGGTCTCACCTGGTGTTATGTGGCAGATAGGACATTGTGTTCAAGAATTGACCATGCCATCATATTAACTGACTGGCCTGATTAATGAGTTACCAACAAAGGCATCTTGGGGCTTCTAAGTGATTATTTTACAGCTCAGGGAAAACTTCTAGAGAGGAATTCAAAGGAATAGGAATATGGATTCAGGATTTAGAATCTCTAATGACCCTAGGCAATGACATTCAGATCTTGGGTCCTGCTACCTTTTAGGTGATAAATACGGTGACCTGGGTGAAGCAGCAGTTTTACATTGACTGCTGATGCTTAAATACATGTGGGTTTTTTTTGACATAAAGATGATGTCAGATGTCATTTTGTTTCCCCACGATTAAGCATCTCTACTTACATCCAAGAGACTCTCCTCTTGCTTAACATTTTGTATGTCCTCAGGACCCATATTAGTTAAGATTACAATCAATTACTTATTGAATTTTTACTTCCACACAGTGAAAAAAGGCATAAATTTCTTGAGGTTTCCCAGTAATTGGTGCATCTCCAACTTCTACCTCCTCTGAATAAAGTAAGCTTGGGAGTGTGAGATGAGATTTCCTAGATTATGAAAAGCTACCCTGCCTACTGCTTTAAATCTCTATCCCCTGTCCCCTATAACTCTTATCTTTCCCTGAATCTTTCTTCTCATCTCTCCTTTGTTCATTTTTCTAGTTGACTTTACCCTAAGTTTCTTTATCAGGATAGTGGAAAGGTAGCTTTGGAAGGATAGCTCAGGCATTTGTTGTCCTTTCCCGAATATCATGGTGAAATCTGCTATTCAAATATTCATACATTTGAATCATGAAGAAATTAGACAAATGATATTTGCCCTTTAGTAGATTTATATAAATTCATAGTAAGCATAAATGTATGCCTCCCCCTCTTTAAATAACTCTTTCTCATCTGATTTTATTTAATCTTACTTTGAGAATGTTTTACATCAGAATTAATTATACTGAGAACAAGTTATCTATTGCTTATTACTTTAAAAATTATGATAAAAAGCAGTTGAAACATTGCTGTGGTTGGATGTCTTGGGCTCTTTTCTTTTCTGATTTTGCCCACCTTTGTTAGAACTGGAGGAAGAGAGAACTAGAAGTCAAATTCCTCAATTTTAAGTGTTATTTCTTAATTTGTTACAAAATTATGCTGAAATCTTACAAAGTTATTGCAAATTATTATTTTATTATGTATCTATTTAAATAGCTTGTGTCTCTTCAGTATTTTATCTTCGCTTTTCCTACCATGACATTGAAAATCATCATTGATTAGAGACTGTACCTTTTTGTCAAGCATTAACTGTCTTTTTTTTTTTTTTTTTTTTTTTAAATTTTTATTTATTTATGATAGTCACACACAGAGAGAGAGAGGCAGAGACACAGGCAGAGGGAGAAGCAGGCTCCATGCACCGGAAGCCCGACGTGGGATTCGATCCCGGATCTCCAGGATCGCGCCCTGGGCCAAAGGCAGGCGCTAAACCACTGCGCCACCCAGGGATCCCCATTAACTGTCTTATAAGCATCATCTCATTTAATTCTCACTAACCTTACCTATGAGATAAGAGCCCCTCATAACTCTATTCTTTAAAGAAGGAAATTGGTATTTGGAAATTGGTATTCTTTAAAGAAGGAAATTGGTATTTGGAAAGTGACCTTGCCAAGTCACTGACAAGGTTGGGACAGACCTAGTTTCTTACTGGGGATGTTTATTGTGAATTGTGGGAAGTGCCCAAGAAAAGAAAGAGGAGAAATCTTTCAGAAACAACAAGGAAAGAGCAACCGGCCAGAGTCATTCTTTAGCATTCAGCACTGGACAAAAAGTTCAGTTGCCATCAGTATTTTATTATGTTTCTATTATATTTGGAAAGAAAGCTTTTAATTATTCTTAGTATTTTATAGTGATTTTCTTTCACAACACAACATGGTCAAGTTTTATTCTCCTACCTATAAACTGTAACCCAGATTAAACAATTCCAAGTTCAAGGCCCTTAACTATCATTCATTGACCAAATTTGGAATTTAGAAATAAGATCATTTACTAATTCAATATAGCATTGCTCTTCACATTGTTAATTCTATGATATAGTTAGAATTTACCAATACATGTAAATTCTAAAATTTACGTGTAAATTTACTAAAAATCCTACTTCAATTGCCAATCAGAAGGAAAGAATACTTATGTCCTCTGAAGGATAGGTACAAAAATGTTCTTAACATGATTATTCAAAAAAAGCTAAAGACTAGGAAAAATCCAACCATTTATATTGGAAAGGAATTTTGGTATATTCAAACAATGAAATACTATAAAGTAATGAAAATAAAAGAATTACAGCTATACACAGTAATATCTGTAGAACTAGAATAATATTGAATAAAACAAGCTGACTATAGAAGAGTCCATACTGTATGATTTCTTTTTACACACGTCTCAAAGCCAGGCAAACTAGTTTGTAATATTAGAAGTCAGGATAGTGGATTTCTTTGAGGGAGGCTAGTGACTGTGAAGAAGTACACAGGTGGGCGAAGGGGAGGATTCTGATAGTGTTCTCTCTCTTGATTTGCATGCTGGTTTGTGAAAATTCACTGAGCACTACACTTATTACTTACGCACTTTTATTTATGTAAATTATAGTTCAGTAGAAAAGAAAGGCCATTAGGCTATTATAACATGGTGAATAAACTTTAAAACCATCAACATTTTGTAAAAGTTAAAAAATGATATATTAAGTGGAATTGAATAATATGAAGAAAATAAAAATGGAGAGAGGCATGGAATGTGGGAAGGGGGGGTCACAATTTTTAAAAAGAGTGGTCAGAGAGGCCTTATAAGAATAACCTCTTTGTTCTTACCTGTATGGTAAAATTTTCCTGAAAATCCCAGGTTGAATGTAAAATTTGTGATTTGTGCACGCAAAAGATTCTGAGTGTCAAGCAGGGCCTGAAATACACAGTTAAAAAAAAAAACAAACCAACAAGTATCAGGTTAGAGAATGGCATTGAGAAGTTTTAAAAGGTATCTTCCTTTTTTATTCAAAGGGTAAAACTACTCCTTTGTATGTGAGAGAATTAAATGATGGAAAGTAGTGTCTTTATCACTTTACAACTAGAGAGATGCTTTCAAGATTACATAAACATATACACATATTTATCCTTTAGCTTGCAATAAATCACCAAAAAGTGTCAGCTAGAAAAAGGAAGTTATATGTAAAGTTTATTCTGCATGTATTTAAGGAACTATTATCTAATACATAAAATATATCGCCTTTCACTTCTCAGGGACATGGATCACCAATTGTCAAAAGAAGGACACTCTTTAAGGGAAACTATGCAAGAACATATGTTGAAAGAAACATTTTTATTTCTCAGATATGTCTTTGGTCTTCAAAATCTAAGATTTTTCAATCTTTAGGTTTTAGATTCCCAGAAGATAGTGATTGTTCTTCAAAAGGGGATATCATGATAAAATAAATTTCTTATTTGGCCTTTCATTAAAAAAACAAACAAAACCCCCTACTTCTGACAGTAAAACTCTTAAAACAGAGTTTTAAATATTACATCTTATATTTACTATGCTATGACTTTAAAAAAAAAAGATTTTATTTATTTATCAGAGACACAGAGATAGAGGCAGAGACATAGGCAGAGGGAGAAGCAGGCTCCCTGGGAGGAGCCCGATGCAGGACTTGATCCCAGGGCCCCAGTACCAGGACCTGAGACAAAGGCAGATGGTCAACCACTGAGCCACCCAGGTGCCACTATGCTATGAATTTTTAATAGACTTCTTTTTTTTCTCATTCTTATTTAAATTCCTATTCTTATATTCTTTCTCTCCCTGCCACCCTCCCTACACAGACTACCGTAGTTGAGTACCCATTTCAACTAGCCAGAAAGTAACAACAGATGTTAGATTTGTAAAGGATCTTAGTGAACATTCTTTTACACACAAGGAAACTGAGGAGTGATGACTTGCTCATTTTCACAGATAAAATTAGTGGTAAATCATAGATGAAGGATATGATTGCCTGATTCCATATTAGGTACTCTTTCTCCCATCCTCCTCCTATTTCCCCCTTCAGCTGGGCCCACAATAGGATCTTCTTTTTCTGGTAGCTTAGCTGACACCTGAAAGCCTGGTCTGATTCATGTTCAAGGTCTCAATCTTTTTTTGGAAGATAAACAGATATAACTTATTTATCCTATCACCTACTAAAGTGATCCCGGTGTCCTGGAATCAAGTCTTGTATCGGGCTCTCTGCAGTGAGCCTGCTTCTCCCTCTGCCTATGTCTCTGCCTCTCTCTAAATAAAAGAAACTTATCACGATATCCCCTTTTGAAGAACATGAACAAATAAATAAAATGTTTAAAAAATAAATATTAATTATCTCAAAGCACTGTTGCGAGGGTGACATGCTTTTTTATACTCTTGGCACAGTGATAGGCACATGATAGGTGTTCAACAATATTAGTTCCTGCTCCTCTAATATTGCTGCTGCTACTATCACTCATATTAATATTATTGTTGTTATTGTCAGTGATGTTAAACAATTCATATTCTCTGAACTTTTCCCTTCATTTGTTAGAGTCGAGACAGTTGTCTAAGTCCTAGAGTTGTGATGAGGATTATAAAAGAGCCAATATTTGCAGGAGTGCTTGATAAGTATTTTTTTAAAAGTGGCATAAAATATTAGGTGTTGATATAATACCAGTAGTTATATACATTTTAAAGATTTATTTTAGAGAGCGTGCACATGATGGGGGGGAGGGGCAGAGGGAGAGGGAGAGAAATCAAGAGTTGGACACTGAACTGACTGAGCCACCCAGGCGCCCCTATATATGTATATATTATATATTACTGACCATTATATCATCTATCTGTCTCATTTAGTTAAAGTTGTTTTTCTTATTTTATTTACCCTCAGTGTCCTCCAGCCTTCCCTCCCTCCTTCTACTTTTTCATTTTTTCTCCCTGGTAAACATTCTAGCTGGCTCTTCCTATTGTTCCTTCCCCTTATATTTTATCTTCTTCTTTATCTATCTTATTCATTTCATTTATTCAGTCTACTCACTTTATTCAATGGTTAAAATATAGATTTGAAATCCATTTTAAAATAATTTCTTCTGTGTTCAATGCTTTAAAGTTAGAAGTTTTTTGTCTTTTGAAAATAAAATGTTAAATTAAACTTGAACTTTGCTTTGTGACTCTGTCTTTTAAAACTTACTTGATAAGAACAAACAAATAAGCCTGTCCTGTTCATAGGCCTTAGAAGCTAAATAATGTACTTGGGAACTAATCTCTAAATCAACTAGAATACATTGCTTTAAATTTTTGAAGTAGCACTGATTGTGCAGGTTTGAGTTCACATTTTATACATTTATTTGACATTCTAGAAACAATAAAACACATAAAAGATATATTGAAACAGATGGTAGATACTAAAATTATTCCTATATATGGTGAAGAGGGAAATTTATTTCTAGATATTTTATATACTTAAGATAAACAGTAATATTTTTAATCTTTATATGTATGTATTTTATCTCTCTATCTATCTATTTTCATGGACCAGATTTTGGGTGTATATATGGGAACAATATTATATATTCATCCATTACTTCTATCTTTTCAAAATATGCTTTTGTACTAGAAGCTAGAGCACCCAGCAATATTCTTAGATTATGTCATTTTCATTAAACTCCTCATTGCTAGAATGATTTTATTCAGCACTAGTCTATTTAAAGTTAAGATAGTCTATTATTACGATAAATAAAATATTACAAAAATGATATAAATGATCCTTTGCTTTACTCTTTATGTGCAACATGTCAAAATGGCGTGATATCTAAAAATCTAATCATAATAAGCCAAATCAATGTTCTAATACCAAATTCAGAAAACCACATGCATTTTGGACAAGCAAACCCTCTATGATGTGCAGAGTATTTTGGTCATGGAGAAGAAGGTAAAGAATCATAACCATCTGCAGAGGTACCATTTAGGTACCTCCAGGCCAAGAACTCTAAGAACATAGATTTCTACTGTTAGGAATCATCAATTATGGAACAATAATACTTTTATTTTTATTTTTAGCTGTTCCATGCATCAATAATTATTTTTAAAATAATACGTCATTATTTCTAGTGAAAAAGTCAAAATCACTAATAAATCCACCTTATAGGAAAAGTTAATATTATGATGGAATTCTCTCCCATCTTTACCAATAACTACTAAAATATATGCAGATATATAGATGTACAGGTAAGTGAAATTAGAGCCATAAATAAAAAATTAGAACTATAACAATAATTACTAAAAATGCAGAATTTCAAATTTTGCTTTGTCACTTAATAGCATGTTAAGAGCTTTCTCCTGTCACATTAACCTTCCAAAACTTGTTAATGGGAGCAGAATACTGCATCAAATTGGTGCCCTATAATTTATTTAATCATTTGATCTTCCTGTTGTACATTTAGGTTATTTACATTTTTTTATATAATATAAATACTGCTCTGTGTATCAATACATATTTATATAGCAGTGAAGTAGCCGTTTCTGCAGGCAATAAGAAGATAAGAATAATTCTGCTTATCCCTTGGCAAACAATTTTTCAGTAAATTTGAAATGCTTATGGAAGTATTAAAAGAGAATATAAAATCCAGTTAAAATTATAACAGTTGAACCAGGAATATAGTTTAACATGAAAATTTGACTATTTCCAAAATGATTTTTTCAAATATTGAATCTGTATACTACCCCACTAACTTAGTTTTTGGGTCTTCATTCTACAAAGCTAAAACCACTTGCAAGCATTTAAAGATCCAGTTAAAGGCCAAGGAGATCTAATTTAAAGAAATCGAGCTCTGAGAACTGAGCAAAATGGGAGCTTTTATATATCTCTGGATTTTCTCCAACTTTCTTTAACAGAATGAACATATCAATTAAAGTAAATTGGAGACAAAATTCAAATATAACTGCAAAAATGTATTATATGTTAGTATTCATCACATGTGTGACATTCTTTGAGGGAACGTGAACTAAGTTTATGTATTTTATCTGTTTCCCAGATGATTATTTTGACCTGTTTTATTTTTTATAAGGTAACTAAAGGAGTCGGTGAGCCAAATTAAAGCTTGGGAAGAAATTTTAGTGCTGGGTATGGTTTTTCAGCAGCAGCAGGCAAAAATAGTGTTTCAGCACAGAATTTTTAGAGTCAATATTTTCTTAATCAGCCAAATACTAGTTATGAATATATATAATGTATCTGTATCTGCTAAGTAAATGAAACCAATTGGGCAGCTAATTGTAAGATCTTGTATCTAATTACATACCTATCTCTATAGAAACATGCAACACTCTGGCATCAGAGTTATTTAATGTAAAAGATCATTATTCCCACTTCAGACACAGGAGACCTGATTTACATAGTTTAAGTGACTTTCCCCTAGTCACACAGCCAGTTAAGTGCTGAGGAAGTGATTTGAGGCAGGAATTTGGATTTCAAAGCTCACTGCTTCTGTTGCCCACAGAAACAGCAAGAATACTCACATTGAACACTGTTAATCATTGGCGTATAAAGCCTTCTGTGACAAACTCCACCAGAAGGGAATAAGAGGTGGCTCTTTGTATCATTTTCATTAACTGGTTGTCCCTCCTACGTTCTAAAACCTAAAGGTATGAGGGGGATAGGAAGACTAGGTTGGTCAGTGAATGGTCAGCCCAACTAGGAATATTTACCCAGTGGCATACATAGTAAAGAGCAGTCCATCAGTCCAGGTGGTGTGGAGGTGGACTGCGGGATGCTGAAAGGCTGGAAGGGTCATAGCTGTCACCTCAGTCTCCTTCTCACCAGGTTCAGAACTAGGAAGGTTCTCTATTATAGGACCTGTTCCCAGACCAGGAAAACACTAAAATTTGCTGAAAACAGTTAACTGGGCAGAATATTAGAGTGAAGCCATCTTGCACAATTAGGGGGAAGACAGGTTTAGAGGAAAACAATGAACAATAAGGCCAGGGCCAACTATACTATTTGACTTGCCTACACAATGGCACTGGGGTGGGAAATAAGAAAAGGCAGGCAATTGCCTGTAAGAAGCTAGTGGAATACATCAGATTTGGCCACTTTTGGTAACAGTATTTAAACTCTCTTTTGACAAAAAAACCTATAGACTTGGAGCCTACTACCTGACAATAACATTCCTGACAGTAAAACAATCACTCAGTTTTTAGTTGTTCATATTCTAAATTTAAAGCCTACACACAAAAAGGGGGAAATTATGTTTATCCTGCTAATTTAAAATATAAATACCAAAGGTTGGAGGGTGTTTTCCATGATTTACATGAGCCCTATCACATTTGGGAAAATGGATAGGGAACTTTCACCCAGGAATTTGCTAATTATAGGGAGGTGTGTTAGAGATTATCTTGCTTATTGTTGACGTTACCTTAAGCCATGGCCACCATATGCTGAATGCTCAGACCTTGAGTGAGTGCCCTAACATGGCATGATGAATGAACAGCTGATTTGGAATGAGGGTGACTAAATGTCTCTGCCATTTGACTGCTGTATAAGCCTGGCCAAGGCACTGAACTTCTCCAAATCAGTTTCCTCCTCTGGGAAATAATGATAACAATATACTGCTTGTGGATTTAATATACAGATCAAATGAGAAAACGGAAATATGGCCCTAAAACCTTTTCTAGCACATAGAAGTGGCGTTTTAGCTCTGTGAATGGAATCATTTGTCCCTTTCCCTGAATCTTAGAAACTCCTTATCATCCTATCACAAAATTCCACCTTCTTTTCTCACTGTTACCAATTTGGAATAAAATCAAGCATATGCCTAAAATTTCAAATGGTATTTTCAAATTGGGACTTAGTACTTTGGGGGTTGTCTAATCAGCACTGGGGATTTTAAGGAAAAGAGGAAGATGATAAAAGCAGCTGTATTATAGTAACTTTTACAGGGCTTTGTATTCTTTTCTAAGTGACCTTAGTGAATTCTTCATTCTCCAACTCAACATTGACATAATTTATTGTTTGTATTTTGGTAATAAAGACAAAGTTTTATGTGAAAGCAGGGAGAAAACAGGTATATAGTAATCTTAAATTATTTCTGTTACATATTTAAACTGGTCCAGAGCATACATTATACATAACCTCTAAATTATACAGATAAGAGATGTTTTTTTTTTTTAATTTTTATTTATGATAGTCACAGAGAGAGAGAGAGAGAGAGAGAGAGAGAGAGAGAGAGAGAGGCAGAGACATGGGCAGAGGGAGAAGCAGGCTCCATGCACCGGGAGCCCGACGTGGGACTCGATCCCGTGTCTCCAGGATCGCGCCCTGGGCCAAAGGCAGGCGCCAAACCGCTGCGCCACCCAGGGATCCCTGGATAAGAGATGGTTTTGCTAGAATATTTGTTGACATGAAGCTGGCAAATGATATATGAGTGGGAAAATAGAGAACAATTAAGCACTATTGTAAGTATTCACTTGAAATTGTTATGCATACTCTAGTTTATGGTTGATATACTTAAATGGTCAAAATACTAATGTACTTTTTAAAAAAAAGAAACATAAAAGTAGTTCACAGTTTCTTACAATATAGTATCTTTAGGAAACTATAAGTTATATCTCACTCATTCAGTTATACAGAAAAATGTTTTTATGTGTTGTAATAAACATAATTTTAACACCTTAATAATTTAAAATACTTGCTTTTAGCAGCAAAGCAGAAAAGGAAGCAGAGGTGTAGGATTCCATATGAGAGGACTGAGGCATCTCAACTCACATACTCTTACCTCAGAGTAAATTAGATTTCCTCCAATGACTGCAGAGATATGTTGGAAACCTCTTAAGTAGCATGTTCTTTTCTTTTTAATTTTTAAATTTGAATTCCAGTATAGTTACATACAGTGTAATATCAGTTTCAAGTGTACAATATAGTGATCAACACTTCCATATAGCTTCCATGCTCATCACAACAAGTGCACTCCTTAATCTCCATCACCTGTTTCACCAATCTCCCCTCTGGTAACCATCAGTCTGTTAAGGTTAAGACTCTGTTTCTTGGTTTGCCTGTCCTCTTTTTTCCCCTTTGTTCATTTGTTTTGTTTCTTAAACTCCATATATATGAGTGAAATCATATGGTATTTATCTTTCTCGCTTAGCATAGTACCCTCTAGCTCCAAACACATTGTTGCAAATGGCAAGATTTCATTCTTTTTTTATGGCTGAGTAATATTCGTGTGTGTATGTGTGTGTGTGTGTGTGTGTACCACATCTTTATCCATTCATCAATTGATGGACACGGGCTGCTTTCATAATTTGGCTATTGTAAATAATGCTGCTATAAACATAGCAGGATCCGTGTATCCCTTTGAACTAGTGTTTTTGTGGTCAATATGCAGTAGTGCAATTGATGGTTATAGGGTAGTTCTATTTTTAACTTTTTGAGGAACCTCCATACTGTTTTCCACAGTGGCTGCACCAGTTTGCATTTCCACTAACAGTACAAGAAGGTTCCTCTTTCTCCACATCCTTGCCAACACTTGTTTCTTTTGTTTTTTATTTTAGTCATTCTGACAAGTGTGAGATGATATCACTGTAGTTTTGATTTGCATTTCCCTGATGAGTGATCTTGAGCATCTTTTCATATGCCTGTTGGCCATCTGGATGTTTTTTGGAGAAATGTCGGTTCATGTCTTCTGCCCATTTTTAATAGGATTATTTATTTGTTTAATTGAATTATTATTTGGGGGTATTGAGTTGAATCAGTTCTTTGCATCTATGTTCATCAGGGATATTGACCTGTAGTTATTTTTTATTGGTGTCTTCATCTGATTTTGGTATCAGGGCAATGTAAGACTCATAGAATGAATTTGGAAGTTTTCCTTCCTTTTATAGTTCTTGGAATATTTTGCAAAGAACAGGTATTAATTCTTCTTTCAACGTTTGGTAGGATTCACCTATGAAGACATCTGGTCTTGGACTTTTGTTTGTTGGGAGTTTTTTGATTATTTATTCATTTTTTTGGTAGCATTTGTCTGTTCCAGTTTTCTATTTCTTCCTCTTTCAGTTTTGGTAATTTATAAGTTTCTAGAAATTTATCCATTTTTTCCAGGCTGTCCCATTTGTTGGCATATAGTTTTTCATAATATTCTCTTAAAATTATTTGTATGTATGGTATTGGTTGTAATTTCTCTTCTCTCATTAATGATTTTATTTATTTGGATCCTTTCTCTGTTCTTCTTGATAGGTCTGGGTAGATGTTTACAAATTTGGTTAATTTTTTCAAAGAACCAGCTCCTGGTTTCATTGATCTGTTCTGTTTCTTTTGTTTGGTTTTTTGTTCTTTTTTAGTTTCTATGTCATTTATTTCTGCCCTAATCTTTATTTGTCCCCCTGCTGGCTTTAAACTCTGTTGTTCTTTTCTATCATCTTTAGGTGTATGTTTAGGTTGTTTACATTAGGTTTTTCTTGCTTCTTGAGGTAGGCCTGTATTGCTATATATTTTCCTTTTATGATTACCCTTGCTGCATCCCATAGGCTTTGGACTGCTGTATTCTCATTTTCATGTACTCTTTGATTTCTTGGTTGACCATTTATTGTTTATTAGCATGTTTTTTAACATGTATATATTTATGGTCTTCCTGAATCTTTCCTTGTGGTTGACTTCTAGTTTCATAGTTTTGTGATCAGTAAAGATGCATGCAATGACTTCAGTCCCTCTGTATTTATTGAGGTGTGTTTGTAATCTAATAAGGGATATATTCTGGGGGATGTTCCGTGTACATTTGAAAAGATTGTGTTTTCACTGTTTTAAGATGGAATCTTCTGAATAAATGTAAAATCCATCTAATCCAATGTGTCATTCAAAGGCATTGTTTCTTTGTTTATTTTCTGTTTAGATGATCTGTCCATCAATGTAGGTGGGGCATTAAAGTCCCCTACTATTATTGTATTATTATCAATTAATTCCTTTTGTATGTATGAATCGTTTTATATATTTAGGTGCTTCCGTGTGGAGTGCACAAATATTTACAATTGTTATACTTTCTTGTTGGATTGTTCCCTTTATGATTATGTAGTGTCCTTCTTTGTTTCCTGTTACAGTCTGTTTTAACATCTATTTTGTCCAATATAAGTATTGCTGCTCCAGCTTTCTTTTGACATATATTTACATGATAAATGTTTCTTCATCCCCTCACTTTCAATCTGCCGGTGTCTTTAGGTCTGAAATGTGTCTCTTGTAGGCAGCATATAGAGGAGTTCTTGTTATTTTATCCGACACCTTATGTCTTTTGATTGGAGTGTTTAGTCCAATTATATCCAACATAATTATTAATAGATGTGTATTTATTTCCATTTTGTTACTTGTTTTGTTTTTTCAGTTTTTCTCTGATTCTTTCTTCTCATTTTTCAAGGTTTGCTGGTTGTATTTTGTGATATACTTGAATTTCTTTCTCTCTATTTTTTGCATTGTTTTTGTATAATTTCTTCTACATATAGCAGTCTATGTTAAGCTATTGTTTATTTATTTTGAACTCATTCTTTACCCTTCTTTCCTCTACATTTTAGATCCTTGATATCATATTTTATAGCCTTTTATATTGTGCTTTTTTTGACTGATTTTTACAGATATATTTAATTTTTTTTTTTTTTTTTGCTTTTGTGCTTCCTATTTTTCTTACTCTTGGTTTGTTCTTCTCTTTATAGGACTCATTACTATTGGTGTGTATTTATTTATAACTATTCATTTAGCTCTCCTCCATTCAAAGAGAGGCATTCTAATAGAGTAGATATAATTTCTATTTTTACAATACTTGATCTGTAGTGTTGAAAGCAGTGCTTGGCACACAATAGGCTCCCAATAGCTATTTGCTGAAAAATGGGAAAAAATGAATGAATGGTAATACCTCAATAATTCTCAGCCAGAGGAGAAGAGAATAACATTTGATTGGGAAATTACATAGGACAACTGAACGGTAAATAGAAGTGATGGCTTTCATGGAGAGAACACATTATAAGTGTCCCATTCCAAGGGATTTTTCTAATCATGTTGCACAAAGTGGATGGGTCATCAACACTGGACAGAAGCTCTTGCTTCAGTGAGGGATAAATGGGGCTCAGACAGACCTCTGGGTGCTTCAGGTAATAAGGTCAAGTTTGGTTCAATGAAGAACCTCCTAGTGTAGTTTTAGATCAGATTATAGATCCTTTGTGGAATGGACTGAAATGCTTTATGATTTTTTTTTTTGGATGAAAGCTGGAGTAAACGCATAAGTATGTATTTTGCCCAGCAACTTTAGTCTGCTGGAGCCTAACTGTAAATGTGGAAATAAGAAAAATGCCTATGAGATCAGAACAGGTACCCAGAAGCAAATATTAAAGCTATTGAACTTATTCTTTAAGGAAGGGTTTCATGCTCTCACTTTTAATCACTTTATTTTACATGTAGGTATACAAGCTTTGTGATTTGTTTTCCAAAAATATAGTAGATTGGATAAATTACCTTAGAGAAACTGACCACAAGAAAAGATGCTAAGAACTTAATGGAAAAGGTAGGCAGAAAAAGTGTAAATCAACACAAAAACTAAATGTATTAGAGTGGAGGCAAATGGCTGAGTGTACCTCCACAGCCTCTGAAGGTTCACTGCACTATAATCCAATCACTGAATTTCAATAAAAATGAACATGATAAAGTTGAAAAATTAAAAGTTAGCCATTGAGTTAATTAATCAACTCATTAATTAAATATATATTCACTAAGTACCTTCTATGTGTCAGGCCCTTTGTTAGTTGCTAGAGTAATCAAATCAGACCCGTCACTCAGTGACAGGATGTTTTGAGAAGATGACATATGAGAAAAGTTTTTTATTCTCTAAAATGGTAAACAATGTATAAAAATATTACTATAGTTTAAAATAAGTTTTCTGGAAGATGGTTTATAATTAAATACCATTCTTGAATGACTTATAAGTGAGTCAAACAATTTTAGCCATCAACCCATTCTTCGCATTTAGGTCCAGTCCAAAGACATTCCTGTTGTTAGGGAAGCACTCCGGAATTATTTTTGCATCTGGCCCTTTACTCTTGGTGTTATGCCTCTCTCGCCCAGATGATTACATTTTTTAAATTTGTATTTCTTTTATGTCTCTGCTCAAATATTACCTTATCAGAGAGGCTTTCCCAGACCATCCTTATAAATTTGGCAATATCTCCTGAGGCCCCGACTTTCCTATCTTCTTTGCCATACGTTACTTAATCCACAGCATCTGTCAGTACCTAATATGTTATACTGTATACTTATTTATTGTTCTCTATTCCCACCAAACATAGGAAATATGAGAGCAGGGACTTGGCTTGCTTCATTCACTGAAGTTTGCCCAGTGCCTGCCCCTCATAAAATTTGTTGAATGACTAAGCAAATGAATCAATGCTTTCTGAATAAGAAATTCAGGTAATTGAGTCTGAAGCTGAAGTACAGTTCTGGAACTAAAGAAGTAACTAAAACTGAGAAAAATGTTTTCTTTAGACCATTCTGAGTTCTCTGGAATAGCAGCAAAAGCAAAAAGGATGCTGATTCTAAACATGGAAAGAGAGAAAAGGCCAGCCAACTTGAAGAGACCAGAAATAGAAATGGCCTAACATTTGACAAAGACTTCAAGCCAAGTCAAGCTACCAGAATAATTTACTATGACTTTCTGACAATATTCTCATTGGGAGGCTATTAAGAAAGATAATAATGTGGTTTCTGGAGGGAAAGTTCCTGGGCTTGAATCCCAGTTCCAAGGACACTGAGTAGCTTTTCACCTTGGCAAATGCCTTTCCTTTGCCTCAATTCCCATGTTCTGAAAAAAAAAAAAAATGGGTGACAATGCCTACCTCATAGGGTTATAAGTTCTGGATGATGTAGTCTGTTAAAAGCTTAGTGCCTTGAACATGATGATCACAATAAAATTTTAATAAATTTTAATATGTCTGTGACCAAGCTCTGGTCAAGAGTAGCTGAACTATTCCTCCTGTGGGCTTCCAGAGAAGGTTAATCATTTCCACAGACATAGTTGACACTACACATGGTACCTGTCATGGATTTATCCATCCCTAGAACTGTCTCACACTTCCCTGGAATGTATGGTAATAAAAGCTTTATTGTTTAAGCCACCTTTAATGTTGGGGGTTCTGATCACTGTGTGTGGAGAGATTGAGAACAAAACTGGGCTCATGAAGAGAGGGAATGGCTTCTCAGCCTTTTGGCTAAGATCAAGTGGAGAAGGACTGGCTTCTGTTGGGAGGAGGGGTCCCTGCCTTTGGTTGTCATAGTGGGATAGCAGGATGTTCACCTATGGCCATTACCCTGGTCCTAAAACAAAGACCCTGAAGTCCTAGGATGTGGCTAGTGTTCCTGGTGTCTGTGCACACCATGGCCTTCATTGTTTTTGCTGCCACTGTTCCAGGGCTCAAGGGAGAGAAGTCACTGAATTAACATATGCGTCCATATCCTTTGTTTTTGTGGGGTCTTTTGATTTTAAAAAGTCTGGAAACTTAATTTCCCAAAAGGTCAATAAAACTTGTATCTTATTTGTAAAAAAAAAAAAAAAAACTTAATTCTAAAAAGTATGTATAACATTAAAAGTGATGAATATCAGACATGAGTGGTTTAAAAAAGGAAAAAAAATGATAGGAATATAAAACAGACTCAACTATAATACAAATATAAAAAATGAACAATTAATATGTCGGGCACTACTATTAGTTCCATATTGGTTGTAGTACAGTGGATATGGTAGGGAAAGCATATTACTAGAATTAGAAAAGGAAAAAGACCCCAGGAGTTCTTTCATAGAGATGGTCCTTTATTTATTTCCTTAGAGGATGAAAGAAGTTTTTGGCACCCAGAACCTGACTAGAGAGTCCTCTGCTTGGGGTGGAACTAAGCATGCATAAAAAATTATGATAATCACAGAGTAGAATCACAGAATGTTCGAGGTGGAAGATATTTTAGAGATTGCCAAACCTGGTATTTCTCAAATTGTTGCACTGAAGCATCTGTCTTTGAACAGGAGGATAAACCTATTACTGCCTGTCCCTAATATTTCTGAGACTTTGCTCTATACATTGACATGGTCCCTATAAAGAAAAAAATTTCTTCGGAGTCTATGCTTAACTGAAAAATCCTAGGAGATTTTTTGATAATTTACCTTGGTTTTAATATAATATATTTTTTTAATTATTTGTTTATCTATTCATGAGAGACACAGAGAGAGGCAGACACAGGTGGAGAGAGAAGCAGGCTCCCTGCAGGAAACCCCACATGGGACTCAATCCCGAGTCTTCAGGAACACACCCTGGGCCAAAGGCAGACACTCAACCGACTGAGCCACCCAGGCATCCCATAATAGAATATTTTTAATTGTTCTCTATACAAGTTAAAAAGTTAACCAAAGCAAAACAAAAACATACCACTTTTTGTTAAATTTGCAAAATATAATTCTACTCATGTATATTATCTTAATTTCATCTCTTCATAGCTGATCCAATCAGACTGTCTTGTAAAAATATACTTCATAAAACCTCTAGAATTTTGGCCTGGAATTATTCTCTACTAAAAAGGCCTCTTTTAATACTGGGGCTAGGTCACAGACATTTGAATATTACTTATGTCTGGTTAATTTACCTAAAGGGAAGTATTTCCTTCCTTTCCTGATTTCTTTTTTTACTTTTGAGTGAAAAAAGTTATGAAAAGTTAAAGGTTTTAAATAATAAAATCAGAATCAGTCATAATAGTGCTTGCAGATTTCAACATCAGGTTTTATATTTATTTGTTGATGAGATAAATAGCAGCTTGTTTGTATTGCTCCCCCAGTTTGTATGATTTCAAGTTTTTCTTGCAAATAGAAAATGTGTCTATTTTAATTAATTAAAGGTCAAAGAACCCACAGCCAATTAATGCATAGTTAAAAAGCCCATGACTAAAAAAAAAAAAAAAAAAAAAAATAGCCCATGACTGCTGACTTCATATGCATCCCCATTGGCTTTAATAAGATGGCGCAGTTCATTCCATTTTAGAATATGCCTTTCAGTGGTTTACAAATGCCTTAAAAACTGACTTCTCAAAGCAGAACATTTCAATTTAAATTGGATTTGCTCTCAAATTTTTGCTCACTGTTTGAAATATCTGACATTCACCTCTTTGTGAAATGTGGAATTAAAATGCAGTATGGCTCAGTGCCCTATTACGTTCTCTCAGCAGGGCTGTGTTAGCTATATAAATGAAGGAGAAGGTAGTTTAGGTGGCTTCTTATTCCTAATGGTGAAGGAAAGGTGTCCCGTGAGACAATGCCATGAGGATCAGATGGTCCTTTGTTATAGCTGCTCCATGGGCCAAGTAGATAGTTGTTTTATCAATTGTGTTTGTGACAGGTGGTCTCTTTCCATTGGTGCTCTAACCCTGTGAGTTTTGTCTTCTTAGGTGTGCCCTTTGGGCTACAACAGGGGTGGTGGCATTTATGTCCATGATGGAGTTAGCTTGACATGTCCCTTTTTGACTAGATTTTTCTCCCTAGTTATCACTCTGCTTCCACCTTGTTCTCAAAGTTTATGTCTTACTCTTAATTGCTCAGAATTGATAATGGGCTCCAGTTACATGAAACTCTTTTTATTCTTAAATGTATCACTTGTTATAAAATACTCTGTCATATGCCTCCTGTTTGAAAAGAAGATGGAAATACTCACCAGATGATGATATGTAATTGGCATGTGGGTATCATATGTACACAGGCAAAGCACAGAATAGAAACTTCAGTGTTTTAATCTTTGAAATCATTAAACAGAATATTAAAGATCACATTTGCTAACATTGTGACTTCAGACCATTCTCAGGATCTTTTCTAATAATAAATCCTAGGCTTGACATAAATTTTGTTTTTTTTTTTTTTTTGATTTTTTTTTGTTTTTTGTTTTTTTTTAATTTTTTTTGTTTTGTTTTGTTTTTTTTTTTGACATAAATTTTGAATTGTAATTGGTAAGTTGGCTCTAAAACTGAGAAAAGATGCTGTTATTTATTCCATTTCCCCTCCTGGCTTTATTGAACTTATTTTATTTGATTTAGGTCACCAAACAGTTGTTTGTTCTCAGTGACCCAGTTCAGATGCAAATTAATGACCTAGATGGGAGTCTTCTACTACTCCAGAAGTTCAGGGCAATATCTATTCAGTTCCTTAATGGGAAATTTGTTTCATTACAAATATAACTTCATCTAAAACTAAAACTAAAGTGCGTCAGTGATAGAACTGCCTAGGTTCTACATTACTGTCTGCACATCACTAAAAAAATCACAAATATTCCATGTTTCAGGAAGAAGGAACTTACGAATCAAATTATTTGACTTATTTCTGTATGATTGGTTAAAATCTTTCAAAAAGTTTTTAAAAATGTTCTTTTTCTGCAAATGCTTCCAATATTATAAATTCTAAATAAGAGCTAAACTTGTTATTCTGTGAACCTATGGAACACAACTTCCTTATTTGAATAGATCTACAGTGCCCTATACTCCCCCTTTGTCTTATATGCAATCTGCTAATATCATAACGGAGGCAACTGGCTATCAGCGAGCCAGCACAGCCTGGACAGAGAGGCTATGACTTAATACCTAAACTTCTCAATTAAGACACGATCGAAATGTCAAGGAAGTTACCACCCCATTTTATTCTTTATTATTCTGTTTGAAAATATGCACAGTGAGTTTTAAAAGTGTGTTTTGGACAGTTAATTTGAATGCAAACATTTCAGAGATTAATAAAGTTATACAAAATTGGCCAAAAACAAATTGCAATTTGTTTTGGAAGTTTGTTATGATGGATTGTGTAAAATTACCATTCCAAGAGCCACTCTAAAGGTGCTGAGGAGACTCAGAGTAGAGATGTTCTTTCTCTAGGCATCCTGGTGCTGTGGGCAGGTGCAACGTGCAGCCACTCAGGCCCTAACCATTCCTAATTTTGAGTTCACTGAGAAGAACACTGCGCACTCATTTTAGATACTTTTGAGTTTCATGTTTATTTATATGCTGTGTTAGCTTGCTTGTTATTCACAATTAAATGCCCTAAGATCAACATAGGGGAAAAACTCCTGTTCTGTTTTGACCATGGTTTTAGTAACTGCTGATAATCCTAAAAATCTGCTTTCGTCAAATTCTGAATTGTGATTATTTTGATAAGGAATAGTTTATTTTTTTATTTTATTTTATTTTTAAAAAGATTTTATTTATTTATTCATGAGAGACACAGATTGAGAGAGAGGCACAGACACAGGCAGTGGGAGGAGCAGGCTCCATGCAGGGAGTCCGACGCTGGACTCCATCCTAGGCCCCCAGGATCACACCCTGGGCTGAAGGTAGCGCTAAACCACTGAGCCACCCAGGCTGCCCAGATAAGGAATAGTTTAAAATATTATTCTCACTTCTCTCATTTTTATTCTCAATCTTTTAAAAACTGGATCCCAGTGGGGTTTATGTAGATGTCTATCATTTCTGTTACTTGACTGGTACTTTCACAGAAAATCCAAGTGGTAACTAAGGTTTTTGCCAACTGTTCTACTTATTTTCAATTTCACTCTGAATAGGGGTAGGAACTAAAACCAAAGAAAGAAAAAAAATTACGTAACATTGTAATTCTCTAACATCCCTAGTATGGTGAGTTTCTCAGTACCTGAAAACACCCCATATTCCAGTCGTGTCTAACAACATCCCACAGGTTCTACTTGGGGAATCCTATCCTAGTAGAGAACCGGTAAGGTCAGCCTGTCTTGCATTGAAATCTAGGTTCAGAACTTGGAACTGTCTCTTGGGAGAAGGGTAATAAGTCTGTATTTGGCCTTAAGTATGCATATTTTGCCTGTGGTCCTTTGTAACAGAGAGAGAAAGCCTATTATGCAAACTGGAAAAGAATCTTTAAAAAGTAATCTTTCTCAGAAAGACAATAATTTATGCCTTTCAGAGACACACTCCCTTATCTCCACCACTTCCCCCCTATACCCCACCCCCAATAATACAGGCCAAATATGAACACTAGAGAAGTTCTAGCCTGGCAGCCGAAGATCCAATTCTGTTAGATGGCACTGAATTCCTAGGATAAACTGGAACCAATTAGGGCTATTCATGGCTGAGAGAAGTCCTCCCACTCTGAGATATTATGACAAGGTGATGGTTCCATGAATCTGTGAATGTATGGGTGGGAGACTGGTGGTAAGAAAAGAAGGGAATACGGATACAAAAACCTTCTAGGATTCTCTTTATCAGGTAGGAAGAATTATGACTTTCTCAGTGTTCCTAGTGATCCTGCACAATGGCAGCCAACTCAGAGGTCCCAAGTTATTCCTGAAGAAAGGCAAGTGCTACAGAGGATCTAGCAGAAATGGTGAGCTGACCCTCCATGTGTGCACATGTGCTTTAATGGAGCACTATATTTTGTGCTACTAGAATGCTGTAATTTTGCTTTTGAGATAAAATAATGTAATGTTACATTTGTATTATTGCTTATAATTCACAAAAAGCTTCCACATATCATCTGATCCTTACAACAACTCAAGAGAGGCAAGGCATAAACCATGAATGCTACTTTACATTTAAGGAAACCGAAGCTTAGATAGGTTAAGCTATCTAAAACCATACAGTAAATAAGAGGCAGAAGGGATTTAAACCCATATCTCCATATGGTCTGAGCTGTCTTGTCTAGAAACAAGAAAACTAAAAATATCTTGACTAATATACTTTCCAAGTATAATAT
Organism: Nyctereutes procyonoides; assembly: GCF_905146905.1. Classification (NCBI taxonomy): domain Eukaryota; kingdom Metazoa; phylum Chordata; class Mammalia; order Carnivora; family Canidae; genus Nyctereutes; species Nyctereutes procyonoides. The sequence continues at coordinate 1,100,088 of NW_026575130.1, forward strand.
CTGATATAGACAAGTCTTTCAATTCTTTTTTTTTAGAATATAAAACAACCTTTCTTCCCACAAACCATGCCTTTTAAATCTTTCCACACTAATATTTTTATTTTAGTGCAGAAAGATAATGTCTCACTCATTTTATGTTTCTTAAATTCTCTCTCTATACATATATAAAATCTTGTGTGTTTATGTATATGCATATATATGCGTATGTATTACATATATATGTAATCTTTCGTGGGTTTGAATTAACATTTCAGTTTTCTTTTAAAATAAATTTAAAGTGTTTAAAATGGATTTACTATTATTAGGCCAAGAAGTTTAGGACAACCTGATGAAACTATAACATTTATAAATTTCACTCATTCACAGTAGAGAGTGTAGATTAAGGCTTGATATCCTGAGAGTTAAGTCTTTAAAGTGCTCTATTGTGATTCTCCACAAGCCAGAATGACTTTCACATTGACACTGAATGTGATTTTCTGTCCTTAGGCCAAGCTGGTTGGCAGATTGCTTTTATGTAATTCTTGTGAAGCTGGCAGGAGGTGACTCATATACATAAATGCCTCTTTCAATCAGGAAGAAGGTGTCAGAGGGCGGGTGGGTGGTGTCTGAATGACTAAGTTTTAAGATGTTAGGGGTACTGAAAAAAACTGTTAAAATGAGGACTTCTAGGGAGATGCACACATGAGAATCTCAGGATCATGTCAATGAATCAAAGGAAAACTTTGAAAAGATTTTACTACATTATTTGAATTTTAGTTATTTCATAACTCTATGCAAAGAGAGATTCCTAAAACTACTTGTAAATTAAAAACTGCCCAGAGTTTAAACAAGTTCTAAGAATGAGACTTGATTCCAAGATAATAAATTAGAATATTAAGTACATTGTATGAAAGGGACCGAGGAGTTATGGGTATGAGAAAGTTATGATGAAGCTACAGAATTTTTTTAGAAATAGACACAGTGAACAAGTGAAGTATGTCCCTGAGAAAATAAAGTGCCTATCACTTTTAAGTAAAACAATGAAACTTTCCTACAAATGGTAGGTATGGAGCATAATAAAAATCTCTTGAAATCCTTGAACGGATTTTAGATAAACACAAAGTAACAATAACCAAGTATCTAGGTGGTAGTTCATAATAGCCAATGTTCTCAGTAAATGCCCAGTGGAACAGATAAAAGCCAATATAGTAATTGAATTTCTAGGGAAACTGACCAGGTTGACAAAGTGAAATCCTTCATTTCATGGCTTTGCATTCTGGTTTTCTCATGAAGCTATTATATATCTGTTGTGTTTTTCCTAAAAATTTTAAAAGGGTCAGAGAAAAAAAAAAACAAAAATTAAAAACAGAGTGGAACATATATGAAATTGTTAATAATAACCAAGAGTGATAAGAGTGAGCAACAGGAGCATGGAACCTGAACTCAACAATGTTATCAACAAAAGACTGCAACACTTTTTCACTCACTATTACTCTGAGTATTATGTTGGTCTATTGGCATTGCCTATACTATATCAGTTGATTATTTTCAGAGACTCCATGCTTACTTTCAATTATAGTACCAGAACAATTTCTATTAGTAGTTTTTTTTTTCATATCAGTTTAAAGATTATATATGAATTCTAAATGTCTCCAGGAAGTTCTGGGACTATTGTTTGAACTCTTCTACTATTAGGCTTTTTTTTTTTTTTTTTTTTTTGATGTAATGAGTTTCTGAGAGAGCTAGAAGCATTATTTCAGAATACTTTTGATGTGGTCTGCTACTGCCAATAATTTTCATAAAATACAGACTCTTAATTCTGCAGCAAATCTAAGCAAATTTTCATTCCAGTGTTCAGAAGCAATCATTATTTCCCTCAGACCAATTTTTATATGAATTTCTTTACAGAATGCTTAATCAATTTTCTGTGGAGAGTTGATAAGAAAGAAAATTCCTGTGGAACTTAAAAAAAAAAATGTATGTTTTCACCATTGTTTGTTTGTTTTAGTGTAGCATTAAGAATATATCTTCTAAAGTTAAAAGTGGGTTTGTATGATTTATCTGAATGTTTTGTTACTATTGTAGGCTTACTATAATTTACTTTTGTAATTTATTAAATGAACAAACTCTTGAAAAAGGCAACGAATCACAGGAATGTTCATACTTGCATTTCTCAAAGATGCCATACTGTCATTAAGGTTCCTGAGATTTGAAAGCCACCAAAACTAAGAATCATATTCAGAGTGAGATAAACATCTTGACTGAACCTATAGATCTCGCAGTGGACTATATATGAACAGTGGCATTTGAGACACAAGTATACCTCAAACCTAACATATTGTATATACCATTGTCCCAAAATATAGATAGTTGAGGGGAGTAAGATTGAATGGTTCAAAATTTAAAAGGCAGAGAGAGTCAGATAGGGTTGGGCTCTTGCTCTTCCATTTATAAGCTATACCACCTTGGATAATGTCTGCGTCTCAGGCTACTCTTTTGTAAAATGACACCTTTACTTTATGTGAATGCTAGGAAGAATGATTGAAATAGTACATGGAAGAACTAGATTAAATAATAAACTTGAAACACATAATAAGTCTTTAAAAATGTTACTTCCTTTTATCTTTACATTTTCCTAATGAATACTTGTACAGCAACAAAAAGAAAATCAGCACTCCCAAGGTACATTTGAAATTGGGTCCAATAGTGTTGGTTTAGTAACGTGGGTGTTTTTAAGTACCTCTCATCAAAGTGTACTTATAGCAAATTCTAATTAAAGCTAACATTTATTGAGCAATGGGCATTTAATGTTTACTAGGCTCTGTGCTAAGGATGGATGATCTCATTTAACCCATTGAACAACTTGCTGTATTTTTTAAAAAGGTTTATTTATTTAAAAGTTTATTGATTTGAGAGAGAGAGAGAGAGAGAGAGAGAGAGAGACAGCGCATGCCAGGGGAGAGGCAGAGGGAGAGAAACCCCAAGCAGACTCCCTGCTGAGCACAGAGCCTGAGGTTGGGCTCAATTTCACCAGAGATCATGACCTGAATTGAAATAAATAGCCACTCAACTGACTGAACCACTCAGCAACTCCAAAGATTTATTTATTTATTTCAGAGAGAGAGAGAGAGAGAGAGAGAGACAGAGAGAGCACTGTGCACATACATGTGAGTGGAGAGAGGGGCAGAGGAAGAGAGTCTTCAAGCAATCTCCCCCTTGAGTGCAGAGCCCTACAGAGCTTGATCTCACAACTCATGAGATCACAAGCTGAGCCTAAAACCTAGTGTTGGACACTTAACCAACTGAGCCACCCAGGTGCTCCAACAGCTTGTCGTTGTATTATCTCAATCTATTCAACTACTTACTGAATTAGGACTATTATTTAATTTTACAGATGAGGAAACTGAGGCACACAGAGGTTAAGTAATTTTTTTAAAAAAGATTTTATTTATTTATTCATGAGAGACACACAGATAGGCAGAGACTCAGGCAGAGGTAGAAGCAGGCTCCATGGAGGGAGTCCTATATGGGACTCTATCCCAGGACTCAGGGATCACTCCCTGAACTAAAGGCTGACACTCAACCACTAAGCCACCCAGGTGTCCCATGATTAAGTAATCAGAAATTAAAATCTGAATTTTAATTTAGTTTAAAAAAAGGAATATGGGGTTTCCTTTGCAAGAAGACTATGTAATATGGAGATTACATGTTCATAGCACTAAATCTGTATTACCTTTCAAAGCTTATGTTGAAAGCATTAATAAACTATAACACAATTCCCTGAAAAGCTGTGGTGGTATTGGGAGACAATTCTCCATAGTAGTCTCGAATTCCTGTTTATCTTGTGAGAGGAAGCACTGACTGCTTTTGCTTTGTATGGTCTTTTTTTTTTTTTTTTTTTTTATTTGTGATAGTCACAGAGAGAGAGAGAGAGAGGCAGAGACACAGGCAGAGGGAGAAGCAGGCTCCATGCACCGGGAGCCCGACGTGGGATTCGATCCCGGGTCTCCAGGATCGCGCCCGGGGCCAAAGGCAGGCGCCAAACCGCTGCACCACCCAGGGATCCCTGTATGGTCTTTTCAAATATGTTTGTAAAGCAAACAACCTTATAAGACAGAGACCGTCCTCTTTAGAGCAAAGGGCAAGTTTGCTTACTTTCCAGTATAAAAAAAAAAAGATTTTCTACTTCAGGGGCAAATGTAATGCAAACTTACTAACCATTATAAAAGATTCATTTCCTTAGATTAGGGTTCCTCTCTGTTATGCAGCCCACTGCATGTGCAGGTATCAATCATTTGGAACTCTTCCCATCACCTTTAAGGAACAGGCATGTGGAGAACCAGCTCAAATGTGGATATTCTGGCTATGGCTATTACTGTGAGTAATAAACTACCTTTTTGTCAGCATTCATGAAACTGGTAGGCTGACCTGTTAGATTGCAAGTGGCGGGATGGGGGGGGGCGAATCTCAGACCCTTCTTAACACTTACTTAGCAAAATGAAAACTGTAAACATGCACAGACAGCAAAAGATCCAGTTTATTTAAAGTATTATCTAAAGCAACTGCACAAGGATAGACGTGGGAAAGAGAATCATCCCCAAAGGCTGTGCTTTGTAATGGACCAGAGAAGCTTTGGGATAGCAATTTGTGTGTTATTTGGAGAAAAAAAGTAGAGCACATATTGCTTGAAACCATGGAAAACTAATAAATATACATGGCTATAAACAGCTCTCTAAAGACAGGTACACTGTGCTGCACATGATTTATATGTTTGCTTCTGGCTTGAAAATGAGCATTCGTACTAGATTCACAAAAGCTGCTAAATTCTTCTGAGGTTGAACACTGAAGGAAATGGTTTCCTGTCTATATTCTTACAAAGACAATAAGCTGGTTTGTGACTTTATGCAACTATTATATCTGGCAAATTAGGTGGAGAAAGAAGGGTTAATTTACTGTGAGGTATAATTCACAGTTAATAAACTGTAACAAGCACCAGTAAGTAAAGAAATAGTAGCTTAATGGGGATGCAGCAAAGAGGCATTTTCTTCCTTTAAATGTACTTAATTAACATAGTTCATCCTCTGGGGGGCAGGAAATAGTGAGACCATAACCCTTGCCTCTGGATCTTGCTAAATCTGTATAAGAGCAACAACTTACCTCACATGTAGCAAAAACGTCCTGTTACATGTGAAAGATCTTGTCATAGATACACTTTAATTTAGAAATAAGTAAATCTATTTGTGAAAAACTAAACACATTCTTATAACTCAATCTACTTTTATATCTACAGATAACACAATCTACTACTTGCATTGTACATATTTAAAAATAAATTGTATTTTATATGCATATAATTGTGATGTGTACTGAGAAAAATGGGTGCATAGGTGTAAAAATCTTCCATAAGATGCAGTTACTGTTACTTACTTACAGGAGGTAAAAGAGAACCAACATGTAAATATCCAATGACTGCCAAGCACAACCTCATTTAGACTCCTTCAAACTTCATGAGATAGATATTATCATCATCCCTATTTTATTTTATTTTATTTTTTATTTTTTTTCATCATCCCTATTTTAAAGATGAGAAGACTGAGGTTCAGAAGGCTTAAGCAAATTGGCTCAGTTCTCACAATTGTGTGGACCTGAGTGTTCAGCACATGTTTGCTTGAGTCTGAAGCCTTGTTATCTTTTCACTTTACATCTATTCCTTGTGTCTTAAAGATAGGTTCTAGAAAGATAAATTTCTAGAAAGATAAATTCATGTTTTATCTTGCATTTGTGTTATTCATCATAACTTCTTTATTTTTTAAAAGATTTTATTTATTTATTCATGAGAGATATAAACAGAAAGGCAGAAACATAGGCAGAAGGAGAAGCAGGCTCCCTGTGGGGAACCTGATATGGTACTTGATCCCAGGACCCAGGGATTATGACCTGAGCCAAAGGCAGATACTCCAATCGCTGAGCCACTCCAGGCACCCCCATCATAATTTCTTTATATAATGAATCCAACAGATATTTAGTGAGACAGCCTGTGTGTATCACTATGATAGGGACAGTGAAGGACATTTAAAAATGCCACATGATCTTACCATGAGGAGCCTATAATCTGATGGAAAAGCATATATGTGAAATGTAAACTGGAGGCCAGTTTGTGATCCAGCATTCAAATGAGACTTTTATGAATTAATTTAGGAAGAGGACATTCCCTAAAAATAAAGAATGAGGTAAAGAATTCATTCAGAGTCTCAGCCATGTCTGTGACAACTATATATATATCTCAGCCATGATCTTAATGATGAAGTGCCCCAGTGCTGGTCATCTTTTATTCTCTTCTCTGCTGTCTCTTCCTAGGTGATTTCATCCAGGGCTAGTGCTTTAAATACCACCAATATGCTAATGACTTTTCAATTTATATCTTTCCACCTGACTTCTCCCTGAACTCTAGACTTGCATACCCTACTGCCTGCCCATCTCCACTTGGACACCCAGAAGGCATCATACACTTAACAGGTCTAAAAGGGAACTCTTGGTTTTGTTTTGTTTTTCTTCCTTAATACTAAGTAACAATATGAGATAGGCACTGTCCTAAGTACTTTACAGGTGCTTAATAATTTAATCCTTAGGGCACACCCACAAGGTAGCTGCTATGATGGTTCTAATTTTACATAATAGGAAACTGAGGCACAGAGGCTAAGTAACTTGACCAAGGCTGGTAGGTGATGAAGATGGGATGTCATCTTGGTCTATATCCACAGTACAAGATGTCACAACCACTGCAGGTTACTCCTTTCTGTGTCTCCTAACTCAGGGAATATTTACCTAACAGGACAAATCTTGAGTTATCCTTGGTTGTACTCTTTCTTGAAGTTCCTCTCATACCATTCATACCATTCATTAGCAAGTTCTTTCAGCTGTATCTCTAAAATATATCTCAAACCTACTATCTTTTCACCATCTTTCTTACCACTATCATTACTTATCTGGTCTATAATGGCCACCTAGCTGGCCATTTTTTCTACAGTCCATTTTCCATATGACAGCCAGTGTGATGTTTTAGCCTAAATCAGACCTTATCGCTACCTTGCCAATGATCTCCAATGGCTGCTTCCTGAAATTAGATAAAATCCAAACTCCTCTCCATGGCCTACTGGACTCCAGACAGTCTCTCCCTGCCTGCCGTTCTGAACTAATCGCACCTTATGCTCCTTCACATCCACAATGCTCCACTCACACTGACCTCCCTTTTCTCTCCCTTAACACACTAAGCCTTTTCTATAGCATCCCTTTGCATGGAACTCTCTCACTCTAGATCTTTGTCTTTATAGTAGGCTGGTCTCTTCTTTCAAGTCTCAGCTCAAATGTATCAGAGAGAATTTCCCTATCCAGTGTCTCCAGATAGGAACTCCCCTGTGCCTACCCCCAGCACCTTCTACCACTTCTGAGATCTCACTGAATGCATTTCATTTTTTCATAGCTCTCTTACCTCTCTACCTAAGATTATTTTATTTGCTCATTTATATATTTATTGTCTGTTTCTTCTCACCAGAGAGGTAAGATGTATGCTGGCAGTGAACTTATCTGTTTGGGCTACCACTGTATCTCCAGCTCCCACAAGAGTGCCTGGCACATGGTAGACAACTAATAATATTTTTTGAATGGATGAGCAAAAATGGTCTCATTTTCTTCTAGCTTATCTTGTACCTCTACATTATTTAGAAGAACTAATTTTACTCATGTTGGAATTCTTCTCCAAGTGCTGTTCAAATATTCTCTCCCAGTGCATATGTTTATAGTAGAAACTGCTTAAATTTACTGAGAGTATACTGGAATAAGGTATTTGACAGACACTGTAATTCTTACAGGTGACATACATGCTATGAAGTTGGTATTGTTCTCATTTTACAAATACGGAAGCTGATGGTGAGAGAGGTTAAGAAAATTGCCCAGAGTCACTCCACTGAAGAGGGCAGACGAGATCTGGACTCAGGTTGATCTGACTTTTACTCTCACGTTCTTTTCAGCAGATATATTGTGTTCAGCTATGCAACTGGCAAGGAAAAGTAAATAATAGGAAACACAAAATGACAGCTTTTCAGTCTATACAAATGTGAAAGCCAGGAGGAGAATGACTGAAGTCTACAAATGGTTGAGGGTGGAACATAATGGTCATAGGTTTTGTTAGAGCTAGAGGCTGGGATATTTATCTCAAATTAAAAGTAAGCTTATGGGATGTATTACAATAGCAGATGGTAGAGAGTAATTACATAAGTATCTTTTAAATATTTTAGTGAGTTATGTTATAGATAGATAATAAGTTATTCAGGGAAATCAGAGCGTCCTGGAATATCCTTCACCTGAGATGCTAAAGTCAGCTCAGCCACATCTTCTAACAACATGCTCTTCATTAGAGCTGTTAGGCAAAGCATCCCAGGTGGGCCTATGATGGCATTCGAAGTCTCAGAAGAGGGTGTTCTACTCACCCTATTTCACCATAACAATTACTCTGTTCAGATTAGCTGGGGCTGGGCTTCCCTTAGTAATGTTTAAAAAGTATTCATAGTTTGAACATAGAAACCTTAGAAATGATTGAATCCATTTTAGGATTTAGAAAATTGGAAAAAGAAACTAAACCCAGAAATAATTAATTTATAATTTGTAAAGTGCTTCTATATGTATAGGTTCACTGTATTCTCACAATGGCTCTCTGACCAAGGTGGTACATTATTTCCATTTCCATCTTTACAGAAGGAATGAGGCTCTGAGTGGTTACATGTCATTGAGCTGGTCACTGTAGTGTTTGGGGTGCTGTGACTTGGTATCTTCTGAAAAAGGCTGCACATGCATTCTCCCTGTATGATATTAATGAGGTTCTTTTAACTTATTTTTTAAATTTTTATTTATTTTTACTTTTAATTTTTTAATATAAACTCTATGCCCAATATGGGGCTTGAACTCATGACCCTAAGATCAAGAGTCTCTCTCACTCTACAGACTGAGCCAGCCAGGCACCCCAAGTTTCTTTTAATTTAATTATGATAGTTCTCAGGAGGTTTTTTGAGAATATGGATAAAGGCTATATATCAACTTAGAAACATACTGTTCCATTTATGGCACGTGAAATAAAAGGGAAAATGATACCTGACTAGAGGGACTATAATTGTAAGGAAACTAACTCCTCACTTTACATGAATGAATGGAAATAATTTTTGACATGTTAAATTGGGGGCAAATAAAGTACAGAGACCATCACCTACAACTGGCGCTTGTCTTTTCCTTTGTGAAAATTGATGTTATTGTATAGATCAATAAGAACAATTACTATCCCAATGGAAAAATGGAAAAAGGACAATTCTTGAAAGAGAAATACAAATGGGCAATAAACATATGTGATCATCTTAATCCTCTGCTGCAACTAAATAAATATGAAAATGAAATAAAAATTCTTATTCATCAGATTTTCAAACATTAGAGAAGGACTAAATCTATTGTGTTATGGGACTTAAGGGAGGTTTTTTTTTTCCTTTTCTTTCTTCTTTGATTGTTAATTACAAAGTACATGTAAAAAACAAAGTGCATGTATTATTTTATATATTTGAAAACAATGAAAATTTATTTTCATTTTGGACAAAAACAAACCTAGCTCACTTTAATTGTAGTTTCTTAAAGACAAATGTTTAGGGCTTCCTAACATAAAATTTCTTCTCTATTCAAAAAATATTCCCCTTCTTAACAATTTTTTAAATTATCAGGATAATTATCAGGATAACTCTATCCCACCTGTAACTCAAGACAAACCTTTGTGATTGCTTTGATATCACAAGTGAAAGAATATATCCCATATACCTTCTCCTCCTCTGTGCCCCCTCTTCTCTCTCTGGTCCCTCTTTCCTTCCCTACTCTTCCCCTCCTCTAAAATATCACTCCTCTATCCTAGTTCTTAAACCTCTTCAGGGACCTCTTTGCCTCTGGAGTCTGTCTTCTGACTGACCTAATATTCAGGTTCCTGAAAGACACAAGAGTAATGCACCTTTACTTGCTTACTTTGTCAAAATTATCCATCATCTTCTTACTAAGCTGGAACTAAGCCATCCATTTGTTGGAATCATTTCCTCAAATCCTCTGCTTCTTGGGCCCTCATGTAGAATCTACTCTATCTCCCCAAGAATTGTCACATGAATACACATTTGCTAAAATATGGTCACACAGTCTTGCTATATGGTATGACTAAAACGTAAGTGAAAATAGGAATTCTCCCAGCATCAGGTTGAAATCAGTCACAAAACTATTAATTCTAATTCTATTATGATCTCTTCCCATTATATATTTGCTTGTATATGTTTAAATATATTTAATATTAAATGTTTTTATATAAAATCATTTCCTCTACAAAAAAAATAATAGAACTCATGTCTTTGTATTTTGCAATAACATTGAATACAGTTTATTTAAATCATTATTTCCCCAAATGTGCATGTTTATCAACTGCATTAGAATCATCAAGGTGAGCATATTAAACAGATATTCCTGGGCCCTCCTTAGATCTATCAAGTCAAAATCTTTGAGTGTAGGATTGGAAAATTAGCTTTTTTAAACAAGCATTTTTAAATGATTATTTTGCCTTTTCTGGAATTCAGAAACTCATGAAAATAGTCTCATTCTGATAAGTGATTAAATATATCTATACATCTTTGAGTGAAAGACTGTTTAAGATGGAACTAGTGGCAAATTCTTTTTTTTTTTTTTAAGATTTTATTTATTTACTCATGAGAGACACAGAGAGAGGCAGAGACATAGGCAGAGGGAGAAGCAGGCTCCATACAGGGAGCCCGATGTGGGCCTCGATTCCAGGGCACTCCCTGGGCAGAAGGCAGGCCCTGAACCGCTGAGCCACCCAGGGATCCCCAGTGGCAAATTCTTGAATTGTTTCTTTAAAAAACAATACTAGATCACCTTGATTTTTATTCATTTACAAATCACAAGTTGATTAATCATCAGTGATAATGTATCTGTTTTAGGCTCATCAAAAATAAAAATACAAACTGTTGAATATGGAGCTGAGTATGTCACATATGATGAGAAGTGAGTGACTTGAAGGTTTAGCTTGAGTTCGATAATGGTTTTGCTCCTTAAAGACACTGTTAAAATAGGGAACCAGTCTGAAAACTGTTGCTGGCTTAAAAATAAAGATGTGCAGTTAATTATCTTCCTAGGCTCTCCTTGTTCTTAGTGATGTTGCATTGACATTGTGTCAATTTCTAAGTACAGAGCATTGAACGCTGGGCCTCTGCCTAGGCTCTGAATTATCCTGAAGGGATGATGAACAGCCTCCCGTCACTGGCATCCATTAGAGGCTGATCCCATTTAGGCAAACAGAACTTTTTTGAGTACAGTGAACAACTAGGTCTTCTCTGAGAATGATGACTGAATACTAATTAGTTCTGGTGAAGTTATAGTGATAATAATTTTAGAGATTTAGTTCCAACAAGAATGAAAAATAGAGATTTCCTTTTTCATTGTTCCTTTGTCCCTCCCTCAGATCAATGACAATGCGCCTTTATCAGATAAGAAATGATAAAGATTGGGAAAGTGTTTTCTCCCTTTACTCCCATTAGATGTTAATTACATTTCTATAGCAGATTAGCAAATTATGCAAAATTCTTTTGACCGTCAACCTAAACTACTTTTGTCAAAGCAAAAACACTAGGGTTAAAATTAATTTTCATTATAATACCTTCTTGCTTTTGAAAATATAGTCAGATGATTGTTGTTAAAATGTTACACAAAGCTTCTTACAGGTATTTTTCAGTATATCAGAAATCCAACACTGCCAGGACATAGCTATTAACTATTTCAATGACAGGAACTCTAACCTTGGAACAGCTTATTGTCAAAACCACTCAATTCAATTACTCGAGAATATCAAGCAAAGTTGTCTTTCTAATGTGAACTCAAATACCTTGTCTCTTAGGATTCCTAAGAAATGAATGACTGTGTTATATGTTGTTTTGGTGTGTTAGACTATTTCATTCAAAATAAAGATAGTGAAGAACCGCCCCCTCCCGCCCCCTCCCGCCCCCCTATTTTTTGATAAATGATTGTTCAAGGCCCCAACCAGATGGTTTAATTTCTACACACAATGTTTCTTCTTTTAATCTTTTTCTTTTTTTGGAAAGCTGATCCTACTCAGTATATATAGTTCAGAGGAAAAAAAAAATAGAGACAGTGAGTTACGTAAAAATAAATCTGTATATCTAAATGGGGAAACAAGAAGCAATGCTGTACAAATCCAAACACTAGAGAATCAAAGCAGGGTAGCAAAAGTGAGAAGGTATAAACAAATGGTATAGAACTCCATTATTTTTGGATTAGGGTTAATTAGGGCAGGGGATTCCAAAGACGGAAAGACTGATAAAACAAGAGTACTGAATCGGAGGTGGATAAAGGAGCACAGGATAAGATGGAAAGAATAAAAACACATAATGAAACTGGTGACCAGTGCTTAAGTAACTGTGTGGTAGTTCTAATGAACCAGCTTTTAAATTTATTTTTTAAGAGATGCCTGGGTGGTTCAGCGGTTGAGTGTCTGCTTTTGGCTCAGGGTGTGATCCCAGGATCCTGGATCGATTCCCACACTGGGCTCCCTGCATGGAGCCTGCTTCTCCCTCTGCCTGTGTCTCTGCCTCTCTCTCTCTGTCTCTCATGAATAAAGTATTTAAATAAATAAATTTGTTTTTTTTTAATTCATCTAATAATGGATGCACTTCTAGAAAAATGCCCTTAGAAATGATTATAGTGAATTGATGATAGTCACATATCTGCTCCTACTGCATGATCTTGGGAGAGCTAAATTTCTTAAACAACCCAGGTGAAGAAAGGCTTACTTGCTTGCCCATGTTAACTTTTAGAGTGTAAGGGATATGATGAGTTCAAGAGCACACTAATTTAATTGTCCTCAATTAATTACAATTGGCTCAGAGAACTAATTAACTATTTGATTATATATATGTCATGAAAATTTCATTTTCCAATGAGAATAGTAGTAAAAGCTCTTGGGGGAATAAGTAACTATAAGAATTACTGGCATGATTAGGGGCACCTGGGTGACTCAGTCAGTTAAGTGTCTGACTTTGGCTCAGGTCATGATGTCAGGGTCCTAGGATTGAGACTCATGTTAAGCTCCTTGGTCAGCAGGTGTCTGCTTCTCTCTCTGCCTCTGCCCCTCTCCCCACTTGTGCTCTCTCTCTCTCTTTCAAATATATAAATAAAATATTTTTTAAAATTACTGGCATAATTACATGAAGAGCATATCTTGTGGTAGGCAGAAAAAAAAAAAAGCCTACTCCCCCACCCCCATCCCAAGATGTCCAAGTCTTAATCCTTGGAACCTGTTAATATATGTGTTACTTTTTTATGGCAAGAAGGATTTTGCAGATGTGATTAAGTGAAAGATCTTGAGATGAGGATTATCCAGGTAAGCCAATCTAATCAGGTATGTACTTAAAAGTGGAAAACCTTCCTAGTTTTAGCCAGAGGTAGATGTGACTATTAAAGAAAGGCAGAGAAAGATACAACGCTGTTTATTTTGAAGATGAAGGAAGGGAACATGAGCCAAGGAATGTGAGTGGACTATAGAAGATGGAAAAGATGAGGCAGTGCTCACTTCGGCAGCACATATACTAAAATTGGAACAATACAGAGAAGATTAGCATGGCCCCTGCGCAAGGATGACACACAAATTCGTGAAGCGTTCCATATTTTTTATATGTTCTCATTCATTTGGGGAATATAAATAATAGTGAAAGGGAACAGAAGGGAAGGGAGAAGAAATGGGTAGGAAATATCAGAAAGGGAGACAGAACATAAAGACTCCTAACTCTGGGAAACGAACTAGGGGTGGTGGAAGGGGGAGGAGGGCGGGGGGTGGGGGGTGAATGGGCGACGGGCACTGAGGGGGGCACTTGACGGGATGAGCACTGGGTGTTATTCTGTATGTTGGCAAATTGAACACCAATAAAAAATAAATTTATTATTAAAAAAAAAAAAAGGAAAAGATGAGGCAGTGGGTTCTTTCCTAGAGCTTCCAGAAAGGGACATGACCCTGCCAACACCTTGTACTTAGCCCAGTGAAACACATTAGACTTCTGGCCTCCAGAACTGTAAAATAATAAATCTGGAAAAAAAAATAATAAATCTGGGTTGTTTTATGCAGCTAAGTTGGTGGTAATTTGTTACAGCAGCAATAGAAAGCAAATATATGTAGCTATTTTAGTAATTGGTGCAATTAATAATTATAATGAATAATATTTATAATCATTGTAATTATTAATATGAAAATGAGAAACCACTTAATCTTTTAAAGTAAAATTCCAATATGTGCCAAATGAGTAAATTTTAATACTTTTAAAATGTTAGGCCACTGAGAAGTTTAACAAAACAAGTTGACTGCATTTTCTTTGTCTATAAACAGTCCATAAGTTATGTCAAGTGTATCTCATAATTTATTTTATATCAACACTATGATTTTTTAAGAACTATTTTGTATCTCAGGCTATAGTCTCATTATGCATAAATGGCCTATAAAAGTTAAGAATAGAAAAAGTACTTTAGCTATTAATTCATGCTTCCCAGAGACTAAGAGACAATATACCAGAATTTTGTGCATTTTTTGGTATACTTTAAAAGATGTTAAAAAGCCTGTATAAAGCCACAGTAAAACATTATAGGGACTGTAAAATCTGAGTACATACATAAAGAAGTTAAATTATCTAAATGATGGGCAATTTCTGTTCTTTAATTAATCTAACACCAAAAGTGCCTGCCACTATGCCACTTTAATTCACTACAAACTATGAAACTGACTACAGCTACCAGAATTGTAGGCAAAATGCCTAGAAAGAAGCCACCATTAAATCTTAAAGTACAATCTACCTTGCCCATATCATTACAGTTATAAGTACAAGGCATTCCAAGAGGTGGCTGATACTAAGTTTTGTTCCACGTTTATAATTAAATCCACAGCAAACATCAGACATGACCCATTAAGCTATAATAGACTCTGTCTTGGATGCAATATGCTATAAAGTAGAATTTGGTAGGGAGGATTTTGACATGGACACCATAGTATTCTGTTAGGGTACAACTGGGAAGCAATATGAGGTGGAAAAGCTTAGCTTTGGGAGCCAGGTAGACCTGCATTTTGTAATCTAGGACTGCCACATGCTAATTGTAAGATCCTAGAGGCAAGTCATAGTATATGAATCTCAGTTTCTTTATTTAAAGTGATGGTATTTATAGTCATTGTTTTATAGGATTTTTGGGAGTATGAAATGACAATGGATGTAGAATACATAAAACAATATATGAACTCAATAAGTATTACCTGTTTGGTAGTTAAGTACCCCCTAACATCATTATAAAATAACTACATTTTCTATGGACCCAAGATTATAAGCCATCATTACAGAAATATAAAAGAAGATTCCTTTATATTTTGATTTACTTCCTAGAATTATGAAATATTAAAAAAAAATAAAAACTCTTAACTCTCAATCCAGAGAAGGATATGATCCAGTAACCGGCAAACACAAAATTTTCTCCTGTATTTTTTACTTCTTTTACAAAAAAAAAAAATGTGTTTTGTTATTTATCAATGTACCCCTTGAAGTCCCCATCACAACACTTTGACAGAGCAGATGTTAATAATTTTCTGAACTGAGCTGAATATCTCTAGAATATAAGATTTACTCTGAGTTTTTGTCTTCTAATCTTCTGCTAGTCTAGTGTGTGGATGTTGCATTGCCTTATTGAGCTGTAGTACATATGTCTCTGATGGCTTTGCTCTTTGTCATGCTTGGAAAGGAGATTCACTGTATTGGGGATTTACCAATGTAGTCACCAAATATTGTTTATATATTCATATAGTGTTCTGCAATAATATTTGTCTCCTTTAAATGATTTAGAACTCGTTGTTTTAGAATGTCATTGCATAACAAATAATTCCTTAATATTTATAGAAATAGAAATACATTCTATCTTACAATTTAACAAATTTAATAAAATGTATTAAGTGTAAGTTGGTAATGGATATGAAATAGTTTTTTTCCCCTTTGCTTAAAATATTTCTCTATGTTAAATTATTGGCAAAAACTATTTCCAGAAAATTATTTCCTTATAATAACTATTTATATAATTGCTAGTACAATATGACTATTTGAATTTGATAATAATACTGAGTGATGTATATTCCTGTATATTATAAATCACATTATATCGAATATAGAAATACATACTCCATCAAACTAAAAGAAAAAATTTCATATATATTCATACTAACAGCCCCAAATTGCCTAACTTTTTAGCAATTTTAAGACAGAGACCAGTGGATTTGGACATATTCCACTTCCACAAGCATTCAGGTGACTTGTAGGGATCCCTAACCTTCCTAATGTGAGCCACAATGGTTATACCTGAGGAAACTGTTAACTAAGCATTGTAAACTCAACAAAACTATTTTTCAAAGATGAGGCTGAATAAAGGCATTTACATTTCATAAAAAAAAAAATCTGGGAGAGTTTACCATGAATAGACTCGCATTAAAAGAACTTTTAAAAGATGGGCTTCATGATGAATGAGAATCATTCATTCAATAAATATATACTGAGCCAGGCACACTTCTAGGTGCTGGAGATAGTGAAGAGAATAGATGAGAAAATCTTGTCCTCCTGGAGCTGACATTTTATAGCTAAAGTTACAAAGCAAGATAAATAAGCAAATACATCTATATCTATATCTATATCTATATCTACATCTATATCTATTATCTATATCTATATCTATATATCTAGTGGAGAGCCTGCATCTGCTCATTTGCCAATTTCCATGGTGTAAATGCTACCTCCATGTCAAATTTCAAACTGCTGACTCTGTCATGAGGATATGACACGGAGACATATACAATTTTCGTGCTGAGCCTGTGATGTGTGAGCTGATTTGAGCATACCAGTGATGATCAGATCATAAGTGCTAGGGAGAAAAATTAGCAGGAAAAGATGGATAGATTTAGCGGTTGCAATTTGAAAGGAAATGGTTAGAGAAAACTTCACTGAGAAGATACAATTTGAGTAAAGAACTGAAGGAAGTGAGAAAGAGAGCCATGTACCAACTTTGGAGAAAACCATTTTAGGCAGAAAGAACAGTAAGAGCAAAACCCTGAAGCAGGAGTTGGAAATGACAAGGAGGCTGGATATGTTTTAACAGAGTGAGAGGCTCAGGGAGTTAAAGGCAGGGTATACAAGATTGTAAGAATTTAGGCTTACGATAACATTGGAAGTCATTAAAGGGTTCTGATCTGAGGAAGGACATGATCTAAATTATATGCTAATGGCCTCAGTCTGGCTTCTCGGCTGAAAAGGAGTAAACCAAGCTAATAAAATGTTGATGGTAGTAAAAATAATAATGTCTGCAATCTGGGATTCACAACAACAACTTAACATCCAAAACAAGGAGCCTCGGTGTCCACCAAAAGATGAATGGATAAAGAAGATGTGGTTTATGTATACAATGGAATATTACTCAGCCATTAGAAATGACAAATACCCATCATTTGCTTCAATGTGGATGGAACTGGAGGGTATTATGCTGAGTGAAATAAGTCAATCGGAGAAGGACAAACATTATATGTTCTCATTCATTTGGGGAATATAAATAATAGTGAAAGGGAATATAAGGGAAGGGAGAAGAAATGTGTGGGAAATATCAGAAAGGGAGACAGAACATAAAGACTCCTAACTCTGGGAAAGGAACAAGGGGTGGTGGAAGGGGAGGAGGGCGGAGAGTGGGGGTGAATGGGCGACGGGCACTGAGGGGGGCACTTGACGGGATGGAGCACTGGGTGTTATTCTGTATGTTGGCAAATTGAACACCAATAAAAAATAAATTTATTATTAAAAAAAAAAAACATCCAAAACAAGAACGGCTCCTCAGCCAAAGGAGAGTGGGCATGATTGCAGATAAAATACTTCATACTTTTTGACTGAAGTGTGAAGATATTGATTAATATTAGCATGTTTAGCACATATGCTTAAATTTCTGGAGAAGCTCCTGGAAGAACAGAAATCAAACACACACATTTCAAACCAGGAGTAGGTAGAGAAAAGAAGGAAACTGACAATAAAGACAATAAAAAACAGAGTAAAAAAAGAAGAAATCGAAAAGTGGGACAAATATAAAGCACAAATAATACAGCTGAAATTTATCCATGTACACTGATGATCAAATTAAGTGTATGTAGATTCACCTTGTTAACTAAAAGACAAATACTGAGAAAATAGGTTAAAAAGAAAATTAAGTGACAAGTTGTTTTTTATTTTTTTAAATTTTTTTTTTAAGATTTTATTTATTTATTCATGAGAGACACAGAGACAGAGAGAGAGAGACAGAGACACAGGCAGAGGGAGAAGCAGGCTCCATGCAGGGAGCCCGACATGGGACTCAATCCCGGGTCTCCAGGATCACGCCCTGGGCTGAAGGCGGCGCTAAACTGCTGAGCCACCTGGGCTGCCCGACAAATTTTTTAAACGAATTTATAATGTAAAGACATGGAGAGAAGAAAGAACAAATATAAACATGAGATAATTTAATTTTTAAATAGTAACCCCCCAAAAGCTGGTTAGCTATGTTAGCATTAAGGTAAGCACAGAATGATAAAACTTTCAATTAATATATAAATATATTTGTAAATATAAATGTGTATGTATGTATATATATATCCTTAAATAACATAGCTTTAAAATACAGAGGTGATAATTAATGGAAAAACAAGGAAATATTTACAATCCTCTATCAGAGTGAAGAATTACGCACACCTCCTTTGATAACATCAAGGAGTACACCCCATTACTCCTCCTGCCTCCAGAAAAAGATCAAAACAGTAAGAACATAGATTTGAACAGCATAGTTGATAAAGTTGAGCTAACAGATATACTTTAACTAGAGAATATTTGTTTTTGTAGTTCACAAGGATTATTATATCCAGTCATAAAGTGATCCTCACAAATTTAAAGTACTTGTTTCCAGCAGACCCACGCTTCCAGAGCAACCTGCAATTACAATGAATATCAGCAAATAAGAAACAGCATAGAAAATGGAAAGGAATTAGAGAAATATGAGAATGGGAGTGGAGAAAGGACTGGTGCTGTGTAGATTCTGACATCCATTCAGAGTACTATAGTGAACTATCTGGAGAAGGTTTTGTTTCCTTTCTATTTTTACTTATGACAGAATAATTGATTGCAGTTGCCTTCCCCCCAAAACATTTGGTATGTTAAGTTCTTTTTCAATGATTTTATGAAGGCTCTGGCTTTACTTTAGCTGGGGTAGTGAATATTCTGATGAGAGAGTGAAGCCAGATAGCATAGAGATCACCTTTACACTCCAATTACAGCCTCCAGGGGTCGGCCCCTAGCAAGACTGAGAAGTCAGCCAAGTTAGTCGCTGAGCCTGATACCACCTATTTCTCAGATCTTTAGGGCTTTTCCTACTTCTGTCTTCAGCACTTCCTTTCCCCAGGCACTCTGGGATCTTTAGTTAGTGAGGAAAATAATGATAAAGTAACTGATGACATTGTATTAAGGATTTAAGTGGCCTCTCCTAAGGCCACTTTTAAAATGTAGATTTTTTAAAGGGGTGAACTACAACACAGCCAAATTAAGGAACATTGACATGTGAGAGGCTAGTGGGAAAGACTGGGGGTTGTATGTCTATGGAAGGGGATGCTGAATTGCTAACCTCCAATCACATGGTGGGCACCTCTAGTGGGCTGATAATGTATGTCTGGGCTGGTTCCTCATTTTCTCATGGATGTTAGAAGTTTGGCAAAAAGACAATGTGTGCCAATCTTAGCAGGAGGAAGAAGAAACATGGGAGGAAGAGAGTGAGATATATATAGCTCTTTTATTTGTTGAGAGTATAGCTGCTGAGAATTCATAAAACTTTGAAAGACCTCCCTTCTCTCTTCTACTTTACAACTGTCTTAGGGGCAAAATGTTACAGGAAATGGTCTAAGTCTAAAGATATGATGGATCTTAGGCCCAGAGTGAATTCATTCTTCTGAGGGAGAATGTGAATTGTTAATATTCATTTGGTCATGCTGTGCTGGTCATCAATAGCGTTAAAATGCTTAATGGCAGAAACCTCTATTTATATGCCACTTGCCTTCTCTAAAACTCTTTCTGTACACTTAGTCTCAGGAAGTCTGAGGACAGGTCCCTAGAACACTAGGGATTTAAGTATCACAAAACTAGTTCATGGTGAATTTGAGACAAGTCTTGTCCACATAAATAAAACACACACATCCCTTTATCTGACTTCACTATGACTGAAATTAGTATTGCCACTTTTGAAGAACATATTGTCTAAACTACATGGTCTTTGGTTCTTTAAGGACTATGGCTTGTAGCTAATAAATTCTGCAACTAATGGACAACACCTTAGGTCTGTATTTTTTTTTCTTCCTCATGAAGAGTCATATTTTATGCCATGTCAGTTTCTTATGTTGTTTTGAGGCTCTTTCAAATGTGCTCATGTAATTCAGCAGCTAAATAAGTAAAACTGTTATTGCATTGCTAATTCTAATTTTCCAATTAAATAAGGAAACACATTTTTTTGGTTCCACATAAGGAAAAATTAACACTTTTGCAATGATTAGTATAATAATTAAAACTTATGTGCTATGCACCATCCTTCTAGTTTTCCAAGAAACATTCTATGTTACCTTCAATTTTCTCACATTCTTTTCAATTTTCCTGATAGTTTAAATAGAGAAAATATACTATTATTCATAAGTGGTAATAATTAAATAAAAGAACTTGATTAAAAATATTTCTATTAATTATGTATTTTTCATTACCATATCCATGACCTTCCTTAGATCACATGCTCTTTATTTAATCTCTCCTCCTAGGAAAAAAGGTAAGATAAGGTAAGGTCTCCTTTACCCCAGTTAGTTAGGAAGTCCTATTATTGTTCTGGTTTGCCTGGGACTCCAGTTTTATCACTGAATGCTCTCAGTCCAGGGAAACCAGAATGAATGGTTGGTCACCCTAACTCCCAATCACCCTCCAGCTGATTTCTCTTCTCTCCTTCACATCAAACTTTCTCCACTGAGTACTCCACACTCCTCTTCTCCATGTACTCTTTAATTTACTCCTGAACTTATTACAACTATGCCTCTGCCTCGATGGCTCCACATTCCCCTAGAGTTTATAAGAGTCTCCAATGACCTTCACCTTTAGCAAAAGAGACTTGCCAGTCCTTACCTCAGTGGACTGTGCTGCTGGATTTTATACTGCTGATCACACCCTCCCCAACAGTCTTTATTCCCAAGACTTAAACAGTAGTCCCCCTTATTCATAGGGAAAATGTTCCAAAACCAACAGTGGATGCCTAAGCTTGCAGATTGTACCAAGCCCTACATTTTTTAATGCATACATCCCTATGATAAAATTTAGCTTATAAATTAGGAACAGGAAAAAATGAACAACAATAATAAAATAGAATAATTATAATATACTGTAAAGAAGTTATGTGACTGTGGTCTCTCTCTCTAAACATCTTATTGTACTGTACTCACCCTTCTTGTGATGATGTGAGATGACAAAATGCCTAATGATGAGATGAAGTGGGGTGAATGACAGAGGCATTGTGATATAGTGTTCGGCTACTATTGACCTCATGACTGTATGTCAGGAGGATCATCTGCTTCCTGACCATGGTTGACTGCTGGTATCTGAAACTATGGAAAACAAAACCACATATAAGGGGAGACTGCTGTATAACATCACAGCTTCTTAGTCTCTGACACTGATCTTTTTGACTCTTATTAATGAGATCATCTCTCTCTACTTGTTTTCTGAAAGATGACTTCCTTAACATTCTACACTCAGTCTTTTTCCCTTATCATTCTATAAACCCTTTTCCTAGCTGATCTTACATACTTTCATGCTTTGAACCATGCCTTCGATAGAACAGTAACTTCTAACAAAAACTATACTTGCTATCCAGACTTCTACGGTGAGCCAACTACCTGTTAAACATCTGTACCTGTATGACTCAGATGCACTTCAACAGTTTAGCATTTTTAATATGGCTTCTAATTACCTTCACTAGGGTCTTCTTGCTCTCCTCTTTTTTTTTTTAAGATTTATTTATTTATTTGAAAAAGAGAGAGAGAGAAAAAATCTCAAGCAGACTCCACATTGAGTGTGGAGCCTGATGCAGGGCTTGATCTCACCAGCCTGAGATCATGACCTGAGCTGAAACCAAGAGCTGGATGCTTAATCAACTGTGCCACTTAGGTGCCCCTCTCTCCTCTTTCTTTGTTGTTGGAATAATGAACTATTATTCACCTATGCCAAACATCTTAATGTTTCCTTGATTATATTCTTTCACTTCCACTGATCCAATTAGTAAGTTGTTCAATTTTACCTCCTAAATAGTTCTTAAATTGGTCCTTTCTTCTCCATTCTTATCATTTCCTGGTTTTAAGAAATTTCCTTTTGTCTGAAATATCACTGCTACAACCTCCCAAATCATCACATTGCTCCAGCCTTGCCTTCAAAATCTGTCCTGCTTAATAGAACTTAATGGTTTCAGGTACAGGGCACACAGTACAGTGTTTCCAATGACATTGCTTACATAAAACTATGTAGACACCTTTACTGCTATATTTACCACATAGCAAACTATCTATCTATTAATCAGCAGCCCCTACCAAGAAAGTAAACTCTTAAGAAAGAACCCATGCTTTATTTACTTTTGCATCCCTAGTGCCTGCCTCTGTGCCGGGCACGGGATGTGGCCAAAACAGTTACTGAGTAGGTAGGTAAGTGCTCAGCGCAGTCATCAACTATGTGCTTTCTGGGCTTCTTTTACTATACTTTCCCCACCCTCTCTTCTAAAGGGATGAGGCTTAAGATTCCATCTACATACTGCCAAAAATACTTCACGTATAGTACATGTTTAATAAATAGTTACAGAATGAATCAAAGGAAAGAAAGAAAGAAAGAAAGAAAGAAAGAAAGAAAGAAAGAAAGAAAGAAGAAAGAAAGAAAGAAAGAAAGAAAGAAAGAAAGAAAGAGAAAGAAAGAAAGAAAAGAAAGAAAAAGAAAGAAAAAAAAAAGAAAAGGAGACAAAGTGTTTAAACTCTCAGGGGCAACTGCATACAATGAATTAGTGTTTCGAGACACAATCACAGATACAATGTAGAAGTAGTTTAAAAGCTCAAAAAAATTCAAAATATACTTTCTTTTAAGCCTTCAGATTGGTTAGAAACTATATTCCCATCAAAATGGGCAATTCATTAAATATTTTACACATGTTGAATTCTTATTAATTGTGCTCAACTGTAATGTGTATAATTTTTTATACCCCTTAAAAATGGTTTAACCTTAAAAGCACTGAAGACATTTTATATTTGTATAATTTTAGAGGAGGATGTAGTAGGGCTTTGCATATAAAACTCAGAGATTTATCTAGCACATTTTAAAATGGCATAACAAAATATTTTGCCAGTTTTCAAGAATTATACTTCAGAAATCAAACCTTAAAAACCAATTTTATCATAATATTTTGAAATGAAAAAAATTGGAAGAGAATTATATACTGTTTGTAATCTTCAAGTGCATAATGTTTAAGCTACTAACTTGGTTTTAATGTAGCTACAATTTTCAAGTATATTTCATAAAACTTAATGAAAACTTAAGCACAACTTCTATGTTAATTTTTGTTGAGGTAAAAAGAGGAGTCCAAATATTGTCAAAAATATGGGGGTCTTTTTTTTTTCAGTTTTTATACTCTTTTATGGTAACATTTAATGGTCTTTCTGGTATTCTTAGCACATTAACTAGTGTGATGAACATTACTATTATTTGCTTGATGCTTAGTCTTTACAGAAAAGAATGTAGTTTTCAATATTTTTTTTCCATCTTTGTATTTTACTAAAAGGTCAAAGATGCACAGAATAAAAAATATGTATCAAGATCTCTCCTTTCACTTTTATGAGAAATCAATCCATAGTATAAGAAAGATAGAATCCTATCGTATTTTGAATGGAAAATAAGATAAATGTAGATCATTTTAATTTTAAATTTCATTAATATTATAACAACCAGTTGTTTATATAACACAATTCATTCACAAAGTCAACTATCCTCAAATAATTGTTTTCAATAAGGGCAACAGTTTTATACAATAAGAAACTAATACCATTTAAATGCAGTATGATGGACTTCATATACATCCCAGAAGTGTTCAATGAATTCTGAAACTTAAATTCTTATGTTTGTGTATGAATAAGTATGCTTGTATATATTCATAGCTTTCCATATTTAGTAGTGCTGATTTTAAGAGTTTCAAAAATATGAGAGAAAATGAGTTGCACATTTGACTTACAAAAATATCTGAACTTGCTACTTATGAGATCTTTAATTCTTGAAAATTTGTGGGAGTATTTATTTTCATTAAAACAAATTCACTTTGATTTCATATTTAAATGAACTAAAGTCTTAGATTAGTAGTAGTTTTCTAAGGTAGATAGTTTCTGGAGAGTTAATTAAACAAGATGGCTTCTACTCTATAGCTTTATATATACATAGAAAAATCAGCATCCTGCCACGCTCAATCTTTTAGTAGTCATTTTTCCTTGATTCAGTGAGAAATAGCCCAATATCTCAAATATAGCTGAGAATAGCCAACTCATCCCAGTTTACCTAAGACTTTCCAAATAAAATGAATATCCCATGTCCCAGGAAATCCCTCAGCCCGAGAAAAACTGATATACCTGGTAAACTTACAGAGAGATGACCTAAACTTTGAACTTCGAGATAAAAAGGGCCTTACCTTAACATCATTGGTGTTCATTCTTGTTCCTTCCTTTCCCACAAAAATATCATCAATATCCACAAGAATGTACCTGTCCAAGGACAGTGTCAGCCTCTTTCCTGACAAGAAGGAAACAGCATCTATGAAGATGAGCTTGTGCAACCAAAAGTTTAAATTGTTGCCAAAAAAAACTCTTTGAATTCCATCATGAAGCCCCAAGTCGTGTATGACAGTGGCATAAAAAGCACCTTTAGAGATGGGAGGAGAAAGGTTCTCTGGGGTCTTTACTTTGGCGAATATTACTGGTTGGTAGGCTGAGTGATTAATCTGGAAAACTGTCCAGTCAGTTCCAGGTAAAGAACCTTTTTCAAGCTTGGAAGATTTGGTCACATGAAGCAATGGAGAATGAGGATTAATACAACAGTCTTTTACTACAAGGTTTCCATATATGGAAAAAGGGAAACCTTTCAACTGAAAGCTCTGTAGACTCTTCTCACTAGTTTTGTGGAATCCAATGACACCCACACCATATTCCACACAGTATTTATCTAAAAGGCTTCGGTTCCAAGAGTCCATATTTATATACTTTAATATATTCTCATAAATAATGAGAATATATTTGCCTTTAGTTTTTTCTATAAGTGCTGGGAGATCCCCCTTTCCAGGAGCAATTTCAATGTGATACTGGAATCTGCTGGATTCTAGAATCATAATTATGTCTTGACCAAGCGATGAGTATTGACTCTCCACAAACACCAGAACTGTGGGGTCCGTCCTCGACGTGTCAGAAAGCTTCATTGTCTTGACTTCCGTAAGTCTGTATGGTAGGTGTTGGAAGTCCCCACAGTCCACTTCTGACATCAGCTCAGAGGGTTCATTTTCTTGTTTGTAGCCACTGTATAGGTAGTAGGCAGAAATAATAATGCTCACCATACAAAATGTGGCAAGCAGAATAACCGTCCTTTGAAAGTGTCTGTGAAGCTTCATGATAAAACTCATGTTGTATATACTTTCCTCAGACTGTTCCAATAGAAGCACCATAAAAAAAAGAAGAAAAGAAAAGACGGGGTTCAGCTACTTGTCCAGTCTCAGTCAATAGTTTATGTCACCATTGCAGCGCATTTGTGTCACTTGATCAGGGCTCACAGAAAATACAGTCTGAAAAGTAGAATGAAATAGAACAGAATATCAAACATTGATTCTGTGGCATTAAAGTGAGTAAGCTTTTTCCTGCTGACTGGCACAAGTGGCAACCTGTTAGGCAGATGAACTGGTGTATGGTCTGTAAGAAAATCTCTGTTTCCTCCTCCCAGATCTGGATGAGGGCATGGGGGAGATAGAAACGGGAAGAGAGCTCCATTTAAAAGAGGCTCTCTGTCCTTCATTTGGAAAATACATTGGGCTAACAAGAAATTTCCTGTTATTTCCTGAGCTTTGCATCAAACTCTAGATACCACAGACCTAAGACCACACAGAGAGGTTACCTGAGCCATACACTGCTACGTCATGTAATGCATACATGATACATATGTGTTAACTACATATACTGAAAATTCATGAAAGTTTGGACATATTTCATTAGGTGCTATAGTTAAGACACTAGTTTCTGCTTTTTGGAAAAGAGCTCAGTAATTACATGAAAAAGTACTATAAAAGTGTCTTTTAAAAACAATAACAGTAACAAACTTCATGAAACACCTTGTCATGCTGTAATTTCAAATCTCTTTCAAGTTTTACTAATCTTAGAAAAAATTAGTAGCTTTTAAAAAACAATAAGAAAGAAACTCGAGTGCTTCTTAGAGCAGAAGTTTATTAGAGTCTTAAGGTCCTGGCACTTTTCAGGAGTATGGAAAAATGAAGTATAAAAAATTGGAGTATAAAAAAATTAAGAAAGATCATCTTATTGTCCACAAGGCAGACTGAAAGGGTTCACTGCAACACTGCCTCTCACTAATTGTGTCACTCTGGCCTTAGGACCTTCTAAATAAAATGATAAGGTTAGAATAAATCACCAAGAACATTCTGGTAATCTTCACCTAAAATTCTGTGATATTCATCTGTGAAATAAGCAATGAACAATATTTTGGATAACATGTTTATCTTTACAAATAATACATTCTGGTGTACAATTACAGTATATTTACAGAATAGGATACTCATGAATAGGACATTTTTCCTGTAAATTATATATAATTATTCATTTAAACATAGGGCATCTATGTCATTCATTCACCAATATTTATGAGGTAACTATCTTCTATTTAAAAAAAAGAATGTAAATGGTCAACAGAGTGAATATATTTAAGGGGTCCAATATTATGAAGGAGAGACAGTGACTAGCATGACAATAATAAATCGTTGTTGATTAGAGATAAATGACTCTCATGAGATGAGATAAGAGACCATGGCAAATGGGGAAGCCTGCAATGTCCCAGCGGGATGCAGGATTTGGGAAGAGCCTTTAAGGATGAGGGAGTGTAAGTAGGCATATGAGATAGAGGGAATTTATAGAGGCAGGAGTGAGCACAATATTGGGCAAGGAACACTCTGATGAAGAATGGAAAGCAAGGGTATGAAATATCCTAAACATAAATTTTACAAAGTATGGGTACCTTAGATTATGGAGAGATTTGATAGCGTAGAAGTTCATGGTTGAGAAAACCAACAGGGAGCCATTATACTTTCCTGATTTAGGGAATAATGTGGTAAGGGTGAGATTTTTCAGGAAAATGAACTAATCAATAACGTGGAAGATAGCCTAGAGCACCATTAAAAGAATCAAGGCTGGCAAGCCAGTGCAGGCTGATTTCTCACAATCCAATCATAAACTGTTAGTGATCATAGGTCAGGGAGAATGTGGGAAGTGACAAGTCTGAGGGACGCTGCAAAGAAAGGAGGCAGAGAACTTAGTATGGCATGGGGGTCTGTGGTATACCACCACCCTGTCAAGTGAAAAGGCATCAAGTGACCTGGCATCCTTGAAAATAAATCTAACATAAACAGTAACATTCTACTCTTTTAAACAATCTAGCATAGATGTAGGTGTTATTTAAGCAAATCAAAATTACTGGGACAACTGAGAATTTCGATTGTAATTGTAGTTATTTCATTTTGAAAGGTAATTGCACTTAAAAAGTTATGTACATGTTTATGAGTAATATAATATTCTGGAGTATAATGGCAGGATATAAAATCTCATATCTTTCTATGTCTCTGTTTCAGTTTTAGCTGTGAAGTGTTTTTGACTGGATACAAAATGTATTACCACATTTTGCATTTCAGAGAGCAGTGTTTCATGGTTTGTTCATATTGTCAGAAATGAAAGGCAATGTAACTCAAATTAATCTTATCTGTGATGAGGCAAAGTGGTGAGGAGTACTTGCTCTCACTATTTAGGATGGATATTAGCTACCCTCTCCATTAGCAGGTATGAAATACTGAAAGTCCTCTCTTTTCTATTAAACTCTTCAATTTTCCTCCTGAAGCCAAGGGAATTCCAGCGTATATCTCTGAGGGTAGGATTTGGTCGAAGATATTTAAATGGATACATTAAGATTCCCTAGGTTTTCTTCAAACCTTCTTTTGACATGTGGGAGATATCAGAAAGGGACACAGAACATAAAGACTTCTAACTCTGGGAAATGAACTAGGGGTGGTGGAAGGGGAGGAGGGCGGGGGGTGGGGGTGAATGGGTGACGGGCACGGAGGGGGACACTTGATGGGATGAGCACTGAGTGTTATTCTGTATGTTGGTAAATTGAACACCAATAAAAATTAATTTATAAAAAAAAAAAACCTTCTTTTGACAGCACACTTCTCTGTAGCCAAATTTAGTCTCTGGTATAGATTCTCAAAAGTTAATATTCTTAGTGCAACCTCATCCACCACCAACTCCTTCCCATTCTCTGTATGTCTATTAGCTCCAAAAATGTCAGAATGGACTGAACTGATGCAGTCACTCCCTCTGCATGGGATGGCACTATAGCAACTTCTCCCGAGCCCTTCACCGGTGGGGATCACTAGGAAGACAGGTACATGTGGAGAATGAAGTTCCTCTACACAGTTCCCCAGTGAAAACTTCTCAGATGGAGCTAACCTTCTAAAGTTGGTAAGACCAGCAGTTACACATGGCCACTGTAGAAATGATATCTTCTTTGTAATTCATGACACTATTGTAGGTAAGATTTTAAGGTCAGTCTGTCAGTCTCTCTTATCTAACTGTAAACTCTAAGAGGCTAGAGAGAAGCCCTCTATCATTAAGTCCCTAGTGCCAGGCATACAGTAAGCACCCAGTGACTACTTGTGGAATTAGTAAATTACAATGGAATATTAACCTTACAAGTTAATTTGACACTTCCACTTTATTCTAATGTCATAACTTATTTTTGAGGTTATAAATCACTGTTAATATGATTATAATTATCTATACATTAGCTGGATTTAATGTCTCTGTTTTACTTAATACTAGGAAAATATAATCATACCATACTAACATAGGATAAAAGAAGCCACTATGGTAGATATTAAATCTTCACCCACAAAGATACCCATCAATTAATTATTCTGAGATCTGTCATCAGGTGTTGTGTTGAATACCCAGTTTGGGGTAAGTGCTACATCAGGTGCAGAGGACATCACAGAGGTAATATTAAGAGTGATCCTTGCTTGCAGAAGCATGGTCTCTGCTGGGGGAAATGACTTGTGAAACAACAGCCACACTATGTTGTACGTAATAGTGGTTTATGTGGTACAGACTATGTTTGTCACAAGTTTCAAAACAAAGATTAACAATGAATAAAAGGTTAATGAAATTTAGGGAAACAGTTTCTAAGAGACATGGTGCTTGATGGGGACATGAGACAATGGGAAAGATTTGGATATGAGAGTGGGATGAAAGTGTCGGCAAAAATACCTGGCAAGGTTGAAGAAATGAAAGGGTTACAGTATGTTTATCTGAGAGTGAGACTAATATGATACTATGTGTTGGGTTGAAAATGGAAATGATATTTCATTCAAGGAGTCCTGCAGATTAATGAATGTCCTTGGAAGTGATTGTGAAGCACAAAAGTTTAGACTTGGAAATAGCACTAGATGAATCCAAATATAAGAGAGACAATAAAAATCATGTTTACAGATGATTAGGGCAGCAGAGGCACCCAAATTGGACAAAGAGCAGTCATATGAACAGAGAAAGTATATGCTACATTGTACAGGTGGAATCAGGACCGTCCCAGCTAAGGGGCTGCTTCACAATCCAGGTGGGGAATGGTGTGAGTCCAGACTAAGGTGGTTATTAGGGAGAATGAAAATGGAGATACAGGAGAAAAACAAAAAGGAAGTGATTATTGATATGCTTGAGGGACTAGGCAGGCTTGGGGGCTAGAAGAATAAAAGTGCCAGTGATAGAAACACACCAGCTTAGAGTGGAAATTGGCTTGAGCTAATGATGTTCACCTAAGGTTCAGATAGGTGACTGAATGATGCAGAAGGAGATAGCAAAATGACAGTGTTCTGTAAAATAGCTGGATATTGACAAATAAAAAGGCAAGGAAACATTTGAAATAAATGGGTCATTAGCAAATCTGGATATGCTACACACACTTAATTCCTCAAGAAAGCCTTTTCTGACCAAGTCTACTCCTCCCCCTTTAGACCATGTTGTAATCTAATTATAATTACATTTTATTTCAGGCTTTTAACACAACTCTTACTAAATATTATTAGCAACATGATTTGTTTAATGTCTCTTTCTTGTTAGATTGAAATTTCCAAGGGTATAGAGTTTGTGCCATTCCCAGGAAACTTTCAGACAAGAAACAGGATAAAAACATTTTTAATGGCCAACAAGAACAACAGGCAAACACTTGGGTATAGTGATGATTATATTCTTGAAGTGCTCTCACCAATATAGATTGAAAATTATCGACTTTGCATGGTTTGCTAGGTTCTCTGAATGACTGACAAACAGATACACTGGCCTGCGTATCACAGAGTTCCAAGGACACAACTATCTTTACTATAAGTATAGAGCTGACGGCTGTGCTTACATTTGGATACCTATGATGAGGGATATGCTGAACGACCAAGGAAGTGCAAATTAAATATAAAGTCAATAAACCATGTAGGTATTTGGGAACAGTCAGAGTAGATACAGGTAAGGTGCAAGGTTGGGATGGTTATAAACGTCACCACTTCATCAGGATTTCCTAGAAGGCACAGTGAAGGAGGTAACATCATATGGGAAGGTAGAATAACAACAAGAGCAACACACATAAATTAGCAAACACTTTTGACATGCCATCATAGTATTGGGTTTTAAAAGCAGTAGCCTGCCCAAGATACCACAGCTCATAGTGGTTGAAATGAAATTGGAACTCGACAGCCTGCAGTGAAGATACCACGCACCCAAGGCAGCAACTGCAACACACACTTTTCATGCTAGGACATGTTGGTAGCTATTATCTTCAGATACTGCAGTTTCTGCATATGAAAATGGGCGATACTTGTGGTACTTATTAATAGGGTTTTAATGAGGATTATGAGATAAACTATAAAGAGCTCTTAGAAAGTGGCACATAGAATGTATATACTATACGTTACCTGACATGATGATAATGATGAAGAAGATATAACCAACATAGGAAATGGGAAATATCCTGAAGACGGCCAATAAAAATTCACTAAGAGTTTTAAATGGACAGGTACAAGCATTCCAGTGTAAGCAGAATTGTGGGAAGTGAAGGAACTCCACCTTTGATGCAGGAAGTTAAAGTCAGACCAGAGGAAGAGACTCAATCAGAGGCATAATCCAGCATCATGTCCATCCCTGGGCTTCTTCTCATTCCTCCCCATTACCCTAGATCAGATCACACACTCACTGGCTTTTACTACCATCTATGC
The DNA here is from genome assembly GCF_905146905.1 of Nyctereutes procyonoides. Taxonomy (NCBI): domain Eukaryota; kingdom Metazoa; phylum Chordata; class Mammalia; order Carnivora; family Canidae; genus Nyctereutes; species Nyctereutes procyonoides. Next base: position 1,131,849 of record NW_026575130.1, read on the forward strand.
TTCAGTAAATTCCAAATGTCTATTTGTAAGTCCAACCTCCTTCCTCTGAGCTCTAGGATTGCAAATTGAACTATCAACTTGATATAATAACAACAACAACTCACAGTAACTGTGTTATTATATGCCAGCCACTGTTGAGCTCCACTGGATTCATATCACAAGAAAACTCAACCTGTCTTAAATGGAATGTATGGTCTATTTTGTAAAACCCTTCATCTTCCCACGACCATATAGTGGTTCATCCTTGACACCTTCCTTTTCCTCACTTGTGCTTATTTAAATAAACCCAAGTCCTCTCATTTCCATTTCCCAAAACTCACCTCCCCTGTTCAGCACACTGCTCTTTCCTAGGCAACATCCCTCTCACTTGAACTATTGCAAAAATTAGCTTCATCATAAACACTCTGGGCTCCTTTTCTACTTTTCTCAGTCCAGCATCAAAGTGCAAATCAGATTGTTTCTTCCCAGCAGAAAACATATCAATGGCTGCCTATTTCACTTACTCATTAAAATGCAAATTCCTATACAGGCCCTACAAGATTCACTGTGAGGAATGCTTCTCACTCTTACATCTCAGGCCTGATTCAATGGTGTGCTCCCCTTTAAGTTCCAGGCAAATGAGTTCTTTTTCTGTTCCCCAAAAGCAATAACCTCTTTTCTGACTCAGGGTCTCCTCAAATGCTGTCCTCTTTGGAAGGACTTCCAAATTTTCTCTGGAAGTTTTCTCCCATTTCTTCATCTGTCTGCATCCTCTAAATCCTACAGCTCTAATCATAAAGGTTCCTGCCTCACAAAAGCCTCCTTTGATTCCCCAGATCTGTTGGGTCTCTCTTTTTATACACTCTCACATCACCATCTACTTTACCTCTGCAGCACATTCCATAGTTATAATTAGTCATGTGGTTTTCTGTGTAATATTTCTGTGATTGGAAGCATCTGTAAGGACCTGCCTTGTTCACCTCTATATTCTTGATATCAATACAGTGCTTGAACTAAGAACATCCCACTGAATATTGTTAAATGAGTGAAAAGAGAGTCTGTACTAAATTTTGCAAATAGCAGCTGTCTTCACAAACTAGGACAGTAATTAAGTCAGACCATCTTCTGAGAATGGATATCTCCACTAGTCACATTGGCCTCAAATAATAGTGAGGGTGATAATATAAACACTGTGAATGGCAATGACCACCTTGACCACAGACACAGCGAGGCACATCCAGAATGTACCTTTCACTGAATCTTACTCAAATGCCTATTTATCCCATTCTGATATTTTTCAGAATTTGGCATGCCTAGAGTTGTTTTGTAATCCATCTATGTTTTTAAAAAGGAAAACATCTGTTTTCCACCAAGGGAGCATTAGCCATTATTTAATTATATACCACTAACAAAAGGCAGAAGAGAAATTATATTTTGGAATCATAAGCCATTCCATATACATAGTAAAGAACTGAATATATACAAATATTCATTTTGTAAAATATGGCAATATCTGTAAGGGGAAGCACCTACTTGTCACTGTAACCTATCTTTTCTCTTCCACTAACACCCACCATCATCCCAAAGTAAAAATCAATTTCTAAATGGAATAGAATCACGTTGAAGTTGGCAGTACAAGAAATGTTGAAAAAAAGATTGCCATCTGGAAAATGAGTATTAATAACTAAAGAACTTCAGGTTCTAACATAAATGAAAGATATTTAAAAGATCTTGACAACATTCTCCTTTCACAAAATTAACTTTATTTTATAGTGTTGAAAAATGCATTGGGAGGCTTCAAATACATTACATGAATTTGCTAAAAGTAATTTAGTAGTATTAAAAATTGACAACGAACATGCTCTTCTTTGGGAAGAAATGTGTGAAACTGTGTCATGTTAATTGAACCTTGCTGTGGTAGGCAAGTCAGATGCTGATTTGCGTGGAGTATGACCAAGAATATATTGTCTCTAGAACAGTGGTTTTCTTTAGGATGGATGGGCAAATAGCTGCACTTGGGGGCGCTGGCTTTGTTTGATACATCCAATTTCTATTGCAATTTTCTCTCCTTCTTTATATTTAGAAATTATCAAGGAAACAATCCTCCCCCTCCCCACCTCTCTCAGTGTTATGCCACCCAGTGAGGCAAGACAAGAAAACTACTCTACTACTGCTTTGTTTGTTCTGCCTGTATGATTTAAAGGAGGAAATGTCTCCCAAATCCCCTTAAATTGAGCTACAACATATGTACGCATCATGTATGCCTAATAGCAGGGCATGTGACTACTGCCAATGCAGCTTTCGGGATCTAACATGACCTGTGTCATTTTTTATTCTTCAGAGTCATGGGAACAACAGTATTAACCTAATCTCTCTCTGTTTGCCTAGACCATAAGTGAAATTTCAGATCAGTGTTTGTCTAATGTTTTAGGGGAGGTTATATGAATCAGAGAGGCAGAGGCAGCCAATCTGCAGAGAGGATTATGTAAAATGAGCAGAGAGGGGCTACGAAGAAATATGATAGGGAGTCCTAGGAAGTCTGAGGTCTCGGTTTGATTACTCTCTATCCTATGAATGCATCAACAAAGAAGTTAGACAAATTCTTCCTCTGTTACCTTAGGCATCTTTTTGAACAAATGACAGTCAATCCAATCGGGATATCATGAGAGAAGAAAGAAATCACCTAAACTAGACTGTATATACTTCCTTAGGGAAGGCACCACAGATAACGGTCTTGGGCACTGCTATAAGCCTGACCTGATACTAGGTGATGAGTAAATATCTCTTGAATGAATAAATGATCATTTCGTATGTAGAAGTACATAAGGATGGAAATGATGGAAACGACTGAAGTGGTATGTGAATTGCCCCTTTGTACCAAGAGGCGTATCAAGCACAAATACTTGAAAACCGAGAAAGACACAATGTAATATGGTGGTTAAAGGCATGTGTGTTGGGAGCCAGACTCAAACTGAATCCCATCTTTACCACTTAGAAGTATATGATCTTAGAAAGGTAAGTAGCCTCTCATTGCCTCAGTTTCCTCAATTGTCCAATGGAAATAATTAAAGCATCTACCTTAAATAATCTTTTTGAAGATTATGTGAGCTAAAAATTAATATATGAGCACTTAGAACAGTGCCTGGTACAAAGTAATCACTCTATGAGTGTTAACTTTTATGTTAAATACTTTTGCATGTGGGCAGCCCCCGGTGGCTCAGTGGTTTAGCGCCGCCTTCGGCCCAGGGTGGGATCCTGGAGACCTGGGATCGAGTCCCGCGTTGGGCACCCTGCATGGAGCCTGCTTCTCCCTCTGCCTGTGTCTCTGCCTCTCTCTATATATGTCTCTCATGCATAAATAAATAAAATATTTAAAAAAAATAAAAACTTTTGCATCTATTCCCAAGTATCTAGAAAACAGTACCCATCAACAAGTTTTGTATTATTCCCTAACTGTTTTCATGTCTATTTGTCCTATTTTTCAGAACAATTTCTACAATGCTGAACAACAAAGAAGATAGGAAAGGATCGCTGAGATTGTCATTTTCCAGGGAAGGGACCAAGGAAGGCCCAGAGCTAGCAAGGGAGTTGTCCAAGAGTACATCTCTCATGACAGAACCAGGTCCAAAATTCATATCTAACTTCATGTTATTCTCAAATATTGTAACCAAAGAAAAGAATTAAAAATGAAGTGTATGTAAAATGATACCTATCACTGAGATGCAGTTTAGCAATAGATAATCAAGAATTATAGCCCTCAGTAATTTGTGGAAATTTTTGTGAAATAATCTGTTATACACATTAATTGTAGAAAACCCCAAATGTTTCTCTAGTTATGGAACTTACATACAATTGATGAAGAATGTTTAGAGTAACAGGAAGGTCACTGTGACATCCGAGAACCTAAGAATATAGTTTTTATAAAAACAAAAAACAGACAAAAAACCCAATTGGTTTTCTACAACTAATTATTGTGTACCGTAAGAAAAAAAAACAGTCATAAAACAATTTTGAGCACTGTTCAGGCTAATTATCATTATTATTGTAAGCTGTTACTTTTGTGGCCTAGTAGCATCCTCTAATCTGGACAGGTGTTTAGAATTCATGCATGTCCGTGTGAATGCTTATCTTCAAAGCCACAGGACAGGAAAAACAAACTTCCACTGTTTTTTCCTATTGTCTAACCTGTTAAGCAATTATAAATCCAAGACATTCATTTAGTTGAGAATAGTGTTTTTATTACAATCCTATTTCTCTGGTTTTATAGTGGATACACATCACAAAATATTTAAATATGGCTTTCTTTGAATATATTATATACCTCAACAAATACATATTTAGGTTTAAAAGTTGGCACTAATCACTAAAGAACAGTTGTGACTCAACCAGGTTTCAAGGAAGTCATATAAGATTCCCTGAATTGAAAGAAAAGCCAGTTGACCACTGAATATTTAGATTTTAGCTCATAATAACTTCTTCAGTATTGAACTGAATATATGTCCTATCTGGTCCAGAAAAATGAACCTCAAATGCCTGGCTATCTCTCCCATTCTATTTTTGTTTTCAATAAACCTTTCAGTTACACCACAAATTAAGACTTGCTGTAATCTTCTGAAATAACACTTTCCTCAAGAAACTGTACTAAAAGAGAAGGTATACCATAACTCAACTGAAGTAAACTATAACAAATGTCTCTAGAAAGATATAAAAGTCTTGTTTTATCTGAAACCTAAGAAGCTTTCATTCTAAAAACTATGAAGAAATTAACTCATGTAACCAGTTTAATAGTAATATCTACTATACAAAGAGAAATGCCTTCTATTTCACCACTAGGACCATAAAGAAAAACAGTAAAAATATGAGAGATAGTAGATACTGTGTTAACTGGAGAAAGAGCGAAAGAGCAAGCTTCTGTTAGGGCAAATCTCTTGACATGTTCAGTACTATTTTTCAAAAGAGTCTCTTTCAAACTTATTTTTGAAATCTCCTCAAATACAATATTAATAGGAAGCTATAGTAGAAGAAAAAGGGAAAAATGCCCTTCAGCTGACTATCAGATGTTTGAGTTTGTGCTCCTTATCATTCTGCTCTGTGGTGAACAGCATTGTTCAATAGTTGATAATATGATATTTTCTAAGGACAAAGAAAAGAGCTGGAGATCAGTTTCACATGTATCTCAATATTTGATTTTTATTTTAATCTACTATGAAGATGTAGCTATTTACATTACTTAGGAGTGATTTCCTTAAAACTCTTCCCAGATCATATATGTTGCTGTACTTCAATGTATTTATAAAGAATATGAATTAAATTTCAACTTTAAATGGGTTTGAAGCTTAAAGAGTTTCCAGATATTAGAAGAACTAGTTGGAAGATGATCTAGGTAAACCTCTTAAAGAACGTTAACTTGGTTCTTTTGAGGAAAAAAAAAAAAAGTGGACATATTAAATGGAAGATACATGTACTTGCCTTTAATTTAAAGCTTCTATATTCAATACATAGGCTGAATATTTCTTTCCAAGTTGCATGTAATTTTGTGAACTGTGTAATCTCAAATAATATCTATAAAATGAACTGCATCAAGACAATAGAAAGATTTGCTGAGAATCATTATTGTATAGACAGACGGGTAGTTATAGTCTAAATCTCTAACGTTGCTTACAAATTTCTAGTCCATCAAGCAAAAGACATGTGTTCTGTTTAACAAATCTGCTGCAGAATAATCACAACTTGTTGGTGGAGATCTTCAACAATTATAAGGGATCATCTCCTCGATACTTCAATTTTATTTAAGAGAAGCCTTAAAATTACCCCAGAATATTTCTGTGTCTCACTGAATTTAATTAAAATCGTTCCATTTCTCCTACAAGAATAAAACCAGGCACTCGTTCAATCCTGAAATTCGTAGATTAATTGAAAACAAAGTTGCTCTCTCTTACTAAAAGCCCTGACGTTTATGAGTGAGCTATTAAATGGAGAGTGTAAATAAACAGATGCGCTTACCTGGAATCAAAGTCGAAGGCGCGGAAAATGCTAGAGGAAGTTTCAGCAGATCTAAGAGACGCCGAAACAGCAGCATCCACCACCACAGGCTCAGGCTTTTCGGCTTCACAAGTGGCGGCAGTACCAGCTCCGGCCCAGTCCCCCTGCGTTATGTAACATCCTCCTGATATCAGCCATCAAACTGCTACCAAGCTGGTGAGGCACTAGAGGGCAAGAGTGTCACACGCCAGGCCCGTCGCCAAGGGACGGGCTCCGGTTCCACTTCGGGCAGACGGATGCTAACTAAGCCGGTAAATAACACGATGCCTGAACGCAACAGCGAACTTGTAATGTCCCTCAAAGAATATTTTAAAGGCCAATTTTCTGACTAGCTGAAGAGTCAACCGGTTAATAAATATGCATAAGCAAATACGCACACCACGCAAAACTTTCGGGATTAGATCTCTAAACCTGCAGTCATCCAGGAGGCTGGTTTTTTTTTTTTTTTCCATTGTCTAAAAAAAAAACTTATTTAAGACATTAGAGGAAAGGCTAACCAGGTAATAACGCGCGGCGGTTTCAGGACCCCCGCGAGCCCCGCCCCCCGCCCCCCCCAGCGCCGCCTCCGGGGCCGCCCTCCCCGCCGCCGGGGGCGCTCTGGGGCGAGCGAGGAGTCGTCCGTCCGTCCGTCCGTCCGTCCTCCGCGCCGGTTACCTGGGGCCGCAGCCGTCCGCCGGGGCCTCCTTCCCGGGGTCCGCGGCCTCCGCGACGGTCCGGGGGGCGACTCGGGCCGGAGCGCGGGCGGGGCCCGGCTGGCGGCGGCGGCGGGGCGAGCGCGGCGGGCGCCCGGGGACTCGGGGACTCGGGGACTCGTGCGCTCGCTCCCACGCGCCCCGCGGCCCCGGGACCCGCCCGGCCGCGCCGCCGCCGCCCGGCTCCCGGCTCCCCGCTCCCCGCTCCCGGCTCCCGGCCCGCGCGCGCCCGCTCCGTGCCCCGAGGTGGGGTGGGGGTGGGGCGGGGGCGCCTCCGTCCGGCCGCCTCGCGAGGAGTGGGTGGGGGCGGGGCAGGGCGGGGGGCGCCCTACGGGCCTGAGGTGGGGGTCACTTCGGTCGGGCCGCCTGGCGGGGGGGGGGCGCCTCAGTTCGGCCGCCTCGCGGGGTAGGGGTGGATGGGGGTGGGGCGGGGGCGCCTCGGTCCGGCCGCCTCGCGGGGTAGGGGTGGATGGGGGTGGGGCGGGGGCGCCTCGGTCCGGCCGCCTCGCGCGGGCGGGGGTGGGGGGCGCCGCCCTGCGGGGGGGTCCCGACGGCCGCTGCCCGCAGAGCGTGGAGGCCGCCCAGGGTGACCGTGGTCGCGCCGCCTGGGAAGCGGGTGCGAGTCCCTGAGGCGGCTGCGGGAAGGTGGGGCGCGCTTGCCGCGACCCCTCTGGCCTTGCTCCCGCTTGCTCCACGGGACCTGGCGGCGTGTGGGGGTGCGGGCGGCTGCCCGTTGGCCGGCTTTCCGAAAGGCCCTGTGTTCCACCCAGTTCCTGAAGACAAGTGAAGACTTGAAGCGACGTTTTTTTGGGGGGGGGGGGCACAAGGTGTCAGGTTACACTCCTTCAAAACTTTAGTTTGCTTAGGAGCCTCAATCGAACGATTTCCGAAAAATCTTATTTTGATCCATTAACGTAGCATAGGTGCGAGTTTAATAAGTGGGGGAGGTGGGGTCTTCTAGGTAACTTGTGGGGCTACCTGTGGTCTTTTGTCCCAGCTGCTCAGCTCGTCTGTGCCTCTTGGAGGACCCCACCGCACCGCACCGCACCGCACCGCCTCATCTTTTAGCCCCTTTGCTAACAGGTCAACAGCGACTCTGGCTCACTGGGTGACCCACGATGCAGATCGCACCATTGAGGGTATTTTGTGCTCCTGGTAGCTGGGATTAGAATTTACAGAAAAGAATGTGACCCAGCCTGGCCAATTAGAGACAAAGAAGGCACCCTTCTAGGACTTTCTGGCCACCTCCTCCCACCCCCCACCCCCCTTAAGGAAGTGCACTCTCTTCTTCTATGGGACCTTGCAGAATGATGTGTGAGCTTGGAACCTCTTGTGTCACCACCTGAAGTTTGAGAATGAAACTAATGCCCAGGGAGGCATGCCTGGGAGTTAGAGAAAAGTTAAGCCCAGATGGGGATATTTGAACTCAGAATCCAGCTATGGGTGAAACAAGATCTTGCCTTGTTTTTCAGCTTTCAAATATGAATCAATATTTTGCTTTGAGGCAGCTTGACTGGAGATTTTTGTCCATTGGAATTGAAAGACCTCAAATGATACAGGAGTTAAACGTTTTGGCTGTTTATTAACTTTATGAGGGTATTTGGATATTGTATACCGAGAACCTTGATTAGATCTCAGTGCCCTAAAAGAGTTACTTTGGAATTTTCAAAAGCTGGGAAAGTCCTACATTCCTTCTTGCTCTACATGACAGAGAGGTTACAGAAGTGACTGAACCTATTACTCCTTCTGGAAGCCTTACAAAAATGTCAAGATGGTAAAATTCTTTGGCCAAATGACATGTACCAGATTGGTTTATTTATATTTTTAGTTGATATTCTCACCCTCCCCCCCCCCTTTGTGCCTTTCAGGAATTTTAAAAACTTGAATTTCTTTTTTTACACTACTTTCAAGAAAGTCTGCTCTGTTATCCATATGATATGTCATCTGTATCATCCATTCATCATTTCAGTCATCAAAAAAAAATTGGGCATTTATGAAGTGACTCTGGGAGTACAGTAATATTTTAAAAACAAAAGAAAAGCAAAAAAACTTGCCTGCCCATCAGTGTCCTGGTGTGGGGAGAGGAGGCCATGCTCTTCTACAAGATTTTAGGGAAGAGACAATATTCATGAATCCATACGTTCTGAGTGTTTCAGGATATGTGGTTAAGTTCACAAATGGCATTCTCTTCTTTCTTCTGTCTTCCCTGCACAAAAACAAAACCAAAAAAAGCAGAAAACCTCTTCTACAGAGTAAGATATTTAGTATTTTTATGACTATATTTTGGCATTTTCTTTAACTAGATGTGACAGAGGCATAATCAAGTTTCCTGATGCTTTGAGAGGAACTGCTACCTTCATGGGTGACTGCTACTTCCAGCCATCCATCTGGAAGTGCAGATACTTTAGGATTATGCCATCTTTTCCTATGACCTTTGGCTCAAGTCATGATCCCAGAGTCCTGGGATTCAGTCCTGCATTGGGCTCCTGCTCCACAGAAAGCCTGCTTCTCCCTCTGCTTGCTGCTGCCTCTGCTTGTGCTCTCTCTCTCTCAAATAAATAAAATCTTAAAAAAAAAAAAATCCCATCTGTGTACATGGGAAATTTAGGCCAGTGTAGTAGCAGATCAATATGCCACCTATATTCCCTTTCTCTTTACTTGCCCAGCAGACAGGCAAGAACCAAGCAGATAGTTCTGTCAACCATTGCCTCCTCTAGCCTTTCCTTCCTATCTTCTTTTTCTAGGAATATGAAGGTCAGGGAACAATTTTTCCTCCACAGAGATACTCCAATTTAGCATAACACGAGTTATAGACAATCAAGAACCTATGAAAGAAAGTGGATGAACCAGAGATGAAGAAAGCAATCTGGTCTAGGGCCTCACATTTGTGAAGCACCTCAAGTTAAATCATCTCCAAATGAGCTGATACAGTATTTTTTTATGTGTTAGTTTATACTTGAAGGATATACCACAGTTTTTGTAACCCCCTTTAGCTTATCATTGTTTATGTAAATACTGAGGACCTCAAAAAATGCAAGTTCAGGTTTCTGGCAACCTCCGAGAAGCCTTGAGACAACATGAAATATTTTTATCAGACACACAGCTTCAAATGCAAAGGGAAGAGTCTGCAAATTATCTAAATAAACCGTTAAACAGAAGAAAAAAAGAGCAGATCTATGCACTTTTGTAAATTGAAATAATTATTTTGTTTAGTGACTCTGAAGTAAGGCTTTGAAACACAGTGATGTAGAGATTTAACTATTTTTAATCGGTTAAGATTATTTGTACATTTTGATAGGTCTTTGGCCTTCACCTAAATGCTTCTATATGGAAGGTGATGGTTATAAAAGAATTTGGGGAAAGGCCATTTCAATTTGCAGAGTTGTCTTTTATTTTTCAATGCCTAAATTTAAAGCACTATATTATTCTAACTAGTTTTTAAAAATGCAAGTGCTTATAAAGAACACATCAGTACTTCTGACCTGAAATAGCTCATAAGTGTATTACTTTTCTTGAAAAATATTCAGCTTGGATTTATAGTCATAGTAATTAGTGACATTGTTCAGCTGAAGGTAATGGAGTGAAGATTTCAAAGAAACCGTATTTCTAGCTGGGATCTGCTAACTCAGCTCAAGGAAGTGTACCCTAACTCCATTGTCTCAAAAGATGTTCAAGTGAAAATAGATCAAAACCAAAAATTTCAGCAAAATGATTGATTAGGAGGAAAAGCAGTGAAATCAGATATTGGGCTTCTTGGAAACCACAGAAAGATCAGTCTTCCCTGCTTCCAAGTCTCCTTGCAAACACTGTCTATGGTATGAAGATTTCATTTTATAGAATACCAGTTTAAAGCTTCATAGACCAGGTTAGAGCAGTGGTTCTCAAACCTCAGTGTACATCAGTATCCTCTGGAGGGCTTACCAAATCACAGATTGCTGGGCTCCATTCCCAGAGGTAAGTGGGGCATGAGAATTTGCATTTTTAAAAAATTCCTAGGTGATGTAGATGCTACTTATCTGAAAACACACTTTATGAACCCCTGGATTAGAACATTATTGAGAAAACAGATTGTCTTTATGTGGTCTGTAAGAATGAACATTTATTATTATTATTATTAAAGATTTATTTATTTAGAGAATATCCCAGGAGCCTGAGATCATGACCTGAGCTGAAATCAAGAGTTGCACTCTTAACCCAGTGAGCCACTCAGGCACCCCTGAACATTTATTATTATAAAAGTTATTTGGTTTTCAAGACATTATCTGTTTTTGTGTTAATCATAATAAATACACAGTAAAGTCAATATTTTAATTGGTGTTCTCCATACAATCGAGTAAACAAAGAAAAAGAATTTTTTTTTTTAGAAAAAAAATTTTTTTAAAGTAAAAAGTAGCAAGATTTATAAACAGGCAAATGGCCTTACCTCCTCGAGGGCTGCCTTCCTCACTGATTCATTTTGTGTTTTCCACTGCTCCAGGTAGAGGGTCTGCACAACAGACTCTAGGAAAATACACTAACAGAGAAATAAATTATGTTCTTAGTCTAATAGGTAATGTTTTATCCTGTCCCTGATAAAGGAAATCATTTTATTTTATCCTGTCATTAAATGTTTCTTATTCCTGAGCCAAAGAGTACCTTTACTCATTTTCTATCAGTTCTTTTTAACTTCAAATGCTTTGTCCTCAAAAAATAATTTTTTCTCTTGGTGTAACTAGTTTAAGTTCTCCTGTGCTGGTCATAATGTCTGTAGAGTTAATTACAGGCCTAAGGTGGTGACTGTTTGACGAATGTATTCTGTAATACATGTATTCATATCTATAGGTTTAGCATAAGCTATTGAAATAACTGTTGTTTTGTTCCATCTTAATGGGGAAATACAAGCAATCATCAGATTGTAGAACATGCTCTGTGAGTTTTCAAAGTTATTCTTAATATTCAGGCAGGACCAAACATCATTAAGGTATTTCTTTGAACTCGCTTGCAACATTAAAACATCATTTTATAGTTTGGCCTCATGCCATGTAATAAAGATAGATTCATTGTGAGAGTTAAGTGGGTGATTCTGCTCTCAAATTGTGTGAAAACAGGCTTCATAAAGACCCCAGAATATACTTCCGTCCATCTTAGTATGATGTTTCTCCATTATATCTGATCATTGGATTTCAAGAGATTGAAGAAAATAATAAATATTCAAGGAGTAAGAGTTGTATGAATTAATTTTGTTTTGTGCCTCTGAAAGTATCTTTGAAATAGTGATACGAGAAATTGTTAAAGAAAAGAAAATAGCAGAGAAAATTGAGATGCCCTGTATATTATGGATTGACAAATCCAATATTCTTAGGCTTGAGGCTTTTTTGACTGACTTCTCCACCAAACATTTAAATTAGAGAACTGTGAGTATAAAAAATGAAAATTTAATTGGTAAAGGGAAAATTTATGTATACAGTTTTTCTCCCTCAGATATGAACAAGTGCCCTCAATAGTATAGAAGAAATGAAAATGGAAACTCTGCTCACCTAGCATTAAATTTAAGTGTTGCTCAGCATTTTTGGCATTCTGAAAGAAAAGGTAGTAGATGCTCTCTTTCAGTTTTCTTAAAATCAAGCTTGAAATAAAACACACCTAGATGAATAAAATTACAGGAACCTACTGGTTAAGTGCAAAGTATTTTTCTCCAAAGTCTCATTTTAATTGCTGGGATTAATGGTCATTTTATTTTTCCTCTGTAGGATACAGTGCAGCCCTCTGGAAAAGATCATTAAGTATTTCTTGAAAAAATTAATCCAAGTCTTAAAATGTTCTTTTTCTTAAACTGTTTTGTAAAGTATATTTAAGAATTAGCCTTTGAAAGATTTTGTAAGTATTTGTGTCTATAGTTTTATATGTAAATTATACATTTAGAACTTAAAACTTGTAATAGCTTTGTATATACACAAAAATTAAAAAAAAAACTTGGCTAAAGGGCTTAGAGTGGTAACAGAAATATTTTTCATTCAACCTTCACTACTCTGGGAGCAACAGTTTTCTGGCTCCTATGAATCTTAACTGTAACTCAATATAGAAAACTATTGCTTTTCAATATAGGATAGAATCTCAACCAAACAAAACTAGGAAAACCATATCAATTTAATTTATATCACTTTACAAATAATAAACTATGTGTTTCATTCCCTCACGCCAGACTTGGTTGTTTATATATGTATCCATCTGTGTCTGCTTAACAAATCCTTTACCTAAAAACTTAGCCACTTTGACAAACAGTCATAATAGAACCTCTGCACAATAATAGCAACAGAGATGACAATGAGACAGAAAACATGATATGCACTTGCCACGTGTTGGGGTTTTGTATATGCTGTATATAAGAGCTCAACATAGTATAATTGTGTAGAAGTAGGAAACCAGGTTTAGGAAGTGGAAGTAATGTTCCAAAGTCTATACACTGATGGTGGATGACCTTTGAGGTAGGTTGGGTATAAGGTGGAGAGGAGAGAAAAAAGAAAAAAATGGCGATAGGCAGAAATTTAATTCCAAGACTCAGGCTCTTTTCATTATATTGTTATGCTTTCCTCATGAATTAGTTATGCTTAGACCATTAACAAATATGTATGGGGTATTGTACATGTATATAATGAGCTGCAGAAATATAGTAGTGAGCTAGACCCTGACCTCCTGATTTTCATATTATTACACAGCTAATGTTTCACAATTAACTTAATTACATTACTTACAATTATCACTTTCTATTGTAAGTCCACAATGAAACATACTGGGTAATGAAAGTGAGTATCAAACAATCCCACCTAGTCTGGGGAGTAGTGAGGGCATATAAAGGGTCAGAGAAACTTACTTATGGGACTGATCTTCAGTGACTCATCACACTTGGCCCAATTTCTTCTTTCAGCTCTCCAGAAAAAAACAAAACAAAACAAAAAATGAAAACCACAGCCATAGCCATGGAGGGTCCAGTGTAATAGAGAGTGAAGGGTAGAGAGTATATGTGAAAGAGTTTAATTTTAATAGCCTAGCAATAATCTATTTTGGAAAGGTCTCAATGTTTGCAGACATCACATTTCTGAACGATTGGATTCACTTTGTAACTAATAATTCTCATTATCTAAAAATTTTTCTTCATAGTCACTTATTCAAATGTTAAAGCTCTTTCCATGGTACAGGACCCTTTCATAAACTATTGTCCCTCCCTCTGACCTGCCTTTCTTTCCTCTTCTTCTTTTCTTCTTTTCATCAGTCCTTTTGGTTGAGCTTATGTCATACACAGCAAAAAAACCAAGACAAGAATCTGCCAATTATCTGGATATTTCCACAGTTCTGGAGTTAACCAGCATCTAGCATTTGTTCAAATGCTTAATATCTCACATTTTTCTTCTTCCATGAAATTGATTTCTTGACATTAGGGTGTAGTAGAATCTATGTAGAAGTATATGACCTGTACATTTGCTTGGCCTGTGCCATTTGGCCTGTGCCATTTGCCAGTTACTGAACTTTGAAGTCTTCCAACTTCACCTGCTAGATGAGAGGAATGGACAGTCATTGAGGAAAATGAGAATAAAATACAACATGTGAGATAGTACTATGGAAATTACAAAAGGTTATACAGATACAATTTTTTTTAAGTGAGGTTATCAGGTTGGTCCGGTTTATAAGAATAAAAACCGAAAGACTATCTCAATTTATCTGAAAACTAAATCTTGGGGTACTAGAAAATTGAGCATGATTTTCTATCCAAAAGCTTTTCTTCCTTTAATGGAATTTAATTTCTATTCTAATAATCAAACTACAACTTGTAGTAAATTTAGTAGATATAATCAGAGAATGTCATTTGTCTACCTGCTAATCTATGCCAGATGCTGTCATGTTCCTTATTTCACTGGATTGCTGCAGAAGTTCTGATAGGAAGGTCTCTAATTGGAAGACAGTCTGCTCTTTGTCTCCCAAAATTCACTCTCTCCTTCTTCCACAATAATCAGATTGGTATTAGGTAGGACACATGGTAATCTGGGGCGGGGGAAGAGGCTGCATCTTCCAACTAGATGTGGCTAAGCTTTAGCTAATGGGATAAAAGAGGGAAGATTGTGTCATTGTTTCTGGGAGACTTCCTGTGGTAGACAGACATGTAAGAAGCCCTCATTTTCTTTGTCTCTTAGTGTTTAGGAGTTATCTCCCTGTATCTTCTGCCTCCCTCTGAGGGTGAGCAGGACCAATAAAATACGGAAAAGGTGACAGGATGTCATTCTCGTGTTTAGGTTATGTTACATAAGACTCCATCTTGCTAGCACACTAACTCTAGAGGCTCTCCTTTCTGTCTGGATTAAATAATTGGCCACATTGGAGGACCTCATGTATCAGGGAGCTGCAAAAGTCCTTGAGAAACTGTGGGAGGCCTCTAGAAACTGTGAACAGCCTTTAGAAACTGTGTCCCCTAGAGGTGAAGTCAGCCTCCAGCCAACAGTCAGAAAGAAGCCAGGGCCCTCTGTCCAACAACTACATGAAATGAATTCTGCAAATGACTTGAGTTGTCTTAGAAATGGATTCTTCCTCAGCTTAGCCCCCAGATGAGAATGCTGTCCAGCCAGTATCTTCATAGCAACACTGAAACCCTAAGCAAAGGAACTAGCAAAGTTGTGTCTGTATTCCTGACTGAAGGAAACTGTAAGATAATAAATATCTGTGTTTAAGTTGCTAAGTTTGTGGTAATTTGTTGTATGAATAGATGACTAATACACTCCTTTAGAGACAGCTGTCACATACTCTTTTTTTTTCTTTTTCATGTCTTCCTCCATTGTATTGCCTAAAACTCAGCTACAACGTTGCTGGGCCAAGAGGTTGAGGGCCACAGTTTTGGGATGGTGGAGCCTTGAACTACAGAAGATTTAGGTTCCTGAGGGAGGAGTGAGATTTATGTGAGCATAACCATTTATCTTGTTGGGACCATTATTTTGTTTTTTCTACTTTTCTATCATTTAGTGCTGAATTATTCCAACTAATTCAGTAAATATTAACTGGAATCTCTTTCATTTTACTGTTCGCTACCATAAGAATTCATGTTTAATTATACAGAAGAAGAACTGTCATTCATTAATTTACACACAGAGACACTGACCATTAACATGTGGTGTGTTTCTCTTCAGTATTTTGATCTAACTTTTTGAAAAAGAAGGCCTCTATAGCGAATATCTGTGACATTTAAATGTCATGACTTCTCTATCATTAAGATTAAAGTGTACAAAATTACTTTAAAACATCTGTTTGCAACATGAAGAATCCAATCAAAGAAGCATTTGGTAGGAAAGAGAAACTATCCCATCCTTTTTTTTTTTTCATTAAATTTAAGCTTTTATTTTTTAAAAAAGTCAACTTAGGCCATCTATTTTTGTGTTCAAAAATATCACCACAATAACTAAACAAATATGTTGGATTCCCAGTCCTTGGCTATTGATATAGAAGTTTATTTTGGGACCTAAAATATCTAAATTTTTTTTCATTCACTGATGAGTCTCAGATCATTGCTTAACTTAACCTGGGCATATATAACTTGTGGTTTGCTAATCTTTTCACAAGCTTCATATAGTTCCCTCCTTCACACCTTTACTCAACTCTCCAGCTGTACTTATGTCACTTGGTCTACACTTAATCTAAATGGACCCTTTCTCTAAAGTTCATGAACTCTCAGCTTTTTTTATGGAATCTCTCTTAGATCAGATTAGACCCTTATGATTTCTCCATCCCCCAACCTAGATCATTCCCTGTCCGCCCTAATCAGATGGTTTTAAGAACCTGCTACTTTCTTACAATAAGAGTTTCTTATTGCCAACTCTCTTTTGCTGGTCTACATAAAGATTTAGTAGCATTTTTGTTGGACAGTTAGCTGATAAATATAGCCCAAATGCTATTAATAGCTATGTTTTCCACTTATTAAAATAAGTAGGATCATTTTATCTTTTTAAAAATAGGTTTTACTTATTAGAGAAAGAATGGGGGGAAGGGAAGAGGGAGAGGGAGAGAGAGAGAATCTCAAGCAGACTCCAGGCTGAGCATGGAGCCCAACATGGGTTTCCATTCCAGGAGTGAGAGCATGACCTGAGTAGAAATCATGAGTGGACATCCAACTGACTGAGTCATCCTGGTACCCCAAGGAGGATCATTTTCAATGAGAGGTCTATGACTTAACTTCATATATGGGGAAGAACAATACATAAGACTTAAGAACGATATATAAAACAAGGAAACATAGCCTGGATTTTGGAATTTTATAATAACCTTACCTTCTGAACTGAAGTTATGTTAAGAAAGTATGGCTTGGCTCTAGTCATTGCATTTCATGTACACTGTCCTTGATGTGGGCAAATTTATTTATGTAATCTTACTGTGTTTCCTTTGGAAATGAGAAAAACTGAATAAAATGATGTGAGGAGTACAACATGACACTTAAAAAAAATGATGACAATTTATAGAACCCTTCCAATTCAAGGTGAAAGTGTCAATTAACACTCAGAGGCTTTCATTTTCAAGAGTACTTCACAGAAAATAGATAACCAAACTAAGATGCTATTCTTCCGAAATGTTCCCAGGATGTTTAGCTGTGCTTTTATACTATTCAGGAGCATTGATGGCAAGATCCCATGATGCACATGGCAGTATATTGTTGACTCTTGAACAACATGTATTTGAAATGTACAGGTCCAACTCTACACAGATTTTTTACAATACAGTACTGTAAATGTGTTTTCTCTTCCTTAATGATTTTTAAAAATAACATCTTTTCTCTAGCTTACTTTATTGTAAGAATACAATATGTAATCTTTTCTCTAGTATACTTTATTGTAAGAATACAATATGTAATACAAAGAATACAATATATCAATATAAATTATTTACTAATCAGCTATTTATGTTATCAGTAATGCTTTAGGTCAATAGTTAAGTTTTGGGGGAGTCAGAAGTTATACACAGATTTTCAACTGCATGAGGAAGTCAGTGCCCCTTAGCTTCCATCTTGTTCAAGAATCAACTGTCCTTAATGGAGTAAATTGTAATTTTTTAAATTTATCAGATTAAATCCTCATAATTACTTTAGAAACTTCCAAAACACTGAAATGGATTTCCTAATTAGAAAATTAAAATATAAATGGGATTATAAAATGTGACTTATGGTTTGCAAAATCTTTTATAATCCAATTTCATTAAATTCTCAGATGATTCACTATATATAATCTACAGGTAAAGCAGAGGTTTAAGGTACAGGCTTTAGGAGGCTCAAGTTAGTGGTAGAATGAAGCCTTCAACTCTAATTCTTTTTTCTTTTCTTTTTTTTTCAGATTTTATTTATTTATTCATGATAGATATGGAGAGAGAATGGCAGAGACACAGGCAGAGGGACGTATAGGCTCCTGTGGGGAGCCTGATGTGAGACTCCATCCCAGGACTCTGGGATCATGACCTGAGCCAAAGGCAGATGCTCAACTGAGCCACCCAGGTGCTCCTCAACTCTGATTCTTTAGGTCCTTTAAATTAAAGTCTCATTCTTATAAAAAGGAAATTTTATTTGTGGTGATCAGTGTTTTAAATCCATGCCAGGTAATTTAAAGAATAGAAAGCACTTTGTTATTTAAATTTCAAGAAGCTGATAGTTATCCTAAATTGAACAACTGTTTTCTCTTTAATGGAAAAAAAAAAAGATTTTTTTTTCAATGTTTTTTACATTTGGCACAATTTTAGATATAGTTGCTTTTCTGCTTGATCAGGGTAGAATGGGCAGAGGATATTGCCTCTAGGAGGTTAAAGTAGAAAGCTGGTGAAAGGTGGAAAAATTTGTTTTCTTCTTCCTTGGCAAGTTGCTTCATACATTTGATGAACAAGTCCAGATTTTATTTTGTTTTGATTTTATTTACTAAGCCTCTATGTAAAGTAAAATGGTCCAGTGATTTGTCATTTTAAGAATAACTTCCAATTTCAGAGAGATGTAGCACTTTTTTTTTTTTTAATGGGAACACATTTAATGATGGTAAATCAAATGCTGCCACTCATGTGTTTCCAAGGAAGTTCTTTTACAAGGTGATGGTGTCCTTGTAAAACTACCGGTCAGTGGTTCTGTTCAATCAAAGGGTCATGTTTTGAGTTCCCATCTGTATCTTTGACCAGAAAACACCTATCAGATCTTACTCATCCCTCTCTGTAGCTGGAACCACAAAAATATGGAAAGAGTCAAAGTGACTTCTGTGTAGCTAAATAGGTAAAGCCAAGTACTCCCAGGGAGAAAGGATGATGTCCTTAATACTAGTTTCTGTAAATCAAAATCGAAACTCAATGAACATTTTGGAATTATAATTTCAAATATTTGCGCATCCTTTAAAAATGGAATTTAAAAATTCCATAAAAGTCAAAGATATGATATAGCAGAGCTAATATTTAAGTTGGAGTCAAGGGCCCTGAGTTCTGCCCATTTATTCAAGTGTTTCTCAGACAGACTCTCTGAATCCGGTTCATTAGGAATATTTGCTAAAATGCAGATCCCTTGAATTCTGTCCACACCTATTAAATTACAATCTTTGATGGGGACATATTAGGAAACTACATCTTTACCATCACCTGAAGTGATTCTTATGTGCTCTAAAGTTCAAGATCTTCTATTCCTATTCTGTTTTCTAAACTTTCCTCATCTTTAAAACAAAACCATAAAATATTTCAGAATTTTAAGTTTCTTTTATTCCCTTGCTCTGTTGAATCCTTTAGTCTTTAGGTAATATTTTGGGGCATGGAGGTTATTTTGCTTAAAATATTATCACCTAAATAAATGAAAAAATTATAATCTGTATGTAGTGTTAATGATTAACCTTAATATTCTGGCATCTTCTTATTTGTGAAATTTTTGATCAAAAATTTCAGAATTTAGTGTGTGGTTTCACTTGCTCCTGATTTTAGCACATAAAGAAAAATATTTCTTCCCATAAAATGTATAATCTTAGTGTTATGTTATATCTGTAGAAGAAGTTATATGAGGGAGATACTCAAACAATTTTAATGACCACACTGCCAACAAATCCTGTAATGATTTTACAGTCAGGTTTTATTTCAGCAAGATTTTGGTACTGAAGAAGAGCACCGAAATAAAACTGGAATGATTGAAGGGCTTTGAAGAGGTATGAAGAGAATAATAAAATGAAATTATTGAGTGAGGTACTAAAATCAGAGATGATGACGAATCTTTACTCCTCTGTAAGTAACACAAGCTTCATAAGGGCAGCAGATTCTTATAAAATCCTCTGAATAGTATTTTAGCTTTTTTTTTTTTAAATTACTGCTCCTTATTAACATTTTTTTTTAAGCCTCCCTTGGTATCCTGTCTGCGTTGCAGGAGGAAAACACATAATTCCTTTGTAAAAATAAGAAAACTACATATCTCAGATGCCAGAAGTTTTACACTGGAGAGAGCAAATTAAAATTTTTCATCAAAGATAATATTAATGGGAAAAGGGTAAAAAACAGGACATTTAGTCTGTTGGCTTTAGTAGAAGCAGGAAGAAAGAATATAATTACTTTTGTTTGGGGAATAATGTGATGTACATAGATTAGCCATTTGTAAAAAGCACTGACTGAACATTAATCTTCCTTTTCCCTCTATCATTATGGTACTTCCACAACCTGGAATCCTGACCTTGGGTTAGATTTGAGATTTTTAGTTTGAGTTATTAACTTGGAATTCAGGAGAAAATGATTTTTCTTTATTTTTTAGTTTTTATTTAAATTCCAGTTAGATAATATATATAGTGTAATATTAGTTTCAGGAATAGAATTTAGTTTTCTTATTTTCTAAAATGCATAGTTAAAATAATAAAGAACTTAAATCTGAAGACTATAGTCTTATTATTAAAGAACGTATATACCTAAGAACATTTCAGGGTGTGTTTATCACTGCTTAAATATTCGCATGTAACAACCAATTAAAAGAAATCACAGCTGTAGAATTGTCATAGTGTCAGATGTCAGAAGCATTCTTTTTTGGAATTAGATAAATAATTACAAAATATTTGCAAGAATGAATAATATAGCAAAAATCAGCAGATTTGAGGTAACTTCTCCAATTGTCCTTTTTTTAAATTTTTATTTATTTATGATAGTCAGAGAGAGAGAGAGAGAGGAGAGAGAGAAGCAGGCTCCATGCATCGGGAGCCCGATGTGGGATTCGATTCCAGGTCGCCAGGATCGCGCCCTAGGCCAAAGGCAGGCGCCAAACCGCTGCGCCACCCAGGGATCCCCTCCAATTGTCCTTTTAAAGAGCTCATCAATCTACATTACATCTTTATTAGACACATGATATTGTTCAACAGGTGCCTTCTGCAATGTATGTTCTTTTTTTTTTTTTTAAGATTTTATTTATTTTATCATGAGAAATACACAAAGAGAGAGGCAGCGACACAGGCAGAGGGAGAAGCAGGCCCCATGCAGGGAGCCTGATGTGGGACTCGATCCCAGGACTCCAGGATCATGCCCTGGGTTGAAGGCAGACGCTAAACCACTGAGCCACCCAGGGATCCCTGCAATGTATGTTCTTGTAATCATTCTCAAAATAGCTTTGAAACATATAACAAAGGAATTCTCTAGCCAAAAGAGGGAAGTATGGGAAGAACTTAGGGAAAGACACTTAAAATACAGTTTCAAATAAATTATTAGTTATTAGAAAATAATTAATGCACAGCCTACTGATGGTATATGTTATCTGCAGGGTAAGATAGTAAGTCTTTCTTCACCAAAAATGATTGAGGGCAGCCTGGGTGGCTCAGCGGTTTAGCGCCGCCTTCAGCCCAGGGCGTGATCCTGGAGACACGGGATCGAGTCCCACCATTGGGCTCCCTGTGTGGAGCCTGCTTCTCCCTCTGCCTGTGTCCCTGCCTCTCTCTCTCTGTGTGTCTCTTGTGAATAAATAAATAAAATCTTTAATAAGATAAAATAAAACGATTGAATTTATCTCTACTGTTACATTACCTAATAAAAGATATTACTTATGGTAAGTTTAGAATAGCTAGAATTTGAAACACTTTTGTTTTGTGTTTACTAAACTAGGGTGATGTATCTTTTGAGCATGAAA
Source organism: Nyctereutes procyonoides (assembly GCF_905146905.1). Classification (NCBI taxonomy): domain Eukaryota; kingdom Metazoa; phylum Chordata; class Mammalia; order Carnivora; family Canidae; genus Nyctereutes; species Nyctereutes procyonoides. Next base: position 1,153,665 of record NW_026575130.1, read on the forward strand.
TTTCTAGCTATATCCTGTATAATTTTTCTAATTCCGACAGCCATTTGGAACTTGTTCCTGATTATAGATTAGTAGAGGTGAATTCTGTACTTTTAGCAAAAGAATATAACCTTCCTTTGTCTAACTGCTGTGATATTTCTTCTCTTTGACATCAACAATGGCGAAAGTACTCCTATCAGGCCACATATTATACAAATGGAACAAACACAAAATGATTTATGCACACTTGAGTGTGTCCTATACCTTATTAAATGAAGATGAATTACTGTATTATGCAGGGGCACATTCTCCCCTTCCCCCTCTTTCATTCTTTGTAGATTTCAGGAGTTGGTTTTAGGTCTATTGAAAATGTGTTTTAACATATTACCACTGGTTTTCCACTTTCTGATGTCTGCTATATGATTGATCATTGCAGTGTTCTTGTAGGAAATCTGGGTTGGATTCCATTTTGGATGGAACCCAGCACATACAAGGTTTAGATTTCTCTTTACATTGCTTGTTCATATGTGATTTCTACTAAAAGATTTCCAACTGTGTATGTCATATTCAAGATTTTGATGTATATGACTTAGGTCTCTATTTTCCTTTTGCCTGTGTGTCATTTTATGAGGTCACTAATGAACATTCTATTAAGGCACTTTGGTTAAAGCACTTTAGCACAAAGAATGGCTTTTAGGGATCAATAATTATGGTGAATAAAGTAATGCATTAATACAGAAAGGGATCATTTGTCATTAACTTCATAAATGCGCACTATCTTGTGCTTTAATGGACAACCTTGCTCCAATCTATCACTCTATAGAGTATTACCATTTATAGTCTGACTGCTTTTTTATCAGAAAGTGCCAAAGCAAAGAATTAAGAGTTTTTAAGAAGCCAGAGAAAGGCTATGTGATCTCACCCTTAAGCTTCAGGGAAATATTTTGCATAAAAATCTGTTCCCTGATGCTTTTAAAAAAAGTTTAGGATTGTGAAGGTCCTTTGATTTGTTGTTGTTTGATTCTGCCAATGTGCTGAAAGGTCAAATGTGGAAGACAATTAAGTAATTTGGACACTGAAAGGCATATTGTTCTAAAACTTACGTAACGTACATTCCATTAATGAAAATGCATAGTTGTTCATATTTGGGCAAAAAAAAATTCAGATAAGACTGTATTGCAGTGTTTTACAATTATAGCTGTATATGTAGCAATATAATTGGCAATCTATTTAGGAGCCAAAGATTTGATTTTAAACCATTTAAAAAATCTTTTAATCTGTTTCTATAATTAAAAGGTCAGCAAGCAGTCTGATGTAAACAGGAGAAGAAGCCTTCTAAAATTTTTGCAGATCAATGAACAGGATTTTTTTTATGTATAAGTTCTTGTTCCTTGTGTAGCAGAAAGGAGGAGATACAGTTGCTAAACTTGTTATCCAAATCTTACCTCATTTTAATAATGAAAACACCAAGGTTTGAGGCATTAACCAAGTTGCTGAATTTTATAAGAATAAATGATAGTACAATTCAAGTATTTTGAGTTGGAAGGAAAATCTAAAAACCATGAAAATGAGAGGAAATTATAGATTAGATAATCTCCAAATCCAACATATTAAGTTTTGTCTCCAGTTGCTTATAAAAATCGATCTACTGCTTTCATATATTCTGGAAAGTTATCAGTTCTTAAGTCTTCACAACCGGTAAGGGATTGCCGGCTTACTGTAATTATGTATATGTTCTAAAATGAATAAAGAACATTAAATCAGAATTTTTGATTTCAAGTAAGATTTTTACTGCAGAATTGTTTCTTTAGTCACTAAAATATTTTCTATTTGTTTTGACTGATACTAATCTTTACTAATAGTTATTGATTATAATTTCCTGGAACTTGTATATTATTTGGGGGATAATATATTTAGTGCTTTGTCTTTCATTCAGGAATACACCTGCATTTATTTTATCCTTTTACCAAAATCTCTCTCAAAAAGGTTTTTATGTTTTTTTCATGTAGATCCTTCAGATTTGGCTTATATATTTTCATACTTCATATATATTTTGCTATTGTGAATGGGGTCTTTTTTTAAGATTTATACATTTATTTTATTTTATTTATTTATTTTTAAAGATTTTATTTATTTATTCATGAGAAACACACACACACACACACACACACACACACACGCACACACAGAGAGAGAGAGAGTGAGAGGCAAAGACACAGGCAGAGGGAGAAGCAGGCTCCATGCAAGGAACCTGATGTGGGACTCGATCCTCGGTCTCCAGGATCACACCCTGGGCTGTAGGCGGCGCTAAACCCCTGCGCCACTGGGGCAACCCTATACATTTATTTTAGAGAGACCACAGAGGGAAAGGATGGAAGGAGAGGCAGTGAGACTCTTACGTGGACTCCATGCTAAGCACAGAGCCCAATGAATGGGCTTGATCTCATGACCTGAACTGGACCTGAACCAAGAAACCCACTCTCAGATGATTGTGTCACCTAGGCACCCTATGAGTGAAGGTCTTTTAAAATGATTTGTTACTGATTACTACAATCTAAGATTATATCTGCTTTTTTTTGTGTGTGCTTCTGCAGTTAGGTGCTTCTAAATTTATTTCTTTGGTTCACTGAAACTATATAGAATATCCCCTTGATTTTCAGTCACCTGGGTGGTATGGTTGTTTAAGCATCGGACTCTTGGCTTCAGCTCAGTCATCATCTCAGGGCCCTGGTCTCAGGGTGGTAAGATCAAGCCCCATCTCCTGCCCCAGCTTCATGGTCAGCACTGAGTCTGCACGAGACTCTCTCTCTCTCTTCCACTTTGTCTTTCTCTCTCTCTCTCAAACAAACAAATAAATCAATAAATCTTTAAAAATCGATAGAAAGGATATCCCCCTGTTTTCAACAGGACCTGTTTATCTAATTTTCAGTAGCAGTACTTTATGAGAGGAGTGTTTCCCACCAAAAGGATTAGTTACACTAAAGACTAATTGTAGATGTTTCAGAATTATTTTTCTGGGTATTTTTATTTGGCTACTGTCTTGCATTTTTTTTCCCATTAAATCTGTTTTATAGCTGGTCCCCTTAAGTTTCCTAGGCAAACAATCACATAATATAAAAAATTATAATTTTGATCTTTCTTCTTTAATTGAAATATATATTTATTGTTTACCTTTTTGGTTTATTTTTGACACTTTATCAAATTTAAGGTAAGATTTTAGTGTTGATAAGTGACAACCTTGCCTTGTTTGCAGTATGAATGGGAATGCCTTTGTTATTTGGCATTGGGTAATTTTTTAATGAGTTGTATGTATCAAATTATGGATGGTTCATTTTATCCCCAGATTAACTTACTTTATTTTTAATCAAAAGCCTTTTCACCAGCTGGGATAGTACTATTTTTCAAATTTGATTTATTAGTGTAATTATTTTATAAATAAGTCTTTTTTGCCAGAATACTCATCCCTCCTTTCCTTTCATGTTTCCTTCCTTCCTTTTCTCCCTCTTTCCTTCTTCAGTAAACATACATTGTGTGCTTATCATGGGTTGTTCTTCTCTTTTTTAATTTAAATTTTGGTCAGTTAACATACAATGCAATATTGGTTTCTGGAGTAGGAGTCAGTGACTCATCACTTACATACAACACCCACTGCTCATCACAGATGCTCTCCATAATACCCATCACCCACCAGCCCATCCCCTCACCCACCTCCCTTCCATCAAGCCTCAGTTTGTTCTTTATCCTTAAGAGTCTCTTATGGATTGTTTCCCTCTTTCCTTTTTTTCTTCCCCCTTCCCATATGTTCATCTATTTTCTTTCTTAAATATGGATTATTCTTTTAATATAAAATTTTGAATCTTTACTATGAATACTGTTAATTGATGAAATGGAGCTTTCACTGAATAATATTTTCTTTGGAATAGTCTTCAAAAAGATATATTACTTACTAACTTTTTAAGAAACTATATTCTGTAGTACAAATAGGAACTAGCTTTGTGGTACCTAGTAATTCTCCCAAAATGCAGTTAAGCTTTATTTCACAAGACACATGGAAGTCTAGTCAAACATAAATAAGAAAATTTCTACAAAGTATGTATTTGTGTGGAAACTAACCTCATTTTCTACAATATAAAGATATTTAATGTAAATGCACTTTAAAACACTATTTCAGAGAAAAATAATGGGAAATAAATTTAGATAACTAACACATGGACAGGGCTTTTTCCAAATCTGGAATTCAGTTTCATGACAATTATCCTATGCATGTCTCTATTATTTACTTATTATTTATTATCTATTATTATAGCTAAGGCAAACTACACAGAAAAATAATTTGGGGACATATACAAATAGCTTTTAGTGTGACTAATTCTTTTGGTGTGAAAGAGTCCTCTCATAAATTACTGCCAGTCAAAATTAGACAAACAGGTTTTGTGGAAGTCAAGAAGAAATTCTACATAGTTGCAATGAATCAAATTAATAAAGAACTGTCTAGGGCAGCCTGGGTGGCTCAGCGGTTTAGTCCTGCCTTCAACCCAGGGCGTGATCCTGGAGACCCAGGATGGAGTCCCATGTCAGGCTCCCTGCGTGGAGCCTGCTTCTCCCTCTGCCTGTGTCTCTGTCTCTGTGTCCCTCATGAATAAGTAAATAAAATCTTAAAAAAAAATAAAGAACTGTCTAACTGCAGTAGTACATGAAGAAAAAACAGAAAGTAGGGGTTTTGCTAGTGGCAAATGAAAACATCTTGTCTTTAGTAATTAGAATTAAGAATATTTTGTGTTTAGTTGCAATTGAAAAGTTAAAGTTGCATTAAGATATCCTGAGTTGTTTGCTAGTATTGTGAACCCAATCAATTAAAAAAATGTTTATTCAAGACAGCCATAAGAAGGAACTTTAAATGCTTCTTATTTCTATGATTAAAGCATACAGAACGACTTCAGAACTAAATAAAACATCATAAGCAAAGAGTTATTTGACAGTTGAGTATATTTAGAATATCAGAATGCCCTATTATAAGTTTTACCTGTAGGAAAATAATTCCGTATGGATTGGTGATTTCATGACAAGTTATGTTTATGGCAGTGCATGTTGGGATAAACTGAGGGTAGTTGCTTTTCATTTCTCTCTCTCTCTCTCTCTCCCTCTGTCTTTTTTTTTTTTTTCCAGTATTCCTGTAGTGCTAGGACTCATGATGAAAATATCTCACTTCCACATTTTACTTGGGAAAAATAAAAATTGATTAACTAACCATTTGATCCAGGATATTGAGTAGTACCATGTCAAAACTTTTGGCATTACTAATATTCAAAGAAATGCAAATAAAACAGCACTGAGGCAATTTTAACATCTTTTAAATTAGTATAAATATTAAAAATGATAATAGCTTAATGCTGGCAATTTCCCAGTAAAGCTGATAAATTAAATGTGAATTCATATATACATCTTGAAAACAACTTGGTGATATATGTCATAAACCATAGAAAACTTTATACTCTTTGTAATTCTGTTCTTGAGAATTTATCCTGAAGAAACTCTTCAAAAGAAGAAAAAAGAACTATGAGCATGAAGAAGCTCATAACAGGAATGATTAAAGGGAAAAATGGAGAATAAATATAACACTAAAAACATGGAATAATTAAGTAAATCAAGGTGTAGGCAGTTGATGTCATACTATGTTGTTGGTAAGTAAAAATTATGAAAATGGTTCAACATGGAGAGAAGTATGTGCAATATCAGCCTTTTTTTTTTTTTACTAAAAAGTAAAAAGCAAAATTTTATGCACTTGTGCCTATATGGATATACAGTGGAGAGAAAAGCTTAAAAAGTGGAAATAACTGGCTTTAGACATGTAAATTATAGATTTTTTTCTTCTAAAATGTATTTTAGTGTTTCAAATGTATGTATTGCATTTTGGTGGCTAACTAGCTAATGGTTATTGATGATTTATTAAAATATTCATGAAAAAATAATTCCTTCCTGCAGTTCATAGTTTAAAACCCATCCATTTCCTACTTAACAGTATGGATTCATAGCACTATCTGAAACATGCCACCTTTGAGAGTTTCAGTGAATCTGCTGTGAAGATGAGTGTTATCTAGTATATCACTTCAGTTTGTTTAGCTGATAAAATATGTTCTTCATATTTCATCTACTTATGTAAAAATAATTTATTACTTTTTCAAAACACATCTGTATTTGCCTACAATAATATTGTATGTAGAATCACAAAGGTGATTAAACTTTAGAGTTAGGGAAAGGGTATATTATTTGATAAAGAAAAATATACAATGAAAATAAATTATTTAGGGAATTAAAATAAACACCCATACATGCACATGCATATCTAATTATATTTTATTCTTTTCTCCTTACCTAGACATATTGGGAGCTTAGCAATCATGAAACTCAGGGGTTGTTACTCCAAATCCTGTAAGGACCAGACTAGTAGCATAAAAAAAAAAGGGTTTCATTTACAGTGTGTGACCTGACCAAAGAGGGCAGCACTGGCTCAGGTTCTTGCTGTTTGCTCTGGGGGAATGTAGGCAGAGTGTTCAAAACAAGCCACACAGACACCTAGGGTTTATGTAAAAACTCTTTTTAGCTTTGGAATTAATTCATATTAAAGAAATTAAAACACAGTGAGTCAAACAAATACATTTATTATTTATTAAAGAAATTAAAACACAGTGAGTCAAACAAAATACATTATTTGCATGTCATGTACAGCTTAGAGCAGCCAGTTTGTGATTCTAGTATAAATCATTTTATTTTATTATTTTATTCTATTTTAGAAATAAAGCATGAAACTCAAAGAAATGAAATGACTTGTCTAAATGTCCACAGCAAATTAGTCACAGAATTGCCTCTAGAACCAAGTCTCCTGGGCCTTGATTCTTTGTTTTTTTTCTGGGAAAACTGAATTTTTAAATTAATTAATTAATTTTTTTGCCTACTGAGGAAGAATTCTTTAAATACCTTTAAATATCTTATGGAAAGGGGCACCTGGGTGGCTCAGTGGTTGAGCGTCTCTGCCTTTGGCTTAGATCGTGTCCTAGGGTCCTGGGATCGAGTCCTGCATCAGGCTCCCTGCAGAGGACTATCCTAACATGACTTTTGCACAAATTTTCTAAAGCTTGCTTTTCCCCTGAAAGCCAAGCAAACAACAACCATCCCTACTTCCTCCACAGATAAATGAGTACAAACCCCAAGTGTGAAGCATTCTGCCAACATTAGAGCAAATAATTCCTCTTAAAAAGGGACATCATAAAGAAAAGTAGGAATTCAGTCTTCTTTCTAAACCCCAGGTAATTGGCTTTTAAGACACCATTGTAAGTGGAATTGTTGTGCTGCTAGCTCATGTATCAAATCTCCAAGACAGAGGGCCTCAGAATATTGAACTTCAGATCTGCCTGCCATTTCAGAATAATGAATGACTTATAATATTATTTACATTTTCACATTCTTATGTACAATAAATCATGTTCTTTAGCCCAAGACTGTTCATACTTGCATTTTAATGTTTTTTTCTGTCATTAACCTAGCACCCCTACTCTTGCCAAGCAATTCAAAGGCATTCTATTTGGAAGAATTTTTTATATGCACTAAATAGTAGTTATCATAAAAATATTTTGGCAGAAAGAAATACCTTATTCGGAATCTCCCTTCTTCAGTCTTCTTTTTCAATCTTGGTCAGTCTAGTCCATCTTCTAATCTTCAGTAAGTCTTCCTAAAACATTGCTTTGATTGGGTCATTTCTCTGCTCAGAAACTCTCAGATTTGTCATCAGAGATGAATGCCTAAACCAATGGTTCTCAAATGAGGAGCACCCCGTGTACTGTAGCCCATTCACAAGATACCACAGGGTTTTTGTAAAAATTGAGGGAAGTACATATGAGTGGACATATTATAGGCACCGTCAAAACTACTATCTCAGGGTAGTTCACAGCTTTAGTATTTGATGATGCTACAGTTCCTTTTGATGATGACATCTTATCTTTTCATAGGTGAATTTTCAATAATTGCTGTGATAAAAAGCATGAAATGAAATGGGACATGAAATGAGGGTTGTGGCATCTAGTCTTATCTTGAATCTTGAGAAATAGAGTGGTCCCCAACAGATATACACAGCCCGTTGGCAAATAATTATGGTTGCTTATGGGTGAAATAATATGCATTTTTTCTTTAAATGTATGCATGTTTATTATTCAAATGATTACTAGCTTGTTAGAACATAAATATTTATTAAGTTGCTTGAGCCTAATTACTTAATAAATGGAAATCTTAAGAATTTCTTTTGGCCTAGAGGTGCCATGAAAAAAATTACTGAGATAGAAAGGGTGCCATGAATCAAGAAGACTTGGAATCTCTGGCTAAGTCTTTTAGCCTTGCATGTAGTGTTTAAATATTGCCTCAATTCTTTTAAATTTATATTAGACCATTTCCTTATTTTCATTCTTTATCATTTCTAGACTGATGTATCCGTTATCTCTTGAGAGTGGTATATACAGTCAGTATTTTGCATGCTTATTTCCCAACCTGCGTTTTTGTCCATATACTTTCCACATGTGGCAGTATAATTTGTTGAGATATTAATTTGTGTTTTGTTATCTCTTTTCCCCTCCCTTATGCAAATAAGTTCTCAGACGTTTGTAGATCTTTGAATAAGGGAGTGGTAGTATCTTCTAATCAGGAAACAGAAACTGTTGATAGACAAACTGTTTTCCTGATTTTATTTTATTCAGAAGGCCAAAATCCTTGAGAGATTTATGTTTGCGATTGGGGGAGAACAGAAAGGGGACTGTGTTGAGAGTAGGGAGAAAAGAGAAAAGGAGAATGCCTTAGTTTTCTAGGGTACTGTAACAAATTAACACAGACTTGGTGAATTGAAACAACAGAAATTTATTCTCCTACAGTTCTGGATACCAGAAATCCAAAATGAATTTGTCAGCAGAGTTGGTTCCCTCAGGAGTCTCAGATGGAAAATCTGGCTCTGTTGTAGCTTCTGGTGTTTGCTACAATCCTTGATGTTCCTTGGCTTGTAGACACATCACTCTCATCTTTGCTTCCATCATCCCATGGTATTCTTCTGACTCTGTTTCCTCTCCTCATTAAAAGCATTTGAATTGAATTTAGAACACACCCTAAATCCAGGATCACTTCATCTTGAGATCCTTAACTAATTACATCTGCAAAGACCCTATTTCCAAATAAAGTCACTTTTTGAGGGTCTGGGTGGACATGAATTTTGGGGAGACACTACTCACCTCCCTACAGAGAATCATACCAAGACTGGAAATGGAAGGCGATTGGCAAGTAGAGAATACTGAGGGTCTATACTTCTTGGCAGAGCTGGCATGGGTAGGAAAATGGGAAAGAGAATTGAAGGGGTTCCTATTGCACCAAGTTAGAGAAAACTTAGGTATCAGGGCTATGGCATAAACCAAAATTCTCCTGCCCAAACTTGACACAGAAATAGTAGTTCCCTGAACCAAGGGACCACAAGCTTGGACCATATTTGATTTGAATGAAGTAATTTCACAATTTTTGCGCATACAAATAGATACACTGTAATTTGTCACTGCAACCACACTTACTCTGCCCATCCCCCAAGACTGAGCTTAAATTCCTTTTCTCTCCAACCAAGCTCAGGCTAAAGTTATTCCTTTCTTCTTTGTAGTGACTGTCCCTTTTTTTTTTTTTTGGTAATTAATTTTGTGTTGCCTCATATCCTTTCTCCCTTTTCAAAGTATTTGCATTTTAAACATGTGAAGATATTTTTTTATCTCACATCTTTATATTGTTTCCTTACTATATTAGATTTTAGCCCCTTTAAAGAAAGGATTCTGTTTTACAAATCTTGGTAGTCATCACAATTCTTATCATCATGCACTCAATAGATGGAGATTTTTTTTTCCTTGGAATAGATGGAGATTAAATTTTATTTATTGCTTGTACCTTTTGTTCCTGGTATTCATACCTCTGTTTATTCCTTAATATATCTTAAATATGTATTTAAAAGCATGATAGTCTCTGGTAGTTTTCCAATGCAAACAAATTATTTGCGTTTTTATGAGAGAGTTCTCAGATGATAAATATTCCTTATGATTTCAACCAACTCATCCCAAGATAAGTGACAAGTGAAAAAATTACGTTTTGTTTCCTAAGTTGCTTGGCATTTCAGGTGCACCAGGATTGCTTCCTTTGGTGTTGAACAGCATTGCTAGCCAATCTTGGCAGTTTCTGAATTTCACAATCTAGTTTGCTTTATCAGCAGTATATGGCAGTGAGCTCTAAGTGAAAAATAAATTGCAGTCTGATATACAAACAAATCCTCTGGGGCTCAGTAAGGGTTCCTATGGGGAAGCTCTGCTCTACTGATTTCTTTTCCTTGGTGTCTAACTTATATCATATTGGAACTGGAAATAATTCAAAACTAAATTAATCTCAAAATACTTCAGTCATTTTCAAAGAAAACTCAATTAGTCTTTCAAATCTAAGGCAAAAGAGCATGTTCATTTTCTTCTGTTTGACCGGAAACAGTGATAGACTTAACATGAAATGGGAACTCCTGATATCAGTGAAACTTTTCTTCTGTTCCAAAATATCCTATGCCCAGAGGGAATTTGAATAGCTTCCAGGAAATCTAGAAGTCAGGTTCTATGGGCAGACCATAAGATTTCAGATCTGGCATTATCTTTGACTTGACATATATATTTCTCTTTTAAACCTGAGAAACTTAAGAGTTGGTAATATCTTTTTTACTTACCCAATTGTATTTATTTAATTGCACTTATTCAAAATTACTATTAGAATGTTTTTGATCAACTTATAAAGGAAATAAATATCTTAGATTTTTTTTTGCCAAATTAGACATTCTTTTGTTATGTTTTATTTTGCTTCAAGTTTTTATTTAAATTCCAGTTGGTTAATAGTGTAATACTGGTTTTAGGGCTAGAATTTAGTGATTCATCACTTACATAAAACACCCAGTGCCCCTCACAACAGGTGCCCTTCTTACCCATCTCCCATTTAGCCCACACCCCACCCACTTCCCTTCTAGCAACCCTCAGTTTGCTCTCTATAGTTAAGAATCTCATATGGTTTGCCATCCTTTCTTTTGTTCTCCCCTTTCCCTACGTTCATCTGTTTTTTTTCCTTAAATTCCACATATGAGTGAAATCATATGGTATTTGTCTTTCTCTGACTGACTTAGTTCACTTTGCATTATACACTCTAGCTCCATTCATGTTGTTGCAAATGGCAAGATTTCATTTTTTTGATGGCTAATATATATATATATATATATATATATATATATATATATACATATATATATGATTTAAGTTACAACATATTGGAATTGAAATACCATTGATTGGAACTGGAATACTATATATATATATATATAGTATTCATTCATTAGGCAATGGACATTGGACATTTAGGCTCTTTCCCTAATTTAGCTATTGCTTATAATGCTGCTATAAACATTGGGGTGCATGTATCCCTTCAAATCAGTATTTTTGTATCCCCTGGGTAAATATCTAGTAGTGCAATTGCTGGATTGTAGGGTAGTTCTTTTTTTAAACTTTTTGAGGAAACTAAATACTGTTTTCCAGAACGGCTGTACCAGTTTGCATTCCCACCTACAGTGTAAGAGGGTTCTTCTTTCTCCTCATCCTTGCCAACATCTGTTGTTTTCTGTGTTGTTAATTTTAGCCATTCTGACAGGCAGTCTCATTGTAGTTTTGATTTATATTTCCCTGATGACGAGTGATGTTGAGCATCTTTTCATATGTCTGTTAGCCATCTGGATGCCTTCTTGGGGAAAACGTCTATTTTTTTTAAAGATTTTATTTATTTATTTATTCATAGAGACACACACACACACACAGAGAGGCAGAGATACAGGCAGAGGGAGAAGCAGGCTCCATGCAGGAAGCCTGACGTGGGACTCGGTCCAGGGTCTCCAGGATCAGGCCCTGGGCTGCAGGCAGCGCTAAACTGCTGCACCACCGGGGCTGCCCGGGAAAACATCTATTGATGTCTTCTGCCCAATTCTTAACTGGATTATTGTTTTTTGGGTATTGAGTTTGATAAATTCTTTATAGATTTTGGATACTAGCCCTTTATCAGATATGTCATTTGTGAATGTCTTCTCCCATTCCATAGGTTGCTTTTTGCTTTGTTGATTGTTTTCTTTGCCGTGCAGAAGCTTTTTACTTGATGAAGTCCCAAGAGTTCCTTGTTTTGCTTTTGTTTCCCTTGCATCCAGAGATGTGTCTAGTAAGAAATTGCTGTGGCCTCAACAAAGTAGGGATAGAGGGAACATATCTCAAAGGCCATAAAGGCTATATATGAACAATACACAGTTAATACCATCCTCAATGGGGAAAAATGAGTTTTCCCTCTATGGTCAGAAACAAGACAAGGATGTGTACTCCCACATGTTATTTAAGATAGTACTGGAGTCCTAGCCTCAGTACTCAGCCCACAAAAATAAGTAAAAGGAATTCAAATTGCAAGGAAGAAGTCAAACTTTCACTATTTGCAGACAACATGATACTCTATGTAGAAAACCTGAAAGACTCCACAAAAAAATTGCTAGTACTGATACATGAATTCAGCAAAGTCACATAATACAGAATCAATGTACAACAGAAGCCAACAGAAATCTGTTGCATTTCTATACACCAATAATGAAGCAGCAGAAAGATAAATCAAGGAATTGATTCCATTTACAATTGTACCCAAAACCTAAGATACCTAGTAATAAATCTAACCAGAGAGTTAAAAGATCTGTACTCTGAAAACTACAGAACATACATGAAAGAAATTGAAGATGACACAAATAAATGGAAAAACATCACATGCCAATGTATTGGAAAAACAAATATTGTTAAAATGTCCATACTACCCAAAGCAATCTACACATTTAATGCAACCCCTTTCAAAATACCACCAGCATTTTTCACAGATCTAGAACAAATAATCCAAAAACCTATGTGGAACCACAGAAGGCCCTGAATAGTCAAAGCAATCGAAAAAAATCAAAGCTGGAGGCATAACAATTCTGGGTTCAAATTATATTGCGAAGCTATAGTCATCAAGACAGTATGGTACTGGCACAAAAAGAAACACATAGATCAGTGGAACAGAATAGAATTCCCAGAAATGGACCCACAACTCTATGGTTAACTAATCTTCAACAAAGCAGGAAAGAATATCCAATGGAAAAAAGACAGTCTCTTCAACAAAGGCTGCTGGGAAAAGTATACAGCAACATGCAAAAGAATGAAACTGGACCACTTTCTCACACCATACACAAAAACAAATTCAAAATAATGAAAGACCTAAATGTGAGATAGGAAACTATCAACATTCTAGAGGAGAACATGGCAGCAAATTATACATTCTTAATTGCCGCAAAAAAGAAATAAGTATTTCCCCCTCCTAATCATCATGTAAAAAGCCATTTCTCCCTTAAATTAGGAAAGTGAACCTATTTCTGTGCAATTTTCTGTTTTTTTTAAATGTAATAACCTCCCTTTATTTCTGCTCCTGGTTGTGCAATCTATCCAGCTCAATCTTTTAGCCTCTAACTATAAGCTGAGTGGTGCCTCAGTTTTGAATTGGTGGCCAAAAATGAATATTTGGTAATTTTACATGAAGTTTATTTTCTTTTTAGAAGCTGGAAAATCCAAAATTGTGTGGTCCACATTCCTCCAAAGCATCAATCTGACGGAATTTATCTCTTTAGATGGTTTCTGAAATACATTATGTACTTAGTCCAGGACTCTAGGGTTCTTTCTGTGAGGCTTTGTTGGCCTACAGAAGATAAGAAGAACTGTCTTGTTTCTAAGAACAGCTATGCCTTAAGGACTCTGGTTTTAGTAAGTGGTTTCTGTCTTGGTAATCTTAATGATATCTTGATAATTAGTTTAGTCTTTAGTTTGTATTCTCAAAGAACTCTCTTTTGACTACTGGGCTCTACTATGTCCACTTGGAATGCTCTGATGCCCTGGTCTCTGAATATGGCCCTTTTTTAGATTTCTCTACCCACCCCCGCTCCAGCTGCACTCAGCCTCATAATGGCTTTTTTAGAATAGTTTCTATTTTGTGGCCATAACTTCATTCTGAAACTCAGCTAAACTTACAGAAGGAATGAGGAAAATAGAACCCAAAGAAAGGCAACAAGTGAGAGCACAGAATAGTAGGGTATGAGAGCAGGTTATCTGAATTCAGAAAGATTTGGTGGCTATGGAAGAGACCCACATTAGAATAGTGGTGATCTTCTCACTGCTGGCATTACTGGTTTTCCATGGCTTCTACAACTTCCATGGGGCCATCTTTCACTTGCTCAACGACTGTATATTTTCCATCCAGCTACCCAGAAGGACTGACGAAACTAAAACCATTTTGGGTTGGGTCCAAATATTTGCCTTAGACAAGGTACTAGCACTAGTGTGCTTCTGAAAGAAGCTCTCAGCAGTGTCTTTCTCCTGGCATATGGCTATCCACCAGTGTCATTATGGCATGTGAAATAACCACTCATGTATGAAAACAGAGTAGTCATTCTGTGAATATAGAAATCCTGTCACATGGCCCTTTCTGTCTGAGTCTCAGAGACTATTTTCTATCACTTTTAGAACTTTGTTTGAAAAAGGCTTGAAAAAAACAAACAGGGTCTCATTGTCAATTATTATATTGAATTATTCAACAGTGAGTTGGTCCTAGTGGGAACCAACTCAGCATTTACATGATGGCAGCTCTAAGAAATAGTATGTGCAAAGTGCCTTGACCCATCCTTTCTTTGGACCTCCACCTAAGTCTGTTATCTTCTTTCAGATATTGTACTTCCTTTTGACCAGAATATTACCACCTGAGGATGATTCATCATCCTTAGTACTGCTGTTCCCTCAGTGGGGAAGGTGGTTTCCAGGTTCGGACCTCCACCATCTACTGTGAACTACTATGTTGTGCACTTAGCTGGGTCAAGGGGTTTAACAGACTTTATGTCCCTACATCTTGTTTTCTAGTTTAGAATTAGAAGAGATGGATTATGTGATCCAGTGACATTGACTATGGAAAAATGATAATTGTTTGGAGAATGAATAGATTTACAGTAAAGATTTGGAAGTAGAGAAATATAAGAGGACTCTTTTGTATATGAAGTAAAAAGTGTCGTAAGTATGTAAGTATATAAGACTTTGTTTCAAATGCTCACCTTTGTAATTAAATATATAGGTTAGTATGATTATAAATGATTATTATCTGAAGCCTAATAGGATTTCTTATGTTCACTCAGTGAATTTTGCTGAATGTTCCAGATTGGCATGTCCTGGACCAGGGCCCATTACTGCTCCCGAAGACCAGGTTTTCAGTGGTGAGGAAATATTCTCTGTGCATAAAACACAAAATTTTAATACAAAGAAGTAATACTGGAGTTATGAGAGTGGTGATATTTTGACTTTTATTGTCACATTCTTTTTCCTCTTCCTACATAAGATTTAGAGCTTGCACAAATTGAATGAAATTGAGTTTAAAGAACATCACTGGGTAGCCGGGTGGCTCCGTGGTTTAGCGCCACCTTCAGCCCAGGGTCTGATCCTGGAGACCCGGGATCGAGTCCTATGTTGGGCTTCCTGCATGGAGCCTGCTTCTCCCTCTGCCTGTGTCTCTGCCTCTCTCTCTCTCTCTCTCTCTCTCTCTCTCTGTGTGTGTGTGTGTGTGTCTCATGAATAAATAAATAAAATCTTAAAAAAAATAAAGGAGATCACTTAAAATTTCATGTAAAAATCCTGGTATTTGTGTTCTCTTGAGAAAAGTAGAAGCAGTAGCAATGCCTGTTGCACATTCCCAGGCTGTTAATGCTCCCCCTTTAGGACAGTGTGAGTTTTCTCTTGTCCTGAGCACCACAGCCCTGGAACTTTCTATTGTCTCTCAAATTGTTCTTACGTCTAGCTTGCTTTGCTTGCATATGTCACCTTCCAAGTCCCTGGAGACATTTAGAAGCCAACTTCTCTTTATCATGCTAGTCTTCTATTCTTTTAGAAAAGGCCTCATGATACATTTTATTCTATAATATAGGCATTGCAGAAAACAATAGCATCCTTAATATAGCATAATACCCAGAACCTGCAACCTTTGATCATTTTTTTGGGAAGAGGAATCAGAAGCCCATGGACCCAGCTTTTTCCTTGTTATTTCCATGCCCTAATGGCTAGTACCATCACTGCAGTGACTAACCACACTGCCACTCTTCTAGTGGGCACTGGCCTCCTTGGCCACTTGCATCGACTTGAATCCTGGCTTTTTTTTTTTTTAACACAACTGAGAAAACCTGAAGTTTTTAAACATCTTACTCAATAGTGAGACAGAACAAAGAAAAATAGATGCAGCATAGAACAAATCTAAGCATACTTGATTACAAGATATAGCTTGTTCCTTGGAGATAACAGGCCCCATCAGATATGATATGAAGTGATAATCACAGCTCCTGTTTTCCTGAGTGCTTACCATCTGCCAGTTACTATATTGGAGTGAAATTTATTTCTTTATTTTCATTAAATTTTTACAAAGATTCTATAAGGTAGTGGTATTTCTCCCATTTTCTTTTTTTTTTAAGATTTTGTTTATTTATTCATGAGAGACACACAGAGAGAAAGAGGCAGAGACATAGGCAGAGGCAGAGGCACGCTCCATGCAGGGAGCCCGATGCGGGACCCGATCCCGGGTCCCCAGGATCACGCGCTGGGTGGAAAGCAGGCGCCAAACCACTGAGCCATCCAGGGATCCCCTATTTCTCCTGTTTTCAATCAGGAAGCTGAAATGAAAAGTCAAAGTAACTAGCAATACAGCACACATCTTATTAATCAAATGCCAGGCTTTTACCCTAGATCTTATTCCAAAGCAGGCACTTTTAAAATTTTGCAATACTGAAAAAAAAAATACTAGCTTACACCTTTCCCTTCTTTGCAACAGGCCCATTTCCTCCAGACTTTCAACCTCTTCTTTAACATCTGTTCCCCACGTGCCAGCTGAGATGTTGAAATCCAGAATGAATGATGTTTCAGTCTTCTACAAGAGTCTTTCTTGTGTTTCTAGATTAAGATGCAACTTTCCTGACTGCTCTGTGGGTGAACTTTCAGCCCCACTTGAAGGAGATTTGCCTTGTATGTCCCTAATATCTTACAAGTGCAGTGTTGGCCTTCACATTGTGGTAATGTCATTTATACTGAAATATGTAGGAAATGCTTCCTCACAGGATCCAGAGTGAGAGAGGGTAAATCTGTCCATCCCATGCAAGAAGCCTGGGTGGGCTGTAAGGGAATGTGACTGTGTCACAGGAGGAATAAGCCTTAGTTGCTGAGTGTTCTCTGTAAGGGTAGGTAGGGAATGTGGAGATGGGATGAATACAAAAAGCACATTCCCTCTGGAGAGGGTCTCGTGGCCTGAATGGACTGACAGTTGTTTATGAGAAACAGTCATGCTGTTATCCCAATAGCATGTTCCATGGAACATGGAGCTATGCTTTATCGTCCGGTGGATGGGTATGGAGAAAAAATAATTTCAGCAACACATAGACCAAACTATGGCTAAAGATTCCCTGATAACAGAATTCTGACC
The DNA here is from genome assembly GCF_905146905.1 of Nyctereutes procyonoides. NCBI lineage: Eukaryota > Metazoa > Chordata > Mammalia > Carnivora > Canidae > Nyctereutes > Nyctereutes procyonoides. The sequence goes on from NW_026575130.1 coordinate 1,171,272, forward strand.
TGAATGTGACTTTTATGATTAGGCTTTTCACATCCCTGCCTCTTTTTCCAGTGGATGGTATATCCTGGGGTCTCCTTTCATGAGAAAATGGGGACTATGCATAGAGATGAACAGCAAAACCCTATGCTGGGGGCCCACAAGAATATTGGGATGATACAGCATTAGTAACATGGACTACTATGGTGGACACTGTGATGTGCCGCCCAGATTTCCATTTCAGGATTGAAAGATTACTACCCCAGTGCTAGGAGTGCTGTAAGCAGAAAGACTTCAGCAGTCACCCTTCTACAGAATATGCTTCTGCTGAGAAGCAGCTCACCCACGGTCAGATTTCATTTCTGGGGCAGCCTGTATGCAATGACTAATCTACATGGAATTAGTCAATCAGTATTCAACATCTCCTTTTGCCCAATTCTGATTTTCCCCCTCCTTCTATAGATTTTGAGCCTAAGATTTCTTCCTAATAACTATCTTGCACACTAAGCTCTGTCTCAGCATTTTCTTTCAGGGGAACTTGACATGTGATAGCCATTAGTACGGTGTGGAGCAGAAGGTGCTTCTGCATTCACAGCTGGATCGTCTAGTGACCCATATGGACTGTTCTGGCAAGGAATTGTCTATTAGTTACAGAGTAGGAGGGGGCTTGAGAACAGTAGTTCCTGAAATTATTAGAGTGGCAGGAGCTTTGTAATATTGTGCAAAGACCCTTTCTTCAGTTTTTCCCCTCCATAAGCTTCTGAGGATTTTGAAAATACATGGTAAATTTATATCTTGGTTTATTTAGAGGCTAGTGGAGACACGGGGATTTTTCTGTAGAAATCTACAGTAGATTTCATCTGATACAATGATTTTTTTTTCTGATTACTCAATCCATGCTGATTATTTTTTTCTAATTCTGCACCACTTAATCTGTACTTCATTATTTGCCCTTATCTCTAGGCTTCTGCTCTGCCGCTCTAAAATGGAGTCTTGTCTTCACAATAATGTATGCATTTTCTAAGGATTGCTATTGTATTGTTTAGGTTTATATACATCACAACACATAGCTCAGAACTGGTCACAGAGGACATATTAATAAATACTTTCTGATTGAGCTTGGATTAAATTCTCTCTTACTAATGGATTGAATCATGTGAGTGTGGGATTCAGAAAACTATATCATGTTGGGAGGAGAATTGAGCTATTGGGGCAGTTTGTTGAGAAAATGGCCTTAGATCATTAAAAAATTTATTTCAAGTTTCTATTACATTCTTTCTCCTTAACTTTGCCCCTGTTACAAATATTTTATTTTTTAAAAAATATTTTACTTATTCATGAGAGACACAGAGAGGGGAAGAGACATAGACAGAGGGAGAAGCAGGCTCCCCACTGGGAGCCTGATGTAGGACTCGATCCCTGGACCCCAGGATTACACCCTGAGCCGAAGGCAGACACTCAACCACTGAGCCACCCAGGCATACCACAAATATTTTATTTTTAAAATTTTGTGCAATATCAAATAATTTTTAAAATTTATTTATTTTAGAGGGAGGAAGAGGCAGAGAGAGAGAGAGAGAGAGAGAGAGAGAGAGAATCTTAAGCAGGCTCCATCACCAGCATGGAACCCAGCGCAGGGCTGGATCCCATGACCTGGAAATCATGACCTGAGTCGAAATCAAGAGTCAGATGCTCAACTGACTGAGCCCTTAGGTGCCCCTCATAGATTTTTTTAAACACACACACACACACACACTCACACAAATCACCTATATTACCACAACCAAGAACTATTATATTCATCCAGAGATTTTTATATTCATGGCTCTACATGTTTATATCTCATACTTGAAACAATTTTGGGCATAGTCACCCTCATTCATCTTCACTAATCAGACTGGGATCATGTTATATGATACACTATTTCTTGTGTTACTGATGAAACTAAAATTATTTATCATGTGTTTATTGGTGTTTCCTCCCACTTACTGAGAACCTAATAAGGCCCAGATAATGTGCTGGATATACCATATCTGTTAACTCATTCAGTAAACATAACATTATGATACTTTAAAAAATTATTATCTCTATTTTATTAAAACTGAAGATTTTAGTATCATGACAAAGGTTGTAGGGCTAGTAGGAGACAAGCTTTATTTGCCTACCTCTGTCACCTCTTAGGACTCTAGGCCCTAGACTACATGATCACCACCTAGGAGGAGGAAATAAGGATAGGTCTGAGAAACAATCTAGAGAATTAAAAAACAATAAAAACGGATGGAGAACTTGAGCAGAGGTACAGTGCAGGGAAGGAAAAAGGAATGGTCTGAGGTTGAATGTACGGTGAAAATATGTTTCTTTTTTCATTGGCCTATTATATCTTTTCTCATGCTAGATATGTTCTTGCCTTATGTAGCTGGTGTTCCTTTATATTCATTGATTGGGAGATTTCTTTCCTCCTCCTATGCTATGATCTGGTGATACAGAAATAAAAGGTGCTATACATTTTTTCCAACTTAACAACTGAAAAATCCTGCTCCACTTACTATTACCTAAATGAGTTTTGTAAAAATAGAAGGTCTCTTACAAGTGAACTTCACCATTTTCCTTCTTTTAACTTTTCAAGAAATTGAGCCATGAGAATGGGAAGGTATAAGATACTGAGACTGGTTGTGAGGGCTAAGGCTGGCATCAGGGCCTCCTAGTTACTGATCCTGTCTTCTCTCTGTTACATTCTTCCCTAGTGGCTGTAGAGAAGTCATTAGATTAAAATTAAAATAACCATCATGAATAAAAAAAGACTGGAGTTAAATTATTAAGGAATAACTTGGTATTTGAACATGTAGGAGACGTTAGAGTTAAAGGTTGTGCCTTCTTTATGGCACAAGTGGAATAAGCTTATTAGGTGGGGAAATATACCTGTTATTCAGGGTGGCAGAGACAAAAGATTTAAATGGCCTTTAAAGAATATTGCTTTCCCAAACTCACAGAAAACATTTGTCAAGCAGCTATTGCTCTTACTTTAGAAAACTATAGTTAGTAAAAAGAGTGCAAATAAGTTGCATATTAGAAAGATTATAAATCAGTGGGTAGCAAATAAATACCATGTAGTACATATTTGTCTTTTGTCTTTTACCCAGCTCCTTTCTCATATCCAATTACCACCCCAATTTTGCTGGGAAGGATATGAATTTCTCTTATTCTAAGTACTCCCTTTGAATCTTTTTCACTGTACTTCACAGAAAAAAATTTACATATTACTCACCAAATACATGTACATTTATATAAAACTAAGCAAATTTTTTTTAAACTAAGCAAATTTCAGTATAAACATATTACTAGTGGTGATGCACTCAGATATTTCTATTTTTATTCTGTTAGTAATTATTTAGAAAAATTGCTTACAGTCATTTGTATTGAGGGTGTAGCCGACAAATGAGATATTATCTACCATTTGAAAAATACTCATCTACTTCAGTATGATTTGAGTGTGGTTTAGTTGAACTTGGGAGTGGCCAAATTATTAGCAATAGAGATCCACTGAGAAATAGGTAAATAACCAAGACAGAGCAAGTGAGGGTAAGGAAACTTTTGCTAAGAATTTGATAAACCCACAGGCATTTCAGAAGCACACAATCACTGTAGGCTAGTCATGGTGTGGAAACTGATGCTGGTGCTTTTTCTGCAGAAGCAGAACGGAGACTTGGAAGAAAACAGATCCTGAGTGCTATTGTTGGAGTTACTGTACCAAATCACTTTATCAGTCATATTTCTAGACAGTTCCATTTATGTAAGCCAGTAAATTCCCCCTTATTGTTAGGCAATCTCAGAGGATGAAAATTTACATTTGTAAATTTGATTATAAAAGGACTGATTTTTCAGAATCTAAATTGTGGCTGGGAATTACTCACAGGAGGTGGAGTAAATGATCCATTTCAAGTCATTGCTTGCCTCAGTGAATTCTGGATCAGAATAATCTCTGTGACATTGACAGCTTAAGCTTCTGAGGCTGAGGAGGGACATATTCTCCAATGACTTGTTCCTGGGACAAGTCAGAGCGCTCTTCTAAGTGGAGGGGTCACATCTATTTGGAATGAAGGTGATGTCACACTGGACATTCATTGTGGACAGTTCAGGAAGTTTGTGTGCTTCTAAAGCCTATGGAAGTAACTGAGGGAATAAAGGGGTATGTTTCTTCAGCTCCAAAAAGGGAAGTGGTTGGTGGCATGGAGGGACAATACTCAGTGCTGTGATAAGGCTTTTGAATGGATTATAGATCTGCATGAGGCATTCTACCTAACAAGTGGTTAAGGACTCTTTTGAGGCTCAGGACATTGGGAAGTTATAAAGGAAGATGTGTGGCTTTGTGTGAATGGATGAAGCAACTACTTTGTATTCCAAGCTTGGTACAACAAAATTTAGACATATGTACATAACTGTCACTTCTACCAACACATGACAGTGTAATTGAATTTGGTGACTTAGGTTGTGAAATGAAAATTATGTTTGAAATCTAAAAGTCATATAGGAATGAGGATGTTGAGATATTGGATCCAATGCTTACCAGTTCATAATTTTTGATTAATTTTGGTCTTTAATAAGCCAACCAGATATATCTATTTATAGAGATAGTGTGCTTATCTTCTGGAGACTTTCTGGGAAAGCAGCACAAGATATGGAAAACATGCTTGAAGTTAGAAGTTTTAGTTTTGCTACTTGCTGTCTTCACAACATTTAGGGGCTCCTAATATTTTCATCTAGGAAATGACAATAATACCAGTACCTGCTCTACTGATTTCATTGAGGTCGTTTTGGCAATTAGATGGAAAATGCACATAAAAATGCTTTCAAAACTGTAAAAGTACTATATGAAATATAAGTCGTTATTTACCTACATTATAGAAAGAAACAAGCCCTGCTTTTCACAAATACCCTGTCAGTATTAAAACAAAACAAAACAAAACAAAACAAAACAAAACAAAACAATAAGCTAATCATTAAAGAGGGCCAGCAATGAAAGGATCTCAGTTTTTACAAGTTCAATACTCTTGATTCTATGTGATAATATGAGTTTGTTGTGATATTGTTGTTTTTAGGTAACTTTATAATTAGTCTTGGTAATTAATTACTGAAAGTGTGAGAGTCAAAGCTCCTTAAAATATTTCTACAAGTACAGTAATTTTTATCTATTATTCTGTTCTATGCAAAGTACAATCAAGTCACATTAGTCAATCCGAATGATGTTGGAAAAAGAAAAAAGATTACTAATCGTTGAGATCACTAATCTAATCTCATCACTTTGAAGATCAGAAAACGAATGTTAGGGCAGTTAAGTGAGTTTAAAAATATAGCAGTAGTGTGTGAGAAAGGTAGAACTGATATGTGGGTATTTTTGTTCCCAGTCTGATATTTTTCTCAATGATCCACCTTCATTCCCAAGGGGGAAACAGTATTCTACCTACAAGGGCTTTAAATCTTGAGTTCCTCAAACCTCAAACAATGCATATATTGTTTCTACTGTCAGAGAAGTAGTTGAGCTATAGCATGAAGTACTGTCTTAGAAGGTGGGGAACATGTCTTCTATGTACACCAGTTATAGTAGAGCTCATAATTGTGGGACTAGGGAGAAAAGTTTTATTGGAAAACTATTGATAATAAAGGCACTTTCAATCTCAGGATAGAATAAAAATAAGTTTTTTAAATGATTGTATCACTCCGTTTCTTTTCTTTGTTCCAAAATTTAGCATGATGATTGTAATTAAACTTCCCAGTGGTAGGAACTAAAGGCTGAAAACAAGGGATAATTTAGAAGTCCAAAAAAAAAATGTCAATTAGGTATCCTGTTTCCCTCCTGAGTCCTGTGCAGGTAGAAACTTGTCCCTCACTGATTTCGGCAGGAATCTGGAAATTTCTTGTTAGGGAAAATTGAACCAAGAGACTCTAGGTTAGGGACAGCAGACAGCAGAATATAAGCAAGAGAAGCCATACCAAAAAGAAGATTGTATAAAACCCCACATACTGAATGGTGAGACCACTTAGACCTCTTGTACATTTTGAACTTGTGTCTCTTGGCACAGAATTGCTGGTATATTAAAGTTACTCAACAGATACTTCCCTTAACAAATCGTGTAGCTCCTCAGGAAAAGACATATAGTTGCTGACATCTGGCGATATCTAAACAAACTGGCTACATTCTACTGAAGAAAATGAACCCATGCATGCGGAACTTCCAATCTGGTCATTATTATCTCTTCAACATTTTGAGATTAAATAAATAAAAAATAAACATTGTAGAGATGGCTCCAGCATGAAATCCAAACCAAATTAACAGAAAATGAATTCAGAGAATACAGACAGTTCCGGGAGTAGAAGAAAACATCAAAGGAAATAATACTTATTCATAAAAAATTAAAGAAAACCCACAGGGATAATCAGGGCCTGCCTACATGTTAAAATATATAATAATCTAAAATTCTATTCTGAAAGTCTAGGAAGATAAAATCAAAGAGATCTCTCAGAAAGTAACCAAAAATACAAAGAGACCTAAAATATTAAGGAAAAGATTAAGAAACTTAAAGAATGAATTTCAAGACAATCAAAAAAAAGTTATTACAAGTACCAGAAAAGGAAAGGAATTCAGGGAAAAAAAGGAGATGAATCCTTTTAGAAAAATATTCAAGAGCTGAAAAACACTTATTTTCACACTCAAAGCATTCACCACTCATATCATACCATCTCACCACACAATTTCACAGATTTGTCAATATCGCCATTAATTTACCCAAATTTATTGCATGTCTACTGTGTACCAGGTCCTCTAGTAGGTCCAGGGGATAAAATGGAAACTGCATTAGTGGGAGCCTGCCCTCATAGAGCTTACCCTCTGGTGAGGTAGTGAGACAGGAATAAATCATCCCACAAAAAAATGTAAAACTGTGGTTATGACACATGATAGGAAGAAGTACACCATGCCAAGAAAGATGATTCTAGGGGCTTTTAACCTAATAAGATATTGGGAAAATTGAACAACAGTTGAGCTACAGTATGAAGGAAAAGGAGGCATTATTAACCAAGTGGACAGGGAGGAGCATTCTGTGGTCCAGTGAGATAAGGAAGCATGCTGAGTACAAATGACTGAAAAATCCAATGTGGATGAATTGGGGAAAACAAGTGGGGAACGTGGGGTGAAATGAGGCTGGAGATAAGAGGCCAGTGGAGTGTCGACTAGGCAAAACTTTCTAGGTCATGTTAGAGGTTTGCCTTTTTCCTATGAATGTGTAATTGAAACTCACTGAAATGTTTTAAGCTGGGGTGGAGACAGAGTCAAATGTGGACTGTCATAAAGATCACCTGCCTGCAACGTGGAGAATGGATTGGAGGAAAGTCAGGGACAGATGCTGCAGCAGTGCTGTTAGGGAACTTCCACAGCTGCCATTCAGGGGTGACAGTAGCTTGGACAAGTGTGATAATGATGACAATGAGGAGAAGTGCAAGTTCTTAAGAAATATTTAGTGGGTTGAATTGGCAGGACTTCATGATAACTTATATCAAGGGTTGATTCTTTGCATATTCTAGGAAAAACAAGTTGGCTAGTTTGACCAAAAAATATGAAGAGAGAAATATAAATTAAGAGCATTAGAAATGTGAAAACAAATATATCTACATATAATAAAAGCATAACAACCAAACAAGATTTTGGCCTAAAATGGGATGCAGGGGGTGGAGGTGATGTAGATAGATTGATTTGAAAGACATTAAGGAGGTAAAAATCAATGTCCAGTGATGGAGAGACAAGTACAAGGTTTCTTTTTCTCTCTAGGTCATGCAAGACTCTTCTGGTGACACACAGGTAATTTCTTCGCAGAAGAAAGTCAAAAGAGTATTTGGAAAAAGTAGAACAAAATAAATCCATATAAAAGCCTTCCAGTTGCTCTTGAATCCATTTTGCCCTATCACACAATTTTTTAGGGAGTAACAACAGTTACCCCGTTAAAATGAAAATTGTATTGTGATACTCGTAGCTTATCATTTCTGAATAACTTTCTTATGCTCTTGAGATAAAATTCAAAATCCTTGGCATATGCTGTGATGACAGCCCCTGAAAAAAATCCCTGAACACCTCCATCATAGCGCTTACCATAGTTTGTCATTATATATTTGTTGTATAACATTTTTCCTTGCTTTGTGTGTTCCCCACTTGTGATCATTTTGTCACTGGTTTCACATATACATATGCATAAATCTCACAAACATTGCTACTATTTTAATTTTAGGTGGTCGATTATATTTAAAATAGATTTAAACAACCAGATAAAAATGGTTTTATGTAAATATATACTCTTATTGTTACCATTTCTTTAGTGCCTTATTTCTTTATATACATAAACATTTTATGTGGTATCAATCTCATTGCCTAAGGAACTTCCTTTAATGTTTCCTGTAGTGCACATCTTCTGGCAATACATTTTATTCACCTTTGCCTTTCTGAAAACGTTTTTATTCTGCTTTTGTTTTGTAAGATGTTTTTGGTGGGTTAGGATTTCTGTTTTGAAATTAGTTTTTTTTTCTTTCAGCACTTCATTGTTGACTGGTTTTACATTATTGCTGACAAGAAGTCTGTTGAATACTTTATTTGTAGGTAGTGTTTCTTTTTTATTTGGTTACCATCGTGATTTTCTTTTTATCTTCGTTTTTCAATAGTTTAATTATGATGTGTCTGATTTTTAAAAAAATTATATTTTGTTTGAGTTTTCTGAGCATATTAGATGGTTTGTTGTCATCTCTCATTAATTTTTGAAAATTCCTAGCTATTATCTCTTCCAACTTCCCTGCTGCCCTCTTCTCCCTATTCTCTCAATCATACTGTGCCGATGGTGATATAGTTCATGTTGCTTTTCTCTCCTTGGAAGTGCAAGGGAATACAATTTATTTCCCTCTCTTGGTTTCTGAAAGCTATTTTGTTTTGAGGTGGAGTGTATAGTGGTACAAGAAGATTTTGAGGAAACACTATTAGCCACCAAATAAAACCCAGTCTTTCTGTAATAGTATATTGAAAAATAAGCAAACAAGTTTATGTAACAATAAAATGAGTCAGATGATAGTTTAGGCTTTACAAAAACTAATTTTTTTTGTAATCTTGGAAATGTGAAATTAGTGGATATTTCTATGTTCCATAATTGTCTAAGGACTATGAATCAGTATGAATTTTAAATTTCTGTGTACTGTTAAGAAGCCTCTGCAAACAAAGATTTTCCAACTCTGCTCCTCAGCATGCTTAGAAAGTTTTTTAGAATTTAATTCATGAATTGGAGAATGTTCAACTATCTCTACGGTCTCTTTTTTTCTTTTCTCTTTAAAACAACAGCAATAACAGTGATAGTTTCTTGAGGACCTATTCAGTGTCTAGACTCTCTGGATGATTTATTTGCATTAACTCATTTACTCTTCACAGCAGTGTTGGGAGGAAAGTGATACTTCACCCCTTTATAGATGAGGAAATAGGCTATGACTTGTCTAATTCCTATAACTGAGTAGCAGCACTCAGATTCCAGCCTGGTCAGTCTGACTCTGGAGTACCAAGCACAATAATAAAGTCTTTTATTCATTAATAATTTTGTGAAGGTTTTAGTTTTTCTAAACAAAAGCAGAGACACAGTGGGAATTCAGACTTAATTACTATTTTCTTAGTGCCTTCTTGTAAAAGTAGTAAACAAAGTGTATTTTCCCTAAACCCTCATCTTTCATCTTAATGATATTTTTATGCTTTACATTTTACTTCAAAGCCTTCTTAGAACTGAGAGTCTCTTCTAGGTATATAGGTAGTAATATTAATGTGTTTTACTAAATGTGACAAATAGAAGAAATAATTATTCTCATTGACTAGATATTGAAGGGCTTAAGAATAAATATCAAATTATTGTTGGTGTGATAAGGGTACTGCAGCTATGTTTAAACGATTTCTAAACTTTAAGAATCCATACTCAAATATTTAAAGAGGAAATGATACCATTCAGGAATTTGCTTCAAAATAAAGTTGGTACAGATAGTGGAGGAGGATATCGGTAAAAATGATTGCCATGAGTTGATAATTGTGAAACAGGGTAAGGGGAACATGGAGGTCATTATTTTATCTACTTGAAAGTTTCTATAACAAGAAAATAATAATAACAAAGAAGAAGAAGAAGAAGAAGAAGAAGAAGAGGAGGAGGAGGAGGAAGAGGAAGAGGAGGAGGAGGAGTTGTTATATCAAAGTACCTCATCATTATAATAATATTACAGTTTAGTTCAAGGAACTGTAATAGGCTTATCCATTTTTTTCTAAATATTTTATTTTATTTTTTGATAGAGAGAGAGAGAGATGGAGAGAGAGAGAAAGAGAGAAAGAGAACAAACAGGGGAGCAGCAGGCAAAGGGAGAAAGAGAAGCAAACTCCCTGCTGAGCAAGGAACCAGATATGGGGCTCTGTCCCAGGACGGTGGCATCATGACCTGAGCCAAAGGCAAACTCTTGACCTACTGAGCCACCTAGGTGCCCCTAGGCTTATCTTCCTAATATGTTGTAGGCATCAGCAGTACAAGGATAGCTAAGAAACAGGTGTTTCTTGCAATGTATATATATGCTCGTAGGAAGAAAAGTAATAATAAATGATATTTCAAGACAATAATGGTTATGATTTTAAAAAGCGATAGACTGCTAAAGGTTTGGCACAAACCAAGATAAAGTGTGGTTGTTCTCAGAAATCCTATAAGGAACTGATTGGAAGAATATTTGATGACATAGGAAAATGTTCACTTTAAATTTTTAAGTACAAAAAAGCATTTTAATATTTTTTAATTAAAAGTTAATTTGAATCAAAAGAGATTAAAGTCTACACACCAAAATGAGAAACTTAGTTATTTTTGGATGATGAGAAAGTAAGTTTTTTAAAGTTATTTTTAGTTTTTAAATAATGTACATTTAGCCAGTATTATTTTTGTAATAAAATTTTACCTTTATAAATATCAATGTGATTTTATTTACAGTGGATTTTTAAAAAAGATTTTATTTATTTATTCATGACAGACACAGAGAGAGAGAGAGAGGCAGAGGGAGAAGCAGGCTCCATGCAGACACACACAGAGAGAGAGAGAGGCAGAGGGAGAAGCAGGCTCCATGCAGGGAGCCCAACCTGGATCTGGGGACTCCAGGATCACACCCTGGGCTGAAGGAGGCGCTAAACCGCTGGGCCACTGGGGCTGCCCATACAGAGGACTTTTTAGTGATATGTTTATACTACACTCTAAAGAAAAAAAAAGCAGAGTAAATTCATTTTGGAGGAATTGTACATTTTTTATTTTATGGGGAAGGGGAAAAAGCCACCAGAAGTGGCCAGAAAGTTTTAAAGTAAATTTTATAATTTTATTGGATTGGCTAATATGGGGGTATTAGGTCTTCCACATACATTGGAATTTATTGTTATTAACCTTGTAATTCCTGCTAGCTTAAAGAGCCTAACAAAATGAAACATTGTTTCCTCTCAAATTGGAATGCTACACATAATCAAGGAAAATTACGAAAGAGAAAAAAATAGCAGTTATTTGTTTTGTTGAGTTTATAATCTTTAAGCAAAAGGAGAATGAATCTGAAGCAAGCATAATAAAAAGATTGTCAGAAAGAATGTATCAGTGTCATAAACATGTTATTAGTGCTAAAAATATCTCTGAAAGTAATTTTTTAAAATAACAACACGAAATAAATTATCGTCTATACAAAAAAGTGAAAATTCTATGATTATACCTCTTTCATCTAGATTTGTAATACACTTTAATTTGTCAAATATATTTTTCTAGTATATTTGTATATTTGTAGTGTGAAGTAGTTAGTATGCAAAGGATGGCCTTCCTAAATTATCCAATATCATCACTGTTAACTGTTTTTTTCTGATTTCTGTCATCTTTTTCATTTTTAGAAACGTACTTTCATTATTTCTTTAAATATTACCTTCTCTTTTTTCCCCTTTTCTTTCTGATATTGCTAATGTCTGGTGGTGGTACTTCTCTTTTGAGGATCTCTTAACCTTTAATTAATTAAATAGTATAGAGTTTCTATTCCTATCTTAGTTCCTCTTTTCTTTCTAGGAGAATTTATTACTCCCATCATACAAGTCAATCATTCTGCAGTTTGATCAGTTTCACTATTAAGACTACTCCTGTGTGCTTCACTTAAATTATTTTCATATTCTATTTTTTTAAAGATACTGGAATATAAATTTAGAAAGTATCACCACATTTTATTTTTCTAAATAAAAGAAATCATATTATAGTGTTTTAGATATAAATGTTAACTGTAAAAGCAGTTGATTGTCATCTCATTCTATTATTCCATGAAGTGTTTTTAGACCAGCAAGACAGATGTCCTTGCAGAAAAGCATATTTTTATCGCTTTTGTTAAAGGTATTCAGCTTGCATAATATTCTGTTGCTTGAGTGATGTTTTTTTTTTCCATTAAAGAATAACATGCAAAGTGTTTCAAAATTGTATTGGAATCTGCAGTCATTCCACTTACCACGTAATTTATATGAAGGAATCAGCTTTCCAAATATATTTAAAAAGACAAGTGATGTTTTCAGCCTTTTGCAACTTATTTTTTTTTGTAATTAAAAAAATTAAGCTCAATTACTTGGCACTCGATGTAATTAAAAAAATTTGCAAGATATTTGTAGCCAACTTGTGTTATGCCACAAAGTGAACAGTTTGTTTCAGCCTTTGAAAAAGATCAGCATTTTTTTTTGTCTCTACAGATAAGTGGGAAAATGATGGCAACCTATGAATTTGCTGTCCACTGGTCATAACGCTACAACACTTTTGTTAAGATGATCTCTTACTAAAAACAGAACCTTCACATTTCTTATATATTTGCAAGGTTACATCTTTTTTTTTTTAACTTCCTACATTATATATTAATTAGAAAATAATATTTATTAAAAAGTCACTCAACACATATTTTGGAATGAATACGTAGAGCATTGTTCTGCACACTGAGGATACAACTGTGAACAAATAGGCAAAATTCCCTACCCACCACGGAGCCTACATTCTGGTGGAGTGAGGCAGGCAGTATACAGATGAGTGAAATACATCATGTATCATGTAGTCACTGTCTTAGCCTGTTGGAACTACTATAACAAAACACTGACTACGTAGATTATAAACAACAGAAACTTAGTGCTCCCAGTTTGGGAAGTTGGAAAGTCCAAGATCAAGGGACATGGCTCCTGGGTAAGGCCCCTTCCTGCTTTATAGCCAGTACCTCCTTGCTGTGTCTTCACGTTGTGGAAGGGGCTAAGGATCCTTCTGAGTTCTCTTTTATAAATGTATTAATATTGTTCATGAAGGCTCCACCCTTATGACCTAAGCATCTCACAAAGGCCCCACCTTCTAATTCTGTTACATAGGATATTAGGATTTCAACATATGAATTTTGCAGAGACACAAACATTAGGGTCATAACAGTCATAAATGCTATGGAGAAAAAAGGAAAAAAAGAGAAAGAGCATGACAGACTAGGAGGGTCTGGGGCCTGGGGAGCTGCATTTTAAATCAAAATTGGGAGAATATAAACTGGCTGTTACACACATGATCCCCAAACACGGTGTCATTTAATGAGTTTCCATTGTTGTGTATCATGTAGAAAACCCAAATTTCTATATGGCCCTTCTTTTATTGAATTAATATAACAATTACTACTACAAATAAAAATTGTATCATCTGGTGCGCTTAGAATAAATCTTGTCATTGTGATTTAGATTAAAAAAAAAAAGAATGTTCTAATGTTCTTTTCATAAGCAAAATGGTGGTTTATGCTTTAACAACCTAAGGCCATGAAAAGAGCCCAGTGGTGGTTCAATTAGGTTCCACTGTGGGTAAAAAAGCCCTGACAGGGGCGCCTGGGTGGCTCAGTTGTGTCCAGCTCTTGATTTTGGCTTGGGTCATGGTCTTGGGTCCTGGGATCAAGCCCTGCAGCGGGTTCCACACTTAGTGGGAAGTGTGCTTGTCTCCTTCTTCCTTTGCCCCTCCCTCTGCTTGCTCTCTCTGTCTCTCTCTCAAATAAATAAATCTTTAAAAAGAAATAAAGGCCTGACAAATAGTGACTTAAACTAATGTGTTTATCTTATCAATATAAATGAAGAAAGGAGACTGGTGATCTCGTTCTAGAGTGGCAACTCAGTGGTATTATGAACCCAGCCCCTTCTCTCCCTCTCTCCCTCTTTCTCTCTCTCTCCTTTTCCTTTTGTTTATGTAGCTTCTTTTCTAAAGTCATCTCATGGTAAGCATGCAGTAAAGGGTCAACTAGGGAATGTGGGGTGCTGACAGTGTAGCTGTCTCAACTGGCTGGAGTGACTCCAACTCCGCACATTACAAAGAAAAGACTGGCCCATGAGGGGCTCCTGGGAGATACTGAGCCTTTGGAATATCCTGCCTGGCGAGAGTGTCCCTGCAACCTTCGGCAATGACAGATAGCTTATGATAACTGTGTGATTTATTCCCCCCTGGGCCCTGGGCCACACAATCGGTTTGAGTTCTGAGGGGGCTGAAGTTACTTGCATGTGTGTTCCAGCCCTATATGACTGACTTCTGGTAAAAACTTTGGGCCCTCAGGTGAGCATCTCTGTTTGGCAACATTTGATATTTGTCATACTTCACAAGGAAAATGAAATGAGGTCTCTGAAACGCTGCTGGAGAGGACACTTGGAAATTCATGCCCAGTTTCTGTGGGATGTCCCCTCTGGGTCTGATCTTTTTCTTTTACTTTTTCTATTGTATATCTTTTTGTTGCAACAAGCCATACCATGAGTAATCCAGCTTTTCTGGGTTCTGTGAGTCTTGCTAGTGAATCACTGAACTTGAGAGTGGTTTGGGGTCCTTGACACAGTAGGTGATTGCTGTTACATCTGTGTTGTAGGTAATGGGAAGGAGCCCATGACTTTCCCAGTAAGGATACTTAATGAAAATTGAACACAATACTTTTTATGTATTATTGGCTGAGATCTGGTTACAGGATCACACTAGCTGTAATTTTATGGTCTGGCAGCAGCACGCTCATCCAAAATTTGGATCCCTGACACTAAAGTAAAGGAAGAGAGTGGATTTAAGAAGGAACAAGAAGTCTTCTCCAAAAATAGGATCGAATTTGGCTTAGGAGAAAAATACACCTTTCATCTGTTTGATGTTTGCTATTTTTTAAACTTTTACTTTTTCTACTTAGTATTGTATAGTTTTAATTTAAAAGTAAATTGACTTATTTATTGCTTTTAAAATCTTCATTGAGAGGTGCCTGAGTGATTTGGTCGGGTAAGCATCCAACTCTTGATTTTGACTCAGGTCATGATCTCAGGGTCATAAGGTTGAGCCCCGGGTTTGTCTCCACACTGGGCATGGATCCTGCTTAAGATTCTCTCTCTCCCTCTCTCTCCCTCTTCCTCACTCTCCCTCTCTGAAAATGAAAAATTAAAAAAAATAAAATGTTATTGAAAATGTAGTGTTTTAATATAGATTTTTCTGTCTTCCTTATGTATTTTCTTATTTAATATATGCATGCTGTAAACTTTACTCAGGTCCCTATGCTAAATTAATGAGGTACTTCTAATGCAAGTAACTGTACTTGATAAAGATCAAATGTTTGGTAAGAATTTAGCTGTTTTTTTAGGACCACAATGAAATCTTAGTTTTGCATTTGTCTGCCTACCTATCTACCTACCTACCTACCTCTTCCTCCTCCTCAATCTATATATCTATCAACTAATGGAGCTGACTTTCTGGTCACATTTCTCATCAATTCAGTACTGTCCTTCTAAGATTTCCTTAGAGCTAATGCATTCTTTCTCTGGGCTTGATGTAGGTCCTGTGGTGCCTCATTTCCGTACAGCAATCTGGATATGCTCCCTCTCCTCCTTGTCTTCCCCTTTTGAACCAATTTCCCTGTTTTCCATCATTGTGGTGTTAGGTTATCCATGATATTTGTCCTCCTTCACAGCCCCTGAAAAGGAGGAAGTCCAAATCATTCTAGGCATAGGGGTAACCATGGTCTGTATCATGTGACACCTTTCTCCCTCCGCCCTCCCCCACCTGGCCCCAGGGGTGAGCAATTGACCAGTCCCTAGGCTTATCCATGCAGTCACTTGACACATGAAAACTCTGCCCAAAGATTGGCTGGGAAAATTAGACTGTTTCTCTTGTGAATTTCAACTGGCAAAACTGGATTGGGTAGTTGAAGCAGAAGTTGAAAAAACAAACATTCAGAGGAAATGGTGAGACAGAAAAGCCATTGGAAAATGAGGTAAGAGGGATGAATGCTATTATTGGTAGTTGGTGAAAAGAGAAAAAATGAAGACCAGAGCTGAATATCATGCAAGCAGAGAAACAGTAAACTCCTGTTTCCCAGGTAAAAAAAATCCATTTGTTTCCTAAAACTATCTGAGCCCCCACTTCTGTTTCAGTCTCTGTGACACTCTATGCTCCAAGATTCCCATGAGATTCCTGCGGTCCTCTTGTGAACATTTATCTTTACAGTTAAACCTCTCGTTACTTGAAGTAATCCTGTATGAACCCAAATCACATCAGTTTTACCAATTTTAGATGATTCTTTCTCTTTTATCCTCCAATGACTAGTCCTAGTTCTGAACTCCAATCTTCGCTTTCTTTCATTCTTCACAACTTTGTTCTTCACAATTCTGTTCTTGGGAGAGTTCACTTGTACTCTCAGCATGGGCATAAACTCTTTTTAGTATATCTCTACAAAGACTCACAATTTATATTTATGTGTGAAAGCAAATCCTCAGTGACTGCTGTTAAACATTTAAACCAACCCCTACCTTTCCTCGGCCCTTCTTTGCTTCACATTTTTGTTGTAAGACACACTACCCCAAATAGAGATTATCCCCCCATACAGTCTCCTGGAGGAATAGGACTGGTTCTCTCTCTCCCTCTATCTCTGTATAAACAGATGAGTTTATATAACTTCTACACAACTATAGTTGTCATGTGATTTATAAGTCAGATCTTGGTAATTGCTGGAATGGCTCACTGTACTAAATGATATGCAGAACACATTAACAAGATGTGTATGTCAGGGGATTTACATTTTCCTTCTTAAAAACTTTTATGGTGACATTGTCCCTCAGCCAGTGGTTTTCAAAAATTCTTAAGCAATTGGGCCATTTTTCCAAATGTGAATATATATATATATATATATATATATATATATATATACATATATATATATAATAAAACATGCAGAGAAGAGCTGTTCTGTTGGAAACAGGAATAGAAAACCCAAAGACTCCCTGTATTGGTACCTTATCCTGCCCCAAATCCCTTTTGGCTGCTCCTTGAAATACCTTGTTAGAGCCCACAGCTCTCTGGAGTGCCCTTTGAAAACACTTGCCTGAATTTTGAGACCCATAAACAAAGGCTATGTGGTATTAGCTGGTGGAGATGAATAGTTGGCCACCATCCAGGGTCAAACTTCTCTGTAGCCCTGGGGTCCCTGAGTCAGACTCTTATACTGTCAGAGGAAGGTACTTACCCCTTGTGAAGCACTTACATGTTTCTCTCTCTCTCTCTCTCTCTCTCTCTCTCTCTGTTGTATCTGGTAAGAACATTCTCACAGCTTTATAAGTGGTTCTGGCTGACCTTTCATTTGTGTCTTGAGGGAGTATAGTAACTTTCCACAGCATATTTTGTGCTTTGCCCCACAGCATAGGATAACGCTTAGCTTATCTCCCCACATTCCTATCCCCTTATAGCTATGGTATGTATCCTATGAGCAATGGCACTGAGCCTTTGGTTTCTGTGATAACAGATGCATAAGTGAAGTACTAAGATGACTCGAGATGGTGTCTCACCTCTTCAGACTGCCTGGGTCTCAGTGAGCCACCATTGAGTCTCTGTTTTATATGAAAACAAGGCTTCGGTTAGTACAGGTAGGAGATGCCCTGAAAGAAACCTCATCTTGAGGGATCACCCTCAGCATTTAGCTGTGTTGGCCAGATGGAGAGCTGTGTCCTTACAAGGCTGCCATACTCTGGGGCCTGACCTATCTTGGTATGATGCTCTCCTTTTCTTTCCTGCTCACATATACTCTCCTCTCCTCTTTTCTGTTATTTAAGCATGGTATAAATATCTCTGTCACAATTTAAAAGAGTGACATGTGGATTTCTGTATTTGAGTTCCCAACCCAACTTTCACATCCTGATCCTCTCCTGCTCTGTCTTCGTGGGAGGTGATAGTATAGCGATACCAGTTACTTGGAGCAGCTGGTGAGGAATCCTCTGACTATGAGGGGCAGTATGAGGGGCTGGTGAATTCTCCCTTCATGAGTAACTTGGGAGAACAAACATGACTTATTTCTGTGACTGCTTAAATATCCAGGAGGTATTCAGGGACATATCAGAGGATAAGGTTGTATCACTGGTAATCTTGTCAGAAGAGGGACTTGGAGTGATAATATGGACTGACATAGTTTGCTGTGGAAGTAGGATGAAGCTACATAAGGATTGAATTAACATATATATATAATTATATATATTTATATATATAATCTCACTGAACACAGCAATACTGAGCTCATGGTGATCACCCACACAATGAATAGTAGTAATTTTTTTAAAAAAATTTTATTTATTTATTCATGAGAAACACACACACACACACACAGAGAAAGAGGCAAAGACACAAGCAGAGGGAGAAGCAGGCCCCATGCAGGGAGCCCGACGTGTGACTCCATCCCGGGTCTCCAGGATCACGCCCTGGGCTGAAGGAGGTGCTAAACCGCTGAGCCACCCAGGCTGCCCTATAGTAGTAATTTTAGTATTATTATTGTCATCATTTTTGTTTGTTTGTTTAACATCAACCTGATGCATCTGGGTTGACAATTTAGATTGATAATATGATGTTAGATCTTGGTGAGGTCTAGTTAATTCTTTTATTCTACAATACATCACCACCATAGTTTCCCTAGTACATATCATCATGCCTAGTATCATAATAAGTTTTCAAAAAAAAGTTTTTGGAATGACTGAGGGAGTTCTCAACCTTGGCATATAGTTTCCCAAGTATAGATTCTGACATGCTGATGGATCCATATACTGCTATCACCATGAATGGAAAAGGAAAACAAAACAGCTTATGCTAATTAGTATCATTTTGACTAAATTTTGGATTTGCTTATGTCCCAAGTTGTGATGCCAGCTTTCATAATTTTTAGACTCTGTACTTGAAGAGGGGGCTTCATACTGCTATAGGAAGCATTGGGTGGGAGTTACAGATGTTTTCAGTCTGTGTTTATTAAGCATTGACAGCCACTTGAGGATGGCTCTTGGCAAGTGCAAAGTTGCTGGAACACAAAGGTTGCACCATATGCAAAGTATTGGGCCTCTGCCTGCACTTTGTTTGCTTTCTAACAGTTTGGAGCCAATAGCTTAGAACACAGTGGTGTTAAACTAGGTTTACACTTCAATGAAAGGGGAAGTTTTATCAGATAATACATTTTTATAGGTCCTGTTTATGGTGTGGTTGGCAAAGGAATAATTAAAATCTACCACATATTCTTTTTTCTCAATCTATTTTATTTTAACCAAAGGCCACTTAAATGTCCAACTAAATCAGTCAATTATGGGAGAAACAAGTTTTCTTTGTGCATTTTAGATATTCTGGCACTTTCTTGGGAAAAAGTTACAGAACATTTCCACAGAACTACCTTGCCTTGATGCTGGGGTTTATTAGGGCCCCACTGCCCGTATTTGAACAGAAGCAGTGAGCCTTTACATGTTGGACAACAATCAGAAAAACCGTATCCTGTTGAGTTTTGCCTTGTGGTTATAGTAGTAGAGGAAGAGACAGATGTATAAGTAACTGTTTTGCAAACTGCACTAGGAAAGACGACATACTCCTTTCTTCAGTCATTTCAAATGCATCCTGAGCAGACATCCCTAAGATATTTAGAGTGCTTTAATTTTCTGCACACTTTGAATTTTATAACATTGTTTGCCAGCTTTATATTTTGCTTCAGGTATTCAGTTCAAAAATAGCATAACTTATAAGTACGTTCTGTTTTTAAAAATTACAGAGCCAAGTTCTACAAATCCTGATAAAATTATGAGGAAGAATGGGAGATGCCAAAAAATTGTTTAATATATCAATATCTACAACACAAGCTTTGATCATGAAATTATCTCCACTTATGTATAAAGTTAAGGAGACTTAAGTTAAGACCCTAGAAGTATTAGATATTTTTCTTCAAAAGAAATTAAGGATTTTTTAAAATCCTTTTTTTTAATTTATTTTTTATTGGTGTTCAATTTACCAACATGCAGAATAACCCCCAGTGCCTGTCACCCATTCACTCCCACCCCCCGCCCTCCTCCCCTTCTACCACCCCTAGTTCGTTTCCCAGAGTCAGGAGTCTTTATGTTCTGTCTCCCTTTCTGATATTTCCCACACACTTCTTCTCCCTTCCCTTATATTCTCTTTCACTATTATTTATATTCCCCAAATGAATGACAACATATAATGTTTGTCCTTCTCCGATTGACTTACTTCACTCAGCATAATACCCTCCAGTTCCATCCACGTTGAAGCAAATGGTGGGTATTTGTCGTTTCTAATGGCTGAGTAATATTCCATTGTATACAAAAACCACATCTTCTTTATCCATTCATCTTTCGATGGACACTGAGGCTCCTTCCCAGTTTGGCTACTGTGGCCATTGCTGCTAGAAACATCGGGGTGCAGGTGTCCCGGCGTTTCATTGCAGCTGTATCTTTGGGGTAAATCCCCAACAGTGCAATTGCTGGGTCGTAGGGCAGGTCTATTTTTAATTCTTTGAGGAACCTCCACACAGTTTTCCAGAGTGGCTGCACCAGTTCACATTCCCACCAACAGTGTAAGAGGGTTCCCTTTTCTCCACATCCTCTCCAACATTTGTGGTTTCCTGCCTTGTTAATTTTCCCCATTCTCACTGGTGTGAGGTTGTATCTCATTGTGCTTTTGATTTGTATTTCCCTGATGGCAAGTGATGCAGAGCATTTTCTCATGTGCATGTTGGCCATGTCTATGTCTTCCTCTGTGAGATTTCTCTTCATGTCTTTTGCCCATTTCATGATTGGATTGTTTGTTTCTTTGCTGTTGAGTTTAATAAGTTCTTTATAGATCCTGGAAACTAGCCCTTTATCTGATACGTCATTTGCAAATATCTTCTCTCATTCTGTAGGTTGTCTTTGAGTTTTGTTGACTGTATCCTTTGCTGTGCAAAAGCTTCTTATCTTGATGAAGTCTCAATAGTTCATTTTTGCTTTTGTTTCTTTTGCCTTCGTGGATGTATCTTGCAAGAAGTTACTGTGGCCGAGTTCAGAAAGGGTGTTGCCTGTTCTCCTCTAGGATTTTGATGGAATCTTGTCTCACATTTAGATCTTTCATCCATTTTGAGTTTATCTTTGTGTATGGTGCAAGAGAGTGGTCTAGTTTCATTCTTCTGCATGTGGATGTCCAATTTTCCCAGCACCATTTATTGAAGAGACTGTCTTTCTTCCAGTGGATCGTCTTTCCTCCTTTATCGAATATTAGTTGACCATAAAGTTCAGGGTCCACTTCTGGGTTCTCTATTCTGTTCCATTGATCTATGTGTCTGTTTTTGTGCCAGTACCACACTGTCTTGATGACCACAGCTTTGTAGTACAACCTGAAATCTGGCATTGTGATGCCCCCAGCTATGGTTTTCTTTTTTAAAATTCCCCTGGCTATTCGGGGTCTTTTCTGATTCCACACAAATCTTAAAATAATTTGTTCTAACTCTCTGAAGAAAGTCCATGGTATTTTGATAGGGATTGCATTAAATGTGTATATTGCCCTGGGTAACGTTGACATTTTCACAATATTAATTCTGCCAATCCATGAGCATGGAATATTTTTCCATCTCTTTGTGTCTTCCTCAATTTCTTTCAGAAGTGTTCTATAGTTTTTAGGGTATAGATCCTTTACCTCTTTGGTTAGGTTTATTCCTAGGTATCTTATGCTTTTGGGGGCAATTGTAAATGGGATTGACTCCTTAATTTCTCTTTCTTCAGTCTCATTGTTAGTGTATAGAAATGCCACTGACTTCTGGGCATTGATTTTGTATCCTGCCACGCTGCCAAATTGCTGTATGAGTTCTAGCAATCTTGGGGTGGACACTTTTGGGTTTTCTATGTAGAGTATCATGTCATCAGCAAAGAGGGAGAGTTTGACTTCTTTGCCAATTTGAATGCCTTTAATGTCTTTTTGTTGTCTGATTGCTGAGGCTAGGACTTCCAATACTATGTTGAATAGCAGTGGTGAGAGTGGACATCCCTGTCTTGTTCCTCATCTTAGGGGAAAGGCTCCCAGTGCTTCCCCATTGAGAATGATATTTGCAGTGGGCTTTTCGTAGATGGCTTTTAAGATGTGGAGGAATGTTCCCTCTATCCCTACACTCTGAGGAGTTTTGATCAGGAATGGATGCTGTATTGTGTCAAATGCTTTCTCTGCATCTAATGAGAGGATCATATGGTTCTTGGTTTTTCTCTTGCTGATATGATGAATCACACTGATTGTTTTACAGGTGTTGAACCAGCCCTGTGTCCCGGGGATAAATCCTACTTGGTCATGGTGAATAATTTTCTTAATGTGTTGTTGGATCCTATTGGCTAGTATCTTGTTGAGAATTTTTGCATCCATGTTCATCAGGGATATTGGTCTGTAATTCTCCTTTTTGGTGAGGTCTTTGTCTGGTTTTGGAATTCAGGTGATGCTGGCCTCATAGAATGAGTGTGGAAGTACTCCATCTCTTTCTGTCTTTCCAAACAGCTTTAGTAGAATAGGTGTGGTTTCTTCTTTAAACGTTTGATAGAATTCCCCTGGGAAGCCATCTGGCCCTGGACTTTTGTGTCTTGGGAGGTTTTTGATGACTGCTTCAATTTCCTCCCTGGTTATTGGCCTGTTCAGGTTTGCTATTTCTTCCTGTTCCAGTTTTGGTAGTTTGTGGCTTTCCAGGAATGCGTCCATTTCTTCTAGATTGCCTAATTTATTGGCATAGAGCTGTTCATAATATGTTTTTAAAATCGTTTGTATTTCTTTGGTGTTGGTAGTGATCTCTCCTTTCTCATTCATGATTTTATTAATTTGAGTCTTCTCTCTCTTCTTTTTAATAAGGCTGGCTAATGGTTTATCTATCTTATTAATTCTTTCAAAGAACGAACTCCTGGTTCTGTTGATCTGTTCCACAGTTCTTCTGGTCTCGATTTCATTGAGTTCTACTCGAATCTTTATTAACTCTCTTCTTCTTCTGGGTGTAGGATATTTGCTGTTTTTTCTCTAGCTCCTTTATGTGTAAGGTTAGCTTTTGTATTTGACTTCTTTCCAGTTTTTGAATGGATGCTTGTATTGCGATGTATTTCCCCCTTAGGACTGCTTTTGCTGCATCCCAAAGATTTTGAACGGTTGTATTCATTCTCATTAGTTTCCATGAATCTTTTTAATTCTTCCTTAATTTCCCGCCACAGATTCCTTCCAGACTTCTTGTGATTTAGTTCTAATTTCAAGGCGTTATGGTCTGAGAATATGCAGGGGACGATCCCAATCTTTTGGTATCGGTTCAGACCCGATTTGTGACCCAGTATGTGGTCTATTCTGGAGAAAGTTCCATGTGCACTTGAGAAGAATGTGTATTCAGTTGAGTTTGGATGTAAAGTTCTTTAGATATCTGTGAAATCCATCTGGTCCAGTGTATCATTTAAAGCTCTCGTTTCTTTGGAGATTTTGTGCTTAGAAGACCTATCGAGTATAGAAAGAGCTACATTGAAGTCACCAAGTATAAGTGTATTATTATCTAAGTATTTCTTCAGTTTGGTTATTAATTGATTTATATATTTGGCAGCTCCCACATTCGGGGCATATATATTGAGGATTGTTAAGTCCTCTTGTTGGATAGATCCTTTAAGTATGATATAGTGTCCCTCTTCATCTCTTACTACAGTCTTCGGGGTAAATTTTAGCTTATCTGATATAAGGATGGCTACCCCTGCTTTCTTTTGAGGACCATTCGAATGGTAGATGGTTCTCCAACCTTTTATTTTCAGGCTGTAGGTGTCCTTCTGTCTAAAATGAGTCTCTTGTAGACAGCAAATAGATGGGTCCTGCTTTTTTATCCAGTCTGAAACCCTGCGCCTTTTGATGGGGTCATTAAGCCCGTTCACATTCAGAGTTACTATTGACAGATATGAGTTTAGTGTCATCATGATATCTATTCAGTCCTTGTTTTTGTGGATTGTTCCCCTGAACTTCTTCTTAAAGGGGAATTTTAAGAGTCCCCCTTAAAATTTCTTGCAGAGCTGGTTTGGAGGTCACATATTCTTTCAGTTCCTGCCTGTCTTGGAAGCTCTTTATCTCTCCTTCCATTTTGAATGAGAGCCTTGCTGGATAAAGTATTCTTGGTCGCATGTTCTTCTCATTTAGGACCCTGAATATATCCTGCCAGCCCTTTCTGGCCTGCCACGTCTCTGTGGAGAGGTCTGCTGTTACCCTAGTACTCCTCCCCATAAAAGTCAGGGATTTCTTGTCTTTTGCTGCTTTAAGGATCTTCTCTTTATCTTTGGAATTTGCAAGCTTCACTATTAAATGTCGAGGTGTTGAACGGTTTTTATTGATTTTAGGGGGGGATCTCTCTATTTCCTGGATCTGAATGCCTGTTTCCCTTCCCAGATTGGGAAAGTTTTCAGCTAGGATTTGTTCAAATACATATTCTGGCCCTCTGTCCCTTTCGGCGCCCTCGGGAACCCCAATTAAACGTAGGTTTTTCTTCCTCAGGCTGTCGTTTATTTCTCTTAATCTATCCTCATGGTCTTTTAATTGTCTGTCTCTTTTTTCCTCAGTTTCCCTCTTTGCCATAAACTTGTCTTCTATGTCACTCACTCATTCTTCCACCTCGTTAACCCTAGTCCTTAGGACTTCTAGTTTGGATTGCATCTCATTCAATTGATTTTTAATTTCTGCCTGATTGGATCTAAATTCTACAGTCATGAAGTCTCTTGAGTCTTTTATGCTTTTTCTAGAGCCACCAGTAGCTGTATAATAGTGCTTCTGAATTAGCTTTCTGACATTGAATTGTAATCCAGATTTTGTAACTCTGTGGGAGAGAGGGCTGTTTCTGATTCTTTCTTTTTAGGTGAGGTTTTCCTTCTAGTCATTTTGCTCAGTGCAGAGTGGCTAAAAGCAATTTGTATTGGGAAAAGGAGAAAAAGAGAGGAGAGAAAGAAGGAAAGAAGAGAGAAAAAGAAAAAAAGAAAAAAGGAAGACAAAAAGAAAAAAAGAGAAAGAAAAAGAAAGAAAGGAAAAAAAGGGTGGGGGAAGGAAAAAATCAAAAAGCAAGCAAACAAACAAACAAAACAAAACAGCAACAACATCAACAACAAAAACCCACGGGGAGTATCTTCTGATTCTGTATCCTTTAAGTCCGTTGACTTCCCCTGGAACTTGTCGGTCTAGCTGGTCTTCTGGGGGAGGGGCCTGCTGTGCTGATTTTCAGGTGTTAGCACTTGGGGGAGCTGCTCTGCCCCCTGCCTGGTGCAGGGCTCAGTGGGGGTTGTTTACCCCGTGAGGCCCCAGGAGGAACAACCACAGTGGCGGAGGCAGCTCTGGAGCCCTGGAGTCAGCTCCTGCAGTAACCCCAGAGCTCTCCGTCTGCAGGGGCTGGAGGCTCCGGGGCGGGGCCGCTGATCTGCTCAGCTCGGGGCAGGAGCGTCCTCGCTGTCCTGGGCCCTCCCGGCCTCTGCCTGTCCCGGGGGAGGCCGGATCCTGGGCTGTGTCCCGGCGCCCTGTGCTCCGGGGCCTGCGCTGTTGGATTCGCGCTCCCGCCCCGCAGCCCCCTCCGCGGAGCCGCCGCCCGAGCCCCTCCGAGCTGCTCCGGCTCCCGCCGTGCGCGCTGCAGCCCTTAGGGAGCTCGGCGCACTCTCCCGGGGCGCAGGTGTCTGTTAGTGTCCCCGGGAGCCCGAGGGCATCCCCGCCCTCCTGGGTCCTGCTCCAACTCCCTGCGAGCCCCTTTCCGCCCGCCGGGAAGGTTGGTGCAGCTCCTGCTCCTCCGGGACGGGGCTCTCCTGTCCTGGGGACACTCGCCCCGGCCTCAGCCCGGCTCCTCGCGGGGCCCCTCCCCCTCGGAGGCCTTTTGTTTCTTTATTTCTTTTTCCCCGTCTTCCTACCTGGATAGAAGCGCGAACTCTTCTCACTGTAGCGTTCCAGCTGGTCTCTCTTTAAATCTCAGGCCGAATTCGTTGATTTTCAGGATGATTTGAAGGTTATCTAGGTAATTTGGTGGGGACAGGTGACGTGGGGACCCTACTCTTCCGCCATCTTGCTCCTCCTTCCTAAATCCTTTTTTTAAAAGCCAAATTATAATGGTTTGAGGATGGAGATTGAATGGTATTAGGATTCTAATTTTCATGCTGCCAATAATCTTATTAGCCAGACAAATTAGATCTTATTTATATGATCCAAAATGCTATGTGCGGAGTGAGATAATGTTTTGCATGGTTCTCTGTTCTCAGAGAGAGAGAGAGAGAGAGAGAAAGAGAGAAACATCACTGGCTTATCTACAATCACTTGTTGAGAATCAGTTATGTGTCTAGGACTGAAATATGAGGGGGAATAAAAGAAATGGAGTAGGCAGTCCTATTGTTGGGTAGAAATTCTAAGGGGAAATATATTAAATATAATATAATTAAATATATTAAAATATTTTGACTTTTTAAAAAAGATTTTATTTATTTATTTCAGAGACAGAGAGTGTGAGTGCACGGAGAGGAAGAGAGAATCCTCCAGCGGACTCCCCACTGAGCACAGTGCTTGATGAGGGGCTCAATCCCATGACCTCGAGATCATGACCTGGGCAGAAACCAAGAAATCAGAGGCTTAACCAGATGAGCTACCCAGGTTCCCCTTGACTGGTGACTTTTAATAAATGCCCATTCAGTGGTGGCTCCTGGTCCTTGCTCTGCTCCATTGTCAGTCTCCATTGGTGACACCCATTCCTCTCCAAACAAACATATCATGCTCAACTAAAGCCCAGCTCAGACAGAAGTCGGAGACACATTCCCCTTCACCTTCCTGCCAGCCTTCACATGCCTCAATTGGTATAAAGTCTACCAGGCATTTTAGAACTTTTCCCTGATGTTGCATTTTTTTCATAACTGAAACTGTTGCTGTTCTTATACTTCATGCTTCCTCCCAAAAGTATCTTTATGAAAGTTCTCTAGTCTCAGAGGGATAAATTTTTTTTTCATATCTAGAGAAGTGACTACAAATAAGTGTTTTTGTTGACTTTCAAACTGGTTGTGTGAATTCTGTAAGTGCTTTGCCTAATTCTATGCTGGTAAGTGACCTCTTAATAAAGGACTAAGGAAGCGACGGCATTTGCAAGTGCAGAGACTCACTCTTCTCCCACCACCCTTCAGCACAAGAGACTAACAACCGTAAATTTTCACATATTCCTGACCTAGATGCATTTCTTTCTTTTTTTTCTTAAGATGCATTTCTTTAACAAGTATTTTTTCACAAGTATTTTTATGTGTATGATGGAGTTATTTGCACAGTAAAAAGCTTGTACCGAGTAATAGGAGCTTAAATCAGCTGAGCAGGGGCAGACCTGGTTTGGCACAGGTCATGATCTCAGGGTTGTGCGATTGAGCCCTTTCAGGCTCTGCACAGGTAGAGAATCTGCTTGAGATTTCTCTCCCTCTCCCTTCATCCCTCCTTCCACTCATATACACTCTCTGTAAAAAAATAAAATAAAACTAAAACAACAACAACAAAAAAAGATTTGTTGGCATCCCAGGCGGAAGTGCCTGCAAATACCTGAGAGATATGTTAGGGAATGACAGGTGATTTTAAATTTCTTGAGCAGGTAGGAGTCGGGGGTGAAAGATGCAGTTGGATGGGTGTTAGGGACATGTAATGAAATGATCCTTTAAGCCTCAGTACGAAGTTTATTGTGGGAAAAACAAGTAACAGGGCTAGATATGTATTAGTGTAGATCACGATGACATTTTTCAAAATTATAAATATAAGTAATTGCACATGGGTATACATCTGATTGCTTTATTCTAGTTGTCCAGTTCTCTAAGTTTTTCAAGCACTCTAAGTACTTTTCTTATCTTTTTTTCTTCATACTTAGTTCAACTTCACATGAAACTGTCTCCTATCATAACTGTTCAAAAATAGGATAAGAAAATTCTTGAGTTGGGTCCTAGGAGGGCATGTTAGGATGTCCTCATATGACAGCCAGTGTCCTCTTCCAATCAAGAAGCAGCAGAGCTGTTTAAACTGGACACACTGAAAATACATCTGGAATCAGCTGCTTGATAAACATTTGGAAAAGCTATTCTCTACAGAGGAACGTCCTTCTCCATTGTTTCAATGGAGCATTTGGTTTCTAGGAGATCATCAAATAAAAGTCCAACTGCACGGTTTTGCCTCTGGGCACAGCCTTTTTCTTTTTTCCTTCCAGCTCCTTCTCTCCTCATTAGTAATGTAATTCTCTTGGGTACCCCTGAGTAAAGAAAGACATCTGTTTCTATTTTCTTCTTCCTAGAGAGAGGAACAGGATCTCTATACATCATTGAATAGATTAGTATCATGAGTATTAGCATAAGCCCGAAGACCAGGGGAAATCAGGGACTCAGAAGACAGGATGCAAAGTGTTTTCCTCATACCTTAGGATATTTTACTGCTATTGCCACTCAGTGTGAAGGGAAGCCATTTTTCTTTTTTTTTCATTTTCTTTACTCCCCTTCCTCCTTCTCTCTCTTTCTTTCTTCCTTTTTTTGCTTTTTGTTTTGTTTGTTTAATGTGTAGAGTTAGCAAACAGATAGGTATTGTACTTCCTCTGAAAGTGTGAATTTACTTTTACATTCTAAATTAGAAAATGATAATTTTATTTTCTATAGCCTCTTACAAGTAAAATATGTCTCAACTGGTCCATGACTTAGATGAAAGTCTCATATATATATGAGACAAGACACTAATGCATTAAAACAAGAGATAGTATATTTGCCTTTCAACACCATGGTTAATTCTGTTATTTTGGTAATTCATTTTGGGTGAAGTATGCTTTATGATTTATGAACACATTCAGTAATAAGGGACTGATACATTATTATCACAAATCAGTTATTTTCAAAAATATACACAACTTCAGCTAGGTTAAGGTGGTTTGATCTTGTGACTGTTTTCTTTCACAAATTATTTGATTCTATCAGAATGCCTTGTGAGAGTTTCCCTTGTACTATTTATCAGTCTAACTCTCATATTTCATGAATATTAAGTAAGAAATATACCCCATCTTGCATGTTGCCTACATAACACTTAAATATTAAATACATCTTAATATTTATTGTTTCTTTGAAGAGAGTGTCATTTTTTAAAAAGCATTTTGTTTGAAACTGACAGTTGAAAACAAGAAAATCAACGTTTGTTATTGGCACACTATGCGCCAGGCTTTGTATATACAATATATTATTTAAACCTTACACAAATTCTAAATTGGCTGTTGTTTTCTCCATTTTATAGATAAAGATGCTCAGGCTGAGAGAGGCTGAAAGATTTGGCCTTGTTCGTATAAAATCCAAGTACTGGAGGTTTGAATAAAATTCAGATCTTCCTGGCTTCAAATCCATGCTCTTTGCAGAAATTATATAAAAAGTTTGAGGACTACCGACACTTCTGAGTAAATTAAATGTTTTGTGCCAGATTCAGATAAGATTTCATACTCCCAGAACTTGTTACCAAAATAGGCTTTTCCCAAAGCCTTTCCCAGACAATTCAGTCATTGTTTTAAGTGGTCACTTCTTTAAGCTAAGTATTGTTTGATTTGCTGGTGTTCACTTGGCTGGGGCTGCAAACTGGTGAGATATTGAAGCTAGAAGCTAGAAGCATCTGATATAGAAGGATCTAAGAATATTTGAGTAGGCTCTGGGGAAGGAAAGAAAACAGTGCAACACTGTTAACCTTTATAGCTGGTAGAGTCTGGGACAAAATAAACATTTCTCCCCTTCCAAGTCCTAACACACTTGAGGTTTGACTTGCGAGCTACTCTCTGATCAGATACTCATTTGCCTTTTAACTAATTAAGGATTCTACCTGAGAAATAAATGATTTTGGTACTCAGTTTCTAGAACAGAAAAACGAGTCTGTCCAGTGATTCAGGTATTGTCTTGTGCATTTCTACTGGAAATAGATTCACTTCCTGTTTTAAATAAAGCCTTTATGTAAAAATGAAAGGTTACTCCTTGAATCCCAGGGTTTTTGTTTTGTTTTTTCTTAGAAAGATAAAAGACAGGGGCACTTGGGTGGCTCAGTTGGTTAAGTGTCCAACTTTTGACCTTGGCTCAGGTCATGATCTCAGGGTTGTGAGATAAAGCCCTGAGTCAATCTCTGCGCTGGGCGTGGATCCTGCTTAAGATTCTCTCTCTTTTTCTCTCTGGACCAACCTTATCCCCCTCCCACATACTTGTGTGTGAGTGCGTGCCTGCTCTCTCTCTCAAACAACAACAAAAAAGATGGAAGATACTTTTATTTAAAATTCTACCAAATAATAGGTTTCATGGAATGTTTTTCTTTATAAGATCTTTCATATCAAAATAGATACAAAAACAGAGGGAGGCCTTGGTTTCTCAATCTTGGCACTATTGACATTTGGCTTGGATCCTTCTTTGTTGTGGGGTGCTATCCTCTGCATAATAGGATGTAGACCAGCACCTCTGGGTTCTACACAACATACATGCCAATAGCACACTCCCCGCCCCCAACTTATGACAATCAAAAATGTTTCCAGGTATTGTCACAAATCTCCTGAGTGACAACCACTTTTAGAACCACTGCCACACACCTCTAACTTTATTTTTAGTGCTGTTTGGTATAGGAAAGAGAATGACAGTCTTAAAGATAGAGAAAGGGAGATAAGAGAGAAAAGTAAGATAAATAAAATTAGATATGCAACAGTAGGATTATTCATAGTATCTCCAACCGAAAACAGTCCAAATGGTCATCATATTGCAAGTGGATAAACAAATTGTGGTACATCCATACACTGGAAATTTAGCGATAAAAAGGAATGAGCTACTGAGTAATGCAAAATCATTTTGCAGTTTGAATGAATTAGAAAAACTATCTTAGTGAAATAAATCAAATGTGCCCCATGATTCCATTTAAATGAAGTTCTAGGAAAGATAGACATATAGTGGCAAGAAGCAGATGATGAGGGGCACCTGGGTGGCTCAGTGGTTGAGCATCTGCCTCTGGCTCAGGTTGTGATCCCTGATCCTGGGATCAAGTCCTGCATCAGGATCCCCACAGAGAGCCTGCTTCTCCCTCTGCCTATGTCTCTGCCTTTCTCTGTATATCATGAATAAATAAATAAAAATCTTAAAAAGAAGCAGATGATTAATGCCTGAAGGTGAGAAAGAGGGACTGACCTCAGAAAGGCATGAGGAAACATTTATGGTGAGAAAATGTCCTGTATTTTGGCTGTAGTAGTGGTTACCTGACTGTGTACATTGCCAGTATGTATGAAATAGATACTTAAAATGGGTTAATTGTATTGTATGTAAATTGTGCTTCAAGAAAGTTGTTAAGAAATAGATGTGAAGAAAAAGGAAGAGAATATAATATAGAGGACAGGAGGAAGAAGATATTTTCAGACTCATCTTTGTAAATAGGCTGTGACAGTTGACCTCGTGGAAGTGGACGTGGATGCCCAGGGCTGGAGGTGATTGGCAGGTCTGATATTTGTCTTGGGAAAATCCGTTGGCAGTCACTATTTTTACACAGCCACTTGTTCCTCGTGGGGCCAGTCAGAATTGTCTCAAAGATGATCTGGCAACTCCTACATCCTTGGGAACTATCATGTAGGAATCCAGAGGCTCCTTTCAGAAAATATGAATAAAGAAGAGGTAAAAGGTTTAATGCTGCTACTAAGTTCCAGAACTAACAATAGAGAGTCAGACAGCAATGTGTCCTCAGACTCAGAGATGCCCCACCAATATTAGGAATGACCTTTTGGAATTTGCTCATTAGCTGAACAGATATTCAGTGTTTCTTTCCTCCTCAACCCACTTTGGGAGCTTCTTGACATAAAACAATGTGAACTAATGATCTGAGGACTTTCATGCATGCTTAGCATACACAGTTTTGCCAAGAAATGGTAAGCAAATGGTGAGAAAAAAGCCAAGGAGGGGCAGCCCTGGTGGCTCAGTGGTTTAGCACTGCCTTCAGCTCAGGGCGTGATGCTAGAGACCTGGGATCAAGTCCCACGTTGGGCTCCCTGCATGGAGCCTGCTTCTCCCTCTGCCTATGTCTCTGCCTCTCTCTGTGTCTCTCATGAATAAATACATAAAATCTTAAAAAAAAAAAGCCAAAGCAAGATAGTTCCTGCCATGGAGTTAGAAGAAGGAAGGGAGCTTTGAAAAAAGAGGTTTAGAATTGACTTAAAAAAAAAAAAGGATTTAAAACTGGACAGTGCAAATCCAGGCTCAGTCGCTTGCTAGCTCAGTTACCTTGAATCGGTTACTTTCCTTTCTGAATCAGTTTCTTGGTATAGAAAATGGGACAATACATCTATTTATAGTTATTATGAGAATACAAAAGTATTGTATTAGTGCCCTAGGGTGGTTGACAAATTACCAGAAACTTGGTGACTTAAAAAATGAGAATTTATTCTCTCACAGTTCTGGAGGACAGGTTTCCAAAATCAAGGTGTTGGCAGGGCCACACTCCCTCTGGAGATTGCAGGAGAAAATCCCTCCTTTTCTCTTCCAGTTTCTGGTGGCTGTCAGCATTCCTGTGACTGCAGCATTCCAATCAGGGCCTTCTCTTTGTCTTTCTGATCTCCCTCTGCCTTTCCTCTTATAAGGACACTTGTCCTTATATTTAGGCCCTCCTTAATCCAGGATGATCTTACTGCAAAGTCCCTAATTATATCAGCAAAGACCCTTTTTTCAAGTAAGGTCACATTCAGAGGTTCCAGGTAGACATATCTTCTAGGTGGAGTGGAGACACAACTCAACCCACTATGTGTACTTCTAGAAAGAGCACAGTGTCAGCTTAGTACGTGGTAGCTATTATGTTCATGATTTTATTTTTATAATTTCATAAAGGCCAAAGAAGTAACTTCTGTAACAATTATTTGAATGCCTCAAATTTCATGTAGTTCTATTCCTGTGGGCACAATAATGTATAAAGACAAATGATTTCTGAAACTAATGAAAATTCTATAATTAATTAGCCCCTTTCCCAATACTGTGATAGTGTTTCCTCTCCTTCTTTTAATGATCTATGTAGCCTCAAATTCTCCCAGTAGGGATGAGCATTAGGACATACAATCAGAATTTTTATTTTACACATTATTTTAACGACAAATATTTATGGAACAATTATGATGATGATAACAGTGAATTGGAAGGCGGTATACAGAGTGTAAGATCTGATAATCTGGGAATTTGCTCCTGCTCCATGGAATGGAAGGGACTAATCTGTTTAGGGTCTTTATGTACAATATCTTATTTACTCATCTATTAAGCTATGAGGTACTTGTTTTCATTCCACTCTCCACACAGACTGTCTCAGAGGTGAAGTCACCCAAGGTGACATAAGTAGAATGAGTGGCTTGGCCACTAGCTTAAGGGACTCCCCTACATATGGAACTTCAAGGATAATAGACGAGATGTTGTAAGCTCACTATCCCACCCCCTTTTTCAAATCAAAAATGTTAATTATGTGCCTCTGAAACGTAATAGCATCTGAAGGTAAGAGTCAAATGAATCTCTGATGTGCTAAGCAGCAGGAGTCTGTGGAGTGGTTCAAAATCCAAAGAAGCTTTTTATGCCTCCCCCTTTTGGTAGGTCTAGTAACGAACTCTTTTCTCCCTCAGTGTCCCTCTGTAGTGATATACAGGCTCGGGATTTTCTATAGATAACACAACACAAGATCAAAATGTGCAGAAGTAAAATAAATGGCGTATGAGGATCATCTGTTGTCCGTGGGCAGCGCGTTGGCAGCGATTGCGCCTGCCTTCCTGCAGACTTGACAGGCATCCTGCTCCCGCACGGTGAAGCGGCTGCACAAGCAGCTTCGGGTGATTAAATCTCAGTCTTTCTGTCAGGAAACTGCCTGTGATGTCTTTTCTCACAACTACTTATGTCTCATTACAAGCCTCCTTTCTTCTCTGTGGATTCGACTCTGTCTTTGTGAGGAAAAGTGCTCACGCGGCACGTCTTGCTTTCAGATCCCTTACCTTTAGATTTCAGGTGCCAGGATGCTTTATTTGCTCATTAACAAAGAAGCTGAAAACAGAAGAAAATCTCCCTGAAAATACTGAAGCTTGCACATGCATTTCTAGTCTGAATATGAATGCTTGAGGGTTTTCCTCCCCAGTTGATTATGAATGCACATTGTTGCTCTGTTTTCACTGATGTTTTCCAAGCAAAGATTACATTTCAAAGAGGATATGTAGTGGATTTGTGCAGTCTTTTAAATGTATAAAAACATGAAGTTTACCAACAGATTTAGAGAAGTGATCCAGCAAAAGCATAAACTTATCTTCTCAGATAAATACTGTAAAAAATATATATGCATATATTCAGCTTGGTATTAAGAACAGGCATTTGGATGGAGGTGATTTGTGGAAAAAAAAAAAAAAACCAAGACCCAAAAAAGCCCATGAAGGTCACGAATAATACTGAGCTGAGGGTTAGCCTCAAGCATCATCTACATCGCTCAGGAATGGATATATTTTTTTAAAGAAAAAACAAAAGTCACAGAAATTGAAACGGCATCCCTCATCCCTTCCTGTAGTTTGCTTTCATTTCTTTCTTAGTTCCATTGATAAATGGTTGTGATGTTTTTCTCAGATGAGTCAGTTCAGGAATTAATGAAGTTGAATGTCAAGTTTATCCGAGAACAAAGCTAGTAGTATGTGGCTTTGGGTTAAGTTCCCCAGAAGCAGAGCTTGAGACGGAGATTCAGTTACACATCTTTTTTTTTAAATTGAAATATAGTTGACACACAATGTTACATTAGCTTCAGGTGTACAAGATAGTGATTTGACAAATCTATTTGTTATGCTGTGCTCGCCACAAGTGTAGCTACCATCTGTCACCATACAATGCTACTACAATACCGTTGACTATTTTCCCTATGCTGAGGTACATGTGTTTTATTGTAGGAGTGGGGTTCAAGAAAACCCTCTAAGGCAGTGACTGAGACAGAATAGAGGGAAGAGAACTGAGTAAGTATGGATATGGTTCTCAGGTAAAGCTCAGAGCTGGCCCAGCATACAAGGGGTGGATTCAAGAGCATAAACTATAATACAAAGTAGACCTTCCCTCGAGGGGAGGAGGATGGCTTACCATTATTCATTGCTGTGTGTCTTCAGTGTGGGCTCGGATGGTGAGGTGGGGACATAACTTTCCTTAGCTCCCATCAGCTAAGGCCAAGTCACTGAGGGAAGATGCATCTGTGAGCCATTACAAGCCAGCACTTTCAGTGGCTAGAGGTGAGTGTGCTGGCCCAGGAAAGGGTTTTGGACCGGCACTCCACTGTCTTCTACATATAACATGTAGGGTCTGTCATACTAAAATAATGTGTGGGTATGTGTGTGCACACCAGAATATAGCCAGAAAGGACCACACATCTTTAAACACAATGGCTAAAATTTTGCCCCTTGGTATTTAATTCTATGAGGAAATGAACTCATCATTATTTAAAATGCAGGCACCATGGCATAGTTAATCCAGCAAACATTTCATCTCACCTTGTATTAATTAATAGATTACTGTTCTTTTCAGAGCTGGGTAAATTTAGTTGACAGAAATGGATTCGAATGACACATAAATAACTTCAATTTGAACCTAAGATGCATGCATAAAAGATAATACAGTGGGAGCTTTGGGCAGTCAGAGAAATGGAAACTTGGCAAAGTAATAGCAGCCTCATTGCTTTGGGTCAGGCTGTCCTCTGTGTGTCTATGTGAAAATATCTGCACAAGCATCATAAAGTCATAGATCAATTTGTAGCTTATTAGTTCCATATTTTAACTCCCCAGAGCTCTTATTACATGCAATTAATCAAGACAAGATTATTGTACTTCTAATTAGTATTAAATATAACCAAGACGTTTAGCAAACATAGGTTGGAGGAAGTAGATAAGCTAAAACTCATGATCAAGTACCGTGTTATGTATCAGACATTCAAGACTGTGGGGCGCCTGGGTGGCTCAGTCAGTTAAGCCTCTGCCTTCAGCTCAGGTCATGATCTCAGGGTTCCGAGATGGAGCCCCACATTGGGCTCCCTGCTCTGCTGGGAGTCTGCTTCTCTCTCTCCCTCTGCATCTCTCCCTGCTCATTCTCTCTCTCTCTCTCTCAAATAAATAAATAAATAAAACCTTTAAAAAAAAGTTCAAGACTGGAAAGGGTTTGCCCACAAGCTAACCAGTGAATACGTAGGTTAATTAGATTACACACAGTCTGTGTGAGCTGTAGATAAAGCATCCATAACTGTATATCACTACAACTGTGTTTCTTCTTTTTTAAGAAATATTTTAAGATTTATGAGAGATGAGAGAGAGAGAGAGAAAGAGAGAGAGAGGCAGAGACACAGGCAGAGGAAGAAGCAGGCTCCATGCAGGGAGCCTGATATGGGACTCAGTCCCAGGATTCCAGGATCATGCCCTGGGCTGAAGGCGGCGCTAAACCGCTGAGCCACCCAAGGATCCCCCCTACAACTATGTTTCACTTCCTGTGATACACTTTCAGAAATCAGGGTTTTTTATGTTAACAAAAGAAAACATATGAAAAATTTCATAATAATAACCTTACAAATAAAAATAAAAAGTAGTACTCTTGCCAAAAAATAAAAAAATAGAGTACTATATGCTAATTGTTTGATATTTAGGTTGATTCCAATTATTATTGTTATTGTTCAGTAGCAATGTAATGGCCACACATATATGAAACTTTCCCCTTTATTTTTGATGATTCTATTGTCTTTGCCAAAGGGCACATCAATCATTTTTTATTTTCTCCTTTATGGTTTCAGGGCTTCTGGGAAAAAATTACAATGAAAAGAAGCACACCTAAATATTAACTGTTTTTATGATGAAATTCATCTGTTACTGGTGTATGTGAATATGTATGTGGTATTAAGGCCAGGCATCAAGAGAATTGAGCAGTTTTCCTTAATTTTCTAGCCTCCAGATGTTATTCCTTTTTTTTTTTTTTTGAGTTTTCTGCTTCTCAGAGATTTAAAAAAGCTGTTTAATCATCAAAATAAACTGAGAGTTGCTGGAGGGGAGGGGGAGTATGGGGTAACTGGGTGATGGACATTAAGGAGAGCATGTGATATAATGAGCACTAGGTGTTATATAAGATTGATGAGTCACCGACCTTTACCTCCAAAACTAATAATACACTATAATTTAATTAATTGAATTTAAATGTAAAAAAGTTTCTCCCTCAAAAAAAAAAAGAGATTGTTTAAATTACTATCTATATTAGGAACTTTACTTGGAGGTAACCTTTTAAGATATGTATTTCAGTTTCTTTCATGATTTTTCACTTAATTAAATTTCCTTAGATCAGTTTTAGAACTTTTGTTCTTTCCTACCAAAAAGGCCAATTATATTAGAATGTTCAAGTTTATCACATTACTGTACATTATATTCTTTTAAAATATAAACAACAAATCTGTAGCAAAACCCACTGTCCTTTGTACCGTCTATCCTCTTTCTCATTCTCCATTTTGTTTCTTATTTCTCTTTTTCTCTCATATTTATTTTTGGTTCTCTCTGCTTTGGTGATTTCAGGATTAAAACAAAATTAATGTTCAAATGAAAAATTACTAAGTTAGATCCAGGTTTTACCCTTGTACCACTAAAATTTTCTGGAATCCAATAAACCCTTTTTGGTTTGAAGAATTTGATTTTCTTTAAGTTAGAAAAATTTCATTCTATCAAGCATCTGAATATTATTCTTCCATTTGGACATCTGTAATTCCTAGCTTAAAATAATATCTTACTTATGTTTGTTCTTATCTTCTCTCTCTGCATTCTGAATTAGTTTTGTGTTTTTCTCTTTCTCATTATCAATTTCATTTTAGGCTGTGTTTTTGTTTTCACAGCCTTCAATGAACATTTAAATTGTCATTGAATTTTAAATTCCCTTTTTTTCTTTTTCATGAAATTCTTCTTTTATCTATGATTTTTTTCTTATATTATCTTTAAGGCTAAGTTTATTGAATTTTATCTTGCTTTTAAAAAATGTCAGGAATGTCAAAAAAGACTTGTTCTTTAAATTTTTTTTTTATACTTTTCTTGAAGGAAGTCATTTTTGTAGATGTGATCTTTATTTTTGTCTATGTCTTTAGGGCAATGTTCCTTGCTCTTATAGTATAGTAGTTTTTCTATTCCTTATTTTCATCCTTATTACTCATCCTAGGGGTGAGAGCTACCTAGATTTAGCATTAATGAATGGTCTTGGCAAAGCTGATTATATGTCCTTTAACCTCCAAGTAATAATAGTGGCCTTACGTCCTGAATGTAATTCTGAAAATCAGGTTGATAGCCTTTTCTCTATTATATGCAATGCTTACTGGGCATTTCTCTACTCTGGATCTAATATATTGAAACTAGATTGGTTTCCTCCTACCAATTCTGGGCTTCTCTGATTTGTTTAAGAGTTAGGGATAGCACATTACTGCATTCTCCAGCCATTCTAGTCTCAGGACTTGTTCATTCTTTGGCCCTGTTTACAGTACCTTCCCATTGGGCTTCTGGATCTCAGAATGCTATAAAGTTTTTTCTTTCTCCCTTTCACTTTTGCTGGCCAGCTGAAAGCAGTAATCTTTGTTTATAAATAATGACTGTGTTGAATTTTACCTGAACCCTTGCTCCTGAAAATCAGTAACAACATAAGGAATACACTCTTTACCCCTTTGTGTGTTATGGGAAGTGGCTTGCTACAACTTATTCCCATATGATTTAGATAAGTCTTATGGATGCCCCCTTAACTACTAACAAGGTCAGATATAGATTCTCCAAATTTCTATTCTTTGCTTCACAAATGATGAACTGGACTATTTTGTCTCCACTGTTCATTCAAAACAAAATGGTTGTTAACCAAAGTTTGGTAAGTGTCTCTTCTTCTCTCAGGCCTCTGAACTTTGACCCACTCTCAGCCGGAGCCACTCCTCCTCATGGGTGCCTCCTCAGAATAGACCAACCTCAGGGTAAAACACTCTCTCATCTAAGATCTATTGTCTGATCCTCCAACCCTTGGTATCTCACTTCCCCACACCCAGTTTGTTCTAGCCTTGTTTATTCCTCACTATAAAAGAAAAGCCCTCTTCTGCCTAACTTTTGAGATGCTTTCAAATCTCACCGTTGGGATGTTCTACCGAATGCAATAGTTTACTGTATGGTGAGAGGTTGGGAATCCAACTACGTTCTTTTTTTTCTACATGGATATCTAGTTTCACCAGCCCAACTTGTTGAAAAGACTATTCTTTCTCCATTGAATTGAATCGGCACCATTGTCAAAAATCACTTGACCATAAACGGAAGGGTTTATTTCTGGACTTCAGTCTATTTCACTGATCTATACGTCTATCCTTATGCCCGTACCACACTGTCTTGGCTTCTTAACTTTGAAGTAACTTTTGAAATCAGGAAGTATGAATCCTCAAACTTTATTCTTTTTCAAGATTATTTTGACTATTCTTGTCCCTTGCACTTGCATTTGAATTTTAGGATAAGTTTTTCAGTTTCTGAAAAAAAAAATCACCTGGGGTTTTGATAGGGATTACATTGGATGCATAGGTCAATTTGGGGAATATTACAATCTTTAGCATCCAGCTTTACTTATCTTTGATGGAGGGAAGTAGTCTTCTCCTCTCCTTCTTTTCAGGAGCTGAGTTTCACAACACTCTTGTATCTTTCTTCAAAAAATTATTCCCACATAGTTCTCTTGAGTTTCCATGCTTTTATATACCTAATCTGGGTCAGAGACTTCTGCTTGAAGGGCTCAAGAATCATATAACTGGATAGTATAGTTTGGATTCCCCCTGAAGCAGACCCTGAGATAAGGATTGAGTGAAAGTAGGTTATTTGGAGAGGATAGAAAATATCAGCAGTCCTTTGGGGTGGGCAGAGAAGCAGAGTGGATAGGAAAGTAAGAAAAGGAAGGCAGGTCTCTAGAAAAGAAGATATACTATTGAAACAGCTACGATGATGGAACATTGAAGCTTACTCTCATGGGGAAGCTGAGAATTTGTGGAAAATGCATGCCTCAGCATTTTCCCACCAGTGGGGTAAGAGAAAGATGATATTTAGGCACCAATGTTGGTTGAAGAATGCTTCCTTCTAGCAAGAGAGAAAGAAAAACTGTGTTAATTTTCTGACACTTCAGGTTGCTGCACATGTGAGGAAAAATGCTTTGTAGAGATCTAGAATAAGCCTTCAGAACACAGATGCAGATCCTGGCATTTGAAAATTTTCCAGATAACACTAAATTGAAAGATAAGAGATATGGATGGGGGCACTGAGAGTAAGTATTTTCTGCAGTCTATGACTTGCATGTTTAGGCTCCATTTGTGTCAAGGCAGTGGCTGGTAACAAGTTCTTTTTAAAAAAGATTTATTTATATTCACTTTTTAAGTGGGGGTGGCAGAGAGAGTCCCAAGCAGACTTTGTGGCCATGTGGAGCCCAGTTCAGGCACACACTGAGATCACAACCTGAGGGAAAATCAAGTCTGATGCTCAACCAACTGCATCACACAGGTGCCCCTGGTAACAAGTTCTTAAAAAATAAGGACAATATAAAGATGGAACATCCAAGATTCTAAGATATATGTTTTAGTTTCTGCTATGGCCACAACTGCTATTTATTATTTTTCTTCTAGATTTCCTTCTAGACTAACATTCTGGATTATCCCATACTCTCACCTAGCATTTCTGACAACCTCTGTCATTTGTCCAGTGGAGTTAACACAGACAGACTATAGCAGATACCTTGTCCACATCATCTGGGGTCCTCTCATAATTTTTTATACATGCCACATCTCAGTCTGCTTTCACATCCATCACTTTGGCACTGGGCTACCTGATGAAGCTGGGCTACCTGATGAAGCTGCTGGAACTCACTTGGCCTACAGACAAGCAAACTCAGAAGTACATGGGAATTTAAAACCACATGGGGGCAATTCTTAGCCATTGAGGTTCAAGCATGTAACTACTCCAGTTCTCTTACCCTTGCTAAGTAGCATGGTGAGATGTTACATACACTGTCTCCTATGGGATGGCAAGTTTCTTTCTATTGGTCTTTGCTTGATATCATACTACTGCTTGGGCTTCTTCCCTTTATCCACTTCCCTACTAGTTTTTCCTAGGAACATCTCCTGTTTAAGGAAATTTTCATAAGAATTCTTGTCTCTGCTTCTGAAGAAACCCAGACTTAGACCTTCATCCTGAGTGGTTGGAAGCCCAAATTACTTTGCCCATGTCAGGCTGTGTGTCAGACAGTTGCACAATTAGGGTTGAGAAGCAACAAGGAAACCAGTCAAATTCCTGAGTTCCAGAAACACTCATTCCTTCACCACTGTGAAACAATAGCACTATTCCCCCCATGATAATCAGGGTTATTTTCCCTTGTCAATGTCATAAATCTGGTTTTTAACTTGCTGGTCTACTGGCATAAAAAGTTCCAAATGACTGAATAAAAGCCTAGCTCTAAGTTGAGCTTAGTGGATGCCTTAGTATGCCCTCTCCTACTTCTAAAGCAGGTAACTGAGTGAGAAGTGTCACTTCTTTCTTGGTTTAAAGTATGTAGAGCATATTTTTTTCTTTTTAAAGTCAATCGGAGAAGGACAAACATTATATGTTGTCATTCATTTGGGGAATATAAATAATAGTGAAAGGGAATATAAGGGAAGGAAGAAGAAATGTGTGGGAAATATCAGAAAGGGAGACAGAACATGAAGACTCCTAACTCTGGGAAACGAACTAGGTGTGGTGGAAGGGGAGGAGGGCGGGGACTGGGGTGAATGGGTGATGGGCACTGAGGGGGGCACTTGACGGGATGAGCACTGGGTGTTATTCTGTATGTTGGTAAATTGAACACCAATAAAAAATAAATTTATTAAAAAAAGGTTTTATTTATCTATTCATAAGATACACAGAGAGAGAGGCAGAGACATAGAGACACAGAGTGAGAAGCAGTCTCCCTGCAGGGAACCCAATATGGGACTTGATCCCAGGACCCTAAAATCATGTCCTGAGCTAAAGGCAGACACTTAACCAATAAGCCACCCAATATGTCCCTAGAGCATATCTTTTTAAAGATTCTTTAATTTGAGAGAGAGAGAGAGTGCAAGCAGTGGGGAGGGGCAGAGGGAAAAGGAGAGAGAATCTCAAGCAGACTCCCCACTGAAGGCGGAGCGCCGTGTGGGGCTTGATTCTATGACCCATGAGATCATGACCTGAGCTGAAACCAAGAGTTGGATGCTCAGTCAACTGAGCCACCCAGGTGCCCCGTATGTATAGTAATGTCTCAACATTGTATGATATCATCTCCAAGCTAATGCTTTAGTTGACCATTTCTGAGGCTGTTCTAAAGTTCTAGGAGGCAGCTGATTTTGGATAATGTGATAATTGTAGGAACAGTGAATCTGTGATCAAGAACTCATGATGTCACTTTTTTAGCTGAGAAAGTGGACCATTGGTAAAAGATAATATATGCAGGATCCCATGATGACAAATCAGACACCAGGTGAGCCCTTAAAATGCTTGGGATAAGTCAAGTGAACTGCAGGCAGGAAAGTCAAACCCAAATCTCTCTTCAGCAGTACTTTCCAAAAGAACTTTCTGCAATGATAGTGATATTCTACATCTAAGCTGTTCATTATGATATCCACTGGCCATATGTGGCTATTGACACTTGAAATGTGGCTGGTATGCTGAGGAATTGTATTATGAATTATATTTCATTTTAATGTAGTTACATTTAGAATTAAATGGTTACATGTGTTTAGTGTCTATTAAATTTCAGAGCAAATAGGTCAATGGATTTAAACATCTTGCTAGTACATCTTATAAAATAATTTTGAAAATTTATTTATTCTCATACATGTTTTAAAGTTAACACGAAAACCTTCTATTACATATTGAAAAGATATAAACATATTATATATATGTAAAATACATAAACATATTAAAATTTTATAATAAAATGTTGATTTGTATCAGCCAAGGTCTTCTCAGTAGACAGAAGCCACACCATAATTTGAAAAAGAAAGTATAATACCAGAATTATTTTGGAAATTAACCCCTTATGAGATATATGGTTTCCAATATTTTCTCCCTTTCTGTTGGTTGCCTTTTCATTTGATGAACTGTTTCTTTTGCTGTACAGAAGTGTTTAAGTTTAACTTAGTCTTACTTGTCTTTTTTTGCTTGTTTCCAGTACTTTGGTGGTGTCACAGCCATGAAATCATTGCCAAGTCCAATGATATGAAGCTTTCCCCCATATTTTCTTCTAGGAATTATATAGTTTCAAATCTTATGTTTAAGTCTTTAATCCATTTTAGGTTGATTTTTGTGTAATGTGTAAGATAAATATCCAGTTTTGCTTGTAGATATCCAGTCCTGGCTCCCCCAACCCACACCATTTGTTGAAGACTATCCTTTACTCATTGTACAGTCTTAGCATTCTTGCTGGAGATAAGTTGACTGTATATGCATGGATTTATTTCTGAGCTCTCTATAGTATCCATTGGTCTGTCTGTCTTTATGTCAGTACTGTGCTGCTCTGATTACTATAGCCTTGTAATATATTTTAAAATCAGCAAGTATGATGTTGCCTGCTTTGTTGTTCTTTTTCAAGATTGTTTTTGGCTATTTATGTTTTTTTTTGTGTTTCCATATGAATTTTACATTATTTTTATTTCTGTAAAAAAAATGCCATTTTGATAGTGATTGCATTGAATCTGTAGATTCTCTTTGGGTTAGCATGAATATTTTACCACAATTAATCCTTCT
Source organism: Nyctereutes procyonoides (assembly GCF_905146905.1). Taxonomy (NCBI): domain Eukaryota; kingdom Metazoa; phylum Chordata; class Mammalia; order Carnivora; family Canidae; genus Nyctereutes; species Nyctereutes procyonoides. The sequence goes on from NW_026575130.1 coordinate 1,215,366, forward strand.
AATCCATGGACACAAGCTATCTTTCTGTTGTTTGTATCTTCTTTAATTTTTCTCATCAATGTTTTATAGTTTTCAGTATGCAAGTCTTTTTTTTCTTATTTAAGTTTATTCTTAAATATTTTATTCTTTTTGATGCTATTATAAATGAAATAATTTTCCTAATTTCCTGTTCAGATAGTTTATTATTATTGTAGAGAAATGCAACTGTTTTTTGTAGATTTTGTGTCCTGTAATAATAATGAGTTTATCTGATGAGAGGTTATTTTCAAAAATATATAAGGGAATTCTATATCTCAACAGTGAAAACAAACAAACAAAACAAATAACTTGATTTAAAAACTGGGCTAAGAATTCCGATTGGCATTTCTTCAACAAAAACATACAAATGACCAATAGGTATATAAAAGGATGCTGGGCATCATTAATCATCAGGGAAATGCAAATTGAAACCATAATGATATAATTTCACATCTCTTAGGATGGCTATTATTAAAAAAAAAGCCAAGTGTTGGCAAAAATGTGCAGAAATTGGAGCTTTTGGTAGGAATGCAAAATGGTGCAGCTGCTATGGAAAACAATATGGAGGGTTCTCAAAAAATTGAAAATAGAGCTACCAGCTGATCCAGCAATCCTACTTCTGGGTATTTATCTAAAAGAACTGAAATCAGAATCTCGAAGAGATATGAGCACTTCCATTTTTACTGCGGCATTATTCATAATAGCCAAGATGTGGAAGCAACTAAATGTTCATTGACAGATGAATGATAAAATACACACACACCATAGTTTGAAATATAATGAAATATTAGTCAGCCTTTAAAGAGAAGGAATTACTTCCATTTGCAACAATGTGGATGAAACTTGAGGACAGTATATTAAGTGAAATAAGTGCAGTTACAAAAAGACAAATACTGCATGATTCCACTTATATGAGGTAACTAAAATTGTCAAATTCATAGAATCAAAGAATGGAATGGTGGCTGCGGGTGAGGGCTGGGAGGGAGAAATAGAGAGCAGCTGATCAATGGATACAAAATTTCAGTTATGCAAGATGAGTATGTTCTAGAGATCTGCTGTACATTTGCCCATAGATAACAATACTGTATTATACACTTTAAAAATCTGTTAAAAAGGTAGATTCCATGTTATGTTCTTTACACAACAAAAATGAAAAGAGTGTTCTCATAATGAAAGAAAAAATATATTGAAAGCCCTGTATTTCAGTAACTAAAAAACAATAAAGATTAAAATGACAGAAATTTTCTGGCAAACTCATTGATTTTCAAGTTTAAAGAAGGAAACTTGCAAGCATCCAGAGAAAAAAACGCAAGGTCACTTAAAAAGGAAAACAGGAAGATGACTTTAGAATTCTCAGCAACTCTAGATGACAGATGACAACAGAGAAACCTCTATAATGTATAAAAGAGAAATAAATATAATCCAACATCCGTATGACCAGTTTACTTGTCATCCACTGTAAACACAAAATGAAGAGGAGTTTGACAGCCCAAAGCTCAGGAAATAAAGCATTTACCTACTCCCTGGTAAAATTTATACTGGTGAATAATGTCCATTTAATCAGAATTGTAGTTAAATAATCACAGAAAATAAAATATAAAATGTAATGCAAAAGGTATATTTAAAAAAATAAAGATGCTTAATGTGAGTAATAACTTAATTCTTAAAAAAACAAAGAATCATTAACTCTAACAGAATTCAGAGTAATGAGGAATTAGCTAATAAGTCTAAAAAACCCCAAAACATTACAAAATAAATGAATATCAGATATAATGAACATCATCTCCTGTCTCTGGGGTTGATATAGAGCACTCAGGGAAGAATTAATATACCCTACCTTACTCACCTTGGGCTGAGAACCAAATTTCTTTGGAGAGGGCAGAGCTGGGCTCACTGAATGGTGGAGAAATCAGTCACCACCACTAGTGAGACTTGCTGGGAATCTGCCTAGGCTTCTGTGAGAGCCATTCATGGGGACATGCTGTGTCTCAGGACATGCTAAAATTAACTGGAGGAGGTACCAGGGCAGGCTGCTGACTGCTGGCCACTGCTGGCCACTGCACTTTGCATGGAGTTGACCTTTGCGGGAGCTAGGTACTAAAAAAAAAAAAAAAAAAATCACACCTTGCAGGAGCCCAATGCCTGAGAAATGGTGATCTGAAGGAACTCAGCATCAGAAAAATATTACTTTACAAAAACAAGAAACCGTGAAAGCTGCACCCTATAGGACACGACACTGGAGAAATCATGCTCTGCAGTTGCTGAGTTCCTATGCATGGATGCGTAGAGGGAATCATGACATCAGAAGCTTGTCTGCTGGCAGAGCAGCACCAAACCATGCAGGTGCAGTGCCCATGTCAGAAGGAACAGTGAGGTCGTCACAAGCTGGGCCTGGGATCAGATTCTTACTGAGGGACTGCATGCCCTGGGCATGCAGTCGGGGCAGAGAGACACTGGATGTCCCCATGCACATCAACTATAAGGTAGGAGTATGGAAAAACCCCAAACAGCAGCACACTGGAACTGGGAAGAAAAGTCTCTCCCTTTTGCAATATTCCCTCTACTCCCTTGAATGTCATGCTTGCTGCAAAGGAGAGATCCTTAAAGGGTCTAAATCCATTATCACAGGAGAGATAGTGATTGTACACTGAGAGGCAATAAATTGATAACTGGCACACAGGTACTTTGTGACTTCAGCACTAAAATAAATCTGCAACCTCAACTTTTAAATGTATCTAATGTTATCTAAATAGTGTTGTGATTCTTCTACTATTTTCATCCATTTGTAAATCACTAAACTCATCAGAAATTTTGTCATTTTTAAAAATTTAAACTAGTATCTCCATTTCACCTCTGAATGATTTCACTGTATTTTTTTGCAATTATTTCATACTTCTCTGATACCAAATATGCTTGTGAACTGAAATTAAGTATTTAAATTTATTACCATAAGGTAGAATTCAGAAATTGTGAGATCCTTGTGTTAGCAATGTCACTCAATTCTTTTTTCAGTCCTTCCTGGTTAAATGCCAAATATCACATACTGATCTACAAACTATCTTTAATGCTTTCTCACCTGATGACTAAGTCTTCCAATTTGCTAAAACAAAGAACTAGAAATCATTGGTTTTTTGATCCAGTCACTACAGTCACTCACTTTTTAAATTTTGTTGAAGTACTCTAAAAACTCTTTACAGTAGACAACAAAGTTTCCAATTTTACCTGTTACTTTTTCACATAGAACCTTATATTCAAATATTGATAAAGCTGGGATAAAATCAACCATATATAAAAAAAGAAATCAACCATATAAACTTAAAAATTGTATTATTTTTCCCATGAACAGTGAACAAAGACTTATATAGTCCTGCCAATGTCCAAATTTTCAGAGTGTCTTACAAAGTCATGACAGATGGGCAAAGAAGACACTTGAGAATCTTTATAAGTAGAGACAAGTTAATAATTTTATTTTATAGATTTATACAATTATATATATGAAATAGGTATATATCATTGTGCATATGAAATAATTATGCATATGAAACAATTAAAACAGCATGAGAGGGAATTGAGAGGGAAGACTTATTCAGATAGCAGTGAAGGTGTTTTTCTCAAACACAGCTCATTACAACTCCAATTTCTCTTTGGGAATAAGGTGTACAACAACTGTACATAATGTTCTGACCCCCAGATTTTCAGAAATCTTGACCTTGTATCTGTCAGAGATAAGAATTTAGCTACTCATGAAAGTTTTCTAGTCCCTTCCCCATGCTGGAGATGCCAGAAGAAAGGTTAGTTGGCTTGAAGACATCAATAAAAATGATCCAACTGGAAGAACACAGAGGAAAAAAGATTCAAGAAAAATGAACAAAGCCTCAGTGATCTGAGTAACACATCAAAAGTCTAGTACCTGGCTAAAGTCTCAGAAAGGTTAGGAGATATTTGAAGAAATAATAGCATAAATCTTGTAAAATTTGATGAAAAAATGAACTTACTGATCTCAAATTCTCAGCAAACCCTAAGCAGAATAAATACAATGAGGCACATCATAGCAAAATCATTAAAACCCAAAAATAAAGAGAAAATATTGAAAGAAGCCAAAGAAGAAAAGAAATATTACATAAAGGTAATGTTATAGATGATATCTGACTCCATATTAGGAATGATGGAAGGAGAAGATGATGAACAAATTTATTCAAAACACTGAAAAATAACCTGTCAATACAGATTTCTCTATCCAGCAAAAATGTCTGCCAAAGCTGAGGTATAATAAAGGTATTGTTACGCAAATGGAAGCAGAGAGAATTCAATTCCATTAGACTTGCACTATAAGAAATTTAAGAAGCTAGTTATTCATTAAGCTGAAGGGAAATGACACAGATTGCAATTCAGATCTGTGGTAATAAAAAGCACCAGAAATGGGAATATGTGAGTAAATATACAAGACTGTATATTTCTTCTTTTCATTTCCATAAAAGGCAATGGGCATTTTAAAATGAAACCAAAAAAATTGTACTGGGGTTTTAGAGTGTACGCAGAAGTAAATGATGTTAAAATATCCTAAAGCACAGGAAATGGCAGGTATATGGAATTCTATTGCATGAGGGATTTATATTTGTAAAGTAGGAATTGTGAATAAAGTAATAATACTAACAGACTTTGATTAGTAAAGCATACATATAATTACATATATAGGGAACTAAATTGTAAAAACACATATGGTGACATCATTATAGGAAATAAAATCAGACACTCAACATATTTGAAAGAAAACAAACGGGATAATTTTTTAAAAAGTTGTAAGATGGTGGATTTAAATGTAACTGTTAATAATTATTTTGTCTAAACATCCCAACTAAAAGGTAATGATTGTCATCCTGGATAAACAAGACCCAACTAAATACTAATGACATGAAAGCCACATTATGTAAAGTGGTCCAGGTAGATTGAAAGTATAAGGATGAAAAAAAGATACACCATTTGAACAGTAACATAAGATAGAGCTAATATGGCTATATTTGTTTCAGACACAGTATTCTTCAACATAAGGATCAGGAAAACATAACAATCACAAATATGTATACATCTAGTAACAGAACTTCAAAATACATGAAGCAGATATTGACAGTTAATGGAAGAAATAGATAATTCACAATGATAGCTTTCTTAGGATTTTAACATTCTTCTCTAGGTACTTGATAAAACAGGGAGACTCCCTCCAAAAAAGTACAAATACAAATACAAATACCAAATCATTATGTTGTATAGCTGAAACTGCTATAACATTGTATGTCAATTATATCTCAGTTTTTTAAAAAGTTACGATATAAAAAATCTGAAGAACAGTATCACCAAGTTGATATTTATGAAACAATACATTCAATAAGTGTAGATTGTAATTCTTTCCAAGTACACACTGAACATTCACCAATATATATCCTAAACCACAAATTTCAGTAAAATTGAAAACATTGAATTCTTAAAGCTGTTCTCTGATTGCAAGCTAATTGAATTAGAACATTAAAAAGTAAATTATATGAAACTCCAAGTATTTGGAAATTAAATAGCATACTTCTGAGTAACTTAATATCAAATAAGGCATATTAAGAGAAATGAGAAAATATGATGAGCTGAATGAAAATAACAATACATATCAAAATTTGTGACAATCAGCTAGCATAGGTCTTAGAGGGAAAGGGTTATCTTTAAATACCTGTATTAGAAAGGAAGAAACATTTAAGATGAATTATTTAAATTTCTACTTTAACAGATTAAAAAAGAAGATAAATTTAAATCTAAGATAAGAATAAGAAGGAAATAACAAAATACAAAATAGGCAACAGAAAATTAACATAGCTAGAAGTCAGGTTTTTTTTTTTAATTATCTGAAAAAAATAATAATGAGAAATTAAGACTATTTTTGTTAAGTTGATTTAAGAATGTTGGACTGACTAAGCGAACAAAGCTAATAACTGTAGGCCAAAGCAAGACTTATCAAGAAAAAAACTAAGAGAAAATACTATATTCATATCACAAATAGAAAAGGATATCACTACAGATTCTATTAACATTAAAAAGATATTAAAGGGTTAATTCTAACAACTCTATGCCAATAATTGGAAAGCTTAAATGAAAAGGGCAAATTCCTTAAAAAACACAATTTACTAAAAATGTCTTGGAAGAAATATAAAATCTGAAGACCCCTATAGTGATTAAAGAAACTTAATTTGCAATCAAAAGCCTTTTTTCACACACACACACACAAAAACCTCCAAAAAAACCCAAAAAACCTTTCCACACACACACACACACACACACACACACACACACACACGATACAGATGGCTTCACTGGTGAAGCTATAAAACATTCAAGGAAGAAATAATCCCAATCTTTCAGAAAACAGGAGGAGGGAACCAACCCTTTTATGAGACCAGCAGAATCCTGATACCAAAACCTAAGAAAATTTTGACAAAAAAGAATGTTACAGATCAATATCCCTCATGATCACAGGCATAAAATCCTCAACAGTGCATTAGCAAATCAAATCTGGAATTATGTAAAAAAGAAAATACATTATGATTGAGTGGGGTTTATCTGGGAATGTAAGATTCGTTCAAAATTTGAAAAGAATGGATGTAATTAGCCACAGCCAACAGAATAAAAGAGAAAAAATTATTTGATCATATCAATAGAAGCAGAAAAAGAATTTGATAAAATTCAATATCCATGCATGATAAACAGGAATAGAGAATGGACAGACAAGTAAGAATAGAAGGGATTTTCTTTGATTTTTATAAAGGATATCTACAAACAATCTTATAGCAAAAATTATGTTTAATGATGAAAGATGGAGCACTTTGCCCTTAACACCAGAGAAAAAGGCAAGGATGTTTATTCTCATCACTTGCATTCAATGTTCTGGTGGAGATACTAGCTACTCGAATAAAGCAGGAAAGGGTGGGGAAAGCATAGAAACTGGAAAAGAAGAAGTAAAATTGACTTTATTTGCAGTCGTAGGAATTCAAAGACCAAACAACAACAAAAACAAACCATGAATCCTACTAGAATCCTCTACTCCAAAATTCAGCACCAAAAAACATAAAATCCTTAGAGAAATAAATTTGGCAAGAGATTTGCTGACCTCTACACTAAAAATTACAAAACATTGTCAAGAAAACTTCAAAAAGATCTAAATAAATGGACAAGTATATTTATGGATTAGAAGACTTAGTATTTTTAAGATGTCATTTTCCTTCAAATAGATCTATAGATCCACCATAATTCCAGTCCAAATAGCAGTATATTTCTTTTTGTAAAATCTTTTCAACAAATGGTGCTGGTTATCCATATAGAAAAAAGCACATTTCAATCTAACTCAAATATAGATATATTTGAAATTGATCATAGGTCCAACCAAAAAAAGTCAAAAAAGATAAAACCAGAAAAGCCATAGGGGGAAATCTCACAATAATGGGTTAGGCAAAGATTTTCTGGACAGGACATAAAAAGCGCTAGTCATAAACTAATAAAAATTGGTATAATAAAAATTGGTACATAGGACTGCACCAAAATTTAGAACTTCAGCCCTTCGAAAAGCATCAAAGAAATGAAAAGCCACAAACAATAGTAATAGTACATACATTTGAGCAAGGACTTGTATCAAAAAAATAAAAATAATTCCTACAATTCAGTAATTTGATAAAAAAATTAAAAGGACACAAGACTAGAATGGACACTTCATTGGGGACCAGTTAAAACTATGGTACCAGTGCTCCTCCTGTTATCGTGTGGAAGCTCAGTACCTGCAGAGGTTGAGGGTTGCCACTCTGGTTTCCCAATCAGGTACAGATTCCTCTAATGCAGGACCCTGCACGGAGTTCTGGGAAAACAAGTTCCAGATTAACCAAGCTGATACAAAACAAGCCATCTCAGTAGCCATGAATCACTATAGCTCTATTTTTAGTAGAGAGCAAACCCAAGCCTTACAATTTCACCCTCCAAAGCTTGAGAAAATTGGGGGAAGAAAATCTAAATTCATTACAGTTTTCTAAAGGGTAATTTTTCCACCTGATATTGTTAGCTGTCAAATTAACTTCTCTTACTTTATTTGCACACATGAAATTTATTCATAAAGAACTGTGCATGGTACACTGAGCAGCAGGATATTTCTAAAATCTCTTTGCATTCATGACTCAATTTTTTTCCTGTTATTTTACTTCCTTAGTGTTTATCCTCTTACTATTATTATGTATTTCTTGTAACTATATAATTACACACCGGGTTTGCATCTAACTGAACAACCCTCTTTCAGTGGGGGAGAGAAGGGGCAATATTTATAAGCACAGCTACTGTTATTATGGTTTTCTTATGTGTTACTCTCAGGCCTCCCAGCTAGGGATGAGAAGAAAAAAAAAGACACACCTCTCTTCATTATTCTTCTTGAGCCACATAATGAATTTTGACCAAAAATCCCACCATTTTCTACCAGCTTTAAATGCCGATTATGACTTTTCTTAGGCAACTAATGAACAACTCTGACATATGAGTGAATTGCTGATAAGCATAACATTTATACTTAACCTGAAACTTTGTTTTTTTTCTGAGCTGCTTTCCTTTTTCAACATTTGTTAACATTGATTTCTTGCTCTATGAAAAATTTTAAAATGCAGGTTATTTTCTTTATTCCCTTGGTGATTCATTTAGTCACCAAATTCCATGAATATTTGTTTTTCTATTCAACATTCATTAAACCTTTACTAGAGACTGAGAAAGAAATGAGTGAAGAGAGGAGAGAAGAAAGATGAATATAACATGGCCACAATCCTTGCTTTCCACTCCTTCCCTGGCTGCTGGCTTCCTCCATGCCCTGTGGGGTCAAGTGTGGTTTGCTCTTTATATGAATCACCAGAGGGGTTCTCAGTGCCAATCAATCAAATTGAGGCTCCTTGCATACATCTTAAAAAAAAAAAAGACTTATTTATTTATTTACTTGTTTTGGCAGGGCAAGGGGTAGGGGCAGAGGGAGAGAAACCCAAGTGGACTCCCTACCAAGAGCACAGCCCAGGGAATCTCACAACCCTGATATCATGACCTGAGCTGAAATCAAAAGTTGGTCACTCAACCAGCTGCCACCCCCCCCAGGCAGCCCACCTTGTATACATCATAAGGCATCACTTTCTTTTCCCATCCCTGGCTTCCTCTGCAATGCCCCCACTCACAAATTTATTTTCCAAGTTTCCCCTCTCCTGCCAAATTTATTTCCCAGTACTCCCACGCAAAATCCAGTCTCACCTTGCCCTGTCACACCCTTCGTCTCTTCCTTAGTCCATTTGGTACAAGCCTGCCTCCCAGGCTTTGGCTTCTGCTAGTCTACCGTCGAGGGTGCTTTTCTTCTCTTCTCTTCATATCCTACCCATGTCAAAATCCATTTTGAAATTCCTTATCCCATACACGAATTTCTGATTAGAAAACATTGTGTACTAATATAATTATATCAATCTGTTTTTCTCACTTTGTTTCATGGATGTATGTTTTCCTAACTAATTTGTTAATTAAACCTTATCTGCTTTTTATGCTGTATAACTGCTAGCAGGCTATTTAATTCACAGACAACTGCAATGTAGTGATTAGGAGCCCAGATTCTGAACCTCATACTGGATTTATATCTCAGCTACTTACTGTCTGATCTTGGGCAAGTTATTTAATTTCTCTGTGCCTCAGTGCCTTCATCTGGAAAGAGCAGATAATAGTGCCTCTCTCATGGGATTGATATGATGATTAATGGAGTAAAAATACTGGCAAAGTGTTTAGAAATGTGACTATAGCACAGTTAAATTGCCAAGTAAATATTAGCTATCGGTAGTAGTACTAAATAAATACTTGTTAATTGAAAACAGGCACATACACTATAATTAATAAAATATTTTTAAGAACAGAAGAATATATTGGCATGAGTGATGACATGAAGAAACTACTGATTTTGTAAAAAATATGTAGTCTTCAAAGTTTCTCCCTCTGTCATACTTACCTAGGTAAGCTCCCAATCCTGGTCAAACCATATTCTCCACCGACCATAACAATATCTGGACAGTCATGCTGACAGACCTTGGTTTACACTGATGAGCAGTAATATTTAGTCTACCACTAGTGCAATCCATGTTTTCCTTAGCCCATCCCCTCTTTTATTTTTTTTAATGATTTCTTTATTAATTCATGAGAGACACAGAGAGAGACATAGCAGAGGGAGAAGCAGGCTCCCTGTAGGAGCCTGATGTGGGACTCGATTCCAGACCCCAGGATCACACCCTGAGTCAAAGGCAGACACTCAGCTGCTGAGCCAGCCAGGTGTCCCTAGTCCTTCCACGATTATTGTCCTTGACCAACTAGTGTATACCTTGTCTTTGTGTCCCAATCGTTTATCAGTTTCTCCTCCATCCTTAAGCTAAAAATCTAGCTTCTTATCATAGTAAACAGACAAAACCTTCCATAGATTTTCACTAAAATGTCTCCCCACCCTCCTGCCCCGGACTTGAAAAGACTCTGCCCTCCCGACTGTTACTATGATAAGCAATTCATGTTCCTAAGATCAACCCCCTAAATGGCACACCAGATCTTGTTCCTCTTGACTATTTAAGAACCTCCCCCTAGCATTAATCCTCTCTCTTGCCTGCATGATTAATATTTTCCTCTCTACTGGGTCATTCTCATCTTCAAACAAATATGCAGTTATTTCTCTCATCCTAAATGTCTTCTCCCGACCATCACTTCCCCCTCTGGCTGTGAGCCATTCCTCTGCTCCTTTACAGGAAAATTCTGAAAATTGTCTCTATTTTCTCTATTTCTTCTTCTCTTCTCCCTTAAACCTGATGTGAATAATCTTTTGCCTCCCCCTTCTCCACAGAAACTGCTATTCTCAAGGCTATTAATGATCTCTACCCTCATAAGTTGACCAAGACAGGCTTTAATGTTCCCTGTAGCTTGACTAAACTTTCCACAGGTGTCTTCCTGAGTATAGGCCCTGACTTCCCTTTGCTTAGAGCATTTACTTCAAAGAACTTGCAATTATAAACTTCCTCTTTGAGATGTAAATCTTTTCCCAGCCTCTTGCCAGTTTTATAAACCAGGACTGTGTTTCTCAAGGACTGGGAGCCATCCTTTTGAAATGGAATCATTAAGATAGTGCCCCTGTCTCCCAGTCTCTGGAGGAGGGTAGGAGCAAGTTTGATAAGCATCAGTTAGCCTAATCGTAGGATCACCTCACCCATATCCTCTAGTAAGTTTCAAATAGCTCATCCTGTTCTTAAAAACTGTTCTGTTTTTGTTGTTGTTGTTGTTGTTAGTTTATATGTTTGTTTTTCAACAAAGTTCAATCCCTCTCTCCTACTGCAATAGTCTTGAATGTCTTTCTTACCTGATTAACTCCGTCCAGTGCAATGGTCAACTCATTGCTTAACTTATTCAACTTGTCAGTAATATTTGGTATAATCCATCACTCCTGAAAAATTTTCTGGTTCTTCTTTATTATATAGGCTGCTATTTTATAGTCTCAGTTGCTTGTTTCTTCTCATAAAATTGACCTTTAAAGAGAAGGCTGACCAATGACCCATTTCTTAGACCATTTTTATAGTTATGCTATAATCCCTAAGTAATCTTATCTAGTTCTGTGGCTTTAAGTACCATGTATATCCATTAGGGTTTGATCAGGGAAGCAGAACCCCCATGAATAACGTAGAATAAGAGGTTTCTACCTTCAAAATAGAGGTAACCTTTGGTAAATAAATTCTTACTTTCCAAAGCTCAATAACTTAAGGGATTTGGATAATGGTATCTTTTGTCATCCAAACTTGCAGTCAATGCCTGTGATTTGAATATAGGAACTATTTAGAATAGCATAATGAGCTACACACACACACACACACACACACACACACACACACTCAAATTCTGATATTTCTCATCACTTCCATTAAAACCACAATTATTTCTCTCCTAAAGTACTGGTCTTCAATTTGTCTTCCTTCTCCTCACTTGCTCCTCTATAGTCTGTTCTTCACCTAACATTGGAATGAGCCTAAAAAAAAAAAAGCCAAATCATGTTACCTTTCTGATAGTTACCCAGAATAAAATCCAAAGTCCCAAACCCCAAATCTAATTCCTTAAAATAAATCTTTCACGTGAATATTGGAGCTGATTAAATCTGAAATCTGCAAGGCAGAGCAGCATGCTGGAAATTCTGGCTGGAGTTAGTGTTGCAGCCTTGAGTTCCAAGGCAGTCAGAAAAGAGAATTCCTTCCTCCTTATGAGACCTCAGTTTTTTCTCTTAAGGCCTCCAACTGATTGAATGAGGCCCAGCTACACTGTGGAGCTTTACTTAAAGCTTTACTTAAAGCTTTACTTTAGCTTTACTTTAGCTTTACTTAAAGCTTTACTTAAAGAAAAAAAAAGAGTACATATATATGGCTGTGTTTCTTTGAAGAACTCTATCTATACGGTCATTTTTTCAATGAACTTTTCACTTACCACTCTGTTGAAAATAGTAACAATCCCATATAATTGCCCCGTGGCAATCCCTATTTCACACACCCTGTTTTATTTTTCTTCAGAGCCCATATATATTATATTCATATGGACTTTATACATTTTCTTAGCTTATGCTAGAACAGTTAAACATCATGAAGATAGGGACTTAATTCTGTCCTCTGCTGGATTCATAGAAGAGTGTTGGGCTTTTAGTAAGCACTCAGTGAATAGTTATTGAATAAATCACTGAATGAATACATTTTAAATAAATTGAGTTTCTGAGTTAGTTGAAAATCTCTGGCAATGACTGAGTCCTTGTAATGGCATGGGAAAAAGATCAACTCAATGCTGGGGGAGATGGTGGAGAGGAAGAGGAAATTATTACAGCATGTGAGTACCAAATTTGTTGTAATTTGAAGAAAAAGGAAAATAGAAGATAATAATAATTTCTTGATTTGCATTGTGCAGTTTTAAAAATCAATAATGATAGTTACTATCTTTTCTTGCCTCTACCTAGAAAAGCAAAGCAATCCAAAGAAAAATTAACATAGAGAAGTGAAAACAAAGGAAAGGACAAAATTTGGGAAAAGCAAAAAGAAGATAAATGGCCTTAATGAATGCTAGTGCTTAGCTAAGATTAGGAACCACAAATGCTAATGCCACCTATTTACACAGATTCTAACACTGCTTATCTGTTTGCAGAGAAGAGAAATTAGCTTATGCTGGAAAATATGAAAATGAATAAAGCACTAAATATTTATAGCCTACAGAATAAAATGGAGGAGAAAAGCTTATTTGTGGAATTTAAATATTTTATGCATTGCATTTAAAAAGATATTCTGTAGCATAGTCCTGACAAAAACAGATAAAATAAAATAAAAAGCATGCTCACTCCCTCTGTATAAGATATGCTTCCCAGACAATGCATCTTGTAAGACTGAGGTGGCTTTTAAAGTTCTACTCATTCATTTACTTCTTTATTCATTTATTCACCAAATACGCATTGATTATATGTTCCAGACCTGGAGATAGGCACTTTATTTAAAAACTTATCAGATATGATCCTTGACTTGTGAGCTTAGAGGCTTTACCATGGTAGCAGATGCTAAGAACTAACCAGATACATATATAACTTCAAATTTTGACAAGAGATTAAAAAAAAGAAAATATAAGATATTATGAGCTATTATAATTGGCAAATGTAATTTTGTTGTAATGTTAGGGAAGACCATTCTGGAGCATATTTACAATGAGACAAAGGATCAATAGGGCTTAACCAAACACTTAATGGGAGGATTTAAGTTTGGGATAGAAGAAACAAAATATCTAAAGCAGGAAAAAAAGGCTTGGTGCATTTGCACAACCAAAATCAGTCCAGAATGTTTGGGAGAGAATGTTGCTGAGGAGAAAAGCAGGGCCAAGCCCAGGGTGCGACTGGAGCCCTTGTTAAGGAATTGGGAATCCATATTTGGTACTTAAAATATCAACACTGGTATGTGGAATTGATTTTTTTTTATTTATGATAGTCACAGAGAGAGAGAGAGAGAGAGAGAGAGGCAGAGACACAGGCAGAGGGAGAAGCAGGCTCCATGCACCGGGAGCCCGATGTGGGATTCGATCCTGGGTCTCCAGGATCGCGCCCTGGGCCAAAGGCAGGCGCCAAACCGCTGCGCCACCCAGGGATCCCTGGTATGTGGAATTGAAAAAATACTATCAGAAAATCTTACACAAGGGGACAAGACAATATTTGGGGATATTTTATTGCTAGAATGTAGGGAGAGATGCTTTGTAACAGGTATCACCAGTACAGAATTATAGCCTTCCTAAGGTCAGAAGCAGGCTCTGAGATTAGCATTATCTGGAAGTAGTTTGTTTGAGAAATGATTCAGAAGAATGGTAGGGAAGTGAATTAAGTGTGTCAGATAAGTGTATCAGGTAAGTGTTAAGCTGAATAATGCCCTCAAGATATCCATGTCCTAATTCCTGGAACCTGTTACATTCCTGGTTATACGGTAAAAGACATATACAGATATCATTAAGTTAAGGATCTTGAGGTGTACAAATTATCCTGGATTATCTGAGTGGGCCCTAAATGTTATTATAAGTGTCCTTATGAGAGTGAGGGGAAGTTTGACTATAGAAGAGAAGTAGGCAAAAAAAAAAAAAAAAAAAAAAAAAAAAAAGAAGAGAAGTAGGCCATGTGACTACAGAAGCACAAATTGGAATGATGGAGGAAGATGGAGGAAGTAAAACTGAAAAAGGCAAGAAATAGATTGTTTTTTAGAGCCACTAGATGATGTGTGATCCTGTCAACACCTAGTTTTGGCCCAGTGTAACTATCGTGGACATCTCTCCACCAGAACTCTGAGGTAATACATGTGTACTGCTTTATGTTTGTGGTGATATGTTATAGCAGCAATAGCAAACTAATACAGAAGTAGATATAGATGGATACATGAATAGGGAGGTTATTCTGTGGACCATTAGGACTCAATGCTACTGAAAACCTCTGGGACACAGTGAAAACTATACTTTAGAATTTCTCCAGATCAATCTCAAGGAAACAGGAATCAACCAACATTCCTCCATGATTTATTGAAAACAGATTACAAAGATATTAGCTGCCTAACACTTCTGGTCTTCTTCTCGTGTGCTAACTGAAAATGTATCTGAAGCCAGAGAAAGCCTTCGGATAGAAAGTGGCGTATGTATGCAATAAGAAAACATTAGCATGCATGGAAATGGTGAAGAATGAAGGCACTGACAATGTCTGCAACAGTCCACCTGTTAGAATTTGATCTACTTGTTTCCGTTAATTTTTCTACATTCTTTGATCGATTTTTTTTTAAGAAAGTCACATTTTTTAAAAAAGTCTCAAAACAGAGAGTGCAGTGGGATAAGCCACAGTTTCTGGTCCCTGCCACCAGAGTTGATTCCAAGACCATATCTGACATTTATTATATCCCTTCTCTATTACTTATTCTAGATCTCTCTACTTTCAGGCAATACTTCTTTCTGTAGGTCAGAGGTTTTCTTTCTTTTTTTTTTTTTTTTTTGCCCACTGGAGTAATGAAGACCATAATTCTTAAGGGATTTAAGGCTTTTTTTATTGTGTCCTTGTCAGACTGTGCTTGCTGTAATTACCCATTCTTGGTTATTATAAAAAATGCAAATGCTAAGAGAACCCCATGGAGTTCCCTTAATTATAACATTTTCCTTTGTACCCCATTATGTAGAAAAACCTTATCCTCTTATGACAATCAGAGACAATTACCCTTAGCCATATAGTAATTTCCTTTTCTGCTTGATGATCTGTAGGCATATTTAGAATAAGGGAGCATCTGTAGATTTGGGTTTTGTGAAGTTCTTACTGTGTCCAGAGGTAGAAGCATTCCCTCACCTAGAAAACACAATTTCCCTTCAAGAATAGGCCTTCAAGAATAATAATAACACCCAGTGCTCATCCCATCAAGTGCCCCCCTCAGTGCGCATCACCCAGTCACCCCCACCCCCCGCCCACCTCCCTTTCTACCACCCCTTGTTCGTTTCCCAGAGTTAGAAGTCTCTCATGTTCTGTCTCCCTTTAAACAAGGTATTATTCCCAAATAATGCCTGACATGTACCTTTGACAGTTCGTTCTAGCGTTCTATTAGTCTGGAAGTTTTTAGGTTAAGCAGTACATAGTAGGAGTGGTAGATTCCATAGTTATGTACACATTGTCACATCTTTTACATGATTAAGTATTTCTTCTCATCCAAGTCAACACAAAACAGGACCTTATTTGGTAAATTAAACCCTTAGTGAGACTTTAAATAAGGGTATTGTTTAAGTCAGTGCAAAAACAAAGGCAAATTCATATCCAGAACACATAAAGTCTCAGTAAGGACAAATTGTTGCTCCTTCTGAGTAGAGGAGATCCAAAATAATCCATTGCTTCTAAATGTCTGGTTAGTCTCTATATGGAATGGCATTTTACTGAGTTTTAGCATCAGCCTCTGATTATGGATGGTTGAACAGTTGGACTTTCAACAACTGTAGTAACTCAATAAGACTTGGTGAGAAGGAGTCCTTCTTATGTGGGGCCCATGTTTAGCCTTCATACCTGTCAACATGCCTATCTCATTCATAGACCTGTTATGAAAGCACTCGTGTGGATTAGGACAGAAGTTAAATGGCATCCGCAATGCAAATCATACTATGTGTTCTTATTCTATGGCAGATGTTCATTAGTGGATTTTGTATGACACAAATTTGCATACATTTTGTGTCCATTCACGTAAGTACATGTATATGACTATTCCACAGATTTTCTTGGTTTAGATCTTCCAAACTTGCCTCTTCCAGACCCCTGGCAAACCAAAGAAACCATATGCCACAGTCTGGTAGTATATTATACCTTAAGCTGGCCACTCAATACTCACTCAATAACTAAATATGCTGCTGAAAATATGGTTATTGAAAGAATTTACCCTGTTTTTCAGGGCCACCATTGAGAGGAACTATAGCATGGTAGCAGTTTATACCAAAATACTGAGTCAACCAATTCGTAACAGGCCTAAATTTCTTATTCCCCCATTAGCTGATCTTTGGGACTCCTCTCCAACTCACCGCTCATCATAAGACCTTATGTATGAGATAGAGATGTACAATGAGATTAATGTTTGCATGCTGCTAATATAACATCCATTCTGCAGCCCATGGATCAAGGAATATTTTTGATTTTCAAGTCTTATTATTTAAGAAATAAATTTCATAAAGCTATTGCTGTGATAGATAGTGATTCCTCTGATGGATTTGGGCAAGGTAAATTGAAAATCTTCTGGAAAGGATTCCACCATTCCAGATACCATTAAACCCACGAGTGATTCATGGAAAGAGATCAAAATATCAACATTAACAAGACATTGGGAAAAATTGATTCCAGCCTTCATGGATGATTTTGAAGGGTTCAAGACTTCAATGGAAAGTACTGCAGTTGTAGTGGAAACAGCAAGGAACGTAGAATTAGAAGTGAAGCCTGAAGATGTAACTGCATTGCTGCAATTTCATGATAAAGTTTGAGTGGATGAGGAGTTGCTTCTAAGGGATGAGTAAAGAAAATGGTTTCTAGAGATAGAGTCTATTCCTGGAGCAGATTCTATGAAGAATGTCTAAATGATAACACAAGATTTAGGCCATTATATAAATTATTTGATAAAGAGCAGTGGCAGGGTTTGAGAGGATTAACTCCAATTTTAAAGGGAGTTCTATTCTGAGTAAAATGCTATCAAACAACATCACATGCTATAGAAAAATCATTTGTGAAAGGAAGAGTCAATTGATGTGACAAACTTTATTGCTTATCTTACTTTAAGAAATTGCTACAGGTAGTCCAGCCTTCAGTAACCACCACTCTGATCAGTCAACAGCCATCAACATCAGCTTCCACCAGCAGAGATTATAACTCACTGAAAGCTCAGATGATAGTTAACATTTTTAGCAATAAAGAATTTTCAATTAAGGTATATATATAAATATATATATATATATAGTTTTTATTTATTTTATTTTATTAAGTCTTTTTTAAAAAATATTTTATTTATTTATTCATGAGAGACACACAGAGAGAGAGAGAGGCAGAGACCCAGGCAGAGGAAGAAACAGGCTCCATGCAGGGAGCCTGACGTGCGACTGGATCCCAGGTCTTCAGGATCAGGCCCCGGGCTGAAGGTGGCGCTAAACCGCTGAGCCACCCGGGCTGCCCATATATAGTTTTTAATACTATTGTACACTTAATAGACTATAGTATAAACATAACTTTTACATGCACTGGGTAAAACAAACATTCATTTGAATTACTTTATTGCAATAATTGCTTAATTGTGGTAGTCTGGAACCAAAGCACATTATCTCCAAAGTATGCCTGTGTATAGCAGATTGCTGCTGTGTCCACCTAACCTTATGACTTGATGGGTCTGAAAATACTCAACTCAAAATAGGAAACTCTTGTCATGTTTATGTGCTGTATAGTCTTATAGTCATGGTGTCCTAGAACCCAGTAGTATGCTAGAAGCTGCTTTGCAAACAATCAATAGTGCTCTGCTGCAAAAGGCACGATCTAATATTCTGACTTATGACTATTTTACCAGGGCTTGCTGGGAATTCCACAAGCAGTATTGGACCTGCCACATCATAAGATGCAAGCCATGGAGTTTAGCAATGGCATCCATGTTACCAACTGGCTGTAAGTTTTCCAATTCCAGATCCTTTTTTTTTTTTTTTACTGAAAACTATTTTTTTTTTAAATTAAGTGCATAGCACTCATCTAATTCCATTGGTGTAGAATTTAGCACCATACTCGCTATTTGCAATTAATGTCACAACACAGATACATTTTGGTTTGCAGTCTGTACTTGAGTAGTGCTTATTTAGGGGACATTGGTAAAGCCCTTTATACATATCATTAACCTCTTCACAGTACACATTTAATGATGGTCCAGTAATCTCAAAAAGAAAAAAAATGACCTGCTTTAAAGACTAACCAATAAATTAAACAAAACAAAATCCACACAACTCCCCCCCACCCTCATCCCCCAAGGCTAGCAGTTGTGAGTTGTATTTATATTGAAACCTAATGTTTTAAAAATAGTTCTGATTCTCCAACCACACCATCCCACCCCACCCTGGGTATGCAGCAATACTAACCAATTTTATTCTACCCCCCAATCCAGTGTTCTTTAATCCAGTGTTCTTTAGCTTTTTTAAATACAATAATTTTGAGAAATTATTGCCCAACATCACTTGCAATCCTAGAGGCTAACCCTGAGGTTACAATGACTTGAATAAAAGTAGTGCTTTATTTGTGATTCTAGGAAGCACTGGTAAAGGAGAGTAGATGAAACAAGTAAGGGAAGAATCCTAGTATGGGTTATTTTAATGATCGAGTTGTTGCTATTAGTAATAAGGCTCTTTCTTCCTGGTACCCTCCAGGAGACTATGCCTTAAGTTCTTTTGTCTTTACTCATTGGTCATAGGTATGAATTGATCAAGACATCAGGAATGGAGGCCATACATGGATTCAGCAATATCATATGAATAATATTACTACAGTTGAGTGCTTAAACTGCCAAGAGTAGAGACCAATATCTTCTAGCAGGATTAGTAAGCTACCTTTTGGAAGGTTTATTACATTGAATACTTCCCATGATGTAGGATATAGTGCTTTGTCTTCACAGACAGTAAAAACATTTTTCTTAACATGGATTTGTCTTCCCTACCTTCAGCATTTCTGCTGGCACCAGTCTTCCTATACTTTCAGAGTGCTTTATCGACACCATGGTATCTTCAATATTGCCTCTAAATTGAGGTTGTGCCTGGTTATGGGAAATGTGGCAAGGTACTGAAGATTTTACTATATTCTCTGGTGGGGAATAGTCATTTCTCATATGATACCTTATAATCTGCTAGAATGCTTGCTTCTCTTTTTCATGACCTTGGATTCTGGATTTGGTTGTCCTAGTCCCCAAGATAGGACTTCTGCTAGAAAAACCATCTTGGTTTTAACAATTTAGAATGTGAGGCTTTGCTCTGGCTATTTTGAACTCCTCATGATAAGAATCCAACTTTTAGGATGATTAATTGTAATGACTAGGGGTAAACTGGTTTGCTGCTGAACAATAAGTGAAAAGAAGACTATTTTTGGAATCTGGGAGATTCACTGAAGGGTGTCTTAGTACTCTCTTGCCCTGAAATTCTAGTCATTGTAAAATAGTGGTAACCAAAAACAAACCAAAACAAAACCCACCAACCAACCAAACAAACAAAAGCACACAGATTCTGCAGAGATAAAGGTTTGGGTCACCCTGCTAGGTAAAGAATCTTGTGTAGCCAAAGTGTAAGGCAGAAGGTAAGTGCTTTGTGGAATATGTATGGGACAAACGAATTAGGATTACCAAATTTGTCACCATGAAAAAAATAACAGAGTTATGATTCATAGCAGGTATGCTTTTGGGTTATTTAAGTGTTTATTTCATCCCTCCCTTATACAGATCCTTATGTAAGGAATATTCTTTGCATCTGGTGTTCTAGGATTCATATGACATCCTAGTCATGACCAAATTGACAATGCTCTGCTGTTATACACTACCTAGTGGGACTTCTGAAATCCTCTGCACTGCTGTTTCCTATTTCATCCAACAAAGTATAAGAGTGGATGATTAGAAGACAAAGGGATATATTGTGTTGCATATCATCAGCTTGCTCCTCCAGATGTACTACTTATCCTCCTTTCTCTCCCATAGGGTTAAATCAGTATGGACCATAGGGTTAAATGAATGTTCTCATCATTACACAGGTTTTCTTCTGTCAGATTTCATTATTTCATTTAACTGTTCCTCTCTTCATTCCTTTTGGAGTGGGATCATAAGCTCTGTGTCACTCGACTATCTTTGTTGGTTCACATATACCTACCTGTTTGTAAACAGTGCCTTTATAATCAATTCTCCTTACATTATCTTATTTCAAGAACATCAGCAACTTCATGACTAATAAAGATGGCCAGATAATGTATTTTTGATGTTTGTGACAGAACATTCACCAGCCTGGTGCTCCACATGGGTAATCTCATCTTCTACTTACCTGCCATGACATTAAGGTGGCAGGCATAGGATGGGGATCTCACAAAGGAGGGAAGAAGTCACAGGAATCAAATTATTAGAGGAAACAGGAATGTGAAGCATAATGGGGATAAAGGGATGGAGCATTTTAAACAGGAGAATATCATTATCAGGGTCAAGATGCCACAGAGAGAGGTGGTAAGATGATAGTTAAAGAAAACCCGATTATATATGGCAACTGCAAACTCAAAATTATGGAGGGAATTGATAAGTCAATACAAAAGGAGTAAGTAAAGGTACATGAAGGAGGTGGAGGACAAAAATGGCAAATGTTCCACAATGTGGCAAAACAAGGTCGATAAGATATGAAGGAAAGTTAAACTTGATTAAAAGAGGAAGGTCTCCAATATCTGGGTTTATAAGTTAGGCACTGATATGGATGAAGATTAATCTATAGGTACGAAGGCAGAACATTGGAATCTCACTTTATAGTTCCAATTTCCTTAAGTTTCTGTTGTAAGCAAAGACTGGGCTGGAATGAAGACAAAGTAAGAAACAGATATTGGAGGAAATGGGAGGTGACATAGACCACAGACAATTAAAAAACGGTAGTGCTGAGGGCTCAGGTAATGTTAGAAAATATGAATTTATAGAGGCATTGAACTATATATTTGTGTTTTTCTCTAGAAGACCTCAGATTTCTTCATCATACGAGTGAGGAGGAGAATAGGTCTCACTGGTCCAGCTATGAAGTAATAAGAAATAAAAATATTTTTTTCTTGTTTCTTCTCCTCCCTTTCTCCTTCCTTTTCCCCTTACCAGTATCCTTTATCCCATTTCCATCTTTTCTTGCCCCTTTTATGTCTTCCCTCCATTCCTTTCTACCATCTTTCTTCTCTTTCCTCCATCTTCTGTTTTTTTTCTTTTTTTCCTTTAACATTTATGGTGCACTTTTATGTATTAGATATTGTGAAAGCTATAGAAAGCACATTTTACTATGAATTTATAGTAAAAAGTACCAAAAAAGGAGTTGGCAGTGCACCTTTGCTTGGGAAGTTATTAATCTTTGCATAATATCGAGTGGAAAGATAAGCGTTTCGTTTATACACATTGAACTTTTGTTGTGTCCTTTTGGGAGTACAGGAAAAAAGATGTGGATTATTCTGAAAATGTGAACTTTATTACTTTTTGCTAAGGCCTCCAACCCATCAACACTTCTAATTCTTTACACTGGGAGATTTGACAACTTATATGACCATTGAATGCCACTAATAACCTATCGGGAGCCAGTATTATTTCTTCTGGTACATTATATAGCCACCTTCTTCGACTCTATTTGGTATCATCTCCCTCAGCCCACTTTCCCCAATGTTTTTGGTTGCATTAATAACTACTTGGAAGTGTCTTTAGATTTGACCATTCTCTTCTCCCAACTGAAGGGACAAAAAAGAAAGCCTGACATCCTATTTTCTCACCTAATCTCTGTTCTTGTTTCCTTGGTGTCGATAATGGGGAAAAAATCCAAAAATAAAAATAGAAATCTCCCTCTGAACAGATGAAAATTTTCTTTTTGTCAGCATAGATAATAGGGAAGATAATTTCAGATTTGTAGCCAGAGAGCTAGAATGTAGAGAGAAGGCTGGAGAGAGTAAGAAGATAGACAAATTTGGATTAATGTACATGATGTCATCCAATTCTACTAAGTATGGAACTGAAGAAGAAAATGAAAGGAAAGAAACCTTCTTTCCAAAGACTTTGGGGTTGTCACATATTTTTCACGACTTGGCTCAGAGACTCAATGATGACAGTCACATAGAGATGAAGCTATATATTCTTGACCTTTCAGATTTTCCTCTCCCTGCCCACTCAGAATATATCTTGTGACTAAACTAGTTTTTCCTACTGCAAAGATGAAAATGAAATAAACCTTGGTGAAACAATTCATGTGTATTTCACAAAATTAAATTGTTGAAAAAGGAATTTCTAGTACAGTAATCTAAGAGTAAGGGTTGGCTTTTAGTAATTTGGAAGTATAGAAGCCAAATGCTTTAATTGTTAAAAAGCCAAATTGGTACCTAAAATTCCTAAATTGGCTCTCTTCCTGGTCCAAATGTCATGGGTAATTTTTTAGTTCTGTTTCCTACTGTTCAGATTACCTGGCAAATGAATGATGTTTAAAGGAAAGAGCATCAGATAATTGTCTCTTATCATACCTGGTTTTGGTCATGGTCTTCACCCACTGAGTTCAATGACTCCAAATAAATCTTCAAATGAAAGTATCTGTCCCTTTGCGCTGGACAGCAGAAGCATCCTTTTGACTGAGATAAATAGCACTTATATTGTCCAAATCCCTTCTTTTCCTCTTTTCTTCTCTTCTCCTCACTAATTGAAATGTATAGATAGTTTTGGCAAGGGCTGAGAGTGTATTTTTCCAATGAAATGACAGATCACCGTATTTTTAATTTTATTTTTGTTTCCTCTTGACCAAAGCAAAAGCTTTTATGGAGGTAGACAAGGCAACAATCAGGGTGTATCATTGAATATACTTTAAAATCATTATTTTTCTTCCATTATTTTCTTATAAAGTGGATGTGGTTTTGTCAAAGTAGAATATATATTTAACCTGTATTGGCAAATACACACTGAGCCTTGTTTATGGATTTAACATTGCGTCAGAGAAGCCTATGGTAAATTAATCTAAAGCACAAACAACAGGAAGCTGGTCTGCATGCAATCCTTTTCCTAGGTATTTTTTTCTTTTAGGAAATTGCGGCAAAGCTACACAAATCAATAGTAGCACATTAATAGAAGAGGAATTTTTTTGGATGTGCTATCAGTACATAGTGTTCAGGCAGTAAATGCAATATAATTAATTCATGCAGTCCTTGATGTTTTCTAGCATCATCAGGTATATTTATATATTTATATGTGAATAACAATCTAGCAAATGAGTGCCACTGGCAAATTTCTCACTCTATTTTCTTGTATTGGGTTCCTTCCTATGCCCTCATTTTTTGGATTTGTGTCTGTGTATTATAGCCTCTATTAGTTGTTTGTCAGTCCTCTCTAAGAGCCTTTTCTCTCTGTGAGAAGGGTAGATCACTCTAGACACTTGGTTCCTTGCAGATGTCCAGAATTTTGTCCAAAACTCCCTGCTTGGTGATGGATGATTTTTATTTGTTGAAATATAACTTTGGAAAGTGACTAGTTTCAGGAAAGGCATCTCGCTGAATCATTTAAGGTTTGGATATTCTAACCTGAGTAACTCTGCAAATACAAAAAGTAGACCATTAACAGGCATCATATATTTTCAGATTTTTATTCTTGAGGGTATCCAGGAATAGTATAAAACAGCAAGAGATGTTCTAATATGTATCAGACATTGTTACTTCCTTGACTGAATGGCAAGGAAGTTTCTAAAAGACTATCTTACCTGGAATGTAGTTAGTTTAGATTTATTTTTTAAATTAGAAAGCCGTGGTAGAAACAGACTAAGCTATATTATTTTTTTTAAATCTCCAGCATACAGTTGATATGTAATTATGTTTGCTCAATAGGAGTTAAACATGAGAGAATACCTGGATTTGCATTTCCTTGCTCTTGAAACCATACTAAAAATGACACTAAAGGAATTTTAGAAGGCTTAAAGCTACCCCCCCCCCAAAATAAAAAAGAAGAAATAGCAAAGTTTCAAACATCAAGATGGACAAATGGTAACTAATTTAGCTGATCCAAAAGAAAAAAATGGAAACTGAAGTTGACTGTGGAGAAAGCTTAGAAACAGCTATTTCCCACTAGGCAGTGCCAGGACATTATAAGAATTGAAAACAGCAAGAACCTCTGAAAAAGGAGATGGTGGGAGGCCATAAACAAGAGGTCTGTTTGAAAATCTGTATAGAAAGGAGTTTGACCCCGCATATCCCAGTTGTTACCTGAGAACTGGGTGAATGCATGTACCCGGTGCCAGCAGGAGACTCTGGAGAGAAATAACTTGTGGGACCATGGCTTCACAGACACAAGTCTCATGTTCATAAGTATATGCAAAGGGAGTTGGAAATGGAGCCCTTCACTGACTGGGAATGATAGCTGCATTGTGGATAGTGGTAAGTAGGAAGTATGCACCATCTCTGCTTCATTATGATGAACACTAACTTTTTTTTTTTAAAGATTTCATCCATTTATTCATGAGAGACACATAGAGAGAGGCAGAGACCTAGGCAGTGGAAAAAAGCAGACTCCCTGCAAGGAGCCCAACGCCGGACTCCCATATCCTGGGATCACGTTGAGCCACCCAGGCATTTCTAACCTTGAGGAATTTTACAAGTATGACTAACTACTTGCTGTGGAATAATCTTAATTTTTGGTTTCATTCTCCTCAGTGGAAACTCCCAAATCAAATTATTTTACTTTGGGTACCTTATCTAGTCTGGATTTATACTATGTTCTCACATAAACTCAAAATAAATATCTGAATTTTTCAAATGTGTTTCAAAATACAAGGGGTAATCACCATGGTTGTATAAAATCATTAGACACTGGTCACCAAAATCCTATCAGATAGCTCTAAGACCATCTTCATATGAGAAACTAGAAATCTTGTAAGACTTGTAGGGAGAAAGCATTTGGTATGACATAAATGTGTTCTGCATTTAGTTTTCTTTTTATTTCAGTCTTCCATTTCATTTATTTACCCCTGGAGCAGACACTTCTTGTTTGTTTGTTTGTTTGTTTGTTTTTGTTTTTGCCATGAACCTCATCCCCTGGGCCCCTGTGACTTTGGTAGCAGTTGTGTTGGGCTTTTCTCATCACATTGATAGCTTCCCTCCTCAAGCTCCTGCTGTGTCTCTTAGCATTTCCTGAAGCTTTGGGAAGCTCATTAAACTCCCAAACAGAGAAGCCTAGAAGTGCAAGGAGTTAATTCCACTTGGGTAACCTTAACCAAAGAGGGTTAAAATTAATGAATGAAACCTCCCAAAATGCCAGAAGAACAATGCAGAGGTGTGGTCTGCACAGTTCCTCAGAAGATCTCAGCTGGGATTGAATCTCAGTTACCATTAAGTAGTAAGCAGCTCAAGAATGTACCCTTAATTGGCTCTCTTCCCTTCCCTGTATTCACTCATCATGGTCCCTCACTTCTGCTTCCTTGAGATTTCCACACATCAGCTACTTGCACTGGAGTCCTGGTCTTAGGCTCTGCTTTGGGGAAAAACCAAACTTAGACAACTCCCATATAAATATTTAGCTATGACCTCCTGTTACTCCCCTTCCACTCCCTGCAGAGAAGAAGGAAACCAAGTGCTGAGAATTTTGCAAATATATGTGTTTATATTTTCATTTGACTTGTCTACTTTAAAATTGGTGTGAATAGCATGATTGCTAGCATTTATGCAAGATAAAACTTTTCTTATTTTTGGCTGTTGATTCATAATAAAACAAGAATTTCAGTAGTTAGTATGTTATATCAATTTGAATGATGATTATTAAAATTAATTATAATTTGGGCCTGCATTAGTCTAGGAGGATAATTAGAGATACAGGCACTCCCATGGAGATGTCTGCAGGATTTGCAGGTTCTAGAATGAAAGGCCCATCATTTTTTTCTCTTTCTTCAGAAATGAGGGTCAGTTTGGAAACTATTGCTGATGCGTGCTGTGTTAGCCTAAAGAACTGGAGGAATTAAAAAAAAGTCTGTGCAAACATAAATTTCCCAGGATTTTTTCCGTTTCTGTGTCTTTTTCTGACCTTGGAGTCTGGAACACCTTTCATTTTTTTCTTTAATGTACACATGGCGGACCCTAACCAGAAAATATTTCAAATTTTATGGCTCTATTTTTTCTGAATCTGATCTTTTCTGGCCTAGAAGAGACTATTTATCATCCCAACCAGCTTCACATTGCTCTACTCACTCTCATGCAGAGAAAAGAGTACAGGAACACCAAGAAAGGAAGGCTGAATCGGGGAGATCTTTTATCAATGATTGTGGTTTAACTTAAAATTAAAATTTAAAATTTATTCTTATCTGTGGCATAGATAATACAAATAGTACAAAGTGCTTCTTCTTTGAAAGGCAAACAATAATACCGGTTGTTTTGTGTATAGTCAAAGTTATTGTATATATGTATATACACATAAACATCACTATATGTATATATATCAAATATATAACTATACCTCATAATATAACTGTAATGTATTATTTATGTACATATCTAATATATAATCTATAATCATAATTTATAGTATATTTTATGTAGGAATATATAATCAGTAATAGTAACATAATGTGCATAGTTTTTGCCTATTCTATAAGTTACTTTTTCACTTAGGGTATCTTAGAGACTTTTCCATGCTAAAATATATATAATAGAGTCAGTATTTTTAATGTCTGTATAGTATCTATTATACTACACATTATATTGATTATACCATCAATTATTTAATCAACCTTCAGGAATGGTTTTGATATAGATCTTGGCATTTTTGGGGTCAATCTTTGCTAATACAAATAATGTTGCAATAAATAAACTTTTACACATGCCATTTTTCTTATATGTCACCAAGTCAGTAGGGTAAATTCCTAGAAGAATTGAAATAAAGGGACTGAGAATTCATAATTCTGATAAATATTGTGAAATTGCTAATTTATGCACTTAAAGTTATGTTTGTGTGAATCTGTTATCTGACGTCTGGCTGACTTGCTCATTTCATTGCTTGCTCTTTTCATTTTCAACAATCTGTCAGATGAAAAAAATAGTTCATTGGATGAGTACCTTTATTACTAAGTAGGTTGAGGACCCTTTTATATGTTGAGAAATAGCTGTATTTTTCTTTCCTGTGAACTGCTCTTTTATCCCCTTGCTTATTTTTCTATTGCATTATTATTTCATTGATTTGTAAAATTCTTATATAGAAGGAAATTGTCATTTGTGAGTGACATAAGTGGTAATTTTTTTCTAATTGTCATTCGTCTTTTGATATTTATGGCTTTTTTATATGCAGAAAATTTAAATTTTTGTGCAGCTAAATCTATGATTTCTTTTGTAGTTTGAATTTTGCCACTCACTTGGAAAGGCTTCCCTTTTCTGAGGTTATAAATGTATTTATTTCATATTTTATGTTAGTACTTTTAAAATATCTTTATGTTTAAATCTTTGATCTATTTGGAATTTATTTTGTGTAAGACATGAGTTAGAAAGACATCATAATTTTTTCTATATATCTACCAACTTGTCTGAAAACCCTTCATTAAATAATTCATCTTCCCCATACTCATTTGAAATATTATACATTTTTGTCATACTGCATTCCTATATGTATTAGATTGAATTCAGGATTTTGTCATTTCTCTTCCATTGACCCATTTTTCTAATGCATATATGCGCATAATGCATAAATATCACATATTCTTAATGACTAGTTTTATAAAATATTTTAGCATATGGACAGCTAGTCTTGCCTCTGCCCCTGTTTTTTCTTGCATTTTGATTTTGTATATATATTTAGAACTGCCTGGGTTGATCTTTCTTAAATTTTTTTTTGATGGGGTCATATTAAGATATTGATTAGTTCAGATGATTGATATCCTTATGCTATAAAAGGTGGCAATCCAAGAATGTGGTATGGTTTCCCACATTTTCCATTTTCTTTGTCCCTCTGTGCTATTGTAAACTTACTATTTTATTCATATCTCACATATTTCTTATTTCTAGGTATTTCATCATTTTAGTAGTGCTATAAATGGTGTGTTTTGTTTTTTGTTTTTGTTTTTTTTTTTTACCATTAGCTTTTTAATGAATTGCTTACTTATGAAGACTATGGATTTCTGGATATTATTTTAATACTCATTCATCTTAATAGTTTTTCTGAAAAATTATAACAGTTTTTCAGTTTAATCTTATTGACCTTTCCCAGCAAATAATCATATTACCTACAAATAATGTTATTTTTATTTCCTCCTGTTCAATTTTGTGTCTTGTGTGCTTCTTTCCCTAAACTTATTGTTTAGTACTTCTGGAATAAAGTTAAAAAATTGAGATGAAAAGGGGGATGCATTTATTTTTTTAATTGTTTGAATCAGTGACAGTTAATTTCCCTTTCATTTTGCTTAATTTCTTTCTTCAAATATTCCATTAATGCCTTTTGGTGATACTTCAGATAATTTTCTTCTTCTTTTTTTTATTGAAATATAATCAACATGCAGTATTATATCAGTTTCAGGTGTCAAACATAATGATTCAATAATTCTACACATTATTCAATACTTATCACAATAACTTGATAGTTCACTTACCTCCCCCCATCTCCTCTCTGGCAATTTAAGAGTCTGGGATTTTTTTTTTTATCATCTTTGTTTGTTTGTTTGTTTTGTTTCTTAAATTCCATAACTGACTTATTTCACTTAGTGTTATAGCTGCTAGTTTCATCCTTGTTGCAAATGACAAGATCTCAGTCTTTTTATGGCTGAGTAATATTCTATTATGTATGTATGTGTATACACACACACATATATGTATGTATCACTTCTTCTTTATCCATTCATCAGTAATGGATGCTTGAGTTGCTTCCATATCATGGCTTTGTAAATAATGGTGCAATAAACATAAGGGTATATATACCTTTTTGTATATGTGCTGCCAAAGTGAGCAAAACCTTTTTGAATTAGAGTTTTCATTTTCTTTGGGTAAATACCCAATAGTGGAAATAATTGCTAAATCATATGCTAATTTTATTTTTAAGTTTTTGAGGAACCTCCATACTATTTTTTCACAGTGGCTGCACCAATTGGCATTCCAACCAACAGTTCATGAGTATTCCCTTTTCTCCTTATTGCTGTCAACACTTGTTATCACTTGTGGGTTTTTTTTTAAATTTTCTTTTTTTAAAAGAATTATTTATTTGAGGAGAGAGAGAGAGAGAGAGAGAGAGAGAGAGAGAGAGAGAGAGAATGAGCAGGAGGAGGGTCAGAGTGAGAAGCAGACTCTGCGGAACAGGGAGTGTGAGACACAGTTTGATCCCAGGAACCTCCGATCATGACCTGAGCTGATGCTTAATTGACTGAGCCACCCTTTGCCCCTATTGCTGTGTTTTCGATTTTAATCCTTCTGACAAGTGTAGTGTAGGTGATATCTCATTGTGACTTTGATTTGCATTTCCCTGGTAATTAGTGATGTTGATCATTTTTCCATGTTTCTGTTGGCCATCTATATATGTCCTCTTTGGAAAAAAATGTCTATTCAGATCCTCTGCCATTTTTTAATCATATTATTGATTTTGGGAGTATTGAGTTGCATAAATATATATTTTAGGCATAAACTTCTTATTAGATATATCATTTGTAAATATCTTCTCCCATTATCATTTTGTTAAATGTGAAAAAGCTTTTTATTTTTATATAGTCCAATAATTTTCTGTCACCTAGAAGACACATCTAGAAAAATGTTTCTACAGCCAGTGTCAAAGAAATTACTGCCTATGCTTTCTTCTAGGAGTCTTATGATTTCAGGTCTCACATTTAGGTCTTTAATCCATTTATTAAAAGATTTATTTATTTATTTTAGAGAATTTGTGGAGTGGAGGAGGGACAGAGGGAGAGAGAAAAATCTCAAGCAGGCTCCCCACTGAGCACAGAGCTGATAAGGGATTTTTGATCCTGAGATCATGACCTGAGCCAACACTTAACCAACTGAGCCACCCAGGTGCCCATGTCTTTAATCGATTTTGAGTTTATTTTTGTATATAGTATAAGAAAATGGTCTCATTTCATTCTTTTGCATATAGCTGTCTGGTTTTCCCAGCACCATATACTAAAGGGACTATTTTTTCTTCATTGCATATTCTTGTCTCTCTTGTCATAGATTGACTGTACTAGCACAGGTTTATTTCTGTGTTCTCTATTCTATTCTATTCTATTCTATTCTATTCTATTCTATCCTATTCTACTGATCTATGTGTCTATTTTTGTGCCAGTACCATAGTATTTTGATTACTACAGCTTTGTAGTATATCTTGAAATCTGGAATAGTGATACCTCCAGCTTTGTTCTTTCTCAAGATTGCTTTGGCCATTTGGAGTCTTTTGGGGTTTCAAACAAATCATAGTATTATTTTTTCTAGTTCTGTGAAAAATGTTTTTGGTGTTTGATAGAAATTGCATTAAATTTGTAGATTGCTAGAAATAATTTTTAAGTAAATTAATAGAATTTATTTTTAAAGCAGTTTCAGGGGACGCTTGTGTGGCTCAGTGGTTGAGCATCTGCCTTTGGCTCAGGTTGTGATCCTGGGGTCCTGGTTTTGGGTCTTGCATTGGTGTCCCCTCAGGGAGCTTGCTTCTCCTTCTGCCTAAGTTTCTGCCTTTCTCTCTGTGTCTCCCATGAATAAATAAAATCTTAAAAAAATAAAGCAGTTTCAGGTTTACAAGAAATTTAAGGGAAATATAGAGGCATTATGATTTTTTAAAATATTTATTTCTTAATGATGTTTCTAATTTTGCTCTCATTTCTGTAATATTATTATTTCTTTTCTTCTCATTCTTCCCTAAGTTCTGACATGTCATAATTCTGTCTTCTATTATTATAATGGATCTTCTCTGAAGAGATGATTTTATCAAATTTATTCACATAAATTTGTACATAAGTAGTATACATAAATTGATCACAATTTTCACTAGTAATGTGACAGTATTTGGGGAGCAAATGTATTTTATTTGGATTTTCTCCCCGTTTCTTTTCTTCTTTATTCTTTTAATCTTTATATGGGATCTAGACAGGTTTCTGTTTAATTAATACAATTTTTTGAATGAGACAAATTCTTTATACATCAGCTATTTGCAAAATGTCTCTGTGTGGAGATGGATCCAGGTTGTACTCTCTCTAGTAGGAATCCTCTTGTGACACATGATTGTGTTTGTAAGTGAATTCTTTTCATGTTTATTTTTCTCTGGCTCGCTGATATCTACACTATGGGCTTCTCATAATTTAGTCTTTCTACTCCTCTGCCCAACTGACAGATGCTTTATACAGATCTGGCTTGGCTATGTGGATCCCTGCTCAGCACCATCTTCTCTGCTTCTTAAAATTTTATGACAGACTGGATCTAAGAAGGCTCCCTCCCTGTGTCTCTGTTCTTATTGTTCCAAACAAGACAGTGTTGAACTTCCACGACAAGTGTTCCTCTTATTTACAGAATTGGAGTCTGAGACATTCTCTCCTGAGCCATCTTGTACTGAAGGTGAACTGAAGGTCTCAGTTGACCTTCCTGGGACTTGACAGCCCTTCATCAAATTATGTAGTTCTGATTTGTAGAAATCTTCTAGTTTCATTGGAGACAGAATTTGCATTTTGCATTTCTAAGGGGAACGGGGAGAAATTATTGTTTTAATATGTTATTTTAAAATAAGAAATCTGAAACTCTATTTTTAATATTACCAATTTCACCCTAGTTCCTTAATTTTGTATCTTGGCTGGAAACAACTTTTCAGAGCTTGATATCTGTACACCTTAGTAAATGTAAAGGAATGCTTAAAGTGAGAGATCACAAGATAGCTTTGAGGAGGAATGCTGGAGTATGGAGAAAGACATGTGATAAGAGGAGCACAGAATAAGGGGCTGTATGTACTATATTATTTTCATTATAGGTTTAAGCAGGAACTTTAATGTGTATGAGTGGTTTATTTGGTGACCGTAATTTTATAATTTTGTAATGTTATATTGTGTTTGTTCAGAGTTATACAAACAAGAATAAAAGCTAATGGTTCTTATTTTTGGTTAAACAAAAATCAGGAATAGTGATGACAAAAGTCACTATTAAGTATAGTGACTTTATATTAAAAGGTAACTACAAAAAGTTACTACTTAGGTAATAATTTTAAATGCAATTGCCAGTGTCTTGTAAGTTTAGTTCTTCAGGCAGAGAACACATATTTATCAGGAAACAATCTGATGAAGTTATCAGATTAATTTTGTTATTTTGTTATTTCCTTCACTGTTCTCTCTAAAGTAGTAAATTAGGATGCTCATTTCAAGAGAAAAATAAAATTAAATAAGAGGCTTTTGTTGAGGCATATCAAAGTTTTCATTTGAAGTTGCATTTGAATTATTCTTTGCTCACTTCCAGGCTGAAATCTTAAACACAGTTGATAGTGCATGGATAAGTTTTACTTTAATTCCTGCTTTCTTAGTGTAGCTGCCTAATCTTATTAAACATACAAAATCAGCTTACTGGTGGCTAAGACTTTTAAAAATTAAAACAAAATGTCTTTGATAAAAGTACTTATCAGGAATTAGTTGGTAAATGTAAGCATAGAATTCTACACACATTAATTGATGAAGATAAATCACATCTGTTCCAAAGAATTCCCCAATTCCCCAATAACTTATTGGCCACTAGACTTTAAATATTGTGTGCTGAATTGAGTAAAAAGAAGTAAAAATTTATGATGACAGGAAATTATACTTAGAATTTGTTAATGATTTCAACTAGATGAGAAGTATATTATAAAATATATGGCATGCTCCCTTCCAAAGTTATTAATAAATTATTTTACAACAGCAGCAGTTCATTATGCACCAAGAACCGAAAGAAACAGTATATGAGTTAGAAAGAACATGGACTGAATTCAGTCATATCTATGTTCAAAGTCCAAACTCCTGCTTCATTTCTTATAGGAAATGTGACAGTGGCCAAGTTATTCAATTTAAGAATCTCCTCACAGGGGATCCCTGCGTGGCTCAGTGGTTTGGCGCCTGCCTTCAGCCCAGATGGTGATCCTGGAGTCCTGGGATGGAGTCTCACATTGGGTTCCCTGTGGGGAGCCTGCTTCTCCCTCTGCCTGTGTCTTTGCCAATCTCTCTCTCTCTCTCTGTCTCTCTGTCTCTCATGAATAAATGAATAAAATCTTAAAAAAAGAAGCTCCTCATCTTTGAATTAGTGATGTAAGCTCCTAAATAACAATATTGTGAGTAAGGGCACATGCTTTAGACCACCTCAGTTTGAAAGCAAATTTTAGGCAAGGGAGGGAGCCAAACAGCAATCACATGTCCCAATTCACATTATCATTGAACACAGCATTACAAGGGTTTGGAATAATCAATTTCCCATTTGTCTTTGCCATTTTATCTTATTTCTCTATTGATTTGAAACTTTTACAAAAAAAAGAGAAAGCTCAGCAGTAAAAACCAAAACAATAAATTAAAATAAGACTAGACTGAAGAGTGTCAAATCCTAACTCTACCATTTACACTTGGGCAAATTACTTAAGCAGTCTGTGTCTAAGTACCTTCATCTATCAAGTGGGGATAACAGTGGTAGTTATTTTCTTGTGGTTTATTACATATAGCAGCAAACAGTCGTAATTTACTAATCTATTTGTTCTCTGCAGGAAGAGGGAAAATCATTAATCGTACTGTGCACTTTGAGATAACTTTAGTTTTAAAAGGAGGAATTCAACCACAGTCTTCCCAAAATAGAGTCTTGAATGGTAATCATGTTGATGGACTGGTCCTATTTGAGGTTTGACGCACCAGCCCATCAAGCACATGAATATAGTCTTTTAAGTTGGAACAGTTTGGGGTCCTAGGTGCCAGGGATACTGTTCAAACAGTAGATAACTCACTTAATCAATACTCGATACCACCAGGAAATAAATGTGGAAAATATGTGGATGAAAGCTTGGGTAAGTTTAAAAACATAACTATTAAATACTGTTACTGAGATTGCAGAAGTTAGCATTAATAACCATCATAAAAGATACTATTCCAAGGAATAAGAGAAAGAGAAATTCAGGCAAAACTGACAGTTCTGCTTACTCATATTTCATTAGAACATCTGTGTTTGAATCGTGTTGAGGAGTACTTACTAAAGGAATAATACACATTGTGAATAAAGTACCCTGGAATTCTACTATGCTATAGCCAACAGGAGACACGTGGGAAATAATCCACTTGGTAGGAATCTTTTCCATCTAAAGCAGTAAATACCTATATCAACTATGACAATTTGACTAGAATTCACAACTAAAGGCCAGATAAAGCCTTTTCATTTCCTCTTGTGATGTGGTCTTCATGATTATTCAGTTCCCACTTGACAGAAATAAACCCAATCAACCCAGCTGAATCCTCCATTCAGTATCTAAAGTGTATGCCCTATGGATTGGATGAGAAGTAAGGTCTAAGAAACAGAAAAGCTTGCCTTTTCATTTTGACCTGTATATTCAG
The DNA here is from genome assembly GCF_905146905.1 of Nyctereutes procyonoides. NCBI lineage: Eukaryota > Metazoa > Chordata > Mammalia > Carnivora > Canidae > Nyctereutes > Nyctereutes procyonoides. Next base: position 1,250,709 of record NW_026575130.1, read on the forward strand.
AATATGAATATTTCTCAGAGTTATGTATTGTAGAGATCTTTTTTCAATGTATAATTTTTTTCATTTTAAATAGTATTTTAGATTTATTTATTTATTTGAGAGAAAGAGAGAGAGAACGTGAGTGCGTGTGGGGAAAAGGGCAGAGGGAGAAAATCCTTAAGCAGACTCCCTTGATGATCACAAAGCCTGACATGAGGCTTGATCCTAAGACCCAGAAATCATGACCTGAGCCAAACTTAAGAGCTGGCCATTTGACTGACTGAGCCACCCAGGTGCCCCTTTAAATGGTATTTTTGATGAACAGCAGTTCTCTATTTAAAAAAAAAAATTCTTAAATGTAATGATGTTCAGGGATGCCTGGGTGGCTCAGCGGTTGAGCGTCTGCCTTCCGCTCAGGGCATGATCCTGGAGTTCCAAGATCGAGTACCATATCGGGCTCCTTGCACTGAGCCTGCTTCTCCTGTCTCTGCCTCTCTCTCTGCCTCTGTGTGTCTCGTGAATAAGTAAATAAAATATTTAAAAAAATTAATGATATTCAATTTGTCATTCTTTTCTTAATGATTTATGCTGTTTCATGTGTTGTTTAAGAAATTGTCGCCTCCTTAAGGCAAAGGAAGAGAGAATGCCAGTACAAATTCATCTCAAGCATAATTTTATCTCATGTGACATAAAACCAAAGGCATTGCCATTTAACCAATCTTTTTTTTTAACTTTCTTTTTTTTAAATTTTTAAATTTATTTTATGATAGTCACACACACACACAGAGAGAGAGAGAGAGAGAGAGAGAGAGGCAGAGACACAGGCAGAGGGAGAAGCAGGCTCCATGCACCGGGAGCCCGACGTGGGATTCGATCTGGGGTCTCCAGGATCGCGCCCTGGGCCAAAGGCAGGTGCCAAACCGCTGCACCACCCAGGGATCCCTAACCAATCTTATTAGTACTATAACATTTCAATTTTGTTAAAAAACTATTGTTGCAATAGTAAGTCATAAATTCTGTGAGTTTACTGGAAGCAATATGTACATACTTAGTAAACTCTTAATATACACAGATTAGTCTAAATTTCTTAGAGAACATTCCATTCTTTGATACAGTTTTTGGAAGGTGTTTATATATAGTGACTGAAACTCTTCCTCTCTGAGACTTCTACTTATTTATACAGGTGTTCTTCATACAGTGTCTAATTTTTCCTCTATATACCAGTTCTCCAGATACTTAGAGATAACTCTAATCTTCCTACGAAGATATTGCTTTTAACAGGCATCACAGGGGTGAAAGAGCACTTGGTTTTGAGGTAATAGAGGAAGAGCACCAGCAGCCACTGAAACCATGGATCTGAGGCTTAGAGGTGATTTCAGGAATCTGAGTAGACCCTGGGTCTCACCTGACTTGGGGATGTGTGAGGACTGAGCTTGAATGTTTAGAGAATGCTTTCTTGGGGGTTTTCCACTTTAAGTGAGGGGTCAAAGAAGTACAGAGGCAAGTAGGAATGCAAAATCACTGAACTCATGTAGGAGAGTTTATAGAGAGTAGTATTAGTGGCCACTGAGTCAGTTAAGGCCTGACAAAAGGTCTGTGTATTTGTTGACTTTTAATTCACTGCAGTAGGTATGTACAATTTTAGTTAAGTGAAGGGATCCAAAATCATATATCAGGGAGTTAATGTTAAATTAGTATAGTTTGTAAGGATAAAATAAACTTTTCTTTTAGTGGTAATAGAAAAATATTGAAGCCTGGAGTATCTAGAAGTGATGTGAGGGGCTATTAGCTCACTGGTAAGAAAGAAAACATTGAGGTCTGTTGTCATTTTGAGAAACTTGTGCTTCAACATTGAAAAACTGATACTTAAATGGGAGAAAAAGATTGGCAGTGATGAGAAGTGTTATTATACTCACTTGAGAGCTCTGTCTACTTTGTAGACAGTTGCCACTTTACATTTTGCCAGTTTTATGAGTGGTTGTACATAGAAACCTGAGCTAACTTCTGCAGTATTTCTGATTATTCACACAGTGCTTTGCTGTCCTTAGAGATCAAGTTGGCTGGAAGTTTTCTTAAGTATCTTCTGGACCTTTTGAAAAAATAGGTAAATAAGAGACAAGGTATCCTGGAAAAGGAAGAGATAATTGAAGAGGTTCAAGGAAATATGAGAAGATACTTAGAATCCAGGGAGAATAGAACTTAGTCCTGGGAAAAAAGAAACTTTAAATCAGAAAAGAATGGAAAGCAAGAAAAAAAATGGGATAAAGAAAAAAGTTCAGAGATGCTAACTATCTCTACAATGGCAAAGAGATCCTAATATATAAATGTATCAAAATGTTGCACACCTTTAATTATCACAATGTTATATGTTAAATATATTTCAATAAAAAAGGAAAGAAAAAGGAAGAGCTACAGAGACATATAATGGAGGAAAAATGGGGGAAGGTAATTAACATTTAATAATATAATATTTTGTAAACTAAGAAGTCTTGTTAGTTGAGAGTAAAAAGTCTAGTTATATTTAGTTTTGACAAGAGTTAAAATTTACACAAATTACCCTAGTCGTTTTAAGGATTATGATAATCATTCTGTTATGAATAGAAGGAATTAGGTAATAGTTCTATTACCGAATAAAAGTGCATTAGTATCATGGATTTTTGCAGGAAAATACCAAAGCACACACACATATTAAATAACAATATTATTCTTTTAAAAATCTGGACCCTAAAAATGAAAGAATTCTGTTGTTTACCTGCTAACCTGAATTAGTGTTTTTTTCTGATGCAGAATCAATCCGAGACTGACTGTTGATTAATGTATTCCAGAGAGGCCCAAATTTCATCTCATCAGGAAATATTAATGTCCCTAAATATGGTGAGGTTCCTGGAAGTATTCTTTTTGTCAGTCACTTCACTTAGATTTGGAGACTTTCTGAAATACCATAATCCAGACTAAGAATTCAGTCCTTCCAAGAGGCTTGAGTCTTCCTTAAAACCTGACAGGATCTCATTTCTTTCTAAAACATCTCACATCTAGAACTCTTTGCAAAGTAATTTGGTTTCCTGTCCTTCTAAACATCATATCAGTTCAAATTTATCTACTTCTTGGAAGAATCGGGATAATTTTCATTACTTTTCTGTATAGTTAAAGGGTATCCTTCAGTAGTTAAAAGAGTTTAGGTACTCATCTGAGAGCCTAATTCATGATGAGAATTTTTCCAAGATATTAGAAAGACTGGTTTATTCATGTAGGCCTGTGTCATATCCTGGAGTTGGTTTACAGGTAAAATAATGTATCTTCAGTGACATTTGAAAATCAATATAATGTTCTCAAATGTGGAAGGATCCTGTTTCACTTCTCCTTAGATGTTAGTGATGGTTTTCCCTAAAATCCTAGTTTGCCCTCCTGGGCCTTGCTCTTCTCTGGGCTCGTCCCAAAAGAGAGTCCCATGCCTGCAGAGAAATGAGAAGTTTGGTCACTAGACTATACTACCAACCAGATAGCATTGTCCCAGATAAACGTACACTTGGGATTCTAAGCACTTATTTAGTTTGTGACTGTTTGCCAAGAATCTAATGAAGCACTTAACATACTAATTGAGTGCCTTCTACATCTCAATACTATATGCTAGTCATATAGTGGAGGGGATGCCAGACAAATCATTGCTTTCTTAGAATTAATAGACAATAAACTGAAGCATTTTAAATGGAGAGGGTGCTATGAAGACAATAAACAGGGTGGTGGAATAGAGAATGAGTCTGAGAAGCTATGTTAGATTTGGAAATCAGAGAAGATTATTCTTTGAAATTATTGAAACCCAAAGGATCAGGAGCCAGTCCTGTGAATATCTGAGAGAAGAATCTTCTGAGGAAGGACAGTGAGTGCCCTAATGTGGGATCAAATCAGTATGTTCTAAGAATAGGAAGAGGCTAGTTTGGGTATAAGACCATAGACAAAGGGAAAGATATGAGAAAGACAGATGAGAGAAACTAGTTCACACAGAATATGAGAAATTTAGATTTTATTTCAGATTCAATTGAAAATCACTGTAGGATTTTGAGCAAGAAAACTTCATGGCCTAATTTTGACTATTTAATAATCATTCTGAATATTAGGTGGGGAATAAGGGGAATGGCTCATCCAGCATGATCAGTTAAAAGACTCTGCCCATAGTCTATGCGAAAAATTATGAAGGATTGTGGTGGCAAAGATAAGAGAAAATGGTAGATTCAGAATTTATTTGGGAGTTAGACTTGACTGATTTGCTAATTGTTTGGCTATAGAGAATGAAGAAAAAGATACAACTCAAGGTTGATTCTTGAGGTTTTGGCTCAAGAAACTGAGAGGATGATAATGAGATTTATGGATATAAATAAAGCATATATTCCTAGAGACAGGAATTCCAGGATGACTTTTTGATTATCTCAGGTTCTGATTTTGAGAACTCTAAAGTATTATTCTAGGAGTCATCTCAGGACTCATAAACAGCCTGCTCCCCCAGCTTCTACAATCATTTGGACAGGACTTCCCTGTATTACATTTTTAAATCTTTTATGTGCTAGAGTGATTTATCTTTCTTGGAACTGAACTCTGTTAGTGTGAGCCTGGAGAAAATCAAGAATCTAGTTTCAATGAAGATAAGAAAAAGAAGTGTTTTGCAATTCAACTGTCAACTCTGTTGCATTGGGGAATGCTGCTGAGAGATCAAGTAAAATAAAAGGAGAGATATCTGGATTTAACATGGAAATAATTGGTGCTGATGGTAACCATAGTTCAGTAGAAGGCTGGGGGAAAGTCCAAGTGGATGAGATTGAGAAGCGAATAGGAAATGAGGGAGTAACTATATTGACAAATCTTTTAAGTAGTTTTGTTGTGATATGGAGCAGAGAAATGTTATTGCAGCTACAGAAGGGCAAAGGAGTCAAGGAAGAATGCATTTGGAGTGGAGATATTTTACATATTAGTTATCTTGTTTTGGTTGCAGGTTGTAGAAATTCAAAGTCAAATTGACTTAGGCAGTAAAAAATGTGAATGGTTCATGTAACTGGAAAAGTCTTGATTTGGAGGCTGAAAGTGCATTTTTCTGCAACTCTCAGTTCTGCAGTTCTAGTAATAGTTTATTAGTATTAGGACAGTAGTTAAAATCATATTTGTTTTACTAGAGAAGTTACTCAGATACATAGCATTTTCCTGGAAGTTGTGGGACCATTTGATTTCTACAATTTACTAGTCAAACTGGTAATCTGGCAATTACATCTAAATGTTTTTTAATTTGAGGACATTCAACTTTTGAAGTAGGAAGTAAAGGGCCATGTTGCCAGACTGGAGAGAAGTTAAATGGATTACTCAGTAATTCTGTATTGCCCCTCTCCTGAAGGGTTATTCCAATCCACTCACATAATACATGTTTGTGTGTGTGGGGGTGTTTTGTTTTGTTTTTTGAGTTTTTTTGTTTGTTTTGGTTGTTTGTTTGTCGTGATTAGCCCACAAGCTTTCAGTTGAAAGAAATGTAGCATTTTCCTTTCCTTCCAATGGAAATCTGGCCTTCACTTATGCAAATGATAGCCCTCATGCTGGGGGCCCACAAGAGAGTGCCTGACACAATTGCATCAACAGAGATATAAATCCCTCTGCTTGCCAGCCTTCCCTATTCATGAAGCTGCTCCAGTGTTCAGTAATGTTCATTTGCATGTTAACACTAGCAAAATGTATGCAAAACATGGATGCGGAACTTTTCAAAGGGGAGGAGGGAATGCAGCAGGGAGGCTGACAAGGGAGAAAGGAAAAACCCAGAGCAGATAATTTGGTTTGGTTTTGCTTTCTAGACAATGAAAGCCTAGAAGCAAAATCAACTTGCCTATCTACCTTTCTTAAAAATAAAATGTAGTGAAGACCACTTCCTCTTGCCATATTGGGCAACTTGATTTTTTTCCAGGGTTTTTTTAACTTGGATTTAAATTCTTAGACTTGGATATAAGATATATCAGTTCAAATACCGTGGCTGGCCCATATCAATCGTGTGCCTAAGAATAAGATTTTTATCTTTCTCATTTTTCTGTCCATGCGTACTTTCTTATTTTACACACACACATACACACATGCACATGCACACATACACATACAAACATACACCCTCTATCAAGTAAATAATATTATGCACTATAGGCCATCTAGTAGCATTCTGACAATGACAAGGTGATTTGATTTGGCTAAATTCTGTTATTTATAATAACTAACGTTATTCTATTACATGTGGATACCTCTGTATGATGCAGATACTTTGCTTCTTTCACTTATATGCCATATGAATACAAGTGCAGTGAAACAACGAGCAAACATAAAAAGAAATGATTTCCTTACTTTAATGCAAAAAAACAATTTTTTTGGCTAATGGGGGAAAAAAGGTTACTTCAAGAATGGTAGAGCAAAAAGAATGTTTAGTTAAATCCTGAAAAAAAAATGGAGAAAACAGAGTAACAAAGAAAGAATGCTAAAAAGACAGTAGTTGAAGAGAAATCTGACATTTAAACGTAGGCCCCTCCTGGTGCCCATGGCAACTCTTCTGACAACTTAGTAAAAAAAAAAAAAAAAAAAAAAAAAGACAAAAAATCCATTCTCTTCTTTGCTTTCAAGGATAATCCTTGCTTTTTATTTTTTTCTCTCTGGGAACCATGACAATTTTTTTCTTTTTTGGGACCATGCAGGAATTTCTTTTATAATAGACCTAATAAATAATGGAGGGTTAATATCCCTTAGACAACTAGATGGGAAATTTGATCTTCCCAGAACACATTTTCACACTTATATGTGACCTGGGTGTGAAGAAGCATAAGCAGGGTTAGTTGTTTTATATTTAGGATTTATGCTATTTACAATTCTCAAGTCGAACACAGTATTAAACATAATTCACGTAAGATGAGTGACTTATTTTAATTGCTCTGATGAACACAGTATATGATGATCATTCTTTTTCAATTTGAATGAAGTTCCTATGTGTTCTGACATTTGGTTATCTCTGGTTATTATATCATCATCTAAGATTAGATAAAAATAATAAGTTTATACTAAATCTATGACGTTCAACTTTTATCTCAAACATAATTTCCAAATTGAGAGTCAGTTTTCAAGAGCTCTATTACATCAGGATGTGATTTTTAAAAAATATTTTATTTATTTATTCATGAGAAACACACACAGAGAGAGATAGAGAGGCAGAGGCAGAGGGAGAAGCAGGCTCCATGCAGGGAGCCCCACACGGGACTGGATCTCAGGTCTCTGGGATCAGGCCCTGGGCTGAAGGCGGCGCTAAACTACTGAGCCACCGGGCTGCCCCATCAGGATGTGATTTTAATTTCAGAAGGATTTGTGAGCCCAAACATTGTGGGGTGGAAACCAATGTTTCCAGGAAGATAGAATTACTGCCTAATGAGCGTAATTGCTATTTTATATGTAGTTTGCTCAAGATCGTCTTCATTTTCTTTTTTAAATGGGGATGAGGAATGGTTATATTTCAATTGTTTGCAAACCTTAAGTCTAAATTTCAGGAATGCCAGTTTGTTTTTAAATATTTTTGTTATTGTTTCTACTTTTAAGATAAAAATGCATATGCTGAACAAAATTAAGAATTCAGAGTGACCTGTTTATGTTTTGAAGAACAGTTTCAGGAAGGCTCAATATCTGTAAAGGGTCTCACTGTTTAATATATTCCAGAATCTTGAGATTATTTCTCAGAAAGATTAATCAGCTTTTAACAGTGGGGAAGTTTATTGAGCACTTACTCTGTGTCACAGTCATTTACATAAATTATTTCTTATCCTCTTGACACATCTATAAGGTAAGATTTTGTGCCCATCTTACAGGTAAAGAAAGATAATAAGGAACTTGCCCAATGTCACACAGTTTGTAAGAAGCTGAGCTGGGATCAGACCTAAGCCTATTTAAGTCCAAATCATAGTGCTGATTTTTACCACCTCACATAGCATCTCAGAATCGGTGCAGTAAATCCCATCTCTTCTTTGACAGACAGATTCAAGCAAGCTTCAAATAGATTAAAAAGGAGATTACCTTTTCTTTTCCTTTACTCCACTTTTTGGTTGTGTGTTCGTTTTTCGGTACAGGCTTATTGTATTTTTATTTCTGTCTAAGGTGAAATGAAAGGAATAGAGAGAAGAGGAGAAGGGAATCTGTATCTCAGTTCATGCCCGGAAGGGCCTGCCCAGGCATGGAGAGGGGCGATGGCAGCTTTACCCCTGAAAATGTCAGTGGCTGACGTGCCTTTTCATCTCTGATATCAGCTGCTTCTGACATTCGTTGACAAGAGTGTTGAAAATTAGTCACAATACAAACCTAAGAGAAGAAGTGTCATGACAACTTGAATACTGCAAACAGAACTGGCTTTAATAATCATATAAAAACATATACATTGTAAAATGAATGTTGTGTTCTGAAATGGACATGGAAATATGCTGCTCAGATGGTGGTTCACTGACAGCTTCAGTTGCTGCCCCTCTGGTATTCACCACTTTGTTCATGCTAGGGCCACACTTTCTCTAGGTGCTCTCAATGAATATGTCAGCACTATGGGGGCACTAGTGCAGGTCCATTCCAGTAGAGGGACTCCTCCTGTAAGTCATGGCTTTAGTTCCTCACCGGCCAGGTTGAAATATCCTTATAACTGCCCTGAGTCTCTTCCTAACCAATTCTCTTTCCTTCCCCCCTTCTCTCACTGGACCTGCATTTGTGGTCTGAAGGTTTTCCCTACCTACTCTACCTCCTTGGTAGGTGCTTCCTCTGATAAATCTCGTCAACATTTAACTCCATCTTAGCATCTGCTTCTTGAAAGGCAAAATGACATATGCTTCAAAGTAGATGACCTGGAAGGCCAATTGAAGATATGTTCATGTCTCGAACATAAAGACTCCTAACTCTGAGAAATGAACTAGGGGTGGTGGAAGGGGAGGAGGGCGGGGGGTGGGGGTGAATGGGTGACGGGCACTGAGGGGGACACTTGACGGGATGAGCACTGGGTGTTATTCTGTATGTTGGTAAATTGAACACCAATAAAAATTAATTTATTAAAAAAAAGAAGATATGTTCATGTCTCAAAACACTACTCTTTCTAGATGTCAAGATAAGCCTAATGATCTAAAGAACCATAGATATTTTCATAACTGAAAATGTATTAATGAATTTGAATCCTGATCTTCATCAGTATATCTGTTTTTAAATAACCGTCTACTTCTATATAATCAAATTTTGTATAAAAGAAGTAAAATTTCTTAAATAGATACACTATAGGGCTCCTGAAATTCACTATAGATTATTTATATAGTCATAAATGGTCATGATGGGCAGGATGAAGTTTCTGTAATCAAACTCACCGGTAAGCCTTTCACTCTAAAATTATTTGAACAATCTGAGATTTTCCCCATTTGAACTTCAGAGTTAATATCCCTTTTTGCCGAAATACCACCTAAGTGCCTTCTCTGTTAGGAACCATATTTTAAACTGATCCAGTTAATACTCTTAACACTAGCCTGTTAGTCCCCAGTGTAATTTTTCTGCCAAATTCCTTTTAAATGGTATCCTTAAATTTAATGATCCTTTTCTACACTCATCAGTTATAGACTGTCACTACCTTTACAGCTAGTTAATTTCTCAACAAGTGTCTCTTTCCCCTGCAGGACTGGGATAGGGAGACATAAATTTTCCCATCATGAGGAATTGGTTGGCTAAGTTGTACATCAGTCCAGAGAAGCAAGCATGTCCACTTCTACAGCTGTAAGTTTATAAGAGTTGTACCGACACCTGATTGGTACAAAAGAATGGTGTCTCTAAAGTTATATTATGTGGCACTTATAACTTCACCATTTTCTAGTTTTGTGATCTCAGGCAAGTTAAGGAATACTTTAAGTCTCAGTTTCCATCTTTGAATATCTATTCTGAATAACATCTACTCCTAGAGTTCTTATTATGTTGTATGATGATCTGCATAAAGTATTTAAGTAATTCTTATGCAGAGAAAGCCCTTAATAAATTTAGTTATTGTATATTATAGCTCAAAGTAACTAAAAGTTTAGTTTTCTTCAGATTTCTTTCTTCAAAATATCTTCAAATGGACAACACATCTAATATAAATCAGGATATTAACCTGAAAAATGTGAATTTATTATGTAGGTTATTTATTCATTTTCACTGAAGTTTTTTTTTGTTTATGTGAACCTATAGTGTATGTATTTGACTTAATGCAGATTTTAGCTACTTTAGTAAAAGAGGATGGATGAGTGCATTATAATGTAGCCAACTGTGAGTTTAAAGATGGTTCTATCTAAAAGCCAGACTAAAGATGAGCTATTACCTGGAATTCCCTACCTGTCACATCCTGACATGTGCTGTTTCTTTAATTATTCTAATAGTGGAATGTATTTTTTAAAGATATTATTATTTATTTATTTGAGAGAGTGAGCAAGAGAGAGAGAGAATGCTCAAGCCAGGAGGGAGAGGCAGAGAGAGAGAGGAAGAAGCAGACTCCTCACTAAGCAGGGAGCCCGACACAGGGCTCAATCCCAGGACCCTGTATGCTTAACCGAATGAGCTACCCAGGTGCCCCTCTATTAGTGGAATTTAAGATACAGATCTTCCTCGACTTATGATGTGGCTATGTCCTGACAAACCATTTAAGACAAAAATGCATTTGATGCACCTAACCTACCAAACACCCTAGCATAGCATAGCCTACCTTAAACATGTTAAAAACACTGACATTAGCCCATAGTTGGGCAAAACCATTTAACATAAGCCTATTTTATAATAGAACAACTATCTCATGTAATTTATTGAATACCATACTATAAGTTAAAAAAATGATTGTATAGGGACAGAACGGTTGTAAGTAGATCTATTCCTTGTTTACTCTTGTGATCAGTGGCTGACTAGAAGCTGTGGCTCACTGTGGCCACTCAGCATGTCACTAGCCGGGAAAAGATCAAAATTCAAAATTCAAAGTACAACTTCTGCTGACTGGTATTGCTTTCACATCATATAAAGTTGAAAAAATTGTATCCTAAATAGACTATATGTATTTGATATTTCTCTTATTTAGAATTAACGTAATGGAAAATATAAGATTTTCTTCTCATTTGCATTTCTAATGTCTTTTAAAATGTGTCTTTTTCGTATTGCAATAAAATTGAGAGAGTCAAATGGTGATATAGTTGATAATACATATTGTATAATAGAAGTTTGCGAAGAGAGTAGAATTTCACCAGAAAGAAGGAAAGAAAGAAGAAAGGCCAAAGAGTGTAAATATATGATGTGGGGAAGTGTTACTTAACTGGTTACGAATTGTTTCATTGGTGTACTGTATATCTAATATGTTCTGTCTTACCTTTTAAATATACTGCAATATTGTTGTCAATTATATTTAATAATGCCGAAAAACTTGAGAGTTAAGCTTCAAGGTTTGCTCAGAGCAAACTTTCTTTTCAGTGTCTGAAAGAAACAGCAAAAGTCTTACGTGCCAAGCTCCTGTGCACGGTATTTATGCCACTTGTGCTATAATCTGGCTAATTGGGACTTCAATGATTTGTCTAGTGATTTGTTTGGAGGCCCATGATGTTTTCTCTGGCACCAGCTACACAAAAGTATCAAGTGCTTTTTCTTCATTTGAACCATAGCAGGTTTTCCAAAGGAGTAGGTCACCCCAGGTTGGGGTGAAGAGAGGTTGAACTATCAAGGCACTTAAGAGCTTAGATTCTTCTTTCCCTTCCCACTTTGAAGTCCCCATTTCCTTCATGTAGTCATCTCCTTCATCTCAGTTTCTCCTCCATTTTTTTTCTATCTTCATTGTTACCTAATCTTCGGGGTGGAAAATGAATCTACAAGCAGTATCAGAATATTTCTTTGCTGAAAGTTTTTCTGCCTTTATTTTTACTCTTGTATGAATTGGAGCTGTCCTCACAGTTCCAATGAAGAAGCTAAAAGGAAGGGAATGAATTGAACAATAAATAGGTAGATTAACACGAATTTTTTTGTTTGTTTTTATTTATTGTTTATTATGGAGGGCTTCAAACCTCAAATATAGGGAGAGCAGAGAGAATAGTATAAAGAATTATTGTGTTGTTGTAACCCAGCTTCAACAATCATCGACATGAATCACTTTTGTTTCATTGATCTCCCTGTACTTTATCTTTGGTTTTGATTTTGAAGTTTTCTAAAGCAAAGCTCGAATGTCATTTCATTTTGCCCTTATGTACTTCAATAAAGATTTTACCAGATGAGGACTTTTGCTTCCATTATTGATGCAATTATGCAGGTGGAGAATAGTCAGTATGGTATTCTTTTATCCTCTATGGCAATGTAGGGGAACTTACTTTGTTATTAAATACTGACATTAAGAGTTTGGAACTGCTTATTGTGCTAACCATACCGTTTAATGAGAAATATTTTAAAGGATTTGAAATTCTCTATTGTTAAATTCCTCCTAGGATAGATATGGCTTTCTTGTTTTGTAGTTATAAATACTATAGTTAGGGCCCTGGAAAATGTAGTAATGCAGGTGTGACATGCAGCACATCAGGCTTTTAGCTCTCCCTTAAGTCCTGAGGTCATTGGTAAATGTTTTCAAAAATATTTTCAAAGGGTTGAAACTTGATAGGTGAAATATTAAAAAAAAAAAAAAAGAAAAGAAAGAAAGGTAGGTAGAAAGAAAGGACAAATTCTGTGCCCTGAGACACATGATTCCATTTGGAGGGCTCTGGAAAGGGTTAATGTTTTTCTCCTAACAGTGGAGGAGAATAGACTGAACCCTAGACCCCAGAAGGATGTGTCTGTCTTCTTACTCAAGGTACAGTTAGCAGAATTGATTAATTCCTAACAACTGTAGATGTAGTAACTGATTGCACAGCAGAAAACACAAATGAGGTTTTGATTAGTGTATTTTCTTTCTGAGATATTGATAGACTGTATTGGTAGGGCAGTAAGTTGACTCTTGACCATTTTGCTTGCTCTGCAGAAAGATTTTTAGTACATGTAGCTTCTGAGCTGACACATGTTCGTTTCAACCATAGTGACACTGCTGGCATTTCTGCATCTGTTCAGGTTCATGGTCATTTCCTTGAGGGCAAAGCGCTTGTTCCTTTTTGGTACATTCATCTACTGGGTCTCTGCTCTGGGGGTATCTTTTGTTGGCCACTTCTTAAACTCTTAATGTTAGATTTTTTTTCCCTGCATGTCTCTTCAAAAGATAGTTGGATGTTTATTCTGTGACTCTACTTTTCCTGTTGCCTTTTGGTAATTTGTTTAGTTGTCATGAGCACTTATAAAACAGATACTGTTTCTTGACTGTTTTATTCATTCCATATTTTACTTGAGTCTTTCCCATAAACCTTTTAAAAACTGGAGTAATAATATCTGATGGAGGAGACATTCCACTCTCTTTTCCCTTTTTCCAAGGCTCCCTCTGAGGTCCTTGAGTCTTTTGCTAAAACATTTCAAATCAGCCTTTGCTTTATAACTTCAGTAATGAGAAGCTTTTAAAAAATAGTCTATCTTATTAGTGAAAAACTTGCTTTGTTAGAAAGTCATTATTTTTGTCGTATAAAACTCTGCCTCTCTGTTTAGCTTATTCCCATTCATGCTTTCCATGGAAAAATCTTTCAGGTATTGGAAGGCATTTATCGCACACTTTTTTTTTTAAAGATTTTATTTATTTATTCATGACAGACACACACACACAGAGAGAGGGAGAGAGAGAGAGAGAGAGAGAGAGAGAGAGAGAGAGAGAGGCAGAGACACAGGCTGAGGGAGAAGCAGGCTCCACGCAGGGAGCCTGATGTGGGACTCGATCCCGGGTCTCCAGGACCACGCCCTGGGCTGAAGGAAAGCACTAAACCGCTGAGCCATCCAGGCGTCCCATGCACACTTTTCTTAATTCAAGGTCCAATATGGGTTAAAACTACAAATTTTAGTTATTGTAAAGGATCTCTCAGTCTCAGATTAAGTGTCACGTATTTTAGACATTAATAAAGTGAAAAAGTATCCTTGATAGTTTAAAAAAATAGGAGAGAGAGAGAGAGAGACAGGGAGAGAAATTTAAAATGTGTTTCCCTGTACAAATCTTTGTGTAATGCTACCTGAGCATATTTATAACTAAAGATAAATTTGAATATAAATATCCATATGCAATATACATTTAAAAGTCTTTGAAAAGTTAAAACATGGAAGTGAATTTATAATGCAACAATCAAAAAACAAAAAAATACAAAAAACTAGAATGTTGTTCTTGTGTAAAAGTTTTTTATACTTTCTAAAGATAAAGATTTGTTTAAAAAGATTTAATTACTATTTGTTGACTTTACTTTGTTTCTGTACAGAATCATAAGATGGCATAAGATGGAATCAGTTATCCTCTTTACAACTCACACATCTGCTGGTCTCTTCTTTCTAGTTTCTGAAACTTCAGAACTTTTGAATATTTTATTATCTTACAGTCTTTGTATTTTCTCATGATGCTTTCTATAGGCATTGAAACAATGATGTTTAAAAATGTTTTGTGATTTATTAGGGATGAAACACTGCCCAGCAACCAAAACGTAGATTATATTTAGCAAATCATTGTTGCATTACATTTTGATTTCTAATTAAAGAAATAGCTATATTTGTTTTCAAGACTAAAGCTATGCTTAATAAAAAGTCTCAAGAGTTCCAAATCTTTAACAAACAAAAACATTCTTCAAAGTTTGAAACAAATTTCAAGAGTCTCACATTTACAATTTTAAGTGATGTAGTTCAATGAAGAAAAGATTTAATGAACCCCAAGTTTTTCTTTTTTCTTCTCCTTCTTCATCTTTTTTTTTAACTAAACAGGGAAACCTAAATCACATCTTAAAATAAAGATGTGGTTCAAATGGCCAAGAACATGACAATACTTGAAAAATAATGTTAACTCAATTTACCCTTTCTTTCTAAAATTTGATGTAATCAGGAAATTATTTAATATGTTCTTGTCATTAATAATAAAACAGGCCATAAGTAGAATGTACTGAACCACAATCAATTCATTTTGTCTTCTTGCAAAATGAGGAGAAGAGTGAAAAATAGGGCTCTCCAAACTGTCTAGTAAAACAGCTATCCTTCCAAACTAGCAGCTTCAATTAATTCAGTACACTGGTGCTTTGGAATTGTGGTGACATTTACTAGCACATTATCTTTCCTGGGAAATCAGCTTATTTGAGATATAAAAGAGAAAAAGGAGAAAATATGGCAAAGTTGTGTTTATGGTTTTCTTTTTCATTTGGTAAGCAAGGTATTTTTCAGTGTAAATTCTCTGTAATACAAATAAATATGTGTCTCTCATCTATGTCTACTTTTATATACTTATATTGCTATTTATATACAGCACACACACACACACACATATATATATTAAAAATCTTGGCAGATATTTGCTTTCAAAACAAATAAATTTGATTTGTCAAATTTATGAACTCAGCACTCCAAATCTGTTCAAGTATTCATATCTTTAAAACCTGGGAGAGCCCCTGGGTGGTTCAGTCAGTTAAGTGTCTGGCTCAGATCATGATCCCCGTGTCTTGGGATAGGGCCCCATACTGGCTCCCTGCTCAGTGGGGAGTCTGCTTCTCTCTCTCCCTCTGCCGCTCTCTCTCCCTCTGCTCTCTTGCTCTCTCTCAAATAAATATAAAATCTTAAAAAAACAAACAAACCTAGGAATGATAATTGACGCTGAGTCAGTGTGATTTCTAATCTCTAATTTGTTAATGAGATTTAATGACTACTTGACTATCTTTACCTTGTCTCTGTGCAGAATTATAAAATGTCAGGAGAGTAATTTATTTCTTCCAACTTGACCGTGTTTGTCTTGAACATTTTTTCAACCCAAAGGAGACTGTGCCTTGTTCATTATGCCATATAATGCAGAGTGTTTAAGAATATTTTGTGGATGATTGTGGTGAAAAAAATTTCATAGAGGAGGTAATAAAATGTCTTTGCCAAGCAAGTGATGAAAATGTCTTATACAAAGAAATTGGGGCCTGAGAAATAGAAAGAGTATTAAGAATTCCTCTTTAGACCTCATCCTTTGAAAACATTTGTTATGACTTCTAGTTTAATTATTCCTCAGTCAGATAAAGTGTGTCTTCTACAGTGAATACAAGGGCTGATTGAGTAGTTCTACTTAACAATATTCTTCTTAAGTTATTTTTTCATAAACTGGAGCCATAAAAAATTAGTTAATTTTTCAGTAGACTGTAATATGATTATTCCTCAACATTAAGCAATGTCTCACATATCACTCTCACACATATATTTAAAAAGAAACACTAAGAGGAATGTGTTTTCCAAACTCTTTAATTATTTTAGATTTAACTTATATTCAATTTGGAAACTTTAATTAACAATACCACATCTTACAGATAACTTCTGAAAAATGAAGTAAATGTTCTAGCTTTATATCTAGAGAGAATATTCCTACATAGATTTTTCTTAAAGCTATTCTGAGAGCTGACCCAATATGTTTTTTAAAAAATATGTTAGCTTTATTGCATCATAGTAAAAGTAATTTTAAATGTATTTGCAAATGTGCCTACAGTGTCTACAGTGAGAAAAGTTTTCAGACTTTCTTTTTGCTGCTGAGTAGGGATATAAGCTAAAGATTTCAGAGATTTTAATGTTAATATTTAAAGTAAGTCAATGAAATGAAGCAAAATAAATGGAATAAATTCCTGAAGATATTAGTTCAATATTTTATTGTATTATTTTGTTTTAATGTTATTATTCTCCTTTGTTTTCCAAGAAATTTCCATGGAATTTCATTTCCAGATAACTCATCTTAGTAACTTCTGAATTCTCTTCCATTGTTTGAATGGAGTATGCTCATTCCAGATATTGACCTTAAAAAATAATATTGTTAATAAATTGTGCTGGATCAAGTGGATATGCCCCTGATAAAAAGTTTCCATTCTACTCCTTTGCTTCACTTACATCTTTTCGACATAGATAAGTTTCTGTCTACAAAGAAAAGTTTGTAACAGCTGTTAGAATGATAATATGTTCCATATCTTCTAGTATTTTAAGCTATTAATGTTAGTAATGTGCATCTATTACAGGCACCTTTAAATACGTGTCTCATTATATGCTTTAAATTTCTAGAATTTGAATTGTTAAGTTAATGGCATGGAAATATATGAGTAAACTTCTTTAGAAAAGTTGAATCTATTTACATCACCAGTAAAAGAGGTGGAGTGTGCCTGTTTGCTCACATCCTGATTAACACTGGTGAATATTTGTTTAAGCATTTTCTAACTGGTAGATTAGAAATGATGTTTTCTTAGAGTTTAATTTTTGAGCTTATGTATATTTGTAACCTTTTCTTTTTATAATGGTATTTTCCTATTTTTCTCTCAAACATCTATTTTTTACCTGACTTGGAATTTGTATGAACATAGACACCCAAACTCACTCATGCGCACATATATTAAAGACACAAACTCTTTTTTTTGCAAATACTTTTTCCAGATTTCTACTTGCCTTTTAATTTGAAGCTCTATTATGTCCTATAGAAGTTTTAAATTTGATACATTATTAACATTATAGGGTATGTGGAGATCTTGACAACCATCCTAAAATTTATCTTTATATTCTCTTTAGTGCCTGGCAAATTTGCAAATCAAATCACAGGAACTGTTAAATCCCTATGAATTCCTCATGAAATAGTCCAACAATATCTATTTATGACTATGAGATACACAAAAAGAAAGATTATTACACTACTTTTTAAAAAGTAAGCCTTTACTGGAAAATAATATATATACTGTTATGTGCCCAAATCATTAGTATACAAATTTTCCCAAAATAAACTATCATCCACATTAAGAAAAAGCACAGCACATATTTCCTGAACCTTAGGAGCCCCTCTTCCAGTTACTACCCTACAAAGAGTAATCACTATTCTGGTATATAACACCAAAGACTGATTTTCCTCTTTTTTGAGCTTTACAGTAATGGAATCAAACAGTGTGTAATCTTCTGTGTCAGGTTTCTTTCATTTTGCATTATGAATGCAAAAATCATTGTAGTTGCATAGGATTGTAGTTCTTTTATTTTTATTGCTGTAGAGCATTCCTTTGGGTTACAATAATACATTTATTTATCCATTATGTAGATTAGAGATAAGTGGTAGGTTCCAGTTTTGGCTTTGTGAACAGTACTTTTTAGGAACATCATTGAACACATATTGTAGTGAAAATACGCATACATTTGAGTTTGATATATACTTAGGAGTTAAATTGCTGAGTCATAGCATTTGTGTGCATATTCAGCATTAGTAGATAATACCAAATAGTTTTTCAAAATGATAGCACCAGCTTATAATTCCTTTAGCAGCACATGAGAGATCCAATTTTCCACATCTTTTTAATTACTTGGTATATTCATTTTTAATTGTTTAATAACAAATTACCACAGATTTTGTATTTTAAAACAACATACATTTATTACAATATGGTTTCTATAGGTCAAAAGTTGGGGTGTGGCTTAACTGGGTTCTCTGTATAGGGACTCACTGGCTGTTTTCTCATCTTGAGGCTTTTTAGGGATGACTCTTCTTCCAGGGTTCTTACATTTCTGGAAGATTTCATTTCTTTGCAGCTATAGACTATGCAGCTTGCTTCTTCAAAGTCAACAATACAGAGAGATTTTCTATTCTTCAAGACCCTTTTGCAAAAACGCTTACCTGGTTAGGTTGGAACCATCCAGAAAAAATTTTTTTATTAACTGATTAGAAACATTAATTATGTCTGCACAATATATTAATCTTCGCCATTTTGTATTAGTTATAAGCAAGTTACAGACCCCATCTACTGCTCAATCAAGAGGTGTGAATTACACAAAGACATGGGGACCGGATGCTGGAATCATGGTTTTGGAATTCTGCAGTTCATGTTTGGTCTTATTTCTCTTTTGAATTTTAGCCAGTATCATGACATTGCATTTTGGGTTTAATTTGCATTTTCCTGATGACATGCAGTTGAGCAACTTTTCACAATTTTTATTTTCCATTTGGACATCCTTTTTTAGTAAGTGTCTGCCAGTCTTTGCCATTTTTCTATAAATGTGACTATTACTTATTAAAGGAGCTCTCCAGTGTCTCAGTGGCTTCTTTTGCTAAATAAAAGTGCTCAATTTCAACATAACCTATCTTATTATTTTTTCTTCATGGTTAGTGCTTTTTGCAGCCTACATAATAAATTTTTGCCTAATCCAAGGTTATATATACGGTCTTCTATATTTTATTCTAAAAACTTTGCTTTTACTTTCCTTATTTTGATATGCATTAGTCTAGAATTGATTTGGGCATATAGTGTTGAGTTTTCTACTATTTGGATATCCTTTTATATGCCACAAAATCAGTAAATGGCCCCAGAATAATAGCTGTCAATCATCAGCTCACTATTCTGAGTTTCTCTGCCCTTTAATACCTTAGCTCTTTTAGTTTTCAGACTTCTGTGGCTCTCCAATACATTTAACAGATAATTTTAAAATTTTACCTTGTTTTTGTAATGATTCTAAGTGGGATTCTTATTTTACTTCATCCTACTTTGAAGTGGTAATTTATAAGATTTAAAATATAAAAACACTTGCCATTTAAACTTTAAACTCTCTTCACAGTTATTAAGATCATGTCTACAAAAAAAATCACAATCTAACAAATTATCAAAACTACTTTGGCATGATCAAAAACATTGCTGCCATACTGACAGGATGGTGCAATAAGCTGGCGAGTAAAATAGAAACAAAGCAAAACATGAAGCCCCCTTGTGTGGTGTTCTGGAGAAAACTTTACCATATGTTAATATATTCATTATCTATTGTTGCATAACAAATTACTACAACTTCAGCAGCTTAAAAGAACATACATTTGTTATCTCATGGTTTCTGTGCATTGGGCAACCAGGCACAGCTTAACTGGGTTCTCTGTTTCAGGATCTGCAATTAAGGTGTCATTGGGGTTGTGTTCTCATCTGGCTTGACCTAGAAGAATCTGCTTCTGAGCTCATTTAGTTGTTGGCAGAATTCATTTCATCATGGCTGCATGACTGAGGGCTCTGTTTCTTTTTTTGCTAGCTACTGGCTGGAAGCTACTCTCAAGTCCTAGAGGCCAATCACAATCCCTTGCCATGTGGCCCTATGATCGGCAGTTCACAGTACGGATTTTTGCTTCTGCATGGCCAGCAGGATAGTCTTTCTAGTTGGGTAACAAAATGTCATCACAGGAGTGCCAGCCCACCACTGTTGCCATAGCCTGTTGTCTAGAATCAAATCACAGGTCCCACCCAGACTCTGGGAGAGGGGCTTTTATAAGACCTAACATTAGGAAGTATAGATCATGGAGCTGTTTTAGAATTTGCTTACAGCTCCCTAAATCATAAATATGATATTATCTTCAGTGGTGTTAACATTTAAATCACACTTCTGTCTATAATAACTTCGAATGGTACATCTAGTTTTAGTATTTACTTTCTCTTCTCAGCACCTCATGGCTCTCATCAAACAGTATATTTATTCACAGCTTACTTGGATTTTATGTAACATAGAATGCTTACTTTTAAAAAAATATTTGTGCATTATGCCTCTCAAGTAAATATTCTTGTATCTATTTCCCTTTCACTAGGCAAGTGCACTCCTCCCTCTGGCCTAGTGAGAGCTAATATACCCAGAGATTATATACTTATCCTCAACCTCTACCCAGTTTTGGGGGGCAGCATCATGACTGAATAAAATAGGTGTTCAGAAAACTGCTCCCTTTTCTCAAACAAAAACCAGCTTGGTGCAATTTGTGCTCTAAAGTGCCTTGTGGGATAAGGCAAAAATGAGACTTTAGTCAAGGCCACATCCTTGCCAGCTTTCTTTCCTTGTCTTATCCTGCTTCACACATTTCACTTTTCCTGAAACATTCCTTTGGTAAATAAATTTGGCTTTGGGGTACTTAGATGAACCCTCTAGTTCTTTTCCTTAGCATGTTGTTACAATTGGCATGAAAAGAAGTTACATGATTATCTTGAAAACCTAATGAAATTAAATACCACAGGGCTAAAAAACAGAGGCATCGCAATTCTGCTTGTTAGTTTTTAACACACATACATGGCTATTTCTTAAAAAACTGTGTTTTCCCTTTATTTTAATATAGGAAAACATCTAGATATGATTACAATTGACCCCCCGCCCCTGAAAAATGCTGGGGTTAGGGACACCAACCCTATGTGGTCCAAAATTCATGCATAATTTTGACTGCCCCCACATTTAACTACTAATAGCCTACTGTTGACCAGAAGCCTTACCAATAATGCAAATAGTGGATTAACACTTTTTGTGTGGTATATGTATCATATACTGTATTCTTATATTAAGTGATTTAGAGAAAAGAATGTTATTAAGAAAATTATAAGGAAGAGAAAATACATTTATAGTACTACATTGTGTACTTGTGTGTTTTCAGAGGGAAAAACTCATATAAATGGGCCCATGCAGTTCAAACCTTATGTTGCTCAAGGATCAACTATATATGTATACTTAATAAAAAGGCATTATTCTGATTCATTAGTAACTCATTTATAGAATGCTATTTGATCCTTTGAAATGTTTTTGCTGAATTCAAGTGCCAATTAACCCACCTCAACTTGTTCCTGTTAGGTTTCCAATTCTTTGGTGCATCTGGGAAGAACTGAGTGACCCGGTAACATTCCTTGTTTGTGCAGTAGGTAGTGGTGATATTCATGGTATCAACAACCTGCCATGTGGCCACCAGCCCCTCACAGCAGCCATGAACAATGAACCGCTGGTACCCCTGTTCTGGTGAAAAACAGCTGACTGTCCTAGTTATAGATGTATATGTCAATTTGTTTTTCCTACCCAAGTGTAATTTTACTTTAAAATCATTAGGGATCACTCTATTTAAAATAATGTTAAAGAAAATTTTTTGTTGAGGCAAATAATTGATTTTTTAAAAAAAGGAAATAGCATTAATCATGTATGTAAATCCCAATTTTAGCTCTCAGATTTGCTTAAAGCAAGGAAATTTTTGTTAATTTATACATGTATGTAATACACGAATGAACCAGAGATTAAAATTTAAACCATACCTGATGATCTTGAGTCTGCCTAATTTTCTTTTTCTTGCCAATGTATGTATCCTTAGGATAAACCTATATAAATGATTTAGACTTGGAAACAAACGTTCCAGTTCATCTTGAATACTTTATAGATGTTTTTGTGATATACTCTCTGTATATAGTTCTTTAAATAGACAACGCCAACCACTTGATCATCCAAACCTGACACCTGGAAATCAATTTTCACTTTACTTTCTCCTCCTCCATCCCCTTCATCCTATGCCAGATTCTTTGTCACTAGGTTCCGTTGATTCTAATGCCCAAACATTGCTTTGTCCTCTTATTTTTTTTATAATGTATTTTTTATTGATGTTCAATTGCTTTGTCCTCTTATTAATCCCCCTTGACTATCATTACTGATTAGACTATTGCTATAACTTCATTTGCTAGTCTCTCCTTCCTCCATCCCTTTATATCAAGGTTGACATTTTTTTGTTTAACACAAAATGTGAATATGCTACTCACTTGCTTAAGACACATGAAATGTGGCATTCTACTTAGAATATGTTCAAGACTAAAATCTTTTTGTGACATATAAAACTTTTTGCAATCTGGTCTCTGCCACTTGTCTAAATTCATGCTTCGTTCCATGTTAATGGTTTTTGGTTCATTAAACATTTCACATTTTCTCATTCCTCTATGCCCTCACACATTCAGTTACCTCTGGCTGTAATTTCTTTCTTCTATTATTTTACCAAGTGAGGTATTGTTTAACTATCATGACACCATTTAAAGGTTAACTTCTGAGTGAGTTCTTTGTCATCACTGGGCAGAAGTAGGGGCCTCTATAAGCTTTCTTTGCACGTTTTCAACACAACGTGCAAAGAAAGTGCAGGGTTACAAGTTCCATTAGGATCTGGACTGAATTTTTTTCATATTACCAGCTCCAGCCTAGCAAAGTGCTTGTCATGCAACACTCCATAAGTTATTTGAGTTTCAAATAAGTGAATGCCTATATGTTTGTAGTCTACTTTAAATCACTAAACAGTTTCACAACTCTAGTTTTTTAACACTTTAAGAAATGGATAAACTTCTCCATCCTTTTTAATCTATTACGGGTCCTTACAATATAATACCTGACAAGTACTAAATTATCAATAATTTTTTGAATAAATTAATGAGTTACTAAATGTGGTTCCAGAGCAGTGTAAGCAAAACAAGCCTGTTACAGTTCGTCCTTTGTAACCATCCGATCTTGTCTATAACCATTCTGTTGTACAGTTGCTTCTGAATTTAATAACTTTTAGGAATCTTATTACAGTTTTTATAAAATTATGTTTTATTGATTTAATTACTGCTTCTTTAAAAATTTCTTGTTACTTGAATGTTGTTGACATACAATGTTACATTAATTTCAGTTTTTACTTCTCCATACATTATGTTATGCTTATACTACAGATGGAGCTACCATCTCTTACCATACAAGGCTATTACAATATCCTTGACTATATTCCCTATGCTGTGGCTTTCATTCCCATGACTCATTCATTACATAACTGGAAGCCTGTATCTCTCACTGCCCTTTTTGCCCATTTCGCCTCCCTGCTTCCCTCTGGCCACCATTAGTTCTCTGTATTTATGGGTCTGATTCTGCTTTTTGCTTGTTTATTTATTTATTTTTAAAGATTTTATTTATTTATTTATGAGAGACAGAGAGAGAGAGGCAGAGACACAGGCAGAGGGAGAAGCAGGCTCCATGTAAGGAGCCCGATGTGGGACTCGATCCCAGGAGTTCAGGATTATGCCCTGGGCCGAAGGCAGATGCTCAACCACTGAGCCACCCAGGGATCCCTTGCTTGTTTATTCATTCATTTTGTTTTTTAGATTCCACATATGAGTGAAATCATAGGTATTTATCTTTTTTGATCTGACATTTCATTAGCATAGGACACTCTAAGTTCAACCATGTTGTCACAGATGGCAAACTTTCATCCTTTCTCATGGTTGTGTAATATTCCATGTGTGTGTGTGCATGTGTGTGCATCCATGTGTTTGTGTACCACATTTTCCATATCCATTTATCAATATATGGACATGTAGGTGATTCCACATCCTGACTATTGTAAATAATGCTTCAATTAACATCAGAGTGCATATATCTTTTTGAATTAGTATTTTTATTTTCTTTGGGCAAATATCCAGTGGTGGAATTATTGGGTCTTGTGGTATTTCTGTTTTTACTTTTTTCAGGAAACTCTATACTGTTTTCCACATAGTTACTGGTTCTTGTAAATAATTGGCTACTGACCTCAAACAGTTATACTATTTTAACGTCATAAGCTGTTCCTGGTCAACTCTTGTTCTTTTCTAATTTTTTTTTTTTTTTTATGATAGTCACAGAGAGAGAGAGAGAGAGAGGCAGAGACACAGGCAGAGGGAGAAGCAGGCTCCATGCACCGGGAGCCCGACGTGGGATTCGATCCCGGGTCTCCAGGATCGCGCCCTGGGCCAAAGGCAGGCGCCAAACCGCTGTGCCACCCAGGGATCCCTCTTTTCTAATTTTTATCTCTTGAAGAGTAGCAGATTTAAAGTCAATATATATACTTTTTAGGGATAGGAGTTCAAGATGGTGGAATAGGAGATCTTAGTTTGTCTGGTCCCAGGAATTCAGCTAGATATAGCTATCAAATCGATCGGAACGCCTGCAAATTCAACCTGAGAGCTAAGAAAAGAATACTTGCAACTCTACAAATAGAAAAGTGACCACTTTCTGCAAGGTAGGAGGTGAATCCACGAGGATGTATGGGAAGATAGACCAAGAGGGGGTGGGTAGGGAGCCTCCTGCAGCTGGCACCGGAAGGTGATAGAGCAGCAGAGTGAAAAATCAGAACATTTAGAAGTCGGCTCCAGTGATGTCCCTGCCAGAAAGGCGCTCAGTTGGCAAAGTGAGCAGGATACTAGGTTCAACAGAGTGGTCTCAGGCTCCTCAGGGTCACAGGAAGACCGACGGTGCCTGAGGGCAGCAAAGATCCCAGGCATCGCGGCGCAGACGCTGGCTGCAACCAGCGAGCCCAGGAGGGGGCTCCCGGGCCAGAGTTGCCATAAACCCCGGACCCCCACACGGTCGGGTGGCGGCTCCCAGAGCAAGGGCCCAGCAAGTGACAGCAGCGCCAGGGAGACCCCCTTCTTCCAACATCAGGATGAGTGGCAAGGAGCCCAGGAGTCTGCAACGCTTGTAGATGCCAAACTGACCGAGAAATGCTCGGTCCCAGGCTAGGTGAGCACGAAGTGCGGACCAGGGAGACGGGGGTGGGGGGGTGGAAGGGGTGGGATTGATGGCTGGTTCCCAAGGGCACACCGAGGAGTGGGGCCCTGACCTCGGGCTCCAGGGCTAGGGGTTGGGAGGCCACGCCTGTCCCTCTCATCCTCTAAAGTGCCAGAAAGCCTTTGGGGAAGGAAAGCGGCACAACAACCCGGAGCAGATTAGCCAGCCCGGCCCTGCAAAGGGCAGGGCGAGCGCCCCCGGGCAAAGGCACCTGAGAATCAGTGCAACAGGCCCCTCCCCCAGAAAATCAGCAAGAACATTGGCTAAGACCAAGTTTAGGATCATAGAGAGCCGCAGAACTCCAGCGCTAAGGGAACATGGTATATAGAATTCATGTTTTTTCTCCCCCACGATTCTTTAGTCTTTTAGTTTTAATTTTTTTCTCATTCCTTTCTCAGCGAACTTCTTGTTTTATCGACTCTTTTAAAAATCTTTTTTTAAATTTTCATTTTTACAGTTACATTCTGTCCTTTCATTGTAGATGATTTAATTTTTGAATATATATATAGGTTTATCGTTCTGTATGATTTTGGGATATGGTTTCTTCTAACAAACAGACCAAAATACACCCAGAATCTAGTGTATGGCTCTGTTCTCTTCACCTGCCTGATCATAGTCTCTCTCTCTCTCTCTCTCTCTTTTTGTTAATGTCTTTTTAAATTTTCATCTTTATAGTTACAGTCTATCCTTTCAATCCATTTAATTTTATTTTTGTATATATAAGATTTCTTTACAATTTTGAGATATATTTTCTTCCAACAACCCGACCAAAATACAGAGGATATAGTGTATTGCTCTTTTCTATCACCTGTTTATATTATCTCCTTTTTTTGTCTTTTATTTTTTAAAAATATTTTATTTATTTATTCATGAGACACACACACACACACACAGAGAGACAGAGAGAGAGAGGCAGAGACACAGGCAGAGGGAGAAGCAGGCTCCATACAGGGAGCCCGATGTGGGACTGGATCCCGGGACTCCAAGATCATGCCCTGGGCCGAAGACAGGCGCTAAACCGCTGAGACACCCAGGGATCCCCTTTTTTTGTCTTTTAATTTTCATTTTTGCAGTTACATTCTATCCTTTCATTTAATTTAATTTGATTTTTGTACATATATGTTTTTCTTTCTTTATAATTTTAGGATCTAGTTTTCTAACAGACCAAAATACACACAGGATGCAGTGTATGCTCTATTCTGTCCACCTATCTGATTATATTCTTTCTCTTTTGAAAATTTCTTTCTTTTTAATTTTTTTTTTTTTTTTTGTTTTGGGTCTCTTCTGATTGGCTTAGTGTATATGTCTCTGGGGTCGTTGTTGCCATTTTAGTATTTCATTTTCTTGTTCATCTATTCTTCTGTAGACAGAAAAACTCACCTCAAAGAAGAAAACAAGTGGCAGTACTGACTGCAAGGGACCTAATCAGCATGGACGTAAGTAAGATGTCAGAACTAGAGTTCAGAATAATGACTATAAAGATACTAGCTGGGCTTGAAAAAAGCATAGAAGACACTAGAGAATCCCTTTCTAGAGAATTAAAAGAACTAAAATTTAATCAAGTAAAGAAAAAGGCTATTAATGAGGTGCAATAAAAAATGGAGGCTCTAACTGCTAGGATAAATGAGGAAGAAGAGAGAAATACTGATACAGAAGACAAAATGATGGAGAATAAAGAAGCTGAGAAAAAGAGAGATAAACAAGCACTAGATTATGAGGGAAGAATTTGTGAGATATGTGCTACCATAAAGCTATACAATATTAGAATAATTGGGATCCCAGAAGAAGAGGAAACAGAGAGGGGCAGAAGGTATATTGGAACAAATTATAGCAGAGAATTTCCCTAATCTGGGGAAGGAAACAAGCATTCAAGTCTAAGAGGCACAGAGAACCCTCTCAAAAATCATTTTTTTATTGATTGATTTTTTAGCAGGTTCTCTGTGCCTAGGCAAACCTAGGCCTAGGTCAACACCCCAACATCTAATAGTGAAACTTGCAAATCTCAGAGACAAAGAGAAAATCCTGAAAGCAGCTTGAGACAAGAGGTCTGTAATCTAAAAAGAAACAGACCTATCCACAGAGACCTATCAGGCCAAAAAGACTGACATGATACATTCAGGGCGCTAAAGGAGGAAAAAATGCAGCCACGAATACTTTATCCAGCTGACAGAGAAAATATGCAGGATCAATCTCTCAGGTACTACAATGGCACTAAGTTCATTTTTTTAAATGGCTACTCTGAATGTAAATGGGCTAAATGCCCCAATCAAAAGACACAGGGTATCAGATTGGATTAAAAAAAAAATAAAATAAAAACAAGAACCATCAGTATACTGTCTGCAGGAGACTCATTTTAGAGCCAAAGACACCTCCAGATTGAAAGTGAGGGGTAGAACACTACTTATCATGCTAATGGACATCAAAAGAAAGTTGGGATGGCAATCCTTATATCAGACAATTAGATTTTAAACCAAAGACTGCAAAAAGAGATGAAGAAGGACACTATATCATAATTAAAGGGTCTATCCAACAAGAAGTTCTAACAATTATAAATATCTATGCTCCCTAACATGGGAGCAGCCAATTATATAAAACAATTAATAACAAAATTAAAAAAATAATACAATCATACTAGGGCACTTTAACACTCCACTCACTGCAATGGAGAGATCATCTAAGCAGAAGATCAACGAAGGAATGAGGGCTCTAGATGACACACTGGAGAAGATGGACCTCACAGATATATTCAGAACATTCCATCTAAAACCAGAGAATACATATTCTTCTCAAGTGCACATGGAACATTCTCCAGAATAAATCATATACTGGGTCACAAATGAGGTCTCAACTGGTACCAAAAGATCTGGATCATTCTCTGAATATTTTCATACCACAGTGCTTTGAACCTAGAACTCAATCACAGGAGGAAATTTGGAAAGAACTCAAATAAATGGAGACTAGAAGCATCCTACTAAAGAATGAATGGGCCAACCAGGAAATTAAAGAAGAATTTAAAAAATTCATGGAAACAAATGAAAATGAAATTACAACTGTTCAAAACCTTTGGAAGGCAGCAAATGTGGTCCTAAGAGGGAACTATATTAGCAGTACAAGCCTTTTTCAAGAAACAAGAAAGGTCTCAAATACACAACCTAACCGTACACCTGAGGAGCTGGAGAAAGAACAGCAAATAAAGCCTAAACCCAGCAGGAGAAGATAATTAATAAATACTAGAGCAGAAATCAATGAAATAGAAACCTAAAGAACAGTAGAACAGATAAACAAAAGTAGGAGCTGGTTCTTTGATAGAATTAATAAGATTGATAAATCACTGGCCAGACTTATCAAAAGGAAAAGAGAAAGGACCCAAATAAATAAGACCATGAGTGAAAGAGGAGAGAGTACAACCAACATCAAAGAAATACAAACAATTATAAGAACATATTATGAGCAACTATATGCTAACAAATTAGGCAGTCTGGAAGAAATGGATTCATTCCTAGAGATGTATTGACTACCAAAACTGAAACAGGAATAGATAGAAAACCTGGATAGACCCACAACCAGCAGTGAAATTGAAGCAGTAATTAAAAATCTCCCAACATACAAGAGTCCAGGGCCAATGGCTTCCCAGGGAATTCTACCAAACATTTAAAAAAGAGTTAATACCTATTCTTCTGAACTGCTTCAAAGAGCATAAATGGAAAGAAAACTTCCAAACTCATTCTATGATGCCAGCATTACTTTGATCCTAAAACTAGACAAACCCACCCCTGCAGAAGGAGCACTACAGACCAATATCCCTGATGAACATAGATACAAAAAGTCTCACCAAGATAGTAGCCGATAGGATCCAACAGTACATTAAACGGATTATTCACCATGACCAAACGGAATTTATTCCTGGGCTGCACGGGTGGCTGAACATCCACAAATTAAACAGTGTGATACCCTACATTGATAAAAGAAAGGATAAGAACCATATGATCCTCTCACTAGATGCAGAAAAAGCATTTGACAGAGTACAACATCCTTTCTTGATTAAAACTCTTTCCTCTAGGGATAGAGGAAACATACCTCAATATCATAAAAGCCATTTATGAAAATCCCATATTGAATATCATTCCCAATGGGGAAAAATAGAGCTTTTCTAAAAGACATCTGAATTGGTAAAAAAGAAGTCATACTCTCACTCTTTGAAGATGACATGATACTCTATGTGGAAAACCCAAAAGACTCCACCCCAAAATTGCTAGAACTCATACAGCAAAGTGGCAGGATATAAAATCAATGCACAGAAATCAATTGCATTTCTATATACTGAGATAGAAGAAAGAGGAACTAAGGAGTCAATCCCATTTATAATTGCACCCAAACCCATAAGATACCTAGGAATAAACCTAACCAAAGAGGCAAAGGATCTATGTTCTGAAAACTATAGAACACTCATGAAAGAAATTGAAGAAGACACACACAAAAAATGGGAAAACGTTCCATGTTCATGGATTGAAAGAACAAATATTGTGAAAATGTGTATGATTCCCAGAGCAATCTATACATTCAATGCAATCCCTATCAAAATACCATCAACTTTTTTCACAGAGCTGGAACAAATAATCTTAACATTTGTACAGAACCAGAAAAGACCCCATATTAACCAAAGGAATGTTGAAAAAGAAAACCAAAGCTGAAGTCATCACAATCCTGGACTTCAAGTTCTATTACAAAGCTGTAATCATCAAGACAGTATGACACTGGCACAAAAACAGGCACATAGATCAATGGAACAGAATTAAGAGCCCGGAAATTGATCCTCAAGTCTATGGTTAACTAATCTTTGACAAAGCAGGGAAGAATATCCAATGGAAAAAAGTCTCTTCAACAAATGATATTGGGAAAATTGTACACTCACATGAAGAAGAATGAAATCGGACCATTTCTTTGCACTATACACAAAAACAAATTCAAAATGGATGAAAGACCTAAATGTGAAGTGGGAATCCATCAAAATTCTAGAGGAGAACACAGGCAGCAACTCTGTGACCTTGGCCACAGCAACTTCTTGCCAGACACCTCTCCAAAGGCAAGGGAAATAAAGGCAAAAATAAATTTACCTTTCATCAAGGTAAAAAGCTTTTGCACAGCAAACCAAAAGGCAACCTACAGAACGGGAGGAAATATTTGCAAATGACTTACCAGATAAAGGGCTAGTATCCAAAATCTATAAAGTACTTATCAAACTCAGCACTGGAAGAACAAATAATCCAATCAAGAAATGGGCAGAAGACATGAACAGACATTTCTCCAAAGATATACAAATGGCCAACAGACACATGAAAACATATTCAACATCACTTAGCATCAGGGAAGTACAACTCAAAATGACAATGAGATACCACCTCACACTGGTCAGAACGGCTAAAATTAACAAGTCAGGAAACTACAGATGTTGGTGAGGTTGTGGAGAAAGGGGAAGCCTTTTAGAGTGTTGGTGAGAATACAAACTGGTGCAGCTACTCTGGAAAACAGTATAGAGGCTCTGAAAAAAGTTGAAAATAGAGCTATCCTATGACCTCGCAATTGCACTATTGGGTATTTACCCCAAAGGTACAAATGTAGTGATCTGAAGGGGCACTTGCACCCCAATGGTTATAGCGGCAGTGTCCAGCCAAACTATGGAAAGAACCCAGATGTCCATTGATAGATGAATAGATAAAGAAAATATGCTATATATATATAATAGAATACTACTCAGCCATCAAAAATGAAATCTTGCCATTTGCAATGACATGAATGGAACTAGAAGATATTATGCTAAGCAAATAGGTCAATCCGAGAAATATAATTATCATATGATTCACTCACATGTGGAATTTAAGGAACAAAATAGAGGATCATAAGGGAAGAGGAAAAAGAAAACGAGGAAATTAGAGAGGGAGACAAACCATAAGATATTCTTCACCATAGGAAACAAACTGAAGGTCACTGGAAGGGAGTTGGGTGGGGGGATGGGGTAACTGGGTGATGCATATGAAGGAGGGCATGTGAGGTAATGAGCACTGGGTGTTCTATAAAACTGATGAATCACTGACCTCTACCTCTGAAGCTAATAATATATTATCTGTTAATTAATTGATTTCAATCTAAAAAAAACTGGAAAAAAGATACATACTTTTATTCCAACTTGAAGTAAACATAAGTATTACCACATGAATATTACAATATGTCTTTTGATTTAGAAATATGTCCTCTAAATTGGCAAACTATGCCCAGTACTATCAAAGACTACTAAATAATAGTACCTCTTCCCCCCAAAAAAGGAAGAAATAGAATAATTTGTGTTTAAAAGACTCTCTACTAAAATTGTCATATCACTTTTTGATGTTTCCTTACCTATTTTAACATTTATGTATTGTTTGCAAAATTTTCTAATAGATACCATCTTTATCTTAAAGATAGAAAATTTGACTCCTAAAAGTTATCAGCGTATTAGGAAAACTTGGATAGGATGATATTTTGAAATGCTGTATGTTATAAATGTATTTAGAATATAAATTGAGGACGATTAATGACAAGAGGAAAGAAAGTAATTTTGGTTGTAGAAAACATGAAGGCAATGTTGAACTCCCACATTTGGAGAATTTCAGCATTTGAAGATACACAGGTTTTCATGGCTGAAGGTATACTGTGACCACCCAAAGGACAAAAATATTTTCTACTAATGAAGGTTCTCTTCTCCATCACCCTCAAAACTTCATTCAGGTGATGTACACCTTCTTCCTCTACTTTGACCTCTACAGTCAAAAGAAGTTCTGCTTTTGCCAAAGGAAATGCTGTAAAAGGCCAGAAAAAAATATTTTCTATGAAAGAAAAGCTACATAACAAAAAGCTGAGAAATAGTGGAAAATGGAGAGAGGAGAAGACATGCTTCATGGACCAATGTAGTGAGAATTATTGGGAGTTTGATATGTGAGGGACTCCAGAGTAGTTATAAGTACAAGTGAAATGGGCATTAGTGGGAAGAGAAATTGAGATGGGTTTTTATAGATTAGAAATTGGGTCCCCTCTTATATTCCTGAAGACATGAAGTAGAGTGGATTTCCATTAAAACTTATTTTTGGTTGTTGGAGTGAACTTCCATAAATATGGTTCTATATATGCTTTTTCATGAGGGCTTGGATTAATTTTTAAGTTTACATAGTCACAGATCTATAGAGGCACTTGGTGTATTTTAGGTAATGACGTGGTTTAGTTTCACTGGAATTATGAGATTATGAAAATGTACAATGAAAATTATGGCTGGAAAAACAGTGTGTGTTCATGTGTGTTTGCTTGGAGAAGGGGGCTAATCAGCATGTGGTGGATCTTGAATATCAGGATGCTGAGATTGGGTTTCATTAGGAGGCAACAGAAAGCCATTGAAGAATTTTGTTCAGATGGTGAGGTAAACATTGTGAGGCCTAGAAAACATTTATCTGGCAGTTATGTGCACATGACGTGGAAGATGAATGCTGGGACTTTTGAAATATTGTTACAGATATATCCAAACTTTTAAAAATTGTTTGTATTTCCAGTATAGTTAGCCTGCAGTGTTGTATTCGTTTCAGGTGTGTATTTTAATTTTTTTATTGTGTCTCAGTTAAAAAATGGGAACACATCCTATTTAATATGCTTATTTAAAAATTATATACATATTAATATCTCATAGATACATAAAATACTAACACAAATAGAAATATTAATGCTTTAATATATTATCATGTTACCCTTCTGAATATATTCAGACCCTTTTGAAAACTGTTGGTATAGAGAAGATGATAAGGACCTTTTAATAATCATGGAGGTGGAAATGGCTGCATTGGGATGATATAAGGTTTGTGATATTTGACCAACTGGATTTGGGGCATAAAGAAGAGAACTGGGAAAGATGATTCTCACATTTCAGACTTGTTAAACAGGTAGAATAATAGTTTAAGTAACAGAAACATGTTGTTTGGTTTAAGAAAATTGTTTTGAAGGAAATGTAATAAAATTGATTCTGACAACATTAATTTGGACTGCTGGTGAATAATAAGATAGAACAATCTGGCAGAAAATTAGCATTTCAGCACTGGAAGCTAAAAGCAAGACTGTGTTTGAAAATGCAAATTTGTAAGTTCTCACAATAAATGTGACAGGTAGAGCTAGAGTAAAAAATTAAGTGAAGAAAAAAATGACTGAGGGAAGAAGGCAAATCTGTTAAGACCATTTGCATTTATGGAGCAGGTTTAGGTTTAAGAGTGTAAGTAAGCAGAGAAAGAATGCTGTAAAGAACCAAGAGAGAAGACAAGACTAAGGGAAGAGAGATTTTTTTTTTCTTTTTTTCTTTCCTTTTTTTTGGGGGGGAAGAGAGATTTTTAATAGGACTGGTATGCTCAACAAAATCAAGGATTTCTGGGAAATCTATAAACAAGAAACTAAGTGAAATTTACTGAATTAGGGGTTAAAAGGTGATTTTGGTGTGATTAAAAAGCTGTAATCTTTCATTAATCATGAAGCAGAAGATATATCAAAAGCCTAAAGATCCTACTAACTTAATTTTCTGAAAAGCAAAAGAAAGTTCTATTAAATGAGGACTTGAAAAAGAACATGTTTCTAGAAAATAATTATTACACATTACCTTAATTATATACAGTGTTTAAATATTAAGGAAATTTATTTTTTTTAAATTTTTATTTATTTATGATAGTCACAGAGAGAGAGAGAGAGAGGCAGAGACACAGGCAGAAGCAGGCTCCATGCACCGGGAGCCCGATGTGGGATTCGATCCCAGGTCTCCAGGATCACGCCCTGGGCCAAAGGCAGGCGCCAAACCGCTGCGCCACCCAGGGATCCCAATATTAAGGAAATTTAAATAAAAATTTAAGCTACAGGCATGTCATTCTAACTACATTTGTATCTTAATTGTTCTTTTATATGTTAAAATGTTCAAAGAATACAAAGGTGTATGAGTAAATTTACGTATTTGTTTTATTATCTAACTTATATGTTTATATGTTAGTAATTTCCTATATTTTAATAGGTATTATGATGATTATTTTAGTGGATGTATGATAATTCAACTAAACACATACTATAATTCTTCCTGGATCTTGAAGTGATTTTCTATGCATGAAAGTGAAGGATCCTCTGTTAAGGGGGATTGCAGAGGGGAAATGTTAATTTTGCTTATTTTCTTTGGATACATTTAGATTTGATTTCTACCTCAAGGTTTCAGTATTTATTTTCTTTGTTGGGAAGTATATATTTTCTAGTTGCACCGTATGAAATAACATTTTTCCCTGAAGTCCTTCATGATTTATTTCTATACTTGATTGAAACACTGCATTGAAAACTTTATAATCACATACTGACATTTTGTTTAAAAACAACATGATCCACTTAAAATTTTTTTTAGGCACATTTAAAGATGTGTTTCTTGATCCAGCCCTATGTTTTTGCATATGTGGAAAATTACTTCATGCTGTCTGATTTTGAAATGGACATCAAATTATATGCCTAGAAACGAAATTTCATAGACTCAAAATTGTGATAGAACTTGTAGGATCATTTACTGTTTCTGACTTAGAAACTAGTCATATGAGAGTTTATAATCAATAAAGATCAAGAGAGAGGAGGAATCAAGGAGGGATTCCCCATAAAAATATTGGTAAATAGCCAAGATATTGGTAAAAGTATATCAATATTTTTGCATGAAATTTTTTAGGTTGTATTAATTTTTATTTCTGTAACATATTGTCACACTGATGAAGAAAATTGCCAGACTAATGATGTATGATTTAAGATCACATAAGAATGACTTTACTGGGACACCTGGGTGGCTCAGTCTGTTGAGTGGCCCACTCTAGATTTTGGCTTAGGTCATGATCTTGGGGTCATGAGATTCAGCCCCACATTGATGTCTGTGCCGGGTGTGGAGCCTCCTTGGGATTCTCTCTCTATATCTGCCTCCCGGCTCCCCCAACTGCTTTTGCTCGCTCTCTCAAAAAAAAAAAAAAAAAAAAAAGAATAATTTTACTTTCAGAAACTGACAAAACTCCTTCGGTTATAACTCAAACCAATTTACCCTTGTTTGATCTTCAGGGGATAATTTTCCCAGTTTGTTGGTGTGTGTCATATGTAACAGAACCATAACATTTCCTAGTAAAAATATCTCACATCTATCACTTATTTTGGATCCACTGGTCCTCCCCCTTTGTTATAGAGGTAGAAGAGATGGAATGCAATTCATTGCTTAAGCATTGCGTGTATATGTATGCATCTTTATATGTACACCAACAACTTAAAAACAGATGTTCGAGAAGGCAGTAAATCTATAGCTTCTGCCTTTAATTGTCTTCAAGTTCATTTGGAGATAAGAGGTACAACAAGATTGCATTGGTACAAATTGCATGGTCTGGTAAAAATCACATGAATATTTGAGGCACTGAGTAGTACAGAGTGGCTTGGAGATCAAGAGAAGGCTTTGTAGAGATGAGTGTGCTCCTAGTTTTGAAAAGGATGTAATAGGGGTGCCTGAGTGGCTCAGTTGGTTAAGTGACTATGTTCAGCTCAGATCATGATCCTAGGGGCCTGGGATTGAGCCCTGGGTCAGGCTCCTTGCTCAGAGGAGAGTCTGCTTCTCCCTTTCTCTCTCTGCCTCTCCCCCTGCTCATGCTTGTTTTCTCTCTCAGATAAATAAATAAAATCTTTTTCCTTTTAAAAAAGAAAAGGTTGTTATATGCATATAAACAATAGGAAGCAGGAGCAGAAGGAGAGAGTGAAAAAAGAATAGAGGAAACAGCAAAGAGGAGATACTGAAGGAGATAGTGTGTATCTGCCATATTCTAGACTCTTATTTTCCATGCTTTATAGGTTTCTTGTTTAAGCATGGGACAAATAAGAGGCAAATGTGTATTTATTTAACAGGTCATGCTGACTTTTTCTCAATCATTAGGGTATTAGGGGTGTGTGTGTTTCCAAGTAACTGACAGTTGACTTTTGTTTTTTTTTTTAGCATGCAAAGTGGGATCAGAGGTTTAAAACTCGTAGTTTAAAAGTCTATGGCTCTCCTTTGGATTTAAGGATTCTGCAACTTTTCTTTTTTTAAAAGATTTTATTTATTTATTCATGAGACACACACAGAGAGAGGCAGAGACACAGACAGAGGGAGAGAGGCAGGCTCCATGCAGGGAGCCTGATGTGGGACTCAATCCCTGGTCCCAGGATCACACCCCCCCCCCCCCCCCCCCGGGCTGAAGGCGGGGCAAAACCGCTGAGCCACCCAGGCTGCCCAGGATTCTGAAACTTAACAAAGATCCCTTAGATATCTAAATGCTTTCACTCAGTCTGTTACATAGGCATACTTTTACCTAAAGAAATTTTGTAGGACAATCATGTCATGTAATAGAACATCAATAATGTTCTCCCTTTCACTGATGAGGAAATGGAGACATTAGGATGACATTCCCTGAACTATGCTGTAGGGGAGTGGGAAAGTGTATAAGAATACCTTTTAATTTTAGAAAATTCTCCAAGAATTCTACTTAAAACACATTTTAAAAGTTTTCAGAGTTGTGATTGCTGTATCATATTGTGCGTTTTCAGGGGGGAAAAGTGCTCTTGACTGTGAATTACTATTGTGCTTCATTATTGCCTTATGGAATATGTTGGATGCAAGGTCAGTTGAGCAATATGATTTTCTAACTCCTGCATAATGTCCCTGATTACTGAAGTACATCAAATGAAGGAGACACAGACTGCAGTTGTCATTAAAGGGCTGAAACTAGTCAGTGCACTTGAAATGAACAATAGAGTCCTGTAAAATAGAAAAGACAGTCTTAAATTATTTTGAGGAGTAGATAATATTCTAAAGAGGTAAAATAAAAGCAGACACATAAGCACTAAGAAGAGAATGTGATGATTGTGCAGAATTTCAAGAAGTTTACTGAAAAGGTAGATACTGTTCATTTTGTAGGCAGAGAACACTGAGTTAATAGAGAATGACTTTGAATATTCTTTTGCATTAATTTCCATTGGACATGGGGCTCTCTACTGGACTTTCTTTTTGCTATTTTAGAGCTAATGGAGAAAGTACTTCTCTTATACTCATTATAATAGCCCTACCAATAGGTACTTCTGTAATATCTACCCCCAAAATCTGCAAAATGCCTTAGTAGTTGACAGTCAAGTCTTTAATAATGAATGATTTATCCTGGGAACTTGTGTGCTTAGATTTCATTTTGCTTACCTCATCTATAGTTGCACCCTGTTATTTAGACAAATCTCATCTGAGTATTGTTATTTTATTTAGAAATCTGCTCTTCAGTCTAGTACTAACTTTTATATTAGCTTTCAAAAACTGAATTTTCATTAAGTTTTAAACTTTAAGGTGGAATTCTAATGGTTTTTCTATTTGTAATGCTCTCTTGCCATTATTATCAAGAAAATCTCAAGAATCTTGCTTTCTTGATATTCCAAAACAAATTTTGAAAAACTCTCCAAATGATAACACAAAAAATTATAGTTTTTGGTGATAGAAGAATTATCAAAGATTCTGAAAGGATTTCTACTTGCACTCTTTCAGAAAGGGATCTGAAAGGATTTCTACTTACACTCTTTCAGAAAGGGAAATAGTAACTTATGATGTTTTCGTGTAAAAAAAAAGTCATGAGGGCAAATATTGATCTGCTTTCTGTTCCTTGCACTTGTACTGGTATAAAAGCATTTGTTTAAAATCTTCTATCGATACTCAGATGTTTACTGTTGCGACCTGTATGATCTCTTGTATGTGCCTAAATAGAAAAACCTATTCAATTTTACTTTTGAGGGTCCTTAAAAGGATATAAATCTTTTCAATTTAACTCATATATCTTATAAAATGTTAGCAAAATAAAACACAGAGCAAATTTTTAATTTTTTTTCTGAATACATAACACTTATTATGAAAGTTACAAACCTGAGATAGGGATAGTTGCTTTTATAAATAGATGAATTAAAGGTATTTAAATATGACATGCTGTCAAAATCTTAATCACAACACTGGTCACAGTGACTTGTCTCTTGATTACTCCAAGGCATATTGGCTGACTTTTGACCATTCTAGTAATTTTCCATAAGAATCATATTTGATTTTTCAGTTAAATGCCTGTTTAGGCTGTATCTCTTGTGATTTTATCACAGATGGCTGTGATATCCTGGCTGATTGATTCATGTTCTTGACATAATAGGAGCTGCTTAGATATTTTCTGTATCTGTGGCTTCCTTGTGGGTCCTTGGAGACATGGGTGGTAAAGAAAATTTCTCACCTTGGAGGTCTTTCTCTTCATGGAGAGTGTAATTCTATCTTCTCAAGTAACAGTTTCACTGAAAGTGACAGGCTTCTTCTTTGTTTCTTGTTACTTACTTGTCTTTTCAAATTTCTAGGAAGTGTAATTTCTAAAGCATGGTCACTGACTAGGTCACTATTGTTCTTGAAGTGGAAATTACTTCAGTGAAGCGGAAAGTTAGGGTTTTCTTATAGTTCCTACTTCTTAATTAATTTAGTTTCAAAGAACATTTAGCAAATGCCAAGTTATGTGCCATATATAGGTCCAGGTCTTCAAATTCTAGAGATGAGCAAGATCATCTCAGTCTCAAAGTCATATCCCTAGTCCAGCAGAAGTCCCAGAAGCTGGAGGCTGATGATTCAACTCTTCATAGCTGACTTCACACACTGATCAATATCCTCTTAAAAAATTAAGTGTTGCTGATGTATATTTTGCTTAATTAATAAAGATTCAACTACGTAGAATTAATTATGTAAATTCTTTAGGCAGTTGGTCAAATGAAAGAAAAGGCAAAATCAAAAAGATTTTTTTAAAAGAATAATCTGCTAACAATATACTTAACTTTTATTTGTGACTCAGTTTTGGGGTTTTGAACATGGTTAGGTTTGCAAAATGCATTTCTTTTATTATTCAGTTCATAGGCTTAAAAATCAAAGCCATAAATGGTAGTGACTAAAATATTTTTCTTATTTAAAAAAATAAAATTCTGACAATGGACAGAAAGTGTGGTATAGTTAAAAAAAATATATGGGGTGCCTGGGTGGCTCAGTGGTTGAGTGTCTGCCTTTGGCTCAGGTGATCCCAGCATCCTGGGATCTAGCCCCTCATCTGGCTCCACACAGGGAATCTGCTTCTCTCTTTGCCTATGTCTCTGCCTCTCTCTCCGTGTCTCTCATGAATAAAGAAATAAAATCTTTAAAACATATATATGTATATGTTCCACTGAAAGTGGAATATGGTTTATGTAGTATATTGCAAATTGTTATTTATGATATACTGAGGCTGCACACCATTTCAAACTAAAGGTCCTGAACTGGTTAATGTTGGAGGTTAAATGTTGAGTCCATACTTCCTTCTCCTTCCTGCTTCATGATTTCCTGTTTGCTATTCTCTGTAGACTTGTGTTTAAATATACTTCACATCTTTCTAAAAAAGAGAATGCAGTCTATCATGGTTAATTTTATGTATCAGCTTGACGGAACCACAAGGTGCCCAGATATTTGATAAAACATTGTTTTAGGTGTGTCTGTAAGGATAATTCTGGATGGGTAGATTGGATAAAGCAGTCTGGATAAAGCAGATTGCCTACTCCTGAATAGAACAAAAAGGTTGAGTTAGAGCTAATTTATTCTCTCTGCCTGTCTTTCAGCTGGCACCATCAGTCTTCACCTGCCTTTGGATTTAGGAACATACTAGAAATTACACCATTGAATCTCCTGGTTCTTAGGCCTTCAGATTCAGACTGGAATTATATCATTGGTTTTTTGAGTTTCCAGCTTGCCAATTGCAATTCCTGGTATTTCTTGGCTTCCATAACCACATGAGCCAACTCTTTTTAATAATGTATATATAGTTGATATATTAATATATATTTGAAATATATAAAATATATCATGTATATATAAATATATAATGTATAATATTTTATTTGTATTTTTATATATATGTATAGGATATGCACATATATAAAAACATATGTATATGTTTTTCTCCTATCGGCTCTGTTTCTCTTGAGAACCTGGACTAATACATAATCTTTGCCTTCCTAAGGAATTAGTCAGGGTAAAACTGGGTAAACCCAAATCTAAAGACTTCCTTTTCCCTTCATCCATTCACATATCTTTTATCTCCAGGTTTCTCTCAGTGTAAAACAGTCAAAAGTCAATACAAGGGTTAAAGACACACAACATCCTCATGCTGAGTCCTAATCCCTCATCTGTGCTTCAAATGATCACTGGAACATTGCTGTTAACTTTTAGAGTGTACACAACTGAATGTATTTTCACCCTTTTTATACCTCTCTCTAAATTTACATGGATATAGAAACATCTTTAGAAGATATGAAATGGTAGTATATAGGTGATCCTCATTATTTATGGATTTTATATTTGAAAATTGCCTACTTACTAAAATTTGTTTATAACCCAAAATCGATACTTGAGGTACTTTCTCAGTCATTTGCAGAAAATGACAGACTGCAGAGAGTGGCAGCTAATTTGAGTCATGCAATGCACATGTTCCCAGCTGAAGCTGAACAAACTGGCCCTCTGCTGTCTTCTTTCTGCTCTTTTATTACAAACAAGTGTTCTTTTATGATCTATTTATTGCCGTATTTTTACATTTTTGTGCTTTTCTTTGATTCAACTTATAAAATGGTCCCCAAGCATAGTTCTGAAGTGCTCTCTAGTGTTTCTAGGTACAAGAAGGCTGTGATAGGCCTTCTGGGGAATATAAGTGTGTTACTGAGTTTCATTCAAGCAGAGTTATGGCTCATGCTGGCCATGAGCTCAGTGTTACTCAATAATATATATTAAATAAGTGTTTTAAACAGAAACGCATGAAATAATGTTATGTATGGATTGGCTGATGAAAATATTGTGACCAGAGACTCATAGCAACATAACTGTGTATTTTCCCTAAAAGCAATGGTTCAGGGTTCATGAATTCAGTGTTCATGGCAATTGTATGGGACCAATTACCAAGAATAACGAGAAGTCGCTGTATGTGGTCAAGAACAATAAGAAAAAATAGTTCATTTCCCCCCAGATTCTCATTGCAGTCCTTAGGCTTGTTATCTTGGATTTAACTTCTAGGCTACAGTTTCTCTATTTGTTTAATAAAAATGATAATTCCTTGAACTACTGTCTGAAAAGTGTTGCTTTAAAGATTAAATGAAGTAATATGTATAAGATAGCTTTGTACACTGAAATGCTAAATCAGGAGCAGTAAGCACAATTTATTAAAGAAGAGGAAACTAGGCTAGAGATTTCATAATTACTACTGTTTACAAATGTTTAATAAGATGTTCAATTCTTTCTTGATTTAATAAGGCCAGAAATTGCATTGTTCAGCTGTTAAAACAGTTTACATCTGAAATTCAAATTTCATTTTAACTAGAAGGATTGTCTCTTCTCTATGTTTTTCAACTTGTTAAAATAGATTACATTGTACAGGAGTAAAACTGAATATTAAAGTAGACTATGGGCTTGCATGTATTTGGATCTTTTGTTTTCTCTGGGCCATCTCTGCTTAATTTACTAACACATAAATCTTTCCTATTCTCAGTGCTGCAAAGCCAATTTAGCAGAGGAAGAATGAAGCTGAATTCTGTTCTGCCTCATGCATCACTAACAAAATTGCTAGGCCAGTTAAGTTTTGATTGCAGAATATTTATTTTTGGTGACAGATGTTGCTGATGTAAGAACCTAGGCGATCACAGCTTGAATTGGTCCTTGGTTGAGTTTGGAAAAAAACTGAAATGGAAAGTTTTAACAGAAGAAAATATGTATCTTCAGGATGGCATTTTTAGCATTACATTTCTGATAATATTTGTGGTGACTAGGATGTGACTACATGTACATGTAAACAGTGACTTTTTGGTAGAAGATGGATACAGCCTTTTGTGAAATCACATTCTTAAAATTCTTAAAAGTGAGGCTATGACACCTAAAAGAAGTAAATTTGCTACATTCTAAGCACTTGTTTGGCTCAAAGCAGGGGCTAGAGTGGAGACTAGTGACTAGAAATCATGTGGTTTCTGAGCAGAAGGGACAGTTTTATGTGCCCCTATGCTTATATCTATCAAAAACACTTATCACATCATATTATGATAATTGTTTTCCTTATCTTTGTGTCCCAGTCATCCACGGGTGACCGTGAGCATGTTTGTATTTAATAGATTTTCAATAAATGTTAGATGAAAAAATCTGCATGAGATACAATTCCCCATATCTGTACTGAATGCCGTCACACGAGAGGGAAAGAGGCATTGGGATTCTTGTCTCCTTGGCAAGATGTTCCACATTTGTATTCAGAGAGGTTTTTGTGGCCTCCAAATGAATTACTGAGGAAGATATGTCAGAGGGAATCACTGAGAAGACCATGGCATTATTTTTTTCTGCTACAATCCCACCTTCTCTCTTTAAAAATAGTGAAATGTAAAGTTGTCCAAACCCATAGAATGCACAACACTGAGAGTAAATGGTGATATAAACTATAGAGTCTGGGTGATTATGGTGTGTTAACATAGATCCATCAGTTGTAACAAATGTATTACCCTGGTGAGGATATAAATAAGAACAGCCTTGTGGGTGTGTGGGGAGAGGTTTATGGGAACTGTGTGTATTTTCCACTCAGTATTGCTGTGAACCTAAAACTGCTCTAAAAAATAAAGCTTATGAAAAAAATAGCAAAAAGTTGTTGACCAAAATGGATCTCCCATTCTTAGTCTGCAGTCCTTGACATATGAAAAGGTCACTGGAAATCCTGTTTCTGATTCATTCCAAGGGTAAATCAAAGGATGGACTCCTGTGAAGCAAATTAGTGAAGGAAAAAACTCAGTAAGTTAGATTGATTCCTTAATCTGTCCCACAGTACGTTAGCTTTTTATGCACCAAAGGGAAGACTCAGTTTCAATATGAATTGCTCATGTTTAAACATAAATAAAAATTCAATTCTCGGGCAGCCCGGGTGGCTCAGCGGTTTAGCATTGCCTTCAGCTCAGGATGTGATCCTGGAGACCTGGGATCGAGTCCCACGTCGGGCTCCCTACATGGAGCCTGCTTCTCCCTCTGCCTGTGTCTCTGCCTCTCTGTATACGTCTCTCATGAATAAATAAATAAAATCTTTAAAAAATATCAATTCTTATTTTTTGAGATATATTAGCAGAAAGCATGATATAAAATATCCAGTAGACCATACTTTAATTTTACAAAGTGTACTTTGAATAGTCGTTCATGCTTCTCCATTTCATGACTCTATGGCATGTGGGCTTGCCAACACCTTTTATCTCTTTCTCTTGGTAGAGGGCATTCACCTATTTGTTCCTGGAAATCCAAGTAAATGGTTAGTGAATCATGAACAAAAAAGCATGAGTTGTTTCTCTGCCAAAGACAATTTTCTGCTGGGCACAGCATTTTTTCAATAAATATTTTCCCCTTGCTGAGATATGGGACAAATTTCTTGTGAATTTTACTTGGAAGTGAACTTTTAAACTTAGGGGAATAAAAATACACACACACACACACACACACACACACACACACACAGACTCCTGAGTGCAGGTAATGGTCACAGTGATGAAACCTGACTTTCAGGTTAAACAGGTAGAGAAGTGATGGCTGTCATGCTTCTTGGTGATTGCTGAGGCTCTAGGTCATTTCAAGCAGGCAAAATTCTCTGATTTAATATTACACTTCTTACCTAATGAGTGGTGAGTCCCAAATGTCTGACAACGCCACATCTCTCTCATTTCCTTCTGAGTGTGAGAGAGGAATAATGTGTAATTTAGTAATGTGAAAAGCTGACATATAGCTGTCAGATGTTGTGGCTCAGCCTCTTTTCCACAGGAAGCACAATGTTGAGTTGGTTCTAACTTTCCCATGAGATCATTGATTTTATGTTGCTGGAGAGACTGGTGACCTCAGCTCAGGAAGGCAGACTCTTCCTGTGGAGGTAGAATGGCAACTCCTATTATCCAAGTATAATTACTCAGGAACCAAATGTTTTATACACATTTCTTGTTTCTATTGCGGGATGCTACTGATATAAATCCCAAGTCAAGCTTCAATTTCTGGGGCCTGATTAAAAGCTGGCATTTAGATTCACAGTTAATTCCAGGTTCATATGCTGTGGTTCCCTAATAGTTTTTATAATGTCAATAAAGGTCGCTGTGTACTGGAGAAACCAAATCTATTTATGAAAGGTGCCGCTAATAGCAACTATCTAATTGAATTGAACTAA
Source organism: Nyctereutes procyonoides (assembly GCF_905146905.1). Classification (NCBI taxonomy): domain Eukaryota; kingdom Metazoa; phylum Chordata; class Mammalia; order Carnivora; family Canidae; genus Nyctereutes; species Nyctereutes procyonoides. The sequence continues at coordinate 1,295,444 of NW_026575130.1, forward strand.
TATGGAAGAGTATTGGAAACAGAGCATTGAGACAGTGTACTTTGCATATTTAAATAGATGGACAAGCCAATAACAAATATTGTATTACAATAAAGTGTATAACTTATTTTGTTATTTTCAATTACAAAAAGTCCCCTTTTCACTGACAAAACGCTCTGCCTTTGCTAGCTTTGTGTACACACTCGTGTGTATACACAAAGCCTATTAGCCTATTAGCCTATTTAGCTTCTTTTGTCTATCCATTCACTTGTGAAAGCTGCTAATTCATCAACAGAAAGTGGATACAATCTACGTACCACATGAGTCAGAGACAAGAAAGCAGTGGATGACGTCCAGTAACTTATGAACAATGTTTGACATAGCTTTGTTCTCTAATGGATTGTGTAGGTTCATTCTTTATTGTATTGACACTTGAGAAAGAAACTAAGAAGTGAATGATTGTTAAATACTTAGTATAAACAGCAACAGCAAGATGGGGGTGAGTATTCAAAAAGTAACTCGGATCAATGACAGGTAGTTGTGGTGTAAGCACACTTGGTTGCTATCAGGAGAAGAGAAATGTCAAACACTTAGCATTTCTTTTCAGGATTTCCAGTCGATCTTTTCTCCCTCTCTCTGAGAGAGCGAATTTGACTAAAAGTGCTTTAGTTAACTGACAATTCAGGAAATCCAGAAATAAATATTTTAAAATTGTTGTCCAGATGGAGAAGATATAGAATTGATTATGAACTCCTGTAGGAAAATATAATTAAAAACAAAACTGTCTCCCAATCCCGAAAAACTACCCACAAAGGTGGAAGAGAACAGAAACATTTTTATTATGGATGAAGTATTAAACCAGACTGTGATATGCATCACAGGAAATCTGCAAAGAGTTTACAGGCAGAAAGAAACTTCACCTTTTTATATAGCCAAGCAGATACAAGCCGTTGCATATGTATTATCAAGATACACAATAACTAGTTCTCAAGTAAAAGGACTTGACAGTACCATTTGTCATACGTAGTTCTTCCTAGATTCACCTTGCAATTGGGGTGAGCATCTGGGTTAGCTAATTGGCTTTATTCAAATGAAAAATAAATCTCCTATCTTTACAACAAAGGGAGGTTTTGGAGCTTGAATCACGTGCCCACTGAGTAAGGCTTCTATACCCACAGTACCTGGGGGGACTCTCTCTTGATGTTTACATTTCCAGGTCCTTGAGAAATGCAGTCCTGGTTCTTAAAGCTGGCAAGAGTCTTATGTAGCCTTTAAAGAGATTGATATATATCTCAAAAAGACACAGAAAGAAAATTACAGATTTTCTAAGGAAAATGCTTTAAGAAAAGTGGGGAGGGGTGAGTCTCCTCCTTTAATCAGGGAGAATCAAGCCTCTTATTTAGTTGGTATTTGCCCTTATAAACATTTATTACTAATAAAAGTAATATTATACTTATCTGATGATCTCCATTACTCTTTCTACCTTAATCTGGGCAAGTTGCAGCTATCTACATATCCACCCAGTTGATAATAAAACACCACTGGCGGTCATCAAGTAGTATCAAAGTCTCATTATTAAGCACTCAATGAAAGGTACTGTAGGGGAGGAAAACTTTTCTCTTCCTTCCTTCTAGGTTCTCTGGCTGGCCTAATATTTTAACTGAAATAGGATAGATTAACAGGAGAAAAAATAAATTTAATCTTATATGTAAAGGAGCCCCCAAAGATATAAAGCTCAAAGAAGTGACCAAAGCAGGCAGCTTTTTAATTTTTTTTTTTTTGACCAGAAAACAATAAATCTGTGGGAAATTAACAGGACAAAGGGATTTGGGCTTGGGATAGTAAGTTAGTGAACAAATAACAAGGTTTGTTTATAAAGGCTTCTCAGCCCTAGATTCCCTGTCTCTGGTTATTAGAATGCCTTCTACTCCCCTGATATAGGGAAGTGCCTTTCACATGGGAGATTTATTTCCTGCCTTGCCTGGGTGGTATAAAGGAGGGTTAGAGTGTCCTTACTCTGGCTGTTTCCCAGGTTACTTTGATTCATTAAATTATTAAATTGCCAAGTGGCACATTCTGGGGTGGCATATTCTGTTCCCCCTTAGTACAGATCAAACATCCAGTGTTTAATGTGTGTAGCTCTAACTCTTTTAAGTGTTGAGGACAAACTCATCCTTTGGGCATTTCTTTTTTTTTGCATTGGATCTAAATCAATAGTTATACTATTGTAATAGTCAATTACCTCTCTATGCAGTCACCTTTATTTATACTGAAATCAGAGAGAGCTTGTCATTCTAAACTTAATAGAGTAATAGACTGTCTTTTGCAGTCACTATTTGTAAATCCAAATTTCTTTTAATTAGATGTTTTTCCTTTTCTAGATTATCTTTCCAAACTAGTTAGCAACATATTTTTGCTTGAAATTTAGGGCTTCGGTACCTGGATGCATATTAATTACTTTTACTTTGTTATTGTCAAAAGTTGCTAATGAATATGGTTTCAGGTTTACTGAGTATATATTATGTGATTGAGTCCAACAATTGTTAATTGTCATTAACAATCAGATTGTTGGACTTTTTAGTCCAGATCCTGTTTATACTGGGCATATGATTTACAGCTGATTAGAAATGAGACTGTGGGGGAACCATTACTGGGTGTACAGAAAGAAAAAGAAATGCAAAAAATAACATGTTTGCTTTCTAGTAAAATGTGATTCTTTAAGTAATTGAAATAACCCTACATAGCTGATGTGTTACCTTGAAGAAACTATTCATCTCTATTAACCCCAGTTTTATTATCTGTAAAATGGGAATCGTATTTCCTGTGTTATAAGATTATAATGTTAAATTGAGATAATGTATAGAGGGGCTAAGGACAGATTCTGGCACAAGATGAATGGTGACTAAATAGGCTACTAGCATAGGGCTATACCCTCTACTTTGAGCCTTCCCATCAACTCTAGGACCATGCTCCATCAATTTTCCCTCCTTCTGCTCAAATCAACATATTTCCCAGTAGGATCTTGTCTTTAGTCTTCACATGTATTTATATCTCTCCTGTCAAAAATAAATTATACATGTATATATATCTATATATATAGCTCTCTCTATATATAGCTATATATATATCACCACATTCAAGACTTACCACAAAAATTCTCTCATGCCTATCTTCAGTCGATATCCATCTCAACTCCTGCCAGAGGAAATACTAAATATCTCCTTTCTGTATTTGTAGATTAGCCATGCATTTTTAATATTTCATATATTTATATTTATCATATAAATGGAATCACATAATATATTAGTATAATAGTTTTGAGATGTACCCATGCTGTTGTGTGTTTAGTGTGTATGTGGTCCCTTTTATTACTGTCTTCCGTATATTGTTATATCATATTTGTTCAATTGTCAGTTGATATTTGGGTGTATTTGGATGTTTTTAGGTTGGGCTATTATAAACAAAGCTGTTTAAATATTATACAAGTGTTTGTGTGAATTTATGTTTTATTTCTTTTGGGTAAATACTTAGTAGATTGTTAGATCATAAGATTATGTATGTTTAACTTATAAGAAACTGTCAAAATGTTTCCCACAGTTGTAACATTTATGTTTCTACCAGTGTATGAAAGTTCCAGTTTCCTCACCATCACTTGGTATTGTCAGTCTTGTAAATTTGAGTCATTCCAAATGATGTGGACTAAAAATACATTGTAGCTTTAATTTGCCCCCTACTTTTTTCCAGTTTTTCTGAGGCTTGGAATTTGTTCCTTTTTTTCTGGGGAATAAACCGTTCATTTTTCACTTAGTTTGGGTACTTGTTGTCTCCGGAGAATGAGAGGGGGGATCTAGGTGACCGAACTTCTTTTATAGACTTTGAGCTGAGGCTATCCCCATGCATCCTGCCTCTCTGTGATTTCTGTGCCTCAAATTCTGGACCTCTTAGGGAGATCACTGAAGTCCAGATAGCTGCTTCATCTGGTCATTCTCCTCAACAGGCACATAGGTCGCAGCTTTCCCCGTGCTATGGCAGTTACTCCTCATCCCCCTGCTTTCTGTGTCCAAAAGTTTGTTGACAACTCTCAGCTGTGGCCATCTTCCCTCTAGTTCTCTTTGTTCTTATGAGTTTGCTAATTAAAAAAAAAAAAGTCTTTTCTTTCTTCACTTTCCACACAGAAATTGTCAATAACAATGCTAATAATATCTTTAAGTTTAGTTTTAGTTGACTTAACCTTTCTTCACCAAACTTCTTTTCCTTCACCAAAACTCCTTTTGTCCTTCATATCTGTGTCCCATCTCTATCTGTTTTCCTCAAGCTTTCATTCCATTTTTGTCTTACTGCCTGGTTCCCCTCTCTCCAGCCCTTAAATTATATGAACAGGCCTGTATTGGGGAGACGTCAGCATATTTTTGTTTCCAGTGGCTCTATGATACAAGTTATTTCAGTAAAACTCCATGAGGATTTGGCATCGCTACTCTTCAATAGCAGCCTAATTCTCTAAGGGAAGAGAATTATTGCTCTATATACGTTGTTGCCTGAGCTCTGTAAGATAAAATGTAGAAGGGAGCTTCATGATAATTCTTTCTAAGGTTCTCTGGTTTCTTTGATTCCAAGAAACTGTCTCATATATATAATGTGTTGACAGTGAGAAAATTGACCATTTCAAGCAAGATCTAAACCTGGGGATAAAAAAAAGGCAAAATGCGTTTTTTTTTTTTTTCATTTCTTTTCAGAATAGCACAATTTTAAGACTCTCCTGAGCTAGAAAGAGAAGATTCAGGTCATGAAAATCTCACAAGATTCTGTTTAATTTTGCTGTGAACCTAAAACTGCTCTAAATTGCTCTAAAAAACAGTTTATTAAAAAACAAAGAATCTCACAGGAATGGTACTATAACTGGAAAATATGCTTTAGGGAATAATGAAGCAATTAAATTCTCAGTCAACTTTAAAAATGTCTAGTGTGACAGGAAAAATTGTTGATTGTCTTAAAATTCATTTTCTGAATTCTCTTTAGTTAGTACATTGGGAGCTTTAGATGGATATAAGACAAATATAATCTCAAATCTTCAGTTTTGTGTCTGGATTGCTTTGCAATGTATTTGTATGATTTACTAACTTCAGAGAAATTATTTTTTTTTTTACATTTTTAACTAAGACTAGTCCCTTTTTATTGGTGTGCTATTAAGACATGGAATCAGAAGATGCTCATTAGTTTGTATTTATAGTAAGCTTTTCTGACAGATACTAAGTATAAGTGCACTTGATATTTAATACCATAGATATCAAATAACCAAGTCATATCAAGCTACCCTGTACTCAGGAAGAACAAATTATTCTACAGAGAATGAAGGGAGCTTAGAATGCTTGACAAGCTAGAGAACATATGTGGAAGTTTCACTTTTAGGTTTGATGTAAATCTTAAGTGGTGGTGTGTTAAGTTTATTAGAAACCAAGTGATGGCTCTTATGTTCTTTTCAAAAAGAGAGTTTAAAAATTATACTAAAAAAAACTATACTAAGATTATTTTAATAATAATATACCATACTTAGCATGAAAGCTCTGGTTATTGAATTTGCAGTAATGTTGTTTCCTATATGATATAGGAATGCTCCAATTTTTATGTAGCTGCACTTCTATATATGACATCCTTTTCTACAAAATATGAAACTTAAGAATTAAAGAGAATAATTTTATGCTTTGTCTAGCAGAACTGATTTTTTTTTGATCCGGGATCACTTCCTGTGAGGATTTTTCTTTGTTGTGGGTTTTCCACTGAACACCTGTAGGGAGATTAAGAATGATGTCACGTTTAAAGAAAATGATCTCATCTAGAAAATATTTTCTTGTACTTATGTATATATTTTTTGACATGAATAAAAAATGAAGCGTTTTACATAAATTCATCTTTGAATTAACATCATAAATATACCTGTTTTCCTAAGCACGGCCTACAGCTGCAGTGGCAATCTGTACTTTATTACTACTATTTGTTTTTATTTAATTTTTATTTTTTACAACAAATGAATCTGAGCTCAGTGAATAGTAATGATGAATAAACATTTGTTGGGAGAGAAATCCCCATTGATATAGAATGTGTCTAGAAGTACTGTTAGGTAGATTGAAGCTCAATCTTGTTAGAATACCTATTATCGAAGGATAAATCAGGGGTAGAGGTGATGTGGTGTGGGGAAAAGGAGAGGATGTGAAAATCCTGCCCAGACTTCACTTCTCATAACCATCTTGCACCTACTTTGCATCTATCTTGTTTACTAATCTCTATTTCAGTTTCTGATCTCCTTCTTCTTAAGACAAATTGCCTCATCCTTACCTTTGAGTGTCCTCTTGAAAACTCATCTAATTGGCCCTCCTATCCTAAGATACAGGAGCTGCTAACACCTGTTGCCTTTGTCCTTCATAGCCAACTAAAGCTATTAAATATGCTCTATGTCCCCACTCTGGGCCTTCTTTAGTATTTCCCTCTCTTTTTTTCTGGTTCTTTCAGCTTCTTTCTGTAGTATTTGACAGTTTTACTACTTTACTTTTAATCTGAAATGTCCCACAGTGCTATTCTTTCCTACTTCTCAACTTACTTCATTAAGGACTTCTTTTCGATCAACCGAGGCTTTTCTTTTTCTACACACCCTTTAAATGTAGGTGTTGAAATAGATACTGCTCTTGGTCCTCTTTTTTTCTTCCTTATTTTCTTATCCAATTAAGTAAAAAGTTTCTGAAAGCCTACGCTGTATTGCATACTGTGTTATAAGAAACAGAAGATACGGTCCTGTCTTCAAAGACTCACAATCCAGTGAGGGAAACAGACAAGACATTCAAGCATTAAAATATAGTGCAATACTGTGCTATCTAGAAGAGGAGCTATATTTAGGCATGGGAATCCAAGAGGAAACTTTATCCCTTTTGTTTCCAATGGATTTCTGTCACAAGGTGACACCTTGTGATCATCCTGTTTCTGGCACAGAGCTCCTAAAATCCTTAGTACTTCTTGTGATGAGAACAAAACAGGTGTTTTGCTATGCTAATGAGGTGACTTTTGGACCACACCTAAGGTTAGAGGCTGGTTGCCTGCAAAGCCAACCATGATTGGTGTGTTGGAGCTTTTAGTCCCACCCCTTGACTTCCCGGAGGAGAGAAAGGCTGGAGCTTAAGTTCAATCACCATTGGTGATGTCAATCTTTGCTATGTAATCAAAGCTTTATATAAACCCGAAAGGAGGGGTTTGGAAGAACTTCTGAGTTGGTGAACTCGTGGAGGTTTGGTGAGAGCCAGTGATGAATGCTCCGTGCTCCTTCTCGCCTACCTTGCGCTTGCACGTGCGCTTTTTCTTTCTTTCTTTCTTTCTTTCTTTCTTTCTTTCTTTCTTTCTTTCTTTCTTTCTTTCTTTCTTTCTTTCTTTCTTTCTTTCTTTCTTTCTTTTCTTTTTCATTTTATTTATTTATTCATGAGAGACACACAGAGAGAGGCAGAGACATAGGCAGAGGGAGAAGCAGGCTCCATGCAGGGAGCCCGATGTGGGACTCGATCCCAGGACTCCAGGATCACACCCTGGGCCAAAGGCAGGCACTAAGCCACTGCACCACCCAGGGATCCCCTGCACGTGGCCTTTCATTCGGCTATTTCCAAGTTATCTCCTACTAGTAATCTAGTCAGTACAATGTTTCTTGGAGTTCTGTGAGCTGCCCTAGCAAATTAATTGAACCAGAGGAGGGGGTCCTGGGAAGCTTGATCTATAGCTCTTTGGCACCTGAAGTGCAGGGGGTGGGATAAGGAATAGTCTTACAGAACTAAGCCCTTAACCTATGCATCTGATGACATCTCTGGGTGGATAATGTCAACATTAGTTAAATTATTGGATACCCAGCTGGTATTGGAGAATTGCTTGGTATGGGATACCTCCAACCAGCACAACTAGAATTTGGAGTAGAATCCTAATCGAGTGACCCTACATTTTAATTGATTACTAGAATTATTTTACACCTGAAACTGGTTTTGAAGGCCCGAGAAGAGTTACCAGGTAGAAACGGAGTGGGGGTGGGAACCAGGTGAATGTTTCAGGCAGAGGAAACAGTTTCTTCACAGGCTCCATGGATTTGTAAAAAAGTATGTATCTGTTGAACTATATAGTTGGTTAATATGATTGGAACATAGGATAAGTCTGGAGAAGAAAAGAAAAATGAGATTTGAGTTAGAAAGAAGGAAGTTTATCAAAATCCTTGTATGACATCCTAAAATTTATGTGCCAGGTTGCAACTGTTAGCCCTTGACCTTGATCTGAAGAACATTCTTTTTTTTTTTTTTTTTTGGTGAAAACACACTCACCAATTTAATAAGAAAACTCTTACAGCTAGTTATGTACTCAAAATAAATGAAAATAAGTGTTCAAACCAAAACTTACACACCAATCTTCATAGAGGTTCTAGTCACAATAGCCAAAAGGTGGTAACAACCTAAATATCTATGAACAGATGAATAAACAAAATGTGGTACTCATACCACAAAATATGATTCAGTCATAAAAAGAAATGAAATTCTGATACCTACTACAACATGGATGAATTTTTTAAATATATGCTAAGTGCCAGACACAGTAAGCCACATATTGTGTGATTACATTTATATAAAATATTCAGAACAGGCAAATCCAAAGAGATAAAAAGAGTCAAGTGATTGGCAGGGGCTAGGGAGAAGTAGAAATGAAGAGTGACTGCTTAATGGGTATGGGGATCCCCCTGGTGTGGTGAAAAATTCTGAAACTGGATAGTAGTGATGGTTGCCCAACATTGTGAGTATACTTAATGTCACTGAATTATACAGGTTAAAATGATAAATTTTATGTTATGTGTATTTTACCACAATAAAAATCAGTCAATCAACAATTAAAAAAAAAAAAAAAGAAAACTCCCACTAAGTAAGTGGAATTTGCTGAACGTAGTGCTTTTCTGGAGGCCTACTTCATTAAATTGCTGAGCTTTTCTAATAACAACCAAATCATTACTAATTTAAGTCTTTTGATCCACCCGTCCCCTCAACAACACATACATGTTCTGATAAAAAAAAAAAGTGTCAGTAATATCTCACATACCATTTGAACTACTTTGTGGAATCAGAATTATATGAAGAAAAGTAAAAGGATTTAAGTGTATATACACAGGAATGATAAATGTCCTGTTGAGTGTAGCAGCAAAAAATAGACTGAGAAACCTTATATGTCTATCAATAGCAGAATGCTCAAATAAATGCAATGCATCTTTTTTATGGTCTACTGTACAACTCTTAAAAAAATCCTATATTAGATCTACTAATTTAAGGGATTACCAGGGTGCTTCATTAAGTGAGAAGAGAATGAGCTGGTGATGGTCTTGTTATTACCATGCCTTCCTTCCTCAAGTTTTGGGTGACACCCTTATTCAGGAACAATGTGAACTATATTTCCATTCTTGCTTTGGTTGATATTTTCTTTTTTCCTCATGTTGGATCTCATTTCTTTTAGAATGATAGCCTTCTCCACATCAGTAACTTGTGCTGGTAACTTATTGTTTTTTGCTGATGTTAGGATGCCAAAACTCATTTCAAAAAGAGCATGGCTTCTTCACTTTTAATTTCTCTGCATTCATTTAGTTTGTAAAGTACACTTTTTCCCTTTCGATCTCATCAATTTCAACCACCACATTCCTATTTCTCTAGATGATATATTATTTGCATCTGCACAGATCCATGTAATGCTAAAACCCTGGAGGTGTGATTATCCTGAAGCACAAATTAACATTTGCATCAGCTGTCTGCAGGAGTGGTGAAAAATGCTTTTTTAGTGTTGCTGCCCTGGAAGAAGTTTAATAAATTTTTCTAAATATAGATAGAGAAGAATAATTTCTGACTTAACTACCACCTGTAAGATTTTCCTATTATTCAGAGGTCTTTCCTTTTTGACTGTCTTCACTTTCTCATGACCATATGTTCCAGAATGAGAAATTAAAATTATTTTACTTCGTGTTTCTTGCTGTTTGTATCTTTAAGTGGACATGGTTTAATATTTTATGGAAATTGTTCAAATTAAGTAGCAATTAAAAGAGCCTGTTTTCTAAAGTCATGCATAGTATTAATGATCTTTTAGATGTGATTTTCAAAATTCCAGGATTTTTCTTTCCTATAAATTTTTCTACAGAGCATTATATATGTGGCATTAAGCCTGTAAGCATTTAGATGGGAAAATGTCTTTAAGTTACAGTATTTAGACTGTGGCTCTGCCAGACTTCTGGATTTCTTCATCCTGCTTTCTTCTCACACTTTTGGTCATCTTATAGCTCCTGTCACCTAATCATACACTGAATAAGACCACAGGAAAGAGCTTAAACTCAAATGATCTGTTATTTTTTCATGCCTGTAAAAAGTATGTTAATGGTATAAGAAAGGTTGAAATAATGTGCTTAACTATTTTAGATTGTCTGCAATTTTAAATCACTCATGTTACTTTACTCTCTCCTTCCGCTGGCATGATTTACTCTACCAATTGAGTTAATTGTATTTTCCATTTTGTTAATTTTTTTTTCCCCTCAGAGGCCTAATTTCTTTGTAGCCTTGGACCTGTTGATCTGCTATAATGGGCTTAGTCTTTAGCCATTTCTGAGAAGTGTGTAGCTAGACCAATCTTTGTTTCTTCTATGCTCTATTTAATGAAGATTATGAAGAGGCTTGCAGTAACACGATCATTTGAGATTTCATTATTGTTTTTAAGTATTTGCCAATTTTTTTCATATGGTCACTGATAATTGGGGGGTTTAGCTATTTTATAATGAGAATAGAAATCTTTGAAAAATAGTCATCTTTGAGTCTAATTACAGAATGATATAACTATTGGTAATGGGTGATTCATTTTTTTCAGTTTAAGCAGGATGACCTGGAGGGCCGAAAGAAAGTATGGTGTCAGTCTCTCATTAAACAAGTATCTTGTACAGAAATGTGGGGGCAATGCTGAGTGATAGTGGCTTGAAGAATCAGCTTTTAGGGGAAAAGTCAGGTCACTCAAGAAGCTGAGGCTAGGAGTCTTTAAGAAGTCCAAGAAATAAACAATGTGTCTATCTGAGCAGAGGGCCAATAAACAAGTAGAAACCTGCAGTGGGTATTGGGAAGAGGTTCAGGGTGGTGGATGGTCTATAGCAGGGAGGTAGGGGATGGGTGCTGACATTTCATTAGATGGCGAGTGTTTCAGGCTTGGGTCTTGAGATTCTAAGCAAGGACTTATTTGTAGTAGAAAAGGCTAGGAACTCATTCTTGAGGACTAGGTTTTGAGGTCAAGGGAATCATCATTTTTGAAATGTGCCTAACACTTCACATATATAATCTCCTTTCATTCTCACAAGTCTGTCATGTGGGTAAATAACCTTATTTTTAGAAAATGGAGAGTAAGACATCTTATGAAATGTGCCTAAATGTGTGCAATTATGAAATGATGAAGCTTGTTATTATGCACTCCCATGCTTTTTTTCCAGAACACCATGGTCCTTCCAGCTCTAATAGTCCTTACTGTCAAGGTGGTAAGGCATTGAATTTAAAATTTCCTTATACAATGAAAGAGTACAGAGGTCAGTGTGCCTGACTGGGGAAAACATTCCTTAGACTTCATAAATCTCTAGAACTGGAGGAGGGGCAAGATGGCGGAAGAGTAGGGTCCCCAAGTCACCTATCCCCACCAAATTACCTAGATGACCTTCAAATCATCCTGAAAATCTACGAATTCGGCCTGAGATGTAAAGAGAGACCAGCTGGAACGCTACAGTGAGAAGAGTTCGCGCTTCTATCCAGGCAGGAAGACGGGAAAAAAGAAATAAAGGAACAAAAGGCCTCCGAGGGGGAGGGGCCCCGCGAGGAGCCGGGCTGAGGCCGGGGCAAGTGTCCCCAGGACAGGAGAGCCCCGTCCCGGAGGAGCAGGAGCTGCACCAACCTTCCCGGGCGGGCGGAAAGGGGCTCGCAGGGAGGTGGAGCAGGACCCAGGAGGGCGGGGATGCCCTCGGGCTCCCGGGGACACTAACAGACACCTGCGCCCCGGGAGAGTGCGCCGAGCTCCCTAAGGGCTGCAGCGCGCACGGCGGGGCCGGAGCAGCTCGGAGGGGCTCGGGAGCGGCTCCGCGGAGGGGGCTGCGGGGCGGGAGCGCGAATCCCACAGCGCAGGCCCCGGAGCACAGGGCGCCGGGACACAGCCCAGGATCCGGCCTCCCCCGGGACAGGCAGAGGCCGGGAGGGTCCAGGACAGCAAGGACGCTCCTGCCCCGAGCTGAGCAGATCAGCGGCCCCGCCCCGGAGCCTCCAGGCCCTGCAGACGGAGAGCCCCGTAGTTACTGCAGGAGCTGACTCCAGGGCTGCAGAGCTGGTCCCGCCACTGGGGTTGTTCCTCCTGGGGCCTCACGGGGTAAACAACCCCCACTGAGCCCTGCACCAGGCAGGGGGCAGAGCAGCTCCCCCAAGTGCTAACACCTGAAAATCAGCACAGCAGGCCCCTCCCCCAGAAGACCAGCTAGACGGACCAGTTCCAGTGGAAGTCAAGGGACTTAAAGGATACAGAATCAGAAGATACACCCCCGTGGGTTTTTTTTTTTTTTTTTTTTTAATCCAGCAAGGCTCTCATTCAAAATGGAAGGAGAGATAAAGAGCTTCCAAGACAGGCAGGAACTGAAAGAATATGTGACCTCCAAACCAGCTCTGCAAGAAATTTTAAGGGGGACTCTTAAAATTCCCCTCTAAGAAGAAGTTCAGTGGAACAATCCACAAAAACAAGGACTAAATAGATATCATGATGACATTAAACTCATATCTGTCAATAGTAACTCTGAACGTGAACGGGCTTAATGACCCCATCAAAAGGCGCAGGGTTTCAGACTGGATAAAAAAGCAGGACCCATCTATTTGCTGTCTACAAGAGACTCATTTTAGACAGAAGGACACCTACAGCCTGAAAATAAAAGGTTGGAGAACCATGTACCATTCAAATGGTCCTCAAAAGAAAGCAGGGGTAGCCATCCTTATATCAGATAAACTAAAATTTACCCCGAAGACTGTAGTGAGAGATGAAGAACTGTGGAACAGATCAACAAAACCAGGAGTTGGTTCTTTGAAAGAATTAATAAGATAGACCATTAGCCAGCCTTATTAAAAAGAAGAGAGAGAAGACTCAAATTAATAAAATCATGAATGAGAAAGGAGAGATCACTACCAAACCAAGGAAATACAACCGATTTTAAAAACATATTATGAACAGCTCTACGCCAATAAATTAGGCAATCTAGAAGAAATGGACGCATTCCTGGAAAGCCACAAACTACCAAAACTGGAACAGGAAGAAATAGAAAACCTGAACAGGGAGGAAATTGAAGCAGTCATCAAAAACCTCCCAGGACACAAAAGTCCAGGGCCAGATGGCTTCCCAGGGGAATTCTATCAAACGTTTAAAGAAGAAACCATACCTATTCTACTAAAGCTGTTTGGAAAGATAGAAACAGATGGAGTACTTCCAAATTCGTTCTATGAGGCCAGCATCACCTTAATTCCAAAACCAGACAAAGACCCCACCAAAAAGGAGAATTACAGACCAATATCCCTGATGAACATGGATGCAAAAATTCTCAACAAGATACTAGCCAATAGGATCCAACAGCACATTAAGAAAATTATTCACCATGACCAAGTAGGATTTATCCCCGGGACACAAGGCTGGTTCAACACTCGTAAAACAATCAATGTGATTCATCATATCAGCAAGAGAAAAACCAAGAACCATATGATCCTCTCATTAGATGCAGAGAAAGCACTTCACAGAATACAGCATCCATTCCTGATCAAAACTCCTCAGAGTGTAGGGATAGAGGGAACATTCCCCCACATCTTAAAAGCCATCTACGAAAAGCCCACAGCAAATATCATTCTCAATGGGGAAGCACTGGGAGCCTTTCCCCTAAGATCAGGAACAAGACAGGGATGTCCACTCTCACCACTGCTATTCAACATAGTACTGGAAGTCATAGCCTCAGCAATCAGACAGCAAAAAGACATTAAAGGCATTCAAATTGGCAAAGAAGAAGTCAAACTCTCCCTCTTTGCCGATGACATGATACTCTACATAGAAAACCCAAAAGCCTCCACCCCAAGATTGCTAGAACTCATACAGCAATTTGCCAGTGTGGCAGGATACAAAATCAATGCCCAGAAATCAATGGCATTTCTATACACTAACAATGAGACTGAAGAAAGAGAAATTAAGGAGTCAATCCCATTTACAATTGCCCCCAAAAGCATAAGATACCTAGAAATTAACCTAACCAAAGAGGTAAAGGATCTATACCCTAAAAACTATAGAACACTTCTGAAAGAAATTGAGGAAGACACAAAGAGATGGAAAAATATTCCATGCTCATGGATTGGCAGAATTAATATTGTGAAAATGTCAATGTTACCCAGGGCAATTTACACGTTCAATGCAATCCCTATCAAAATACCATGGACTTTCTTCAGAGACTTAGAACAAATTATTTTAAGATTTGTGTGGAATCAGAAAAGACCCCGAATAGCCAGGGGGATTTTAAAAAAGAAAACCATATCTGGGGGCATCACAATGCCAGATTTCAGGTTGGACTACAAAGCTGTGGTCATCAAGACAGTGTGGTACTGGCACAAAAACAGACACATAGATCAATGGAACAAAATAGAGAACCCAGAAGTGGACCCTGAACTTTATGGTCAACTGATATTCGATAAAGGAGGAAAGACTATCCACTGGAAGAAAGACAGTCTCTTCAATAAATGGTGCTGGGAAAATTGGACATCCACATGCAGAAGAATGAAACTAGACCACTCTCTTGCACCATACACAAAGATAAACTCCAAATGGATGAAAGATCTAAATGTGAGACAAGATTCCATCAAAATCCTAGAGGAGAACCAGGCAACACCCTTTTTGAACTTGACCACAGCAACTTCTTGCAAGATACATCCACGAAGGCAAAAGAAACAAAAGCAAAAATGAACTATTGGGCCTCCATCAAGATAAGAAGCTTTTGCACAGCAAAGGATACAGTCAACAAAACTAAAAGACAACCTACAGAATGGGAGAAGATATTTGCAAATGACGTATCAGATAAAGGACTAGTTTCCAAGATCTATAAAGAACTTATTAAACTCAACACCAAAGAAACAAACAATCCAATCATGAAATGGGCAAAAGACATGAACAGAAATCTCACAGAGGAAGACATAGACATGGCCAACACGCACATGAGAAAATGCTCTTCATCACTTGCCATCAGGGAAATACTAATCAAAACCACAATGAGATACCACCTCACACCAGTGAGAATGGGGAACATTAATAAGGCAGGAAACCACAAATGTTGGAGAGGATGTGGAGAAAAGGGAACCCTCTTACACTGTTGGTGGGAATGTGAACTGGTGCAGCCACTCTGGAAAACTGTGTGGAGGTTCCTCAAAGAGTTAAAAATAGACCTGCCCTAGACCCAGCAATTGCACTGCTGGGGATTTACCCCAAAGATACAGATGCAATGAAATGCCGGGACACCTGCACCCCGATGTTTCTAGCAGCAATGTCCACAATAGCCAAACTGTGGAAGGAGCCTCGGTGTCCATCGAAAGATGAACGGATAAAGAAGATGTGGTCTATGTATACAATGGAATATTACTCAGCCATTAGAAACGACAAATACCCACCATTTGCTTCAACGTGGATGGAACTGGAGGGTATTATGCTGAGTGAAATAAGTCAATCTGAGAAGGACAAACATTATATGTTCTCATTCTTTTGGGGAATATAAATAATAGTGAAAAGGAGAAGAAATGTGTGGGAAATATCAGAAAGGGAGACAGAACATAAAGACTCCTAACTCTGGGAAATGAACTAGGGGTGGTGGAAGGGGAGGAGGGCAGAGGGTGGGGGTGAATGGGTGATGGGCACTGAGGGGGGCACTTGAGGGGATGAGCACTGGGTGTTATTCTGTATGTTGGTAAATTGAACACCAATAAAAAATAAATTTATTATAAAAAAATAAATCTCTAGAACTTTTTTCACTACAGTTCGCTTCCTAAAGGAGAAATTCCAAGGGAAATTCTTGGAAACTTAAAAGTTTTATTCTCTTAACAAATCTTTATTGATCTTCTGTGTTATATAAAGATACAGTAGTAAATGAAACCCCAAATTTCACAATTCTAGTGGAGAAAAAAGCTGGATAATAAAGCAATACATACATAATATAGCATGAGGTAAGAAGATAATGATAAAACTCAGGATATGAAACATCAGAATTATAATTTTTAAATAGGGGTTTTCACAGTAAGCATCACTGAGCAACACTGAGTTAAAAAAGGTCATCGCAGTCTTCAAAGACTATCTGCTACCCCGAAAGCTGTGATCAGTCTTATTGCACTTTTTTTTAAAGAAGGCCAAATGTTTGGGGGTTTTTCTTTCAGCTGATGCTACCTCTGCCTATTTTAGCCATGTCCAGCATCAACACAAATGACCAGACATGTACAGTCCCAGCCCTGCTGTTGGGGTTGAATTGATGGGACACGATCGCATAATCTTTTGGGAACTCTTTTCCACTGGTGAGTCAGTTCTGAAAATAACGAGTGCTTAACTGAGCAAAATGGAATTTTAGGAGATGATGTGAAAATTATGCTACATTCTTCCTAATTAAATCCATCCTGCTTGGCCTGGCCACATGATTTGGCTTCCATTCAATGCCCTAAGGGATGGATTTACCTAATTTATATTTTGTCACCCATATGATGCAAAGAACCACACTAGCTGAGAAGCACCTGCCACTATTTATAACCATGGTCTTTTGGTATTTGTTTGATTCCTTTAAGAGTAAACAAACATTTTGTGAATTTAATGTTGTATACAGACTTGGAAAGATTTTTTTCCCCTTGTACCATAATGTTGTCAGCTGTATTTATGAATTCTGATGACCTTGGAGAGTATATTTTTCCCCTTTGGCACCCATCAGGAATGAAAGACTCCAAGAAAATATTGTATTCATGAGGGACGGTTTGAATGTAACCAAACAGACAGATGTTTCAAAAACATGCTTTTCTTAATCAAATATGGTCTGTGATGCACAGAATATCACGGGGTTTGATAAAAGCCCCAACTACAGAAGCCTCATTGAGCTGAAATACAAGTGTGCCATGGCTTGTTAACAGAGCTTAGCAGCTTGTATACTCTCTCACCCTGTTACATGCTTAATAGAGTAATAAAAATGTATGAGGGATGAAAAAATATTCTGATTTGTGAAACACAATCTCTGCTGTGAATTAGTATAGTTTTTGGAATTACTACATTTTTGTATGTAATTTAAAGTGTAACTAACTAGCAATTTGTAAGGAGCTACTGTACGTGCATTCAAGTTTTAAGTATGTGTGTCTATTTACCTTTTACCATCATTAGTACATATGCACACATTTTAAAAATCAAGAATAAGGTTTCGTTTCTAAGTTAATTTTTTAGTAAAATGACTCTTTTATTAATAGGTCTCTACACATTCACATACACCACTCCCCCACGGAAACAACCAAAAACATTTAAAGAGTTTTAAGTAAACGAAATCTTTTATTAACATGCCTCATTATTTCATCACTGCTTGAATGAAGTGATGCGTATTATTAAGGATGAAAACACTTTCCAAATGTTGGCACTATTATGAAACTCTTAAAAATAAACGCAGCTCATAAAAATATGTATCATGGTCTTTGGATAGTTATTGCTTTTCCACAAATGTTTCCTATGCATTAGGTTTGTCAGAGTAATAAAGAACAGAAAATTATTGCTTAATTCTTTTTCCTAAAGTGGGATGAATGGATTTTAGAGGCTGAGTAACTTCCTGCTGTGGAGTGATCCATTATAACTATACAGATCAAAATTGATTTTTATAATCATTGAAGAGTCACAAATAAAATAGTAGATAAATATCCACAAAATAAAACATTTTCCTCCCTTATTTTCATTTTATTTCTAGTATTTACAAACCTAGGAGGAATCTTATAGGTAATTCATATTTGTTCCAAATTACAATTTCATTTCATAATTTAATCAAATAATGTGTGTAATAACCTTTTCTTCTAAATAACAGGGTTTTAGAAATTATTACAGGTTTATGTATTCAGATCTTGAAAGAATCAGAGAGATCTATGTTAAAAATATATTTTTTGGTTGAGGTGCCTGCCTGGGTCAGTTGGTGGAACACACAACTCTTGACCTTGTAATTTCAAGCCCCATGTTTTGGATGTATATACTACTTAAAAATAAAATCTTCCATATATATAAAAATATGTAGATATGTATATACACATACATATATATCTTTTGGTGACTTTTACTTCCCTGACTACTATCCATCTACACTTTTCTTATAGATACTACTGTAAATTTCATGGTGGACTATGATTATTTCACTACTATATAAATTTAAAATTTTAGAAATGAATATTTTCATGAACTTCTTGTTTTCCATGGAAAACAGAGGAGGATCCATTACTCAAATAAAACTAAGTCCTATCTACTTAGGAATAACAACTGTTAAGGATATTTATATATACATCCAGACTTTTTCTAATATCTCTGTTAGATATATATTATTATCAATATAACTCTATTTATTGATATAGTAAATGACTTGTATTTATTTTATATGTATTTACATATAAACATATGTACCTCTATAATCCAAACAGTTTTTATAGCTTAAGATAATTTTATAACCAATCTTTTCTTTGCCTATGAATTAGGAATAAGTGCTAGTACTTGAGTATGGGTGGGTAGAGAAGACATTAATTTAAACTTTTACTTTATGCCTTTCCAAAAAGTTCTTTCCCTATATATACAGTAAGACAAAAAAAATATATTTAAATAAATTGTAATAAGTCTGTGCTCCCATTTTTACCCATTCTTCAATTCATACACTATCTCCATATTAAAACATTTATTTCTTCCTTTTTCTTGAAATATAACAGGGCCATATCTTCTTTATTATACCACATCAATATTTATGATGGTTGAGGGGATAGTAGATAGGTGCTTAATAATTAATTGTCTGATACCTTTCTAGGATAGGGCATCTGTATTCATATAAACATGAAGTCTTCAGAAGCAATAACATTTCCTTTATTGTGAATCCTATGAGCATTTAATGAATGTAATCTATATTTCAATCCTTTTATGACCTTGAAGAATATTTCAGAATATCTTCTGAAAGTGTATAGAAGAAAAAAAATTTTTTTTGGAAAATTCCGCTTTTTAGGGTGTGAAGAGAGGTGAGACCTATAAATCTCTTAGTCTCTTTAATGTTTTTATTTTAACTTATCTTTTTAAATTACAGGCATCCAAAAATAATAAATTCTGCAGAATCTTATGTAAATCAGAAAGAATGCTTTTTAAAAATTATTAAACTGTTATTTTACAGAATAACATATATACACTGAAAATTAACTAATTGAAAATATAAAACTATAAATTTCTATTAATCCAGATGTTTTACATTCATCTGTAGCAAGCATTGAAGTCTTTTCTTTAAAAAAAAATTTTATTTTAATAGACTATTTTTTAGAATAATTTTGGGTTCACAGAAAAAAAATGAATGGAAAGTGCTGAGATTTCTTTTTTTTTTTTAAGATTTTATTCAATCATTCATAAGAGACAGAGAGAGAGAGAGAGAGAGAGAGAGGCAGAGACACAGGCATAGGGAGAAGCAGGCTCCATGCAGGGAGCCCAATGCGGGACTTGATTCCGGGTCTCCAGGATCACACCCTGGACCTAAGGTGGCGCTAAACTGCTGAGCCACTCGGGCTGCCCAAATGCTGAGATTTCTTATATTCTCCATACCTCCACATACACACAACTTCCCCTACTATCAAAGTCTCGCACCAGAGCGATGCATTTGTTACAATCAATGAACTACATTTATACATCATTATCACTCAGTCTGTAGTTGACATTAGTGTTCACTCTTGGTGGTGTATGGTCTGTGGGTTTAGACAAATATATAAGTACAAATATCTACCATTATAATATCAGAGTAGTGTTACTGTCTTCAAATTATCTGTGTGCTACCAATTCTTTCCTCTCTTCCCTGTCCCCTGGCAACCACTAATCTTTTTTACTGTCTCTATAGTTTTGCCTTTTCCAGAAGGTTCTAGAGTTGAAATCATAGAGTTTGTAGCCTTTTCAGATTGCCTTCTTTTACTTAGTGATGTGCATTTAAGGTTTCTCCATTTATTTTTATGGCTTGATACCTCATTTCTTTTTGGAAACTAAATAATCCTATTCCATTGTCTGGATGTACTAGTTTATCCATTCATTAACTGAGAGACATCTTGGTTGCTTTTAGGTTTTGGCAATTGTGAATAAAGCTGCTGTGGACATCTGTGCACAGGTTTTTGTATGGACATAACTGTTCAACCTGTTTAGGTAAATACCAAGTAGCATGGCTGCTGGATGACATGACATATTTCATTTTATAAGAAACCACCAAGTTGTCTTCCAAAGTGGCTATTTTTGCAATCCCACCAGCAGTGACTGAGAGTTCCTATTGCTCCACATCTTGGCAGTATATTATTGTCAGTGCTCTGGATTTCAGCTGTTCCAATAGATGTTTAGTGGCATGTAGTTTTAATTTGTAATTCCCTAATGATGTATGATGCTAACCGTCATCTTTCAGGAAAGTGATTGCTGAAGGCTGGGAAAGCTGCCTCAATTTCTTAAAATAGGAAGACATGAAGTTTGCTTCATCAACTGTGACTCTTCCTTTCACAAATGGTTTCTCTGTTGGCATGTGATGCTGTTTGATAGCATTATTTCAAAATAGGAGCCAATCCTCTCAAATCATGCTCTGCTTTATCAAATTAGTTTATGTAATAATCTAAATCCTTTGTTATCATTCCAAAACTTTTCATAATGTCTTCATCAGGAGAAGATTCCATCTCAAGAAACCACTTTCTTTGCTGAGAAGCAACTCCTCATCTGCTCAAGTTTTATCATAATTGCAGAAATTCAGTGTTATCTTCAGACTCTACTTGTAATTCTGGTTCTTTTGCCATATCCACCATACCTATAATTACTTTCTCCTCTGTATAGTCTTTAGCACCTTAAAGTCATCCATGAGGGTTGGAAGCAACTTCTTCCAAACTCCCATTCATGCTGATATTTTGACCTCTTCCCATAAACCAGAGATATTCTCAATGGCAACTAGAATGGTGAATCCTTTGCAAGGCTTTCAACTGACTTTGCCCAGATCCATCAGAGGATTTCTATGTATGGCAGCTATAACCTTATGAAATGTATTTTTTGAATAATAAGATCTGGAAGTCCAAATGACTCCTTGATCCATGGACTACAGAATGGATATTGTATTAGCAGACATGAAAACAACATTCATCTCATTGTACACATCAGTCAGAACCCTTGGGTGACTCAGTGCATTGTTAAGGGGTATCAATCTTTTGAAAATAATCTTTTTTTTTCTTCTCCTGAGCAATAGATCTCAACAGTGGGATTAAAATATTTGGTAAACTGGGTTTTTGACAGATGTGCTATCATCCAGCCTTTGTTGTTCCATTGGTAAAGAACAGAGTAAGGTTAGCATAATTCTTAGGGGCCCTAGGATTTTTGGAGCAGTACATGAGCATTAGCTTCAGCTTAAAGTCACCAGCTGCATTAAGCCCTCACAAGAGATTCAGTCTGTCTTTGAAGCTAGATGTTGGCTTCTCTGCTCTTGCTATGAAAATTCTAGATGTAATATTCTTCCAATAGAAAGCTGTTTCATCTACATGGAAAATCTGTTGTTCACTATACCCACTTTCATAAATTATCTTAACTAGTTCAAGATAACTTGCAACATTTTTTACATCAGCCCTTACTTCTTTACCTTGCACTTTGTTATGAACAACCTTTGTTACCTTCTAACTTTTCTTCTGTAGCTTTCTCACCTCTCTCACCTTCTCACAGAATTAAAAAGAGTTAGGGCCTTTCTCTGGGATATGCTTTGTCTTAAGAGAATGCTGTGCTGGTTTGGTCTTCTATCCTGACTGCTAAAACTTTCTCCATATCAGCAACGTGTCTGTTTCATTTTCTTATTTGTGTGTCCACTGGAGCAGTCCTTTTAATCTCCTTCAAGAACTTTTCCTTTGCATTCACAACTTAGGTGTTTGGTACCAGGGACCTGATTTCAGTTTATCTCAACATGTCTTCCTCACTAAGCTTAATCATTTCCAGGTTTAGATTTAAAGGGAGACACCTGTGACTCTTTTTTTCACTTGAACACTTAGAGGCCATTCTAGGGTTATTAACTGGCCTAACTTTAATATCGTTGTGTCTCAGGGAATAATAGAGAGACCCAAGGAGAGGGAGAGAGACAGAAATGACTGATCAGTGCAGCAATCAGAACACACACAACCTTGATTAAAGTTGCTATTCATATGAATGTGGTTCCTGCTGCCTCAAAACAGTTACAGTAGTAATATCAAAGATTGCTGATCACTGTAACAGATATAATAAAAATGAAAAATTTTGAAATATTGTGAAAATTGCCAAATTTGACACCGACATGAAGTGAGCAAATGCTATTGGAAAAGGGGCACCACTAGATTTCCTTAATGCAGAGTTGCCACAAAACTTTCAATTTGCAAAAACAAACCCACAACTTCTATGAAGTGCATTTAATAAGGCATACTTGTATTCACTTCTTTCTTTCTCTAATTTTGGGAGAAGGTGTTCACTCTGGAACTCACTTTCTGAAGGATCCAAGAAGAGCAGTTGATTTTTCCATTAGTTTGGCTTTTTATTTGTTAGGATAGAGTGATGACTTCTAAGTTCCTTACATGCCAGATTGGACAGTGGAAGTCCCAACCTTACATTTAAAATATTTGATATAAAAATAGATGACCTATTTATGAAACAACAAATTTCTGGTAAGCATGATTTTTAATTCCTAAAATTAAATTTAAAATAAGTAGTTCTAAATGTTGGCTGTCTTGAATTTAAAAACACAACACTGGAAGCCAATATGTCTCGCTTTCCAAGGCCTCTAGTTACAGAAGAGAAAATAAGAAAAAAAATACTAAAAACACAGCAATAAACCTTTGGATGCTTGGTTACCTTTTTAACATTTTTAGAATAAAAGTTTTGTTTGCTTGCCTTAGAGAAAAACAATCAACCTCTCAACAGAGTTAGATGACAAGATTTATTTTTATCTTTCTAGATATATAACAAGACAAAATATAATTTATAATTACAAAAATATAATTTTATTGATCCATGTATATAGGAAACTATTTTGCTAATGCCTCTAGGTTATTTACATTTCCTTAAAGCTTCTTATAGACAATGATCCTTAAGATAATTCTTTTCACATCAATCTAACTTTTTATATGGGCTGTTGTAAATTTCATTTTTCTTTGCAGCCCAGAAGTATCAAAAAGTAGCATACATTAAAGAAAGAAACATTATGATTTTAAGAAAATTTTATTTTGCATAGTAGCTGTGGATCCTTCATTGGGCAAAAATAAGTCATTTCAAGAGCTCTTTGTACTATAGTAATATTTTGGACATATGATTTGCATCTGTTTTTATTTTGTGAATTCTGTTCTCTGATGAAGCAGGATGTGCTTTTTTTAAAAAATCATATTGGGCTGGCCACTTTTTCAGAATATAAGAAGAGAAAGATAAAAAAAATCATTGCATTTGCTTAAATTTTCTGTGGCTGAAGGATTTTTATTAATGATATTTTCCACTGATTGTTTCAAGATGCCTGTCAGTAGAGCTCTAAGCAATTCAACAAATATTTCCTGAATGAGGCAAGTTCTCAGCATGAAATTTTTTTTAAATGAGAAAAGAAATCTCTAAATAGTGTTTAATGATATGCTTTTGCAGGCATCATTTCCCCTCCCAAAAAAGAGCCATGTGAAATACAATTTTCCATTTATAGAAAAAAAACAGTGCTGAGACGCTATAGTTCACTAAAACTCTCACTCTTCTGTATTAAAGACCTTTCTAATGAATATTTTTCAATTAATATTGTTAGGGAAAACAGTTCTTCTCTTTGAAAACTAGGCATATTTTTTTTCATTTCTGAATCTAGGATTATCTTGTTATCCCTTTCCTATCCCCCTCCACCATGGACTTGATTGCCAGGAAGTTAAGAGTAAAATTTGAAGATTAAGTACTGTCATAGGCAGAATAATAGTTCCTTACATGGATCTATGGTCTAATCACTGAAACCTATGAATATGTTAGGCTACACAGTTAAAGGAAAATAAAGCTACTGATGGAATTAAGTTTGCAAATCAGCTGACTTTAGGATGGTTGTATTAACCTGCATTATCCAAGTTGGCCTATATAATCACAAGGGCATTTGAAAATGAAAAAGAGAAAACCAGAAAGATGGCAGCTTGAGGAGGACTTGGCCTGAATTACTGCCTTGAATGTGGAAGAAAACAAATGGCCTCTAGGAGATAAAAAATGCAAGGAAACAGTTTCTCCAGGAATCTCCATTATAGCAAATTATCAAACTTGAGGAGGTGGTTGTAGAACCCCTGATTTATAGCCAAGTCAGACAGAAGTATGGGTAACCTGGAGACCCACTACTTATGGTTGACATCTGAAGTGGAGGGGGCAGTCTTATAATTTGCTATAATGGCTCATAGATATCAGGGAAATCCTTATGTTTACTGGTTTATAATAAAAGCTACAGACGAATAGCCAGATGAAAATATACATAGGGCAAGGTCCAGGAGGCTCCTGAGCACAGGAGCTTCTGTCCCTGTGGAGTTAGAGAGCATACCCTTCTAGAAGGGTGAACCTGGAAGTTCTCAAACCCCGTAGTTTTTTGTAGAGTCTTTATTACAGAGACATGACTGATTACTGACTCAATCCCCAGCCTCTTTCCCCTTCTTGAGGATGGAATAGGGAGCTGAAAGTTTTAGGCTTCTAATTAGGACTTGGTCTTTCTGGTGACTGGCCTCCATCCCAAAACTACTTGGGGCCCCAAGTCAACCCTTTAGCATACACAAATGACACTCTGGAGATCCCAAGAATCTTAGAAGCTCTTTTGTGAGGAACCAAAGTCAATAACCAAATATTGGAACAAAAGATGCTCCGTACCCCCTAGCATTCAGGCAATTACAAGGATTTTAGGAGCTTTGTGTTAGGAACTGGGGAAAGACATATACATACCTATAGATAGATATGTATGTGTGCGCGCACACACACACATATATATAATTATATATATATTTTTTATATAAAATTTCATACACATTTTTCTATTTATATGATCAGTAGTCTATGGCTAACATCCTATATAACGGATATTGAGAAATGGCTAGCATTTTACACAAGTTGATTTAAGGGGAAATAATTAAATACCATTACTAAAATGCTCTTATTTTAATGGAAAAATCATTCCAACAAACAGTTTATATGTTCTGCCCACAAATATTGGTGAAAACATAATATTGATTTTTTTGGTGATATTGTTTATAACCATATAAAGTAGCGTATGATTAGGGACTGGAGGATATTGTAAAAAAGATATTTCCATGTTTATTTAAAGATGTTAAGACTTCAGTCTCAGACCACATTTAATTCACATCACAGAGATTGGAGATGTAGTAAGTAATGAAAGGCTAATTCATCTTGTAATGTTTTGATCTTTGCCATCAAGAACAATATCGACCAGTAACATCCTTATTTCATATTTTTAAAGAGCAGTAAAAATGATATACTCAAAACTCCTCACTATTTTTTACTAAAACAATGTTTTTGGTTTTTTTTTTTTTATCTGATAGTACTTCAAGATAATATATTTTCTGAGGTTTTGGTTTATATAATGAAAATCTTAATAATCAAAGAGAACATAAAGGGAAGTAACAGGACATGAAGTTAGAGAGATGAGGACTCAATCATTAGAGAATTATGAGAAATTATAAGAACTTTGATGTTTATCCTGAAAGCAACATGAAGTCATTGGGGAGTTTGAGCAGAACAGTGACAGAACCTTATTTAGGTTTCACAAATATCAATCTGCCTGCTGTGTTGGAACAGGCTGTGCGAGGGCAAGATGAAACAGGGTGAGGTGACGGTGGTTTGGGAAGAGATGATAAGAAATTATCTTCTTTTAGATGTATTCTTAAGGTAAAACTTGTGTTTTGGGAGCTTAGCTCCCAAGGTATGAGAGAGGAGTCAGGGATGATTCCGAAGTGTCTTGGACTAAACAATTGGGTAGATAGGAAGTGGTCATTGACTAACAGAAGCAGTTTTTTTTCCTTCCTCAGTGTGGTAGAGATATAAGGAGGTTAGGTTTAAGATGTCTATAAGACATCCAATGGATATGGAGATAGATGTATGAATTTGGAGTTTAGGAGATTGACCAGAATTAAAAGTATATGTTTTTGAGCCATCACACTATCTATATATTTTAAACCATGATACTGAATGAAGTCACCAAGGGAGTTGTAAATGCAAGTGCAGAAGGGAGGCAGTTACCAAAGATGGATTTAAGATTAAGATAATTTATTTTTGGTTTGCAGTCTGATTAGTATAATCCAGTAGGAAATGAAAAAAAAAACACATTATGATGTAATAGTGGCAACTGCTAGAATAATGGGAAAAAGTGGAATCCAGATTTTAGAAAGAAATATTAACATTATATAGGAGCAAGATATTTTGCTTGTTATGCATTGTAACTAAGTGTTGGTATTTTATGTCCTTTTAAATTATAACCATTCTGATGGTGTCCAGAGGCATCTAATTTTGCATGTCTCTGATGTTTAATGAATTGAGAGCACTTTTCCCTATGTTAGTTGTTTGTGTTTTCTTTTTTGTAATGAAAAAATTCATTAAATTCATAAAAACTTGAAGGCAAATGAATAAAGGGATAAACAGAACACCAGGGGGTAAAGGACAACACCAGAGGATCTAATATAGGTGTAATTGAAGTTCAGAAGGAAAAGTGAGAGAGAACCAGACCATTTGACCACATAGCAGTTAAAAGTTTTCTAAAATTTTTAAAAGGTATCAACCTACTTATCCAAGAAACTTAGTGAATCAGAAGAAAGATAAATACAAATTGAACCACACTTAGATACATCATTGTCAAACATGTTGAAGTTGAAATCTAGAGAAAGCAGAGAAGAGAAAATGAGATTCAGCTGAGAAAGCAGACCTTACCATCATCACAAAAGCAGTATGTACATACTTCTCATCAGAAACAACACCAATAGTAGTATACAACACACTCCAGAGGGATTATTACTTGAGGTTCCAGGGGAATCCTCTGTTCACAAGGAAACATGACAATAGAGCTTTGACCAATAATTTCTACAGGAGCCAGTCCAGAAAGCCAAGCCACAACCTCTGAAACAACTGGCTCAGGACTTGGTCAGTGACTGCCAGCCTCACTATTTTACCCTGGTTCCAATTCAGGACCAACTAGGGCACCAAATAGTTAGTTAACCAATCACTGATTATGCCTTGCTTTGTGTCATCCTACCTCCATCTTTCCCATGCCAACAGTTTTCAACCAAAGTATAAAGCCTTCCTTTTTGTTCTTTAAAACTTCCCAACTCCCCTGCCTGCCTTTGCGTTTGTGCCAAATGCAAGTTGTATAGTTTCCTATTGCCACCGTAATAAATTTCCACAAATTTAGCAACTCAACACAAATTTATTATTTTATAGCTCTGGAAGTTAAAAGTGTGAAATGAGACTCATGGGGCTAAAGTATAGGTGTTGGTAGAGCAGTGGTTCTTCTAGAGGGTCTAGGGGAAAATCTGTTCCTTGTCTTTTCTGGCTGTCTACATTTCTTGACTTGTGGTTACATCATTCTGACTTTTGCTTCTGTTGTCACATTTCTTCTCTCTTGCCTTTCTTTTATAAGAACCCTTGTGATTGGGATCCCTGGGTGGCGCAGCGGTTTAGCGCCTGTCTTTGGCCCAGGGCATGATCCTGGAGCCCTGCATGGAGCCTGCTTCTCCCTCTGCCTGTGTCTCTGCCTCTCTCTCTCTCTCTCTCTCTGACTATAAATAAAAAAAAATTTAAAAAAACAGATTATAAAAAAAAAGAACCCTTGTGATTATATTTGGCCTACCAATATTATCCAAGGTAATTTTCCCATCTCAAGATCCTTAAGTTAATCATATTTGCATATGATTAACTTTTTGGTAAAGTAGCATATTTCGAAAGGTAGCATATCCACAGTTTCCAGGGATTAAAACATAGACATCTGTGATGAGTAACTGTATATGTCAACTTGACTGGGCCCTGGGGTATCCTGACATGTGGCCAAGGCCAAACATTATTGTGTCTGTGAGAAGTTTGGATGAGATTAACATTTAATCAGCAGATTGAGTACAGCAGATTGTCATTCTCATCATCCAAGCAATTGAAGATCTGAAGAGAACAAAATGGCTGAGTAAAAGGGAATTTCTCAGGCCTGTTTGCTGACTGGAACATCCGTCTTCTGTCCTCAAACTAGAATTTATACCATCAGCTCTCCTGAGTCTCCAGCTTGCCAAATCCAGATCTTGGAACTTTTTAGCCAATTCCTTATAACAATATTTTGATTACTGAGAAAGCCAATTGCTTATGATTATCTCTTTATGTATACTATGATGAATATTTAAATCTCTAGATATCTATCTCCTATTGGTTTTGTTTCTCTTGGAGAATTTTAACTAATACAAGATCTTTGGGCGGGGGGCATTATTTGGCCAACCACACGAGTGATGGTGGCTGACTCCCTTGCTATGCAAATAAGCTCGGCAAATAACCTCTTCTTGTTACCATTTGGTAGTCTTTATTTCTACACTGCAGATAGAATTTCTATATCATGTTGAGAGTCTCTTGAAAAGGGTGTTAAAACAGGTTTGGCAGCATCAAAAGTGCTTTATACAGATTTAGATGTAAAATATAAAAAGTACACTAAGCCAACTTTGTAAGTTCTCTCTGAGCAGCTATATCCACACACTGGAAGGGGCAAGCCTGCCCCATTAGCCATGAACATTCTCCACAGAAGCCAAGGAGTCACAAAAGGGGAACAGATTCTGATATCTGGAAAGCTGCATATGACTGCCAGCGCCAAAGAATTACTGATCAAAACAAGAACCACACACAGATGAGTTCCTTTTTGTTTTTCTTTGACATAGTGAATTGTTATAAAATTGTTTATATAGTTTAAATATCCAATTCTATTGGTATGTATTATATAAACACTATGTAATGTGTATAGTATCATTGTATATACTTGTATATGTATAGATATATATCTACACATATACATAATTCTTCTTATTCTTGGTGGTTATGTTCTATAAAGTTGCAATGAACACTGAGTTCATATGAAACCATTGCTTCTAGGAGAAATAGAGGGTTATGTTCCTGTGAGAATCTGGTCACATTTTCATTAACCAAACAAGATATAACCTTGTTTTATATGTTTTGTATGTATATATACACACACACACACACACATACACATATATGAACATAAGCCTTATTTTATATGTAAATATATAAAACATAAGCCTTGTTTAATGTATATTTCTTATGAATAATTAATTGCATGGGATTTAAATTATTTGAAACTAAGGTCCTTGTAAAACAAGCCATTCTCATCAACATTGAAAAATCTGTTGTTCCACATAACTTTTTCTATATAACACTTAGAAAATACTTAAAAAAAGTCTTCCAAAGCAGAACCGGCCTTGTCTGTAAGTTTAACATTTTTTACACCATATCACCTTTTGAAATGTGTGAGATAGCCCTCACTAGCTGAGGATTTAACATGTTCCTTGATAACATGAGACTCTAATTTTCTTTAGTTTTGAGCCTCACAGCAATACTACCCACTATGTTTTACTATTATTATTATAAGTATTATTATTATTATTATTATTCTGTTGTCATATCATGAATCCACAATGTAGCTGCTTTTCCATAGTCCTACCACATACTATAGATGTTACTTTAGTACTTTCTGGAACATTTTACATATTGATGGGCACATTTTTTCTACCTTGTCCTGAATGTAGCGCATTGTTGCTTCATTAACATTGAACTCATGGTTAACAGTACTATAATTCATCTCATAATAACACTTATTTAACAGTGTTCACTGTTAAATAACACTTATTTAGCATTTTTTTTCTGTAAGGCATCACAATCTTGCTCTTAGGAACACTAAAAAGTACCTCATTATTATGCTGGTGGACATTTTTAAAAATCACCAAGAAAAAGCACAAAAACCATAAAAAAAAGTAGCAATCAAGAGACCACCAAGAAAAAAAAGACACTTATTTACATGTGATACCTGAAACAATATGATATAGTGTTGTTCGATCCCAGCAGGGAACATGCAGGTCAGGGGAATCAAATTTTTTGCAGCTCTGTATATATCTATGAAAATGCCCTGAATACTGGTTTTACCATTACAGATATATTTTATTGAGTAGACAAATGCACAAACAGAATCCATAAGTAATGAGGATTAGCTCTGTATGTGTGTGTATTTCTAAATTACTCTTGATTTGTATGTTAATGTACTTATGATGTCATTGAGTTCAAATCATGATTTCTGAATTCCTAAAAAATAACCACTCCCTTTCCATCCTAGCAAGTAAAATAGATGCAAACTCTTGATTTCATGGAGCTTGCATTTGGTGGCATATTAAGGACTGGCATATTATATGGAACTTATGCCTGAATATGATTATATTAATTTTAATCATAACAATTTCTGTAATATTTTACATCTCATTTTTCATACCTTCCTAAATTTCAACATATGCTTTCTTACCATGCCTCAGTAAAGACTGAATCTCAGACAGATGACATATAGTTGAAGATCTAATCAGTGTTGGACTTCTTGCTAGGAGAGGATAGGTCCCAATACTTGATATATTGCTGAGAAGTGGCATGCTATTTCTTTTCCTTGGGACACTTCAGCTTTTCTTTAATACTATGCAAAGCAAACTACCTAGAATGATGAGTTTTAAGAATTGATATGAGGCACTGATTGCTATCTTAGAAAATATTTAAAATTAACTGAGGAATGTCGTGTTATCAATAGTCTGGGAGTTAGCTTACATATGTCAGCTAGTGTTCTCAGTTGTGATTTGCTATTTATGTTATTATAGCAACTATTACATATAAATTTTCTTTCATTGGGCAAATACAAAGATTAGAATTATACATGGACATTGTAGTTTTAAAATTTTTCTTTTATGGTCATAATCTGTACATGGTATATAGGGATGGAAAAAGCAAAACAACTCCAGTGGTCAACCAGGTATTTCTAGTCATGTAATTGGGACTAGTGAAAATAATATGTTTTATATTGTGTAAAGCAAATTTCATGGTAGAGAGGGTATGTGTACACTATTAGATCTTCAATGAAATATTTGTATGCTTAGTGAATCCACTCAATTGAAATATTTTTTACTTAGATCTCTTCCTAGAATGAAAGCTAAATCTGATATTTAACAGAAACTAAGGTTTTTTTTGTACAGTGACGAGATTTCAATTTTATAGTTCCTTCAGATACTGGAAAGGGCTGTTGGAAACTTCTGACTATCTAAAGATATTTAGTAATTAGATAACACAAATATTTTCTGCTAAAATGCCTCAGAAAAATACTACATAACACCATTTTATTCTGCTTAATTTGTCTATAATCCTATGTTTATAAATAAGACTATTTTCTGGTAAATACACTATATTCTTTAAAAAATTCCCTATAACAATTATTGTTTTCAGTATATAAGCTTTTCAAATTAATATTGATGAGTCTTGACAAAATACTTGTATCTATGTCAGTTATAATCTGTTCTTTTATTAATAGATACTAGATTGCTCTGATTTGGAGCAGTAGTGACTCAGAATAATGATGTAATATTTTTCAGAAGTCTTTTGTGGTCTGATAAATTATTAATATTTTTGTTGCCCCAAATAAAAACTAAGCAATCTTAACTTCAGTTGGCAGGAAATCAGCATAGTGTTGAAATATCCTACTATTAAATTCTTAAGTGTCAATATAATAATTTTCGTACCTATCATACTTTGGGATTTCAAAAGGTTTTGCATATATGATTTACCATATTGGAGCTTTCAGAAGAAATAGACTCTGATAAGTGTATTCAAAGTATAACTATGATTAATCAATCATGTAAATAGCACAGCGTAATCTAATAAGCACATTCAGTTGCATTTACAAGGGAACTGGCATTCTTGGGCAATTTCTTCCATTTCAGTATATGCTGGTGCTATTTCCTGCAGAAAAAGTTTTTTTTCTTTTTCTTTTACCAACATTTAATCATGTGAACACTATGAATGCCAGTCAAAACATTTATGTGAAGTATTTAGATTTCCTTTTTTTTTAAAGATTTTATTTATTTATACATGAGCAACACAGAGAGAGAGGCAGAGACATAGGCAAGAGAGAGAAGCAGTTTCCCCAAGGGAAGCCCAATGTGGGACTTGATCCCAGGATCACGACTTGAGCCAAAGGCAGATGCTCAGCCACTGAGCCACCCAGGTATCCTTAGATTTCCTTTTATAAAATATATAACCTATGCATTCTAATCAGGGCTAAATATTTTGATATGTCCCCAACTTTGCTAAAAATATGGTTAACTAAAAATATATCTAGTTTACAGCAACATCTCAAATCTTGTTGATCTCAGTTCTCCTACCTATTTGGTTGTCAGCAATTCTGTATTTCTTTCAGGATCTCCTCCTTAAATATTTTTTTTCCTCCTAGAATATTTTTAAGCATTCCCATACACATTAAGGTGTTACTGCGATACCTTTTAGGCGCTACCAGTCTTGGAGTAGAGGTAAGTCATTTTCCCTGTAAAGTTCCTTGGTGAATGGAGTGGCCTCACATGCAAGTTGTTGTTGCTGTAGTTCTTTATGTTCTCAATATTTATATTGTGTGCCTCACTGCCCTTTTGCTTTCCCCAATGGATTCCTGATGGTGGGTCCTCTTCCTTCTTGTAGGCTGATGGGGAAATCCCCTCTACTTTTTGTCAGGGGTGTTTCCCATTGCAGAGCTGTTGTGCTAGTAGAAACTAAATGCCTCTAAGATTTGAGGGTGAGTGTACAAATGCGGGTCCACATACCATTGTCTGAATATTTCATAGTTAACATAAACAAATTAAAATTTGTTCTTCTTCCTCAATAGATACGCCTTTTGACAAATAAGCAAATGGTGCAAACACTAACCTGTGGTCCTCAGTTTTTAAGTACAATGTTGGAAAGCGCTTGCTAATTTGAAAGTACCTCCAAACTGCAAAAAGGAAGAGATAGAAACAGAGAAATAGAGCCATGATACTACCAGGAATTATGCTTCACCATCTAAGAATCTGTTGCAATCATACTTTTTATTGTTATAAAATAATCATTTTTGTTTTTACCTTAAGCTCTTCTGCTGTTCAAAATCCTCCGTGCATTCTGAATTGGTGTTTTTATTGGTGTTGACCCAAGTATGCTCAGCTTTTGGGTATAGTTGCTGTTATTTTGAGGTCATAGGATAAGAGGCCCTGGGTAGCAATTCCCTAAGGCCCAAGCGTTACCATTTTGATGACGGATTATTTAGGGTTATAGTTGCCGAGTGCCAGCACTGAGTACCACACCCTGAGTAACCCAGGCATCTGTAGCTGTATAATCATTTTGTTCTTGATAAGGCACAGGTCCCAGGCTGAGGCCTCTCTTGCAGTACTGCCTTCTCATCTTGGTTTCTTCCTTTGTGCCCCACCCCCCACCTCTGCCAAGGATGTGGAGCACAATTTAGTGTCATGTTGTATGTCCAGCAGGTGCTCCCTTTGAAAACAAGGTCTACATGATCTGTCAGGTCTTCTCTCTTCCTCTTTATCCCCTGGAGGCTTTATAGGGAGCTTTGCTAACTCCTTTTATTCCAGCTCTCCAGATTTTGTGTTAGATGTCCCTGAATATTTCATGACTTGTAGGCATTTCTCAAAACACTGTCAGCTGGTTGGGTGGTTGATCTGCCTAGGACCCAGCAAAGGCTTTTAGCACATTGTATTGCTTCCACTTGCATCCTAAGTGTTTTTGTTCTCTAAGCCTACAAAAATGGTCTCATATTGTATGTGAGTTTCCATCAAATATGTAAAAATAATGTGCTCTACCATAAAATCATAGACTGTAGTCATTTCCTGAATCCCCTCTCCACCTGGGCAATTCTGTATAGGTAAATATTCAGAGAGTGCAATGCCAATGTTAATAAGACCTACTTCATGGGTACCAAACATTTGGAGAAAACCTTCGGGTGTAGTTTGGCTTTAGGTCTATGGCCTTGATCTGAGTATACTGTGTTTGGTCTCAGACTCACTGCAACTCAATCAGTACATTTCTGGATGAAATTGCTTAAATTTTAGTACCTGTATTTTTCTCCAGCCACCTATTGGTATACATTCTTGAAAACAGAAATGCATATAATACAAGGGAAAGGAAAAAATGATATCAACTATGCTAAGAGCTACAAGGAGGCAATTTTAACAATTTATCATGATATTTTTCTATTTTAAATGACACTGAGTTAGAAAGCATTATATAGGAATTATATAGGAATTAACCTACAGAAACACACCTCATAAACCCAGAGGTTTCTTTATGAAACCACTCAGAAAAAGTGCTACAATCTTATCTGCTAATTGTCATCTTAAAAGTCAAAATAATCTGTTGGGTCTTAGAAATAGTAGGTACACTATCATTATTTTTTTAGTCATTTAATTTCTTGACCTCCAACCCACATTATAGAGAATGTTTCGGAATGGGGTGATGATTCAGAAGAGTAAAACAGAAAGTACTAAATCTACAGCCATTTCACTTTTTGGAGGACACAGGTAATTACAGCTGAACCCTCTCTGTTTCTTATTTTTAATAATTGGTAGGATGTTATGACTTTCTACTCAGTATTTCTCAGAGCAAATAAGAAGCATATGATGAGGACATAACAGACAATACCAAGTAATTGCATGTTCTTAAAATAAATGACACAGCTTTGTGTGTCAGGTAAGGATGGGATATTTGGCTGCTAAGACATTTTTTCTATTTCTATTGCTAGATAATTCTTCCAAAAATGGCTCAGGTGATGGAATGACTATCTTTTACAGGCTGGTCATTATCTTCCCCCTTGGGATGCAAATAAGCTTGGGCAATATGATTAGAATTATGGTAATTTTCAACTTGAGTGACTTGTGACCAAAAATTGCAATTATAGAGCTCTTTCTTGAGAATTTGAATGTTTCCTTGTAAAACTTTGCTTTAGGCTGAATCTTGATTGGGAAAGTTTTATTTACTAAGTTTATTATTCATTCTTAGGACAAAATCTTTCCAGTTAGTCAGAATATAGAAGGTATACTCCAATTAAAAACAAAACTTTTCATTTCAAACATATAGAAAGATTATGCTACTTAAAATTATATTTCACATAGTATGGAAATCTAGAATATAATTTTGATACTTAGTATTTTAAAGTTTTTGATGGCTTTATTGAGTAATGATCACTATGCACTAAGCTTCCCATAAAGTATACAACTTTAAATATTTGGAAATATATGTACACCTGTGTATAGATACTTCACGTAAAACAACTGAACATACCATTATCCCCAAATGTTTTCTCCTTTTCCTATGTAATCACTCTATCTCATCCTAGCCCTTCTCTTGTCACTATAGAGTTGTTCACATTTTCTAGAAATTTATATAAATGAAATTGTACAATATATACTTTTTTTTTTTGTCTAGCTGCTTTCATTCAGCCTGGTTATTTTGAAATTCATCCATCCTGTTGAGGTTTATCTTCTTCTTCTTCTTGTATGAATATGCAAAAAATTTGTATCTATTCATCATCTTGTTTATGAGCATTCAAGTTGTTTCCAGTTTTTGATTGTTACTAATAAAACTTTAAACATGAAACTTTAAACAGAAATATATCAGCAATAACATTAAAAATGGATTAAGTGTTTCAATTAGAAGATGAAAATTATCAGACAATATTAAAGAAATAAGTTGAACTATATATAAAGACACATCTTAAATATAAGAGAACATAAAATTGACATGTTTTCATTTCTTTTGAGGAAATATCTAGGAATGGAATGGCTAGGTCATATGGTAAGTAGTTGCATACGTGAATTCTTAAGACACTGATGAATTATTCAACAATATGATCATACCATTTTGCATTCCCATCACCAGTGTATGAGAGTCCCGGTTGATACACATCCTTGCCAATGTTTGGTGTGATCAGTCTTTTTAATTTCAGCTATTTTAATAGATGCATATTGGTACACCATTGTAATTTTAATTTGCATTTATCTAATGAACAATGATGTTGGATATCTTTTTATGTGCTTACTGGGTATCTTGGTATTGTCCCCCACCCCCTTTTTTTTTATTGAGTCGACTGTTTTCTTATTATGGAGTCACTGAGTATTGCTTAAATATTGCCAATATAAGTTCTTTGGTTACTATGTGATTTGTAAATATTTTCTCCAGTCTGTGGCTTATCTTTTCATTCCCTTAACAGTATCTTTCAAAGAACAGAAGTGCTGAATTTTGAAGTATATAACTTTTAGAATATATTTTTGTTTTTCTTCAATAAATGTATAGTGGTAGGTTGCACATCCAGGTCCGTGATCCACTGAGTTTATTTTTTTACATGGTATGAGGTATGTATTAAAATTTATTTTATGTTTCTGCACATGGATGTGGTTTTTTTTTTTTCAGTATATTTGCTGAAAACACTATTCTTCCTCCATTAAATGGTCTCTGCCAGAAAATCAATGGTTCATATGTTTGAGTCAATTTTTAAAATCTCTTTTCTGTTCAAATCTTATTTATTTAGCACTATCATATTGGTTATTATAGCCTTATAATGGGCCTTGAAATATGGTAGTGTGAATCCCCCAAATTTTTTGTTCTTTTCGAATGTTGTGTTCACTGCTCTTTGTCCTTGGCATTTACATATGAATTTTAGAATCAGCTTGTCATTTCTACAAAAAAGCCTGTGGGTATTATGATTGGGATTGCTTTAAATTTACAGTTCAATTTTGAGAAGAGTGACATCTTAACAAAATTTAGTCTTTTGAGTCATGGACATAATATATCATTCAATTTATTTTGGTTTTTTAATTTCTTTCAGCTAAGTTTTGTAGTTTTCAGTGCACATATACAGCTTTTGTCAGAATTATCTAAGTATTTTGTCACTTTTGATGCTTTGTAAATAATCATTTTAAAATTTCAATTTCTGATTATTATTATATGGATATACAATAGATTTTTATATTGATCTTGTATTTCATTACTTTCTAAATTAACTTTTTTGTTCTAGTAACATTTTTGTAGATTCTATAACATTTTCTATATAGACAGTCATATTATCTGAGAGTAAAAAGCTATTTCTTTCTAAACTATTGGCCTTTTATTTCATTTTCTTGCCTCATTGCACTGATTAGGATCTCTAGTACAATGCTGAATGGAAGTGGTGATAATGGAGGCGATACCTTGTTCCAGATCTTAAGGGGAAAACATTTAGTTTTTCAGCATTAAATATGCTGTTGATTGTAGGCTTTTTATCATTTATCAGGTTGGGAAGTTCCCTTCTATTATTAGAGTCTTTATAAGAAATAGATGTAGGAAAAGCATTTGACAAAAATCTGAGATCAATTGACATGATCACATAATTTTCCTTTTGTAGTGTGTTGATGAATTATATTGCTTGTTTTTTGTGTTAAACCAAACTTGTATTTCTGAAATAAAAGCTTTTATCTTTTAAGGTCTTGCTTTAAGCCTTGTTAGGATAGTCCAGAACAACATTTGGTTTAATTACCCCCCTACTGAGACAAAACCATTCTGAGTGCTCCTCCATAAGTTCACCATTAAATATTTTACTCAGGCTGGTAAGAACAGGAAATATTTCTAGTTTATTACAATCTTCAAATAATGTTCTTTGTTCCTTCTTTTCCTTTCCAAAGGTTCTTTTCCATGCTATTTTTTTTTTCTTTTTTAATGCATGTGCTGAGCAGTACTTAGCTAAAGTCTTGGAGAGGGGCCTCTGCAGATGTCTGGAATTTCCTCCCCTCTGACACTCTGTCCTAGGAACTCTACCTGCTTTGACTCCCCCAGATATCCATCTTTATCTTTTCCATGGCTGGTTCCTCCTCCTTGTATACTCCATAAGTATAAATTTTCTCGAGGCAGTAAATTCAATCTTAGTGTTCCCTTCTATTGTTTCCCTTCTCTCAGGGATCTTTGTCCTTATTGCCTGATGTCCATTGCTTGAAGTTTGTTTTTTCATGTATTTTGTCCGTTTTTTTTTTTTTAATTGGTTTTAGGTAGGAGAGTAAATCTAGTTCCATCCTGACCCTAAGAAAAAGTCTCTTTTGACAAGAAGTCCCTGACTTTCATGGGGAGGAATATTAGGGTAACAGCAGACCTCTCCACAGAGACGTGGCAGGCCAGAAAGGGCTGGCAAGATATATTCAGGGTCCTAAATGAGAAGAACATGCAACCAAGAATACTTTATCCAGCAAGGCTCTCATTCAAAATGGAAGGAGAGATAAAGAGCTTCCAAGACAGGCAGGAACTGAAAGAATATGTGACCTCCAAACCAGCTCTGCAAGAAATTTTAAGGGGGACTCTTAAAATTCCCCTTTAAGAAGAAGTTCAGTGGAACAATCCACAAAAACAAGGACTGAATAGATATCACGATGACACTAAACTCATATCTGTCAATAGTAACTCTGAACGTGAACGGGCTTAATGACCCCATCAAAAGGCGCAGGATTTCAGACTGGATAAAAAAGTAGGACCCATCTATTTGCTGTCTACAAGAGACTCATTTTAGACAAAAGCACACCTACAACCTGAAAATAAAAGGTTGGAGAACCATTTACCATTCAAATGGTTCTCAAAATATACCCTAAAAACTATAGAACACTTCTGAAAGAAATTGAGGAAGACACAAAGAGATGGAAAAATATTCCATGCTCATGGATTGGCAGAATTAATATTGTGAAAATGTCAATGTTACCCAGGGCAATTTACACGTATAATGCGATCCCTATCAAAATACCATGGACTTTCTTCAGAGAGTTAGAACAAATTATTTTAAGATTTGTGTGGAATCAGAAAAGACCCCGAACAGCCAGGGGAATTTTAAAAAAGAAAACCATAGCTGGGGGCATCACAATGCCAGATTTCAGGTTGGACTACAAAGCTGTGGTCATCAAGACAGTGTGGTACTGGCACAAAAACAGACACATAGATCAATGGAACAGAATAGAGAACCCAGAAGTGGACCCTGAACTTTATGGTCAACTAATATTCGATAAAGGAGGAAAGACGATCCACTGGAAGAAAGACACTCTCTTCAATAAATGGTGCTGGGAAAATTGGACATCCACATGCAGAAGAATGAAACTAGACCACTCTCTTGCACCATACACAAAGATAAACTCAAAATGGATGAAAGATATAAATGTGAGACAAGATTCCATCAAAATCCTAGAGGAGAACACAGGCAACACCCTTTTTGAACTTGGCCACAGTAACTTCTTGCAAGATACATCCACGAAAGCAAAAGAAACAAAAGCAAAAATGAACTATTGGGACTTCATCAAGATAAGAAGCTTCACAGCAAAGGATACAGTCAACAAAACTCAAAGACAACCTACAGAATGGGAGAAGATATTTGCAAATAACATATCAGATAAAGGGCTAGTTTCCAAAATCTATAAAGAACTTATTAAACTCAACAGCAAAGAAACAAACAATCCAATCATGAAATGGGCAAAAGACATGAAGAGAAATCTCACAGAGGAAGACATAGACATGGCCAACACGCACATGAGAAAATGTTCTGCATCACTTGCCATTAGGGAAATGCTGAATGAAGTAAGTCAATCGGAGAAGGACAAACAGTGTATGTTCTCATTCATTTGGGGAATATGAAATAATAGTGAAAGGGAATATAAGGGAAGGGAGAAGAAATGTGTGAGAAATATCAGAAAGGGAGACAGAACATAGAGACTTCTAACTCTGGGAAATGAACTAGGGGTGGTGGAGGGGGAGGAGGGCAGGGGGTGGGGGTGAATGGGTGACAGGCACTGAGGGGGACACTTGACGGGATGAGCACTGGGTGTTATTCTGTATGTTGGTAAATTGAACACCAATAAAAATTAATTTATAAAAAAAAAAGAAAAAGTCTCTTTTAATATTTTAAAGTATACCTTGTCTCCATCCTCAAAATCTATTACTCAGTGAATTAATGTCTATATACTTTTTTGGTAAGATTGGTTAATTTTTCATTTAATTTGCCTCAATTTTTAACTTTCAAAGTTCTGGGCTTTTTTTTTTTTTTTTGAAGTTCACAGAGACTGAATTCTCCTTTCCTAACAATTGAGCATTTATATGATTTCAAACCAGCAAATACT
The DNA here is from genome assembly GCF_905146905.1 of Nyctereutes procyonoides. Lineage (NCBI taxonomy): Eukaryota > Metazoa > Chordata > Mammalia > Carnivora > Canidae > Nyctereutes > Nyctereutes procyonoides. Next base: position 1,335,937 of record NW_026575130.1, read on the forward strand.
GATTTTGAAATCTGTGACTTCATGCATTTCATATGCTTGTTGTCTTCATAGCATTAATTGCTCCATTTCCCTTGAAGAGTTTTATTATGCCCATTTACTCATTCACTAAATATGTGATGAGCTTGAGGAATAAAGTGATAAATCAGCCACCAGATTTTGTCCTATAGTAGAAGGTAGCATGCTATTAACAAGTGACTGTAGTAAAATGCTAATTTTCAAGTAGTTAAACACAACTTCTCTGCTAGTCATTGCAGTGTTTTGATGTTCAAATATAAAATGCAATGACATCCAATGAAACCTAAGCCCTGGTAAGGTCATATTCTATAGGGATGCTGGTCACTCATTTTATCTTCACTGAGCTCCACTATGGTAACTGAAATAACTGCCTATATCTAACATTATTTTGTATATTTTCTCCCTTTTGTTTATGTATAATTCTATAATCAATGAGGGACAAAATCAGGAGATGGATGTAATTATATTCTTATTTATATCAAATAATATATGGAGACTTTTAAAGTATGGAACTTTAAGAAGATAGGATTTTTAAAGAGCAAGCTGAGAATAATTGAATGCATACTCTGAGATATTAAAGATACCCATTTTATGGCAAACTGGTATATTTAATAACAGAGGATATTTAGTAGTATTTTGATATCAACTTTCAGTTTACATTAAAAAGGAACTTGTTTTACTCTTAATTAGAATTGTTAATGGAGGGACCCCTGGGTGGTTCAGCAGTTGAGCCTCTGCCTTTGACTCAGGGCCTGCTTTCAGGTCCAGGGATCGAGTCCCACATGGGGCTTCCTTCAAGAAGCCTGCTTCTCCCTCTGCCTTGGTCTCTGCCTCTCTCTTTATGTCTCTCATGAATAAATAAATAAAATCTTTTAAAACAATGGTTAATGGATTAGTCTCTAATCTGATGTGATCTCTACTTATCCAAGTTTTTGTGATTCTCTTTTGTCATCTGTGTCCCATGAATTAAGTTTCTTTAGAATCCTAACTGAAAAATCACAGAAAATCATCAGTCTTTTCTTAAGTACTTATTTTCAAATTAAATATTTAATTGCCCAATGTTTATCAATTGTTCTCTGTGGAAGTTTTTTTTATCCTAGCCTCTGCAAACTGATGGCCATCGAATCTTTCTTATATAGCACCTTTATGATGTTTTCACTGTGGTTTTTTTTTTTTTTTTTTTTTTTTTTTTTTTTTTTACCTTTCAGTTATTTCTTTCACTTGAGCATCTATACCACACTCCTGGCTAAAATACCTATTCTTTCCAGCACATGGGGCCAAAGATAACTTTGTCCCTTTTGTGGGGTAAGAATTACCTATTTGGTATAATAAATGCTAGAAACAGATCCTCCATTTTGCTTTCCTTGATTCATCTTGTTTAAGGCAAATTAGTAGAGATGACTTATTAATAATAATTTCAAGGCCTCCAAAATGTAATCTACATGGCCACTCAGGGCAGAGAAGAAAAGGGTAGGACTGCATATTGCACAGTTAAAGTCTTGTGCTTTGACTGTGCAATATGGGTCTTTGACTCTAGTCTTGTTAGGTCATTTGCTGGGTTATTTTAGAAAGTCAAACTTGATGTTTCCTCATCTGTAAAATAGAGGACGTAATAAATTCACTTTAAGATACATTAGGCCTGAGAGCTGGAAAGAAAGGTGGACTGCAATGAAATAACATGTACATTTAAGGCAAACAATTTCATAAAATTCAGTTGTAATTGGTCTGGTCAAAGATTAAAATTTCAGACACCTAAAATGCAAATCATATGAAAACAAAACTTTCTCACTGTTATACATGATCTGTACTTGTGACACATGCTCTATGGATGAAATTGCAATTTTACAAAGAATCTCTAAATTATAATTAACCAAAAGTAAATACTAATGAAAGGCTGCAATAGAATCTTGTGGAGTTCTACTCAAAAGCAAGCACAGTGATGGTTTTCTAATATGTGCAAATGACTTAAATAAAATTATGTATAGACCTTTCTTTATTCTTGCCTTGTCAGAAGCAATCTTTTTTTTCTACATGTTCCATTTCTTTGAGAGATGTTCTATTTCAATGTATTAATATCTCCAACAGTTAACACTGTACATTGTACCTAGAAGATGCCTATAAATATCTGTTGGACAGATTCAGAAATTAGCACATTTTTAATGGAGATTTCTCTTCAAAACGTTTCTAACTAGTTATTATGTAACAGAATGAAAAATGCTTCTGGAAGAGGGTGCTCTGGACCACAAATTTCCTCAAAGGTGAAGGTATGTGAGGGCCATCTTTCATCAACCATCGAATAATCAGTGAAGTGTTAACTTACCCTCCATAAGTGTAATCACCTAAGATTTCCTATATCATTTTCTGTGAAATATATTTAATATTGTTTGGATACCACCTGTAATTTTGACTCACCCTAGGAAAGAAAAGATGGTTCTCTAATTATAGGCCCTAAGTGAATTGTATTATTTGATAGCCACCTTTGAATAAAAAATTAAAGCATCAAGGACGTTTATTTAGCACTTAATTTTTTTGAGAAAAGCCTAAAATTGTTTTGTTCTGCCTATGAGGAGAGGAATGGCAGAGGAAAGAGAATTGCAGAAAATGCTTTTTGATTTTTGTTTGTATTTATAAAGTCTGGATAATTATTATTAAATATAAGCATAATGGAGAGGAGATTTAGCGTGGGAACTCTGGGGCAATCAGCTGCTGTTGACATTCTGGTGAGCAAGTTATTCATTTATTTGTTCCTCAGTTTTCTTATATGTAAAGTGGGGGAGATGGAAATAATAATACCTACCTCATAGGACATTTCTTTACTTAGGAAATGCTTGACACAGACAGGTAGACAGTAAGTCAGATATTAGCTATTATTATTTTCCAAATGAAAATCCATTAGTGTTTAGTTGAATTTCTCTCCAAATTGGATTTGAATATGAAATCTTCACTTTTTGGATTATGGACTTCACATCACTGGCTCTCAGAAACTGGGTTGCTCCCTGGATGGAAATTCCTGGGCAATTGAAAAGAATGTATTTATGCCTGGATCCCAACCCTAGGGATTCTGATTTAACTGGAAAGGGGAATGGCCTACACCCTGTGAGTAATCAAAACTCCCCAGGTGATTGTAATGTGCATCAAAGGTGAGAATGGTTCTATAGAATGCCTTTCTTCAGTTACAGGAAACATATACCAAGCCAGGGACTTAAAAAATAAAAACAAAAAAGCATTGTTATTAGTGTCTGGAATAACACCAGAGAAAAAGCCAACATCAGGAACTCAATTATATCTTGCTTCTATATTGTCTTATTTATATCATCTGCTCCTCAACTGCCAAATTGAAATATCATGTTTGCAGAAGATTTAACTCCTAATAAGCTATTGCTTTTACTCCTGAAGCATAATGCCAGCCTGAGTGGGTTTTCTATTCTTTATGGTTGTTTCTTAATGTCAGCACCGCCACTTTCCCAACTGTATTAGTTTCTATTGCTATGTAAGAAATTATCACAAATGTAGCAGCTTAGAACAACACCCATTTAATGTATTAGCGGCCAGTTCTGTAAGTCAAAAGTCTGGACACAGAGTTGCTGGGTTATCTGCCTATATTCTCACACTGCTAAAGTCAAGTTCTCACACCACAAAGTTTTAATTCTGGGCTCTGGAGAGAAATTCGTTTCCAAGCTCACTCTTACTGTTGGCAGAGTTTGGTTCCTTATGGTTGTAGAACTGAGGTTCCCCTTCTCATGCTGGCTGTCAGCTGAAGTGCTTTCTTCACTCCTAGAGACTACACTGTGGCTGTTTTCTTTCCTCTAGGCCAGCAGGAATAACGTTTTTCTGACTTCCAATCATAATTCTCTGTGACGAGACAAAAAAATCTTTGGATTTAAAAGACTCACTTCAGCTTTTCCAGATGTCTGTTGTCTAAGTCTTGCCTTGTGATTCTCTTAGTCGCCTGAGGGTCATACTCTTGTCTTGGATCCCCACCTCCCAACCTTCGACTCATACTCTATGGTTCCAATTACATTTTCCCAAGGCAACAATTAGATAATTTGATAAAAGAATCTGCTTGGTCCACTGATGGATTGAGAAAGAAGAAAATCTCAATAGACTTTCTTTATACCCTCTGCATGGGACAAGTTTCCTTATTTCAAATGTCTGCTCACATCCTACTTTGATGGTTGGACTATAGTGGGCCCTCTGAGAAAATGCTTTATTACCAGAGGAAGACTATTTCTTGTTACAGGAAATATGTTGGGAAAAAAACTCATTTTTTTTTAAAGAGCATTTTGAAAGCATTCCAAGTGAAACAGATCATGGACATTCTGCTCCCCAAGGTAGAAGCTGTAAATAAAGATGAAGATTTCTTATGCTAGAAAATGACACTGATTAAATATAGAATGAGGGCGTTTATGTGAGTATTTTGGCCCAGTTATAAGCATTTTTCTTTTCCCGAGCATAGACGCAGCTATTAGTTTTCCCTATGGGCTGATAGTCTTACTGTTGCTGTGTTAACAATACAGGTGAAAAATAGAGTTTGTGAGTGTACTACTGTGGGCCTAGTGGTCACTTATTTCAAACTTGATTTCTGATATGACTTTGCTATTTGGTCCATATACATTTGCAACTAAGGACTATATTAAATGCTTTTGCTTCTCTAAAACCTCTAGCTCTTTTGTAGAAATTTGCTATAATACCACATCTTTTTTTTAATAAATTAATTTTTATTGATGTTCAATTTACCAACATACAGAATAACACCCAGTGCTCATCCCGTCAAGTGTCCCCCTCAGTGCCCGTCACCCATTCACCGCCCCCCCCCCCCCGCCCTCCTCCCCTTCCACCACCCCTAGTCCGTTTCCCAGAGTTAGGAGTCTTTATGTTCTGTCTCCCTTTCTGATATTTCCCACACATTTCTTCTCCCTTCCCTTATATTCCTTTTCACTATTATTCATATTCCCCAAATGAATGAGAACATACACTGTTTGTCCTTCTCCGATTGACTTACTTCACTCAGCATAATACCCTCCAGTTCCATCCACGTTGAAGCAAATGGTGGGTATTTGTCGTTTCTAATGGCTGAGTAATATTCCATTGTATACATAGACCACATCTTCTTTATCCATTCATCTTTCGATGGACACCGAGGCTCCTTCCACAGTTTGGCTACTGTGACCATTGCTGCTAGAAACATCGGGGTGCAGGTGTCCCGGCGTTTCATTGCATCTGAATCTTTGGGGTAAATCCCTAACAGTGCAATTGCTGGGTCGTAGGGCAGATCTATTTTTAACTCTTTGAGGAACCTCCACACAGTTTTCCAGAGTGGCCGCACCAGTTCACATTCCCACCAACGTGTAAGAGGGTTCCCTTTTCTCCACATCCTCTCCAACATTTGTGGTTTCCTGCCTTGTTAATTTTCCCCATTCTCACTGGTGTGAGGTGGTATCTCATTGTGGTTTTGATTTGTATTTCCCTGATGGCAAGTGATGCGGAGCATTTTCTCATGTGCATGTTGGCCATGTCTATGTCTTCCTCTGTGAGATTTCTTTTCATGTCTTTTGCTATAATACCACATCTTACTGTAAAAAATACATCTCCTATGACATAGATAAGTAGAATAAGTAGTTTTCTTCTTCATACAGACAATACCCATAAAGTGCCAAATGTTGGTGTCTGTTGTGCTATACACCCCTAGATATATCTTTGGTCTTTGTGATCATTGAATTCTTAGAATCAATTTTAGGTCAGTGAGCCATGATGTCTTACCTTTTTTTTTCTTCCTGGACACTAAAGCAGAATCTTAAGCAATACACACATCTCTAATATCCCCATAAAAAAATCAACCAATCATGCTTCTTTGTTTGGTTTGCCACAGGATATACAATCTTTAGAACATCCAAGCTCAGGATGTAGGTACTAAAGGAAGAGCTTGCTCCCCTGCAGGGAGCCTGCTTCTCCCTCTGTCTATGTCTCTGCCCCTCTTTCTATCTGTGTCTTTCATGACTAAATAAATCTTAAAAAAAAAAAAGCAATTGCTTTTTACCTGTATTTAAACCTTAATAAATATTTTAACTTATAACCCCTTTGGTTTTACTATTTGAATTACTTGGATTAATGATTTCTATTGAAAACTTATTCATAGCAAATAAAAGTAAAAGAGATTGTTAAGGTCCCCGTATCCATTTAATTTTTATCTATTCGTATTTATAATGATTCATACGTTTTCCTAGAAAAGCTCTTCCTATAGAAAGGGAAATGTTCTTATAACCAGAATTACGTGAGATTAGGTGGGTCCCTGGGTGGCTCAGCGGTTTAGCGCTTGCCTTTGGGCCTGGGCGTAGTTCTGGAGTCCCACGATCGAGTCCCACGTCGGGCTTCTGGCATGGAGCCTGCTTGTGTCTCTGCCTCTCTCTCCCTCTCTCTGTCTATCATGAATATATAAATTTAAAAAAGAAAATTCTTGGTTTATCTTGTTGATTTATTATAACAATTTAAAAAAGAAAGAAAGAAAATTCTTCAAGGCCAGTAATGTAGTACTAGGGTTGTCTGCTTCAATCATTTGAATATTTTCAAGAAGATAATATATAAAACTGGGAGAGAGCTGGGTATGAAGATCTAAACATAGAAACAATGGCTGTGACAAGTGGAGGGTCATATTCAGAAGACAAAGAAAAATAAAATTCTGTGAGATTTAATAAAAGAAAATCATGTTTGCAAGCAATTATAGAACTTTTAACCAAACTACCAGTTATTTTCATTTAAGACACTAACTTGAAGTTTGAAGACCTGAATTAAGTTTCTTAGTTTTAGTTTTCCTTATTTAAGATAAATGCGAATCATTTGGTTTGTTTTTATGAAATACTATCATGATACTTCTCACTTGAAAAGCATTGCCTTTTGACCACAGTTGGAATTGTTGGAAACATGGGGCACTGGTCTAGTGAGGAAATGGTGGTATTGGTGGTGGGGAAATGTCTGAGGATTTCCTGGAAATGTAAAAGGATTCACAAACACAGGATCTGTTGAGCAAAGCTGATGTTCAAATATTAGAGTGGCTGAGTCTAAAGTGTGAAAAGTCAGAGGTCATAGGCAGGAATAACCATCTGGGAGAATTTGGGCAGGAATGGGGCCAGAATCAGAGCTTACAGCAAAGCAAAAAGGAAGAAAATTTAGACAGAGGGTCTACAGAGGGAGACCTGGAACCTGAATGCCTAGGTTGAAATCCTGGCTATCCTATTTACTGTATCTGTGATATTGGTCAGGTTAATTAAGACTTTTAAGTATTTGATTCCTCATATATAAAATGGGAAATTATAGTAATAATCATCTAGAAAAATAATCTAGAAGGATTGTGAAAATTAAATGAATCAATACATGTACAGTGCATAAAACATTAGTGTGTACCTAATAAATGTTATTATATTATTGTTTTTATTAAAGTAAATGAAATTAAATAGTTAATGTTGTAGGCACTATGCCTCTTTAAATATTTCTAACATTCTTGTGATATGTTTGTTACACTTTTCTGAAAGGAAGAAATTAAATTTTAGACAGGAAAAAATGACCTCTCCAAGGTTTCACAGTTAAGAAAAAAGATACAGAATGAGAACTAAGATACCTCTGACTTCCCAGATGATGTATGCTATTATTTTCACCACTTTACAACTATGTATAACATGAAAAGTCTCACTAAATCCTATGTAATTTTAGATGAAAAGTAAAGTGATTCTTCTGAATATAGAGGAAAGAGATAAGCAGGTTTTGCTTTGACAGAATTTGGTGTATTTTAATTGGGTTTTGACTATACATGTATGTTAGCTAGGACTAGAAGAAAGCTAGGTAAAAAAGAAAGTAAAATTTTAAAAGCAAAGAATAGGTTGAAAAGATCACATTATGTTTCTTGCATGTAGCCATGGAAGTGTGATGATCACTGAGTTACTTTTTATGACTAGAACATAGAATGAAGGCATCAATTAGAAGAGTATCTAGGTAGATGTTTGGGACTACAGTACAAATGGTCTTGAATTCTATAGTGAGGATTTTCACTTACATACTGTAAATGATAGGGAAATGTGTACAAATTCTTTCAATGGACGATGAAAATAATAAAATATGTACCGAAAGAACTCTGGTAGCAAGGCAAATGGTATTTTTGTTGTGCCGGAAAGTAGGCAAAGGATATCATCAGACTCTAAAACTAGTCATGATAATGAGTTTTTTCATTAGGATAATGGAAATAGGATGGAATCCTTAGAGAAGTAATTACAAAAATAAGACTCAAAAGCTTTATTTAATATTAGAACCTTAGAGACAGTTGTGAATGGTACGTCTTTTGGCGGTGGCAACTGACTAAAAGATGATTCATTATTATATGGGAAGACAGATGGAAAAGCAGGCTCTAGAGGGAAAGTGAGGGACTCAGTTTTGAATAGGTAAGTTGGAGGCACAGTAAGAGAAGTTTGACAAGACAGTCTTTGAAAATGTGTCTCTGATACTCAGAAGATTGTCCAAGACTAATGATGTAGACTTGATTTCTGACTGTGTAATTAATAGTTAAATTCCTATGAATCATAAGATTACTCTGCCTATAAATATAAACAGAAGAGAATACGGATAACAACAGAACCTTGAGAAGAACCAGTATTTAAGTAGCAAAAAAAAAAAAAAAGGGAACTTGCTGTGAAAGAAGATGAAACACAAAGATTTAGGGAAGCTATGAAAACAGATGCAATAGAAGATCAATGATCAGAAAATTTTAAATTTAGGATGGGCAGTTTTAGAAAATCAGGACCTTGGGGGCAAGAAGGATAAGGACTTTTTAAAAAATCATTGAATTTGACAACTATGAGACAATACGAGATTTTTTAAATAAGATTTTATTAGAGAGAGAGAAAGAGAGAGAGAGAATGAGTTGGGGGAGGGGCAGGGGAGAGGGAGAAGCAGGCTATCCACTGGATGGGGAGCTCATAGTGGGTCTCATAGAGACCTGAGCCAAAGTCAGATGCTTAAAGGACTGAGACACCCAGGCTCCCCAATAGGAGATTTTTTTCCCCCAAGAACATTTTTAGTGAAGTAATGGGAGGAAAGGTAGATTATACTGGATGAAAGAATGAGTGCAAGTGAGAAGGAGGAGCACCAAAAACAGATGGCTCTTCCAAGGAGAATTGAATAAGCAGATGATAATTGATAGAGAATTAATTACTGGAAAAAATCGTGGTTTTCTTTGAGAAAAGAGCAAATATAATTGATATAAGTGATTTTTTTTTAGTACATTTTGAGGTGGAGAGGAGGTTGAAAATATTTGCTCCTGATGGTTTCTATTTCCTGATAGTATGAAATAAGGGCATTTGCTGGGCTTCAGAACTTGTTCTTGAAATCTTCTACTAGTGGTTGATTAAGGAATTGAGATAATAAGTGGATTAGTGTCAAACATATTTTTAAAAACAGCGAGAAAGTTGCATAGTGATATTGATTTCATTGCAATATATTCTTAGCAGCTTGGGAAAAGAACAAAGGAAATGGGCAGATGGGCTGTCCCACGGTTGGAAATTGGCAAGGCAGATGTATAAAGTCAAAGAGTAAAAGGATATTGATCCAGCAAGATTCAGATAAGGAAAACTGGGTTCAGAGAACAAGCTATATTTAGTATCCTTGCCAACGATCTGATGTTTTCAGAGAGAAAGTAGGACTAAGAATAGGGATAAAAGTTTATCTGTTATCTCTTACCCTTCATATTTTGCATGTATGTTGTGATTAAGAGGGATGAAATTTTAAAATATAATTACCGGGGCAGCCCTGGTGGCTCAGTGGTTTAGCGCCGCCTTCAGCCCAGGGTGTGATCCTGGAGACCCGGGATTGAGTCCCACGTCGGGCTCCCTGCATGGAGCCTGCTTCTCCCTCTGCCTGGGCCTCTGCCTCTCTCTCTCTGTGTCTCTCATGAATAAATAAAACCTTTAAATTTATATATATATCCAAGTTGCTGACATATGACTAAATTTTTTTTGTGTAAACGTGTGATAAAATTGGCATAGTCCAAGTGAATAAAATAGCATCTTAGACTGATATAGGTACTTCCTGAGACCTTGAAAGTGAAATATGTAGATTTTTGCCGAATTGCCTGCCCAGTGACCTTAGGTGAGTCTCACTTTTCTGAGCTTTAGTTTCCTCCTTGTATAATATGTGGCATTCCAACCTCAAACAGTTCTTTGAATTGTGAAGTTTACTTAAAGCTAGTGTGATTTCCTCTTAAAGTGTACCAGAATTCTTTGGGACGTATTTGAGAAATCTTTTATTACATATATTCTCTTTGATTTATTAGGGTCACAAGAACTGTGAGGAAAGCTACATTGGGAAATATGCTGTACATTATGGCCAAAATATTAACCATTTTTGCTCAAGTTTTGAGAGTCTCTAGTACTTAATCCATAAAAGTAAACCATCATATTATACTTGAAACATATTTTGGGGATCCCTGGGTGGCGCAGCGGTTTGGCGCCTGCCTTTGGCCCAGGGCGCGATCCTGGATACCCGGGATCGAATCCCATATCGGGCTCCCGGTGCATGGAGCCTGCTTCTCCCTCTGCCTGTGTCTCTGCCTCTCTCTCTCTCTCTCTGTGACTATCATAAATAAATAAATTAAAACAAAAAATTCCAAGGGTTTAAAAAAAAACATATTTTGGATTGGGATCAGCCTTAATTTTTAAAAATATTATTCATATTTCCCTAGTGGTCCTCAATTTCTCAGGCACAGAAAATTCTCAGTATTAAGTTTAAAATTTTAATTCATTTTATATGACGGGCTTGATACTGTATCAAGTTTATCTGACTCCATAAAATGATATGAGAATTATTTTCTCTGGGAGACTTCGTTTAGGATTTTATTTAAATAGTGACACCTAGGTGGCACAGTGGTTGGGCAGCTGCCTTCAGCTCAGGTTGTGATCTCGAGATCCAAGGGAGAGTTCTGCATTGGGCTTCTCCCTCTGCCTATGTCTCTGCCTCTTATGAATAGATAAATAAATGTTGTTTTAAAAATAATTTTACTTAAATATTTGGAAAAATTTACTGCTAAGTTAATTTGGGGCTGGAGATTTCCTAATAAAAAGATGACAAAGATATAACAGGGGCACTTGGGTGGCTCAGTTGATTAAGCGCCTGCCTTCATCTCAGGTCATAATCTTAGGATCCTGAGATGGAGTCTGATGCTAGCCTCCTTATTCAGTTTCTCTCTCTCTTTCTCTGCCCCTTCCCCCCTCTGTGTGGGCAAATGCATTTGTGTGTTCTCTCTCACTAGTTCTCTCTCAAATAAATAAATAAAGATTTTTAAAAATTAAAAAAAATGTAGCAGTTATAGAAATACTTTATTTTTAAAATTTTTCTTTTGCAGGTTTTGATAAATTGTTTTTCTAGAAATTTTTCCAGATAATGTAATTTTAAAGATTTATTGGTATATAGTTGTATATATATTTTCTTCTTATATTTTTAAAGACTTTGTAATTATGTCCTGTCTTTTATTCCTAATGTTGGTTAAGTTGTGCCTTCTCTCCATTTTTTTTCCTTGCTCAGTCTTGCTATATGTTTGTCAACATATTTGTCTTTTTAAAAAATAAATCTGTGATAAAACTTCTATCTACTGTAAATTTACCTTTTATTTTTTCTGCCTTTATTGTATTTTTTCTTTTAGTTTAATTTGCTATTTATTTTCTAATTTCTGGAGATGGATACATAGATCATTGATTTTCTTTATTTTATTTTTTTGTGCAATATAAATTTTTAAGATTATACCTCCACCATCAGGTTTAGCTGTACTCATCAGGTTTTGACCTGACATATTTTTTTTATTATTTAGTTAAAAATATTTTATACTTTTCATTCTTATTTCTTCTTTGTTTTTTTAGAAGTTAGGGATTTTTTTAATATTTCTGCTATGGTCAGAGATCCTACTGTGCTTAATTTCAGTCTTTGTTTAGCCTTCCTTTATGATTCAACATATGGTTCATTTTAATAAATGTTTACTTGAAAAGATATATTGTCTTATTGTGGTATGTGGTATTCTATACCAATCAGTTGGGTCAGATTTGCTTATTATTGTTCTTTCATGTGCTCACTGACTTTTTGTATCACCGTATTTGGTTAGTGAGAAAAACATTAGCTCTCACCATAATTGAGGATTCATCAATTTTTCCTTTTAGTTCTGTTAATCTTTGCTGAATATATTTTGAAGCTGAACCATTAGATAAATAAAGATTTTGAATTTTTATATTTTTCAAGTGGATTTACCAACCTATAAACATTTTGAAGTGCCATTTATTCTCTAATAATATGTATTGCCTTAAAGTCTATTAATACATCTATAAAACTTTTAGTTTAGATTTTTAGTTTTTCAAATTTTATGTAGCTTTATATTTAAAAATGCCTCTTATAGGTAGTTTATTTTTCTTTAATGTCTTATGTTCTTTCTTTTGGAATATTTAGTCCATTTTTTATTAATATAACTACTGACATCTAGAACTTTAAATAGAAATATAACTGTTTTCCTACTTGTCCCACATGTTGTCTATTATTCTTTTACCATCTTTCTTGTTATCTCTGAAGTAACCAAATGCAAGTGTTTTATTATTTAGTCTTGTTCTCCTTTTTCCCTCCCTTTCCAAATTTACTTAATCATAAATTTATTACTATTCTTTTCGTAGTTATTTTAGAGATTACAATAAGCATTCTTGACTTAATTCTATCTACTATAAATTATTATTATCTCTTTCCTGATAGTACTAGGATCTTAAAACACTCTAATTTCCCTTCTTGCTTCACTAGTGAGTGCAGTGACAGTACAGAATTGCCTACTTTCTTACTGATTTTCCACCTGTCCTTTACAGTAGATCTGTAATTCTGGACGGGTGCCTGGGTGGCACATTTGGTTAAACTCAGGGTTTTGGCTCAGGTCGTGTTCTCAGGATCATGAGATAGAGCTCCGTGTTGGGCTCTGTGCTCGGTGCAGTGTCTGCTTAAGACTCTCTCTCCCTTTGCCCCTCTCCTTGTGCACGTGCAAGCATTCTCTCTCTCTTTCAAATAAATAAGTAAGTAAGTAAGCAAGTAAATAAATAAATAAATAAATAAATCTTTTTAAATATCTGTAATTTGAGTCATTTGGATTAGATGAACAGAAACAAAGACAAGTAGAAATTCATATTGTGTACAAGTGTAAACTCTTTAAGCATGCATTAATGCTGCTCATATTTTACTGTATTTTTCTATACTTCAGTGAGATTTATTGGAGCATCACATGTCTGTGAAAAGTAGAATCTCTGTAGAAAAACACAATGGGAAAATTAAAAAAGTAGACCATTATTTTGCAATAGTATTTTGCTGTGTATGCTTAGGCCAAAGAGAGAATGATTATGTTACTTTTATTTTTAAAAATTTTTAAAGATTTCATTTATTTACTCATGAGAGACACAGAGAAAAAGGCAGAAACATAGGCAGAGGGAGAAACAGGCTCCCTGTGGGGAACCCGATTTGGGACTCCATCCTGGGACCCTGGGGCCACGCTCTGGGCTAAAGGCAGACACTAAACCACTGAGCCACCCAGGCGTCCTGACTATATTACTTTTAGAAAAGGTTTAAAAAGTTTTGATTTTTCATTCACATAAGGAAAAAGTTTAAACCATGACACCATACTAGTTAGTCCCAGAATGAAAGCTTTGAGAATACATAACAGTTTATATTTTCAAGTGAACTTTAGGAAACCCTAAATTTCACATACCATTATTCACTAAAAGTCGTGAGTACATTTGAAAATAAACATTAAGTTTCTAATTGTAAGAATATTTATTTATAATGAAAATTCCCAGTTTTTTTTTTTTATTGTGAATGGGAAGAAAAGTATTGTAAACTTTTCCAAAGAGCTTGTGTGTATTTTTCTCAGTGGTAGCAAAAAATATATGGGTAGTTTGGACAGAATCACAAAAGAAAATACAGGGCTTTTAGAATTTGCATTGCTGTTTGTGTAGCCAGTGTGTACTATTTGCTTTCCCTTATATCTCTACAGGCTTCTCACTGATCTGGCTAATTCCATAAAGTGGCCTTTTCTATTCACTTCCCCTACCACACCTGACATTTTTTTCCCTTCTGCATAAACCACTTGCCTGGCTCAGTCACATACACATACACACTTGCTGAGACACCGATTGCTTTAATTTCAAGTCATCAGGCTTGACAATTTTAGTTTCTTTTCTAAATATTTTGGGCTTATTATATTTGTTTAATTATATTACATATTTCAATTTATTTAAAGCACATTCTTTATCATATCACAGTTAACATAACTAATATTATGTTGTGGCTGGGACACATTCCAGGCCTCGCTCTCAAAGGGTGACTGTCAGATGGATAGTATAAAGTCAGTGAGACAAAATGCCTCACTGAGTCCCAGGAGGCTCTTGTGTTTCAGATGTGTTAATGGAACTGTCCAGGTGGAAACCAGAGGTGTCATATCTGGGTCTCCTCCCTCAGGTTCCATAAATTCTCTTTCCTGGGATCCTGAATTGCTTTTTGAAGTTGCATTTAAAAAATTGAGTGTATTTCAAGTGTTTTCTTGTAAGTTTCTCTTTTTAAAAGTAAACTGTCTCTATGCTTCGGGGCTATATCTAAAATTGTTTTAAATAATCAGTTATTTTTAAAAAAATAATCAGTTATTTATAATAATATCTGTTGCTCTACTTGGATGTTACACAAAAGCAATTTAATACAGAAGCAGTTATGTGATTAAAATCCTAAAAATGTTCATTTTGTATCAAATTTCTGACACAATTTTTTCCTAATAATCAAGGCAGTTACATCAGGCAGAAAGACTATTCTTTTGGATTATGGAAAGAATAATTTCTGACCCAAAGAGAGCCTTTTGACTCTGCTTACATTTTACTAAAAATTAAAGACAGCATTTTTTGGTAGGTTTTTTTGGTAATCTTTCTGGAGGGACAAAAAATGACCTATTCAAGTCTGAAATGACAATAGGTTGTGCGAAATCTCATGTTTTATTTGCATCTAGACAGCTTCAAGGCTGAAGAGAATTATTTTTATATCTCCTATTTAAGATTGCAGTAATATATATTCATTTCACATGGTGACAGAGGTGTCCTTAAACTGTAGATAATTGTCATTAACATATTTATGCAAGTCAAATGGGTCACTAGTTTGGCTAAAAATAATCAAGTATAAACAAAGTGAATAGAGTGAGCAAGAGGAGCTCTTTTATATTGTTAGGTTATGTACATACATTGACGATTTTTCCATTTGTTGAGCCTATAATATATGAATCCATGGCTATTAAAATATTTAAAATTTGGTGACAGGAGTATGATCAGAGATTTCAAACAAGAAACACCCTTAGTGAAAGGTTTGCTTTGCTTTTTTAAAATACATTTTTAAAATGCCACAGACCCTCTCAAAGTTTCAATATAAAATACACATTTATATCTTATTATTAATTCCATTTTACAATTCACACTCTGAAGGCATCAATAAGTCGACTGCATAGACAAATCTATGCAGTATAATGAATGAACCAGCATTCTTAATTGCCACACAACAGCTGCTCAACAATGTAAATGTTATTTTCGTTTTTTTTTTTTTGTGAATGAGGAAACATGCTCAGATTAAGATTTGTAGATCAAAAAGCTAATAATTATCAGAAATGGGGTTTTGAATTATTTCTATCTGAATCTAGAGTTTTCCCCCGTAACTCTTATCAGTCTTTCAGTATCTTCAATCCATATCTCTATTTCTTACATAAGTAAGAAAATAGAATATAGGAAAATAACAATTGTAGTTATCTCTTAGTTGGCTGGATCAATTAAGAGAATCTGTATTTTCTCCTTAAGCATTTAAATCATTTGTTATAAATATTTTTATTGAAACAAAAATGCCAACTCGCGAGTAGTCCTACATTGACAGATGATTGGGATTGATCTAGGAAAATAAATTATTAAACACTGTGCATAAAATATCTAGAACTTTTTAAGTAATAATTAAGAATGATCATCAAATAGCACATTATTGTTCTCTCTAATAGTGACAGGGCATAGTTTCAGCCTAAATATATTTGATTCCAACTGTGTAGCAATATAGTCAAATTACCAGAGTAGAATTGGCCATTCTTGGATTAGGATGAATGGGCTTTCCGAAGTGTGAAATGAGGAAATGAGAAAATAATGAATGTTAACAAAACAAGAAGTAGAGTACAAAATTTGAAGACCTAACAGATATGGTAGATATTACAAAAAGGATATTGAAAGAAAAAAATATATGTTTTGTTTCAATTCTGATTTAAACAAGCCAGTTATTAAAAGCAACTGTGAGACAATTGGGTACATTTGAAACTTGTTAGATACGTATTCTATGATATTAAGAAATGATTTTTATTTTCTTTATGTGTGATAATGTTTTGAGGGTACTTAGAGTGGAATGCTATGGTGTCTGGGATTTACTTTAAAAAATTCAGGGGAGAGAGAGAAAGAGGTTGGTGATGGTTGTAGATATGTATCTCTCTATGCTCTTGTGTATTTTGTTTAATAATTCTAATAATAGTTAAGAAAAAAAAAGAACAAGGGCAAAGATAGTGACTTAACAGGTCATGAACTTGCGTGATGGTGAGGACTTTACATTAATGGTATGAACAGAGATATACTGAAGGTGTGTCCTGGATCATTTGGGTGAATCTTTACTGCTAAGTAACTACTCCTTCATACCGGTACAGTTGAAAGTATTAAATGAGAGGTTGCATTGAATCTTATAGAACAAGGCCTGCATATAACAAATTCCAGACTTAATAGCTATTCTTTTTGTTTCTATAAAGGTTGGGCTAAAATCAATATTGCCTATAACCAAAAAAAATACTGCCTATAACCATATATTATTATATGTATATTTAAGAAATCCTAGAAGTTTGGTACAAATTCTTATTTACCTATGAGTTAGGTTAGGTTGAAAGAATTTGAATTGAACTTTTGCTACATTTTTAAGCCACAGAGAAAACTAAGGAAAATAAGATACAGTACCAGTGTCCCTTATATCTACAAATTTATGCAAAGGCAGAGCTATGAAGAAGAACACATGACAAGCAAATAAGGAAATAAGGACACAAAGTTTAAGTGAGTCTCCTAAATTATAACTGCTAAGTAGTGTCAAGGATGAGAGTCCAAATTTCCTAAATCCAGGTTTCCCATATTTCAGGCCTATACCCTTCTCATAGATTACATCTTTGTTTCAAAAGAACAGGTTGGAATAGACAAACAAAAAAAGGTTGACTCAGATCTGTGGCTATAGTTGTATTTTGTCATTTACTTTTAGTGTCTCCAGGTTAGCGCAGGACCAGACTTTAGCTAGGTGTGCAACAAATATTTGTTAAATAAACATGCATCTGTATTTGATTACCTTTTATATGGATGATTTATTATTATTCATAAAATCCTCTGTGCTTTTATAGTTTAGTTTGCAAGATAAACGTAATAAGCCCTGAGAGGTAAATGATAATAGAAGATGATAAAAATAATGAGTAGTAACTGATAAGTTTTGTTTTCTTTCTTTCTTTCTTTCTTTCTTTCTTTCTTTCTTTCTTTCTTTCTTTCTTTCTTTCTTTCTTTCTTTCTTTTTTCTTTCTTTCTTTTTCTCTTTCTTTCTTTTCTCCTTCTTCTTTCCTTCCTTTCCTTCCTTCCTTCCTTCCTTCCTTCCTTCCTTCCTTCCTTCCTTCCTTCCTTCCTTCCTTCCTTCCTTCCTTCCCTTTGTAAGCTCCACACCCAATGTGGGGCCTGAACTCAGTCCTGAGATCAAGAGTTGCAGGCTCTACCGACTAAGCCAGCCAGGCACCCCAGTAATTGAGAAGTTTCTAATATTTTTTTGAAACTAGTAAAGTAAAGTCCAAGGAGAGGAATTCAAAACCACCTAGTTTAAAATCAAAATTATGTATAAGTTTTAAATCATGTATATGTATAAGACTATTTTGCTTCTTTTATTAGCAAATATTTTCATTCTTGCCAGAGAGGATGAGGGAAATAATTATAATAGTTATTATTTAAGAATTCAATGCAATGATTTTTTTAAATATTAATTCCAAAGGAGGGGTGTCAATTCTTTATAATTACTGAAATCCTTACACAAATATTTTTTAATATTTAATTTTGATTTAAAATTAAATGTGACTCTGTGTTTTTGCATAAGATCGGAAATAATGGGTCCATAGGGTCCTGAAATGGTGGTATATTAACTTAGATCAGAAATTAACAGTTGTTAATTAGATCCATCCATGATTTTTGAAAGATTTTTGGATTTTACCACTTTATTATTCCTTTTAACTCATACAAATAGTGAACCTTTCTTATACTTATGTATTTTTTATGTTTTTCTCTGAGCCGTGCTTCTAATTGAGCTCCCTCTGAAGGACTATGTCAAACCAATATGATTCTTGCTCACATATATGCACAGATTTCTTAGAAAACAAGACTGTAGAACTACAAAGCCTGACATGTGCTTATTGTGAGAAGTGGGAAAGTGACAGATGTGGAACATTTCTGAGGAGTCCAACTGGACCACAGGCGAGCACAACCGTATCTGATTAGGCCGACAGCTCTGTCTAATTTGTACAAGAGCCTGGAGGACTCATTGTTTTTCAGCTCCCTCAGCAATTAATGGTGCCATTGTTTTGGGCCAGGCCATTTGCAGAGATATCTTTGCTGGCAGAATCAAAGCTTAAGAAAATATAATGAGAGTAACTGAAGTGACTCTTAATATATAAAACCCATGAGCAATGATTGTGAGCTTCTTCTACAAATAAGTACCACTTATACTTTTTTCAAAAGGCTGTCAAGGAAACCTGAACTATAATTAAAATTAGTTCTTTGAAAAGTCATTTTTCTTCAATTATAATTATTAAATATATTTCTTTGTCTTTTTGTATTCTATTTGTTCAAACTATATTATGAGAATTACTATTTTTGAAACCTTTCACCATTTCCTTCATGCCATCAAAATAATAATATCTTTAAACTTTTCACATAAGCAACATATTTTCCACTTCATGTGAAGTTATAATAGTAAACCACTGAAAATCAGGTAATTCCCCACCTCTAACTCCCTCCATAACTTTGCTCATTCATTGAAAATGTGCTTTGGGTTAGATCTTGATTTGAAATAATGAAATCAGGTTCTAAATTAAGTAGAAAAATTCAATGTCCCTGACTACTTTTAGGTTTTATCAGTGCAAACATGATTTAAAAAAATCTATGGGTGAGGAGCTCCTAGTAGACTTATACCAGAAAAATATTATTAAAACCAATGGTTTATTAAAATATAGTGGCTTTAGAAAACTTGAAAATCAAAGGAAGGGGGGAAAAGTACTTTAAATACTTATATCATTATCCTGTAATAATATTTAAGTTTATAATAATTAAAGTAAGGAATATTATCTATTGCTCCATAAGAAGGCAAGCCCTTTGTATGATTTTTATATGGATCTGGACTGAGCACATGGAAGTGATTCAGCTATGACCCCACCACAAAACAAAACTCCTCAATAGCATCTTCATCATCTAATATAGACATCCAATGAATTTTTATAAAAATAAAGCCAGTTAACTCTGTTTTCTATACATTTCATATAATTTATTGCAAAGCTAGATTAAGTTTAAGTAGAACATAGACAATCATCAATGCAGTTATCTTCTTTATTCTTTTTATACAGCTTATCTTTCACTTTTGATGTTCATTTTCCCGAAATAACTTGTCCATTGGTAGTTAGATACAGAAAAAGTAATAGGCTGTAGAGCCAGATGGACTAAGTCTTGAAAATTTTCCAATGTTACCATGCTATTTCTCTAAAGACATAGTATATGTTGGTGTGCTTTTTTTTAAAATGTCAGTTTGGTTCAGAGATACTTACTAAGCAGTGATATGTTAGAATTTATGTTTAGCACTTGAAATAACATTATTATGAAATGGAAATATTTTTTAAACTGGTATTTAACCACTCTTAAACTTTGATGATTCACTATATAGGGTAGTAGTATCTCAAAAATACGATATATTCAGTAGAAGCTCGTTAGGTATAAGGGACTCTTATCTGAAAATATTATGTTGAAGTAGAGCCCCTTTTTATTTTTTAGTATTTATATAAAAATTATCCTCAGCTTTCCCGTTTCTTTCTATACTTGCCTTGTAAACCACCAGTGGCTTTACCATCTACTCATTCATGGATAATTTTTAAACATACAATCCTATTTTCAACCTCTCTTTTGTGGTTTACTGTGCACCATGCCATCTCCAATTTCCTATGGACATATTTTCACTTAATATGTCCTCATACTTCATAATTGACATTTATAAACTGAATGTGTGGTCTGTCTTCTCCTGACTGATTTGCCTTCTGACTACCCTAAATCTTACTGTGAGCAACAGCTTCCAGCATATTAATTACCAGGTTTGATTTGGATGTTTTGCCTCTCCAGCCCAGGTACCATTCTTCCCACTGATGCATATGCATTCCTTCCAAGGTTATGTGCAAAAACATATATAAGAATAAAGTGTGTTATAGCTGAATTAATTGGTAAAGGATAGCAGGTTTGTTATGCTTCCCTTTTATTTCCTCCCAAAACACCTTTTTTTTTTCTTTTGTAATATCACTAAAATTCTTCATACTTTTTTCCCTGGTATGCTTAGTGCCAAGGCCTATGTGACTTGCTACTAGGGACAGAACATAACACCTTACAAGTCACAGGTGTTTAATAAATGCTTGATGATTAATGAAACAATCTGAAAATGCTGCTTAGAAACTAAAACGGTTTTTATTTTTCTTGAAAATTTTTATTTCCCTATACTGGCATGAATGGCTTAACTATTTTAAAAATGGAACATAAACTGTGTAGCTAAACTCAAACTCTTTATCTTCTTTGCTAATTGATAATTCCAGTGTTTTTCTTTTAAATGCACCAATGATATTTATGTAGTGTCTTCAATTTTCTCTTTTTTTAACCAAGACAGTTGTACAGTTTAAAAATATTTTAATTCCCCAACAGAATCATGTGATATTTTCACATGATTTTGAGTTTGGGCTTTGTCATTAGCTGCTAAATAATGACTGAGCTTTGGATTCTGGAAGTGTGATACAAGTGTCTGGAACCAGGTCATCAAGGAGCAAATGTCCTTCTGTCATATTTTTCATGTTGGCCAAAGTTCTCAAACTCCTGGTTCTCTTAGGACCTTACTTTCAACAAAAACCATTTAATACTTAGAAAAAGTTGAACTTCTGAGAGGAATGTGACATGAAATGTACAACAGTGCCACATGTTCAATTTAAGGCAATACAGGTTAGTAGCTAATAGGAAATCATGTGACAGTAACAAGATGGTCCAATTTTTCACTTGAATGATTTCTCTACAAAAGTCTAAATAGCAAACTTCATAGGATGTTTGCTTCACACAATGTACTTAAAATTTTTTTAACTTCAAATATCTAAATAGCATAGAGTATAACATAGTAAAGCCTGGTATTTGTAAGAAGAGGTGACTGTGATTTATCAATTTATAACCTTACTCATCTGTTTTTAACTGGGTGAATTTATCAAGACTGCATAAGTTTCCTTGTTGATGTTGACAAAGAGTGATCTAACAAAATGCAGTGAAACATGTGGTTCCAACTCACCTCATTTAGGAAGTCTAATCCTAAATGCCTGAGTTACAGGATAGTGGGAGGAGTATTAGCATCAAGCCAGTAGGAAAATGCAGAAACTTTCTGGTTTCTCAAAACCATTTATAGTTTATGACAAAATACAAATATGTTTTATAATGGTTTCTGCCCTTTAAAGTGTAGTATGAAATACATAGAATTCTTGGAATTATATGTGAATATTTTGTTGAAATACTAAATTCATAGGAACTTTGAAAAAGATATATATTTAGATTATTTTACAATCTCTGCCTCTTAGCAAAATTTACTCATTTTTATCATCAACTTAAACATTTGACTTGATGTTTAAAAGTTTTGGATTGAATTATGTAGCTATAAAATAATATGTATAGAAGTACATAAAGAACCAAAGTATACTGATATTTGGCAGTGTCAACATTTTATTTACCTTTCACTGAAAAAAACCCCTCAGGTTTAATAACTAATAAATTTATTAGAACCTCAAACAGTCTTTACTGTGTGGAATTTGAATATTTTCTTCTAGCTTAATAAATACACTCAGAAAAAGCAAGATTTTGGTAGACCTAGATTAATGCATTATTAATTCTATCACTCTAAAGCATTAAACACCTACATGCCTAGGGGCCTAACTTTGAACATTTTCAAATCAAATACTATAGAATAAAATATTTATAAATATGGAGTTACTTGCAAAAATTTCAAATAATAATCAAGAATAAAGTGTGTGCCATGGAGGCAACAAAGACCTGTGTAACCTTCATTAAATATTCTAGTTGAGTGACAAACCTGAAGCATTCAGAGAAAAAAATAAAGTACCAAGTGTATGAATGTCATTTTAAGTACAATAGTAATGAAAGTTCTATGTCTTTTATACAAAATGAATTTTATGTACTATTTTATTCATTTTAATCCTGACAGTGATCTTGTCGGATATGAAGATAGCGAGTCCCAGAAACATTAAAAAGATTGCCTATAGCCGCGGAAGTAGTGATTGGCAGGACTAAATTTAACATGTGCCTGCTGTTCTCTAAAGCTAAGGCTATTTCCATTGTATGTGTGTGTGTTTGTGTGTAATCATTCATTTATTAGTAAGAATTGAGAGGAAGAAATAATGTAGGATCTGGTAAGCAGCTTAAATTTAATGGAATAAGTAAGCTTTAAGCTTCTTTCTGGAATTGGAATAATTTAGATAGGGGAAGGCCTCTCCAGATTAAGGTAATGGCATAAACTTCAAGATAATCATGTCATGCCTTTCTTCTAAATAATGGTTCTTCAGTTAACTTTTGTTCTAGTCCTCTACTCTGTTATAGAGCCTCATTTTAAATGATTGCCAGAGACTTCAAACTAAATCAGAATCTCCAACAGTGTCATCTTCATCTAATGTAGACATCAGACCAATCTTTATAAAATGTGCATTCATTCATTCCTTCATTATCCATTTATTGAATGCTCACCTACCATGTGCCAGGTACTAGGTTAAGTGTTGGAGATATTATAGTAAGCCATGTAGTCTCTGTGTTTTTAGTAAGTCATGTAGTCTATGCTTTTTTGGATGTCTTCATAACCATTGAGGAAATCATTTGATATATGATTTTAAAGCTTAGGTAGGAAGTCTAGGTTACCAATAAAAATTTAAGGATCATCTTCAAATTGGTGATTGTTGAAATTGTCAGTAATTTCTAGGAGATAGAAGTAGACGGGAAAAAAAAACCAGGAAGAAGGCCAAAATCTTTTAAGGATGATGAATTTAAGAGAGCTAGTAGGGGATAGAGGAGAAAGTATCAGGAAGTTAAAGAGAACAGAATAGACAATGGAAGGAGTGCTGTTCAGTTGTCAGCTAGCTTTTGCCTTTACCAACCACACCAATAGCACAATGTAATATACATGACACAGTCTGAGGTGGAGAGTTAACACTTAGCCAACTGGTACAGCATATCATGCTATACTTATTTTTTCCCTTGGGAAATTGACAACGTGTTTTGCTGATGTTAACTTACAATGCATCTAAAGACTGACAAAAGGGAGAAGTTGAATCTAACATTGACATTTCATTCCTGCACTTTAGTTTGATCAGACTGATCAGTGACTCATAACTGATGCATAAGTGAGTACATTTTGATATTTAAGAAATGAATATACATATTACTTAATATTATAATGCTAGTAATTTTCTCACTCAATTCCTGTTTAAGGATATGTCACAACAGTGGTATTCAACTTCATTTGAAATTCAAAACACTGAAATTAATTTTTAAACATTTTTATTGAGTTGAAGCAAGAGAGCTAAAGAACAATTAAGTTAATTCACATTTGACCATATACACATGTAATGAATACATTTTATACTAATGTGATCTTAGTGCTTAGCTCAGTATTAACCTAGCAAGCCTGTAATTTTAAGTGTTGGTCTAGTTATTTTGAACCTATAGCTTTAAAAATGCATGAAGCTCATTTCACATAATGTGTGTAATTTTAAAATTAGATTAATTGCCCCCCTGCACTGTACTCTTTTCTGTCACCTCTTTCAGTTACAGTTATTTGTATATTTCTTGAATCTTATGTCATATGATCATATATATGTATCAGGATACAGATATGTACATACATGTACAATAATAATGGATGTTTAAATTTCTGAAACATTGGATACATTGTATAGTGAGATTCAAATTTCCATATCTTTATTCTATGTGTATTTTATTTTTATTTTATAGATGTGGAAATGGGGGCTCAAAGAATTCAATAAACTTCTTGGTTACATAATTATTTAATGGGACTAAAGATCTTGAAGTCAGATCTTCTGATTTCCAAAGTCCATATATTCCCAGGTAAATTAAGCTTACATGTTTCTTTTCTTTCCTTTGTTTCTCACATGCCATGCAGTAAGGTATTGATTTATAATCTTTTACATTTTAATAAATATTTAAGGTGTACATGTATTTGTCCTATATCCATGCAATACATCAAATAAATTATCCATTTAAAAAAAGACAATTTACATACCATTAAATAAACCAAATATTTTTACTCCCTGATATAAACTAGTTTAGTTAAACTATTAAGATTATGTAAGAATACAGACACACGAAACTTTTAGAAATGTCTGTATACAGTTATGCAATATATTTTAACATTCAACTCAATTTTATTGAAACATTTTGTTCCCTAAGAAGATTAAAAGATGTACAGAATGACCCAAAATGTCATACTTAGGCATCATTTCCAGTACATTTTTAAGGATAGGAAGAGTAAATTAAAAGTAGACGTGTAAAAAGTAGAGTATGTTGGTGGCCTTAGGAAAGAAATGATTGCAGGGTAAACTAAAATGAAACTCCTCTCTGGGAAAAAAGTAATTTAGTTTCATGAACAGCTGTACCTCAGAGGGTCAGGCATATGAGCAATTAAAATGAAACAAGTTGATTTTAATGCCTTAGTAACTGTGATTGATCTTACAGAGCTGTTGTTGACTATACATCAAGAAACAATTTAGGATCCAGTTTAAAACAAAGTTTATAATCCTTGTTTAATGGATTTTGGTACCTCAGGCTATACAGTGCTGTAAAAATGATTAAAATGTGCCCTGTCTCTGTGTAATCAATAAAACCTCTCTCTAAAATTAGGTTCCAAAGACTCCTCAGCAGGCTTGGCAGTGCCACGTCTGTAGAATTCCAAATGAGCCATCTATCATTATTTCCATACACAAGGTTCATTAGACACCTCATTCTTTATCTTATTAGCACCAAAGTCAGCTAAACAATCAAATCAAAAGGTCACCTTTAACAATACCTAGTTAAACCAAAACATACATCAAGACATTATTAATACATCAAATGCAGTGGTAAGAATTCCTACAAGGCCAATAAAGGGTTATTGTTAAAAGAACTGAAAATATACACATTACTAAGTTGAAGAAAAAATTCTAAAGTGGCATCTTAAAGAAATGGGTTTATTCTATTACTGAAATCAGTAAACACAAAAAACTCCTTTAGATTATATTATTTTAAACCATTTTTATTTTGTATATCATGAAATTGAATTTGTAGTTTTTATGAAACATATGTACAAGATCAGTAGCTTTGGAGTTACTTTAAATTATTTTTAAGATTATGCATCAGCCACAAGCACATGTTTACTGAATGTATTTGGTTTTTAAATTCAATTTTCATCACTAATATTTTATGATAGAGTTCTTTATTTTAAAGAAGTTGATGCATTTCAATTTTATAATTTATATAGCTAAAGAAATTTGAAGTTTAACTTTCATATACATTAAAGTTCAGTTCCCCTAGTAGTGAACGTTTTGCTTTTAAGTGAATCTAGTGAGAAATACATATCAACTCTGGAAATGTGTTCAGTTTATCATCCAATGTATCACATGAATAAAATGATACATAAACTTATTGCCTCTTTATGAATTCATCAATCATAATTTAATCAACTTTTATTTTGCTCTAATTTTATATACTTAAACTTAGTGGTCAATAGGATTAATTTCTACATCCATAGCTCATATATATGTATGTAGATTGCATCCTTTCCTTAATCTAACATCCTTTGATTCTTTATCCAATTGCAAAATAAATGAATACGTATTTGTGTTTCTATTGGGTCAGCTTGGGTCCACAAGAAAATATTTTAATGATTATTAGCCAGGAATGAAGAAAAATAGTTCTTGATGAATATTTATAATAACTCACTCAATGTTTTGTCATTGCTATATGTGTGGTAAGTCTGAAATATTTGTTAATGGCACTAGGTGCCAGATTATTTTGTGAACATTTCGGCTCTTGTAATCCCTCCCAAGTCAGCACTGTGCTTTAACTGCCATCATTGTGTTTATTTCTGCTTGGTACTTTCAGATACAAAATGTTTCTCCCTGCCCTCCCCAAATACCCAGCCCTCACTGCCACTGGGATATATCACTCAATTAAGAAATGTAAATCATTACGTTATCATGTAAACTGTAAAAAAACGGCTTGTTTTTCATTCTTTCATCACCCTAAAACAACACAGTGGAAGATGCAGGAGGGGAAATGTGACTTTCTATGCTGATATAAAGGAGGTCTTATTTTATTTTTTTTTTAAAGATTGTATTTATTTATTCATGAGAGACACACAGAGAGAGAGGCAGAGACATAGGTAGAGGGAGAAGGAGGCTCCATGCAGGGAGCCTGATGTGGGACTCGATCCTAGGACTCCAAGATCACGCCCTGGGCGTGATCTTTAGCAGGCACTAAACCTCTGAGCCACCCAGGGATCCCCAAAAGGAGGTTTTAAAAGAATTTAAGGAATGGTCAGGAAAGATGTTAAAATAAAGAAGAGGCAGGAGCAATTTGAAGAGAAGATATTGACTTGAAAAGTAATGAAGAGCTTAGGAGGATGAGTGGCTTAGTGTTTTTCAAATTGATTCAGAACATCTTAGAGAATCATAGAAGAAGAGCATTATAGACATAGGTTGATATTCATATTAATCTGAATCAGTTAAAAATATAAAAAGCGTGATACACTTCTTTCAGTTTTTGTTTTGTTTCTCTTTTTAGGATTTAAGATTTGCTTTAAAGAACAGACCATGTTAAGATTATAATAGTATGGCACTGGGACTAATAAACTACTGGAAGATACTGGAATATTCCTAGTTAAGTATCTTCGTTGTTCAAGGGTGTAAAATTAAGGAAGTGAAAGGAGTTTTGAATTTAGTGCTAATCTTAATGATCAATGAAGTAATTATGACTGATAACACAAAGGATATTATCCTATACAAGGAAATGGCTGGCATTATTAGTAATAAATATGGGAAGTAACTGCATATTGTAGAGAACAGTGTTAGACTCCTTTCAGCTGCTTGCATGGGTTGTTTTTTTTAAGGGACATAATTACTATGCTGGGTTCCAAGGCTTCTAGCTCCCTCCCAGTCCCCCACTTTAGAACAACTCCACTGGTGTAGAAATATTTAACCGGGAATCCATGTCCCTCCATCAGTTCATCTTGTGCAGTCTTAGGATCAAAAGGATGCCACAGTTTCTCTGTATTTGGGCAAACCAGTGTCGCTTTTCCATGATTATTTTTTTTATGCCTCCAGCTGCATGTTTAAGTGAATGTATTTTGATGTCAGATAAGCCTATTTTGAATGCTATGTGACTGCTTCCTCATCTGTAAAAGGCAATAATGCCTATCTGAAAAAAAATTTGCTAGAGGGTTAAGTGTAAACTGCCTAGTAAAATATCTGGCACATATTAAGTGCTCAATAAATGTTAATTATTACTATTATGGTTAGCTCTCAAATTGCTATCTCATGGAGTTTATAGCTTTTCAGGATGTTTATTACTTTTTGAATGCTGCCTCAAGTTCTGTTTGCTTCACAAACAGTTTTATTCATAGGCAGCAATATTCAACTTCATTTCAAAGTAAACAACTTTCCTTTTTAAGGTAGATGGAAAAGAATAGGAGATAAGGAATATAATGAAAGAAAACTGACAATAACAGAAGAGCAGCTGCACTCAGGGCAGGGTAAAGGGGAGATTTTGGGAAAGAAGTATGTCTCCCTTCCATACACACTTCTACTTCCACCTTTTTACATGAGTCCTGCTCACAGGGTCCTGCCCTGGCTGGCAAAAGAAGAGAAGAGCAGTGTTTGAGGATAGGTCTCAGACATGGTGTGCTCTGCAGCTATCCAAGCTAGGAGCGAATACCAAGCCCTCTAGATGTTTCTATGAGCCATTTGTTTAAGGTATCCACTTGCAGTCATTCATTTCCCCTTATGTATTTAAAATATTTATCACGGATAATATTAATATTGTGGATAGTGTAGATAATGAAAAAACAAGGCTTACTCATCTTTAAGTGACTTATACTCTAACACTACAGACAAATAACTAAAAAAAAAAAAAAACAGGGTGTGGTGGAAGCACATAGTGAGGCCATGATGGAGACAAAATAAGGAGGAAGACTTAAATTGGAAGGACTTAAGTTAGTGACACTTTCTACTTCAGAAATGCAAGCAAAGTCATAAAACATACGTGGTGTAAACTGTAAAGGAGTTGTAGTAATAACTTCCTTTCTAGTCTCTTCAATCAGAATCATGGCTTTTGGCAAATGAAGCAAGACAAGTAAAAGCTTAAATATTAAAGGGCATATTTAAGGATTGTGGATATCTGTCAGCAGCTGGCTAAGGGCAGTCATATAGCATGATTTTAGGGCAAGCGAAGCATTCAAACATCCCCTTCTTGGGGCATGGAACCAAAAGAGAAAAAAAAAACTTCCCATTTTGAAAATTTCAGATGATTTTTCCTTTTAAGTAGTAAGTTTCAAGATATTCCATTTTTCTCAATGTTTAAGTTCTAAGTAGTACACCTGATATTTACAAAATTAAACCAAAGTCAAAGGTTTTGCTTAATTTCAGGGTGGAGGTCTGTTGTTTATTTTCTTGACAGATGTGCTTGCCCAATGTTTGGTGTTGATATTTACATTTCCATCAAGGGAATAAAACTCAGAAAGTCCATCTATCTGTACTTCTAATCAGGTGCCTATCATAAAGAAGTGAAGTTACTAATTTTTAAAAAAGAGAACTACAGAGCAGAATGCTTTTTTAACGCTTGGGTAACAGCGGGTGAATAGAAAAAACATTCTCAGGGTAGCAAATGCTGTCATTCCTAAGGGTGGATATGCTCAATCCCATACCCTTGATGGAGTAATAACTGCTGGTCTCTAGATATTCTTGAAAGTGAAAAAATGGTGAAAACTTTTTCAATTGAGTTATTCTCTGTCCACTCTACATTGAAAACAGTTAAACTCTGATTAGATACCAAAGTACACATCTTCTGGGCAGCCTGGGTGGCCCAGCAGTTTAGCACCTGCCTTTGGCCCAGGGCATGATCCTGGAGTCCCCGGATCGAGTCCCACATCAGGCTCCCTGTGTGGAGTCTGCTTCTCCTTCTGCCTGTGTCTCTGCCTCTCTCTCTGTGTGTGTGTGTATTCTCATGAATAAATAAAATCTTAAAAAAAAAAGTACGCATCTTCCAGTTGTTTGTTTTCTATTTGAAACCTAAGGAAGGAAAAGTGGGTAACCAGTCATCACTCCTTTGTTTGAAACTGTAGATCTAATCTTACGTAAATATAAGAAAAATTCCAGAGTGAACAAAACTATTGTATGTGATTTTTTTTTAGCTTCCTAGGTTTTAAATTTTTTAGCATGAATAATGTTGACAAAATTTAATGAAACAAGAATAGTATGGAAATAGATTTAAAGATAATTCAGGTTTTTCCACTCTTGCTTTATCCAGTTGTTATTATTTGCTCATTTTATTATTAAGTTATCTTAAAGGTCTTTGCTTGTGTTCAATGTATCTAGGTAACAACTATTTATTAGTTTATAGAAATATTTTTCATCCTTTTTCTCACTCTAGAATAGGTAGTCTTTCATGTATATATATTGTAATTTATTCATCTTCTATGGTTGGGCAATTTACATGTTTATAATATTTTGCTATCATAACTTAATTTCTATACTTGAAGTATTGTATTTTTGGAGGCAGGTATATTCTAGGTGAATTTTTAGAAAGATTCCTAGAAGGACCCTAGAAGTTGAATTGCTGGTTGAAATGCAAATGTCATTTACTGAGTATTGCCAAATTCCCCTCTAGTGTTTGAGAAGACTGTATACCTTGCCAACAAAATGAGTTGCCACTCTGATAGGCAAGCAAGGACACTGCAATGACATTTTCATTCTTGATATGAGTGAAACATTGCATATATCATGTTTAAGGGTCATTTAGATATTTTTTTTCTGAAGGATGGTTAGTCATGTCTTTTTTGCTATTTTTCTAAATTTTAAGAACATTTTTCTTAGATACAAATTGCAAACATTGTCTCCTAGTTTGTCATTTGTATTTTGACTTTACTATTGATGTTTCTTGCAATAACTTTATATTAACTATGCTTTAATTTTTGCATAGATATTTCTTTTTCACTTAATCTCTGATTCATTTGGAATTTATTTTGGTCATAATATGAGTTATGAATCCATTTTAAAAATTTTTTTATTGGAGTTCAATTTGCCAACATATAGCATAACACCCAGTGCTCATCCTGCCAAGTGCCCCTCTCAGTGCCCATCACCCAGTCACCCCGACCCCCCACCCACCTCCCTTTCCACTACCCCTTGTTCGTTTCCTAGAGTTAGGTGTCTCTCATGTTTTGTCACCCTCACTGATATTTTCACTCATTTTCTCTTCTTTCCCTTTATTCTTTTTCACTAATTTTTATATTCTCCAAATGAATTAGACCATATAATGTTTGTCTTTTTCTGATTGACTTATTTCACTCAGCATAATACCCTCCAGGTCCAACCACATTTTTTAAACAAATGTGACCCATAGGGTTTGTAGATGCCTTTTATCAGATTGAGAAATTTCCTTTTATTTTTAGTTTCCTGAGAGTTATCATGAATGGGTGTAAATTTTATGAAATGTTTTTCTTCATCATTTTATATAATCATGCGGTTGATCTTTATTTTGTTAATATAGTAGACTATATGAATTGATTTTTTAATATATAACCAGCCTCTCATTCCTGGAAGAAAATCCATTTTATTGGTAGATTTTTCTTGACTTTATATTTTTGAGCAGTTTAATGTCTAGGTTTATGAGGGATATTGTTCTGTAGTTTTCTTTTGCTTTTCTGTCTTTTTCTTTATGGTACTGTATTTTGTCTGTTTTGGTACCAAGGAAATACTCATCTCATAGAATAAATTGGAAAGTGTTCCTTTGTCACTTATTTTTAGGTCAAGATGTTTTAGAATTAGTCATAGTTCTTCTTTAATGTTTGGTGAAATTCTCCACTGAAAGTGTCATAGCCTGGAGATTTCTGGGGGAGGTTTTTAATTATTCTTTAATAGTTTTAGCTGTTCAGGTTATGTATTTCATCTTGGTGAGATCTGGAAGATGATGATTTTAAAGGAATTTCTTCAGTACATTAAATTGTCAAATTTATGTGAATAGAACTTCTTCAAACATTTTTTACAATCAGGCAGCATTATATTAAATATTTTCCTAACTTTGGTAACTAATTAATAATCACCCTCACAATTTCAATTGTACTAGTGTGTCGAGGCATTGTAAGAAGGCAAGAAAAAAAAATCTAGTTGAAATGATAAGGTTGCTTAGCACATCTCAGTGCTAGCATAAATTTATAAAATAATCTATTTCTAAATTCTAAAATAAGTGGAAATTGACAGAAAAAAACTTACAATAGCATCAAAAGTGTGAAATACTTAAACAGCAGATATGCCAGACTTGTATATCCAAACCTGTAAAATCTTGCTAAGATAAATTTAAGAAGAACTAATGAAGGAAGAAATATACAATGTTTATGGACTAGAAGAAACAATATTATTAACTTTTTTTTTTTGCAAATTTATATGTAGAATTACAGCAACCCAAGTCAAAATCCCAGAGACATTTTGTAGGAATTGATAATCTGATTTGACTGATTGATTGATTGATTGGATTCCCCCTTGCCCCCACTTAACCTGCCATGTTTCATTCCATCAAATTCTCAGCCCACATAAGATCATTTAGATAGCACTTCATTAGGAATAGGAAGGCCATTGAGAGAATCCAGGATTCTTTCAAGCAAATTTCCTATCATCTGTCATCTGACTAAATGAGTAGCACTTCCAGTATAAGGTGTCAGAGTGATGTTATTCAATTCAACAAAGGATGATCTCTGGGCAGTGGCTATAGAAATGATCATAGACCTAAAACTAAAACCTAGGACTCTAAATTTCCAGAAGAAAATTGAAGGAATTTCTTGGCTTACACAAAATTTTCTTAGGACACAAAAGGAGTGAATCATAAAACAAACTGGCAAGTTTTGTTGCATCCGAATTAAAAACTTCTCTTCAAAAGACATTTAATAAAATGAAAAGACTACCTAAAGGCTGGGAGAAAATACTTGTCAATCTATTTCTCATAAGGACTTATATTTAGTGTATAACAAGAATGCCCAAACTCAAAAATTAGAAAACAATCCATTACAAAATGCCAAAGGACTTGCTTGTACAGACATTAAACCAAAGAGGAAAAATGACTGGCAAATAAGCACATGAAAAGATGCTCCTCAAGGAGCTACACATTAAACTCCAATGATATACCCTTCCTACAGTTTAGAATAGTAAAACAAACAAGCAAGCAACAACAGAAAACTCAAGCAACAACTAAGAATACCAAAAGCTGAAAAGTTGCAGGACCATGGATCTTTCATGTTGCCTGTGGAAGTGCAACATTGTACAGCCATATATATAAATCATACAATCCAGAGATCTCACTCACTTCCCCAGGCACAGGGAGGGAAATGAACAATATGTCCATACAAAGACTAAGTTTTATAGCAGCTTTTTCATAATCAACAAAATTTGTTGTATTTTTTTAAAGATTTATTTATTTATTTATTTATTTATTTATTTATTTATTTGTGTGTGTGTGTGTGTGAGAGAGAGAGAGAGAGAGAGAGGCAGAGACACAGGAGGAGGGAGAAGCAGGCTCCATGCCGGGAGCCCGACGCGGGACTCGATCCCGGGACTCCAGGATCACGCCCTGGGCGGAGGGCAGGCGCCAAACCGCTGAGCCACCCTGGGATCCCCAAATTTGTTGTATTGATTATCTATTGATGTATAATCAACTACTTTAAAAATTGATTTAGAACAAAACTGTTTACCATCTCACTTTTTTGTTGGCCAGGAATTCAGGAGTCACTTACCCAAGTCTTTATAGTTTAGGATCTCTCTAGTGGTTTCAGCTAGGATATTGGTCAGGATGTAATCACTTGAAATATTAACTGGGAATGGTGGAAATACCTCCATTTTTGCTTTCTCACATAGCTGTTTAGCGGGTATTGGCTGTTAGCGAAAGGCCTCAGTTCCTTGCCATGAGCCCTTCTCTAAAGAGCTGCTTGAGTATCCTTATGGTGTGTGACCTGGGGAAGATGGACCAGTGTGTGATCAAAAAAAAGAAAAACAAAAAGTAGACAATACTTATCTTCCCTGCATCTTAATTCATCTATTACATCATGTTATTCTTTGATTTAGAAACATGCATGAGGCACCTACCATGTACCACAATCTATGCTAGGTAGTAGAAATGGCAAAATAAATGAGACAAAGCTCTTGCCTTTATTTTTATTTTAAAAAGATTTTATTTATTTATTCATGAGAGAGAGAGAGAGAGATAGTCAGAGACATAGGCAGAGGGAGAAGCAGGCTTCATACAGGAAGGACTCAGTCCCGGGACTCTGGAATCATGCCCTGAGCCAAAGGCAGCTGCTCAACTGCTGAACCACTCAGTCATCCTGTTGCCTCTAAATACTTTCTAACGTGTTCATACAAATAGACACAAAGCAGAGTTCTTGAAATATACCTTTGCAAGTTTTTAAATATACCTCTTTTTGAAAAGTCATTTTCATTGAAGTAAGCCTATGATGTACTTTTTAAAAGAATACAGATCAAATTTTTTTAATTACCATAAAAAGTTTTTTCTATAGATATTTCAAAATCATTTCAAGTACATTTACATTCTTAGAGGTAAACTGTAGAATCCAATATGAAATACAAATCCATGTTTTAGTATTAGAAATTCCAGTAAAATATCCATCTCCATGAAAACTAGGACTATCTTTAGTTACACTCTCTAAATATAATGAACAATAATCTGAAATTTTGATAGATCCTTTTTATATCCCTGTAATTAAAAAGAAAAACTTTTACTAAACTATAATATGCACATTGAAAAGAGCACTTATTGCAAGTGTGCTGTTTGAGGAATTTTCCCAAACTGAATAATCTGTGTCACCAGAAACAGAGGTCAGAACCGTAGCGCCTTGTGCCCTTTTTTGAGGACTTCCTCTCCCCAGTAGTAACAGTTATCCTGAAATCTGTTGGTTTGGTTTAGTTTTGCTTGGTTTTGATCTTAATGTAAGTTGAGCTATACTGGGTGTAATCTTGTTTCTAGTCACTGTCTTTAATGTCATGTCTTGAAATTCATCCTGTGCTGCATATGACTTTAGATAATTCTCATTTCTGTGCATTCCTTGTGAACAACCATAATTTATCAGTTCCACTCTTGCGGGCATTTTGAATAGTCTCAAGTTTGGAGATATACCAAGATATTGCTGTAAACATTTGATTGCTGCATGGTTTTTGGTGCACATATGTATACATTTCTGCTAGGCATACACCCAGGAATGGAATAGCTGGGTTTAGGATAGGCATATGCTCGGATTTAGAAGATCCTGCTAAAGAGTTTTGAAAGTGGTTATATATATTTTATCTTAAAATTTTCTCTTGCTTGTTCCTCACACTAAATCCCAGCATGACAGAACAAATATTAGAACAGACATTGTCCAAAGTAATTTGTAAGAAGAATTTATTTGCAATCTCAAGAATTTACACCAGCTTTATTTTTTATTTTCTCACATGTCTGAGTTTATTTTAACAATCACTTAAATTATTTAATATCCATCCAAAAATGAGTAAAATTGAAGTACCCAGAGGGTCATTGTCACCTGTATATCAGCTAATATGCCATCCTTCTACTCACAAGGATAACCCAATTTAAGAAGTATGGGGGTAAACTAATACCAAGGTATAATAAGAGCAGAATGGAGCTAATGTCTATTGAATGTCTACTGTATGATACTCACTGTCTGGGGTGAGCATGTACATAATAATCTCATTATCCTTCATACTATAAATCCTCCTGAGGGAGACATTGTTATCCTCACTTATATAAATTAAAAATAAAGAAGTAGAGGATATGTAGAATGTATCTAGTCTATTTCATCGAGTTTGTGTTTTATCAGTTTTTAGAAATGTAACTTTTTATTTTATTTTGCAAGTTTGTATGGGAAGGATAGAGTGGGGTAGAGGACAGAAGATGTGCTTGAAAATGCTCTACACTAGATGTAAAAGACCAGGATTTAAATCATGTTCTGCAGCACCTGGTGGTGTTCTGCAAGGCAAGAGTATTAATTCTGAGTTTCAGTTATCCTTACATGTAAATATGAGATAATATTCTTCTCTTCCTACTTGCATGGATTTTTGTGAGAATGACACATGAAAAAAAGATAACAAAATGATAATGCCGTGTTACACAAATTACTTAGTCTCCTCATTGTTTCTGTGCATAATTTTTCCTATAATGTTCTTCCCCAATATATGTGTGCCTGAAACACAGTGCTCATTCTTTTGGAAGTTTTCATTAAATAACATTTGCATATTTTAGGCACTTTTTAAAGAATTTCACATTATTTTGGGTAAATTTCCTAGAAGTGTGCTATATACATTTATATTTAAATTTCACATTATTAAAGAATAATGTGTAGTATAAATACTAATCTCCAGTAATTTTTTTCCAGTAATTTTTACCCAAGGTGAACATACTTTTACAAATACCAATGTTAAAACAAAATGCAGCCCTTTATTGTGCACCAAAAAGGCTATGAATGAAGTTTTCTTTTTGATATGACTGAAGACAGTAGATTTGTTAGGTGATAGCTTGGCAGTTATTATCAATTTCTGGTTCAACTGTTTGATTGTTTTACTTTAACAATTAGCAAAAGCTAATGTGGACTTAACTGAATTGAAGACATTCAGTGTGATCATGAATGTCTTGAAGTTTAATATACAATGTTAGTTTTGTGCTTTAGGAAAGAGAAAAAAGGGAGTTATGAAAAATCTATTTTAAAGGGTAAAAAATATTTAGAAAAATAACTCTTTTCAACCCTTTAATCCTTGATGTAATGTAATCTTACTTAATCTATTCTTGCTCTCAAATAGTTCAACTTATTCACACATACTACTGAAAAAAATCAAATATTTAAGTACAGTATTATCAATATCTGAAAGCATTTGTGGAAGACATGTTTCCAGTTATTAAGAAAGGTGATATTTAAACATTATGTTACAGTTTGATAATGCCTTTGACAAGGAACCAAAACAATAAACACAGGCTCTATAAATTTTAATACGTATTTATATCAACCTGACCCATTGTTTTCAATACCTATGACAAATTTCTACAAAGAACTATTTTCAAAAAATTTACATAGGAAATAATAGATGTTCAACGGATCAAAGTTTTATCATGATAAATATTTTTGTATCTCCTGTTCTTGTTTTCCATGCATAATTACAAACTAATCTCCCCCAGAACTCTTTAAGAGACTTCCGTAAAATGTTGACATGGAGAAAAGAAAAATATGCATTTTGATATGTTTACAATATGCTCAGAAACTTGTCTTAGATTCTTAACCAGGGAATATGCTTGTGGATTGAAGCATAACCAGGGAATATGCTTGTGGATTGAAGTTATCATGTTTGTTAGTTCTGATGAGAATTGAAATTTTAGTCAGCAATTTACAAATTATTTCAGGTTTTAGAAGGAGGCGAGGCTAAGTAAGTTTGAAGAACAGAAAGTACTTGTAGGTGCTGAGCATATTCATGATTAAGAGGTTGCTCCTGGAGAAGGGAGAACAGAGAGGAAAATATATATATCCCGTTTTGGAAAGTTAATAACAGGGATTTTTCAATTCCTATTTTAAAATTATTATGTTATACAGACACAGCCCTATCCCTCCTGGGTATAAATCTGATAATTATAATGCAGATAATTATAATGGGAGTAGTGACTGAAGTCTTAGATATAATATTTTAACCTTTAGCAAAGTAATGAAGTATATGCACATGTAAAGCATCAGATATTTCAGGAAGGCTTATTGTGAAATGAGAAACATCTCTTTCCTCCCTACCTTCATAATAACCTGACTCCCTGGAGATATCTGCAAGCATTTTTTCCATAATTAATTATTTTATTATTAACCTTTATATCTCTAAGTATCATGTTTAATTAGTGATTTGTTGATCATCTATAGATCATGACAGTTATTGTTGTTTTTATGATTTTTTCCAGCACTCTCCTGCTTTATTATTGTTTTTTTGACTTGTTCATTTCTTTGCTTGGAATATCTTTCTCTAAAGCATTCTATGTTTACTTCACTCCAATCTCCTCAAATGTCATCTCCGTTGAACAGCTGTGTGTCTAAAATAGCTCTTCTCCCTTCCCCCAATATATTTTTCCTGATTGTATTTACCATTGCCTGATATTATAAATTTGTTGCATAACTTATTTACTTCCTCTCTCCCATATCTGTGTGTAAGTTCTGTAGTGAGAGTATCTTTTTTGCTTATTGGTGTGTGTCTAGTGTCTAGAACAGTGTTAGACACATTTTATGCATTTTTATCAAATATTTGTTAAATCAGTGAATGAAGTGGTTAGTAGATATAAATTTTATTGTTTTAAAATTTAAAAGTCTTATAAACTTGAGGAATATTTATCTTGTTTATAATATTGTTAATGAGAGCATATCAGTTTCAGTGAAATCTAGGATACACTTAAGATAACCAAACCTACTATTCCTGTGCACAAATGTTATTTATCTTTGATATTCAATAGATGTGATATGTGTGTTTATGTATGTATTATGTCTTTGTAACCCCCCTAATAGTGTTTATAGAGAAAACAGAATGAAAAATATGTCTTAATCCTTATGAAGCAAGGCAGTATTATCCAGTCCTAAAAGAAATATCCCTGAGAAGACAATGTTAGTTTATGATAAGAGTAGAATGTCTGTATTTATCGTGTGGTTCCCAGTTTCATGCATTCTACCAACTGGGGACACAGCAACATATGATGTGTGTTGATATAGGGGTCCTGGAGGGTGGGCCCCAAGCCCTTGGGGTGTCTTTTCCAAACTAGTGCCTCATTTGCACCTTCAAAAATATGTCACAAAGAAAGCCACTTAATGTTTGTCGTGCTATATGTATTTCATAAATTATTTTGGAAAAATATTTGACCTTCCTGTAGGAAGTTGGAAGGGTAGTCTGGAGTGTTCCTGTACACACTTCACCTAGCTTTTCCAAATGATGGTATTTTACATACTCATTTGTCAAAACTAAGAAGTTAACATCGCTGCAATGCTGTTAATGTTACAGATTTTTCCAGTTAGGATATTTTTCTGTTCCAAGATCTAATCCAGGATATTACATTGTATTTAATCATAATGTCTCCTCCTTGCCTCCTCCAGTCTAGGATGGTTTTTCAGCCTTCTTTGTTTCTCATGACCTTGACAGTTTTGAAGAGTACTAGGTTAGGTATTTTTTGAGAATTTGTGCTTGATATTTTCTCATGGTTAATCTGGGGTTATAGATTTCTAGGGGTAAAATACTTAATGCAGAACATGTTAAAGAAGTTACTTAGATAGAAGTCCTGGTATAATTGTAAGCTTACTAGAAGACCAATTACATTTTTAAAAATTCTCATTTCTCAAGAGTCTGTGGGCTCTTTTCATGTCAATCAGTAGCACAGCAGAATTGAGATTGTATTTTTATTTAAAATATGGATTTGTTAGATGTCTGAAATTTTGCTTGTATCAAGGGATAAGCAAGGGTAATGTTTTCAAATTGGCACTGATACTTGCCAGTGGTCCCTTGAAACAAAAAGTTGCTATTCTTGATGCTGCTGTTCTTTTGCTGTTTCTTTTCTTCTTCCTCTTCATCTTCCTCACTTCCACCTCCTCTTTATATTAAGCAATCGCTGTAATTTTTATAAACTCTATACAGCCTTTAGATTTAGTGAGACATTTTCCTTTATAACCTCCCACATATTTTCTATTTTTGAACAAAGCTTTCACTGTAATAATCAGCATTGATAAAGATAATTCTTATGGCAATTTATTTGTTCATTTCCACTCTGGGTGGGTTTTTGAGATTCTATTTTTTAGCATGTCATGTTGTTGAAAATGTGTCTCCTTATTCAAGTTATATATTTAGAGCTTCTCCTATTCTCCAGTAGAGACAGACAACAATAGCTATTTGAACTATGCAATCTATTTCAATATATATATTGTATTTAACTCCTGATGGTATTGGTATGGCTGATAAGAGTGCTTGTATCTGTGCAACCACAATTGCTTGCCAAATAACCATTGCTAATTCCATAATAAATTATAATTCACAAACAAAATGTGTTTTAGATGGTAAGAGTATTGTTCTGTTGACTGGAATTCTAAGAAAAATCAAGATAAAGTCTTGAAAAAAATTTAGGTGATTTTTAAAAGATTAGGGCTAGAAATTCTTATTTAGAGAGACAAGAAAAATGTTCAAGACAAAGCAGAGGATAAAAATGGACCTTTGTGAACTGTTTGGTCAGTAACTAAAAGGCATACATCTATATATTCTATTTTTTATCATTACATGTTATTATGTACATTTTATGATATTATGGGGTTTGGATACAGACCTTTTATTCAAGAGCATTTTCTTGCCTATGATGAAAAACAGCTCATCTGCATTTGTCTTCATACAGTATCAAACAATAACTTACTATTCACATAAAACAAAAATAACAGTGAACACTTACATAGCACATACCATGTATAGGGACTAAAGTTGATGGGGAAGAACAGATTTCCCCAAGAAGACAATGTGAGTTTATGATAAGAATGAATGTCTGTATCTATCCCATGGTTCCGAGTTCCATGCATTCTACCTGCTGGGGACGCAGCAACATAAAATGTGTGTCGATGTAGGGTCCTGGAGGGTAGGCCCCAAGCTCTCAGGGTATCCTTTCCACACTGGCCTTTTGTCTGCTCTATCAGGCTGGTAACTCCTGAGTGGTGCAGTCTGTGTGTGATAAGGGCAGTGATTCCAATGGGAACATGCCCACTGTCATAACTCCTTTGCCTTGTTCCTATGTAGACTTCTCTATGGATCAAATACTCCTCACTTTTGGAGAGTGGTGCTGGCTGAGGCTGTGCTGGCAGCTATGTGCATAATGTAATCAGATATTGCATCCAAAATTTCTAAAGCAGTAGCTTTTCCAGCATCTAGTACACCATATTACTAGAAATGGGCAGTGTCTGCATCTTTGAAAAAAGGAATAAAATAGATCATCAGTTAGCTTATCCTAAACATGATATGAAGCATAAATTATGTATATTTATATGTAAATTAAGAAAAGATAGTGGGGAAGTATCAAAGAAAACTAAAAATTCATGTCATGATTCCTCTCAGATCCAGTCCCTGGATTTCCGAGTTCTCCAGTGGGAAATATATCTTCCCAGCTCCCAGGCTCTCTGTTATCTGAGAATAGGCTAGGAAAAGCAGCAAGGAAAGCCCAGAATATTTTCTGACTCCCACATTTAGATAATGCCTTAGAAACATCTTTATCTTGTCTGTGATTCTAGCTCTCACTAAGCAGTCAGTCCCTTTCATAGTCTCAGAGGCCTCAGCTACTGAATTCTTGTTCTCACTTGACAGCCCTGATTTCTGGGCTCTGGTTACAGTACCTGTTTCCTCTGTCCATCTAGGATAGCAGCTTCTTGCTATTGCTCCTTTGGAGTTCCTTACTGTTTTCTGTGTAGCCATTCAGCTTTTCCATCACTTGCATAACCAATTCCCTTCATTAAATGTTCTCTATTTGAATACCTAGAGTGGTTTCTGTTTTCTTGACCAGAGACTATCATGAATAATTTGCTCCTCTCTATTGAAACTTGAAATCTGGATGAAATAAATAGGTTCAAAGAAATATAACTTAATCAAACTAACTTCAGGAGAGATGAACTCAATATAGCAATCTAGAAATCAGATTCATTAAAGATTTGGCATCACCTCCTGTCCCCAGCAAAACAAATTCAAGAACAAGGCCCAAAGTTCTATTTATGCTGTAGTCTAGATAATTCCAATGTGATTTAAGTTTATCAACATGTCTCAGAAACAGAATTTGCAAATTACTTTTATGGAAAATGTTTTACGCTGATACCAAACCTGGCAATGAAACCATCAAAAGGAAAAATACAGGCCAGTCCCATTTGTGTCATGAGTAAATATCAATAAAAACACTCTAAATATTAACTAAAAATCACAGCATTGGGCAGCCCGGATGGCTCAGCGGTTTAGTGCCGCCTTCATTCCAGGGCCTGATCCTGGAGACCTGGGATCGAGTCCCATGTCGGGCTCCATGCATGGAGCCTGTGTCTCTGTCTCTCTCTCTCTCTCTCTCTCTCTCACTCTCTCTGTGTCTCTCATGAATAAATAAATAAAATCTTAAAAAAATCACAGCATTACATTTAAATTAAAATTTATAACTGTGAATGGGAAATGCTCTTACAGACATTTCATTAATGTGAGGAATCCAGCAGAACCTCATTTATTCCCCTTTACACACAGAAGGAAACCAAACAAATAAAATCCTTAAGATTCACTTACAAAAAAAAAACACTCAATATTCATGTCTTCATCAGTCAGATTCCAGTTTGAACACTTACATAAGATAACAAATTGAAAAGCAAAGCCATTTGATATTAAAGATTATGTTCTACAAGCTCTAAAAATCAGCATTAAATGACAGTATTGGGAATATTTATTTATTTTGCAAGTAAGTTGCAAATACATTTGTTATAATTGCAGAAAATAGACAAATATGGTTAAAGTTCCCATTTTTATTCTATTCTGTGTCTGGGACCACAAAGTAATACATTGATATTTTTATCACTATTTGTAATTTGGTATCTCATCAATGCAGATTCTCTGGCCTCAATTTATAATCCCAAGTGGCATTGGCATCCATTGATGTGGATGGAGCTACAGGGTCTTATGCTGAGTGAAATAAGTCAATTGGGAAAGACAATTATCATATGATTTCATTCATATGTGGAATTAAGAAATAGTGAAAGAGATCATAAGGGAAGGGGGAAAACTGAGTGAGGAAAAAATAGAGAGGAAGATAAACTATGAGAGACTCCTGACTCTGGGAAACAAGCAAAGGGGAGGAGGGTTAGGAGGTGGAATAACTGGGTGATGGGTACTAAGGAGGGCCCTTGATGGGAGGAGCACTGGGTGTTATACTATATGTTGTCAAATTGAATTTAAATAAAATATTTTTAAAATATAGTGAAAAAAATTGTGCCACAAAATCTAAAAAGAAATAAAAAAAGAAAGTAACTTTTCTGAATTTTCAAAAATAAAAACCAAATTTTAATCACCTATGCTAGGATTTTTCTCCACCAAAAAGTTATCACAAAACTGTCATTAAAAAACTAGCAAAAAAGTGTATAGCTAATAGTTATAATCAAAGTATAATAAAATTGATTCAGACAATAAAAGAATTTTTTTTCTGTTTATTGTGATGTTTGTGGGATTTATCAGCTTTAAAAGTATGCCCTGTTGGTTGTGACTCCTTCTTTCCCCTCAAGTGAATATGAATATTAATTTTTATTCTTTATTATGTATTTGTACCTTTGCAAATACATAAAAAACTTTTTCTTAGAAACTGCTTATAAAATTAAATAAGCTTGAGGACTTTAAAAGTTTTCCTTTCTACAAGCCATCTCAGATCCTTCAGGTTGTTTGCAAAATTTGGTAGTAGGCAAAAGACTCAAAATCCAAAGAATGTGAATTCAAAGTTTGTGGCAATCACCTAGGAACTGAAGGGCAAGAGGGCTCTAGCAGATGTAAGAGTTAAACTAACATATTGGAACAATCACAATCAGTAATGCCCTTCTGGAAACCCATGTTGCTCATTAGCATACCAGTATGTCTGAAGATCCCTATGCCAAGACATGAGCTTAGTGTGTTCATTCTGGCATTTGTCACAGGTATTTAATCGCAAAACCTTTAGTCTTGGCATATATGTAGACATTTTGAAACATGTTTGGTAAATATTAGAATAAAATGGTCATCAATAACTTTCTGCAGCTAGATTGCATAAGACTTCCAAATACCAGAACATTTCCATTGATTTATATTTTACTGCATACATAGTCAGTATGATATTTCATGCTATTTTCCTCTAGGAAAAAATGGATCCAGCACATGCCAAGCCTTTTCCACAGGTGGTCTTTAGCTAAATAACTGCCAAAAAGACATTCCTTGGGGGAGTTAGTAGGGGAGATTA
Organism: Nyctereutes procyonoides; assembly: GCF_905146905.1. Lineage (NCBI taxonomy): Eukaryota > Metazoa > Chordata > Mammalia > Carnivora > Canidae > Nyctereutes > Nyctereutes procyonoides. Next base: position 1,379,640 of record NW_026575130.1, read on the forward strand.
AAAATCAGCTTTCGCTGTTGCTTTTTCAAACCCAAAAATACTGAACATTACTTGTAACTTTCTTGGGCTATTGTGGAATCTTATCATTCATGGATAAAGAGTAATTTTAGATTATAAAGAAGAGACAATTGAAAAATCATCTTTCAATTTAGTCGAATGATGCTTTTCTTAATTCCTGCCTACTTTGTTTTATGAGTATTTTACGGGAATGTTTTGATTGCCTGTTCATATGACAATTGAGGAAACTTGTTTTCACAGGCAAGCTAGAGCTCCATTTAACCACATTATTTCTAGTACTTATCTAATATGCACGTGTATCCAAAAGCATGTGGAGAGAAGGGCTTTTAAAATTTAAGGCACACATTTTGAAAACCAAACATGGCAAGGGAACCAAGATTGTGTGTCTGTGGATAGTTATATTGACTTTCAAACTGCAAATGTTATTGGAAACTACTTTAGAAATCTTCCTTTCCTTTACTAAGGGTGTTGTTCGAGACTCTTGGCTCATGTATTTGGCATGAATACAAACAACATAAGGACAACCAAAAGGAAATTAATCCATCACAGTTCTAATTTCAATTTGTCTATTTTTATCATTCACATTTTTACCATCTGGAAATTTTTCTATCACTAGCTAAAAATATGATAATCCTTTTCAAATACTTTAGAACTTTAAAGATACACACAATGCAATTTTATTCTCATCTTGTATGGCATTATTTAATATCCTTAAAAAAATCTGTCATTTCAAAGATTTTATGTATTTATTTGAGAGAGAAAGAGAGCTAAAGTGAGAGGAAAGGCAGAGGGAAAAGCAGATCCCTACTGAGTGGGAAGCCAGACATGGGGCTCAATCCCAGGATCTTGAGCCAAAGGCAGATGCTTATCTGCCTGAGCCACCCAGGCACCCCCCAAAATCTGTTACTTTAATGATGCTTTACATGAATGGATAAAAAATACACACATAGGTATGTGTAAATATTGATATTTGTATTTATGTGATGTCAAAAAAATCAGGAAAATTATATCTAAAATATCAAGATACTGGCTTGAGATATATTCATTTTTCATGACTGTCTTTGCAAACTTAAGTCAATTTCATATATCATTTTAGTATTATGACAAAAATATAGCTGTGAATATTCATGTAGTTTTAAAACCTGACCTAAGGTAATCAAATAAGTAGATATTTACAAAATAGAAAAATTCTAATACCACAATGAATTTTAAATATGTTAAAATGCTGGAGTTTAATATTTTTATTTGAAACAAATTTAAGCTAATAACCAGAGAATTTGGGCTTTCTCTATGCTCCTATGAACAATGTATATTGTTGTGAGTGCATATTTGTGTTTTTGGTTTGTATGTATATATAAAGTATGTAATTTATCCATAATTGCATAGATAATGCATTTTATCAAGGTATTAACTTATATTGACTTTAGGACTATTAAAATCTTGGATTTGAGGGAGAATCTCTTTTTTATCACAATATTTCCAATATTACACTGCCATAATAAAGAATTTTTTAGGCAATGAGTGCTTTTATACACCAGAAAATCAAATGGTGTGCATTTTTACTAGCATATCTGTGGAGATGTGCCCATGTCATTCATTGATGAGGCTAAGAGTAATTTCTGAAGTTCAAGGGCATTTCCTTCTTTCTCTCTCTCTCTCTCTCTCTCTCATATCATGTACATGTATTTAAGATATTTGTTTCTCAGTTTCAGTGTATATGCTAAATGCTTTAGAAAAATAAAAAGAGTTGTCATTTTACAGAATAGTTTTTCTTCACTGCCTTCCTTTCTTTTCTTTCTTCTTAAACATATTTTCTTTGCTGATATTTGCCTAAATATTTTTGATACCATAGAATCAAACCTTGTGTGAGCATGATGGGTTATATCCTGATTCCACAGATTTTTATTTCCATTCAATTCCATTACTGCGTCTATCATTTTAATTTCCACATGTTTCTTGGTATTTTGGTGGATTTTTCTTTTCTTTTTTTTTAAGATTGTATTGATTTGAGAGAGAGAGAGAGAGAGAGAGAGAGAACATGAGTAGGGAGAGAGAGGCAGAAGGAGAGGGAGAAGCAGAAGCAGTTCCCCTGAGCACAGAGACCCCCTCCACCTTAATCCCAGGACCCCAGGATCATGACCTGAGCCAAAGTCAGCTGCTTAACTGTCTGAGCCACCTAGGTGTCCTTTTGGTGTTTTTTTTTTTCCTTACCATATGTTCTAATCTGTTGGAAAACATTATGTTTGTTATATATTTATATTTTTATAATAAGCCTTCTATAGATTGAATAAGGATAATTATATAATTCCAATTAAAGTAAAAATCACAAATTTTAATAAGGAACAAAGTATAAATGTTATCTTTGTAAGTAATGTTTATTTTTAATCAAAATGACACATCATAATTATATACAAACTTGTGGATAATGAGTATCAACTTCATGATGATAATAAATTAGCTTTGAAAAGCAAGACATTTTTTCTTTATTTGCAAAATGTAACCTATATAAAGTATGTACATATATGTGTACTGATGTATATAGGTAGATATCTTATGTATGGCCTATATATGTGGATATAAATGTTCTAATTGCCTTAAATTTTACTTCTTTCATAAAAGTCAAATCAGTTTTTTTTGTTTTTTTTTTAGTTAAGAAAACTACTTTTATAAATATTTCACACCATATCTTTTGTTTAATCAGTATATCTCAATCTTGAACACATTAAAATAAATTTATTGGTCCATAAAACTTTCACGTTAAATTTCTAGTAATGTATTTTTTTTTTGGAAGTGCTTTTCTACATCAGAATTCTGTAAACAGGAATGGGCTTACCATGTAGTTCTTTACAATAATTCTTTAAAAGTCCTACAATATATTGTCTGTTTTCATAAAGCTCATAATATGAGTGAAATGCCTGAGGCAAAACATGTCTGCTTTGCCTTCAAAAATGAAACATCAAAGAAACACTATTTGCATATAAACATATGAAAATGTTCATAAATAAAATCTTTGTGCATTGAAATAAAGTGAGAAAGCATTCTTAAAGGTTTCTTTCAAAAGTTTCCTGAAATCACAATATAGGAACTATGGATCTAAAATAGTTGACAATGAAATCTTGTGATCTTCTCTCAAAAATCCATGAAGTGTATTTGGTGCCTAGTAGACAAAGACGAAACTTCTGGGAAATGATATTGCATATTTTACATTTTAGGTATGATCAAAGGTAGCACTTTTTTTTTTGGTTAAAGGTTAAAATTAGAGGCATCAATTTGGTGAATTTACAAAAAATAGTATGATTTCTATAAAATATATATTACAGGGGATAAAAAATTATAGATGGGATAACATAAACCAAAGAATGTTACTAGAGAGTAGCAAATCAAAAGACTGAATGATGACATATCTAGTAACTGCCCTGGGGGATGCAGACTTGTAGAATGAAATAGATCATCTCACCAACCTGCATAACTGTGAGTGGGCAAGTATTATTTGAAATCATTGAGTTTTGGGTTAGTTTGTTATGAGGTACTACTGTGGCCAGTTAGCTGAAACAGATACGTTGGGACATAGGAATGAAAAAATGGGTAACACTCTCTACCCAGCATGTTTTAATAAACAATATACCTATGTATAATAAGTAGCTTGATTAGATGGCATCAAAGAGAAAAGCTAAGCAGAAAAGAGGAATGGGAAATGTCGGAGGTATAATTTTAAATAGGGTAGTCAGGAAAGCCTCACTGAGAAGGGAGTGGTAGCAGGTCAGTTTCCCTAAAAAGCTAACTCTGAGAAAAAGATTTGAAGTATCAATTATCCTTCATGATGGCAATAGGGTGGCAGCTGTAGTTTAAAATATAATAATATATTTTCCTGTCATCTGGTAGAAGTATTCTCCCTTTTCTGAGATCTAAGACTTTTAAACCTACAGAATTAAGAGTCATAGCAAGAAGTGCAAATTCACCAAAATGGATAATTTAGGGTGATAATAGATGAGACCACTCCTACAACCTCCTCTTGGATCCCAGACATTGCACTATACTAATTAGTAACATAGTGTTGGATCAAACATGAACTCTGCTGGGTGAGATCCTGTGAATGGAAAAGGGAAAAATATATGCCAGTTCCAATGAATGTTAATTACTGTCCCTTCCAAGGTTGAAGAGGTCTGATCTAGTCAGTTTTCCACAGAGCTTAGGAAATTTTTAAGGTTTTTGGTGTCATATTGGAGGCTCAGCTTTGATCTTTCTTGCTGGCATTTGGTATCATCAGTAGCTGGATCAGCCTTGGTGACTGAGAGACCATACTGACAGACCCATGCCTACTCAGTTGATGTATCCATTTGCCAGTACTCTGGTGACTGATGACAGTGGTTGACTAAAGTCAACTAGCAAGTTATTCTCTACTTGATTGATGAATTGGGTCTATTCTGTGTTCAGACTTTCCTGGGGGATGTTAACATGTAAGTCAAAGATCTTCCTCATTGGGGTCCACTCCCATATATCCATCCATATGCCTTTTGCCCAGAATTTTTTAATCTCATTATTCAAATATTCCAGGTCTTTGTCCAACCAGCTGGGTCTTTTGCCATTACTGTGGCTGTATATATTCTAATGTTGGGATTCTTCTCTTTCCACATCAAGTAGATGAGCAGATATAGTGCACATTGAGAAGATTTCTCTTAATATTTTTCAGGACATTAGCAGTACGGCTGTAGTGTAGCTGCATTTTCAGTGGGTGCACACAACCCAAGTTGACTTACTTATTCACAGAGCAAACTCTGATTTTTCTGCCTTTGTCAGCTAGTCATAAAGGATCCCAACTCACAAGGCTGTCAGTGTAATATCTGATGGAGCACTGCTGGTACAACTTGATAGAATAAATGGACCATGAAATAATGAGGTTTACTCCTACTTTTTATCTTGGGCTCAATAATAGATATACCCTTTCCAATTTATAATGAGTTACTTCCGGACATGCCCAAATCTCTGAGTTGGTGAGTCTGTCAGATTCCAGCCCATATTGGACACTTCATATGCAGCATTACATGGAACCCATGTTTGAATGTTCTGCAGGTTCCAGTAGCATATTAGGAGCTGTTTTTTAAAAGGTACATAATTGTCGCTTGCAGAAGATATAGTATTGCTCCAGAAACCAAGACCTTGACATATACCCCACACTCTTTTTTTCACCATCGACACCTCCAACAACTTACAGTCCTGAGACAATGAGTCAAGCAGCTGTTCTATTTGTTTTATAGTCTCAATGAGCTGCACATCCTTTCCTACTCTGGGCCTACTCAAAGCTGGCATCATTCTGTGTGATTGATTTAGTCTAAGGGCCAGATCATTATTCCCAAATGTAGAATGCACGGTCTTCAGATCCCAAAGAAGCTGATCACCTATTGGGCCTCCTTTTCTGGATTCTTCTTTGGGATCCAAAACGTTGCCTTTTATTTCATGGTGGAGTTGTGACATGTCTCTGACCACAAGAACCTTAAAAGTTTTACCTAAGTGGCAGCAACTTGAGTCTTCATAGAGTTTATCTTCCATTCTTTAGGTTGCATGTGTTTTACCAAAGCCTCCAATACATTTGTTGCTTCTTTCTTAACTGGTCCAGTTAATAGGATATTATTAGTACATGGGCATTGTGATATTTTATAGCATATTTGACTGCCTCAGTCCCCTTTGGACAATATTATGACAGAGGGTAGAAGAGTTAGCAATATCTGGGAGAAAGACTGTCAAAATATACTCTTGTCTATTGTTCAACTATTTCTGATCTTTTCTGTGAGAAAGCAAAGGAATATTTTCCAGATCAATGGCCACATATCAAGTACCTGAAACAATTATCTTTTCTAGTAAAGAGAACTCATCTGGCACAGTACTACAACTGGGCCACCTGCAGTGAGTTTATAGCAGCCCATCATCATCCTCCAGGATCTGGCAATATGGGACCCGCGCCTTGTGGGTGACACAAGGTACCATAGAAGGCAATGGCGTGCAACTCGTTTCAATTTTCAGTTGGGAGGTAATGTCTGTATTTTCCTACCTTCCAATGCTCTCTTACTGCTGAAAACCACAGCACAGGCTGTGTGAGCAACAATAGTTTTTCTTAGATGTCCTTTTACAAGCAGAGGAGACCCAGGGAAAACCGCAGTTCTAAGCAGAGCACCAAGATTTACTTCCCAGTTGGAATGCAGACGGCTTCAATTTCCTCACCCCCATGGCAGCCAAAATTGCAAAGTGTTGCCATCTTGCTCTAAGCTTGCTACTTCCATGGGCCTTTGTCTTCAGCCTATCGTTGCTTGGGTTTGGTTTCTCTTGTTTCTTCCTCGAGGAGTTACCTTATTTTTAAGAAGCTATGTTTTGTTATATTTTTTAAAATCTTCTATCAATGGGAATTATTTGGAGAGGGCGTGCCCAATTGTAAACATATAGGATCATTTGAAGTAGATATCTCCAGATACTATTTTCATGTTCATGCCATTATTCTTACTTTTGAAGATTGACAAATATTAAAGGAGTGACTTTACGTAATTCCTTGCTCCCCTCCCCATAAATATGTTCCCTGGAGTTCTTGTTCACAAATTGTTTATTTCGCCATCTAAAACCAATATTAATATCTTGGCTATATGGAGCCAAAACATTTATAATGAATGAATTTATTTAGTATAAAAGTTTTTACGCTATTTTTGTTGATTCTAACTTAATTAAAATCTAAAACTATTTATCTGTATATTCTTTAGATATTATCTACCTTTTTAACTGTTGATAAAGAGAAACACGAAAAATTTTAAGGATCATAATATCTAGAGAAACTGAAATCTGTGTATATATTTGTGTAGCGTGTTTCCCTAATTATGTGTATGAGGATCTCTATTTTTTTCTTTCCTTTTTTCCTCTAATTTATACTCCCTCTTTCAAATTTTTGTCTTTTTTAAAAGATACTCAGTTAAAGTTACTTCTTCAAATGAAAGCTAAGTTGAGTCAAATACATTTTAGTGTTGACCCAACAAGTTAAGTCAGGAGATACTAAAAATAAATTTTTGTATACGAGAACAATAATCATTTATCAAATGTTCTGAGATGTGTGGTTTCTTGTGGGTGCCTAGTGTATATAGCTGAAGATTGCCATTCAAAAATTATTTGAAACCTTTATCTTTAGATTGTAGAACACTTGCAAGACCTGTGATGAGGATATCTCCAAAGTGTGCAAGGAGCACCAAGTAGCAGTAGGTCAGGATGCATAATTGTACTGAAATACATGCATTCATTAAAAATAGGCAAATAGTTTATGCAAACACTCTTATTTTTCCAGAATTTGAAAATGATTTCTTCTTCGATTCTGATATAACACTTAAAAAATATTTCCCCCTTAGGAAGATGAACAGCAACATATACATGGACAGAGACCACAGTTGATGGGGCTATTTGCTTGTTTCCTTCTTGTGAGCTCTAATGGTTTCCTGAAGGACAATTTTCAGTGTTACCATCTTTTTGTTTTTTTGCTTTTTTGTTTTCTTAAAGACAAATACATTCTCCAAAATTGTGTTTCTCAGAAAGCAAATTTATAAGGCAATTTATAATCAAGAGAGTACCGATAAATGCCAATTATAGATAAAATGTAACCTTAAATAAAGAGATGACCTTGATGGTTTCTTTGTTGTTGTTTACTTAACAAGGAAGAGTAATCTATCATTTCCTATTATTTTATCTCTTGCCTAGTCTCAACCTCTCAATTTCATGCAATTTACCTCCATGTTTTCTAAAACAGATGGAGATTTTTTTTTTATATGGTTTGGAAAGAAACACTCAGCTGAGTGCCTGGCCTCTATTAAAAGTTCAGTGGTCATTCGTCATTCTATGCCTATTTTCCCCTTTTCTTTTACTCAACAGCAACTTTAGTCATTCCTTCTCTGTGGTTGCAGTGGACTCAGAAATAGCTTTGCAGGAAATATTTGAAGGGAAAAAATTCTTATAGTAATTGAATAGAAGACTATAACAAATTTAAGTCTGAGTTAACTATAAAGGAAGGAGACTAAAACTTTTTTTTAAAAGCACATTTTTATCATAAGAAATCAAAAGCCTTTTCTTGGCATTTTTTTTCTCTAAGATCATAGTTGATTTCTCCTTATCCATAGTTGAATTATGCTCAGCAGAGAATGTTGAACTGAATTGCCTAAAGTCAGTCTTGCTGACCTTGATAGTAGGAATAGAATAAATTCTGAAGCAATAAGTTGATATAGATTTTTACTCAGATTATAATAGAGTTTATTCTTGAAAAGAAAAAGATAGGAAGATAGTGGTCATAAGTTCCTAAAATTAACTAATGTATTTTTGATGGAAATTAAAGATTTTGTGTCTGAACATAAATCTCAAAATGGGAAGTAATTTTTATTATGGGATTTTTCATTTCATTCTATTTTTTAATTTAAATAGTAAAAAATAAGTTAGTGGAAAGTAATCATGATAAGTCAATAAAAAATGATAGTTAAGTCTACCTGGAAGCAAAGCAAATAAATTGACTGTGACATATATCTGCCATCCTAAGATATTCATGAAAAATTTTACATAATTTAGATTTACTAACAGTCACTTAAGTGACAAATTGTTACCAAAAACAAGTCAGTAGGTTAGTATATATCTTGCTTTGATCCTTATTAACTGCTATTAGCTGCTATTATAAACATTCTTAAGGTTCATAATTTTAAAATCTTATCAATATTGTTAGTAATTCCTGCTGTGTCTCTGTGCACATTCCAATATTTTGGCTATAGGAAAATCTTTCAAAAGATATAGATGAGTTATTTGAAGTGACCTATATCCTTCAGATGATTATTTTGGGATTTTCATAGCCATGTCACATGGTTCACCTTTTTTTTTTGAGGGAGAGAAGGAAAGAGTGATAATTGTGTTTTCTATGTTCCTGAGAGTTAGAGACATTTAATGAGTCCTTGTAATAATTTGACTCCTGAAGCTGTTCTTTGACCGGAAGCTGCACTTCAGGTATGAATGTGCCACTACCACCATCATGTGGGTCTGATTGTAGTAGTGAGGGTATGCTACATGGATACGTGTGCAAAGCACAGAGGAGTCCTCCTTGTGAAGCATCCTCTTGCCCATCTGCTCTTCCTGACAAACCTTCGGTCAGATCCCTGCCAGACACTGCCTTCCCCAGAGACATGCAGTGGCTTAGCCGGGGGTTTTGCTGTCACTGAAGAAAAATCACTATCCGGACATCTGACCAGTCTCTGAGGATTTGGTTCTTATGGATAGCTTGTTACCAAGTGTTGCTTTTGCGCCTTATACCGTATTTAAATGCTGCAAAATTTTCTTAAAAACCTGAAAAATACATGAAAATGGGCCTAAATGATTGATACATAAGAGATACTATAAGTGCAGCTTTAAAGTGTGAGCTAATAGGTAGATTCTTTCCCACATATAAAGAAAGTCAAGGTTGTAAAATGTCAAATGATAAGCTGAGGATCAGATGGGAAATTGGTTAGAAGTGAAATAATTATAATGAAACTGGCTAGAATCTTATATCATTATGCCATATATTTTAATGCTTTTGTCTTAATACACATTTCTCACAAGTTCACTGTGACTGATTTAACTCATTCTATTTGTTTCTTTACTGTTTCCTTTCAGTATCCTAATGTAAATATTTAATTTTTACCTAAGTATTGATATCCCATTTTAGAGATGAGGGAAGTGTGGCATAGCAAGATAAAATTACTTGCCTGGGATCATACAGCTGGTAAATGGAGGAGTCAGGATTTTAATCCTAACTGCAACTCCAGATACCATGTTGTTAGCCACCGTGATACTCTGTCTTCCCTTGGCCTGATGTTTTATAGAACACGTTATTTGGATTGATTTCTTCATTGATTTCTTCATTAGCTAACAGTAATTGTGTGTTACTCTGTGTAATAGTCTATAGTAGGTGGTAAAGTTGCCAATAAAAAGAAACAGGTCCTTAAGAGACTATTTCCACATATGACTGCATAGTAAGTGTTATCTCTTGATGAAGAGATTCTCAATATTGTCTAGAAGCCACGACCAAAAGAAAGAAATCATTGAGATAAAGAGATCCAGCTGTAACTTATAAAGAGAAGCCTCTGCTAAAGCCTATGAAGAGAGTTTCATACTCCTCCCAGCCCAAACCCCTCAATAGTTATGTTTCCTACTTAAATTGTTCATGCTACATTTTGAGCCCACTTCATTTAGTCTTTTTCTTTGGTAGAGATGGGTATAGTTGTCTAATCTTCCTGTGTTTAGATATATTGCATATTTGAAAATTATTAAATTATATATTTGAAATGACTAATTTGCTGGTTAATTAAACTCAGTTCCTTTCCCATTTCCCATACATTTTACTTCCCAGTTCCTAAAATACATTTTAACAAAGGATTACTGGTTAATATTTATGTTGAAATATAATTTCAGCCTGCCATAACATTTCTATTGTAAAACCAATTGCTTATATTAAGAGAAATACATAAAATACATTTATTTTCCATCTTAATGTTGGATTCGTTCTATATTAAAAATGTTTAGTATAGAGGAGGATAGAAATATTGGGATTATTTTGTAAACAGAAAAATGAATGAGTAATTAGACAGCTATTGGACTGTGATTTTAAAGCAGCAGAACAATGCTATATGGTACACTGAAGCATCTGTTTTATTCTTGTTCAATGTCAGGGGAAAGTCATTGGCGGTTGTAACTGTCAAGGTCTCTGTTGTAGCTCTGATGTCTTGCTAAGATGTTTAAAAAGAAGATCATACTTATTTAAATGCCCAACCCTAGGACCTAGTGTTACCTTATCTATTCATATAAAAATCATAGCAAATAAAAATAAAGGATATCTCACAAATAAAATTAATATTCTTTTATAAATTTATTAGAATCCTTTACTTTAGGAACAGGATACATTTTATTCTTTGGCATGAATATGCCAATTATATTATATCCTATATATTCATCAAATAGCTGATTTTAAAGTAACACAAAGCCAAGGTAACAAAAACCAAAGTGTTATCTTAAAATAAATATTATTGACATTCTAAGAATCCACTGGAAAATGAAATAAAGAAATCTTTGCCTTCTAGCTTCCCAGCATCACTGCCCTATTTATAGTATCTAAAGCGCTCTAAAAGAAAAGAAGTGATTAGAGATTTGATGAATGAGCCCCTCAATTTATTTCTTAAAAAGTTATTTTACAGCTAAAGCCACATGAATTGCTCAAAGTCAGATGGCTAGATGAATTCTTTATTGAGATGACAATGAAAATAATTACATTGTTAGATTGTCAGCTTTTTAAAAAACTCTTTTGGCAATCCAGACACACTGACATTAGTAACAAAGAGAGTGAACATTTTTTAAAACAATGTCCTTTAAAATTTTCCAAATACTATATCATTGAATTGCCATTGTGGTGTGATTACTCAAAATAAAGAGTGAATTTTTTTGAGACATATCAGGTAGTGGGAGAAAAGACCTTTAGTATTTAAAGGAAACATTTCAATTGTCTAGAGGGCTTTCTCCCTCAATTTCAATATTCCCTATTTATCTAATAAAAAACATACTCGAATATGGTCAGCTAATATAATGTGCATACACTAGGAAATAATGAAATTTATCATTATGACCTGTTCCGACATACTTGGCAATAATGAAATTTTAATCAGAATATAAGTAAGATTCTATGGAAAGAATAATTAAGATATGCTAAGAAAGATACTTAACAAAAGAACACTTATTTTGTACAATCTTCCCCCTTTTTACTCTTTTCACTTTTATTTCAAATATTCAAAAAGAAATGAAAAAATAGTATAAAATTACAAACTATTCCTTTTATTTGAATACATCTGTCACTCTTTAATGTTTAATACACATTTTCTTTTGTTTAATGTAAGCCTATAGCATATGTTAGCCACAGAATTTAAGAGAAACATTTTCTAGTGAAGAAATCTCATTTTCTTAGTGGAAATTCAGATTTCCCATTTGAAATTATGCCTTTTGTTTCTACATCTTGATTTGGTATATATACCTAACACTTAAAACGTAATTCCTTATGACCAAATTCTGGATTCCATTTGCCCTGATGGATTTCTAAAGTTGGAACATAGGTAATTTTAATTTACTTTAAATAGAAAAATCTTATTTTCAGAGAAAAAATGTAAAAGAAATGCTGCTTTTATGGAATGAAAGAAAGTATAAACTAGTTAATCTCATATTGATAACCTAAGTTTTGCTGCAACTTATACTGTTTTTTATTATTGGTTAAATAGGGCACTTGGGTTGCTCAGTCAGTTGAGCATCTGGCTCTTGGTTTCAGCTTAGGTCTGGTCATGGTCATGGGTCATGACGTCAAGCCCCACATGTGTTCTGCACTCAGCAGGGATTCTGCTTCAATATTCTCTCCTTTTGCCGCTCCCCTCCCCAATAAAGAAATAAATCTTAAAAAGAAACCTTAAATATAAAATTTTCCTCTATGTAATCTTCACATCAAAGATAAAAAACTGGATGAGACGCTACCTTTATTTAATTTCTCCATGTTATAGAAAGTAAGGGGACTGAGATATATATATATATATATACATATATATATATATATACACACACACACACAAACATATATATATATACATATATACATATATATATTTTTTAGGTTTTTTTTTTTATTTGAGAGAGAGAGAGAGAGAGAGAGAGAGCATGAATAGGGGGAGGGGCAGAGAGAGAGAGAGGAAGCTTCCCCACTAAGCAGGAAGCCTGATATAGGGTTTGATCCCAGGATCCTGGGATCACAACCTAAGCCAAAGGCAGACGCTTAACCAAGCCAACCCAGGTGTCCCTAAAGAGAGAATCTTAAGCAAGCTCCATGCTAAATGCAAATCCTGACTCGACTCCATGTCATGGTTTGAGCCAAAGTCAGCAGTCTTAACTGCTGCTTAACTGAGCCACTAAGACACCTCTAGATATCCTTTTCTTAATATCTATGTTGATAGTTATAATATTTATTCATACTTTTCCTTCTTGATCAGTTAGAAGTTATTCTGTATTATATTTTTCAAATCCCTCTGTTTTCTTAAAACAGATTTTTCTTCTTTCTTTCTTTCTTTTTTTTTTTAAGAGAGAGTGTGTGTATGAGCAGGGGAGAGGGGCAGCAGGAGGAGAGAGAGAATCTTAAGCAGACTCTGTGCTTAGCACAGAGTTCCACATGGGGCTCAACCTCATGACCAGGAATCATGACCTGAGCCAAAATCAAGAGTCAGATGTTTAATTGACTGAACCACCCAGGCACTCCAAGCAGATATTTTTTAAATATACATTTTTATGGGGACTATGTTTCAAACTTTTGAAAAGTTTTATTGACTCATTCTATGAAAACTATGTAACTCATATTATAATATAATAAAATTAATGTTGATAAACTATTTGAGTTAATAATATACTTATTGAATAGTTCAGTGACTGATAGAAACCTCTTGCTACCCTAAAGTGTATCAATACTAGGGCTGGGATTGAACTAAGCAGGGAGTCCCTTCTGCTCTTTCCTCACACATCCCATGTATTATGTGGTTGGGAAGGCTTCTCTGGGCAAAGGTAAGTTTGCTTTTGCTCTTGAAAGTGCTTATTTTTTCTAGCAATGTCTCTGAGCTCCTCTATTTTATTGATACCTAAGAGGAAAGAACAGTGGATTGGGAACTGAGCAACCTGGTTTCTTCTCTTATTTGTCACCTCTATTACTAGGACTTTGGGCATATCCTTGATCTCTCTGCTTAAATGTCTGTGTTGAAACAGGACTGTTAGGCTCCTAAGGTGTTTTCCAGATTGAAAATGCAATGTTTATGACTCTGTCAAAGTCTCATCTGTAACTCTCCTGACCATCTTAAAAATAAGAGTCTCTGCAAGCTGCTATGAAGTTACTCTGACTGGATAAACCTGAAGATTCATCTTTTGGATAATCCAATGATTATAGTGTACTTAGCCTAATTAGGTGGTCAACTTCATTTCTTCCTTCCTTCGCTCCTTCCTCCCTCTCTTTCTCCCTCTTTCCCTTTCTTCCTTCCTATTTTTATATGAGTATAGTTGGCACAATGTAACATTAGTTTCAAGCATACAAGATAGCAATTCAACATCTCCATCCACTATGCTATGCTCACCACAAGTGTAGCTACTATCTGTCACCACAATGCCATTGTATTGTTAACTATATTCCCCATGCTGTGCTCCCCACTCTTGAGACCTACCCATTCCATAACTGGAAGCTGATATCTCCCCCTCCTCTGTATCCATTCTGCCCATTTTCCTACCTATCTTCCTTCCAATAGCCTAGGTAGTCAGCTTCTAAGGTGACAAATTCCAAAGTAAACTTCAATGGTAGCAAGTATTTGTGATTTGAAAAATATCATTCTGTTTTCCTTGAAACATCAGAACTTTGTTTTATTAATCCAGTTCTATAACTTCATCTAATAATAGACTCAAACTTGCTTTAAAATAATGCTAATTGAACATTTACTAAAGTGTACTATTGAATTTAATTTCTGTAAAGGAGCAAAACCTATATTCTTACATCTGATTTTCTTAAATTATATTTGACATCCTAGTCATGAATCATTATAGCTTAACTGCTAATTTTTGAAATAATACCTTGGTAGCATAATGGAGGATGAAATAGAAGATCATATAGCAGATAATCTCTGCTATACAAAAGAGAAGTATTAAGACTGAAAGAGGGCATTGGTGATGGGATTTACAAGATAGCGATATATGGGAAAGTTATGTTGCCTTTTTTTTTTTTGAAGTAGGCTCCATGCCCAACATGGGGCTTGAATTTATGACCCTGAAATCAAGAGTGTGTGGTCTACCAACCCAGCCAGGCACTGCAAGAAAGGGATATATGGGGAAGTTAAAGCAGATTGCCCAAAGTGGTTTTAACAGGAGAGAAGCATGACATCTGCAATGACTTTCTCATGTTTGGCTTGGAAAATTGATGAATTCTTGTGTCTCAAACAAAGATTTAAAGTAAGAAGTAGATATTTTGACTTAAAAGCTATACTTGGAAGATATAGTATATGCTAATATCCAAGTAAATGTTTCATAAAAGATAAATCAGTTATTATCATTTTTATCATTTTTACTAGAAAATAAAATGCAGATGCGAAAAACACACAAAACAAATGTATGGTTCAATGAGATATTTTAAGATGAACACTTTTGTAACTACAACAATTCAATATATAGAATTCAGAGACCTCTCCATGATTCCTATACCAGTTCTAATCCCCTCCTTTCTTCCCCAAATGATCATTATCCTGGTTACCACTTCCTTGCACTCCTTTATAATGTTACGTCCATGTGAGAATCCCTAGCTAACATAATTTAGTAATTTTGCTATCTTTTAAGTCATCCATAGTCTGTTGAAGAATGCTGGGTATTTGCTCTGTAGAGTATCTGATGATTTAGATTTTGGAGTTAGTATACCTGTGTCTGCATGTGTCTTTTTTGTGATGTCATCAGAAGTTATCCTTAGTGTGCAGGTCCATTAATTCATTGGAGGTTGCAAAATAAAGTCATATTCTCAGTCTGTTTATTTATTAATTAAGTGCTTTTAGAAAGAGACACTATTTGGTTATCCTTGGAATATTCAAACTGGAAAGCCATGATAAATGCTTGAGTTCATCCTTTTATTTGCAAGATAGTTGGTTTCCTATAATCCTTCAACATTAACCAATTACTTTTTTTTTCAGTAGTTTAACAAAAGTCATTTTTCATTCTCAGGAAGTCCATCCCAGGACTGTGGGACTCTCCAGAAGAGCTGCTGTCTATGTAGGGGGCTCAGCACTGCAAACTACTTTGAGTTTCTGGTCCCTTTTTCTGTATGGGCTTCCACGCCTGAGACAGGAAAAACACTGGAGTCTTGTACCAACAAATAAAGGCTTCAGCCCAGAACCAATTACTTTTTTAATATATTATGAATAAATGTATGCTATCATTGCCAATTAGAACCTCTTCAAATTGGCTCTTGAATCATTTTGACATGAATGTAATAGTCTTTGAAGGCTTCCTTGATGTCTGATATGGAGGTATTTTACTTTCATTCTGCTCATTTCCTGCTCCAGGCTTGGAATCAGCTATTTCTCCATGAAACCCCGATTTTGTTCAGTGCTAAAGGGAAATTAAAGACTCCAATCTGGGAATTAGGAATGCTCATTGTAACTGGATTGCATTACAGAACTATGCAGTCAGCAAAGCACAATAGAAATGAATATCACAATAGCAAGAGTTCATATATATATATTTCAAATTCAAATGTAGTTCTACAGGAATTTTTTTAACTTAACTCTTCTATATTATCTCTATATCTCCTTTCTTCCAATCAAAAAATATTCATTCAGTATCCAAATGATGATATAGTTTGAATAACTCATAATTACCTATTTGCTTTATACATTAGATATCCAATAATCTTTTTTTTTAAAGATTTATTTATTTATGATAGACATAGAGACAGAGAGAGGCAGCGACACAGGAGGAGGGAGAAGCAGGCCCATGCCGGGAGCCTGATGTGGGACTCGATCCCGGGATTCCAGGATCGCGCCCTGGGCCAAAGGCAGACACTAAACCGCTGAGCCACCCAGGGATCCCCGATATCCAATAATCTGAATATTAATGCTACCACCTCCAATATAATTAATGAGAATAGTTAAAAAAATTTTCATAAAAACTCTCCTCATTTATTTCATGATTTTAAGAAATCTGAATATATAATAGCTGTTCAAACAATACTCCCTCCATTTCAGAAATTTTTTGAAGAGGTTTTTAATTTATTTGGCAAGGAGAAGGACAAAATGACAGGGAAAGAGAGAATTTCCAGCAGACTTCCTGCTGAACACAGAGCCCAACCTGGGTTTGATCTCACAACCCTGAGAGATAATGACCTGAGCTGAAATCAAGACTCTGACACTTAACCAACTGAGCCACCCAGGTGCCCCCTCCCTCCATTTTAACTATTATTTAGTCTTACCCAGATCTACAGATATCCACAGGCTTACTGTTGGCGAAGCCGTTTTTCTTGGCATTGTTTACTTTGGGACCATGCTCCCATGTATGTGGTAATGTTTCAATATATAATTTTAATGCTTCTTTATGTAAGGAATTTTCCCAAGTTGGTATTTTTAGTGTTTTTCCCCTCCTCTTCTTCCTCCATTCTTTGTGCTGCTATTAATGTTTGTTGGACCTTCCTTCTTGGATTTTCTTTGCTTATCTTCAATATTTGTCACTTTCTCTCTCTTCTTAAGCTTTCATTTACTTCTGAATTTTTAAAATTTTCACTTATCTTCTATGTCTCCTTCTAAGTGTAAACTGCTATGTTTATTTTTGCTTATGTTTCTCTAATCATTCTTTATTTCTGAAAAGATGGTTTCTTCTATTTTTTTTTCTTGAATTCTATCAATATATTTGAGATTTTCTTTCATGTTTATTTTGATGTGTTTTTCATGGTTTAGGTAATTTTTAATGTACATTAGCTCATCTTATACTAGAATATAATAATTCATCTGCACAGATCTTTTGGCATGCTTTCATATAAAAATTTTGAATGGAATTTTACCTCAATACTTATTTCCTAATGTGATGTGAAATTATTTTTTTCTGAACTTTTAGTAGGAGGTTTGGAAGAGTTCCTAAACTTCTCTCAATCCCTTCTTCCCTATTTTTATCTAACACCAAAACTACAGAAGCTTGTTTTCTAAGATTTCCTCGTTCTGTTTCCTTCTTTACTTTTCTCTGAAAGTTTTCTTTCTTTCATCTCTATTATAATTGTCTTGCTCAATTTTGATTTCACCTCCAGGCAGTTTCTCCTTAGCTTAGGAGACCTAACTGCCACTTTTGAGATTTCCCAGGGGCCAAACTGCTTTTGCCTTTTTAGATGATTTTTGCTATGACCCCCTCAACCCATCTCATATTGGTTTTGGCGAGAACATGATTAGTTTCAGCTACCTTTTTAAAATGGCACTACCACTGTCTGGCGGTGTTACATATTTTGGGCTTCTCCTTTTCTTACTTCTGTCAGACATCATGTTGCTTTTCTCTGCTTCCTTGCACAGAAGCTGATATAATATAGGTCTTGTGGTCATTGGTGGTTATCCTCAAGCAACTGTATTTTGAAGTTTACAGGGATACCTTGTCACCTTGCTTTGCTGTAAATATTGCTTATGAATTTTTGGATATACTATTTAGCTGTTTTGTATGTCTTACTATCTATTGCTCTATGTTTACGAGATTCAAAAAAATATTACCATAGCCATCCTTTTACAAAATCCCCTTCCTCTGCCCTCTTTTATTATTTTTTTTGACAACATAGCACAGTGTTTAAGAGACTCTGCAACCAGACGTTGTGGGTTCAAATCCCTATCCTATCATTTTAATCATTTTACCTTGGCACACTGTCTTCTGAACTCTAAAATTATGATAATAACAATGTATCTTAAAAGATTGTTATAGGATGAAATGAATTAATATTTAAAGCATTTATAATTATGCCCATACATGATAATTGCAATGTATGTTTGTCAAATAAATTTTAGCCTTAATACAGAATGTTAGTCATTTAAATATGCAATTAATATATCATTTAAAACAGAAAAATACTATCACTGCCATTCCTTTATTATTAAAAACTATAATTCATATTCTGATTCTCCATCTGTCAACCTATTAAAGAATAGGATAGTTAATTTAAGATACACTGAGATGGTTCTTTGATACTGGCCATTAATTGAGAAAATAATGATAATATTAATAACAAAAACAGCAGTATCAGGGGCTATTATCCACTAATATGATGGCGATTATTAATGATTACAATAGTATTCAAAAGTTAAATAATTATGAAGAAGTAGGTAGAAACATAGGGATTCCATAAGAGTTCATAGAAGACTATAAAAGTGACATTTGCAAAAGAAAATGTAAAATACTTTTAAAAAGAGACTAGCTCTATAAGCGTATGAATCTAGAGGAAAGCATGCAAGTCAGTTACCTTAACAAGAACCATAAATGCCTTGTTAGAGAAAAGCACGGTGAATCAATCAGAGTTAGTGTACTGGCTAATGTGTTGTCTTTTGATTGGTTTCTCCATTATTGGCCTATCAAGGTTAATTTTGTGTGTGTTTCAACTTACCACAGCTTATTGGTTTGTCTTCTCATCCACAGCAGAATTCAAAATGAGCACAGCTTCCCCACAGAGCAAGTGCTATGAGCAGTGTAGCAGATCATCTGCTTCAAGGTCTTCTTCCTGCTACCAGGTGTGTTGCTCAACATGAGGCCAAGAGTGTGAACTATTTGCACTGAGAAAAAACAGCAGTGAAATCGAAAATAGTAGCATGTGGCATGAATATAAGTCAATTCTCACTGTGGTTGCATCCGGTTCTCTTCTGAATGATATGCTTTCTTCAACCTCAGAAGAAAGGGGTCATTTTCTTTTTCTCTCCTTTAAATCCCTCTTGCTCATTATGTATTCTAAATTCCAAATTTACAACTGTGGCCCAAGATGAGCCTGCTAAACTTTTGTGGCTTGGAATTCCAGAACAGGTCCCATGGCATGAATGTGTAAAGAATAATTAGCATATGTGGTGAAAATTGGCAAGTAATTCTAATTCCCAGAAATTGTTAACTTAAAATATTTGTTTTGAATTTGCCATGAAGTTCTGAAGAATGTGACACTCCAGCACCAGGCTGTGTCTACAAATTCTAACTTTACATTTCACAATAACTTGCTATCAATATATTATGTGATTGTGTGCTTTTAAACAGGTAACATCAATGAAATTGTGGCATGAGCCATACACATTTGAGCGAATAATAAAAAATTGAATTGATTATTTGCCAAATTTCAAGATATTTTTGCCACATCAATATTTTGAAACATTCCCTATTTTTAGATGTGTTCAACAATTTATATTTCAAAATTTATGGTTAATTTTGGTCACATTTCACATATGGCTTAATTGTATAAGATGCAGTGGACTCATAGGCATTTCTTATGTCACTGTAAAGCCAGTCTAATTAAATTTTACTTTCCTCGTTATTAGTGTTTGTGACCACTTCTTAGTTTCTTGTTAGAAAATTAAGAACATTTTGATACTAATATTGTGACAAGTGATTTTTTTTGGACTGTTCTAATTCTAGAAAATATGGCACTGTTTTTCTTGTTGTTAAAAATATCCATGATCTGAATTAAAAAGAACCTTTATATATCCTATTGAGCACAAGAAAGTAAATAATATTTAGTCTTCAATTGAAGGTACTTATATAATTGCTTTCCTAGCCTTTTCTTCATATAATGAATTATCAAAAAGCTGTCATATCACTTTTAAAACATGTTTTGGCAAGAAATATATGACAGAAAATTACTTGCTTAGAGCATATCTATGTGAGTGTATATATCTTTATATCCTCTCATATGGAATATACCTATTTACACACAAAATAATAATATATTTTATAGAAAGTTATAATTTGCTTCATTGAATAATAATTTGAAAGTAAATTTAAGCTGTTAGATATTCAATTACATTTCTTTTGTGTAGCAAAATAACTTTAGGAATATTTTGATATAAAGCTAAGATATGATTTTTAGAAAGTTGGTAGATAGGGAGTTGATTCAACATAATTTATCAGAAAGTTTTGAAATGCTGAGACAAAAACTCCATACTACTTCTAGGCAAAATTTTAAGGTAAAAATTTTTGTAATTTCCCTATATTAGTATCCACTTACTATGGTGCCTACCCCTCTTAGTATATGTTTTAAAAGTTATTATTTTCCTTTAATAATCTCTTTTTTCTGGGCAACTGACCCAAACCTCACTTCATTTGGAACTACCCTTCCTGTTTCAGGGCAGAGATACAATCTTCTCAGGCAATGATCCAATAAATGAGAATTTAATATCAGTTTATTTCCTTTAAAGTTTATTTACCTGAACACTAAGAGGACCATTTACTCATCATTCAAAGCTTATTACCATATTCAGTTTTTTTTCCCATTTAAACTACATGTACTAGAATACCTAGGGATGGTGTGGTCAATATTCCTGGCAACTTACTATATGCTAAGCACAGTGCTATTGGCTTTACATTCTTGATTTCTCAAGACTCTTTCAAATGCAAATTAGACAAAAATGAAGGGAAGTTATTGGCCTTCTAAACAGCAATGTCCATGTTTGGATTCAGGCACAGCTGGATTCAGGGACTCAATGATATTGGTACCACATTTTAATTTTTATTCTATCTTTGTTTGGGTTTCATTCTACAAGGAGTCTCTTTTTACATGTGTAGGAACATGAATGCCTACAGCCACAGATTCAGATCATCCCAGTAGCTACATGTAAATAATATAATTATAAATATAAATATGAATGTACAACATACCTTATGATATATCTTAATTCTTTTGATATCCATAGCAATCCTGTGAGATAGTTACTATTTTTTTTAATATCAATTTTAGACATGAGGAAACTATAACACAGAAACGTTTAAGTGACTTACACAAGGTCATACAAGGTCACACAACCCTATTGTGGCAGGTCCAGGTTGCCAACCCAAAGGAGTCTCACCTTAGAATCTAAGTTCTTTACCACTCCACTTGTTTTAATCCACTCCATTAGACGTGTGTCTAAATAGATGCACAAAAGTCCATGATTACTTAGCATTATTTATGCACCTACTCTCAAACTGATCTTTCTTAAAATCAAAATATGTTTTTGTTTGTTTTACAGAAAAATACCTTGAATTCTGCATGACAAAAATGATATTCATTACTTTCAGCTGTTTAACCACCCACATATCTGTGGTCTTTAAACGTGTCCATAAATTCTTTGACATTCCTCCTTCAGAAGATTCTCTTCACCTAAAGTGTGGATTTTGTGACTTACATCTAATCACTAGAATGTGCTAAAAGTAAAGGTATATATGACTTTTGGAGGAAGTCGTAAAGGGCATTACAGCTTCCTCTTCTCACTCTCAGCTCACTGTCTCTGAGGGAAACCAGCTGCTATGTCGTGAGGACACTCAAGCAATCGCACAGAGAAATCCATGTGGCAAGGTACTGAAGACTCCCACCAATTACTAATATGACTTGATAGTTCTCTTTAAAAAGAGTAAGACAAGGAAAACTTTTATATTTACCAACATGTTTATCATTTTTAATTCCAATTTCAGTTTAATTAATACACAGTGTTATATTAGTTTCATAGTGATTCAGTAGTTCTATGTATCATTACTTAGTGCTCATCATGATAAGTGTACTTTTAATCCCCTTCACCTATTTCAAACATGCCCCCATCCACCTCCCCTCTGATATGCTGTATTTTAAATGAGTGCCCTCAGTTAATTTTCAACAAGAACATTTTTTATTTGAAGCATACTTCAGGATACATGGTCCTAAAAGATATACATAAAACATTCCATCTAAGAAAAATAGAATATACTTTTTCTTCAAGTATACATAGAAGAATCCCCTAGTTAAAGCACATAAAAAATGTTACAAACTTAAGAAGACTTGTGTCAGGTCTCATTTCATAAACAGACCAGAGCACAGCTCCTTAAAACTCACCACATTCAGGCCAAGGAGCAAACACTGCCCACAGCAGGCAAGGAGAACCTCTGCAGATGACTGGCCTGAAGGACAGAACAGTCACAACACAACAGCAGAGTACACACAGGACGCTTACCTAAAGTGCCAGGCCCTGGGCACTAAGTGACCTCTTCTTTCTCAGGCCATTGCTTTCAGAAGCAGGAGCCATAACTGGCTTTTCTAACACAGAAAAAGGCAAAAACTTAGACAAAATGCCAAGATGGAGGAATTTATCCCAAAAAGAGGAAAAGATAAGGCCATGTCCAGAGATCTAAGTGAAACAAATATAAGTAACATGCCTGATAGAGGATGTAATGCAACAATCATCAGGATTCTCACTGGGCTTGAGAAAAGAATAGAAGACAACAGTAAGACCCTTTATAACAGAGATAAAAGAGCTAAAAAAAGAATCAGAGATGAAGAATGCAATAGATGAGATTAGAAACAGGCTTGATGCAATGAACAGCAGGCTGGAAAAAGAAGAGGAATGAATTAGTCACCTAGGAGACAAAATAATGGAAAATAACGTAGCTGAATAAAAGAGAAAAAAATTATGCATCATGAGAATAGACTTACATACCTTAGTGACTCCATCAAATATAATAACATTCACATTATAGGAGTCCTAGAAAAGGAAGAGAGAGAAAAGGGGGCAGAAAATGTATTGTAAGAAATAACAGCTGAAAACTATCCTAATAGGGAAGGAAATGGACATCCAGATCCAGGAGGCACAGAACACTCCCATCAAAATCAACAAAAGCAGGCCAACACCAAGACATATTGTAATTAAATTTGCAAAATAGTGTGATAAAGAAAAAAATCTTAAAAACAGGAAGACAAAAGAAGTCATTAATTTACAAGGGAAAAACCATAATGCTACCTATAGATTTCTCAACAGAAACTTGGCAAGCCAGAAAGGAGTAGTATGATATAGTCAAAGTACTGAATGGGATTTGTGCATTTTTAGGAATTATCTGTTTGTTGTTTGTTGTTTGTTTTTTTTAAGTCATCTGACTTGTTAGCATATAATTGTTTATAATAATCTGTTATCACAATATGTATTTCTGTGGTTATCTGTTGTATTGTTTTCCATTTCTCATTTGGTTTTTAAGTCCTCTCTCTTTTTCTTCTTATTTAATGCAGTTAAAGCATTTCCAACCAATTTTGTTTTATGTGTTTGGAAAAACTGGTCATTATTTTCAATGTTATTGTTTATTCTGGTCTCAATTTTATTTATTTCTGATTTTTTCATTACTCCCCTACTAAATTTCAGCTAAGTTTCCTCTTTTTCCTCGTTCTTGTAGTATGTTGCTTATTTGAACTTTTTTCCTTAATACAAACATTTATAGCATAAGTTTCACTCTAACATCTGCTTCTGCTGCAGATGTTGGGTTTTAGAATATTGCATTTTCCTTTTCTTTTGTTTTGAAACATAATTTGATTTGCCATTTGATTTCTTATTTGGTCTATTGCTTGTGCAGTAGCGCGTTGTTTAATATTTACATGTCAAATATTAATATTTACATTGTACATTTTCCAGCTTTGTATTATTATTATTATTGATTTTTAGTTATGTACCATTGTAGTTGGAAAATATACATGTTTATCATTTCTGATGCTCTTCATTCCTATGTGTAGATCCAAATTTTTATCTGATATCCTTTTCCTTCTGCTCAAGGAATAAAACACAATCTATAAGAGAAAAAAAAATAAACTGGGCTTTATCCAAATTAAAACAATTTTTCTTTGAAAGATATCATTAAAGAAGTAAAAAGGCAAGCCACAGACTGGAGAAAGATGTTCACAACTCATTTAAATTTTTTTTTTATTTTTTAAAGATTTTATTTATTTATTTATGAGACACACACACAGAGAGAGAGAGAGAGAGAGAGAGGGAGAAGCAGAGGGAGAAGCAGGCTCCATGCAGGGAGCCTGATGTGGGACTCGATCCTGGGACTCCAGGATTATGCCCTGGGCCAAAGGCAGGCACTAAACCACTGAGCCACCCAGGGATCCCTGTTCACAATACTTGTATTAGACAAAGAACTTTTGTCTACAATGCATGAAGAGTGTTTACAACTCAATCATAAGAAAATAAACTCAATTAAAGATGAGCAAAGGTTTTGAGAAGATACTTCAAGAAGATTTATGAATGGCCAATATTCTCAAATCCTTAATCATCATGGAAATTCATATAAACCACAATTAGATACATACCCATTAGATGGTGAAAATTAAAGAGATTGATAATACCCAGAGATGGTAAGGATGTAGAAACATGAAACTTCCATATACTGTGGATTAGGTTGTAAATGGTACAACTATTTTGAAAGACAGGTTGGCAGTTTCTAGTGAAATTAAACATAAACCTACCATAGAACTCATCCATTCTACTACAAAGCATTTACCCGAAAGGGAGAAAAATTATTTATTTATTTACTATCTATTTATTTATTTAATTATATCTATTTAAAGATTTATACACCAATATTTATAGCAGCTTTATTTATAATATCCCAAACTGGGAACAATCCAAATGCTTATCAGCTGGTACATATATAAAGACATGGTAAATCTTTATAACAATGTACTACTCAGATATAAAACGGAACCAACTGCTAATATATACAACAATATGAATGGATCTTAAAATCACATAAGTGAAAGACATCAGGTAAAAAGAGTTTATATAGCATAAACTTTACATAAAATTTTAGAAAATTCTAATTGATCTAGATTTACAAGTTAGATAAATAGTTGTCTGAGGCCAGGTGGCATGAGAAATGGATAGCAAAGGGGAACAAAAAAATTTGGGAGAGAAATTTCTATATCTTGAAATTAGTGGTAATTAAAAAAGTATATCTGTCAGGGGCACCTGAATGACATAGTTAGTTAAGCATCCCATTCTTTGTTTCTGCTTAGGTCCTGATCTTGGGATTGCATGCTCAGCATGCGGAGCCTGTTTGGCATAGTTTCTCCCTCTCTCTTTGCCCCTCTTGCTTATTCTCCCTCTCTTTCTCAAAATAAATAAATCTTTAAAAGAAGTATATCTGTCTGCAATGAAACGCCGGGACACCTGCACCCCGATGTTTCTAGCAGCAATGTCCACAGTAGCCAAACTGTGGAAGGAGCCTCGGTGTCCATCGAAAGATGAATGGGTAAAGAAGATGTGGTTTATGTATACAATGGAATATTCCTCAGCCATTAGAAACGACAATTACCCACCATTTGCTTCAACGTGGATGGAACTGGAGGGTATTATGCTGAGTGAAGTAAGTCAATCGGAGAAGGACAAACAGTGTATGTTCTCATTCATTTGGGGAATATGAATAATAGTGAAAGGGAATATAAGGGAAGGGAGAAGAAATGTGTGGGAAATATCAGAAAGGGAGACAGAGCATAAAGACTTCTAACTCTGGGAAATGAACTAGGGGTGGTGGAGGGGGAGGAGGACGGGGGGTGGGGGTGAATGGGTGACGGGCACTGAGGGGGACACTTGACGGGATGAGCACTGGGTGTTATTCTGTATGTCGGTAAATTGAACACCAATAAAAAATTAATTTATTTAAAAAAAATAATAAAGTCTAGTGCATCTGAAAAAAAAGAAGTATATATGTCACATTTATCAAAACTTAATATTTAAATGTATATAGTTTATTGTGTATAAATTATATCTCAGTACATTTGTTAAAAAATATATAGATGTATGTAAGAAATCAATAAAGTTACAAGCAGTAGAAAATTGGGAAGAATAATGGTTAGAAAAAACAATAACAAAAAGAAAAAAGGCATTAACCATTAAAAACAAAATAAACAAATAATTGAAAACAATTTGGAAATGGAAAACATTTTGCTCAATACATCATACAGATTTGTAAAATTTATACAGGAATCTTCCACTGTCAATAATTAATAGGCATCTTTTTTCTTCTACATTAGCTTAAATATTAATTTCCTTTTTTGACAAAATAATAAAACAATTTGAAAAATTTCTTACTTACCATTCAAGGCACCAACATGGTAATGGGTTATTAGAGTTATTCCGTAATATATAGCTATACTCCGTTGGTCTAGTGTAATCATTCTTGAGTTCATATTGAAAATAATAAATATGTACCATAGATAAGACCATGAATCCAGCAGAGAACAGAGTGTTTCTGGTTTATAAATTTGTACACACAGAAGACAGTATTATAGTTGTAAAATATGTATAGTGGATCCACCTTTTCTCAGATCATGACATATTTACAAATTGTAATTTCCTCCAGAGACGTACTGTGACTAAATTACTGTCTGCTTTTGCTCCAGTGCCTAGAGAGAAAAAAAAAATGCATCTAATTCACCTTGGTTTAGATTGTACTAGCGAAATATATAAACTTAGTTCTTTTCCTGTGAATTTTATTCTCTGAACATCCAAGCAAATGTGGGGAATGCATAATCTGCAAATTTAAAAGTAATAGTAAATAAAAAAACTGAATATTTTAGGAGACTCTTTGCAGTGAGGTCACATTATACATACATCAACTAACAAGACATAACAAAAACTCCTGTGAATTGGTGAATATTGAAATTGCCACAACAGGAAATCGTGAATATGTAATTACAGTTATGAGTATCTTTATTTACTGAGGCCTATGGTAGTTTGGATATTTAGCCACTCAATTAATTGCACATTAGACACAGATTCAATACATATGGAATGTAAGTTTACGGAAAAAGAACATATTTGGTTTGGGAGAGAACTTCCGTATGATTGATTCCCTATGTTGCAGTGATTCATAGAATTTTACAAAGGAACTCAGGAGATTGCTTATTCAAATTCCTACTCTTTCCCAATCCCTGCATTTTTAGAATGTCTTCTACAATGTGATAAATACATTAGTTCATTATCTGAATTAACAGTTCTGATATTAGAAAACTAACACAGTTAACATTTATTGAGTGCTTTTCATGTGCCAGACAATAATAGATTTTTAGCATCATTAACACTGATAAAGCTCTTACAACAAAATACTTCACAGCATACCAACTCATTTATTCCTCCAAATATCCTGTAGGATACACCATTTCACAAATGATGAAACAGCTAGAAATTAGGATGGCAGGGGTTTAAGTTGAGGCAATCTGAGTCCAATGTGTCTGTTTTATCCACTATACTGTCTCATATTATGCTATGTGCTTTTATGTATCTCATTTAACTCACACAATAGTATCACACTCACTAGAGACTACCATGTCTAATATATAGAGTACAAGACTTAGAATGAGAATATCAATACTTGAGACATGGCTCTCCCACTTTTGTGTGATCTTGTACAAACCACTTAATCCTTAGCTTGGGTTCCTTTACTACAATATGGGAACAACTGCTGCTTTGTCTCTCTCTTAGGAGAGTTGTGGAAGTTAAAGTTAACAACTGGTGTTAAAACACATTGGATCTTAGGTCTATACTAATTTGATGTGTTTTTTAATTAATTAATTAATTGCTTGTTTACAACATAGTCCACGCAAATAACTCTAATTGTTCAAATGTTTATATGAACAGAAACTTTTCCCCAGGGACCATGATGAAGCTCTCTTATTTCTTTTCAAGGATTAAGAGCTTTGGAACCATCAAAGTTTTATTCTGAGGATTTCATCTTCCTCTTTATATTCTCTGATTTGAAAAGCTGTCCAGTATTAAGTATTATACTCTAGATATAGCATGACCAGTACAGAGCATTATTGATTCATTCAATTATTTATGTTGTATCATATTATATACATCTGTCAGTTGTTCTGGATAACATGTTTCTGTTAATAAATAAAACCTAAGTTCTTAAAATTTTTGGCAGTCTCACCTCAGGGATGATGGACTTTGGACTTGTTGCCAACTGAAAAATAAAGGTTTTTTTTTTTTTTTTCATATGAACTGCTTATTTAAAAGCTAGGCATAGTTTTATCCTCACAGATAATAGTTTGGTTGGTAGAAAAGTGTAATTATGGGAAGGATCTGTGCAGACTCTCAATTTTATTCTGGATACAGGTTTCTCTTTGCTTTCTTTTTTTTGTTCCCCCATAAGCTCAAGTTTCGTCTCAGCAATGTGAATTATAGAAATCTAAATAACCCCAAATATTCTTTGCATAAACAGTAAGTAGAATGACTACTTCTTATCTCCCTAAAAGAGGCCGTGATGGTTATATACAGGATCTTCTACTGTCTTCCAACCAGTGAACCATAGAAAGCAATAAAACATCCTAATTTTATAGGTTGTCCTTTGTGTATTCTCTTCCACGCATAATGCTTGAACTAGAGTCAAGGGAGGAAGAGAGGAGGCACATTCATTTCTTACAAGGACAGCGATAAAATTCGCACTATTTTTCAAATGGCTTGGCTACAAAGACTGTGCTTAGTGATAAACCGTTTCACCTTCTTTTCTCTCCTTCTGCAATAATAAACTGTTTTCTTTAATATTTTATTCTTTCCAGTCCTAGTGAGAAAATGTTCATTGTGCTATCATGTAACTGTGTTGAGAAAAACATCTCTAGACCCTTCATTTAATTTTTTTGGTGACGTTTACAATAATCACTACTCAATGTACAGAATTGCTCACTAAAGCAACCTGAATTTTCTGTGAGGTCTTAATAATTAACACTAATACCTGATTTCATTCATGCCATTAAAAACATGGTTCATGTGACAGGAAGAGGGTATCTGAACTGGGGGCTAAATTTGGCAAACAAAGATGAGGAAAAGTCTCAGCTGAACTATTAAAGGCTTATTCTCCTGGGAAAGATAATGGTTCACAAAAAAAAGTTACACTGTTAGAAAAACATAATGAAAATGGTGCACAGAAACAGTTAAGAACATTTTAAAAGTCCTATATCAGTTCAAAATAGCTATTAGCTCTACTATCAGTTGGATGATACTATTCACCTTATATTAACTAAAATGATCAGAAGACAATAGAACTATTTGTGAAAAAATATAGTATCAAAATAGAGCAGAAATTAACTTGAAATATGACAGTATAATTAAAAGGGCCAAGCCTTTTTAAAAAAAAAAAACAAAACTGATGTGCCAGTAAAAATGAAAATACAACTCACTTTTGTGTATGTGGTGAGCAGAATAATGCTTCATGCCCCAGTCCCTGAAATCTGGGTGTATGTTACCATACATGGCAAAAGCAATTTGTAGATATGATTAGATCAAGCATTTTGAGATGGAGAGATAATTCTGGATTATCTGAGTGGGTCTGATGTAATCACAAGGGTCCTTCTAAGGGAAAGAGGGAGGTGGGAAAGTGAGAGAAGGTGTGAAGACAGGATGGAGTGATGAAATTGCTGGCTTTGAAGGCGGAAAGTGCTAGGAAGGAGCCAAGGAAGCTGGAAGAGTAAGGAACAGAATCTCCACCAGAGTCTCCAGCAGGAACCAGACTGCTAACACCTCAATGGGAGCCCTGTAAGACTCATTTTGGACATCTGACCTCCAGAAGTGTAAGAGAAAAAATTTGTGTTAAGTCACTATGTTTCTAATAAATTTATAGCAATGGTAGGAAACACAATGCAACATGTGAATTTTATTTTCACTGTATAATATAAATTCATTGAATACTAAAATAATCTCAGTATTAATTCTTCTACAAGTCAATAATTTTAAATTTCAAAAGCAAATGATTTTATATTCAGGCATGAGCTATAAGTTTTATATCTCTTGGAACGTTAGGAACTATTTTATTAAAATTCTTAATTACCGGGATCCCTGGGTGACTCAGCAGTTTAGCACCTGCCTTCAGCTCAGGGCATGATCGTGGAGTCCTGGGATCGAGTCCCACCTCGGGCTTCTTGCATGGAGCCTGCTTCTCCGTCTGCCTGTGTCTCTGCCCCTCTCTCTCTGTGTGTGTCTCTCATGAATAAATAAATAAAATCTTTAAAAAAATTCTTAATTACTAAATTAGATGTTGGCTTTGAATATGACAGCCTCTAACTCTACTACTTTAGTAGTAGTGATGTGAATTAGCCTTTCTAATGATAAACAATTGTATTAGCGATTCTGTAGAAAGGAATTTGGATGTAGTCAGGATTTGACATTATATTATGATGTCAGGAATTCTAGATCTGTAAATTGCTTCTCCTTTAAAAAAATTTTTGTTCCCCTGGAAGCTCCTGGGTGGCTCAGTTGGTTAAGCATCAGACTCCTGGTTTCAGCTCAGGTTGTGAGCTCTAGGCTCCAGTCTGCCTTTGCACTTAGTGGAATCGGTGTGGGACCCTTTGTCCCTCTCCCTCTGCCCCTTTCCCCTGTTCTCTCTCTCTCTGAAATAAATAAATCTTTAAAAAATTTCTTTACCCATTAAACTATGGTCAGAAGCCAGAAGAAACCAGACATAATAAGTTTAAAGTATTAGAACTTTGAAGAGTCTGTGAGATTTTACTTTAATTGCAAGTATTTTACTTTATGTTTTGTAGACCCACCACTTTGAAACATTTTAAAGCTATGTTATAGTCTAGTACAGCCAGGAGGCTTATGAGATATTTAATAAACATCTTGAAACCCATTTACACTAGCACATTTCAATGAAACTGTTGCCAGTAAAATAGAATGTGATAGAATTGATTGCACTGCTGAATGTAAATAGCATTTCAGGTTGGAGTTAAACCTCCCATGAAAGATTAAAAACAAGCACCTTGTCAAACTTTGCTATTAGGAATCATATTTAAAAATGTGTTGTGCATGATTTATTTTACAGGAAAGTGAATGTTAGCATATTGTAAGACTGTAAACGATATTTGTTTGTGTACACAGTAAAAAAAAATCCTTGCTTATAAAGCCTCCTGGATTATTAGATATGCATCAAAAACATTTTCTTGTCAATAAATTCTGACATGTAAGATGTTGGTATTAACTTGACGTCTTGTTCATTGATTTATTTTTCAGTTTTTACAGGAATAAGAAATTTGCTACGTATAATTTTGTAATTCTTAGTTAACCATGGCTACATTTTTAAACAAAATTATTGCCTTAAATATAATTATGCATAGGTTTTTTTAAGAACTAAGCATAGTTACATATATAGAAATTTTAGAAATACAATTATTTAACAGCCCAATTGTCTTCAAAACAATTTTGTTATTTGTTTTGTTTATCCATCATGCTTGGATAGAAACAAGTAAGTAAATGGATGGCACTTGACTTGTTATTACCTGATATTTTAAAATTTATAAAACTAGGCCATCAGAATTTTGAGATTTTGATATCAGATCAAAGTCTATTTAATTCCCAAGGTATTTAAAAATGTTTTTTTTTTTTAAGATTTTATTTATTTATTCATGAGTGACACAGAGAGAGAGGTAGGTACACAAGCAGAGGGAGAAGCAGGCTCCATGCAGGAAGCCTGATAAGGGACTCAATCCCATTACTCCAGGATCACTCCCTGAGCCAAAGGTGGACGCATCCCTAAAAATATGTTCTGATGAACTGAAGAAAAAATATTTAAAGCAACATGAAAATCTGCAGGTGATGTGGAGAACATAGGCAAAAGAATTGTAGATAATATTAAATTTCCTTCTAACCTGCAGCCCATTGACAAATACTTGAAGCAAGCAGAGTATAATTTTCCTCCAGGAACTCCCAATCTTAATGTCCCTGTCTTGCTAGAGGTAAAAACAACCTTAGCCTGACAATAGCTAGATCTTCAGGATCTTGTGAGTCTTCTTTAGCATATGAAAATCCTTTCCAAAATTTCCCTGGTCTTTACCTCCCCCAATTCCACATAATCACTTGCTCCTCACCATCTCCAGGCAGCCCTTTCTGTCCATGGGTCCAGTCCCTGTGCTTTAATGAAAAACACCCTTTTTGGGGGGCACCTGGGTGGTCCAGTCAGTTGAGTCTTCCTTTTGGCTCAGGTCATGATCCCAGGGTCCTGGCATGGAGCCCCACATCAAGGTCCTTGCTTGGCGTGGAGCCTGCTTCTCCCTTTGCCACTCCCGCTGCTTGTGCTCTCTCTCTCTCTTTCTGTCAAATAAATAAAATGGTTTTGTTTTGTTTTGTTTTTGTTTTTGTTTTTGTTTTTTAAAACCCACCAAAAACATCTCAAAAATTCTTTCTTGGCCATTGGTTCCAGAACCTCAATATTTCCACATCAATAGGTATGCATAGTGATAAAGTGGCCTTTTCTTGCTATACCTATGAATAATAATACCTGCACAAGTTTAGCTCCATTGCGGGTGTGGAGGCTGACTTCAAACCCTTAGGAAAGATGCACATCATTTCATCCATCATTTTGTCAGATTCACATTTGGCTTACCAGGATATGTATCAAAGATCCACAATGAGGAGTATTGGTTGTTATGTGACAGATATCTCAATAAATCTGTTGCCATGATTTTTATTTGTTATTTACTCTTAAAATTTCTAGGGAGCACAACACAAATACTACTTGATGACAAAATGAGGATAAATTCCAGAAGGAGCAATTTGGATTATTAATTTAACTGTGTAAGAAACATTGAATCAGAAGGTAACTAGAGAGATTCTTTACATCCCGTGAGAACTTCTCCCAGTCATGATCTAGATGTACCTAGAAAGCTCTTTAGATTACCTCAGACAAAAAAAAAAAAATAGATTACCTCAGACATTCTTTTAAATATTCCTTCAACAAATATTTATAAAGCAGGCGCTGCCTGAGAAGCTAGGAATGCCACAGTGAAGAATACAGATGTGAAAACCTGACCTTTAGGATGACCCTCTAAGAAGAGCGGTGATTAGCAACAGCAAATGATGTTGGCTGACACCAGGCTCCTAACAATGCCTGACTTTAATTGCCTGAGTCAATATTTAAGTTTCTTATGAGGTGACGATTGAGAAGAAGAGGCACAACAATCAGTGTTATCTACTTATTTGTGAAAATAATCCTACAAGTATGTATGAATTTAATAAAACTCAAAATATTTATTTTTACACAGCAGAGCAAAACTTTTCTAGAGGAAAAGAAACACCTTTATTAAATAGTGTTTACATTTCAAATTAACTGTGTTTTTGTTTTCTCAAAATGTAGGGAAAAAACTAGTCTTTCGCTTGTAAGCACCATGGTCATGTCATATCAAAAGAGAATTTACTTAGGAATTGATAAATATGTACTTGTTTATGCATCATTTTATACCAAGCAGTAAACATGCTGTGTAGTGTAAGGCCAAGGGCAGGCCACTCCAAGAAGAGCCACTTTAGCCTGAAGATTATTGTGACCTTCCCCCACCAACTGCCTAAAAGAATTTAGAGGACCAGATAAGTACATTTTAGGGGCGATAGATAAGAAAGAATTTTCAGTCTGTTTGTTAAAATTCCTCTCTATTCCATTGATTCTGTGTGGCCCCGCAAACATCTACTAAACATTTACTTTTTATCTTCCTGAATTGTGCTCCTTCCCTTTGAAGTCTCAGACCCCAACCCACTTCTCCTTAGTTTTTTTTTATTATTATTATTGCAGTTCAATTTGCCAACATATAGCATAACACCCAGTGCTCATCCCACCAAGTGCCCCCCTCAGGGCCCATCACCAGTTACCCCGACTCCCCACCCACCTCCCTTTCCACTACCCCTTGTTCATTTCCCAGAGTTAAGTGTCTCTCATGTTTTGTCACCCTCACTGATATTTTCATTCATTTTCTCTCCTTTCCCTTTATTCCCTTTCATTAATTTTTATATTCCCCAAATGAATGACACCATACACTGTTTGTCCTTCTCCGATTGACTTATTTCACTCAGCATAATACCCTCCAGTTCCATCCACGTCGAAGCAAATGGTGGGTATTTGTCGTTTCTAATGGCTGAGGAATATTCCATTGTATACATAAAGCACATCTTCTTTATCCATTCATCTTTCGATGGACACCGAGGCTCCTTCCACAGTTTGGCTATTGTGGACATTGCTGCTAGAAACATCGGGGTGCAGGTGTTCCGGCATTTCACTGCATCTGTATCTTTGGGGTAAATGCCCAGCAGTGCAATTGCTGGGTCGTAGGGCAGGTCTATTTTTAACTCTTTGAGGAACCTCCACACAGTTTTCCAGAGTGGCTGCACCAGTTCACATTCCCACCAACAGTGCAAGAGGCTTCCCCTTTTCTCCACATCCTCTCCAACATTTGTGGTTTCCTGCCTTGTTAATTTTCCCCATTCTCACTGGTGTGAGGTGGTATCTCGTGCTTTTGATTTGTATTTCCCTGATGGCAAGTGATGTGGAGCATTTTCTCATGTGCTTGTTGGCCATGTCTATGTCTTCCTCTGTGAGATTTCTCTTCATGTCTTTTGCCCATTTCATGATTGGATTGTTTGTTTCTTTGCTGTGGAGTTTAATAAGTTCTTTATAGATTTTGAATACTAGCCCTTGATCTGATACATCATTTGCAAATATCTTCTCCCATTCTGTAGGTTGTCTTTTAGTTTTGCTGAGTGTTTCTTTTGCTGTGCAGAAGCTTTTTATCTTGATGGAGTCCCAATAATTCATTTTTGCTTTTGTTTCCCTTGCCTCCATCGATGTATCTTGAAGAAGTTGCTGTGGCCAAGTTCAAAAAGGGTTTTGCCTGTGTTCTCCTCTAGCATTTTGATGGAATCTTGTCTCACATTTAGATCTTTCATCCATTTTTAGTTTATCTTTCTGTACGGTGTAAGAGAATGGTCTAGTTTCATTCTTCTGCATGTGGATGTCCAATTTTCCCAGCACCATTTATTGAAGAGACTGTCTTTCTTCCAGTGGATCGTCTTTCCTCCTTTATCGTATATTAGTTGAGCATAAAGTTGAGGGTCCACTTCTGGATTCTTTATTCTGTTCCATTGATCTATGTGTCTGTTTTTGTGCCAGTACCACACTGTCTTGATGACCACAGCTTTTAGTACAACCTGAAATCTGGCATTGTGATGGCCCCAGCTATGGTTTTCTTTTTTAATATTCCCCTGGCTATTTGGGGTCTTTTCTGATTCCACACAAATCTTAAGATGATTTGTTCCAACTCTCTGAAGAAAGTCCATGGTATTTTGATAGGGATTGCATTAAACGTGTAAATTGCCGTGGGTAACATTGACATTTTCACAATATTAATTATTCCAGTCTGTGAGCATGGAATATTTTTCCATCTCTTTGTGTCTTCCTCAATTTCTTTCAGAATTGTTCTATAGTTTTTAGGGTATAGATCCTTTACCTCTTTGGTTAGGTTTATTCCTAGGTATCTTAGGTTTTTGGGTGCAATTGTAAATGGGATTGACTCTTTAATTTCTCTTTCTTCAGTCTCATTGTTAGAGTGTATAGAAACACCACTGATTTCTGGGCATTGATTTCGTATCCTGCCACGCTGCCAAATTGCTGTATGAGTTCTAGCAATCTTGGGGTGGAGTCTTTTGGGTTTTCTAAGAACAGTTTCATGTCATCTGCGAAGAGGGAGAGTTTGACTTCTTTGTCAATTTGAATGCCTTTTCTTTCTTTTTGTTGTCTGATTGCTGAGGCTAGGACTTCCAGTACTATGTTGAATAGCAGTGGTGAGAGTGGACATCCCTGTCTCGTTCCTGGTCTTAGGGAAAAGGCTCCCAATGTTTCCCCATTGAGAATGATATTTGCTGTGGGCTCTTCACAGGTGGCTTTCAAGATGCTGAGGAATGTTCCCTCTATCTCTACACTCTGAAGAGTTTTGATCACGAACGGATGCTGTATTTTATCAAATCCTTTCTTTGCATCTATTGAGAGGATCATATGGTTCTTGTTTTTTGTCTTATGGATATGATCTATCACATTGATTGCTTTACGAGTGTTGAACTAGCCTTGCATCCTGGGGATAAATCCCACTTGGTCATGGTGAATAATCTTCTTAATGTACTGTTGGATCCTATTGGCTAGTAACTTGCTGAAAATTTTTGCATCTGTGTTCATCAGGGATATCAGTCTATAATTCTCCTTTTTGGTGGGGGCTTTGTCTGGTTTTGGAATTAAGGCGATGCTGGCCTCATAGAATGAGTTTGGAAGTATCCCATCTCCTTTTATCTTTCTGAACAGCTTTAGTAGAATAGGTATGGTTTCTTCTTTAAACGTTTGATAGAATTTCCCTGAGAAGCCATCTGGCCCTGGACGTTTGTGTCTTGGGAGGTTTTTGATGACTGCTTCAATTTCCTCGCTGGTTATTGGCCTGTTCAGGTTTTCTATTTCTTCCTGTTCCAGTTTTGGTAGTTTGTGGTTTTCCAGATATGCATCCATTTCTTCTAGATTGCCTAATTTATTGGTGTATAGCTGATCATAATATGTTCTTAAAATCATTTGTATTTCCTTGGTATCGGTGGTGATCTCTCCTTTCTCATTCATGATTATATTAATTTGAGTCTTTTCTCTCTTCTTTTTAATAAGGCTGGCTAATGGTCTATCTTATTAATTCTTTCAAAGAACAAACTCCTGGTTTTGTTGATCTGTTCCACAGTTCTTCTGGTCTTGATTTCATTGAGTTCTGCTCGAATCTTTATTAATTCTCTTCTTCCACTGGGTGAAGGGTTTATTTGCTGTTCCTTCTCCAGCTCGTTTAGGTGCAAGGTTAGCTTTTGTATTTGAGTTCTTTCCAGTTTTTGACTGGATGCTTGTATTGCAATGTATTTCCCCCTCAGGACTGCTTTTGCTGTATCCCAAAGATTTTGAACGGTCGTATCTTTATTCTCATTAGTTTCCTTGAATCTTTTTAATTTTTCTCTAGTTTCCTGGTTGACCCTTTCATTTTTAGCAGGATGGTCTTTTAACCTCCACATGTTTGAAATCCTTCCAAACTTCGTCTTGTGGTTTAGTTCTAGTTTCAAAGCATTATGGTCTGAAAATATGCAGGGGACAATCCTAATCTTTTGGTATCAGTTCAGACCTGATATGTGACCCAGTATGTGGTCTATTTTGGAGCAAGTTCCATGTGCACTTGAGAAGAATGTGTATTCAGTTCCGTTTGGATGTAAAGTTCTGTAAATATCTGTGAAATCCATCTGGTCCAGTATATCATTTAAAGCTCTTGTTTCTTTGGCGATGTTGTGTTTAGAAGATCTATCAACTGTAGAAAGCACTGTGTTCCAGTCTCCAAGTATAAGTGTATTATTATCTAAGTATGTCTTAACTTTGGTTATTAATTGAGTGATATACTTGGCAGCTCCTGCATTCGGGCCATAGATATTCATGATTGTTAGGGCCTCTTGTTAGATAGATCCTTTTAGTATGATATAGTGTCCCTCTTCATCTCTTACTACAGTCTTTGGGATAAACTTTAATTTATCTGGTATAAGGGATGGCTACCCCTGCTTTCTTTTGAGGACCATTTGAATGGTAAATTGTTCTCCAACCTTTGTTTGCAGGCTGTAGGTGTCCTTAGTATGAGTCTCTTATAGATAGCAAATAGATGGGTCCTGCTTTTTTATCCAGTCTGAAACTCTGTGCCTTTTGATGGGATCATTAAGCCCATTCATGTTCAGAGTTACCATTGAAAGATATGAATTTAGTGTCATCATAATACCTATTCAGTCCCTATTTTTGTGGATTGTTTCCTTGGACTTCCTCTTTCTTTTACAGAGTCCCCCTTAATATTTCTTGCAGAGCTGGTTGGTGGTCACATATTCTTTCAGTTTCTGCCTATCTTGGAAGCTCTTTATCTCTCCTTCTATTCTGAATGAGAGCCTTGCTGATTAAGTATTCTTGGCTGCAGATTCTTCTCACTTAGGACCCTGAATATATCCTGCCAGCCCTTTCTGGCCTGCCAGGTCTCTCTGGAGAGGTCTGCTGTTACCCTAATACTCCTCCCCATAAAGGTTAGAGATCTCTTGTCTCTTGCTGCTTTAAGGATCTTCTCTTTATCTTTGGAATTTGCAAGTTGCCCTATTAAATGTCAGGGTGTTGAATGGTTTTTATTCATTTTTGGGGGGGATCTCTCTATCTCCTGGATTTGAATGCTTGTTTCCCTTCCTAAGTTAGGGAAGTTCACAGCTATGATTTGTTCAAATACACTGTCTGGTCTTCTGTCCTTTCAGTGCCCTCTGGAACCCCAATTAAAAGTAGATTTTTCCTTCTAAGGCTGTCGTTTATTTCCCTTAACCTTTCCTCATGATCCTTTAATTGTTTTTTCCCTTTTTTCCTCAGCTTCGTTCCTTGACATCAACTTGTCTTCTATGTCACTCACTTGTTCGTCTACCTCGTTAACCCTTGTTGTTAGGACTTCCAGGTTGGATTGCATCTCATTTAATTGATTCTTAATTTTGGCCTGATTAGATCTCAACTCTGCAGTCATGAAGTCTCTTTAATCCTTTATGCTTTTTTCTAGAGCCACTGGTTGCTTTATAATTGTGCTTCTGAATTGACTTTCTGATATTGAATTGTAATCCAAATTCTGTGACTCTGTGGGAGAGGACTGTTTCTGATTCTTTTGTGGTGAGTTCTTCCTTCTAATCATTTTGCTCAGTCCAGAGTGGCTAAAAACAAGTTGTACTGGAAAAAGGAGAAAAAGAGAAAAAATGGGGGGAACAAACAAAAAACAATGAGGGGTATCCTTTGATTCCATATCCTGTAAGTCTCTAGACTTCCCCTGGAGCTTTCCAGCGTTGCCTGGCCAAGAACTTGCTCCTCCCCTGTCCTTTCAGCTGGTCTTCTGGGGGAGGGGCCTTGCTGTGCTGAGTCTCAGGCGTGTGCACCTGGGGAGCTGCCCCACCCCTGCCAGGTGCACGGCTCCGTGGGAGCTGTTTATCCCATGAGGCCCCTGCTCCCTGGTGGCCCTTCTCAGTCCCAGGTATAAGGGGACACTGGTAGGAACAACAACAGTGGCAGCAGTCAGCTCTCCAGCCCTGGAGTCAGCTCCCGCAGTAACTACAGAGCTCTCAGTCCGCAGGGACCTGGATGCTCCTGGGGCAGGGGGCACCGATCTGCACAGCTTGGGGCCGCCTGGGGGCAGGAGTGTCCTTGCTGTCCTGTGCCTTCCCGGCCTCTGCCTGTCCCAGGGGGGAGCACCAGATCCTGGGCTGTGTCCCCCAGTGCCCTGGCCTCTGGGGTCTGCACTGCTGGAATCCGGCTCCCGGGGCCACGCAGCCCCCTCCATGTGGAGCCGCTGCAGGAGCTGCTCCAGGGCCCCGCCAGATGCACTCTGCAGCCCTTTTGGGAGCTCGCCCGGGGGGTGTGGCGCTCTCCCCCGGGGCGCAGGTCATCGTTAGTGCCCCTGGGAGCCTGAGGGCATCTCCGCCCTTCCTGGGACCCTGCTCCAACTCCTTGCAAGCGCCTTTCCGCCCGGGAAGATTGGTGAAGCTCCTGCTTCTCCGGGTCGGGGCTTTCCTGTCCTGGGGACACTCACCCCGGCCTTAGCCCAGTTCCTCGCGGGGCTCCTCCCCCTCGGAGTTCCCTCCCCCTCGGAGGCCTTTTGTTTCTTTATTTCTTTTTTCCCCGGTCTTCCTACCTTGATAGAAGCATGAACTCTTCTCACTGTAGCATTCCAGCTGTTCTCTCTTTAAATTTCAGGCCAAATTTGTAGGTTTTCAGGATGATTTGAAAGTTACTTAGGTAAGTTGGTGGGGACAGGTGACTTGGGCTCTCCTCAGTTTAGAATGACATATATACACATCATTTTCCTGACTATGGTTGTAATTTCATGTCTGTGCAGGTTTCCTATATGTAGGAAATTAAATTTGATTTTCTCTTGTTAGTCTTTCTCATATCAATTTGCTTTTTAGTCCAGCTAGAAAAATTCTAGACAGAGGAAAGCTTCTTCCTCCCCAACAGTATTTGTAATAGCAGCTTTCATTTACTTCCGGGTGCTATCATCTCTGCATGAAGTTCACTTGCAACCTGAGGTTCTGTGGGAACTATTCTCACATGGGGAGCTCACTTATCTTTGTTGATGAGGTTTCCCTCATGGCAGGGGTTCAGATCAGTGTCTTCTAGCTGGCACCCTGTCTTTGTCAGCCAGAGGAAACAGATCTTTAGTAATACCCTCAAATCAAAGTTAGAAGACAGTGTATTTTCTGTCATTATTAGTATCCTGCTTAGTAAGTATAGCTCATTTTATACATCCTACAACCAAAATAAAACCCCAAAACTCAAAGCCCAAACTAAAACAAACAACAACAAAAAACAATTAAAAAAAATATCAGATCAGGGAAATTCCCTCAGAAATAGGACTGTTCTAGATCCTTAAAGATTGAAACATCATGTCATTTTGGAAGTTAGCTGATTAAAAAAGCAAAATCTATAGTAAGAGAGTACAAACATATACTATGTGTATTCTAGGTAAGAGAAAAAGTTTTTTTTAAGAAGGTAACAGAATTTGGAAAGTGCCTAGTGAGAAAATAAACTAGAAAAATTATTTCCTGATAGAAAAATTCTATCTTCTGATCATCACTGACAGATCAATTATCTCTCTAAAGTTATTAGAAATGTCACAACTACTTGGAATGTGTCAATCTGGGTTCCTTTTTTATCATCTGTTTTGGGGTATATTTGTGGGTATACAGGGATCTCAATTTAAAGACTTTTTTTAATATAGCATTCTTTTACTTGAAAGTCTTACTATTAATATAAATGTCTTACATTATGTAAAGTATTTTCTTCCAGATTATTTTGTAATATTTTTTCATAATTTTCTCAATTTCTTTAGACACATTTTACAGCTATAAACTTGACATCCACGGGTTTGAATGTGCCAGAAGCCGATTATCTTTAGTGTATGATTTTTCTTTTGTGGATTTAAGCCTTTGAAATATTTTCTTTTTCTTCTATTCTCTGTCCTACTCCTTTCTTCCATTTATGGAAATGAGTTTTTAAATGAATTGTATTCTTTTTCCAGGGTTGACAGTTGTGGATTTTAAATGAGTACCATATATTCAATTCTTAAAAGAGCAAGGCAAAGAGGGGAAAAATTTACAAGCATGAAGAATTACAAATTTTAAACTCTAGAGGAAATACTTTTCATAATTTTAAAAAGTTCTAGGTAGCAATTTATATTGTTAAGGAGCAAGAACATCCTGTCCCCTTTAAGGTCCTTCTAGC
The DNA here is from genome assembly GCF_905146905.1 of Nyctereutes procyonoides. NCBI lineage: Eukaryota > Metazoa > Chordata > Mammalia > Carnivora > Canidae > Nyctereutes > Nyctereutes procyonoides. The sequence continues at coordinate 1,421,301 of NW_026575130.1, forward strand.
TGGGGTAAGAATTAAACTGACAAGAGATAAATTGACAGGAAAAAAATAAAATTTAATTTCCTTCAAGGGGGCATCCACAGAGATAAGAAATATCAAAGACTGGCAAAATGAGGTATACATTTTATTCTGAACTAAGGAGAAGGGATAGGAGTCTAGGCCCTCAAAAGAAAGGAATGCAATTCACAGGAAGATGAAAAAAGGCTAAATGTTTGGTAAACAAATGTTTACTGGGCCACTCAGAAACCAGGGGACAAAGAAGACTTTGATTGAACTTAGGCCTTGCCAGGTAGGTTCCTCCCTGCCTACCATATTAACATACCTAGCATACATTTCCTATAGATCTATAGTGATAGCTGTCTTCCCTGGAATAGCTCCTCTCTCTAAATTCTTTTTAGGTAGTTGTGGGGAGGTAAAAGACCTTTCCCTAAATCTGCTGGGTTTTGATGGCCTTTAACTCAAAATAATCTTCATGTCAAAGTGGCCCTCTTAGGGATAGCCTGCCCTTGGCCCCAACGGTATTAATACTTTAAAATTAACATAAGACTAATTAGTGTTAATAAAAATTAACATCTTAAAGGAGATGACAATAATGGAATTAAGGGGGGAAAATGGCAGAAATGAGGAATAATGAATTCCAAAAACACAATGGCAATCTTTGTCCTCTATGTATTGCAACATGCAGAGCTTTGGGATCTAAGTAGCAATCAGGTCTGTCTGCTTTTCCTTCTCCTGCTGACACACACTGTGAAAGTCTATGGCAAGTAATTGGTGAGTCAAGGAGAATAAGCTCTAAGTTTGTATATACTCCAGGTCCCTCTCCACCACATCAGACTAGGTGGCCAGTAAAGTCCCTGATTGTTCTTAACCTCTCAAGAGTTCCTTTACCTGTTGGCAGGCACATTTTCCCACCTATATTTAGGAATAACTCATGGAGGTTATTATTATCAGCTGCCAATTTTTGCTGATTTTCAGAGCCCCAATTAGTTTAGATTGTTTTACATACAGTGCTCTCAGAAGCCTCAAATTATTTTTCTTTGTTTTACTATATCGTTTTCTACTTTTTATAACAGGACAAATGGCTTGCCAGGCTTTGTATAGCTAAACTAGAATCTGAACTCCAACCACGTATTTTTAATTATTGCCCAAATCATTTAAATTTTTTTTCAACTTCTTTCTCACATTTGCTGTTTCAATTATATCTCCTCCTTATTTGGAAAATATACCTATTATCACAATTATTCTAAGAAATAAAACTAAGGACAAAAAGATAATTAACATGTTTTTTATTTTGAGGAAATCATTGAATAGAAGAAAAAAAATTACTAACTATAAAATACAATGAGGGCGGCCTGGGTGGCTCAGCGGTTTAGCACCGCTTTCAGTCCAGGTTGTGACTGGCTCCCTTCATGGAGCCTGCTTCTCCCTCTGCCTGTGTCTCTCTGCCTCTCTCTCTCTGTGTCTCTCATGAATGAATAAATAAAATCTTTAAAAATAATAATAAAATACAATGAGAATAAGTTGAATTTTAACTCCATTTGGATTCAATTTAACAACATTCCTTCCAGATTTGCTCATTTATCTCTAGGTACTACTAATAGTTAAATATAATGTAGAAAAATAAATGTAATATCTGCTTTTATCTTGGTCAAAGGGATAATTTTTGCTCAGAAAGAAAGCAGAAGCAAACTTAGTCCACAGCTCCATGACTGTGACCAAATCAGACAGAACTGAAATAATTGATTCAGTGTTTGCTGCACCAAGGCACCCATAAAGCACATGCACGCACTGCTAAAGGGATTTCTGGGCTGCAGGGTGATCAAAACCTTTTTTAGGGCCAAACTAATTTTGTTGTGATTATATAGATCTTAACAGTAAGAAGGGGCTATTCAGCTTTAGGAAAGAATTTCAGATTTTAATCACTGTGTTGTTTTTCTCTGCAGAAATGTTATATTTATCATTCGGATGAGTCTCTTGCATTGATGAGTTTCTGATTTCTTGAGGCATGTGAATTGATTCAGAAAAATCCTAACTAGCATGCTACTGGCAGAAAATATACCTTGGTTATTTAAAAAGCATTTATTGAGCTCTGACTTCCAGAAGCACAGCATGTTACAATGGGGCAAATACAATAGAATTTTAAATCATGTTTTTGTTCTCTATGACCATATTAACATGTATTCTTGAAGTAATGTGCAAAATGTCATAAAGCCAAACATCTAGAACTTGCAGCAATTTATTACAAAGTGAAGATCTGAGAATAAAGTGGTTGTCTTTGTATTAGGTGATGAGTCCTTTAGGAAAGTAGAAGTTGAGTCAGGCTTGGTTTGGAAGGAGGCATTTTAGGGTAACAATGAAGTAGAGTGGGAGCTGGCCATAACATAACACCAAAACATACACAACACAATAATGTGTTTTTTTTTAAAAAAATATTTATTTATTCATGACAGACACAGAGTGAGAGAGAGAGAGAGAGAGAGAGAGAGACAGAGACACAGAGGGAGAAGCAGGCTCCATGCAAGGAGCCTGATGTGGGACTCGATCCTGGGCCTCCAGGATCACAGCCTGGGCCGAAGGTGGTGATAAACCACTGAGCCGGGCTGCCCCCATAATGTCTTCATAAAGATCAGTTCCTTCTTAAGTATTGACATTTTATTATAAATGTAGATACTAAATGGATAGACTAGTTATATAACTTTGTATGCCCTATTAAAATTATAAACACTAAAACTCAATCCATAATCCATTATTTTTCTCTTAATCATCCAGGATTTTATAGAAAGCAATACTGGTTAATAATTATATCCTACACAATTAGTTTCACAATTAACAGAGCAGATTTTCAGTTAAAAGATTATTTATAATCACATAATTTTTAAAAATATTTGGACTTTGGTAGAAGATATGCTGAATGAAAACATGTTAAGAAATAACATATTAGGGAAAAAAAATCAACCGAAGTGTGTCCTTAAGAAATAATGGAGAAACACGCTATAATGTCTTATTATAAACTAATCAAAATATAATAGCTTACCCATTTCATGTCAGAAATTCAACTTATTTTTTTTTAGTAATACTATGAACACTTATGTTAGAGCATGCCGAGGCCAGCACCTTAGAGAAACGGTATAACGTTTTCCCAGTCCCTTTGTACTGTTATTCGCCGTGTCCAACCTCTGTGCTGCTCTGACTCCCATTACCGCCGAGGACACTGGTGGAGGAGAGCGCAGTGCCGCAAGCACTGAGTGTGGTCTTGAGACCAGGAGTGTGAAAGGAATATTTTAACGAGCTCATCCACTGTAAGCTGAGCTTCTGGATTCAACTTCAACAATTTCTGACAGTTTTGACAATGAAGGAATAGCTTGACATTTTCTTCTTGGGTACATAAGTGCCATCTATCATCCCAGTTGTCTAGTGATTTCAAGAGCTACAAAGGAGAAGGTGAAGTGCTCTGTCTATGGAACACATCTCAGGTAAGAAAACTGAAGTTCAAGTAGTGTCAAACAGAAAGGGGATTCTTCTGTGAAAGTCTGGAAAAGGAATAGAAGATAGGCTGAATAGGAATTTATAAAGATGAACTTCACCAAAATAAATAGCATTGGAATTTATAAAAATTCAAAGAAATTATTCAAAGGATTTCATCATCTGAGGGGAATTATGAAAGATTATCTCTAATTTTATGAATGTATTCATATAAACTTGAATAATTTTTAAGATTGAAATTGTAAACCTACAGGGTGGAATTTAAATCTATATAACTATTCACATTTCAAAGCACCTATGCCCAAAAATGGATCCCATTTCTAACCCCATACTGGTTATAGTAAATTTAACAAAAAACTTGACCCTTTTGTATCCCAAATGTAACATCTGTAGATCAGGGGTAATTATGGCACTAGCCTGAATAATTTGACATTATTTATGTAAAGTGCTTAGAAAGTGTCTGCTTCGTAAGTGCTCTATACGTGTTAGATACCAGTTTTATTATAAACCAAAGCATATTTTTCATAGTAAGCACAGTTTAAATAATTCATATGTGTGTTTGCAAATCAGTGATTAGCAGAAGCTCATATAGTTTTTTTTATTTGTTTTGGTTTTGAACTTTTTGATTATTTGAACAGGATTTTAGACCTAAGCTTACTAGGTACATAGTTGTTAAAACTCATAATTATGTTGTTAGGAGTTAGTTGGATGGTCAGGTAGTCAGAGCCAGGGTCCCCAACAAGAAAATATGGAGTTAGGATAGCTTAAATGAAACAGCACTGACATCCTGTTCTGTAATTTAGGACCGCACTAATATTCGGCTTTGCAGCCCTTGCAGAAATGACTCCTGCACAATGTCCTAAAATAAGACAATTAACCACACAGCATTTGTTACTATCACAGGTAAGGGACAGTTAAGACATCAGCTCCCAGATAACAGAAAAAAAAAAAAAAGACCATAGGCACACAGACATTAATCTAATAGGTAGACAGATACGTGACCAAAACCCTGATTGGCATGACTCAGCACACTCTGATTGCTTCACCTAGTTCTGTAGAAGAGCACATAAAGACCCCTACACTTAGAAACTCTGGGGGCAACCCACTCAGGCCCCTCTCCCTCTCCAGGAGCTTTATACTCTTGCTCAATCAACTTTGCTTTGCTGCCCACCACTCTTGGTCTGGTCTCCTTCTTCATTCTTCCATGCTGCGTGACCAAGCACCATGGCAACTAAGGACACAAAACTCCTGTAACAATATGAAGTAAAAGATATGAAAGGTGGGTAACGATAATTCCCCCAGTCCCTCCCCTTTTTTTTTCCCCAGTCCGTTTCTATCTGCATGTCACTTGAAGTATTTTCTGTCCTAGTTTGTTGTTTGGCATGTGATGCATTTCCAGGAATTTGAGAGGTATTAAAAGGAGATAAAATATATGCTAAGACCCAGGCATGCCATTCTTCCTTTATTTCAAAGACAAACATGCGAGAGAAGGGAAATAGTCCCAACTCTCAATCATGAATTTCATCATCTCAAAAGAGGCACAAAAATTAAAAATTACAGTTTTCAAAAAATAAAATAAAAATGCCTGGAGGAACTCTCTTTGCTAAGAGAATACTCCTTTCCTAAACATGGTTATTAACAAGGATGGCCTTTATTAAATTCTGCGAGACAAGAGGCTAAAACCTACCAGTCTTGTATGGAAAATAAGTTTAAATACCATCAATAAAAGACCTATGGCTTTTGTTAACAGAAATCCTGCCTGAATAAAAGATTTACTCCAGCATAGATGTAACAGTAGAGGATGTAGAAGATCCTTTGGGTGCCACTTGAGAAAGCAGCTAGACTGTATTCTGGTTCTCTCTGAAGTTTGCTTTCAGGCAAGCACCAGATGGATTACACATTACATAAGGTTTTGTCTGGAACATTTTCTGATGTCATTGTACAGAGATTTTCTTATGAGCCTTTACTATAGCAATTTTGAACTGGAATTTTTGGTAGGAATAAATAATTTTTATCATTTCTATATTAATGCTGGCAGATGCCCCCCTCTTTTTTTAAAAAATTGTAATTACCTCTTTCAATTACATTATTTTGGGAGTTGAATATAGAGTAATAGGTTGGCATTGTTTAGAATGTATAAAAGAAATTAAAATAACAGTATCAGTTACAGCAGCGTATTTATTGCTTGGAGAGTGATAGAGTCAAATGGCATTGATTTCTGGCATAATGTACTATGACCCTCAACCATCTGTTCAGGACCTGATGCAGAAATCGATATAATCTTTTCCTGGGAATGCCCAAGGCATTCTCTGCATTTAGACATGGGGCTTCCAGATTGCTAATGTGATTAAAAAATAATCAAGGCCTTCCAGAAGCTTAATTTTCCAACATACTCTAAAAAGTTTTCCCTTAGAAAGAGCTCTTTCTGATCAAATTTTTGTTACTCAGTTTATTTCTTTCATTCCTTGCAATTCAATTATAGCATAGTTCCATTGATTATATCTCTTAAGACTCCCAGCTGAGTTCAAGTAAAAGTCTGTTTGCAGAGTTCTTTAAAATCTACCACTAGTACAATATGACTACTCTTATTAAAGTATCAGTAAATATTTATGGTAAAATATTTCAAGGTTGTTAGGAAACTGTCTGTCTTCAGCTTTGGGCAGCAGGAGGGATTTGTATTGTTTAAGAAATTGTCTCAACCTTTATAGCTTTTGCTATTGTTTCAGATGTACCTAAAATTGCTACTGTATTTTTTTGGACTGAAAACAAAAACTGTTAATTTACTAATATACTAAAAATGTCTGAAAAAGCTTGTGCTAAAATGACCTCAGATTTGCAAAAGCCTGAGAATCTGAAATGTAGCGTTTGCTTCCACAGTTAAAAAATCAAGACAAAATTTTTTCACATGATTCTGAAAGGACTGTGTGGCCTGAATCAAAGAAAACTTGAAGTCTCAGTGGGAGGAAGTGGTGCTCACTCCTTCATACAGTAAGGTCATAACAGATTTTATTTTCTTCTCTGACCTAAGTGGTTGTTAGGAACATGACTTTTATAAATGCTGGAGGTAGTAATTCCCTCAGCACTTTTCCTATCTGTGCTCAAGGCATTTTCTATCCTGGTGAAGCTTTCAGAATTAATATTATGGTTTCTAGAAAAGTTTTTTATGCAAAAGTATAGGGATGAGGAAATAATGTTGGTTAAAGAGCTGAATTATTTGCAAATAGATTCACAATGAACTTTGTAAAATATTGATTATAGAAAACCTTGAAGAAAATAAATTCTGGCTATGTAATAATTTTTATAAATAAATAGCCCCTGTCAAATAAATGATAATCCAAGAAAAATACAGAGTTGCCCACGATACCTATAACCTATGTCATGAGTAGTTTGCCTGTTTGAATTAGCCTTTATTCCATTTAGTGTGTATTACCATCACTATAGTCCCTGACATTAATAAGGTTACAATATTCTTGGGGATGATGCCAGTTATCTGAAAATAAATATGGTAGGTTATTATTATTTGCAGTAGTTAAGCTTTATAAAATCGCCATGAACACTGAATTAATGAATATTAAATCATTGATCCTAGCAGAAATACAGAGTTGTGTTCCTGTGAGCCTTCACTCACAACATTTTTATCAACTGATCAATACATAACCCTGCTTTATGTGTGTTTCTGTTTAAAGACACTTAATATATATTATTAATTCTTTGGGGATCCCTGGGTGGCTCAGTGGTTTGGCGCCTGCCTTCAGCCCAGGGCGGGATCCTGGAGACCCGGGATCAAGTCCCGCGTCGGGCTCCCTGCATGGAGCCTGCTTCTCCCTCCTCCTGTGTCTCTGCCTCTCTCTCTCTCTCTCTCTCTCTCTCTCTCTCTCTCTGTCTCTCTATCTCTCTCTCTATGTCTATCATAAATAAATAAATAAATCTTAAAAAAAATTCTTTAACAGTGCACTGTCAGGCAACAACACTCTACTGCATGTATTGAATGAAGCTTATCAGTCACGTTTTGTCCATAAGGCACATCACAGCCTTCTTGAGCTTGGAAACACTAGACAGCACTTCAATACTACACTTGGGAACATTTTAAATAGCAAAATCACCAACAAAACCCTCACAATTATGAAAAGCCACGGCTCTAAGAGCCACCTAAAAAACACTTGTTTATAATGAGAGCTGAAACAACTCAAGTAGGGCCTTGCTTTTTTTGACCTCAATTACAGATGCCTACGGCTGGTGACTCAAATTTTTTGTCGTTCTGCACACGTCCATGAATGACATAAAAGAATTCTGAGTACTGATTTTGGGGTTACAAATAAATTTTAGCTAGGAAGTGATTTCAAATTCACAAATACAGAATTTGCAAATAATGAGGATTAACTGTAATTGGATATATTCTAATAGTTTTTTCCCCATTATGTATTTAAGTTCTGCATAGAATGCTATCTTAGTAGTTGCAATCTAAGTGTTACAAACAAGTTTCCAATACAACATTTGTATCACAGAAATGAAAAGCAGAGATAACAAAGATCCTTATTTTATTATACTGTTTTTAATGACCCTAAATGTTCAAACTAGGTAAATTAGGTGGTTAGAGAAAAACTACTTTCTTGCAGAAAATTCTTTTAATTCAACCAGAGCAAAAACTACTTTGCTGCAGAAAACTCTCAACCATACTTTAGATTACTACTCAAATATTTTAGTTTTATGGGAATGAATATACTTTTGGGTCAATGAAAAACTTAATGGAACATGAAAAGCTGGTTAAAACAAAATGAAAATTGCCAGAACTAAGGATCTTCTACAAAAAAGAAAGAAGAAAAGAAATAATTAAATTGATGCACATGAAGAATAAATAAGACAGAGGTGTTTCCATAGTTAAGCTGATATTAGAAATCTGATCAAATTTAGAATAACTAAAAATTGTTCCCATCTGTTTAGTAGCTGATGATTGATCTGTTAATGATATAATTTCACTTCCTAGTGGACAGGTGGTAGGGAGTTAAAAAATTATTTGTGAAAGGACCTCAACTGATGCTAACTGCCAGTTTTGAACAAGCCAAGAGTTGAACAAGAATAGGATTCATGTTAAGTTTTTTTCAGAGCAAAGTTAAAACACACTGGTGAGTAGAATATGAATTCTTTCCAATGTTATTATAAATTTAAAGTAGGTTATTTATTAGACTAAAATTTTGTAAATGATTTAAAAGATAAAGTTTTTTCTGAGGATTCAGGCATTGGATACTGCAGATATCACTGATTGTTACTAAGCCAAGAATTGTTTATAAGGAATCCTCTGTCTTGTAGTTTGGGTAAAGAGTGGGGTTTTCTACTTAATTACAAATACTTGCTTAATAGATTTAACTTGTACAATATAAACTGATGATCCAATTTCAAAATTTTGAAAGCAAAATTTATATAATAAAAATTACAATAGAAACAACACATTTTTAAATGAAAATATTTTACAGTTGCTTTTAGATCTTGTAGCAATTTTGAGCTACAATAATCAGTTTCATGGATCTCACAAATTCTAGTCAAGTAGTTAAAGGATTTTGATTTTCCAGAATAATGAATAATTTAAAAGCAATTTAGATATGTCCTGTACATAGTAAATATATATAAAAGGCTCATCTAAGCTGTACTGTTAGAAACAAATAATCCTCATTTTAAAATGCTATAACAGCAAAACATTTGTAACATATTATGTGACAAAATATAAACTATCAAAAATCTAAGGCTATAATCTTTTGAGGAAAAAAATCAAATTAGATAAAGTCTTTCTTTTTCACTGAGATAGAATTGGCAATAGTAGTCTGTGTCTGAACACCAACTCTCCTCTGAGTCTAATTATGGTGAGATTAGCTATCACAAATAACTTGTCTCAGAATCTCATCCTTCTTACCTGTTCCAAATCAGAGCATTTGTCTGTTTTTTTCCTGACTGATATCACTATCACCAACTGAAGAACTTAGATCTAAAGACCACAGAACTACTTTCAAAGTCCTGATAAAACACTAAGGTCATGATCAACAAAATGTTTATTAGCTTTAATTTATGACAATCACACTAAAATTCTGTATCTTCCTCTGGAGAACTTTAGGTATTTATGAATCAGTGCTTTGCACTCATCCATCTTACCAATGTACCTCACTGTACTAACTAGGGGAGGGAAAACAACATTTTCCAAATACTCCCCAACTCATCCTCATAGTTTGATCAAATTGAGCACTTACAAAGACTCTTAGACAAATGGATGATAGATGTAGGGAGACAAAAATGAAGGATGTGAGACTTCTAGTTCTGCTCTAACATATGAAAAAATTGGAAATCAGTACTCATCCTTACAGCAAGAAAAAGCAAGGCATACTGAGAACAACTTTTCTTGGACTTATCAGAGAGCTGATCTTTTGAGCAAATGACCACCCCAAACTCTGGAGAGCAGTCACATGAAGAGGAATACCGCTCCTCTTAGGAGATTTGTTTCCTGAAATGTTACTTCCAATACTTTACTTACTTTATGGGGCAGTCATAACTATTGTGTTGGTTCTGAGAGTATGTATCATCTCAAAAAATAGGTTGTTTGCATCACAGCAGTCCATCTTCTGCCATTGGAGCAGGACTTGATGCTGATTGCTATCTTTCTCCCAACGTTTACTCAAAAGGTGCTTATCTTTTATGAATCCTTTACTTCTAGGATCCAACTTATTCTTAAGATCTATTCAGGGAAATATAGGTTTAATTACCACAAACTCAGCTGTTTTACCTTATCTCTGGACAAGAAACATAGCAATAAAAAGGAATTAAAATGTTCCATAGTCAAGTCTAATTTACCAGTACAAATTACTGCTGATTCCTTTACTTTAAAACACTACATTCTTTGGCTAACAATGTACAAAGTATGGCCTTGGCTTATTTTTCAAGGTGAAGACATCATAAATCATATTCTGGAAGATATTCCCAGTGTGCTATCTGCTCTCCTTCCATTACCACTCAAATGGGATAATTATAAGCAGAACTTTAAGAAAATATTTAGAACATCATTAAATGCTTTGTGGATCTTTTCACTTTTATACAAAATTTCAGTAAGAGCACATATATCAAGTGCCTCTATGGATTATGTCTGGTTTTTATGAATTTCACATTTTTATTCTCTTATATGGCAAAAAGCCATGTTTCTCATAAACAGGAGTTCATAATTAGTTTTTACTAAGATGTGGGTTCTCAGAAAGGGAATCCTGAGTATTTTGGAATATCACTTTTACTGAGTAATTTTGCAGAATTTTATTTTCAAATGAATGATGATAGTTATTATAGTAGCTCATATAACTTCAAATTATTCAGGCAATACAAGAAAAACTCTCTTATAATGGAAAATAGCTACTTTTTTAAACTTTAAGGTTTTTATTTGTAAAAAATAAATTTCTGAAGTTTTCTCTAATAGCTACATGTAATAATTTGCAGGGAACTCCTCCATTTTTCCCTGTAGCTCCATACTCCACCAGAAAACACAGTGTATTAGGTATTTCATAATTAGTCTTTAGAATCATCAAGTTTCGGTCTTGGTAGAGACTATGGAAGCAACCTTATCCAATATCCTCACTCCCTCACTTAATTGATGAAGATTTGAGGGTCAGATTCAGGAAGTGGTTTGCTCAAATTAAACAAGGTTCTGAGATTCTTTGCCAGTTAAAATAGAATTAATTTAAAAATAGAATTTATTTTTGAATTGTTAGAATTAGTAAGTTAAGGGGAAAATGTCAGAGCATTTGATGGCTCTGAAAACACAATATAGGACAATATAGGACAACAAGGTATTGTATTATAGTTTCCCTTTTAAAAAGAGGATTATGGGAGATATCTAATAATATTCATTAAAAATACAGATTAAGACTTAGGGTATAGATTCTATTCTATTAGTAGGAACACGACAGAAGAACCAATGCTTCCCCCTAAAGGACTCCATATTCTCTCAGTGATTCTACTTAGATTGGATAATTTTTTACTTCTTGTTAACGTACTTTTTATATTTTATTGATATGTTCTTAGAATAATATAATCTTATAGCTCTAAGGGACTATTCAGAAATCAATTTAAAACAACTTGCTTATTTTACAAATTAAAATAAGTGAAAAACTTACACTATGAATGATGTCAAATTACGGAATATAAAGGGTTTTGTGTTTCTCATGTGTACATGCTATGCATTTTACAACTGAATATGGAGCATATCTTTTCTTTTTTATATCATTTTAATCTTATTAGACACTAATCATTTTAATACTATTTTCAGTACCTAAATGACTTTAAGAAAATATTGACGATCTCTAAAGATCTTCTGGAAGAAATCCTGAATAAACCATTTAAGTGACAAAAGGAGCTCATGATTTTAGAATTTAGAATTAAGATTAGCTTTGCCTATGTAGATATATTCTAAAGACAAATATTATAAATAAAAACATTTTTAAAAAAAGTCTAGCATCAGCAGACATATCTGAATACAAAGCTCCTTTGGGTTTAATAGTGGTTCTGCATCTAGAGTTCCAAGAGCTTAGTATTGAGTTCCTTTAGAATCTCTGTCATTTTGAATTTTCTACCTGGTATGTCATTTTACATATGTTGCAATTAATTAGCTATAAGATGTAGTGAACAAAACATTAGCAGCAGTAGGCTATGTTTGTCTCAGACATATATTTAAAATACTCAATTCTATCAAACAAAAGAGAACTGCTTTTAGATAAAAGAGCATTTCAGCAAACATGTATATAATTAATTCCTCTACTAATACAGTAAAACAAACAAAACCCTTCTAGGCTCTTCCTTCCTCTCTGTCTTCAAAATAATTGGGTCTATTGGATTTCTAGAATTTTTTTTTCTAAAACTCTTTGTGGAATACCTTGCTGAGTAATTTCTACCCAGTCTTAGGTATTAGAACTGAGCTCCACACAGGTGTGTTTGCAGGGGTAGTACTTTTGTTGCGGCTTTTAGCAAGTAGTGTGAATGAAAATTTCAAGAGTAAAGTCATTATATGGGGATCATTTTCTTTTAATAAATTTGTTCTAATAGCATGAAGGGTTTGGAGATTATTATTAGTTTGTCAGTAAAGAATACTCTTATTTCCTGGAAAGTACTCCATCTCTCAATTAAAAAAATACACTTTTCTTTCATAAAAAAGAATTCAATAAGGAGAACAATTCCCTGAACTGTTTTTACACACTATACATCGTGTAGTCCTCTTTACAATAGGACTATACAATGTGGCATCTCTGACCAAAGAGGGAAGCTGACTGTGGTTATTGCTGTAGCTATTTTAAGAGTAGCCCCTTTAATTCCTATTAAAGCTTTGACTTAATGGCCATACAAGTCTTTGAGATAACACTGAACTCAAAAGGGACTGCCAGTGGCATGAACATTAGTAATTGACTTCCCATGTTTGTATGTAACAACTGGGATGCTTCTGGTCCCGACTAACAAAATTCCTGGCTTAAACAATAAGGAACTTGCAAAAGTTTAGAAATTGCATGGGCCTCAGGTTTGTTAGATTATGCAGATAATTGTATCCTTAAGGCCTCAAATTCCTCCATGTCTCCAGCCTATATTGTACAATATCAATTTTTTTCCCTGTGCCTATAATATGGCTACCATAATTCCAAGAACTGATTATTTTCTTGAATACAAGTTTCCTCTTGTATCCACAGAATAATTTTTTCCTTACACTCTAATTTAGCACAAGGCATTTGCCTATTGCTGGGGGAATATCTTACAATGATCAATCTAGGTTCCTTAACCAATTATTGGCAAGAGAAATGGGTAACATGACCAGCTTTACTAATTAGGGATCATTCCTGGGTCTGATGTCAGTTCCCCAAGCTATATGTTTTTATCCATGAGAGAAGGCTGGAATGTATATCGGAGACTTCAGTATAATAGGTTTATTTTTCCTATATAGCAGACTTCTCTTATATATTAACATAAAATAATTTATGAAAAAACCACCTAGGAAAATATGAATGGACATGGAAGTAACAGAGATCTAAATTTTCTTTATTTTCAACAAGGCTATCATCTTGCACACAAACCGCCATTTCTCTAATGGGGGATAAACAATAATAAAGATTAAATATGTCATTAAATTCTAGTTTAGAACTTTTTTTTTTTCAGTCTAAATGAGTGCCTTTGGGGCAATTTATTCAATGAATTTAAAGTTTAACTCCCCATCACATCTGCCTTTCCAGACTCCAGGGGTCCTGGCTCCTTTTCCTCCTCTTCTGAATAGTATCTGAGTAAAGGGAGGACTGACATTTTCTCAAGTTGTTGGCAGGAGACCACTGTTCACATAAAGCCATTTGTGCAGCTTGGTCATGGCTCATTACCAGTAGGCTCTGGGTTAGACTGTTCTCATCGCCTCAGATCTGGAGACTTTGCAGCTGGTGCACCACTTAGCCTGTTCTGAGACAGAGACGATTGTCCCAAGACAATTGCTTCCAGAAAGTTGAGCCATTGCTCTTTGTTGAACAGGTACCACTCAGGCTCTTTTTGACTTACAGATCACCTGATATCTGACTATAACTTCTATTTGGTCCCCTGGCTTTGGTGTTTCCCCAATACTTTCAAATATAACATGCCATAGCTTGCTGTTGGGAATTCCCTGGTATCTGGAATTTTGGGCTAGCCACTAAAAGGTACTTAGTGACTTTTGAAGTTCATTGCAGATTTCAGTGCAGGACTCATGGTGTTGGCATAGAATTGGAGGAACTAGAATTAATTTACTTGTGTAAGCTCTTTTGGGACATTAACTGTCAAGGACTCAGTAAAAGTAGGCAAATTCATGGATATGGTGGCTCTGAGAAGTGTAGAGAAGGCAGTGGCTCAAACTGAGTGAAGATGAAATTATCATGGAATACAGTGGGGAAGGGATTAAAAAGCCCAGGAAGGTAGGCATGTTGGAATGTGCATATTATGTGAAGCTACAAGATCCACCAGAAGAGTAGTATATTTATGAGAGAGGCCAGAGGACATATCAGTCATGTTGATCAGGAATATGCTGCCTAAAAGGTACATCAGCATTGCTCAGAAGTTCAGTAGTAGCTCTTATCAGCAAGCCAGGATTTACATAAAGAGAGGTGGCCACAGAGCTTGGCAAAGGGACTGATGAGGACATAAAGCAATAGAAGCCAGGGATGGCTGTTAACCACCAGAAGCTGCAGGCTGCCACTGTAACAGTAAGCTCGGCAATATTTATATTTTGTCACTGAAATCTTGATGAATATTTGTTATAGCAACTAGGACTTCTCTAACACAGAAATGTGAAACTTAAAGGGGCTACCATAATATAAAACTAATATATGTGTTATTAACTTAGACATCATATGCCAGATGGTGAAGAAATATGAGGATTCCCAATTAGTTAGTAATCTGTTACTGAAAGTCAGATTTTTTTTTTTTTTGGCAAAAAAGCTAACCAAGAGCCTATATCTTATTTTGTACAAAAGGAAAAACTAGAATTATAAATTACCCCTAAAACTCCAAGCAATTTCCTTAAATGTAACTAAATTAAGTAAAAATCTCTATATATAAATACAAAATCATCTTCTTTAGATGAAAAATCTTAAAAGTACTACTTGCCAATAACTAATAATTGCTTTGTATGTAAAAATGTATTTAGTTTGCATACCACTCATATGCAAACTGATGTTTAATTCTGACATTCTGTCAATTATTTTGAGAATATATCTTAAGATTCACCTCCACTTTTTTGTTGTTTAAAATGCTATATTGGATTTGGGGAACTTATGTGAATATAGATAGATATGTATGTGCTTATTAAAAATACAAGCTGGAAAAAAATACAAGCTGAAAATGGGTTACTGAGAGATATACCCATTAAGTTTGTATATTGAAAACAAGATACTTTCGACTGAGAAAACGTTTAACTGGAGGATATTTTTCAGGGTATGCCTGCAAATATTGTAGAATGAAAGCTAGAGATACTAGTTATGCATTGAAAAGATAGGGGACTCAATAGATATGGGTCCCAGTCAGTGTGGGAAATTTTCAGAGTCCAAGTATTGGGCGGAATGAATCAGGAAAATAAGAGGTAATGGTCAGAAATGTTTACACTGGAAAATATTTTGGCATGAAATATTTTCAAATCTAGTAGAAATCAAGTCAGATGGTAATCCAAAAAGACTTTGTCCTGCCCTTTTCCACTTCTCACTCCCCCTTCAACCCTGAAGGCTTCAGAGGTCTCAAGGTCTCATATGAGTGTTTGAAGCCAAGATGGAAGAGTGGCATGGTTGGCTTCCAGCCTTTTTTGTTCCAAGCTAGAAAAGGCTTTGACTTTGGACAAGAAATCTTTCCCAAGTAATTATTTGCCCCCTTGTCTTGCTTTTCTGATTCTTCAAAGCCCCTTTTACCTGCATATCTGTGCATCTCTCCCCTGCAGCTCTGCAGAGAGGCAGATTGCCCTGTCAGCTAGCCTGGAATGGCTCACCCATTAGTCCCCATTCCTTTGCAGTCCACCCCAGCTAAGGCTGCCTCTTAGGTTTCAGTGCCCTCCTGGAGGCCTTCCTGCACAAAACAAGGATGTTTCCTCCTTCTTCCCTTTTTTTTTTTTAATTAAATGTAGATGCTAGCAATTCCTTACCCCCACCCTGCCCTACTCCAGCTGTGCTGTGCCTCTTCCTTGTATTCCCAGTTACTTCCCCTTTCCTGGTTCTTTTCTGTCAATAAGGCTATTGAGAAACAAGATGCCCACATTTTTCCCCTGCTGAGAATCACTCTTTCCTCTCCACGGTGCCAGAATCCATCCCACAACTGAAACCTTCAAAATACAATTATTCCTTTTTTCTTTCTTCTCCAGTGTCTGAGGGAGGAGTCAGCACTTACTTCCACTACCCCCTGTGCCAACTCTTAGGTTTTAGGAATATATAGAGAGTACTGGAGAGGATTCCCTCATAGTGTGATCTCTTTTGTTCTAGGTTTGATATTTTGTGTTCCCAGGAGGTTACCAACCCATTAAAATATGACAATATATAGAGGCACAGATATTCTGTCTGTGGTTATATGTATTTATGCTCATATGTCATTATTTTTCTTTCTGTTCTTCATTGTCTCCAAGTCTCAGTTTAGTTTCTTTTATTTGGATAGCTTAGTATTTCCTTCCTTCCTTCCTTCCTTCCTTCCTTCCTTCCTTCCTTCCTTCCTTCCTTCCTCCTTCCTTCCTTCCTTCTCTCTTTCTCTCTCTCTCTTCCTTCCTTCCCAAAGACAAAGGACAATTTATTATAACAATAGCGGTGACCAGAGTTCATCTTTTTTCTTGTCCCCGTTCCCTGAAACCCAGTTCCTGCAGAGGTTTAGGTGTCACAGACACATATGCAGATGCATTACAGGAGAGGAACCCTGAGTGTAGGGAACGCAGATCTTTCAAAAGAGGTAATAAGATGACCTGATTTTTGTCATAGGGAGACACTGTTTTTATTGCAATGGCCAGTAAACAAATCTGCCCTTTGTTATCTCTATCTGTTTGCTGTCAAACAGCTTTGGAAAGATACACGGAGCAAAGGGAGTCTGCTTGTGAGACAGGCAGAATGGAAAGAGATTTACAAATTGTTCCAATCTTCCTTCTATGTAATTTTCGCTCTCTCTTCCTCAAATGACCCTCGATGAACCTTAACTATCTGATAACCTTTTCTTGTTGCAATCATCTACAAACCTTGGTTACTCCCTCGTTTTCTGAAGATTTCTGAAAAGAAAAAAAATCTGTGTATTGATTACTCTTAATATAATTGCTTTTTATTTCCCTGACTTCTTTTCCTCCATGATCTTAACCTTTACTCTATTTTCTGATTAGTTGTAAAATTGACATCATTTCATATATCAGATATTTTATGGATAGTGTTTTCTTTCAGATGCTTTTGATAGCTTCCTCATACCCTGGCAAGCATATATAATATTCTAAATTCCAGTATGATGAATAGTATTGATGTGTGGTATTTGCTTTCTTTTCTTTTCTTCTTTTGTAGTTATCTTGTTATTTCTGTCAGAGTTTGATTTTTTCTTATCCTTTAGATTCAGAATTTTACCATGCTAAAAGGTATATGTAATTTTTCACCATCTACCTGAAAAATAGGTGAATACTTCTGGCTTGCAAGCTCACTTTTTTTTTCCTGTGGGAATTTTTACTGTTATTATTTGTTTAATTATGCCACTCTTCCATATTTGTATCCCTCTCCCCACCTTTTGGACCTATTATATTATATCTCCTGTTTCTTTTCTTCTCTTATACAATTTCTATTTCTATATGTATTTGTACTGTAAAATATTTTTTGAACTTAAACTTTCAGGCCAATAAAAAATAAGTCTTTTTTTTTTAAAGATGTTATTTATTTATTTATTCGTGAGAAAGAGAGAGAGAGAGGCAGAGACACAGGCAGAGGGAGAAGCAGGCTCCATGCAGGGAGCCCGACATAGAACTTGATCCCAGGTCTCCAGGATCAGGCCCTGGGCTGAAGGCGGCGCTAAACCTCTGAGCCACCCAGGGTGCCCAAAAACAAGTCTTAAGAGTAACATACTTTCCTTAAATAATTTCTTGATTCCTTTAGTTTGCTAAGATAAACTTGGTTTCTGAATGTCTTATTTTCTGTGTGTTGTGTTGAATCTTCTTAAGTGCTTTATTATGTAGCTATTCAGATATTTGTACAACTAACTCTTCAAGCAATTCTGTATCTTTATTTTTGTGTTCTGAAATCTGCCTCACCTTGTCTCTCTGACTACTAGACTCCTTTACATAATATGTTATTTTTTTTATTTATAAATTCATTTTAGCTCATTTCTGGTTATTGTAGCATTTTTTCAGGATCCCTAGGTAGTGAAAAGCAAAGAAACCTTGTTCTTACAGGATATAAATGTAAAGAAATGACCAAAATAGTCTTAATGTTTTCTTTAGCTTGACAGAACTTTGTATAGGTTTCTTATTAATCACAATTTCCTATTCTCCTTTGTCTTAAAGAATTTCCTTAGAAAGCTTGTAATTGTAAATCCTTTCTGTTCCTTTTTATTTTTTTATTTTTTAAATTTTTTAATTTTTTTTCCTTTCTGTTCCTTTTTAAAAAAGCTTCTTGCCACTTTTACAACCCAGGACTGTCTTTCTCAGAAACCTGGGGACTATAGAAATACGATCATTAAGGATGTTAGTGTCTCTATCTCTTAGTCTGAGTATAGGAGCTTAAACTCAATGGGCACCAATTAGCAAACAGATGGCTTAATCCCAGAAAAAAAAAATTGGGCAATAATTCAATGTGCTTGATGCATCCGATTGATGAATTTACCCCCCAACATTCTCTAGCACTTTTCCACTAGCACCCTTAAGCACTGAAGTCACTCTCTTGACTTTTCTTTTGGCAGAGTTTAGTTTAGTCTCTCACTCCTATTGCAAAAGTCTTTTTGTTGTTGTTGTTGTTGTTGAGAGAGAGAGAGAGAGAGAGAGAGAGAGAGAGAATGAGCTGTGGGGAGAGAGGCAAAGGGAAAGGGAGAAAGCATCTTAAGCAGGTTCCATACTCAGCATGGAGCTGAACATGGGGCTCCATCTCACGACCCTAAGATCATAACCTGAGCTGAAATCAAGAGTCAGAGACTTAACGACTGAGCCACCCAAGTGCCCCTGCAGTAGTATTTAATAAAGTTTTCCTTCCTTGTTTAGCTTTGGTGCAATTTTTGCTTTGACAGAACCTAGGAAGCCTACTGCTTTGTGTTTTCTATCCCAGTGGCAGGAGAGATTCAGCTCACCAATTAACCCTCCCTTGGGTTCTAGGAAGTCAAGGACATTCATTATGTTCATATGGTTCATATGGGGTCTGTATCCTATCATGCACAGTCCTCTGAATGTCAAGCTTGTGCCTAGATCTGTCACTACAATTCTTACCCTAGATCCTTTGCTTTAGACATATGCCAAAATTTGTCTGTATGATTAGCCAAATTACTGCCTAGTTCCCCAAAGCGTGTAATCTTTAAATTATCAAAGTACTAAATGTTTATAAATATTCTAAATAACACAAAAACATACCAAATAAAAATGAGAGTTCCTACCTATAATTCCTTTCCTCATAATCTCATTTGTTCAGGGATTTGTCATAAAGATGCAAACTTCTATATTCATTTATTTTGTGCAAATGTAGAACCATGCTTATCATATTTTTTCTGTAACATGTTGTTTTTACTCTTTGTTATATCTTAGAGGTATTAAATTTTAAAAGTCTTATGAAGTTCGTAACTTTAAGATTCTTGTATGCCACTCCCTCACATTAAATTTGGTCAAAATTAAATGCACTTACCAAATTGGTATATACTGCCTACATAGTTATTGAATGCCCTGACAGCAATAAAAACTAAGGGTCAAAGAAAAAATGTACTTCCCTTGGAAGATTTTATGAACGTTTATTTTGAACAGAATTTACTCTCCTAGGGGCCTTTAAATTTCAGTGAAAACACCAGAAACTGCAGAACAATTTTATTAAACTACAGGTGAATTGGTTAAAAATAAACTGGCTTATTTGACAAATTGATCATAATGACAAATTGCTCAACATGACAAATTGATCAAAAATGAATATTTCTAGTCATTGGTTTCAAATTATTTGTAATTTTGTGCATCGTGGAGATGTTTTTGCAATTTTTATGCAGCTTTAAGTATTTTTTCCTTTTATCAAAAGTTGGAGGAAGAAGTAATTTTTTGTGAACTCTGCGAGGGTTTGGAAACTTTGTACATGTTTCTTAGCATTTTGGTTCAATTTTCTTCTCTAAACATGTCACTGAATGTGCATTGAGGTTGCACATACTTCCTCTACAGCCTCGATCTTGAAAGCAGAAATTGTTTGAAATTGTAGCAATAATAACATAAAAAGGTAAAAATTATGCTTAAAATGTTCCTGGAAAACCTTGCTTGAGAGTAAAATATATATGCAATGGGAAAAGACAAAAACATGATTAAAATAAATGAAGTAGATAGGACTGATAGAATACAAATTAATTTTACAAAATAATAATTTTAGAAAGTAGAAAGTATTGTCCAAATGATGGTTAAAGTTTTGAAATTTGCCTTTGGACAAATTTCAAATCACCTGGAGCTGGAAATAAAATAAAAAATTTATGAACCTAAACCAAAGGAGCATTATAGTTAAAAGAGAATTTTAAAAATAGAAGAAACAGAAGTGTAAAGATACATAAGTTGCAAACACCTCTATGTGTACAAAGTTAATAATATATGAAAATAATCAGTGTCTGAAAATACATTTGTCATTTCAGCTAACTCATTTGTGACATCATCAGCTACTTCAAATTTATTTTTTTTATCAATCACTTAGCAGTTAGCCAGCATGATGCTTAACTCTCTACAAATAACTTTAAATACATTTGCTGTTTCTGTGGAATTAACAATATTCTCTACTATCCATGAAAATAGGGAGGATATAAATTCAAATCTCTATAGGAGGGACTTTGCTAACATTTGATATATGATTAGAAGTAATAAAATATATTTTATTTGTAGCTTATGAGTTGAATTTATCTGTATAGACAAAGTTATATATCTAATAGAATGAATTAAAATTAATTTCTTTGGAAATATTGTTTTCAGATACTGAAATGGACAGCTTTAACTCACATTTATTCTTTGCTTTTTGTGGGAAATAGCAGAAGTTCCCATTATCTGTCTTTGCGTTTTTGTTTTTTAAGATTTTACTTATTTATTTGAGAGAGAGAGCACACTGAGAAGCAGACTACTGGCTGAGCAGGGAGCCTGACGGGGGGCTGAACCCAGGGCCCTGGGATCATGACTTGAGTTGAAGGCAGACACTTAACCGCCTTAGCCACCCAGGTGCCCCCTGTTTTTGCGTTCTTGTTTCCTTCTAGCATCTGAAACTGGCAGCACATCACAGAACAGGAACAAGACTAACAATGGAACTATTCTGGGCAACACTGTCATTAAGAGACGTGTGACAATTTCCAAAGAATGCTCCTTTTAGAAACAAGCGAGAAGAAAAAACCACCTTTTAGCTTTAAGGAAAATGAAATGATTCCTTAAAATTAAAGACAGCATTAAGGAAAACAGTTTTTCCATAAACATCAAAAATATTTTGAGGAATATTTCACTACTTAAATGAAATTCGATTCAATGGCCTAAGAGGTCATCAGCAAGAAATGTTTCATTTCAAAGAAAAGTTTTACTTCAAACAAACCAGATATGACCTAAAAAAGATGCTTAAAAGAATTATGTGCTTTTAAGTATACAACATATTCAAACTTCTAAAAAAAAATGTAGGAAGGAAGAACTCTCTTGGCATGGACCTGTTGCTTTAGTGTAGTAAGATGAGATGGCAAAGAAAGTATTTCATTCTGTAATAAGCAAACCTAAGAAAACTTGAAAAGAAAATGGAATGCAATTCATCAGTGGATCTTGGAATAGTGTCTCTATCATATGAATAAAGCATGTTTATATATTGACTACTAATATAGCTTGTTCCCATTTTCATCTTACTGTTAATATACTCAATTCTCAAGTGCTTTAAGACCTCGCTTTATCATAGAAAATATTTAAGGAAGATATCACCGCTGACTTTCTTGAGGAATCATATAGGAAAGGTCTAATGTAAGCTAGTCTTTCTCTAAAAAAGGAGAAAATGGGCAAACTAGAAAAATGTGAAAAATGACAATATCACTAGGTAAATCTCAGGGTTCATTGGAAGGTCACTGGTGGGACCGTTTTCTCTGGGAAGTAATACTAGTTTGAGACAAATGAATTCAATTTAAAAAGGAGAAAAATCAATTAGATTCAAGTTTAATAACACTTCATTTAGAATGAATGTGTGTGTGTGTGTGTGCAAATAGACAGATATAAGATTCTACGTTCTAGTTCCATAGTGATAGAAACACTTTCATTTATTAAAAATAACAAAATAAAAAGAGTTGGGATAATAATAGCAGTTGGTTATGTTAGCAACTTTTCAGGATTCTATAATAGATACATTAACTTGAGTTATTTCACTGGAAAGCTGAATAAGATCAGAACTTAATTTTCTTCACAAATGTTTCACTGTATTGAGTCCATTTGAAAGTCCTCAGAAATTTCACCAGCCTGGACTCGTTATAAACACTACCTCAACTCTGGCTTGAGTAGGACTTCTCAATTCGATCTGGTAATCCTTGTAGGAAGTTGCCCATCACTCATATGAAAGAATAAATGTGGGCAGCCCGGCTGGCTCAGCGGTTTAGCGCCGCCTTCAGTCTAGGGCCTGATCCTGGAGACCCGGGATCCAGTCCCGCCCGCATCAGGCTCCCTGAGTGGAGCCTGCTTCTCCCTCTGCCTGTGTCCCTGCTTCCCTCTCTGTGTCTCTCATGAATAAATAAATAATAAATAAATAAAATCTTTTTAAAAAGGAAAGAATAAATGTGCCTGTTTAAACAATCAAAATTCTAGAATTTCAGCCAAATGTTTACACACTGCCAAAAAGTCTTTTTTTTTTAACTTTTCTAATTTTGGATCATCTACTATGCTAGTATTTTTATATATATTTTATAAATATATTTTATATATATATTATATATATATATATATATACAGTAGGCAAAATCTCTAATTTAATGCTTTTAAAATTCTTGAAAGTATCCCCACCTATATTTCATACACAGACTCAAAGCTTGGTTTGGAGTATGATTGCTGTTTATAATGCAAAATTTCTCTTTCAAAATGGTAATTTTTTTTCAAAATGGTAATTTTTAAAGTTTTCTAAATTATATGGTAGAGTGGTGCCTTCTAGAATAGTTAATAAGGTCTCTCGATGGTACAACTTCTGTGGAACAAACAAAACTAGGCTCTATAGCAGTCCTTGAAAAGGCCCAACAGGTTGCACACATTTAAGGAGCAGTTCTGAACATAAATGCACTGTGTAAATCATTCAGAGAACTTTTGCTAGCAGGATTTACCGAACATGGGAAATACACATTCTGGGACACAGGGAAGATTAGAACAGCCTCAATCTGAGGAAGGTGACACCAAAAATGCTCACAGTTTTAAGTTTAAAGACTATTGATCTTGCTGTATGAATGTCACCTTGTGTATGAAGTTTCAAATTAAACAGGATGAAGCCTAATAAATAGCTGAGTACATCACATGATGTGGTATCAGATGCTGGGAAACCTTTGCTCCTTACAGTGTTAGGTGAGCAGTGATAAACAGAACCCCATGAAGGAAATTACTGTATTATATTTTAATATAAGAGGAAGAAGAACATGGCTTAATGTAGACAAACACACCTGTATATATTGCACTATGCATAGAAAATACTTGCCTGTACTGTGGTGTACTGTGTTTTAAAGAGACTAGTTGGGTGAACACAGGGTAGGAGTGTCTGCACACATCAAACAGGAAAGCTAGAGGTAGCAGTGGATGGGCTTTTAAAATAGTAATTATCAGATCATTAGCTGAGTATATCCGCTGGCTGGAGAGCAGGTGGCTTCTGTTTCATAGGAACTGATTTGGGAAATAAAAGGTTTTCAAAGAAACCTATTCATTTCACTTAAATGTGTGTACTTACAGGGATTTTTAATAGACATTTATGCCAATTACAAACAATTGCTAATCAATGCATTTTCTCAAATATGCAGAATTTTAGAAATGTATTATACAATTAATATGAAGTGAATGGTAAAGATGAATAGCCCGACAATCTTGGGACCATTCCCAAATTTTGCTTGAATTTGAAATCAATAAAATGTTTGGTTAGAAAGATCAGATTTGCATAAATAAAGAAGACTCTGAAAATCCAAGTAGGTTGTTTCTAAAAAGCAAACACATATATTTTTCAAATCCTAACAAAATTCTTGTCAATATGGTAAGCCAAACTAACATAGAAAGACAACCCCACTCACTGCAAATACACATAACACCAAATACATACATGATAGGTATAATATAATATTTTCAAACTATACAGTTAGTTTTTCAAATAAGAAAATGAGTGAACATTTTCTAGAATGAAAAGTTAACTAGAAGATAATTTGGTCAATGTTAGCCAAAGCAGGAAACAGAAGGCTTTAAGAATTAAGTAAAGGCCTCTGAGATTGTGGTTTTAAACATGTTCTTTTTTTTTAAAAAAAAATTATTTATTTATGATAGTCACACAGAGAGAGAGAGAGGCAGAGACATAGGCAGAGGGAGAAGCAGGCTCCATGCAGGGAGCCCGACGTGGGACTTGATCCTGGGTCTCCAGGATCATGCCCTGGGCTGAAGGCAGGATCACACCCTGGGCCTAAGGTGGCGCTAAACCACGGAGCCATCTGGGCTGCCTAGATATTTTCAAATTCTTATGACTATTATTTGGATATCCTCTTTTATAAAATGTTTTTTTCAAATCTTTTGAATAGTTTTTGATACTTTTTTTTTTCTTTTTCTTTTTTTGGTGGATGCCTACATTTAATTATTAATTTGCATGAGGTCTTTACATACTTTAGATATAAATGTTTTTTTAGTTATGTGTATGAAAATATCTTCTCCTACCCATGTACTGCATGTTTACTTTTCCCATGGAGTCTTCTGATAAATAGAATTTTAATGAAGTTGCACTGATCAATATTTTCTTAGGGCTAGGGCTTTTGGGTCCTGTTTAAGAAAAAGTTTCTAGCCTACCAAGAAGAAACTGAATAAGCTACAGAATCAAGGTTTGAGGGATCCCTGGGTGGCATAGTGGTTTAGCGCCTGCCTTTGGCCCAGGGCACGATCCTGGAGACCCGGGATCGGATCCCACGTCGGGCTCCCGGTGCATGGAGCCTGCTTCTCCCTCTGCCTATGTCTCTGCCTCTCTCTCTCACTGTGTGCCTATCATAAATAAATAAAAATTTAAAAAAATTATAAAAAAAAAAGAATCAAGGTTTGGTTTTTAAGCCTATCAAAGAATTTAAGACAAACAGAAAAACCTAAATATTCTAAGGAGGAAAAAACAATCATAGGAGAGATGTAGGCCCTGCCACAGCTGTTTTCATCTTTGCACACTTGGTGGGAAGACAGTATAATAGCATAAGAAAAAAAGTAGAACATTTCAAGAATGGTAATGGCTGCATTCGGCCTGACACAACTAATTAGTATCCCAAGCAATCTCAGTGTCTGCCCATCCTTCAGTTGTTTCACACGAGGCCTTCACTGAGGGCATAACAGCAGTGCATTAAGTGCTGTGGGAAAAAGGACAGCTGAGAGAGTACTCTTGAGAGCCATGAGAAGTCTACTAGGCACTCAGCAGCTTGGGAGCAGGACAGGAAGACTGAAAGAGAGTTCCTTCAGGCATACAGGATAGCTGCGTGAATGAGGGCAGTGAGCTGAAGACTGGAGGTGGGGCTGAGAAAGTTCCCCAAGATATATAGGGCCTTCCCTGAGTCACTGAAGGATGGGAGAAGGAGAAAGGCTGTGAACAGTTCTTTGGAGGTACACAGGCTTTCATCGCATGAAGGCAGGATCATGGTAGCCTGCCCACAGGCAGAAGGGCAAGAGTAGCTGAGAAATCCTCACAATATGCAGCAGACTTAGTTAGCTCAAATTAGAGCCCACTATGGGCTGGGAACAATTGCAGCAAAGTGGAGAAAGATCTCTCAAAGGTGAGAAGCTAGGAAATGAAAGAGAAGTCCCCAGTCACCTGAAAGGCTGGATACAAAACTATAAAACAGGTATCTCCTACAATTCAGAAAATTAGCTAAAAAATTGAAAAGCAAAGAGATTTCTGGAGTCTTGACAGTGCTCAGATCTCAAGCCATGCTGAAGAAAACATTCTGATCTCAAAATCAAAATATTTGAACCCAGTGGTGAAATGCATCTGACAAAATCTGCAAAAAAGCCCAGAGTGATTCCTTGTACCACTCTTGAAGCAACTCCATAAAAGAAGAAACATGTCTTTTTGAGATTCAATATTGATTTTAATTTTGATTTTCTTTTTCAAAATATTTTATTTATTTGAGAGAAGAGAGACAGCACAAGTGGCAGGGGAGGGTCAGAGGGAGAGGGAGAAGAGGGAGGAGCAGACATCCATTGAAAAGGGAAGGCTCCATTCCAGGACCACCCCGAGATCACAACCTGAGCCTAAGGCAAATGCTTAACCGACTGAGACACCCAGGCAACTCTGATCTTTATTTTCTTTGACATTTAATGTTTAGTGTATAATAATATTTTATAAAAATGGAGGTGAAATAAAGGTACTTTCAAAATCAAAAGCTGAAAAAACAAACAAAAAAAATCAAAAGCTGAAGAATTTTAACACTAGCACAAATACTTAAACCTTATTTTATTTTTTTAAGATTCTATTTAAGAGGGAGAGGTGGGGGAGGGGCAGAGGGTAAAGGAGAGGGACAACCAGACTCTAAGCTGAGCCTGAAGCCCTACTGGGGGCCAGATCTCAGGATCCTGAGATCATGACCTGAGCCCAAATCAAGAGTTGGATGGTTAACCTACTGAGCCACCCAGCTGCCCTTGGCACAAGCATTTAAATTTTAAAGGAGGTTCTTCAGGCTTATTTAAAAAAAAAATAGGGGGTGCCTGGGTGGCTCAGCGGTTTGGTGCCTGCCTTTGGCCCAGGGTGCGATCCTGGAGTCCTGGGATCGAGTCCCACGTCGGGCTCCCGGCATGGAGCCTGCTTCTCCCTCTTCCTGTGTCTCTGCCTCTCTTTCTCATTCTCTCTCTCTATGTCTTCATGAATAAATAAATAAATAAATAAATAAATAAATAAATAAATAAATAAATAAATAAATCTTTTAAAAAATTTTCCTTAAAGGCCATTGGCTGGTCAAAACAAATATAATGAAAAATCTACTATTTATTTATAATCTATGTAGAAGTAAAATATATGTTATGAAGAGCACAAAGGTTGGTGGTGGGAAAAATGAAATTACTTCTTTGTGAAAGGACATACTATATTTAATGTTATTCTGTGATAAGGATGTAGATAACTACTTTGTCTTTTGAAATTTCTCATGAAAATATATTTCAATTTTCAATATACTGGTCACTCCAAGATATTTCTATCTTAAGATTGTTGGAAAGTATTTTGAATAGTATTATTAAAGCTTTACTTTTTATTTTTATTTTATATTATATATGTATATATTCACACACATTTGTGTCCATAGGTCATGAAAAATTTATATATTAATTATGAGATCATATCTCTAGTTTTCTTGTTTTTTTTGTGTATAATTATGTAAAATTAATAATTATTTTATTTTTTGAATCCTTATATACTTAATAAATTTTGTTAGCCTGATTATGCTGTCTACAAATCCCAGTGTAATAGTGAATAGAGAGGTAACAGTGATACTTTTTTTCCCAAACTAGAGGAAAAGCTTTCAACATTTCATCATTAGTAATGATGTTTGCTATAGTTTTTTTTCTCTTTTTAAAGTATTTTAGGTAGTCATCACAAGGTTAAGGAAGCTATCTTGTATCTTAGGTTGCTGAGAGGTTTTTATTTGTTCTGTTTTTAATGTTTTAATTTTGGGGGAATTTGTTTTTGTCTACTTAGTCATAGGAATTTTCTACCTTTTTAATCTGTTAATGGTGAATTATATTAGTTTTTGAATGTGAAATCAATATTTCAATCATTGGAAAAATGTCACCTAGTCATGATATATTATCCTTTTTCTATATCAGTGGTTTCACTCTGCAACCATTTAATTTAGGACATTTTCATCCATGATCAGGGGAGAAATTGTTCTGTGATAGTGCATTCTAACAATAATCTTATGCCATTTTTGTGAGGTTTATGCTTTTCACATGAATCATTTTGAAAAGTGCTCTCTCTTTTTCTATTCTCTGGGTGAGTTTGTATAAAATTGGTGTCCCCTCGCCTCCCTTAAATGACACTTCAAAGAATGTATTGGTTAATCCATCTCTGCCAAGGGACATCTTTGTGTAACAAATTCAATTGTTGAAATAGATATCAAATGAATCTTATTTTTAAATTTATTCTGTCAACTCCAATAAGGTATTGGTTTTGTTTTTTGGAGAAATTTATCTATTTTCTATAAAAATTTAGACATATATATATTTTTTAAATATTTTATTTATTTATTTGGAAGAGTGAGATAGGGACAGAGAGCAGGTCAGTGGAGGAGGGGGAGAGGCAGTCTCCCTCCTGAGCAGGGAGCCAGATGTGGGGCTCGACACTGGGATCTTGACCTGAGCCAAAGGAGACATTTAACCAACTGAGCCATCCAGGCATTCCTTAAATGTGTTGTTTTAAAGGTATCCAGTATATTTTTATATTATCCTTTTTTTTAGAGAAGGAGTATGTGCATGTGCATGTGCGGGTTGAGGGGAGGAGCAGAAAGACGGAGAGAAAGAATCTCAAGCAGGCTCCACGCTCAGCACAGAGCCTGATGGAGCTGGATCTCATGACCCTGAGGTCACAACCAACAAAATTGAGTTGGATGCTTTACCAACTGAGGCACCCAGGTACCCCATATTATCTTTTTTTTTAAAGATAGATTTATTTATTTATTTATTTATTTATTTATTTATTTATTTATGAGAGAGAGAGAGAGAGAGAGAGAGAGAGAGAGAGAGGCAGAGACACTGAATGAGGGAGAAGCAGGCTCCATGCTGGGAGCCCGACGTGGGACTCGATCCCGAGACTCCAGGATCATGCCCTGGGCCAAAGGCAGGCGCTAAACCGCTGAGCCACTCAGGGATCCCCCATATTATCCTTTTAATGTTGTCAAATCTGTAGTTATGTCCCTCTTTTGGTTCCAGATACTGAAGTTATATTTTCTATTTTGTCTTAATCAGTCTTGCTAAGTATTTATAGATTTTATTAATTTTTTCAAGACTCAATTCTGTATTTTGATTTTTTTTATTGAATCTTAAAAATTTTATATTTCTTTCTTTGTTTTTTTCTATATTTCTTAGATCTTATTTGCTGTTCTTTTTCTTACTTCTTCAGAAGGAAGCTTAAGTTTATAATAAAAGTTATATAACTTACCCTATCTCCACTATATAATGCCCAACTATAGTTCTATATATATGTTTCTGATCTGAATCATTTATTCTTTTTATATTATGCAACTGGGCTATGTGGTTTGTGATTAATTGAAAACTAATTTAAAAGTGGTGATAAGTGCCCGGCTAGCTCAGTCGGTAGAGCATGAGACTCTTAAAAGTGGTGATAAAAAGTATAGAAGCATATTTTAAGCACTAACTTATTTTAAAACATGTAAGTATAAATAGAATTTATTAGCTATGCTGGGTTGAGTAGTGTTCCTCAAAAATTCATGTCCACTCATAACTCATACACATGACCTTAATTGAAAATAGGGTTTTCCTCATTAAGATGGGTCATGACTAGTGTCCTTTTAGAAGAGGCAAGTTCAGACACACATACACAAAGGAGGGGAAGAAAGAAATCATGTGAATCTGGGGGCAGATATCGGAGTGGTGTGTCTAGGAGCAAAGGAACACCAAGTATTGCAGGCAACCACATGAGGCTAAGAGAGAAGAACAGATTCTCCCTAAGAGTCTCCCAAAAGGCACCATCCCTGCTGACAGACATCTTGATTATAACCTCTGGAACAAACAAACCAAGAATACATTTTTGTTGCTTCAAGCCACCTAGTGTATGGTACTTTGTTAAGGCAGCTGTCAGAAACTAATATATCAGCAATTACTTGATAGGGAATGAAGGCTTTTTCTTTGATTTGGGTTCACTGACTAGAATTCCAAAAAGCATGCTTTTGCTTATACTGCAGTTTCCAGTTTCAATTTTTTAAAGTGGAATAAATACATCTGTGAAGCAATTAGAGTATAGAATTTTTTGAGATTTTTATGATTACCCCCCCTCCGCCCCTCCCCCCGCCCGCCCCTGCCGTCTGTCCTGGATTGTGGCCTGTGACTATTATGAAAACAATTCTGAATGGTTTACTCACTTTTATCTCATGTTGCTAAATAGTTTAACTTCATTTTCTTTTTTAAAAGATTTTATTTATTTATTCATGAGAGAGAGAGCAGAGGGAGAAGCAGGCTCCGTGCAGGAAGCCCAACGCGGACTCGATCCCGGGTCTCCAGGATCACGCCCTGGGCTGAAGGCGGCGCTAAACCACTGAGCCACCCGGGCTTCTCATCAACTTCATTTTCATAAACACAACCAACGTTGTTTCAAATTAATGATTTTTCTATCTGCATAATATTTACTTAAATAATCGGGTTTAAGCAAGTACAGCTGAGTGTAAACATAACAACTGGTGAGAGCCCAGAAAGTCTGTTTATTGGAAAAGATAAATCTATTTTGGTTTTCTTGAGCTTTATTATTTTACTTTATTTTTTTCAACATATATATATATATATATATATATATATATATATATATATTTTTTTTTTTTTTTTGTAAACTGTAGAACGAGATGAAGTAGAAAGAAAGGAGGGAAGTTTGCAGAAAGTAGGAGAGAGGAGGGAAAACTATACCTGCGGATGATCTCCCGTTCCAGTTATGATGTCAAACTTTAAATTCCAGGCTACCTTTCTCAAGCCATTTATATTCCTTCTGATCTATTTCTCTTAGTTGCCAGGTAATATAGAGCAAGGAACACAATTTTTATCACTATAACAGAAACAAAATAGCTAGGGGAAGGTAAATCTTTTCCTTAATGAGACCACAAATTCTGAATATGTATCAGATACATTGGGATTGTAGGTTTTTTTTTCCTATAGTGTAGATATAATTTGATGATGTAAAAATTCCTGAAGATCAGTGAATGTGTCTTTTTTTGTTGAACAAATAATACTTAAAATATATCCAACACTTAATATGTGCCAGGAAATATTCTACCTGCTTCCTTGTACTTTTTTAAGTTACAAAATAATGTTTGATGTCGATATTATTTATTTCCATTTTACAGGTAATGAAACATAGGTTTTGATAATTTACCCATTCTCAGTGTGAGAAATCGAGCTGGGATATAAAGTCAAGCAACTTGGGAAGTTAACTTGCACTCTGTATGCAAACACAGTGCTGGACACAGAGTAATGTTCATTTGATATTAGTTGATATGTGTGATGGGTTGAATGGCCCTCCAGAAGATGTGTCCTTGTTTTAATCTTCTGAATCTGTGTCTGTCATCTCATTTAAAAGAAAGATTCTTCACAGATGTAATTCATTTCAGGATCTTCAGATGAGATCATCCTGGATTATTTGGGTCAGCCCTAACTCCATTTTAAGTGTTCACATAAAAGACACACAGAGAAAATAGAAACAATGTGAACATGAATGCAGAGATTAGAATGATGTTGTCATGAGTCAAGGATGCCAACAGCCACCAGAAGCTAGAAGAGACAAGAAACTAATTCTCCCTGGAGCGTCCAGAAACAGTGCTATACAGCTGATATTTCAGATATGAGACTTCTGGCCTCCAGAACTGTTACAGAAGAAATTCCCGTTGTTTTAAGCCGTTGTGTCAATTTGCTATAGCAGCCACAGAAAACATGTAATACAGAAAATTAAAAAAAACAACAAAAAACAAACAAACTGAAAAAGCAGATTGAGATGCAATAAAATACATTTGCATCCATTATAATTAGATTTTGGCATAAAAATATTCCAGATTTTATTTCCCTAATTAATAAATACATCTACCTACCTCTGATATACTCACTGATATGCATTTGCAAGTTATTTTTAAGAACTTGTCGTTTTTTACTTCTAAAGCAATAATTTCCTAAAAGAAATACATAAGATCTTCCAAAAGGCAAATGATTAGTTGGGTGAACTCCTGTATAAGGATGCTATGGCTCAAGCAACTTGCTTTTTAAAACCAAGGTAAAGGAGTTAGGCTATCCTTCCTCTCTGCTACTTTTACTGAATTTTTTTTCACTAAGTTTTGAAATAAAGGTGTAGTACCTAGTGGGGAGAAATCAGTAAATCCCCTTCACCTGACACTCAAACCTAAAAGAAATCAAATTGTGTTTTTTGCCTTTTAGTATGCCCTTGTAATCATTTCTTGTTAGGCTGGCATAAAACACTAGGTAAAATTACTGCTGTGAGTAGGCCTTTGGTAATGTGGCGGTGAGGTGTGGGGGAAGGAAGCATTCTGTAATCCCATGAGTAGGTTTGTCTTTAGGGAGCCTGGGCTTCTGGACTGCAAACTTCACAAAGTGTCTCTCTCTTTTTTTTTGTCTCTCCCCCTTGGTGGAACAGGATTGGACTGGAATTGGGTATTTCCCTTTTCCCAGGGGAGCTAGGCTTTGCTAAAACCCCCAGTGAGTCAGACTCTGATTAATTAGTTCTCCCCACCCCCATATTAGGAAGAACACAGTGCTCTGGCATATTTCAAAATGACTCTTTTTTCCACTTCCCCTGACACAAGCAGGAAAGGTATTTACTGTGAGAAGCTGGTCAGGTTCCTGGGGTGGGGAGAGGGATTCCCCTAAGTGTGGGGGCTCCTCTTAACTGGGTTCCCCGGAGTTTTTTGAGACTCTAGTAATTTGTCAGCTATAGTTGCACTTTTCCTACCCCAACACTCGTTTCCACAGAGGTTTCAGCTCCTGAGTTTCTGTTCAGTTAAGTTATGATTCTCTGGATCTGCCTATTTGTGTCTCCAGTTTTGAGGGCAGTGGGTAGCCCTGCAGCCTCGCTTCTCTTTCTGATTTAAGAACAGTTGATTTTCAAACTGTTCAGTTTTTTATTTGTTAGAACAGAGAAGTGACTTCCAAGCTTCATGCGGAGCTGGAAGTCTGCTAAGTTTGATTATGGTAATACACAAATGGACCCATGTAACCAACAATATAATAAAACTATGAAAGATTTCTGTAATTCTAGAAAATTCCTGATACCACCATCCAGTCAATTTAAATGTTCGCAAGATATTGCCCTTCTTATTTCTATCATCACAAGTTAATTTCGCTCAATCTTGATGTTAATATAATGGATCCCCACAATAGAGTTTTGGGTTTGGCGTCATTTGCTCAATAAGATGTTTTTGACATCTGTCCAATGTTGTTCTATGTACTAGTAGTTCACTCTTTTTAAAATAGTATATAATTGCAAGAATATACTGCAATGTATTTATTCCTTCTCATGTTGAGGATGACTGGTTGTTTCCATTGCTACAAAATATAGTTATTTCTAGTTAATTTTCATAGTTTAGTTCACACTGCTATGGATATTGTCCTTTTTTGGACATGTCTTAATTTCTCTAAGTACCTAGAAATGGAATTCCTAGGTCATAGGGTAGCTACATGTTTAACTACAAAAGACTACAAACTGTCTTCTTAAATGGTAGAACTATCTTCTGTTCCTTGCAAGGTATGAAGATTCCAGTAGCTCCATATCTTAATCAATTAATGGTGGTTTTAGTCCTTTTAATCTTAATCATTCCAATGTTTCTGAGCTGGTGTTTTTTTTTTTTTTAAGATTTTATTTATTCACTCATGAGAGACACACAGAGAGAGAGAGGCAGAGATACAGGCAGAGGGAGAAGCAGGCTCCATGCAGGGAGCCTGATGTGGGACTCAATCCTGGGACCCCAGGATCACGCCCTGGGCTGAAGGTAGGTGCTAAACTACTGAGCCACCTGAGGCTGCCCTGAGCTGGTAGTTTTAATGCAATATCCCTGAATGCTAAATCTTTCAAAGAGGTTTCAAAAATGCTTATTCATGTATTTTCTTTTATAAACTATTAATTTTCTCTCCCGTATCCAATTTTTATGGGGCAGTTTTTTTTATTATTGATTTGTTATCATATATTCTGGATGTTATTCCTTAGATATACATACCAAAATATTTTCTTTTTTCTCGGCTTTCCTTTTTTATTTCTTAAATACTGTCTCTTGCTGAGCTTTAGCAAAAGAATATTTAAACAATAATTAAAGTTATAAGTAAACACCTCAGTGTTTAATTTTGATAAAGTCTGGTTTATCCACTACTTATAATAGTACATTTTGCATCCTCACTAATGTATCTTTATCTACTCCAAGGCCTCAAAGATTTTATTCTGTTTTTTTTTTTTTTCTAGAAGGTTTGTAGCTTTAGCTTTAATTTTTATGTCTGTAATCCATTGTGAGATAATTATCGTGTGTGGTGGAAGGTGTTGGTGGAAGTTTACTTTTTTCTACAAATTTATTCTGTGGTTTCACATCATCTGTCGAAAATACACTTTATTTTCCTTCATTGAATTTGGTACTTTGGTTGAAAAACTATGAACTGTATAAGCATTGTCTAACTTTATGCCCATACCACAGTGTCATGATAACTTTTTAATAAGCATTGAAATCTGATAATGCCAACTCTATAATCTTGTTATTTTTCTTTTGAGGGTTATTTTGCCTCTTCTAAGACCTTTGCCCTTTCCACATGAATGATAGAATCGAATAACCAATTTTTATCAAAAAAAGCCTATTGAGAATTTGACTGAAATTGCGTTGACTTTATAGGTCAATTGGTTAGAATTAGGACATATTTTATAGTTTTAACTGTAAAAGTCTTGCATGTATTTTGGTGAATTTTATTTGCTCCAGCTGATAAAGGCACTTCTTGTTGGAAGAATAGTGTTGATAGGCAATTAGGGGCAAGGACTGAAAAGTCATTGATAAATTATCTAATTAACATTTATCAGTGTTAATTATGTGAAAATTATGTGAATCCTAGTGAAACAACAAGGTTATAAGCATGCTTGTCTCCAGAAGTTATAACTACTTGAAGACATCTAATTCTATGAAAAAAAAATCCGATTAAACAGAATTTTTTATGATGAAACAATGCCTATATGTTGATTCTTTGAGATAACTGAGAGAATAGTTTCTCTTAAAATTATTTTCTTAGGGATTCCTGGGTGGCACAGCGGTTTGGCTCCTGCCTTTGGCCCAGGGCACGATCCTGGAGACCCGGGATCGAGTCCCACGTTGGGCTCCCGGTGCATGGAGCCTGCTTCTCCCTCTGCCTGTGTCTCTGTGCCTCTCTCTCTCTCTCTGTGACTGTGATAAATTAAAAAAAAAATTATTTTCTTAAACCATAAAGGCCCTGTCATTGAACACCTATAGCCTAAATTGTCACTGTTAAGATTAAACAAGGGCTTGCTCTTTGAACCCCAGCCCACCGTTGCTAAACAACTGTAAATATTCTCATTTGCACCATAACACGCTGAAAAGAGGGCATTTTTAATTGCATATTGAGAGATTGAGTGTAGAATCTTAGGAGGTTGAGAATAAATCCTGCTACCTTGTAGATGCCTCTATGTGAACCGACCCCATAACCAGAACAACAGTTTACCCATGAGTTTTTATTGCTAAATTTGATCATCAATTTCATCTATCTGATAGTGTTTATCAGCATTTGAAAATTCCAAATGCATCCTAAACATGAATTTTCCATTGCTACAGCATGACAAAATTATCATCTACTTTGATCAGAGCCTGAACATTTATAGATGATGACATAGTTGGAGAAAATAATATGAGATTCATCCAAGTGTTGATCTTTTTAAAGGCTTATTTTGAAAAGCTTTGGAAAGCTTTCAGAATCTTTGAAAATTCAGCCAATGATAGAAATTGCCTTGATATCCTTTATGTTTCTTTTGAATTAATAGGAGTTCCTTGTCAGGCTCATCTCATGCAAATGGTGTCATATCTCATCTCAACCATGTATTCAACAAGAATTTACTGCTTATCCACCTCATTCCAGGTAGTAAATGTCATTTTCCCTTACACTGCTTAGAGCCTAGTGAGAAGAGACATAAAATAACTTAGTCAACCACAAATTAAACAGAATATTGTAGGTGGCATGAAGAAAATAGAATTACGGAATTGAATTTCTGAGAGAAGGGGGTTCTTTAACTACATGTGCCAAATAGGTCTACAATAAGACCTGGCTGAATAGATATATTCAGGTCAGAGATTGGCAGTCAGGCAGAGGAGATAACTATTGCCAAGATTTTTGAGCTCCAAACAAATTTGATTTTTTTTTTCCAGGTACAGAAGAAGGTTAGTAAGGCTGAAGTATTGTAGGGCATGGAAGACTTAGGCCAGGAACAAATCATTTGAGCTTGTTGGTTATGTTGGTATTTATTATGGTATTTATTATGTTGGTTATGTTAAGGTATGTTGGTTATGTTAAGGTATTTAATTTTATTCTGTGTTGTAAAAAGCATCAGAAGATTTTCAGTAAAAACGCTTTGACTGACAAGACCAGTACCTTTGAGAAATCCTGAAATTTAGACATAATGATTTTTTAAGTTAGGATAGGCAAGATTATGGTACAGAAACTGTAGCTTAATCTCCTAGGTCAAATGAAATACTGCTCCTCATTTTCTTTGCTCAGGCCCTAGGCATGTGGGGTCACCTCTATCTGGACAATACTGGCAGTCATGCAGAATAAAAGAGAACATGGTGATTGTTTGCTGATGCCTAAGGTTTCTGCTCAGAAGTGACACATGTCCCTTCCACTTATATTTTTTCATGAAAGCAAGTCACATAATCAAGCTTGAAGTTTTGCAACAGAGAAGTCATAATCCTTCACCAAGATAGGAAGAAAGTGCTTTTGAGCAATGTAGTCTTACCAAATAATGCCTCATGCTACTGAAGTGCTTTGATATTATTTTTAATATTTTTTAAAAATTTATTTATTTATTTATTCATGATAGACGGAGAGAGAGAGAGAGAGAGAGAGAGAGAGGCAGAGACACAGGAGGAGGGAGAAGCAGGCTCCATGCTGGGAGCCCGACGTGGGTCTCGATCCCAGACCTCCAGGATCGCGCCCTGGGCCAAAGGCAGGTGCCAAACCACTGAGCTACCCAGGGATCCCCTGAAGTGCTTTGATAATTGTAATACTTAAGACTACATATTAAGATTACACATTGAAAGGTAGCATATCATTAATCACTTTACCAGAGTTGGATTTAGTCTCATTCCTACAACCTGTCAAATATACATGCATAAAAATATAAGTATCTACTTAGAAATGTTATAGACAATATCATTTTAAAAATCTGCCACATAATAATGCTAATATTGAAGAATTTCATGAAATGTCAAGGGATTTCCTATTTTCTCCTCTTAACAGAGAATCTGGATTTAGATAAGTAAAGATCAAATATAGGAAAAAGTGACCTAAAAACTATGTTAATCTTGGGGCGCCTAGGTAACTCAGTTGGATGGGCATCCAACTCTTGATTTCAGCTCATATCATGATGTCAGGGTCCTGAGATTGAGCTCTGTGTCAGGCTTTGCACTTAGTGTAGAGTCTGCTTACATTTCTTTCTTCCTCCTCCTCTTCTTCTCTCCCTGCTCATGTGCTTTCTCTCTTTCTCTCTCTCAAAATCTTAAAAAAAAAACAAAACCTGGTATTTTCCTCTCCCCCCTCTTCCCTCCCCTTTTCCCCCACCTCTTCAAACCCAGCATGATGCTCAATGAGGGGCTTGAACTCATGGTCCTGAGACCAAGACCTGAGCTGAAATCAAGTCTGGTGCTCAGCTGACTGAATCACCCAGATGCCCCTATGTTAATCTAGAAGGAAAAGAAAATGAGAGAAAATGTGGCTATATATATCTTTATATCTATCTATCTATCTATCTATCTATCTATCTATCTATCTATCTATCATCTATATCTTTAATATCTATTGTTCCTTTTCAATGTGACATAGCTGCTGATTTGGAACTATGTGTAAGTACCCAGCTACCCAGAGTGATAACATTTCTCATACTCCTTTCCAAATTTTTTTTTTAAGATTTTATTTATCCATGCATGAGAGACATAGAGAGAGGCAGAGACACAGGCCGAGGGAGAAGCAGGTTCCACTCCATGCAGGGAGCCTGACATGGGACTCGATCCCAGGTCTCCAGGATCCCACCCCGGGCTGAAGGCGACGCCAAACCGCTAAGCCACCAGGGCTGCCCTCCTTTCCAATTTAATGTTTATTTATAGCAGAGTTTTGGCCAGCGAAGTGTAATTGAAGTGTCTTGTGGAAGCTTCCAGAAGGTTTACTTTAAAAAGAGAGTACCGTCTTTGGTCTTCTTTTTTCTTTAATCTTAGTACCTATTATGAAGGTGCTTCCCTAAACCTTAAAGATAAGAGATATATGCTAAGAATGGTGGATCAATGAGCTGGAAATATCATGGATCCTTTTACATATAAGCCCTAGATGAGTTTCCTCTGAACCTATACTTAATGTGAGAGCAAAATAAACTATCTCGTATTTTAGAACACATCTAAAAGAGAAAAAATAAATGACCTGTTGTCAGAAATACATATTACTGTTTCACAGGAAAAAAATGTCAAAGAATTGTATATCAAGTGGTCTCAATCTTCAAATGTTTTCCTATCTTGTGTGTAAAAGGAAAAGATTATGAGGTTACAGGTCCTTTTAGTTTTAACTGCTGAGATGAGCACTGAATTTAAGACGTTTTCATCTTGACAGAGAATTCAAACAAGATATGTTAATTGTCATTTAAAATAGTCATAGTAATCATTGGCTTTCTTTATGTAGATTATACATTTGAGACTTGAATGACAAAGATTAGATAAAGCCCAAATTCACCACATGATTGACAGCTAATTCTCTGATTAAGGATCATGAATCAACAGTCTTACTTTATTAATCTTATTCAATTCAAAAGAGCTGGAAAACAGAAAAAAAGAAACTAGAAATGCCTTAGGATAATAGCCTGTCAGGATGATTATAAATAAAAATATATTAAAAGTTAGCATTCTCATTTCAGTTGCAAGTCGGAATATTTTTATGTGCACAAGTAGAATGAAACAACAGGTTTTGTGTGAGGTAGGGTGATCTCCTGAAAAAAGGATGCAACATTTTGTTAAAGGGAGAGTTAAAAAGAAATTGAAAGATTCTGTGTAGAATGACTAGATTGAGTTCCATTTTATTATTTTATTTTTTTAAAGGATTTTGTTTATTTATTCATGAGATAAAGAGGCAGGCAGGCAGAGGGAGAAGTAGCCTCCCTGCTAAGCAGGGAGCCCAATGCAGAACTTGATCCTGGGACTCTGAGATCCTGACCTGAGCTGAAAGCAGATGATTAGCAGCTTAGCCACGAAGGAACCCCCAAATTCCTGTTTAATCCTGATTTGCAAAACACTTCTTCAAAGTTTGGTGCAGCTAAATCCCTGTGTTCAGTTTGGGTTTTTTTCCCTATGTCTTATGGCCACCCCATTGAAATTTCTGGAAGGTCTGGCTATACTAGTTATAGTGAGTAGAGATTAGTTTATTCTGACTTTAACCAGTGTATTATCTCCTTTCTGGGAATCAAATGGTAAATTTTGACCCTTTGAAATGTATGACTAAGGCCTTGATGAATATTGATGAATGATTCTATCAGTTATAGAGCAGTTCATTTTTTTTCAGCTTTAAGATGGTAGCACCTGGTTACAGATACCAAAAGATAATTTCAAAGTTTGATTTATTTGTTGTATTTTGGTGTTACTAATTTCGGTCTCTCTCTCTCTTACACACAAACACCCCCTCTTCCATTTTTTCAGTCTTTCCAGGTGTGTGCATACTATAATTATTCACTGAAACTCTGTCAGAGATGATTGAGTTTAGGAAGCAGAGACAGCCTTTTCATTGTATCTAAAGGAAATGTAGGGACTGGAAGAAGGACAAATACAGCAGTTTGTGAAAGGTCACTAGGTTCAGAGTACCAATGGATGGTGAGATTGTTGCCATTGGCGTTCCTTCTCATTCTCTAGTTTTCTGCTCTTACTCCTCCTTACCAGCTCCCTCCATTTGCTCCTCCCCACCTTGTCCTTCATTGTTTCTTCCTCTCCATCTTTCTCTTTCTGTTCCTTTTTCCTCTTGCTGCTTTTTTTCTTTTCCTTCTGTCCTTCTTCTGTTTCCCATTGCCCTCTGCTCTTGGTCTGCTCCTTTTCCTGTCCCCTGCTCCCCTATTTCCATCAGTCCTCCTTTCTCTATCCTCCCCCAGTTTCTTCTTTATTTCTAAGAAGAATAAAAATACTCTAAGGTTAGGACCATTTGATTAATGACATATTGGCTCTGGTATTTTCTGTGAATCGAGAGCATATGATTCTGACAGCTTGCTTTGTTCCTTTTTTCCTTTTTTTTCCCCCCTCTCAGAAATGTCACATGATCATTGCTATACAATTTTTCACAGGCACAGCACTGAGATAGAGATTAGAAAATAAAAAGAAATGGGGATATAGGTTGTTCCAACACCTAAAGCCTTTCACAGCATTTCCTACAATATTTTCATTACTGTGTTCCTAAATATGTATTTTGGCACAAGATCTTTGTATTTGAAGTTAAGGTATTTCATAAAGTGTGTCCCTTGTGTCTGGATACATATTTTTCCCTTTAGCTCCTGGCAGCTGCTTCATTTTCTGAGGCACAATAATACTTTCTTATTTGTGTTTTTCTTCCTTGTAGCTTTTTATAAATTTGTAGTCTAATGTTTGTTCTACTCTTACTGAATTTTAATATTTAACATTTCCTCACTAATACATACATAGTCTCTAAAATCTTCCTCCACAAGCTAAAACAAATCTGTTGTAAAGAATAGAAAAACCTCTAAATCCCAGCACTCTTCTTTAAGCAGATGTTCTCCAAATGCTAGAATATGTTGAAACACGTTAGAAACTTTTAAAATTGCCTTATCGAAATCATTAATATCATATACAAAAGTAAAACAATGGGTCAGAGAGGGGAAGAACCCTGCTTGGGATCAAAGTATTAGTATACAGAAGCCTCTTGACTTGAAGAGATTTTGAAACTCACCCTTCGTGTTCACCATCACCCAATTCTTAGCACTTCTGTTCTATTGAAATGACAGGGTAATATCTTTAGCTAAATGTTAGATTGATGGTGATCATGATAAATTCAGTAGACTGTCTTGCCCAGGATATTGTACAACATCCTTCTGGTATATTTTCTTTTAATGTAGAGACTAGCAAGATAAAAACTGTGTGTTCCAAGCTTATGATAAAGATTCCAGTGAAAATTTACATTCTGTTCACAAGATTTACTTATGTACTTGATTTTGGTCCTGAGTTCAGTAGGAAAACAGCCAGTAGTTCTTCAGATCCATTTTGCTAGTTCAAATCCTGCAGTAAACTAGAGTTCATGGTTCTCATTGTAACTTTCTGATCTTGTTAGCACATCTGACCCGTACCTGCTGCTCAATCCTTTGATAGTATCTTGATGATATTTGGTAGTCTGGTGTCTGCTGTCTGCTGTGGCAAGCATTACCGAAATAATCATTGTGGTCATTTGAAACAAAGAGACTAACATATGACTTTGGTAGACCATGTTGCAGCTATCATAGAACAGGAAATATTCCTGGGGTTAAGTGTATATTTCTCAATGCATTGGAGTATTTGAGAAAGAAAGCAACAGACTTAGAGTCAGTTTGATTCAGGGCATGCCAGGGAATGAAGCAATTCCTATGACTTCCTTTAAAGTATGTTTTTTGAAGCCCTGTGGCTCATGTATCTAAACTAGGTGAATTAGATGTATGATTTTGTTGATTCCTAAAGCAACAAGTAAATTGAATGCATAGCATTGTCAGGTCTGTTAAGTAAAGATTAAGACATTGATTTGCAAACAGTAGGATGCTTGAAATTGGAAGGATTTGCTAATTTTGAGGGCATTGAACTCTAGAATACCCTGTGCATCCCTAATTTTAGCAGAAACAGACTTTCTCCTCATCATGTGAAGATGACCTTTTTTCTATGGAGAATTTGTTACAATCATACAGTGGTCACTATCTTGCAAGGAAATGTCATACTCCATCTTTCCCAGCAGTCATTATCTCTTGACCTATTTCTTACTATAGTTTCTTGCATGTCCTACAGTCTTAATACAGAGTCAAACCGAGGAGGGAAAACGGTTATAATGCCAGTGAAATTTCAAGACTTACTAATTTATATTAACAATCATGGGAAATATGTGTGAGAGTTAAATCTTGCGATGCCACACAAGTAAAGGAGAATATAATTTATTGATTGATTTTTTAATGAAAATGGTTTACCAATGACTGTTCAATTTGAAATTGAGCATCTGGGAGCAATGTCATTTGTGTGGTTATCAAATAAATTCTGGACTCAATGATTGCTTACAAAGAATAAGTTGAGAAAATAAGCCATTTTTAGATGAAATGGACTCAAATGAATCCTTAAATTAAAGGATTCAATAAATTAGGTAGAAAGAGGTGGCATAGTGGATTCATCAAGAGTCACTTGCACAACCACTTCCTAAATTCATCTTCCAAGAGAATTCTAAGAAAAGACCTCTTTTACCAACACATTGAGCATGAATGGTGAAGGGAAACATTTGCATCCTAAAAGTTGGCTGTCATGGTAGCAGTGAAGGTTGTTTATACCACTGTTGAAATG
Source organism: Nyctereutes procyonoides (assembly GCF_905146905.1). Classification (NCBI taxonomy): domain Eukaryota; kingdom Metazoa; phylum Chordata; class Mammalia; order Carnivora; family Canidae; genus Nyctereutes; species Nyctereutes procyonoides. The sequence goes on from NW_026575130.1 coordinate 1,464,150, forward strand.
GGGCCCCTAATTATAGTGTAGATGTTAAGATATTGTTAAGGAAGAATCCAGGCAATGGTATTTCATTGCCAGAGGAAAGATGGAGAGTTGATGTCAGTCAGTGCAACAGGAAAAGTAGTAACTGGCATGGTGGACCCATCATGGAGTGCCCCCTGGGAATGAAATAGTTAGGCCATCTTCTGAGGTCCTTTTTAATCTATATAACAGTATGAACTCTAAATCTTGTCAATGTAGGTCGTGATGGTGAAGTTTTTGCCTTTCATCTAATCCCAGGCTTCAGTCAAATTATGAATCCCAAGTCCTTGGGGAGGCTGGATACTTTTATTGGAGGACCCTGAGTATACACCATAAATCTCCCCCTTATTTGTCACTGAAGGCACCAGTACCTTGTTGAGAAAATGACTATGTACTTGGGAAAGAGAAATATGTGGAATTTTTTGGAAAGATAATAGAAACTGACTTCAGTTAACATGAGTTCTTGATGATTTAGAGGACTGATGCAAATCAATATAGTATGCATTATTTGGGGGTTTAGGTGATAAATTTTGGCTACAAATGATTTTTAAATTAGGATGTTGTTATCATGAAACTATTTTTTGTTTATTTCTCAAGCTCTGGAGTGTGGTATATTTTCTTTGAAATCGTTTAACTCATTATTTGACTTCCTGATGCCTGAGGATATGGTTATTAAAATAGGGAAAGTAAAGCCCCAGAATTAATACTTGGGGAAGTTTTTTTTAAAATTTTATTTATTTATTCATGAGAGGGACATACATACACACAGAGGCAGAGACACAGGTAGAGGGATAAGCAGGCTCCATGCAAGGAGCCTGATGCGGGACTTGATTCCGGGACTCTAGGATCATGCCCTGGGCCAAAGGCAAGCGCTAAACCTCTGAGCCACCCAGGGATCCTCCACTTGGGGAAAAAATTAAAGCAAATTTAATATTATGTCTTTTGGGGAAGGTTAGATATTACTGTCACCCTCAGAAACTTGGAAAATAAAAGGTTGATGATTCCTATTGCATACATATTTTACTTGCCTGTTTGCCCAAAATAGAACATGGAGATTGACAATAGCTTACTTTAAGTTTAGTCAGGTGCAGATTTCATTGCTTAGTACAGTTGTATATATGGTATTTGTATTGTTATCTGGCAGGTGGCAATAAGATTTAAAAATGTTTTTCTTTTCTATACCAGACTCCCCCCAAAATATTAGAAACTGTTTGTTTCATCCAAGGGGGGCAGAAATACGTACTCATTATCATGCCTCAAATCTTTGGCTTGATTCCTCTGTTTTGGTCTTCATGGATCTGTATTATCTCTCCAACTCATAGGATTTTTACTACTGGTCCTCAGCACTAATATTGCAGGATCTCTTGAGTGTGATGGTCAAGAAGAATTCTTGAAACGTTTTATGGTGCAACTTAGTAACTTTTTTCAAGTAGCATGGAGATAGAACCTGTGGGAAGAAAGAGCTACACTTTTGCTGTATGAAGTTGGTAGTTATATGCTTAGTGCTCAAGGAGGGTGGGGTATGTAGGGAGTATTAGATCATAAGTGTTTTCTTCAAATTTCTTTTTCTTTTTTTTTCAAATTTCTTTTCATAAAACTATTTTCACACAGTTTCTCTGGTGCTTTTCATTGAGTTTGGTATTAACTATTGGTGAGATGTACAGGCATTCTTGAGACCCTTTAAGAATGTAGCAACCCATACATATTTGATCTTTATCGGAATGATGCAGGCTATAGGTCAGCCTTGTGGGCTAAAGGTGGACATTCTTCTGCTTCTCTCTCTCATCGTTTCTCCCCTGACCAGTTTTTAATCCTTAAATCTTTAAGGTAATTGAAGGATGAAGGGCTCATTTTCTGTAACTTCTTTAACCTGGCAGGGTCATAGAGATGTCTCTATCTATGGACCTCTATTATCTGTCCCTATAGGTAACTATTGCTGTAGAGTCCAGAGTGGACATCAAGGAAGGACTGTTTCATGTAGTAAGGATCTCAGCTGGGTGAAGGAGCCAGAAACTGGTTGAGTGTATCTCCACAACAGGAGAGAACAAAGCAAAAGAGACAACACATTAGGATTAATATCATAATAAAAATGTGATAAGAAGACCCTTTAAGGTAGACCATAGACCACTTTCTGACCATGAATGGAACTAGCCATTAAATGACAATGCAGGGTCTCTAAGAGTACCAATTTGATTATATTTGTAAGTAATACCATTATAGTTGTCATAATCTGGAATATAGACATAGCATTCTGCTTTAACAATGGCATTAGTTTCTCCTTGTGCTGCTACCAAGACATCCAAAGCCATTCTATAATGTAGAACTGCATTATAGACTTGAGTAATTTCCGTGTTTAATAATATAATACTATCTTGAGACTCATTTATGGCCTTAATTTGGGTAAAACTTTGGCTTCATTAGCAAAGTCATCTGGAATATAATATATATTTTATATATATATGCATATATATATATATCTCAGGTCTATAAAAATACATATATCCCAGATATATATAAATATATGATATCTATATATATAAACATTTATATATATGTATAAAACATTTAGTCTCAATATTAGTATAACTTTAACTTGCAGTCAGGATATCAAGGGTCATTAGGTTTGGAATTTGCGGGTGACTTTGTGTTGGGTTTGGTTAAATGTGCTTGCTATGTGTTTGGCTAAAGTCTCTATTTGTAATTTTTATATGGATAGAGGTGGCTCCCAGGACAAATATGGCTGAGGTATAACACCATTAAGAAGCTTTCTTTGCCTGACATCTAGTCTTCACAATATACTAATTATGAGGAATCACTGGCAAGAGGGAGATGACTTATTCTTGGAGATAAGGGCATCCCCATGTGTATTCCAGTCCAATTATAAGGAGGGTGTGACCATCCATTATCTCTGCATGTTCAAGTTCATAATTAACCCCGTGTAGTGGGGTATGCTCTAGCTTTTTTTTTTTTTTTTTAAGATTTTACTTATCATTTGAGAGAGCAAGCAAGAGGAAGGGGCATTGGATTGGAGATGGACAAGCAGACTTCCCCTGAGCAGGGAGCCTGATGAAAGGCTTGATCCCCAAACCCTGAGATCATGACCTGAGCCAAAGTCAGCCACCTTAACTGACTGAGCTACCCAGGCACCCTGGGAATGCTCTAGCTTTTAAGAAGTGATTTTTGTTATTCTAGCCCTATATAATTAATCAAGGTGATGGCTGAGTTACACAATTGTTGCGAGTCCTTCATCTTGTCCAGCTGTTTAAACAATCCTATGCCCATGGGGTCCACCCCTTTTTTTTATCTCTGTAAAGTAACACACAGAAAGATTGTCTGTATATGAGCTATTATGGCAATCTCTCAGAAGTTTGCCCCAAGTTGTTGAGCTTAGGCAAACAACAAACATAAAGACAATTAATGAAAACTAGAATCTAACTAGAACCTCAAGGCCAGAACCAAGCCAGATATTTGTTATCAGACTTACCTGCAATACCTGTAGATTTGGGTGTATTCCTCTTCTCAAGGTCCCCAAAATGTCCTGAAGTTCTTGCACCTTCCAGGAAGTGACATTGTTTACTCATCTGGTAAGGCTGCTGGGAACTCTGTAAGGAAGCTATCAGGCCAACATTTCTAAAGGGCTCCATTGGTTCTGTAAAGTCAACCTTCATTAATTTCTCAAATATGTCTGGTCATATGTGAGTTTATGCATGTCTCTCTCAAATATGACATTCCAGTCAAAGCCTTGGTAATATAACCAATGTTTCTGATGGTGTCCTGTTATAAAAACAGATTATCATTGGACTTAATGCAAATAATTATAATTTCCATGGAAGAAAGAATACTCACTGAGAGTTCCTGAATTTCAGAGGGCTCAGGTAGGGAGAAAAGTTAAATGCTTCAGTTTGCTCCCAGAGGAATACTTTATCATATTTCTGAGTATCATAGATAATTTGAGAATTTACTTAATCTGGAAGAACAAACATTAGAGAGTGATAAAATCTATGATCATATTCTTTAATTCATTTAGTCCCATGTTATTAATTCTTGTTCAGTTTACAGCTTTTTAGTTCCGGAAATTCTTACCCAGTTCAGTTTTATGATTTTAAAGATATCAAAAACCTGTATTTGTCAAAAGTCCTTTTTATGAATCTCCTTGAAGATAAAACATTTTGCAAGAGCATCAGAACAATAACTATAAATGACAAAAATACCTCAGAAATAGGCATGGTTAAAGATCTGAGTTCATTATAATGCAGCCAACAAGGAAATTGAGTTATTCCTGTGACATGTAGCATTTTTTTTGACACATAGCATTTTAATAATTAGAATGTCAAGTGATGACTTTATATCAAAACATTAAAACTTAAAGATTTCATGTATTTTTAGAATAGTTACTGCCTTTACTCATAAATCTAATGTAAGGCTTATTATTATTGGTTTGATAGTGCAAATAAACCAATTAGCCTAAATAGTCAAAAAGACTTCATGTACCTTTTAATTCTCAGGAAGTTTGTTAAAAACCGTAGAAAGTTTTAAAGCATGTACCTAAATAGGATTAAAGATCCTTATAAATTAGGTATTTCTATTTAACCAAAGAGGCAATAAGGGATTCTATAGTAACTTTATATAGTTACTAGCAAAATTTAGCTCATTTAACATCGAGAAGTTTTTACATATTTTTAAGAAATCAGAGACCTAATAAAGACAAAACATAGCAGCTTTGGTTTTCTGGGGAGATAAGAATATTATCAGATTTTTTTTCTTTTTTTTTTTTTTTTTTTTTTTTAATCAGGAGCAGACCAAGAATCCAAAAGACCTTCGTCTTTTTAACAGAGAGTAAAGCAGAATTTCAATCTTAATACCAGTAGACTTTAAAATCCATCCATTTCGATCTTGGTTCTGACCACATATAAAATTCTTTTCCAAAAATTTCCTTTCACACACCTTCTATAACTTTTGTTTTCATTCAGATTTTTCCTTAGCTTTTTCTCTCTAAATAACCAGTCTCATTTTAGAATGAAATTGCTTTCTATTTCCCTCAACAAAATGTATTCTCCTTCTTATATCTTTTTCATTTCTCTCCTACTTTCCTTTATAGAGTTGCTTCCTTTATTTCCATCAGTCTTAATTACATTCAGCAGAATTTTAACAGATTTTCTCTAGTGAAAATTTAGTAATCAATTGTGAACTGTTACACCAGAATTCTTTACATTTGAAATTCATGAATACATTTCATAACTTTTAAAAATATGTTTTCCATAGTACAATCTTTCAGTAAAGCATAATCCGTGTTTACCAATAGATGCAAGTATCCAGTTTCTCTGCAATAAGAAGCCCAAAGCATAAACTTATGTTCAATAATCACTGCTTTAGTATTTTATCTTATTTGGAAAAGACTTAGGTATCCAGTGAATTCAATCCAGTGTATCATTTAACTTAGTAAAACTTCAAAGTTTCAGATTACCAAAGATTTTGAAAGATTTTTAAAAGTTTTACCTATAAATCTTTTATTTTATTTGTTTTTTTGTTTAGCAATTACCCATGAAAACTTTTATGAGAGAAAATTCACCATCATTTTAATGTTCTCTTTTTGCTGACAAATTGTAACAGAGATAACATGAGTTTATTTTACCTTTAGTAAACCTTGGTAGAATGAAAGTTTTCTATTTAACCATGATAACTCTAAAGACATGACTATCTTAATTAAACTAACAAACTTAAATTAGTTTAAATACCAAATATGTTGTACCTGGGTCCACTTAAAAGTCAACCACAAAAAGCCTATTATCAATTTTACCTGGGGCATCTGTGGGGAAATCTGAAGTGTATAGTTTAAGCGCAGGGAGGGTACTCTTTGCTCCTTGATAGCAAGGGTAGGAGGAGTAGGAGCCAATGGTGTGGAGGCACAGAGGATATAAAGGAGCATGTGCTATAAGCTGCACCCAAGGTTGTGCAGAAACAGGAGGAGAAGGAGGAGGTTGAGGTAGAAAAGAAGTGTTGCCAGCAAAGCTAGAAGCAGATAAAAGCACAGATGGGAGAGAGGGGGCTCATGGTCCTACAGCTCATCAGCTCAGAGACATGAACAGACACGTGTTTTCTTTTTCATCAACAAAAAGTGAAAATAGGCAGTTTATGTCAAGCTAGAGAAGACAGGGAGCCTCGCTGGAACAAAATGAGTTTTGGCAGCTGCTTGGTAATATTCCTGAAGTCCGTGTCCTGAGGTAGACTAATCATATAATTGGCTCCAATTATTGTAGTCATTAACCCAGAAGTGAATGAGAGAGTAGCCCCCATATACAAGAGTCAGGTAACATCCATTCAATCCTCTCAAGATATATTTCAGATCTCATATGCAAAAGAAGAAGCAAACAGAGGAGAAAGTAACTCAGGAAAAAGGGAGGCATGTATAGGATCTCGGTGGCAACCTGTTTACAAGAGAGACAAGGTGGAAGGCACATAGGGAACATGACAGAACACAGGGAAGGTGGGAAAGTAATCTAAGTAGAAACATCAGAGGCAGCTGAGCTGGTGGTGGATTGAGGGGTAGAAGGTCAAGGATCAGCTGTTCTTAGGCCCACTAAAGCAATATGGGCAGATCAGCACTTTGGTATAAGGCCATAAAGGCCTGACCGTATGGGGTTTTGCTCTGTTTTTCTGGTCAGACTTCCCCATCCTCCAGTTTATGCTGAGGCCAACAGTGTTATAAAAGGAGCAGACTTGGGAAGGAAGCATATGAGGTGTCCTTTTTAGGCTTATAAGAAGAGACTAAGCGACCCTCTAGCATAAGGAAGGCAAGAGTTGGAGACTCATCAGTGAAGAGGATCTCTCAACCCACTGTTACCTTGTCCTTTCGTGGTTACCAAAAAGTTGACAGACAAAATGGGGAGACCCTGGGCCAAGGGCCTCAACCCAGTCAGCCCAAAAGGAGTCACCAAAGTTCTTGGTCTTGACATAAGAAGGCATTTAAAGACAGGCAGCACAATGGGAAAGTTTATTAAAGTGAAAAGTACACTCTTGATATCTGAGAGCAGGCAAGCTCAAGAGAGAGTTGCATACCCTGGGGGATGGGTTTGATGCTTTTTCTTTCAATCCAAATTGACTCCAGTGTGTTAGGAGACAGCCCAAGAGGGAATCCTTTGGGACTGAGGAAGCTGATCCCATAGTCAATTCCTTCAAAACGAGGGGTGTACTTAAGAGTTCATTATCAAAATCCCCCTTGGCTTCCAAATGGCATCCCATTAGGAATATTGTCAAAGGTTCCTCAGGTTCAGAGTGGTGGGGCATGCCCTTTTCAATCTGACTCCAGGCCTGACACCTGCATACCACTTGAAAAGGATGTCCACTGCTGTTCGCTTCCCCATTGCATTCTAGGCTATAGTGGGTGCCAATGAAGGGACTAAAACTGTAGAGACTGGGTCTGCCTCTTTCCATTTTGAGAAAGTCAATATATTTGGTGACCAATAAAAAATACCCTTTTGGATGGGGTAGAGGTCCTGGCCTTTGTTAAGAGGGGCAGTTATTTTATGTTGCATTAAGCTTCAAATATCTAAGCTATAAATACTTTCAGTCTGAGAGCAGGACCAAGAACACCAAACAACCCAGGGGTAAGGACACGTGAGAGACATGAAAAAAAAAAAAGGAAAGTATGGAACTCCTTATCTAATCCAGGCAACTTTCTTGTGAGCTTTAGCCATGATCCAGTTCCAAAGGAGAGGCCCCCATTGGGTAAGGGCTCAAACTCGGTAATAGCTCCAACTCATTCCTTTTGGGAAGCATGCTGTCAGATGTATCTTGGATTTTATGTTCATTGAGGAGTCACTCTAGGTTATTTAGGAGGAAACCATACACAGAGGTCTTAAAATCAGTGGCTGTCTTAATGACATGCATGTCTGTCCTATACCTGAGAATAATACAAGTATTAAAAGAATGAATGTAACAGGGAAAGCCTAATTTCTGAGTTCAAAGCCATTACCACCAAGGTACTAGTATCCAGCTGGGCATCAGGAGTTATTCCTCCCCACAGTATAGCCACAGGCAAAAGCTTCTTTCCTGAGCATTCAGACAAGTCACATTCTAAAGAATCCTACTATTCAGGACATTTTGGAAAAGTAATAGGTAAGAAACAAAGGCTCATGATAAAGAAAACTTACCAAACCACATCCAGGCTCTTGGATTTATTGTGTAATCCCTATACAGGGCCACCCAAAATGTGGAATTGCTTAGTGTCACAGTCAAGAAAGAATTTCTGAGATGTACTATGGTGCAACTTAGTAAGTTCTAGTAGCACAGGGATTGGACTCATGGGCAGAAAGAGCTGTACTTTTGATGTATGAAATTCCTAGTGCTCAAGGGGGAAGGGATATGCAGGGAGTATTAGATCATAAATGTTTTTGTTAAGTTTTTATGCATTAAAATACTTTTGCAAGATTGTTCTAGTGCTTATCATTCATTTTGATATTGTTGTTGAGATGTACAGGCAGTCATAAGACCCTTTAAGAAGGTAGTAACTAGTATGTATTTGATCTTTATTGGAACTATGCAGGCTATAGGTCTCACGGGCTAAGGGTTCACATTTTTCTGCTTCTGTCTCTCATCACTAATGGCATTATGATGCCAGAAACTGGTGACAGAAAGTAGCAGACTTAGAAAGACATATGTCAGAGAATAGGATATAAATCCCGTGAAAATGTAAAGATCTGTCACCTTAGTGAATTTTCTGAGTTGCAGTGACCCAAGTATGTTGAGAATATCCTCTGAAATGTGTAAAAGTCACTGTCATACCTCTCACTCTTCATTTTGTAAAAGACAAAAGCTAAGTACATGTCATCACTGCTCCTCCTTCTCCTCCTCCTTTCTTTCCTTTTTTGTTTTGGTGTCATTGTATATTACACTTGCCTATACTGCTCTCATACATTTACTGACATTTTCAAATGGAGTTCAGACTAAGCACAGTATCTGGTTGCTTTAGGATGGATAGCAAGAGAAGGTTGTATAGCTGGTCTAGACTTGGGAAGTAAAATAAGATTCTCTAGCTGATTTAAGTTGGAAAGCAAGCTCACCAAATACTTGGCAAGCAGAACCTGATATATTGGATATGGTGCTCAATGTGTTTCTGACATATTGGAATATAATATAAAACTTGAGACAGTCCTTAAGAGAACTGCACCCTAGAATTTTTAAGTAAAACTATGGTATTCTCCTTTGGCAAAAACAGCTTGAGACTAAAAATCTGAAATTGGCACTTCTAGTGACCATGTGATCTGAAATGTTCATCATGAACTGTGTGGACGCTCATCCACCAAGTGAATAAATTATGCTCATAAACAGTCTATCATAAAGGGATGTGGTCATACAATACTGAACTCAAGTTGGTCCAGGAAACACAATCAAGGAGATGAGCAACTATTTTACTGTAATGCTAACATTGTTCTACCCCCCATCTGTGACATAGGGTGTTCACTCTGGCAAGTTGACCCACTAGTAGATGTTTCTTCATATGTTGAAAGCTGCTTATATTTACTAAAGCAACATAGTGACTCTCAGGGTTATTTCCAAAAGACATTTGGGAGAGAAGCACTTCAATTGCACAGCTTTGAGTAGTACATGTAATGATCACCTCTGCCTGCAAGGAGATATGACAGGAGATAAAATTCTACCTTATGAATCTGATAAGCTGACCAGATGGTCAGGGAATTAGAAAGAACATGCTTGAAGAATTAATGAGAAGAGTTACAAGGACAATCCTTTGTTAGAGTGTAGTGTATTTGTTTTTCATTTGAATGATCATTGAAGTGCTCATCTATAGATGTGGCTCTCAATAATAAGATAAAGAAGTGATCCATGCTGAGGATCAGTTCACCTATTTTGATGGACTTATGATCAAAATGGTTAAGATGGTAGAGATGGAAGTTATATATATAAGTTCAAAAACACAGACTGTGCCTTAGTATGGCTGATCTGACTGATATCTTTGCTTAGCAACCAATCTATCAGAGAAAATGGAGTCTCCAATGTAGCATTATAGGCTTTTATATAACAGCCAGCTACCTGGTGAACACATTGATTGTAGTGGGCATTTTCCACCACAGAGAAAGTGGTTATTTTCTTCCACTGGTATAGGTACTTATTCTTTAAGCAGATTTACTTTCCGTGCTTGCTATGGTTCTGCTAACATTTACTGTCACTCCAACATTTACTGTTAGCTTTATTAATTGCCATTGGGTAGGACAATACTACTCACTTTTTATTTGAAGAGATGAAGCAATGTATTTATCCCAGGAATGTCTGACCCAGTCTTACCATAAACTTTATCATGTAGAAGTAGCTGATGTTTTAGGAAAGTGATATGGCCTCTTGAAAACACAGTGACAAGAACAGTCATTTCTCCCATAATCATGAGTCCTAGAATGTGTAGTAGAAATGGGAATGAAAGCTTTTACTATTTTATCTAATGATCTCCAAGTCATGAAAAACTGGGTGGTGGTGTTGATGTGTCAGTACTGACTAGTACTGGAACCTGATTATCCAAGGAAAGGGGACCGCATTGCTGCACAATAGGACAGAAGAAGTATGACTGGAACCCAGGGATCATCATCTGGAGAACTGTCACATCCAGTAATGAAGTTAATAGAGGCTTCAACAAAATAATGCAGGAAGGGCCACTAAGGCTTTCTTCTTTCTTTCATTCTTTCAGGAATGAATATTGTGTTTATCTCACCAAGTAAAGAACTCCATCCATTTTATATCTGAGGAAAAGAGAAAGATGTAATTGTAACAGAAAGAAGGAAGTTATAAATACCAGCTCTGGCCTTGTGACAGAATGAAGAAACAGAGTGTGTAGGAGTGTGATAGCTGCCTTTATTTCTCTCTCTCAAATACAATTTGTGTGTGGGGGGGGTGAAGAAAGAGGGTGAACAGGAGAGAGGAGAGGAAAGAGGGGAGAGAGAAGAGAGGTGTGGTATAATATAGATTGTATCTATTGAGAGGTATATGTTTTGTGCTGTATAACTTTTATAATTAGATCCACAGGTTAGAGGGTATCAGATGGGACTGTCACTGAGTAAAGGGAAATAAATACTACTCAGAGATGAAGGCAGTGACTGAGGGAGGTTCATCTTTTCTTTTAGAAAGCATATGATAATGTCATTATTTTATGATGTACACTTGTGATGTTTTAAGCTAGGATATGTTAGAACTACTGTTGTAGAGGTGAGGTATGGGAAGAGGCTTGTGGGTCCTGTTGGAGAGCCAGGGCTGTGAACTGTGGCTCCTAGGTTTGAGGGGGTTCTCACCTGTCTCACCTACTTCTGCTGTGCCAGCTTACATCCCAAAGCCTGGAAAGGTAAACACCAGCTATATGGTAATTAGGATTCCACATGTGTGATTTGCATTCATCAGTCATATCCACTTACACAACACTTGAGTTTGGAAACTAGTTATGGAAATACAGAAGTGGACACTCATGGACCATTCTTTTTTGCTAGCAGATATAGTCTGGCTGGGATCCTTGGGTGGCACAGTGGTTTAGCGCCTGCCTTTGGCCCAGGGCGTGATCCTGGAGACCCGGGATCGAATCCCACGTCGGGCTCCCAGTGCATGGAGCCTGCTTCTCCCTCTGCCTATGTCTCTGCTTCTCTCTCTCTCTCTCTCTCTCTCTGTGACTATCATAAAAAAAAAAAAGATATAGCCTGGCTGGTGTGACAGTGGGGACAACAGTTCCAGTTTCATCTTCCTGGTCTCTGAATTATGGGTGAGACAGAGTTGAGTTGTTTCCGGAGCCAACAGTTGTTGCTTCTCCACCTTCCTAATTGTTAAAATCTGGAATTTCTTATAGATACAAAAAAGTTAATAAAGTTAATTACAGAAACTCAAATGACAGTCTTTTGCTCATGCTGCTCTAATGCTTTGCTTTTTCATGGGTGGCATTAAAATAGATTCTTAATGCTGCTCTTCTGATTTATATTAAAACTTCATTTATTTGTTTTATTATGTAACATCTTACCTAGTGTCAATGCATTTTTAAATAGAATTTATTTATTTAGAGAGTATGTGTGTGGGGGAGGGGCAGAGAGAGGGAGAGAGAGAATCTCAAGCGGACTGCACTGAGTGTGGAGGGGTGGGGCTCAACTTCATGACCCTGAGATCACGACCTGAGCCAAAACCAAGTCAGAAAACCAACTAAGCCACTCAGATGCCTCAAGTATCAATGCATTTAATAGATTTATCAATATATTACTTTGACCAAAACTTACGAATATTATACTATAATTATGTTGTGTCTACTGCTTCTGAAAATTATTATTTCCTTGATTAACAACACATTAGTTTTTAAACACATAGTTTTAGAAATCTACTTTTCACTGGTTTATTCATATAATTATGGAAAAAATACAAAGTTCATCACTCTATTTTATATAATAATTATATCAAGGTACTTTGTAGTATAAAGGTACTTTTATATACATCACCTTTGATTTGTGTGTGTGTGTGTGTGGATGTGTGTATGTGTATGGACTACAGACCAGTGGAATTTGAAGCATATGTAAATATCATGTATATTTTTCGAAAGAAAAAAATAATGAAATTCAAGAAATTTCTGTTCAACACATAGGTAATAAAATGTAAGAGTCTTCAAAGGATGTTTTATCATTTTTTTTTTTTTTATTTATGATAGTTACACACACACACAGAGAGAGAGAGAGAGAGAGAGGCAGAGACATAGGCAGAGGGAGAAGCAGGCTCCATGCACCAGGAGCCCGATGTGGGATTCGATCCTGGGTCTCCAGGATCGTGCCCTGGGCCAAAGGCAGGCGCCAAACCGCTGCGCCACCCAGGGATCCCTGTTTTATCATTTTAACAAAAATTTTCAAGTCTTTATTAAGCAACTGCCTTAGTTTATCACAATTTTAAAATGCATCAAAAATGTGTGTTTGTATATGATAAATATAAATGATTAAAAGTTCATGATTTATTTTTCTGAAGTTGCATTATAGGAAGAGTTGATATTTTAAATAGTTTTTATAATTAGTATTTAGAAAACTTTTTAATTTGTTTCAAATACATAATTATATGGAGTCAAAAATGATTTTGCTTTGCTGTAGAATATTGAATATCAAACCACCTTTTTTAAGCCACCTTTTAATTCTATATTTATGACTGTATTGAAACCAGCTGATCTTCAGTTTTTCCAGTAATACTGAGAAATCACATGCCCAGCTAGATGGACCACTGACTTATTCTGATTTGAAAATTTCTATACACTTTTATTCTCACTGTTAATTTTATTATTTCTTACAAAATTCTTTTTATAGATACTCAGCAGTCATTGCTTCTATAAGTTGATCTATGAATACAGGAGGACAGTACAGAAGTCTGATATAAAGATATATTTATCTATTTATTTTATTTTTATTTTTTAAAGATATATTTAAAATACACAGAAATCTGGCTTATGTAATGATTATGTTTTTCACTATTAAGAATCCATTGTTGCTCTATTAGAATGAAACTTGACATACTGCATGTAAGCTACAAATAATCAAGATTCAGATGTATTTCCCCAATGACTTCATAGGATCTGTCACAAAACAGATGTTTAGTGTGTGTGAACTGAGGGGGTAAGAGCTGTTTTTGCAAATTCTGGTCCCTTTCTCCATGCTTGTGTCCACACAGAGTAAACCACTGATGAGTGGGATTATTTTTTGAGTGCTTAGAGTGGTTCCTTTCATGGAATAAGCACTGAAGTAATTTCTTATTGACAATACATTGCAGTAATCCACAGAACGATCATTTATCTTTATCTCAATAGCAATAGAATACATTTTGTTTTCTAAAATAGCAACATGGGCATCTCCCCATCTCTTCTACTCTTTGAAGATAAAGTAAAATTTAAAGATGCACTAGACTCAAATCTTAAATTTATAAAACATTGGTGTGTGGTTTTGTATATATAGACAGGTATATATACAGATGCGCAAATATATGCATATAAAATATGTACACCAGTTAGGGAGGTAAAATTATGATTATATTTTAAAAATGCAATATTTCTTATGAGTTATCTTGTGATAAAAAGAGCAAAAGGATTTACAATGGCTTTCTTGTCATTTGTTAAGAAGGCCTTAATAGGCATAAAATATTGTTATATATAAATGATATATAATTATAAATTATTTATATATGAATGTTTGTTATATAAAATTGCAAATTTAGATTATATATGTAAAATAGATATAAATATTAAGGTAGAAAAATATGAGTAAGAGCGCACAATTAGCAATGTTGGCATAAAAAAGGGTATTGAACTATGAAGAAAGATTAACAATGTCATCTTCATAAAAATGTTATTTGTGGGTCATTATTTGCTTTTAGTAAATTGAATAGTTTAGGTATGTATAATTATTACTGTAGGTTTACAGACTACCAAAAAATGTGCTTGCTATGTTGGTACAAAACTTCGGAAATAATGAGGATGTAAAAAAAATTTACCATGAATTTTCTGTTTGCCTTGTAACAATTAGGAATCGGTCATGGGAAACACAATTTTTAATAAGTAATCTTTTGAAAGTTGAAATAGGATCCCTTAATTAACTGCATTTTCCAGTTATCAATTTATACTTTAATTCTGAAAATGCAAACTTACATATAATTTTTTTCATAAATTTAAATATTTTATTTGAAAACTGAATTTTTGTTTAAAGAGTATATTACTGCCACCTGCCGCCTTCTGGCAAACTAATTTTGAATAATTCTTAAAACAAAGGGATGAAAATAGGGGTAATTCACACATCTCCAGAATCTGAATGTTCTCTTGAATCTACATTTTTCTCTGCATTCCTCTAATTCCCAACTTTTTAATGAAATAGAAAAACACAATGGTGTTGAAGTAAGCTGTCACATAGAAATTGTTTAAGAGCAGGATGCTTGGGTGGCTTAGTCGGTTAAGCATTGGACTGCTGATTTTGGCTCAGGTAATGAGATGGAGGCCTGAGTTATGCTCTGCATTTAGCATGGAGCCTGCTTAAGATTCTCTACTTAGGGGCACCTGGGTGACTTATCTAAGCATCTGTCTTTGGCTCAGGCCATGATCCCTGGGTCCTGGGATCAAGTCCTCTCGATGAGCAAGGAGCCTGATCTTCCCTCTTCCTCTGCCACTCCCCACTGCTCATGCTTGCTCTCTCAAATAAATAAATAAAATCTTTAAAAAAACAGTTGTTTAAGAGATCAATAAAAATACAATTGACCCTTGAACAAGGAGTCTATATTTTTGATATAGTGCAGTACTGTAAATGTATTTTCCTCATGATTTTCTTAACATTTTCTTTTCTCTACCTTACTTTATTGTAAGCATACAATATATGATAAACAAAATATATGTTAATTGATTTAATGTTATTGGTAGGGCTTCTGGTCAGCAGGAGGCTATTAATAGTTAAGTTTTTGGAGAGTCAAAAGTTACAAGCTCATGTCCCACTGTGGGGGAGGAGTGTCAGAGCCCCCAGCACCTGCATAATTGAAGGGCCAACTGTATGAAATTTCCTTATTGGGATAATAGTCACTTGATCAAGCAGTTCATTAAACATAATCCATTTATACTAACTTTATCAAGAGCAGTTGACATTGTGACATTTATTATATTCCCTTTAAGTTCTTATACTAAGTTATGTCTTGAGAAATGATTCTGTGAAATACACCTGCCTCCTATTTGTCTCTGCAAACTTATCTTAGTAAACCATTTCTTTCCCTTTTCCAATTACATTTCTGAAATCTTTCTAAATATAAACCTTTCTACTAATGTGCCTGTTAATTTCCCACCATCAGATAGCATCAAAGTATTTTTAGGTAACAAAAATAACTACACCTACAGGCAACATTTTCTAATTATTTTGGATCAACACCCTATATTTTATGTATAAAATATGTGGTAAGCTTTCTTTACCTTTACAAACATGATTTTTTCTACTTATGATATTTTCTCCTTTGTGATGCCTCATCTTTTATGACTCCACTCAAAAATCAATTTTTTTCTGGAAAAACTTCCTTGGTTTCCCTAGGCAGAGTCAAGTGTTCTTGTTCTGTTTTATTTATTTATTTTTTGTTTTCTAGTGTTCTGTAATTCTTCTTTTTGAGATTTCTACCTGAACTTTAAAATATGAGAGCAGGGACTTCGTCATTTTGTGTCCACAACATTTAACAAAGAAGCTGCCACACTGTGATCACTTAAGTTGATTAAAAAAAATCCTTGTTGGTAAGAAGAGGAAATCACATGTGAGCTATAATATTTTCGTTTTGTAGCAGTAGTAACAGTGAAAGAGCAAGGAAAAAAATCATTTGTAACTGGCTTTTTTGTTGCTATTTTGGTGTGTTCATTATGAGGCATGAAGATTACAACAAATGACATTTATTCTCATAGTACGAATAATACTTTTAACATAATTCTATCTTCATCTGCCAACTGGTATGTGAATTCTATATAGAGATGTGATTTTTAAATGGTATTTTAAGAAACTCACTATGGTTGAAGAGAAAAAATAATGCTACATAGTATTTTGGTGGAATGTAATGCTGAGGAAATCATTCTGGTATGAATGCTGGCTACATTTTCATTCGCAGTGATAAAGAATAACAGAAACGTTAAGTTGGCACACAGCTGGTGTTTACTGATATTTCTGGGAGATCAAGCATGTACATAATTGTCTCTCTGCATAAAGTGAAAGTCCTAGAGAATCTTACTTGTCCATGGTCAAGCTGATCAGCGGAAAGGTAATAAAAATGGTCATTTGTCCTATAGGCTAAGTCAGTAGGAAAGGTGTTGCTTCTCATGGTTTTCCTAAAAATAAAATAAAATAAAGTAAAAATTCTTATAACTTCAGCTGTGAAGATGATGTGCTGTCTCTGTGATAGCAGCTAGCTGAGTGTCCTGTAAGTGCCTCACCCTTAGGTCAAGCAGGCACTATGTTTTTATGTGTTTTCCTACCTAATATGTTCATATGGAAAGTTTATTTCTACTCCGTTGTGACTTACAGGTATGAATTTAACTACACTAGTTATTGTCCCAAGATGGTATTTGTGATTACCTTCTTAGGTAGTCTCATAATAAACTGACTCCATTCATTTTACAATCAATACTGTGATCCAAGTCCTAAGTACCAATGTCTTCTCTATTTATAGGAATGATTTCCATTGGCTGTTTCCATCTATTTCTCCCTTAATTTCAATCCATGTTGAATACCATCACTAGCTTATTTTGCTTATGACATCACTTATATCATTCTCCTGCTTAAGAATTTTAAATGTCTCCTATTTTCTGAGAGATGAATTGGAAACTTTTATCTACGTTTTCTCACTCTTGATCAACTTAAATATATATTTTTTAAGATTTTATTTATTTATTCATGAGAGGCACACAGAGTGAGACAGAGACATAGGCAGAGGGAGAAGCAGGCTCCCTGTGGAGCCTCATGTGGGACTCGATACCAGGACCCCAGGATCATGACCTGAACCAAAGGCAGACACTTAACTGCGGAGCCACCCAGGCACCCCAATCAACTTAGATCTCATCCCATCATTACATTCGTCTTCAGTATTCTTGTTTGGAAACCAGAACACTTACGTTCTCTAACCATTTTCTGCATATTTCTATTCCTGAACCTTATGCTATTTTACCTTCAGGAAACTTTTGTTGATCACCCAAGGCCTAGACAAATTATCTCTCCTTTGATTTTCTATAGTACTTCTTGTTTGCACACTACTTTTGCAATAAACATCTAATGAATTCTAGAAACAGTTTTCTTCTTATTTGCATGACTTCTCTCAATTGTATTAAAAAGATATGAGAGGTTTATATTGTACCCTCATTAACTTACAACGTATTTGTACAAAGCCAGTACTAATAAATATTAAAAGTTTTCATAAGCAATGAAAGGAAGGGAAAGAAGATCCCTTTTTTTCAGTCTTTCTTCCATTGGACTGAAGTTCATATTCAGAGAAAAAAATTCTGAAAACAACACGAGAAATCCTGAATTTATTATTGTTTATTTTGTTATAGCCACATCCTTCCAAATTAATAAAAGATGGTGATGCTAATGTTTTAATAACTTTAACAGTAGATTCCCTAAAATATTTTCAGCCCATTGCCATTATGCCAGTTGTCAATTAATTGCCTGCCAGCTCCAAATAGAGCCTTAATGGCTTGCTCTGTGATATTGGAACTCTACCCTGCGATAGTGTTTTTTGCCACATGGCAAACGCTAAACCTTGTCAGTAGAGGGCACTGGAGAGTTACTGGCAGAAGGGCCTACCTGTGTGCTGGTGTAGGTAGGCTTGCTTCCACAGGAAGAGTTAGCAGCAGCACCTTGCCTGGAGTGGAGAAAGGTCTGAGGAAGGTGACAAAGAACTTAGATTTGTTGTTTTGCCATCCTCATCCCGTCATATAATATCACCCTGCCCACAGCCTGTATATGTGAAATTCCAGAGGCGATTCTAAAACTTTATTCTCTAATAGAATCTTTTTTTTTTTAAGGGAAGCTCTAATATTATTCTTTAAATTTCACATAGCAATTTTTACAGTGATAAAGTCATCACTTTTATATTATCAGCTCTTAGATATAAATGTCAATACATTTTAAATATTTTTGTTATTTTACAGTCTTTATGTAAGTCAGCCCTCATGGCTCGCCTATTTGTTTTGTTTTACTGTGCTGTATTTATTTATATGTGTATTTAAAGATTATTCATTTGAGAGAGAGAGTGAGCACAAGTTGGGGGAAGGGAAGAGGGAGAGAGAGAAGAAAACTCCTCGCTGAGCAGAGAGGTCCCCATGGGGCTTGATCCCTAGGATCACTAGCTGACCCGAAAGTAAACACTTAAGGGACTTAAGGGACTTAAGCCACAGTAAACACTTAAGGGACCTGAGCCACAGGTACCTCTACTGTGCTGTATTTAAATTAAACTTTTTCTGTTTTTAAGATAGTTGACTTTGTATTTTAGCAATGTGACTATGATGTGCCATAGTTTGGTTTTCTTTGTATTTATGCCACTTCAGGGTGGTTGAACTTCCTAGAACTTGGGTTGGTGTTTATTTTGTAAAATTTAGAAAAATTAGATCCTTATTTCCTCAAGTATATTCTTTGCTACTTCTCTTCTTTGAACCTCTATTTACATGTAAATTTAGCCCCTTGAGAATATCCCACAGGTTACTAACACTTTATCTCTTGTTGTTTTTGAATATTTCTTTTGCTTTAATTTGGAAATCCCTAATGAATTCGTTTACTAATGTTTATTTTCCAATGTCTAATCTACTTTAAAGCTCACATGTATATATGTATGTGTGTATGTAAATTTTTTTAGAGAACAATTTTTTTGATTCTTGAATTTCCGTTCACTTCATTTCTCTTCTGAAATACATCTTTTGTTAACTATTAGGTCTACTTTTTCCTACAATTTCAAAGACATGTTTTTTTTTTTCAAAGATATGTTTGTAATAATTGCTGCTAAGTCCTTTTCTGCTAATTCTACTAGCTGGATTGTCTGTGCTTATGCTTTAAATATATATGTATATATTTAAGTGTGTATATATATTTATGTATCTGTGTGTGTAGGTTTCTTATCAATTTTAGTTGTATTCATAATACTGCATATAAATAAAATAACTATATATACATTGAAGCATAGCATTACATTGTTCCATTCAGTTTTCAGAGTGCAAATTCTTTATGTGGCAGTTTGGGTGGGCAAGTAAACTTTGGGATTCCTTCTAAAGTCAAGTTTTGTTATAGAGGCATCATGAATTGAATTAGAGCTTCTACAACTTCTGCTTTTTTGGAAAAATGTGTCCAAAAAGCAGAAGTTGTAGAAGCTCTAATTCAATTCATGATGTTGAGACCTTTTTTTAGGAGAGACCTGAAAAAAGTCTAGGTATGGTGTGAGAAGACTCAGTATGCAAGTGAAGTAATAAAATGAGGGTTTTCCAAAAAAGAAATAGATAAAAAAGATAAGTTCTCCTCAATAGAGGAATGGTTAATAAAAGCAAGAGAGTAAGGGTGATAGAGTACTGAGGAAGGAGAGCTAAATTGTCTTCTGGTGCGTTAGGGTTCTCTGCAAAGGCACAGAATCAACATGCTATATATATATCCTATTGCATATTGTGGAGGCTGTCAAGCCCAAAATCTGTAGGGCAAGCTGGCAACCTAGAAATTCAGGTAAGAGTTGTAGTCTTGAGGCTATAAAGCCTGGAAACTCAGGCAAAATTTCTGTGTTGCAATATGAAGGCCGGATTCCTTCTTTGAGAACCCTCTTAAGACTTTTAATTGATTGGATGAAGCCCACTCACATTATAAAGGCTAATCTGCTTTATTTAAAGTTCGTTGATTATAAATATGAATCACATGTAAAAATTAACTTTGCAGCAACATGTAGACTAGTGCTTGACCAAATAACTATTCTCCATAGTCTAGTCAAATTGACATATAAAATTAACCAGGTATTACACCTGGAGAGTCAAGGAAAATTTTACAGGGAAGATAGCAATGTAGAGGACTCTTAAAAGAAGGATTGAAATATGGGAGTAGAAAAATATGGGCGGGCATTTCATCTAAAAGAGATGGCAAGGGCAAAAACCTGGCAACCACTGAAATTTTCAGTCACATAGTGAAATTCCTTTGGGCTAATGCTTACAATTCAATTTCACCTCTGTTCAAGGCCAGCTGCCCAGTTTCATGGAGAAAGAAAAAGCGAAATTACATACATGATAGAATCATAAAAACTTAAAAGTTGAAAACACCCCAGTAATCATTTATTTCAACATTTTACCATTTTACTTAGTGTAGAATTTCTAAATTATCTACCTGTCAGTTGGAGACCTATTTTTCTCTTGATTGTATGCAGTTTGGACATCTAATTCTCATACGGGGCTGATAATATGAGACTTGTATATAATTATGAGAACATTCTATACTTCTCAGAATGGAAGTGGCATACTGTTTAGGACAGAACTCAGTTGGCACTATTTCTTGATTCTAATCCAAGTTTTAGCACTTATTAGCAGTGTGACCATGCGTGCGTTGTATAACCTTTGTGTCTCCAGTAATATCATGTATAACATGGGAATAGTAACCACGCCTACTTCCTTGGAATGTTGTTAGAAATAACTGAGATAGTCCTGGTAAAGCATCTTGCCTATATAACAATATATATTCACTTTTATTGTTGTTATAACAATATAACACTGCAACATTAATGTAGCGATATTCCAAAAATAATATAACATTACAGTGGCAAAAGTGACATTCACCTAGTAGTGGGGTTAGAGCAGGATTAGAACTCATCTTTCAAAAGAAAAATGTTCTGATGATCATCTCCTTTTCTAGTCTAAACACTTTCAATTCATTCAACTATTATTCATAAGGTACTTTTCAGATCTTTGATTCTAGGTATTCTTTAGAGTATACTGCATTTTCCAGTGTCCTTGAAATGTAACCTAGAGACTAAAGTTATTCCAAATATGCCCTGATCAGAGTGCAGCATTCTTCAGAACTGACTCAGAAGCAGACTCCATGCAGGGAGCCCAATGCGGGACTCAATCCTGGGACTTGATCCTGGGACTCCAGGATCATGCTCTGTGCCAAAACCAGGCACTAAACCACTGAACCACTCAGGGATCCCCCACGTGATAATTTTAGAACAATGTTAAGTTGTATTATTTGGTAGGCTTAGCTGCTATATCAAATAAACCAAAACATATACAAAGGAGCACAAACTATTCATTTCTTCCAAACTATTCATAACCTTTTAAAGAGATGTTCCTGAAGAGCTGGCTGCTTTCAACTCATCCTGATTCAAAGAATAGTATCCGTTCATCTTCCTAACTCTGGGAAACGAACTAGGGGTGGTGGAGGGGGAGGAGGGCAGGGGGTGGGGGTGAATGGGTGACGGGCACTGAGGGGGACACTTGACGGGATGAGCAGATAACACTTGTTATTCTGTATGTTGGTAAATTGAACACCAATAAAAATTAATTTATTAAAAAAAAAGCTCTGTCATTCCCTAAAACATTATAATTCTCTATAACCAGAATAGATAGAGAGAGCGCATGGAGGTAACATATCTGCTTCTTAAAAGTCTTGTTCTTTGAAGAGTAGATATCACATCCACTCAAATTCCACTGTTCAGAACTCAACCATTCAGCTGAGTGGCTCAGAAAGAAGGGAAAGCAAGTGTTCTACTGAGTAGCAAGTAACCTCTTCTGATTACCCATTAGTGTCCTGGGAATCCAGGATCAAGTCCCAGGATTGAGTCCCGCATCAGGCTCCCTGCATGGAGTCTGCTTATCCCTCTGACTGTGTCTCTGCCCCTCTCTCTCTCTTTCTCTCTCTCTCTCTCTCTCTTTGTGTCTCTCATGAGTAAATAAATAAAATCTTAAAAAAATAAAATTATCATGTAAAAATTTTTTTAGCTCATGCCTGAAGAGCTTCAATAATGGGAGAGAAACCTCAAGTAACGTACTTAGCCAATGCAGAGCTCTGGTTGTAAGGAAATTCATCTTTGTTTAGCTGAAATGTTTTCTTGAAGAGGCTTTATAAACTCTCGTTCTTCTTTCAAAGTAACACTTTGAAACACTAAACACTAAATCTTTGTACAGTAAATAAGTCTATTGTCTACTTCTTAAATTGTGCGCTGGTGTCTCACCTATCCTCATCAAATTAAAATAGCTCCATCTTCACATAGGAAGACCTGTTTCTATAGTATACAATTACCAAGTTTCAGCTGTGCCAACTGTGATTCTGTATCTCCATGAAGGCATAGTCCACTCAAAATAATTTGATACCATCCTCTTTGGAATTCTATGAAGCAGTAAAGATCACATGCCAGTCATTTCTGGTGTTTGAATATCTAAGTGGTAGATACCATCTGGCTTCCTTCCATCCAATTGTCCCTGGCCCAAACTGATGAACCACTCTGCGTGTCTTCATTCAAAGTAAACAAAACAAAACATTCGTTAGCTTTCCACTTAGAACATCTCAAACTCTACCTCAGGTAAGTAGGAGGACCTCACTCCAAATTATTCTGCTGGGGGTGGGGGGCGTTCCTGAGGATAAGGAAGCTTATATTTGATTACCTAGCCAAGTCATTAAACATACCTTCACTGGTCCACTAAAACAAGCCCCAAACACTAAAAAATTGTGCTTTTTTTCCTTTGGGCCCTGACGTTTCTCCAATCATCCTTCTCACATATTTTCCCAACTTTTTGGTCTAGGTTACTGGCCATTATTACCTTGATATTTGTGAGGTTCAGCAATCCACAAGATCACCCTCACTTCTGAAAGCAATTGCAAGTTTTGGGGTCCCCAAAGTTACTCCCAGTTTTGATAAATCATTAGAAGTACTCACAGAACTCACTGATAACTATTATCTTTATGGTTATAATTTATTATGGGGGAAAGGATACAGATTAAAATCAGAGATGGGAAGAAATACATGAGGCAGGGTCCGACATGATCTTGCCATTGTCTTCTCCCAGTGGAGTTGCAGACAGTGCTAAATTTTCTCAACAGTAGTGAGTGAAAATACGCATGGAGTATTGACAACCAGGGAAGAGTGCCTGAGCCTTGGTGTCGTTTTACCAGATGTTGGCCCCCTAGAATGATTGATGTCCATGTGGCTTGCCTTAGTTTTCAGTGGCTCTGGAGGTTGATACTGAATGGCCAAAGCCCCTGTCATTGTTAACAAAGACTATCTGGGGTGGCTTGACAGGTAAACCAAGACATTCCTATTAGGCAACATATTCCAAAGGCACAGGGATCACCTCCTAGAAGTCAAGGACAAAGACTAGGACTCTCTCTGGGTAAAGTTAATCCCCTCCCCCACAATGCTTTACTATGGGCTTCTCCCAGTGTCCTTTAATAATAGCACATATGTGAAAGTTATAGAAGTCTATGTAACCATTGATTGATTCATTTAATAAATAACTATGGAACAGTGACTTTGTGCCAGGCTCTCTCTGGACTTCATCTTGCTTCATATTTTTTTCTTGGCTTGTTTTCTTGAGTTTAAAGTTTTCCACTGACTTAAGTGAGACTACTCCATTCATGATCTTATTAGAATAGAAGGAAGGCAGCTGCCATGCCTCCTTCCCTCATGGAATTTTGCAGGCAATCTGGCCTAACATTTGGTCTCATTTCTTACTATTCTTCATCTTACTACGCACTCAATCCAAGTTCTGCCACACTTGCTTCCCAGTGTTCTTCAGACATTTCTGCATTAGGGATTTTGCACTAGCTTTTCTTTCTTCTTGAAGGTGTATTCCACAGATATCTGTTTGATTCCCTTTCTCAACAACTTTGTGTTGTTACCTAAAGGTCATCTTCTCCAGGAGGGCTTTTTAAATGCTCTACCTGAAACTGTAAGCCTCTTCTCCAAACTTTCTATCCCCTTTCCTTGTTTTATTTTTTCCTTCACTTAAAATTCAACTCATAGCATATATTTTAATAATTATAATGCTTGTTAACTACTTCTCCCCTCTAGAAGTAGATCCCAAATGCCAGGAATTTTTGTCTATTTTCTTTACCATTTAATCCTGACTGTTGAAAAATAGAACTTGGTGGACGGAGTTCAATATATTATTGTTGAATGAATGAATGAATGAATGAATGAATTTCTATGTATTTTCACACAAAATGTGCTATTAAATGATATCATTCTTCATTTTATTGGATTCTTTAAATGTGTGTTCTAAAATGCATGCCTTTTCCTTTAACCCCCTTAGCTACATCTTTGAAAGTTTATGTTCAAGCTAATCTAGGCTTTCAAGTCAGCAAGATACAGATTTGACTCTGTTTTATCATTACCAGCTGAATGACTCAAAACTGTTTCAGAATTCCTACCAACACTCAATTTTCTTGACTTTAAGTACATATAATATCTAGTTCATAGAGTTATAAGGTTGTGTCATATGATATTTTCTTAATAAGTTTGTCCCCCCCCTTTCCACTGGTATGTTTTTATTTTTTTTTATTTTTATTTTTTATGATAGTCACAGAGAGAGAGAGAGAGGCAGAGAGGCAGAGACACAGGCAGAGGGATAAGCAGGCTCCATGCACTGGGAGCCCCTTGTGGGATTCGATCCCGGGTCTCCAGGATCGCGCCCTGGGCCAAAGCCAGGCGCCAAACCACTGCGCCACCCAGGGATCCCTCCACTGGTATGTTTTTAAACATTGATTTCATACTTTAATTGCTTCCATAATACTTCAGCTTCCTGTGCTCAAAAAACCTAGAATCTTGCTTTCAATTTCTCTCTACAGACTATCACTATAAATTGTTAACTGAACAAGGCTGAAAATATGGGATAGAAAATATTATGAATGTGTTCTTGATGAATCCATTTGACTTCTATTAGTCAGCTGTTTCTTTTTTTTTTCTTCAAAATATTATTTAGTTTTGTATGTCCTACCAGGAGTCTTTCTCCCTTTCAGAAAAAAAAAATAACTAAATTTTCCCATTTCTCTCTGTTTTGGTATTTCTCCATTTCCTCTTCATTACTCAGAAGTTTCTTGTGATAGTCAATCAATCCTACTTACACTGAGTTTCAGTCTCCTGGGATGACATTTTTCTGAGGCAGGAGACCTCATAGAGTGAGATACACTCTAATCACCTTTTTTTTGGTATTAATTTTCAGTTTCCTCTTCTAAATGTTTGCTGTATATATTTTAGGTTTACAGTTCTGTTTGTTTATGGAAAGCAGAGAAGTCATGAGATGGCATCCATTCTTGCAATATTACCTATCAACTTTTTACTATCAACTCCAGGCAATGAGTCTAGCAAACCATTCATTGTTAACGTTGTAAAGAATGCATTTAAAAGAAACAGTCTATGAACTTTGGGAAATTATAAGCCTCAGCTGATACTATTCCTACATTTCTGTGATATTCTCTAATCTTCTTAATATTAGTTTTGTGTCTTATTTCCATCTTATTAAAGGCTATTTTTTCCATCTTAATATATTTTCCCAGCATTTACTTTCCTCAAAGCACAGATGCAACTAAAATAATTATAAAGATACATTCTATTTTTTCATCACATATAATTGCATTACGAGAAAGACTTTCTGGGAGAGAATTGCAGACTGCTTGAATCATTGGCCACTTCTGAGACATGAATTAATACTTTCCTTACACCTGAACTTTTAAGTCTGTCCTCTCAAAGTGGGATACATTAATTACTATGCTCAGTCTTCAATTTCATGGCTATCAAAATTCTATGATGACAAAATTACTTACTCCCTAGGTTGCCATCATTTCTTCCTTCTTTTTCATTGGTACAAAGTCATGACAAATGGATCCGTGAATAATTTAGTAACTTCCTCCTTTTTCTCACAAAGGACCCTTTTCATTATTTCCTCATGCATTATTGCATAATTCCCAATGCATTATTGGAATGCATTATTTTCAATGCTCTTTTTCCAAACTAAAATAATAGGCTATGTGTTCTTACTCTAAATTATTCAATTATTTTTAAGCATTTTAAATTACTAAAGTAAGCCAAGGACCTAAAAGCCTCAGTTGTAGTGTTTGGTTGCACATATTTCTAGCTCTTGGGAAAATAAAACTTCAAACAAAATGGGAATTTTCAGTAGATGTCTGGAGAAATGAAGTCCCATGACAACCAGAATTACTTGCCTCTGAATCAGTTCTGTAATCTATATTAGGAAAGTATTACTGATGTAATATAGGTTGTTATTGAGTATTCTTGATAGCTAAATTTTAGAAGTATATTTCTACAATAATAACATGCTGTTTCTCTCTTAAATCTCTTTTAAACATTGAATTAACTATGGTAAGTAATATGATGACAGATAATACAAATAGATTGCCCTTACTTAGAAACAAAATACTCTTCCACGAGATTTCAGTCTTTCCAAGGTTTCATTTCAACTTTATATATTCTTGATATTCTCTTGTACTTCCCGTTCTACTGTACCTATTTATTTCAAATAAACAGGACTATATGTGTATATTTCCATCAACTATTGTATGTATGATATCCATATTCATATTTATATGTTGATAAACATATCTTACATTTAAACAAGAATCATGTTCAATTTTACTGATATATCTTTGTGATCAAAAAGCTCAGAGGCCGCTGATTTAGCTATTGCCATATTTATGCCATTTCTCAAGGAGAGTACAGACCAAGAAAGGTGTTTCTAGTCAAAATTAATCACTTATTACTCTCTCTTCCCTCTACACTTTGTATCATAATCATAATTTTGTGGTCCTGTCTTGTAAAAATTAATTAAGAACATGCCTGCCTTTGTATTTCATTGAGGTTTCAGCAAAATAGAAGCAGTGGAATCCCTTCTTGAAAACTTCTCTTCCTTTAGCTTTGGTGCTGTCACAACCTTGTGATTTTTATTGTGTTTGTATTCTCTGTCCCTTCTTACATAGGCCCTTTGTGTTTTGTTTTCTTTGGGATTTGCCTTTGGACCACTGCTATTCTCATTATACTTTTCCTTCTTGGTATTTTCTTAAGCACCAATAAGAATTCAGGTATCGTGTAAATGCTGTTAACCCTCAAATCATCTTTCTTATAAAATTTTCTTTTTCCTCCTTTTCTGTCTTTCCACCACTGACTGTTCAAGCCTCACAATTCCTGGCTTGCTTGCTTTAAAAAAATTCTATGCTCAATTACCCATAAATTAGTATAGATTCCACATTCTTAATATCTCTTGCATTCATTTTCTTTTCTAACTTACAACTGCCATCGCACTAATTCAAAATTCATCTATCTTTACCTGGATCACCAGAATAACTTTCTAATGGAATTTCATCCTCACTGTGTCATGTGGAGCAGATTTATGGTTTCTAATTTCAACTAGGCCCTCAAAATTACATGGCAATCCTTTTGCTTGTCATTCAAATAAATCTTGGTTTTAAAGCCCTGACCTATGTATTAGCATGTGCATAGCTCTCTCCCTCAGTGTCTAGTAGTGATTTTTTGGGAGTCTAACAGTGATGCTTTGAAAGTAGCCATGTTAGAATTTATAAACTTCTGTTTCCATGTCAAATTGTCCCTATCGTGCTGTTTGCTCACATCTCTATTTGTACAGCTATTTATAAGAAGTCTCACCATTGTTCCTTCCTAAAATGCCAACATTCTTTCCAAGGAAATTGTTTATAGATATTCTGAGGTCTTCTCATCTTTGGGATATTGGAGTAATTCTGATTTCATACTGAGGCAGGGAGAATGGTATACTCCATCACTTGAGCTCCAAAGCATAATATCCAAAGTGTCCCTACTAGAATTTTGAAAGTTTCTGAGGCTCATAGGTGTTCTCAGTCAATCATTCTGCTACAAGTGAAGCAGATCTCTGTTTCCTTGGACTGTTCTTTTTCTTTTTTTCAAAGATTTATTTATTTATTTATTTATTTATTTATTTATTTATTTATGACACACAGAGAGAGAGGCAGATATATAGACAGAGGGAGAAGCAGACTCCCTGTGGGGAACCCGATTGCAAGACTTGATCCCGGAACTCCAGGATCACCCCCTGAGACTAAGGCAGAGGCTCAACCACTGAGCCACCCAGGCATCCCTCCTTGGATTGTTCTTTATTATTCTTTCCAATCTTTCCTTAGCCCAAATTTCATAACTACTTGACAGGTATAAAACAGAAGACCTTCATTTTACTGAAATCAAGTAGATGCTGAGACATGTAGAAAGTGATGGAAGGGAAGAAACATAGTGTTTACAACAAAACAGGAGTAGAAAACAAAATAATCTTTGTTACCATTGTCTGAATTCATCTTCTTTGTGTCTTCCCTTGGCTTATTCTTTGAATGAAGAACATTGTATTCTAAGCCAACCTAGTCTTCTTTGATGCTCATTCATCATTCTTCTTGCTGTAAATTGATACTATTGCTTCCAACTTCACAGAGAAAAAACAGTTCTTCAGTTCATGTAATCCCTCAATTAGCTTTCATGTGGGGCGTGAAATACAAAGGGCATGGTACTAAGTATTGTGGCTCTAGATACAAGATATACCTTTTCTTTTTCCAAGAAGCTTCCATGTAACAGGAGAAACTTGTTATAAAACATATGGAATCAGCTTGTATCATTTAAAGTCTTAAATGTAGGGGTGCCAAGTGGCTCAGTGGTTGAGCATCTACCTTTGACTCAGGGTGTGATCCCGCGGGGAGGCTGCTTCTCCCTCTGCCTATGTCTCTGACTCTCTCATGAGTAAATAAATAAAATCTTTAAAAAAACTTAAACGTATGGTTTTATAGGCATCTCTATGTATGAACATGTTTCTGTATGCTTTTGTGAGTGTATGTGTGACCAGGAGGGTGGGGAGATGAGGAGAGAGAAATCATTCTTTACCTCCTGCTAAAAGGAAGAAGTAGATTTTGTTTTCTGTTCTGTATCTAACCATGCTGTGAGTGGATACTATCCATTATATAAATATTAGATAATTTGGTATAATATTTTCTAAGGAAAGTGTAAAACTATACTGGTATACTGGTATAACACTAAGGAACAGTATTAAGCTTTTTGTGTTCTCATCTTTCCCCATTTTATTATTTAAGCTTTAATAGAGTACACTCTTATGAAAAAGTACTACCATAAAATTATGACAGAGAATGAGGATGATTATCTAAATTAATGTTTGATCTTAGCATTTGAAATGGCTTACAGTAGAAGAGAAAGGACAGAATAATAGCTGAATGTGGAATATAGCAACCTGTTTTCTTTGTACAGAAACAACAATTGTAGCATTGTTGTTACTGTAAAAAAAAAAAACCCTTTTAAGTCCTATCTTAAAAGAGTAGTGAATGGAAGGTAGCTCCCCTTCCTTGCTTTGGAGAATATTGCAGCTGAGGCATAAGTAAGAGGCCTTAAAACCCATTGTACTGGTATGGTCATGGTAGAGGGTCTTGCTCAAGACTCTTTATTCACACTCACATGTACATGATTGTTAACACCTTAGAGGGCTATCACTTCATATATATATAATATGCACACACACATATGCAATAGAAAAGCAAGTCTTACTTTCAAGGACTATCAAGGTCTCTTATGGAAGTCATTAATCTCTAAAAGGAGAGAAGATTTTAGGTTTTTGTTGTTACGTTGTGTTTATTTGGCACAATAACCTTCTATAAAATCATATCACTATAAGGGTCTAATTGTGATATGGTGATTTATAATAAAAAATGTATATTTTGTCTTCATTCTGTTTCTGGCCCAGACCTCCCAAGAAAGACCCT
This sequence comes from Nyctereutes procyonoides, assembly GCF_905146905.1. Taxonomy (NCBI): domain Eukaryota; kingdom Metazoa; phylum Chordata; class Mammalia; order Carnivora; family Canidae; genus Nyctereutes; species Nyctereutes procyonoides. The sequence continues at coordinate 1,494,425 of NW_026575130.1, forward strand.
TTGAATTTCCTATGATAAGAAGCATAAAGTTGTCTTTTGCTTATGAGGTGACTTATGTAATACACCTATGGATGTGTGCTGGTAGACAGTAAAGTCAGCAATGCGATTAGAAGGTTGAAACTTTCTTTTCTTTTCTTTTTTTCATTCTTTGTTTTTATTGAGTTCAATTTGCCAACATATAGTATAACACCCAGTGCTCATGCCATCAAGTGCCCTCTTCAGTGCTGATCACCCAGTTATCCAACACCCCCCTCCCCCACACCTCCCCTTAGAAGGTTGAGACTTTCAGGAAGCCCCGGTGTCCTAATGGTTTAGTGACGCCTTGGGCCATGGTAGTGATCCTGGAGACTGGGGATTGAGTCCCACGTCAGGCTCCCTGCATGGAGCCTGCTTCTCCCTCTGCCTGTGTCTCTGCCTCTCTCTCTGTGTGTGTTTCTATGAATAATTAAATTAAAAAATATATTTTTTTTAAAAAAAGAAGGTTGAGACTTTCAATCCCACCCTAGACCTCTAGGGGGATAGAGATAGGATCAGTTGCGAATGGCCAGTGATTTAATCAATCATGCCTCTGTGACAAAGACTCCATAAAAATCCAAGAGGAAAGGGTTTGGAGAGATTCCAGGTTGGAGAACACCTGGATATTGGAGAGAGTGGCTCATTTCTAGAGAATGTGAAGACTCTGTGCTTTTCCTCTATACTTTGTCTAACGTATTTCTTCCTGGCTGGCTATGTCTGTTATACCCCTTTATAATAAACTAGTGATCTAGTGAGTAAAATGTTTCTCTGAGTTCTGTTGCTCTCACAAGAGAGGATCTGGGAACCCATGATTTATTTCCAGTTAGTTAGAAGTATAGGTAACAGCTTGGGCTTGCTATTGACAACTGAAGTTGGGTAGAAGGCAAGGCAATCTTGTAGGACTGAATCCTTAACCCATGGAATATGATACTATCTCCTTATAGCTAGTGTCAGAATTGAGTTAAATTCATTTTTTTAAGATTTTATTTATTTATTCGAGAGAGAGAGAGAGAGAGAGAGAGAGAGAGAGAGAGGCAGAGACACACGCAAAGGGAGAAGCAGGCTCCACGAAGGGAGCCTGACGTGGGACTCGATCCCGAGTCTCCAGGATCACGCCCTGGGCTGAAGGCGGCGCTAAACCACTGAGCCACCCAGGCTGCCCGGAATTGAGTTAAATTCTCACCCAGCTGGTATCTGAGAATTACTTGGTAGTCTATGGGGAAGTCAATCCCCCCTCCCCAAGACACATTGGAATTGGATCCAAGAACCATGAAAGTAGCATCTACTATATTTTTGAGTAAAGGTGTATAATTCTGGATTTGCTTAGGAAACCAGAACTGCTCTATGGGTTGGGGTAATAAAATGATTCAATAGAGAATTTGGAACTTATGTGAATGTGGAAAGAGGGAGTGGGGTGGTGGAGTTGGAGTTGGTGGATGGATGGGTGGTGATAAAGTTCAGGAGGATCAAAAACTAGCCACTGATGACATTAGCCTGAAACTAGTAAGAGGATCCCAAAGGTGGTTGGGAATCTGATGCAATTTCTGGAAAAAATCCTATGAACTTTGTCAGTCATTAAGAGAAAAGCAGGAAATTAGTAGGAAGAAGTCTGAGAAGCCCTGTGAGTGGTCATCATGACCCCCTGAGAGAATGAGAACTTCAAATATATGTGAATTCCTTCTATAAAGGGTTATACTCTAATCTGAAAACATACACAAAATGGCATCCTAGAAAGTGTAATTCCCCACTCCTCTGCAATGGGTGGGTTAGGAGTGGGTATTAGTAGGGCAAAATGAACAACTAGTGATCTAATAGGTGTGAATGATGTATTGTAAGCAGGACTTGATATTTGCTACTCAATATTTGCTAATCAATGATAAGCCATTTACATACGGTAAGAAAGTGAGCATTTTAATTACACTTTAAATTTTGCATAGTTTTCCCTTATATTTCATAGTTTGAAAGGCTTATAGAGAATATTATAGGTTTTTTTCACCCTGTGAAAAAAATCAAACACAGATAAGCCTAGTACACTGAATAGCATTATAATGAAAAATATTATTTATCTAGCAAAAATTTTAAAAATTTCTCTTGACACAGTTAAATATATCAACTTCTTATTTGGTTGAAAATATGATGAAACCATATTGATTCTGCTTATCACTAAACATATTATGGTAAGAATAAATATGTGTATTCATTCACCTATAAAACCCAATGAAAGTGCCATTTCTATTTCTAAAAACTTTTTCCTGAGCATATATGTGTGTATGTGTTTTTATATATACACCTGTGTATGTGGATGTGTGTACAAATATATTCTTAAATTCAAGCGAATGATACTTTTGTCCAAATTGCTAGGTAATTATAGTAATATATATATATATTAGTAATATTTTTTTATTTATAGTAATTCAACTTCTTTAATAAACACTGTTATTATTTGTACTCCTGAGCCAAGTTCAATACCCTAAACTAGTCAAAATGCATTATTTTTAATATTCTCTATATTCTCAGTGGTTGAATAGTGATACTTTTCTATAAAAATTGTGCCTTTTGGGCATCGATGTTTTTCAGCTTTAAATAAGACAAAATTGATTTTGTTGCAGTAGCCTAGTTTTTTGTGTGTAGATCTATGTTAAGATGCTTTTTAAAATTAAATGTCAAATCCAGTGTGGCACCGGAAACACAGTGCATGCTTGATGTTTGAGGAAAAGCTGTCAGCTTGCCTCTTCCTGTCAAATTGCCAGCTGCCTAGTAGTGATTAGTTTATGCCAAGGGATCACTGTTGGTAGAACTTCGTATCACAAATGGCTCAATATTGTGTGACTAGGAGGGGAAGTGTGAGACAACCTATTTGTCTTTAGAAGATGGAATTTTATACTTTTAATTATTTGAGGTTATTTTAGGTACTTTTCTGGCAGATCTACTAATAAATCAGAAATCTGATTTAGAATGAGGCATGAAAAAGAAAGTTGAAAACTTTTTAAGTAATAAGTCCTGTGAACTTTAGTGTCTGGTGCTATAGTTGGAATGGAAGATTTTTTATTCTATTTGCCATGGCAATATTTTATATTAATACTTTTTATATTTGGAAAATTTCAAACCAGGATAGAATTGCTGGTCGGTTACACAGAGCTGGAGAACTGTATCCTGTCTCAGTTATTTAGAATAACTAATTTCCTGTGGTGATGGTGTTTTGTGAGTTTGTGAGATTTAATGAATTAGAAATCAAGACTTAGTATCCAGATGATTAAAGCCTTCTACTGCCCCTACCTCATACACAAGTAAACCAAAAGAAAAACGAAAGAAAACATTATTGTCATTTTCTCTATCCAGGAATCCAAAGAACAGACACTACTTCAGCTATTAGGATGCTAGGGGAAGAGTAGAATTTGGAATTAAAAGGAGAGACATCAAGGTGAAAAGGGGGATGTGTTCCCCAAGGCAAAGTCAAGCAGCACTATTGAAGGCATTTTGTGGTAGCAGCACAGTGTCCAGGGGCAGTATTCGGGGTCCTATTTTGTTGTAGAGTCTTTTTCTTTTCTAGTAACACAGCTGTACCAGGTTTCTTTTGGTTAGAATTTGCTTAGTTTATGTTTTTCCATCCCTGTGCTTTCAATCTTTCCATATCCTTATACAGTTCTTCTTAAGAGTGTGAAATTAGATTTTTAAAAATCTAGACTTATTGATAATACTTGATTTTTTGGAGCATTTGGCCCATTTACTTGTAATTGCTTATAGATTTACATTTTAATTTATCACCTGATTTGCATTTTGTATTTGTTTTACTTTCTCCTTATCCCCCCACCCCCTTCTTTGCCTTCTTTTAGTCTTTCCATTTTGGGAGGTATATATCTGCATTAGATTGCTCTAGAAATTACAAATATCAAACTTATCAAACTCTAAAGTGAATGAATGCCTTTATCATCCTCCCAGAAAAAACAAGGATTTAGACCATTTAGTTTATGCAAATGCTGTGTAATTGATCATATATTTTTACCCTGCAATATACTATTATTTTGTAAAGTCAGTAATCATTTGCTCACACTTTTATCCTTTTTTGTGCATTTCCATCCTTCCTAACAGATTTTTATCTGAGACTACTTTGCTTCTGAGTTAGGTGTAGACAGAGGATTTCTTCAGCAAGGATCTATTAGTGGCAAACTGTCAGTTTTTGTTTGTCTGAAGAAGGTCTTTATACAGGCAGCTTATTGTATTTATCCAAAAGGATTTTGCTTAGCCCACTTATAACATTTATGGGGATTATAGCAAGGGATGAAACAGAAGACTCTGGTTTTGTAGCATAACCCATATTCTCTTCCCAGCCCCAGGTTGGTCCCTCATCATGGGGATTCTTATGGGTGTAAACCTCAATGTGCGTATTCCCACAATCTTCATTGGAGGGGTGAGGCTTACCCAGAGTGGGGTCTTATAAATTACAGGGCCCAGGGCAAGGCTCCTGGTTGCCCTAGTCCAAGAGTCGGACTATTTATTTCATGTTCATTCATTCTTGAAAAACGTCTTCATGGTGTAGAGTTCTAGTTTAATAAATTCTTCTGTTTCTCAATTCCGGATTCTATCACTGCTGTCCAGAAGTCTGCTCTCAGCCTAATGTCACTCATTTGAAGATAATCTAGTCTTCTTGTCTGACAACATTTAAAGTTTTCCATTTGCCTTTGTTTTTCTTGTTTCACTATGATGTATTTAGTTATGGATTTCTTTTTGATCCATTCTGTTTGGGCTTTTTTGGGCTTGTTGTAGCCAAAGATTGGTGACATTGATTAGCTCTACAGTATTCTCAGAAATTTATTTATTTATTTGAGTATAGTTGGCACACATTGTCACCTTAGTTTCAGGTGTATAACATAGTGATTCAACAACTCTATACATTATACTATGCTCACCACAAGTGTAGCTAGCATCTGTCACCATACAACATTATTATAATACCATTGACTCTATTCTGCAATTATTTCCTTAAATGTCTTTAGCCCATTTCATTCACTCAACCGTTATGTATTTGACTGTTTACCAACAATCACTTTTCTAGGCACTGAAAATATAGGTCTGAGCAAAAACAAACAAATTGCGTGCTTTCATGTCACTTGTATTCTCCTGAGGAAAGACAAACCATGAAAAAGCAAAATCCTTAGGACTTACTAAGAATTATGAAGAAAAATAAAGCAGGAAAGAGAGCAGAGTATCAGAGGGACAGTTGCAGTGTAAATAGTGTCTTCTGAGAAGGCCTCAATAGGAAAGTGATGTTTGAGTAAATAATGCAGGAGGGAAAGAAATGAGTGGTTTATATACTTGAGAAGGAAGAGGGGGCAGCCCGGGTGGCTCGGTGGTTTAGCGCCGTCTTCTGCCCAGGGAGTGATCCTGGACACCCAGCATGGAGCCGCACGTCCGGCTCCCTGCATGGAGCCTGCTTCTCCCTCTGCATGTGTCTCTGCCTCTCTCTCTCTCTCTCTCCTCTCTCTCTCTCTCTGTGTGTGTGTCTCTCATGAATAAATAAATAAAATATTGAAAAAAAGAAGGAGGAGGGATTCACAGGTTTAACAATCCTGATGTGGGAAGAAGTCTACTATGTTCACAAATATTTAAGGAAGCTGACCAGGCTTCTGCAAGGTAGTAGTTTCATTTCTTCAGTCCTTTCAAGAATAGCAAACCAAAGTCCTCATATATAGAAGAAAACAGTAGAATTGTTCAGTGAAGAGATATACTAAACACAGCATCCCTACTGTACTGTGCAGTACTGCAAATGCTGGCACACATACTACCCACATGCATATTGAATGAATGAAGCTTAATTGCTCATAATAGCTAATGGTTTAACTGTGTGACCACGGAGCAGTCTGTTTTATATTCCAATGATTATTTCTGTATTATTTGCTCTAATCTTAAATTATTGGAAATGTTAACCCATTAGGTAAAAGTTCTTCTATATAAAACATACCTTTAACATTTGGTCAACACAGTTAAAAACAATTTTGGAAATTGAGTTTGGGAATGATTTTTCTCCTTTGTATAGCAATGCATATTTTTGATGGAGTTAGTGCTAATTAAAATCCTGCTAAATAAAAGAACAGTACTTGGGCGAAAATTCTATCATCTTAAAAAGTATTAACTACTATTAATTTGCCTTAGATCTTTTGTGCCACTGATATATAGAATCTTTAGAGAAATGAGATAAAAGGTGTTTTTGCAGGCTAAAACTGTTTAACCAAGAGAATGTCCCTTTTTATTACCCAGGAATATGCATTTCCTAGAATCATAAGCAAGAAAGGAATCCATGTCTAAAACTTACTGTTCTTACGGCTTACTTTAGGTTTTAGCTTGGCAAAACACCACACTCGGGTTCTTTGGGCTGCTTTTTTGGTCTTTTAGTCTTTTTCCTATAAACATTCATCTTTAGAGGTTTCATATAACACAGTAATTTCAATTGACCTATGTATGATGATGATTCTTTAATATCTACGTCAACTCAAGATTCCCCCCACTTCTAGAGACACATATATGAAACTGTTTATTGTTCATCTCTATCTTGATTGCTCAAGATTATCTTAGGTCTACCCTAACCAATTTAATTCCCCAAATTCCCTTTGTCCTCCTCTATTCTTTTTTTTAAGTTCTTATTTAAGTTATGGATAGTTAACATACAATGTACTTTTATTTTCAGGTATAGAATTTAGTGATTTATCACTTCCATATATTACCTAGTGTTCAACATGACAAGAGCCCTCCTTAATATCCATCACACATTTAACCCATCCCCATGCCCACTTCCCCCACAGTAACCCTCAGTTTGTTCTCTGTGGTTAAGAATCTGTTTTCTGATTTGTTTCTCTCTCCCCCTGCCATGTTCATCTATTTTGTTTCTTAAATTCTACATGATAGAGGATGAACAAAAAATAGTTTCGTATATGTGTCTCAAGAGGTGGGGGGATAGTGAGTTGACACGGATAATTATAGAATGGCTTTTAGCATAGTTAAGTGTTGTCTAGCCATCCTCACAGTCATTTTTATTACCCCCTAAGGAAACTTTATGCCACAGTGCTGTCACCTATCAATCCTCTCATTTGCTACAGCCCTAGGCAACCACTAGTCTAATTTTCTTCCCTATAGATTCATCTATTCTGGATATTTCATATAAATACAATCATACAATATATGGTCCTTTGTGACTAGTTTCTTCCACTTCACATATTGTTCATCCAAGTTATATGTATTAGTATTTCACTCCTTTTTATGGTTGGATAATTTGTGTGTAGATATACCACATTTTATTATCCATTCATTTACTCATGGACATTTGGGTGTTTCCATATTTGGCATTTATGAATAGCACTGCTATAATCATTCCTGTAAAAATTTTTGTGTGGACATATGTTTTCCTTTCTCTTGGGTATATAGTTAGAATTGTGGATTCATATGGAGCTCTAGGTCTAAATTTTAAGAACTGCCATATGATTTTCCAAAACATCTGTAGCATTTTTCATTCATACCAACAGTCATGAATGTTCCAATTTCTTCATATCATTCTGAGTTTTTATTATTTGTCTTTTATTTTATAGTCATCCTCCTGAGTGTGAAGCGGTATCTCATTGTGTTTTTTTTTTAATTAAAGTATAGTTGACTCACAATGTTACATTAATTTCATTATGGTTTTGATTTGCATTGGCATGAAGACTAATGATTCTGAGGATCTTTTTATGTGCTTATTTGCTTTTTGTATATTTTCTTTGGAGAAATGTCTAGATCCTTTGCCCATTTAAAAATTGATTTATTTCTCTTTTATTTTTGAGTCATAATAGTTCTTTATGTATTCCAGATGCAAGTAGGAGTTATATATATTAACCAAAAATAACCCCTGTGTATTTGCCCCAAGGTTGTTTATTTCTTCACTGCAGGTTAAGACCTGTTAGCTCAAAATCCTACTTGTGCCTAATTACAGTCTTTACACCAATAATTTTTAAAAATATCACAACACACCAATTTTTAGCCAATGAGAACCTGCTTGCTTTGCATACCCCAGGAGACGTCACCACACATCTGCTAGCAATAGATGAGATAAATGTGGGGCTACAAGGCACCAAGCTGCTCATTGACCCAGGGATTTTCCTCTGAATAACCAGGAGTTTCTTCACACCACCTCTTCTGAGTAGCAACCCTCACACTTTAGCCAGCATAACACAATGATGTTTGTATGTCCTACTACCACATCATAGTCATAACTTTTTTCTTGATCATGCCCCAAATCCTTCCAGACCTGATTGTCCTTATCAGATGTAACTTGCAAATTTCTTTCTCCTATTCTGTTGGTTGTTTTTTTTTTTTTTTTTTTTTTTTTTTTTTACTTTTTTGGTAGTGTCCTTTGAAGCACAGAATTTCTACATTTTGATGACATGTAGTTTATTTTTTTGTTGCAGTTTTTTAATGTTTTTGGTGTCATAGCTAAGAAAACACTGCCTAGGGATGCTGGAGTGGCTCAGTTGGTTAAGCATATGACTCTTGATTTCGGCTCAGGTCATGATACCAGGGTCATAAGATTGAGCCCCCTGTGAGGCTCTGCATTCAGCATGGAGTCTGCTAGAGATTCTTTCTCTCCCTCTCTTTGCCTCTCCCCCCACTTAGGCACAAGTGTGTTATTTCTAAATAAATAAATAATAAATCTTTAAAAGAGAAAAAAAGAAAGAAAACCCTGACTAATTTAGGGTCACTAATACTTATACCAAGTTTTCTTCTAAGTGTTTTCTAGTTAGCTCTTCTATTTAGGTGCGACCTCATTGTTTGTGGATCTATGGTTGTCTGAGCACTATTTGTTAAAAAGATGATGATCTTTTTTAACATCACTTGTATTTCCCTTCTTTTCCCCACTTTTATTACTATTTCTTTAGTTCATATCTTTATGTGTATTTTTTTCTGCATTTATGTGTATTTTTTCTGCATTTGGCCCCTAATTAACTTTTATTTCATTCTTTCCAATTTTATGTACTATAGCCAATGATCTTTTTCAAATAAAAAATTTTATTATGTCCCTCTTTTGCTTAAAATTTTTAGGTTTTCAGATAAAGTACAAATGTCTTAGTATAACACACAAGTTTGTCTCTTACACTTCCCCTCTATGCTGCAACTGTATTTTAGTACTTCAAGTGCACACCTTTCAATTCTGTACCTTTCCATCTGGAAAACTCTCATTCAGTTTTTCTTAGTTCAAGCGTAGACATCAGTTCTTTGAGAACCATTTCCTTAAATTGCGTAAGACAATTGGTTGCTCCTGTGGATTTGAACTTGTCCTTTTCAAGGTGTTTATCATAGAGTAATATGATTGTCTGATGAATGTCTTTCATCCTATAGTTTGTAAATTCAGTGAATTGAAGAACTGCTTTTTCATTCTGATATTTTCAGGGCTGAGCATAGTGGTGGGTAAAAAGTAGATATTAAATTACTTTTTGCTGTGTTGAATTTTTTTTTACAAGCAAAGTCAATAAGAGAATAAGAGTCCAATTTTGAAAGGCATGGCACTGAATGCTGTAGAAGTGAGAGTATTGATTATTTAATGAAGAATCAGATTGCGACTCTGAATTTATTGTGCAATTGTCCATGCTAGATGTAAACCCATGAAGTACGATCAACAATAAGCCATTTATATATTTCCAGAAAAAGTATTGGAGATTATATAATACTTGCTTTTGAATAAGTTTAGAACAGTTTTATATTAGGTGATTATATCTGCTGGAAGGCAAAAAGACAAAGAATTAGATAATTATAATTTATTATGCCAATTGGAATTATCCCATTTGTAGGCATATTAGTAGGGGCTGGACTAGCTTAAATATCTAGGAACCTATCATATATTTGGGAAAATGAATGGCAAAATAATTATATTTAGCAACTGGATAGTAATAAATGAAAAAATAAAACATGAATATAACTCTCATGAGTAATATATCTACATTTTAAAAACTATTTAGAAGCAAAGTTGTAACATTCAAAAATACTTCACTTAGTAAAATAGTGATACTTCAAAAGTTGTAGAGGTGAGGTAGGTTATGTTAATCTCAAATGCATTAACATTAACATTAAATGTAGATTAACATTTAGCAAAAGCCTTGTATTACAGACTGGCTGTTTTTCTTTTACTTTAATCATTTTACACCATTGGGTAGAAATTAACTGGAAATGGAATGACGGTAAAACCTTAATAGCTTTAATAGTTTTAGGCTATTTAATTAATTATAGAGAAGAGGTGTTCTCTCCTTTTTTCAGAAGAGGTTTTCTAAAAATATTAAAAAGTATAATTGTTGGAAGATATTTTTCTTATGGGTTCTCCAATATTGTAAACATGTGTGTGTGTGTGTGTGTGTGTGTGTGTGTGTGTGTATGAGAAATCTTGACCAAGGATATTTTTCTTCTCTTTTAATGTTTCAAACTTAGAACAATTAGTTTAACTTGTTTTGGGTTCAATATTTAAGCATTTATTTCATATGAAACAATTCCCAACTATTTGCCAACTATTTTCCTTTAGAAAAACAATTAGTAAGAAAATAGAATGACCTTAAAGAGGCAGTAATGTCATATTTAGGAAAAGGCATGAGTGATGTTATTATCTGTTCCCACACAGGTTTTGGGAATGCAAGTATTTTCCTTCTTAACTATCGCAACAACAATTTTGAATAAATACTATTTCTCCAGAAAATAAAATGAATCTATGAAAACTTTAGAAAGTGCATGTTGCTGGCCAGCAGCAATGCACATATAAATGATGCTGAATGAATTGGAGATCATCTCAAAAGAAATATACAATGGAGAGCTAGTTGACAGATTGATATAGATTTTCCTTTCACAATCCATTACTGTTTTATGTTTTTCCTTGATCCAGTATTGTTTCCTCTTCAAAGACTGCAACTTAGGATCAGTTGTACCTCTTTGATAATGTCACATTTTAAGGAATGACTCAAGTGAGGAGACTACTACAGAGCTTAGGTATTCATATAAGAATCATAAGGTAAGAAGATAATAAGTAATATAAAAAAGTCATAGCCCCATCAAGGGATCCCATGATTAATACCAATAGATTATAGGAAGTTTCAGATATAGGTTGGTATCTAAAAATACTCCATTTCTGTGTTTCAAATATTCTTATGCTGAAAGTTATTCCAAACAAGTTTATCTTAAAATATAATTCCACCTTGAAATAATGAAAATACAAACTACAAATTAGAAAAAAAATTTGCAAGTTGCATATCTAATAAAGAACTCATATCTGGAGTATATGAAGAACTTTCAAAATTGATAATAGGAAAACAAACAAATTAATATAAAAATGAATGATGTGTGAAGATACTCCATCAAAGAAGATAAACAGGTGTCAGATAAGCACACAAGATGCTCAATATCATTAATCATTCAGGAAATGCAAATTTTGAATAATGAGATATTACTGCACATTTACTAGAATGTCTGAAATTACCGACTGACACACTAAATGTTGGCAAAGATGTGGAAAATGTAACTCTGATATGCTGTTGGTAAAAATATAAAATGCTACAACTGTTTGGGAAGATATTTTGGCAGTTTTTTAAAAAAATTAAGTGGATACATACGATGTAACCCAGCCATTCCATTCTTAGTTGTTTACCTAAGAGAAATGAATGCATATGTACATGAAGACTTCTATATGAATGTTCATTGTAAGAAGTAAATGGATAAACATACTTTAAGATATTAATACAGTGTAATATAAAGGAAGAAACTATTGATATATGCAACTTGAACAGATGGTAAAATATTTATGCCAAGTGAAAGAAGATACACATACATGAAGAATACTTACTGGGGATCCCTGGGTGGCACAGTGGTTTGGCGCCTGCCTTTGGCCCAGGGCACGATCCTGGAGACTCAGGATCGAATCCCACGTCAGGCTCCTGGTGCATGGAGCCTGCTTCTCCCTCTGCCTGTGTCTCTCTGTATGACTATCATAACTAAAAAAAAAATTAAAAAAAAGAATGCTTACTATGTGATTTCATGTATATAAAATTCTGGAAAATGAAAACTAGTATAGAAAGCAAATCAGGAGTTGCCTGGGAATGGGGTGAAGCTGGACTAGGGGGCAAGAAAGAAGGAGAAAGATAGATTTTTAAGGGAATTGGGGAAAATTTGAGAGTGATGAATATAGATACATATTTCTATATGTATACCTATATAAAGCCTTTTGAGTGTTTAACATATCTTTAAACCATTTATATTAAGCAGTTATACATATTACATGTAGTTATATGTGTATATATAATCTTGATTGTGGTGAGAATTTCAACAATTTATCAAATTGTACCCTTTAATATGTGCATTTTATTCTTTATTAGAAATCTAGTTTTACCTACATCTATACTCTTTTGAGTTAAACACTCTTAAAGGAGTTAAATACTTTTTTTAATTTTCAAAATTGTTTCCACATGATATCTTTTTAGTGGATGTTTTGTTTTTATTTGTGGGTTCAATTATCTTTTGTGAAAGAAATTTCTCCAGGCCTCATTACTCAGAAGGTAAATTATGCCTTCAGGAATTTCATTAGCAGTTTAGCTCCCAACTAGATTGACTAGATTGACTTCAGAAACCTGGTGATTTTCTGGAAGTTTTGTTCAGCCTCTAGAGCAGGGATTCACAAACTTTTTCAGGGAAGGGCCAGATGGTGAGTATTGAGGCTTTGTAGGCCATGCTCCCTAGGGTTTGGTTGCTGCTGTTACTTTTTCTTCTCTTCCTCCTCTCCCTTTCCTGCCCTCTTCCCAACCCCTTCCATCTCCTCCTTCCTTGTTGCCTCCTCCTAGTCCTTCTTTCCTTTCCTTTCCTTTCCTTTCCTTTCCTTTCCTTTCCTTTCCTTTCCTTTCCTTTCCTTTCCTTTCCCTTCCTTCCCTTCCCTTCCCTTCCCTTCCCTTCCCTTCCCTTCCCTTCCCTTCCCTCTTCCTTCCTTTCCTTTCCTTTCCCTTTCCTTTCCTTTCCTTTCCTTTCCTTTCCTTTCCTTTCCTTTCCTTTCCTTTCCTTTCCTTCATTTCCTTTCGAAATGTACAAACCAATTTTAGCTGTTGGCCTCTCAGGAACTGATCACAGGCTGGCCTTGGCCTGTAGGCTATAGTATGCTAATTCCTACTTTTAAGGACCAGGTCACACACATTAACAAGTTTTGTGAAACTGTTGTCTTCACTGCCACTCTCTTGCATCATGTCACTGCATACTGGTTCTCCAGGGCCTTGGCTTGAGCCTTTTCTACTACTTCATTTTCTCCTCTATTACTGTTGTCTCTGGATGGCTGGTGAGCTCTCTTTTATTCCTTTGTCCTTAACTCTGCCAGTTTCTTTACCCTTCTGCTTAAAACTCACTTGGGGGCAACGCCCAAACTCATCTGCCTGTTACTTCTCAACTGGTCTGAAGCCTCTGTTAGATGTTATACAGACAAGAGTTATTCACCCTGTAAACTCAGATACTGTATTATACTGTGTTTCCTTTTTAGTTGCTATTTGTACATTTCTGGATGACTTCTAGATCTTGTTCTTACTCAGATTCTTTTGCTGTTATTGTCATATGATTACTAAACTCTACTTAGCTTTTTGTATATCCAGCACTTGGCACAAGATTTGTCATGTGTGCCACAGAACTTGAGGAAATTACTGTCCACTTTATATTTTACATTCTTTTATGTGAACAACATAATAGAAGTGCTTAGATGCTAAAAATTTAGTAGGTTTTTTTTTAAAATTTACCTATAGCTTTTCTCTCTAGGTAGAGTGTACACCTTCCTACAGGGTGAATGGGTTGGAGCAGATTCAAGTAACAGGTATGACATTATAATTAGAACCAGAACTCTAGACCCTCCTGTGCTGTTGCTGAAATTGATTTTCCAAGAAACCTCTTTGATGTTTAAGGCACTCATTTACTATTTCTTTGCCTTATTTTGGACTTTTGAATCCTTCCTTCCCCAAACCCATGTAATTTAGCAGGTATGCCTCTTACAGACAGGAGTTGTGCTATTTTACCTGGAGTTTCCACAAGGAAACTAGTGAATCCAAGGAAATATGGGACTGAGTAGGGTACAGAAACTTTAGATAGCCTGTCAAAATACTAGAAGGACTTTTCTTATCTTTGTAGTTCTGCATGACTAAGAAAAATATTAATAAAATTATTTATATTGTAAGTATATATGTCCTCAATTAAAAGCACAAAAATCCCCAAATTCAAGATACTGCATATACTTTTCTCTTGTCATTTTCTCCTTGACCAAAGTTTGTTTGGTTTTTCTTATTTATGATTCTTCAGCTCCAGATACAGTGAATCACTTGAATATGGAAGGAAAGCATTGTTATCATTCATATATATTCTTCTTGATCTCTTACACACTTTCCTCAAAATAACGATGCAGGAGCACAGCAAATGCTACATTATAGTATAACTATTGATTCTTCTTTCTATAGTAAAGACCTGTCTCCAGTAGTGAATATCTGTCAAAACTTCAGCCAGGCATATGTTTAAAAGTATCCATTTAGCATAAGATCATGGAGACAAACACTGATTACACAAAAGCTATATGCTAATTTATAATATTGGACACTAATGGACAAACAAATAATGAGTACATGTAAGCTTTCTAAAAATATATCTGAATCTTATTAGGGAGGGAGGTTGGGAAGATGGTGGAGCAGGAGGACCCTAAGCTCCCCTTGTCCCATGGATACAGCTAGATAACACTCATATCAGTGTAAATACCCAGAAAATCATCTGAAGACTGGCAGGACAAACTCCACAACTAAAGGTAAAAAAGAGGTGACATCAAAGAAGGTAGGAAGGGAAAATATGGTTTGGGAATAAAACTGGCTATTTGGGGTGGGGAGGGATTGGTGGTGCAGAGAAAGGCAGAAAATAAACTTTCACACTGGAAACCCACACATGAAGACAAATGCTTGTAACCTTTGGCTTTGAAAGCTAGAGGGGCTAAATTTTGGGAATTCTTACAACCAGCAAACTGAAAGCCTAGAATTTTAAAAAATCATCAGGCTCCACTCTGGGAGAGCCTTGTGGGGTTGGAAAGCAGAGTCCTTGCCTTTAAAGAGACTGAACAGCAAACAGCCAGCAGAGCTATCTCCTTGAAAGTAGCAGTTTGAAAAACATCAGGAGTAGATGGGAGGGAGAGTGATTTACTCATCTCAGAGCATGGCCCAGAGAGGAGGGATCTTAGGGAGATGCCTCTAGGAACAAAGGAGCTGGCAGATACCATTTTCCCCTCCCTTCACCACAAATACATGCCACCTGCAGAGAGAAAATGTGGTGGCAACACTGACTACATAACTTGATTGCACCAAGCCCTACCCTCCATGCTTCTGGGGATCTACCCTTCTCAGTCACCATTGCCTCGGTCCTGGCATTATGGGCTCCTGCTCCAGAACACTGGCTCAAGTTTTGCCAGCACTTCAATGCCCAAATTGCATGTTTTTACAAGATCTCAGTTCTGTTGGCTGTGGCAATGGCAGAAAATCTCATTTCATAAGTAGACCACCACACACCTTGTTACCCAACACTGCCCACAAAAGGCAAAGAGGACTCCTGTGAAGGTAACTGATTGAAGGAAAATGAGGTCAGGACTCAATAGATCAGAGCATATGCAACACACATAGGAGACATTCCCTGAAGTGCCAGGTCCTGGGGAACAGGAGACACTCCATTACAAGGCACTACAAAATGTCATCTTCATAAGGCTATTACTGTCAAAAGCAAGAGACATAGCTGACTTTCCTAACACAGAGAAATGGATACAGAGAATTAGACAAAATGAGGAGACAGAAATATGTCCCAAAGGAAAAAACAAGACCAAACCATAGCAAGAGACCTAAGCAAAAATGGATAAAAGTATGCCCGAAAGAGAATTGAAAGTAATGATTATAAAGATACTACTGGACTTGGGAGAAGAGTGGAGGACATCAGTGGGACCTTACACAGAGTTAAAAAAGAACTAATCAGGGATGAAGAACACCCTAAATGAAATTAAAAATACACTTGATGGGATAAATAGTAAGGTAGATGAAGCAAAGGGTATGAATTCATGACTGGGAAGGCAGAGTAATAGAAAATAACCAGGGCAGCCCAGGTGGCTCAGTGGTTTAGCGCCGCCTTCAGCCCAGGGCATGATCCTGGAGTCCCTGGATCGAGTCCCATGTCGGGCTCCCTGCATGGAGCCTGCTTCTCCCTCTGCCTCTCTCCCTCTCTCTCTCTCTCTCTCTCTCTGTGTGTGTCTCTCATGAATAAATAAAATCTTTAAAAAAAAAGAAAATAAAATAACCAAACTGAGCAAGAGAGGAAAAAGATATGCAAATTGAGAATTGTCTTGGAATTCAGTCAACTCCATCAAGTGTAATAACATTCCTATTATAGGGATCCCAAAAGAAGAAGAATGAGAAAAGAGGGGCAGAGAATGTCTTTGAAGAGATAATAGTTCAAATCTTTGCTAATTTGGGGAAGGAAACAAATATCTAGGTCCAGGAGGCACAGAGATTCCACCTCCCCCAAAAATTCAATACAAGGAGCTCTATATTGAGACACATAGTAATTAAAATGTCAATAAGTAGTGATAAAGAAAAAAAATTAAAAAGTAGCAAGAGAAAAGAAGGCAGTTACAAATACGAGGAAATCCCATAAAGCTCTCAGGGGCTTTTCAGCAAAAATTTTGCAGGCCAGAAAGAAGTGGCATGATATATTTAAAGTGCTAAAAAGGGAAAAATCTGCAGCCAAGAATATACAGAAAGGCTGTCATTTAGAATAGAATTGAGAGGGACAGTTTCTCAGATGAGCTAACACTAAAGGAGTTCATGACCACAAAATCAGTCCTATAAGAAATATTAATGGGGATACTTTGAGTGGAAAAGAAAGTGAGAATATGAAAAGTAAAAACCACAAAAGCAAAAAAAAGTTATTTCTGTAAAAATCAAGATATTGATAAAATGATATAAAACATGACACACTATACCTAAAATGTGGTGGAGAGAGGGGTAAAAAGTGGGCTCTTAAGTGACCATCAACTTAATATGAGCTCCTATGTGCAGAAGATGTTCTATACAAACTTAATGGTATCACAAATCAAAAACCAATAATATACAAAAAAGTGAGAAAGGAATCAAACTATATCACCAGAGATAGCCAACTAGCTATGATAGCAAGAGAAGAAAGGATCAGAAAAAACTACAAAACAACTACATAACAAGTAACAAAATGTCAATAAATATGTACCAATAATTACTTAGAATGTGAATGGAATAAAACCTCTAATTAAGAGACATAGGGTGTCAGAGTGGGTAAAAAATAAGGCCTAACTACACACTGTCTACAAGGGACTCCTTTCAGACCTAAAGACACATACAGATTGAAACTGAGAGAATGAAGAAACATTTATCATGAAAAGAGATGCCAAAAGAAAGCTAGGGTAGCAATACTTACATGAGACAAAATAGACTTTAAAACAAGACTATAACAAGAGAAAAAGACACTATGTAATAATAAATGGAACAATCCAATAAGAAGATATAACAATTATAAATATGCACCCATCACGGAACCACTCAAATACATAAAAGTTCATAATGAACATAAAGGAACAAATCCATAATAATACAACAATTGTAGAGGACTTTAACACCCACTTAATGAGCAGATTAAAGAGAAAATCAACAAAGGAACAGTGGATTTAGATGACACACTGCACCAGATGGATTTAACAGATATATTCAGAATATTCCTAAAACACCAAAATACATCTTCTTTTCAACTGCACATAGAACATTCTCACAGAATAGTCCACAAGACAAGTCTCTGCAAATTAAAAAATGTCAAAGTTGTATCATGAATTTTCTCTGACCACAATAGTATGAAACTAAAAACCATAAGAAAAACTCTGGAAAGAGCACAAATACATGGAGTTTAAATAACATGCCACTAAACAATAAATGTGTCAACAATGAAGTCAAAGAAATGAAAAAATTACATGGAGCTCAAAAAAGAACAAAGAGGGATCCCCGGGTGATGCAGGGGTTTAGTGCCTGCCTTTGGCCCAGGGCGTGATCCTGGAGACCCGGGATCGAATCCCACGTCGGACTCCCGGTGCATGGAACCTGCTTCTCCCTCTGCCTGTGTCTCTGCCTCTCTCTCTCACAGTGTGCCTACCATAAAAAATTAAAAAAAAAAAACAAAACAAAGAGAACTGCAAACTAGCAGAAGGAGGGCAATAATAAAGATTAAAGCAGAAATATAGGATACAAAAACCAAAAGGAAAAAAAAAAGACATCAATGAAAACAGGAGTTGGTTCTTTGAAAAGATAAACAAAATTGATAAATCTCAAGTCATTCTCATAAAAGAGAGAGAACAAGAGAACCCAAATAAAGAAAATCTCAAATGAAACACAATGGTCCAAAACCTTTGGGATGCAACAAAAGTGGTTCTAAGAGGGAAGTTTATAGCAATACAAGACTACCACAAGAAGGAAGAAAAATCTCAAACAACATAACCTTATACCTAAAGGAGCTCTAAAAAGAACAAAGAAAACCCCAAACTAGCAGAAGGAGGGCAATGATAAAGATTAAAGCAGAAATAAATGATACCAAAAAAAGACATCAATGAAACCAGGAGTTGGTTCTTTGAAAAGATCAACAAAATTGATAAATCTCAAGTCATTCTCATAAGAGGGAGAGAATGAGAGAGCCTAAATAAACAGAATCACAAATGAGAGAACTAACAACTAACATCATGGAAATATAAACAATTTTAAGAGAATATTATGAAAAATTATAGGTGAACAAATGATTGGACATTCTAGAAGAAATGGATAAATTCCTAAAAACTTATAACCCACAAAAACTCAAGCCGATAGAAATAGAAAATTTGAGCATATTGATTACCAGCAATGAAATTGAATCAGTAATCAAAACACTCCAACAAACAAAAGTCCAGGTCCAGATGGCTTTATAGTCAAATTCACTAAATACTTAAAGGAAAATTAGTACCTATTCTTCTCAAATATTCCCCAAATAGAAGGAACACTTCTAGATTTATTCTATGAAACCAGTATCATTCTGATACCAAAACCAAATAAAGACATCACAAAAAAAAAAAAAAAAACCAACAGGCCAATATGTCTGACAAACATGGATACAAAAATGCTCGAGAAAATACTAGCAAATAAATCAAAAAATAAATTTAAGAAATCATACACTAAAATCAAATGTGATTTAGTCCTGGGTTCCAAGGATAGTTCGATACTTGCAAATCAATCAACATGATATTTCACATCAATAAAAGAAAGGGTAAAAATCATATCATATTAGTAGATACAGAAAGAGCATTTGATAAAATACAACATTCATTTATGATTAAACCCCCCCACAAAGTAGGTCTAAAGGGAACATACCTCAATATGATAAAGGCCTTATATACAAAACCCACAGCTAATTATATTAAGTGGGGAAAAACCTCTGGGCTTTTCCACTAAGGTCAGGAACAAGACAAGGATATACTCTCTCACAACTTTTATTCATCATAGCACTAGAAGTCCTAGCCACAGGAATCAAACAACAAAAAGAAATAAAAGACATGCAAATTGGTGAGGAAGAAGTAAAACTTTCACTATTTGCAGTTGACATAATACTTATATAGAAAACCTGAAAGACTCCACCAAAAAACTACTAGATCTGTTAAATGAATTCAGTAAAGTCCCAAGATATAAAATCAATCACCTATACACTAATAATGCAGCAGCAGAAAAATTGAGAAATAAGTACCATCCATAATTATACCAAAAATAATAAGTGGCTTGGAATAAACTTAACCAAAGAGATAAAAGGCTGTACTCCGAAAATTATAAATCACTGATGAAAAAATTGAGAGTGACACAAAGAAATGGAAAACAGTCTATGCTCATGGATTGGAAGAACTATTTTTAACTATTGTTAAAATAGTTATACCACCCAAAGGAATCTACAGATTTAATGTAATCCCTATCAAAATACCAATAGCATTTTTCACAGAATTAGAACAAATAATACTAAAACTTGTATGGAAATACAAAAGGCCCAAAATAACCAAAACAATCTTGAAAGAAACAAAAGTGGAGGTAGCACAATTCCAGATTTCAAGTGATGTTACAAAGCTATAGTGAAGCAGTATGCTGCTGGTACAGAAATAAACATGTGGATCAACAGAACAAAATAGAAAAACCAAAAAAACCCGCCCACAATTATATGGTCAATTAATCTTCGACAAAGGAGAGAAGATAAGCAATGGGAAAAAGGCAGTCTCTTCAAATGGTGTTGGGAAAACTGGACAGCTACATGGAAAAGAATAAAATCGGGCCACATTCTTACACCATACACAAAAATAAACTCAAAATTAAGAACTTAAATGTGAGACCAGAAACCATAAAAATCCTAGAAGAGAGCACAGGCAGTAATTTTTCTGACATTGGCTACAGCAACATTTTTCCAGATAAGTCCCCTGAGGGAAGGGAAACAAAAGCAAAAATAAACCATTGGGACTACATCAAAATAAAAAGGATCTGCACAGTGAAGGAAAACAACAAAACTGAAAGGCAGCCTACTAAATGAGAGAAGATATTTGCAGATGACATATCCAATAAAGGGTTAGTATCCAAAATATATGAAGAACGGATACAGGGACACCTGAATGGCTCAGTCAGTTAAATATCGGTCTTTGGCTCAGCTCATGATCTCAGGGTCCTGGGACTGAGCCCCTCCTTAGGCTCCCTGCTCGGCAGGGTGTCTATTTCTCCTCTTCCAGTTGCTTTGCGCCGCCCATCCCCCCAAGCTTGCGCTCTCCCTCTCTCAAATAAATAAATTAAATAATAAAAATAGAACACATACAACTCAATATATGCAAGACAAATAATCCAATTTAAAAAATGGGTGAGTAGTAGACTTAAATAGACATTTTTCCAAAGAAGACATCCAGATGGCCAAGAAACACATGGAAAGGATGCTCAACATCACTCAGAGAAATTCAAAGCAAATACAATGAGATATCACCTCACACCATTCAGAATGGCTAAAATGAAAAACACAAGAAACATCAAGTGTTGGTGAGGATGTTGAGAAAAAGGAACTACATGCACTGTTGGTGGGAATGCAAACTGGTGCAGCCACTGTGGTAAACAGTACGGAAGTTTCTCTAAAAGTTAAAGATAGAACTGATCTATGATGCAGTAATCACACTACTGGATATTTATTCAAAAGACATAAAAACACTAATTTGAAGGGATACATGTATCCCTGTATTTATTGTAGCATTATTTACAATAGCCAAATTACAGCATCAGCACGTGTCTATCAATAGATGAATGGACAATGAAGATGTGATACACACACATACACACACATGCATGCACACACACACACACACACACAATGAAATACTATTCAGACATAAAAAACTGAAATCTGGCCATTTGCAACAACATGGATGAATTTAAAGTGAATATGGGGACAGCCCTGGTGGCTCAGTGGTTTAGCGTCACCTTCAGTCCAGGGCATGATCCCGGAGACCTGGGATCGAGTCCCACATCAGGCTCCCTGCATGGAGCCTGCTTTTCCCTCTGCCTGTGTCTATGCCCCCTGCGCCCCTCTCTGTGTGTGTCTCTCATGAACAGATAAATAAACTCTTAAAAAAAAAGTGAATATGCTAAGTGAAATGAAAGATAAATACCAAAAAAAAAAGAGATAAATACTGTATGTGGAATTTAAGAAACAAAATACGCAAAGGAAAGAGAGACAAACCAAGAAAGAGACTTAACTATAGAGAAAAAACTGGTGCATGAAATAGGTGATAAGGATTAAGGGAGGGCACTTGTCATGTTGAGTACTAGGTGATGGATGGAAATATTGAATCTCTGTATTGTATACCTGAAACTAATATAACACTGTGTGTTAACTACACTGGACTTAATAAAAAAATAAACATATCTGGATGTTATTAAAGGATTACCGATTTTAAGTACAAAAATGTCATTTATCTGTAAAGATTACCATGCTTGTTGGAAGACATGTTAATGAAACATTACAAGAAAGCACAAACAGTTTGTGAAATGGAACAGTAGTGGATAATGAAGATAGAGATCACTGAAGAAAATAAATTTTAAAATTAGAAGAAAAATATGCTAGAGCATTAATGAAATAGAAAGCAAGTAATCAACAGATTATAATAAATTGGACAGAGACCAGTAATTGAACTATATATTTTTATCACACATACCTCTTTCATTTAATTTAGAAAATGATTACCAGATCAGAGGAATAGACACTTAAGTATAAGCACAATATACTTATAATTTCTGAAAACCATATTTAATATCTGTTACTTTTTCTGGAGTTTGTTTATTAGACCTAATAAGTGGTTTAGATGGCAGTAGAAGTTTTAATTGGGTTTTAATGAATTATAACTATATAAGTGGATTAAATGTTCAAACCTGGTATTTCTACATACAATGTTCTATAAATAAGATATACCTCTGTATATTAATACCCCATCCATATATATTAATGTCCATGGCCATTTAGTTTTCTGATGTGATTAAGAATAGATTTGTCACTTTTTATGTAACAATGGGAAAAATTACAACAAAAATGTTTTTGAGCTGTCAATCCACATTGATATTTAGAAACGCAGACTCTGTAAAATATAGTGCAATAAGAATTTTAAAATACTACTATCAAGTTTCACAACTTATTTGGAAGTTTTCATGTTATGGATGTCTATATAGCATTGGAACAAGTTTTTTACTTCTTGGCATAGGTTTTAAGTAAAGCCTTTTTCAAAAATCACAAGTTGTTTTACCTGCCAGCAGTGGTGATAATTAGTGTAGAAAAGTAAAAACTTGTCTTAAAACTGAGATCTAAAGGTATCTGAGAATCTAAAGAACACCTGGCACCTTTGAAATCCATCAGATTATCAGATTTGAGTGAAAGTAGGAAAAGAATGAAGATGTTAGGTCAAGAGGCACAATAAAATAACAAAAGACAATTTTGTATTATAGCTTGAGTTCTGAGGATTATTTTCCAATTTTTCAAATGTCTGATGTAGATGTGACTGTTCGTAGCATTCACCGAAATTTCACATCCTGGCAGTATTATGGATGTGTCTGTGTGATTTTTCTTTATCTTATGGATATACCTACACTTTGGCACTGTGAGATCTAAGCAAAGCTAACTGTTAGGAAATCTATTTATCATTTACCTTATTTATTCTTAGTGAATTGAAAGACATGAGAAGCCAAAGCATAAATTAATTTGCCTTGCAGATTTACTTCTTATATTATAATGAAGATTTTAACTTGTTTTATAAAGGGATATAAAATTGAAGAGATTAAATTACACAGAGATAGGTATATCAAGCTTCTCAATTTAGAATGTGCTGACTGTGTAAACAGCAGCAGAAAATTTCTGTTTGAAGACTCTGATTGGATTTTGTATTTTCATTTTCTTGAAGTTAAGCTACTTTCCACTGGGCCTTAAGAGGAATCCAACAATTACTCTTTTTATATGCTTTGCATATATATTGCAGCTACACACACAACCAGGTTATATGGATCAACGTATGTAATCAACCCATGTAATATATTTAATAAGCAAAACTTCCACAATGATATGATGTATATTTGCAATAATCATAATGTGCTGTATGATCAGTAAGATTTTTTTTTAAAGATTTTATTTATTTGTTCATGAGAGACACAGAGAGGGGTGGGGGTGGGGGTGGGAGAGAGAGGCGGAGACACAGGCAGAGGGAGAAGCAGGCTCCATGCAGGGAGCCCGATGTGGGACTCCATCCCAGAACTCCAGGATCATGCCCTGGGCCAAAGGCAGAAGCTTAACTGCCGAGCCTCCCAGTCATCCCAGATCAGTAAGATTTTTTAAGGTGAATCTTATTATCTAAAATATTCTTATCAGAAGATTTGAATGCTGAGGAAAATCAAGAGGAGTTATGAGTATTGTTATTGGAACAAGTATATACAATTTTTGCAAACGTTTTTCCCACTTCTTTGATGGTAGCAATAGGCAGTTCCTTCAGTGGATATTTCCTCAGGGTTGATAACTGCTCCCAGACTGGCTAGGAGAGATGAGTTCTTGGTTCTTACAGAGACAGATGCATTTTCTGTTGATATGCTCACCAAAGTAAGAAGCCAACTGGAAATGTTAAGTGCTATGTTCTTTAACCTTGAGAAGTAGGTAAAAAAAAATGCTTAAATTGAAGCAATACATCAACTAGTAATGGCCAGGAGGTTATAGTGTCACTCTTTAATTTCTAGTTGACTCGTTCTGCTTTCATTTTAATGAGAATCATGTAAATTTAATAAAACATATGAAACATGAAGCAACATACAAAAATAGAAGGATGTATATCTCTTAAGATTTGTGACACTCAAATGTTTCATACCTTGCCAGAAAAGTACAACCTCAAGGTTGGTTTCAGAATATTTAAAGTTGCTTTTATTAATTAATTAATTAACTTCTTCTTTCTTTCTTTCTTTCTTTCTTTCTTTCTTTCAATATATTCATGAAGGAGAGAGAGAGAGAGAAAGAGAGAGGCAGAGACACAGGCAGAGACACAGGCAGAGGGAGAAGCAGTCTCCATGCCGGAAGCCCGACACGGTACTCGATCCTGAGAGGCCAGGATCGTGCCCTGGGCCAAAGGCAGGTGCCAAACCCCTGAGCCACCCAGGGATACTAAACTTCCTTTTATTTAAAATGAGAAACTCAAAAAAACAAAATCAGAAACTCGTGTTGTGTTTCAGCTTCTCCCCTGGACTCAACCAATCTGGCCTTGCTCCTGAAATTATCTTGTCTCTGCTGTGTGTCATCATTTTTTTTTTAATTTTCTGAGATTTAATATCATTGTACAATTATGCTATAATATCACGTATCTTAAGTATATGTATGCAGTTAATTCTCTTGATGCAATTTCTCCTTTTGACTATTGCTTAATGTGATGATATCCTCCTTGTTTCTCTCTGCTTCATTTTACAGCAACTTTTCTTGTAATTGCCTCCTTTGCCTTGCCTCTTATTCTCCCCTAAATCAAGTCCAATGGGAATCATGCCCACAGCTCTGCTAATGCTGATCTTGCTAATATCCTCAGCTACCCCTATGTTGACAAATCTGGTAGTCACTTCTTTTTTCTCATCTTGCTTGAACTCTTAATACTGTCGAATAGCTTTGCTATGCTATTCTTCATCCTGTTGATGCATTTTTCTTTTAGTTTCCTTAATTCCTTGAATGCTATATTTTTTTCTCACCAACACAAGCCATCAGTCAATTTCCTTGTCAGTTCTTACTCCTAAAGCTGATGTCCAAATACAAGACCAATTGTAAGCCTTCTCTTCCTCTCCTTGTATACTGTCTTCATAGATTACCTCATCCAGTGCCTTTGCTTAAATATATAGTCTTTAGACTGATAGCTCTCAAATTACTGTCCCTGCTCTCACCACTCTTTGAAACTTGAATGACTAAGTAGGATGTTGAAGAGACCCCTCAAAATTAACTGACGAAAATACAATCTTGATGTTTATTCTGATCAAGAAACATATTATCCTCCAGTGTCCCCTTTCTTAGTACATATTGTTACCATCCTTGCCTCTTGAAGCTGTGTAGGTATAATTCATTATTTCATGTTATCTTTATGACATTAATAACCTAAATTATCTGTTTCCATCCATGTAAATTGCCAAAAACCAACCCTGAACTTAGGCAAGGAAGGATTTTATTCAAAGGGATTATTGCAAGGAAGGGGAAAGGGTGATAGGAATAGGGAATTTCCTATTGCAAATAGGGAATGCTCTCTGATCATGAGCTCTGCAAGAGTCTGAACAGTTAGGTTAAAGAAGTTTTGCTCTTGAATTTTGTTCTTATTTATTTATTTATATTTTTTAGAACTTTTTTTTTAAATTTTATTTATTTATGATAGTCACACAGAATGAGAGAGAGAGGCAGAGACACAGGCAGAGGGAGAAGTAGGCTCCATGCACCGGGAGCCCAACGTGGGATTCGATCCTGGGTCTCCAGGATCGCGCCCTGGGCCAAAGGCAGGTGCTAAACCGCTGCGCCACCCAGGGATCCCCTTGTTCTTATTTATTAATACGGCTAGGAAAAATGGAATGTGGGAAAGGGGGTTACAGGGTGACCTAAAGGGACAGTGGACCAGAGTTTATTTTATCATGAAGCCAGCTGATTTTTAGGAAAGAGTATACATGGACTCTGAAGGTGTGTCAAAGTTCAGGAGTCTGGGAGAAGGAGAGAAAACTGATCAAATTTTTATTAATAAGCATTTGGTTCGGATTGATCAGTTGTCAAGTAGTTTAGCCAATCAATTATAAGGCAAAGAAAGGGAATTTGGAGAGCTTGTGCCTGTCTTTCTCAGAGGCAGAGTGGGGAGGGTATGTATAAGTCTTATTTAAGTCTCCTGGGAAAGAATGTTTCTTTGTAGTAAGCCATTTCCAAGAATACAAAAAAAGATGAGGGGATTTCTTTACCACCACTGTTTTTCTAGGAGCACAGTATTCAGGTAAAATTCAACATTGACAGTGTTGTCTCACCACCTATTCTTCATTGATTGGATGGAATTGTGTTTTACAGAGCGTCCCACAATTAAAAACAGTTCATGACTTTGTTTTTATTTACAATGACATCTATGTTACTTGTCATTATCTTCAAGGCCCATCTGATCAACAACTTGTTTATTTCTCTGAACTTATTTTGGAATTCACTCCTTCTTATTCAGTATGCTGCTAGTTGCCTGTCCTCTATACAAGCCAGGTTCTTTTCCAACACTGGAATGTAAATTCTGTGAGAGCATGAACTGGTTG
Organism: Nyctereutes procyonoides; assembly: GCF_905146905.1. Classification (NCBI taxonomy): domain Eukaryota; kingdom Metazoa; phylum Chordata; class Mammalia; order Carnivora; family Canidae; genus Nyctereutes; species Nyctereutes procyonoides. The sequence continues at coordinate 1,521,340 of NW_026575130.1, forward strand.
GTCTGTCTGGTCTCTCATGGGCTCTATCCTCAGAGATGGAATTTCCCTGATACATAGTAGGCAGACATCTAAACAATATTTTAGTGAATAAATAGTTTATATGTTAACATGTTTTTTTATGAATGGGTCTCAGGTTCTATTTCACTTAATGATACATTTTGACAGATATGCGATTTTGACTCAAGTTCATTTCTCTAAATATTGAAATAAAATAAAGCCATTACAATTTTTGTGTGTGTCTGAATCATGTTTCTATTCCCTAGATTTATTATTACCTATGTTTTTTTTTCATTTTTTTATTTTTCAGTGCTTATCACAATAAATATACTCTTAATCCCCTTTATTTCACCCATTCCCCCACTAACCTCCTCTTTGACAACCACCATTTCTTCTCCGTATTTAAAAGTCTGTTTTTTTGTTATTGTCTCTTTTTTCATTTGTTCATTTGTTTTGTTTCTTAAATTCTACATATGATTGAAAACATACAGTATTTGTCTTTCTCTGACTGACTTTGCTTAGCATAATACTCTCTAGCTCTATCCATATCATTGTAAATGGCAAGATTTCATTCTTTTTTATGGCTGAGTAATATTCGATTATATATATGTGCCACATCTTCTTTATCCATTTGTCTATAGATGGACATGAGTTGCTTCCGTATCTTGGCTGTTGTAAATAGTGGTGTAATAAGCATAAGGGTGCATATATATCTTTTTGAATTAGTGTTTTTGTTTTCTTTGGGTAGATAACCAGTAGTGGAAATTCTGGATCATATGGTAATTCTATTTTTAATTTTTTTGAGGAAACTCCATACTGTTTTCCATAGTGGCTATACCAATTTGCATTCCCACTAATGTACATGAGAGTTCCTTTTTTCTCCACATCCTTGTCAATACTTGTTATTCCTGGGTTTTTGAGTCTAGCCATTCTCATAGGTGTGAATATTATCTCATTGTGGTTTTAGTTTGGATTTCCCTGGATGATGAGTGATGTTGAGCATCCTTTCATGTATTTGTTTGCCATCTGTATGTCTTCTTTGGCAAAATGTCTATTTAGATATTGCCCCTTCTTAACTGGATTATCTTACTGTTTTTGTTCAGCTGTGTAAGTTCTTATATATTGTGAATTTTAACCCCTTATCAGATAGATCACTTCCACATATCTTCCACCACTCAAGAGGTTGCCTTTTTGTTTTATGGTTTCCTACACTGCATAAAATCTTTTTATTTTGTTGTGATCTCAATAGTTTAGCCTTGTTTTGTTTTCCTTCTGTAAGGAGACAAGTAGAAAATGTTTCTATGGTCAATGTAAAAAAGATTATCGCCTATGTTTTCTAGTTTTATAGTTTCAGATCCCACATTTAGGTTGTATTTCCTGTGAATCTTAATTTTTTTTCTTTCAAAAGCTGATAGCAGTGTTCATGATTTTTATGTTGTGGCTATTAAGAATATTTAACTGTTACTCTAGATCCCTAAAAATACATTCTCACTTCCTTATGCCTGTATTCTTTCCTTCCCACTTCACAATGGTCAGAATACAACAGTTTCCACCACAGATAATTTCTCTTCACTTCTGGGATCAAAGGAAAAATGTAAGTCATTTCTAGTCTGTACCATTTTGACTGAATTCTTTCAGGTAGAAAATAAAGACAATTTTCTTTACATTCTTCCTGGATGTTTGGGAATCTTATATAGTGAAAAGCAATTTCATTATTAATCAGAATCTACTTACTTTTGAATGAAATTGTGATGTGGAGGCATTAATTAGTGTTAGAAGAACTCTGTTCATTTTTCTTGTACAAAAATTCATTTCATGGCACTGTTCAGAATGCCTCATCACTAAAGAATTCTGGATTGTTGGTGATATATAAATGTGAGATAAAGGGAGTATTAGAAGCCAAAATTTTCTGGGGTTGTGTCCAAAAACTACCCTCACCTAAAGATTGATATCTTAAGAGTATAAGTAAGAGTAAAATATTTTGTTCCCTGATATATTTGATATATTTAAGTTTGACTGTAGCCAATGTTGAAGAAACATATCCAAGGCAATGGATGAAATTCAGCTTTGTATAAGAATACAAAGTGGGCAATGTTAAAATCAATCAAGGCAAGCACATCATGGTTCTAAGTAACCAGGCTTCTAGACAGAATGGTACCTAGGCCTTAGTTGTATGGAGAAGAGGGTCCTTTCTTCAAAGTCAAGGCTAGGGCAAAGTGAGTGGGAATCCAAGAATATAGCCAAGTAGTCTACTATTCAACAATCTAGACTCAGTAGATAATTGCAGTTCTAAATGAAATCAGGATCAACCTGACAGAGATTGAGGGAAGGGTCCATGAATTTCACAAAACCATCCTAGGAACTTGTAGCTTGCAACCTCTGGATAGATTTCTTATCCTGTCAGTGTTGGTTGTATTAAACAAATGAAACTAATGACACATTGAAGGAACTCAATGCCAGTAGCGTAGTGGGGGTAAAAAAAAAAATCTAGTTTGGTGTCAATCTATATACAACTCTGGAAAACATCTTTACTAAATATCACTCTCAGTTTATATTCTTAACTCACACCCCTACAAGTAAGCTGTTTATAGTGTCTACTTTTGCCATGATTATGAGGACATGTGACATCCTTGTTTTCGGTTCAGTATATTTATTTACTTTTCTCCATTTTGGCTAATTTTGCAATATAATAGTGGTAAATTTTCCCTGCATTTCTCATTTTTATTTCCATTATCTCTTGTTTAGGAAAAAAATCAGTTTATAATCACTGATTACGAATTCTATGCTATGGTCTGAATTGTGCCTCTGAACATGTTTCCTTCAGCTAGCAGAGTGTTGACAATTAAAAGTCTTTAGGCAGGTCATGCATTCTCCAGTTTTCCAGAGTCCCCATAACTGCCTTTTTTGTTAACTCAGCTACTGCCTATCTTTACAAAGCCTGCCTGGCCCCAGAGGCATTTAACTTTTAAACCTCTGTTTTATATGCATGGAGTAGTATGGAGAGGAAGGTATGCACTGGAAAGAAAAATTATTTTTCATATATTTGCATCTGAAAACCAATTTTACATAGCATCAAACTGAACATCTGACAAATTATATTTTAAAAAATAGAGTTAAAATTGTGTTGGAATTAAGTAGGAAGGTGTCCTATACTTAAATAAAGCTTTGTTAGAGAAATTTTGTCTCTAATATATAACCATATTGGTTAATTTATCTTTTTTCACTCTTTGCTTTCATGTTATCAAAGTAATTCATATTCATTTAGTGAATTTTCAAAATGTAGAAAAGAGTGGAGATGTAGGAAAATTCACTCTTAATCACATCCTATAGAAGTAACCAATATTGAAATCATGTCATTTTTTCACATCTTTTATACAACTTTTATGTGTGTATATATCTATAAATGCATCTATTAAAATCATATTTATACATAGATGTAAGTGTATGTCACTATCTCTTTTTACTGGAAAATGAAATAGATGTCTTATTTTAAATGAATATTTTAAAACACAAGAGGGCAATTGTGAACAGTTGTGCATGAGTATATTATTATTATTATTATTATTTTAAAGATTTTATTTATTTATTCATGAGAGACATAGAGAGAGAAAGAGAGAGAGAGAGGCAGAGACACAGGCAGAGGGAGAAGCAGACTCCTCCCAGGAAGCCTGACATGGAACTCGATCCCGGGGCTCCAGGATCAGGCCCTGGGCTGAAGGCGGCACCAAACCGCTGAGCCACCCAGGCTGCCCGCATGAGTATATTATTAAATATATATATATAAAACAATTTTTTTAAAATATTTTATTTATTTATTCATGAGAGACACACAGAGAGAGGCAGAGACATAGGCAGAGGGAGAAGCCTGATGCAGGAGTTGATCCCAAGACCCCAGGATCACAAACTTAGCCAAAGGCAGATGCTCAACCACTGAGCACCCAGGTGCCTCTATAACAGTTGTTTATTCAATAGAAATTACCTTGATTGAATAACTCAAATTCGAATAATTTGAAGCATTGGTATGATTTGTTTTTGTATGGGATTTATATATTGAAAATAAGTAATTGTATGAATAATATTCATATTTATATTTCTTTTACTAGAGTAATTTCCTAGAGTTGGTACATTTCAGTAGATAATAGGTCAAAGTGTATATTATAAAATTATTTTTGCTTATTTGTTCTTTTTAAATTATGAACTCATGAAGAAAAGTTAGAAATTATTTAAATTTAATAATTTAACAGACAATGATTTTTAGTCATAGAATGGTTAAAAGATCTAGGTTCAAATTGCTAAGGTAAGTCTGGAACTAGATATTAGAGAATTTTTAACTAATAACACTTTATATTACATATTTAAGGATATATTTTGTATTGCTTGAAAAAAATTATCATTTGAATCCTGAAGATTTTACGTATCAGTCATAAAAAGAAGGTCTATGATCTAGTAATATATCACATCTTTCATATCTACATAGCAGGCCCAACAGATACAGAAATCATGTCAAGAGAACTAAAACCTATTAATAATGATAAAATCACAAATAACTGCCTACTCTGGGACAATGGTCTTTAATGTGGTATGTAATGTTTTAATGGGGCACAGAAAAAAGATAATCAAACTTTTGTTCACACTTAATGTTCTAGTAATAATAAGGGAGGAGTTAGGACCTAAACTGGGCAGGGAATAGCTATCTGTGAGATTTCTAAGTCATCCAGCTGTAAATTCATTGGAATAGCAAGTCTGAGAAGTATTTGAGGCCAAAACGTTACCGTGTGTTAAAAGCAAAGCAAAACAACAACAAAAAAATTACCATGTTCATAAGAGCATCCATGGGGGATCCCTGGGTGGCTCAGCAGTTTAGCGCCTGCCTTTGGCCCAGGGCGTGACCCTGGAGTTCCAGGATCAAGTCCCATGTCAGGCTCCCTGCATGGAGCCTGCTTCTCTCTCTGTGTCTCTGCTTCTCTCTCTCTCTCTCTCTCTCTCTCTCTCTCTCTCTCTCTGTCTCTCATGAATAAATAAATAAAAATCTTTAAAAAAATAAAAATAAAAGCATCCATGTATTTAAAAAATGTTTAATTCATGGATAAAAATGTGCTCCTACACAGCTTTTTGTCAGGTGGTCACATTTCTGCCGTGGTTATTGCCACCTGGGACACAACAGTGGGAAAAATTCTGTTGTTGTTTATGGTCTACCTCTTTCATTTGTCTTCAGAGGATTTTGACATGTTGCAGTTTATTTGTGCCAAATTTAGTGGATTTTTCAGTTCTAGTTTCCTTGCTACCTGTCTATCACAAAATGGAAAAGCAGATTAAATATTTCTGAGAATACACCATAAATTGAAAAAAATAAAACCAAAAGTAAATAAGCTCAATGACAGAGCTGTCATTTTTATTTTAAGATTCTTCGATAAACAGAATATGAGATAAAAATAAGAGCAATGTAGTCAAACATAAAGGAGTTGGTAAAAAATTCAATATTGTAAGGATTTTATGCACAAACACACACAGACACATACACACACACACACGCACGTGCACACTGTCAGGAATCCATCTCATTCTGAGGCATATTTGCCCTAAGATGTTTATAGATTCTTTAGCACATTTACTTAAAGTAAATCTCATAAATGTTTATAATGTGTTTACTTTTGATTTACAGTAGTTAAACTTATCTTTTCTGACTATAGGAGGTCTGAAACTCTTAAATTTTTCTCCTGAAACTCTAATGCCTGAAATAGGGTCTGGAACACAATATGAGCTTACTAAATATTTATTGAATGAATAAATATTTCTTGGAAACAAAAAAATATTTTTAATATATATTAATATATTGAAATTTAAATAAGTAAATATTTATATTAAATAAATAAAAATAAATATTGAATGGATAAATATGTTTTGGAAACAAAAATACTCAATGTTTTAAAAAACCATGTTAATCTTAAAGATAGAAATGCACATATGTATACATATATTTATGAATACATATATAGAAATATAATTGTTAACAGCGCCTGTCAATGTGACATTCATAATCTACTAATATCATATAAAATTGACCAAAATCAGCATCACAGCTCAGAGAATTATATTTAGATATATAGAAGCATGTATGCCCTTTAAGTGTATCTGGTCTGACTGTGCTTGTGTTGATATCCTGATAGAACACTTCCAGACTCTAAAACTTAATTGTTGTGAAGCAAGACCATTAGAGGGGCTGGAAAACAGCACAAGGCTCTAGGAATCGGATTGGCAGACAGTGGGTGAGGAGATGGGATTATAAAAGCTTCCTTTATGGAGGTAGGAGTGAAGGGGTTTGGCCACAGTATTGAGAATAGTGAAAGACAAGCAAAGCAGGTGAGATAGGATCCACTGGGAAAGCAAAGGACTTCAAATATTCAGTTGGCCAGACATTGTTCTAGAAGCTTGTTCATCAGCACTCTCACCACCTGAGAGGTGCATTTTCCCTGAATAATAAGAAACAGAAGGGGATCCCTGGGTGGCACAGTGGTTTAGCGCCTGCCTTTGGCTCAGGGCGCGATCCTGGAGACCCTGGATCGAATCCCACGTCAGGCTCCCGGTGCATGGAGCCTGCTTCTCCCTCTGCCTGAGTCTCTGCCTCTCTCTCTCTCTGTGACTATCATAAATAAACTAAAAAAAAAAAAAAATTAAAAAAAAATAAGAAACAGAAGAAATGTTATTCCATACCCATGTTTTTTTTTAAGATTTTATTTATTTATTCATGAGAGACGAGAGAAAGGGAGAGAGAGAGAGAGAGAGAGAGAGAGAGAGAGAGAGAGGCAGAGACACAGGCAGAGGGAGAAACAGGCTTCATGTAGGGAGCCCAATGCAGACTCGATCCTGGGACTCCAGGATCACGCCCTGGGCGGAAGGCAGGCGCTAAACCACTGAGCCACCCAGGCATCCCATAGCCATGTTTTATTCAATTTAAATTCATTTTACATCTCTCTAATTTTCCAAAAACATTTCCCACCTCTTTTTAAAAAAACAGATCCCATTCCCCCTCCTAATGCTAACAGAAACTTACTTTAGAAAGCAAGCATGTGGGTTGTTACCCACCAACCTCTTCCTTTTTAAGTGTCTTTAGATTGATTTTATAAAGATTTTTTTAACAGAAGTAAAATATACTATTTCCTTTTGTTCCTAAAGAAAGCTTTTGCTGTTAATATATTTTTTATTCATTGGTAATATATAAAATGACAACCTTTTTTATTTATGAAAAATTCTAGTTATAGCTTCACATTAGAAATCAAACTCAATTTTTACTTGTAAAAGCATTCAATTTTCAAAGAGCTTAGCAAATCAAGAATAACATGAGGATACTACACACTGAATTTCTAAAGAAAAGTCCAATGCTTGAAGCAAGTTTTTCTCTCCCCTTGAGAAACATTGATTAAAGTTGACAGAATTTTAGTTCCAGAGAATGGAGTTCAATGTTGCATGGTATGTGTTAGCCAATTAAAAGTGAACTGTAAATTCATTTATTCATCAATAACAAATTTTCATTGTACTAACTGTTAATGTTTTGTTGCTTAATAAAAAAAACATGCTACGTGTCCTTGATCTGGCAGGGGTAATAGATGACAAATAAGAACAAGGGAATTAATATTTACAAATGAGATAAAAAGACTTTTTAAGGGGGTGACAAGTTTGTCTTCTCTTAGAAATTAAGTTTACATCAATTCACTTCAACAAATACATGTGCTTTGACATATGTAAAGCTGTAGGAGAGACCTAAATATACAAAGGAGAAGAGTGACAAACACTGACCACAAGGAGACTGAATAGTGTCCATACCTGTTTAGAATTGTGTTTGCACTCTATGGTTTGTTGAAATATGTGTTAAATTCTATTTTTCATATTCAAATTCATATTATCATTCAAATTCATATTATTATGTTCTTATGCTGAATTTATAACTCCCATAATGAAGAAATATGCCTTTAAAAGACTATAACATATCTAAATTGTGTTTTTATAATCGTGTCTATAACTGACAATGTCAGATTTGTTGATTTTACTGTATTTGAAGGTTGAGGAAAATGAACAGCTGTTTTGTGAATTAAGCAAAAGAAGAAACCAACATATATATCTTAGGATATAGATACTTTGCTGTATGTGATGATTTAGATCAAACCTCAGGTGGTATTAGATTTTTTTCAAGCTGTGAGATTCTGTGACCTGATACAAATAGTGATGGTAATGTTGAAAGGGTATGTTTTAAATTTTAGTTTAGGGAATGTAGTTGTCATTGGCTTAAAATAGAGCTTATCAAACTCCACCCCTCAAAAAAAAAAAAAAAAACAAAGAAATGGGCAGAAGACATTAACAGACATTTTCCCAAAGAAGATATACAGATGATTAACAGATACATGAAAAGATGCTCAACATCACTCATAATCAGGTAAATACAAATCAAAACTACAATGAGATACCACCTCACATCTGTCAGAATGGCTAAAATTAACAACGTAGGAAACAACAGGTGTTGGCAAAGATGCAGAGAACAGGGAAAGAAACTCTCTCACACTTGTTAGCGGGGAAGGCAAACTGGTGCAGCCACTCTGGAAAACAGTATATGGACTCCTCAAAAAGTTAAAAATAGAACGACCCTATGGTCCAGCAATTGCATTACTAGGTATTCACCCAAAGGATACAAAAATACTGATTCAAAGGGGTTCATGCACCCCTGATGTTAATAGCAGCATTACCAACTAAACTAAATTATGGAAAGAGCCCAAATGTCCATCAACTGATGATTGGATAAAGAAAAGGTGAGTTACATATATATCTTTTGAGAGATATTGAAGAAGAGGTGATATTTTATAGATAAAATCGTAAGTGATGTCCCAAATACATGGAGTTTAGAACTCTTTTTAAAAAATATATTTATTTTTTATTGGTGTTCAATTTGCCAACATATAGAATAACACCCAGTGCTCATCCCATCAAGTGCCCCCCTCAGTGCCTGTCACCCAGTCACCCCCACCCCCCGGCCCACCTCCCTTTCTACCACCCCCAGTTTGTTTCCCAGAGTTAGGAGTCTCTCATGTTCTGTATCCCTTTCTGATAGTTCCAGGAAACCACAAATGTTGGAGAGGATGTGGAGAAAGGGGAACCCTCCTGCACTGTTGGTGGGAATGTGAACTGGTACATCCGCTCTGGAAAACTGTGTGTGGGTTCCTCAAAGAGTTAAAAATAGACCTGCCCTACGACTCAGCAATTGCACTGCTGGCGATTTACCCCAAAGATACAGATGCAGGGAAACGCCGGGACACCTGCACCCCGATGTTTCTAGCAGCAATGTTCACAATAGCCAAACTTGGAAGGAGCCTCGGTGTCCATCGAAAGATGAATGGATAAAGAAGATGTGGTCTATGTATACAATGGAATATTACTCAGCCATTAGAAACCACAAATACCCACCATTTGCTTCGACATGGATGGAACTGGAGGGTATTATGCTGCGTGAAATAAGTCAATCGGAGAAGGACAAACATTATATAGTATATGGTCTCATTCATTTGGGGAATATAAAAAATAGTGAAAGGGAATGGTTAGAACTTAAGCATGGATCTTATATATTTACTTAAGGAATGAAAATTTTGCAAACATTAAAATCCATAAATCAGAACAAGATTTTAAATTCTTAAGGTTTCTGGGTGACTCAGTAAGTTAAGCATCTTCCTTCAGCTCTGGTCCTGATCTCTGGGTTTGGGGATCAAGCCCTGCATGAGACTTTCTGGTCAGCGGGGGATCTGCTTCTCTCTCTCTCCCTCTACCCCTCCCCACTACTGGTTCTCTTTCTCTCTCAGAAAAATAAATAAAAATTTTGAAAAAGATTTTAAATTATTTAATATTCCAATGGTAAGAATGTGTGATCTTTTACAACTTTGTCATTAATTAATCTATATGTGCTTGCATGGATTAACTAAGAATATAATATTTGAAAAAGTATGAAAAAGTAGTGAACATTTAGGGTGACATAATCTGAATTTAATTTCAATGTTGCGTTGAGTATTCAGGACAATGCAGTATGTATTTTGTTTTATATCCATATTTATTGAACTGCAGCAAAAAGTAAAAATATATCTAGTACCTTTCCTTGTCTTTCACCTCCCAATACCTTAGGTTGTGTGTTGCAAATGCATTGTTTATAGGAAATACATTGTTTGTGACACTGTTCTTTGGTCCACAGGTGAAGTGCATAATATAACCTAACTTAGCACAGTATAACTTTTGGTCTAATAAGTCCAATATGAGTAATATTTCAGGACTTTTAGCAGGAATTATAAGATATAGGTCCTTTCTCTGGACAGTGTTTTGTGTACCTGTGAGGATTAGAAGTGCTTTGTTTATTTTACTCTCATCATCTAAAGATGAACCTGATTTATGAAGAAGACAAATCTAAGGAGTGACATACACATTCACGAACAGTTACGGAGTCCTTACAAACTAAATGCTAAACTTGACCTATTCTTTGACATTATTCCATCATGTGGGACAATAACTTCCTCATATTTTTTCTAGTTTAAGTTTATATATATATTCTGTTATTTCAATTGAAAGTATATAACTGATATAACTGATACCATATTTGGTACCAAGAATGGGATTTCACAAGTAATAGGCTCTAAAATATTGGGTTGCCTGAATTCTGTTAGGATATGGTAGGTGAGAAATTGAAGATATGTACTATTCAATTAATTGCTCAACATATGTTTAAAGGATTTTTCTTTGTGTGGACCTCAGATCATGTGCCTATGAAGGTTCCAATATTAGGAAAAATGAGGCAAAAAGAGTTCTAAAAAAAGAGCTAAACTTGCTCTGCAAGTGTTCAATGAGGGCAGAAAGTGAAGGAAAGAAAGTTTTGCTAAAAGTGGCTCTTCTACTTTTGGTCTACAATATAAATTTAGTAAGAGTCTGATATTTCAAGTATTTGAATGGCCACACAGGCTTAATTCCCTACAACAAGGTAAAGATAGAGTTAGTAGGGAAATAGGAAATTTAGTAGGAGAAAATATAGGGAACTAAGAAATACATGACTCCACTGGCCTCATTTTAGAGCATTCTCTTAAGACTTTCCAGTGTGATAAAGTAGCTAACTGCTCACATTGTGGAAATGAAGCCAAAATATAAGCTTAGGATTGAGATATAAATATGCATAATTTATCAACCCAATTAGTACTGCAAATTGTTCTAAGAGGTAGACCTCTTTAAAAAAGATTCAGATAAATGATCATAGAACTGAAGATCTGTACCAACCACCAGGAAGGAATAACTTCCAATTCTAGTTCTAGGCTCAATTAAATATGATCTTGTTTTGATTACTAGAACATGACATTGGTCACCTATAAATAGATGAAGAGCTAGCTGCAATTTTAAAGGAGATATATTTATAAGGAAACCCAAACCTAGTCACTTACAACCTGTATTTTCTCAGTGTGGGCCTCCTAGGCACCAAAAGTTGATAACAAAGTGAGGTACTAAAAAAAAATTAGCCTCAGGAGAATGGCCTCTTAAATGCCATTGCAGGTGTTCACATGGAATAAAATTGACAAAGGTTATTCTTATTGTTGGCAGAATCAGTGTCTACAGAGAAAACAGATAAAGGAAGTTTTTGCCAAAGTTAGAACCAATACTGCCAAATTGGCCATTTAATGATTCTATTCTGTTTCCAGAGGAATAATTGGCTATGACTTCTGTCTGGGAGGAGATGGCATGTGATAATGTACATCAGTGATTGTGTGTTGTTTCTATTTTCTTCATAATCAAATGAGAATTTTTATTGGACAATATTAGAGTATACTAACTTCAGTAACATAATTTATCCCTAGTTTACTAGGTTATCAAGAATTCAATGCAGAACCAATAGGACGGCCATCATCCAAATAACCTGGACTCAGAGCTGGTTGTAATACGTTGAAGTCAGTGAGGGAGCCAGTATGTTTCAGGTGAGTGTTTACTATTGATCGAATGTTTGGGAAGCAGGATGTGGATGGTGGTTATACAGTCTAAGAGGTGAAGCACACCTGCCACCTTTGCTTGCTGTCTTAGCATCCATCATTCTCTTCTTCCTAACAGCTCCTTATTTTCATTGAAGGTCCATTTGCTTTGAGAGCGGCTGACTTCACACATTACTCCAGTCTGAGCAAATCATTTGGTTACTACTACAGGTGGAGTGGAAACTTTCACGGACCTAGAGGAACATTTGAAACCTTCTCACCTCATTCATAGTGCTTCTTGTGTTTTAGTTCCTTTTTTTCTTGTAAATGCTTTCAAATATGTCCTAGTGACAGCCAACTATTTATAGAAATGTTACTTTTTAGCACTCTAGAAAAATCACTTAGTAAGGGAGATCAGATTTATTGTAAAAATAGGAAGATGTTATTAAATATACATATTATGTCTTTACTGAGTGACCACAGATAAAAAATAGCTATAAATAGCATTATTCTACCTAAATTCACTTGTTTCCAAGCATCCTTTCTTAATGGGAGTTCTAAAGCTAAATTGAGGGCAGAAAGAAATATTTAGATAACTTGATTCTCTAAAAGTTCAAAGACTATGTCTTGTGAAAAACAATTCTCAAAGATACTGCTATATGAACTCTTTCTTGTCACATTTCTTTCAGCACTGGCCTAGGATTTTTCTTAGGACATACCTGTATAATACAGGATTACTGTGCTCCAGAAAGAATATTTTATAATATCCTCCCTGAGGGGAAATATTTTATTGTTATTTATTGAGCTGCCAATGATTTAAACTGATTTGATATAAAGCATGGGGGTGGTCATGGTCCCTGAAACTTGCAAAGTATTTGAGTTGAAGAATGTTTTAAATTTTTATTGAAAATGATAAAATGTTCCTGTTTCTGATCTCATATGAATTAAATATGCCCTGTGATTTTTTTTGATGCTTCCTATCCAGCATTCTGTTTCATTGTTCAATTTTAGGGGTATATGTCCAATGATTTCTCCTGTGCATCATAATCACACTGGTTAAAAGCTTCCTTGGGGCTCATTCTCATCTCGTTTAGCACTTCCCATGGTCCTGATCAGAGCATGGAGTCCACTTTCACTTCAAAAGTCGATCTGTGCTTGGATCCTCTCAGTGGGGTGCTGAAGACACACTGAGCATTTGGTCCTTCAGTTCCCATTACAATTCCTCTGAATTTCAGTTGGCAGAAGATGAGACACTAGTGTTTACCTAGATTATATTTAAGGAGGATCTCTGTGGAGTACTTGAAAGAAAAAACTTGCCAAGATAAAACCTGGGGAAAACTTTTTATTATTCACATACATGAAATTTGGATGTTTATCTTGAGGTCTAAACATAGTGAGCCTAATTTGCTTTCTCCTCCACAGAAAGGAGAGCAGATTGGCATAAAACGTGCCATATGAAAAGCCTGGCATGATTTCACTTAGCATGTGGGAGGCAATAATTTTACCAAATGAACAATGTGCACCATTGGGCATAGTTGAGGCACAGTGGGCAGGAGTTGATCAAGCTGTATCTGCATTTTGCCCTTTTGTGCATTGATCCTCTCCCAACTGCATGGCCATAGCTTATGTCCAGAATTGGGGAAAGGATATGAGGAAATAGGAAATCAATGGATGAGAAGAACATTCTCTCATCATTTTGGCTGCAGGTAAATAATTAGGAGGGTGAGTTGTTAATCTACTTCTGGGATCAGGTCTTTATTTAAATGAAAATTTATAATCATTTTTCGATCATTTTGGGGAGATCAGACATAATCTGATTTATGCTAAGAATATTCTGCTCATTTTTAGCAGAAAATGCACATATGTTGTCCATAGTAGTTCAGGGTGCTCGCAAGTATGAAAAGTGAATATGTGCAATTGCAAAAGTACTGATTAAGCTACACGTTTTATATTTCTACATGTCATTTCAGGTTTAAAGACTAGGAGGAAAAAAACTTCAACAGTGAGACTGTAACTGTCACTTCTATTCTTTATAGAGAGCACATGCTTACTGTTTAGCGGTTTCCTATGTTTGCCTCTTCAGATGGTTTCAAGGGCTGTGGTTTATTAGGCCAGCACAGTAGTTTGCTTCATATAGCTAAGGAGGTTGAAGATTGTAAGGCCATAATCTGCAGCTCTGGATCATAGGCAAATTATAAGGATATGAAGAAGGCAGGCTGGGTGCCTCAGTGTTTTAGCGCTGCCCAGGGCAAGATCCTGGAGACCTGGGATAGAGTCTCACGTCGGGCTTCCTACATGGAGCCCACTTCTCCCTCTGCCTGTGTCTCTGCCTCTCTCTCTGTTTCTCGAATAAATAAATAAAAATCTTAAAAAAAATAAGGATATGAGGATGAATTGAAGAGTTGATGATCTATTCTAGAGCCAACACTCTCCTAGAAGATCAATTAAATAATGATGAAGAATAAAAAAAAGTCCAACATCCCATCTACAATTCAAAAATCCAAAAAGCTCTGAAAAACAAGAATGTTCCTCTGCTACCCCCACCCCCAGGGAAATGTGAGATAAACTCATGTGACTTTAAAATCTGAGCTGAATTCATGGGAAGATATGTATTGTCTTTTTTTAGGCTACTTATGTTCAGGGCAGAAATATTAGTATGTGCCTAACGAGGTAGTTCTTCAGATAATTCTGAGGATGTTCTATAAGTCATGGTTTTGCACTGTCTTTATTTTCTAAGGTCTGAAAACACCTTCTATCTGAAATATACCTGGCAAACATACTTTTGATATGCTATTCTAGATCTAAGTTTTCTACTTTGTGTAAAATAGGACATTAATAAATATCAGTATATTTGAAAATTTCACACTGAATCATTCATCTAAAGTTTAAGAATGATTTAAATATATTTATGAATATATTACATATATATATTCCCAAACATTAAGGATTTTATTTATTTATTAATGAGAGACACACTGAGAGAGAAAGAGAGGCAAGAGACACAGGCAGAGGGAAGAGCAGGCTCCAAGCAGGGAGCCCGACGTGGGACTCGATCCCTGGTCTCCAGGATCACTCCCTGGGCTGAAGGCGGCGCCTAAACCGCTGAGCCCCCCGAGCTGCCCACCTTCTCTTTTCCTAACATGAGAAAGGATAAACCAAATGGCATTACCTACTTAAGATGAGGAGTGTTAGTGTATTCTTGAAAATAGTCCTTTCAGGATTCATTATCCAGTGGGCAAAGGTAACCTGAGAAGGTGGGAAGATTGTCAGATTTGAAGTCATCAAACCGGTATGCCTTTAAAACTATGTGCTTTTAACTAAGTCGCTTAGTTTATTAACTCTATGAAATTCAGTATTCATATTTGAAAAGGGGAGATTACTAAGAGAATGAAACTAAGTCAAAGTATATGCTGCATGTAAAATGCTTAGAGGATTTCTATCTTCTACACACTTACCATTTTAGGGGGAGGCAGAAGACAGGAAAAAATGTAACAGCTGAGAAAATGCTCTTATTGCTCACAGTCATTTTTTAAAGATTAAAAATAATTGATAATTAAGATAGAACTCAATTCTCCTTTGTAGGAGTGACAATAATTGTGTATGTGTGTGTATCATAGTGCTAGTTGATGCACTGTAAATATATAAACTGGCTAAATCCTCCTAGCGCCTTTGAGGTAAGTAGTATTGTTGTCTTATTGCTTTTCTGCAGATGAGGAAATGGAAGCACACAGAGGTTAAGTAAATTTTCCAAGGTCACATGGGTGATAAATAGCAGAGCAATGATTTGAATCCTGACAGTATGAACTTATAATATTCATATTATGCTATATATCTTATACAAGAGTGTCTCTCACTGAAAATTGATCATATATGGAGATCTTTTACTAGAAGACTGTCAAAGCATAGATGAAAATTCTGCTCTTGGCAAAAAAGTTTTTCAATGAGATACTATTGTGTATTCAGTAAGGGTGACGGGAACTAATTATTGGTTCCTGGAAAGAAGATCAAAGCCTATAGTGAGCTGTGTGGACCAAAATGAAATTTTCTGAACTTTGAAGATAAAAATCACATTTCATATTTTGTTAATCTGGTTTTGGATATAATCTTTTTAAAACTTAAACTTCAAAAGTTAACTTCCTCTGCAAGTTGTAATGGCTTTCTAAATTAAAATTCTAGGTTTGTTATCAAATAGGTCTTTGAACTTGCGGCAATTACTTAGCTTTTTTGTATCCATTAAAATCATGACAATTAGTGACAGAGTTACAGTTTAAAGTCTGTAGTATAGGATTACAGAACTTGAAAATGATTCAAAGGATAGAGCATATAGTATAATATTTAGAATTCTTAATTGTTTCATTTCCTTTGTATCTCTGCAGACAATGAGCTGAAAAAAGATTCAGCCATTTTGTGTAATTATTTTTTACAACACTTAATGACATGCTGTGATCAGCAGACAGTGCTTCCTTCATTTTCAGAGCAGCCAAACGATTATATATGAGATTTGATCATGGAAAGCTGTCTTCATTTAAAGAAGTGCTTCTCATGTGTCATTCCATTTCTTTTAAAGCTCTGCTGTATTGTCTTTTCTTTTGTTTCCCCAGCTGTCACTCAGTTCTTGGCTCAGTCAGCTGGATTGTGCATGTTATTTGAGGTTAATTAAAATCAGTGATGAATTATAAATTGAGGTGCAAAAATCAGGGTGGCAATGAATGTGAAAATTTAAAACCAGTTGAATGCAGCCTACAGGACACCAAAAATCTTGGGCATTGTCAAAGATAAGAGCAGAGCCTTGTGGGAATTATTAAGAGTTTATACAGTGAAGTTGACATCTACTTTTGATTCTAATTGTATTCTCAAATATAAAATTCAGAAATCATTTTTACAAACATAGGCAACACAATGCTCAGTTATTGTAATCATTAAAAGAGTACATAAGGTAAAACAAGCAATTATAGTCTAACTCCACAATCAGCAAGTGTGTTTATTTTAGCTTTCAATATTAGTTTAATAGGACTTCCAAAGCAAAAACATTGAATTTTATATCCTTCCCTTGAATTTTACATCATTCACATATCCTTTAAATACAAAATAAAAATACTATTTGGAATTCTAATGCTTGATTTCAGTTGATTTAATGGCTCTTATTTTTTGAAAAGACAAAATATATATAGCAGTGTTTCAATATATTTTGATATTTTATGCTTATTATTTCATACAACAGATATTGTGGGATTCCTCTATAAGTTCCACTTTGTGTGTATGGTTAAAAATAATTAGGAGAACACAGTGAATCAAGTGCTGAGCTTCTCACTATGGAAACCACAAGCCAAATCAATCAGAATAAAACAAACAAAAATTCAGTTCCTCAAACACAGTAATATATGTCAAATACCAAATAGTCCCGTATAGCTAATGACTAAGGTAATAGTGCAAATGCAGAACATTTCTATCATGGCAGAGGGTTCTGTGGTACCATGAGTTCAAAACAATAGTTCATGACTTTGTTAAATATGGTAAATTAGCATATGTAATTCCATATTTTAACATGTAGATAATCTGATGATTGTAGTCCTTATCTCTACAGTATGGTCATTTTAATAAGACACCAAAAATTAGGATTCACTATAACTGTGCCAGTTTTGACCAGTGTAGATTTATTATAATTTTCTATTAATTAAAAAAATAATCATTTTTGAACACTTTATCCAAACTAATAAAATTTAGGAGGGATTTGTCAAGCAATGAATATATATTTTTGAGAATATACCGTTGAAAGTATAATATCCTGTAAGTTGTGGTTGAAAGAACATATAACCCAGGGCAGAACAAAGTCTTTGACCTTGAACAGCATATAATCTAATTATAGATATAACATATATGCAAAAGGTTCTGGGCAAATATTTTATTACAGGGCTTCTTTTTTTAAGATTTTATTTATTTATTCATGAGAGACACAGAGAGAGGCAGAGACATCTGCAGAGAAAGAAGCAGGCTCCCTGCTAGGAGCCTGATATGGGACTCGATCCCAGGACCCTGGGATCACGACCTAAGCCAAAAGCAGATGCTCAAACACTGAGCAACCCAGGCATCCCAACATGGAGTATAGTAGGGCTTCTGATGAGAGAGATAATTTGTCTTGAAAATCAGGAAAACCTTTGTAGGAAAAGGTGGAATTTCAGATAGATCCTGATAAATTAAGAAAATAAAAACAGTCTTTGGCAAATTGATCAAAACAACATATTAACTATACAATATTTGGAGTTATCTAGTTTAAAATTTGAAAGGAAAATTCAGGATTTATCTAGTTGAATAATCATTCTCAGTTCCATAAGATGTGATACTTACTTGTAAACAAATATATTTTAATGCCTCCAGATTAAGATGGCCATTAAGATGGCCAAGCTCTCCTGAGCTTGATGGAAATTCAGACAGATTTTTTTCCTGACTCTGGGTCCCAGACTTGCCTTTTCATACTGCATTTACTTTTTTTTAAGTTTTTATTTAAATTCCAGTTAGTTAACGTACGGTGTGATGTTAGTTTCAGGGGTACAATCTAGTCATTTAAAACTTCCATACACACTCCTTATCACAACAAATAAACTCCTTAATCCCCATCACATATTTTACCCACCTTCCCTCTTTAGAAAATTTGAAGTTGCAAATTATTTCTCTGACCCTTTGAAATGCAGATAAATGTTTTCAGAGGTCTCTTCCCATTTTTATGACTTAGAAATGTCTCTCCCAAATACCTAGGAGCCATTCTTCTGGCAGGTAATCATCAAGAAAGACAGCACTCTTACTTCCCAGGTCTGTGGGAGAATAGGAGCTGAACTTCAATAAACGACAATTAGCAAACACATATCCCCTAATCATACTAACCAACCTGTCCCCTAATGTCCTCCAATACTTTTCCACTAGCTCACTAGTGCTTAAAACAGGGTTGAACTTAATCTCTCTCCCATATTTCAGTAGTCTTGAATGAAATCTTCCTTGACTATTTTTCCAGTGCAATTTTTCTTTGAGAACCTGTATTATTATGTTTGTGTTGCTGCTGTAACAAAATAATCATAAACTTACTGATATAAAGCAATGCAAATTTATTATCTCATAGTTCTGGAGTTCAGATGTCCAAGATTGATCTCCTTGGGCAAGGGTCAAGGTGTTGACAAGGCTTCATTTCCTCTGGAGGCTCTAGTTAACTGCTGTTTTCCTTGCCTTTTTCAATTCAAAATGAATTATTATACCTGTTAATGATATGACCTTCTTTTTCACATTATCTCTTCATTTTTGATGTTCAGTATTAGTAACATTTATAACATCTTTAGTGTTTTGTTCATATGAGACAAGTGATGCCAGTACTGACAAATAATTCATCTTGTAAACAGATGATTGTAAATTTATGATATCAATAAACATAGTATGGTACTGCAAATGTATTTTCTCTTCCTTACTGTTTTTCTTAACATTTTTTCTCTTGCTTTAATGTAAGAATACACAGTATATAATGCATATACAAAATATGTTAACCAACTATTTGTTGTTAGTAAGGCTTACAGTCAACAGTAGGCTATTTAAGTATTGGGGAATCAAAATTATATGGATTTTTTTATTGTCTGGAAGGTCAGCATAGTTATGAATGCCAAAACAAGAAAACAGATTCAACAGACGGTGATATATTAATAACTTACATACCACTAGGGGTGGTGGAGGGGGAGGAGGGCGGGGGGTGGGGGTGAATGGGTGACGGGCACTGAGGGGTACACTTGACTGGATGAGCACTGGGTGTTATTCTGTATGTTGGTAAATTGAACACCAATAAAAATTAATTTATAAAAAATAAAAAAAAAAACAAAAAAAAAACCCAAACAAACAAAAAAAAGCCTTTTGTGTCAGGAGTGCAATTTCTAAAACAAAGGAAAACTCCTTGGAAAAAATTGGGTGCAATTTTTTTTTAATAATAATAGGGAGCTTCCATTTTTGGAAATTCAGTGTATGCAAAAACCATCTAAAATGCTGTGTATTTATATGTAAAATGTGATATATTAGCTTGACATAGTTAAGAACTGATTTGTCACCTGCATAAATGCCTGCTGAGACAGCCAAAATTCGTGTGGGACACATAACAATTTTTCATTGTGTATAGTTGTGCAACATTTTGAAGGATAATGTAAATCTCTTGTGCCTATGCTGTGAATAACAGCATACCTCTTGTGACACATGCACCCTTCCTTCACCACCACATACACAGATTTCCCAAGCTTTCCAAAACAACTTTTGCAGACAGCACTTCCTACCCTTGAAAGTCACCAATTTTCTAACTTTCTCATTTTATAGAGAAGATCCTGCAGTTACCATTGGTCAACTGGGAAGTGGTATTTGGAGATTTAGTCTAGGTGCAATTTCAGATGTTGGAAATACATTAAAGAACCAAATTTTCTCAATTTTTCTTTTCTTATAGGTGTTTTTTTTTGTTGTTATGGAAGTGATCAAAAATAATTTAAAATTTAGAAAAGTATATTGTATAATATATTAGAAATTGATGCTTGTCCATAATGTATTTACTAAATAATATTTATTACGTGCTTATTATGAGCTGGACAAGAAAGAGTACTTGAGAGAAGGTGGTACCATGCTATGCATGCTAAAATTTTTGCAGCTTATTCTTTCTTCAGTGAAAGGAGTGGTACTGTTTTGAGCATGGGAATTAAATAATCTGATTTGTATTTCAACAAAATTCCTCGCTTCTGAGAGAATGGAGAATGATAAAGGAATGGGAGGAGAATTAAGTCAGAGGGACTAAAGAGTAGAATAGATGAGAAATGAGAATGAGTACAGCTACAGTGTGATGGTAGATAGAAGTGAATAAACTTTACATATATTGCAGAGATAGAACTGACAAGACTTACTGAAAGATTGAATTTCTGAGGTATTGGAAGAAAGCATTTTCTGGATTGACCTCTTGGTTTCTAAATTAAGAAAATCAGTTACATATATTGATAGAGTTTAGAATGGAAGGGGTTATCTATGGAAAAAATGACCTTGAAGATTATTTTATTTGCCAGGATCTCAAGGTTGGAATACCCATATTTAAATTTCTTTGCAGATTTTAATACATACATTAAAGTTTATGCATGATGCAAGTAAAAGAAAATAGTTAAAGAATAGAAGGGTGTAATTCTTCATCGCTATTCATAATTATGGAAACATTTTTTTATGGAGTCTCAGCTTTTCCATAGAAAGTTACTGGAAAAATTCTGACAGATAATTATACTAAAAATCTCAGTTTCAACAATTTTTAATATCTTCTATTGTCTTCTTCACAACTCAAGCAAATAAATGAAAATAATTCTTTTGAGTAAGCATTTCACAAACCATTTTCATAAGTGGCATTTTTTGCACAAGTTATATCCCTAGTCAGTACTTTCACATATTTGTGTTTTTAGGTTGTTTTTTTCTATGGAATTTATGCCTAAAAGTCAGTGATATGGGATGCCTGAGTGGCTCAGTGGTTGAACATCTGCCTTTGGCTGAGGGCATGATCCCAGAGTCCTGGGATGAGTTCTGCATTAGGCTCTCTGCATGGAGCCTGCTTCTCCTCCCTCTTCCTATGTCTCTGCCTCTCTCTCTGTGTCTCTCATGAATAAATAATAAAATCTTTAGAAAAAAAATCAGTGGTATAATTTCCTTAGTTGGACAAAATACTCTGAGTAGTAAAATAGAAAGAAAAGGACACTCAGGTTACTGAGAACTTAAAATAGCACATTTTAAAAAAATATTATTTATTTATTTATTTATTTATTTATTTATTTATTTATGATAGTCAGAGAGAGAGAGAGAGAGAGAGAGAGAGAGAGAGAGAGAGAGGCAGAGACACAGGCAGAGGGAGAAGCAGGCTCCATGCACCGGGAGCCTGATGTGGGATTCGATCCCGGGTCTCCGGGATCGCGCCCTGGGCCAAAGGCAGGTGCTAAACCACTGCGCCACCCAGGGACCCCTAAAATAGCACATTTTTAAAGCCTTGTGACAGATGAAGTCACAAGAGCTCAAACCATTAAATAACACATCAGAGACTCAACATTTAACAGAAAATATTTTCATTAAAAATGAATTAAATCTTATTAGTTTGCATATACCTTGAGTTCTGGTAGTTTGATTGTTTAAAGTTCTGAAATTTGAATCTTGTCAATAAAAAACTGTGTTTACAAAAAGTAGGTGCTATTTTTTTCCAACAAAGTAAAGACAAATCAATGATATTCTCTGTCCTGATTATTGCTATGTTAATATGTTCTCACTAATTTCCATTTTATTTACATTACATTGTGTGAGATTATGCAACTGAAGGTAAATAAATATCAAATTAGAAACAGCGACCAGAGCAATCTATTACTCATTACTGGATTTTATACTCCATTATTTAAAATCACAGACACTCATATACACACTCTTACACATGTATATGTGGTCTATAATAGGATTAAAATTGCATTATACTGAACCATTTCTTGTTACCTTCTCCTAAGGCAGTTTGCTTCTTTCCATTAAATTAATAATTCTTACCGACAATCTTTATTCTGTGTTATTAATTAAAAATATAGGGGCTCCAGAATTACATAGAACATAATTCAATTCCTGTCATCTCTTTTGTACCTCTCCATCACTTTCAGTAATTTAGTCAACCACGCAGGGTTCTAGTATATTTCTCTCTAATATGATGCTAATATCCTCTCTGAATGGATAATTCAGCCCAAATCAAGCCACTGATGATTGCAGTCCAACCTCAGGAGAGACTCCACAGCCTGTCTGCCTAGTTGGGTCACTCCTGAAATCCTATTCCATAGAAACCATGAGAAACAATGAAGGCTTTTTCGTGTTTTAAGCCACTCTGTTTTACAGTGATTTGCTACATAGCAATAGATACCTAGTACAGATTTTGGCATTAGATACCAAATGAGGACTGATATCCTAATAGAAATCTAAATATGTGGCAGTAATTTTGGAACCTAATATTAGGCAGATGTTGAAATGGCCTTGAAGAAACTGTGAGAGAAAGCCTTAAGATCCTTGAGGAGACTGTGGGAGAGTACTTAATGGAAAGTAAGAACGCATTGCTAGAAACTTGAGAGAGGATCATTGTAGAGTAGTGAAAGAAAGTTTCACAACACTTTTTAGCCCCTGCAGAAATGTGCAATTTAGAAAGCTTATCTCATGAACTGATCTAGCTAAAGAAGTTTCTAGCCAGAATGTTGAAGATGTCACCTGGCTTCTTCCAGCTGATCAAAGTAAAATGTCAAAGGAGAGACATAAGTCAAAGGAAGATTTGTTAAGTATAATGGAGACAGGATTTGCAGAGTCTGATACTATGTTTTTTATCTTCATTCACAGCTTTTCCAAATGACAAAAAGAAATGGCAAATGGCTGCCAGGCAGAGGTCAAATCTGTGGCACTTTCAGGAAAATGTGATCTAAAAATAAAGCCAAGGTTGTAGTAATGAATTTTTTTTTTAATTTCAGAAAAGTCTAACATTCCTCTAAGAACATTTTGTCATATAAAAGTCCACTAAGGATGTTAAGAATATGCCTCACAGAACCTCCTCCTTTAAACTCTACATGTAAGAATCTTAATGGAGTTGTCCCTTAACCAACGTAGTATATTCCCAAGGAAGAGAAGAACTTTTTTTTTTTAAGATTTACTTATTTTAGAAGGAGATTGAGAGGGGGAGCAGAGGGAGAGAATCTTCAAGCAGACTCTCTGTTGAATGAGGAGTCCAATGTGGGTCTTGATCTCATGATCCATGAGATCATGACTTGAACCTATATTCAGAGCCAGATGCTTAACTGGCTGAGCCACCCATGTATCCTGAGAAGAATTTCTTTTAAAGAGTTGTATGCATGTGGTATTTATATAATGAAGCAAACATAATAAGATTCATATGAGGTTCACAAAGTTTTGAAGACGATTATACTACCAGAAATACCTTCTGTTTCAATTCAAAAGGACAGCCACAACACAAAATGAAAACAGGCACATGGATTCCCTTATTGTTATGGACAAGAACAAATTGAAAAAACTTAGCTGCAAACACAATCCCTTTTTAAATGGAAAAGAAAGGATACCACATAGAGTAGAATCTAGAATCCAAGGGACTAAACAAGGAGTCAAGAAGAATTACTCCCAGGCAATAGGGATAATTTCTAATTAAAGAATTGGCATCATGTGCCAGGACAAGTACCAGAATTGTTATGGAACAGTGATAGCTCTGTGTTCCCTTTTCCTCTTTTTGAAAATGAAGGTCTAGAGAGGTTATTTGTATAGTGGGTGTATGGGGAAGGGGGGTAGGGAGAAAATTAACTTGTCACTTAGTTAATAGGTCTTTAGTTGAAAGGAACTGTTTCCAAGTAGTTGTACGTGAGTAATCATACTTGAAGTGCTTTCTCTTCTCTACACTTGCAAGCTGAATTTTTACTGATTTAGTACTTTTTAGGGTCTTGAGAAGATTAAGGGATTTTTGCACACAGAGTCCTGAATTTTTAGGGATCAGTTGATAAACTGTGGTCACACTCTGAGATAGTACCCAGAGATGCTCTCCTGCTCATATTCAGTTCTTGTTTAGTACCCCTCCACATGAAATGAAGGCTGGCCCTATGTACCCAACAGACTATAGGAGAAGGAAGTTTGCAAGACTTCTATAGGTTTTAAAAGGCATGTATGCTTTGGACCTTGGACTGTTTGATCATGGGAAAGCCACATACCATGCCATGAGGACACTCAAGCTGCCCTAGGGAGAGATCTGTATGGAGAGAAGCTGAGAATCCCAACTATTGGCTACTACCAATTTGCAAACAACATGGTTTGTGTGATCTATCTTGGAAGGAGATTGTTTAGTCCCAATTAATTATTCAGAAGACTGCAGCACAGATGACAACTTACTGCTACCTTATGAGAGATGTCAAGTTAAAACATGACACCTACACCACTCCTAATTTTCTTACCCTCAGTAACAGTGAGAGAGAATAGTTGTTGTTGTTTTAACCTCAGTTTTAGGATGCATTTTTGCAGCAATAGGTAATATCCCAGTGAAGGAGACCTGATTCCAGTTCGTACTTTTAACACTTCGCAAAGGTAAATATATTTGTTTACCATTATCTTCAGATATGAGAAAGAAATTAGGTATATCAGACAACATACAGAAAAATTCCTAAGAATATTGATCTAGACCTTGAATAGGGAAAGTGAGAATTGAAAACAGTTAAGTTTTGGTTGAAATAATGAATGAGAGAAAAAAAATCACATTATATTGGTCATATAACCTGGCTTAAAATAAGTTATAATTCATAATATTAAACTTTATGTCCCTCAGGAAAATGAATCATCTGAGTTCAAAACTGAATTAGCTCTTAGTTATTAGAGTATCATGGAAGAAAATAAGTTACTGGAAGAAAGCCCCCGCTTCTGATGTAATTAGTAAACTTAATGGAGAGTGTCTTGTTTTCTAGTAAGGGAGTGTTGCATATGTGGGTGAAGGTTGCGATTGGAGAACTGAGTCCTAGTCAGAAGATGGAGCTATTTGCATAAGCACACCTTCATGATTTGAATGGTGTCCTGAGACCTAGTCAACCTCATTATCCTTTCCCCAGAGAAGAGCTTTGTAAAAATCATGATATTTGTCCTCTTATAAATTTGTCTCTAGTGTTAGGGATCACATATTCTTTTAGGATGATAACGACCTTTGATTCCGCATGTTTCATATTTAAAAACGCGTCAGATTTCCTCATCTCTCCTTCTTAACTGTTTTATATACATTTTTGTGACTATGTATAGATTATGTTGGAGTATGAGAGACAATGTTTAAGATATATAGAAAGCAAATTATTAAAGAGAGGACTTCAGCATAACCATTAGCAATTAGAATGCAATTTTTAAAAATTTATTTTAAAGAGAAATTTCATCATTCTTACCCTCTTATGTTTCACTAAATTTCATTCATAATGAGTCTCTACTTATTTGTAATATGGTGGCTAATGATCACTTTATCAGTCCATGAATGCTTAGTAGGAGAAGATTTGTCAAATTTTATATTTTGGGGGGCACCTGGGTGGCTCAGTGGTTGAGCAACTGCCTTTAGCTCAGAACATGATCCTGGCATCCTGGGATTGAATCCCTGTGGGGAGCCTGCTTCTCCCTCTGCCTGTGTCTTTACCTCTCTCTTTATATCTCTCATGAATAAATAAATAAAATCCTTTAAAAAATTATATTTTTTGTACAGGTGAAATATACAATTGTATGTTTGTACAATAGGAATGGTAACTATTCAGCAACTTCTGTGTAGCAGAAACTGTATTTACATTTTGTTCTTTATTTATAATAACCTAATAGTGTGTGGGTTATCATTTCCATTAGAAAAAATAAAGAAACTGGTTTTCTTAAGGACAGTGAGTTGCCATAAATCACAAAATGTAAATGTAGGGATTCTGACTCTTTCTGATTCCAGAAGGGGGCTGATTCCATTGTACCATAGTACCTTCAATTTACAAACTAACTGGTCCTTGTAAATATGTCCTTGCAAATATATCTTTGTTTTGCTCGATTATAGTATATTTATCTTTGTTGATTTATGGTTTACTGAATTCTAGTTTGGTTTTTGCATGTCTAATTTCATTTAAGTTGTTTTTTAAATCTAATTTTCTGTGGTGTATCATTTTGAGTGCTTGAATTTCAGAAGCCATAGGCAGTCTGCCATCATCCATGTAGATGCCATTTTGTGTTTCTTTCTCCCTCAACTGAAATAAGAGCAACATTATATTTGATTTTATAATGTAGTTCTATATTCTGCAGATTCACAACTTGTAGAATGCTTGAACATTTAAAATCTGAGTATTCTAGATTAAAATTACATAGTGTCTTTATGGGGATCTGTATTTAAAATTCTTTCAAGCAGTCTATAACTTCTAATGCTGTGTATTCTAAACTAAAATTTGCAAATTTAGGGTCATAATACAGTTCTTACCTAATCTAAGTACTAAGGAATAAATAAAATATTTCTCTACAGCTAGCTCGGAGACTACTCAATATTTAGTCTTCTGTTAACAGATCTATTTGACCTTGAAAGAAATAATAGTATAAAGTGTACTTAAGTGCAATTTGGAAGTCTTTCTAAATTTAGATTTAATGTGTTTATTAACATTTGCATAGATAAGTGTCTACACAAAGGACTGACAGGAAAGATTGAAGGATTGAAAGACTGAAGAAAAGTATGTCATTTTTAGGGATAGGAGCCAGACCCTGAATGCTTAAAAACATTCTCATGAAATAATTGAAACAGATGGATGAGGATTTCTACACCACCGTTCATTCGATCACAGTGACTTAAAATGATTGGCTTTACGAAACTTGACATTAATTTTATTTTTGAATCCTGTCAGTTTCCACTTATTCCTTTGCTATTATCAAGATTGGGGGGAAAAAAAGAATCTTGGAGACATGATGGGAGCCATATAGTTATAGGCTTTTATATGTCACATTTTATCAATCCCTCCAAGTTGATGATTAGCATTGCTATTTCATTTCCAACCAGTAGTTGACTTTTATGATTAAAGTTGCAAATGATTCATTGTTACTTATTTAATAACTATAAAGTTAAATTTATTTTTCTCAACTTCACGCAGTACTGCTGGTTCAAACTCCCCCATTGCTATAGTCATTAGGTTAAGCCAGGTCACTTCATTCTTCCTGTATTATAACTTGTTTTAGTTTCCATCCTCCAGCTCCAATGATCTATCCTGCACAAGGTAGAGATCAGTCTTTCTAAAATACAAATTTTACTCACCTGCTAAAAATCTTGGAAAAATTCTATAACTGATATGTAGTGTACACAAAATGCAAGAAATAGTGCGGACATATTAAGACAGTTGTGCTGAATGGGCAGTGGGCCTTTACTGCCTGGATATGATCCTCGGATCACTTCCTTCCTTCTTTTTTATAGTATCTTAGTCAACTTTTGGAATACAGGGTCAACGAAGTAGTAAATATACCCACAGTGTGCTCCAAAAGCAATGGCATCAGGACAGGTTCCTTTTTATGAAAGGTGTTTTCAAATCAAATGCTGTTGAGTTAGGTACTTCTGTTAGGTTTTTATCCATTTGGAAGATGGTTCATGAGGACACTGAAAATAGCATTTGGAGGTTTCTATTTCAACATTAAATTACTCTACTTGAACAAAAAATTCTGTTGCTAGGACCTGATTCTTCTGAGCCTCAAATAAATTATGGGTGAAAATAATTTGAACACATGTCTCATAGCATAGGAGGAAAAAACCAAACTATACAAAAATGCCTCAAGAGAAAATCATTTCAATGACTTGCCAGAGAGGAAGAATGAAGCTATTATGCCTTAAACTAGCAGTTAAGGCCTTCCCCTGTCTGGCCATCAATTGTTTTCTTCCCTCCTACAATCCTATTACCTAAAAGCAAGTACCATCCATACTAATTCTCCAAATGTGCACTGTTCACCATATCTGAGACTGTTTAGTCTAACAAACCAATTGATATTTGCTGAAACAGAGCTCTAGCTTAAAGTACATTTCATTTTTGCAGCTGATAGCCTTTAAAAATGATAGCTTCTTTATGAAAATACCATTCTTTTCTGCACCTTCTATGAAAAACTTTAGCCCAGAGTTCTGTCTCCTCACATGGTCCATGGAAATTTTTGAGCATCTTTTTTACTTATTGCTTCTTGTCTTTTGTTATTAGTTATCTTTCCAAAGGTTTATGTGTTGTCTTTCCATGTAGGATATTACTCAAATGAGGATAAAGGCTACCATGCACTCTTGTGAATCCTTCATAAACCCTCGTATAGCTCTTGACACAAAGTAAATATGTAGATAATAATTTAAAA
The DNA here is from genome assembly GCF_905146905.1 of Nyctereutes procyonoides. Taxonomy (NCBI): domain Eukaryota; kingdom Metazoa; phylum Chordata; class Mammalia; order Carnivora; family Canidae; genus Nyctereutes; species Nyctereutes procyonoides. The sequence goes on from NW_026575130.1 coordinate 1,550,196, forward strand.
CTATCCATTACTAATTATATTTGTGATATGCTTATACTTGTAAACTAATCAAGTTTCTAATATTTCATTTAACAACATAAAATGTTTCATTGTTATGTGAATATAAAAGTAGGATAAATTTGTTTAGTAGTAAATAGGATGTTTGGGCAACATTGTATGAGAAGTTGGTATTTTAACCCAGTTTTATATGGCTGAAGATATTTTGTTCTATATATAAAATCTACACTGAAATTATAGTAATATTCATAGTCCTTTAATATATCCTATTAATGAATTTAAGGATGTATGTAGAACAGAGGTATTCTCTCTTCTGTGAAGTTCTCATGTGTCAAATTGATAAGTACTTGAATCATTTTTACCTGATTTTTTCCTATAAATTAAAAATCCTTGAAATAAAAATACACATAAATATACTGTATCTATGTTTTTTCAAACTGAATTCTCTAACTTCTTTAGAGATCTCAAGATATTAAAAAAGTGAGCAATCTACACATCCATAGGTGAACTGGGATGTGCATAATTGCATATGGCCAGTATGATATTTCAATAATGGAAGGCTGTGGTTTATTTCTAAGAGCCAATTATGATGGAAAATGTTTTGAAATGTCTTGGGTATTGGGGATAATTTTAATGCTGCTATCAGAATTTTAAATTATATTTTACCCTAAAGATAAATAATAAAATACTTAGGCCTTTTAATCTATTTTGCATAGGCATTAGAATTATTTGTTAACAAATCTAAATGTTTTTCTCTGTTGGAAATTCCTTAACCTTTTTTCCTCAAAGACTAAAAATTAGTAAAAATAATCAAAGAAAAAGTGTATAAAGTTAAATAATACCAAATAAGAAATAAGGTGTAGTTTCAGCAAGAATGATAAGACAGGATATTCATTGACACATACTTTTTCCTATTGATGAAATAATTTAAAATATTACTATATACTCCACAAATATTCAGAAAGACACATTTAACCAAAAAATATACTATGATTTTGGTGTTTTTGATAAATGTGTTTCTAGTCATTTTTCTTTTTTTATTAGAATACTCTAAGATATATAATTTTTACTTAAATATACAATAGTATTGTATTATATGTATAATATAAAGTAGTACTTATTTCAGACAGTTTATAACCTTGGTTGTAACAATAAGAAATCATTCTCAAGAAATTTACTACAACTAAAGAAATACGAAAAGCAACAATGTGGGACCTAATTTGAGAAGTGCTAAGCTACTCTCACTGTGTTGGCCTGATTCACTTTTGGCCATGCATCTCTCCAACTCATGTAAGTCCAATGTGTTATTCTTTACTTTTATGTACTATTTTAGATTTGAGGTTCAATTCTGCCATTAGTCAGATAAATTATAAAGATCTCCATATTAGTAGTTCATTTTTGGAAATACATTTTTCTTGTTGTCAACTTGCCTTGTCAAACACAGATCCCTAAGAAATGCAACTGGGTACATGACTCAGTCATTACCTGTTCTTTATTTTTTTTATTATTCCTTCAACTCAGCATTTTAAAAAATTTTACTTCCAATATAGTTAACATACAGTGTTATATTAACTTCAGGTGTACAATATGGTGATTGACCATTTCCATATATTACTCAGTGCTCATCAAGATACATGTACTCTTGATCCACTTCACGTATTTCACCCATCTCCCTATACCCATTTGTTTGTTCTCTATAGTTAAGAGTCTGTTATTTGGTTTGTTCCCTTTTTTCCCTCTCTTTTTTTTTTGTTTCTTAAACTCCACATATGAATGAAACCATATGGCATTTGTCATTGATTGGTTTATTTTGCTTAGCATTATACTTTCTAGATCTATCCATGCTGTTGTAAATTACAAGATTTCACTTTTTCTATGCTGAATAACGTTTCATTTTGTGTGTGTGTGTGTGTGTGTGTGTGTGTATTACTCTTTATCCATTCATCTATTGATGGATACTTGGGATGCTTCCACAGTTTGATCATTGTTAATAATGCTGCAGTAAATGTAGGGGTGCAAATATCCCTTCAAATTAGTTATTTCATATTCTTTGGGTAAATATCCTATAGGGCAACTCTTGGATCCTAAGGTTATTCTTTTTTAAAAATTTTTAAAAAGATTTTATTTATTTATTCATGAGACATACACACACACACACACACACACACACACACAGAGGCCGAGGCACAGGCAGAGAGAGAAGCAGGCTCCTGGGACTCCAGGATCACACCCTGGGCCAAAAGCAGACATTCAACCACTGAGTCACCCAGACGTCCCCATTTTTAATTTTTTGAGGAACCTCTGTATTATCTTTCACAGTGGCTGCACCAGTTTGGATTCCCACCAACAGTGCAGAAGGGTTCCATTTTTTTCTACATCCTTACCAATACTTATTTCTTGAGTCTTTGACTTTTGACATTCTCATAGGTGTGAGGTGATATCTCATTGTAGTTTTGGTTTGCATTTCCCTGATGATGAATGATGCTGAGCATCTTTTCCTGTGTTTTGGCCACCTGGAAATTTCCTTTGTGGAAATGTCTGTTATGTCTTCTGCTCATTTTTTAAATTAGATTATTTGCTTTTTTTGGTGTTCAGTTGTAACAATTCCTTATACACTTTGGATACTAATCCTTTATTAGATATGTCATTTGCAAATTTTATTTCCATTCAGTAGGTTGTCTTCTAGTTTTGCAGGTTATTTCCTTCACTGTGTAGAAGATTTTATTTTGTTTTTTTTTTTTGAAGATTTTATTTTGATTTAGTCCCAAGAGTTTATTTATGCTTTTGTTTCCTTTGCCTCAGGAGACATATATAGAAGGATATTGCTACAACCAATGTTGGAGAAATAACTGCCTGTGCTGTCTCCTGGGATTTTTATAGTTTCAGGTATCATTTAGGTCCTTAATCCATCTGAGTTTATTTTTGTGTATTGTATAAGAAAGTGGTCCCATTTTATTCTTTTCCATGTTGCTATCCAGTTTTTTCAACACTATTTGTTGAAGTGGCCTTTTTCTTATTGCATATTCTTGTTTTCTTTGTTAAAGATTAATTGACCTATTTTGTTTGATTAATTGATCTATTTTGTTCCATTGATCTGTGTGTTTATTTTTCTGCCAGTACCATAATGTTTTGATTACTATGGCTTTGTAATATAACTTGAGGTCTCAAATTGTGATAGCTTCAGTTTTTTTCTTCTTTTTCAAGATTATTTTGGTTATTCGGAACCTTTTATAGTTTCTTTTCTTTTTTTAAAAGATTTTATTTATTTATTCATGAGAGTCACAGAAAGAGAGGAAGAGACAGGCAGAGGGAGAAGCAGGCTCCTCTCAGGATGCCCAATGCAGGACTCCATTCCTGGATCATGCCCTGAACTGAAGGCAAAAGCTCAAGCACTGAGCCACCCAGGCATCTCACCTTTTGTGGTTTCATGCCAATTTTAGTATTGTATGTTCTAGTTCTGTGAAAAATGCTGTTGGCATTTTGATAAAGATTGCATTGAATCTGTAGTTTGCTTTGGGTAGTATGGACACTTTAACAATACTTGTTCTCCTAATCAATGAACATGGACTGTCTTTCCAATTCTTTGTAACGTTTTCAATTTCTTTCATTAGTGTTTTATAGTTTTCAGAGTATAGGTCTTTCAACTCTTTGGTTAAATTTACTCCTATGTACATTATTATTTTTGGAACAATTGTAAATGGGATTGTTTTCTTAACTTCTCTTTCTTCTGTCTCACTATTAGCGTATAGAAAGGCAATGGATTTCTGTATATTGATTTTGTATCCCACCAAATGCATAATCTTATCTTTGTGCTTATCTTACTTTTTAAATTGACTCCATTACATAGAAAAGGTCCTAAGCTCTATTGCTGAAGTCAAGAATCTCACGCAAATTTAATGAAATTAACTGGACCCACAGTCCCAAGCTGTCTTCTTTCAAAATGTGCCTTCCGAAGATTGAATCTCTCACTATGTGGATCCCTGAGCTTTTATTATCCCCACATCCCTTCTACATAAAACTCAATAGTGGAGTCAAACTATATGTTCTATATAAACAGTGGTAGATTATCTGTGTTCTCTCTTCTTGGAAGTAATTTTCTCTAGATTTTAACGTAGTGAAAGATGCTATTATTACTACTTAGGTATTTATGAGACAAATAACAGGCATAGCTTAGAGATGTAGTTCAGTTCCAAACCATGGAAATAAAACAAATATTGCAATAAAGCAAGTAAAATGATTTTTTTTGGTTCCTCAGTAGTTGTAAAAATTATGTTTACATTATATTGTAGTCTTTTTTGCTGTAGTCTTTTTAGTGTGCAGTGCACTATTTCTAAAAATTAACATACCTTAGTTAAAAATACTTTATGCTAAAAAGTGTTACCTGTCATCCAAGTTTTTGGAACGCCATAAGCTTTTGGTTGATGGAGTACCTTTATTCAATGTTGATGGCTGCTGACTCATCGGATGGTGGTTGCTGAGAGTTGCAATGGGATGACTGCAGTAATTTCTTAGGATAAGACAGCAATGGAGTTTACTGTATCTAGTAACTCCTTTCATGAATAATTTTTCTGTAGCATGATATGCTATTTGGTAGTATTTTACCACAGTAGGACTTCTTCTCAAACCATATTACTTATCAACTAAGTTTATTTATTATTCTAAATTCTTTGTTGTCATTTCAACAATATTTACAGCATTTTCATCAAAGGTAGATTCTGCTCAAGAAACTGCTTTATTTGCTTATACATAGAAGCAACTCTTCATCTGCTGGTTTTTTTCATGAGATTCCAGAAATTCAGTCACATCTGTAGTTACTTCCTCCCTAGAAGATTTGCACCCATCAAAGTCATTCATGAAGGTTGGAATCAACCTCTTTCCAATTCCTCTTCATGCTGATATTTTGACAATCCACAGATGTTCTGAATGGTATCCAGAATAATGAATCCTTTCCAGAATGTTTTCCATTTATTTTGCCCAGATGCATCAAATGAATCACTCACTATATATGGCAACTATAGGCCTATGAAGTATATTTCTTAAATAATGGGACCTGAAAATCAAAATAACTCCTAGATCCCTGGGCCACAGAATGGATATTGTATTAGCAGGCATGGAAATAATCATCTCATTGTACATCTCCATCAGAGCTCTTCGGTGACCAGGTGCCTTGTCAATGGAAAATAATCTTTTGAAAGGAATCTCTTTTTTCTGAGTGGGTCTCAACAGTGAGATTAAAATATTCAGTAAACCATGTTGTCAACAGATATGCTGTCATCTAGGCTTTGTTGTTCCATTTAAAGAGCACAGACAGAGGATATTTAGAATAATTCTTAAGGGCTTTTTGGATTTTTGGATTGGCACATGAACATTGGCTTTTTGGATTTTTGGAATTGCACATGAACATTGGCTTCAACTTAAAGTCACCAGCTGCATTAGCCTCTAACAGGAAAGTCAGCTGTTCTTTGAAGCTTTGAAGCCAGGCATTAGCATCTCTCTTGCCATGAAATTCCTAAGTGGCATCTTCTTCCAATAGAAGGCTATTTTGTCTCCATTGAAAATATGTTATTCAGTGCAGTCATGTTCATGAATTATCTTAACTAGATATTTTGGATAACTTGAAGCAGCTTCTACATTGGCCCTTGTGGCTTCACCTTGCACATTTGTGTTAGCTCCCTAAATCATCTCCATGATTTCTTTCCTTAAACCTCATGAACCAACCTATGCTGGCTTCCAACTTTTCTTCTATAGCTTTCTCATCTCTCAGCATTCATAGAAGTGAAGAGAATTATGGTCTTGTCCTGGATTAGGTTTTGGGTTACCTGAATGCTGTGCTGGTTTGATCTTCTGTTCAGAGCCCTAAAACTTCCTCCATGTCATCAATAAAGCTGTTCGACTATCTTCATGTATTCACTGGAGTAGCATTTTAATTTCCTTCAAGAACTTTTCTTTTGCCTTTATAATTTGGTTGATTGGCACAAGAGGTCTAACTTCCAGTCTGGACTTTTGTATGCCTTCCTCACTAAGCTTAATCATTGCTAGCTTTTGATTTGAAGTAAGAGATGGATGACTTTCTTTTGTTTGGACAATTAGAGGCCATTGTAAGGTTATCAACTGGTCTAATTTCAAAACGGTTGTATCTCAGGGAATAGAGAGGCTCAAGGAGAGGTAGAGAAATGGGAGAAAGGCTGGTCAGTGGAGCATTCGGAACACACTGAGTTCGTTGTGTTATATGGGTGCTGTTTGTGGCACCCCAAAACAATTACAATAGTAACATCAAAGATCACAGATCACTGTAATAGATATAATGGAAAAAATTTGAAATGTTGCAAGAATTACCAACAGAGTGACCAAATGCTGTTAAAAAAATGACACTGATAAACTTGCTTGATGCAGTGTTTCCACAAACCTTCAATTTGTAAAATGAATATCTGAAAAGCACAATAAATCAAAGTGTAATTAAATAAGGTATGCCTATAATTTCATTTAATGGAAAGAAAACCAATATTAGCCCAAAAGAAAGCATTATTATTGATATTATGAATAATAATGTTATAAATATAAATATGTATATAAAATATGAAACATATTGTTGAAAAATATGTCGTAAATGATTTAATTAGTCTTGAAATTAGTAAAATTAGTTTTAAAGTTATTTTCAGCCAAAATATTTACTTTTTTGAACCAAATATACCAATCAGTTTTATACTAGAATGTATAAATCCCGTCTTTTGGCCTTATTTGGTGTGTAACATTTAGTCAGATTTTACAACTAAGTCATAATTAGTGTATAACATTTAATCATATTTTGTTTTTAACAATTTATTTTAGTTTGTTCAGTTATAATAGTATTCATGATATAGGTGAAATAGATGGATTCAGTTTTCTACCACAGGTCCTCTATTAATACTAGAATATTTTATAATGTACTTGGAAATGACAGAAGTTAGTTATTCTTCTTTCAGAAGCTTGTATTACAATATCAGGAGTTCATTTACTTGTATTTATTAATATATATTAAGAGATAAATTTCTGAAAACAATCTTTTTAATGTAAAATTTTGATGTAATAAACACCTATCAGTGGGTATGTAGCTCTCATTTTACATTTTATTCATCTGTTTATCTTCTTTTTATCATCGGCTGGTTATACATAGTATCTAAATGGCCTATGCTAATGTTGCAAATATATGTTGTCCATTGTACAGTACATTTAGTATGTCCATTAACTAGTTGATAGTGGTAACCAAATGAGGATGGAATGGACATATGTCTGAAAGTGCTGCCCAGAGAATGGCCTCGCTTTTGGCCAAATGTCTTGTAAAGTGCCATATTGATTTTGTTATAAGAAACATTTGATATTCTGAAAAGAAATCAATAGGAGGCCCAAATAATTTAGATACTATCTCTCAAATCAATAGTAGTGTATATTGCTTTCCATTAGCTATTTGATGTGACAGTTGGAAGTCTATGTTTTTAAAGTTTACTTTATTATTTTTAAAAGTTGGTTATAAACACAAAAAAGTGATCTTTTAATATATTATTTTTAAAGTATAATTACTTTTAAAAAGGCTCTAGTTTTGACTTTGTTAAATAATTAAAATAAAGACATTTCTCTGGATTTTGGCTTATCTTTTAATAGATTTATTACAATAAGAGAACAATATGTCTATTCATTGATAATTTCAAAGTTTTTTAAAAGAAATTTAAGAGGGATGTTAGAATTCAATAACACTTGAAAAGGAAAAATACGCTAAAGAAAACCAATTAATAAAAATCATACCAAGTCACTGCAAGTGAACCAAAATGCATTTTGTTAATGTTTATTTATATTTATGCTAATAATGAACAGTCATAATAATTGAGTGTGGCTACTAAATATTAGTCATTAAGAAAACCAGAATGCAGTTGAGTAGTGTATGAAATTGAAGAATCACTTAGGATTTGACTGCTTTAAATAGTCTTGGATAAAAAAAAATAGTCTTGGATAATTCTTCTATTCAATTATTAGATTTCTAAGTCAATTCCTTGTAACTGATAAGCTATATTGCAAGCTTTTGAAACACATAAGCTTTTGAAAAATAGGCAAATTTTTATAATAAACATATTTAATATGCTTAGATAAGTAAGGAAAACTCAATGTACTATTTCAAAGTTCTGGGATGTCTGATTATAGATTTTTAATGTGAAGCTATGCCTAAGGGTTAGCTTCTAGAAGAGGTTAATAGTGTCAGTTCACATATGAATAAATAAAAATTGACAAAAATCAAAATCAGTGTTGATGTTTGTTTTTTACACGTTTGTTTTAGTGGCCAGTTAAGTAGCATGGAATGGAGGTACGGAAGTGTCTCATCTCTAAATATGAATCACAATAGTGACTTTATAACTTTGGGCAAGTTCTTCAGCTTTAGAAATCATGTTTCCTTTTCTATAAGTGGCAATAACATCACTTTCATGGCATTGTGAGGAATCAATTAAATAATGCAAAATTAAGATTTGAGAATACACACTCTAGTAAATAGTGTTGTTTTTTTTTTTACTTTTGCTTTAAATGTAAGTTAAAGTTTGCTTTAAAACTGTTTCACTTTCGATAGGAAAATCTCTCATTACTTGTCATAATTTTAGAAGCATTTATTTCTATTGTGCTCATCTCTCATAGGGTTTAAATAGACTATTAGTTATTAGATGGTAAACTTTTTCTTCAGCAGTGATTTTCAAACAGAATGGCAGATTTGGGTGTATATCTCTTACCTTAAGAAAATGATGGCATAGAAATCAAAATAGTTTATTCATATAATTGTTTGCACCATCTTCTCCAATCACCTAAGTGATGTGATGTGGGCAGTTAGACTGAAGGCAAAATGGCACTGAGGCCAATTTTCCCCAGATTCCTGGGACAGATTGACGACTCTGGACAAAGTGGCAGTTTGTTTAATGTAGTTGCTGCAACTGCTCTAGCCACTCTATATTTATTAACTATTCTAGACACATTAACTATATCGGGCTCTCTGAATCATAGGATAAATCATAAGCCACTTTCAACTTCCTGTGAGTCTCTACTTGACCTTGGACAAATCATATCTGATAATATGTTAATATGTGTGTATATGTGTGTACATATATATGTATACATACATACACATATATGTACTTCAAGAGAAATAGAACCAAGAGTTTATATTAGTTATGCATATATTATATATATGTATATAAACTATATATACATAGAGAGATAACAGAGAGACAGAGAATTCTTTCTTACTTAATTCTTACTTAAATTCTTTCTTACTCAGTCATTTATTCTATTCAGGCTGTCAACAGACTGGGTGAGGTGAACTTACATTGAGGAAGACAATATGTTTTACCCAGTCTACTGATTTACACTTTTTAAGGTTGATTTGTGATTAGAATCCCAAATCAACTGACTATAGGAGGCAGAAAGGTAGCATTATGAATAATGTAGGCTTGACATACACAAAACGGAAGAGGCTGTGATAAATTGGAGGACACATTTTCTTTCTGAAGATATTTAAACTTAATTAAAACGAAATGTCTCTAGATATGCATTCAGACATCTAGTGTGTGACACTTGTCTAGATGCTGTTTGGAAAATTAATTGTGGGGAAGGTGAATAGGGATGCAGTGGGTTTGTGTGGGAAGCTACTTCAATAAGGCAAAACGATAATGCAATCTTTGAAGATTGGTGGCAATAAGAATAGTGAGAAGTGAGTGTATTTTAAATATATATTTTAAATATATAAATATATATTGAAGATGGAACCAATTAAACAAACTGGATGGGGAGGTGGAGGAAAATATAGTAATTAAGTGTAGCTCCTAGACTTTTAGACTGTGCATCTGAGTTTTGATGGCATTTTCTGAGATTGGAAATAATGGACAAGAAACAGGCTTTGGGGATCATTTCATTTTGGATATGCTACATTTGAAATACTTATCAAATCCTAGGAAGGAGGCTTCAAGCATTTGGGTACACAGGTACAATTGTCTAATATTTTGAGTATAATTTTGAGTATTATCAGCATGGAAATACTTTTCAAGCCATGCAGCCAGAAGAGATCATTTGGGGAGATGCATTTGACATCATGGACTGAAAATGCCAGCCTTGATAGAAAAGATGGAGGAGGTGTATTTAGCAAAGGAGATTGGGAAGAGTAGCCAAGGGGGTAGGAAGAAAACCAGTACAATGCAAAGTCAAAAAGTCCTAAGAAAGTATGTCAAGAAGGAGGAAGTAGCCAACCTCAATGAAGGCTTCCAAGAAATCTTCTATAATGACAACAAATAGGAACCAATGAATTGGGCAATAGAGAGGTTTTTGGCAACCCTGATAAAAGAAGTTAAAATAATCGCAGAGGACAGAAGCCAGAATGCTGTGATTGTAAAATGAAATGGAAACGGATATGGAGCTATATCTGTATGCTTTAAAAAGTTTTATTCTGAAGTGGTAAAGAACGGGTAATATCTGGAAAGATGAATATCCATGGTAAAAGGGAAACTTTGTTTTGTCTTTTTAATTTTTAGAATAATGTTGGAATTGTCTTTTCTTTTTTACAGAATAATATTAGAACATTATAATACCAAACAAATAATATTAGAACATTAGAATACCAAAGTAAAACAAAGATAAATATGCTTAGAGTGAGAATGAATGAATGCATAAAGAGCACACAGGAAAGAGATGATTTTAAGAGTTATAGAAATATTTCTACTCTGTAACAAAAGGAAAGACAAAGAATATGTATTAGAGGCTTAGTCATATTTGTAGATTGGTGGTAGAAGATTAAGGAGTCTGTTTAAATTGCTTCCATTATCTCAATGAGGTATAAAGACAAGATCATCAGATGACAAAAGGATGAGGATGTTGGAATATTTAGAAGATCAGACTTTGTGCAATCAACCTTATATATATTGAGAAAGTGCACTCACTAGGAAAGTGTAATAGGATGGCTACAAAGTGTTCTTTTGAGTTTTGTGGTCATGAATTAAAATAAGACAAGTCCACACAGTGGTGTGATTTTCTCCACCATTTTAGGTGGTCCTTTGCACAAAAAAGGCAGATAGGTGGGTTTACCTGGTGTATTAGTTTTCTAGGGCTACTGTAACAAAGTACCACAAATGTAGCATAAGAAAATAGAAATATATTGTCTCTCAGTTCTGGAGGCTGGTGATTAAGGTATTAGCAGGGCCATGCCCCCTCTGAAACCTATAGGGAACCCTTTCTTGCTTCTTCCTAGCTTCTAGTGATTTACTGACAATCTTTGGCTTACAGTTGCATAACTCCAATCTCTGCTTTTGTAGCCCTATGACATTCTCTCTGCATTTCTCTCTTCACATGGTTGTGTTCTTTTTTTTTTTTTTTAATTTTTTTTTTTATTTATTATTTATGATAGTCACAGAGACACAGAGAGAGAGGCAGAGACACAGGCAGAGGGAGAAGCAGGCTCCATGCACCAGGAGCCTGACGTGGGATTCGATCCCGGGTCTCCAGGATCGCTCCCTGGGCCAAAGGCAGGCGCCAAACCGCTGCGCCACCCAGGGATCCCCACATGGTTGTGTTCTTATAAAGGCATCACTTGTATTGGAATTAGGGCCTACCTTATTCCGGTATGATCTCTAACTTAACTAATTACATGTGCAATGAATCTATCTCCAAATAAGGTAATATTCTCAGGTGCTGGGTTTTGGGATGTGGACACGTTTTTTCAGCAGGGGAAAATAACTTAATCTGTAACATCTGGGTTGATGTTTTTGCCAGGGGAATATGACTGAGGGAGAGACACAAAATTAACTGATTTCTTATAATTCCAGGTAGGTCAGGTATGTTTTTAGAACTCAATTCCTTACTTATAGAATAAGAGAGTTGGTCTGGAGATCTTTTATTTATCTTTCAACCTTAACACTGTATGATGTATTCATCTGTATTTTTAATTCATGTTATTTTAGTCAAAGGGGATAAATCTTGCCTATCACTTTTAGATACAAGACTTTTTAAATTTATTTTTGATCCATTTCTACAGCATAAAAATAAAATGGACATGTAGACTTTGACTATTTTAGGTAGATCTCAAAAAAAAAAGTTAACACAGGGATCATAAGATTCTGAAATTTGCTTTTCTCTACTTGCTGTTATTAATCAGAAAATTGATATACAACAGTGACTAAAGAAAATCTGAGCAGAAATAAAACAAGTGGATGAATACGGGACTGCCTATTGACTATAACCCTTAAGTTACCCTAAGACTGATGCTATTAAACTTATCTTCATATGATGCAATAAATAATATCTTGCAGTTCACTGATAAATGTAAATTGTAGTTTATTAGGAAAGTTACTCAAGTTTTATGTATAAAAAGAATTTATTTTAATATTTATGATTTTAACATCAGTACAGAGAAGAAAAAATATTGCAGTTCAGAAAGCACATCAGCTACTGTGATGACACTTATTTTTCAAAGACTCTACCTTCTAGTTCTGCTTTTAATTTTAAATTATCTAGCTTACTGAATATCTTCATTCTGCAGGTTTTTAAAAGAGCCTTTGGATTAACATATTGCCTTTCATCTCAGGAAGAAAATGCATGTATCTTCCTTGATGGATCTGCTATTCAAAGAACAATAATGCTATTTGGTTGACTACATTGTATATAACTTATATTCCAAATTATAATGGAAACATTTTTATTGAATGGTAGCAGAAATTAAAAATACAGAGGTGACTACGTTTCCGTCTGTAAATCAAGTGATATTAGCATTTTCTACAATATAGGAAAGATTCATTTTATTCTTTAGGTTCTGTGGTATTCTTAAAGACAAAATGTATTAGCAGAATTAAAATAAATAGGGCAGCCTGGTAGCTCAGCGGTTTAGCGCTGCCATCGGGCCAGGGCATGATCCTGGAAGACCCAGGGTGGAGTCCCACCTTGGGCTCCCTGAATGGAGCCTGTTTCTCTCTCTGCCTGTGTCTCTACCTCATGAATAAATAAATAAAATCTTTTTTAAAAAAGAATTAAAATAAATAAATATGATTATTAGCCCTTTAAAATGAGACTTATCTCTTTGTTCGATTTATTTATTTATTTATTTATTTATATTTTTTTTCTTTGTTTTATTTTTAAAATATACTGTGAAAAGAAATACACATGGGAAAAAACGTAGAGTGTAAAATGGTTCCTGAGTATTCCATGACTGTTTTGTCATACATCAATCTGTGTTCTCTACTCTGTCTAAAGAAAGCATTGAATTTGCATTCCTGGATTAAGAAGTAAATTCTTGCATTTCTCTGTGTCCCTGATTCCCGTACAAACCAACCTGCATGAAACCCCAAAGTTTTATTTGATTTTTTGTTAAGGGATAAACTTAGTGATATATAATTGCTACTCCTGCTTATCAGTTCACACATATTTATTGTCAATCTATAATAATATGCCTAAAAGTACTTATATATGGTAATGTATAAAGTAATAAATTCATACCATAAGCATTCTATTACATGTATGATAAAGTACCATTATTGTCATTTTTATAATTATGACATTTTGTTGATAGTATAACTATATAAAAATACATTTAATTCAGGATTCTTATTTAAAGGTTTACATTCTCTTTGGGGAGAAAGCAAGCTATTATAAAAACATGGACTTTGGACTCAGGCACAGCTGGATTCAGATCTTGATTTTATCATTTGCTGTCAGTGAGACACTGAGCTTTGTACTTTTCAGAAGAAATCCAGTGCAAATGAGGTCAAGCATAAAGAAAGCCATTGATTCATATACTTGTCAGGGAAAGATTTGTTTCTGTAAGTGCTCAATCCAGAAGCTCAAACAAGTTAGGTAAAGTTCTGTTTCTTTCTACATGTTTTGGTTGTGCCTTTCTCAATGTATTGATTTCTCTGTGCATGAAGTTTCTGTCCCAATGTCCAGAAAAATGGCCATGGCAATTCCACACATACACTCTGTATTGTATGCAAGATAAAGAATGCTATGCTGTCTCTTATTATCCTCATTTCAAATGTGAGGGAACAGTTTGGTTAACCTAGCTTGGATCACAAAACTTTCCATTTGGCAGGAGAGGACTATCATTCATGATAGAATGCCTTGTCATGACTATGTGGAATGAGAAAAGGGAGATTGCCAAAGGAAAGATGATTGAAAAAAGGACAGAGTATGAAAGAGATGGGAATTTAAAAATAGTAGAAGTTCAGCTACATGTATACAACTGTATACATGCATGACCATGGCGGGGGGAAGGGAGGTAAAGGAACAAGTACTTAATGAGGCTACATTATACGAGATATAGTATTAAGTTATGATAGTTATATGAGACTCCAGGAAAAGAGTGTTTTATTTTATAATTTTAGACAGGGATATCTTCAGAGAGAAGATAATAAAGTAGAATTTCAACTGAGCATAGGGTTTTTTTAGTCAGACAGTGGGAAGGTCACACATTATGAGCAATAGCTAGAGATAGGAAAAATGTGTTATGTTTAAGCGAACAAAGACATGTATTAGTCTTCTATTGCTACATAAAGAAATTACCACAAAGTTAGCAGCTTACAAAAAATACATGTTTTTTTTTATCTCATGGTTTCTGTGAGTCAGGAGTCCTGGCATGTTTTAGCTGGGTCCTTAGCTCATGATCTCAAGAAGGCTGAAATCAAGATATCAGGGCATAGTGCATTCCTATCTGCGGGCTAGACTGGGGAACCACCCCTTTTCGTGCTTTTTCCGGTTGTGCTGTAACTCATTTTCTGTGGTTATTTGACTAAGGTCCTCATTTTCTTTTTGGTTGCTGGCCAGGGACCACACTCAGCTCCCACATGATGCCAACAGTTCCTTGCCATGTGACCCTTTTCATAAGCTCTCCAACAGCATGGCAGCTTCTGTCTTCATAGTCAAGATGACAAAGCCCTTTCCTCCCTCTCTGTCTCACTTTTTGTAGTCTGCTAAGATGAAGTCTTTATACTGTAATATAATAATGGAAGTAACTTCTCATCACTTTGCCATATAACAAACTAAGACTGTGATACCCCATCATATTTGCCATATTGTATTGATGAGAAGCAAGTCATACTCACTGAGAGGAAATTATACAAAGACATGGATCACTAGGGAAGCTTAATAGGATATATATATATACCATAAGACAATTTAATAAAGATTGAGATAAGAATTAGTCATGAGGGTAGAAAAAATAAATAGAAGCCATATTATGAAATGTTTTGAATTTTTGCTAAGATATTTGACTATTATTTTCTGGGAAACTGAGCATTATTAAGAAATTTTAAGCAGGTAAATGGCATAATCAGATCTTTCTTTAGAAAAGACAATACTGCTGAGAAAATAAAGAATGTACTGGAGTAGGAGTGAAAGGTCAGAGAGATACAGCAAATGTCAGGAGTCTATGCAAGAGATAAGGAACCAGAAGGAGTGGGAATGGGAATTGAAGATTGGTCATAAAAGGTTCCATATTTTGAATTAAAAATGTAATTCAGATTTGTGTCTGGAATACCACATCAGTAAGATAAATCTTTGTTTTAAATATGTGCTTCTCGGAGAGGGGCAAGATGGCGGAAGAGCAGGGTCCCCAAATCACCTGTCCCCACCAAATTACCTAGATAACCTTCAAATCATCCTGAAAATCTACGAATTCGGCCTGAGATGTAAAGAGAGACCAGCTGGAACGCTACAGTGAGGAGAGTTCGCGCTTCTATCAAGGTAGGAAGACGGGGAAAAAGAAATAAAGGAACAAAAGGCCTCCGAGGGGGAGGGGCCCCGCGAGGAGCCGGGCTGAGGCCGGGGCGAGTGTCCCCAGGACAGGAGAGCCCCGTCCCGGAGGAGCAGGAGCTGCACCAACCTTCCTGGGCGGGCGGAAAGGGGCTCGCAGGGAGTTGGAGCAGGACCCAGGAGGGCGGGGATGCCCTCGGGCTCCCGGGGACACTAACAGACACCTGCGCCCCGGGAGAGTGCGCCGAGCTCCCTAAGGGCTGCAGCGCGCACGGCGGGGCCGGAGCAGCTCGGAGGGGCTCGGGAGCGGCTCCGCGGAGGGGGCTGCGGGGCGGGAGCGCGAATCCCACAGCGCAGGCCCCGGAGCACAGGGCGCCGGGACACAGCCCAGGATCCGGCCTCCCCCGGGACAGGCAGAGGCCGGGAGGGCCCAGGACAGCGAGGACGCTCCTGCCCCGAGCTGAGCAGATCAGCGGCCCCGCCCCGGAGCCTCCAGGCCCTGCAGACGGAGAACCGAGAGCCCCGAGCCCGTAGTTCCTGCGGAGGCTGAATCCAGGGCTCCAGAGCTGGCCCCGCCACTGGGGTTGTTCCTCCTGGGGCCTCACGGGGTAAACAACCCCCACTGAGCCCTGCAGCAGGCAGGGGCAGAGCAGCTCCCCCAAGTGCTAACACCTGAGAATCAGCACAGCAGGCCCCTCCCCCAGAAGACCAGCTGGACGGACCAGTTCCAGGGGAAGTCAAGGGACTTAAAGTATACAGATTCAGAAGATACTCCCCCGTGGTTTTTGTTTTTTTTTTCTTTTTTCTTTTCTTTTTGATTTCTGATTGCTGCCCCCACCCCCCTTTTTTTCACCTTTCTTTCTTTTTCTTTCTCTTTTTTCCTTTTTTTTCTTTTTCTTTTTTCTCTTTCTCTTTTCTTTCCTTCTCTCTCTTTCTCTCCTTTTCCCAATACAACTTGTTTTTGGCCACTCTGCACTGAGCAAAATGACTAGAAGGAAAACCTCACCTCAAAAAAAAAAGAATCAGAAACAGCCCTCTCTCCCACAGAGTTACAAAATCTGGATTACAATTCAATGTCAGAAAGCCAATTCAGAAGCACTATTACTACAGCTACTGATGGCTCTAGAAAGAAGCATTAAGGACTCACGAGACTTCATGACTGCAGAATTTAGATCCAATCAGGCAGAAATTAAAAATCAATTGAATGAGATGCAATCCAAACTAGAAGTCCTAACGACGAGGGTTAACAAGGTGGAAGAACGAGTGAGTGACATAGAAGACAAGTTAATGGCAAAGAGGGAAACTGAGGAAAAAAGAGACAGACAATGAAAAGACCATGAAGATCAATTAAGGGAAATAAATGACAGCCTGAGGAAGAAAAACCTACATTTAATTGGGATTCCCAAAGGCGCCAAAAGATAGGACTGTTCAAAATCTTTGGGATGAACAAAGCCGTCCTGAGGGGGAAATACATCGCAATACAAGCATCCATTCAAAAACTGGAAAGAACTCAAATACAAAAACTAACCTTACACATAAAGGAGCTAGAGAAAAAACCAGCAAATAGATCCTACACCCAGCAGAAGAATAGAGTTAATAATGATTCGAGCAGAATTCAACGAAATCGAGACCAGAAGAACTGTGGAACAGATCAACATAACCAGGAGTCGGTTCTTTGAAAGAATTAATAAGATAGATAAACCATTAGCCAGCCTTATTAAAAAGAAGAGAGAGAAGACTCAAATTAATAAAATCATGAATGAGAAAGGAGAGATCACTACCAACACCAAGGAAATACAAACAATTTTAAAAACATATTCTGAACAGCTATACGCCAATAAATTAGGCAATCTAGAAGAAATGGACGCATTCCTGGAAAGCCACAAACTACCAAAACTGGAACAGGAAGAAATAGAAAACCTGAACAGGCCAATAACCAGGGAGGAAATTGAAGCAATTATTAAAAACCTCCCAAGACACAAAAGTCCAGGGCCAGATGGCTTCCCAGGGGAATTCTATCAAACGTTTGAAGAAGAAACCACACCTATTCTACTAAAGCTGTTTGAAAAGATAGAAAGAGATGGAGTACTTCCAAATTCATTCTATGAGGCCACATCACGTTAATTCCAAAACCAGACAAAGACCCCACCAAAAAGGAGAATTACAGACCAATATCCCTGATGAACATGGATGCAAAAATTCTCAACAAGATACTAGCCAATAGGATCCAACAATACATTAATAAAATTATTCACCATGACCAAGTAGGATTTATCCCCGGGACACAAGGCTGGTTCAACACTCGTAAAACAATCAATGTGATTCATCATGTCAGCAAGAGAAAAACCAAGAACCATATGATCCTCTCAATAGATGCAGAGAAAGCATTTGACAAAATACAGCATCCATTCCTGATCAAAACTCCTCAGAGTGTAGGGATAGAGGGAACATTCCTCCACATCTTAAAAGCCATCTACGAAAAGCCCACTGCAAATATCATTCTCAATGGGGAAGCACTGGGAGCCTTTCCCCTAAGATCAGGAATAAGACAGGGATGTTCACTCTCACCACTGCTATTCAACATAGTATTGGAAGTCCTAGCCTCAGCAATCAGACAACAAAAAGACATTAAAGGCATTCAAATTGGCAAAGAAGAAGTCAAGCTCTCCCTCTTCGCCGATGACATGATACTCTACATAGAAAACCCAAAAGCCTCCACCCCAAGATTGCTAGAACTCATACAGCAATTTGGCAGCGTGGCAGGATACAAAATCAATGCCCAGAAATCAATGGCATTTCTATACACTAACAATGAGACTGAAGAAAGAGAAATTAAGGAGTCAATCCCATTTACAATTGCACCCAAAAACCTAAGATACCTAGGAATAAACCTAACCAAAGAGGTAAAGGATCTATACTCTAAAAACTATAGAACACTTCTGAAAGAAATTGAGGAAGACACAAAGAGATGGAAAAATATTCCATGCTCATGGAGTGGCAGAATTAATATTGTGAAAATGTCAATTTTACCCCGGGGCAATTTACACGTTTAATGCAATCCCTATCAAAATACCATGGACTTTCTTCAGAGAGTTAGAACACATTGTTTTAAGATTTGTGTGGAATTAGAAAAGACCCCAAATAGCCAGGGGAATTTTAAAAAAGAAAAGCATATCGGGGGCATCACAATGCCAGATTTCAGGTTGGACTACAAAGCTGTGGTCATCAAGACACTATGGTACTGGCACAAAAACAGACACATAGATCAATGGAACAGAATAGAGAACCCAGAAGTGGACCCTGAACTTTATGGTCAACTAATATACGATAAAGGAGGAAAGACGATCCACTGGAAGAAAGACAGTCTCTTCAATAAATGGTGCTGGGAAAATTGGACATCCACATGCAGAAGAATGAAACTAGACCACTCTCTTGCACCATACACAAAGATAAACTCAAAATGGATGAAAGATCTAAATGCGAGACAAGATTCCATCAAAATCCTAGAGGAGAACACAGGCAACACCCTTTTTGAACTCGACCACAGTAACTTCTTGCAAGATACATCCACGAAGGCAAAAGAAACAAAAGCAAAAATGAACTATTGGGACTTCATCAAGATAAGAAGCTTTTGCACAGCAAAGGATACAGTCAACAAAACTCAAAGACAACCTACAGAGCGGGAGAAGATATTTGCAAATGATGTATCAGATAAAGGGCTAGTTTCCAAGAT
The DNA here is from genome assembly GCF_905146905.1 of Nyctereutes procyonoides. NCBI lineage: Eukaryota > Metazoa > Chordata > Mammalia > Carnivora > Canidae > Nyctereutes > Nyctereutes procyonoides. Next base: position 1,569,661 of record NW_026575130.1, read on the forward strand.
CTATAAAGAACTTATTAAACTCAACAGCAAAGAAACAAACAATCCAATCATGAAATGGGCAAAAGACATGAAGAGAAATCTCACAGAGGAAGACATAGACATGGCCAACAAGCACATGAGAAAATGCTCTGCATCACTGGCCATCAGGGAAATACAAATCAAAACCACAATGAGATACCACCTCACACCAGTGAGAATGGGGAGAATTAACAAGGCAGGAAACCACAAATGTTGGAGAGGATGTGGAGAAAGGGGAACCCTCTTGCACTGTTGGTGGGAATGTGAACTGGTGCAGCCACTCTGGAAAACTGTGTGGAGGTTCCTCAAAGAGTTAAAGATAGACCTGCCCTACAACCCAGCAATTGCACTGTTGGGGATTTACCCCAAAGATACAGATGCAATGAAATGCCGGGACACCTGCACCCCGATGTTTCTAGCAGCAATGTCCACAATAGCCAAACTGTGGAAGGAGCCTCGGTGCCCATCGAAAGATGAATGGATAAAGAAGATGTGGTCTATGTATACAATGGAATATTCCTCAGCCATTAGAAATGACAAATACCCACCATTTGCTTCAATGTGGATGGAACTGGAGGGTATTATGCTGAGTGAAGTAAGTCAATCGGAGAAGGACAAACAGTGTATGTTCTCATTCATTTGGGGAATATGAATAATAGTGAAAGGTAATATAAGGGAAGGGAGAAGAAATGTGTGGGAAATATCAGAAAGGCACACAGAACATAAAGACTCCTAACTCTGGGAAAGGAAATAGGGGTGGTGGAAGGGGAGGAGGGCGGGGGGTGGGGGTGAATGGGTGACGGGCACTGAGGGGGGCACTTGACGGGATGAGCACTGGGTGTTATTCTGTATGTTGGTAAATTGAACACCAATAAAAAATAAATTTATTATAAAAAATTAAATAAAAGGGAAATAAACATCAAAAATAATAAATATGTGCTTCTCCAATGAGTTAGATTATAAAATCTCATGTAAAAAATGTCTAGTCACTTGACATTGAGAGTTTATTTATAGAGTTTTCAATGTGCTATATTAATAATGATGTGTTGCCTAAATATAAAAAATGTATATTCAATGTATTTTATTTAGCTATTTATATTTTATGTCAAAGCAAAATACCATGGATATTTTAATAATATTTTGCTTAATAAAAATAGAATCAAATTAGGGAAATCTTTTGGCTATGTATGATTCACTCTGGCACATAGGTTAGTTGTACACATCTTTGGTTCATTGTATTCCCTATTCATATTTGAGATATTATTTTGCAACTGATGATACTTTATCCTTGCAATTCAGGACTAAGCACAAATATTGTATGTGAACATTGCTCCTTTAATTCAGATAACATTTCATTTTTCCTTCAGAGGCTAATATTCTTTTGTTTTGCATATGCTGTGAGGTCCTATGCTGACAGCAAAGCTGAGTACCAAAACCATCTGTCAGGCCCCAGGGGACTTTGCTATTATTCACTGCTTCTTCATGGTGTAAGGTCAATACCACAACAAGGTATGTTTCAATAAATATGCAGTGAGGAGAGAAATTGTGTCAAAGTTGGAACTACCAGCTGTCAATACAACTAGTGACAAAAGAGTAGGGAAGTAGCCTTGAGGGTATACAGACTCATTTGGGAATTGGTTTCCATGGGGTAATGAGCTTTGTTCTGCAGAATGCATTTCAATAGAAAAAAAGTATATGTTTAAAGTGGCATCTTTTAGAATATTATCTTTCCACACAATCTCTCAAACAATATTGTTACATCTATGTATGTTGTACAATAAAAATATGTTTTATTGTTGACTGATACAACTATATGATATGATGTATATATTTTTTTCTCCAAAGAGAAAAAAGACTCATTATGTTTAAAAAGAAGAAAGAAAAGAGAGATTCATGTTCAGCCATCTGTGGTGCTCACTATAGGTTAAGAATATTGTCATTGGAGCATTGATTCCTGAGATAATTAATTCTAAATGGACTAAGTATTAATAGCTTTCAAGAGTAGAGAAGCAGGGTGAAACACATGTCACATCCACTTTCAATATACTGTTTTTGTCTAGAAATGCAATAATCCATTGAATTATTTTGAACTAGGTTACTCTTTCTAATGAGAACATCCATGCTCAATGATATACAATCTTAAATATAAAAAATCTAATGTTTTCATTCTTTCTTTATTCTTTCCCCAAATAAAATGAATATTTCCAATTTTCTGTCAAATTATGTACAAATGTCTTTTATTCTCTATACTTTTCTATCTGAATTAGATCTTTCTGGCCGCAATTGACAAATACTTTGAGGAATAAATATTATATTCCACTCAGGCATTCAGAAGCAGCAAGGTACATTGAGTACCAGGATAATTATTCATTGATAGAGAGTAAAGGGTTAAGAATAAGCAGGAATTATTGTGGAGTTTTCTTAAACTAGTTTTCCTAGGCTACTCTTCCCTGGGTTAGGGTTTCCCTCCTCTCCTTTTTTCTCAGAGCATTTACTTTGGGCAACCTGCCATTGTATATACTTCTTTTTTTGAAAACTTGGTGGATATTTTGCCACCTTTGTGACTCAGGAATGTTTTTTTCTCTGAAAACTTGGGAACCATTCTTTTGAACTGCAACCATCAAGAAAGGCAGTGTCCCGATCTCCAGTTTCTATGGGAAGAGTAGAAGCCCAACATCAGTGGGCAGCTTGCTCCAAATTGCAAAAAACAAAACAAAACAAAAAACTTCTAGTTTTAAAGATGTGAGAAGTTTATTTTCCCTCAAGATAAAGCCAATGATGTAACAGAGATGGTCCCTTCAATTTCCAAAGTTAGCATGAACTATTTGTAACAAAAGGTGCAGTCAAGTTCTCTTTCTTAAGGACTAATTATTGTTAACCTTAAGAAATGTATGTAATGGGGGGTGCCTGAGTGGCTTAGTTAGTTAAGTGTCCAACTCTTGACTTTGGCTCAGGTTCTGATCTCAGGGTTGTGAGATAAAGCCCCACCATGGGCTCCATCCTCAGCATGGAGTCTGAGATTCTCTTGCACCCTCTCCCTCTGCCCCTTCTGCCCCAGTCATATGCTCTCTCTCTCAAAGAAAAAAAAAAGTATGCAATGAATTGTATCTGCTTTACTGACACAAAATAGTAATATTTCTTTCCATCTTTTCATTTTTTTTATCACATTGCCTGTGGTATGCATCACATTCCAGTTTAATGTTTATTCAATATTTTCTAGTCTTCACTATCTTTGAAAATAAGCTTTCTGGGTGGAGAGAAATTTTCTTTAATATTTAAAAAATTATTATCAAAGTACAAGCTGACATAGAATGTTGTATTAGTTTCAATTGAACAACATAGTGATTAGAGAATTCTATGCAATGATCACCACAAATGTAGCTGTTACTGAACTCAAGTTTAGCTGCCAATCAGTCAAAAGCCCAAATTGATTTGAAATTTTGCTTGGAAAGGGGTTTGAGCTTTATTCTGGAGGCTGTCAACTTGGGGAGAAGGTAGACTCTGTCCAAAAGCCAACTCTGAGGTTTCTGCTGCCCCAAGATTTTTAAAAGGGGTTTTGGTCTGGGGAACGAACAAGGGGTAGTAGAAGGGGAGGTGGGCGGAGGGATGGGGTGACTGGGTGACGGGCCCTGAGGGGGACACGTGACGGCATGAGCACTGGGTGTTATATGTTGGCAAATCGAACTCCAATAAAAAATGTACAAAAAAGGGGGGTTTAGGGTAGTTAACCGGTAAAGGGAATGCAGTGGTCTGCAACATTTTTTGATTATGTGCAGACTTAGTGGTGCCAGCTAGACATTATCTCAGTGCTTGGTGGTTGTGTGAGGAGGGCCTGGTTCTTGTTTCATGATGTGCAGGAGTACTCTGTTCTTAATGGAAAGGAGGGCAAGGGCTACAGATACACAAAAGGAGGTTAGTTAGTCATTCGTGTGACCTAAGAAAGAAGAAACGTTTTGCTGAAAAAATTGCTTAGCTAATCAGAAAGCTGCGGTGGCTTCAAACAGACTTGCTGGCCTCTGTGGTCTGGGAAAGTTTTGGTCCTTCACTCCTCAAGGCCAGGGGTCTATGAATCTGAAAGAAAGCAAATTAGTTCTGTTATACATCAAAGGATTTAGGTCAGCAAGTAAAGAGTGTGTTAACTTGAAGCAAGTTAACCTTTAAGACTGGTTGGAGTGTTGTGACATATTTACTACCTGTCATCATACAGTTATTACAATATTATTGACTGTATTTCCGATGCCGTGCTTCCCAACTCCATCATTTATTTTATAACTGAAAATTTGTACCTGTAAATCCCCTTCACCCATTTTAACCATCCCCCACTACCTCCCATCTGGGAACCAACAGTTTATTCTTTGTATTTATGAGTCTGTTTCTGTTTTTGGGTTCATTTGTTCATTTGTTTTGATTTTTATATTTCACATATAAGTAAGATCATGTGTTATTTATCTTTCTCTGTCTGACTTATTCTACTTAGCATAATACCCTCTAGATCCATTCATGTTGTCACAAATGGGAAGATCTCAAAGATGGAACTTTCAGGGATCACTTCTACAGTTCGTTACAAATGGAAAGATCTCATTATTTTTAGGGATAAGTAATATTCCATTGTGTGTATATATACAACCTTTTCTTTATCCATCCATCTCTCCATGGTTACTTGGGCTGCTTCCGTATCTTGGCCATTGTAAATAATAGTACTGCTGCAATAAACGTACTAGGGGCATATATATTTTTTTCAAATTAGTGTTTTCATTTTCTATGGGTAAATACCCAGCAATTCCATTATGGAATGGTATATCGGTTTTAAATCTTGGAAAACCTCCATTCTGTTTTTTTTTTTAATTTTAATTATTTGAGACAGGAAGAGGGATATAGAGAATTTTAAGTAGGCTCCGTGCCAACATGGAGCTGGATGGGGGGCTTTATCTTACAACCTAGAGATTATGATCTGAGCCAAAGCCAAGAGTCAGGCAGGCACTTATACATTCTGTTTTCTACAGTAGTTTCACCAACTTATATTCAATAGTGCCTGAGGGTTTCCTTTTCTCATGTCCTCGCCAAAACTTATTATTTCTTGTCTTTTTCATTTTAGCCTTTCTCACTGATGTGAGGTGATATCTCATTGTGGTTTTGATTTGTATTTCCCAGATGATTAATGATATTCAGTCTTTTTTTTTATGTGTCTGTTGGCCATCTGTATATTTTTGGAAAAACATCCATTCAAGGTCCTCTGCCCATTTTTAAATCAGATTGTTTGGATTTGTTTGTTTTATTTTTTAGTATTGAGTTGTATAAGTTCTTTATATATTGAATATTAACCCCTTATCAGATATATTATTTTTAAATATCTTCTCCAACTCAGTAGGTTGCTATTTTGTTCTGTTGATGGTTTTCTTTGCTGTGTAAAAGCTTTTATTTTGGTGTAGTTTTAATTATTTATTTTTTGCTTGTTTCCTTTGCCTGAGGAAACATATCTAGAAAAATGGTGTTTTTACTGATGTATAAACCATTACTGCCTATTTTTTCTTTTAGGAGATACATGGCTTTAGGTCTCATATTTAGGTCTTTAATCCATTTTGAATTTATTTTTGGTATGGTGTAAGAAAGTGGTCCAGTTTCAATCTTTTGCATGTAGCTGTCTAGTACCAGCATCATTTATTGAAAAGACTGTCTCTTCTTACCTCTTTTGTTGTAGATTAATTGGCAATATAACCATGGGTTTATTTTTAGCCTCTTTTTTTTCTGTTCTATTGATCCATGTGTCTGTTTTTATGCCACTATAACACTTTTTTGATTGCTCTAGCTTTGTAGTGTATTTTTGAAATCTGAGATTTTTAATACCTCTGACTTTGTTGTTCTTCCTCAAAATTGCTTTGGCTATCCAAGGTATTTTGTTGTTCCTTAAATATTTTAGAATTATTTGTTCCAGTTCTGTGAAAAGTGTTATTGGTATTTTGATAAGAATTGCATTAAATCTGTGGATTGCTTTGGGTAGTATGGACATTTTAATATTAATTCTTCCAGTCAAAGAGCACAGAATATCTTTCCATTTTTTTATATTATCTTCAATTTCTTTCATCAGTGTTTTATAATTTTCAATATAGAAGTTTTTCACTTTCTTCATCAAATTTGTTTCTAGGTATTTTATTCTTTTTGGTACAGTTGTAAATGGAATTATTTATTTAAAATCTCTTTCTGATAGCCCATTATTGATGTACATCAGATCTTTGTATATTAATTTTATATCATGTAACCTTACTGAATTCCTTTTTTAGTTCAAATAGATTTTTGGCAGAGTTTTTAGGGTTTTCTGTATATAATATCATGATTTGCAAATATGACAGTTTTATTTCTCTGTTACCAAATTGAATACCTTTTATTAATTTTTCTTGTCTGAGTGCTCTGGCTAGAACAGCTAGTACTGTGTTGCTTAACATTTCTTCCTTTATGTCTGTTAATATTTGCTTTTTTGTATTTAGATGCTTTTATGTTAGGTGCATGGATATTTACAATTGTTATATCCTATTGTTGGACTGATAACCATTATCATTATGTAATGCCCTTTGTCTCTTGCTACAGTCTTTGTTTTAAAGTGTATTTTTAACACTTGTTTAAATATTAATATTATTACCCTGGCTTTTTTTCCACTACCATTTGCATGAAATTTCTTTTACACATTTCTTCACTTTCAGTCTGTTTGTGTCTTTAGGTCTGATGTGAGTCTGATGTGAGTCTCTTGTAGGCAGCACATAGATGGTTAATTTTTTTTATGCATTACATCAGTCTGTTACTTGATTGGAGCATTTAGTCTATTTATATTTAAAATAGTTATATAGGGATCCCTGGGTGGCGCAGCGGTTTGGCGCCTGCCTTTGGCCCAGGGCGCGATCCTGGAGACCCGGGATCGAATCCCACGTCGGGCTCCCGGTGCATGGAGCCTGCTTCTCCCTCTGCCTGAGTCTCTGCCTCTCTCTCTCTATCTCTCGTGAATAAATAAATAAAATCTTTAAAAAAAATAAAGTAGTTATATATATATAGGCATGTACTTATTGTCATTTTGTTATTTTCTGGTCATTTTTGTGTTTTTGTCTCTCTTCCTTTCTTCTCTTACAGTTTGATGACATTTTTAGTCCTATGCTTGGATTCCTTTCTCTTTATTTTTTGTGGATCTATTATAGGTTTTTTTTCTGTGATTACCAGGTTTATATATAATATTTTATGTGTACAGCACTCTATATTAAGTTGATGATTACTTAAATTCAAACAAATTTTAACAGCACTAAATTTTTACTCCCTCCTATACATTTTATGTATATGGTTTCATGTTTTACTTCCTTTTATTTTGTATATCCCTTGACTAACTTTTGTAGCTATAATTGATTTTATTACTTTTATGTTTTAACCTCCGTGGCTTTATAAGATTAATCTACTACCTTTATATGTTTGCTTTTATTAGTGATTTTTTTTCTTTCATAATTTTATTTTTAGTTTTGGCCTATTTCCACTTAAATAATTCTTTTTAACATTTCTTGTAGGGCTGGTTTGTGGTTGTTAAATTCCTTTTAACTTTTGTTTGTCTGGGAAAGTATTTATCTTTCCATCAATTATCATTGGTAATCTTGCCAGGTAGAGTATTATTGGTTATAGTTTTTTTCCTTTCAGCATCTTGAATGTATGATACCACTCCCTTCTGACCTGCATAATTTCTGTTGAAAAGCCAGCTGATAGCCTTGAGGAGTTCCCTTGTATATAACTTTTATTTTTTTCTCAGTACTATTGAAATGATCTTTTTATCATTAATTTTTGCCATTTAGTTATGTGTTGTGGTGTGGACCTTCTTGGGTTCATCTCGTTAGGGATGCTGTTTCTTTTTGGCTGCTATTTTTTTTTTCAAATAAAAGTTATGACTCTTTCTTTCTCTCTTCTTTTTCTAGTGCAAATGTTACTACACTTGATGATGTCACAGAGTTCCCTTAATGTATTCTCATTTTTTATTATTTGTTTTTCTTTTTCCTATTTGGCTTGATTGCTTTCCGTTAGCCTTGTTTACAGATTGCTGATCTGTTCTTCTTCTTCTTCTTTTTTTTTTTAAGATTTATTATTTGAGAAACAGTGTGCATGAGTGTGGGAGGCACAGAAGGAGAGAGTGAGAGAGAATCACAAACATACTCTGTGCTGAGTGCTGAGCCCCATGTGGGTCTTGATCTCACAACTACTGAGCCACCCAGGTGCCCCTTATCTGTTCTTCTTTATCCTTTAATCTACTGTTGATTCCTTCTAGTATAGTTTTCACTTTTATTATTGAATGTTTCAGCTCTGACTGCTTCTTTTTTATACTTTTTATCTTTTTGGAAGTTCTTACTGAGTTTACAAACTCAAGTCTAGTGAATATTTTATGACTATTTCTTTGAACTCTTTATCAGATGGTTTGCTTATATTTGTTCCTTTCAACTCTTTTTCTGTGGGTTTGTCTTGTTACATTTGGACCATATCCTTCTATCTCATTTTGCTTTACTCTCTATGTTTGTTATTATGTTTAGGTGTGACAACTGTGTCTCCTAGTCTCAAAAATAGTGGCACTGTGTAGAAGAGGTCTGAGGTGCTCTACAGTTCAGTCCCCTCTGGTCACCAGAACCACTGCTTCAGGAGCATCTCCTGTGTGTGCTGCATGTGCTGTCCTGTTGTGGCTGAATCATGATTACAGGGGCATGTTGGTTGTTGGGGCTGGCTCTCAGCTCACTTACTTAATGTGGGATGGCAAGACTTATTCTCTGTGTTGCCAGGTAAAAGGTGGAGTGTGGAAATTACAGATGTTCTGGTGTGTGGACTTATCTCCCCATGACTCCAGGGTAGGAGTCACTTCGAGGTGATGCTAGTCCTGGCTGGGGCTACCTGCCAAGTGTGGTGAGGCAGGAGCTATTTTGGAGGGATGCCAGCCAATGCAGGCAGTTTGATTGAGGTGGGTCTGCAGGGGAACACTAGGGCAGGGCACACTGTTCTAGCAAGGTAGATGGAGAGTATTAGAACTGGCTTCCATAAGCAATTAACCATCTAGGGCAGGAGAAGGCAAGGAAAATGGCACTTTCCAGCACTTTTGTTCCTGGAAAAGTCTTCTGCAGATCTCTAGCACTCATTATAAGATTAATCAGTAATTCTCCAACACATGTACTCCAAGCACTTTTCAAACTGCTGCTCTGTGCTGCATCTCACCTGAGTTATTTAGTGTCTGTCTTTTTATAGGTGGGGACTCAGTTTTCTATCACTCTTTGGCTCTCCTAGAATTAAGCCCCACTAATTTTCAAAGTCAGACATCATAGAGACTCGTCTTCCCAGTGCAGGTCCCCAAGGCTAAGGGTGCCTAATGTGGGGTTTCATTTTGTCACTCCTCTGTGCTTGTAATATCCATCCTGTTTGTGGTTAGACATACAGAAAGTTTGTTTCCTGACCATGTCTCTACCCCTCCTCCACTTTCTGATGTGGCTTTCTCTCTACAACTTGCTGTGGAAAGTCTGTTCTGCTAGTCTTCAGATCATTTTCCAAGTTGGTTGGATAGATGTAGATGTTACCTTGGTGTGTCCATGGATATGAGCTGAATTCTGGATCCTCCTACTTCACAATCTTCTCCATTATTTGGTTTACCTATTTTATACCTTTATTCCTATATGAAGACTTCTGTAACAGGACTTCAGGGAAAAAAATAATCAGATTTGAGGATCCTATTAAAAGTCAGACATCTTAACCGACTGAGCCACCCAGGTGCCCCTAAAAGTCAGACTTCTTAAAAAAAAGAAGTCAGACATCTTGCTGTGTTCCTACAAGTTTTTAATTTTTTTCTTTAACTATTGTGAAAATTTGAGGCTCATTTTTTTCTTAAAGATTTTATTTATTTATTCATGAGAGAAACTGAGAGAGAGAGAAAGAGAGAGAGAGAGAGGGGGGGGGGCAGAGACATAGGCAGAGGGAGAAGCAGGCCCCCTGCAAGGAGCCCGATGTAGGACTCAATCCTGGATCCCAAGATCACACCCTGAGCCGAAGGCAGACATTCAACTCCTGAGCCACCCAGGCATACCTGAGGCTCATTTTACCTGACTTCCTTCATTATAGCTGGGGGAAATTCACAAGAACTGGATTTTTCCTTTTCATTCTGCCCCTTAGTTTCCAGTAAAAAAAAAAAAAAAATCTGCAAAAAAATTCTTTGTGCCTTTATTCTGATGCCTGTGTCTTATCTGGTTGTAAAAAGTGCTGCATACAAGAAGAAAAAGTTAGTCAAATGTTACTGTAAAAGAATAATGTTAATTTCTTTTTTTTTTAATTTTTATTTATTATTTATGATAGTCACAGAGAGAGAGAGAGAGAGAGAGAGAGAGAGAGAGAGAGAGAGAGAGAGAGGCAGAGACACAGGCAGAGGGAGAAGCAGGCTCCATGCACCGGGAGCCCGACGTGGGATTCGATCCCGGGTATCCAGGATCGCGCCCTGGGCCAAAGGCAGGCGCCAAACCGCTGCGCCACCCAGGGATCCCGAATAATGTTAATTTCTATTTGTGTTCATGTGGAATTAAAAAAGTGATCATTTCATGATTATGTACCTTCTACATCATTTTGCTACCATTAAGCTTTCAATTTAAAGCTTAAAAAATCTGCTCATTAGTATGAAAAACAAAAGCATATTTTTGTTTGTATTTGCATGAAACTAAATGACTAAAATTATTAGCAATGGTATTAAATTTTGACTGATTATTATTCTCTTCCTAGTGTCCTAATTCCAGCAATGCTTCTATCACACAGAAAGTGGTCCATTGAGCCTATCAACTTTATTATCCAACATTCCCCTCTTCAACTCCTTCCTAGGGCAGATCCACACTTCACTGTGCCTGAAACTTATACATTTTAGAGGCTTTTCTTAGGATAAAGAATAAGGAATGTAAATATAAAATTAGGGATATAAATGAATTTTGAATACATATTCTAAATATAACTTTTGAATAAAAATGGGAAAATTGGGATCCCTGGGTGGCGCAGCGGTTTGGCGCCTGCCTTTGGCCCAGGGCGCGATCCTGGAGACCCGGGATCGAGTCCCACGTCGGGCTCCCGGTGCATGGAGCTTGCTTTTCCCTCTGCCTGTGTCTCTGCCTCTCTCTCTCTCTGTGTGACTATCATAAATAAATAAAAATTAAAAAAAATGGGAAAATTATCAATTTGCAGATTAGTTGTAATCTGCAAGTTGTACAGAGTTGAAAAGTAACACAAATAACAAAAAATACAGGAAAAATAACATGATATTAACTATTTAATTCACTCTTAAATGGTTTTTATTCAATGCTTTTAGTTGTAAGTTCTAAAATTGGTTCTTTTTATGATAATTGTATTATAGTATAACTTTCTATGGAGAGAATTAAAGGATATTTCAGATTTTCTTCAGTGTGGATAATCAAACTTTGTTTTGTTGTTATTATTGATAGCTCATAAAAATACATTTCAAATTCATATATTGTAGTAGTAATACTAAGTGATTTTTAAAAATTATCAAATGCAATCTCTATTGCATTTTTTCACATATAAGCTAAAAGATTTAAATTAGTCCATGCACTTTGGTTCCATACATTTCTCCTTTTTTATTCACATTTATCCAGGTGAAAATGCTGTACGTTACCTTTGTAAATCAGCATGGTCACTGGCCCAGCACCTCTGTGTCAGGTCCCAGGGTATATGGTAAGAATATTCCTAGAAAACATTTTTATAATGGACAGCTAACAAGTTCTAAACATATATAAATGTGACTTCAAAACATGTACCCATATCACACTAATTCTAATATAAATAATATGTCTTCTAAACAACAGCAAAACAAAGGGTTAGGAGAAGTACACTTTTAAAAAACACAGGGGAGAACTTAAGTAGTTTTGGCTAAAATAGCTTCCTCTTATTTTTAATTACAATCACAGATATTATCACATGGCTACAGCCCTATCCAGGGCCTTGGGAGCAGGCAGAACAAGTGAGGAGGCTTTAAGTTAAAGCTTCCTTAGCTTCAAATTAGTTTCACTTCACTTATTCTTCACCCTACCCAGCCTAAAATCCACGAACAATTATTAGACTCATTGCCTTGCTAATACCCTCTTTCTTTTCTCTTGCTTAATAATATTAGCTTGGCCAAGCTATAGCCCTGATAAATTTAGTTCTGTGTGCTCCTACAGAGCTGCATCGGCCTGGAGAAAACTATATGACCACACTAATTAGTTTCATTTTAAAGTCCTAGTTTTGTGAATAAGCTGGCCCTTAGTACTTCTAGGTAATCATTCTATGTTTTCCTGGTCCATTCACTCATGTACTTTCCTAGAGAGCAATTTCATGCATTTCCTTCTCCGCTCAAATCCCTAATACCTCACATCTTTACTCACAGCTGATAACCTAGCTTCTTGTCTTACTGAGAAAACAGAAAAAAAACTAAGAGGGGTTTCAAAGTGTTCACCTACCTATCAGCATCTGTACCCATAATTCTTTCTCCTAATACTGTGGTGAAGTATCCTGGCTCCTAGACAACAACTCATAGCCTCACTTGAGAAAATCATCTCATCTTGTCTTACTTCTTTGAGATTCATACTTCAGCCATTGCCCTTATTCTGAAATATCAGCTTTTCCTGTCTATTGCATCCGTAATTTATATTTCTAATAGATAAATATATATTTATTTCCCCAGAATTTTAGATGCTTATATCCAGCTATCTATTCAAAGTCTCATTTTGGTCACTTTTTAGATGAGTAGTAGGCATCTGAATTTTAGTATGTTTCTTCCCAAGTCACTGATCCTTCCTCCTCAAAACTCCTACCTGATTCGGTATCCTTATGTCTGTCAGTGCAACTCCAATTTTCCAAAAACTCAAGTCTAAATGCTGGAAATTGACCAATGGTATCTTTTCCTTTTTCTCCCACTGTTCATCCTGTCCTTTAGCGAATTCTGTTGACCTCATCTTCAAAATGTAGTCAGAATTAAACTATCACCTATTCCATTGCTATAATTCTAGTTTTTACATCTCTCTCCTGGACTTGTGCAACACTTGTTACCACCCTTGCCTCATTTCATGTTATTTTGTTTAATTCATCAAAAGTACAAATCAGATTATGCCACTCCTCTGTTTAAAACACCTCCATTGTAGTTATGCTTTTCTAAGAGGAAAAGTCAAAGCACGAATAATAACCTATAAACTCCTAGACAGTCTGAACCCCAATGCTTCTTAGTTCTTAGACCGGTGTCCTATTACCCCTCTTACTCTGGTCCCATTCTTATATCTCAGGTATCCTCCATTTCAAGGGACTTGGCACTTGCTGTTTGCTTTGCCTGAAAAGCTCCTTGCAAAGCTCATTCCCTTTCCTCCTTTACTTTTTTGCTCAAATATCACCTTCTCTGACAATTCTATTTAAAATTCCACCCTCCAACTTTTCTTTTACCCTTTCCCAGTTTGGTTTCCCTCCACAACAAACTTATCACAAACTTTACGTATTCAACTTGTTGCTGTTATTGTTTTCTGTCTCCATGCATTCTAAGGTTAATACCTTGAAGGTAGAAGTATTCATTCATTCATTCATTCATTCATTCAGTAGGAGTGCTGACAATATAATTGGCCCTCCATCTTGTGGATGTTTACTTGCTCTTGTGTTCAGGGCTCTGGGACATTAATGTACATAACTCAGAAATGGCCTGCCAAGGCTATGGTAGGGAGAGCCTTGTTCTGGTTTCCCATGAATCTGTTAGACATAATAAAGTATTTCTCCTTACAGATGTGTAGGTGGTACCACCAGATCTAATTAAAGGTTAGCTTAATTAGATGCATGTAAACACTTTGAAATGGATGAAAACCCTTTGCTCTCACTACAATTCAACCCCACCATCCACCACCTAGGTATCTCCTTCCTCTGTGAAATCTGTAGATTAAGGTCCGTGTTTTGAGAATAACTATTTAGCTCTTGATTGCCACCTGCCCCATATTCTTCTGTCAGTAAGTTACCCTGAATAAAACTCTTTCTAAACTGCATGGAGTTTTCTAGTCTTTAAGTACCTTCTCACTTTGAAGGATCCTTTACTTTCCCTCCCCCACTTTCTAACATTTCTTTATTGCAATTATCACAACATTTAGAATTTTGCTTGAAAAATATTTGGCACCTACGAGTTTTTTAATGAATGTGTGAATAAAAATTAAGTTAATCTTAAAATGACACTTGGCATATAAAAAGAAGTCTAAAAATCTAATTTAATGGCTGAAACAAACATTTTAACAGAGAGAGATGAAAAAATAAGATTATTAGAGACTTACTGAGTATCAGATGCCAAACTTAATTCTTGAAGTTAAAGGACTCATTATGTTAAAAAAGGTAAAAGAGAAAATTTAAACAGGTAATGGCTATCAAATCTTTGACTGGTGGGAGGTCTTTTATGCATAAAAGCAAATAAAGACAAACTAAAAAATATTTTAAGGGAACAAACTATAATGAAGGAAAATACTGATTAATATAATTACTTCTGCATATGTGTAAAGAACATAAACAAAATTTAAAGCTAAATGTTTAAAACAAATAAGTAAATAAAACTTTAATAATCTAAAGGAAGATATTTTAAAAAAACAGAAGATAAGTATAGGAGATAAATAGAAAATTCAGAAAAAGATATTTACACTTATGAGAAGCAGGATGTTGCCTGAATGCTAACTTTTGATATGGTTCTTGGAAAACATATCTGCAACATTATCAAAAACCTATTTTGCTGTAAACTTCTGTAGTATATTGAATAATGCTCCCTCTCCTCAGGTAACAATATGTCCACCTTGAATCTGTAAATATGACCTTATTTGGAAAAATGTCCTTGCAGGTATAATCAAGGTAAGGATCTTAAGATGAAATTATTGTGTATTGGAGTGGGCTCAAAATCCAATGACAAATACTATAAGGAGAAAAAAGAAGAGGGAAAGACACAAAGAGGAGAAAGCACTGTGAGAATGGAAGTAGAGATTCAAGTCACACAAACCATAAGCAAGGGCCTGGAATTACGAGAAGCTGGGAAAGGCCCCTAGAGCCCTCAGAGGGAGTGTGGTCCTGGTACCACCTGGATTTTAGACTTCTGGCCTCCAGAACTAAAAGACAATAAATTTCTTTGTCTTACACCACCTAATTTCTGATGATTTGTAATAGCACCCATTGGAAACTAATACATTTTCCTACACCCGAAGGGCTCAGAAAAGAAAACAACATGTCTATATATGCATACACACAGACAGACACACATATACATACATGTCCACTTTTTCTAATCTGAGGTGGGAAATGTCACTTAATTTTCTTAATCAGCATTCCAGTTTTTCAAGAGTGTTTGGTTATTTTAAGATATGTTTGCTAGTGTTCACGTTTGGTGGGTGTCCCTTGGGTGTCTAATGGTTCTGCATATTTTGTGAGAAAGCCATAGATTGTTCTTTTTTTCAGACTATCTTTTTGAAGGTACTTTAATGGAAAACAATCTTAGAAAATAATTTCTCCTCCCTTGTAGGAAAGGGTAGCCATGTTTACTATTCATTATCAAAGATTGTGGTTCTTAAGCTCAGGGTTTGTCTTCAATAGCACAACCCTCTATGTGTACAGGTGTCATCTGGCCTTTCTTAGGTGGCTCTGTGATAACTGGGGCTTGTGGCATAGTGAACTGTGACCCAGCTACTGCATTTGCCATGATTAATAAACTACTTTCTCTGATCCAGATGTCTCATATCTTCTAGCAGCATCCATAAAACTGTGTCAGGCTAACTTGTTAGCTTGTAAGTAGCACAAAATCTATTTTTCAGAGAGTCTTCTTAATAGTATTACTGTCAAACATGCATCTCTGTTTTGCCTTTGTCTAGGCTATGAGTTCATGATAAACATTTGTAACAGTCTACTGGGTATTATATCCCAAAGTGCCCATAACATCCCATACTAGATATGTTCTGAAATTCAGCTCATAATTTTTTTCAAGTACTTTTTCCCTTCTTTGAACCAAAACCTCAGTTAATATGATTACCATTTGTCTCTTCTTTCTTTTGCTTCATAAAATCTGCCAATACTTCCTGTTAATTTTATTTCCAAAATTGCTTGCATATGCTCTTGTCTGTATAGATGTCTCTGTGTCTTTTTTTGTTTTTGAACGATTTGAAAATATCTTTTAATTTTTTTAATAATAAATTTATTTTTTATTGGTGTTCAATTTGCCAACATACAGAATAACACCCAGTGCTCATCCCGTCAAGTGCCCCCCTCAGTGCCCGTCACTCATTCACCCCCACCCCCTGCCCTCCTCCCCTTCCACCACCCCTAGTTCTCAGTGTCTCTGGGTCTCTTAAGAAGCAGATGTCAAGCAGATGCCAATGTGTTAGTTTTATTAGGGAAATATATGAAAGAGGTGACAATTCTGGAAATACTAGCAGTGCCAGTAGGTCATGAGACAAGACTGCCCTGGAGAAAAAGAATGAAATTTGGATGGGAGTGTCTGAGAATGCCATAGAATTTGAGAAAAGTTGAGCAAGCCATGAAATAGACTTTAAGTCTAAGCCAACCCTCAGAGGTTCCTTATGCCCCCAGGAAAGGGCCTGCCTTAGTATTCCTGCTGAGATCTATAATATTCCTGAGGGCAGTCTGGGTTGGCAATAATGCCTCAGCCTGGGTGACCTGAGTCAACTACTTTCCCCTTTTTTGGACATCTGTGAAATGCTTTTTCCTGGTTGTCATAGCACTCATGCAGGTTTTTGTGGTTTTAATATGTAGCTTTATCTAGAAATTCTCTGTGAGAATGTGTCCTAAAGTGTGTTACTAGAATTAAACTTTTCAAGTACAAATCTATTTACTTCTTTGTGAGAAATTATGAACATGCTCTTATTACTGCTGTCCTTTCATGTCCCATCCCTTTAAAGGACTGTACCTGCCTCAGTATTTCAAGAAAGAATATCCTAAGCTCTGCTTCCAAATTCAATGAGTTAATTTGGCATAGCAGTAGATTTTTGGCTATTTTCCCTGTTTAGTGACTTAAATAAAACTTTATAAATTTTGAAGTTCATCATCAGAGTCTCCTTGTACAATTTCTTCTACCTGGTATTTTAAGTTATAATTATAGCACTTACACCTAGAAGTTTCTTTGTTCGGGCCCTCAAGCTCTTCTGCTCACCTTATCTTCCACTCCATTCCTCTCAGGTGTTCTGATTTTGATGTTAAAGTCTCTGCAGTGGCATGTCTGACAACTTAATTAGACCTGTAGACAGCTCTTGTGAAAAATTTCTTCCACAGGGCTTGGAACTTGAGTGCATAAAAAGGTATGCTTATATTCTTATGGTTTTTTGACAGTTATTAAATATTCATGTAATAAAGACTTGGTATTTTTCTCCACATAAATTTCATATGGGTCATAGTTTATATAAATCTGCTTACTTTAATTATTTTTAGTTTTTTTTTTAATATGATAGGACTACATATTTAAAGGTTTTTAAAATTTCTTTCTTGCTTTTAGAATTTTTCTTTTCTGGCATTTATTTTAATAGTTTCTATTTTCCCAAAATCTTAATTGTCTTCACTCTCAGTTATTTAAAGAATTTAAAAATAAATATAATTATAACTTCATGTTTTCAAATTGTGATTATAATCTAATTAAAAATTAAACTAAACTAAATGTAGAGGTTAATAAATGTCGAAATAGTTATGTTTTCAGAGTATTTTACTAAAATACTCAAAATCATTTATTAAAATTAAAATGAATAACAATTATAATTAAACAATTAATGAAATTAAGTAAAAATTTTTAAAAAATGTTTTATTTAATCTTTGGCATTTTTATTAAATCTTATTAAATATTTTCAGAAAAATAAAACACTTTGCAGTTCAGTGACATGTTACCAAAGTAAAAAATGGTATTACACTTTGATTGTTCATTTTATTTTTCAATTGGACTGTGCCACAAGGTGCTCAGACATTTGGTCCATTTTTCAGGGTGTTTCTGTAAGTGTTTCTGGATGAGATTAACACTTAAATTGGTTGACTGTGTAAAACAAATTGCACTCTATTGTGGGTAGCCCTTATGCAATTAGTTGAAGGTCTGAATAAAAGGAAAAAGCTGACCTTCCACCAAATATGTGAGCATTCCTTCCTTTTTTTGGATTGCCTTCTAGCTGCGACTTTAACATTGGCTCTTCCTGGGTCTTAAGCCAGCCTTAGAACTCAGAGTATACTACTAGCTCTTCTGGGTCTCTAGCTTGCCATTCACTCTGTGAATATTGGAACTAGTCAGACTCTGAAATAACAAGATAATTCCTTACAACCAATCCCTGTCCTCTCTCTCTCTGATTTCCATATTCATCTATATCATCTATAACTACTTCTATTGGTTCTTTTTCTCTAGAGTACCCTAATACATTTTTATGCACATTATGTCTAAATTATACTCACATATACATATAGATTTAAAAATAGAATGGATAATTTAATGTTGAAAAAATCTCCTTGGCCACTGCAGGCCATTGTTTTGGACTCCGTGTTAACTTGTGCATATCCTGGTATCACAAACTGGGGCGCCAAAAAGACAAGAAAGCAGATGCTTGACACTGTACTTCATTATACAATAATTTATTACATTTCTGCTATCTGAGAGAAAGGATGTGACAAGTTAATTAGTCTTTTATCTTATCTAAGCACTTCTATCACACAGCTTCTCTCTGCAATGCAAAATAGTGTTTGTCTACAGCAATGGCAGTAACACCATCTGCCAATCTCGGGGACACTCAGAGGTAGTTGTGTCTTGCTATGAGGATCTAGAACAAGAGATATGGAGAAGTATTCCTTAGGACTTGAAAGGCATAGGTCACAGCTGCAAACATGTAGATTGCATATGAGTGCTGGTTGAATCCCAAGTAGAGATAATTAGTGTGTGTGTGTGTGTGTGTGTGTGTGTGTGTGTGTGTGGTGTATTTGTATGCTCATGATTTCAGAGTCCCTTAAAAACGACAGATCTAAATTAGTGGTCCCTCTTTCCTGGGTGTCATGATGGTGGTGAGAGAATTATCCCATAAGTTTACCAACTTTGTTGGAGTTTAAAAATTTTAAGGTATAATGTGAGGTTCATTCTAGCTATACACTGAATGTTTATGCCCCCCATTCATATGTTGAAATCTAATTTCCAACGTTGTGGCACTTGGAGATGAGGCTTTGTTAAGTGAGGGCAGAGGTAGTACCTTATAAAAGAGGCCACAGAGAGCTCACTCACCACCATTCACCATGTGAGGTTATAGCAGGAAGATTGCCATTTCTGAGCCAGGAAGCAGACACTTAACTTGGATTCCTCAGGCTCCAGAACTCTGAAAACTATATTTTTTGTTGTTTATAAGTCATTCAGTCTATGGTATTTGATTATAACAGCCTGAAAAAACCTGACACTGTAAAAGAGAAAGTAGAACTATTTTGGAGTATATACTGCATTAATCTTAGTGTTTCAATAGTGAGCAACAAACACAATTTCTAATATTGCAGCCACTACAATCTACTGATGTAGACTCATGTTAAATGGGTGATTAGGCTGAGTTTGTGCTAGTAACTATATAATAAATTTTAATTAGACAGTCTAACTAGTAAAGCATGAATTACTGCCATGCCTGGGAAAGTGAGATATGATAAAAATTAGTTTCCATTAGATACACATACAAATATTTAAAAAGTTGGTATCCAAAGAGGATTCTCTGTTTATGAAGATGTCCTTGGGGTACCTGGGTGGCTCAGTGGTTGAGCATCTGCCTTCAGCTCAGGCCATGATCCCAGGCTTCTGCAGGGAGCCTGCTTCTCCCTCTACTTATGTCTCTGCCTCTCTCTGTGTCTCATAAAAAAATCTTAAAAAAATGTCCTCTATTATGAGAATTAACATTTAAGAGAATACCTGAACTATGATTATGAGTTAGTCAGGCCTGGAGTCTTACATTTGAACTTTATTGCCACATAATTTGTACTTGGAGCAGTAAGAATATATGTAGCAAAGTATGAAGTGGATAGCAGTAGAGAATAGGGTCCAGAATAATTTTAACGTTTTGTCATCAGGCAGACATAACTGAGGCACACTGGCCAGAAAACATAGTTTGGTTTGACTGATTAAAGTCATTTTGGAGTTTTCTTGGCAAAGACTGGATCCTTAATCTAGTTAGCTGAATTATGAATTATGCTTTTGTCACTCTGTGGATTTTCATATTTTTTATTTTTTTTAAGATTTTATTTATTTATTCATAAGAGACAGAGAGAGAGAGAGAGAGAAAGAGAGAGAGAGAGAGAGAGAGAGAGAGAGAGAGAGAGAGAGGCAGAGGGAAAAGCAGACTCCATGCAGGGAGCCTGACGTGGGACTCGATCCCGGGTCTTCAGGATCATGCCCTGGGCTGAAGAGGGCTCTAAACCGCTGAGCCACCAGGGCTGCCCAACTGTGGATTTTTAAAGTGTCATTGTGCTCTGAGGACTGACCATTCCAAGTGTTTAACCATACCCGTAGGACAAAAATAAGTCAGACACATTAATGAAGTCATCATTAACTGGGGAAATTTTGGAACAAATTTCTGAGGGAAGATCAACAAATAAGTATATTAGTTAAAAGAGTCCAACACCAGAACCATATCAATAATTTGGAATGATGATATGGAATATGATATAATGAGCCAAATAGAACACATTTAATATGTAAATTTAGAGTCCAGTGCTAGGGTTCAAGGAATAACTATAAAATCTCAAAGGAGACAGTGTATCAATAGCATCCTATACAATTTGGATATTTGAAGTTCTAGTAAGTTCAGGGTGAATCAACAGTAAAAGATATCTCCGAATATGCTAATAAAATTTCAAGGTCCTCAAATGAAAGTACAACTTTTAGAGTGAAAAAGGCAATGTGTTTGGTTTTTTTTAGTTTTAGACAAGAAAATAAAAGGTAAAATGATAAACTGGAAAACATTTAGAAGATATTTGGAAGTTATAGGAATGATGACAGTGCACAAAACCAGAAGGTATTTATCCTATAACAGAGAAAACTCAGTTGTCTTTAACTGTGTGAAAAATTATCCTGAAAAACTAGATTAGACTCGTTCTTTAGGTTCTGGCTTCTAGCTAGATAAAGTTGTCAAGAAAGGAAATTGGAATATGTGGCACTTTATCAGAGATGGAAAGGAGGTGATTGATTTAGCAGAATAAAGATCTGGGGGGAATAAGTACCATTTGAGAAAACAGCAACTATACAGCCTGAGGCAGAAAGGAAAAAAGAGTCTGGAAAAATAGTATTCCATACACAAATACTATGTTACGAATGATGTGTGTGTATACACATACAGATATATTCAATTATATGTGTGCCTTAAAAAATCATTTCACTGGGGCACCTAGATGGCTCAGTGGGTTGAGCGGCTGGCTCTTGATTTTGACTCAGGTCATGATCTCGGGGTCCTGGGATCAAGCTCTGTATTGGGCTTCATGCTTGTTGGGGAGTCTGCTTGAAGATTCTTTTTCTCTCTTCCTCTTTCTCTGCCTGTCTTCTCTACCCACTGCTTGTGTTCTCTCTCTAAAATAAATAAATCTTAAAAAAATCATTTCACCAAAGACCAACCTAGAGTCTTAAGTTATATACACACACTCAAAGTGGAAGAAAATGACATTTTCTTCAATGCATTTCAACAATGATGTCCCTTCAAACTAATCAGAGTTGCTTTCCTATAGGTTGGTTCAGTGAGGGCAACTGATCCTTTAGATTGTTTTTCTAGATTATATCTTTGAAAATAAAGAGTACTAGCATATTTGGCTAAAAGGTAAAGTTGTAATGACTAAAAGTCTTCTACATCCACTTAGGCAAAATTACGGATTCAAGTTTATTTATTTTTTGTTTTCCTATTTCATATAGAAAAATGCACTAAACAGTTGACTATTCAAAGGCAGATCACTGAAGTTTATCTGCAAATATTTTCTCAAGTTTTTGGTTGACATACTTATCACTAATTTTGCTAAATTAATGCCTTTGTTAATATTTTATTGCCTTCTTTTCTCCCAGAGGGTTATTTCAGGATAATTTTCTTATGTGAATTTTAATCATAATTATGTAGTCAAAAAATTACCCTTTTCTTAATTATAATTTCCTTAGGAGAGCCTTAAAGATTGTATCAGATTCCTTCTCAAGTGTGAGTAATGCATTCGGTCTGATTAAATAAAAGACAAAATAATTTAGAATTCAGCAGATGAGATAGTAAAGAAGAATGTAGAACAAAAGCAAGCCTGTAGTTAAAAAAAAAAAAAGCCTTTTTTTTTTTCTCAAAACATAAGTACCTCCCTGATGTCCTGTGGCCTTTTACAGAATGTATTCCTGTGTGTGTGTATACCAATTCAATCTTTTTTTTCCAATTTAATCTTCATAAGAAGATTTTGTTAGAAGGGTTATCCTGTATTTTGAAAATCAAAAAACATATTCGTAGATGCTCAACAACTTTACAAAGACCCTAAGCCAGTCTTCTTTCAGCTCAGGGTAGTTTCCACTTTTAATAGACTACTTTCCTAGGAATGCTTTACTGAAAAACCAAATAGACCAATCGATTAAGAAGGAAGAAATGACACTACCATCATGACAGAATGATTCCTTCCCTTGGTTTCTCCTCAATTTACAATCAATAAAACATAACCAATAAAATTTCTTCTTTATAGCACACTAGGTCACTGGGGAGATCTATTCATCTGTATATCTGAAGATGAGTGGATTGCACTGAATGGAGGCCTTAGAACTGTAGGAACAGCTCTGGAACCAGGGGAAAAGTGGAAGCAGCACATATGTAACCCCAAAAGCACAAGCAACAACAACTGGTGAACCCTCTGGCAGGGGGTGCAGAGGATAAAAAGAGCCCACTCCCAAACATAGCCACAAGTCAACACAGGTAAGAGACACCAAAAACTTGTGCTATAGCATCACCTGCTGGAAAACAAAAGAAAGACCTCTATTCCCACACTGTTGAACTGTTAAAATTGAAGTAAACAAAACTTTATCTTAGGGAAAAAGGTATATACTACCTCAAATGCACTGGCAGAGTTGCATCATCAAACACCATGAAAAATCATGGTAATATATATTACAAAAATAAAATAACAATTCTCCAGCAACCAAACTCAAATCAGGGATGATTGCAATCTGAGAATTCAAAATAACTTCTATAAAGAAATTCAATGAGCTACAAGAAAATTCAGGAATAAAATAAATGTAGAGAAGGAGTAGTTTACCAAGGAGATTGAAATTATGAAAAAGAACCAAACAAATTTTACAGCTGAAGAACTCCATGAGATGAATAACACATTAGAAAGCATCGAAAATAGAGCAGGTCAGATGGAAGAGACCAAAATAAGTGCACTGTAGGATCAAATCTAGAAATGATTCATGTGGAAAAGGAGATGGAACAAATATTTTAAAAAGTGAAGAAATCCTACAAGAGTTATCAGACTCCATTATGAGAACCTACATAAAAATAATGAATATATCAGAAAGAGAAGGAATTAGAGAGGTTATTAAGGAAATAAAAGCTGAGAACTTCCCAAGCCCGGGGAAGGAACTAGACATGGTCTTTCCATAAAGTTAATAGTCCGTAAAGTTAATAGATCACTTATGATCTCAATGAAAAAAAGACCCTCTCCAAGATAAATTATAAACAAGCTGTCAAAAGTCAATGATAAAGAAAAAAATCCTAAAGGCAGTCAGGATTAAAAAAAGAAAGAAGAGAAAGTTACCTACCAAGAAATTCCCATCAGACTATCAGCAGAAGCTCTGTAGGCCAGAAGAAGACAGTAGAATTATGTATTCAAGGTATTGAAAAATAAGAATTGGCAGCAAAGAATACTCTAACTAGCAAAGTTATTCTTCAGATATGAATGAGAAATTAAAGCTTTCTTAGACAAACAAAAGCTGAAGGAGTTTACTACCACCAGATCTATCTTACAAAACATGTTGAAAGGAGCTCTTCTACCTAAAAAACAAAGCCCAAAATGACACAAGACTTTGAGTAAGGTGATAGGCAAATTTAAGCTCTTTTAGAACACAGTGTTAAACAATTACAGCATAAAGGATAAGGGGGAAAAGTATTAAAAATAACTATAGCTACTCCAGTTTGGTAATAAACTTACAGCATAAAAAAGGATAATTTGTGACAACAAAAATATGAAAGAGGAGGAGGAAAATGATGAGACCAAAAAGGCAAATAAAGATAAGTTGCTATCAGCAAAAAAGGAACTGGTTGATCTATGAAATATTTTATACTAACCTCATGATAACCACAAAACAAAAAATCTAGAGCAAAAGACACAAAACACAAGAAAAGGAAAACCGAACAAATCATAGAAAACCACCAATCTAAAAAGATAAACAGGGACAAAAAGAAAAAGAAACAATGGAAGTACAAGAAACCAGAAAATAAAAGATAAAATGTCAGTAGTGAGTCTTCATATATCAATTATCACCCTAAACATAAATAAATTGAACTCATTAATCCAAAGGCATAGAGTGGCTGTATAGATTAAAGAACGAGCCTAGTTACATACTGCCTTCAGAAGACTCATCTTAGTTTCAAGGAGTGGAATATGATACTCCAAGCAATTGGTAATCAAAGGAAAGCAGGTATAGGCATACCTAGACAAAATAGACTTCAAGTCAACAATGGCAGCGAGAAACAAAGAAGGTCATTTTGTAATGTAACATAAAGGTCAATACGCCAGGAAGATATAATAGCCATAAATATATGTGTTCCCAACAGTGAGCACCAAAACATATTGAGCAAATACTAACAGATCTTAAGGGAGAAATATATAATAATATAATAGTAATAGGGGACTACAGCACTGTACTATGAACAATGGATAGATTGTCCAGACAGAAAATCAACAAGGAAATGTTAGGATTGAATCACACTTGAGAAAAGTGGACTTAAGAGGAATATATATGTATAAATTCCATACACCAGCAACTGAATGAATATGCATTCTTCTCACACACATACAACATTTTTCAGAATAGATCATATAACAGGCCACAAAACTAACCTTATCAGGTTTAAGAAAATTGAAATCATACCAACTATCTTCTTTGACCACGGTGGCATGAAATTAAAAATCAACAAGAGGAAAATGAATAGATGTGAAAATATGTGGAAAATAAACTATACACTTGATCAATGGATCCCGAAAGAAATCAAATGGATCAAAGAAGAAATCAAAAGTTAAGTAAAGTATCTTGAAACAAATGAAAATGAAAATACAACATACCAAATGTTGTGGGATACAACAAGAACAGTTCTGAGAGGAAAGTGTATAGCAATAAACACATATATTAGGAGATTAAAAAGACCTCAAATAAGCAACCTAACTTTATACTACAAGGAACTAGAAAAAGAAGAACAAATTAAGCCTAAAATTAGTAGAAGGAAGATAATAGCAAAAATCAAAGCAGAAATAAACATGGATCAGAAAAACAATAGAGAAGATAAAGAAAACCAAAACTATTTTTTTAAGAGACAAAATTGACAGGTCTTTAACTAGACTAAAAAAAAAAAAAGGAAGATTCAAACGCACAAAATTAGAGATAAAGGAGGAGACATTACAACAGATACTATAGAAATAGAGAATTGTAAGAGACTGCTATGAACAAGTTATATGCCAACAAATTATGTGATCTAGAAGAAATGGATATATTTCCAGAAACACAAAACTGACCAAGACTGAATCAGGAAGAAATAAAAAGTCTAAATAAACCAGCAACAAGTCAAGAGATTCAGTCATAATCCCAAAGCTCTCCACACAGCATACTATATAGTCAGATGGTTTCATTGGTGAATTCTATGAAACATTTGAAGAAGAATTAACACCAATCTTGCTCAAACTCTTACAAAAAACATCATAGAAGAGGTACCACTTCCAAACTCATTCTACAAAGCCAGCATTGCCTTGATATTAAAACCAGAAGGATACTACTAGAAAACTATAGACCAAAATCCCTAAGAAATAAAACAAAAAGTCTCTGATAAAATAGTAGCAAACTATATTCAAGAACACATTGAAAGGATTATACGTCATGACCAAGTGGGATTTATCTCTGGAATGCAAGGATGACTCAGCACACACAAATCAATAAATATAATTCATCACATCAATAAAACAAACAATAAAAGTCACACAATCATCAAGATGAAGAAAAAAATTGACAACAAATATGCAACAGCCTTTCATTAAAATCTCCCAACAGATTGGATATAAGATGAACATATCTCAAAATAATAAAGGGGATATATGATAAACCTGAGCTAACATACTTAAAGGAGAAAAATGAAAAGCGACTTCCTCTGAGATCAGGAATAAGACAAGCTTGCCCACTCTCACCAGTTCTATTCAAAATACTATGAGAAGTCTCAACTGGAAGATTTAGGCAAGACAAAGAAATAAAAGGCATCCAAATTGGGAAGGAAAAAGTAAAACTGTTGCTATTTGCTGATAGTATAATCTTATGTATAGAAAAAAAATATTAGAATCAATCAATGTGGCAGGTTACAAAATCAACCCACAGAAATCAGTGGCATTCTCTTACACTAATTATGGAGCACCAAAAGAAGGACTAAAGAAACTATCCTAATCACAATAACATCAGAAACAATAAAATACTTAGGAATAAATTTAAAAAATCAACCCACAGAAATCAGTGGCATTCTCTTACTAATTATGGAGCGCCAAAAGAAGGACTAAAGAAACTATCCTAATCACAATAACATCAGAAACAATAAAATACTTAGGAATAAATTTAACCAAGGAGATAAAAGATCTGTGCAAATGAAAATGAAGACTTTGCTAAAAGAAATTGAAGAAGGCACAAACAAATGTCTTTCTACCTGTCTTCCCAGTTACTAGTCTTTATTCTGAGCAGGATATATGATCTGTTGATAAAGGTGTGATTATGTAAAAATGGGAATTAGAGAAGCCTGGAAATGTTTACATAAACAATTTATTGGAATGCAGTACAAAATCAACTAAAAAGTAAAAGAAGCTTCACTAGCATTGAGAAATTAATGCAGATTGAAATCTAGGGCTTTGTGGTGAAACTGATTGGTGTGTTCCAAGAGTGTTCAAAATTCCAGAATAAGAATCTAAGAACACTAACATGGCATTATTAGAAGTGGGAAAGAGCAATTCAAGAACGGGGGCCTCCTTGTCACTTAAATGGTCAGGACCAAAAAGCATCAAGATATAAGCTCTGTGGGAACACAAAATTGTCTGTTTAACTTACTGTAGTAACCCTGGCACCTATAATCCTGTTAGCATATAGTAGTTGTTTAATCAATATTTATATCAATGAATTAAATAAAAATCTGGAAAGGAGAACTATTACTAACAATGCATGTGATAGATATTCTAGGAGACTTTTTTATTTGATTGAATTTTCTTTAAAATACAGTTTTAGTGGGCACCTGGGTGGCTCAGTGATTGGGCGTCTGCCTTTTGGCATGATCTCAGGGTCTTGGGATCGAATCCCACATTGGGCTTACTGCAGGGAGCCTGCTTCTCCCTCTGCCTATGTCTCTGCCTCTCTATGTGTGTTTCTCATGAATAAATAAATAAAATCCTTACAAAAAATTTAAAAAATATACTTAGTTGTAAAAATTACTAGTTTGAGAATGAACTTGTCCAATATGTGATTCTTCTTTCTTCTAACTAAACATAATCATCAAATGACAATGTCAAAAATCTTAGTCTAGAAAGAGTAAATTTGAAAGAGGGTTGAATGATAAATAACATATGCTTTTACTTCTTGACCAGATCAGATTAGTATTGATTTTCTTTGTGTTGAAAGCAAAGTGTTTTATGCCTCTTTGGATTTATCTTTCTAGTTAATTTATTGTTGATGGAAAACACTAAGTATCAACTATAATTTTGTTAGAGCACAGATCTTCTTTTATCACTGCCAATTCTGAGATTATCAGAGTAAAAATGTGTATTGAGGGAGCCAATCTATAATTGTGCCTATGGGATATTCAGGCACAGTTTTTAGAAAGCTTGCTTTGATAACCAAAAAGTATCTTTTGGAGAGAGAGAGAGAGAGAGAGAGAGAGAGAGAGGGAGATAGTGCGCTTGTGTGTGGGGGGATGATGGGGTAGGGTTGGGTGAGCAATGAGAGGCAGGGAGAGTATCTCAAGCCAACTCCCCACTACTAAGTGTGGAACCTGCCACAGGGTTCCATCTCTTGATCCTGAGATTATGACTTGAGCTGAAATCAGAGAGTCAACTGACTGAGCCACTCAAGCACCTGATTATTTTATTAATAGCTGCCTAAATGGTATATTTCACAAGCAGCTAGAATTTCAGTTTCAAAGAAATAGGAAGCAAGAATTAACAGAAGGGTATGGAGATTTTTAGGTCATGAAAATCCTGAGAAAATTCCAAGTTCACTCGTTTTAGTGATCTCTGTTAACAATATAAAGAAATGACAGTATCTACACAGCAAGATTGCAATTTTGTGTTTCTGTCATACTGATAGAATGTAACTGATATTTTGTGATGCTAATTAGATAATAAATAGAGTAAAAATTTACCCACAATATTTAAAAGGCTTTATTCTACATGGAAAACTGTGTCAAATATTTCATTCATCATCGGGTAGAGAAAATCCACACTTATTTTGTGTAAATGTGTCTTCTCTAAAAGCATAGCACAGACAAGAAACTGGTATTTATATGATTGAAAGTATTTACTTTCATTTAAAAACAAACATTTTTTTGAGAAAAAATTAGGATTTTAACTTCCTCTATTTTTGAAGTTTTGTAGGAGTACTTTGAACTCCCAGGCAATCAGTGTGTATGTTGAAGAAGGTGAGACAATATTAGGAAAAAAATATCTGTTGTATTTTCTTATGCCCTTAGAAGCATAGCAACAATGATCTTGAGTTTAAGAATTTCTGGACTAATCGTTTATTGATTTGCTTGTCAGAATAGCTCTATAAATAGTATCTTAATAAATGAATGAATAATTAAATTAATAAATGCATAGATTAACACACAAAATAATACCCAAACTATCTATCACAGGGAGGATTTGGTGTTTGTTGATGACTAACTTCCTTCAGACTCTCTCCTCTAATACTATCTTATTAAAGAGACGTGGTAGACATGAAAATATGGTACTCCACTTTCGTGCCCTTGGAAGCATAATGGATGCCCCCAACCAGTTCCATTATCATGTTGAATCAAAGCTGTGCTTCCTGAAGGCTGCTCTGAGCCACTTACTGCCTCTAATAGGATTAATGAATGCAAGCCCATTCCTGTAGAATGAGAAACTCCTTTAATTAAACAGGTGACTTTGTCTTGAAAACCTCCTTGTCAAAGTCGTTTAAAACTCAACTGAAGGAGGAGGGGCAAGATGGCGGAAGAGTAGGGTTCCCAAATCACCTGTCCCCAACAAATTACCTAGATAACCTTCAAACCATCCTGAAAATCTACGAATTCGGCCTGAGATGTAAAGAGAGACCAGCTGGAACGCTACAGTGAGAAGAGTTCGCGCTTCTATCCAGGTAGGAAGACGGGGAAAAAGAAATAAAGGAACAAAAGGCCTCCGAGGGGGAGGGGCCCCGCGAGGAGCCGGGCTGAGGCCGGGGCGAGTGTCCCCAGGACAGGAGAGCCCCGTCCCGGAGGAGCAGGAGCTGCACCAACCTTCCCGGGCGGAAAGGGGCCCGCAGGGAGTTGGAGCAGGACCCGGGAGGGCGGGGATGCCCTCGGGCTCCCGGGGACACTAACAGACACCTGCGCCCCGGGAGAGTGCGCCGAGCTCCCTAAGGGCTGCAGCGCGCACAGCGGGACCCATCTATTTGCTGTCTACAAGAGACTCATTTTAGACAGAAGGACACTTACAACCTGAAAATAAAAGGTTGGAGAACCATTTACCATTCAAATGGTTCTCAAAAGAAAGCAGGGGTAGCCATCCTTATATCAGATAAACTAAAATTCACTCCGAAGACAGTAGTGAGAGACGAAGAGGGACACTATATCATACTTAAAGGATCTATCCAACAAGAGGACCTAAAAATCCTCAATATATATGCCCCGAATGTGGGAGCTGCCAAATACTTAAACGAATTATTAACCAAAGTGAAGAAATACTTAGATAAGAATACACTTATACTTGGTGACTTCAATCTAGCTCTTTCTACCCTTGATAGGTCTTCTAAACACAACATCTCCAAAGAAACGAGAGCTTTAAATGATACACTGGACCAGATAGATTTCACAGATATCTACAGAACTTTACATCCAAACTCAACTGAATACACATTCTTCTCAAGTGCTCATGGAACTTTTTCCAGAATAGACCACATACTGGGTCACAAATCGGGTCTGAACCGACACCAAAAGATTGGGATCGTCCCCTGCATATTCTCAGACCATAACGCCTTGAAATTAGAACTCAATCACAAGAAGAAGTTTGGAAGGACCTCAAACACGTGGAGGTTAAGGACCATCCTGCTAAAAGATAAAAGGGTCAACCAGGAAATTAAGGAAGAATTAAAAAGATTCATGGAAACTAATGAGAATGAAGATACAACTGTTCAAAATCTTTGGGATGCAGCAAAAGCAGTCCTGAGGGGGAAATACATCGCAATACAAGCATCCATTCAAAAACTGGAAAGAACTCAAATACAAAAGCTAACCTTACCCATAAAGGAGCTAGAGAAGAAGCAGCAAATCGACCCGACGCCCAGCAGAAGAAGAGAGTTAATTAAAATTTGAGCAGAACTCAACGAAATTGAGACCAGAAGAACTGTGGAACAGATCAATAGAACCAGGAGTTGGTTCTTTGAAAGAATTAATAAGATAGATAAACCATTAGCCAACCTTATTAAAAAGAAGAGAGAGAAGACTCAAATTAATAAAATCATGAATGAGAAAGGAGAGATCACTACCAACACCAAGGAAATACAACCGATTTTAAAAACATATTATGAACAGCTCTACGCCAATAAATTAGGCAATCTGGAAGAAATGGACGCATTCCTGGAAAGCTACAAACTACCAAAACTGGAGCAGGAAGAAATAGAAAACCTGAACAGGCCAATAACCAGGGAGGAAATTGAAGAAGTCATCAAAAACCTCCCAAGACACAAGAGTCCAGGGCCAGATGGCTTCCCAGGGGAATTCTATCAAACGTTTAAAGAAGAAATCATACCTATTCTACTAAAGCTGTTTGGAAAGATAGAAAGAGATGGAGTACTTCCAAATTCATTCTATGAGGCCAGCATCACCTTAATTCCAAAACCAGACAAAGACCACACCAAAAAGGAGAATTACAGACCAATATCCCTGATGAACATGGATGCAAAAATTCTCAACAAGATACTAGCCAATAGGATCCAACAACACATTAAGAAAATTATTCACCATGACCAAGTAGGATTTATCCCCGGGACACAAGGCTGGTTCAACACTCGTAAAACAATCAATGTGATTCATCATATCAGCAAGAGAAAAACCAAGAACCATATGATCCTCTCATTAGATGCAGAGAAAGCATTTGACAAAATACAGCATCCATTCCTGATCAAAACTCTTCAGAGTGTAGGAATAGAGGGAACTTTCCTCGATATCTTAAAAGCCATCTACGAAAAGCCCACAGCAAATATCATTCTCAATGGGGAAGCCCTGGGAGCCTTTCCCCTAAGATCAGGAACCAGACAGGGATGTCCACTCTCACCACTGCTATTCAACATAGTATTGGAAGTCCTAGCCTCAGCAATCAGACAACAAAAAGACATTAAAGGCATTCAAATTGGCAAAGAAGAAGTCAGACTCTCCCTCTTCGCCGATGACATGATACTCTACATAGAAAACCCAAAAGCCTCCACCCCAAGATTGCTAGAACTCATACAGCAATTTAGTAGCGTGGCAGGATACAAAATCAATGCCCAGAAATCAGTGGCATTTCTATACACTAACAATGAGACTGAAGAAAGAGAAATTAAGGAGTCAATCCCATTTACAATTGCACCCAAAAGCATAAGATACCTAGGAATAAACCTAACCAAAGAGGTAAAGGATCTATACCCTAAAAACTACAGAACACTTCTGAAAGAAATTGAGGAAGACACAAAGAGATGGAAAAATATTCCATGCTCATGGATTGGCAGAATTAATATTGTGAAAATGTCAATGTTACCCAGGGCAATTTACACGTTCAATGCAATCCCTATCAAAATACCATGGACTTTCTTCAGAGACTTAGAACAAATTATTTTAAGATTTGTGTGGAATCAGAAAAGACCCCGAATAGCCAGGGGAATTTTAAAAAGGAAAACCATATCTGGGGGCATCACAATGCCAGATTTCAGGTTGTACTACAAAGCTGTGGTCATCAAGACAGTGTGGTACTGGCACAAAAACAGACACATAGACCAATGGAACAGAATAGAGAACCCAGAAATGGACCCTGAACTTTATGGTCAACTAATATTCGACAAAGGAGGAAAGACGATCCACTGGAAGAAAGACAGTCTCTTCAATAAATGGTGCTGGGAAAATTGGACATCCACATGCAGAAGAATGAAACTAGACCACTCTCTTGCACCATACACAAAGATAAACTCAAAATGGATGAAAGATTTAAATGTGAGACAAGACTCCATCAAAATCCTAGAGGAGAACACAGGCAACACCCTTTTTGAACTTGGCCACAGTAACTTCTTGCAAGATACATCCACGAAAGCAAAAGAAACAAAAGCAAAAATGAACTATTGGGACTTCATCAAGATAAGAAGCTTTTGCACAGCAAAGGATACAGTCAACAAAACTCAAAGACAACCTACAGAATGGGAGAAGATATTTGCAAATAACATATCAGATAAAGGGCTAGTTTCCAAAATCTATAAAGAACTTCTTAAACTCAACACCAAAGAAACAAACAATCCAATCATGAAATGGGCAAAAGACATGAACAGAAATCTCACAGAGGAAGACATAGACATGGCCAACATGCACATGAGAAAATGCTCTGCGTCACTTGCCATCAGGGAAATACAAATCAAAACCACAATGAGATACCACCTCACACCAGTGAGAATGGGGAAAATTAACAAGGCAGGAAACCACAAATGTTGGAGAGGATGCGGAGAAAAGGGAACCCTCTTACACTGTTGGTGGGAATGTGAACTGGTGGAGCCACTCTGGAAAACTGTGTGGAGGTTCCTCAAAGAATTAAAAATAGACCTGCCCTACGACCCAGCAATTGCACTGTTAGGGATTTACCCCAAAGATTCAGATGCAATGAAACGCCGGGGCACCTGCACCCCAATGTTTCTAGCAGCCATGTCCACAATAGCCAAACTGTGGAAGGAGCCTCGGTGCCCATCGAAAGATGAATGGATAAAGAAGATGTGGTTTATGTATACAATGGAATATTACTCAGCCATTAGAAACGACAAATACCTACCATTTGCTTCAACGTGGATGGAACTGGAGGGTATTATGCTGAGTGAAGTAAGTCAATCGGAGAAGGACAAACAGTGTATGTTCTCATTCATTTGGGGAATATGAATAATAGTGAAGGGGAATATAAGGGAAGGGAGAAGAAATGTGTGGGAGATATCAGAAAGGGACACAGAACATAAAGATCTAACTCTGGGAAATGAACTAGGGGTGGTGGAAGGGGAGGAGGGCGGGGGGTGGGGGTGAATGGGTGACGGGCACAGAGGGGGACACTTGACGGGATGAGCACTGGGTGTTATTCTGTATGTTGGTAAATTGAACACCAATAAAAATTAATTTATTAAAAAAAAAACTCAACTGAAGTCTGAGATTCCACATACTCAAGTTTTCTTCCTCTGTATTATAAGATGGCCTGAGATCTCACTGTACCTGTTGGCTCTGCTCCTTGATCCTTCGCAGGCATTGTCCACAATAAATCTCTTGCTTATCTGACCCATCTTGATGTCTACTTTTGAAGAACCCAAACGATCACAGGGCATTCTTTGGTCATTTTCTGTAATATACCACCTCATCACTTTCTAGTTTCTTTAGCCCAGTCTCTCTCTCTCTTTTTTTTTTCCTTTTAATACCTACTATGTTGTATCTGCTTATTTTCTTTCTCCCTCAATAGAATGTAAGATCCTTGAAGGTAGAGACTTTATTTCTTTTGTTCCTATACTGCAGCATCTATTTTAGTGCTTTTCATGTGGTTGGCTATAAATATCTGTTTAATGAATAAATGCATGCAGAAGGAAGCCTAACACAGCTGTGGATTCTTCCTATAGTGAAATTTTGTAATGACAGCTTCAGTTTCTGTGTTGCTAAACAGCTCAGTTGCTAAATAACAGAAAAAAATTTAAAAACATGTCATAGGAATCTTTTAGTTATCTGATAATGGTTGAAGTAAAGAATATAAAACTTTGAGCTGTTAAATTATTTTTTAAACTCTCCAGCAATGCTAGAAGCAGCAACATACAAAAGAGCCCTGGTACTTTTGATACTCATCAAAACAGTGTAAATAGTAATCACTGAACCCCTTCAGGCTTACCTTTTTTTGGAATATCACTCAGAAACTACTTTTTTAGTTTTTTAAATTGACCATAATTAACATATAAAGTTATATTAGTTTCAAGTTACAGTAAAATGCTTCAACAATTCTATATATTGGTGCTTATAACCGTAAGTGTTCTCTTCATCCCCTTTATCTCTTTTATTCATCCCTCCACCTATCTCCCTTCTGTCAATCACCAGTTTATTTCCTGTATTTGTCTATTTTATGTTTTCCTCTTCTTTCTTTGTTCATTTTCTTTTCTAAAGATTTTTTTTTTAAGATTGGAGTATATTCTTTGTAGCAGAAAACTTTTTTTTTTTGTTTTAAATTTTTATTTATTTATGATAGTCACACAGAGAGAGAGAGGCAGAGACACAGGCAGAGGGAGAAACAGGCTCCATGCACCGGGAGCCCGATGTGGGATTTGATCCTGGGTCTCCAGGATCGCGCCTTGGGCCAAAGGCAGGCGCCAAACCGCTGCGCCACCCAGGGATCCCTTTTCTAAAGATTTTAAGTAATCTCTACACCTCAATGTGAGGCTCAAACTCACAGCCTCAAGATCAAGAGTCGCATGTTCTATCAACTGAGCCAGCTATGTGCCTCAATTTATTTTGTTTCTTAAATACCACATATGAATGAAATCATATGGCATTTGCCTTTTTTTGACAGATTTATTTAATTTATCCTCTTGCCTTCAAAGTTCATCCATGTTTTTGCTAATGACAAGATGCCATTACATTTTAAGGCTGAGTAATATTTC
The DNA here is from genome assembly GCF_905146905.1 of Nyctereutes procyonoides. Classification (NCBI taxonomy): domain Eukaryota; kingdom Metazoa; phylum Chordata; class Mammalia; order Carnivora; family Canidae; genus Nyctereutes; species Nyctereutes procyonoides. The sequence continues at coordinate 1,605,011 of NW_026575130.1, forward strand.
ATTTTTATACATATTGTTTGTTATTGTATACATATAAATATAAATATATATAGCTTCTTAATTCATTCATCTATAGACACCTAGGTTGTTTTCATAGCCTAGCTATTATAGATAATGCTACGATTAACACAGAGAGGATATATCTCTTCCAATTACTATTTTCATTCCTTTGGGTAAATATCTAGTAGTGAAATTACTAGACTATATAGTATCTCTATTTTTAATTTTTTGAGTTACTTCTGTACTATTTTCCACAGTGGCTTCACCAATTTGCATTCCAACAGACAGTATATGAGGGTTCCTTTATCTCCATGTCATCACCAACACTTATTATTTCTTGTCTTTTTGATTTTAGCAATTCTGACAGGTGTGAGGTGATATCTCATTGTGGTTTTGATTCATATTTCCCTGATATGATTAGTGATGTTGAACATTTTCCATGTCTATTTGCCATCTATATATCTTCTTTGGAAAAATATCTACTCAGGTCTTCTGGCTATTTTTTATTAGATTGTTTGGTATTGAGCTGTGCAAGTTCTTTATATATTTTGGGTATTAACCCCTTATCAACTATATCATTTGCAAATATGTTCTCCCATTCAGTAGGTTGCCTTTTTTTATTTGTTGATGGTTTCCTTCATTGTGCAAGGAAAAACTTACTTTTAAAATGCACTTTATTCCAAGTGGCCACAGTGATAAGTTAAGTCCGTGTTTGTCATTATGTGCCATGTAATACCAGCATCCCAACATTCCTCCTCTGATCCTAATTGTTTGTTTGTTTTCTGATCTGAAACTCAATAAGATAAGATGACCAATTTCAAATTACCATTTTTTTAAGGGCTAGATGCCTGAATCACTTCTGAAGTCAATTACTATGTTGGTCTTTCTCCCCACTCTAAGTCAGTAAACTACATCCCCACAGGTTTAAGCAGGAAGTGTTTATTAAGAAATATTAATAAGCCCCCAGAAACAATTATCAGATCACCCCAGAGAACTAGGTGGTTAACTAATATGCTGACCCTATTGTTTTAGTTGCTATGTGGAAAGGGCCATAATAATTATTTATTATTTTATTTTTAGTTTTTAAATTGCTTTATTACTAAAAATAGGCTTCACTTTATTATTTAGCTTTCTAACTCTGTGCTGTGCCTTTAGCACTTTCATAATTTTCTGTTCCTCAGTAAGGAAAGCACATTTGTTCTGGTCAGGGACACATTTAGTGCATATCGAACCACCATAGACCCTACTGACATGTTTTTTGTTTTGTTTTCATTTTAAAAATACTCAAAAGAACTTTAGATTTTATAGCATAAATCCTTTGAAGTAAGCCTGGAAACATGTTACATGCAGATTTTGGTGCTTTCTCAAACCTCTTGGTATAAAGGTAAAAAGTTCTATTACCAGGGGTTAGCAACAGCCTATTTTTGTTACAGGCTTTATTGGAGGGTGGCTTATGACAGTATGTCAAACACTGGACCATTCAGATTGCCTCTATACATATCCCTAGAAAAGCAAAGGCCACCACTATTGCCAACCTCATAAATTCATTGGCTTTGTTCCTGTGTGCTATAGCAATTTTGGTACCTTGTTATTCCAGGCTTGTTTGCTGATGTGACATACTTATGAATTGGAGTCTCATGCAGCTGCATCATATTGGCAGAACCTAAGTCACATGTCTATAAGCTAGTGGAAAATGTGATTAGAAATAGAGTTTCAATTTGGGAAAGTGAGATTCACAATGAAGCCATTGTTGAAATGCATAGTGAATGCTTGATAGCTTTTAGATTGCTGTTAGAGATGTACACTAACATCAATATTTAATTCATAATGATACAATAACAAACTTTTATAAAGAGCTTACCATGTACAATTTTGTTCTATGCATTCTACATATTCATTTTATCATCATATCTCCCCCATGTGATTGATACCATTATTTATCTTATTTTATGGATGAGGAAATTGAAGCATCCGTTGAGAGAACATGTCCAATGTCACAGAGATTGCACATGGCATTTGAGATTTAGATGAAATTAGCTTTCCAGACTCCAAATTCGTGCTCTTAACCAATATACATATAACCTTTCACATATGAACAACATCAGCAAATTATTATGGAATAGGCAAAAGACAAATAAAAAAGAAAAATGAGTAGATTATATGAATAGGAAAATCACAGAAAATAAACAGTGATGGTTAATAAAATTGAATTATTAATACTGTAGAGAAATCTGTGATATAACTATTTCATATTCTTTGGGCCCAATATTCATACACATTACCTGAAGGAATCACATTTATCCTAAAGACTTGTCTTAGATATCATTTTCTCAGAGTTCATTCACTGATTCTTTATTTTTTTTTGGCACTGATTCTTTAAATGCATAGTTCAAATCACCTTCAAGCTGTCTCATACTACTGACCATCAGAATAGTTATAATCCTTAGTTGTAATTGTTTAGTTTTTGGGTATTAGCATCATGAGGGTATGTGCCTTATTTGACATACCCTCAGTGGTGGTCTTAGAATTTTTTACATACTAGCCACTCAATAAAAATTGTTAAATATTGTTAAATGTAATGAAAATGACTGTTATTGACTCTTAAGAATCATTCAAAAATTCTAGATATCCTCTCTTTTTAGAGTTGCTAATGTATACTTAAAAAAGTAAGATAACATACTTCCTCCTCAAAAGAACATACTCGAATCTCCTTACTTAGAGTTTTACTCTTGTAACATATATTAACACATTTATTAAACCAACAGAGATTGAAGTCCTTTCAAAGGAGTAAAGAAAATGCTACAAATTGGAATGATATCTAATCAAAGCAGAAGATAATGAAATCTTGCCAGACAGAAATTCATCCACTTAGTAGATTAAAATTACAAGATGAAATAGAAGGGATCCCTTGGTGGCTCAGCGGTTTAGCGTCTGCCTTTGGCTCACGGCATGATCCTAGGTCCTGGGATCGAGTCCCACATCAAGCTCCCTGCATGGGGCCTCCTTCTTCCTCTACCTGTGTCTCTGCCTCTCTCTCTCTCTCTGTGTCTCTCATGAATAAATAAATAAAATCTTAAAAAAAAAGAAAAAAAAAGGAGGAAAAGAAAAAATATACAAAAGGCTCTTAATTTCATATAAACAAAAGTTATTCTTGGAAGATTAAATATACATTTAAAATAAAAGTAATTTAAAATCAGTCTCAATTAGGTTAAAATGCACTCAATGTGATTTCCTTTCTATAAAACTTTGTATATTCTGTATTTGACTATTGTGTTCTTTGCATATGAATATATTCATGTATTAAGCTGTCAGTATTAATTTAAATGTGATGTAACTTGGTTAACACTAATAGTCTGTTTTGACAAATTGTAAGGAAAAAGCACCTTAAATTAGCACCTTAAATTTGTCTTAAAATTGAAGACAAAGTGTATGAAACTTTTTACATGCTTGAGAAATATGTTTCACTGGCTATTAGTGTGCATTAAAATTGCACAGGTGAAATAATTCTTTTTTTTAATTAAGATTTTTGTTTTGAGAGAGAGAGAGAGAGAGAGAGAGAGAGAGAACATCAGCTGGGGTGGGGGTGGGGGAGGAGCAGAGGGAGAAGTAGATTCCCTGCTGATCAGGGAGCCCTACCCTGGAATCTCAGGACTCCAGGATCATGACCCCAGCCAAAGGCAGATGCTTAATGACTGAGCCGCCAAGTGCCCCGAAATAATTCTTATAGAAAGTTTCATTGTAATGTGTATAAAATAAGCAAGAGTGAGAATTTAGGAAAATAGAACAATCACAACAGTATTGTGGATTACAATGAGAATATGCTTTTGATTTTAGAACTGTCTGCCTATCTTAGAATCTGCTTGCTTTTGAGAGGAATTTATGTATATTTAATTTGGGAGAGGGAAGCACAGTCAAATTTTTCCTAAACCATTTAATAAATAAGACCACTAGCTCCAGCGGATACCACTGGAAATGTTGATATTGAAGTATGTACAAATATAATTGCAGGGATTTTGTGTCCTTATGCTGAAGCCCAGAATTAAGCTCAGCATTTTCCAGCTATAGATTGGTCAGGGCTCCTTCTCACAGAACCTCTCTTCCAAGGAGTAGACCTGAATATGGTGCTCCTTGGTCAGCTTCTTTCAAGAAAAGAGGGAGAGTAAAATGGGTAAGATATCCTTAACTCAGAAATTCCTTATATTCCATATATTCTCATTCTATAATTCTCACCACTTCCCTTCCAATCTAAGTGGAGGAAAATGTTAGGATACAGCCAGAGTAGCACATTATTAGGTGAGTGAAAAAGTGAGGATCTGGCGCTTTAGTATAGCCATATTTAAGGCCTACCTGAGAGGTTAGCACAGAGCACTTCCTGAGAAATGACATGTGCTTGTGACAAAGAGGTTTGAAATCCAAGGTGGAGCCTGAAACAATCAGAGACAGTGAATTGACTGGCTCAGTAGTGTATTTGCTAGATAACACCAGATTTTATTAAAATCCCATATTTGAGAGAAAGATGACATAGCAACACAGGAAAACTGGAAAAAATTTAAGAGATTATCATGCTAATGGAGAGACCTGGAGGCAAGGAAGAAAAGAATATTGTGAGTGATTCCTATTCCAGTTTTCTCATATATTTAAGGACTTGTGTTATTTATTTTTTTTCTTTTCTGATACCTGTGTGTCCTCCTCTCTCCATTTTTCTCTTTGGATTTTGGTGTTTTGTTAATTTCAGGAATCTCTATGTATTAAGAAAAACCTTTGCTGTGATTTGTTTTGAAATAATATATTTTTCCATGTGATCATTTTTTTCTTTTCACCTTTCTAATGGTTATTGTACTCACACAATTTATTTTATGAAAATCAAAGATTAAATCACAACTATTTCATGGCTAGTGTGAAACGTGTGTTTGTGCAAGAGAGAAAAAGGGAGAGAGAGAGATTCTCATTCTGTTTCAGTGTATGAACTTTATTTGGTAGCATTTTAAAGTATTGAGCTTAGATAATTTTTTTTTGCAGTCATTCATATAAGGAGTTGACTTTGATTTAGTTTTTTTTTTTTAAATGTGGTAATCGGTGCATGCTTTGTACACTAGGTTGATATCTATTTTGCCTTATTTGTGTTGTATATATCTGTAGGAACTGTTGGGAGTTTATTTGTTGAGGGTTTAATTAGAGTTTTGAAATTTGTGTGTGCAAAGGAAACCTTAGTTTAATATACTTTTATGGATAACTTTTTCTTTGTAACACATTTTATACCTTGACAAAATAAGCAATTTAGGATACGCAACAATGATTAGGTATATTATTCCTATCTGCCAATTTTTAATTTGCTTATATTTCATATATATCACTTTAATTTTCAGATATATGACAATATCATTTGGAACTTGATGGATTGTTATGCTGCTATTTCAACTTTAGGTCATTAGCAAACTCTACCTCTATCTTCTGAATGAGCTACTTTCAATGCTGCTCATCAGAAACTTTCTGAATGGGCATTGCTTACTTTCTTTTAAGCTTAAGTGAGAGTTTGTTATATTACTTTTTAAAGTTCAAAGTAATAAATTTTGAGATGATCGTGTAAACTGAAAAACAGTTTAAATTACTATAATCTGATAAGATATTTTAGAAGTTTATAATTTTATTAACATGGCTGTCTCAACCAAAAAACATGGTGGTTTAATTTATATTGCTGGCCAGCCTCTATGCAATTAAGCATATCCGTAAACCATAAAACTGCAGAAATTAAAATAATGTTATTGTTTAGAATTAATGATAAAATTTATGCAATTCAGCTTAGTGTAACTATAACTGGATTGACAATATTTAACTGTTTGCATTTTTATCATTTGTACCATATTTGAAATATCACAGGTAGAAGATAGATTTTAGCTTGAGTAATTAGCCAGTGGGAAGGTTAAAATTATTTCATGATTCTATTTTAATATTATTTTTAATCTTTATATTCAGGATAAAGCTGCAAAAGATAGAGACCATGCTTTGTAGAATTGCAATTCTAGTGTTTCACAGAGAGGGGATGGACTACAAGGGTTACAACTTTTTTCTCCCTTTCATTTATCTAAAATTATAAATAAATACTTTTTCTTAAAAGTAAGAAATGGGAGCCAGCCTGGGTGGCTCAGCAGTTTAGCGCCGCTTTTGGCCCAGGGCGTGATCCTAGAGACCTGGGATTGAGTCCCACGTCCGGCTTCCTGCATGGAGCCTGCTTCTCCCTCTGCCTCTGTCTCTGCCTCTCTGTGTATGTGTGTGTCTCTCATGAATAAGTAAATAAAATCCTTTTTTTAAAAAAAGTAAGAAATGGCATATCTTGTACCATTTATGGGCGAATTTCCTCTTTGTGCACTTTCTGTCTTTGGAAGGAAAAATGAAAGGAGTATGTGCTGCCTCACTAAAATAAAGAAACCAAAATATCCAATAGGAGTATCAAGCCTTAAAGTCTTATTATGCAGATTATTTTATAACTAGGTACATATCTGGATTTTGAGTGTTTTAAAATAGTTTTGAGTCTGGAATGCCTGGTTCCAGGTCTTTATGAGAAATGTTTTGATCCATTCATCTGTAATAAATAAGGAGCCCTATGCTAGAACAAATAGGCTCTATACACCCTCTTCAGAAAGAAAACTACCCCAAGTGGTTACCAACTGACCTTCCTGCCACATTTGGCAAAACCAGCCTCTTTCTCTTTTTTCACATAGTATCCATACTCATCCTTTTAAAATACAAATCATGACAATGTCATCTGTTTAAAACATTCCATTCTCCATACCATGACTGCCAAAGTCTGCATCGTCTGTCTTTGAAATTCCTTTATCACTTTCTAATTCAATTTTTTAAATTTATTTATTTGACAGAGAGCGAGAGCATGAGCAGTGGGAAGGGGCAGAGGGAGAGGGAGAAGCAGGCTCCCTGCTGAGCATGGAACCCTACTTGCAGCTGGATTTCAGGACCCTGATATCATGACATGAGCTAAAGGCAGATGCTTACCCAACTGAGCCACCTAGGCACCCCATCTGATTCCATTTTTACTTGCAATGCAATTTCTCTCTTCCTTATCTCATTCCATCACATTAGCATTTTATTATTTCTTCAAAGCAATAAACATATCCCTGTCTCTCATGCTTTCAGTCTTAGTCCTCACTTTGCATGAGGTCCTCACTTTGCCATTATCTCCAGAGCTCACTTCCTCATTTGATGCTGGTCTCTGATGAGATGTCATGTCTGAGATGCTTTCTTTAATTGATGCATTAGTCCCTTCCATATTCAAACTTCTTATTCTGTTTTATTCTTTTTACATCACTGAAATTCACTTACATTTCTGTTTCTTTATTATTTTTCTCTCTCCACTAGACTGTAGTTTGAGTGTGTGAAGAAATTTTGCTCTTATATTCATACTTTTATCCATTATACATGTTTGATACCTGAATGCTTACTAAATATTTCTTAAGTGAAGAAAATGATAATTGAATGAGAAAATGAATAAAATGGGTAATGAATTAATTATCTATAGTTTATGGAAAAGGTACTGGCATTAAAATCAACCTAAGAAAATTCTTATGACTATATTAATGAATTAATCTTTGTATGTCATAAGTAAATTTTATTTCATTAAGATCAAGGCCAGATTCTTCTCCATTTTTCAATTCAGTTTTTTGTTTGTTTGTTTTGTTTTGTTTTTGTTTTTTTTTTTGGGAGGAGAGTATAGTGGAGCTTATCCTTCCTTCCTGAATTGCTTGTAATAAGTCATATCTAGGATTTCTGTTTTCTCAAGTCCTCTTCCCTATGTGGTTTGGACTTAGAGTTGGCCAAAACAGAAACATATACAAGGTTTAGATGGCAAAAGTAAAGAGGAAACTGTTGCTTTAGATGATTGTGATGGACAGATAGGGTGACACAAATGCAGATGTGTCCAAAGGGCTTGAGCTTCTACCTATCTTCCCAATGACTGGCCCCACCATCTGATGCAATGTGAGTCAACCATTTAATATTACTCTGTGGTTTCCCCAAGGTAGCAGCTTTCTCAGACCACATCATGAAACCCTTAGTGGATATAATGAGCTACCAGAGCTTTTCCTGTAGGCTGTTAAGAGCTTACTCACACCATTGCATTGATTTTTTCTGATGCTCTGACTTCCTGCTCTAAAACCTGACTTATCCTAACTTTGCCACATTTGTGTAAGTTCTCCTTTCTGTGGTAAACACCTTTTTCCCTTAATACTGTTAATGGCTTTGTTTTGTTAACAAAACTCTGTAAAAACTTTAAATTGTATATCAGCCATCTGTCATCATACTTCTTTATACTGCTTGATCCTAGCTGCTATATATAAATAAAATCCCATGAAAAACAAGTTGTAATGTATATGTATTTATATATGTGTATGTGTGTGCATAAATAGCAGAACATTAAAGGAAGCTTTTCATTAAGCCTAAAATATATTTTTTAAAGATTTTATTTATTTATGAGTGACAGAGAGAGCAGAGACATAGGCAGAGGGAGAAGGGGCCTGATGTGGGACTTGATCCTAGACCCTGGGATCACAACCTGAGCCAAAGGCAGATGCTCAATCAACCACTGAGCCCGCAGGTGCCCCAAGCCTAAAAATAATATTTTATAAAATCTCTTCCCCAGTTTTCACATTGTTAGAAGAGTCTTCAACAATATTTCATGACCTTAAAATGGATACAAATTCTAATTTTCAGTTTATAGTAAAAATGCATAGTCACTGAATCTAGTGAAACTATTTTCATAGCACACTGTTCAAATTTGCAGGATTTCTAAGGTAAATAAAAATGTCTTGGGATCCCTGGGTGGCGCAGCGGTTTGGCGCCTGCCTTTGGCCCAGGGCGTGATCCTGGAGACCCGGGATCGAATCCCATATCGGGCTCCCGGTGCATGGAGCCTGCTTCTCCCTCTGCCTATGTCTCTGCCTCTCTCTCTCTCTCTCTCTGTGACTATCATAAATAAATAAATTAAAAAAATAAATTGCATTGTCATTTAAAAAAAAATGTCTTACTGTGAATTAGAAAAACCTAACAATGGTTTCATTGTTTCATTTAGTTCTTTTTCTGAAGTTTTGTCTATTTCTTTCATTAGGACTATAGTTCTCAGTTTTTCCATTTTGCTTGACACTGTATTTGTTTCTGTGAATTCAGTTTAATAGCCACTTCTTCTAAACTTGAATAATCTTGTGTATGGTTGTACCCTTTGTAGACTGTGTGCCTGATGACTTTGGCTTGCTAGAGCTCTGTGTGGCATAGGCTAAGTTCCTGGGGCACTCCATGACGGGGCTGCCTTGGCGAGATGGCTGGAGAAAAGGATGAGTGAAGCAAGAGAGTCCCAGGGCTCTCTGTGCACATAGCACCCTGGAAATACAGCTAAAGCTGAAGTCAGTGCAAGCCAGGATGTGCTGGGGTTTTCGGTGCAAGGAATATTTTGATGAGGCAACTGGAGCTGTAGTGGTACAGTCTGGGGTGTTCTGGTGTGATCCATGTAGGAGGCATGCTGGTGCAGTGGCTAGAACCAAGGCAGGGTGTAGGCTGGGTGATTTTCAGAGCTCTTACACACAGATGTGCCTTGAGGAGCAGCTGGAGTCAAAGCAGGAATGAGCCAAGGGGTCCTAGAGTGCTGTGTGTGAGGGGTACTCTGACAAGCCATCCAGAACTAAAGTTGTGTGGGCCCAGTGTGAAGGAAGGCCTTGGGGTTCACTGAAGCAATAGGCCAGTTATTGTGTCCAGACCATGTTTGCATCAGGAGTACTATCGAGGTGGATGGCAAATGTAAAGAATATATTCTTAAAGTGTCACTTGTAGGAAGCACATTATTCAGAATTTTTAAAAAATCCATTTAGTTATTACATCTTCTATTGAATAATTTAATCTATTTATATATAAAGTAATTATTGATAAGTAAGAACTTACTATTGCCATTTCAAGAATTGTTTTAATTTTGTTGTCTTTCTTTGTTTATGTTTTGTATTGGTTTGGTACTTGCTCTTTCTTTTCTTTCTTTCTTTCTTTCTTTTTTTCTTTCTTTCTTTCTGTAGGTACTAGAACTTTCTTATTATGATTTGCACAAAACATCTTATGAGTCTATTTTAAGCTGATAGCAAGTTATATACATACAAATCCTATATTTTAATCCCCTTCATATTTTATGCTTTTGATATTACACTTTATATCTTTTCATATTTTGTATCCATTAACAAATTGTAGTAGCTATAATTATTTTCAATAGTTTTGTTTTTTAATCTTTAAAATAGAGTTAAAGTGAATGTCACACAAGCACATTTCAGTGAGCTTCTTTGAATTATTATGTTGGATTCCTTATCAGACAATTCATAGATATCCATTTTTTGTGTCATTAGCTACTGGAGCTTTAATATTATAGAATATTCTTAAATTGACTAAATATATATATATATATGTATATGACTATATATGTATATGTACATATACATATAATCATATGTATATATGACTTTATATGTATGATACATACATGTATATGTATGATATATACATATACACAGATATATACATATATGTATACATACAGTCATGTATACATATGTATATATGACTATATATATATTTTTATATTTTTAAACATTCATATTTCTAATTAGCATACTTTGCCTTTAACTTGAAGAATCCCTTTAGTATTTCTTTTAAGCCAGATCTAGTGGTGATAAACTTCCTCAGATTTTTTTTTTTTCTGGGAAAGTTGTTCTGTGTCCTTCATTTCTGAAGGGCAGATTTGTTGGGTATAGTTTTCTTGGTTGGCAATGTTTTTTTTTTTGTTGTTGTTGTTGTTGTTTTTGTTTTAGTACTTTGAATATATTGTCCCATTTTCTCCTGGTCTACAGGTTTGATGCTAAGAAATTAGCTCATAATCTTGTGTGTGTGATAAGTCACTTTTTTCTTGCTCCTTTTAAAATTCTCTATTTGTCTTTGACCTTTGGCAATTTGATTATAATATGAGGTAGGACTGTTCCCAGACTGTACATGAGGACTGAAGAAGAGTCACAAAGTTCTGCAGTAGGCTTGAGGTCAGAAGGCCAGCCTCAGGGACACAAATGAATATGTCTCTTACCTGTCACTGGGTGAACAGAACTGGCAGCCAAAAGGTAGTAAAGCTAAGTCATGGCTGCTTCCAGATCCACATCCAAGACTGAGGTTGACGGGTGTGTTAACTGAGGCATGGGTAGATGTGACTCTTGTGGGTTCCTTGGTAGCAGGACCAAGGCCAAACAGGGCTGTAGCTGAATCAATGGGGGATGAGGCTATTTCTAGGTTTAGCTGGGACCACAATGAGTGAACCTGCCATCTGGGCATGGATCTGCCTTCTTGAAAAGCCTTCCTTGGTCTTGGGTTCCAGGGTTTCCTACCTTAGTTCCTAAACTCCAAAAAGGTACTTTTACCTATGGATGACTGCCAGATAGTTGCTGCTCAGAGATCCAATCCAGAAACTTCCTCTTCTGCCATCTTGCTGAGGTCACTCTTTAGGCTTTAAAGTTTTAATTTCATTCTATTTTAATGTGAGATAAATTTGATCATGATTAAATGTAGATTGACAGAAGTGGGGACAGGTAAACTAAGACCTATTTAAAACTTGCCTCAGATTATTAAAATATTTAAATAGTTATAATTGTATTTAGAGTGCATAAGTTGAGTTAGAATCAGCTTACATTAATTTGGTTTAGTCTTTTAAAAATCTAAAAACAAATGAAAATTTGAAGAAGTAAAAGCAAAAAATTCTAATTATCAAATAGCTAAATAGATTTAATTTCTTCTTAAAGCCAGATTAAAATTTGTGATGTTTTCTTTCAAATTTTGTGAATATCTTATACACATACACACACACACATTTATTCTCCAATAAATTCCTGTTCTGTATAAACAACTCATTAAGGATTACAACATTTCTCTGAAGATAGAAATATACTTTCTTCTCAGTTTCACTTATTACATTCAGATATTTTTGATACTCATTTTTAATGGCGGTGCCAAGAAATGTTAGTTATTGGATTATTTCCCAGACTCTAATTTAATATGTATATAACACCTTCTAACTTCAGCATAAAAATAAATTCTAAATTTTACTGAGTCATTTAATCAGAAAAACACAGGTACTTTTCACTATTGCCAATTCTATACCCATCAATGGATGCTAGAAAACAGACAAGGATTATTTCATAGTGAGGGTATCATTGCTGTGATCATGCAAATGAACTAAATGGGCAAATGGAAAATCAAGTAAAATGCTAAAGTGATATTTTCCTTAGTGATTAGGCATTTTGGAGATTTCAGACTAACATAAACTAAAGAAGGAGAAAGAGGACTGGGTGGGGGTAGTGGACTAGTGTCATTTGACATTAGGCAAATACTTTTCTACAAGAAAAAATATTCATCACTCACAAATCCTAAGTAACTCTTTTATTATTTTCAGAAAAGTGATTTTTAAGCCCCCACAAAATTTTTAAAGCGTTTCTCTAAGAGGAATTTGGTAGGGAGAAGCCACTAAAGTACATGTGAACTGGGTGTTTTGTTTACTCATTTGAGAGGTTCTATATTTGTTCAGTGACAGATTCACATACTATATTTTGCTTAAATGTCCATATAATGACCTCAAATAGTAGAATAATTAATCCAATTGTGTATATTGTTTTTACTTATTTTGTTTTGTTTTTCTACTTTTCATATGTAGAGTGCTCAATTTGTTCTTATGTAAAAATAGAGGACAATTATAGCCTACTTCCTAAGAATCTTATCAAAGTGCTCTAAACTATGAAAGACATTTATAAAATAGGAAATATAGGAAATAGAGCACTTGCATCTGCTTCTTTAGAACACATAAATCTTTAATATAAGTGCACATGGTACATTTTTTGAAATACAACTAGTAAGGCCCTATATGAAACTGCGTTTTTATAGATTAATATACTATAGAGTGCTATGCAGCATATATATTATAGAAATCTTCAGAAACTAAAAATAGAAATGGCAGGCACAAGCCTAGTTTCCTTTTTGAAAAGTGCTTAATGGATTTGTGAAGAGAGGGCTTCTATAGAAGAGAAGGCATGTACTGATGGAATATAGGGTCATTTGTCATAAACAACTGATTTCCTGTTGCATTTTTCATAAAAATGCATGGGTTTATAAATATGGCTAAAGCAAATGAATAAAAGATCAGTATTCAGATATCTCATAAAAGTTTGCTAAGAATGGATCATTTCATTTCTTTAAAAATATTCAGTAATTAGCTGCTTATTTCATCAGTTTGTTTTTGAATAATTTTTGAGGTGCTGTTAAAATTATACATACTGTTTTCTCATGTTGATTTCTCATGAAATTTCTCTGATTTCTCATGTTGATCAGTGTCTCATGACACTGTTAATATAATTCCAACAGATTTCGACAAGTTACGGGTTTTTGGTTATCTCAAAGAACATAGGAAATCAGATTTTTTAGGTTAAATTCCAAAGTAGAATTTGAATAAGAGAGGGAGACTCTATGATGATGTAGTTCAATGTATAAGTATTAATTTTTATAAGTTTCTTTTTGAATTTTTTTCTCAACTGTAGGGGAAAGAAATCTAGCTGCCTTAGGAAGTAAAGTACAAGATATTAACAAGGGCAAATAAGACTATACAACATTTGTTTCTGACAAGAAAAATGACACTAATGCCTTTCACGTACTTCTATCATAAATTCCTTTCTACCAAACACATAGATTTATAAATGTCACTTTGGTGGCAATCATACTTGTTATTTCTTCTGGCAGCTCCTAGGCTTCACAGGCTCTACAGTAAGTCCGCTTATTTATTTTATTTTTTAAAAGACAATTTTAGGGCAGTTTTAGGTGTATAACAAAATTGATAGGTACATAGAGTTTCCATGTATCTTCATGCATAGCTACCCTCATTTTCACCAGAATGGTATTTTTCTGTTTGTTTTTATATCCAGGACAAGCCTACATTGATAAATCTTATTCAGCCAAACTCCATAGTTTACTTTAGAGTTTACTCTTGTTTTTATATATTCTAGGTTTGGATAGGTGTACAGTGATAGGTATCCATTTTTATAATATTATACAAAGTATTTCTTTTTCAAATTTTAAAAAGATTTTATTTATTATTTGACAGATAGAAGAGAGAGAGGAACAATCTGGGGAAGGGCAGAGGCAGAGGGAGAAGCAGCCTCCCCGTTGAGCAGGAGCCTGATGCAAGACTCAATCCCATGACCCTGGGATCATGACCTGAGCTGAAGGCAGACACTTAACCAGCTAAACCAGCCAGGAGCCCCTAGAGTATTTTCACTGATCTAAAAAATTCTGTGCTCTGCATATTTATCTCTGCTTCCCTTGACCTCTGTGTAGTTACTGATCTCTTTCTGTAACCACAGATTTGCTTTTTTCAGAAGGTCATATAGTTGGATATATACTTTATGGAGTTTTTTTAGAAAAGCATTTTTCACTTAGTAATATACATATTTAAAATTCTTCCATGTCTTTTCATGACTTAACAGCTCGTTTTTTAATCACTAAATAATATTCCAGACATAATTGTCTAGATGTACCATAGTTTATTCACCTACTGAAGGACATCTTGATTGCTTCCAAGTTTTGGCAGTAATAAATAAAACAGCTATAAACATCTTTGCATATGTTTTAACGTGGGCATAAGTTTTCAACTCCTTTGTGTAGATGGCGAGGAGAGTGATGGCTAGATCTTGTTTAGTTTGTAAGAGTTTTTAGTTTTGTAAGGGTCAGTTTAGTTTAATTTGTTTAGTGTTAAAAGAAATTGCCAGATTGTCTACCACAGAGATTATCATTTTGCATTCCCACCAGCAATTAGTGAATTTTTCTATTGCTCCATATCCTCTCTAGCATTTTGTGTTGTCAGTGTTCTAGATTTTGGCCATTTTAATCGGTGTCTAGTGGTATCTTATTGTTTTAATTTGCATTTCCCTGATAAAATACGATGCAGAGCTTCTTTGCATATGCTTGTCATCTGTATATCTTCTTTGGTGCAATGTCTGTTAAGGTTATTGGCCCATTTTATTTTATTTTATTTTATTTTATTATTAGCCCATTTTAAATCAGGTTCTTGTTGTTAAGAGATCTTTGAAATATTTTGGATAATAGTCCTTTAACAAATTTGTCTTTTTTTTTAAAGATTTTCTTTATTTATTTGTGAGAGACACACACAAAGAGAGAGAGAGACAGAGAGACAGAGAGACAGAGACAGAGACACTGGCAGAGGGTGAAGCAGGCTCCATGCAGGAAGCCCAATGTGGGACTTGATCCCGGGACTCTGCAGCCACGCCCTGGGCTGAAGGCAGGCGCTAAACCACTGAGCCACACAGGGATCCCCAACAAATTTGTCTTTTAAAAATATTTCCTCCTAGTCTATGGCTTGTCATCCAATTTTCTTGATATTATCTTTCACAAAACAGAAGTTTAAGATTTTAATTAAGTCTGTTTTATAAATTATTTCTTTCATAGGTCTCTACCTAGTGTATCTAAAAAGTCATTAGCATACCCATGGTCAGTTAGGTTTGAATTATGTGTCTTCTAGGAGTTTTATAGTTTTGCACTTTACAAGTATAACCTATTTTGAATTAATTTTGTAAAGGATATGAGGTCTGTGTTTAGATTATTTTATTTTATCTAATTTTATTTTGCATATGGATGTCCAGTCATTCCAGCACTATTATATTTCAGAGATGATATTTACTGCATTGGATTCCCTTTGCTCCTCTGTCAAAGATCAGTTGACCATACTTATATGGGTCTCTTTCTGTGCTCTTTACATTGTTCTTTGCATCCATTTTTCTATTCTTTTTGCTATTCACACACTGTAATTTATAGTAACACTTAAAGTTATGTAGTGTTAGTCCTCCAACTTTGTTCTCCAATTCTTTATTAGCTATTGGTCTTTTGCCTTTCCATATATTCTTTCTTTCTTTCTTTCTTTCTTTCTTTCTTTCTTTCTTTCTTTCTTCTTCTTTCTTTCTTTCTTTTCTTTTCTTTCTTCTTTCTCTTTCTTTCTATTATTATTTTTAATGAATTTATTTTTTTATTGGTGTTCAATTTACCAACATACAGAATAACACCCAGTGCTCATCCCGTCAAGTGCTCCCCTCAGTGCCCGTCACCCATTCACCCCCACCCCCCGCCCTCCTCCCCTTCCACCACCCCTAGCTCGTTTCCCAGAGTTAGCAGTCTTTATGTTCTGTCTCCCTTTCTGATATTTCCCACACATTTCTTCACCCTTCCCTTATATTCCCTTTCACTATTATTTATATTCCCTAAATGAATGAGACCATATAATGTTTGTCCTCCGGTTGACTTACTTCACTCAGCATAATACCCTCCAGTTCCATCCACGTCGAAGCAAATGGTGGGTATTTGTCGTTTCTAATGGCTGAGTAATATTCCATTGTATACATAAACCACATCTTCTGTATCCATTCATCTTTCGATGGACACTGAGGCTCCTCCCACAGTTTGGCTATTGTGGACATTGCTGCTAGAAACATCAGGGTGCAGGTGTCCCGGCGTTTTACTGCATCTGTATCTTTGGGGTAAATCCCCAACAGTGCAATTGCTGGGTTGTAGGGCAGGTCTATTTTTAACTCTTTGAGGAACCTCCACACAGTTTTCCAGAGTGACTGCACCAGTTCACATTCCCACCAACAGTGTAAGAGGGTTCCCTTTTCTCCGCATCCTCTCCAACATTTGTGGTTTCCTGCTTTGTTAATTTTCCTCATTCTCACTGGTGTGAGGTGGTATCTCATTTTGGTTTTGATTTGTATTTTCCTGATGGCAAGTGATTCAGAGCATTTTCTCGTATGCGTGTTGGCCATGTCTATGTCTTCCTCTGTGAGATTTCTGTTCATGTCTTTTGCCCATTTCATGATTGGATTGTTTGTTTCTTTAGTGTTGAGTTTAATAAGTTCTTTATAGATCTTGGAAACTAGCCCTTTATCTGATATGTCATTTGCAAATATCTTCTCCCATTCTATAGGTTGTCTTTTAGTTTTGTTGACTGTATCCTTTGCTGTGCAAAAGCTTCTTATCTTGATGAAGTCCCAGTAGTTCATTTTTGCTTTTAAATGGCCAGATTTCAGTTTAATTTATTTTCTCTATTGATGTGCTGTTCTCAAATTTCTCAATTTTATCTCCAATTGTTATTAATTATTTTCTTCTACTTTGGATTTGATTTGTTCCTGGTTTTGTTAGTTTCCTCAATGGAGACTTAGATTATTAATTTTATATTTTTTATCTTTAAAATTTTTTATCTTCTTTTTTAACATATGCATTCAATACTATGGTTTTCCTCGATTTTTGATGAATTATTTTTTTCATTTTTATTTCATGTAAAAATTTCTCTTGAAATTTCTTCTTTGACCCATATGTTATTTTTAAGTATATTATTTAATCTTCACATATTTGAGGATCTTCCAGTTATTTTTTTGTTAGTGATTTCTAGTTTAATTCTGTTATGGTTAATAATAGATGTTGTATGATTTATATTATTTTAAGTTTATTAAAGTATGGTTTATGGCCTAAAATGTGGCCTATCTTGGTGAATGTTCCATGTACATTTGGGAGAAACGTATATTCTACTATTAGATGAAGTAGTTTATAGATGTCAATTACATCTATCTGATTGATAGTGTCATTGAGTTCAGTTATGTCCTTATTGATTTTCTGCCTGCTGGAATATGTCCATTTATGAGAGGAGGCTGTTGAAGTCTCCAACTTTGAGAATGAATTCAATAATTTCTCCTGGTACTTCTATCAGTTTTTGCTTCACATTGTTTGATACCCCCACAGGCTGCCTGTGGGGACCGTGGTACAGGGTTTGATCCCATGACCCCAGGATCATGACCTGAGCCGAAGGAAGTTGCTCAAGCACTGAGCCATCCAAGTGCCCCTATCCTGGAGTTTTTATGTCCACTCTAAATATCCAGGAATTCATTAATTATAATTCAGGCTTTTCTACCTTGAGAATGATTCCTTTAGTGGTTTCCTCTCAAGCATCTTTGCTTCAGGAATAGGCTGTGACTCCCTATTTGCTAGTTTGTCTCCAATCTTAAAAGAGTGGTTTTTCCTGGTCTTTCTCTTTCTTACAAACCCAAGAAAAGTTGTTAATTTTTCAGTTAATTGTTATTAGGATATAGTGGTGACTTCTAAGCTGCTTACATGTGAAACTGGAAACTGAGCATTTAGATTCTCCCAAAGTACAAGCACAGAAGAGAATACATTATCTCATAATCATTTTCAGTGGCTCTCAACCATGTTTATTTGGTTTTACTGTCTTCCTTTTCATATGCCACCAAAATTAACCACAAAATTTCAAAATGAAGAAAATGAAAACTGGATTATCTTGAATTTATTTATTTATTTATTTATTTATTTATTTATTTATGATTTTGTTTATTCATAGAGATACACACAGAAGGAGAGAGAGAGAGAGAGAGAGGAGAGAGAGAAACTGAGAGGCAGAGACACAGGCAGAGGGAGAAGCAGGCTCCATTCAGGAAGCCCTACGTGGGACTCGATCCCTGGGCTCCAGGATCACACCCCAGGTGGTAGGCGGCGCTAAACCGCTGCACCACTGGGGCTCCCCACGATTATCTTGAATTTAAATAGTGAAACAAAAGAAATCCAGAACTGTGAAAAGAAAATAGAAGCACTATGATCTACGTTTTAAGGAGAGGAGAGTTTCTTAACTAATTATTTTTTGTGTGTTGCTAAGTAAAATTATTATTTTACAAATAATGAGAATGTCTTAAGGTTTTTTTTTTTGGTATAAATTTTTGTATTTCAATCCAAACTCTGCAGTTTTTAAAGTTAGTAAGTAAAGGTGAATTATTTCTGGCCATGAACTAGAAATCTCTTTCAGGCCAGTTTTCCACTTCCTATCAACATGCTCCTCATTGACTAGCTACCTTGCCACATAATTTAGGAGAAAACCCATTTGAATAATTTTTGCAAATCAAGATAGATGAAAGCATAATTTTCTGATTCTCCATACTATTTCTATAAGACAGAGCTCTTAGTAAACCAGAATAACTAAACTCATGGTGAATCAAAATTATTGTGGGTCTGCAACCTCAGGAGTTCTTTGGGTGAAATTTGAAGTTGACCTCCCATACATAAAGGACAAGGAGAGTAAAGAAAGAAGCAGATGAATATATATCGGAAGATGGCAGTTTTCATAAGTAAGAGAACTTGCATACAAGGCTTTTCTTATGCAGCTGCAAAGGCACATATCTCCACACCTGCTTGGTAGAACCTTAAGAGTTTATATAGAGGCCTTTATACAATTCAGTCGTGTAAAGTCCACATGGTCTCAACAACATGGTACTTTTGAGGCTGCGTTCTTGAAGTGGTTCCTAGTTTGGAGACAGTGGGAAGAATGTACATTCCAAGTTGGGATGGACAAGAAGTACCAATTGCACATGTCCAACTCACGAATCACCTGTTGGTCATATCCTCTCAATGACCTCCTCCAACACATGTTCAGACAATACTTCAGTATGGAAATAAGATTATTAGACACATTATATGATAGATTTGTGACATAAGAAGATAGGAGACTTTGTCAAATATTAGTTACATGGTTACATGTCTGGGTTTCCTATTCTGTTCCATTGATCTGTGTGTCTGTTTCTGTGCCAGTACCATATTCTCTTGATTACAGCTTTGTAATAGAGTTTAAAGTCCCCAATTGTGATGCCACCAGTATTGCTTTTCTTTTTCAGGATTGCTTTCACTATTCAGGGTCTTTTGTGCTTCCATACAAACTTTAGGATTGTTTGTTCTAGCTCTGTGAAAAATCCTGGTGGTATTTTGTTAGAGACTGCATTTTAAAGGTGTAGATTGCTTTGGGTAGTACAGACATTTGCAATATTTCTTCTTCCAATCCATGAGCATGGAATGTTTTTCCATTTCTTTGGGTCATATTTAATTTCTTTCATAAGTGTTTTATAGCTTTCACAGTACAGATCTTTTGCCTCTTTCGTTAGGTTTATTGTATCTCATGTTTTTTGGTGCAATTGTAATTTGTATTAGGTCCTTGATTTCTCTTTCTGCTGCTTCATTATTGGTGTATAGTAATGCATCCAATTTCTATACATTGATTTTGTATCCTACAACTTTACTCAATTCATGTATCTTTGAAAAAGCAGGAAAGAATATCAAATGTAAAAAAACAGTATTTTCAAAAAATGGTGTTGGGAAAACTGGACAGCAATATACATAAAAATGAAACTGGGCCACTTTCTTATACTACACACAAAAATAAATTCAAAAAGGATGAAAGGCCTAAATGTGAGACAACAAACCACCAGAATTCTAGAGAACACATGCAGCAATCTCTTTCATATCAGCTATAGCAACTTTTTACTAGATACATCTCTGGAAATAAAAAATGATCTGTTGGGACTTCATCAAGATAAAAAGCTTCTTCACAGCAAGGGAAATAGTCAGCAAAACTAAAAGGCAGCTTGTGGAATGGGAAAAGATATTTACAATGTCTGATAAAGGGTCAATATCCAAAATCTATAAAGAAGTTATCAAATTCAACACCCAAAGAATAAATAATCCAGTCAATAAATGGGCAGAATACGTGAATAGACATTTTTCCAAAGAAGATATCCAATTAGCTAATATACACATGAAAAGATGCTCAATATCACTCATCATCAGGGAAATACAATTTAAAGCTACAATGAGATATCACCTCATAATGGATATCAGAATGGCTATAATTAATTAAATAAGAAACAACAGATGTTAGTGAGGATTTGGAGAAAGGGGAACTCTCTTACATCCTCGGTAGAATGCAAACTGGTGCAGCCATTCTGGAAAATAGTATGAAGTTTCTTCAAAAATTTAAAAATAGAACTACTCTACAATTCAGCAATTGTACTACTAGGTATTTACCCAGAGGATATAAAAGTACTGATTAGAAGGGGCATATGCAGCCCAATGTTTCTGGAAGTATTATCAACCATTGTCAAATTATGAAAAGAACCCAAATGTCCATCAACTAATGAATGGATAAAGAAGATGTGGTATATAAATATAATAATGGTATTTTACTCAGCCACCAAGAAGAATGAAATATTGCCATTTACAATGGCATGAAGTCATCTAGAGTTACATTAAGCAAAGTATGTTAGAGACTAATACCATATGATTTCACTGGTGTGAAATTTAAGAAACAAAACAGATGAAAATAGCATAAGGAAATAAAAAGAGATATATAGAGAGGCAAATCATAAGAGACTCTTAATTATAGAGAACAAACTGAGAATTGCTCAAGGAAAGGTGGGCGGGGGTGATGATCTAGTCAGGGATAGGCATTAAGGAGGGCACTTGGTTATGATGAGCCCTGGGTGTTTATGTAAGTAATGAGTTACTAAATTCTAATCCTGAAACTAATATTGTACTATATGTTAACTAACTAGAATTTAAAAAAGGGCTTGATCTGTCTCCCTTTCTGATATTTCCCACACATTTCCTCTCCCTTCCCTTATATTCCCTTTCACTATTATTCATATTCCCCAAATGAATGAGAACATACACTGTTTGTCCTTCTCCGATTGACTTACTTCACTCAGCATAATACCCTCCAGTTCCATCCACGTTGAAGCAAATGGTGGGTATTTGTCGTTTCTAATGGCTGAGGAATATTCCATTGTATACATAAACCACATCTTCTTTATCCATTCATCTTTCGATGGGCACCGAGGCTCCTTCCACAGTTTGGCTATTGTGGACATGGCTGCTAGAAACATCCGGGTGCAGGTGTCCCGGCGTTTCATTGCATCTGAATCTTTGGGGTAAATCCCTAACAGTGCAATTACTGGGTCGTAGGGCAGATCTATTTTTAATTCTTTGAGGAACCTCCACACAGTTTTCCAGAGTGGCTACACCAGTTCACATTCCCACCAACAGTGTAAGAGGGTTCCCCTTTCTCCGCATCCTCTCCAACATTTGTTGTTTCCTGCCTTGTTAATTTTCCCCGTTCTCACTGGTATGAGGTGGTATCTCATTGTGGTTTTGATTTGTATTTCCCTGATGGCAAGTGATGCAGAGCATTTTCTCATGTACATGTTGGCCATGTCTATGTCTTCCTCTGTGAGATTTCTGTTCATGTCTTTTGCCCATTTCATGATTGGATTGTTTGTTTCTTTGGTGTTGAGTTTAATAAGTTCTTTATAGATTTTGGAAACTAGCCCTTTATCTGATACGTCATTTGCAAATATCTTCTCCCATTCTGTAGGTTGTCTTTTAGTTTTGTTGACTGTATCCTTTGCTGTGCAAAAGCTTCTTATCTTGATGAAGTCCCCATAGTTCATTTTTGCTTTTGTTTCTTTTGCTTTCGTGGATGTATCTTGCAAGAAGTTACTGTGGCCAAGTTCAAAAAGGGTGTTGCCTGTGTTCTCCTCTAGGAATTTGATGGAATCTTGTCTCACGTTTAGAGACAGAACATAAAGACTTCTAACTCTGGGAAAGGAACTAGGGGTGGTGGAGGGGGAGGAGGGCGGGGGGTGGGGGTGAATGGGTGACGGGCACTGAGGGGGACACTTGACGGGATGAGCACTGGGTGTTATTCTGTATGTTGGTAAATTGAACACCAATAAAAATTAATTTATTAAAAAAAATTTATAAAAAGCCAAGAATCCCATATACCTCTAAATCTGCTAAATAAGATGGGTGGTAAAGAAAGGTAATAAAGGTCTGTTCTTTTTTAAAAATAAAAGACTATAAAACGGAAAAAAATAAATAAATAAGGGCTTGAACCATAAAAAAAACAGAAGATAGGGGACTTGGGCAGCCTGGGTGGCTCAGCGGCTTAGCACCGCCTTGAGTTCAGGGCCTGATCCCGGAGTTCTGGGATCGAGTCCCACGTCAGGCTCCCAGCATGGAGCCTGCTTCTCTCTCTGCCTGTGTCTCTGCCTCTCTCTCTCTCTCTCTCTCTCTCTCTCTGTGTGTGTTTCTCACGAATAAATAAATAAAATATTAAAAAAAGAAGATAGGGGACCTATGGGTGGATATTATCATTGAATGAATATAGATAGTAGCCTGTTAGTACATAGAAGGCTGTAGATATTTGTCTGATCCAGGTAAAGGTTTAATCTATGCAAGAGAGAAAGATCAGATGAAGAGATCAATTATAAAGGATGTAGGGTATTTCTAAGGTTAGATGGTCACATACCCAATCTAACGAAAAACCCAGTTTCTTGGTAAAACCCAAGATTTGAGAGCTACTAATATAATAATGATGGCAACGTGCTAAGTCGAGAACTCTCCACCATGAGGTGACATGAGACCCAAAAGCTAAGTTAAGATTCAATCTACAGAGAGCAAATTAAATGCCCTTATCTGAAGAAAAGGGTGGAATTCAAAACTGGTAAAATTTCATACCTAACAGCTATTAAAGGAATACATGGCAGATTGTTTTAAGGCATTCTCTGTTTCATACCTAACCTAACTTTGGCAGTATACCTAGAAGGCACGTTTACTTCACCCTGCTGTTTAGAAACTTTTCCCATTGAGTTTATTAATATAAATTTATATTTTAATACAAAAGTATTTTTTCTGCTTGTAAAATATTTATTCAGATTAACTCTTTTGAACTCTGCTTGTGTCTCATTTAGAAAGTAGGCTCTGGTATGCCTTTCTGTCCACCAGACTTTAAAAGTAAATATTTACTGTTTGACCTTCATTTAGTCTAACTATATAATATATAACCTTTCCTGCTATTGTAAAGGAATACATGTATTTCACACAAATGAATTTGTATATGTACATATGCTTACACATATATTCACATGTGTTTTAACTACTACACATTTAAATCTTGTTATCGGCTTAATATGAGGGTTTTGTAAGAGCACTTTCTTGCCTGGTGAAAAAAATTCATCAGAATTTGTCTTCATGCAAGATGAAAGGAATAACATATTATCAACACAAAATAAATAGTCGGATAACACTTACATACATAGCATGTACAGGTGCTTTTCAAAGATCTTTACCAATCTTGGCTCTGCCAAATATTACCATAATCTTATAAAGGGATTATTATTTAGTTTTTTTCAGTTATGAGAACATAGAAATTAAATAACTTGACCAAGGTAATTTGATGGTAGTGATAGAGTCAGAATTTGAATCTTACAAAGTCTAATTTTTAATCCATCTGCTTCCTAGTACACTACATTGCCTCCTCATTGTGAATTAGATATATTCCTAAAACATAATATCAGGAATAGATAGAATATAAAAGTTTTATTTTTAATTATCTTTGAGTAAGGGAATATTCAAAAGTAGGTGTTTTTGCATTTTGAAAAAGAATGTTCTCTATATGGCTAGCAGGAGCTGTGAGATAAGGGGTCTATAAAATCATATTTGCTTATCTTTAGATTTGAGTTTAGTGATTTTGGGACAAATTATTTTAAAGCTCAATATATTTCCCTTTTGACTTTACTGGAATTCATGACTCCCCAACTGGCATTTAGAAACAGCAAAAATTTAGTAGACAGAAACAGACACATTCAGCAAACATGTTTCAGTAGATTATTAAAGACTGAACAAGGGAAATATTTAGCAGGGGAAAAAGAGTCTCTAGTGGCATCAGAAACAGTACATTGAAGCAATCACAAAGTTAGGCAAAGATATTATAAAACCAAGAAGATCCTTTAGAAAGACTGACTCAATCTCCATTGCTAGGCTGCTGGTCATAATTGCTCTCAAATAAGTTCTTTTCCTTTCTCTACTTTACTGTTAATTACTAGTAGCTAACCTCTGCAACATATCCCAGGCTCCTTTGCTTAGTGGCTCTGGCTAATGTCGCAGGGAGGGATGAGACGATTGAGAAGAATAGAGAAACCATAGCATATCTTCTCCATTATTATTATTTTTTTCTGTCTTTGTGTCTTTGGCAAAGGCTATATTTCTTCTGTGCTTCTAGTTCCCATGGCAGCCCTTCTTCTGTTTTAACAGTTCTTGCCTAGTGGCTCAGACTCCAGGGCTCTGGTAAACCTCAGATGGTAATGGGTTCCTTTTCTTGCTAAACTGGATTGTCTTACCATTTCTCATTGTTCACACTTTTGGCTCATCTAATAACTTTGTAACCCTTCTCCATAACACATTTCCTACAATGAAATTTCTGCTCTGGGCTTTGTTTTCCTGACTAAATGCTATTGATGTGATTTTATTTTTTTGTAAATAAACAGGATAGGAGTTAAAAGAAACTAACATGTTGATTTCAGATGCTTATGGAAATTCCAAGTATTATAATTTATTAAACATATAATTTGATTCATTTAATAGGTCTGCAGATCAGAAGTAAGGGCAGCGTAGGGGTTAAAAGAGATAGAATTATTAGCATATTATGAATAAAATTACCTAGACATAAAGCATAGAGGAAAAAAGTGGCTGAGAATAGATACTCCCAAAGAATCAAATCAAGGAGTAAATAGATGGAAAGGATTGGTAATAGAACACTGATGAAGACACAGGAGAAAGCTGACAATAATGCATACATACATATGTATATGTATATATATGCATGTGTTTAACAACACAGAGTATTTAGTGAACTCTAGAAAAGATAAGGGCTGAAAATTTTCCACTGAGTTCTGGAGAAATATTTTAAAATTGGAGACCTATTTTTTTTTTTGGAGGAAGGAATCACTAAAATAGTTAAAGTGTTAAGGATCGAAAAAACATGATACATTTTTATTACATCTAGAATTTCTGTTTTTTGAACATAACATCAGATAAGGCCAATTGTAGCCACAATATGAATTGGGTTGATTCCTAAAAGTGCAAAAACAAGGGTTGTTAAGGTTTCTGATGGAGTGAATCAAAAATCCAGACATGGATCCAAGATCAAGAATATGAGACAAGGAAGGAGTGAATATCAAAGTATAGATAGATTGCTGGTCCAACATGCTAAGTATCATTAGGGTGTAGAAAATTAAGTGTTCTATTATGTTAAAAGGAAGATGATGGTACTGCTCATGACTGACATAAGTGAAACCACTATTACAGATGGGGCTAATTTAAACAAAATAATTAATAAAAAATAATAAGGATGGGTGCAAGACAATATCTTTTAATGACAAGGAGATATATAGGACAAGAGGATGTGAAACACTGTTTATGTAGAGGTTGAAAATGAAGAAGAGTTTATTTATGATGGACTGGGAGATTCAGTAACCATGATGGTATGGGTTGTGAGAAATGTCAATAGTGGAATGATGAATTTGTGGGCAATACATGTAGAGTAGTATTGATAGGACAGAGCGTGACGAATAGTCATGATTGTATTTTATCTCCTATCTAGTAGTTCTAAACTGCTCCAAGTTACCAAACATCCAAAGCCTCTCTCTACTTTTTCTGTAACATGGAGGCTTGGGGGCACTTTATGCTCTTAAAACTTATCCATATATGGATTTTTTCTTCACTATCAAATTTCTATATGCTGGAGTGTGTGTATACACACACACATATATATTTAGTGATATAATTATATCACGAATTATATCATAAATATATCATTAATATATTTAGTAATATATTTGTATTTTATTATATATATATATATATATATATATATATATATATATATATATACTCATGCTTAAGTCAACCTGTCTCAGCCTTCTAGAGGCCATTAAAGAGAATGGAGTAGGGGCACCTGGATGGCTCAGTGGTTGTTTTTGGCTTAGGTCATGATCCTGGGGTCCTGGGATCGAGTCCCACATCAGGCTCCATGCAGGGAGCCTGCTTCTCCCTTTGCCTATGTCTCTGCCTCTCTCTCCCTCTCTGTGTCTTTCATGAATAAATAAATAAAATCTTAAAAAAAAGAGAATGGAGTATTCTTTGTGAATTAGGTACTCAGATAAAGTTAAGGGTAAAATTTAAGGAAGATGGGATTAGCAAGAACTTTTCTGGTCAATTTTGTTTTCTGTGTGGTTTATCCAGAAATTGTAACTTTAGCTAAAATGTTTATACGTAATCATACCTTAAAAAAAGGAACTATATTAATTTTGAACTCTGAAACTCTAAAATAGTGTGATTCAGGAAAATGACAATAAACCCCCTTAGTTGCAATTTAAATCATCTATAGGACATTTTGGTGGTTTCTGATTTCTGATGCTAACTTAGTGATTCTCTTATACATCTTTTACTCAGTCTTGTCTTCTTTTTGCTAGGTGTCTGTTAAGAAGGCCTATTCATCAAACCAAAATCTATTTAATTAGGAAACACTAAAGGTAAAAAATATTAGTAACCTTTCCAAAAATACATTGAACAAGCTTTTGAATTATAGACTTGAATTATTTTACACTAACATTTCCCTCCACTAACAAATATAAATGACATTTGGCAGAGTTTCAGAAGAACCACCAAAGCTTAAATCAAACATTTGGAGAATCTACTCAAGCAAGGGATTCCTAAAGTCTGTGCAATAATTTATCTGCATTGCTTCTTAGAAAACATTCCAACCAATGTTTGAAAGAAAATAAAATCCTAATCCTTTAAAGTTCCACTGAGCTGAGTTCCAGGAAGAAAAATCAAGCACAGAGTTTAGTTCTTCTACATGAATCATTTACCCTAGTGTATGTTATGTATGTAGTTAACTAGGCACAAAAGCACAGATGTCTTTGGGTTGAAATAACTCTTTGCACTCTTGCAGGAATCCCTTGTGCCTCTTAGGCATGAGGTTATGCTTGCTCTAAACAAAACCAAAAACTCTTGCAACTGCACAAAGTTTTTTCTTCTAGTAAAAAGGAGACAAAGGATCCTGCCCTGTTCTTTTTAGATCTTGTGTTGGAAAATAACAAAGCTGAAAATATAAAGTAAGAAACATGGACTTGAGGAGAGATATATTTAGCACTTCTTGCTTTTATTTTTTTCTAACTATATTATTTTTTCCTATGTTAGATAAATTTGCTTGGAATTTATGGAGGGTGTGTATGCTTGCTTACAATACAGAAAAATGAAAACAAAATAAAAGGGGAGGAAAATGGAAAAAAAAGTACTAATATACTTTGTATACTAGGTAATATGCTAAACATTTTTATAAATATTTTATTCTGCAATTTTCTAAAATTTTTATTAAGTCTATCATAAATCCCATGGGGGAAAATATTCTCACCAAATTTATTTTAAATGCTAACCATGTGAAACATATTTAAAAACAAAACAAAGTAATTATGCTAAACTTTCCCTCTTGGAGGCTACTAGAAATAGTATCAATTAGAAATAGTATCTA
Source organism: Nyctereutes procyonoides (assembly GCF_905146905.1). Lineage (NCBI taxonomy): Eukaryota > Metazoa > Chordata > Mammalia > Carnivora > Canidae > Nyctereutes > Nyctereutes procyonoides. Next base: position 1,633,335 of record NW_026575130.1, read on the forward strand.
ACAGGGGTACCTAATGTGGTGTGACTTCACAAGACCTTTCTTTTTTTTTAAGATTTTATTTATTTATTCATGATAGACACAGAGAGAGATAGAAGCAGAGACACAGGCAGAGGGAGAAGCAGGCTCCATGCAGGGAGCCCAATGTGGGATTCGATCCCAGGAATCCAGCATCATGTCCTGGGCCAAAGGCAGGCGCTAAACTGCTGAGCCACCTAGGGATCCCCTCACAAGACCTTTCTAATAACCATAAAATAGTTGACTATGAATCTTTGTCATCATTAGAAAGTTCTGTATGTAGACAACTAGGAATTTTTATTCATACATGTACTAATATTACAGCAACATAAAGTGAATATTTACTCAGAATCTTAGCTGGGAAACTTTGGACCTTAATATTCTTTTCTTTTTTAAAATTAATTTATTAAGTTTTAGAGAGAGAGGGAGTGTGAGCAGGGGAAGGGGAGAGAGAGAGAGAGAATCTCAAGCAGACTTCCTGCTGAGTTGTGGAGCCTGACATGGGGCTGAATTTCATGGCTATAAGATCATGACCTTAGCCAAAATCAAGAGTCGTGCACTTAACTGACTGGGACACCCAGGTGCCCCCTTAATATTTTTTAGATAAAAATCACAGCTTATCTATATCCGTCCAAGTTATTACAAGCAGGGATTTTAGAAGTGATGGCGTTAACTTTCCACACAGCTGCCTTTTACATCAGGTAGCCAATCTGGGACCTGCATATAGATGTGTCTTACAGTATTAGGAGGCAAACTTGGGAATTATATTTCCATGGCGTAGAGCAATGACTCTAAATTGGATTACTCCTACATCATTAAATCTCTTTTGTCTTTAACTATATAATGAAAACCTATAAAGAATTTCTGGAACAACTAAAGCAATAAATCCACAGAGGTCATTTTTTATGTGTTAGAGAAGAAGAATGAGGTTTCTACTTGGAAATTAATGGAAGACTGAATAATATCACTGGTAGGAGGAAAAACGTATTTTGGGGAATCAAGGCCTGTTCATATAATGGGCAAAACAGTTGAGCCAGCCTCCCACGAATTATAGAGGATATGTACTATGGAAAATAATTTTTACTCAGAAACTTGGGAATTAAATAGTCTAAATATAAACACATCTTATATATGAGTATAAAGATGTAGTTTAAAAATAGTGCTTTATATTTAAATTTCTTATTTAATAGGGTCTTTTTTTTAGTAAAAATATATTCATTTCTTCATATCATGGCCTTTACCTCCTCTTTTTGAAAAAGTGTATATATGTATATAATATGCATAGCATACAAATCATATATACAGTGCATAATATAACAGACATATACACACATATATATCATTTTAAATTATATATACTTAACCAAATAATTCTAAATACAGTCTAGTTTTATCTTTTTATTCCACTATTATTGAAAATGAGATTGGCATAAAGGAGAAGTATACATTAAGAAAAAAAATGTCTGCAAAGTTGATTTTTCCTCCCTGGTAGGCTGATCCTGTTGCATATTTGATAAACCATGGTTGCCATGCATTTAATGAATTTTCTTCAAACAAGATAACATCACTTTGTTTAAAATCATTCACTGCTTTTATTTGTGAGTGGCTGCTGATCATAGCTTTGCTATAGCAAAAGAATTGTGTCTTATTTCTACATCCTATTCTGATTTTGAAATGAACTCTTAGTTCTGTCACTTATACAATTTGATAAATAATAGCTGTTGAATCTATTTATTTTGAAGGCGTTTCTTGCATTGCCTGGACAATGTCTATTAAATGGCTGATCAACGTCTGTTGGATAGAAAACATAAATTCTTTATAGGAAAATAATTGAGCCCTGAGATAGAAGAACATAAATATAAAATGCATTGCCTTTAATTCTTTTTCTGTTTCCAAAGTTCACAATCTGCTGGGAGATATTTGTTAGAATGATGTATGTGTTTAATTTCATCCAAATAAGCAATAGAAGAAGTTTGAGATCTTAACAATACTTTGTTTATTACAACTCTACAAATTAGTTGTGATCTATAGTTTCACTCTTTTTTAGAGAAATAGAAGTTTGTCTTTTTTATTCTTTGATTTACATTATTGATCTGGGACCATCTTAATTCTCATGTAACTACGTACATCTTCATTATGTCACAGGAAGCACTGAGCACCTTGCTTCCCTATTGCTTTAGCAATTTCATCAACCTTTTGTATTGTGCACTTCAAGTCAGGTAGCAACTGGAGGACAATGTGGAGAATAACAAGGACCTCTCAAGACTGTAAAACCTCTTCTCTGGAGTACCGTTGCTACATTTGTTCCATGAGAAGGAATTTATGAATACTACTGTTGTATTTTTATGACTCTATAAGCTAGCTTTAAGGATTGGACTAAATAATTTACATCACTTCTGTTTTGCTAAATCCCTAGTCCTGCCACATTTTTTCTTCCTTTTTGCTTATAGCTAACTAAACAAGTTCACATCAGTTATAAGCATTTTCCAAACCCTTCTTGTGATAGGTTATTTATTTGCTTAAAGAGATGACAAAATTATTACATGAAGTATTCCAAAATGTTGGCATTCTGCCTGTAGCAGGGACAACTACTGATGCAAAAGCAAATCATAATCCTATTTCACAGTGTAGTTATTGTTCAAAATTAAGAGCCTGACCTCTATCAACATTACCTAGTAACAAAAGGTGAACTTAAGAAATGCTTATATTTCCAACCAAGGCAATTAGGACTGGATATTACTTCACCTCCTTTTCTCTTCTTGGTTTTGCTGCCTGGATGGCAATGGACAACCTTGAAAGCCACATGTTGCAGAAGTCAGAGCCTCTGTCAGCCTGTTTCTGAATGCCTGTTTCCAGTCAAATCCACTGCTCTTTCTCTTTGCAGATCAGGAACAACTACTTTTACATTTGTGTAATTGAACAGCAAATTTCTAGTGTGGTAAGCCACAGGTATTTTTAGTGTTTATAATATTTAATGATTATTATCATCAATATGAAATCAATATTATTTTTGTCACATAGACATTTTATTCATGTTAGGCACTAACTCCAATTTATATATGGTAATAAATTTTCATTATTTTGGTCTCCACTAATTCTGAATTAAGACCATTCAGTATTGGCTTGATTGAAATTTACCCCTGCAATTTCAATGAATGAATAAATAAGTAAAACAATTAGTTAAAAATGTTTTTAAGAAGCTCTAGAGGTAGACATTTAACATAATAAAAATATGGAACATTTGGAGAAATGTAGTTACATATGATACAGATTAATGAACTAAAAATCAAAGACAGAGAGGCCTGGGTTAGATCTAAAGGTCTGCCCTTTTTTTAACTATTATATATATTTCTCAGTGCTCACTAAGATAAATGTACGCTTAATTCTCTTAACCTGTTTCACTTATCCCTCCACCTACCTCTCATCTGGTAACTACTTGCTTATTTCCTGTATTTAAGAGTCTGTTTTGTTGTTGTTGTTGTTGTTTGTTTGTCTCTCTGCTTTGGTCATTTGTTGTTTCTTGAATTCCACATATGAGTGAAATTATATGGTATTTGTCTTTCTCTTACATTTCACTTAGCATTGTACCCTCTAGGCTCATTCATATTGTTGTAAATGGGAAGATTTCATTATTTTTATGCCTGAGTAATATTTGTGCATGTGTGTGTCTGTGTGCATATGTATCACAACTTCTATATTTATTCATCTGTAGATAGACACTTGGGTTGCTTCCGTGTATTAGCCATTGTAAATAATGCTGCAGTAAACATAGGGGTGCATATATCTTCTTGAATTATTGTCTTCCTTTTCTTTGGGCAAATACCCAATAGTGGAATTACTGGATCATATAGTAATTCTATTTTTAAGTTTTTTAAAAACTTCCATACCATTTGCCACAGTGGCTGCACCAATTTGCATTCCCACCAACACAAAGATTCCTTTTTCTCTCTATCCTACCAATACTTTTTATTTCTCCTGCTTTTGATTTTAGTCATTCTGACAGATATAAAGTGATATCTAATGGTGATTTTGATTTGCATTTCCTTGAAGACTTGTAATGTTGAATATCTTTTCATGTGTCTATTGGCCATCTGTACATCTTTGGTGAAATATCTATTCATGTCTTCTGTCCATTTTTAATTGGATGATGATGATCATTAAAGTTATTATTATTTTTGGTGTTGAGTTTTATAACTTTATATATTTTGGATGTTAGCGCTTTAATGGGTATGTCATTTGGAAACATCTCTGACTTAGAAGGTTGCTTTTTTATTTTATTGATGGTTTTCTTCACTGTGCAAGATCTGCCATCTTAACTGAATGATTTTGAATAGGATATTTAATTTCTTTATTTGAAAAATTAATATGTTAATTAAATTTACCTTAAAATATTACTTCACATTGACAGAGATCACTGCTACAACTAAAGAACCTCAGGTATTTCTGAGCCCATTGTTCTGACCAAATTTTGGGTGATGTTGAGGAGATAGTCAATAAGAAATGGAGGTACAGAATAATTCATTCATGAAGTGTAAAGGGATAATCAACAGCATATTACAGGGAGGGAGGGCGTTCAGAAGTCTACCACCTATATAAGTAGATTTCTTCACTCCCTGTTGAGTCTACTGTGAAGCTCACTGAGTATTTCCTCGCTTCCATTGCTGTGTGAGCCACGTCTATCACTCTCTGCTCTGAGAGACAATATAGGCTGCTTGGTTTCCTTTTGAGAGTTTATAATTTGAATACTATTTCACTAGAAAAATCACCATAAATGTGCCCTGCAAATGATAAAACCTTGATGGAAGAAGGCAAAGGAAAGTCTGAACAATGAGAGAATTTGAACTATTTATCATTGAAAGGATTATTAAGTTTCCACTATTAGCAGAGTGTATACATAATCACTGTTGGGTTTTCACCAATGGCTTTATGATAGATCCTAGATAATTGCAAAATAAAAACTCCTATATGGAAGAATTATGGAAAACTGAGAATTTTGAAGAATTAGAATGATTAATGTGAAGTTCACCAAAAAACTCAGTTGTCAACCTAAAGGCAATTAGAATACTGAGGCAAATGCTTAGTTTCCTTATCTGGCTTGGGTTAACAGACAGAACAATTTTTTTGCATCTTATGAAATAGTAAACCAAACCGAACAAATGAACAAAAACCTGATAACAACAGAAAGATACACCTACTGTTGTCAAGAAAATAATTTATTGAAAATCCTTTTGTGTTGAATCTCCCAAGGATAAGAGCCATACAGAGTAGGTGATTGGATTATTTTGATTTTTTGTCAGTGGTCTCCAGAACTACAGTTGGATGCTAATAGGTATTATTCTGTTCTATTATAGGCATTGCTTCTTCTGTAATATACACAATTTCAGACAACACAAGTAAAAGTATGAAATAAAATTTTCTAATTCACTATTCAGGCCACCTGGTTATATTTCTTCTGATCATGATACACACTTTGCTATACAGAAATAGTCAAGGAACTAATAATATTACATGGAAATAACATTTATTGTAATCCTTAGAACATTGTCTTTCTGGAAATTATAATTGGTAATTTAGGGGCTGCCTGGGTGGCTCAGTTGGTTAAATGTCTGCCTTTGGCTCAGGTCATGATCTCAGGGGCCTGGGATTGAGCTCTGAGTCAGACTTGCCTGCTCAGTGAGGTGTCTGCTTCCCCTTCTTCCTGAGTCCCTTCTCTCTGCTTGTGCTCTCTCTCTCTCTCTGTCTCTGTCTCTGTCTCTCTCTCTCTCTCAAATAAATAAATAAAATCTTAAATTTAAATTTTTAAATTTAGGTACTTGATACTTAAATCAATTAGTGAAAAATATTTTAAGGATTGTCTTAGTAGATTAAATAAATTTGTGAAGAAATTGAATATGAAAATAAATAGGCACAGGTTATATTACAAAAGTTTCTAGGGTTGGTATGAGGGGATGTGAAAGAATAGAATTATACTATTGTACATCTTTCCTGCTTCACATAATTTTTCTTCAATTTTGCTTGAAGTCTGGTGGTTCCAGACCCAGTTTTAGATTTATATGTACCCAAGGAGGAGCACACCAGTGGCCAAGACATTTAATAAGGCATACTTCTAAAGAGGCTTTGGGGTGAGTGATGCCATGGCCCATGTAGCAAAATCAGAATCAACTAAAAACAGTCCATTAACAAGCAATAGAGAAATAATGTTCTACTTCTTTACCTGAAAAATATCATGACATCTACTTGTATGGGTACAAAGTTTAGCACAGAGGATGCTATTGTCATTTCCAGGGGTGTTTACCTATTGTCCAGTGCCATTTGGACATCCAAAATATGGAGGGAAAAATAGAGGAGGTTGGCCAGGAAGGTACAAAACTAAAAAAATTAATCTATTCTTATTTACCTTCTCCACTCAGCTCACAGAACACAGAGAGACAATTATACTCCTGCTAAGTGATTAGAGTTTCACTCTGAAGAAAATGAATAGACCAATTGAAAAAACATTTGGTCTTTTTAGACCACTGATTACACTCTAATGCAAAAGAAATATCACTGACAAAGCACCACAAGTCAATGTCTATGAGTAGACTGGTCCAAAAAATAAGCATACTTTCTCATACACCTATAAATGATTTATTATGAAATTTGAGTGAGAATCTATGGATGATTAGATAAAAATCAACTAAAAATCATCAAGTAGTGATAATGGGTGGGGAGAAGAGGAGATGAGGAAGGGATAATTTTCAATATAAGCCATTTAGTTACATTTGATTTTGAAACTACTTAATTTAAATTCTAAGTGAAATTTATCATGAGTGGGAGGGATAGAGCAAGAAGAAAATACCATGCATATTACAACTTGATTGAGATGAAAGCTAATGAATATCCAAGCATAATTATTCCTAGTTTATATGTACTCCCACAGTTAAATATTAGTTATATATATATATACATAACTAATGTATGTATATATATATATATACATACACACACACACACACACACGGGAACAATAATGCTTTTGAAAATGCAATCTCAATCCTTTTATAATTTAGTGGAGTTTTATTTTGATGCTGTCACTACAATACTTAGATTGTACTTTATTAACAGATGAATTTTCTCTAATAACTGTTAAATTTATAGCATGTTAAGTGTCATTTTTAAAGTAATTTTATTTTAACCCATAATCAACCCATTAATATTTAAGGAAAATCCAGAGTATGACATATGTAGAACAACTTTTAGCTGGTTCAAATTTGATTATTAGTTTTAGGTGATTATATTTTGGCATTTTATGTTAATTTTTTAATAAAAGAGAAAAATTGAAGTGAAAAAACCTGAGGTCGGTAGTTAATAGAGGCCACAGATCCTCCTTTCCTACCTTCTCTGTAGAGATTAATAATAATAATAAAACCCTTTTCCATTTTTTTTACACTGTGTGTCAGAGATCTACAAGACCACCCTCAATGACTCACTTTTCTATATTCCAGTACCTGCAAAGTTTCCAAAATTTTCTTCATGTATCATTTTACCTTCTGCCTGAAAATTTTTTTCCTGTTCTATGGTTTCTCACTAACCAAGTATATGAAAAGAATCACTTATAATTTAAACTATTTCTATCACTCTCTTACTTGCTTATGTATCTTTTTTTTCTGTCTTTTGACAATATACTTTGTTTACTTCTATTGTAACACATTTCATACAGTGTTTTAAGCAAAATGGTAATGGCTTTCAGTATCCTTATCTACTTTACCAATAAACCTCAAGCAGAAGTATGGACCTGTAGTATCTGACCAGAATTAAATCTGAACTAAAAGAACCCACATATAAAAATATAAAGCAGGGCACCTGAGTGGCTCCATCAGTTGAGCATTCAACTCTTGGTTTCAGCTCAGATCATGATCTCAGCGTCATGAGATCAAGCCTGGAATCAGGCTCCATGCTTAGAGGGGCATCTGCTTGAGATTCTCTCCTTCTCTCTTTGCCTGTCCTCTGTTCACTCACTCTCTCTAAAATAAATAAATAAATCTTAAAAAAATATGAAGCACATTTAGTTTTCAGTTGGCTTTGTGATTCTATCAATTAGGCTGACCCATTATTTTTCTAGTATGTTTCCAGATAGTCTGGAATACAAAAGATCTTCCACAGAAGGGTAGAAGGAGACCACCCATTTTGTAGCAAGCATACACATTCTTTGTTCCAATTATTCAATCACTCACTAATTTAGATGTAGCTGAGTAGGGATTATAGAATGTAATTAAAGGTTCATTCTGAGTTAATTAGAATGGAGGTTATTTCAAGTGGGTCTGACATATTCAGGTTGATATCCTTTAAAAAGGGTCTAGACCCTTCCTAAACTTTTTTTAATATTTTATTTATTTATTAGAGAGAGAGAGAGAGAGAGAGAGAGAGAGAGAGAGAGAGAGGCAGAGACACAGGCAGAGGGAGAAGCAGGCTCCATGCAGGGAGCCCCACATGGGACTCGATCCCAGGACTCCAGGATCACACCCTGGGCTGAAGGTGGCGCTAAACCACTGAGCCTCCTGGGCTGCCCAGCCCTTCCTAAACTTTACAGACTTGAAGCAGCGACTGGATCTGCAGTCAGTCTCCCTTGCCCATGATTATTTCCATCCTGACAACTCTGTGGATTTCATGGTGGCCTAGCCCGCCCCATACTTGTTTAGTTATAGTAAATCATATGTGTGTGCATGTTTGTGAGTATGTATTAGTATAATGTATTGGTGTGTGCTCCTTGATACAACCCTGACTGATACAAATTTTGTGTCACTATACAATAATATATCTATAATAAGCTTGGTACCTTACCTGTTTGAAATTTGGGTAGATGTACACATTTTAAAGAAGAGAAAGCATTCCTTACTGCTGCGATCTCAATCACAGAAGCTGTCAGAGGCCACATAGTATGGAAGTAGTGCAGCCTGTGGCCAACCAAGGTTGCCACAGTGCATTGACATTCAAACATTTAATAAAGAAATCATGGATATTCAAACAAAGTTAAACAATATGTTGGTCAAACAAAGTATACCTCCCCAGTATTCTATGCACAGGCCATGTGCTTTTACTACAAATGACAGATACCCTTTGTTTTCTTTCTACAACTGACTTTATACTCTGCTGCCTTTACCTTTGTCCAAAGCTGTGTGAATCAGTGCTTTTACCTTTAGCTGCAGCCAGCAAACAACTCTCTACACGTAGGAAGAGCAAGCGGAAGAAGACAGACTATTGCGGAATGGGCCCTGCAAAATTTTTCAGTATTTTCTGATGTTGCATCTGTTAGGATGTCATGTCTAATAATTAATTGTATGCACAGCAGAGGGTTCCTGACTTCTGACACACATTTCCTCTTACTGAGATATGAACTGTGCATTGTTATAAATTTGAGAATGACAAAAGCAAATATTTTAGATATCATTGTAATATTATGTGTCTTTATCTTATTTATATTTTGTGATTTCTGACCCAACTAATATAAAGCATGGAATAAACTTTGTTTTATAAAATAAATTAAAAAATTTTAATATTCATGAAAGTATCATACAAAGGGAGAGATTTTAATTAATAATTACTTTTACTTCAAATTTGTACTAATTTTCTGAGATAAAGACTTAGCTAGCATACTGCCAATTGTTCCTTAGCTGTCATATATCAAAACTTCCTCAGACTTGGATAGTACTAGTACTTTATTTTTATATCATTGCTTCTTTATGTGGAAGATATCTGGAATTTGACCTGTACATAAATTAAATATGTTTTAGCATCTCTAAAAATTTAGTGTTTCCTCCCCACTGTCGCATGTTCACTCTCTATTGAAAAAAATGAATGAATGAAATAAAGTTCTTGGGTGCCTTTGACTATATCAGTAATGACTCCTTTGTGAATATGATTCCATTTTATCACAAGGCACTGACCATTGCATGCAACTGTTTATCTCAAATGTTTGTTAGTTAAAGGCAAATTTCCTTTTTAAAAATATTTTATTTATTTATTTGTGAGAGACACAGATAGAGAAGCAGAGCTATAGCAGGAGAAGCAGGCTCCCTGCAGGGAGTCTGATGCAGGACTTAGTCCCAGAGCCCAGGATCACAGCCTGAGCCAAAGGTAGATGCTTTACCACTGAGCCACCCAGGTCCCCCAAGGCAAATTTACTTTTATTAAAAAGTGCCTATTTCCATTCGAAAGTCACTGATACTGGTGTATGAATATTCCTGTTCCCTACTTTCTTGCCTGCACTCAAAGTTATGTGATTTTAAAATTAGAAACAGATGCTTATTTTCTGTCATTTTAACCCCTGTATTTTGTTTAAGAACCTGTGGAAGAAGATTTTAAAAGTATCCAGTAGACTGAGGAGATGTTACTGCTAACCTATTACCAGTTGCAAACTAAGCACTTTGGTCTCCAATTAGGGAAGAGCTAAATAGTCCTGGAAGCAATTTGCAAGACTTCAGGATAGTCTGCAACATCTGATGGAGTAGCAATAAATGCAGTAGCTATGGAACCCATCCTGACACTTCTTCTTGGGCATATTACATTTTCAGTAATAACTTATTTCTAATTTTTTTCTTTAGTATTTTTATAGAAGTAGAGGACAGGCATGATTTCCCATGGGTATTGAACAGAAATGCTGCCATATAGCACAGGACTATCTCAGCCAGCATCAGCCATATCCAATCCAATGAGTACATCCCTCTGTTGCATGGAAGGCAATGTCCATATAATGCAGAAAAATATATATGCTACGCAGGTGATCAAGCTCACATTAGATACCTTAATGTTGGAATCGTAGCCAATAAGAGATGGGGTTCCCAAAAAGCTGCCTGTATCTGTATCTAATTAATACTGTATCAAAGTTCATTTGCCAAAAATATAGGAATGATGAGAAGGGTGGGGAGACAATCCAACACTGGAAGCTGCTGGTACCACTAGGATAAAGAGACAAAGGGCAAAGGGGAATGTTGCTACATGAAGCCACAGAGAAGAAGCAGGTCTCTAAGGAGTATCCTGGGCTATTTAATCTGTATGTAACTATTTAATCTAAATGTAATTTAACAGTTACATTTAGATTTTGAGTAATTGTTCCTCCCAAGATATCATAACTATCAGAAATATCCTGGCTTCTTGCTTTCCCATCTTCCAGTCTCCTGACAGTGACTTTCATTGGCTGAACTCAACCAGAAGACAGATGAGGAAGGATACTGAGAAATATAGCTGATAGAGTCAGGAAATAGGTCTGAGAGCAAATGGGCTGAAGAGCTGATATAGAATCACTTCTACTTGAATTTCTAATTAGTCAGTTACCTGTAGCTATTCTAGGGGTGGTTTCTGTCAATCATATTAGTCCTTATGGAGAAGAGTTTAAACCAAAGTATAAATGTGAAGGCTAGAGCCTGTGAGAGGCTGCATAAGAGCCATAAAGAGCTGTGAATTTATCTTGAAATTAGTTGTCCATAGATTTGCCAGTGGTTTTTATTTTTTTAATTTAAATTTTTATTTTAATTCTAGTTAACATACAGTGTTATGTTAGTTTCAGGTGTACAATATAGTGATTCACCATTTCCATATATCTCCCTATGCTCATCATGATGAGTGCCCTCCTTAATCCCCATCACCTATTTCACCCATCCCCCACCCCACCCCCTCTGGTAGCTGTCAAATTGTTCTTTATAATTGAGTCTTTTTCTTCCTTCCTCTCTCTCTCTCTCTCTCTCTCTCTCTCTCTCTCTCTCTCTCTCTCATGTTCTTTTCCCTTTGCTCATTTGTTTCTTACATTCCACATATGTGTTAAATTATATGATATTTTTTTTTCTCTGATGACTCATTTCACTCAGCATTATACTCTTTAGGTCCATCCATGTCATTGCAAATGGGAAGATTTCATTCTTTTTTATGACTGAATAGCATTCCATTGTGTGTGGATAGATGATAGATAGATAGATAGATAGATAGATAGATAGATAGATAGGATAGATAGATCGATCGATCATCTTCTTTATCCATCAATCAGTGGACATTTGGGCTGCTTCCATATTCTGGCATCTGTAAATAATGCTGCTATAAATATAAACCAACACAAGTGCTCCTTTTCCTCTGCATCCTTGCCAATACCTTTTGTTTCTTGTATTGTTGATTTAGCCATTCTGACAGGTGTGAGATGATATATCATTATTTTGATTTGCATTTTCCTGATAATAAGTGATGACCATCTTTTTATGTGTTTGTTTGCCATCTGTATGTCTTCTACCAATTTTTAAAATGGACTGTTTGTTTTTTGGGGTGTTGATTTTTTTATAAATTGTGTATATACTTTGGTTATTAGTCCTTTATCAGATATATCATTTGCAAATATCATCTCTCATTCTGTAGGCTACCTTTTAGTTTTGTTGGTCATTTCACTGTGTAGAAGATTTAATTCTGATGTAGTTCCAATCGTTTGTTTTTGCTTACTTTGCCTCAGGAGACATATTGTGAAAGAAGTTGCTATGGCCAATGTCAAAGAAATTACTGCCTATGTTCTATTCTGGATTTTTATGATTTTAGGCCTCACATTTAGGTTTTTAAACCATTTTGAATTTACTTTTGTCTGTTATGTAAGAAAGTCATCCATTTTCTTCCTTTTGCATGTAGCTGTCCAGTTCTCCCAACACTATTTGTTGAAGAGACTGTCTCTCTCCCCCCCCCCATTGGATATTCTTTTCTACTTTGCTGAAGATTAATTGACCATGCAATTGCGGGTTTATTTCTGGGTTTTTTATTCTGTTCTATTGATCAATATGTCTATTTTTGTGCCAATACCATACTATTTTGCTTAGCACAGCTTTGAAATATAATTTGAAGTCTGGAATTGTGATGCCTCTATCTCTGCATTTCTTTTTCAAGATTGCTTTGGTTATTCAGGGCTTTTGTGGTTCCATACAAATTTTAGGATTGATTGTTCTAGTTCTGTGAAAAATGATGTTGGTATTTTGATATGAGTTGCATTAAAAGTGTAGATTGCTTTGGGGAGTGTCAATCAACATTTTAACAATATTTGTGCTTCCAACCCATGAGCATGGAATGTCTTTCCATTTCTTTGTGTTCAATTTCTTTCATCAGTGTTTTATAGTTTTCAGAGCACAGGTTCTTTCACTTCTTTTGTCATTATTTTCCCTAGATCTTATTGTTTTTGATGCAATTGTAAATGTGAATGTTTTCTTAATTTCTCTTCCTGCTGTTTCATTTTTGGTGCATGGAAATGCAACAGATTTCTGCACATTGAATTTGTATCCTGTGACTCTACTGAGTTAGTTCATAAGTTCTAACATTTTTTTGGTATGGTCTTTAGGATTCTCTATATTTAGTATCATGTCATCTACAAGTAGTGAAAACTTTGCTTTTATATTACTGATTTGGATTTATTTTATTTTTGTTGTCTGATTGCTGTGGCTAGGTCTTCCAGTACTATATTGAATAAAAGTGGTGAGAGTGGACATATTTGTCTTGTTCAATACCTTAAAGGAAAATCTCTTAGTTTTTCCTCATTAAGGATGATGTTTGCTGTGGGTTTTTCATAGATGGCCTTTATTATGTTGAAATGTATTCCCTTTAAACCTATTTTGTTAAATGTTTTTATACTGACTGGATGTTGTACTTTGTCAAATGCTATTTCTGCATCTGTTGAAAGGATCACATGGTTCTTATCCTCTTTTATTGACATGAGGTATCACATAGTTTGGTTTGCAAATATTGAACCAGTCTTGCAACCCAGGAATAAATCTCACTTGATCATGGAGAATGATTTTTAAAAATGTATTGCTGAATCTAGTTTGCTAGTATTTTATTGAGAAATTTTGCATCTATGTTTATGAGTTATTGCCCCAAAGTTCTTTTTTTTTCTTTTTTTTTTGTGGAGTCAATAAAACCAATTACTGGTTTTAGTATCCAATAATTGTTGATAATGCTGGTCTCATAGAATGAATTTGAAAGTTTTCTTTCCTTTCCATATCTTGGAATAGTTTAAGAAAGATAGGTATTAACTCTTTAAGTGTCTAGTAGAATTACCCTGTGAGGCCATCTGGTCTTGGAGATTTGTTTGTTGGGAATTTTTTAAATTTTTAATTCAATATCTTTGCTGGTTATCCATCTGCTCAAAATTTCTATTTCCTCCTGTTTCAGTTTTGTTAGGTTATATTTTTAGGAATTTATCCATTTCATCTAGGTTGTCTAATTTGTTGGCATATAGTTTTTCATAATATTCTCTTATAATTGTTTGCATTTCTGTGGTGTTGGTGGTTATTTCTCTTCCCTCATTCGTAATTTTATTTATTTCAGTCTTTTCTCTTTTTTCTTCATAAGTCTGGCTAGAGATTTATCAATTTTATTAATTTTTTCAAAGAAACACCTTCTGGTTTTATTGGTTGTTCTATTGTTCTTTCATCTTATATCATTTATTTTTGCCTTTATCTTTATTATTTCCTTCCTTCTGCTGGTTTTTTTTTTTAAGATTTTATTTATTTATTCATGAGAGACACAGAGAAGGAGGGAGAGGGACAGAGAGGCAGAGACACAGGTAGAGGGAGAAGCAGGCTCCATGCAGGGAGCCTGACATGGGACTCGATCCTGAGTCTCCAGGATCATGCCCTGGGCTAAAGGTGGCACTAAACCGCTGAGCCACTCAGGCTGCCCCCTTCTGCTGGTTTTAAGTTTTGTTTGTTGTTTTATTTCTAGCTCCTTTAGCTACAAGCTTAGGTTACTTATTTGATTTTTCTTGCTTCTTGAGGTAGGACTGTATTGCTTTAAACTTCTCTCTTAGATCCATTTTTGCTGCATCTTAGAGATTTTGGACTGTTATGTTTTCATTTTCGTTTGTTTCCATGTACTTTCTTATTTATTCTTTGATTTTCTGTTTTATCCTTTCATTGTTTAGTAGCATGTTATTTAAACTCCATGTATTTGTAGTCTTCCCAGATTTTTCCTTGTTGTTGACTTGTAGTTTCATAGCATTGTGGTCAGAAAAGATGCATGGTATGATTTTGATCTTCTTGAATTTGTTGAGGTTTGTTTTGTGTGTTAATATGTGGTCAATTCTGGAGAATGTTTGGGTATACTTGAAAAGAATGTGTATTCTGCTGTTTTAGGATGGGAATGTTCTGAATATATCTGTTAAATCCATCTGTTCCATTGTGTCATTCGAAGCCATTGTTTCTTTGTTGATGTTCTGTTTAGATGATCTGTCCATCAACATAAGTGGGCTTTTAAAATTCTCTACCATTATTGTATTATTATCAATTAATTCCTTTGTGTTTATTATTAACTTATTTCATGTATTCTGGTACTCCTATTTTGGGTGCATAAATATTTAATGCCAGTCTTCAGATCATTCTCTAGTTTACTGACTTGGATGTGGATGATATCTAATTAAAAATGTGGGATGGGGTGAGCTCAGGGTCCTCCTACTCCACCATCTTCCCAAGTTCTCCCCAGATTTTGTTTTTAATTCTATATCCTGAAAGTGCTTCTAATTTCAATTAATCACAACCTTTCACAATTAGGAAAAAATTGCAATTTTATTTGAAGGCAAAATTCTATAACTTACTGGCAACTTCAATGCTTTCCAGGTAAATCATTATCCAAAATAAATTCTATTTAAGATTAAAGCTTATTGCATGAAATTAACCTACTTCACAGCAGAACATATCTATTTATTTATTTATATATTTTCTAAAGATTTATTTATTTATTTATTATGATAGACACAGAGGGAGAGAGAGAGAGGCAGAGACACAGGAGGAGGGAGAAGCAGGCTCCATGCCAAGAGCCTGATGTGGGACTTGATCCCGGGACTCCAGGATTGTGCCCTGGTTCAAAGGTAGGCACCAAACCACTGAGCCACCCAGGGATCCCCGAATATAATTTTTTTAAATCTTATTTATTTATTACAGAGAGAGAGACAAAGAGAGAGAGAGAGAGAGAGAGAGAGAGAGAGAGAGAGAGAATGAGCAGGGGAAGGGGCAGAGGGAGAGAGTGAAGCAGACTCCCTGCTGAGCAGGTAGCCTGTGAGGCTCAATCCAAGGACCCTAAGATCATGACCTGAGCTGAAGACAGCTGTTTAACCAATTGGACCACGCAAGTATCCCTCACAGCAAAACAAAATTGAAAGTAATTGCCACATTATCTTCCATGTAGGCTCTAAATGCTTGTTTTTTTTTTTTTAATTTCTGTTGTTTAGTTATTAACTCAATAAGATGAGGTTTCTGTTTTATTGTGGATAACACATTTGAGGGTTGGGGATAAATAAAAAATATATAATCTCTGACTTCAATGTGTCTCTCTGTGTGGTGTGATATGTAAACAACCTACAATGAAAGGTTGCTGATTCAATTTTTAAAATATTTGGATCAAATACTCTCTGTAGTCTCTGATACTTAAAAATATATGACATATTTAGGTATAAAGCTAGATAAATACATTTTTAAGTGATAAAGCAAGGGAAATAGTTTCTTATAGATTGCTGGATTCCATTATGCACACTCTCATTGTTGCCTCAAGCAGAGTCTTTCTCAGGCACAATCACTTCACTTCTTTTGGAGCTTTAGTATCATTTTCATATGATCAAATATATTTGAATTCAAACACACACTTCAAAACAACCTGCAAAGAAAAGGTATTATTTAATTCATTTTAGAGGTTATGAATATTAAGGACTTGGCTAGTAGTAAAGCTGGCATTATTTAAGTACATTTACTTTTTTCCCAAATTCCCTAGAATACTGAATAAATAATCTGTGAAAGGAATTTGACTTTAGAAAGTACTAAACATTGAAACGAAAAGCTATACTGTAATTTTATGAAGTATGACATAACTTTTGGAGTACACGAAAGTTCCATTTACTTTGGAAAAATAACTAAAATGTAATAATTTAATGTGCAAAATTATCATTGCTATTATTTGGCACAATTACTGCATCTAATATAACTTCATAAACTGCTGATAAAATATAACTTTGTGTTACATATTTTACAGTAAAACATGACTTTTCTTTGATATTTATGTCAAAATATGTCCTATAAGTTAAGAATTTTATGTATTTTTATAAAAGGATTTATTTATTTATTTTAGAGGAAGAGAGAGAGAGAATCTGGAGCAGACTACCTACTGAGCACAGAGCCCTGACTCGGGGCTCAATTTCACAATTCACAAGATTGTGACCTGATTGGAAACCAAGAGTTGGACACACAACGGACTGAGCCACCCAAACACCCGTAGTTAAGGATTTTTAAAATAAGGTTGATGCTTTATTTATAACTGTATAAAAGATTCTCAAGTGAGAATATTATACCTCTCCTTTTTTGTTTCTTTTCATTGTCTTTTTAATTCTCTATCTTTAAAGTATATTCATTCCAGATCAGGAATTTTTAGGTGTATATTGTTTTGTTTTAATTAAAGATTAGTGAATTCTAGCACCTGTTTTATTTCATATATTTCAATTTGAGCCACTGAAGCTAAAATAAGACCTTTTTATGGAAGCAATGCTCCTTCTATACTCATTTCTACATTATATGATAATATAAACATTTACCAAAAAATACATGCTGAATTTGACTTACTCAGGAGTAAATAATAAATGTAGGCAATGTTTCAATGAACAACATTTTCCTTTTTGGAAATGGCATCAAATAGAGTGATTTTATTTTATTTTTTAATGTGGCAAATAGTGTCCCTTTGAAAATACAGGGTAAAATAACATTTTTATAATCACATTATGATACCAATCAAAGGAAAAATATCTCTGAACAGTGAAGGATAAAAACATACAGTGTAGCTATTTTGTCTTTATTTCTTCTTCTTCTTCTTCTTCTTCTTCTTCTTCTTCTTCTTTCTTTCTTTCTTTCTTTCTTCTTTCTTCTTTTCTTCTAAGAGAACAAGGAGAAACTTCTTTTGGTTCCCTATAGTTTACATTGTCTGGTAGAGTTCATATACTATGGTCTGTGTCCTCAAACTTTCACAAACTATTACAGAGTGGAAGAACATTTTGGTCTCTGAGCAGCATTTCAAGTAAAACACTACAGTCTTGTAGACCATTTCTGTGATTAATTTCAAGCAACAGTACTGGTGTTATAGCTATCTTTTAAAATTGAAGTGCTGCTAAACTGAAAAGGAGATCCAATGTTGTAAAAATAAGGCTATTGGATTACTCCAAACAATGTAGTCAGAGAAAATAATCCAATATTTATTTTCCTAGTAAATTTCTGTGTTAAATTTGTATGTATTTTACATACAAGGATTTCTGAGACCTAATTGATAAAATTATTAAAATATACAGAGCTGGTTAAAGAAATTCAAGTGCTAGAAATGTTGAAATGGAAAGGGAAAAAATATATATAAAATCTTAGCAGATTCAAATACAACACCCACAAAGGTATTAAAGAAAGAGAAGTAGGAAAGTTCAAATATATAAAGAAATAATAAAGATTATAAAATGGTAAGAGAAATTCTAAATAGTTTCTCTTTATTAACAAATCCACAAAATAAAAAATGTAAAATCCGTTCCTGTTTAGGCTTTATGCGAAAGAATAAGAGAATAACATTTTTAAATGAATATAAGCAAATAGTATTTAAGAAGTTAGGTAGTGTTTTTGATAGGATGTGATAAAATACAGATAAACAATGAATATAAAACTGCAGTAAAAATAAAATAAAAAATTAAAATGACCAGATAGTGAATAGATTTTATACCAATATTCAAAAGATATTAAATGTTTAATTCATAAAGGAGTAAAGCAAGTCTAACCTAGAGTATTAAAAATAGGCAAAGCCTTTAAAGAAACATTGCATTTCTTTAAGGAATTAAAGATAATACTTTTGTATAAATAGATTAGTTTAAAAATGCATTTGTAAAGAGATCATTCATGACTTTTGACATCTTTATAATCATCAAGAAATGAATATGCACAATATATAATGTTAGTGAATTTTTGAGCTTATTATTTCAGTGTAGATATTAATCAAGTTAAATTTCTCATCTACTGTAGGATATTGCTCTAGTAATTACCAAATTTTCTCTGCATGTTTTTTTTTGTTTGCTTGCGGTCCCACAACACATGCAAGTACAGAGATATGTTGGTGGAGTTTTTGGTGGTCTTCTTGGGGAGAGGCCCCTCAGTGCTGAAACTGAGGCAACTGTAACTGGGGAGGGCATATTTGCCAAAGTGTGGGAATGGGTGGGTAAGGGATGTGGGTTGCTGTGAGCAAGGTAGGTAATGAGTGTGAGGGCCTTGATAGTTCTTACACTTGGCTTTGTGCTTATGCTGAAGTCAAGGTAGGGAAGTGGTGCTTGCCAGCTCCTTAGTTCTTGGCAGGTCTCCTGTGATCTCTGCCCTCCAGGCCATGCTCTGAGGTGAGTAAATAACTCCCTCCCATCTGCCACTGATGTTTTTCAAACTGCTCCTTCCTCGTGGTATTTCTACTGGTTGTTCCTAATGCTGTCTCTTGAAGGGCGGGGACTCAGATTCCTTATGCCTTCTGGGCTCTTCCAGAGCGCAGCCCACAGGTTTTTAAAATTCCAAGCTTTATGTCCTGCTGGTTTAAGAACTCAGAAAATTTGGCCCCTCTTGCTTTCAAAGTCAAACTTTATGGGGATTTGCGTTCCCTATGGGGGCTCCCCAGTTTGATAGTTTTTCACTTTCTCCATGCTACTGGCTCCCTCCCTACTGCAGAAGGCCGCAGTTCAGTTTGCCCTCAAAATGCATCTTCTCCCTTCCTACCTTCTTAGAAGTGGTCTCCTCTCCACCTTTAGTCCTAGGATTTGTTCTACCATTCTTCGGATTGATTTATGGGTTTTTTTTTTTGCTGATATGACTGTTATCTAGTTGTATCCATGGGATGAAGTAAGGTTAGGGTCCTTCTACTCTGCCATCTTCTCAGCCTCCTCCCTTTTATGATATATTTTTAAATAATGCATAACTTAAGGAGCTTGCCTTGTTGTTTTCATTTATTCTCCTAGGAATTCTATAATCTTCATGTCATTGTTACAATCTTTTTTTTTTTTAAAGATTTTATGTATTTATTCATGAGAGACACACACAGAGAGAGAGAGAGAGAGAGAGGCAGAGACACAGGCAGAGGGAGAAGCAGGCTCCATGTAGGGAGCCTGATGTGGGACTTGATTCTGGGACTTCAGGATCACGTCCTGGGCTGAAGGCGGCGCTAAACCTCTGAGCCACCCGGGCTGTCCTCATTGTTACAATCTTAAATAATTGTTAATTAATTTCTAAACAAGAATGTTTAAAAATTTCACACTTTGATGTGAACGAAAGAAATCATGTGATGTCAGAAAGATCTGCCTGTTTATGTTTAGGCATGTTGTTTATATATAGATGTAATTAACTGTATAAGTAATATATATTTCAATTATATATGTATATATAATTTGTACTTACAATAAAAATTTTCATTATCTTTTATGGAGGCATGTAAAACATCAGCATATCCAGCATTTACCTCCTGATAGGTAGAAAACCAAAGAATTAAAGTCAGAAAAGAGCTGGAAGACAGAATGTCAATGTAATGATTAGATACTATATAAATATTTGTTCTATGAATGAATGTATAGGAATATATGACAGAGAAAAAAGACTTATGATCTCTATTCTAATAAACGTATAATGAGAATTTTTTATTTTAAAAAAAAATTCAGAATTTGTTAAGACAAAACCAAATAGCAACCAAGAAAATAAAAGTCTGAGTCTAAATTTGAGATGAAAAAAAAAATAAATTTGAGATGATAGCTAAATATAATTAGTTAAATTCAAAGAATTCCTTCTATGTGGCTGGGAATATGCTATTATTTTATATAAATTACTTATTTGAATTACAATAAAATTATTTGAGATAATATTATTCCATTGTATTGATGAAGGGATTGAGGTTTCAACATTTTAATATGCCAGAGGTGACATAGTCATTAAAAGAATTCTTGAGGTCCTCTGTTTCTGAAGATAGTAATTGGTTCTTCCCCAAAAAAATTTAGATTAAGTTTTCTGAATAATTGTAACAGCAAACATCAATTGCAGCTCAGTTGATAAATGAATGATAAGTCTAACTTGAATATATGAATCACTAGTTTTAAAATTAGATTTGTAAATTTTTCTGTTTACTCTCCATACGGAATAAGTCTAAGGTACACTTTGTCAGTACCAAATGGATTTTTCATTAAATCAATATAAAATAGGAACATTATAAATTAGCCATCACTTACACATTAAAGAAAAAGAATTATAAACATTCCCAAATTATTCCCCATTCTTAAGGAAGTAGTATAAATATGTATTTTGCATGCAGAATGAGAAAACATACAATTTATCCATTATTTACATATTACTGATTGAAAGTTTATGTGTCATTTTATTGGAACAATGCAACAGCTGCATGGCCCCATGGTCAAAAGGTGGAGAAGAACTTCACTGAGAGCCATATTACAAAGCACAGTTCAGCAAACTTGGATATTGCAAAATAATACACACATTTTAGGTGAGATCTGAGTAAGCCTAGTTTGTTGCTGTCAATCTGTTGAAAGAGAGGCTTGTCATTTTTGTTAAAAAAAGTAAAAGTGCTTTCAAATGAATGTTTTTGTGACAAGGTAGACTGTTAGATTGTCTGCTGTGTCTTGCAGTTTGGCCATTAATCATATAAATATGGAGCAGTAATACTGAAGATGCGTGTTTCTAGCTATAACAAAAACAACCTTGTCACAAATGTCAGTTATGTATTCAGCAAGAAATATGAAAAAAAGCACAACACCATTTTGGCTCTAGGGAAGGACTTATTCATAATGCTCACTAGAAAATATACTTTTAGATTATTTCTGTTGAGAAATCTGGCAGTTTATCTTTCACTTGCAGTATCCCATCCCTCACTGCCATGTGTAGGAAGGGCCTACAGAAACTGGCTAGAGGTCTCCTAGCAAGCTGTGTCTCATCTGGCTGTCATCCTTCTCATCCTTCTTAGTATTCACTTTTTGTACCTAAAACATACATTTTTTTTTTAAGGGAGAGAGTGAGCAAGTGAGAATGAGGTGTGGGGAGAGGCAGGAGAGAATTTTAAGTGAGCTCTCTCTCAAGAGAGAATCTTAAGTGTTTCTTCCAGGCTAAAACCAAGAATCTGATGCTTAATTCACTAAACTATCCAGGCACACCCAAAATATTCTTAATTTTGGCAAAATCAATAAGGAAACTTCAAATGGATTCATAACTCTGTGTGCATATTTTAGAAGACTTCAAAGTACAGTATGTGGGAAAAAAAGACACAAAACCATGTGAAAACTCAGATTTTTTTTTAAACATCTGGATTAACTAATTATATTGCACATCTTAAAATCTGTTAAAGGTAGAGTTCCAGAAGGATTTGCATTTTTAAAAAGGTTTTATTTATTTATTCATGAGAGACACACATAGAGAGGCAGAGACATAGACAGAGGGAGAAGCAAGCTCCCTGCAGGGAGCCTGATGCAGGACTTGATCCCAGGACCCCACAACATGACCGGAGCTAAAGGCAGACTGCTCAACTACTGGTGCCCCTGCATTTCTTTTTTTTTGTTTTTCATATTGCTGCAGCATTTTAGTCAAGCAATTTAACTATTTTAGTACCTCAAATGAACTAGATAACTAGATCATTTATATTTTAAAAACTCAAAAGTTTTGCTAACAGTTGATTAACCAGTTTTTATATTTCCTTTATTGTGTTAGATCCTGGGCTATGGATTAGTTGACCAGTAGAGACTTTGAGCAATTATCTAGGTAAGGGCAGAGCTTTTCAGTGCCTTCCTGTCCTCTTGATTTCCATTTCCTTCATTCAGATATTTTAAATAGATTTTTTTCAGGGTTTGACTGAATTATTCACCAACCAGTGTTCTCTCTCCATATACTATGTGAAGACAGTATCTAAAGTGGCCCTCACCCAGATGTGTTTTCCATATTCCTTAGAATTCTTACATATATGAAATAAATAGAATGTCACTATAGCTTTAGTTACTATCTTGTTATATATGTTTTCTTAAATAATGCACTAAAGCTTTAACATTATGGATAGCAAACAAGTATAATTTTTATCATATCAGGATTTGCAGTAAATATATCAGTGTTATATATGATAAAAGTCATATAGCTAATGACTTTTTAATTGCTCTTAGTATTTATTTGTATATTCTTTACCCTCATTTTTAAAGGAAAAATGGCTAAAACAACCTCTTTCTTTACTCCTTGGTTTTAATTTATTTTTTGAAGAATAATATTTCTATAATACCACTGTATATTTTCCACAAAGCTTTGTGATGAGAATAACAAAGGGAAATACTAGAAATGTGTATTATAAAGTAATAGTGCAACACACACAGTCAGATGTATTAAAACATCTCATAGTATTGATAAATCTTGGTATCTCTTCAAAAAAGTAGAACCATAAATAGGTATCACTTTCCACTCTCTCTTATCTCAATCCCTCTATAAGGAAATCTATTGCCAGAGTAGTAAGATTTGAGGTGATAGCTCATTGTACTCTTCAGGCAACTACTGATTTTTTTTTTTTACAACTATAGATAAGTTTGTATTTTTTAGAGATTTGTGTAAATGAATTTATGCAATATATAATCATTATTTGACTTCTTCACTCATTATAATTGTTTTGATATTCATCCAAGCTTTAATATGATACAAAAGTTTTTTTTTTCTTAGTAGTACTTTAATTTTTTTTTCTTAAGCAATTATATAAAGTTTCTCAGGTCATATCTATAACACCTTGATAATGTTCTATAAATTTTTTCTTCAATTTGTTATATTGTTTTTTTTTAAGATTTTATTTATTTATTAGAGACACAGAGAATGAGAGAGAGAGACAGAGATACAGGCAGAGGGAGAAGCAGGCCCCATGCAGGGAGCCCGACGTGGGACTTGATCCCAGGTCTCCAGGATCACACCTTGGGCTGAAGGCGGCGCTAAACCGCTAAGCCACCGGGGCTGCCCAATTTGTTATATTGTTAAAAAAAAAAAAGAAAACAAAACAACCACATTCCTACAATTTAGCCAAATTAGTATACTCTAAATGAAACTCATCTTAGAATTCATTTGATATCATAATTGGAACAGTTGGTTTTTTGCTCATGTGTAGTAAAATCTGTATATTTAAAGAAATTCACAATAAAAAATGTTCAAAATATAGCTCTCCTGAGATACTGAGTGAGCAATAATGAATTATAAAAAGTTCTGTTAAAAGTGAAATAAAATAATAAATGGCCAAAGCAAAATGAGAGGTAATTTTATTTTGACAACCAATAGGATTAATAAATTAATAAAGTTCACTTGCCAAAAAGATCAATGGCATACCAAATTTTTCAAACAGAATTTCAGATAGTAATATACTTTTCTCATGTGAAGTAAAAAAAAAAAAAAGCAAGATTATTTGAATTAAAAATTATTGAAGAGAGGGATCCCTGGGTGGTGCAGCGGTTTAGCGCCTGCCTTTGGCCCAGGGCGCGATCCTGGAGACCCGGATCGAGTCCCACATCAGGCTCCCGGTGCATGGAGCCTGCTTCTCCCTCTGCCTATGTCTCTGCCTCTCTCTCTCTCTCTGTGTGTGTGACTATCATAAATAAATAAAAATTAAAAAAAATTATTGAAGAGAACACAACCAATTTTTAAATGTTTCCACTAGAAAATTATTTTATGCCTGTTAGGCATGTAAATTGGGCTGCCATCTGGCTTTTAATAATATTATGATTCTCCAATGACTCTATGAAAAAAACCATACTTCATTCAAATTAATTATGAAACCAAAATAGTTACAAACAAATCTTCTGGTCTTCCATATAATTGGCACATCCTGGAACCACTTAAAATATGGCTGTGCCAATGGGGCAGCCTGGGTGGCTCAGTGGTTTAGCGCCATTTTCAGCCCAGCTCCTGATCCTGGAGACCTGGGATTGAGTCCCACTTTGGGCTTCCCGCATGGAGCCTGCTTCTCCCTCTGCCTGTGTCTCTGCCTGTCTCTCTCTGTGTCTCTCATGAATGAATAAATAAAATCTTTAAAAAAATATGGTTGTGTCAATTTAAAAGTATGTAATAGTTAACAGAAAAAATTTCAAAAACAAATGATGAGAAAAGCTTGCAAATGGTATACAGATTTTGAGAGTTTCAAATATTTATCAAATTTATCAAAAATAAAAGCAAGCCAAAAAATTAAAAAATAAAATGAAGCTATATGATATAAATAAAGTGGTACAGTTGTGCATGTCTGCCACACATGCTTAAGATTCTTTAAAATAAGATGCTCAAGTATGAGAACAGGTCTGTTATGAATAAGTCACTTAATAGGGAATGAGTTTTATATTAGAATGGTTTGCTCACCAGTGTTTATTCATTCACTCAGATATATATTAAATACTCATTTTTTAATAAATGCCAATTTAGGTGTTGATTTGACATTTGTAAACTAAATATACTCTGTCTTCATGGAGTTTACAGTCTACTTGTGATTCAGGAAATAAACATTTACTAATATAAAATATGTAATTATCAAAAGTGACAACTGTGATGAAGTAAGTAAAGAAGTAACAGGGCAAATTACTCTATATGGGGCTACTGAACCTGTCTGAGGAGCTTAATTTTAGCTGAGCTTTGAAAGAATCGTTTACATGAGTAAGAAAGAAACATAAAATATAGGAAGAGCTGCTCTTTTTGGGAATTTTTAAAATATATTTATTCATTTATTTTAGAGAAAGAGAGCACATGTGCATGCATGGAGGGGGCAGAAGGAGAGAGTGTCCCAAGTAGGCTCTGCACTAAGCAAAGAGCCCAGTGCAAGGCTTAATTATATGATAGGGCAATATATTTTATTATTATTATTTTTTTATTTGACAGAGAAAACACAAGCAGGAGGAGCGGCAGGCAGCGGGAGAGGGAGAAGTAGGTTCCTGATCAAGCAGGGAGCCCATTGCAGGCTCCATCCTAGGACCGTGAGATCACCACCCAAGCCGGCAGATGCTCAACCAACCAACTGAGCCACCGAGGTGCCCCAAGAGGGCAACATTTTTAAAGACAATTTTCTTTTTTAGTTTATACAATTTTCTTTCAATATTATATACGTATACATTACTAAGTATTAACTATGTAATTATAGTTATTTTTTTCGAATCTAAGTTAAGAAAACATTTAAAATGCAATTAAATGGGTTCATTTTAGTGGTTCCAGGGTGGCACAGTCAGTTAAGCATTAGGACTCTTGGTTTTGGCTCCAGTAGTAGTGATCTCAGGGTCCTCGGTTCAAGCCCTGAGTGGAGCCCCACACATGGAATCTTGCATCAGGTTCCACACCCTATGAGTCTACTTAAGGATTCTCTTTCTCCCTCTGCCCCTCCCACTCATGTTCTCACTCTCTCTAAAATAACAAAAATAAATAAGTCTTTAAAAAAAGATAAACTGATTCATTTTAAAGTTTAGGATATCAAGCACAGGGCAGCCTGGGTGGCTCAGTGGTTTAGCACCACCTTCATCCCAGGGCCTGACCCTGGAGTCCCGGGATTGAGTCCCATGTCGGGCTCCCTGCATGGAGCCTGCTTCTCCCTCTGCCTGTGTCTCTGCCTCTCTCTCTCTGTTTCTCATGAATAAATAAACAAATAAAATCTTTAAAAAATCAAGCACATATTTTATTCTGAGCAAAGATTCAATCCTTAAAATAAGGATAGGTAAATAAAATTATAGTCACAACATCCTGTAGTATTCAATCCTATGTATCTGAATATTGCTTGACATTTCCAGTTCAGGTCTGTTTGAAATCCAGGATGTGTAAAACACCCTAGGGCGAAATTCATGTCTCAGTATTTTAAACTTAATATAACCAGAATTAAATTGAACAACTACTTACTAAAATATATTTTTTCTTTTCTCATTGCTCATTCTGTTAAAACTGACACCTCACATACAGTTTCAAAATTTCAAGGTGTGCAATACCTTTTCCTCCTTTATCAATTATTTACAAATTTAAAAGTTTGAGTGACTTAGTATCTATATTATGGCAAATCTAGTTGTTTTCATTAGCAAGGCCACTAATATATTTAAAAACCTCTTTTTTTCATTTTTTAAATTTAAATTCAATTAACATATAATGTATTATTGGTTTCAGAGGTAGAAGTCAGTGATTCATTAGCCTTATATAACACCTAGTGCTCATTACATCACATGCCCTCCTTCTGCCCATCATCAGTTACCCCATCCCTCCAACACCCCCTGCCCCAAACAACTCTTAGTCTGTTTCCTCTGAGTAAGAGTCTGTTATGGGCAGCCCAGGTGGCTCAGTGGTTTAGCGCCACCTTTGGCCCAGGGCGTGATCCTGGAGACCCAGGATCGAGTCCCACGTCAGGCTCCTTGCATGAAGCCTGCTTCTCCCCCTGCCTGTGCCTGTGTCTCTGCCTCTCTCTCTGAAGAGAGAATAAATAAATAAAACATTAAAAAAAAAGTCTGTTATGGTTTGCCTCCCTGATTTCATCTTGGCTTATTTTTTCCTCTCTTCACCTATGATCCTGTAATTCGTTTCTTAAATTTCACATATGAGTGAGATCATGATAAATATCTTTCTCTGATTTATTTCTCTTAGCATCATATCCTCTAGCTCCATTCACATCATCGCAAATAACTCCATATTTTTGATGGTTGAACAGTAGTCCATTGTGTGTGTGTGTGTATGTGTATATATATATATATATATATATATATATATATATATATACCACCTCTTCTTTATCCATTCATCCTTCAATGGACATTTGGGTTCTTTCTACAGTTTAGCTATTGTGGACATTGCTGATATAAACATTCAGGTGCAGTGCCCTTTTGGATCACTACATTTATATCTTTGGGGTAAATAACCAATAGTGCAATTGCTGGGTAGTAAGGAAGCTCTATTTTCAACTTTTTGAGAAACTTCCATACTGTTTTCCAGAGTTCCCAATACTGTCTGAGGGTTCCTCTTTTTCTGCATCCTTGCCAACATCTGCTATTTCCTGGGTTGTTAATTTTAGCCATTCTGACTGGTGTGAGATGGTATCTCATTGTGGTTTTGATTTGTATTTCCCTGATGCTGAGTGATGTTGAAAACTTTTTCATGTGTCTGTTAGCCATTTGTAGGTCTTCTTTGGAGAAATGTCTGTTCATGTTTTCTATCCATTTCTTGACTCTTTTTTTTTTTGTTTGTTTGTTTTGGGTGTTGAGTTTGATAAGTTCTTTTATTTAAAAGAAATTTTCTTAGGATTATGGGGTTTATGGGAATGTTTTTTTTTTCTTAAAGACTTTATTTGAGAGAGAGAGAGAGCGAGAGTGAGAGCAAGAGCACATGAGTGGTGGGAGGAGCAGAGGGAGAGGGAGAAGCAGACTCCTGGCTGAGTAGGGAGCCCAAAGCGGGGCTCCATCCCAGGATCCTGGGATCATTACCTGAACCAAAGGCAGACATGTAACTGACTGAGCCTCCCATGTGCCCTTTGGTAAGTTCTTTATAGATCTTGGATAGTTTTATCTGATATGTCATTTGCAAATGTCTTCTCTTATTCTGTTGGTTGTCTTTGGTTTTATCAACTATTTCCTTTGCTGTGCAAAAGATTTTATTTGATGAAATCCCAATAGTTCATTTTTACTTTTGTTTCCCTTGCCTTTGGAGATGTGTCTAGTGAGAAATTGCTGTAGCTGAGTTCAGAGAGGTTGCCACCTGCATCCTCTTCTAGGATTTTGATGGATTCCTGTCTCACATTTAGGTATTTCATCCATTTTGTGTCTATTTTTGTGTATAGTGTGAGGAAATGGTCCAGTTTCACTCTTCTACATGTGAGTGTCCAATTTTCCCAACACTATTTGTTAAAATGATTGTCTTTTTTCACTGGATATTCTTTTCCTGGTTTGTTGAAGATTAGTTGACCATAGAGTTGAAGGCCCATTTGTGGGTTCTCTATTCTGTTCTATTGATCTGCGTGTCTGTGTTCTTGTGCCAGTACCATGCTGTCTTGATGATCACAGCTTTGTAATAGAGCTTGAAGTCTGGGATTGTGGTGCCACCAGTTTTGGTTTGCTTTTTCAACATTCCTTTGGCTTTTAGGGTCTTTTCTGGTCTCCAAAACATTTTAGGATTATTTGTTCCAACTCTGTGAAATTAGTTGATGGTATTTTGATAGGGATTGCATTGAATGTATAGATACCTCTAGGTAGCATAGACACATTCACAATATTTGTTCTTCCAATCCATGAGCATGGAACAGTTTTCCATTTATTTGTGTCTTCTTCAATTTCTTTCAGGAGTCTTCTATAGTTTTCTGAGTAGATTCCTTGCCTCTTTGGTTAGGTTTATTCCTAGGAATCTTATGATTTGGGGTATAACTGTAAATGGGGTTGATTCTTTAATTTCTCCTTTTTCAGTCTCATTGATAGTGTATAGAAATACAACTGACTTCTGTGTATTGATTTATAATCTGCCACTTTCCTGTATGGAGTTCTAGCAATTTTTGGGTGGAGTCTTTTGGCTTTTTCACATAGAGTATCATGTCATCTTCGAAGAGTGAGAGTTTGACATCTTATTTGCCAATTCAGATGTCTTTTATTTCTTTTTGTTGTCTGATTGCTGAAGCTAGGACTTCTATGTTGACCAGCAACGATGATAGCAGACATCCCTCCAGTGTTCCTTCAGTGCCCCTAAGGGGCACTTGCATGCTCGCTAGTCTTCCATGGCTGGTTTCAACGCCTTCAAATAAATCATGCACACTAGCCCAAAGTAGGTTTACTAAATCATGGTCATTCTTGAGTTACAAAACCAGATTGGTTAAATACTAGTCTCTGAAAGTACCCTATACTTTTCTGTTGTCTTGTGTGATACTACTTTCTGCTTTCTTCACTTATCAGGAACCAACAATTACCCATGTTTAACTCTTCCTCATTTTAAAGTTTTTATTATTTTCTTAATAGAGTAAATATTTTTCTTAAATACCAAATTTTTTTATACTAATAGAATTTATGGCATTTCACTAAAATTATATTTAGTAGCATGCATTCTGTTTTGTCCTAGTAAGTTCTGAGTTGTTTGAGAAAATGAATTGGAATAGCATATAGTATGAAGTACAAATTAGTTATTTTTTTTTTTTGTGGAGTTGAATTTTGAGAATTAGTAACTTTCCAAAGAGCTTTATTTAATATAAACCACTTAATGTAATATCAGTTTGAAATGTAGTATATGCTTGGTGAACAAAGATTGCTTAAATGACCTTTAAACAAGAATGGGCTTGTTAACTGATTCTTCCTCAATTGATTCCACAATTACTTACAGATTTCCCACTATGTATACTCTTCTATTCTAGGTGGAAATGATCCTAGATATTGCAATGAGCAGGAAAAACAAAGCTTCTACACCATAGATACTTCTGAAGTTGCAGTGGCATATCTTTCCCACAGTAAGTATTTCAGAGTCTCTTTTAAGTGCACTCCCTAACAGTTCAGATGGGATATATTCAAGGACTTCATTTATCACATTATAATCCTCCAATGATAATTTTTAAGAAATGTTGACAAAGTTTTAATATGATTTAAGGAACATAGATCTATTATGCTCTATATTTTACTACATTCAGAAACTCTAAATGTGTGTATATATATACAGTATATTCAGTAAAGTTGGAATATTCTGTAAATCTGTTAATATTATATTTTCATTTCCACTCTAATAGGATCACTTGTATTTATTAACACATGTTCTTTAGCAATTTACATTCCCATCAATAGTGCACAAGGGTTCCCATTTCTCCACATCCTTACCAAGACTTTCTATATATTGTCTTTTTGATACTAGCTATTCTGACTGGTATGTGGTGGCATCTCATTGTGGTTTCGATTTGCATTTCCCTCATGATTAATGATGTTGAGTACCTTTTCATGGATCTTTTGGCCACCTGTATATCTTCTTTGGAAAAGTGTCTATTTTAGGAGGAGGGGCAAGATGGCGGAAGAGTAGGGTCCCCAAATCACCTGTCCCCAACAAATTACCTAGATAACCTTCAAATCATCCTGAAAATCTACGAATTCGGCCTGAGATTTAAAGAGAGACCAGCTGGAACGCTACAGTGAGAAGAGTTCGCGCTTCTATCCAGGTAGGAAGACGGGGAAGAAGAAATAAAGACACAAAAGGCCTCCGAGGGGGAGGGACCCCGCGAGGAGCCGGGCTGAGGCCGGGGCGAGTGTCCCCAGGACAGGAGAGCCCCATCCCGGAGGAGCAGGAGCTGTACCAACCTTCCCGGGCGGAAAGGGGCCCGCAGGGAGGTGGAGCAGGACCCAGGAGGGCGGGGATGCCCTCGGGCTCCCGGGGACACTAACAGACACCTGCGCCCCGGGAGAGTGCGCCGAGCTCCCTAAGGGCTGCAGCGCGCACGGCGGGGCCGGAGCAGCTCGGAGGGGCTCGGGCGGCGGCTCCGCGGAGGGGGCTGCGGGGCGGGAGCGCGAATCCACCAGCGCAGGCCCCGGAGCACAGGGCGCCGGGACACAGCCCAGGATCCGGCCTCCCCCGGGACAGGCAGAGGCCGGGAGGGCCCAGGACAGCGAGGACGCTCCCGCCCCGAGCTGAGCAGATCAGCGGCCCCGCCCCGGAGCCTCCAAGCCCTGCAGACGGAGAACCGAGAGCCCCGAGCCCGAGCCCGTAATTCCTGCTGAGGCTGAATCCAGGCTTCCAGAGTTGCCATAGCAACTGCGGCTGTTCCTCCTGTGGCCCCACGGGGTAAACAACCCCCGCTGATCCCGGCAGCAGGCAGGGGCAGAGCAGCTCCCCCAAGTGCTAACACCTGAAAATCAGCACAGCAGGCCCCTCCCCCAGAAGACCAGCTGGACGGACCAGTTCCAGGGGAAGTCAAGGGACTTAAAGTCTACAGATTCAGAAGATACTCCTTCTGGTTTTTGTTTTTTTTTTTCTTTTTTCTTTTTTTTTTTTTGATTTCTGATTGCTGCCCCCACCCCCCTGTTTTTTTCACCTTTCTTTCTTTTTCTTTCTCTTTTTCTTCTCTTTTTTCCTTTTTTTTCTTTTTCTTTTTTCTCTTTCTCTTTTCTTTCCTTCTCTCTCTTTCTCTCCTTTTCCCAATACAACTTGTTTTTGGCCACTCCGCACTGAGCAAAATGACTAGAAGGAAAACCTCACCTCAAAAGAAAGAATCAGAAACAGCCCTCTCTCCCACAGAGTTACAAAATCTGGATTACAATTCAATGTCAGAAAGCCAATTCAGAAGCACTATTCTACAGCTACTGATGGCTCTAGAAAAAAGCATTAAGGACTCACGAGACTTCATGACTGCAGAATTTAGATCCAATCAGGCAGAAATTAAAAATCAACTGAATGAGATGCAATCCAAACTAGAAGTCCTAACGACGAGGGTTAACGAGGTGGAAGAACCAGTGAGTGACATAGAAGACAAGTTAATGGCAAAGAGGGAAACTGAGGAAAAAAGAGACAAACAATTAAAGGACCATGAAGACAGATTAAGGGAATTAAATGACAGCCTAAGGAAGAAAAACCTACGTTTAATCGGGGTTCCCGAGGGCGCCGAAAGGGACAGAGGGCCAGAATATGTATTTGAACAAATCCTAGCTGAAAACTTTCCCAATCTGGGAAGGGAAACAGGCATTCAGATCCAGGAAATAGAGAGATCCCCCCCTAAAATCAATAAGAACCGTTCAACACCTCGACATCTAATAGTGAAGCTTGCAAATTCCAAAGATAAAGAGAAGATCCTTAAAGCAGCAAGAGACAAGAAGTCCCTGACTTTCATGGGGAGGAATATTAGGGTAACAGCAGACCTCTCCACAGAGACGTGGCAGGCCAGAAAGGGCTGGCAGGATATATTCAGGGTCCTAAATGAGAAGAACATGCAACCAAGTATACTTTATCCAACAAGGCTCTCATTCAAAATGGAAGGAGAGATAAAGAGCTTCCAAGACAGGCAGGAACTGAAAGAATATGTGACCTCCAAACCAGCTCTGCAAGAAATTTTAAGGGGGACTCTTAAAATCCCCCTTTAAGAAGAAGTTCAGTGGAACAATCCACAAAAACAAGGACTAAATAGATATCATGATGACACTAAACTCATATCTGTCAATAGTAACTCTGAACGTGAACGGGCTTAATGACCCCATCAAAAGGCGCAGGGTTTCAGACTGGATAAAAAAGCAGGACCCATCTATTTGCTGTCTACAAGAGACTCATTTTAGACAGAAGGACACCTACAACCTGAAAATAAAAGGTTGGAGAACCATTTACCATTCAAATGGTTCTCAAAAGAAAGCAGGGGTGGCCATCCTTATATCAGATAAACTAAAATTCACTTCGAAGACAGTAGTGAGAGACGAAGAGGGACACTATATCATACTTAAAGGATCTATCCAACAAGAGGACCTAACAATCCTCAATATATATGCCCCGAATGTGGGAGCTGCCGAATACTTAAACGAATTATTAACCAAAGTGAAGAAATACTTAGATAATAATACACTTATACTTGGTGACTTCAATCTAGCTCTCTCTACCCTTGATAGGTCTTCTAAACACAACATCTCCAAAGAAACGAGAGCTTTAAATGATACACTGGACCAGATAGATTTCACAGATATCTACAGAACTTTACATCCAAACTCAAATGAATACACATTCTTCTCAAGTGCACATGGAACTTTCTCCAGAATAGACCACATACTGGGTCACAAATCGGGTCTGAACCGATACCAAAAGATTGGGATCGTCCCCTGCATATTCTCAGACCATAACGCCTTGAAATTAGAACTCAATCACAAGAAGAAGTTTGGAAGGACCTCAAACACGTGGAGGTTAAGGACCATCCTGCTAAAAGGTAAAAGGGTCAACCAGGAAATTAAGGAAGAATTAAAAAGATTCATGGAAACTAATGAGAATGACGATACAACTGTTCAAAATCTTTGGAATGCAGCAAAAGCAGTCCTGAGGGGGAAATACATCGCAATACAAGCATCCATTCAAAAACTGGAAAGAACTCAAATACAAAAGCTAACCTTACACATAAAGGAGCTAGAGAAGAAGCAGCAAATCGACCCGACGCCCAGCAGAAGAAGAGAGTTAATTAAAATTCGAGCAGAAATCAATGAAATTGAGACCAGAAGAACTGTGGAACAGATCAATAGAACCAGGAGTTGGTTCTTTGAAAGAATTAATAAGATAGATAAACCATTAGCCAACCTTATTAAAAAGAAGAGAGAGAAGACTCAAATTAATAAAATCATGAATGAGAAAGGAGAGATCACTACCAACACCAAGGAAATACAAACGATTTTAAAAACATATTATGAACAGCTCTACGCCAATAAATTAGGCAATCTAGAAGAAATGGACGCATTCCTGGAAAGCCACAAACTACCAAAACTGGAACAGGAAGAAATAGAAAACCTGAACAGGCCAATAACCAGGGAGGAAATTGAAGAAGTCATCAAAAACCTCCCAAGACACAAGAGTCCAGGGCCAGATGGCTTCCCAGGGGAATTCTATCAAACGTTTAAAGAAGAAATCATACCTATTCTACTAAAGCTGTTTGGAAAGATAGAAAGAGATGGAGTACTTCCAAATTCATTCAATGAGGCCAGCATCACCTTAATTCCAAAACCAGACAAAGACCCCACCAAAAAGGAGAATTACAGACCAATATCCCTGATGAACATGGATGCAAAAATTCTCAACAAGATACTAGCCAATAGGATCCAACAACACATTAAGAAAATTATTCACCATGACCAAGTAGGATTTATCCCCGGGACACAAGGCTGGTTCAACACTCGTAAAACAATCAATGTGATTCATCATATCAGCAAGAGAAAAACCAAGAACCATATGATCCTCTCATTAGATGCAGAGAAAGCATTTGACAAAATACAGCATCCATTCCTGATCAAAACTCTTCAGAGTGTAGGAATAGAGGGAACTTTCCTCGATATCTTAAAAGCCATCTACGAAAAGCCCACAGCAAATATCATTCTCAATGGGGAAGCACTGGGAGCCTTTCCCCTAAGATCAGGAACCAGACAGGGATGTCCACTCTCACCACTGCTATTCAACATAGTACTGGAAGTCCTAGCCTCAGCAATCAGACAACAAAAAGACATTAAAGGCATTCAAATTGGCAAAGAAGAAGTCAAACTCTCCCTCTTCGCCGATGACATGATACTCTACATAGAAAACCCAAAAGCCTCCACCCCAAGATTGCTAGAACTCATACAGCAATTTGGTAGCGTGGCAGGATACAAAATCAATGCCCAGACATCAGTGGCATTTCTATACACTAACAATGAGACTGAAGAAAGAGAAATTAAGGAGTCAATCCCATTTACAATTGCACCCAAAAGCATAAGATACCTAGGAATAAACCTAACCAAAGAGGTAAAGGATCTATACCCTAAAAACTATAGAACACTTCTGAAAGAAATTGAGGAAGACACAAAGAGATGGAAAAATATTCCATGCTCATGGATTGGCAGAATTAATATTGTGAAAATGTCAATGTTACCCAGGGCAATTTACACGTTCAATGCAATCCCTATCAAAATACCATGGACTTTCTTCAGTGACTTAGAACAAATTATTTTAAGATTTGTGTGGAATCAGAAAAGACCCCGAA
The DNA here is from genome assembly GCF_905146905.1 of Nyctereutes procyonoides. Taxonomy (NCBI): domain Eukaryota; kingdom Metazoa; phylum Chordata; class Mammalia; order Carnivora; family Canidae; genus Nyctereutes; species Nyctereutes procyonoides. The sequence goes on from NW_026575130.1 coordinate 1,669,026, forward strand.
TAGCCAGGGGAATTTTAAAAAGGAAAACCATATCTGGGGCATCACAATGCCAGATTTCAGGTTGTACTACAAAGCTGTGGTCATCAAGACAGTGTGGTACTGGCACAAAAACAGACACATAGATCAATGGAACAGAATAGAGAACCCAGAAATGGACCCTGAACTTTATGGTCAACTAATATTCGACAAAGGAGGAAAGACGATCCACTGGAAGAAAGACAGTCTCTTCAATAAATGGTGCTGGGAAAATTGGTCATCCACATGCAGAAGAATGAAACTACACCACTCTCTTGCACCATACACAAAGATAAACTCAAAATGGATGAAAGATTTAAATGTGAGACAAGACTCCATCAAAATCCTAGAGGAGAACACAGGCAACACCCTTTTTGAACTTGGCCACAGTAACTTCTTGCAAGATACATCCACGAAAGCAAAAGAAACAAAAGCAAAAATGAACTATTGGGACTTCATCAAGATAAGAAGCTTTTGCACAGCAAAGGATACAGTCAACAAAACTCAAAGACAACCTACAGAATGGGAGAAGATATTTGCAAATAACATATCAGATAAAGGGCTAGTTTCCAAAATCTATAAAGAACTTATTAAACTCAACACCAAAGAAACAAACAATCCAATCATGAAATGGGCAAAAGACATGAAGAGAAATCTCACAGAGGAAGACATAGACATGGCCAACATGCACATGAGAAAATGCTCTGCATCACTTGCCATCAGGGAAATACAAATCAAAACCACAATGAGATACCACCTCACACCAGTGAGAATGGGGAAAATTAACAAGGCAGGAAACAACAAATGTTGGAGAGGATGTGGAGAAAGGGAACCCTCTTACACTGTTGGTGGGAATGTGAACTGGTGCAGCCACTCTGGAAAACTGTGTGGAGGTTCCTCAAAGAATTAAAAATAGACCTGCCCTACGACCCAGCAATTGCACTGTTAGGGATTTACCCCAAAGATTCAGATGCAATGAAACGCCGGGACACCTGCACCCCGATGTTTCTAGCAGCCATGTCCACAATAGCCAAACTGTGGAAGGAGCCTCGGTGCCCATCGAAAGATGAATGGATAAAGAAGATGTGGTTTATGTATACAATGGAATATTCCTCAGCCATTAGAAATGACAAATACCCACCATTTGCTTCAACGTGGATGGAACTGGAGGGTATTATGCTGAGTGAAGTAAGTCAATCGGAGAAGGACAAACAGTGTATGTTCTCACTCATTTGGGGAATATGAATAATAGTGAAGGGGAATATAAGGGAAGGGAGAAGAAATGTGTGGGAGATATCAGAAAGGGACACAGAACATAAAGACTTCTAACTCTGGGAAATGAACTAGGGGTGGTGGAAGGGGAGGAGGGCGGGGGGTGGGGGTGAATGGGTGACTGGCACGGAGGGGGACACTTGACGGGATGAGCACTGGGTGTTATTCTGTATGTTGGTAAATTGAACACCAATACAAATTAATTTATAAAAAAAAAGGAAAAGTGTCTATTTTAGATCCTCTGCCCATATGTTAAATCAGATTGTGTTTTTGATGTTAAATTCTTATGTATTTTGGATATTAATCTCTAATCAGATATGTAATTTGCAAACATCTTTTCCCAATTAGTAGGTTGTTTATACACTTACTTTAAATCTAAATATGAAAAAAATAATAAATCTAAATATGTATTCATATTTAAAGAGGTTTCTCGTACATAGGAGGTAGTTGTGGTATGTTTTTTTGATCCACTCTGACATTTTTGTCTTTTAATTGGTGCATTTAAGCCATTTCCACTGAAACTGATCACTAATATATTTTGAATATCATATTTGTTAATGGTTTCTATTCCTTTCCTTTGAGTTTTTAACTGAGCATTTTGTATGATTCTGTTTTCATAGCGTATCAGTTTAAATATAACTTTATTTAGTGGTTGCTCTAGACTTTGCATTATACATTTAAAACAAATTCTGGTCCACCTTCAAATAACACTATATCACTTCATAGGTAGTATAAATGTCTTACAATAACAAAAGTAGTCCTAATTCTTTCTTCCCATCCCTTTTATAATTGATGCCATTTATTTTGCTTATATATAAGCTTATAAGTATACATATACACATAAACATACATAGTTGAACAGTGATTCTATCCAAAACTTTTATATGTTATATCAATTAAAAAGAAAAATGTTTTTATTTTCAATTAATTCTACTATGGTTTTCCTTCATGTAAATCTGAGTTTCTGCTTTATATCATTTTATTATTCTCTAAAGAACTTTTTAAACATTTGTTGCAAGGTGGGTCTACTGGCAATAAAGTACTTCAGTTTTCTTTTAGTGCGTTTATGCCTCTGGACTCGAAACTTCACACATGCATCTCAGTTCTCTACCCCACCCCCTGAGGTAGGACAGGATGGCCACAATGGGATGGAGTTGTGTAGTTCCCCTCCTCCTCTTGGACAGAAGGGTCAAGCCAGCTGGAAATGAGTTTTTCCCTTCCTTCAAGTCAATAAGGCTCTGATAAAACACAAGCAGGTTATGCTCTACTTAAATAATTTCTCCATTGTTAAAAAAAAAGAAAAACAGAATGCTCTGGGATTTTTTTGTTTTGTTTTGTTTTGTTTTGTTTTCAAAATGAATTCTTTGCCTCTCTCCCTGCTCAAAGTGTAAGGGATTTTTCTCTGAGATTCACTGTGAGAACTTTGAAGACATCCATGAAATAAAATTCACAGAAGAATAGGAGACTCTCTGATGACTGGGTTCCTTTGGAGTTTTTAAACAATCATACTTGTCCACACTTAGCCTACAGAAATTTGGCAATTACAATAAGATTTTCCTTTCTGGACAGTCCTTCCCACAAAGATTCGTGCTCTGGTTAGCTGTAATTCTCCATATTCACCTGTTGGTGTTTTCAATTTTGAGTGCAGCAATTTGCCTGTGATCTCACTTGCTTTACTGATCTAAGAATTATTTATTTTTCAATTTTTTTCACCTTATTATTTGTTAAGATGGAGTAACCCCTTCCAAACTTCTTTCATGCTGGACTGGAAACAGAAAATTTCACATTACTTTTTCTTTCTGGATTCACCTACTTCTACAGAATGTCTCTGTCACTTTATTTGCATGTGAATTGCAAATTGAATGCTTTTCCACTATTCAATCTAAGGAAATAGAATCATTTAGTCTTAAGTCCATGTTATTGGGAGAGAAAATGTGGCTAGTCTAGCTTGTCTAAAATAGTTGAAGTCAGGTGGGAAAGTCACAATACAAACAGACACTGGGATCACATACTCATGAAAATGACTTTCTTATTTAGAAGTAATAGTTATAAATATAAAATTAAAAATGAAAAATAAAAATCAGTAACTATAAAAATACAACACTCAAGAATAGCAAAAAACTTTTTTGCAAGGAGGGATTGAATTTAAAAGGGGAAACGATTTGTAATTTATAAAAGGCAGATTACAAAGCTAATGATGCCATATTATCTTTCTTAATAAACATACTAAATCAACCTTCACCTTCTGTCTTTTACAGAATCTTGAAACACTGGATAGAATAAATGCTTTGTGACTTTGAGTCCCTGGTAGGTGTGTATTTTACATTTCACATATTATCCAAGATTTGAGACACTAGTATAACTAAATCAAAATATAAACAAATACAAATATTAATGCATACATTAATACGTAAGTTTCACTTTAAATCTAGTTTAGTTTAGCTCTAAAGCCAAATGCTTTTTCACTTAAGGAATTATAGTTTCAGAGACCTTTAACGAAGAGCAAGTGAGCAGGGGGTAGGACAATTGTGACAAACTTACCAAACTAACAATCGAGATGAAATGCTATAAGCTTTCCTTAAGTGTATACTACAATATATGCAAATTAATTGACATGTTATTTAGACACTCACAGACAGCATCTGGTAGTTTTTTATTAATATGTTCACAAATGTCTCTTCAAGTTGATAATTTCTATTAACTAAACTTTGAACTAGAAAAGCTTATGATGTTCGTCATATTTTAAAATATTTTCCTGATAGTTAAAAATATAAAAAAAATGTTTTACTGTGTCTGTTTTCCTAACTGGAGATAGATTTCATGGGAAGGACAAACAATGAACTCAAGAGTACTTTATTAAAAGAAGATAACTTTATATGTCCTTTGAGTAGGATAATTTTAGACCAATAAAATATTTTTCTATAAATCAGTATTTAAATTAATTAAGTCATTTGTTATAATAACTACTTTATGCTTTCACAGCTTTAAATGAATAAAACATAATTATAATGTGATTAAGGAGCTTCCATTAAGACCATATAACTTGAGATATACAAGCAACATTTCCTTTGTAGTAATTTTCTCCAGCCTGCCTCAGAGTTCCAATTTGACAGATGGAAATAATAGATAAAATCAACAAAGAAAAAAGGGTTGAAAGTATAGTATCATTAATAAATAACCAGCATGTGGCAAGGAAATAGATATATTTCCATAAACTCTGGCCCTTTTTCTGAATATTTCCCTTAATGTCATAAAATCAACTATTTGTGGTTTTTATTTTACACAAAAATGTAAATAGTGATGAGTCTTACCTTAGAAACAGAGACCATTAGAAATAAATGCAAAAGGGATCCCTGAGTGGCTGAGTGGTTTAGTGCCTGCCTTCGGCCCAGGGCATGATCCTGGAGTCCCGGGATCAAGTCCCACATTAGACTCCCTGCATGGACCCTGCTTCTCCCTCTGTCTGTGTCTCTGCCTCTGTCTTTCTGTGGTCTCTCATGAATAAATAAATAAAATCTTACAAAAAAGAGATAAATGCAAAAATTACAATTTATCTTATTTGGTTACGGATGCATGAATGTGTGTGTATGTATGTGTGCGTGCGTGTATGTGTGTGTGTGTGTCATATTCTATATGATGTATTTGTGAGGGTTTTTTACCTAAAATCTCAGCCTTATTGCTTTGCCACAGTCTTTGAAGACAACATGACTAACAGTCCTCATATATATATTTTTAAAAATTTTATTAAGTTTTTTAATTCCAGTATAGATGGTGTATAGTGTTATGTTAGTTTCAGGTGTTCACTTAGTATTACAGTAATTCTATAGATTACTCAGTGCTCATTCTAAGTGTACTCTAACATCCCAATCATCTATCTACCCACCCTCATCCCTTCTGGTAACCATTAGTTCTTTATAGTTAAGAGTCTGTTTCTTGATTTGACTCTTTATTTCCCTTTGTTCATTTGTTTTTTCTTCTTAACTTTCACATATGAGTGAAATCAAATGGTATTTCTCTGACTTATTTCACTTAGCATTATACTTTCTAGCTGCATCCATTTTGTTACAAAATGGATGTTACAGAGACAGAGCCTCTGCCTATGTCTCTGCCTCTCTCTGTGTGTCTCTCATGAATAAGTAAACTATTTTTTAAAAACGTTATTTTGATAGAGATTGCATTAAATCTGTAGATTGTCTTGGGTATAATGGACATTTTAATATATGTTCAATTCATGAACATGGAATATCTTTCCATTTGCTTGTTTCCTCTTCAGAGTCCCAAATCTTTCACCTCTTTAGTTATGTTTATTCCTGGGTATTTTATTATTTTGTTGCAATTGTAAATGGGATTACTTACATAATTTTTCTTACCATTGCTTCATTATTAATGTATAGAAATAGAATAGTTTTCTGTACCTTGATTTTGTATCTTGCAATTTTACTCTACTGAATTCATTGATCAGTTCCAGCAGTCTTTTGGTGGGATTTTCTATATATAATATCATGTCATCTGCAAATAGAGAGTTTTACTTCTTCCTTACTACTTTCCTCCAATGTATTTTTAACAAGCCCTGGCTTGTTCATCTGAGAACACTAACAAATTGTATTATATATTTATATCATAAATATTCTTTCTTAGTAAATATAATACAGATCCCTCTGTCAAGGAGTCAAGATCTTGATCTGAGGACAATAAGAATATGATGAAAAATAGGAAAATTTTAAAATTTGTTTTGCCAGGGTACTTGTATTTTTGTGAAAGAATTTCATGTTGCTATAAGCAAATAACTTAAAGCTTTCTGAAAGCCCAAGAGTAGTGAAACTAAAAATGGTATGGCCAATCAAAAGACATTTTGGCAAAAGCATTCATGTTTACGTACCCATCTGAGAAAAGGAATATTTACCCAGAAGATATATGGAGACATGACAACAATTAATATCAATCTATATGGGAAAAATTTTAATTTTAAAAAAGACTTATTTTTCAACAAAATTTGTTAAATCATGAATATTTTGTATTTGAACTGCAAAAACTGGTAGAGTAGGTTTTCAGCTTAATGTATAAACCAAGCTATAGGTAGATAGATGCATCCAACATTAACTACTACAGTTACAATTATTTAACACAAATATTTTTCAAAACTATGTGAAAATAGGATTTTTATATATTTTTGTGTTGATTTTAATGAATCTAGGTAAAGCTAGCAGGAATTACTTTTCAGTGTAGTGTGAAATTGTTTTTCTGACTTTCCTTAAGGCATGCAAACTGTTCAAGAAAAGGTCACTGTAGACAAAGAACAGTTCATGGGCATCATATTTGGTTTCAATAGTTCCTTCTTCCTTTTGCTTCTTTGATTTCTACTGTAAGAGTAGGTCTTTTATTTATCACAGTCTAATGTTTCTGTACTTAACAGATCTTTGAAAATTTTTACTCAGGCATAACGTACTTTAAAAAGTTCTTAAACATGCTTGTTTTCTAACTTGCTTTGTGTTTTCTTCAGCATGGTCGACAGGTTTGTAAATTTTGTTGAAAAATTTTAAAATACCCCTACTCTAACTTAGCAAAATCATTTTCATGGCAGAAAAAAAGCATGCCAAATACAAAGCAGCACGATTTTCATGGTTATATGAAGACTCACTTTACAGTAATAACTGCTGCACACTTACCTCATGTATTAAAAGCAACGATGCATGATGAAAATAGGAATCCAGTGAAGCGAGACATGAAGCTCTCATCTGTACCAGTGCAGATTGTATTTCCTATAAATTGTAAAATAATATAGAAAAAGCAATACAATTAAATAAAAAAGGGCAAATAAAACTAGCATGGTTATTTCCATGTAGCATATTATTGATTTTAATAGGATAAAGTCTGGGGAACCCTGGGTGGCGCAGCGGTTTAGCGCCTGCCTTTGGTCCAGGGCGCGATCCTAAAGAGCCGGGATCGAATCCCACGTTGGGCTCCCGGTGCATGGAGCCTGCTTCTCCCTCTGCCTGTGTCTCTGCCTTGCCTCTCTCTATCTCTGTGTGTGACTATCATAAATAAATAAAAAAAATTAATAGGATAAAGTCTGGAATTTCTTTTAAGGATTTTTTTTTCAGGTATAATATAACTAATGATCTACAAGAATAGTGTTACTTAGAATTTTTATCATGTAAAATATCTTTTGTTAAACAGAATAATACTAGGTGCTGTAATAAACAGCTACATTTATTTCACTTGAGTAATACAATGTTTATTTATCTTACAATAAATTCCAGAGCAGATCACATGACTCACCTTAATCCCATCCAGATGATGACTCTAGGCATATGACTTCATTCTGTCATGTGAATTCTTTATTCCAGGGTCTTTTACTTTCAGCCACATTGGTAAAGAGTGAGATAAAGATCTCAGAGGCAAAATTCAAAAAAAAAATTATTCCTAAACCAAAATTATTCAGAAACTCCTAATCTACTTTTATTCATCTTGTATAATACATGCTTCCTTTGGTCCAGGATGAGATATAGGGTTTAAAAGCATTGAAGTAGTAGTTGTTTTATTTTACATTTTATTTTTAACTTCATTTTATTAAAAAATATATATTAACACCAATGAAATAAGGATGAACTAATCTTTTTAATTTAATATGTTAAGAACTGCTATGAAATAACTTAAAAATTTTCCTACTCTAAACCAATAGGAATGAAGATGAAACTCTGAAGGCATCAGAGTAAGATGGCTTTTTTACATTTATCTTCAGAGTTCAAAACATTCAGTGCAGTATCCTGGTGTGAGATAGCCACATACCATAGAGGATATAAATTATATCCTCCTAACCATCCAACATTCATTCATAGCCTCAACACCACTGTCTGTCTTGAATTGGCCAGGACTACATGCACGGTGCATTTATTGGTCATCTATTGTAAAAGTGATTATTACAAGACTTAGTGATTAAAAACAAAATCATTTATTTTAACTCACAAGTATGGGGGCCCCCACATCAGTGTGTACTAGGCTGAATGATTCTTTTGCTCTCACTAGGACTTCATTTATAGCTGGTGGAACTCTTTCAGGGTCAGAGGGGCTGGTGAGTGCTACCATTTATGTACCCCTTCCAATTTCATAGCATGAATGGGAGCAGGGTGTGGGCACCCTAACCAGCTTATAGGCTTAGTGAGCCTTGGGTCCCTTGTCCACATCAGGCCTAGCAATCCCACCAAGGCAATCTCAGTGTGACACACACCAGGACACTTTTGGTTGGGCTCACTATAACTCCAGCTGCCACACTCAGGTGACATAGGCTCTACGTACCCTGGAACACTCCAGGCCCACACCACTTTGTTTAGGTAGCTTGCTAGGCCAGCCTGACACAGAGCACTTTGGAAGGTCCTGGCTCATGCCTAAGTCACCTCAGCTACCCTTCCAAGAAACCCCTTTATGTGGACCACCACAGACACCTGGCCCATATCCCACTTTGTCTCCAGTTGCCCTATCAGGGTGCCCCTTGCACGGAGCACCCTGAATTGCTCCCACTTCGGTTTCAGTTACCCTTCCAGAGCACCTGCTTCATGCAGAGTCCTGAGGCTGCCCTGGTTGATGCCCACTTCAGCTAGAGCCATCCAACCAGGTAGTGCCCAAGTATGCCCGGCACACACCAGACACAGCTCCAGCCAGCCTTCAGAAGTCACCAGACACACACAATATACACAGGGACAATCATATACAAGACCACAGCTTGTTTTACCTAATTAATTGAGACACAGAAAGTCAAATAAAATGTGAAGACAGAAGAATATGCTTACCTCCCAAAAAGAAAAAAAAAAAAGACAAAACCCCTGAAAAAGATAACGATAAAAAAGATGCTCACTGAATTGAAAGGATATGTGGCAACTCAGAATTTTAGCAATGGGATAGAAAATATAGAAAAAAAAGAACCAATAAGAGTCAAAGAATGCAACAAATGAAATGAAAATATGCAGAAATCAACAGTAGATTAGAGGATACAGAGGAACAGATCAACAATCCAGAAGACGGAGCAATCAAAGCACCCAAAATGACCGGCAAGAAAAAAATATATTTTGAAAATGAGGATAAGGAATCCCTTACACAACATAAAGCAAAGAGACATTCAAATTTGGAGTTCCAGAAGAAGAGAGAGAAAAAGGAGCAGAGAACCCATTTGAAGAAATAATAGCTAAAAATTTCTCTAACCAGGGGGAGGGAAATAGGGAGAGGAAACACAGAGAGTTTCAAAGAAGATGAACCCAAAAGATCCACATGATGATACATAACAAAATGGCAAAATTTAAAACAAAGAATTTTAAAACCAGCAAGAGAAACATAAAGTTTTCTTTCAAAGTTTTCAGAGAAAATCAGCAGATTTTTCAGCAGAAACTTTGCAGGATAGAAGAAAATGGCATTACAAATTCAAAAAAATGAACAGAAAGAACCTACAGCCAAGAATACTCTACCCAGCAAGGTTATCATTCAGAATTGAAGGAAAGAAAAATGATTTCTGAGGAGGCGTTAAGATGGCAGAGGAGTATGGGGACCCGAAGCTTGCCTTGTCCCTTGAACATAGCTAGATAAATGTCATCTTTCTGAACACCCAAGAAATAGATATGAAGACCAAGAGAACAAAACTGCATGTCTACAAATAGAAAAATGACCACTTTATAGAAGGTAGGAGCTGTGGAGAGTTGATTTGGGGAAGAAAAGAACTGCAGGTGCTGTGGAGAGGAGGGAGCCCTGATTACAGAGAGGAGTGAAAGAGAAAGAGTGAAAACATGCATAGAGGATTCTTCAAGAAAAACCCTCAGCCAAAACCATTGTTTGGGAAAAGGGGAAGGATGGGCTACTGCAAGTTTTCATAAACAATGGAGCATGAAGTGTGAAGTTTTAGAGGTCTGTGCCTTTGCCAGTGTTGTTCCTGTCAGGCACAACAGTGCTCTGGTGATAAAGGAGGGTGGAAACTCAGGAGTGGGCAGCATGGTCTTAGGATTCCCTAAGTCCCACAAGGACAAACAGTTCCTCTTTTTGGAGTACATTTGGGGTTAAGTGGCATAGTCTCTCTAGGGACAGAAGACTTAGCAGGTGTCATTTAGCTGCCCCATTCACTAGCATAGGAACGAGGATGTGAGCTCAGGGCAGTGAACCTTGGTACTGGCTTTACCATAAACTCAGAGCCACTGTGCAACCATTTTCTAGGACAAATCCCTCAGAGGATTAGCATGAGTCCACACTTAAGGGATCTTTGAAGTTGGAGTCTGAGATACATAGAGGAGTGCTGTACTACCTGACAGGTGGGCAGTTCAGATACAGGGTGAAGGCAAGGACCTGAGAGAAGCCAGGGATATAGTAAGGGTGACTGTTTGCTCTTCTGTGAGGGCTTCCTAAGGAGTGGCAAGTGCAAGCTCCTCACTCCAGGGGTGAGAGAGCAGGGCCACACCATTTTCTGCCTCCCGCCATCCATTAATAGTGACCAACTTCAGTGAGCAAAGCAGTACTACCAAGTGAAGGCTGCTTACATTAAACCCCAACCCCATTGCTATCCTTCAGGTGCATCTCCACTAGGGCAAATATGCCTGAGAATCAGCACAGCGGGCCCCACCCCAGAGGACCAGCATAAATTCCTCATGTGCACTAAGTCTATTGATCTTGGAATGCTGCAAAGCTTCAACTCTAGAGGAAATAGGATCTAACCTCTGTTTGTTTGTTTTGGATGCAGAAAAAGCAATTTTAAAAATCCTTAATGATTTTTATTTTATTTAGTTTTCTTTTTTTTTGTTCTAGCTTTTTTTAACAAGCAGACCAAGACATACCTAGGATCTAGCTTTCCAACCTCCTTTTTTAAGTTTTTATTAATATAGCCATTACTCTTTTAACACACAAAAAGTATTACACACAAAAAGTGACTTTGACAAAATGACAAGATAGAGTTATTCACCTCAAAAGATAGAACAGAAAGAAGTAACACCCAGGGAATTAATCAATACAAATATAAGTAAGGTGTCTAAACTAGAATTTGAAACACCAATTATAAGGATACTATCTGGGCTGGAGAAAAGCATAGAAAACACTAGAGAATCCCTTACTACAGAGATACAAGAACTAAAAATTAGTCAGGAAAAAATTAAAAATGCTGTAACTAAGATGCAAACCCAAATGGGTATAATGACAATGAGGCAGATACAGCAGAATTAACCAGTGATATAGAAGATAAAATTATGGAAAATAATGAAGGTGAAAAAAAGAAAGAAAGAAAAGTATTGGATCATGAATATAGATTTAGAGAACTCAGCGACTCCTTAAAAAATAATGACATTTGTATCATATCCTAGAAGACAAGAGAGAGAAAAAGGGGCAGAATGTTTATTTGAGCAAATTATAGTTGAAAACTTTTCTAATGGAGACATACATTGAAATCCAACACAGAGAGCACCCATTAAATTCAACAAGAGCCAGTCATTACCAAGACATATCATGGTCAAATGCACAAAATACACAGACAAGGGAAGAATCCTGAAAGCCACAATGAAAAAAACAAAAAACCCAACTGTAACCTACAAGGGGAGGGAGAAGATCAGATCTGCATATCTGTTATACAGAAACTTGACAGGCCAGAAGAGAATGCATGATATATTTAACATGGTGAATGAGAAAAATGTATAGCAAAGAATACTTTACCTAGCAAGGCTGTCATTCAGAATAGAAGGAAACATGAAGAGTTTCCCAGTAAAGAAAACCTAAAGAAGTTCATAGCCTCTAAACCAGCCCTTCAATAAATCATAAAAGAAACTCTTGAGCAGAGAAGAAAATACCAAAAGCAACAAGGACTAGAAAGGAATAGAAAATATAACTGAAACACCAACTTTACAAGTAACACAAAAGTACTAAATTCATATCTATCAATAATCACTCTGAATGTAGATGGACTAAATAAATGCTCCCAATTAAAACACATAGTGTATCAGAACGGATAAAAACAAAACAAAACAAAACAAAAACCCCAAGACTCTATATCTGCCCATAAGAGACTCATGTTAAGTCTAAAGATACCTGTAGATTGAAAGTGAAGGGATGGAGAACATTCAATCATGCTAATGCATGCAAAAAAAAGAGTAGAATTACTTATATCACAGAAACTAGATTTTAAACCAAAGACTAACAAGATATGAAGAAGAGGATTGCATCATAATTAAGGAGTGTATCCATAAAGAAGATCTAACATCTGTAAATATTTATGCCTCCAACTTGAGAGCACCCAATTATATAAATCACTTAATAACAAAACATTGATAATACAATATAGTAGTGGAATTTAACATCCCACTACAGCAGTGGGTGGATCATCTTAGCAGAAATTAACAAGGAAACGATGACTTTGAATGACATACTGGACCAGATGGATTTAAGGGATATATTCAAAGCATTTCATCCTAAAGCAACAGAATGCACATTCTTTTTGAATGCACATAGAACATTCTCTAGAATAGATCACATACGGGGTCACAAATCAGGCCTCAAGAACCACAAAAAGTTTGAGATCATACCATATATATTTTCAGACTACAACACTATGAAACGAAGTCAACCACAATAAAAAATGTGGACACACCATATATTCATGGAGGTTAAAGAACATCCTACTAAAGATTGAATGGGTTAACCAGGAAATTAAAGAAGAAATTAAAGAGGTACATGACAGCAAATGAAAATGAAAATATGACAGTTCACAACCTTTGGGATGCAGCAAAGGTAGTTCTAGAAAGTCAGTATACTGCAATACAGGCCTACCTCAAGAAGCAAGGAGAATCTGAAATACACAACCTAACCTTACATCTAAAAGAGCTAGAAAAGAAACAGTGAATAAAGCCTAAAGCCTGCAGAATAAAGGAAATAATAAAAAGTAAAGCAGAAATAAATGATATAGAAACAAAAAACCTAGTAGAACTGATCAATGAAACTCAGAGCTAGTTCTTTGAAAGAATTAATAAAATTGATAAACCCCTGGCCAAACTTATCAAAAAGAAAATAGAAAGGACTCAAATAAATAAAATCATGAATTAAAGAGGAGAGATCAAAACTAACACCACAGAAATACAAATAAATATAAAATAATATTATGAAAAATTATAGGGTAACAAACTCGGAAATCTGGAAGAAATGGATACATTGCTAGAAACATACAACCCACCAAAACTGAAACATGAAGAAATAGAAAATTTGAACAAATTCAAAACCAGCAAAGAAATGGAATCGATAATTAAAAATCTCTCAACAGTGAGAAGTCCGGGGTCAAATGATTTCCGGGAGTTCTATCAGACATTTAAAGAAGAACTAATATCTATTCTTCTCAAACTGTTCCAAAAATAGAAATGGAAGGAAAACTTCCATACACCTTCCATGAGGCCAGCATTACCTTGATTACAAAACCAAGAACTCTACTAAAAAGGAGAATTACAGGCAAATATCCCTGAAGAACATGGATGCAAAAATTCTCAACAAGATATTAGCAAATTTAATCCAACAGTACATTAAAAGAATTATTCACCATGATCAAGTGAGATTTATTCCTGGGCTGCAGGGGTGGTTCAACATCCACAAATCAATGTGATACATCACATTAATAAAAGAAAGGATAAGAACCACATGATCCTCTAAGTAGATGCAGAAATTGCATGTGACAAATACAGCATTCATTCTTTATAAAATCTCTCAATAAAATAGGTATTGATGGAACATATCTCAGCATCATAAAGGCCATATAAGAAAGATCCACAGCTAATATCCTCAATGGGGAAAAGCCTTATTTCTATGGTCAGGAACAAGACAGGGAGGTCCACTTTCACCATTACTATTTAGCACACTACTAGTAGTATTTGATTCAGCAATCAGACAACAAAAAGAAATAAAAGTCATCCAAATTGGCAAGGAAGCAGTCCAACTTTTGCTATTTGCAGAGGACATGAAACTCTACGTAGAAAATCTGAAAATTTCCACCAAAAAGTTGCTATAACTAATACACGAATTAAGCAATGTTGTAGGATATAAAATCAATGTACAGAAATATGTTGCATTTCTATACACTCATAATGAAGCAGCAGAAAATGAAATAAAGAAATTGATCCTACTTAAAATTACACAAAAAACAGTAAGATACCTAGGAATAAGCCTAACCAAAGATATAAAAGATCTATAATCTGAAAACTATAGAACACTTATGAAAGAAATTGAAGAGGATGGAAAGAAATGAAAAAAAAAACATTCTATGTCCTTGAACTAGAAGAACAAACATTGTCAAGATGTCTATACTACCCAAAGCAATTTATACATGTAATGCAATCTTTATCAAAATACTACCAGCATTCTTCACAGAGCTAGAATAACCAATCCTAACATTTGTATGGAACCACAAAAAGACCCTATATCACCAAAGTAATGTTGAAAAAGAAAACCAAAGCTGGAGACATCACAATTCCAGGCTTTAAGCTATGTTACAAAGCTGTAGTCACCAAGAGAGTATGGTAGTAGCACAAACTCAGAAACATAGATCAATGGAACAGAAACTCAGAAATGGACTCTCAACAATATGGTCAACTCATCTTTGACCAAGCAGGAAAGAATATTCAATGGACAAAAGACAGTCTTCAACAAATTGGACAGCAACGTGAAGAATGAAACTGGATTACTTTCTTACACTGTACACAAAAATAAATTCAATATGCATGAAAGACCTAAGTATGTGACAGGAAACCATCAAAATCCTAGAGAAGAAAACAGCAGGCATTCTCTTTCACCTTGGCTATAGCAACTTTTTACTAGACACATCTCTGAAGGCAAGGAAAACAGAAGCTTCTGCAGAGCAAGGAAGCAATCAACTAAAAGTTGACATACTGGATAAAGAGCTGTTATCCAAAATCTAGAAATAATTTATCAAACTCAACATCCAAAAAACAAAAAAATCCAGTCAAGAAATGGGTAGAAGATACGAACAAACATTTCTCCAGATATACAAATGGCTAACAGATACATGAAAAAAATGCTCACATCACTCATCATTCATGGAAATGATGGAAATTATAGAAATGATGGAAACTATAGAAACAATGACAAAACAATAAAATGACAGTAAATACGTATCTTTCAATGATTACTTTGAATATAAGTACACTAAATGCATCAATCAAAAGACATAGGGTGTCAGAGTGAATTAAAAACAACACCAACAACAAAAACAACAAGATCCATCTATATACTACCTACAAGGAATTCATTTCAGACCCAAGCCACCTGCAGATTGAAAGTGAAGAGATGAAGAAACATTTATCATGCAAATGATATTGAAAGAAAACTGAAGTACCACAACTTATATCACACAAAATAGACTTTAAAATGAAGACTGTAAGAGACACAGAGAACAGTATGTAATAATAAAGAGGACTATCCTACAAAAAATAACAATTGTAAATATTTATGCATCCAACATGGGAGCTCAAATTTATAAAACAGTTAATAGCCAACATGAAGGAAATGATTACTAGTAATACAATAATAGTAGGGGACTGTAACACTCCACTTACATCAATGGGCATATCATGCAAACAGAAAATCAATAAAGAAGCAATGGCTTTAAATGACACACTGGACCAGATAGATTTAATAAATATAAGCAGAACATTTCACCTTACAACAGTGAAGTAAACTTTCTCTCAAGTGCACATGGGAGATTCTCCAGAAGAAATCACATATTAGGCCACAAAGCGAGTCTCAACAAATTAAAAAAAAAATCAGTCATACCATTTATCTTTTCTGGTCACAGCATTATGAAACTAGAAATCAACCACAAGAAAAAATCTGGAAAGAGCATACATACAGAGAGGTTAGATAACATGTTAAAATGCAATGAATGAGTCAACCAAGAAATCAAGGAAGAAATGAAAAATCACATGCAAACAAGTGAAAATGCAAACACTTTTGAAATGCAAGTGAAATGCAAGTGAAAATGCAAGTATGAAATCTGTGAGATGCAGCAAAAGCAGTTCTGAGGGAAGTTTATAGCAATAGAAGTCTACTTCAAGAAGCAAGAAAAATCTCACACAACCTGACCTAGTACCTAAATAAGCTAGAAAAAGAACAAAAAAAAATTCAAAGCCAGCAGAAGGGAGGAGATAATAAAAGTTTGAGCAGAAATAAATGATATAGAGACCAAAAAAAAAAAATAGAAAAGATCCATGAAACCAGTAGCTGATTTTGAAAAGATCAAGAAAATTGATAAACTAGCCAGACTCATCAACAGAGAGGAGTCAAATAAGCAAAATCACAAATGAGAGAGAAGAATCACATGACACCAGAAATGCAAACAATTGTAAGAGAATATTATGAAAAGTTATATGTCAACATATTGGACAATCCAGAAGAAATGGATAAACTCCTTGAAACATATAAACTACCAGAACTGAAACAGGAATGGAAAATCTGAACAGACTGATAACTAGAAATGAAATTGAATCAGTTGAAAAACTCCCAACAAACAGAAGTTCAGGACCAGATGGCATCATAGGCAAATTCTACCACACATTTGAAAAATTAATAACTATTTGTCTCAAACTATTGCAAAAAAAAATAGAAGTAGAAGGAAAACTTCCAAATTCATTTTAGGAAGTCAGGATTACTCTGATACCAAAACTACATAAGGAAAATTGAGAACTACAGTCAATATCTCTGATTAACATAGATGCAAAAATGCTCAACAAAATACTAGGAAACTGAATTTAACAATACATTTAAAATCATTTGGTTGAGCATCTGCCTTCAGCTCATCATGATCCCAGGGTCCTGGAATCAAGCCCTGAGTTGGGCTCCCTGCTCTGTGGGGAGACTACTTCTCCCTCGCCCTCTGCCTGATGCTCCCCTGCTTATACTCTCTCAAACGTTCTCTCACATGGTCTCTCAAATAAATAAATAAATAAATAAATAAATAAATAAATAAATAAATAAACAAACAAACAAACTAAAAAATAATCTACTACAATCAAGTAGGATTTATTCCTAAGTTGCAAGAGTAGTTCAATATTCATAAATCAATGTGATATATCACATAAATAAGAGAAATTAAAAACCATAGGATCATTTTAATAGATGCATAAAAAGCATTTGAGAAAGTATAACATTGCTTCACAATAAAAACCCTCAACAATGTAGATTAAAGTGAACCTTAACATAATAAGTGCCCTATGTGAAAAACCCATAACAAACGTCATATTCAATGGGAAAATAATTGTGATCTTTTCCCCTAAGGGTAGAAACAAATCAAGAATATCCACTGTCATTACTTTTCAATGTAGTACTGGAAGTCCTAGTCACAGCAATCAGGCATCAAAAATAAATAAAAGTTCTCCAAATTGGTAAGGAAAAAGTAAACTTCTGCTATTTGCAGATGACAGGATATTATGTATAGAAAACCCTAATGACTCCACCCAAATCTACTGGAACTGATATATAAGTTCACTAAAGTCACAGGATACAAAATCAATGTACAGAAATCTGATACACACCTCTAAACTAATGAAGCCACAGAAATAGAAATAAAGAAAGCAATCCAATTTATGGTTGCACCAAAAATAATGAAGTATCTAGGAATAAACTTAAGTGGCAAAAAACCTGTAACTCTGGAAATTATAAAACTTTCATGATGAAATTGAAGACAATACAAAGAAATGCAAAGACATTCCATCCTCATGGGTTGGAAGAACAGATATTGTTAAAATATCTGTACTACCCAAGCAGTTTCTAAATTTGTTGTGATACCCATTGAAACACCAATAACATTTTTTAGAGAACTAGAACAATCCTACAATTTGTATGGAACCACAGTAGACCCCAAATAGCCAGAACAATCTTGAAAAAGAAAAACAAAACTGGAAGTATCACAATTCCAGACTTCAAGTTATGCTACAGAGCTGAAGTAATCAAAATAGTGTGGCACTTACACAAAATAGACACATAGATCAATAGAACAGAAAAAGCAAACCCAGAAATATGCCAATAGTTATATGGTCACTTTAATCTTTGAAAAAGGAGGAAAGAATATGAAATGAAGGAAAGACAATCTTGTCAAAAAATGTTGGAAAAACTGGATGGCTACATGAAAAAGAAACTGTACCACTTTTTTATACCATACAGAAAAATAAACTTTAAGTGGATTAAAGACCTAAATAAGAGAACTGAAACCATAACATAGGCAGTGATTTCTTTTTCTTTTTTTAAAAAGATTTATTTACTTTTAGAGAGAGAGAGAGAGAGAGAAAACATGAGTGGGGGGAGGGGTAAAGGAGAGGATGAGGGAGAGAGGATCTCAAACAGACTCCCTGCTGAATGTGGAGCCAGACTGGGGCTTGATGTCACAGCTCTGAGATCAAGACCTGACCCGAAATCAGGTTGAATGCTTAACCATTTGAGCCACCCAGGTACCCCCAACAGGAAGTAATTTCAACTACTAGCAACATTTTTCTAGGTATGTCTCCTGAGGCAAGGGAAATAAAAGCAAAATTCAAATGTTGGTACTTCAAAATAAAAAGCTTCTGCACAGTGAACAAAACAATCACCAAAACGAAAGGTAGCGTATTGAATGGGAGAAAATATTTGCAAATGACATAACTGATGAAGGGTTAGTATCCAAAATACATAAAGAAGCAGTACAATTCAACAACCAAACAACAAATAACCCAACTAAAAAACAGGCAGAAGGCTTGAACAGACATTTTTCCAAAGAAGATATCCATATGACCAACAGACCCAGGAAAAGATGCTCAGTATCACCTATCATCAGGGAAATGTAAGTCAAAATTACAATGAGACACACCTTACACCTGTCAGAATGGCTAAAGTGAAAAACGGAGAACCAACAAGTGTTGGTGAGGATGTGGAAAAAAAGGAAGCCTCTTGCACTGTTGATGGTGATTCAAACTGGTACAGCCAGTGTGGAAAACAGTATGGACTTTCTTTAAAATGGTAAACATAGAACTAGACTATGATCCAATAATTCCAACTACAAAGAATACAACACACTAACTCAAAGGGATACATGCAACCCTATGTTTTTTGCAGCACTATTTATAATTTCCAAATATAGAAACAGCCCATGTTCACAGATAGATGATTGTGTAAAGAAGATAGGATATATATATATATACTGTTATTCACCAGTTAAAAATAATGACATCTTTCCATTTGCAATGACTTGGATATAGCCAGCTAGCATAATGCTAAGCAACATTAGACAAATACTTTATGACCTCAGTTATGTGTGGAATTTAAGATATAAAGCAAGCAAAAAAGAGAGAGAAAGCAAGAAATACTCTGTTAATTATGGAGAGCAATCTAACGTTATAGGAGGGGAAAGGGTTGGGGGATGGGTTAAAAAGGTGATGGGGGCAGCCCAGGTGGCTCAGCGGTTTAGCGCCACCTTCAGCCCAGGGTGTGATCCTGGAGACTCGGGGTCGAGTCCCACCTCAGGCTCCCTGCATGGAGCCTGCTTCTCCCTCTGCCTGTGTCTCTGCCTCTCTCTCTTTCTCTGTGTCTCATGAATAAATAAAAAAATCTTTTTTTAAAAAGGTGATGGGTATTAAGGAATACATGTAATGATGAGCACAGGGTGATGTATGAAAGTGTCAAATTATTATATTGTACAGCTGAAACTAATATAGCACTGCATGTTAACTATACTGGATTTAAAAACAAGAGTATGCTTACTGTGCTGAGCACTGGGTAATGTAAATGATTGTTGAATTATTACATGTTCACCTGAAATTAATACAATACTGTATTGTTGATTGTACATCAATAAAAATCATGAGAAATAGTATTGGAAGATTAAATGCTATTTTCTTTTTTCTTAAATGAATGTCAAAAGGGAATTTACATTGTAGATGCAACTTATTTCATTTTATAGTTCCCAGATGTTACATTTATTTTCATTGATTTATATGACTTTATACTGAAATATAAATCAGAACTATATCCATTGTGGATACCATCATGCTATATTAAACAGACAGATGGTATGTTTGTTTTTAAACATTAGACATTATACCCTATACACAGTGGGAAACATAATTTTTATGGCTTCATTAAAGAATAATTAAAACATTAAATACAACATTGCTTAGGGGAACCAAAAGTTTTATAAATATCATGTGTTATTTGGCATTGTAAAATAGACTGAATTGAAGTTCATTCTTCAAAAATAGTTATTGGATATCTTTTCATCCCTTGTATAAATGTTTAATAAGTATACAAGTTCTCACTTTCAAAATGTTAAAATTGTGACTGTATAATCATTGAAGATATTAATTTCTGTTTTCCATGCAGCAAACAATTGGAAAGGAAAAAATTGAAATGTAATGTTTTTCTACCTCTTAGAAAAGCATGAAAGGATTTCAACCCCTAAGGTTAAGTTCTTTATATCTGAATGGTGTTGATGATATGTTTATGTACCAAAATCTGTAGGTTTTCAAGGAGGGCTACACTGCTCTTAACTTCTCCCAACTCACTTATAATCAAGAGATTTTGGTAAGGCAGTTAGCAGCCTCTCTTGTGTCTGTAATGCCCTTGGAACCTCCATAATGTGGGGTTGTGGCAGATAGTTGCTTTCTTTTGGCTATGATGCCCTTTTATGCCATCCACCTTGATGCAGTAATCTTTTGAATCCCAAAGGGGTTACTATGTGAAAGGAACAAAGTTTCCTGTTTAAAAACTTCATGAAGCTTGCAGGTTGCAGAATTCTACATAGTAGTCACTGCACGTTCCCATGTGTGTTGCTGTAAACAGAAACATACTGTAGAGTACATCTGCAAACTTTGGAGTATAGGGAAAAGAAGCCGTTAAATAAGTAATAACAGTAGGTGAGAGTAGCATTTGAATTATACATTAATCCTGGGTAGATTTGCAATGCCATCAGCTTTGCTGGCAATCCAAATAGGAAGTTAGTTTTCTTCACATTAATATAAGAAAAGTATAAATTATGTGTCACTTTGGTTTCCCTTCCCACATTAACATTTATCAGTTTGACACTTTATTTGCCTTTTCCCAAGTGACTAGTGCTACTCCCCATCGTATAGGCTTCATATAGATGTAGTCTTCTATCCAAGGTCTTCATTTTTCTCTAACAGCATTTCTTTATTATGCTTATTTTCTAGCTATGGTGTGTGGGTGAAAAAGGACTCTTAATGGGGGAATGTAAACTGATATGAAATAAATTCACGGTAAGCCATGAAGTGCATAAAGCTATGTTCTTGAACAGGGATGGGTCATTAAAGAAGTGGTATCCTTATCTTTATTTACAAGGAAACCCACTGACAAAGAAAATTATCCCTTTCTAAAGAGGTCATCCCACTCACCCACATACCTTAAAGTCAGTTTGAGGCAGAAATGGATAAAAAGATGTAGGGAAAGTGGTGGGAAGAAGCACTGGGGAAAAAGGAGGAAAGTTCTACCAAAGGGAAAATGCCTTTAAATCTTTAATTTCCTCTTCCATTTTTTAAAAAAGATTTTATTTATTTATTCATGAGTGACAGAGAGAGAGAGAGAGAGAGAGAGAGAGAGAGAGAGAGAGGCAGAGATACAGGCAAAGGGAGAAGCAGGCCCCATGCAGGGAACCCGATGTTGGACTCGATCCTGGGACTCCAGGATCACGCCCTGGGCCAAAGGCAGGTGCTAAACCACTAAGAGACCAAGGGATCTCATCCTCCCTCTTCCATTTTTCTCAATCTTTTATTCTGGCTATCAAATAATTAAACATTTTTTACAATGATTTTTATCTCATACAGTTGGTAATTAATTTGCTTGGGATGATTAGAAAATACACTAAGTGATCCATATCAAAAGAACCATCCCCATGCAACTGTATTATCATTTACTTATTCCAAATATGACACAGGGATATTAGTTCTTTAAGTTAGATGAAGGTAACATTCCTGGCTTCCTATATATTCTATCAATATAGCGATCCTGTTGGAATTTCAGAGTCCACAGTACCCAAGATTATTGAATAGTAACCTCTTGAATTTAGAAAGAATAGTCCATCCAGCTAGTATTCCAAAAGAGTGTACTAGAGAGAGTCTTCTTATAATTTAGAGTCTCTTAACTGACTGATCTATGGTCACAAACCCTCAGCTGACCTGCTCAATTCAGGAGTTTCCACACATCTGGTCCTCAACACTATAAATATCACTAAAATAAAATCTCTCAACTCAGAAAAACTCTCCACAAACACAGAAGAGAAAGAAAACATTGTTTTTTTTTTAAAAGATTTTATTTATTTATTCATAGACACACAGAGAGAGAGGCAGAGATACAGGAAGAGGGAGAAACAGGCTCCATGCAGGGAGCCCAATGTGGGACTCGATCCGGGTCTCCAGGATCACACCCCAGGCTGTGGGGGTGTGCCATTGGGGATGCCCGAAAACATTGTTTTTTATATCAACTAGGCTTTAAACCATGTGATGTGCACCATAGGCAATCTACTAAGAGTAGGAAAAAAAATAGGAAGAGTGTGTCTTTTTAAAATTTATTTATTTTATTTTTATTTTTAGGAAGAGTGTCCTTTTACATAGTTAAAGCAGATGCAACTCTTCACATGTTTTCAAGATCAATAGTAATAACAAGAGGACTTGACAGCATCATTTTTCACACATAGTTCATTCTAAATTGGTAATTGTGGTGATCATCTGTGCTAGCTAATTGCGCTATCCATAGGAGAATAACATTCTCATATTTTTTTAAATTTTTATTTATTTATGATAGTCACAGAGAGAGAGAGAGAGCAGAGGCAGAGACAGAAGCAGGCTCCATGTACCGGGAGCCCGACGTGGGTGGGATTCGATCCCGGGTCTCCGGATCGCACCCTGGGCCAAAGGCAGGTGCTAAACCGCTGCGCCACCCAGGGATCCCAAATTCTCATATTTTTATAATAAGAAGTAGTTTTGAATTTTGGATTGAAATGCCCACCAAGTTTCAGCTTCTATCTACTGAAACAAGGAGGTAGGAGCAATATCTCCCTTGATTACATTTCTGAGATGGTCCTCAAGTCCATGAGAAAGTCATTCTTGGGTTGCAACATGGGCAGAAGTTTTGAGAAAATATTTACATATTGAAGGGTCAGAGAAAGAATTTACAATTGAAATCTTTTACAAATAAATGCTCTAAGAAACACATTAGTAAAATAATAATAGTATGGTACTTCAACACCCCATAGCACTGGACAGATCATTTAAGAAGTTCAACAAGGAAATAAGGGCTTTGAATGACACACTGGATCAGATGGACTTTACAGATGTATTCCAAACATTTAATGCTAAAGCAACAGAATACACATTCTTCTCGAGTGCATAGGGAACATTCTCCTGAATAGATCACATGTTGGGTCACAAATCAGGTCTCAGCCGATAGCAAAACGTTAGAATATTCCCTGCATATTTTTAGACCACAATGCTTTGAAACGAACTCAACCACAAGAGGAAATTTGGAAGGAACTCAAACACTTGGAGGTTAAAAAGCATGCTACTAAAGAATGAATGGGTCAACAAGGAAATTAAAGAAGAATTTTAAAAATTCATGGAAACAAGTGAAAATACAACTGATCAAAAACTTTGCGATGCAACAAAGGTGGTCCTAAGAGGGAAATACAAGCCTTTTTAAAAAAATTAGAAAAGTTTCAAATAGACAAAGTAATATTACATGTATAGGAGCTGGATAAAGAACAACAAATAAAATCTAAATCAAGGGGAAGAAGAGAAATAATAAAGATTAGAGCAGAATTCAATAAAATAGAATCCAAAAGAACAGCAGAACAGATCAATGAAACTAGAAGCTGGTTCTTTGAAGGAATTAATAAGATCTGTAGCCCCCTAAACAGACTTATCAAAAAGATAAGAGAAAGGATACAAATTACTAAAATCATGAATGAAAGAAGAGAGATCATAACCAACACCAATAAGTACAAACAATTTTAAGAACCTATTATGAACAACTATATGCCAACAAACTAGGCGATCTGGAAGAAATGGATGCATTCCTGGAAACTTATGAACTGAGATAGGAAGAAATAGAAAACCTGAAAACTGAGATAGGAAGAAATAGAAAACCTGAAAAGACCCATAACCAGCAAAAGGAGAATAGCAAACCAATATCCCTGATGAACATAGATACAAAATTCTCACTAAGATACTAGCTGATAGATCCAAAAGTATATTAAAAGGATTATTCACCATGATCAAGTGGGATATATTGCTGGGCTACAAGTATGGTTCAACATTCACAAATCAATCAACGTGATATATCACATTAATAAAAGAAAAGACTAGAACCATATGATCCTCTCAATTGAAGCAGAAAAAAGCATTTGACAAAATACAGCATCATTTCTTGATTAAAACTCTCAACAATGAAGGAATAGAGGGAGCATGCCTCAATATCATAAAAGTCATCCATGAAAAGCCCATAGTGAATATCATCCTCAATGGGGAAAAGTTGAGAGCTTTCCTCTAAGGTCAGCAATGTGACAGGGATGTCCACTATCACCAATGTTGTTCAACATAGTACTAGACATCCCAGCCTCAGCAATCAGACAAAAAAAAAAAAAGAAAAGAAATAAAAAGCATCTGAATTGGCAAAAAAGAAGTCAAATCTCACTCTTTGAAGATGACATGATACTCTATGTGAAAAACTCAAAAGACTCCACCCCAAAATTGCTAGAACTCATGGGTGAATTCAGCAAAGTGGCAGGATATAAAATCAATGTACAGAAATCAGTTGCATTTCTATACACTAACAATGAGACAGAAGAAAGAGAAATTAAAGACTTTATGTCATTTTCAATTACACCCAAAACCATAAGATACCTAGGAATAAACCTCACCAAAGAGGTAAGGGATCTGTACACAGAAAACTATAAAACACTCCTGAAAGAAACTGAGGAAAACAGAAAGAGAATGGAAAGCATTCCATGCTCATGGATTGGAAGAACAAATATTGTGAAAATGTCTATGCTCCCCAGAGAAATCTATACATTCAATGCAATCCCTATCAAAATACCACTGATATTTTTTCTCAGAGCTGGAACAAATAATCCTCAAATTTGTATGAAATCAGAAAAGCCCCAAATAGCCAAGCAATGTTTTAAACAAAACGACCGACCCCCCAAAGCTTGTGGCATCATAATGCCAGACTTCAAGCTCTATTACAAAGTTATAATCATCAAGACAGTATGGTACTGGCACAAAACAGACACACAGATCAGTGGAACAGAATAGAGAGCCCAGAAATGGACCCTCAACTCTATGGTCAACTAATCTTCAATGAACCAGGAAAGAATATCCAATGGGAAAAAGACAATCTCTTCAAAAAATGGTGCTGGAAAAATTGGACAGCAACATTTAGAAGAATGAAACTGGACCACTTTCTTATACCATAATAAAAATAGACTCAAAATGGATAAAACACCATTTCGATAGAAATCCATCAAAATTCTAGAAGAAAACACAGACAGCAACCTCTTTGACCTCAGCTACAGCAACTTCTTGGTAGACACATCTCCAAAGGCAAGGGAAACAAAGGCAAAAATGAACTAAGGCGACTTCATCAAGATAAAAAACTTTGAGCAGCAAAGGAAACAGTCAACAAAGCCAAAAGACAACTGAGAGAATACGAGAAGATATTTGCAAATGACATATCAGATAAAGGGCTAGTATCCAAGATCAGTAACAAAATTTATCAAACTCAATACCCAAAGAACAAATAATCCACTCAAGAAATGTGCAGAAGACATAAACAAGCATTTCTCCAAAGAACACATGTAACTGTCCAACAGATACATGAAAATGTGCTCCACATCATTTGGCATCAGGGAAATACAAATCAAAACCACAATGAGATACAATCTCAGACCAATCAGAATGGCTAAAATTAACAAGACAGGAAACAACAAATATTGGTGACCTTGCAGAGAAGGGGGAACACTTGTATACTGTTGGTGGGAATGCAAGTTGTTGTAGTCCCTCTGAAAACAGCATGGAGGCTCCTCATAAAGTTGAAAATAGAGCTCCTCTATGACTCAGAATTCCACTACTGGGCATTACCCCAAAGATACAAATGTAGTGATCCAAAGGGGCATCTGAACCCCAATGATCACAGTAGCAATGTCCACCATAGCCAAACTGTGGAAAGAGCCATGGTATCAATGGACAGATGAATGGATAAGGAAGATGTGGTATATATGTACAATGAAATATTACTCAGCCATCAGAATGGATATTTACCATTTACATTGATGTGGATGGAACTGGATGGTATTATGCTGAGCTAAATGAGTCAATCAGAGAAAGAGAATTATGGTATGATTTCATTCATATGTGGAATATAAGAAATCAGAGGATCATAGGGCAAGAGGGAAATTGAATGGGAAGCCATCAGATCAGGAGACAAACCATGAGAGACTCTTAACTATAGGAAACAAACTAAGGGTTGCCGGAGGGAAGGTTGGTGGGCATTAAGGAGGGCATTAATTGGATGATGGGCATTAAGGAGGGCACATGATGTGATGAGTACTGTTATACTCAACTGACAAATTATTGCATACTACATCTGAAACAATCGATTTACTATATGTTGGCTCATTGAATTTAAATTTAAAAAAATATGCAGAACTTCAGAGGCCAAGAATTATCTATCATCTTTCAGATGTTTGGCATTGTAAATGAAATTTCACAAGTTATATTTTGTATAAAAAATTTGAAAAATTGTTACTTCTAAAAAATTCTATTTTTCAACAAAATCTAAACTGTTACACAATGCATTCCACAATATATGTCATCTAAAAAATGAAAATTAAAAAAAACCAATAAATACCTATTGGAATGGCAAAAATTCATAATCTTTGACAACACCAATGTTGGGAAGAATATGAAACAATGGAACAATGGGAACTCTCATTTATTGCTCATGGGTATACAAAATAGTAGACTCTGGAAGAAAGTTTGGTGATTTCTTACAAATCTATATACACTCTTACCATGTGAACCAGCAATCATACTCCTTGGCATTTGTCTTAAAGAGTTAAAAACTTCAATCCACACCAAAATTTGCACAAAGATATTTAAAGCTGTTTTGTTCAAAATTGCTAAAACTTGGAAACAATCAAGATGTACTTTAGAAAAAAAAAAGATGTACTTTAGATACACCTGGGTGGCTCAGTGGTTGAGCGTCTGCCTTTGGCTCAGGTCATGATCCCAGGATCAAGTCCCACATCAGGCTCTTCACAGGGAGCCTGCTTCTCCCTCTTCCCTCTGTTTCTCTCATGAATAAATAAATAAATAAATAAATAAATAAATAAATAAATAAATAAATATATATATATATATATTTTTTTTTTAAATATGTACTTTAGTAGGTGAAAGGATAAGTAAATTATAACACATTTAGACAATGGGATATTATTCAACATTAAAAAGAAATGAGCTATCCATGGAAGAACTTGGAGAAATCAAATGCATGTTAGTGAATAAAGCCAATTCTGAAAAGGCTGCACACTGCATGGTTCTGACTATATTACATTCTGGAAAAGGCAAAAAACTATGGGGGAAAAAAGATTAATAGCTTCTAGGGGAAGAGGGAAGATGAAAAGTGGAGCAAAGTGGACTTTAATGAAAATATTCTATATGATATAATGATGGGTATATTTCATTACACATTTGTTCAAACATAAATATACACCAAGAGTAACCCTAAAGTAAATTATTGATTTTGAGTGATTATAATGGATCAATGTAGGTTTATTTTTGATTAAAAAAATAAAAGTACCATACCAGTGATTGATGTTGATAACTGGGGAGGTTATGCATTTGTAGGGCAGGGAAATCTTTGCTCCATCCTCTCAATTTTTTTGTAAATTTAAAATTGCTGTAAAAAATAAAATATTTAAAAAACGAGCAAAAGCAGCATGCTACTCAAAGTTCTCGTTTACTTATTTGATCATATTTACATAATATGTAAATTATGTATCTTACATAATATGTAAATTATGTATCTTACATAATATCTTGTTCTTTAAGTCACGTGGCCTTATGATCACAATATAATCAATGAAAATAAAGTACATATGGGCAATTTAACAACCAATAAATTTAAATACTAAATTATCTTTATGTTATAGATTATATATAGATATAAGATATATAGATAGAGTATATATATATAATTAATGTTCAATTTTATTTTTCCTATTTTTGGAGATAAATATTTATAACCATTAAAGATTAAATTAATTCAAATAAAAATAAAAATCACGATAATATGTGTAATTTCTGTTTCCTTCAACTATACATCTAAGAATGGAGGTAAAAATACTGGCAATATTTTCTTTGAATATTTGTCAAATAAGAAAAACTAAAAGTTAAAATTTTTTCATGCTATTTTTCTATCTGAAGTATGTTAAATATTTTAGTCCATAAATGTAGTGTTATCTTGAAAATATAACTTAAAATTTCTCTTCTAACTACCATACCTAAAACTGACTAAAGATTTTAGGGAAAATAGTGTACTCAGCTGTGCTGCAACTAAAATACTTGAACACATGTTTCCTCAGGCACAGGATTAAAGCAATTGCTCTGTGAGAGTCAGAAATCAATAGAATTGTCACAAATGTTCTAAGTGCAGCATTATGAAAAAATATTGTATTTTGCTAAATGGAACCATAAGACTTCTGCCATTCATAAATCTTTGTTTACAGAATTATTTAGATTGAAAGTAATTCAGGACAAGTTTTGATTTTTTTTTAACAATTACAAATGTGCAAAATCTGAATGCTACTGTAGCCAAATAAATAAATTCAAATATTACAACTAGCTTGAAATAATATTTAATGGTTTTTATTATCCATGCAGGAATCCTTTATTATTTTCATGTATGTCCTTTCTAATTATAGTTATAATAAAGCCACACTGCAGTAATTTTTCCTCACATTTTGTGATAGTGATGTATTACTTTGCTTTCTTAGAGTGTTAACATTCTGAACAGCATTCTTTATGGCTTTCTATAAGATACCAAAAAAACGTTTTCTTTTTGGTATCCTACTGATTTCATCAGCACCCTATTCCCACTCAATAATTGCTTTGTCTGACAATTTTGGCACTAAAACATTGTTACTGAACATTTTCCTAGCTGCTAATGTACCTCAAGGAAGGTTTTACCTTCCATCATTGTCCTTTACTGATCCTTGGCAGTAACTCCAAAGGACCATTTTTAATCTTTCATTTTCTGCACCTTTCCATCTCTTTCTTTATTCTCCAGTTTTTTTCCCCATCTCAAAATGTTTCAACTTATAAAATCATCTTCAAACTGTAACATTCCATCAGGTCAAGAAAATAATAACTATTAATTAGGTAGATTAATAAAACTACTAATTAATCAAATATAGTAGGCTGTTATTTGGTCACTGTCAATGAACTTCCCAGTATTTATTCCTTTATTAGTCTCCTACCACCTTGATTTTAGTTGAATCTAGTCTGTTTCAATAATAGAACATAGTAGAAGTTATACAGGGCCAGTTTTATGGCCTGCATTTAATTGTCTTGGAAACAACCATTCCCCCCATTTTTTTCTCCTCTTTTAGTCCTACTTTATTTAGGGATACTCTCTGTCATAATCCTGAGCCACCTTGAATGAAATTTAGGACTCTCTATGGATAAAGAAAGAACCATGTGGAGAAGCCCTGGAGAATAAAATACTATAGAGATAAGGAGTCCAAAGAAGCACTAAGTTAACAGACACTAAGCACAGTTACAGATCCATTTGGCTTGTTATTTTGTATAAGGTACTCAAAGAGCAACCAGTATAAAAACTATTCTGATGTGACCATAGAATTCTATAGACTAAACCAGGCTAGCCCATAGAATCATGATACATAATAGCAATAGATAATTGGCACTGTTTGGTTCCCTAGCATAGCAAATATCTTAAATTTGTGGCATTGTGTTTGTGAACAGGAAGTGAGAAGAAATACAAGAGTCTCAAAAAGATGGTGAAGGCTTGAAAAACAATAAGCAAATAGTTACTGGCATCTGGAAGAATAAGAACTCAAGAGATGTACTGGAAGAACAGTTAGTAAAACTGTAACTTGCAGCAGTAACAGGCAATGTAGAAAGGACAAACATTATATGTTCTCATTCATTTGGGGAATATAAATAATAGTGAAAGGGAATATAAGGGAAGGGAGAAGAAATGTGTGGGAAATATCAGAAAGGGAGACAGAACATAAAGACTTCTAACTCTGGGAAATGAACTAGGGGTGGTGGAGGGGGAGGGGGGGGGTAGGGGTGAATGGGTGATGGGCACTGAGGGGGACACTTGACGGGATGAGCACTGGGTGTTATTCTGTATGTTGGTAAATTGAACACCAATAAAAATAAATTTATTTAAAAAAAGAAAGGTAAGCTAATGAATTTGTGGATTAGGCAAAGGATATACTTGGCTGGAGACTAAAATTATCAACTGCCTTCTTTTAGTTGATTATCTAGAAACAAGATAATCTTTTTTTATTATTTTTTTTTTATTCATGATAGGCACACAGTGAGAGAGAGAGAGAGGCAGAGACACAGGCAGAGGGAGAAGCACGCTCCATGCACCGGAGCCCGATGTGGGATTCGATCCCGGGTCTCCAGGATCACGCCCTGGGCCAAAGGCAGGCGCCAAACTGCTGCGCCACCCAGGGATCCCAAGATAATCTTTTTTTTTAATGCTCAGTTTTCAGATAGAATTTAAAGGGAACATAAAATCCAGAACTTCTTTGGTACTAAAATACAACCACTAATCATTCAGAGGCTGCTTCTATAGAAAACAAGAATATTCATGAAGGAAATGGCTTCTGAGAAAAGATCAAATCCATGGTTCTGATAATAAGTATAGCCTTAAAGCAAAAAGCTCAAATAAAGGGTATGGCTTGATTGAGTCTCCAGAAGGACTTATGAGAGTATCCTATAGATTCAGTTAGACACAAAGAACTCTAACAATTTTACGAGGGTGTTTTGTAACTCTCCAACTAAATAATTGGGATTCTAAAATTCTTCAGTTCACTATCCCACAGCACCTTGAATCATATAGCTCACTGGTAGAGTAATGCAGTATTCCATATTCTCTGTTTATGTGTTACTTTTTGGGAACAGGTAAAGCAGAGATTCTTTCAAGCAAATAGGTTAATATAATAATGTAAATGATGACCCATTTATCAATTATAAGTTTGAGAATGTTTTTACTATTAAAAGATAACTCAGGTTCTAGTAAAAGATGTAAATGTAGGAGGATACAAAACTCATGTCCTCCCATAGACACACTAAATCTATAGAGACATATGCAACAATTTCCCCTGGGGGAACTAGCTAAGTGACCCCCTACACACTGGACAAATGAGAAAAAAGCAGACCCACATCAAAAAAGGTAAGGGGGACTGAGACACAATCTTTCCATAAAACACAGTTCTTAGCAGGCTATTTCCAAAGTGCTCAGCTCAGAGGTAGCTGACAGGAAAGCCTATCTCCTAGTCTTCCCCTGAAAAAGATTTTTTTGCATACCTTAAAAGCTGCTGCATGAGAATCTGGCTTTTAATCATCCTGAAATTAGTGCTGAGATCCTTCTTTTAGGGACCCTGATAGGTCTTGGTACACCCTTAGCTACTGGGAACCTATAAAAATAAGGTAGGTGTCTTGAACAGTCACAAAGGTTTCAGAGACAACAAAGAGAGCACTGTTGAACAATAAGATTCGTTACCAATAGGAGATAACTCTTTCAGGACTTGAAGATAGGGCTGTTTTATCTAGTGAACAGAAACAGACACAGAGCATCAATGAAAATTAAGAAACAAAAAAAAAATGTGTTTCAAACTAAAGAACATAAAAACTCAGATAAAAAGTTTAATGAAGTGGAAATAGTAATTTACTTGATAAAGGTTCCAAAAATAAGTACTAACAATGCTCACTGAGCTTAGTAGAAGAATGTGTGAACAAAGTGAGAATTAAAAAAAAAAAAAAGAAAAAGACATTAGGAAATATAAGAAAGCACCAAATAGATGCCACAGAATTGAAGTGTACAATAACACAAAACAAAACAAAACAAAACAACAAAAAACTACAATACAATAGAGGGGCTCAACATCAGGCTAGATGAAACAGAAGAAAGAATAAGTGAATTCTAATATATGGTAATGTAATTTACTCAATCAGAACAGGAAAAAAAAGTGAAAAGAGGAAAAACAGCTTAAAGGACTTATAGGACAACATCAAGCAGACCAACACTCACATTTTAGGGGTCCCAGAAGGAGAAGGAAGAATGGGGCAGAAAACTTATTCTAAGATATAATGGCTGAAAACTTTCCTATTCTGAGAAGAAAACAAACATCCAGACCCAGAAAGCATAGAACATTTTCAAATAAGATGAACCTAAAGGTAACCACAAATAAAAAAATAAATAGTAACAGATAAGCAAAGAATAGAGAGGAAAGAATTCAAGTGTATTAGTCAAGAAAATCAGCAAACTATAAAAGGGAGAAAATAGGATCAGAAAAAAAAACTATAGAAATAGCCACAAAACAAGTAAAACAACAATAAATACATGTCTATCAATAATTACTTTGAATGTAAATTGGCTAAATAATCCAATAAATGACATAGTGTGACAGAGATGATAAAAAAAATCATGGCCCATGTATATATTGCCTACATCAGGCTCATTTGAAACTTAAAGACACCTGTAGATTGAAAGCGAGGGGATAAAGAAATATTTGCCATGTGAATGGGTGCCAAAATAAAGCTGGGGTAGCAATATTTATATCAGACAAAACAGACGTCAAAACAAAGACTGTAAAAAAATGTATAACAAGAGGCAAAGAAGGACACTATATAATAATAAAAGGGACAATCCAACAAAAAGATATAACAATTGTAAAAACTTATGCACCCAAAATGGCAGCACCCAAATACATGAAACAGTTAGTAACAAACATAAAGGAACAGATTAATAATAATACAATACTAGTAGGCGACTTTGATGGCCCACTTCTATCAATAGATCACTGGAAGAGTAAATCAACAAGGAAATAATGGCTTTGGATGATATACTGGACCAAATAGGTTTAGTAGATATATTCAGAACATTCCATCCTAAAACAGCAGAATACACATTCTTTGAAGTGCACATAGGACATTCTTCATAGTATATCACATATTAGGTCACAAATCAAACCTCAACAAACTCCAAAAGACTGAAATCATACCATGAATCTTTTCTGATCACAGCACTATGAAACTAGAAATCAACCACAAGAAAAAATCTAGAAAGATCACAAATACACGGAGGCTAAATAACATGCCAGTAAACAATAAATGGGTCAACCAGGAAGTAAAAGAAGAAATAAAAAAAGAGTATAGGGAAACAAATGAAAATGAAAATACAATAGTTCAAAACCTTTGGGGTGCAGCAAAAGTGGTTTTGTGATGGAAAGTTATAGCAATACACAACTATCTCAAGAGGAAAAGTTTAAAAACCTAACCTTAAACCTAAAGCATGGAGAAAAAGGACAAAACCTAAAACAGGAAGAATGAGCTAAGTACATATTATAACAGAAGTAAATGATAAACAAACCAAACAAAATAAAAACAGATGAGTAAAACCAAAGCTGGTTCTTTGAGAAAAAAAGAAAACAAATCAATAAAATTGATAATCTTCTAACCAGACTTATCAAGAAAAAAAAAGAGAAAGGACTCAAATAAAATCACAAATGAGAGAGGAGAACTAACTACCAACACTAGAGACATACAAAAATTGTAAGAGACTATTATAAAAAACTATATGCAAATAAATTGGAAAACCTAGAAAAAATGGACAAATTCCTAGAAACATATAGTCTACCAAAACTGAGGCAGGAATACAAAATTTGAAGAGACCTATTACCACCAATGAAACTGAATCATTAATCAAAAAACTCAAGAAACAAAAGTCCGTGACCAGATGGCATCACACACGAATCCTAGCAAGCATTTGAAGAAGGGTTAATGCTTACTCTTTTCAAAATACTTGTACTATTAGAATAATATTTATTCTATTTCCAAAATATAGAAGAGAAAGGAAAACATCCAAATTCATTCTATGAGGACAGCATTACCCTGGTACCAAAGGAGATAAAGACACCACACACACACACACACACACACACACACACACACACACACACAGAACTACAGGCCAATATCTCTAATGAACAGAGGTGTAAAAATTCTCACCAAATACTAGCAAACCAAATCTGAGAATACATTTAAAAAATCATTCACCACAATTAAGTAGGAACAAGACAAGGATGTCCACTGTTACCACTTTTATTCAGCAGAGTATTGGGAGCCCTAGCCACAGCAATCAGACAACAAAAAGAAATAAAAGGCATCTAAATCATTAAAGAAGAAGTACAACTTTCACTATTTTGCAGATAACATGATATTATGTATAGAAAGTCTAAATATTCCTCCATAAAACTGCTAGAGTTGATAAATGAATTCGGTGAAGTTGCAGGGTACAAATTCCATGTATAGAAATCTGTTGCATTTCTATATACCAATAATAAGCAGTAGACATAGAAATTGAGAAAACAATCCCATTTACACTCACACCCAAAATAAGATACTTAGGAATAAATCTAATTAGGGAAGTGAAAGATCTGTACTCTGAAAACTATAA
Source organism: Nyctereutes procyonoides (assembly GCF_905146905.1). NCBI lineage: Eukaryota > Metazoa > Chordata > Mammalia > Carnivora > Canidae > Nyctereutes > Nyctereutes procyonoides. Next base: position 1,704,069 of record NW_026575130.1, read on the forward strand.
AACACTGATGAAAGAAGTTGAAGATGACACAAAGAACTGGAAAGACATTTTTTGCTCATGGATTGGAAAAACAAATATTGTTAAAATGTCTATACTACCCAAAGCAATCTACATACTTAGTGCAATCCCTATCAAAATACCACCAGCATTTTTTCACAGAACTAGAATAAACAATCCTAAAATTTGGATGAGACCACAAAGGATCAATAATACAGAATAGAAAGCTCATAAATAAACTCTCAATTATATGGTCACTTAATCTTTGACAAAGCAGGAAAAAATATGCAATGGGAAAAAGACTGTCTCTTCAATAAATGGTGTTGGGAAAACTTGACCACTTTCTTATACTATGCACAGAAATAAATTCAAAATGGATTAAAGAACTAAATGTTAGGCCTGAAACCATAAAAATTTTAGAACAGAGCAGAGGCAGTTACTTCTCTGACATTGGCAATTCCAAAATTTTTCTAGATATGTCCCCTGAGGCAAAGGAAACAAAAGCAAAAATAAACTATACGGCTACATCAAAATTAATAAAAAATAACAAACTCTGCACAGTGAAGGAAACAATCAGTAAAATTAAAAGGAAATCTACGTAATGGGAGAAGGTATTTGTAAAGAACAAACTGATGGTTACCAGCGGAGAGGTGGGCGGGGGGATCGGTTAAATAGGTGATGGGGATTCAGGAGTATCCTTGTTATGACAGGTACTGGATAATGTATGGAATTGTTTAATCACAGTACCATACACCTGAAACTAATATGCTGTATGTTAATGAACTGAAATTAAAATAGGAACTTAAAGACTTTCATAGCCAGTACAATGATTTTACAAGAAATGTGAAAGGTATTTCTTTAAATTGAGTTGATAAAGTGCTAATGTGTAACAGGAAATAGGAAAGTATAAATATCATTGGAAAGGTAAATACATAGGAATAATCAGGGCTATCTAATGTTGGTTAGGTAATAGGTTAATCACTTATAAAGTTAGTTGGGGGTTAAAACATGAAGGAAGTAACTATGCCCATAAATATAATAATTTGTTAAGTATACAGAAGGTAAAAGATGGAAATTGTGACATCAAAAATTAAAAAAAATATTGAGAGAGTCTGAAAACATAGTATTTTAGAATGTGTTCAGTTGTAAGTTGTTATCAACCTAAAAATGGACAGTTATAAATACATGTTGTTTTATGTTACCCTTATGGTAACCACAGAGCAAAAACCTATATTAGATACTAAAAAGAAAGAGAAAGGAAGTATACCATTTCAGAAAATCATCAAACTACAATGAAACAGGGCAAGAAAACAGGAAATAAAGCAGAAAACATAACAAAAGGAAATAAACACATATCTATTAATAATTAATTATAAATGGACTAAAGTCTCCAATCGAAAGATAAAGAACCTGAATGCACATAAAAAAAGAAACCATCTATAAGCTACTTACAGAGAATCACTTCAGATATACATACACACAGAGTGAGATTGATGGCAAAGACCAGATACTGCATGCAAATGGAAAACAAAGGAAAGCTAGGGGCAGCTATATTTGAATCAGACAAATTATACTTTAACACAAAGACTATAAAAAAAGACAAAGGAGGTCATTACATAATGATAAAGGGTTGTATTCATCTAAAGGATAGAATATTGTAGATTTTTGAGCATCCAACATGACTGAATATATAAAGTGAATATTAACAAATTGAAATGGAGAAATAGACAGTAATACAATAATAGTGGATTTATAACCTCCACTCTGTCAATGGAAAGATTATCCAGACAGAAAATCAATAGGAAAACATTAGACAGAAACAACACATTAGACCAGATGGAGTTGATATATAAGAAGATTTTATCCAAAAGCAACAGAAAATAAATTTTTCTCAAGTGCACATGGCATATTATCCAATACGATTATAAAGTAAATCATAAACAAGTCCTTTTTTTAACTTTTATTTTAATCCCAGTTAGTTAACATACAGTGTAATATTAGTTTCAAGGCATGCAATATAATGATTCAACTATTCCGTACATCACCCTATGATCATCATGACAAGTATACTCCTTAATACCCATCATCTATTTAACCCATTCCCCCTACTCTCTCCCATTTTATAACTGTCAGTTAGTTCTCTATAATTAAGAGTCTGTTTCTTGATGTGTCTATCTATTGTCCCTTTGCTCATTTGTTTTGTTTCTTAAATTCCATGAGTGAAATCATACGATGTTCGTCTTTCTGACTGACTTATTTCACTTAGTATTATACTCTCTAGCTCTATCCAAGTCATTACAATCATAAAACAAATCTTAATGATTTAAAAAGCTTCAAATAATACCAACCAGTATTTCTCACCAAAGTGGGAAATCAGAACAGAAATCAATTACAGAAAATGAGAAAATTCACACACATATAGACAACATGCTAGTAAATAATTAATGGGTCAAAGAAAAAATAAAAAGGAAAATAAACTGAGATGGTGAAAATGCAAATACAAAATATCAATAACATTGGATACAGCAAGGAGTTTTAAGAAAGAACTTCATAGCAATAAATTTTTTATCAATAAATTAAAAAAGATTAAACAATATAACTTTATAACTCAATGAAAAGAACAAAGGAAGCTCATTTAGTAGAACAAAGGAAATAATACAGACCAGAGCAGACATAAATGAAATAAGGATTAAAAAGACAGAAAAAAAAAGCAATGCAACAACTATTTTTTTTAAAAAGATAAAATTAACAAAACTTTGGCTAGACTCACCAAGAAAAGGAAAGGACTCAAATAAATAAAATCAGAAAAAAGAGGAAATGTTACAACTAATACCACAGAAATACAGAAGATTATGAGACTACTATATACAGTTAAATACATCAATAGATTAGACAACCCAAAAGAAATTGATGAATTCCTAGAAACAATCAACTTTCCAATAAAGAATAGTGAAGAGATAGAAAATCTCAACAGGCCAATTACTAGTAAGGAGATTGAATTCATAATCAGAAATCTCCCAATTAAAAAAGTCTAGGATAAGATAGCTTCACTGGTGAATTTTACCAAACATATAAGAAGAATTAACAGCAATTCTTAAACTCCTCCAAAGAGAACAGTTACAAACTAATTATATGAGGCAAGAATTAATCTGATACCAAAACCAGGCAAGGATACCATTTGGAGGCCACCATCATTGATGAACATACATGAAAAGATTCTTAATGAGACATATCAAACTGAATTTAACAATACATTAAGAAGATTATATACAGAAGTGTATATAAATCAAGTGGGATATATTCCAGAAGTGTAAGAATGGTTAAAAATCCACAGATCAACCAAACAAAAACTACAAAATAAAGAATAAAAAAATCAAGTGGTCACCTTAGTAGATGCAGAAAAAGCATTTGATAAAATTCAATTTCCTTCCCTGGTAAAAACTCTCAATAAAGTGGGTATAGAAGGAATCTATGTCAACATAGTAAATACTGTATGTGACAAGCCCACAGGTGACTCATACCCAATGATGAAAAGCTTAAAGCTTTTTCTATAAAATCAAGAATAAAACAAGAATGCATACTCTCACTACTTTTATTCACATAGTATTGAAAATTCTAGGCAGAGTAATTAGGCAATTAGAAATAAAAGGCATATAAACAGAAAAAAAAGATGTAAAACTATCAGTATTTGTGGATAACATATAAAATTATATATAATATATATGAATGAATAAATATATATGGAGTACAAACTTTAAAATGTATATGTATATATAAAATATATGTAATATAATATATATATATATTAACCCTAAAATCTTTACCAAAAATACAGTTAAGACTTATAATTTCAGTAAAGTTTCAGGATACAAAATTAATATCCAAAACACAGTTGTGTTTTATATACTAATAACAAAGTATCAGAGAGAGACATTAAAAAATCCACTTGCAATTGCATCAAAAGAATAATGAAATAAACTAGAAATAAATATAACCAAGGAAGTAAAATAACTGTATACAATAAGATACCAACAACTAAAAGAAATTGAAGATAACACAAATAAATGGAAAGACATTCTATGCTTATGGATTACAAGAATTAATATTATAAACTGTCCATACTAGGGATGCTTGGGTGGCTCAGTGGTTGAGCATCTGCTTTCAGCTCAGGTCATGATTTCGGAGTCCTGGGATTGAGTCCTACATGGGGCTCCCTGTGGGGAACCTGCTTCTCCCTCTGCCTATGCCTCTGCCCCTCTCTCTATGTCTCTCATGAATAAATAAATAAAATATTTTAAAAAAAACAAACCAAACGAACAAAAATTTCCATACTACCCAAAGCAATGTACAGATTCAATGCAATGAAAATTCTAATGGCATTTTTCATAGACATAGAACCAACATTTTTGAACTTTGTGTGTAACCACAATAGACCCTGAATAGCCAAAGCAATCTTGAGAAACAGGAACAAAGCTGGAGGCATCAATGGCATCTAATTTCAAACTACATTTTGAAGCTATAGTAACCAAAACATTGTGTATTAACATAAAAATAGACAGATTAATGGGACAGGATAGAGACCCTGGAAATAACCCCACATATATTGTTGATCATGACAAAGTAGCCAAAAATGTACCATGAGAAAAAGACAGTCTCTTCAATAAATGGTGTGAAGAAAACTGGACAAGCTACTTGCAAAAGAATGAAACTATATCATTATTTTACATCATATGAAAACAGTCAATTCAAAATAAACACTTGAATTAAAAACCTGAAGCCATAAAATTCATAAAAGAAAACAGGTAGTAAGTACCTTGACATCAGTCTTGAGATGATTATTGAAATTGACACCAAAAGGAAAGGCAATAAACAAACAAACAAACAAACAAGTGAAACTACATCAAACTAAAAAAGCTTTTGCACAGCAAGGAAACCAAGAATGTAAGAAGGCAACCTACCAAATGGAAAAAAAAAAACAATTATATACATGTGATAAGAGGTTAATATCCAAAATATATGAGGAACTCATACAATTGTAACAAAAAAAACTGATTAAAAATAAGCAGAAAATATAAATGAATATATTTATAATGGAGACATAGAAGATGCCCAGCAAGTAAATTAAAAGGTACTCAGTATAACAAATCATCAGGGAAATGCAAATCAAAAACCGTGATGACTGAGGGGGGCACTTGACGGGATGAGCACTGGGTGTTATTTTGTATGTTGGCAAATTGAACACCAATGAAAAATAAATTTATTATTAAAAAACATGATAAAAAACATGATGAGATAATACCTCATATATGTCAGGATGGTTGTTATCAAAAAGACAAGAAATAAGAAGTATAGGTAAGAATGTGGAGAAATAAGAACCCTGTGTACTGTTGATTGAATGTAATTGGTACATAAATCAGCATGGAGTTCCTCACAGAATTACAAAAGAACTACTCTATAATCCAAAAAATCAACTCCTGGATATTATCCAAAGGAAAGGAAAACACTAACTCAGAAAGATATATGCACCTCCATGATCATTGCAGCATTATTTATGATATTTAAGACACAAAAGTAACCTAAGTTCCATAGATGGATGAAAGGTTAAAGGAAATGTGGTGACATATACAATGGTATATTGTTCAGCAACCCCCTCCCTCCCCACAAAGAAGAAAATCTTGCCATTTTAAACAACATGGATGAAAATTGTGAGGATCTTGCTAAATGAAATGTCAGAAAAAGACAAATAGTATATGTTCTCCCTTATATGTGGAGTCAAAAGACTAAAAACACAACAAAAGAAAGAGATTGCAGATACAAAGATCATATTAGTGTTTGTCAGAAATGGGGGTAAGAGGTACATGGGTGAAAGTGGTCAAAAAGGACAAACTTCCAGTTATAAGATAAGCCATGGAATGTAATGTAACCATAGTGACTATAGTTAATAATACTGTATTGTATGTTTGAAAGTTGCTAAGAGAGTAAATCTTAAAATTCTCACCATAAAAACAATTGCAAGTATGTATGGTGATGAATATTAACTGGATTTATTATGGTAATCATTTCACAATATACACAAATATCAAATCGTTATGTTGTATATCTGCAACTAATATAATGCCATGTGTTATAGATATATCTCAGTAAAAATCCATTGTCCTCCTTCTTATTTGCATGCTAAATACTCTATTTCCCTTCAATAGGGCATTAAAGTCATTGATTTTATATTTAAGATTTGAAGTTAGATAATACAGACATACCTCATTTTACTGCATGTCCTCTTATTGTACTTCAGTTTTTTTTCAAATTAAAGATTTATAGCAACTTTGCATTGTGCAAATCAACTATCATTTTTTTCCAATAGAATTTGTTCACTTTGTGTTTTTGTATCACATTTTGGTACTTTTACAAGTTGGATTTTTTCATTGTCATTATATTTGATATAATCTGTAAAGGAGTTATTTTAAATATTTATTTATTTATTTATTTATTTATTTATTTATTTATTTATCAGAGAGTAAAAGAGAGAGCAAGTGAGTATAAGCCAGAGGAGAGGCAGAGGGAAAGGGAAAGAGAATCCTCAAGCCAACTCCCCATTGAGCATTGAACCCAACATGGGGCTTGATCCCAGGACCCAGAGATCATGACCTGAGCTAAACTCAAGAGTCAGACACTTAACCAATGGAGCCACCCAGGCAACCCAAGAAGTGATCTTTGATGCTACTGTTGTAAAAGTTTTGAGGGCACCGTAAACTGTGCCCACATGAGATGGTGATTTTAATTGATAAATATTACGGGTGTCCTGACTGCTCCAATAACCAGATAGTCGGGATCCCTGGGTGGCGCAGCGGTTTGGCGCCTGCCTTTGGCCCGGGGCGCGATCCTGGAGACCCGGGATCAAATCCCACGTCAGACTCCCGGTGCATGGAGCCTGCTTTTCCCTCTGCCTGTGTCTCTGCCTCTCTCTCTCTCTCTGTGTGACTATCATAAATAAATTAAAAAAATTTAAAAAAATTAAAAAAAATAACCAGATAGTCATTCCCCCATCTCTTTCCCTCTCCTTGGGTCTTCTTATTCACTGAGACACAGCAATATTGAAATTGTCTAATCAATAATTCTGCAATGATCTCTAAGTTTTCAAGTAAAAGGGAGAGTTACACATTATCTTCCTTTAAATCAAAAGCTAGAAATGATTAAGCTTGTAGGCCAAGTGTGTCAAAAGCCAAAGTTGAAAGCTAGGCCCTTTGCAAGCTAAATTGTCACTGCTAAGGACAATTGCTTGAAGGAAATTAAAAGTGCTACTGCAATGCATATGTGAGTGAGAAGATAGCAGAACAGCCTTATTGCTGATATGGAGACATTTGTAGTGGTCTGGAAAGAAGATCAAAACAGCCACAACATTTCCTTAAGCCAAAGCCTAGAGCAGAGCAAGGCCTTAACTCTCTTCAATTCTATGAGGCTAAGAGAGGTGAAGGAATTGCAGAGAAAAGTCAGAAGCTAGTAGAGAATGGTTCAGGAGGTTTAAGGAAAGGAACCATCTCCATGACATAAAAGGGCAACGTGAAGCAACAAGTTATCTAGAAACTCTGGCTAAGGTAATTAATGAAGGTGGTTACTCAACAGATTTTCAGTGTAGACAAAACATCGTTCCATTGGCAGAAGCTGCCATCTAGGACTTTCAGAGCCAGAGAGGAGAATCAATGCTTGGCTTTAAAGCTTCAAAGGACAGGCTGGTTCTTTTCTTAGGGGCTAATGCATTTGGTGGTTTTAAGGTGCAACCAATAGTCATTTACCATTCCAACAATCCTAGTACCTTTAAGAACTGTGCTATATATACTCTGCCTGTGTTCTATAAATGAAACAAAGTCTGGATGACAGCGCATCTGTTTATAACATTTTGGAGTCCCTTTATTGTGATATTTGCTTTATTGTAGTGGTCTGGAATCAAACCCACAATATCTCCAAGGTATGTCTGTATGCATCTATATGAAGATATAAAGTAAGTAGTTAAGTCAAGGATGGAGGTCTAAATGGGAAATTATCAGAAGCTAGATGACCTTATCTCAAAATTTGTCTTCAAGACATACTTTTGAAGGTAATATTATGAAATAACATTAAATAGATATTAGGAATTTTGAATACTTGTCAAAAGTCTTACAGCATAAAAAGGTAAAATAAAAATTTGAATCCCAGTGTCTGGCTTTAAAAGCTATTCTTTTTCCATTGCTTTGAGTGGCAGTTGGAGGATGTTTCTAGAAGAAATTCCTATTGAACCATCAAAACTAACAAATAATAAACAGAAACTAATTAACTGAGATCCATGATAATCCATTTGCATTTTGGGAGTGTGTTCAATATGGTTAGAGTACACAGATGTTGAAAGAGAAGGATCATGTTAAGGGGCAGGTAAGGGACAGGTTATAATGACATACTGAGGACTTTTGTTTTTCAGCTGTGGGAAGTTTTATAATTATTTTAATCAGAAAAAAGACATAATGAATATCTGTTTTATAAAGATTACGGGAATTTTTTGGGAGGACTGGACAATACAAGTTTTTCCATATTAGGAATAGTGAAGATTACATTGACAATGTGAATAAAAAACCAAATGTGTTTGTTATTTAGAAGTTAAAAATGTTCTTTTCTTTCTAATGACTGCATTCTCAGAATGAAAAAGAATTATAGGACAACAATATCATTTTCTAGATTGAGACATAAGATAAATGGTGAGGAATTGAAATGCAATAAAAATGCAATAAATATACAGGCAAGGAGTTAATTTGAAGCTAAATTAATGAAAACAATTTGGTCATGTTGACTCACGATAATATATTTTACCCTTAGGAATGCTAAGACTACCTTTTCAAGATAGCCAATTAAGTATTTAATTCATTTAAATTAGATAATTATGTGGTAAAGAGACCATTTATCTCCAGAGTAAATATTGCTGTCGAATCCATCACTCAGGTTAATCTAAAAGCCCCACTTGGCCAAAACATTCCTCATTTCCTCCTGTAGTAGCTCTTTCTCCCTTTTATCAATGTAACATTAAAAGGTTTTCTCTGGTCTGCAGTGGAAGGAAAATAGACTTCCACCTTAAGACTGAGTCCACACTGGCAGCTTGAAATTTTTACCATTTCCAACTAGGTCCTTTGTTTTGCAATTTCAGCAAGATATTTTTTTTTCTCCTTTTGATGTGGACAGCCTTTAACCTACCCTTGGTATTACTTACATTTCCATTATGCAGATACAACATAATATGGTAGGACAATATAAAGCCACAGTAGTTGACTGTAATAATTCATTGTACAGAGGTATTGTTATATATCACAAGTTTAACTCTATGATACTTCCAAAGAGGCTATGTGGACTAACTTAGTAATTCCTGTAAGATAAGTGCACATACTAATTCAAATATTCAAGATATGTTCTATAGTCCTGAGAGATTCAACATTTATATTTTAAGGTAAATGACAAAAAGGAGATGGTATGTGTTTGAAATGGTGGAAAGAAAGGCTATTTGTTTAGACCTTTGTTTAAACCAGTAAAAAGTTTAAGCTACTTTCCCCAGGAATTTAGCTAATTAACATTGGCACAGTTGGTAGGTTTGAATATTGACTATAGATTACTGTTTTGTATCAATATTAAATTTATTACTTTGATAATTTAATACTGTTCAGTAGGGGAACATCCTTTTGTGGGGGGGACATTGACATATTTGCAGGTAAAAGGGCATCATGTTTTCAATTACTGTAAAATGGTTCAACAAATACACTAAATTTCTAGATAATGATAAAGTTTGCATATTTCACTTCTATTTTATTTTTTATATAGAAATTATAGATCTCCAAGTTTATGACAAATAAGATACAGAAACCAAGGAGTACTTTACTGAATGCTTATAATTTTATGTCATAATCTTTGTTGTTGATAATATGTATTAAGTATCTGAAAATGCTGATATGGGAAAGAAACACAAGTCTGATTTATAACCCTCTAATTATTCTCTTTCTTCTAGATTGTATCCAGTTATTATCTTTAATGAACATACCTACATATACATATATATGTGTAAAGTATTAATTTAAAATGATTGCATATGCACATACCCATAACAAAATTTTTTAAAAGAATTTTATTTATTTTTTTAAATTTTTTTTATTTATTTATGATAGTCACACACAGAGAGAGAGAGAGAGAGAGAGAGAGAGAGAGGCAGAGACATAGGCAGAGGGAGAAGCAGGCTCCATGCACCGGGAGCCCGACGTGGGATTCGATCCCGGGTCTCCAGGATTGCGCCCTGGGCCAAAGGCAGGCGCTAAACCGCTGCGCCACCCAGGGATCCCCCCATAACAAAATTTAAAAAAATGTAGAGATCTTTAAAAATATGGAATATTTTATAATAAACATGTAATAACATTTTATTTTATTATTTTGGACTTTTAGATAGAAATATGGAAAGTTCTAATAATATGCTTACAGATTACTTCTGAAATCCTCAAATGACATTGATATTTTTGATTAATTTAAAAATGTAACATTACTTCATATTTCTTAAGATATTTTATCTTTAGGGGCTCAGAATATTATTTGATGTTTTCAAAATTGGACAGTCAATCTTAAATATTTTGTAACAGTATTTAATGAATTACATTAGAATGAGATCAGTTTTAAACTGTAAAATATTCTGTATTATAATTTGTAAAATATTAGGCAAATGAAAAAAATGAGATCCATATTGAATGTATATTTTGAACTTTAAATTTCATCATCTGGAAATTTGGGATGGTTTTGAAAATTAGTTTTAATATTATATAATTTAAAATGTGTTTTATAATGTTTAAACAAGGGAAAAAACTCAAAATTTTTTTTAAAAAAGGAGGACAAATAATAAGAGACTCTTAATTATAGGAAACAAACTTGAGTTTGCTGAAGGGAAGATGGATGGGGGGGATGGGGTAACTGGGTTATAGGTATTATAAAGGAGGGCATATGATATAATGAACATTGGGTGTTATATATAATTGATGAATAAACACTACATCTTAAACTAATGATATGCTATATGTTAATTAACTGAATTTAAAATAAGAAAACATTTAAAAGTTATTGTATTTGGAAATAATTTTAAACTTAAAAAAACACACATAGTAATTATATGTTTAAGTTTTGAGGAATTATCATACTGTTTTCCACATTGGCTGTACCTGTTTACATTCTCATACCAGTGTACAAAAGTTTCAATTTCCCTACATCCTAATACTTATTTTCAGTGTTTTGTATTATTTTCAATAATTTTACTATTTTATATATCTGTATGCCAATGCCACTATATTTATTATGATGGCTTTGCAGTAGGAAATTTCCTTTATAATAAAAAAAATTGAGGCTTTGAATTCTTAATATTCTTTTTCTAGATTGATATGGCTATTCAGGTTCTTTTGAGATTTCATATGAATTTTAGAATGGAATTTTCTACTTCTGTAAAAATGTTGAGTTTTTTTTTTTTTATAGGATTGCATTGAACCTATAGGTCATTTTGAGTAATGTTGACATTTTAAGTCTCCCAATCCATGAATGACCTATGTCTTTCCATTATGTTCTTTAATTTCCTTCAATAAGATTGTGTAGATTTTAATATACAAATCTTTTGCCTCCTTGGTAAAGTTTGTTCTTAAGTATTTTATTCTTTTTTGGTAACTTGTCTTTTCACCATAACCAACCATAAAAGTGGATCATATCTACAGCAGCTGTATTAAGCTACTAGCCAGCAGCCATGACAGAAGAAATACACAAGAGGGGGTTCTCACTTATATTCTGTCTTTTTGCCTTGAGAACTCTAGAGAAAGAGGCCCAGTAAAATAGAAGGCAATAAAAAGAAGAAAAAAAAATCAACTTTTAAATAGTTAGCTGTAGCTAATCTATTTCAAAGAAAAAAATAGAAGAGGTATTCAAATATATAACTGAAGAAAGCTTCTGAACTGAATAAGTCCTGCAACAGAAGGGGGAAAAAACAATCAGACAAGGTAAACAGAAATCTAATGCACTAAAATAGTTGTTTTTCACTTCCCAAAAAGTAATGGACTAAGATTGACTAGTTGCTTTTCATCATTCAAGCAACAGAAAGATCTGATTATATATATAACATTCAGAAATGACATCAACCATGCATTATTCCCCAAGAAATTTGGAAAGCTATTTTGAAACCATTCAAGAAATAATTTCAGTCTTTCAAAATCTTATATTAATTTTCTCTTTTCGCCTGGCACTGGACTTGGACCAAGTATATACTAAAAAAAGGAGAGATACATATCACAAATAACCTCTCATCATAAGATAGTTATACAATGAATGGGTAGACAGTAAATGTTGAAAACATTTAAATACACACTAAAATACTCTATTAGAAAATACTCAGAATAGGCACGCCTGGGTGGCTCAACAGTTGAACGTTTGCCTTTGGCTGACTGCATGATCCGAGAGTCCCAGATCAAGTCCCACTTCAGGCTCCCAGCATGGAGCCTGCTTGCCTGCTTTTCCCTCTGCCTGTGTGTCTGCCTCTCTCTCTCTCTCTCTCTCTCTCTCTCTCTGTGTGTGTCTTTCACAAATAAACAAATCAAATCTTTTTAAAAAAGAAAATACTCAGAATAGAATGACATAGAATGCTAATAGTGTAATTCTTGATATTTTATATCCTAATAATCATAGTATGCTTTCTCATCATCAGTTATTTCAATAAAAAGTAATCTAACTATAATTTTTTACACATAAGTTTAAACACATAAAATGAAATCATGTTGAAATATGGTTGCTGGGTGGGTAGTCATTCAGGTATCTTTAATAAAAACTTTATTATGTGTACCTTTTGGTTTGCAAAATTCAAATTCACACTTAGAAAACTTAGTATTTACCACATGTCATGCAACTTTGTGGAAATATGTTAAATATGGAACTACCAAAGCGATATTGTATTTATTAATGAATGAATATTTATTAATGAATATATTCATCTGTTGTGAATATAAAATCATTTTGATATGAACTGAAATAATATATATGTTTAAAAATGTTTAACCTATATATTTACCAATGCCACTATTATTTCTTTTATTTATTTATTTATTTATTTATTTATTTATTTATTTATTTTTTAATGAATTAATTTTCATTGGTGTTCAATTTACCAACGTACAGAATAACACCCAGTGCTCATCCTGTCAATGTCCCCCTCAGTGCCCGTCACCCATTCACCCCCACCCCCCACCCTCCTCCCCTTCCACCACCCCTAGTTCGTTTCCCAGAGTTAGGAGTCTTTATGTTCTGTCTCCATTTCTGATATTTCCCACACATTTCTTCTCCCTTCCCTTATATTCCCTTTCACTATTATTCATATTCCCCAAATGAATGAGAACATACACTGTTTGTCCTTCTCCGATTGACTTACTTCACTCAGCATAATACCCTCCAGTTCCATCCACGTTGAAGCAAATGGTGGGTATTTGTCATTTCTAATGGCTGAGTAATATTCCATTGTATACATAAACCACATCTTCTTTATCCATTCATCTTTCGATGGACACCGAGGCTCCTTCCACAGTTTGGCTACTGTGGACATTGCTGCTACAAACATCGGGGTGCAGGTGTCCCGGCGTTTCATTGCATCTGAATCTTTGGGGTAAATCCCTAACAGTGCAATTGCTGGGTTGTAGGGCAGGTCTATTTTTAACTCTTTGAAGAACCTCCACACAGTTTTCCAGAGTGGCTGCACCAGTTCAAATTCCCACCAACAGTGTAAGAGTGTTCCCTTTTCTCCACATCCTCTCCAACATTTGTGGTTTCCTGCCTTGTTAATTTTCCCCATTCTCACTGGTGTGAGGTGGTATCTCATTGTGGTTTTGATTTGTATTTCCCTGATGGCCAGTGATGCAGAGCATTTTCTCATGTGCATGTTGGCCATGTCTATGTCTTCCTCTGTGAGATTTCTCTTCATGTCCTTTGCCCATTTCATGATTGGATTGTTTGTTTCTTTGCTGTTGAGTTTAATAAGTTCTTTATAGATTTTGGAAACTAGCCCTTTATCTGATATGTCATTTGCAAATATCTTCTCCCATTCTGTAGGTTGTCTTTGAGTTTTGTTGGCTGTGTCCTTTGCTGTGAAAGAGCTTCTTATCTTGATGAAGTCCCAATAGTTCATTTTTGCTTTTGTTTCTTTTGCTTTCGTGGATGTATCTTGCAAGAAGTTACTGTGGCCAAGTTCAAAAAGGGTGTTGCCTGTGTTCTCCTCTAGGATTTTGATGGAATCTTGTCTCACATTTAGATCTTTCATCCATTTTGAGTTTATCTTTGTGTATGGTGCAAGAGAGTGGTCTAGTTTCATTCTTCTGCATGTGGATGTCCAATTTTCCCAGCACCATTTATTGAAGAGACTGTCTTTCTTCCAGTGGATCGTCTTTCCTCCTTTATCGAATATTAGTTGACCATAAAGTTCAGGGTCCACTTCTGGGTTCTCTATTCTGTTCCATTGATCTATGTGTCTGTTTTTGTGCCAGTACCACACTGTCTTGATGACCACAGCTTTGTAGTCCAACCTGAAATCTGGCATTGTGATGCCCCCAGCTATGGTTTTCTTTTTTAAAATTCCCCTGGCTATTCGGGGTCTTTTCAGATTCCACACAAATCTTAAAATAATTTGTTCCAACTCTCTGAAGAAAGTCCATGGTATTTTGATAGAGATTGCATTAAACGTGTAAATTGCCCTGGGTAACATTGACAATTTCAAAATATTAATTCTGCCAATCCATGAGCATAGAATATTTTTCCATCTCTTTGTGTCTTCCTCAATTTCTTTCAGAAGTGTTCTATAGTTTTTAGGGTATAGATCCTTTACCTCTTTGGTTAGGTTTATTCCTAGGTATCTTATGCTTTTGGGTGCAATTGCAAATGGGATTGACTCCTTAATTTCTCTTTCTTCAGTCTCATTGTTAGTGTATAGAAATGCCATTGATTTCTGGGCATTGATTTTGTATCCTGCCACGCTACCAAATTGCTGTATGAGTTCTAGCAATCTTGGGGTGGAGGCTTTTGGGTTTTCTATGTAGAGTATCATGTCATTGGTGACGAGGGAGAGTTTGACTTCTTCTTTGCCAATTTGAATGCCTTTAATGTCTTTTTGTTGTCTAATTGCTGAGGCTAGGACTTCCAATACTATGTTGAATAGCAGTGGTGAGAGTGGACATCCCTGTCTTGTTCCTGATCTTAGGGGAAAGGCTCCCAGTGCTTCCTCATTGAGAATGATATTTGTGTGGGCTTTTCGTAGATGGCTTTTAAGATGTCGAAGAAAGTTCCCTCTATCCCTACACTCTGAAGAGTTTTGATCAGGAATGGATGCTGTATTTTGTCAAATGCTTTCTCTGCATCTAATGAGAGGATCATATGGTTCTTGGTTTTTCTCTTGCTGATATGATGAATCACATTGATTGTTTTATGAGTGTTGAACCAGCCTTGTGTCCCGGTGATAAATCCTACTTGGTCATGGTGAATAATTTTCTTAATGTGTTGTTGGATCCTATTGGCTAGTATCTTGTTGAGAATTTTTGCATCCATGTTCATCAGGGATATTGGTCTGTAATTCTCCTTTTTGGTGGGGTCTTTGTCTGGTTTTGGAATTAAGGTGATGCTGGCCTCATAGAACGAATTTGGAAGTACTCCATCTCTTTCTATCTTTCCAAACAGCTTTAGTAGAACAGGTATGATTTCTTCTTTAAACGTTTGATAGAATTCCCCTGGGAAGCCATCTGGCCCTGGACTCTTGTGTTTTGGGAGGTTTTTGATGACTGCTTCAATTTCCTCCCTGGTTATTGGCCTGTTCAGGTTTTCTATTTCTTCCTGTTCCAGTTTTGGTAGTTTGTGGCTTTCCTGGAATGCGTCCATTTCTTCTAGATCGCCTAATTTATTGGCGTAGAGCTGATCATAATATGTTTTTAAAATCGTTTGTATTTCCTTGGTGTTGGTAGTGATCTCTCCTTTCTCATTCATGATTTTATTAATTTGAGTCTTCTCTCTCTTCTTTTTAATAAGGTTGGCTAATGGTTTATCTATCTTATTAATTCTTTCAAAGAACCAACTCCTGGTTCTATTGATCTGTTCCACAGTTCTTCTGGTCTCAATTTCGTTGAGTTCTGCTCGAATTTTAATTAACTCTCTTCTTCTGCTGGGTGTCGGGTCGATTTGCTGCTTCTTCTCTAGCTCCTTTATGTGTAAGGTTAGCTTTTGTATTTGAGTTCTTTCCAGTTTTTGAATGGATGCTTGTATTGCGATGTATTTCCCCCTCAGGACTGCTTTTGCTGCATCCCAAAGATTTTGAACAGTTGTATCTTCATTCTCATTAGTTTCCATGAATATTTTTAATTCTTCCTTAATTTCCTGGTTGACCCTTTCATCTTTTAGCAGGATGGTCCTTAACCTCCACGTGTTTGAGGTCCTTCCAAACTTCTTGATGTGATTTAGTTCTAATTTCAAAGCGTTATGGTCTGAGAATATGCAGGGGACGATCCCAATCTTTTGGTATCGGTTCAGACCCGATTTGTGACCCAGTATGTGGTCTATTCTGGAGAAAGTTGCATGTGCACTTGAGAAGAATGTGTATTCAGTTGAGTTTGGATGTAAAGTTCTGTAGATATCTGTGAAATCCATCTGGTCCAGTGTATCATTTAAAGCTCTCGTTTCTTTGGAGATGTTGTGCTTAGAAGACCTATCGAGGGTAGAAAGAGCTAGATTGAAGTCACCAAGTATAAGTGTATTATTATCTAAGTATTTCTTCACTTTGGTTATTAATTCGTTTAAGTATTTGGCAGCTCCCACATTCGGGGCATATATATTGAGGATTGTTAAGTCCTCTTGCTGGATAGATCTTTTAAGTATGATATAGTGTCCCTCTTCGTCTCTCACTACAGTCTTCGGGGTAAATTTTAGTTTATCTGATATAAGGATGGCTACCCCTGCTTTCTTTTGAGAACCATTTGAATGGTAAATGGTTCTCCAACCTTTTATTTTCAGGTTGTAGGTGTCCTTCTGTCTAAAATGAGTCTCTTGTAGACAGCAAATAGATGGGTCCTGCTTTTTTATCCAGTCTGAAACCCTGCGCCTTTTGATGGGGTCATTAAGCCCGTTCACGTTCAGAGTTACTATTGACAGATATGAGTTTAGTGTCACCATGATATCTATTCAGTCCTTGTTTTTGTGGATTGTTCCACTGAACTTCTTCTTAAAGGGGAATTTTAAGAGTCCCCCTTAAAATTTCTTGCAGAGCTGGTTTGGAGGTCACATATTCTTTCAGTTCCTGCCTGTCTTGGAAGCTCTTTATCTCTCTTCCATTTTGAATGAGAGCCTTGCTGGATAAAGTATTCTTGGTCGCATGTTCTTCTCATTTAGGACCCTGAATATATCCTGCCAGCCCTTTCTGGCCTGCCAGGTCTCTGTGGAGAGGTCTGCTGTTACCCTAATATTCCTCCCCATAAAAGTCAGGGACTTCTTGTCTCTTGCTGCTTTAAGGATCTTCTCTTTATCTTTGGAATTTGCAAGTCTCACTATTAGATGTCGAGGTGTTGAATGGTTTTTATTGATTTTAGGGGGGGATCTCTCTATTTCCTGGATCTGAATGCCTATTTCCCTTCCCAGATTAGGAAAGTTTTCAGCTAGGATTTGTTCAAATACATATTCTGGCCCTCTGTCCCTTTCGGCGCCCTCGGGAACCCCAATTAAACGTAGGTTTTTCTTCCTTAGGCTGTCATTTATTTACCTTAATCTGTCTTCATGGTCTTTTAATTGTCTGTGTCTTTTTTCCTCAGTTTCCCTCTTTGCCATTAACTTGTCTTCTATGTCACTCATTCGTTCTTCCACCTCGTTAACCCTCGTCGTTAGGACTTCTAGTTTGGATTGCATCTCATTCAGTTGATTTTTAATTTCTGCCTGATTGGATCTAAATTCTGCAGTCATGAAGACTCGTGAGTCCTTAATGCTTTTTTCTAGAGCCACCAGTAGCTGTATAATAGTGCTTCTGAATTGGCTTTCTGACATTGAATTGTAATCCAGATTTTGTAACTCTGTGGGAGAGAGGACTGTTTCTGATTCTTTCTTTTGAGGTGAGGTTTTCCTTCTAGTCATTTTGCTCAGTGCAGAGTGGCCAAAAACTAGTTTTATTGGGAAAAGGAGAAAAAGAGAGAGAAGGAAAGAAAAGAGAAAAAGAAAAAAGAAAAAGAAGAAACAAAGGAGAAAAAGAGAAGAAAAGAGAAAAAAAAGAAAGAGGTAAAAAAAGGGGGTGGGGGAAGCAATCAGAAATCAAAAAGAAAAAAAAAAACACGGGGGAGTATCTTCTGATTCTGTAGACTTTAAGTCCCTTGACTTCCCCTGGAACTGGTCCCTCTAGCTGGTCTACTGGGGGAGGGGCCTGCTGTGCTGATTTTCAGGTGTTAGCACTTGGGGGAGCTGCTCTGCCCCTGCCTGGTGCAGGGCTCAGTGGGGGTTGTTTACCCCGTGAGGCCCCAGGAGGAACAGCCGCAGTGGCGGGGCCAGCTCTGGAGTCCTGGAGTCAGTCCCCACAGTAACTACTGAGCTCTCCGTCCGCAGGGCCTGGAGGCTCCGGGGCGGGGCCGCTGATCTGCTCAGCTCGGGGCAGGAGCGTCCTCGCTGTCCTGGGCCCTCCCGGCCTCTGCCTGTCCGGGGGAGGCCGGATCCTGGGCTGTGTCCCGGCGCCCTGTGCTCCGGGGCCTGCGCTGTTGGATTTGCGCTCCCGCCCCGCAGCCCCCTCCCTGGAGCCGCGCCCGAGCCCCTCCGAGCTGCTCCGGTGCGTCGCTGCAGCCCTTAGGGAGCTCGGCGCACTCTCCTGCGCTCGCAGGTGTCTGTTAGTGTCCCCGGGAGCCCGAGGGCATCCCCGCCCTCCTGGGTCCTGCTCCAACTCCCTGCGAGCCCCTTTCCGCCCGGGAAGGTTGGTGCAGCTCCTGCTCCTCCGGGACGGGGCTCTCCTGTCCTGGGGACACTCGCCCCGGCCTCAGCCCGGCTCCTCGCGGGGCCCCTCCCCCTCGGAGGCCTTTTGTGTCTTTATTTCTTCTTCCCCGTCTTCCTACCTTGATAGAAGCGCGAACTCTTCTCACTGTAGCGTTCCAGGTGGTCTCTCTTTAAATCTCAGGCCGAATTTGTAGATTTTCAGGATGATTTGAAGGTTATCTAGGTAATTTGGTGGGGACAGGTGATTTGGGGACCCTACTCTTCCGCCATCTTGCCCCTCCTCCCCACTATTATTTCTATGTCCAAATACTGAAATGCTAAAGTCATACATACTATTTGTACTAGTCTTAATGTTGGTCATAGGGGTTAGTGTAGGATTTTTTTAAGTGGTTACACAAACCTTTTTTTTTCTAATTATTAAAATTTTCAAAAAAACTAAGCCAAAATACAAATTAAAGAACTAAATCAAAACACAATTAAAGCCCATGTATATAGACTTAAAATAAATCCTTAAAGGAAATAATAGCATAAATTGTTCTGAACTGGTATCAGTACTGCAGTGTTATTGCCCCCATGTTACTTGTTAGGTTTTTTGGTAACTAAATGGAAATGAGACCGCCAAGGCAAGCGAGGGTCCAAGAACAGATTTTATTGCAGGCACCCTCGGCGAGGTTCCACGACTCACGGAGGGGAAGAGTGAGTCGGGGAAGTCGCGCCAAGACAAGGTGGCAGGGGGTTTACATAACGTTGTAAGGCAGAACGGTTTCCTATTGGTCGGCTCATATGCAAAGGAAGGATTGCAACCCAACCAGTCAGAGTGACCCTCACTATGCAAAGGAAGGATTGCAATTCGGTCAGTCAAAGGTGACTTCCTCCTCTGGGGTTTGAAGGGCATTGGGTCCGGTTGGGTAAGTCCAAAGGAGAGGTCTAAGGGTCTGCGTCAAGCTGTCAGCAGGTCATTGGTCCATTGGCGTCCCAGGTGGAGGTGGTGGCAGGAACCTCAGCCATTTGGGGTATCCGCCATCTTGAGGAGTTTCTCTTCCCGCCTGGCCCCAACATTACTTATCAAGTGAAAAAGAGTGCACAAGTTTTAGCAATACATAAAGGGAAAAAAATGAGAAGAGAAACAAAGAAAGAAATGCAAGAAAATCATGGATAAAAAATAGGCGTTCTTGAAACAAAGTTAAAACAATTTGCCTTAAGAAAATATAAAATTTATTCTAAAATTTTATATATCTTTGTATATAAAGAACAGAGAGAAGTTCTTTAAAAAGCTTACAGGAGAAACAATTAAAAAGTCTTATAATTAAATGTACCTTTATTTAATGAAAATACAATTGTCATGATTAAATTACCATTTTTCTGCTTTATTGATTCTTTTTTTCTTGGTAACTGCTATCGATTCATTTTTAGTCTGCAGTTACAACTATTAAATTACTAAATAGTACTAGAAATTATTTTAAAAGTATCTACTAAAATTTAATTGATTTGCATTTTTTAAAACATAAAGTATACTATTCCCTTTGAATATACTTCACTAAATATAGAATGATTAGAAAAGTGGTCATTGTATATGCAAATACCTAATTTTCTGGCTTTATGGAACATTAAACTGTCTTGCATGTGAGTTATTCAACAATAAATCATTATTATTAAAAATGTATTGTTTTAAAATTTAGTGTACAGTCAAAATAACATAAGAACTATATTTTTTTGTTAAATAAGAAAAGTGATACTCTAATTTTCTTAGTTGAAATTAAACAATATTTCATGTTAAGATACAGTTTATATTTTATGGAGAGGCAACTGGTCATAAGGAAACAATGTAGTTCTTCATTAGAATATTGATTATATAATTTGGTAGCTGGTTAACTTTAGTATTTGCTTAATAATTCTGTATATCACTGCTTGTTTCTGATTGTCTTAATTTGTATCTCTAAACTACCTTACAGGTTTTTGGTGAATATTAATGGTATAATTAATGTCTATAAAGCACCTAGTAGTATCTGACACACAATATTAAAATTAAAATTCACATTCTGGTGTCATTAAAAGCTCCTCTTACCTTCTACTTATCTTACTGATTTCACTGATTGATGTTCTCACTTCCTTGTTTAAAAAAAGAAACTGAAAATAAGTCAAATATTTTGGAAGTAATTGTAGCATTATGTATAGACATAAGAACGTTAAAAAACTGTAAAATATTTTCAAATTTATTATATACTTGTATTGATTAGTAGCTTGATTTAATTTCTTGAACAAATTGAAATCAACTGTAATGGAAAATTATAGATGATGTGTTATTGTAAAGGTGAAGCTAGAATTTCTATTAATAAACCCATATTTAAACAAAAAGCCATGACCCTCCTATGAAACAATGGTAAAAACAAAAAATAGAAGAATGACATTAGCAAGATAGTCTGGTACACAGCCTCAGACCTTCTTTCCTCCACAAACATACAAATTTAACATCAATTTATGGACAAATTCCATTTGTGAAAAATCAGAAGCTAATTCAAAGTATGCTAATTCTTGCATACATCAAGAGAATGCAAGACCAGACTCATAAAAGCAAGTAGGGAAATTCAGGGCACCTTCTGGTTGGAAACTCTGTCCCTGGTATGGTGCTTTAATTGGGAAGAGATTCCTTATCTCTCTATTTCATTCAGGAAGAGAACGGTTTGGTTCACGCATGTAGCACCTCAACTTTTCAAGGGAGCACCTCAAAGATCTGGTATCTGTCTTGTTAGTCTTGGAACTTGATGGTTCTCACAGAATATAGCTTCCCAGGGATGAAGGGAGGTGATAGCTTTGGCTGATAGACACCGTTTGGCTCAGCACAGAGTAAGTAGGAAATGTTAGTTTTTACCTTCTCCCTGGAGAAGAAAAAGTGGATATTTGTATCAGCATCCAAACTTTCTTAGGTTTGCTCAAAAAACTGGAATCTCTCTCCTCAGTTTTGAAACTTTGAAGTCCAGCACATCTATTGGTCAGAGGAGAAACAAAGGCAGTAGAATTTGGGATGGGAGATGTCATAGTTCCTCACACCCCACTTAAGTCAGCAAACAAACATCACAGTTGCCCACTTTTCCCTGACAGGGAAAGATTTGGTAGAGATTCCTAGAATCTCTGTCCAGACTGTTTGGCAGAGATGGTGTCCTGTATAAAACCAGTCGGTAGGGATGGCTGGGTGGCTCAGCAGCTGAGCATCTGCCTTTGGCTCAGGGCATGATCCCGGAGTTCTGGGATTGAGTCCCACATCGGGCTCTCTGCATGGAGGCTGCTTCTCTTCCCTCTTCCTATGTCTCTGCCTCTCTCTTTGTGTCTCTCATGAATAAATAAATAAAATCTTAAGAAAAAAAAACAAACCTCAGTCTGTGGAAACTGAGAATGGTATCTTTTTGTCTAATGCACACACAGTAACAGAGAGTCAAACAAAATAAAAAATCAAGCAAAGATGTTCCATAGAAAGAAACAAGATACATATTTAAAAATGGACTCTAATGTAACAGTTATATGATTTGACAGATAATTAAAAATAACTTTCATGAAAAAAAATTAACTTTCATGAAGATGCTCACCAAAGACAAGAAAACAATGCATGAAAAAAGTGAGAGTTTCAACAAAGGGATGGAAAATATTAAAAAGTACCAAACAGTAATCATGGAGCTAAAGAACACAATAATTTAACTAAAAATAATTCATTGAAGATTTTAACAGCAGACTAAATCAGCAGAAGAAAGAATCAGTAAATTGCAAGATGAGTCAGTAGAAATAATTCAGTTAGACAAGCAAAAAGAAAAAAAAATGAAAAAGAATGAAGAAATTTTAGGGGATTTAAGGACATCTTTGAGGAAGTAATCATAAGAATCATAGGAATCCCAGAAGAATAGAAAAATGACCAGAAAGCTATTTCGAAAACATAATAACTGAAAATTTCCCAATCTGAAAATGGAAATGGACATCCAGATTCAAGCAGGTGACAGACACCCAAATGATACGAACCCAAAGAAATCCACAAAGTTGAATTTTTAATGAAATAATCAAGTCAAAGACAGACTGATTTTTTCTTTAAAGATTATATTTATTTACTCATGAGAGACACACAGAAAGAGAGAGCCAGAGACACAGGCAGAGGGAGAAGCAGGCTCCATGCAGGGAGCCTGATGTTGGACTCGATCCCGGGTCTCCAGGATCACACCCTGGGCTGAAGGTGGCGCTAAACCATTGAACCACCTGGGCTGCCCAACAGACTGAATTTTGAAGACAAGAAATGGAAAGCAATTTGTCACAAAGAGACCTCCATATCATCATGAGGAAACTTTTCAGCAGAAACCTATAGGCTGAAAGGGAATTATATATTCAAAGGCTGAAACAACAACAACAACAACAACAAAAAGAAAAAGAAAGAAAGAAAAAAGAAAAGAAACAACTGCCAACTAAGATTATGATATCTAGCAAACTCTCAAAAGAAAAAAAAAAAAGATATGACAGACTTTCCCAGACAAACAAAAGCTGAAGGAATTCAGCACCACTGGAGAAGCTGGTTAAGGAATATTGCAGAACACTATATACTGAAATGGTTATGGATAAATAACTTTAAATAATTTTAGTATAAATGTAAAAAAGACAAAAGTATTAAAATAACTATAACTAAAAATATATTAAAGATTTATAATTTAAATAGATGCAAATTGTGATAATGCCTAAAATATGAGTGGAGAAATGAACATACAGAGTTTTTGTCTGCAATGGAACTTATGTTATCAGCTTAAAATAGATTGTTATAACTATGTGATACTTTATATAAGCCCCAAGGTAATTACACATGTACAAAAAATCTAAAGAAGTTACACATACAGAAAAGAGTAGTCAAAGCTTATCAATATAAAAAATACAAAGGAATATAGCAAGAGAGGAAAAGATCAAAGGACTCTAAGACCAACAGAAAACAACAAAATGACAAAGTAGTTCCTTCTCTATTAATGACTTTACAAGTAAGCAGACTAAACTCCCCAATCAAATTACATAGAGAGGCTAAATGAATAAAAAAGAAAACTAACTATATGTTGTGTATGGAAAATTCAATTTAGATTCAAGGACACAAAAAGGCTGAAAGTGAAATGATGGAAAAAGATATTCTATGCAAATGGTAACCAAAAGAGAGTAGGGATGGCTACACTGAAATAAAATTGACTTTAAGCTGAAAAAAAAATCTAGCACAAGAGACAAAGAATATTACATAATTTTAAAAGGTTCATATCATAAGGAAAATATAACAGTTATAAATATATGTGGACTCAACATGTTTACATGTTAGGTACATCTATATTTATATATAGATTTATTTATATATGTATTCCAAAACATATATAATAGATCATATATACTCATATAAACTATGATATATTTATAAATATGCCATTTTTATATAAATATATATTATATGCATATGTATGCATTTATTATATATTGCAAACATTGACAGAACTGAATGAGAAATAGCAGTATAATAATAGTAGAACTTTTTTAAAGATTTTATTTATTTATTCATGAGAGACACAGAAGGAAGGCATAGATATAGGTGGAGGGAGAAGCAGTTTCCTTTCAGGGAACCCAATGTGGAACTCCATCTCAGAACTCCAGGATCATGCCCTGAGCTGAAGGAAGACACTCAATCACTGAGCAACCCAGGCAACCCAATAGTAGTCTTTAATATGCCATTATCAGTAATGGATAGAGCATTCAGAGAGAAACTGAATGAGAAAATATATGACCTGAATAGTACTATAGATCAAATGAATCTAACAGACATATACAAACATTCCACCTTACAGCAGCAGAATACATTTTTTTTTCTCAAGTGCACATGTATATCAGATATTTCTGCAGGGTGGGTTACAAGTCAGGTCACAAAATAAGTCAACAAACTTAAGAAGACTTGAAGTCATACCAGGTATCTCTTCTGACTATAGTGGAATGAAACTAAATAGCAGAAAGAAAACTGGAAAATTCACAAATATGTGAAAATTAAGAACATTCTTCAACACCATTGTGTCAAAGAAGATATCAAAAGTGAAATTTAATAATCCTTTAGATAAATAAAAATACAATATACCAAAATTTATAGACTGTAGCAAAAAGTACTTTAAGAGGGAATTTCATAGCAATAAATGCCTACATTTCAAACGAAGGCTTCCGGCCTGAGATAGTGATGTAGGAAGACCCTGAACTCCCCTCCTCCACAGATACACTAATTCTATACCTATCCATAGAGAAATGCCTCCTGAACCAGTACAGAGGGCTGACTTAACAGCTTCTGCACAACACAGGTAACCAAAAGACACCCCCCCCCCCGCCCCCAACCCTGACACTGCAAACTGCAGGAAGTTAGATAATACTGAAGGACTGTGAGCAGATTTGTCTGCTCTGGGGCACAGAAGAAAAACTGATTTAAAAGAGCAACTACAGGGCAGTCCGGGTGGCTCAGCGGTTTGGCGCCACCTTCGGCCCAGGGAGTGATCCTGGAGACCGGGATCGAGTCCTGCTGAACTCCCTGCATGAAGCCTGCTTCTGCCTCTGCCTGTGTCTCTGCCTCTCTCTCTCTCTGTGTATCTCTCATGAATAAATAAATAAAATCTTAAATAAATAAAATAAAAGAGCAGCTACAATATGAAGAATTAAGTCCTAAAACTCGTTTTTTTTTGAAAGATTTTATTTATTTATTCATGAGAGACAGAAAGAAGCAGAGAGGTAGGCAGAGGGGAGGAACAGGATCCATGCAGGGAGCCTGATGTGGGACTTGATCCTGATACCCCAGGATCATGCACTGAGCCAAAGGCAGACTCTCAAGTGCTGAGCTACCCCGGCGTCCCCTAAAACTCTTCCAAATGGCAGTAGAGTTAGTGGAATTCTCTCCAGCTGGATTGCCTTGAGAGCATCATGGCTTACATTCATCATCCCCTTGACAGAAAAATGGGAGCAGGGTCTGGGCGCTGTATTTGGTTTACCTCCTGAGTCCCAGGCTCCCATCCCACATCAGTGTGTCCATGCTGTAACCAGCATGGTACATACTGAGAACACCTCTGGCTGTGCTCACTACAGCTCCAGCCATCTTGCCCAGGTATCAGAGGACCAAAGCACCCATGAATACTTCAGGTCCACACTATTTCATTGTTAGACAACTTTATAGTGCACCCTGGGCCAAGAATAGTCTGGGACTCCTGGCTCATGCCCACATTGGTTCAAGCCATACTCAGAGTTTGCCCTGTGTGAACTGTTCCAGGAACACTAACCCTAAGAATACATTGACTCCAGCTGCCCTGTTAGGGCATCTCCTGTATGGAGTACCCTGGGACAGCCTGACCCATGCCGACTTTTGCCCATCAAGGTGCCCTCTGTGCTAAACAACCCAGATACCTTAGCTTGAACCAACTTAATCTGAGGCTGTCCTGTAAGAACATCGTCTATGCAGACAGCATCAGGTCCTCCTGGCTTATGCTCACATTGGGTTCTATTGTTCTGCTTATGTGCCCTTTGCACTGAAAAGTCCAAGATCACCCCAGGCCACAGTGACTTTAACTTTAGCTCTCCTTCCAGGGCACCCTCTATAGAGTACCTTGGGATCTCCAGCCCACACCAACCATAGCTCCAAAAGCCAGCCAGTCACCAGGTACTCAGTCGACACAGGTGGTGACTATACATGATACAATTCTGTCAAATTAAGAGAAGTAGCTGTTCTGTCTAATTCATAAAAGCAAATCACAGAATCTCAATCAAAATGAGTACCTTAGAAGAAATGAATAAATTTTGGGGGACATATAATCTTCTAAAA
This sequence comes from Nyctereutes procyonoides, assembly GCF_905146905.1. NCBI lineage: Eukaryota > Metazoa > Chordata > Mammalia > Carnivora > Canidae > Nyctereutes > Nyctereutes procyonoides. The sequence goes on from NW_026575130.1 coordinate 1,730,899, forward strand.
CTAAATCAAGAAGAAATAGAAAAACTGAGCTGACTGATTACTAGAAATCAATTTGAAATAAAAAACCTTTCAACAAAGTTCGGGACCAAATGTCTTCACAGTTTGAATTCTACTACATATTTAAGGAATAGCTAATAACTATTATGAAACTAGACCAAAATATAAAACAGGAGGTTAACAAAATGAAGGGTAAAAATCATATGATCATCTGGACAGATGCAGAAAAAGATTTGACAAAATTCCACATCAACTCATGATTAAAAAGCCTTCACAAAGTGGATTTAGAGGGAACATACTTTAACATAATAAAGGTCATATATAAAAAACTCACCACTAACATCATACTAAATGGTGAAAAATGAAGAGCTTTTCTTCTAGGATCAGGAACAAAAGAAGGATGGCCACTCTCACCATTTTTATTCAACATAGTACTGGAAATCTTCCCCATAAAAATCATACAAGAAAAAGAATTAAAATGCATTCATCCAAATTGGTAAAGAAAAAGTAAAACTATCACTATTTGCAGATAAAATGTTACACACATAAAGTATTCACCAAAAAATATTAGAATAAATTCAGTAAATTTGAAGATACAAAATTAATATACAGCAATCTGTTGCATTTCTATACACATATTGGATTGGAAAAACAAATATTGTTAAAATGACCATATAACTCAAAGCAATCCACAGATTTAGTGTAATTCTATCAGAATACCAATAGCATTTTCACAGAACTGGAACAAATAATCCTAAAATTTGTATGGAACTACAAAACAGCTAAAGCAATCTTGAGAAAGAAGAATAAACCTGAAAGCATCACAATCCCAGATTTCAAACTATATTATAAAGTTCTAAGAATGAAAACAATGTAGTACTGTCACAAAAATAGACACATTGATCAATAGAACATTAAAAGAGAACCCAGAAATAAATCCACACTTTTATGGTCAATTAGTCTACAACACAGGAAGCAAGAATATGCAATGAAGAAGACAGGGTCTTCAATAAATGGTGCTGGGAGAGCTGGAGTGCAACACACACAAGAATAAAACTGGACCACTCTCTTACACCATACACAGGGAAATAAATTAAGTATGAATTAAAGACCTAAATATTAGACATGAAACTATAAAATTCCCAGAAGAATGGTGTCTGCCTTTAGCTCAGATCTTGACCCCTCAAGTTCCCTAGTGGGAGCCTGCTTCTCCCTCTACCTATCTTTCTGCCTCTCTCTCTCTCTCTCTCTCTCTCTCTGTGTGTGTGTCTCATGAATAAATAAATAAATAAATTCTTTAAAGAAGACATTATGAATAATCATATAACAACAAATTAAATAACCTAGTAGAAATAAATTTTCAGAAACGTATAATCTACCAAGACTGTATCATGAAGAAATAGAGTCTAAACTGATTTGTAATGGGTATAGTGATTGAATCAGTAATCAGAAACCTTCTACCAAAGAAAAGCCCAGAACCAAAGAAAAGATTCACTGGTGAATTTTACCAAACACTTAGAGATTATTAATACCAATTCTTCTCAAGCTCTTCTAAAAAATAAAATATAATGGATCTTTTTAAACTCATTTTACATAGTCGATGTTATCCTGAAGCCAAATCCACAAAAAATGAAAAGAAAATTACATCCTAATATTTCTGATGAAAATAAAATAATAAAATATTAACAAACCTAATCTACAGCATGGAATCACATTCCATGACTAAGTGGAATTTATCTCTAGATGCAGATGTTCAACATGTAAAAAACCAATTAATGTGAGATACATTAACAGAATGAAGAATAAAAAGCACATGATTATCTCAGTGTAGAAAAATTTCACAAAATTCAATAATTTTTTATGATAAAAAGTCTCATCAATTTAGGCTGAGTGCAGAAGAACAGAAGAAATAAGTACTGTATATGAAAAGCCCACAGCTAACAGCATACTCAATAGTGAAAAACCAAAAACTTTTCACTAAGATCAAGAACAAGGCAAGTATGCCAAAACTTGTCATTTCTATTTAACATGATACTATAAGTCCTAGGAAGAGCAATTAAGCAAGATAAAGAAAGAACATCTAAAGTGGAAAGGATAAAGTAAAATTGTCCCTATTTGCAGATGATATAGCTTATATGTAGAAAATTCTGAAGACTTCATAAGAAAACTATTATAAGTAATAGACAAATCTGGTAAAGTTGCAGAATTCAAAATCAACATGAAATAGGCCAGAAGGGAAAAAGTAATACAATATAGTATCACTTATATGTGGAATCTAGACATAAGTATGTAAGTAAATAAATAAACGGTTTTATAAAAACAAGAAATTGAATGATGGTCAAGGTGTTGGGAGAAAGAAATAAATGTAAGTGAAAGGGTAGAAACTGCAATTAGAAGAGTTAGTTCTGAAGATCTAACTATAGATATCACACTGTAGCATAATGTCTATGGTTAATAATTTGGTATTTTATACTTGAAAGTTGTTGAGAATAGACCTTAAGCTTTCTCACCAGACACACAAAAAAAGAGTTAACTATGTGAGGTAATGGATGTGTTAATTGCCTTGGTCTTGGTATCACTCCTCATTGTACACCTCTATCAAATAATGCTGTACACTTTAAGTGTACATATAATTATATTTCTCAACTATTCCTTGATAAATCTGGAGGAAAAATCAGTTGTATTTCTATGTACTTAAAACAGACTATCTGAAAAAAAATAGAAAAAATAATACCATTTATAATAATGCCAAAAAGAATAAAATACTTAGGAATAAACTTACCTAAGGAGCTAAAGACTTACAGACTAAAAACTATAAAACATTGATGAAAGAAATTAGAGACAAATGGAATGTGTTCATTAATTGGAAGACTAATATTGTTAAAAATGTCTATATAAATACCCAAATCAATCTACAGATTTGATGCAATTCCTACAAAAATTTCAGTATCATGTACAGAAAAAAAATCCTTAAAATCATACAAAACCACAAAACAGCATGAATAGCTAAATATATATTGAGAAGAATAAAAATGGACATATCTCACTTCCTGATTTCAAAATATTTTACAAGTCCTCAGTAATCAAAGCAGTATGGTCATGGCACAAAAACAGACGTATCTAACAACAGAAGAGAATAGAGATTCTAGGAATGAGACCACACATATACAGTGCATTGATCTTCAACAAGGATGTTGAGAATATACAATAGGAAAAGAATAGTCACTTTGACAAATGGTTTTGGAAAAACTATATCTCCATGAGCAGAATAATGTAATTGGAGCCTCTTCTTAAACCATTTCAAACATTAATTCAAAATGGATTAAAGACTTAAAAGAACGGAAACTTTAAAACTATGAGGCAAATAAAAGAAAAAAAAACTTTCTGACATTGGTCATGGCAATGATTTTATTGATATGACACAAAAAGCATAGGCAACAAAACAAAAAATAAAGAAGTAGAACTAAAAACTATACAATAAAAGAATCAATCAATAGAGTGAAAAGACAATATAAAATATTGGAGAAAATGTTTGCAAACAATACATTTGCTAAGTGGTTAGTCTCTAAAATATATAGGGAATTCTTATAACTCAATAATTAAAAAATATTAAAAAATAGGCAGAAGACTTAAATAGACATTTCTCTAAAGAAGACATACAAATGGCTGAAAGGTATATAAAAAAGTGCTCAACGAATTATCAGAGATAAGAAAATCAACATCACAATGAGATCACCTCACACATGTCAGTGTGGCTGTTATCACAAAAGCAAAACACAAGTATTAATGAGATATCCAAAAACATCAAATGCATAGTCAAAGAGTAGAATGGTGGTTGCTAGGGTTACGGGGTAGGCAAAAATGGGGAGTTATTAACCAATAGGCATAAAGTTTTAGTCAAGCCGGATGAATAAACTCGAGAGATCAATAGAATATATATCTAAATACTTGTTAAGGACATAGATCTTTGTTGTAATTTTGCCTATAAAACAAGTTTTTATAAAGAAGACAATTTTTACTATCACTTTTGAATAATTTTTTATATTTGACCTCTTGAGTATATGTGCTGCCAAGGAGAGCACTGTATTTGTCCTCTTGAATGTGACACTCTTGCCCTAACCTTTTTAAAAACTTCTTTCATTTCTTTGTCTCTATCTTCATAGTATATTTCTATGGCTTTTCCACACTGTCTTTTAACCATGTTCTGGGGACTATCTGTAGTCCTGACCCTATGTGACTCACATTCATATACCATCTTCCTACTTGGCATCTTTGCTTGAATATATTTAAATGTCTCTATTGAAAAAAAATGTACTGAAGACAATAGATGACATTTGAGAGATGATGTGAAATTAGGCTGTCTATTCTTACTTTTAAATTTTAATTATTTTTTTTTAAATTTTATCATTTCACATCAGATCCAGAAAAATACTCTTAAAACATTTATAGTGTTATTTCATGAAAAATAATACTATAAAGTCATACAGTTTTTGTCAAATACAATGAGAATGAAATCTAAGAAACACTATTTTTTCGTTTTTTAAGATTTTATTTATTTATTTTAAAGAGAGAGAGAGAGAGAAAAAGAGAGAGTGAGCTGGATTTACAAAGAGCTGGACCCTGCAAGCTAGCCCCAGCTTTTGTATGAGCTCATTTTCCCTTGACTTTATCCAATGGGCAGCAATGGTGAGAGAGTTGAAGAAAAGGGAAAGGAAAAAGCGTATTTTGCCATTGTTCTGTTTCCAGTGGTGCATGCCATGGGATCTGATTCTCTTCAGGGGCTTTAGATGTCATCCACAGACCTGCCATAACTGCAGCTTCTACAAATGAGGCTAGCTTCAGATACACTTCCTCCTCTCATTTGTCCTTATGGGTGGAGCAATTTCCTGCTCTTGATCAGTTCCAGGTAGCCTCATCTGGCAAATTCTATGGCTATAAATCACACAGTTGTCATAGTGAGCCATCATTTATAATTCTTTGCTCCCAAATAATTAATTGTATTAAATATTTTTAAAATAGTATTTTTCATGTATTAAGTACCATCTGACCTTTTTATTTCTCATTTGCATGACTTTTTTTTTTAACGTAATCCTTAGGATTTTAGAGTTTATAACTCCTTTCCATTCTTCTTTGGTTAAATGACGGGCAGTTTCTCAAATAAACAAATTTCCCCATTCTTTATACGTCTATCTTTAATCATAATTTATCATTATCTACTATTTCAATGCATTTACCTTTTTTTCATTAGCAAATCCAAAAATACAATATTAACTAAGTTATAATACTGTTTACATAATCAACCTAATTGGTTGATATTACAAATTTGGAATTTGAAATTTCAAACCCAGTGGTTTCTGGGAATTTCAGGCTAAAATACTCTTTTTATTGTATGGAGAATTGCTTCCACTTCACAATATACTTGAATTAGATTGGCCAAAATGAGCTAAACTAAATGCCATACCTAATTCCTGAATAATTAAATTCCCCATCATATATTTATAAGATATGATTTAATTAGTACTTGCCTTCTTTGTTTGCTAGGCTAAAGATAATATGTACATCAATGCAGAAATGTGATATGAGAAGTAAAGATAAAAATAATTTTTAAAATGGATAGGAGCTGCAGAGAAAATGACAAAATAGGAGGACCCTAAGTTCACCTAGTTCCACAGATACAACTAGATAACAGTCACATTGCTTAAATATTCCAGACACAAAAGACCCACAGAAGAGCTCCATAACTAAAGGTAGAGAAGATGCCACGTCGGAGGAAGGTAGGAAAGGCAGAAACATGATTTGAGACCTAAAGGGACAATGACCATCAGTGGGCAGGGAAAGCTGGGAACATAGTGAAGGTGAGAGATAATCATGCCAGGGACGCTGCAGCAGGAAGATGAACCCTCATGATATTTAGTTTTGAAAGCTAGAGGTGCCAAATTTCAGAAGTTCTTATGAACAGTTAAACCTAAAGCCTCCCCACTGGGAGAGCCCTGAGGGTATTTAGAAGCTGAGTCTGACCTTTTTTTTTTTTGTAATAATAAATTTATTTTTTAATGGTGTTCAATTTGCCAACATACAGAATAACACCCAGTGCTCATCTCGTCAAGTGCCCCCCTCAAGCCAACCACCCAGTCACTCCCACCCCCTGCCCTCCTCCCCTTCCACCACCCCTAGTTCGTTTCCCAGAGTTAGGAGTCTTCATGTTCTGTCTCCCTTTCTGATATTTCCTACCCATTTCTTTTCCCTTACCCTCTATTCCCTTTCACTATTATTTATATTCCCCAAATGAATGAGACCATATAATGTTTGTCCTTCTCCGATTGACTTATTTCACTCAGCATAATACCCTCCAATTCCATCCACGTTGAAGCAAATGGTGGGTATTTGTCATTTCTAATGGCTGAGGAATATTCCATTGTATACATAGACCACATCTTCTTTATCCATTCATCTTTCGATGGACACCGAGGCTCCTTCCACAGTTTGGCTATTGTGGACATTGCTGCTAGAAACATCGGGGTGCAGGTGTCCTGGCGTTTCATTGCCTTTGGGGTAAATCCCCAGCAGTGCAATTGCTGGGTCGTAGGGCAGGTCTATTTTTAACTCTTTGAGGAACCTCCACACAGTTTTCCAGAGTGGCTGCACCAGTTCACATTCCCACCAACAGTGCAGGAGGGTTCCCCTTTCTCCGCATCCTCTCCAACATTTGTGGTTTCCTGCCTTGTTAATTTTCCCCATTCTCACTGGTGTGAGGTGGTATCTCATTGTGGTTTTGATTTGTATTTCCCTGATGGCAAGTGATGCGGAGCATTTTCTCATGTGCTTGCTGGCCATGTCTACGTCTTCCTCTGTGAGATTTCTGTTCATGTCTTTTGCCCATTTCATGATTGGATTGTTTGTTTATTTGCTGTTGAGTTTAATAAGTTTAATAAGTTGGATACTAGCCCTTTATCTGATATGTCATTTGCAAATATCTTCTCCCATTCTGTAGGTTGTCTTTGAGTTTTTTTGACTGTATCCTTTGCTGTGCAAAAGCTTCTTATCTTGATGAAGTCCCAATAGTTCATTTTTGCTTTTGTTTCTTTTGCCTTCATGGATGGATCTTGCAAGAAGTTGCTGTGGCCAAGTTCAAAAAGGGTGTTGCCTGTGTTCTCCTGTAGGATTTTGATGGAATCTTGTCTCACATTTAGATCTTTCATCCATTTTGAGTTTATCTTTGTGTATGGTGCAAGAGAGTGGTCTAGTTTCATTCTTCTGCATGTGGATGTCCAATTTTCCCAGCACCATTTATTGAAGAGACTGTCTTTCTTCCAGTGGATAGTCTTTCCTCCTTTGTCAAATATTAGTTGACCATAAAGTTCAGGGTCCATTTCTGGGTTCTCTATTCTGTTCCATTGATCTATGTGTCTGTTTTTGTGCCAGTACCACACTGTCTTGATGACCACAGCTTTGTAGTCCAACCTGAAATCTGGCATTGTGATGCCCCCAGCTATGGTTTTCTTTTTTAAAATTCCCCTGGCTATTCGGGGTATTTTCTGATTCCACACAAATCTTAAAATAATTTGTTCCAACTCTCTGAAGAAAGTCCATGGTATTTTGATAGGGATTGCATTAAATGTGTAAATTGCCGTGGGTAACATTGACATTTTCAAATATTAATTCTGCCACTCCATGAGCATGGAATATTTTTCCATCTCTTTGTGTCTTCCTCAATTTCTTTCAGAAGTGTTCTTCTATAGTTTTTAGGGTATAGATCCTTTACCTCTTTGGTTAAGTTTATTCCTAGGTATCTTAGCCTTTTGGTGCAATTGTAAATGGGATCGACTCCTTAATTTCTCTTTCTTCAATCTCATTGTTAGTGTATAGAAATGCCACTGACGTCTGGGCATTGATTTTGTATCCTGCCACGCTACCAAATTGCTGTATGAGTTCTAGCAATCTTGGGGTGGAGGCTTTTGGGTTTTCTATGTAGAGTATCATGTCATCAGCGAAGAGGGAGAGTTTGACTTCTTCTTTGCCAATTTGAATGCCTTTAATGTCTTTTTGTTGTCTGATTGCTGAGGCTAGGACTCCCAGTACTGTGTTGAATAGCAGTGGTGAGAGTGGACATCCTTGTCTTGTTCCTGATCTTAGGGGAACGGCTCCAGTGCTTCCCCACTGAGAATTATGTTTGCTGTGGGCTTTTCATAGATGGCTTTTAAGATGTTGCCCTGCCGTAAGCAGCCTGAGAGGATACAGCATAGAACCAGCAGTTTGAAAAATGCCAGGCACAGACAGGAGGGATTAACCCATCCTATAACGTGGCCCCATGAGATAGGAATCTCAGAAAGGCCCATCCAGGAACAAAGGAGCCAGCAGATGCCATTTGCCTCCCCCATCCCCCAGCATAAACACATGGCCACCTGTGGGAACCTATACTAGCTACCCAAAGGCTTGCACTAAGCCTCATCCTCTTTGCTTCCAAGGATAGACTACCCTTTCCTATTACACATGCCTCAATCCCAGTGCTGCAGGGCCCTTCCTCCCCCCCATAAGATCAATTAAACCTTGTCAACATTGCATCTCTCACCTACACCTTTTGTGCTTTGGCAGTTTTCGAAGCAGCCAGCCTTGTGAAAGTCTGATGCATTCCTTGTTAGAACAAACAATCCTAAAATTTGTATGGAACCATAGAAGATCTAAATATCCAAACCAATCTTGAAAAAGAAATGTGAACTTAGAGTTATCACAGTTCCAGACTTAAAGTTACCTTACAAATCTGTAGTAATCAAAACAGTATAGTACTGGCACAAAAATAAACACATAAATCAATAGAATAGAAAGTCCAGAAATAAACTCACCATAATTGATCAGTTAATCTTTTTATGAGGCAGTAAAGAATATCCAATGGGACAAAAACAGTCTCCAGCAAATGGTGCTGGGAAAAATAGAAAGTTTATATTCAAAAGAATGAAACTGGATCACTTTCTCACACCATACACAAAAATAAACTTGAAGTAGGTAAAAGACCTAAATGTGAAAACTGAAACCATAAAGTCCTAGAAAAGAACACAGTAACTTCTTTGATATCAGCCATATAATTTCTTTCTAGATATGTCTCCTGACATTTTTCCAAACAAGTTTCCTGAGGCAAGGGAAATAAATGCAAAAAATGACTATTGGGAATATATCAAAATAGAAAGCTTTTTGCACAGCAACATGTAGAAGAATGAAACTGGACAACTTTCTTACACCATACACAAAAATAAATTCAAAATGGATGAAAAACCTAAATGTAAGACAGGAAAGCATCAGAATCCTAGAGGAGAATACAGGCAGCAACCTCTTTGACCTCAGCCATAGCAACTGCTTATTAGACAGGTCTCCAGAGGCAAGGGGAACAAAAGCAAAAATGAACTATTGGGACCCCATCAAGATAAAATATTCTTTACAGCAAAGGAAATAATCAACAAAACTAAAAGACAACTGACAGAATGGGAGAAGATATTTGCAAATGGAAATTGCAAATCCAGAATCTATAAAGAACTCTTCAAAACCAATACCCCAAAATAAATAATCCAGTTAAGAAATGGGCAGAAGATATGAACAGATATTTCTCCAAAGAAGACATACATATGAAAAGATGCTCACACTTATTTGAAGGAAATATCGAAACTGCAATGAGATACCACCTCATATCTGTCAGAATGGCTAAAACTAACAACTCAGGAAATAACATGCTGGCAGGGATTCAGGGAAAGGGGCACCCTTTTGCAGTGCTAGTGAGAATGCAAACTGGTGCAGCCACTCTAGAAAATAGTATGGAGGTTCCTCAAAAAAGTTTAAAATAGAACTAATTTATTACCCACCTCTGCTCTACTGGGTATTTACCCAAATACTGATTCACAGGAATACCTGAACCCTAATGTTTGTAGCAGCATTACCTACAATAGCCAAAACATGGAAATAGCACCAACGTCCATCAACTGATGAATGGATAAAGAGGCTGATGAATGGATATATGTATCTATATCTATATCTATATATAATAAATGGAATATTAGTCATCAAAAAGTATGAAATCTCACCATTTGCAATATGAGTGGAACTAGAGTGTATTATGCTAACTGAGATAAGTCAGTCAGAGAAAGGCAATACCCTATGATTTAACTCATGGAATTTAAGAAACAAAACATGAATATAGGGGAAGGGAAGGAAAAATATTTTATTTTAGATAAAAACACAGAGGAAGGCAGATCATAGGAGACTCTCAACTATAGAGAAAAAACAGTGTTACTGGAGGGAGGTGGGTGGGGGCATGGGCTAAATGAGTGATGAGTATTAAGGAAGGCATTTACTGGGATGAGCACGGGGTGTTATTTGAAAGTGAGGAATCATTAAATTCTACTCCTGAAACCAGGACCACTATATGTTAACTAACTTGAGTTTCAATTTAAATTTTTTTAAAATTTTTATTTATTTATGATAGTCACACAGGGAGAGAGAGAGAGGCAGAGACACAGGCAGAGGGAGAAGCAGGCTCCATGCACCGGGAGCCTGACGTGGGATTCGATCCCGGGTTTCCAGGATCATGCCCTGGGCCAAAGGCAGGCACCAAACCGCTGCGCCACCCAGGGATCCCTCAATTTAAATTAAAAGTATATTGGGACACCTGGTTAGCTCAGCAGTTGGGTGCCTGCCTTTGGCTCAGATTGTGATCCCAAGATCCGGGATTGAGTTCTGCATGGGGCTCCCTGTGAGGAGCCTGCTTCTCCCTCTGCCTGCATCTCTCCCTCTCTCTCTCAGTCCATGTCTCTCATGAATAAATAAATAAATCTTTAAAAAAATAAAAATTAAAAATATATTAAAAATAAAAGCAGACAATGGGACGCCTGGGGAGCTCAGTGGTTGAGTATCTGCCTTCAGCTCAGGGCATGATTCTGGGGTCTGGGATCAATTCCGGGGTTGGGCTTCTTGCAGGGAGTCTGCTTCTCCCTCCGCCTATATCTTTGCCCAAATTTCTCTGTGTCAATGAATGAATGAATGAATGAATGAATGAATAAATAAATAAATAAATAAATAAATAAATAAATAAATAAATAAAATATCTTTTAAAAAAATAAAAGCAAGGGATCCCTGGGTGGCGCAGCGGTTTGGCGCCTGCCTTTGGCCCAGGGCACGATCCTGGAGACCCGGGATCGAATCCCACGTCGGGCTCCCGGTGCATGGGGCCTGCTTCTCCCTCTGCCTATGTCCCTGCCTTGTCTCTGCCTCTCTCTCTCTCTGTATGACTATCATAAATAAATAATTAAAAAAAATAAAAGCAAGCAAAACATGAAAAAGGAAGGTTTTCTCAAGAAAAGTAAAAGAAGGGACACCTGGGTGGCTCAGTGGTTGAGCATCTGCTTCAGCTCAGGGAGTGATTCCAGGGTCCTGGGATTGAGTCCCATATCAGGCTTCCTTCATGGAGACTGTTTTTCCCTCTGCCTATGTCTGTGTCTCTCTCTCTCTGTGTCTCTCATTAATAAATAAATAAAATCTTAAAAAATACTGCTGTATTTCTAAAAACAAAAAAAGAAAAAGAAAGAAAGAAAGGCAGAAAAAAAGAAAGGAAGGAAGAAGAAAGGAATAAAAGAAGGAAGGAAGGAAGGAAGGAAGGAAGGAAGGAAGGAAGGAAGGAAGGAAGGAAGGTGTAGGAAAGTCTGTAAAATATCCTCGAGACTGAAAAAACACTTTCAGACTGAAAAACAATGCAAGCCACTCCATATCATTTACAGATAATTTTATCCAGGGTAACTTACTGACAGGAGGATCCATCAGACAAATCATTGAAGCACTAGTCAGCTTTTCTCCACAACTTGTATTGAGTGAGGGGCATCGTGTTCAAGTCAAACAGTAGTTATCTAAATTGGTGCCATCTGTGCACCAGTCATTTCTACTAGTCATCTAAAGGGGTGCCTTCTGTGTGCCATTTTAAGGAAGATTAGAACAAGCCTTTCTGTGTTTAGAACATACATTAACCTTCAAGGGATCTGGAACTTGTAGCCCCAAGGGACTGCACAGGTATGAACAAGATTGAGGATCAAAGATGGAGTTAGTGTTGTTAGCACTCCTACACCAGTGCATATAAGGAACTCAATAAATATTTGGTTACCTCAAAAAATAAATAAATAAAAATGACCCTGAGTAGTAACTAAGCTAGCTGAATTTAAAAATATATCTTTCAGGAGGAAGTGTTTATAGTTACATATTAACCACTTAATATTATGAAAATAATGACAAACAAAATTACTTATATAAAAATAAATCAATCCAATCGAATATGCATTCTCATTTCTATTGGATATTTCCATGTATGACACCTTTTCTGTTTTGAATTTCAGAGGGACATTTAAATACATTATTTTCAACGCTTTGAGATACAAAGTGAATATTATTAGGATAACAAAATTGTATGCCTGGTAGCTATGAAAAACTGATTTTAATTCATTGTATTGTTCTGTAATGATTTAGATGATTACTTTCAGAGTCTCTTCACATATCAAAAGTTATTTGTAAAAGATCATTGTCCTTTTTGGTAAGAAATCATATCTTAAATTTTAATTAGAAAACAATAATCTAACATAATTATAAAATAACCTTGTTTTATAGTTTCTATCATTCTTAAAGTACCTACTGGTGTCCAAACATTGTTTCAACGGTCTACGATGCCAATGACAAATTATGTTTTGTCTTTTTTCTGGTTCATATCAATGACTTCGAGCAGATGGCTTTATCAATTTCTTTTTAAAATATGACTTTCTTAATTAAGAACAGAGCTTTTTAAAATTTTATTATTATTATTATTATTATTAGTAGTAGTTAGTAGTATTCTATTCAGTACATTATGTTAGCATGTAAAAATCATGGAGCATTCCTCCTAATGATATTGAGCATCATCAAGATAAACCATTAAAATGTGTGGCTTCAGACAATCAATGAATATAATTTGGAAAGATAAAACAATAGAGCATTATATGTGGAAAATATTTTTAATGAAGACTAAATAGTAGACTTCAATGGCATGAGAAAAAGAATATGACTAGAGTATACATCTGATGAAAAGGTTTAAGGGCAGGTTTATGTGGTTCTTAAGATTTAACCTTTGGAAAAGAGTTGAGGGAATGGATTAAGGCAGGTTATTAGGCATAATCTTCACTTGCAACAGTCTTAAGTGGAAATATTTTTTTGTAGTGATAATGACCAGGTTAGGTTTATTTCTGTAGCAGCAACATGTGAAGATGGATCTGATTTAATACAAACATGAAGTTTTGTTCACTGGTTAATGTCAAGTCTTTTGTTATTGTCGTTTAAATATTTTATTTATTTATTTTAGAGAGAGAGAGAGAAAGAGAGAGAGAGAGAGCTTGAGCACAAGTGAGGAGGAGGGGCAGAGGGAAAAGGAGGAGATTCCATGTTAAGCAGCAGGAGGCAGGACCAACATGGGGCTCCAGCCAAGGACGTGGAGATCATGACCTGAGCCAAGGTAGAGGCTTAACCGACTGAGCCACCCAAGCTCCTCAGAGAAATCATTTATTTTAATACATAAATATTTTATGATCTTGAGTTAGAAAAATATTTTACTTCCATTAAGTGAGAAATAAGGCTTTTATCAACGGTAAACTCAAAAACAAACATTTTGCTATGCTTACCAGTTCTGTTTCAGAGATTTGAAGAGAATTAATGATGGGGATGGCTTTTTCCCCTGAGAAATTTGGAGCTTTCATAGCAAAATCAAAGGCTGGAGCTGTTGTGAAAGCTGAGGGCTATAATTACCTGAAGACTTTTTCACTCACTTCGGGTAGCAAGTCTAGGATGACTTAATGTAGAGTCTGCTGACATAAGCACCTGCCCTTTTCTTGTGGTTTAGCTGGTATTTGGCTTTCAAAACAGCAAGAATTAATTACAAAAAAGAAAAACTTAAAAACTCTGTAATAATACCAATAAGATGAATTTGCTTAAAAATTAACTTAACTCATTAAGGGTACCAGCAGGATGATAAACCTATTTCCCCAGTAAGAGTCATTTTCTTTCTATTTTTTTTTTAGTCATTTTCTGAGGTCTTCCTAGCCCAAGAAATTATAGTGTCTGATTAAAGTTGAGATTGTTTATTTTGATTAAGCTGAACCATAAACACTATGTAACAAATGATGATTTTAAAGAATATGTGTTCATATCCAAAGATTTCTGTGTAAAATTATACATGGTAATGTAAACAACTTAATTATAAATGGAAATTTGGAATGGAACCATTTTCCCACTTAAAGCTATAATGAGCTAAATGGTTGTCTGTCAAGAACAGCATTATACAGCCACACAAGTTTATACATATATGATGATGCTTAGGTTTGAAGTCTAACCAACACCAGATGTGGTTTTTACATTCATGATAGGTAAAGATTATTTTGTATTTTCATTGGCTTTGTCATATGAAAAAATAATTTTTCTGATGCATTATTTTTGTATTATCCTAAATGTCTAATATCTGTATCAGTTACATTTTCTGACTTATTTAAGCATTTATTTTTTGTTTCAGGTGCACAATTATAGAATATAAATGTATAACTTTTTTGGAGTCAGTTGGAACCAACTTTAAAATAGATTTCTCTCCGTAGAATTTAATATTAATGATACCATTATATAAAAAGAGCTTTCCAAGTAGCACATAGTTTTCATTAAAGTAAGTACTCTCCTTGCTTTCCCAAAACAGTCAATACATTTGTTTCACTTCTCTTTCACTTTTCAAAATCAACTAAGATGAAAAGGGATAAACTGATTTAAACATACCAAATTACAATGCAAAAATGCAAAAGAGTAAAAAAAGTATTTAGTGCTGGCGTGTAATACAATATGAAGAATCCTGTAGTTCAAATCCAATTGGATTTATAATGCAATTTCTACATTGGAATGATTCAGTTGTTATTCTAAACAGAAAGTCATGAGATTCCTCACTGAAAAAAAAATACTAGAGGAAAATTTATTTAGTGATGGGAGAGGAATATATCATCAGTATTACATATCTTTTGATCAGAATTCTATTTTTGAGATACATGCAGCACATGAGCTTCTTTACAATGATTTACAAGGAAATAGATCATATTGAACATAGCTTCACTTTTAAAACTGTTAGACTGACATTTTACATTTTCAAGATCTCCTTTCTGTTAGGGCAACATTTAACCCAGAAAGTTGAATTTCTTCACCAAATAACCTTGAAAATGATAACCTTATTCACATAAAATACCATATTTCACACTCTAAAGGACATTTCAATCAGGGAACAAATTCTGTTATTAAGAACATCAGATGTAGTTATCGGTGGTTTCGATTTTACAGACAAGAATACCCATTAGAGGTTAAAAACTGTATATACAAGATGTATATATCTTTGTACTTTTGGCAACCAAAATGAAAACAAAATAATTTTGAGGCCAGAGATTCTCCTACTCTTTTTTGCTTAATTAACGATGAGAAAGATTACTCATGATTTCTCTTCTAAATGACAGTAGCATGAAAAACTTTCCCAAAATATTTTTGTACTTCATTGGTATTTAGGCATATTGATAGAATTGCTTTGAGGAAAGAAATAGCAATTGAAGAATTACATGTTATAAAATATAGAAAGCTTAGTAGGGGTAAATATTGTCATCTCAGTATTTACAATCATTAAATAACAATTTATCAGAGAGTATTTTTTAAAAAGATATTTATTTATTAGAGAGAGAGAGAGCGTGTGTGCACAAGTGAGGGGAGGGGCAGAGGGAGAAGGAGAGGAAGAAGCAGACTCTCTGCTGAACAGGGAGCCCAATGCCTGGCTCAGTCATAGGACCCCCAGATCATGATGTAAGCTGAAGTAGATGTTTAACCTATTGAGCCACCTAGGCACCCCTATCAGAGAGTATTTTATATCATATATGAAAATTAATGTTAAAGGTAAACACTTAAAAGATTTATACACAATTTTGAAACCTCATTAGTAGCTTCAGTCATCATCATCATATTTGTTACACTGAAAACTTTCTGTACTCTCAAATCTACTCTTAAATGGCTTTGTAGAAAATAATTCATTATATAAAAATGCTCTCAAATACTAGATTTACCTCATTTGCTTCAGTTAGAAAAATAAACGACAGACAACTAGAATTTTTAAAACCTATTTCCAGATCACAAAGGCAGAAAATAAAAGATATCTATAATCTCTAAGGTTTTTTGTTCATCTATGAAGATTTCTGGAACATAAGACTGATACATACAATGGTTCATAAAGGCCTTTTTTTTTTTTTACTTTTTATTTGACAGATGCTGAGAACATAGCCTTGATATGTTTCTAGCACTATGCAGCTAAAGGAACTCTTGTTTTTCCAGGGCAATGCTCTACCATACTATGTTATTCCCTCTCCCACCCCAGAGTTGGAGCTAGTCATTCCAATAAGTGCTTAGATGTACATTCCACCTACAGTTTCATTTTTTGTAATACATGATGTGGTGTATCACTTAATATATGATATGGATAATTATCTATAGATATATGCCTAAATTATATATATATGTTTAATAAGCTGATAATATCACCTTACAATTTAATGCATCAAAGAATGCTTATATAATATAAAGAACATTTTACTATATTGAAAACCATCACTGTATTGAGCCCTAATACTGTCAAAAATTTACTAGTTCAGAGATTTACAGAGAGTAAATAGCACACAGAGAAGATGAATATTTGATAAATACATTTCCTAAACTTTATAACAATTCTCATCATCTTAGTTTATCCACTCAAAATAATACCCATTAATTCTTTAAATGGCAAATACACAATTGCATTTTATACAATAAAATATATATTTTAAAATGGAAAGAATACATTAGGGTACAAGGTAATGAACTTTCAATTACATCTGATGATTATGACTTTTGTTTTGATATAATCTAGTGTTTTAATTAAATCTGTAATTCTCTTCATTTCTAAAAGATACTCTCCATTCTTTAGTACTACATTTAAATAAGTGGTTTTCCACTACAATTTACACTAACCAACTACAAATTTTGATATTATTTCTCAATGACTTAAATCTGTATTATTCACCTTAAAACAAACTTGGAGTATATAAAAATTATGATATGGTTCATCAGTTGACACATCACTGACTACATTTTAAGTGCCATATATATTACTACTCAAATTCAAATGTTTTTTAAAACACTAATGAAGGGGTGCCTGGGTGGCTCAGTAGGTTAAGCATCTGCCTTTGGCTCAGGGCATGATCCCTGGGGTCCTGTGATCAAGCCCCTTGTTGGGTTCCCAGTTCAACAGGGAGTCTGCTTCTCCCTCTGCTCCTCCCCTGCTCATGCTCTTTCTCTAGCTCTTTCCCTCTCTCTCTCTCAAATAAATACAATCTTGAAAAAATTTAAATAAATAAAATACTCATGACACAAAGTATACATAAGATCTGTATCAGTTTCATAGTTTTAAGTATTTCGAAGATATGGCAATTCTCAGAAACCAAACAAAATCAAGTGATCTCAGTCACTAGACAATTGCTTCCATTGAGGATTTCCAGTAATCTTTTTGGTCTATTTTGAAAACTTTCATAGTTTTTCTTTTATCGTATTTGAATTATTACTTCCTTTATCACTTTCATGTAGTTTAGCTCAATAATTGATCAGAAATCTACTTGGTATTACAGTTTAGAAAATTGTGTTTATATTAAATCATGTCCCGGTTGGGAATATGGAGACCTGACTTTTAATTTATTTTATTTTATTTTTTAAATTTTATTTATTTATTCATGAGAGACACAGAGACAGAGAAAGATGCAGGGACACAGACAGAAGGAGAAGCAGGCTCCATGCAGGGAGCCCGACATGGGACTCAATCCCGGGTCTCCAGGATCATGCCCTGGGCTGAAGGCCACGCTAAGCCACTGAGCCACCCGGGCTGCCCGAGACCTGACTTTTTAAAGGCATATGAATGATCTCATTATTTGTTCAACTCTATTTAAAATATTGCATCTCTATTAATTATAATGCAGCAGTATACCATCTATGAAAAATAGACTTTGGGTAGTCAAATTTAAAAAAAATAGCCCTTTAACTGTTTATGAGAAAATAATCCTTCAACTTGATTTTCTTAGTTTCCAAATATTGAACACGGTCATTTAGCCATATGTGTACACATATTGAAGATAATGTGATGCTTTTTTTAACTGCAAGGGATTCCTTAACAGTTAATATTCTTTGGTGAGCAATCTCTAAGATGGCCTCCAGTGATCTCCACCTCCTGGTATTCCTAGTGACTCCTTTCTGAACAGTGGAATATGATAAAGATGCCACTTCTGTGATTAGGTTAAAAGATATCTATAACCTCTTTCTAGCATACTACATACTATTTACTCTTTCTCTTGATGGTTTGATAAAGCATATGGCAATGTCAGTGAGGCTCCTGTGGCCAGAAATAAGGCTGACGACTAGCCAGTTGCTGGCTAGAAAATGAGACACAATCCAATAGCCCCAAAACAAGTGAATCATGGTAACTACTACATAAATGAATTTAGAATTGAATCCTTCCCAAATCAGGCTTTGAAATGAGACCTAAGGTCTAGCTGATACCTTAGTTGTAGCTTGATGAGAGACCCTCACATCAGATTGTTGACTCTCAAGAATTGTGAAATGATAAGTGTATTTGTCATGTTAGCCTTTAAGTTTGCCATAATTTGTGACATAGCTTATAAAACAATACATGTTTCTTACTAGTTTTAGAAAGAAATCTATCAGTTTTACTCATTGTTTTCTATGCCCACACTAACTTTTTTGGTATTCAAGTAATTTTTTAGATGGATCAGATCTCTTCTCAACTTACAAAGCATGGAAATAATCTCTACTGTTATATTGAAGAAATCAGGTGTATAGTTAATCATTTATTAATGTAGTTGAGTCTTTATCAAACTAAGGAATTTCATAGTTTTATTCCAATATTGCAAACTTTTCTAAATCTGATTACCAAGAAAATATAGTTTAGAGATAACAAAAGAAAAAAAATATTTTCCCCATATCTGAAGAGACCTGGACTTGAGTATTTATATTTAATGGAGAGGGAAAAATCAAGTAGTATCTCGAGTTCCTCAGCATCTCATAGTACTTTACATAGTTGTTGTACACATTTAAGATACTGAATCTCGCTGGGAATACGAGGCACCACATGTATGATGACTTATAGAGAACCTTACTATATCATTAATATTAATAAATGTAGATGCTCTTATCAAAGTCTAGCAGTTTTGTAGAATTTGAATACACTATTAATCAAAAGTGCTGAATAACTGATTTCGTTCACATTTTTGCTAATTCATTATGTTCATCCTTGATTCTATCTTAATTTAGCCTGCATAGGATAAATTTAGTGCTTCACTTGAAAATATATGAAATTTTAATAGACAGTATTTCACAATTGGTTGATTCATTAAGTGGTTTAAAAATGCATGTACACCAGAGCACTAACATCAGAAAATATGTAAAAATACTCAGTTTTAGCACTGAGACATTTCACTTTTAAGATTGGAAAATGTATCTCTGGGAAAAGAAAAGGAATTCCTCTTTATAAAAACTATTTATAAAAAAAATAAATAAAAATTTCAAAAAACTATTTATATTCTATAAGGAAACTATATTCCAGAAGGACAAAAAAATCTCAATGGTTAAAATGTACAAGCCTATTACAAAGTGTCCTGATGAAAATGAACAAGGAGAGTTTATGACAGATATCGGAATGACCTTTAATGGTAATCAGTAAAACTAAGTGAGTCAGGTCAAAGGATTGGCATGTGTTATTAATATTGAATAGAGAAATATTTAGTCATTGTATCTGGTAGTTACTCATTCCTTAACTATACACAGGGTACTTGTACAGCCCCTAGTTATATGTGCTGGCTCATATTCTGCTCTCAAAAAGCTCTAGATCTAGGGGAAGAAATGGTAAAGATTTGCATAAATTGCTAGGGGTTTTTGAGCTTATGAACACATAATTTACGGTGAGGATTCCTCAATGATGCTTGCCAAATAGCTGCTAAAACAGATAATATTAAATGTATGTGTATCTTAGTGGGCTAAGGTGTGAATAAAATTTTAAATACTTTTGATGTTTACCATTAAAGAACAAAATGAAGATTAACTAAACTACAAAAAAGGGGAAACATTAAAATGAAGTAAAAGAAATTTAAATATAATAAAAGTAAATTCAGAAAAGTTGGTCATCATATTGGCAAGAATTAACTTTTAAACAGGACAGAAATATTAGTAACACTTCATTCCTTAAACTTGCTACTTATGGAGAGATTTGCTCATAATGGTGCCAGTCTCCTAATTAGATTTCTAAACTTCTGATCCTGTGGGATAAAACAAAGTTCCTATTGTGACTTTCGTAGAGGAAAGAAAGTGGACGATAAAGGTGCAAAGTGCATGTCTATCTTGGGATCTTAATCACTTTCACCATATTTCCTACCATCTCCTTTACATTCTCATTCTAGCCCTATTCCAAGGCTCCATCCTCTCTGCTTTTTCCTAAAGTTTGCATCTGTCTGGAAGAAGTTAACACAGAGAGTCCTTCTTCATTCTTTTGTCTTCCAACACCTATTTATTACTATAATACCTTTTGTTTTGCTCCTAAAAATTGTTCCACTCATTGCTTTGAACTGAGGTTTGCTATTTCCTTCAAGTGGCATTTCCTCAACTGAGTAAAGAAATCCATACAAACTCCTAAATTTAGAAGTACCCCTATCTCTAAGTCATTCCTTGCTTCCTGTTTAAAAAGTAGGTGGGTGTGAACTACATTTGTAGTTTGGTATTAAGAACTAACCATAAGTGATAGACCTTGTAGGAGGATAAAAGTGCATAGATCAATGGGTGACCATATACTGGTACAGGAAAAATGGCATGGCATCTTTTGAATACACATTGGTTTATTTGACCACAGCTAGATTGGGCTCAGTGATTAACAAACAAACAAACTAACTAAATTGCATATAAGCTTGAAAAGATTATCTGGTCTCTGCATCAATTTGCTTTCATTATGGAAGAAAATAATTACAATTATAAAATTCACAAAGTAATTGTGTCAGTACTGACACTGGACAATATCAAGTTGTTATCTACAAAAGTAAAATTTCAAATTATCCATTTATTTATATAGTTAAAAAATTAAATTTGTAAGCTTTACTTCAAATATCTTAAGCATAAGGTAAGTCCAACATTTAATATATTTTCAGAGCAGTTGTGTCATAATTATGTAGAAACCCGGAAAGTATGAAAAAATAATGAGTAAAAGTTTATTAGATGATTTTGAAGCCTTCTTATCATCTTTAATGTGTCATATTGCAAATTCTCATTCAATTTACATCCATACCAGAGGTAGGTATTTAGTGCTCTTACATTTTCATTAATATTTAGTATACTTTTTTTGAATGTTTGATGCCAAATAATTAGTTTAACTTAATTTTGTACCTGAGTCACTGTTGTTTTAATATTAGTAAACATTTGCTTTTAATTCTACTGCTGTGAAAAGTTGAGTAGAAGAGAATTCAAAGAAATTATTCACATATGTTATACTTTCAAAGCAACTATGAAAATAGATGTTTATAGGGGCATGGGGTGACTCAATTGGTTAAGCGCTCAACACTCCATTTTGGCTCAGATCGATCATGTTCTCAGGGTCATGAGGTCTAGCCCCACGTGGGGCTTTGCACTGGGCATTGAGCCAGCTTAAGATCTCTCTCTTTCTCTCCCTCTACCTCTTGTTCCCCTCCTTCCCTCCCTCCATTTAAAAAAATAGATTTTTAAAATATCCTCAGTAGCTTTCTTAGAATTTTAATAACAGCTCTTTCTTTACTCATTTTTGGTATTTTTGTGAATTTTTTCTACCCCTCTTTGTCTTCCTGAATCCCTAATGGGAAGTGAATGTTTGCTAATACAAAAGGCTATTCAGAACAGGTGGATAGCTCGTTTTATAAAAAGGCTTCCTCAGATGTGCTGTGTAAGTAATAAAATTACTATTCTTTCATAAGAGACTAAAAGCTTTTTTAAGTCCTCAGGAATACTTGCGTTTCAAAAAAAAGCTTACATTTTTGGGGGGTTCTTATAAATACTTTCACAGTGGTATTTCTTATTGATAGCACTCATTTATTGCCTATGGACATAGCTGAGAATGCTGCTCATGGATGCAAAATCCTATTTCTTCTACAAAAAAACATACCCAACAAGATAGCTAAGTTTAGAGCTTTTGTAGAATTATTTTTTTTTCCCCCTGCACCAGTCAGTGAGACTGGAGGTAAGGAGGAACAACTAGAATGTTCAGGGAAAGCATCTCTATTTTGTTTCTGAGAGATAACAAACCAGCAAACAAACAAACAAAAAAACCTTTCTATGAGGAATCAAGGAAACCAAAATAGAGTTGCTTCAGATTTTTATTCATCAAAAACACATTTTTCCATTGACATCTTAAACTGTACACCACCTCCCCCAAATTCATATGTAAGAATGAGATTATCTTTCTGTTTATAATTATTTAATTTACAACAGTGATAGTTATATGATGCTGAACATAAGAGGACAGTGCTTGTATTTTCATTAACTTCTCTAGTACAAAGATGAAATTAGTCCATGGTCACAACTCTATAGAACACAGACACACATGTAGACACATATACACATACACACATACCCTCCTCTCTCTCCCCTAAGGATTGAGAACACCATGGAGAAATTAGCCAGGTCTAATTTTCCAATTTTTATAGTATATTCAATAGTGATACATCTTGAATTCACAATATACTAAGTGTATGCTAAATATTAAAGTTTTTCATAACAGACTTCAATATCAGTTTTGTTTTAGATATTAGACATAATGCCTAAACATTCTTGAATAAATTGAATGAGATTCTTATTCTTGAAATTTCACTTAACACATTTAATGTGATTTTTGTCTCTTTCCTTCTGAGACTATTAACAACCTTGTATATAGATAGAAAGCCCAGAAAAATGCAAAAGAGGATAGATTTTGGGAACATTTTCCTCCACTTTTTATTGTGGATAAGTTTAAGCCCCCAGTAGACACCATAGTAAGTTTATACCATAATACTGGTACCCAATTAATATTTGATAAATGAGCTGGTTATTTATAATGGGAGATAAAAATGCATTTTTTAAATGGTAGGGTGCTCAAAATTTTGTTAGTTACCTGAAACTTTGGCTGGCAATGACATATTCAGAAATATCTAAGTGTGACTAGTCATTTAAAAAAAATCACTAGGCTAGTTATTAAAGAAAAGAAAAAAGGTTACCTTATGAAAGGCAAAAATAAAATATCCTAAGACTGGGTGACAGGCACTGAGATGGGCACTTGGCGGGATGAGCATTGGGTGTTATTCTATATGTTGGCCAATTTGAACACTAATAAAAAATAAATTTATAAAAAATATCCTGAGATAACTTTTAAAATCATAAATTTTATTAATATTTAATATTATCTCTATAAAATGTTTATTTCAGTTACAGTGGCAAAATGAAGACTCAAAGAAGATTTAGAAGACTGAACAATGTGAACAACTAGGGGATTTGCAAAAAGTCTGGTCTTACATTTTTTTCCTGATACTTTTCAATTTTGATTTTGACCTCTCCAGCAGATAAACTTTAAATTTTTTTTCTCAATATTTAGAAAGTAATGTTTGTTAATTTGAACTTTTTAGAGAGAGATACCCTTACTTTAATAGAAAATATATTACATTCTATGGAGAAGGTGACATGATAGACATCAATTATCTTCTCATTTACATTCATTTCAATATTTTTTTGTATACCAGGGTTCAACAAACTCCAGTTTTTGCAAGAAACTTTTACTGGAGTGCAGCCATGCCCACATACTTAAATATAGCATATGATTGATATCTTGCTAAAAGCAGCAGACTTGAGTTGCTTCCAAGACTATAGGCCTGCAAAGCTGAAAATATTTATTACTTGTTCTTTATGTAAAATATTTGTCTGCCCTTGTTTTATACCATCAGTTTGAAAAATACTAAAATCAGATTAAGTATTTGATTAAAAGTAATAAATATATTGTAGAAATGAGAGGTAAGTTTAACGGTCTATTTTTAAAGATATGATAGGGTCGGTCAATTTCTAAATAAAACTAATTCAAAACTATACTTTAGTACTATGTTTCTTAGTTAACTACAGAGAAAATATCAATAAATTCTGTTAGAGCCATCAAATGGCTTTTAAATAACTAACAAGTTTGTCCATACAAATTAAATACTTATTTAAACAATCTAATTAGAAGTGTGATTGTGTCTCTTTATTGATTTGACCAACTTTAATTATATGTTTTATCAATTATTGCTGTCTAAAAAAATTGCAATGATCTTTAAAGAAACTTAGTACATCATAAATGCCTAGAATAGCATTTAAATGAATAGATTCTGGTCTTATACAAATATATATATCATCCCAAGTTGAACTTGCATACATTTCATCACAGAATGCTTATGTTAACAAAATTAATTTTCTCACTCAGCAACTCAAGTCAATTAGACATAAGACTAATAGGTGAGGTCATTATAGTAATTTTATACCCTGTGTCTACTAAAAAGCCAATATTTCCTGCTCATTTGAGTTGGTTAAGGAAATAATCATGACCCTCAAAAGAAAGACTATAATAAGACACTGCTATTTTAGCACTTAAATAGCTACTAAAAGAAAAAAAAAGCACCTGTCTTTTTTGTTTCATATAGAACAAAGTCTAGATCACTTAACATCAATACAATGCTATACATAAATTAGATGCCATGTGTAACAATAAAGACAGTAAAGATGGTAGTGAAGAGATATACAAATAAGTGATTTGATGATTACACCTGAAATTAAAACAATTCTATAAAGTGAATGTTAGATGTGTGTTGATTTTTCAGACCTATTTTACCAAAACTCCCATTTAAAAAGTTTTTATGTGATGTTAATGTTTCCTCATTATAATTATTGCTAAGTTAGAAGATAACCTTAAAAGAATTGATATTGTTCAATTTTTTCCAACATGCTCCATTACTTTTATAACAAGAGACCATCACTCTTCCATTACATACAGTTGCTTTCCAATCTGTAAAGTCATTTAAACAACCTACTAACTGATTTGATACATTAATACTTTGATAACAGTGTTTTGGATGTATGCAATATTATTTTTGGTAGCCAAGTTTCAGTAAATGCAGTATATAAATCAGGAGAAAAATATGTCTTTTTGAAAGGAAAATTAAGTAGATTGACAGAGAAAAGTATCCAATCTATTTTGTAATAACTTTCATATATATAGTTTTTATATTTCCTTTTTTCCAGATAATGAAAAGATGTTTTTGGTCAAAAATGGTTTTTGAATTACCAGATCATGAACTCTGGTTGAAGTTGTTCTCTGTGTAGCTGGGAAAATGACAATATCACAATCTCTATTAAAGAAATCTATAAATTATAAAATTTGTTAAATAAATCCAGGAATTCCAACTCTGATGACATTGTTAATGTCTTATTCACAATTCCTTTGAAATCTTAAGATACCTATAGCTATTTAAAACAAAACAAAACAAAACAAAAAAACAGTTCATGAATCTTTACATACAAAATAAAATAAAAGCAACATATTTCAACTCTGGCAAGAAATTAATAATTATGTTTTCCAAGGACAAGGATCATAAATTAGTAAGATTACTATTTCTTTGCTCTTCTGATAATTTATGCCTGCTAACTGGATAAAATTGATAGACATGTCTATCAATAAGTAGCTCAATGCTAAGCATGGTCATAGCCATTCCATTAGGTTGCTGGAGGTGGAAATGAATTAAAAAGTTAATAAGTGGTAAAGAGGCAAAAGTAGGTAGATCTCTGAATAAGTTTGGTTATGATAGAAAAGTGTGAACTATGGTTGTGAGGGTCGACATAAGGATGATAATATTATAAATATATATATTATTTAGGAGGAAGAAGAAGTCATAGGTAGTAATTTAACACATAAGATACAATGAGATATTAAAAAATATAACTTCTATGGAAGAATGAGAAGAATGATGGTATACAGGAACATAACCTCCAGGATCCAGGTCATCAGCTATTGAGAAAAAAAATCAGGAGGAAACAGAAAAGAGTGAATGGCAATGCAAATATATTTGTCAGTTTATTGGCAGGAGGCTGGATATTACAATTGACCCTTGAACAACATGGACCTTATGGGTGCTGACCCCCAACACAGAAAAAATCTGCATGTAACTTTTGAGCCTCCAGTGTCACTTTTGACTCTCCCAAAACTTAACCACTAATGGTCCACTCTTGACCAGAAACTTTTCCAATAACATAAAATCAATTAATACATATTTTATGTGTTAAATATTGTATTGTTATAATAAAGTAAGCTAGAGGGGCACCTGTGTGGCTCAGTCAGTTAAGTGTCCCATTCTTGGTTTCTGCTCAGGTCATGATGTTTATGTCCTGGGATTGAGCTCTGCCCTCAGCAGAGAGTCTGCTTTCCCCCCTCTCTCTCCCTCTGCACACCCCCACCCCCCACCCCAAATCATGCAATCTCTCTAAAATAAATAAACCACAAACAAATAAATAAATATTTAAAAAATAAAGCTAGAGAAAAGAAAACGTTAAGAAAATCATAAGGAAGACTAAGATACACTTAGAGTACTGTACTACTGTATTTATTGAAAAAATCCAGGCATAAGCAGACCATGTAATTCAAACTTACATTGTGTAAGGGTCAACTGCATTTTCTCTGCAAAAAGACTGTTTTTCTGCTGCTAGAGGAGAATTTGTATGGTGTGATGCTTTACTGAAATTGGAAAACCATTGAAATAGCTATTGTGATGAACAGATCAGTAAGTGAAACAGATCATTGTCCTATAGGATTGAGGGTACAACCGGGAAAAATCTTTAAAGATTGATAACTTACCCCAGGAGTATAGAGCAACCTCAAAGAAGGAAGAGAGAATGCAGAACAACATGTATTTGGAGTTTCCCAGGACTGGAGTTTTACCAGGTGACTTCAAAGGGAGGACAATAGGGAATGGAGGATAAGGTTCTTGGTAAGAATGTGCCTGTGGAGATCTGACATCGTACCAAAGCAGGAAAGCCAAGAGATCCTGTTAAACAGTTGATTGGACAACAGTGACAAAACAACAAACAAGAGAAAAAAACAGAAAACTTAACAGACACAAGATTGGAGTTCTCCAAGTTAAGGAAGAGTTACAGTTACAGCAGCGGTAACTGAGGGAAACAAAGGAGCTGGGTATGACGTGTATGAACTTGAAGCACCTCCATATTATTAAAAGAAACTGAAAGTACCATTGAGAATGGACATTCAAAAAAAAAAAAAAGAGAATGGACATTCAAGGAGACTCCATGGATAAACTGAGTCAAGTAACTAAGAGGCAGAGCATTGTTTGGTAGGACAGATGGATTTAAATCAGCGAGCCTTGGGACCTCTGGGTGGCTCAGGTGTTGAATGTCTGCCTTTGGCTCAGGGCGTGATCCTGGGGTTCTGGGATTGAATCCCACATCAGGTTCCCCAAAGGAAGCCTGCTTCTCCCTCCGCCTATGTCTCTGCCTGTCTCTCTTTGTCTCTCATGAATAAGTAAATAAAATATTTAAAATAAATAACTAAATCAGTGAGGCTGATGGCAAGTCTGCACAGAGGAGGAACACATAAATTACATTCCCAAATTAGCAAAGAAGAAGGTAATTTACATGAAAACAAAGAGATTACTTTAGCTGGGCGACTTCACTCTCAATGGAGTGAGGCTATTTTATGAGTGGAGAAGGGAGGAGAGGCCCTGCAGCACCGTATCAGCTGGACTCTGTTTCCACCTTTCAAGGCGAGCAGCAGTGAAAGCAGCATAACTAGTCTCAGTTACATCAAAAAGTGAAAGGACTTGGGAGTCTTTATGTTCTGTCTCCCTTTCTGATATTTCCTACCCATTTCTCCTAACTCTGGGAAACGAACTAGGGGTGGTGGAAGGGGAAGAGGGCGGGGAGGTGGGGGTGAATGGTTGACGGGCCCTGAGCGGGGCACTTGATGATGAGCATTGGGTGTTATTCTGTATGTTGGCAAATTGAACACCAATAAAAAATAAATTTATTATTTTTTTAAAAAAAAGGACTCGGGAACAGGAATGTATTATCTAAGGACCTGAGGGTCTAGAGAGTACAGTGAAACTATCTGGGTGTATATGAGAAGGAGTTTGGGCAACACAAAAGGAATTACTGACAAGAATGAGAGAATGAGGATGAGGTCCAGTGGGAGGGATAAACAATTAAAGACCTCATTATGGGGTAATCAGCACAGATACCAGGACTATAAAGTCTGGCGGCTTAGTTGGCCATAGCATTTTCTAGAATAATAGTCAAGATGGTACCTGGGTAGCTTAGTGCACCAGAGACTGTTTAGAAGACTCTCTAGCAGTGACCTAAATGAACTGCACTTCAAATAGTAATGGAGATTCTGGTCCACTTGGAAGGACAGAGGTTTGGAATCACAGCTTGTTCTGGGAGTGTTATGTGTAATGGGGTGCTCATGAGAGGCTCAGCATTCACTGCCACTTATATTCAGGCTTGTAGGGTTAGGGTCCTTGTTCTTTCACATGGCATTTCTTTTCCTATTTTCACATTTATTGACTTCTCTCCCCTTGCTATAAATTGACTAATTTCAGTGTGTTCAAAGTTTCTGTCCAGTCACGATTTTTATGTAAATGTTAGTGTGGCTTTTCAGCCTCTTTCCCTTGAACATCATCTATATACTTATATTCTCACTGCTAACTGCCACATTCTGCCCATTTTTCTTTGTTTGGATGCCTAAAAGAGACTGATACGCTTAACTCTATCACTCCCCATCCCCCTTGGCCACAAAGTCACTGGCAGTCCACGGTAACCCTCAGGTTAAATCTATTCAGGTGAACTGTATTTAAAGTGTTGCTTTATTTCACAGCAAAGCCTGGCATCAGTACACATTTAATGATAGACACAGTCAGATCGAACGCAAAAGCATTCATATTTTAAAAATATATTGATCTCATGCCATACAAATCGAGAGGTTACTTTTTCTTCATTGAGCAAAAGCAAAAAATAATTCTAGGCCTAACAATGCTCCAAGGCCTGCAAAAGCTTTAATTATATAGCCCGTTTTCTGAAAACAATGCAATGAATTGAGGAACATAATGCATGTAATTAAGCTCCCTGCAGAGTGGGTAAGATATTTTTTGTGTCCAAAGGTTGTTTGTCCATTTGACTATTCTGATGGAGCATCAACACTACACAAGGCTGACTAAAATTTGTAGCTCTATTATTTGCCAACAGAGAAAGGCCAGATCTTTTTTAAAGCATATATTTAAAAAATATATTAGTGTTTTCTTTCATTTTTCTTGTTATTTTTAAAATTTTTAAAAACATTTTATTTATTTATTCATGAGAGACACAGAGAGAAAGAGGCAGAGACATAGGCAGAGGGAGAAGCAGACTCCCTGTAAGGAGCCCAATGCAGGACTGGATCCCAGGACCCCAGGATCATGCCCTGAGCCAAAGGCAGACATTCAACCACCGAGCCACCAAGGCATTCCTTCTGCTTTAATTTTACTTATTTGTTTTAAAATTTGTATTTAAACTTTAGTTAGTTAAGATAAAATGTAATAATTGGTCTTGGGAGTAGAATTTAGTGATTCATCACTTATATATAACACCAAGTGCTCATAACAAGTGCCCTCCTTAATGCTGATCATCCATTTAGTGCACTGCCCCCTAACTTCCCTCCATTAATTCTCAGTTTGTTCTCTATCATTGAGAGTCTCTTGTGGGGGATGTTTGGGTGGCTCAGCAGTTGTGTCTGCCTTCAGCTCAGGGCATGATATCAGGGTCTGAGATCGAGTCCTTCATTGGGATCCTTACAGGAAGCCTGCTTCTCCCTCTGCCTATGTCTCTGCCTCTCTCTGTGTGTCTCTCATAAATAAATAAACAAATAAAATCTTTAAAAAAAAAAGAGTCTCTTATGGTTCATTTCCTCTCTCTCTCTCTCTATTCTTCCCCTTCCCATATGTCCACTGTTTTGCTTCTTAAATTTTACATGAGTGAAATCATATGGTATTTGTCTTTGACTGACTTATTTAGCTTAGCAGAATACACTCTAGCTCCATCCATGTTGCTGCAAAAAGCAAAATTTCATTCTTGTTGAAGTCTGAGTAGTTTTCCATTGTATATATACACCACATTTTCTTTATCCATTCATCAGTTGATGGACACTTGGTAGAGCACACATTCTTAACATTACTTTCCCTTGCATTTATTAGAAACTTATTTTTGAGAAGTATTGTCTGAAAAATTTGCCACTCATTTTAAAAAATAATCCATATATCTTTTAAGGAATACTGTAAAAAAGCTATATACCTGGACTGCATCTGGCTGTCTGCACATAAATACATTTTGTGAAATGCACCTTACTATGTTAATAACTTTCTATGAAGTATTATGAGAAAAACTCTGTGATTAAAAAATCTGTTTCTCTAATAAGGATATTATTGAAAAAATTATCCAGTTCATTGCACAGACTGTACCTGACGAGAGTACAAGACACACTTTCCCCCATGGTATTTTTTAAACTTTATGTACACTGAAAATCATGCAACAGATGTTGTGGAAAATAAAGCTGCCTACCAGAATTTAAAATAAGACTGTTTTCTAAGAGCCATATACTATAGAGAGCAAACATAAGAGTGTGAGTATATAGCCTAAAGGACTGCATCTTCAATTCCCTCAGCTACTAGTCCTTTCTATACAATGCCTCATAGGAGATTTCTGAGGCAGAGACTCCTAACTGACTAGCAGCAACCTCTTCCCCACACAGAGCTCATCTCCATTACTTGGCTGCCTTCTCTCACTGTTCATTGTGCCCATGTGACTAGATCTCAGCAAGGAGATATGTGTGAAAGTGATGTGCAGCTCTTGCAGGTCAAGGATTTTAGGGAGATGGTAGTTCTCTCCACACTCCTTTTCCTTTGGCCTACAGACTACAGATGACGATGGGACCTTAAAGAAAGCAGAAGTGTAAGTAGGAAGGACCTGTGGACCTTATATCATCTCCCTACATTTACCTTCCCATTAACGTACCAGGCCTTGGACTGTCATATGAATGCAAGATAAGCTATGTTGATATGCTCTGAAATGTTAGAGTTGCTTTACCCAACTAATACCTTTTGAGATTATTTTTTGATATGCAGGGAGAGGACAGTTGGTGACCCCATGTGAAAAGGAGAGGTTATAACATACAGTGTTTGTTTGTTTGTTTTGTTTTGTTTTTTTAATACAAGGCGTAATTCCTCATTGGCCTAGTTTCTCTTCATTTGTCCACTAGAAAAGACTTAAGTAAACAGATGATGCATAGGAAGTGCTTGGTGAAGTTCACTGCCACACATATGTAAGTTATTAAAGGTAGCTGCCAGTAATACTAGTGGCCTTACTTTTGTTTTACTAATCATGACAGCCCAATTAAAAGGCCACAACTATACCCAGGGAAGGCATTTTGTTTACTGTACTAAATCTTCACTTTCTGTTACCTTTTAGACTATTTTTTTCCTTTTTTTCCACAAATGTCACTATTTTTGTCTCTGTTTTTGAGCAGCTGCTTTCATAAAAAACAATGAGAAATAAAGCATTTGGTTACTTTTGGTAGTTGCAACATTTCACAACTCTATTCCTATATAATGAGGAATGAGTTAGTAAAGCAGAGGATCATACAAGATATGGAAGAATGCGTATTTCACAGAGGATCACATGGTATCAAACCATCCTGCACAGGGATGACCTCTGTGAGCTGGCTTGAATGCAATGGGCTAGGTAGTAAGATCCACAAGGAACATCTCAAGGAAATAAGGAGAATGTATATAGAGAGATTGAAATCTGGGAGAATCAGACAATCAACTGAGAACTCAAAATTAATCTTGGGAACATTTTCCAGTTAATGAGATTGATCAGAGATCATGACACTGACCAAAGCAATCCTAACAGAATAATTGTCTCTGAAGTAAAGCATATTTAAATATCACAGTAATATAAGTGATACTCACTGATTTTCAATTTTTGCAATCAAATTTGAGAACAATCTTGGAATATTTTGCAACTGTTATAACTGACAAAATAAAATTATAATTACAGCTATGAGGGTCTAGAAAAGTGAAAGGGATGAAAAGGAGGAGGAGAAAGGGTGGGGTCATTGTACAAATGAGATAAATGCACTCTGTGGTACATATAACAATAGGTTGTTTTATTTTAAATAGTTTATTTGTTTGATAAAGAGAGAGCACAAGCAGGGGAGTGGGAGAGGGAAAAGCAGACTCCCCACTAAGTGGAGAGCCCAACATGGTGCTAAATCCCAGGACCCTGGGGTCATGACCTGAGGCAAAGCCAGACACTTACCTGACTGAGTCACCCAGATACCCCAAAATAGGGTTTTATTTATGCTATTTGAAGATGAAATGAGAGACCAAAACTGTTGGTGTAATCGTCTGAGTTGAGGAGGATGTTAAAGAAAGGTGGAAAGTAGGGTAAAATTTAGCCAAGTTCTATATATGTGCATTTGGATTTTATATTATAGAACCAAGGAATGGCCAAAAGTGCTCATTCTTGAGGAGTAGGTCAGTGGGTGGTGAGGATGTACAGTATCTTGATTCTCAATGTTTCTCTATTTTAATATTTGCTTTATATGATTAGAAATGAATGTGTTGCTCTGATAATTCTTTGGGGGGATAAAAAAAAAGATTGGAAAGAGAGTTCTATGGATCTGAGTTTTCTTTTTTAGTATATGAATAACCTTTGAGAGATATCTATGAGGCCCAGGGTAGGTTTTAATACTTGCATAAATTCAGTATATAAATATAGATAATATTTTGTATAAGTATCATAAGGCCAAAATTATTTTCAAAACATAAAAAATTATAATTACATTGAAATAAGTCAGCTTTCATTTAAAACTCATTAAAAATGCACATTGTAGACAAAATGTAGGATCACAATAGTTTACTTTTGTATTTTTTTCCATTTCTAAGCCTTATGTCTATTTTTCAGACCTATAACCTCAAAAGCCATGCTAAATTAATCTGATGAAAAGTGAGCCAACAATTCTAATGGAGTTGAAACAAAAGGGAAAAAAAATAACTGGGATTATAGAAAGACAGACTTTTTAGCCTAGCTGAAGAAGACCAAGAGATTTCTGAGGCTTTATGCTTCTTAGTCATTGAATAGATTTATATGTGCCATTGTTAATTAAAATAAGACCCTACTTTAAAACCTCATTTTTGTAGTTAGCCATTGTGCGGCTCAAGGGTAAATGCTTTCCTTAATAGTTATTTTAAGAATTACACACACATTTCATTTTTGATTACTGGTTCATTAAATAATTAATGGATTTTTTTCTTTTTCAAAAGCTAGTATATTGCGGAGCACACGAGTAAGCTGCCTTTGCCAGCTTACTTGAGTTTTACCATAACTCTCTCCATTTTAGAGAATTTGCTGTTAAACACTAAAAAGAGAGTGTGCCCAACTAAAATATTTGGAGCTGAGCCAACTAAAATGGCTCTGTAATAGCTGAATAGATTGTATTCATAACTATGTGTGTTGATAAGGTAGTAATGCTTTCTTTAGTAGGGCACTAGAAAAACTCCTGCTCACATTAGCTCAATACTACATTACGATCCTCTAGGTTTAGCTATCGTCAGACTGGTGTAGCTCACAAGATAAAAAGTAACTATCTTACATTTATAAGGGATTCTGTGGTTGATTTTGCTCTAAATTGGGCATGAAATAAATGCATTACTGAAAAAGTAGAGAAACAAAATCTATTATGAACTTGAAATGAATCTTGAAAAAGCCAATCATTTTCTATGGTGCACTATTTTCAATGCTATTGTTTTGTTTTATTCATTTTTAAAGTTTTGCTGAAAAGTAGTTATGCTATTCCTTCTCTTTTATTTCATTATTAAGAATTCAATATTAATGTTTATCTCTTCACCATTTGGTTTTATTTTAAAAGAACCATAAGAATTTTAAGGAATTTAAAGATTCTATTGACATAGTGACAGCTTTATGCAATACTTTTTTTAAAAAAAATTATTTATTTATTTATGATAGTCACAGAGAGAGAGAGAGAGAGAATGAGAGAGGCAGAGACACAGGCAGAGGGAGAAGCAGGCTCCATGCACCGGGAGCCCGACGTGGGATTCGATCCCGGGTCTCCAGGCTGCGCCACCCAGGGATCCCTATGCAATACTTTTCAACTGTATTCTCACAGGTTTCTCCAGCAGGATTTGAGATTTTCTTAGCATCATAAAATGGACCAACAATTCATAATAGAATCTCTTAATTATTACAGGATGATGGGTCAACTATTCACAATTACACAAGGAAGCAATCAAATTTATAGAGCTTTTAACTCTATAGATTCTAAATTCAGTTTTGTCTTAGTGGTATGGTTAACTTATTAAAAAGCTACAAGTCAGTGCTTTAATTGCTATTAGGTGAGTTTGTGTTAATTCGGTGTACTTGTAGTTTCATTTTTAGTTGTTGATGAATAAATCAGTTTAGAGATCAATGTATATCTCCTAAAGAGAAGTTAAATGTTTTAAAAGTTAAGGACATTTTGGTGATTATGTCAGAAGTTCTGTTGGTCTGAAATTTTAAAATCAGACTCATTATAATTACATGAGCATTGGAGTTTCTGCTCTAATATTACAAAAATACTTTTGGGGAAAAAACTTTCTGAGGAAATAGTTAATTTAGGAAGGCATTACAACCTAGGAAACTTTGTAACCAGGGCCCTAATAAAATCATAATCAAAGTAATAATATGGTAAAATTCCTAATAAATGAGGAATATCCTACTCTTCATCTTAAAAAGGAGAATATGACTATAGTTTGATAGATAGGGAAATGAGGAAGGAATACAGCTGCCAACTGAGGAAAACAAGAGCAGAGAAGCATCTCCAGGAGGAGGGGGTGGAGTATTTTGTTTCCTTTGCAACAAGTAGAATATCAAGGTAAACCAACCCAGGGAGATCTGTGGGTATGTGATCATACTATGCAACACGGTTTCAGCCAGACTTTCTGCCTCCAGCTATGTGAGGGGAGCTAGCTTTCAGCTGATGATTCTGTGTAATAAAAAGCTGTAATATGGGGGATCCCTGGGGTGGCTCAGCGGTTTGGCGCCTGCCTTCGGCCCAGGCGTGATCCTGGAGTCCCAGGATCGAGGCCCACGTCAGGCTCCCTGCATGGAGCCTGCTTCTCCCTCTGCCTGCGTCTGCCTCTCTGTGTGTGTGTGTGTGTCTCTTATGAATGAATAAATAAAATCTTTAAAAAAAATAAATAAAGCCATAATATGTTGAGAAATAAATATGTATAATAAATCAATGTGATTTCTGAATTATTAGGATAATAATTATAATCGATATTATATAATAATTATAATATTTAATTACTAATAATTATAATAATAATTATTATGGTATCATTTATGTATTTGTCAGTTGTAATTATTAGTTATCTATTGCTTATGAAGCTATGCACTGTTGGAAAACAGACTGCATTTATTCATAGGAATTAATTTGCTTTTTCTCCTCTATGTAATATAAAAAGAAATATATGAATTCCAAACTATTATCAAATTGATGATAGAGTCACATTTATGCTACCACAATAGTACTCAAGAGTAATAATGCTCTTACATTTATTTTGTTTAGGAAGAGTTGCCTGATCAGTATTTTATTTTATTTTAAGATTTATTTATTTATTTTAGGGAGGGGATGTGAGGCAGAGGGAGAGGGAGAGAGTGTTAAGTACACTTCACGCTGAGCATGGAGATCAGGGCTGAGCATAGATCTCAGGGCTCTGAGATCACGACCCTGAGATTCTGACCTGAGCTGAAACCAAGAGTCAGATGCTTAATCAACTGTGCCTCCCAGGCACTCTTTGATCAGTATTTAAAAATTTGTAGTGAAATCTCAGTGCAGGTAAGAGAAACAAAATGGGGCTGATGTAATTGGTAAAGAGGCATTGTTCACTAAAGATAATCAAGCAAAGAAAATGTTTGGTCATTTCTGTGGTTTGCATGGTTTTCTTGTTTTTGTCTGGGTTTAGATATGATTAAGGAGTGATCCTGTTTTTGCTCCACTCCAACACATTCGTAGTGACATTGTCTAATGACAGTCTATGGAATTATCAATGTTAGGAAGGGAACGTCATGGCTCAGCTGTTAGTGCCAGACCAAGGACAAGCTGACAGCTGTCAGGGCTGCATTTTTTTTTTTCCCTTAGAGAACTAAAGTGGTTAGAAGTAATGAGGGAATTTCTGTCAAAACTTGAGAAATATTCTCATGCCCTAGAGAAAAGAGAAATCCTGAAGATTTTAGAGAATGTCGAATGCTTAATGGGATGGCTTCCACATGGACCATCTAGGAAGGAGAGATCACAAACACCAGTCCTTTAACTTTCTGAAAGATCCTCATGTTTCAACCTGGAGATAGAAGTGTTAAATATTATATACAAGGGGCCATGAAGTCAGTAGTAGGGAGCATCACAGCAGTCAAACGTGTGAACAAATGACAAATTACTGATGACTTTGAGCTGCCTTTTTTACTTCATTAACATATGGGCACTTCTAAGTCCCAGAAGTTTTGATGGAATACTTGAGTGGCTGGAGTAATCCTCATGAATTACTAATGTTAGAATCACTTTTATCTTGAGGAGTTCGGAAGACTTGCAATCAGAAAATAACTGGTTTCCAAACATATATTACTTTGTATAATAAAATCAAATAATGTGATTTTTTTTTTAAATTCAGGTTTGAAGTCTAACCAGATACATTCACACATTTACATTGGATTATCTACTAAAATAAAATTCTATAGGATTCTGGCTATTTTATAGAATTACAAATATGATTCTACATGCCAATTTTATACCCATTTATAGTTTGTGTAACAGATCTTCACATGTCATGAAGTTATTTTTGGAAAGTTATGACATCTCTATGGGCCTTAATTATCACATTTCTAAAATAAGAATGCATGGAACTAATATGTTCTCCAAAGCTCTATTCTTTTGTTTAAATATATGGAAATTAGCATTTGTGTTTAATTTTATATCCATACCTATTTGGAAGAAATATAGGAGACAAACTCTCAGTTCCTCAAAATGTCAAACTATATTTTGAGGATGTCTATAGAAAGCAAGATAATTTTCTCCACCCAAGGACAGTGCTAAAATATTTTGGCCAATAAATATATTTCCATAAATTTATTTCTTTAAATATCCCATAAATATATTTCCATAAATAACCCATTATATTTTTCCCCCAGCGGCAGCTTTCTATTTCTCTACACATTAGAATTATCCTTATTATTTAATTTCAGGACTGTTGAAAGATGGGTCAGCAAAGTAACTGGGCAAATGCTTCACACGTATTAGCAGCAAACCTGAGTGTATGCTTGTGGCTATCGTAAGGCTCATCTTTCATACATAGCATCTGTATGAATTTATAGTGTCTTTGTGCCATCATATTCTATTTATTTTCTCAATCTACTTATGCTATCAAGGTAAAGCACAACTAATGCATAATGGGATGACTGAATATGAAAGTGCTAAACATTTTATTATTTATTAAATTATTAAATTGGAAATAATTATTAAATTGGAAATAATTTACCAACAACTGTCTTTAAATAAAAAATACTTTGTATATTTTTTTTTGTAAACCAATTTTATTTTAGATTTAGGTCCTACTTCTTGTGGTGGTGTTGTTGTGGTTTTATGAAAAGATAATTTATTTTGAACCCCAAAGTACTGGATTCAATCTTGGGATTCAATATTTCATGTATTCTGTGTATGAACTTATGTGAATTATTTAACTTCTTTGAGCATCAAATGTTTCCACTATAATATGAGGATAATAATATTTGTCATACAGAGTTATGAAATCAAATAAGTCAACACATTGAAAATTTTTATTTAATATGAAGTGAAAATGTTATTCCATGAATAAAGGAAATTCTCAGTTCATGAAATTATAGAAAGAGACACGAGAATATTGAAAGCTTATGCATTAACTAGATCCATGGTTGATGATTCTAAGCTGTAAGGGAGGGATCCCTGGGTGGTGCAGCAGTTTGGCGCCTGCCTTTGGCCCAGGGCGCGATCCTGGAGACCCAGGATCGAATCCCACGTCGGGCTCCCGGTGCATAGAGCCTGCTTCTCCTTCTGCCTGTGTCTCTGCCCCTCTCTCTCTGTGTGTGACTATCATAAATAAAAAAAAAATTTTTTTAAGCTGTAAGGGAAGTGGCAGATGGATAAATTGCTCATTGCTCACACCTGCAGCAGCTTATTGCTGGTCTCAACCAGACATCAGGCTTATAACTAGGTAAGTTATTTTACCAGTTTCCTCATTTGTAAAATGTACAATATATACACAACATCATTGTGAGTTTTTTATTTAAAAATGCAAGGTAATTCGAATTATCTGGCACATAAGTGCTCAGTACGTGTCAACAGTTAGATTGCTCCGACCCCACTTCCGGCCTTTATGGAAATTTATTCTTTAGATTTCTCCTTCCAGTGTTTGTTTACATTTTCTTTTTTTGCCTAACCACCGTAGCTCTTTGACATTGTTTTCACTTATAAAGAATTTGCAATATAATATTGACACTTAAATAATTAATATTTTAGGGTCAAAGAAGGGAAAAGAGACCAGTGAGATGATCCTTCATTCTCTACATAGAGCTATTTTTAATTCAGTATCAGCAGAACTGTTCATATCTTCACATACCTCTATCCATATCATAAAATATTATCCCCTTTGCTATGCTTTTCTTCTAATGAGCTAAACAAAGTCATTTTTATGTGTGCCCATATTATAAATGTCATGTGTGGTGGACATTAGTACAAATTTACCAATATTTATAGTTCTCTTTCTTCCAGGCCTACAAACTATTTGCATGTCCTACCTTCTTGAGGTTATCTCTGAAATGGCTAAGAAAATGTGTGCCCTTCCAGGTGGACACATTTAATGTCTGGTCGCTCTATTCTTCAGCCCATGCATTCTCTGCCATGGTAATTGTGGAAAACAACGTGTGTTAAGAAGGTACCATTTATCAGGCAAAGCTACTTAGACTTAGTGGACATAGACAACTGTCCTGAAGTGTTTCTGGGATGCACAGCAGATTTTGAGTGAGTGAGGTATATATTTCCTGTGGTAAGCTACTTTAATTTGAAGTTGTTACTACAGTAAAGGCTAGTCTATTATGAATTTATATTATGTGAATTAAATATTTTTAGATTAAGATTAAATTTTCCACTAAATTACAGGATTTTTAAAAGTAAATTATCTATGTACTAATGGCTTTTAGGGAATTGATTATATATTATAATATTTAGAAATCAGAGAGATGCTTAGGAATATATTATCATTGACCTCAGAATGTATCTTTCCTGCAATGTTGTTGCAAATAGGCTTTGGTCTGTTCACAGTGATGCAGGTTAGTAGGATGATTTTAATAAAATGGAATAAAAGGCTTTAAAATAGCCCTTTACCACTTTTACCTAGGCTTGTCTAAAATGTTAAATACAGATCAGTCTTATTTCATAGTATCTAGCATATATTTCCCTGAGCTTTTGAAAATAAATATTTTCTTGCCAAAAAAATGACCAGAGAAGTGTGACAGAAAATCCAAACCACCTTGATTTTAATTATATATATTTATAATAATTTTTATATATTTTTATATAATATATATAATATATGTATATCAGGAACTCCAGGGCTGGAATGGTGCCCAACTGTTTGAAGACACAAGTATTTTTTATCTGGATGTAGTGCTGAGTAACTCCCTTTCTGAGCATACTCTTGGTTTCAGATTGCTGTTTTAGCCCTGCTATCAGATCCACATTTCAACCAGTAAGAAGGAAGAAAGAGAAGTAATGAGAATACTTCCTTTTAATATTTTTTTCTGGAAGTTGCACAAATATTTAATTTGTCTTCCGTTGGCCATAACTTAGTCATATGATCTTCACTACTTGCTAGGGCACTAGAAAATAAAACTACATTTTTTTTAAGTTTCTTTTTTTTATTTATTCATGAGAGACACACAGAGAGAGGCAGAGACACAGGAGAGGGAGAAGCAGGCTCCATGCAGGGAGCCCGATGTGGGACTCGATCCCAGAACCCCAGAATCACGCCCTGGGCTGAAAGCAGACACTCAACCGCTGAGCCACCCAGGCATCCCTAAAACTACATTCTTAAAGGCTGTGAGTATAGCTACATTTTGAAGGAGATGAAGATTTTTAGGGGACTATCATCATGATCTCAAAATAAGAATTTCATCATTTAAATCTTTTATAAGTTACAGTTACATTTCCTAATATCTACAATGGGGATGACTTAGTCAATTAGATTGGAATACACTGAATCTTTGGTCAAGATTGCCTGCATCTTAGATATTACTTGGATGGGCACTGTCAACATGCATCCCTATTCAGAGCTTTTATGGATAGCTAAGCTCCCTTTGAACTCATATATTCTTACTGCGCACCAGGGTTGTTTGGTTGGTTGGTTTCTTTCTTCCTTTCCTTCTTTCTTCCTTCCTTCACTTTATTTGTTCTCCACCTTTATTGAGATGTAATTGACATACAACATTGTGTAAGTTCAAAGTGTACCAATATGATAATTTGATATATGGATGTATTGTGGAATGCCAACAGTTAACACATTCTTATTCCATATAATTGCTACTTTGTTGTCGCTATAATGATAATATTAAAACTCTACTCTCATAGCAATTTTTGGGTATATATCCACAGAAGATGAAATCTTTATCTCAAACAAATATATTTAC
Organism: Nyctereutes procyonoides; assembly: GCF_905146905.1. Classification (NCBI taxonomy): domain Eukaryota; kingdom Metazoa; phylum Chordata; class Mammalia; order Carnivora; family Canidae; genus Nyctereutes; species Nyctereutes procyonoides. Next base: position 1,771,858 of record NW_026575130.1, read on the forward strand.
TCTCATATTCATTGCAACATTATCCACAATAGCCAAACCATGAAACAACTTAAGTACTTATTGATGAGTGAATGGATAAAGAAGGATAGACTTTTTCCCAAAGAAGACATCCAATGGCTAAGACACATGAAAAGGTGATCAACATCTCTCATCATCAGGGAAATACAAGTCAAAACCATGAAGATATGCCACTTCATACCTATCAGAATGGCTAAAATTAACAGCACAGGGCAATAGATGTTGGTCAGGATTCAGATAAATGGCATCCTCTTACACTGTTGGTGGGAATGCAAACTGGTGCAGCCACTCTGGAAAATAGTTAAAGTCAAAAGTTAAAAATAGGATGATCCTATGACTCAGCAATTGCACTACTAGTATTTATCCAAAGGATACAAAAATAGGGATTTGAAGGAACACATTCACCCTAATACTTATAGCAGCATTATCACAATAGCCCAATTATGGGAAAAACTCAAATGTCTATCAGCTGATGAATAGATGAAGATGTTGTGTATATGTACAATGGAATACTACTCAGCCATAAAAAGAATTAAATCTTGCTGTTCACAATGAAGTGGATGAAGCTGGAGTGTATTATGCTAAGTGAAATAAGTCAGTCAGAGAAAGACAAATACCATATGATTTCACTTATATATAGAATTTAAGAAACAAAACAGATGAACATAGGAGGCTATACAACCATAAAACAGACTCTTAACTATAGAGAAAAAAACCTGAGCATTGCTGGAAGCGAAGAGGGTGAGGGGATGGGCTAAATAGGTAATAGGTATTCAGGAGGACACTTGTTTTGTTGAACACTAGGTGTTGTATGTAAGTGACGAATTACTAAATTCTGCTCCAAAACCAATATTATAGTGTATGTTAACTAACTAGAATTTAAGTGAAAACTTAAAGCAAACAAAAATAACTTAAATCCTTTCAGATACTCTTGAGTGAGGTACTGGATAGGAATCCTCATGGAATCAGAGAGGGTGACAGAACATGAGAGACTCCTAACTCTGGGAAACAAACAAGGGGTAGTGGAAGGGAAGCGGGCAGGGGGATGGGGTGACGGGCACTGAGGGGGGCCCTTGACGGGATGAGCACTGGGTGTTATGCTTTCAAATCGAACTCCAAACAAAAATATATGAAAAAAGGAATCCTCATGGAGTAAATAAAAAGATCTAATAAATGAGTATTTAGTTTTAAAATAAGTGTTAAATGTTATCATGACTTGTGTGATTTGTGTATATACATTGGCCCAACTGCTCCAGAAGTCAACGTCACTGAAAAGAGAAGACCATAGGTGGGCAATGCAGAGGTGCTGTTATTAGTTATCTATTTCTCTGCATTTAGCCACAGATTTACTGGCTTTGAATGCAAATTCATTATCTGAGTTTCTTCAGGCCAGAAGTCTGGGCATAACTTAGTTGGATACTCTGCATAGTGTTTCACTAGCTGCAATCAAGATGTCGATCAAGGATAGTCTGTATCTAATTTGGACTAGGACAGAATATTCTTCCCTGGCTTCCATGGTTTTGGCAGCATTCAGTTCCTTGTGGTTTTAAGATTAATGGCAGCTTGCTTCCTCAAAGCCAGAGAGAAAAAAGAGAGAGAGAGAGAGAGAGAGAGATATTCTAGCAAGACAGTGCTAAGCTTGTGCAATCATGAACATGTAAGCACATACATCACATCAAATTTGCTGCTTTCCATTGGGTAGAAGTAAAACACTGGTCCTCAAGGTTGTGAACACTAGGAAGTGAATAGTGGAGTCACTCTATAGTCTATTGGCCAGAGGCTCCTACCCTATCTGTGTAAGTCGAATCATGAATGACCTGAGGTAGGTGTTCTGTTGGGCAAGTAACTCTTCAAAAAGAAGTGGATTCAACAAAATAGGATAATATAACATTTACTCAGTAATTTAGAATAGTAGCTAATAATAGTGTTAAACGAGCAGGATTGTTAAGAAATTTAAAAGTGAGCATCCAGAATATGAAAAAAAAGAGATAAACAGGCACAATTTCTCTTTCAATTTCAATCTCTGCCATACTAAATTGAACATCTTAGAACATTTCACTAAGTATAGTGATAAATATTGTGAATATCTTTTTTTTGCTTTCTTACCCACTAGGGATGAAAAATAAACATCTACTACTATGAAAATGCTTGCTTTTCTCAATATATTGAATTGGTTGTGTACAAAAAACAATATAATGACAACATGAAGTGCATTTCTTTGTCAGCAAACACTACTGGAGGATGGATAGAAACATTGCAGAGAATATGAAGAGTCAAGTGTTAGGGTAAACTACAGTGTGAAAAATTTGCTACCTGGTTGCAGTATGTTCAGATATTGCTAGAATATCTTGGTTTGTGGTATTTTCTGGATTCACTTACAGTAATAAAATATTCTAAGATGGCTTTTTAATAACCTATTAGAGCAAATAAGTCATGGAGAAGAATACAGGTGAAGGCTTGGGTAAAAACTATGTGTGAATAACCATTGATGAAGTGGTATCTTTAACTTGAAAAAAGAAGGTTATGGAATATCTTCACAGAGTGAGCAATAGAGCACTAGCTGAAATTTTTCAATGAATTATTCATAACCTAGTTAATGCAGCAAAGTGTGCAAAGTGCTGAAGGACATCATCACAGGGCATTCAAAAGATTGGACAAGCCTAAGTATAAGTGTCATATTTTACAAAAAAGCACATGCTCCAAATCAGTTGACTTTTCTGGGATGAAAAGTAAAAGTAAAAAATGTATCACAAACGGATAATTTTGAAAGAATAAATGGACATTTTCACCTTTAAGGTAAAAGTGGCTGCCTTTCAGGAGGATTTTGTAAAGCATTTTGAAAACAGATGGTTAATAGAGTTTCTATCAGCTTTAGAAACCCCAGTAAGGTGTAAAGCCCTTGCTTAAGGACTGCCAGGAAATTAGCCTTAATTCACCCTGGTTTTTTTTTTTTTTTTTAGATTTTATTTATTTATTCATGATAGACAGAGAGAGAGAAGAGAGAGAGAGAGAGAGAGAGAGAGAGAGAGAGAATGTCAGAGACATAGGCAGAAGGAGAAGCAGGCTCCATGCCGTGAGCCCGATGTGGGACTCGATCCCGGGACTCCAGGATCACACCCTGGGCCAAAGGCAGGTGCCAAACCGCTGATCTACCCAGGGATCCCCTTCACCCTGTTTTAAGTAAGCATGAAAGAAACATGTGGGGATGTCAAATATTGTTTCAGTTATTTTCACTTGACCAGTATGTAAAGGATGATTCACAATCTCTGGGACAGAGGGGGAAGGAGAGGGAAGAAGGAAAATGAAGCATTACAGTTAAACCTGTTCTCTGTAGGAGCTTATGTGTCATTGGAATCACTTTGTGGGACCACCAATAATTGTCCCTCACATCATGGGTGCTCTGATCTGATGGCCATCATCCAATTCCTAAGTTTTTAAGGATTCTTCCTCTACTCCCTCTGCCCCTCCCTATCTCTCTCTCTCTCTCGAGATAAATAAAATAAAATCTGAAAAAAAAGAAGGAAAGAAATATGGTCAGTTCTGCTTTAATGGGACATATGCATTCCTTAAAATAACCACACTGCAAAAGCACACACACAATAATCACAGGCTTAGTGGGAAAAAAGCCTTCAGGGGCACAACACTTAAAAACTTTGTGAGAGACCAATTTATAAAAAAGATAGAAAATTAATAAAAACAGTAACAGTTACACATAATGCCAAATAGTGAAGAACTACATAAATGCCACAATAAATACGGCACTTTATCTTGAAAAAATCTGAAGTTTGCTTGTGGAAGAGGACATTGGAAGAACTGTCAGTGTCTGTGCGTGAATTACTGTGGAGTGTTTAAGGAATGGTTATCTGAATTGAAGGGGAGATTGTAATACCAGATGTAGATAGTTAGAGCTCACATGTAGTTAATTGAGCATCAAGTGTTAGGTGTGTGTGTGTTTGTGTGTATGTGTGCATGCCTTCATGTGCATGTGTGTGTTTTGTATATTCCTACTTGGCTTTGTCATCTGAATGTGGTTCTATGTATTCATCAAATATTTATGTCAGAGGGAGTTGCACATAAATAGATGCAAAGCTGAGTTATATTCAAATTATTTCATATACATATAATCATATTAAAACAAAATTTGTAAAGTGAATCTCATTGAAAATTTGGACATATATAGTAGAGGTTTAGAAGTGAGATCATCTAATGAAGAAATTTAAAATTTAACAATATCCCTAATTTAAATTGGAGTTATTGCCATGCACATCCAAACAATTATTTTTTAAAATTAAATGATATTCATCTAACAGATACAAAAGTAGGAACTACAGACCTTTGGTACAGACATGGGTGTAATGAAAAGTGTTTGTAGGGATGCCTGGGTGGTTCAGTTGTTGAGTGTCTGCCTTTGTCTCAAGCTGTGCTTCCCAGGGTGCTGGGATTGAGTCCTGCATCAGGCTCCCCACAGGGAGTCTGCTTCTCCCTCTACCTATGTCTCTGACTCTTTCTCTCTGTGTCTCTCATGGATAAATAAATAAAATATTAAAAAAAGTGTTTGGAATTGAAGGGACTTATATTTCAAATAATTAGCTTTGGCACTTGTTGCTTTGACAACCAAATTATTTAAACTCACTATTGGCTCTGGCTTTCTTGTATGTAAAATGGAAATGTAAATATTACCTTGTGAGTAACATAAGGCATGTTACCCTTAGTATAGTGCTTGGCTTGTAGGAGACACTGTCCACCCTGTGCTCATCTCTCATGCTTTCTTTTCAGTATATCTGCATCTTTTGTCCACCCGCATAGCAGGCCAGAGGTGCTGAAGAATTATGACCCTGGTGAGAAGCCAGAGCCTCATAAGCAGTGACATACTAGAGTAGATGTATAAAAACCTCAATGTTCTCATCCCTGAGTTGGGACAATTCTGAGGATTGCATCTCACACTGGCTCCCAGAGATTTCCTAGCAGATTAAACTCCTGTCACCTACAATAGATATTGGCTTGATAAGCTGCCTTCCTTCCCCTATTTCTTTATCCCACTGCCCTACCAGTATTTCTTTTCTAAATAAACATCTGAACACTTGTCTCAGGTACTATTTCTGTGAAGCCTAAAATAAGAGATTAATGAATAAATGATTCTAATTATTTTTGCTTTTAGATTGTTATTATTACCAAGAGTTATTTTATTCATTGGTTTATTAGTTATATTTACAACTCCAGTCAGGTTGGCTTTTAAGCCCTATTAACGTTTTATACTCATGCTAATCCTGTTGTATCTTCTTCCCTGTTTTACACACAAATGAAATTGCCACTCTTTCTTTAGGTCATACCTCAAGTCCTATGCCCCTAAATAAAATATTTGATAATTTCAGCCCTCTACTAGACTTCATAACGTACTGTACTGCATCTTAATTCCTCCAGCTCAACTATACTTCTGTGTCACTTTTCAGATTAGAAACTGTATTCTTTCATATTTCTTCCAGTGAAAAATTCAGACTATAGGGTAATAAGAACTTTCTTGATAGAATAAGACAAAGGTTGAGAGATAATTTCAGGATGTTCAACAGATGCCTGAGTATGTGGCTCAGTGCTCTATGAACGTGGTTCTGGAAAGAGGAGTTGAGTGTTTGAATAGGTCTTCCACCCAATGCAGATATAGCCTCATTTGAGTCAATGCCTCACCCACTACCTCAGGTGCCTCATGTTGTAGAAGTCTTGCACCAAACATGTCATAGGGTGTGTCGCTTCATCAAGAACAGAAGAAAGCCGAGGACACCTGGATGTTTGAGTTACACAGACTGCCCTAAAACAGACACAGAGAGCTTAAAATAAAATTCCCCGAGAGATTACTGGGAGTCCCCAGAATAAATTTAAGTAAAATTCAAACTACTAAAAATTTTATTCTGTTGAGAATTATTAGGCATCCTTTAATAACATAATGAAACAGTCTATGGTATTTGTGTATTTGCTTTATTGTACCTGCCAAGGATACACACAGGATTGTTTACATAGTCACACCATAATTTTATTAGATGTTTATTGTTTTTGCTCCTTTTTCTTTACACATAATTTAAATTTTCCTTTTTTAAAAAGATTTTATTTATGTATTTATTTCAGAGAGAGAGAGAGAATGAAGAGGGATAGGGGCAGAGGGAGATAGAGAACCAGGCTTACTGCTGAGCAAGGAGCCTAATACGGGGCTCGATCCCAGGACCCCTGGATCATGACCTGAGCTAAAGGCAGATGCTTAACTTCCTGAGCCACCCAGGTGCCCCTTAATTTTTTTTATTTTAACAAACTTGTTTCACATATGTATTATAATCACATTCACTGAAATATTTTTTAAAGCATATTATATAAAAGTTGGGAAGAGAGGAAGAAAGTGGATGAAAGAAGAAAAGAGATGCAAACAGCTTACTATTTTTAGGTTTTCTCTTAGTTCTTGGAAATCTTGGTATGTAAAATATGGTCTTTCTCTTAAAAAAACTGAAAATGAAAAATTTCTCTTAAATTGACAAAGGTCAATAGGAAGTGTTTTTAAATTCAAACCTTATGTGCATCGTACATTGTGTGTGTGTATATATACGCATATGTATATGTATATATATATACATAGCATGCATGCATAAATATAAAACGTGTATATACATATATACAAACATACAGGGCAGCACCGGTGGCTCAGCGGTTTAGCGCCGCCTGCAGCTCAGGGCGTGATCCTGGGGACCCGGGATCGAGTCCCGCGTCGGGCGACCTGTATGGAGCCTGCTTCTCCCTCTGCCTGTGTCTCTGCCTCTCTCTCTCTCTCCTCTCTGTGTATTCTCATGAATGAATAAATAAAATCTTTAAAAAAATAAAATGTTTATACAAACATACACACACACACAAACAGGGAGGAAAAGGTTAATATACCTCCTTATCCACTACTAAGTACCTCATGTCAAGAATTTGAGTGAGCTAGCTTAGGTAATGTTTCCACCCTTTGGACCAGTCATTGTGCACATAGACTCTTTTGGAAATTAGAAAGGGGCATTATTCTAAAAGAAGATGAAAATTATTTCCAGAAAAAAATAGAGAAAAAAAATACCATGCAGATAAAAACAATGAATCATTGGCTGGAAAATTTTTTTTTGAGGGGCAGATAATATTTTAGGTTTTATAGGCTATAAGGTCTCTGTCTTAACTATTCATGTCTGCCTCTAGTGTAAACTATCTAAACAAATAGCTTTTATGTTCCAATAAAATTGGATTTATGGAAACAGGTGAGTACCTGAATTTGGCCCACTGGCTATAGTTTTCTGACCCCAGAGATAGGTCTTCATAAACACAATATGGTATGATAAGTAATATAATTGATTCTAAATAGCTCTGAAGGCAAAGAGAAAAAAAAAATCTCAGTGAATGAGTAGGATGCTAAAGAGATAGTAAGCTTTGAGTTCAATGAAAAAGTAGATGGAGTATTCCAGCAAATAAATGGAAAGAGCTGTTCTAAGCAGAAAAAAAGAATATGAAAATATATAAAGCCATGAAAGAGTACAGACATATTTATGAAATAGGAAATGCTTTACGGTAGAAAAAAAATTGGAGGATTATAGTTTGGATATTTGTGATTGTAAGGAAGTTGTGGCCAGATTGTTGTGGCATTTTATGCTATCAGGGTAACATGACATCTTTTTTGCCAAAAGAAAACAGGGGAAGTCAATCACTAGTATTTTGCAATTTTCCTACCATCCCATCTTTCACATTCAATTCTAGAATTTAAGGCCTTTCTTTTGTATCATGAGCTCTATTATCAATCTTAAATTATAACATAAGCTCCTTATAGAAATTTGTGAATATACAAAAAAGGAATAAAAGTAAAACTGAAATAAACTACTGTCAAAGAAGATAAAGCCAATATCATTGTATATCATGAAATGTGTATCAGATTTCAATCATAAAAAACCCTTTCTTTTAAATGATCTTTAAAACTATAAAAATATTTTGAATAGAAGTTGTTTTTAGTAATTGGAATTTTAATGTGCAAGATCTACTTAACAAGAAGTATAGTTATCTACAGAATGATATCCTGGAAACAATAGAGATGAGCTCTGTAGACTTCAGAAGCCAAGAATAAGGACAGTAAGGATACAAGCCTATCAGACAGAAAATGATGTTGGAATAACAAATAGCAGTAGATAGTCCAATATTGAGTGGTATGTTATAGATTAAAAGTCTTAGGGAAATGATTGTTGCCAGCTAAAAAATGAAATGTTTTGAAAATGTGTCATTTCTGTCAAGTATGTCAGATAGATATTTATTCATTAAACAAATGAATACTTACAATGTGACTGGAGCTTTTGGAGGCACCACACCTAGGAATTCAGTGGTGAATGAGAAAGAGGAGTTCCTTCCCATCTTGGTGCTTACATCCTATTGTGGAAGCAGTTGCTAAACAAGCAAACATACAATACAATTTCAGAAAGTTATATGAGCTTTAAGGAAAATAGAGAAATGTAAACAAGAATGAAAGTCTGTACTGAAGGCAGCCTTTTGCAGACTATTCCAGGAAGAAGTCTCCTCAGAGGTTATATTCAAAGGAGACAGATAATAAGGGGAGCAAATATTTCAGGTAGTGAGAAGCAAAATTACAGCATCCCAGGTGGAGGGACTTCACTGTGTATTCAAAAATTTGGCTCATGTTTGTCATTCATTCCTCCAAGGAAATGCTTGAAATTTCTCACGATGGGAGTGTGTTATTCACAGTGAGTCCCTTAGTTTATGATAATGAAGTAACTCAGGTGGAGTCTAACCACTCCAGAAAAGCCAACTATGTGATTGGAGGAGTGGGACTTTGGCCCAGATGCTAGCAGGTTTCCTGGGAGAGGAGAACTGGAAGTTGAACTTCATCACTGGCCAATGAGTTCATCAGCCATGCCTATGTAATGAAACTCCAGCAAAAATTCAATAAAAACAGCAAGGCTTGAGTGAGGTATGCATCGATGTACCAGAGGAATGATGATACTGAGGACAGGGAAGCTCCATGTTATATACTATCCCATCCTCACTCTATGTGTCTCTTCATTTGGCTAGTCTTGATCTGCATCCTTCATAATAAAATTGCACTTATAATTAAAGTGCTCTCCTGAGTTCTGTGAGTCATCCTAGCAAATTATGAAATCTGAGAAGGCAATGAGAGCCACTGCGTTTGTAGCCAATTAGTCAGTTATGCAGGAGGCTGGTGAACTCATTGGCCATGATGAAGTTGTAGTTGGTGTAGGTTTTTTTTGGAGATTGAGCCCTCAACCTGAGAAGTCCACACTAACCCCAGGTAGTTAGCATTTGAATTACACTGCAGAATTTAAGATAAAGGAAGAATAGAAAGAAGATAAATTTGTATATGGAAAAAAGCAAGAGAGAAAGATAAACATAGGCCAAATTCTGAGGTGAAGGTACAAAATATGAAGTTCAGATGTTTTCCTAAGTGCTATGGAAGATTGCAAAGTACTTTTAGCAGATGAGTAATGGAAATAGAATTATGGCTAAACATTATCCTAGATGCTATGTGGAAACATGGAGACTGATCAGAGGCTAAAACGATCCTCCTAGTGAAGATAATCCAGGCATTGTGACAGTGTAAATGGAGATGTTGTGATTTATTTTGCCGTTAGAGATGACAGGGCTTGCTGTTGCATTACATATGGAGGAGAAGGACTGGGATAAATGAATTTTTCTTAGGTATTGGCCTTAAAGTAGTAATTATTCACATGAAGAATGATGGGAGAGGAACTGATCTATTAAGAGGGATAGAGTGAATTGTGTGTATCTTACTTGCTTTTTATAGTAGCAGAATAATGACTCCTCTAAAGATGCCTACATCCTGATCACTGACACCTATGTCTCTGTTACCTGACACAGCAGAGGGGAATTAAGGTTGTGGTTTCCAGATGCTGGAAAAGTCAAGCAAATGGGTTCTTTCATAGCACCTCCAGAATGGAATCCCATCCTTCTGACACCTTGATTTTAACCCCAAGGATGCCTGTGACATAGTTCTAATCTACAGAAATGTATTATAATAAATTTGTATGGTTTTCAACCAGTAAATTTGTGGCAGTTTGTTAACAGTAGCAATGAGAAAATAATAAACCTATTAATCATCCAGGTTCAGGTTTTCAGAAAGAAAGTAATTTATAAATCTATAGTTCAGAGAAGAGGTTGGATATAGAGATGTAGGTCTGAGGGTCAAGGACACATTAACAAAGGGCAGATATGCAAGAAGAAGTCAGATATCATCAATGTGCTGGGATAGATAGAGTCTCGCCTTGCGGATGTCTAATATCACATAATTACTTTGCAGGATCATAGGTGAATTACCTGGCTGGGTGTCAAGAGATGCGTGTAAAACTTTTTTTTAATGCCTGGCGTATCTTTTATATTGTGAATAATTTTGTTTAAATTGTTCAAAGCAATACTTATACAGATTTTAAATTTTTCATTTAGTACATTTTTAACACTTCAAACCTGGTATAAAAAATTAATATGTATGCAGGACACAACGGAAATTTTTAAAAGATGTAGTCAGTCTATAGTGGGAAGGTTGGAAGGTTTTCTTTGTTTTCTTTCTCCTTTACATATAATTTCATGCTTCTTGACAACTGCTGAGGAAATTCCAAGACAGCTCTGATGAAGTACAAGGAGAAGCAATTCTCTCTTTGCCAAGCAATGACTACTATCTCTCAAAGGATCACAAAATGAATATTAATTAATATTTTTAACAGTTCTAGACTCTGCCGGGCCAATTGCTTTGAGAGATGATCAAAGTTATTCCACATAAATTGTCAGCAATTAGAGTCTGTTCCCCTTTGTGCAACACATGTATCTCATACGCTATCCTAGAGCAACATTATATTAACCAAATTGTCATTGTCCAACCACTTGTAGCATGAGAGTTACTGCCCCTGCCATCAGCAGTATTTCCTTGAGACAATAATGAATTCTGTGGAACCAATCTTATTCTGTCCAGTTGAAAAGACTTTGCTATTTATCATGAGTAGAAAAGGGCCATTTTTTCCTTGAAAAAGTAAATGAAAGTGAAGTGAAAAAGAAGCATTGCTGGGGCATACATCTTGAGAAAGCTGCTTCGTGAGAAAAAATAAAGCAAGCGGTAAGAAGAAGCTGGCCCTTTACAGTCAGGTGATGGCTTTCGCTGGCAGCAGTTAAGTTTAAAGACACCATGAAATTGTGTGACATTGCATTGAAAAGCTTTTAGACCTCTCTTTGGATACAAAATGCAGGTTTCATGTAACTTTTATCTCTCCAAGCTAGTGGAGAGGAGGGCAATGATATTTGTACTTTAGAGCACACTGAATTACTGTTACAGAATCTAAATGCAGCCATATATATAAGAATTGGTTACAACTTATTTTATATTGTATTTTTTTAGACTGTAGTACTTCAAAGACTGGTGTTTCTTTATACTAAGAATTGGTTGCTATATAAATATTTTACCTGAACCCAGTGGCATTATTTATGTTCTATAAAAATAAAAAAAATTACTGCTCCAATTACAGTCCTTTCAGCATTTGTAAAAAAAAATGCAACTTTATATTAGGGAGATTTGACCAAACTATGAGTATAACTCTGGCAACACTTGTTTGTAATAAGAGGTCTGCTTTGATGAAAAATGAACACTCATTGTGTATTATTCAGGGTTCTAGATGTCTTCAAGCACTGTGAAAGTAAACCACATTTCTCTCCTTCTTGAAGAGTTGAGGAGTTTGTCTTCATTTGTCTTCTGGACAGAGACAAACCTGGACCTTCTGGACAGAGGTCATTATCTGTTGATTTTTTTTTTGATGATAATATGAAATTTGAAGTATATTCTTAAAGTGTACAATTTGAAAGGCTTAGATATGTGTATACATTTCTTGATCCATCACCACAATCAAAATGATGAGCATATCCATTATTACCTAAAGTTTCCTCCTGCTTTTTTGCAATACCTCCTTCCAGCCCCCACACCCCAGCCCCAGACAACTGATCTGCTTTGTCAAAATGGGTCACTTCACATGTTTGAATTTTATATAAAAGAAATCTCAGAGCATAGATGCTTTATTTTAGTCTCTTTTTTTTTCACTCAATTATTTTGAGATCCATTATATTGCAGAGTGTATCAATGGTTGTTTTTACTGCTGTGTAGTATTCTATTGTATGGAAACCCTACAATTCGTATGTTTATTTACATATTGAAGGATATTAAAAATAAAGTCGTTCTGTGATTATAACTTGCATTTGCCCAATGTTAATGATGTCAAACATGTTTTCAAGGGTTTGTTGGTTATCTATCTTCTTCAAAATCTTACGCCCTTAAAAAATTGTATTGTATAATTCATAATAAACTTTATTAAGAGTTTGAGTTTTTAGGGCTTTGTCTAAAAAACATATTCAGGAGGTGCCTAGGTGGCTCCTTCAGTTGAGCCTCTGACTTTTGATTTTGACTCAGATGATAGTCTTGGGGTCCTGAGATCAAGCCCAATCTCAGGCTGTGGGCTCAGCATGGAGTCTGCTTATCCTTACACTCTTCTCCTTCTCTCTCTCTCAAATAAGTAAATAAATAACATCTCAAAAAATACCATATTTTGGACACAAGCTCTTTATGAAACACATGATGTGCAAATATTTTCTCCCAGTTAGTAATTGCCTTTTCATTCAGACATGAAGGAAGAAAAAATGTGCCAAATATCTTTTTCTTGTCTGACCAAGAAATTTTACAAGTATGCATGCTTCACAGAAATACTCAGGAGTCAATAATAATATTATATCAGGATCCCTGGGTGGCGCAGTGTTTTGGCACCTGCCTTTGGCCCAGGGCACGATCCTGGAGACCCAGGATCGAGTCCCACGTCGGGCTCCCAGTGCATGGAGCCTGCTTCTCCCTCTGCCTGTGTCTCTGCCTCTCTCTCTCTGTGTGTGTGACTATCATAAATAAAAATAAAAAATTTAAAAATAATAATAATATTATATCAAGCAACCACTATAATTGTAGAATTTGGATAGTTAGAAGCCATAAACTGTTTAACAACAGAGCACGCTTCAATCTCTGAAATTTAGGTATCTTAAAAGATTTATTTCCAAGGAGAATTTTGCAGTGACAGAAAGTAGAATAGGATTGTACTTTTTTATATATAAACCTCTATATTTGACAATAAATAAACCAGCATTTTGGGAATATTCTCAATACTTTATCAACTCTAACTTTATGAATTTCAACTGTTTTTGCACCTGTGTAGTTGTGAGAAACAAGATATTTTTTTCTTTGAGATTATTTTTCATCATCATCATTCTCAAGGCTGAGCACTGTAATTCCACAGTTAACACCAAGGAAAGCAGGCCTAAAACACTTAAACTTACATTATAGGAAAACAAAATGGCAAAAAAGATTGTGTTACCAAATAGAATATAGGACATTTAATATTTGGCTAATATATTGGGAATCATTTGTTTGAAACAAACAGAAATATATCCAAATGAGCCTAAGTAAGCTGAGACATATTTTGGGACTTATGAGCAAAAACCACAGCAAGGCCTTATAAAAAACAGATAGTATACACCTCCAGAAGAATTGTTGCATCATTTCTTCTTTTCTCCTACTCTTTAGGGTCAAATGATCTATTTCCTATTCTAATTGATCCTTTGTTTATTCATTTCTTGTTTCTGCTGATAAACTCCTTCTTCATGATTTGATCAGTATGCACCCAATGTTGCAACTCCAGTGTAGCAATCTTAACACTGGGTCAGCCTATATTTTACAACTGGGCCTCACGTATAACCGAAAGAGGTCTCTCCATATCCCAATTCCAATTTCCTGAGACTGAGTGGTTTGGTAGAACCTTATAGGGCAAATATCCATCTTGATGGTATTAATGATGAACAAAGTAGAAGGTGGTGTTGGAGGGAATTTGGACATATTGTTTTGTCTGTACACCATATTGTGAGAGCTGACTCTAGATGGATGAGAAATGAGTATTCTTCAGATCCGTGAATCAGTGACAAGTTCAGTGCGAGACTCCAAGAACTACTGACTACACAAGTAGGGTCAGAAATGTTCAGATGTACTAAAGTATTCTCCCAGATTGAATTTACAAAAATTATTTACATTTTTTGTTATTTTCCAATCATTCTCTTAATCCTTTTCTACTTCTCAGTAGCCAGCTCAACTTGAAGGGAAAAGAATATATTCTATAAAAGAGTTGCCTTTTGCAAAAAATCAAAGTAACTTAATTTGGGAAGAAAAGCATAACAGTCAGTAGAAGAAAAAAAGAAGAAAATCATGAGTGACCTGTGTGCATCAGCATGCTATATTGAGCTAATTGGCTACAATTATACCCTAAAAATAATAAAATCCCATTCTTTGCATTTCTGTTTTTCTTTTAAATTCATCTCCAGAGATCCCTGGGTGGCACAGCGGTTTAGCGCCTGCCTTTGGCCCAGGGCATGATCCTGGAGACCCAGGATCGAATCCCACCCCAGACTCCCAGTGCATGGAGCCTGCTTCTCCCTCTGCCTGTGTCTCTGCCTCTCTCTCTCTCTCTCTCTCTCTCTGTGACTATCATAATTAAAAAAAAATAAATTCATCTCCAAATACTTTTCATTATCTAATGCACATTAATATTTCTTCATATCATCTGTCAAGAAATGAAAAAAAAGGCTACACATAAAGAAATAAATTGAATGGTAATTAAAACTTTTTTCCTATTTATTTATATTTATTTAAAGGTGAAAATACTTTATGAGGCAGAAAACAGTGCCTTGTTAAGTAAAAAAGTGACCTCTTCAGATTTTGTACTGTTCGCTGAAATGTAAAGCCTTCAGAAAAGTAGCTAAAGTAGAATAAGGAAAATGCATACTGATCAATGTCAGGAAACAAAGATATTCTTTTTTTGAAAGATTTATTTATTTGAGAGAAAGAGAGTGCACGTGTGTGCATGAGTGGGGGGGGGGGGGCAGAGGGAAGAGGGAGGTAATCTCAAGCAGACTTTTACTGAGCACAGAGCCTGACATAGCACTCAGTTTGGAATCCATCTCATAACCCTGAGATCATGACCTGAGCTGAAATCAGGAGTCTGACGCTCAACCGAGCCACTCAGGTGTCCCAGAAAACAAAGATATTATTGATACATATATTGTTGTCAGTCTATACTAGTTCAAGTGAATATATAAATTGTCAAATCTGTAAAAACCATTTACAGATAGGAGAGTAAATGCACATTAATTCATGAAGAGTAGCTATAGTCTACTCCTATTATTGTTATATTTTTGATTCTTTCATTTCCTTGAAAGTATCTTTCTAATCTCAGTTTCCTATGATCCTATTTCTTTATATTGTAAATATAACCTTATCTCTAATGTTCAAAGACCTTTAGAACAGATTTCAGGTAAGCATGGATTAAATAACTGATTCAAAAAAAATAACTGATTCATATTTTATAAAGCTTCTTTCTGCTGTAAAATAAAGGGAAATATGCTATGTATAGCAACAAATATATCAGAAAAATTCTTATTACTACTATTATACTTCTATATATAGCATAAAGAATCTCAAGTTACTGAATCAAAACAAATTGTATTAATCCAAATTATGTATCTTAATAACTTTATTCCAAATAAATTGATCAAACCTCATGATTTTTCAAATGTCACAAAGATTACAAGTTAGTTATGAATTTAATAAGATTAAAATATTTTCATTTAAAAGTTTTAACAAATTCTACAAACTGCTAGTATAGTATAGTGTTATAGTGAATGATCTCTGGATCAAAAGCTTGGTCTGTGTTCAAAACTTTTCTTCATCAATTTCTTGCTCCTGTGACTGAACAAAAAACACTTTAGGTCTTGAAATTTCAGTTTCCTCATTTATAATTTAGGATTAACCATCCTTCCTCACTTCAACTATATCTTTCTGATATTGGGATCAAGAATACATGACTCACAAAATCAGCTTGTAAGTTTACAGAGTATTAAGTGTTGCAAGGTTATTTTCTTTTTGCAGTGAACTGAATTATGAATTATTGTTATTGCTTTAATTGTTAATTGAGTTAATTACATTAGTTTGAGCAGAAATTGTCAGGTCTTATGGAATAGATCTAGACTTGAGGAAGTATGTCAGAATGACTTCAGAAAAATATTACTTAGGTCTCGAATATGTGTTTTTTTGTGTTACAAAAGAAATTGATATTAAATTAAAGGAAAATGAAACCCCAAATTGAAACCTAAAAAAGTTTCCAGATATGAAGTGTAAATAAACTTCAGGTGTTCCCCAAATCACCTACTCATGCAGATGCTGTGAATGAAGTGATACTTTGTGCACGAATGTGTAAAATTATTTTTAGTATTAAGGAAACCTGTAGCTTTCCAGTATTAAGTAGCAATATAAGAAAAAAAAACTATTCTGTCTTTGAGTTGTACATCCCATAAAAATTAAAATAACTGAGATAATGTAAGGGAGAGACAAATATTTTAAATATAAAACCATGCTAGGATCTTCTACTTTTGCTTAGGATGGAATAATAATATACTGCTGCCTAAACACAAAACCAACCAAACAAATATTAGACAGAATATTTGAAACAACAGCACACAAGACATTAGGTATCAAGAAATGACAAAGGATAAGAAACAAGGAGGTGACTCACTTTCTAGGCTATAGCACAGGGAGGAGAAATCCACAGTCCAGCCATTTCCCTGAATTAAGGTGGTAAAGCTAGCAGCATTGGGATGCTAAGGTAGGTACAGTCTGTAGAACAGAGTAATATAGAAAAGAACAGAGTAATATAGAAAAGAGAGCTATCCTGAAAAAGAATTTCAAATATATTCAGAAGGACCCCCTTGAATGCTCAGTTGATTACTAATTGCAGCATCAAGTAAAGACTCTGCCTGGTATCAGAGAAAGAACCACTCTAAATTTAGAGATAACAATATCTGGCATTTAAAGAAGTGTACTAATGCCTGTTCTCAACTATCAAAGTGGAAAACTTTACTAATAGGGAGGCAATGTTTACTGCAAAAGTGGGAGAAAATTTAACTCTTAACACAGCTCTAGAATCACTTAACAAAGCTTAAGAGCAAGATTCAAAAGCATTATACTATTTCCAAAAAGCTTAACCATGTCCCAGAACAAAGCTGAAGTATATAGTAACAAAAAATAACATCCTATAACCATGAGGGAAAAATACACAATATCTGGTATCCAGGCAAAAATTATTGGGTATGCAAAGAGGAAAGAAAATAGAAACTAATGAGAAGAAGATCAAAACTGACACAGAAAATACACAAATGATAGAAATTAAAGGTTAAATAGTAAAAAAGAACATTAGAACAGCAATTATGATAATATACTTTATGTGCGCCCTGGTTAATTTACTATTTGATAGGTCCCCCCCCCTTGCAAGTTATTAAGTTTCTCTTGATGCGTATTGTTGATGTATATTTATGACATGTTTCTAATTATGAATAAATTGTCATATTTTTAATAATCAAAATGAAAAATAAACCATATTTTCTAAAGCCTTGATATTTATTTGACTTCTAAAAACACTTAGTTGCATGCTTTCAAGCCCAGCTTGGTTTGAAAAATAAGTGAAAAAATCTTTCCTTTCGTCCCTTTGATTTCTGCACTCTGACCTAGAGGACAAAAGTCTCTCCCTCTTGATTATCTGCGCCATATGTTACTTGATTCTGCCCACTGCTATGTTGTATCAGCTGAGCAATTGTGTGTTTGAAATAGACTAAGTAA
Source organism: Nyctereutes procyonoides (assembly GCF_905146905.1). NCBI lineage: Eukaryota > Metazoa > Chordata > Mammalia > Carnivora > Canidae > Nyctereutes > Nyctereutes procyonoides. Next base: position 1,789,646 of record NW_026575130.1, read on the forward strand.
TATGAGGGAATCAGAAGCAGTTTGGTATAGTGGTAAGAACATGACCTTAAGGCTTAGGCTTCCTTTGAATTTCAGCTCTTCTCTTTACTCTATCTTTGAGTTAAGAAGAATAACATAATCTCTCTGAGATAATTTACCAAAAAGTGAAAATCATAATACTTACTTGCTAAAGAGAAGAGATAATATAGAAATGCCTCCCACATAGTAGATACTTATTAAACGCCAGCTTTTAGGGATAGTGATGAGGCGGAACAGAATTGAATGTGAATACTTGAAGAAATGGAACTTGAAAATTTTAATAGGACACTGTGTCCAAACAGAAGACATGTTCTTTTTCTGATAGGCTACCATGTGGTGTGTGTGTGTGTGTGTGTATGTGTGTGTAAATATATTTTTCTGTCCTCTCAGTTCTAATTTTAAAATGAGGACTGTTTGCTGAATGTCTTAACATGGAGATATTAGTATTTGACCCTGTGTTTGAAAAGAGTACAGTAAATCTTAAAAACTTTTTAATTTTGTTATTTGGTCCCTTGTTAGGAAATTCAGTGAAATGTGAGTTAAAACCCACTATACCCACTATACTATCTACAAAGCATTATATAAATATAAGCAGCTTTAACAATACTTATTATTTTCCACCAGTTTTAATTTCAATTAAAATAATTTAATACATAATAAAATAATAAACGTATTAAACCCCCAAATTCAAGAGGAAATAGAGGCTAAATAGTAAATAAAATACAAAAGTCATGAAGACCATTTCTAAAGATTATTTGGATCAAGGAATAAATTGCATTAACCTAGGAATGGATGTAATTATTTTGCTTAAAGAGTTTCCTTCCTCTAAGCTTGCAAGCCTTCACAAATTCATAAAGGATGAAATGAAATATTATCTTTAGTGCTCTACATTGGGTGATTATCTTCAACTAATCACATAATGTGAATATTTTGGCCTTTATGTTAGCCAACCTGAAATTTTAATTTATTGCATACTTTGGAGCACTGGTAATATAAGACTATTGGTAGCTAGAATGTATTTAATTTAGAAGCAAGACTATGGAGATTTAGCCATTCCTTACAACAGTTATTTAAAGGTATCTGCTGAATAAAAAGGATTTATTTCCTCACATAAAGACTTAAAATTTTATCAAATTATATATTGTAGTTTGGTTTTATGTAACTATGTTAAGTATAATATATTTAGTTAAGTAGTATAGTAATTTATACTAGAAAGATCATAAGTGGGCAGCCTGGGTGGCTCAGCAGTTTAGCACCGACTTTGGTCCAGGGCATGACCCTGGAGACCCGGAATCGAGTCCCATGTTGGGTTCCCAGCATGGAACCTGTTTATCCCTCTGCCTATGTCTCTGCCTCTCTCTGTGTGTCTCTCATGAATGAATGAACCAAATCTTTTAAAAAAAGAAAAAAGAAAGATCATAAATATCCACACTTTGGAATCAAATGCCTTTGCTCAAGATCTCCAATTTTGTTTGTATGTATATTTTAGCAAACAATTTCTCTATAATCAAATATTCATACTAGATCTTAAATTTATAAATATTTTTATTTTTATATTTGTATCTATAAATATTTATATAGAAAAATATATTGATAAATCACTCTAAGATAAATAACAGATCTAATAACAAGTTCAATGGATTACCAAAGGATGTAATTCTATGGGAATCCTACTGGAAGTTTGGTTTGAGTTGAATGGCTTATGGGGCACTGAAGGATTATAATCAACATTGCACAGACTAAGATAGATTATCTATTTGGCAGTGCAGTTTAAATATTGTCTCTAGTGGAAGAACTAGTGAGTGACATAGAAGACAAGTTGATGGCAAAGAAGGAAACTGAGGAAAAAAGAGAAATAATTAAAAGATCATGAGGATAGATTAAGGGAAATAAGTGACAGCCTGAGGAAGAAAAACCTACGTTTAATTGGGGTTCCCGAGGGCGCCGAAAGGGACAGAGGGCCAGAATGTGTATTTGAACAAATCTAGCTGAAAACTTTCCTAATCTGGGAAGGGAAACAGGCATTCAGATCCAGGAAATAGAGAGATCCCCCCTAAAATCAATAAAAACCGTTCAACACCTTGACATTTAATAGTGAAGCTTGCAAATTCCAAAGATAAAGAGAAGATCCTTAAAGCAGCAAGAGACAAGAAATCCCTAACTTTTATGGGGAGAAGTATTAGGTTAACAGCAGACCTCTCCACAGAGACCTGGCAGGCCAGAAAGGGCTGGCAGGATATATTCAGGGTCCTAAATGAGAAGAACATGCAACCAAGAATACTTTATCCAGCAAGGCTCTCATTCAAAATGGAAGGAGAGATAAAGAGCTTCCAAGACAGGCAGGAACTGAAAGAATATGTGACCTCCAAACCAGCTCTGCAAGAAATTTTAAGGGGGACTCTTAAAATTCCCCTTTAAGAAGAAGTTTAGTGGAACAATCCACAAAAACAAGGACTAAATAGATATCATGATGACACTAAACTCATATCTGTCAATAGTAACTCTGAACGTGAATGGGCTTAATGACCCCATCAAAAGGCGCAGGGTGTCAGACTGGATAAAAAAGCGGGACCCATCTATTTGCTGTCTACAAGAGACTCACTTTAGACAGAAGGACACCTACAGCCTGAAAATAAAAGGTTGGAGAACCATTTACCATTCAAATGGTCCTCAAAAGAAAGCAGGGGTAGCCATCCTTATATCAGATAAACTAAAATTTACCCGAAGACTGTAGTGAGAGAAGAAGAGGGACACTATCTCATACTTAAAGGATCTATCCAACAAGAGGACTTAACAATCCTCAATATATATGCCCCAAATGTGTGAGCTGCCAAATATATCAATCAATAAATAACCAAAGTTAAGACATACTTAGATAATAATACACTTATACTTGGTGACTTCAATCTAGCACTTTCTACTCAATAGGTCTTCTAAGCACAACATCTCCAAAGAAACGAGAGCTTGAAATGATACACTGGACCAGATGGATTTCACAGATATCTACAGAACTTTACATCCAAACTCAACTGAATACACATTCTTCTCAAGTGCACATGGAACTTTCTCCAAAATAGACCACATACTGGGTCACAAATCGGGTCTGAACCGATACCAAAAGATTGGGATCATCCCCTGTATATTCTCAGACCATAATGCCTTGAAATTAGAACTAAATCACAACAAGAAGTTTGGAAGGACCTCAAACACGTGGAGGTTAAGGACCATCTTGCTAAAAGATGAAAGGGTCAACCAGGAAATTAAGGAAGAATTAAAAAGATTCATGGAAACTAATGAGAATGAAGATACAACTGTTCAAAATCTTTGGGATGCAGCAAAAGCAGTCCCGAGGGGGAAATACATCGCAATACAAGCATCCATTCAAAAACTGGAAAGAACTCAAATACAAAAGCTAACCTTACATCATAAAGGAGCTAGAGAAAAAACAGCAAATAGATCCTACATCCAGCAGAAGATGAGAGTTAATAAAAATTTGAGCAGAACTGAACGAAATCTAGACCAGAAGAACTGTGGAACAGACCAACAGAACCAGGAGTTGGTTCTTTGAAAGAATTAATATGATAGATAAACCATTAGCCAACCTTATTAAAAAGAAGAGAGAGAAGACTCAAATTAATAAAATCATGAATGAGAAAGGAGAGATCACTACCAACACCAAGGAAATACAAACGATTTTAAAAACATTATAATCAGCTACTATGCCAATAAATTAGGCAATCTAGAAGAAATAGACACATTTCTGGAAAGCCACAAATTACCAAAACTGAATCAGGAAGAAATAGAAAACCTGAACAGGCCAATAACCAGGGAGGAAATTGAAGCAGTCATCAAAAACCTCCCAAGACACAAAGGTCCAGGGCCAGATGGCTTCCCAGGGGAATTCTATCAAACGTTTAAAGAAGAAATCATACCTACTACTAAAGCTGTTTGGAAAGATAGAAAGAGATGGAGTACTTCCAAATTCATTCTATGAGGCCAGCATCACCTTAATTCCAAAACCAGACAAAGACCCCACCAAAAAGGAGAATTACAGACCAATATCCCTGATGAACATGGATGCAAAAATTCTCAACAAGATACTAGCCAATAGGATGCAATAGTACATTAATAAAATTATTCACCATGACCAAGTAGGATTTATCCCCAGGACACAAGGCTGGTTTAACACTCATAAAACAATCAATGTGATTCATCATATCAGCAAGAGAAAAACCAAGAACCATATGATCCTCTCATTAGATGCAGAGAAAGCATTTGACAAAATACAGCATCCATTCCTGATCAAAACTCCTCAGAGTGTAGGGATAGAGGGAACATTCCTCGACATCTTAAAAGCCATCTACGAAAAGCCCACAGCAAATACCATTCTCAATGGGGAAGCACTGGGAGCCTTTCCCCTAAGATCAGGAACAAGACAGGGATGTCCACTCTCACCATTGCTATTCAACATAGTACTAGAAGTCCTAGCCTCAGTGGACAGCAAAAAGACATTAAAGGCATTCAAATTGGCAAAGAAGAAGTCAAACTCTCCCTCTTCACCGATGACTTGATACTCTACATAGAAAACCCAAAAGCCTCCACCCCAAGATTGCTAGAACTCATACAGCAATTTGGCAGCGTGGCAGGATACAAAATCAAAGCCCAGACGTCAGTGGCATTTCTATACACTAACAATGAGACTGAAGAAAGAGAAATTAAGGAGTCAATCCCATTTACAATTGCACCCAAAAGCATAAGATACCTAGGAATAAACCTAACCAAAGAGGTAAACGATCTATACCCTAAAAACTATAGAAGAACACTTCTGAAAGAAATTGAGGAAGACACAAAGAGATGGAAAAATATTCCATGCTCATGGATTGGCAGAATTAATATTGTGAAAATGTCAATGTTACCCAGGGCAATTTACACGTTTAATGCAATCCCTATCAAAATTCCATGGACTTTCTTCAGAGAGTTGGAACAAATTATTTTAAGATTTGTGTGGAATCAGAAAAGACCCCGAATAGCCAGGGGAATTTTAAAAAAGAAAACCATAGCTGGGGCATCACAATGCCAGATTTCAGGTTGGACTACAAAGCTGTGGTCATCAAGACAGTGTGGTACTGGCACAAAAACAGACACATAGATCAATGGAACAGAATAGAGAATCCAGAAGTGGACCCTCAACTTTACGGTCAACTAATATTCGACAAAGGAGGAAAGACGATCCACTGGAAGAAAGACAGTCTCTTCAATAAATGGTGCTGGGGAAATTGGACATCCACATGCAGAAGAATGAAACTAGACCACTCTTTTTCACCATACACAAAGAAAAACTCAAAATGGATGAAAGATCTAAATATGAGACAAGATTCCATCAAAATCCTAGAGGAGAACACAGGCAACACCCTTTTTGAACTCGGCCACAGTAACTTCTTGCAAGATACATCCACGAAGGCAAAAGAAACAAAAGCAAAAATGAACTATTGGGACTTCATCAATATAAGAAGCTTTTGACACAGCAAAGGATACAGTCAACAAAACTCAAAGACAACCTACAGAATGGGAGAAGATATTTGCAAATGACATATCAGATAAAGGGCTAGTTTCCAAGGTCTATAAAGAACTTCTTAAACTCAACACCAAAGAAACAAACAATCCAATCATGAAATGGGCATAAGACATGAACAGACATCTCACAGTGGAAGACATAGACATGGCCAACATGCACATGAGAAAATGCTCTGCATCACTTGCCATCAGGAAAATACAAATCAAAACCACAATGAGATACCACCTCACACCAGTGAGAATGGGGAAAATTAACAAGGCAGAAAACCACAAATGTTGGAGAGGTTGCGGAGAAAAGGGAACATTCTTGGACTGTTGGTGAGTATGTGAACTAGTGCAGCCACCCTGGAAAACTGTGTGGAGGTTCCTCAAAGAATTAAAAATAGACCTGCCCTACGACCCAGCAATTGCACTGTTAGGGATTTACCCCAAAGATTCAGATGCAATGAAACGCCGGGACACCTGCACCCCGATGTTTCTAGCAGCAATGTCCACAATAGCCAAACTGTGGAAGGAGCCTCGGTGTCCATCGAAAGATGAATGGATAAAGAAGATGTGGTTCATGTATACAATGGAATATTCCTCAGCCATTAGAAACGACAAATACCCACCATTTGCTTCGACGTGGATGGAACTGGAGGGTATTATGCTGAGTGAAGTAAGTCAGTCGGAAAAGGACTAACAGTATATGGTCTCATTCATTTGGGGAATGTAAATAATAGTGAAAGGGAATAGAGGGGAAGGGATAAGAAATGGGTAGGAAATATCAGAAAGGGAGACATAACATGGAAGACTCCTAACTCTGGGAAACGAACTAGGGGTGGTGGAAGGGGAGGAGGGTGGGGGTGGGTGTTACTGGGTGGCGAGCACTTAGTGGGGCACTTGACGGGATGAGCACTGGGTGTTATTCTGTATGTTGGCAAATTGAACACCAATAAAAAAATTGTCATTAAAAAATAATAAATAAATAAATAAATAAATAAATAAATAAATAAATAAATAAACATTGTCTCTAGTAAAATAAGGGATTACTGCTTCTTCTCTTTTGAAGATTTTTAATACTCATTTTATTGTATATTGGTATACCCTGAAGTTGTTTGTAAAGATACATGAATTATTTGTTTAATGGGAAAAACTAGTTTATTCTGATATAAACTAAAAATGCCTTTCTGCGGTAAAACCACATCAAGTTATAATACAAATGCAATAAATGTGTAGGTATACATTTGTATACAAATGCTCTTTTTTAAATTTATTTTTTAATACTCATATTTTGGAATGAGACAAATTTCAAAGTTTCTATTGGTTCATGCATGTTTAGCTATTTAATTGAAATATAAAATTATAACATTATATAATATTGTGATTGTTCTATAATACTAAACGTGTACTGTACTAGTTTTCTAGGTCTGCACTAATGGATTACACAGACTATATGACTTAAAACGACAGGCTAGAAGTTCTAAATGAAGGTTTTGGTAAAGCCATGGATGGTCTCTTTAAAGTCTCTAGTGAAGCCTTTGTCAACCTTTCTAGCTTCTAGTGATTTCTATCAATTATTGACATTTGTTGGCTTATAGGTATATCATTTCTCCATTATCATATGGTGTTAGCCATGTTTGTTGTGTCTCTGTGTCCAAATTTCTCCCTTTTGTATGGTTCCAGCTAGACATGACACAAATTTTGAGGGGGAACTATTTAAGCCAGTACTTATACATACTGAGATTCAGATTATAATGCTAATGTGAAAGATCAGTCTTCCACGATTCTGCTGATTTTATTTTTGGATGGTCTTATGTGAGTTTGTAGGGTTTTATTAAATCAGACATAAAATTTATTGTATGCCCCTTTCACCTTGATGAGGCAGACAGAAGCAGAATCTGGCTTCTACAGCTGGCGGGTCACCTCAGTGAGTGAGCCCAGAATGCTCTGGGGCACAGAAAAATACCCATGGTTTTAAAGAGCAACTAAAATATAAAGGATCCAGACCTAGAACTCTGCCAAGTGGCAGGGTAGCTGCTGTACACTACTATATGTTTAGCGGTGGTGAATTCACTGATAGGACATTAAAAAAAAAAAACATGCAAGAATATGAGAACAAGAATGAGAAAGTTAAAGTATTGAAACCTATGTAATTGTGTTTGTAAACTAATAAACTAGTATCTTGGAATCTTGAGAAAAAACAAAGCAAAATAATGGAACTGTATCTCATTGTCCTTTCTAGCTTTGGAAACTGATGATAATAACAAAAGAGAAATGCTTTTTTTAAGTTTAAAGTAAGAAATTGTGAGGTGCTTCTAAATTATATAAGTATAATATATAATTTAGAAAGTATAATATGTAATTTAGATAACCTACCAGTTAAGTATCCTTTTTCCTAAAATTAGCCTTTCAATAGTCACTTCATCAAAATGGGACCGGTCAGACTTTAAGATAGACATTGCACAGAGTTACTTTGTATTCATGAGATTCTTGGAAGATGCTTGTTGCAATTAGTGTTTTTAAGATAGAACTACCTCTGTCAATTATGTCAGCTATAACACATGCAGCTCTGAGATAGCTAGATGAAAGTTATTTATGTGTCTTGTAAAATACAGCAATAAAATCACTTCATATCTGAGCGATTGTTGTATGCCATTGGCAGACATTTTTTCCTCAGAGCATTTCTTTTGTGATAAATTAAAATTGTGATAGTTAATATATTCACGTAAGTAATAGATATCTGTGAAATTTTTTCCAAATGTTAAAGTTAAAATAAAAGAGCAAAAATGAAAAAAAAAAGTTTTAAAATGTCTAAAAAAATGACATTTGTGATGTATATAAATGATAGTATTTTATACAGTTTTTGGGTTTATCTAGTGTCAAATTATTTCAAAATTTTACAGCAAAGTTTAATGTGAATATAAGATATGTGTGCATATTATAGGGAAATAACATTGTAAATGTCAAGGGTCTACAGAACTTAACCTTCTCATTTATGGTTGTTCTCCCACTGAGAATAATTTGTCAACTTGGAAAATGCAGGAAAAAATGATCATATCAAAGACTTTGGAGACTTAAGAAAGGAAATAATTGGGGACGAGATAACGAAAAATCAGAGATGTTAAGTAAAGCATTTGGGGATATTTTTCCTTTGTAGTATTCTACTGACTCAGAAAGAAGCAATTAAGAAGCTGAGAGCCTGAATGGGACTTTTCATAATCTGCTAGGGCTAGGAAGGGTTTCTCAGGCTCGGTAGTAGTAAAATCTTGCATTGAATGATGTTTTGTTTTTCTGTGCAATTTAAATGTTTTATAGCAGCCCTGGTTCACACCCACTGAATACTAGTATGAACATCCTTCTTCTACCAAGTTGTGACAACCAAATTGTTCTTGGTAAATGCCAAATATCCTCAGGGGGGACAAAATTGCACCTGATAGAGAACAAATGGGACAAACTAAAGGAAGAAAAGTTTTAATTTAGGGCTTCCAAGGAGGGGTTTCCTATTAAGTGTCCCAGGCTTTTAATTGATACCCAAAAACGTATTCTCATACTTCTAGATGCTACAAGAATAAACTTGAAAGAAATTACCCCAGCGGGGTCTAAAGTCAACTTCAAAATCTTGAATCCCTTAAATGGTCTGAGAAATGTCCATAAGAAGCAAACGTAATATTAATATCACCCTAGACCATAAATTATGTTTATAAATTTTCATGTTTACTAAATATTTTATCAACCAAATCAAGCACTCAACAAAAATAGACACCATGATCAGAATTCAAGAGATGTTCTAAAACCAGGGCTTCAAATAATGGAGTTATCACAGACTTTTAAAATATAGTTAGTATATTGAGCAAATAAAGGGGAGATTGCAAACTTTCTCAGATAAATGGAAAGCATTAAAATGAAATATGTAAAAGTTCTAGAAATGGGTATGGAATCTAAAATTAGAGAGGTAGAAGTTATGGTCTAAGAAATTCTCCCAGAGGCATCTAAAACAACACAGCTGTGGAAAGTAGAAAAGAATTTAAGGAGAGACTGAATAAGGAGGATTCTGCTTCTGGTAAAGAAGGAGTTACAAGAAATGGATTATCTGTCCCTCCTCCCTGCCTGAAACAAAAGAAAACAGAAAAGAAAAATAAATCAACTATCTTAAAAACAATGAAAATCAGGCAATGAGACACATTGTTCTCAAGAACATTGGTTCTTGAGAGACAGGAGATAAGTGAGGCACACCCTAAAACTTCCCTTAGTACCTTGAAAGAGTGTCCAGGCTCTGTTGCAAGCTGTGGAGTTATTGGGACTCCTGGAGTTAAGGAGATAGACTTGGACGTCCAGGGAAACCAAGGCAGGTAGGCATCTCAGGGCAGAGTACTACAGAGAATAGAGCTGCACAGAGAGCTTTGCAGCCCTCCAAATTGAGTACCAGGAGATTATTTATCAGTGAATGCATGTAAGGAAACTACTCAAGTCCCGTGGAAACACCAGGCAAAAGTTTCAAGGTAACATTGCCTATACTATCACCCTCAAGCCAAACTATCCATGGGGCACTGAGCCGACTACTCGGGAAGGTTTGACCTCAGTAGTGGGAAAGTTAGCTCTAGATCAAGCATTGCTCCAAACCAGCCTGACAGAAAGAAATGCAATACCCAGAAGAGTCAAACTGCTTTCAAGAATTTTCAAGTCCTGCACCTCAGAATAAAGCACAAGAATACTTATAGACACAAAAATAGCCACCAGCACCAATGTCAACTTCATAATGTCTGCCATCTAACTAAAGTTTTCCTAGCATGCAAAAAAAAAAAATCAGAGTAATATCACCATAATGAGGAGAATAATCATTCAATAAAAATTAACACCAAACCAGGACGCGGATGTTCACACATAAGGATATTAAAACTGTTTTTATTATGATTCCATATGTTCAGAAAGTTAAATAGAGCCATGGAGAATATAAAAAAGACTCAATTTAAACTTTTAGAGGTGAAATCTATGATGTCTAAGCAGGGAAGTATACCGGATACTATCATTTGGATCATTTGGATCTGGATAATTTGTCTAGTGGCAAATTACACATGGTAGGAGTGAAAAATAGGAGTGAACTTAAAGACATAGCAATAGGAAAGATACAAAATGAAACAAAGAACAAAATAATTTCAAAAAATGAAAAAAGTATCATTGATCTGGGAAATAATTTATAGGCACCACATCTATAAATTATAAAAAAGATTGCCCCTCAGGGGATAGATTCCAGTTGATCTTCCCAGTCATAGTAGTGCCATTCGCTCTCTGGACAAATGAAACAGTTCTCGTTAATGATATGGGAGAAAAAAAATCTATTGGAAGATGTATAGGAAGGGTTTCCTTTGTCTGAGGGAGACTGGCAGACCACCTTCCCTTTTTCTTTTATGAACGTGTTGTCATGAAATGTCATTCAGAGACTATGGACATGAGGGCAGCCACCCTGAGGATGAAGCTGAAAACCAAATATTATGGAGAAAACAAAATGGAAAGAACCAGAGCGGTTGGTGTGTTCATTAAGTCATTGAATTAGCCAATCATCATCCCTTGGGACATAGACAGTGTGATAGCGATTTTCTTCATTGTTTAAGCCACTTTGAGTAGAGTCCTTTGCTACTTGTGGCTGAAAATACATTGATGTGATTGTTCAAGTCCATAAAGTAATACTCAGAATTGAATCAAATCACTCCCAAAACCTCCAAAGAAGCATTCAAAGTATCTTTTAAATAGGATATTTCCTTTTTTTCAGCATCTGTGCTCGTTCCTTGATAGAAATAACTTCTAAAACCCTTAGATCTAATCACAGTGATTCTAGCCCGACATCCTTTCCCCAAACTTTCCTAAATGCAGCCCTATACTAATATAGCTAAAACACCAATGTTATTAAATCACTTCCTTATGTGAAATTCTCCAATGGTTTTGTGCTAACAGAAAATTTTCCTTAGCTTCCATGAAGGATATTTCATGATATAACATGCCTCCTAGTGTCATTTTCTATTATTCTCTATCAAAAGGCTTTATTGTTAAGCTACTGACTTTAGATAATTTAATTAGTACCTTCACTTTGAGATAAATATTTGCAGTTAGGAACATTTCAAGGATTTCTTGACTTAGCTCTAGTATATGCTGTACTACCTTCCTAAAACGCAATGTGTAAACCTGAGATTCTTTGTTGATGCTTCCCAAAATCTTTCTACATGATCATCAAACTACTTATCACTCAGCATATACTTTTTCTGTCTATAGTGTGGTACTATTATACTATTGCATTGATTGGCTCTGTCTAGGTAGATGCTCTTTTCTCCATTGAGTAGGACCTTACTGGGGGGTCAATGAGAGTAAACAGTTCATATTTTTATGTCTAAACACTAGATTAGTAATGGAAGATAATAAGTGCCTAGTTGCTTGCTCAATGAATGAATGATTTACCATAAATTTATGTAAAGTTCTATGATAAAATATTATCTGAATCTCTTGGCTTTGATGATAAAATATTGAGGAAAAAATTTTCTCATTTTGCATTGCAAACATTGTAGAATATAAGAAACGTATTTCAATACAGGTGGCTTTCTTTTTTTATAATAAATTTATTTTTTATTGGTGTTCAATTTGCCAACATACAGAATAACACCCAGTGCTCATCCCGTCAAGTGCCCCCCTCAGTGCCCATCCCCCATTCACCCCCACCCCTCGCCGTCCTCCCCTTCCACCACTCCTAGTTCATTTCCCAGAGTTGGAGTCTTTATGTTCTGTCTCCCTTTCTAACATTTCCCACACATTCCCTCTCCCTTCCCTTATATTCCCTTTCACTATTATTTACATTCCCCAAATGAATGAGACCATATAATGTTTGTCCTTCTCCGACTGACTTATTTCACTCAGCATAATACCCTCCAGTTCCATCCACGTCGAAGCAAATGGTGGGTATTTGTCGTTTCTAATGGCTGAGTAATATTCCATTGTATACATAAACCACATCTTCTTTATCCGTTCATCTTTCGATGACACCGAGGCCCCTTCCACAGTTTGGCTATTGTGGACATGGCTGCTAGAAACATCGGGGTGCAGGTGTCCCGGCGTTTCATTGCATCTGTATCTTTGGGGTATATCCCCAACAGTGCAATTGCTGGGTCTTAGGGCAGGTCTATTTTTAACTCTTTGAGGAACCTCCACACAGTTTTCCAGAGTGGCTGCACCATTTCTACAGGTGGCTTTCTTACATCCAAGGATGATTTAAATCAATAAAGAAATAAAAGTCATTAAAAGGAATGGATAATATAAATAAAATAGTATAATGCAATTTAGATTTGCAGAGAGCACTGTGTTTGTCCTCATATTATGTATATAATCTTCATGCAATTGCTTTAACTATCTAAACCTCAATTTCCACATGCATACAAAGACAAAATTATAATAACATATTTTAGTGGGAATAAAATGACATATGTCAAACTCCTCTGTAAATGATTAGCAGCTCTGCCTAGGTTAGCTCTAAATTTATCAAATCTTAATTATCATAATCAAAATAACTTGTCATAGCCCGTCTCTGCTGTGTTAATATAGGGTAGAATCTGGTATATTAATTTGAGCTACACTAGTATATTTACATAGAAGTAAGAAAATAACAATTTTCATTGACCAGATGCAAACAAACTTTTTAAAGCCATCTGTATCCATACTGTTGTATCTCTCTATTTTTCTCCAGACACAAATTAACCCACAGCTTTTATAATTGCTAAATTATAAGGATATCATTTGCTCTTATCTGAAGCTGTATTTATATCAGATCAGAGGAATTGATATTATCTTTCTCTTGGGAAGTGGTGAACTCCCTTCTACAGAAAACAACAAGTCGTTACTTAAGGACTGGTTCATCAGACAGCTTATGAATCCTATAGGACGCAGCACTGAAATGGACAGCCTTAGTGACAAAATTACATGATAATTGCCTTGTGAAATGCAGTTGAAAATGTATGTAGGCTTTTTAATAGGCTTTTTAAATTTGTACCAGGGCGGAGCTGTCCAACAGAACTTAAGCAAAGATGGAAATGTACTATATGTGTGCTGTCCTGAGCACTTGGAATAAGGCCAATGTGACTAAAGCACTAGTGCTTTAATTTAATTCAATGCATTTAAGTTAATTTAAATATCACATGCTTTTAGTAGCTACTGTATTGGGCAGCAGAGATCTGGGGAATTAATTTAGAGAAAGAAAAACAAGTCCTCTCAGCTTGAAAATCAGTAAGAAATCTATCATACATGCTCCACTAAGCTCTCAATGGAGAAAATTTGAAAGTCACACAAATAAGCCACCAGCCCCTTCACTGTCTCAGATCTGCTAATAACAAGTAGAAATGTGATGAATAGACCAGCCCTTAAAAAATATCTCCATGTCAATGTTTGAAAACTAAAAATAGTTTTGAGAATAGAACACGTACTAAAATAAAGAGTGGAATGAAGAAAGGCTGCACAGTAAAATGCAGGAAACAAGGGAGGCAGACAGAATAAAACAAAAAGAATGATGAAGCAAAACTAATTTAGACCCCTGAAGAGATCTGAGAACCATATCCACAAAGTCTTGCAATGAAAAAAGGAAAACATACAGTGATAACTCGAGGTCGGGGAAAAAACTACTCTAGTGGTAATGATAACTCTATTGTAGTAGTAAGCTTGAAGGATAATAATAGGAATGGGAAGGAGGTCTCATGTTAAGTAGGAATGCTATGCACAGTTGTCCAGGTTGTGGCTTGTGCAAGGCAACTGGATGAGGGCAAGTAAGGGCTGAAATTCAGCTGATCTTCTATGTACTAATCGATAAACCCTACTTTCAGATAGCATTTATCAGAAGGAGAGAGGTATTTTCTAATTTTTCCATTCCAAAGTAATCTCTTTTTAATCCTTTCACATAGGGGTCCTGGTTTTGTACTCCCACAAAGGGATAGTGTGCATTTAAGCAGAATCTTCAAAATGAATATTCTACAATTCATTACAGAAGTAACATAAATTGCAGGTAATATCCGTGTGAAGAACTACATGTAAGGAACAAGGAGAGAAAGCTGACAGATTATTGTAATTTTTGCATCTAAGTAATTTGAAGTATTTTAGTCACATTCATTTAAAAGGAAAACAAAAACAAAATAAGAGAAAGCTAGGAATGGAAAAGTTTACAATAATGATTTTGGTTTGATGTTTATCTCTGTTTCATTCTGCAGGTATTCTCTATAAGTATTCAAATTATAATCATCCCATAAGTGTGAGACAATGGTGTCTGTGCTGATCTGATGCAATCATTTTTCAGCCATTTGCACGTACCTAGAGATATATATTTATTCTTTTATGTGACTAGATAAAAAAACAAGAATAACTATCATGATTCACAACAAAAAGGATAATTCTTGGGACGCCTCGGTGGCTCAGCAGTTGAGCGTCTGCCTTCGGCTCAGGGTGTGATCCAGAATTCCGGGATTGAGTCCCACATCGGGGTCCCTGCATGGAGCCTGCTTCTGCCTCTGCCTGTGTCTATGCCTCTCTCTCTGTGTCTCTCGTGAATGAATAAATAAAATCTTAAAAAAAAAAAGAATAAAAAAAGATAATTCTCTTAAGTGCATTAAATTTTACAAACATTTAAATACTACTTTTTACAGGGTATCCTATCTTTTGTAGATCATAAAAGCTCTCAATTTAATATTAATAAATATTTATAATACAAAATAAGAGTACCATAAAAAAGTTAAAGTGAATGATGTAGCATAGGAAAGATTGGCACATGTCTTACATACTTCAAAGAGAAAGAGAATAATTGAGGGAAAAATATGAGAAGTAAGTAATAGTTGACGTCAGTGTTGAAAAATTGTCAGGGAAAATTTTGATTCCTTAGGATGGATGGAGTGTCAAATCCCAGAAGAAGTATTAGTTAAAGGCATGGAGGGAAAACAAGCAAAGCCCAATGTATGGTTTCAGGCAGTTGTATTGGTTTTTTTTTTTTTTTTTTGACTGGACAAAAGGTATAATAGGAGAAAGGAGGAAAAGGCTGAAAAGATATGTTGTCTCATTTTCATAAAGGGCCTTGAATAAAAACAAAATAAAACAAAGCAAAAAAGAATGCATCATTCAATCAGTGATGTGGGGTTATGGGGAATCTGATCAAAATTGCTTTGGGTAAAAGCATTTGCAGTTTATGTGGTGCTGGGCTACAGGAAGATAGCAAATTACTGAAGAAATAAGAGGAACTTTGTCCATCATAATAAGAGCAATGAATTTCATACATGGAATAAACATCTTCATATACAAGGCAAAATCTAAAGGATAAATTTGGAAGTTATTTGCATGGACTTGCTGTCCATGTGTAAACACAAACCTGGTGAAATGGAGGGATTTTTTTCATTCTTTCCTTTATTTGATTAATTTTTTTGAGAAACTAGCACGCACACTAGAGATAAAAGATATGAGCCCATGATGTCATTGGGAAGGCCTTTTAAGATAGGAAGTATTACTTATAATTAGTATTACTAATAATTATTACTATTACTGCATTAGTATACTGCATTTTCACATGAAGTATGTTTGGTTCTAATACATGAAAATTTATGAAAAATAAAAAATTACAGATATTATTTAGAAATGAGGGTAAATTAAAACTAAAGTGTTCTTAAAGTTACTAAGCATCATGTTTATCAAAGCCTAAAAGATATCCCTTTGGATCTGCCTTAATATTTTCAGTGTTTCGGGAACCCTGGGTGGCGCAGCGGTTTGGCGCCTGCCTTTGGCCCAGGGCGCGATCCTGGAGACTCGGGATCGAATCCCACGTCGGGCTCCTGGTCATGGAGCCTGCTTCTCCCTCTGCCTCTGTCTCTCTCTCTCTCTCTCTCTCTCGCTCTGTGAGACTATAATAAATAAAAAAAATTAAAAAAATATTTTCAGTGTTTCTAAGGAAAAATGCAACTCTAAGTTTGAAAATATATTTCACAGTGATATTGGATTTCAATTCACTTTCATAACCCAAGGACTGTCTCAGTGACATCAGAACTTTACAGAAGAATGGAACTATATTAGCAAACATAATGATATAAGGCAGCAGTAATCAACTGCTGTATATATTTCTATAAGAAGGGAATTTTAAAGTCATGTGCAATTAATCTGAATTTATATTTTATAGTTAGTTTTATGTTCTTTTTGTTCATCATTGGAAAATTGAGTTTATGAAATATAAGGCATATTATTTATTGTTTTTTTCATAATAAAAAATAGTCACAGCCTTTAGTGATTACATTATAATGTTTTTCACATAACTCTATACAGAAAAAGAAGACAAAAAGGTTATGTTTTTCTTTCTTTTAACATGGTAGCAGCATGAAATAGCAGCAAAGTTTAAGAATATTTTTCTTTAAAGAGATCACTTATTGCCCAGATTTTGAATTAAAGTTTATTCTAGCAAGTTATGTGACTATGATATAAAGTTTACTAGAAAGAAATTGCCTCATCTAAATTTAACATCAGTATCACCAGTAGTTTATTTAACATCAGTCTTACTAGTAGTTTACTTATATCTTAGGTTTTATTTATTTATTTTTTTAATATTTTATTTATTTATTCATGAGAGACACAGAAAGAGAGGCAGAGACAGGTAGAGGGAGAAGCAAGTTCCATGCAGGGAGCCTGACGTGGGACTCAATCCCGGGTCTCCAGGATCACATCCTGGGCTTCAGGGGCGCTAAACCGCTGCGCCACCAGGACTACCCCATATCTTAGGTTTTAACTATTCATAGACTTGAGGTAAATTATAAATTATGTTTCCTCATAGAATTTATAAGCTAAGTCACAAATATATTTTCACAAATGTTAACTGAAACACATTGAAAAATGTAGTCTCCAAATAATAGATTTGGGGATGTTATTGTTTTGTATTGATTTTTATTTAATTTTTTATTTTTCTCAGTGAATCAAAATCTTTTTTTCTGATTTTTATTGAATTGGCTTAATTGCTGGAATGTCTTGCTCTTATGTAAAAACAACCTCTAAATTTATGGATCAAACTTTCTATTTCTTATCCTAGGTAGGATTATTATTATAATTGAAGTATAGTTGACATACAATGTTATATTAGGTTCAGGTGTACAGCATAGTGATTTGATAATTCTATATTATGCTATGCTCACCACAGTAAGTGCAATCACCATACAAAATTGTTACAGTATTATTGATTACATTCTTTATGCTATACTTTTCATCTCTGCTATTTATCTTTTGTTATTTTATTTTTATTTTATTTTATTTTATTTTATTTTATTTTATTTTATTTTTTTTTTTTTTTGCTATTTATCTTTTAAATGGGATTTTGTACCTCTTATCCCCATCATCTATTTTTCCCTTCCCTCTCAAGCTCCCTCCCCTCTGGCAATCACCAGTTTGTTTTCTGCATTTATAAGTCTGTTTTTGGTTGGTTGGTTTGTTCGTTTGTTTTATCGATTTTATTTTATTTTTTAAAGATTGTATTTAGTTATTCATGAGAGAGAGAGAGAGAGACAGAGACACAGGCAGAGGGAGAAGCAGGCTCCTTGCAGGGAGCCCAACACGGACCTCCATCCGGAATCTCCAGGATCCCTCCTTGGGCTGAAGGCAGCGATAAACTGCTGAGCCACCAGGGCTGCCCCTGTTCTATTGATTTTAAATTGCTGCCAACCTTAGTTCATATTAGCATCATTTGAGTTTCAACTATTACTGGAAATCTAAAATTCTGTATTTCATCCATTTGAAGACTGCCAAGTTGAAATTTTTAAGTGAATAATAAAGAATGTATCAGAACTCTATACATTCTTTATTTTTTAATAGATTTTTATCTACATAAAAGACAGAGCACAAGTGGGGGGGAGGGGCAGAGGGAGAGGACAAGGAGACTCCTCTATGGGTGGAGCACACAGGGCTTGATCCCAGGACCGGGAGTTTATGACCTGAGCTGAACTCAGACACTGAGGAGACTGAGCTACCCAGGCTCCCTATACATTCTTTAAACATATTTTATTTTGGGGCACCTGGGTGGCTCAGTGGTTGAGTGTCTGCTTTGACTCAGGGAGAGATCCGGTGGTTCAGGGACTGGAGTCTTGCATGGGGCTCCTCCCAAGAAGCCTGCTTCTCCCTCTGCCTGGGTCTGTGCCTCTCTGTGTGTCTCTCATGAATAAATAAATAAATACAATATTTAAAAAATTATTTCATATTACATTTGAGGTAATATTTAATGTTTAGATTAAGAATGTATATGGGAAGAGTTATCTTACTTTATCATATGTCGTTATCTATGTAAACCATGCTAAATATGTGAAGGAGAAGAAAACTAGCTAGGCAATTATGAAGTTGAATAATGGTTATTTAACAGTTTTCTTCATATTATTGACCATATTTGAAGATTAAATTGTTAATGAGGTCTAATTTCTTACATGTATCAATCATAAAAAAAAAAATGCTGCTAATGATCTTGGCTGGGTGCAGCACCTCAGCAGGCGATTCACCAGCGAATGCCTAGAAGCCACTGTAAACCGCACCTCTGCTGTCAGCCTGCACATCTGCTACTGCCAGAGGGGAAAAATGGCTTTATCCTTCCTGCCTTTGGAAGCTTTTGTGAGCATCTCTCTTTAAGAGCAAGCTAACTGGAAACCAACTGCATGATATTCTGGCAAATATTATCCTCACATTTTTAAGAGTGAGGGAAAATGTAGAAAAGGTCAGAACGATGCTAGAATGACAAGCTGGCTGCACATTGGTGGTCATGAGATGAAAGGAGAGACTGTAAGAGGCATTTGGATTTTGTCGTTGATAATCACATTTAAGGGAGAAGGGAAATATTTAAATTCTAATTTATCAAATCACACAAGCATATGAAATCTGAGATGTCATTGTGGAATCCTGAAAACAAAGAGGTTGAGTTTATAGCAGAGTCAGTGAGAAATTCGCCAAGTGTCCTGCTCCCCAGCTCACTCCTCTACCCCATTTCCACACTTCTCAGTTTTGTTGGCACCCTTTTCATTTTGAAGGTAAATTGTGACTAACATGAAAACAATGCATCCTAACCAAGAGAGAGGTGGGGGGAGAGAGGACTGTAATAAAGACTAGGCAAGGCAGCCCGGGTAGCTCAGTGGTTTAGCACTGCCTTCAGCCCAGGGCCTGATCCTGGGGACCCGGGATTGAGTCCGTCGTCAGGTTCCCTGCCTGGAGTCTGCTTCTCCCTGTGTCTCTGCCCCCCCCCCCCGTGTCTCCCATGAATAAATAAATAAAATCTTTTTTAAAAAAAGACTAGGCAAAGGATTATATTTCAGAAGAATTATGTAAGAAAAAAAGTGTAATTAAGAAAATAGCAATTGCTTCAAATAAAATAAACATCAAGCAGTATGTCACTGCACAGGATCTGAGCCTTATTGTACTTGGGACAACATGGACTCCAGCGGGGTTCAAGAAAGCACGCCAGGGGAGGACGGTTCCTCGACCACCTGCGGCTGTCACTCCACCTCGTGGAGGTGGCACCCGCGGTGACAGCAGTAGCCCCGTCCTAGGATCTTCGGCTTGGCATTGGTTGGGGTGCAGGTAAATTGGTTTCCATTGGTTCTTTCTCACTTTCTAAACCAGATTGCTAAAATTTCCTCTTGATTCTGAGTCATCTACATTGTTCCCAGTAAATTCATTTTTTTTAAAGATTTGTTGATTTACTTCAGAGAGAGAGAGAGAGAGAGAGAGAGAGCGAGAGCACTCATAGTATTAGTAACAGGGGCAGAGAGAGAGGGAGAGATGATCTCCAGCGGACTGCACTGAGCACCCAAATCCATGTGGGACTGGATCCTAGGAGCTTGAGATCATGACCTGACGGAAACCAAGACTGATGCTTGAAGGACTGCACCACTCAGGTGACCCAGTAAATTCATTTCTTTTTTCTTTATGTATATTTTTATTGGAGTTTGATTTGCCAACATATAGTATAATACCCAGTGTTCATCCCATTAAGTGCCCCCCTCAGTGCTCATTATCCAGTTACCCCATCCCCTGCCACCCACCTCCTTTTCCACTACCGGATGTTCGTTTCCTAGAGTTAGGAGTCTCTCATGTTTTGTTACCCTCTCTGATTTTTCCCACTCATTTTCTCTCCTTTCCCCTATAATCCCTTTCATCATTTTTTATGCTTCCCATATGAGTGACATTTCTTATTTAAGTTAAAGAGTCCAGGTTTCTGGCTGATAGGAAAATTGGGCCCCTGGAGTGAATTTCAGGCAAGTGGCCCTGAGGGACACTGGGTTAATCTGAACTGGGTTATCAGCACACTTGGGGCTGATGGCAGTGCAAATGCAGCTCTATTAAGAGTAAAGAAAATAGCAGTTCATGGTATGTAAGGATGAAACAGCTCATTGCTTTAGCACCTATTGATACTGGAATAAACAGTCCTTTGTGGGGAGGGTCTTAAGGGAGCCAAGAACCTTTGGTGTCTAATTAGCATAAAGATGTTGAGGGATTCTGCCTATGTTGCTAAACTGGCAGAGATTAGTGATTCTTGGAAAATTAGCTCAGAACAGAAGAGAGGAGAAGTCTCCAGTTTTGAAAGGTAAAATTTTTTAAAAAGATTGTATTTATTTATTCATGAGAGACTCAGAGAGAAAGGCAGAGACACAGGCAGAGGAGAAGCAGGCTCCATGCAGGGAGCCCGCCGTGGGACTCAATCCCGGGTCTCCAGGATCAGGCCCTGGGCTGAAGGCGGCGCTAAACCGCTGAGCCACCTGGGCTGCCCTGAAATGTAAATTCTATTTCCATATTCCATTCTGTGAGAACTACTGAAAAATCATCACTTCAATAGAGAGCAGTTAATAGAATATATCTTAGCCTGCCTGGAGTCTTTCTTTTCTTTCTTTTTTTTTTTTTTTAAGATTTTATTTATTTATTCATGATAGACACACATACACACACACACAGAGAGAGAGAGAGAGAGAGAGAGAGAGAGACAGAGAGGCAGAGAGGCAGAGAGGCAGAGAGCCAGAGACAAAGGCAGAGGGAGAAGAAGCAGGCTCCATGCAGGGAGCCTGACGTAGGACTCGATCCCAGGATTCCAGGATCATACCCTGGAATGAAGGCAGGAGCTCAAACTGCTGAGCCACCCAGGCTGCCCTGCCTGGAGTCTTTCAAGGAAGATGTTTTTTTTTGTTTTGTTTTTTGTTTTTGTTTGTTTGTTTGTTTTGTTTGTTTTTCCTTCAAACTACAGGTAGTTACCTATTTATTAGTAAGTCATGAAATCAGTTTAATCAGTTTGAAAATTTTTAGTGAAATAAAATGCAGTAAAATAGAATAAAACCAAAAAAGAAAATGAGTGACTGTACATTACATATTAAAAGTAGGAAAAGCAGGGATCCCTGGGTGGCTCAGCAGTTTAGCACCTGCCTTTGGCCCAGGGCACGATCCTGAAGTCCCGGGATGGAGTCCCGCATCGGGCTCCTGACATGGAGCCTGCTTCTCCCTCCACCTGTGTCTCTGCCTCTCTCTCTCTCTCTCTCTCTCTCTCTCTCTCTCTCTCTGTCTATCATAAATAAATAAATAAATATTTTAAAAAAATAACAAAAGTAGGAAAAGCGTTACTTTTGGAAATGTGTGTTTCAGTTACATATGTACATGATATGAGTATTTCTGAGTACTTATATTTGCCTGTATCAGGTTGTGATGAAAGATGTGCTTCTAACAGGATCTTGGCCAAAACCTTAAAAATCTTAATGGAGCAGCAGGGGTAGAGATAAAATGGAGTCAGGAGATTTTTAACATTGCTGTTAAAACCTTTAATAATGATGCTTATGTGCTATCAAAAATTTTAAATATGTATTTTCCTTATCATATGTACTTTCCTTATCAGATAAGAAGTTGGACTAATCCATGTAATGTTTCCCCAGGACAGGAGAAAGAATTAGAAGAATTCAAGTTAAGACAACATTGCTTTTTTTTCTTTTTTTTCTTAAGGGTTTTATTTATTTATTCATGAGAGACAGGGAGAGAGAGGCAGAGACACGGGCAGAGGGATAAGCATGCTCCATGCAGGGAGCCCGACGTGGAACTCGATCCCAGGACCCCAGGATCACTACCTGAGCCAAAGGCAGATGTGCTCAACAGCTGAGCCACCCAGGCATCCCACTAGGGCAACATTGTCCAGGAGAAACAACCCATAAACAAATGTCTGACAGAAGAGTTGCTCTTCATAAGTGACCATGGCCCAATAAGAGCTATTAAAATATTATAATTAATATGGCATATGTATTATTTTCAAACCTTCATTGGGAAACTTGAAACACTCTATAGGAAGGTTTTTATTATAAAACTAGGGAACTATTTCTTAACTAGACTGTTCACTTAGACTATAGAAGCAATTACTAAAATGTTTCTAAATATTAAATTTAACATTCTGTAGTAGGTAGGATGATCCCTCAAAGATCTTTATGTAATCTTTGCACTGTGTAGAATATATAATACTAAAAAGCAAAAACATTTGTATTTAGGGTCATCTGCTTTAGAATTGAAAGATTGCCCTGAGTTATCAAATATGGTACAGTCTTACCACATGAGCTCTTAAAAGCAGAAAATTTTCTCCAGCTGGAGGCAGAAAAAAGGCAGCAGAGGAGAAATGAGAGATTAGAGGTTACATTAGTGCTATTGCTGGTTTGAGGAAGGGACAAAGTGACAAGAAAAGTAGGTGGCCAAAAATAGCTGAAAGAAGCTGGCAGCCTCTGCTGGCAATCCGCAAGGAAATGGGGAGCTCAGTACAACGTACTTCCTACTACCACAAGGAAATGGGGGACCACAAGGAATAATTGAAGCCTGCCTACAACCTGCAGGAGCCAGAAGAAAAATCCTCGAGGGCCTCCAGATAAGAGCTCTGGCCATGAACACCTTGACTTTGGCCCTCGGAGTCCCTGAGTAGAGGACCAGCTGCATCTTGATAGAATCCTAACTCTATGGGACTGTGAGACAATGCATTTGTGTGGTTTTAAACTGTCAACTTTGTGGTAATTTGTTATGGTGGCAATGGAAAACTAATACACATTTTTAGCTTAAATGTTTATTCTCCATACACTAAAGTGATTGCAGAACTACATAGTGACAGCTACTCAATGAAAATAAATATTGTTCTGACAAGACTTTTTTCAGTCTTTATAGTACTCCAAAAGTGAGTTGGACTTTGCTATAAGTAATCAATGGCATTATATGGAAATGCTAAGACTAATATTTTGTGCTTAAAACTTTTAAAGTGATGAATAATTGAATATTTGCTCCTTGGTGATTTCTTTCTTTGATGATTGTGGGAAATTTTTTCCACTTTAAAAAATGGCCAATCTGGAAACATTGATTTCTTGTAAAATGAATTATTTTTGAGATATTTCTCAATGCTGGGCAAGCATGGAAAAAATGATCATCTATAATGAAGAGTAAGCACACAAAATAGTTTTTTTCTGAGTCATTCATTTTAAGGTTGCATGAGATAATAAGAGCAAAGAAGAAAAATTTGCAGTGGCTTTTTTTCAATATGTGCTTTGACCTTAAAAATGTTTAATACCATGCTTTCCAGCTTAATAGGAAATTTATAAATACATATCTTTTTTTTCTGGCTCAGTTAACTTTTTTTCCCTGCTATAAATTAATATATTTTCTTTTTCCTGTGCTTAAAATGAAAGAAGTAGCATTTAAATAAGATATCAAAAAAATAAGATATCAAAAAAAGAAGTGTGCATTTCTTACAGAAAAACTCTTATGTATCACAAGGGCTTATTTTAATCTTTATTCATGTCCTCATTGAACACAAAGTACAGAAATACCCTAAATTTTTCCTCTGAGTTCTCAAAACTTCAGATTTGCTATGATCCTTTATGTTCAGTATTCATTCTTTCCTTTGTCTATATAGAGAAATGTGTGCGCACACACACGCAATACACACACATCTGTGCACACATGCATACTTACAGAAACTAGTTACTATGATTTTGAGAAAAGGAAAAATTTCCTTTGGATCTCATGAAAGAAATAGGTGAAAAGTGGGTAGAGTGCAACACAGGGGAAAAGCAGACTGGGAGCCTGGT
Source organism: Nyctereutes procyonoides (assembly GCF_905146905.1). NCBI lineage: Eukaryota > Metazoa > Chordata > Mammalia > Carnivora > Canidae > Nyctereutes > Nyctereutes procyonoides. Next base: position 1,814,317 of record NW_026575130.1, read on the forward strand.
GGAAGCTGTGCTCAGAGATTGGGAGTGGATATAAGGTGAGTTGAACCTGATGGATCCTCCAGCCCTGCATCCCAAGCTTTGAGGCATTTTTGAAATATCTGCATCATTTTTAATAATAAATAGAAATTTACGTTGAGAAATAGGTCAAACTAATTTGGGAAAATGAGAAAGTGATTAGCTTTTCCACCTACACTAAGGTACTGCCTGGAGCCCCATGATGCAGGAAAAAAAAATTCCTTAAAAATGTGTAAGTGGATTGAAACTAGGTATATATGTCACTTAAATATAAGAGAATTGAAAAGAATGATTTTTTTTAGTTCTGTGGTTATTTTTGACAATGTATGACAAAATAATTTAATCCACAATATTTATTTAATGTGTTTCCTTCTTATTTAGTCTGAGATCTACTTTTGACCTTTATATATCCCTTATTTCCTGTTTGCATATTTGAATTACCTATCTTATAGCTTATTCGTGTTTTGGAGCTAATAAATGTTACATGTAAGTAATATGCATGTAACAATGAATTAATATACAATTGGGAGCATTTGATACATTTTTTAATTTTTAGAATATTTGATATATTCAAGTAAAACAATTTTCTCTTCTAAAATCAATAAAAAGTCAAAAACATAGAAATGCAATGCTTGCATGCAAAATACCTATAAGTATAAATATAAGAAATTGGTAACAAAAAGAAAATCATAATTAGTATAAACAATGAATTATGTACACTCCAAACCACTCTGCTGAATGACTAAGTGAGAGAAAAAATGATTTATTCTCATCACAATGTATTGTTAAAGGCAATGCTGTTATAAAGACTGAAACCACAGGGGCACAATGTCAAAAAATGGCTTTGTCTAAACCCTAGCATCATTTCTCACAGGCTGATACTCTTGGGCAGAAGGGTCAGTGGGTGAATGTATCATCCTCTAGTCATCCTGCAAGAAGGCATGCTTGGGCCAGGACTCAGATGAATGTACTGTCAGGCTTTGTTCCTTGTAAAGGATCTCATCCTCAGCTTTCCCATTTATATGGGGTGAGCTTGATATTAGCCCTACCAGTAAAGAACAATTTTTTTTTTCTTGGATCCAACTGTTTACAGAGATGCTGGGAACAAGTTTCTTTTTTTTTTTTTTTTTAAAAGATTTTATTTCTTTTTTTTTTTATTTCTTTTTTTTTATTTATTTATGACAGTCACAGAGAGAGAGAGAGAGGCAGAGACACAGGCAGAGGGAGAAGCAGGCTCCATGCACCGGGAGCCTGACGTGGGATTCGATCCAGGGTCTCCAGGATCGCGCCCTGGGCCAAAGACCGGCGCTAAACCACTGCGCCACCCAGGGATCCCTGGGAACAAGTTTCTGAGACAAAGCTGGAATTTTGTGTAACACCTCCCCTTGATTCTGTGGAAAGCAGAGTTCAGGGCAGCTAATCTTAATGGGATGGAAATCTCACTTCCTATTTTTATATTTTCCAGGTAATCTGAAGAGAATTCCCTGAAACATTTGCCGTGTACAACTCTACTTTCCCCATATGTAGGACAATGTAGGTTTATTTTTTGCTTCAGTAAAGATCCAGCCAGCTGGGACACAGTTGTATGGAAGTGCTGACATACCCAACCTGTGGTTTTCATTAGAGTGTGAGGATCTACATCTACCCAGAAAATAAGATAATAGATAAAGATTTACACAAGAGATTTTTATAAACAACACCCCCAAAGTATAGCCCATCCCTTCCTCCTGCATTTAATTGGCCAAACATCACTCATATGCTTACGCTGAACAGCAAGGAAGGTATAGCTAGTTTGTCTAAGGAAACGGACATGGGTTCAGTGAATAACTAGACAGTTTGTGCTACAGTGTAAGTAAGATATCCCTTACAAAGTTGTTTTATTTCCTTCTCAGATTATTCTCATTTCAAATTGGCTGTCGTGACATTTCCTTGAAGAATAACTGTCTTACGCAACAGAATTTCTTTAATCTACACGCTGGAAAGTGGTAAATATGAGTGATGGTGTTACTTGTTGTGAAGAAGTGTTTGCACATGTAACACTTGATTTGCATATGGTGTTCTTTGAAACTAAAACAGTTAGTACAGATCTTTTTATCTCCTAAAGATTAACATTTCAAGTTAAATTCAAGTTATGGAATATTTTATGTAATTATCTTCAAAAGCCACATTAGTGTGAAAAGCAAATTTCAGCTGATAGTTCTTTGGGTACACCCCCCCCCCTTAGACCTACTCTGTATAAGAAATGACACACACAAAATTTTACTTTAGAGCCTAAAACCTTTAGAAAGACTTTTGTTTTTAAATAATATGCAGTTTTTGAAATAATAAAAATCATGCTGCGATATTTTATAATGCTACTTAATAGCAACAAAAGTGCAACTTAAAAAGAAAAACAGTGAGAAATCTGCTAACAACTAACAATAATATATAAGAAATCAAGAAAGAAGTTAATCTTAATTATATAGAGTACTTGATAAAGTTCATATACTGTCAGTTATCTACTTAAATTTGCATCATAATATTCCTTAGAGATCAAAAATTATTTCCAAAACTTATTACTTCTAGAAATATGGGGGTTTTAATTTTGATGGGTAAGATGGTTACTTGTAATTTAAGAGAAATTTAAAGAGACATGTGCTTCAATATTCTAAAAGGTAAAAGGGATAACAGAGAAGTTTTGCCACTTGAAATCTCTGCTTTAAAATGACTAAAATGCTAATATTATGGATTTTAAAATGCAATAAAAATTACTAAATATGCCAAGAAGTAGGACAATGTAATTCATGATGTGGAGGGAGTCAGTCAAATTAAAATGACCAAGAATAACACAAATGTTGAAATTAGTGTAAAGGACAATACAAGTTCTTATAATAGTATTCCGTATGTTCAAAAGTTAGAGACATTTATTTTTTTAATTTTTATTTATTTATTCATGAGAGACACACAGAGAGAGAGAGGTAGAGACATGGGCAGAGGAAGAAGTCAGCTCCATGCAGGCAGTCTGATGTGGGACTTGAACCCAGGATCCCGGGATCACACCCTGAGCTGAAGGCAGATGCTCAACCGTTGAGCCACCCAGGCATCCTGAGACATTTTCAAGTTTTAAAAACAAACTTATTCTCAGACCATACTTTTGTTCTATACCAAACCTAGAACCTGAAATCTGTCTTGATGGTCTAGAAACATTTTATTCAAAGTCTATGCTTACAGGAGAATATTGGTGTCAATATTGTTACACTTAATCTGAAACCATCTAAATAAGATAGGTGCAAATATGATAAATACATAGTTTACCTTGATCCTCTGGTTATCAAATAAATTTAATTTTATTCTCTAATTCCTAATCCAAATTTAAAATAGAATATTACATACCTTCATAAATGTGAACAATAAATGCATCAAAATGAAATCATTACTGGCATAATACCATGCTGTTTCTTCTGTGTCACATGTGATTTTTCTGTGTCACATGTAACATATTACATTTTATTGATTGTAAAATATTTTCAATTCTCGAAAAGTTTTTTTCACACTTATTTTGGTATCACATATGGCCGAAAATAAATAGTCCTCTTATAGCTGGATAGACCTCCAATTTCTAGAGGGGCTGTATTACCACTGCTCTTATAAATGTGAGGTTCATTATTTCAGGGAATGAAAAAACCCTTCTGTCCATGTTAATAATCTCCAACGATGGTTGCTGATAAATACTTCCTAACTCCACTCATCAGGTTGTAATACATTATTAAGAAAACAACTTTAAAATATTTTGATTCCAAGAACACAGAACTTTCTCAAATAGCTCATATTTGAATAAATAACCAATCCATTTAAATCTTTGAGTTAACTGAAATACTTAAATTTGTTTTTAGTTTGAAAGTTCTACAGTAGAATTCAAAAATGTTGTAAATATACGAAAAAATAATTCTTTTTTATTTTTAAATTTCTAATATTTTCACAACTTTTTTGGTATTAGATCAGTTTTATAGATCCTTAAGAAATTAAAAAAAAATCAGTGACTTCCAGTGGATCATACTATCTCTTCTGTGAGGATTAGGAATGGGAGCTCAGGAAGGTGAGGTGATTCATACAGAGCACTACTTTTCAAACTGTGCTTCAGGATTGTCTGGGGGATCCTGTTATACATTCAAATGTCGATTGCACTCCAGTCCTACTCACACAATCGCTGACAATGAATCTAGCATGAATAATTTTAACCAGCTTCATAGGCAATTCTAAATTATTTAGGCTGTATCACTGGCCTAGATATTAAAAAAAATCAATTCTAGGACTGAAGCTGCATATACATCAAGTAAAATATAAACCAATTGTGCTTAAAGAATGTCTTGAGATTTTGAATGTAAACACTAGAATTTTCTAGAAACAAAGTTCCCATAGTTCAACATACTTCTGCTTAATATTGAGCTCTGTTAGAGTATTATCCTAAGTGAAATAAGTTAGATGGAGAGAGAGAAATACCAAATAATTTCACTCATATATGGAATTTAAGAAAAAACAAACAAACAAACAGATGAACATAGGGAGAAAAACAAGAGAGGCAAACCACTCTTAACTACAGAGAACAAACCGAGGGTTGATCAGGGGAGGTGACTAAATGGGTGATGGGTATTAAGGAGGGTATTTGTTATGAGCACTGGGTGTTGTATGAAAGTGATGAATCAGTAAATTGTACACCTGAAACTAATATTACACTGTATGTTAACTAACTGTAATTTAAATAAAAACCTGAAAAAGAATAAAACCCTGAGCTTTTGAATTTGTTTATACAAACTAAAGTGCTCTGCTTTCAGGTATCATTGCACACATCTGGGGATTTTATGAGTATCATATGTTCTTTTCCTGTTTTAGTCATGAAGGTACAGACACTTAGAGTAAATGTATTTTCAGAATTATATGGCTGGTAAATGATATGCTAAAGATTTGCATTTACAATATTTGATTTTACTTGTAATATTTTATTTAGTGTAACATCTTATCACATCATAATCAGGTGAGAAAAAACTAATTATCTTTTGAGGTAACAAAAATTAAAAATAAAATTTTAATTTTTAGTTTTGGTGAGGGCTGTGAGTGCAGTGAGTGAGTGAGTGAGTGCACTTTGAGATGTTATAGCTACCCATAGCGAATTATTTGAGTCACCTACTATCTGAATGATACATTATTCTATTCCTCTGTGCCTCAGTGTCACTTAGAGTGACTTACTATTTAGGGGAATAATAACAACCCATCAAGGAAATATAAGCTTTACAAAAGATTTCCAGAAAGGAAAAATGCATAAAGATTAAGATACCTGTTCAGCATGCATTCTATTCTTTAGTATTAAAATTGCAAATTAGAAAACTCTATGATAATATGTAAGAATAAAATGAGTATAATTTGATAAAAAATGCTCTATAATAGAGATGTACTCACTGGAAATGAGAATACTTCATACTGAAGTGTGTATAGAATGGAATCAACAATCAAATTGTGTCAAAAATAAGGAGGAATCATGGGCTGTAAAAAATAGACCTGGTGAAATGTCTGATGAAGCCACCCTGTGAATAAAATGAAAGGAAGGACAGGGCCAGCACCTCAGGAGGAAAATAATAACAATAGAAGAGAAGTCATGATAATATCAGTGGAACTATTTACAATCAAGCTATATGAGAAAATGAAGGAAAATAGTTGAGAGTATCTTTTGATTTGCTGATGAGAGAACCTCTCTCATGGGCACTCTAGTGTAATATAAACTTATTGGTAATATTATCAAAATAATGTATTTGTTTTGGTTAATGCAAAGTTGGAGAAAAGTAAGAGTCTTGTCATAGTATGGCTGATTTAATGATATTAGTAACTTTATGTAAGTTATTTTCATGGCTAATTCTTTTGTATCCAAACATGAACAGAAATAACAAGCAAAACAGGTCTCTCTTCTGTCCGGTGTGTGTGTGTGTGTGTGTGTGTGTGTGTGTGTGTGTGTGTGTGAGAGAAAATATGAGAAAAGAATGCTCGTTTTCTTTCACTTAATAAATACACAAAAAGTTATAATTGAAACTAACATCCAACTCACACCTTGACATTATGTCATAGTGAACAACAAAATAATCATAGTGGTGAAAAGAGGTAACAGGAGAGATATTAACTGAATTCGAACCTAGAGATTCTCCATGTGATCTTGTATTTCCTGTATAGAGAAAATCCTTTGTCTTTTGAGATTGAGTTCTATCTATTTTTGTTCTACTTTATGTATATTTTGTTTTGTTTTGCTTTTAAGATGAGGAATCACTGCAAATACTTACCCTGAATTTTTTCAAAGGATGATTCTTTGTGAAAATAGTGGGATGAGTAAGACCTTCTCTGTGATAAACATCATATGCATGATACTTTGCATCACACTTTTTCTTACCCGCAACAAAAACCTGAAATGTTCAGTCAACGAAAGTGTTAGTAATGATATTCTATGTCAATTTACCATTTCTGTCAGCAAACTTCGTTATAAAAAAGAAAGTGAGAGGAAAGTAAGAAAGATGAACTCACACACAAACACAAACAAATGAAAAGATTGAGATATAGTGAGCTTATCTAAAACCAGGTATATTTGACCAGATTCTGAGAAATAAAGATAGAAAATTGATCTTGCAAATAACAAATATATATATATATATAGTATTTATAATATATTTTATAAATAATTATATATAATTATAATTATGAACAGATGCATAATATGACATTCTAAAAGATACCATACATTTTTTACATTGCTTTTTAGAGACAAAACAATCTTAAAGATTGGACATGTTGTGCCCCTCGAAAAGTTGGCTGTAACTGAAACCCAATCTCAATCTCATTCCCTTCTCCCCAATATACTACGGAGAATAATTTCTAAATTCTAATATCCATCCATAATTATATAGCTTTGTGGATACTGATTTAACTTTCTAGAAAAACATCGATCATTTATTTTCCTTTCAAACATCTACTCACCTCTCCAGACTTAGATAATCTGTTATTCCTTTTTCACAATCAGCTTCCACAACCAGAATTTATGTTAAGTGTATTTACTCTAATTAAAGAAAAACACAAAATAATACAAAACATAATGTTTGCCAATATCACATTTTAAATTTCTCTTTCTCCACTGCCTCTACATTCAACTCTATTTCTTTCTCCTCCTGCCTCATCATCAGCTTATTTAATCAATTGCTTTGTTCCAGTTAAGCTAATTTTATTCAATGTTCAGGGCATTTCATGGTCTTTATTGCCTGTAATTTATCTCACACAGCTATTATTTCTGTTTCAAACTCCTTTTTTCTTTTAAATCTATCCCACGTTGATTCCTCTACCTCTTATCTTATCATCTACTTCTTAGCATAAATGTCCATTTTCTCCAGGAAGTATTAGTATATTCTCCTTCCTCTTACAAAATTCTGAAAAAAAATCATAATTACTTGTCTCAGTGACTAATGTCCCCAACTAGACTCTTAACTCTTGCAAAATAATGTCTTCCATATTATGTACTGACTTCCTCGCACAATGCCTGACCCAATTATATTTGCTAACTATGTCTTATAGAAAGCCTTCCAGATACACATACGTCAGTTCACTAATGCAAAAATGATCTATGAGGAGCACCTGGATGGCCCAGTGGTTGAGCATCTGCCTTTGGCTCAGGTCGTGATCCCTCAGTCCTAGGATGGAGTTCCATACCAGACTCCCTGGAGGGAGCCTGCTTCTCCCTCTGCCTATGTCTCTGCCTTTCTTTGTGTGTCTCTCATGAATAGATAAAATCTTAAAAAAAAAGTGACCTATGAAATTAAATAACAGAAGCATTTGGTTAAAAAGTATTTTAGTAAATCATTTACATGTATATGTCTTAGAATAATACTGCTTGGTTTTGGATCCTAGGTCCACTATATATACAATTTAATGTTCAGCAACTTATTTATTTTACCTGTTTCTCTTCCACCATCGGTAAAATGGTATAATTATAGTATCAACATTGTGAGGATATTAATTTTATTATTTTAAAGATTTTATGTATGTATGTATGTATGTATGTATGTATGTATATATTTGAGAGCACGAACATGTGCATAGGTGAGCAAAGGGAGAGACATAGGCAGAGGGAGAGAGAATCTTCAGCAGACTCTGGACCTAGCATGGAGCTCTACCTAGGGTTCACTCCCATGATATCCTGAGGTCATGACTTGAGCCAAAACCAAGAGTTGGAATCCTAAATGAGTAAGCCATCAAGGCACTCCTCAACATCATAAGGATATTTTAAAGAGTAAAATGAGATAATACATGAGATAACCACTTAGAAAAAAAGTCTGTAGACACATAAAATGGTAAATATTATGATTATATACTAAACAATAAAATGGGCTTAAAAAGATTTAAAATTACAGTTCTACTAAGTTTTCTGGAGCTCAAAATGAAATAAAGGAAAAAGAGGTACATGAAAAAAATCTTAAATAAGCAATATTACAGTACTACACAAAATATATAAATTACATTCTATATAAAATTAAAACAAGGGCATCTGGGTGGCTCAATTGGTTAAGCGTCTCCCTTTGGCTCAGGTCATGATTTCAGGGTTCTGGGATTGAGCCCTGCCTTGGGCTCCCTGCTCAGTGGGGAATCTGCTTCTCCCTCTCCCTATCCTTCTGTGTGTTCCTTGTCACTCTCTCTCCCTCTAAATGAGTAAATAAATATTTTTAAAAAGAAAAAGAAAAGAGAAGAATCCAAGAAGATGCTTTGGACATGACAGAGTCAGCACATTTTCAAAAAAGTATATACATAACAAATTTTATATGTTGATTATGCCTCAAAAAATTGAAATTGGAAGAAAAAATAAATAAATAATGTCTAACATATTTGTGGAAGTGGGATTATAAGTAAAGTGACATGCTTAAATTAAGACCAGGATCCCATAAAAGTCCATGTAATACTCAAAAGGAGGCAGAGCCCACACATAGTGAACTGGGTACAGAGTGGATGGATGGAGACACATCTGAAGTTTAATCTGGGTAGATAAGAACAAACTGTAGAAGGTTTACAATTCTAGGCTGAGGAATGAAGCTTTCATTCTGGATTTCATAGTATGTCTATAAAATTTCGATCAAGCAGATAACATATTCCATTACATATCTATAATTCATAAATATTACAATAGAAAAAGTTAGTAAGAAATAAAATGTATTAAAATGACATTTGATGTATTATTATTCTAAGTAATTCTTGTTACTCTTTTCACCATTAACATAGATTTGAATCTGATTATTTGGCTAGAGAGCAGAGGAATGTAACCTAGAAAAAAAAGCAGTTCAATTTGGTTAAGAAATGTGACGATTAATAATAACATTTTTGATTTACAGAACTTTGCTTTTTCTCCCAACAAGCAAAGACTACAGGATTTAATACAAGCATGATGGACTAGATTATAAAATTCAAAACGTTTTATAATTAAGTATAGGTGTGCTCCAAGAGTAGAGAAGGGAAGATGTGCTCTAAGAGTTTTCCTACCATGAGAGCAATGAACTCATTAAACCACAAGATTTGGAGATGATGAGACTCATGTTAGGATGTCATCTGTATCCCTGAGGAGTTACTCAATTATCTAGACATTTGAGCTTTCTGTGGTGCAAGTCAATAGCCAGAATTTGAATATGGGCCATGTGTTCTGCTGTGGGATCATGTGCAGGCTGGCAAGTGGTGTTAAAGGCTCCAGACATCCCTGTGCCTTACAGAGGCAGGTAGAGACATGTTTGAGAGGCCAGTGTGCAGAAGGATGTTTGGGTTTCAAATGATCAGGGCACAGATTAAAAGGTCCTTATGACCCAGCATGTGGCAGTTTTGGGTTCCTCTACAGAATCAGTAAGACAAACAAGCACCATGTATGAAGCACCAAGTATGAAGTCTAGTAAAAAACGTGATATGAGGCAATACAGAAAGGTTTGAAAACTTCAGTGTCCAAATGTAACCCAAGTAAAAATGAAGGGCCCAGGTATTTTTGGAAGATAATTATGTCTAAAAACAGAAGAAACAGACTAGCAGTAGTAAATTTTTATTTGTTTGTTTTCCTGGAAAAATTGGGGTCTCACATATAAGTTTATCATTATTATTATTCATACATATGTACATTTATTTATTTTTATAATTTGGTGAATTTTTTCAGCTTTATTGAGATAATATATATATTAAGATTCTGTAAGTTTAACGTTTACAAAGTGTTGATTTGTTTCATTTATGTATTGCAAAATGATTACCACCAAGAATTAGCTAACATCTGCATCATGACCCATCATTACCATTTCTCTTCTGTGGGGAGAATATTTAAGATCTACTTTAACCAACTTTCAAGTATATAATGCAATATTATTAAATATAATTACTATATTATCACTAAATCTCTAATATTTACTCATCTTCTAACTGGATGTTTGTGCTCTGTGACCAACATCTCCCCCTTTTCCCTCACCCTCCACCTCTGGTAACCACCAAGTTCTCTGATAGATATTTAGGGGAAGTTTCATTTATATATAACTGAGTTGTAAGGTATAGATTGTAAGCCTGTGATGTAATATTATAGTGACCATCTATAGACTATATTGACCATATGTAGTAATGGGGAACAATGAAAATCTAACAACTTCCCCTGCTTATCCTGGCAGTCTAGTTGGAAATTTCTCCTGTTACAAACTAGTGAAGTTGCCTTAGTCTGAAATGCTGGTAGGGAAGGGATCACAAAGGGGTTACAAATGGGATAGGGCACCTTGGTGTTTGTAGGAGGTCAGAAGACTAGAGAATTCTATATACAATATTGCACCATTAAGGAGGATACAGCATCATTGTTTTTTTTTTTTTCCCTTGGTAAGGAAAGACTATTAGAAAAAAAAACATATTAAGTTTTTATTTAACTTCCAGTTAGTTAATATATAGTGTAATATTGGTTTCAGGTATACAATATAGTGATTCAACACTTCCACATCCTTGCTTTTTGAATTAACTCAAACTATTTTTTTAATTTTATTTTTTATTTTTTATTTATGATAGTCACACACACACACACACAGAGAGAGAGAGACAGAGAGAGACAGAGAGACAGAGAGGCAGAGACACAGGCAGAGGGAGAAGCAGGCTCCATGCACCGGGAGCCCAGCGTGGGACTCGATCCCGGGTCTCCAGGATCGCGCCCTGGGCCAAAGGCAGGCACCAAACCGCTGCACCACCCAGGGATCCCCAAACTATTTTTTTTTTTACAGAGAATAAGATCCTCTTGTTTGTTTAAATTAAATTATACCTTTTTATCTTCTTTTCAAGTTTTTCAAGTTTTTTATTTAACTTTCAAATAGTTAACATAAGACATAATATTAGTTTCAGGTATACAATATAGCAATTCAACACTTGCATATAACACCTGCTGCTTATCATATTACCTGCACTCTTTAATCTCCATCATCTATTTCACCCATCCCCCCACCCACTTCCCCTTTGATAACCATATGTTTAATCTCTACAGTTGAGTCTGTTTCTTGGTTTGCCTCTTACTCATTCTCTCTTCTTTGTTTTTGTTTGTTTATTTTACTTTATGCTTGTTTGTTTTGTTTCTTAAATTCCACATATGAGTGAAATCATATGGTATTTGTGTTTCTCTGACTGACTTATTTTGCTTAGCATAATACTTTCTAGCTCCATCCTCATCATTGCAAATGATAAGACTTCGTTCTTTTTTATGTCTGAGTAATATTCTTTTGTATATATACCACATCTTTTTTTAAAAAAAGATTTTATTTATTTATTTATTTATGAAAGATACAGAGAGAGAGGCAGAGGGAGAAGCAGGGTCCCTGTGAGTAGTCTGATGCAGGATTTGATTCCAGGATCCTAGGATCATACCCTGAGCCAAAGACAGACACTCAACCACTGAGCCACCTAGGTGTCCGTATATCAGATCTTAATCCATTCATCAGATGATGGACATTTGAGCTGTTTCCATAATTTGGCTATTGTAGATAATGCTTCTACAAACATTTAAATGCATTTATCTCTTTAAATTATTAGTATTTTTGTATTACTTGAGTAAATACCTAGCAAAAGATGCTAAATAGTCAAAGCAACCTTGGAAAAGAAAAGTAAAGCTGGAGGCATCACAATTCCAGACTTCAAGCTATATTACAAAGCTGTAATCATTAAGACAGTATGGTACTGGCACACAAAAAAAACAGATACATAGATCAATGGAACAGAATAGAAAATCCAGAGATGAACCCACAACTCTATGGTCAATTGCTCTTCTACAATGGGGAAGAATACCAAATGGAAAAAAAGTCTCTTCAACAAATGGTGTTGTTGAATGGGGCAGCAACATGCAAAAGAGTAACACTGGATCTCTTCCTTACTCCACACACAAAAATACATTCAAAATGAATGAAATACCTAAATGTGAGACAGGAAACCATTCAAATCCTGGAGGACACAGGCAATAGCCTGTTCCACATTGGCTGTAGCAACTTCTTACTAAATATATCTACTGAGGCAAGGGAAACAAAAGCAAAAATAAATAGTTGGTTCTTCATCAAGATCAAAAGCTTCTGACAGTGAAGGAAACAATCAACAAAACTGAATGGTGGCCTAAGAATGGGGGAAGATATTTGCAAATGATATATTTGGTAAAGGGTTCATATCCAGAATATATAAGGAACTTATAAAATTCAAGACCTCAAAAATGAATAATCCAATTACAAATGGTCAAAAGACATGAATAGACATTTTTCCAAAGAAGACTTACAGATGGCCAACAGATACATGAAACGATGCTCAAAATCACTCATCATCAGGGAAATGCAAATCAAAACTACCATGAGATGTCACCTCACTCCTGTCAGAATGGCTAAGGTCAACAACACAAGAAACAACAGGTGTTAACAAAGATATGGAAAAAGGAGAACACCCCTGAACTGTTGGTAGAAATGCAAACTGGTGCAGCCACTCTGGAAAAGAGTATGGAGGTTCCTGAGAAAGTTAAAAATAGAAATACCCTATGACCTAGCAATTTAACTACTAGGTACTTACCCAGAAAATAATATCCTTTTTATGTCCCCATGTGCCTGTGTGGTCATGAAATCTCATTTATCTTCTATCTATGTTCATAGTATCTATTTATGCACTTCATGACAACATTTTCTCAGAAGTCGATATTAGTACTCTATGCTGCAAAACTCCCCAATAACTTTTAAATTCAATAGCTTATACTGTTATTTAGGTCAAAACATCTATATTACTCCAGATAAAAACATTTCCACTCATTGTATTCTAACACTGTATTCTTTTGTGTTAGAATTATGCATATAATGAACTAAATACCAATCTTTTTCTAAGTTATGGACCTGTCTTAATGGTCTAAATTGCCCTGCAGAAGACCTCATCCTTCTCAAAACATGCAAATGCATTTAACTACCTATATTAAATAATTATATTTTGAAAACATTATAAAATTAAATTTGAATTTAAAATTAAAAATAGGGATGCCTAGGTGTCTCAGTGGTTAAGCATCTGCCTTTGGTTTAGGGCGTGATCCTGGAGTCCTGGGATCAAGTCCCACATCGGGCTCCCTGCATGGAGCCTGCTTCTCCCTCTGCCTATGTCTCTGCCTCTCTCTCTGTGTCTCCCATGAATAAATAACTAAAATCTTTTTTAAAAATAAAAATAAAATGCAAGTATGTGCTTTGCATTCTCATATGCATTTACATTTGGAATAGGCTCTATAGACCACAGAAATTATATTTTGTAATGAAAAATATATTGAAGGCTGGGAAAGCTTTAACATATTTAATAATCAGTACCAAAAAATGCAAACTCCAGTGTGGAAAAATAAGATAAGCAAATAAAAAAGTAATTCAGTAAAGACTAAAGTACTGTAAAGCAAACTTAAAAACTCAGTCAAATTCACATCGTAAATTACTGGCAATACTTTAATAGAATGAAGATTCTCTGTCTTTCTGTCTAGATTTCTTCCCATTATATTCTATTCTCACTTGTGTAATTATTCTATCTGCTTGTGGTGGGAAGCAATAAACTCAGTACCTAGGAATGTTTACATACGATTTTTAAGTTATTTTTACTCTTTTGGAAAATTATTTTAATTCAGCAAAGAGATATTTACCAACTCTAAAGAAATGGTTGGTTCATACATATTATGCAATCTACCATAAATTCATGGAATTCAAAGGTCTATACAATTTCTTATATTATTCAAAATGATAGAATATTGTTCTATAAAGTACAGATATTAAAATAATTAACTGATTCATCTATATTTTATACATTTTTTGTGTTGTAGTATTCTCATGCTCAAAATTGTTACATTCTGATAATTATGCATTTAGTCAGTTTTATTATAATGCATAAACCATTCAAAATTAAATTATAATTATGTTTATTAAATGTTAATTTCATATGTCAAGTTCATCTGTTAAGTGTAAAGTACAGTGCTCTCTCTTAAAGAAGTCAGTAAATTCCAATCCGTACTGATATTTTAATTCCATACATAAAATTATAACAAATGATCATCTTTAACACAAATGCATATACATAGTAAGTTGCTATTCTTTATTATTTTTTTATTTTTTGAGCTAGTTCTACTGTGCCAAAAAAACTTACATGTATATAAAGTCAGTATTCTCTTTTAAGAAGTAATCGATTATTTAAAATATTAGTTTGTCTATAATATATTCAAGGACTCAAAATATGATGGATAAAAAGGTTTTCAGAAAATGATATATATAATCATCTATCAAAGTTGATTCTTACATGTAATTAATTTTGAGTCTATCTTTAAGTACTTAACATCCCAAACTAACTTTTATAAAATTATTTTAACATATATTTCTTAAAGGAATAACATTTACAATGTGTTTAGTTTATATTAACATGCTTATTATTATAATACTTAATCCATATATATTTTATAATTAAGGAGTATTCTAAGTACCTAAACATTTATTATTCTTTCCATCTCAGAAAATTCATCTCTAATATTAGCCACTCATTATATTTAAACAATATGTTTCTAGTCATGTAATTACCCATATATTTACAAAGAGCTAGAGAGTTACACAGTTCAGAAGAAAGAGAGCTAAGAGTGGACATAGTGCTTTGACAAGACCAGTAATATAAGATATCATGGAAAATCCTGTATGTCCTGGGAAAAAAATGAACATCCACAATTTTTTTTAATTTACTGAAGTAGATTGAATTTAAGGAAGGAATTGAATCTTTAACTTAGAAAATTATTGATCACTAGGGCACCTGGGTGGCACAGTCAGTTACATCTCGGACACATAGTTTCAGCTCAGGTCATGATCTCAGGGTTGTGAGATCCAGCACTGTGTAGAGCTCTGTACTGAGCATAGAGTCTGATGAAACTTCTCTCCCTCTGCCCCTCCCTGTCTCTCTCTCTCTCTCTCTCTCTCTCAAATAAACAAATAAATCTTTCTTAAAAAGAAAACTATTGATCATTATGGAATAAATTATTAAAAAGTCATGTCCACTGGAATTTAGTGATGAGAACTAAACTTGTGAGAAGAAATGTAGAAGTGAATTCAGTTTTCCCTCCTGTAAGCTCCTCTCCAGTAAGTGCATTATTGCCCTCCTTCACCTGAAGCTGGAAACTACATTCTAACATGAAAAGAGATGGACAAAATAAGTAAATTTTGTATGTTTGAAGAATAGAAATAATACAACGTGAGGTAGTACAAAGCTGATGGAAATGATAAAATGAAGAGCTCCTCATGGTTCTTTAGAATGTACTTGAAAGCATGCTATCATTCTTATCTAATTAAAATAGGATGCAGGAAATACTTATATTAGAACATTAAAAATCTTCAGCTGCTAATTTTTATAAAACACAGAATAGAAAAGTTCATATATGGCACCACTTCTGATTTTCTCTACCTTGATACATAAATAAAATTTTTATTATAATTATAAAATGAAAGATGGAGCAAAAAACCCTATTAAAACAGTAAGACAAAAATTTTTATGAAATCAAAAGGATTCAAAACTAAAACATATATGTATATAAAACTAAACCGAGGACTGCAATCAATTTTTCCTGACAAATTCCCCAAAATACATTGCTGATACTTACATTTTACTGGGATTTGAAATATGGTCATAAGGAATTCAGAGTTCCAAGGGCTGCCATCAGGAGACCTGCATTGAAGGCCCAACACCATCACATAGGAGCTGTAAGCTTCAGCAAACTATATAGACTCTCAGTTCCTCTCTTGCTTTATCAAAACTAGTAATAAGTTTAGTAAGCTTGGGTTCCTGTGAGGATGGAATAAGATAATATGTGTGAAGTTTTAATTTCATAATATTTTCACTTCCTTAATTTTCAATAGTAGTACTTACTTCATGGAGTGTCATGAAGATTCCTAAATAACTGTTATTGTAGGTTTAGTTATTATACCAACTGGCTTGTCTTGCATGATTACTCTAGTCTGGATTCTAGATTCAATGTTATATGCATTATATCAGTTAACCTTCACAACAACTCTATGAGCTCAAAACCATATGTTCAATATTTAGAGTTGAAAGAACATATGTAACATCTTCCAGTTTTAATAGCTAACAAGGCTCAATTTCTAGTATACCTGAAGCAAAAGATTGTACTTTTAACTATCACTCTATATTGAAACAATATGAATGATCTAATGAGCAAACTTATGTAGAAATATCCTCTCTGCTACACCATAAAAAGTATGTCCTTCCTAAATTAATCCCTAGATATTTATTATAAAGAATCTGTAAATGGGCAAGGACAATCTGTAAATAAAGAGCTGGGAGAGAAGAAATTAGATGCTAAGTGGACTTAGGGTGAATAAGCAGAGTTTGAGGCACTGATGAGTGAGGTTCAAGAAAAGGAATGTGTGGGGAATTAGGGAGAAGATTCTGAGATCAGAAATTGGATCCCATATAACACCCTATGAAAGGATATTTCCTTGTTGTTGTTGTCTGTTAAATGCAGGTTTTTTTTTTTAAGATTTTATTTATTTATTCATGAGAGACACAAAGAGAAAGGCAGAGACATAGGCAGAGGGAGAAGAAGGCTCCCTAAGGGGAGCCTGATGCGTGACTCCATCGGGACCGGGATTACCACCTGAGCCAAAGGCAGATGCTCAACCACTGAGCCACCCAGGATTCCTAAATGGGGATTCTTAAATAAAATACACTCATGTACTGAACTGTGCTGGACAGGTCTTCAAATGGATTACATTTCAGGAAGTATCTTCAGGATTTATATATTCTAAATTAGAGCACACAGCCATGGGCTAAATTAAATCATTCTTGTAGTCCTATAACCCTAAACCAGGAATATTTCTTTTATTTTTTTCTTCTTCCCTTCCCTTCCTAATTTCCCTTCCTCTCTTCCCTCCTTCCTTTCTTTCCAACTTCTCTCATTCATTCCATCTAAATCAGGAATACTAGAGTGTTGCAATATTGTGGTAAATGAAGAGGATTAAGTTCATTTAAAACATGATAACGGGGATCCCTGAGTGGCTCAGCGGTTTAGCACCTGCCTTCGGCCCAGGGCATGATCCTGGAGTCCCGGGATCAGGTCCCACATTGGGCTCCCTGCATGGAACCTACTTCTCCCTCTGCCTGTGTCTCTGCCTCTCTCTCTCTGTGTGTCTCTCATGAATAAATAAATACAAAATCTTCAAAAAAATAAAATAAAATAAATAAAACATGATAAATATTATAGTAATGCTAAGAACACCAACCAAACAAGCAATCAGAGAGATATTACTAAAACTGGAGTTGTAATTCCTGGATGATAGTCTTTTCAAAGTTTTATGTTCTCTTCAGAGAACCAAATCAATGCAGCCCTCTGTGAATTAGCTAAATTAAACAAGTAAAATTTTAAAAAAAGTCTGAATGAAATAGCAACTTGGAGATTAGTTTTAATTACAACTTTCACATAAGAAAACATTTTTCCTTTTGGATATTGAGGATGATAGATGCCAACCCTGAAATAAAATACTATTGCTCAGCTTTTCCAGCTGTGACTTAAAGTCTAGGTCATCTTGTGCTTACCAATCTAAAAATTCAGGATTTTAAAGCACTATTTTTTTTTTTAATGTGGGCAGTGCTGTATCTGCAGTATCTATCATACAAATTCTACAAGAAAAATCAAGGTCAGGTGGAGAGGGTTGCTGCTTTGTGTGTGGAAGTTTTCCAGATTCTACCTCAAAGGACATTTCTGTATAGTACTGGGCCATTTTTCTAGAATCAGCATATGGCCAGGTGCATAGTGATTGCATTCATAGGCTAAATTCCAAGTAATAATGAAGCAACACCAAGAAAGTCTAGAAAATCTATTACTGTAAGTAACAGTAGAGAGGAGAATGAGAGACAGTGATACTTAATCTGGGATTCATGGTTCTAAGAAGGCCCCATATATGAGCTTAAAGCTTAAATCCTAGAATTTAGATGAAATTTTGTGTGGAAGTGCATCTGTGCATCTTGTGTGTGGGGGGACTTCTCCAGAAAAATATGTAATCAATTATTTTTAAAGCAATACTGGTGGCTTAAAAACACATTCTCTTTGTATAGGTTTGACATTTAGTAATAATAATCAGATTTCTTAATTTTTCAGAAGACCCAGATACTAGGTCTTATCAGATTAAAGCATGGGATCTTATCAGACTAAAAAGAAAGAAAAAAAATGTGAATATGTGGCAGGTGGTAAAATTTGCATTCAACATACTGGGGCAGACCTAGGGAGCTGAAATAATACAGGTACAAATTGGCCTAATGACGATAGAGCTCTGCAGAGGCTGGGGTGAAAGCTGCGGCCAGGCAAATCATCCAGTCTCCCATCAGGTGATGTGACGTGCAGATGCAGTTTTAGGCTGGTGGGGAGACTGAACCCTACATTTCCTTCCAGTGATTTGAAGTGAATTCTCACTGGGTCCATTACAGCCATTCCTTTATCTTCTGATGTTTCTTAAACAGCAAGATACATGAGTTTAACCAAAAATATTTGAAAGATTGGAATATCTTTGTGAGTGTCCAATTGCAGCAAAAGGAGAGAACTAGTGGGCTTTTTGCCTGAAAGCTCCTCTCACCTTTACACACTGAAAACATTAGGTGAATCTTAATTAGGGAAGTTTTTAATGATGAATTACTTTTTCTAATGATGAAGATTGATATTCTTGGGAAAGAGGAAATTTCTCTTAAGGCAAGGAATTTGGGGTGGATCCTGTAAAGAACACAAGAATATATAATTCATTTTCTTTTGGTCACCACAGAATGGATCTTCAGAGTACAAGAGAGAGGATGGAGAAGTGAAGGTCAGAATTGGGATAAATCAATGGATAACATTTAATCAATATATAAATTACAGTATTTGAAAGATCATGTCACCGGAGAATATTTTGTTTGTGGGTAGAATGGTGGAGATTAATGGAATTGTGCAATCAGTGAGTGTTAATGTTTCATCTGCATAAACATACGGCCAGATAATGTTGAAGAACAGATGTGATTAACAAGCCTGCAATGTCTGCTAATGGTAGCAAATAGAATCATAATACAAAGTGTCTTTATTTTCCCTGAAGGAATTTCTCCCCAGATGGTTTAGATGAGGTTCAAAATAGATCTTAAAATTAACTCATGCTGATATAAACTGCATCACTTTTTAGGTTCTCATTCAGGTAATATATTCTACTGCAAACCTTTACGAAGAAAAATGTTCAAATGATATATTTTATTTTTATTTACCTTCCACTATTTCAATCTAGAAAAGTATTTAGAAAAACTAGATATTTAAGACACATTTATGTCAACACAAATGCATTACTACTAATGCTGATCTTATATATCTTGACAATTAACCTGTGAATGTTATTTTATTTTATTTTTCTCCATATTTCTAAGTTAAATAAGTTAATCTGAGAAATCAGGTACCACATGATTCCAATTGTATGACATTCATGAAAAGGCAAACATTAGGCTGGGTTTGGGGTTGGAGTGGGGAGAGGCGAATAAGTAAGACAGAATTGTTTAGGACAAACAGGTACTGTGTTTTATATATAATGGTGAGCAAAAGACACTGTTTTTCAAAACCCATAGAATCTTATAGCACAAAGAGTAAACCTTAATGTATGCAAATTAAAAAGAAATTAAGTAGTCAGGGGATCCCAAGAGGGAAGTCAGAAATCTTAAATGAGTTTCACAGGGTTAAAATTGAAGTGTCAGCTGGGCTTCACTCCTTCTGGAGGCTTGAGGGGAAAATCCATTCCCTTGTAGTTTTTAGCTTCTAGAAACTATCTGAATATCTTGTTTCATGGCCTCTTTCTTGAACTTCAAAGCCAGAAGTGTAGCATCTTTCAATCACTCTCTGACTCTGACCCTTCTGCCAATCTCTTATTAGGACTCATTGTATTAGGTCCACTTTAATTATGCAGGATGATGTCCACAGACCAAGATCTTTAACTTCATCAGATTTTCAAAGCCCCTTTGCCACGTAAGATAACATATTCACAGGTGTCACAAATTATAACATGGAGATCTTGGAGGTGGCTGTTACTCTGTTTACCACAGTGAATAAAATAAGTTAAATCTGGCAAAATATTAAAATTAAATGAAGTAGAGGAATATATATTCATGAGTGTTCATGACAATATTCTTTCCAAATATTTGGAATATACAATAGTAATTATTAAGTAAATAAAAAATTAGACTCTGGTTGTATTAGAAAACAATTCTTGGATGCTATACATCTGCATTGTCTAGACCTTCTGAGCACAGTGTGTTGAAAGAATGCTCACATAACAGACAGCAGAGCATTAGAAACTGGAGAGAGTTTATCTAAATTGAAATAGTATCTCTAAAATATCTTCAATATAAAGAGCCACAGAGTGATTGGGAATTATAAAATCCTCTTCCTCTTATCCTTGGAAACATTTGCTTACATTCCAGGGTAATGAACTTAGCAGTGCTTCTTCCCTGTCCATCAGAGAATATATATTTAATGGGGAATCTTTCTCTTTGGAGGGAAGGTTGGACAGATATCCCTGTCACCCCCTTATGAGCTCTAGATCTTGTAATTTGGGGGATCTTTCCCTTTGGTATAACCCATTGATAAACATTTGGCTCTCATTGTGTTGTTCTTTGGGGAGATGGGAAGTAGGCAACCCACACAAGCTGTGAGATAACATTTCAAATCCTTTAGTTTCAAGGTTAGCATTTAGATCTCTATCATAGTCATAGATATTATCTTTGTTGTATTGTCTTGCCATGCAATGAGAACAAATAAAGATCCTCATTCTGTAATGTTATTCCACAGACTTTTTTTATTCCTCAGAATTGCGTATTTTTAACTGTATATAAACATTTACATATAGAAAAACATGGTCATAAAAATAATAAAGTCTGATTAGTGTTGGGATAGTGGAAGTTTATATGTTGTGTGTAGTTGCAGTCACTTTTTAGGCCATGAACCCCCAGTTTTCTATCTGCACCTAATTTTTTGCTCTTCACATAAAGTTAAAAACCTCAGTGAGATTTCTGGCTTGTTAAAAAGAAGGTCAGTCAGTTCTTTTCCCAGCCAGTTACTTACAATTTAGAATATATATATTTAAAAGTGCCTGAAACATTATAAAATCTAAAAATAAAGTAAAAATGGAGCTGTATTTATGCTTCAACAATAACTCTGAATAAAATATTCTTCAGCTTAACCCCAAACATGGCCAAGTTCACATTTCAATTCCTGTTTTCATTAACATTA
Source organism: Nyctereutes procyonoides (assembly GCF_905146905.1). Lineage (NCBI taxonomy): Eukaryota > Metazoa > Chordata > Mammalia > Carnivora > Canidae > Nyctereutes > Nyctereutes procyonoides. The sequence continues at coordinate 1,836,134 of NW_026575130.1, forward strand.
ACATTGAGTACTTTTCATGATTCTATAATTTATCTATCAATCTCTATCGATCTATTATCTATCTGTATTTATCTATCTATACTAATGTGAATATATCATTTTTCTCTATTACAAAATGATCGTTTTGCTTTATATTTTTAAGATTGCATTTATTTCAGAGAGAGAGCATGAGTCAGGGCAGGGTGGTTGCAGAGGGAGAAAGAGAACTAGACACTCCACTGAGCAGGGAGTCCAGTGCAGGGCTCAATCCTGGGACCCTGAAATCATGACCTGAGCTGAAGGCAGATACTTAACTGACTGAGCCACTCAGGTACCCCTAATTTTGTTTTAGTTATGTTGATATTTTGAAATGCCAAATAAAATTAGAGAATGATATTTTAGTATTTTAAAAAGAGATGAGTGACAAACTTTTTATTTATTTTATTTTATTTTATTTTTTTAGAGGAAGAGAAAGAGAAAGCGTGAGTGGGGAGTAGCGGAGGGAAAGAGGAAAATCCCAAGCCAGTTATATGCTCAATGCAGAGCCCCACACAGGGCTTGATCTCACCACTCTGAGATTATGACCTGAACTGAAACCAAGAGTCAGCCACATAACCAACTGAGCCACCCAGGTACCCCACAGTTTTCATATGCATTCATAATTACTACTTATAGTATCCCATTTCTCTACTTCCATTACTACTTGATGTATTCAAACTCCATAACATTTATTCTAATAAATGGCAACATTCTCCATCTGGTATCCCAGCTTCTGGTCTTAACTCATTAAATTTATTTCCCACCTAGCTACAAAATAATCTTTTTAAAGAAACAATTGTTATCATTTATCTCTTCACTAATATAATTATAGGCTCACAGGATAAAGTTCAAGATCTTTTTCTTTATACACAAAAAATGGCACCCATTTATATCTCAAGCTTAGTTGTTTTCCCTAACTACCTCATTAATGACAGCAAAACATTGCTTATAAATTTTCCTTAATTCACAGTGTTTTCTTTTCTTTTATTTGTGACAGGTCATGTGACTAAACATAGAAAGTGTAGTTCAATTCATCTGTCATGTTTTTTTTCTACCACCATACTCTGTCAAACATTAAATCTCTGTCACTAGAGTCTAAACTCTGAAGAAAAAAAAGTTGATTTGTCTTATATATCTGTAACACACATGCAAATATATACACACACGGACTGTATACATAATATACATAAATACATACATATACATGCATAAAATATACATATTTGTAGTGAAAAAACATAAGATATATTATACAGTCTATTTGAAAAGAGAAATTTTCTTTTCAAATTTTTTTTCCTCTTAAGGTATCCTTAAAAAAAACAAAACAAAATCAATACTTTATCAAGGTTATAAAGTATGATGCTATAATTTATACCGACTTCAACTGAAATATTTACTTTTAAATTTTTTTTATTTTTTAATTTTTAAGAAAATATAGTAGTATCTATTTCTTGTCAGGCAGTATCTCAACAGGAAAATTCAATATCCAATCATTAAGTATTTTAAATATGTAATGCACAGTCAAGAATATTTTAGAATAAGAAAGAGAAGGTTTTCAAAGAATAAAATGGCATATTGTATAGTTTAGTATAATTTATATTTTTTCGGTAAAACCATGGCCATTTATTTAATCATTTAATACTTTATGGAAGCAAAGAATGTATATTCTTTTCTGAAAATATAAGCCATTTCTTTTTTTCTTTTTTCTTTTTTTTATTGGAGTTTGATTTGCCATCATTTAACACCCAGTGCTCATCCCGTCAAGTACCCTCCTCAGTTACCGTCACCCAGTCACCCCATCCCCCTGCACACCTCCCCTTCCACCACCCCTTGTTCATTGCTCAAGTTAGTAGTCTCTTATGTTCTGTCACCCTCTCTGATTTTTCCCACCCATTTTCTCTCCTTTCCTCTATAATCCCTTTCACTAATTTTCATATTCCATGCATGAGTGAAACCATATGTTTGTCCTTCTCCAATCAACTTACTTCATTCAACATAATACCCTCCACTTCCATCCATGTTGAAGCAAATGTTGAGTATTTGTCATTTCTAATGGCTGAGTAAGCTTCCATTGTATACATATACCACATCTTCTTAATCCATTCATCTGTTGAAAGACATCAAGGCTTCTTCCACAGTGTGGCTATTGTGGACATTGCTGCTATAAACATTGGGATGCAGGTGTCCCAGCATTTCACTGCATCTGTATCTTTGGGGTAAATCCCCAGCAGTGCAATTGCTGGGTCACAGGGCAGTTCTATTTTTTAACTCTTTGAGGAACCTCCACACAGTTTTCCAGAGTGGCTGTACCAGTTCACATTCCCACCAACAGTGCAAGAGGGTTCCCCTTTCTCCACATCCTCTCCAACATTTGTGGTTTCCTGCCTTGTTAATTTTCCCCATTCTCACTGGTGTGAGGTGGTATCTCATTGTGGTTTTGGTTTGTATTTCTGTGATGGCAAGTGATGTGGGACATTTTCTCATGCGCTTGTTGGCCATGTGTATGTCTTCTTTGGTGAAATTTGTGTTCATATCTTCTACCCATTTCATTATTGGGTTGCTGTTGAGTTTAATAAGTTCTTTATAGATCTTGGAAACTAGCCCTTTATCTGATATGTCATTTGCAAATATCTTCTCCCATTCTGTAGCTTGTCTTGCAGTTTTGTTGACTGTTTCTTTTGCTGTGCAGAAGTTTATTATCGTAAGTCCCAACAATTCATTTTTGCTTTTGTTTCCCTTGCCTTCGTAGATGTTATCTTGCAAGAAGTTACTGTGGCTGAGTTCAAAAAGGGTGTTGCCTGTGTTCTCCTCTAGGATTTTGATGGAATCTTGTCTCACATTTAGATCTTTCATCCATTTTGAGTTTATCTTTGTGTATGGTGCAAGAGAGTGGTCTAGTTTCATTCTTCTGCACATGGCTGTCCAATTTTCCCAGCACCATTTATTGAAGAGACTGTCCTTTTTCCAGTGGATAGTCTTTCCTGCTTTGTCAAATATTAGTTGACCATAGAGTTGAGGGCCCATTTCTGGGTTCTTCTCTATTCTGTTCCATTGATGTGTCTGCTTTTGTGCCAGTACCACACTGTCTTGATGACCATAGCTTTGTAGTACAACTTGAAATCTGGCATTGTGATGCCCCCAGCTATGGTTTTCTTTTTTAAAATTCCCCTGGCTATTTGGGTATTTTCTGATTCCACACAAATCTTAAGATGATTTGTTCCAACTCTCTGAAGAAAGTCCATGGTATTTTGATAGAGATTGCATTAAATGTGTAAATTGCCCTGGGTAACATTGACATTTTCACAATATTAATTCTTCCAATCCATGAGCATGGAATATTTTTCCATCTCTTTGTGTCTTCCTCAATTTCTTTCAGAAGTGTTCTGTAGTTTTTAGGGTATAGATCCTTTACCTCTTTGTCTAGATTTATTCCTAGGTATCTTAGGCTTTTGGGTGCAATTATAAATGGGATTGACTCCTTAATTTTTCTTTCTTCGGTCTCATTGTTAGTGTATAGAAATGCCATTGATTTCTGGGCATTGATTTTGTATCCTGCCACACTGCCGAACTGCTGTATGAGTTCTAGCAATCTTGGGGTGGAGTCTTTTGGGTTTTCCATGTACAGTATCACGTCATCTGCAAAGAGGGAGAGTTTGACTTTGCCAATTTGAATGCCTTTTATTTCTTTTTGTTGCCTGATTGCTGAAGCTAGGACTTCTAGTACTATGTCGATTAGCAGTGGTGAGAGTGGACATCCCTGTCGTGTTTGTGATCTTAGGGGAAAGGCTCTCAGATTTTCCCATTGAGAATGATATTTGCTGTGGACTTTTCATATACAGCTTTTAAGATGCTGAGGAATGTTCCCTCTATCCCTACACTCTGAAGAGTTTTGATCAGGAATGGATGCTGTATTTTGTCAAAGCTTTCTCTGCATCTATTGAGGGGATCATATGGTTCTTGGTTTTTCTCTTGTTGATATAATCTATCACGTTGATTGTTTTACAAGTGTTGAACCAGCCTTGCATCCCAGGGATAAATCCCACTTGGTCATGGTGAATAATCTTCATTATGTACTATTGGATCCTATTGGCTAGTATCTTTTTGAGAATACTTTTTGCATCCGAGTTCATCAGGGATATTCGTCTATTACTCTCATTTTTGGTGGGGTCTTTGTCTGGTTTTGGAATTAAGGTGATGCTGGCCTCATAAAATGAGTTTGGAAGTATTCCATCCCTTTCTATCTTTTGGAACAGCTTTAGTAGAATAGGTATTGTTTCTTCTTTTTTTTTTTTTTATTTATGATAGTCACAGAGAGAGAGAGAGAGAAAAAGAAAAAGAGGCAAAGACACAGGCAGAGGGAGAAGCAGGCTCCATGCACCGGGAGCCCGACGTGGGATTTGATCCCGGGTCTCCAGGATCGCGCCCTGAGCCAAAGGCAGGCGCCAAACCGCTGCGCCACCCAGGGATCCCAGTATTGTTTCTTCTTTAGACATTTGATAGAACTCCCCTGGGAAGCCATCCGGCCCTGGACTTTTGTGTCCTGGGAGGTTTTTGTCCTGTTTCAATTTTCACTGGTTATTGGCCAGTTCAGGTTTTCTATTTTTTCCTGTTCCAGTTTTGGTGATTTTTAGTTTTCCATAAATGCATCTATTTCTTCTAGATTACCTAATCTATTGACATATAGCTGCTCATAATATGTTTTTAAAATGATTTGTATTTCCTTGGTATTGATTGTAATCTCTCCTCTTTCATTCATGATTTTATTAATTCGACTCTTTTTTCTTTTTAATAAGGCCATCTAGGGGTTTATATCTTATTAATTCTTTCAAAGAACCAACTCCTTTTTTTTTTTTTTAATCTGTTCTACTTTTCTTTTGGTCTCTATTTCATTGAGTTCTACTCGGATCTTTATTAACTCTCTTCTTCTGCTGGGTGTAGGTTTTATTTGCTGTTCTTTCTCCAGTTCCTTTAGGTGCAAGTTTAGCTTGTGTATTTGAGTTTTTTCCAATTTTTTGAGGGATGCTTTTGCAATGTATTTCCCTCTCAGGATTGCTTTTGCTGTATCACAAAGACTGAAAAGTTGTATCTCATTCTCATTAGTTTCCATGATTCTTTTTAATTCTTGTCTAATTTCGTGGTTGACCCTTTCATCTTTTGGCAGGATGGTCTTTAACCTCCATGTGTTTGAGTTTATTCCAAACTTCTTCTTGTGATTGAGTTCAAGTTTCAAAGCCTTGTGGTCTGAAAATATGCAGGGGACAATCCCAATCTTTTGGTATTGGTTGAGACCTGATTTGTGACCCAGTGTGTGGCTATTCTGGAGAAAGTTCCATGTGCACTTGAGAAGAATGTGTACTCAGTTGCATTTGGATGCAAAGTTCTGTAAATATCTGTGAAATCCATCTGGTCCAGTGCATCATTTAAAGCTCTTTTTTCTTTGGTGATGTTGTGCTTAAAAAATCTGTCATTTGCAGAAAGTGCCGTGTTGAAGTCTCCTACTATTAGTGTATTATTATCTAAATATGTCTTTACTTTGGTTATTAATCGATTCATATACTTTGCAGCTCCCACAGTAGGGGCATAAATATTCATTATTGTTAGGTCTTCTTGTTGGACAGACCCTTTAAGTATGATATAGTGTCCCTCTTCATCTCTTACTACAGTCTTTGGGATAAACTTTATGTGATATGAGGGATGGCTAACCCTGCTTTCTTTTGAGGACCATTTGAATGGTAAATGGTTCCTCAACCTTTTTTTTTTTTTTTTCAGGCTACAGGTGTCCTTAGGTCTAAAATGAGTCTCTGTAGACAGCAAAAAGATGTGAAGATGTGTCTTGCTTTTTTATCCAGTCTGAAACCCTGCACCTTTTGATGGGATCATTAAGCCCATTCACGTTCAGAGTTACTATTGAAAGATATGAATTTAGTGTCATCATGCTACCTATTTAGTCCCTGTTTTGTGGATTGTTTTCTTGGACTTCCTCTTTCTTTTACGGAGTCCTCATTAATATTTCTTGCAGAGCTGGTTTGGTGGTCACATATTCTTTCAGTTTCTGCCTATCTTGGAAACTCTTTATCTCTCCTATTCTGAATGAGAGCCTTGCTGGCTAAAGTATTCTTGGCTGCAGGTTATTCTCATTTAGGACCCTGAATATATCCTGCCAGCCCTTTCTGGCCTGCCAGGTCTCTGTGGAGAGGTCTGCTGTTATCCTAATGCTTCTCCCTGTAAAGGTTAGGGATTTCTTGTCTCTTGCTGCTTTAAAGATCTTCTCTTTATCTTTGGAATTTGCAAGTTTCCCTATTAAATGTCAGGGTGTTGAATGGTTTTTATTGATTTTAGGGGGGATCTCTCTCCTGGATCTGAATGCCTGTTTCCCTTTCCAAGTTAGGGAAGTTCTCAGCTATGATTTGTTCAAATACACTTTCTGGACCTCTGTCCCTTTTGGCGCCCTTGGGAACCCCAATTAAACGTAGATTTTTTCCTTCTGAGGCTGTCATTTATTTCCCTTAACCTTTCCTAATGATCTTTTAATTGTTTTTCTCTTTTTTCCTCAGCTTCCCTCCTTGCCATCAACTTGTATTCTATGTCACTCACTGGTTTTCTACCTCATCAACCCTCATCGTTAGGACCTCCAGTTTGGATTGCATCTCATTTAATTGATTTTTAATTTTGGCTTGATTAGATCTAAATTCTGCAGTCATGAAGTCTCTTGAATCCTTTATGCTTTTTTCCAGAGCCACCAGTAGCTTCATAATGGTGCTTCTGAATTGGCTTTCTGACATCAAATTATAATCCAAATTGTGTAACTCTGTGGGAGAGAGGATTGTTTCTTTTTTATTATTATTATTTTTTTTATTTTTTTATTTTTTATTTATTTATTTTTTTTGAGAGAGAGAGAGGATTGTTTCTGATTCTTTCTTTTGAGGTGAGTTCTTCCTTCTAGTCATTTTGCTCAGTGCAGCATGGTTGTATGAGTGGACTGAGTCAAGAATATCAACCATGACCTAAATAATTTTCACCCTAGATGATTCTGATAAAGTCAGAAACCAGAAATTGAAAACAAAGATCAGAATAAAATAAAACAAAAGGACCACTAAAGTGAAAGACAAATTTTAAAACAAAGTAGTAAAAAATAAAAGGCCACGAATCCCAAAGGAGAAGAAAAAAAAGAAAAAGAGAAAAAAGCAAAAGTAAAGTGGAAAAAAGAAGGAAAAAAAAAGAAGAAAAGAAGGGGGCTGGGAGATGGTGGTGGTGATAAAGTTGTAGTGGAGGGAGAATGTAGTGTACCTGAGGGGTCGATCCTCTTTGTTCTGAGTATATTAAGTTCTGTACGTTAGAAGATGCTCAGTCCCAAATTTATATAAACCAGAAATACTTGTAGAGGGCCCCAACATTGACCACCAAAACATAAATGAGACAAAAGAGTGGGGCAGAATGGGAATGAGGAATCTCACAGAATGAACCAGCATGGTATACCACTTGGTTCTGGGTGCATGCTGCTCATATTCAGAAGATATTAACTTCCACCATTGTAGAACAAAATGAGGCAGATAAAGCAAAAAACACAAAACAAAAAAATATATCTTGTATATCTTCCAAAATTAAGTTGAGTATGTTGAAGGGAATGTAGAAGTGGAAAATACATCTAAGACATGTAATTGTAGAAATATGAAAGTAAAAAAGGATGAATCTTAAAAATGAAAAGGTGGTAAAATATTGTAGTTAAGGTGGGAAAAGAGAAAAAATGTTGGAAATTTATAGTCTGATATAAAAATGACTTGTCCTGGAAAAAGGAAGAAAAAAACAAGGAGGGGTACCCTCTGGTTCTATATACTGTAAGTCCCTCGACTTCCCCTGGAGTTTTCCAGGGCTGCTTGGTCAAGAACTTGCTCTTCCCCTGTCCTTCCAGCTGGTCTTCTGGGGGAGCGGCCTGCTGTGCAGATTCTCAAGTGTGTCACCTGGGGCGCTGCTAAGACTCCCTGCCAGGTGCACGGTTCAGTGGGAGCTGTTTATCCTGTGACACCTCTGCTCCCTGGTGGCACCAATCCGTCCCAGGCACAAGGTGACACCAGGAGGGACAGCAACAGTGGCGGCGGCCAGCTCTGGAACCCTGGAGTCAGCTCCCGCAGTAACTCCGGAGCTTTCCGTCTCCAGGGCCTGGAGGCTACGGGGCGGGGCCGCTGATCTGCTCAGCTCGAGGCAGGAGCGTCCTCGCTGTCCTGGGCCCTCCTGGCCTCTGCCTGTCCCGGGGGAGGTCGGATCCTGGGCTGTGTCCCTATGCTCCGGGCTGCGCTGTTGGATTCGCGCTCCCGGGCCATGCAGCCCCCTCCGCGGAGCTGCCTCGAGCCGCCCGGAGCTGCTCCCGAGGCCCGAGGGGCGCGCGTTCCAGCCCTTTCCTGCTCGGTGGGCGGTGTGTGGCGCCCTCTCGCCTGGGGCGCAGTTCCTCTGTCAGCGGCCCCGGGAACCCGGGGGCTCCACTGCCCCTCCTGGGATCCTGCTCCAACTCCCTGCGAGCGCCTTTCCGACCGGGAAGAATCCGGGGCAGATTTTTAAAGTTCCCGCTTCTCCGGAGCTGGGCTTTCCTGTCCTGGGGGCTCTTGCTGGGGTCTTAGTCTGCTCCCCGTGGGACCCCTCCTCCACTGGATTCTTTTTTATTTTATTTTTTTCCACCTTCCTACCTTGTTAGAAGTGCAAACCCTTCTCTCTGTAGCTTCTGGCTGTTTTCTCTTTAAATCTCAGGCCGAATTGGCGGGTGTTCAGGATGGTTTGAAAGTTTTCTAGGTAAGTTGGCGGAGGGGTGAGGTGAGGCCCCTAGTCCTCCACCAGCTTGGCCCGCCCCATTTTGTTTTCAATTCAGTGTTCAAAGTGCCCTTTCACCTTCAAATCAGAATAAATACATTTATTTGTTAATATGACTAATACTTCCTCCTATTTGCATCATCTTCAAGTTCATTTGTTAGTATTACAATCATAGAATGACTGAAAATTTACTGTTTCCTATATGTCCTTGAGTGGTCAGACTCACCTGTATGAAAATATAAGTCAGAGTAATTGTAACAATTTTTAAAGGGGAAATCAATTAACTCTTCTTTTCACATTGTCAGGTTTTCTCCCATCTGTGCAAAAAAAAAATGAATTGGTGTCATAAATCTAGAGGCAGCCAAAAATACAAGCCCACATATAACATCCTACTTATGCAAATAATGCATCTGCTGCTGTACTAGCAGGCCAAAGACTATTTCCAACTAGACTTATACACACCCACAATACTGTGAGGATTAAATCAATCAAAACCATATTCTACTAGAATTATATTAAAAAAAACCTAATATATTCATGCAATATAATTATGTACAACTGGCTTATGAAGTGTTTTAATTACCCAGCACATCTGAATGCCAACTCATATTTTGACTACCATTAACCAGTTGTTCACAAAAAATAACTTTTCTTCTACATTTCTATTAGTGGAATTTTTATTTATTTAGAAAATGTTTAAACATATTAAATACATTAACATTTTTTTTAATTTTCTAACCATACTAAAACTCTTCCATTACTTAATTATCTAATTAGGAAATTAAATCAGGAGTAGCAAAATATGAGATTTTTCTTATATTTAAATATTTTATAGAATCAACTTGTGCTTTTTGTATGAAGAAAATTTTGGTTATAGGTGTACTATGCTTTATTTTAATTTTTTAAACATTAAAATAAAGTTCATGATTAAATGTAAATATTTAATTGTTTTAAAATGTATTTTACATGTGTTATTGAAAATAAGTCTCACAACCACTGTATGAAGAAAATAGATTCACTTACTTTTTTTTTTAACCACTTGGCAAATGGCAAACATGCTCTTTCAGCAAATCATGTCCTCTAAGTGAATTCAGAAACAATAATTTAAACTATGCTGCATGAAGCACTAGGTTTGCCCAACATTGTATGTAAATTTATGTGCTGACTTAATAGCTACAAGTTAGTTAATGTCTATTAGTTAACCATAAGTAATTATTAAATTATTCATAGAATAAATTATTAATAGGAGAAAAAGATTCTGGTGCTTCCTTTCATCATGGACATTGTTCAGTAACAAATTATGTTAATGATCACTAGATTATACAATTTATAAAAATTTCATTAATGTTGACTTCCCATTAAATTGATTTTTATTTTATCCCTACAAATTTATAAGACTACCTACTTCAATTCTTTACCTAAAAGCATAACATTTTTATATCAATAACCTACAGGAGACTCAATAGAAGTACAGTAATTTTAAAAAAATTATTCTTTGTAATAAAAATATATATACACTTTGAAAAATAGACGTGTGATCTTCCCCTTCATCTCCAGCTAGGATATTCAGCCATATATTGTCTCCAACACTCAAAATCACTTCTCTAAATTAAACTGTAACTAAATAGTGAAAACATGTCTCTACCCATGCCAAGCATTCATAACTATTTTTCTCAGGTTTATAATTTTTACATTTTCATTGTATATATTTATCTTTTACATAGATAAGATTTTTCAGGTTTCAAAATTTGAAAGTTGCACAATAGTATGCCATAGAAAGTCTCTCCCACTTAAGTTCTCCAGATATCTTAGTAGTTACAATATTGAGAATATTTTTCTTTTTTATAACTTGACATTTATCTTAGGGATCAATTGATGTCAATATACACATTTCTATTTTTTTCAGATTTACTGAAGTTCTATGGGTGTATCATTCTAGAAGTTGTCTTTAGTGTGTGCCACTATTACTTAGTTACAGAACCCAGAATCAAAGCCAGTTCAAAACAATCTTTTAACTTAGCTGTTCAAATAGACTCTATTTTCTTCATCCTTGCTCCCTAGAAAGTTTATTCTTTTCCCTAAAAGTAATTGTTTAGAACCCTAAGACAATCATGTCACTTCTATGTTTCAAATCATATCATGGCTTTCATTTTTCTTACTTACACTTTCCACTGTGTTACCTATTTTTCTCATACTTTGTCTAGGCTGCAGCCACAATACTATACTTAACTGTTGTTTACTGAGCAGCTGCTAATACATCGTGCTCTGTTTTAGGTGCTGGGAATACCAAAGGGAACCAAAAAAAGTTCTACTTTTCATAATCCCTATGTTCACATGAGGGAAAGAACATATGGCAGGTGATGAAAAGTGCACATGAGGATAAAGAAGATCCAGGACAAGAAGTGAGAGGCACAGTGTTTTTTTATAGGTTGGCAGGAGGAATTTGTGTAGGTAACTGAGGCACAACAATTCTATGCTGAAAACAAATCAGTGGCAAAGATTCTGAGGTAGAAACATGATTTGTGTAATAAATAAGTCAGGCTCATTAAATGTAGAGGCCAGACCAGGTGGACATTGGCACAAGAATGAAAGCAGGGAACATGTTAGGGAACTACTAAATGGGGGAAAAAAAAGATTAAAATGATGGTACTGTAGGCAGGGATAAATAATGAAGTGACTGAAAATTGGTCTAATTCAAAATATATTTTAAAACTGGATTTGCTCCTAGATTGCATGTGAAAGGTTTTAGAATGGAGAGGTCAATGACAAGGTCAAAGTTTCTTGCAGTAACTGGAGCAATATGGAAGCAGCAAGTTTTTTTGTTTGTTTAGTTAGTTTTGGTTTTGGGAGGAGGGAAGAGTTCAGTATTTGAAGGGTATTCAACATCTAAGTGGAGTCAAGCAGGCAGTTAGATGTATAAGCATGACTGTCATGGAGAGATCTGAGCCTCATGTATGACTTTTGGAACTTCTTGGAAAAGTGATAACATTTAATAACATGATACTAGCCAGTATTGTACATGAAGAAAAGGGAACTAAGGACTGACTTCTGGAACTCTTTCTTATTTAGAAATCTAACAAAAGGAACTGAGAAGAAGCAGCCAGGGAAATTGTAGGATAATTATGTAATCTGGAGGCCAAATGAAGAAAATATTTCAAGAAGAAAAGAGGATCAAGAAAGAAGGAATCAAGAAGGAAGATCTTCAAGAAGAAAGTACAATCAAGTAGAAAGGAATTAACAACACAGGAGACAGCAGATACTGGTGAGGATGTGGAGAAAGGGGAACCCCCTTACACTGTTGGTGGGAATGCAAACAGTACAGCCACTCTGGAAAACAGTATGGAGTTTCCTCAAAAAGCTAAAAATAGAGCTACCTTATGGCCCAGCAATTGAATTACTATATATTTACCCAAAGGATACAAAAATAGTGATTCAAAAGTACAGGCACCCTGATATTTATAGCAGCATTATCAACAATAGCCAAATTTGGAATAGCCCAAATATCCATTAACTAATGAATGGGTAAAGAAAATGTGATATATATTGTGATATATGTGTGTGTACACACACACACACACACACACACAATGGAATATTGCGGAGTCATCAAAAGGAATGAAAATTTGTCATTTGCAATGACATGTATGGAGCTAAAGAGTATTATGTTGAGTGGAATAAATCAGCCAGAGAAAGACAATTATATTATTTCACTCATATGTGGAATTTAAGAAATGAAACAAATGAGCATAGCAGAAAAAGAGGGAGACAAACAAACAGACTCTTAACTATAGATAATAAATTGAGCGTTGCTGGAGGGGAGTTGGGTAGGGGAAGGGTTAAATGGGTAATGGGAATTAAGGAAGGCACTTGTTGAGATGAGCACTGGGTGTTGTAGGTAAGTGATGCGTCACTAAATTCTACTCCTGAAACTAATATTACATTGTATGTTAACTAACTGGAACTTCAATAAAAACTTGAAACTACAAAAATAAAAGAAAGGAAGGAAGGAAGGAGGGACAGAGGGAAGGAAGAATCAAGGATTAAATATGGCTAAAAAGTACAAGAAAATGAAAGCAAAAAAAAATGACTATTTGATTAAACAATGTAGAGGCCTATGGTGATGTTAGAAAGCACAGTTTGCCTGAAATGATAGGAATAGAAACCTGTTTAAGTGGGCTGAATATAGAAATAGAGAAACACATTACATCTGAAACTAATGATTTACTATATGTTGGCTAATTGAATTTAAATAAACAGGAAAAGAAGAAATGGGGAAACACAGTACAAACAGAAAATTCACATGACTCATTTCAGCATTTTTTATTGTAAAGTAAAAAATGTGGTTGTATCTAAAGAGAAGAGTGACAATCTCCAGATGTGGTTTCTCGTTCCCTTTATTTCTATCAGTTTTTGCCTTATGTATCTTGAAGTGCTGCCATTAGGTGTATAAATATTTATGATTGTTATGTCTCCTTGATTCATTTACTCTTTTATCATTCTAAAATGTCTCTTTTTATGTCCATGTCTTGAAGTCTTCTGCATCTGATAATAATAAGGCCATCCACAACCTTCTTATGCTTACTATTTGTGTACATTTTAATCTGGTCAGAAAATATTTGCCTTTTAGTTAAACGGTCTACTTCACTTATACTGAATACAAGTGAATGCATAATTGTTTTCATGCCACAATGGTAGAGGTGAATGAATACTTGCAATAAAGACCATCTGGCCCTAGAATATTTACTATCTGATTCCTCTGAATGAATTTGCTGACCTTTACTTTAAAGAATGCTGAATTTTGTTCCATAGAGCAGTTAAATTATTACGGGATCATTTTAATCATGTCAGGTTTGGTTTTATGATTTGTTAAGGTGGGCAGATCTATTTCTGTTTTGTGCTTACTACTGTGTTGGCCTTTTTACTAGGACATATTTCTTCTTAAAGTAAACATTTTCTGGAGCTTTAATGAATATCTGAAGTCCTCAGTGAAATCCCATGACTCTGTCTGGCTAAGCTGGAACTTAAACATTTCCAGAACAACATTAGTCTGGTGTATTTGTTCAGTTGTCTTCTTCTTCTTCTTCTTCTTCTTCTTCTTCTTCTTCTTCTTCTTCTTCTTCCTTTTTCTTTTTTTTACTTTATTTATTTATTTACTTATTTATTTATTTATTTATTTGAGAGAGAAAGTGACACTGAATAGGGAGCCTGAGGCCAGTGCTGGGCTCATTGCAGGGCTCCATCCCAGCACCCCAGGATCATGACCTGCACTGAAGGCAGACTCTTAACTGACTTGGCACCTAGGCACCCCTCTGCCTAGTGTTTAGCTGTATAGCAGCTATAGTGTTGTGCTTAGAAAGTCTTGGGACACCTGGGTGGCTCAGGGCATAATCCTGGGTCCAGGGATCGATTCGGACTCCCTGCAGGGAGCCTGCTTCTCCCTCTGCCTATGTTTCTGCTTCTCCCTCTGTGTCTCTCATGAATATTTTTTTTTTAAAGAAAGTCTTACCTATGCTAGTCTGGATGTTCAGTCCAGACCCCAGCTCAGGGTCAGAGGGGTCAAGAGGGTCAGAGGGGTCAACATGCACAAAAGCCTGCATGGGTGTTTATAGTAGATTTGTTCATAATTGTTAAAAGTGGAAGCCATCAAGATATCCTTCAGTAGGAGAATGGATAAATAAGGGATGGTACATTCAGACAATGGAATAGTAGACCATGTATAAAGAAAATGAACTATCAAGATATGAAAAGACATGGAGGAATTAAATGCATATTACTAGGTGAAAAAAGCCAAGCTGGAAAGGCTACTTGCTGTTCAATTCAAACTATATGACATTCTGCAAAAGGTAAAACTACAGAGACAATAAACAATTCAGTGGTTTTCAGGGATTAGCGGTGAAGGAGGGATGAATATTTGGAGCACAGAGACAAATTATTATACATTTGTCCAAACCCATAGAAAGAATAACACCAGGAATAAATCCTAATACAAAATATGGAGTTGACTGATAATGATGTGTCTATGTAGGTTCATCAATTAATTGTAGGTTCATCACTTTGGTGGTGGCTGTTGGTAATAAGGGAGGCTGTACATGAATGGCATAAGGAGTATATGGAAAATATGTGTACCTTCTCTCAATTTTGCTGTGAATCTATATTACCCCATTTTTTAAAAATGAATGTGACAGAAAGCATATTGCCTGGGTTTTTGGTATTTCTCATTTCTACTTCCAGTTTCCCATCATCATGCTGCATTTCTGCCCTTGGGATCCACAGGATACCTTGTTCCATTGAAACAAGGTATTGAAATGTTCCATTTTGCTTTAGCTATTTTGATTGGTTTATAATTACCTGCAACTAAACTCCCAATGATTATGACTGTCTTAGAATATGTAATTGAAAGGATCTGTGTGGGGCATGTGGGGGGCTTATTCAGTTAAGTGTCTACCTTTGGCTCAGGCCATGATCTCAGTGTCCTGGGATCAAGCTCCAAGTCTGGCTCCCTGTTCAGCAGAGTCTGTTTCTTCCTTTCCTCTCTGCTCATGCTCTCTCTTGCTATCTCTGTCTCTCTCAAATAAATAAGTAAAATCTTAAAAAAAGTTAAATCCCACTTGGTCATGGTATGAATTTCTGTTTATATATAGTTGTATTTATTTTGTTAGTACTTTGTTGAGAATTTTTTACAACTACAATTATAAGAGATATTAGTCTATAGTTTTCTTATAATGTCTGTCAGGTTTTGGCATCTGTGTAATTCTTGCTTCATAAAATAGATAGCTTCTCCTTCTCCTTTGAGGGGAGATTTTGTAAAAAACAAAAACAAAACTTATTAAACCATCCTTAAGTGTTTCATAGAATTCATCTGTGATGATATTTTGACCTAGATATGTTTTTGTGGGAAGTTTTTAAAAATTATTAATTCAATCTCTAAAATGTTATAATCCGTTCATAATTTTGAAATCTTTTGGAACAGTATTGGTAGTTTACATTTTTCTAAATTTTTTTCCATTTACCTGGGTTATTTAATTTGTTGGCATAATAGTCCCTCATAATTCTTTTTATTTCTGTAAGGTTGATAGCAATGTATCTTCCTTCAAACTTTATTTGAAGGAATAGAGACAGATGTCTATTTTCTTTTGTAGTTCAGCTAATTAAAAAAATATATTTTCAGAGGGCCACCTTTTATTTCCTCAATTTCTCCATTGTTTTCTCTTTTTTAAAATTATTTATTTATTTTAGAAAAAGAGTACATGAGCAGAGGGAGAGCAAGAGAGAGAGGGCAAGCAGAATCCCCACTGGTTGGAGAGCCCATCGCAGGGCTTGATCTCAAGACCCTGAAATCATGACCTGAACCAAAACCGAGTCAGACGCTTAACTGATTGAGCCACCCATGCACCCTTGTTTTTCTACTCTTTATCTTAAAGATTCCTGATATCTTTATAAACCCTTCTGCTTGCTTTGTATTTTTACCTCCCACTATCTTAAGATGGAAGGTTAGTTTATGAGAACTTTAATTCTTTTTAATATAGGAGTTTACAGCTATAAATTTTGCTCTAAGCACTGATTTACTGCATCTAATAAGTTTTGGCATTTTGTATCTTTATTTACATTTATATCAAAGTATTATCTAATTTAACTTAGGTTACCTTGCGATTTCTTCTTTAGTCTTTGATTATTTAGGAGTATATTATTTAATATCCACATATTTGTGGACATTTCTTTTTGTTCTTGATTTCTGATTTCATTCCATTATGATTAGAGAACATACTTTATATAATTTGAGTCCTTTTAAATTTATTGAAGTTTGTTTTATGGTCCAGTATATGGTCTAGAAGATGTTCCAGGGATACTTGAGAAGAATGCGTATTTTTCTGTTCTTGATTGGAGTCCTCTATAGATGCCTGTTAGGTATAGTTGGTAGTGTTCGTGTCCTGTATTTCCTTGTGAATCATTTCTAAATGATTAAAGGCTATTAAAGTCTCCAATTATTTTTGAATTGTCTACTTCTTCCCTCAATTTTCTCCATTTTTGCTTCATGTATTTTGAGGCTTTATTATTATGTGCATATATTTTTGTAATTGTTATGTCTTCTTGATGGATATTTTATCATAAATGTTCCTATCTATTAAAGTAAAAAAATATTTTTGATCTATTAATACAAGTTTTCTGGCTTTCTTTTATTTATTTATTTTTACTTTTTTAAAAAGATTTTATTTATTTATTCATGAGACCACAGAGAGAGAGAGAGAAAGAGAGAGAGGCAGAGAGAGGCAGAGATGGAAGCAGGCTCCATGCAGGGAACCTGATGTGGGACTCAATCCTGGGATTCCAGGATCATGCCCTGGGCCAAAGGCAGGTTGCTAAACTGCTGAGCCACCCAGGGATCCCTTGACTTTCTTTTAATTCCTTTTAGCATGATATAACTCATCCTTTTACTTTCAACCTATTTGAATCTCCTATATACAGTATGTAGTAGAGTTTGTTGGGTTCTTTTTTTAAACCTCACATTTCTATCTTTTGTTTTGATCACTTAACAAATTTTCTTTAATATCGTTATTGATACAATTGAATTTATGTCAGCCATTTTTCTTTTTCTTTATATCACATGTTTTGTTCCTTTAATCTTCCGTTAATGTTTTCTACTAAGTGAATAGAGTATGATAATTTAACCCCCCCCTTTTTATAGTATTTTATTAGTAGCCATACTAGGGCTTATCAAATACATCTTAATTGAGCAGTATCTACTGAGATTTGTATTTACTTAATTCCAGTGAGAAACAGAAAGGTTTCTTCTATACAATTTTATTCCATCTTCTTTTTTGTGTTATCTTTGCCATAATTATTGCAAGTATAGATATTACAATGTACAATGTACAATATTATAATTATTACTATATAATGTTATATCTATTAAAAACAAGAGAAGAAAGCAAAGCAATCTACATTTATGATTTTGTTATATTAATCTTGTTTCTTATTTCTGATTTTATTTGGTCTTTTGTATTATTTAGTTTATAACTGGTGATTCTTTACACTGACACAACTTTGTTTGCTATGAACACAGATTTCTATACATTACATAATCAACGACATGATCATATACACACTATCTTATTTCTAACTCAGTTAAGTGAAAAATTGAGAAATACAAATTGAGTCTTTTATATTTACATGATGACTTATTCACCCACTTTGTTATTTTGTATGGATATAAATTACTATCTTCAGTTACTTGTTGACAGCTTGAAGGATTTCCTTTTATATTTCTTGTAAGGCAGGTCTGCAAGTAACTAATTCTACTAGTTTTGATAATTTGGTAATTTCTTTGTTTTGCTTTACATTAATTAATTAATTTATGAAAAGTAAATCTAAAGCTTTGTTCAATTATTTTTAGAAATATCAATTACTTGAAAACTTGTATATGAATTATGTTCTAATTTGCTTAAGCCTGACATGGATACTTTTTTGTTTGTTTATTTTGAAGTTTTTATATAAATTCCAGTTAGTTAACATATAGTATTATATTAATTTGAGGAATAGAATTTTGTGATTCAACACTTAAATACAACATCTAGTGCTCATCACCAGTGTCCTCCTTAATCTCCACATCCTTGCTAACACCTTTTGTTTCTTGCCTTGTTGATTTGACATTCTGAGGGGTGTGAGGTGGTATCTCATTGTAGTTTTAAAAGATGTGCTGGCTATAATATGGTTAGCAGATTGTTTTTTTTTTCTTTAAATTTTAAAATATCAAATTCTACTATCTTCTAGCCTCCACTATTCCTTTTTTCCTTCTCTTTTCCTTCCTTCCTTCCTTCCTTCCTTCCTTCCTTCCTTCCTTCCTTCCTTCCTTTTTGCCTGCATTATTTCTGATGAAGCATCAGCTGTTGATTTCATGGAGGATTCATTATGCTTGATAAGCCAGTTATTAGTTTTATTGTTTTCAAAATTGTTCTTTTCTTTTTCAGTCTTTTTACCTAATGTGTTATTTTTTTCTTTATTATTTTTTTATGTAGAAACTTCTGTTTGGAATCCTTAAACATCACAGTATACTCTGGATTATTACCCTTTAAGTCTGTTATCCCCATTTTGGAAACTCTACAAATGTCTTGCCTCAGATTCATTGTTA
Source organism: Nyctereutes procyonoides (assembly GCF_905146905.1). Lineage (NCBI taxonomy): Eukaryota > Metazoa > Chordata > Mammalia > Carnivora > Canidae > Nyctereutes > Nyctereutes procyonoides. Next base: position 1,855,077 of record NW_026575130.1, read on the forward strand.
GCTTGGTTACATATCCTCCTATCGTATTTATGCTTTATTTGACCAAGAAGTTCTTTGAGTACCTTTCTATGGCATTAAGTGTGGAAGATAAAGTGTTTGAATCTATAACTGGTTGGAAATATACTGTTACTGACAACTACTGATTAGCCTGGAAATTGCCGTCTGATCACATGCCCTTTTTCCTTCTGCTAAAGTTCCCACTATCTTGAATTTTATGTTAATAATTTTCTTGTGCTTTTATAATTTTAGCATTTATATAAATACTCTAAAGCAATTTACTGCTTCATAAACATTATTTTGAACACTAAATAAATAAAATAATGCTTGGTGTTTTTTTTTTCTGTGACTTTTTACTCGACATTATGATTTTTAAATATATCCATGCAGGTGTGTGTGGCTTTCTTTCTTATGTAGTGATGTATAATAGTCTATCTTTAACTTTACCATGACTTATTAATTTTAGAGTCAATAGAGACTTTCCCAAGTTTCATTATATTACTAAAAATGCGGCTTTGTTTCGTTAAAGATTTTATTTATTTATTCATGAGATACACAGAGAGAAAGAGAGGCAGAGACACAGGCAGAAGGAGAAGCAGGCGCCATGCAGGGAGCCCAACGTGGGACTGGATCCCGGGTCTCTAGGATCACACCCCAGGCTGCAGTCTCGCTAACCGCTGAGCCACCGGGGCTGCCCCGAGTAATGCTGCTCTAAATAATGAAGAATGTTATACTCTTTCATTGCACATATTTAACCGTTCTTTAAGCATTATATTCATAAATGGAGTTGCTGGGACATACAGTTATATCCATATTGAACTTTACTAGGTATCTTAGGCTCCTTTGAAACTCAAAGCCTGAAGCAATAATTATATTATTAACATTTAATGGGAGATGTGTAAGCCCTGGAAAAAGAATGATTTCAAGCTGCATATCCTCTGTTACCTTTTTTTTTTTAAGATTTTATTTATTTATTTATTTATTTATTTATTTATTTATTTATTTATGAGAGAGAGAGAGAGATTGCAGGAGCATGGAGGAGGGGCACAGGGAAAGGGAGAAGCAGACTCCTCACATATCAGGGAGCCTGACACAGGGGTGGATCATGGCCCAACCCTGATATCATGACCTGAGCTGGAGGCAAACACTTAACCAGCTGAGCCACTTAGGTGCCCCTGTTTCCTATTGCTTTAAAAATATAACAAAAATTCATAGTTGGTGTCTTGGCGTATTCTGTGCATATTCTCTAGACATGTTTAAAAGTGAAATTGAGAGTATACTTGGTAACACTCTGACCATGAAAAGTGAGTCTTTTGTTTCACAATCTCACTAATACATTTTTAAAAATTACTTTTTAATTATTTTTTAATCTGGTCGGCATAACATAATTTCTCATCATCACTTAACTTACACTTCAATAATTACTCTTTTTATTTTCCAAGGATTATGGTACATATATTTTCTTTACTATGAAATACCAAATCATATCCACTATTTATGGATTGTTTATTTTTTTATTGATATATTGAAATATTCATTCTGATTATCTAAACCTTTGTCAGTGTATTCAGTAAAAAAATTTTTCTTGTATGTTGCTTGACTTTTTATTTTATAAAATGCTATGGCAGTAAAATGTACACAATTTTACAATGATAATATTAGCTTTCTTTCGTGATTATAAAAATATTATCCAGGCAAATCTAAGAGGTTTTAAAACAACATTTTCTGCAAGGGTATGTAAGTGATTTTCCCTAATTTAAGAGAGAACCTGTGATATATAATTTATTATTTTTTTAATTTTATAACTGAAAGTTTGTAATAATCCCCTTCTCTCTTTTTTTTTAATCCCCTTCTTTTATCTGTATATCCCCTTCCCTGTTGGCAACCACTAGTTTCCTCTCTAAATTTATGCTTTTCTTTTCATTGCTGTTGTTTGATCATGTTGTTTCTTAGATTCTACATATAAGTGAAATCATATTGTATTTCTTTGTCAAACTTATTTTATGTAACATAATACCCTCTATGTCGATCCATGTTGTCAGGAATGGCAAGATTTCATTATTTTTTATGGCTAAGTATATCTATCTCTCTCATACATATCACATATCACATATATCTAATCACAAAAATATGTATCAGTTCTTCTTTATCCATTCATCTGTTGATGGATACTTAGGTTTTCTCCATATCTTAGCTATTGTAAATAATGCCACATAAAACACAGAGGTGCACATATCTTTTTGAATTCGTATTTTTGCTTTCCTCAGGAAAATATCCAGAACTGGGATTAGTGGGCTATATAGTACTCCTACTTTTAGTTTTTTGGGGAATCTCCATTAGTGGCTGCAACAATTTACTTTCCTACCAAGTGGATAAAGGTTCCTTTTTCTCTGCATCCTCACCAACAATTATTTCTTATCTTTTTGATACTAACAATTCTGACTCACTGTGGTTTTGATTTACATTCTCTGGATGATTAATGGTGAAATCTTTCATGTATCTGTTGGCCATCTCTATGCCTTCTTTAGAAAAATGTCTATTCAGGTCCTCTGGCCATTCTTTAATCAGACTATTTGGTTTTTTGTTCTTGAGTTGTATGAGTTCTTTGTATTTTTTTAAATTTTAACTCCTTACCAGATATATCATTTGCAAATATTTTCCCATTCTCTAGATTTTCTTTTGGTTTTATTGATGGTTTCCTTTACTGTGCAATGGGTTTTTAGTTTGCAGTAGTTCAAGTTGTTTATTTTTGCATTTGTTTCCTTTGCCTAAGGAGACATATCCAGAAAAATATTGCTACCATTGACATACATCTAAGAGATTACTAGCTATGTTTTCTTTTAGGACTTTTAGGACTACAGGACTTTTATGATTTCAGGTTCCATATTTATTCTTTTAATCCATTTTGAGTTCATTTTTATGTATGGTATAAGAAAGTAGCCTGGTTTCATTCTTTTGCATGTAGATGTCCAGTTTTCCCAACAGCACTTATTGAAGAGACTGCCTTATCCTCATTGTATATTTTTGCCTCCTTATCATAGAATAATTGACCATGTATGCATAGATTTATTTCTGGGCTCTCAATTCTATTCCATTGAATATGTATTTATTTTTGTGCTATATCATCTTGTTTTATTAACTATAGCTTTGTAGTATACTTTAAATATGTGATTTTTCCCTAGTTTGAGAATGAAGTCATTACAACTCATAATTTCCTATTTACTGAAAAGTATTTTATTATTTTAATAGATATATTAAGTTTTATTTGTTATAGAAATCACATGTATAGCACACATAATCAACATAAGTAGAGGAAAATTTATCTTTTCTAGGAGTCTATCATGATTTTTTGACTAATTCACTTGGATAACTTCTTTGTTTTGCTGTTAGACCAAATAGCATTCAATTTAATTTTCAGTAGGCACAGCTCCAGCTTGAGTTAATTAAATGTCTAATCACAATTTCTGACAATAATGTAACATACTGTGAAGGAATATATCACCTCACAAAGCATCAGGTTAATGATCTTTCAATATAAGTCTGGTGTTTAAGGATCTCTTCATGATCTGACCTCCTTTAAATATTGAATACATTCTGGTGTATTTATGGTACATTAATCTTTATAATCTTTTATAATTTTATAAATTTATAATTTATAATCCTCATAAATTTTCCCGGCCAAATAAGATTTAGTACTTGAATAAAATAAATGATTCTTCTACTATACAAAACATATGCTTTGTTACAGAGCTACTAAGCAGCTATATTCTTGATAATGAAAATAATGTTGATATAACTAACACTATCAGTTAGGAAAATGAAAGTTTGCAACTCAAATTCCCATTTGAAGAAATCTTTTTTCTTTTTTCTTTCTTTCTTTCTTTCTTTCTTTCTTTCTTTCTTTCTTTCTTTTCTTTCTTTCTTTCTTTTCTTTCTTTTTTTTCTTTCTTTCTTTCTCTTTTCCTTTTCTTTCCATTTCTTTTAATATTACTAACTACTGGATTAAAAATTGAAGCCATGACATGCTAAATGAACTTATTTAAAATGTCTGAAGTCTCAATTAAAAAACACAGAAAGTAATATATGACTCTGATAAATATAAAATGTACTGAAAAGAATATAGAATATTGTATTTTATAGAATTTTTACTCTAGAGGAGAAATAGACTAGAGGGAAACTGATACTTCTTATGCTAATTTAAAATTTTAAAAATATGTAATAATATACAAAAAATTCATATGATTATTCAGTTTAAACATGTAGAATCTTACCATTTTACTTTGACTTTTAACGTTTACTGTTATATTATTAATTTGATAATAATGAGGAAAATTCTTAAAATAAAAAATAATAATTAAAAAATATATATATATACCTATGCATGTAGAAATGTAGATTCATATCTGTATCTATATTCATGGCTATATCTTGCACATTTCTGACAATTCTGATTAATAAGCAAAACTGCTCTCTAATGTATACTTATTTTCAGAAAAATATATGAACATAAAATAAAATAATTATATAATAGCCTTCCTGTGAACAGTATGTTCCAACACTTAGTAGGCCATGGAAATTATCTCAAAATGTATCCTTTTTTATTTTTAGCTTTATTTTCATGCTTTTTCTAACAATTTTACTGAATATTTCTTCCTTTTTATTTCAAAAAGAATATTTTGAGAGAAGCTAGTATACCTACATTTTAGAACTGCACTACTATATGACAGTCCTAGCCACACATGACCATTTATATTTAAATTAATTAGACAGAATTTAAAACATTTTTTCAGTTACAATAGCCACATTTTAAGTGTCTGATAGTCACATATTACTGATTGTTACCATATTGGAGAGAATATATACAGATTATTTCCATTACTGCAGAAAATTTTGTTGGTTAGCATAGCTCTAAAAGTAACAAAAGGGTACGTGGGTGGCTCAGTAAGTTGAGAGTCGAACTCTTGGGGATCCCTGGGTGGCTCAGTGATTTGGTGCCTGTCTTGAGCCCAGGGCATGATCCTGGAGTCCTGGGATCGAGTCCCACATTAGACTCCCTGCGTGGAGCCTGCTTCTCCCTCTGCCTCTGTCTCTTCCTCTCTTTCTCTCTCTCTCTCTCTGTCTCTCATGAATGAGTAAATACAATCTTTTTTTTTTTTTTGAGTCCAACTCTTGATTTTTGGTTCAGGTCACGGTCTCAGGGTCAGGAGATGGAGCCCCACACCAGGCTCCACACTGATGGTGGGGCTCCTTAGGATGCTCTCTCTCTCCTTCTTGTTCTGCCTCACTCCCAGATTCTCTTTCTCTAAATAAAATAAAATAAAATAAAATAAAATAAAATAAAAAGTTACAATATATAATGGTAAACGGTTAAACTGGTAACATAAAAGAATTAGAAAGTGGCACTATAAAAAGGAAATATATGGGACGCCTGGGTGGCTCAATGGTTGAGTGTCTGCCTTTGGCTCAGGGCATGATCCTGGAGTTCCAGGATCAAGTCCTGCATCAGGCTCCTGCAGGGAGCCTACCTGCTTCTCCCTCTGCCTCTCTCTCTATGTCTTTCATGAATAAATAAATAAATCTTTAACAAAAAAAAAGGCACTATAATAGAGTAATTGAGAACGAGGCTATAAAAGTGTAATATATTGTTTGAATTCTGGCTCTATCATTTATTAAATGTGAATTGGAGAAAAATCACTTAAATTCCCTGAGTATCAAGTTTTTCACTGAAAAATGAGCTTCAAATTGTCTTTAGACTGTTACTAAAAAAGGTAATTAAAATAATGTATATAGGATGCTTAGTGAATTCTTAAATCCATTGCAGAAAATCAAAAACAAAACCAAACAGAACAAAAAACCTTTTTATCCTTTGCTAACAATTCATTTTAAAAAGTTACAATATCACAAGAAATATGAAATGGCAGGAATAGAAACACTCTCAAAAGTTACTCATGGGCTTACTTTTCAACAAATAACCATCACTGTGTAATGCTTATAAAAAATAGGTGTACATTGCAATATATATTAAAAATATTTATCAAAAATCTCTGTGGAGTTTTGTTAATTGAATTATTCATGATCCCTCCTCTTTCTACCATAAATTGTAATATATAATTTGAGACTTGTTTAAGAAAAGGAAAGAGATAAATTCACTAATGTATTTAAGCTATGGTGAATTAAATAAAATTCCTGGCAAATCATACCATCTCAGAGAACAATCAGGTTAGAATCATTAGTCAATTCCTTTTCCCCTGGGACCAAGAGCTTGTTTTGTCAAAGTTAGAACTAGAAAGAAAAGAAGTATATATTTTAGTCATTTTGTACTTCCCTGTATCCTCCCACGGTCTTTTTTCTTTCTCCTTGTGATATCATTTTATGGATGGCTCTTTCTTAAATGTAGTGCTCATGACTACCATATGGACTAGTTATTGAAATCCTACTATTTGACAGGGTCTATATTAGAAACATTTGTTGACTGTATAAAGTCACCTACCACTGTGATGGTCAGAAATAAAATTTTAAATGCTTTGATACAAGCAATAGTCGTACTCTTTTGAAGAAATAATATCTGTGATATCCAGTGTTTCTAATTACTTTGCAGTCAAAAAATTTTTATTCATGGGGCACCTGAGTGGCTCAGTGATTGAGTGTTTGCCTTTGGCTCAGGGTAGTCCCAGTGTCCTGGGATTGAGTTCCACATTGGGTTCCCTGTGGGTACCCTGCTTCTCCCTCTGCCTATGTCTCTGCCTCCCTCTGTGTTTCTCATGAATAAATAAATAAAATATTTTTAAAAAAGGAATTTTTGGGGATCCCTGGGTGGCGCAGCGGTTTGGCGCCTGCCTTTGGCCCAGGGCGCGATCCTGGAGACCCGGGATCGAGTCCCACATCGGGCTCCCGGTGCATGGAGCCTGCTTCTCCCTCTGCCTGTGTCTCTGCCTCTCTCTCTCTCTGTGTGACTATCATAAATAAATAAAAAAATAAAAATTAAAAAAAAAATAAAAAAATAAAAAAGGAATTTTTGTTGGTATATACCTAATTTTTAGAGTTAGTCTACTTTTCCTTATTTTCAAAATACTAGTGATTAAACACTTGAAAAATATTCCAAGGCTATATGTAGATTAACATATGTTGTCCAAAATATTTTTATTATAAAAAATAAAAAAATACATTTTCTAATCTACAATTAGATTATTCAGTAAAACAAAGTACAATATGAACAGTGATATAACTCTAAGGCAATAATGAAGTTTTAATATTTATTAGATTCTCTAGACAAATTAAATAAGGACATTTTTATAAATACAATTAAAAATTTTGAAAATCCAGATAAACAGAAGTTAAGAATGGAGGGAAAATAGATGAACATAAGTATAGCAGACCTATTTCCTTTTTTTTTTCCTCCAAGTTTTTATTTAATTTCCTGCAAGTTAACATACAGTGTAATATTAGTTACAGGTGTAGAATTTAGTGATTCATCACTTACATACAATACCAGGTAGAACTATCTTCATACCAAGAACACACACATAATCATATTGCTATATGCTAAGTATTTTGAAAATCTTGACATAATTTCTATGTAAATAAATTAACAAATTGATTTAAGAAGTATGTGCAATGATGGATTTGTTAATTAAATCAATGTGGGGAATAATTTTACAATATATATATACATCAAATAATCACATTGTACATTTTGAATATTTTGCAGTTTTGTCATTTATGCCTTAATAAAGGGGGGCAGGGTAGAGAGAAGCAATTGAATGACCAACATACCTGAAAGTCAACAACTTAATTTTACAAGGAAACTTAAATTTTACTGTAACTTTTTTTTTTTACAAGGAAAAGTCTGGGAGTTTAAAATTTTAAATTTCTACATTTTTGGATATTCATTGGAAATAATAATAATCAAGAATTATTCTACCATCTAAAATTTTTGATATTACTTCAAGAAACATATGATTTCAATGATAATGCTTTTTAAATATATTCAAATCATAAGAAAAGATGGAAAATTGATAAATTTACTTAATATTTATCATTGAGTTAAAAATCACAAACATAAAAATGTAGGTAAATCACTTATGAATGAATATATGATTAAAAGTTTCAAATAATTATTTGCAAATATATATATTTGCAGATATATAACATAAAAATGTATCAAATATATTGTATAAAATATGATACATATTGCAATATATTAAAAGGATAATAATATACAGAATATGATGATGCTGTTTTTTGTTTAGAATTACAAGAGTGGCTTAATATTAGAAAGTATTTTCAAAATTTCATTTCTTTGGGGAAATAATTATGGTTAGTATGACAAATGCTATATGTGTATATAATTATATTGAACTATTTCTTTAATGGGAATCACTAACAGTACTATGGTTTCATGATTAAGCAATTCAGACATCTTCATGCTGAGAGTTAAGAGTACCCAAATCAATATAATGTAGTTACTGAGACTGAGAACTGTGACATGTCAGTGTAGTTTGACAATTTATTCCAAAAAGTGTTATCCAGGGAGATAAGATGCAAACCAATATATAATATCTACTTCGTGAACATCCTTCAAACACATTTATCCAAGTACACCATTTGTACATGTAGGAAAGCAGTTCTAAATTGTTTACATGAATAAGTATTTTCCTTGTTAAAATTTATTTCATTATCAATTTTCACTCTATCTTGATTTTCTTCCAATCCAAATCCTGCCATGAAAGTCTCACTCTAAATGATGTCAGCTAGAAGCCCAAAATTCTGTTTTCCACTTTTTTTTTTCTCCTTTTCTGAGATACCACGGAAACTTTGTTAAATAGTGCTTCTTCTCTTTTATGGCTTAAAAGTTTTACTTGACCAATTTTTTTTTCCTGGTTCTTTTTAGGGGAGTTGACAATTGTTAGCTCTCAGGAAGATTCATTCCTTCAGCACAATCAGAGTTCTTAAAATGAAAACATTGCCATCTGAGGCTCCTTTTTTCCCCATCTAGCTTTACTGAGGTTTAATTGATAAATAAAAATTGTGTGTATTTAAAGTGTAAAACACGATGCTTTGATATGCCCATATATATTGTGATTACCACAATCAAGCTTCTTGACATGTATATTACCTCCCATAATTACTTTGCATGTTTGTATGTGTGTGTGTGCTGAGAACACTCTTAAGAATTACCCCCTAGCAAAATTTAACTATATAATATAGTATAACTAAGTATAGTCACCATATTGTACATTGTCTCCAGAACTTACTGATCCTAAATAACTAAAACTTTGTGCTGTTTGACCAATATCTCCTAATTTACCCCTTCTACAGCCTCTGGTAACCCACCATTTTACTCTCTGCTTTCATGAGTTCAATTTCTTTTAGATTCCATGTATAAGTAAAATCATGCAGTGTTTCAGTGTCAAGCTTATTTCACTCAGCATTATGTGCTCCAGTTTCATTCATGTCACAAATGACAAGATTTCCTTATTTTTTAAATATTCCATTATATATTTTATTGTCTGTGTGTATGTGTATATACATGATTTATATACATATATTGCATATCCATATTTTCTTTATTCATTCATCCATTGACAGATACTTAGGTTGTTTCTATATCTTGGCTATTGTAAATAATGCTACAATGAATATGGAAGTACAGATATCTCTTCAAGATTCTGATTTTATTTCATTTGGTATATACTCAGAAGTAAAATTACTGGATCATACAGCAGTTCTGTTTTTTTTTTTTTGAGTAAACACTATACTATTTTATGTAATGGCTGTATAAATTTACATTTCTACCAACAGTATACAAGTCTTCCCTTTTCTTCACACCTCCACTATCACTTGCTACATCTTTTCGTCTTCTTGATAATGGATTTCTTAAATAGGCAATGTGTAATATCTCATTGTGGTTGATTTGCATTTATCTGATGATGAGTGATGTTGAACATCTTTTCAAACATCTGTTAGTCCTTTGTTCTGAAACTACTTATTTTGAGAAATATCTATTCAAGCCTTTTGCTCATTTTTTATCATTTATTTTTATTTTTTGATAGGGGTTTTTGCATTCCTTGTGTACTTTGAGTCTCAATTCCTTATCAGATGTAAGACTTGCAAATATTTTCTCTCGTTCCATCTATTGTCTTTCCATTCTGTTGATTGTCTCCTTTGCTCTGCAGGAGCTTTTTAGTTTGATCCAATTCTGCTTATCCATTTTTGCTTTTGTTGCCCATTCTATTAGGGTCATATCCAAAAAAAATCATTGCCCAAATCAATATCAAGAAGCTTTTTCTCGGTTTCATTCTAGTAGTTTCATTTACAGTTTCAAGTCTTACATTTAAGTCTTTAAATCATTTTTGAGTTGATATGGATATCCAGTTTTCCCAACACCATTTATGTGAGGGACTCTCCTTTTTCTATTGTGTGTTTTTAGTAACTTTGTCAAATATTAATTAACTATAGATGTGTGGATTTATTTTTGGGCTCTCTGTTTTGTTCTATTGGTCTATGTGTCTGTTTTTATGATAGTTACCATATTACTTCGATTAATGTATCTTTGTAATATAATTTGAAAGCTGAAAGTATGATGCCTCCAGGTTTGTTCTTCTTGCTCAAAATTGCTTTAGTTTTTTGTGATTTTCTCTGGTTCATAATGAATTTTAGGATTTTTTTTTCATTTTTGTGAGAAATGTCATTGGGATTTTGACAAGGATTGATTACATTTCATCATTAGATCACTTTGGAGAGCATGAAAGTTTTAAAAGTATTAATTCTTCCAACTCCTTAGGCTCTGTAAATTTCTCCAACAAGGGTTAAACAAGAAACAACTGTTCACACTTTGTAATAGTTTTTAATAATACTCCTATATTTTCAGTAAGGAAAACCAATGGAAAAAAAGAAAACTTTGTTTAGAACCTCAGAGCTACAAATAAAATATTCAATATTGAATTTCATTTGGTATTGGATCCCAATCCTCTTTTATCTTCAGGATCACTTGAGACTATATATTTTACAGTTGTAATTATGTGTCATGCTTTAGTGACCTTTTACATGAAGATAGCTGATACCTGTTCATTATTTCCTGGGCAGTCACAGTATATCTGAAACCACAATCTCAGAAGTTTCTGAGACGGTCTCTTATTTTTTACAAACCAATAAGGAACTCAAATATCTCTGTAATTCTACATTTATCCAGTATGTAGATGATCAATTGCCATTTTTAAAAGATGACATCAACTCTAAGATGGATTCCACTGATCTATTTATTATTTGATTTCGGAGAGACAAAGTTTAAAACAAAAAAAAATACAATTTTTAAAAGGAAAGTATATTACTCAAGACATAATTCATATGAAGAAGTCAACTTCCTCAATCTGGATAGATTTTATGTGATTTAAAATTTTCCCAAGCCAATCATTGTAATCAACTAAAAGTATTTATGGGTTTTATTATCTATTGTAGCAAATACCTTCTCTAATATTCCCTAAGTTCTGAAAACTACTTGGTGATCAAAACATGAACAGCTATTTTAAGATTTAAAATGAGCTCTTCAGTACCCTTCCTCTCTAAGCCTATCTTTTCACCTATACATAAATGAACAACCTGGACAGTTGATTTAACCTCATAGAAATGATCAGAGACCAGTAGGTTACTAAACCCTCTTTCTTGACACAGTGTCCATAGACAGGTAATGATGTCTGAGGACAAAAACATGTTTATCTTCCCAAGATAGAGGTAGGGACTGAAGAAATATGGAAACTCAATTAAGGGAAATGTTGACATTATGGTCTGCTTTTATTTTTTCAAAATTTTATTTTTTCTTAAGTTGACATTGAAAAGCTTCTCATATCCTAGAAATTTTTATTGTACTTTCTCATATATAGTGATATATTAATAGTGCTCTCCAGATGCTTTCTGGAACAGTGATTAAATTGATATTTAAAACTGTGGTTTATAAAACTGGTGCACACTTACAAGGATTTTATATAATTTTTCACATAATAGTCATTAAGTAGGAGACTTCAGGGTTCATAAGAGCAAAATTTGTGACAGTTTATGGTAGTAGAGGTTTTTTTGTTTGCTGGTTTTAATTCAAATCATTTGCAGTATTTCAAGAAGTATATCAGGCAATATACAGGTGGATAAAATATTTTTTTAAAATTTCTAATGATCTCAAAAGATGGTCTTTCTGTTCCACTTTGTTGTTTTCATCTATACATGTTATGTAATAAGCATTCATGCTACAAGCTCTGAGTTACATCCCTACTGAAGGAAAATCTGTCAAGGTGATACATAACAACTCACTATTTACAGCAGCCTCAGATTAGGCCAAGAATATCATTTCCACATCATTGCTCTCAGCCAGCCTGAAACAGGGAGAATAAATCTTGCTCGCTTAAAAACCTCCCAGAATTTCCAAAGTGCTGTACAGTACCAATTTTACCTTTATTGAAGCCAGTTAAGCCTTAAAAACAAAAACAAAAAAGACTTAAGATGAATTTGCAAATGAGCATTAGGAACTTTCTAATTTTCAATTAAGAACTCAATAATTGGCCGGGTGGGGGGCAGCGAGGGGAAAAAAAAAAGAACTCAATAATTTTGAATACCTCCATGGTGTTCTGTTTTGTTTTGTTTTTTAGAAAGCTTAAAGAATTCTTTTACTTAGCAATAAAAATAGCAGATATTAATATAAATAATAAAAGTCTCAGTAAACTTAAAAGAACAGTTTTTTAAAAGCGTATGCAAAGATTCAGTATTCTTGCTATATTTTAATCAAATAATTAGAATGTGGTAAATGTGTTCAAGAGAAAATATTGTCTTCTGAAACAAGTGTCAATTCCTTGTCACAAGAACATTAATATTATCTGTATCCAAAATCATACTAATCTTTTAGAAACAAATATTAGTTTATTCAAATAGAGTGGAAAAATTTAGTAAGTTTTATTGCTATTGTGTATATGCAGATTTATGCAACATAATAGAATTTTAAAGATGGCTTATCATTATGGGTATCTCCTTTTGATTTTAAACATGTAACAACAATGAAAAGATATAACCATTAGAGATTCTAAAGCAATGTAAAAGCATTTGAAAATAATTTTAATTTTGAAAATTAGTATGTTCTTTTTCTAATTAAAAACTAAAGGGCTTGTTATATCTGTTACATTGTTTCCTCATGCTTTACGTTTTCTGAATTGATATGTATAACTAACACTGTTTAACATAGAACATTTCATGTTAACATTGTTAACTATGAACAAAATATTTAAGTCCTTACCACATAGTTCCCAGACTTTCACAATGATACCTACCAACCACATTTCATTAAATATAAGTATATAAACAAGACTTTCATTTAGATATGAAATATTGAACATCGAGACTGTCCATATAAAATGGTGTTATTTTACAGTAATTCAACATTTATAAAAAAGCAGCTCAAGCAATGATGCCAATTAGAACAACTTTTGTTTTGAGAAGTTTTTTTGTTTTGTTTTAAGATTTTATTTATTTATTTGAGAGAGAGTGAATGAGAGAAGAAGCAGTGGCAGAGGCAAAGGGAGAAAGAGAAGCCAACTCTCTGCTCAACAGGAGTCTGGCATGGGGCTCAATCCTGAGATTCTGGGATCATGACCTGAGCCAAAGGCAGACACTTAACTAACTGAACCACCCAGGTGCCCTTGTTTTGTTTTGTTTCTTAATTTGCTTTCTAGTTTCCTTATTTTAGAGAATTTTTTTGTATCAGAAGTTTATTAAAAATTACCATGAAAATGGCAAATACAGAAATCTCCTCTTTTTATTAAGTTACTTGTTATTATACATACTTTAAAATTTCAAGAATAATTTATTCTACTTATTACACCCCTTGCTTTGATAACCAATGCCATATACGACATGACATCAGAACATATCATATTCTTCTGCTTTATATCACCACTGCCTATTCCTGAAAGAAAACCCACAAACTTTCAATACTAAAATTGTGTTTAAGTTCAAACTGTAAACAATGACTCAGACCCAATATTTCAGATAAAGTAACAGACTATTAGAAAAACTCATCCAGTTTACCAGTTCTAAAGAATTCCCTGCTTGGGCCAGTGATGCCCTGTTGGGGTCGTTTCTTAAATTTCTATGTCACTTTCCTGGTTCTCCGCACCCAGACACTACTGAATCACTATCAAGGAGGTGTTTCTGCATTGCTTTTCACACTTGATATACGCAAGCTTGCAGTTTACCATCCTGTCACCGTTCTGGGACTTTAACATGTTTTGTTCTAAACAACTGCCAGGAGTCAATGGAGAAGAAATTAAATGAAAGAACAGCAATAATACTAACTAAAGCATCTCTCACACTTAAAGAGTTAGTGATAAGGAAAAATATACTTAAATATGGTAATATTGCACAGAACCCTTAAGCACTCAATTCTGAATGTCCAATGGGAATAATTTAAAATTTGTTCATTTATGACTTGATTTCTTTTTTTTTTCTGTGAATGATTACAATATATTCCACTGAAAATCTTTCCTTCAATGAAAATTGAAGAGTCTACTTACAAAATATTTTTGACAGAAAAAGGACTCCAAAATTGGATTAATAAAAGTAATTGTAATTGATTTAATCTAATGTGATCAATTCAGGAATGCTAACCTCATAAGAAATTAGAGAAGAATTAAAAAGAAATTCATGGAAACAAGTGAAAATTAAAGCACAATTACCTTGATCACAAAGCCAGACAAAGACCCCACCACAAAGGATAATTACAGACCAATATCCCTGATGAACATGGATGCAAAAATTCTCACCAAGATACTAACGGATAGGAACCAACAGTACATTAAATGAATTATTCACCATGGCAAAGTGGAATTTATTCCTGGACTGCATGGGTAGCTGAACATCCAGAGATCAATCAATATGATGCACCACATTCCTAAAAAGAAAGGATAAAAACCATATGATCTTCTCAATAGATGCAGAAAAAAAAAACATTTGACAAAATACAACATCCTTTCTTGATTAAAACTCTTCACAGTGTAGGGATAGAGGGAACATACCTCTATAGGTAGATAGGAACATATCTATGTTTTAGATAGGAACATACCTCAATATCATAAAATCCACCTATTAAAAGCCCATAGCAAATATAATTCTCAATGGGGAAAAATAGAGCTTTTCTCTTAAGGTCAGGAACATGGCAGAGATGTCCACCATCACCAATGGTGTTCAACATAGTACTAGAAGTTGTAGCCTCAGAAATCAGACAACAAAAAGAAATAAAAGGTATCTGAATTGGTAAAAAAGAAGTCAAACTCTCAACCTCAAAGATGACATGATACTCTATGTGGAAAACCCCAAGACTCCACCCCACAATTAGTAGAACTCATGGATGAATGCAGCAAAGTGGCAGCATATAAAATCTGTACAGAGAAATCAGTTGCATTTCTATATACTAACAATGAGACTGAAGAAAGAGGAATTTTTTTTTATTTATGATAAGCACACAGTGAGAGAGAGAGAGAGGCAGAGACACAGGCAGAGGGAGAAGCAGGCTCCATGCACCGGGAGCCCGATGTGGGATTCGATCCCGGGTCTCCAGGATCGCGCCCTGGGCCAAAGGCAGGCGCCAAACCGCTGCGCCACCCAGGGATCCCGAAGAAAGAGGAATTATGGAGCCAATCCCATTTACAATTGCACCCAAAACGATAATATACCTAGGAATAAACCTAACCAAAGAAGTAAACGATGTGTACTCTGAAACTATAGAATACTCATGAAAGAAATTGAGGAAGACACAAAGAAATGAAAAAAACATTCTCTGTTCATGGATTGGAAGAACAAATATCATTAAAAAGTCTATGCAACTTTAAAGCAATGTATACATTCAATGCAATCCTTATCAAAATACCTCCACCTTTTTTCACAGAGCTGGAGCAAATAATCCTAAAATTTGTGTGGAACCAGAAAAGATCCCAAATAGCCAGAGCAATGTTAAAAAAGAAAACCAAAGCTGATGGCATCACAATGCCAGACTTCCAGCTCTATTACAAAGCTGTGATCATCAAGACAGCATGGTACTGGCACAAAGACAGACACAGATTAATGGAACAAAACAGAGGACCCAGAAATGAACCCTCAAATCTATAGGCAACCAATCTTAGACAAAGCAAGAAAGACTATCCACTGGAAAAAAAAGATATTTTCTTTAACAAATGCTGTTGGGAAAACTGGACAGCCATATGGAGAAAAATGAAACTAGAGCAATTGCTCACATCATCCAAAAAATTGACTTAAAATGGATAAAAGACCTAACTGTGAGAAAGGAATCCAACAAAATCCTGGAGAAGAACAAAGGCAGCAACCTCTGTGTTATCAGCCGCAGCAACTTCTTGGTAGACACATCTCCAAAGTCAAGGGAAACAAAGGCAAAAAAGGAACTATTGGGACTTCATTAAGATTAAAAAAAAAAACTTTTTGCACAACAAAGGAAAGAGCTGACAAAACCAAAAGATGATTAACAGAATGAGAGAAGGTGTTTGCAAATGGCATATCAGATAAAAGGCTAGTATCCAAGATCTATGAAGAACTTACCAAACTCAACACTCAGAGAACAAATAGTCCAACCAAGAAATGGGCAGAAGACATTTATCCAAAGATATACAAATAGCACACAGACACTGAAAAATTGCTCAATAGTGCTCAGCATCAGGGAAATACCAATCAAAACCATAATGAGATATGACCTCACACCAGTCAGAATGGCTAAAATTAACAACTCAGGAAATAGCAGATACTGGTGAGGATGCAGAGAAAGGGAAATCCTCATGAACTATTGGTGGGAAAACAAGCTGTTGTAGCCACTCTGGAAAATGTATGAAGGTTCCTCAAGAACTTAAAAATAGAGCCACTCTATGATCAAGCTACTGCACTACTAGGGATTTATCCCAAATATACAAATATAGTGATACAAAGGGGCACCTGCACTCCAATGTTTATAGCAGCAATGTCCGTAATAGCCAAACTATGGAAAAAGTCCAGATGTCCAGTGACATGAATGAATTAAAGAAGATGTGAGACTATCTATTTATCTATCATATATCTATCTATATTAACTATAATATGATGGAAGACTACTCATCCATCAAAAGGAATGAAATCTTACCATTTGCAATGACATGGACAAAACTACAGCGTATTATTCTAAGTGAAATAAGTCAATCATAGAAAGACAGTTATCATATGATCTCACTCATATGTGGAATTTAAAAAGCAAAACAGAGGATCTTAGGGTATGAGAAAAATATAAAACATGACAAAATCAGAGAGGGAGACAAACCATAAGAGACTCTTAATCATAGTAAACAAACAAGGTTGCTGGGGGTGGGGAGGGATGTGGTAACTGGGTGATGGACATTAAGGAGGGCACGTGATGTAATGAGCACTGGAGATTATATAAGACTGATTAATCACTAATCTGAAACTAATAATACATTATATGTTAAGTTTAAATAAAATACATACATATATATGTATATACATATATAAAATACTGTGATAGGCAAGATCTTAAGATAACCCTCAAGATTTCATCTCTTGCATAGGCAAAACCTGTGAATATAATGAGCTTTCACTCTTGCAGTTATGTTGTGCTCTATAACAAAAGGGTTCTTATTCTAGGTGCAGCTGATAATCAAAGCAGAGACAGATTCCCCTAGCTGATTTTGGAGGAAGAAGAAAGAAAGATATTCTGCTGTCCTGAAAGAAATAGTCATATTGTGAATTGCTGATGGGGATGGGTAGCTTCTAGTCCCTGATACCAGTCCCAGATCCACAACTGGTAAGAAAACAGGCAAGTCACCAAACCCTGTCAATAACCAGTGAGTTTGCAAGACAATACTTTACCCTAGATGTGACCAGCAGCATTGATATGTTGACTTCAGCCTTGTGAGACTCAGCAGAGGACCCAGCCAACCCATCTCTGGACTCCTGGCCCATAGAAGTTGAGATCATAAATTTGCTGTTTTAAGTTGATACATTTGTGGTAATTCTACATACAATGATAGAAAACAAATATAAATGAGAAGAGAATGAAATGTAAGCTAGATTGGTCTTTCTTTTGACTTTTGTATAAGGCTTTGAATCTGTGTTTCGACTTCTAAATGTGTTCTCATTGAGAAGATAATAAGACTCCAATACAGCATTCATAGAAATGAGTGATTTTATTTATTTATTTGTAAAAGATTTTATTTACTTATTTATGAGAGACACAGAGAGAGGCAGAGACATAGGCAGAGGGAGAAGCAGGCTCCTCACAGGAAGCCTGATGAAGGACTTGATCCCAGGACCCCAGGATCATGATCTCAGCTGAAGGCAGATGCTCAACCACTGAGCCACCCAGGAGTGCCTAGAAATGAGTAATTTTAGTGTATTTGCTCATTGTATGATATCTGGATGTACACTTAGTGTTTGGAAAAGAACTGTTTTGTTGTGGAGGTGTGCCAGGAAAAACCAAGTTGCATGACTGCCAAAAAAGCTATGAAATGGTCTCTAAACTTGTATTTCCTAAATGACCAGACATTTGTTATTGAACTGATTGATAGTAAGATAACATATGAGACTCATGTATTAACCAAAAAATAAGTTACAATTTATAAAGCATTCAATGTCTGTTTTAATAAAAAGAATGCTTGAGTCTCTTATCCATATCATGCTTGTCCTAATACCAAGGCATCTAACCAGCAGCATTTGCAATTGCTTACATAGTTAACATGGAATCTGAGAGCAATGGATTATTCAAGGCTTGGAATTGTCTGATATTACTTATGTGTCTTCATTATGAATACCAACTCATCTGTCAAATCCATGTCTTCTTTTTTTTTCTTTTTCAAATTCATGTCTTTTATGAAATGACTGCAACATATATCCCATAAGTTTATTTTATGAATCCTATTAACTTCTATATCCCAGTCTTGATCATTTCTTCATCTGACCATTTGATCTCTTTTTAGATATATTAATATTGTGTTAAATAGATCACTGGTTCGAGTAAAGCAGCCAATCCTTTAGCATTAAAGACATTTCCTGTGCTTTTAATATGTAGTGATAAAATTAATTTAACCCTCAAAGGTCATCTACATAACTCATTTCAGGAAATGGAAGTCATTCCAAATATTTTAATTAAGAAGAGATTTAATACATGGGATTTCAAGCATACAACATAATTGGAAGAATGAGGAAGCAGGTTTAGTGCTGAACATTCAGCACACATGCCTGAAGCACCTACCAGCTGTTAATGCAATTGCCTTTAAGTACCTTAGAAATTGGTGAATACTCATTAGAAGCTTCAGTACAGGGCTCTGGACCATAATTTGAATGAGAAATGAAACTTTATTGTGTTAAGCCACTGAGATATGAAGGTGTTTGTTATAGAGTTATATTAGCAGGGTTAATATAAAATATATCCTTTCAGACATTATTATTATAGTTTTCAACCTGTGGTATATTTGAAAATCTAAAAAAAACATATTTTCTTTTTAATTTTGAGGTGATATGCTTGATTCAGTACATTTAAGTATAAAACCAAGTAACAGTGTCTTATATATGTGGCCCAAATCCATAATCTTACTCTGCATACCAATGTATTATACATGGCCTTGTAACATATAAATTGAGACAGAAAAAAAGCCAAATATTTTTGCAATAATTCTGTAAATATGGCAAATGTTAAGATAATTATATGACAGTCAGTCATATTTTTAGGTGACTTACTCTCATTGAATCTGTTCTTCCCTTGGCCATCTTCATGACTACTCATTCACCAGTGTTTTTAATGTAAGAAATTAGGTGTCACTTGTATGTTATATTAATCCATATTCCACTAAACCATATTTAGCCTAGAAACATAAGTAATCCAGGCAATTCTATGTCTATCAATTGCACTTAATTCGTGATGCTTGTCTCAGTCAATTGTGAGACAGTACCTAGGGATGAGTATCGGGTCAGGGCTGTATCCAACCCTTCTTCAGGTGATTCTAGATTGGAGTTTCACAAACTGAGATTGTTCTTTTAGGCACTCAAACTTTCCTGACATGGTCTTTGTTATTTGATTTTGAAATATGTAAAAAAAAGGCAACTCATATTTCCACAAAGTGTTAGCATATATGCTTATATTTGTCTTTACATTTGCTTTGGATTGGCATAAAGCCAGACCTAATTTAAATATGATAGTTTCCTGTTTCAAATGGTAAATGAAAAATGATGGAAAAACTGAGTCTTTGTATGATACATGAATGTATCAAGCTAAGCTTGAAAAATCCTTGCCATATAATCCAGCAGTTGTTAATTTTGGAATAAGAGCTTGCAATTTTTTTTATCATACTATTTTGTAATAGTTCATTATAAGACATTGAAATATGGTAAAGTAAAAAATGGTTTTGGATTCTAGCAATAATTGAATTGATATTTATTTAACACATATTTCAATCAGAATAAAATGCTGTCTTTTTCTGAAATGAAAGAGACAGCTTTACAGAGTTTTTAAGTCCTATATCATCAAAATAGAATTTGAGAATTGATGACTTAAAATGTATTTTTATTAGAAGTAATTACTTATTTTACTTAACTAGCAAGTAAACATTGACTTTATTAATATTTGGTGAAGCAGATTTACACACAGACATTTTCTGCATTATTCTCACTTCATCACATACAGGAAAGATTAATATATAATTGATAATGTAAGGAATAAATAACACCATCCATTACACTCCATTAAAGTGAAATTAAAATTTAACTGATTATATAGTTTTGTCTTAATAATATGGATGAGTATTTTTCCCTATCATTGATTGAGAGAGAAAAGCATAAGGAATTGACACAGTTTTATTTTTTAATATATCTATGTACAGTCATTGTTTAAAAATATCAGCTTTGGTATTTAGAAAAAAAATCTTCCCTTTTGGTATAATAAGTACTAGTTGCCTTCCATTCATCATTCCCCCAAATCTATTCTTTCTTCTACTATAGTAAAATAATTTTTTAGATGGGCTCAAAGCTGCCCAGTAATTAACATCCTTTTCGAGGTACCCTTTATGCTGTATATAGCTTGTGTCTGGTAGCCAAATGACTAACTTCTGTACAATGTGATATGTGTGGAGGGGACATGTGCAACTTTGCATCATGACTCTAAAGTAAAAGGGCAGGCCCTTATTTCCCACTTTCCCTGTTCTTCCTAAACTACATGGCAGATTATATGGTATCATAAACTTCTTGTAATGAAAGCTACAAGTAATGTTAGAGAAGCAGAATAGAAATAGTCTGGGAGTTCAGGAAAGTGGAGTTCCATATCAACCCTGGAATGTTGAAGCATACTGTCACATTACGACAAAATTTTCTCTACATTTTAGCCATATGTTATAGTCTCTATCATAACAGCCAAAACTATCTCTTAAGTCATACAGACTTTGGTATCTAGTTGTAATATTAAGTGGAATATAGTCTATAAAATCTGTAAGATCAGAAGTGCCTGAGTGGCTCAGTTGGTTGAGCCGCCAACTTTGTTTCAGATCAGGTCATGATTTTATGGATTGTGAAATCTAGCCCTGTGTTGGGCTCCACACTTAGTGAGGAGTTTTCTTGAGATTCTCTCCTTCTGCTCTTCCCCCAACTCTCTCTCTCTCTAAAAATAAAGGAATCTTTAAAACAAAACAGAACAATAAACCCTATAAAGTCATAGGTATTGCAGGCTGGATACTTGTTTTGCTGTGGAAAAACTATTGGCAAATTCTCTATAAGTTTTATACACTTTAACATCCCAAATTTAGAATGCCTCTAATATTTGCTAGATAGGCACAATTGTTTTCAGTTAGAGGTGAATCTTGGCAAGTTTGTTATCTGTGTTCCACCTGGATCGAGTAGAAATTCCTGCATAACATTCAACTATCCTAGACTTAAATTTGACTTAGTTGACCTACAGAGAAAGTGGATGGTTGAGTTATGCAGAGGGATTCCAGTGGTAGTGGCATATCCACAGTGGAACTAGTGGCAACAAGTAGTGACTCCTTGATAGTTCGGTGACCAAAGAATGGTCTGTGACAGATGTTGATAGTTGTTCCCCAGTAACTCTATTACTTTTAATCCATAATTGTAACATTTCTTGATGACAGCATCTTTAAATTTACAGAAGTGACACTCTAAGAAAGGCAGGCAAATGTGATAGAAGTGGTCTGAGTACCTAATTCTATGGGCCTACCAGAGCAGGGAGGGGCTGCTTACCTTGGAAATGTGAGTTGAGAGAAACAAATTATTGAGTTTAATCGATGGTTATTCTACAGTATTTATCAGAGCACTAAGCTATAACCCCAATAATGCACTATTTGAATTAGAGGAATTCAAACATGACTCAAGGTTAAAAAGACAATCAAATTTTCTTGACATTGCTATAAATGTTTCAAAAAACAGAGATGCCTGGTTAAGCATCCAACTCTTGATTTCAGCTCAAGTTGTGATCTCAGGGTCATGAGATTGAGCCCCAGGGCTAGCTATGCACTCAGCAGGGAGTCTGCTTGAGATTCTCTCTCTCCCTCTCCTTCTACCATTGCTCCCCATGCTCACTCTCAAATAAATAAATAAATCCTTTTAAAAAATGTTTCAAAAAATATGAAGAATGCTCAAAAGTAAGTCCAAAACAAATGATAATAATCCTTGCATGTAGCAATTCTATTATTACTAGAATAAATTATCCAATCATTAAATAAATTTACAAAGTAATGATAAAACAGATAGGTTGTGATTTTAGGCCTGCAATTGTCTATTTTAGGACCTGATGATATTTCCAGTGTAAATACCAATTTTAATGGGCTTGTTTATCTTGGTTATTTTACACAGACTGGCTTTTTTTTAATGATAAATGTGACGCTCTTTTGGTCCAGATTTAATTAGTGCATTCTAATCTATTCTACATGCTGTCAAAAATCATAGACTAATAGCACTAAGAACAACTCGTACCTCTTGTTTAACTTTTTACTCTGACAGGCACAAACTCTACATAAACTAATGCAAACAGTTAATTTAATAATTTAAAACATTTAATAATTTTCCCCTCAGAGATAGTATATATATGCATTATTTGAGAAATTTCTTTTGGAGAAAGTAAGTCAAGTCCATGTAAATGTATTATTGCCTAATTTGTTGTTGTGAAAGAGATGCTCTGAATCAGAAATTGGAATTGGGATAAAAGGAAAGGATAATCTGAAATTTTGGCAATACTATAGGTAAAAATGAATGTGATTGCAGCAGATAAAAGATACGCCTTCTGTACTGACCAATCTATAGGTGTGTCTAAGAAATTTGGTTGATAATTTATGCCCATAGTTGCAACCATCAAAATGTTCACTTTTGTTGAGTATGTCAGCTTCAATAAGGATTCTTATTGAACTCTTAATCAGTAAGAATTCTATAATTGAAAGTGTAATTGGTCATTTTAGAAAAGTGGTAGCTTTTTGATTAGCATTAGTAAAATTGTTAGGCATTCATACAGAAATTGAAAGAGTGACTTGAATTATTGTAAAATTCGGGATCCCTGGGTGGCGCAGCGGTTTAGCACTGCCTTCAGCCCAGGGCATGATCCTGGAGACCCGGGATCGAGTCCCACATCGGGCTCCCGGTACATGGAGCCTGCTTCTCCCTCTGCCTGTGTCTCTGCCTCTCTCTCTCTCTGTGACTATCATAAAAAAAAAAGAATTATTGTAAAATTCATGTGTGCAAGTTAGACAATTTTATATTTTTCCAAATTTTTTTTAAAAACTATATTCAATTGATTTGTTGACCCATTCAATAGAACATGCCCATACTTGTGGTCCCATAGAAGGAATTTAATATAGGCTCTACTCATGAAGGACTCAGGAGGGCTGAAAAGCTAAAGAGAGAATAATAAAGCATCCTGGATATAAACAGCCTTAGAATCTAGCTAAGACTCCTAGAAGCTGGAAGGGTGAAACAAGGAGTCATGTTAACTGAGTAAAAGCTCCTGAGTAAAAGCTCCTAATGGCCACTTGCAATACACCATTTGTCAATGGAGCAGGCAAATGCATTTCACAAGGAGGTATGGAAAATGATTCTGAAAGTAAACCAGCAAATGGCTGGCATGATCCACACCTTCTCTTCTCAGCATCCATTTTCTTCCTTTCACCCTTATTTAATGCTCATTCAAACAACATCAAATTTCTACTTATCCTACAATAACTATCATTCACATGTTAAATTTCTTCCATAGCCTTCACAAGATGAAATGGTGTTTCTCACCATCTTCCCTGGCCTACAAAGATTGGCCACCACAGACATTCTCAAGGACATTGGTGCTTTGCAACTAATCTACTTAGAGACACATCCCTGAAAAAACTAACCAGATAATATTAACAAAAAATATGTTTCATTCTCATCCTGTCATAATTTCATGTACCCTAATGTTCATAGATCATGTTTTTCATGGCTGAAGGGCAGTAATCAAATTAGAGACTATATGGCAAAATGCAATATATGTCAGTTTAGACATGACTTGGTCCACTCGTATATCGACCTCTGACCATCCCAATGTATGCAAGGGCAGCTTTGGCACAATCGTGCCAAAGTATAGTTGGAGATGCCTACTACTCATGATACCATGTCAAGGGAAATTAAAAATTTTGCGTTCCAAAATATATACCCAAATTGTACTAAGGCAAAAATCATTCATTGGCAACACATTTCTTAGATAAATCAACAGAGGCCAAAATGTCCTTAAGGAGACTTGAGCTAAATTGGCATTGGTCTTGGACTCCTAGGGCAAACTGAAATTTTCCTTTACTGAAGAGAGACATACTGGGAAAATGACTCCTGGTCATATATTGGTTGCTGAAAATGAATGTTATTTCAGGAGAGAGAAAAAGTATGACAAACAGCCTGGAAACTATCACAGTTTTAGAAAACCGTATGAAACAAATTCAATTCAACGGATAGCATTCTAAGGAAAAAAGGTGCAAGTAAAAAATACCCAAGTATTTCTACAGCCCAAATTCAAGAATAAAGTTAGAAAGACTTAAGGGCCTTCTAATCCACCAATAATATAAATGGAAAATCCAAATACAAAGCATCTTCTGTGGAACTGAGGACCCTTGGGTGTGCACTTGAAAGTTTTCAGACCTCTCGAAGAATGTTTACACTTCTCTTGTTTCACCTTAACCTCTGCTAAAGCTTTATGTAAATACACCCTGTGGAACCTTATGAATTATTTTAAATAGTTGACCCCATGTAATTAGAGCAGTACTGATTGTGGAGTTCTTCAAGCATTTCACAGGTCTTCTTAGGGAATATGAAGTCATTAAATTAGGGATGCAACAAATTAGATAACCAGGATGATAAAGCTATTAACATTCCTCATTTATCTTAAAGTGATATTCCCAGGAGATAGTATTCCTGGGAAAAAAAACCACAACAATCCCCCTCCTACTGGGATGTCTGGGTGGCTCAGTGGTTGAGCTTCTGACTTTGGCTCAGGGCATGATCCCGAAACCAGGATGGAGTCCCATATTGGGCTATCTGCGGGGAGCTTGCCTATTCCTCTGCCCGTGTCTCTGCCTCTCTCTCTGTGTCTGTCACAAATAAATAAATAAAATCTTAAAAAAGAATCCCCCCTACTTGTTTCTGAGTCTGTGGGAAATAGTCTACGCCTGTTTTATTCACGGATGTCTAAAAATGAATTGAGGGTACTGTAATCAAATAGAAATACCAGATACCAAATACCGGTTTAGCGCCTGCCTTTGGCCCAGGGCGCGATCCTGGAGACCCGGGATCGAATCCCACGTCGGGCTCCCGGTGCATGGAGGCTGCTTCTCCCTCTGCCTCTCTCTCTCTCTCGCTCTCTCTCTCTGACTATCATAAATAAATAAAAATTAAAAAAATTAAAAAAAAGAATAAAGTCAAATTCCTAAAAAAAAAAAAAAAACCCACCTTATTTGAAAGAAGTGTGTATACATTATTAAAGTAATTTACCGGGATCCCTGGGTGGCGCAGCGGTTTGGCGCCTGCCTTTGGCCCAGGGCGCGATCCTGGAGACCCGGGATCGAATCCCACATCGGGCTCCCGGTGCATGGAGGCTGCTTCTCCCTCTGCCTCTCTCTCTCTCTCTCCTCTCTCTGTGACTATCATAAATAAATAAATAAATAAATAATAATAAATAAATAAATAAATAAATAAAATTAAAAAAAATAAAATAATTTACCAAAAAATATAAAAAATAAATATCCTTGCATGTATTTGTATGATCACTACAGCATTTTTCTGAAAGCTGAAAATAGCCTATTTTTCCCATATCTAAATGAGTGGTTAAATAAATTCTAGTATGCTGATATTATGGAAAATTGTACAACTATTTAAAAATGAAACTGATACTGAGACAGAAGGAATTTGAGACAAAATATGTTAAAAACATATTATAGTATAGAAAAATAAATGAAATGTTTTCACTTTATGTTAAAGAGAGTTTATGTACATATATATGCATTTAAATAGAGACCAAGTTTTGTAACTATTTTTATATATTGCTTGAATTTTATAGAACAATGATAAAATAATATAATGGTATAATAAAATTACTAAAATAAATAATTTCTTTTTAAAAATATGTGCGTGAAGCTCTCCATTGATGATTAAAGAAATGTATTTATATTATATACAATGTATAATGTATTTTTCCTGATATTACTCTAGGTTTATAAAAATGATAAAGAAGATCTGGGTGTGGCAGGATTCTATTTTGCTTTTACTTTATTATTTATAGTTTTCACGTTGTTTAATTTTTGAAAGCCTATAATTTTTAAAATATACTTTTTATTTTTTGTATTTTAATTTTTTAAACTACATTTAACACCCTTATGCATAGGTTCTCCTTAGAAAAATCTTTATTATATCCTAAAGAATTTACCAAAGAGTAGCTCAAAACATTTCACTGATTCTAAATATCTTATTTATATTTTGTTAAAAGATGCCATCTCTTCCTGTCAAATGAACTGAGTCAGACCTATCACGGTATATTTTTTTTATGTCTGGATGGGCAGTTTGAGGTTAGGTGACTTCTTTTAAATTGTTCTGGCCAAAAAGTGTAACAATTTTGTTTGTTTGTAACTTTACAAAGTCAGCTCTTATATACAAAACATATGGGATTGTGAAAAGGGGGTGAGGGATGTCATTGGAACATTAGAAGCCTCCTGGGAGACAAGGAATACTGACCATAAATAACTTTGTTATATAAAGTACCCAGAGTAATCAAATCCATAGAGACAGAAAGTAAAATGCTGGCTGCCAGTCCTGACAGAAAGGGAGAAGGAGGAATTATTGTTTAATAGGTGCGTGGTTTCAGTTTAGCAAGAAAAAGTTCTAGAGATGGATCCTAGTTATGGTTGCACAACAATGTGCATGTACTTAATACTACTGCATTGTACACCTAAAAGTGATTTTAAAACCAAATCCTATGTTCATTTTACTGCAGTTAGTAAATTAAAAAAAAATGTAAAGGAAATGTTTCCTTATTTAATTATTATGATAAATATATATATGGCTTTTTAAAATTTTAATTAAAATTTATTATCATAAAGCTACTTCACAGAAATTACTTGTTGCTTTTTACCTTCTGTTGAAGCATATTTTCATTTTCTTCATCAAGAACTATGTTCCACATTTGTATTTTTCAGTCCTCATGACATGATGTCTGTCACACATGCAGTATGTACAGTCTCATATATTTAAGTAATTACTACATCATGTCCTCTCTTGCCTCATCCTGTCTTGTCTCTCCAACCATATTATACACTCCCTACTAATGATACAACTTTTAGTGTCATTCTGTAAGCAGAGAGAAGTATATTTACAATTATGGTACACAGAAGGAAAATAAATAGGTATGCATTCATTCTATACAATTCTATTATAAAACCCTGAAGATTGTCAAATTCCAAATCAAACAATGATATTAAACGATACATCTGTAAGAGAGAAAGACTCAAACTATTTAAGATTATTTTATGAATAAATAATGACAGACTACTGATAGCATTTAGTAAAAATGATCTGAATTTGCATGAGCTATGATATCTTGCCAAAATAATGAGGAGAATGAAGTGTTTTATTTGCTATGCATCAAGTTTACCTCACCTTTTAGTTGTTTTATCTTTGCTATAATTCTGAGATTATGACTTAGAAATTCTCAATCCTTGGGTCACCTGGGTGGCTCAGTCAGTTAAGCATTGGACTCTTGGTTTAAGCCTTGGTTGTGGGATCAAGTCCTGGGTCAGGTTCCACACTCAACATGGAGTCTGCTTGAGATTCTCTCTCCCTCTGCTTCCCCCTCCTGCTCATGCTCTCTCTGAAAAAATTTTTTTTTTAAATTCTCAATCCAGAATAATTACTGCCAACTGCTCTTTTAAAACATAGCAACTGATGCCTATATTCATAGGAAGAAAAATTTTACGGGTCTTTGGTAGCTTTTATTTTAATAAGTGATTTTAATTTTATATGTCTTAATGGACCAGTGCACAGACAAAGAATTAACTTAAGGATCATAAAAATGTAGCCACCAACTTTCAAGCACATGCTACATGGGCACACTAATTAGATATTTTTATCATCTTTATCTAAATTAATCCTTACCCAAAAAAAGTCTTATGTCCCACATTCTACAGATGAGGGAATAGAGTTCTAAGATTAGATAAATTACATAAACACACAATTTTTGCACATCATATTCAAAATAAAGGACTTTTAAAATTATTGTTGCTTCTGGTTTTTGCTAATACAAACTTTTTGCATTTTGTACCATATTCACCACTTCCCACAAGTATATCAGTGTGTGTGTGTGTGTGTGTGTGTGTGTGTGTATATATATATATGACAGCTTTCTTGAAGGTATTAGGAATTCTAAAATATTTTTAAGATTGTTATACCAATAGATGATTAGCAAAGGCAACGCTTATCTTTAATTTTTTTCTGGAATGATTTATCTCATTTATGCTACACTGGTTAGCCACTAATGACATGCCTTAACTTGAACAAAGTGGTTCTTTTCAGAAAAAAAGTATTTTCATGTCAATAAGCAACATATGACATGCTTAGTATTCACTTCATGCATCTTTTAATTTAGAAGTGAAAACGTATGTTCCCAAAGGAAATGGCTCACTTTCTGCACAAAGTATTACATTTTTGTGATTTAGTGAGATATTAACATGGAAATGGTGATGTTAAACAATACTTTTGATAGCTCTAAAAGTGCAGTGGGAATCATGATTTCATAAGAAGAAAATTAGTTATGTAGGTAACATTATTGTATAATTTCCCACAGGATCTATACATTGGGATAGGTTTTATTATATCCTAAAACAAGCTGCCTACATTCACTTTAGATATAAAGTAATGCTGAATACAACAATATCATAAGGCAGCTCACAGTGCGAGCAAAGACATCTGTTAATGGTACCATGAATAGTTATGAACTGAGGTGCTCAAATGGCTTTGCCAGCAAAGCGTTGCCTCCTAATTTATTTTTATAGCAAATGGAAGCCTCATTTTTCATGGTTGGGTAGTTTGCATTCAAATGTACCAATAACTTCAAATGCAATCACTTCTACACGGGATGTTTTATTGTAGAGCATAAGAAGGAATAGCTAATGGTCTGTTGATGGGTAGACATCTCCTTCATCAGCAGTTTTGTCTCATTTTTAACTTTTCTGTGTTTAAAATAATTTAAAAATAATATGTATTTATTTATAGTAATATCTTAAGATAGATTTTATATGGAGATTTTATAAATTTCAAATTGAGTAAATCTGAAATAAAATTGAAGTGTTACTCTCTTTGACCTGAAATTGTTTAATACATATTCTATCATCTTGTAATTAAAATTTAGCAGTGAAAGGATTTTTATGTAGGAACATGTATCTATTTGGTATGGAGTAAACTATGCCCTTCTCAAATTCATATGTGGAAACCCTTACTCCCAATGTGACTGTTTCTAGAGATAGATGCACAATAAGATAACTGAGCCTAAATGAGGTGGTAAGGGTCAGGCCTTGATCCTATGGGACTAGTATCCTTAGAAGAAACATCCAATAATTCCTCTCTACTACCTGCACTCAAAAAAAGATCATATGAGGACATAGCAAGAAGAGAAGAGGGCTCAGGATGAAACCTACCTTGCCAGGACCTTGATCTTACACTTCTAGCCTCCAGACTATGAGAAATAAATTTCTATTGTTTAAGCCATCGAGTCTGTGGTTATGCCTGTGGTTAAGTTTGTGTTAAAGAAGCCTGAGCACACTAAAACATTATTAAAATATATTTAAGGTTCAAGCTTTATGGAAGAGAATTTACTTATAAATAAAGAAAGCTATGAAGATGACAGTTTCATTCACAGAACAAAAGCATAGATGCTCAGATAACTGCTACATTTCCAGAGGTAAAAACTTTATATATTTTAAGTTTACTTTTTTCTACCACTTTTGAATCACCATTCAAGAGAAGTGATTTTAATTTCACATATATGTATCTTTATTCTTGAATCTGAAAAAGAAAATGAAATAGTTTTAATTCTGCACCTATAACTCATGACTTTCTAGCCAAATTTTATTGGTAATCTAAAGAATTTTGTATTAAGGAATAGAGTTTTAGAGTAATAATCAGAGTTATGTTGTCCATACATTTACAGCAATGACTATTATTGAATATAAATTTGAACACATTTAAATATGGGTTACTTCATTTAAAAATCTTGAGATGGGCAGCCCAGGTGGCTCAGCGGTTTAGTGACTGCCTTCAGCCCAGGGCGTGATCCTGGAGACCTGGGATGGAGTCCCACATCGGGTTCCCTGCATGGAGCCTGCTTCTCTCTCTGCCTGTGTCTGCCTCTCTCTCTCTCTGTGTCTCTCATGAATAAATAAATAAAATCTTTAACAAAACAAATCTTGAGATACATGAACAGGAGTGACTTAATTAAAACTGAGTAGGACAGAATTATCATATAGGCTCACAAGAACTTATAACAATAAAAAATTAGTGATGGAAATGGAGCATGTATTTTGTCAAAAAGAAACCACATTATAGTCTTTATGGTGTAGTGGACAAAGGAGGTAAGTTGAATGTGAAACTCAAGCAGATGATGGAACTTATGAACAAAACCAACTATTATTACTATAATTTAGCCTTTTTAGCACTTACAATTTTCCAGGCTTGTAAATCTCACTGATTTACATACAATCTCACATTAGCTTCTCAAAAACAAAAGCAAAAAACAAACAAAATATCATTATCATGTATGCTGGGAGCCTCAGTTTTGCCTTCTTTGGAAGCAACTGAGGTTGGGAAAGAAAATGTTACCCATCCAATATAACATAATTGAAAAAAAAAATGAAGCCAGGTTTTCAGTCCAGGTAGAAAGCAAGCAGAAAGCCTGAGAGCCATGTATGAGGTTTCAGAATTTAACAGCAAACTCTGTTAATTTTTTTCCTCTCATGCCTCACAATTCTAAGCTTTTCAACTCTGATTGTTTATAACAAAGACAACAGATGCTAAGAATGGGGTAAATTATGCTTCTCAGATGAAATGGAAACCAATCTCTAGAAAACAGAAATAATTTCCTCCTTAGCTACTTTACCTTGGAAAATATATATATACCAGAGAGATTTTGAAAAGAGCTTTAAAAATGCTAAATCATTCAGAGAGATCTCAATTGACTTATGACTGAAATATTTTGTAATTTTTTTATTGAAGAGAACTTCACATAATATACAATTAATCATTTTTAAGTGTACAATTCAACGGCATTTATGAGATTTAAAATGTTTTGCAAACACCACTCTATCATCCCCACAAAGAAAATATTTTCATCACCTCTGAAGGAAACCTGTATCCATATAACAGTTACTCCAAATTATTCTCTCTCTCTAGACCCTGGCAGCACCACTTTGTTTTATGTATATGGACTTATATATTTTATATGTTTCACATAAATGGAATCATACAGTAGGTGACATTTTGTGTCCAGCTTTTTTCACTTAGCAACGTGTTTTTAAAATTCATCCACATTTTCTCTCATTCTATAAACTTTTTATTTTTCTGATATCTTTGGCTGCAAAATTTTAAAAATTATCAAAGTCGAATATATTTATTCTTTCCATTATTGCTTGTGCTTTAGTGTTACATCTAAGAATCTGTATGCAGAACTCAGGATTATCCTCTGTTTTCTACTAAGAATTTTATGTGAAGTAAAATAGTGTGAAGTAGGGGTTCAACTTAAGTATTTGCATGTGTATTCCAATTGTTCAAACACTATTTGTTGCAGGGAGTCTTCTTTCCTCATTATTTGATGTTGGCACCTGTGTTTAGTATCAATTGACCATGTACTTAACAAGTTTATTTCTGTGCTCTTCATTTAATTTAATTTAGTCCTGCATGCCTTTTCATATGCCAACACCACACCATTTTGATTACTGTGCCTTTGTAGTAATTTTTGAAATTTAGAAATGTGAGACTTCCAACTATATATATTCCTTCTCAAGAAAGAGATTATTTGAGACCTGTTTTAACTTGCTGCTAACTTGAGAATTAGTTTCTCTATTTCTGCAAATTTTGATAGATATTCGATAGGAATTTTGGTAGGAATTAGTTTAAATATGTGGATTACTTAGAGTAGTATTTTTATCATCATAATATTATGTATTCCAATCCATGACCTTGTTATGTTTCTTTGGATCTTCTTTAATTTCTTTGAATGATATTTTGTAATTTTTAGTGTATATGGCTCTTACCTCCTTGATTAAGTTTATTTCTAGTTACTTTATTCTTTGGGGTTCTATAGTAAATAGAACTGTCAATTTCCTGTTAAGATTGTTTATTGCTGGTTCACAGAAACATAACCAATTTTTGCGTGCTAATCTTGTACCCTTAAACTTTTCTGGATTTCATTTTTTTTAACTGTGGTAGATTTTTATAAATTCTTAGGGATTCTTTATATACATATAAGGTCTTATGGGTAAATAAATAGTTTTACTTCTTCCTTTTGAATTTGGATGTTTTTTTCTTCTGTTTAGTTGTGTTAGCTAGAAATGCCAATAAAATATTGGTTGAATGGAAGTAGGTAAAGTGGGCATCTTTCTCTTATTTCTGACTTGGGGAAAAAAGTTTTCATCAATGACTATGATGTTAGCATTGGATTTTTCATAAATGCCATTTATTACATTGAGGAAGAAATTTGTATTCAGATTTTCTAATTCTATTTTTTAATAGAATGGTGTTGGATTTTGTCAAAGACCTTTTCTGCATCAATTGAGATAACTCTCTATTTTTTGTTTTTTCTTTGTTCTATTAATTTGGTATATTTACATTGATTGATTTTCTTACATTGAAATTCCCTTGCATTATTACTTTCCTAGAATAAATCTCACTTGGTCATGGTATGTAATCCTTTAATATTCTGTTGAATTTTGTTTGTTATTATTTTGTTGAGAGTATTTGCATCTATATTCATAAGGGATATTGATTTATAGTTTGTAGACAAAAGAGAGTAGTATAAGAAGCTTAAGCCTGACAAAATGTCCATGAGCAATAATATATGGCTTGGATTTAAAACTATAATCCTGAGTAAATCACCTTGTTCTTTGACTCAGAAAAAAAGAAAGATGTCACCAAAAAAGTTTTTTAAAAGAAAAAGGAGATTTTGACTCAACGTTACTCTCAGTTTGTTACCAGTAGACTGTCCATACTGCATCAAAATCAGATAATGTCTCATCTAATGCATGAGGATCTTTTCAGTAGCAGCTAGAATTATCTGATCAGAGCGCTTCTTAGTCCCCATCTAACAAAATCTTTCACATTTTGTTTCTGATAAAAATTAAGTTAAATATTTTGCTCATCAACTTTCTACCACCAGCATACACCTGAAGGGAGTCTGATAGCAGTAAAATAGATCAGGGGCTGGATAATGATGTCCAACTTACTCTTTTTTTTTGCAAATTTTAAGCATTATAAATAAAGCAAATGTAAATAAATTAAGTAATTTCAATCTCTTGTACCATAAATTAGAGTCAGAGAAAAATCATGCCTCCTAAAATTACTGACAATAAAATTGAAGTGTTTCTTTTTTTTTTTTTTAAGAGAGAGAGAGAAAACACTCATGTGTAAGTGGGATGGGAGAGGGGCAAAAGGGAGAGGGAGAGAGAAAGAATCTCAAGCAGGTTCCACACCCAGCACAGAGCTGGACCGGGGCTCGATCTCACCACTTGAGCAGAAATCAGCAGTTTCATCCTTAACCAACTGAGCCATCCAGCCACTCTTGAATATTTTTTTTAATTAAGCACTCAGGAAACATGTATAAGACACAGGGTTAAAAAATTAAAATGTCCATGTTTCTAATTCCAGATACATAATACCTATATATTTTACTATCATAATTATCAAGCTTTTTGACAGCATCCTCAATCATATAGAAGTCACTCAAGGCACTACTTCTTTCTCAGGTAGCATAGGTCATACCTTGATTCTTGAGGAGTTTTTTTTAATGCTTTTGATATATCATACCAAGAAATATAGGGGCATCTGGGTGGCTCAGTCTTTTAAGTGGCTGCCTTTGGTTCAGGTCCTAGGAGCCTGGAATTGAGCCCCCATGACTCTCCATTACTTGCTTGATGGAGAGTCTGCTTCTCCCTCTCCCTCTGCCCCTCCCACTTGCTTGTGCTCTCTCTCTCTCTCTCAAATTAAAAAAAAATAATAAGTGAATAAAATCTTTTTTAAAAAGTGTAATGCTGTCATTTTTAGCTCTATTATGTCTTGATTTTTAGGCAAAATTGGTATCTCAATACCCTTGTATATGCTGCACTGTGCAATATATTTCTAAGTAGGAATTTTTATATATTTCCAATATTCTGGCATAGAGATGACAAACTGAAATAGAAATGCTTTATATTGATAGATCTATTTTGCTTGTATGTAGAAAAAATAATTGAGGCTAAATTAGGTGGCCAATGCCAATGTTTCATGTATAATTTCACATAATGTTTCATTGGAGCAACTACACAGTAAAATATGTAAAATCAGTTAACTTTTCTGAATTCATATGGCCTGGATTACAATTCCCTAAAAGTCCTTGCTCTTAGTATAATCAGGATTTCTAGTTAATGTACAATCAGTCTATTCCAGAATTTTATCAAGTAGTTTCTTTAGGCCATACCTTAGAGTACCATTTCTGCTGCTATTATTTTTTT
This sequence comes from Nyctereutes procyonoides, assembly GCF_905146905.1. Classification (NCBI taxonomy): domain Eukaryota; kingdom Metazoa; phylum Chordata; class Mammalia; order Carnivora; family Canidae; genus Nyctereutes; species Nyctereutes procyonoides. Next base: position 1,890,344 of record NW_026575130.1, read on the forward strand.
TTTCAGGGATATAGATTTGTCTTCTTTGAATCTACAACAAACAAAGAGCAAAATTGTTATAATTGAGAAAGACAACGACCATATCTAATCAGTGCTAGTTGTAGTCTATTGGAAAACAGTTAAAACAGGTAATATTGGGGTGCTCATTTGGTTAAGCATCTGTCTTTGGCCAGGTCATGATCTCAGGGTCCTGGTATGGAGCCCCACATCAGGCTCCCTGCTCAGTGGTGAATCTGCTTTTCTCTCTCCCCCTGCCCCTCCTACTCATGCTCACTCTCTCAAAAAAAAAAGTAAATAAAAATTTTAAAAAATTAAGGGTTTTTTTTTTTGAGAGGCATTTTTAGATTGACTCTGTTCTTACTGCTTTCTAAATTTTGTTTCTTCTGTCTTCCAGTCCACATCTCCCACCTTTTCAACTATAGCATGAAACAATATGGTGCCTGTGCAAACACTTGAAATATCAAATGCTCATATTTTGTCACAGTGTCCATGTTATACCTATGTAATTGCATAGACACTTTCTAATTCAATGTTTGTGTGCTTGGTGGCCTCTAAGTTGAGCTTAAGATCTATCTCAAAATTTTATACATTGTCCAGAGGTTTCTTATTTTAGTTAAAATTGAATTATAGTAATGTTTATGAAAAGTCAATAAATGTAATGTTTAATATGTGAAGAAGTAATACAATTTAAATATCTTAAGAATAGGATTTGATATCGTGGTTTATTCATATTATTATGGCAGTTTCTCCTAGTCAAGGACCAGCCATCAGTATGTCACAAATGTTAGTTCTGTTGTAATCATAGCTTGTTGGTAGCATTTAATAAAGCTGTAAGTATTTTTAAGATTTTATTTATTTATTTGGGAAAGAGAAAAAGAATGAGTGGTGAGGAGGGGCAGAAGGAGAGAGAGAGAGAGAGAGCAGGAGAAAGAGAGGGAGAGGGAGAGGGAGAGGGAGAGAGAGAGAGAGAGAGAGAAACAGACTCTCTGCTGATCAGGGAGCCCAATGTAGAACTGGATCCCAGGACCTGGAGATCATGACCTAAGCAGAAGGCAGATACTTAACCGATTGAGCCACCCAGGCTGTAAATTTTAATGATTCATTCAAATTAAAAAATAATAATTCTAAACAGAAAGGAAAATAACACAGTAAAATGAAGGAAAAATTTTAAGATCAATCAGTTCAGTACACTTAAGTAGTAGTCTTAGGATTTCTAGAATATAATTTTTCTTTCAACTTTGTCTACTATTAAATGTCAGTTGCTCTTTATAGTACATTTACTGTTCTTCATTTAAAAGAAAAATTTTTGTGTTTTCTCACTATATTTCTATGTTTCTCAAAAAAATATAACAAGAGGTACATCGCTCTGAGAAAGAAGACCCTATTTCTGATTAATTTTCTCCTGAGAAATATGTATTCACAAGAATATTTTGAGTGTGTATTTTTTTAAATTCTTAGTATTTAAAAATGTTTATCATTGTGCTTATTAATAACTATTTCACTTAAATTCTACTTTGTCAGTTTTATGCTTGAAAAACCTAAATCTTTGTAAAAAGAGATACAGTTTACAATAGTATTTGATGTGTTGTAGAATTTGAGTATCTACTGAAATGTAGAGCACAGTGGGAAATAGTCTTATTTTTACTTAATAGTTAATCAATTCAGAATATTTATTAATATTTTTCTAATTTAGAACAAGATTAGGCATCAGAGACATTTTACTACAATAAGTAAATGATAAAAATGTCTTTTGACAAAATAAATAGCAGAACAATATATTTGTAAGGACATCCCCAAAAGAAAGAATTGTAGACATCTGTAGAAGGAAAGATCAACTTTTTTAAAGATTGTTTTGGTCGATCCTGATAATCATTCAATCTAGAAACCTGTAAACATGGTACCAAGATGGTGGCAAATACAGATTGTTGACAGGTCAATAAATATGTTTTGCACTTTGCTTAATAGTATGACCCTACTCAGGGGATCCCTGGGTGGCTCAGCTGTTTGGCGCCTGCCTTCGGCCCAGGGCATGATCCTGGAGTCCCGGGATCGAGTCCCACATCAGGCCCCCTGCATGGAGCCTGCTTCTCCTCTGTCTGTGTCTCTGCCTCTCTCTCTGTGTGTGTCTCTCATGAATGAATAAATACAATCTTAAAAAAAAATAGTATGACCCTACTCATGTTCCTCCCATTCCTAGACAGTTTGGGCTCTTCAACAGTAGAATATGACTATAATATAGTTAGACCATCATTTCATTCCATCCCAGTAGAAAAATGTTTGGCTAATTGGCCCAGACTCTCTAGAAGGGTAGTACACTGTGTATAGATTCCCACTAAGAAAGTGAAAAATCTGTATGCAGAAAACTATAAGACACTAATGAGATATTTAAATGAACACAAATAAATGGAAACATATCCACATTCATGAATTAGAAAAATTAATATTATTCAAATGTTTATACTACTCAAAGTGATCTACAGATTCAGTGGAAACCCTATCAAAATTCCAATGGCATTTTGTTTTTCACAGAAATAGAAAAAACAATCCTAAAGTTCATATGGAACCATAAGACCTTGAATAGCCAAAACAATCTTGAGTGGGAAGAACAAAGCTGGAGTCATGACATTTCCTGATTTCAAATTATATTATAATGCTACAGTAATCAAAAGTACTGGGGAAAAAACAGACACAGACCAGTGGAACAGAATAAAGAGCCTAGGAATAAACTCATGGTTCAAACTATGGTTAACTGTTTCCTGACATTGTGACACCAAAACCACAGGCAAAAAAAGACAAAGATAAACAAGTAAGATTACATCAAGTAAAAAAAGCTTCTGCACAGCAAAGGAAACAACCAGCAATATAAAAGGGCAATGTATGGAATAGGAGAAAATATTTGCAACCATATATCCGTTAAGGAGTTAATTTCCAAAATATATAAGGAACTCCTATAATTTTATAGTCAAAACAATAATAAAGATCTAATTACAAATAGGCAAGGCATCTGAGTAGAAATTTCTCCAAAGACATACAAATGTCAAATAAGTACATGAAAAAGTACTCTATTTTACTAATCATTAGGGAAACATAAATCAAAACAATGAGCTATCACTTAATACTTGTTAGGATGACTATTATAAAAAAAACAATGGCAAAAGATAATGAGTGTTCGGGATAATGTGTAGAAAAGAACACTTGTAAACTGTGGTGGTAGTGTAAATTGTCACAAATTATGGAGAATAATATGGATGTTACTCAACAAATTAAGAGTAGAATTACTCTCTGATTCAGAAATATAACTTCTGGGTGTGTTCCCAAAGGAAATGAAGTCCGTATCTTAAAGAGATCTCTGCACCCCCATATTTATTACAGCATTATTCACAACAGTCATTATAGAGAAACAACCTAAATGCCCATCAACAGACTAATGAATAAAGAAATGTGATGTACAGATAAAATAAAATATTATTCAGCCCTAAATTGAAGTAAATCCTGCCATTTGTGGCAACATGAATGTGCCTGGATGGCATTATTCTAAGTAAAATAAATCAGACAGAGAAAGGCAAATACTGCATGATTTTACTTATATGTAGAATCTAAAATAGTCAAACTCAAAGAAGCAGAGAGTAGATGGTAGTTTCTAGGAGCTGGAGAGGAGAAGAAAATTGAGAGGTGATGTTTAAAGGGTACAAAATTTCAGATATGCAAGGTAAGTAAGTTCTAGAGGACTGCTACTCAGTATAGAGCCTATAGCTAACAATTTGTTAAACTTAAAATTGCTACTAAGGTAGATTTTATGTCATTCTTACTACATACATAAAAATACATATATAAATATACATTCTTACTACATACATAAAAATACATATATAAATACGTAATAATAAAGAGCTGAAGGATATTATGAGAATTGATGGATATGTTTATGCCTTTGATGGTGGTGACAGTTTCATGAGTGTATAATTACCCCCAAATTCATTAGGTTCTATACATGAAATAAGTACAGCTTTCTACATATCTGTCATGCCTCAGTAAAGTAGTCAAAATTGAAGTGGTCAGCTACAATTTTAGAAGAAAGTAGAGCAGTAGCCAGTCCATATACTGATTGCGAACAATATGGTCAATTGTCTCTACAAAGTTTAAGTTTACTTGTGATGGAAATAAGGAAAAAATAACAAGAAAAAATGATTGACATTTTAAGATTTCAAACATAAAGTGATTTAGGTTTAAGGCATAGGGGGCTGCCTGGGTGGCTCAGTGATGTCTTGATTTGGGCTCAGGTCATGCTCTCAGGGTTGTGACTTTAAGGCACAAATCGAGCTCTGTGCTCAGCATGGAGTCTGTTTGTCCCTTTGGTTCTGCTCTTCCCCTGGTGCTTTCTCTCTCTCTCTCTCTCTCTCTCTCTCTCTGTCTCTTTCAAATAAATTAAAAAAAATCTTAAAAACAAAAGGCATAGGAAAGTGAGCTAAAGTGGAATTGAAGTGAAATTCTTTAAGTTTCAAGGAGTGTTTGTTAGCAAAATATCCAAACTCTTAGAAAAAAAAAGCATAAGAAAAAAAAAGAAAAAAAAGCATAAGAAATGATTAGCCAGTACAGTTCTGAGCCTAATATCTTATTAAGTAGGCAATTTAAAACTCATGCAGAAATTAACTTGCAGATTTTTGTCTGGTAGACTTTGGAATAATAATGGAACATATAAGCCAATATGTTGTGACTTTTTGTCTGCCCTATTAAACATTAAGTAGGTTTGTATCCAACTCAGTAAATCTTTCTTAAAATTTATCATATTGCCTATATATACTTCTTAAAAAGCTTTTAGAATTTCAACACCTACTGGTTTCCTCATTATTCATGAATTAAATGAAATATTTGACACATTTCAAGTTTCTTTGCAACAAATTTACCACAGCCATTTGGTCTCATTATAAAAAATTAACCTAGAAAATGGAATAATCAGAGGAGCATAAAAATGATCATCCATCTCCTTTGTAAGTGAGATTAGATGTATCTGTGAATTTTAATGTGATACACAAATACCAATAATTGGATTATACGGACACACACACATGTAAACTAAAATTAAGGACACATTTTTCTTGTAGTCAGGTATAGCAATATTGACCTTAGAATTGTCTCAGATACTGTGATTTTTTTGACTGAGCAGATATTTAGTAATATGCTAGTAAAGAAGATGGCATTTTAGCAAATAATATTTTTAATATAAGAACATTAATATTCTTTATGACTGAATTACTATGTAACTTACTATGCCAACTAATTTGCTTTTGGAAACATTTTATATCTTAGTAAAATAGCAAATGGTTAATTTATTACTTATAGTTATAATATTGTTGAAAAACATATTGGAGCTTATTTCTTAACTCTGACACTTAAATTTTAACAGCCTGAATAGTTACATACTTAATATTTTTATTTTCAATTTTTGTTTTATATAACTGGATTATTAATGGTTCTTCCTCATAGAATTACTATCAAAATAGTTTTGGTTATGTATGTACTTTAGAACAGTATCTAGCACAAAAGAAAATTTCAAAAATTGCTACAAACTATTATCACTTTAATTGTTATGTAATGTATTTCATAGTGACATAGCACTTTTATCAGGATTCAATATACATTAGCTATTGGCATTAAATACTGGAAGCCTCAAGCATGAATTTTTCAGAGACATGTAGATGGCTAAACCACAGAGACAAAAATCAGGAAAACATTTTATTCCTTTTCTTCATAATTAAGCTCCTGTTCCTAAAAATCTTTTCAGAAAACCATTTTTTAAGTTTTAATAAGAATAGAATTTTTTTAAGATTGTATTTATTTATGAGAGGCACAGAGAGAGAGCCAGAAGAAGCAGGCTCCATGCAGGGAGGCCAACGTGAGACTTGATCCCAGGTCTCCAGGATCATGCCCTGGGCTAAAGGTGGTCCTAAACCGCTGAGTCACCCGGGCTGCCCAAGCATAGAATTTTTAATGATAAGCATATTGTTTACAAGTATTAAAACATTTTATTAGGTACACAAATAAGGTTGGTTTGGAGAAAACAAAACAATTATTAAAAACATGTCTTAAATTATTGTCTATAATTATTGTCTAAAAATATTGTCCTATAATTTAGAGATGCTACTTAAATTATCTTCAGAAAGAGTCTAAAAACTTTGTTAACATACTTTGCAGTACCAAAATTGTCTCCCAAGCATTGATCCTTTAAAATTGTACAAAGCTAAGATTATCAGTGGTTAATTCTAGATGAATCAATAAAATACTTTATCTATTCTCTAGGTACTATGAAAAGAATTTTTTTTTAAGATTTTATTCATTTATTCATGAGAGACACAGAGAGAAAGGCAGAGACACAGGCAGAGGGAGAAGCAGGCTCCATGCAGGAAGCCCGGTGTGGGACTTCATCCCAGGTCTCCAGGATCTCGCCCTGGCTGAAGGCAGTACTAAACCACTGAGCCACCTGGGCTGCCCTGAAAAGAAATTTTTTAAATAATTATATCAGTTTTCCCAATTTATTTTTATCTCATAGCTATATTCTTAGCTATATTCTTATCCAATGAATCCAAATAGTGTCAGCATAAGATACTGCACTCTGAGTCTTACTACCTTACTGCTTTTTCCTAATATTCCTGGTTTAGATTATTAAGACAAAAAAAAATAAACTAAAAAAATATGATTTAAATTTTATGAAAACCTAAATCTAGCTTTTTTTTTTTCCTCCCTCATGAACTGATTTTTAACTCATCCTTTTATGGTACATTAAGGCTTATATCACTGGATCCATTTGAAACAGATTACTTCAAAAACCTTTTCCCATTACCCGAATTTTTGCCTCTGCACAAATATTTATTCATAGACATTTATGCTATCATAATCTTTTATAAAGGCTATTCACATCAATGGTCCTTATATGAATTTATCTTATCCCAATCACAAATTTAAGATATTACTTTAACTATATAATACTACTAATTTTGTGCGACATTTGATGCTCATGTATGAAAAATAAGGTCATTTAAGTTTAGTACATGGATTAAATGTGGATTTGAAAACATGATACTCTAACTGTAAGCTTACTACCTGAATTAATAGCATGTTGTCTAGCTTACCACTCCTGATGAAAAGAAATGATGTCTTATTCAGCTTTAGTATCTCTATTAAAGATGAAAGAATAAGGCAGTGATATATGCATATCTTTCATGTAGTCAAGTGAATTGATATTACATGCTTCATTGTAGGCATCTATGTCTAGTAAGTGGAGTCTATGGGACTTGTCTGGGTGTACAATACATTGGTAAGATTTAGATAATTAGACAGGAAGACAATCATTGGGGCTAAACTGAGAGAAAATAAATGGGCTTTGAGAACACAGCAGAGAGAAAGTTAATAAACTTGGCTGAAGAAGCCAGAAATGATGAGCAGTTAATACAGACATTAAGAAGTTTAAAGTTTAGCGGCCTGGGTGTCTCAGCGATTTAGCACCGCCTTCAGCCAAGGGCTGATCCTGGAGACCCGGAATCGAGTCCCACGTCGGGTTCCCTCTATGGAGCCTGCTTATCCCTCTGCCTATGTCTCTGCCTCTCTCTTTGTGTGTCTCTCATTAATAAATAAATATATTTTTTTTAAGAAGAAGTTTAAAGTTAAAAAAAAAAAAGGTTTAAAGTTGATGCTGCATTGTTAGGAAATTCTAGGGTTCTGCTCTAGAATTTCCCAACTGAAAAGGATATTTTAGGGAAGAAAAATCTTACCTTGGTTTGGAGGAAATGATAAAAGAAAATTATAGAATGTAAGTTGTTTTGCATTTGAATGCAAGTGAAAACAAAATAAAAATAAAAAGCAAAGTAGCTATTCAGCTGTTACTTTTTTGTATAGTTAGAGATACCAGGTTTTTGCAGTTTTGCCTTCTCAACAAATAATTCAAGCATAATTGAAAAAAATTAGCTTACATACAGCATAATGAAAATACGTTGTGGATTGTCTGAGACAGAACTCCTTTCTAAAGTTTTCCACAGGAAAGACAAATATTTCCTAATTTGAACTATGATAAATATCACCCTATCTATAAAGGATATTTGTGTAACATTTTTAGTGTAGGATTTAGATTCTGCTAGCAAGATTAATCGAAAGATGTAGTTTAAACCAGTCTAAAAGCAAAATGTGGTACGCTTGTATATTCGGTCTTTCATTCCAGAACAAATACTAATGTACAATTGGACACTTGGAATAATCAGAGTTGGTTTCATTTCACAAAATTTCCTTGACTTTTTCTTATCATTAGCACCATGAAGTAACTTTATAATATCTTTGTTGTTGTCACAAAGTCGTAAAAAATATCAATTTCAACCTATTTCTAGCTTACATGGGACAAAAATTGTAAAACAAGCACAGTGAAAACATACTTTCACTGTATCTTGTTCTAATATGCTTTATCATGTATGTGCCTTTAAGGCCTCTAAATGAAAGTATTTCATTACATTCATTAATTGAACCTATAAACAATTTTTATTTTTAAATTGCTGAATAATAATCCAAAGAATATTGCTGCCCTCTTTGTCTCCTCTAAACTAGTGCTTCTTTCTTATTAAATAATCTTTGCTTTTAAATTATGGTTTAGTCTCCAATTTTAATATGACAAAATCATATTGTATAATATATATCATAATGTATAGTATATGATGATATAATTATGAAATATATATCTACATATACAAACATACATATACATATACATGCTTATAAACACATCTCTCTCACAGTGTTAAATGTAAACACTTGTATTCACTTTGCTGTTTTCAATTAACAGCATACTATGAAGATCATACCATAATGTTACCTAGCACTATTCTTACATTATTTTTTGTTATAGTTTACAGTATTCTATTTTCTTAATGCACCATTATTTACTCAGCCAGTCTCAATGATGGTTATTTCCTTTACTTTCAGGCTTTTCTTCTTACCAGGAATCTTATACTTACTGTAGATTCATACTTTTTGCCTAAGGATCTTTGAGACAAATTCAGGAATGGAATTGTTGGGCCACAGGATAAGAAGATGTGCATCTTTAGTTATTGTCAAATTCTCCTCTATAGAGATCATGTGAATTTTGATTCTTTTTTTAAAGATTCTATTTATTTATTTATTTATTTATTTATTTATTTATTTATTTGAGAGAGAAAGAGAGAGGGAGAGAAAGAACCAGAAAGTAAAAGCAAGGGGAGCAGCAAAGAGAGAGGGAGAAGCTGGCTCTCCAGTGAGCTGAGAGTTCAATGTGGGGCTCGATCGCAGGACCCTGAGATCATGACCTGAGCCAAAGATAGATACTTAACTAAATCGAGCCACCTAGGCACCCCACGAATTTTAATTCTTATCATATGAGAATTCCCCATAATTTGTCAAATAAGAACATTTTCAAACCTTAAAAATTTTTTCCAATCTGATGGGTGAGAAGTGTTATCTTAATTTTGATTTTCATTTCTCTCATTTTTAGAGAGTCTTAGAATTGTCATGTAGTTTTAAATATATATACTTTTGTCTACATTTATCCTTTTTAAAATAAAATGTTTTAAAAAGATAGAATCCCTAGTTGAATTATAAACATTCACACTGCTTTCCTTTGTGATGGTCACTGTGCTGAGTGCTCTATGCAGATTATCATACATGTCCACAAATGACTCTGCAAGTTGGATTCTATTATTATCCTCATGTACAGAGGAAGAATGCAAAAATCAGAATTTTTAAAACAAATTGCCCAAAATCAATTGAAAAAAAAAACAAGAAAATCAGAATTTAAAATCACTCTTATAAAAAAAATCACACATATGACTCTCAAACCCTCACTCATAACCATCAATATTTTGTATAGAAACAGTAGTTCAAGCTGGGTAAATATGCTATTCCCCAATTTTCTTCTTTTGAAATACAATATTAAAAATATTTTTCCAACTTACTATGCTTAATTTTGGAGTCAATATATACCTAATTTTTTGAGAAGTCAGATTGTTAATTTAGGTTAGATTCAGATTATACAAATGAAAAAATACAATTCCTTTGCTTAAAATGAAGGTTCAGCTAAAAAAAAAAAAAAAACCTGAGAAATCGGAATGAAGATACTTCTGGACTAGTTAGTGCTATTAATTTTCTGTATTAAAAGCTATTGTTACTGGGTTAATTAACTTTTAAATATTAACAGTTAGTCTCTTTTTAAAAACAAGTTTCCAAAACAAACAAACAAATTTCCAGAAAAAAAATCAGGATCCTCCTAATATAGAAAGGCAAGTTTTAACTTGGTTTTAAAGCATATTCTTTCTTGACTTCTTTTAGCAGTAGTGATTGCTAAAGCTTCTATAAATATTGTGTGCTTTTAAGCAAGTCTCTTTGTTTTCTCCAGGATTGTAAATAATTGATTAGTAGCCCATAAATGTGTTCCCAAAAGCTAACACTGCCTTACTTAACACTACTCTGTCAGTGGTAATGATGCTAGAATAGGACTCAAGATGAAAAGACAGTGGAGATTTACTGCCTGTGTGATATGGAGGCAAATAAGCTTGTATAAATTGCATTTTGGCTTCATTTTTAATAGTTATAAACTACTTGTATCTAAGAAAAATATAGCCCAAAATATTACATCTGTGAGTTGCCACTTTTTTGATCTACTGTGTGTAGATAAGTTTTATGAGTTTAGTTTAAGTGAGATCAGTGATGGTTTGTTCTCATTTTATTTTTTTTTAATTTTTTAACAATTTCTTTTTTTTTTAATTTTTTTTATTTGTTTATGATAGTTACAGAGAGAGAGAGAGAGAGAGAGAGAGAGGCAGAGACACAGGCAGAGGGAGAAGCAGGCTCCATGCACCGGGAGCCCGACATGGGATTCGATCCCGGGTCTCCAGGATCGCGCCCTGGGCCAAAGGCAGGCGCCAAACCGCTGCGCCACCCAGGGATCCCTGTTCTCATTTTAAAAGCATCAAGGATGATTAGATAATACAGGCCACCATGTTATGTAAGAATATCTGTCTCTAATAAAACATATTCTTATATTTCATAAATGAAGCACTCAATTTGTCTGATTTGTGAGTAGTTTTGGAATCTTTCTAAAGATTCTAAAAGGATCTAGATAGCAACTAATAATCAACAATAATAGACAAATAAGTGAAAACATTTCCTATTTTTGCCTATCCCAGAATTTAGATGCAGAGATGAGGACTTGTCATCGTAGAAATATTGGCTGACCCATTAAATAGCTACACAGAACCATATGCCAATTAGAGCACAGTTCAACTGCCTTACAAACACACTGGGCTCTCAAGACATAATTCCTGTCACTCTCTTAGTTTTTTATTACTCTATCTGAGGCACCCAACCACTAAACTGAGCACTGAGATTCAGGTATTTTGCTTTCCGAGTCCATGCTCATAACCATTCTATAAATCTAAACAAACCTAAGAAGCAAAATCAGGTTCAATCCCTCTATTTTTAAGATAAATCTCATATGCTTTGAAAGCCACATGAGCGGATAATACTTTCAAGAAAATTAACATACTTGAAGTGCCTAGGTGGCTCAGTCAGTTGGCATTCAGCACTTGGTTTTAGCTTATGTAATGATCTCAGGGTTATGGAATTAAGTCCTGCTTTGGGCTCTGCGCTGAGCATGGAGCCTCTTGGGATTCTCTCTCTCTCTCTCTCTCTGCCCGTCCCTCTCCTTGCATGCATGGGCATGCACTCTCTCTCTTTCACTCTCTAAAAAAGAAAGAAAGAAAAAAGAGAATTAGAACATTTAATAAGGATATGTGTATTAATAAAGGGCTACTCTGTTTTCATAGAAAGCAGATATTGTAGAGTTTCTAGATTGTGACATTTAATAGGTTTTATGAATATTCACTTTTAATAGCATTTACTGTATTTATTAGATTGTGTTATACCTTGACAATAGAATTATGCACATTTCAAATATTGATATACCATTAATCACTTCAATTTTAAAGAGTCAAAATTAATAGATTGTTGAATTGCCCAAGGTAAAAGAGAATATATATGATGAAGATAGCTTTTTGATTGTTTTGTACATTTTAAGAACAGTATTATGAGATGTTAATATTAATGAAATATTAATAAATATTAAATATTTATATTTAATAAATATTAGATATAAATAAATATTAATAAAGTCATAAATAAGTTTTAGCATCAAGTATCTACAATAGAAGGTGATTAGATTCTTATTTTATCACTCTAAAATATCTCCATATCTATTAATGGACATATCTATTAATGGACATAGGAAGTTTCCCATGTATAATTAGAAGACAAAAAAGAGAAAAAAGTAATTTTCTACGTCAGTCTAAAACATGTACAACAGATAAGACTATTAGCAATTATAGTCTCATGACCTTTGCTTCCTACAATACTTACACTGTTCAGATATTTTCTTCCCCCAGTTATTCCTCTAATCTATTAAATCTGCCTTCTGCTTCTCAAGCTAAGGTATTTCATATGGATTAAAAGTCCCAGACATAGATGGTGTTATAAAATGAAAACAAATCAGAGAAAGAAAAATATTGTATGATTTCATCTATATATTGAATCTAAAAAAAAAAGTGAAAAAGGAAAACAGAAGGAGACTCATAGATACAGAGAACAAAGTAAAAGTTGCCAAAGGAGAATGGGGTGAAGGAGGGGGTGGGAAAAAAAAATAGGGGAAGGGTATTAAGAAGTATAAACTTTTAGTTATAAAGTAAATGTTATGAGGATGCAATATACAACATAGGGAATCCAGATAATAAAATTGTATCAACTTTATATGGTGACAGATGGTAGCTAGATTTATCATGGTGATCACTTCATAATGTATATAAACATTGAATCAGTATGTTCTACATCTGAAAGTAATAGAATATTGTACATCAATTACACTTCAATATTGAATAAACATAAAATTTAAAATTGTGCTTCAATCCCAGTGTATTTTTGTTTTCTATCATCATTTTTTCCATTTGCATCATCAACTTTTAGAACAATGTTCCTAGAGTCTTCACTCTACATATTTTAAGTAGGTATTATGAAATATATTTTTGTAATATGTCATGAGTTGAGTACTCATATTATAAATTTGAATTATTTTTAGAATCAAATAATCACAAAATAGACAACCAAATTTCAATGCCTCAGAGTCAATCAAACTTGATAATAAATGTATAAGTTTCAAAATATCTCATTCAACACCATTCCTATCTATGAACCCTCAAAGTATGCTGAATTAGAAGGACATCACAGAAAATATAAGTTGCCAGTTTTGCCAATTCTCCTAAGAGTTCTTTCTCACTAGCCCCATTACATCCATCCAGAGATAATTGCACCTTTACTGGGCACCACTTCTATATTTTATTGTTATTCTGGAAGAAAAGAACAAAGAATTAAAAAATACAGCATGCATGGCATATTTTATTTGTACATTGTTTAACAGATAAGAATAAGTTATATTTTCCCCAAAGATTTAACTTCTTTCCAAAAATGAAGGCTGAGTTATGTGCATTTTATTGAGCCTACTGCTGAAAATAATTTTACTTATGAATTAAATTCCATGATAGAGCCCCATCTCTCTCCTTATGAATACTGAATCTTCTATCCTCAGCATATGACCAGGTCATATTTTTAAAATATTCTAATATAATTCCAATCAAGTAACTAGAAATCCACTAAAGAAGCACTTTCTCAATATGAATTACCTGAAGGGTTTTAATTATATGAGTTTGATTTTTTATAGCTCAAACTAATGGAATATAGATCATAATCTAATAAATTCTGTTGTAAATCTGAATATTTGTCTTTTAACTTTTTATATGACATATGAAAGGCTAATGAAATCTAGAAGCTAATTACTTAAATATTAAATGTATAATTGTGTTGTTAAATGTAACTTGTAAATTAATATAATATAAAAATCACATAATATTACAATCACAACTTTCATATGAGAAATAACTTCATATAAATAAATTGTAGCGAAGTCTTTTTATTTTGTTCTTAGTTTTATTCTTTTATGCTTAAAATGCAAGTATGTATTAATCTTTTGCAAGAGAAAACTAAGCAAATATGTAATAATTACATTTTTCAGTTATATCTGAAAATTTTTACATACAGATACTTTATCCTCAGCAATCAAGTCTATTTGTGACCTGGCAAACAAGAAAAACCCAGGGCAAGGGGGACATGTTTTTCTGGATTCAGGAAATCCAGACTAAAATTGGCTGTTTATTCTCTATTCTTAAGTTTTTATGATATTGGTTCAAAGATTTCTTTTCAGAGTTTATGGTAATGTGTATAAATCTTTTAGTTTTGTGTTCAGTTTTAAGACCATAACTAAGTGTTAAGAAGGAGAAAGAAATTCATGAATTGTTACTTGAGTTTTAACAATATAACTCTGAGAAAACTTCGTTAATTAATTCCCTGGCCAAATGGAAACGTAAATAAGTGAAACTGCTTTATTAACCAAATGAAAATGTAATGAAACAACTAAAGATTGATCAACCTCCAATATATACATTGGGTATAAAATATAATTAGACAATGTTATTTGCAGGAAAATATTAATAGCAAAAAAAATGGAAACACTGGTTCTGTTTTTATTCATATTGACATTAGTTAAATATACTTTTGGGTATTCAAATTGAGAACATAAGTACAGTTGTAAAAGGTAAATGTTAATCTTTCCTGTTAATCAAATTTCAGTTTAATCTAGTGTGAGAAAGTTTTTCCCTGAATACTCGATTAAATTGGTCCACTACAGACTATTTTTTACATTATTTAGTTGTGTTGTTTTCGTGTGGTTTGGTTATTTGTTGTGCTTTTCTCTACAGTCATTTTCACTGTCAGATTTCTGTTCAATTTCTTTGCTTGTTTAATACCAATTTCCAGATACTAAGTACTATGAGGATGTAGAATCTTTCTCTTATTTTCTAGAATATTCTGGCTTCTAGTAAAGAAGCATAATAGATGCCCAGTGAGTGTCTGTTGACAACATAATAATTAAATACAACCTCAAACACTCCTTTTATGATGACTTTCTTTTTCTAAAAGCCTACATTCCATCTAATGCATTCTATTATTCTATTACTATTCTAGTAAATTGTTTTCCTACCCCCAAATTCCTGCAAACCTAAGTTATGTACTTATCCCACATGCAATGATTCTGTATTAGCATACAGAATTCTGTATACAGCATTCTGTATTCAGTTGTGATGTCAATATATTTCTTTGTAAGAAAACAGAAAAAAAATCTGTAAGTTAAATGAAATTAGCAAAACCCTATAACCAAATGATTACCAGGGCAGCCCCGGTGGTGCAGAGGTTTAGCACTGCCTTCAACTGGGGGTGTGATCCTAGAGACCCAGGATCAAGTCCCACGTTGGGCTCCTTGTATGGAGCCTGCTTCTCCCTCTGCCTGTGTCTCTGCGTCTGTCTCTCTCTCGCTCTGTCACGAATAAATACATAAAATCTTAAAAAAAAAATGATTACCATTGTTGGCACTTGGTTTACTTTCTTCCATTTTGTACACATTTATTTTTCAAATAAATTAAATATAATTGTCAGATGATTTACTTTCTTTTCCTTTACCATTGACTTTTTATAATAATTAAGTAATCATATGAATATGAGTTTCTTAATGTAGAAACATGTAACAAAATTTATCAGGAACCTTTAAAAATACTTTGGGTTGTTTTTGTTTTCTGCAATTAGAATACCGACATGAACATACATGGACATAAATACTTGTCTTTCTCTCTCCACATTTTCAAGGCTTGACTCCCTATTAACACCCCTTCCCTACCTGATGAAATTCTCAGCTCACTGCGTCTTTCCAACTCTCACTCTTTCACCATACTCTATCTTAACAATTGTGAAACCACTTTTATCTCTACTCTTTTCCTCTAATTACTTCAATAATAATCAGACTCCCAAGAAACCTAGGTAACCCCTCACACTTAGAAGTAACCTCTCAGCCCGTTTTTGCATATTTCTTACTCTGATCTCATCTCCCACATCTCCCACCCCTCCTGAATCCCATCATGGTATCTCCCGGAGCTAAGATCTGCCATCAGTTTAAGTTCTATCTTGGAATAGATTCAGAATGAGATTACATTTTTACAAAGTCCACTGGTTTCCACTTTGGTCCACATTCTCCCTAAATGATTTCGATTGCTATCAACAGTTTGTACTATATTTTACCTTTAGCTAAATCTCACACACTGTTTTCTACCAGTTGCCTGTGAGATACTTCTGAAAGCCAAGCCCAATAACATTACGCCCATCTTTAAAATTGCCATAAAAAGCAGACGTAAACTGACATTCCCACTACCCTAATGACTTCATCATCTATTTTTCTGTCCTGACCACCCAGTCCTGCCTGCTACTGGGCTAACTGATGCTCTTTCTTAGGACATTCAGGATCCTCTCTCAGCACAATTGAATTTCCTGCTCCTATTTCCTGGAATGTTCTTCCCTTAAATCCATGTGACTGTTTTTTGTTTGTTTGTTTGTTTGTTTGTTTGTTTGTTTTTAAACTTCATTCACATCCTGGCATCAGTGCAGTTAGAACTTCCCTAACCACCATAGGTAATAATAGCATACTACCTCCTTCCCAAAACTTCTAATGTCCTTTTTAACTCTTTATTTTTTTTTTCAGTATCACTATCATTTAGACCACTAAATAATTTCTTGGAGGTTTTTTATTTTGTTTCCCCCCCCCTAACTAGACTATAAACCCCATGAAAAAACAAAATGAAACAAAACTCTATTTTGTTCTACTGCTTTATCTCTACCACCTAGAACATAGTAATTATTTAAGAACTATTTGATGGCTGTAAATGAATTCCTACATAATGAATATATAGATAAAAAGACATGATAACATGCAAAAGTTTTAGCAATACTAAGCATATTTTCTTTACACACACACACTATATATATATATATATATATATACATGTACATGGATAGATGGATGATAGAGATTCAGAGGGAGATATAGAACAAGTCTTCCTATTATCTATCCATTTTCTATTCATCCAAATCTCTGTGTATCTCTCTAGCTATCTACATAACCTCTGAATGGTAATAATAAGGTGAGAGGGGGGAAAAAGGGGTATTCCTGACATGGGAAGCTAGTCTCATGTTCATATCTAGACTGTGTTGTGTTCCTGTTTGAAATAAGCAAATTTACAGAACACCAGCACTATATAACATGAAAGTGAGAGAGAAACAAGATCGCTGTGAAAACCACAAAATCCAAACATCCCCCTTTCTCAGCTAAAATGAGTGGCTACTGCTTCTTTAGTAATTACACTTTTAGTCAGGCTTTCATTTGCCCTCCATATAGATAAGATTTATTAAGAAACCAATCATAGAATTGTCCCCACTTTCGGAAAGCGCCTGATCTAGATGAAAATCTCTGCTTTCTTAAGCAAATTACCAAACCAAAGTCTCAAGACTTTGGTAATGGTTTCTTTCTTGCTCTCTCGTATACTGAATTCATCATCTCCTATGGTGAGGGTTTTCTCTGACTGCAAAGAGTCATGTACCCCATTTGATCAACTATGTATATGTTCCTGGTGATTTTCAGCTGAAGGAATTTGACAAGACATATTTTTTGAAAGGCAAAAAAAGTATAGATAGATCATACATAAGAAACAGAGTGTATTTTTCCATTCATCTATCCATTTTAAACTAATATGTATTTGTGTGTAACTATATTTCAATTTCTTGAGTGGTAAAGATATTTTTTATATTAGCAGTTGCAGGATTTAGTACCTGTCAACAGAGTTCTTAAAGTTGTGTAATACTATGAGCTCTTTTCACTTTCAAATAAAACATGTCTCTTTTTTAAATGCTTGAATGATGCATTCAAAATCATGTCCTTTGACATGAAAATGATGATACTCTGTGGCACTTAAAATCTTCTGAACTCATTGACAGTTATACTCAAATAGTGTATTTAGATAGAAAATAAAGTTCCAAAAAAAAAAAAAGGATAAAGTTCCAGTGTTATTTACATTAATCTAAAAATAATGGAGAATAAAGTGTAAGTGGGGTAGCTTGGTTTGTTTGGTTACCCCTTTTCCTTTTTTTTTAAGATTTTTATTTATTTATTCATGGGAGACACAGAGAGAAGCAGAGACATAGACAGAGGGAAAAGCAGGCTTCTCCCAGGGAGCCCAATGAGGGACTGGATCCCCGGACGTGGGACCATTCACCATGCACTGAGCCAAAGGCAGATGCTCAACCACTGAGCCACCCAAGTGTCCCTGGTTACCCCTTTACAACAACAACGATTTCTTTAAATAAAGAATTAAAAACATTAAGTTTAAATGTTATTTAAATTAAATGCTATTTAAGATATCAAGTTTTTTTATATGCAATGAATTGGTGCAAAAACTCTTACCACAATTTTTAAATTTTTTATACATTTCTTTCTTCTTATCTTTACTGGCATTTTTTCTTAATTTACATTTGTTAAAATATCTCAATATCTAGCCAAGTTTACTTTTTGAATGTAAGAACTAGCTTTCCCTCTCTTTCCAAAGCTAATTGTTTTGTTGTTGCCATTCGGCTGGGATTTCTTTCTGTTTTTATTGTTTTGTTTTTGCAAAACATTGTGATCATCCTAAACATAACCAGCTAATTCTAAACATAGAATTATATATTAAGAATAATAGGACACTATGAAATCAGTCATCACTTTCTTTACTTCAATTTTTTCATGTTTGGTTGCAAATTTAAAGTAGTATACTTCATGTAGATTTCTATGGTTTCTTTGCTTTTCTTCTCAATGAGGCCCACACTGATGGTTTTGTTGTCACTGTGATTTGTGAGAACTTGGGAATAGCCACTTAGTAAGCAGACATGTTTTTTGAGGTAGCTCCAAGATTTCTAGGCTTCTAAGTATAATTAAAGTTAATGAAGAAAAAAATTAATTGCTCTACTTAGAATTGTTATTTAGGGCCATATAAAACTCAACCAGGTTGCTATATGAGAGACTCAATCTCTTAACAACCTCAAATTATTTATTTAATATGTAATTGCTCTAAATCCACATTTTCTGTTGCTCAGCATGCTGCATACATTCTGAAAACCAGTGTCAGAACCTTACCTGTGCCACCCACTCTTTTTATCCTTCTAAGTTTCAGAAATGCTTTCTGTTGTCATATAGGGGTGTTCTCTACTACTGATTGTACCTCTGCCTTCAGAGGGAGCATATTAAGTTTTCTGCAGATATACAAGGAAATTCTGCATACTTGTCCCTTAAGTAAACAAATACTGAAAAGATCAACAAGACAAATGGTTATCCTAACAAGTAAGTTGCAAAACAAAAGGAACTTATGTTTAAAACAAAACTAAAAGAATGCAAGTGAAAATGATGTCTATACATATATTTTTTTAATTTAAAAAACTATCAGAAAGAGTATATAGAAAGCTGTAAACCATGGTTTCAAAGAAGATAGTGATATTGCATGTGAAGAAAGAATGGGTTACAAAAAAGTTAAAGGACATTTTTATATTTATGCTTTTCACATGCTACATGCATTTGAATAAATTATAATTTTATTAAATTAACATTTGTTATGTGTCACTGGGAGTCTGATGGTGAGCCACTATTCAAAAAAGACCACATGAGGAATTAAAATGAGGTACATGCATTTATTTATTAGGGCCCATGAGTGGGGTACTTTGGGTTTCCCAGACTAAGTCCAGACTGGTCAATTTAAATCAAAGAAAGCAGAGCTTTAGTAAGCTCTATGAGAAGTTTTATCTAAGGGACACGCATGGGGAAAGACCTGGGAGGCAGAGGAGATTTTTGATCACAAGGGCTGTTGGGGAAGTCCTTTCAGGAACTTAATATATGTTTGTGATATCACAAGCCATTATCTAAGGCATGCACTTGTATAAGGGGCTAGTGTTAGTCTAAGATCCCTACTGGCCACCTTTCCAAACAGATGATGACAAAGCAGCAAATAGTAGTTTAGCTAAACTCTCGACATTAAGTAAATATATATATAAGCATGTAGAAACAAAAATATATTTTAGGTGATATTGATTTACACATAGAGAAAACAGAAGACTATTACAGCCATGCAAGAGAAAATGGTATCAAAAAAAGGAGGAAAATAAAGAGGAGGGCAGCCCGGGTGGCTCAGCAGTTTAGCGCCGCCTTCAGCCCAGGGCCTGATCCTGGAGACCCAGGGTCGAATCCCACGTCGGGCTCCCTGCATGGAGCCTGCTTCTCCCTCTGCCTCTGTCTCTTCACCCCCCTCTGTGTCTCTCATGAATAAAAAAATAAAATCTTAAAAAAAAAAAAAAGAGCAAGCGATTCTTCCTCTACCCACATTCATTTGTTCTACTGTGCAATTTTCCTTTCATTTCTTCATGGCTTACAGCCTATAATTTACCAGATAAAAATATATTTGCCAATTTTAGACCATGTTTAACAAAAATAGTCATGTTGCAACTTTCCCTATACAAAATGTTTGGTTGTGAAGACAACATACCATGAAAATTACAAACATTCTTTCTATATTGTCCATTTTCAAGCTTCCCAACAGAATGAAAATACCGTTTAATAGCATCTTAAATTGACTCAATACGTGTGTAGTTTTTGAATGCCATGATTAGAACCAAACATAAAGGCCCTGGAACATTTTATACGTATTTTTTCCAGTATAGATTAATTCCTTGTTTCTAATTTGTTCTTACTGAAAAGCTTTTTATTAACATTTCCCAAGCACTCCAGTTTCAGAAATGGTGGAAGATCATTAACTTCAAGAGTTGGAGGAGATTCAAGTTAGTTAATTAACTTACCTCTATCAAATGATGACTCTGAAGCATAAATGAAAGTTGAATGACTCTACCGCAATATTCCCTTTACAAATTTAAATATCATAGTAATAGTAATAGGCAACATTTCTGAGTATGTCATTCACTGCTTTAAGCATTTTTAATATATCACCTGCCTTAATGCTCAAATATTGTTTTAAAGAAAATGCGATTTTACCACCCTCATTTTAGAGACAGGCATTAAGTGCGTAGTTACTAAGTAGATTATTTTCTATCTATTTTTCTGGCTCCTGCACTTCCAGTATAACTACTCTGCATTGATCTGGTTTTAAATGATTTGGGTTTTAAAGATGCAAGACATGACAAACTCCTAGAGATATATATTTTATATATTTATTTATTCATGAGAGATACAGAAAGAGTGTCAGAGACACAAGCAGAGGGAGAAGCAGGCTCCTCGCAGGGACCTCGATGCAAGACTTGATCCCAGATCCTGGGATCACACCCTGAGCTGAAGGCAGAGGCTAGACCGCTGAGCCACCCAGGCGTCCCTACTTTAGATATTTTTTAAATTAAAAGAATAACCTGGTTTTCCTTCCAGATTGACTTCTCATAAATAGATTATCCATAGTCTGGAGTTTCTGGAATCATGATTTTGTTGATGGAGTACCACATTTGATCCTCTACAAAATGATTTTCATTTATATATACATATTCTAATTACATTATATAGAGTTATTTTTATTTTTTTCAAGAACAGATTTCTAAATGAGTTTATACCAGAATTCTGGGCCACAGAGAGTTCAATATTTGACCTTTGTCTATAGCACAGGTTTTCTCAACTTTTTTAAGATTTTATTTATTTATTCATGCGGGACAGAGAGAGAGAGAAGCAGAGACACAAGGAGAGGGAGAAGCAGGCTCCATGCACCGAGCCTGATGTGGGACTCGATCCCAGGTCTCCAGGATCACACCCTGGGCTGAAGGCAGCACTAAACTGCTGAGCCACCAGGGCTGCCCTCTCAACTTTTTAAAACAAATGATAAATCTGCTCCACCTCCCATCCTCTCCCCCAATATGTACACATCTAAGAAATAATGTCCTGGAAGTGATTTTCAAATAGGATATATTCTTATGTATTATTTTTAAAATAGATTTTGGGTGAAACTAGTTATCAAGTTCAGAACTAAAAGTAACTGTGTAAATTGGGGTTTGTCAATACCACCACCAGAACCGATGCAGGAAAGACATTAGGTTTTGAAGCTGATGGCCAAGAAAGAATTTTAAGTTATCTTTGGTGAAAAAGGTTGTTTTATTAAAGGACAAAGATAGGACCCATGGGCAGAAAGTGTTGCACTGGGGTCATGAGGCGTGGCCCCATTATATATTTTCAATTTGCGAGAGGGTTAGGGAATGGTGAAATTCTCTAAGGAACTTTGGAAGCAAGGTTTCCAAGCACTTGAGGGAGCTAGTAATTGTTTAAAAAGATAATATATGACTGTCTAATAAAACCTGAGTCAGGAGATCCTTCAGATGTATATTGGTGGGCCATATGCTTGGGGGATGATTGCCAACACCTTTCTAAAGTAATTTTGTATGTTAAAGTAGACTCACAGGATCCTGGAGGTCAAGCTAGGATTGCCTTTTGCCCTTAGCAAAGGGTTGACATTGAGGCAGCTGAGTCCCTAGAGGAATGTCATTCTGCCTGTTTCAAGGGCTTGTCAATGGGCTGTAGGTAGTGAGGAAATTTAATAATTTCTCTTCTTCCTTTGTTTGCTCCATCAACAACTACACCACTACTAATGCTAGTGATATTTAGTTGATTCTTAATCTATTTGGTTTCGCATTTGAAAGATGGCATATTCTATCTTCAGAAACTATGTGTATTATGTGGGAAAGGACACTACATTAAAATAAATCAGGCCAACTAGATTTTTTTCCCTAGCTTCTTATTAGTTGTGTGAATTTAGGAAAAAATTTGACCCATATTAGTTAATGTCTGTTCACAGTTTACAAAATGGCTTAACACAGATGAATTTATTTGATTTTCATACCATGAGTTGTTTGTCATTATTGTGTGCCTACATATTTTAAACCTGAAGTTTAGAGTTTATATGATTTTATCCAAAATTTTACCCAAAGTAAAAAGTGAACCAGGCAAATTCCTAGGTTGGTGGCTTCGGATACTGTGCTTCCTTGGCCATCCCACACTTTTCTTTATTGTATGGGGTTGAAGTTGGTAATCAAATGAAATATTCTATCTAAAAATAATGGACAAACTCTGAAATAATATAGAAAAATATTTTTCCACTGTCAATTTCTATAGCATCATTGTATTTATTTTTATATTATATATGCACTAATTTAAAAATAAAATTAATATTTATTTCTTTTAAAAATCAAATCCATGGATGCCTATATATACTTATATGTGTGTGTGTGTGTGTAAAGAAAATATGCTTAGTATTGCTAAAACTTTTGCATGTTATCATGTCTTTTTATCTATATATTCATTATGTAGGAATTCATTCACATCCATCAAATAGTTCTTAAATGTTAGTCTTTTTTTTTTTTATGATAGTCACACAGAGAGAGAGAGAGTGAGGCAGAGACACAGGCAGAGGGAGAAGCAGGCTCCATGCACCGGGAGCCCGATGTGGGATTCGATCCAGGGTCTCCAGGATCGCACCCTGGGCCAAAGGCAGGCGCCAAACCACTGTGCCACCCAGGGATCCCCATCAAATAGTTCTTAAATAATTACTATGTTCCAGGTGGTAGAGATACAGCAGTAGAACAAAATACAGCTGTACCATCAACTCTTTGGGGGATCTGCCTGAAAGCCTTTGGACTAGAACTGCATTGGGTTTCCTATGTCTAGCCTATTGACCCACAGTACAAATTTTGGAATTACCAAACTCCATAATCACGTAAGTCCCTTTATTATAATAAATCTCCTTTTATATTTATATAGATAGATGATAGATAGATAGATAGATAGATAGATGATAGATAGATATAGATATAGAAAGATAGATAAATGTCTATTTTTATTAATAGATATAAATATATACAGATAGATAAATATAAACATATCCCATTAGTTCTGTTTCTCTGGAGAATCCTGGCTAATACAGAGGATAATATTTTGTAATAACATCCAATACTTCACAGGCAATAAACATTGATTTCTGAAATAATTTTCTACAACTATTACTTATGCAACTTGAAATATAATTTAAGATAAAAATTCTGGAAATTATTTAAATGTGCTTATGCTGCTTCAAAGCCCAGGTCTTAATTAAATATTTACCACATCATAAAGGCATTTCATTTTTAGAGACATTTTATTTTTTTAAAATAGATATAAAATGAACTAGAATGATTTATGGAGCATGTCACATGAATTTTAGAGATTGCTGTTTTCTTAAGATTGCTTTTTTATGAAAGCATTTTTCTTCCATTGCCGCAAAAAGGTACACCTCTTTTTCTGCAGGTAAAGGTTTCCACTTTTTTTCTATGTTTGTATATTTATTTTTTTGCCCTTTAGTGGTTTGATTAAGAATGTTATTGGAGGGCAGTCCCGGTGGCACAGCGGTTTAGCGCCGCCTTTAGCCCAGGGCCTGATCCTGCAGACCAGGAATCGAGTCCCGTGTCAGGCTCCCTGCATGGATGGAGCCTGCTTCTTCTGCCTGTGTCTCTGCCTCTCTCTATCTATGAATAAATAAATAAAATCTTAAAAAAAAAAAAGAGTGTCATTGGATTACCACATGTAAATTAAAAAAAAAAAGACACAGGCATAAATGTCACTTAGTCTTACAAGTCTATCAGAAAATGTTTAACACAATCTTTTTGAAGATAGGCATAATTGAAAGGAAAAGAAAAAGTCAGAAACCTTTGGAGCCACTGACCTTAAGTGTAGTTTTTAAACAATTGAAATTGGGCAGCCCGGGTGGCTCATCAGTGTAGCGCGGCCTTCAGCCCAGGGCGTCATCCTGGAGACCCGGGATAGAGTCCCATGGCAGGCTCCCTGGCATGGAGCCTGCTTCTCTCTCTGCCTGTGTCTCTGCCCGTTTGTCTCTCTCTCTGTGTGTCTCTCATGAATAAAAAAAATAAAATACTTGAATTTTAAATAAATAAACAATTGAAGATGGTTTTGTTTCTTGAATATAATTACATTGTTTGAGCTGGATTTTTTGAAAACTGATATATATTGCGAAACCAGTTTTAATGTAACTCAGCTTATTTCTATCAAATGTAATATAACTATTATCATAA
Source organism: Nyctereutes procyonoides (assembly GCF_905146905.1). Taxonomy (NCBI): domain Eukaryota; kingdom Metazoa; phylum Chordata; class Mammalia; order Carnivora; family Canidae; genus Nyctereutes; species Nyctereutes procyonoides. The sequence continues at coordinate 1,915,457 of NW_026575130.1, forward strand.
AAGTAACAATGATATAATAATTCGACATGATGCTAGAAACAAAGTATATCTCCTTACCATTTTTTTAAATTTAGATGACCAAAAAGCTAGACCCATTCATTGCCATACTGAGAGCAAGCCTTGATCTGCTGTGTAACTATCTTATAATAAAGAATTTTGCTGGCTTTGTCATGCTTCCTGGGAAGGAAACACTAAACCCCTGTTACTTCCTGAGTGGCAGGATTATCTGTTATTCCCAGTGAGATCCCAAGACACACCAGTCTATGCTAGTGAGATGACTCATGGTGGGTACCTAGATAGTTTATGCAAACAAGATGGTTCAGGATAGGAGGACGGCCTTGCCAGAAAGACCAACCATATTATTAGAAATTTATATCCAGGTAATATAAACTTGACTTCCTGGAATGGGATAGGGGATGGAGATTAAGTTCAAATTATGTGATCAATGATCCCATCTATCCTGTTTTTGTAATGAAACAAAAGTCAGCTTCCCTGATTAACGATATTCTGTGATGTAGGAAACAAAGACAGAAGAAATATTATTAAATTTCCTTACTATCTACAGCCCATTGTATATTTGAAACAGGCAGAGTGACATTCCTCTAGGGACTCAACTGCCTCAATGCTAACACTTTGCTAAGGGCAAAAGGCAATCCTAGCCCCACCCCCAGGATCCTGTAAATCCACTTTAACATATAAAAATCATTTTAGAAATTTCTTTACCCTCACAAGATAGGAATTGGTAATCATGCCCGAAGCATATGGCCCACCGATATACATCTGAAGGGTCTCCTGACTCCGGTTTTATTAGACAGTCATAAACGACCTTTTCTAACATTTGCTAGCCCTCTCAACTGCCTGGAAACCTTGCTTCCAAAATTCTTTAGAGACTTACATACTATTCCTAACCTCCCCCCAACTTGAAAGCATAAAATGGGGCCAATCCTCCTGACCTCAGTGCAGCTCTTTCTGCCCATGGATACTGTTCCCATACTTTAATAAAACCATCTTTTTGGACCAAAGATGTCTCAAGAATTATTCCTGGGCCATTGGTTTCAAATCCTAATGTCTTTTCCTATGCATACTGTTATGCATCAATTTGCTGGGTGGAGGAGGGGGTGTGGGGGTAGGGTGTGGGTGTGTGTGACGTATCTTGACTCCAAAGATAGAAAACATGGAAACTTCAAGTTTAGGCTGTCCTAGATCTCACCATATGCATGACCCTGATTTGTATCCTTTTTGTTATAAGAAAATTGTAATCATAATTTTACCACGTTCCTGAGTTCTGGGAGTCCTTCTAGTGAATAGTCATACCTGAGTGATTAGTAGGAAATCCCAGATTTGTAGTCAATGGGTCATAAACATCCTAGGAACACTTGAGTTAGCATCTGGTTCCTGACGTGAGGACAGTTTTTTTGAAGATTAAGCCCTTGTAAGCAGAAAGAGTTATGGGTTTCCAGAAAAAGAAAGAAAAGATATAGCTTTTTGTGATACAAGACAAGTCATTCTAGACCACCAGCTATTTTCTGTGATCTATGCTTTACTGGCTCTACTTGCCCTAGCACAATTCTTCCAGAACTTTCTAGAAGGCATTATAATCACAAAGAAATACAAAACCTCAGTAGTTAAGGATTTTAAAGGGAATAAAGGGAATGCAAAAAATAAGTCTGCCAGGCCAGGAAATAGCCTAATGGTATCAGAGACAGTAAATCAGTGGTAAATCTCCCAGTGCTGTTTCAAAAGGAAGGAGATCCTGCAGCCCTTACCTGAGATAAGAAGCCCAGGATCCCATCCAACTAGGAGCATTCCCTAGTCCCTTTTTGTCTTACAATCACCTCTGCTTCATTATAACGTTAAAATTCTCAATCTAGAAGAAGCTGCATTAACAAAACATAGGATGTCTATATAGGCTTGCTTTCTAAGTACCCACCCCCTTGCAACTTTATGCCTGCCTTTACATGTGATGATAAAACTCCCTTTTTTGAATATTCATCCTAACCCTAAATTGAATAAACCCACTCACCCCCACTAACGGAGTCATGACTTTGGAAGTTATATGCTGTCATCTCTTTACCTGATCCAAATAAAATTCCTTTGTGTGACAATTCTACCTGATGTAGTCTCTATCAGTAATGCACCAAGGAGCAAGCTGACAGTTAGCCAGTTACATCCTCAATCTGCTAGTTATATCAGAAGTCACTGCAGCTACCATGAGTTTCCATTTTCCCACCTTATACACTGAATCTGTGGTCAAGCACAAGCTTTTGGGCATTTTGCTTATTATTACCATTGTCAAATCAGAGACATTTAGTTCAATAGGGTATAATCTTGTGTTTACTTTGGATGCTGGTTTGGATAACATGTCCTTAACGATAATAGAACCAGTCAAGGCAAGTTTTATTTTTGCACAGCATTAAGTAGTCTTGTCTTTTCCAGTTTAGTAAACCGCCCACTATCTTGCAATTACTAAACAGACTCTGGTTGACTTAAAAGAATCAGAATCAGTTAGATGTTTCTGAAGCTGGATTTACATCGCTACAATAGGAAGGTACAGTTCTCTTGATCAGGCTCTATTAGAGACCTGAAAGACTTAGTAAAACAAAGAATTCAAAATATATTTGTAGCGTTATTTTTTAATTGAAATTTCTCAGTAAAATGGAGCAATGTATTAAGTGCTAGATAATATGAAGTTTAATAAGTAGAATTAACATTAATAGAAAAAATGATTCTGCATTACATTAGCCCTAGAATTTAGGCAAAGTAAACTTTGATAATATATATTTGACAATTTTTGTCAAAAATATATTTGATGAAACAGTCAATGATAATTGCTACTGTTAAGTATAACCTTTGGAAAGTTTCCCTTGACCTTTTTTTTTTTTTTTTTTTGGTTTCTAATCTTGATTCTATTTGCTTAATTTGTAATTGCAAGCCATATACTTTGTTTTTACTCTAATATGTTTATATTATCAATTTTCAAAGCTCTATTCTTCTCATTTTCCCTAATTATGCGTTCAGAGACAAATTCCCCTGAAAGAAGAGAGTAAGAAAGTCATTGACTTTGATTTTTTTCCCCAGTTTGATTAAGAAGATTAAAGTGTAAATGTCGTGGTGTCACTCTGATGTCTGGGAAATAATTAAGACTATATAAGTAAGAACAATTATACATAAGATATTAATAACCTTGAAAAGTAGTATTCAAATTCTCTTCTGAAGTAGTAAAGAGTCATTCTCTGACACAGACACGAAATAAGCACACAGGGATGGTAATTCACTGTGTATTTGTATTAGCAAATTCAGTTTAAGTTAATACATTATATTAACAGTAGAGGTTTTATGCAATTTAATCAATCAACCAATTTGAACCCAATAACAAAGAGAGTCATCTCTAAGTAACACAGAAGCATCTCAAGATTAAGAATAGTCGCACTTTAACAAAACATTCTCCCATTTCACAATAAGTAATGAAAATAATAGGAACAATCAGACTAATTGATTTTTATTTTCGCTCTTTAACAGAGAAGAGTCTTTCCTTTTTAGGTATATTCCATTGAAATAACTCTGTGAAAATGCATATTTTTCATTCAGGCTAATAAGAGAAAAGACTATTTAAATGGAAAAATATTAATTTACTTGAACCATATGACCTCCTACATTGCCTAATGCAGGACATGAGACCCTTCTGTAGAATGTGGAATTGGACTAATGAAACATAGGTAGATAGGTTTTACCTAAATACAAGAAAATCTTATGGTCCCCATATGTTCCATGAATTTAATTTTCATTATCATTAAAATGGAGAAAATGAGCTAATCATGTTTTTACACAGTGCTAATAACATCAGAAAGCAAATTCACAAAAAAACATGAGGGCATGCTAAGTCATGCTAAGTGTGTTACGTCCTTGGGTCTGGAAAGGAAAAAATATATACATATTTATACATATCTAAGTATATATATATATATATATATGTATATATATATGTCCATTATCTTTTAAATTGCACTTAAAGTTGACAGACTTTTTTTTGAACAATCTGTGTGTTTCAAAAAAAGAAAGAAAAACAAAAACAAAACAGAACATAAGAGAATATTATTACCAAAGGCTATGCCATGCCAGTATTGCTGATATAAAAATAATTCTCACTGTGTTGTTTTTCTTTTTTTCTAAATGATATATATGTAAGATCACTCTAGCTACATTTTTGCATGATTTTGTTTTGCTACTTTATTTTTTTAAATCTATATGGTTATGGATGAATCAATTTGAAAACTGAGTACTTATCAATAAAATATTAAAAGATGAATTTATACAGAAGCTATAAAAGGAAAGAAGAATTACCTGTAAAGAATAAATTGATCTTAGTAGTTTAGCTTATATAATGCATTTTTCATTGCTTCTGGATGTTTACAACATGAGTATTTTGTATCATATACATTTAGTGAATTCAAATATCTTCTGAATACATGCCAGTAGATTACATTCAAGTTGATGAGCAGTGCTATTGATAGAAGAAACATTATAATGTGACTTTAAAAATTCATTTCCACATACAAATTTAAACTCTTACTTTATAATTCTTCACAAATAGAGAGAGAGCTATCACATGTGTCTGCAATGCCCTGCAGAATTACATCAAACTTGTTCTTCTGAAAGACATTATGGCTCACATATATCATCATCGTCCACATTACAGCTATGACAACCAAGTGAAAGCTTTTATTTTAGCATACTCTATAAAATAACAATAATTTTTCAGAAAAGATGATCAGGAACTACCACTCTCATTTTACAGAATGTACTGCACATTTCAGGAAGAAATGTCTCTACTGAGATTTTGCTCACCTCTCTGCCCCTTTGAGGACAATATGTCCTTCTAATTGATGACAAAATATCAGGAAAATAAAATTCCTTCTTATGAGAAGCAGTCAATTTTGTACATGTGAATCCTTAAAGCATAAACTGCTCCGGACTAGGATGCATGATGGAAAGAACAGCATCACTGGGAAAAGATGAAGACTGGTGGTCGGTATGCACATGGGGATGAGGAGAAAAAATTAAAGGAATGATACCATTTGACTTTTTTTCCAATAAAAACAAAATTGCATGCACAAATGGATGACAAGAATGATTAAAATCCACCCACATAAAAATGTTGAAATAAAGCTGTTGGGTTCCATAAAGCCTTTCCAAAACTAATATACATAGAGTCAAATTTCATGATCTAACTTTATTTTTTTCAAATAGATGATATCAGGCCATATATACAATGCCATTTGTAGTGAAAAATATATTATTACAGAAATTTAAAATTAATGGACATACTCATTTTAATATGAATAGTCAGCAACTTGACATCTGTTTTGTTGCTCACTTTAGCTTCTTCATTTTAAGTTCTCTTTGCTAAAAAAAAAAATCATTCTGTAGCTTATGTAAAGGGAAAAGCCTCTGACTTCAGATTGTTTGGATTTTGCTACTTCAGTTTACTTTTTTAATTGTATTACAAAATTTTAAAACATTGAGCTTTTGCAATGAGATCATAACATTTAAAAATCTATATTGTAATAAAAAGGGTCTACATAAACCCCTTTTTAAAATCTGAATTCTTGATCTATCTTGTATACATCTGTATTCAAGGTCACATCCACTTCAGGGACAAAAGATAACCTTTGTTTTCATTCATGCTTAAAAATTTTATTCTTAAATAATATTTAATTTCCTGAGATTTTGCTATTATGTAGTCTAATCCTTTGCCACTTTATCACCAATTTGCCTATCGAAAACACTGTAGGAAAAATGAGGTTTAAGCCACACAAAGCAAATCCAAGACCACAGTTACATTCTTTCTAAACTGTCAGGCAAATGTGCCTTTAGGCTGAGAAGAGCTGTCTCTGGGTACTTAGAGCAATGTAAATTTAGAGAATTATTCAGGAGATTACTGGGAAAAAAAGGATTAGTGGTAAAATTAGGCAGCACTGTGTGCCTCTGTACCTACTTGATTACTCTGCACTCTCAGCTGCCTGAATGACAAAGATAGCCCTGTTTATGTGGTTTTTGAAGTCATTGGGTAATTCAGAGTTCTAGTTTTCTAAAAGAGTAGGAAAGTAAAAATGAATATGATGTCTTTATGGGTTTTCCTCACCAGTACAAGAAAAATCATTATCAATATATATCATTACATATGACATTGGAATAGCATAGCTAGTACTTATTGCACATCTAGTTATCAGTTTGATAAACTCATTTCCAAATTCAAATAAATATTAATGATATATTATATGGTTTCCCTTAATACCAATATCTGGAAATACTTTTTCTTTTTTTGTTTTTTTTTTTTTTTAACTAGGCTCCATGCCTAGCACAGAGCCCATCACAGAACTTGAACTCACAACCCTGAGATCAAGACCTGAGCTCTGATCAAGAGACACTTAACTCACTGAGCCACCCCAAGTGCTCCTAGAAATACTTTCTAATGTTCTAATTTTGTTCTTCATAGGAGTCTGTAAAAGAGTGCCTCTTGTTCTATGATATAGTAATGCAATCCTGAACTGGTTGGAAAAGAAAAAAGTGGATTAGTATAATACCAGAAAATAGAGCAGAAGGCCTAACTGTCCTTTACTGCGGTGATTGCTACCAATCGTGAAGATACTTGAAATGCAAGAGTCAGTTGTGCCAGAGGCAAACTGACCACTCTAGAAAAAGATACACACACACACACACACACACACACACACACACACACACAAAAAGATCCACCAGGGAAGTTGTACCAAGGAATTTATCAAAAGTATTACTAGTTAGCATCCTTGACATTAACTCCCTACCCACATGATGTATATATAGAATAGATAATACATATCTAAGAACTGGTGGGTTAAAAATCATATAAACTAAACACTACATAGAGCAAAACAAAATGAAACAAAAAAAAAAACAAGTTACAGTCTATATGTCTGGAAATTAAAAAAATTCTAATATAAATCATTAGAATTATTGTTATTAATGCTATTTGGATTTTGATTGTGTTGCCATTATTTAACTGTATAATCATTACAAATAAAAATCATTTGCAATTGTTTCTTTATTAATTTGTTTTACCATTTTTACTCTTTGGAAAATGTAGCATCAGACAGTTTCTTACAAATCATTCCTACCATTTTATCCAACCAGGTGACTAAGGAAGGAGAACTCTTGGATACATTAAATTCATCTGTGTGGACATTTTCAAAACATATTAAGGACAGAATTCTAGAGTGCACTGATTGTTCCAAATTCCTTACATATCATATTTGATTATCATTGATTCAGTTGCATTTTAGAGACCAAATCTGGAATGCTTTAAGCTCCCTATAGAATACAAAAACAAGCCATCATGTATGCAGATTTCCCAAGGTTTGATCAAGTGAGCTCCATGATAACACTGTTCAGATTTCTTTTCTCTATTATTCTTGAGGCTTGACCCTTGTCCTTATGGCCCTAAGAATCTTTCTGTCCTCTGGTATCACAATAGTATTCCAAGTGGGAAGAATGGGGAAGACAGTGGCTGCCACATGATTCTACAACTCCCTCCCTCCAACCACTTTTATGGGCTTTTGGGAATGCACCAGTATCCTGTGGTTTCTGCTTATAACATTGGTCAGATCTGTGTCACTTGGCCACCATTCTTCTTAAAAGAGCCTGGAAATGTGTTTTTGAGCTGGGTACATCACTGTTTCTATCCAAATTGCACTTCTTTTCAAGAAGGAAGAATAGAAAAATGGATTATGTGGTACTTCGGCAATATCTGCAATGAATAGGTTGATTAATTTAGTCCTCAGATAAACCCTATAAAAGATACCCTACATAAAAGTATTATTATAATATTCATTTTAATATGTTTATATATTTAATATGCCAATTTTATATTAATATTCATATAAATATTACTACAAGTCCCATTTCACAAACAATAGTTGAGGCAGAAGGAGATGAAGTAACATAAAGTCATAGAGTAGCAAGAAGTGAAAGTAAAATCCCATCAAGGTAGTTTGATTCAGAGCCATGGCAAAGTCCCACGTTCAGGGAATTCTTCCCAAAGTCTTTCCATATAATGTCTTAATAGATTTTGAGTGTTCTTGTGAATAAAAACCTAACATAGACAATTTTTATGTCTTAAAAAAATCAAATCTCTATCTATTACATTTCTCCAAAGAAGGCATACAAATGGCCAACAGGCATATGAATAGATGCTCAACATCACTAAACATCAGGGAAATGCAAATAAAAGCTAGAATGAGATATCACCTCATACCTGACAAGACGATGATAATCATAAAAAAAACAACTGTTGGCAAAGATGTGAGGAATTGGAACTCTTAAACACTGCTGGTGGGAATGGGAATGGTGCCGCTGCAATAGAAAACATATGGCAGTTCCTCAAAAAAGTTAAGAATACAATTACCACATGATCACTTCTGGCTATTTATCCAAAATAATTGAAATCAGGATTTTGGAGAGATATTAGCACTCATATATTCACTGCAATACTGTTCATTATAGACAAGACGTGGAAACAACCTAAATGTCCATCAACAACTGAACAGTATATAAGAAAATGTGGTATACACTTACAACGGAATACCAAAAAGAAGGAAATTCTGTGTTACGTGACAAAATAGATGAAACTTGAGGACGTTATGTTCAGTGAAATAAGTCACAGAGGACAAATTGCATGTTTCCATTTTGCAAGATATTTAAAATAGTCAAATTCAGAGAATGGAGGAGAGGAATAGTGGTTGGCAGAGGCTGGGCGAGGGGGAAATGGTCAGTTGCTGATCACTGGGCATAAAGTGTCAGTTACACAAGATGAATGAGTTCTATAGAAGTATTTTCTGTATAACATTGTCTCTGTAGTTACCCATACTGTACTGCACACTTAAAAAATAAGAGGGCTCATATCATGTTAAGTGTTCTTGCCACAACTTTAAAAAATTTTAAAGTAGCATGGCCATTATTTTAGTATGGGGAAGATAAAAAATTCAGTTTGCTTAATCCATCATTGTCATTATCTGTCTCTGTCTCTGTGTCTCTCTCTCCCTCCACCCACTCTGTCCTCATATTTTATTCAGATTTCATTTACCATACCTATTATATTTACCAGATTATCATAGCTATATTTAGAGACATCTTCTGCAGCATCAGCTTTTTGAAAGTAGGCCACTGTCGAATACGTTCTAACAACAAAGCATAGCTTCTTTCTATAGTGATAGTGATGTTTAATAAATAGTTGAGTGAATGAATTTTGAAGATGACTGATTGATTGATGATTGATTGATAAAAATTATATTTATATGGCAGAAAGAGCAAGCAAGAGAGAGGCCACAACTGGGGGAGCAGCAGGTAGAGGGAGAGGGATAAGCAGTCTCCCTGCAGAGGCTCAATCCCAGGACCCCAGGTTCATGAGCTGAGCCAAAGGCAAGTGCTTAACTAAATGAGCCACACAGGCACCTGAAGATAATTTATTTATATTATATATTTTTGACAAGAATGATCCTGAATAACTACTGAGGTATATATTTTGAACCATTAACTAGGTATCAGTCAGAATATACAGGAATATATATTTTACACCTAAATAATAACATAATTCACATAGAAGTTTTCATTTTGAAATTATCATTTTTCCTTCTCTACTATTTAAATTGCAAAAAAAAAAGTTTTTCATAGGTCAAGTTGCTAATTTCAACAAATTGGTGCAAACAAATGCAAATTTAATTTCTATTCAAAAAACTAATTTTTTTCCAGGGAAAATATTTCAATTAAAATCCAGAGCTCCTGGCAGGCTCAGTTGGTTAAGCATCTGACTCATGATTACAGTTCAGGTCATGATCTCAGGGTTGTGAGATCGAGCCCTGTGTTGGGCTCTGTGCTGGGCATGGAGTCTGCTTAAGATTCTCTCTCTCTCCCTCTTCGTCTGCCCTCTGAGCCTCCTCTACCCTCCCTCTCTCAAAAAATAAAAATGAAGGTAAAAATCTGCATTTCACAATGCACAACCCTTGGCTAATCTGTGTTTACAGTGACTTGATCTCTATATTGTATGTGCATACTTTTCCCTTATATTGAAATTCAGAATTTGCCTTTAAAAATGAAAGTAAATTCATAAACACCATCTAGCCTGGAAAACAATCTCATTCTTGAAAGCCTGATCTATCAGAAGTGTTTCTGTTGCATGACAGAAGTAAATGTTTACATCTACTAGATTATTATTTAGACATAAATAGTGATCTTATTACTTCATTTACATTTAACATTATTAGTAAGTCTCTGTCCTAAGAAGACAGCATATTTTGATAAATACTTGGCATGATCCTGAAATACACTGACAATATTTGATAAAACTAAACAATTTATATTTTATTTTATTTATTATTATTATTATTTTTAAAGATTTTATTTATTCATGATAGACACAGAGAGAGAGAGGGAGAGAGAGAAGCACAGAGACACAGGCAGAGGGAGAAGCAGGCTCCACGCAAGGAGCCCGACGCGGCACTCGATTCTGGGACTCCAGGATCACGCACTGGGCTGAAGGCAGGCACCAAACCGCTGAGCCACCCAGGGATCCCCAATTTTTATTTTAAAATAAATGTTTATTTATTAATTTAATACAGGGTATCCATTTTATTTTTTATTTTTATTTATTTTTTTAAGATTTTATTTATTTATTCATGAGAGACACACACACACACAGAGAGAGAGAGGCAGAGACACAGGCAGAGGGAGAAACAGGCTCCATGCAGGGAGCCTGATGCAGGACTCGATCCCCGGTCTCCAGGATCATGCCTTGGGCTGAAGGCGGCGCTAAACTGCTGAGCCACCCGGGCTGCCCCCAGAGTATCTACTTTAAACTAAGAGCCAAAAATATACCTAATGTGAAATTTAACTTGAAATGTTGGCTTTTAACATTGTCAGTTACATGTAACTAATAAAATTATGAAATTAAAATATTTTTAAATTGAAAAAACAGACAATACAGTATGATATAAATTAAAAAGTAAAAATTCTGTAATATCCTACCATCACAATCTGCCTATATCCACACATACAAACACATTAAACCTTATCAACCAGGTATCATTACAATTTACAATTTGGATTAGATCATATCTTTTACGATTTTGATTGGATCGTATCATTCCTTCATGTCCTTCCTTTCTTCTTTCCTTTGTTTTTTTCCTTTTCTTTCTTTATTTCTTTTCAAATCAAATTATCTAAGGGTATGTCTTTGTGTTTAGGTATATGTTCACTTATGTAATACAGACATAAAAAGGACAGTATATATTTACACACTGATATATTTATGTATAATTTTACACAAATTGTGTCATATGGTACTTCTTTTTCTACAATTTCTTAATTCAACAATATGGTAAGCATAACTTCTCATGTCAATGCATACAGATATTTCTCATTCTTTTCCATATTCCATATCCATATTTAATCCATATTATTAAAACATTCATTGAATTTTTCAAGTGCTGGTAACATTGGCCATGAGGGAAACAGAAAGTGAACACAGGTATTAGAAGATTTCTATTTTATAAAGAGAAATACAGAAAACCTATTGGCACTTCTGGAGAAAAGAAAAGTGAGGGTGTAAACGTGTAGCTATGGGGTGGAGCACAGACAAGAACTCCTGATGGAGAAACCCAGAGCCAAATTCCTGAGACAGAGCTTTTTTTTTTTTTTTTTTTTTTTTTTCAGAGCACTTCTGTTGTATGAGATGAAAGCCTGCTGACCAGAGTAGCTGAGGCACAGTGGGTAGGGGGAAAGAGCACCCGCCAGGATCAGAGAGATAAGAGCAGCGGGATCATGTAAGGCTTCCAAGTCATGATAAGGGTTTTGGATGTTGGAAAGTCTGAATGAGACGGAAAATCACTGGAAGATTTGAGCACAGTGGTGACTCTGATCTGGCTTCAATTTGGAAAATATACTCCAGGAGCATGAAGATAAAATAAGTCTTCTTAAAAAGAGCTTAGGTGAATTATTCTGAAAGAATTATGAGTTACTTGAGTTAAGAGAATTGTTTTCCATATATTAGTCTAACATATGCAACTTAAAAGGCAGTCTATAAATTACCCAAAAACAATTGGACAGAGGGAACTATGCTTTTTCATAATCTTTGCCCTAGAATATTCAAAAAAATTGTACCTTGTTTTACCAATCGAGTTAAGAGATGTTTAGAAGCATGAATTTAGAGTACCTAGAACAATAATGAAACAGTCCATGAACACATGTAAATATGCACTTTTTGCGACCAATTTGAAGAAGCAACGCTTTCATAATCCAAAGGCCAAGCGTACTATATTGGATAATGATAGTCTAGAACAGAAATCAGCCACCTTTTTCTGCAAAGGGCTATTTAGAAATATATTGGGTTTTGCTGGGCATATTATCTCAGTTGCAGCTACTTGACTGCCATTATAGTGAGAAAGTAACTGTAGATGATGCATAAACACATGGGTGCAGCTGTTATTTACAAAAGCAGCAGTAAGTAGAATTTGGTCTGCAGGTTATAATTTGCCAGCCCGTGATCTACCAAATGAATATGATGTGAACCAAGAATTATTTTCTGTAAAGCCACATGACCATATTTAACACATGTATGGTGTGTAATTGCAGGGGCTCTAGAGCCTGGCCTTCACTAAGTAGTAATAGTAATACCTACCACCTAGAGTTGCTATAAAAATCAAATACTAGAATGGATTTAAAGCATTTGAGAGGAGCTTGGGTGGGTTAGTCAATTTGACTCTTGGTTTCAGTTCAGGTCATGGTCTCATGGGTCATGAGATTGAGTCTCACCTCAGGTTCTATGCTCAACAGAAAATCCCTTAAAGATTCTCTCCTTCTGCCCCTCCCCACTCTAAAATAATTAAGCAATCTTAAAAAAAAAGTATAAAGCATTTGAAAAGTGTCTGGCACACTGTTCATGCTCAACAACATTGACTCTTATCAGAATTATTTTATATACACATAGGTTTATGATAAAATCATGCCATAAAATTCATTGCCAATACTATGCAAACATATTCAGCATACTTTTCAAAATCAACCATATAAACAAATTTATGCATCAAGTACAAACTAGAAAGAGATCTTCAGGGATGCCTGGGTGGCTCAGTCAGTTAGGCGGCTGGCTGCCTTCCACTCAGATCATGATCTCAGGGTCCTGGGACAGAGCCCGCATCAAGCCCCCTGCTTAGCAGGGAGCCTGCTTCTCCCTCTCCTTCTGACTGTTCTCCCTGCTTGTTGTTCTCTCTCTCTCTCTCTCTCTCTCTCTCAACCAAATAAATAAAATCTTAAAGAAAAGAAAACCGGGATCCCTGGGTGGCGCAGCGGTTTGGCGCCTGCCTTTGGCCCAGGGCGCGATCCTGGAGACCCGGGATCGAATCCCACATCGGGCTCCCAGTGCATGGAGCCTGCTTCTCTCTCTGCCTGTGTCTCTGCCTCTCTCTTTCTCTCTCTCTCTCTGTGTGACTATCATAAATAAATAAATTAAAAAAATTTAAAAAAAAAGAAAAGAAAAGAAAACCTTCAGCAACAGAACTAGAAATCCTAAATATAAGTCTAAAGGTAATTTGAAAAAATAAGTATTTATTAGATTAAGAAAGAAAATCATCAAAACAGCATTGATTATGTGCAACATGTAATACTGGTTCCTTGTATCACAGTGGAGATGAGGCAAAGGTACCAAGGACCTTACATCTACATATGGCCAATCAATTCCCCAGACTCTGAGGAGGAAGCACAGCCCAGCTGACACCTTGATTTCAGGCTTCTGGTCTCCAGATTGTGAGAAAATAAACGCCTGTGGTAATTTGTTATGGCAAATAAATAAGGTTCCGAAGTACCTTAAAAGCAGAGTATATTAATTCCTAATTATCAGTTAGTTCATACTTTTATTTTTTGCCCATATTTTAGGTTTACTCTGACTTCTAATATAGCTATTGTAGTCTTAGGAAAGACAAATTGTGATTTCAGAAGAACAAATATTCTGAAATATGGTAAGTGAAAAATATAAGAATTTCAGGAAGTCCCATAAGTCAAAGGTTTTAAAATACATAGTTAAATACAGTAAATTACACATAAAACAATTTTAGACAAAGATCCAAAACTCATTTAAACTAGAGAAAGTTAATTTAAGAGAATGAATACGTGTAAATCTTTCTGCTTCCTGAAAAAGAATATAAACCTCTAATTTAAATCAGAATTTTAAGAGATATATTTTTGGTATTTTACATATGGCTAAGATTTTACTATAAAGGGGATTTAGTCTTCTAGTCTATGTCACTTGCAAATTTGCAACAAATTATTTAGTATTGTATTTGCTTTTAATTATATTAAATTAATTCAATTACAACAGACTTATTAAATAGTATTTATTTTATGCCATTCATAATTCATAATTTTATGACTAACTTATTTTTAGTTTTTTTAAAAAATATTTGTTTCATGTTATTTTTTAGGGAGAGAGGTAGTGTAAGCAGAGGGAAAGGGGGCAGAGGGAGAGAGAGAATCTTAAGCAGACACCATGCCCAATACACAGTCTCTGAGATCATGACCTGAGCTGAAATTGAGTTCAAGGCTTAACGGACTGAGCCACCCAGGTGCCCCTCGACTAATATCTTTTCAAATTCACCACTGAGTCCCATTTAGTATAACAATAGGATGCTTTTCTGTCAGAATAAGTTTTTTTTTTTTTCAGGCTCTCAAATTTTCACAATACAATGTTCATGTTAGCCTCCATATCCTAAAGATAAGAATTTATCTTTAGTCCATAACATGAAATATCTATCAGCATCTAAGGCATTCATGTAATGTGACAATAAATTATTTATTTTCAGTGCATGCTAAAATTGTGACTGAGGTCATTATTATTTGAAACAGTCTGGGTGGATTGTTAATTATCTATTCCTTCAGATCTCTGGTTCTCAAGTGTTAATTTGTTTAAAAATCATCTGTGGGGCTTATTAATATTCAAATTCTTTGTTCTCTGATTTAATAAATGTTGAGGAGGAGGAAACATTGAGAGTCTCTCATTTTTTAATTTCTCTTTTGCCCCATAGGAGGGGAAATTTGTTCTTCTTCTCATATTTATCCTCATGCTCTTGCTTCTCTTCATCTGTGGCAGCTATCCACTACCACCAGCTGCTCTAGATTCGGTAACTGAAATGTGTCTGAGACACTCATTGTACAAGAGTTTATTTGCTACTCTGTCTGGCATCACTATCTCAAAGTTAAGAACCAGGTTCTTTTTCCTGACAGAAAACTCAGGTTATGCTGCTCCTGGTTTAAAAATCAATTCTCAAGAGACAAGTGGTGGTAAGAAAGGAAAGGCTGTTTTAATCAGGAAGCCAGCAACCTGGGAAGATGATGACCTAATGTCCTGAAGACCCTCATCCCCATCCAAGTGAAGCCAGAGGAATTTAAAGGGAGGAGGAGGAGACCTGGGAAAGATGGAGGAGGAGCTCAGTGAGTGCTACGCTTAGGAAAAACTGGTGCCCAGGCTGTTAGTCAGATGTTGATATATCCATAAACAGACGTGCTGTCCTCTAGGCCAGATGTTTTTGAATGTAGTCAAGCCTTATAATCTGGGAGGTCTGGCCTTTTACTCTTCAAGGCCAGTGGTCTGCAAATCTCAGGGAAAGTAGGTTGACTCTGCAACTGACCAAAGGATTGAGGTCAGCCAGCAAGGAGTGCATAAGTTTGAAGCAAGGTAAGCCTTAAGACAGGTGTTGGTTCTATTACAGTTCTACCCTTCTGTTTTTACCTGCTGGGGTCATGTTTCAGAGGATCTTCTTGGATCTCTTTGTCTCCAGATTGTAATATGACTCTGGATACCACTTTTCAGAGGTAAATCCAAGCATAGGTGTCAGGTTTATGTACTAGACTGAGCTATTGGGGGCTGGGAGCAAGGTGGTTTCTGTGAGAGTCTTGTCTCATCGTTGATTTATCTATTTTGGAGATTTATTTTCCTGTGTGCATTCTTTCCTAAGACTGTAACAGAAATGAAGTGTATAATTGTTGACTGAAAACTCAACACTCAACTTGAACATTCTTAAAAGCTATACATTAGTATTGAAAAAAATATCCAGTTGATGGTCAAATATCAAAAAGACACCACTATTTTAGTTAACATTCTGTTGTGTGTATGTGTACAACAGTCTGATAAACCATCATGAAAAATTACTCATGAAATTTTGGGAAAGTTTATGTCCCAAGGGGACCAATATACTGATATTGAAACATCAGTATAATGAACTGAGCCGTTATACTGTATAAAACATTGATTTTATGACAGATTAACTAAAATTTCTGCTTTGTTTTCTAGAAAACAAAATTAAATATTTTCTTTTTAAAAAAGATTTTATTTGGGGCAGCCTGGGTGGCTCAGTGGTTTAGCGCCAGCTTCTGCCCAGGGCATGATCCTGGACCCAGGATCGAGTCCCACATCGGCATCCCTGCATGGAGCCTGCTTCTCCCTCTGCCTGTGTCTCTTCCTCTCTCTCTCCTCTCTGTATATTCTCATGAATAAATAAATAAAATCTTAAAAAAATAAAAAAATAAAAAAGATTTTATTTGTTTATTTGAGAGAGAGAGCACACACGCACAAGAGAGACAGAAAGAGAGCACATATGAGCAGGGGGGAGGGGCAGAGGGAGAAGCAGATTACCACTGAGAAGGGAACCCAATGCAGGACTCCTCCATCCCAGGGCCCTAGGATCATGACCTGACCCAAAGACAGATGCTTAACCAACTGAGACATCCAGGCATGCTAAAAAATTTCAATTTGAATAACAAAAATCTGCCAATTTACACATAGACATCTCTCTACCCTTTCTAAATGTTTCTTGAAATACTTTTTACATTGTCACTATCTGCAAGCAGCTATGTGCTGCCAAAGCTGCCATTAAACATCAAACAGCCTCATTATTTGATGCCACTGTAAATTGCAGGGCTTCAGTCTCAATGGGACCCTGAACTCACCTTGCAATCTTTCTGATAGCAGTTTCATTTCTTTATCAATTGTTTAATTTTTTTCTATTTTTAGCAAATAAACCTAGGTTCTCAGAAGACAAGCTTCTACAGCTCAATTAGACAAGACCTCTTAAGTTCCAGATGTATATCTATCTATCTATCTATCTATCTATCTATCTATCTATCATCTATCTATCATCATCTATCTCCACAACAGTTCTTACCCTCTCATTTTTTTGTTACAAAGGAAAAAGCTTTTGTCTTGTGTTGAAATTAGTCTCTGCACCTTGGTAAAGATCACATGCCCTCCACACAGATGTTGCTCCATCTGTTACTTCTTTACCCTTGATCTTCATTCTCTCTCTAGCTCCTTTCCAACAGCAGTTTGGTTTAGCTTTTTAAAACTTTTGCTATAAAAAAAGTAAATAAATAAATAAAATAAAACTTTTGCTATTCATTAGCCACAATATTCTATTTATGATAAAATAACAGTAGAGAAACCATCATGTAGATGTTCACACCCAGAGAAAACAATTACTAGCATATTTTAGTTCTGGAAACAGAGTTCATTTAATTCAAAGAGCCAGACAGCTAAAATCTAGAGATCCAAAGAGACAGCAAGGATGACTACTAGTCGCATTGCCGGAAGTAGAATTTAAGTAATAATTAAGTCAGGGAGGAAAAAAGGAAAAGAATTTTGAGTGTCAACCTGTAGGGCAAGACAAAATATATGAGTAAGAAAACAAACACAAAGAAACACTATCACTGTAAGATCAGGACTCAGTAATAGTCAGGAAAAGATAGGACAGAAATTAAGAGTCCAGGAAGGTCAGAATTTTGTGAGTTCTTCTCATTCTCTCATCAATATAATATAACTCAGGGCCAAGATCAGAAGTTTATATATATATATATATATATATATATAAAATTCTCTTTATATATAAATATATATAAAACTATATATGTATATATAGTTGTATATATACATATATGTATACATAGTATATATGTGTATATATAGTTTGTATATATACGTATATGTATACATATATACACATATACAAATTATTTGTATATATATGCAAATATGTGTGTGTGTGTGTGTGTGTGTATATATATATACACATATACTTTGTAGTACTATCCAGCCATCAAAAAGAAAGAAATCTTGCCATTTGCAATAACATGAATGGAACTAGAGGGCATTACGCTAAGCAAAATAAGTCAGAGAAAGACAAATACCATATAATTTCACTTATATGTGGAATTTAAAAAACAAAACAGAAGAACATAAGGGAAGGAAAAATAAAATAAGATAAAAACAGAGAGAGATAAACCATAAGATACTCTTAACTATAGAGAACACACTGAGGGCCAGTGGAGGGGAGGTGGGTGAAGGGATGGGATAATTGGGTGATAGGCATTAGGGAAGGCATTTGTTGTGATTACTACTGGGTGTTTTATGTAAGTGATGAATCATTAAATTCACTCCTGAAACCAATACTACACTATATATTAACTAGCTTGAATTTAAATAAAATCTTGAAGAAAAAAACAATAAAAATAAAAATAAGGGTGCCTGAGAATTGGATGCTTAAGCATCCAATTGTTCAATTTGGCTCAGGTCATGATTTCAGGGTCCTGGGATCCAGCCCCATGTTGGGCTCCATCCTCAGTAAAGAGTTCACTTAAGGATTTCCCTCCCACTCCATCTGCCCACCCCCTTTGTCTCTAAAATAAATAATAAATGATTATTTTTAAAATAAAAATATTGATCCCGTTATTAAGTATATGGAGATGTCATATTTTTCACTGATTAAGACAATACTATATAGATAATCAGGATATTCTAAAATACATAGATGATCAGGATTATATTCTAAATTTTGAACATTCCAGTAACTTGGATAGAGAGATTTGGAGAGAATTGTTTTTTAGAACTTTTATAAAACTTATAAAACGATAGTTATTGGCAAAAATGATTATGGCACAAAAATAGGCACATAGATCAATAGAACAAAATATAGAGCCCAGAAATAAACTCATAGTTATATGGTCAATTAATCTGTGACAAAAAAGTCAAGAATATATACACTAGGCAAAAGACAGTCTTTTTAACAAATGGTCTTGGGAAATCTGACAGCTATATACAAAAGAATGAAACTGGACCACTTTTTTATACGATACATAGAAATAAACTGAAAATGAGTTGGAGATTTAAATGTGAGACATAGAATCATAAAAGTCCTAGAAGAAAATATAGGCAATCATTTCTTTGATGTCAGCCACAGAAACATTTTTCTAGATATGTCTACTCTGGCAAAGGAAACACAAGCAAAATTAAACTTTACATAATGAAGGAAACTATAAACAAAACAAAAAAGTCAAACTATTAAACAGGAGAAGATATTTGCAAATGATATATCTGATAAGGAGTTAATATCCAAAATATATACAGAACGTCTGCAACTCAACACCAAAAACACCACAAATAATCCAATTAAAAATGCTCAGAGGACTTGAATAAACATTTTTTTTTCCAAAGAAGACATACAGATGGCCAGCAAATACATGGAAAGAGGCTCAACATTACTAATCATTAGGGAAATATACATTAAAGTCACAATGAGTATCACTGTGCACCTGTCAGGATGGTTAAAATAAAAAACACAAATATGGAGAAAAAGGACTCTCATGCACTGCTGGTGGGAATACAAATGGGAATACAAATTCCTGCAGCCACTGTGGAAAACAGTATGGAGTTTCCTCAAAAAAATTAAGAATAGAATTACCATATGATCCAGTAATTTCATTACTGGGTATTTATCCAAAGAAAATGGTAATAATTCATAAAGATTTATGCACCTTTATGTTTATTGCAGTGTTGTTTATAATAGCCAAAATGTGGAAAAAACCCAAGTGTTCCTTGATAGATGAATGGATAAAGAAGATATGATATACATATAATGGAATATCATTCAGTCATAAACAAGAATGAAATCTTGCCCTTTGTAATAACATAAATAGACTTAAAGGTTATAATGCTTAGTAAAATAACTCAGAGAAAGACAAATGCCATATGACTTCACCTATATGTGGAATTTAAGGGACAAACTAACAAATAAAGGAAAAAGATAATAACAGTAACAACAGAACAGACTCAAATACAGAGAACAAACTGATGGTTGCTAGAGAGGAGGTGGGTGGGAAGATGGGTGGAAAAGATTTTTTTGGGGGGTGGAAAGGATTTTTAAAAATTACCAAATAATTACTATTTTGCCATTGCAGATATTTTCTCAAATAGATAGAAATGGGATAAAGTTGAAAAGTGCTATTTTGTTATAATTATTATACAAAAAGAGATTAAGATTTATCAGCTATGTCAAAGAGTGTAATCTTACCGGCTACTTATCTTACTACTAATAATGTGTTAGGTAATTCTTGGTTTCCTCTAAGTTTCCATTATACCTTCCTTGCTTTTTATTTGAAATATAAACAGCAAGAGAGGAAATGAAAGGGAGAGCTTTAGTTTAGTCATCATAGTTAAAGAAATGATGGTACAGATTACCACAAATAGGAGTAACAAGCAATAAGGAGAACTGGCTCAGTAGATGTTAGTTCATATTAACATTTGTTTTGCACCTCTGTGTAGTACATTTACTAATTAATAGAAGAAGAAAAATAGTGATTGCTTATCATCCATGATTTTAAAGCCTTAGTGCATTTTGTATAAGACCTCATAGTTCAAAGGAGTAAGATGACAATAGTAAAGCTGTATTGTTATTCCATTTTATTTTACGTAGTCAAATTAGTAAGGAACATGTCCTAGGGAGAATCACATTTAATTTTGTCTACAGATGCTGTGAAACAGAAAAAATTGGTTGGATATTTCAAACTCTAAGTGATTTTTTCTAGCAGATCTAAATGAATAAACACAAAACTGTAGCATGCTTCATTGTTAAAAAAAAGGCTTTATTTATTTTAGAGAGAGAGAGAGAGAGAGAGCGTGAGTGGGAGTGGCAGAGAGAAAGAGTGAAAACCTTTAATTGTTAAACTCCATGCTAAGCAGAGAGCCCAATGCAGGGCTTGATCCCAGGACCTTGAGATCATGACCTGAGCAGAAACTAATAAGAGTCAGATGCCTAATTGACTGCACCACCCAGGAGCCCCTAGAGTGCCTCACTCTTTTGGAGAAGTGTCCAAATTCTCATGTAGAGAATTAGTACATAGCCTAAAAACTATTAGATATTTATAAAACTACACAGGTCGATATAGGTTTGGCAAAGTGTTGAATTGTCTTTATATAATGGTAAATGCACTAGTTCCTTTGAGTCAGTCAAATAGCTGGGTGTAATCATTTAAGAAAATAAATGCCACAGCAACCCGAACAAAAATTAAAATCACTAATAAATTTAAAATTTAGTAACTAGAGTTAATAAATCTAGGTGTTGGAAGCTTCTGAGTTAGGATGCATTACAGGCAGGTACTTTGGTATCTTTTATTTTTCCATTTGTAATATTCTTACTGTCTTCCAAAGTATATTCCTCATCCTTGGGAAATGCTGGCCAATCCTTAGATAAACAGTGGGGAGAGGAGAGCACACAAAAGAGAGATATAGTACGCCCATTCCCCAATAGAAAGGGATCCATGTAGATTTGGTGTTGACAAACATAAGAAAGCTTGCTCCTTGAATACCATAAATATATGTTTACTTCCTTACGCATTGCTGAATATAAACCTGTCAATTTTGATAAACTGAGGTTTGTTAAACCAAGAAACAGATCTTTAATAAATATGTTACATACATATGTAATTTGGTGAATGTATACACACTTTATAATCACATACAGGATTAAGGGTCAAAGACAAAGATTTGAAAGGTGACTTAAAGCCCACTTTGTCAGAAATACATTCTCCTAAAAATTCTTTTACTTTTTCAAACAAAACTGACAGGAAGATTGACAGAACAAAATGGAAGATTTACCCGGATTTAATCTGAAACATGTATTATTTTGCATTCTAAATTTTGGCTAAGCTGTGCTTTGTGATTATGGTTCTGAGTGAAGTCCTTTTCCGACGTTTTGACTACAAGGCAATGCAGCTGCTTCATTGTCCAATGAAATTGCACATATATTAACTGCTTTTCAGCTGACAATGTGTGAATACTGGCAGAACAGTATGGGCTGCATTCTCTATGAAAAATACACGGTTCTGATTAAAGAAAGCTTCCTGTATTGTATGAAGAACTACTTGAGATTATGTGGGTACTATTTTTCTCAGTTATTTATAAAAATTGGCCTAACTTGGGATGTTTTCCTGACGTATTTTTAGTGTTCCTATTTCAGACTTAATTTATTTTAAAAAATCAAAATATAGTGCACGTGAAATGGGAATGTCCCACAGGCTTATGTTGTACAGACAATAAGTAGTGTCATTCACAATTCAAACTCTGATTCCAGTGATTCACATGTTAATCAGGTTACATTTATCATTCATTAATCAATTGATCTGAGCTTATAGTTTGACATTGTAAGAATTTAGAAAAAATAGATTTAGAAAAATTAGTCCAAACACTTGAGAAACAAATTATTTTCTTCAGAGACAGATGTTCTGAGCACCATTTAGTGATCACCTTGGACATGTTAACATCTTGAAGCTTTCTCCTCATTAATAAAATAGAGTTTAGAGGATTAAAAAACCCACATAAATATCTTAGCATAGTTTCTGGTATATAATGAAGCATATTGCACTTAATGGTAATATTTTTTGAAATGATTACTTATTGTATTTCAGACAATATCAATTTTTTTCCTACTAGGTAGATCCTGAAGGGTTTGCTTATCTTATTTTTATTTCTCACTATGTCTTTATTAATGGAATCATCAAAATTATTTCTTCCTCTCATTACAAACAGCATTTCATCCTGAGCTTACTATATGAACAAGTATTTACTTGAATTCCTACTAGGTACAAGATCACATCAGGCACTGGGTTAGATGACTACTACATAATCTTTGTTGTCAGTCTGTTGGCAAACACAGATCCAAATAATAGTTGAAAGATGCATTTACTTAGCAGTGGAAACCTGTATAAATGCTTCCTTCTGGGCTGTCCAATCACATTTTCTTATTTACATATATTTTATATATTTTTAATTTACTTATATTTAAGTTGAATTTGAAGATCTGTTATGTGTTTAATATCATAAAATCTAGCTTATAAATAGAACTGAGATGCACACCTCAAGAATTTAAGTGTAAGAAGATTTAGAGACTTCCCTTGGTGAAAAATTCTACAGGAAAAAGAGTAAAATGAGATCAGAAACTTACTAAGTGATCTTATAGCATTAGTCTAATTTAACAATACCCAATCCAGTGAGATATATTTACTGAGAAATAATTTTTTAATCAACCTCAAAATAGTCCATATCAGTAGCAAACATGAAACAAAATATATGATATAATGCCATGAAAATTATAAAGTATCTGAAGATAAATCTAAGTTATATAGGACATCTTTGTAGAATCATATGTAATATTACTGAGAGAAATTTAAAAAGATAGAAACAAATGGAGAGGTATGTAGTGGTAGTGATAAACAAAGGATCAGTGCAGGTAGCAAAGGGAAGTCTACTGATAGAGTCCTGAAGAACAACAATGTTTAGAGACCATGAAAGAAAGGACAAAACATCAAATGAGACCAAGAAAAAGAAGTCAAAGAAATAAGAAGAAAATAAGAAATATGTATATGTAAATAATCAATAATATTTTAATTTAGGAGAGCACTAGCATTACCCACAACATCAGTAACAATAATCACAAATTCCTTAAGAATAACATTGAACCTTAATTAGTACTATGTGAAAGATCAAAGTGGACTAAAATGAAGACATCGGTCAGCAAAGTGACAAGCGTAGTATGATAATATGGGATATAACTTTAACAGGGTCTACAATATAGATTTGAAAACAAACTCAATTGTTACTATTCCTCCTCTTTTTTTATAATAGTATCATAAATATCAAATTTTTAGAAATATTTTATGAAAAGGAATATTTTAATGCTCCACAAATATGATCTTGCCTAGATATAAAACAATGAAATGGAACTGATACAGGGACACATCACATTGCAATGAAATCTAATATATCCCATTGTATTAGTATTCCCAAATCTAAAACAAAAGTAGCTCATATCTCAGTGAGGGATTAATGAGTGCTAGTAAATGGGAAGCTTCTGCGAGTCACCCAACTAAACTCTGTGACACAATGTCTCAGGGAATGCATCATTAATGCATTGAAAATTCACAGGACCCATTCTGAAATATTGTTTTCTGTTCTCATTCTCCCTACACTGAGTAGGAATTACTCTTTATATATTTGGAGGAGGTTTGCTGGTT
The DNA here is from genome assembly GCF_905146905.1 of Nyctereutes procyonoides. Classification (NCBI taxonomy): domain Eukaryota; kingdom Metazoa; phylum Chordata; class Mammalia; order Carnivora; family Canidae; genus Nyctereutes; species Nyctereutes procyonoides. The sequence goes on from NW_026575130.1 coordinate 1,939,871, forward strand.
ACTTACTTAAAGGTCAGAGCATTGATTCAGGCAGCACTTGACAGGAATGGATGCGATAACTGTATAGACAGAGTAAGAGAATAAAAGATGATTGTAGTTTCTAGTTACAAGTGCATGGTCTCCAAGTTGGATGCTGGGAAGTTACATTTTGTCTTACCAACACATTGTTTAATGTATTCAGAATGACAATTCCTTCACTGGTTAACCTTGTTTGAGTATCAGATTACTCTGCATTTGACAACCAGCTACTCTAACTCCATTGTGTTTGGCCCCTGAAAAGCATCACATTCACATTTCAGGAGCAGGGAAATGTTTCCTTTCATTAAAATTTGTACTTTATATAGATTTGACCACTACTAGGTAAATAAGAAAACTAAATATATTATTTCATAGTGAAATTTCAGTGGAAGTTTGTTTTATACTCACATATATGGACTGCTTTATTTAATATATAACACTGCTCAGATATTTCAAATCTGTATCTTTGATTGGAGTTTCAGTGATGACTATAAAGACAGTGTGTGACTTTTGACAATATGAACATATATAATTCTTGGTTTAATTGATAAAATAATTGAGCAGCTCATTAAACAATGAATTATCAAACATATAGTAAATATACGTACTACCTGATTTGGCACATTGAATACAGACAAAAAAAGGTGTTATAATTTTCAATTTTGCTTAAAGATTTCAAAGTGCAGTGGCAAAATGAGTCTTTTTTAAATTAACAACAACAACTAAAAAGAGAGTTATGAAACTAAACAAAGAATCAGTTGTACCAAACCATGTGAGAAGATATCAAGAAATGTTTTAGGCGTGCCTGGGTGGCTCAGTTGGTTAAGCATCCAACTCTTCATTTCAACTCAGGTCATGATCTCAGGGTCATGAGATCAAACCTGGAGGCAGGCTCTGTGCTCAGTGGGGGGTCTGCTTAAGATTCTTGCTCCCCCTCTCCCTCGGCTCCTCCCCACCTTTCACTAAAATAAATAAATAAATCTTTTTTAAAATGAAATGTTTTAAATTACTAGTAATACTTTACCTTAGCTTTAATTGGGTTTAACCAATTAAGACAACATAGAGTGGGGGAAGAAGTGTTTTTCAGGTAAAGGAAAAAGCAAAAGATGGGAAGCTATTGGAATTATTAGAGCCATGAAAAAGCACATAAACAAGTTGATTCAAAATAAGAAAATGGTGAATATTGGCTTTGTGGGAGATGAGATTAGAGGTTAGGTGGAAGAAGGATATTAAATCTAATTTATTAAAAAGCAACAGACAGTATAGAAGCATTTTAAGCCAGTGAGTAACATGATTAACTCTTCATTTTCAAAGAAACTATGCTGACAGTGATGGGACAAACAAAGTAGGAAGATCTTTGGTCTCAAGGTAGTTTGATATTAAAATTTTAATTAGTTTTCATTGGCAGAAGATAACGTAGACATTTGTATACTGTGGTTAATGAAATGTTTTGGCTCTATGGAAAAAGCTAGAAAAAAAGATCAGAAGCCTCTATCTATCTCTATTTTCCTTGCTCAATTATTTCTTCTAATTGGAGAATGGACATTAAGTACCAAACTATAATTGTCTTTGTCCTTGTAAACCTAACAAATTAGCACTGTTTGATCTGCTTTCCCTATAAAGGCCAATGACAGTACAACCCAGGAAGCATTCTATTGTGATTATAATGGCCGGAAAGGAAGTCAAGCATCCCTTAAGTATTGCTTATTGCTCCCCTAAAATTAATTTCATTGCTGTAATAGCCCCATTTTGCTATTATGTATATTGATTATGTGATTTGAGTCATTTAGTAGTTAAACTTTTGTGAAGATCACAGTTTTCTTTTACCACCATGTATTTTCATCTGTTCTTCCCAACTCAGCATTTTAAGTTTTAACAGGTAGGAAAATTTAGAAATGTGCCATTGTTGGCTCTAGAAATGGATGGGATGAATAAACACACATAGCCTAGTTGTAATTCATATTTATCCAAGCAAATACTGTTTGAAAATATTTTCTTCAAGAAAAATGAGAATGTTCACCCAGACAGCATGAAAGTCTACTCTAAGATTTGATTTGATTTGATTTTTTTCTTACCGATTGACATTTCTGACATGTTTAGTATAAAGAGATTTTCTCCTCAATAAACAAAAGTATATATTGAAATATTTAGAGAAGATATAATTTTTCAATTTTGAACATAAGTTGAAGAGAAGCTTAGAAATGCAATTCATATTCAATTTCAACTTAAATAATGCAGTAGAAGGGTTAGCATCTATACCAAGAATGGTTAAATACTAAAGGAAGCCCATGTTAAATTAGCAAATATTTTTTTTTCAGGAATAACTATAGGTGTAAATTTATAACAAATTATTTGTTTTTAATGGATTTTTGAGGTATAATTGCTTTATTTATTCTTCACATACATTTTAAGAAGGCACTAGGCTTCATGATATAGAAGGTAACAAAGAAACTAAAATTTCATTTATAAGAGAACTTACAGACTTAGGCAAGAAATAAAGAAGTACGTACAATGTATAGTATATAGTGATATAATGTAATGATTAGAAGAATTCTGGGGGAGATAAAGTAAAGAAAGACATAGAAAGTTCTGAGGAAGGTAGCATAATATATTATGTAGCCAGGAAATGATACAGTTAAGTGATAACTGGTATCCCAATGTAGCTGATAGAGTAAGCTAAAAGCATGTCTGGAGGATGGGTATTATAAGGGAGAAATGAATCTTAAAATGAGGTTATTCTGTAATACTTAAGGAATAAAAGAATAGTAGTGTTAAGAAATGCTATGAGAGGGAGGGAGAATATTAGAAAATGAGGCTGGGATATAACAAAAAAAGCCAATTATGTAGATAGGGTTCTGTTGGTCAAAGTAAGAATCTTCACTTTTTATTGATTTAGGTGAGTCAGAGAGAGCAGAGCAGTGAATTGATACAGCTTATACTTTAATAAAATTGCTGTGTCTGTTATTTTAAGAACAGTGTGCAAGGTGGTGGGATGGCAAAAATTGGAACCGGGAATATGATGGTGGTGTGGTCCAAAGTTGTAGTAAAAGAGGTGACAAGAAATACTGTATTCTGGATATCTTGGGAAGAAACAAAATATGTCAATATACTGGATAATAACAATAATACCACACATATTGCCTGAGCTATAAGAAAATGAGATTGCCTTAATATAAAAAAAGGAAGATTGTGAGAGGAGCGGTTTTGAAAGGAAAGTTCAGGAAATTGAAATTGGACATGTTACATGTGAAATCATTAAATTTCTATGATACATATGCGTGCAGTTCTGAGAAAACATCTAGATTGTGCATATATTTGACAGATTTCAACATGAAACCGGATGAGATCACCTTTGCTATAAGTATAGATAATACATAAAAGTGGTCTAATTTATGACTCTGTAAGCACTCAAACAAGACACTTGGAAGAATATTAAGGAGCAGTAAGTGGAAAAGAGACACCAAAAAACTCAGAAGAAAACCAGACTGTGATGATCTGGCAATCAGATAACTGTATCAAACACTAATCTATAGTCAAATGAATGAAGACTGAGAATTGACATTGAGCGGAAATCGACGTTGGTAAGAGCATTTTAGTGAAGTGGCCAAAGTCCAATTATGGTAATCTCAGGAAAGAATAAAGAACAATTGGCAACTTTAAACTATTCTCTTTAAAAGTATCTATATGAAAAGAATGCAAGATAGGAAGTGGTAGTTAAAAAGTGTATATGAGAAGACTTTTCAAAATCAATAAAATTTATTTTTCACAGTAGCTTTAGGTTCGCTGCAAAATTGAGTCGCAAGTTCCTAATGTTCCATGTTCCCACACATACAGTAACTCCCCCAATTATAAACATCCTACTCCACAGTGATACATTTGTTACAATTGATGAACCCGAATTAACATATCGTGGTCCCCTGAAACCCATAGTTAGTCTTAGGGTTCACTCTTGGTGTGTACATTCTATGGGTTTGGACAGATGTATAATGAAATGTTTCCCTATTAAAGTATCATAGAAAGTAGTTTCCTGCCTTAAATATTTCTGTACTCCTCCCATTCATTTCTCCCTTCTCTTAGGCCCTGGAAACCCCAATCTTTCATTATCTCAAGAGTTTTACATTTTCCAGAATGCCATATAATTGGAATCATACAGGATATAGCCTTTCAGATTTTCTTATTTTCTTAATAGTATGCACTTATATTTCCTCCATGTCTTTTCATGTCTTGATGGCTCTTTTTTGGGCTGAATAATATTCTATTTTATGTATGACGATTTTTCCATTTACCTACTGAAGGACATTTTGGTTGCTTCCAAATTTTCGCAATTATGAATAAAGTTTCTATAAACATTTATGTATAGGTTTTAGTGTGGACATATGTTTTCAAGTTCTGGATGTAAATACCAGGGAGCATGACTGCAAGATCATATGATAATAGTATGTCTGGTTTTGTAAGACCCACTAAATTATCTTCCAAAGTAGCTGTATTCTTTTGTATTCCTACCAGCAATGAACAAGAGTTCTTGCTCTACATTCTAGTAGCATTTGGTATTATCAGTATTTTGGACTTTAGTCACTATAATAGGTATGTAGTGATATATCATTATTGTTTCAATTTACATTTCTTTGATAATGTATTATATGGAGCAAAATTTTGTATGCTTATTTGCCATATGTATATGTTCAGTAAAGTGTCTATTAAGATCTTTGGCTCATTTTCTATTGTATTGATTTGCTATTGAGTTTTAAGGATTCTTTGTATATTCTTACAATGCTTCTTTGTCATATTTTTATGTAAATATTTTCTTTCAGTATGTGGCTTGTCTTCTCATTTTCTTGGCGTCTTTCTCAGAAAATAAACTTTTAATTTGAATAAAATTCAGCTTATCAATGATTTCTTTCATAGATTGTGCTTTTGATCTTGTATATAAAAAGTCATCATCATGCTCAAAATCATCTACATCTCCTCCTAAGTTGTCTTCTAGTTTTATTATATTGTGTTTTACATTTAGATGTAAATGTATGATCCATCTATTTTGAGCTAATTTAATTAGGGGTATAAGGTCTATGTCTGGATCTCTTGTCTTGCACAGGGATGTTCAGTTGTCCCAGCACTTTTTATTGAAAATATCATCTTTGCTCCATTGCCTTATTTTTTTCCTTTGTCAAAGATCATTTGAGTATATTAATATGGGTCTATTTATGGATTCTATTCTGTTCCATAGATCTATTTGTCTATTCTTCATCAGTACCACACCATCTTGATACTGTAGCTTTACACTAAGTCTTGAGGTCAAAGTAGAATCAGGTTAGGGATGCCTGGATGGCTCAGCGGTTGAGCATCTGCCTTCAGCTTCAAGGTGTGATCCCAGGATCCAGGATCGAGTTCTGCATTGGGCTCCCTGTGAGGAGACTGCTTCTCCTGCCTGTGTCTCTGTCTCTCTCTCTGTGTCTCTCATGAATAGAGAAATAAATATTTAAGAAAAAACTAGAATCAGGTTAGCCCTCCAATTTTCTTCCCTTTCAATATCAACATAAATTATTCTGGGTCTTTTGCCTTTCCATATAAAATTTAGAATCAGGGATCCCTGGGTGGCGCAGCGGGGATCCCTGGGTGGCGCAGCGGTTTGGCGCCTGCCTTTGGCCCAGGACACGATCCTGGAGACCTGGGATCGAATCCCACATCGGGCTCCCGGTGCATGGAGCCTGCTTCTCCCTCTGCCTGTGTCTCTGCCTCTCTCTCTCTGTAACTGTCATAAATAAATAAAAAATTAAAAAAAAATTTAAAAAAAAATAAAAATAAATAAAATAAAATTTAGAATCAGTTTGTCAATATAAAAAATACTTGCTGGGATTTTTATTGGCATTGAATCTGTAGATCAAATCGATTAGTAACTGATATCTTGAAAATATTGAGTCTTCCTTTCTGTGTGGAATATCTCTCCATTTATTTAGTTCCTCCTTGATTCATTGATCAGTTTTATAGTTTTTTTTCATATAATCATGTACATATTTTGTTAAACTTATATTTAAGTATTTCCATTTTAATGGAATTGTGTTTTTAATTTCAAATTCTATCTGTTCATTAATATAGGAAAGTAATTGAATTTTGCAAATTGACCTGACAGCCTGTAGCTTTGCTGTAATTGCTTATTAATTCTAGGAATTTGTCAGTTTTTTGAATATTCTACATAGATTTATGTCATATATGAACAAAGATGAATGACATCAAAGGTATTTTAAAATTATGTTATAGTATTTTAGATTTTTTAGCATTTCATTTTGCTTTTTTCTTGGATTTCTATTTCTCTGCTCACATTGTTTATCTCTTCTTGCATGCTTTTTACCTATTACAGTCCTTAGCATATTAATTATAGTTGTTTACTTATTTATTCTCTTTCTCTTTTCACAAATCTTTGGAGGACTGGCTTTTAATAGACCTTAGCAAGGGAGCTGCTGTGCTACATAGGAAACTGTAACCCAGAAACAAGTCTTCTAAGAATGGGTTAGCAAAAAGTTCTCCATGAATGTGTGTTGCATGATGAGTGAGGAGCCAATCTCCCCACCAGCCATGCCTTGTTTCTTTGGACAAGGGACTCTGCACTAGACCCCAGTTTCATTGCATAGCAGGTCATGCCTTCCCATGTATGGAGTGCATGGAAGCTCACTGGTGGGGATGGTGGGGACCAGCTGTTAGAGACCAACCAAGGGCCCCACAATGCTGCTGTATTGTTTTGCCTAACCTCTAAGCATCATTGTTTTACATTTATGGTCTGATAATTCCAACATCGATGCCATGTCCTGTGCTGATGGTTGCTCTGCATTTTCAAATCGTGTTTTGTCTTTTGATACGTCTTGGAATTTTTCTTGATACCCAGACAATATGTACTAAGTAAAAGGAAATGCTGTAAATAGGCTTTGGTAATGAGATGATGTAGTGTTTGAGGAGAGGAAGCATTCTACAGGCCTATGATTGAATTTCAGTCTTTGGGCCTAAGCCTCTGGACCATCAACTTTCCAAGTGTTTATCCCTCTTTCTCTCTCATTCTCAGGTGGATGTCTAGAATGGGCTCAGTTGGGCATTTCCCTTCTCCATGTCAATTAGGCTGTGGTAATACCCCAGCAGGTTAGGTGCTAGTTAACTAGTCCCTCCTGAGGGCAAGGCTTTAAGAACAGAATGCTCTGGTGTATTTCAAAATTTTTTTCATCCTCCCCTGCTGGAAACTCAAGGGGATGTTGCTATGGTATTTACTGTGGGGCCTTGTTCAAGCTCATGATAGTAAATTTAACACACCTAGGGGAAGTGGTACAGAAATTGGGTCCTTTTTGGAGGTATTTTACTCTAAGACTTGTCCACATTAAACCTTCAACAAATCTATCAATTTCAGTTCTGGTTTTCCTAGTTAAGTATGGGTTCTCGTGTTGATTTCCACACAAATCTGATCTAGTAAGTAATCTTGGGCTCTCAAATCTTTGGGGGCAGTGGTTTACTCTGTTTTCTGTCTTTTGGATTATAGAAAAGTTGTTCAGTTTTTCAAACTTTCAGCCTTTTACTTGACAAAACAGAGCAATGACTTGCAATCTGCTTATGTGTGAAACCAGAAGTAGCATTTCTTTTTTTTCCCTCTCTCTTAGTTTCCATCTCTCTGCTTTTATTACCCATGTGTTTTTGTTTGTTGTACACATTTCCATTAAAATCCTTAGCATCTTAATCATAGTGTTTTTTTTTTTAACTCTGGTCTGATAATTCTAGCATTCCTGCTACATCTGACTCCAGTTTTCATTTTGTTCACTCTCTTCAAGCTGTGTATATATACACACATACATATATATATATGTACATATAGAGGTACATATACATATACATATATGCCTTTTAGTATATTTGCCTCTTAGTATGCCTTCCTAGTTTTTGGGTGAAAATTATAAATAATATTTTGGGTAAAAGGAATTGTAAATGTAAATGTAAATTGTAAATGCTACCTCATATCTATCAGAATGGCTAAAATCAATAATATAAGGCAAGGATGTGGAGAAAGATGAACTCTACTGCATGGTTTTTAGTAATGTAAATTGGTGCAGCCACTCTGGAGAAAGAGTATGGATTTCCTCAAAAAGTTAAAAAGGGAATTACCCTATGACACAGCAATTTCGCCACTAGTTATTTACCCAAAGGATACAAAAATACTAATTAAAAAGAATACCTGCACCCCAATGTCTATAGCAGCATTATCTACAATAGCCATATTATGGAAACAAGCCAAATGTTCATCGATTGATGGATGAATGGATAAAGAAGATGTGGGGTGCATATATACAAAATGAAATATCACTCAACCATCAAAAATAATGAAATCTTGAAATGGAGCTAGAGAATATTATGCTTAGTGAAATAAGTGAAAGACAAATACAGTATGATTTCACTCATATGTGGAATTTAAGAAATAAAATGATCATAGAGGGAAAAAAGGCAAAGCAAGAAACAAATAGACAACTATAGAGAGCAAACATGGTTATTAGAGGGGAGATGGGTGGGGAGATGGGTTAAATAGGTTGTGGGGATTAAGGAGGGCACTTGTGATGAGCACCAGGTGCTGTATGGTAGTGTTGAATCACTCAATTATACACCTGAAACTAACATTACACTGTATGGTAACTAACTGGAATTTAAATAAAAACTTTAAAAAACCCAGACCATAGCAATGTAGTAAAATGGGAAATCATTGTATAGCCTTATGATTTGGTCTTAGACTTTTGGTGAGCCTTTGCCCCAAATTGTGTGCTTCACTTCTCAAGGGTTTTCACCTCTAAGGTGAGACAGAATGGCAGGAGGGGACTAAAGTTGGATATTTTTTCTACTTTGTGGACCATTAGAGCCAGCTGGAGCTGGCTGGGATTTACTCTGACTCACCTGGGTTAGGTGCTGATATAACCCTAGCAGGTTAGGCTCTGATAAAATAGTCTTTGTTGAAGGTAGGTTAAGAAGAACAGAATGCTCTAGCAAAGTTCAAAATGGTTCCTTTTCCCTCATGTTGCCAGGCGCATGAATGTATTCTTCTCCAGTATTCACTGCAGGGACATGTAGTACTCCTTCAGGTAAAATTCATAGTTTGAGGTCCTCTTATGACAGGATCCCCTTGGAGTTTTTAATTCTCTGAATTGTCTTCACTGAGACTCTAAAATATTGTCAGTTAGTTTTCCCTACCCGAACAGTGCTTACTGCAGAAATTGCTGCTCTGCTTAGTTGTGAACTTTATGTATAATTGTCCCTCCAATTTTGGCATCCTGTGACCTCAACTCTCCAACTGATCTAAGAAAAGATGTTGATTTTTCAGGGGTTTTATTGTGTTGTGTGTGTGCTGTTTTCTTTTTAGCTTTATAATTGTTAGGATGGAATCATAACTTCTAGACTTTTTTTTTAATTTTTATTTATTTATGATAGTCACAGAGAGAGAGAGAGGCAGAGACACAGGCAGAGGGAGAAGCAGGCTCCATGCACCGGGAGCCCGACGTGGGATTCGATCCCAGGTCTCCAGGATCGCGCCCTGGGCCAAAGGCAGGTGCCAAACCGCTGCGCCACCCAGGGATCCCAAATCATAACTTCTAAACTCCTTCTCTGCTTGACCAGAAACCAGAAGTAAGATGGTTGATTGTAAAGTTAGGAGAAATAACAGTTTATGTGAACATTGTGAAAAAAAAAAAAAAAACACAGTAAAGGGAGAAAATTCAATGATTCAAGATAAGCCTTAAAGTAAATAAATGAATAAGTGATATAATGTGATTCTAGGCAACAAGTTGGATTAATTGATTAATAATCTGAGTTGAAACTTTTGGAGTTATCAAAGTGTTAGCTTCTCAGACAATGCATTTAGAATAATTCATACTGGAATTTAAATGCTGAGTTTGATTGTAGATCTTACATTCTTTACATTAAAAAATGATTGCTTTGGGGATCCCTGGGTGGCGCAGCGGTTTGGCGCCTGCCTTTGGCCCGGGGCGCGATCCTGGAGACCCAGGATCGAATCCCACGTCGGGCTCCCGGTGCATGGAGCTTGCTTCTCTCTCTGCCTGTGTCTCCGCCTCTCTCTCTCTCTCTCTCTCTCTGACTATCATAAAAAAAAAAAAAAAAAAAAGATTGCTTTGAAATTATCTTAGCATATATAATTCCTTTTATTTCACTATAATAGCAAGCTATTTGGGTTTTTATTCAAAATATTTTCTGCATTTAGAAAATTAAATTTTAAAAATGTACTTATAATATTTTCTTTATGAATAATTTTATAATAGATTTGATGTTTCTTTTTAAAAATTATTCATGTGATGACCCATTGCTACCTCAAGCATTTTTTTTTCATCTTTAAGATACCTAGCTTGATTTATTAAGGAATATTAGCTCACATAGTTAAACCCAATACTTAGAAATTAATTGGGTTTTATGTATTTCTAAAGCTCTCTCTTCTCCAATTATTTCTCATAAAAAATGCCTTCTTAAGTTGAAGATATTAGAAAAATGTTTATATGAAAACTGAATTCTATTGTTTGTAAGAAATAATATGAACAATAACCAAAACACTACATTGATTTTTTTTTACAAGTTTGATACTATAATTACTTGGGAGAAATAGAAGCAAACAATGTTTTTATTTCACAGTTGACTTGTCTCTAGAGCACAGATGTAAGAATTGCCAAAACCATGTTGTAGAAAACTACTAAAATGACTAATAGTGAGACAATGATCAAGGATATATGTACATTTGTAATAATACTGATCTTTATCATGTCTTGAAATTCTGCTCTTGGAATGATTTCTTTTTTCCTTGTGAAAAATAAAATGACTATTTTTATTGATTTATGAAATCATTCAAAGGCAGTGAACTGTATATTTCCTATACTTCAGGCAATTTTATACCATGTACAAAATGAGTAAGAAGTGATCTCTGCCTTCCTAAACCTCAGATAAGGACTTGTCTTTCAAATTCATATATTTCTAAAACTAATTCTTATTTGTGGCATTTGTGTTTTGATCAACCCTAAGGCTGAAAATAATCTCTAAAGCTGAAAATTAGTTCTAACAATATGCTCTAAGGGATTAGAAAACTGCCATTGTGGAATTGGGGTCCAAGATCCATGAAAGCAGAGCACGTAGCTTCCTTTAGGTGCCGGCTACTTTGTCAGCTGTGGTTGAGCTAATAACCTGAGCAGAGCTTTTGACAAACTGAGGCACTCAACTCAAAATATATAATTTACTAAGGAGTAAGGTTTATGGTGAAAACACTTAATGTTTTTGCTGGGATCCTAGAAGTTGAGGTGAACTGGCGATAGACTAATTTATCTGAGTCAAAAGCCTAGATATAATTTATTTCAATTTCTTCTTGAATTGAAGTAATTAAGCAAAACTAGTGTCCCCAAACAAGATACCTATTAGAATTAGGATGCAAAAGTATACGAAGTTTCAGTTATCAATAAAACTTTTCATGTAAAACGTCCCATTCACAATCAACTTACCACTAGTAAAAAAAAAAAAAAAAAACTTACCACTAGTATGAGATGAGTCATGACAGAATAACAAAAGAAAACAGAAATAGGAGGCACATGGCTTTCTTAGGATTAATCAGGTAATTCAAGTTAATTATTATATTAAAGCAATTGAAAATACACAATGAAATTTCAAGAAAGAACTGGATATTATAAAAACAAATGACCTTTAAAATGAAAAAAATACAATAACAAAATAAATAATGCAAACAGAATTTTACTTCTGCTTGTTTATTTTTACTAAAAAATAAAGGGATATGTTTATTTTTTACTCTTACAGTAAGAGAAAAATTAAGATAAAACGGTGGACGAAAAAAGTCTTGGTGTACTAATTTTTTAAAAGATTTTATTTATGTATTCATTCATTCATTCATTCATTCATTCATTCATTTGAGAGAGAGAGAGAGAGAGTAGGAGTAGGGGAGAGGGCCAAAGGGAGAGGGAGAAGCAGACTCCCTGCTGAGCATCCTAGGGTCCCGGGATCATGACCTGAGCTCAAGGCAGACAATTAACTGAGCCACCCAGGCATCCCTTGGTGTACTAAGTGGGTAAAGCCTTTCACAGATGAGTAGCAAGCTATTGTAGTTCAGATACCAGGTCTGTGTGCTGGCAAAATAAGGAGACTTTTTTGCAAAACACTGCAAGAGTTCATTGCATCTAGAAGAAACAAGTGAGATAAAAAGTCCTTCTGGGACATACTGAACTGGAACCACCACAAATGCAGTAGTATTTTGCATGGCACAGCAGTCCTCCATGCCCTTTAAAATTTTTTCCTAGATAATGGAAGAGTAGCACTGATAAGCAGAAATTGCCCACAGAGTTTTGCATATTCATATCATGCCTGGAATGTCTGAAAACAAAGATTTATGAAAGGCCAACTTTCTCCAGGCATCAACATCAAACATTTAAGTAGATATACCTTTAGGCAATCAGAGTCAAAGCAGTGTAATTTTATGAGTTTGATGAAAAATATATCCACAAATCTAAGAAGCTCAGTGTGAATCCCAACACTATAAAAGCTCAAGAAAATCAAGCAATATATTTAAAATACCGAAAGAAAATGCCAATCTAAAATTCTAGAAACAGCAAAAGAAAATTTAAATTTATTATAGAATAAAGACATTTTCAGACAAACAAAAGCTGAGAGTATTCATTACCAGCAAAAATGTATTACAGGAAATATTAGGAAAAAATAAATCTTTAGGCTAAAGAGAAAGCATACTAGTAGGAAACTCAGATACTTAGAAAAGCCTAAAGAGCATCAGAAATATTATAGGATAAATATGAAAGACTCATTGAATAATTTTTCTAGTTTTATTGAATACATTTTCTTGTTCAAAACTGAGATCTTCTAACAGCCCCTCAATTTGGCAGTGTTGTCAGTGAGCCACTTTGAACCTCAAGTCTTCAGCCCCAGTCAAGTCTTCAGATAATTGTAGTCCCAGCTGATATCTGACTGTAACCTCATGAGATAATCCAAGTTAGAACCACGAATTCAATTTGTTACAAATTCCCAACAAACAGAAACCATGAAAGATAAAAATGGTGGTGGTGGTTTTAAGTTTCCAGCATGACATGTTATACAGTAATTGATAACTAACACATGTATCTTTTATTGACAGTGACTTTTATTTTTCCTTTCAAGTTTTATTTATTTATTTATTGATTGATTGATTGATGTATGTTTTATCACACTAGCTAGGAACTGTTTTACAATATTGAATATCAGAAAACTTGTCCTATTCCCAATTTTGTTTTAATTTTTTTAAAAGATTTTATCTATTCATGATAGACAGAGAGAGAGAGAGAGAGAGAGAGAGAGAGAGGCAGAGACACAGGCAGAGGGAGAAGCAGGCTCCACGCTGGGAGCCTGACTCAGGGCTTCATCCCGGGACTCCAGGATCACTCCCTGGGCCAAAGGCAGGCGCCAAACCACTGAGCCACCCAGGGATCCTCCCTATTCCCAATTTTAAGAATAATTTATTTCACCATAATTATGGTATTTCCTGTAAGGTATAGTACATACACTTTATTGTATTATGGAAATTTTTTCTATGCCTCGTTTGCTTAGAGGTTTTATAATGAATATATGTTGAATTATCTTCCCCCCTATTAAAGTGTTCATTTCATATATTTTTTTACTTATAAACATAAATATCAATTTTCAAATATGATACTATTATTGCTTCCCTAGAATAACCCCTGCTTAAACTGAATTGACCTTTCTATACATTGTTACAATTAAATTTGAAAAATTATATAGAAATTTTGCATGTATGCTTATATGAGCGACTAGTAAATGATTTCGTTTCCTCCTGTCCTTTGTCAGTTGTTATTAAGATCTTCTAGCTTCATCAATTAGATTGAGAAGTGGGCCTAATATCTGTATTGTATAGGATTAGTGTTATTCTTCTTAAATGATTTATAGAATATACTGGTGAAACTGTCTGAGCCTGGGGACATTTTTTGTTTTTGTTTTTGTTTTGTTTTGTTTTAATGGAAGATGACCAATTGGAATTACCCAATATTCATGTTAATTTAGTGTGGGTCTGCTCTGCTTAATTTTTTTTCTCTTAATGGCCTTCGTCTTTCCCTTTTCAAGAATATGACATTGGATAAAGAATTTGAGCTTAGCAATTGTTTTATTTCAGTATTGGCAAAAGCTCTGAGACCAAAACAAAAGATTGGTGACAAATAAATCCTATTTGGGGAGAAAAACTTCCTCCTTGGGAAGATGAAGAAAATAAAATCACATAAATAGTGAAGTAAAATTTCAAGTAGCCACATTCTTGGGCAGAGGACAGACATTGAAGAAGATACAATTAAAGGTAGAAAAAAACACTAAATATGATCTTATTTCTTGTTCTTGTTCTCTTAAAGACAAGGAAAATAACTTCAGAGTAATAAAATGACATTTTAGAGTTCATATACCTTGTTAGTGGCAAAATCTAAACATGATTTTGCAACCTTAATTCATAATTTGAATTGAAAATAATTCACTATATATACCATTGTGTTTAAGATGAGTCAGCCAGGAAAGTGGGGATAGCAGATAGAAGTATAGTAGAGAAAAGAAAGATCAAAATTAAGGGGCATAGTGCTGGGAGCTCTTAGTCATGTTTCTCTCCAAGTTTCCTGGAAGGATATATAATCAAGGTAAGCTTGATGCATATGGTCCCATATCATATATATTTTAAAATAACTGTAATAAAATTATTAACACTTTTATGCTAGCAGACTAATATAGTCTAGTGAGTATCTATAAATACAAATGAGTATCATATGGTATTTAGCTGCCATTGTTCATATTAGCATACTGCAAAAACAACATATTAAAAATGAATGACTCCAAAAAATTTGAAAAAAATGGATTACTCCAATTCTAACAGTTACAAAGGAATTCAAGTAGCTGGACATTAATGATTCTTTTTAATTGCTTGCAATATTGTTTGAAGATTTATTTATTTATTTATTTATTTATTTATTTATTTATTTATTTATTTATTTAAGAGACAGAGAGAGAGAGTAAGCACAAGAGGGAAGGGCAAAGGGACAGAGAGAGAATCTCAAGCTGACTCTACACTCAGGCAGAGCCAGACCTGGGGCTCAATGTCAGGACCATCTGAGCTGAAACCAAGAGTCGGATACAACCCACTGCACCACCCAGGCACCTCCAACTGCTTTCAATGTTAACTGATATTGGGCAATCGTTTAACACCTCTATCATGATGATTTCAGCTCATTTTGCAGTTCTGATGTGGCAAAATTATATAAAATGAAAGACAGTCCTTTAGTGTGTGAAGTTTTAAGAAATAAACTGAGGTTCAGTGACATTAGCACCAAATATATTTGTTGACAACACCAGGTATGTCATTTCAATGGTGAGTGCTATGGACTGAATTGTAACCATCCCAAAGCTTATATGTTAAAGCCATAAGTCCCCATGGGACTTCATTGGAGAGGGCCTTTAAAAAAGTGAGTACAAGGGCACTTGGGTGGCTCAGTGGTTGAGCATCTGCCTTTGGCTCAGGTCATGATCCTGGGGTCCTGGGATCAAGTCCCACATCAGGCTCCCCGGAGGGACCCTGCTTCCCCCTCTGTCTATGTCTCTGTGTCTCTCATGAATAGATAGGTGAAATCAAAAGGAAGAGAGGGAGGGAGGGAGGAAGAGAGGATGGGAGAAAGGGAGGGAGGGAGGGAGTACTTAATGAGGCCATAAGAATGGAGTCCTGATTCAATACAGCCTGTGCCCTTATAAGAAAAGGTAGCTATACTAGAGCTCCCTCCCTCTGCCATGTGAGGATGTGAAGAAGAGGAAGAGGGTCTTTATTAACCATGCTGGCACCTTGATTCAGACTTTTAGTCACCAAACTATGAGAAAATAAATTTCTGTTGTTTAAGTCACCTGTTTATGGTTGTATCATAACAGCACAAGCTGGAGAATATAATGAAGCATGCACTGTGTTTTCTGATGTGATTGAAATATGACTCCCTAAAATGTTCTTTGTCAATCATTCCAGTTATGACCTGAAGTACAAACCACATCTTTCCCTTTCATTTTGTGTTTATCAAATTGATTGGTTTTTTCAACTTCTCATTCAGTAATGACAGATAAAATTACAATCATTCATCCAATAGGATGTAATAATAATTGTAAATTATATTTTATGTGTGTGTATACACAATGATTTTCAATCATGTGGTCAATGAATGATAAATGAGAAATGTTTCTTTGCAAATGGAGCACATTTCCATGCTTTAAAAATAGCCATAGCAAAATTAATAATTCATATTGATAAAAATATTTTTTCATGGCATTTCTATTGTATTGACTTGATTGTCTTTAGAGGTTTAGAATATTTTTGCATTAAATAATTTGTTTTTCTGTCTTAGTGATCATTTGTTTTGATGCATACATTTTCCTGGAAGAATTGACATAGCATATTTCATCTCCAATTTTTCTTTTTTTTAAGATTTTATTTATTTATGAGAGACACACAGAGAGGCAGAGACATAGGGAGAGGGAGAAGCAGACTCCATGCAGGTATCCCAACATGGGACTCGATCCCAGGACTCCATGATCACACCCTGAGCCAAAGGTAGACGCCCAACTGCTCAGCCACCCAGGTGTCCCCAATTTTTCAATTACTGTGTATTTAGGGATTTTTTTTCAAGCCTAGTTTAATGTAATGACTTAACCTATTCTGAAATCACTACAAATTTTATAATCTTAGGTAACAGTTAATTATATTTTGTTAAGTTATCAACTCAAAAGATGTTGTGTCTACAAAACTTATAAAAGAGACTTAGAAAAACTATCTAAATAATTTCCCTAAAATATTAACATAAGGTACATGATTAAACACTGTCCTATGGAACACAAGCATCTTATTAACATCATTTATGTATCAACTTCAAATAATGCCTAAGACTTAATACCCCTGTTCCTATACATGATTTTTAAAGACACCTTTGACAGGAGAAAACAGAGAAAGAGAAGATAAATGCAACATAGGGTGAAGTATAAACTGCTATTAGTTTCCATGCTTGCTAAACAGATGATAGTAAGACTTTTCCACTTGTAACAAATTGTTTATATTTCTAGTAGTTCTTCTACACAAAGGTAGGAAACTGCAGCAAGAATGCATTGCCACTAAAAAAAAAAAAAAAGAACGCATTGCCAGAGTGCAGTATAATAACTTGGTTCTCAGAAAGGCAGAAGGAAAAAACACAGAAACATATAATATCAACAATAAAAACCACCCCAAACATCTTAGTAAACAAAAGAAGAAAATTAAGTGAGTACTCCTTTCTTGTTTTTTTTTAATCTATTTATTTTTTTAAATTTACTTATGATAGTCACAGAGAGAGAGAGAGAGAGAGAGAGAGAGAGAGAGGCAGAGACATAAGCAGGCTCCATGCACCAGGAGCCTGACGTGGGATTCGATCCCGGGTCTCCAGGATCGCACCCTGGGCCAAAGGCAGGCGCCAAACCGCTGCGCCACCCAGGGGTCCCGAGTACTCCTTTCTACCAATACCACCAGCTGGGAGAAGTGTACTCTGTTCCAGGAAGCCCACACTATATAACTGTTTTCTAAATAAAAATTAATGTATGTACTAAAAAGACTACAGTAAGAAATTCGTTTTAAAGACTCTAAGGTGGTTACTCTGATGTATTTCACAAGTTACTGTGTTATGATTTAACTGCTATTTTTTTATATTTAGATGGAATTGTTTTCAAAGCAAGGCCCTCAACCTATATAAGATCATTATTTAAAATTAATAATTCATAGGCTAAAAATCAGTGTTTGCTGAATTCAAAAATGTGTTTTTCTAAGCAATGGCAATAATAAAAGATCTTACTTCAATATTGCACTATTACCCTTAAAAATCCCACTTAGTGGTTGGACTAAGTTCAAATATTCCTTTTACCTACATATAGTTTAAAAATTTCGGGATCCCTGGGTGGCGCAGCGGTTTGGCGCCTGCCTTTGGCCCAGGGCGCGATCCTGGGGACCCGGGATCGAATCCCACGTCGGGCTCCCGGTGCATGGAGCCTGCCTCTGCCTCTCTCTCTCTCTCTCTCTCTCTCTCTCTCTCTCTCTCTCTCTGTGAGTGTGCCTATCATAAATAAATAAAAAAAATTTCATGCAGTTTTTTGAATAAATATTAGCTAAGTCAGAGGGAAAATAATAGTAGAAATAAAGCAGAGGACTAAGTGAATCATGGAAATTTTGAGAATTTTAATCATATATGGTTGAATATTATCGACTGAGTTGTGTTCCCCGCCTCCCCCAGACTATATATTGTAGTCCTTACCCCTAAGGTGACTATATTCTGAGTTAGGGCTGTTAGGGTGATAATTAAGGTTAAATGAAGTCACGAGGAGGAGTCCTAATGTGATAGGACAGGTGTCCTTATTTGAAGAGAGACACCAGTGCCCTCTCTCTCTCCGCAGAGACGAGAAGCCATGTAAGAACACAGCGAGAAGGCAGCTGTCTGCAAGCCAGGAAGAGAGACTTCCTCAGATACTAACCCTGTGGGCACCTTGATCATGGACTGCCAGCCTCCAGACTGTGAGAAAATTATTATTTTTTTTATTTAAGCCACCCCATCTGTGGTATTTTCTTATGACAGCCTTAGCCGACTAATAGAGCATACTAATCACAAATGAGGGTCATGTTGTACTGAGCTGTTTTGGGGAGGTTAGCACCATCAGTCTACCTATTTTCAATACTGCTATCTATGAGATAATGCCTAGATACAATATTTGATCACAGTACTGCAGCTGCTTAGAGAGGGAAAGATTCATGAATGGGTGTTTCAAGCAGAAACTGTGCTTTCTTCTCTGTGTGTATCAAAATCATCTCCTTTAGGGATCTTGTTCCAAGAATAGAAAAAGAACATTCACAGAGCAATGGGTGTTAGTCACAGTTCTTTATAAGTGGGCCTCTAAAATCACTGCTCAGTGGTGTTGGAGGAGATAGCACATGGCTTTTTAAAAATGGGGAGTAAATGGTCACTCTTTCATAAAAATGTCTTTCTATTTATAATTTCAGAGGTTAGTCAATGAAAATGTGACATTGCCATTCCTTGTAGTCAGCAAAAAATACTGATTACCAAATCAAGTTATATAGTAAGCACGTAGATCAGCAGCACTTTGGTATGCTTCTTTTTTGTTTTTTTTTTTCTAATTATGGACCACATCCAGATTTTAACAGAGCACTGCCTAAATATGGAATCTGCCCTCCATAATGTCCCAGACATTTTCTAGAAAAATTGTTCTAGTTGTATCAACTGAGCTTCCAAGTGCTCTAAACAAAAAGGATGTTAATACTGCCAAATGAAAAATAGAACTAAGGGTGTATTGCTTGTTAAAATCATACCTAATTTCATTCATGGATAAACCTCATAAAGATAATGGTGAGCACCTAAGCAAACACAGAGGGGAATATATAAATGGTATTCTTTTTTTAAAATTTTTATTTATTTATGA
Source organism: Nyctereutes procyonoides (assembly GCF_905146905.1). Taxonomy (NCBI): domain Eukaryota; kingdom Metazoa; phylum Chordata; class Mammalia; order Carnivora; family Canidae; genus Nyctereutes; species Nyctereutes procyonoides. Next base: position 1,959,419 of record NW_026575130.1, read on the forward strand.
TAGTCACAGAGAGAGAGAGAGAAGCAGAGACACAGGCAGAGGGAGAAGCAGGCTCCATGCACCGGGAGCCCGACGTGGGATTCGATCCCGGGTCTCCAGGATCGCGCCCTGGGCCAAAGGCAGGCGCTAAACGGCTGCGCCACCCCGGGATCCCCCTAAATGAGTTTTTAAATTATTTCAAATTCCAGTTCATTTTAGCCATACTCTCCAATCTTCCTAATGGTTTTATATATTTTAAAATATAAATTTTAATTATGGGTCCCTTCGTTTTTGTTTTGTTGTAGTTCTGGGAAAATATTAGTAAAATAAGATGTGTAGATTGGAGGCACAAGACTCCAGTTGGTTAAAATTTGGCAACTCCTGCACACATCACCACATACCACTAATAGAGGATATTCATCATGCCAGAAAGTTCCCTCAAAGCCCTTTCTAGAAAATCCCATTTTGAATCTATGTGTGGGTGGGTGTAACTTTAGACACTTTGTGTTTTATCAATCTATTGTCTGTCCCTACAACTTGTAATCAGATGTCGTAGGATATAAAACGATGACATTTTTCAAGATTATTTTCACTTCTAGGTCCTTGATTCACTTAATTTCTGCCAAATCTCTCGGAATTGCATTCAGTCATGGATCCATTTCATTCCATGAATGTTATTTTGTAGTTTTTAGTAGATAGTTCTTACATGCCTTTTGTTAACTTTATTCTTAAGTAACTGGACAAAGAAAGTATTTTGACAATGTTTGTAATTGAAATTTACTATTTTAGTTAGCTGAAAGAGTAAAATATCAGCAGAGGGTGGGATTTGACAAAGCAGAATCTGTGAAAACCATTCAGTTAATGTCTTACAGTACAGGATTTGCCCATTTTATCTGATCCTAAAAATATAGCAGTGGCATTCATAAATTCCTTGTCACAGAACACACATAGCAATGGTACTCAAGAGAAAAACATGTTGCAGTTCTAAGAAGTCCTTGTTATTTTCCACATCGCTCAGCTCTTGCTACCTGCCTGGAAGTGCCAATTGCAAGAGCTGATGAAACTGCCAAAGGAAGAGTGACAAGGAGTTCGGTGCTTGTGATGACATAATGAAAATATACATAGCTACAAGTGAATTAAGTTGGCTCCAGATCAATAATGTAAGTCAAATGAAAAACAAAACAAAACAAAAAACAAGGAAGGGATAAAGAGGTAGGACTTAATTCATTTTGCAGCATATAAACTATGATTAAATGTCAGTTCCAAAAGAAAGCAGAGGATAGTTTTAAACAAAGGAGTTATTAGATCACCAGGAGGAAGTCAAAAGCAACATGCAAATATGGTTTGTCTGAAAAGATTGTTAGCAATCAAATTTCTGAGGTTTATTTTGCGTTTGCCAGTCTGGTCCATTAAAATCATAACACTAAAAGGTAGAAATTCAAAATCTAGTATATAGACATTGGAGATATTGCAAGTTCAATTCCAGACCACTGCAATAAAGCAAATGTTATGATAAAGCAAATTAAATGACTTTTTTGGTTTCCCAGTGCATAGAAAAGTTACAAATACAATATATTCTAGTCCATTAAGTGTGCAGTTGCATCACGTCTAAAATGTACATACCTTAATTAAAAATACTTTTTGCTATGGGTGCCTGGGTGGCTTAGTCAGTTAAGCGTCTAACTCTTGACTTTGGCTCAGGTCATGATCTCAGGGTCATGAGATCAAGCCCTGTATCAGGCTGTGTGCTCAGTGGTGAGTCTGCTTGAGATTCTCTTTCTCTTTGTCTCTGCCCCTCCTGCTTACTCTCTTTCTCTCTACAATAATCTTTAGTTTTTAATAACTCTTCATTATTCTATAAAATCGAAGAGCTATTTCTGGTAGCATCTTCAGGATGTGGCAGCTTCTGAGGAGCATGCACGATAAGACGTGTTGCATGGGTCTTCCTGTGAATATTGCTGAATTTCGTAAAAGCTTATCACCTCGGGCTATGCTGACTGGTTTTATTTTCTATGGTCTTTTGGCCTGAATAAAATTTTAGTTTCTCTCCTTTGACATGAACAAACCCAGCCTGTTAGCTTATGCTAATTATTGGAGTGCTATTTTCACTAATCAGGGTGGTGGTTGTTGAAGGTTGGGGTGACTCTGGCAATTTCTTAAAATAAGGCAATGATGAAGTTTGCTGCATCAATGATTTTTCCTCTCGTGAACAAATTATCTGTAGTATATGATACTGTTTAACAGCATTTCATGCACAGAACTTTCAAAATTGGAGTTGGTTCTCTCAATCCACACCACTGCTTTATCAACTAAATTTATGTAAAGTTCAATCCCTTTGAACTTGAAGGGAATATCCCTTGAAGGGATATCAAGGGATATCCCTTGATATCCCTTGAAGTGTTATGATGAAATCTTAGCAAATGAGTAACACTTTTATTTCTAGTTCTCTTGTAATGTCTACTGCATCCGTAGCTAATTTCCTTTCCTGGTCTTGGACCCCTCAAAGCCATCCCTGAGAGTTGGAATCAATACTTCCAAATTCCTGTTCATGTTGATAGTTTGACTTCTTCCCATGAATCATGAATATTCTTCATAGTATCTGGAAGAGTGAATGTTTTCCAGGTTTTCACTTTGCTGTGTTCAGATTCCTTAGAGGAATAAATTCTCTGGCTATATGGTCTTTTAAAATGTATTTCTTAAGTAATAACACTTGCAAGTCAAAATTACTCCCTGATCCCTAGGCTGCAGAATGGATGTTATATTAGCAGGCATGAAAAAAAAATCATCACTGTCCATCTCCATCAGAGCTCTTGGGTGACTGTGCATTGTCAGTGAGCAGTACCATTTTTTAAAGAATCTTTTTTTTTTAATTCCTAAGGAGTAGTTTTCAACAGTTGTTTTAAAATATTGAGTAAATGATGTTGTTAACAGCTGTGTTACCACTCAGGCTTTGTTCCACATGCAGTACAGACACAGGCAGAGTAGATTTAGCATAATTTTTAAAGGTCTTAGGATTTTTATGATGGTATGTGAATATTGGCATCAACTTTAGGTCATCAGCTGCACAGCCTTTAACAAGAGAGTCGACCTGTGTTCGGAAGCTTTGAAGCCAGGCCTTCTCCTCCTAGCCATGAAAGTCCTAGATGGCATCTATTTCCAATATAATAGGATGTTTCCTATACATCAAAAATATACTTTTTATTATAACAATTTTCATTATTTATCTTAGCCAGATCTTCTGGATATCTTTTTGCAGCTTGTACATAAGCACTTGCTGCTTCCCTTGCACTTTTATGTTGTGAAGATGGCTGCTTTTCTTAAACCTCATGAATCAACCTCTGATAGCTTCAGACTTTTCTTTTGCAATCTCCACACCTTTCCCAGCCTTCATACAATTGAAGAGAATGAGGGCTTTGCTCTGGATTAGTCTTTGGCTTAAGTGAATATTGTGGCCAATTTGATCTAACCAGACCACTGAAATTTTCTCCATATCAGCAATAATACTCTCTCGCTTTCTTATCTTGTTGTGTTCACTGGAGTAGTATTTTTAATTTCCTTCAAGACGTTCACCTTTGGGGGAAAAGAAAACTTGTTTGCATTCACGACTTGGCTAAATATCTGGCAATTAAATCCACTGTCTCATGTAGGTGTGGTTCATGGCACCCCAAAACAATTTCAGAGGTCCCATCCAAGATCGTTCATCACAGATCACCAAAACAAATATAATAATAATGAAAAAGTCTGAAATGTTGTATATGTCCTGATTGCTCCACCAATCAGCCATTCTCTCATCTCTCTCCCTCTCTTCTGGCCTCTGTATTCCCTGAGACACATTGGTATTGAAATTAGACCTGTTAATAACACTGTTATGTCTTCCAAGTGTTTAAGTGAGAAGAAAAGTCACACCTCTGTCACTTGAAATGAAAAGCTAGAATCGATTAAGCTTAGTGAGGAAAGCATATTGAAAGCTAGGATAGGCTGAAAGCTAGGCACCAAACAGCAAAAAAGCTATAAAGGACTTTATTGTAGGTGTGGACTTTATATATATATATATATATATGCTATATATACATAAAATATACACATATATATATATAATTCCATTGCACACATAGTAGGCTACAGCAGAATATAAGCATAACTTTTATATGCACTGGGAAACCAAAAAAAAATCACTTAAATCACTTTATAATGATATTTTGCTTTATTGCAATAATCTGGAATTGTACTCATATTATCTTTGAGGTATGTGTCTAGTTTTGCACTTTCCTTGTATTTTCCTGGGGGGAGGGAGAAAACAATGAAGTAAAATTTCAATTGTCTGAAGTAGTCCCTCATTTTATTTTTTTATTTTTTTTAATAAATTAATTTTTATTGGTGTTCAATTTACCAACATACAGAATAACACCCAGTGCTCATCCCGTCAAGTGTCCCCCTCCGTGCCCGTCACCCATTCACCCCCACCCCCCGCCCTCCTCCCCTTCCACCACCCCTAGTTCATTTCCCAGAGTTAGGAGTCTTTATGTTCTGTCTCCCTTTCTGATATCTCCCACACATTTCTTCTCCCTTCCCTTATATTCCCCTTCACTATTATTCAAATTCCCCAAATGAATGAGAACATACACTGTTTGTCCTTCTCCGATTGACTTACTTCACTCAGCATAATACCCTCCAGTTCCATCCACATCGAAGCAAATGGTGGGTATTTGTTGTTTCTAATGGCTGAGTAATATTCCATTGTATACATAAACCACATCTTCTTTATCCATTCATCTTTCGATGGGCACCGAGGCTCCTTCCACAGTTTGGCTATTGTGGACATGGCTGCTAGAAACATCGGGGTGCAGGTGTCCCGGCGTTTCATTGCATCTGAATCTTTGGGGTAAATCCCTAACAGTGCAATTGCTGGGTCGTAGGGCAGGTCTATTTTTAACTCTTTGAGGAACCTCCACACAGTTTTCCAGAGTGGCTGCACCAGTTCACATTCCCACCAACAGTGTAAGAGGGTGCCCTTTTCTCCGCATCCTCTCCAACATTTGTGGTTTCCTGCCTTGTTAATTTTCCCCATTCTTACTGGTGTGAGGTGGTATCTCATTGTGGTTTTGATTTGTATTTCCCTGATGGCAAGTGATGCAGAGCATTTTCTCATGTGCATGTTTAAATGTGAGACAAGACTCCATCAAAATCCTAGAGGAGAACACAGGCAACACCCTTTTTGAACTTGGCCACAGTAACTTCTTGCAAGATACATCCACGAAAGCAAAAGAAACAAAAGCAAAAATGAACTATTGGGACTTCATCAAGATAAGAAGCTTTTGCACAGCAAAGGATACAGTCAACAAAACTCAAAGACAACCTACAGAATGGGAGAAGATATTTGCAAAGAACATATCAGATAAAGGGCTAGTTTCCAAGATCTATAAAGAACTTATTAAACTCAACAGCAAAGAAACAAACAATCCAATCATGAAATGGGCAAAAGACATGAAGAGAAATCTCACAGAGGAAGACATAGACATGGCCAACATGCACATAGTCCCTCATTTTAATTAAAGTCTTTGTCCTGTCATTTATTACCCCTGAGACATATTTAAAGAAATGCTACCAGGCAACTGTTACAATTTAGAAATATCAGATGGTATTATTGAGTATATAGATACTTCTGTGGGCTTATGTGTCCCTTTTCACACCGACTAATAAAGCGGCAATACCACTAAGTCTCATTTTGTGAGTGGACGATCCATTGCTGCAGACACTCTCTTTTCCACCCTGGTGGGTTTTTGTGTGTATATGTGTGAGTTAGTTAGAACTAACCCCACTGAGGCAGTGCCGTGCAAGACAGTACTGATCCTCCTCAGGACCCAACACCACCACTTTTGTTTGCTTCTAGATCTGTAACTAGATTCAAGTTCCTACAGACCTCTGAAGATGAGATACAAAATGTGACCCACAAGGAGATAATCTTCTACAACACCAAATGAACTACTCGAATGTGTGCATACAGAAATCTGGGGAAGATGTGAGGAAATGAATACTATGAGTGTGGGACCACAGGGGAAAGGACATAAAGCTGGATCTGGCAATGCTTCTTCACATGGGCTCACAGAGATGAGATTCTGCTATGACAGTGCAGCTGGGCAATTAGAAAAGATTTCCAAAATTGGTTTGCTAGGTTGGCTGAAACATGGACCAAAAAGTGACCTACCTTTTGGTGAAATAGGAAATGCAGACCTGTCTTACTTTAATGTAGAGGAAGAGATTTGAATGGCTTAGGGAAATTGGAATTTAAGGTATGAGGTAACAAAAAATATCACTTTATCTCTTCTTCTGTATATGGGGTTAATATGTTTTCAGTTGTATGCAGGGTAGTTGTATCTGGTTAGGTAGAGTTATCCTTGTTACTGTGTTTATTTAGATATTAAATGTGGTTTGGAGAGATCAACAAGAATGCAATTAACTATTAAAAGGGTCCATTTTATGTGTCAAATTGATGGGGCAACAGAATGCCCAGATGTCCAGTTAAACATTACTGGGTGTGCCTGTAAGAGTATTTAAGGAAGAGATGAACATTTGAATTCATGGTCTAAGTAAAGCAAATTACCCTCCCCAGTGTTGGGGGCAACATTCAACTCTTTGAGGATTCAAGTAGAACAAAAAGAAGAAAGTTGAATTATTTCTCTCCCTCTGATTGCTTGAGACATTAGTCTTGAACAGGAACTTACACCATTGGTGCTCCTCGTTCTCATGGCTTCTTGAAACTGAACTTGCACTGCAATCTACACCGTCAGCTCTCCTGGGTCTCCAGTTTGTAGAGGAGATGGCAGGTTAAGAGACTTCTTAGTCTGCATAATCATGTGAGCCAACTCCTTATGTTAAGTTTCCCATGTGTATGTAAATATGTGTGCATACATATTCTATTGTTTTTTTCTCTCTCTAAAGAACATTAAGTAGTACAGAATATATGTGTGTGTCTACAGTCATACACAGAGAGAGCCAGACAGATGGAGAGAGACAGCTATAGTAAGGAGTTATATATACACCAAAAAATTAATAGTGAATGGACTTAAAACTTAAAAAAACATGTTTTTGCTTTTTTTAATTTCCCAAGGTTTAAAGGGTATGACATATAATGCTATCAAGAAAACATCTTCAATTTTTTAAAGAAAAATTGGGCAAAGCTGTTTCCCTGTGAAACCTGATTAATAATAATACTATAAGGTGGATAAAGTTTATGAATACCATTCACCTGTATAGAGAAATGTAAAAGAGGTAGAGCTATTAGATTTCTATTTTCTAATTATTTAGAAAATATTGTCTTGTCTCCATTTAAGTGCCTTCTTGAAAGACAAGAACTTAATTATAATTCTGAATAGAAGCATGAATATCTAGTTGAATTTTGTCAAATGCTTTTTCTGTATCCATTCAGATGGTAATATGATTTTTATCCTTCATTCTGTTAATGTGGTATATTATATTGATTGATTTCACTATATTGAACCATCCTTGCATCCTAGGGATAAATCCTACTTGATCATGGTATATGATCCTTTTAATGTGCTGCTGGGCTTGGTTTTGTTAATATTTTGTTGAGATATTTTTTTCATCCGTGTTCATCAGGGTTATTGGCCTGAACTTTTCTTGTGATATTTTTGTCTGGCTTTGGTATCAGGGTGATGTTGACATCATAAAATGAGTTTGGAAGTTATCTCTTCTCAACTCTTTTGGAAGAGTTTAAGAAGGATTGGTATTAATTCTTCAAACATTTGATAGAATTCTCCAGTGAAGCCATGTGGTCAGGGCTTTTCTTTGCTGACAAGTTTTTGAAGGCAATCCAATCTTCTTAATTGTTATTAGTCTGTTTAGCCTTTCTTTTTCTTCATGATTCAATCTTGGCAGGTTTTTGTGTGAATTTATCCATTTCTACTAAGTTGTCCAACTTGTAGGCACATAATTATTGACTCTTTATAATCTTTTAAAAATTTCTGTGGCAAAGTTGTAATATCTTCTCTTTAATTACCAATTTAATTTATTAAGTTAAATTAAATACAGCTTTTGCTGTATCCTAGAAAGTCTCACATGCTATGTCTTCTTTTTTGTTGGTCGAGATATAAGTGAATGATGTAACAAAGCCTCCAGGATCCGATGTATTATTATAACATGGTTCAGTTATTTTACTAATCAATTTGTTTGGAGGACCTGCATATAATTTTATATAACCCGCTAGTTCCAATTATATACCCCACTGTATCAAGTAATTATGTTTTAAATAACTTTGTTTCTTGCACAGAAGATTCAGGCTATAGCACCTCTGGGTTGTTATAAAGAGTAATTTTAGGAACATGAATTTTTGGCCTTATCTATAAGTCTGCTTTTATATCAAATAGGCAATCTGGGAATGGAATGAGTTTTCCAGAATTTACAGAATGGGGACTCTGGCATCAGACAGGAAGGAAGTCCTATAATATCCTAGGTTTAAGACATGGATCATATGCAAAACTCTTATTATACTCACATATTGAAAATATTGAAAATATTAAAAATAAAAGCTAAGTGGATTTCCACTTCCAATGTAATAGAGTAAGAGGATTAGGAGTTACATTTCTGCTGTATACTGCTAAACAACTGGACAAAATATGTGAAAAAAAAAACATGTTTAGATATTGGGCAGCAAGCAGCATAGATTTGCTGTGAGCTTGCTTACTTTGCTTGATGATACAATCTGTGCCAGGGAGCAGGGGTGGGAATGCCAAACAGAGCATGGTGATCCCTCTAAATTGAGATGATCGGAATTCAGGGAGGCTGAGGTGGCTGTAAGTTGCAAAGAAACAGAGAGAAAGAAACAATGATAAAAAAAAATAAATAAATGAGGATCTCATTGAGTCAGCTGAATACTAAGCCAGCCATGCAGGCATCAGGCAAGATTCCACGGGGCTGTGCGAGAAACTCTCACGTGGCAGACAGTTTAACTCACTGGAACAGAAAGTGCTCATTTGTCACCTGGGGCTATGAGAGGAGCTCCTAAAAGGGTCAAACATTAAGAGTAAGGGCAAATTATCCCTAGATTGAATACTGTTCTAGGCACACCCATAAATAGTTTTAAAGTAAGCCTCTAAAGTGAGAGTGACACAACCTTTTCTTAAAGGACCCACTAGTAAATTTTTTACACTTTGCAGGCCACGTATGATGTCTGTTACATATTATTAGTCTCTGTTTTTGTTTTGTTTTTACAACCCTGTAAACATATGTATTAGTTTCTTAGGCTGATGTAACAAATTAATATAAACTAAGTAGCTTAAAATGATAGAAATTTACCCTCTCAGTTCTAGAGGTTAGATTTCTGAAATCACGGTGTCAATAGGGCATGCTTCTTCCCAAGGCTCTAGGAAAGGATACTTCCTTGTCTCTTGTACATTTTGGTGATTTCTGGAGAGTCCTTGTCTTGTAGATGCATCATTCCAATCTCTTTTCCTTCTTTACATGGCCCTTCTCCCTGTATAGATGTGTCTCCACATGTCTGTGTTACTTCTTCCATGGAGACTGGTGATTGGATTTAGGGACCAGCCTGATCCAGTGTGACCTCTTCTTAACTTGGCTATATCAAATTAAGTATTTCCCAATAAGGTTGCATTAACAGGTACCAGATGGACATGAATTCTTGTGGGGAAGGGTACCATTGTGAAAACCATTCTTGGCTCACAGGCCATTAAAAAAAATAGCCATGGGATTAGGTTCAGCTCATATGTCATAGTTTGCTGTCATAGTTGGCTGGTATAAGTCAGTAACATCAAATCAAACTACAGTAAACTGAAAGGCTTTATTTTTTACTATATGACTTAATTGTGAAAGGGCAAAAATATGAAAAAAATACTTTTAGACACAAGCATAATTTGTCATGTGTAGCATACCAGGGGCTATCCAATTAGAGCAGCAGAGTGAGGTAAAAAACACCCTAATAATATTTAATTAGAGGAGCACCTGGGTGGCTCAGTAGGTTAAGTGCCTACCTTTGGCACAAGTCATGCTCCGGGGTTCCTGGGATCTCAAACCCCACATAGGGCTCCCTGCTGAAGGCGCCTGCTTCTCTCTCTCCTTCTGCTCCATATATATAATTAGGAAATAGTCCTGTCAAGTTCAGCAAATCACTGCAGTTTGAAGTAGTTTATCCTTATATTTAATAAATAAATAAACAAATAAATAAATAAATAAATAAATAAATGAAATGTTTATTTATTAACATCTGAATTCAGGAGTACAAAGTTCAGATAAGAAAGAAAATTCTCACACCAGGGTAAAATAATAAAATATTAGCACTTAGTTTCCCCGACAGAGTCAGAGATAGTATCAAATAGTAATAAAAGTACAATAAAGAAAAAAAAGCTGCTGCATCCTTTTTGGTAACAATTTCTAGCCTTCATTGTGCTCTTCTTTCTTGCAGTAAGGTAACTACTTCCTTAACTGTAAGTTTACACTAAAGAGTTTCTTCACTTTATTCTAATTTCATGCCAGTAAAATTCTAGACGAATACACTTAGGTTGACATCACTACAGTTTTAAACAAGTTTTCTTATGTAAGAATATTTTTACATTAGCAGAATAGTTGTCAGGATACTACAGAGATTTCTAGCATACTCTGCAGCCTACATTCCAGTGCTACCCTACATTTGTCACAACTAATGAGCCAATAGTGAAACAAGATTATTAACTAAAGTTCATGCTTTATTTAGATTGTCTTAGTTTCTATGAAAGGACCTTTTACTGTTCTATCGGTACAGGTTGCCCTGCTGTCCAAAAGTAGAGCATCCCTGTGAAAACTTGCATAAGCCGAAATGGCATAAAACAAAGAAGCAATTGCCGTTAATTAATGCAGACACATATTTGAGCCTTCCCAGACCCCCAAAATAACCTCTTAAGTTTTTTTTTTGATACCTCGGGACACATCTTGCTAAGGGGTTCACAAAATAAATTGAGATAAAGCACAGATGCTCACAAACAAGGTCAAAGCTATGGTGGCTTGATGCTGAGATGCTGAGTGCTCCTCTTGGTGCTCATAACAGGTATGCACTGCCCTTGTAACAGCTTGCTACAAAACAGACACTAAATGCTATTTTTACATTTTGCCTTTAAAAAAAAAAAAAGCAAAGATCCACTTTGGATTTTTTTTAGTTAACAGGTACAGATGTAGGTCTTTCATAAAGAAGTGGCATAATATGAACTTTCAAAAATCAGGGGATACATAAATGCAATATCACACTACGTTTAGTTATCATGCCTCCTTAGGCTCCTCGAGGCTATAGATGTCTCTCAGACTTCCCTAATTCTGCTGGCTTTGAGAGTTTTGAAAACTAGTGCTCAGGTATGGGTACGTAATGAATTTCCTTCTATTCATGTTTGTCTGATTTAATTTCTTTCTTTCTTTCTTTCTTTCTTTCTTTCTTTCTTTATTCATTTATTTGAGAGAGAGACACAGAGGGAGTGAGCAGGGGGAGGGACAGAGGAAGACGGAGACAAGCAGAGTCCCTAATGTGGAAGGAGCCTGATGGTGGGTCTCAATCCCAGGACCTTGATCATGACCTGAAGAGGCAGAGATACAGGCAGAGGGAGAAGCAGGCCCCCTACAGGAAACCTGACGTGGGACTCGATCCCTGGTCTCCAGGATCACACCCCAGGCTGCAGGCAGCCCTAAACCGCTGCGCCACCGGTGCTGCCCTATGACCTGAACTGTAATCAAGAGTCAGACACTTAACCGACTGAGCCACTCCTGTCTGATTATTTCTCTAATGATTAGACTGAGATCATGGTGCTACTGGAGACTCGGGACTTCTCTGCACCTGAGACCTCAACCACCAGGCTGTGCCAGGTTCTTGATTTTACTACAAGAAGAATTCAAGGATGAGTCAAAGCAAAACTGAAGAGCTTTTATTGCAAAGCAAAAGTGCACACTTGAGAGAGGAGTATGGGCACACTTTGAGGATCTAAGTCATGCCAGATGGATATGGGATTCTGGTTCCTATAGGCAGTTGTAATCACAGGGCATAAATATCCACATAGAGTTCTGGAAAAAGGGGGGAATTTTTAAGAATTCTGAATATGATTACACCTGCTCTGTAACAGTAATGATGCATAGATGCAGTCTGAATTCTTTGTATATACTTCAAATGTCCTCCAAATGTACTAAGAATTCTCTGGTGCAACCGGAGAAGAGAGGTCATTCTCTGTTATTTGCAGGCCGACTGGGACTTGATGTGAATGCCTGCCGGCAGTTGAGCAACCTTGTGGTATATACTTTGTAGCTGGTCATGGTCTCTCACTCCATCCTTTATATTGTCTTTCTCCTTCATACAGTTGAAACCCTCATTGTGAGCTCATGCTGAGTGACTAGAATGTTGTACCTGCTGACAGACTTCTTCCTAATATTATTACAATACTAATTGACCCTGAATTTTCTAACATTATGTTGCACATGCCTATCATACTACATGTCTTAGAAATTATTTAATACTCAAATATGTTCCTTATTAAAAATAGTTATTCTACTTCAAAATAAATTATGTCATGTAATATTATCAAAGAGAGATCCCTAATTAATATTAACTTGCAAAATAAAATATACAATGACCCATTACTTGTTATCTAAAATTTGTTGCAATTTAGCTAGCTATTAAGTATGCACATTGGGTAAAAGACAAATTAGCACTGAAACATCAACAGCTTGTGGTTGTGAAGCCAGAAGTAATTTCACATTTACTTAATAGTTCTTAAAAGCATGAATTATTGTGGGATAAGAGTCACCAAAAGATAGAGCCTAAAATTAGAGCACTTTTAGTTGCATCATTTGCAAAATTATAGGTTTTGTAACAGAGAAAATAGGATTCCTCTCAGCCTTGGGACCTTTGTCGTAAAATATTTCTACTTTGCTTTTTAGATGTAGGTTTTTTCCCTATTATTTAATTATCAGATTGTGTGAAAAGATGCAATTGTCCATTTTGTAATACTATGAATAACTTTGTGGGAAGTATTAAAAAGTCAATAACATCCAATGATGGTGAGCCAACCAAATAGATACAGAAAATGGATTTCTGGTTAGGCTATAACTGAACTTATTGGACGGCCCGGAAAGTAAAAGAGCTGCCAAAGGGAATACACATTATGACTTCCACAAAGTGATATCCACTGATTGATGTATTATGTAGAAGAGAATTTATGAGAAGGGCGATATGTTAGGGATATTAAGATCATTTTTCTTGTCAGAAATAAGTGGTGCACAGCCTTCTTAGCTCTTGCTAACCTGTAGACTTAGGTTTTCAAAGTATTTGTTTTTCATGCTATTGTATATGAGACAAGTTAAAAAAATTAAATGTAATTACTATCCACAACTAAAGAGAGAAAAAAAGTGGAGATTGGTAATTAATTGTTCCTAGAATCATTATATAAAAGAGAATCTTCTTCTCTAGGTTAGGCTTCAAACTTTACTTTTGGGTTCAGTCTACCAAAACTGGGATATGGTTTTTCATAGCCTATTTTTAAAAAAGATTCTATTTGTTTATTTATTGACAGAGAGAAAGCAAAGAGAGAGAGAGAGAGAGAGAGAGCACGAGGGGCAGAGGGAGAGGGAGGAGAGGCTCTCCACTGAGCAGATGCTCAACCACTGGCCATCCAGGTGCCCCCAAATCATTTCTTTTTATGGTAAAAGAAAAGCCGTGATCATTTCCTCCAGGACCCGAATTTGTACAGTATCCCTTTTATTGCATTCTATTCACCAAAGCAAATTGTAAAGCAAGCCTAGCGCCAGGGGCTGTAGTCACTGCTTCTTGAGGAGAGCAGCTGCATATATTTGTGGCCATTTTTGAATAAACCATTACCAATGATAATGGCATCAGCATAAATACATAGATGTGACTACTCAAGATTTTATTTTCTGAGCCAGAGCTGCTACATTCCAACTACTTTCTTTGTATTTTAACCTATTATCTAATCTACATTATATTATTATATGTCTAATCTCTATATATTGAGGACCATTATTGGGTTATTTCTTTCCTTTGTCATTAAGACAACTAAATACCAAAATGTGGCGACTTAAGATATAAATAACATGTTTACCGGGCAAAAAATTCCATTTTATTTTTCTCCTCAGTTAAATCTGGGAAATGTGTGAATGTTGTAGTACAAAATATTTTAAACATATAATGGGCTGTCTTTTAAAAGAAGCCAGACACAAAAGGCCATATATTGAATGATTCAACTTATATGAAATGTTCGGAATAGAGAATCCCATAGAGATAAAACAGATAGTTAAAATACAGATAGATGGATACAAATTTAAAAATAAATAAAATAAAAATTAAAAATGGATGGATAAAAATAGGTGGTTACCAGAGTCTGCTGAGAAGGGGGAGTGATGAGAGGCTTCCATGAGAAGGAAATTTTTAGGGCAGTGATAAAAATATTTTAAGATTTGTGGGTTGTGATGTTTGCACATCTCTGTAATATACTAAAATTCACTGAAGTGAACACTTTATGAGGGTGAATTTTATGTTAGTCAATTATATCTCAATTAAAAACTATATATAGATTCTTTAATGATCAATGTTACAATATCTTTTAAAAGCCCATTGTTGGACTTTTTAATTAAAAAGGACATTTTAGGGATGCCTGGGTGGCTCAGTGGTTGAGCATCTGCCTTCAGCTCAGGGCATGATCCCGGGGTCCTGGGATCGAGTCCCACATCGGGCTCCCTGCATAGAGCCTGCTTCTCTCTCTGCCTGTGTTTCTGCCTCTCTCCCTGTCTGTCATGAATAAATAAATAAAATCTTTTTTGAAAAAGGACATTTTATCTTTTTACTGATTCAGCAAAGTTGAATGATGTGTTAGATCAGCAGTTTGACTAGTATCTATGATTGTATGTCCATATAATGAACATGTACTCTGCTAGATAATGATTAATTAGTGTCATAAAATCATTGAATAAGACAATTCTAATAGGAAGAACCAGAAAGAGATGTTATGAGATTTGTTGCTTTTCAATAATTCTAGACTTACTAAAAGTAAAAAATAAATGTTAATATCTTTATTTGCATTACAATTTTAATAATTTACTCTTTCTTAGGGTTGATTGCAAAAAAAATCTGTCATCATAAGATTATGCTTATTTATAGCAACTAGGATGGGACAATATAGAAAAGTGTATATCTGGATGACACATATTCAGCCATCAATGGTGTATCAGGGTTTACTTAGGAAAATAGATCAAATGGGAATTTGCTCCATTTATGGGAATGCATGATTTACAACAGAAATTAGAGCTTTCATATATATATATATATATATAAAAGCTCTAATATATATATATATATATATATATATATATATATATATATATATATATGACATACTGTGGAAAGGAAGGTCTGAGTAATTTAAGGGATTCTGAGGATCAGAGAAAGTTACCAACAACGATAAGCTGAAGCATCTTTGGGAGACGATTGGAGTTTGTTGGAAAATTGCAGATGCTTTGCATGTCCGACTGCTAGAGGGATCAGAAAAGGAGAAGTTATATACAGATGTGTAGAAGCTGCCACTGCTAAGAAATGCTTAGGGAAATGCCCCTGGTCAGTGGGACCAAGTAGTCAGGAAGAAGAGCAGAAGCTAGAGTCTGCTAGCATGGCTACATTTACTGTCATTCTGCCTAATCTTCTGAGATGAATGTTTTTTTTTTCCTCACTCACATTCCATTTAGCAGTTAAAAATGAGAATGAAGTGGATAGAAATTTTTATTTCGATAAATGTTGAGTAAGTCAAAACTACATTGTGCAATAATATATAATGTAATGTACATAGCAGTTAAAAGAACAAGGGTGTTCTTCCCCTCTCCCTAGTAACCTTGAAGTCATTTAACACCAAATAACCTCAAACACTGATACTCATCACCTGTCCTATCCCACATGATGTCCTTTTCACAGAGTTAGTGGCAGGCCCACTAGTTATGGTAATAAGATGCTCTATCCTGGGTTAGAATGCTCAAGTTGAGTTTCTGCTTTGCTACTTACTCTTTCACTCTGGCAATTTATGATCCCTTAGGAGCTTCAGTTTCCTCATTTTTAGAGCAGAGGAAATGGTACCTACTTTAAAGAATTGCTATGGGAATTAAATGAGCTCTACCGTATGTAAGGAACTGAGCAGAGTAGGAGGCCAGGGTAATCTCTCAATAAATGATGATGCCCATTCCCTTCTAGCTATATATGGCAAATACCCAATGCTTCTCAAAAACTCATCTGGAGATAGTTATACTAGACATTAACTGCTTGCACATTCACTGGAGAGAAAAAGCATATGAAACTAGGAAATCTAAATCTTGGGGAAATATATGTCTGAAAACTTTTTGTGGAGAGATCAGGTGCTGTCAACTTTGCCATATTGTTCTGGTGACAGGAATCAATTTTATATCATGACTTAATGAACTCTCAAAACTTCAGAATGTATAAATTTAAATATTTTTCCATTGAAGCTGAATAATAATCTGTTTTTAATCTTATAAGTATTGGGACATTTGCATGAGAAAGCTTTTTCTTTTTAGACTTTATTTATTCATGAGAGACACAGAGAGAGAAGCAGAGGCACAGGCAGAGGGAGAAGCAGAGTCCACAGGGAGCCTGCTGCAGGACTCAATCCCAGGACCCTGGGATCACGCCCTGAGCCAAAGGCAGACACTCAACTAATGAGCCACCCAGGCATCTCGAGAAACCTTTTTCTAAATGAGTTTTGTTTCATCATATAGTAGAGTTTTTAGATGAGGAAATTCAGTAATAGTCCATGAGCATTAAACAGAAGAATGGAAGAGTTTATAGTAAGACATTCATTGAACGGAAAAAGTCCTCATCAAGAGAAAAGACAGTATGCCAGTCTGCTTAAAATTTCCTAATATTATTTGGTCAATTATGAGCTTTGGATATCCATAAAAATTATTATTCACACTGAAACAAGTAAGTAGGAATAAATGCTTTATTACCAGACTTAGCATATCTAAATTAATCATATAAATTAATTATACATAAAAGAATATTAGTCTCTTTCAGCATATATTTTGAAGCATAGTTTAAAAGATCAGAATACAAACAGATTAGAAGCAAAAAACAAGGGACACCTGGGTGGCTCAGTGGTTGAGCATCTGCCTTTGGCTCGGGTCATGATCCCAGGGTCCTAGGATCGGGTCCCACATTGGGCTTCCTGTAGGGACCCTGCTTCTCCTTCTCCCTCTGTCTATGCCTCTACCTCTCTGTGTCTCTCATGAATGAATAAATAAAATATTTGTAAAAAGGAAGTAAAGAACAAACAAACAAACCTTCCCCGCCCAAAAATCCACAAAACTTCAAAGGATAGCTACCTCAGAAAAATCTTTCAATTACTCTGGTGTTTTCTGAACGTTAGGTCAACATCATAAAACTCTGAAGGAGAATTTGTCAATGCTTTAAGCAACTCTAAGAATCATTTCTTTCTTGCAGAAATAGAAAATAATGACATTTACAATGAGTATTAAAATAATGTTTATCTGCATGTGTGGTTTATTGAAGTTTGATTAACTCTGGTCAGAAAGTTTATAAAACAGTTAAGAGACTATGGAATTTTCCATCTATATTAGCATCAAAGTAGAACTGCAACAATAATGCTAAAATGATCATTTACCTTTCATATCACTTTAACTTTTGAGTTCATCTTAAATACAAACCCCTAGAGAGCAAAGAAAATTTGGAAACCCAATAGAAACCATTGGAGAGGGATTGATTCTATCAAGAAGTGAGTCTTTTGAAGAAATGTCTAGAAAATGCCTAACTAGATGATTTTTCCTACCAAATTCCTACCAAAGACATAGCCATAATCATAGCAGCATTGTTTTCTAAATGTAGAAAATCATATAAAGTGGGTTTTCTATTACATTCCATGTCATATATATTAAATAACCAAAGTTAAAAAATTAGGATCATGGGAATACTAAGATCATGGGAATATCCCTCATCCATTTAATTACTTCATAGGTAGCACCCAAATTTAGGTATTAAAAAAAAGAAAGGAAAAAAGTCACGAAATACACTAGTTCAATTATAGTGTTTACAAATTGCAGTGACATTTTTGTTCTTTTGTCCCCTCCACAAATAGTTATTTCAAGTAGAAGACAAAGTGCCCCTTTAAAACAATGCTCAAATAGTCTTCCCATCAATCTTAGACCACATTTCAAAGTCCTTACTAAGGTCTATAAGACATTACATGGTATGTCCCCTTTTCACTCCCCTTTTCCTTTTGTCATCCCCCTCACTCCACTCTTGCCATTCTGGGCTCTGCTGTTCATGGAACAATCATTCTTGCATTTGTTCCAAAGTTTGGACTTGCTATTTCATAGGACATTCTCTTCCAGACACTTGTGTGGTTTTCCCTAACTTCAAGAAAATATCTACGCAAATACATCCTATTCAAAGAGATTAGACCTGCCCTCTGCCCACCCTATCTACAGCAGCCATCCAAATTCTGCTTCATTGTCTTATCCATCTTCTCTGTCAAGCATTTTTTTCACTAGCTATCTGCAAATTATATACATATCATATATATATAATATGTATATATATATATATATAATTTTCCCAGGGAGGAAGACTGGGTTATTATATATATATATATATATATATAGTTTGTGTCCTCAAGATCTCCCTGTAAGCTGGGTTCAAGGTTATTTTGCTCAATGAGGTGGTACTTGACAGAACTAATTACTAAATATTGATTTTAACTTTTACCAATTATGCTATTTTAATGAGTTTGCCCTTGTTAACCTATTTCAGGAGTTTATGCTTAGACAATGCTTCGTATTATTTTTACTTGCCATGTAACTAATAAATACATTTGCAAAAAGGCATTTTAGAATTTAGAAATGCTATGTTGAAATGTTTCCTTATCTGTTCAATATTCAATCATATTCCTCAGTGTGTTTTTCTTAAAGCCTGTGTTTTTACATATCTTATCAGTTATAGAATGACTTAAATATAATAAAAATCTCTTTAATTGAATTACTCAAGACTGAATCAGTCAAATCTCAGGAGACTTTATAATTTCATGCACAAGCTAAATTGTATTATGCTTTGTTTAATGGAGCTAAGAATTTGGTGATCTCAGTTAATTATGACTATTTATTATTCTAATTAGAAACATTGATTTAAAGTGACTTGAGTCCGATTTTTTGAAGCAGTTCTTTCCCAACATATTGCTTCTTTAAATGCTATTGAATTCTAGCATTTGACTGTTTACTCCATTTACTTGAGTTATCCAAATTTGCATGATTAGAAGGTTTGTATTACAGAGCTATACAAATATATCTTTTTCATTGTGAGATAGAAAAATATTAAAAAATGAGGCAATGTTTATATTATATATTTTATTTACTTGTTTGAGAGAGAGAGAGAGAGAGAGCGAGCACAGGAAGGGCATCAGGCGAGGGAGAACCTTAAGTAGGCTCCATGCCCAGCATGGAGCCCAATGCTGGGCTTGATTTCAGGACTCTGAGATCATGACCTGAATTGAAATCAAGAGTCAGATGCTTAACCGACTGAGCTACCAGCAATGTCTGTATCATGGCGTTCCTAGTGTACTTCATATGTTGTAAGATTTCATCACAATCAATATCAGTTAATCTTTTTTTGGAAAATTACATTTCAAAAAGACACATAAGGAATTGAAAAGATGTTTTCAGCTAAGCTATTTATATAAGTGATAAGTTACAAAATACTGACATCAAAATGTTATATTGTATACCTAATGAAAAAAACTAATTATTTGTATTGATTTAAGATATACTACCTAAATTATAGTGGGGCTTTCTACTTTTTAATCAAATGTTTCTCATAACAAAATCAATATAGCATTTTACAAGATACTTTGCTCAATATGTGGCAATTCTCTGTAATGGTTACTCAGACACTGATCCTTCCATTCTTCTCGTGGATCTACTGAAAAGTTGTTGATGGACTGTTAATTCTTTGAAGTACCAAAGTACAGTTGATACTCTGTAATTAATAGTATAATTGACAATTACATCACAAAGACAAAAATTAACATGAACAAATTAACATTATTTAGTTTCCAGGGTCTTTTATCTTTTAAAATATGCAAACTTACAAAAATCAACTTGAAGTCTGTGTTTTTGAAGGGCATATATATATATATATATACACACACACACACACAGAGATATATAAAATCTTCCACCATTTCCCAGGGAGGAAGACTGGGTTCATGTCAAAGATTTAGGGAATTTAGAGATAGATCTCATAATTAACCTTGACCATTGATTCTTGTGTGCATCCCATCTGCCCACTTCTTGAATGGAAGTGATTATGACATTTTTCCTATGCCTTTGGTGTATGGGAGTCAGAAACTTTTCTTTAGTTACATGTTCTCAGATCAAGAATAAGTGTAACAAAGAAAGAGCCCAAAGAGGCTTTCAGTGCCTGGATCTAATTTAGCTTTCAAGTTCCTACCTAATAAACTTGAGACTGTTGGTATATTGGGGTGAGAATTTTGTTTGCATGGGGAAGAAGAGTATATATTTCTCGTGAAAGGAAACAGTGTTTGTTACCAAAGGAAAGAATGTGGCTACTTAAAAATTACCTACAAATCCTGTGTGGTACACTTCTTATGGAGGGAATGTCTGTGCTTCCCACCTCCTCTTATACCTGTCCCATCTTAAGCCTGAAAGTTTTGTGCCCACTGTGACCAGAAAAGTGGACATAACTTTATGGAAGTTTATTGGAACTTCCATAACTTTATTGGAAGTTATAGGACATAACTTCCAATGCTAGGTCATGAAAGGCCATGAAATATCTGTGTATTTCACAAGAAAACTCATTCTTAGGGCCTGAAGCCACTGTTCTATGACAATGCCACATGGAGAGGCCACGTATAGGCTTTCCAATAAAATAGTTCCAGCTGAACTCAGCCTTTGCCTCATAATTTTTATTACATGCTAAACAATATGAATTTCACATTGTTGAGGGCTGGATATTTCTGGCAGCCAGTAAAGTTCCTTTCAGGGAACCTTGATCTCTTCAAGGCTTCTTGAAAACGTTATGTGGGCAATGGGAATTAGCTTTTTCCCAAGGGCAACTTTAGCCTTACTTTTCTTGGGACTCTACTGAAGTAGAGTTTCACAAGAATTCCCAGAAAATTCTAATTTCTAACAGTTCCAAACTTGAAAGTCTCCTAGTCCTGTTGGGATCCTTGGAAACTTTTACATTTCCTCCACCAGTCTTTGGTTGGTCTTACATATTTTAACCTTATGCACATAGGTCTTAATATTAATAGCAGTGTCTAGAGAACACTTTTGCAGATTTCTGGAGCACTTTAAAGACCTAACTTTCTCTGTAGTTATTATGCCTAGCCAATCAGAGGCTCTAGCATGTCCTAATTCTTGTCTCTCCTCAATTCAGCAAGGTTTCCAGGCTCTTCTTAGATTTCTCCTCCCTGTGTAACTGAACCAATCAATGTGAATTTGTACCAGGTTGAGTTGTGTCACAAAGAAAACTTTTATTTACAACAAATAGGGAGATCACAAGGAATGGCTTCCAAGGCTGTGATTCCCTGAGCAAGAGTGGATGGGTTCCTTTTATTTGGGATTAGAATGAATATTCAGATAGGAAGCCCTGTCATTGGATGTCAAGGTGGGCCTAAGTTCGCACAAGCGCCTTAAGGAAACATGGCTACATACACACATTGTATGTTATGTAAATGAGGCTTGTGTTCCTCCTTGGGTGGAGATTTTAGTATTATAATGAAGTAAAGGTAGTTGTTGATCATTCGAGTCACTCCAAGGTCCCTGTGTGTTGGCACAAGTGAGGGATGACAGTGAAACTGATCTGGGTGGTCTGGGCTGACTGGAGGTTTTGTCAGGGCAGTTGCTATGGCTTCAGGGGTGGTTTCCATTTCCATCTGCCTGAGTTAAGAGATAGGCTAGAAAGAAGAGCTTAGGGAAAAATGTCGGACAAAGATGTGGGACAAGGAGGGGAGCAGTCAGGTCTTGGGGTATAGCTGGTGACACCTGCACAGTGGAAAATGCTTCCAGGTAGAAAATTAGGTCAATTTTGTGGGGTTCACTTCACTTGTCTCCATTCTGTCAGTGATTATAGTCTGATGCTTCCCAATGTATGAAAACAAATTATTTCATAGAAGTTGTCTATTCTGCCAATTATTTAGAGTAGGAGTGTAAGTTCAACCAATTAACCAGTTATTCCATCATGACAGAAAGCAGAAGTCTCCATTTGAATTGAATATCTAGGGCGGGGGGTGAGGGTGAATGGGTGACGGGCACTGAGGGGGGGACTTGACAGGATGAGCACTGGGTGTTATTCTGTATGTTGGCAAATTGAACACCAATAAAAAATAAATTTATTATAAAAAAAATGAATATCTAGCCTAGGCAGAGGACTGTGCATAAAGGAGGAATACCCTCTCCCCAAATATATGAAGTTATAATATCATTATATTGATCATCAAAATTTTTGAAAATATTGTTATATGCACTTTATTCTTTGTCAGAGAAAAGTGCCAATAAAACTACTGGAAACAAACATCATATTATATATTACTATAATAGTCTTACAGATTCCAATAATTTCAGAAATTTGACATTTTTCTATTTTTATAAGGATGTTAGTGTGAAATCTAAATAAAAAACTCAAGCCCTTGAACTATATTTACAGTAAAGCTTAAGCGGAAACTTCAAACTACAGAACATCATTTGATGTTACAAACTCAAAGGAAGGGAAGATATATAGCTAAAGTAGTTTCTCTATTTAAAAAACAAGGAAAGCAAGAGGGGAAAAGGTTTTTTCAAGAGACAGTTAAGAGACAATTTTATGCTAACTTATAATGGCCTTTCTTCCTTTTAGTAATAAAATAACAGTTCATATCTATGCATAAGCATTTATGCTCTTCACTTTGATGTGGACCTTTTCTGAAGGCAAAATTTATCACATTTGCATAGGTAGAGTTGGAAGGCTTGTCAAAAGTTATGCCAAACAGAGGGACAAACACAAGTTTCTGCTCACGTATTTTTTATATTCAGTTAGTATGCCACAAAATAAGCATAGTCATTGTGTATTCTTACAGAAAGACTGATGAATTCTGTTTTAAAATGATTCATTTCAAAAAGGTAAATATGTATTTTCCTGAATAAACTCTTGATAATTCCCACAAGGCACTATTCTCCTTGACTGTTTCCTCCCGACAACTTCCAACAAGTTTGATTTCTTCTTCAGTTTTTGATGCCCTAATTTTTGCATCTCTATTTGTAATTCTTTCCTGATTTTGTTAACCCCAAATAGCATTCATAATTGAGCTGTTAGGGTCAACAGCTGGGAGTAACAGCTAGGAAGGCCAAATGGAGAATTCTTATATGGTACAATACATAGTACCTTCCCTAACTCAGGAGCAGTGTCCACAACAAATTCCATGCTCTAAGAAAAGTAGGCACACTGCATTGATCCAGAGTATTTGTTCAATACCTTAGAAGTACTTACACCAGTTGGACTGCATCTTTTGTTAGTGCACAGCATGCAGAGAAACAGTGGTAAAAGGCACTTTGGCCACTCTAAATTTAATGTGAGCTCTATTCTTTAAATTCTGTGGCACTTTTCCTTTGAAATGTATATTCCAAACTTCAAACTTTAACTATCAGTAATGATTATGATCTCATGGGCCCCAGAAGAAACAAGAAAATGGCTCCGGATTCAAAGAGAAATTTGAAACCTGACATGATATTTGAATAGAGTAAGGCATTAGCATTTACAAAAGAAGCTGTTTTCCAATATGTGTATTTTAGCACATTTATATGCAACAGTCATAAAAATGAAACATGAGGTTCTCATCTGCTTGAGTACAGAAAATCAGTTTTGGGCTTTATAGCCGAAATGCCTTCTCCCATGTGCTGACAAATAGTTCTCGCCTCCCAACTACCAACTCAACCTCTGAAGATACAATAAATACAGTTAATGTCACAGTTGTCATCATTGCTAACGCGGCAAACTAGTTTTTTTTTGTTTTGTTTTTTTTTTTTTTTTTTTTAGCCTGCTTCGTTCTTGCTGTAGCAAAATATTTCCACGCGTGAATGACTGACAATAGAAGGCAATAACCGTACAGTAGTGAAGAGCCCATGCTCTGGATCCGGGCTGGATTCAAACCTTGGTTCTGACATATTTACCAGCTGTGTGATCTGGGGCATATTACTTAACGTCTCTGTCCCTCCGCTTCTCACCTGTAAAAGTAAATAAATAAATGAATAAATACATAGATAGATAAATAGATCAATGAATGATTGAATGAATAAATGAATAAATAAATAGATAAATAGATGAATGAATGATTGAATGAATAAATGAACAAATAGATGGATGAATGAATGAATGAATAAACAGATAAATGAATGATTGAATGAATAAATGGATAGATAAATGAATTATTGAATGAATAGATAAATAGACGAATGAATGATTGAATGAATAAATGAACAAATGGATGAATGAATGAATAAATGAACAAATAGATGGATGAATGAATAAATGAATAGATAGATAAACAGATAAATGAACGAATGATTGAATGAATAAATGGATAAATAGATGGATGGATGAATAAATAAATAGATGAATGAATGAATCAATGGATAAACGAACGAATGAATGAATAAATGAATGGATAAATGATAGATTAATGAATAAATAAATAAATGAATGCATGAAAAATGAATGAATAAATAGATGAACGAACGAATGAACGAACGAATGAACGAACGAACGAACGAATGAATGAATAAAAAACAAAAAGAATAAATCAAAAACCTAGATTTAGAAAGTGCTTAGCAGCCCGTTTTTCCCGCCCTCCTCGCGTTTTCCGGGAAGGCCGCTTTTGTACCCGCGGGCGGCGCGCCCGGAAGGGCACCTGGCAAACGCTGAGCTCCTCGCGAGGCCGCTGCTCTCCGTGTTACCGCCGTCCCCGCTCACGCGGTCTTCGCGATCTTCGCGACGATGACGCGTAACCGGCGTGGATCGTCGGCTCCCGGCACCCGCCTCGCCCCGATCTCCCCCGGAGCCGCCGCGGCGCGGGGACTCGGGAAGCCGCTCGACGGCGCGGGCGGGTGCCGGGAGCCGACGATCCACGCTCGCATCCACGCTCGCAAGCCCGGGCCTGGCGCCGGGCAGGGGCGCGGCGCTCGATTCCCTTCCCTGCCTCCGCCGGGCCCCTGGCGCGCATGCTCAGTGCGGCCGGGCCCTTGCCTTTGATTGCGGTTCTCCGGGCGGCCGCGGCGCCCCGGGGCTGGCTCGGGGATGGGGCGGGAAGCCCCCGGAGCTGCTGCTGCGCGGCGGCGGCGGCGCGGTGAGGAGGGCGGCGGCGGCGGCGGCGGGGGTTAGCGGCGGCGGGTTAGCGGCGGCGGCGGCGGCGGCGGCGGCGGCGGCCGCGGGGGGCGGGGGGCGCGGGGGAGGAGGCCGCGGCGGCTCGTGGGTGAGCGTCTGGGAAGCGCTGCCATGGCGTTTCGCAAGAAGAGCGCCAAGAACCCCCCGGTGCTGAGCCACGAATTCATCCTGCAGAACCACGCGGACCTCGTGGCCTGCGTGGGGATGTTCTTCGTGCTGGGGCTGATGTTCGAGGGCACGGCCGAGGCCTCCATCGTCTTCATCACCCTCCAGCACGGCGTCCCCTTCCCCGCGGCCGAGGAACGAGCCCCGGAATCCAAGTTCCTGTACTACTACGGCGTCAAGGACCTGGCCACGGTGTTCTTCTACATGCTGGTGGCGATCATCATTCACGCCACCATTCAGGAGTACGTGTTGGATAAAATCAACAGGCGAATGCAGTTCCCCAAACCGAAACAAAGCCGCTTCAACGAGTCGGGCCAGTTTAGCGCCTTCTACCTCGTGTCCTGTATCTGGGGCACATTCATCCTAGTTTCGGAAAACTGCCTGTCGGACCCAACCCTCTTATGGAGGGCCCCTCCTCACAACATGATGACCTTTCAAATGAAGTTTTTCTACATATCCCAGCTGGCTTACTGGTTCCATGCCTTCCCTGAACTCTACTTCCAGAGGATCAAAAAGCAGGACGTCCCCCGCCAGCTGGTCTACATCGGCCTTCACCTCTTCCACATCGCCGGAGCTTACCTGTTGTACCTGAACCACCTGGGCCTCGTCCTTTTGATGATGCACTACTTCGTGGAATTCCTTTCCCACATCTGTGACCTGTTCTACTTCAGTGACGACAGGTACCGCAAGGAGTTTTCCCTGTGGGCCGTTGTGTTCATCCTGGGCCGGCTTGGGACGTTGATCGTCTCGGTGGTGACTGTTGGCTTTCACCTGGCAGGAGGGCAGGCTCGGAACTCCGACGCCACCGCCGGGAACGTCAACGTGCTGGCCGCGAAAATCGCGGTGCTCTCGTCCAGTTGCACCATCCAAGCGTACATAACCTGGAATTTATTTAATGTCCAGCTTCAGAGGTGGATGGAGGAAGACGCTACCCTGCAGGCCCCAAGTGTGAAGAAGAAACGGACTAAAGGGAGGTCTTCCAGAAAAGGAACAGAAAATGGGGTGGCGACTGCGAACAGAGTAGACTCTCCCCATAAAAGGAAAGAGAAACCTTCCTAATGAGTTCCAAGCTGACTGACGCCTGGCCCCAAAGAAGTCTGCTCTGCTATGACATACCTGTGCGCTAGAGATTTTTTCTGTTCTTGAAAATAACTTGTGCTGTCTTCGATTTGCTATTGTTCTGATTGTTCTGTGTAATGTATTCTTTTTTTTTTTTTTTAAAGGCATTGGAGGGGAGGATGATTACTATGAGTGGGGAAAAAAATTTGATATGGACTAAGCTACTCATCATCAAGATGGTTCAGGGATCGCCACCATATTTTGTTTTGTTGCGTTGGAACATTTTCTTAATGATTTGCAGAGAGGACTAAAAACTCCCGCCTATCAGTGACACAGTTTCTTGCCCCTGCCAATCTTTTAGAGCGGTCGCAAGGTGGTCTGGTATTTTGAATATTCCCCTTTAGGGTAAAACGGAATTATTATAAAGGTGGAACTCAACTTCATTACGTTTTTCAGTGTTCTCTAATTCTTAGAATTTTTAAATTTTTGTTTGATTTTTTTTTTTTTTTTTTTTTTTTAGAACTTACAGCGGGAGGAGACATTTGTTAAAACCACCAAAATAATGATGCGTTTTATAGATAGCGGTTGTTAATGTTACATCCCCATTAAAAAAAAAAAAAAAAACCACTAATGGGTAATATGTGGAAATTTATTACCATATATTGAATTGAAATATCTTGAATTAATATAAGAGTGTTACTGGAGAGGTAAATCATTCTTGTCCATTTGAAACCCTTGTAAACTAGAAATGAAAAAAATTAAATATTTACTGTAAAAGGACATCGGACTTAGTGTTTTTTGCTATGTTTCTAAAAAAATTATTCTTACTGAGGCTTGTTATAAGTTTGGTATCCACAGCATCTTGGAAAAATATTGTTTAACCTGTAAATCATTTTGAAGACGCTTTTCTTGATGTCTTGATGTCAGCTAATTACATGCGGAAAACACACTAACCTAAAGTAGTTTGGAAATTGGGTAGGTAGTCTTATGAAAGGCTTGTCAAAAATGCTATTATAACTATAGCACCACTAACATCATTAATTGGGAAACATTCATCTGTATGAGCCCTACTTTGGATATGTGGTACACTAAAGTGTATGTGGGTATATAGTTGTATAGATAGTATCATTACTGAACCCAATAGAAAGAATGGCCTGTAGTGGGTATTTTATTTATCTCCTTTTCTCAACCTTCATTTTGATTTCTTTTCCATAATGTGAGTATTTATGCTTTTTTTTCAGGAGACAATGCCTGAAAAATATGCTAGCATAAGGCCATAGATTTCCCATTCTTCGCTTTCGTCCCACGACATCTCTCATCTTTGATTTTGATAGCCTTCTGTTTGGTTTATTGTGGGTAATTTGGCTTTTCCAGTCATGGAGGTCTTTGGAAATTAAATGTAGTATACTTGTATTGCAGATTAAAGACAGAAGAGCCACTCTTGGCCTAGCTTTCTTTTCTCTTTGCTTTGAGAAGTCTATAACAAAGCAAGATTGTTTCTTTTTAGACTATAGAATCCATCATTCTACTCCCCCATCCCTTCAGTTGC
This sequence comes from Nyctereutes procyonoides, assembly GCF_905146905.1. Classification (NCBI taxonomy): domain Eukaryota; kingdom Metazoa; phylum Chordata; class Mammalia; order Carnivora; family Canidae; genus Nyctereutes; species Nyctereutes procyonoides. Next base: position 1,987,612 of record NW_026575130.1, read on the forward strand.
TGTCTTGTTGGTAACACATGCCCTGAGGCCCCCAAATTAAATAACTCCACTTTGACCAACCATTGTGCAATCTTAAAGATTTTCAACTTCTCATGTAACAGAGTGCTCTTTCTCACTTGCCTCACTTTTAAGGAGTTCTAGTCTGTTACCTTGTAGCCCCACTCAAGGTAACAACTAACTTTTTCTTTTCTTTTTTTCTTTTCTTTCTTTTCTTTTTTGATTTTATTTATTTACTCATGAGAGACACACACACACACACACAGAGAGAGACTCGGAGACATAGGCAGAGGGAGAAGCAGGCTCCCTGCAGGGAGCCCGATGTGGGACTTGATCCTAGGACCCTGGGATCATGCCCTGGGCCCAAGGCAGATGCTCAACGACTGAGCCACCCATGTCTTCCACAAAATTCTTATCCATTATATACTTCAGCTGAAAGTAATTACAGGCCTGACTCAAAGTGGCAAATGATTACAGGAAGATTAGCTCATGTAACTGACAATTCCAAGAGTTAAATTGGACTTAACACTAAATATGATTAGGGCCTAGATGGATTTCCCTGGGATTTTCTTGGCTTTGTCTCTCTCAGATTAACTTTCTGCTTGTGAGCAAATGATTATAGCAGTTCTAGACTTCATACCTGCATACTACATAGTAGAGAAGAAGAGATAAAAACCAGATTTCTAGAATTCAGAACACTGAGAGTTACCTTTAGTGAACTCATTTGGTAAAGGGGTATACTGGTTTGATTGGTCAAGTTAGGTTACATGCTTCACCTGTGAAAAAAAGCAAAGCATATTTCTTGTAAAATACGGGTTCATGAAAGGTAGTGAGGTTATGGAAAGAGAAAGGGGGAAGGATGCTGTATACATCTCAACTCCCCACAAAAATGAGTTGTCAGAGTATAAATTTGTGGCAAATTATGTAGCAATGCTACAAATGACATTCAGCAATACAAATTAAGTCACTCTTTAATACTACACTCCAAAAAAAATATCCTGCAATAGATCTTAGTGTGATAATTTGATTTCTGTTAAAATGGACCATGTGGAAACAAAATTTCCATTATGATTACTCAAGGTATTATTAAAGCAGGCATTCATTAGCTCAAAGAAAACACAAATAGCTAGTCACCAAAAGTTGCAGAAGTCATAAAGGTATGTCTGATATTTGAATTTGAAGATTTTGTACTGATTCATTGGCATCAATGACTGCCAAACTTTATTCCTTAAATAAGTCTACAGGTATAGATTTTCTAGGATGTATTCAAAGTAAATTTTGTTTAAAAGAAGATTATTCTAGCACCTAAAAGTGTCTCCCATTTTTCCTAAATAGTGTAAATGTGTTTTTCAACCTACATATTTCATAAAAGACAAGCAAATTTTAAGCCCTGTTATTTTCCTGGTGATCAGTATAATTCTCCATTTCATTTCAATTAAAATAAACCCCGATAACCTTGTAAATATTTCATTTATCTCTCTTTGGTATTTGTTTACCTGTAGAGGAAATATGTATAGCCAATAGTGTATTAACCTGGAATGGGTTTAAGAAGATGACTTGCAACATTAATAGTTTAAAATTTATTGAAGACAGAGTATAGTCTGATATTATTTTTAAAATTATCTATCTATCTATCTATCTATCTATCTATCTATCTATCTATCTATCTATCTATTCATAAGAGACACGGAGAGAGAGGCAGAGACATAGGCAGAAGGAGAAGCAGGCTCCCTGCAGGGAGCCTGATGCTGGACTCCATCCCAGAATCCAGGATCACACCCTGAGCAGAAGGCAGATGCTCAACCCCTGAGCTACCCAGGCATCCCGGTATTTTTAATTTGGAAAAACAAGGGTAAAATGTTAAGTTTTCACATAATTAGACTAAATGAGAATAGTTTAGTAAAATAATAAAAGACTTACTACTGATGCTTTATACAGGAAATGACATATTGGAACAGTTCCTGAGAGGAAGTTCTTGCAGGTGAAAACATCTTGAGATGTGGAAATATCCTTGAGAATGTGGCTTGTGGAGTGTGTTGGAACCTGGGTATTTGTATTATGGCAGAGAATGCCTCTTGGGAGCCCAGACCAATATAATCTGGAGACAGAAGGGGGGCTGGCATGGCAGGAGAGGATAGACAGTATGAGTGAGTACATGGAAGTAATTGAGGCTTAATGACAGATCAGATTACCAGAGAATTCACACCCTCCCATCTCCTGATTTTCTCTGGAAATAGAGGAGTTTTGTGGGGTTTTTTTCACCACCATCTTTAAATCATACATATCTTAGGAGGAACTATGCACACTGACTAAAACACAGTAGTACCCGCAAATTCCTGTCAATTATGGAGAAAAATTATAAGTCCATCATCTAAAAAAATCACACATTTCCAAATATTAAACTGGAAGTTTTAGGTATTCAATGAGTATGAAAGAAGTCAAATGGTAGACCATCTCCCAAGGCAATTCACCTGCTTCTTCCCGAATCCTGGCATCATGTGTTTTGGGCTACTGCATTGGGTCAGCTAATTATTATTTTTTTTTTAACAATTTGAAAAATACATTGATGTGCAAACTGACTGCTTGGGGGGATGTTTGCATAATTTAGGAAATGAGAAAACAATGTATTAAAAAACCAATGTATTCAAATTTACAAATTATATTTTAATATTCATGTTGGCAACTTTGTATTTATTGATTTGAGGGACAGCTTATTTAAATTAGACAATAAGACCAGTAAGATGTGGAAATATGAATTCTATCTTGGGATGTTAAAACTTTAAGTGTGTGATGGCTGAAGTGAAATTTCATTTGAGCACTAGGAAATGTTTTCTCATATTTTCTCAAGTCATGAGATCCTGCGCACTGACATGACTTGATTTGGTAAATGATGTTGGTGGTGGTGAAACTGATAATTTTTTTACTTTAAATTTGAGAATTCACTTTCCCTTTATTTAAAATAGATCTTTTGCCTGAATTATTGTGTAGCCATATTTCTTAACAGCAACGCCAGTACACCATTACTGTGATGTTAATTTAACTCTGTTCATTTTTAAATTCAAGCAAACCTTTAACACACGTCACATTCCACTTTTAGTTCCTAAATTTCATTAAATTGATATAAATTCAGCAAAGAAAGGTAATAATGTGATAAGTATTGGATTGTATGTCTCTAAAATGACAATGACAGTTATCTCAATAACTGCTATGAAGATGGAAAATATATGTATCATACAGTGTCATAAGTTACATGTGCATAGACTGGTTCATATGTTGCCTATATCTATCATCGATCTGTCATTACACACTCATATACATAGTCTCATTTACTATATGTGCATTTATGGATGCATATATATTCATGTATGCACATACATAAGTAGGTATTTTCCCCTATGTATTTAAGTTGTTTATTTTTTTAATAGACTAGTTTTTTGGAGAAGTCTTAGGTTTATAGCAAAATTGAGCAGAAAATAGAGTCCTCATATTATTCCTAATTCCCTCCCCTACCCAACCTTCCCCATTATTAACATATCCACTAATTTATATTGTACATAATAGTTTCATTGCCTAGAAGTCCTCAGTGCTCCACCTGCTCATCCTTCTCTCCCCTATTCATTTTTAAACACTGTGCAGATGTACAACATTGAGTTTTCCCTTATGTCTTAGCAGGAGGCAATGGAAAAGTGAGATAGTTCAAGCATAGCAATAGCTCCACCTCTGTATCTAGCTGATGTTTTATAGGGATTTCTGTCCCAAATGTATGAATTATTTTGACTAAATAATCCGCATCACAGATACATATATGGCTATATTTAAAATGTATAGAAATTCTCTTCTGAATAAATGCAGACTTATTTTAAAGACTTGCCAAATTCATATTACTATGGACTAATTTTCTTACATAAATGACAGAAAATAGAAATGATATGTAAAAACTTGATATGTTAATTCTGAATATAGATCTTTATAATGAAAGCATTTGAAAACATTGGTCTAGGTAAATTTCATTACCAATAAAAATTCAGTTTGTACCATATTCAAAATTACATTTCAGACTGAGTAAATGAGCTAAGCATTTATTTAGGAAAATCTAAGAGCATCAACAACCACTTCAGTAGTTATGAATACTAGAAAATAAGCTCCTTTGGTATCAAGTAATATATATTCTTCATCATTCCATCCTCATTAACTAACATAGTGTCTCTTAGTAATTTCTCAGAATTTGTTGAACTCAGTTGAAATAACCTTTTATTTCACTATTAAAACAAAGAAAATTAAGTACAACATTCTTTTGCTATCTTTTCTAATATTGACTTGCTTTCCCTTTTATGCCCTTTTCCAGTTTGAAGTATTTATTATTGATTTATTGTCAGTCTCCCATACCAGTTTGAGGTCTGGGATCATGAGTCTTTTTTTTAAGATTTTATTTATTTATTTATTTTTATCTTAAGTAGGCTGCATCCCCATTGTGGGACTTGACCTTATGACGCTGAGATTACGAGTCTCTGCACTACCAACTGAGCCATCCAGGTGTCCCGAATTCTTTAAAAGGTAAACTTAGCATCTAGCACAATTCTTAGGAGAGTGGATATATACAGTTAAAACGTGTTGACTGACAATGAACTTGATTTGTGGCAGGGTACACATTATTCATTGGCATACACATATCTTACAAAAACTAACATACGTAAACTTTAATATTTTGTTCTTAAGCCATTTAAGTGAAAGCCATGGTTCCAAACATTGGACTTTTCTTTAGAAAAGTCCAAGAGTCATGTATCATCATTCTAATGGTCTTTGTGATTTGCTAAACTCCGAAACTTGAGTGCTTTTTCTAAGAATTAAGCTGGTATGGCTTCTAAATGTGAAGCTACTATCAAAATCTTCAATATATGAATCAGAATGCCATTTTTAACGTGCACATGAATGAAAGATATGATAGTTGATCCACATCCTGAAAGGCAGTTTTGTAATGCTAAAGAACAAGGAGAGCAGTGATATTTGAAAGATGAAAATGACTAAGGCAAGGACCCCATCACAGAATCCAAACCTGAGTAATGGCTGGTGAGATAGGCAAAAAATAAGGGTAAACAGCATTATGGAACCAAAAAGAAAAGTATAATAAGAGAATGAAGATATCAGTTTTAGCCAAAACTATTGAGAGGTCAGGCTCCTTAAGATTAGAAATAAAAAAAGTCTGCACTTGGCAACATTTAAGTCACTGGAGACATTGGCAAGATCACTTTCTGGGGAATGATGGGGATGAGAGCCCTACTGGAATGGATTAAAGAGAGAATGTGAGGTAAGGATATGTGATATGATACTACAAATACTCTCCAGCAAATGTTTCTGTGAAGAACAGATAAATGGAAAAGAGTAATGGTGCTCTTATGAGGGACAACTGGGTGGCTCAGCAGTTGAGCGTCTGCCTTCAGCCCAGGGTGGGATCCTGGAGTCCCGGGATCAAGTCCCACATTGGGCATCCTGCATGAAGCCTGCTTCTCTCTCTGCCTATGTCTCTGCCTCTCTCTCTCTCTCTCTCTCTCTCTCTCTCTCTCTGTCCCTCATGAATAAATAAATAAAATATTTTTAAAAATGATCCTCTTATGCAATAAGCAAAGAGGGATGTGGAGTCAAGAGAGTTGGTTTTGTTGTTATAGTAGGGTTTTTTTTTTTAGGATAGAAGATATGAAGATATTAAGAATATCTGTATATTTGAATACTGAAAAAGACAAATCAGAATAGGAGATGACAGCTGCAAGAGCAAATCCCAATTACATGAGTCCACCAAAGAAAGGCATATACAGCATGAATTCCTGATTTGAAAAGAACACTTTTAAATTAAATCTCTAGTTTGCATATCTTCAGGAAACCTTTGAAACATCTGCATGCAGCAGACACATATAAGGAGATGTTTATATTTCCTTGCTCTTATTCTATATTATTGCATTATAGTAGGTATTAGATTTACCATTATGACCATTAAAATCCAAGTAGAGGTAGTAGTATAAAATATTTGAAAGGATGGCGTTAGTTGGGACACCTGGATGGCTCAGCGGTTGAGCGTCTGCCTTCAGCGCAGGGCGTGATCCCAGAATCTGGGATCGAGTCCCACATCGGGCTACCTGCGAGGAGCCCGGTTCTCTCTCTGCCTCTCTCTCTCTCTCTCTCTCTCTCTCTCTCTGTGTGTGTGTGTCTCTCATGAATAAATAAATAAAATCTTTTTTTTAAAAGGATGGTGTTAGATGATCCTTGTCCTTTTTTTTTTTCCCAATATGTGTTGTTCTAACTTATGCAATTTTTTCCCAGAAATGAAAATTAAAATTTATTTGAATGGAGAAGACATTAAATTAAGCATTTGCAGTTGGCCTCTCTCTTTGGCTAACATACTGACAAACAACTCATATAATTTTGTTAGGGTTGGGTGGATGTCTATTTCTGTCAATTAAAGAACTTGTCAACCTAACAGAGGGTAATTATCCCAAAAGAACAATAAATTGCCAACAGAAAGATTGCGAAATGTGTGCAAATACAATTTATTCAAGTAAGCAAAACTTACCATTTCTATTAGCATATATTCCATACTTCTCAAATACCAGGAGTATTTTAGATGCCTAAATTCTAATAATGCAACACATACCCATTACCCATACGAGTAAGTTTACATCACATTATAAGATTTTAAAGTTTTATTTTTTTAAAGCATAATTCTAGGTTTCCATAGGTTCAACCATCTTACCTTGTTAGGCCATTTATTCAGATAAATTCAAGCAACTAACCACCAGATATCTTTAAACTTTTATCAGAAAATAGCTTAACTCAAACAACTACTAACTCAGAGCCTATACAATGGTTTTAACCACAGAATAATTGCTAGAATTTTTATATATGTCACCACATTCCAAGGTAGAACTGAAATTAATATAGGCCTGCTGAAGCTGGGTGAAATCTAATATCTACAAATTTTATGTTCATCATACTAGTGATTAAAACTTATATTAAAGAGCAAAATGTACACTTATAAGATTTTTTTTGTTTAGCTCTTTATATCTTTAAAATATCTATAGCAAATTTTAAAATGCTATATCTAATCTATACATAGCAGAGTCAAAACTATAAACAAATCTCTAATTTTTTTGGAAAAAAAAAAGTCAAATAGTTAAGAAAATGGCCACAACCTGAAATTCAGCAAATACTGAATTTGCTGTTTATCATCAGCAGATAATGCATTTATGTTTGTCATCAGCAGATAATGAAAAGATATTTGAAAGTAACATATCTCTAGTCATAATGTACAGATATTTTTTTTTTTTGCTTTATTTTTGCCTTTTGGTCTTAGTTATTTTTTTCTCTCCTTTCCTTACTTTCCAACAAATTCAAATAATACAATGAATTTCAAAGGCACCAGGTGTTCATTTGATTCTGAGCTGTATTTTCTTTTTAATTGACGTTGCTATCTTTCCAATCAATTATCATGACTAGGACTAAACAGGGCTAATGACAAGTTAAAAAATAAAAGAAAGTGTGCTTTTTTGAAAATCTATACCAAGAAGAAAAGGGCCTGCTGATGTTTTTAATCAACTTCATTATTCCTATCAATAATGCTAATTCATAAAAAAATAACCCGAAGACTCTGAGAATTTATTAGCACTACTTAAATACCTAATTTCACTATATCTTGTAGGCTGACTTCTTAATATCATTACGTGTTAATGAAAAGGACATATTTTGAATGCAACTCCTCCCATTTGAAAATAGCCTATTAGTCACACTCTATCCCACACATACATATTAGTATGAAATTAAACAACAGAAGCAGAAGATGAATAGCATTACATAACAAATGTACATAGCATGTCTGATAAAATCATGTGATTGGGTAGAGAGAGAAAGATGTCCAAAAGATAATGAAAAAAAAAAAAAAAAAAAAGCCAGCAAGGGAAGGTCTCCATGAATCTCTGAAGTTTCCTTAGGCAATTTGTTACAATGCACAGGTGCCACATGAAACAGTCATTCCAGGTAAAATGGCATGGCTGTTGCTGGAGCTTGCTCCAACTTTGGCAGCCACGAACTTCTCTAAAATAGGAAAAAAAAAAAAAAAAAAAAAAAAAACTGCTCTAACTAACCTGCGCTTCTTAGGCCTAACTTCCACTCTGTGTTCCTTAGAAGAGAAGTGAGTCTCAGGAACCATTCCTCAAATATTACTGCTCATTTTCCAGACTTGGTGATGGATAGTGAGGATATAATGATACATCACATACCCAGCGCCAGGCTGTAGTTACTGGTATGCGCAGCATGAGACTCAGCCGCGGTGCCATATCCAGAAGCTGTCCAGACAGGCAGGGGGCCAAGTTTCCGTGGAAAGACAGATACAGCGGTGGAGTGTGCCTCGCCTCCTGCAAGGGCTCCAACAGTGATGCAGAGGTGAGTGCCCGGGGAGATAACCGATCAGGACTAGGCACAGTCTCCCCCAGTCATTCCGAAGAACAGAGTCAGGAAGCTCAGCGTTGCTGCCCCGGGGGCCTTCAGCCGCAGCGTGGCCCGGAGGCGCAGCGCTCGGGGGAGCCAGAGAGCCTAGTGCCCCAGGCCCGCAGCGCAATCAGTGGACTGGGAGAAGGGAGCAGTGGAGAGGGCACAAAACCTTGCGCAACGGGAACATTCTGTGCTGATCCGCGGTGACGTGGGGCTGCTAGAGGGAAGAACAGCTGAGAGCAACTCGGGAGAGTGTGTGTGACCAAGTATTACAGAGAGGAAGGCGAATTTAACAGAGCAGTCTCAACAGCTCCCGGAGGCCGCCCTTGTTGGAATCAAGTCACCGACAAAACTCCTCTGGGAATGATCGGATTGGTGAGGTCCGGAGAAAACAACTAGCCCACTAAAATATACCATACTGAAGACAATCAGTGCGACACATCACGTGAAAACCATTCTGAAAAAACTCCGCATGTTTAACTTGCAAAAACATAGGCACATTCTACAGTTTAACACGTGATTGTGTGAGAATGGTTGACAGCCTGAGAATATTTGTAAATCAGAAACGGAATCACGTATATCCACTTCAAATTTCCTACGAAATTCTATGACAGCTGTTTGGATTAATTCTTGGCGCCCTGATGGCAGCATCTCTGTGCCACATTACTTATTATCTCCCTGCATGATAGTCCTTAGGTGAATACCTAAGCCCTTGAACAATCCCCTTATCGGAGTCATTCTTTGGAATGTGACATTATTAAAGAGATATACTTGATCTCGGTTTTAAACCTTGGAGAGAAGAAACCATGAGTGGGTTTCTTCAAATGAAAGTGTCAAACAGGAATAGGCTCTGGCAGGGAAATCTATCCTGAAGTGCCAACTCGTTCTCCACTGAGCCGGTGTTATCAGGTTGACCTCCAGCTCGCTGGGGAGTGTTCTAAATGTGCAGTGCTGCTGGCCAGCAGCACGTATTCTGTGAAATTCCCAAAGATTGATTTTACTTCCTGGGGAAATACTATTTATTCGCATCTGTTTTCAAGGTTCTTAAGGGGGGAAAAAACAAACAAAAAAAATGCTTGTCTTCCCACTGCCTACAGGCAGGCTCAGAGAATGACATTACCATGCCTTTTAAAAAGTATTGAATTAGATGGCTAATAATGTTTTCTTCTAGATTATTCTAAAAAGAAAAATAGTTGGCATGTATTAGGGCATGTTTTACATAAAAAAGCAATTCTGGTATTGACTGAAATAATTTAAATCAATTGTTCTAGTTTTAAACAATAAAGCATAAAGGGGGAGAAAAGCCCTTTTCTTTATAGCTATTCTCATGGATTTTTCTTAAGAGATACTTTTACACGTTAGAAAACTTGTAAGAAACGTTTCACTATATTTACACACACACGTACACACACACACACACACACACACACATATATATATATATATATATATATATATATGTTTTAGTTTCTGTACTATAGGATTAATCCTCTTGGTGATTATGACAATAGCCTGAAATTCTTGAAGTTACTAAGAGTTCCTCATTATTTAATTTGTTTTTTTCCCCCAGTATATTATTTTAAAGTGTTGGAAGAAAAAAAAAGTCCTACTATGTAAGATTCTGGTGAAGTTAATCTATATGACAATTTACAAGACAAAATTAATTATTCATAAATAATTAAGGCTTAAATTCTTCATTTTTATTATCATTCTTGAAATCTGTTTGATTAACTAAGACATAATAGAGATGTTAAAAGATTCATATGATTGTAGGTATCAGAAAAAATACCTAACTAAATTTAAATGGCATTTTAGAAAAATCATATCTAGATTTGTTTTATGTTATTCATGAGATTCCATACATTATTATAACATCATATACATCAAAGCTTCATAGCTATTCAAGCTAGTTCTGACCATTCCATACTATTACATTCTGATTAGGGACATCATGGCATTTGCTGTGCTGCTTTAAGTTCTATATTTTGATCACTAGCTCCCTCACTAGAATGTAAGTATGTGAAGGAAATTGAAAATATTTGTGCAATTGAATGAATCTATTTGCAAAATATTATTTATTTTTCAAATTGGATAAGGCTGTTCTTATTTACCATGGAAATGGTATTATTTACAGGCAAGAAATTGAGCTTCATTAAGGTTTAGCAGAACAGAGGTATGATAAAATTTCAAGGAATTATTAGGATAAATGTTCCAATGATCTCCTATGTGAATTGTTCCTTGTATTACATATTTGACAACAGTAAACAGCTTCTTGTTCATTATCTGCTTACAGTCATAATAGGTTTAGGTAATTTATGTCCAATTAAGTTATAACTACTTGAGTATAGAGGTCTTATGCTTCATTATATGCCTTAAATTCCACAGTATACAGTATAATGGCCTGTTAAAGATGACACTTAAATGATATTTTTTATTGATTATAGTTGGTATAAAAGTATAATTCCACTCTCAACTCAGCAAATGTTAACCAAGTGCCTTCTATGGCCAACACCATGCTCAGGCCTACAGCTAACAGTGAGGAAATACAGTCCCTCACTGAAAAAGGTTAACAAGCAGGTGTAATAAGGTGCTTATTCTTCTTATTAGAATAAGCAATGTCATTAGGTGGAGTACTCATGCTATAGGAGAAACTAGTCTCATCTTAAAGTTTAAGGAAGAAGGTAAAGAGGTGATGATGACAATAAGAACTGTAGGAAAGTGTAGAGGTTGGGCAGTTCCAACAGCGAGGTGCACATTTTCCAGGCAAATAGCACACAGAAAGACTCAGAACTACCAGGGGACATGAAAATCTTGAGAGCCAGCAATATTGTTAGAATATAGAGCTCAAGTGAGGGAATATTATACTAAGAACTTTATACTGAGCTGAGATTAATTTCTTATCAATATCTTTCTTCTTTTAGCTCTCTGGCTTGGATAAACTAGCCACTGAGTTACTGTTTTTTGAGACAGAAAATGCAGGGGGAGAAATAAGTTTGTGGACTAACATCAATTTTATTTTTAGATACTTTGAATTGAGATGCTCTTGGAGCAGCAAAAATATCAAATAGTATCAATATTTCCAAAAATATGAGGAAATGAGGAGAAAGAGCTCTGGTGGAGATCAATATACTTTGGAAAGTCATCATTGTATAGATGATAATTGAGGCCAGATTGGAGGTTGAAATCTCAAAGATGGTCAAATATTCATGAAATCTCTATGAATGAATAGTTAAAAAAATGTGAAAGGACCTATGAAAGAACCCTTAAAAACACCAAATAGCATTTTTAAGGCTGGACAGATAATGTCTTTACCGAGGCAAATGCTTAAGTAAATCACTAAAACTGACAAGATCTATTCCTAGGAACTCTCTTCTGTGTGGTTCAACAAAAGTACAGTTTGAAATAAGAATTGGAGACATTAAATTGGCTAAATTATTTAACAAAAGGAACCTCTTTCATTTTTTCAGGAAATTGTTTAAATCATTGCCAAAAGTTATTTTACAAAGTGATAAGCATCTCACAATAAATCAAATAATAATTAAGCATACAAGAAAGCGCAGCATCATGAACATATGGTAGATGATGGAAAAGACTTTTTATATACTAATGTTAACAGATTTCTTGTACTAAGTACCAGAGATTTTAACTATGACTAGTATGTTAAAAAAAATAACATGAGCTTCAACATATTTTCATGAAACAGAAAACTATAAAATGTTATGTAGCTGACTTGTATAGAAAATAGAAGTTTAAGAAAAAATATATATATATAACAAGGAAAATATAAAACTCAATGAAGTAGTTAGACAACAAATTAGAAACATATAAAGTTGGAGGAGATGTCAGTCAAAAAAATATGCCAAAATAACACAAGGAAACAGAACATAAAGACTATGATGAGAAGGTTTAATGTGTGTTTAACTGGCGTTCCAGAAAGAGAGGCAAGAGAACAGAGAACATATTTTAAAAGGTAACAACTGGAAATTTTCCAGAACTGTTAAACAACATAAATCTTCACATCCAACAACCTGATAAATTTCAAACACAAAACACACATACACATACACACAGATATGCCTAGTCATATCCTTGTGTCACTTCAGAAAACTAAATTCAGAGAGATGGTCTTAAAAATTGCTATAACAGGGATGCCTGGGTGGCTCAGTGGTTTAGCGCGGCCTTCGGCCCAGGGTGTGATCCTGGAGTCCCAGGATCGAGTCCCGCGTTGGGCTCCCTGCATGGAGCCTGCTTCTCCTCTTGTGTCTCTGCCTCTCTCTGCGTGTCTCTCATGAATAAATAAATAAATAATCTTTAAAAAATTGCTAGAACAGAAGAAGTTAAAATCAGAAAAAGGAGAATCTGAGAATTGATTCTTTACAGTGATGATAATGTACTGAGAGAATCTCTGTACTTAGAGAAATTGTCACTGGTAATCTATAGCTGTGAAAATATTTTTCATGGAGATAGTACCACTCTTAGGCCACTTAATGGCAACTGTGACTTCTGTCCTAACCCTTTGGCTTTAGGGTTTCTTTTCCAGGCCTTCTTACCATGTGGCTAACTGACAGGGCTCTGAATCTCTGGGGACTTGGGGATATGACCATCAGAGCCTAGGACGTATTTCCTTCTACTTATGCTGTGTAGAGATATAGAACCCCAGAATTGTGCCCTTCAATTACTTCAAGTTACTCTTTAGACCTATGCAGGATAGGCTTTCTGCCCTAGGCTTTTCTGCCACTGGCTGGATGATAACCCTACTGTAACTCTTGTTGCACTCTCAGGCTTGAGGAGGAGCCAAAAGGTGGCTCTTTGAAGAGATGGGTGGGATTTTGAGCAGAGCACAGTCATGTGGCCACGGTGTCCACACTCAGGTTCTTAGGAGCCTCTGAGGTCAGAAAATGTAGGAGGGAGGAGAAGAACCAGGTGTCTCCAAGTATATTCTTGGACTGGGCTCTAAAAATATTAACAGGATTTTCAGAGGGTTTGTTAACAGTAGAATTTTGTTAAATAATTATTAAGGCAGTGTTTCACTCAAAAGCAAAAATGAAAAAGCAATTAGAAACATTCAAATATTCAAAAAAAAAGGAAGGGTAGAAAAATAAAAATTAAACAAGACCAACAGAAAGCATAAAACAGGAAAATAAATAAAATAATTAAAATTATCAGTTGTCAGCTTAAATCTAAATGATACAAATCTTCTAGCAAAAGAATGGAGTACCAGGGGTGCCTGGCTGGCTCAGTTAGTTAAGCATCTGCCTTGGGCTCAGGTCATGATGCCAGGGTCCTGGAATCGAGCCCTGCATTGGGCTCCCTGCTCAGTGAAGAGTCTGTTTCTCCCTCTCTCCCTCCCCCTCATTTTCTCTCTCTCTCTCTCTCTCTCTCTCTCTCTCTCTCTCTCAAATAAATAAAATCTAAAAAAGATATAGAGTACCAGACAAGATTTAAAAAATACTAATCTTTATACTCTTTAAAAGAAGCATATGTAAAATATAAAGAATGAAAAATCTTGAAATCTAAGAACACACACACACACACTTATACAATACACACACAGTTGTGTACATAAATTTATATTTATTTACGCATAAATTCTGCACAAAAGTGGTTGTATCTATATTCATATCAGACAAAAGAGACCATAAGGAAAAGAGTAATAGTGGCTATCTATATGAAAACTGCATGGTGATTAAAGCTTCAAGTTAGCAGGAAGATAAAATAATTTTAAGTTAGCCTGTGTCTCTGAATATAGCTTTAGAAATCATCTTCGAGTCAAGGTTCTCCAATTTAAGCAATAGAAAGAATAACCAGCTTAGGTAGAAAAAACTTTTGATACAAAATGAAGTGATTAGCTCATGATATCTGGAGGGCAGGAAGACAATGAGGAAACAGAAAATAATTCTAGGCTTTCATACCCGCACCCAAGGACACAGCGCCGGGAGCAGTCAGGGTCAGTGGCACAGTGCTGCCTGAGATTGCTGCTGCCACTGCCAGGCGCCAGTGACCCTTCAACTGGATCTGCCTTTATGAGTCAACTGCATACTCCCGGTTTCATCTCTGGGCTACTTGTTTAAAATCAGAAGTCCAGGGTAAGAGCACTCTTTTGTGTTGCGGCTTTCAGAAATCAGGGCAGAAGTATCTATCTCTTTGGGTTCCCGTATTGGCAATAATGCAATATTATGTCCTCCTTTTTTTAAGTTTTGTTTTGATTAGGGGTGAGGTAAAGGGCTTCAAACATTTAGGTAATTGCCTGCATTTTCTGAAACACTAGCAATTATATAATTTCCTGAGAAATCTATAACCACTTAAAATGACGTGTGTGTGTGTGTGTGTGTAAGAATGTAAAATAGGGCTACAACATCCCGACAACCAATTCCTTTCCATGTTCTTGGCTACACACGGTCACATGCACACCTATACACATACGATATTTAGTAAAAATGAAATGAAATGACAGGCTAAGAAATACTAAGAGTATTGCCATGGCAAAAAACGGAATAGAAACTTCCCTTAAAACCATAGCCTAAGGTTCAAAGAGGCAATTTTTCATGGGAATTACTACTGAGAAGGAATTCAACTTGCCTTTTCATGCCTAACTCTGAATGGTATTTCTGAATCATTGATTCACCTACAAAGAATGTTCCTACCATAACCTGAATTAAGAGAATGATATTCAATTTCCAAATAATAAATAACTTGTCTCATATCCACCTGGACCACACACACACACACACACGCACACACATTATATAGGATTGAGACCTTCATGTGTGGAGCACTGCTTGTATTATCACTTACTAAAGTAGTCTTAAGGAGAGGCTGGTAATTTGACAGGGAGAGGCAGGTTGACAGCTTCTCATCAAATATCAAGCATTGGTGTGTTTCCTCTGTCAATCTGGATTTGACATTTAATTTTAAAAGTATCTTAACATAGGTCTACACACAATAAAACAGCAGCTACAAAACCATTTTTTTTCTTATTTAATGCTGAAAAATGCCTGTTGCCCAGAAGGCAGAATTATTTTAAGAAAAGCATCACTGCTTTAACTCTGGGAATATTGGCAGTACTAACAAAAAAAAAACAAAAAAAAACAAAAAAAAACATTTTCAGTAGTTCAAGACATTGGATTTGGCTCAGAAAGAAAAAATCATGGTGTTTAATAAGAAAATTGTGTTTCTGTGAATAGAGAATTTCTACTGATAGGTTTAGTAACCAACCTGGATAAAAGTGCTACCTATGTGTGTGTGTGTGTAAGAGAGGCAGAGTGTGAGCTTAGTCACTCATATATGTGTATGTATATAAACCATAAGTATAACATAGAAGCATTGGCACCATGTGTCTCATGGGCTCTTTTTTTTTTTTTGAAAAATAAGGGCTTTATGTGCTCATGAAAAATAGAGAATATAAATGACTGTATATTTCGATTTTACAGAAAAATAAGTACATTCTTAATATAAAAATTAGTGATAGAATCAATAGTTTTCATTGTATTATCAACCTAATAAAATTGTTTTGATGTCATTTAATTGTTACAAGCTGAGGAAAAACAAGTTTTCATAAATAATAGCAGATTTCAGTGTACTCTTCAGTGTACAGGAAATGTATTAGGAAATGAAGGCTTAATATTCATTATCTCTAAAATTTCAAATTAGATTATAAAACTATGCTAAATTATCATAATTGAAATAATAATCAAATTATTTATTTACTAGTATAAAAAAGGCTGAGTAGCAATGCCTTGGGATAGCAAATATCAAGTCTTGTTTAAAATACTAGATCTTTCTTGTGCTCTAGTAAAGGCGGTATTACTCTCCTTTCACGTACTACATTTCTTCCGGCTTTCTTTCCTCAATTTTTCCAAATTAGTAATTGCCAGTTAGTGACCCTCAGCTTTGGTATGAAAAACAGAAATAGGGAGAAGTTGTTATATTCTTAAGAGATACTGATGACCAAATATGGCTGCTACTCAGAATCCTCAGCAATTTCCAACTTGCCTGTTGCAAGATGATGTAGTATGTAGGATAGTACTCAATTGATTCAGAACTGTGGTGTTTTCCCTGCACACTTCTTTTGATTACACAGCCTGATGTCTTCTGTAACTGTTTCCATGACCTTCCAGCAATAGCCTCATGATCTGTCTGCACAGCCTCTGCTCTTTCTACATGTATGAAAACCCTAAGTACTTTATTAATTCCTCTTGTCTCATAATACTTAGTGTGCCTCTGTTTACTTCAGAAAGTATAGAATGATGACCTTTACTAAAAAGATGTATTGCTTAGATCTTAGTGTCCTACATTGGAGACCTATAACTATGATGGGAATGAAGTAGCTTTGAAGCATCTGCATACTTGTTATCTCTATGTGCCATCTTAAGGCAGGGCTAGCCCATTATCCAAATAAACAATGCAAAAAAGCAACTACAAAAAAAAAAAAAAAGCAAAAAACCTTCCTTTCATGTGGAAGTTAATAACCTAAATTTTATTCTTTAATAGCAATTCTTAGTAAGCTTTTGCTCTTACATAGGAATGTTCGAAGTGGTTTTTCTCAAAACCATCATATATATCTGTTGTGAATAACAAATCTAGGGCTGTAATCTGTACCAAACTATGCTTTCCGTTCCCCCCACCTAAACCATGCTGTTCTGTTGTTCTTTATTAATTTAACTTCTATCAGGTCTTTACTACTGCCTTCAAGCAGAGAATGATTATCATCTTTTGGCTGAGACAAAACTTAAAAAGTAGTCTTTAAAACAAAGCACCCATGTTGACTTTTTGGAAAAAATAAATGAAGGAGATCTGACTCAGATAATAGTTTGTCCTTTTCCTTCTAGTGTAAACTGATTGTGAGTAAAGACCAAACTTTGTTCATCAACATACATGCCTTTTACCTCCTCAACCACAACATACAGTACAGTGCCTTGAACATAGGTAGATACTCTCTAAATGCCTTTAATTAAAATAATAAAGTTTAACTTCAAGCAAGTTGAGATACAGGGAGGTTTGACAGAGAACTATACTGAGTAAAATTTAAAAATCTATGGTCAGATTATGCTTACTGTATAAATGTGGTAGGACCAGTCCATGGAAGAGTAAGAATAAGAACAGAATGCAAAGATAGTCCATATTTAATAGGAGGTTATTAACCTTCTTGTGCAATTATGTATGTACACATCTGCATAGAAAAAATCATTTTATTTTACTTTTTTGAACTTGACAAAATGATTCTATATCTTTCCTACATTTTGGTGCTTGCAATAATCTTATTTAGGAGAAATAGCCACTACTTATATAAACAAATTCAAACTTTTCGTATAACATTTCCTCTAAGAAGCTTTTATTTTCCATCTCAAATTATTCACTCTCCTTTGTGACTCCATTTTATATTACACTAAATCTTATCATAGTAATTTTGGCATTTTATTGTACTTATTTCTCTGTCAAACTGTCCCACTCCTACAATGAGCCTACCTTGCAGACCGAAAGTAAGCAATAGAGAAATACATACTTCCTGGGGTGTCTGGGTGGCTTAGTTGGTTAAGCATCCAGCTTGGCTCAGGATATAAGCCTGGGGTCCTGGGACTGAGTCTGAGTAAAAAATAATAAATAAATAAATAAATAAATAAATAAATAAATAAATACAATCTTATACACACACACACACACACCACACACACACTTCCTCATGAACTAGTATAATTCCAAGAACATTGCTTGTTGAATGAATGAATGAACACATTTTTATTGAATAAATGTTTGGAGAAACTCTTCTCCCCGTATAGGCTTCTACATCAAACATTATTCTTATCTAAGTTTTGGGTAGTGGGATCCCTGGGTGGCGCAGCGGTTTGGCGCCTGCCTTTGGCCCAGGGCACGATCCTGAAGACACAGGATCGAATCCCACGTCGGGCTCCTGGTGCATGGAGCCTGCTTCTCCCTCTGCTTATGTCTCTGCCTCTCTCTCTCTCTCTCTCTCTCTGTGACTATCATAAATAAATAAATATAATATAAAAATTAAAAGTTTTGGGTAGAATGTTCATTGTTCCTAAATCAGCCAAGGAAAATGTAAAAAGAGAGGACACAGAGAAAGGTATTAATGAATAGTTAGCTCATTACTTCCAAAGTGGATTAGACGTTAATTTACCTCTGCATACTTGTATCTGTTGTATACAATTGTCTATTTTCTTATATAGTAGTGGAAAAGATATTTTTGTTGGGGAAGAACCTAGCAGAGAAAAGAATGAGTATACGGTAGATGATGACATGGTGTTTAGGTGACGGAATACAATTATACATTGAGATGAAGCTCTTTTCTTCTGCCATGAGGGTGAACTATGCATCATTCTGACTCTGTAAGGAAGAGAAATGCTCAGAGCATCAGATGATAGCATCTCTGGGAGGGATGCTGGCATTTCAGAGTGGCGACTGGCCGTGGCAAGGCTTCCATGAGCAATGGTGTGTAGAGCAGGTGTGGGCTAATGGAAGGTAAAGGAGTGGCTGGAGAGCAGGGTAATAAAGCATGGGGACTATAGTTCATTCACGCTGGGGTGTGTGCAAAAGCCTCCTCCCAGCACCCCGAAGCAAGTACAAGATGCTGTGGAAAGAAGAGCTGTGTTCACACCATTACACAGGTCAGTGCTATCATGCTCCAAGGCATTTAAGTAAAAGGATTTGAGTAAAAGGTTTTGAGGACACAACTAAAATTGAAAACTATAAATCTGCCCCCCTCCCAGCAGAATTATGTGATGTTCTCCAAGAAAGCTCAGCAGCTCAGAAGACGGAAAATGTGATTAGAAAGATCCAGGTTGAGAATGCATTCAGAGGGAAGTAGAAGAAAGGCAGGATCACAGGAAGATGGAACATAAGAGTGATAGGAAGTGGCCCAACATGATGATGAGGCTAATTAGGAATGTTAAGCCAGGAAGCATGATATGAAAAACTATATATAAGTATATAGAAAGAGAGATTTAAGACCGAAGTGCGTGAACGGATATATTTAGTGAGGATAAGCATCTGTTATTAGAGATGGGGATTTGGAATATAATTCAGTTTATGGGATTATAAATCCTTCCTTTGGCCTCAGGAGGAGTTTACTGAAGAAAAATGATGTGATATCATTGTCATAAAAATATTAAGAAATTTAGAATGCAATAAATTACTCAAGATAATGAAAATCGTGGAAATTGAGAAAAACAAAATGAGTGGCTCATCATATTCTCCTTGGAATGAAAGGCTACAGCCTGGTATTTAGAAGATATATTGATTAAGAAAAGTAACAACAGCTATTCTTAATATCTTCAAGTCTCATTCCTTAAAATCAGGAAGCTCCCTTTTCGATACAGCATAGTGCAAATGACTATGTGTTAGGGTGATAAAGGTGCCCAGGATTATTCCAGGCAGGACTTGCTGGAAGTTAAGAGATGGGAGAGTGAAGAGATTGCAGTGAGGTGTTTCAGAGGCCAGCCCTGAGGTGGTACACAGAGGTTCACTTCTTTTTCCTTGAGTGGAACTCAGAAAGCACCATGTAATTGCATGAGAGCTGGGAATTATAGTTTGTGTGCACAGAAAGAAGAGGAGAAATAGGACTAGTGGTAAACACCAGCATTCTCTGCCACAGCAGGTGATGCCTAAAATTTTGCTGTGTAGTATGATTTTACAGTAAAGGACAATGACAACAAAAAGGTTGTAGTCTGGAAGGCTCATGTAGATCTGGAAAAATTCTTAGCTTGTCCCCAGATAAGACTTTTGTGAGAAAATAAGTAGCCTTCCGAGACTGTTGTCAGGATAAAATATTATTTGAATGGTGGGCCCTAAATATAATCTGCGACAACAATGGGAATAGATTATCATTTTTTAGGTCATGGTATCAAAGTGAGGATTATTGTCAAGTGATTGAGGAGAATCAGGAGAGGGAAGACTGGTTGAGGACCTGAGCTCTAATGGATGAAGAAAACATTCTCTCCGTTGGTACCATGGAATGATATAGGAAGGAGAGAGGACAATCTGACAGGGAAAGAAATGAATGAACACACAGGCCAAAGATTTCAAGTATAAATTCAGAGAAATAAATTACTTAATTGTCTGTGAATATTACTGTCAACAGGTGCCCCATGTATCAATAGTTATGAAGGCTCAGAAGTAAATCACTTCTAACAAGCATCGGCAACATTTCTGGTGGTTATATTTCTGTGACAAGAGAATAAAACAATATCTTATTTATTATATTGAGGAAATATTTAGCAATGGCATATCATAAATTTTGAGTTATTTTTTATTCTCTACAGTTTTGCTCATTTTTCAAATAATACATGTTTATGATCTCTTGTGATATATTTTGTTTGACCCTACTAGAGAAAAAAATGTGGGACACTGCCCTCAGACTACTTAAAATACAGTAAAAATAATCATGGGTATTCAGGTAAGTGCCACAAATGAAAGAGGTATGCATAAGTATGTACACAAATATGACTGGAATAAGAGAAATATGACCTAAGTGGATAACACAGACACATACAATCATGCCCGTCTCTCACACATGCATTAGGAAGCTTGTCTGACTATCCGAGAAATATGTGTGTATATCATGGGATAGTAAATAAAGACAGGAAAGAACAGTGTAGAATGACACGCTTCCTCATTAGTAGTCCTTTCCAGAGAAATAGATTAGTTTTGTGTAGATGAGGAAGAGGGAACACCTGTGGAATTGGCAGGAGACAAAACTGTAGAAGTTGGCACCTACCAGAACATGAAATACCTTCAGCTCCATGTTAAGGCATTTGAACTTATAGGGGTCCACTGAAGAACTGTAAGCAGAGAAATTATTTTATCAATGAATGTCTGCAAAGATCACCCTGGATGTGTGCGAAGAGAAGTGTGAGAATGGGTATTAAATTTATTAGCAAGTTACTCCAGTGTTCAGGTAAAACTGGTAAATCCTAAATGAGGGTAATGACAGGTGAAATTGAGAGAATTGATATAAATGATAATAAGAATGTAGACTCTGTAACTCTGGGGCTTATTAAAAATATAGGATGAGGGATGCCTGGGTAGCACAATGGTTGAGTGTCTGCCTTCGGCTCAGGGCGTGATCCTCAGGGCCTGGGATTGAGTCCTGCACTGGACTCCCCCAAGGAACCTGCTTATCCCTCTGCCTATGTCCCTGCCTCTCTCTTTGTGTCTTTCATAAATAACTGAATAATGAGTGAGATCAGAGAGACTTGGAGTGATCTTGGCTGAGTGATTTCATTCACTGAGACTAAGAGATCAAGAGGACAAGAACATATTATAAATATCTTGCTTTGAGATGCCTACGTACAAATGCTTTGACTTTTGATATGACATTCAACAGAGATGATTTATCATACTCTGAGATTTGTCAGCATTTACATGGCACTAAAAGCCATATTGTATATGAGGTCATCTAGGAAGACACATATAACAAGAACAAATGCCAAGGACAAAGACGTGGGAATAGAATATATAAAAGATGACTGGAGGAAGAAAGTAAGGGGAAAGAATGAAATAGATTCAGGAGGAAAATCAGATATTATAAACTCAGAGAAATAAGGAGAAAAGTTTTGAAAAAGAGAATGGTCAGCAGCTGCAAATAATGTAGAAAGCTTGAAGAGGCAGGAAAGTATTGATTTAACTTTATGAGCAGGATGACAAAACCATTATCTTAATAATACAAATATCAGAGGCATTACAGAAGTCAGGGTGTTTTATTTTGTTTGTTTTGTTTTGGTTTGGTTTTCAAAAGAAATGCTTCTCTTTGCAATGCTTTTCTTTAGCAATATCTAAACCAGAAATTTACAAAACTGGACCTCTATGTTTTTTTTTTGTAAAAGTAATTTGAACATGCTTCCATGCATATGTATTTAATATAGAAAGAGTAAAGATACTGCTCAGGATCTTTGTTTAAAAAACAAAAACATATAATGTTTGTCCTTCTCTGATTGACTTATTTCACTCAGCATAATACCCTCCAATTCCATCCACGTCGAAGCAAATGGTGGGTATTTGTCGTTTCTAATGGCTGAGTAATATTCCATTGTATGGTCTCATTCATTTGAGGAATATAAAAAATAGTGAAAGGGAATAAAGGGGAAAGGAGGAAAAATGAGTGGGAGATGTCAGAGAGGGAGACAGAACATGAGAGACTCCTAACTCTGGGAAACGAACTAAGGGTGGTGGAAGGGGAGGTGGGCGGGGGGTGGGGGTGACTGGGTGGCGGGCACTGAGGGGGGCACTTGATGGGAGGAGCACTGGGTGTTATTCTATATGTTGGCAAATTGAACACCAATAAAAAATAAATTTCTTTTTTTTTTTTTTTAAATTTTTATTTATTTATGATAGTCACACACAGAGAGAGAGAGAGAGGCAGAGACACAGGCAGAGGGAGAAGCAGGCTCCATGCACCGGGAGCCCGACGTGGGATTCGATCCCGGGTCTCCAGGATCGCGCCCTGGGCCAAAGGCAGGCGCCAAACCGCTGCGCCACCCAGGGATCCCAAAAAATAAATTTCTAAAAAAAAAAAGAAAATTGCTAATCAGTTTAACAAGCTACCATATGACTTAAGTGTGAATTTCAGAAGTCATCCTTTTAAAACGTTCCCTTTGTATTAATAAAGTGAGAAAGTGAAAAAAAAACAGAATATAAGTAACAACAATAAAATAAAAACAAAAAAAAGTGTGATTGGCGCAGAAGAGTATTATCAAGGAGATATTCAATTAAAATTACATATCATACCCAATAGTGAAATACAGTATAGAGTATGGAAGTTACATGATTCCTATAGTGGATTTTTAAAAAAAGATTTTATTTAATTATTTGAGAGAGAGATAGAGATAGTGAGAGTGAGCCCAAGTAGGGAGGAGAGGGAACACAGGCTTTCCATTAAGCAGGGAGCCTGATATGGGGCCTTGATCCAGGACCCTGTGATCATGACCTGAGCTGAAGGCAGCTGCTTAAGCAACACAGGTGCCTCCCCCTCCATTGTGGATTTAATATTTAGAGAAGTTTCAGTGAAGAGTTGAAAGTAAGTGATTTTATTGTGGATGTAGACTTTAATCAACTGAGACTTCCAGAGGATATGACTAATTCTTTTCATAAAATAGACTACAAAACTGACTCCTAAGCAAGCCACTGTGGTTATAAGGACACTCTAACCATACATATATCATTTGACAGGTTTTATCTTGCTAAAACTATACAATCAAGCTAATTCCCTATATGGTTAAAAGTTTTCTTTTTCTGAGCATGGCAAATATGACTACAACAGTGTTCTAAACATTGAATATTAGCACAAAGGTCTCCTAAGTAGTTATGGAGGTCATTGATTTATTTTAAGTGTTAGCTTTCTTAATAGCAATTTTATATTCTCTGAGGATTAGGATAAAGACATTTTATTTTTTTCCTTTGTAAAATAAGATATCAAGACTCATCAGTTATAATGGGGAAACTAGAATGCATCCTCTTGTGAAAAGCTTTCTCAAGCAATCTCAAGGAATAAACAAGAATGAAGTAGAGGGTGAAGAGGAAATGACTTGGCAGAGAGTAACCATAATCATGCCATCTTCACATTTATGATAGACATGCAAATGAAGACATATCATAATTACTCATGGACCCTAGAGTTTAGGAAAACAGGTTTTTAAAAATTCAGATACAAGTTATTTATTTCATATCCCTGAAACAGACACTATTTCAGAACTCTGGAAAGCACTAAAAAAAGTATATCTCTTTGTGCAATTATATACTTATTGTAGAAAAAAGTGGAGGTGTATTCTAAAAGTTAGTACAACTGCACTTCTCACAGAAGTGAGAAAGTATTTACCTAAGCTGGAAATGAGGAACATAAGGCATATGAGGTATTTACCATAGAATTTTAAGAATAATATTGATAAGTTCCAAGCTTCAATAAAGTTGATTTTATTATATGAGCATGAATAGTTGCTAAGAATTGCAAAGATTACTTTATTAAATATATCTAGAACTAAATGATGATGTAAGAATTGTTGAATCATTGCTTGAGGCCAACAGCTTAATGTTTATGGATGATATTGCAGTTGCAAAATCCACCAGCTCCTATTCACTTCAGTTTTCTCTAGAAAATAAGATTTTTTGAATTGAAAAAGATATAGGAAGTATTTATAAGAATGAATTGAAATGTAAGATGAAATAGTGATTGTATGATCCCTAGTTTCTCTTTATAAATTCAAGTCTCTTGGCTAAGAATAATTATATCTCATTATGCTGAAAGTAGCTGCAAATTAATTGCTTGGCCATGGCGAATAATCACTGACTAATGGTGAAAACAGTAGAAATTACCAGACCACTGAGAGCAGACAAATGTGATTATATTTTAATTATTTAAATGTTGGTTTAGAAATAGATAATTAATCAATATTTTAATAGAGGTGCTATAACCCTATCAGTTTAGATTCATATTTATAAAATATACAATATTTGATTCTTAATCTTACTCTATTAAACAACTGTGTCAGTAAATGATCAGAGAAATAGAAAGCAAGAATAACAGCTGAAGTTAAGAATATCTCAACATAAAGGAAAAATACAGAAGATAATTTAAATACTAAGCTTTAATTCTGTAGCATTTAATATATTCATCCAACCCTCAAATCAACCCTGTAAGTTAGATATTGTTGTATGTATTGTGATTGTTAATTTTCTGTAAACTTAATTGGGCCAGAGTACTCAGTATTCAGTCAAATATTACTGAGTGTGTCTGTTAGAGTATTTTTTGATAATTTTTTTAAAGATTTTAATTATTTACTTATTAGAGGCACAGAGAGAGAGGCAGCGACATAGGCAGAGGGAGAACCAGGCTCCATGCAGGAAGCCCAATGTGGGACTCAATCCTGGGACTCTGGGATCATGCCCTGAGCCAAAGGCAGACGCTCAACCACTGAGCCACCCAGGCGTCCCATTTTTGGATAATTTTAACTTTTAAATCAATAGACTTAGTAAAGTATATTGCTTTTGCTGATGTGAGTGGGTGTCATCCATCAATCAAAGACCTGAATAGAACCAAAGGCTGAACCTCTCCCAATAAGAGAGAATTCTTTCTTCCTGAATAACTTCAAGCTTGGACATTGTTTTGTTTTGTTTTGTTTTCCTACCTTCAGACTCAGTTGAAACATTGGCTCATTCTGGGTTTTGAGCTTTCCAGCTTTCAGACTGGACATACACCATCAGCTCTCCTGGGTCTCCAGCTTGTTGACTATAGGCCTTGGAATTTTGAGCCAATTCCTTGTAATAATCTCTCTTTTTCTGTCTCTGTCTCTCCATTTCTCTCTGTCTCTCTGTCTCTCTCTCTCTATATATATATATGCTCTTTGTTACTCTGGACCCAACTGATATATATTAGGAGATCTATTGGTTTTGTTCTTGGTAGAAAGAACTCTGACTAATACACATATTTATTGTTGAAGTAACAGAATCCTAGAGGAAATTATTAAAGTAATTGTAACTCACACAGCCAGGATCTGTACACTAAGATTCAAATCCACATCTCAATGATTCTAAAACGTCAACTACTTGACTCACCTTAATTCCAGCACAGACTAGAAGATGAGGTAAAACTCTCAGAAGATATAGTTGAATGGGTTAATTAAAAATGCATATGCTCTAAGACACATATTGAAATGATCCAACTTAATGTAGAGACTAGAGCAACACATATAAAAAATGACACGTGAGGTTCATTCTTTTTTTTCATTCATTTCATTTCTTTCATTCATTTCTGCCCCCCCATTTATTTCTTAAATAAACATCCATTAAGCACCTTTTTTCTGTGCCAGGCACTTTTTTAAGAATTGGGGTTACAAACATTAAAGGAAAACCTCTGGGACGCCTGGGTGACTCAGCAGTTGGGCATCCACCTTCAGCTCAGGGTGTGATCCTGAGTCCCAGGATCGAGTCCCACATGGGGCTCCCTGCATGGAGCCTGCTTTGCCCTCTGCCTATGTCTCTGCCTTTCACTCTCTGTGTCTCTCATGAATAAATAAATAAGATATTTGAAAAAATAAAGGAAAATTTCTGATCTCGTATAGTGTACTTTCTAGTAGAGGAGGATTGCCAATTAACATATAATTAAGGAAAAACATAGTACGTTAGATGAGGGTAAGTGCTTAGGAGAAAAATGAAACAGGGAAGGAGGATGAGCACTATTAATAGGAAGGTTACAGGTTCTGATTGATTAATTAGGAAAACCTTCATGAGAGTAATGACTTGAAAGAGGTGAGGAAAATAGCAGTGTAAATATCAGAAGTGGCTTTAGGAAGTCATTATTTTTTTTTAATTTCTAGTAACTTTTATTGAGGTAAAATTCAATTAACATAAAATGAACCATTTTATAGTGTTCAATTCAGTGGCATTTAGTATATTCATAGTTTGTGAAACTATCCTCTCTATTTAGTTTCAAAACATTTTCATCACGGCAGAAGGAAATTCTGTACAGGTTATGCAGTCACTCCCCATCATTCCCCCAACCTTTGACAACCATTAGTCTGCTTCCTGTCTTTGTGGACTAACCTATTTTTGATACTTCATGTAAATGGAATCATAAAAAATGCAGCCTTTTGCATCTGGCTTTCAGTTTAATGTTTTCAAGGTTCATCCACATTGTAGGGGAGAACAACCAGTGAAAATACCTACAGCAAAAGGAGGCATCGGATGTTGAGAAAGTAACAGAAGATGAGCTCTAACAAGTAATGAGGCTGATTATGCAGGAGATTAGCTATTATGTGTGAACAGTGTACAGGGCAATTTAATACCAATGACAGTATTATGTGAGGGAGAGTTGAAAGATAAGGCGGGACTTCCATGTAATAAGATGAGGCAGAGGTTTCTCACATCATTGAAAAATTAAAAAGCCAGGAGAAAAACATGAGGAACACTGTTGTCTGCAAAACTAGGAAAGGCTATTGCACATTTTACAACGTGACAAAGCCCAGAGCGATGTCCTGAAGCACCAGTATAAAGCCCATAATCCAGGAGTAATCAGAAAACCATGTAAATGGAATAGCAAGAATAATTGTATTAAGCTAAAGGAGGAATTTCAAATATAATTACCAAGACAACTCAGTCATGTCTGTGGCTTGCTTTTATGAGCCAAAGTATGGTTTATAGGTTGTTTGGGGGCAAGTAAAGATTGAGAGACAATTTACAATATCCCTTTTCCCTTAACATCTTTCCTCTTACAGGTGTGTTGGAATGGGGGTTCAGGCTTTACCACGGTGGAATGCTCTGAGAAGTTCTAGGTTGTTTTTGAAATTAAGATGGTCTCCCATGTCGCTTTCCACTAGAGGAGTTTCTCCGACCTTGGATAGCCTCAAAGGGATAGTATCTGGTTTGTGGTTTGGTCAGAAAAACTGCACGTTTATGAGAGGAGGGATGTCAAATAGCAACCCATAGACAATCTCCCACAGTGCCCAGTCTATGGCTAGCAAAGACTCTAAACTGCTATGTCCTATTTCAGAAAGTAGCATTAATTAGCTATAGCTTCTCTAAGATACAGCACATCATCCATATATAAATGGAATTGGAGAATAATGTGCATTATGGGGTCATTGCTTTACTTCCACCTAAGCATTCAGTCATTTTTCAGCTTGACCTTGGAACACCACATAATAAATGAAGGATAACTTTGTTAACTAATTTTTATCATTAAACAAGTAAAGAGTTGACCTGTGAAAGAAGGAAAAAAATAGAAAATCTTTCTGTGAACGTATTTTGAAGTAATGAATTTTATCCTCATAATCAGGACTTTGCAATGACTAAATGTATGTCTTAGGGGAATTAAGAATTCTTTCAATAAATTCCTTAAGCATAGCCAAAAGTCTTTTGTAGAGAATATAAATACAGGATTAAAATAATATGACTTTGGTTAGCTTCATTTCTGTACAACAGCCTCAAATTTAAAGACTCAAGCTTCCACCCTACCGCCCAGCCAGCATGAGCACGCGGGTACACACACTGATTATCTCTCCCTCTCTAAAAGTAAATGTTTATCACTGGCAGATTATTTCCTCAATGTGGTGATTCAGGCACAGGGTGCATCCAGGATGTGACTCTGCAATTCCCAGAGCCCTACTAATCATCATCCCTACCTGGAATTGAAAGAGTAAGGGGGACATTCCTCTTCTTAAAAGATTTGGCTCCCACATAGCAGATAACACTTCTGCTTACATTTCACAGTTAGAACTCAGTTATATGGCAATGTTTAGCTGCAAGGGAGGTTGTAAAATGAGGTTAGTTACAGCTAAATAGAAGGGAAAATATATTTTTTGGTAAATAACAGCATTTGCCACACAGGCTATTGGTTGTTCATTGCCTGAGTGACTACAGAGATTCTGTTTTATAAGTCTGTGTACCATAGTTAACCCAATGGTTTATAACCCATGGGCAATATTTTGGCTATTAAAGATATTATAGATTTACTATGAATAATAATTCATCCTGTGAAATTAATCTAGTTATTTTTATAATAGGATTTTTATTAGAAACTTGAATAACATGATGTGAACATTGTATGTCTATTTTGCCAGATATTTGACAAAGTTTCTTAAGTTATTTTGCCTGGGAAGTAGAAATATGAAGTGGATTTTGGCTGAGTTACATAAATTAACACCTGTTATAATAACCATATTCAAAGTGTGCCAATAAATAAACTCAATATTAGTCTCGGGATGTCTTCAGTGATGTAGCTCAGGGCTCAGATTTGACTCTGTAGACATTAAATATTTTAAAGACCAAAATATTTATTTTATCCTTTGCCACAAAGTAAAGCAAAGTATGGTTATGGAAGCATAATTTCTGAAAGATCTGCTCAATCTGTTACCTGGTCCATAATAAAATAATGAAACTGGATATGGACAACTAGACACTGCTATTCTAGTCCATTTGCAGAACAACTATAGATAACTATCAGTGAGGAAGCTGGTCTGATTACGGATCATGTGAAAAAAAAAAAGTTCAACAAGCCATCACTATCTCATGACCAGAAAAAAAGGAAAGAAGTAGTTCTTTCTGAATTCCATACTCTTGTCAGGGCATATCTGGGGTGACCTTTTATTCTAGGCCCCACATTTTAAGACACAGTGGAAGATGTACTATGTCCCAAAGATAAGCAACAAGGAAACCAAATCTTATAAAGAATAACTGAATAAATAGAGATTTTGTTATTTGGAAATATTAAAAGGCAAAGAAATATCAGAAAACTTTTCAAGTGACAGAGGGATTGGGCATAGGATAGCTGACGAGGAACTAGTGAGCAAATTATTTTAGAATAATTGAATGACAAAGAACAATCACTAATAATGGATTATTCTGACACTGTGCCTTAGAATTTCGGTGAGGTGTCATATTTGAAAGGGGATGAAAAAAAGTACTCAGCAGTCACTAATTCCTCTCAATTCTGACACCTCACTAGGCAAATGTTGCCAGATCCCCCTATCTGCAGGTCCTATGTGTTCCTTAGGATTTGGTTCTGCTCTCTGGTAGAGTTCCCCAGCGTGTTTTTCTCCATGGTTCTGCTGGTTTCAGTTCAGCTTGCTCCTGATGAGTTTGGTTGGTTTAGGAGAGCCTGCCTGGCATGACATGACTTAGCTTCCCACGGTCTCCCATTCCTCCCATTCCCAGGCTCATTCGAGTGACAGTGGCAATGCTTTTTGAGGCCTGGACTATAAACTGTCCATAAATATATAAACTGTGTACTGTCACTTTCACTGTTTTCTGTGGGCCGAAAGCTCTCGCAAGGTCAGCCCAGGTTCAAGTGAAGTGACAATATAAATGACATAATAACAAGGAAGGGTGGAGAACGGTGTAATTTTTATAATCTATGTGCATCAAGAAGCATAAAATAATTATTATATATGACAAACATGTATTCTGATTAATGCAAATAATTATTCTGGGCTCTAATGCTCAAATGTTGCCTTCAGTAATGATTACTAAATTGGGAATATAACAGTAAGTTAAAAAAAAAAGGTTTAATCTCTAAAATTAGCATTTCTCATGGGAAACATTTTCTTAGAAATCTGTGGTTTCTAGTGACATAAACTCCCCTTTATTAGAGAAAAAAGAGTTTAGAAATATGTAATAAAGGACTGACAGAAGGTTTTATTGGAAAAATATATTACTGATAATGATTTGTACAAAATCTACGATATATTTAATATGGGTTAAACTTCTAAGACTTTCTCTCTTTGATCTATTTAAAATCCAATTTAAAGATAAATCTTATATACTTAAAAAGAAAATCAGTTGTACCAGGCAGTGAATTGTAAATGTCAAATTAGTTGTATATAAAATGAGTTCTGTAAAAATTCAAAGGAGGGTAATTTAACTAGTCTGTCTGAGTGATCAAGAGACTTGTCTGGTGAACAGCATAAGCTAAGGCTCAGAGAATAATGCACACATCATGGTTAAAAGCCACTGAGAAATGTAGTGGAGTGTGGGGAAACCATGGAAAAGCAATGAAGATTAGCTGAAATTTATTCACATTTGAGAGACTTATGTAAAAGTTAGAATTGTTAGGCATTTAAATTACCAAAATGCGAAACATTAAAAAAATATGCAGGAGAGTTAAGTAATAAAAACATATTTTGGGAACACTAGGTGGGGCTAACTTTGTATGTAAATTAGAAACTAGGGGTTCTGGGGATCCCTGGGTGGCTCAGGGGTTTGGCACCTGCCTTCAGGCCAGGGCGTGATCCTGGGGACCCGGGATCGAGTCCCACATCGGGCTCCCGGTGCATGGAGCCTGCTTCTCCCTCTGCCTGTGTCTCTGCCTCTCTGTGTGTGTCTCTATGAATAAATAAATAAAGTCTTAAAAAAGGAAAAGAAACTAGGGGTTCCTGGGTGTCTCAGGAAAAACAATATCAGGAAAAACAAACCTAACTAGGGTGGAGGTACTAACGGGAAGACAGGAGCCTTATTGTCTTCACAGAGAGCTGGAAACATTGTCAATTTTTCCAATTTGAAACCACAGAGTGAAAGCCACTTTCCCTGATAAATCTGTTGGTCAGCTAAAGAGCAAACTGCCTTTCTTGACAGTTCCCTGCCAAAAATTCACCCAGAAAAAAAAAAAGTGAGACTCCTTTCCCACAGACTCCATTTCGCCCTCACGGCTATTACATGGCCCATGTTCACAACTCTCCGTGCTCGATGTCTTTGGTACGTGGGAATACCCAGCTGTGCTCTAACTGAACATCTCTGAGTTATTTTTTGATGCTGCTGACAAAAACATGGCCAATGATGTTTTCCACAAGAAATACTACCTCGTACTGCTTTGATTTCCAAATCCCGGTGAATTTTTCAACGAGTGTAATTCACAGCTCCATAGAGACATTCAGATCCTGAGTAGCTGGGCAGTGGGAGAGGGTTTTCAAAACAGAATTCACTATATGAGGGACGCCTGCGTGGCTCAGCTGTTGAGCCTCTGCCTTTGGCTCAGGGCATGATCCCAGAGTCCCAGGATCGAGTCCCACGTCGGGCTCCCTGGATGGAGCCTGCTTCTCCCTCGGCCTGTGTCTCTGCCTCTCTCTCCCTGTGTCTTTCACGAATAAATAAATAAAAAGTCTTAGAAGAAAAAAAAAAAGAATTCACTATATGAGGACAGGTGCCGATTATAATCAAAATATTATTAAAATTTATCCCCAATAATGAGCATCCCAGGATTGCAAAATACTTATGTATCATTTTTCTTACATCTCAATATTTATCTATAATTTTTCCTACATTAAAAATATTTCTTGGGGATCCCTGGGTGGCTCAGCAGTTTGGTGCCTGCCTTTGGCCCAGGGTGCGATCCTGGAGTCCCAGGATCGAGTCCCACATCGGGATCCTGGCATGGAGCCTGCTTCTCCCTCCTCCTGTGTCTCTGCCTCTCTCTCTCTCTCTCTCTCTCTCTCTCTCTCTCTCTCTCTCTGTCTATCATAAGTAAGTAAGTAAATAAATAAATCTTAAAAAAATATATCTTAAATTTATCAATGTTCCTCAAGTGATACAGAACAACATATTAAACTGTTTCACCCTCACATTTTCCCCTCCTTTGTTATAACTAGAATAATAAAATGTTGATTTTGAGGGTGTTTATTTAAAAAGTTATACTTTTATAGCACATTTATTTATTCATAATTTTATTAAATATTTAGAGAAAGTAAGTTGTGAACACAAAGATGACCAAGCTCCTACTGTAGTCTTCCCACATCCCTGGTGGGTAAACCTATACCAGAGGCCCCTTTTCTAGAGTGGAAATTAGGAGAGGGAACACTTACTGTGCTTAGAGAACTGAAGAGAAGCTTCCCAGGAAAGGTGATATTTGAGGTGAGTTTTAAAGAATAAGTAATTTCTCTAGGAAACAATAGGAAGAGA
Organism: Nyctereutes procyonoides; assembly: GCF_905146905.1. Lineage (NCBI taxonomy): Eukaryota > Metazoa > Chordata > Mammalia > Carnivora > Canidae > Nyctereutes > Nyctereutes procyonoides. Next base: position 2,020,477 of record NW_026575130.1, read on the forward strand.
ATTCTAGATGGAGGGACCGTAGTACTAAACATTCCCTGTAGCAAGCAACATTTTTCTTGAAGATAATACCTATTCACTTTTTATTTATTTTTTTTAAACTTTTTTTTATATATATTTTTAATTTTTATTTATTTATGATAGTCACAGAGAGAGAGAGAGAGAGGCAGAGACATAGGCAGAGGGAGAAGCAGGCTCCATGCACCAGGAGCCCGACGTGGGATTCGATCCTGGGTCTCCAGGATCGCGCCCTGGGCCAAAGGCAGGCGCTAAACCGCTGCGCCACCCAGGGATCCCCACTTTTTATTTTTTTAAGTTTTATTTATTTATTTGAGAACGAGACAGAGAGAGACAGACAGAGACCAGGGTTGGTGGGGGAGGGGCAGAGAGAGAGAGAGAGAGAGAGAGGAGCAGACTCCCCACTAGGTAGGGAGCCTAACCCCAGGACTCTGGGATCATAATCGGAGTCGAAGGGAGATGCTTAACCTACTGAGCCACCCAGGGACCTCAAATGTGTACTTTATATGAGAAATGAGAATGAATCTGGTTTTCACTATTACAGCTATCCTATATTACCTAAAATTGCTAGCTAAATCTAGTACTTGGACATATTGAGTGGACTGGTAGGAGAATATGTGCTTTGGGAGAAGGAACATAGGTTATAGGTATATGTAAGGAGAAAATGGAAGAAACAGATTACTATAGTAAGTTCATAGAAGCAAATACGATGCAGATCTTCTCCAGAGACTGAGCCCTCAGAACACAGGGCCCATAAGAGAATATAGAAACTTTCTTGTATGACCTACTGTACATTTTTTCTTGGCTTAATGTAAGTATAGATAAATTAAGTTTAAATGAATTGAATTGCTCAATTGTGAAATATCCATTTATAATCATATATCTTTTTATTTTAGCTCTTATATAAAATACCATGCATTTGAAGGCTTCTTATTGAATTCCCTTTTCTTTTTGAAAATTAAGAAAATGTAGAAAACAGAGTCTTGGGACATGTGCTAAAACCCTACACTAGTCTCTCTTTTTAGTTTTAAATTTAGGAATTCCTGACTCAGCAAATGGCAGCTTTGAAGAACATCTACAATGAACCTAAACTTAATTGTAAAACAGCAATTTAAAAGTTTCCATTTATTTTTAGAAAATTCATAAAAATGCTTTGCTTTATAAAATTAAAGCATGAACTGTATTATTTGATTTGTGATTAGAAAGCATATGTCTAATTGCTGGAGTATTCTAGATTACAACATATTCAATCTTTAAATGTTAAGAATATCTGCTAAAGTGCTACAAATACAATATTCCACCACCAACTTTCCGATATGTTAAGAAAAAATAAAACACATATAGTTAAGTAGTCTTACTCTTTTATAAAATTTACCAAGATTTCCCTATTGTCTTTACTAAGTATATTAATCATATATCAAGATCGTTGTACTTTATTTTTTATTGGTGTTCAATTTTTTTTAAAGATTTACTTATTTATTCATGATAGACGGGGTGGGGGGGAGGGAGAGAGGCAGAGACACAGGAGGAGGGAGAAGAAGGCTCCATGCAGGGAGCCCATCGCGGGACTCGATCCCAGGACCGTATCCCGGGATTCCAGGATCGTGCCCTGGGCCAAAGGCAGGCGCTAAACCACTGAGCCACCTGGGATTCCCCCCATTGTGTGTACTTTAAAACTAAGATGAATTAAAATGAATCTTTGGATCCAAAAAAAAAAAAAAAATCGTTGGATCCAGCCCGCAATGGGCTCTCTGCTCTGCGGGGAGTCTGCTTCTTCCTCTGCCTCTCACCCAGATCCTGCTCTCTCTCTCTCTTAGGTAAGTTTTAAGAAAACTAAAAAAAAAAAAAAAAAAAAAAAAGCATACTGAAATTTTACTTAACAGAAAAGTCTTTATTCCAAAATTTTATTATTCCCAATCTAACAACTAATTTTCAGTTCTTCATAAATTTGCACTGATAATTAATTATAAGTGCCTCAAATGTCTAAGGTAATTTATGCCAAAGTAATAGGTACAATCAAATTTTGCCACCTAAATAAAATGTATTCTGTGTATCATTACACTACTAATAATATTCCTCTTTATTTTTAGTGGCCCTCTTAAAATGAAAATGTTTCCTAATTATACCCCAATGTTTTTCCACCTTAATATTTCCATGTCATTGAGGCATCACTAAAATGGCAGGGGAGTCATTGCAAATCTCATTAGCTTTTATATCACTGAAATTCAATTTCACAAGAGAACTCCTGTGTTTTAGGATGCATCCTTCATTTTATTTCCTTAGCTGATTTTAAATATATAATCACTTATTTGGAGGAATAAATGTTTGCAGCTTGAGTTTAGCATCTCTTTACCTTTTGATGTGTTTTCATAGTCTGCAGAGATTAGAGTAGGGTGATGGTTAATTTCAGTTTTTAGAGGATTAATTAGAATAGCTAATAAATAATTTTACTTCAATGTCAGGGAAAAGCAAAGTGGTGTGGTTGCATGAATTTTAAGATTTATTTTCTTTGGTGAATTGTTATTTCACTGCATACCAGGAACTGTTGCTTGAGTCCAATAAAAAATTAATCATATTAGTCAAGTGTTAATTTTATTTTCCTGGTCTCAGGTATGGAGTGGGAGGGAACATATTTTGCAAAACATAGCTCTCACAAACTTGGAAACATTTGTGGGTCATCTGTTATGTGCCAGGAAATGTAAAATTGCTGGGGTGCCCTACAGAGATGAATTAACCAGGAGAAACTCACCAAATTACCAAATTTTGACAATTTTTTTCCATAAGCATTTTCTCTACACAGTGAAAGTATCTGGTTATACCTAAAAAGGGCAACAGTTAATTCCAATGGAAGAGAAAACATCATTATTATAGAAGCCAATTTGTGTAGCACAAATCTCTGCTTGTATTTCAATCTACTCACCTTTATTTTGTTAACAGAGACTGTGACAGTTGAGTGTTCACTTAGACAGCAAGGATGAAAATAATAAAATTAATAATAAGCAAAGATATATAGGAATTTTTGCAGTAGAACTGGTCAGTAGTTCATCTAGTTGGATACATTTATTCTGAGTATTTATTTTCCAGGATAACCAGGACCGCATATTTTAGAGAAAAGCATCGTGCTGACATAATATAGCCTAACTTTCAATACTCTTTCACAGAGAAAATCTTTTCTTTATTTCTTTAATGATTATATAAAGAGGAGTAATGTACCTTAAGCCATGGTAAAAACTAGTATTCTATCTGAATAATGAGTCAAAATACATCTTTATTTAAAATATGTTCCTTTCAATTGACTCTTGAAGAATAAATTCTAGACTTTTAATTACTTTTCATCATTACACATATGAATATATCTGATAGGATATAAAAGTTTGAGAAATGGGGCAATTATTTAATAGCAGACCTTTATATTTTATTAAAGCAATTAAACCAAAATGTCTGACCCTATGCTGTATGCCTTACTTATGTGACGGAACTACTCTGAATATTACTTTGTTCCTTTGGAAGTCACTTACGTATGCTGACCTTTTTCTTAGCTAAAGTAGGTAGGTGCACTTTCAAATTATAAAGTGAAATTTTAAAATTATCAATATACTGTATAAAATAGAGTATTAATCTTTTTTTAATTTCTTCCATAATAAATTAAAATGTCAAGATGCTAAGAGAAGTTGGGATTCTGGGGAAAAAAAGCTTTAAATTTTAACATGCTTTTGGATAGTGGAAATAAAATTCGTTTTCTAAAGCAATAAGCATTTGTTATAAATACAGTGCATCCTGTTTGTCTGAATCTCAGTCTTTCAGTGTGTCACCTCATGTAACACACATTTAATAGGCCATGTCACTTTTATCAGGCCAGCTCTTAATGGGGAATATGTGATTACAGTAGTTTAAGTTCCATGAGCTTAAGACTATTGTCTGAAAGTTGATGCAAATTACTTTCTTAATCAGAAGCGTTTCCTAATCAGAATCAGTGTTAGTTAACATGATAATCAAAACAAGTTATGTGCAGCATACATACTTGGGAAGTGTTGTCTTCAATTTTCTGAGGGAATTCTGATGATTAAGATTTTTAATATAGTCACTGAAAGTCAAAGTCATAATTCTATTTTTTTCTTCATTTCTTTGCAACAAATTTGTCAGAACTTGTAGAATATGACTGGAAAATTTGAGTTTGTGTCCATTCATTAAAATAATGAGATGTTAAATTTATGAAAACTTAGAAACTGTGGAATAAAACACTGGAGTCACTAAACTATAAATCTATAAATAGCTACAAGGTAAACAATAAGTAAAGATATACTACTTTTATGGCTTAGGAAAAATATTCTTGCTTAAAGCTAGAATAAAAATACATTCAAATACAAAAGACCAGATTCATGAACTGCCTAAGGTCAAATACAATGGTATTGCTCTGAAGACACATACATTGGAAAGAATCTGATCAAAACATTTATTTTATAACATTTCTTTTGATGGAAGTAAGATACTATATGGCAATATTTTGTCCAGGAGGATTCTAATCTTGAAACATTTTATTTCTAATAGGGAAAAAAAAAACCAAAAGCAACTATTAGAATCATATATTGTTCTTTCATAGAAAATAGTCATCAAGTTCTGAATCACACAGCCCTAATCTTAAACTATTATTGCAATCATGGAAATTAGGAAAGAAGAAAATGAGGAAAAAGAGGAAATGGTGAAAAAGGAAGATTTTAAAAGAAAGAGAAAGAGGGTGAGGGAAAAAGGGAACAGGGATTGGGAATGACAGAGATGAAAGAAGAGAAAAAGCAAGAAATGAATGAACCCTTTTCTCCTGATTTGCCTCAATGGACATTTGGAAGAGGACACAATTGACAGTAGAATGTGTTTTTTTCTGACTATTTTAAATACAATCTTTCTTTTATTTATGGTCAAGGATTATCTTTCTTTCCCTCTCACATGGTTAATAACTCTAAATTCATATTCCATCAGGGTTATATTTTATTAGAGTTCCCACCATCCTGAATTGTCCAGACAAGATTTTTAGTCTCCGTTGGCCAGCATCAGAGGTTTCGCTTATTCTGGACTGACATTGTGTTAAATGCTTAGATTCATGTTCTGCCATGATTTTGGCAGTAGTATATTTAGTGACTTCAAAAAAATATGTCCGAGTCCTGACCTCTGCTACCTGTGAATGTGCCCTTATTTGGAAATAGGGTCTTTGCAGGTGTAATTAAATATCTCAAAATGAGATCATCTTGAATTTGGGGTGGGCCCTAAATCCAATGACCCATATGCTATGAGAGAGATTTCAGATGCAGAGAAAGTGCTGTAAGGATGGAGACAGGATGGAGTGTTGTGTCTATTAGCCAAGAATTATCAAGCATCCACCAGAAGCTGGGAGAAAGGTATGGAATAGATTCCTCCTCAGAACTTTCAGAAGGAACCAGCCCTTCCAACATCTTGATTTGGGACTTCTGGCTTTCAGAACTGTGTGAGAATAAATTTCTGTTGTGGTAAGCAACCAAGTTTGTGGTATTGTATTACCACAGCTCTAGGAGACAAGTGTAGAAGTATTATTTAAGACTCCACAAAACCTGTGGGGCAAGTTTAAAGTTCAGATGACTCCTTGGTGATTCTTCCTCTATCCACTCCCCTGTCAGACTGCTATCACTTTGCAGTTTCACAATGATGACATTTAGTAATTATCTAATTTTGGGTGGTCATTAAAATTGGCCTCTAAGGCCTGAATTTGGTTTTTAGTACTAGGATAAAGACAGCCACATAAACCAACAGAACTGAAGAGGGAGCCTAGAAATAAACCCTTGCACATACAAACAATGGAGTGAAAGGCAACCTACATAATGGCAGGAAATACTTGCAAGTCTTGTACTGTGTGGAGCTAATATCTGACTCCATAAATAACTCCTACAACTCAACAACAACAAGAGCAAATAACCCAATCTAAAAATAGCAAGACTTGAATAGACATTTCTCCAAAGCAGAGATACAAATGGCCATCAAGCATATAAAAAGATGTTTAATGCGGTAATCTTTAGAGAAATACAAATAAAAATGTGATATCATCTCACAACCATTAGGAAGACATTATAAAAAAGAAAACCAAAACCAACCAGATAAACACAAAAACAGAAAATAGCAAGTATTGGTGAGGATGTGGAGAAACTGGAACATTGTGCACTTCTGGTGGGAAGGTAAAATGGGGCAGTTGCTAAGGAGAACAATAGAGAGTTTCCTCAAAAAATTAAAAATAGAATTGCTATATGGTCTTGCAGTCTTACTTCTGAGTGTATATCTGAAATGGTTGAAAACAGTATCTTGAACAGATATTTGCACACCCATGCTCATTGCAACTTTACTCACAGTAGCCAAAAGGTAGATGTAACCCAAAAGGTCCATGAATGAGTGAATAAAGAAAATGTGGTACATACATACAGTGGAAAATGGGACATCCTTATAAGAAAGGAAAGCCTGACACATGCTACAATATAGATGAAATTTGAGGACATTATGCTAAATTAAATAAGTCAGTCACAAAAAGAAAAATACTGTCTGGTTTCAGTATATGTCCAACTCATAGAAGCAGAGTGGAAGGTGGTTGCCAGGGGCTGGGACCAGGGGTTGGTGGGAAGAAAAGAGGAGTTGTTCAACAGGTACTGAGTTTCAGCTTTGCGAGATGACAATTTCTAGTGACCTACTGCATAACAATATTTGTAGAGTTAACACTCTAAACTGTATACTTAAAAATGACTAAGATTGTGATTTTCAAATTAAAAATAAATAGGTAGATAAATCTAAGACCTTATCAATCGTCTAATACAAACAACAACAACAAAAGAAGAAGAATTCTGGATAGTTGGATGATATATTAATTAATTCAAACTAAGTTATTTGTAATGGCACAGGTCATTAGATACTAAAGAAAACAGAGTAGAGTACACATTGAAGCAATGTGAACAGGTTCATCGAAAAATCTTATATTTCTTCTACTAGTACCTGATACTTTACTAGATATAGAAACAGAAACCACTTACTCTGCAGCCAGCCCATAAACTCAGCATCTGATGCAATGTTTTATATTAAACACGGCTATCCATTGCTGCATCCAGCCTTCCTCCTGCGATGTGTGTCAACATCACTACCCCGAGCCAGCTCTCTAGAGCTGTGCTCCTCTGACATGTCTCTAAGTCATAGCAGAGCCAAGCTGATCGTTTATGCACAGTGCAGAATGTACTGGGCAGCTTGCCTAGCATATGCCGTGCTATTGCCTTTTTCAAAAAATGTAGCACAGAAACATCTCACGTCCTTTTCTTTATAAACACCATTGGTGACATTTTATTTATCTCTTCTCTCCCAGCATTATAAAATTTACCTGCTATCATAACAGGGAGCCTCTAATTATGATTATGATTGTGCCATCTTCTGACCACAGGCTGTGGGAGTGTTGAGACACTGATTGGAACGCGACCCCTTTTAAAAATTTGGGACAGAATGGCTCAAGAAGGCAATTCCCTTGTCAGAATCTTCAGACTCAGGGTCTGAACCTATGAACAAGGATTGCTGTCACCTTCTTCAGAATGAACAGGCATCTGGGATGTGCATTATTTCTATTTTGATGACTCTGCTAGCACCTTGTTCTGGTAACATGCGATGCACACCATTTACATTGGGAAACTCATTCTCAAGTTTCTGTAATAGCTGGTGTTCAGGCACTTTTTTAAGGATTTTTATACCAGTCACATTTGCTTCAGAAACATTTTAAAAGTGAAAGATTCTATTATTAAAAATATGTAAAAGGTAATACCGCAGCGTATCATTTAGGACATCTCAAATATTGTTTTGATGGAAATCAGTATAAATAGCAACATTGTTTCTATCAAGGATGTCTATTCTTGACATATATTTATGTTGCTACTGAGAATTATATAGACCAGATTTCCATAATTTTATTGTCGATGAGAAATTATTTTATATTTGCTTGGGTGTCACCCATCTCCCAGACCACAGGACACTGTTCCCCCTTGGCTCTATTTTGCCTGCTTCAAGATTGAACATGTCAGAATGTGTGAATCCAGGGAAGAAGGACAACTGACAACAAACTCTGCAATAGGTCTCAGGGGAGCTATTTTAAACAGCCTTGGTTTCCAAAGTGAAGGACACGTTTAGTTATTAAACAATAGCTTTTCAAAAAAAAATAGCTTTTCAGAATGGGTTCTCTTTTTTGCTGCTGTCAACGTTGGCTTTGTCAGAATCCTAATCTCAACAGCAAAATGTGGTATCAGTAGGAGCAAAACATTGTAAGAGCCATCAGATTTTCAACAAAGAGTCCTGCCAGCCCCACCTACCTAATTTCTGGGGCTCAGTAAGCAATGAGAACATGGGGCAGCTTGTTCAAAATGCAGAAAAAAATGTCATGAAAGGAACCAACACATGGAGGTTTTTCCATTTTTTTTCTGCAGTGTCTCTCAGACTTCTCATGTTTTTATGTGCTATTTAATGCCAGTCTGAGTAAAGAAAAAGTAGTATTTGATTAACATGAATCTTACCGTTCATTATTATCTTGTACGATGGCAGTTTGAAATGCAATGTAAGATCATTTTGCTCATATACAAAATTCCCAAAATCATACAGCTTGTGTCTCATAGCTTGTATATGCATGTGTGTTCCATTCTTAGCAGGACAGGGAAACACTACACAAGCCAACTGAAATGTTTTTGTCTTAGTTCTTTATACACGCACAGTCAACCAACACCTTCTACTTTTGGCTTGCGATACAGAAGAATAGAAAGGAAAGGAATTATGGGCTGCCCTCCGTTTTCTCTTCCTTCTGTGTCATCATTTAAGTGGTTGGTTAAAACAGCAAAGTAATTTATGAGTAAGAAAGACTACCACAGGATTCCTTGGTTGTTGGTATTTCTTAGAACCCCATTGTCTTCTTTAAGCAAAACCGAGATCCATTTCAGGGGAAGAGCCTGGCCTCCCAGTGCTGTTGGGACCCACGCTTAGTCATAGACCTCACCTACTTACCTTGTCCTTGACCTGAGTGTAGCTGAACTCCTTTCCTATGAATCACTGGCTCACTGGAGTCCTGAGCTCGAGCAGCCTCTTGAGCACATACGTGAGTAAGAGAATATCCTCTGCTCACACACTTACCTCTTCTATTCTCTTACTATGTTTAAAAACCAGAATTTCTGAGACAAAAGATTTAATCATTTTAAGATAGCAACAGCGGAGCTTAAAACCAGGCATGGGGCCCTCCTTAGTTCAGGACCCTACCACTTACAAGTCTATTGGTCCCATACCCTTGAATTCAGCTCTCAATGCTGTAATTATCGAAAAATGATTCAGCAGTAATTTCATTTTGGAATCACTGCAGCATATGATTTTGACAATAAAAATGAATGGTATTCATTGTTAACAGCTCATTGTGTACAAAGTCAGGGAAATTTGAGCAAAACACTAACAGGTAGTTATAAAATAATGTAAGTTCTGTCCCTAGCTATAAGCCTGGCGGGCAGTAGGCACTCATAATTATTTATTTCAAAATTTTATTATTTAATTGAATCAGGTATCTTGTCATGGCTCATTTTCATTCCTTTTTATTTTTAGATTATCGCGTGTTTTTAAAAATAACTCCCTCTTAAATAACAAAATAACTAAAGACACATACCCAGAATATCAATAATTATTTAACTTTTTTTAAAATATGAAGGGTTCATTATATTTCTAATTTAGTAACAGACTTCATTTTAATTAGTTGTTTTTCTATTGGTTCCAGAATGCTACCAATGTTACAATTTTTAAAATATCAATTTACACTGAATTTTTTTTCCTATGTACATGTTTTTTTTCTTTCTTCCTAGATATCCCCAAGCTTTAGGAGAAGCTTACAAATTGTAATTGACAGATACCTCTAGCCCTAAACTTTTCTACAAAGCCTTGTTGACATCCACCAGGAATATAATGAGTCCAATGCAGCCTTTGGGTGTGTATGGATATCCATTCCTGGTGTATGTAATCATCTCAAATGCCCTGGTTTTGAGATCTCCATGTTTGGGGCACTTGTCCAAAATTCAGGAATTTCAGGTCAACAATGCAGATTTTCTAAGCCTTTTTCTTTTATCCATGAGGCATAAAAGAACATTTTAATTTTCTGCAGACCATAACTATCTCATGAAAACCAGAAAGCATTTTCCTGGGCCTTCTCTCCATCTGTCCAAGCCATTCTACCTCTCCTGCAGCCATTACATGTTGCCACTGAGTATTTTTCAAGGTTCTCTTCTTCCAGAGTTCCTGATGGAAAGGAAATTCTTTCTCATTGGAACTCTCCTGATGGAAACTACATTTTTTTCAATTTTTGCAGAAAAGAGTAAGGGATGGTCACTGAGAACTCATTCAAAGCGTAAGTTCTTCTCTCTAGTTTTATCCCAACTAAATTACGGCTTGAAATTCCACTCCCCCAAGAAAAAAGGACTTTCAACTTCTAATATGAGATAAAATGTTCTTGTGGCATTTTTATAAGCTTTTATTTATTTATTTACTCATAAGACACCCAGAGAGAGAGAGAGAGAGAGAGAGAGAGAGAGAGAGAGAGAGGCAGAGACACAGGCAGAGGGAGAAGCAGGCTCCATGCAGGGAGCCCAATGTGGGATTTGATCCCAGTTTCCCAGGATCACGTCCTGAGCCGAAAGCAGATGCTCAACTACTGAGCCACCCAGGCATCCCTTTTATGGAATTTTGATCACTTATCCTATTTTATGGCATTTAGGAAAAACTTGAAATTCGGAAAATAAACTTTCCCCTCTCAAGTTTTTGCAATGGAACAACACCATGCTATTTTGCCTAAAGTCGTTTTATAAGGTTCTATTTTGAAAGACAAATGTAAACACAATTTTTGTTTCCTTTGCTGGTCTCTAACATCCCTACAAAGGATTTAATGCTTCTGGCTTTGGCCTGAAGTGAGTAAAAATAGTGAACTCCATTTATAAGTGTGAATCCATTACATGTTTTTAATTTTCTTAAGATTTATTTATTTATTTGAGATGGGTGGTGCAGAGGGGGAGGAGAGAGAGAATCCCAAGGAGACTACACACTGAGTATGGAGCCTGATGTGGGGCTCCATCCCACGATGGAGATCGTGACCTGAGTCCGAATAAAGTCAGATGCTTAATTGAATGCACCACCCAGGTACCCCAATCTGTTAAGCTTTTTTGAGCATTGACCAAGACAATCTTAATATTTACATCAGCTTAACTAAACTTTGGATGGATTTGTTCCTGACCATAGGTCACTGACCTTCCCAGAGCTTTTACTTGGAGAAAACTTGCGATTGGTAATTCTTTCTCTGTCCTTTTTAAGTGTATATAAATATTCCTCCCAGTTTTATAACCCAGGACTGAATTTCTCAAGGACGTGAAAATCAACTCTTTGAAATGTAAACATGAAAGGGCATAGCATCCCTATCTCCCCAGGCTCGGTCACTCCCCAAGATAAGAGTCTAACTTTGCTGGGTGCCAATTAGCAGACACAGAGGGCTTAATTACAGAGAAAAACATTTGCCAACTCAGAAGTAATCCAATATGCTCACATTTCATTGGTCAACCTCCTCCTTTAATGTTCTCCAATACTTCATACTAGCTCACACCAGGGGCTTAAAAACTCATCTACCTTCTGTTTTAACATAGTTGAATTTACTACTGCAATAGATTTAAATAAAGTCTTCCTTGCCTGTTTAACTTTATCTGGCATAATTTTGCTTTGACAGCAACATTTGAAGACCCATAAATCTTAGGAGGGAAGAGCAAGAGTCCCAAATTCATCTGTTCAAAAACCACAACCATGGCCAGACTTCGAAGATGAGTTTGGAAAAAACTCTGTTGGATGAAAAATGTTCATTGTGGACATAAAGGACTTGACTTCCCCTAGTTGTTTTTCCCTACCTTTTTTGATGAAACCAAATTGTCCATCACTGGCTGCTATATTGGAAGAGCAATTTCTCCCTCTTCTGAGAACTATTCATGACCAATTACTCCTGAAACTAGCCAATACATCCTTGTGATAAACCCTTTAAGAACCACACCTTCCTTACCCTAAGGTGATATAATCCTGTGGAATTGCCTCAGTATTTAGAGTGAAGGCTCATGTTTAATGATGCCCGGGTAATTTTCTTGTAGCTCCACTATGAATAATCTGGTGACATTTCTATTAATGAAAAAGTTTCGTAGAGCTACCATTACTATTATTGCATATTTCTTAAAGGATACAGGAATGCAGATAAATCTGACAATATATATTTTAGAGGCCATACTTTTTCATGCTTATTTTAAAATATTTTGGTCCTTAAACTGTTATTCTAATTTCATCTCATATTGTATTACAAGTTTAGATGAACCTAAAAGATTTATTCTTAACCAGGGATGATTTTTGTCCCTATCTCCCAAGAGACATTTGACATTGTCTGAAGACATTTTTAATTGTAGTGACTGGGAGCGGTGGGGTTACTGATATTTAATGGATAAAGTCCAGGTACACTATACAACATTTTACAGTGCACAGGACACCCACTTGCAGCAAAGAATTATCTGGGGGCAAAATGTAGATAGTGACAAGGTTGAGAAACTCTGGCCTAGAAGTAGAAATGTCTTGATTTTTGTCAATACTTACGCATTTTAATGAAGCTTGAGTAAGTTAGTTAATTTACCAGGCACATTGTCTCTTTGAAACCATTTTAAGATTAGCAGCTTTCTATAAAAATTAACACATTAATGGAAAATCTCATTCTAAGGAGAACTAGATCAGAGTTTTTATGGTGAACTAGTTCAAAATTAGAGTTTCAGAAAGCTGTCTAGTGGGCTTGATACATGATAAATGGAAAGGCAAACATAAACTCTACATCAATTTTACCTGAATATTTATATGTTGTTTTCTGTAAGCAAAATATTTCACCAGCAGTGGGGCTAAAGATCACAAAATAAAGAATAAAAATTAAAAAATAAACAAAAATTTAAGCCTAGAATGATTTTCTTCCTTTTTTGTTGAGAGAATTATTTTTCACACTGATAGAAGTCTAACGTGTTAATCTCCCAGGAAAACATTTTCAACATTGAACCTTAGATTTACTGTGTAATACAGTCATATTTTACAACTTTAATAATTTCAGTTTTCGTTTCACAAGAGAAACCTTTCTCTGTTGAAATCTCCTCTTTGATCCCATGAGAAAGTCTCAGTGCTAAGTTGTCTTTTAAAAGATATTTCTTTCCAATAAATTGAGGACTTGTAAATGCCCGAGAGTTGAATATGATAATAGATGGATAGGGGAATGTGCTGGAATCTTAGAGGGAAATAGACATACTTTCTTAATACCATGGGAACACTAGCCTAAGATTCACTAGCCCAGTGCATTCAATTTCCTTCAGCTTTCCATAGTCTCTAGGTTATAGATTATTTTATAATGTCAATTGCCTTGCTGGAATAAAGGGGCCGTTAGGAGGGAGGTTTGCCTTTCTACATTCTCTACCTTGAGTGGAAAAATTTGAATGAGTTGCATGATTTTATCAAAAGAATAGTTGAGGTTTATTTTTTTCTATCTAAGGTATTCTAAGTAATATATTTTTGAAGAGATGACATGTTACTTATTATTTTATTATTATTTATTATTACTTATGAACTAGCACTTACATTTAATTAGAAAGATTTAAAAATAAGATTAATATTTGATGTAAGACTATTTTACCTAAAGCTCTCTAATATTTTAAGAAAACATCTCATTTCCCCTAAAATTCAATGGTTTATAGCTTTTGGGAGGGAACATTCTGGGAATTGTAGCATGTCTCTTAATGACAATTCTGATCGTAGTAATTCCATTGTTTGCCTTGTCTATGTTCTATAATGTATTGTCAACAATCAGAAGCCAGAAAGAATAAAAGGCACTAAGAGATAATGGGAGTTCCTATAGCAGCATGATCTCAGACCATAGAGATAAAGAATTCATGTACAATAAACCCGCTTATTGGGATTTTTAGGCAAGATAAATTTTCAGAGGCTTAAATGTAATCTATTGATGAGTAAAATGTCATTAAAGGTATTATATAAGTCAGATACCATTAATAAAGATTTGTTTTCAATTTTGTTTTGTGGTCACATAAGAAACGATGGAATATGTATCCTATGGACATTTGAACTCAGTCATTTTTATGGATACAGTGAGGACTTGAATACTGCCAGAAAATAACAGAGACAATTAAACCTATTTATGTGCCCTTACTCCAGGCTCTAAAGCAATTTGATGGAAATTACAAATGTATTTTCAGTCACTAATTGTTTTCACATGTGTGACTGTCTGCATCTTAGGGATGGGTTTATAACATTTCAAAGGGGGTATGGGGGGACTTCTTTTTCAGATATTTTCCTATTTAATTTTTAGTCAATTATCTACCTGTCTTCAGACATTGATTGTCTAAATATATGTATTTTCATGAAAATAGATGATTAAGAAAATTAAATGCTTTTTGAATGAATTTTTACATTTTTTCTAGTATTTTTACTTTAAAATATAGGTTTATTTGATCAATGATGGCTGTATTGCCACTTTCATTATGTTTTCAATATTTTATTTGCATTTTTAATTCTATAAAAACAGGATTTCCAGTGGCATTCTAAATATAATTTCTACCACTTAAATTTCTGCTTTCATTGCTAAATAAAGCTTTAGAAGAAATCATGTGCAATCTCAGACATATTCAATGATATGTTTATGCATAGAAAATTGAATTAAGATGCTAAGAAGCATGTGTAAGTTTTCAAAACCATCTCAGAGATTGGAAAAACTCCTCCCAGATTTAGATAAAAGAATGAAAATGCTTCAAGTTGCAATAAAGTGACAAAAACACTCTCATATGCACAAGATTGCAAATTATTAAAAATAAAGGGTTAGAAATAAGCATTATTGATCATTTTGTCTTTTTGATCAATTAGTTATTATGGTCATATTTGAATCAACCAGTACTCTTTCAACTATTTTGCCTTGAATTGAGTAAAATAAATTTATTTTGCCACTGTCAGCCCTGGAATTTCAAAGCCACCAGGAAAGAAAATTCTGTTTGAGGCAATCACTCATAAAAAATTCTCCCAAGGGAATTATCTTTTTCCCTTTATTCATTGAGGAATAGTTTGGGATTACCTCAGAATTCTCAGTTTAACAGTACTTCAGAAATGAAAGATGTCTACCATATATTTTTGAGTTACAATAGCACTTTCTCAGAAAATTGTGTTTTGTAAGAGAAAACCACCACCACAACAATAACACATCTCCATGAAGTTGATCCTCATTATTCACAATAGTGAATGGAAGTGATACAAGGGTTTTACCAGCTATCTGGGCATCCTTTAGTCCAGACAAATTGACAAATGCAAATATCCATCAATGGCATCACATAACAGGCTACTAGATGCAGTCTTGAGTAAAAATGATTTGCCTAATGATTAAACCTTAATTAAGAATAACACAGGTAGGGCAGCCCCAGGTGGCTCAGCAGTTTAGCATCACCTTTGGTCCAGGGCGTGATCCTGGAGACTTGAGATGGAGTCCCACATTGGGCACCCTGCATGGAGCCTGCTTATCCCTCTGCTTGTGGCTTTGCCTCTCTCTCTTTCTGTGTCTCTCATGAATAAATAAATAAAATCTTTAAAAAAAAAGTGTAACACAGGTAGTATAATAGTTAAAAAGTCTCAAAATCACAAATAAACAAGTGGGATGGCAGATAGTGTTCTTGGAGAGGTAAGCTTGATGTCATAGAAAATTGTTACTTTTAATAATTTTATGCATATTTCCTTTAGACTTTAAATAATTTAGATTTTTGGGAATTCTATGAAATGGTCTTGAAATTAATAGGGGTAGTAAATATATTAGTATATCCAAAAATATTATTAATGAAAGACCACTAAGACAAACTTGACTTACCAAATTTCACAGTAAGTGATGAAGAATTTATAATGTAATCAAGAAGGTATTGATTTAGGAGAAAAACAAGTAAATGTGTAAAGCAGAACAAGGTATCCATAAAGATATTTTAGTATGTATGAAAAGTTAATATTCAATATAGCTGTTAGTTTAATTAGTAAGCAAAGAATGGGTTAGTTAATACATGTCGCTGGAAAACCTGATAATCCATGTTTTTTTGTTTGTTTGTTTTTAAACATTTTATTTATTCATGAGAGACCCAGAGGGAGAGAGGCAGAGACACAGGCAGAGGGAGAAGCAGGCTCCCTGATGTAGGGGAGCCTGATGTAGGACTCAATTCCAGGACCCTGGAGATCATGACCTGAGTTCAAGGCAGTGAGCCAAAGGCAGATACTCAACCACTGAGCTACCCAGGTGCCCCCATGCTAATTATTTAAAAGTCAACCTAATGCCAAGCCTTATCACAAAATATAAATTTGCTGTGGATTAAATCATTAAGTATGAAATCTCCTGAAGTGATTTTGTGGCAGGAATTCTGACAGCCTGTTTTTATTGGATGAGACCATTTTTTATTTACCAGTGCTGGTATTGTGGTGTCTGAATATAGATCCGCAAAGTAGAAAGAACATTGCTTACGGTAACACCACCTTCTTGTCTAGGAAGGAAGAGGAGAATCCTCCCAGATGGCAAGGCTGGAGGCTAGAATGGAAAGAAAACTGACCTAGAGGAAAGAAGAATAAAAAAAAAAAAAAAAAAAAAAAAGGAATGAAGTAGGAACCAGCACATCCTACCTAGGGATGGTTGGGGCATTGAGAGAGGGAGATTTCAAAGGGCTAGAGGAATACCTGCCCAATTTTCCTATGTCCATACTGACACAATGTGGTGCAGGAGAAAAGAGCAGAAAGAGCAAAGGGAAGTGTCTGCTCAGGCTAGGTCTCCTCGATTTCTCTTCCTTATTAGTGGCCAAAAGACTACAAAAAGGTCCTGTATGCTATGAGGAGCCTCATATCAGACAGCAGACTTGACTGGTGAGATACCAGAGAAGGTTCATCATCAAAGAGCTAACGGCCTTTTAACTGATTCCTCCAGGAAAGATCTGGAAGCCAGGGGTCTTAGGACTTGCAGCCAGACATCAGCAGCTCTGCACGCAGACCAGTAAGAAGCAAGAGATGCCAAGGCAGGAAGTAGCTCTTGGATTCCAGGGAGCTCTCGCCCTGCCCTGAGGGAATAGACTGAACAGTTTCTTTTACTGCAAACGCTCCAGCCCAGGTTCAGTGAGGAGAAAGTTTGATTCCCACACCAGCTTAAAGAGGCCAAACACAACTGGTGGTCAGGGCATCTTTCAGAGAGTGGCTGGACCCTCTTCTTGAAAAAATAAGTAGTAGTTCTCTGTCCTTATATGCATCAGGAAGTGAGGAGGGTGTGGGAGTACCCCGGGGGCAGATTAAGCAGATAGTTAGAACATTGAATTGACTGCATATAATAACTCAAGAAATAACTCATTTAAACCACAAAGAGGGGGAAATAATGACATATATAATTCTCCACATTTTGTCTTTCCCTTCAATCAGTAGAAATGAGAGTTTGTGAGGAAGATATTTATTATAGATAAATTCCCTTAGAGATATTTTGCATACATGGATTCTACTAAATTATTCTATCTAAATATTAAAGTCATTAAATTTTAGATTGAATTATCTAAACTCTAAATTCTACCTAAAATTTTTTATCTAAATTCTATCTAAAAATTAGATAAACTAATATTCTATTTAATATTAATGTCATTAAATTTTACCACTGAGGGGTGCCTGCCTGGCTCAGTGGGTTCAGCATCTGCCTTTGGCTCAGGTCATGATCCCAGAGTCCTGGGATGGAGTCCCAAGTCAGGTCCCCTGCTCAGTGGGAAGTCTGTTTCTGCCCCTCCCCTGGTCCCTCATGCTCTTTCTCTCTCTTGTAAATAAATAAATAAATAAATAAATAAATAAATAAATAAATAAATTCCTTTAAAATTTTTGAAAAATAAAATTTACCACTGAGTTTTTACTGCTTTTATTTCAAATGTTACTTCAAATGAAAAATGTGAACAAAAGCCATCAGGCATCAAAGAGACATCTTATATAGCCAATAAATGAATATTTAATCCTAATCTCACTAAATGTATAAATTTAACATTACACTTTTTTTCTTTCCTTGGTCTTTTTTTTTTTTTAAGATTTTATTTGGTCAAGAAGAGAGTCTGTCACTACTCCCTAAGAGTTTGTATACTTCATGTATACTATACATATGTATACTACATGTATATATGTATACTATAATATATATTATATACATATATATGTATATAATATATACAATTATATATAATTGCTTATAATTATATTTATATATAAATATATTTATATATTATATATATAAATATAATTGGAGACAATCCAATTACCAGCATGCTATTTTAAAAATGCCCCTTAAACTCTAGAAAAGCTTTGATACTAAAGGTGATGTAAGTTCTTCATTTGGGTTAATATTGAACCCAAAAGGAACCACGTGTTGTATGGACATAATATATCTTGTTGTATTTTACTTAAAATGCTTTCTGGCTGTAAAGAAAGAACAAACAGGGATCCCTGGGTGGCGCAGCGGTTTGGCGCCTGCCTTTGGCCCAGGGCGCGACCCTGGCGACGCGGGATCGAATCCCACGTCGGGCTCCCGATGCATGGAGCCTGCTTCTCCCTCTGCCTGTGTTGTGTCTCTGCCTCTCTCTCTCTCTCTGTGTGACTATCATAAATAAATAAAAATAAATAAAAAATAAAAATAAATTAAAAAAAGACTATAGTTAAAAAAAAGAAAGAACAAACAGTAAAACTGAAACAATATGGAAATAACAAAATCTAGCAGTACTGTGATATTAAAGTTTGTGTGTGTGTGTGTGTGCGTGTGTGTGTGTGTGTGTGTGTGTGTGTGTCTCATTGGGCCTACTGAGGCTTTGTACCTATTTTATATTTAAGGAGAAACTACTGCCTTGAAAGTAGCTTAATTTGGGTTTCTGAATGGGTTGACAGTCCACAAGACCAGTCTCAGGTTTGATCATTCAATAGAAGGACTCATAGAATTCAGAAACTGTTATAGTCACAATTACAATGTATTTCACATAAATATTACAAATCAAAATCAGCAAAGAGGGTTCATGGGGCACAGTCCAGACAAAACCAGACTCAAGCTTCCAGCTACCCCTTTCTATTGGAATCCTGTGAGGATGCACTTAATTCTCCCAGCAACAGTGTATAACAACTTGTGCAAAATGTTTCCAAACTGGGGAGCTCACCCAAGCTTTGGTGTCACAGGTGCAGTGCCTGGGTGACTCACCTCAGCTACTCAGATTCCAGCCCCCACTCACCATTACAGGCATTTATGGTCTATCACATTGTTAGGTAGGATATACTTATCCATTCATACAGCATGGCCCAAGCCTACAGGGCAAACCTCCTATGAGGCGGAATATTCCAAGGACTCAGGTTTGTTTTTTTTTTTTCCCAGGAGCTGACTGAAGGCCTTTCTTTGGAGCATGCAGGGTAAAAGTTAATGCTTCCCCCACCAGTGAGCCAAACACCGACAAAGGAGATGCCATAACTAGGCTAAAGTGTCATGATTAGGAGTGTCATGACCAGGCTAAACTAATCAGGGCTCACTCCTGGATCTAAGGAGTTTTCCCAAAATTATATTTGTTGAACCAAGGAGAGAGGCATGGAATGGGCATTAAGTCTGTTATAACAGGAAAATTTCCCAATTGTTAGCATGGAATAGCCAAACATAAAAATGAAAGGGATAAAGAAACTGGTTAGGGAAAAAAATGACAGGAATAAATATGCTAATGAACAGAAACAATATTTTCAAATGTCTTAAAGATAAAACTACTTCCCTATTTGGGGAAACTAATGATTCATCATCACATCATCAGAGTATTTGTTTGTTTGCTTTTTTTTTTTTTTTTTTACTTTGTGCTTACTCAGGCACTAAGTAAAGTATGAAGATAGTACATACATTATGCAAAATCCTAGTCATTAAATCTCTTTTACATCAAATATTAGATATATGACCTTGGGTAGCTTCTTTAATCTCTCTAGTCCTCAATTTTATCATCTCTGAAATCAGATGATGATCCTTACACTGTAGAATTTGTATAAACAATAAATGAATAAATAGGGATTTGTCAAATAATGTACTTTCTCAAAGTTGTGTTCAGGATGAATGGAATTAGTCTTGTTTTAGTACACAGATACTAAGGATCAGATTCTTAAATCAATGTCAAGGTTAGGTAATGGCTCAGACACCTCGGCCATTAAACTTTTACAGATGCTATTTACCTACTTTTGTTTTATTGTGGAAATAATGTCTTTTTCTTTACTTAATTATATGAAATGTATGGATTCTTTATTTTGGCACAAGAAAAGATCTAGATTTCAACTAAAATCCAAAATATCAAATTATTCATATTATTGTCTCTGGGTGTTTGCTAAATCTGAGTCAGGCAAATAAATGCCTGCCATCCTCATGCTACGTAAAGCATTTGGGTTTATTTCTTCCCTCAGGTTAGAGAAAAATGTGGATGTTCTCTCCTCCAGACATTTCCTCTTACCTGGGATTTGAGGCCCATGTGCTTCCATCTCTCCCTTTTTTTTTCCATCTCTCCCTTAATGATGTTTTCTTTTCTTCCAATTTTGCCCCTTCTTGCATGATTTTTCAATTATTTGCACACTACTAACTGCCCTCCTGAACAATGTGGATGGAACTAGAGAATATTATGCTAAGTGAAATAAGTCGATCAGAGAAAGACAATTATCATTTGATCTACTCATATGTGGAATATAAGACACAAATAGCGGATCATAGGGAAAGAGAGGAAAAAAAAACAAGGCAAAATCAGAGAGGAAAGCAAACCACAAGAGACTCTTAATTAGAGGAAACAAACTGAGGGTCACTGGAGGGGAGGTGGGTGGAGAGATGGGGTAACTGGGTGATGGGCATTAAGGAGGGCACATGATGTAATGAGCACTAGGTATTATATAAGACTGATGAATCCCTGACCTCTACCTCTGAAACCAATAATACACTTTATGTTAATTAATTACATTTAAATTTAAAACATTCTCAAGATTCTATCTTAAAAAATCAAGTGCCCTTCTCCAAGCTTTATCATTTTCTAACCATATTACATATCTGCACTTATCAATTTATAGAGGCCTCAGGATCATTGAAAGAATCAATGAGAAATAGAAAAATTTTAAAAGTAACAGAGAAAAAAAAAAAGGAAAAGAGAGAGAGGGAGGGTGGGAGAAGGAGGGAAAGGGAGACAGAGACAGAGACAAAGACAGAAACAAAAAACAGATACTAACTCTCACTAACTCTAGAGAACAAACAAACATATGGTTACCGGGGAAGATGTGGGCAGGGCAGGGATGGGTGAAAAGGTGATGAGTATTAAAGAGAGAAATTGTGATGAGCATTGGGTGATGCATGGAGGTGTTGAATCACTATACTGTACACCTGGAACTAATATAACATTGTGTGTTACCTATACTGAAGTTAAAATACTAACAGAGAAGTATCAGACAAAGAATGACATGAGCAATCTCTCTCCTGCCCCACCTCCTGCCAGACACACAGAGACAAAACACTGTAGAGAGTGGTCAGCAGTATTTAAGACCAAGGAAATGGGATCCCTGGGTTGCTCAGTGGTTTAGCATCTGCCTTCAACCCAGGGCATGATCCTGGATACCCGGGATTGAGTCCCACATCAGGCTTCCTGCATGGGGCCTGCTTCTCCCACTGCCTGTGTCTCTGCCTCTCTCTCTCTCTCTGTGTGTGTGTGTGTGTGTGTGTCTCAAACATAAATAAAATCTTTAAAAAAAAACAAAAAATAATTATTGATAATTAATAAAATTAGCCCTCTATTTTGCATTCCCATTACCAACAACAGTAACAACAATGTATTACTTCTGCAAATAATCCTTTGTGGTTTTAATAAAGAAGCAAAAAGAATTCAACAGGGTAAATTTAAAAGAATGTTGGAGGGAATATTTTACATGAATACAATGTATATCATATTTTGTGCAAAATACACATTTTATCATTAGCAAAAGTATAATTTTCTTTGGGAGGAATAGAATGATCCAAGTGTTCATTCCCTTGTACCAGCAAAGGAAATAATTCAACATGTATATACTGAAATATTCTTTTATTTAAAAATACTTTCTCCTTTGATCTTTAATATTGAATTTTTAAAGGCAACCCTAAAAGACATGTGTTAACTTGCTGGTAATTATTTGTATATTACATCATGTAAAGCATAATGTATTGTGACACTTGTAAAGTGTTATATTGAATACTAAATTAAACTGGACAGATTCCAAAAAAATATTTTATTAAATTTTCTTGCTAACATATTACCTTGACATGAAGAGTTTAAAGTTAATGAAGCTTGGCCTTTAGATAATCCAGCTAAATAAAAAATGTTCCTCTCTATTGTACATTTTCTTCTTTTTCCCTTCTCCTTCTCCTCTCCCTTTTCCTTCTTCTCTTTCTCTTCTTTTTGTACTTGGACTCAAATACACTGTGTCCTAAAGCCAAAAGCAAAAATTTTTTATAAGATCTGTATCTTAATTTCTAAGAGTTCCCAAAGCCTCATTTAATATTAACTTTAGAAGGACTTTACACCCAGTCAACAGTTTCCTGATATCATTTTGAAGTTGGAGAAGATACTGTTTCATTGTTGGTAGAATAGACCCTATTAAAATATCAATCCTATTTTTTTAAAAAAAAACAGTATTTGTACATGAGTGGAAGAAACATTTATAAAGCAAGCTAAAATGTGAATATAATGTAAGGGGAACTTGATTCTATTTGGATTCGATTAGTAAGTTGTTCATTTGATTATCAGCATATTTAAGTCTATAAAATGAAGATGTTGAATGAAGAATATTTGTTGTTTCCTAGAGATATGTGATTGCATTTTTCTGACATTATCTAAATATAATATACTGAAAAAGTATACAAAATCTTAAGGAGTGGTGACAGACTGTCTTCTTGACCAAACTTAGTGTTGTTCCTCAGAACACTCTTTTTGACTAGCAACTTAAAAGGTCATAAAATATCCCAAAGCAAATTCTGAATATATTTTATTCCATGTTTTCATTAACATATATATTCAAAATTTACTATATAATTTTTGATGTTCAAATTTTTGTAATTAAGTCATCCCTGTAAAGTCTACAGGCTAAATTATTGTCTTTATTTCAGTTAAATGTATAATTCTACTTTTCTATCCGTACCAGAAATTGATAACTGCTGTATCAACAATCTTGGACTTTTTGATAATCAGTGATACCAATGTCATAAACCCAATCCTTAATCCAACAGATAATATTTTGCATCATTACACCATATAGAAAATATTATAGTCCAGTGAATAATCAACTATTTTAGTTAAAGATCTCTACCTATATAAGAAAATATAAAATAATTCAAAATCTTGTCTGCCATTGGATTTATAATTTCTTGATAATTATTAACATGACATCTTCTATTCCCACTCAAGTTTCATTAGGTCATTTTTTTTTCATTTTTTACCTTAAAATTCCATCAGGTGTTTTCCACAAACTGTCCTTTAACCCTTACACCACATGTCACCAGGAACAAAATTTATATCACAAACGGATTTCATATCAGCTGTTAAATAATTCTTTATAGGATAGCAACTGCTAGTCACTGTGAAGCCTGGCATATTTGGATAGCATGACAACTGAAAAACAATCATCATATTCCATTATTTGTCCTTAATGGTAACTGTGGCTCCATTTTGAATCAAGGTCCAAACAAGAATTTGATTTTCAGGGTGCTGAGGTGGCTCAGTGGGTTAAGCATCTGTCTTCAGCTCAGGTCATGATCTCAGGATCCTGGGATGGAGCCTCACATCAGGCTCCATGCACAAGGGGAGTCTGCATCTCTTCCCTCTGCCTTTCCTCCATCCCCTCCCCTCACTCATGCTCTCTCTCTCTCTCTCTCTCTGTCTCTCTCTCAAATAAGTAAAATCCTATAAAATATAATTTAATTTTTAAAAAATAAACCTGGTTTTCCTTTTTTTAAAAGATTTTATTTATTTATTCATGAGAGACACAGAGAGAGAGGCAGAGACATGGGCAGAGGAAGAAACAGGTTCCTTGCAGGGAGCCTGATGCGGGACTCCATCCTGGGATCCTGGGATCACAACCTGAGGCAAAGGCAGACACTCAACCACTGAGCTGCCCAGGTGCCCAAAATTTCATTTTCTATGAAGCATGTTTTTGATACTGATAGGATACCCATTCATATAAAATTAAAATATGTGAAACATTTTCTGAAACCATGACATAATTGTACAGTTATCTGTTAAGTAAATGTCACTGCTTCGCAGTTGATTTGCCTTGGATCTAATCAGTTGGAATCATTGAATATTTGAAGTGGTGTGAGAATGTTTATCTTTGCTTTTTATTTTCATTCCAAATTACTTTTTTTGGTTCAAATGCATTTTTAAAAAAAGTCCTTTAAGTAAGAGCTAGCTTTGTATGGAAAGAAAGTGAGAGACTATATAATAATTTATCCAGTTACTTTTTTAATCTCAAAGTCCATCCCCCTCCCCCACCAATCCCCATCTAGAAGGAAAGCATGTATTGCAGGAATTTTTATATTATAATGTTTTTTAACATAAAACTTTTATTTTTCTTTGCCTTGGAATAACAGAGTTTTCTCCTTTATGCAAATATATTTAAACTGATGAACACTATGCTTCAGATGTCTAGTGTATTATACTAATGTCCATAAAATTATTAAAGCAGTATAAATTTTAATAGTTTAAAATTGTTCTAGCATTAAACTATAGATTTCATAGTTTTTATTTTTAGCATAGAAAAAAGCTACCAACAAATTTAGAAGCATTTGAAACAATCCTCAAATCTACAAAATTGTAGACAACTGTTTAAAGCATATAATACTGACTGGTTGGCAAAGCAGAGGTCTTAGAAAATATTCAAGCTGCATTTTAATATTCCAACATAAATATTTATTGATCATTTAAAAAGAGTTACATTGTACTTAGTGCTAGGTTTTAGACTGTTGTACAGATGTCCTTTACTTAGTCTCATTTGGAAGTCTCAACAGATATAAGTCATAAAACTGCCCCAAAATAGATTTGCAAGAACTGCAATAAACAAAAAAATGAAAATCAAATATTGATCAGAAAAAAAATTTGAAGTAAAAACTGTCCTTCTACATTGTGTTGGAAATAAAGCTTCTAAAATAGACCTTGATTATTCTTTAATCACGTCAGCAATGCAGAGACTCTATGTTTAAAGCCAGAGAATGCCTTGTACTTCTCCAGGCAAAGAACAAATTGAACCTCACATCAAGTCTCTAGCAGATGGATGAGGGCTATCATAGATTATACCAGAATCAATGCCATTTGGCTCTGTCACTTCCCAGGCAATAAATATAGATTTCTTTTGCAAGTGACGTTTTATCTAGGATATTTATTCTTTCAGTTTTAAGTGGATACCAATCTATTAAATACTCATTTTACAACTTACAAAATAGGTTGTTTCAAAGAATCAAAAAAAAAAAAAAAAAAGAAAAGGGAAAACACCTGGCCTCCAGCCACAATACATTCACATTATATTATATTTCACTCAGAAATAAAAGTCTTGCTTAGGTTTCTTCAGGGATTTGACCTAGATTGCTACAGCAAAGACTCCTAAGAAAGTATCTATATAATGACATCTGGAAATGCTCCAGATGAAATCTTTTCTAATACACAATCCATCTGGTACTTGCCTGGAAGGAAATCTTCAAAGAGAACCAGAATATAGCTCAAATGTTCTCTCAAGTGACACCCAACAGGATCTGCAAACTCATTTGCTCTCTCTTTCTGCTTCAGTGAATCTTGTATTCAGATCAGTATCTATTGGCATGAAGTTCCTTTTTTTCTTCTTGTACCAGGGATGTTCTATTTATGGTATTTTAGCCTATAACCTCATCTATTTGTCTGTTAAGTTTTAGCTTCTATTCTTTATTGGATGATGATATATTATTTCTTTGTAGTGAATACACAGGGAGAAATGTTTGCTCTAAGAAAAGGAGAGTTCCTTCAGAATTTTTTTAAATTTTAATTTCATTCTGTGCTTATTTTGAGATGACGAAACTGATACTTGGGAGCTCTTTCCACTTGCTCTTCCTCTTTCTTTGCCACCTACCTCAATTATTGAAAGGATGGGATATGCTGGTACTGGGAAACTTTCTGTTTCCTTTTCCTATTTCCTGAATCCATGAAATATCACATGATTTTCAACCCACTTACTTAACTTTATATAATTGTCAATCATCTAAAACTTGTACAATTTGGAAGCTTAAACCTAAAAGTCTTATGTCACCTAAAAGTGAACACTGTTCAAAAACAAAGCAGAGTCACAACATTTGGGCTTCTGAGAATCACAAATTGTACATCACAAATTTATACAAATTATTGTCACCATATTTAGGGTCATAAATATAGATAATACATTTCCATTAATAATAAGTTACTTATTGAGCACTCATGTGGCAAGTATTTTCTCACCGCCTTATGTGGATTATCAAATCAATTGACTATCAAAGCAATTTGAAGCTAGTATTGTTATTCTCAGTCTATATATAATGAAATGGAAACACTAGTGTTTTATAATCTAAGTCCACATCTGTATAACTAATAAACTGTGGAATTGAAATCCAGTCTGAAAAGTGAGTTAAATAGTCATGGAAAACATCCTGTAAGATTAAAAAAATTGGTCTCTAGAGTATTCATATTAATGTGAATTAATGAATCAACTTATTAATATCTGAGACATATTTTATAAAGCATCTACTTTGCTCAGATGTTGGAATATTCTCAATAATTGCTTATATTTTGTTTTTTATTTCTATAAAGTTCATATTCATATAATACTTCTATTTAATCTATATCTAGTGTCTTTTTAATATTTATATGTGAATGCCATTTTAATTTAAAGCTACTCAATCTTCACTTTTCTCACTGGGATCTGTTCCAGAGACAAAACACTGTTTCTCTGCTTTGAAGTATCTGCCTTTGCAATAATTAATTTCTGTGATGACAAAGAGCATTTATATGCCCAAGAAGAAAATGTCAAGATTCTCTTTTATTGTTTAAAGCATTTGAATTGTTGAACTTCAGTCTAGAATCTTGAGATAAAATAAGTGTTTTCTAATATGTCCTCATTATATTCCTACTCTTACTATAACACTATATAGGCTTGCTGCCCTGTCCTTCTGCTCTATTAACTATCTGAGTAAGCAGCTTCCAATGAGGCTGCATATGACATCCACATGGACGAGAGTGGGGAGGAAGTTGTGTCATTTTCCTGCATAAGAGAGAAAATAGCTCAGGATCAAAAAAAATAACTGTGTAGGAACTAAGATTGCCTCTATGGATTATACTTGATGGACTATACTAAAAAAGATAAAATAAATAATATTACCATTGGAAGTTTTTCTTAGTCAATAAGCTTAGTCCAAACGAATTAAAGAGATAAATCCTTTAATCATGATTTTGTACACACACACACACACACACACACACACACACATACACAAGAAGTTATTCCTTGTTATAAAGAGTGAAATTACTTCATATTACAAGGGTTGCTGCCTGAAAGTAATGGAACATTGTGTGTCAACTATACTTCAATAAAAAAAAAGAGTACAATTACTTCATATTATAAGGGATAAAATGTAACAGATTTCTGAATACAGCAGGCAGGTATTACTGGAAGAGATACAACAAGTAACCAAGATTAAGACTGAGAAGTCTCTCTGTTCAAAAGAAAAAAATATATAGATTAAATATGTCTAGGTGCTTAAGTTTGCTCTATAACTATCTCTTTAAAGAGAATTTCTATTTGGATTTTGTCATTTTGTAATTTAGGGCAACTTGTTATCAGGTACCAGAGTGAACTTTGTTGATTCTCTAATGGCATAGAGATTCTGACCTCAGTTGTTTATTCTGAGGAGAAACACATATCTTTATATCAGTACCTCTTTAATTAGCTTGAATTTTTAATGTCAACTAGCTTACAAATAAGACAATATAGTGTTAGCTTTTATAGGATAGTTTTTTTTTTCTTTGGATGCTCTGCCTAATTCATTCACTGTTTCCCATTCTTTCAAATCACCATTTATGATATTTTATTACTGTCCATGTTCTTTTTTAATTGTTTTTTTAATATTTTATTTATTTATGCATGAGACACACACACACACACACACAGAGGCAGAGACACAGGCAGAGGGAGAAGCAGGCTCCATGCAGGGAGCCCGAGGTGGGACTCCATCCCGGGTCTCCAGGGTCACGCCCTGGGCTGAAGGCAGTGCTAAACCGCTGAGCCACCCGGGCGGCCCTACTGTCCATGTTCTTAAAAAGTCTTTAAGGCATTGGAAAACTCTAATTATAAGCATTATTACTTTTAAAAGTGTGTGTGGGTGGGGGGTGGGAGGCAGGGGAGCCTGAGTTAGAAGCATTGATCTTAGTATGATGCAAAGAACATTTCAGTTGTTCATAATTCTACAAGTTATATTGGTGAATCCAAATTTAAGATTGTAATATGTAGACACACAGAGACAAGTGCTGGAATAAATATGGAAATTTTGACATTTCTCTCTTTGTCTTTAAATCCACAGTTCAATCATTTGATAGGTATGACATTTCTTTAAAATTTACCTATATGTGGGATCAAACACCATTCTAGATTTATAGCAAATATCTAAAGATTTCAATGGGTACATTCAAAATCCAGCATTAATGAAATATGGAGGCCAATAAAAAAGTAAAAAGAAAAAAGAAGGAAGGAAGGAAGGAAGGAAGGAAGGAAGGAAGGAAGGAAGGAAAGAAGAAAGAAAGAAAGAAAGAAAGAAAGAAAGAAAGAAAGAAGAAGAAGAAAGAAAGAAAGAAAGAAAGAAAGAAAGAAAGAAAGAAAGAAAGAAGGAAAGAAAGAAAAAGAAAGACAGGCTTTAATAGTAAATGTTCTACGTATAATTACTGAGAAAATAAGTTAGGTACTCCAGAAAACCCTGGAGTGCCCTATTATCTGCTCTGGTCATACCACGTTTATTTCTAAGCATCCCTTTAATGTAACATTGCTTTCATACTGGAGCTTATCTAGAGGATTATGTAAGTTTTGGAAAAAATAATGCTAAATAATCTATAACAGTATTCAAATCTGAATTTATGAAAAGGAAGGTGGAAGATTTGGAAAGTGTTTGAAGAATCTAAACCTTTAATACCATAGGAAACAATTTAGTGGGCAGATTACTTTAAGGAGGCAGATTTGAGTATTCAGAAAACTCTAATAATTGAAATTATTCAAATGGGTTACATTATAGGAAAAAAGTGTCTTAAATTGAAATTCTTTACAGTTTCAATGTTTTCACATTAATCACTTTATTGCACTCTTAAAACTTTGTTAAAGCAATACAAGGCATTTTTTTTTTACTATTTCATGAATGATAAAATTGCTGACAAGAAAGTTCAGAGAAGCCATTACAGATTTGCAAATGATATATTTGATAAAAGGCTAATACTGAGGGGGGCACTTGATGGGATGAGCACTGGGTGTTATGCTATATGTTGGCAAATTGAACTACAATAAAAAAAACTACTACTCAAAAAAATAAATAAAATTAAAAAGGGCTAATATCTAAAATATGCAAAGAACTCCTATTAACTCAACTCAATATCAAACAAACAATTCAAATAAAAAATGGGCAGAAAACCTGACTAAACATTTTTCCAAGGAAGACACAATTGATCAACAAACACGTGAAAAGATGATCCACATCACTAATCATCAAGGAAATGCAAATCAAAACTATAATGACATATCACCTCACACTTGTCAGAATGGCTATCACCAAAGGGCAAGAAATAACAAGTGCTGGTGATGATGGAGAAAAAAGGAGACCTTAGCACACTGGTGGTAAGAATGTAAATCAATGCAGCCACTATGGAGGACAGTATGAAGGTTCTTGAAAAAAAAATTTTAACATACAGTGCAATATTGGTCTGGAATAGATAGAATTCAATGATTCATCACTTACATACAACACCCAGTGCTCATCACAAGTGCCTTCTTTAACACACATCATCTATCTAGAACATCCCCCACCCACCTCCCTTCATCAACTCTCAGTTTGTTCTCTATTGTTAAGTGTCCATTATGGCTTGTTTCCCTTTCTCCTTTTTTTTCCTCCTTCCCATATGTTCATGTTTTCTTTCTTAAATTCCACATTTGAGTGAGATCATTTGGTATTTGTCTTTTTCTGACTGACTTATTTCACTTAGTATATACATTCTAGCTCCATCCATGTTGTTACAAATGGCGAGATCCCATCCTTTTTGGTGGTTGAAAAATATTCCATTCTCTTTCTCCAAATATATATATATTTGTGTGTGTGTATATGTGTATATATATATATATATATATATGTGTATGTGTATATGTGTGTGTGTGTGTGTGTGTGTGACATATATATTGCATCTTTTTATCCATTCATCAAAGAACATTTGAGCTCTGTCCATAGTTTGGCTATTATTAATAATGCTGCTGCTATGTAAACATTCAGGTGCATGTACTGGTTCGAATCTGTATTTTTGTATCCTTTTCAATTCCTGAATCATAGAGTAGTTCTTTAATTTTTTAGAAGTTTCCTAAAAACAATTGAAAATAGAACTATTATATGATCCAGCAATTTCACTTCTGAGTATTTATCCAAAGAAAGTGAAAATACTTATTCCAAAAGAGATATGCACTCTTATGTTCATTGCAGCATTATTTACAATAGCCAGTGTATGAAAGCAACATAAATGTCCATCAATAGCTGAATGGCTAAGGAAAATGTGGCATGTATACATAATGGAAAAGTACTTGGCCATAAAAAAATAAAATAAAATCTTGCCATTTTTTGACAAAATGGATGGACCTAGAGAGTATTATGCTAAGTAAAATAATTGAGATTGAGAAGACAAATACTGTGTGATTTTGTTTATATGTGGAAATTTAAAAACAAAATAAATGAACAAACAAAATAGAAGACTCATAAATGCAGAGAACAAACGGAATTGCCAGAGGAGAGGGATGTGGGGGAGTGGGTGACATAGATGAGGGGGTTTAAGGGGCACACACTTCTAGTTATAAAATAATTAAGTTACAGAGATGTAAAATACCACATAATGTACTTGGTAATAATGTAATAACATTGTATGGTGACAAATGGTAACTTGACTTATCAGAGTGATAATTTTGTAGAAAAAATAAGTAAATTTTGGTATGTTCCTACAATATAATACTACATAGTTCAGAGAAGTAAATGGACAAATACTACATACAACAATATGACTGAATCTCACAAAAGTTGAACAAAATAAGCCAGACACAAAAGAGTGCACACAGTGTAATTCTGTCCCTCCCTCTCTCTCTCTCTCATATATATATATATATATATATATATATATATATATATATATATATAACAGACAATAGTCCTGTACTACTACTAGGACTGAGAAGCAGTTACTCTTGAGAGGATTAGTTTTTTTTCTGTATATATTTTATTGGAGTTTGATTTGCTGACATATAGCATATCACCCAGTGCTCATCCCGCCAAGTGCCCCCCTCCGTGTTTGTCACCCAGTCACCCTAACCCCCTGCCCACCTCCCCTTCCACCACCCGTTGCTCGTTGCCCAGAGTTAGGAGTCTCTCATGTTCTGTCACCCTCACTGATTTTTCCCACCCATTTTCTCTCCTTTCCTCTATAATCCCTTTCACTATTTTTATATTCCGTGTATTAGTGAAACCATATGTTTGTCCTTCTCCGATCAACTTACTTCATGCAGCATAATACCCTCCAGTTCCAAGTGACTGGGAAGGAGCGCAAGGCTGGCTGGCTTTGGGCATTCTAGTATACTGTTTCTTGATCTGAGTGTTGCTTAGACAAACGTGCCTTTTTTGAACATTCGTTAAGATGTATACCTTTCAATGTGCATTTTTCTATAATATCGTACATCAATTTGGATCTCTTAAAAAAAAGGAACAAAGTCATTCCAGGCTCAAATCTCAAACACTGATTTTATTATTCTTATCCATGTTTTCTGTTCACTACAACACAGTGGTCTTTAGTGGGTACAGTGGCTCATGTGATATGGTATAATTTTGTAAGAGCCCATAACTGAACCTAAGAGGCAATAGAGTAGACTGAAAGAGAACATAGACTATGGAGCTAGACAGTATCAGTACAAATTTCAACTCTACCAGTTACTGGCATTGTTCTCATTTGTAAAATGGTGTTAATAAATTTGCATGCCTTAAAATATTAGTTGTGAAAATTTAGCAAGTTAAGGTATGGGAATTGCTTAACAGTGCATAAAAACTCTGTATGAGTTAAAATAATCATTATCATGTTGTGTGATGAAAGGCACTGGATACTTGTTAGCTTCCTTTGTAGCATCCAGAATGTTACTTTGGAAGACAAAATTGCATTATGTAATAGAATTCTGGAAATACATGAATTTAGAGAGAGGGTAGTAAATTTGAGAATGGTAAGCTCTTGAGATCCCCTTTCACTATAATATTCTGCTGTGTACAGTACTATATTGTAGGTGTCAAATAGAAGTCCTCTCCCACACTAGATGTGCCCTTGATTTTTTCCTCTTCCTATACAATTCAATCCCAAAGATTTCTTTTTCTAAAGATTTATTTATTCGAGAAACAGAGAGGCAGAGACACAGGCAGGCAGAGGGAGAAGCAGAGAGCAGGCTCTATGCAGGGAGCCTGACGTGGGACTCCATCCTGGGACTCCAGGATCATGCCCTGGGCTGAAGGCAGTGCTAAACCACTGAGCCACCTGGGCTGCTCCAATCCCAAAGGTTTCTAAACTAGGTCTGAAGTGGAAGCAATTGTAGGTAGGGGGAGGGTGTGAGGGGAGCTGATATGTATGCTTTGGAATGCTAGCACAGGACTTAGTAGAGAAGGATATTTAAAAATTTTATTTAGTAATTATCTACATAGCATGTGCTTACAGAAAGAACTTTGCCAAAATGTTCAGTTTTGTTTTTAATTATTTCCAGACTTGTAGTCTACTAACATAATTAAAATAAATGATTCATAATTGCCTTATTGTTCACAGAGTTGGAACTCTCAGGTAAATAACCAAATTTACATATTTGAATTGTTTGTTTATTTATTTATTTATTTATTTATTTATTTATTTATTTATACAGAGGGAGAGATAGGGGAGGGTGGAGGGACAAAGGGACAGAGAGAGAATCTTAAGCGTGCTCTACGTCCAGCACAGAGCCCAAGGCAGGGCTTGATTCCACAACCCTGAGACCAAGACCTGAATCAAAATCAAGAGTTGGATACTCAACCAAACTGAGCCATTCAGGTGCCTCTTAACTGTATACTTTAAGCCAAGGTGATGTGAATGCTCCTTTTCCTACAGGTGATGGAGCAAAAGGAAGGCATAAATTAATTCCAGCATAAACTGAGAAGGAATGTCAAGTTGTGAGGTTGCTATGAACTGTGAAACGATGGACGCTCTACATGTGTAATACTATCTTTGTTTTCAAGAACTTTGTGACAGATTCTTAGTTTTATCTGGGCTACAAAGTTATTTATTTCAATATTATTAGGAAATGATTCAATTGATTAGAATACTTTCTTCCAATATAAGCTAGCACCCACAGCCCATTTCCATATTTGCACTTCGAAATATATGTGTAGGCTTTGAAATAGGTTAAGCTATTCTGTTGAACAGAAAAGCAAAGCTTTAATCAACATAGAAAAAATTTTCTTGTCAAATAAAGACAATAGCTGGATATATTGTACCTGATATGGGCTCCCCTTTTAGTGAAGTGTCTATATAATCCAATAACCACAAACTGGAAGTCCATCAAGATGAGTCAAGAAAAAAAAAAGTGGAAAAAGCTGAGAGGACAGTACAGAAACTTCAATGTGGGAAAAAAAAAAGTAAGTGACATGGATTTGATAACCACTTTTGTAGAGAAGGTAAAATTTCTCCTCTATCATCTCAGGTTCTCTTGAAAGAATTGACATAAAACAGACTAAGGAAAGATAACCAGACAAATTTCTAGTAAATTTTACATATAAGTGAGAGTCTTCACAAGAAAAATGAAAGACCCCAAAGAAGCAGTTAGAGCTAATTGCTTACGTGCAAAGTTGGAAAAAGAATAGTACATTGTGAAAACGTGTCAGGCCTGGGCTTTGCAGCTAGGAAAGCCTACAAGGAAAAGTAAGAAGATAAGGGTTAGTTTAGCAGTGTTGTTTGTTGGCTCCCTCTCAGCCTTGATTCCCCATCTCCAGTTCTAAGAATGACTCCCTTTCTTATTGCTCAAGGAGGATACCTTTCAAGTGGGAGTTTTATCTCTTGCTTTCAGAAATTAAAAAAAAAAAAAAAAAGATCAGAGTGCCCCTCCTGCATCTGCTATTTCTTACGTGCTTTAACTCAAAATATCCAATATGTGAAAGGGGTGAATTTTGGTTTATCAAGCTCTAAACTTTTACACTTTCTATAGAGAACAATGAAAGTGCTATCCAGGTTGAAACCCATCATGTTAATAATAGGTAATAATTACAAAAATTACTTATTTGTAATATCTTATGGGGATTAAACATTAGGAAGAATAATGGCAGAATGATAAAATGTGTTTTTTTCAAATTGAAAATACATTTTCATAACTTTATTGTAAATAAAGAGTCCAGCAATAGGTAACTGGGATATGATTTAAAAAATCACAGTAGATAATCAATTTAACATCTCTAAGGTTATGTATATAAACCACTTTTAAATAAGATTATTTGAAAAGGTATTTATAGAGAAAAGAAAATAAGCCATATAGTTTAACATGGATCATAACTACCTCCTTAAAGAAAACTATCGTGGATTTATTTATAGATAATTTAAATATACAAAATAAAATTAAAGAGGAAAACATAATTCCTCAAGATTGAAAAAGTACAAATAAATAAATGTGATAACATAACCACATCAAGAATAATGATTTCAAGTGATTTTAAACACTGAATGCTAATTGTACATTTTTGGAATGCCTAAGGTTATAGTTTAAGGATAAGTAGATCTGCAATAAAATTTAAACTGTGTTCAATAGTTTAATTAGCTAAGTAATACTGATATCATTTTGGAACTATGAGCATATTCCAGATAATAATGAAAATATTTAATCTTTAGTTACCAAAGTATGCAATATGACAAACACAATTTTATAACATTTAGTTTAAGTTGGAAATACTGCCATATATTCTTTTTTTTTTAAATAAATGCTCCTGGGCTACATAGGTGGCTAGTGGTTGAGTATCTGCCTTTGGCTCAGGTAGTGATCCTGGGGTCTTGGAATCGAGTTCCACATCAGGGTCCTTTGCAGGGAGACTACTTCTCCCTCTGCCTATGTCTCTGCCTCTCTCTGTGTGTCTCTCATGAATAAATAAACAAAATCTTTAAAAATAAATAAATAAATACTCCTCTCCCCCCCCAATCCAGTAGCAGTAGACACAACTAGCATTTGAATTATGGTATCAAAATCCTATTCCAGGTCTGAGGAGGAAAAATATGCAGGAAGATCTTGAGACTCTTTGCTAGAAAGCGGTGAAGATATCAGAAATTAATGAACATTAGTGAACTTATGCCAAAGGAAGAAAGAGCCAACATTGAGGTCTCCAGTTCCAAAAAAGTGAATCAATTAAGTATAAAAGAGGACTGTGAATGTAATGAATAGGTATCTATTGAATATATAAAAATCTGTGAGTTTAAAATAATAGTCATATGTAAAAAGAGAAAGCCACAAGAGCTATAGGCCATTTAAGCCATTTAACTAAAGCATGAATATTTTATTCTGAAAATAAGCCATTTAAGAGGAAAAACTAGACTATGTCTAATTCTATCCTACATTTCTTGTATAAATTGCATTTTAGCTTTGATGATAATGGGTTCTTCTTTATAGAAGCTTTCCATTGGATAAAGGTGGACAAAAATAATGGCAATGAAAAAGAACTAAGAATTGTGCAGGTATTTTTAAATAATTGCCTCAAATATTATAATTGGATGAAATAATTAGATGACTGGTTAATGGGGATTCTTCAGTGGCCATATCAAGGGTTACAAGATGAACCTCTTGATCAAGCTAAGTATGGTTATAAAAAGCTAAACGTTAACTGTCAGATGAATATACTGAATAACATATTAAATTTGCTTATCCTTGAATTTTTACTTTTATAATTTAATCATTTAACTCTAATATTTTTAAGCAATTAAATAGAAGTTATTATCTCTACATTAATAGATGTCATAGAGTCAAAGTTCAAGGTAGAATTAAAGACCAAGTCCTTAATTGAAGCGAGTTCCAGGTGAGAACATAGGATATTTGTTTCATTACTCAGAGGTGGTATATTTGGTTGTGACTACTAGTAATCTTTGGACATGTTATCCCACATTAATTTTTAATCCCTTTCTTTGTCTTAAAATATTTTTGGAAAATATTTTTGGAATAATTCTTTAAGTAAGAATTGTATCTTAACACTTACCTTATTTATTTATTTTTAAAGATTTTTTTTATTTATTTGAGAGAGAGCAAGAGTGAGATCACAGGAGAGGAAAGAGGGAGAAGCAGACTGGCTGCTGAGTGGGGAGCCTGATACAGCCTTGATCCCAGGACCCTTGGATCATGACCTGAGCCAAACACATGTGCTTAACCGACTGAGACACCCAGATGTCCATTACCTTATTTGTATGTATTAACATTTGGGCGGCGGCTCCGCGGAGGGGGCTGCGGGGCGGGAGCGCGAATCCACCAGCGCAGGCCCCGGAGCACAGGGCGCCGGGACACAGCCCAGGATCCGGCCTCCCCCGGGACAGGCAGAGGCCGGGAGGGCCCAGGACAGCGAGGACGCTCCTGCCCCGAGCTGAGCAGATCAGCGGCCCCGCCCCGGAGCCTCCAGGCCCTGCGGACGGAGAACCGAGAGCCCCGAGCCCCGTAGTTCCTGCGGAGGCTGAATCCAGGCTTCCAGAGTTGCCATAGCAACTGCGGCTGATCCTCCTGGGGCCCCACGGGGTAAACAACCCCCGCTGAGCCCTGCAGCAGGCAGGGGCAGAGCAGCTCCCCCAAGTGCTAACACCTGAAAATCAGCGCAGCAGGCCCCTCCCCCAGAAGACCAGCTGGACGGACCAGTGATACTCCCCCGTGTTCCAATACAACTTGTTTTTGGCCACTCTGCACTGAGCAAAATGACTAGAAGGAAAACCTCACTTCAAAAGAAAGAATCAGAAACAGCCCTCTCTCCCACAGAGTTACAAAATCTGGATTACACTTCAATGTCAGAAAGCCAATTCAGAAGCACTATTCTACAGCTACTGGTGGCTCTAGAAAAAAGCATTAAGGACTCACGAGACTTCATGACTGCAGAATTTAGATCCAATCAGGCAGAAATTAAAAATCAATTGAATGAGATGCAATCCAAACTAGAAGTCCTAACGACGAGGGTTAACGAGGTGGAAGAACGAGTGAGTGACATAGAAGACAAGTTAATGGCAAAGAGGGAAACTGAGGAAAAAAGAGACAATCAATTAAGGACCATGAAGACAGATTAAGGCAAATAAATGACAGTCTAAGGAAGAAAAACCTACGTTTAATTGGGGTTCCCGAGGGCGCCGAAAGGGACAGAGGGCCAGAATATGTATTTGAACAAATCCTAGCTGAAAACTTTCCCAATCTGGGAAGGGAAACAGGCATTCAGATCCAGGAAATAGAGAGATCCCCCCCTAAAATCAATAAAAACCGTTCAACACCTCGACATTTAATAGTGAAGCTTGCAAATTCCAAAGATAAAGAGAAGATCCTTAAAGCAGCAAGAGACAAGAAGTCCCTGACTTTCATGGGGAGGAATATTAGGGTAACAGCAGACCTCTCCACAGAGACCTGGCAGGCCAGAAAGGGCTGGCAGGATATATTCAGGGTCCTAAATGAGAAGAACATGCAACCAAGAATACTTTATCCAGCAAGGCTCTCATTCAAAATGGAAGGAGAGATAAAGAGCTTCCAAGACAGGCAGGAACTGAAAGAATATGTGACCTCCAAACCAGCTCTGCAAGAAATTTTAAGGGGGACTCTTAAAACTCCCCTTTAAGAAGAAGTTCAGTGGAACAATCCACAAAAACAAGGACTAAATAGATATCATGATGACACTAAACTCATATCTGTCAATAGTAACTGAACGTGAATGGGCTTAATGACCCCATCAAAAGGCGCAGGGTTTCAGACTGGATAAAAAAGCAGGACCCATCTATTTGCTGTCTACAAGAGACTCATTTTAGACAGAAGGACACCTACAACCTGAAAATAAAAGGTTGGAGAACCATTTACCATTCAAATGGTTCTCAAAATATACCCTAAAAACTATAGAACACTTCTGAAAGAAATTGAGGAAGACACAAAGAGATGGAAAAATATTCCATGCTCATGGATTGGCAGAATTAATATTGTGAAAATGTCAATGTTACCCAGGGCAATTTACACGTATAATGCAATCCCTATCAAAATACCATGGACTTTCTTCAGAGACTTAGAACAAATTATTTTAAGATTTGTGTGGAATCAGAAAAGACCCCAAACAGCCAGGGGAATTTTAAAAAAGAAAACCATATCTGGGGGCATCACAATGCCAGATTTCAGGTTGTACTACAAAGCTGTGTTCATCAAGACAGTGTGGTACTGGCACAAAAACAGACACATAGATCAATGGAACAGAACAGAGAACCCAGAAGTGGACCCTGAACTTTATGGTCAACTAATATACGATAAAGGAGGAAAGACGATCCACTGGAAGAAAGACAGTCTCTTCAATAAATGGTGCTGGGAAAATTGGACATCCACATGCAGAAGAATGAAACTGGACCACTCTCTTGCACCATACACAAAGATAAACTCAAAATGGATGAAAGATCTAAATGTGAGACAAGATTCCATCAAAATCCCAGAGGAGAACTCTGGCAACACCCTTTTTGAACTTGGCCACAGTAACCGGAGAAGGACAAACAGTGTATGTTCTCATTCATTTGGGGAATATGAATAATAGTGAAAGGGAATATAAGGGAAGGGAGAAGAAATGTGTGAGAAATATCAGAAAGGGAGACAGAACATAAAGACTTCTAACTCTGGGAAATGAACTAGGGGTGGTGGAGGGGGAGGAGGGCGGGGGGTGGGGGTGAATGGGTGACGGGCACTGAGGGGTACACTTGACGGGATGAGCACTGGGTGTTATTCTGTATGTTGGTAAATTGAACACCAATAAAAATTAATTTATAAATAAAAAAAATAAAAATAAAAAAAATAAAACAGTAAAAAAAAAAATAAGATCATCCTCAGATTATAAATGAAATATGGAAATATGATATAATATTTTCAGAAATTGCTCTTTTCCCATTTGCCAAACAGATGTCACAGAGATTTGAGAATAGGAGGTCCACATGCCAGCACTGTCAAATATTTCCTACCTATAGTCTCTAAAGCTAAGTCATATTTACTCTGATTTTATGAGACAGCTACAGAAAAGACACTTTTGAAGAAGCAGTTGTATTTTAGATGAATTCATAAATTTTTCATGTATGAAAGTTGCCATACATTTGTATGCAAATAGTGTCTTCCTTTGATGTCTCACTTTCTGAGGGCAAAAGGATATGTTTTGCTGTAGGCATTTCATTTTCATATGGAACCAGATAATAATATATACTATATTACTCTTAAAGAATCCTTCCAGTTGGAGTAAGATTAAAATTAACTACCTTGTAAATTTGTTCCCTTTTATGCTACTGTGGTGTGTAAAAGTATATTAAAAAGAATTCTTACCAAGAAAGTTAATTTGAAATATGTATAGGATCTTTTGTTTTTAGAGGCATTAAAGTTAAAATTTTGGGAAACATCTATTAATAGAAGATATTTAATGTGGAATATTTGTTTTTAGATGTTATGCTAAGTGGTAAAGTTTACTTCACACATCAAGGAAAGGAATAGATTTGGAACAATTCACAGGATACATATATACAAAAATACACACAGATGCATATCCATTCATTACAGTTTATGGTAGACAAATTAAAATAAATCTGATTGAATTTCCTCATATAAATTTATTTGCAATGCTCACAATTTTATATTTATCTCAACCCACACACATGCATTTATGTGTACATATATACATATATATGAAATAAAAGCAAAATCTAGAGGAAGCTAATGAAATTAACATGAAACAAATCTATTCCTGTAAGCAGTGAAGATAATACTTTATTTTTATATGATGTCATCACAAATATTTATGGAGGTATCAAAGAAGAAAATGAATTTCAGGAAAATTAAACAGAACTATGTGGGATAATCTATTTCGAAAGAATATTTTTCTAAGATATTATTTAATATTTATACTGATATAGAGAAAAAAGAAATCAGGAGACAGTGGTGAAAGATGTATATGTGAATCTATATATCTCTATGTATATGACAGCCATTAGAATTAGAGAGCATGCATTTCTCTCCATCGCCTGCCTTTCTAATTTGAATTTCTCCTCATAAGGCTTTGAAATTTCCAACAAATAATGACACGGATGCATTTTTACAATAGGATGCTAGAAATACACATTACTGGTTCAGAACAGCAAAAGCTCACAAATCACTAGGAAGTGAGGAAATGTGAGAAATTATCAGACACCAGAAATGACTAGTAATATATTCCAAGAAATGAATAACTGCTGAAGTCAGAATTAAGCTTGTAGTTATCAGTCCATTCTAGCGGGATGGATTGGGGATCTATTGGCCAGTGCATGTGCTTGTTCATGTTGATGATAAGAGACAAAAATAACTATGGTTCATGTAGAGCCTGTTTCCATGCAAGTGAAAAGTGGAAGTACAGATACTAGAATAAACCTAGGACCAAAGTAGGTGTGAGGTTTCCATGGATAAACAAGAAACAAAGCCAACTGAAATAGAGTGGCTTGATTTCTTGTCTTAACTTTAGTTCTGCCCTGAGCATGAATATACAAATGTATCACTTGAGACACTCTCTACCACAATTTTTCCAGGAGTTTGGAACTGATTCACATGATCTCAGCATAAATTTGTATCCTCAGAATCCTAGAAAAAAAACAAGCTCAAAACAAGAGTTCCTGGATGAATGTACTCTAAACCTAGACTAGGAATTTCCAAAGATCATTTGGTCACAAGAAAAAACACAAGAAGACATAATCTACCATGAGAAAACAACAGCAGTTAAAGAAATCAGACATAAATTATGGCAATAATAGAATTATAGTGTATATTACACATAAGATTTATATCATATTTATTAAAATTATAATATAACATTTTTGGCTAAAGAGCAGGAGGTTATCAAAATTTTGAAAAGTACTAAATAGACCCAAAATTAAGTATGTGTGTGTATATATATATATATCCATATTAAAAATTGTTGGATGATATTTACATCAAACTATATTCAGCTAAAGAAGGAAGTGATTAACATAAAGTTAATTTTATGTAAATTACCTACAACATAGAGAGCCAAAGAAATGAAAACTAGATTGAGAAATGAAAACAAAGAAATGAAAACAAAGATTGAGACTTAAAAATAGTAAAAGAGGTCTAACATGCTTTGAGTTAGGGCTCCTCAAATAGTATGCAAATGGGATATGCAAAAGTAGAAAAAGCTTAGAATTATCTACAATAGAAAAGACATCAATTCATGAATTAAAAATTCTCTACAAATTTTTATCTTAGAATGGTAAACACAATGAAATTATATTTCCAAAATAGGTACAAATAGAACATTTTAAAACACACATAAGCTGAGTTCATCACCAACTTGCATAGACTACTTTCCATAAAATACAATTTGAGGAAAAGAAAAAATAAATATTAGATCATATTTGATTCTTAAAAACAGTGAAAATTCATGCTGAGTGAAAAAAATCATTTTGCGAATAATTTATGCTATATTTTTCAGTTATATAAAGTTCTAAAAGAGTCAAAATTAACTTATGGAGGTCAAAAGTAAAATTTTAGTCCCTGAGGGATGGAAACAAGGATTGGACTGGCAGGATTTTGAAAGGATTTGGGAGATGATGCTCTGTCTCTTCCTAGATGTTTGAGTTATACATATGTATGCACTAAAATACATACATTAAATAATACAGTTAATTTGTACATGTCATTGTATGTAAATTTAACCTGAACCAACGTATAAATACATAGTAAAATCTAATTAATGATGTGTATCCTATAGCATTTAGGTTTGAAATGTAATAATATCTGCAACTTACTTTTAAAGGGTATTAAAATAAGATGCATTGATACATGGATGAAATCATGAATATATGGCTATTTATGTGTTGAATCAAATATAATAATTACCATATAGGTGTTCATTGTGTATCCTTTGACTTTTTCAACATAGCATGGGAAAATCAGATAATCTTCCTTAAGATTTACTAACATTGACAAGTTTGATACTTAAAGTAGATTGATAATCCCAAATATCAAAAGTATGTGG
The DNA here is from genome assembly GCF_905146905.1 of Nyctereutes procyonoides. Lineage (NCBI taxonomy): Eukaryota > Metazoa > Chordata > Mammalia > Carnivora > Canidae > Nyctereutes > Nyctereutes procyonoides. Next base: position 2,063,150 of record NW_026575130.1, read on the forward strand.
AATGTTGTAAATGTTTACAAAGTTTTAAGACTATGCAATTACTTTAAAAATTACATCAATATTCACATAAACATAAAAGAAAACACTTGTTTTTCAAATGGAGTAACAAATTAATTTAAAGATATTAAATTGACATACATTTTACTCAAGTGAAATTTCTTTTTTTCTTTTAGAGAGAGAGAGAGGGAGGAGGGACTAGGAGAGGTACAGGGAGAGAGGATTTTTTTTAAAGATTTTATTTATTTATTCATGATAGAGAGAGAGAGAGAGAGAGAGAGAGAGAGAGGCAGAGACACAGGCAGAGAGAGAAGCAGGCTCCATGCAAGGAGCCCGATGTGGGACTCGATCCTGGAACTTCAGGATCATGCCCTGAGCGGAAGGCAGATGCTCAATCACTGAGCCACTCAGGCATCCCAACAACTAGGAAATTAAAGAGAACATTAAGAATATTTTTAAAGTGAGATTATCAACATGAAAAACTTAATATGAGTTGCATATATAACATGATTATTCAGGGCTACCATTTTTAGCATATTACTATTTTCCCCTCACCATTCAAGTCTGAGTAATATTGTTTTTGTTTATTTAATAATATTCATTGAGTGCCCATTTTATGCACTATGATTCTTTTTTTTACTCATTTTTTAAATTTTATTTAAATTCAATTTGCCAACCATGATTTTATGGTTGGCACTCCCTTAAGAATGATCTAGTGTATAGAAAAGTATATGAAGAAAATCAGAAATCTATCTTACATACATGCACACACACAAAATCAGTCTTTATTTTGAAGAGAATAAATATAAATGGCAGAATTAAGTTTGTAAAGAACAGTAGTATAACTTTCAGGTAAGAGAGTATTTGAGGAATTGAAGCTTCATCTAATCATAATTCAGTAATTCTTCTTTTGTGTCTGAGTAACAGAGAAAAATATACATTAATTATTAAACCCTTGAAGATGGCAGCAGGATCTCAGAGTACATAAGGAGAGAAAGTAAGGTTATTTCTGATTCTCTGGGTATAGTACAGGCTACCTTGCTTAAAAAAATTGGAAATAATTACCATCAAGGATACTAATATATAAATATTTTTCTTTAAAAATATTTAATAGTGAAATCAGATTAACAGGTATACATGGATAAGAATATAAACCTGAAAATTCTAAAAAAATATTTAACATAATTTTATATAACACAACATATGATTTAATTTCTTAATTGATTATAAGATTCCATTGGCTCACTTTTCTACAAATATTTTTATTAGTTTGACAAAATTTTTACTTTTAGCAATTTCATTTTCAGTCAATATAATTGAAAATGACACCACTCACTTTTGGCAAATGCAAAATTGCAAGTGATTTTTGGTACTTTTTCATTCTGAGTAGGATCTTTCTGCTTAGCAACTGTTACTGGAGTTATTAAGAGTACTTTATAGGCTGTGACAACACTGGGGGTGGATTCTTATACTTTTAAAAATACATATTTTAGTGCATGTAGAGCTGATGATTCTAGTGAGATAATTTCTCCAAATGGATAGAATTTTTTGTACAGATCTAGTTTCATGTAAGTGTGAATTTTATTTTAAATACAAATTTATAAAATGACATTTTTACATTTGTTTTGACATTTCTTGTAATTGGCAGAAATCATACTGTCAAAGATGATAATTTTACATTTCTAAGCCTGTGGATATTTCTTTTGCAATATTATAGCGAAAAACAGAAGTCCTAAACTATTTAAAGAATTCTAACAACTCCATAATGTGCAGCTGTTTTTTTTTTCAATGCCCATGTGTATATTTTTTATTTTGAAATAATAGGCTTACAAAGTTTATTGCCTGGTGTAGCCCTGGCATGTCCTATATAGGTGCTCAGGATCAAGTGTAAATGTTTGTGCAGATGACTTGGGATGGGTTTTAGAAAGGAACAAGCAAGCTAGTCTTCTATTATGAGTCACTGTTGCCATACAGAGACCCTCTTCTTTCTAGGGTCTGTGGCCAATGCCACCAAACTATTGGCTTCTTCCATGAAACTATTGGTTTCTTCCATGTCCCCATCAGTCTGGGAATAGGCCATGGCCCAGGGCATCTGTTCAGAGCCCCCAGAGAACAATGGAACCACCCTCGGCATGACTGTACCTACCAACTGCTGGTGTACATGATGCCTCTGTCTACTACGTTTGCAGGCCTCAGTGAGTGAACATTGTTACTAGGTAGACCTTCTGTGTCCAATGAATACTCATTAGTACCATCAATATTACTTACAAAATGCCAGTGTAAAGGTAAAATTACTAAGAATTTCAAGGTAGCCACTCCAGAGCTTCAAACCAAGCATGGATGACTTTCTGAGAATGAGACTTGGTGGAACTGCAGATGGATTCAAGCCCTGAATGGGTTCGTGTTTCTGTGGCCACAGTCCCCACCTCTTACATTCTTCCATCTCTGTTAACACTCATTCTTTGTTTAGTTGTCAAAACTTTGCTCTTCCAAGTTCCTAGGTTTTCATAATCTGTCACTACTGTAAATAATCATATTAATTTTGAATGTGCCCTCTCTACTTTCCTAAGGCAAATGTGCAATAATAAAACCCCTTTTTGGTGGGTGATCTTGAAGCTAACACTTGTAGCATGTCCTTTGGAAATATTTGGTTGAAGTAATGGGTGGCCATTTGTTCTATCACCTTTCTCCTATCCTCAGGTTGTTTAAGGATTTAACTCCTGGCTAACTCTCTCTGGAAACTTAATTCACAGCATTGTTGGAGAACAAGAGAAATGAAACTCATTGAGGGCTGTTTTCTGGAGTCAGCTGCTATACTTCATTGCTGAGGTTGTTATCAAATAATGGGAAACTGATGATATGTAGTTATATCAGAAAATGGAAGCGATTCCCATATCTTTGAACAAGCTTTGTGACTACCTGTATTTCAAATCAGAACAGATGTTTTAAGCTTCCAAGAAGATGGGATAAATGCATTTATTTCCATTCTTTCCACTAAATAAAATTAAATAGATCCAAAAATACAGAGAACAAATTGATATTTACCAGAGGGAGGGAAGCTGGTAGGATAGGTGAAATAAAGAAAGGGATTAAGGGTGCAAACTTCCAATTGTAAAATAAGTAAGTCATAGGGATGAAAGTACAGCGTAGAGATACAGTCAATAATGTAATAACTTTGTATGGTGACAGATGGTATATTGTAGAGAGCATTTTGCAATATATGTGATATCAAATCACTATATTGTATACCTGAAACTATACAACATTATATGTCAACTATACTTCAATTAAAAAAAAAAACTAAAAGCCTTGGATATTCTGTTAATAAATAAACATAAGGAGACTCTGAAAGGTAGAAAGGAGAAGGCAAACAGGCTGGGGCTTTGGGACCTAATGAACAAAATAATGGTGAGTTCCCAGGATTTTCTTTTGGCCTCACATATCCCAGTTTTGGAAATGAAGATAGCAACCCTGAAATGTCAAGAGATACAGAAAAAAAAGCCCTGAACAAAAACCTGGTCTGTCCATCAAAGAACCAGAAATGAAGATAGCAACCCTGAAATGTCAAGAGATACAGACAAAAAAGCCCTGAACAAAACCCTGGCCTGTCCATCAAAGAACCACTGCTCTAGGAAGATATAGAACTTTTATGCAATGATTGCTCTAATCCAATCAAATACATACACACATGCACAATTGACTTCACTTCCTTAGATTTCCCCTAAACTTCTATACCCTCCTGGCTGTAAAGAGGCATCCCAACCTCCCAGGACAGATAGCATCAGTGAGGGTGAATAGGGATTTTCATTCCCCTCAGGCAGTAGCAAGAGATCTTCTCCTCCACAGTATCAGTAGAGACCATACAGTAGAAAAGGAACAAAGCAATTCTATTCCTCTCATCCTAAGGAGGTATCAGCAGAAGCCTAGTTGGGAGCCAGAAGTTCCACTTCTGCTTGGTAATAACAATGAGCGCTTCCTTCCTGTGGATGTTATGGCAGTTAGGTGCAGAACCCGTCCCTGGATTCCTAAGCCACCTTAAAGTGAAGAGTAGCACTGTTCCTTCCCTGCTAGAGTGGTACCAGAGGTTAGTTAAAGCAGAAGGCTTGGGTATGATATAGTCTCATAACCTAATAGCAAAATGTTTACAGTTTAATAAAAGAATTATTAATTATACTAAGAACCAGGAAAAACTCAAGTTGAATGAAAAAGATAGTCAATAAATACCAATGCTGAAATGACAGAGGTATTAGAATTACCTGACAAAAAATTTTAAGCAGCCGTTATTAAAAATGCATTAAGAGGGATGCCTGGGTGGCTCAGCGGTTGCGCGTCTGCCTTTGGCTCAGGGCATGATCCCAGAGTCTCTGGATCGAGTCCCACATCAGGCTCTGTGCATGGAGCCTGCTTCTTCCTCTGCCTGTGTCTCTGCCTCTCTCTCTCTGTGTGTCTCTCATGAATAAAGAATAAAATCTTTTAAAAAATAAAAATAAAAATGCATTAAGAGCAATTATAAACCATGTCTGAGCTAAATGAAATAAAAAAATTTCAGAAAAGAAATAAAAAACCCATCAAAGCAATAAACTATACAAAAAGGAAACAAATAGAAATTTTAAAACTAAAAATATACAACCGAAATAGAAATAGAAAAATAGAAAATAAATACTGAATGAGCTCAACAACAGAATGGTAGAAATGGAGGAAATAATCAGAAAACGAAGAAAGGACAGGATGAACTGCATAAATGAAACAACAGAGAGAAAGTAACTGAGGGAGCAGGGGATAAACATGACCTCAGGGACCCTGGGGGCTATCATAAGACCCCAAAATTCATATCACCAGAGTCCTAGAAAAAGAGAATGTGAATAGAGATGAAAAAGTGAAGAAATTATCACTGAAATTTTTCACAAATATGCAAAAAAATCCTCATAAACCTACAGTTTCAACAAAGTAAGTAAACCCCAAACTTTATAAAACCTAAGGAATTTATGCCAAGACACATCATGGTTAAGCTTCTGAAGAATAAGACAAAGAAAAATAAAGTTTTAATTTTAATTTCAGTTAGTGAACGTGCAATGTTACATTAGTTTCAGGTGCACAATATAGTGCTTCAGTTCTCTGCCACACCTGGTACTCATCACGGTAAGAGCACTCCTTAGTCCCCATCACCGGTTTCACCATGCCCCTGCCCACTTCCCCTCTGGTGATTATCAGTTTGTTCTCTATAATTAGGAATCTGTTTCTTAGTGTCTCTCTCTCTCTCTTTTTTCTTTTTCTCTGTTACTTTCAAAGTTTTTCTTTATGATTCGATCCTTTCAGGTTATTTTTCCTGAGTCCTCTGTAAGAAGTTGCTATGGTGGATATGAAAGAAATGACTGCTTGTGCTTCCTTCTAGGATTTTTATGGTTTCAGGTCTCACAGTTAGGTTTTTAGTCTATTTTCAATTTACTTTTGCAGAAGTGGTCCAGTTTCTTTCTTCTGCATGTTCCTGTCCAGTTTTCCAACACCTTTTGTTAAAGGGACTATCTTTTTTTCCATTGGTTATTCTTTCCTACTTTGTCAAAGATTATTTGACCATATAATTGTGGATTCATTTCTGGGTTTTCTATTCTGTTCAATTGATCTATGTGTCTATTTTTGTGCCAGTATGATACTGTTTTGATTACTACAACTTTGTAATATAGCTTGAAGTCTGGAATTGTGATGCCACCAGCTTTGCTTTGCTTTTTGAAGATTACTTTGGTCATCCAAGATCTTTTGCAGTTCCACACAAATTTTAGGATCATTTGTTCTAGCTCTGTGAGAAGTGTGGGTGGTATTTTGATAAGGAATGCATTAAAGATTGCTTTGGTAGTATAGACATTTTAACAATATTTGTTTTTTCAACCCATGAGCATGGAATGTCTATTTCTTTGCGCATCTTCAATTTCTTCCATCAGTGTTTTATAGTTTTCAGAATACAGGTCTTTCACCTCTTTGGTTAGGTTTATTCCTAGATATCTTACTATTTTTGTTGGATTATAAATGTACTCTTTTCCGACAAAGAAAAGAAATCTTAAGAGCAGTGAGTGAGAAAAAATGTTTCACCCATAGAGGAAAGACAATTAAAATTTTTTTTCAAATATTTTATTTATTTATTCATGAGAGACACAGAGAGAAAAAGGCAGAGACATAGGCAGCAGGAGAAGCTGGCTCCATGCAGGGAGTCTGATGTGAGACTCAATCCTGGGACTCCAGGGTCACACCCTGAGCCAAAGCCAGACACTTAACCGCTGAGCCACCCAGACATCCCAAGGAAAAGCAATTCAAATGACAGCAGATTCTCATCAAAAACCATGGAGACCATAAGGCAATAGCACATTTTTCAAGTATTGCAAGAAAAGAACTAAAGGCCTAGATTTCCAAATTCAGTGAAAATATTTCTCAGAACTAAGGGGATATCAAGAGATTTTTCAGATGCAAGAAAAATCAGAGAATTTATCATGGGTAGACTTATCCTGAAAAATGGCTAAGATATTTGTCTAAACAGAAAAAAAAGGTGAAAGAAAGAATCTCAAAATATCTGAGGGACACCGGGTGGCTCAGCAATTGAACGCCTGCCTTCGGCCCGCGTGATCCTGGAGTCCTGGGGTCGAGTCTCACATCAGGCTCCCTGAATGGAGCCTGCTTCTCTCTCTGCCTGTGTCTCTGCCTCTCTCTCTGTGTCTCTCATGAATAAATAAATAAAATCTTAAAAAAAATATCTAGGAGCAAAAATAAAAATAAATAAATAAATAAATAAATAAATAAATAAAGGAAGTGGAAAAAATGGATAAATGCCATAAGTCCCTTTCCCTTGTTTTCTAATTTATACTTCAGAATTATAGCAAACATTGTAACATTATGTCATATGATTATGAATTTATATAAAAGAAATATTTAAGGGACACCTGGGTGGCTCAGTGGTTGAGCTCAGGGCGTTGTCCTGGGGTCCGGGATTGAGTCCCACATCAGGCTCCTTGCAGGGAGTCTGCTTCTCCCTCTGTCTGTGTCTCTGCTTCTCTCTCTGTGTCTCTTATGAACAAATAAATAATATATTTATATTTATATATATCTATTTAAGATAATTTTAAATGGGGAGAGTAAATAGATATACAGGGAGATAAAGTTTATAAATCTTGCTTATACTTTTAAAATGTTAACAAAAAATAAAATAAAATGTTAACACCAGGGGACTGTGATAATTTATGTAAATATAATGTAAATATAATTAATATCTATATCAACTACTGAAAAATGTGTACAAAATGCTATAAATAAGTCAAATAGAATTCTAAAACATGGATATTTCTGTAACCCACAGGATGGCAGAAAAGATAGGACAACTAGACAGAAAATCATCAAAGATACAGAAAAAACTCAACAATATCATCAACCTAACAAGATATAGTCAGCATCCCATTCATAATAGCCAATATTATACAATAACTATATTATAAAGATATGAATATCTGTAAACATTATTTTGGATGCTTTTGAAGTATCAATGTGGAATTTTATAATTAACATATACTTTAATATGAGGAGTTCTCAATGCATCAAAGTTGTTTATTCATTTCTATCAATGCTAAGAAAATCTTCAGCCATAATCTCTAAATATAATGAAAACATAATCTAAGAAAAATCAAGATAGATATAAAAATACACTTTATCCACAAAATTTACTGAGATCAAGAAGAAGAAGCATCAGCTATGTAAATATTCAAGTTATAACTTTAAGATATCCATTCCATTTGTTTTTGTTGTATCTAAAAATGTCTTTCACCTCTTATTAGTAAATCAACTATTCCCCTTACATACAATGTAATAAAATTTCTACTTTCTTTTGTATGAATTTCATACTTTTTCTCCAACACAAACTGTCCTTTAAGCATACTTTTAAAAATATCATGACACAAGTAGACATCCACATACAAAAATATAAATCTAGAACAAAAGCTTATGCCCTTCACAAAAAAAAAAACTTAAAATGGATTGTAAACCTAAATGTAAAATGCAAATCCATAAAACTCCTAGAAGATAACAAAGGAGATAAGTTAGATCACCACTTTTTTAGACCCCACAGCAAAGGCATGATTCATGAAAGAATTGATACAGTAGATTGATTAAATTTTAGAAATTACACTTTGAGAAAGAGAATGTCAAGAAAATGAGGATAGGCTGCAGACTGAGAGAAAACAATCACAAAAACAGAACTAACAAAAGACTGTTACCCAAAATAAAGAAACCTTAAAATTCAGTAATGAAAATGAACAATCCAACCAAAACAATGGGCAAGACATGCACACACCTATGAGAACCACCAAAAATCCAAAATACTGACAACAGTAGATACCAGTGTCATGTGGTTCAGTCGAGATTCTCATTCATTTCCGGTGGAATGAAAAATAGTATAGCTACTTTGCAAGACAGGTTTTGCAGTAATCATACTCTTGCCATACAATCCAGTACTCACACTCCTTTGTATTTACTCAAAGGAGGTGCAAATATATGTCCACTCAAAAGCCAGCAGTAGAAGGTTTACATCAGTTTTATATGTAATACAATTGTATATGTATAATGCTAATGTATAATTTATGCATATTCAATTATGAATAATTACCAAAACTTGAATGCAAGATATCCTCCAGCAGGTGAGTGGGTAAATAAACTGTGCTATAATACAGAAAATAGATTATTACTCAGCAGTAAAAAGAAATGAATTATGGAACTATGAAGAGACACGGAGGAATCTGACAATCATATATGATTCCAACTACTTGATATGAAAAGGTATGGAGTTAGTAAAAGATCGTGATTAGGGCAGCCCGGGTGGCTCAGCGGTTTGGTGCCACCTTCAGTCCAGGGCGTGATCCTGAAGATCCGGGATCGAGTCCTGCGTAGGGCTCCCTGTGTGGAGGCTGCTTCTCCCTCTGCCTGTGTCTCTGCCTCTTTCTCGGTGTCTCTCATGAATAAATAAATAAAATCTTAAAAAAAAAAAGATTCGTGGTTAATGGGGGAAAGGAAAGATGAATAGACAAAACACCTAACATTTGGAGGCAGTGAAAACATTCTGTATGATACAATAATGGTAGATACATGTCATTACACATTTGTCAAAACCCATAGAATGTACAACATCAAAAGTGAAATGTAATATTAAAGTGTGGACTTTGGATTATGATGATGTATCAGGGTAAGGTCATCAATTGTAACAGATGTACCACTGTGGCAGAGAAGTTCATAGTGAGGGAAGTTGTGTGAATGTGGAGGCAGAGTGTATGTGGGACATCTCTGTCCTTCCCACTCAATTTTGCTGTGAACTTAAAACTCTAAAAAAAGTAAAGTCTATTAAAAAAAAAAGATACAGCACTCGCTTCCACTTTCATATTAATCTTTTTCCCCATCCATGATTATCAGAAAAGAAAGTATAGAACTTTATATATGGAAATGTTCCTTTGATACTTAATACTTCTACTTTCCCTGATTTGAAAAATGAAACAAAGAGGAAAAAACGAATGCCCGAGTCATAGAACAAGTGAATGGTAGAGTCCTTTTTAGAATCCAAGTCGCCTCTAATAATTGTTTTTATAATCTGTTCATGCTTAACAAGACAATATTTTGAATTATTAACATTTTACTTATGAAACAGTATTTTTATTTATTTCTAAACTTTCTGCTTTAAGTCACTATCATAATCATTAAGTAATATATATTTATATTCTCATTATTAAAATCAAAACCTTAACCAAATAAATAGAAACACTTTGAAATTTTTAACATTTTCTTTACCTAAAACCAAATGTGACTTATGAACTCCATTCCCTACCCTCCCTCTCACTCTCTTTTTCTTAATATTTTATTTATTTATTCATGAAAGACAGACAGAGAGAGAGAGAGAGAGAGAGAGAGAGAGAGAGGCAGAGACATAGGCAGAGGGAGAAGCAAGCTCCACGCAGGGAGCCTGATGCAGGACTCGATCCCTGGACCCGATCCCAGGACTCTGGGATCACACCCTGAGGCAAAAGCAGACACTCAACTGCTGAGCCACTCAGGTGTCCCTTTATTTTTCTTTCTAGGGCATCTTTTCATTATATTTATACTCTAATTGATATTTTCCTCTGCACTTCTGTAGGTCCCAGGAGCCCAAAACAAACTTTACCTATTTCCTTGGGGGTGAGACTGTTTTTTTTTTTTTTTCTTTTTCTTTTTCTTTCAGCTCCTTCAAGAGGTATTCAAAATGCCTTCAACTCAAAATACCTTCCAAGGTTAGAGAGTTTTTAGAGAGTTTTCTGTTTATTTTCTTACTATACATTCTTTCGAACTTATTTTCCACCCTATTTTATAATCATGATGTACCTCACTGTATTGTGAGGATATTAGCGTCTGTATATGTATTTGTGTGTGTATATATAGGCAAATGTGTATGTGTTCATGTGTGCATTTATGTTTATCACTCCATTTAAATAATACAATTATTCACTATATTTTTCCTATATATTTAAATGCCAAATAACTTGTGATTAAGGTTTTTATGTGTATAACTCACTTTAGAGAATGCCACATCATTTATTTAACCTAGGAATATGTAGTAGGTGCTTACTTTCTACTGAGAACTGTTCTGTATGCCAGGGACACAGAATGTGGTTGGAGCCTAGTGAGTGAGCAAAGGGGGAAAGAACCCAATATGAGGTTGAAAGGCTAGGCTAGTGCAAGATCCCAGAGGGGGATAAGGAACACAGTGAGGCCTTCAAATTTTATTACAACATGAAACAATTTCAAACAAGGTAATGAAATGACCTGACCTATATATCCAAAGATCATTCTGCCTTAGAAAATGTCTTAGGGCTATAAACAGAAGCCTGCTTGTAGCCTGCTTTAACAGTCCGGGTACTGATTATGGCATCCTAGGCTAAGACAGGGACAGTGGAGAGAGAAAGAAGCCGGGTGGAGGTGGGGAGGAGAGGCTGCTGATATGGAATGAAGACTTGCAGATGGGTTGAATTTGGTGCTCTCTGATAATGAAAATTCATAGCTACTTCTAGATTTCTGGCTTGAGAACCTGTGTGGTTTTAATAATACTCTATATTTGAAAGCATTTCCAAGTTTGTATAATAATATCTCATTTTATATACCACCTTTGATTAATATGTTAATTTATCTATGCGGAGAAGAGAACTGAAGTATCAAAAAATAGTGTATTTGTCAAAGTTATATGGATAGTAGGGGATCCCTGGGTGACTCAGCGGTTTAGCGCCTGCCTTTGGCCCCGGTCGTGATCCTGGAGTTCCGGGGTCGAGTCCCACATCGGGCTCCCTGCATGGAGCCTGCTTCTCCCTCTGCCTGTGTCTCTGCCCTCTCCCCCCCCCACCCCGCCTCTCTCTATCATGAATAAATAAATACAATCTTTAAAAAAAATTTATGTGGATAGTAAACACTAAAACCAAAACTTGTGTCAAATTCAAATCCTACTATACTATCAACAGTCTGACCAATGGGGTAAAGGTCTATTTTTTTTTTTTTCAGTAATCCTAACCATATTTCTTCAACAACAAAATAAATAGCTCTCATACTGATCATATGGGGAACTTGAGTAGGGAATGGAATATATGGTTGCTGAAGAGGTTTAATGAATAACTAAGGCAGGAGAACAAGAAGCTAAGTCAGTTGAGTCGCAAAACTTTTTTTCAGTTATTTATTGATGATATTTTCTGTAAAAGCACAATGCCTAAGGCACGGATCGGTCTTATCAACAATTTCAGAAAACATCAAGGCTGCTAGAAAACAGTTTGGTTGTTAAGATCCATTTCTGTGTCCTCCTTGACTCTTATCTTCTGTGTAAGGATTTTAAGACTCCCTGATGGAACAATAATATCGCTAAATAATATATCAAAACGTGTCTGTTATTGAAAGATTTTACCAGAGGTGGAATCTTTTTACATGCGAAAATGTCTTCTTTCAACACAAAAACTGAACATATTACTACATAAAGGGGAATTTAAAAAGCATATATTCAGTGAAATGGCCCAAAGATCAATGAAAAGTTGGAAATAAAATGTCTTTGATTTCTAAAGTCTCAACAAAAAGAAAGACTGGAAAAAAGAAACCGTTTCTTGAAATAGCTAGAACTGAAATTGGCTTCACATTACCAAGATGGTAAAATGTCAGAGAAAGCATATATTGAGAACTTCTATTTTGAAGAGCTAGATTTTCGTCACCTTTTATCTTAATTCCGCAGGAATATGTTTATGCTTTTAAAGAATTTACTGTGTTTGGAGGAAATAAACAATACATAAACAGCACTGATATGATCCCCAAATACATCATTAAAAAAGATATTTAAACATCATGAGTATAAATATTCAGAGATTTATTTAACATTATTGAAGTTTTGGGAAATTATAGTGGATGAAAGTATTTTGAATATGTTATGACTGAAGACAAATGTCATTTTTTTTGCTCATATCAACCAGAGACTGGATTTACATATTTCAGAATTAGAAAATAGAATAGGTACTGAAAATATTAATACAAAATTGGTGATCGTTATTTGTCATTATCCTCTTTTCTGGATTCCATATTCTTTCCAGTTTTTAAAAATTATACCTACACAGAATTTTATTTTCTTTTTATCTAATTGTATCTATTCTGTCCCTATGTCTATGAATGGTTATTTACTGTGATTAGAGACAATGGGTAATTCCCAGTCCTTGATGCACATGTAAGTCACTTGGGATCACTTACAAATTGAAATTCCTAAATTGCATTAGAAGATAAAGAAAATAAGGGTAGGATTTAGTAATTTAAAAAGTTATCCTGGTGATTGGGGCCCAAACCTAATATTTGGAAATCATTTGTTATAAAGACAATGTGCAAACATCTTTTTTCCAACATTACCAGTTATGTGCTGTTATCTAACTTTTAAACTTTGCCAACCTCTTGAGTACAAGCAGCTATCCCACTGCTAGTCTGTCTAACGTAAACTATGAGCATGTATACAAATATCCTCCCTCTTATTTGTTAGCTTCTTCTGACAATGTGAATTTAGACTTGGTAGGTTTTTTCTTAAGCTATCTTTCTTCTCCTTGATTTATAAGATTTATTTTGATAGCTTATTTATTCATTTATATATTTATATGCCTCAGGGACTCTTTTTCGTTTATAACTGAACACAAAGAATATCATAGGAATTCCACTACTGAACATCACTAGAAACCTTTTAGCTTCCCCAAGTGGGTCTATATTGTTATTTTCTTTTGTCATATGTCTCTTTTATTAAACCGTGTATCTTTATGGGAAGGGGTCATATCTCATTCATCTCTGAAATAAACAGTGTGTCTCAAAAATGTCAGCATACAATTAACACATTTAATATTTTGACATAAATAAATAATTATGTTCCCAGCTGATAGATCATTAAAAGTTATCCTTAAAGAAAGATGATTGTGATTTTTAACAAATTAGAAGAATTTAAAAGTTGGGTGACATTGTGATAACAAAACTTTTTGATTCAAATCTACTTGTTTATATAAGGAGATTATCTCCACATTGATTTTTTTTAATGAAAAATCAGAATTATGTAGTTATATATTCAGGCTTATAAAGATAAATCCTAATACATGAGTTATCTGAGCCTAAAGATTTTTTTGGAAATACCCTTGGATTCTCAAAAATTTAGGATGTATTAGAAGATTACATTTCTTTAAAAGCTTAGTGACATTTATTAATGTCACTCTATTATTCAGGTATTTGAGGATGGCAGAGATAAATTCCACATAAAATGTTTATAATAGCTAGTTATGTCAATTTACCATCCATTATGAATATTAACATCTTTTTCTCTTGATCTCCTAAGTCTCATGCATATTTCATCATGATTCAAGATTCAACAGTGATCTGACAATATCAATAAATATAATATGGATATGTCTATTGGGTTGGAGGATATTTGCATAAAAATTAAATTTGGAGATTGCGCATTTATTTTTTTGTAAGAAAGTCTTCTAGCCAATGAAACCAACCTTTTAAACAGGAATTCTCAGATTGCTACAGGAATCAATTCAAATATTTATTTTATATTTAAATGGTAAATACAAATTTTTTTATCCAACTACTAAGTTCTCTTATGAGTCATCTATATTATTTTTGATGATGCAAACAGGAAAACAAACTACATAATTTATTTACGTGTTTAGAAATAAAATATTTTGTTTTTTCATTTTTTGTGACAACATAAACACTTGCCATCCTTCTTATGTTATCAAGATTCTGTTGCAGAAAAAAGAATCTAGATATTTTTTTTTAAATTTTTTATTTATTTATGATAGTCACAAACAGAGAGAGAGAGAGAAAGATGCAGAGACATAGGCAGAGGGAGAAGCAGGCTCCATGCACCGGGAGCCCGACGTGGGATTCGATCCCGGGTCTCCAGGATCGTGCCCTGGGCCAAAGGCAGGCGCTAAACCACTGCGCCACCCAGGGATCCCCCAGAATCTAGATATTTTTAATATGATTTTTTAAAAGGTTTATTTATTTATTTTGGAGGAGTTGAGGGAGGAACAGAAGCAGAGAGAGAGAAATCCCTGCTAAATGTGGATTCTGTGTTGGGGTCGATCCCAAGACCCTGAGATCATGACCTGGGCTGAAATCAAGACTCAGTGCTCAATGTACTGAGCCACCCAAGTGCCCCTAATTAAAATAATTTAATTATAGTTTTTAAGTGCTTATGATATTATTAGAAGAGCTAGAATAGTTGACTATAGTATGAGTCTCCAAAAATGAATGCAAAATGCTGTGGGAGTGTCCTTTGGAGGAGCTGTTGCTCTGGCACAATCAGGAAGGAGGGGAGTAGAGAAACTTCTTCTGGTTCCCTTGTTCAAGACCCCCAAAGTGAGAAACAGGACACTGGAATGCTACTAAGAAGAAAAAGTCCTTTTGTACTTGTTTGTTGCCAGAAAAACAACAAACCCAAAGTCATTTTTACCTTCCAAATCTATCATGTAATTGACAGAGATCAATCTGCTGTTGACTCTGGAAAATGTTATTTTAACTTGCACTCTTTCTAGGACAAAAAGGTAAAATGAAGAAAAAGGTTAACAAAGAACTAACTCCCTATTTTCAAAATAATATTAAATTATTTTTATTTCAAATTATTGCTGATTCTATCTCCTTTTCTAAAGTAAAAAATCAGATTGAAAATAAAATACACAAATAGACCAATGAGTAACTGGCATATTTCTAATGAATTTTATGCATGAAAACAGCATATACAAGAGAAAATACTTTTTAACTGAAATATATGTGAACTCCATTTACAATTTGTCAGAGCCCAAGTTTTCTAATATGCTAACCTCAACTTAAAAATTAAAAATCAATGGCATGTTGAAATTTATGCTAGTCATTGAAAAAGCTATTTATGTGGCTCTAGCCACATACAGAGGCAGACTTTCCAGAAGCCACCATGTTTTGAAAACATTAGATAATGGAAGGACAATGGGGTGAAAGAAAAGCAGAAAGAACCCAAATTAAGAAATTCTTTCAGGCTGCAGGGGGAGAGGGCCACAGGTGTGTCATATGGCTAATGCAGTATTACTTCTACTCTATCCAATTAGATTTATCTTTTTTTAGTATTTTATTTATTTTAGAGATAGAAAGAAAAGGTACAGGGGGAGAAGCAGAGGGAGAATGACAAGCAGACTCCATGCTAAGTGCAGAGCCCATGTGAGGCTCCACCCCACAACCCCGAGATCATGACCTAAATTGAAATTAAGAGTCAGTCACTTGACCAACTGAGCCACTCAGGCTCTCCCAATTCAATTAATCTTACCGGCTATAAACATTCTGAGTCTTTCCAGTTCATTTCTTTACATCTTTTGTAGTCTTTTGAAGACCGTGAAGCAGTTGAGTGCAGCTCTTAAGATTACAAATACCAGGGTGCCTAGGGGGCTTGGTTGATTAAACATGGGACTCTTGGTTTGGGCCAGGTCATGATCTCAAATTCAGGTCATGATCTCAGGGTCATGAGATCAAGCCCCACTGCTGGAGCTCCACATTCAGCATGGAATCTGCTTGTCCTCTGCCTCTGCACACTTGTGTTCTCTCTCTCTATCTCTCATAAATAAATAAATGATAGATAGATAGATAGATAGATAATCTCTTAAAAAAAGATTACAAATACTAATACTAATTACACTTTTAAGTGCCTGGGGATGCATATTGGGTCGACTATTTACTAGCTATGTTTCCTTGGATGGATTACTTATCCTCTGTGCCTCAGTTTCTTTATCTGCAAAATGAGTATAATAGCACCTAAGATTGTTTTGTTAAATGTTATGATCCTGTCAAGTCCTTAGTATAGTTAGCACTCAATAATTAATTTATATTTATCATGGCAATGCTAGAGCAATCAGTTTTTACAATAATTCAGAAAGGGTATTTTCTCTAATTCTCCTTAAGAATTAAGAAAACATTATGTAATGGACCCCAAGTACATAGAATAGGTGTTTATGTATTTGTGCATTAAGCAGGTAATATTTAGTAATCAGTTTCAGAAACACAACCAAAATGCATTAAATTCCAGCAACACACACATTCACACTCATACATACAAATACATACCATAAAAATAATGTAGTGAATATTTAATTACTAAATTTATCTTAGTATTTATAATTAGAATCATTAGAAAGAGAGGCAATTAAATGATGAGGCATAAATGTCTAGAAGGTTATTGAAGAATTATTTTTTCAATGGGATATAGTGACTGTTATGATTTGCATATTTTTGAACATATATGCATTTATTATTAAATTCATTATAAGGCAGAAATTCACCAAAACATGTTTCATAGAAATTTTACATACTGTATGTGGAAGTTAAGCTCCAAATTTGTTTTGCTATATATATCATAAAATTCCTTAAAAGTAACATTTTTAAAATAGAGAGCTATCATACAACCTCAGATTTATATGCAGCTGAATAGGGTCAATCTGTGACATAAGTCATATAACCACAATGTTTTACAATGGTGACAAAAGTGCATATTAAAAAATTCAATGAGGGCACCCCAGTGGCTCAGCGGTTTAGCGCCACCTTCAGCCCAGGGCATGATCCTGGAGACCTGGGATCCAGTCCCACATCGGGCTCCCTGCATGGAGCCTGCTTCTCCCTCTGCCTGTGTCTCTGCCTTTCTCTCTCTCTCTGTGTCTCTTATGAATAAAGAAATAAAAATCTTAAAAAGAAAAATTCAATGAATACAATGATTTTAGTTTCATTGTATAATGTGTAAATATGTGTATAAATGATTCATAAATATTTAAAGAGAATTAATCATTAATGCCAAAATGTAGTTTTGTCCATTCTTTGAAAATAAGATCCAGAAATACAATATTTAAAGGAAGTTGTTTTTATATGACACAGTTAATAGGTATTTTTATTCTTTCTTATTTATCTGATTTAAATAATTGATTCACCTATCCTTTTAAAAAATCATGCAATATGTTATTATCTTACATATGCCTATACACATATTTTCCCAACTCTTTATTTTATTATGTTTCTGTTAGGGTTTTGATATATATTTTAGTCTCCATAGTTGACAGGTGACCTACTGATTGGTTTGGGTGACATAAGTGTTAATAATCTGGAAGATGGGATGTCTAATAAATCTGTATATAAAAATCATGATTTATAGTTTATTTGGGATTCTACAGAAACAGCACAAGCAAGTATGCTGAGAGGTGTTTTGAGCCTAATGTATTTTAGAGAGAAGTTTTATTGATTACACAGAAATGGGGCACATTTTAATCATTTTTATATCACTGTACTGCCAGAGGCATCAAAATCCATTAAATGAAGATTATAAACTTTGTTTTCAACCAGATCCTAAATTGATTCTTGATGTATTGTCAACAGAAGCACTGGAAGATCAATCAGAAATACCAACCCATATGAAAATTAACTTATTTATATTTAATTGTTCATATCATGGCTCTCTGAGATGCTGCTCATAAATCTAAATTACTTTTCTCTCAGCTAAAGTTTCTATTTTAGTATATGTAACAACAATTTTTCTCCATATGGCTACTGATATGCTATATTCCTTATATTTTTTTCTTATAATATCTTCCTGCCTCAGGCCTCAAGTCTACCAATCTTTAGAAATATTTATTCTGTTCTTCCTATAATCTTGTTAGTAAGATTTTAAAAAAATATATTATAATTGAGAGTTTAAAAATATTACCTGTGCAAACACATACATGTTTTATGTAGGCATATCCTTGCAGAATCTCGATTGGCTTACTTGTGTGAATGTCCACACATAGAAAATTATATTTAGTGTATTTTAGTGAAATATACACTTTTAAGCTTAGTTTAGCATTTGGTGTATTGCATAAATAAATAAAAACATGTTACATATATTTAATTTTATTATCACTTGAAAGATTCTAAATCTGGCTCTTTATTCTGTGTCAGAAAATAATCTATAAGAGAAAGGGAGGAGAACAAGTGAATATGAATAATATACAAGATTGTGAATAATATAGCTTTTGAAATCAGAAGGCCTAGATTCAAAACAATGATTCCTCACTAATAACATCTCTTAATTTCTCTAAGTCCCTTAGTTTCTACATCTCCAAAAAATATAACAAATATAACCCCTATGTCTTACATAAACTATATGTATGTTCACACATGTGCATACAAACACACACACACATATATAAACATATATATTTAATTTGGGTAGAAATGACTTTCAAGCTATCCATAAATTTTAATTATATGATTAAATGTAGCCATTTGCTGCTGTTTTTGCCTTCCTGGCATTGATTTACAACCACTCCTAAAAGAAAAAAAGCAGTCATGCTTAATTCATTTTCAAGTATGGGTTTAAGGGTCTTGATCTCACTTCAGTATTTTATTTTCTTCACTATGGTGATTGGATCAGAAATAAGCACACAAACTGGTGCAATGAGAATGTAGTCTGAGACATTGCAAGACTTTTCTACTGGGATTTCTTGGGACAGAAATGACCCTGGAGCTATTACAATGCACCTTTGTAGCACAAATGGAGGACCTGACTACAAAATGCAAGCCTACGATGAGACACAAAGATGGAGCAGAATGGACTCTGGGAATTGGTTGAGCTGCTGAATTGAAAATTCCAAAAAATCTATATCTCTATTAAATTTTTAGCCATTTTTAAAAAGATTTTTATTTATTTATTCATTCATAAGAGACACAAGGAGAGAGAGAGAGAGAGAGAGAGAGAGAGAGAGAGAGAGAGAGAGGCAGAGACACAGGCTGAGGGAGACGCAGGCTCCATGCAGGGAGCCCGACGTGGAACTCGATCCCAGGTCTCCAGGATCAGGCCCTGGGCTGAAGGCGGCGCTAAACCGCTGAGCCACCCGGGCTGCCCAATTTTTAGCTAATTTTTTTAAGGACTTAATTTTATTTGATTTAAATCAAGAAGGAAATTGAACCTAAACAGAAAAATTTAAATGTGAAAAAGAATGCGGTGTGGAAGAAAAGAAAAAAAGGAAAGAAAAACATATGGGTAAATCTAAATAAGTAGATTATAAAGCAAAACATAAAAAGCTGATTTGAGAGTGGCCAAATGGTAAATGATTCTATGATTCTGCTCTATTTTTGAACAGGATAAAAATAATGATTAGTCCAAGAGTTTGGTAAAAAAAAAAAAAAAGGAAACATAAACTAAGAATGCACATTGTCGATGTATCAGCGGTAAATGCCATTGTAAATGTAACTGTTACCATTAAACTAGATTTAGAATTTACCTGTTTCAAATTAATAGAGGAAAAATTAATAATATAAAATGTGTTCAGTACAACAGAAGACTGCCATTTTAAATGGTGCTGTAGATTCACACTTTGAAGCTTGCCATCTACCCATTGCTCATAACACATGTTGATGATAAAGTGTCAAAGTTAAAAATGACATAGCCATACTCCAAAACAAAATAAATGTCTTTTTGGACAAAAATAAAAAAGGAGGACAAGAATTGTTGCCCAAGACTGCTATCTAAAAACTGAGCTGTTGGGGATGTGGAGTCTTTTCATATGAAATGGGAGACTAGAGCTAAGAGCACTGTCTGAAATCTGGGCTGTAGGTTGCTTTTCTTTTAACTCTTGATAAGAGATCTAATGAGACTGTTGCTGATGGTTACCCACAGTTTCAGATATATGTAGCCATGTGCCTATGAAAGCCATGAAAAATAACAATTTCTTGCATCAGGAAATGACCCTCTTGCTCACTTGTTCAGTTACTACATATGTGATACTTATAATGTCATTAGTGAACAAGAAGCTATAATCACATTATAAAATCTGGCCATGGTTGGTAATAATATGGAATAAAACACGGAGCAATGTCAAGATTGAAAGACATCAAGAAATAGTTAAAAAAATAAAATGAAAACAAACAGAATGTAGTAAAATGCATCAGATTGTATTCAAGTAATGAAGTTGTCTCATAGTATATATTTTGTATACACACAAATATAAATACTTCTAAATATGATTTTAAAAGACTGATTAAGTTTACACATATGGGAGAATTTAATTTGCATTTTTGAAATAAATCTAACATACAGTACAATTACAAAGGATAACCTATTGCTCTGATGGATTTTTGACATATCAACTTAACTAAAGGTCCAGAACTCTCTCCAGTATGTTCTAGATTAGGGAGACTTCTAAGAGCTAGTCTCTTGCAAGAGTGTGGAAATAAAAGGGAAGTGTTGCCCATTTTGCAGCATATGCATATCTATACCAAAGATTCAACCAAACTACTCTAGAAGCCACTGTGAAAGGATTTTATAGATATGGATAAAAGTAGTTAAGTTCATCAAAAGTGAGACTGTTCTGGGTAAACCTAACTTGATGAGTTGGAAGTCCATTAAAAGAAGGTTTAGGTGATCTCTGACCTGAGTTCATACAGCAATTGGCTCTACAATTACATGCTTTCTCCTGGGTCTTCCCTTCTTGACTGTATGTAGAAGACAAAATTCAGCATGTGACCACAGGGCTTCAGCTTGCTTATGGTCTTCTCTTCCTGATCATCTGCCCTTGGACTTTGAACCTAGTCAGCATCCACATTTTATGGATAATCTCCTGTTGGTTATGCTCCTGTTTCTCTGGTTGAACACAGGCCAAAACAGCTGACTAAAATACCTTTAAGTGTTTGAAAATAAAAATAGAATATGAATTTATCCTTGGCTAAAGAGAAATTGTGAAATATTTGATCCAAATTATAATGAAATCACTACATACCAAAGATGCTTGTATGATATAATTGTTATAAATCGTATAGTATGAGGCTTTGCTTTGGGTAAGACACTATGAATTTTGTTTTGAACAGTGTGAATTTTCAGAGACTGTTGAAATTCTGCTGTGAGTATGCATTAAGAAATAATGAATGTCAATTTTCAGACAAAAGATCCATACTTAGGATAAAAGTTGATATATGCAACGACAAGAATACAGAGAGACAATCAAATGGGATATTTGGGAATATGAATATTAAAAGTGACAGAAAAAGTAGTAAAAGCATATGTAAGAAATTGCACACAAACAACCAGAATATAGCAATCAGAACTAGGAGAACGTAAACCATGGAAAACTAAATAAAGCAAAACTGAAAGCAAATAGAATCCCTGAAGATAGTGGCAGAAGAGTGTTTGGAATTTCATTTTATTTATTTATTTATTTATTTATTTATTTATTTATTTATGTATGTGTGTTTGGAATTTCAAATGACAACATGGGGATCGAGAAGAAGTCATGCAATTACATAATTAGAGATTATCAATAACCATAAAAAGTTCATATTCATTGGATAGCCATATATATAGTAAGGACTCACCAGAGAAATAGAAGGAATAGGAAATATATAGATATAGATGATATAAACATAGAGACAGAATATAGACATAAAGAGACTTATAAAAATTGTCTCTCAAGAGCCTAGGAAAGAAGTCCTATGATCTATAGTTTACAAACTGGAGACCCAGAAATACTTTGTGATATAGTTCCAGTCTCATCCCAAAGCCTGAGAACCAGGAGAACCTGGTATAAGGTATATGGTATAAGTTCCGGTTCAAGGCAGGAAAAGATTGATGCTTCAAATCAAGCCATCAGGCAAAGAGTGAATTCTTTCTTCCTCTATTTTTTGTTCTACTCAGGCTCTCAATGAATTGGATCGTGCACACCCATACTGGCAAAGGCAATCTGCTTTATTCCATCTACTAATTCAAGTGATGACTTTCTGGAAACACCTTTATAGACACAGCTAGATATAATGTTTAACCAAATATCAGGGTACCCTGTGACACAGTTGACATATAAGGTTAACCATCATACCAGATGATTTTTTTCTTCCCCTCCAGCCTCTCCTCCTCACTCTGCTTGCCATAAAATGACTCAAAACCATGGAACAGGTGCCCATCATTCTCCTGAGTAATTTCATCCCCAACCACCCCTGCAGACACACAAAACCCCTCTTTGCTCCTCTCCCCCAGAGCTAAAAGCCCTATAGTAAGACTGATGTATAGATATACAAAGTTCAGTACATCTTAGTGGTGAGAGTATGGACTCTGCAGGCTGTCCTCAAACCTTGACCCCAGCAATCACTAGTTGTGTGAATTTGGGAAAGTTACCTCATCTCTCACTGCTTGCATTTCCTCATCTGTGAAATGGGGGTAGTGATAGTGCCCTTCAGAGGGCAGCGGTGCACATTAAACAAATCGGTGTGCGTTCAGTACTCTAGGAGTGGAGAGCGCATGGTAAGTGCTATGTGGTAGAATGATGCATTGAATAAAGAAACAGTGGTAAGGGAAGTTCATGACCTTTAGCCCAAGACCCCTGGAAACACAAGTATAGCTGACTCAGTGAACAGAGGGAAAAGTGTACAACAGGCAAAACTCTAGGGGGTCTCATTAAGATGACCTTAGGAAGGATTTACTATAGGTTTTGTTCTTGTGCTAGGTGATGAGGTTCAGTGTCAAGAAAGATTTTGTTCTGGATTGTGTGTTGTCAGAAAGCAGCAATCATGCTATGGTTGGGAAGCCTTACAATTCCTATCTAGAAGGAAAGGGAAACAAACAAGGCCAAAGTTAACATGCACTTCATGAAGAAGCAGTAGTTCTTCATATTTGCCAGGATAGGGCATATTTAGTTATTTTTGTATTGTGTTCTTGATTTTTGTCTCTGTTCAGATGTGATTACAGAGGGGTCTTGTTCAGGGATCCAACATGATCATGGAATGATGCTGTCTGATGTTTGTGTGTTCTGTAAACTCATATTCAGTAGGAGAACACGATAGGAGTACCAGGCCAGCTCCTACAAATGCCAAAACTGAGTTGTTTGTACCAGACCAGCTTTTTGATGCTATTCTCTCTCCTAGACATAAAGTTGAAGGAATGTAATCCTCTCATTTATCCAGTATGCATTCATTGATGTTCTACTCTGTGATAGGTACTGTTCCAAGGAGCTTTTTCATTATTTCTATATTGACTTTATTTATTTTTTTTTCTATATTGACTTTAAATGAATCAATTTTATTTAAAAATGACACATCAGAGTTTGTTTTGTTTTGCATGTTGTGGCACACTTACAAACAAATTAGAGTCCGTTTATGTCAATTCATATTTGTTTTAATCAAAAAAACAAGTAACTTCATTTTTATGGAAATAATATTTCCAGGCCTTAGTTTCAAATATGATATTAATAGGAAAATACTAGATCTTAGTTCTGTCAATCTGTTTAATCTCCCCAAATATCAATTGAAACAGCTATTGTAATATCCCATTCTGCTTACCTAACAGAATCATTAGAGAAAATGAATTTAACAATTGGTAAAGCCCTTTGTAAACTAAAAAACATATTCTCTTATATTTAACTTGAAATATTTAAAATGATTATGAGAAAAGAATATTGGAAAGAATAATCTTTAAGGGCCATTTCATATATGCCATTTTATGAGTGGGATCATAATTTTCCAATTTCAAATTATTTTAAGGATTTTAGCCATTCAAATTGGTTTTAACAACGCACTATTAAACATACCCATCATCCTGTCAAGTCCCTTTTCTGTAATAAATACTTTATTATGATATTATCCAAAGGAGAAATAAAGCTTGCTTTATTATGATATGATTTATAACAGTTTCAGAGAATTTATCTTGGAGCCATCTGGGTGGATCAGTTGGTTAAGCACCTACCTTCAGGTCAGGTCATGATCCCAGGGTCCTGGAATCAAAATCCACATAGGGCTTCATGCTCGGGGAGGAGTCTCCTTCTCCCTCTCCCTCTGCCCCTCCCTACTGCTCATCCTCTTTCTCAAATAAAAAAAGAAAAGACAATAAAAGAAAACCTATCTTGTAGAGAAGAAAGGATTACTTTTTTTTCTAGGTCAAGGAAAATAATTGGATTTTGTTTCTCAAATAGGGAATAGCAATGAAAAAAGTTTTTTAATCCATTATTCTCTATACTTATTTCTAATAATTACTGTATTAAATTTATTTATTTATGCCTCCTGGTCTCACTTGAGACATTGACTTTCTAGGCAGGAAATCTTGTTTGTTCATTTTGTTTTCTTCTTAGTTTCTCTAGCATTCAGCAAAAGTTTCTGGAAAATGGTAAGCATTAGATACATGAACCGAATGAAAAGCATGTGGATTTTGGAAAAATTAATCTGACAGGTGGAATATATTCAAAAGTCCTTTTAATTGGACTAATTCAGGAGACTATAGCATATGCCAATACAATGAGGAGGGCTAGTGAGCCGGCCATGGAAGTATGTATTGAATGCAAGACAGGTGAGACAGACACACTGAGACACATAGAAACACTCCCATGTCCATAGCTGGACTTTTACTTAGACTGACTTCTAAATCTAGCAAGCCCAATTTCTTCTTCAACTGGAATTAACTCTGGCCTAAAAAAAAAAAAAAAAAAAAAAAAAAAGGATTAAAGCCACACGTCTTCCTTAAAATTTTCTTGAAACATTATGGTCCATATTACTTGCTCCCTTCTTTGGATATATTTTTAAAAAGTCAAATTAGTGCAGTGGAAAGATCATTAACTTTATTTTTTTATTGAAGTTCAATTTGCCAACATATAGTATAACACCCAGTGCTCATCCCATCAAGTGCCCCCCTCAGTGCCCATTACCCAGTTACCCCAACACCCCAATCACCTCCCCTTCCACAACCCTTTGTTCATTTTTCAGAGTTAAGAGTCTCTTATGGTTTGTCTCACTAAGATCATTAACTCTGAATGCAAAGAGGTCTGGGTTAAAATTCAGCTCTACTGATCAATAGACATTAATGCAGATGTCTCTATGTAAATTGCATCACACTCCTGGCACTCACTGTCATTGTATCCTTTAGGATTGTTGCCATAATTAAATTAAATTAAATGACATAGAAGAACAGTGGGTGTTAATCCCTACTGTACTGAAAACAAATGGCACTGATTGCAAACTTTTCTTAGTTTTGTCACTCAACTAAAATATATAATAATGTCTTTGTAGCTTCCATATCATCCAGTGTGTGACTAATATATCTTGTTCACTATTTGGAATTATTGCAATTAACTCTATATCTTTATATCTGTTCTCATTCTTTATTGGATCTATAACTTTGAAAAATGTCTAAAATAGTGCTACAGATATATGAGTATTTAAAACTTAGAGTTACTGGAAACAATGATGAATTAATATGGTCTACTGGAACTGAATTTCATTATTGGATGTATTCACAATACCAGATGGAGATACTAGTTTCCTATTCATTAGTGACTAATTTGAGATGCAAAATAAATAATTAAATGATAGTAACATTCATTGTTTTTCATTTAATGATAAATACAAGTGGGAAAAAATAACCATCTATTAATATATTTAATTATTGCATAGAAGCTTTTTGACTATCATTTTGCATTTTGCAGCTGATCTAAGTAACTCAACCAACAAAATTTAACTTTTTTTTTCTTTTTTTAAGTAGGGGCAAAGGGCAGAAGGAGAGAGAATCTTAAACAGGTTCCACATCCAATGTGGGGTTTGATCTCAGAACTCTTGAGATCATGATCTGAGCTAAAATCAGGAGTCTCATGCTTACCCAGCTAAGCTACCCAGGTGGCCCAAAATTTAAACTTTAAAGCAAATACTATCTTTGGCTTGAATCATTGATTAAAAAGAAGAATGGCCAAGAACAATTATTTTTCTAAGTTTCTATGAAATTAATGTTCTAATAAGATGACATGTCCATATATGATGCCAAATACTTCTAGTAAATAATAAAATGCAAAAAACTATTATAAAGTACATTTGTTTGTACTTTGCCACAATCTTTGCATTGTCTTTAGAAAGTTTCTGCATTATCCATGGTGCATGCTTAAAAACATTAAATTTCTATTGATTTCTCCCTAAATTTACATCTATCTAAGTAATAGATGAAAACTACATAACTCACAAACTTGTGAAAAGCTGTCAGATTTACTTCAATTATTCACTTTGCTGGCTCACATTCAGCTCTTTCCAATCTTATTATACATGTAGGCAATAAGTGATTAGAGCTCAAATGAGTTGGAAATTCATGTTTCCAATGGAATTAGCATACAGTAAATTATAATTCACAAAGGATCTATAAAAGAAGCAAGTTAATAATTGAAAATAAGATATAGCATGATCGATAATAGCAAACACTGTTATAAGTCTGAAAATTAAAAATAAATTGCCCTTGATATATAGGCCAAATAGATGGTCTTTCATTTACTTCTTTTTAATATATTTATGTCCTGTTTTCAATATTTGGAATCCATTTTTTAACTTTTTGTTTCCTTTGTTAGAACCTGTTTTTTCTTCTTTGTTTGCTTAGAACATTATTTCACGTATTTGTTTTTTGGACAACTGGTCATGATTAGTATCACTTTAGAGGATGACTATTGTTTTAAAGATTGTCTCGGGACACCTGGGTGACTCAGCAGTTGAGCATCTGCCTTCGGCTCAGGATGTGATCCTGGAGTCCCGGGATCGCGTCCCAATAGGGCTCCCTGCATGGAGCCTGCTTCTCCCTCCACCTGTGTCTCTGCCTCTCTCGTTCTCTGTGTCTCTCATGAGTAAATAAATAAATAAAATCTTTAAAAAATTTTTAAAAAATATTCTCTCCCTCTCTCCTAAATAAATAAATAAATAAATAAATAAATAAATAAATAAATCTTTTTTAATAAATGGGGGCACCTGGTTTTAGCTCAGGTTATGATCTCAGGCTCAGCATTCAGTGTAGAGTCTGCTTAAGGATTCTCTCTCACTCTCCCTCTGACCCTCCTCCCACTGGTGCTCGCTCTCTCTCTCAAAATAAATAAATAAATAAATAAACAAATAAATAAATAAATAATTGCTTTATGATATACGTTGGCTGGAATAGTTTTCTTCTAAACTAATTGCACATTTGTGCTTTTGTTCAGACTTATTATATCTTAGGGTTAAATGAAAGTAAAGGGAAAACTAACATTTATGAAGTCCTGATGATCTGTTTGATAAATTATTTTTTTGTTTGATAAATTATTGCATTAAAATGTTCATAGTAATAATATTAGACCTATTTAAAGATAAGGAAATGAAAATACATTATGTATATGATGGTATAACAATTTGAACCTTGCTTTATGTAACTCAATAGCTCATGTAATTTCTTCCGTCAAGTGGGAGAATGGGTAAATTAGTTTGAGAAAACTCAGTATCTTATCTGGATGCACAAGTTCTAAAAAAAGAAAAGAGAGACAAAGCCAAAACATGACATGACATGATACTGCAAATAATTGAGTTTTCTGTAAATTTAAGTCTAACTTTGTATCAAGTATGGAACACTTTCATTGTAGGGATCACATAGGTCCTTGCTGAGACCTTTGTATGTGTGATCTTTAAATGTCTCTGGACCAAGCACATAAAAGTGACTCAGCTATGACCCAGCATAAAACAGTCAAGCCAATGCCAATTCAAAACTTAAATGTTTTCTGATAAAATTACATTTGACTAATACTTTGTTTAATAAATAATTTAGGGCAGCCCAGGTGGCGCAGCAGTTTAGCACTGCCTACAGCTCAGGGCATGATCCTGTGGACCCGAGATTGAGTCCCACATGGGGCTCCCTATGAGGAGCCTGCTTCTCCCTTTGCCTTTGTCTCTGCTTCTCTCTCTCTCTCTCTTTCTCTCTCTCTCTCTCTCTCTCTATATATATATATATATATATATATATATATAATGAATAAAATAAAATCTTTAAATAAATAAATAAATAAATAAATAAAATAAATAAATAAATAAATAAATACTTTATATGAGTTCTAGTCTTTTTGATCCATTAGGAGTATTGTGCAGTCAAGTTTACAAAGCTTTCCATTGCTCTCTTGTCCAGAAACCCATGGATTCAAGCTCCTAAATATTTTTCAAGCTTCATCAATCACTTTGACAGCCATTGGGATAGATCAGAGACCCATAAAAGGTTGCATTATGGATGAAAAAAGCAATGCAGTAGAAAGTGTTACAAATGAAAGCTCTTCATCATCCCTATATACAACCTACCTGGATTTTCATGCATTCACAGAAAAAAAGAAAGGATAAATTTAATTAGTACAATGACAGGTAAGGACTGAAAAGGTAAGAATATTTTTACTTTTCAAAAGCTGCTAATCTATCTGTCGGAAACATGTCTTTCATGAAACTTAATTGTTCATCATGATTTGAAAGTTTATATAATTTAGTTTTTAAATTGGTTTTTAAAAGTTCTTGACTGATGGCTTATTAAAAATAGAATCCTTTTAATAATTATCCCGATGTAGAAAGCAAGACAATGAAGAAATGTATTTAATAGAAATAATTGAAGAGCAGATACTTTTTTTAAGTGCTAACTCATGTATTCTTGGCAGTTTTCTAGAAAATACATTTGGTACTGATTTACAAAAGAATCACAATCTCTGGACTTTCTACACTCCTAGTCATTGCTTGGGGGTTTTATCTATTTATAGAGTGACTTCTGTTACTATCAATTATGTCTTCCCAAGTTTTGATCCTACCAACAAATATTAATCTCAGAAGGAATGCCCAAGAAATCGTTATGTGATCTACGAACAATTAGAGATCTTCTTATGCTTAGACAAATGGATGGTCAGAGCCGTCAGTCTGATAAGAAAAGGTTTTGGAATCCTCAGAAATATCCTCCCCACTGCCCTTTTTCCACTCCTTACCATAAGGATGTGTTATGCTTTATATTCTATAGTCTTCTAAGAAGTATTTTGTGAGGGTTCTTTGTGCATATATGAGAACAATAATAATGTTGGTTCACAACACCTCTTTAGCCTGTACCAGTGACAATTTAGCCTATGAGTTAAAAAAGCAAAACTGTGCATGAGAAAAGGCTCAAACACATATGTAGGTTAAAAAATATACTGTGGTAAACATATATATTATTCATATATGATATATAAATATGAATAATATATATATTTGATATATTCAAAATCTATGCTTGAATATGATTAACATCTCTAATTTCTAAAGTAAATAGAATTCACCTTCTAGGAATCTTCCAACACATCAGTTCCCATCTTGGTTCAAATTGAGGCATCTAAACTTAAAAACATAAACTGTATTAAAGATTTGGACAATTGTAAAGCTTTTAATACTCTCTACCTCTATAACTAAGAGAGATTAGAATGACTTATTGACTTTAGTGCTAGCCATAATAGTAATTCTATTGTTATTTGTGAGATTAACTTAAATATTCAAGAATATAAATAGTAAAATGATCTCTTTATATACATGGTTTAAAATTCCAGTTCATAGTTCATATTTTGAGTCTACTGTGAGTATGAAGTCTTGTCCTTAAAGCTTAATTAGACCAATATTTAACAAAGTATTAAAAATTGGCCTATTTTTAATCCCTCTATTAGCATTTTATTATTTACATTTTCAATGCATATTATTTTTATTTTACCAAAAAAAAAACACAATAAAACCACAGAGGAATGGTATTTCTTTGTACTAACCTACATAACAATGAATTATTGCACAAAGTCTGTCAAATATAGACACCTGGTTCACTTATTTATTTAATCATCCAAGGAATATATACCTCTCACCTATTTCAGTCCGTGTACTGTGCAAACAATGGAGATGTTGATGCGGAACCAAAAGAAGGAGATCTCATCTTCACTGATCCAATTCCTTTGGAAGAATGTATATATTTAGGCATTCATGGTAGTTTGAATATATTTTTCTTGTGTCCATTCCATTCTGATTTTTTTAAAACAAAATTGTGGCAATGGTTTAGCATTATAAGAGGGAGTAATGGAACTATGATTTGAAAAATCTGTATATGGAAAACTTATATTCTTATCTCTGACACTGATGTGTTATCCAAACATGAGAAAGTTACTTAAATGTTTCCTTAAGTACATAAGTTCTTTATGTGCTTTGAAAGTGTCTCTTCCTCTATCCCATGACACTCTGTCTTCCTCACCCCAGACCCTAAGCTTCTAGTAGTGAGACCTGAACTGTATCTTGTTTTTGTTTTTTCTTTTCAGACCGTGGCTTAGCTAAATGACCCATGGAATAGTCAGGGTTCAAATTTAGAAACTTTCAACTCAACTGAACTTAAAGAAAAAAAAATAGTCCGACCCAAATATCCCCTTTGATTTTCACAAACTATAAATATTGCTATAGTTAATATCTATATTAGCCACTATTCCAGGAAATAACATTAATAACTAATGCATATGAAGTTCTTTAGTCACTGTTCTATTCTGACAGTATTCTTCTCACTTAATACTTTCATAATCTCAAAGAGTGTACCATTTTACAGATGAGAACAGTGAAGTACTGAGAAGCTTGGTAACTTGCCCAAGGATACTCAGTAGAAAAATGAAGACATTTTTATTCCTCACATTAATGTTAAGTTCTCCCTTTTCATAGAAGTTCACTAGTAATTATAATAATGTATTTTTCTTTGGCTCTTCTTTCCTCCTTTAACTTCTTATTTTGTAAATTTATAAGTATATGCCAGCATAATTAACAGCATTCAAATATTCTTGTTTCATTGATACCCCTAACTCATTTCTGATAGATTATTTTAAATTAAGTCCCAAATATTGTATGATTTCAGCTGTAAATAATGATAATCACATATACATAACTTAAAATAATTCCTTAGTAAAATCAATATGTACTTGTTCAATTTCACTACCCTTTATTGCATAATAATAATTTTTTAGGAATAACTTCTCAATTCAGGAACCTAACCTGATATAATTTTGTTTTGATATCCTTAATTCAACAGCCTTTAATAACCTACTTTTCTCAGTCTTTCCCTCTGATACTTTTATCTTCTTATCATTTTGTTAAGATTTTATTTATTTATTCATGAGAGACACAGAGAGACAGGCAGAGACATAGTCAGAAGGAGAAGCAGGCTCCCTGTGGGAAACCTGATGTAGGACTTGATTCCAAGACCCCAGGATCATAAACTAAGCCAAGAAACATTTTTCAAAAATATTTTTATCTTATTTGTTTTTTAGAGAGAGAGAAAAAGAGTGCATGAGCAGGAGGAAGGGTGGAGAGAGCAGCAGGGGCGAGAGAAAGGGGAAGCAGACTCCCTCTGAGAGGGGAGCCCCACCAGGCCCAATCTCATGACCCTGAGATCATGACTTGAGCAGAAACCAAGAGTCAGTTGCTTAACTGACTGAACCACCCAGTTGCCCCTCTTCTACCATTTTCAAATCTCATTTTAATTCTCCATTCATCTTAGCAAAATATTGATGAATCCTTCTTTGATGTTCTTACGAAATTGCTATATAGGTGGCATTCCATGTACTCAGGCTAGGTTTATCTGATGTCACTGCAGTAGAGAATAAAATCCTGAGGGACAGGCAATGCGCACTCTGCTATTTTCGATGATCACTAAATCAAGTGTAAACTCCATAGCAGTAAAGATCTTCTCCATAGCAGATCTTTCTCATAGCAGTAAAGCATCTAATTCCCTTAATAAATCTGACATATTAATGTAATTTAGGGCACATTTCACTTACTAGAAACATATGGTACAAAATATTTTAAATCCATAAGAGATAATTAGAAAAATAAAGATTGTCTTGAAACAGATTAGAGGTAACTACAATTAATACATTGACATATTCTATTTTCTTATTTACAAATGTGTATAAAATAAATTTAACAAAATATAGATACATTTAAGAAAAATTGAATATTATAGGATGAGAAATAAATTCAAGCAGAATGAGATTCAATCTACTCATTCCAATTTTTAAAACCATGAATAAATTTACCAGGACTTATTACTACTTTGCTTCATGAAGTGGGACCATCTTCAGTACTTATTTTCTAGAGATTAAATGAGATAATATAAGAAAATGCTTAGAACAGAGCCTGACAGTAAGTGCTGAGAAAAGGTCCACTATCTGTACCATTATCCCCATCACCCTAATGTGAATCCTGAAGCACAGAGTGGGTAAAACTTGCCCAGTCCTTTCTTTTATATACAGAAAGGTCTGCAACCCCAAGAGGGTATCAACTCCTAGCTCTACAAAGGCTTTTCGCAGACCTCTGAGCAAATGGAGTGCAGAAAAATTGCAAACCCTAGTCTGCACAGTTATCAAGTTGCTTTCTTTCTATTATCCTATCCATATAATTATCTTAACTACAGTGCTCCACTTATGGCAATAGATTTCACAGGAAGCAACTCCATCCTGGTATTGAAATACTGAAGAAGAAATAACAGAGGTGAAGATGGGGACAATATCTGGCTGCCGTCAGCAAAACTAATTGAACAGTGGAGTAGTTCTCAAATCATTTCCCAATAGAAACACTGAAACATGTGATGGACGCGATATGAAAAGTTCTCCAACCTTCTATTAGTATCACACTGTTGCTCTTTTCCGATGGCTTCAATCTCATTTGAGGGCCATTTTGCTTATCAAATTTTATTATGTTCACATTTAGAATAATAGTCTAAGATTCTATCACTATACTGGTTATAACTCTTTTTAATAACATTTTATCTATACCTATATCTCTGTGTTTATTATTTCCCTATGGTCTCTTAGGAATTTGAGAAAGGCCATGAGAATGAAAAGCAGAAACCATTAACTTAAGAACCTTTATGTTTTAAATATCTAATCCTGTTCCTGTGATCTATAGGACATATTAGTGGCCATGACTAAGCTTACATGTAAATATAATCGCATAAAAAGTACTCAACAAATATAATAGCCAAGGCTAATAATATCTCCTCTTGACAATTTTATTCATGTCATAACATGTTTGATTATTTTTTTACACACACTGAAGTGCCAAATTAACCTTCTTAATATAAATTGGCAAACTTCATCAACCATATAAGAATTATAGCCCTCTAGTGTTATGAATGTATTTCACTAAGATCTCATGTTAGGTAATGTTAGAAATAATTCTCCAGTCTTGTAGCAGTCTTAATGTAAACAAAATATATGCATTTATATTCACCTCCACTCACTTTCAGACCCAGTAGGCAAGAATATATCTGTAGCCAACATACCTAAAATAAGCAGATGTTGGTTTATATTTCCAATTTCAATTAAGTATCAAATTTACACATAACCAAAAGATAAACATGGAACCAAGTGTAATTATTCCAAATTATATAAAATATATTTAAGATTTATTTGCTCTGATTTTTTAGACAAAAATATATTCAAATTTGGAGGAGAGCACAGATATTTGTTATTACAATTCAGGATTTTCTACTTAAGTAATTATCTTTGTATTATACCTTCCTTTGTCACCCAGGCAGAGTACCATAAAATAATCTTGAAAATATTTACTAATGCTTCAAATATTTTGAGGTTTACTTTAGACTCTGGAAGTAAAATTTAGTTTATTTTAACAAGAAAAAAAAAACAAGGCAGGATTTTAAATGTACTAGAAATTTTTAAAATGAATACTGAGGACACAGTTCAGAAACCTAGGAAAGAAATTTGTAGCTGAGAGAGGAGGCCCAGATATGACATTTGTTGTTTATATTTCGGCAATTCCATTAATGCACTGGAAAACATCAGCTTCCAGACACTTAGAGGCATAGTTCTGTTCTTTTGACTTCATCTTTTCTGTTTGATAAATATCCCTTGCAGTTTAAGGTCTGCACATGTCTAAACTACAGCATACTAACTCTGGTAAAATCAAGAATTTGCTTTAAATTAATCAAAATGTGTAATATAGTCAGGTAAATATGATAAACTCATAACAGATATACAAATTTTTTAAAACTGTGAAGTTCAACTATCCTCAAATTAAAGCAAGTTATGTCTCAGGAAATGTGTAGGCATATATGAAGTGCAGCAGTGGCTCAGTTGGGAGGGGACCATAGCCACTGCGCTAGTAGAGGTAAAGAGGAAAGGCAGTTAGCCAGGCCAGTGAGCTGCCTGTAGAGATATGAGAGCAAGCAGATGGTATTCCCAATGATGCAGACATTATGATGATCTCAATCATCCCAATAAAACTGAAGAACACATAATTTAGTAACTTGTCCAAGGTCACGCAGCTAGTGAATGACTTTGTGCTGGACTGTGACTGAACAGACACTCTGGCTCTAGGCCTCATACTATCAGCAGGCAGACTATATTTGCATATGTTTAAGGACATTTATCCAGAATATTTCTCCATATTTCCTCCCTTATCGCCTGAAGAGAGAAAGGAAAAAAAAGCACGTTTTGCATTTTCTATACTCTCAGTCTTTTTTTTTTTAATCCAATACATAGAATAAAAGTATGTAGGTTTCACCAATAAAAATTATGTGTTACATATGACACTCTGGGGCTTTATTTATTTTTAAAGATTAATTTATTTGAGAGAGAGAGCACGCATGCAAGCCTGGTGGTGAGGGTACAGGGGAAGGATCTCAAGCAGACTCCTCACAGAGCCCGGAGCCCGACGTAAGGCTCGATCTCAGGACCCTGAGATCATGAGCTGAAATCAAGAGGTGAACATTTAATCAACTAAGCCACCCAGGTGCCCCTAGAATTTAAATATTAATTTTTTTCATAAGTAAAATATAATTTTCTTAGAAGCAGTAATTTTAGAGACAGCTTTTTTTCTTATAAGGAATACCAAAGTTTAATACAAGAAAATCATCAATAATTGATTTTTTTCAATAGAGAATAATAATATTAAAAAGATCATGGTGGAGATTCATGTTTCAGGTCCAACATATAAAAATCTTGGAAGTCAGCACTCTGTCCAAAACAAGAAAGAGCTGGGCAAACCAAACATCAATGACTTTTTTTGGTTCATCAGAGAACTGAAGTCATGGGGCAAACCTTCACTTCCAAATCTGGGGATATAAGCACATACAGAGATTTGCAGCAACTGAGATCACCTGGAACAGGAGCCCTTGGAGCAGGAATAGGAAACAACAAATGGTAATTTAAAGACTGGTTGGAGGCTTTGCATGTATTAGCAAGTGAGTGAGAAAGTCCTGGGAAGCCAAAGTCTAGCACAGCCATAAGAAAGTTGTGGATCTTTCTCTCCAAGGAATCCTGCAAGGTTTTCATGGTGAGTATAGAGTGAGGATTCCCTTAAGACCCTGACAGAACAGAAGTGCAATTATTTCATGTATTTTGTGTGATTTTTTTTTCTAAGAGGGTAAATTTTATAGTTATACTAACTAGTATACTAGTTATACTACTTTATCTGGAATTGGACATTTCATTGAATTTTAATAAGCTACTATTTAAACTTAGCTGTTATCCCTTCTCACCATAAATTAAGCATTGCAGGTCAGATTGGTTGGAAGGGAGTCTCTAAATACACTTTAGTATTATGATTAACACTTGTGGGTAAGGGAAGAAACAGGAAAAGACAATGGGAGAATTTGAGTTGCTCTGTAATCTCAAAGACCACAGGCAATCTCACAGAGAGCCAAGAGTCTGGGATGGCCCTACAGAAGTTTCCCTAAGCTGGTGAGAGAGGCCAGGATTTTATACTCGTAAATTGAGCAGTCCTGAAATCAGACTCTTCCTGGGGTGTGTGCTCAACAAAATAGACTCTTTGGCCAAGGAAACACCATACGTGGTTTGACAGCTAAGTACCATCAGTTTGTATTACTCCCCAAATTCAGGAGATCCGGATGGCACATCAGAGCAACCACTTCAGAATAGTAGATTATAATTCATTTAGAATGAAAGAATGGTCTCAAAAAACAAAAAATGAAGACAAATTATCTATGGTTATACTGTAGACTCATAGTACAAATAAAATGAAAACATACAACTTACTACTTAAAATTTTTGAAAAGGCAAAATTATTCATTATAATTTGAAATGTATCTTCTAAACCCTGACTACTTAAAATATTTTGTGGTAAGAATAAA
This sequence comes from Nyctereutes procyonoides, assembly GCF_905146905.1. NCBI lineage: Eukaryota > Metazoa > Chordata > Mammalia > Carnivora > Canidae > Nyctereutes > Nyctereutes procyonoides. The sequence continues at coordinate 2,099,601 of NW_026575130.1, forward strand.
TAATAATTTTTAATTAAAAATTTACAAACAAGTTTTAGCCTAAAACAACTTTTTTATAAAGTATCAGCAAGTTTTCAAGACATGGTATCAATAATAATTTCATTGGAGTTATGTGAAATCCATAGAAACTGAAATATTTTTGACTGAAAAAAATATGTTTGTTCTAGCACTCAAAATGCAGACTGTGCCAAAGAAAGGTGATGATCTAATTCAAATAGCATGTAAAATATTCATAATCTTCATCTGTTCTACACTTAGAAGTATCTGATGGGAGAAGCAGAGAAAATATCCCTTCAACAATCAACAAAAAATCATGTTTATTTTCATTTGACATGGTAGCTGCATCATTGTTAAAGAGTATCTTAGGACTTCTGACACTATGTGCTCTGCCAGACTCAGGTGTTCTTTAATTGCTCAGAATAACACTGGGATGACAGTCATTAACAGCATCCCCCAATTAATACAGAGAAAATGCATAAGCAGAGAAGTGTCATTCTATATTTCCAAAACCTCAAAATGAGTATTTTAATAATCTCCACTTTTGTCTTCTGAATCTTCCCTCCTTATGGTGGGTACATATAAATTCTACAAAGAAAGTAGATGTGAAGAAATCGAAATACTACTGCAAATGGTAATTAATGTACTTATCATTTCCCTGATTTAGCAAATTATTTCAACATTATAAGTAAAAAATATGGATTAAAATTTATAGTAATCACTTCTTATAGACCACTGCATAATGATTTCTTAATACCAAGACATATTTGCTACCTCATAGCCATATTAGAAACTCTGTCTCTTAACGAAGTGGCAGTTCTTATCTTTTATTTTACAGTCAAAACTCAGCCTAGTTAATGCCATTTGCCCTTTCTCTAGATGGAGAATATCTTTCTATGATGGTAAGGGGGAAAAATTCAAAATTTTGGACAAGTTTCATCCAGAAACATAACCAATTGAGTTAATTTCAAGAGTGAGGTTCAGTTGAAAGGGAGAACCCAGAAATTTAAGGTTGACCTAATTCGTATGCAGATTTATGTCCCATAGATTTTAATGTCAATGGGTGGTTTCTATATTAGTGTAAGGTTCTTTTTTTTTTTTTTTTTAGAGATTTATTTATTTACCCTAGAGAGAATTCCCACATCCCTGAGATGACGACCTGAGTTGAAACCAAGAGTTGGCTACTTAACTGACTTGGTCTCCCATGTGTCCCCACATTAGTGTAAGTTTTGCTATAAATAGTATTCTTGGAATTTACTTGTGTGAATCTGATTAGGTGAGTAAGATGGCAGTATTGAGTGCAGGGATTTAAGACATCATATTGAATTGATTTTTATATTACACTACTCTTCTTCCCTTTGAGGGAAGGTGCTTGAATTATATGTGGCAACATAAAGTTTATAGAACAGGCACTATGTCTCACTAGGGTTCTTCCCCCAGCAGGCCAGGGATGATTAATTTCAGAAACTTCTCACAAACCACAGATTACTCAGGAATACTTAAAAAGTTTGTTGAGACATAGAATCCAGAAACTTTGTGAGACAGAATTTAAATCCAATCCCAATCTGTTTCAAACATATACCTGTTAGAATGCCAGGGGGCAAGAGGTGGGAAATGGCTCGAAGGAAGGGAATGCTGGAAGTAGGAATGATAAGGCCCTGGGGAAACTCTCATGACTGGAGAAAGAAGTTTAGCATGAGACCAAATTGAGCAAGAGTCCACATGCAAGAAGGAGCATTGCTTTCATGTGCTGTGTGGGAGACTGAGATATACTGAGGAGCACAGGGGGTGTTTGGAAGAGAGGATATGTCAGTGAAGCTGTGATGGCAAGAGGAGTCCCTAATCTGGGAGTTGTGTTTAGAAGTACTTCATATTGCAAATGCATGTACACACACACACACGCACGCGCGCACACACACTCACATATTAAATACAATCTAGAATTTTCAGGGCTTTCTGTAACTCAGGATCTGTCACTCAGGTCTAGCATAGCAAAAACTATAGCCATCAATACCTATCTTAGAAATTCTTGCATTTCAGTCTCAGGGAGTTGACTCTTTTCACCTGATGCTTTTGACATAAATACAAGAGGCAATAATGTCAAATGCTGAGAGCTTTGTGGTTTGTGCCATGGGGTCGACATCACAAAAAGACACTGTTTGTTTGTTCAGGAAGGACTTGAGTAGTGCAGTGTTTAGAAAGAGAAGTGACAAATGATTAACATGTCAAATTTTTCCTCTTATGTCACATTAAAGCAAAAGACTTAGGCATGCTAAAGCTTTCTTTCTAAGTAGCGTCAAGGGCCTCTTTTCTTGTCCTTTGTTCTCCAATACATGGTTCTGGTGAAATCCACAAATTAACAGAACATTTCCAACAGCTGCACACAGTGATTGACAACCAAAGTTCATTGTTTACTTTGCATTCTGTTTATTTGCTCTGAAAGCATACTGGCCTGCTTAGTAGGATAGAAAACATTTTATTTAAGTTCATTTGCTCATTTCAGCTTTAAAATATTCAAGTGTGTGTATGTGATCCTATATTTAAGTGTGTGTATGTGATCCTATATATTCACATGCCACAAATATGAGAGGCTTGTCTGGACTCCTGGCCCAATAGCTTAGCCATGAGAAACTATCTGATAATAAGAGTAAAGCACTTTTCTATTAACTTGCAAGATATAAGAAAACTATTAAGAGATAAAAAATTCAACTTCAGAGAGCAGTGAGCAACAAGACTGTCATGATTACAAAGAACTAAAATCATTCAGAATAATTATATATGAAACAATCTTGTCCATTATAATCTTTTTTAAAAGAAGTGACTTCACCTAGGACCTAAAAGCTTTTAGATAGTAGAGGACTTTGAGATATTTACATCTAAGCATTTTGGGGGATTTCTTTAAAGTAATTTAGAAGACTCTGGAGAAAATCTAGAAATCCTGCTAATGCAGTAGGTGAAGAAGATTCAGATCAACATGATTTGAAATATTGTTGTAAGTTGAACATGATTGTCACCATCAGCAGATGAAAATAGAGGCATACTAGTGAAGGTAGTTGGTCAGGATAATAGGAGAAATAATTATATTGCATATTTTGTACAGGAAAAATATGAACATTTCACTTGAAGTTTTAATTCAGACTGTGTGAAATAATGTGTAGAAAAAACATATTTTTTAATTGAAAGCAGGACACTATATGATGAAATATATACTATATAATATAGTATATATAATATACTATACATCATATATAATATATATATGATGAAAAACCCATCTGAGAGAACTCAATTACTTAGTGATTTCCAAATTTCAGGCCATTTTTTCCAATGTTATGATGCAGTACCCACATCAAATAATGTATAATTAAGCTTTTTATCCTTTAGGACTCTGAAAACTAAAATATGGAGAATTACATAGATGACAGAGATTTGAAATGCTTAGATGCTATAGAAATATAAAGTATCATTATATTATTATTTATACTTAAGTATGCCCATTTTCAGCCTACTGATAAGATTGTTTTATTATTGAAGTTTAATTTTTATTTATGAACAGCTTAAAGTTATTTTTTAAATAGATCACAAAACAATAATACTGTTTCTCTGGTTTACTGCCACTATAAACCCAAGCAACCTACAAACTATTCATTGAAAGAAAATTGTAACTCAGATAGGCTTTTCTCTTATTATTATCTGATATTACTTCAACAAGATCATGTACAAGGAACAATGAACTGTAAGGGTCTGTTTGTAATACTGACTTGTGTTCCTAGGAAAGAAAAGAACTCATATTTAAACTGAGAATAATCTGACTACATTAAGTAGAATATAATAGGAGCAACTTTTTCACTCTGAGCAACCTTTTTTTTTTGCAGGAAATACTCATCATTCCACTACAGTACAGTTATTTTCCAGATTCAGACAATGTGTGCCTTCTAAGAACCCTTCTTGGTATCTGTTTGAAACTGCAAAATTTAAATCTGAGTTTTTATTAAAGTGTAACAAACTTAGATTCCGTAAAAAATGAGATTTAAATTTCATTCAAAGAGAAGCTCAGTTGGGTTGGCTTGTTCCAGTCAAATGACTATTTTTATTGAAGACCTAAAACTCCATACATGTTCTCTGCCATGAAAATTGCATTTCCAGTGGAGATGATAGTGCCTTAATAGTTCTAAATTGTTTCAATCAAAGGAGTCTATTAAATTCTAGAGTTTTGTTTCATTTTGTTTTGCATTGTCACCTTTACCAGTTACAGACCATGCCTATCAAGAGTCAACTACTAATTGTTATGCATAAACCTAAACTTTGTATTTGGATCAGAAGAAATTTAAAAGATATGTGGTAGAAAAGTTAAATAGTGGCTGACACAAACACAGCTGATTGCTAGCTTAAATGATATTAGCACCTTTCTTATTGGGAGATTTAATTTTTTCTTTTCTATGCTAGCAATGTTTCATGCCATTTCTTTTAAACTGATTGGTCAGAATTTGGGACTAAACATGGTGATAATCATGCTGAAGTTTACCACAGCAAAGCAAAGTGTGCCACCTTTCCACAGTATATCAAGATGAGGAGACATTATTTTCTGCCATTAATAGGTCTAAAGATAAGTAGATATATAAATCATGCCTATTTAGTTATGAGAATCACTCTAATTTCCTGAGGCAAAGAAGAAACTATTTGTTGAAATTTATGCAGTTAAAAACAAGAGACTGCAAAATATAGCAGGAGCTGTTATGTGATTATGCCTATCAGTTCTATGTAAAGGTGACATTAGAATTAATGTAACCATTTGCAATCCTAGTATGTTCCATTTTCAAGATACAATTCTCTACCAAGCCACTTCCTTATATTCTACTAAAAGACAAATTCCACAATAGAAATATATTTTGTTGATTTGTTTTCACTGCTGAATTCACAGAACTAGAATAATGGCTGACTATATGTAGTGGGTATTAGATAATGATTGAATGAATGAATGAATGAATGAATGAACAACATGGTATCAGTCAAAATACCAATTGTGAAGATAGCCCTGATTAAACAACAGTGAAACACTCAAAAGACTAAGCATATTTATTTAAAAACATCATAAACATTTTAATCATGTCTTTAATCCTATCTATTCTTCTCCATCTCCATTGCCTTAAGCATTCATTATTTTTCTTTAGGGATCCTATAATGTCTTTCATGCACCCCTACAATTCATCTTCCATACTGCAACTATAAAATTATAAAACTAAAAAAAATAATACACCAGTGTATAAGTGATGCTTTTCCCTCTGCGTGCAGTCCTATTAACAAAGAGATTAAGATACAATTCCTTATCATGGCATAACATGTTCCAATAATCCTGCCCCTGATTAGCTTTCAACTTCCCTATAATCATAGAGTCATTTCTAAAATATCCAACGCTCTTTCACATTTTGGTATGTCTACATGAGCTGTTCTCTCCCCTGGTAATTTCTACCCTCTATGTCAAAATAGCTATTACATTTATTCTTTAAATTTAGTTCATATTATCCTTCCTCTGGTAAATAATTCCTGAAAAACGTGTCCTTCCATTCCTTCAAGGAAATTCAACATTTTTACTTTTTGGTTCCAAAATAATCTATATAAATGTTCAACACAATATTATTTAGTCAGAATATTACAATGCAAGCACAGTACAAGACAAAATACTAGAAGATTTAAAACAAATCTTATTCATCTATTTATCCTCATGAACCCATGTACATAGCACTCTATAGCTTTTCAAAAGCAATTGTTGAAATATATAATAAATTTATAGATTCATATCATATTTTATAATGTACTTAAACTATTACAGTAAGCCTGCTTTTACAGAATGCTTGGTATAGAAAGCTTCAAACATAAAAATGAAAAGATACAGCTCCTATGCTCAAAGAATTTAGAATCCAGGAAGATTCATATGCAAATAAACTATTATAATACCATATAATGTTGGCAGAAATACAGGGATATTTACTTCAGTAGAATCATCTTTTGAATCTGTCTTGGGAGAAAAGAAAAGCCTCCTACTAATAATAGCATTAAAATTGTATATTGAAGGGGATGCCTGGCTGGCTTAGTTGATAGAACACATGACCCTTGATCTTAGGGTTGTGAGTTCAAGTCCCACATTGTTGGAATTAGAACTTACTTTAAAAATACACAGATACATACACAAATACATACAAAAATTTTAAAATTTGAGACTTGAAGCATAATGGAATTTACCTATCAGTCAAGAAAACAATTCCACGTAGAAGAATAAATGCCCCAATAATGAAGGTAAACTACAGAAGCTTTCAGTTAATCAAACACTACTTGAATTAGGTTGATCTTCCACAACTTGACTAAACTGTAATTAGTAAAATTTAATAAAACTACTATCAGCTATGCATAAATATAAACAATGTATTTGGGCCAGAAGAAATTTGAAAGAGGAATTCTCTCTGGAGGAAGATCAATAGGAGCCTCAAGATGTCATTAACATTTTTCACAGACTGTATCCAGAATGCAGTGAAAAAATTACATGGAAGACCAGGAGAAAAGAACAAATGACTGAAATAATAGAAAGAAATAATAGTAACAGACTATGGATATTCATGTAATTGATGCATTTAATATAGACTTTATAATAACTATAATTTATAGGCTCAAGAATTATAAAAAATGTAAGCAGAGAAACTTAGACTTCACAAAAGAGGTTCACAAACTACATGAATGGCCAATGGTAAATAAAAAGATTTTTAACAATGTTAACCATCAGGATGCCTGGGTGGCTCCGTGGTTGAGCATCTACCTTCTGCTCAGGGTGTGATCCTGGTCTAGGGGTTGAGTCCCACATCAGCTTCCTGTGAGGAGCCTGCTTCTCCCTCTGCCTGTGTTACTGTCTCTCTCTCTCTGTCTCTTGAGAATAAATAAATAAAATCTTAAAAAAAAACAATATTAACCATCAGGGAAATTCTCATTATAACTAAAATAGAAACCACTGTACAAACTTAGAAAGATTAAAATCTGAGTCTGGTCATATCAAGTTCTATATTTTATGGATATGCTTACCTCATACAGAAATGTAGCTACATAATAATTAGTGTACTTCTGTAACTATCATAGAAAATCTGAATTATGGTACTTCTATTTATTACAAATTTTAAGACACAGTTTATACATGAAAAACCATTTCATCATTATTAAATGACCATACCTTAGTTATAATTTTTCATTAACTTATTAAAAACCAAAATACTTTATACTTTTTTATTTTTTTTAATTATTAGCCTGTTGCATAATAAAAGAATGCTATGCCCCAACCCCCCAAGAAAAACACCTCTACTTCACCACATAAGGAAAGGTCTGGCATAATTTTTTTAAAGATTTTATTTATTCATGAGAGAGAGAGAGAGAGACAGAGAGACAGAGAGAGGCGGAGACACAGGCAGAGGAAGAAGCAGGCTCCTTGCAGGAAGCCCAATGTAGAACTCAATCCCAGGACTCCAGGATCAGACCCTGAGCTAAAGGCAGATGCTCACCTGCTAAGCCATTCAGGCATCCCAAGCCTAGCATAATTATGACATATTTCTGATAACAATTCTTATGTGCTTCAATTCTAATTTCAATGTAAAGGTTAGATATTTGAGATATATGGTTTTATAGTCCTATCCCTATACTCCAAATTATTTCACAATCATCAGAGATCATAATTTAGAATATAACGACCATGATATAAGTTAGTAACTCAAAGGTAAAAATATTCAAACACCATTGTCACCAGTCTCTTGAGCTTTTAGGCTCCATTAATTTACTGTGAAATAACTGGTTTTCCTGTAGGTACTGACCAGTGTGGTTATAACTTAAAAATTTGACATATACAGTTAGGAATGCTAAAATGTAAGTGTATTTTATAATAATTACCTATAAGATAGTCACACATTCTAAACATAAACCAACTAACAAATTTGGACTTGATATTTTAATTTTTCACTATAAAGTATCAAATCAGAAAAATTAATGTCACATTGCAGAGTGGTCATGATTCAAGTGCTTGATACATTTGATATCAAAGATGAATTTTAGTTTTATGTCCCCTTCCTATAGGTTTTTCTCAATTTTTTGAAAATGAAAACATTCAAAAATATAAAATAAAATAAATAAAAAATAAAGCAAATACCTTTAAGAGTTTTTTCTATGACACTTTAGAGAATTTTAAAAGTTGACTAGAAATCCAAATACTTCATTATTCTCCAAAGCCTATTTATAGTTATATTGCCATTCCTGTGATATTTTAATAACCTGTATTTTCACTTGCTAGCATTTTGGAATTATGGTCTCCTAAAATAAAATGAGAAACCATTCATTCCATCCTTTTTTCATCCCCAAATTTAGATCTTGCTGAAAGAGTCGATTTTCTCTATGTCAACAATTCTACATATAAGAGAGAGTTTATTGGAATCAAAGGAACAACAGAATCAGAAACAATGATCATGCAGGTTCCCTTTATATTTTATCTAGTGAAGTCCAGGCAATGATTCCTACAGAGCAATAACTCTCTTCCCTTGGAGCCATGAGCTCCTATGGAAGAGGAACAAAGCCGGATCCTCATAGAAACACGAGGCAAAAAAAAAAAAAAAAATATATATATATATATATATATGCCCCAGTTGCCCCATTCTTGCTCTTTCAACAAAAAGTTAAGAAGTCGCAGAAAAAATGCAATAGTGAATTGAGACTTTTTTTAAAAAAATGGTATCAGAAGATTGAGGAAAACTAAAATAATAGCATTATAGAACTCTTGGGCAAAAGTGTTTTTTAAAAATGTCTTTGTAAAGAGAAGACTTAGCAAGAAGTATCCAAGGAAGAAGGAAAAAAAAAAAAAACATAGACTGATTGCTAGGGTTAGTCATTGATAACCCCTGTGTGGGATAGTGAAGGACAAAGGTGAAAGGGAAAAAGTGGAGAAGTGAAGACATGTTTTATTCTTCTTCCTTCTTCAGGACCTGAAATCTTTATCATTAAACTAGCTAGCTATCATCCATTTTACCTATCTGCCCATCATCTATGGATTTATTGATAAATCTATTATCTATCTATCATCTATCTATCTGCCTACTTACCTGTAGAGAGACAGAGAGACAAAGAGAGAATACCAGAGAGGAGTTGACAGCAGGGAGAGGTGAGGTGTCAACATATTTTGAGGATGCGTGAAGTCGAAGGATATGCAGTAAATGATTTGTAACACAGAGAAAGCTGAAAACCAGTGCCTGCAGAGGAAGAAGGCAGGATGCAACAAGCTGTCTGTGCAGCAGAAAGAACTCCCAAAACAATCCCTGAAGGCAGGGTGACGGGTGGATCTAGTTAACAGTCTGCATTAAGAAAGAGTTAAAATGTCCAGATTTTCCTTCATCCTACCCTGGTCAGACAGGTGAATTTCTCCCCATAATTAGGCAAGGGATGGATGATTTATCTTCTGGAAAAATTCAGTGAGAGCAAACTAAGTTTCAGGATTGCCAAGGATACCTGAAGATGAGGATGAAAATCTTTCCTGGCAACGAAGCGATTAAATAGAATTCTAAAAATTAACCCTGCAACTTTGATCCTTGTTCTCTAACTAGCTACAGTTGTGAGGGCACTCAGATTTTAGCTCTAAGCAAGAGATCAGAAAATTTATATCTGAAGAAACTGACTAGCCTGAAGGAGAAAACAAAACAAAAGCTCCAGACATGGACAGTTTGCAATCAAAATAAAACTTCAAGAGAGAGTAAACTCATCTTCCAGCAATACCCCCTCATATGCAAGCACACACACCATTTCAATAGGCTGTTTTACTGTGTTTTAACTGCCTGGTTGAGATATAATTTACATGCCATAAAACTCACCCATTTACAGTGTACATTCAATTCGATGATTTTTATGTATGTGAATCCTTGATGTATTCACAGTTACGAAACAAAAACCACAATCAGCTTTTAGAATCTTTACCCTAGAGGAAGCACTATCCTCATTGGCTTTTCTTCTCTACTTTCCCCAACTCCAGCAGCACTAGGCAGCCACTAATCTACTTTCCATCTTCACAGAATTAACTATTCTGGACATTTCACATAAATGGAATCATACATTATGTGGCCTTTTGTGACTAGCTTCTTTAACTTAGTATAATGTTTTCAAAGTTCACAAATAACCTTTTAAAATATACATAAAACCTTTACTGAAATATGATTCTTATATCATACAATTCACCCATTTAAAAGACACAAGTCAATGTTTTTTAGTACATTCACAGAGTTTCACATCCATCATCATCATCATCAGTTTTAGAACATTTCCTTACTCTAAAATATTCAGTTTCCGGGATCCCTGGGTGGTGCAGCGGTTTGGCGCCTGCCTTTGGCCCAGGGCGCGATCCTGGAGACACGGGATCGAATCCCACGTCGGGCTCCCGGTGCATGGAGCCTGCTTCTCCCTCTGCCTGTGTCTCTGCCTCTCTCTCTCTCTCTCTCTGACTATCATAAATAAATAAAATTTAAAAAAATATTCAGTTTCCATTAGCAGTCACACCCCATTTCTCTCCAACACCCTCAGGCCTAGGCAACCACTTAAACTAATTTATATCTCTATAGTTTTATCTATTATCAACATTTCATACTGAATCATACAATATATGGTCTTTTGTGACTAGCTTCTTCCACTTAGCATATGTCTTCAAAGTTCATTCATGCGGTTGTATGTATTAACACTTGAGTTCTTTTTGTTTTCATCACTTAGTTTTTTATATATTGTTCTTAATTATCATTTGACAGTCAAAGGGCAATAAATATTTGATGAAATCTTATAATATGATAATGTTGAAGAAGTCTCCCAGAAAGTAAGACAAAAAGGCAAAGAGAAAAAATAGTAAAGAAGAATAGAGTGTTATATAAAATGTTTAATATACAGTATCAATAGGAGTGAAAGTTGGGACTAACAAAAAAATGAGAGGCAATTATTGAGTAGATATTTAAAATAAATCACCTAAAGATAATTTGATTCCATGGTAAAAGATCACAATAATTGCTCATCACCACAATTAGAAAAATGATCTTTCAAGTGATGATCATCCAGTAATTTACAATACAGGGATATGGGGAAAAGTCCTAAGGAGAAAAAAAGATTAAAGCCAATAATACACAATGCAACATATATTAAAAAGTCATCAGATTGTTCAGTAGTAATTTTGACACAGTAGTACATATTTTCAGAAGGCTGAGAAGAACTAATATGTTATCTAAATTATCTAAAACTTTATATCCAAATACTATTTAGGGTTGAAGCTCTTATCAAGCTATATTCAGACATGTAAGTACTTAAAGAAACTTATTTCCCATGCATCCCTTTCCAGGAAACTTGTGGGATAAGCAGCTTCTCCAAAGGAGTAAGCCAGGAAAGAGAAAGATGCAGGTCCAGGAATTTTGGGTTGCACACAGGAGAGAGAAATCAAGGATGGAAGATGAATAACAGTGAAAGGGCACCCTAGGACTATGACTGTAGCTGACAAAAGGTCACACAGGCCAGATGGATAAGGAAATAGAATAGAAGGATTCCTTGATGGGTTTTACTGCGGGGAGAGGAGTGTCAGAGTTCTTTGGATATACTGTTAGGATGAAAGAAAGGGAACCATGCTGGTGGATGAGAGGTAGGAGTTAAGGGGAAACTAAGGCAATTTTCATCTTCCATCATGTAAAATAAATACATGATTTAGAAAATTGAGAAAATAAAATTAAAATTTAGCAGTATCAGTTTATTTAGCAATAAATACTGTTATAAGGAGATAATTTAGAAGAGTTTGATTTGGACCTCAGAGATCAATAGAGGATGAGATAAAGCGTATTCTGTGTAATTTGCTTTTCCTTCCTTCCTTCCTTCCTTCCTTCCTTCCTTCCTTCCTTCCTTCCTTCCTTCCTTCCACCTTGTATTCATCTTTGTTCTACTCCTTCTCCTCCTTTTCATTTTGTTTCCTTATTTTTTGTTTTGATTATTACATACTTTTAGTTATTTAACCTAAAAGCATGTAATTACTTCAATAAAAATCACTTTGCAATTCTTCTTTTTTTTAGTTTTATTTTTAAGTAGTCTCTACAACCAATATGGGACTTGAACTTACAGCCTCAAGAACAAGAATCACATGACTGAATTAGCCAGGAACCTCTGTAATTCTTTTAAAGTGATGGGTAGTGAGAAAGTGATTTCTATTCAGATTTATGTCACCATAAGTTAACTTGACAACTTTAGAAGGTACAAAAGGGCATAATAACTTGCAATAGGTAGCAATGTTTTTTGTTTTTATTTTTTGCTAATTGTTTTAAGTGTATAGGTGTTTTTATTTGCTTGTTTTTGTTTGCTTGCATAAGATGGACTACATGAAGATGTGTATATAGTTTGAAAGTTAAATTCCAGTGGGAAAGAATAAATCAATGAGAGAAGAGAATGGACACATAACTGATACAGAATTTTCTGTGAAAGATGGGAGTAAGTGGGCACAGAATCTTGGGCATGGCAATTAGGTTCCATAATAGTACCTACTCTTTACTAAATGCTTATTTTGTACCAGTCTCAGATTACTTCATTTCAATGTCCCCATAATCTGATGAGGCATTATTATTCCTATTTTGAAATCAATAATCATGAATTTTAATATTTTAGTTGTTAGTTGAAGACAACACGGTTAGTAAATGAAAGAGTAGGGATTTGAACTGTTCTCCTCTTAAGCTTGTGAGTCTAACTCCCTGAGCTTCAGTTTCTTTATGTGTAAAATGTGGGCAATAGTGTTTTCCTCATCTGATTATTTCAAAAATAAAATAAAGCAGATAAAGAGCATAGTATTGCAACTGGCCGAGAATAAAAATATCATTAAGTGCCATCATCTATACTATAATATCTAGTATATATACTATAACAGCTACTAATAAGTAACTAAGAAATATAAGACTAGTGAGTAAAGAGAATATTCTAACCTTATTTTGTGAGCCTAACTTTTTTTTCAAGATTTTATTTATTTATTCATGAGAGACACAGAGAGAAGAGATAGAGACATAGAGGGAGAAGCAGGCTCCATGCAAGGAGCCTGATGTGGGACTTGATCCCAGGACTCCAGGATCATGCCCTGGACTGTAGGTAGATGCTCAACCACTGAGCCACCCAAGCATCCCATGGAGCTAACTTCTCTTTATATACTTGCTTTTTGGTGAGTAAGTGTAATTGCTAATACAACAAATTACTTTAAAAATATACCTGACACAAATGATCAGAAAACCTATTGCTGAATAAAAACAGAAAAGAAGAAGGGAAGGCACATTTTTTCAGATAAAGTTTTATTGATTGAAGCAATAAAACCTGCTTCACACATTTGCCAATGAGCTCTAAAAGTTTTATATAAATCTAGTTAAGAGTTGCAAAAATAAACTTCCAAAAATTAGCCTAACTTCCAACCTGAAATACTCTATTGGAAGGGATACTTAAAATGACTGTGTGTGTGTGTGTGTGTATACATATATACACACACACACACACACACATAAAACTGAGATATACAAGGGAACATGTAGTAATAAAATCAGATTCACTGGTAATAAAAACTCACACTATTATTAATGTTGCATATTAATACATTTTTTGTCTAACTGCTATAAAAACTGTAATAAAAATCGCCACAACAGCATATGAGACTGCCATGCCCTCTACAAAAACAAAACTCCACTCATTGAAATTGTTCTGGATTGTTGGGCTCTTGATTATTGCACAGTTTTTCCTCTTCTGTAAACCAGTTATCAAAGACTTAAGAAACCTTTAATCGTTGAAGATCCATTCATATTTCATCTGAATTTCAAATAGGAGAAATCAGTCACTATAGTTAAATACATCCTCTTAAAGAGGAAGAAAAGTTGGAACAGAAACAAAGAAAAATTAAGTGCAACTGTTGCATGACCGACCCCATTACTGCACACCTATGATTGCAGTTAGACACTATGAAAGCTTGGGTTTCCACATGTGGCAGTCATCTGACTACTTTCCCCCTTCAAGATCTCTGAAGTCATACATTGGTACCCTTTCTAAGTCTATTTTATGTGTGTTAACTGTCATTCACTTCTTAATTTCTTTTTCAACCATCAATGTGTCAATGTAATGAAGAATGGGTCTATACAGCCATTACAGAACAAAGTGATGCAAAGAATTCCTAATAAGTTACTTGATGTCTGCAACCAACAGCTTCAACTAAGCTTATTTAATATGTAGATTGAATTCACCTTCTATTGATGAATTAGCAACATTTGCAAATGCATGGCTAGACACAAGATGCTCAATTAAAATGACTAGGCTGCAAAAAATAAAGCTGGCAAAGCCAAAACAATTTTGTTCAGTAAATGGATTTTTCTATAATTGAAAAAAAAAACAACAAACTGAATTAGTCACATTAATGTAATTCAATCTTAATTATTGCCCTAAGAGTCCATTTAAATATTTATGAACAATTCTTTCCAAATGCCTTGTCAGCTCTATTCAATTAAAGAACATGCTGTCAGTTGTACTTTTCCAAAATAACTTTGATTTCTTCATTACAATGCGACCCTTACATTGAAAAATTTGTACCTAGGAGCCATAGGCATCTGAAGCTAGGTTTACTGAGGACCCCAGATCCTGGACCGTTTCTGAGACAGTGGCTCTTAGTTTGGGGTAAGTACCATACAAAGAAAATTAGGAACGTGTGTATAAACCACTTGGCTCAACAGTGTTTGCACCTGGGTATTAAGAAGCGCTCGGCATCTGCTCAGCTGAAGGTCATTTGTCTATCTCACAACAGAAAGTCAATAAATTCCTGGGGAAGTTAGAACCAGCACATCATTGTGCTTCCTATGGAAGGGAAGCAGAGCTAATGCAACTGACGGCTGTGTCACATTCACCATACGAGATGTAATATCATTCCTATGCTTTCGTACTCTTGGAAGAAAATGTGGGGAAATGCTGGCTATCAAATATCTGAGATTTATCCCATTCACTTATCAGGATATGTAATATAATATTCAGCTATTTTTGCCTACCTGACATGACCTATAACGTGTGCAATTCCTTGGAGCATATCACCCATCCTTGTAGTAAAGATAATATTTCATCCTTATTAATATGATCTGCACATCGACACTTCCCTGTGTCTGTGTGCATTTTCATTTACTATCTTTGTCTTTGAAAATTCACTTCCAGAATTCCAAGAAAAGAGTTCTATTCATTATGCAAAGCAGAAAAAAAATTTCTGGCAGAATAACAACTCATTGTGTATTTTGTTCACTAATCATTAATCAGTGCCTTGGATCTATGTATACAAAAAAGCTAAATGCTCTATTAAAAAGAAATGTTGGCAATATCTACCTGTCATAAGGACATTATGGGCAGCTATTTATAAAGCAGGTTTTTAATGAGTTATAGATTATCAGGAATTTCTACTCTTGCTTTTATCCAATATGTCTCAGCAAATGAGGAACAAGTTTTTATTTATAGTCTAATGTGAGTAATTACAAGTCTAGGTCTGAAATTGTTCTTTAGCATGTAAAATAATAGGATGCAAATAAAGGAATCATGCTCACTTGCTGCTTTTCTCCTACCTTGATTTATATTTTTTTCAGAGAAATCATCCTTTACTCAACATTAGAATTAGCAGGAAAAAATTATTTGACTTAGCAAGAAATAAAAATTCTTTGAGTAGAAAACCAAGCAATTTAAAAAATCATATTCTAAGAAAAGGAATTCCATCTTTGCCTACTTGATTGACTCTGGGAATGCAGGAGTGGAAAATCCATTTGGTCAAGTACATTTTCCTATTTTCCTGCCAGGTGTATAGTTAGAAAATCATTGTCAAACTCTTCAGTGGACTCATTCTGACGTTTCTATGACACATCTCTACCAGTGATTCAGAGTTGGTCCATAAAAATCTCCATGTATAAATAGATTTACATCAGCTTGGTTATGCAAAGAACACAAGAGTTCCAAGCAAAGCAACAGTGATTCTTTTCCTCTCCTGAATTGGTTCAATATTTGGAATGGAGGTAGGAGAAATATGTCTTGCCTAGCTTTTTTTTAAATATTTTATTTATTTTGAGAGAGAGAGTGTGTGTGCACGAGCAGGCAGGGTAGGGGTAAGGGCAGAAAGCTCCTTACCGGGCAGGGAGCCGGAGGGACAGTCAGAGTCCAGGACAGACTCGGGACTTGGCTCAATCCCAGGACCCTGAGATCATGACCTGAGCTGAAGGCAGACACTTAACTGAGCCACCCTGGTGCCCCTTGCCCACCTTTCTTTAATTCATTAAAATTTTTTCTCAGTTGGGTACAATATACACCTCCAGTTATTGCAATTGAGTAAAATAGGTGCTTAAATAGATGTAAACACAGATGATATAGAGAAGCACCTTTTATTTATTGTAAACACAGCACACCACAAGAAAGCACACAAATTATAGCTGTCTTTGATCTCAGGTCAGTGTTGTCAAACTATCTTTTAGAATGAAACAATCTTAAACTCTCTTGGGATTCACAAACTTTCTTCTCATTGTTAAGCCTGGGACTTTATGAAAATCTGTATCTACAATTTTGCCCCAAAGCTACCATCTATACACAAATGTAGCCAAACTATTAACACCACACAATGAGATGTTACAAATGTCATTATGATGTTCCATACTTACTTCCACTGATTTCCTCTATCAGCATTTTTAAAGCTCAATTTAGTTTCTAATATACTCAACACCTGTCACCAAGAGTAGGTATTATCTAATCAAAACTAATTGGCTTAGAAACTGTTGGAATTACATGAGGCAGATATGAATTCAGCTTCAAATGTCTTCAACTATATTCATTATTATGGCTAAGAGTTGTAGAGATTTGTTTTATTAGTAACAAACAGAAGTGACCTAGAAAACAAAATTCATAAATATATATATTTATATACGGTATTCTTTAATAGTCAACTTTCTGCTTATATACAGTATATTTTAATAGGTATAAATGTACAGACAAAAGAAGAGAATATTTATAGTGAAATGGAATTTTCTTTCTTTTATTTTTTATTTATTTATTTTTTGGAATTTGAATTTTAGACAAAATGTTTTCACAGCTGAACAAATGTAATTTATTATCATAGTCGTTATGAAAGAATTTAGTACTTTTTTAAAAGTGACAAATGGCATTAATTTTAAAATCTCTAGCATTTGCCCTTTACATGGACGTGAATGTTGCTTCAATTATATATTCTAATTTTTATTTGTATTATATATTTCAGTTTACAAAGAAAGTTGATATACTTCGGTTGAAAAAACTCTTTCACACTAATTCAGGCATTACTTTTCTTATTATGTAGATGAAGAAACTGACTGAAATGTTGAATCCAAGATAATAGACTCAAGAATCCACAATGCCTAAATTCAGATTAATGTTAAAATAAATGTTAATAAGGTTTTCATCCTTACTCTTAGCCACACAAATGATAAAAGTTTAAACATGCTCACTTGTAGAACAGACGTTCCAGTGGGAATTGGAAATACAGATTTGGAGTACAAAGCAGCGATTGGGACTGATTATGCAGATTTTGTACTTCTTTGAAACTCTGTCGATGTCCTCATAACTCTTATAAAAGTATTTTCTGAAGTCAAAAGATATTAGTCATTTCTGTGTATGATACGCAGAAACAGGGACTGGAGAGCTTGGGTTTAAGATTTACAGTTGGGTACTCAAATTGCTTAGAAGAAAATTTCTAAAGGCAATAATCCTATTTCTCTTAATACATATGTGAAGTAAATTTAAAAGAAACTGAAAGAAAGAAGAGAGCAGGGGCACCTGAGTGGCCCAGTGGTTGAGAATCGTCCTTTGGCTCAGGTTGTGATCCCGGGGTCCTGGGATTGAGTTCTGTATCAGGCTCCACACAGGGAGCCTGCTTCTCCATCTGCCTGTGTCTCTGACTCTCTCTCTGTGTCCCTCATGAATAAATAAATAAATCTTAAAAAAAAAAGAAGAAACCAGGAAAAAGTGAGAAAGAATGTGGATAATGTACATGTTACAGCATAATCAGAAACATGTGGGTCATTATTTTTTTCAAGTTTTTATTTAAATCCCAGTTGGTTAACATATTGTGTAATTTTGGTTTCAGTAGTAAAATATAGTGATTTATCACTTACATACAACACCCAATGCTCATCATTTGAATTGATATGAATTGATAAAATATAAGAGACACCAATTCTCAATGGTGTTTTCTACTTCCAATTTCATTAATGCTATTTTTAGTCTCTATTGGTATATCCAAAAAAATTCCCTTTTAGATTTTAAAAATTCAGTTCTTATTGTTTACATATTTTAATTTTTTTACATAGTGTATTCCTAGTACATCTGATAAGAACAGGATGTTGAAAGTCTACTGTAGCCGAGGCTCCAAAATTGAATTTCAGACATAAAGTTATTATTTAGCTAGCTGCTATCCCAAGTGACCATGGTACCTTGAATACTCTTTGACCTCAACTTCTTTCTCTAGATAACATAATTATGTCATCAAATCTATGTTAATTAAGTAGAATATATGCGATTGAGTTAGTGAGAGACCCAGAGATTCGTTGTGTAGATGCTTCCATGACAGTGGACAGTTGCCCATCAGTGTCCAATTTCTAGGTCTTCTGCTGAACCAGTGATGTAATCTTGCAACTGATCTGATCTTGCGCCTGTCTTGGTTGCCAGGATCAGAAACAACATTATTGTAGTTACTACTGACATTTTTATTTACATACTTATTTATTTATTAGCAAAATTATTTCCTTTTATTCTCTTGAACTTGCATAAGACTTGTGCACAATTTATGTTAATTTCTACATGATGGTGGGAATTAAGACTAGAAAGGCTTCTAGAAATGCCCACTCTTTATAAGATGTTTAGGACAGAGGCTGATTTCTCTCAACTTCCCCACACTTCCTAACCAACAGTCCAGCTGAGTAGACACTGGCCAGACATTCAAATCAGCTTCTTGAAGAGCTGCAATTTTAAAAAAAAACTTTTTAAAATCAAACAATTAAGAAATGCAGTGAAAGTTTAGGCTCTTCTGAAGCTGTTTCTATAAAAATGTAAATGGCCTAGTTTGGGGACCATGCTTTAGAAACCATATTGCCTGGAAATTTGAAAAGAGATAAGTAATGAAGAGAGAGTAAAAAAAAAAAAAAAAAAAAAACCTCTCTCTTTCAGTGAAACTGTTACCTGAGAAGATAACAATTTGTTACCCCTGAAGAGATGAAAACTTGGAAGTGAGAAGTTTCATTTGCCACCTCTTTCTCTAAGGAACAGCCAGAAGGAATTTACAGAAAAAGTGAGATGTGTGAATGCAGCACATATTATCTCAAAAAAATAAAGATCTCACACAGGAAGTCAGTTGTGACAAGATCACAAGAACATCAGTGTAAATAGATGTATAAATATAAAAATCAAGCACATTCTATGGAAACATCCCATAATAGTAAAAAAAATACAATCAGTAAACCTCAGAGTATTCAAGAAATAATTCATTGTCATCAAATTTGTCATGGTTTTTAAAGTTTCTATGGCATAAAAATGACAGTATAAGTACCTTTAATTCATCAGTGGTGTATCTAGGAGGGAGTAATTACTCCTTCCTCAGCTTCCTGACTTTCATAATAAAAAGTATGCCTTTTAACTGCCAGTTTCAGCTCTAACATGGAGATCACAGACCTCATCACTCTGGGCATTACAACCATAAAAAGCTACAAAAAAAAAAAAAACCCTGGAAAAATGAAGTCTATTTATTGGATCACCCTAGAATCTGGAGATACAGGTATATTCAGGGAGTATACTAATTCAGATTTGCTTGCCTAGAGCAGAAGACACTGGAGCTATTTAATTGGTAAGAAATAGACATGGAAATATTATGGAATTTCTGGAGACTGAGTGTAGACTGGTATAGTAATAAGTAAGTCCTTTGGGTCTCCACATTTTCATGGACATTGCCTCCAGGAACCCATCAAGTTCTCACACAAACATCCAAAAAAGATCTCCTCATGGCTGTGGCAAGTATAAGTGGAAGAGTAGCCATTGTGGAAATGAATGGAGTCTTTATACCAAAGCAAGAACTGTACATAAGTTGATAAAGATGGGACCGAGAATATATACATTAATAATCCTGAAGCAACTATATATGTATACTGGAATCAAACAATTAAATAAATGGATGGTGGATGATAGGAGTCAATTTTTTTCTAGTGAAAGGATAGGTTACATATAAGTCAGAAGGGAAGTCTAAAATGTTCCATGTAGTAATGGATTAGAGTTGAAGAACAGTATGAATTTATATTTAGCTTAATATAGATGCAAATGATTACATGAAAACATTTATAGATCTGTCTATATACAGTGTAATATAGTCACACATGTATATGCACACCTATATTTTCTTGTTCTGTCAGTTCAGAGGACCTGGTAGTAAAAGCATCTCAGTAGCAATGAGCATACTTAGTGCCCAGATCTTATTTTCTAAACCATTTGACCATAAAGGAACAAGGGATCCTTAGAGAAGTAGCTGATTTTGAGGACTGGTCAGGAAGTGTATAAAATGAGCCTAGAGCATCTTAAGATGCCTGAAAGTAAGAAAGTACACAACAGATGGATTAAAAAAACAAATCAAATAAAAAACACAATAGGGGATCCTTGGGTGGCTCAGCGGTTCAGCACCTCCCTTTGGTCCAGGGCATGATCCTGGAATCTCGGGATCAAGTCCTGAGTCGGGCTCCCTGCATGGAGCCTGCTTCTCTCTCTGCCTCTCCTCTCTCTCTCCTCTCTCTCTCTCTCTCCTCTCTCTCTCTCTCTGTCTATCATGAATAAATAAACTGACTTTAAAAAAAAAGAGAAAGAAACACAATAATGGGGATATGTCAAAAGGACATATCAGCCACTAAAAGAGCTACCAATGGCCAATGCTAGTATAATTTGAGCAACACAATTAATTAATAATATTGGATTATAATCCAAAGATTATTATTCATAAAATAAATGAATTCATATTGTCATAAATTATTGAATTACTAAATAAATGGGAAAAATAGATAAGTGTCCCATTTTTTCAGAAAAATAGAACAAATCCAGATAACTTGTATAGAGACTGCCCCTTCAAACAGGTGATGTGTAATCCTTCATTCTTTAATTGTGGGCTCCACATAGTGACTTCTTTTTAAAGAGTATAATACATAAAATAATAAAGAATAACTTTATAGCAGGGAAACTTGACAATCACTAGCTCAGCCAACTTATCGATGTTAGCTTCTATAGTGATATATCATAAAATAAGTTAATTGTTTCATGTGTGTAAAGACAAGAAAATGATTTGAATAAAAAAATGCTTGCTGGTGGGATGCCTGAGTGGCTCAGTGATTGAGCATCTGCCTTTGGCTCAGGGCATGATCTGGGTCCTGGATGAGTCCCACATCGGGCTCCCTGCAAGGAGCCGGCTTCTCCCTCTGCCTGTGTCTCCGCCTCTCTCTGTGCATCTCTCATGAATAAATAAAATCTTAAAAAAAATGCTTGCTGGTGAAATCTAACTATGATTTAGAAATTTTGAATTCCTCCATTTCTAATATTGCCTCAAAGTCAAGTAATATATTTAGAAATTTGTAAATTTTTTAATCTGTGTTTTTTATAACAGGTTTTTTTCTCTTTGATGAAATTAGGACATGATTTGTCCATTTTGGATGTCTTTACACATTACCATTCTTAGTAATTTTATGAAAGATTAAAAAAAATATCTCTGCTATCCATCCAAAGATCAGCCTTTTAATTATGTAATTACATGAGTTTCTCTTGCTCCTTAATCTCTCAGCAGCCTTTGATAATAATAAAATTGCATTGTCATGTAATGAGAATCAATGAGAACTTTTCATTGTTGTCAGACTCGCAAATGCATGTAAACCTTTTTTTCCCCCAAGAATGAAATAGTTTCAGTTCAAGAGAATACATTAAGCCAACTTCTGTAGTATCTTTAAGAATATCTACTTTAAGAAAATCTCTCTAGATATAAGCTAGTATACTTTCCACTTGTTTCAAAAGTTATTGTACCATTTCTTAAAATGTTGGGAAGATGATAATGAGTCAAATCAACGACATCAATTCATTAGTGTAACACATTCTTCCCATCCTAACAATCTTAGAAATTAATATTGTGATAAATGGAGCATTATTTACTTTTTTTAATGTGGGAAACTATTTCTAGCTCCATATTGCCAAGAGGTAACTGGTAAGACAGACCGTTATTACATAAAACTACTCAATCAGTTCCATCTTTACTGTAAAAGACACAGTTTATCTGCCATAGGGATAATAGATCCATCAACAGGTATGACAAGTGGGCTGAGGTTATCAAGGAAGAGAGGTATTCCTGTCTTACTTCTTGGCCCAGTTTCTTTTAAAAAGAGCTACAAAATTTTGATTTTATCATCACCTTCACAAAGCAATTTTAGTATTTACTCTATAAAATATTATAAATATATTATTAATAACACTGATATAACCAAAAAGCAATATTTCCCTTGAAAGTAAATTTTGAAGTAAATTTTGATGAATAAATAACAAATATGATAAAGTTGAAATGGGTAATTAATGGGTCACTGAATATATGTTGCACCAATTTTTACTTTGAGTAAAATTAGACATATAGTCATTAAGCCATGATAGTAAATTAAAGAATAACAATCACTCTCACCAAGCACAAATTATGTCTTCTACCTTTTAAAGGTTTGAATGCCATGGAACCTGATGTCCCGGTTGGTTAAGTGTTTGCCTTCAACTCAGGTCATGATTCCAGGGTCCTGGGATCAAGTCCTGAATCTGTCTCCCTTTTCAGAAGGGAGCCTGCTTCTCCTTTTTCCTCTGCCTGCCACTTCCCCTCTTGTGCTCTTTCTCTCTGTGTCAAATAAATAAATAAAATATTTAAAAAATTTTTTTTGAATACCTTAACAGAAAATAGTAAACAACTTATTTATGTTTTAAAGATTTTATTTATTTATTAATGAGATACACAGAGAGACAGGCAGGCTCCTTAAGGGGAGCCTAATGTGGGATTCCATCTCAGGACCTGAGGACCACGCCCTGAGCCAAAGGTAGATACTTAACCACTAAGCCACCCAATAATAACCAATTTATAACTCTGTTCTTGACATAAAATATCTGCAAAGTTTTTCCAAGAATGTTTATGAATATTTTACATAAACCAATAATACAGGTGTATAAACATAGATAAAAATTAACTAAATTTATTTTTCTATGAAGAATTACACATTGAAAAATACCTTAATTTCAAAGTGAAAACATACTAGAACCTTGAAATTTTTGAAAAAGTATTTTCCTTTTTTTCCCCCCACACAAAATAAGATTTCTAAAAGCACCATGGCCTACTAAGTATCAAGATAGTGTCACTATACTGGTATACTGAATTAACTTAAGTCTTTTTTTCTAAAAAAGATGGCATTTTATTAGGTAAATCACAAAGATCTATTTTTTACTCTTCTTCCAAGTTCTAAAGAAATCAAAATGAATGTATTTGAGTCAGTATATTTTAATTACAGTTTATTGTATTATTTATATTAATAGCATATGAAATCATTCCCTGATCATATCAGAAGCTTATGAAAAGGATAAGTTGACTTAAATGTTCTTGAATATCTGATATTAGTTGTAATGCTCTAGATCTGGTTTAGCTCTTAATTTTGGATGTGTTAGGAACCCTAATAGGCTCTTTTCATCCATTGTCATCAGTAAAACAACAACAACACACATCCAAGTCTCCATCAAATCTTCTCCTCCAATGACACATTTTCAAGTTGTTCTTTTTGAACCTGATATATCTTAACAAAAGATATATCCATTCCCACAACAACTATTGTACTTTGGAGAATATATCTATTTGCTCAGGGTTTAGTACTATTGAAATTCTTTATTTAAATTATTTTGTTTGGGAGAGTAAGTTGAGGACACTAATATAACTTAAAAAGAAATTTAAAAACCAAGACATAGCACAGCTGTGATTTTATATATACTACCTGTGTTTGTATTGCCGGACAGTGTTCTATAGAATAATCAGTGACAAAATCTGCATTAAATGCTAATAACATTCCCATCTGGGTAGGAGACTCTGTGAGGTAATATAAAGATCGAGAATTTTAGAACCATAAAAGGAAAAGAAGTCAGTATAAATCAGCTCTTGATAAAGAACTTGAAAATAATTTTTTTTTAAAACCTTGTACTTGTGGCGGGGTATCCCTGGGTGGCTCAGTGGTTTAGCGCCTGCCTTTGGCCCAGAGCATGATCCTGGAGCCCAGGATTGAGTCCCACATCAGGCTCCCTGCATGGAGCCTGCTTCTCCTTCTGCCTGTGTCTCTGCCTCTCTCTCCCTCTCCCCCCCTCTCTGTCTGTGTCTCTGCCTCTCTCTCCCTCTCCCCCCCTCTCTGTGTGTTTGTGTGTGTGTGTCATGAATAAATGAATAAAATCTTAAAAAAAAAAAAGGTTCTACTAGGTAACTCACATTACAAAGTCAAAAGTCCAGGAGTTTTTCTCCACTTTGGGGTATTTAGTTTTAATTTCTGTAAGTTCTAAATAATTTATTAATTTTGTTGTAAAATAATTTCAAACTAACAGCATTTACAAGAATCCTAGAGAGACACTCCATAACATCTCTCACATTCTTGTTTCATAATAATTCGTCTTATTCACTGTAACATTTTCTCACTTTCTCTTTATGATTTATGACACACACCACAGTCTTTCCCATCTCCATAAGTTTCTTTTTTGCTTGAAAAGCCCTTCCTTCTGTTCTTCACTTGGATAATCCCTATTTATGCTTCAATACTCACTTCATTTATTCAAAAATCTACTTACACACTAACATCTGCTTAAGTATTATTAGCTCTGACCACTAGATGGTAGAAAAGTAGATCTTGAAATGTTTTCAAGAGACTTAAAATTTTCTGTATAATATAGGTAGTCAAGTTACAATTATCACTTTATAAAGTTGAGAGGAGTAGTTTGAAAGGGAAGAATCAGGTCCTTAATACATCACATATGACAGCCTCTAATTCAGATGTTGGTGTTCGGGAAGGCTAACCCAGAGGAGTTCCAAATAAACTAAGACTTGATAGATGAATTAGCCAGACAAATTAAAATTAGAAAAAAGTTAGAAGTAGGCTTCTCTTAGAATTTGCCTTACCTATGCCATCCTCAAATAGTAATCTTTTTGAAAATTGTTTAACATTTCACTGAGACCTAATGTAGTGTTTTTCACAGTAGTTGCTTAGTAAGTATTGATTGCTTTCACTAAATTTATGAAATGCACGATATTTTAAATTTATGAATTTATCCAGCTAAAATACTATTCTTTGTTGCTCAGTAATCCTTTTCGAACAAAATGAGAATTTTGGAAAGGCAGAAAGACTGATGAATAGGGTAACGATTTTTATTTATTTGTTAAATATTAGATCATTTTTAGATGGATTTGTATCAGCATTGATTTTTCTTTTGTTTTGTATTTTTGAAAATAGTTGCAGACATATGCTAATACATAAATGTTCAAAAGAAATCTGTACTGGTTTTCTTTACCATAACATATTAACATAACAGAGCCGCTTAAAACAAAACCCATTTATTAGTTCACCATCCTGTTAAGTCAGAAGTCTGGGCAGACTGGATTCTCTACTTACAGTCCCACAAGGCCAAAATCAAGTGTTAGCCAGATGGGGCTCTTATCTGGGGCACAGGTACAGAATTCTCATCTGAGCTTATTGAGATTATTGGAAGAATCCAGCTCCTTATCATTGTAGAATAAAGGTCTTTTCCTTGGTGTCAGCCAGGAATTACTCTGAGCTCCTTGAAGGTGTTTCCAGGGTCTTTATATGTAGCTCCCTCCATGTTCAATCCTGATCACATTTGGAGAACTTGTTTTCCTTATTTCTATTAATCAGAGGAAATATTGTTTTTTTTTTCAAGATTTTATTCATTTATTCGTGAGAGACACAGAGAGAGCCTGAGACATAGGCAGAGGGAGAAGCCAACTCCCTGCCGGGAGCCCGATGTGGGACTCCATCCCAGGACCCTGGGATCACACCCTGAGCCAAAGGCGGACACTCAACCACTGAGCCACACAGGTGATCTGAGAAAATAGTGTTTTTAAATGGCTTACAATTAGATTGAATCTACCAAGATAATGTTCCTTTAACTCAAAATTTCCCAAAAAATGTATCTTCCCATGTAACAAAACATAATCATCTAATGATTATAATCATAGTCCAGAGTTTAAGGCAGGAAATCTTGGAGGGCCATTCTATAAATCTGACTAGCACAGAAAGCAAAAATTAAAATTAAATGAGCTGATTTCACACATTCAGTGAGATCAGACAACTTGTGAAAAAGCAGAAATGAAGATGCATATTTATCCTTGACTTTTCATATAAGTCAAAGACCTCAGACTGAAACTGAGCTAAAAATAGTTCAGATTCTACTTTAAATAAAATCATTAATATTCTTTAATGCAAACCTCTTACTTGATTAGAGCTTTCTCTTGAAATTAACATTTCCATTTATTAATTCAAGTAGATGGATTGATGAGGGAAATAATGGCACAATTAATATGATAGCTTCATCAGAATATTTCCTGAAAATGCAAGTGCATTTGTGCAATAAACTGCCAGGAACTCTAAGAGATGCTCCTAGTACATCACTCAGTATTGTGGAAGCTTTAATCATATCCCAACCAGTAGTTTATTGCCAAAACTCTTGTTATCTTCTTGTATATTGTAAGACATTAAAAAGTTATCATAATGTATTTATTACAATAACTGGCACATAAATGTGCTTGATGCAAAAGGGGTGAAAAGGCCAAGGGACAGGGACACCTGGGTGGCTCAGCGGTTGAACATCTGCCTTTGGCTCAGGGAGTGATCATGGAGTCATGGGATTGAGTCTCACAACAGGCTCCCTGCATGGAGCCTGCTTCTCCCTCTGCCTATGTCTCTGCATCTCTCATGAATAAATAAAATCTTAAAAAAAAAAAGGAAAGGGCAAGGGACAAAAGACAGAAGGAAAGAAAAAAGAAAGGGAGAAAAAAAGAGAAGGAAAGAATGTGAGAAAACAAAAATGACAGGAAATTAAAAAAGAAGGGAAAACAAGAGAAAAGAAGAGGAAATAAGAGGAGAGGAAAGAACTATGGAAGGAAAGATGGAAGAAATGAAAGTAGGAATGAGGAAATGGAATAAGAAAAAAAACAATTTTTAAATATTTTGAGGTTCCATAAATGCTATTAACTGCCTTTTTACATCTATGGTGGGCTACCCTGAAGCCTGCTGGAGATAAACATGCCTGCATGGTGAACACCCCTCTATTTTCATATCCTGTAACTTCCCCCTGGGTCTCCAGGGTCTTCCACCCTTCCATTTGTCTTGGATCCATTTCCACAACCACTGCTAATATTGCCTCTCCTTCAGCCACCTGCTTACCTCCTCTACAGGCTGACCTGGGTTTACACTTGATTTCACAAAACCTGCTTCAACCATTCGGTGAGATTTTTCTTAAATTCACAAACTTTTTCCTGTAAATTAACCTACTTTAATTGCAAATATTTAATTTGAGGCCCAGAAATTGACATATTTCTCAGGCAAATCAACTAAAGTTGGGGTGTTTAACATCATTTACTTTTAATATGATTATTGATCTTGGTATCTGTTTTCTACTTGCTCCATCTCTTGTTTATTTTGCCTTCCTTTGGATTGAGTTTTATTCATTATTTCATTTTCTCTCATTTGTTGACTTTTGGCTAATCTTTTTTGTACTTGTTTTAGCATTACTTTAAATTTATAGTATGTAACTTTATCAATGCCCTACTTTAATTGACATTATACAACTTCAAGTATATTATAAATGCTTTTAATATTTTACATTTACTTCTCCCCCTCTATCTCTAGTTTACATTTCTTATTAATTTTACACATGCATTAGCAATAGATTCCATAATACATCATTATTTTTGTTTGAACAATTAACTTTTATAAATATTTAAATAATAGGCAAAACTGTGTGTGCCCATGTAATTAGCACTTTGGGTGCCTTTTATTTCTGTGTAATAATCTATGTTTCCATCTAGTGTTACAATTCTTTACTGTGACAGTTTTTCTTTATTTCTGGGAGTGCAGATCAACTGGTGAATTATTTCAATTTTGCATTCTTAAAAAAGTGTTTATTTTGCATTCCTTACTTTTATTTTACTAGGTATGGAGTTACAAGTTGATAATTTTTCTTCTTTGTATTTTCCCACTTATCGCTGCTGAAATTGTTTCAGATAAGAAATATGCTGTCATTCTTACCTTTATTCCTCTGTGCATTGTCTTTTCTTTCCATTTTTAAATTTTTCTGTTTGTCACTTGTTTTGAGCAATTTAAATTATGATGTTATAAAACACCTCGGGGTAATTTTCCTTATCCAAATCGTACTTGAGCATCTTGATATCTATGCACTTATACTTATTGACAAATTTTATTTTAAATATTTTATTTATCTATTTGAGAGAGAGAGTGCATGAGTGAGAAAGCACAGGCAGGGAGAACAGAGGAGAAAGGAAGAAGCAGGCTGCTGCTGAGCAGGGAGCCCGTCACTGGGGCTCAATCTCAGGATCATGACATGACCGGAGGCAAACACATAACCAACTGAGCCACCCAGGCACCCCTACTTTTCAACAAATTTAAAACAATATTCCATCATTGTTTCTTTAAATACCTGCTTTTGTATTTTATGAAGAGTACAGTTACACATGTATTAGAGTATTAAATTTATCCACAGCCTATTCACATTATTTTTTATTATTATGACTTTTTTTTTCCTTCTGCAACTTGTTTTGGATGGTTTATATTACTTTGTCTTCAAGGTCACTAATCTTTCTGCAATTTCTTATTTGTCATTAATCCTAACCAGCACATGTTTTACCTCATATATTATAGGTTTCATCTATAAAAGTTTGATACTGGTCTCTTTTTTAAAATATTTTATTTATTTATTCATGAGAGGCAGACAGAAAGAGAAAGGTATAAACACAGGCAGAGGGAGAAGCAGGCTTCATGCAGGGAGCCCAATACGGGACTTCATCCTAGGACCACAGGATCATGCCCTGAGCCAAAGGCAGATGCTCAAGCACTGAGCCACCCAGGTGTCCCTGATACTGGTCTCTTATATATCTTGCATATTTCCATTCAACCTTTTGAGTATATATTATCCAAAAATAATTACATTTGAGACTCTTATATGTTAATGTTAGCATGTGTATAGTTCTGCATTTGTTTACATTGGTTTCTTTTATTGCTTTTCCTTTTCAATGCAGGTTTTATTTTCCAGGCTCTGCATGCCTGCTAATCTTTGACTGGATTTCAGACATTATAACTTTTGCCTAACTGGGTGCCAAATGTTGCCTACCATACGGTTATGTTACCTGGAAATTAGCTGATACTTTTCGGTCTTGCTTTTCATACAATATGAGTTAGGACCAATATAGTTAGAGTTGTGGTCCTATCTGGTAGAAGTACCAAACGATTGCTACATTTTTTTAACTAAGATTAGTATAATGGGAGAGTATGGTTATATAAATGCATACTCACTTTATGATAAACTCTAGAGAGTTATTCAAGCTACTTCTTTTTTTTTTTTTTTTAGATCTCAAGTAACTTTCCATTTGACTCCACCTTCCTGAATTAACTTACTTGAAAAGAACCATGTGGAATTCTGGACTGGTGATGTGAAAAGCTCTGAGGAATCATTCACCAATAAAACAACAATTGGTAAAAGTTATAAACAGCATAAAAATGCAAAAACATTTAAGGTCCCTGGAAATTATCCTTAGAGCATATAGGAAATAAAGACACATTCGTTCAAGGAAATATACTAAATTTTGGAATGAACAGCAAGAGTCTGTGGTGCTTGAGTTAGTACCTATGCCTTGAGCCCTCAGCATAGTGTGAAAGGAGCTCTACTCTTCTTGGGACTAGCCGGGAAAATGCTACTCCTGCTTTCCCAGCTATCAATCAAGGATGATAGTATAGTTCTCTTCTAGAGGGACAGTCCACCAGAATTTTTCATATTCCCTCAGCTTTGTGTTACAGAGGTTAAATTCCAGGTGAGTGCTATTAAGAGCCCCCTTTCTCCACTCGGGCCCACTCACTACGTGAAGAGCACCGTCTGGAATAGCAGACAGAGAAGGCTAAACCCCTGCTTGTTCTTGTCCCAGTGTGCTCTAATTAGAGTTGAAGTTCTATGCTATGAGAGTCAAGCCAAGAAGACCAGAGGCTGCTTGCCCCCCTTTGCTTACTATTTATGAAGTAGAGGTTTTAGTCTAAGAAACTTAAGCAACTGTCCCTAACCCCAGCTCCGGAGAGGTAGCTAAGAAATTTAGCCAAGGTTCTATGCCGTAAGAATAGAGGACTTTGTGCTCTCCTCATAGTAATTCACTGTGAAACAGAATCTGAGGAGGTTCCCGTCATTATACAAATGGGCAAACAACCCAAAGATAATCCCCGAAGTCGATGGCAGTATCCAGAGTTGTCACAATGTATTGATTAAAATTTCCAGTTTTCGGGGATCCCTGGGTGGCGCAGCGGTTTGGCGCCTGCCTTTGGCCCAGGGCGCAATCCTGGAGACCCGGGATCGAATCCCACATCGGGCTCCCGGTGCATGGAGCCTGCTTCTCCCTCTGCCTGTGTCTCTGCCTCTCTCTCTCTCTCTCTCTGTGACTATCATAAATAAATTAAAAAAAAAAAAAAAAAAAAAAAAAAGAAACTATTAAAAAAAAAATTTCCAGTTTTCAACAAAGTGTTATTAGACATTCAAAGAAACAGGAAAGCATGACACATACACAGAAAAAAAATAAGACAGATGACAGAAATTGCTTGTGAGAGAGCCCGAAGGTCAGATTTATTAGACAAAGTCTTTACAGGAGCCATTATACATATATTCAATAATTAAAGTATGCTTTGAAAAGTAAAAGAGGGTATAACGATGATGTCTCATCAAGTAGAGAGTATCAATAAGGAAATATAAATTATATGAAAGAACCAACTGAAAGTCTAGTAGTTGAAATGTAAAATAACTGAAAGGAAAAGTTCTTTCGAGGTACTCAGCTATAGATTTAAATTGGCAGATGAAAGAATTAGTGAATTTGAAGAGAGGTCAAAACAGTTTGTGTAGCCAGAATAGAGTGTAGGTTGGAGAAGGTGATAAAAGTAAATAAACCCTCAGAGAAGTGTGGGAAGACTTTACATTGAACAGACACATGAGACTACTAGGAGAGGTAAGAGAAGGGAATGGAAAAAATATATATGTTGTAATAATTAATGGTTGAAAACTTCACAAATCTGATGAAAACCATTAACTACGCATCAAGAACTTCATCAAGTAGGAGAAACACCAGGTAGGAGGACACATCATAGTAAAAACGCTGAAAGAGAAATGTAAAGAGAATATTTTGGAAGTGGCAAGGCACAGCCAATTATGTACAAAAAAAAAAAAACCTCGAGAATATTTCTAGCAAACTTTTTATCAGAAACAATAAAAACCAGAAAATAAGGCAGTACATATTCAAAATGTTGAAAGAAATCTTATATACAGCAGAGAAAAAAAATTCATTACTTTGATTATTTAAAAAAAAAACATATGAGTTTAGAATTCAAGGCATATGAAAATCTCAATGTTTACAGAAATGTATTTTCTGTATCTTAGCTTCTTTTTAATTAGCATAGAAACCATATTTTCATCTAAAATATAAAGGTAAATGGCTTGATTAATAAAACATGGCCTATGAACATATTTAATCGGTAATGCCTAAGTCTATGGAGAAGTAAAGAGGTTTGTAATGAGACATAAGTAGTTGTGAGAAAAGACATCACAGGCAGTTTCCTGACAGAAAGACTGAGATTTAATCACCCGAAGCTGCTTGTGCAGCCGCTTCACCGTGCGGGAGCAGGATGCCTGTCAAGTCTGCAGGAAGGCAGGCGCAATCGCTGCCAACGCGCTGCCCACGGACAACAGATGATACTTACACACCATTTATTTTACTTCTGCACATTTTGATCTTGTGTTGTGTTATCTATAGAACATATTGAGCCTGTATATCACTACAGAGGGACTTCTAGTGGGAAAAGATTGCTGCTAAGTTAGAAAAACAAAAAAGAAAATCCTTCCTCAGATTATATTTAAACTGTTAGAATCTTCCTGCTGAATAAAGGAGATATTCATTTTGATCATAATATCAATAGCTATTAAGCTTTAAAGGAACATAAATAAAATATTTGGATTTTGAAAAGGGCAGGTGATAAAAAGGTTCCCATAGTCTATATCCAATCCTATCTAGTTTCTCAACTTCTGATTCCTTATCATCATGGTTATCCAATCCTTGTTTAATTTGTTTATTTATCAACTTAATTTATGAGTGATTGTGTGTCCATGCTGCAAGAATGCAACGTTAGAGACAGCGTTGATAAACAAGGACAAAGGAGGGAGATTTTTCTCAGTATAGGAGAAAATGGCTGTTGAGGATTTTCTAAGGGATTCATCTGGATACTTATGATACCTACAGGAGTGAAACTATGTGAAATTTTGACCACGCAAGTAATTGCTATAGAGTTATCTTTGTATTCATTATGAATTTATAGATGAGTAATTATAACAATATTTTTATTATTAGCCAGGTACAGTGTGTTCATTAAAATAGACTATTGATATGCTATCTCATTTAATCCTCATAGTGATCATAATAGGCAGATATTACTATTCCATTTTTTATGTTAAAGAACTCTGACTCAGACATATATCTTATTCAAAATCACATAGCTAATAAGTGACTGAGCCAATATTTATACATAGATCTCTCCATTTTTTGAAGCTTATGATTTTTCCTTTGCCCATTCTGCATTCTTCTAAGCTTTTGGCAGAAATTGTCTCTTTAACTATTTTCTTACCACTTTACCACCGTGTTTAGAAGAAAATGAGTAAGTTCACTTTATCCATATGTCATGCATTAAGTCTTAACTCATATTGCTTTAGGTCAATAAGCCTCTGAAGTGGGTTGAATAGGGAAGAAACAATGAAGATCTGCTTAGTTACTGAATAAAGAATTATAAGGTCATTTTTACAACTGGCTTGGCATCTCAGAGATAGCTGACTTTGTATTGTAAGTGTTGAACGTGAGCAACAGGATTCAACCTCCTACTTCGTTTTTTTTTTTTTTTTTTTTTTTTCGTAGTTCTTTAAGGCTCCTCTGGGTTCCTAGATAATAGCTTCCGAGGATCTAGGGGTTGGCAGATCAACTTTGAGACAACTCTGACTGGCTTCCTTAGGAATAAGTTGCTTTGTAAAAACAATTAAAACTCTAATGAATGTTTAAATAAGATATTGAGTATACAGGGCTTGCCCATAGCGTATGTCTCACACATATTGATTTCCTTGCTGCTTTCAATCAGCATCTTCCCAGAAGTACTTGATGGCATCATAATACTACACAAGCACTTAATTTGTAGGAAGCTATTATTAAATCTTTGTGTATAAATTCAAAAATATTATCATGTAACAGAAGCATATGTCTCATTTCACATGTGTAAAATCTAAAAATTATCTAATGTGAAATACTAGGGGAAATTTCATAAGTAGTATCACATTAAACCTTACTTGAATAAATAAGTACACACACATATGCATTCACTCACTTTTAAATTTAACTCTGTATATACAGCCATCCAACGTTTTACAATATCATATATCATCAATATGCTTGTTGGCTTCCTACTAGAAACCATGGTAGGTGCAAATAATGTAACTTTTTGCAGTACTTCTTAAATTCTTGTTGCTAAAAGCTCAGCTAGTACATAATTGGAGAACGAATGATAAATTATTTACTAATAGAGGGGGAGGAGAGGTAAATAGGGAGTCTTGACCAAACTAGAAGAAATGTCAAAGCAGAATCATTTATTTTTTTGTGAGAATTAGATAATAGTAAACTCACTATCCTTAGGACTCAGACTATGGAGGCAGATGAGGGTCATCATAGCAATAACAAAAATAACTTGCTCATGTCCCCATTTATCTGGGGAAAGTGTCCAGCCTTTTCATGGGGTCTGTGCCCATGTCTTTCTCAGTCATTCCTAGAGATGGCCCACATGGGCTCTCAAAACTTATTTAAGCCATAATACCCTGAGAACTTTATTGACCTTCCTCTTCTACCTCAGCTTCCTCTTGGCAATGTGCTCATCCATATGCTTGAAGGTGCCTCACTACCACCACTCCTGATGGTGCCTACCATGTGAGGTCATCAAGAAAACTGGCTCCAAAAG
This sequence comes from Nyctereutes procyonoides, assembly GCF_905146905.1. Classification (NCBI taxonomy): domain Eukaryota; kingdom Metazoa; phylum Chordata; class Mammalia; order Carnivora; family Canidae; genus Nyctereutes; species Nyctereutes procyonoides. Next base: position 2,134,004 of record NW_026575130.1, read on the forward strand.
GTGCCAAAGACATAATCCTCAAAGTTCAGGAGGTATAGTAGTAAGAATGAACTCAATTTCAATTTTTAATCCAGTCTGTTGCTTAGGCATTCTAGGCAGTACTATTATTCAAATTTCTCCACCATATTTCAAAAAGTTCTCTAGGAATGAGTGCTTTCAGGCTCTGCAGTACTCTACTTAGGCTCAGAGAACAAGAAAAAAGCAAGATGAGGGAAGTTCAAATTTCATTGGTTTCTTTTATTGCCCTATAAAGACTTTTTGTACTGTATTAGTTTCCGAGGATGATTGCTATAAAATACCATGGAGTGGGTGACTTAAAGCAACAGAAAATTATTGTCTCATATTGTTAGAAGCCAGAAGTACAATATTAAGATATCGGCAGGGCCATGGTCCCTCTGAGACACTAAAGAAAGATGTGCTCCAGTCCTCATTCTAACTTCTGAGAGCCTCAGATGTTCCTTGATTTATAAATGCTTCATCCCAATCCTCATTCTCCACAAGGTATTCTTTCTGTCCTCACAATGTCTTCCATCTATTTGTGACCAACGTTCCCTTTTATTAAGGACACCGGTCATATTGGATTAAGGCCCACTCTAATGACATCATCTTAACCTATGCAAACCTATGAAGACCCTACTTTCAAATAAGGTCATCACATTCTAAAATATTGGGGGTTAGATCTTCAACATACTTTTCTTGGAAGATGCATTTTGACTCAATGTTTTCCAAACATTCATGTCTTTCCCAAAAACCGCAAAGACCTTCATGTCTGTAGATCACACAGGGCCTATAATCACAGTCACCAGATAGATATAAAGGAATCTAAATCCTCCTTGGCACCAGCTAAGTATTAGGCTATTGGAAAATGAGGGGAATATTAAAGAAAAAAGTAATCTCACTCTTTCAAACATTATATGTATAGGAAAAATATGAATTACTATAATAAATCACTAATACCTACATTTTATATGTGCCAGAAAATCTGCTGACATGAAAAAGTGGAGATTTCTTAGAATGAGGATGTGAGCAGGAGGGGCCATTCAAAATGGGAGAATACTTACAAAAGACTAAAGCTTACCATATGCAATGGAATGCTTACCAATGCAAAGAAATATAAAAGGTATTTGACATTTTATTTGTTGAAGAGCATTTTATTTTTATCAACATTTTACTGCATCTGAAAACTTTGCATTGATTTCATTCTGGAAATAATATCATTTTATACTCCTTGCTTCATTCTAATACTTTCATGGTTAAGTATCATAAATTTAACATTTTATCCATCTGGAATTTATTTTGTAGGATTTTAGCATAGGATGGCTACTCAGTTTTCCAAAAACAGTTATTAAGTAATTCATACTTTGCCACTCATTTAAAATGTCATACAGAAGTAAATGCATTCTTTTTTGTCTGGATATATATATTAAATGCTATTATATCCCTTTGACCTATTTGCCTAGGGCTGCACTGTTAGCAATCTACTGGTTTTTTTTATTTTTTTTATTTTTTTATTTTTTATTTTTTTATTTTTTAATTTTTTTAAGTAGACTCCAAGCCCAGCATGGACCCCAGCGGAGGCCTGGAAATCAGGACCCTGAGATCAAGACCTGAACTGAGATCAGAATTAGAGACTTAACTGACTCAGCCACCTAGGTGCTCCTAGCAATCTATTTCTAATTACTCCACAACACTTGCCCTTTTCTGATCTCCCAGTATCTTTGTGCACACTTTTTTTGTGTGAATTTTTGAATCAGCTAGTTAAATCACACACACACACACACACACACACACACACACACACTTGTGTATTATTCTATTGGTATTTTTAATCACATCTCATTAAATGTATGGAATAAAATAAATGGAATTGCCAGCTTTATGAAATAACTTCATGTACTCTAAAAGAGGGGTCTTTATTCATCCTCATAGTAACAATAATCTTTATATATATCATTCATATTTTGTTTTTAACTATTTTAAATCTTTTGTTTCCTATATAGGTAGATTATTTATTCAATTTCCTCACAGTTGTTTATATGCTTTGTTGTTTTGTTCCTTTTCTCACCTTACAATTCACTTCTAAAGTAACACAAATTGGAACCAAAGCAAGATGAGTATTCTTTGGGGTTGGGTGTAGAGTAAAGCCTGCCCTAGAGGAAGGAGGCAGTGGGTGGTGTCCCGTTCAGAAGAGGACTTTGTGGCAGACGTGGGAGCTTGGTTCTAGTCAAGAAATCGATAAAATGAAGTTAACAGTAAGTATAATAGAAGGGAGTTACACACTAGGAGGGAAAAAGAAAAAAAATGTTAATTTTTTATACACACACATACGTATATATAAAAATAATCCTTAGCTTTTCCAACATACCAACAGCAAGTAGTACCTGAAACATACTTTTATGCCAAAAGCTTGGAGGTGCTCAAAGAATGAGGAGCACACATCAGCGAAACTGAGAATCTAGATTGACTAGATTCTGAAGGAAAACTGAGGATTATCTGAGTCTGTTTGGAAATACCTTTCATTTAATAAGATGATTTAATCTTATTTTAAGAGAACTTCACCTGCAAAGAAACTGGAGAAAGCGCTTGTTCTGTAAGTTCATTCGTTTTGGCAAAATTTTTTCTAACTGTTTAAGAAACTTTTATTTTGGATTATTTTCAAGATATGGAAATAATTTTATTGTATTGATAACCAGGGAGCTTTTTAAAAAAAAGATTTTATTTATTCATGAGAGACACAGATAAGAGAGAGATGCAGAGACATAGGCAGAGGGAGAAGCAGGCTCAATGTGAGGAGCCATGTGGACTTGATCCCGGACTGCAGGATCATGCCCTGAGCCAAAGGCAGATGCTCAACCGCTGAGCCATACAAGGGTCCCAACCAGACATCTTTTGTAAAGTTTTGTTACTTATTTGTGAAGAAAGCATAGAGACAGAAAAGCTTTGCTCTCTGCAAAACACAGTAGCATTAATGACAGCTCCAGTTGCTTTCAGAATTAGCAGCATGAGAGGGGGAAAGGACAGGACCTGTCTTAAAATGTCTTTTCACATCAAAGACTCTTCATGTATAGTGCATGTTTGGGTGCCTTGATGTAGATTATGTAGGAGAACAACTCTCCTTCACTCAAGCCACACCCGCTGCCATCACTGCATAGCATTCATTAAAAGTCGCCAATGCAAAATCATGCAGTATTTTTCTTCCAAACAACGGCACTACACATCACACTTTTCTTTGCGTTCTGCGCATTCCAGTTCTTTGTCCATAGCCATTGTTCACCAGATGTTTATACATTGATCATGAACCAAAATTTTTCAACAGTACTGCCAAAAATATATTAATTGTAGTTGAAAAACAGGATGAAGAAAAGGAAAACTCTCAGGGCATTTTCAGGTAAAATATTTTCACCAGCAAATGGTTTGGGGAATCATAATGAAAAACAAAGGGACTTAGCTAACAAGGTCAGTGGCTACATGAAAACTAGAATTCCAATACCAATCATCTAACAACTACTGTTAAAGCAACATGAAGCACTTTGCTCCTTAGGAAAATTAGTATCAAGTTCAGTTTAAGAAAACTATCTAATGTTTCTTTTTACCTAATTGGATAGTCCTGAACTAACTTTATGTACAGGGATCATGTTTTACCACTGTCATGTATCATGTGTTGCATGTATCAACACACTAATATACCTTATTTTTCCTAATACATTGTCAAAGTTTCCACCATTTGCAAAACTTGATTTAATAGTTTTTTTTTAACATGATGTGTACTTTGTGCTATTTTTAAACTGCTTGCCTTAAGTCAACTATGAGGCAGGCAAATAACATTATAAATTTGCAAGTGGAAGTTGGGAGCAGCATATATGTTTTATGACTCTCTGTTTAAGATTATTTTAAAGTAAGAAAAGATTTTAATGGGACTTCTAAGTGCAGTGAGAGAACATCACTTAGACATCTGTCTTCCCTTCATTTTCATAACTTCACTCTAAAGGTCAGCAACTAGCTTCATATTTTGGAATTTTTTCATCCCCCCAAAGTCTCACTGTTTTTGTTCACACACATATCAAGGAGTAGGGAGATGTGGTGCCTATGGGAACATTTTGTAGATTTCTCAAGAAAGTACAAGAACAAATGTAATTTGGTATGAAAACTTGTGCTCAAACTCAGCTGATTTAGTAAGTTTTATATGGTTCTGAGTTCAAGAAAATAGAGCAAGAAAAAAAAGAATATGTTGTAAATTTTAATTGTTTCTCTATCACCACACCATATAAAGGAACTTTAAAAGTTTATTATCTGCTAAGTTTTCCCCTTTCACTGAAGTGTAAAGCCAGCTCTACATGACATCATGTTCCAAGTCACTGGCTCCAAAGTGTTTAAAATCGAAGGAAATGTAGTGAGGGACACAACATTTTGCATATGGCACAACCTATGTGTTTCAACAGCTTTGCCTTTGCCAAGAGCCATCCTCAAGTGGCTGGCAATGCTTAAATATCTACAGACAGAACAACTGTAACTTCCATCCTAACGCTTCCTATGATAAGAGTCAAACAAAGTTACATTTGTAAGAACAGAATCTAAAGAAGAGAAAGCTGGCTTTTAAAAGTCAGGACACAGACAAATCCAAAGTTTAATTAAAATATCACTTGCTAGGATAAGCTGTTCTGTTTTCTTTTTCCGCTGGTGATGACAGATGCACATGGATTCATAGGCATGTGGAAATACATATTTGAGAACAATTTTGCTAAAATTAAGGACTCATCTAGATATTTGACAAAAATTTTAAAGGTGTATTATGGAATAAGACATAATGGTATGTATTGTAGGATACTATGCTAGTGTAGTGTTCCCTGGAATGGAAGACAAAAGTCCCTATGTTGGCTCGAAGGTTTTAAACGTTGCCAAAAAACACAATCAGAGCCTGGCTGAGGCAAAACTATAGTAGTGACAGTAGTAATAATAATATAATAACTATGATTACTAGCATTCATTATGTAACCATCATAAACCAAATATTGTAATATGTCATTTAATTTATCTCAGTTAATTACTAAATAAGTATGTGTGTTCAGATTCCTCAGCTTGAATTATCACCAATGTCATTCCACAGTGGTACCCCAAATCTTCATAGTGCTCAGATCAGCATTAAGAGCAATTTCTCATGGCTCAATCCTCTACTGTGGCACAGAATATCTCTTTGTTTTTAAGCAGGCATGAAGATTGGTCCTCTTTATTTTCTTAGCTTTAGGAATGCAGGCACTCACAAAATGCCAGAGGGTTTCTCACCCACATTCTGTAGAATACAGAAACGGGTTGCTACACTATTATTTCCCATAAATACAAAGCAGAAAATTGGCAGGGTTCGGAATGTTGTGACAGGAAATCAAAAATGCCCCAAAGAGGCTATCATGTCAATTTAAGGTTAGCCTCCAAAGTCTGTCTGTGCTTCAAGGATGGAGCCCTGGCTCTGGCTAAGATGACTGATCCTGCTACATGCCATGACAATCCCTCAGAGATAAGTTCCAGTGAGATACCTTTTTCTTCTACTGATCCCAAAATCTTCTTGATGAAAAGGGTGGAAGCTCAAGGTCACCAATGTTGTTTCTACTTTCACTTGTTTTCTCTAACCCTTGCACCTGCCACTGTTGAAACCTGGGCACAAACTTCAGCTGTGAGGTTAGGGGGATGAATATAGAGGGATCAGTTAAGTGAAGTCCCCTCTATATTCTGAGAAAACACAAAAATGATCTTCAGATCTAGTTACTGATTGGTATCATAAACAATTGCTCCTCAGGTGTCTAACACTACAATAATTTTTTTCTTATTTAGAAAACTAAAACTTAATGGTATTTTCTCAAATTTTATTCAGTCACTTTAAAATAATTTCTATAATAATAAGAATCCAATGCCTAAGAAATAGTACTACCACTTTTTTGCATGCTAATAAAGATAAAATAGTGAAATATATCAAAATTCCTCATCTGAGTCATAAATTTTTAATTCAATGTTTTCAGATGCCTTGAGGCTGCATAGCAAACATCTTTTTTTTAAGAATTTATTTATTTATTCATGAGAGACACACATAAAGAGGCAGAGACATAGGTGGAGAGAGAAGCAGGCTTCCTGGGTGGAGCCTGATGTGGGATTCGATCCCAGGATCCCGGGATCACACTCTGAACCAAAAGCAGATGCTCAACTACTGAGCCACCCAGGTCTCCCCATAGCATGCATCTTTCAAATAATTTTCAAAATTTCTCATTTTGATCTCAGGCAGGGAAAAACTCACAGTGAGGAAGAATTGGTCACCCAGTGCTTGTAGTTCAGAGAGTGTCACAAACAGAACACTAATACTAGCCCCATACAGAAATGTCTTGCGTATTAAGCAAAACTCTTATTATCAGGATCAGAATTCCAACTCAAATAGCATGCAAAAAGGAAGGAAATGTATCATGTTATTAACTGGAAAGTTCAGATGCATCAGGCATAACATCCAGCTTCCCAAATATGCCATTGATTTCTCTGTCTCTCTAGCACACTCGCGCGCGCGCACACACACACACACACACACACACACACAGATATAAGGCTTAGATAGAAACACTCAGGCACACACATAACTTCATCCTAGCAATGTTTCTGCTGTGCTATTCTCATCCAATTCCACAGTTTTACTTAACACAACCAGGCAAGGAGGTCCAGACGACTTGAGAAATCACATCCTTCCGAGCTTATAAATTTCTTTGGGGAAAATAATCTCTTTAACATCCATTTATGTTTCTTACAAGATACTGAATTGGAACAGGCTTCCTCCTGCATGATCTGCATTTGAGAAACTATAGAGATCAAGTTAGAGAAAACTATGAGACAACACTTTAGGGGTTAAATGTTGTTAGAATGGTTGTGTGTTGGGTGGTGAGTGGCTGCTGCCTAAGGCAGGATTTCATTTAAAAAAAAATAGTAAGGCAGAGAGTTGCTCTTATTTCTCCTTTTTGTTGCTCTTATTTCTCCTTTTTGTCCCCTTTGGATCTGCAATGTCTGACTATTCTGGTGGGATTTGGTGCCAACACTCAAACTGCTGTGTAGGGCATCGAGGAGAGTATAATCAGGGAAGCAGAGAAACCTAGGTTGAGAAAGAAGTTTGAGGTAAACTTTTTCCAGAGAGATCTCCTCCAACTCCTACTCCCCATGACCCTGCCTCCAAAAGAAAGAAAAAGGTGGAGGATTTTAATAAAAAAGGACTTCTTCATCCTAGTATTGTTTTTCCAGGACTATTTTACATATTTGCCATTACATTTTGGAATTTTAAATAAACTTAATTCCTACAAAACTCTACTGGGACTTTGAACAAGATTGCATTGATTCTACAAATTAATATGGGGAATTAGACATTTAACAATAATGGTGAGTCCTTGGACTCATAAACAAAGTGAATCTATTTAGATCTTCTTTGATTTTTATCAGTGATGTTTTGTAGTTTTTAGAGTTTAGTACTTGCACAACTTTTGCCATATTTATTATTTCATATTTTAATGTTATACTAAATGATACTGTTTTTGAATTTCAATTTTATGATTATTTGTAGCTACTATATATAAAGTCAACAGACCAATTTTATACATTGGTCTTTTTTTTAAAATTTATTTTATTTTGGAGAGACAGAGAGTGAAAACAGGGAGGGGGAGAGGAAGAGGGAGAGGGAGAGAGAATCTCAACCAGACTTGCTATAGAGCCTGGGGCTAGAAGCTGAGCTGGATCTCACCCCTGAGATCATGACCTGAGCCAAAACCAAGAGTTAGATGATTAATTGACTGAACCGCCCAGGTGCCCGTGGTCTTCTATCTTGAAAACTTAAAACTCATTTGTTAAGGTAGCTGTTTTATAGATTCCATGATTGCCTACAAATAAAAACAGGTGCAATTTTATGTCATCATCTTTAAAATTATGACATCCCTCAGTTAAAAAACAAACAACAAATTTTTTTTTTTTTTTTTTTTTTTAGTTTTCCTAACACCAGACCTCTGAGTTTCATCTTTCTCTGTTGTAACTTCCTAGTGTCTTAAGCCTGAAAACACACTAGCTCCTTTGTTATGTTAGGGTGCCTCACCCAGGCCAGGATCCCTTCAATAGACCATCCTGGCACTGGTGTTGTCCTTCCATCCCCACTTTTATGAAGAATCTCTGGGTTCATTCCAAGCATTCCCCAGACTTTTTCTAAAAGGCTTTGGAAGCACACAGGTAATATCCCTGGAACGTGCATTTATAAATGCCAGAAATGCCAGTTTCATTTCAAATAGTTGTGATACCTGTCCTCACAAATATAGCTCTCACGACTTTTGTTATAGTCATTTGAGAATAATTTGTTCCTCAGGGATTTAAGTTGTCAATAACAAAGCAAAATTGTTTGACTTAGATTTCACTGAGGCAAGCAATAAATTTAAAATAAGCTCTTCTACCCCATTATCTGTGAATAGCTTACAATCCCATCTTAGATCCTTGAAAAATGATATCTCTTTTTCAGTTATTTAAGCTTTTCTATAAATAAATGGTATCTAGTTGATAAAAGTAAAAAAAAGTATAATTTAAATTTCATTCTATAAGATCAACTTTTAAGGATATATGCAGCAAAAAAGCACTCTTTAAAAATTGAAAGTAACAAAGTTACTTAAACATTAAAGGGAATTTACATAGCTGAAAGCCCAGGAATGGCTGATTTCAGACAAAGCTTGATATAATACACATACAATGTCATGAGAGTCCTTTTTTTTTTTTAGTTTCAAGAGTCATATTTAGTGATTCATGACTTAAATATAACACCTAGTGCTCATTACACCAAGAACCCTCCTTTATACCCATCATCCAATAGCCCATCCCCTGCCACCTCACCTCCACCAACCCTCAGTTTGTTCTCTATAGTTAAGAGTCTCTTTTATGGTTTGCCCTTCTCTCCTTTTATTTTTAACCCCTGTGTTCATTTGTTTTGTATCTTAGATTCACATATGAGTCCTTTTTTCTTTGTAGGTCCCCACTCACTCTTCTGTAGTGGAAGTGTGACCCTAAAGTTTCACACAGGTGAAGTCTCCAATTGGTTTGCTCATATACCAATAAAGTTTCCTTTTCTTTCCAGAGACTTTCTTTCCTGTGACTGGGTTATATGTTCATTCCTTAATTCATCACTTAGTGCTAGTATGATGAGTCATCCCTGCAGTCAAATCCTATTTCCATGAAGAACATTATTCAGACTGCAGATGATGCCTTAACAGTAGGTTGTAAAATCAATACATCGATTTCTACACCATTTTTTAAAAATAATATGCTAGAAGAGAATAAAAGGAAATTATCACAATGCATCATTCTTAATAGCAGTAATTGATATTTTCTACATTTTTTCTTTCATATGTATGTTTGAGTGTGTGCATGTAAATTTATTATTCTTCCATAGGATGTGATGCAGAAAGTTTAAACACTTTGGACTAAGGAAAGGTGGAATCAGGGAGCTGTCTGAAAGATGAAATGAGCGTTGTGTAAAACAATCAGATATCCCTCCACTATATATTTATCACCTATTACATTTGTAATCTTTATTTTAAAAACTATTGACATTTCACCAAATATTTACTTTTGAAGCTAATAATTGTACTGTTATTTTTGAAACCAATATTCTGAAAGCATTTTAATGCTTTCCTCTGTATTAAATGAAATACTATATATAAAACATCCAACATATTGTTTGGGTAAGCAAAGAGACTAAAGGACCAGATGGAAACTACCAGTGTTCTCAAGGGAATGACTGTTTTTACCAACAAGACAAAAATCTAATTACCTGCCTTGGGCTGGAGCCAGCCTGACATAAAGGAGGTCTGTGACCTGAATGGAGGACATGATTTATCTCAGAACCGCAGGCACTGCTCAGCCTAGATGTAGAGGTTTAAAGGGCCCAGCTGTATAGATTGGACATCCAAGACCAGGGATTAAGGGAGATTGTTATATCACAGAAATCAATAGAGCATGCAGAACTTGACTTATATTTACAATATATGAGTGAAATGGAGTTTTGCATTTTAAAAATGACCATGAAGTTTAATAGGATTTATTTTTTATTGTTTTGAATTATTTTTAGTTCCAATATGATCTCAAAATGTATTCACCAGGGAAATTAAATGAAGTAAAGAGATCATTCCCGAAAGAATATTGACAGACTTCCAGAGCATTTGTTCGTTTATCAGCTTGTATTTGATGCATTTCATACTTATTCGAAACTTGTCACATATTTTTAGTAAAACAAGCTAAGTTACAAAATTCAAAAACTTACTAATATTGGTTCTCAACACTGCTCAGGAAACAATCCTGGTACTCATGAGATGCCAAGAAATGTAGAAAATTTGCAATGGGTTCGTTGAAATCCCTAAAGACTATTTGCAGGCTCAACGTTTTCTTATAACATATTTTCTTGTAAGTAATTATTTTAAAAATATTTTTAAGTATCAAAAAATGAGGAAAATGATAATCACCAAGCCAAATCAATATACCAAAAAAGGAATGAATTAAGCTGGGACTATTTCAGAAAAATTTTAGAGTAAAGGCACAGTTTAAATTCAATCTTGGAGAATAGATGGATCTGTGAATGAGGATAAAATCTTATTCCACATCCTGGATGTGTGAAAAATGTAAAATTACTAAATTCAGATTAAATGTGGTCCAAGACTATAGCCCTTTGAATACTGCTGACTACTATTTCCATGCCATGTGGGACGTGATCTTTGCTTGTTCTGGAAATAGGACATATAAATTCTCTCCTCCACATGTGTAGTGAAATCGAGTCATTGTCTTTTGAGATTTTTATACCTGTACTAAGACTGTATGCAGTAGCAGGCTTGCTACTTGCCTGTCTTTGCCCACTAACTCATGAGCTAGTCCTCTCTTTTACTTTTTTTCTTCCATCACAAGATGTATTTTCCCTTCTCTCCCTGTAGCCAAATTAAAAATCTCACCAGGATTTTGGCCTTCTTGAAAAAACAAAGTCAAGAAGATAGCAAATATATGAACAACTTTCTACTTCCTGTCTGGGGAAAAGAAATTCTCCTAAGAAAAAACAAAACCCTATTGTTTGCAATAATGAGAGTGAAATACCCATATTTAGAAAGAGAAATCAATATCTGAAGATATGACTGATATTTTTGAGAAATCCATGAAGGGGAAAAAGTGCCTAAAAGATCATCTGGACAAATAAGGTTAACATATAATTAATACATAAATGTGCTATAATTTTACTTTTAATAAAGAAAGCATAGAGAACATTATAAATGAAAATTAAGGTTAACACTATTTTAAGAAAAGTTTGTATATAGAATTCTAGGTAATGAGGAATATCTTGGGTTTTCAGGAGAGGAATGACCTACTCAAAGCAGTGTTTGGGGAAGAATCTTTCTAGATAGAATGCGGAATAGACTAAAGGAGGAAAATACAAAAACAAGGAAGACTCAGTGGACAGTCAGGAGGACCCATAACTAAGGTTTTTTTTTTTTTGTTGTTGTTTTGTTTTTCCTGAGCTCTCTTTTATGATAACAGGTTGACATATGAGGGAATTTATTATAAATTAATATGTCATTTAGTTATCTGGCATCTTTAGAAGTAAGAAGATACCAAGGAAAAGGAGGTAATAGAAAGAAAGATGACATTGAGGAGGCATTCAGAATGCAAGCAAAATCTCAGAGTTAGGCTGGAAGATATGATCAATTATACATAAAGAACTCAAAAGTACAACTGATATTGTACATCATTTATTATTTTGATAACTGCAGGAAAACACAGATGTCAACACTCTGAATCCACTGCTTAGAATGCAAATTTGATAAATAAGCTAAGCAGTACATAAATCTCCATGTAAATAATTGCCCTCAAATGCCAACAACATTTTGGAAGGTCGAAAGGTGGATACATTTCCACTTTTTTCTTTTCTTCTTTTCTTCTTTTCTTTTCTTCTTTTTTGAATATTTTATTTATTTGTTCATGACAGATGCAGAGAGAGAGAGAGAGGCAAAGACACAGGCAGAGGGAGAAGCAGGCTCCATGCAGGGAGCCTGATGTGGGACTCGACCCCAGGTCTCCAGGATCATACCCTGGGCCGAAGGCAGGCGCTAAACCACTGGGCCACCCAGGGATCCCCAAATTTCCACTTTTTTTTTCTGATTTCTGCTTGTAAGGGAATAATCTGTCATGATACCAAGCAGAATTCTCCACATTTGGAATTATTTTGCCCTTTCTAGGATGTGGTGATTTAGGAGATTCCATTTAAAAGGAGCTTTAGAATTTTCAGATGTTCTAAAATTACTAGATATCCAGATAATAAGATATTCTCTATGTTTGGTAGACTGAAATGCGCAGGTATATTAACAGATATTTTATTATTATACTATTATTATACTCATATAATATAGTAATATTTAGATAGTTTTGTTTTAAATGAGGCATGTAAAGAATGTTTTCATTAGTATTAATGGGTATTGTGTGTATATGTGTGTGTGTGTGTGTGTGTGTGCATAAGGAATGATTTATGAACTCTCATTGCTATTGCCGGCTCTATGGCAAATAGACTGTGATTCATTTTATAAGAATTACATCATTTCTAAAATTAAAGGATTAAAGCTACAACCAGAACTACAAGCAGGTTGATATCACATATGATCTGCAAATGTGTTTTGCTTGTGTCATATTGTTATTTGTTTTATAATAATTTCCAACTTTCAAAAAATGAGACTTCACATCACAGTGTTGGTGTCTTGAACACTTCTTTTGAAAACAATAATTATGTGTGAATTGTTTTGTATGTGCTCTATTTGTATCATACATGCTCAGATAAAAGTACTTTGGGCAATATTTACATCAATGATAGGAAATCTTACAGCAGTCAGACAAAAAAAAAGCATACTTTTGTCAAAGGTTTAGACTTCACTTCTACTTATTTATTATTCAGAACAAGGGCCAAATGGCTATTTGAGTTATAAAAATAACATAACCAGAAAATTTGTGTTAAAAATATTCCCAATGCTAGCATACAAGATACCTAACATAATGAAACAAAATTGCCACCAGTAGTATTATTATCAGGCAGTATAACAGAACTGATAAATTAAATCTCTCATTTTCAAAGAATAAAAGTTTTCAATTCCTTTTCTGCAAAGGATACACTATCAACAGATTGCACATTAATTGCTCCTAGTTACTAATCATCTATTTTAAGAATGATTTCAGCATATCTTTTACTTCCCTTTTATATTTTCTTGCTCTACTTTCTGTGGGTCAATACTCCTTGGAGATCTGTTTCAAAGACATTATGAGAAAATGTAGTAGGAATTCATTGTGGACTTCGCACATGTAAAATAGTGGTATGTGTCTAATAAGGGAGTCACATAGATTGGCACTTTTTAAAAAAGACATTCATGACTGCATAAAATGACATGGAACAACATGAAGGGGGGACCTACAGGCAGCAGGGTTCTAGAAAAATTTAGGAGAAACACAAAAAGATACACAAAAACAGACATTTCCTCTTTCAGACTTTGCATGGTACCATGGGAAGATCCAATGCTAAATGCTGCCATGGTTTTGTTACTGCTCTAAGGAGAAACAGGAAAGAAAAAAAAAATTGAGGATCAGTGGAACTGAACACTCTCCAAAACTTATTCAGTTACATTTGCAATTGCAAACAAAATAACTTTGACAGCTTTACTAACTGGTCAAGAGAATCCAAGAGTCTTGATATATATCCTTATCCTTGTTACCTCACCAAAGTCAGAAAATAGAAATAGAACATGTAGGTCTATCCTTGACTGATCTATTTAGTCCTAAAATTTCACCCTAAGTGGTTGACATCTTAAAAAACAAAACAATAGAAAACAAAAAAAATTAAGAAAGATTACCATAACTCTATTGGTTTTTGTTTCTTTTTTCAGTCTTCTTGGATTCTGAAAAAAAAATGGGCTTTTTTGTATATGCACTTCAGACAGTTTTTCCTCTAAAAAAAGCATCTTCCTGTCTATAGATCTTTTCTTTTACTACTATGACTCTAGAATTTTTTTTTCTTTTAAAATATTTATTTCATGCCCTAATATGTCAGCACTAAGATGCCAAAATATTCTCATGTATATTCTATATCTGGCTTATATATGTTATGAGAACATCTTAAAGCCAGAAACAAAAGAAATCCAAAGACCCTAAATTATTCTCCTATTTTAGATAAAAAATAGTACAATTAAATATACAAATGTAATATTGGGACTACAATATCTTCAAAGAAAATACACTATTATAAGACATACAATATACATGTATATATTTATATATATATATATTTTTCCATTTAATGGAGTCTATGCTAATTCTAGCAAAAGTAAGTATTGGCCCTAACATTCAGGTATTTGAGATCCATTTGGTTCAGTGTGGCTGCAACAAATCTTTTTAGGCCCTTAAATAGCACTCACGCCCTGTTCTTTTAAGCAGTGATCCCACCTGGGGCACTCTGCCACCTAGAGGCATTTGGCAATTGTCACACCTAGGGGATGGTGCTACTGGTCTCTAGTTGGTAGGAGCCAAGGATGCTGCCAGACATCCTACAAAGAAAGCATGGACAGCCCCCAGACAACAGCTAATCAATGGTGCTGAGGTTGAGAAACTGCTTTATAGAGTAGAAAAACTTAGGCAGAAGTGGGGATAACAGAGGTTCTCAAAATTTCTCTTGGGTAGTTGATAAAAATACAGATTCCCCATGTGTCTGTCAGATATTATAAATTATGGTTTGTACTGGAATACAGGGTATGCCCCTTACCCAGGAAGCACCTTTGAGAAGCAGGGACTTAGAAGGAAGCCTGTCATTCCAAGTTCCATGTTTTTTTCCAATTCACCACAAGTTCCTACAGTACTATAGGTATATGATAAATAAATTATAAATGGATTCAGAGTTCACAATAAATTCTTAATCATAGATTATTAATATTGTTAACTAGAAATGTTATCCTTTCTTCTTGAGAGTACTTGGCTTCACCTAATAAGCTACACAGAAGTCACTTTGGCTATTTTCATATAATCATGGTTGTGGCTGCAGAGAAGGATGATTAATATCTCATGTGGTTTCTAGTCAAAGATATAGCTGGAGACACAAAATATTACCTTTGGGTCATGGATTTACAGAGATTTTTCAAGAAACATGCCTGGCAAGACATATCTGGCAGCAATTAACTTGCCATCATTAGAGGTATATTAGTACAAAAAAGAATCACTGCTGATCTTTAATGTGAATTATCTCAAAATGCCAAATTATTGAAATATTTGATCTTATATAAAAACACAGAGTACATAATGCATCAGAATGGGTTTGGGATTTCTATACCAAAAATATTAAGTGACTTGCCAATGAAAGGAAGAACAGTAATAGGAATTTTCTACTTTCATCAGCTTTGTACTTTACCACATGGAGACAGATTCATCAGCCAATTAGCTCTCACTTAAGCAGAAAAGAAATTATATCTTAAAAAGTATCAGTTGTAAATAGCATTCTGTTTATACTCTTTTGCTTCAGAGAAAGAAAAAGCAAAAAGTTTATTGGACTGTTTGAAAACAACAATCTGCTTTTGGAAATTTACATGATAAAAACTTTATTGTTTTTATCAATTTTTTATATTTCTTCCAGGTTCAGTTTTGGAAGACCATGTTTCTACAAATTTTTCCATTTGTTGGCATATAATTTTTCATAGTATTCTCCTATAATTCTTTGTATTAGAAATATTTATTCCTTCAATATCTGAGATGATTATTATAACTCCTTACTACCACAATAAAAGTGACCTTCTAGAATTGTGGGTTTATTTTTAATCAGAAGTGAAATTTTGAATCAAAAGAAAAGAGTTAAAGCTGCTCTTTGGCACTGATTTTACAGGTTGAATAAGTTAGTATGGCTCCTAAGCTTTAGATATGTCATCTCTAAGATCTATAATGCATAAATCAATCTGAGTTTTTTTTTTTAAGATTTTATTTATTTATTTATTCATGAGAGACACAGAGAGTAGAGAGAGACAGAGAGACAGAGACACAGGCAGAGGGAGAAGCAGGCTCCATGCAAGGAGCCGGACGTGAAACTCGATCCTGGGTCTCCAGCATCACGCCCTGGGCTGCAGGTGGCGCTAAACTGCTGAGCCACCCAGCTGCCCTAAAATTATGATGTCACCTCACATCATTGATCTTAGTTGTTTTTTTTTTTTGTTGTTGTTGTTGTTTTCTCATTGGTGAATCAAATCAGTTACAAATAAAAATTTTATTAGTAAGTTATCAAAAAAAAAACCCTTTGCAACTATTTACATACCCTAGGTATGTGCATTCTAGATCCTGAGTCCTACAGTCTTCTAGTGCCAAACAGTAGGTATACATCTGATTAAAAGTTCCAAAAATGGAGTACTTTGGTTTATTTATTTATTTGTTTGCTTTAACTTTGTGAAATGCCTCTTAAATGTATCAGTCTTTGAATACAAATAATTATTTTCAATTTGAGATAGAGATTGATGCTTCATAAAATAGAAACCTCCATAAAATACTATCATTTTTTTCTTATTCACATGAGATGCTCACAACTTTTCTTTCTTCTTCTTCTTCTTCTTCTTCTTCTTCTTCTTCTTCTTCTTCTTCTTTGGTTACTGAGGGTGTGTAGTACAGTTGTATGAACAGGATTTCTTCAATTCAAAGCAATGTATACTAAAGACAATAACAACCATACCCCTTTAATGCAAATTTAGATCAGATATTTTTTTATAGAATTCTGAAATTCGCCTTTATATTCTCTTATATATTGTTGTATTTCCCCATGCATAAAATAAATGCATAAATTTTATTTTGAAAATTATGCTACATATTTTAAAAGTAAAAATATTTCTATTAAGAAGTTTCTATCTGTTAAATGGCTGTGTTGATCGACTGACTGTCTAGAAAATCACATACTCTCTACTGTGTAGATCACAGTCACAGGACTTGATTTCTAATTAGAATCACCACCAGATTTGGAATCACCACAAGATTTAAAACAAAAACAAAAACAAACAAAAGCTGCTGTCTCTAAGTCCCACCTGAGGGATTCTGATTGAATTAGTGTGAAGTGTGGCCCCAGCAGCAGGCTGTTTAAAATCTCCTTAGGTGATTCTAAAGCGCCAAAAAGTCTGAGAATCACTAGTAGAGACAGAATGTGCTATGACAGGAGAGAGGAGAATGGTGGTATCAGAGGTCTGGTTTAATCCAGGAGACCATCCCTGGAGAAGCTAAGAGTTAAATTGTAGAAAAGATAGCATTTGGATTCTCTATGAATTTTAATAGACCAACTCTCAAAGTATGATTTACCAAATTTTCAACCTGTAAAAAGCTTAAGCTAAGAAAGTGAAATTGTCAGAATTTTTATTAGTGCCTCAAAATATTAATAAAAATTATAGTTTGTATTTGTGCAAACTTTAAGACTCGAATGATTAGCTGAGATGCACATGAAGAGAAAAGATCTGAAGAATTTTTGGTGTTAACCTTCGGAGTGGGAGGGCACCTGGGTGGCAAAATAAGTAAAGCATCTGACTCTTGGTTCAGCTGTGGCAGTGATGTCAGCGTCCTGAGATGGAGTCCCCCGGGAGGGGCTGGATGAACACTGGGTGTGCTATATCTTGGCAAATCGAACTTCAATTTAAAAAATGTTAAAAAAAAATAAAAAAAAAACTTTGGTATCAGTATCAGCAGCCTTGGCTTGCATAACTCCAAATGGCAGCTTTTCCCACTTAAACGTCTCATTCCAAGGCATTTGTCAGATTAATCCGCAGGGCTGCCTACACTGCAGCCCAGCCTTAGTACAGGCTTTTATTGCTGTTGTCCCCACACAACTGGTGACATTTATTGTTATCTGGTGTACTGATCAAAGCGGTATTTTCCAGATATGGAATAAGCTGCTTCTGGAATTCAAAAAGGCATACCAGACATTGAGCTTCCTTTTTAGCAACGAGAGGTGCAAGTTAGGGCAGTGCTTCCCTTACTTTGGAAGGGATAATTTAACATGTCCCAGAGTTTAGGACCTCTAAAAATTTCATTGCTATGTATCTTTGTAGGGTATATGCACCACCTTCTAGAGTCCATGTATTTTATCAAGGCTTCCAAGATACTAGTCACTTCTTGCCCATTCAGTTTGCTTAGGAAGGGATTATTATATGGACTATGTGACAGTCTGCTGGATGTCCAGGTGATTTGGATTTTTTTTTTTTTTCGAGATCCATTATAGCAGGTCACTGGAGAGTTAAAAGAGATTAGAGAGTTAACAGAGGATCCTTGGGTGGCTCAGCGGTTTATCGCCTGCCTTCAGCCCAGGACGTTATCCTGGAGTCCCGGAATCGAGTCCCACATCAGGCTCCCTGCATGGGGCCTGCTTCTCCCTCTGCCTGTGTCTCTGCCTCTCTGTCTCTCATGAATAAATAAAATCTTAAAAACAGAGAGAGAGAGAGAGAGAGAGAGAGAGAGAGAGAGAGAGAGAGTTAACATAGATGTAGAGTGTGCATGTATACTCCTGTCCATTCCAAGTGAATGTAAAGTGTTCTGATAGGGACGATTATCCTTTTGTCTCTGGAGAGACCATCATCTCTGTAACAGGACCTACATTAAAGGGATCCAGTGCCATCAGTGGCAAGACGATGGCAATGGCAATATCGCCTGAGGTCAGATCAGGAGTTTGTATAGCCTGATGCGAATGATGAGGACGATTGGCTCCTCTGTGTTTTGGGTTACCAGAAACACAAGGCGGGAGGGAGTGAGATGGACTGAATCCCTAACTGAATGCTGGAGGACAAAACCACAGAAACGGTATTTCGGATTGCTGGACTTGCTTTTGCCTGCTAGAGCAAAACGGTCATTTAGAAAGGGAAATGCCCAGCTGTCCTTGCAACAGTTCATTCTTCCGCGCATGCAACACAATCATGTTACTGTGCGCCTACTGTGTTTAGGATTCCGAGGTCAGAGATGCAACCTTCTTCCTCGAGTAGCTCTGCCTTACTTGGAGTGTCTGCAACATGCAATCCTGAAGACACTTGCTGAGGGGGCACCGAACCCAAACTGAGAGATGTCATCTGGACTAATTCAATGTCAGGACCAATGACAAGTGACAGTCATCCTAGTTTTTGTTTTTGTTTTTTTTTAAGATTTTATTCATTTATTCATGAGATCCAGAGAGAGGCAGAGACAGGCAGAGGGAGAACCAGGCTCCATGTGGGGAGCCCGACTCGGGACTTGATCCCGGGTCTCCAGGATCACACCCTGGGCCGAAGGTGGTGCTAAACCGCTGAGCCACCCAGGGATCCCCCAGTCACCCTATTTGGATAGTAAGTTTACATTACGGAGCTATTAATGGGTCTCTCCCCACCCACCGTCCTAGGATTGGGCAGTAAGCAATCATGTGTGTGACTGCGCCCTACTTTGAGGCTCTGAACAATTACCCTCGTGGCACAGCCGATGGAGGCTCCACCCCGCCCCCACCCCACCTCGGAGCACGGAGCGGGCGCGCGCGGGCGGGGAGCGGGGAGCCCGGCGGGTCCCGAGACACAGGCAGAGGGAGGAGCAGGCTCCATGCAGGGAGCCCGACGTGGGACTCGATCCTGGGACTCCAGGATCACACCCTGGGTGGAAGGCGGGCCCTTAAACCGCTGAGCCACCCAGGCTGCCCGAGAAACCTTTATCTTAGCCTATTTCTCAAGCATTTTTTTTTTTCTTTAATCCAAGTAAGTGTACCTATGCCTGAGTTAAAAATGTAGGAGATTTTAAAAGAGAAAGATCAACTCTGTTTTCCTAGTCAACCCAAGAAGGTCCAGGTTGAGGTAGTGTGAATTCTGTTCCATTAGGTACAAAAAAGGCTTTTAGTTATTTTGTTTGTTTGTTTGTTAAGACCACTTCTTTTTACTCTGATGTAATTTTTAAAAGCCTCTCTTTCGTAACAAGAGGACCCTCTCCTTAAAACCATCCAAAATTGCAATCAATTGGTAATTGTTCATTTTCCCTTTGACTAGTTTGGTAGAATCACATAAAAAGTTTCCATCCCTTTCTAGTGTTTAAATACAAATCAGTACAAGCCAATACAAATAAATATGAATATAAACACAAATACAAATTAGAGTGCATTGACAGGAGTTTCCATATTCCATTTAATGTATCGAGCCTGGAAAATGTCTCATAATGTCTCAGAGTATTTTTCCTACCCTCCGTCTTGAAAGGTTCTAGAGGTGGGAGTTTTCTTGAATGTACTCCATGCAACAGCATAGTTAATTACCATGTTACAATTTTACCCACTTTTCCTCTGACAAAAGCATGTTTTGTATTGGGTTCTAAATGTTACTAAATTACTTTAGCAATTTTGTGTAATGTACTTTAAGGCCTCCATAGTTAATTTTGTGCAAGGTATTGTCAATAACTAATTAATATGTTTTGATTATTGGAAAGAACCTAATGTTCACTAGCTACTGATAAATATATTCCATGTGGCATTCTTTTTATTTATTTTTTTCTTTCACATCAGTTGTGTGACTAACTCCAGGATGATTTTGTTTGACTTCTGAATTTTATTACATCCAGGCATAATTTCAGGTGTTGGAGAAACCAAAATAGGTAAGTTACATTGACAAATAAGTGCAATTCTTTGCTGATTTTTCAAAAATCTTGTAATCAATATTTTGCAAGACTTTACAGAATGTACTTTTGCAGAAATTTGGTTTTAACATTGTGTACATGATATGACTTGTGATTCCAAAAAGCAATTGGTGACTCTAGTGTTTTTTTAAACAGCTTTAAAACAAAAGAAAACAAAAAATGGTGGCAAATGATTTCTTTGTCAAGTCTTGAGGATGAAGGGAAAAAATATAGATGTATATAATTAATAAATATATATTGTATATAATTAATAATATATATGTAACATTTATGGATATTCTAAAATAGAGAAATTATCAAAATCCTAAAATAGAAAAATTAGATCCTCAAACGGTATGCAATGAAAGGTACATTCTACACTTAATATGCCGGTTACATGATGGTTCAGTTACTACCATTCAGTGTTTGAATATGATTGATGGAAGTGTTCATTCATTGAAAATGGTTTGACTTAAAGACTATGTGGCTGAGCTCCTTTTTGTGAATTTTAGTGGTGGCTCTTTATTCACTTAAGTATTCACTGGGCTGCTGTGATGTCAGGCTCTGTGTTATGTCATGCCCTATCATACTGTTATGCTCTTTTCTACTTAAGAGCATAGAGAGATAAACAAACCTCCTCCTCCTCCTGCTCCTCCTCCTCCTCCTTTTCCAAACCTTATAGAAGCTTTCTGCAGGACAGGGATAATCATACAGCTTATTGATTAAATAGAGCTGAAATACATACTACAGCTGGAAGATAATGCTTGAGGTGAGACTGTGTAGCAAGGAGAAATGACCAATCTGAGCAAAGAGAGAAGCTTTTCTGAGGCAGGAATATTTATTTTTAAAGATGTTATTTATGTGAGAGAGAGAGAGCACAAGAGAGCAAGCATGGGGGAAAGTGGGTGGCGGGAGGCAGGGGTTGGGAGGGAGAGAAAGAAGCAGATTCCCCACTGAGCAGGAAGCCTGATTAAGACCTAAGCCAAAGGCAGATGCTGAACCAAATGAGCCACCCAGGCACCCCTCTGAGGCAGGAACATTTCAATGTAGACCCAAGGGATTGAGAATATGAAGCCAAAATGAGTGTGGAAGAAAGAATCTATGCAAAGGAAGTGGCTGTGAGAACACCCTGAGTCAGAAGACACTGGCTCATTTGGGGAATTGAGAAAGGACCCCTTTGCCTGGAACTTAATCTTATTAGAGGGTGCATCACATATTCATTCTGAGACCTAAGGTGGAGAGGGGGCACAATGCCCTGGGACTTAAGGGACAGGTCAAATAATTCAATTAGCAAATATGATATAATTATGGGGAAAAAAACTATAAAGGATTGAAATGACTGTGTGTTACTGCTCGGCCTTACCAAATTTGGAAGGCTAGAGAAGACTTTAGGGGAAATTGTGTGGAGGAACATAATTTTCCACATGCACATGCTCTCCTAGGGATGTCCCACCAGTGGAGGGGTCACAAGGAAGCAAGACCTTTGCATCCACCTGCTGCTATAGTGCCCTGCCCTGCAGAAGAAATGACAGCAGCAGATCAGTCTCTTCTAAAGTTTTCAAAGCAAACAGAGACAGAGGAGAGATGAGTAGTAGCTATTGCAGGACTAGGTCTCGATAGGGACATTTTCTGAGAGTCACATCAAAGATTAAATTGGGCCACAGCACAGTGCAGTTGAATAAAATAATTGCAGAAAGTCTTGATTTTTCGGGTTAATGTTAATGTATCATTATGTGCATTGGACCGAATGTATACACTGCATACATTTATACATGTATATATTGGACCAAATATCACCCCCAGGTACACTAGTAAATGTTTAACTACCTGCTCTCCAGAAAACAAACAGATATATATATAATGATATAATGATATATAATTTAACTTCTGTGATGAAAAGACGCCCACCTAAGTATTCCAACCTATCACTCTAAAGTTACTGAACATGGATTTAGGAAGTTTTGGTACTTTTTTTTTTTTTTTGAGCTAGTACACTACTGCACTACCTTTGAGTTCAGAAAGAGCCATGGAATATTTAATTAAAAAGAAAATGTGATTTAGCATTTTAAAATCTTCCCAAAGGAAAAAAATGTCCTTGAAGTTTTTTCTAATGTCATCCATAAATGGTAAGAGCAAATACATTTCTGCACAATTACAGATAATAATCATAAAAGTGACATGCCTTTCACTTCTGACATTAAGAAACGCTAGTATGTGAAATGTAAAATGTTGGGATTTATTTTATATCCAGTCAAAAACACTTGATAAACACATTTAAAAATTAAAATTGTAATACAGCCATAAAAAGATGTAAGATACTTTACCCTGCCTTTATAACCCGTGATATAATCATAATAAATTGTGTAATACTTAAAAATGCAATATCATTGACTATTATTTATATGAAGAAACTTCAGTTTCAGTTAGAGCTTTACTTAATTTTTCTACTTATATTTACTTAAATTACACAGGTAGATACGGAGCTATCACATAGACTATGTCCCTCACATACATCGCTTTCCCATACTGTCCCTTTCTTTTTCTAAATCTTACTCCTCTTTTTTTTTTAAGATTTTATTTATTCATGAAAGACACAGAGAGAGAGGCAGAGACATAGGCAGAGGGAGAAGCAGGCTCCCTATGGGGATCCCGCTGCTGGACTACATCCCAGGATCCCGAGATCCCTACCTGAGCCCTCAGTCCTGACCTGAGCAGATGCTTAACCACTGAGACACCCAGCCGTCTCTCCTCTTTCATGGCTCTGCAGATTGGAACATTACATTAATTTCCCTGAGAACCCTGATCTTTTTTTCTTCTCCCATGACCATTATCTATCTCTACAATCTTAGTCACTGTCTTTGCTTCATAACTGAAAAGCCTCAATGGAATTTATACGGATACACACTTTCATACACATATACCTATATATACATTTTGTACATAGAAACACACACACACATATATATATATATATACACCTATGTATATATTTTTATATCCAGGGAAATGTTTATGTATTAGATATATTTAGATATATATATAGATAGATAGATATGCAGTATTTATTCAATAAGTGAACTGAAATACATATTTCATATATAATATATATTTTATAATATAAATAATATAATTATAAAATAAATTGTCTCTGTTATCTATTGCTACATATCAAACAATTCTACAATTTGGTGGCTTGGACAGTACCATTTTAATACCTCTCCTGGTTCTATTGATTAACTGGAATCAACTGGGCAGCTCTCTTCCTGGTCTCACTTGGGTCTCATGTAATTGCAGTTGGATGGCACTTGGGGCTGGGTCAGTGGGACTGCTGATTGCTTTCCTTTGGCAAGGAATCTTCACAGCTTCCCCTGCCCACATGAGATCTCAGAGTGTTCTCTTTGGCAGGACAGTTGACTGCTTACTGAAATGGAATCTGCCCATCCTTCTTAAGGTTTAGTCTGGAAGGGGTGGCTATGTTGCTTTCCCCACCTCCTATGGTTTAAGCTCTTACAGGGACAGCTCTGATTCCAGGAGAGGAGAAATAAATAGTACATCTTGACTGGGGAAGTGACAAAGAATTTGTGGCCATCTTTAATACACCATAGTATTCTTGACTAATAATCCTGTAGGTGAAAATCACAGAGTATTAGAGCCATAAGTTTCCTAGCAATAATTTAATCAAATGCCATGAATTTACAAGAAAAGGCACAGGAGATATAAAGGAGATATTTGAGTCAATGACTCTGACTTAAAATTTTTATGTTTCATAGCACTTACCAAACTGCCATTTAGTACGTATGTTAATCTGAGTATTTAGATAAACAGAGATTGATATGGAATTACATTGTTAAGATTTATTAGGGAGAACACTAGGGAGAGAAAATTGGGGAAAGGGAGGTGAGAAAGGCTGAGGGAGCCATCTGACCCACCACTCAGGTCTGATCCTGAGTAAAGGAAAGAGGGAAAGGGGAAAGGTGGTTTTGGTGGAAGCACCTTTGGTGCAATACTAAGAAAAGGTTAATAAAGCTTGAAAGAATCCTCAGGGAACCCTTAAATTAGAATCATCATCAGAAGACTCCTGAGTCTCCCAGGAATTCTCTGCTTCATTTAGTCATTGGCTGGGAGCAGCCTGTGGAAAGTATGGCCTCCATACAAACATGGTGAAGGGTTGCAAAGCTCAGCAGCTGGAGCTGTCTGGCAATTATGCTCCAAGACTTGTTTTTTGGAGAAATGTATTCTCATGGCCAAAACATCAATGATCAAGAAATACTTGATAACATGGATTTATGAAAAATGCAAAGATTATGAGGTCTTTTTTTAAGAAGTACTAAATTACTTAGTTGTAGAAACTTAAGTTTTAACAGTCACTAAAACTTGAGAGGGAGTTTATAATATACAACAGGATATTTCATGAGATTTTAACTATTTCTGGTAAGTAAAAATAATTAAAATACTTTTTTACACAATATACTTTCACAGAAAAACAGAAATGGAATATTACAAAGGATTACAGCAGTAGATACTTCATTTGACATACATGACAACTTTGTGTTCTGTAATTAGAGTTCATTTTGTCTTTGCAAGTGTTTAATTTTTTATATCTACAAGACTATCTTGATGTAAGATAAACATACCTATATAAATACACATTTCTAAAACAATAAATTAGATTCTGGTACCCTATTTGCATTGCAAAATGGCCACAAGTTTTTTGTTCTACTAAATTAAAAATGTGAATGCACTGACAGAAGACATCATGCATAAAACTTCACTAAGAAAAAAAAATCTATTGTTTTAAGTGAGGCACTTACTGAAATACTTCTAAACTTTCCAGAACATTCAGTATGTGTAATCATGTAAGTGGTGTGGCTAAGATTTACATGCTGCCTACCCCTGTGAAAAAAAAATGGTGGTATATTGTGCATATGTCATTCCTGGAATCTTACATCTGTATTAGTTACAAGATTTGGTGCTCAGTGCAGTGAGATGAAGAAAAATCTTTATGGGTCCACTTCAAGTCTTACCTATAGTGGGGATTGAGACCTCCAACAAGGGGTTGGTCTCTACACTATTCAGTAGAACTCTGAGTGTTCTTTTAAAAAAAAACATTCCTGAGAAACAGAGAGAGAGAGGCAGAGACATAGGCAGAGGGAGAAGCAGGCTTCTCACAGGGAACCCTGTGCTGGACTCAGTTCCAGGACTTCAGGATCACACCCTGAGACAAAGGCCGACGCTCAACTGCTGAGCCACCCAGGTGCCCAGGTGCCCCAACTATGAGTGTTCTCAGACAACCGTCCCACCTGAAGCTTTTGTTCTGCCTCTTCCAAGTTGGCATCCAGATCTGGGAGGAGGAGAGTTTCCTTCTTACCAGAAGTGGTTCATTTCTCTAATAGTCTTCCACTTCTCAAGTTAGCAGGATTAATACTTCAGACTGAATATTTTATAATATATTCTACTATTCAGAATATATTTTACTTGAGCTATACACTTTGGGTATGCTGAAAATTATATTATTTATATTATTTATTATTTTGGCCTTCTACCTGTACAATGTCTAATAGAGGAAAGTTAACTGTTTGAGATGGATTCACAAGTGGACTGTGGTGATTTCTGACACTTGATAGGGGACAGTGCCAATGACGCCTTTAGGTTCCTTGAGGATGAACTCCATTGTCTGGATGTTTTTGGACAGCCAGAAGTCATCCTTTTTCAAGAAAGTCAAAACTTTGGTTTTCAAATCAGACTGACTCCAGCATCAATTAAAATTAGTCTGGAAAAGGGGCATCTTCCAACAATTAAAGGCATATTACATAAATATATACTCAGTATTTATGAGATTATGTTAATACATGTAAATTGGGTCCTTGAGATCAAGACCTTCTAAATTAATACATGTAGAACACATTATGGATGTCATTGGATTCCACAAAATCAATGAAAAACCTATAATCTTTTAATTGAAAGCTTTCCCCTTTTCTACTTATGTACACCTTGCTGCAACAAAGGATTGTCTACTCATTTACATTCTCTGCTATTCCTTGTGACCAAATCTTCTATGTTTGATGATAGTGCCTTACTTAAATTGACTGGAAAGTTTTTCTCAGATGACTCATTCACAAATCATGAACTAATCAATAAAAAATATTTCCCAAGGTAATGACCCCGGAAGCCCATTATCTCCCACCTCTAAAGGCATTTTGTTTGCTACCATCACACACATGGGGTTTTATGTTGGAATTCAGTGAGCCTTTTTTTTTTTTTGGCAGCATTTGAAATTTGTTGGAAAAGAGCATCTTCATAGATGTCATCTCCTCCTTCTCAGGGAAGTAACTGGCACTATCTTTGGATTAGCCCATTGTTGCGAATATTGATGATCTTTGAAAGGAAGGAGAAAGCAATGATGATTGGCAATGATGCCAAATTTCAAATTTTATTTCTCTAACTCAGATCAAACA
Source organism: Nyctereutes procyonoides (assembly GCF_905146905.1). Taxonomy (NCBI): domain Eukaryota; kingdom Metazoa; phylum Chordata; class Mammalia; order Carnivora; family Canidae; genus Nyctereutes; species Nyctereutes procyonoides. The sequence continues at coordinate 2,161,126 of NW_026575130.1, forward strand.
AGTATATCATATACTTGTCTCTGAATTATGAAAACTGAAGACATTATCAAAGCATATAGTGTGTCACAATCTTAAATTTGTTCTCTATGTGGACCCACAATTACAAAGTAGATACCATTTGTTAAAAATCCCTTTGAGAAGGGGGAAAATTAACAAGGCAGGAAACCACAAATGTTGGAGGGGATGTGGAGAAAGGGGAACCCTCTTGCACTGTTGGTGGGAATGTGAACTGGTACAGCCCCTCTGGAAAACTGTGTGGAGGTTCCTCAAAGAGTTAAAAATAGACCTGCCCTACGACCCAGCAATTGCACTGCTGGGGATTTACCCCAAAGAGACAGATGCAATGAAACGCCGGGACACCTGCACCCCGATATTTCTAGCAGCAATGTCCACAATAGCCAAACTGTGGATGGAGCCTCAGTGTCTATCAAAAGATGAATGGATAAAGAAGATGTGGTTTATGTATACAATGGAATATTAGTCATTAGAAACGACAAATACCCACCTTTTGCTTCAACGTGGAGGGAACTGGAGAATATTATGCTGAGTGAAATAAGTCAATTGGAGGACAAACATTATATGGTCACATTCATTTGGAGAATATAAAAAATAGTGAAAGGGAATAAAGGGGAAAGGAGAAAAAATGAGAGGGGAATATCAGAAAGGGAGACAGAACATGAGAGACTCCTAACTCTGGGAAATGAACAAGGGGTGGTGGAAAGGGAGGTGGGCGGGGTGTGGGGGTGACTGGGTGACAGGCACTGAGGGGGCACTTGATGGGATGAGCACTGGGTGTTATGCTATATGTTGGCAAATTGAACTCCAATTAAAAATATATATTAAAAAAAAGAAAAAACGAGAAAAAAAATAAACAGAGCCATTGGCAGTAAAAAAAAAAAAAAATCCCTTTGAGGAAATGACCATTAAAGCATGTTACTAGTCTAATCAGCTTAAATATGAAATCAGGATTGCTATATTTTAATGATAATTATATAATCAGTGTTTAATTTATTAAACTCATTTTTTTGGAAAGCTGAGTATGCTATTTTCTGTTACATTATTTTAGAACTCTGAAAATTAGCTTAACTAGGAAGAGATGCATACAGAATTATTTGTGTACAAAATGTGAAGATTTAAACTGGCTTTTCAAATTTATAAAACACCCCCTGGGTATACAAATGAAGACCATTGTGCTGTGTCTAAATTACATTATATTTTTCATTTTATAAAACTACAGTATGCAAATAAACACAATTATTTGAAGATGTTTGATATTTTGAATGTGTTCTGTTACATAATTACCCATGGTTTATTACCAAAATTTAACTAAAAGTTATTTACAATCCTTTTAGTTTTCAACCACATCACTGGATGACCTTATCTATTTAGTTTTAGAATTGGTAGTGTGGCCATTAATATGTTTTTGTGAAAACACAATTTTATTCAAAGAAGATAATGCCTTTGTGCATGCGAGGTAAAGCCATTTCTTAAGAGTACGCATGGGGATCCCTGGGTGACGCAGCGATTTAGCGCCTGCCTTTGGCCCAGGGTGCGATCCTGGAGACCCGGGATCGAATCCCACGTTGGGCTCCTGGTGTATGGAGCCTGCTTCTGTCTCTGCCTCTCTCTCTCTCTCTCTGTGACTATCATAAATAAATAAAATTTAAAAAAAGTATGCAATGTAAGAAACCCACCAAACACATTCTGGAGGCATTGAATAAATGTAAAATATTTTATCACCTGCTCATCATTAGAACACACATGTTTTCTAAATTACAGAGGGATTGAAAATATATGTTTGGTATTATTTAAATTTCAATCTAACTCTTAATTACATTACTTGAAATAACTCTAATTAATTGCTCTAATTCTAAATAATACATTTGATTGTATCTCAAAAAGCAAATTCCATGAACAAGGAGTCCCCAGTAACATTTGAGATCTTCATGATCTTGAGCCCATAATGTTCAAATTTTTAGCAGCTGTTATTGTCACATCTTGAGCCAGGCACAGGTGATTAACATGATACAATAATTAGGAGACATGGCTTTCATTTAAAGTGCCTAATAGGGGAGATAGACTGATGGATAGATGAAAATAGCTTAATAAATTGATAGATTGCATGTCTACTAGTAAAGATGTCCTTCAGTTTTGATTAAGAACAGGTTTTTGGAAGAGGCTATGGAGAAAAGTGTACTTTTTGCTGTGTTCTTGAAACTATACATATGAAGGATAGAACATGAATGCAAGGCCACACTAATATGAGAGAGAAATCTATAACAGAGATTCAGACAAGATGATAACTATTTAAAAGTGACAGGGGGTCATAAGAATGGAGAGGAAAGAGAAACAAAAGGAAAATCTGGGTGGTAATATTTTACCACCCAAAATGTAAGAACATTTTGGTGATTGTGTAGATGTTGTTTGTAATAAAGAATTAAACTCTCTTTTTGATGTTTGACTGAAAAAGTTTTCGACTCTCACGTTTGTCTTCTTGTTCCCCACACCTGGCAGGCTGATAAGGAAGCCCGACTGTTTCACTGTTGATATCTGCAGGAGACTCAAATTACGGGATTGGCCTGCCTATTATGGGAATCCTCAGCCAGACCCATCCCCTGACCAAAAGAAAATCCCCTGCCCGGGCTGCTTGACTATCTATCCCTCTAGCACTTGTGGACCTTCTTGAGATTGCTCTGCTTATCCCAGAGACTCTGATTATATAAGTAGTAAACCATTTTGTACCTTTTTGGTGTTTGTGGTGTCATATGTCTCCACATACAAACCAAATTTTGGTGGAGTTTCCTTCCGTTTTTCCAGAGGCAGGCTATAACAATGTTGAAGAGCATTTAATCGAGCATGACTTCCAGATTTTTGTTATAGACTATGACATGTTGAAGGAAGAGGCTGGATTATAATGAAGTTCATTAGAGGTGACAATGACTTTTTCAGTTTTATACCTATTGAATCTATGGTTCCTGTTTAGCTATTTAGTCCATTTTTGGCTCTTGAAATTGAAAGAGGGAATATAGCTTTCAAAGTCATCTTGATAAAAAGAATAGTTGAAAGCATGGGAAAGTTCCAATTTAGCCAACTAAAGTGTTTTTAGAGTAAAATAAGAGGAATTATCTCTAATTCGTACAATTTCACTTTTTCTTTTAGCTAAGTGTCTATGGAAATAATAGCAAAAGCAAGTTATCCATTTGTACATGTTTCAAATGAAAATGCCATTCAGTATTAAGTTAAAATAATGATAGCAATCTTATGTAACCCTTCAAGTTTTTTCCCCAAGTTTTAAGATTTTGAAGGTAATTTTAGAACTAAACCAGAAGCTTCTGGTAGTTTCTGCAGCTGACTTCTACAATGTGCTAATTACAAGTATTCTTTTACATTTAAAATGTTTTAGTAGCATGGATGTGTGCAGAACTAGATATTGGTGAGGTACACTCTGTGCCAAGTTCTGTGCTAAAGCTCTCCACATAGATCATCTCCTTAACTCACAACATCCATTTTACATTTAGGAAAACAGAGGTACAAAAGAAAATATAATATGCAAGTTCTAAATAACTGAATTTTCAATTTAAAAATGAAGGGGAGTGGCTGCACTAGTTCACATTCCCACCAACAGTGTAAGAGGCTTCCCCTTTCTCCACATCCTCTCCAACATTTGTGGTTTCCTGTCTTTAATCTTCACCATTCTCACTGGTGTGAGGTGGTATCTCATTGTGGTTTTGATTTGTATTTCCCTGATGGCAAGTGATGCAGAGCATTTTCTCATGTGCGTGTTGGCCATGTCTATGTCTTCCTCTGTGAGATTTCTCTTCATGTCTTTTGCCCATTTCATGATTGGATTGTTTGTTTCTTTGGTGTTGAGTTTAATAAGTTCTTTATAGATCCTGGAAACTAGCCCTTTATCTGATATGTCATTTGCAAATATCTTCTCCCATTCTGTAGGTTGTCTTTTAGTTTTGTTGACTGTATCCTTTGCTGTGCAAAAACTTCTTATCTTGATGAAGTCCCAATAGTTCATTTTTGCTTTTGTTTCTCTTGCCTTCATGGATGAATCTTGCAAGAAGTTGCTGTGGCCGAGTTCAAAAAGGGTGTTGCCTGTGTTCTCCTCTAGGATTTTGATGGAATCTTGTCTCACATTTAGATCTTTCATCCATTTTGAGTTTATCTTTGTGTATGGTGAATGGGAGTGGTCTAGTTTCATTCTTCTGCATGTGGATGTCCAATTTTCCCAGCACCATTTATTGAAGAGACTGTCTTTCTTCCAGTGGATAGTCTTTCCTCCTTTATCGAATATTAGTTGACCATAAAGTTCAGGGTCCACTTCTGGGTTCTCTATTCTGTTCCAATGATCTATGTGTCTGCTTTTGTGCCAGTACCACACTGTCTTGATGACCACAGCTTTGTAGTACAACCTGAAATCTGGCATTCTGATGTCCCCAGCTATGGTTTTCTTTTTTAAAATTCCCCTGGCTATTCGGGGTCTTTTCTGATTCCACACAAATCTTAAAATAATTTGTTCTAACTCTCTGAAGAAAGTCCATGGTATTTTGATAGGGATTGCATTAAACGTGTAAATTGCCCTGGGTAACATTGACATTTTCACAATATTAATTCTTCTAATCCATGAGCATGGAATATTTTTCCATCTCTTCGTGTCTTCCTCAATTTCTTTCAGAAGTGTTCTATAGTTTTTAGGGTATAGATCCTTTACCTCTTTGGTTAGGTTTATTCCTAGGTATCTTATGCTTTTGGGCGCAATTGCAAATGGTATTGACTCCTTAATTTCTCTTTCTTCAGTCTCATTGTTAGTGTATAAAATGCCACTGACTTCTGGGCATTGATTTTGTATCCTGCCATGCTGCCAAATTGCTGTATAAGTTCTAGCAATCTTGGGGTGGAGTCTTTTGGGTTTTCTACGTAGAGTATCATGTCATCGGCGAAGAGGGAGAGTTTGACTTCTTTGCCCATTTGAAGGCCTTTTATTTCTTTTTGTTGCCTGATTGCTGAGGCTAGGACTTCTAGTACTATGTTGAATAGCAGTGGTGAGAGTGGAGATCCCTGTCTGTGTGGAGGTTCCTCAAAGAGTTAAAAATAGACCTGCCCTACGATCCAGCAATTGCACTGTTGGGGATTTACCTCAAAGAGACAGATGCAATGAAACGCCGGGACACCTGCACCCCGATGTTTCTAGCAGCAATGTACACAATAGCCAAACTGTGGAAGGAGCCTCGGTGCCCATTGAAAGATGAATGGATAAAGAAGATGTGGTTTATGTATACAATGGAATATTCCTCAGCCATTAGAAACCACAAATACCCACCATTTGCTTCGACGTGGATGGACCTGGAGGGTATTATGCTGAGTGAAGTAAGTCAATCGGAGAAGGACAAACATTATATGGTCTCATTCATTTGGGGAATATAAAAAATAGTGAAAGGGAATAAAGGGGAAAGGAGAAAAAATGAGAGGGAAATATCAGAAAGGGCGACGGAATATGAAAGACTCCTAACTCTGGGAAACGAACTAGGGGTGGTGGAAGGGGAGGAGGGCGGGGTGTGGGGGTGACGGTGATGGGCACTGAGGTGGGCACTTGACGGGATGAGCACTGGGTGTTCTGCTATATGTTGGCAAATTGAACACCAATAAAAAATAAATTTATTAAAAAATGAAGGGGAAATATGGGTATTGTGTGTCCCTGGCAATACATCAACAGTTCTTTAAGGCCTGTACATTAAACAATAGTCACCTGCTAGACATTCTTTAGAAAACAGACTTCAGTAGTAAAAAGGAAAATAACCATAAAGAGCAAAAGATACAGCTTGGGGTATCACCTAAAGCAATGATAAAAAGATATAGACAATTGATAATTCGCATAACTGACACTTTTTGATGTACTATGTTGACTTTGTGGCAGCAGTTGTGGGGGAGTGTGTGAGTATGAAGAGAGTTGTGCAAAGGGAAGAAAGAAAAGTAAACCTGCTCTAAACTAAGAAAAACTAATAAATATACATTCCGAAGACAGGTGCTGAACACAATTTAAATATTTCGCTCCTGGCTTGAAAAATGAACCTCAGCACTAGATTCACAGAACAGTTGGGTAGTGCAGGAAAACGCTTTACAACTTAATTGCATGCTCATAAAGCCAATTGGCTGGTTTGCAAATTTATGCAACGTTTATACCTGGTAAATTGGGTGAGGGCAGGTATGAAAGGAAAGAAAGGTTTCATTTACTCAGAAAGAACTCCTGGTTAATAAATTGTAACAAGCGTTTGTAGGAAACAGAAGCTGAACAAAGCCAGAGGCAAAGTGACATTATGTTTTTCCGTTTTAAATGTACATAATTAGCACAATCCACCCTCATGGGACAGAAAACCATGAGACTGTCAGTCTTTGCCTCTGAATCCCAATATAAGCAACACATTAATACAAAGTAAGACATCCTTCCCTTACCTGTCAAAAAAAAATCAAGTGGTCAGATATAGGCCTTCTCCTAGAAAAGACAAAATAAAAACATTTCTCTAACTCAGTGTATTTTTTAAGACTTTATTTTTTGAAAGTAGTTTTACATTCACAACAAACTTGAGAAGGTACACAGACTTCCCAGATATACCCTTCCCCCCAAAATGTATAGCCTCCCCATTAATAACCTCCCCCACCACAACGGTACATCTATTAGAACTGAGGAACCTATACTAACACATCATAATCATCTAAAACCTATAGTTTACCTTAGACTTCACTCTTGGTGTTGCACACCGTATAGGTTTGCACACACGTATAATATGATTGTATCGACCACTATAGTGTTCTTCAGAGTTGATTCACTATCCTAAAAATACTCTATGCTTTATCTACCTAGAGCCCTCATGATTCCTGGTAATCCCTGATCTTTTTACTGCTGCCATAGTTTTGCCTTTTCCAGAATGCCCTATAATTGGAATTATGCAATACATAGGATTTTCAACTTAGCTTCTCACACTTGACATGTATTGAAGGTTTTCTCCATGTCTTTCTATGGCTTGAGAACTCATTTCTTTGTAGTGCTAAATAATATTCCATTGCTTGGATGTGTCACAGTTTATTTATCCATTCACTAACTGAAGGACATCTTTGTTGCTTCCAAACTTTGACAATTGTGAATAAAGCTGCTGTAAATGTTCGTGTGTAGTTTGTGTGTGGACATAAATGTCAACTCCTTTGGGAAATACCAAGGAACACATTTGCTGGATCATGTGGTAAGAGTATGTTTAGTTGCATAAGAAACTGCCAAATTCTTGTATTCCCACTAGCAAAGAATAATATAATTTGTAGGATTCCTATTGCTCCACATTCTCCCCAGTATTTGATGTTGTCAGTTTTCTAGAATTTGGTCATTTTTTTAAGATTTTATTTACTTATTCACGAGACACACACACAGAGAGAGAGAGAGAGAGAGAGAGAGAGAGAGAGAGAGAGGCAGAGACACAGGCAGAGGGAGAAGCAGGCTCCATGCAGGGAGCGCAACGTGGGACTCGACCCGGGTCTCCAGGATCACACCTGGGCTGCAGGTGGCGCTAACCCGCTGAGCCACCCGGGCTGCCCGATTTTGGTCATTCTAATAGATTTATAGTAAGTGACAAATTATTGTCTTAATTTGCATTTTCCTGATAACCTAGGATGTAGATCATTATTTCATATGCTTATCTGTCATCTATATAATCTTTGGTGAGGTGTCTGTTGAGGTTTTGGGCCCCTGCTCTAAATCAGGTGGTTGTTTTAATAGTTCTTCATCTATTTTGATTAATGGTTCGTTTTCAGAGGTGTCTTTTACAAGTATTTATTCCCACTCTTGTCCTGGCTTATAATTCTCTTGTCATTGTTTTTTGCAGAATAGAAGTTTAAAATTTAATGAAGTCCAGCTTATCAATTGTTTTATGACTCATGCCTTTGATGTTGTATCTAAAATGTCATTGCCATACCTAGGTTTTCTCCTATGTTTTATTTTAGGATTTTTATAGTTTTGCATTTTGCATTTAGGACATTGATCAAATCCATAGTGAGTTATTTTTTGTGAAGGGTATAAGGGTTCATTTCCTTGGCATAAGTGGTTCCAATACCACTTATTGAAAAGACTGTTTTACTTCATTGTATTGCCTTTGTTCCTTTGTCAAAGACCAGTTAGATCTACTTATGGGAGTCTGTTATGAGCTCTCTGCTTTGTCCATGGATCTGTTTTTTTTTTTTAAACCAATACTACACTGTTTTAATTACTGTAGCTTTGGGGTAAGTCTGGAGTTCAGATATGTCCCTTCCAACCTTGTTTCTCTCCTTTACTATTGTGTTGGCTATTCTGGGTCTTTCACCTTTCCACAAATAAATTTCAGAATGAGTTTATCAGTATAGAAAAATAACTTGCTGGACTCTGACTGAGATCACATTAATTGTATGTTGATCAATCTTGAACAGACATTTTGACAAAATTGAGACTTCTTATCAATGAGTGTGGAATATCTCTCCATTTATTTAGTTCCTTATTTCATTCAAGTTGTGTAGTTTTCCTCGTGTAGATTTTGTACATATTTTGTTAGATTTACACATAAGTACTTCATTTTTGGTTTTGCTAATGGAAATAACAATGTGTCTTTTAATTACCAATTCTGCTTGTTCCATGCTGGCATATAGCAAAGTGTTTGACTTTTATAGGTTAGCTTTGTATCCCGGCAACCTTGTCATAGTCGTTCATCAGGTCCAGGAGTTTATTTGTTTGTTCAGATTTTCCACATAGACAAAAACAAGTAATCTGAGGACATAGATGTACGTAGGTCTTCCTTCCTAATCTATATGTATTTTGTTACCGTCTCTGTGTCTTACTATATTAACTAGTATTCTTCATTATGATATTGAAAGGGATGTTGGGAGAGGATACCTTTGCCTTGTATCTGAGGTTACTGGGAAAACTTCAAGTTTCTCATCGGGCCAGATGGTATTTGTAGTTTTTTTTTTTTAATAGATATTCCCATCAGGTTGAGGAAATTCTTCTGTATCACTAGTTCACTGAGTTTTTATCATGTGTGTGTGTTAGATTTTTGTCAAATGTTTCTTTTCTATCAATTGATGCAATCATGTGTTCTCTTTTAGCCTGTTGATGGGATGAATTACATTAATTTTAAAAGTAAACCAGACTAAATAAATAAATAAATAAATAAATAAATAAATAAATAAATGTAAACCAGACTTGGCATACGTGGGTTAAATATCACATGATCATGGTGCCTAATTCTTGGTCATGTTTGAACTTGTTGATAATGTTTTGTGAAGAATTTTTGCATGTATGCTCAAAACTCTGCATGCATGAGAAAAGTGGCCATAGTTTTTTGTTTTGTTTTTTGTTTTTGTTTTGTAATGTCTTTTTGTGGGTTTGGAATTAGAGTAATATTGGCTTCCTAGAACAATGAATACCTCCTAACTCATTCTATTGTTTGAAAAAGATTAATGAGAATCGGTAAAAATGTCTTTACCAAACGTTTGGTAGAATTCCATCGTGAACTCAGTTGAGCCAGTTATTTTCTATTTTGGAAGGTTATTATTGACTGAATTTCATTAGTAGATATTGGCCTAATCAGATTGTTATTTGCTTGTGAGTTTTTAAAGCTTTAGGTCTTTAAAAAAAATTGGCTCATTTTATCTAGGTTATCAAGTTTGTGGGCATAGGGTTGTTCACAGCAATCCTTTATTTTATGTCCATGAGATCTGTAACAGTGTCATGTTTCCTTACTGATAGCAGTAATTTGGGTACCTTTTTTTTTTTTTTTTTGGAGTTAGCCTGGTTAGAGGTGGTTTACAGATCTGATCTTATCCATCTTTTCAAAGAATTAGGGTTTGGTTTTATGGAGGTTTTTTTTTTTTCTCCCTCTATTGCTTTCCTGTTTCCAATTACATTGGTCTCTTTAATTCTTTTTCTTCTGCTTACCTTAGATTTAATCTGCTCTTCTAGTTTTTTTTTTTTTATAAATATTCTTAAATGTTTTTTCTTTATTTATTTATGATAGTCACAGAGAGAGAGAGAGAGAGAGGCAGAGACACAGGCAGAGGGAGAAGCAGGCTCCATGCACCGGGAGCCTGACGTGGGATTCGATCCCGGGTCTCCAGGATCGCGCCCTGGGCCAAAGGCAGGCGCCAAACCGCTGCGCCACCCAGGGATCCCTGCTCTTCTAGTTTTAAAGGTAAAAACTTAGATTATTAATTTTAGATTTAGATAAAGGAATGCTATGAAGAACCCTATGCCCACAAACTTGATAACCTTTATCTTTTTTTTCAAAGATTTTATTTATTTAATAATGAGAGATACAGAAAGAGAGGCAGACAGAGAAGCAGGCTCCATGCAGGCAGCCTGAGGTGGGACTCGATCCCGTGTACCCAGGACCATGCCCTGGGCCAAAAGCAGGCAGGCACCAGACCGCTGAGCCACCCAGGCATCCCACTTGATAGCCTTTAGATCTGCCTTCTCCAATATATCCATCCAATGCTAAACTTCTCCAAGCACTGCTTCCAGTATGTCACACAAATTTTGATGTTTTTTTTCCATTTAACTCAAAATATATTTTAATATTTCCCAATTTCTTCTTTGACTTATATGTTACTTAGAATTGTGTTGCTTATGTCCACAGTAGCCAAACTGTGGAAGGAGCCTCGGTGTCCATCGAAAGATGAATGGATAAAGAAGATGTGGTCTATGTATACAATGGAATATTACTCAGCCATTAGAAATGACAAATGCCCACCATTTGTTTCGACATGGATGGAACTGGAGGGTATTATGCTGAGTGAAATAAGTAAATCGGAGCCAAACATTATATGGTCTCATTCATTTGGGGAATATAAAAAATAGTGAAAGGGAATAAAGGGGAAAGGAGAAAAAATGAGAGGGAAATATCAGAAAGTGAGACAGAACATGAGAGACTCGTAACTCTGGGGAACGAACTGGGGGGTTGGAAGGGGAAGAGGGCGGGGGGTGGGGGTGACTGGGTGACAGGCACTGAGGGGGGGCACTTGATGGGATGAGCACTGAGTGTTATTCTATATGTTGGCAAGTTGAACACCATTAAAAAATAAATTTATATTTAAAAAAATGAATTGTGTTGCTTAATCTTCATGTATTTTAGGATTCCAGTTTTTTTTTTGTTAATGACTTCAAGTTTAATTCTAAGTTGGCCTAAGTGCATATATTGTATTATTTGTATTTTAAACTTCTTCTTTGTTTTGTGAACCAAAATATGATGTGTCTTGTGGGTGTTACATGGGAGTTTGAAGAGAAGGTGTGTTTTGCTGTTAATGGATGAAGTAGCCTACAGATGTCAATTACAACCATTTGATTTATGGTGTTAAGATTCAATTATGTCCTCAATGATTTTCTGCCTGTTAGGTCTGTGTTTCCGAGAACGTTTAAGTCTCCACCTATGATAATGGGCTCATCTATGTCTCCTCGAAGTTCAATCATATTTTGCTTCATGTAACGTGATGCTCTACTGTTAGTTATATACACAATAAAGTTCATTCAGTCTTCTAGGAAAATTGATCTCTTTATCATTGTGAGATATCCTTTATCCTTATAACTTTCCTTTCTTCTAAGTTTTCACCATCTGAAATTAATATAACTAGTTGTGTGATTTTTTTAAAGAAAATTTTATTAGGGGGATCCCTGGGTGGCGCAGCGGTTTGGCGCCTGCCTTTGGCCCAGGGCGCGATCCTGGAGACCCGGGATCGACTCCCACATCGGGCTCCCGGTGCATGGAGCCTGCTTCTCCCTCTGCCTGTGTGTCTGCCTCTCTCTCTCTCTCTGTGTGTGACTATCATAAATAAATAAAAATTAAAAAAAAAAAATTTTATTAGGGTTAGCATGGTATATTTTTCTCCATTTATTTACTTTTAATTTATATGTGTCTTTGTATTTAAAGTCCATTTCTTCAGACAACTATAGTTGACTCGTGTTTGATCTAATCTGACTTTTATCTTTAGTGCATTCATAACATTGGTGTTCAACAGGATTGATCTAGATGGATTCATAGCTACCATTTGTTCCTGTTGTTGTTGTTGTTTCTATTTTTATCTTTCATTTTTTTGTGTTTTAATCTTCCCATTTTCTCTCCTTTCTTAGCATATCAGTTATATTTCTTTTGCTACTAATTTTAATGTTGGTCTTGGGTTTACAATATACATTTACAACTACCCCAAGTCCACTTTATTACATCATGTGTAGAGTGCCTTCCTTAGAGTAACAAAATAATCCTAATTCTTTCCTCCCTTCCTCTGATCATTGTTGTCATTATTTTCTTGATTCATATATGAACATATAGGAGCATTTTTATTATTTACATAAGCATATATTATCAGAAAAATAGCTATAACTTTAAACAAACTTGTATCTGTTAGATCCGTTTAGAAAAAGTGAGTCTTTGTTACCTTCATTTCTTTTTTAGTTTTTCTTCATTTCTTTATGTAAATCCAAGTTTCTGACCTATCTTATTTTCCTTCTCTCTAGAGAATGAGAGAATTTCTTGCCACTTGATCTATCATGTTAAAAATCAATTTTTGCCTAAAAAATCAATTTTTCTCCCCTTCACTTCTGAAGCATAATTTCACAGGGTGTAAAATTCTAGGTTGATGGCCTTTTTCTTCACCCTTCCTTAAATATTTTGCTCCTCTCTTGTTTGTATGGTGTCAGTGTCTGAAATAAGATTAATTCCTATTTTTGTTTCTCTATTGATAAAGTGATTTTCCCCCCTTCTGGCTTTTATTTCAGGAATTTTCTTTGATTTTTATACAGTTAGAAAATAATATGCCTAAATGTAACTCTTTTGGCTTATATGCTGCTTGGTTTTCTGATTTTCCTAGATCTGTGGTCTGATGTTATATTGGGGAAATTTTCTGCCATTGCTTCAGATATTTCTTAAATTCTTTTCTCTTTTTCCTTCTGGCATTCCCATTTTATATATGCTGTACCATTCATTATGTGTAGTTGTCCCACTTGTCCCATAATCTTTGGAAATTCTGAGGTTCTCCCAATCTTTGTTCTTTTTAGTATTAGAGGACTATATTGATACATCTTCTAGCTCAGAGATTTTCCTCAGGTACCATTAAACCCATCAAAGTCATTCTGCATTGCCATTGCAGTGTTTTTTCTAGCATTCCTTTTTGACTCTTTCTTAGGATTTCCAGTTCTCTGCTTACCTTGCCCTTTTATACTTCATGTCCTCTACTTTTTCCACTAGCGCCCTTTAATCATGGAGCATATTAATATTAATCATAATATAATTATATTAATATTAACTATCCATATTATTAATTTTTCTAAATTCCTGATCTGGTAATTCCAACATCCCAATCATATCTGGTTCTTATTTTTGCTCTGAGTCTCCAAATTGTGTGTGTGTGTGTGTGTGTGTGTGTTTCCTTTGGCATGCCTTGTAATTATTTCTGGATGATGGGATGTGACTTGGAGAGTAAAATGAATTGCTGTAAATTGGCCTTTAGTGGTGAGGTATTAGAGGAACAGAAGTGCTTTATAGTCCTGTGATTTCTTCAGTCTTTCAATAAGCCTGAGCCTCTGGCCTGTGAACTTCATGTGTGTTTCTGAGCTTTTCTTTTTTCTTTTTTTCCTTTTTTTCTTCCTCCTTCTGTGGGACAGGATGGCTAGAGTGGAGTGGAGCTGAATATTTCCCTTCCCTGTATTAGTTCAGTTCTGATAATACCCTAGCATATTAGGCTCTGGTTAGCTAGTTTTTTCTGAGGGCAAGGCCTGTTAAGAACGGAGTGTTCTCATATATTTCAAAATGGTACCTTTTTCCCTCCTTCTGATGGAAGCCAGAGGGTATTTTTTTGATAGTTACTGTGAAAGTCTGGTTGAGTTCCTGGGGTAAATTTTACAAGCTATGGGAGTCTCCTTATGACTAGGAGCCCTTAGAGTTTTAGCTCTTAGAATTGTCTGTGCAAGCTTCAAGCAATTAATCACTTAGAGTTGAGATTTACTATCATTGCATGGGTTCCAGGGTGAGTTCCTCTCCTGAGTCTCCGTCCTTGTAAACTGTGACTCCCTCTGTTCATTTGACTGTTTCACCAGTCATGGGGATAGTGTTCTCCCCTCCCATATGGATCCTATAAGAGTTGTTGTTGTTGTTGTTGTTCTTACTTTATTCAGCTTTTTACAACTTCAAAGTTTCTTACATGTAAAACTTCAGACTGGAACATTCCAAATAGATTTTTTTTTAATATTCAGAAAAAATGATGAGGCGATGTGGAAGCCATGTGTAACTAATACCAGTTGTTATTTCAGTGCAGGTCTTATTGGATATTAATAATTTGATAAAGACCTCCTATTTTTCTTTACCTACCATACGGATTTTTCTTAGCCAATATAGATAAAAAGTAAGAAAAAATCACTTTTATGTGACCCTCAAATATTATATTTTTAGGTAAGAACATTTATAGATGTAAGTCTTGTAAAGGTTCAAAACAACAAATTTCAATTTGACTTTTTAAATTAGTTTATCTTAAATTATTCCCATGATATTTTAAAAATAAGCTTCTATAAAATCTATAAAAATATTTACTCTTGATAAATTAAGTCATTGGATTTTTTTCCTCCAAGGACATGGTTGAAAAAAGTAATGACTTCTCTTTTATGCTCTCTTTCTTTTGGCTCTTTTAATACATGGCCAATTAAGATATCTTTGCCTCTAATTTTATTAGAATGCTCTAACAAGGAAATGGATCTTACATGGTGTGAATGGGACTTAGGTTTCTTTTAGGAATACCATTAGCCTTTTTCTTAGTTTTCATACTCTTAATATTATTGCTTTGGGTATTCAAAAAGGTTCAGATTTAAGTCCTAGTTTTCTTTTTTTTTTTTTCTTTTTACAACCATTTCTCTAGTTTAGCTTTTAAATTGGTGGAAGAAAAGATACATTTGATCAAAGTTAGGACACTAATTTGTTACTATGCTACCCTCTGTGTTTTAAAGTAATTTAGATAATTTATTTTAAGCAAAGCAGTTGCCCTATGCAAATGAACTTAAAGTTCATAGAGAAAGATTGAGAGGATAAGTTGAAAGGGAAAAAACAAATACCAGATGTTCTGTTACCTATGTTGCCAGGATTCCAGGACTTGATAATGAGTTTAGAAGGTCACAGGTATTGCAAGGGATTAGGAAATACCAGAAAAAGTTAAGGACATTAAAAAGAGAACAATAGACTTTGTGCCAATATTATCATTGTTTTCTAAAACTAATTTTTAAATACTAGTTTTGAACAGTTCTAGGTTTTAAAACAATTAAAAAGAAAATGTAGAGATTTCCCATATAGCTTCTTATCCTACAGGTAAATAATCTCACATTATCTAGATGATTATGATGTATCAATGTAGGTTCATACTTGGTAAAGAATAATGTATCATTTGGTGAGTAATTCTGAAAATGTGAGAGGCTATTCATGTGTGGGGAAAGAAAGTATATGGGAAATCTCTATACCTGTAACAACAGAAATTTGTGTTTCATGGATCTGAAGGCTAGAAATAGAACATTAAAGTGCCATCAATTTGTATTTGGTGAGTCCTCTCTTCCTGGCCTGTAGACAGCTGCTTTCCTGCTTTTGTCCTCACCTGGACATTTCTCTGTGTGGAGAGGGTGGGGAGAGGAGAGGAGAGGGGGGGGAGAGGGGAGAAATAGAGAGAAAGCATGAAGTGATACCACTTAGGTCTTTTCCTCTTGTAAGAACATCAGGCCTACCCTATGACCTCATCCAGTTTGAATTCCTAAAATTCCTGTTTCTAAATATAATCAAATGTGAATCTTGGGAGAACACAATTCAGTCCATAGCGTATACCCTTATACCAGACTAGTACATGCTCATTTGCAAGCTGCTTGTCCAAAATATAACATAAGGCAAACTATTCCTTGTACTCAAATGAAGATCCCCAATGCCAGGGCATCAGGTTTCCTTATATAACCTTGTGGTGCCATCAGAGGTACTTATAATTTCATGTCTGGATCAGTTGCTACCACGATGTATTTCCTTGGAAGGAGGGGTTATGGCTGTCTTTTCTGCAGGGTTTGGTGTCAGAGGGGAGGCTGCAATTATTTTTTTTAAAGGTAAATAAACCTATTTTTTTGCCTTTTATGTGATAAAAAGTTTGTTTCAAGCATATAGGAACTATTACCAGAGAGTCTGCCAGATATTCCTCTAGGTTAATGAAAAGTATTCATCATGATTATATTACAGATTCCTCACTTTTATTTATTTTTAAGTGTGTCACCTCTGACAATTAAATTTATAGTAAACAGGTCAATGTTTTTTTAAATAATTAACCCATGATTTCCATAGCCAATATTGAATTATAGGAATATTTTTTGTTTTTCAAAACTATTAATTTTTTTTCCAATTGCCTCAGAAGTCTGGGAATTTTTCTCATTTCAGTAAATACTTGCTGAATATCTACAGCATTAGTACCTTATTCTGGGCATTTTTTTTCTTTTTACTTAGGATTCTTTTATTTCAGATGGGAAAACAACCATAACTAGCTTTCAAATATAGGGGTACTTGAGCAATAAAATGTGGCCCAACTCTAAGAAAAAAGTGAATAGAAGCCACAAAATTCAGTCTCATGTCTGCTCTTCTCTGAATTCATGTCTTAATGCTTCTCTAAAATAACGTTATTTTCAATTTATTTTATTTTTTGTCCAATTACTCTACAAAAACCCCCCAAGATTTATATAATACAGCTTAAAACTCCAAATATATATGACAGTTCAATTCAGTCCAAGACTTCCCAGTGTATCCTTCTTCACTTCAGTTCCATCATAGAGATTATCTCTGGATTTATCTTCTCAGTATTTATTTCCAGGATCCTGATCTCAACCAAAGCTAAGATTTAAAATATTATTTAAAATGGTCATTATCTCCCACCCTAGGTTCCATCCTATCCTGTCATTGAGTAGGATTTGCTATTACTTAATCTACTGACAGTAAAAACTGTATCATTGTCTTGATTTTTCTTGCAAAAGCCTTTAAGAAATCTTCTGCCTTTACCAAAAGGCTATCATTTTCCAAAGAGAACAAACCACCTAGATAGTTTCTGAGATAACAACCACAACGTTATACATGAACTAAATTCCAACAATGAGCATTAGTAACAGGGGGAAAATGATGTTACACTTAAAGTTCCTTATACTCTCTGACGCCAGATTTATAGATAAAGAGCTGTAAGAGTATAGTATTATACTTAAGGTCCTTGAGAGAAATGCCTTCTGAAACAGTTTGTATCCCCAACCCTGGCATGCTGCCTGTCATCTATATCCATATCTATATCTATATATCTGTATCTATGTATATATATGTAATATACACACATACATATGTATGTCAGAATTATATATATGTTATATATAATATAGACATGTATGTTATATATAATAGACATATATATATTGAGAGAGAGAATATATATATATATATATATATATATATACACACACGTAAGCTCAACTGTGTTGAAGGAATATGCTATTTTTCTAAACAAATTCTATCAAACTGGAACTTCAAAATTAGTTGTTGGAATGATTTTTAATCTTAAAAGGCTTTTGAGGAAAGAGTATTAAATTTCTCATCAGTACAATACTTATATTTCAGTCAATTTTTAATCTTTTAATTATTTCTCAATCATAAATTTGAGTTTCTATAGTTTATATTCTGAAGTGAAGCATTTCTAAATTAAAAAACTTAGCATTTTGAAGGAGCGATTACCAAAATAACATAAAATATGTCTTCTGAATTTCTCAGTTCAGTGCTTCCTTTGTATTCAAATTTTCTTTCCAAAACTAAAAGTATGCTCTCCATAAAATTTCTTTAAGATCTTTTTACCAGATTAAAATAAGAGGTTTTCATTGTAGACCGACTAAATCTTTAAAAATGTAACATTAAGTGCTTAAAAGAAGATATTAACAGCCTATTATGTAGGGTTTTTTCTCCCAAACTTTTAAATTTTTCTGGTAATTTTTTTCATTAATTATTCCTTCATCAATTATAGTTTGAAATGATGCCCTTGAGAATTCACGAGACATAGTAGACATTTATGAGAAAAATCTACCATAAACTTCTCACATCTGGGCCATCAAGTGTTGGTTAGAACGTAGACCATATGCTAATGGGAAAAGAAGAATAAAGCCTTTAAGACTCTGTCAAGAGAACACCTGCCAGCATGCTATGAGAAATGTTAATTATTAATCAACAATTCAAAGAAATCTTTCTGCTGAAGTTTTACTAAAAGAATTCAGCTTTGACATTTAAAAAGGAAAAACCTTATGAATATTGTGAAATTCAGAAATGTCCATAGAATGAGTCCTATTTCCACTTTGAATAAGTTGAAATTTATTTTCAGCAACAATAAATGATTGTCCAAGACTCATGTCAACTAAAACTTAGTTACATTGAAAAAAATAATGAGGGCAGCCCCAGTGGCGCAACGGTTTAGCGCTGCCTGCAGCCCAGGACATGATCCTGGAGACCAGGGATTTAGTCTTGCGTCGGGCTCCCTGCATGAAGCCTGCTTCTTCCTCTGCCTGTGTCTCTGCCATTCTCTCTCTCTCTCCCTCTCTCTCTCAATCTCTCTGTATCTCTCATGAATAAATGAAAATCTTTTAAAAAATAAAAATAAAATAAAATCTTAAAAAAAGAAAAATAATGATTAACCAAAGGAGTCATTCAAAAATTAACTCCCCAAAAATGTTATTATAAACTGTTTACTCTTACTTTGTATAAGTTGAGAAACTGTAATTTTAAGAAGTATCTGATCATATAAATCAAAATTAAATGTAAGCATCACATAAACAAATATAAAAACATCCAGCCCCAAACCTTAGACTTTGAGGCCGAGTTTTAACTCTCCAGCAATCTTTTCCTCTCACTCACCCCAGTTGATGACTCCTATTGTCATGCCAAAGATTTGATAGGTAGCAATAACCACATCACCTTTATAGCATTCATTTTTTTAAAGCCTCGTGTTCTGTTATTACCACATTTTCTTTGTAGCATTATTCATCTCAAAGTCCACAAACCTATAAGATTTTTAATCTAACATTCACCCTGCTCTTTATCTTCCTTTCCCATTTTACCTAATTTAGATTCTACAATCACTGGACTCAATATGCTTGCCAGTTTCTCCATCTTCTTGCCTTCCTAGGAAAAAACAAACAAAAACCAATTAATCTTCACTCTCCATGTTGTTGTTGTTTCAGCCATAAAATGAAGATGAATAGAGAAAAGTTGAGAATTTTGCTGTGTATTATTTTAAATTTACGAAGTTACATCTGAAATTGGCCCTAAGCATTGCCTCGCAAATTTCCCTACTCACTTGACTACTGCCATAAAGCAGTGGCACAATTTCACTACCTCTCTCAAGTCTTCAAAACCCTTTCCCCACTTCTCATTCTAAGGAAATGGCTTTGCTCCTTATTTCACAAGAAAGGAAAAACAGGATAAAACTATCCAGTTGGATTGTAACAAAAGCCATTGACCTATCTGCATCTGTAGGTACATTCTTTGCCTTCCCTTCTGTTATACTGGATTAAATGCCTCTGTTCCATATCATCCTTTCCCAGCACTTGGATTTCAATTGCCAAAGTCCCCAGTGATCTCCACATCAAATAACCATCTTAACCAATATTTCAGCAGCACAAACCCAGTGGATTATTGTCTTCCTTCTGGAAATAATATCTTCTCTAAGAGGATATCATCCTATTCTACTTTTACTAATATATCACAGTTCACTCCAATTAGATCTCCTTTTCTACATGCAATATGTGCTTTTGAGAATGGTAAGAACTCAGTTACCATTCTCCTTTATTATCTAAATTCATTCTGTAGTTTTACTTAACCAATCCCTTGGCTTTCAATACCAGTAGCATACACAGGTTTCATATCCAATTGCTTAAATCTCCAATTGGATGTATAACCAAGTATCGAGAAGATATTTAAGAATATCACACTTGACTCAAATCTGAAAATATGAGTTGATCTTCAAAATTCTTGTTCATGTATAGAACCCAATGTGAAAACTCAGCCTTCCTGAATAAAAGAGATTATGCTAGTTTTTGGAAGAAAGGACTGAGTTTGGGTTAGATTTAAATGAAGTTGAACTTTTGCTTTGGAACACAATATAGGGAAACTACTGAATAGATTTCTCAAATATCTGGGAAAGGACTTTGCTGATTCTGAGGCAGCAAGAAGCCTGCTTGCCTGTGTACATGATCCTTCTGGGAAAAATAATGAAATATTTAGCTTCCTAACAAGTTGCAACCATGGTCTTTAGGAGAGCAGAATTTTAGATTCTCTAATTTTATACTTTCAAAGTTAAGTTTTTGAAATCTACCTAACTTGGCATACTTTAAATTCATTCCCTTCTCCATTATTAATGCTACTATTCATCTTGTTATGTTTATTCTAACAACTTTAGAGATCATTCATTAAGCCTTTTTCTTGTACACACACACACACACACACACACACACACACATGGGTGGTCCCTGATTTAAAATGGTTCAACTGACCATTTTTCAACTTTGTAATGGAACAAAAATATGTATTCGGTAGAAATCATATTTTGAATTTTGATCTTTTCCCAGGTTAGCAATATGTGATAGGAAACTGTCCCTCACCTCCTGTCTCCCACCTCAAAATGTGGCCTTATTTATGTAGATGTAATCAGTTAAGATAAAGTCATACCACAGTAGGGTGGACCCCTCATCCAGTAATGACTGGTACCTTGGTAAAAAGGGAGAAATTTAGACACATGCACACACAAGATAGAATTCCATGTGAAGACAGAGACAAGAGAGTGTGGTGATACAGAAAAGATGTATATCGAACTCCAGGTGCTAGAAGAGAAACCTAGAACAGATTTCCCTCACAGCTCTGAGAAGAAACCAACCCTTGAACATGGACTTCTATTTTGAGAACTGTGACAATCAATACATTTCTGTTGTTTAGGCCACTCAGTGTGTGATACTTTGTTACAGCTTCCCTAGCAAAGACAGCAGAATTCAGCAAAAATAGATTGCTAAGTACATTAGGTATTTGAGGGCAGGGGGTGGTTGGGAAACAGGAATAGGAAAGTTCTCAGTATAAATTGTCAATGGCAATGGGGTCTGTCCATCTTCCCAAAAGCCTCTTGCCTCAATGAGGATATGAAACTGCATAGGAAGGATCTGGAGATTAGTATTTTTCTTTGTAGACCCTATACTTTAAAATTACATCACTTTTTTTGTCTAATATTAAATGTGGTAGTAGAGACATGCTTGTCCTGTTTTTGATTTTGAAGAGAGTGTTTCTAAGATTTTGCAATTGTACACTACTTTTGTTTAAATCCAGATAATATTCATTAAAAGTCCACAAAGTGTTAGGTAAACATGAGGAATGCACTGTCAGCCTGCATATATACAGAATTAGTTAAAAATGCGCCCTTAACTATAAGTTGGGCAATTTCTAACAAAAGAATGATGATACAGAGATCTAAAGTCAAGAGAACAGGGGCCAAAACCAAGAGCCTTGAATAAAACTGAATTAAATGCCCAGTACCAGAGGTCAGAATACATCACTCCTAAAGGAACATTCTTTGTTCCCAGAGTTGAGGACACTGGCGATATGAACATAGCAGCATTGTTGAACTGCTATCAACTAATGATCCTAGGAGCTTCTCTTTCTTTTCTCTTTAAAATAAGACTCAGATGTAATATTCACGTTATCGGTTAATCATTATATATCGGGTGGGTAGAAAGCAGGCAGTTAACTTAGTCTCAATTGACAAAGTCTCCAGATCAAGAGGAAGAATTCCTAGGAGCCTTATCCATATCCATATTTGATTTAGATAATGAAATCCTGATACTATGATTAAATGATACTTTGGGAGTCTTGGAGAAAGTAGATATACTTTGCATGTGTGGCATATGTAAATTATGATAGGCAAAAAACTGTGGCAGATTTTCTCCATAGTTGGCCACCAGCAACTTTGTGGATCATAATGTCTTATTGATTCAATAGAATACATTATAAAGCACACTAGCTGCTAAACTTTTTAGAGTTACATAATTCAGTAAAGTATGCATATGTCATATTTCATATGTTTTCATGGGTAAAGCCATTTTCTCTTGCTTTATCCAAAGAGTATTCCAATTAGAACCAAAAAATATTATGTCACTTTAACCACCATAGACAAAAACTTTAAAAATTATTGTATGATCTTGGTTTTATCTTCAAATTCATAGCATCCTTTTTTTCTTCTTCATTGTATGCTTTTGTTTTATCAACTAACATTCCACTCCTGCCTGAGAAAGTTACTAATATGAGAACTATCAGATCAGCCCAATTTACTTTTTTTATAACAGTTTTAGACTTACAGAATTTGAAAGAGTTCACATGTATCCTAAATGCAGTTTCCCCATTATTAACATCTTATACGTTTATTAATAATAAGCAGTGTTGATCACTGTTTTCAACTAGAATCCATTTTTCACTCAAATTTCTGCTTCAAGATACCACATTAAATTAAGTTCTCATGTCTCTGTAGGCTCCTCTTGAGTATAACAGATTCTCAGATTTTCCTTGTTCCTGTTGACCTTGATCATTATGAGTCCTGGCTAGGCATATTATAGGATGCCACTCTGTTAAGACTGGTATGATATTTTTCTCATAATTAGGTGGTATGAACTTTGAGTAAGAAGATCATGAGGATAAAGCACCTTTTAATCATTTAGTATCAAGGGGTAATATTCAAACATGATTTATTAAAGTTCATGTTGACCTAGATTCCCTGGTGGGATTGCTTGTCAGCCTTCTTTCCTGTAGAGTTACTCTTCTTTCCCTTTTTTTTTTTCATATAGCATTCTTTGGGAGAAAATCACTAAGTGTAGCTAATACTTAGGTAGTGAGTGGAAGTTTTGCTTGTACTTCTTGAGGGTAGATGATTGCATTATTTGGAATTCTTCAGCATAGAGGAATTCTCTTTTTTCTACTTAATCACTTATATCAGCGAAGAGTGATAAGAGTCCTTCAGGAAGAAATTAGAAGTTATTAGTTCCATGAAATTCCATGGAAATGAAAGGTTCTTGGGATCACTCTGGATTTCATTTGTCTAATGAAATCTGTGCAAAGGGAAAGGTTAGGGGGGAAAGTATAAGGAAAACAGTTTAAGCAACATAATCCAAACACAACAGATTAAATTCCAAAGCTTAATTACACCTTTTTTTTTCCTTAAAGATTTATTTGAGAGTGAGCCTGAGCCAGAGGAGAGGCAGAGGCAGAGGGAGAGAAAGAATCCTGACGCAGACTCCCCACTGAGTGCAGAGCCAGACACTGGGCTCAATCCCAGAACCCTGAAATCATAACCTGAACTGAAATCAAGAGTCCCACAATTAACTGACTGAGACACCCAGGATCCCCTTAATCACACTTTATCTCACACATTTCAGCTTATTTCAAGTCTCTAAAAATTATTTGTAAGTACATACAGAATTTCTTTCCCAACATATTGATATACAAAAATATTAAACATTAGAATGAAATTCTTCTGATTGTTTTTCAAAATTATCCTTTACACTTCATAACTTCAAGAGAGATATTTTTTTTGCTTGCCTTATGTAAACCTAACAAACATTAAATTTGACATATAACACATCATACTGATTAAAAAGGTTTTGTTTTTTAGGAAATTTAACCATGTGATTAACATGATCCTATCTTACAGAAAACTGAGAACTATAAAAATACTATTACTAGCAAAGATCTTCAAAAACTTTATATAAGTATAGGGGTACCTGGGTGGCACAGTCAGTTAAGTGTCCAGCTCTTGGTTTGGGTTCTGATAACCATCTCAGGGTATGAGATCCAGTAGTGAGTCAGGCTCTGTGTTGGACTCTTGATTTTGGCTCAGGTTATGATCTCAGGGTCCTAGGATCAAGCCTGTGTCAGTGTTAAATAAATATATAACATTTATATAATACAATATACTGTACCATGATGTATTATAAGTAAATAAACATAGATAATATTACTTTTTCTTTGCCATAGAACCTATTGCTTAGATAAACATTGAAGCTGATACATCTATTCTTACCATTTGGTTTTGTTCTAAAGATTAATTATCCCATGTTAATTGTTGAGACCTGTGGGGGGGGGGGACAAAACACTGAATAAGATTTTACATCACATCCAAAATGAGGAATGCATTTACAGAGGAAAACCTTGAATGCATTTTTAAATGCTTATTAATGCATAGAAACATTTGTCTTATTACTAAAATAAGAGAAACAAGATTGAATATGTTCATCATCAATGAAACTCTTCATGTGGTGGCTTTGAATATCTGGTACTAAATTTATCTGTTAAAATATGATTTCAATGGTTACCATTGAGGAAAAATTTAGCGCACAATTAGGTATATCCAAGAAGTAGTGATTGTTTGCAGCCCCTATGTAGTTATAATATACAATTCAATCATTTCCACCGTTAAAATTATGTTATTGCATTTGTTGAAATTCAACTACTAAATGTCCATCTTTCTGACCATCAGCTAAAATTTATACTATTTTTTTTTATTTATGATAGGCACACAGTGAGAGAGAGAGAGAGGCAGAGACACAGGCAGAGGGAGAAGCAGGCTCCATGCACCGGGAGCCCGATGTGGGATTCGATCCCGGGTCTCCAGGATCGCGCCCTGGGCCAAAGGCAGGCGCCAAACCGCTGTGCCACCCAGGGATCCCCTCAGCTAAAATTTAAAAATTTACAATTTAAAAAATTATAGCGTTTTATCTCTAAAACTGCATATACGTGCATTATACAAAAATTAATACACTACTTCATATTTCTAAATTTTCATTAGCAAATTATTAGCCTGATTCTGTTTTAAAAAGTGATGACTTTCTCACATGTTGTTATAGGTTAGCCTTATCATGAAAGGGAATTAAGTATTTTTATTGTTATTTTTTTAAGCTATCTGCAAGATAGGGAGCTTGTGAGATAATTTTTTGACCTAAGGGAGATCAACAAATTCACAAGTCCTCTAAAAATAATTACAAAATAGTGATCTGTGAACCTTTGGGTTTATAAAAGATTTTCATGGTTACTTCTCAATGTTATTATATTTTAAAATCTCAATATGAGAAAGGTGAGTACAGAAGTGACATCCTGTAACATAATTTGCACTTCTGACTTCAACTTCTTCCCTTGAATAGCTGGCAAAATAGCATAGTGAAGAAACTCCCTGGGTTATGTTATCTTCCAGCTTTATTCTAGAATCCTTTTTAAAAATTCCAATCTAAACTGCTGTTCTGTTGGTGATGAATGACAAATTATTTCTGTTTGGAGGAAGAAAATTACTTTTCAAAATGTAAATTCCCTAGAAAAACTTCCGTGGCTTACAGGACTGCAGGTCTTTATTTCAAGGGCTGCAAACATTTTCTATAAAAGGATAGATAGTATATATATTAGTACAATTATCTATATACTTACATAACAAAAAAATTAAGATTTCCATAACTTTTGACAACTTAGAATGTATAATTGAGCACATTTTTATAATACAATTCTATCAACGAAAATAATGGCATTTTTCTATTAATCAAAATAATGTAGTAGCACTTGGTTTAATTGAAAACACCCTTTTGAAGTTATCCAGGTTCTAAGATGACAGAATGGCTTAAGTAAAATTAATGACATAAGCAAAGTAGTTCACAGAAATCAAATAATGTGTCATAAATATTTCCTTTGAAGGAAAAAAATCATTGTGGTCTTTTAAATATAAATATTAATACATGACTATATTCTTAAAATTCATATATTTTTTCAATAAATATGTATAATTGATATATAGTCTAGCCTCCCAGATATTGATGTATTTATAATAAAAGGTCTAATTCTTATGAAAGAGTAGTAATTTTCGATGACAAATCCAACAATCCATTCATCTATGGCCCAAACTAAATTTCAAAATTATTTTCTACATTTAAGTATTGTCCCTACAGATGCTGAAATTACATCATAATATATACATTATACTTCCCAGGGATTCAGATAACCTAGATAATAGGAAATAAAACATATGGTAGCTACTATAATAGGGTTTCTCAACTTCTGCATTTTGACGTTTTGGGCTTGAAAACTTTGTTGTGTAGGCATTTCCAGTGCACTGTGGGAACATGTTTAGCAGTATTCCTGGTGTTTGTCTACTAGATGCAAGTAGCGATATCCCACTGTGACAACCAAAATGTCTCTATAGACATTGCCAGTAGTTCTCTAAGGACCAAATCTCAGGATGAGAACTATAATATTATAATTAGGTAAAAATCTACAAATCAGGACTGGTGAATATATACAAACAACAGACAGTTATTTTTTCAATAATCAAAGCTGGAAGCCTGGAAAAAATGATGAAATAACTTAAATTCAGAAAGAACAGGTTTTATCCTAGAATGCTCTATCTTGTCAATATATCCTTCAAAAGCTAAGAGAAACAGCAACCTGTTCAGAAATTTTTAAATTGGTGCAATTTATCACTAGCAAAAGTGTACTTAAATAATAAAGGTAATAAAAGTAATCTTCAGGGAAAAGACTGAATTGCAGTGCAGAATGAAGGCCAAAACGTAGAAAAATATTTGGGAAATTTTTAATGAATATTGATGAAATAGTGACTATATAAAACAATAATCGCATGTCTTCGATAGTCAAAATGCATAAACTTACCTATATCAGATTACATTTATACATACTGTATAAAGGACACATTAAATAAAGGAACATGAAAATATTAAAAATAAAAGCATAGTAATCCGACCAAACAATAATAGAGAACTAGTGTAACTAATACCAGGCAAAGAGTTCTGTTAGGCAAGAAACATTTCTAGACATACATAAGAAAGCCATTTTATAGTACCAACAGATATATCCTACAAGGTTTTCCAAATCTAAATCTGTGTGCACGAAAAACAAAGTCCAAAACATAAAAGCAAATAAAAAATTATGGTCACAACGAGAGACTTTAATACACCGCCCAATAGCTGATAGAAGAGTCAAAAAAATGCTGAGGGTAAAGCCCTGAGCATGGCAGTTTATAGAAATTTTCTTCCAGCATCCCCCATATGTCAATTTGTTGACTACACAACCAGCTTCTGCTGATGAGAAAGTAGCTGACACCTCTCCTTCCCCTCTCTTAAAATAAAACTCAAAGAGAAAATACAATAACAAATTTATAAAATGTTTTATATCCTAGGCATAAAGCAGAGTGAGTCGTATTTTTTCCCAAATCTATTGAAGTAGATTTGCTTGTCAGATCTCTGGAAAAGTAATAGATCTTTAACTTGAGTACATTGGGGAGAGGGAGAGAACTCAAGAGAAAACAAAATGGTTGTGAGAATTAGAAAAGTCGAATTCATGAAAAGCATAACTAAAACATTAAATATTAAGTGTAAACACTATAGAATCTACATGTATTAACAATAATTTAGACATCAATTATAAGGACTATAGTTAAATAAACATGCAATTTGACACACAATATGTGATGTATGAAAGCATTTTGTCTCTTACTGCCTCATTAAAAATTTACTCCCAGAGGAATGCTTTTTTCCATGCTACTGGTATTCTATCATTTCTATATGTAATTTAACTCTTGAAACACAGCTTCTCATAGAAATTGAAAATGTCTTATCTGGGCAGCCTGGGTGGCTCAGTGGTTTAGTGCCTGTATTCAGCCCAGGGTATGATCCTAGAGACCCGGGATCAAGTCCCACATTGGGCTCCCTGTGTGGAGCCTGCTTTCTCCCTCTGCCTGTGTCTCTGTCTCTCTCTCTCTCTCTCCCGTGTCTCTCATGAATAAATAAATAAAATCCTTTTTTTTTTAAAAGAAAATGTCTCATCTAAGATCTTTTTTTTTAATTTTTTTTAATTTATTTACGATAGTCATACAGAGAGAGAGAGGCAGAGACACAGGCAGAGGGAGAAGCAGGCTCCATGCACCGGGAGCCCGACGTGGTATTCGATCCCGGGTCTCCAGGATCGCGCCCTGGGCCAAAGGCAGGCGCCAAACCGCTGCACCACCCAGGGATCCCCTCATCTAAGATCTTAAGTAACATATTTTCACTCTAACAACTTTCCCATCTGTAATCGGTGTCTTTCAAATGTAGATGGCATCTGCCTACCTTCTAAGAGAGATGTGTAGGGTTCCTGCTTCCTTAATTCTTCATCCGTCGCTAAAGAGCTGACTTTCACCTGACTAGGGCCCAAATTAGGGAAATAGGAACCAAATGAATAGTTTTGAAAAATTCTGACTTGAAGCAGGTTTAGTGCTTTGTTGGGTTTATTGGAGACCCCTGTTAGGACTTCTCACAATGAAGTTCTCAGGTGCCTTCTCTATGTGTCCACCGCGTGTGACCCCTCTCACTGTTGGAGTTCCCTTGCTTTCCTTCAGGCTTAAAATGGGATTCAATGGACTCTCTCTCCTTGATGTGAACCGTATCTATTCTGTGGAGAAGACTTGTGTCCTGTGATCTGTCATTGGTGGGCATGTAATTGCTTTCTAATTGTAGGGGCTATTCTCTCTCTCTTTGTTGGGTGTCTTTGCTGTTGTGATAACCTGGGTTATTTATGTGTACTAAACGTAATGCAGGTATTCAGCCATTCTCACATGTTCTGTTAGTATAATTGAGTGATTGGGTGATGAGTAGATAGGTGGATGAATGGATGAATATTTAAAAGCCTTTTCTATGATTGCAAAGAAAAGTTTGTCAGAGGCCGCCTAAATAAAGTGGAAAGGAGCTGATAACAGGTGCAAAGCAGAAAATGCAAGGAAATTTGTGGAAACTGACAAGTAAACTTTGTAACTTTTGTTACTTGATCACTATCTGCCTCAGTTTCCTCCTTTGTAAAATGAGGATTATAATGTATGCTTTAGAGTTGACTGAATTAATATCTCAGATAGCACGTGCACTGTGTCCGTATTCTATGTGTAATTTAACCTTGTTTTGTTTGTTTTTCCTTTCGACCTTTCAGGAATTTTTTTCTAGCTCATTTAACACTGGTTTTGCTTTTGGGGACAGAAACTTTAGAGTTCTTCTCTAGATATACTGAAGAAGAATGATTAAAATATTATCTGATACTAGATTTAATAGCAGCCCTATTAAATAGTATTGCTGTTTTAAAAGTTTAAAACCTGTGAACTATTTGTCTAAAAACTGCTGATAATGCTAAACTAGAGATCCACCTACTGGGTTTTTTCATACACGGATATTTTTGTGTAGGGGAGAAAACCCATACAGCCATCATACTTTATTACTTCACTAATGGTTACTTTGCCCAGTCAGCTCACTGAGACAGCTCTGGGTCCCTCAATGGCTCCACAAGACCCAGCACAGAGTGGGCTTATCTTTGTCATCCAGGCAGCCCAGAGTGTGGAGGAATCTGCAAGTACAGAGGCAAACAGTTTCACTAATTTTACCACTAATCTTTTTTCAATAATTGCCTGAATTCCCTTCATTTCTGCTGTTCTGAGTGCTTAGGAACCAAATGCTTCTTCAGCCTAAACATATAAACAGAAGAAAAAAATGCCTGAAACTTCAGAAAAAAAAATGCTGCCTCAGATTTGCTTTTATGTACCTCCAACTCATTTTCCTTACAATATTTGAACTATTTGCTACTTTATCAGCTGGGATACAGAGTTAGATTATATAGAAAAATTTTAAGAAGGTCAGTATCTCTTAGGAAATCATTTATAAGGGAGGATGAGAACATAAACACTTTGTGGCTGAGATGGAGCTGATCTTCCCTATAGATGTTTATGGGCTAGACAAAGAGTTCATGTTAAAGAACAGAATTACGCTATCAAAAACACTTCCTCAAAATAAGGATAAAAATAACTTCAAAAAGCAAGATTCAAATATCGCAAGATCAGAACATTTTCCTTTGCATAAATCATTAAATTACCTATGAAAAAAATTTCTCACAAATAAATCTTAGATTTTAATCAGAGGCAAAACAGAAAACAGATGTTAAGTTGCTGATTAGTCATAATAAAATGAAAATGCCTATTTGGTATAAAAATTCTATAATAGAACAGTGTTTTCACTAAAAATTTTACAGCTTAAAGGTTTAGATATATAACATGAGATTGTTTTTTTTAACATGAGATTGTTAATGCAGAAAAAATATTTACATAATAAGAATGAAAAATAATCATTTGTATTTTTTTTGGTTAGCTGTTATTTTTGACCCTTGGAAAGCTTTGTTTTACTTGAATATTCCTGTCTTGTATCCTCCATCTGGGTAGGTTTTAACCTACTGCAGTGAATTATCTTCAGTAAACCCAGCTGAATGTTGGCTGTTTAATATAGCAGGCAAAATATCAATATTACAAAAAGGAACACCACAATTCTTTTTATTCAGTAGATAATTTAGGTGTTTTAGAGAACCTATGGTGTGCTGGAACTGTATTAAATACGAGGGATCCTACAATGAATAACATGGTCTGGGTACCTGCTCTCACAAAACCTATTGTATCTCATATTTAGATATCCTATCTATCAGGAAAGACTTCTGATATATATGTACATGTTTTTGATGCTAGCATCGCTACAAAGATAACATGCTTATTACAAATATTAATGATTTCTGGTTGCACTATATTTCTTTTAAATTCTTTGCTTTTTTCCTGCATAAGTATTGAGATCATATTTGAGCACAATATGTTTTTAAGAGACTGTATAATCATTTATATACATAATCATTGATTTTCAAGAATTTGATTTATCCAGCCTGTTAGAATATTTGCTCCTGTTATGACAGTCTCATATCTCAGTGGCTTAATACCATGTGGTTTTGTTTTTTTTGCTTTTTTGTTTTTTGATTTTGGTGTTGTTTTGTCTACATCACAGTCTGATGTATATTGCTTTTAGGGACTTTTCTACATGGTGATTTGGGCATCTGAGCTCTTTACAGCTTGTGATTCTCTATCCCTCAGAGCCTCAACAAAGTTCTTCATAGGATCCTCTGCCTTGAGATCACTCAAAATGACAGGTCTGTGCAGGAATTTTAGGCACATGCAGGCTCAGTTACCTAGCTCCAGCTTCATTGTAAGGAGTCTCTGTCACATCTGAGACTTCCTGTGGTCTTCTTTATAAATCAACCCATGATGTTTAAAAAACAAAAACAAAAGACATGTGTTGAGGAATGGGTGTTCTATGTAATGGTTTAATCACTAAATGATAAACACTAAATAGTTTCACTAAACTCCTGAAACCAATATTACACTATGTTAACTAACTAGACTTTTAAGTAAAAATTTGAAAAAAAATGTATACATTAAAATTCTGTGACAAGACTATGTTTTGAAATATTTTTAAAGTTGTTTCATAGAATGTTCATATTGAAGAAAATTAGCATAATAGACCTCTGAGAAACCTTAAGATAAATCCCACATTTCTAAGAATAAGCTCTGGTGCTCATTTATTGATTGAGGGTAATAAAACTTCTAAGGCCAATAATGTCTATGGGACCCCAGACTCCTAAATGTATACTAGAGGAATAAAATCTACCTTTTAAAGTTTTCTTAACAATAATAGCAATATCTACCATATAACAATTTAATGCCTAAAATGTGCAAAGCTCCAATTGAAATGCTTTATTCCTTAAAAATTAGAAAAAATATTTTTATAATAACCAAATATTTTTGTTATTTGAATAGAAATAGTATAATCTTTTCTATCTTTTATCTGTATTTCCCCCATTCCCCAAAATTGAAGCTACTGGTGTTTTCTATAATGTTTAAACAATCGACAATCATCAATAAATCAGGGAAACGTTGTAGTTATATAGTAAAGACTACAATACAAGTTATAGGATAAAATTTCCTTATTTCTAATAATCCTAGTTATTTCATAAAGTATAGAAAACTAACATTTCCATTTTGGAATTGGTTCTATGTGTGAACCATAGTACATTTCAGAAGGACAATTTTTTTGTTCCTGTCTTTGAAGAACTAGAAAGTGAGATTTTTAAATGTAATTAATACTAGTATTGCACCTGATGAATGTTTGTTGTTGATGGCACTACTCTTGCACAATATGGAAATGTATCCTAGTGTCATATGTTCACGTAAATATTTGTTCTCTAAACATGAGTGATGAAACTATTTAAAATAAATGCAACTGTAAGTGGTGAAAGCAATAAACTAAAACCAATAGAATCAATTTAAATAATTGATAATAATAATTTTTAAATATAATCTTTTTAAAGCTGTTATCCACAGTTATGCTTTTGATGTTTTATGGATTATAAGCTTCAATAATTGGAATATATCTTCTATCAGATTTTTTAAATGTAAAACATGGAGAATATAAAATAATTAAGCCTATAGTCATTTATTGAATCCTAGACATTCTGGTTAAACCTATAATCCCCCTGCTTCCAGAAGACTTAAAAATATATTTGCTTTCTTTGATGACTAGATGTTCCAGGTCCTTCCTGAGTTTTCCTGACCCTGCCCTGGATTTAACAATTTCTCCAAGAATCTCTATTATTTTTCAATGATAAAATATATTTAGAGACCAGAAATAATCTAGGTGTTGCTGAACAGCCCCATTTTTACTAGGATATTGTTCATCAGCTCTTTTAGTAGGCAGATAGAGTTTTTAGTGGAACTACAACGTCAATTCCAATTGATATTTCTAAAACAAGAAATACAGGATTTTAGACTTATTCATGTTGAAATTTTTACTTGTAATGTTGAAAATACGGGTTCACAACAACAAATTATGTTTTTGAATTCTACATATAATCTTTGAATACCAATATTAAGAATAATCACTGAAACTATACTTTATAAATGTTCTTTTTTTAATTTTTTTTTATTTATGATAGTCACACAGAGAGAGAGAGAGAGAGAGAGAGGGGCAGAGACATAGGCAGAGGGAGAAACAGGCTCCATGCACCGGGAGCCCGATGTGGGATTCGATCCCGGGTCTCCAGGATCGCGCCCTGGGCCAAAGGCAGGCACCAAACCGCTGCGCCACCCAGGGATCCCTACTTTATAAATGTTCTAATGTACATATATGAAGTATATGTGATATATTCTTATATGCATACTTTTAGGATTGTAGAAGCTAATTACTGTAATTTAAAATCATTTGAAAACTGTTGCTTCTAATTCAATAGAAAGTTTCTTTGCACTGAAAAACTCTTGAGGTTCCTGACTGGCTCAGTGAGTAGAGCATATGACTCTTGACCTCAGGGTTTTGAGTTTGAGCCCCATGTGGGGGGTAGAATTTAAAATTAAATAAGCATCTAATTTTTAATATAATTTAGTTAAGCCACTTATAAATTCTATGGTAAAACTTAAAATAGTTGCTTTACTAAAGTTCTATTTCTATCATGTCTTCTGGATTCTCTTTCTCCCCCTCTGTATACAGTAATATTTCATAGCTTTTACCTCTCAATTTTTATAAACTATAAGCTGACATAATTCTGCATTTGTCCTTTTTTAGATACACTGTATTTACACAATTACTCTTCACTTGACACATTCTTAAAATAACTATAGAAATATAAATAAATGCTAATCATTGGTCTATATAGCTGTGCTATAATATAATATAAATGGACCTTTGTAAAAGGGTCTTTACCTAGAAAACTAAACCTCACCATAAGAGCATGCATTTGTTTTGGGCATTCAGGATGTAATTCATGCAAAATCATGTAATACAAGTGCTCAAGATGATTAATAAAATCATGCATAATGTGGAAAGAAAAATGGAATTAGCATAATCTTTTTAATCAGAGTTCTAAAAGAAAGAAAAAAATGTAAGTAATGTAAATTTCCCATAACCATGAGGTGGCTACATTATCCCCAATCTGATCTCTGAGCTTGCTTTTTTGTGTTAGTTATACTGGGCAAGGAGAATATTAGAGTTTGGGGAACTAACAAAGTATACAAAATATACTGCTGGGAATAGAAATCAATGATATTGAAATAGTCTTTTCTATTAATTGTGGAAAAATTCAGCATCTCTGGATATTATGATGTGGTTCTTATATCTCCTCTTAGCTACGAGTGAAGTATAGTCTCATTGATTAGAGATTACTCTTTGCCATTAATTCCAAGTATGCTTGATTGATTGTATTCCATTGAACTTTGATACACGTCCAATTTCGGTTTCATTTTCAGGTACAAATAATCACTCTTGGGATCTTTATATTGGGCAAGTGTGTAGGAATGAGTCTTCTCTTTTTTTTTTTTTTTTTTTGTAACTTAGGGGAGAAATCCAGCACTTCTTATCAAGTTTATCATTAGACTATGTAATGGCATTCTTTTTTTTTAATTTTTATTTATTTATGATAGTCACACAGAGAGAGAGAGAGAGGCAGAGACACAGGCAGAGAGAGAAGCAGGCTCCATGCACCGGGAGCCCGATGTGGGATTCGATCCCGCGTCTCCAGGATCGCGCCCTGGGCCAAAGGCAGGCGCTAAACCGCTGCGCCACCCAGGGATCCCTGTAATGGCATTCTTACTTATATAAGCATACTTATTTCCCAGTGATTGGAGTGACAGTCATTACATATATGCCCTGGTCTTTATTTCAATCACATGCAGGTTGAATTAAAGGCAACAGCAATGCTTTCCTTCCTCAAGGAATCTGAATTTTCCCTAAAAGGACAATTAACACACATGCAAAGAATGTGGAAAAGAGAATCATGAAATAGATACAAATAGAGTCAACACATTAAAAAAACCCAAGATGAATATCTTAGAATTACAAATGAAGCAATAATTAAGGACAGAATGGCATTAAGAGGCAAAGAAAAAAAATTATACAGCAAAGTTAAAAGGAACGAACGATCTTTCAAATAAAGTATACTACAAGCAAGTATAAGGGGAAATTCATGGTCAAAATTTGCTTTTTTGGGATCCCTGGGTGGCGCAGCGGTTTGGCGCCTGCCTTTGGCCCAGGGCGCGATCCTGGAGACCTGGGATCGAATCCCACATCGGGCTCCCGGTGCATGGAGCCTGCTTCTCCCTCTGCCTGTGTCTCTGCCTCTCTCTCTCTCTGTGTGACTATCATAAATAAAAAAAAAATAAAAATTAAAGAAAAATTGCTTTTTTATCACAAACGGAATTTTAAATTTCTGATCATCTAGCTCTTAATGCCTTGCTTCCCACCCACCTCTTTGCTTAAGCATTGCAGAGTTATGCAGCAGCTTCCATCAAACTCTTCCTGTCAGATGGGGCTCTGAACCATGTTCCCCGGCTCATGGGGCTAAGACTCCATTCTCCTGCCCAAGTAGGACTGGCAGGGTCCACATCAGACAACTCCCAGACTTTCCTGAATAGGTTTTCTGGCCAGGAAGTGCTAGGTGCCATACTCATAAAGTGAATATTTCTATAAATTAAGCCTGCATACCTGCTACTTGCTTTGCTCTGGGGTAGTCAACTTTGCCTACTCCATGCTGAGTTGTTCAGTTTCCAGGTATTCTTGCTAGTTCTTGCTGTGAAATGAGGCCACAGTCGGTGAGGCAGAGTCTAGGTCTCAGTTTCTTCACCTGGGCAGACTATGTTGTGGGAGTACAAAACTCGTCATTTGGGGACCCAAATCAGACAGATCTGCACCTTGTCAAATTCCCTCGCCTGACTGTGTCACTGACTTGGTTCACAGATGTGCAAAGCCACTGGTTGGGACTACTACTTGGGCTTTGAAGGTAGGAAATCTGTTCTGCCAAGATTCAAGTGCAGGGTTTTATAAGCTCCTCTCCTTTCACCATCACAATCTGATTCCCAGTGGTTGAGCCCCACAGACTTTTATGATATCCATAGAGTTAGATCAGAGTAGGGGCTCCCACAAAGTGACCCACAATACTGGAGTAGGGCTGGATGTCACCACTGGCTCTGATTCTCACTAGAGGAATTTTAAGTTCAGAGGAGACCTGTGTGGTGCTGTAGCAGCCTCGGGAAGGGGCAGTGTCAGGATTGTGCAATTGTTCCTCTTACTCTTCCAAAGCAGTCTGTTTTGGGCTCTGTAGTACAGGAGTTTGCTTCAGCCTCACCCCCATATTCTAGAATTCTCCCAGTTGTATCTTGTCCAGGAATAGTAGTTGTGAGGGGGAGTAGTTTTAAGAATGACCTATGTCACCAACTTAGTGACATCATTCTCAATGACTTTCTTATATGATAGTTCTTACAATGAAGTTTAAAAATGTTTCAATATATCTGAAGTATGTCCTAATATATTAAATGTTTTCATAATACAAAGAAAATACATGTGTTAACCCAACTTAGTTTCCATATTATATGGTATAATATGCATTTATCAATGAGCATGAGTTAATACATGCCAGGAATCGCTTTATGTGATGGAAACACAGCAGTGAATGAGTGTCAAATCCAACAACAGACATCTTTGCTGACAAAAGCACCTAAAATAAAATCATTTTCTAGCCATTTACTGACTTTTCATTTTCCCTTATTTATATTCACAGATGTCACAGTATAAATCTACAAGCAGGGATTTGAGTTTTTATTCATTTTTTTTCTTCCCAAAGTTTAAATGGAATCCTGAAATTAATTCATTCGGAAATGGTAGTAGAGGGGATCCCTGGGTGGCTTAGTGGTTTAGCTGCTGCCTTCAGCCCAGGGTGTGATCCTGGAGTCCTGGTATCAAGTCCCTGCATGGAGCCTGCTTCTCCCTCTGCCTGTGTCTCTGCCTCTCTCTCTCTCTCTCTCTCTCTCTCTCTGTGTGTGTGTGTGTGTCTGAATGAATAAATAAAATCTTAAAAAAATAGAAATGGTATTAAAATTATTACCAGATATTGGGATGGAAAAATAAATTGGTGATTTAGTTAGTTATATAATATTACAAAATGAAGAAACAGTATTTAGAAATGAAAATAGTTGAAGATTTAATTGAGATATTAAATTGTAGGAAAAAAGTCAATCATAAAATTTAATCAAAAAGACTAAATTATAACTTTTTTCACTTTAAATTGTATAGTGCCTATCTGATGTTTAAGGGGAAAACAGGTATCACTTCATTTGTGATTTATCTTTATGTAATATACTATCTTCCAATCTCCTTAGTAGTGTAGCATTTTTTTTAATGAGCATTTTTTGCAGGGTAGGGGGTTGTGCCTGGGTCATGCAGTCAGTTAAGTGTCCAACTCTTGGTTTCAGCCCATGTCATAGGATAAAGCCCCATGTCAGGGCCCCATGCTCAGTGCAGAATCTGCTTGATTCTCTCTGTCCCTCTCCCTCTGGCCCCCATGCCTGCTTTCTAAAAAAAAAGTACTTTAAAAACATTTTTGGGCTAATTCAGTATTCATGTCTAGGTATTAAAATGTTTTACATTATTAAATATTATTTTTATCACTAGTTTTTTATTAAGATTTTACTTATTTATATATGATTAGACATAGAGAGGCAGAGACACAGGCAGAGGGAGAAGCAGGCTCCATGCCAACGTGGGACTCAATCCCAGGACTACATGATTGCGCCCTGGGCCAAAGGCAGGTGCTAAACCTTTGAGCCACCCAGGGATCCCCTTATCACTAGTTTATAAGATAATCTGTCAGAGCCTTTTTGAGCTTCTGATCATGTATGCAACTTATAGGTACTATCCCCATTGCATCTTAGAATATATAAAATATTACTTATTGAAGATGAAGTTCTGTACAGAATATGTATTTAAGATCTAGGGCCTGATGCTGTTTTATACTTCTGGGATGAGGAAGGAAATGCAGTATCAGAGAAAGAATGTTTCATTCAGAAACTTAAAGTAGGTTTTTAGAAAGAAATCAGCAAACCCCTCTCAGCTATGGTTTCCATGCTGATAAAAGACATGGTCATTATGGATCTTAAATTTTTCTTGTACTGAGTAGTACAAGAAATTAGAGGAGTTGTGAAATTACTTTTATGTGCTTCTTTTTTATTTTGGCATTGAGGAAAATATTTTTCCATAATTTTCTACCATTAGTAGAATTGAGATCAGATGCTTTTACACAATTATGTCTTAGAGAATTCTAGGATATTTGAGAATGTAATGTATTTTAAAACTTTAGGATTCAGGATGGAAATTTTGAATTTGGAATGATAGAACTCATGATAATAATGATAAAATTACTAAAATGTTTGAAAATTATTGAAATATCTATATCCCTTTGGATATATCCATTAGATATATCATTTTTTTAAAGATTTTATTTATTTGTTCATGAGAGAGAGAGAGAGAGAGAGAGAGAGAGAGAGAGAGAGAGAGAGGCAGAGACGCAGGCAGAGGGAGAAGCAGGCTCCATGTAGGGAGCCCAATGTGGGACTCGATCCTGGGACTCCAGGACCACGCCCTGGGCCGAAGGCAGTTGCTAAACCGCTGAGCCACCCAGGGATCCCTAGATATATCAATTTTTAAATATTCTGATAATTTAAAATAGCTGTCAATACTGTATTGACTATTCATTCTAAATTACTTGCTGCATATTGTGTTGTACAATGATTGAACTGCTTCTCCTTCCTTAAAGCAAATCTGTTTTTACCTTTAACTATTCCTGAAATTCAAACATCATCTAAGGAATATTTTTGTTATTTTAGGTGATAGTGACCAACCTTAGTCATTAATCATATATATCAGGAAAAAATAACTTCTCCACTACATACATTTTTCTTTTTTTTAGTTCAGTGTCATTTCAGTTCATTTTTGATGCTGAAATATCAAGGATGTACCATATTCAAGAATAGCTCACAGCACTAAAAGTTTTCTTTCTAGATTTATTTTCCTCATGGAATTATTGTAAATAAGTATATTTGAGGCTTTTAGTAACAAAGCTTATTACGTTTTGATCATAGTTTTCCTCACACTAAAACATATGGCATTCAAAATGCTTATTCTTTTCAAGCAGCACTTTTCATATTTGCTAGAGTAACCCTATTTCTGGGTTAATTGTGCCTATTATGAAGAGAAGATCTTTAAATTATGAAGTGTCAGTCTCAAACCTTTCAGAAATAAATCATGTTAAATGACATCCATTTAAAACCCAGAATTGTAGAATTCAGATTAATATTGTATGTAATACTGAAAATATATTCCTATTGAAACTGTAAGACATGTATTGCTATTCTGTCCAATTGTTTTTTCGCACTTGTGCTTAGGAGTCCTATACCTTTTTTTTAATAGCTTAAATATTTTGTGAAAAAATGCAATGTAGACTTAATTCCTCTTTAAAATGCATAATTCTTCTTAACACGCTGAATTGCATTCACAGTGTAATGCTCTAAGAGAAGCTGGATGCACACTTCTTCATTTTAATAGCATGAGTTTTGAGATCCATTCTTTCCTATTTCTAAGTATCCAAAACTGGAAGGAGAAGCAAAACAAAAAACTCTGGGAATGTAAAATTAATGATTTTTTTTTATAAATTAATTTTTATTGGTGTTCAATTTACCAACATACAGAATAACACCCAGTGCTCATCCCGTCAAGTGTCCCCCTCCGTGCCCGTCACCTATTCACCCCCACCCCCCGCCCTCCTCCCCTTCCACCACCCCTAGTTCAACAGTGTATGTTCTCATTCATTTGGGGAATATGAATAATAGTGAAGGGGAATATAAGGGAAGGGAGAAGAAATGTGTGGGAGATATCAGAAAGGGACACAGAACATAAAGACTTCTAACTCTGGGAAAATTAATGATTTTAATTAAAACATTTTGCAATCCTTATACATAATATTAGGATTAGCCTTTACAAACACAAGTGTTGATGTTAATTCGAAAGCCACTTGTCACGAATTTATACCTGCATACCAGAAAAAGATAATGTAAATGTTTAAATAACATTTAAAGATGGATTACTTTATCTATGTTTGTATGTGCCTTTCAGTCCCATGCCTATAATGCCCAACCTACAGATTTCTTCCCTTTTAAATATCACTTATAATTCTCTAAAGCTTTTTCCTTTAAGAAACCCTCCACCTCATTCTCTTCAGAATGTGGAATTTCCTTCCTCTGAGCCTCCAGGTCATTTTGTTTCCACTTTGCACTCATTTATCATAATTAGTTTTTTGTTTAACTACTACTCAACTTGCCTCTCAATAAAAAAATATATCAATTATGCTATCTTTCACTGTATTACCCAAATAAGATCTAAGGTAATAATCTATATATACTATGATACATATTTATAATGCTAAAAATTATAAACAATATAAACTAGTTTTCAAATTTAGTCATATTTACAATATTCTGAGACTTTTTAAAACTGTTTTACAGTAGTATCTACTGTGATTGAGGCATCTATACTCTATTGCTCCCTTAAAACAATTACACATTAGTGTCTTAAATAATACAAATTCATAATTCTACAGTTCTATAGATCAGACATGAAAAAATGAGTCTCCCTGAATTAAAACTTAAGTGCTGGCATTACTCCATTCCTCCCTGAAGGCTTTTGGGGAGAAACATTACATTGTCTGTTCTAGCTTTTTGAGGATTGCCCTATTCTTAAATTCCTGGCCCCTTCTTCTGTTTTTAAAGCCAGCAATGTAAGATATTTATGACTATTCTGTCGTAGTTATATATCCTTTAATTATAACCAGGGACATTCCTTTTAATGATCTATGTAGTTAAATTGGGCCCAACTGGATAACACAAATAAGCCCCAGATCCTCAATTTTTTTAAAGGTTATTTAGTTTAGAGAGAGAGAGCAAGTAGAGGAGGGGCAGAGAAAAACTCAGACTTTGTGCTGAGCGTGGAGCCCAGTGTAGGGCTCCATCCCATGACCCTGAGATTGAGATCACACCTGAATTGGAACCAAAAGTTAGACACTTAAGGACTGTGCCACCCGGGTGCCCCCCCACTCCTTCAAATCCTTAATTTTAAACACATCTGCCATGTAAGACAAAATATTTCCAAAGTCCTGGGATGAGAGAGTGAATATCTTGAGGAAGCTATTATTTTGCCTACCACAAGTAGATTTACTCACCATGAAAAGCTAACTAATAACTACTTGTAGACCAAAAACAAAACCTGAAAAATATAATATTTAAAAAGACTGAAGGAATCATTAATAAATAGACTCTGTCCTCAGGGAGCTTTTTATTTTAGTGGGGTAAAGTGTGAACCATAAGTCAAATAAATGCATATTGTGATTCCAAATAATGAAAAGTGGCATAATAATATACAGCTGTGTAAGAGTATAGCAAATGTTTTATCTAAGGGAGAACTAATTTAAATAGAGTACTTACATAAGGTGCCCATAAATATTTGAAATGGAAAGGGAAAACCCAATGAAGTCAGTCATTAGATAAGCCTTCGGAAGATATGGACAAAAACATACTGCAAGTTGAAATGAAAAAGTGTTTAAGGAAATGCAAAATGGAGTATGCCTGAAACAGGGCAAGCAAAGAGAAGAGATAACATGTGCTAAGACTTAGTGTTCCAGGAGGAT
The DNA here is from genome assembly GCF_905146905.1 of Nyctereutes procyonoides. Lineage (NCBI taxonomy): Eukaryota > Metazoa > Chordata > Mammalia > Carnivora > Canidae > Nyctereutes > Nyctereutes procyonoides. The sequence goes on from NW_026575130.1 coordinate 2,202,618, forward strand.
CCACAAGTGGGGGCCAAGATGTGAGAAAAATGAGGTAAAATAATATACAGGATAGTGTTATATCTAGAAAACCAAGTGAATAAGTGTTTTAAGGAGTGATCAATTATATTTACATGGGCAATGAACCAAAAATTAAAATAAGAGATTCTAAAAGTTGATACAAACATACTTTAAACATTTTAGTTTTACTTATTCATTGACATAGTAGACAAGCCTCTTTACCCATCCAGTTCATTACTTAATAAAAGTGAAATGTAAATGGAGAATGATTCATGATTTTTTAAAGAGCTTTCTGCCATTTATAGTTGTCATATTCACATGAAATTCTATAATGTATATTTTCCAGTAGCTTTTCCAAACTATTTGCATTAATGCAAAACTCTTTCTTTACAGTCATATTTTACCACTTTATGCAATAAATATAATTGATACAAATAGGTTTGAAATATAACTTGACAGTTGATGAAAGCAGACATCTAAGAATATTAGTTTATAGCCTAATAATGTTGTATGAGAGCTGCTGTCAGTGGGCTGGATTTATAAGAAAATTGGAGAGTGTCAGTTAATGGAGTAGGTAAGTGAAGGGTAAGACGACTGTAATATGTACCAGATGTTCATGTTAAATGAATACAACAAATATTGCAGGATACTTTAAAATAGTTATACCTAGTCATCACCTAAAACTAGTAAAATCAATCAAGTTACTATTTAAAAAATCAAACAAACCAAGAACAAACAAAAAACTGTTCAGAAAGATTAAGAAAATTGCCAAAGTCAAATTTGGCATGGTAGTGAAGATGGTAGTGAATATTTGAACACACAAAAGTGGAGCTCAAATTCCAACATTTTCACCATGAAATGTCTATAAAATGCAAGTTTTAACCTGAAACTTGAAAAATTTTTATGACTTGAAGATCTTATTTTGAATCAAGTGTAAACAGTTTAACATATTTTAAAGCATATATTAAATGACAGTACTTTTTAATGGATCCCATCTAAGATGTTACAATGTTCTACAAACAATAAAGTCAAGTATTTGACATATATAATGACTTTTCTAATCTTTCCAGTCTGAAAACTCATGAAAGTCATTTCATTCTTTATATTTATAACAATGTAATTGAATGATTTTTTTTTAGTTGGCACTTTTTATGAAACTGCTGTGCCACCCTCATTTGATAAAGTTTCGGCTACAGACTAAAATGAATTGATAGCAGTTAGCAAAGAGAAAATCAATGAAATAGAAAAAAAGAAATTTTAATCATGGGAAAACACATTTTCATTTGAAAAAGTCATTATATTACAAGGAATCTTTAATTTTCCTCAGTAAGCTTTTTGAAGAATATTGAAAGTCATATAAAATGTAGGCTATATTCTTACATCTTTTTGTGACTAAAAATGTATTTTTTAAATCCACTTTAAACACTTTTTTTCTTTCCAATACTGCTAACATTTGTCCTATAACATCCTTTTGTTCCTTGTTTCAATGTTCTAATGCTTTTCTTTACTCTCTTCATTTGATAACTACTGTGGCCTGGCACATAAAATATCAGCATAGATTTTCCTGGATTAAGAGTTTGTTTAGAACCGACTGTAACTATGGCTTTCCTTGTATTTTCATTGATATAATTGGCAAATAATAAATTGCATATGTACCTGGGAAGTCATCACCCCAATCAATATAATCAGCTTACTCTTCATTCCCAAAAGTTCCTTGTTCCAGAGAAAGGTTGGAAGATGGCAGCAGAGTAGAAGGGCTGCATGAGCCCTTACCATGTGAATACAATTGGATAACTATAAAGTCATTCTAAATACCCCAGAAATTGATCCAAACACTGTCAGAACAAACTCCACAACTAAAGGGAGAGAAGAGACCATATAAAATAAGGAAGGAAGTAAGGAAGTGGATCATGGCCACTGCTGGGGCGGGGGAGGGGTAGGGAGGCACAGTCACAAAGATGAACAGACACATGGGGGAGTGCCCAGAAGAAACAAAGTCCTGTGGCAATTGGCTTAGAAAGTGAGAGGGGCTGAATTTTGTGAATTCCTATAACCAGTGCGGCTTAAGATCTGAAATTTTAAAAGTCAGCATGCTTGGCTCTGGGAGAGCTCACAGGGCATTGAGGCGTCTCTTGGGGAAAAAAAAAAAAAAAAAAAAACAGGCCAAATAGCCTGTGAACAGACTGAATGGAAACAGTGATCTGAAGAGCTCCTGGGGCACACACTTGGGAGATTATTCACTCATCTTGGAGCACATCCTAGAGACGGTGTTTATGGAGAGAACCTTTGGGGAACAACAACAAAAAACTTGCTGGTTTCATTTTCCTGTCCTGCCCCTCAACATAAGCACAGGGCCACCTGCAGGAACAAGCACAGTGCTCACAATTGCAACTAACTTACTTACACCAAGACTTCCCCCAAAAGAGCTGCCCTTTCCATTCACATTTGCTTCAGTTCCAGTTTGGTGACCCCACCCTCGGAAGGATGGCCCAAACCCCTGCTCATACCATGTCTCCCAACATGAGAGTTTTGTGGAGACTCAGTTCTGATAAAGTGGCAATAGGTCTCATTTCACAAATAGACCAGAGGATACCAGTTAAAACATGCCACATTTAGGCCAGAAACCAAATACTACTCACAACAGGCAAATAGAGGCTCTGTAGACACTGGCCTGAAGGATAAAGTGGCCAAGACAAAACAGCAGAGCATAAACAGCACACCTTGGAGATACTCCTGGAAGTGCCAGTTCCTGGGGAACAGAGGACACTATACTGTGGTGCACTACAGGCCTCTTCATTAGGACATTACTCTTAAGCTCAGGAGACATAGCTGACACAGAAATAGGCACAGAGTCTTAAATCTTTGGCTGTGGTCTTGTCCTGTCCTTTCATTTGGGATAAATTCCTCAGTTTTCTCATTTTATCTAAGTATAACAGATATAAGTAACATGCCAGATAGAGAATTGAAAGTAATGATTATAAAAATACCCAGTGGGCTTGAGAAAATAGTGGAAGACATGAGTGAGACCCTTAATATCTAGACAGGGAAGAACATAGGGATAAAGGGCTCAGTAAATGAAGTGAGAAACATGCTTAATGGATTGAATAGCAGGATGGAAGAAGCAAAGGAATGAATTAATGACCTAGAAGTTAAAGGAAAGGAATGAAACTGAATAAAAAAAAGATACAAAATGAAATTAGACTTAGGGAACTCAGTGACTCCATCAAACATAATAACATTTGTATTATAGGAGTCCCAGAAGGAGAAAAGAGAAAAAAGGGGACAAAAAATTTATCGTAAATATAATAGCTGAGAAATTTCCTAACCTGGAGAGGGAAACAGATATCCACATTAAAAAAAGTCCCATCAAAGTCAACAAAAGCAGACCTACACCAAGACACATTGTAATTAGACAAAATACAGTGATAAAAAATTTTTAAAGCAGAAAGACCAAAGATAGTAATCTACAAGGGAAAACCTATAAGGCTGGCAGGAGATTCTTAAACAGAAACTTTGTAAGCCAGAACAGAGTGCCATGATCTATTCAACATGCTAAAAAGAAAAAAAAATGCAGTCAATAATACTCTTTCCAGCAAGGCTATCATTCAGAATAGAAAGATAAAAAGTTTTCCAGAAAAAAATACTAAAGGAGCTTATGACCACCAAACTAGCCCTGTAAGAAATATTATAGGACACCCTTTGGAAAGGAGAGACCCAAAGTGACAGTCTAAAGTCAGGAAACACAAAAGCAGTACAAATAAATATTTCTATAAAAATGAGTCAAGAAATGCATAAAATAAAAGGATATAAATAACTACTTTGAATGTAAGGAGACTAAATGCTCCAATCAAAAGACATAGGGTAATAGAATGGGTAAAAAAGCAATATCCATTTATATGCTGCTTATAAGAGACATATTGCAGACCTAAAGACACCTGCAGATGGAAAGTGAGGGGATAGAGAAGCATTTATCATGCAAATGGATGTCAAAATAAAGCCAGAGTAGCAATACTTCTATCAAAGTAAACTTTAATCCAAAGACTAACAAGAGTAACAAGAGATGAAGAAAGACATTATATAATAATAAAGGGGGTATTCCAATAAGCAGCTTTAATAACTGTAAATATTTATAGACCCAAAATAGAAGTACCCAAATACATAAATACAGTAATAAACATAAAAGAAATAACTAATAGTAATGGAACAATAGTAAGGGACTTTAACACCTCATGTACATCAATGGATAGATTATCTGAGTTGAAAATCAATTAAAAAACATTATCTTTGAATGTTATACTGGAAAAGATAGATTTAACAGATATATTCAGAAAAGTCCATCCTAAAACATCAGAATACACATTCTTTTCAAGTGCACATTGGGGCACTTTCAAGAAAAGGTCACTTATTATCCACAAAATAAAACTCAATGAATTCAAGAAGATCAAAATATACCATGTATTGGGCAGCCCAGGTGGCCCAATGGTTTAGGGCTGCCTGCAGCCCAGGGCATGATCCGGGAGACCCGGGATCGAGTCCCACATTGGGCTCCCTGCATGGAGCCTGCTTCTCCCTCTGCCTGTGTCTGCCTCTCTCTGTCTCTCTCTCTGTGTGTCTCTCATGAATAAATAAATAAAATTAAAAAAAAGAAGAAGCTACAGGTGCTAGTCCTGTTCATATATATATATATATATATATATATATATATAAATATATATATATATATATTCTGACCACAACACTATGAAACTGGAAGTCAACCACAAGAAAAACATCTGGGAAAAGCACAAATACATAGAAGTTAAATAATATGTTACTAAACAATGAATGGCTTAACTAGGAAATAAAAAAAAAAAAAAGAATTTAAGAAGTACATGGAAACAGGGCAGCCCCGGTGGCTCAGCAGTTTAGCACCACCTTCGTTCAATCCAGGGTGTGATCCTGGAGACCCGGGATCAAGTCCTGATTGGGCTCCAGGCATGGAGCCTGCTTATCCCAATCTCTCTCTCTCTTTCTTTGTCTTTCATGACTAAATAAATAAAATCTTAAAAAAATACATGGAAACAAATGCAAAAGTCCAAAACCTTTGTGATGCAGCAAAAGCCGTTCAAAGAGAAAAGTTTGCAGCAGTATAGGCCTACCTCAAGGAGCAAGAAAAATCTCAAATGACCTAATTTTATACCTAAAGGAGCTGAAAAAAACAAAACCCTAAATTTGCAGAAGAAAGAAATGGAGACTAGAGCAGAAATAAATGATGTAGAAACTAAAAAAAATAATAAAATAATGAAATCCAGGAGCTGATTTAAAAAAAATTAATAAACCTCTAGCTAGACATATGAAGAAAAAAAGAGAAACCAAATAAAATCACAAATGAGACAAGAAGTAACAGGCCATACCACAGAAAGACGATTGAAGGACACTTAGGAAAAACTAAATACCAACAAATTGGACAACCTAGAAAAAATAAATTCCTAGAAACATACAAACTAACAAAACTTAAGCAGGCATTGAAAATTTCAGCAATCTGCTAACCACCAAAGAAATTTAATCAGTAATCAAAAAACTCCCAGCAAAGTCTAAGACCAGATGGCTTCACAGGGTAATTCTACCAAACACTTTAAAGAGTTAATACCTGTTCTTCTCAAATTGTTCCAAAAAATGAAGAAGGAAAATTTCCAAATTCATTCCATGAAGCCAGCATTACCCGGGTACCAAAACCAGACAAAGACACCAAAAAAGAGAACTACAGACCAATATCCCTGATGAACATATACGCAGAAATCCTCAACAAAATACACAGCAGACTCATATAATTCAGTCAACATTTTTAAATATATATGTGTTTAGAAAAGTATATAATATGCATAAAATTTATGTATAGATAGATGTGATGTCAAAAAGTACCTCCCATAAACAGATAATTTGAAGCAAAGAAAATGTTAGCAGAAGGCTAACAAGTAGGAGTTGATTTATTCATATATTTACAAACACTAAAAAACTGTCAATGCAATTGCTGAAAAGGTTGTGGATTACATGAAAATGCAAGCTGCTGAGTTTAGACCAATACAACTGTCATGGAAGATAATTCAGTATAATGTTCTTGAATTTATACACTGTGACACCACAATTCTGCTATTGGAAATATAGCCCAGAAAAAAAGTTTCACAAAAGTACTTGAGGAAATATTAATGGAAATAGTCACCTTTGTGTTAGGGTGACTGTGATATGTTCAAAGCAATATTCAGGTTCAATCAATGGGAAAGTTTAAAAGGAAAAGATCATTCATGCAAAGATCATTCATGCAAGTGACAAGTAAGGTGGCCTTATATAGTTCAAATGAAGCACTTTTGATAGTAAAAGAGAGGTTAAGCAAACCAGAACAATAGGTTTGCATGAAACTGACAAATAGTTCAATTAGAAGGTGTTATTAAGGTATAGCAGGCCCCTAAGTATAGTTTTTCTTGTGATGCTGCTAATTCAAGGAAAGATGAAGCAATTTATGGGCAGCCTGAGTGGCTCAGTGGTTTAGCACCGCCTTCAGCCCAGGGCATGATCCTGGAGGCCTGAGATTGAGTCCCACATCAGGTTCCCTGCATGGAGCCTGCTTCTCCCTTTGTCTGTGTCTCTGCCTCTCTCTCTGCATCCCTCTGTGTCTCTCATGAAAAAATAAATAAAATCTTTAAAAAAATAAAGATGAAGCAATTTGAAAAAGTTTCTCTTCAGTAGAAGAGTTTTAAGTTATTTATAATACTTAGTAATGCTAAGTAATATCTTTTGGGCACCCCCTTGTTCAAGGTACCTATCTATGGTGTTTACATTTATTATATACAATTAAAAATTTATTACAACACAATAAGAATATATGGTTATTTTCAATTTTTTTTAAATTTATTTATTTATGATAGTCACAGAGAGAGAGAGAGGCAGAGACAGAGGCAGAGGGAGAAGCAGGCTCCATGCACCGGGAGCCCGACGTGGGATTCGATCCCGGATCTCCAGGATCGCGCCCTGGGCCAAAGGCAAGCGCGAAACCGCTGCGCCACCCAGGGATCCCGGTTATTTTCAATTTTACTAGAAAATAGAACTTTAGAAACTTTAACTTGCTCAAGCTCACACAGAATTAAATCACATTCTGACTTTCCAGACTGTGCTATTAACTATAAAATGAAAAAAACCATATTGGAAATTCAAAGATAAGAAGTTATTTATATTTATCTGAAAAACAAACTTTTGTTACCAGATGATTATCCATCAAAAATGAATCCTATCCTATTGTCTTTGTGCTCTACAGTATTTGAATTTCTAGTATTTTCTACATCTTGCACTTTAACCTCTATCAATGCTTTGGAAATACAGTTTTTATTTCTATAATAACATGTTGTGATATCTATAATTCCTTATTAAATAATCTTGTTCAGTCTTTACAATAACCATAAAAAGTGTTACCAACCTTTTTATGTACCTACAGCTCAAAGAATTTTTAACAAGGATCATAATACTAATAAATGGTAATGTACCAAGACTAAAAATTAATTTTATGATAATTCAGTATGTAATCTTATCCTAAAATTTTTACACTAAGCCAACAGTTTAAAGAGCTCTTATGAGTAAGAAACTTTCCCTTTTTGAAATTTAAAGAAATAAAACACTGTAAGTTCAAAACATACATATTTTTTAGCAGAGAAATTATGTTCTACAAATTATAATACTTTTATGTCCACATAAGCTTAAAACATTCCTGATCTCAATCCAATATAAGGATACCTTCAGTGCCAGAATACAAATATTCTCAGAATTTCTAAATAAAGCAAATTAGGAAAAAAAATAAAGCAAATTAGGGACATACTTCTAGACTATTAAGATTATTTTAGTCAGTTGAAGTGAATCCTCAATGGAAGTTTTTAACATTGATTTTATGTAGTGTTAGAGCTTATAATACTTTATAAACATATATAAGACCAGAACAGTAGATATGTTGAAATCTAATTAGGATATTATTATATGTAATTGAAAATGAAAAACCACTGGGATTTTACTCATTTTCATATATATATCAATTTTCATTTTTTATATTAAATGACTGCTTTACTGATGATATTAACTAGAGTCAATATAGAAGGAAAAAACCAAGTTCCAACCAGTCTCAAAACAAAGACTTCTTTATCTATATTCTTCAGGTATATACTATGAGGGATGAAAAGAGTAAAAATACAGGGCTATGTGCTCAACAGTCAAATGATACAATTCTTTTAATTGTCATGAAAATATAAGTAACATATTTCTGTATTTTAAACATAATTCAAGACAATACAACAAAGTTTTGCATTAAAAATTATAACCTAATTTGATATCCCTCCAAATGTATATACAAGGAAATAACATGATATTTTGGACTCTAAAGTGACACAAATAATTTAGTTACCTTAAACAGGAGTCCTGTCTCTGTTAAATGCTACACTGTTCCATAGGGTGTACTTTAAATACAATAAAGGGAAAATATATTTTCTGCATTGCATATAGCATATTATTGCTGATTAGACATCTTGAATGTGAAATATAAAGTATTTCTTTATAAAAAATTTAGGGAGTAGAAGGCTAAATAAGATTTTTGTGGTTGGAGAAGTGTAGTTGGTTAAGCATCTGATTCTTGGTTTTGGCTCAGGTTGTGAACTCAGGGTCCTGAGATCAAGACCCACTTTGAGCTTTGCACTCAGCACAGAGTCAGCTCGACATTCTCTCTGCCTTTCCATTTGCCCCTCCCATTAGTGCTCTAAAATGAATATATATATATATATATATATTTAAGAATTCATGGTTATGAATTAGGAAGCTAAATAACATAACTCAGTCACCAAAAAAAGGTGTATCTAAACATTATCTCATAAAGAATATAACTGAAAAAGAGAAGTGAAAATTCATTTATTTTCTGTATTCTAATTAACTTAGAAATATTTCAAATAATGAAGCACCGAGTTTATCATTAAAATGCCTAATTTAATGCTTAAATGTTAAACTCTACTTGAAATATTTTCAAACTATAAACAAGATTACAAGATTAGTACAACAAAATTTTGCATCTTCTACAGATAAGCAAATTTAAAATTTTTCTACTTTTGTGTTACTATTTTCTGTCTTTACAGATGTTTTTCACATATGGATATCTATAGATTTTTTTGTTTGTTTTTTTAAGATTTTTTTTATAAATTTATTTTTTATTGGTGTTCAATTTGCCAACATATAGAATAACACCCAGTGCTCATCCCGTCAAGTGCCCACCTCAGTGCCCATCATCCAGTCACCCCCACCCCCCGCCCACCTCCCCTTCCACCACCCCTAGTTCGTTTCCCAGAGTTAGGAGTCTTTCATGTTCTGTCTCCCTTTCTGATATTTCCCACTCATTTTTTCTTCTTTCCCCTTTATTCCCTTTCACTATTTTTTATATTCCCCAAATGAACAAGACCATATAATGTTTGTCCTTCTCTGATTGACTTACTTCACTCACATTAATACCCTCCAGTTCCATCCACGTCGAAGCAAATGGTGGGTATTTTAAGATTTTATATGAGAGAGAAAGAACATGCATGTGTGGTGGGGATAGGTAGAGGGAGAAGCAGATTCCCTGTTGAGCAGGGAGTCTAACATGGGGCTCCATCCCAGGACCTTGAGATCATGACCTGAGCTGAAGGCAGATGCTTTTGGCTCAACTGAGCCACAGGTGTCCGAGATTTATTTATTTCTATGTGCTATGAAGACATACATAAAAAATACTATTAATTACTCAAGATGAAATGTAATGTTTACCCACAGCAATGCATAAAACAATCATGAAAAAAAGAGGATCTAAAGAAGAAATAGAGAAACTTTGATGCTGTTTTCCATAGTGGCTGCATTAATCGACATTTTCACTAGCAGTGAAGGTTCTCTTTTCAACACATCCTTGTCAACCCTTATTACTTCTTTGTTAATAGCCATTAAAACAGCTGTGAAGTGTTATCTCATTGTGGTTTTATTTGGACTTCCCTGATAGTGATCTTTTATATATCTGTTGGCATCTGTAAGACTTTGGAAAAAAGAATGCATATTCAGGTCTTCTTCCCATTTATTAAGTGGATTGCTGTTGTTGAGCTGTATGAGTTCTTTATATATTTTGGATATCAGTCCCTTATTGGATACATTATTTCAAGTATCTTCTCTCACATAGTAGATTACCTTTTTATTTCTATGGTTTCTTTTCTTGTGTAAAGCTTTTGCTTACTTTTGCTTTGTTGCCCTTGCCTGAGGAGATTATATATATATATATATATATATATATATATATATATATATATATATATTAAGATAATATATAAGACTGATGACAAGTTACTGCCTATATTTTCATCAGTTTTATGAGTTCAGGTTTTGTATGTGGGTCTTTAACACAACTTGAGTTCAATTTTTTACATGGTGTAAAAAAGTGGTCCAGTTTTCCCAAAACCATTTATTGAAGAGACTGTCCTTTCCCCCATTGGATGTTCTTGCATTCTTTGTTGTAGATTGACCACGTAAGCGTGGATTTATATCTGGGCTCTCTGTTCCATTGATCTATTTATCTTTTTCTGTGCCAGTATCATTTTGTTACAGGTAACTGTAGCCTTGTAGTATATAGTGTGAACTCAGGAAGCATGATGCCTCCAGGTTTATTTTTTCTTTCTCTAGATTACTTTGAGGGGCACCCCTGGGATTACAGTCAGATGGGCACCCTACTCTTGGTTTTGGCTCAGGTTGAGATCTTAGGGTTGAGCCCCTCACCTCGGGCTCCACACTTAGTTCAAAGTCTGCTTGAGATACCCTCCCTCTGTGCCCCCCACTCCATTCTCTCTCTAATAAATAAATAAAAATCTTTAAAAATTGATTTGGTAATTCAAAGCCTTTTATGGTTGGATGCAAATTTTAGTTTTATTTAATTTCTGTGAAAAATTCTATTGGTATTTTGGTAAGTATTGCGTTAAATTTATAGATTACATTCGGTAGTATGGGCATTTTAGCAATATTTTTCCAATTCATGTGCATGGTATATTTTTCCATTTGTTTGTTTCACCTTCAATTTCTTAATGTCTCAGTTTTCCGAGTATAGGTATTTCATCTTTTTGTTTAAATTTATTCCTAGGTATCTTACTTTTTTTTTTTTGATGCAATGGTAAATAGAATTGCTTTGCTTTAATTTCTTTCACTGACAGTTTGTTACCATTGTGCAGAAATGTAATAAATATCTGTATATCAATCTTGTATCCAGCAACATTAGTGAATTTTTTTATTCTAATAGTTTTTGGTGGATTTTAGTGGTTTTCTATATATCATATTAGGTTATCTATAAATAATGACAGTTTTACTTTTTCCTTTCCAATTTCCTTTCTAATTTATTTATCTTTCTTGCTCTGGGCTAGGGTTTCTTTTTTTTTAAGATTTATTTATTTAGTTATGATAGACATACAGAGAGAGAGAGAGAGAGAGAAGCAGACACACAGGCAGAGGAAGAAGCAGGCTCCATTCCAGGAGCCCGACGTGGGACTCGATCCCGGACTCCAGGATCCCGCCCTGGGCCAAAGGCAGGCGCCAAACCGCTGAGCCACCCAGGGACCCCTAGGGCTTCTAATACTATGTGAAGTGTTGATAGTGGACATCTTTTTCATATTATTATTATTTTTTAAATAAGAGTGTTTTGATTTTTTTTAAATTTTTATTTATTTATGATAGTCATCAGAGAGAGAGAGAGAGAGAGAGAGAGAGAGAGAAGTAGAGACACAAGCAGAGGGAGAAGCAGGCTCCATGCACCGGGAGCCCGAGGTGGGATTCGATCCCGGGTCTCCAGGATCGCGCCCTGGGCCAAAGGCAGGCGCTAAACCGCTGCGCCACCCAGGGATCCCTCTTTTTCATATTATTAAAATTAGAGTAAATAATTTCAGTTTTTCACCATTGAGTATGATGTTAGCTGTGAGTTTGTCATATATGGCCTTTATTAGGAAGCATGTTCCTATATACTGACTGCTGTGAGTTTTATCATCATAAGTAAATGCTGAATTTTGTCAAATGCTTTTTCTGCATATTTTAAGATATGATTTATATTCATCTATTATGTGAACTGAAAAGTCAGTAACTGAAATAAAACAAGAAAATGTCTAAATACATGAAAGTACAGAACACACTTTTAAATAACCGATGTGTCAATCAGGACATCTCAAAAATTTAAAATGCATGAAACTGTATGAAAATTAAAAATATATCAAATATACATATATAGGTAAAAGAAGTACTTAGAAAGTGTCTGCTACCAAACTGGAAAAGAAGGAAGTTCCTAAAAATAAATGTGAGTTCCTCACCAGGAATACAAAAAAAAAAAAAAAAAAAAGGAATTAAAAAAAAGCAGGAGGGAAATAATTATTAAAGAAACAGAGCATAAATCAGTGAATTTGAAAATAAAGATATGCTAAAACTTTTCAAAAAAAATCAAAGCTGATAAACCATTAGCAAGATTATAAAAATAGTTATAAGATACAAATCTCTAATTTCAGGAATAAAAGAACAAGCAACACTATAGATCCTGCAGATATAAAAAGACATAAATGAATACTATGAACTTTACCTTAAAAATAGACAACATAGAAAATAGAATAATTTCTAAAAAACCCAAAGTATGTTAGTCAAGTAAGGTGAGATAGAAAAAAATTGAAGAATCTTATATCTAAAGTAATTAATAGCAATTTTACACAGTCTCTTCCAAATATTGAAGATGAAGGGATGCATTCTGGCCCTTTTAATTACATTCCCTAATACCAGAACCATGCAAACACCTCACAAACAAACCCTAAAGCATACATAATAAGAACTGGGAACTGAACAACTGGCATTTATTCCAGAAAAACAAAAATGGAATGTATTCAAACATTTATAGCAGTTTCCTTAGGAATATCCATAACCTCCAAACAACCCAGATTCCATTTATTGGATTAATGGTTAAAGGACAATAAGAGGGATATTTTGGTGATGGAATATTCAGTATCTTGACTGTATCAAAGTCAGCATTCTCTTTGTAATATTACTTTGCATATGTGATTATTGGGAGAAAGTGGGTAAAAGATAAATATGATATCCATATTTCTTACAATTCCATGTTTGTATACAGTTATCTCAAAATGCAATTTTATTTACAAGTTAAATAAAACCTGAAGTTCATTTCTTCAGCCACAGTATTTATATTTCAAGTGCTCAGTAGCCACATTTGGCTAGTAGCTAACATATTGAACTGTGTAGAGAATATTTCTATCATAAAACGTTTAATTAGAAGGCACTAGTTTCACTATTGAATATAAATATTTATAATACTCTTATTTAACCTGTACTCTGGTTAATGGAAGTTTCCAGTTAACTGAAGTCCCTTGCTACTTAAAAATTTCAACACCATAAATCCTCTTCATTTTAAGCTAGAGCATATGTCTACTGAACTCACAGGAATTTTCTATTATATTGACCTTATTTTTCAACTTTTGCTTTACCAAGGATATATTTTCAATCAATTAAGCAATTGGACAGTGCATTTAACAAAATAAAATGCTAATACTAATTAAACTTTTAAATAAGTAATTAAGGATGAATTTAAAAGCAATGGAGAACTATTATCCATACTATTTACATGATAAATACAAAAAACAGTGTTCTCATAATTTTATGTAATTTTATAAATTTTGTATCTAAGCTAACTAAAATAGTGTAAAATGTAAAAGCTTTAAATTTCAGAGACCTCAATAGGGAATATCTAAAATAAATGAATAAATCAAAATACAATGTTTTCTACAACTAAATACAGAAATAGTAGTTAGTACAACTTTGAAAAGAACACTAAAAAATGAATACGTTAGAGTTATTTTCAAATTTTAAAAACACAAATTGTACTTGCTTCATAAACCAAGTTAACTTAGCTTGAATCTACTCTGAATAGTCTTCAACCTTACTTGATTACATTTTGATAGTTCATAGTGAAACACTAATAAGATTTCAGGGATTTTTTTAAAAATATTTTATTTTTAAGTAATCTCTGCACCCATTGTAGGGCTCAAACTCACAATCCTGAGATTTAGAGTCACATGCTGTATTGACTGAGCTAGCTAGGAGCCACAGGGATTTTTTTTTTTAAGATTTCATTTATTTATTCATGAGAGACACACATAGAGAGAGAGAAAGAGGCAGAGATATAGGCAGAAGGAGAAGCAGGCTCCATGCAGGGAGCCCGACGTGGGACTCGATCCCAGGTCTCCAGGACCACACCCTGGACTGAAGGCATGTTAAACCGCTGAGCTACCCGGGCTGCCGATTTTTTTTTTTTTTTCAAGAAAATATCTTAAGCAAAGTTCCTAGTTTGTCCCTGAGCATTAACTTTGATTTGAAACTGCATTTCTGCCTTTAGGTACATATCAGTCATATAGCTAGTAAAGTCAATTTCCTGCTTCTGTTCCTTTTACCTTTGCTTATGAGCATGTGTTGCCAAGGAGTTCAGTATTAATACTAAAATAATGTAAGAGGAAAGATCCTGTGTGGTTTGGATTTACCATAATGTTAGAACTGCTTTAAGGCAACATTTATTTTTTAATCACTTTTATAAAAACAGTCTAAAATGTATAATATCTAAAAACTGTAGAGAATTTTATGGGAAATTATTAAATTCTAGATGAAATCTGATTACAAAATGTCCAGCATTTTCATGTTGTATTTGAGAAACCATTAAGTTACACATTGGCTATATTTACCCTATAACTAGAAAAAAAATCCCAGAAGATAATGGGGATTACAGAGTAGGAGGATTACAGAGTAGGAGGATCCTGAGATTACCTCCTCCCCTGCACACACCAAGGCAATAATTACTTATAGCACAACTGTCTGAGAACTACCTGAAGACTAGCAGAACAATTCTTTTACATCTAAACATATAAAGAAGAAGCCATATAGAGAAGAGTAGGAAATGCAGAGAGAGGGTCTTGTTAGGCCCCATAATGTGGCCTTGTGCCCCACAAACAGAAGGGTTATCACAGGCACAGAGGCCTTTCCTGAAAAATGAGGGGTTCAAGCCCTGGATCAGGGAATCCCCTCCCAGGGTACTTGCATTGGAAAGACAAGATCATCCCATGTTAGAAGGTAGATGGGAGGTGCAGGGGGCAAAAGTATCTTCCAAGCTGAGAAGACACTCTGAGACTAAGAAATGAAGCAAGCCACTTTATACCATTTGCATAGCTTTATTCAGGGTAACCTATCTACAGGGATAATCTGAGGGATGATAGTCCAGGGATGTGCAGCCATTTTCCAAAACTCTGTAAGCTTAATTCTCATATTTTATAAAGAAAGCGAATTTGCAGAGGTCATTGTAGTGAAGACAAAGGATTTAACATTTATGGGATCTCACAGTTCCACCTGTGTGCCAGAAGGGAAGGTGGAGAAGAAACTATGTTTTATCTCTACTAGTTATCTTAACAACTTTAGAGAAGATCACAACAAGCCTACTTGTTGTCTAGACAGGGCATACATTAGCCTCCAATTGGCTCAGAACTCATATCTCCAAGGGAGATTATTATATGAACATGAAGAAGATGTAGGGACAAAGATGGAGTCAGTATTGTCCATATTTCTACAATCTCATAACATCTGGCTTTGAAAATGAGCAGGGATTAAATCCAGGAGAGCTAGGAGGGTATAAGAACTGAGACTGCTTTCCATCTGCCTTGCTAGCACCACACCATATCCTAGCATTTCCCTGCAGACCCAACCTGTCCACCCCAGAAGGGACCCGTCTAAAGCAGCTCCTGCCCCATTACATCCATTGGGCAGACACGGACAGGAATAGCACACTGGTTAATAGCCCTGCCTGGGCCTCACAGCCAGCCACAACAGGGGGTAGCCCCACCCACTAGCATGCTCATAGCTAGGCCTCTCAGACTGCTAAGATGGTGGCCAACTCTACTTACCAGTACACCAGAAGCAGTTGTGGCCAGGAATCCCAGACAGACAAACATAGATTTAGCTCTATGTACCAGTGTGCCCACAGCAGTCATGGTGTAGTTATAACAGGGAAATCCATGCATTGACACAGATGGGGACAACCCCTGGAGCACCTGGTTCTGATAACCAAGAGTATTGTATTTCTGGGTCCCATAGAACATTTTCTGCATAAAACTACTCTTTAAAGTCCAGAAAGTGTAACTAATCCTCCCAATACATAAGAATAAACACAAAGAACCAAGCAAAATGAGGAGATAAGTTCTAAATGAGAGAAAAAAATCTAAAAAATAATCTACCAGGTAAAGTACAACAAATGATGATAAAGATACTCATCAAACTCCAAAGAATATATGAATACAGTGAGAACTTCAACAACAAAAATAGAAAATCTTAAAAATAACCAAAAGAATACAGTAAATGAAAAATACACTAGAGAGAATGAATACAAGATTAGATGATGTAATAAAATAGATCGGCAATCTGGGAGAGAGGGTATGGAAATTGTCCAAGTTGAAGAGCAAAAACAAAAAAGAATTAAATGTACGGATGGTTTTAGGGATCTCTGGAACACAATTGTATTATATGGATCCCAGAAATAGGAGAGAGAAAAGACAGTAGAAAAGTAATAATAGCTGAAAATTTTATTAACCTGGATAAGAAAAATGGACATTTATGTCCACAAAGCACAGAGAGCTCCAAATAAGGTAACCCATATAGGTAGCAAGGGCAGAGAGGCATCTGAGGTCCAAACCTCTGGTGAGACTAACCACAAATGGAACAACATCACAAGCACAGAGAAGTAAAAGAATCAGACCTTACACTAAGCATTCCAGGCATTAGTGACCCACACTGAAAAAATAAAGCCCCCTAATATATGGCTTTGAAAACCAGTAGGGATTAATTTTAAAAGCTTTTAAAATCAGGAAGGGTTAGCTTCAGGTACTTCAAAACTCAGTAGGCTTAGCTTTAGGAGACCCAAAGGGTGATAAGAAAGCTACAGTTTGAAAAGGGCCTGGGATATACCTGAAGGAGTGTTTATTTACCAATCTCAGAAAGTGTATTGGAGGTACAGTGATCTTCAGGAGACTTTTCAAGAACAAAAGTGCTGGTGAGTACTCTTTTATGTTCCTCCAGCTTTGATAGCCAGACAGTTGTGGGAACCAGGACAAACACCCTCTATCTTGCTAGCACTATGCGCTAGACACCACTAAGTACCTGATTCTGATGACCGGGGCACATTGTGCTACAGGGCACCACAGGACTTCTTCAAAAGGCCACTACTTTCAAGCACAGGAGACATAACTGACCTTTGTAATACATAGAAACAAAAACAGAAGAAAAGAAACAGAGTTGGACAAAATGAGGAGACAGAGGATTATGTCCTAAATGAAAGAATAAGAAAAAAAATCACAGAAAAAGAATTAAATAAAACAGTGATAAAAACATGCTTAGGAATTCAAAACAATAGTTGCTGGACTTGAGAAAAGAGGGCAGATTTCAGAGAGGCCTTCAACAGAGAAAAATGTCAAAAACAGATTAAGAACTTAATGACAAAAAGTACACTAGAGGGAATCAACAGCAGATTAGAAGATATAAAAAACTCATGGGTGATCTGGAAGACAGGGTAATGGAAAGCAACCAAGTAAATAGCAAAAAAGAAAATAAAAATGAAAATAGGTTAAGGGAACTTAGTGACATCATCAAGCACAATACAATTTGTGACATAGAGATCCCTGAAGAGAGGAGACAGAAGACTTATTTGAAGAAATAGTGGAAAATTTCCTTATTCTAGGAAAGAAAACAGACATACAGATCCAGAAAGTACAGAGAGTCCCTAACAAGATGGACCCAAGGATGTCCACACCAAGACACATACTAATTAAAATGACAACATATAGTAATAAATAAATAATTTTAAAAGCAGTTGCAGTTAAATACAAGGACAACTCCATAAAGTATCAGCTGATTTGTCAGCAGAAGCTTTGTAGACTAGAAGAGAGTGGCATGATATCTGAAAGGAAAAACAAAACAAAAAACCTGCAACCAAGAATATTCTACATAGCAAAGTTATTGTTCAGAATAGAATGTGAGATAAAGAATTTTCCAAAAAGTTAGAGGAGTTTATCACAACTACACTACCCTTTCAAGAAATATTAAAGGGAATTCATTAAGTGGGAAAAAAAAGTCACAGTTAGAAGTAATAAAATTATCAAAGAAAAAATTTCACAGGTAAATGCAAATGTATAATAAAGATAGCAAACTAATCAAAATATTATAGAAGTTAAAACACAAAAGTAGCAAAATCAAGAATATCTACAAACATAGTCCAGCGACTCACAAAATGAAAGTATGTAAAATAAGACATAAACATAAATGTACTGTGTGGGTGGGGGTAAAATTTTAGTGCATTTAAAATGAGTTCAAACATAAATGACTAACAACTTCATATAGATTACTATATGCAGAAGATGTTATAAATGAACTTAATGGTAACTACAAATCTATAAGAGAGGTACACACAGAAAGGAATCCAAGCATAACACCCAACAAGGCAATCAAACCACGAAGAGAGAAAGAAGAAAGGAATAGAGAAGAACTACAAAACAAACAACCCCCCCAACAGAAACAAACTAAAACAAAACAAAACAAAAAAACAGAAAACAAGCAGTAAAAAAGGCAACAAATGCATATCTATCAATAATTACCTTAAATGTAAATGGACTAAATGCTCCAATCAAAAGACATAATGTGACTGAATTGATAAAGAAAGCAAGAACCACCTATATGCTATTTACAAAGGACTCATTCAGACCTAAAAACTTATGCATATTGACAGTAAAGGGATGAAAAGCATCTACCATGCAAACAAAGGAAAACAAAAATCACTGGGATAGCAATATTAATATCACAATATATAATTTAAAGTTAAAATAGTGTGCTCTCTCTCTCAAATAAATAAAATACTTTTTAAAAGTCTAAAAATAATTAGACTAAAAATAACCTTACACCTAAAGGAGCCAAAAAAAAAAGTTTAAAGCTTTAGAAAGAAAGAATAAAGATGAGAATAAAAATAGAGACTAAAAAAATACAAAAGATCAATTAATCTGGGAGCTGCTTCTTTGAAAAAATAAACATATTGATAAACCTTTAGCCCAATTCATTATGATAAAAATACAGAACACTCAAGAAAGGTTAGAAATGAAGGAGAAACCACAATCCCACAGAAATACAAAGGATTATAAGAGAATATTATGAAAAATTTATATGCCAAAAAATGGACGAACTACAAGAAATAAATTCCTAAAAACTTAAAACCTTTTAAAACTGGATCATAAAGAAATAGAAAATTTGAACTCATTGATCACCAACACAATGAAAATGAATCCGTAATCCAAAAACTCTCACTCAACAAACTAAAGTCCAGGACCAAAGATGACTTCACAGGTGAATCGTACTAAACAAAAAAAGGTTACTAGAAAATGAGGAAGACTTCCAAATTCATTCTAAGAGACCAACATTACCCTGATATCAAAACCAGATTATAAAACTACAAAAACAAACACCTCTCCCCCTAAAATACAGGCCAATATCTCTGAACATACCTGCATAAATTCTCAACCAAATATTAGCAAACTTAATTCAACAATACATTTTCAAAAAATCATTCACCATGATCAAATAGGATTTATCCCAGGGTTGAAACAGTGGTTCAATATTTGCAAATCAATGTGATACATCTCATTAACAAAGGATAAAAACTATAGGATCATTTCTATATACACAGGAAGAGCATTTGACAAACAAATCCATTCATGATAAAAACTCTAAACAAAGTAGGTTTAGATGGAACATACCTCAACATAATAAAGGCCACATATGAAAAGTCCAGAGTTAACATCATACTCTACTGTGAAAAAGTGAGAGCTTTTCCTCTAAGTTGAGGAACCAGATAAGGATGTCCACTTTTGCCACTTTTATTCAACATAGTCCTGGAAGTCCTGGCTGCAGCAATCACAACCTACCGTGCAAAAAAGAAAAAGAAAAAAAAAAGGAAGATAAAGAAAGAAAAGTCAGCCAAATTGGTAAGGTAGAAGTGAAAGTGTCACTCTTTGCAGAGGACATGGATACTACATATAGAAAGCCCTAAAGACTCCACCAAAATAGAACTGATAAATAAAGTCAGTAAAGTGCAGGATATAAAATCAATATACATAAATTAGTTGCATTTCTATATACCAATAACAAAGAAGTTTTTAAAAATAATCCCATTTATAATTGTGCAATCTACAAAAATGCCCAGAAATAATTTAACCAAAGAGGTGAAAGATGTGCATTCTAAAAACTGTAAAACATTAATGAAAGATATTGACAACACAAATAAATCCCATGTGTGTGAATTGGAAGAATTAATATTGTTAAAATGTCCATGTTATCCAATCTATGAATTTCATGTAACCTCTATCAAAATGCCAATAGTATTTTTCACAGAACTAGGATAAATAATGCTGTAAGTTGTGTAGAAATTCACAAGATTTCAAATAGCTAAAGCAATCTTGAGAATGAATAACAAAGTTGAATGCATCACAATCCCCCAGCTTCCAAATTATACTACAAAGCTGTAATAATCAAGAATATGGTACAGGAACAAAAATAGACACATAGATCAATAGAATAGAATAGAAAACCCAGAAATAAATAAATTAATCTATGCAAAAGAGGCAAGAATATTCATTAAGGAAAAGATAGTCTTTTTCAACAAATGGTGTTAGGAAAAATTCATTACTACAAAATAATGAAACCAGACTGCTTTCTAACACCAACACAAAAATAAACTTAAAATGCACCTAATGTACATCTCACCTAATGTGAGGCCTGAAATGATGCAATCCCTAAAAGAATACATAGTAATTTCTTTGACATCTGTCTTAGCAAATTCTTCCTAGATCTGTTTCTACAGGCAAGAGAAATGGATGGAAAAAAAAAAAAGTATAGGAACTACACCAAAATATAAAGCTTTTGTACAGCAAAGGAAACCATCAACAAAACAAAAATGCAGCCTACTGAGAATAGAGAAGATACTTGCAAATAATATATATATGCAAAAAGGGATTAACTCAAAATATACAAAGAACTTATATAACTACACCAAAAACCCCACATATAATCCAATTAAAAACAGAGGAATTGAATAGACATTTTTTCTAAAGAAACCATGAAGATGTCCAACAGACACATGAAACACTGAAATATTAGACTTAAAGAATGAAATCTTGCGGGCAGCCCCGGTGGCCCAGCGGTTTAGCGCCGCCTTCAGTCCAGGGTGTGATCCTGGAGACCCGGAATCGAGTCTCATGTTGGGCTCCCTGCATGGAGCCTGCTTCTCCTTCTGCCTGTGTGTCTCTGCCTCTCTCTATATATATATCTGTCACGAATAAATGAATAAAATCTTTTAAAAAATGAAATCTTGCCATTTTCAATAACATCAATGGGCTCAGAGGATATAACAGTAAGTGAAATAAGAGAAACACAAGTTTCATATTATTTCACTTATATATGGAATAAAGAGCACAAAACAAACAAAAGCCAGATTCTTTAATACAGAGGAAAAAAATATTGTATTTGCCAGAAGGAGGTTGTAGGGAAGGATGAGTGAAATGGATAAAGGAGATTAAGAAATACAAACTTCTAGTTACAAAATAAGTCACAGAGATAAAAAGAAACATAGTTTGGTGCCAGATGTTGGTTATGCTTATCATTGTGAGCACTGTAATGTACAGAATTGTTGTATCGCATTGTACACTTAAAACTAATAACACTGCATGTTAATTATATTTCAATAAAAATAAGTCATTAGGTAACAAGGGAAGAGAGCAAAATAAGAACAAAGAACAAAGAACAATTAGAAAACAATTAACAAGATGGCAAAAAACACATGATTTTCAAAATTACTTTAAATGTAAATGGTCTGATTGCTCCTTTTAAAAGACATCGGTGACTACATGGAAAGACAAAAGAAAGACCCACCCTTGTGCTGCCTACAAGAGATTCACTTCAATAGTAAGGACTCATAGAGACTAAAAATGAAAGCAGGGAAAAAGATAATCTATGTAAATAATATCAAAAGGAAAGCTGTGGTACCATAGTAAACTTCAACACAAGGACTGAAACAGGAGATAAATTACACCATTGCATAAGATAAAGGGATGAATCCAATAATATGATGTAACAATTGTAAATATTTACGTGCTCAATATAGGAATATATATATAATACATAAATAAATATATAAAGCATAAACAGACATAAATGAAGAAATTGACAGTAATACAATAATAGGTGACATTAACAGCCCTTACATCAATAAATATATCATCCAGACAGAAAATCAATAAGGAAACATTAGTCTTAAAAAATGTCTAGACAGGGGGATCCCCGGGTGGCTCAGCAGTTTAGCACCTGCCTTCAACCCAGGGCATGATCCTGGAGTCCCAGGATCGAGTTTCTGCACTGGGCTCCCTGCATGGAGCCTATTTCTCCCTCTGCCTATGTCTCTGCCTCTCTCTCTCTCAGTCTGTCTTTCTCGTGAATAAATAAATAAATAAATCTTTTTAAAAAAATGTGTAGACCAGATGGACTTATTGATACATACAGAACATACCATCCAAAAAAGAATACATTCTTGTCAAGTACACATGAAACATTTTCTAGGATAGGTCACATATTAGGCCAAAAGAGGAGTCTCAATAAATTTAAAAATACTAAAACCATATCAAGTATTTTTTTTCAAATATAATGGTATGAAACTGAAAATCAATTACCACAAAATGGCAAAAACAAACAAACAAACAAACAAACAACACTTGGAGGCTCACAACATGCTACCAAATAACCAATGAAAATTTAAAAAAAAAATCAAAGAGGAAATTTTTTTTTTTAAAATAGGGGATCCCTGTGTGGCTTAGCGGTTTCACGCATGCCTTTGGCCCAGGGCGCGATCCTGGAGTCCTGGGATCGAGTCCCGCGTCGGGCTCCCAGCATGGAGCCTGCTTCTCCCTCTGCCTGCATCTCTGTCTCTCTCTCTCTCTATGTCTATCATAAATAAATAAATAAAAATAAATCTTTAAAAAAAAAAGCTAAAAAAATAAATATAAATGCCTTGAGACAAACAAGAATGGAGACACAACATTCCAAAATCTATGAATTCAGCAAAAGCATTTATTTCTAAGAAAGAAGTTTATAGAAATACTGGCTGCCTTCAAAAAACGAGGAACATCTCAAACAATCTAACCTTAAACCTAAAGGAACTAAAAGGAGAATAAACACAGCTCTAAGTTTCAGAAGAAAGGAAATAAAATCAGAGTGCAAATAAATGTAACAGAGTACAAAAAGGAAAAGATCAGTGAAATAAGAACCGGTTCTTTGAAAAGATAAACGAAATTGATAGGCCTTTAGTCAAACTCATCAATAAAAAAATAGAGAGTGGCCAAATAAGATGAGAAATGAAAGAGGCAAAGTTACAAACAACATCACAGAAATAGGAAGGTTTATGAGAGACTGCTATAAGCAATTGTAGATTAACAAACTGGACAATCTAAAGGAAATGGATAAATTCGTGGAAATATACAGCCTTTCAAGACTGAATCAGAAGGAAATAGGATGGGATGCCTGGGTGGCTCGGTGGTTGGGTGCCTGCCTTCAGCTCAGGGTGTGATCCTGGAGTCCCAGGACTGAGTTCCACATCAGGCCCTCTGCAGGGAGCCTGCTTGTCCCTCTGCCTATGTCCCTGCCTCTCCTGCTCTGTGTCTCATGAATAAATAAAACCTTTTTTTTTAAAGATAGAAATAGGAAATCTGAAGACCAATTACTAGCAATAAAATTGAACGTGTAATAAAAAATTCCCAAAAAACAAAAGTCCAGGGCTAGATAGATGGCTTCACAAATGGATTCTACCAAATATTTAAATAGTACCTACTTGTCTCAGGGGAGGTGGATGGGGGAGGATGGGGTAACTAGGTGATAGGCTTTAGGAGGGCACATGATGCTAATGAGGACTGGTGGCATATGTAACTGATGAATCTCTGAACTCTACCTCTGAAACTAATACTATGCTACATGTTAATTAATTGAATTTAAATAAAATGAAATTTTAAAAATGTACCTATTCTTCTCAAATTAACCCCCCCCCAAAAAAACCCAGAAGGAATGTCTCCAAACTCATTTTGCAAGGCTAGCTAAAACTAAGCAGAGACATCACAGATAAACACATGTACACACATTGTGCAAGGCCAATATTCCCAATGAAAATAGATGCAAAAGTCCTCCACAGAATATTAACAAAGTGAATAAAACTAGACATTAAAAGGAGCATATGTTATAATCAAGTGGGATTTTTTTCTTGGGATGCAAAGATGGCTAAAATCTACAAATCAACTCATAGAATATATTAAAATAATATGATCATGCCAATAGATGCAGAAAAAGCATTTGACGAAATTCAACATTCATTTATAATAAATATTCAATGAAATAGGCATAGAAGAAACATATATTAACATAATAAAGGTCATATACAATAAGCCCACAGCTAATGTTATATTCAATGGTGAAAAGCTAAGAGGTTTTTTCTAAGATCAGGAGCCAGATGAAGACACCCATCCTTGCTACTTTTACTGAACATAGTACTAAAGATGTAGACACTGCAATCAGACAAGAAACAGAAATAAATGTCATCCAAATTGACAAATAAAGCAGTTGCTGTTTGCAGGTGACATGATACTCTATATAGAAAACCCAATGATTACATCAAAAAGCAATTACAACTAAAAAAAAATGAATTCAGTAAAGTTGAATATAAAATTAATAAACAAAAATTAGTTGTGTTTCTGCACACTAATAAGAAACTAGCAGAAAGAGAAATTAAGAAAACAACCCCACACTTTATTGCTCAAGGTGGTAGGAAGATTGAATAGGAGGAGGATGCAGAGCTCACAGACATAACATCTATATCTCAGCAACTAACTCTGAAAATGACCTGAAGACTGGCTGAACAGTGCATCTATAGTTAATTGTAAGAGAAGCCCATATTCAAAAAGTATAGGAGGGAAGGAGACCTTGGGAACCAAGGTCATAGCAAAACTAAACAAAAAAAAAAGGGAGGGATATAATAGAGAACTATCCCGTGTGTCCATTGACAGGTGCGTGTATAAAGATGTGCTATGTGTATGCTTTGTGTGTATAGAATATTACAGTCATAAAAAAAGAATGAGATCTTGCCATTTGTGAAAACATGGATGAACCCAGAGGGTATTATGCTAAGTGAAGTAATTCAGACAAAGATAAATACCATATGCTTTACTTATATGTGGAATAAACAAACAAATAATTAGACGGGGTGCCTGGGTAGCTCAGCGGTTGAGTGTCTGCCTTTGGCTCAGGGCGTGATCCTGGGATCTGGGATTGAGTCCCACATCTGGCTCCTTGTGGGGAGCCTGCTTCTCCCTCTGCCTATGTCTCTGCCTCTCTCTCTGTCTCTTGTGAATAAATAAAACTAAAAAAAAAAAAAAAAGACACTTAAATACAGAGAAAAAACTGGTTGTTGCCAGAGGGGAAGAAAGTGTGGAATGGGTGAAATAGAAAAAATAGATTAGAAGTAGAAACTTCCAGTTATAAAATAGATAATGGAGATGAATAGGCAACATAGGTGATATAGTTGACAACATTCTAGAATGTCTGGTGACAGACAGTGAGTACTCCTATTATTTTAAGAGCTGAGTAATGCATAGAACTGTCAAATAACTATACTGTACACCTGAATAACACTATATGCTAATCATACTTCAATAAAAATAAGAATACATTAAAAAGGAGACAATCTGGGGTAGCCCCAGTGGTCCAGGGGTTTAGCGACACCTTCAGCCACAGGGCCTGATCCTGGAGACCTGGGATCCAGTCCCATGTTGGGTTCCCTGCATGGAGCCTGCTTGTCCCTCTGCCTGTGTCTCTGCCTCTCTCTCTCTCTCTCATCAATCAATAAATAAAAAATATTAAAAAAAGAATATTATTTTTTAAAAAGGAGACAATCCCATTTACATTTACATCAAAAAGAATAAAATACCTAGGAATACAATTAACTGAGCATGTGTAAAACCTGTATCCTGAAAAGTACAAGATATTGATGAAAGAAATTGAATATGAAACAAATGAATGGAAGGATATATCATGCTCATGGATTTGAAGAATGAATATTATTAAAATGTTCAGACCTCTTAATGTAATTTACAGATTTAATACAATACTTATCAAAACACCAATAGCATTTTTCACAGAATTAGAACAAATAGCCCTAAAATTTGTACGGAGTCACAAAAGACCCTTAATAGCCAAAGCAATCTTGAGAAAGAAGAACAAAGGTGGAGGTATCACTCTCCCTCATTTCCAATTGTACTGCAGAGCCATAGTAAACAAAACACATTTTTATTAGTACAAAAACAGATACATAGACCAGTGGAATAAGGATTTTAGAAATAAACCTAGTAATAGCTAATATCACAAATAATAAACAACAAATGTTTACAAGGGTGTGAATAAAACAGAACCCCTGTGCAATGTTGGTGGGAAAGGAAATTGGTGCAGCTACTATGAGAAAAAACTATGGAGGTTTCTCAAAAGATTAAAAATAGAACTATCATTAAGATCTAACAATTCTGCTTCTGGGTGCTTATTCAAATAGATTCCCCCCACCATGTTCATTGTAAGTATTGCTTACAATTGAGATATAGAAGCAACCCAAGTGTCCAAACAGATGAATTAAAAAAGATCTGATACACAAAGACACAGGAATATTACTTAGCCATAAAAATAAATGAAATATTGCCATACGTGACAACATGGATAGACTTAAAGCATATTATGCTAAGTGAAATAAGAAAAAGAACAGATACAATATGATTTCAGT
Organism: Nyctereutes procyonoides; assembly: GCF_905146905.1. Classification (NCBI taxonomy): domain Eukaryota; kingdom Metazoa; phylum Chordata; class Mammalia; order Carnivora; family Canidae; genus Nyctereutes; species Nyctereutes procyonoides. The sequence goes on from NW_026575130.1 coordinate 2,229,592, forward strand.
TATATGTAGAATATCAACACAAGTGAACAAGCAAAATAAAACCAAAATGACTTGAAAATACAAGGAACATACTCATAACATATTCATGGTTGCCAAAGGACACAAAAGTGGAGAATGGATGAGATAGGTCAAGGGGATTAAAAGGTAAAGATTTCCAGTTATAAATTATAAATAAATAATGTAGGGGTTCAGTCAGTTTAGCATCCGACTTGATTTCATCTCAGGTCATGATATCAGGGTCAAGAGATTGAGCCCCACAACAGGCTACACTCTGGGCGTAGAGTCTGCTTCAGATTTTTTCTCTCCCTCTCCCTCTGTCCCTCCTCCCTATCCCCCCACTTACTCTCACTCTCTAAAAAAATAAATTAATAATAATAATAATAATGTGGATGTAAAATACAGCATAGGGAATATAGTCAATAACATAATGACTTTGTATAGTTACAGATGTTAAATTTATTGTGATTTTATAATGTATATAAATGTTGAATCACACCTAAAACTATTATTGTATATTAACTATACTTCAATAGAAAAAAATCTCAGTGATTCAAACATTTTATTTTCCTTGGGAAAGACTGAAAACATTTTCAATAATATGCTTCATTTTAATGTCACTTATAGTCTAACAAAGGGTCAAATTATTTATGTATTTTGAAATGATTTTGGAAGAATGGGCCTCTGATAATATATATGCAGAATTACTTTCAGGCAAATGTAGACTATTTCAAATATATTAAATTTACTTTATCTTTTAATAAACATGCATTCACATTTAAGTTAATGTGGTTTTGATTACATATGACAGAAAACTACCCTGGTTCATCAATAAAGAGGGCAAACTGATATATTTAACTGAAAGAGTCCACGTATTGGAGAGATGGCCTACCGGTGATCAGTCAGTTACGGCTTCAGCCTCTTTCTGCGAATCTCTCAGTTCTGTCCTTGGCTTCTTTGCAGTTTCAGTTTTGTCTGGAAGTAAAATGGTTGCAGTTCTTCATACAGGTATTGATATTATACAGAGAAAAAGCTATCTCTTGCAGTATTTAGCAACAATCTTTAACAGAAAATACATGAAGAATCTGAAATCTCTCTAGAATACTTCTATTTAATTGGACTGAATTGAGCACATAATTATCTGAAATAGTCCCTTGTGGAGTATGATGCCATCATCCAATTCTCTTAATTCTGAGTTCCTTTCATGAATCACTAGCAAAGAAAAAAAGTCTTATCCTTAAGAGTATGTTCTGTCTCTGGATATGGGGCAGAAACCTGCTTTAAGAGGACATGGAGGGACGCCTGAGTGGCTCAGTGGTTGAGCATCTGCCTTTGGCTCAGGGTGTGATCCCGGAGTCCTGGGATTGAGTCTCACATCATGCTCCCTGCATGGGAGCCTGCTTCTCCCTCTGTCTGTTTCTTTGCCTCTCTCTCCATGTGTGTCTCATAAATGAGTGAATGAATGGATGAATGAATGAATAAATAAATAAGTGAAAAGAGGGACATGGGTTGTATGGCCAGAGAGTACATAACAAAATGAAAACCGAAAAACCATTATTGAAATGGGAAATGGACACTCTGCAGGGAGTGAAAGTATCTTTATAATTTCAAAAATTAAAATCACTGATCAGAGTTATCAGAATATTTTTTTTTGAAAGATAAACCTTTTGACTTTGAGTTACCCCTAGTAATTTCATGATGGGCTGCAATGCTTTGATGGTATTACTCTAATAACATGATATGCATAACTATTTAATGGATATAAACAGAATATATATATAGATTATTACAAAACTGGGAAGGGTCACAAGTACTATCTTGAAGAAAACATAGTGTCACATTAGGAAATATATTTGAATATTGGATCTAGTAAACCCGAATTCTTATCCAACACCAGACACTAACTAGCTTTTTTCTTCTTTTCCTCTTCTTTAAATCAGTATTTAAAATTACAGAATTCCAACCTGCTAGACTCCAATTTCAAAGAAGTACAATAAAGAAATATCAATCATTTGAATATTCTGAAACTGCAAACAAGAATGAGAAAATGAAATCCCGGCAAGATGGCGGAAGAGCAGGGTCCCCAAATCACCTGTCCCCACCAAATTACCTAGATAACCTTCAAATCATCCTAAAAATCTACGAATTCGGCCTGAGATGTAAAGAGAGACCAGCTGGAACGCTACAGTGAGAAGAGTTCGCGCTTCTATCCAGGTAGGAAGACGGGGAAGAAGAAATAAAGACACAAAAGGCCTCCGAGGGGGAGGGGCCCCGCGAGGAGCCGGGCTAGGGCCGGGGCGAGTGTCCCCAGGACAGGAGAGCCCCGTCCCGGAGGAGCAGGAGCTGCACCAACCTTCCCGGGCGGGCGGAAAGGGGCTCGCAGGGAGTTGGAGCAGGACCCAGGAGGGCGGGGATGCCCTCGGGCTCCCGGGGACACTAACAGACACCTGCGCCCGGGAGAGTGCGCCGAGCTCCCTAAGGGCTGCAGCGCGCACGGCGGGACCGACCGGAGCAGCTCGGAGGGGCTCGAGCGGCGGCTCCGCGGAGGGGGCTGCGGGGCGGGAGCGCGAATCCCACAGCGCAGGCCCCGGAGCACAGGGCGCCGGGACACAGCCCAGGATCCCGCCTCCCCCTGGGACAGGCAGAGGCCGGGAGGGCCCAGGACAGCGAGGACGCTCCTGCCCCGAGCTGAGCAGATCAGCGGCCCCGCCCCGGAGCCTCCAGGCCCTGCAGACGGAGAACCGAGAGCCCCGAGCCCCGTAGTTCCTGCGGAGGCTGAATCCAGGCTTCCAGAGTTGCCATAGCAACTGCGGCTGATCCTCCCGGGGCCCCACGGGGTGAACAACCCCCGCTGAGCCCTGCAGCAGGCAGGGGCAGAGCAGCTCCCCCAAGTGCTAACACCTGAGAATCAGCAGAGCAGGCCCCTCCCCCAGAAGACCAGCTGGACGGACCAGTGATACTCCCCCGTGTTCCAATACAACTAGTTTTTGGCCACTCTGCACTGAGCAAAATGACTAGAAGGAAAACCTCACCTCAAAAGAAAGAATCAGAAACAGCCCTCTCTCCCACAGAGTTACAGAATCTGGATTACACTTCAATGTCAGAAAGCCAATTCAGAAGCACTATTCTACAGCTACTGGTGGCTCTAGAAAAAAGCATTAAGGACTCACGAGACTTCATGACTGCAGAATTTAGATCCAATCAGGCAGAAATTAAAAATCAATTGAATGAGATGCAATCCAAACTAGAAGTCCTAACGACGAGGGTTAACGAGGTGGAAGAACGAGTGAGTGACATAGAAGACAAGTTGATGGCAAGGAGGGAAACTGAGGAAAAAAGAGATAAACAATTAAAGAACCATGAAGACAGATTAAGGCAAATAAATGACACTCTAAGGAGGAAAAACCTACGTTTAATTGGGGTTCCCGAGGGCGCCGAAAGGGACAGAGGGCCAGAATATGTATTTGAACAAATCCTAGCTGAAAACTTTCCCAATCTGGGAAGGGAAACAGGCATTCAGATCCAGGAAATAGAGAGATCCCCCCCTAAAATCAATAAAAACCGTTCAACACCTCGACATCTAATAGTGAAGCTTGCAAATTCCAAAGATAAAGAGAAGATCCTTAAAGCAGCAAGAGACAAGAAGTCCCTGACTTTCATGGGGAGGAATATTAGGGTAACAGCAGACCTCTCCACAGAGACCTGGCAGGCCAGAAAGGGCTGGCAGGATATATTCAGGGTCCTGAATGAGAAGAACATGCAACCAAGAATACTTTATCCAGCAAGGCTCTCATTCAAAATGGAAGGAGAGATAAAGAGCTTCCAAGACAGGCAGGAACTGAAAGAATATGTGACCTCCAAACCAGCTCTGCAAGAAATTTTAAGGGGGACTCTTAAAACTCCCCTTTAAGAAGAAGTTCAGTGGAACAATCCACAAAAACAAGGACTAAATAGATATCATGATGACACTAAACTCATATCTGTCAATAGTAACTCTGAACGTGAATGGGCTTAATGACCCCATCAAAAGGCGCAGGGTTTCAGACTGGATAAAAAAGCAGGACCCATCTATTTGCTGTCTACAAGAGACTCATTTTAGACAGAAGGACACCTACAACCTGAAAATAAAAGGTTAGAGAACCATTTACCATTCAAATGGTTCTCAAAAAATACCCTAAAAACTATAGAACACTTCTGAAAGAAATTGAGGAAGACACAAAGAGATGGAAAAATATTCCATGCTCATGGATTGACAGAATTAATATTGTGAAAATGTCAATGTTACCCAGGGCAATTTACACGTATAATGCAATCCCTATCAAAATACCATGGACTTTCTTCAGAGACTTAGAACAAATTATTTTAAGATTTGTGTGGAATCAGAAAAAGCCCCAAACAGCCAGGGGAATTTTAAAAAAGAAAACCGTATCTGGGGGCATCACAATGCCAGATTTCAGGTTGTACTACAAAGCTGTGTTCATCAAGACAGTGTGGTACTGGCACAAAAACAGACACATAGATCAATGGAACAGAATAGAGAACCCAGAAGTGGACCCTGAACTTTATGGTCAACTAATATATGATAAAGGAGGAAAGACGATCCACTGGAAGAAAGACAGTCTCTTCAATAAATGGTGCTGGGAAAATTGGACATCCACATGCAGAAGAATGAAACTGGACCACTCTCTTGCACCATACACAAAGATAAACTCAAAATAGATGAAAGATCTAAATGTGAGACAAGATTCCATCAAAATCCCAGAGGAGAACTCAGGCAACACCCTTTTTGAACTTGGCCACAGTAACCGGAGAAGGACAGTGTATGTTCTCATTCATTTGGGGAATATGAATAATAGTGAAAGGGAATATAAGGGAAGGGAGAAGAAATGTGTGAGAAATATCAGAAAGGGAGACAGAACATAGAGACTCCTAACTCTGGGAAATGAACTAGGGGTGGTGGAGGGGGAGGAGGGCGGGGGGTGGGGGTGAATGGGTGACGGGCACTGAGGGGGACACTTGACGGGATGAGCACTGGGTGTTATTCTGTATGTTGGTAAATTGAACACCAATAAAAATTAATTTATAAAAAAAAAAGAAAATGAAATCCCATATACCTAATAAAATAAATAATATGTAAAATATAAACAACATATATAAAGTTTTCTAAGATCATTGCAATTTGTCTAAGTTAACGAAAGAGAGTACTGATCATTATTGATCTAGAGTAAGTGAGCAGAGACATGAATTTTATAGACTAGATTGGTTACTCGGGGGGGGGGAAGACTACAATATTCCCGGTTTGGTATCATGCAAGCAGAATGTTTGGGCTGGCTATAGAAGTTGAAACTATCTGCCACTGTAAAATGACAGCACATATGGCACTAAAAGAAGATATATGTACATACACATGGCAAAGTGGCAGTGGATATGGTTCTCAGTGAAGACACAGTACACTCATTATGTTTGCAAGTAACAGCTTTTGGTATGACTAGAAAAGGGGCAACATAAAAGACAATCAGCTTTATAGCAACTATACTCCATCAGTTAAAGATAAGTAAAGGCATATTAACACACACTCCCAGGTAGATTTTGTGCCAACTGGAAAGAGATTTATATCTAAAGCCTGAATAGTGAGTAAAGATTTTTCCACAGACAAAATGAGCTCTATTTTTGAAGCACACAAAATCATTTAGAGGATTGCATCTGATAATTAATTGCTGGGAAACAACCACAAGTCAAAAAGTTGAATTTTGAAATAAAAAAATAAGTAGAATAAAACAAGAGAGGATCTTAATTTACTGGTTCAATGTAGAATACTCTAAAAAAGTATTATATATAATATAATAGCATCAAAATAAACTAAATTTTTTTCATATAATATATAGCAGTAACAAAATGAGAAAGTGTATTCATTGCAGTTTATATTTGCAATAAATAAATATGGCATGTATACACACATGCTTGTGCATATATATTTGTGAATGCATATAAATATATATGATGAATTGAGTGACACATGATGCATAAATCCCGCAAATAGAAATTTTTAAGTATTTTAAGCCATGTTTTAATAAAATTTAAAATAAACAAGTCCTAAATATTTAAAAATTGTTAGGTGAGCATGAACAATTTAAGTCCATATTAAAGCAAAATAATATGAACAGATATTTCTCCAGAGAAAACATACAAGTGGCCAACAGACACACGAAAAGATGCTCAACATCACTCAGCATCAGGGAAATACAAATCGAAACTGTTATGAGATACCACTTTACACCAGTTAAAATGGCTAAAATTAACAAGACAGGAAACAACAAATGTTGGAGAGGATGGGGAGAAAGGAGAATCCTCTTACACTGTTGGTGGGAATGCAAACTGGGTACAGCCACTCTGGGAAACAGTGTGTAGGTCCCTCAAGAAGTTAAAAGTAAAACTACCCTATGACCCAGCAATTGCACTACTGGGTATTTACCCCAAAGATACAGATGTAATCAAATGAAGGGGCACCTGAACCCCAATGTTCACAGCAGCAATGTCTACAATACCCAAACTGTGGAATGAGGCCAGATGTCCTTTAACAGATGAACAGATAAAGAAGATGTAGTATATATATGCAATGGAATATTAGTCATCAGGAAGGATGAATACCTACCATTCACATTGACGTGGATGAAACTGGAGGATATTATTCTGAGTGAAATAAATCAATTAGAGAAAGAGAATTATCATATGGTTTCACTTATATGTGAAATATAAGAAATAGTGTAGGGGCCCATATGGGTAGGGAGGGAAAACTGAAAGGGAAAAAAACAGAGGAAGACAAACCATGAGAGACTCATAACTCTGGGAAAGAAACTGAGCGTTGCTGAAGAGGACATGTGGGGGGGAATGGGGTAACGGGATGATGGGAATTAAGGAGGACACATTGATGGGATGAGCACTGGGTGTTATACACAACTGCTGAATTACTGAAAACTATATCTGAAACTAATTGAATTTAAATTAAGAAAAATAAAAATTACAATGCTTTAAAATAATGTTTTAAAATAAGAAATCAACTTACTGAAACGTATGAGATCTACAAATAATATTAAAAGCATCCAGTATATAAAATAAACAAAATGAACCATACATCTAATTCATGGAAATGAGAAGAATAAAATCTTTGGAAAACTATAAGAAGGATCTTATACATAGTAGTAAACGAAACTGAACTATAAAAAGAACACTACTGGAAAATTATCTCCCATAGTTTAAATATACTGCAGTTTATGAGTGTACCAAATGAAAAAAGAGATACATTTGCAAATCTGAGAAGACTAAACAAACCATGAAAAACTTAAAAATGTAAAGTTCATACTAATAAATACCTACCCAAGTAGTTCCCAAATTATCCTAATCACATGAATCCTCAGAAATACTTGGAAATTTTCTCCTGGAGATTCTGACCTAGTAAGGACGATGGGACCTTGGAATCAGTATTTTCAAAAGCACTGGTGAATATTCTGGCCAGGAATATTTGTGTATCTGTGTAAACAAAATTGCCAGGTCTACAGTTTATTGCAGATGAACTATAAATTTTTCATAACTCTGTATTTTACATGCTACATAAACTTTTCCACAGGCTGCAAAAAAGGAAAAACTTGCATTCTTTTTGTGAAACTATAACTGTTATCAAAATATGTCAGCCATGCAAAGAAAATATAAAGCAGACTAGAAAACACAAAGGTTTACTGACCATTAATAGCTGGTGACTGAGCAAAACGTTTTCTGACACTATTGTTCAGAAATATTAAATTATGGAGCAGCTGGGTGGTTCAGGTGCTGAGCACCTGCCTTTGGCTCAGGTTGTGATCCTGGCGGTTCTGGGATCTAGTCCCTCATCAGGGGGGACACAAAGAGCCTGCTTCTCCCTCTGCCTATGTCTCTGCCTCTCTCTGTGTCTCTCATAAATAAAATTAAAAAAATATTAAAATATTCCACCACTTAATATGAGTGACCCCCAAAGTGAACACCAAAGAAAGAAGAGGAAGGGATTAATAAAACCAGAAAATAATATCTAGAAACTATTCTTTAAATAAGATGGCCTCATGCTGCAGGGGCTGGAGTTTATATTTCCTAAGAAAATCAGAGAAAAGCATTACATACCACAGTGGCACATTCCTATCAGCTTCCATGAGATTGCTTGGTATCAATAAAGGGAGACATTCATGACCTATATAGAAATTCTTCATATTATTTTTGAAATATGTGTAAAACATTAAATATTTTTATCTGGAGGAACGGTGCATCAGACTACCAACATATTTTCTTTAGTGAGTAAATGTATTTTGATTTCCACAATACAGAGAAACAGATGCAAAGGATTACTTTTAAAAGTTGATTTAGCATCTATTGTGGAGGAGATACAAACCCTTATGACTTCAAATAAATTGCTTTTGATGTTTAAAAATTAGATCAATATTAATGACAATTGGATCATTACTATGCATCCATGGGAACTCAAGATAAAACCTTTTTCTCTGTGTTTGTTACATAAAACACAAAAATGCAACCCACAGATGCCCTGACTTGCCTATTTGTTATAACCATTCTCTCCAGTCTTTAAATAATTTGATTTCTTTCTGGGCATCAGGACACATTTTTACCTCATCTTCCTTCCCTGTGGACATGTTAGCCTGAGTATTCATTTGTATGCTTCTTTTTCCATCAAATCCTGATCATTCTCTAAGATTCAGATATTGCTGTATTTAGAGGATTAATGTGATATTTATTATTTATGTGCACATATACTATACTATGAATGGATGTTACATGTTAGTGCTCTTAGGTAAACAAGCCATAATTTGGTTAAAAGAAATATATATTCAGAATTTAGTGAAGGTGTTTTCACGTATTGTATCATGCAATAAGGGTGAGATTTTATGTAACATGCCACCAAACCTACATTATATAGAATATTCTTATGTAATACATGTATATACACATTTAGCAGATCTTTAAAGAGATGAAAGAGAATATTAAAAAGGACTTAGAAATGTATATTTTTTCTAGAAGAGGAAACATAGTGTATGTATTCGTATTTTCATAAACCAGTTTGCTAACTCCAGGATTTTGTAGCTACCAGAAAAAATATTTGGGAAGGGGGCAAAGTTTATGGCAACAGATTTATTATCTAGCTATATGTCAGATATTTATTTATTCATATATTTATACTATATTATAGTAAACACACTTATCGTTTTTTCACTTTTGCTTGTTATTTCTATTGCGACTTTGGGACTTTCTGTGTTGGCTAAAGAACATTACTTCAAAGAGAATGTCATTTATGGACTTCCAGTTATATCATTTTCTAAAAAAAAGGATCACTTTAATGCTTTATAACCACATTCTATTTATTCTAAAGCTGCTAAAGCATTTTTTCATAATTTCATAATAGATTGATTAATCTGAATACCCTTTTATGACATATGAGCCTGGACTAGTCTTGTAGGGAAATATTTATTTTATGCAAAATAGCATATGTAATTAAATGTTACTGTGTTATGTATCATCATTATTCATTTTGTGATCACCCTTGAAATCTCTACCTAAGAAAACAGTGAAAAAAATTGGCATTTGTGATTGTATATAACAATCATTTTAACAACTATTTCAAAATTTCTTGCATTATAAGCCTTGGGATATATTCCTTGTCTAATTTTAAGAGCTCAGTTAATGAAAATGCTCTCATTAACCTTCAAGAGACGTTGTGTAAGCACATTTGTAACAACAACAACAAAACCCAGCATTCTGCCAGTGTTGTTGTAAGAATGGCACGTCACAGTTCTTTTATACATTATAAAACATTAAGCAGAGCTTATTAACATTTCTTCACAATTGTTTAGTTTGACAAGCTTGTCACAACTGCTCAGTCACCTGCTCACCTGCTGTTCATGACAAGCCTCTGACATTAATTCATAATTGCTTGGGGAAAATTAGCATTTGGCCTTTAGCAGCCAAACTCAACTAGACTTATAAAAGCTGTATTTTTTCTAGCTTTGGATAAATAAGGCCTGATAAAGAATTAGATTACATATGGAATGTATAAATGTATACCTACAATGAAGCCATAAGGGGAACACACCAAGGATTCTTCCAGATTATATAATAGAACATGATGATTTGTAAGTTCACCACAACAGATAATTTGACATGGTTAGCTTTATAATATGCCATTTGCAGATTGCACATCCAATTGTCACTTCAAAACTCCATCTTGCATTGTGAAGATTTTTTGTACAGGACACACACATTTTTGCTGATTTTTATTTTCTGTTGTTCTCACTTGAAATTTTTACTTCTTTTAAACATGTAATTCACATTTCCAAACTTCTGCCTCTGATTAAACATATTAATATAATATCATAACAATTAAAATCACTATTAATATTTCATATTCAATGAACTGAAAATTAAAATTCTACAGCATAAGACAAAATTTAAGACATAAGTAGAGGCCTAAGAAATTTTGTGGGATCAAAATAATACTAGATTAAGGTTTCTATCTAAAAAAAATAAATGGAAATCAGCAATTTAATTTTAAGCTTCCTAATCTCAATGAAAATCAGGAAAAATAAATTGGTTTTGCACTCTCTAGGTGCTTTGAATTTCACTATCAAAGATACTAATACAATTAACCTAAAATTTTACTTTTCATATATTTACTTTGAAATCACATTTATAAACGGAAGTTAAGTTAGTTCCATTTGATCTTAAGTATAATTCAAAAATAATGTCAAAGTTGTTTTTTCTTTGCAGTGTTAACACGTTTTATTTATTTTTCTTTTTTGTTGTATTGGCTATTATCTCTAAGCCAGTGGAGTTATTAGTTTGTGGGCACCTTTGTCTTTCTGATAAAGACTTACCTTCTTTGATAAGGAAAAATTTGTCTCTGTCTTTATCTTTTATTTCTTATATTAAATTATAGTGACATATTAATGAAATTATTTCTTACATAAACTCAACCTGGGCACACTGTATTATACTTTTTTTCTATTTTTTTTTCTAGAGTCGGGTTAGGTAAGTGGTATTTTCTGTAAGAAGATACTAATTTTAACTAAATTTTTAAATATATTAGCATAATGTTATCCATAAGATTTTTAATCAAGCTTGCCAGCATTGGCAGCTATGTTTTCTTATTCTTAACATTTCCAGTCTTAATATTTTATTAATTTATATTTCTAGATACTTGTGCTATTTTGTTGCTAAAAAGACAAAAAAATTCATCTAGTTTATATTTGCTCTCTCATTCATTATTTTTATATTTTCCTTTTATTCCTTCCATTAAATTTTTTGACTCTTAAATTGGATGTTTAGATAGCTATATATTAGCCATTCTCTAAATATGTTTACACTCACTTTAGCTTCAATCTATATATTTTTTTAAATAGCCCTACGCGTGACATGGGACTTGAATTCATGATGCCCAGATCAAGAGTTTCATGCTCCACTGACTGAATCAGCCAGGCACCCCTCAACCTATATTTTTTATATTAAGTATTCTCGTCAAGCATTATAAATTATGTCTTCTTCCATTTTTTTAGTTGTAGGGTTTCTTTTATTTTGATATAATGGGCATCCAATATATTTATTAATATTCTGTATATTATTTATGCTCAGAGAAGGTGTTATGTATACCAGTGCTTTTTCCTTTGATTGGCTCTTGTTTTTTATAGTTTTTTTTAAGATTTTATTTATTCATGACAGACAGAGAGACAGAGAGAGGGAGAGAGGCAGAGACACAAGCAGAGGGAGAAGCAGCCTCTATGCAGGGAGCCCGACATGGGACTCCATCCAGGGTCTCCAGGATCACACCCCAGGCTGCAGGCATCGCTAAACTACTGGGCCATCAGGGCTGCCCTGATTGGCGCTTGTTGCTTTACCTTACAGATGGCCAAATTCCATATATGTAACATTTATCTGGAAAATAATAGACCTTCTACCTGTCAGAATGGCTGGAATCAAAAAAGACAACAAATAACAAGTATTGGTGAGACTGTGGATAAAAGGGAACACTCATATACTATTTACTGGTGGGATTGTAAACGGGTATAACCTTATGGAAAACCCTATAGAGGTTCCTTTAAAGGTTAAAAATAGAACTATCATACTATCTATCAATACCATTTCTGGGTGTTTGAAGAAATAGAAAATGCTAATTTAAAAAGATTTATGCACCCTTCTGTTCATCACAGCATTACTTACAAAAGGCAAGATATGGAAGCAACTTGTGCCCATCAATAGATGAATGGATAAAGGATATTTTATGCAAAGATAGAATATTAGACTTAAAAATGAAGGAAATTCTCTTTGTGACAACATACATGGATCTAGAGAGTGTTATGGTAAGTGAAATATGTCAGACCCAGTAATACAAATAGCGTATGATTTCACCCATATGTGGAATCAAAAAAACAAGTCAAACAAATCAGAAACAGGTTTATATATACAGAGAACAAAACTGATGGTTGCCAGAGAGTGTGAAATTGCATAGGAAGATGCTATAGGTGAAGAGAATTAGAAAGGGTATAATTTCAGTTATAAAATAAATAAGCCACAGGGAATCAATTCCAGCATAGGGACTATAGTAATGATACAATAATTACGTGTGATGACAAAGGGTAACTAGACTTATTGTTGTGGCCATTTTGTAATGTGTATAAATGTCAAATCAAATCATATTATTATACAACTGAAACCAATATAATGTACGTCACTATGCTTCAATTAAAAAAAAAAAGTAAAGTCTACTTTTATTTGGTTGTGATAGAAATGTGCCGTTTTCTTTTCTTATTCTGGAAAGGGCAATTGACTGGCAGGTTCTTTGCTGCCTTCCTTGACCCACTGCTGCATTCATGCCAAGCCACACTTCCCCCAGGGTGCTTCCAGGCAATGACTGAGCATGGTATCATACGCATGCAGATTCATTCTTGTATTATGTGGACCTCCTCTACTGTACAACTCTGGCTTGAGAACTGTATTTGTTGCCTATAATGATAGCCAGAAATGTGGCTCTACACAACTGAAATTCTTTCTCAACCAGTTCTAGATGCCAGAATTTTGAAATCAGAGGCACTGAGCTGTAATCAAGGAGTCTGCAAAGGAATGTTTTCTCTGGATGCTCTAGAGAAGAATCCATTCTTTGCTTCTTCCAGCTTCTAGAGACTGTTGGCATGTTGACACTAGTGGTTGCATCATTCCAATCTCAGCCTTTGTGGTCACATTGCCTTCTTTTCTGTGTGAAATCTCCCTCTCCCAGTCTTATAAGGACACATCTGATTGCATGCGTTTTTAAGATAATGTCTACAGTTCAAGATCCTTAATTTTATTGTATCTTTTACCATATAATGTAACATCCATAGGTTCCATGATTGGGCCTGATATTTGGGCGGGAGGCGAGGGGCATTTTCAGCATACCCAAAAGGCTCCCTTTTATCCTGGCCAAAATGTTCTTAAAGGTGTACTTCAGGATAAGACGTGTCCTGTCTAGTTGTCCTTTACCACCTTACTAATTTCACAGTTAGTAGATATGCAGTGCCTTCTGAAGATTCATTCTGCACATGCCTGCTTCCTATTTTTTACCCATCACTGCCATATCCTTCTATTAATATTTTGCCTGTCTTAAATCTTCTTGGTCTTTACCATTATTCAACAATAGAACTAGTACATGAGCATGTTAACAGAGTGCCCAAAATAGCAGAAATAAAGGTCTGGAAAGCACAGATTTCCACTTATGAAGTTCAATCTAGCAGATACTTCTGAGTATCCAACCTGTCTGCAATGAAGCTCAATGCTGAGAAAGTGATACAACACTACTACTTACTACTTGGATAAGCAAAAAATCCACTTGGCAAGATATTGAATACATTGGGCATTTGCTGTCATGGAAGATTCAGTATTTTGTTCTCACAAGGTCAGATACCTATTCTGAATCTAGATTTGCATTCTTAGTCCATAAAGGGTCACCCACAATCATCTGTGGGCTTATTTATGAAATGCCCAGTCCATAAGCATGAAATCCCACACAACAGAGCATCTGACCAGTGATCCACTTGACTGTGAAAGAGATGCAGGATGGTGCAATACCTGGAATAATAGACATTCAATAAATATTAGCTAAATTAATAAATTGAACTATATGTTTTATATTCATATAATATAACAGTATGAAGAATGGTTTGGGGGATAGATAATAATACCTATCATTTATTGAGTCCAGTCTTCAAAGTGATTATGTCATTTAATTCTGACACTATCAAAAACGGTTCCCCAATTTATAAGTGACAAAAGTCAGGCACAAATAGATTATATCAACTCCTAATTCACACAGTTACTAGGTAGAATAGGTTCATAACATGATTGTTTTGACTCCTAGGCCTTTCCTTACCCATCACTCTTTAGAGAAAACATGATAAGCTTTAATCATGCAGAAATGCAGATCACAAAGTAGCATATGCATTTTGTGGTGAATAATCTCAATTTGAGGATATTCTTCAAAAATTCAGACTGCATCATGACGTTAGGAAGAATTATTAAGACAAGAGAACAGTAGTGATAGTCCCAACATCAGAAAAGTGGGAATCTTTAAAGAACAATGAAAAATTGAAAAATATATAATTACAAAAGCAATTTAAAGTTTTAGGAATTAACTCAAGTACTTCAGTGTTAGACCATTTTTAACTATACTAAAGAGGTTTTCACTTCAGCATAATTTTCAGACTAAAATTATTTAATGTACCAGAGAAAAAATTATGTAAAGTTTCCAATTTGATAATTGCACTTTTGACAAAAACTAAAGAAGACCTAAATTTTTTCAAATGATTATATTATCTAACATTCCATCAGGTAGTATATATCTACTATACATTTAGATATTTTCTAAACACAGCAGCAAAGATTATCTTTCATAAATTAGTTATGATCATAATTAGTGAAAAGTTTGGTTAATATATATATTTTTCCCTAGGTAGTTTCAGAACTTTTAAAATGAGTATATGTAAACACAAACACATGCACATATAAAAATATATATAAAATGCAGTTTAAAAAATTGCTATAGGGCAGCCCCGGTGGCTCAACGGTTTAGCGCCGCCTTCAGCCCAGGGCTGATCCTGGAGACCCGAGATCAAGTCCCACGTCAGGCTCCTTGCATGGAGCCTGCTTCTCCCTCCGCCTGTGTCTCTGCCTCTGTCTGTCTGTCTCTCTCTCATGAATAAATAAATAAAATATTTTAAAAAATTGCTATGGAGGGAACAGTGCTATTCCTTGTATATGATGCATTCATGGATACTAAAAACTAGACACATTAAGAGTTGTATCTGTACTGGATTTTCAGAGATTAAAAGGCTAAAATGTATTATAATGTAACTAAAACATTAAGTTAAATAAAATTTTCATATCATAAACAGAAAAAATCTCTATATTTTACATAAATTATATGCTTCCTAGCCCTTTTCTGTAGTCAGTGCTCTGCTGTACCAGGACAGTTTCTTTTCTCATTCAGCCTAGCATTTTTCTGCCAGTGTTTTAGAGTAATTTTCGGCATGGCATGGTCTTCTACTCTCCTCCCCTTCAGTTTTCTCAGACTGTCTTTGCTTAATACAGATACATTTGGCAGCAACCAAGCTGGCAGTTTCGCAGCAAGGTCTCTGGCATCCCTGTAGGCAGCTGCTTTGTCAACAGCAGGAAGGTGATCCAGTGCTTGCCCACTCTTCCGAGGTTTTGCCTGTACCCCATTACAAAACTTTGTCATCCAGTGACTCCAGCCCCTCAAGCCCCAGTGAGCTCCGAATTGTAGGCTTGGTGAGAGGTTTGAGTTTGGTCCTTTCTTTTTAACTCTCCACCAGCCCTAAAGGTAGTGGTTCTCCTCTATTTTTATTGTCTTTTAATTCCTTAGAATTTTCTTTACCTCATTGTGTAGTCAATGCCCTTTTACTTGTTGATTCTCACCTTAAGTTTTGCTTGTTCTGACCCCATCCTGGGCACTAATACAAAATGAAATACGATTGCTCAAAAGTGAAATTTCTTCACTTCCATTTCTAGCCAAGTGTTTAAGTGACAATTTTCTCAGGGAGATTTCATCAGTGAGATCCATTTGTTGGCTCTAGGAACAAAAATTATTAACTGGCCTTATAAGAAGGAGGACCTGTGGGTTTAACCATCTATAAAACATACCTTCTGTCGTTGCCACAACCTGCGATGTCATTCACTAGATATTGTTTAGTTCTGTCCCTGACACCAGTATTTCAGCTTGACTGTAAGTCTGTTTCAAATATGTTTTAATGTCAGTGGAAAACAGAATTGAATTCAAGATGGATGGGAGGTATGACTTTCCCTTAAGCAATGAGATCAGGGGCTGGGTAAAAGTACATGGGAAAAGGGAAATAAATATCAAAGCTGCTGGACCAACTCGTCATTCAGGTGCAGACCATTTGGGGACAACATACACGGGGATTTTTGCTACGGTAGAATAAATGCATTCCATGAAAACCTTGCATTCTGCAAAATCTTAAAATACTCAGGGTTTATTAGAGTAATAGGGTTGAACCAGTGCTCTTGAAACTAGCATCATTCTGTAACAGATTTAAATACACACAACGACAACAACAAACAAAATCCTTGGGACGGTGAGACGTAAACTCGCCACCAAAGGCAGGCAGCTCATTTATGGCTCTAGACTCCTACAGGGATGGTAAAATTACACCCCCAAAATGAAAATTAAAGTGAAAATACTGGCTTGCTGACCTCGATATAATGCAGATTGCAATGGGACCTGTAAGCATTAGGGGAGGTACAAGCTGCCAGGAACCTAGAACTGCATAAAGGAAGGAGCAGGATTTATGACTAAGAAACAACACTCTGCAAGCACTTTATCACTAAAACAACAATAAAAAGTAAAACCAGTAGCATTCCTCCCTGGGCAGTAGCCATGCTTTTATTCCTTTCTTGCTGAATATTAGAATTCTATTTATGACATTCTGGCTGTCTTTATTGCAGAAAATAGTTCATACTCCAACATATGTCCATTTTAATGCACATAATTTTCCATTTTTCTAGTCACTGCTAGGTTGTTTTAGGAACACGTGTTGTAGCAGAATGCAATGTATATGAAAGTTGAATACCTGAAAGTCAATTTTTGCAAAATTCTTTGCTCAGTTACCTTTATGTGTTTGTGTTACTCCTAGACACCGGCTTATCTCAGTTGGAAGTCTGATGGTTTATACCATTAATCATTATATTTCTTTTTGTACTAAGTTGGGAGACTCATGGTAAAAATATAAATGCAAAATCTGATATATAAAGGCACTCTGCTCTTATGAGCAGTACAAATTATGTTAGCATGTTTGTCTAATTGTCACTAAGATCAGAGACAGAATGGAATTTCAATTTTATAAATGTTGTATCCCATGTATTTTATCCAATCTGTCACAATGAATCAATGAATAACAGATTCTATAGATTATAATTCTTGCTTGTATTGTTTTTGAATTAGAATTTCAGACTTCTAGAACAGAATATTTATAAACTAGAAAAATACTATGAATTATTTTCCCCAATTAAGGAATAAATTGGTATATACATTATTTCTTAAAGATTTCATTTGTTTTAGAGCGAGTGTGTGTGTGTGTGTGTGTGTGCAAACCTAAGGGAGTGAGTAGGAGGTAGGGGGGAGAATTTCAAGCAAGCCTGACCCAGGGCTCAATACCATGACCCTGAGATCATGATCTGAGCTGAAACCAAGAGTCAGACACTCAAGCAACCAAGGCACCAAGGTGGCCAAGTATATACATTATTTCTAACATAAAATGTTTTGATATACTACTCACTTTAAGCATATTTTAGTTACCTGCAAAGTAATAGACAAGATAATATCTGAAATGTTGGTCTTAGATCTACAGAATTTTTTACTATCTGTAGAATACACCAGAATGAACTAATTTTGTTGGGAGTTAAAGAATTCTACGTTGATCATAAAAATTCAATCTTTATTAAAATAATAACACTAATAAGCTGGTTAAAGTTGGCATTTACAAATAAAATTCATTTTATTGTGATCCCAGATTGCAATATATGTTGATAACAGTTCTTTATAAAACATTTTAATCATTGGAGATTTTTTAAAATGTGGGATAATATCAAATTTTGTTACTGTCAAATGATCCTTTATTAAATATTTTTGTTTGTAGTTCTTAACTATCTGGGCATTCTATTGCACCACTCTCGATGTCTAGGGTGTCATGATGGTGGCTGCCATCAATATTGCAGCCCTCAGACCCAGTAGTCCCCAGGATCTCTTTAAAGTTTCTAGAGAGCCCTCTGTCTAAAGATTGGTGATGCATCTGTTGGGTAATGTGAAAATATCAAAAAGTGATATTTCCATTGTGCTTAATGTTTCTCTGCTTTTTGTCTCTTGGTAATTTCTTGAGGGCTTTGATAATCAGGGCAGAAGCAGAAGGTACCCCTTCAATCTGAATCTGTCTGTTCTGAATGGTCATTTTCACTGTAATCCTCAGACCTTTCCAATCACCAAATACTTTGGTAGTATCATCACCAATCTTTTTTGGAGACAGGTCCAGGAGGCCAATCCTCAGCACCAGTGCAGATATGTACCAAGTTCTGACCCCACACACCTCAGGTATAGAACTTTCAACTCTTTGAGGTAGAATTTAGGTGGCATGGTGGAGGCAGAATGTGCTGGATGAAACCAGATTCTGGAGCATCAAAGAGAGCTGTGTCAAAAGCCTCTGAGTCAAAAGCCAAAAGATTCAGCATCAGATAATTTCTAAATACAAGTTCATACTGGTGAACAGGTGCTATCTACAAACATACTGCTTTTTATCACTAGTACAAAAATAGTTATATAAAAATATATGCAAGATGTATATTATCTATAAAATGTTTAATAAAACCTCTTACTGAGAGCAAACGCTTACAGGTAAGTAGAAGAGGACACATCAGAGAATATCCCCAGGCTAACGGTAAGACAGTAATTACAATTCAGGAAGTAAATTGACTGAATTCAAATTTCAGCTCCACTCATTTCTAGGACAAGTTATATATAAAATTCAATTTTCATATCTGCAGCTGATAATAGTAATACCTACCTCCTGTGGCTGTTGTGAAGTTTAAGTGAATACATACAGTGCCTGACATAGAGTACAAACCTCAATAAATGTTAGTTATTATCATCGTTATTTTCAATGGAATCAAATTTTTAAAAATAATAATAAGGGATCATATGAGGCGATAACTCTTGTAATTATATTGAGTGTCAAGAGTTGAATCTTAGTTTTGTGATGCATAGTAATTCTATTATTTCCATTGAGGACTCCGATTTTAACTATACAACTTTGGTTGTATCCTATCATTAAACACAGATGTTTGAATTTAAATAACATAGAAAAGACACAAGGCACAAAATATCTCATCCATATCAAATTTATTACTGTTCCTGGGGGAGTGTTTCTCAGGTTCCCAGGCTAAGACTAGATTGATAAATTCAAACCAACAATAAAATCCCTTGCTCACTTTTTAATTGGATTGTTATGGAGTTATTGGAGTTCTTTATATGTTTTTGATAGCAACCCTTTATCAGATATATAATTTGCAAATTTTTCCTTCTATTCTGTGGGCTGCCCTTTTGTTCTATTGATTGTGTCCTTTGATTCACAAAAGTTTCAAATTTTAATGTGGTACAATTTGTTTTTTTGTTTTGTTGCCCATACTTTGGCAATGATTTCTTAGAAATGACAGCTAAACTAAATGCTATAAAGCTTTTCCTGTTTTATTCTAAGAGTTCTATAATTTTCGTTCTTGCATTTGTCTTTAATGCATTTCAGTTATTTTTTTAAAAGTGTTTTAAGAGTTCATTTCTTTGCCTGTGGACATCCAGTTTTTCCCACATCCATTTGTTGAAAACATTTTCCTTTCATCAATGAATAGGCTTGAAACCCATGTCAAAAATCATTCTCCCATATATATGAGGGTTTATTTCTCAGCTCTCCATTTCATTCTAGTGGTATATATGTCTAGGTTTATGTCAGTAATACTAAAACAATATAGAAATCAAAATAATGTAAATTTTGAAGACAGGAAGTGTTAAGACTTCCAACTTTGTTCTTTGCCAATACTGATTTGGCTATTTGAGGTCTCTTAAGATTCTATATGAAGTTTAGAATGGATTTCTATTTCTGCAAAGAAATATCATTTAGATTTGTAATGACTTTCTTAAATTAACATACTTTAGGTATGTTAGAGCCCCAGGTAAGATGTCAGATAGTAAGCACAATTCAACAAAGACCACAAAAGAAAGTAAAATAGAGAAGTTTATTACTCATAGGTCCTAGAAAAAGTACACAGTATGTCTTGAGGGGCCATATGGGAAGGTAAAGGCTGAATGTAGGGGCAAGACCTGGTTTTATTAGCATTCAAAGGAGGAGTGTTTCTAGGGTTTCCTGGACTAAAGCTGGATTGGGCAATTCAAATCAAATAATGGGAGGTTGGTAAACTCAGAAGGGGGTCTTCTTTTAAGAGGCACATAGGGAGAAAGGAGTGGGGAAGCAGGGGAGAGTATCACAGAAATGTTGAGGAAGTTCTATCAGGAACTTAAGCTTTCTTGTTTTGTTGCCCATACTTAAGTTATCATTGGGCTATTTTCTAGGGCATGCACTTGGGAGATGGGCTAGTGTCGGTTCAGCTAGCCACTTATCAAACAAAATGGATTCTGAGGAAGCAGTATTATGAAGTAGTTTATACTCTAAACAGGATTTTGACAGGAATTGCATTGACTCTGTGGATTCCTTTACAAATATTGACATCTTGACCGTATTGTCTTTAATCCATGAAAAGAGGATGTTTTTCCATTAATTTGTGTATCTTTAGATTTTCCAGCTATATTATGTAGGTTTCAGTGTTTAGCTTTGCTGGATTCATTTAGTAGTTTTAGCAGGTGGGTTTTTTTGTTTTTTCTGAATCTTTAATATTTTCTACATGTAAGATCATGCCATCTGCAAACAGAGATAAATGTATTTTTTTCTTTTCCAATTGAGTTGAGTTTTCTTTTTCTTGCTTAATTGGTCTGGTGAGAACTTCTAATATTATCTTGAATAGAAATGGTGAAAGTGGACATCCTTGTCTTGTACCTGATCTTAAAGGAAAAGCTTTCAGTCTCATCAGTAAGTATAATATTAGCTCTAGGTTTTTCTTCTGTGGACTATTATGTTGTGGCACATTCCTTCTATTCTGGTTTGTTGAGTGATTTTATCACAAAAGTTATCACAAAAGTGTGTTAAACTAATATGATTTTTAAAGGAGTTAATGACTGCAAAATTGATCCTAAAGATACCACAAATTCTTTCATTTCTTTCTCTAAGAAAATTCAAAGTAAAACTTGCTACATTTTTTTAAGCTGCAAAAAGTAAGAAGAAATATGTTCTTAAACAATATTCAGACAACTACTCCCTACGCCTACATCTTTGCCTCTCTGTCTCATGAATAAATAAAATTTAAAAAAAAGATCAATTTCCTAGGTACTATATTAGTAATGCATTTTATATATTTAATTTTTAATTGCATACATTCATATTATAGATTCCATGTATTCTCTATAGATCTTAAAATAACAGCATCCATGAGCGTGATACTTTTCCTATATGTCAGTATTTTTAAATAACATTTAAGAAAAAGTTCAGAATTAGTTTTAGTAAATAACAACTTTGGATATCTTATTAAATTCACTTTATAAGACAAAGTATCTTGTAACAAAAATGTTTTAGTTTACTGATTAAAATGTACTTATTGACTAAAACTCATCAGAGAGGTATTAGAAATTTTTGCCTACTAGTAACTGTTATTAGTCAATATTTCAAATATAAAAAACTATTGTTTCTAAAGATTAGGACTGAACAGCCTCATTTTCTTTAGCTACTTTAGTGACTGAAATGAAGATTGTCAGATATATTTCTTAATACAGAATAACCGATAATAGTCTTCATAGTTTTTGTTAGCACTAGTAAGATTTCAAGAATTGGAATTTTTGTACTTAAATTATAACTATATTTCTGTGATGAAATTAATGGTATTTAATTAGCAAAGAAAATATGTATGCATAGCTTGAGGTGGCACTGTATGGAGGAAAGACAAGGTCATGGCAGAAATGATTCTAATACTTTTGATAGCTTGGATGATGGAAATTTCCAGTAAAAATTAAAATAATAAAAACCACCAGCATAAATTTAAGCTATTTTAAGATACTATTATAAACAATACATAAGTTACCTCTAGAATTACTTGGCTGGTACATTTTAAACTTTTCAAATATAAAAATAATTTCATTTTTATGAAATATAAAATTACTGTCACTAGGCATTGGCTGAAATGTGTCAATCAGTTAAGACGTAGCATTTGGGTGAGCTTGTATTAGCCTATAATTGTATCTTAAATAGCATTGACAGGAAATAATTAGTTTAGAGATTTTCTCTATAAAAAAGGAAGGAAGATCTTTATGTTAAAAATCAACTAAAGTGACAGATGCTAAGATAGGCACTTAACATAGAGAAAGCAAAATATAGATTATTGAGGTTAATAAGTGCCAAATATGTGGCATCACTGAACACTTTTGAGGGAACAATCCTGAAGAAAGAGGATCAAGGATGCAAGTTAAACTTTAAATGTATGAATATTAATTTTGTACTGCTGTTGAGCAATTTGTTTCCTTTGCTAGTTACTCTTCCCTTCTTGACAATTATTTCACACCTTCTGTCTCTTCAAACTTCCACTCTTTCTTTGTGCATCTTCTTAATTTACAACTTTGTTAATACATAATTAGAAGGGAACTCCACATGTTCTCAGCGCTCAATGACAACTTACTAGTGTCCATGATTTTATTTTCTGCTTCCAGGTTCACTATGTTAATTGTTCATGTCCTATCTCCACCAGGTCCTATCAAAAACATATGTATAATATTATATCTATCTATCTATTTATCTATCTACATACATATTGAAATTCATTTTTTTTACTGAAGATCATCATTCTTACAAATCTTCTGTTACTTTTCTACATCATGTATTTTCCTCTTTACTGAATCATTTCCATTAATATATAAAGACATGTTGGTTCTACTTTTCAATAACATTTACCTGATTTCATTTATCTTCTACACACCATCCCTTTTCTTTGTCCCCTCTTTATTAAAAATACTTGGAAGAACTGGCTCTACCTGATGTCTGCAATGCTTCTTTTTACATTTTCTTGTCTAATCCAGCATTATCCACATGGTTTCAGCAAAACTGTTCTGTCCAGTTCCTCAAAGACCAGTATATGTACATAAAATACTCCACTCATTTTATACACGTTCCCCACTTTACTTCTAGCCCACCGCACTATTCTGCCTCACCTTTTCAGTTTCTCTTCAACCTATTACAATCGGAAAATTCTAGGGTTCAGTACTCATTTTTTCTTGCTTCTCTTTCTTCATCCTTTCCTCTGGGATTTTGTCCTGTCTCTTAGATTTAAATATCATCTATGTCTTGATTTCAAACTTCTATTTCCAAGTCCTGGCCTATCTCCTGATTTATGAAATTTTATAACACAAAACATGTTCAGCATAGAAACTGGGAGGTACAATTAACATCTCAAAATTAACATGTCTAAAGCTTATATTATACCATCCTGACCTCAACCTCACTCCATCTGTAGTTTTTCCCCTTCATAACCAATGAATACTTCACCCTTCTAGTTACTCAGTTGCAAAACTTCAAACCATTCTACATACCTCTCTTTCTTCCAACACATACATGAATTGTTTTCAGGGCTCAAAATTAAATCACCTCAACTGCAATATCTTAGTCTATGTCGTATGGATCATGTTGAGAGCTTTTTAACTGGTGTTTCAAATTCCACCCTATTTTTCATACTCATAACAAGAATTATTCTTATAAAATGCAAATCATTCCACATTGCTGTTCCAAATTTCAGTGGTTTCCTGTTTCCCTCAGGACAAAGACTAAATCCATGTGGTTGAATATTACCCACCTGTAAGCCATCTCTAGCATAATCTCCTTTCTTTCTTCCAGATACCCCCTACTATAGCAACACTAATTCTGCTAAGTCTAGAACACACCAGGCATTATCTATCCTTCCATATAATCTTTGTTCTCTGTTGCCTCCACCTGGAATATTCTTCCTCCATAAAACCTTTTCTCTAACTTCACCTCCTTGACCTTTTTACTGAAAAACCACATTCTTAATGATGCCAACCCAATCACCTTGGATTTTATGCTCTCCTCAACTCACTCGATGCTATTTATCATAATTTTTCCATAACATTAATCACTATATAGTTTGTTATATATAACAAATGATTTTATATTTATTATATACTGTATTATTATTACACTATTTTTACACTCGATGCTATTTATCATAATTTTTCCATAACATTAATCACTATATAGTTTGTTATATATAACAAATGATTTTATATTTATTATATACTGTATTATTTATTACACTATTTTTACTTTCTGCCTTTCCAGGATGTTGAGCACAGAGATTGTTTGAAGTTTTTTTTCACTAATAGATCCTAAGTCTACAGAAGAGTGCTTGCACATTCATAAATAATTACTGGATGTATGAATAATAACTGAGTTTATATAATATGGGAATATATTCACCTGCTATATTATAAAGCATATTCAAACACATATATAAGAAGAATAAGATAGGGGTACCTGGGTGGTCCAGTGGTTGAGCATCAGCCTTTGGCTTGGGGCATTATCCTGGGGTCCTGGGATCTAGTCCTGAATCAGGATCCCTGTGAGGAGCCTGCCTCTCTCTCTGTGTCTCTCATGAATAAATAAGTAAAAATCTTAAAAAAAAAGAATGAGAAAAAAATGAGATAAAAAATAAGTACCTATATTAGACATTTTCACTTCATCATATAACACAGTGGGCCACTGTGAATGCCTGTGGGTTTTTTGTTGGTGGTGATGAGGTAATACTTATAAAGAAAGGAAATAGAATTAAAGTTCTTTTTAATTTTAAATACTTTAATATCATATTATTAAATTAAACTGAGCTTGGTATACTTACATTTAACCATTTTTTGGATTTTGATAAAATCAGTGCATCATTAAGAAACATTAAGAAGTATGATAGCAAGTGAAATGAGTTATAGCATATTAAATATTTACTGTAGTACAAGAAATACACTGCTAAATACATTTCCAACTGATGAGTGTGTGTTAATACTTTTATTAAAAATTAAAATCTTATTGGTTGAAGAATAAAATGCAATATAAATATTCTAGACTTTGAGCTAGATTGTGTGGATTCTAAATCTAATTCCATTGCTGAGTACATCAGACACGGTGGGGCAAAATATTTGTTTTCTCCACTTGAGATTTTTCATATGTATAATTTGAAAGTTCAGTTATAGGGCCAGGGTTCAGTTATAGTTTCTTTACAGCTCTGAAAATATATTATTTCCTCAAAAAATGATTTTAAGTATTTTATTTTTTTTTAAATTTATTTATGATAGTCACAGAGAGAGAGAGAGAGAGAGAGAGGCAGAGACATAGGCAGAGGGAGAAGCAGGCTCCATGCACTGGGAGCCCGATGTGGGATTCGATCCCGGGTCTCCAGGATCGCGCCCTGGGCCAAAGGCAGGCGCCAAACCGCTGCGCCACCCAGGGATCCCGATTTTAAGTATTTTAAAATGATTTTAAAGATGCAAGTTTTTTTCTAAGTTATATGTACTTTCATATAATAGTTTTCCAGATGTTTCTACTTAAAATTTTATATACAATAGTCAATGTATTGCAAAAAAGAAAAGCATAAATTTTATAGTTAGAATCACAACAGACTTGTAACAAATTCAGAAGCATCTTTTACTTTATAAATTTTTGAAACCTTTTTTTATATCAAAAGAGGCTTTGTTGAAAAGGATAGGAAAAGAAAAATATCAATTTAATTTCATGATAGCAAGACTTTTAGGTTGTTTCTTAAATTTTTGAAGTATTCTTGGAATATTATTTCACCTGAAATCACATTTCTTTGCATCTTCTTTGAAGTTATTTTCTATTTTGTTCACCTGATTGTTGTCCCATACTTACAGTTCTTAATTACACCGGACCTTTCTCTTCCAGGTTGTGTATTTTGTCTCATAACCTAATTACTTCATGTGAATTTCCTGTATCTCATATACTATCTTGTTAGAAAGATTCTTAACTATGGAGAATAAACTGATGGTTACCAGAGGGATGGGAAGCTGGAAAGTTGGGTTAAATAGGTGATGGGAATTAAACAGAACATTTGCTGTGATGGGCACTAATGTTTAATATAGGCGCAAAAAAATTTCTCAACAGAATGTCTTACTTTCTACACTGTTTTATATTTTTGGGATTTATGACAATATTAACAGGAAAATGGTGATGTTAAACAATACTTTCAATAGCTCTACAAGTGCAATGGGAAGCATGATTTTATCAGAAAAAAATAGTTAAGATTATTGTATACTTTTCCATATGATATCTAATCTGGCTTCATTTATATTAAATCCTAGAACAAGCTGCTTATGCTCACTGTAGATACAAAGCTATACTTAATACCATATCATTAGGCAGCTCACAGTATAAGCAAAGAAATCTGTTAATAGTACCATGAATACTTATGAACTGTGGCATTCACATGGCTTTTTTTTAGCAAAGCATTGCCTCCTAATTTATTTTTACAGCAAATGGAAGCTTCATTTTTCATGGTTTGGTAGTTGCATTCAAATATACCAGTAATTTCAAATGCAATCAGTTCTATGCAGCAAATTTTCTTTTCAAACATAAGATGGAATTGTTAGTTCTCTTGATGGGTAGACAGCTTCCCCAGCAGCAGTTTGTGTCAATCTTTTCTTGCTGTTTTTAAATTAATTTTAAAATAATATTTTTAGTAAAACTTAGGAAGTTTAATTTTATCTAAGAATTAAATGATTTCCAAATGGATGAAAATGAAAAATTATAAATGTTTTCTCTTAGAGCCTCAGAACTGTGTATTTTCCAATATTTTCAGGAGCTGAAAGCATTTTTATATAGGAAAATGAAAAGATCACGAACAGCTTATAATTCATATATGTCAAAAGAAATAATCTATAAATAAAAGATACATGAAAACAATAATATCCTTTATAGAACAGAATACATACACATGCTGGGAAGTTATATTACCCTGTGTTTAAATTTAACTTTTTCATGTAGGTTACTTCATATACCACTTTTCAATCACATATTCAAAAGTAGTGATGGTAATTTGATATGTATGTATTTCTAGTCAGCTCTGAATCAGGAAATATGAAATAACCTTAATCTTAAATATCTAACTCATGATTTCCCAATCCAATATTAGTTTTTGTCTAAGGAATTTCTTATTAAAGTTTGGTAAAATTTTATAGAACAAATCACTAAATTACTTTGCCTATGAAATTACAGTGATAACAATGTTATTTAATGACTCATTTAAGTCTTTTTGTATAAAAGAGTTTAATGCTTTTCAAATTCTCCTAGATATATACAAATGATATTTGATGAAAATTAAATGGAACTAGCAGCACTGTAAGAATTTATAACAATAAGACAATGACAGAAATAATACATTTTGTCATGTAAGAAACAGTGCGTCATGCTAGATAAATGAGGATGTAAGATAAACGTGCAAGTATAGCAGACGATTACTACTAATAATGGTAATATTTTTTGTTCTAAATGTAGCATTATAAACATGTTATAATTTACGATTATATTTACAATTATAATTTATATCTTACGCTCTAGTTTTTCACTGTTCTATATACTGTGTTCTCACAACTCTATTGAGAAAATGCCATTATTATCCACTGTTAATATATGAAGTTTCAAGAGGAAAGTAACATAAAACCACATAACCGATTTATGATGAAACCAGGATTTGTGTGCAACTTGACAGTCACCACAGACTATCATTTTAATTGTGAAACAAAAAATCATATATGGTAATTTTTAAAAATTGATTTTTTTACACAGATCACAGTAAATAAAAAGTTGTGAAAAATCCCTCCTAACCTACTGATACGATGATCCCATTTTTCAGAAGCATAGGTATTATAAGGCAAAGGGAATGTGTCTGAGACACACAGAGAATAACATCAAGGCAGATAGTAGCTTGAATCATTGCCATGTTGAGCACAAGGGTTAGTTTATCATCTGAAACACATCCTACCATTAGAGATTAGACCAGTGCTCAAGCACCACCTAGGGTATCTACCTCTGCTCCTCTAATGCCAGCACCCACAGAAAAATCACAAACTAGTAGCTATATCACCTTCCCCAACAGAGCCAGCAGAAAACCCTGCCCAAGATACTGCAGGAAACAAGAAGAAATCCATCAGCTCAGCATTGCACTTTTGTTCAACAGATAGGAATGGCAGGAGGACAGAGACTTCAAAGGGCCTTTGGCAAAACAATCAAACTCAAGCATCTCTGGCACAAAATCCATGAATGGTCAGCACTAAGGATCTCTATGTTGGAATCGGTATTTTGGCTATACTGCTGCTAACTTTTTTGGTTAGCATGATTACTGGGAAGTATTTATACATCAGAAACAAGCTGGAGCAACAGGATACAGTTTCATTTCAGGTCCTCAAGTTACAGTTTTCAATATTTTTTATATTTTTATTTATTTGCGATAGTCAGAGAGAGAGAGAGAGAGAGAGAGAGAGAGAGAGAGAGAGGCAGAGACACAGGCAGAGGGAGAAGCAGGCTCAGGCTCCATGCACCGGGAGCCCGACGTGGGATTCGATCCTGGAACACCAGGATCGCGCCCTGGGCCAAAGGCAGGCACTAAACCGCTGCGCCACCCAGGGATCCCCAAGTTAGAGTTTTCAAAGTGCAGCTCAAGTGTACATTGAAGCCAGTAATATATACTTTATTGAGGAGAATTTTTATATCATGTATTAAGACCCAGTGGCTCTCTACTGTTTTATAACCATGACTCCAGAAAATAGTGATCTGATGTCACTGTGTGAGGCTTCTTTTAAGTTCCAGGGTCATTTTTCTGTGTCAGTTTTGACTGGCATTCCAACATGTCCGTGACATTGCATAGAGAGACTGTAGCTCAAATCTGTATAGTGCCAATGATATTGATATTATAGTCCTATTTTTTTAATCCTTAAGTGGACCCAATCTTTTTGACCATTGCAAAGCTCTAGTCAAAACATCAACACTTTAGCGGTGTATATTTATTTTTAGAGCCCATGAATCCTATATCGTCAAAAAGAATACTAGATGGATAGACAGGAAATAAACTTCTATCCTGGTCTCCCACCAAGAAGCGAGGAATAATTAAAAAATCAACAAGTCTGATTTGAGAATTATGTTATTTTTCTCTTGTAATTTCAAATGTTACATGAGTAACATTTCTTGAGTTTTCATTTCTAACAGACAATCATTTCCATACCACCTTGCTGTGTAGTGATAATTCCAATAAGATGGTACTTTTGAGAAGTCTTTGGAAAGCAAAACACTGCAGAAATGCAAGAATTAAAAAAAATTTTCCAGTAGTTTTTATTTTTTTATAAAGATTTATTTATTTATTTATTTATTTATTTATTTATTTATTTATTTATGATAGACATAGAGAGAGAGAGAGAGAGAGAAAGAGGCAGAGACACAGGAGGAGGGAGAAACAGGCTCCATGCCGGGAGCCCGAAACAGGACTCGATCCTGGGACTCCAGGATCGCGCCTTGGGCCAAAGGCAGGCGCTAAACTGCTGAGCTACCCAGGGTTCCCCTCCAGTAGTTTTTAGTAGCAGCAGATATAGTATTACTGCTCAGCATATATTTTTTATAATATTGTATTTATAAGTCTCTTATAATACAGTATTTTTAAATTGATACCTAGTATTTTATTTTATTTTTTATAATATTTATTTTTTATTGGTGTTCAATTTACCAACATGCAGAATAACACCCAGTGCTCATCCCGTCAAGTGCCCCTCTCAGTGCTGGTCACCCAGCCACCCCCATCCCCTACCCTCCTCCCCTTCCACCACCCCTAGTTCATTTCCCAGAGTTAGAAGTCTCTATGTTCTGTCTCCCTTTCTGATATTTCCCACACATTTCTTCTCTCGTCCCTTATATTCCCTTTCACTATTATTTATATTCCCCAAATGAATGAGAACATATAATGTTTGTCCTTCCGATTGACTCATTTCACTCAGCATAATACCCTCCAGTTCCATCCACATCGAAGCAAATGGTGGGTATTTGTCGTTTCTAATGGCTGAGGAATATTCCATTGTATACATAAACCACATCTTCTTTATCCATTCATCTTTCGATGGACACCGAGGCTCCTTCCACAGTTTGGCTACTGTGGACATTGCTGCTAGAAACATCGGGGTGCAGGTATCCCGGCGTTTCATTGCATCTGTATCTTTGGGGTAAATCCCCAACATACAATTGCTGGGTCGTAGGGCAGGTCTATTTTTAACTCTTTGAGGAACCTCCACACAGTTTTCCAGAGTGGCTGCACCAGTTCACATTCCCACCAACAGTGTAAGAGGGTTCCCTTTTCTCCGCATCCTCTCCAACATTTGTGGTTTCCTGCCTTGTTAATTTTCCCCATTCTCACTGGTGTGAGGTGGTATCTCATTGTGCTTTTGATTTGTATTTCCCTGATGGCAAGTGATGCAGAGCATTTTCTCATGTGCGTGTGGGCCATGTCTATGTCTTCCTCTGTGAGATTTCTGTTCATGTCTTTTGCCCATTTCATGATTGGATTGTTTGTTTCTTTGCTGTTGAGTTTAATAAGTTCTTTATAGATCTTGGAAACAAGCCCTTTATCTGATACGACATTTGCAAATATCTTCCCCCATTCTGTAGGTTGTCTTTGAGTTTTCTTGACTGTATCCTTTGCTGTGCAAAAGCTTCTTATCTTGATGAAGTCCCAATAGTTCATTTTTGCTTTTGTTTCTTTTGCCTTCGTGGATGTATCTTGCAAGAAGTTACTGTGGCCAAGTTCAAAAAGGGTGTTGCCTGTGTTCTCCTCTAGGATTTTGATGGAATCTTGTCTCACATTTAGATCTTTCATCCATTTTGAGTTTATCTTTGTGTCTGGTGCAAGAGAGTGGTCTAGTTTCATTCTCCTGCATGTGGATGTCCAATTTTCCCAGCACCATTTATTGAACAGACGGTCTTTCTTCCAGTGGATAGTCTTTCCTCCTTTGTCGAATATTACTTGACCATAAAGTTGAGGGTCCACTTCTGGGTTCTCTATTCTGTTCCATTGATCTATGTGTCTGTTTTTGTGCCAGTACCACACTGTCTTGATGACCACAGCTTTATAGTACAACCTGAAATCTGGCATTGCAATGCCCCCAGCTATGGTTTTCTTTTTTAAAATTCCCCTGGCTATTCGGGGTCTTTTCTGATTCCACACAAATCTTAAAATAATTTCTTCTAACTCTCTGAAAAAAGTCCATGGTATTTTGATAGGGATTGCATTAAAATACGGTATTTTTTATTTAAATAACTTTTTGGAAAGAGTTCATGCTGGATAATTTAGCTATCATCTTATATTGTATACAAAATTTGTCAACAGCTGAGCTTAGGGTAAGAAGGAAATACTTAATAAGAAACTCTTTCCTGTATAGATAACAGTCTTGAAAATGTACTGAATTTTGTTTTTCACCTTTTAAGATACAGTTGAGGTTCCATTTCTCAATCTGTCTTGGGACATTGGGACACTGTTGAAATTGTGTGTATATTTAAACATAATAAACTTTGCATATTCTTTTTTTTATTTAACTTTGCATATTCTTAAAAAGTAGCAATAACAACGTTTCACTGATAGTTGTATAGATGGAATAATTGTGAGTACGTTAAAGTGTGAAGTACTTTTAGTCACTGCCTAATTTCAAATATATGTGCAAGTTATTAAATTTAAAATCTGAAACAAAATTGTTTTACTTACTTTTTTATACTCAGTGTTCTAAATCTTTACCTTCAGTCTGTTTCCTTCAGTGTCATTAACCCATCAGAATATCCTTTTGTTTAAATTATATATGGGAAGAAACTGGCATTAAAAAAGGAACAGGGATGGGAATCCCTGGGTGGCTCAGTGGTTTGGCTCCTGCCTTTGGTCCAGGGCATGATCCTGGAGTCCCGAGATCGAGTTCCACGTCGGGCTCCCGGCATGGAGCCTGCTTCTCCCTCTGCCTGTGTCTCTGCCTCTCTCTCTCTCTGTGTGTGTGTGTGTCTATCATAATAAATAAAGCTTAAAAAAAAAAGAAAAAAAGAACAGGGGTGCCTGTGTGGCTCAGCTGGTTAAGCGTCTCTTGATTTCAGCTTGGGTCACAATCTCAGGGTGGTGAGATCGATATCTCCTTCAGGTTCCGCACTGGGCAC
Organism: Nyctereutes procyonoides; assembly: GCF_905146905.1. Lineage (NCBI taxonomy): Eukaryota > Metazoa > Chordata > Mammalia > Carnivora > Canidae > Nyctereutes > Nyctereutes procyonoides. The sequence goes on from NW_026575130.1 coordinate 2,262,060, forward strand.
AAAGCCTATTTTGGATTTTATCTCTCCCCCTTCCTTCCCTGTCCTTTTTATCCTTATGAAACTTATTTTGGTGTTTATATTACGAAGTACTAAAAGCCTGAAATGCTCACCTAGCTAATAATACATATATTTTTGATAATATTTTTTGAAAAGCCATTTTACAACCTTGTGAAATTACACACATACAACACACACACACACCCTACTATACTGAGTAAAACAAAATTAAAAGTTAATTGAAAAATATATGCCTATTTTCAAATTTTTCACTATTTATGTCTCATAGAGAATGTTGAAACTTCATACATTGCTCCTTTCTCAAAGGTGAGAAAATTTTAAAAATACCTACCATTAATAAGCCAGATAATCTGTGTCCCTGATTAATACACTGCCTGTTGGGATGTGGTCAGTTCACCAACATACAGTAACAGATATAAACCACTTTCAGCGTTTGGCTTCCTGAAGATAATATGGAAAATAACTAAGAGTGAGAATACCTCCGAGCTAGATATATAAGTGCAGATTCTTAATTTTTACTAGTGGCCATTGTTCCCTAAGTTGATTAATTAAATTTCAAAAGGTAACATTTAGCTTAAATTTAAAATCATGAGCTCAAAGGAGATTCTTCCAATTTAGAAAGGCAAGTTATAATTTAAGTTTATAATAGCATTAAACTTATGTTCTGCCTAACTTCTTTTAGCAGCCTCAGTAGCTAAAGCTTTGATAAACTCTATATGCCTTTAGAAGAGTCATTTTGCCTTTGGAGGTTGTAAATAATGGATTAGTAATGTATAATGTATTCCTGAAAGCAAGTACTGCCTTGTTTAACACTATCTGTCAGTTATAATGATGCTGAAATAGAACTCAATGTGAAAGGGACATTGGGAAATGTACTGCTGTGCAATGTGAATGTGAGTGAATTTTTCTCAATTGCATAATTGTTTCATTTTTTAATGCAATTATGTGTTAGCTATGTCTCAAAAAGATAGCCAAGCATATGGCATTTTGGTTGGATACTTTTTGATACTCTGAAATGCAGATAATGTTATAAGTCTGACTTATAAAACATAAACAAACTTACTATTTTTTAATGAAGACAGAGTTTTAGGGCATCATATGGTGCTAAAATCTGTGTCTGAATTAAATGTATTCTTAAATGTTTATAATAAAGCTTTTGAATAATATGATTGTGAGCAGTTCTGAATTTTTTCTCAGCACAGAAATTCTAAAAGCAATATAAGACTCAGCTTAAAGTAGCAAATGAGTTAGAATATGTTTGATAGAACTTGCCAACATCCTAAAATCAGATCCAGACAATGTGTTTGAATTAATGTGAAATGTCAGCTCACCAATTGAGAAATCATAGCTCAATTGCTTTACAAAACAGGCGGACTCTCAGAACACAATCCCTATCACAGACTATTTTTCATATTAGAGAAAAGGAAAAGAGGGCACCTTGTGAGCTCTCATCAGTTGATTTGGTTACAATAAAAAGTGAACCTTAAAAAGTCAATTTTGATATATGCTAGGAAATATACTAGAATTATCAAATGAGATGACCTCATATTCATTTACATGTGTCTGTATTGCCAAATGCTTCTAGACTTGAGTGTATTAATAAGCTAATTACCACAAAAATACTACGATATTTTTTTCTTCCTAAAATTAGGCTTTTTTGTGTGACTTAATTTTTTTAAAACATAACACATATGTTAAAGATGCTCCATTATTACAGTTTGAAATTTACTATACAAAACTGACTTATTTTTAGAAGCAAAATATTATAGGATAATTTTTGTTAAACACTGTACATATTTTTAATGCCTAAATGTATGCACTAAGTATGTATCTAAATATTTTGGATTTAATTTCACTCATGAGGTGAGGACATTGACAGCAATGTGTATACTAGAGTTGTTCAGATATACAAGCACAATTTTCTTATAAGTACTCACAGTTAATTACTACTATATTTCTCACAAATAATTTTGAATAAAGGAGGATCCATTAGGGGTTTATGTGATGCCACTGAACACTTCATAAAAATCAGTTGCAATAATAATAGCTATAGTAATACTAATAAGACCATTTAATGGCTATGGGTATTTTCACAATGTTGCGGTATCATGCAAACTCTGTTACATGAACTAGCTCATTATTGAAATATAATTTTATGTATAAAATATAGTTAGTGCTCCCATTTTTAAAAATGAGTGACAGTGGCATATGGAAATATATAATTTGCTAGGGTTTCTGGCAGAAAAGGAATAACTCACCAGGCGTTGTTTACTTAAACCCTGCTCATTCCAGAGATGGCTTCATCAGTTTCTAAGACATAAACTTTGAGCCCTTGGAACATTTTATTTTTCCTGATAAGAGTTTTTGTTTTTGTCATTCTGAGACCGTACTGTACTAATTGACAAGTTTATCCTAAAATGTGATTTATGGTGAACAAACGTTTTCTTTCTGTGAGGTTAGATTGGAATCCAAGTAGCTGAAGTCATATAGGCACTGCATGCTTACATGACTCATTCCCAACAAAACCCTGGACACTAAGGCACAGGCAAGCTGAGAATGTTCGTATATCACTGCTAGGAGAAGTAAGGACATCTTCATGCAAATCTACTGGGAGGAGACACTTGGAAGCTTATACCAAGTATTTCCTAGACTTCACCTCATGCAACATTTTCCTTTGTTTGTCACTAAAATAAATAAAAATTGTCTCTATTTCATATTGTATTCTATTTGCAGATCATGTAGTTTCATATCTAGAAAATCTGGAAGACTCCATCAAAAAAACTGTTAGATCTAATTAAAAAATTTGTTAAGTTGCAGATACAAAATTAATATAGACAAATCAGTAGCATTTCTGTACTAATGCTACTATTGTACTGACAACAAATTAAAAGGTAAACAGTCCCACTTACAATAACATCAAAATACTTAGGAATAAATTTAACCAAGAAGGTGAAAATCTCTACTCTAAAAACTATAAGACAATGATAAAAGGAATCAAAGACACAAATAAACTGGAAAGATAGCCCATATTCATTAGGATTGGAATAATTAGTATTGTTAAACTATCCATACTACCCAAAGCCATCTATAGATTCAATATCCATTAAGATTTCAATGGCAATTTTTACAGAAGTAGAAAAGCCACTACCACAATTTGTATGGAACCACAAAAGACTCTGAACAGAAAGGAATCCTAGGAAAGAACAAAGCAGGAGACATCACATTCCTGATTTCAAGCTATTTTATGAAGCAGTAGTAATCACAACAGTGTAATACTACATAAAATAGACACAAAGACCAATGGGACAGAACTGAGACCCCCATAATTAACCCATCTATATTATCAAATCAACTCATATTCAACAAGGGAACCAAAAATGCTCAATGGAGAAAAGACCATATATTTAATAAACAGTACTAGAAAAACTAGCAGAAATGTTTCTAGAAAACTAGAAATTGGATATTCACATGTAAAAAAATAAAACTAGACCTCTATGTTACACTACTCATAAACTTGAAATCGATTTGAACCTAAGTGTAGAAAACCATAAACCATATAATTCCTAGAAACCATAAACTCCCTAGGGGGGATAAAAAGGACATAGGAAAAAACTCCTTGACATGAGTCTTGGCAGTGATTTCTTTTTTTTTAATTTTTATTTATTTATGATAGTCACAGAGAGAGAGAGAGGCAGAGACACAGGCAGAGGGAGAAGCAGGCTCCATGCACCGGAAGCCCGATGTGGGATTCGATCCCGGGTCTCCAGGATCGCGCCCTGGGCCAAAGGCAGGCGCCAAACCGCTGCGCCACCCAGGGATCCCTTGGCAGTGATTTCTTAAGTATGACACCTAAAGCATGAACAAAAAAATATAAAACAAGTAGAACTACTTCGGACTAAAAAGCTCTGCATGGCAGAGGAAACAACAAAATGAAAGGCAATATACATAATGGGAGAAGATATTTGCAAACTATGTATCTGATAAGGGGTTAAGATAAAAAATATACAAAGAACTCATACCTCAAGAACAATAATAATTATTATTATTATTTAATTAGAACATGGGCAAAGGATCTAAATTAACATTTTCCAAAAATGATCTACAAACGGCTAGCAGGAACCTGAAAAGGTGTTCAACATTACTAATCACAATGGAAATCCAAATCAAAACCACAATGGGACATCCTGTCACACCTATTAGAATGTTTGTTATCAAAAAGACCGGAAACAATAAATGTTGTTAAACACCTAGAAAAAAGAAACCTTTGTGCATTGTTGCTGGATATGTAAATTGGAATAGCTACTATGTAGAACAGTATGCAGGCTCAATTAAAAAATAGACCTACCATATGATCCAGCAATTTTACTTCTTGGGATTTATCCCAAGAATGTTGAAATACTATGTAAAAAAGATATCTGTATCTATATGTTCATAGCAGCATTATTTACAATAGTGCAGATATGGAAACCACCTAAGTGTGTTCATTAAGAGATGAATGGATAAAGAAGGTGATATATATACATATATATTTACACATCTTAGAATATCATTCAGCCATGAAAAAGAAGGAAGTCCTGCCTTTTGTGACAACACGGATGTGTCTTGAGGACATTATGCTAAGTGAAGTAAGTCATACAGTGAGAGGCAAATACTGTATAATCTCACTTATATTTGGGATCTTAAGGAAAAAAAGAAAAAATACTCAGAAAAAGATGTCATATGTTTGGTTACTAGGGGTAGAGGCTGAGGGAATTGGATAAAAGTGATCAAAATGTTCAACCTTCTAATTATAAGATGAATAAGTACTAGGAATATAATGAACAACATGATGACTATATCAACACTGATCTATAACTAATATATGTAAAAATTATATATAATATATAAATAAATATATAAATTATATACATATATATGTATAAATTATATATATAATTTTTATACACACACAGATAAAAATTAAGATTAAATCCTGAGTTCTTATCACACATTTTTTGGTATTTTCTATTTTGCATTTTTTTGTGTAAGATGATGAAAGCTAACTAAACTTATTGTGGTAATAATTTTATAATAAATGTAAGTTAAATCATTTTGCTTTATGCCTTAAGCTTATACAATGTTTTATGTCTATTATATCTCAATAAAACAGGAAAAAATTAAAGACTTTTTATTTTCACAGCAAAACTAAATGGAAGATAGATTTATTTCACGTAGATGTAGAGAAAGGGGAACCCTCTTACACTGTTGGTGGGAATGCAAGCTGGGGCAGCCACTCTAGAAAAAGTGTGGAGGTTCCTCAAGAAGATAAAAATAGAGCTACCCTATGACCCAGCAATTGCACTACTGGGTATTTACCCCAGAGATACAGATGTAGTGAAACCATGGGACACCTGTACCCTAATGTTCATAGCAGCAATGTCTACAATAGCCAAACTCTGGAAGAGCCATGATGTCCTTTGACAGATGAACAGATAAAGAATTGGTATGTATATATACAATGGAATATTACTCAGCCATCAGAAAGGATGAATGCTTACCATTTACTTCAATATGGATGGAACAGGAGGGTATTATGCTGAGCTAAATAAGTCAATCAGAGAAAGACAATTATAATATGGTTCCACTTATACGTGGAATATAGGAAATAGTGAAAGGGACTATAAGGGAAAGGATGGAAATTGAATGGGGAAAAAATAGAGAGGAAGACAAACCATGAGAAATTCCTAATTCTGGGAAGCAAACAAAGGGTTGCAGAAGGGGAAGTTGGGGTGGGGGGCCGGAGATGAGGTAACTGCGTGATGGACACTAAGGAGAGCACATGATGAGATGAGCACTGGGTGTTAAACTATGTGTTAGCAAATTGAATTTAAATAAAAATACTAAAATTTTTAAAAAGAAAAAATGAATATGTTTAGTTTTGTGAGAAACTGGCAAACTGTCTTGCAAAGGGGCTACAGGATTGTATAAGCCCACTGGCAGTGAATGAGAGTTCCTGTTACTTTCCAACTTCTCCAGCATTTGGCCATGGTAATTGGTGTGTAGAAGTATCTCATTGGCTTTAATTTGCATTTCCTGATGCCATGTGACAAGTAATATATTTTCCCACGATTATTTGCCATCTACAGATCTTCGGTAAAGTGTCTGTTAAGGTCTTTGGCCCATGTTTTAATCAGGTTGTCTGTTTTCTTATTGCCAAGATTTCTTTGCATATTTTGGGTAATAGTCATTTATAAAATGTGTCTTTTGCAAATATTTTCACAAACCATGGCTTATCCTCTTATTCTGACATTGTCTTTCAAATGGTATAAGTTTTTAATTTTAATGAGTCCAGCTTGTCAATATTTTCTTTCATGGATCATGACTTTGGTGTGTATCTAAAAGTTATCACCATACCCAATGTATTTTAGGTTTTCTCCTCTGTTATCTTCTAGGAGTCTAATAGTTGTACATCCTACTTGTAAATCTCTGATGCATTTTAGTTTTGGCAAAGGGTATAACAGTTGTGTTTAGATATTTTTGTATTTAAATGTTAAGTTGTTCAGCATCATTTAATGAAAAGACTATTTGCTCCATTTTAATACTTTGTCATAGATTCGTTGATTTAAAAGCCATTAATTTACTGTTAAGCCTCCCTCAGTCCCTTAAATAAGAAACTTCACTAGCTTCCATATATGCTCATATGGTGTTCATTTAGTTTTATATTAATTACAGGTGGATTTAATTTATGGCTATGCTAAAAGCAAAATAAAAATATTAGGAATGTCTCCTAATAAAGGTCTAAATTCATTACTGCATAAACTAAAGTAGAACAGCAAATAGTATAAAAATCACTATTTTATAAAAATTATTCTGTCCAAAATACGTTAACGGAATTCAGAATATCTACAACATACCATCCACCATGTTCAGTATATGTTTTGAAAATGCAAGAAATATGAAAGTGACCCAAATCATTTTTAAAATGAGTGATGGTTATGAATAGGAATTTTACATCTAAGAGTTGGTAAATTAAAATTCATTCAAACTAATCAGTAATGAGAGAAATGCCAATAAAATTATAATTTTATTTTTTTAAACTGATTTTTTAAAATTTTTATTTATTTATGATAGTCACACAGAGAGAGAGAGAGAGAGAGGCAGAGACACAGGCAGAGGGAGAAGCAGGCTCCATGCACCGGGAGCCCGACATGGGATTCGATCCCGGGTCTCCAGGATCGCGCCCTGGGCCAAAGGCAGGCGCCAAACCGCTGTGCCACCCAGGGATCCGTGATTTTTTTTTTTTTAATATAACACCACAGTAAACAGAGAGTGGCCCCTATTACAAATGATTTTTAAAAAATGCCATAAAAGTGAGGAGCATATTAAACTTAATGTTCCACAGAGATCCAAAGCAAAATAAACAAAAAAGCCTTAGTTGTTCACTTTCGGATACCAACCAATACACTGAAGTCAGGATAGAAAATGTAGAGGAGTAACATCAGCATCATAGCAATGTGAGTCATTCCTTTTTTATTTCCCCTGTGATTTACAGCTAGTTGAACATCCATAATTGAGCAAAAATACCTCTGCACATTACATCTGTGCATCCAAGAGTGGGTGGATAGGACTTTGGAGAGGCCTGTGGGTAGAAGGGACCTGATGAGACTGCCCCACCCCCTATTGCCACAACTAGGGGAAAAGAGGATTCTAGACATTGCAAATTGGACACCTATGGGAGGAAGAGAAAATTTGTGGAGATATAGACTAATGATAGGGGAGCCTATGGGGGGATAGAGAAGTTTGGAGGCAGAAGAGTGGGAAGAACTTTCTAAGGTGACCCCTCCTCCCAAGAAAGACATTACAATTAACTAGGTTTGTGGCCGTGGCAGAGGAAGTGGAAAGTTAAAGTAGTGAGTGACAGCCTCACCGTATGGATTGCATCTGGAGGAATTTCTTTTTCTCCAGCAGCATCTTGATTTCTGGGGAGGGACCTCTGACTTGGCCAGGAGAGAAGAAAGGGAAAGAGTCAGCCAAGACTAGCAAAGGATATTGAAGGAATATGTTTCCTATGGTCTGCTTTGGTATCCCAACAGGAAGTGGACCTCAGCAGGAAGAGTCTCCCCAAACAAGGATCCCCCCTACATGATCTGTGGGCACACCACAAACCCCAGTGCTAAACCCACACCTCCCCCACTCTGCTGCGTTGTTCTTGTGCCCACTCTCAAGTGCAGTTGTCAGGATCATCTCCAGTAAAAGAAACTGAAAGCTGGAACTATAGCACCACCTTCTGGAACACGAAAGAAAGCTTTCTAGTGTCCGGCTTGCTAAACTGAAAGAATCAAAGTAAACAAACCCTTAGCTCTGCTAGTTGAATGTGAAAGCAGAAGTCCCTATCATCAAACACTATAAAATCAAGGAAACGTATCACAAAGAGAAAATGGTAATTCCTCAACAATTTAAACTCAAAGGCATGTGATATTGCCATCTGATAAATAATTCAAAATAACTTCTGAATAAATTCAGTAAGCCACAAGATAACTCAGAAAGGCAATTCAATGAACTCAGGAATGAAATTAACAGGAGTTCTTGACCAGATACTGAAATTACAAAAAATAACCAAATTCTAGAGCTGAAGATTTCCATGAATGAGATGAAGAATGTAGCGAGCACTGGTACCAGGGCAGAACAGATGAAAGAATAAGTGACTTGGAGAATGAGGATCTAGAAATAATTGATTTAGAAAGAGAATTGAGATTAAAAAAAGAAAAAGGGGGTAATCCCACAAGAGCTATCAGATTTTATCAGAAAGGCAAATATAAGAATAATTGGTACACCACAGAAAGAAGGCAGAGTTTAAAGAATAGCTGACAGACTTGGGGAAGGAATTGGACATGTAAATCCATGAAGCTAACAATATATAAAAGCAGGGGCATCTGGGTGGCTCAATGGTTAAGCGTCTGCCTTTGGCTCAGGTCATGATCCCAGGGTCCTGGGATTGAGTCCCGCATCAGGCTTCCCGTAGGGAGCCTGCTTCTCCCTCTGCCTATGTCTCTGCTTCTCTCTCTGTGTCTCCCATAAATAAATAAATAAAATCTAAAAAAAAAAAAGGTAAAAGTGAAAAATATAATTTTTAAAGTTTTATTTATATTCTAATTAGTTAACATATAGTGTAATATTAATTTCAAGAATATGATATAGTGATTCAACAATTCCAAACATCACCTGGTGCTTATCACAAGTGCACTTATCACAAGTGCACTTCTTCATCCTCATCAATTATTTTACCCAACACCACCTCCACTCCCCCAACCCCCTACCCCCGTTCACCTCCCCTGATAACCATCAGTTGTTCTCTAAAGTGAAGAGTCTGTTTCTTGGATTTGCCTCCCTCTCTTCCCCCACCCACTTTGCTCATTTGTTTCTTCAATTCCACATATGAGTGAAATTATATGATACTTGTTTTTCTCTGACTTATTTCTCTTAGAATTATACTCTCTAGCTCCATCAGTGTTATTGCAAATGGAAAGATACAAGCAACAAGCAAATAACTTAAAATATAGCTGGTTACTCAATTTTTCTTCAGATATATATTTATATAAATGTATAAATGACATACCTTATTTATTTATATAAATATATATGTATATATCTCATTTATTTATTTTAGGGAGAGAGAGAGAGCAGCAGCAAGCAGGTGGAGGGGCAGAGGGAGAGAGAATATCCTGAGGCAGCCTCCCCACTGAGCCCCAAGCCCAGTGCAGGGCTAGATCCCAGGACCCTGAGATCATGACTTGAGCCAAAAATCAAGAGTCAGCCACTTAACTGACAGACACCCAGTTGCCCCTTCAGTAATAGATTTTGATATGCTATTTTGTGTTTTTATGAATTTTTTTGCCTTTATTTTTCATACAACTAAGGTTTAATTCAGATAAAATATTTTACCAAAATTTCCAATATCACCATTATCCAATTCCAGAATATTTTCATCACCCGAAAAAGAAACCTGATACCCAAGAACAATTACTTTTCATTCATCCCCTATCCAGCTCCTGGTAGTCACTAGTTTACTTTTGGTATCTACAAGATTTGCCTCTTCTGAGTATTTAAGTAGAATGCTACAATATGTGGCCTTTTGTGTTTGACATCTTTCACTAACCATAATATTTTCAAGGCTCATCCATTTTGTAGCACGTGAGTATTCTTTTTCATGAATGAATACTGCATTGTATAAGTATTGACACACTTTATTTCTCTAAGCTGTATCTGATTAAAAGTGTCTGATAAAAATTATTTTGCCAATTTAACTTCCAGAAATTAGTTTATTATAATTTATCAAACACATAATCCAAACCCTTAGACTTATTGTGTGACCACTATCAACTATTTGAAACTCTAAGAAACATAGAATGCAACAATTTCTACAAGATTTTATCTACTACTTCCCACTTGACACATCCAACAATAACTCTTACTGAACGTAATCATCTCAAGAAGTACCTCACTCTCCTGTAATGCAGCAAAATTGATTACCTTTTAGATATTTATTATATGTCAGACACAATGCTAAGAGCTTCATATGAGTTTTTTTCCTTGAAATACTTCCATAAGACAAAGGCTGCTATCATTTTCATTTTATATATAAGAACACCAGGTCTATCTACATAAAATGGAGAAATTATCCAAGGCTACGCAGCTAGGCACAGAAGTCTTAAGACTTTCAGGATTGATCCTTTAATAAAAGCATTTCTCTTTCATTCTCCATTCATGTATGATTTCATTTTGGATCTTTGACTTTATTAAAAAAACTTTAGTTGTTTCATAAAGAATTTTACTAAAATATATAAATCACAAGCATATTTTTAAGCCTATCAAGAATATTTAATACATTCTTTTGAAGATAGGCTTAGTTGAAAGGAAAACAGACACATAGTTTTTAACAAACCCTTAAGTTTTTCAATGACAGTGAGCCTACATTGGGAGGGGGGGTTACCCCAGATTTATTAAAATTATCTTATTTTCATAATATTGTTATTTTAAAAACTGAGGAATATGTGACCAAACATATTTATGATAAGCCAGCTTATTTTTCTGTCAGGTATTTGAATATTGTTATGTGACATAAACAATGCTAATGTTTAAATGTAGCTGCATCCATGTCCCATATGATAAAAATATGATAAAAATATTTGATATGCTGCAAACAAGAAGTGACACCTGTGTTGTTTGTTAGATAATCTGATAGCCAGAGAACTAGCTGATGACTTATGTTTACTGTCACAGTGAAGACAGTCATGGGGGTTTTTCCATTACTACAAATCAGACTCTGTCACTCAGGGTCCATCTCCTTGCCGCCACCACACACACACCACACACACGCTCCTTGAACACTGAAAATCTGTTGACCTGTTGTCAGGCATAACTTGTGGACAGAAAATTATCTGTTCTTTTCCTTTTCTCAAATCAGAACATGTACTTTATTAGTGTATAATCTTGCATTTGATTACTTTGGGTGCTAGTTTGGATAACATGTTCTTAATAGGTAATGAGATCAGTCAGGACAAGTTCCATTTCTCACAGCTTTAAGTACCCTTGTTGTCTTCTCTAGTTTGGTTAACTGCCTAACAGTTTGCAACTACTAAACAAGCTCTAATTAACTTGGATGTTATAGTCAGAATCGGTTAGCTCTTTCTGAATCCAGGTTTAAATTGCAACAACATCAAGGCATAATTTAATGCTCTTGATCAGCAGCAGGCTATATTATAGAACTGAAAGCCTTAGCAAAACTGACTAAGATCTTGGAACACATCTATAGGATTACTTTTTAATTGTGGCCCTGTTCTTCCAGGGAATGTGGGGTACAGGTCAGCTTGAGTCAAGACCACACATAATAAGCCTTCCTGACGGAGCTGTTTCTGTTGCACTCAGGCAGGAAAACTAATTTGTAGCCCCACTCACTGGAATAAAGCCTTCAGCCTGCCCAACCAGAAAGCCTTACCAGATCACAGGGGAAGCTGTATAGCCTATCCAAATCCCTGCTTACGTTGGAACTGGAAAAGAGATACCCCAAAGTTTCTCTTGTCTGCAGAACAAAACTGTTGGCTTCACCTGACTAGGATATCCAGTGTACACTCTTGCCTAAATTAGGTCCTCAAACAATGAGCTGTGCAGGCCCTGGGACCCATCATGCTGCCTGGCCAGGGAAGGAAAGTTAATTCATAGCTCCAACTACCCCTCTGTATGGTACCTAGTCCTGATCATCTAGTAAACCTAATGAGAGAATCCAGGGAACTGTGGAACCAGTCCTACTGCTTCAGATGGGCAGAGAATCAAGCAAGAAGTGCTATCCAGCAGTACTTAAGCCAGTTCTACACCCCCTCCTACCCCTCACTTTGAACAGTTGCATCACCTAAAAATAAATCCTAAAGTAGGCCCAACCTGCTCAATGACATTACCAGCAGGCATGTCCAAAAATACAAACTGGGCTAACTGGTGAACCATCTCTGCCAAAATAAACCCACAATGTCTGAAAGAGGAGCTCTATTACTCTTATACACAGATTCCAACATGAGGAGGAATAAAGGTTAAAAAAAAGTAGGTGAATATGACACCAGCAGGAAACTAATAAAGCCATGACTGACCATAGAGAAGTAGAGATCTATTAATTATTCAAGAATTCAAAATCTGGGCATCCCAGGTGGCTCAGCAGTTTAGCGCAACCTTTGGCCCAGGGCGTTACCCTGAAGACCCGGGATCAAGTCCCACGTCGGGCTCCCTGCATGGGGCCTGCTTCTCCCTCTGCCTGTGTCTCTGCTTCTCTGTGTCTCTCGTGAATAAATAAATAAAATCTTTTAAAAAAATTCAAAATCACTCTCTTAAATAAGTTTAGTGAGCTCCAAGAACACACAATTACATAAAATTAGGAAAACAATTACAAGAACAAAATGAAAAGTTCAACAAAGATGTTAGCATAAAAAATTAACAAATTCTAGGGATCCCTGGGTGGTTTAGCGGTTTAGTGCCTGCCTTTGGCCAGGGTGTGATCCTGGAGTCCCAGGATCGAGTCCTACATCGGGCTCCCTGCTTGAAGCCTGCCTCTGCCTCTCCTCTCCCTGTGTCTCTCATGAATGAATAAATAAAATCCTTAAAAACTTTTAAAAAATAATAAAAAACTAACAAATTCTAGAGCTGAAAAATACCATAACTGAAGAATTTAATAAAATGCTTCAAAAAGCAGCCTTAGCCATGCAAAAGAATAAGTCAACAAATTGGAAGATGGGACATCTGATATTATCCAGTCAGAGGAGCAAGTGACAAAAGATAGAGTGAGGAAAGTCTATACTGCTTATGAGACACAGTGAAAAGAAACATGTTCACATTATGGAAATTCCAAAAGGAGACGAGGAATAGAAAAGGATGCAAAATATTTTTAAAGCAATATGGTGAGAACTCTCCAAATCTGGGGAGAGAAAGAGACATCCATACCCAAGAGCTGTAAAGAACACCAAATAAGTTGATCCTGAATAAGGCTACACCAACACACAATATTATCATGTTGTCAAAAGTCAAAGAAAACTTTTAAGAGCAGCAAAAGAAAATAGAAGTTATATGTAAGTGAACCACCAGAAGATAATCAGATTTCTTAACAGAAACTTTAGGCCAGGAGAGAATGGGGTGACATATCTAAAATATTAAAAGATAGAAATGTCAGGAAAAGATACCAGATTAAGCTTTCCTTCAGAAATAAAGGATAAAGACTTTCCCAAACAAACAAAACATGAAAAAACTCATTACCACTAGACTCATCTTACAGGATATGCTAAAGGGAGTTCTTTGGGTAGAAATAAAAGGTTGTTAATTATCATAAAAACTTAAGGTAACATAAATGTTAATAGTAATGATAAATATATAGCCCAAGTTAGATTCTGTAATAAGATAACAGTGATATATAATTCACTTACACTTCTAGTTTCAAAGTTAAAAATCAAATATAAAAATATCCACAACTATAATAATCTGTTATTAGTTACACACACTAAAATGTGAAGGAAAGAAGTGTAAAGATTAATAATTCTATTAAATTTAGCTGTTATTAGTTTAAAATAGTATTATGTTTAGAATATTTTATGTAAGCCTCATAGTAACCACAAAGAAAAAACCTGTAGCAATTATATAAAAGGACATGATAAAGAAGCCAAAATATATTAATGCTAAAATATATGGAGATATAAAAAAAACAGTAGGATAAGAAATAAGGAGCAAAAGATCAACAATAAGAAAACAATGAAAAAAAATAGCAATAGTAAGGCCTTAACAAATATCCATAATTACTTCAAATATAAATGAACTAAATTCTCCAAAAGACACAGAATGGCTAAGTAGATACAAAACAAAATCCAACAATTTTCTACTTCTAAGAGACTCAAATAAGCCTAAAAGACACAAGCAAACCAAGAGTAAAGGGATAAAACAGATATATTTTTAAAAATGATAATTAAAACATGGGTAGCTATACTTAGACATAATAGGCTTAAAATGGTAAAAAGAAACAGAGGGTCATTATATTATGATGGAGATTTAACAATTGTAAATTTTGTGTCCAACACTGGAGTGCCTAAATATATAAAGCAAAAATGAATGGAACAAAAAGGAGATCTAAACAGTAATACAATAATTGGGAACTTTAATTTCCCACTCTCTACAATTTATGGATCATCCAGACATTCAAAGAAATAAGGGATTTGAACAACACAACAGGGTAAATGGATACATACAGACAGATACATACAGAATATTCTATCTAACAAAAGCATAATTCAAATTCTAAAAACCACATGAAACATTTTCTAGGACAAATCATTTGTTAGGCCACAGGACAAGTAAGCAAATTCAAAATGACTGAAATTATACGAAGTATCTATTTTGACCACAATAGTATGAAACTAAAAATAACAGGAGGGAACTGGAAAATTCATGAACTCATGAAAATTAAGCGCTGTGATGAACAACCAATGGATCAAAGAAGAAATTAAAGGAAAAATTATAAAAGTGTGTCGAGACAGCAAAAATGGAAAAGCTCATAAAACTCTTAAAATTTATAGGATGCAACAAAAGCAAAAGAGAGATTTATAGCAATAAACAACTATATTAAACAAGAAAGATCATAAATAAACAATCTACTCTTTAAGGAACTAGAAAAAGAATAAACTGAGTTAAAAGTTAGCAGAAGGAGGGAAATAAAGATTAGAGCAGAACCAGAGAACAGGAAAAAAATAGAAAAGATTAACCGACCTTATAGTTGGTTATTTTACAAAGGCAACAAAATTGATTAATCTTTACCTAGATTAACTGAAGAAAAAAAGGATACAGATCAACAAAATTATAAATGAAATTGAGTAGGATCATGACAAATGACACCACAGAAATATAAAAGATTAGAAGAGGCTACTATAAACAGCTATACTCCAATAAACTGCGTAACCTAGAAGAAATGGAAAAATTTTTAGAAACATACAATTTACCAGACTTCATCAAGAAGAAATAGAAAGTCCAAATAGGCCAATTACTAGTAAGGTGATTCAATCAGTAATCAAAAATCTTCCAACAAAGGAAAAACCAGGACCAGATGATTTCACTCATCGACGTTACTGAACATTGAAAGAAGGATTAACACCAATTCTTTACAAACTCTTCCAAGAAATCAAAAAGGAGGAAACCATCCCAAATTCATTCTATGAGGCCAGCATTATCCTAATATCAAAGCAAGAAAATTTTGGACACACCAGAAAAGAAAACCATACTGCAGTATCTCTGATAGATATACATGCAAAAATTCTCAAAATATTAGCAAACCGAATCAGTACATTAAAAAAAAATCACTGAGGCACCTGTGTGGCTAAGTCCATTAAGCATCCGCCTTCAGCTCAGATCATGATCCCAGGGTCCTGGGATGGAGCCCCTCATTGTGCTCCCTACTCAGGAAAGAGCCTGCTTCTCCCTCTCCTCTGCTACTTTCCCTGCTTGTATGTTCTCTCTCTCCCTCTCTCTCTCTCTCTCTCTCTCTCTCTCTCTCAGTAAAATCTTTAAAAAATTATCATTCACCACAATTGAGTGGCATTTATACCTGGGATGAAAAGATGGTTCAATGTACATGAATTAATGTAATACATCACATTATTAAAAAAAAAAAAAGAAATATCTGAATGTAGACAGGAAAAAAACTTTGACAAAATTCAAGACCCATTCATAATAAAAATCTAAAAAATTATGTATAGAAGGAACTTATCTCAACATAATAAAGGCTATATATGACAAGCCAATGGCGATATCATATTTAATGATGAAAGGTTGAAAACTTTTCTTCTAAGATCAGGAACAAGACTAGGGTGCCCATTTCTCACCACTTGCATTCATTATAATATTAGTAGTCCTTCCCAGAGCTATAAAGCATCAGAATTGGAAAGGAGGAAGTGAAAATGTTTATTATATATATAGATGGCATGATTTTATATAGAGAAAAACCTAAGACTCCACCCCAAAACTGTTCAATCTAATCAATTAAATCAGTAAAGTTACAAGATACAAAGTTAATATACAGAAATAAGTAGCATTTCTATACAATGAATTATCTGGAAAAAAATGATACCATTTACAGTAGCATCTAAAACAATAAAATGCTTAAGAATCATCTTAACCAAGGAGGTGAAAAAACTTTACTCTGAAAACACTGAGGAAACACATCATTGATGACATACATCAAAGATGGCACAAATAAATGGAAAGGCACTCCATGTTCATGGATAAGAAGAATCAGTACTGTTAAAATGTCAATACTACCCAAATCCATCTATAGATCAGTTCAATCCCTATGAAGATTCAATTTTTATAGACGTAGAGAAAACAATTCTAAAATTCATATGGAACCACAGAAGACCTTGCATAGCCAA
Organism: Nyctereutes procyonoides; assembly: GCF_905146905.1. Classification (NCBI taxonomy): domain Eukaryota; kingdom Metazoa; phylum Chordata; class Mammalia; order Carnivora; family Canidae; genus Nyctereutes; species Nyctereutes procyonoides. Next base: position 2,279,000 of record NW_026575130.1, read on the forward strand.
AGGAATCCTAAGGACAACAAAGTGAAAGACATCACACTTCCTGATTTCAAGCTACACTATATGCTATAGTAATCAAAACAGTATGGTGCTAGTGTAAAGATAGCAAAACAGATCAATGCAACAGAATTGAGAACCCAAAAATAAACTTGAGTGAATTTGATCAACTAATATTTAATAGGTGAGATAAGAATTCTAAATGGAGAAAAGACTGTTTCTTCAATAAAAGGTGCTTGGAGGGGATCCCTAGGTTGCTCAGTGGTTTAGCGCCTGCCTTCGGACCAGGGCATGATCCTGGAGTCCTGGGATTGAGTCCCATATGGGTGCTCCCTGCATGAAGTCTGCTTCTCCCTCTGCCCAGGTCTCTGCCTCTCTCTCTTTCTCTCTCTCTGTCTCTCATGAATTTTTTTTAAAGGTACTTGGAAAATTGGACATTCACATCATTCAGAAAAATTAACTTAGAATGGATTAAAGAATTAAATGTAAGACTTGAAACTATGAAATTCTTAGATGAAAACCTAAAAAAAAAAATCACCTTGGAATGGGTCTTTTCAATTTTTTTTAACACCTAAACCACAAGCAATATTTTTTTTTAAATTAAGCATGACTACAACAAATAAGTGGAACTACACACACACACACACACACACACACACAAATCAACAAAGTCAAAAGATCACCTATAGAATAGGAAAAATATTTGCAAACCATATATCTGGTAAGGGTTAATGTTATAAATAGCTCATACAATTCAACACCAAATCAAACAAACAAACACAAATATAAAACAAAAATCCAATTAAAAATAGGCAAAAGACCTGAATAGTCACTTTTCAAAGAAGATATATGATTGTCCAAGTACACAAAAAATACTCAATTTCACTAGTCATTAAGTGAATGCAAATCAAAATCACAATGAGATATTACTTCATGCCTTTTAAAAATAAGTATTATCATAAGGGCAAAAAATAACAAATAGTGGCAAGGATATGAAGAAAAGTTTACTCTTGTGCACTGTTAATGGGATTATAAACTGGCATACCCAGTATGGGAAACATTATGGAGCATTCTCAAAATATTAAAAGTAGAACTACTTATGACATAGCAACTCCACTTCTGGGAATATTTCAAAAGACATTTACAAGCTCATGTTCATAGAAGCATTATTTACAACAGCCAAGACATGGAAGCAACCTAAGGGTTCATCAATAAATGGAAAAATAAGTTGTATTTATAGATAATGGGATATTATTCAGCCATAAAAAAAGAGGACATCTTGCCATTTGTGACAATGTAGATGAACTTGAGGGCATTATACCAAGTGACATCAGTCAGCCAGAGAGAGGCAAATATCTTATCATCTCAATTATATATAGTTAAAAAAAAACTGAACTCGTAAAAAAAGATCAGACTGCGGTTAGCAGAGACATAAGGCATAAGGCATACAGTTAATTATTTCTTCCCATAGACTGTGGAATCCATAAGGAGTGTAATAGTCTTATTTATTACAATATATCCAACCCAAAGTTGTATCTAAAAAAACGGTGAGGGCTTCATAAGTCCTTTTTCCACAGTGGAGAAGAGTATAAAAATTTTTTTTCTACTTCTATTTTTGTAATTTTGTTTAATGCTGTTCCTTTAAAAAGCGATACAAATTATATTTAAAAATATGCATATATACACACAAAAATGCATAAATTGTAGCAAGTAGAATATTTTAAATTTGAAATAATTTGTTTTTCGAATGACATTCATTATTCATGAAACTTGTAATAGTTGAAATTTATTTCTGTTTGAAACTATATAATTGATTTAACAAGCAGTAAGCTTCATAACCTTCTCTTATAATTCATGCTAACATAAAAAAGGTGTTGAATAATGGCAGTTTACAAATAGATGTTGTGGGGCCCCTGGGTGGTACAGCCAGTTAAGTGACTGACTCTTGGTTTCAGCTCAGGTCATGATCTCAAGGTCCTGGGATTGAGCCCCACATCAGGCTCCATGCTCTTCGCAGAGTCTACTTGAGTTTCTCTCTCCCTCTGCCCTTCTTCCCCATGTGATTGCTTGCTTGCTCCCTCTCCCAAATGAATAAATAAATCTTTTAAAAATAAATAAATGAATAGACATTGTATCCATACTATATAAACTAATCAAGCAATAGATAATTAATTGTATCAGCTAGATAAGAAGCCAGGTTGGTCCCAACTATCAAAAAGTGTAATATGGGCAGCAGAGTTAACAATTTCAAATACATCAGAAAATAGTCTTAACACTGCATGAAAAGAATAAATGCAATGTGCTTTTCAATGGCAGTACAAAAATTAAAGAAAAAATTGAAAAAAAATGTTTCTATTTCTACTGATGTTATATGACACCATATGTAACTTAGCAATAATTATTAAGGTGATAGGTGATAATCTTGATACTTTTCAACTGCAAAAACTTTCAAGTAACAATTTACATAATTTTATAAATATATTTAATTTTTATATGAAAAAGATACATCATTGAAAATTTCCAGGTTTGGAATCCCTTTATCTAATTGGATTTTCATTTACTTTTAACTATACCTTTAGAAAATAAACTTTTATAAGTAGCAAGTGATGAATGATGAATAATTACAAATAAATATTGAAAACAGCATCACATGCTATATTTTTTAGTAATTTTTTTATATTTTTTGTAATTAAATATAAATGTCATGATCTTGATTTTCTTTAAAATCTTTTGTTCACTTCGGTATACCGTTGGAGAATGATTTATCATGCTGTTATTAAAATAAATATATAATTTAGATATTGTTTGGCTTCCCAAATAAAATTTGGAAACTTATTTTTTCATAATCCTTTAGTCTAAAAGTCCAGGATCAGTGTTCTGGCCAGATAGATTTCTAGTGAGAACTCTCCATGACTTGTGGTTGGCTGCCTTCTTGCTATTTCCTTAATTTGGGGTGTCTTGTTTTTGTTTTTGTTTTTGTTTTTTGTGCATGTGCAGAGAGAAATTGCAAGAGTGAGCTTTGGTATCTCTTCTTATGAACACTAATCCAATTAGATTAAGGCTCCACCCTTATGACCACACTTAACCTTAACTACTTCCTCAGAGAAGCCAATTCCAAATACAGGCACACTGGGGTTAGGGCCTCAATTTTGGAGGGATACAAATATTCAATCCATAACGTATGTATTATCCTCTCTGAGTCATTTTGCCATTAATGTAGCCTAGAGTAGATAATTTGACGAGAAGTGAGCTCATTTGTCACATTGAAATCTTTAAATACTGACATACACAGTTTTGAAAATAATTTCTAGAGTTTAATGGTAGCTGCTTAAATTGAACTTATTCTATGTATCCATCCCTCAAAATATCTAAGCCTGAGAGCAATCCAAGTGCACACATGAATTATAACTCCAACAATAGTAGAGATACAACACCAAAAACTTAAAATTACCTGTATATGGAAAAATAACCTTAAATTATAGCAGAACTTCTAGTCGTTCTGCAAGGCAGATGAGGAAAGGGAGGCTTAAGAGGCTGTTTTTAAAGTGGGGGAGGGGATTAAGGTTGGAGAATGAATTCAAAAAGGCCAGAAAACCCACCTCCAGTAAGACAAAGATGAGGATTGAATGTCAGATGAAGATAATAGGACTTGGTAGGAGAAAAAAGCTTCAAAGTGCCCAGGAATGAAGGTGGCAGCCTGATAGAAACTTTTATTCTGGGGAATAATTAAATAAGTAGAAAAAGAATGACAATGAAGGATGTAGAGAATGTAAGCATCCTGCAAAAATATAAAAGAAATAGAATACAGGCCAAGCCATTCTCTTATTACCTACCATCAAATTGTTCAGTAAAGAAATTGTACTTCACTATAGTGACTGAAAAGAGACACCCTGAACATAAAAGACTGTCCTCAAGAAGTACAGGGACAGAAAAAAAGGAAACAGATTTCAGAGTAATCTACTTAAAAAGAAAGCAGAAAATTCAAATCATAGCATTTTTGTTGATGAAAACATGTAGAATATATAATATACATAACTATATATAATAGATAATGTATATTAATACTATGTATAATATAATGCATATGTATTCATGTATAATATAAAATATATAATATGCACAAAAGATGATATACAGAAAGATTATATGGCCACGTTTTAGTCACTGGATGTATAAAATCCATACAAAAATCACTTTTATTACTCAGCCATTAGAAACGACCAATACTCACCATTTGCTTCCACGTGGATGGACCTGGAGGGTATTATGCTGAGTGAAGTAAGTCAATCGGAGAAGGACAAACAGTGTATGTTCTCATTCATTTGGGGAATATAAATAATAGTGAAAGGGAATATAAGGGAAGGGAGAAGAAATGTGTGGGAGATATCAGAAAGGGAGACAGAACATAAAGACTCCTAACTCTGGGAAATGAACTAGGGGTGGTAGAAGGGGAGGAGGGCGGGGGATGGGGGTGAATGGGTGACGGGCACTGAGGGGGGCACTTGACGGGATGAGCACTGGGTGTTATTCTGTATGTTGGTAAATTGAACACCAATAAAAAATAAATTTATTATAAAAAATCACTTTTACACAACACACATTAATCTGTTCCTTATTTTAAGCATATATATGATAGAAGGATTTCCAGCTTTATGCATTGGGAATAAACTAATAAAAGTTAAAGTAAGTAAATAAAACCCGAGTGGAATTCTATACAAACTATTGAAGATAAAATTTCATTAGCTGAATTATGAGATGAATTAATCCCTCTACATCCAAGATATCAAGAAATTACTTAAAATACAAAAATAAATGTTACAACTCAAAATTATGCTACACTATAATAATCCTTACTGGTATTTTTAAGAACTCCTTGAAAGTGAGCCAACTTCTTAGTCAATAACAGCATCTTAAAAAATTCTATTTTACCTTTCATCCATTTCAACACTCTTGGCAGCTCTGCCTAAAGTTTTGTCATCTGTTTGCCTTCCAAAACAAAACACAAAAACGCTGGCTTTTCATCTTCCACTTTTAGGACTGTATCTCTTTTCCTTCCTATAGGCATGATAATACAGAACTACTTTTGAACTTGGCACTAAGCCCTCCTCCTTTCCTATCAATCCTAAATTCTGTCACTTTATCTTCTTTGCCCAAATTTTTCCTTTTTAAAACCTATACCTCCTCAAATCACTATCTAACTCAAAACAGACTTTTGGGGGGAGTTGGAAAAGGGGCAGTCAGGCAGAGGTATGGAGGGACGCAAAGTGGGAGCTGTTGACAAAGTAAGCACTGACAGAAACAGAACAGTAACTGACAGGAGAATGTTACCAAGACCTTATATGCTTTCTTTCTTTTGGAAAAAAAGGAATTAGCTGTGACTATTCACAGAAATGAGGTTCTCCTTCTATTTTACATGTAAGACATTAGCTTTGTCAGTGCTGAAGTAATTTTTATTATATCATATTAACTGAAATTAACTATGTCTAATAGTACCTAAATCTTACCTATCGACTAGGAGAGATCTATCATCCATTTCTTCAGGAATTTTCAGAAGTACAATTAACTAATAAATTGCATATTCTGTTGGAAATAACACAAGAACTGCAAAAAAAAAAAAAAAAAAAAAAAAAAAAAACAGCTAGAGCAAGGTCCTAAGGTGAGAGCTTCCCTAAAGTGTTCAAGGAAGAACAAGGACGTAATGAAGCTGGAATGAATGTGTGAATGGAAACACTAGAATAGGTCAGGGTTTAGGGTTTAGGTAGACAGTGTGATGGCTGTAGGCCATTGTGTGGACTTTGGCTTTTAGTCTCAGTGAGAAGGAGAATCATTGCAGCTCTAGCAGGACTGGCAAATTGGTATTAAAAAATCACTGTAATATTTTGAAAAGAAACTGAGAGGGTAGATCTCATAACCTGAGGATCTTGTTAAGAAACTGTTACAGTAACTCCAATCAGTAGATAGAGGTGACAACAATAGAGGTAGTAAACAGTGATTAGATAATGCATCTATTTTGAAGTTAATTAGGAGTAACAAATATTTCTTGACGTATGGTAAGTGGTATGGAAAAGAGCAGTTAAAAATGGCTCTATTTGCCTGTGCAACTGTACATTCCCATGGAGGTCATTAAGGGAGCATGTGAAATATGTTTTAGGAAGAAATCATAGGTTTAGTTTTGGATATGATAAATTTGAATGTCTATTTCAAAGTCTAGTCAGTTTGACATATGAGTATGAAGTTCAAGAGAGACATTTTGTCAAAGGATATAAATTTAGGAGTCAGCACATATATTGAGATATGGACTGGTTGAGATCAACTAAGGGAATGGAGACAGACCAAGACATGAGGGACCTCCAACAACAAAAGATCAGGAATATATATAATTTCTTTGCCAGAAGTCACCTTTAAGAGGCAGGAAGGAGGTGGGGTAAGTCGGGGCCAGAGGTTGTATATACTGGGCCTTGACCCTCTGAAGTGTGTGAGGTACAGTCTGCTGAATCACCACTTACAAACAGAAATCTGGTTATTGGATTATTCCTGCAAAATTGCTCTAATTAGGAGCTGCAAAACCTCAGAAGATATTGCATTGTATGAAACATATCTGGAGATTGTAGATGTAAAAGTTGTATGTCTTATAAATAAAGAATATAAAAAAGGCAGTAAAAAACCTTAGCAGGACCTTTTTCGCAGAAGATTGTTAGCCTACAGAAGTGATATCATACCAAGATAACTGAAATATTTTTCAATATTTCCCTAAAGAATTTTTTAAAATGGAGTCTTTTTCACCAGAATATGTGTTCTTGACGAGTGGGGAGTTATGACTGAATCTGAAACACATGGAATTTCACTACACAGTATGTTCCAGCATGTTGGTGAATTGAACTGAATTGAATTAATGAATTGATGAACACATTCAGAAATACTGCCTTCTAATTTGCATGGATGGATTATATCACTGAAAAAATTTATAAATAATCAAGGGTTGAATAAATTTCCTGTTTCATCTTTAAATGTGGATGCTACAATGGAAATTATCTTAAGTATACAAATACCATTAAATGAAGTCCCAGTGGGTAGAGTTCAAATATATTTCCCACTCATATAATGTTTTGAGAACATGATTTTATTGTTGGTGAAGTTTGGGAAAATGAATTGATTTGATACTAAAAAGCAAGGCATTCAAGCCCTAATTTATTAATTCAGTCCAGTTTATATTGGAAACAATTTGGGCATATGTTTGATTGAATAACTTTGATGTGTTAATGGAGCAACTTTGAATTACTTCATGATTATGTTACAAAATTAACTTTTTATTTAGGGCAATGACAAAGTCATAAAAATTCCTTTTCTAAGATAACATTTAGTTTTTTAATTCCTCATTAACCTTGACATGTTTTCATTTAATAAATAACTGTAACTTTTGACATATTAATTATAAGTATTCAAAGGATATTTCATGAAAATGCCTTATTATATTAGCATATTAGAAAGTATATATATAGAAAATACACAAAAATGAAACATATTGAGTAAAGGGGAGAATCCAAAAGGAAATAGAGGTAAAGTGAACACTTAAATAAAGTGAAGCCAAATGGGGAAATGGATGAAAGAGGGGGGAATAGGCTATATACTGTGTTGATGGCTGCCTGTAGTTCAAACAATCTGAACTGAAAATTGACTATTGGATTTTCCACAATAGAGGTAATTGTTGACCTTGACAAGAATAGTCTCTGTAGACTGATAAATTGGGTTTGAGAGCATGAAATGAGAGAAACTGGAGGAAGAATGTATTACAAAACCCACCCGGGTGGCTTTGTCAGTTAAGCGTCTGCCTTCAGCTCAGGTCATGGTCTCAGGGTCCTGCGATCAAGCCCCATGTCAGGTTCCCTTTTGGGTGGGGAGTCTGCTTCTCCCTCTCCCTCTGCTTCTGGCCCCTGCCCTTGTGTTCTCTTGCTTGCTTGCTTGCTCTCTGTCAAACAAATAAATAAAATCTAAAAACAAAACAAAGCAAACAAAAAACCTCACCCGAAGTGTGCTGAGTCAGAAAACAGCACAGTGACCGGATAATTTTTTTTTTTTTTTTTTTTTTTGTGACAGGAGCATGTTATCAAGAGCTTATACGCACTTACATGGTTATATGGTAGAAAATGAAATTTCCCTATTGTAGTAAAGATAAGGAAGAAGTCCTAAATCACTGTCTTTAAATAGGTAAGAGAAGATTGACTCTCTTGCACAAGTGGAGTTTTTTTCATTAGAGAATGGTAATGGCATGTGCAGCGAAAGGCTACAAAGCAGAGAACATGTTTGCCTATGGTGGTAACTGGATAGTTGTAGTTATTAGAGTCTGCAGAAATTCTTACGGCTTCAATTTTCTCAGTGAAGTAGGAAGAAAAGCAATTGGTGAGTGACAACAGTAAAACAGCTAATGTGGTTTGAGTGGAGAGGAGGAAGTATAAAATGATTATGTAGGATAGCTGTAGAGCTAATGGACTAGCAACTTTCTGTATGCCTGCTGTGCAGAAAGGATCCATGGGATGTCTATAGGCAAGAAATTAAAGAATTTTTAGTGTGGCTTCATGTTTTACTCCCACATTTTGCCAAAAGGATAGATAGGCACAGAATATGAGGATAGTAGCAGCAGTACTTCTCAAAATAACTCCACAATTTATAATTGATACTACTTGGTAAGCACTGTTTCAATCCTAGGTCTGAGGAAAACAAAGTGATCAAGGGCCACAGCAAGACTATTGACTTTGGTTTCATGTGAATTAATTCGCATTTCTGAGAAATGGGCAGAGGTTGAGAAAAACAAGACACTAACGATGGCATTTTAGATATTTGCCTGTGGAATCTCACAGCATATGTGCTTAGGTGACAGTAAGACGCAACTGTCTAGAGTCTAGGACTCAAGAAAGCATTATGCACTAGAAATGGAAATTGAAAAAATTTTAGCACATAGAGGCAATTTAATTGGGAAGAATTACATGATCCAAGAGGACTACCTAGAATTAGAAGACAATGACCTAGAATCAAACTTAGCAGAACATAATATTTACGAAATGTTCAGATAATAAGCAGGTAGCAGATGACACCAAATGGAACTCTCAAGAGCTAGGAGGGAAATTCTAAACACATAGGAAGTGATTGTTTAAAAATCAACATTAATGGGTGAAATAGATGGTCCAATGTGACCTAAAATGTATAGACTGTTCCAGGTCATTAGCATATTTGAAGCTTACTAAAAGTGCAAAATGTTAATTGCATGCATAGTATTGGTATTGGCCCCATGCAATTAACATTTTGCACATTCTAGCCATTTCTAGTGCTAATTTTCTAGCCATATTAATTTCTTCTAGTGCTAGAAGAAATTCTAGCCATTTCTGGTGCTAATTTTCTAGCCATATTAATAGCCAGATGCTATAATTAAAAAATAAAAAAATTAAATATTTAGATCCTTATTATTTGTGGAATGTTTAATGTATTAGATTTATTTTTAAGTGACATATTCCTTGAAAGGTTTAAGGAGATTTAATTTACTACTTGTTGCAGTTTTTTAAATTAAATTGTGAGATCTCAGATATAAATGTGGGATTACTAATATAATTTATTTTAATGAAGGTTGATATTTTATCAATATTTTTAGATCAAGGCTTACATGTACCTTTTTAACTTTCTGAAATTAAAGTGATCTTATTTGGAAAAAAAACAGATTTCTGCAATTTCCAAATGGAATAATAAATTGCTATTTTCAGATTTTGTATTCCTTCAAAGGGAAAATTACTATCATTCAATTTCATGCATCTAAAAGTTTTCCCACAAGTCCTAACATTTGTTGATATTTTTCAATGAAGTATGGATTTGATTCTCCTCTCAGTTTTGGTCTTCATTCGAGAACTTAAAATCTAAATTAAACTTTAAATAGTGAATACTTTCTGAAATAGTTCTGAGAAAGCTGAGTTCTTTTGCTTATTATTTTCTTAGGTCAGCTATGTTAAAGATATCTTACTTTTTAACTTTTTAATAGTTCACAGTTATAAGTCATAAGAAATAATGATGGAACAGACATTATAATCATAGCTAAAAATGAAAAGTTGGTTGTTTTTTATATTAGTTAGATTTAACTATTATTAGTTCATCATTACACAGAGCTTTACATCCAAGAATCCCTGGAATTAAGGTTATAGGACATTAATGAGAGGCCTGGGAAAGAAATGATACTTACTTGCAAACTCTGAAATAATATGCACATTCCACATACTTTTCTGTTAAATGAAATATTTAAGAGACAAATCAGGAGAAATCATGAGCTGCCATTTTTATGCCTATTAATCCTCACTCCTCACATTTTACTAAAAAGCACTTCTTTGAAACATTCTGATAGACCCAAGGAGGATTAAACCGCATTCATCCTTCTGTGTAACTTTAATAAAATAACCAGATTTAAAACTTGCAAATATTAAACACAAACAGAATTGAAAATCTTGACTTTGGAAGAGACTTGATGTAAAAAGTTTTAGATACAACTTTTCAGTTCTTTGAAAAGAGAGTGAGTGGATAAGTTTGTGGACATGAAATGAGGACTTCTATCAGAAAGGAGCAGGCTTTTATTGCTAGATAGACGCAGCAGAAGCTTAGAAAAGTGTGAATAAAGGGAATGAAATGCAATAAAATAAAATTTTACTCATTTCAATCCAGACTCTATTAGCAGGTATTTACATGTGCCATCATTTTATGTCTAATGAAATAAATGTTGAAGTTTCCTTGTGCCAAGGCATCACATACACAGACCTCAATGCTCATTATAGACTAATCAAATTTCTCTCTGAAGTTATTAAATTTCAGTTCAATCCCTAACTAAAACTACTCTCTTCAAATGGCAGGCAGGTACCTGACAAAAATTCAGTGGAGAATGAGAGAGAACAACTTCATGAACTAGCTTCCACCTAATTTCTCAATGTCATCCTAACAATATTATAATCATGAGTATATTTATATGTGGGAAAGTCCAGAGTGACATTACCAGAATTGGTAGTACTTGTATAATGTAAAAATAATTAAGTTTGTGTATTTATTAGATGCAGAGCTAAATTACGTATTAAATTATAAGGAATCTACAAAATAATTAAACACATTGTTTTTTCAAAAGTGGGTTTTTAATTATTGTTTAATATTCAATCAAAGAGAAAGATGCAACAAATATTGAATTATTTTAGAGATATTTTTGACAAACTTCTGAATTTATGTGCTCATATTGAATTAGGTTATTTTCACAAATGTCAATTTTGCATCAGTTGTCATCATTTATAGGACAATTTCTACATCAATTTTTTATCTGATATAGACATATCACAGTTCATGCTAAGAAAGCAATGTCTATAAACAATCTGTTGTTAATTTGAGTCCAATCTGTTTATCAAAGTGGACCAGAGTAGAAGTCTTACTTTCAAAGATTTGTCATTCTCCATTCCAACTTGATGTTTCTGTTACATTCCAATTCAGTTCATCAACTATTTCTTCCTACAGCTGGCTGGATTTTAGTCAGAAACCCAAAGAAATTTAAGGGAGCAGAATGGGAAATAATTGAAAAGGTATAGATAAAACATAGCAACAAAAGACTTAGAGAACTCCCTAATGAATGTTTGACATTTTCAAATTCCTTTATGATATTCATGAGAAAGATACAAATTATGCCACTAATTGATTGAAATAAATTCAGTGAAAAAACTAATCTATACTTAATATATAACCTGAAGGGAAGGTTTTGAATTATCAATGTTAAAATTTTCAAGTTTGAAAACTTTTAAGATTAAATAAAAAGCTTGTACTTAGATGTTTGGATTTGTATACCTTTTTGTCCCTGGAATTAATATTTCAAGAAAAGTAAATTTTAGTTAAATATTTGTAGGAATATTCACTAATGGCAAGTTCCACATTGCCATTAGTAAAAATCTTTAGCCTATCAAAAATATTGCAAATATATCTACCTATTGCATTCAATATATATCTCTGGGGGCATTAAAATAAATTAATTTGGGATGCCTGGTGGCTCAGCAGTTGAACATCTGCCTTCGGCTCAGGGTGTGATCCTAGAGTCCTGGGATGGAGTCCCACATTGGGCTCCCTGAATGGAGCCTGCTTCTCCTTCTGCCTATGTATGTCTCTGCCTCTCTCTCTGTCTCTCTCATGAATAAATAATATCTTTTAAAAAAATAATTCTTGTCACGAAAGATGGACAAAAATCTAATCTATTTATTTTTGTTCTCTTTATCATATTTTAAACAACTTTAAAAGATCCCTCTGGGCTAGTATTAATATAAATTATTTGAGGGCTTGCATTGAGGCTAATTCCCCTTCTGAATTTCAATCATTTCTTTCCTGAAATATGTTGAAATGACCTGAAAGTTTGTTTTCATAGCATGAAAAGACATAATTGTCCAACTTGAGTAAATTATAAGAAAAAAACAGGTTGTGTGTTGGTCTATACGCATAGAGTAATTTTTCTCTTAAAGTTTCTATGGGATTGTTTTGCAATTAATTACATATACCAATGAAGGCAGATGATAGAAAAGATTTACTACATGTTCTTGGGGAAAACTTTTATATTTGCACCAATAATGTATGGGCAAATTCTGTATTCTATATTCTCAGACTCCATTACTGATTTTTCATCTTTACTAATCCAATAGAATAAAAGTCATATCTCATTGTTTCAGTATCTTTCAAATGTACTTTAGCTTTTTAAATTTGCCTGTGAGAGAGTATATTTTTAAGCTTTTTTTTTTTTGGTTAGTTTTTCTATGAAGTTGTCTAAATTTCTGTAAGTTTTAAATACTTAAATTGTGTATATTATAATCATTGTCCTCTATTTTATGATTTTGAACAGGCCACAGCAACAGATTCAGGGAGAAGTGGGCACTTCTGGTGGAGTTAAACATTTTCTAATATCTACTAAGATATAAAATGCATACCCGACATATAGTTCAGCTAAACAAATGAGTTAGGTTTATAAAAAAAAAAAAAAAAACATGATTCTTAAAAACTGCTCAGATTTAACATACCAGCTTTGGTAACTGCATGCTGTTAGGAAATTCTTTTTTCTTTTTCCTTCAGTTTCATTATTATTTGTTTCGGTTGCATCTATTATTTGGTGTGTAGAAGTTGCTGGATGGGATGAGCTTGCATCAGGATGAGTAGTTATTATACATTTTCTTCATTCACCTTTGCATTTCATTTTATTTTGTGGTGAGCATGTTACTTTTAAAATTTTAAGAATTACAATTCTAGGTCTTACATGATCAAGTAACTATACTGCTAAATTCTATTTTTATGTATGTTGTATTTACAAGATACATATTTATTCAAATAATTTTAAAATCCAATGTATTGAGGTGCCTAGGTGGCTCAGTGGTTGAGCATCTGCCTTTGGCTCAGGTTGTGATCCTGGGGTCGAGTCCTGGATCGGGCTCCCTGAAGGGAATCTTCTTCTCCCTCTCCCTCTGCCTATGTCTCTGCCACTTTCTCTCTATCTCCCATGAATAAATAAATATATTTTTAAATCTAATGTATTGTAGATAATTCCTTTGCTTTATGGAAGTACTCCATTGGAATTATTTATCTTTATGACCTATTCAATGTTAGATAAATCTTTCAGAATATTCATTCAACATTTCTTCTGAGAATAGAAAGTATAATCAGTGCCTTATGTTGGTCTGGCATAGGTAAACAGTCAAGATTTAGATACCTAATTCCACCAGGAGAAAGGAGATGATACGTTAATAACTTGGTCAAATAAAGGTATGAGTATGCCAAAGTCTTCATCTGCCAAAAATCCTTATTGACCTTATTTTCACTCTCTGACAGTAAGGACCATCACTGTGTCCTTTTTTACCCTGTGTATTTTTTTTTATATATACAAAGATAAGTCTTTGTGAAATGTCATTCAAGCTAACCTCCATGAGATTATATATTTATTATATATGTTATGTTTCTATTACCTGCCTGTACATTCCTGCATCAGATTGATAATTTTAGAAACTCTGCCTAAAGCCAATGAAAGGCTTTCTATCTTTTTGTATGCATGATGACATAAACTCTAAACCTTCCTATATGGCAACACATATTTTATATTACTGAAGTATTCTTTTAAATTTATTCTCCTGGAAAAATGCCTCAAACTTTCATTATCTCATTAGATTTCTAGTCAAATCAAATAGATGCATTTCAAGCAATGCTTAAAAAGTACTACGTGCCAAAAATATGTCAGCTTTTTGCGAAGATGAACAGAATGAACCCTGTTATCCTCAGGTAATATAATTCACAAAGTAATGCATTATTATTTTAGATTTTGGCATGCACAGAACACTCAATTTGAATTAATGTATCAATAGGCTAATAATTTTGTGAAATTTTATAAAGATTCAAATCAATTAGAAAAATAAACCTAAGTCACATCAATAAGTGAAAGAGTTGTGTGCAATCAACAGACAAGAAATCTGGTTTATGGTATGAAAAACAAATTATAAGGAAGGCTCTACAATCATTAATTTTGTTTTTTTTTTAATTATCATTTCTATTAAATTGTAATATCCTACCTTATAAGTGTGTACCAGAAGAATGTTGGCAAATGTTCGACAACTTATAAATCCTGTATATGTTAATTGAATACAGATCTAAAAATTATAGAGAAATTTCTATTTTTCATTGAGGACTACTTTCAGCAATATACTAAGCAGCTAAGTTAATAATCCCATCATTCTCATGAGTTGAAATACAGCATTTTTTATCCTGAGAGGCAGTGGCAAATGGATTACCTTTATAATCTTTTCTAAAATAGAGTTTGCAATGTACTTGTTCATATCCATTAGAATTGTTTTTGGAACTTTAAAAAAAAAATAAACCCCAAGCATCATCATTTTATATTCCTCATGAATTAAAACCAGTCAACAAGTACTAGGAGCTGTATTTTGAATCCTTAGTATTGGAGGTATTTATACAATTATGCTTTAAATAGTAGTATTATTCTTAACTACAGAAATATTCTATTTAGCCCTATAGTGATAGGTTCAAAGTACTCAAATCTTGGCAGTATCTCGGAAATATGACACTTGTGCAACCACACACACTAGCTTTTGACATTTCTCATCTCTCACTTACAAAAATATTGAATTATTTAGTGAACAAGATGGTATTAGCATCTTTACACTTATTATTTTCACTTTGTAATTCAACAAGATCAGAATGCTAAATTTTGACTAACAGTTCTCTAAATAAAATTTTACTTCATGCATTTTTTGTTGCATGCTTTATTCAATACCAACACTGTTCCCAACGCTTTGTTAAAGATCTATAGAATAGCATGAAAAAGAATCATTAATAGTACAAAATTAATTTTCAGTGGTATAAAATTTCAAAAATAAAGACAAAAATAATGTAACTCATCATACACGCATACACAGAAGAGCAGGGACAGCTTGCTGTAGAATTAGAGAGCCTGTGGTGCCATAAACATAGGCTGATGGGCTTTGGCATGATCAGGAGAAGGCACTCAACTTGGTTTCAACATCAGAAGGGAGAGAGAAGAGTGGAGGGGACATCTTGTGTTTCTGAAAGCATGGCAAATTGTTGCTGTAGCATCAGAAAATTGTCAGTACCACAGACAGATATCAGAGGGAGCAAGAGACTGTAAGCTCTTGAAAAAGAAACTGGCAAACCTCTCCTTTTGGGAAATTACACGCATGAGCACAGAGAACCCCAAACTCCTCAAAATAGGTTTCAGAGGCCAACAGAATTTCTAGTTTGATTAGGAAAGTACTTACCGTACATTAAAAGCCAGTCTATAAAAACTGGAATAAATAACCATTTTTACAAATGCATAAAACACATACACATATCACAAAACACAATTAAAAAAATAGAGAAACATGACCCAAAGGGACAAAATAATCCAGAAACTAACTCCAACAAAATGAAGATCTTTGATTCCATGACAAAGAACTCAACAGTTTTAAAGAAGCTAAATGATCTAAAAAGAAAACAAGTCATCAATTACAAGGAAGCAAGAGAGAAAGGGACAGTGACCAATAAACAAAATGGCAATAAGTACATACTTATCAATAATTAAACATAAATGGTCTAAATGCTCTAATCAAAAGACACAGAGTGACAGAAAGAATAACACTCATCTACAGACTACCTACAAGAGACTACTGTTAGACCTAAAGGCACATACAGAGTGAAAATGAAGGGATGGAAATCATATACCGTAATTAATGGTATATGCAAATGGAAGGAGCAACAAGAAAAACACAGAGTAGCAATACTTACATTAGATAAAACAGAGTCATAAAGAAAAACTACAAGAAGAGATAAGGAAGAGCATTACATAATGATAAAGGGGTAAATCCAACAAGATGATACAACAATTGTAAATATCTCTGCACCTATCATTACAGCAACTATGTACATAAAGCAAATATTATCAGACATAAAAGGAGAAATTGACAGCAATGGTATGGGACTTTATATTCCATTTGCATAAATAGATAATCCAAGCAGTAGACTAATAGGAAACAGTGTCTTTAAGTGACACATTTTTCCAGATGAACTTAAGATATATACAGAATATTTCATTCAACAACAGAATAAACATTTTTTTTCAAATGCACATGGAATATTCTTCAGGAGAGGTCACATGATAAATTTATTGAGACTGGTTTTGTAGCCTAAGAACACTGAAATCTTTTTGTGCATCTTTTCTAACCACATAGTATGAAACTAGAAATCAATCACAAGGAAAAAATTGAACAAAATACAAACACATGGAGACTAAACATGCTGCTGTAACGAATACGTCAAAAAAAATAAAAGAGGAAATCAAAATCTACATGGAAACAAATGAAAATGAAAACTCAATGGTATAAAATCACGGTAACACTGCAAAAGCAGTTTTAAAAGGGAAATGTATAGCAATACAGGTCTATCCCAAGAAAGAAGGAAAATCTCAAACAAGTTACTCTTACACCTAAAAGAACTAGAAAAAAAAAAAAAAAAAAAAAAAAAACAAAGCCCAAGGTTAGGAAAAGGAAGGAAACAATAAAGATCAGAGCACGGGACACCTGGGTGGCTCAGCAGTTGAGCATCTGCTTTTGGCTCAGGGCATGGTACTGGAGTCCCAGGATTGAGTCCCACATCGGGCTCCCTTGAGGAGCCTGCTTCTCCCTCTGCCTATGTCTCAGCCTCTCTCTATGTGTCGCTCATGAATAAATAAGTGAAATCTTAAAAAAAAAATCAGAGCTGAAATAAAGAACAAAAAATAGAGAAAATAAATGAAAATGAGATTTGTTTCTTTAAAAGATAAACAAAATTGATAAAACTTTAGCCAAACTCTAGGAAAAAAGAAAAGACAAAATCAGAAATGAAAAATGAGAAGCAACCAATGAAACCACAGAAATACAAAGGATTATTAAAGAATACTACACAAAATTATATGCCAACAAATTAAACAACTTTAAATAAATGGATAAATTCCTAAAAACATACAATCAACCAAAACTGAATCAGGAAGAAATATAAAATCTGAACAGGCCAATTACTAGTAAAAAAATTGAATCAGTAATGAAAAATTCTTAGCCAAAAACGGTTCAGACCAGACAGGTTCACAGGTAAATTCTACCATTTATTATTTTTTTTTGAAGTCTTATTTTATTTTATTTTTTATTGTTTTTTTATAACAAATTTATTTTTTATTGGTGTTCATTTGCCAACATATAGAATAACACACAGTGCTCATCCCGTCAAGTGCCCCCCTCAATGCCCGTCACCCAGGCACCCAAACCCCCCACCCTCCTCCCCTTCCCCCACCCCTAGTTCGTTTCCCAGAGTT
Source organism: Nyctereutes procyonoides (assembly GCF_905146905.1). Lineage (NCBI taxonomy): Eukaryota > Metazoa > Chordata > Mammalia > Carnivora > Canidae > Nyctereutes > Nyctereutes procyonoides. The sequence goes on from NW_026575130.1 coordinate 2,296,872, forward strand.
AGTAGTCTTCATGTTCTGTCTCCCTTTCTGATATTTCCTACCCATTTCTTCTCCCTTCCCTTCTATTCCCTTTCACTATTATTCATATTCCCCAAATGAATGACACCATATAATGTTTGTCATTCTCCGACTGACTTACTTCACTCAGCATAATACCCTCCAGTTCCATCCACGTTGAAGCAGATGGTGGGTATTTGTCATTTCTAATGCCTGAGGAATATTCCCTTGTATACATAAACCACATCTTCTTTATCCATTCATCTTTCGATGGACACCGAGGCTCCTTCCACAGTTTGGCTACTGTGGACATGGCTGCTAGAAACATCGGGGTGCAGGTGCCCGGCGTTTCATTGCATCTGTATCTTTGGTGTAAATCCCCAGCAGTGCAATTGCTGGGTCATAGGGCAGGTCTATTTTTAACTCTTTGAGGAACCTCCACACAGTTTTCCAGAGTGGCTGCACCAGTTCACATTCCCACCAACAGTGCAAGAGGTTCCCTTTTCTCCGCATCCTCTCCAACATTTGGGGTTTCCTGCCTTGTTAATTTTCCCCATTCTCACTGGTGTGAGGTGGTATCTCATTGTGGTTTTGATTTGTATTTCCCTGTTGGCCAGTGATGTGGAGCATTTTCTCACCTGCTTGTTGGCCATGCCTATGTCTTCCTCTGTGACATTTCTCTTCATGTCTTTTGCCCATTTCATGACTGGATTGTTTGTTTCTTTGCTGTTGAGTTTAATAAGTTCTTTATAGATCTTGGAAACTAGCCCTTTATCTGATACGTCATTTGCAAATATCTTCTCCCATTCTGTAGGTTGTCTTTGAGTTTTGTTGACTGTATCCTTTGCTGTACAAAAGCTTCTTATCTTGATGAAGTCCCAATAGTTCATTTTTGCTTTTGTTTCTTTTGCCTTCGTGGATGTATCTTGCAAGAAGTTACTGCGGCAAAGTTCAAAAAGGGTGTTGCCTGTGTTCTCCTCTAGGATTTTGATGGAATCTTGTCTCACATTTATATCTTTCATCCATTTTGAGTTTATCTTTGTGTCTGGTGTAAGAGAGTGGTCTAGTTTCATTCTTCTGCATGTGGATGTCCAATTTTCCCAGCACCATTTATTGAAGAGACTGTCTTTCTTCCAGTGGATCGTCTTTCCTCCTTTGTCGAATATTAGTTGACCATAAAGTTCAGGGTCCATTTCTGGGTTCTCTATTCTGTTCCATTGGTCTATGTGTCTGTTTTTGTGCCAGTACCACACTGTCTTGATGACCACAGCTTTGTAGTACAACCTGAAATCTGGCATTCTGATGCCCCCAGCTATGGTTTTCTTTTTTAAAATTCCCCTGGCTATTAGGGGTCTTTTCCGATTCCACACAAATCTTAAGATAATTTGTTCTAACTCTCTGAAGAAAGTCCATGGTATTTTGATAGGGATTGCATTAAACGTGTAAATTGCCCTTGGTAACATTGACATTTTCACAATATTAATTCTGCCAATCCATGAGCATGGAACATTTTTCCATCTCTTTGTGTCTTCCTCAATTTCTTTCAGAAGTGTTCTATAGTTTTTAGGGTATAGATCCTTGACGTCTTTGGTTATGTTTATTCCTGGGCCTCTTATGCTTTTGGGTGCAATTGCAAATGGGATTGACTCCTTAATTTCTCTTTCTTCAGTCTCAATTTTAGTGTGTAAAAATGCCACTGACTTCTGGGCATTGATTTTGTATCCTGCACACTGCCAAATTGTATGAGTTTTAGCAATCTTGGGGTGGAGTCTTTTGGGTTTTCTATGTAGAGTATCATGTCATCGGCGAAGAGGGAGAGTTTGACTTCTTCTTTGCCAATTTGAATGCCTTTAATGTCTTTTTTTTTCCTTTAATGTCTTTTTGTTGTCTGCTGAGGCTAGGACTTCTAGTACTATGTTGAATAGCAGTGGTGAAAGTGGACATACCTGTATTGTTCCTGATCTTAGGGGAAAGGCTCCTAGTGCTTCCCATTGAGAATGATATTTGCTGTGGGTTTTTCATAGATGGCTTTTAAGATGTTGAGGAATGTTCCCTCTATCCCTACACTCTGAAGAGTTTTGATCAGGAATGGATGCTGAATTTGGTCAAATGCTTTCTCCATATCTATTTTTTTTAATTTTTATTTATTTATGATAGTCAGAGAGAGAGAGAGGCAGAGACACAGGCAGAGGGAGAAGCAGGCTCCATGCACCGGGAGCCCGATGTGGGATTCAATCCCGGGTCTCCAGGATCGCGCCCTGGGCCAAAGGGAGAGGCCAAACCGCTGCGCCACCCAGGGATCCCTCTCCATATCTATTGAGAGGATCATATGGTTCTTGGTTTTTCTCTTGCTGATATGATTAATCAAATTGATTGTTTTACGAGTGTTGAACCATCCTTGCATCCCGAGAATAAATCCTACTTGGTCATGGTGAATAATTTTCTTAATGTATTATTGTATCCTATTGGCTAGTATCTTGTTGAGAATTTTTGCATTCATGTTCATCAGGGATATTGGTCTGTAATTCTCCTTTTTGGTGGGGTCTTTGGTTTTGGAATTAAGATGATTATGCTAGCCTCATAGAACAAATTTGGAAGTACTCCATCTCTTTCTATCTTTCCAAACAGCTTTAGCAGAATAGGTATGGTTTCTTCTTTAAACGTTTGATAGAATTCCCCAGGGAAGCCATCTGGCCCTGGACTTTTGTGTCTTGGGAGGTTTTTGATGACTGCTTCAATTTCCTCCCTGTTTTGACCTGTTCAGGTTTTCTATTTCTTCCTAATCCAGTTTTGGTAATTTGTGGCTTTTCAGAAATGCATCCATTTCTTCTAGATTGCCTAATTTATGGGCATATAGCTGTTCATAATATGTTTTTAAAATCGTTTGTATTTCCTTGGTGTTGGTAGTGATCTCTCCTTTCTCATTCATGATTTTATTAATTTGAGTCTTCTCTCTCTTCTTTTTAATAAGGCTGGCTAATGGTTTATCTATTTCATTAATTCTTTCAAAGAACCAACTCCTGGTTCTGTTGGTCTGTTCCACAGTTCTTCTGGTCTCGATTTCATTGAGTTCTGCTCGAATCTTTATTAACTCTCTTCTTCCTCTGGGTGTAGGATCTATTTGCTGTTTTTTCTCTAGCTCCTTTAGGTGTAAGGTTAGTTTTTGTTTTGGAGTCCTTTCCAGTTTTTGGATGGCTGCTTGTATTGCGATGTATTTCCCCCTCAGGACTACTTTTGCTGTATCCCAAAGATTTTGAACAGTTGTATCTTCATTCTCATTAGTTTCCATGAATCTTTTTAATTCTTCCTTAATTTCCTGGTTGACCTCCATGTGTTTGAAGTCCTTAAAAACTTCTTGTTGTGATTTAGTTCTAATTTCAAGGCGTTATGGTCTGAGAATATGGAGGGGACAATCCCAATCTTTTGGTATCCGTTAAGACCTGATTTGTGACCTAGTATGTGGTCTATTCTGGAGAAAGTTCCATGTGCACTTGAGAAGAATGTGCATTCAACTGAGTTTGGATGTAAAGTTCTGTAGATATCTGTGAAATCCATCTGGTCCAGTGTATCATTTAAAGCTCTCGTTTCTTTAGAGATGTTGTGTTTAGAAGATCTATCGAGTGTAGGAAGCGCTAGATTGAAGTCACCAAGTATAAGTGTAAGTATGTCTTAACTTTGGTTATTAATTGATATATTTGATATCTCCCACACTCGGGGCATATATATTGAGGACTGTTAAGTCCTCTTGTTGGATAGATCCTTTAAGTAGGATATAGTGTCCCTCTTCATCTCTCACTACAGTCTTCGGGGTAAATTTTAGTTTATCTGATATAAGGATGGCTACCCCTGCTTTCTTTTGAGGACCATTTGAATGGTAAATGGTTCTCCAACCTTTTATTTTCAGGCTGTAGGTGTCCTTCTGTCTAAAATGAGTCTCTTGTAGACAGCAAATAGATGGGTCCTGCTTTTTTATCCAGTCTGACACCCTGCGCCTTTTGATGGGGTCATTAAGCCCATTCATGTTCAGAGTTACTATTGAAAGATATGAGTTTCGTGTCATCATGATATCTATTCAGTCCTGTTTTTGTGGATTGTTCCATTGGACTTCTTCTTAAAGGTGGATTTTGAGAGTCCCCCTTAAAATTTCTTGCAGAGCTGGTTTGGAGGTCACATATTCTTTCAGTTCCTGCCTGTCTTGGAAGCTCTTTACCTCTCCTTCCATTCTGAATGAGAGCCTTGCTGGATAAAGTATTCTTGGTTGCATGTTCTTCTCATTTAGGACCCTGAATATATCCTGCCAGCCCTTTCTGGCCTGCCAGGTCTCTGTGGAGAGGTCTGCTGTTACCCTAATACTCCTCCCCATAAAAGTCAGGGATTTCTTGTCTCTTGCTGCTTTAAGGATCTTCTCTTTATCTTTGGAATTTGCAAGCTTAACTATTAAATGTCGAGGTGTTGAACGGTTTTTATTGATTTTAGGGGGGGATCTATTTCCGGATCTGAATGCATGTTTCCCTTCCCAGATTAGGAAAGTTTTCAGCTAGGATTTACTCAAATACATATTCTGGCCCTCTGTCCCTTTCAGCACCTTCGGGAACTCCAATTAAACGTAGGTTTTTTTCTTCCTCAGGCTGTCATTTATTTCCCTTAATCTAATCTCATTGTCTTTTAATTGTTTGTCTCTTTTTTCCTCAGTTTCCCTCTTTGCCATCAACTTGTCTTCTATGTCACTCACTCATTCTTCCACCTCATTAACCCTCGTCATTAAGACTTCTAGTTTGGATTGCATCTCATTCAATTGATTTTTAATTTCTGCTTGATTGGATCCAAATTCTGCAGTCATGAAGTCTCTTGAGTTCTTTATGCTTTTTTTTAGAGCCACCAGTAGCTTTATAATCGTGCTTCTGAATTGGCTTTCTGACATTGAATTGTAATCCAAATTTTGTAACTGTGTGGGAGAGAGGACTGTTTCTGATTCTTTCTTTTGAGGTGAGGTTTTCCTTCTGTCATTTTGCTCAGTGAGGAGTGGCCAAAAACAAGTTGTATTGGGAAAAGGAGAAAAAGAGAGGAGAGAAAGAAGGAAAGAAAAGAGAAAAAGAAAAAAAGAAAAAAGAAAAAAAGAGAAGAAAAGAGAAAGAAAAAGAAAGAAAAGAAAGAAAAGGGGTGGGGGAAGCAAACAAATCAAAAAGCAAAAAACAAAAACAAACAAACAAACAAAAAAAACCACGGGGGAGTATCCTCTGATTCTGTATACTGTAAGTAAGTCCCTTGACTTCCCCTGGAACTTTCCAATGCTGCTTGGTCAATAATTTGTTTTTTCCCCTGTCCGTCTAGCTGCTCTTCTGGGGGAGGGGCCTGTTGTTCTGATTTTCAGGTGTTAGCACTTGGGGGAGCTGCTCTGCCCCCTGCCTGGTGCAGAGCTCAGTGAGTAATGTTTATCCTGTTTATCCGGTGAGGCCACTGTGAGGCTCAGTGGGGGTTGTTTACCCTGTAAGGTCCCAGGAGGAACAACCACAGGGGCTGCGGCCAGCTCTGCAGCCCTGGAGTCAGCTCCCGCAGTAACTACTGAGCTCTCCGTCTGCAGCGGCCTGGATGCTCCGGGGGCGGGGTCGCTGATCTGCTCAGCTCAGGACAGGAGTGTCCTTGCTGTCCTGTACCCTCCTGGCCTCTGTCTGTCCCAGGGGGAGGCCGGATCCTGGGCTGTGTCCCGGTGCCCTGTGCTCCCGGGCCTGTGCTGTTGGATTCGCCCTCCCACCTCGCAGCCCCCCCTCTCTGTGGAGCCGCCTCCCGAGCCCCTCCAAGCTGCTCCCGGGTCCAGCCGTGTGCATTCTGCAGCCCTTTAGGGAGGTCGGCTGTGGGGGGTCGGGCTCTCTCCAGGGCGCAGGTGTCTGTTATGTCCCAGGGAGCCTGAGGGCATCCCCACCCTTCCTGGGGTCCTGCTCTAACTCCCTGCTAGCGCCTTTCCTCCCGGGAAGGTTGGTGAAGCTCTCACTTCTCTGGGATGGGGCTCTCCTGTCCTGGGGGCACTCGCCCCGGCCTTAGCCTGGCTCCTGGTGGGGCCCCTCCCCCTTGGGTGCCTTTTGTTTCTTTATTTCTTTTTTCCCCCATCTTCCTACCTTGCTAGAAACGTGAATCTTCTCACTGTAGCATTACAGCTATTCTCTCTTTAAATCTCAGGCCGAATTCGTAGATTTTCAGGATGGTTTGAAGGTTATCTAGGTAATTTGGTGGGGACAGGTAACTTCGGGATCCTACTCTTCTGCCATTTTGCCCCTCCTCCACTCTATCAAACATTTAAAAGAAGAGTTTATACCTATTCTACTCAAACTATTGCAAAATAAAAAAGAAAGGAACACTTCCAAAAATATTTTATGAAGTCAGCATTATCCTGACACCAAAAACAATGACAATATAGAAAAAGAGAACTAAAGAGCCAATATGTCTGGTGCGTACAAATGCAAATAAATATCTTCAACACATCACATTCACTCAAGTAGGATTTAGTCCAAGCATGCAAATATGGTTCAACATTTGCAAATTAATCAACATGATATGCATAGTAACACAATTTATAAAAATCATATGATGTATCTCAATAAATCCAGAAAAAAACATTTCACAAAATTCAACATCTGTTCAGGGAAAAACAAAACAAAAACAAAAACAAAATGCCTCTCAACAAAGTGGGTTTATTTATACTTGAATATAATAAAAGCTGTATATGAAAAATCCACAGCTAACATACATCATATTCAATGATGAAAAACTGAAAGCCATTCCTCTAATATCAGGAATAAGATACAGGTTTCTACTCTCAGCACTTTTATTCAATATAGTAATATAGAAGTCCTGGTCATAGAAATGAGACAAGAAATAAAAAGCATCCAAGTGGATAAGAAAAAATCTTAAACTGATATTATTTGCAGAAGGTATGATACTATACAAAGAAAACACTAAAGACTGCAACAAATAACTATTAGCAGTAATAAATTCAGTAAAGTTGCAGGATACAAAATACTGTATTTTAATACACTAATAATTACATAGCAGAAAGACAAATTAAGAAAAAAATAATTTATAATCGCATCAAAAAGAATAAAATACTTAACAATAAACTTAACCAAAGAGGTAAAAAAACCTATACTCTGAAAACTGTAAAACACTGATCAATGAAACTGAAGATAACACAAATAAATGTAAAGATACTCCACACTCATGGTTTGGAAAAGTATTGAAAAATGTCCATTCTACCCAAAGCAATCTACAGAGTAACTGCAATCCCTATTCAAAATATCAAAAAAAAATTCACAAAATTAAAATAGTCTTGAGATATACAGAATCACAAAAGACCCCAAATATTCAAAACATACCTGAAAAAAAAAGTTGGAGGTATCAAAATCCCAGATTTTAATATATACTACAAAAGCTATAGTTATCAAAACACTATGATAGTGGCAAAAAATGGACACATAGATCACTAGAACAGAAGAGAGAGACCAGGAATAACCCAAGCTTAATCTATGACAAATGAGGCAACTCATTTCCCAACAATGGAGGGAAAACTCTCTTCAATAGATGGTGCTATAGGAGGACTGAAAAGCTATATTCAGAAACATGAAACTAGAGCACTTTGTTACACCATACAAATATAAATTCACAATGGATTAAAGACTTAAATGTAAGACCTGAAACAATAAAACTCCCCCGAAGAAAACATAGGCAGTAATTTCTTGGGCATAGGATTTAGCAACATTTCCCTAAGTCTCCTCAGGCAAGGGAAACAAAAACAAAAATAAACTATTGTGATTACACAAAACTGAAAAGATTTTGAATAGCAAAGGAAGCCATGCATTACAAAAAGACAGTCTACTGAATGGGAAAAGATATTTGCAAGTTATATATCCAGTAGGGGATTGATATCCAAAATACATAGAGAACTTATACAATTCAACACACACATACACACAAATAATCCTATTATAAATGGGCAAAATATTTTTTTTCTAAAACAACATACAGATGGCCAACTGAAACAAGAAAATATGCTCAACATTACTAATCATCTGGGAAATGAAAATCAAAACCACAGTGATATATCATCTTACACCTCTTACAATGGCTAGTATCAAAATATAAGAAATAATTGTTGTAGATACGGAAAAAAAATAAGCTTTTTTGCACTTTGTTGGAATGTAAATCAATGCTGCCACTATAGAAAACAGTATGGAACTTTCTCAAAAATAACTAATAGAAATACCACGTGATCCAACAACTCCACTACTGGATATTTACTGAGAAAACAAAAGCAATAATTTGAAAATATATATGCACCTACCCCATGTTTACTGCAGCATTATTTACAGTAGCTAAGATATGGAAGCCTCTTATGTGTCCACAAAGACCTTAACTGATAAAAAAGATGCAGTCTCTGTGTGTGTGTGTGAGTGTATAATAAGGTATATTACTCAGTCATAAAGAAGAATGAAATCTTGCCATTTGTGACAACACAGATGGACTGAGAATATATTATGCTAAGTAAAATAAGATAAAGAAAGACAAATACCATATGAATTCACTGATATGTGAAATCTAAAAAACAAAACAAATATATGAAAGCAGGAATAGACTCATAAATACCAAAAAAACCCTGATGGTTACTAGAGGGTAACTGGGTCAGGAAATGTGCAAAATGGGTGAAGAGGAGTAGAAGATAAAGTCTTCAAAAAAATAACTAACTAAAAACAAAACAGACAGCTAAATGAAATCAAGTTAATGATATGAACAATACAAGTTCAACAAAGAGATAGTAACTATAAAAAAAAGAACCAAAAAATTTCAGAGTAGCAAGAAACAATAACTGAATTGAAAAATTTACTAGAGAGGTTCAATAACAAACTTAATGAAGGAGACATACTAATCAGTGAACTTATCAACAAGTAACTTAAATTTATCCAGTCAGAAAAGCAAAACAGAACAGAATGAAACAAAGTGAAGAAGGCCTGAAGGACTTACAGTAACACATCAAGTGGATTAATATACACAATTACAGGAGTTCTGGAAAGAGAAGAAAAAAAGAAAGGGACAGCTTATTTGAAGAACTGGTGGTCAAAACTTCTCCTAATCTGAAGAAAAGGGACATGAAAACTTAAGAAATCCAAAGGATTCCAAGCAGGATGAACTTATTATTATCAAACTATCAAAAGTCAAAGACAAAAACAAAATCTTGAAAATAGCAGGAGAAAAACACTCCTCATATACAATGGAGCTCTAATTAAATTGACAATGGATTTACCCACAAAAATCTTACACACTAGAAGAAAATATGATGATATATCTAAAGTGCTGAAAGAAAACACAAGAACTTTCCAATCAAGAATATTATAACTGGAAAAATGATCTTTCAACAACGAAGAAATTGAGACTTTCCAGATAAAAGCAAGGAGTTCATCACTACTAGACCCCTTGTAGAAGAATTAAAGGGAGTTCTACAAAATGAAATGAAAACAATGCTAGAGAGCAATCCAAAGGCATATGAAGACATAATGCTTACTGGTAAAGGTAAAAATTTAGATAAATACAAAATAATGTGAGAATATAACACTGGTATATAAGGCACTATTTATTTTGGTATAGAATAAGAAAAATGTATAAGTTATAAAATTTAATGGATGCACAATATGTAAAGATACAACCTGTAACATCAGTAAAATAAAGTTGGGGTAGGGAAATATCAACATAGGTAATTGAAGTTATCAATTTAAATGATAAAAAATATTTTTAATATATTTTTAAAGACCTTATTCATTTATTCATTCTTCTGAGAGAGAGAGAGAGAGAGAGAGAGAGAGAGAGAGAGAGAGAGAGAAGCAGAGACACAGGCAGAGGGGAAGCAGGGTCCGTGTGGGGAGCCTGACGTGGGACTCAATCCCAGGTCTCCAGGATCACACCCAGAGCCGACGTTGGCACTAAACCGCTGAGCCACCCGGGCTGCCCAAAAATATATTTTTTATACTTTTGAAATTTAGTACCTTTTAACATAGAGACCAAAATACATTGAGAACCAAGTAGATCACCATGTTGGTCTACTCTGCGAGATTACATTTTCTCTCCCTCGCTACTTCCCTCTCCTTCTTTTTTGTTTTGTTATCTTTTCTTTTCTTTCTCTTTTCTCTTTTATTTTCTGGTACTTGACCTCAATAGAATTGTCTACTGTGTATTTTGCTTAGGTCATGGTTGATATTTCTTACTCTGCTCACTTGTACTGCCATTTTTCATTGTACAAAATGACTAGAAGGAAAAATTCACTACAAACCAGAAGTAATATTATCTGCCACAGATCTAATGGATATGGATTTAAGTAAGATGTCAGAGATACAATTCAGGATTACAATTATAAAATTACTAATTGGACTTGAAAAAAAAAGCAAAAAAGACTCTAGAGAATCTCTTACTGCAGAAATGAGATCTAATCAGGTAGGAATTAAAAATACTCTGAGATACAGTCTAAACTGGATGCTCTAACAACTAGGGTAAATGAGGCAGAAGAGAGAATATGGGACATAGAAGAAAGTTGATAGAAAGGAAGCTGTGGAAAAAGAGAAAAAACAACTAAGAGCTCATGAGGAGAGGCTCTAAGAGTTAAGTGATAGTTTGAAAAAAAATAACATCGTTTTTTTGGGATTCCAGAGGGCATGGAGAGAGGACCAGAAGGTATGTCTGAACAAATTATAGCTGAGAACTTCCACAATCAGGAAAAGGAAACCTGTATTCATATCCAAGAGATAGGGAGGACCCCTCCCAAAATCAACAAAAACCAATCAACACACCGACATACAATAGTGAAGCTTGCAAATTTCAGAGATAAAGAGAAAATCCTAAAAGTAGCTTGAGAAAGAGATTCCTAACACATGGGGGGAGAAATATAAGATTAACAGTAGACATATCCACAGAGATTTGGAAGGCCAGAAAGCATTGGCATGATATAATCAGGGCACTAAATGAGAAAAATATGCAGCCAAGAACACTTTATCCAGCAAGGCTCTCATTCGGAAGAGGAGAGATAAAGAGCTTCCAGGACAGACAAAAATGGAAAGAATATGTGATCATCAAACCTGCCATGCAAGAAGTATTAAGTGAAGACGGAGCCCCCCACCGCCCCCCACAAAAAAAATCTGCAGAAACTGGGACTATACAGGCAATACAATGACACTAAATTTATGTCTTTCAATAGGTACCCTGAATGTGAATGGTCTAAATGCTATAGTCAAAAAACACAGTATCAGACTGGATAAAAAACAAGACCCACCTATATGCCCTCCAGAAGAGAAATATTTTAGACCTTTGGACACCTTCAGACAGAAAATGAGGTAGAGAACTGTTTAAAATGCTAATGGGCATCAAAAGAAAGTTGAGGTAGAAATCCTTATATCAGATAAATTAGATCTTACACAAAAGACTGTACAAGAGATGAAGAGGGACACTATATCATACTTAAAGGGTCAATTCAACAAGAAGACCTAACAATTATGAATATTAATGTACCTAATATGGGAGCAGTCAATTATATCAACCAATTAATAATCAAAGTGAAGAAATACATAGATAATAATACATTAATAGTAAGAACCTTCAACATTCCACTCTCAGCAAGGAACAGATATTCTAAGCAGAAGAACACACACACACACAAAAAAACAAGGGGTTTGAATGACACACTGGACCAAATGGATTGCACAAATATGTACAGGACATTCCATCCTAATGCATCTGAATATACATTCTTCTCATTTGCACCTGGAATTTTTTCCAGAATAGAGCAAATATTGGGTCTATTCTGATACCAGTTGAGACAAATCAGGTCTCAGCTGATAACAAAATACTGGGATTATCCCCTGCATATTTTCAGACCACAATACTTTGAAACTAGAACTCAACCACAAGAAAAAATTTGGAAGGAACTCAAACACTTGGAAGTTAAAGAGCATCCTACTAAAAAATGAATGGGTGACCACGAAATTAGGGAATAATTTAAAAGATTCAGAGATAATCTTAATGAAAATGTTCAAAATTCAACTTAATTAAAATGTTCAAAATCTGTTCAAAATCTTTGGGATATAGCAAAGGTGGTTCTAAGAGGGAAGGAAATTTCAATACAAGCCTCTCTAAAAAAATTGGAAAAAAATCCCAAATACACAAGCTAACTCTACACCTAAAAGAAAAAAAAAAAACAGCAAACAAAGCCTATATCACGATAAGAGAAATAATAAAGACTAGAGCAGAACTCACTGAAATAGGGAACAAAATAACTATGGAACAGATTAAAAAAAAGAGTTGTTTTTTTTTAAATAATTAGTATGACATATAAACCCCTACCCAGACTTATTAAAAAGAAAAAAAGATTCAAATTAATAAAATCATGAATGAAAAAGGACAGATCACAACTGACACCAAGGTCACCAATACAAATACACCACCAATACAAATGGTTTTAAGAACATATTATGAGCAACTATATGCCAACAAATTAGGCAATCTGGAAGAAATGGATGCATTCCTAGAAACCTATAAATTACCAAAACTGCAACAGAAAGAAATAGAAAACATGAACAGATCAATAACTAGTAAGGAAATTGAAGCAGCCATCAAAAACCTGCCAACAAGCAAAGTCCAGGGCCACATGCATTCCCAGGGGAATTCTACCAAACATTTTTACAAGAAATAACATTTTAGGAAAGTTGTTTCAAAAAGGCATTCAAATTGGCAAAGAAGAAGTCAAACTCTCACTCTTCACAAATGAAATGATACTGTATTTTGAGAACCCCAAAGACCCCACCCCAAAATTGATAGAACTCATAGAGCAATTCAGCATTGTGGCAGGATAAAAAAAAAAATCAATGCACAGAAATCAGCTTCATTTCTATACACTAACAATGAGACTGAATAAAGAGAAATTAAGGAATCAATCCCATTTAAAATTGCACCCAAAACCATAAGATACCTTGGAATAAACCTAACCAAAGAGGTAAGGATCTATACTTGAATAACTACAGAACACTTCTGAAAGAAAATGAAGACACAAAGAGATGGAAAAACATCCCATGCTCATGAACTGGAAGAAAAAAATACTGTGAGGATGTCTATTCTACCCAGAGCAATCTATACATTCAATGTAATCCTTATCAAAATTCCATGGACCTTCTTAACAGGGTTGGAACAAATAATCCTAAAATTTGTACGGTACCATAAAATAACCTGAATAGCCAGAGGAATGTTGAAAAAGAAAACCAAAGCTGGGGTCATTACAATGCCTGACTTCAGGCTGTACTCCAAAGCTATGATCATCAAGACAGTATGGTACTAGCCCAAAACAGACACATAGATCAACAGAGAACTCAGAATTGGACCCTCACCTCTATGGTCAACTCACCTTCCACAAAGAAAGAAAAAAGACGGACTCTTCAATAAATGGTGTTGGGAAAATTGGACACATACAGAAGAATTAAACTGGATCATTCTCTTATACTATACACAATGATAAACTCAAAATGGTTGAAAGATCTAAATGTGAGACAAGAATCCATCAAAATCCTAGAGGATAACACAGGCAACAACCTTTTTGAACTTGGCCACATCAATTTCTTCCAAGATAAATCTATAAAGGCAAGGGAAACAAAAGCAATAATGAACTGGGACTTAATCAAGATAAAAGGCTTCTGAATAGCTAAGGAAACAGTCAACAAAACTAAATGGCAACCTACAAAATGGGAGAAGATATTTGAAAACCATAGATCAGATAAAGGGCTAGTATCCAAGATCTACAAAGAACTTATCAAACTCAACACCCAAGAAACAAACAATCCAGTCAAGAAATAGCAGAAGATATGAACAGACATTTCTCTAAAGAAGACCTACACAAGGCCATCATGAACATTAAAAAATGCTCCACATCACTAGTCATCAAGGAAATACAAATCAAAACCACAATCAGATACCACTTTACATTAGTTAGAATGGCTATAATTAAGATAGAAAACAACAAATGTTGGCAAGGATGTGGAGAAAGGAGAACCCTCTTGCACTTTTGGTGGGAAGGCAAGCTGGTGCAGCCACTCTGGAAAACAGTGTAGAAGTTCCTCAGGAAGTTGAAAATAGTGCTACCCTATGACCCAGCAATTGCACTACTGGATATTTACCCCAAAGATACGATGTGGTAAAACAATGGCACACCTGCACCCAAAGTTCATAGCAGCAATGTCCACAATAACCAAATTGTGGAAGGAGCCACGATGTCCTTTGACATGGATAAAGAAGATGTGATTAATTATATATTATATATTAATTATATATCATTGGAATATTATTAAACCATCAAAAAGAATGAAATCTTGCCATGTACAATGATATGGATGGAGCAAGAACATATTATGCTAAGCAAAATAAGTCAGAGAAAAGCAAATACCATATGATTTCACTCATATGTGGAATTTAAGAAACACAATAGTGAAACACAGGGGAAGGTGGGAAAAGGGCAGAGGGAACAAAACACAGGAGACTCTTAACAGTAGGGAACAAACTGAGGGTTGATGGAGGGGAGGTGGGCAGGTGATGGGCTAAATAAGGGATAAGGAGGGCATTTTATGTGTTAAATATAGGTGATGAATCACTGAGTTCTACTCCTTACACCAATATTACACTTTATGTTAACTCACTAGAATTTAAATAAAAATTTGAAACAAAAATTACAGAAAATAAAAATAGAACTACGTGATCCAGCCATCCCAGTTAAAAAAATTAACAAGGTCTTGAAGAAAATATTTGCATATCTGTGTTCACTGAAGCATTATTCTAATTGCCAAATAATTAGGCAGCCTAAATGTTCATCAACAAATGAATGGGTAAAGAAAATGATAATACATACAAGATAATATTATTAAGCCTTAAAAAGAAAGGATTTCTGCAGTATGTGACAGAATGGTTGAAGCTGAAGGACATTATGTTAAATGAAAAAGAAAAAAAATAGTCACAGAAAAGGAAATTTACATGAGTTACCTAAAATAGTCAAGCTCATATGAGCAGAGATAGAATGGTGGTTGCTTGGTAGGGGCTACTGATAGAAAGAAATGGGGAGTTGCTTTACAAGGGATATAATGTTTCAGTTATAAAAGATGAATATATTGTAGAGATCTGTTACAATACTGTGCATAAAATTTAAATGTTAAGTGTATAATACTGCATTGTTAGAATATAGTTAAGTGCCTTATCATTTAAAAAAAGTCAGATCAAAATTATTCTCTGGCTGGTAGTGAACTTAGTGCTATTGTAACTAATAATCAGACTCCAAACTGCCTGCATTAATTATTATACAGTATCCATGTGATATTTTGTAAAAACATAACTATGATGTGATAAACTTCTGCATCTTCACATTTTTCTAATTAAATGTTCCTAAAAATCTAGGAGAGATTTTATATATGAATTATAATTATCCCTATTATCTAGTCAATAATAACATATGTCATACCTCACTAGAATCTCTCTCTAGAGTTACCTATAGAGTTTCCTGAAAATGTATTTTAGAGTTAAGTGTCTCATAAACAAGTACATTGACAATTATGTTATAGCCATATATTTGAACTACATTTCTATGTTTTGAAGTAAAATAAGAATATATTAACCAACATCTGCTCAAAACATCACAACTACATTTCTTCCTAAGTTTTGATATTTCCTATTTTTATTTATAGGTCTTCTTTTCTATCCTTCTTTTCTTTGTTACTGTCCTCTGAAGCAGTATTTTGCACTCATCTTTTATTTTTTCCATGTGTTTTACTCATGGCTAAAATCTCATCCTTCTAAAAGATAATTACTCCCATAAATACAAACGCACAGACATGCAGAACTAGTGTTTATTACCTAAGGTTTTGCCCCAGATAACCACATAAGCATATCTCCTGTCAAAGACTTTGGAAGCTCCTCAAAATACTTGCATTAAATACTTTAATAGTATTCATCACAATTTTCCTAAAAAACAAACTGTGACTAATATATAAATACTTCAGCTTCACTTAGTTATCTCAAAATGTAGATTCAAATAATCTTTTAATTTTCTCCCAATCTCCATATATATGATGGACTTTTATTAAATAGAATCATTAACTGTTTCCCCATTTCGATTGGAATTTCTAAAATATACGAAGAGGAGCAGAATATGCCACCCCAAATATGCCTCTTTGGCATAGGAATTATTTTTTGCATATTGCTTTTAAGAAAGAGTAGACCAAAAAAAGCACTGAAAAACAGTAATTACTTTCAA
Source organism: Nyctereutes procyonoides (assembly GCF_905146905.1). Taxonomy (NCBI): domain Eukaryota; kingdom Metazoa; phylum Chordata; class Mammalia; order Carnivora; family Canidae; genus Nyctereutes; species Nyctereutes procyonoides. The sequence continues at coordinate 2,313,178 of NW_026575130.1, forward strand.
GATTTATAAGGATAGTCTCCATTTGTAAGCAGATCTCCCTTTCTGTACAGGAAGAAAGGATGACTTTCTGTACCAGGTAGTAAGGATTAGGTAAAAACCCTTATGAATGGAAAAGACATAGACTTAAACCGCATAGCAACAATACTTTTTTTTTTTTACAGTGCTTTTCTTGGTAATATCCCATAAATGGCCTCCTACATATAGGAGGTATACATGCTGTTAATTTTCTTTCCTAGAAATTTGTGTTTTATTACTGGGGGTGGGGGCAGGTTCAGCCAAAAACCTAGAAGGCTAGAGGGATAATTACTTTGCTTCCTCTACATATGTCACTAATCTCAGTATTTTCCATAATCGTGTTTCCAAATTTGAAATTCACTCTGTATATATATATTTTTTTTTCTTTCTCTTATAACACTGGTGTTTTACTCTATTTCAACAACAAAATATAATAGCACATTGTGTTCTAGTAGATCTTGGGTATGGTCTATTTCTGGATATTTAAAAAAATTTCTGATCATTCCTTTCTTTGTTGTATTTATAGCACAAGTGGTAGAAATTCTTTTGTTATGTTTTTCTATCTATCCAGTTGTATGTTGGTGTATTTAAAAGGAGACAACAAACACAAAATAAAGTCACTTGTGTTAAGCCCACATCACTAAATCAAAACGTAATACCTAGCTTACAGTTTCAAACTTCCCCTGGTCAGCACTAGTTAAACAATCTGTCTGATAGATTCCTGTTGTGCTCTAAAGGAAGCTGACCTTCCAAAAAGATTCCACTTTTTGCTAGTGACTTCATTGTGTCATTCCCTTTTGCCTATAAGCCTTGCATTTTGTAGGGCTTTTCAGGGCTCCTTTCTATCTGCTAGATGGAATACTGCCCAATTCACAAATCACTAAATAAAGGTAATACAATCTTTAAAATGGACTCAGTTGAATTTTGTTTTTTAACAAGAGCCTAAGAATTTTCATTAACATTGCCTTTTACATGGTGTTTCCTATGTAAAATTTATTATACAACAGCATATATATTCCATTTGCTCATTGATCCTAACCCCTACATTTCACTATGTGGGGAGTGACTCGGTTGCTAATTTTATGCATGTTTCACTTCTTCAGGCTCCCAGGTGAAAATTTACCTTGTCAATATTCTTTTAGATATACATGATAGATATCCATCTAGTGGCTTAAACAAAAGAAAATTCATTTGTTCAAGAAATGAATATTCCACAGTAAAGCCAATACCTTTTACTAAAGAGAAAATAGTAAGACTCACCTTATAACATCAAAGTCATTATCAGCTCTATATTCTTGAAGCTAGCTCCTTTCTTCCATATCAAAAGGTATAAGTCCTCTTCTCCATAGGTAAGACAACTTAAAAATTCATATCCTTATGCCAACAAATCCAAAGAGAATATGCAGCTTTACCTTCTTTTATAATGAAAAATCTTAAGTTTCACTCAAATGAGATCAACTTATTTCATATCTTAAATCACCTACCATGGCTCAGTGTATATAACATTTACTAAGAAAATATGAGATATACTTAGAAATAAGAAGGAAGTGGTCAATTCTACTCAAAATAAATGAGGTAACAGTGATAAGTGGTTTCCCAAGGAAAATTCTAGAATTTATTTTCTGGAAGAAAAGTAGGGAGGTACACTATTATTCCAGGAAATGCTAGTGCTTTTAAAACTGCTAAGGGAGAGTTTCTTGAGGGCAAACCTTCTGTCTTTGTCTGTCTGCAGTGTCAAAAATAGAAGTTGAATAATTATTTGTTTTATACCAGAAGAAGGCTGGTCCATCTTTAAACTACAGACTTAATCTTTAAGACATTTTTCTACTGCTATCGCAAATAGAAGCCCAGTTTCTAATTTCCAGTATCCATTATCTTTCCAGAGTTTGGAGAAACTGATTAGATTCACATAAAAAAAAATTTCCCTTCGGGATCCCCGGGTGGCGCAGCGGTTTGGCGCCTGCCTTTGGCCCAGGGCGCGATCCTGGAGACCCGGGATCAAATCCCACATCGGGATCAAATCCCACATCGGGCTCCCGGTGCATGGAGCCTGCTTCTCCCTCTGCCTGTGTCTCTGCCTCTCTCTCTCTCTCTCTCTCTCTCTCTCTCTCTCTCTGTGTGTGACTATCATAAATTAAAAAAAAAAAATTCCCTTCATTCCTTTCCTTAACTGTGTTCTTTATTTTGTGGCATGAAGAGTGATGGTGGGTGGGTAAAGCTTACAGATTTTGGTGTTCAGATTTGGGAATTTATACTGAACACATAGACACATATATTTGGATATGTTCATTTCTCAGTGTCCATCTATAGGTAGGTGGGTAGCTGCATACATATACACAAATATCATTCTATTCATTTAATTAAATCTGCAGGCCTGAGTAAGTAAAGTGGTATTAAATTATAAATTAACCCTAAAGATTGTTAGCTAGGCATATATTAGTACTTGAAAATTATAGGTCGGTATAAATATTCTCCCCTCAAATCTACCTGTTTCAGTGATCTGATATATTGCATTATAGGTTCCTTCTTAAATCATAGAGAAAACATTAAACATGTAAATTGATATAGATGAAACCTTAATGTATTCAATATTTCTAGCTAGAACTTAATATTGTGAAACATACTCTGTTTAAATTATCCAGGAGATTCATTTTTATTCACGGGTAACAGGAAATTATTTCTGGCAGAAAACTTGTTCTAACCAGGATTGTAAGATTTTTCCGCTGGCATAGTAAAGAAGGAATAAATTTCCATATAGTGAGTTCATTATGACTAACGTTACAGCCTACTGGTAGATTGATGGTATACCATCTGAATGTTTTTTGACATGTATCAACTTTTAAAACGTGTTATAGAAATCATTAATAGCAAATTTCCCTCTGAATTTTTACAACAACCTGTTGGTTACAACAGGATTCATTATTTTGATTTGATAATGCTATAGAAGAATGTCCTTCTCCAGGATTATATTTTATTTTTAGTAGATAATTGATATTTATAATAAATGTTTTCTGATAAAAAAAAAAAGGCTACTCTTAAGAAAAAGCTAGAGAAGCTATTGGAATATAAGAATCCTGAGCTTATTGGTTCCACAGACACACCGAGGCAACAATTACATCTGAGTAACCAACTCTGAAAATGATCTGAAGAATGCAGAACAGATTTTTCATAGCTAGTCATTGAGAAAAGGTCACCCTGAGAAGGATAGGAAGAGCAGAGAAGTGGTCAGAATCTACACACTAACCATAAACAGGAGAGACATACCAAGAACAGAGGAATGAGGGGATCATACTCCACATCAAGCATCCCTGACTATGGGAACTGTCACTAAATGTCTAGCTTTGAAAATCAGTGGGACTTAACTTGTAGAGATCCAGAGTGATAGACAATTGAGTACTTTCCCTTAAAAAGCCAGCAAACTAAATAGCTGAAGCCAAAACAACACAGAAACAGTATGAAAAGTGCCTCGGGTATACACAAAGAAAATTTATAGATTAATCTTAGAACCTGTGCTGGAGGAGCAGGAATTTTCAGAAGATATTTCCAGGAACAAAAATGCTGACTAGTGTCATTTTCTTGCCATCACTCAGGCTAAACAGTTGGATACATAGAGAAGCCAGTTCTAACACTCTCAAAATATTTTGCCATTACTATGTGCTCCACCCTGGCATTTCCCTGCAGACCTGCTTCACTCAATGTGCCCACCTCAGAGGCATCCCTCCAAGCAACTCCTACCCGGTAGACAGCCCCAGGAAGAACCTGCACCATTTCAAAGGAACTCCTGCCCTGGGTATACAGGGAGTGGAGATCTCCACACAGCAGCACACATACTTGAAAGTCCTGCAGCCCCTGCTCTTAGCTGACAGCACAAGGACACTAGTCCTGCCCTCCTGTATGCTTCCAATTGTGTCAAAAGCAAACTGCAGAGAGCTAGGTTGAGTGCCAGTCTCATACACCAAGAAGACAATGGCCACCACAGTCAGGCCTCTCAAGAGGGCAGGGAGCAAACTCTGCCCAGGATATCCACAGTAGGCAAAACAGGTCATTGCAGGTAGAGCTGAAGGCCATCGTGGCTCACCACAAAACAGGTCATTGCAGGTAGATCTGAAGGCCATCGTGGCTCACCACAACATCCCAGAAATGCCTGGTTCTGGTGATCAGCAGGGATTGTGCTATAGGGCACCACAGGACCTTTTCTACACAAGACCACCACTTTCAAGACTAAGAGATACAGCTGGCCTACTTAATACATAGAAACAAACACAGAGAGTTCAATAAAATGAGGAGATAGAGGATATGTCCCAAATGCAAGATCAAGACAAAATTATGGGGAAAGAAAAAGAGCTAAATGAAATAGAGATAAGCAACATGCCTGATGAATAGTTCAAAGTAATGTTCATAAAGACACTCAGAAGACTTGAGAAGAGTGGATAAACTCAATGAAAACTTTAACAAAGATACAGAGTATTAGAAAAAAAGAATCAGTAAAAGTTGAAAAATACAATAACTGAAGTGGAAAATCCACTAGATGGAATCAAAACACATTAGAGGATACAGAGAATATATCAGCAATCTAGAAGGCACAGCAATCTAAAGTACCCAAGCTGAACAGGTAAAAGAAAAAAGTAATTTTTAAAAAGTCAGACTACATTAAAGGATCTCTGGGACAGCATCAAACAAACATTCACATCTGGTGGTCCCAGAAAAAGAGATAGAGACGGAGGCAGAAATTGTACTTGAAGATATAATAGTTGAAAACTTTCCTAACTTGGAGAAGAAAATAGATATCCAAGTCCAGGAAGCAGAGAGGACCCCAAACACAACAAACCTGAGGAGGCCTAGAGTAAGACATATAACACGTTTTAAAATGCCAAAAATTAAAGATAAAGAGAATCTTAGAAGAAGAGAGAAATAATATTTAGGTATAAGGGAAACCCCATCAGGTCATCAGTTGATGTTTCACCAGAAATTTTGAAGTGGCAAGATATATTCAGAGTGATGGGGGAGTACACAAACTACAATGAAGATTACTCTATGGCAAGGTTATCATTCAGAAATAATTAGAAAAAGGGTTTCCCAGACACACAAAAGTTAAAGGAGTTTGTTATCACCAATGCACTCTATAAGAAATATTAAGGTAATTTTAAAAGTAGAATTAAAAGCCTGTAACTAGGGGCGGGGCAAGATGGCAGAGGAGCATGGTCCCCAAGTCACCTGTCCCCACCAACTTCCCTAGATAACTTTCAAATCATCCTGAAAACCTACGAATTCAGCCTGAGATTTAAAGAGAAACAGCTGTAATGCTACATTGAGAAGAGTTTGCACTTCTAACAAGGTAGGAAGATGGAAATATAAATTCAATAAATAAATAAGTAAATAAGTAAGTAAGTAAATAAATAAACAAACAATCCAGTAGGGGCGGGGCCCCGCGAGGAGCTGGGCTAAGGCGGGGGTGGGGGTGGGGTGGCAAGAGTCTCTGGGTCAGGAAAGCCCAGTCCCGGAGAAGCAGGAACTTTTAAAAATCCGCACCAGATTCTTCCCAGAGGGAAAGGTGCTCGCAGGGAACTCGGGCAGGATCCCAGGAGGGGCACTAACAGGAAGTGCACCCTGGGGGAGAGCGTGCCACACACGTGGGCCGAGCTCCCTAAAGGGCTGGAACGCGCGCCTGGGCGGGCCGGGAGCAGCTCAAGTGGCGGCTCGGGCAGCGGCCCCGCGTGTAGGGGGCTGCGCGGTCCTGGGAGCACGATCCCAGCGGCACAGGCCCCGGAGCCCAGGGCACTGGGGGACACACCCCAAGATCTGGTGCTCCCCCTGGGACAGGCAGAAGCTAGGAGGACACAGGACAGCAAGGACACTCCTGCCGCCAGGCGGCCCGGAGCTGTGCAGATCGGTGCCCCCCAATCCCGGGAGCATCCAGGGCCCTGTGGACTGGGAGTTGCGGTAGTTACTGCAGGAACTGACTACAGGGCTGGAGAGCAGGCCCCGTCATTGTTGTTTCTCCTGGTGTCACCCTGTGGCTGGGACGGAGCGGGGTGCCAGGGAGCAGGGGCCTCACAGGATAAACAGCTCCCACTGAGCCCCGCATCTGCAGGGGTGGGGCAGATCCCCCAGGTGCAAATACCTGAGACTCAGCACGGTAGGCCCCTCCCCCAGAAGACCGGCTGGAAGAATACGGGAAGAGCAAGTTCTTGACTGAGCAGCGTTGGAAAGTTCCAGCGGACATTGAGGGATTTACAGTATATAGAATCAGAGGATACCCCTCCATGTTTTTTTTTTTTTTGGGGGGGGGGTTGTTTGTTTTTTTTGTTTCTTCCCTTTTCCATTACAACTCATTTTTAGCCACTCTGCACTGAGCAAAATTACTAGAAAGAAGAACTCACCACAAAAGAATCAGAAACAGCCCTCTCTTCCACAGAGTTACAGAACTCGGATTACAATTGTAGAAAGCCAATTCAGAAGTACAATTATAGAGCTACTGGTGGCTCTGGAAAAAAGCATAAAGGATTCAAGAGACTTCATGACTGCAGAATTTAGATCCAATCAAGCCGAAATTAAAAATCAATTAAATCCAAACTGGAGGTCCTAATGACGAGGCTTAATGAGGTAGAAGAAAGAGTGACATAGAAGACAAGTTGATGGCAAGGAAGGAAGCTGAGGAAAAAAGAGAAAAACAATTAAAAGACCATAAGGAAAGGTTAAGGGAAATAAATGACAGCCTCAAAAGAAAAATCTACATTTAATTGGGATTCCAGAGGGTGCCGAAAGGGACAGAGGTCCAGAAAGTGTATTTGAACAAATTATAGCTGAGAACTTCCCTAACTCAGGGAGGGAAACAGGCATTCAGATCCAGGAGAGACAGAGATCCCCCCTAAAATCAATAAAAACCACTCAACACCTTGATATCTAATAGTGAAACTTGCAAATTCCAAAAATAAAGAGAAGATTCTTAAAGCAACAAAAGATAAAAGATCCCTAACCTTTATGGAAAGAAGTATTAGGATGACAGCAGACCTCTCCACAGAGACCTGGCAGGCCAGAAAGGGCTGGCAGGATATATTCAAGGTCCTAAATGAGAAGAACCTGCAGCCAAGAATACTTTATCCAGCAAGGCTCTCATTCAGAATAGGAGAGATAAAGAGCTTCCAAGATGGGCAGAAACTGAAAGAATATGTGACCACCAAACCAGCTCTGCAAGAAATATTAAGGGAGACTCTGTAAAAGAAAGAGGACACCCAAAGAAATAACCCAAAAAACCAGGGGCTGAATAGGTATTAAGATGACACTAAATTCATATCTTTCAATAGTAACTCTGAACATGAATGGGCTTAATGACCCCATCAAAAGGCGCAGGGTTTCAGACTGGATAAAAAAGCAAGACCCATCCATTTGCTGTCTACAAGAGACTCATTTGAGACCTAAGGACACCTATAGCCTGTAAATGAAAGGTTGGAGAACCATTTACCATTCAAATGGTTCTCAAAAGAAAGCAGGTATATCAATCCTCATATCAGATAAGTTAAAGTTTATCCCAAAGACTGTAGTAAGAGATTAAGAGAGACACAATATCATACTTAAAGTATATCCAACAAGAGGACCTAACAATCATGAATATTTATGTTCCTAATGTGGAAGCTTCCAAGTAGATCAATCAATTAATAACCAAAGTTAAGACATACTTAGATAATAATACACATATACTCGGAGACTGGAACATGATGCTTTCTACAAATGACAGATATTCTAAGCACAACATCTCCAAAGAAACAAGAGATGATATTACTGGACCAGATGGATTTCACAGATATTTACAGAACCTTACATCCAAACACAACTAAATACACAATCTTCTCAAGGGCACATGGAACTTTCTCCAGAATAGACCACATACTGGGACACAAATCAAGTCTTAACCTATACCAAAAGATTGGGATTGTCCCCTGCATATTTTCAGACCATAGTGCTTTGAAACTTGAACTCAATCACAAGAAGAAATTTGGAAGAAATTCAAACACATGGAGGTAAAAGAGCATCCTGCTAAAAGATGAAAGGGTCAACCAGGAAATTAGAGAAGAATTAAAAAGATTCATGGAAATTAATGAGAATAAAAAGATTTATGGAAACTAATGAGAATGAAGATACAACTGTTCAAAATCTTTGGGATACAGCAAAAGCAGTCCTGAGGGGGGAAATACATCGCAATATAAGCATTCTTCAGAACACTGGAAACAACTCAAATACACAACCTAACCTTGCACCTAAAGGAACTGGAGAAAGAGCAGCAAATAAAACCTACACCCAGCAGAAGAAGAGAGTTAATAAAGATTCTAGCAGAACTTCATGAAGTAGAGACCAGAAGAACTACAGAACAGATTAACAAAACCAGGAGTTGGTTCTTTGAAAGAATTAATAAGATAGATAAACCATTAGCCAGCCTTATTAAAAACAAAAGAGAAAATACTCAAATTAATAAAATCATGAATGAGAAAGGAGAGATCATCACCAATACCAAAGAAATACAAAGGAATTTAAAAACATATTATGAGCAGCTATATGCCTATAAATTAGGCAATCTAGAAGAAATGGACCCATTTCTGGAAAACCACAAACTACCAAAACTGGAACAGGAGGAAATAGAAAACCTGAACAGGCCAATAACCAGGGAGGAAATTGAAGCAGTCATCAAAAACCTCCCAAAACACAAAAGTCCAGGGCCAGATGGCTTCCCAGGGGAATTCTATCAAACGTTTAAAGAAGAAACCACACCTATTCTACTAAAGCTGTTCCAAAAGATAGAAAGAGATGGAATACTTCCACTTGTTTAATGAGGCCAGCATCCATCACCTTAATTCCAAAACAAAGACCCCACCAAAAAGGAGAATTATAGACCAATATTCCTGATGAACACAGATGCAAAAATTCTCAACAAGATACTAACCAATAAGATCCAACAGTACATTAAGAAGATTATTCACCATAACCAAGTGGGATTTATCCCCAGGATGCAAGGCTGGTTCAATGCTCATAAAGCAATCAATGTAATTGATCATATCAACAAGAGAAAAAACAAGAACCATAGGATCCTCGCAATAGATGCAGAGAAAGCATTTGACAAAATACAGCATCCATTCCTGATCAAAACTCTTCAAAATCTAGGGATAGATGGAACATATCTCAATAACATAAAAACCACCTATGAAAAGCCCACAGCAAATATCATTCTCAATGGGGAAACACTGGGAGCCTTTCCCCTAAGATTAGGAACATGACAGGTATGTCCACTCTCACCATTGCTATTCAACATAGTACTACAAGTCCTAGCCTCAGCAATTGGCAACAAAAAGAAATAAAAGGCATTCAAATGGGCAAAGAAGAAGTCAAACAAACTCTCCCTATTGCAGATTACATGATACTGTACATAGAAAACCCAAAAGACTCCACCCAAGATTACTAGAAATCATACAGCAATTTGGCAGTGTGGCAGGATACAAAATCAATGCCCAGAAATGAGTGGCATTTCTATACACTGAGACTGAAGAAAGAGAAATTAAGGAGTCAATCCCATTTACAATTGCACCCAAAAGCATAAGATACCTAGGAATAAACCTAACTAAAGAGGTAAAGGATCTATACCCTAAAAACTATAGAACACTTCTGAAAGAAATTGAGGAAGACACAAAGAGATGGAAAAATATTCCATGCTCATGGATTGGCAGAATTAATATTGTGAAAATATCAATGTTACCAGGGCAATTTACACATTCAATACAATCCCTATCAAAATACCATCGACTTTCTTCAGATTTGGAACAAATCTTAAGACTTGTGCAGAATCAGAAATGACCCTGAATAGCCAGGGGAATATTAAAAAAAACAAAACAAAAAACAAACAAACAAACAAAAAAAACATAGCTGGTGGCATCACAATGCCAGATTTCAGGTTGTACTACAAAGCTGTGATCAAGATAAGTGTGGTAATCCCACTCCTAGAGGATAACACAGGCAACAACCTTTTCGAACTTGGCCACAGCAACTTCTTACATGAAGGCAAGGGAAACAAAAGCAAAAATGAATTATTGGAACTTAATCAAGGTAAAAAGTTTCTGCACAGCAAAAGAAACAGTCAGCAAAACTAAGACAACCTACAGAATTTGAGAAGGTATTTGCAAATGACCTATCAGATAAAGGGCTTGTTTCCAAGATCTATAAAGAACTTATTAAACTCAACAGCAAAGAAACAAACAATCCAATCATGAAATGGGCAAAAGACATGAACAGAAATCTCACAGAGGAAGACATAGACATGGCCAACAAGCACATGAGAAAATGCTCCACATCACTGGCCATCAGGGAGATACAAATCAAAACCAGAATGAGGTATCACCTTACACCAGTGAGAATGGGGAAAATTAACAAGGCAGGAAACCACAAATGTTGGAGAGGATGCGGAGAAAAGGGAACCTCTTGCACTGTTGGTGGGAATGTGAACTGGTGCAGCCACTCTGGAAAACTGTGTGGAGCTTCCTCAAAGAGTTAAAATAGATCTGCCCTACGACCTAGCAATTGCACTGATGGGGATTTACCCCAAAGATACAGATGCAGTGAAACGCTGGGACACCTGCACCCCGATGTTTCTAGCAGCCATGTCCACAATAGCCAAACTGTGGAAGGAGCCTCGGTGTCCATCTAAAGATGAATGGATAAAGAAGATGTGGTCTATGTATACAATGGGATATTACTCAGGCATTAGAAATGACAAATACCCACCTTTTGCTTCGACTTGGAGGGACCTGGAGGTTATTATGCTGAGTGAAATAAGTCAATTAGAAAAGGACAAACATTATATGGTCTCATTCATTTGGGGAATATAAAAATTAATGAAAGGGAATAAGGGAAAAGAGAGAAAATGATTGAAAATATCAGTGAGGGTGACAAAACAAGAGAGACACCTAACTCTGGGAAATAAACAAGGGGTAGTGGTAGGGGAGGTGGGCAGGGGGTTGGGGTGACTGGGTGATGGGCACTGAGGGGGGCACTTGGCAGGATGAGCACTGGGTGTTATGCTATATTCTGGCAAAATGAACTCCAATAAAAAAATTTAAAAACCCATTAATTTGAAAATATATGTACCCTTATATTAATTGTAGCATTATTTATAATAGCCAAGAGATGGAAGTAACCCAAGTGCCCATTAACAGGTGAATAAAGAAAGAAGCACTGTATTTATATAGCTATAAATCCATATAAATAAATCCATATATATATCCATTATATATAATGGAATATTTTATTCAACTATAAAAAATGAGATCTTGACAGTTACTACAACATGAATGGACCTATAGCATATTATGCTAATTTAAATACATCAAATGTCATATGATTTATACATGGCATCTAAGAAAGAAATAACAACCCCCCCCCCCAGACTCTTGAATACAGATAACTAATGGTTGCCAGAAGGGACGTAGATGAGAGGTGCGAAAATGGTAAAGAAGATTAAGAGGTACAATCTTCCAATCATGGAGATGTAAAGTACAGCATAGGGAATATAGTAAAAAACATTGTCATATTGTATGGAGACATGGTGAGTTTTGAGTAACACGGAATTATTCAATCACTATGTTGTTCATCTGAAATACATTATAGGGCAGCTATACTCTAAAAATCAAATATCTCACCTGATTGTTTACTTGTATGAGATGCCAATTCCTCTTGGGACCCACTGTGACCACATTTCATTTCTTTCAGACTCATACTTCTATCCTTTCAGACCCAGGAGTCATACAGACCATCCTTTCAGGTGGAAATTTCTCATACTCAGTAAAATAATTGCAAAATTGGTCAATTTATACTTCTAGATACCTTATGAATGTGTGAGGAAGCTGCTTGTCATAGACAAAGAACAAAAGTGTATCTAATTATGTTAGTAGTGCAAAGAATAGAATTTGTGTGATACTGAAAGAGTGAAGTGACTGGGTCACCTGTGGCTCAGACAGTTGGGCATCCAACTCCTGATTTTAGGTCAGGTCAAGATTCCAGGATTGTGAGATTAAGCCCCACATGGGCTCTATGCCCAGTGGACTCTGCTTATCCTTCTCCCTCTGTTCTTCCCCCCCAACTTGTTCTTTCTCACTTTCAAACAAAATCTTAAAAAAAGAAAGATGAATGGATAAAGAAGACGTGGTTTATGTATACAATGGAATATTCCTCAGCCATTAGGACAAATACCCATCATTTGCTTCAATGTGGATGGAACTGGAGGGTATTATGCTGAGTGAAATAAGTCAATCGGAGAAGGACAAACATTATATGTTCTCATTAATTTGGGGAATGTAAATAATAGTGAAAGGGAATATAAGGGAAGGGAGAAGAAATGTGGGAAATATCAGAAAGGGAGACAGAACATGAAGACTCCTAACTCTGGGAAACGAACTAGGGGTGGTGGAAGGGGAGGAGGGTGGGGGGTGGGGGTGAATGGGTGATGGGCACTGAGGGGGGCACTTGACAGGATGAGCACTGGGTGTTATTCTGTATGTTGGCAAATTGAACACCAATAAAAATTAATTTATTATTAAAAAAAGAAATTAAAAATATATTTAATCAAAGATTTTCTAAGAAAGAAAAAAGAAAAGTGTGAAGTGACTAACAGCTTGCTTGGTTGACTGGAAACTACCCAAGTGTATATCAATTTACAATACCATTTGGCCCAGGGCGCGATCCTGGAGACCCGGGATCGAATCCCACATTGGGCTCCGGTGCATGGAGCCTGCTTCTCCCTCTGCCTATGTCTCTGCCTCTCTCTCTTTCTCTCTCTGTGACTATCATAAATAAATAAAAATTTAACAAAAATTTACAATACCAGTTCTTACTTTGTACAGTAGATAGGAAGAAATGCAGAGTTTTATAAAGATAGGGATATTAAAGAGTGTGTTATCTATGTGATTGACTCCACACCATCCAAAGACTTAGTTTATAGTTTATAACAAGGTATGCATGGTTCATTGGTTACTGAAATATCAGCACCCCTAGAATGCCCTGCAGAGGCTGTTCTCTGAAGACAAGTTATGGTAACATCACAATTGGTCACCTGATCTCAGTGGTGACAGCAGAATATAGAAAGTAGAGGGTTACCAAGGTCTATATCACATTCTTCCATCTTAGAGAAGCCAAATAGTAAAGATTAACCTAGCCTCCTAAAAAGACTCAATGTCCAAACCTTCTGTTGTATATGCCAAAGACTTGAAAAACTGAAAAGATAAGAGTCCCATTGAGAAATTTTTTTTGTCAGGATATACAAGGTCTGTGTCAACTGAGTATGTTAAAAGTGGTGATAAATGGACCTATGCAGTAACTAATGGAGAATGTGTAATTATTTATATTTTTAAAAAATCCAAGTCTAAGATAAAAAAATAGCACCTTTCACATAATATGGAAACAACTCATGTGATACTCTCCTATATTGTATTTTTCCATATAAAGTTAATACTAAGATATAAAAGTCAAGAATCATGTGTTAGCTAAAGAATACCTATTAGCTTTGCAAAAACATTGAAACTTCCTGCTATCACCTGTGTCTCCTGAGAGGGGTGGACCTGTTCCCCCTCTTTTCTAAGTTTTAGCCAGGGGTCATTTTGTTTTTCATGTGCAATATGCTTATTAGATTTCTTCTAAACCTGGATATCCTTCTTCCTAGAATTCTTAGTTCTCAAATCCACATGTATTTGGCTGCTTCTTGATTTCTTTTTTGTTAAAGGTTGTTTGTTTATTTATTAATCACACACACACACACACACAGAGAGAGAGAGAGGCAGAGACACAGGCAGAGGGAGAACCAGGCTCCACGCAGGGAGCCCAATGTGGCACTCCATCCTGGGTCTCGGGGATCACACCCTGGGCTGAAGGCGGCGCTAACCTCAGAGCCACCCGGGCTGTCCTTGATATCATTTCTAATGTCACTTCTTTGTAGAAACCAACTTTGAGTAGGCCAACTGAAAATTTCCATCACACTATCATTTTTCCATGTTTCTATGTTCTCATAGCATTTATCATTGAAATGTCAAGTTGTCTATTTACATGTCTAATTTGCTCTCCTCTCCCAATTTAGGTATCAAGAGAGCAAACATTCACTGCTGTAAGATCAGCTTCTAGGACATAATTGGGCGAGACACATGGTAGGTACTTAACAAAAAGCATTAATATGTGCAAATCATGAGTTACAGGCTTTTTAAAACGTGCTTAGGATAGAGTTAATATTTCATTTAGGTAAAATAAGTCTAAATTTTTTTAATATGAAGAATTTATTTTTCATGGAAACTCCTTGCCAACATATAACCTTTGATAACTTCAAAATACTTTTATGGAAAAGTTAAGGAAGATTAGATGAATTGGGCCAAGTAAGCAGAACCTCGAAAATAGTAGCTGTTTACATGAAAGGTAAAGGCTTATGATCTGTAAGTTTTGATGAAATGGAGAACAGATAATGCATTTGTCATAAGGTTAAGGTAAAATATGTAGGCTTATTGAAGGCTTTAGATCTGATAATTGGCTCAATCTAAAATAAAGTGTTAGTTTATGGATTGAGGACTTAAACCACAGCCTTTTGGTGGGGTTGGGGGAGGGGTGTGGGCACAGGCAAAATCAAGTTCTGAACACACTGAGATTCCAGAAAAGTAGATTAGGTTTTAAGGACTGAGCCTAATTTTCATGTAGAAAATGGAAAGCTAATAAAAAAAAAATCCAAAAGTAAGGCCACTGTATGGCTTGGATGAAGATGGCTGGAGTGAGAAAGAGACTAGAGCTCCTTGTTGGGTGTTCAGGTGCCTGGATCCTAGAGACTATAGGATCACGCAGGATAGTAAAACAAAGTCAATTTTACTTTAGGGCATCAGGTTTTCTTCTGACTATAGGGGAAACTAATAGGAATAATACTAACACAATATAAAGTAAGAAAAAGTGTTTAAACTGAAAAATAAGATCATGTACAACAATGAAATATTTGAATAAATGCACTAATGAAGATAGTACAACATTCCAAACTGACAGGACTTTTAATAACAACAATAAGTGTTAAAAAGTTATATATAATAACTAACAGCATTTTAAAAATATAAATCATGTTATATAAAAAAATAAATAGAATCCTATGTATAACATGATACTTGAAACGTTCCTAAAGGCTCTGAGGGGGGCACTTGACAGGATGAGCACTGGGTGTTATTCTGTATGTTGGCAAATTGAACACCAATAAAAAATAAATTTATTATTAAAAAAAGAGGTTTCTAAAGACTGACAGAAAATTAATGAAATAATTTCACTTAGGATAAATACCATACATTGCCATCACTTAACATTGTCTAGGTTTTGGGCAAATATATGCAAGCGCAGACGAAATAACCTGTCAAAGAAATAATCAATTTTTGCTGTTCTGTTTTTATACTTGACCAATACAATTTTACAAATTGAGTATTTTTTTAAATGTGATAATGTGGCTGTTAGAAACATTCTAAAAAAAAAACAGATCTACTTGAACAAATAGTACTCAGAAATGAAAATAAGTCTAAGTACTTAGAAAGGTATGTATCAAGACCTATATGAAGACTGTGAAGTGATACTTAAATGTGAAACAAAGTCTGAACAAAGAGCAAGATATACCATGTTTCAGTATTCCCTGTGTATTCATTTCAAGTGATATAAATTTGATTGATGCTAATCAGAACTTTGCCTCTCAGTCTTAGAAAAAAAAAAAAACTTAAAATCTGGAGTACATTGGCAATGACCACTGGGTATTACATAGAAATATTGAATCACTATATTGCACACCTTAAATTCATAGTACACTGTATATTAACTGGGATTTAAATAAAAAATTCTAAAATATCTGATTATACAGTAAACTAAAACTAAGATTAGGTTAGGGATTTTGCATTACCAGGTAGCAGAATACATAATAAAATCTGTGTGATCAATATGCCCTAAGGGCAACAGAAAATATATCACAGGACACATACGGGAAATCAAGCAGATATAAGAGAATTCAACAATTATAAAGATGTTGGTTTAATTCAGACCATGAATAAATTATCTGAAAGAAAACATTGACACCAGTACCTAACTAGAATATAAATGTGTCTTTCAGTTACATCACACACAAAACTAAATCAAGTTTTTTGGTACATGTATCTGTTGTGTTATAAACTCTGCTCCCTGATCCACTACAAGGGAAGATCCTTTCTCTGCATACCAGACAACCATATTTACTCTTCCATTTTTATTCAATTGCTTTTCAATCTCCTCCTAGACTCACTCCTATCTGGTTCATCAAGAGAGAACTTATTCCTACAAGCAAAACTCCTGGTCTGGCACTTGGATCATAGTATTCCTGGAATATGTATATATCTTGGTATAAAAGAGGAACTGTGACCCTTGAGAGAGAGACAAGTTAGAAAACACACTTAATATATTAATTATTTGAGATAAACCTTGTCTCATATGATTTTAGATGATGCAAATTAATCACTTTGATTTCTACATTAGAACCAGAAATATTTCTTGCCAAGTATTTGTCATTTAACTATATGTATAACTGATATACTTTTAATTTCTAGAAAATCAAATTGCATTTGTCTTTATGGTGGTATCCAAACTGAGATGAACCGAGGCACCATTCTTTCTGGGTTTTTATGTTTACTACATATATGAAAATGCTTTCTCCTACTCGCTGTATTCGAGGTGCACTAATTATTCATATTCTCACTCAAAGATAGCATAGGCCATACATCGTTCAACATTCTGTCTAATGATGTAGTTTAGTTACCTGATCTCCCTTTTTTTTTTTTTTTAGTTCTCATTTGGAAGCATGAAGAAGCTTGCCCTTTTGAGAAAAAATAATAAATTTACAATATTATCTCTTCCTATTATTTCATCAGTACATTTTTTAATCTAAACTTCCCTTTACAGTGAAATGGTGGCATGCCATTTCTGAAGAATGAGCTATTAGCTAAACAAAACTCCAAACTGCTTTATTAAAAATAACCTAATTCTGGGGCACCTGGGTGGCTCAGTGGTTGAGCATCTACCTATGGCTCAGGTTGTGATCCTGGGGTCCTGGGATCAAGTCCCACATCAGATGCCCCTCAGGGAGCCTGCTCCTCCCTCTCCCTATGTCTTGGCCTCGCTCCTCTCATGAATAAATAAATAAAATCTTTAAAAAAAATAACCTAATTCTGTACTGTGTTTTAGTTACAGCCTCCAAATACATATATATATATATTATATATATATATTATATATATATGCCATCCAAATTTTTCTTCCCCACTTTTGAGCCCCTTTTAAGAAGCTATCATCTTTGTCTGAACATCTATGATAGATTTCTGACTCATCATATTACTGTAGTTTGCATTCACATTCTCTCATATATATAGTTTCTAGAACACAGCAAGAGCTGCATTGTTCCCCAAAGCCTTACCTCCTCCAAAAATCTTTTGTGCTTAAATAAAACTGAAGGACATCTTTACTATTACACATGCAACCTATCTATTGATCTATATTTTATGTATCCATAAATCTTCCTCAATAAGCATTTTAAATGGAAGCCATGCCTACCTATTATTGTATCATGTTAATTACCTGTGCATGGCACAAGGAATGGCAGTAATAGCTGCTGAAAAATTGAACATTCAGGGTTCAGAACCATGAAGATCCTAACCAGGATTAGAGGCTCCTTGCCATGGAATTAGTTTTCTGAGATGCAATCAAACGTGTGACTCAGAATTAGATCAAATAATTCAAATTATTTATATAGAATTAAGAATTAGAGCAAATCCAAAAGAATTCAAAATATATCTTTTCAGTCTTTATGTAATTTATAAACATATTTTTACCTACTGATGAGCAGGTAATAAAGTATTTTACATTTGTTTGCTTCCTCCTAAATGTGTTTGATAGGCTTCTACATTGCATACCCTTGGGAAATTGATTCACCCATAGAACAGAAAGGCATTACCTACTTTGAATAAAATTGTGTTTACATATAAATTCACCAATGGCCAGACTACTGTTTTCTACAGCAGTATATTAGCATTTGAATGAATATCTGAAAGGTTTTAAAATGTATTTAAAAGTGGAAACATTAGACAAGTTTATTTATATCCTATTTTTTCCCACCATGCAATATGCTTGGTGGGAAACATTAATTCAGCTCATATACAACACTGGATTTCAAAATTAGCTGAAAACTTAAATATAACTTTATTATTATTTTTTGTATTATGTGAAAGGGGAGAGATTAAATGTTGCCAGAGTACATAAAGTGTTGTTTTGTTTTGTCTGCACATACTTACCTGATAACATTTAATATATTCTTAGCTTATTTAACAAGAGTAACTAATATCACTAATAGTTGAGAGATATTTAATACCTAGAGGGAAAAAAATGCACCTTTAACAAGCCTGATTTCATCCAAATGTTATCCAAAATTGATGCTGTTGTACAGAATAAAGCTTAAGAATCAAATGTCTCTGCTTTCATTTGTGAGTGACCCAAATATGATGTAAAAAAAGATATCATCCAGAGATTTGGTTGAAAACTAAAATAATTGAAGGTCACTGTTTATATCTTACTAATAAATCAAATATTGTTATGTAACCCAATACACTCAAAATATTAAACATCTTCAAATAATCATTTTCCTTTATTTACATGCAGCAATTTTACACAATTCATAATATAATTCAAGCTAGCACAATGATCTTCATAGGTGTACCCATATACATTTTAGTTTATGTAAAGTCAGTTTTAAATCTTTGTGTTTATATATATTCAAATGTGGTTTTGTGTGCATATTTCTTCAAACCTAATTTTCAGAGTTCTAAAATAATATTATAGAAAATAAATATCATACTTGGCTTTCTAAAAAATGTGAATTTACTATATCTATCAATTTTAATTCATAAAAACCATTTAGTTATTATCAAGATATATTCATCTTAATTTTATATTTAAATTGATTAAACTAATAATACACCATAATGGTAGATAATTTCTTCAGAGATTTTTAAAAAATGGTATCCACTTGGTAACTATAGAAATAACATAGAGAACAGTTTAAAGATCATGACAAGCTGCATGCTTTGATATTGCCTTTATTTTTCACAGTGCAATTTGAAATATATGATATAGATTTTTCATCTGAGGAAGACAAAATTTGAAATATCAATGTGATAGATAACTAATATCATTAGTGATCATCACTGCTTCCTCCTTCCCTTGTTAGCTCAAATTACAGGCCTTTCATTATTACCTGAGAATATTTGGCTTACTTTCTTTTTCTTTTTCTTAAAAAAGTATGGCCATGAAAAGTTATGTTCTTTGCTCTTATTTCTGTAGCTGCAAGGAATGCTTAGTTGGTCAAAAGTTGCTTATCTTGCAGATAATGTATTCTAGGAATAAATTCTAAGTAGAAGATATATAACAAACAGCATAGTTTCTCTGAGATTCCTCATATATAAAATGTAAAGCATAATACTTATTCACTTGACTTTCCTGGAGACATGAGATCATATATATAGTAACTCTTAGGGATAATGATGATAATAATGATAAAAGGTGAATAATAAGGATGTAGAGGGTGTAACTCTATCACATGCTTAGCATTAAGCATGAGTCTTTAGAGGAGTGAAA
The DNA here is from genome assembly GCF_905146905.1 of Nyctereutes procyonoides. Taxonomy (NCBI): domain Eukaryota; kingdom Metazoa; phylum Chordata; class Mammalia; order Carnivora; family Canidae; genus Nyctereutes; species Nyctereutes procyonoides. Next base: position 2,332,873 of record NW_026575130.1, read on the forward strand.
CTTGAACTTTTTATTAAGGCATATCACAGGTTAAACAGTAACTGTGGCTTCTAATTCTAATTAGCTATTATGTGTGAGGATGGCAGTGTTTAGAATACACTTTTCAGGAGTCTAGTTTAATAAATTGCAGACAGAGTAAATGTTCTATTCTAAAAATTTACCACCTGTACCCTGAGTTTGGAAGGAGTACAGTAAATTTTAAAACTGTCTTTTAAATTTTGTTCTTAGCTGCATATTAGAGTGTATTAATAGCATTTCTTGATATTTATCATTTATAATTTTAATCTAGTAAAAGCAATTATGGAACTTAACATTTTGTTTGAATGCAGAAAGTCATGCTTTAGGAAACAAACAGCTCCCTACTGAGACTATTTGATAACATCATTTTTTTCATGTGCTATTTAATTTGCCAGTAGATGGATAGAGTTAGAAGTAATACTGTAGGTATTAAAACTCTAAAATTGTAGGAGAAATGGAGGTTACACTGCAAGCAAAGTTTTTCCCTGGCATTGGTCTCACAGTCATGCCAGCAGAGTTTTAAAAAATACGTCAATATCAGTGAATGTATCACACTAAAGGGACATAAGAAGTGAATTTAATTCTGTTCCTTTGAAAGGTTTATTTCTTTAATCATAAAAATGCATTCCAATTTTTTTTATAGGTGAATTTTGTCAATTTTTTCTGCTACTTCTACAGCCATATTAAGTGATTTTGTAGGATTAATCAGGTTATGTGAGTGACTCATTATTTTGTTCTTTCCATTAAGCAATCAGAAATGTGTGCAATTAATTTCTGACTTTGAATCATTAGAGAAAAAAAGACTAATTACTAGCTAAGAAGGGTTTAGTGCAAAAGATAGAGTATGGTGACTCAAAAGTTCTTACAATTCAAATCCAAGTGTCTAGTGATTTAGGGAGAAAAAAAGGATTTTCTCAAAGTAGGAATATATAAATTCATCAAAGTTTTAATTTTCCATTGATTATATATGATTATATTTATTTGTGAATATAAATGTCAAGCAGCTAAATAAAAGTAGGCTGTAAAGACTTGAAACATCCATGCTTTGAATTTAAATGTCATTTGTTTAGAACGTTTTATTTTCTCAAAACATCAGCCTTGTCTGTATGTGTATTTCTTTAAGGCCTCAAGACATTTAATGGATCAAATATTCATGTTTGACTTAAAATATATAAATATTTAAGTAAAAAAATTATGGTGAAAATTGACCTTAATATAACTTCAACAGATATAACTTGCTACCAAAGCAATGTGGAAATCTTAACAGAAAATTTCATTCAAGCTTATTATCTTGAGGTTCATTTGATGTTGTAATTGGCATTGCATAGAATGAAGTAAAATCAGTATGCAAGGTGGTTTTCAAATAATCTTTAATAAAATAAGGGTTAACACTCTGCATTTTCTTTTTGAAATTTTTACAATTCATATTCTATTAGCATATCATACATAGACACTAATTATTTCTTTAGCACAGTAAAAATGTAGTTTTGACCAGCCTCATTATCCTGCCTTGAAATTAAAACTGCCTTTCTATGATAAAACATCAAATTGTTACAAAGAAAACTCATGTTTCTAGAAAAATTTAGCAAAATTGAACTTCTTTATGTATGCTAAGGTATGCATTTGTATAGAATGCTATTTTTTGCAATGATAATTGTCTTAGATTTGCTTTTTATGATATGTTTGAATATAGAATTAAACTATGCAATAGTAACAATGCCATCTGTACATTATTTTATGATATTCAACATGAACATGCCAAGATCAAAATTCCAATGTTTACCTAAAAGGTTAATGAGCCAGAATTTTGCTTGATTTATTGGTTGATGCTCTCATATGAATTCTAGAGTTACAGGAGAAATTGAAGAATCTTTTTGAACTTTCAGCAATAGTTGAATGGGTCAGTGTGATAAGCAACCATGTATAGATATAATAACAAATAAGAGAAGTGGAAATAATCTATCGCAATGATTCTATTTGCCTGATAACCATCCATCATACATTTCTGCTAGAGGCACTTGGAAAAAAATAAATTAACCTAAGTCTACCTTATTGAGTTTTTTAACCCTGAAAGTTATTTATAATATAAAAATATTCATTTAAGATAAAATTTGTAGGTCAAAAAATGTGATATACTTTGAAATGGTTTAAAGACTAAATATGTTTTAAACAAACAAATATATCTATATCCTTTGGCATAAGACTTGCATTTTGATAATTGCTCCATCACATGGAATTACTTGGACTTCATAAAAATATTTTGTTCATTGGCCCAGATTATTTTGCATTTCATATGCTTATTGGAAATTGTTTGTTATAATTATGGTTTTAAAGAAGAAAATGATTCTTGCCAATTACACATTAGCTATAATACAGCTCCGAGAGAGCTAAATGAAGACTGTTTACAAGTCTGGTAAAACACAACAACAAAAATTGCTTCATGTGTATGACTGGCATGTGTCAATGGTGAGATTGTTTTGGGGGAACACCTGTGTGTGTGTATATGTGTGTGTCTATGTATGTGTGTAACAAGATGTAAAAATATGTCAGTTATAAATTTAATCCCCTTTTTAATCATTGGGGAAAAAATGTTGAAGCTGGAGAAAAAGTGCTCCAAAGTATCTGTGTAAAAATATAAAAATAAATATACACTTGAATCTCTAAAAAGACACATGTAGTATTAATAAAAATTTTGTTTGTAGAAAATTCTGTATGCTAGACTTAGGATCAAATACTTTCAAATGTAAAATGCTGAGTACCCTTTAAACTTCTGTAATTTAAAATTAAACTGTTAAAATCCTTTTCAAATATAAATTATAATATATATAATCTTAATAATATTCAAGATACAATGTTTTGTATCATGAACATTATATGGCCTGCTTTAAGTAATTTTAATTAATTTGAACATCTATAAGTCATGAATTTAAAATAAAAATACTAAATATGAAAAATAAATGCATATATACAGCGAAATTATTCTGGTTCCATATAATATTTTTTTCTGTTATTAATCTCACATTAAATTTTCTTAATTATTAAGGAGTTATTATCATCCTTATTTTGGCACTATTTAGTGAAAAATGATTCCCTTAAAAAGAACTGGATAGCCTACCAATTTCTGAAGGGACTGAATATGTTGTCCATTACTGCATGTAATGAAACCTACCTGCCCAGTATACTTGAAACTAATGTAATAATGGTATCAACTATACTAAAAAAAGAAGAAGAAAGAAGAAAAGAAGAAGAAGAAGAAGAAGAAGAAGAAGAAAAGAAAGAAAAAAGAAAAGAAGAAAAATCTGTGTACTCATATCTATAATCTGCTGTACAATTTCTTCATTGCTTATTGTGGTAAGAAAGTATTCGACATTAGAAAAAATACTTCTAAATATCTTCTGACTCTCAGAACACAGAGAGCCTTCAAAATCATTCAGAGTGGGGCATCTGGGTGCCTCAGTCAGTTAAGTTTCTGCCTTCGGCTCAGGTCATTATCTCAGAGTTCTGGGATCAAGCGCAATATAGGGCTCCTGCTCAGCAGGGAGTCTGCGAGTCTGCTTCTCTTTTTCTCTCTGTCCTACACCCTCATGCTCTCTCTCTTTCAAATAAATAAATAAAATATTTTAAAAAGTCATTCAGAGTAACAAAAAAAGCCTACTCATACTAATAACTGATTAACTTGAAACCTTAAAAAAGCCTATTTTTGAAAATAATAAATTTTATATCATAATTAAAATTATAAAAAATAATCTTTAGTTTTGTAATATTTTGAAACCATTTGCAGAGCTCTATCATAATACATCCAAGCTTTTGGGGTGCCTGGATGTTAGACAGTTAAGCATCCAATTCTTAATATCAGCTCAGGTCATGATCTCAGGGTTGTCTCTTGGGGTGGTGAGATCAAGTCCTCCATCAGGCTCTGTACTTGGCATGAAGCTTGCATAAGATTCTCTTTCTTTCTCTCTCTCTCCCTCTGCCCCTCCCCACTTCCCTCTCTAAAATAAATAAATAAGTAATCAATCAATCAATCAATCCAAGCCTTAGATTCCCAACAAATTATAAAGAAAATGAGAAAGAAGGAAATCTTGCCACTTGTGACTACATGGATGGACTTTGCAGGTATTATGCTAAGTGAGATAAGCCAAAGAAACACAAATCCTGTATTAGGATCACTTAAATGCAGAATCTGAAAAGTCAAATGAAACAGAGAATAGAATGATGGTTGTCAAAAGTTAAGGAGTGGAGGAATTTGGAAGAGTTTGGTCAATAGGTACAAACTTGCAGTTAGAAGATGATACATTCTGGACATCTAATGCACAGCATCGTAATTATTGTCAATAATCCTGTACTACCGATTTCTAAGAGTCTACATCATAAACCAGAAATTAACAAAATGGCATTAAGTATATACTTATCATTAAATGTAAACGGACTTAGGACTCTATAATCAAGGGAAACAGGGCAATGGAATGGATAAAATTAAACAAAAAAAACAAAGAGAAAAAAGACCATATACCATAGTGCTGCCTACAAGATAATCACTTGGACATAAAGACAAATATAGGCTAAAAGTGAAGACATGGGAAAAGATATTCCATGCAAATAGATGCAAAAGAAATAAAGGAAGAAGCTGGAGTAAGAATACTTACATTGGACAAAATATACTTTATTTTGTTATTACTAAGCTTGCTACAAATACTGTAGCAAGAGACAAAGAAGGGCACTGCATAATGATAAAGGGATCAATTCAACAAAAGGATATAACAATTTTAAGTATCTATGTACCCAATACAGGGGCACCAAGACACATAAAGCAGACATGAACAGACATAAAAGGAGAAACTGATAGCAATACAATAATAGTAGGAGACTTTAAGTCCTCCCATTACATCAACATGTGATCACCCAGACAGAATATCAAGAAGGAAACTGGTTTTAAACAATACATTAGACTAGATGGACTTAATAGGTATATGCAGAATGAATGGTCCATTCAAAAATAAGAGAATACACATTCTTTCAAAGTCTACATGAAACATTCACCAGGTTAGGTCACAGATTGGGCCAAAAAACAATTCTCAATAAATTCCAGAAGACTGATATAATATCAAGCATCTTTGCTGACCATAATGTTATGAAACTAGAAATCAACTATGAGAAAAATAATTGGAGAAAACACACAAACATGTGGAGGCTAAAAAACAGTCCACCAAATAACCAATGGGTCAATGAAGAAAGAAACCAAAAAGGTAATTTAAAAAAACATGGAAACTAGTGATCCCTGGGTGGCGCAGCGGTTTGGCGCCTGCCTTTGGCCCAGGGCGCGATCCTGGAGACCCGGGATCGAATCCCACGTGGGGCTCCCGGTGCATGGAGCCTGCTTCTCCCTCTGCCTGTGTCTCTGCCTCTCTCTCTCTCTCTCTCTCTCTCTCTCTATCATAAATAAATAAAAATTAAAAAAAACATGGAAACTAAAAATAAAAACACAATAGTACAAAATACTTGGGATGCAGTGAAAGCAATTTCTAAGAGAAGTTAATAACATAACAGGCCTACCTCAAGAAACAACTAAAATCTCAATCTTAACTTACACCTAGAGAAACAAACAAGAAAGAATAAAGTCTAGAATCATATTTAAAAAAATGAACTCTCAGTAGAAGGAAGGAAATAATAAAGATCATAGAAAAAATAAATTGTGGATTAAAAAACAAAGGATCAAGAAACCAAGGATTGAATTTTAAAAGATAAATAAAATTGACAAACCTTTAGCCATGATCATCAAGAAAAAAGAGAAGGCCTAAACAAACAAAATCAGAAGTGGAAGAGGAGAAGGAGAAGCAACAACCAACAACATAGAAATACAAAATACTTGAGAGACTACTATGAAAAATTATATGCCAACAAATTGGACAACCTAGAAGGAATGGATAACTGCTAGATTCATATAGTCTTCCAAAACTGAATCGGGAAGAAAATAAATTGGAAAAGATTACCAGTGACATAATTGAATCAGTAAACAAAAGAGTTACCAACAAACACAATTCCAGGACCAGACAACTTCACAGGTGAATGTTTTGTAGAAAACATTTAAAGAAGAGCTGATACCAGACAGAGAGACACTGCAGAAAAAAAGAAACTACTGACCAAAACCCCTGATGAACATAGATGTAAATATCCTCAACAAAATATCAGCAAACTGAATTCAATAATACATTAGAAGATACATTGACCACAATCAAGTGGGGTTATTTCCAGGGATGCAAGAATGGTTCAATATTCACAAATCAATCAATGTAACATATCACATTAACAAAACAAAGAATAAAAATCATATAGTCTTCTCAATTGACCTAAGAAGAATTGACAAAATTCAACATCCATTCATGATAACTCTCAAAAAAGTAGGTTTAGAGGGAATATACCTCAACATAATAAAAGAAACATATAAAAAACCCAGAGTTAACATCATACTCAATGGTAAAAAACAAACAAACAAAAAACCCAGAACTTTTTTTCTAAGATCAGGAATAAACAAGCATGCCATTTTCACCACTTTCATTCAATACAGTACTAGAAGTCCTAGCTGCAACAATTAGATAAGGAGAAGAAATAAAAGGCACCCAAAACAAGTCTATTTACATTTGCACCAAAATGATTAAATTCCTAGGAATAAATTCCACTAAGGAGGTAAAAATCTGCACAATGAAAACTATAAAACATTGCTAAAAGAAATTGAAGATGAAATAAGCAAATGGAAAGATATACCATTCTAATGGATTGGAAAAATTAATATGGTTAAAATGTCCATACTATCCAAAGTACACTACAGAGTTAATGTTATTGCTACCAATAGTATTTTTCACAAAATACCAATAGCATTTTTCACAGAACTAGAATAAATAATCCTAAAATTTGTATGGAATCACAAAAAATTCTGATTATCAAAAAAAATTAAGAATGATGAATGAAATTGGAGGTCTCAGATTTTATATACTACGAAGCTATAGCAAGCACAACAATATGGTGCTGGCACAAAAACAGACACAGAGATCAATGGAATAAGATAAAAAGCCCAGAAATAAATCCACACTTATATGATCAAATAATCTGAGAAAGGAGGCAAGAATACAAAATAGGTGAAAATACAGTCTCTCCCATAAATGGTGCTGGGAAAGCTGGAGAGCTGCACACAAAAGTATGAAACTGGATCATTTTCTTACACCATATACAAAAATAAACTGAATATGAATTAAAGACCCAAATTTGAGACATAAAACTTTTAAAAAAGAACATAACCTGTTATCTCTTGTACATCACCATTAGCAACATATATAGATAGGTCTCCTCATGCAAGGGAAAACGAAAGCAAAAATAAACTATTAGGACTAAATCAAAATTAAAAAGCTTTTACACAGCTAAGAGAGCCACCATCAAAACAAAAAGGGAACCAACTGGATGGGAGAAGATATTTGTAAATGATATATCTAAGAAGTTGTTAATATCAAATTAAAATGGACTAATACAACTTGATGCCAAAAAACAAAACAAAACAAAAACATAAAGGGATGCCTGGGTGGCTCAATGGTTAAGCCTCTGCCTTTGGCTCAAGTCGTAATCCTGGAGACCTGGGATTGAGTCCCACATTGGGCTCCCAGAATGGAGCCTGCTTCTTCCTCTGCCTATATCTCTGCCTCTGTGTGTCTCTCATGAATAAATAAATATTTTTTTAAATTTGTAAACATTTTTTAAAAACCTAAATTATGGGCAGAGGGCCTAAATAGACTGTTCAAAGTGCATTGCAGAAAAGTTATGAAGATTTACATCTATATTTTCCACAGGGAGAAATGATAAGAAACACAAACACAGAAATAAACGAGTAGAGATATAATGAGTTTGTCTGAAATATGACATATTTTGGCCAGATTCTAAGAGACAAGTGTGTAAAAAATATATTTTAGGTCTTCAATTATTCAGTGTAGAAATGTAAAACATCACTGCACTTGCTGTTTAGAGTATAAAAAATATATAGAATGTGAAATTTTTATGCACTAAGGGATACATATTTTAAAAACCAATTTTAAGATACTTTATAAATATTTTTATGTTTCCTATTTTTCCTATTTACATTATATTTTATTCAGAATTCTATCACCTCTTTGCTAAAAATGACAATAATCAACTAATTTATTTTCCTGCTTCAAAACTTAAACCATCAAATCCAGTATCCATCTAGCTTCCACAAGTAACTTTTTGAGAAAAAAAAAAGATTAATATTAGTCATTGTCCCACCAAACCAAATCCAAAGTATCTTCCATGACACACAAAAGCTCCTACTCATCTACAGCCTCATCTTAACTCCTTCTCTCTTGCTTAATCATGGACAACAATAAAGAAAAACTTCTTTCCCATTTACACAATCTTGTTTCATTCTTCTGTCTCTTTATGCTTCCTACATGAGTGGACTATATTCCCCTTTGACACAGTCTTTATTTTTAATTTTATTCTTATGTTGTCACTTATTTCCAGAAATGCTACTTCTTCCAGAAATTTCTATAAATTCTACTGGATTTTAGCCATACCCAATCCTCACATTTTTCCCCACTTTACTCTGCTCAGATTGCCTCTCATTGGTTCTCCATAATACCCTACATTTCTGTGCATTTTATCTCTGTCTCCATCACCTTCTGTAAAAGGGGTGCTAGTTTTATTTGTATCTTCAGTACTAGCGATGTATATACACACATATACACACATATCATATATATGTATATATGTGTATAGTGGCATAAAAGGCACATACATACATAAATATATAATATTGTGTGGTGATTTTATTAGTCATTTAAATGCCACTGAGCTTTGTTTATCAATATACGTATAGGACACAGATTTGAACCCAAGAATTCTTGAGTCAAAGCTAATGCTCATTTCACTATGCTTCATGTCTCTAATTGATAATATTAGAATTAAATGAGTTGAACATTCATAAAATATATGTGTATTATATTTTAAATGGGAACTCATTTTCCCAACTTTTTCACTCTGAAAGCATTTTTATACCAAAAGATATATAATTATTATATATTATAAAAATTAAACGTCATTATGTTTACCTTAAATTATTAAAATTGATATATAATTATAGTTTGCAGATAACATCCATAACTTATAGTGAAAACTAATACATAGTTACTAAAGAGCTCAAACATATAAAAACTGAATAAAATTAGGAACAAGGAAGCAAATTATTTTTAAAAATTAGACAGTTATTTCCTTAAAAATTTTTCTACTTGAGATCATACACCCACGAATGAAGCAATCAATTCATATATCCAAATATATTCCAGAGTAATTGTAAAAACATTTACTATTTTTAAAGGAAACTTAATTATTTTTTTTAAACTGACATCCATTACATCATCAGATTTTCTTCCATCTACATACAACATTATTTGGTGTCATAAATCTAGAGGCATCAAAAAATACAAGCCTACATAAAGCATCCTACTTATGCAAATAGTGCATCTGCTGCTGTTTGAGGAGGCCAAAGACTATTTCCAACTAGAATCGGACAACCATAATACAACGCAGATTAAATCAATCGAAATCAAATTATACTAGAAATATTTAAAAGTTTAAATATTGTGTATAACCTGCTCAGAGAGTCACTTCAAATTTTCCAGGAAATTTGGATGTCAAATCATATTTCCACCTACCAATACTCATTGTTCCCAATAAAGAAAAGTTTCCTCTGCATTTTACTCAACATAAGTATCATTTCTAACTATTTTCCATTATTACCATAATGACAATTTATTTTCTGGTTAATAATAAAATCTTTCCAGTACTTGTCTATAAAAGGAGATTAAACCAAGGGTAAAATAACAATTTTTTAGGTTTAAATATTTTATAGATTATTTTCTCTGTATAAGGAAATATTGGTTGGATACTCATACTTTTAATTGCATTATTAATATGTATGACTGAAATAAAAATGTTTTATAGTTTCAGAAATATGGCTATATACAACTTATTAAAGAGTCCAGTTCTAGGCCAAATCATAGTACAATTTTTCAAGGCTAACCATAGGCAATCACAAGGTTTTTCCTGGCAAGTCTTAAAGGGGAAAGCAAACTTCCCCACATTAGACTGAGTGTCCAACCATCCAACCAGTGCATTACAGTTTTTTTAGAGGGAGGAGCAGACTAGGACCCAGCCCAAACACCCTCTACCAAGTCACTCCTTCCATGGCTTGCCAAGCTCATAAACATGTCTTTATTGCTAGCTCTGCTTAGACTTTTGGTGGTAGAGTCTTGACTAAAATATTTCTCCATTCTGACTCAGGACTTTTCCACTACTAGCTCTTTTCTCTCTCCCTCCTTCAGACTCCCTAGATCCATGAAATGGCAGGAGCTTTTTATTCAAGGCTCTTCAGCAGTGAGAGCATTACCCCCATTTGTACTACTTGTCATCTGACTGACACTCTCCCTATACTAGTCTATGGGGGAAAATGAAACATTCCTGCCTACCTCCCTTATTGGCCTCTTACTTACATTACTGCAGTAAATGAATGAAGATTTGATTGTTACTTTCAGTTGGAGGTCCTTGTCCTAATTGGCCACTTCTGCACCCAGAAGCTCTAAACTTAATCTTATGTTTCTTCCAACCACTCTGTGAAGAGAGCTGATCAACTACTGATTGCTCATAGATCAAGCAGAAAAACTGTACTCATTTAGAAAATATATGCTTTAAATGTAAGATGGTTTTCTGAATCCTGGAGATAACATTTAAAATTTGCTAAAAGTGTATAGCTACTAGGTTTATGTTATAATTAATTCTTTTGAATTTACTTATCTACATATTTAATAACAAACTGATATTAGGTATTAAATTATTAACAGGTGAAAAAAATTCTAAGACTTACATTGGCTAAAGATAGAGTTCAGTACAAAGCAAAGATCTTTGGAATATATCATTTATCTAACAGTTACTAATACTGACTTCTTTTTAATAAGTAATTTGTATTTTATTCTAAAGATGTTTCTGAGCCAATCATTTTTTAACATAAGGATATGATACAGTTCTATCAGTATCAGTGACGAGAGATTCACTATAAACAATCTGTAAAGATGAGGTAGGGGAAGAGATATAATTAGAAGGATTCATGACAGGGGGTTTTCTTCCTATCTCTCACAAAGGTATGCTGCCTTGTATTGTCTCCAATGTTTCAGACCACTAATAAAAGAAATAAAACAAAACAAACAACAATTTTAAAAAGAAATGAACACATAGTACTCTGCACCCCACTAAAATTATAATTTAAATGCCTATTTTGTATGTATATTGTGATATATTTCATGTTATCAAACTTAAAATTTGTAAAACAATACACTTGTAAAAGTCTAGTCCCCATACTTGTGCCCTCAAATAATTAGTCCTGTATCTAGATGCAAATTTAAAAACACACAGTGTTTTTTTTTCTTTTTTTTTCTTTTTTATTTTATTTATTTATTTATTTATTTATTTATTTATTTATTTATTTATTTATTTATTTATGATAGGCACACAGTGAGAGAGAGAGAGAGAGAGGCAGAGACACAGGCAGAGGGAGAAGCAGGCTCCATGCACCGGGAGCCCGACGTGGGATTCGATCCCGGGTCTCCAGGATCGCGCCCTGGGCCAAAGGCAGGCGCCAAACTGCTGCGCCACCCAGGGATCCCCCACACAGTGTTTTGAATAAAATTCTAAAAATATATTATATATATTCAAGTCAAAATGTGTACTCTTTTTTCTGCTTTTTACACTAAGGGTGCCATATTATTACTATTATATCCAGTTTTTGTCAAGTAAATGGTGAAATTCCTAGAAATTTCTCAGGTCCCCACAGCCTTATGTGGGAATTCTAATGCTATCATATTATTGGCAATATTCCATACTCAGCTATTTTATATCCATACATATTTTATGCCTGTGTATGTATCATAGTGGATGATTAATATTAGTGCATAAACACAGTCCTCATTCATATTTCAGCCACATAGAAACTTTCCTGACATAACATTTACTCAGTCTCCTGGGGAAGAGCCTCTTGTTTCAACATTATTTTGCTATCAGACATAATGATGCAATCAGTGATGGTACAATAAATAACCTGCATATATTTGTGTGTCCAAATGCATCTGTAGAATCAATTCCTTGAATTAAAATGGTCAGTTCAAATGATTATATAATGGTATCTTTGAAAAATATAAATTATAAAATGACTTATCTGGAATCAATTACTTAATGTCTGTGTTACCCACTAGAATATATTAGCTTGGTAACTTTATCTTCTTTCATAAAATTTAGTGCACTCCAAAGTATAATAATACACTGTTTTGCACTGTGTCAATGAAAACTTTATGAAATTTCACATTGCTTATCTAATAGCTGATTCTATATTCTTAACCAACATACTTTCTGGAACGGCTCTTCTCCATCTTGAAACACTTTATTTCCATTGGTTTCTACTGACTTACCAGTTTCCTCTAGCTAATGCCATTATACCATTGGCTTATAGTTTTACACTTTGGGCTACTCCTTTTGCTGTTCCTGTTGTTGTTTTCTGGGCTGTGTTCAAATACCTAAGTTCATTTGTTGTACTAGCTCAAGCACTTACCTTACTTATCTAAATAATCTCACCTGATCCTTTGCTTTTAGACACCATGCTGGAGATTCCCACAGAGAGATCACCAGCACTGATCTTCCGATGCCCATGTTAATCTGCATTCTTGGATTATTGAGGACTTCTCTGTTTTCAGTGAATTGAACCTCCACCCACTTTGTTGCCAATGTTGGATCAACTATTATGCATATTTGGCCAAAAGCTCTCTCTTAATCTATTTACTAGTCTCTTCACTTTTCTCTAATTTATTTCTCCTAAAATCCACTCTTCCCATAGCACACAAGGTGATCACTTACCACTCTAACTCAGTTAATGTCATATGTCTTCTTCAAGTCATGGAGTGGCTTCTCATTGCCTTTGTTCTTCTTCCATATGTCTCCCACTATTCCTTCTGATCTTCATTCTCTAAGTTTCAGAAACATTGGTTACCTTTATATTTTGTTATTCATTTGTCAAATATTTGCTACTTGCCAGTCTTCACTTTCAGTAATGGGGATACTACAGATAACAACAACAAAAAAGACAGATGGTCAAAAATATAAACTTCCAGTTATAAAACAAGTCAGCTGCAAAAATGTAATTCACACCATAGTGATTATAGTTAGTAATATAGTATGGCATTGCATATATGAAAGATGTTGAATAGATCTTAAAAGTTATCAGGAAGAAAAAAATTGTAACTATGTACAGTGATGGATGTTAACTATATTCATTATGATCATTTTGTAATAATACAAATATGGAACAATTATGTTGTATACCTGAACGTAATATAATTCTGTATACCAATTTCATTTCAATGAAAAAATAAAGAAAACAGAATAAAAGAAAAATTCCTTGTTTTTATAATGCTTTATTTTACTGGAGGAAAATGAGAATGGCATTTTATGCCAAATGCATAATATGACAAGTGGTATAAAATACTAGAAGAAAGAAAAAATAGGTTAAAGGTTAAGGGTCATAAAGTGATGACAGATATAGCATTTTTAATAAGATTGCAAGTGAAAGTCACAGATACAAATGTGGAATAGCCAGTGGGATGAAAGATGAGTAGTTACAAAGGACCTGAGACTGGAACATTCTTGATGCATTGAAAGCAGAGTATAACTAGTGTGGCTGGAATGGTATTGGAGAAGGAACTGAGGATAGACTGTCAGTAGGGGAAGAATTATGTAGAGACCTACTTAACATGGAAGTTCTTTGTTTTTATTGTAAGAAGAGAAATACAGAGACATGACACTATCTAACTTCAGTTTTTGAAAGATCATTCTTAGGGTAAAATGTGGAAAATATAGTGGGTGGATATAGAAACAAGGGTAAAAGAAAGGAACTTTCAAGCAAGCTAATGCAAAATTCTAAGTGAAGATGATGGTGCCAGGATGCCTGCTTGACTCAGCCGTTGAGCATCTGCCTTTGGTTCAGGGCGTGATCTTTGTCCTGGGATCGAGTCCTACATTGGGCTCTTAGGGAGGAGCCTGCTTCTCCCTCTGCCTAGGTCTCTGCCTCTTTCTGTGTGGCTCTCATGAATAAATAAATAAGATCTCAAAAACAAAAAAAAGATTTTGTTTCATGAACAAAATCTTTGTTCATGTTTCATGAACACATGAACATAGGCTAAACAACCATTATCTAATTCAGAATGTGTTTCAAACTAGATTTGCTAATGAATTTCATGTGAAAGATGAGATAGAGATATTCAAGATGAAACCATGTTTGTTTTTTGGCCACAGCAATTAGAATCTGTATCAAATTGAGCAAATTTAGAAAAAGTAGAAATTGAGTGAGGAGAATCTTTCCTTTTTCACAGGTTAGTCATCTGACATGGAACAGACAAGGGGGAAAAGAAGCACAAAGACACACACAGACACAGACACACATACACACACACAAATTACCAAATCTTAAGAACTCTAGAGGACAGGCTGAAGTTCGAGGTGGCAGCATAGAAAGACACTGAACTTACCTCTTTCCATGGACACACACATGGAACAATTCCTTCTAAAAAATACCTGAAAACTAGCTGAACAGTCCCTCCAAAATAAAAGACAAAAGGGCCAAATGAAGATGGTTAGAAGAGGCAGAGATACAACCTTGTCAAAAACTTTACCCCTAATAAAGAGGGAACTCACAAATATGGAGCTTTTCCTTAAGGAGCAAGGGGTTTGTGCTCAACATGAGACACACCAACCCTTGGGACTTATACCAGAGAGATTAAACCCCCCAAAATGTCTGGCTTTGCAAATCAATGGGGATTACACCTAGAGAACTGAGATACTTCTCTTTTATGAATTGCATGTAGACTCAATCAACCTGGGACCCAGTACAAGAAGAGCAGTTTGAAAGGCACTTGACTAATACAAAAGAGAGTCATTTTCTAATCTTAAAGTGCCTGAAAGACAGGCAGAGGTCTGTTAGAACTCTCTCCAGGGATGGAGGCACTGGTGGGCACCATTTTTGCATTCTCCTTCTACCTTGCTACCACCAGTGGATGTACATAACACCCTTCTGGTGTCTCAAAAAAGCTGGCAGGCAAGGCTTAACCTTGTGCTCTCTTGCTGAAATGTTAAGGCTGGCAGGCATGTCATGCCCTACATTCTCCAGTTGCATTGCTAAAACTACAGGGTACATGCAGTCCACACAAGGGTGTCCTTTGATCACATGGTTCTAGCTTGCATTTCTGGCTCTATGGGATTATAAAATTGAAAAGACATTTCTTAGCAGGCTACTAGTCTCAGAGCATTGCACAGAGAGCAGCCTAAAACACACTCCTGGTATTTCTGTGAAAGAGGTCTGTTTACTTGTCTTGAGGCTATACCCTGAGGGTTAGACCTCATGTTTGCTACATATCTAGAGGTTTCAGAGGTGCTTTCAGGGAATAATGGCTAGGAATGCCATCTTTGCCCTCTATCTTGGCCTTTTTGGAGCTCATTCGTACTTCCCAGAAAGGAGCCTATACACATATCCGGAGCCCTGATTTCTGCAACTGTCACCCGGGAACATTTCCATATACACATATCTGGAGCCCTGATTTCTGCAACTGTCACACCGGGAACCTGGTCTGGAGGCCAGCAGAGTTTAGCATATGGTCCCACAAGACTGCATAAATTTGCACACTTTAAAAATTGCTGTTTGTGGGTCTGCCTTCCAATCATTCTGAAGCTAGGTTCTGACAGATCTTGGCACACCCCCAACAACTGGGATGCATCAAGAATAAATCAGGCTCTTACATAATCAAAACGGTGTGAGAGACAACCAAGAGCTATGGCAATATGGAACAAGAGGTTTATCTCTGACATAAGACCACTTCTTCAAGACTGAGAGAGGTAGATCTTTCACCTAATAAATTGTAAAACACTGAAATCTATATTACACTATATGTTAACTACCTGAAATTTAAATAAACACTTGGAAAGACAAGGGGGGAAAAAGGGGAAACAGAGAATCAAGCAAAATAAGAAAACAGAGGAATATGTTCCAAATGAAAAAAATAAAATAAAACTTAAGAAAAAAGAAAAAAAAAGAAATTTAATAAAGAGGGAGAGAAGTATTTTACATGATAAAGAGTTCAAAGTAATGGTCACAAGGATGCTCACAGAACTCAGGAGAAGAATGGGTGAACACAGTGAGCACTTCAAAAAAGAGACAGGAAATATTATAAGTACCAAACTAGTACAGAACTAAAGAATACAATAACTGCCTGAAAAGTACACCAGACAAGTTCAATAGCAGACTATATTAGACAGAAGAAAGATTCAGTGTTCTGGAACACAAAGCAGTAAAACCGACACAGAGTGTCAAAAATATTTTTTTTAAAGATAGCCTAAGGGAACTATGAGACAACAAAAAGCAAAAATAATATTGGTATATTAGCAGTCCAGAAGGAGAAAGATAAAGTGGCAGAAAACTTACTTGAGAGGCATGTGGTTGCCTCAGGTGGTTAAGTGCCCAACTCTTGGTTTTGGCTCAGGTCATGAGCTCAGGGTTGTGTGATCAAGCCCCATGTCAAGCCCCAGGTCAGGTTCCCCACTCAGTAGACAGTTGAGTTTCTCTCCTTCTTCCCCTCTCCATCCTCTGGATTACACTCACTCTCTCTCTTTCTCTCTCTAAAATACATAAATAAATCTTAACAAAAAGAAAAAAAATGATTTGAAGAAATAATGGCTGAAAACTTTCCAAATCTGAGAAGGTAAACTGACACCCAGATCCAGGAAACCTAGAGAGTTCTAATTAAGATGATCCCAAAGAGATCCACACTAAAATGTATTATAATTAAAATGTAAAAATTTTAAGATAAAGAGAGAATCTTAAAAGCAACAAGAGAAAAAAAAAGAGAGAGAGAGAGAGAAAAGCAACAGGAACAGCTTATTACATACATGGGAACCTTCATGAAACTATCAGCAGATTTCTCAGCAGAAACTCTGTAGGCTAGAGGGAAGGGCGATGATTTATTCAAAGTGGTGGTGGTAATGGAGAGAGTAGCCAAAATCTTCCAAACAAAAATACTCTACCTGGCAAGTTATCACTGAGAACTGAAGTCTCCTCCAGAGTTTTCCAGACAAACAAAGCTAAAGGAGTTCATCACCATTAAACTGGCCTCATGAGAAATGCTAAAGGGACTTGGTTAAGCTGAAAATAAATGGCACTAATTACACAAAAACTTATCAAAGTAAAAATCTCACTGGTAATGTAAATATATAGTAAAGATAATAAATTAATCACCTATAAAGCTAGTATGAAGGTTAAAAGAGAAAAATAGTAAAAACTAATGACAACTATAATTGACAAAATGATTTAAAATGTGACATAAAAAAAAAAAAAACTTTTTCTGTGGGAGTAAAAATGCAGCTTTAAAATGCTTTCAAACTTGCTTTGAGATAGCCTGTTACACATATAGATTGTTACACGTGAACTTCAAAGTAACTCACAAAGAAAAAATATTTTGTAGAAACACAAATAACCTTTAAAACAAAGACCATAGCAAGAGACAAAGAAAGGCACTACATAAGGATAATGGGATCAATCAAACAGGAGGATATAACAATTGTAAATATCTATGTTGGAACGTTGGAATATCTAAATACATAAAGAAAATTTTAGCAAACGTAAAGGGAGAAATTAACAGTAATATTATAATAGTAGGAACTTTAACACCCATTAACTTCAATGAATAGATCATCTAGGCAGAAAATCAACTTGGAAGCAGTGGCTTTGATCAGCACATTAAGCCAGATGACTTAACAGGTATATATAGAACGTTCCATTCAACAAAACAAAGCAAAACAAAACAAAATAGAATACACATTCTTTTCAAGTGCACATGAAATAATCTCCAGAATAGTTCACATGTTATTTCAAAACACATTTCCCAATAAATTTAAGAAGACTGAAGTCATATCAAAGCATTTTTTTCTGACCACAATACAAAACTAGAAGTCAATTAAAGAAAGTAAATTGGAAAAAGAACAAATAGTATGAGGCTAAACAACATGCTACCAAACAACAATGGGTCAAAAAGAAATCAAAGAGAAATTTTAATAATACATGGAGATAAATGAAAGTGAAAACAAAAAAGTCCAAAATCTTTAGGACCAAGCAAAAGGTAGTTTTGATAGAGAAATATATAGCAATACATATAGGCCTACTTCAGAATAGAAGAAACATCTTAAACATACAATTTAACCTTATACCTAAAGGAAATAGCAAAAGAGGAACAAATCCCATCTTAAAGGATACTGAAAATGCATTTGACAAAATATAATATTCATTCATGATAAAAACTATTAACAAAGTTGGTTTAGAAGGGACATATCTCAACATAATAAAGACCATATATAACAAACCCACACCTAACATCATACTCAATAAGTAAAAAAGCTGAATAGTTTTCTTCTAGGATTAGAAATAAGACAAGAATGGCCACCATGGCCACTTTTATTCAAAATAGTATTTGAAGTTCTAGTAAAGGAATTAAGAAAAAAAAGAAAATAACATATCCAAATTGGAAAAGAAGAGGTAAAATTCTCACTATATGTACACAACATAATTGTATATAAATATATAGGTTTATGTACATAAATTATCTAAATAAGTTATCTATATATGTAACTATATATATATATGTTTTATATATATATGTGTGTGTGTGTATATATATATATATATATAGCGTGTGTGTGTGTCCTCCAAAAAGTTGTTAGAACTGATACATGAATTCAGCAAATTTTCAGGGTCCAAAATCAACATACAAAAATTGTTACATTTTTATACACTAACAATGAACTACCAGAAAGGGAAATTAAGTAAATAATCTCATTTACAATTGCCTCAAAAAGAATAAAATACCTGGAAATAAATCTAATCAAAGAGGTGAAAGATCTGTGCTCTGAAAACTATATTAGTGAAAGAATTTGAAGATAATAAAATACCTGAAAAGATATACCATGCTCACAGATTCGAAGAATTAATATTAGTAAGTTGATGAGCAACTATTACCCAGAGAAATCTACAAATTTGATGGAATCTCTATTGAAATGCCAATGGCATTTTCACAGAAATAGAGCACAGAGCCCTAAAATTTGTATGAAACTATAACTGACCCTGAATACACAAAGCCTCTTTTTTCACCCAAAGCAATCTTGAGGGGGGAAAAAAAAGCTGAAGGAATGACTCTTCCTGACTTAAGCTATAATATAAATGCATAATAATTAAAACAGTATGACATTGGCATAAAAACAGCAACATAGATCAATGAAACAGTATAGAAAGCCCAGAAATAAACTCATGTGTAAAATGGTCACAGGAGCCCAATGGCAAGGATCCAAATATATAGCCAGTGGGGAAATGATGGTCCCTTCAATAAATGGTGCTGGGAGAACTGGATAGTCATATGCAAAAGAATGAAACTAAACCACTATCTTACACCAGACACAAAAATTAACTCAAAATGGGCTAAAACCTTGAATGTAAGACTTGAAGTTATAAAACTCTTAGATAAAAATATGCAGTAGCAACTTGGTATCAATCTTGGTAGATTTTTTTAGCTCTGACTCCAAAAGCAAAGGGAACAAAAGCAAATTTAAGCAAGTGGGACTACATGATACTAAAGTTTCTGCACAGCACAAAAAAAATGCAACATACTGAATGGGAGAAAGTATTTGCAGTCAGATATAAAAAAAATGTGTAATCTAAAAATATAATGGAACAAACAAAACAAAACTCATAGATACATAGAAAAAAACTGGTGTTTGCCAAACTGAATGGGGGTTGTGGAGTGGATGAAATGGGTGAGGGAGTTATATTTCCATTTACAAAATAAAGTATAGGGTGTAGTATACAACAAAGTAAGTACAATCAGTAATATCATATAGCATACTGGAAAGTTGTTGAGACAGTGATCTTGAGGGTTCTCATCAGAAGAAAAAAATATGTAACTTTGTGTGGTGACAGATGATGACTGGACAAGGAACAATAATAATTTCACCATGTATATCAATGTCTAAACACCATGTTAGAAATGGAATTCAATAATGTTATATATCAATTGATGTCAAATTAAAAAAAATAGCTTAGAGTTTAAAAAAAGAACTCTTGAGGAGAATAGTTATTTCGTTTACTTAAATGTATCATTTCTGTTGCTAACCTCTCCTTTTGGATGTTCTAGTGTTTTAAGTTGCCTACTGATATAATTTCCCTTCGGTCTTAAGACTTTCTTTACCAACAATTTTTAAAACATATTTGCTAGCTATGAATTGTCTCAGTTTTTCTTCATCTGAGAATATCTTTATTTCACCTTCATTTCTGAAGCATATTTTCACTGGGTATAGGATTTAACACTGACAGTTTTTTTTTTCCCTAATACTTTAAATATGCACACCAGTTCCCTCTTGGACTTCATGGTTTCTAATGAGAAAAAATTTAATTCTTATCCTCTTAAGCTAATGTTTCTTTCCTTGCTGCCAATGCAGCTCTCAATGCCATGAAACTGTGATCTGGGGTATGAGGAAAAAGAAAAAGGTTTAAAAAAACTACATTGGATTTTCTCTCCTCACTCTGAGCATTAGACTTCTCCTGTTCCTTAAGCCATATGTAAGAAGATTCACTTCTAGCTATCTCTATCCTGATACTCAAACCAGATTTCCAGCTCAGCTAAATTTATGTGGTGGATTAAAGGCATTTGTGAGGAAAATTAAAAATAAGCTCATGTAAAAAAAATAAAAAATAAAAAAATAAGCTCATGTAGGTTTAATAGTGCTTCGAATTTTGGCATTCTTCTCTGGCCCAGAAGTTTCTATTTTTCAGTCCTTAGATACCTTTCCTATGCATCCTGTCCAGATTTTAGTTTTGCATTTCATGGGAGAGTCAGGGCAGCATATGTGGACACCATATCACTTGCACAGAATCCTATAGAAATTACTTATGCTTTCTTCTAGGACTAAGGAAATAAGGATTAAAGATCTACAGAAATAATTAAATAAAAAGTGAAAGCAAACAACAAAAAATTTTGTTTCTACCTTACAGTTTTATTCTACATTTCAGTTAATACACAGAGTATTTCAATATACACAAATATACCGCTACGAATTGCTGTATTTATACCATCTTATACATAAGTATTTTATGTTTGGGGCCAGCCTTCAATTTATCCTAAGCAACAGACATTAATTTGAAACCCAATTCCGGATTGCAGGTGAAGGCAAGGCCAGCCCCTGCAGGGTCCGGCGGGTCTGGTGGGGGAGAGCAGGAGTTTTGGCAAGGGCTTCAGGAGGACTCCCAGGGCATACAGGAGCTGGGGGCTAGAGCCCGGGGCCTGGGCAGCTGGGGTTGAACGGGCCTTCTAGCTCCGTGTTTCCCACCTCACGCTGCCACCGCTCTGGCAGTCTCAGCTCTCCTGGTTAGGCAAGGTCATCCCTGTAGCCACCCATCTGCTGAACAATGGTAGTGGGGTAGGAGTTCTGCAGTCTCTTGAGCATATGATTGCGGCAGTGAGAAGCAAAGTGCTGGAGATTCACAGCCATTTCCCCCACAAACCTATTATCTTGATTAGTTGGAGTACAGGAGCTAAGGTGGCCTGTCATGTGTCAGAGATGGGATGGAGTACGTCACTGTGGCTGTCTTCCTTGGGTTTCCTTTACTTAACGTGGATGGCCCCAGAGGGGATGTGGATGATCCCCGTGTGGATATTAAGACTCCAGTCCTCTTTGCCATTGGGCAGAATTCCTTGCAGTGTTATTCCGAAGCCATGGAGGATTTCCAGGAGAAGATTCGGTCTGAGAACAGCTTGGCGGTGGTTGGGGGAGCTTATGATAATCTCAGAATACATAAAGCAAAGCAGAAATCAGAGGGGCTGACTCAGAGCATGGTGGACAGGTGTATTCAGGATGAGATCGTGGACTTTCTGACTGGAGTGCTGACTCACACCAAGGGGCATATGGGCTCTGAGCCCCACGATCAGGATGCTAAGAAGCCTCAGGATGCAGCCTGCAGACACTTGGCCTTTGAGGTCCCTGAGCAGGGCAGTCGGCCTACCTCACCAGCTAGCTGCCAAACTGCCTGCCTCACCCTCAGGCTTGGAGGATCTTTCCAGTGTATCTAGCAGCCCCACCTCAAGTCCCAAGACCAAAGTGACCCCAATGACCTCTGCCCAGAAGTCCAGTCAGATCAGGAGCTCTCAGCTCCTGAAGAGACATGTGCAGCAGACAGAAGCTGTGCTGACTCACAAACAAGCTCAAGTTCCCATTTCATCAGAACAAACAGAAGAGGCAGAGAAAGAAGATCTTAGGGTCCAGCTGAAGCACCATCATCCCTCTAGTCCTCTTCCTGGCAGTAAGACCTCCAAGTGACCGAACATTAAGGTGTCCCTTATCTCTCAAGGGGACACAGCTGGAGGGCCTTGTACTCCTTCCCAAAGAGGAGTTCCAGAAGCTGCAGGAGGAAAGCCCATCACCATGATGCTGGGGGCAGGCTTCAGCGGGGGCCAAGGATCTCACAGGACTTCTCACCACCAAGTCAAGTGCTTCTGAAGGGGAAGTCTCAGCCAGCCCAGCCTCCTCAGTGTCCAGCAGCACAGCACCTGGTGCCTTCCACACACTCCAGAGCTGCCTGGTGGCCACCTCTCCTGGGAGCTCCCTCCCTCCCACATCAGCCAGCAGCCTCCTTCAAAGCCTCAGCTTCAGCTTGCAGGATATCAGCAGCAAGAAAGACCTCTGGCCTCCCAGCAAATCCTTCCCCAGGGCCAGCCCCACAGGCCACCAGTGTGAAGTTGCCCACCCCCATGCAGAGCCTGGGTGCCATCACCATGGGCACCAGCACCATTGTTCATACCATTCCTGTGGTCACCACTCTCTCCTCCTTGGAAGCCACTCCTGGTGGGAAGCCCACAGCCATCCACCAGCTGCTGACCAATGGGGGCCTTGCTAAGTTGGCAAGCAGCCTCCCCGGCCTGGCTCAGATCTCTAACCAAGCATCAGGCTTGAAGGTCCCTACCACCATTACTCTGACACTGCATGGCCAACTGAGCCGAATCACTACACTGAGCCCCATGGGCTCGAGAGCAGCCCCAACAGAAGAGCCCAGCTCCCAGGCTCTGCCCTCCAGCTTGCAGTGCCTGCCTCCAGCACTTGAAGCTGCTGTGCGATATAGCCTCCTTTACCAGGTTGGTGATGGCTGCCGTGCAGTGAGCCCTGGGCACACGTGCTGTCTTGCTGAGCTGTCCACTTGTCTGAAGACCTCTTAAGACCTCCATTTTTGCCTCCCTGCCATTTGTCTTCAGAATGGGCCTCGGGGTCTCGTGAAACCATTAGGCTAGCAGCAAGGGAAACATTGTCCACTGGCACCTATGGGTCTATATCCCAGAATCACCAGGTTCCTCTGCAGATCTGGCTGTGCATGAGTCAGAGGCACTTCTTCTCCAGCATTAGCTGTGACTTGACCTAAGTAGCAGTGTTAGACTGCTCGTGACATTTAATGAAGGAGTTCCTTTTGGAAGTCTGTGCCGCCCCCATGCCAAGTTGGTTGAAGATGTCCACATGCTCTGGGGCTTTTATGGAGTTAGAATTGAGAGCCCTTTGCTGAAAACTGGATCATCCTGGCCTACCGACAGTTGTGCAGTACCAGAGGGCTGGTTTTGGACATCACTATTGCTTTCCCTGAGCAGCCATGTGAGAACGTGCCCCATGCAGCTTCTCCCTCTTAAGAACCATATCAGATATTGAGTAACCTGCTGAGATCTGGGCACTCCTAAGTTCAAATCCATGATAAAGTAAAGAGGACTGGGATGTTATCTTTTAATTCCTTTGGCCACTATAGATGGGGAACAGCTATTGCCAGGAAGTAAAAGATGGCCTGGCCCCTTTTTTCCACCATGCTTCAGGGATTTCCTGTATCCAGAAAACTTACAGGTCTAAAAAGGCTGAAGAAGAGGAATGGGACAAATGAAGTGGCTTAAAGGCTGTGCCAGTAAGTTCTGTGGAGAAAACTTGGGGTATGAGGCTTTGCACCTAGTACCTAAGGAACTGTTGATTCGACATGGAGATGAGAAGAAATTGCCAAGTTACAGGGAAGAAACCCCAACCCCTGAAAATGCCATCTCCAGTGCTTGGAAGTGAAATGGAAACAGCTAAGTTAACATCTTGGCTGTCCCAGGAAGTTCAGGCATCAGGATGACCAAGGCCACGTTTTAGTGTTTGTTTCTATTCCATGCACCTTCTTGTCTTCTTGCTTAGAAGTGAGAAGGTTAATGGCATTGACTCTACTGTGTGCAGCTCTTGGTACCAGCCTGAGCTCTGGAGAAGTGATCACTGAAAATGGAGCTCTGAGCCCCTCCTTACGTCCTCACGATACTTGTACATCAAAGTAGTTTTAGATTTGGTGTCATACCTGTCCTCTAGATCAGGTTGCCTGCCCTTCCATACTCTACAATGTTTCCAGCCAAGGTGACAATAAATAGAACAACCCAGGTGTGACTAACTCTGTTCAGTATCTGTAGGCAGGAAGGTCCACAGCATGCCATGGCAGTGGTTCAGGATCCTGACCTGTGGTGTAACATATATGCAAATCAGGCTGTCTGTCTTTAGTCCAGGAGCTTTACCTGCCTGTCTAACTGGAAGCCAGGAGAGAGAACCTCTTGTGTAGGAGACTGAGACATGGCAGAAAGGGGTACTGTGGGCAGGGAGGGGGTATGTGTGATAGACATAGAAAGAATATCCTGAACACCAGGCCCTCCCTCCCTAACCTCTTGCAGAGCTGATCTCAGCAGTGGTTTGCACAAAAGTAGGCTTTGTTCTCTCATTAGCTGGTAGGTAACTGCTCTCAGAAATTCATTTAGTAAGTTTGAGGAAGATATTAAATCTGAAAGAGACATCCATGGGTCAGGGGTTTAGTAACTTTACAGGTAGGATTATACACCAATAGAAACCAAAGACAGTAAGACTGAGACTTTGTGAAGCTTTTAGGAATCATTTAGGACAGGCAGAGGGTCCTGAACAACTCATTCATGACTTAGGAGTATGGCCTAGACAGTGCTAGAGTGGTTGCTCCTAAAAGATACTGGCCTAGTCTATGCTGGGGCCCAAGGAGAAACTAATGCATCGTCCTGTGTTTTTTTTTTTTTTCGTCCTGTGTTTGTGTAAACCCTAGTATGCTTCCCATGGATGAGGCTTGAGTTGTACACCTGGAAGAAAGCCAAACCTGTAAAGGGGAGTTGTGAGAACACTGACTCTTGTTCACCTTGGAGGAACAGGCTAAAGGGGGAGATGGCTGAAGTCCATAAGTCATATTCTTCAACTCCACACTTCTGCACCCACTCTTCTCGAAATGTGAAAGGAAGCTCCTTCTTCTACCTATCATGAGTCAGACCTGGAGTCCATAACCTCAGATGGCAATACTACTGGCTGAGAATGTAGAAGGATCAAGAAAGCTTTAGTTAAATTCTTGACATTCAACATGACAGGTGCATGTTGATGCCCTATGGAAGATGTCCTTGTGCTTTAAGAAGAGGTCACCGGGCAGCCCAGGGGGCTCAGTGGTTTAGCGCCACCTTCAGCCCAGGGCCTGATCCCAAAGACAAGTCCCACGTCGGGCTCCCTGCATGAAGTCTGCTTCTCCCTCTGCCTGTGTCTCTGCCTGCCTCTCTCTCTTCTCTCTCTCTTTCCCACTCTCCCCCTCCCCCGATGAATAAATAAATAAAATCTTAAAAAATGAAAGAGGTCACTGATGGAGGAAGATCTCCTACCTGTTCTTGGCTCCACCAGTAGAACAATCTTGGGGTGGGCGGGTTATAGAGCTGAGCTGCTGTCTTGATTCTGTTCTTACATTAGCAAAAACAATTTAAAAAATAAAAGCAACTTTGGATTTCTTAAAAAAAATCCAATTCTGTTATCCAACCTATCCATCCAACTGTGGGAATGATTTCGTCAGTTGTTTTTGGTTTCTATGTCCAAAGCCATTCCAAAAAATCTTTGAACTTATAAACATATGATGGATAAATGCATTGAAATATATTCATATG
The DNA here is from genome assembly GCF_905146905.1 of Nyctereutes procyonoides. Taxonomy (NCBI): domain Eukaryota; kingdom Metazoa; phylum Chordata; class Mammalia; order Carnivora; family Canidae; genus Nyctereutes; species Nyctereutes procyonoides. Next base: position 2,359,056 of record NW_026575130.1, read on the forward strand.
CCATAAGAATATTAGGTCTGTCCAAGGGGTGCCTGGATGGTTCATTTGGTTAAGTGTCCAACTCTTGATGTCAGCTCAGGTCATGATCTCAGGGTCATGAGACGAAGCACCATGTCAGCCTCCACCCTGAGCATGGAGCCTGCTCTCTCCCTCTCCCTTTGCCTCCTCTCCCCCACTAGCCCTCTGTCTCTAATTAAAAAAAAAAAAATTATAGGTCTGTCCAAAAATGTTCCTGAGTCAAATAATTTAAAAAGGGTATGTCACCCAAACCCTGAACCAGTTTTCCTGTACTGGCTAATACTCAAATCCCAGCTTCTATATCAGAGTCATTATAGTGCTTCTCAAGCAATAGTTTCATTTTCTGTGAGAATCATATACACAATCACTGAGAAATATTTGTAGTCACTATACAATGAGGCTGTAGACAATTTGGAACACCTGCCCTATAATATTGAGGAATGCTAAAATTTACTTCATATTAAATTTACTTCATAAGACATTTTATAAGAAAAATTATAGTCCTGTGAATGGCTGATACTTTTATGAAACAAAACCACCCATTTCATAATATTTTCACAGCTAGGAACCAGAGTATACAACTTTATGTTGCAATGTAATAAAGAACATGTTATCATCAATCCAAACTGTTTTTTATACATAAAATGAAATACTGGAACTTTAAGTGTAACAGTGGGTGAATGAAAATACTTTATACTTTTAATTAAATTTCAGAGTCAATCAGTGGAGGGATAAGCAAGATGTGCTACCTTTGCCAAACTATCATTTTATGTAACTACCTTGCGGGAAAACCACTATTAATGGTTGAGAGTCCTTAATGCCTTAGGGCTCTCTTCATTTGCTAAGACATGATAATCAGCTATGCCAGGCTGTGTGGGCTTTGTCTCTGCCAACTCATGAATACATTTCTCAAAAAGTTTCATAAACAGAAGGGAAGATAAGCTGTTTCTGTCTTCAGAGCCTTCTGTTAAGAATTTAGAAGCTCTCTTGTTTGGAAAGAAAAAAATAAATAGAAGCCAAATTGAAAATGTCATTCCCTAGCAGGAAAATACATTTAGGTCATATTCAAATCTAAATGATCTTAACATTGTAAGAAAAAAAAGGCAACATTATAATTTCTAATCCAAAATATTTGAACATCTAAAACATATGTTAGTGAGGTATATTTTTCTGAGCTCTCTAAACTCTGTGAGAAAGTATTATATTATTCTCCTGCTTTCCTAAAATAGTGTTAAAAATAACCTGGATTTCTTTTTGTTGTTCTTTATGGTTTATTCTTTCAAATTTTTTCAACTGAATTTCTTACTTGTAGACTTCTTTTACATTGATGTTTAGGGGAGAATAAGTTAATTTTCAAAATGAAGAGGCAGAAATATGTGCTTGTTATTTTTTAATTTATGCTGCTACTACAACATCAAGAGGCAGAAATATATGCCTGTTATTTTGAATTTATACTGCTAATACAAGATCATCACTATACTAAAATCATAATATGGAAGAATGCAAAAATTGCCTCAAATCCATCCTTTCATTGTGGCCATATTCTTTATGGTGAATCATTTGGTTATATGGTTTTCTTTGACCAATGAGACATTAGCAAATGTGAAATGCTGGGGCTTGTTTGCTGGTTCCTTTAGGAAATGTAGTAGAGTTAAAGAAGTATCTCCCAGATCCTCCTTGGAGAAAGAATTTACTGTCCAACTTCAGAAAGTACAGTTAGCAAATAACCTATAGTTATCAGTTCCTTCAGAGTCAGCCTCAATGATTCATGTTCCTGGAGGTGAAGCCTTTCTAGTATTCACTATTCACTCTAGAACTCCATGATGAACTGGAAGAGGGACTCAGTGGACCAGTTTCACATTTTGACTTCTCTCTTTCCAACTATGGTGTTGTTGTTGTTGTTGTTGTTGTTGTTGTTGTTGTTGTTTGGCTTCTTTTTATAGGTATTGGTCACAAATAAATAACTTGCACTTCACAGTTCAACTCCAGATATGATTCCAGACTCAACTTGAGGCTGAAAACTCCATTAACATGTGAACAAGCTTGGTTTAGTTTACTGGAAGAGAAGATAGTATCTGGAGAATATATGAGCTATATCAGCTGAAGCTCTACTGGAACAACCAGCCCTAGCCAACTGGTTATCTGATTGAAAACATATGAGTGAGCCCAGCTGAGATGAACAGAAGAATCACCCAACTTAGCCCAACCCAAACTGCTGACCTATGGTTTGTGCTTTGATTAATAGTTGTTTAAAAACAAAAACAAACAAAACAAAACCCTACTTTGTTTTGTGGTAGTTTATTACAGAGGAGAGTTAACATAAAAAAAGATTAATAATTAAAATTAAAGTGCTGCTGAACAAAATTTTAAACCATGCAACACTGATTTACTGACTTAAATATAAGTTGAAGTAGCAAAAGGGCCAAGGGCTTGAATTAAAACGGTATGAGTTAAACAAGGAAGAGACCACTGGGCTCCCAATTGTCTACAGGCAGAAAGCACACTAGCACAGCTATTTAGTAGCAAATATGGACTATTTGTTAGGAAATACAAAGGAAGTCTTGGAGAAAAGAGTTTATAAACCTGAGAGCAGAGCCAAGAGATTTGAAGAATGTTTAATGGGGGAGGATTCCTAGAGAAAATTGGAGGGAAAAAAATGACAGAGGAGTCATTTCCAGGGAGCAAAAGCTACGCCTAACAAAGACAGATCATTTGTTACCAGAGAAGGTAGCCTTTATAATATGTGCCAGCTGGATTTCAGAATGCCAAGAAGCAGCAACTGTTAGAGGAATAGAAATGTCCATAGCAGATAACGCCCTGTCTCAACATTATATATTGGGTGAGTCAGATGCAGAAGACATCTTTTTAGTTCATCAGTTTCTGTATTCAAGAAACCTCCTTAATATATAATTAAAGTACATGAAATCCTGGACTTCAAGGCTGATACAACGGTTTTATTCAATTTATGGAGGTTTCTAGAATGGCAATAAGGAAACTTTTTCTGTGGAACGACTGTGAATAATCTATGGCCTATGGTAAGACTGTTTAGTAGTTTGTAAAAATGGCTACAAAGGTTTTCTCTCCCTTGGTCCATGTCCTTCAGGAATAAGTTTTCATCATGACTTTAAGATTGGCTATGTTGCTGGATTTACCAATAGGATAATAAGCAAATGTAACACAAGCATATGCTTAAAATTGCTTGTGTTTTAGGGCAAGTTCACTTGTTGAATTTGGAAAACATGGCACCATATGAACAACCTAACTTGTCGGCCAGTGAGAGATGTCATGGAACAAAGATGAATCCTGAACTGAGGCTGCCCTAGAACAACAGGTGCTTTCTTCCACAGCTGACTGGCAGCTGACAGCATAAATATGGGTGATTCAGCTGAGATGTGTAGAACTACCCAGCTGTACCAACCCAAATAACCACCCCACAAAATCTGTAGCCAAATACAGTACTTAAAACCAGTAGGTTTTGGGGTAGGTACACAGAAAGTTAACTAAATCAAATATAAAATATATCCTAAATTAATAGTTTCATGAACATTAAGCCCATAATATAACGCAAAGGAAAATTTAAATTCAATAATGTTACACAACTGTTAAGCTGCTGTATTCATTAGTATTTCAGATTTAATTCCATTTCATCAAAGTTTAATTTTGCTTGAGAATACAAACATATTATTATGAGAATATATCACACTGATAGCTTAATTCATGAAAACATTCAAGTAACATTTATTTCAATTAATTATATCATGATTGCTTATCAGCTCATGGGCATATGAATCAATGATTTTTGATAATTCGATACTTTTAAAATATGAATTAGAATGTTTTATATAACTGTACTTCTCATTTTGAAGTAGTATATTCAATATTTAAGAATTTTCTGCTTCTTTAGAAAAAGCAAAAAAAAATCATCAAACTATCATGTCTGTTGAGAATAAAGAACTTGGGGGTGAGGGTTAAAACTATTGCTCAGTTATACAATTCCTTTATGTGCCAGCAACAGCTGGGCAATCCACTTTCCATCAAAACTATCTACAGTAAGAAGCTTGCCCATGGCCAAGTCAATAATTATAGAATCAAATGGTTCATCAACTTTCTTCCAAGGTTTAATTTGGCACACAGTACTTTGAAAAATAAAACCATTATAAAATATTATTATGACTCCTGAATGTAATATCCAACTAGTGTTTCTGACCTAGTTAGGTGGAATAAATTGAAATCCTTTCATTAATATGTTAACGGAATCATTGTAAAATTGAATTTTGATAGTAATCCCCTTGGAATTGCTTATGGTATATTGCTGAGTTTCCTATGATTTTAAACAGATGAAGTTTGTCTTGTGACCTTAAAACATCAATGCAAGGTTCTGTGTCAATTTCCTGACAACAAAATAAGTTTTAATCTGATTATTCTTGATTTGAAGATTTGCTAATATTCTTGTTTAATTTGTGAAGAGTAGGTTTTAGTAGAATGTTTCATAGATATCCTATTATAGGAAATAAATGTGATCTTATAAGTATTCCTGAGGTGGCATCATACCTAAGTATGTGGTTTGTAGATATTGGTGAGTTAAAACAAAAATTCAGATGTCCAAAGAATCATGTTGGTAACATTGTATGCTCAGTAAAAGCTAGGTGGTCCAGGATTTCTGAACCACCATTCAGAAGGAATTCATGATGAAATCATGTAAATGAATATATTGGATACTATAAAACAAACAGTGGTCCTTTTCCATATAAAAGCTGAATAAAGCATTTTGAAATAACATCTTGTCTATGGACCTCTAGAAAGATAATTTTTAGTCCTCAAAGAAGTAGGAATTATGTTACCAAAAACATAAAAATAGTCTCAAAAGTACTTGTTCAAAATGTAAATTTCTATTCTACTCCTCCTTTTCCATATGAATCAGAAGTACAGGTAAGAATATGGATTTCCAGCAAGTGCTGTAACTAAGTGGGTCTCAAAGTATTTCTGTAATATAGAGCATTTACTATGAAAATATTTTTATATTGATATACTATTGCTTATTAAATCTCATTGACAGTCATGCAAGTACCTTTCAATATCATTTATTTTATTGCTCAAAATAATCATATGAAATAGATATACCTATGTCATAGCTGTAGAAACTGCATTTGAAAAATTAAACAATCAACTCAAATCACACAGATATCAAAGAATAAAGCCAAGGAAGTAATTCTAATATATCTGACTTCAATGGTAATGATAATGATTTTTTAATTAAATGCCCTAATATTTTACTTTGATTCTTCAGGTCTTTAGGGCTAAAATAACCAAACTCAGATAATGAAGGCTACCATAAATGTTGCCATTATGTATAGATACTTAGAAATGGATTGTATGATGAATAGACATAGAAAATAGAAGGAATCACTAGGAGAAATTTAGTGATATCTGACTTTAAGCAACTGCATTTCTTTAAAGCCAGTTTTAAATTATTACCATTTTTCCATATTCCAAAGTTCAAGAAAACCATGGAAAATATCATAAAATAGCATATATATATGTGTGTGTATATATATATATATTTATGTGTGTGTGCATGTATCTGATATTAAATATATATAGCATAGTGTATAAATAGTATTAAATACATATATATATGTATATATAGTATTAAAAGTCAATAAGGTAGGTGAAATAATAAATAAGTGCTGATAGGCCAGAGTATGTTAAGATTCTTAAACAAAACATTTATGATATATTCATCATAGGCACCTGGACGGCTCAGTCGGTTAAGCATTTGCCTTTGGGTCAGGTATGATCCTGTCTGGGATCCAGCCCCACACTGAGCTCTCTGCCCACTGGGGAGCCTGCTTCTCCCTGTCCTTCTGCTGCTCCCCCCCTGCTTATGCTCTCTTACACTCTCTCTGTCAAATAAATAAAATATTTTTAAAAAATGTTTAAATAAATTTAAAAAAAGAAAAATTCATCACATTATTGATAGATGTACTTTCCACATTTTTTCCCTTGGGATATCTTGGTTTGGTTTTGTTACCAGTTTGGTTTCATAGATTTAGTTGAAAAGTGTTTCCTCTTTTACTTTTTAGAAGGTTTGTGAAAAGTGCATTGTTAATTCTTCATTAAACATAAAATTTACAGTGAAGGCATCAGATTGTAGGCTATTCCGGTTTTGGAGATTTCCTTTTTTATTACTAATCAATCTCTTTTGTTATTATAGGTCTATTCATATTCTCAGTTTGTTTTTAGTAAGATTTGGTAGTCTGAATTGACATTTTTTCATTTCATTAAAGTTATGTAATCCCATATTAAAGTATTCATGGTATTCCCTGTAATCATATTTCTGTAAGATCTGTAATAATGTTCTTTCAACCTTGATTTTAGTAATCTGATTCTTCTCTAATTTTTCTCGGGACACCTGGGTAGCTCAGCGGTTGAGCATCTGCCTTCAGCTCAGGGCATGATCCTAGGATCCCGGATAGAGTCCCACATTAGGCTTCTAGCAGGAAGACTGCTTCTCCCTTTGCCTGTGTCTCTGCCTCTGTGTGCCTCTGTCTCATGAATAAATAAATAAAATCTTTAAAAAAATATTTTTTTTCTCTTGGATGGTCAGCTGAAAGTCAATTGTGATGAGCTTTTTGGTTTCATCGGGTTTCTCTATTGTTTTTCTACCCCTTATTTCATTTACTTCTGTTCTAATCTTTATTATTTCCTTCTTTCTGCTTGCTTTTAGTTTGTTTTTATTCTCCTAGTTTCTCAGAGTATAAACTTAGGTTAGTTGATATTTTCCCTTTTAAAATAGAGACTTTTATAAGTAATAATGAGTGTTTAAAGAAGCTGTACTTCACAAATTATGGTATGCTGTATTTCATTTTAATTTGCCTCTAATTATTATTGAAATTCTCTTGGACTTGTTGGATTCATTGCTTATTTAGGAGATTTTACTTCTCCCTTTTTAAAAAATTTTCCCTCTAGTTTTAATTTCCCAAATTTCTGTTACTGTTTATAGATTTCATTGCATTATGTTGGAGAACATACTTTGTATGATTTAAACAGTTTTGAAATAATGAGATTTGTTTTATAGTCTAACATATGGAATACCTAGAAATACCACATGCACTTGAGAAGAATGTACATTTTGTTGTCATGAGTGGAGTGTTCTATAGTTGTATGCCCATAAATACTACAATTTCATAGTATTGTTCAAATCCTCTATGTTTTCCTTATTGATCTTTTGACTAGTTTATAATTTTCTATCTTCCTGATATATTAACACTTTCATAATTTTATAAAATGTCCTTTTTGTTTCCAATTATATTTTTTTACTAAAGTTTGCTTTGTCTGATATTAGTATATCCAATCCAGCTCTTTTGATTACTGCTTGCATGTATATCTTTCTGTTCCATTACAATAGAATCAATCCATTTTCATCCTATTTGTTTTACATTTACTTCAACCAATTTGTGTCTTTGAATCTAAAGTGTACTTCTCAGCACATAGTTGAATCACAATTTTTTAAACATGTATATCAATCTCTCCCTTTTGAATGAAATTTCTAATCCATTTTCATTGAGCATAATTATTGATATGCTAGGAGTTATCTTTCATTTTGCAATTTGTTTTCTATTTGTGTTATTTTCTTGGGTCCTCTGCTTTTATATTACTGTTTTCTTTGTGTTAAATATATATTCTTAGCATACCTTTTAATTTTTTGTTTTTGTTGAATAAATGTGTACCAGATTGCTGCATGCCTTCAGTTAATTTACAGAGTTCTAAAAAAAAACAAAACTTATTTTGACTTTTTAAGAATTTTTGGCTAGCTTTCTCATTCCTTTTATGGAACTTAGAATTTTTAGAGGTCTTTGCTATTCTTTCTGATGTCATCCCTGTGAACCATTTTTGATTGACATATTAGAGCTATCTTAATGACTATAAATAAAAAAAAAAACGACATAAAAGTGAGTCCACACAAGTGATTAATTTATCTGTTATAATTTTTTAAGAGCACAGTTTATGTCACATTAACTATCAAATTCATATTTAAAGTCTTCTGTAATAATAAAATTGGTTTACAAAAGTCCCAAGGCAAAATCATCTAGCTCTAAGTAATTGCTCTAATTATAAACATTAGTACTTCTCTGTTAAATATCTGATTTTTATATCAATTTCAAATTAGATTATCCGCTGTTCACTAAATCAAATATCAAATTACTCAGGCAGAATATTATAATTTCTGTGTCCCAAAATGTATCAAAGAAACTTGGAGAAATATTTTTAATGTTTTTAAAATACCTAACATTATATAAAAATGAATCTTAAGTGAAAAAATGTGGCATGTATATTTCTTCAGTTCATTATCTTATTGTAGTTTTATGAATAAGTTTGTAAAGTCATCTAATCCAAATTTCTATTATCTCATTAACAGATGGCAACTCAAATTTTATTTGGATACTTATTAATAAAAGACAATTCATGAAGTGGTTTGGGAAGCTCTAATTATTATCATTTTTTCTAAGCTAAATGAAGTCTAATTATTTGAAATTTATATTTTAGCTCCTGCCTGAATTCTGGAATAAAACAAAACAAATCTGTTACTCTTTCTCCAAAGAAGAACCTCACATAAAGAATATAATGAAAATATTGTACTTACACTTCCTTCAAGTGAATGAATTATAAAAATAATCCCAAAAATTGTAAAGTCTTTCTTTTGTGTTCTTCTGTTGAAGTGTTAGAAAATTAGTTTGGCAGAGCAGTACTGAAAATCTTTTCTGAAAAATCACTGGACTGTGAGTGGTCAAGATGTCTGCGTACTCCTTACTATTCCTTCTATCAAGAAGTGAATTAATTCCCATTCAATTTTGGCTATCCTTAGTGATTTTCTTTACCTTTTACCAAACAGAAGTGATATTCTGGAACTTCTGATAATAGATCCAAAGAAATGCTATAGTTTCTACTCAAGCCCCTCAGAATGCTCTTTCTCATTATGTTCCTTTTAGAATATTACCTCTCAAAACTTAGCTACCATGATGTAGACACCCAAGCCACATGAAGAGACCATGTGTAGGTGTGTGTGTGTGTGTGTGTGTGTGTGTGTGTGTGTGTGTCTAAACTCCAGCTGAACTCCTAGTCAATATCCAGTATCAACTGTCGGTCATATTCGTGGCAGTGGGACTCTCTGGAAATCTACACTGGTTGAGTCATTAATGACTAAAGCCTCAACACCATGGGACACAATCAAATGAAGAATGTGAGGCAAGAATCCTCAGCTAAATCTGTCCATCTCAAGGATCATGCAAAGTAAAGATTAACTGTTTTAAGCCATTAGGTTTGGAGATTGTTTTTTTGTTTTGCTTTGTTTTGTTTTTTGCTTGTTTTCCTGAGCATGAAATAATAGAAACAGAAAAATAGTCCATTGTTCTGGATAGAATTTACATATTAATGCAGGCTCCTTATACTGACTTATGCATTGTACTCCTGGCTAATTTTTTAAATAAATTTTTTATTGTTGTTCAATTTACCAACATACAGAATAACACCCAGTGCTCATCGCGTCAAGTGTCCCCCTCAGTGCCCATCACCCACTCACCCCCACCCCCCGCCCTCCTCCCCTTCCACCACCCCTAGTTCGTTTCCCAGAGTTAGGAGTCTTTATGTTCCGTCTCCCTTTCTGATATTTCCCACACATTTCTTCTCCCTTCCCTTATATTCCCTTTCACTATTATTTATATTCCCCAAATGAATGAGAACATACACCGTTTGTCCTTCTCTGATGGACTTACTTCACTCAGCATAATACCCTCCAGTTCCATCCACGTTGAAGCAAATACTCCTGGCTAATTTTAAACATGCACTCAAATTCCTAAATGAAATTTTTAACCAAACCACTAAACACTAAACTAAGTCTTACAGAATTTTTTTTATTTTGGGGAAGAAAAAAAGCAAAACACTACTACATTTTAAAGTTAGGTCTTATTTATCAAATTACTATTTGTTAAATTAATATTACATAAAGTATTTATTTTGAATGAAAAATAATTTCATATTTGTCAGGAATTATTAAACACTATTTAATGTTTGGCTTTAAAACCCTCTATTTAAAGCCTCAAATACTGAATATGAAAAATTAAGGATTATTTTACACCTCATATTGGAGAAAATAATGAGTATTAGGGACAGAACAAATAATTGAGTAACATATGAAACGGTCTTATGAGTGTATAAAGTGAACATTCAAAGAATAGGAAATATTTATAATAAACTATCTCTACAACTATTAAATCTATGACTATTCTTGCACAAATTCTAGATAATAATTTGCTTTCATCTTTTTTTCTATTTCTCCTGACAATATTCACTTTGATATCAAAGTTCTCTTTTGGTCACTAGAATATATTATCCACCATTTTTAACATGAGGATAACAAAGAAAACTAATATGGTGAGAAGATAAGAACCAAAAGAAACAATTAAAATTCCACGAAGCTATTTGTAGATTTAATATATTATAGCCAGCTTTATAAAGTTCATTACATGACTTCTTTTAACATTTCAATGCCTCCTTATAAGGAGTTCAAAAAAAGGTGTATCTTAAAAAAAAATAGCAATTTGTAAATATACTATCATTATAGAATTCTTTCTCTATTTAAAATTTGCCTATGGGATGCCTGGGTGGCTCAGCGGTTGAGCATCTGCCTTCAGCTCAGGGCGTGATCCTGGAGTTCCAGGATCAAGTCCCGCATCAGGTTCCCTGCATGGAGCCTGCTTCTCCCTCTGCCTATATCTCTGTCTCTCTCTCTCTGTCTCTCTCTCTCTCTCTCTCTGTCTGTCTCTCATGAATAAATAAATAAATCTTTATAAATAAATAAATAAATAAATAAATAAATAAATAAATAAATAAAATTTGCTTGTGTTTAGCCTTATATATTTTATGTGAAATTTGATTTTAGTTTAGAAAGTAATTCTCTAATATAATTTCCTAAACTTAACTACAAGCAAATATCAAATTATTTCAGATTCCAAAATACCATTATTACTAACATATTGAGGGTCTTTTTCTTTTTCTTTTCTAATGACCATAAAATGACTACATTTGGGCAAAGCTTACATTAGGAAAGGGACATTAATATAGACTAGTGGTTAACTCCTTTTGGGCAAACTGATATGCTGTTGTTGGTTCTATATACGAATGTATAGTTGGAATATATTCATTATCTATCTCTGTCCCATAAATCCTGGGGATGGAGTAATCTATAGATTGGAAAGAGGTAGAGAAGTACTAGTACTTTTGAGTCTGCACAATTTTAAGACTCCTTTGAGTTAAATGTATCTGTGATTGATGCCTTGATATTTGGAGCCTCTGGGAAAAAGAGTCCCTTAGGATGTTGTACTCATCACCTCTCTGACACAGCTATCAGGAAAAACCCATCAGAAGAGCATATTACTACTGGACTCTTACTGAAATTTAATATCTCATTCATGGAAACAATGTAATTCACTTATCTAATGTCTCCATTTTGGGAGAGTCAACTCAGACTCAGTAACTATAAAAATATTAGAAGTTTCCCTGCCCAAAGCCTCACTTTTATCAAGTGGAAATAGTATATTTAAGAGCTGACATGTACACTATAGCACTTAGGTTTTAGATAAAAACACTGAATATATATTTCTGAAAGAAGATAATCAAGACTAGTCAAAATTCAAATCAAGGATCTCTTGGCTTCTCTTTCCTTCCAGTTTCCATTTATTGGGGAGGCTTTTTGGTTAAAAGTTTGTATACTAGGGAATTTATTTCAAGACTACTACACTAAAGGTAGAGTACTATGAAATAAGATGTTCATTAAGGATCCTACAGCTTCCAATTCTTCACTCTAAAGTCACCACAGGAGGGAGGGGGCAAGATGGCGGAAGAGTAGGGTGCCCAAGTCACCTGTCCCCACCAAATTACCTAGATAACTTTCAAATCATCCTAAAAACCTATGAATTCGGCCTAAGATTTAAAGAGAGAACAGATGGAATGCTACAGTGAGAAGAGTTCACACTTCTATCAAGTACTACTTGTTTTTGGCCACTCTGCACTGAGCAAAATGACTAGAAGGAAAAACTCACCTCCAAAGAAAGAATCAGAAACAGTCCTCTCTCCCACAGAGTTACAAAATTTGGATTACAATTCAATGTCAGAAAGACAATTCAGAAGCACTACTATAAAGCTACTGGTGGCTCTAGAAAGAAGCATAAAGGATTCAAGAGACTTCATGACTGCAGAATTTAGATCTAATAAGGCTGAAATTAAAAATCAATTAAATGAGATGTAATCCAAACTAGAGGTCCTAAAGACGAGGGTTAATGAGGTAGAAGAATGACTCACTGACATAGAAGACAAGGCAAGGAAGAAAACTGAGGAAAAAGAGAAAAACAATGAAAAGATCATGAGGATAGGTAAAGGGAAATAAATGACAGCCTCAGAAAGAAAAATCTATGTTTAATTGGGGTTCCTGAGGGCGCCGAAAAGGACAGAGGTCCAGAATACGTATTTGAACAAATCATAGCTGAGAACTTCCCTAATTTGGGGAGGGAAACAGGCATTCAGATCCAGGAGATAGAGAGATCCCCCTAAAGTTAAAAAAAAAAAAAAAAACGCTCAACACCTTGACATTTAATAGTGAAACTTGCAAATTCCAAAGATAAAAAGAAGATCCTTAAAGCAGCAAGAGACAAGAAATCTCTAACTTTCATGGGGAGAAATATTAGATTAACAGCAGACCTCTCCACAGAGACCTAGCAGGCCAGAAAGGGCTGGCAGGATATATTCAGGGTCCTAAATAAGAAGAACATGCAGCCAAGAATACTTTATCCAGCAAGCCTCTTGTTCAGATTAGGAGAGATAAAGAGCTTCCAAGATAGGCAGAAACTGAAAGAATATGTGACCACGAAGCCAGCTCTGCAAGAAATACTAACGGGATTCTCTACAAGAAATACTAAGGAGGAAGTCCAAGGGAAAAATCCATAAAAACAGGGACTGAATAGGTTATCATGATGACACTAAACTCATATCTTTCAATAGTAACTCTGAACATGAATGGGCTCAATGACCCCATCAAAAGGGGAAGGGTTTCAGACTGGATAAAAAAGCAGGACCCATCTATTTCTGTCTACAAGAGACTCATTTTAGACATAAGGACACCTACAGCCTGAAAATAAAAGGTTGGAGAACCATGTACCATTCAAATGGTCCTCAAAAGAAAGCAGGGGAAGCCATCCTTATATCAGATAAAGTTTATCCCGAAGACTGTAGTGAGAGATGAAGAGGGACACTATATTATACTTAAAGGATCTATCCAACAAGAGGACCTAACAATCATGAATATTTATGCCCCGAATGTGGGAGCTGCCAAGTATATCAATCAATCAATAACCAAAGTTAAGACATACTTAGATAATAATACACTTATACTTGGTGACTTGAATGTAGAGCTTTCTACAATCGACAGGTTTTCTAAGCACAACATCTCCAAACATACAAGAGCTTTAAATGATACACTGGACCAGATGGATTTCCAGATATTTACAGAACTTTACATCCAAACACAACTGAATACACATTCTCCTCAAGTGCACATGGAACCTTCTCCAGAATAGACCACATACTGGGTCACAAATCAGGTCTTAACCAATACCAAAAGATTGGGATTTGTCCCCTGCATATTTTCAGACCATAATGCTTTGAAACTTGAACTCAGTAACAAGAAGAAACTTGGAAGAATTTCAAACACATGGAGGTTAAGAGCATCCTGCTAAAAGATGAAAGGGTAAACAGGAAATAAGAGGAGAATTAAAAAGATTCATAGAAACTAATGAGAATGAAGATATAACCCGTCAAAATCTTTGGGATACAGCAAAAGCAGTCCTGAGGGGGAAATACATCACAATACAAGCATCCATCCAAAAGCTGGAAAGAACTCAAATACAAAAGCTAACATGGCACCTAAAGGAGATAGAGAAAAATCAGCAAATAGATCCTACACCCAGCAGAAGAGAATTAATAAAGATTCAAGCAGAACTCAATGAAACAGAGACCAGAAGAACTGTGGAAAATATTAACAAAACCAGGAGTTGGTTCTTTGAAAGAATTGATAAGATAGATAAACCATTAGCCAGCCTTATTAAAAAGAAGAGAGAAAAGACTCAAATTAATAAAATCATTAATGAGATAGGAGAGATCACCACCAACACCAAGAAAATACAAAGGATTTTAGAAACATATTATGATCAGCTATATGCCAATAAATTACGCAATCTAGAAGAAATGGATGCATTTCTGGAAAACCACAAACTACCACAACTGGAACAGGAAGAAATAGGAAACCTGAATAGGCCAATAACAAGGGAAGAAATTGAAGCAGTCATCAAAAAACTCCGAAGACACAAAAGTCCAGGGCCAGATGGCTTCCCAGGGGAATTCTATCAAACGTTTAAAGAAGAAACCATACCTATTCTACTAAAGCTGTTTGGAAAGATAGAAAGAGATGGAGTACTTCCAAACTCATTCTATGAGGCCAGCATCACCTTAATTCCAAAACCAGACAAAGACCCCACCAAAAAGGAGAATTATAGACCAATATCCCTGATGAACATGGATGCAAAAATTCTCAACAAGATACTAGCCAAAAGGATCCAACAATACATTAAGAATATTATTCACCATGACCAAGTAGGATTTATCTACGGGACACAAGGCTGGTTCAACACTTGTAAAGCAATCAACGTGATTGATCAGATCAGCAAGAGAAAAAACAAGGACCATATGATCCTCTCAATATATATGGAGAGAGCATTTGACCAAATTCAGCATCCATTCCTGATCAAAACTCTTCATAGTGTAAGGATAGATGGAACATTCCTCAACATCTTAAAAGCCATCTACGAAAAACCCACAGCAAATATCATTCTCAATGGGAAAGCACTGGGAGCCTTTCCCCTAAGATCAGGAACAAGACAGGATGTCCACTCTCACCACTGCTATTCAACATAGTACTAGAAGTCCTAGCCTCAGCAGACAACAAAAAGACATTAAAGGCATTCAAATTGGCAAAGAAGAAGTCAAATTCTCCCTCTTCACCGATGACATGATACTCTACATAGAAAACCCAAAAGCCTCCACCCCAAGATTGCTAGAACTCATACAGCAATTTGGCAGCGTGGCAGGATACAAAATCAATGCCCAGAAGTCAGTGGCATTTCTATACACTAACAATGAGACTGAAGAAAGAGAAATTAAGGAGTCAATACCATTTGCAATTACACCCAAAAGCATAAGAGACCCAGGAATAAACATAACCAAAGAGGTAAAGGATCTATACACTAAAAACTATAGAACACTTCTGGGGATCCCTGGGTGGCGCAGCGGTTTGGCGCCTGCCTTTGGCCCAGGGCACGATCCTGGAGACCCGGGATCGAATCCCACGTCGGGCTCCCGGTGCATGGAGCCTGCTTCTCCCTCTGCCTGTGTCTCTGCCTCTCTCTCTCTCTCACTGTGTGCCCATCATAAATAAATAAAATAAAATAAAATTAAAAAAAAAAAAAAAAGAACACTTCTGAAAGAAATTGAGGAAGACACAAAGAGATGGAAAAATATTCCATGCTCATGGATTGGCAGAATTAATATTGTGAAAATGTCAATGTTACCAAGGGCAATTTACACGTTTAATGCAATCCCTATCAAAATATCATGAACTTTCTTCAGAGAGTTCGAACAAATTATCTTAAGATTTATGCGGAATCAGAAAAGACCCCAAATAGCCAGGGGAATTTTAAAAAAGAAAACCATATCTGGGGGCATCACAATGCCAGATTTCAGGTTGTACTAGAAAGCTGTGGTCATCAATACAGTGTGGTACTGGCACAAAAACAGACACATAGATCAATGGAACAGAATAGAGAACCCAGAAGTGGATCCTCAACTTTATGGTCAACTAATATTCGATAAAGGTGGAAAGACTATCCACTGGAAAAAAGACAGTCTCTTCAATAAATGGTGCTGGGAAAATTGGACATCCACATGCAGAAGAATGAAACTAGACCATTCTCTTACACCAGACACAAAGATAAACTCAAAATGGAAGAAAGATCGAAATGTGAGACAAGATTCCATCAAAATCCTAGAGGAGAACATAGGCAACACCTTTTTTGAACTTGGCCAGAGTACCTTCTTGCAAGATACATCCCCATGAAGGCAAGGGAAACAAAAGAAAAATGAATTATTGGGACTTCATCAAGATAAGAAGCTTTTGTACAGCAAAGGATACAGTCAACAAAACTCAAAGACAACCTACAGAATGGAAGAAGATATTTGCAAATGACGTATCAGATAAAGGGCTAGTATCCAAGATCTATAAAGAACTTATTAAACTCAACAGCAAAAAAACAAACAATCCAATCATGAAATGGGCAAAAGACATGAACAGAAATCTCAGAGGAAGACATAGACATGGCCAACAAGCACATGAGAAAATGCTACGCATCACTGGCCATCAGGGAAATACAAATCAAAACCACAAGATACCACCTCACACCAGTGAGAATGTCAAAATTAACAAGACAAGAAACAAGAAATGTTGGAGAGGATGTGGAGAAAGGAGAACCCTCTTGCACTGTTGGTGGGAATGTGAACTGGTACAGCCACTCTGGAAACCTGTGTGGAGGTCCCTCAAAAAGTTCAAAATAGAGCTACCATATGACCAAGCAATTTCACTGCTGGGTATTTACCCCAAAGATACAGATGTAGTGAAATACATCTCATCAAGAGTTAAAAATAGATCTGCCCTATGACCCAGCAATTGCACTGCTGGGGATTTATCCCAAAGACACAGATGCAGTGAAACGCCAGGACACCTGTACCCTGATGTTTATAGCAGCAATGTCCACAACAGGCAAACTGAGGAAAGAGCCTCAGTGTCCATCGACAGATGAATGGATAAAGAATATGTGGTTTATGTATACAATGGAATATTACTCAGCCATTAGAAATGACAAATACCCACCTTTTGCTTTGACATGGAGGGACCTGGAGAGTATTATGCTGAGTGAAATAAGTCAATCGGAAAAGGAAAAACATTATATGGTCTCATTCATTTGGGGAATATAAAAAATAGTGAAAGGGAATAAAGGGGAAAGGAGAAAAAAAATGAGTGGGAAATATCAGAAAGGGTGACAGAACAGGAGAGACTCCTAACTCTGGGAAACGAAAAAGGGGTGGTGGAAAGGGAGGTGGGCGGGGGGTGGAGGTGACTGGGTGACAGGCACTGAGGGGAGAACTTGATGGGATGAGCACTGGGTGTTATGCTATATGTTGGTAAATTGAACTCCAATAAAAAAAAAAGTCACCACAGAAACCTGTAAACAGAGTTCAATATTAAATGATGAACTAACCCAGATGAGATGCATGGGCAGTGAAACAGTTTTCATGTTGACATAGATCCCTAGTCTTCCTTTTACTTAATTTTCCTACTTATTTCATAGATGTCTTTTAAGGCCAATTTACTTTGTGGTTCCTATGCTTTTTTCAGTTTCTAATGTTTGTAAAAGTCCTAGGAGCTATGGAAGTAAAGAAGTCTCTGGCACCTGTTTACTCAGAAGCAGGAAGTGATGTATAAGTCATTTGCATACTGTTTGTTAGCTAGAAGCAATTGAAGAACAGATTTTAGAACCACAGAGGAACACAATTTGGATGTAAGGTCTAAATACAGTTGAAATGAGCAGCCCGGGTGGCTCAGAGGTTTGGCGCTGCCTTCAGCCCAGGGCATGATCCTGGAGACCTGGGATGGAGTCACACATCGGGCTCCCTGCATGGAGCCTGCTTCTCCCTCTACCTGTGTCTCTGCCTCTCTCTCTCTCTTTCTCTCTCATGAATAAATAAATAAAATAATAAATAAATTAATAAATAAATAAATAAATAAATAAATAAATAAATAAATACAGTTGAAATGAAAACTTTTCAGTAGGAGTAGATATGAAGTTCTCCTTTCCCTCTTTTTCCCAAATCTAGAGTCAAAGTCTGTAAATCAAGCAGATATATTGTTGAACCGAGAGAAAAGCAGATGGAAACTGGAGTGCAGACTTGCTCTGCTGTACTTTAGACCTAGAGGGAGAAAGAAAACAAAATAGATGTCCACCCCAGTTTACCAAGACAGAGGATAGGATATTTATTGTGGGGAGAAAAATTCAAAGTTAAAAAAAAAAAGGTTCCTAGATTATCCCTTGATATTTAATAAAAATAATAATACCAGCAGTTACTACTAACACCGTTTGATTTTTTTAAGCACTGTGCTGGAAAATTTCAATAACTTGTCAGACATAATCCTGAAAACAACTCTACCATTTAGGTCGAGGAAGAATTAATTCCGCATCTACTGTCATTTAGCATATTAAAGATAGCAACAACAACAACAAAAAAAAGATAGCAACAGATTCTTGCTTCAGATTTATCTACAAAATTTACAGTCTTCCCTTCATACAACTTTCTTTCTTTCTTAATATCTTAAGTGATATCTTAATAATTAATTAATATCTTAGTATCTGGACATCACCTCAAGGCATAGGAGGTTGTAATGGACACAATAAGTATCTCTCTATAGCAACTGCCCTCACCTGACAGTTTACCAGTCTGGTGATTTTAGTAAAATCTAAAACACTGTATTGGCAGCATAGATCTCATGTTGTTCTGTTGTTAGTGAAACATTTCAGTGTAGCTTGTATGTCTCTGTACAGTTGAGTATACAGTAAATAATTTAAGCAAGGAATCATTACAAGGAGAAATGAAGCAACAACCGAACAAATAGGAATTATAACCTTGAATGAATGAGCAGATTTGTAACATTTTTAAGCAAATCATCCAAAGCAATAAAATTCAGATTTCTTTTGGATTGCTTTTAGGATTGCTGAGAATAGTAAAAACAGATTATTCTGAGACAAAACATTATAAAGAAAAACTCTATTAAAGTTATCAATGAGCAGATGGCCTATAAAAGAAATCCAGAAAAAAAAATCAAGTTATGCATGAAATTTTCCTAGCAACCTTTCCAAGTGTTTAAAAACAGAATAATTGTGGCCACTCTGTTTATACACAAAGACTATTCAATAACTAAATATAAACAAAAATAAGCAATATTTTCATCAGGCTTATGGGTGCTTGAGTGTATGAGATTCCTTTTACTTTTTATTAAGAAGAGAACCTGTGTTTGATGATGAAAAGATCATGAAGAAGCTCCTGGTGACATATCACTCAAAATATGCCCATAAATTGACTAATGTAGAAAATAATTTTCAAGATGTTAGAGACCATAGGGGCACCTGGGTGGCTCAGTCGTTAAGTGTCAGACTCTTGATTTTTGGCTCAGGTCATCATCTCAGGGTTGTGAGATGGAGCCTGGCTTCGGGCTCTATGCTCAGTGTGAAGTCTGCTGGAGAGTCTCTCTCCCTCTGTCCCTCCCCACTACACACACACACACACACACACACACACACACACACACGAGCACTCTCTCTCTTTCTCAAAAAAAAAAAGTTGAAGAGCTGACTGTTACTAAGTGGCTTATATATGAAATGCTGTGTTACAGACAAGTATTACTGTTTATACTGGTGTCCTCATGATCCCTTCTTCACCTGCAATAGTGCTGATAAAATTTCAATGTAGGATTTTTCATTTGTATAAAAAGTGTGGTCAAAGTGAACAATAAATCATTGTTAGAAATTCTTAATTTCTGATTCCTAAACAATTTCTACTTGAATATTCCCATTCAAATATTCTAAGATCCCGATTCTTCACTGTTCATTAAATCCATATTAAAATCACTCAGGGAGGCTATAAAAATTCTGAGCTATGAAAATATGAAATGCAATGATTCTCATCCTTGTCTGTACATTAAGACCAGTTATTTGGGTGCCACTCATATATATTCTCACCCAGGAATTCTCACATACAGCAAGAGTTGAGAAATTACTTCTTTATAGAAAAAACAAAATCCAGTGTAGGAATTATTTTGAAAATAGTTTAAAACCCAAAAATATTAGCTGTGAAAAATTAAAAGGAAGTAAAGTAAAATACAAATTGGGACATAGAAGGGGAGAATTTCAAGAAAGCTTTTTTTTTTTAAGAAAGCTTTGAATAAAAAGAAAACTAACATTCACTACAAAAGGAAAATATTTTATCTTCTATTTTAAACAAAGATTAATAGGAAAAGAATGATTACACAAAGGAAAAAAACAAGAATGACAAGATAAATAAATGGACAACTACATAATAGATTGTAAATCTTGTTAAGAATAAACTGGAGACTCAAATAGTTATTATATTACCTGTATTTCTGACTCCACACAAACCTAAGATTAAAAAATATATATATATATGGTATTTTTAAAATTGTTGCTTCACTCTCTCTCACAAGATCTAAAGTTCCACTTCAATGTCCCCCACGTACCTCTTTTTCCTCCCCTCACTGCCAACCATCATTAGGTATGACCAACTATATAATCTGCTCAGTTTTCAAACCATGGCTGTCATTTGTTCCCTCCTCTATAATACGATGCTGAGGCCCTTTATGTTAATAAGTATGCTGTCAAATTCTGCCATCTTCTGTGGCTGTCGCAATCATAGCTGTCTTACCTAGAAATCAAGCCGTAGGAAGCAACTGTGTTTATTCTTTCTGTAAAATCAACTATACATTCAAGCTGAATACTGTGCTAATTTCTTATAAGTGATATATTCTCCTCAAGTAAGACCACTCTACTCTGTCACTCATCTGCAGATGGCACACAATACAGCTTCTGCATGCTGGCATCTCAACTAAGTCACAATGGTCTTATGGCCATACTCTGGCTTCTGCCTGCTGCTGTGAGGACTCATCACTGTGAGCAAAATGGAAAGGAGAGAATCATTCAGTGCCCAACGGCCTTAGTTGAGCACCGTGAACCAGCAATGCTCACCCGTCTTCAGGTGATGACCAATATTAAATCCACCAAGCTCTACATCCCTGTTTCACTTCAGCATCATTTTCCCTTGCCAAGAATTTTCCCTCTTGCATTATTCACAGTTGTTTCCTCTTCCTACCTTAATATCACACTTCTCTTTTCCAACACAAACTCATTAACTATGCCCTTTGAAACTCCTGTTCCATAACTTAAAACACTTTTTTCTTGTCCAGCATTTTGTCTTTCCTAAGCCAGATTTGTAGGACAATGGATTCTTCTATCATTTTTATGTCCAAGTTTCTCTTTCTCTTCACTCCTTTACCTATTTAGATAGGATGTATCATTCTTGTTTCCAGAACACTCTTATTTTTGTCTGGTACTTCGAAGATGCAGTTATAAATTTAGCACATAAATGATACTTAAATACATGGGACTAGATGAGCTCTTCTAAAGAAAAGGCAAAATGCAAAAAGAAGAGGGAATGAGTGTGTCTTGGGTTACAATTTGCAGCCTATGTATTATATATATAATCTTAAATTATATAAATATATATAGAGAGAGATAGAGGAGAAAGGGAGCCTATTTTTGTACTGTGCAAGGATTTTACACTTATAATGTCTTTTATTTATTAGTCATTTATTAGTCAATAACTCTGTACAATAGGTTTAATACCACATTAAACAAATATGAAAACTCTCAGATATGTTAAATAAATAGTCCTAAATCACACAGCTATAACATGAAAGATTGTTTCTCTGTGGCTTCAAAGATTCACATTTTTCCACTATATTCTGTGTATGAGAGTGTGTAACTGGTTTCTGTATGTCTTCCCTCCCATTCAAGGTACAATAAGCACAAAATAAGTCTACCTGTTGAAAGACAAAAGTAGTATCAACCACCCATTTCTTTCTTTCCCCTTTCTGATTACAGGAAATTGCTTTCACAAAGCAGCCATTCTTTCTCAGGAAAATGATGATTTCAAGCTGCTGGACTATGACTTTACTGCAATTGATTCTCACTAATCAAAATTAGGAGAGGTTTCTGATATTACCAAAACACTGAGATAGGAAAAAATGTGCCAACCCATAACACCTATAATCTATGGCAAGGGCTAAGATCTTTAATTGTGGTCCCATCTGTCAGCTCATGTAGAAAGAGATTAGTAAACCCTTAGCGGTTCTAATGCCCAATTCTTTTCTATGAGGTACAGAAGCTTCTTTCATATTGTTAACTCTACTACTAAGACCTATTTAGAAAAATTTTAAACCTAATAAAATTGACCTAAATGGAGACGAAGCATACTAACACACAGACATATTTATTAGTCTGATTGGTTAGGTGAAGCATACTAATACATAGACACTCATTAACTTTATGACCAAGGCTCATGAATGATAAAAAGCAACCTCTGATCTATTATCTACTATGTTATTCCAAAATATACTCACTTCTTTAAAAAATTAAATATTATTCCAGTTACTTAACACTTTATAAGAAATTATTATAAAACTTAATTACAGGGGTGTCTGGGTGGCTCAACTGGTTAAGCGTCTGCCTTCGGCTCAGGTCATGAACCTGGAGTCCTGGGATAAAGCCCCACATTGGGCTCCCTGTTCAGCAAGGAGTTTCCTTCTTCTCCTTCTGCCTGTTGCCTTGCCTACTTGTTCTCTCTCTCTCTCTCTCAAATAAATAAAACCTTAAAAAAAATACATAAAGCAACCTTTGATTCTGTGGTCAGAATTTCACACAGGCATAGCATAGACAGCTTGTCTTTGTTCTACAATGTCCGTAGTTTCATGCATGAACCCCAAATACTGAGACCTAAAATCTTTTGAAGGATAATTTACTGACAAATCTAATGGTTGATAGTGGCAGTCACCTAAGAACCTCAGTTCATATCTATGTTGCTGGTTCAGGGTTCCCCACAGCATAGTGCCTGGGTTCCATCTCCATGTGTCCTAAACCAAATAGAAACTGTAACATTTTTAAGATCTAGCATTGAAATCACAAAAAAAGTTGCTTCCACCATTTTCTATGGAGACAAACACTATTTCAACCCATATTCAAGAAGAGGGAACATAGATCGCACTTTCTGGGTTCAAGAGTACCAGCTGCATTGTAAGAACAGCACGTGAGAAGGGATTATGTGGCCATCTCTGGAAAATACAACATACTGCAAATATGGTTATGAATTCCATTCACCAGAGAAAAGGGGAAACTTCTTCATGTACTTCTCTTTTCTTCATCCTTTATTCTTAGATATTCACAATTAACTAAGAGATTTCCTACATATTCTCTTTTCTAACTATAGGAAATATGTAGGTATTATAAAATTTAATAATAAAATCTCCATCTTTTATGAATAAATACCTAATTTCAAAAAATTCAGTTTGTGTTGATGTGTAAATCATACTATTTAACAAATCTGTAAGTTACCTTGTTATGAGATGTACATCATATCTACTTAGAGATCATAAAGGCATTTGGAAGAAAATTAAGGCATCATTTCTTTAAAGATCTAAATCACAATTAAAGTAGGAAAAAAAGAAACCACCAAATAAATTCTCAGTAATAATATACATAATATTATTACATAATATCATACTTGAGACACAGTAGTTTGGATATTTCTTTAAATTAGAGTTTATTTATAAAGAGATCTTTAGGAAAACATGATAGCACTATGGAAAACTTCTGGAAAAAGAATTTGGAGGAGGTAAGCTATAGGTAGTACTCACCAATCCTTACAGTTTTATTAAGGCTATTTTTCTATGTAATTTAATTCTAAGTGATTTTATGTTACTATCAATTTCTCTACATTATTATAGTTCTCAGCAATTTACTTTGGCTAACACAGTCCCCAAAGGGAACTATACTGGAACATATATTGCAATTATGAGAGCATAAATGGTCAAAACGTACCTTAAGAAAAATAATAGGTAAAATGGCACTCTTGATTAGACATGTTGGCAATGTGTTTAATTCAATACACTGTTTTCTAAAAAAAATTCTACTTCCTTTGTATTTACCTAAAAGTTTCTAAAATAAAAAAATATCTTAACAAAGAGGGAATATACATCTTTACTCTCATATAAAGACATCAATGTGGAAGATAAGAAAAAAAAACTGTACAAAATCTTTGAGAATTAGATAAGGCTGATTTTTTAAACAACAGAAAAAATAAAATGTACAAAAATTGATAAAATAAACTTCATCAACACTAAAAAAGGTTTGCTTTTGAAAGACATAGCTAAGGAAAGCAAAAAGCAAAGTACAGACTAAGGGAAATTTTTTGCAGACCCAACAATGGGTTTCTATACAAGAGATGTAAAGAGCTCTTACAACCCCAAAATAATAGTATGGCCTACTTAAAAAATCAACAGGATGGATGCAGACACTTCACAAAGTAAGATAAAAACTGGCAAATTTTCATGTGAAAATATCCTAAACATCACTAGCCATCAGAAAAATACGAATTAGGACACTGAAATACAACTAAACACGCATACACTAAAATGGCTAAAGTTAAAATCCTCAGGTGTGCTGAGAAGAGTGAGTAAGGGAAACTTTCACACAATGCTGGTGGGTGTGCAAACTGTTAGCCACTTTTGAAAACACTATATTGTATCATATATAGTAAAACATACATACTGTACAAAATGGCAATCCCATGCTTCTGTACTTAACAAAGAGAGCTGGAAATGTACGTTTATACTGATGTGTATGTGAATATTCATAGCTGCTTTATTCAGAATGACTCAAAGCTGCAAATAAGCCGTATGTCCATCTACTAGTAAATGAAAAAACAAATTGTGTCTCAACACATATATACCAGGTGCACCTGGGTGGTTCAATTGGGTAAACGTCTGCCATTGGCTCAGGTCATAATCTCCAGCTCCTGGAATTGAGTGCCATATTGGGCTTCTTGAGCAGCAGGAAGGATCTCTCTCTCCCTCTGCCCCTCTCATTTGTGCTCTCTCTTGCTCTCAAGTGAATAAATAATTAAAAAGGAAAACAGATAAACCAGAAGTGCATTTCCTATTTTTTTCTTTACCAAGCAATATGGAACCTTTATTTTTAAGGTAATTTCTGTACATCTGGAGCATGAGAGTAATCCTTTTACTAATGGAACTGATTACTAGAATAAACAATGACAAACCAAACTGGCATTTGATGTGAATCCACAGGACTTTAAATTTCAAATCCAGCCAAGAAGTTTGTTACAATCTCTTTCAGCTTAGCATCTGACTGTTCTGAGATCTTTCCATCGGTCCTTATATTGTCCAAGAAGGCTTGGTGCTGGCTGATAACACGAGCCAAGAAAGCATGCTCAAACTTTGTGATCTGGCTGGGCTCCAATTTATCAAGATATCCTCTTACACCAGCATAAATAACAGCCACTTGTTCTTCAACAGCCATGGGAAAATACTGTCCTTGCTTCAGCAACTCAGTCAATCTCACGCCACGACTCAAGGGTTGTTGAGTGGCAGCATCAAGGTCAGAACCAAACTGGGCAAAAGCTGCAATCTTGCGATACTGAGCCAATTCCAGCTTCATGGCACCTGCCACCTGCCTCATGGCCCTGGTTTGGGCAGCAGATCCAACACAGACAAACTGAGTTAATGGCAGGGCGGATACCTTTGTAGAACAATTCTGTTCCCAAGAAGATCTGTCCATCAGTGATGGAAATAACATCTGTTGGAATGTAAGCATTCACATCAGCAGTTTGTGTTTCTATGACTGGTAAAGCAGTCAAGGAGCCACCACCAAAAGAATTGTTCATTTTGGCTGCTCTCTCTAGCAGATGGGAATGTAGGTAGAACACATCACCCGGATAGGCCTCACGACCGGGGGGCGGCGGAGCAGCAGAGACATCCGACGATAAGCAACAGCCTGTCTGGATAAGTCATCGTAGATGATCAAAGCATGTTTGCCATGATCTCTAAAATATTCCCCCCCCCCCCAGAATAAGGAGTCAGGCATCGAAGTGGAGCAGCATCAGAAGCAGTAGCTGACACTACAATGGTGAACTTCATGGCATCTGCATCTGTAAGTCTCTTCACCAACTGGGCAACTGTAGATCTCTTCTGACCAATAGCGACATAGATACAGTATAGCTTCTTCTTTTCATCAGTCCCGTCATTGAAACATTTCTGATTAATGATTGTGTCAATAGCAATTGACGTTTTGCCAGTTTGCCGGTCATCAATAATCAGCTCACGCTGACCACAACCAATTGGCACCACGGCCTTAATTGGTTCGCATGCAGTTTTAAGGAATGATCCCAGGGGCTTTCAGGCCAACTCGCCTATGGATCTTGGAACCAACTGGACCCTTTCCATCAATGGCATTGCCAAGGGCATCTACAACATGGCTCAACAGCTCCTTGTCAACTGGAACGTCCACAGTGGCTCCTGTTCTTTACATGATATATCCTTCCTTAGTTAGTTTATCATTTCCAAACATGACAACACCAATGTTGTCAGGTTCCAAGTTCAGAGACATACCCTTTAAGCCTGAAGAAGACTCTACCATTTCTTCAGCCTTAACATTCCTCAGCCCATGTACACAGGCAATATCATCACCAATGCTTAGGACACGGCCAGTCTCTTCAAGGTCGACAGAGGTATCAGCTCCAAGAACACACTCTTCAAGGATAGAGAACACTTCGGCAGTGCCAGTCTTCTGAAGATGAGTGGTAGAGGCGTGGAGGTTCCTTGCAGCAATGAAGGATGATCCCAAAGCATTTTTGGAGACTAGCCCGGCCCACCGAGGGAGGGTGCAAGCCACGGCCATGGCGACCTGCATGGACAGCATCTCTGCAGTCTCTCTTCGGGGGGTTCCTCTGCAGCTGCAGCCTCCGGACTGACTGGGACAAAATGGCTGAGTGGCCGCATTTCCTAATTTTTAATTTTCAATTTATGTTTTAATTTTTTAAGAATTGTTTTTATCATCAATCTTAATACAAAATATGGTACCTATTACACATACTTACAATGTTAATTTAACCCTATAAATTAATAATAATATATTATGTAGTAGATAATGATATATTAGTATTATAGTAGGTATATTATACATCAAACATATTGTTAATTTGTCTCTAAAAGATTCTTTTTTTAAAAAATATTTATTTATTCATGAGAGTCACACACACAGAGAGAGAGGCAGAGACATAGGCAGAGGGAGAAGCAGGCTCCCCTCAGGGAGTCCGATGCTAGACTCGATCCCCGATCCCAGGATCCCAGGATCAAGCCCTGAGCGTAAGGCAGACACTCAACTGCTGAGCCATTCAGGCATCCGGACTCTAAAAGATTCTTATATGTAATTTAAATTAAATTCATTTTTATTATTTATTTCTTTTAGCTTAATGGAATATTTTTGTGCCAATGTTTAACATTTCATTTTAAATTTCTCTCTCTAAAAAAATAAAATTCTCTCTTTAATAGTATGAATTTTTAAAAATTGTATTCTTTTAGCTGAATTAAACAAACCTTGACCCACTTTGACTTTTAAACATTATATTTGAATCTAATTAGCAATAAAATCTGTTATAAAAGCTAATTTATATGAGGATCTTTTAATCCCCCCCAAAAGGATTTTTCTTTTAAGAGAAACTGCCACTCTTGTCCTTGGGTATCATTAGATTTAACCTATGGGGTTTCTATTTGTTTTGATGTCAATTACTTTAGAAAGAAAAAAATATATTTCCTTAGATACAGTTAATTTATTATTTGAATTTTTGTTGTATTCTAATTGTTTCATCCTCCCATCACATTCTTCACTATTTTATATTTATAGACATCCTTTAACATCTTTCCCTCTAATTTTTCTTTAATATGTGTTTTTATTGTTGTTTTGTTTTGTTTCTGTGCAGATACTCACTATTTACTTACTCCTGTTGCTCTTTCTAGGTAACTCCAAATAGTATATTGGTAACTTGGCTTATCTTACTATCTTATCATTATGTCTATCCACATGATCTTTCTTTTTTTTCTTATTTGCTCCTATTTTTCATTTCTTCTACCTTTGTTTGAATATATCTTAATTTTCAGTAAAGAATTATTCAACCATGTAAATGTTGGCATGTTTTCAAAAAGATAAAATTGAGCAAAATCCTAAGAAAACTGTTCCAGAAGGGAATAGGAGAGAAAGATATCTACTGCAATAATCTTTTTTCTTTTCTTTTTTTTTTTTTTTTTTTTTTTAGTAAATAGCAGGAGGCTACCTAAATGTCTATTATGGCAACAATACTGAAGTAGCATCTGTTAAATGTATGTAATAATATACTACACCATAATGAGACAAAATGAACTATTTGTAGATATTGAATGCAGGCAGGCACATGAAAAAATACATGATTCTTAATTTAAAAAACAAACAGATTTATAGGAAAACATGTTTGTAATCTTACCAAAAACATAAATTAATAGTTCATATTGCCATAAATATACATATAAGAAAATGAACTTCAACTTAGCAGTGCTTTGAAAGAAAACATTTAAGTCATAAGAAAGGGTGCTTATGTGGAGGAGGAAATGGTACTAGAGTTGAGATATGAAGAGTAAAGACAAAAACATAATAAATTAACGAAGAAAAATCATGAGTAAATAAGATATGTAGTACCACAATGCCATGAATTCAATCAAGTCAGTTCTGTGCTTCTGAATATGAATTAACAATACATAATAAAAAAACTTTTTATTTGGCTTTATGCAATGCTTAGAAATTTTTACTGTAATTGTTAATGTGTGTGCATTTTCCATCAACTCTTATAAATAGAAAAAGAGTATCTTACTGGCTTACCTTTATACCTCACAGCACAGTTTCTCAGCCTTCTTCTCTTATAATCCCTTATCTGAATTCATGTGGATAAATGTCCTACTGGCTTTTATTTTCTTCTTTTTTTCATTCTAGATTCTTGTATCTGACAACCATGTGCCTAATAAGGTCTATTATTTGAAAAGTCTGATTTAATTTGCTATTTGAATTTCTTTATTTAGAAGGAGCAAAGCTGCATCCTCATAGTCCACACCTAAAACACTTTTTAAAAAAAGGTTTTAAAAAAATTTAAGGAGGACTTTATTTATTTGAGAGACAGAGACAGAGCATGAGCGGGGGGAGGAGGCAGAGAGAGAGAGAGACAGAAGCAGACTCCCACTTAGCAGGGCATCTGAGGAAGGACTCCATCCCAGGACCCCATGATCATGACCTGAACAGAAAGCAGATGCTGAACCCACTGAGCCACCCAGGTGTCTCTACACACAGGCATTCTTAATAATGCAATAAAATTTTTATTGCAAAAACTATAATTTTTAAATTATAAAGAATCAGAGCCCTCTTAGATAATATTTACATAAATATAAAGCTTACAGTTTCTTTGCTATGACAGTTAATATTTTATTGTTAGAAAATGGATTCACCAGAAAACACCAAAATATACTTTGAATTGGGCAATAAAATGACAATAATCTAAAATCTGGATCGATATGGTTGCACCTGGGTGGCTCAATGGTTAAGTGTCTGCCTTTGCTCAGGTCACGATGATTCAGGGATCTAGTCCTGGGATCTAGTCTTGCATGGGGCTCCCCACAGGGAGCCTGCTTCTCCCTCCGCCTGTGTCTCTGTCTTTCTGTGTCTATGAATAAATAAATAAAATCATAATAAAATAAAATAAAATCTGGATCCATATGCCCTCATAGATTTTTCTGCAATACAAATTATTTATTTGCCTGAAAAAGTCATCAACAAGATTATCTGAAATCAAATGTATATAAATATGTGAGATTGTTCCTGGGCTTTGCATGCAAAATTATCTCTGTGTCTCCATCTCTGTCTCATCATCTAAGTTGATTTATCTACGTTTCTATCCACCTATACTGATAAATAAATTTTGACAGCTTAATTTTCAAGAGTCATTTTCAAGGCCATTTCTGCTCTTTACATTTCCATGCTAGTTTTGGACTCAGCTTGCCATATTTTACACACATGTTCATAAACACACATGCACACAAAAACCACTAGGAATTACACTGAATTTACACCTATGTGGGAAGAATTTATATTTTTGTAGAATAATGATTTCAAAATCATGAATGTGTTGTAACTGTCTACTAAGTTAGGTCTTTTTTTAAAGTGAATCTTGAGAAAATTTTTACAGATTTTCTCATATAGGACATTGCATAACCTTTGCTAGATTTATTTTAATTACCTCATATTTTTATATTAATGTATATGGTAGCTTATGTTGCTTCATTTCAAATTGTATGTTCCTGTAAAAAATAATATAGTTCTCTTGTATGTATCAATTTTGTATCCAGCTACCTTGCTAAACTGTTATTAAATGTAATGATTTCTTTACAAATTCCTTTGATCCCATAAGACCTTATTTACCATTATGTTTTTGTACAAGATGTATCACTTATATTTATGCAACAATTAGTCTGTTGGTTGCTTTTATAAATCAACATTTCCAAATAAAAAACATTTTTCTGCTACAAAAGAATGCTTTTTCTATAAGATTAATCCAATGGTTAAAAATTCTACAAGTTTATATATTTGTGGGAATGCCTTTGTTTCCTCATTTTAGAAACTTTTTTTCTGTGTAAAGAATTCTAGGTTGGTTCATATTTTCTTCAGCACTATTTATTATTGTCTTTTGAACTGCCTTATTTAATATATTTATTATTTATTTTTTATAATAATTTTCATAGTTTTATTCAAATTCCAGTTAGTCAAGACACAGTGTAATATTAGTTTCAGATGAACAATGTAGTGATTCAACACTCCCATATAACACCCAGTACTCAGATAAGGCTGTGTGTGTCTGTGAGAGAGAGAGAGAGAGAGAGAGAGAGAGAGAGAGAGAGATTCTGTGCTCTAGGGGATCATGGCTCTTCTTATAACTGTGTAGGGTTCATCAGATTTTGAAATTTCTCATCCATTTCTTTCCAAATTTATACTTTAAAGTACTCTTTTTTGAGAGTCAATGAAAAGTGAGAGTAAAATCCAAGCTAAAAGTTATAAATGCTTATAATATTTTCTCAACAAGAAATGTTGAGGTATATTTCAACATACACACAAAATGCATATACTATAAATGTTTAGCCTAGTGGGATGCTATCAAAATCATCTGTCTCATTTTAACTGAAAATATAAATGCTTTATGAACAGGCTGACAGCACTTTTGAGATAACTTTACAAAGAAAGACTAATAACCAGGCAGATACAGAATCAGGAACATAAACTTCATTAATTCAGAGATTAACAAAAATAGTGTTTTACAATATATAATGCACCAAGCCCAATTATCCTTGTAAATATAGTAGAAAAATTTGCAAAATAGCAGTGCAAGTTTTTCTAAATAGATATATGTTCTTTATACTAAAAAATCTGAAGAATTTCCATCTCATCTCTAGAAAACAGAACTAGATAGACAGGCTCTCTAGGATGTCTCCAAACTTTTTAGTTCAAATAAAAACAAAAAACAAACAAACAAAACCCAAGGCCATGCTGTCTTCCCAATGCATGAAAGGACCACAAAGATCACCCAGCACTTAAATTACAAATATTGTGTATTATAGGGATATTAGCAGTCATTTAAACCACACTTACAAAAAAAAAATTCAGTTAATGGCTCAACTCCTTATTTTTTTCTAACATACACTTAAAAGGAACTTTAATTTTTTTTAACTTTTTTTATTTATTTATGATAGTCACAGAGAGAGAGAGAGAGAGAGAGAGAGAGAGAGGCAGAGACACAGGCAGAGGGAGAAGCAGGCTCTATGTACCAGGAGCCCGACGTGGGATTCGATCCCGGGGTCTCCAGGATCGCACCCTGGGCCAAAGGCAGGCGCCAAACCGCTGCGCCACCCAGAGATCCCTTAAAAGGAACTTTAAAATCCATATACCTGCATAGTCATATTTATTCTGCTCTTGGATGGAAGGTAGACAAGAAGCAAGCACAATGATTAGGAGTCTGCCTCCAGTGAAGGGCTTCAGTTAAGTAATACACCTGCATTTAAATATCTATTGGAGGCTCCATTTTAGTCCACCTTTCACAAGCACAACATAGTTAAGCAGTTATTTACAGTTAGATGTTCCATTTTCTTTCTTCATTTTATTACAATATACTGTTATAATTAACATTTACTATTTATGTTATGCAGTTCTGCATCCCCCCATTCTGTCTTCTTTTTCCTTAGGATAAATTATTTACCTGAATTATGATATTATATGATATAAACCTTGTTTGGGCTTTTCCAAGTTAGAAAAAGGCAATCTCAGAACCATGATTTTACTACAAAGGACACCTAGTAAATTGTCCCTGGGTTTTGGCTGTCCTGTTTGCTCCAAGTGACTGATTTTCAGACTTACTACAGATAAAGAATCTCATCTGGAGTCTGCTCACTTTATTCATGCCAACTTATAAGGAGCATTCAGATGGTCTCATAATACATTTTAATTGAAAATGTTATTGAGATTATTATCAATTGACAAACAGTTGAAAGAAATTCAGAGAGAATTTCCTATACTCTTAAGCTAGTTTTCCCCATAGTTAACACCTTGCAAAAGTATGGCACAGTATCATACTGATAATACTTTGGGAAAACTTGAATTCTGTTAACTATCTAATTCCTAGTAAGAGGGTCCCACATTATCATTATCTGAGATATTTTATAGACAATGTCCAGGAGGAACAGCATAAAAGAGAGACAGAGTGAGCATGTCCTTCCTCTGCACTCCCAGAATGCACACTGCTCACTGGCCCAGTCTCTGGCTGTGAGCTCCTGACACCCTGAAAATTACCAATAAGCCCTTCCTAACATAGGATTCACTGGTTTGAAAGGAAAAATGTGGCTGACCTGGAAACTGGAAAGCCTAAGTATTCATCTGTCTCTTTATCACCTTTGAAGGCAGTTATCATGTGACTTTCAGGAAGAATTATAATTCTGCTGAGACCTAAGACTGAACCATAAGCAGCAAGTATACTCAAATGCAAATATGGTCACCATGAGGGCATCCATCAAAGATAGGAAATTACTGCTAATCAAACAGGGAAGCCATTAAACCAGGTGCTCTAATGCCTTGGTATCCTTTGTAAGCAAACCGAAACCTTAGAGTCAATGCACTTGAATTTACGGAGAAACTTAGGAACAACCCACCACAAACAGCCAACAAGCCTTCCCAGAATAAGGCAATCACCTTAGCTATACCCAATGAAATAATGTCCTTGCTTTGCTTTGGCTTCTTCTCTATAGAACCCTCTTCCTAGTTCCTGTCCACATAACACTCCTAATAACTACTCAATTCCAACTGATGTATGTTCCAATATACCACTGAAATTTTGCATATGCCTCAGTTTATCTTTTAAACATTGCAAATATTTGCAACAGGCTGCACCCAAGTATCTAGGCTCCTCTGGCTGGGCAATTTCCCATCAGACACGTTTTCTCCAGGTTAGGACACAGCAAAACCCTGAAAATTACCCTAACCCTGTGCTCCCTAACACTGTGCCAGCAGGACACTGATTATTATTGCATAGGTGGCACTATACCTCAGGACCACAGGCAAGTGAGGCCCCACAGAACACCTAGCAGCATTAGCCAAAGGGTAATACTATTTTTACCCTAAGATTTTCAAATGTACTACAAATACATCTAGTCAAATTTACATGGTAAATTTAAGGTGTTACTTTTAAGACTGTAGACTTCGTGAATTATCATAGATACTCCAATAGGCTGGATATTGGAATCTTTGTGTTTGAGAGTTGGAGACGGGGCCAGTAATTTCAGAGAATGATATATCCCTCATTCAGCACACCCTTGTCTTAGTGCCCACATTCCTTCCACTTCTGATAATTTCAGTGGAATAAATGACAAACACCTGCTGCAAGTAACCTAAGCATTCCTCAAAAAATTAAATAAGCATCTACTGGAGAAGCAGAACACACTCTAAGTATACGAGGCTTTCTGATGAGATTTTATTTTGCCCACCTCCCATTTGCCATCAAGTTTGTCATATTTGTTAGTCACTTAGCATATGGACCAGTAATAAACAATGTTGGCCTTACTCCAAAGAAGCAAAAACTTTAAATTAGATAGTATGGTCAGATTCTATAAAGCAATTTTCTTTGAATGTTAAGTCTTTCTCATAATGAGAGCTAGAGTTTCTGAAAGTGCTAAATAATCTGAGAATTTAGTTAATTTGAAAAAAAAAGGACCAGAAAACTGTCATAGTTGATAAGAATTCAAAACTACACATACACAGTAAGCTCATAAATTATCCAGTGTTGTGATACTTCTATTCATATGACCTCCATCAGGTCCTGTCACTCCAAATAACAAATTTGGCTGATACCTAAAAGCATTAAAAATGATTTTCTGTTGTTGTTGTGATAGGGTTGGTGAAACAGTTTCACATAATTTTGATGGATTTTCCTCCCTAAAAATGTTCCATCAAACATCGTATTTGGTGCAACAACAACAACAACAACAAAATACACAGGCAAAAGAGAAGGAACATGTTTTCCATTTCCATAGTTATCAGTATTCTATGAATGCTTTTCTTTTTCTTCAGAATGATCACTTTTATTTTTCAGCCTTTACTTTTATATTGTTTTACTGTTATCAAAAGTCCAACTCATTGGTTTTTGTGCATCGAGAGAGCCATCTCATATACAGACCACTGAGGTGAGGTGTCTTGCTGTTAAAAATCACTGAAATATAGAAACTGCACAAACTGATGTAGATATTGGAAAACTATGGCTGGCTTTATGTTTTGAACCTAACAGGTACCGATAAGGGAGGAAAAGTATATGAAGCACTTGGAAATACAGGAAAAATGGATGATACCTACAGTCTAGACATTTTCACATAATAAACTATGATCTCAACCTACCTATATGCCATGTCTCATCAGCAACCACTACACTCTCTATGCTTCAAGCATTGCATCTATTATCCCCTTTGAAATACTCTCTCTCTCTTATTTTAGTTAATTCTATTCATTTAGTCAGTCATAGCTGATAACCTGGAAAAATCGATCACAATAATGCTGCTAGGGGAAAAGGTTTGGGGAGTGTTAAAGGGGAGGGGAACCCCAAAAGTGTTTCTGAGGAGTAGAAAAAAAAGACCAAGATTAATTGTATTTATCCAAGAACCAAAGTTAGAACTTCACAAATACACAATGTGTTTCAAGAAAAGTACAGTACAGGATTTCTCTACAAAAGTTATAGTACAGGGGGCAATGATAATGAAGTGGATGAAAGGAAGTAGACTTAAACCATGGAAAATGAATGAAAAAACCTAGTTATCAGGTTAACTAATCTTTTAAAGGGCTATAAGAGATTTAAAATGAGAAGACTAAGTAAAGATAAATTTTAAAATTCTTACACATAGAAATCCAACGCTAGAGGACAGTATTTCTCTTTAAGGAATGATTAACATTGAACTAGTTTTAATTATCTAAAAAAGTTAACTGTATCTTCAGGAATATGGTATAATAAAGGTATGGTACAGCATGATATAGACATTTCCCTTACTTTGGGATTAACTAAATAATATTTGTGAACAGATGTGTGTGTATAAATTATAAAATTATGATGTTACTTTTAAGACCTTAAGATTTCATAAAAATTATGTTTATAATATATCATATACACACACATATCTATACACACACAAATGGTACACGTGCACACACACACACACAGCTTAATTATTCTCCCTCTAGCTTTTGGCACTAAGGAAAAACTGATGTCTATGCTTATATGATACAAGTATGATCTGGTAAGTGGTTGAAAGTTCTATTTCTTAAGACATATCTGGTTTATTTTACAACTATAACTTATCAGTTTCACATAGCTATGGCAACAAATTACCACAACAGTCTAACCTTAACACAACAGAATATTTCTTTTTCTTTCACAGTTCTGAAGACCAGAAGCCCACAATTAGTATCACTGGAATGAAATCAATATGTTGACAGGCTGTGCTCCCTGGAGAGGTTCTAGGGGAGAATCCTTCCTTGCATCTTCAGACTTCCACAGGCTGCCAGCATTCCTTGACCTGTGGCCACATGGCTCCAATCTCTGCTTTTGTGTGTCAGGTGTAAACTATCCCTCTGCCTGCCTCTTATAAGGATACATGTGATTGCATTTGGATAATCCAGGATAATCTCCATGTTAAAACCCTTAATTACAAAAAAAGATGTAAAACGACATTCATTTTGCCATTTAAAGTAGCATTCATAGATTCCAGGGTCTGGGAAGTAGATATCTTTTGCAGAGGGGTTATTTTAGCCTACCACACCCACTAACCACTTAAGTCACCTTTGGGAATTTACTCAAACTTTCTAAATCTTAGTGTCTTCCTCTATAGAGTGCCAAAAATACAAGTATTTACCTTTGAGTGATTAATAAAATCAAGAATATAAAAACAAGTGTAATCTTGACGCATGATAAATATCAGTCAATATTATCTATTATTGTCATTATTTCTATGTTTGTTCCATTGCTTTTTTTTCACTAACTTATTACAAATGTGTTGGCTCTCCACTATGAAGAGGATATTGCATTATTACTGGTCCACTCTTGACAAGATGTGTGTCTTTCCCTATTTCCCAAGCCATTTCTACACCTCCTGACCCCAATCCCCTCCACTGGTAACATCAAGTCTCAAGCTGTCAAAAGAGAATATTAACAGAAAGCCACTTGTAACATGATTTTTGGTTAATGACTGCAGAAATTAGTTCAAGATTTCCACCAGTAGTACCAAAGTATGACCTCACTGAACAAAGTTAAACTAGGGGCACTTGGATGACTCAGTCGATTCAGCATCTTCCCTGGGCTCAGGTCATGATCCCAGTGTCCTGAGACTGAACCCCACGTCGGGCTTCCTGCTTCTCCCTCTCTCCCCTGCTGTCTTGTTATCTTTGTCACTCTTTCTCAAATAAAGAAATAAATATCTTTAAAAAAAAAGAAAAAGTTCAACTAAAAGACTGACTGTTTTACAAGACTGATTACCATGTTTTATAGGGTGTGTGTGTGTGTGTATTCATATAGTCTGAACTTATTTCTGAGTTTTTGAATTTGACAATAAATGCTTATTTTGTAATAGGAAAATTTCAAAATAGTAGAAAATACGCATTATTGAAGGGTTAATCCTAAAAGATTTCTATGAAAGGAGTAGTGCTGATAGAGTTTTTAATCTTCCTACATCTCTACATAAAAACCAACTGCATTCTAAACTAGTCCCCACTGTCATTCAACTTGTGTCATTCTTGTATTTCAAGTATGAAATACAGCCTTTAATGGATATTTCTTTGCATAATTATGTATTCTCACTAAACAGTAGGATACATGAAAGTTTATACTGCATTTGTTTTATTTGTTGTTATAGTCTCAGTTCTTTGTCAATAGCAAGCACTAAATATTTCTGAACAAAAGCTGAATTCATAGCCTCCATCCTCTGTTCTATTTTTCCTTTATTCAATTATGTTAGTAAAATTAAGTGGTCAATTTACATGCAGAATAGATACTGAATAACTCACAGAGAAACTTTAATACTCATATAATGAATATGTAGACAATGCCTTTGACCCTATAGTTGAATTTTTTTTCATTTCATTTTACCACATAAATGATAATTAACTTTTAGGCATTTATATATTTAAGTTACTTTACAAAATTAACCACTGCATTCTTTTTCTAGATTATACACCAAATATTTTCTAAAAAGAGAATTATGACCAATACAATTTCAAGAAGCAAACAAATGGTGCTGTTTTTCCTTAAAAAGAAAAATTTATTAGTGTTCGACAACAGAAAACAGTTACATTTCATCTGGTAAGAGTAACACATTAAGCCTCATTACTAAATAAATCATTTTTGTCACTATTCTTATTAATTTTGGGGGGAGGTTCACTCAAATTCATCCTAGTAATTAAGAGTACTATTTTACTTTAACACATTTTTTCATTTCGTACTTTTTGAGGAAGAAAAAACCTTTTATATTTCTACTGATGAAAAGAACACCTATTAAATTTTTCAATATTTTTTATACAAGAAAGTCTGTAAACAAATGTAATTTAAAAATCATGATAAAGACAGGAAGGTAAGCAGATTCACTGAACTACAAAAGGGAAACAATTCACTGTGGTTAGAATGCCCCAGTTCCAAAAAATAGGAGAAACTGAAATACATGCCTTGGTTAACAATCTCACAACATGGGGAATTTACCTTTATAGTTACATGAACGCAAAATAAATGTTCTAAATGTTTGCATATTGTGGTATGTTTTGGAGCTACATCTAGATAAATGTGATTTTGCTTTGATTTCCATGGGGTTTCTTCAAAAGGGATAGCATTTGAATCATTTCACATTTACCAACTACGTATATAAGAAAATACAACTCTCTGGAAGATGAGTCTGTGTGTGTGTGTGTGTGTGTGTGTGTGTGTGAATGCAAACTGTATACAGGAGGGGAAACAAGTCATGAGTCTATTTATTTTAAGACAATGTGTTTCCTAAGGGTGTTTCCTCAGGTGAAATTGATTGATTACACACATATTTCATTTTATAGGAGAATGTGGAAATTCTGACACCTGGTGAAGGAAAAGTCATAGAGCGCTGCTGTGATTGGGGGGAGGTAAGAAATGGTAGTGACCACCTGGCAAGGTGGCCAGATACGCATGTCATTACATAAAAGAGACTGATCTTCATCTAGAACAAAGGAGAAAAATGAGTTTATAAACTATAAAGGTAATAGAAATTTGATTAATGAGATTGTCATTTAGTACATAAAGGTAACAAAACTGTTACTTTAGAAGATAAGATATAATAACTGAATTATTTAAATAAAATGTCAAAAATCCTATAGCATAAATTCTTTAGAAATCCAATAACTCTAAGATTAGTTAAAAACATGGCACTGGTACTGAAATAAATGTTAGGGCATGTACAAATGGGGAGAGATTAAAATTCTATTTAAATCTTATTTTAATATATGGCATTTAAATAATTTATATATAAGATGAAGGCATTATATGTATCAAAAACCAAATTAAATTATGTATTAAACTGTAAAAGGTCTCTGAAAGATTTTAAGTAGGATAGATTTTATTTGCTTGCAAAATGGATGAAATTTGTCTCATTTAAAATGTTTAAGTAGGGGATCCCTGGGTGGCTCAGCAGTTTAGCCCCTGCCTTCGGCCCAGGGCATGATCCCGGAGCCCCAGGATAGAGTCCCACATCGGGCTCCCTGTATGGAGCCTGCTTCTCCCTCTGCCTGTGTCTCTGCCCCCTCTCTCTCTCTCTCCCTCTCTCTCTCCCTCTGAGTCTCTCATGAATAAATAAAATATTTAAAAAATAAAAATAAAAAAAATAAAATGTTTAAGTATAGGTCTTACATAGATTGATCTTAAACTAAATTTATCTCTGTGATTTTTTTTGCATGGGTGATACTTAGAAATATGAAAGTATTCTAAGATTAAGAGAGGAAATATTATATAATTCTTTCAGCAGGTGGCAGGAAACCAGGCAGGACTGGTGTAAGACAGAGGACAAAACAGGGAAGACATAACACAGCAGAAATTTGGTGACCAAACCGCTTATGGGTGCCTACACAATTCAGGAAAAAGAGAATGAGGCTGGATTTTGGATAGTAGATGTAAGGCATAAAGTACAAATGGATCACAAAGCAAGACTGACCTGACTCTAGTCCTTAAATGTTGGAATGAAGACTCCTTTTGCACAGCCTGCCTCAAAGCCTAAGATGGCAGAGAGTAGATATGCAGCCCAAGTGGCCTCAGCTACCTGGACCATGTGTCTTAGAAAGAGATGAGACCTCTGTTTACCTCTCCAGTTATTACTAGATGTCCTCCTCTTGGAACTGGTACAGAGACAAAGAATGGCACAGACACATGGGGGTGGCAAGGGGCTTGGAAATCTAGGCTGGTGGAAAAAAAAAAAAAAACACTGAGTGGTTGAGTGGGAGTTTAGACTCACTCAGGAAATGCAAGCAGAGCACTGGGTAAGATTGAAAGAACTAAGTGACTAAAGGTCTTGGTATGGCCACAAACTGAAAAATATTTTCTTCTCTTTGCTTAATGGTTGAACCCAATGCACGTAACACTTTCTTTTTAAAATTGGTAGAGTTGTAAAATTTTAAAGTCACTAGGTTAATTATATTTTTTATTTATTTGACTTATCTGTTTTATTGACTATTTGGTTACAATTATATATATATATATATTTCATGGAATATATATATATACATATTTCATGGAACACTTAATTCCTATTTGGAAATATTACAGAACATCTACAAACTATTAAAGACTTTCGGATGCACTATCTTTTAGCTGTTATTTTAACTTGTAACCTCCAATTGTTTAGAGAGGAGCATGTCCAATTTTCTTGGTATTCTGAAGAGCTTGGTCATTAATTTCAAGTAAATCTAGCATGCTTTTATGAAAAGAGCCTTACTAAATTGAAAATGATAGGATTTATTTACCTAAAAATCTCTAGGAGACAGGCAAACTAATTAAAATATTATCTCACTTTCCTTATGTCAGCAATGTATTTCACTTTGATACTATAGTACATTTTGATACTATAATATTTTTCTATATTAAAAATTAAATATGCTCAGTATCTAAAAATTTGCAAAACTGAGAATATACATTCCAGCTAATGCAAAATGCCAAACACAGAAAAGAGCAAGAAAGAACATTCCAGTATCTGAAAGAATGATGACAAGGCAAATG
Organism: Nyctereutes procyonoides; assembly: GCF_905146905.1. NCBI lineage: Eukaryota > Metazoa > Chordata > Mammalia > Carnivora > Canidae > Nyctereutes > Nyctereutes procyonoides. The sequence goes on from NW_026575130.1 coordinate 2,399,796, forward strand.
GTAGGCCTTTAGTAAGATTTTATATTTTGAGAAACATTGTTTTCTATCTAGTAATACTGTAATAGTTGCTAAAGTGTATCACTTAATATTTGCAAAGTTATTTTGTCATTTTAAAAAACCCAAATGTATTTGTCAAAATGTAAGCACATTTTTCAATTGTGTACACTTTACAGATGATACTGACTGATGTCTAAAGCTAATGTTATTTTGTTTTCCTAGTGATATTCTCCCTCATTTAAAGTCACAAAAGAGGTTAGTTTTTTGTTTTGTTTTGTTTTGCTTTTTAAAGATTTTATTTATCCATTCATGAGACACACACACAGAGAGAGAGAGAGGCAGAGACACAGGCAGAGGGAGAAGCAGGCTCCTCGCAGGGAGCCTGAGGTGGGACTCGATCCTGGGACTCCAGGATCACACCCTGAGACAAAGGCAGACACTCAACCACTGAACCACCCAGGCATCCCTGGTTTGTTTTCTTTTGTTTTGCTTAAATTCTAATAGCTCAACATTAAATTCTTTTCAATATGTGTTTTGAAATACTTATAATTTTTCTAAATATAAAAAGGGCTCTTTATTCCTTTATGCATTATTAAGTAATATGATGGGTAAATAACACACTGAAAGCCTATTATTTTGCAGGCTCCCTTTCACTGTGGGAACATTGCAATGGATATCATTTATTTCATCCTATCAGCCTTTATACTGTACAGTGCTAGTGGCTAAAAACTCCAAATCAAAGCATTAATTCCTCCCTCACTTTTTGTTTTGATTTCTACTATATTTATTTACATAGTTTCTTCTTTCAAAAATTATTTCTTTCTTCCACAGATTTGAGAATTACACATAAAATCATTTATCTGCACCCTCATATCGTTGTCATGGCCAGTAGCAGTAATCTGAAACTTCAGAAGGAAGAGTGTGAAAGCTTTCTGGATCTAGGTCGGAATTTTAATGCTGTTTACAGTCTCTGTCAATTCCGCCCACGTTTACAATCTAGAGAACTGATATTTATGGATTACACTTATTATTTAAAAAAAAAAAAGGTTGTTTTTGGTCTAAAAGGATTTGGCAATGTTTGGCAAATGTGTACTTGAAACTATACCTCTATACTTGAAGATATGCTCTTGATGCTACCCAAGAAGTAACAGTTTTCTGTTTTTACAACTGTGAAAAAAGTAGACTTTATAAATTCTAACTACGTTTATTATAATTTTGAGTAAGGGACAATATGAGTCAGCTGCCCAAACAGGGTAGATCCAGCAGTTTCAGGCAGAATGCTGTTACACTTAAATGAATATCACTACTCTTGAAAACTCTGATTAGCCAAAGACAACAAACTGAAAACATCCTTTATGCGTCTAGGCAGCCATGGGTTAAAAGAGGTACACTTGAAATTAATATGTCACTTATATCTTAATAAAACAAAAAACTAGGACACTTGAGTGGCTCAATGTTTAAGCATCTGCCTTTGGCTCAGGGCGTGATCCCAGGATCCAGGATCGAGTCCCACATTGGGGTCGCTGTGAGGAGCCTGCTTCTCCCTCTGCCTGTGTCTCTACCTCTCTCTCTGTGTCTCTCATGAATGAATAATTAAATCATAAAGAAAAAAAAAACCTATAAACCTAAGAAATGTTATAAGGGACATCTGTGTTTTCCTTGTTCTTCCTCTTTGTCATACACCATATGATGTACCACAGTCTATGTCATTTGGTACTGTGTAGTGGAAATGTACAGGCTACTGGAATTGGAAATTTTCAGCTCATATGTAATTCTCTCACTTTTTTTAAGCAAAGAATAATACTTACTGTATAGAAATTACACTTACTCAAAAAATAATTAAGGTATTCCTAATGCCATATGGGTTCCACCATTCTTGTTGTCCTCATGTTCCAAATCTCCTTGTTTGGTTTTGGTTTTGGTTTTAGTTTCTGTTTTGTTTAGTTTTTGAGAGAGAGAGAGAGAGAGAGAAAGAGAGAACACATGAGTTGTGGGGGTTGGGGGTGGCACTGGTGCAGAGGAAGAGAAAGAATCTTAAGCAGACTCTAACACTCAGTGCAGAGCGCCACGCAGAATTCGGGCTCACTCTCACCACCCTGAGATCATGACCAGAGCCAAAATCAAAAGTCAAATGCTTAAGTGACTGAGCCATCCAGGTGCCCCCTCCCTGGGGTTCTGTCATTATGCCCACACCTCTGGGTCAGGATATCATCTGAGTGTCCTGTGGCAAAGGGGACAATGGGTTCACTGACTGACCAAACCATCCTGATGACTCCAACACCATGACGAATGAATAAACCATTCTCACATTCCTGGGACTTCAAAGTGTTTATTTTACAGCCTAGGAAAGCTGTCTGGTGTGGGTGGAATGCCAAGGAAAAAGAAGATGAAAAGAAGGTTTGCAATTATCTTTGCAAAGCTCAATCCAGGCCAGGCTTTGGGCTTTGCAACCTTCGCAGAGTAAAGGAAGTGGGCCTGGTAAATAGATTTTGTAGATGTGGCTGGTGATTTAGGGGCAGGGCGACATGAGGGGGGTGTTTAGTTTCCTCATAATTGAGTATCTCTGCTTTTATCCATGCTATCTTCCAGTTGCTGAGAGTTTGGTTTTTTTTGTTTTGTTTTATTTTTCTGTTTTTTGTTTTGTTTTTATAATTTCCCACAAACACAGTAGCTAGCATGAAAATCAGTTACTTCCTGCTCTTTTTCCTTCCCAAACTAAGAACTAGCAGAAGTGTTGGCCAGAGTTCCAGCAGTAACCAGATAGTCTGGTCACTTTTTTGTGTTTCTGCTCCTCCCTGCAATGAGTATGATTAACAAGACGGGAGACGGATGAGCGGTCCCCACCGATGTTCTTGGTCAATTCAACTCCCATCTTTTCCCGTATCTTTCCTCCATCTCTCCTTCACTCATTTTTCTAGTTGTCCTCTGTCCAAACTTCATTAAGGCAGAGAAACAAATCTTGTGTGTTTGGTTTGGGTTTGTGGGTTTGTGATCCAGACATCTGCTGCCCTGACCTGACTATCACAGCTAAATCTGAGGTACAATAGCCATGCATTTGAATCATGTAGGAGTTAAACAAGTGACACCCACCTTCCTTTATTCTCCATGACTCTGCCTTTTTTGATTTCCTTAAATCTCAAGTTAAGGATGTTTTTATTTACATTAGAATTGATTATATTACTATAAGTGTCCATTGCTTATTATTTCATCTATAATTTTTTAAAAAAGGCTGGAATTTTGTCCTTCATGGATGACTTACCCTTGTGGTAAGTCTTGTGGTGCCTTCAGTTTCACATTTTCCCCATGTTTGTCAGAACTACAGAAAGAAGAGTTAGACCTTAAATTCCTCAATTTAAGTGCTCTCACCTGAGTTATGAAAAGATTATGTTCTTTGTATTATTGCAAATTATCACCTACTGATAGTATGTGACTATTTTTACAATTTAGAACTCTCTAGTATTTAATCCATAGAATTTCCTACACTTAATATAAAAACAATCATTGATTACGAACCTACCAGTGTCAAATTTCTTGCTAAATGCTTCATAAGATTAGCTCATTTGATTCTCATAAATAACCCCAGAGGGTAACTTACTGTTAGCCCCATTTTGATTTTTTTTTAATTTATTTATTTATGATAGTCACACACAGAGAGAGAGAGAGAGGCAGAGACACAGGCAGAGGGAGAAGCAAGCTCCATGCACCGGGAGCCCGATATGGGATTCGATCCCAGGTCTCCAGGATCACGCCCTGAGCCAAAGGCAGGCGCCAAACCGCTGCGCCACCCAGGGATCCCTAGCCCCATTTTACAGGGGAGACCAATGAGACTCAGAAAGCAGAGGTAATTTGCCCCAAGTCGACAGAATTTATGGGGAAGGTATTTGAATTCATATCTAGTTTGAACAACTCTAAACCTGTGTGCTTTATATGACATACAGTTTGGGAATATGTTTGCTTTTTAAAATTATGATTTTACTTAAATTTGCAACTAATTCTATGACTCTTTTTAGAATTTACAAATATTATTGGAGCTTAGTGACTTCAGAAAACTCACAAATCTAAGTAAGAATGTAGTGTAACTGCCCAACATCACTCAGACACCCACTTCAAAGACATTCATCTGGAATAAACATATTGCCAGCTGCATGACACAGCTACTAGTAAAACAACTGAACTAGATAAGAAACCAGGCCACTCCACCCATGAAGTTCCCCTTATAGAAAGCTGTGGGTGACCTAGATAACTGACCACCAAGTGATCCGCTTTTCCCTTCCTGTGCCCTAATTCTTGCTCTTATGTTTTAAATTCACCAGTAAAGAGTAAACTCACAAAACCCTAAGCATCCCACCCTTAACCTCAATAAAGGCAGAACCCCAGGTTCCCTCCTCCTATCCCTCTCCTCCCTCTTCCTCTTCCTCTACCAGTGACCTATGTGGACCCTGATATGCCAGGTGTATGCTATAGGACTTTTATGTAACAAATCTTGGTTTCTCAAAATCCCTTGCTGGTTGTTGCTGAGGTGCATTTTGCAATCATAATAAGAACCACAAGGGCCAGTCTAGCCACAAGAATGGCTCTGAAAGGGGGAAATACCCAGGAAAGTTCACCTCAAGAAGGAGGGACCTAAGTGAGTGCCCCAGGCACTTCTAGCCTTAGGCAACCCATAAACAAAGAAGTATCAGTTTTGTTTTTTTTTTTTTTTTTTTTTGTATTTTGTATTTCAGTTTCTTAGCCACAGATTGCCTTCCAAATAATAACAAAAAAATTGTTAAAGAAGGTCCTAAATCACCAGTCAGGTAGAAAATGAAATAAGAGTTAAGACTATTTTTAACAGTATAACCTTGAGCATCTTTAAGCAGTTATCTATACACAAGGTTTCTAGACATTGCCTCTGCCTCCTAGAATTCAATGAGACAGCGCTAGGAAATCACTTAGCACAGTGCCAAGAACACGATGAGTGCTTAACAAAGGGCAAGTATTATTTCTTATCATTTCATCTTTATGTTTCTCACAAAATATGCAAACCTTCCATTATTCATAGAAAAAAATGTTGCACAGTCAGAACTCAAAAAATAAAGTCAAATACACTGTTTGACAGAACTTTCTCCTCCTACTCTAAGCTGGTTAAACGGATGATATTTTCAATAGGAAAAGGAAAGTATTTATTTTACTTTCAAAGCTGGCAATTTCCCAGTTTTAAAGATTTCAGAGTCATGATTACAATTTATTAACAATTCTCACTGCCTTATGCTTTTTCTCTTCTTTGGAATTCTGGTTGTAGTACTGAGGCAGCCACATATGTTATACAGATATCTGACAAGGCAACACTCCCCCAGCCTTAGCTGTAGCATGCATGCCCCAGTGCTTCTTGTTCTCCTGTGCAATTCAAGAACATTATCATGGGAGCTGCGGGAGCTTCTTGGGGAAAGAAAAAGGATATCTTGGATGACAAGAAGGACAAAGAGAGACTGAAGTTTGTGATCAAAGAACAACAAATGAAGAAGGCTTCATTTCTTAAGACTTAGAATTGAACGGAAATATTCAGTTTCCATATAATGTTTCCTGAATAAATGTAGTAGGCAAGAGTTTGTTTATATGGTTCTTCCCTTTAATTTCCCCTTTCCCACTGCCTCACAGATCTATCAAGGTCCAAGTGTCCAGAACACGTTTGGGTCATTCCTCAAGCACTCCAGGACCCCCTATGTGTTCAGTAATTCATCCAACACCTCCTCCCCCACTGCACATATACAAAGAATGCCAAGGCATCTAAGATAACCATCTTGTGATTAGGCCAGTTTAAAGTGTTGTGAACAATCCTCTATCCTTTAATGTCATGATGTTCCCTATACTAACTTTAGCAGTGCTATGGTTATAATTTTGTTAGGGCCATTAAGGAACTATTGTGCCTCTCACCCCATAAATATCTGTGATGATGGCACAATAATCCTAAAACCAAGGAATTTTAAGAAAGATCATCAAGCGGTCATATCTTTTTTTATTCCAAATAACCATGCTTCAATGTCAAAACAAGGACTAAGGTGAAGAAGATGAGCAGATAAGATCAAGAGAAATTTCACATCAACATGATTTGGCTTAAAGATCTTTCATGTATTTATTTGCTTCAATAAGCTAATAGCAACTGTAAGCAAGGAGGAAGTGATGGGGTGGATGATGTGCACCAGTGTAGGAATGACCAGTCTCTCCCATTGCCTTAATCACTGCTTAATCTTAGCTGACATGCCTAGTGGTCTCTTCTTGAAGATCTCTTTCCTATTTTCTTGAAGGTCAGGTGTCCCCTCAAGGTCAGCATGTGGCATACCAAAAGCAGCTCAGCCCACTCAAGAAAGATGCAGGAAGTCAATGTCAATGTTCATCATGTCTGGCATGCTAGACTGCCCTCTATGCTAATGGGAGTCTGGGTGCTCTGGATATGTCTCACATTCTATTGATTTGTAGTAGCACCTGCCATATTCTGACTGGTGACAAAGACTCTCTCAATGACCAGACTTTAAACAGGTTCCTCTGAAGGTGCTTCCGTCTATGCCTCATCCTTTGGCTTCAGTCAGTTGTAGGAAGAATCCTACTAAGTCAGTTAAATGAGCTTCCCTTCACCCTTGATCTTACCACCCTTGACATCTGATCAAATTCCTTATTTTTTCTCTTAATATCTGATCACCTTGATCTGCCTTCAGCAAATCCTGTTATGTTGGTTTAGCAAGAATCCCCCTACCCTTGATATCTTCTCTTAGTAATTTTCCATCCACCAATTTCCAACCCCTCACCCATTCTGCTCTTAGGCTATAATTCCCCAACCGTGCTTACTGTATTCAGAGTTAAGCCTGATCTCTCTCTCCTCAATTGTTATAGTCTCGATACCTATCACAATAATCCTGATAAAGTCTTCCTTATCATTTTCACTAGTGTCAGAACTATAATTTTCTTGAATACCAATTACCTCCAAAGTAACATAAAACCTTACATAATGGATTATAGTTTATTTATAAGTGATTCCTCTCCTTAGCAATGCATGTAAGAACTTTTCAGTACTTTTCAAAATATGTTCATAATTTTGGAGTACAGCAGGTATTTATCTCTTCCAAGCAAGGTAGCCATATGCGAAGGCAGCAGGAGGTAAATATGTTTCCAAATTTAACTACTTTTGAGGAAAACATGTTAATAGGCAAAGGAACGTTTTTGTTGGGAAAGTATATTCAAGCATAGCAAACAAAGTTTTACTCCTATCAAAACGCAGCATGAGGTATTCTTAAAAAAAAAATCACTCATCATTCTATGGTTTGTACATTCATTTTTATTTTCATTATTAGGATGTAAAGGACCCAATAATAATGTAATTTCAAAACTTGAACTATAGGGACAGAATGTGTATTCAGCATTCTGTTCTGAATATTATTTTATTCACTTAAATTAAGACACTTATAGGAATAAGGCCTTTAGGAGCTCTTAAAATTATATTTACAACCTTCAAAAATCTTGAATTGAGAACACAAATTTTCATTAAAATGTAATATCAACTGTACTAGAATCAAGGCCCACATTTCATTAAATTTCATGGAAACAAATGTGACCTCACTTTTTCTAAAATATATTTGCATTTTTCTTATGCCCTTGGAAGTTTTAACAATGGTATTAGTATATAAGCAGCACTTTATTCATCTTTATGCTTATTAAATCCTTGAGAAGTCTCAAAAAATAAAATGGAATCATTTTATAACATTAGTACTGAAAAAAAATGTAAAAGCATGTGCAATTGTACAAAATCGTCACAACGGACCTATGTAAATATAGCAGCAGTTTTAAAAATCACTTGTGTTTATTTAACAAAAAGATGTGATATACTTATATAGACAATACATGTATACAATACAAATTCAAAAGTATAAGAAACAATAAAGTAAGAAATCTCTTTCATTTCTGTCCTTTACCTTCCACTTCCCAATTTCCTTCTCCAGAGATGCCTAGTCTCACTAATTTATTATGAATACTTTCAGATAAGAGACTTACCTAGCTACGTGACCATGGGAAAATTAGTTAATCAACCCATAACTCAGTTTCCTAAGCTACAAAATAGGTGGAAGAATCTTGAATTAGATAAACATCATTTTATATACAAATTATATTATAATCTTATCACTTCTAATAATTTCTTATCAACTACGTATTAGCGCCGTCATATTTTTAAGAATTACACCTATCCCATGGTATTGTTATGTGTTAGGTTATCATATATACACATATATATGAATATATATGCTATACATATGTCAAGTCATTACATTGTAGACCTTAAACTTATACAGTATTATATGTCAATTATATCTCAACAAAATTGGGGGTAAATAGTATATGTTGATCAGCTCAATTATGAAATTCTGTCATCCTCAGACTTGTAATGTTTGATAGTGTGAAGTGCCTTTAAAATAAAAGAGATTTCATCCATCCTAATATTGACAATTGCTTTCCTTCCATAGTTTTTCACATCTTCAAATTCAACAGATTAGTTTTTCTATAGAAATACTAATAGAAAACATAAAGGTTTAACTTCCACATGCTCAAATATTTTTTCTGTTATTTATTTATGTATCTGTAAGATTTATTCAACAATGACTGTTCTAGTTGCTAAAGTTATAGTAATAAACATACATAACATATATAACCTCTTAGAGCTTTCATATTAGAGTAGAAAAATAATATACAGATATATTTAAAAAGTATTTTCAAAAACCATTCTTTCTTAAAAAGATAACAACTCTCAGGAAAACAGAAATGGTCAGGAGCTTTCTTAGAAGTATCTAAAAAAACCTAAAGCAAATATCATACTGAATGAAGTATTCCTAATAGCTTTACTACAGAAATAAAGATGAGTACTACTCTTCTGTTGTCATCACTTTTATTCAACAAATACCAAAAGTCCTAGTCATGGGAAGAAACAATGAATGAATGAACATTGAAATTTAGGAATAAAAGTAATTATTCTCAAGCAAATCATTTTATATTTTAAAAATCATATGTACATTAAGAATGTACATATATATGGAATATATGTAAGATCTATACAGAAAAATATTAGAAGATAAAAAGTGATTTTAGTAATATCATAGGATACAAAAGCCATTTTCTTTCCATATATCAGTGTTCCAGTTATTTATTGCTGCCCAAAACTTACTGGATCATATGACAACAACCGTTTCTCTTAAATCTCAACGTTTTGTGGGTCAGGAATTCAACTGGCTAGGAAATTATTCTATTGTATGGAACATCAACAAAGGTCTCTGTGGTGTTCTGCTGGTAGATGTATTAATCTGGAACATTCAAGAGAGATTTATTCATGTGTCTGAAGTCTTGATGGAAATGGCTATAATCCTAGGCTAAAGCTGTGGACTAGATAGCCTCTCCAACATGGCAATCTCAAGAGCAATCAGAAAACGTGCATGCCATCTCAGAACTCCCAACACACCATGTCCTGTCAAGAAATAATAGCTTAAAATTGCCTAGGCTGGGAAAATGTTATAGAATCATTCCTATTAGCAAAAGCCATTACAGAGCCCCTCAAGATTCAAAGAGATAGGACAACAATCTCATATTTTCATGAGATAACTGCACAACCAGTTATAAGAGTTAAATGAAGCCCTGGGCTAAGTATTATACATGGACTATCTTCAGTTCACTCATATAATGCATTTTATAGATGAGACAATCAGTACACAGAGGTTAAGTAGATTGGGCAAGCCTTAAAAAAATAGATACATTAAAAGCAAACAAACAAAAACCAAGGAATTCAGTAGTATCTCTTTAAAATAGAAAAATACAACTTAAAGATTATATATATATATATGTATGTATATATATATATGGAATAAGTCAATGCAATTTTCAAAACATGTATTGATAATAGTATTAATTTGTTACAAATATACTAAAAGAAAAAAAACTGTAGTGACAAAAGCTTGCAAAAGAACCATATATAGCAAAGAATCCAGTTTATTTAAAGTATCAATCAAACAGTGGTATGAAGATATAGGTGGAGAAACTAACCATGCAATAAAATGTCATAAATGCACCAGATTTGTAATAGGGAAGAGAGAGAGTGAGAGAGAGAGAGAGAGAGAGAGAGAGAGAGTTGTTGCCTTGATACAAAGAACAGGAGGGCAAAGAAAACATACAGCTCTCAACTGGGAAAACTAATATATAATACATGACTATAAACAGCTTTCTAAAGACAGGTACACTGTGTTAAACATGATTTATATATTTAGCTCCTGGCTTGAAAATGAAAATCAGTGTTGGATCTACAAACACTGTTGAATTTTTCTGAGTTTTAGCACTAAAAGAAATTGTTCAGTAACAATTTTTTTCTCAAGAAGCTGACTGGTTTGTAACCTTATGCAAATTTTCTACCTGGTAAATTCAGTGTGGGGAGGCAGGGAGCAGAGAAGGAAGGTTCATTTACTTGGATGTATATATACTTCATGGTTAACTTCATGGTTAATAAACTTTTACAAGCCAAAACTAAGTAAAGAAATAGTTGCTCAAGGAGAACATAGGCAAAGAAACATTAATTCTCCCCACTAAATATACTTAATTAGCACAGCTCTCCATTGTGGGACAGGAAAAAATGAGACCATGACAGTCCTTGACTGTGAATGCTGTTGAATCTGTTTCAAAGCAAAGAAACAAAAATAAACAAAACTAGTATAGCTGTAAGAAGCCCCTCATGTAATAGACATGTGAAGAATCATTTAGAAATGATAAGAAAAGTAATTTATGTCTGTGAAAGTAAAAAGCACAATTCTACAACTCTGTAATTTTATAGCCACAAATTTATATTCATATGCTTAATACTAGGTTATATACATCCTTTTCAAAATAGGTTAAGTATTTTAAGCATACAATGAATTGATAGTGTATTTGTAGTTGGTATGCACAGTCAAACGGAAATTTCTGAACGCTCAAAACATTTCCTGAGATTAAACATATTTTGTAGGATAGGTAATTAAGGACACACCCTTGTCCAGCCCCTTTAAACATTATGACGTGGTACTGTTTCCATTTTACATTCAAGATGACTATAGTTCAGAAGATTAAGAAATTAGCAAGGTCTTGCTCTAGTGTGTATCTGAAATTTCTGCATTAGCTTGCTCAGGTCCAAAACACAGTATCTTTTGACTTTCCATATAGGTTTTTATAGTAGGAAAAATATAATTCCTGGATTCTACTTGTATAAATTAAGGTATATTTTGAGCCCTAACCATTAAGTTTGATTAGTTTTCCAAAATAATCCACTGGGGGTGAGGAGGTGGGGTGTGGAAATAAAGTGAATTATCCACTTACTTAAATGTCTTCCTTATAATAAAATGATTCAGGGCCCCTATGGCTAGTCTACCATATGGTACTAAGGAAAAAATATTTTAGTCACCACATTGAATGATCATTTAAAGAGGATATTAAAATGAGCACTATTTGCATTACACCATGTTAGGGGCAGTAACAAACCAAAAGAAATACTCCACATTATGTGATCCACCAGAAGTCTACAATCTTATTTGAAGGCCTTAAGAGATACGGTAAATGGAGGATAATTTGTAATCTAGACTTCCAATGAGACTGCTTCATGAGTAAATTTAGGAATAAGAGTTTCGCTAATAGTAAGGCATGGACTTATTTCTGACTCCCTACTACTACTAGCCTGAGTATACCTGAGCTATGACTTTAATTGTGAAATATCCCAACCTTGTACTCTTTTCTATTTCGATTATTTGTTTTTCCCCTTAACAATAATTAAGAGGTAACATGTATTACCTTTTAACCCTTGAGATTTCATCTAGTCCTGGAGCTTTAAATACTATCACTGTGCTGATGAATGCCCAACTTATATCTTGAGTATTTCTGAACTCTAGACTTATTTATTCAACACATCTTCCATTGTATGTTGAAAGCCCATATCAAACTTACCTTGTCTAAATATGACTTGTGATCATTCTCCCTAACTGGCACATACCATAAATTAGATGTTTAACCCTTAGAACAAAACTATGAGATAGTTTCCATTAGGCTTCTAATTGAAAACGAAGAACCTGAGGCATTCCGGCTACAACACACCTATGACTAGGAAGTGCTGAAAATGGTTTGCAAAGTCATTGTCTTCCAGAGTCCCTCCAATCAACCATGACACTATCGCCAAATCTCTCCATTTCTACCTCCAGCACCCACCTCAAACGGGATCACTTTTCTGCATCTTCACAGCCATTACCCTGTGGCATACCCATGTATATCTGTTCAGATGTCCAATAGATATTCAAACCTTATGTGTTAATTTTTCTCTCTTGGTCTTCTTTCAGAGATAAAACATACCACATGCCAGCCACTGTTATAAACAATTTTAATGCACAATCTCCTTCATGCCTCCTCTTAGAGCAAGTGATGAGACAGGTTTCATAATTTTCATTTTATAAGTGGGAAAACTAAGGTGTAGAGAATTTTAAAAATTTGCCAATGACCAGTAAGTGATGAAGATGCAAACAATCTTTATTGTCTCCAGTGTCCACATTTTCACAATCACTGCACTACACACCTCTCCTTCTCCTAGTCAACTCTGCCAAAGGAATGTACTTCTACCCATGTAATAGGCAGGCCAAATCTCTGGGACTTATCCCTGACTTCTACTTTCAGTTATTCGTACCATGCAATTATTAAGCATGTCTTTTCAGCACTACCTTCACCATATACCTCAAACCTGATTACTTATCTCCATCTTCACTGTCACTAGCCTCTTACATTCCACATTTTTTAAAGATTTATTTATTTATTATAGACACAGAGAGGGGGGGGGCAGAGACAAAGGAGGAGAGAGAAGCAGGCTCCAGACCAGGAGCCCGATGTACATCCCACCATTTTAAGTTTCTGAGGTACATCAATACGATATTCCACATTTCTTAAAGTCCTTTCTCCTTATATCAGCCAGTGTGATCATTTTAAAACCAAATTAGGCCATGTCACTACAGGCCTCCTGAAATTAGAATAAAATCCAAGCTCCTCTCCAGGACCAAACATCCCCCCAGAGAGCTCACTCCAGGCTCCCTTGCATCTACCATTCTCTAGTCACACTGGTCTTCCTTCTCTCCCTGAATAATACAAAGCATATTCCATTTTAGAGTCTCTAAGCCTGGATATCCAGATTATAGGCTCTGCCAATCTTATAGGTCCTAGTTCCAGTGTTACAGCAGAGTCTTGCCTTAGTTACCACCACCAACATGGCCCTCCTTCTTGTGCACACTTGTCACGCTTTATCGCATAACCTATTTTGTTTTCTGCATAGTTCTTATCACATCTGAAGTTGCACATACATTTATTTGTATTAATTTTCAGTCTTTCCTAAACTAGAAGAAAGGCTACATAATGGGAGGGACTTGCCTATATTGTCCATCATTTTAAAGTCAACTCCTGGAAGTGTGCTTGGCATATAGTAAGCATTGAAGTATCTTTTGAACAAATGAATGCCAAAAATGATCCTACTCTCTGAGTTTATACCTCTCATATTTTTAAGGAAACTCACTTTACTCATTTTAGAATTTCACCTACATGTTTTTGATTATACTAGCCTTACTCATTGTCTAATTATGACAAATAGTAAACATTTATTAAGGATTTATTGCGCTAAGCATTTTATATGACTTTAACTCTCATAGATAATGCATACAACCTATGAGGTCCCCATTCTCATTTCACAGAAAGGTAACCAAGGCCAACAAAAGTTAAAGAACTTGCTCAAGACCACAGACATAACTTTTCAAGGCTGATATTTAAATGAAGGTTTATCTTACTCTAAAAGTCAAGCTCTTTCAAATGTATCCAGTTATGTATCTGGTAAGGGTAAATAAATAATAAAGAAAAGAGAAACCAGTAAAAAAATTAAAACACAAATGTAAAAAAAATGAGGAAAATAGTTCAGCTGTGTAATTGTAGGAGCAGAATAATGACTTATTTGGTTAAGGTGAGGGCTGGTAAATTAATTTCATACATGAAGTAAGCTGTTGGAAATCTCATAATAACAAACGGTAGAGTATAACTATAGAAATATCTTCAAATATTTTAAATAAGTTATATTATAGATGGATAATAGGGAAACCAGGGTGTCTTATTATTTTTTAAATATTTTATTTATTTATTCATAAGAAACACAGAGAGAGAGTCAGAGACATAGGCAGAGGGAGAAGCAGGTTCTCTGCAAGGAGCTCGATGAGAAACTCAGAACTCGATCCTGGGAACAGGGTGTCTTAAAGTTACATCCCTCAGCTAAAGAGCTTTAACGCAGGGAGGCCCACCACACCTTTTCATATAAGCCCTGTGGCAGAGCTGCTGAACAAAGGTTACCACGTGGATGGATGACTGGGATTTTAACTCTCAAAAAAGGGTGTTGTTTACTCAATTTTACCAGATAATTACTATGTTTAAATCAGTAGGTGCTGGATTTGCCCTAGTAAGTTTTAGAGAACCTCACATAGTTCAAACCAGTAGAAACTTCAGGAATGATTAAATCTAATTTTCAAGTCTTCTAACATTGAAATTGAAACAGATAAAAATGTATAATTTGTAACAGATAAAAATTTATAATCTGTGCTCATTGCATTCTATTAATAGCCATTTGAAATAAGATGCGTGGCTATTCTCATTCCCATTTTTACAAATGAATTAGGCCGAGGATTGTGACTGGAAGAGGAAAAGTCACATGAAAGCTAACCTGCCACCAACTATCAACTGGGTTCCTACTGTATAGAAATAAAAACAGAGGAGAAACATGAAATGCTGAGACTTGGTGTTTCTAAAAGAGCTTGCACAAGCCCTTCTTTATAGTATCAGTGAGATTTTCCTAAATCTAATGTATAAGAAGCTTCTCTGGAAGCACAGACATTAGAGCTTCATTTACTAAGTAGCCAACCATTATATGCCAACCAAAATATATAAATTTATTTTATATATATAAAAGAAATGTTGACAACAGAGACTTGAATTTATAAGAAAATAAATTCCTTCCTTTAGTCATAAGAATAAAGAAAAATACTAGGAAAAGCAAGCAAATCCTATTATTCCCAATTAATACATACTTTTTTTTCTTTGGGAAGCAATATTAATAAATAACAAAAAGTAAAATCCCAATAGAAAAACAGACAATTAGCAATTCTAAAACTAAAACAAGACAATATGAAGTTTAGTTCAGATACAAATGGGACACAAACAGATTTATATATAAATAAGGAAGATGAGCTTAAGCAGAGAGGAAAGAACAATTGTTGTTACAATTAAGACACCTAAGAGTGAGAGAAGGTTGCTAATGAGAGAGGTTGCTGACAGTACAGATTGTAAGATGAAAATACCAGTTAAAAAGAAAAAAAAAAAGAAGAAGAAGAAGAAGAAGAAGTGGGGCAAGAGAGAGCTAAACTAAAATGGACATATATACTAAAAGGTCAGAAACACTTGAAAATGTTAAAATTGAAAACAGAGACCAATCTTAAAAATTCTCTGAGAAAAGTTCAAGTTAGCCTATTTTTCAAGATTCATTTAACCTAGGCCATTTCTTGTTTTTGCCTCTGCAAATCACAAGCAAAACCTGAACCATTGGGATCCCTGGGTGGCACAGCGGTTTGGCGCCTGCCTTTGGCCCAGGGCGCGATCCTGGAGACCCGGGATCGAATCCCACGTCGGGCTCCCGGTGCATGGAGCCTGCTTCTCCCTCTGCCTGTGTCTCTGCCTCTCTCTCTCTCTCTGTGACTATCATAAATAAATAAAAATTTAAAAAAAATTTATAAAAAAAAAACCTGAACCATTGCCCAAGGCTGATATGACATAATCACTGACCAATTCCCTATCATTCAAGAAATTCTAACCTTATAAACAATCACAGTGATGAATAGTCACTGCTTTCTCACTGTGTCAGCTGTTTAACAACAATATATCCCTGAGCCTCCTTTGATGTTTTGGTTTTAATGTTCCCAGTTCACAAACTGGGCCTCACTTAAAGGAACTATACTTCTAAGTCTTTTGCTACAGTCTTTGTTTTAAAGTCTATTTTGTCTAATAGGAGTATTACTTCCATAGCTTTTTGTTTCCATTTACATGGAATATCTTTCACAATTTCTTCATTTTCAGTCATAGATCTGAAGTGAGTCTCTCGTAGGCAGTACATAGGTGGGTATTGTGCTTTTGTTTTTTTTTAATCTATTCAGCTACCCTATATCTTTTGATTGGAACAGTCCATTTACATTTAAACGAATTACTTGGGCACCCAGGCAGCACAGTCTTGTTAAGTGTCCAACTCTTGGTTTTGGCTCAGGTGGTGATCTCAGGGTCATGAGATTGAGTCCCTACTTGGGCTCCGTGCTGATAGCAGTCTACTTAAGACTCTCTCCCTCTCTCTCGGCTTCCTTCTGCTATGCTCGAGAGCATGCTCTCTCTCAAATAAACAAATCTTTTTAAAAATAGGGAATTATTAATAGGTATGTACTTACTGCTATAATTAATTGTTTTCTGGTTCGTTCTGTGATTCTTCTCTTCTCCTTTCTTCACTTGCTCTCTTTCCTTGTGGTTTGACTGTTTTCTTCAGTGTTTGCTTGAGTTCCTTTATCTTCTTTTTGTTATGTATCTATTATAGGTTTTTGGTTTGCAGTCACCATGAAGTTCATATATATCAACCTACTTTTATAGCAGTCTATTTTAGCTGATAGTCACTTGATTTTGAACACATTCTAACGGCACTACACTTTTACACCTCATCACATTTTATGTTTTTTACATTACATTTTACACCTGTTGTGTATCCTTTATCTACTTATTGTACCTGTAGCTGACTTTTCTATTTTTGACTTTTAACCTTTATACTAGTTTTTAAGTGCACGATCCATTACCTTTACCATATATTTGTCTTTCCAGTGAGATTTTTTTTTCATGTATTTTCTTATTTCTAGTTATGGCCTTTTCTATTCCACTTAAAGACCCTTAAATATTTCTTCTAAGGCCAGGTAGTGCTGATGAAATTCTTTAGTTTTTGCCTGTCTGAAGAACTCTCTCTATCTCCTTCAATTCTGAATGATAACTTCACTGGGTAGAGTATTCTTAGTTAGAAGTTTTTTCCCTTTCAGAACTTTAAAAATATTTGCCACTTTCTTCCAGCCTGCAAAGTTCCTGCTGAAATATCAGCAAATACTTTTATGAGGTTTCCCTCACATGTATCTATTTGTTTTTCTCTTTTTGCCTTTAAGATTCTCTATTTTTAACTCTTGCCATTTTAATTATAATCTCAGGGTAGATTACTTTGGACTTAACTTTTCTGTGACTCTCTGTGGCCATTTTAATTATAATATATCTCAGTGTAGATTTCTTTGGACTTAACTTTTCTGTGACTCTCTGTGGCCATTTTAATTATAATATATCTCAGTGTAGATTTCTTTGGACTTAACTTTTCTGTGACTCTCTGTGCTTCCTGGACTTAAATGTCTGTTTTCTTCCCCAGGTTAGAGAAATTATTCAGCCATTATTTCTCCAAATACTTTTTCTGCCCTTTTCTCTCTCTGATTTCTGAGACCCCTATGATACAAATGCTATTATGCTTGAATTTATCATTTTTTTAATTCTTTTTCTTATTCTGATTGAGTGATTTCTATCTTCTAGATCATTCATCCATTTTTATGTATTATCTGATCTGCCATTGATTCTCTCTAGTGTAGTTTTCATTTCAGTTATTGTATTCTTCATCTCTGAATAGTTTTTTTTTTCCTTTCATTTTCTAACTCTCTGTTGAAGTTCTTTCTATGTTCCTCCATTCTACTCCCAAGTTTGGTGAGCATCTTTACAAACATTATTTTGAATTCTTTATCAGGTAAATTACTTATCTCCATTCATTGGTATATTTTTTCTGCAGTTTTGTATTATATCTTGCTCATTTAGAACATATTCCTCTGTCTTTTCATCTTCTTTGATTTTCTGTGTTTGCTTCTATGGATTAGGCAAAACAGCTCTCTCTCTCAAAAATACGTGAGTCTTGAAAGAGTGGTCTTGTGTGGATGTGTCCCCTGGGCAGACTGTGGATGGCTGGTGGCAGGCTAGCCATATCTGGAATGGGCAAAGCCTAGGGAGCTTCTGGGGCACACTGTCAGGGCCCACTTGACAGGATGGCCAGAGAGTGAATGTTTATAGAATAGGGGTCCTGAGATGTACCTCACAGGGCTGCCCCAATGAGACTGCTAGAACTGGAGCAATATAGGTCAGGGGTCCCAAGAGAGGGACAACTGGATCTGGAGCAGGTGAGCACTGGGGTCCCAAGGCCACCTTAGGGTGATGGCTGGAGCTGGTTTGGGAAAGGGGCTTGACTGTGCTGAAGTAGCCCTAGCAGGGAGGCAAGCATGCCTGAACCCAGTACTATTAAGACGGAGGAATAAAACAGAAAGTTAGTGCTTGCTGGCAAGTCCAACCTTGGAGAGAGCTCCAATAGTTTCCCATCCACACGGTAGATATTCTAAGGTTAGTAATTGAATTTCCTTCACTTATAATCTAGTTGTACATTAAACCACCATTTTTTACTGTGCCCAAGGGCAAGTGAGTCTGCACACATTCTTTTCTTTTCCTTTTTTGTTAAAAAGATTTATTTTATATATAAAGATAATGGCCGAAGGGCAGAGGAAGAGGGAGTCTTAAGCAGACTACTTGCTGAGTGTGGAGCCACAGCCACATGGGACTCAATCTCACAACCCTGAGATCATGACCAAGAATTGGATACTCAACCAACTGCACCACCCAGGTGTGTGTTGTTTTTTTTTTTTTAATTCAGAATAGTTTGTTCATTCATTCTTTCCTTCCTTCTTTATTCCTTCTTCCTTCATTTTTCTTTCTTTCTTAGTTTTTAATTCTAGTATAGTTAACATACAGTGTTATATTAGTTTCAAGTTCACAATATGTTTTTTCAAAAATTCCACACATCACCCTGTGCTCATCATGTAAGTGCTCCTTAACCCCTATCACCTATTTAAGCCATCCTCCCACCAACCTCCCCTCTGGTAACTTATAATTTTGACAACATGAATGAACCTAGAGCATATTTTGCTAAGTGAAATAAGTTAGAGAAAGACAAATATTGTATTATTTCACTTATATGTAGAATCTAAAAAATAAAGCAAAGTAAAATAGAAACTGACTCATAGATACAGGAAATAAACTATGGGTTACCAGAGGAGGGAAGAAGTTGGGGGTTAGGTAAAGAACATGAGGGGCATTAAGAGGTACAAACTTTGAGTGATAAAATAAATGAATCACAGGCATATAATATACAGCACAAGAAACAGAGCCAATAATATATGAATAACTTCATATGGTGACATAGACTTATCATGGGGTCTTTTCACAACATAAAAATATCAAACCACTATAATATATACTTGAAACTAAGAGAATATTGTATGTCAATTATACTTCAAAAAGAGAAAGAACAAACTTTTTTCCCCATTATGTGGTCGTATACACAATGAATTTTGTTAGTCAATACATTTTTAAATTTAGGCTCAAATCGAAATCATTTTTATTGTATTTATTAGTATGTAACCTTTTGGTAATAAAAATAAGGCTACCCATCCTGATTTATTTTTTGAGAAATGCATATTTACACAGATATCTCTCAAGACAAAATCTGAGAAGTCAAACATTTCCTAAGGCACAATTTGGTATTAGATCATGATGGTGCCATATATTCCTTACAATTTACCTTAGGGTCATTTTATCATAACATCCCACTTCCCTGTGTTTATGTATGTTTAAGGAAAGAATAATAATTAATTATGTAAAAATAGTTAAAAGTTTTTGAAATATCTTGTTCTGGTACTATTTAAAATCTCTTAAGTTCTAATGCCTTCTGGAAAATTCAGGCATATTTCTAAGAAGTAAAAAATGTGGGTGCTTCTTTGACTATTAGAATCTTAGGTTTGGGATCCCTGGGTGGCGCAGCAGTTTGGCGCCTGCCTTTGGCCCAGGGCACGATCCTGGAGACCTGGGATCGAATCCCACGTCGGGCTCCCTGCATGGAGCCTGCTTCTCCCTCTGCCTGTGTCTCTGCCTCTCTGCCTCTCTCTCTCTCTCTCTCTCTCTCTCTCTCTCTGTGACTATCATGAATAAAATCTTAAAAAAAAAAGAATCTTAGGTTTTACTTATTAATAAAGTCTCACGTAAACAGTATTATTAAATGCCTACCATATCCCAGGCACTTTTCCATGTGTTTTGAGAATTTTTTTTTAAAAGGTGGGGAGGGAGTCATAGCTCTAGGTCTTCCCATTATTATAATAGTATGTCCCAATATTTTTGCAAGTAAACTAATGATCTTAAATCTTCTGGGTCTAAAATCTTGTGCCAGTCATCTGAAAAATTATTAGTAAAGAACACTGTGGTAGATTAAAAAGACAGGCTACTTTACATCCCCCATCAAGATGTAGTATTGATTTCCCCACTCTTTGAGTTGGAGCTGCCTCTATAATTGCTTAGCCTTCTGGAGTTGGGGAAAGGGAAGCTATGCCAATTCTAGTCTAAGGCTCAAAAACTCCTGGCAGTTTCTACTTTTGTGCTTGTGGGTTACCCTGAGTTTCCATGTAAGGAACATGGCTACCCGTTAAGAATGACCCAAAAAGACACCAGGTGGAGAGAAGAGACTTTGGGCTACTTGGAGAAAAGCATGGCCATCATGGCCTGCCAGTTGACCTCAGATGCTTCCAGCCCCAATGCCATTTGATTATAATGCTCTAAGAACCCAAATGAGATCAGGGGAACTGCCCAACTGAACCCATTCAAGTCACAGAACCATGAGAGATATCAAAAGCTAATAGCTTTTAAGTTTCTAATTTTAATTTAGGATACTAAATTCCAGGATCACTTACTATACAGCAATATATAACTGAAACAGATATTATATTTTGGCATAACAGTAAGTATAATTACATTACTTATCCTATGAAGTATATATTTTAGACTACACACATAAAATCCCTAAATATACATATATATGTATAGTCAATTCTGCTATAATCTGACAAAGGCAGTGCTAGAAAAACACTAAATTATGCAAAATCTTGCGATATAAGCCACAAAGTCTATGCAAAACAGAGTTAGGTGTATACAGCTCAGAAACTTTGTCAGTGACACATACAAAATAAAGTTAGAACCTAATTAATGTGGCAGCACAATTCTGTACATATTAAATGATTGAAAAATACATGAATATTGCAATAACTATGGCACTTACCTTGAAAAAGACCTGAAGCTTACTCATGGAGTGGGTATCAGAAGAGCTGTAGCTGTGTTATTATGAGTTGGCCTTCAGCATCAAAAAGCAGCTAAAGCACAGCTTGACTGCAAGAAAGTTAGATAGTTAAACATTTCCTTAACTAAAAATATATGTATATTAAAGTTATCATTTCTCCAAAATGACATCAACCATTGCACATTTCAGTTTTAGCTTAATATACTTTATCTGCATGATATATGGTCCAGAAAAAAATAAAACAGTATCCCTACTATTAAAACTAATTTTCAGTTTTACCAAAATTACTCAAATATAGACCATAATTTTCAGAAATACTATTGCCCCCAAAAAAACGCTAAAAGAAAATGCCATATCACCAAATTAATAAAATACAACTATTCTAAGATATTTTAATATTTTGAAATCTCTTCATTTTAAAGATGCTAAAGAAAACTTTTAAATGGTGAGATACCATCTAGAATCAATATTTTGCATACCTGAGGAAATAGCCTATTTATCCCATTAAATGAATTTAAAGAAAAATATTTTTTAAAAAATATTAGCATATCATAGGTAAGGGAAATATTGTAACTGGGAGGAGGGGAGGAAAAAAAAGATAAGCTCTATAAGAGGAAGGCTCTTGATATTTATAGTCCTGTTTTTAGTAGTCTCTATTTCATTAAATCCAGGAAAGAAAAAAATTTGCATTCTATGTAGACTTTTGAGAAATTTTCTTAAACAATACTTTGTTGTCATACGGCTTTTGAAGGACAAAGTATGAATGCCTAAGTGTTTGAGATTGGCTTCAATTATGTCTCAATACTTAAGTATTAGAATTTTAAGGGAAAAAAAAGAATTTTAAATAAGGCATTTCTGCTATTTTAAAGTTTTATTCTCAAAAAGAATAAATTAAAATAAATAAATAAATATTCTCAAAATCCTTCTTTATTACACTGTTGCTATAATTTTTCATAAAAAGAGAAGTAAAGCTTCATTCCTAACTAAATATGAAATTCAAATGGTTCTAAGTAACTAATTGAAGAAAATAACATGCATTGTGTCAAGGAGGAATCGCTGCTATCAGTTACGCAATTCCAGTCTAGTCACTGAAGTAACAGAGAACCCTAGTTTGTTTAACACACTCATTAACGAGGCAATTCCAAATTTTGTTTTGTTTTGTTTTTTTACAGAGATCTTAGACAATTACAAGGGGTGTGGGGATTGTGACTCTTTTCAATGTTGGAATGTTTCAAAGCAGAAAATTACAAATAGCACAGAAAGTTTTGGTTTTTTTTTTTTTAAGTTTTGTTTTACTCGATGTAACTTAGTTGAAATGATTCCAAGAGAACAAAATTAAGTCTCTTGGTCAACTCAAAATGATCTTAGTAATTAAATCTAACAGCAAGTGGCTTAATTCCTTTTAAAAGTTAATATATTTACAAATGGGTTATTATTATTGGATAGGCCAAAGAGTCGTACACACTTACTTAAAGTTAAATGCCAATGAGCTGAAGAAGTCAGTACTTCAGAACACTTTAAGACAGGCATGAAAGAGCAGAAAACTGCAGTATCCGCTCCCATCCGTTCAGGCTCTTTGGAAAGAGTCTCCGCAGGGACCGGCCTACTTGGTGGTGGCCCTACCATCTGGGTGTGTAATACGCGACCGAGCACAGCTCCACAACGTCTACGAACCCGGGAAGATTCAGAACGCAGCGGCCGCGTGCAGCAAGCAAAGCCCTCAGCAAGGCACTCGCTGCACTCGCTGTGGGGCTGATTACCCGGATAAGACGATGCTCAAGTGCCACAGCGCTCCTGCAATGTGCTTTAAAGAGTTAATTTAAGGGTTTCTTTCTTTCTTTTTTTTTTTTTTTATGATAGTCACAGAGAGAGAGAGAGAGAGAGAGAGGAGAGAGAGAGAGAGAGAGAGAGGCAGAGGTGTCCATGCACCGGCTCCATGCGCTCCATGCACTGGGAGCCCGACGTGGGACTCGATCCCAGGTCTCCAGGATCGCGCCCTGGGCCAAAGGCAGGCGCCAAACCGCTGCGCCACCCAGGGATCCCAATTTAAGGGTTTCTAATCAGCTAGAAAGTTAACAGATTTGCATACACAAATAACCACAACGCACAAAAACTTTCGGGCAGCCGGGGCGGCTCAGCGGTTTAGCGCCGCCTGCAGCCCAGGGTGTGATCCTGGAGTCCGGGGTCGGGTCCCGCGTGGGGCTCCCCGCATGGAGCCCGCTTCTGCCTCTGCCTGAGTCTCTACCTCTCTCTCTGCGCGTCTAATAAATAAATCTTTAAAAAACACACAAAAACTTTCAAAGTGTTTCAACCCAAAAACTCCAGGGAAGTATCACTCCTTGGTTTAAAGTTGTTTTAAAATAGAGGAAAGATGGCTATTAAAATGAGTGTCCGTTTCAACCCTATCGTTTCAAAGCCTTGAGCCCCCCGCCCCCCCAGCGCCGCCTCCGGGGCCGCCCTCCCCGCCGCCGGGGGCGCTCTGGGGCGAGCGAGGAGTGTCCGTCCGTCCGTCCGTCCGTCCGTCCTCCGCGCCGGTTACCTGGGGCCGCAGCCGTCCGCCGGGGCCTCCTTCCCGGGGTCCGCGGCCTCCGCGACGGTCCGGGGGGCGACTCGGGCCGGAGCGCGGGCGGGGCCCGGCTGGCGGCGGCGGCGGGGCGAGCGCGGCGGGCGCCCGGGGACTCGGGGACTCGGGGACTCGTGCGCTCGCTCCCACGCGCCCCGCGGCCCCGGGACCCGCCCGGCCGCGCCGCCGCCGCCCGGCTCCCGGCTCCCGGCCCGCGCGCGCCCGCTCCGTGCCCCGAGGTGGGGTGGGGGTGGGGCGGGGGTGCCCTGCGGGGGTAGGGCGGGGCGAGGCGCGCCTGGGCCCGGCAGCCTGGCGCCGGGGGTGGGAGGGAGATGGGGGGGGTCCCTACGGGTGGGGGTGGGCGGGGGCGGGGCGGGGGGCGCCTGGTCCGGCAGCCTCGCGCGGGGGAGGGGATGGGGGGCGCGCCTGGGTGTGGCGGCCTGGTGGGGGCGGGGCGGGGCGGGGCGGGGGGCGCCTGGGTCTGGCGGCGCCTGGGTGTGGCGGCCTCGCGGGGGTGGGGGCGCCCTGCGGGGCGGGGGGCGCCTGGGTCCGGCCGCCTCGCGCGGGGGCGCCGCCCTGCGGGGGCTTCCGCAGGCCGCTGCCCGCAGAGGGTGGAGGCCGCCAAGCCAAGGGTGACACTGGTCGCGCCGCCTGGGAGCGTCTGTATCGCAGGTGGCAGGAGATGGGTGTCGGGAGCACTGCCAGGTGGAGTCCTAGGCCAAGGGCATTCGCCTTGCGCTCCTCGACGGGGTGTGGGAAGAAGCGAAGTTCCTCCTACGCTTCAGCCAATGGCAATAATTATTAGCAGAGTATAAGGACTCTGCCATCCGGCCTCGGCGTGATTTATCCGTGATTGCTGCTCCCCTGCCCCCTTCCACTGCCCTTCTGGAGGTTCCGTTATTTCTCTCATCCACACCTACTGGACAGACCTAGAACTCTGCTGAGAGTAGAACTGAGATGTTGAGTCTTACCTACGGATTCAACTCCATGTCCCTGTCACATGGTGGCTTCAAGCTGATGGTTTCCTTGAATGAATAATAAAGGAACTGGTTTGTGATCATCGCTTTTCGATCTAAGATGTGAGATTTTGCTATCTAAAATTTGTGGTTTATTAGGTTTTTACCTTTTTATAAATTTCCGTTAGTTCCAAGTAGCTCAGAACATATAAATATTTTAAATACTTTATATATTAAATAGGAATCAATGGGATCCCTGGGTGGCTCAGAGGTTTACCATCTGCCTTCATCCCAGGGTATGATCCTGGAGTCCTGGGATCCAGTCTGGAATCAGGCTCCCTGCATGGAGTCTGCTTCTCCCTCTGCCTGTATCTCTGCCTGTGTGTGTGTGTGTGTGCTTATGAACAAATAAATAAAATCTTTTAAAAAAAGGGGGAATCAATCTTTGGTACCTAAAATTAAAAAAAAAAAACATATTTGCAGGTTTGCTGCCTATCAGTCCTTCCCTTTTGTGGAAACAGTACCCAAATTTTGCTTATAAATGATGACTCATTCCCTGGTCTCAGTCTATTTATTTCAGGTGATGCTAATTCCTGCCCTGATTCAGGGCACATAATCCTAGCCTGTTTAATAGAAGTTACTTATTCTCTTCTTAATGAGGATTATTTCAGAAATATGTACTGTGCTCCAAAGCAGGCCAATCAGAGATAAAAAGACATAGTTCCGGAACTCTGTAATCTTACAAATTGGAGTTTCCTAGCTTTAGAGATTTTTAAATGCTCCACTGCTTCAGGTCTGTTATGCTAAGATTAGAGCCCCTGTAGGGAAAGAAAAATGGGATGCCAAAACACGGATGCTGATATGTAGATGGATGCTTCTGAGGATCCTGGCTTTTTAAACCACCTGGATCCTCACACTTTGCAGAGTTGCCCCCGCCCCCCCCCCCCCCGACACACACACACACACACACAACTTCCAAATAAGAGATAATGCTGTGCTAAAAAAATGCTATAGAGATTTTTTTTTTCCCTCCACATACCCCCTTCAACAGTTTCACCCACCTACTCTTTTGGTTCTAAATCCCTTATCTAGGGATAAATCCCAGCATGACCTGACTGGGGATATGCTGAGCTGGACATGAGTGAAAGAGAAGTTGGATAAGTCAGGATCTACAGACAGGAGCCAGATGAGCATTTTGAAATGAAGTTTTGTAGGTGCTTGATCAAGATGACCAAAACATTTAACACTGAATAAACAAGAATTTATTGACTGGAGGCAAATTTCTTGGGACATGAGATAGAATACCCTAGGAAGGAGCCCAAGAGAATAGGTGAACTCACTGCTACTATGATTATTAAAAAGTGATGGCTAAGACTAAGTCAAATTGATAACCATTAGTTGCTCTGGCAGACAGCAGAGAAGGGACTAAAGGAGCTACAGGAAGTGAGAATATATTATTTGAGACCAAAATACCACCAGTGGATTATATTTCACAGGAGAGTCAGAGGAAATACTACTCAATGAAGGTCATCAGGAATGTACTGGTGAGAGGGCACCAGCATTACTAAGATGTTTAGCGGAGATTCTCCTCTGTGGACATGAGTTAATAGCAGGAGAGATGTTCACAGAGCTGGGCTCATTGATATCCATAAAGGTAATGACTTGGTCATGAGGCTAGGAAGTGACAATCACCAGAAGTCAGGAAGCTACAATCATCATAAAGACCCACAAGACCAGAAGGCAGTCAAGAGGATTTGATCAGAGGGATTGAGATTGTGAATAGATCATTGTGTTAAGAAGAGAAAAGATCCATAGTCATTAGGTAACAGCCACAACCAGAAAAGGGCAATAATGGAAAAGCAGGAGACTGAGGGAAGTCACCAAAATGAAAAGACACGAGTCAAGCAATTCATTTCCCAGGAAGCCAATAACTGTTACAGTTTTCTTCTTGCACTCAGATCCCCAAAGAGTTGGGGGCATGAAATTGAGGAGAGGAGACATATCAGGGGGTGTGAAGAAACATGGCATTCTTCTAAATCATTGTAGCCAACATGCCCTCTGCATCAGATACAAAGAAGTACCATTAACTGAACAGCTCCCTGTAGTTTGTCTCATCTGTTTAATTACCTCATGAATGAAAAGATTATCATCACTCAGCTGGACTTCTTACATTATAAACCCTTGGTCTTTAACTGAATGAAACTACTAGACAAAAAATATATCTGTAGGAATGATGTCACTTGAAAAATCATCCATGACTATCACAGTCTCAAAGTGGGAAGAATTCCTAATTTTGCCAAAGCTATTAAAAAAATTTATTTTGGATTTGAGATTTAACTTCTGAAAGAACACAAAAATTTTCTTGAGAAAAGTTAACCAATTCATAGCATTAAGCATCTGTAGTTTCATTTCTTTCTTTTTTTTTTTTAAGATGTATTTACTTGAGAGAGAGTGTGAGTGAGGGGGGGGGAGAATCTCCAGCAGACTCCCCACACAGCTCCTCAGCACAGAGCCCTACACCACCAGGAACCCACGAGCCTTGAGATTATAGCCTGAGCCAAAGAAACCAAGAGTCTGTCACTCAATCAGTCGAGCTACCCAGGCATCCTACAGCATCTGTAGTCTCATTTCTTAACAACATATACTTCAAATAGAAACTTAACTTCCTGCAATATGCTGTCTCAATTTTGCCAAAAATAAATAAATAAGTAAAAGTAGAGTGGCGCCTGGGTGGCTGGGTCAGTTAAGTTTCTGACTCTTCATTTTGGCTCAGGTGGTGATCTCAGGGTCCTGGGATCAAGCCCCACGTGGGGCTTCACACTCAGTGGAGTGTCTGCTTAGAATTCTCTCTCTCTCTCTCTCTCTCTCTCTCTCTCCCCCCCCCGCCTCCCTTCAAATAAATAAATAAATCTAAAAAAAAGGAAAAAAGAAAAGTAGGCTAAAAGTAGAAAGAAAAATCTCTTTAATAATCAATGTGTATGCAAGATAATGTTTTGAATGTATAGCACCCTAGTTGTTCAGTCTATTTTTTAATAACTACAAGTCTAATAACACTCATTATTAGCATGAAAAAATTTAAATAAGTATCAGATATTTTAATTAGCATGACATTAAAATACTAATAACCAAGTGTTGCAAAGTCTCAAACAAAACTGGTTCATTTGTTGTGACAATACAAATTCATACTTCTATTTAAAAAAGAATGTAGCAATGCATATTATAGATTATAAAAAAAACCTCTTTGACCTTTATTTCAATAATTCTACTCTTGGGAAAGTACTTTATGGAAACACTTCAAAAGAAAAAGAAAAAGATTAGATGAAGAAGTAGGGGAAAGGAGAAGAAGAGTAGGAAAAGAAAAAGAAGACAGAAAATGAGGAAATTAAGTGCAGAGAAGCATATGGCAGCAATAAGTATAACAAATAAAAATGGCACATTTAATTGTATAAATATTTTGAAATAATCAAGCAAACTAAAGTACTTCATTTGAAAGCATATTATGCTGCCCTTAAAATAATTAGAAATATGATTTAGACATTGAAGAATGTACCTGCTATAACGCTAAATCTCGAAAACATGAAAAGTGCAACTTGATGTAGACTATATTCTCAAATATTTACAAGACCAAGTGAAATATGAATATATCCTGGAAGACAAATGAAATAAAGTTTTCTCTTTTAAAATATGTTAATATTTTAATGCTTATATTACATCTTAGTGACTAAATAGTTAATATTTTATCTACTCATTAAAATACTTCAGAAAAACATAATTCCTTTGTGTTGCTCATAGTTTTAGACCTTGCTACCTTCATACTTGCTTAATGTTATAGCACCATTCAATGCTATATAGAGCATTCGCAGGACAGGATAGTTTTTGTGACTCTCACAATGGATTTATATAATCTGTCATATCACAAAGTTAGATGATCAAATACACTCTCTCTTGTTTTCTTTCTCTTTTTGCTGTCCACACACACACACACACACAAACACATATCCATACCCTTTCTGCCTCTTGCTGACTCTATGTATTCTCTCATATATATGTATGTAATGTATATGTATGTTGATATAATATGTGTGTGGGGTGTGTATATATATCTGTATAGATAGTGCTAGAGATATCATTCACTCATATTTCCAAAAATACCTGTGGCTCCTGTGAAGGAATAATATACACAATAATAAAGTTAGTTAAAATTTTAAATGATATAGAGCAACAGTATATTGTTTGAGAAAGGGAAATACACACAATGAAAATAACAAAATAAATTATTTGTAGAACTAAGTTAAAAACTGATACATAGATATACATACCTCTATACCCATTCCATCCTTTGACAGTGTCCAACAGCCTTAGATATTTAGGGGAACATAGTCATAGTCTAGATAAGGAATTTTTTAACTTCAATAGGACCAGGCCAATAACATAGATAAAGCTGATGAGGTTTCACTTATAGTCTGTGACCAATGCAATTAGGACAACAGCAACTGAGTGAGAAAATAGACCCAAGGCACAAAAGAAGTTCTACATATAGATTTTGATATAAAATTTTGTTTGACATTGGAATGTTTAAAAAAATAACACCATGGGCCAACTAAATGATTTTTGCCATCTCCCATGATATGAATGCAAACTGTCTCAAATTCATATGTTGAAACCTAACCCTCCAAGGTAATGGCATAAGGAGGTATAGACTTAGGAAGTTGATTAGATCCTGAGGATGAAACCCTCATGAAAGGGATTAATGTTCTTATAAGAAAGATCCCACAGAGATCTCTCACCCCTCCCACCATGTGTGAATATAAGAAGTCTGCAATCCAGAAAAGGTTATTAACCTGACCGTGATGGCGTCCTCCACTAGGGCCTTCAGTTTCCAGAACTGTTCAAAATAGATTTCTGTTGTTTGTAAGGTACCCAGTCTGTGGTATTTTGTTACAGCAGTGGATTGAGTGGATTAAGGGGATTAAGATACCATCATATGTAACTCTGGTTCTAGCTCAAAGTCTTTTATTTTGGAAATTAGGATATAAAACTTATGAAGTGAGGCTAACATCTAAGAAGCTAAGAACTAAGAGCTGAGATCACAGAATTAATTGGTTACAGAATGGCAATGCTACCCAAGGATCCTGGATTGTCATTTTTACACAATATATTTGTCTATCAGTTAAAAATTCTTTATCATGCTGAGCTTAAAAAGCAAATGAAGTTTTAATTTCTTTACGAATATTAGAACTAAAAAAACCCTTTTTAGATGCCTTAGCATTTAGGCATATAGAATTTAGAGATTGTTTTCTTTGAGTAAGTATAAATTCTACTATGAGGTTCCTAAAACTTTTTTAATATGACCTCCTAAACCCCAATTTCCTTTAAAGATTCAGCAACCACAAAAAAGTGTGAGGCATTCTGCCAACATTAAAGCAATGCCTTTTTAAAAATTAAAGTTAATTAAAATGGAAATTAATTTTGCCCATTTGACTTGCATTTTGCATGCAAATGTAGAAACTTTGCCATCATTCAACACGCCAATGGCATTGGCATTTGAAACAATTTATTTAAATAAAGCTTTTTGTTCCACTTTGCTCATTTTTCAAATGTCTCCTCCAAACTGGGATTTCAAAATGTCGACCTCTGTGTCTCTTGCAGTTCTCAGAATAATAAATGATTTGTGATATTATTTATAATGATTTTTTTTATGAGGAATTGGTTACATTCTCTATACAAACTCTAAAATTCCACTGGTATCTTGAATCCCTTTCATCATCTTTTTTGTTTTTAATTCCTTACTCCCTTTTCCATCAATCTACTGCCCTTAATTTTGTCAGTCAACTCAATGGTACTTTAATTTGTCAAGATTTCACTAATGACACAGCTACCATAAACAAAATATGCTAAAAGGTAAATCCTTTATTTGCATACTGGATTAACTATTCACTCTTTTTCTTTTAGCCTTTCCCTTTATCAGTCTTTGTTTTAGTCCTCCAAGAATTTTTAAGACATCATTTGATTAACTTATCCTTCTGCCAAGAAAATATCAATAATCCTTATTGGTTAGAGTAATCTCTATACATCTTTTATTCTTATATTCAATGTTCTTTAAATTTTGCCCAAACTTAACTTAGATGTCAATTTAGAATATTTAGAAAACTATTTTCCTGTTTAGATTCTCTTTTATTTTATTGTTTTTTTTTAAAGATCTTATTTATTCATTAGAGACAGAGAGAAAGGCAGAGACACAGGCAAAGAGAGAAGCAGTCTCCTCACAGGGAGCTCGATGCAGGACTTGATCTCAGGGCCCCAGGATCACGCCCTGAGCCAAAGGCAGACACTCAACCTCCTGAGCCACCCAGGTGTCCCTAGATTCTCTTTTAGAGAATTAGAATTGTTGGCAGATATGAGATCACTTTGTTTCTTATCTCTTAAACCTCATTGCCCAACTCGCTCCTTTGGGTGTTTGTTTCCCAACCTGGACTTACCAACATATCTTTTTTCACACACAAATGGAGGATAATTTGTTGGGACATCAATTTACATTCTTCTAAGTGTTTATTTTCATCTTGTTATTCCAAACTGGTTCCCAAGCATACAGATCTTGACTAAGGAAACTTATTTTTTCAGAGAAAGAAGAAATTTGTCATGGAACATGTTTTCTGAATTCTGTGGGATTTTTTGTTTTATTTCCCAGAAGCCCACACATCTTGAGGGATCTTTACTTATTAAGGAGAGTGGAGAGAGTACAGAGTGGGTAGGGAGAGAAAATAATAATAATAAAGGAAACCCTTAAGTGAGAGGGGAAGCAGATTAGCAGGTAACGAGAGTGTAGGAGAACAGTGCTCACTCCCTAGTATTGCCCAGAACAGGTGGCCACACAGCAGTGGGTACTGACTTGATTTCTGGTATCCTCAAGCCAGAGAGATCTAAGTTACAGGGTTGCACAAGAAGCAAAGATTCTAGGGTGCAAACTTGACATAGAAACAGTCACGGGCAGTCAATAGACCACATTTGACTTGAGTAAAATAATCATACATTTTTGCACATCCCATGTGTAAAGTAACATATACCTACCTCTAAATTGTCCATCTTCTAAGACTTACTTTAAATTCCACCTTGTTATAAAACTGTTTTTCTGAAATCCCCACAGTTTGATTCATTCCTTTTCCTCTGTATTGTTACTTTCATTTATAATGTGTCTCAACTACCCCATCTTATCTTTTTTTATACAAATAATTTTTAATTTCTAGTTTGTTATGACTGTTGATTAAAATATATGCTGCTTTTATTTTTTTATTAAATCTTTATTTATGATAGTCACAGAGAGAGAGAGAGAGAGAGAGAGAGAGAGAGAGAGGCAGAGACACAGGCAGAGGGAGAAGCAGGCTCCATGCACCGGGAGCCCGACGTGGGATTCGATCCCGGGTCTCCAGGATCGCGCCCTGGGCCAAAGGCAGGCGCCAAACAGCTGCGTCACCCAGGGATCCCTATACGCTGCTTTTAAAGCAGGGACTATGTTTTGTTTCCTAGCTGCTTTCAATATTCCTATCACTTACATCTAGAAAACACATAATTAATATATTTTTAAATGTTTTATTTGTCTTAGCATGAACATTATAGGAGGACTATCTTTATAAAGAAAATCTCAAGCCGACTCCACGCTGACCACAGAGTCCAAGGTGGGGCTTGATTCCAGGACTCCAAGATCATGACATGAGCCAAAATCAAGAATTAAAAGTTCAACCAATGGAGCCATCCAGGAGCCCCTAGAAAACACACAATTAATATTGATTTAATTATCCCTATTTAACTTTTGTTTCTGGTGGTTCCTACTTTCCCCATTTCTTCTCTGATATTTAGAAAACATATGTATTTTAGAAAAGATGTTTAGTACATTTCCAATGCTATCAGATTACTTGAGTGTTTTTTTTTAATATTTTATTTATTTATTCATGAGAGACACAGAGAGAGAAAGAGAGACAGACAGACAGACAGAGGGAGAAGCAGGCTCCATGCAGGGAGTCTGATGTGGTACTGGATCCTGGAACTCCAGGATCACACCCTGAGCCAAAGGCAGACACTCAACCGCTGAGCCACCCAGGCGTTCCCAGATTATTTGAATTTTATAAGAGAGTGTTCAGCCTTCAAATAGTAATTATGACTTCAACAACCTCAATTATTTCAATCTTCTTCTGAGATAAATGACAAGTGAGAAGAGTAGGTTTTGTTTTCTATTATCTCAGCCTCTCAAGGACACCAGGATTGCTTCCTCTTATGTTGAGCAATGTCACAAACTAACCTTGGCAGTTTCCGACCTTCACAATTTAGTTTGCTTAATCAGAAATGAGCTCTGGGTGCCTGGGTGGCTCATTTGGTTAAGTGTCAGACTTTTGATTTTGGCTTTGAGCTCAGCATTGTGAAGTCAAGCCCCACGTAGAGCCCTGGGCTAGACTGCCCTGGGTGTGGAGCATCCCTGAGATTTTCTCTCACCCTCTTCTCCTGCCTCTCCTTGTTCTCTGTTTCTGTCGCTGTCGCTGTCTCTCTCTATATCAAGAAAAGAAAAAAAGAAAAGAAAAGAAAAAAAAGAAAAGAAAAGAAAAGAAAAGAAAAAAAGAAAGAAGTGTGAGATATGTCACAATCTGATATGTAAATAAATCATCTGGGACTCAGTTGATGTTCTTACACAGTTGCTCTGTTCCACTTGGTTCAGTTTCCTTGGTCTCCAAAAATTTTGTTATGTTGGAACTGGAAATAAATATAAATTTAGGGAAAATTAAAATTTTGTTGTTTTTCAAAGAAAACACTTTTTTTTTTCATTTTGGTATTGAGCAGGGTGCCATTTTCTTCTGTCTGAGCAGAAAGATGGCCAGCAAAAAACGAAACTCCTATGTTCGAGGATAAACTTTTTCTTAGTTCCGCATCATCCTTACTTGAGTAATGTTTAATAGCTCCCAGGATGTCTCAAACTTTGTTTTTTTGGGAAAATCGTTAGATTTCAGATCTGGTATGATCTTAGACTTGAGGTGGATATTTCTTGTTTAAACTAGTGAAAGTAAAGAGGTAGAATCAAATACAAAATTATTTTCTAACTATTCTGATATAAAATAGCCACTTTGAAAATCCCTTAAATCAGTCCTAAATAAAAACAAGCATATATTTTACCATTTATGTTTAATATTATGAAAAGAAGTATTTTTCTCAAAATCTTAGTATACAACTCAATTATAAATACAAGTTGATTTTTGCATGTTCAATTGATTTTTGTGATGTAATATCTTCCTTTAATCTCTTCTGGATGTCCAGTTTTACAGCTGGATCCTTCAAACCTCTGTTGTGTCGGTGGTCATTTCCCCAGGATATGGAATAAGTAAGGTACTTAGTTCACTACTCAGGTGTCCCACAGCAGGTAAGTAGGTGTTTGTCTTGTTTCTAACAGTTTCGTCTCTGAGTGCCATGATTTTAGTAAGTGCTTTCTGCCTTCATAACTCACCTGGTGCTTTAGTTTCTGTTTTTGATTCCCCCATAATGGCACACATTGACCACTGAGCTTTATTTATGTTCACTAAAGTTACCTTCTCCCTAGACCTTTGCCCCCTCAATACTTAGATCTCAGGCCACTTCCCCATGGTCTTCTCCTTCTTGTGCACCTCTTTTGTAATTTTTTTTTTAATTCTGAACTTAGGGAGAAGTTGAGGGAAAGGAAAACCAAAGAAAAGAAGGTAAAAGCACAGAGGTGACAGTGTATGAGAGCAGATCAGGGACAGCAAGAGCTACTCAGATACAAAAGTCATGGGAGCACACAATACCATCCCACACTGAAGCAATGGTGATCTTCTATGGGTGTTGGCATTCTAGGCACCAAAACTCTACTGGCTTCCACAGTATTCATTTTCCCCCTTACTTGGCCAGAGACTGCATGAGTACAACAGATCCACTCCCAGCATAACAGATGAAAACATGAAATTACATGTGGGGGTCCAACATTTGTTGAACAAGATGACAGGAGGGCCACTGTGATTCTCCAATGAATTTCTCATGAATGTGTTTTTTTCTGGTATGTAGTTTTTCCATCAGTGTCAGTATGACATATAAAATCACCACCCTGACATGAAAAGTCAGGAATCTTTCTGTAGATTTCAGAATCTTTATATTATGTACTTTCTCTCTGGTGTTTATAACCCAAGTGTTTTTGCTGTCTTTGGAACTTTATCAGAAGTAGCTCAAAGAAGACAGTGTAAGGCTGAAGTATACACCAGAGAGGTGGCCAGATGTAGAATCAGTTTAGAAACCCACAATAAAAACTACAGGATGTATCATATGCAAAGTGCCCTCACAATTTATTTAGGCTGCCACCAAAGTCAGCCATCTTCTTTAGACAGTAGCTGTCCTTAAGAGTCCATATCAGCATCCTCACCATCACTACTTCTTTGTGGGAGAGTTTTGTCCCCTGGCCTAGGCTTCCCTGGTCTGTGGTGAACTGCTAAATTGTCTGCCCAACTGGCTCATGGGATTAACAACCTTTATGTCTTTCTTGGTCATGCTTCTTGGTTTTGAGTTAAATAAACTGTTGCAACAGGATGCAATAGTATCAACTACAAGAAATGGCTCTTTGAAAGGTGGATGATATTAGAGTAAAAGTCTGAGAGTCTTGAGGAGAAAAGACTGTCTTATTTTGTTGAATGACAAAGCATGTTTGATATAAATGGAAGGGTTGAACTTTGAATCTTAGGGCATTCTTACATTCACTGACTTGGGTCCTTTTAAGTAAGTTTCTAGTTAGATATCCTGCACTAGAGGTCTCTTTTCTCTTCCTTATTTAGGGAGGAATTATTCTTCATGTAAAAATCACGGAGAATAATATGACTGATAAAAACAATAGCTGAATTTATGGATTATTGAAATTCTACTTTTACTGGAGGCAAAAGAAACAGAACAAAGCAAAACAGAGTCCTCATCATTGTGTTGCATCTCACGCCCCAAGTTCTTCACGCCTTTTCTTCTCTACCTTTCAGGGGCTCTGTTGGTTGCTTTACAAATCCCATGCAGGGCTTTTGCTGTCAGTCCCAAGAAGGGTAAGGACAAATTTATATCTTCCATCTTATTCAGAACCAGAAGAGCAGTTGTGTTTTATAGGGGGATAAACATGAGGAAGAAAAGGTCTTTTGAAACTCCAATCCCTGTCTCTTCAACTGATCATGCCCACCGCACAGGTTTCAGCTTCTACTTCCTAACCCAAAGCTCAGAAACTGCCTCCAGGACTGAAGATGGGGCAGATGCAGCCTCTATACTTTGCTTTACTCCTCTCACTTATCAGTAGATAGTCCTCCCTCGCCTATTGACAAAATACAAAATCTCTTTTTCATATATTTGCCACTTTTTCTAATTCTTTTTATTTTCCACGGGAAGGTAATTCTCTTGCCTATTGACAAAATACAAAATCTCCTTTTCATATATTAGTCCTCCCTCGCCTATTGACAAAATACAAAAATCACCTTTTCATATATTTGCCAGTTTTTCTAGTTCTTTTTATTTTCCATGGGAAGGTAATTCTCTGCAGTTAATTCTTCACAGATAGAAGCATAAGCATTCCTGATTAGTGTCATTTTAACTAAACTTACTTGCCAACCCTTGCCTTATGAATGCCAGCCTTCATTTTCATAGACTCTATTTGAAGGGGGACTTTCTTTGATTCTGTCATAGGAAGCATCTGAGAGGAGTTACAGATATCTCCAGTTAGTACTTAATTAAACATTGCTATAGTTGCTTGAGGGTGTCTTTTGGTGACTGTAGAGCTGCTGTACCACAGAGGTTTCACCATATGCAAGGCTTTGTGCCTCTGAATGTACTTTCTTACTATGACAGTTTTGAACCAGCAGTTCAGACCACAATGAGTTGCAAATCTGGAAATATACTTCAGCAAAATGGGAAAATTCAGCAGATGACAAACATTTACAGTTCCTGTTCATGATATGTTTAGTAGAGAAACAGTTAAAGTACGAACAGTCCCTTTCTCTGACTCTACTTTCTTTTTTCCCAGGCCACATGAAGTCTAAATCAGCCAACTATGGATACAGAAATTTTATTTTTTCTGCATTATAATTATCTTTTCACTTTCTTGGGAAGGTACAGAATATTTCTATAGGTACCACATCCAACTATCTTGACCTGGTGTTTCTCATAGCCCTATTTTGTATGACTAAATGGAAATGGAGATCTTTTTAAGGGCTCTGAGTGGTTAGAAATATATAAAAGATTTTTTCTTGTGCCTGTAAATATGCTAGGACAGATAATTGTATAGTGACAGTTTTTCATACGAAACTAGGAGAAGGGCTCAATTAATTTCTGTAATTTTATCAAATTCTGTACAGACAGCTCTAATGCACTTAGGTTGTTTTTAATCACCAGCACTATTCACATTTATAATGCTGTTTCCAGTACAGGGTAAAAGAAGTAGCATAGGCATCTAAGGTAAACATACTTGAGTTTAATTCTTGGCTCAGTAGCACAGCTCACAAGTGATCCAGAGTGTATACATGTACACACATTTGTGCACATACACACATTATATTCAGAGAAAGCTGTATCTGTTAGTTATAAGAAATAGGTGAGATGGTATATTAAAGTACTCATTAGACTGAGCACTTTGCAATTCTTATACCTAATGGATAATATTGAGTATTATTTAATTCTATAAATTTATAAAGCTAAAATATAACATTTTGAGGGATCCTAGAAAGTTAAAATTTCACATAATTTCACTTCTAAAAGCCCACACTAAGTCTATTAAAATGAATTGAGATAGTAGTGAAACCCTAAGTCTAATTGGCCTTCTTTCCAATGCTGTGGACTGTCTCTTACTGCTGTCCTCTTTTGTCATGATTCAGGTGTCATGTTTTCCCAGCAGAAGTGAGCATTAGAACATATAACTGTTCATACATTAACTTAATTATGCAAATATTTAGTGAACAGCTATGAGTATTATAATAAACAGATGTGGATTCCTTGTATGAGAACAGTTGATCTAGGATTTTACTCTAATTCTATAAAATAGAAGAAAGATCATTTGTCTTAAGTATCTATCATATGCTAGAGTCCTAGCATACATAGGTCATCTAACTTACTTCTCTGTTAAGCAGTGAAAGAAATGTACTTTTCCACTTTCTGGATCAGGAAACCAACTAAGAGGTTAAGATACTCATTCAAGATCACGCAAGAGGTATGACGTAACTAGCTTAAAGGACGTGTTTATATTTGAAAGTATTACAATATTACATGGATTATATAATTCCTATCATTTCCTCTCTTTTCAAAGAAATGTTTTAATTGGGTTCCTCTAAAAGGTGAAAGGTTTTGGATATGTGCTCAATATAAATCTTTGCTTTTCTCAACAGCAAGATCCTGTCTAGTGGCTTAAACCCTGAAGAAGCATTTTCCTCCTTTTCATAGATTTAATAGCAGTCTTCTCTCCCTGGATGTTCTTTTCTAGTGATATAAAGGCTGGGTATTTCTTTTATAGATAACAAAACACAAGATCAAAATGTGCAGAAGTAAAATAAATGGTCGATGAAGATTATCTATTGTCCAGAGGCGGTGCGTTGGCAGCAATTTGGTTTGCTTTAGTGGAGGCTTCACAGGCGTCCTGCTCCCTGACAGAGAAGCTAGTGAGCTTTGGCAGTGGCTGCAAAAGCAGCTTCTGGTGATTAAATCTCAGTCTTTCAGTCAGGAAACTGCTTGTGATGTCTTTTCTCACAACTACTTATGTCTCATTACAAGCCTCCTTTCTTCTCTATAGATTTAACTCTGGCTTTGCAAAGAAAAAAATGCTCACATGACATGTTCTGTTGTTCAAGTTCCTTACCTTTTATATTTAGGTTTCAAAATGTTGATATACTCATTAACAAAGAAGCAGAAAATAGACCAAATATATTTCTGAAAACGTTGAAGATTGCATATGCCCTGGAATCCAACTGTATATTCTTGAGTACCTCTAAATTATACTGCTCTGTTTTCACTGATTTTTTAAACAAATAATTTATTTCAAATAGCATCAGCATGTGTACTGCTGTGGGTTGTGCAGTCTAGATCAAAGTGTGTAGATTTTCTTAAACTTGAAATTGAATTTACATATGCATAAGCAAAAAAAACATGTAAAAATCTGAGCACATTTAGTTGGATAATAAGCACAGGTTGTCAGGATAAAGATGAAGTGTTAGAAAAGATGTGAAGAATGAATAATATTCAGACATGTTAATTCCAGGGGGAAGTTTTCCTAGGTCTGAGGCATCATGATTCCAGATACAGAAACACAGATAAGATAGGACTGGATATAGTAATTTATTTATTTATTTTTTATTTTTTTTAATGTTTTTTTTTAATTTTTATTTATTTATGATAGTCACACAGAGAGAGAGAGAGAGGCAGAGACATAGGCAGAGGGAGAAGCAGGCTCCATGCACCGGGAGTCCGACATGGGATTCGATCCCGGGTCTCCAGGATCGCGCCCTGGGCCAAAGGCAGGCGCTAAACTGCTGCGCCACCCAGGGATCCCTGGATATAGTAATTTAAAGAAGCACTAGGTCACATAAATTTTAACATGCTTCTCCTGCTGATTTTTTTTTTCACTGTGTCCTTATCCAGCCCTATTTTCATTGATAAATGGATATATGCTTCTTCTCAAATGAATTACCTCAAGAATGTTCATAGAAACACGTGTAAAACTACTCTGGAAAAAGAAACTCATCCACCTAACTAGAGTCTATTAAAGAAAATAATTTGTATACTCACACCTGCACATCCAGAACCCATCCTAAAGGAATTATGGCTATTAACTGACAATTTGACTGGGAAGGACCATCTTTCTTTAAATATGCAAAATTTTCCCTTTCCATACTGATTCTTATGAGCAGATAAATTTATTATTTATAATGCTGATACCTTGGGAGTAGGTTACAACTCAATTTCTTACACCTTAGCCCTGATTAACAAATTACTATTTTCTTAAGAAGTAGATAAGTTGAGGGAAATATACTTTAGTGATATATTAAAAACAAAATTTAATTGCGCTTGATATATACTGAAATAAACCATATTGAGACCTTCTGCATAGCCGAGAAGCAGTATATGAAAATCCTAGATACCTGGGGGACACTTATAAAAGGACAAGCAGCAAAATTGTCTATGGTTACTTCTCAGACTGTCTACTGTATAGTTGTAAAAAAATACCTGAAAACATCACCAAAATTGGGAACAAATTTTGCCATTAATTCTTCACTCTATTTCCCTGAACCGTTCTTTCTCTCTTTTATTTATGAAGAATCCAATTATATTTAAATTGATTGCTTGGTATTATGCAAAAGTCCATGTTCTACACTTTTCATAAACCCTTTTCTTTATATCCCTCAGATAGGGTCATTTCGGTAGATATCTGATTCCAGATTCTTTTTTAAAAAATTTTTATTTATTTATGATAGTCACACAGGGAGAGAAAGAGAGAGGCAGAGACACAGGCAGAGGGAGAAGCAGGCTCCATGCACCGGGAGCCCGATGTGGGATTCGATCCCGGGTCTCCAGGATCGTGCCCTGGGCCAAAAGCAGGCGCCAAACCGCTGCGCCACCCAGGGATCCCTGATTCCAGATTCTTTTGCTCTCTCTGACCTCTAATAAGCCTGTAAGGTTATTTTTCATTTTGATTATTTAACGTTTTGGTCGTAGAGTTTCTGTTTTTATTTTGTTTTGTTTTGCTATTTTTATCGATTCCCCATTAAGTCATTTATTATGATATTTTCCTTTGGTCTGTGTGTGTTTGTGTGTATGTTTAGATCATCTCAGGTTTACATCCCCCCCAACTACTTTTATGTTAACCATTGGTGATTTTTCACTGTTCTTTGCACATCTGGAAAAGTTTATTGTTTAGTTTTCTTACTTAAGTGTGTTGATCTTTGTTCTAGTAGTCAAATAACTCCTTGAACTCAAAACCCAAGAGTCATGCATATAAGCTATAACTGCTTAGTTCTTTCAACCTTTTGCTGTGGCTTCCACTGAAAACTTTGAAGTTTCCTTCTGCATGTAGAGTTTAGATACAATCTAAGGATTTGGAAAGGGTACATATGTATATTTGGGGGCTTCTGCTACAATTCATTCCTTTATAGATGCACCTCTCAACTCCCTGCCACTCTGGTCATCTCTCAGGTCCATTTTCTTACACCTCAAGTCAAATTCAGAGGCTCTCTGCTTAGGTTCTAGGTGTGCTGAGCGACTTGGATTGTGGAATGCTCTCAGAAAAGTTATATTTTAGTAAGACTCACTCCGTGTAGTTCCCTTTTGTTACGGGTCAAATACCCTCAAGTTTCTACCTGTTTTTTGTCACTTTCTAGTGACCTTAAATATTTCTAAGTATTGTGCAGAGTATATAACTTTTTCCTCTGCAACAGTTGGTCTAATACCAACCCTCTGGTATTATCAAAATCCTTCTCCTTACCTATTTTCTAACTTGGATAAATTCTATGTTATTTATCAATCTTCAAACAATTACATTAATAATAAAGATGACTAATACTACTGTATTTGTATTATTTAGTTCTGTAAATATTTTATATTCTTATGCATTGTAATAAAGAAAGAAAAATAGTTAGAAGACAAAAAGTCTTTTTTATATTCTTTATCTTTACAGTGTTAAAAAAAAGGCAAAGCAAAAAAAATATTTTCATTTAAATCATGAAACTAAACCAGGGAGGGGAATACACAATAATAACCAAAAATGAAAAGAAGGATAGTAATTGAAGAAAATCTGGCATTAAATCTTATGAGGCTGCTAATGCCTATGACAGCTCACTGGGATCTGCTTAAAATGCATTATCATCTTTGCATTCAACCACAAACTTGTTTATATCTGGAATCATTAGTGATTTATTTTTTCTTTTGTGGGACAGGATGGACTTAAAAAATGGCCTAATCAATCAATAATGGAAATTTAATATTCTTTGGACAACAACACAAAATTTTCCATAGTCTCAGAATGTATTTTTATGCTTATTACATGTGAGAAATAAAGGTAGGTTTAGTTGTTTTATAAATAGTGTTTTTGCTATTTTAGAATTCCTAAATTGAATACATCATTAAATAAAATTTATATAAGATGGAAAACTTATTTAAATTGCTTTATTGAGCTCAGCATGTGGTATTCATTCTCTCTAAATTTAAATAAAGCTTCCATCTGTTCTTTTATTCCAACATCTCTGATTAAATTTTCACACAAGATACAGATAAACACAATATATGCAAGCAGTTATACAAGTTCCATTAAAAGTTCACCTTCTCATTCAAATGTAATTTTGAAGTTGAAACTTATCACTAAGAGTTTTCCTCACAAGAACAGGATATGATTTTATGTAATTTCACAGCAGACATTTTTTTTTTATTCCAAGCTTTACAGGGTGCCAACAAGTGGTTGTGGAAATACAGTGTTTGTTATTGTCCATTACATATTTTTTCAAGACTTTTTTTTTAAGTTTTAAAGGAAAGACCTAGGAAGACTTTGTTATATTGGAGCTTTTGGCTTTACCAGTTTTTAAGTTTCTTATGATTTTTGAATTTCAGGAACACTAATTTATTTTAATTTCTTTTTCTCATGTTTGCATGCTTTAAAGTAACCTAAAATAAGAATGAAGATTGTCTTTTTTACATTTTGGAAAACATCTGCAGAAAGGTTTACTGTCTAGGAAATAACCTTACTGATTTCAATTAACCTGACTTGGGAGAATTATTTTCAAATGATCACTAATTTTAAGAAACAGTAAAATAAATTTCAAACATAATAATGATAATTACAATTTTTGCAATTTTAAGACCATCTTTGTTTAACAGTTACTTAAGAGAGTTACTTCTTAGTCTTACAAAATAAATATTTAGTAATGTTTTTAATATTAGTTTTGCAAGGGATTAAAAATCAATTATTGAAAGCATGTAACTGATCCCAAATCTTATAATTCAAAACTTGTTTAGTTGCAATTCGAACTCAAGCCTGTGTAAATTCAAAGCCAAATTCCCCTTCCATGAGTTTGTGTTAGATCCCATGTTAAGCACAATGTCTTTCCTTTGACAGACTTAGTTAAAACAGAATACTTGCCAAATTTTGAAAAGGTGGTTGTGTTTCTAATATCCTCCTCTACAAATCATCAGGTGCTTTTTCTATTGGGAATTATTCCTAGCTAACTCAATTAACAAGCTTAACACTCTCTTATTCCTAAAATAATGCTTTTACAAATTCTGTTTAGCTGATATCTTAAAATGATGGTCCTTTTTCACTCTCATCAGTTATAAGATGTTACTATTCTTTTATAGCTAACGGATTCCTCACTTAGGCACTCTGTTTCCTGAGGAACTGACCCAGTGAGATCATAAATTTTTCCACCATGAGGAATTAATTGACTAAACAATACATCAGTCTAGAAAGCATGCCTGTCCAATTCTACTATTGTTTGTTTATAAGAGTTATGGCCACTGTTTGGAGATACTAGGGAATGATGTTTTTATATTGTCAAACAACTCCAGCACTTACTAGCTTTGAGATTTTTTTTTTATTTTT
Organism: Nyctereutes procyonoides; assembly: GCF_905146905.1. Lineage (NCBI taxonomy): Eukaryota > Metazoa > Chordata > Mammalia > Carnivora > Canidae > Nyctereutes > Nyctereutes procyonoides. The sequence continues at coordinate 2,443,193 of NW_026575130.1, forward strand.
TTTATTAATTTTTATTTATTTATGATAGTCACAGAGAGAGAGAGAGGGGCAGAGACACAGGCAGAGGGAGAAGCAGGCTCCATGCACCGGGAGCCCGACGTGGGATTCGATCCCGGGTCTCCAGGATCACGCCCTGGGCCAAAGGCAGGCGCCAAACCGCTGCGCCACCCAGGGATCCCTAGCTTTGAGATTTTAACTTGACTATATATGTTTCTTCATGTGCAGAAATTAAATGTTAACATCATTTACCCTTAACCAGTCTGAAATTATTAAATGTGATGATTTACAAAAAATGTTTAACAAATATTTGACACACTGAAAGTGTTTAATAAGGAGTACCTGGGTGGCTCAGTGTTGAGCATCTGCTTTTGGCTCAGGTCGGGATCCCAAAGTCCTGGGATCAAGTCCTACATCGGAATCCCCACAGGGAGCTTGCTTTTCCCTCTGCCTATGTTTCTGCCTCTCTCTGTGTCTCTCATGAATAAATAAAATCTTTTAAAAAAATTTAATAAATGTTAGATAAAATTGTTGTTTTATTACTACTATTATTATTTTGTTATTATTATTATCTCAGGTTCCAAAATTCCCCCTATCCAAAGAACTCTCTGGGATACACCCTGAATTTAATAAAAATTATTTTGTGTTTAAGGTATTAAACTAAAATACTATGATGGAATAATTTTTGGACATTTTATCTGTCCTGGATTTTTTTCTACAGTGTGCATGTTCACTATTAGTTTAAAAGTGAATATTCAAAATTGTAGATATTTAAACATACTTTTTAAAGACATGTGAGTATATTGTGATATAAACAACTACAAACTCTTTACACAAAAGATGACAGGTTTTTTTTTTTTCTGAAATGTGCTATAACTGGTTCCACCTGCAAGAAGGGCAGATATGAGATGTTATCTGAGGTTTGTTCATCATCAAACACATGAACATATGCAATTTCTATGAACTAATAAGCACCACTTCTCTTTTGAATGTCCCGTAAGTTCAAAGAGATATTTTGTTTATTTAGAGAGATTTGAATGATGAATAACACGAATGTTTCAGGACATGCTCCCATTGTAGCTTTATTCTCTCCTGAAAAGCAGGAAGAATTGTGCCGGCATGTAACATTATAAAATATTCATATTTGGGCCCTGGGTGGCTCAGTCGGTTAAGCATCTGCCTTCAGCTCAGGTTGTGACCCTAGGGTCTTGGGATCCAGTCCTATATTGGGCTCCCTGTTCAACAGGGAGTATGCTTTTCTCTCTCCCTTTACCCTCTCACTCTGCTCATGCTCTCTCTCTCTCTCTCTCTCTCTCTCTCTTTCTTTCAAATACATAAATAAAATTTTAAATAAAAATAAAAATAAATTATTAGGATGGTATTGTAAAAGTATGTTTATGACAACAAAATATAAATTAACAAATTGATAATTTTTATACAATTTATCAAAACTATTATAAGAAATAAAAATATAGGGCAGGCCCGGTGGCTCAGCGGTTTAGCGCTGCCTTCAGCCTGGGGTGTGATCCTGGAGTCTCGGGATAGAGTCCCACATCGGGCTCCTTGCATGGAGCCTGCTTCTCCCTCTGCTTGTGTCTCTGCCTCTCTCTCTCTCTCTGTCTGTCATGAATAAATAAATACAATCTTAAAAAAAAAGAAAAAGTAAAAATATATAACATCCCTATATCTTTAAGGACATTAAATCTATTCTGGAAAATTACTCCCTCACCCCAAGATAAAACAAAACAAACACATCAAAGTCAAGATGGCTAGCTTCACTGATAAATCTTTTCAAACATTTAAGGAAAAAATAATGTTGATCATACACAAATTCTTTCTGAGAATAGAAAAAGTTAGTTTACAAACTTAGTTCATGAGACCAACTAAAACTCAAAAAACACGTTATATGAAATAATATAATTAAGTACAAACTAACGGTAATAGACATAGATTAGAAACCCTAAATAGAAACAAATAGGATCTAACAATATATAAAAAGGATGATTAATTTTGTCCAAGATAACTCCAGGAGTATGAGTGCGCTTTACTACTGGGAGATGAATTAATATAATGCACCACATCTACAGGATAAAAGGAGAGAAATATAATTGTCCTGTGGATGCTGGAAATATGTTTTATTCAGTTCAACTCTCATATATGATTACTGTTCTTGATTAACTTGTAATAGAGAGACTAGTCAGATAAGGGGTATGTATATTTACTTACAATCCATTCCTATATATTGCTACCTATCAATCTTTTTAAAAATACAGATAACATTAAAGTCAATGGCAAAATTCTAATGCATGTCTTTTGATGGCAGAAGGAAATGTGAGTTGCTGGAGGAGAGGTGGGTGGGAGGATGGGGTAACTTCTGATAGGTGTTAAGGAGGCACATGATGTAATGAGCACTGGGTACTGTACACAACTGTGTCATTAGAATCTACCTTTGAAACTAATCATACAGTATATGTTAACTAAATTGAATTTAAATTTTAAAACATGTGGTACTGGAAATCACTGCTAATGAAATAACACAAGGGGAAAATGGCGTAAACATTGGAAAGGAATTGGTAAGACCTGTCTTGATACAAAAGTCATTTGATTCTAAGGCAAATTAGAAGAACAAGAACAATATTGGAAAACAAATATATGGCTTCCAAGATTTACCTTAAAGCTTTGGTAAAATAGTGCATTATTAGTGCAAGATGAGATAAATCAACAAACGGAACAAACCAAAGAGATATTCAAATATGTTCACTTAATTTATGGCAAAAGAGACACTGTGATGCATTTGAGGAAAGAATCCGTTCAACAAATTCACAAGAGCAACATTGACTCCTACCTCATATAAGATGAAAAGATTAATTTTGTATGGATCAAAGACATAAACATGAAAGCTAAAACAATAAAGATTACAGAGTATAAGTATGGAAGTTCAAGATTATAAAGATTATAGAAATAGACATAGGAGATATCTTTATGACATTGTATAATTCAAAATACATTATACAAATCACAAAGAGTACTAGACAGAAATTGATAAACAAGACTGTTGAATTTAAGAATTTCAGTTTATCAAAATACAGTTCTCAGATGCAAAGACCCAAGTCATAGACTGAAAGAAGATATTTCAAATTTATATATGAGAAATTATTAGATCCTGAATATATAAGCAACCAACACAAACAAAAAAAAAAACATCTAATACATATACTGACATAGGCTTGAAATTACACTTAACTAAAGACAATTTCCAAGTAGCCAGTAAACTAAAAAATTCATGCTTGATACCGTTAAATATTGGGGAAATGAAAATGAAAACCACAGTGAAATAGTACTACAAATCCCAGAATGGATAAAATTTTAAAGTTGAAAGTTTCATATGTTAGTAAAGATATAGAGTCACTTGCAAATCTTGTAATTTGTGGAACTGCAAATTGGTTTAAATTTTTTTTGGAAATCTCTTAGATGATGCTTACTAAAACTAAGCATTTTCCTATTCCAGGAACCAGGAATTTCACTCCTGTATGTATGTCCAAAAAAATTATTGCGTTTGACTATCAAAGACACATAAAATATGATTCACTGCAGCTTTTGTCCTCCCAGTAACACCAGACTGAGAACAACTAATTGCTGTCAAAAGGATGGGAACCAGAACCAAAAATGCCTGTGAAAAGAATGCATCAATAAATTCTGGTATACGCATAGAATGCTATCTTATACAAAAAAAAATTAAATACACTTACATGAAAATAAGCTACCTGAAACTCAGAGACAGTATTCTGAACAAAAGGAATCATATGAGTCTATCTTGTATTATTCAAATTTAAATAAATTTCAAAAATAAATCAGTAATAAATGTGGTGATAAAAGCCAGAACAAAGGAGACAGACAAAGATAGGTAAAGGAAGAAACTCTGACATGGTGAAAATGTTTTATATCTTGATAAGTATGGCTGTTACACAGGTGCATACATAAAACATTTATTAACATGTTGTTTTAGGATCTTTGATTGTAATACATATATATACACAAAAAACATGCTTACAAATTATAAATTTACATATTAAAATTACACTTAATTACAAAATAAGTGTATTTTTTACATTGCTTTAGCTGTACATATTAAATACACAGAAGTCTATTTTCAGAGATCCTAAACAAAAGATAGTCAATGCTAGTTTGGAATAATTGCATATTTAATATTGGATATTTGATTATAGATCCTGTGCTGAAAATGCCTATTATATCATGTTCAGAAGATGTTTTCCTTTTTTGACTCCAAACCCAAGTAAGGAATCCAAGTCCTCTCTCTGTAGGGGTTTACAAGTCTTCTAGAAGTATATTGTCTCGTGATAGGCTGGAAGGTATTTCCATCATCATTAAGAACATCTCGTTACTTTTATTGTCTGCTTTTCCCCACTTTGAAGACTCTACTCCCTGCACATCTTCCTCTCTCATTTCACAGGCTCTTCCACATTCTCCTGCCCCTCCTCCATATCCAGGGTTAGCTCTTCTTTGGGAGTGGTTCCTTAAGCAGCATCAGAGTATATTGATTGATCTTACAGGAAATACAAATGTTTTTCTCTATCCTTACTTTTATTTTGTTACAAACCACAGTTGCCATCAGGATGCCAGTATGGGAACTGAATGAAAAAAAACATAAATTTAATAGCAGATTAGTATTTTGACCTATAATCACTCCATACTTCAGCTTTCACCCTTGGGATGGTCAATTCACTCTGCTGTGTTACGTAGTAAAAACACCAGGCATTTTACAAGTTCTTTAGTGGGAGTCATGGGACCTTTAATACAGCATGTATCTTCTTTCTTTGTTTCTCCTCTTTGGGATATAAACCTTTGAAAGGATTTTTGAAAGCATCATACCAGCATATACACCACTTACTAAGGACCTCAGGGGCTTAGTAAGAAAACTGAGACCCTACTGCACACTGCATTTCACACCTGAATTTTTGCACAAATCAAGGTTCCACACTCAGTACTAAAAATGCTGTCACTTCTAAGCATTCTTCCAAACCCAGGCAGCAATGTGGAGTTATGGCCTGCAATTGGAGATTTAGTTATGATTTAACACAATAGAAATATTAAGCAACTTTTGGGTTTCCCAGCTGTGTTTTTTAATTTGGCGGTATGTACAGACAGGTCAGGTCAGTAACTTTTTTTTTTTTTTTTTTTTTGCCTAATGCACACATTCTCTTACATAAAGAATTTCGTAGCCTCAAATATTATCACATATCAGAATCATTTTGAGGGTTTATTAATAAAATGGATATCTGGGTCCAAGTAAAAGAGTTTCTGAGTGAATAATGTGTTTGGTGGTGAGATAGGATGAGTATACACTTTACTAGTAAGGACACAGGTGATGTTGATATTGTCGTTCCGAGGGCCATACTTCAAAACCCAGCACTCAAAGCTCATACTTTCTCTCACGAGTTATTTTCAACTATAGTGAAAATGCTGGCATTTCTGTGACTGATCTTGGTCAATTTTTGAAGCAAATTCCACCCCCCCCAACCCTGTAGCATTTTTTACATTTTGTAATTTTACCATGGTTACATAAGAAAAAATGTATTATTTCTTTGGGAATACATACTAAAACCAAAGCCATGATGATATATGTTGTATACAATGTATATTCAAATTTGAGGGGGTGCAGAAAGAGATAGGGGATGAGATGAATGATAAAGCAAAAAGCAAATGTGTAAATGTTAAACATTAGTAAATTTGGGTAAACATATTTTTGTGTTCAGTTCCTACAAATTTTCCATAAGTTTGAAATTATCTCAGGTATATTAGTTGCCAAAAAAAGGAAAGAAAGAAAGAAATGTTGAGACCTACACTTTTAATAACTGTATTTGTGTTTTTTTAAAGATTTATTTATTCATTTTAGAGAGAGAAAGAGCACAAGTGTGGGGAGGGGCAGAGAGAGAGAGAAGCAGACTCCCCACTGAGCACAAGCCTAACGCAGGTCTTGATCCCAAGACCCCCTGATCATAACCTGAGCTGATATCAAAAGTAGGATGCTTAACCGACTGAGCCACCAGGCACCCCAATTGTATTATGTTCTATCACTTCTGCAACAAGTTGCCACAAAGTTAGTGACTTAAAACACATACTTATGATCTTATAATTCTTCTGATCATAAGTTCAACAATTTGCTGAGATAAAATCAAGGATATCCACAGGGCTATGCTGTGCTGCTTTCTGAAAGACATGGAAAAAATCCCTTTTTCCTGCTTTTAGAAATCACCTACACTCCTTGGCTCACGGCCCCCTTCATGCATCTTCAAACCCAGCAATAGTGAATTGCATTCTTCTCACAGCAAGTAATTTTGACATCTAACTGCTTCCCTCTCCTTACAAAGGCCCTTGTGATTACATTGTTTTGACCTGAACAATCCAGGATAATCTTTCTGTGCCAATGTCAGCCGTTAGCAATCTTAATGTCTTCCAGATTCTCTTGTAAATTTTGCTTTCCACATAACCACAGGAGAACAAAACTGCCAACCTTTCTGCTAAAAGACAGAGCTTGCCTTCCTCCGGCTTCCTCTCTCATTTCCTTCTTGAGCCCTTGGTATTAGCAGCAGCACCTTGAACACCCATCTTTCTTTTTTTTTTTTTAAAGATTTTATTTATTTATTCATCAGAGACACACAGAGAGAGGCAGAGACACAAGCAAAGGGAGAAGCAGGCTCCATGCAGGGAGCCCAAAGTGGGACTCCATCCCGGGTCTCCAGGATCACACTCTGAGCCAAAGGCAGGCACTCAACCGCTGAGCCACCCAGGGGTCCTGGACATCTTTCTACTACCTGTCTATTAATAATAATACAGGTATTTTCTGAGATAATTTAGATTTTTCTATCATGCTTCTCACTTGCATCTGAATCCTCGATTGCAGAAATGTTAATATCCATATTTATCCTAACAATCTGTTCCAAGCAATCTAGCCTTTTTGTCTCAGGCATCTCAAAATCCCTTCTGCCTCTCCACACTGCCCAGTTCCAAAGATAGTTCCACATTTTTAAGTACTTATTATAGCAGCTCCCCACTTCCAGCATTAAAGTCTATTACTTTTTTTTTCTGCTGTGATATTATCACAAACTTAGAAGCTTAAAATGATGCAACTGTATCATCCTACAGTTCTGTAGCATGGGACTCACTGGGATAAAATCTAGAAGTAGTGTCGACTTCTGAAGGCCCCACAGTGACATCCATTGCCTTATCTTTTCCAGCCTCCAGCTTTTCCAGCTTCTATCTTCCAGTTTGTTACCCACATTCCTTCATTTGTCATTCACTTGCCCCATCTTCAAAACCAGCAAAAGTAAGTGATGTCTCTCATAGCACACCACTCTGCCCTCCTTTTCCTGTCTCCCTCTTCCTCTTTTAAATACTCATGTGATAAATACATGCCCCCAAATCTCCTAATTTAATCTCCTAATTTAATCTCCCTATTTCAACATTATTTGATTAGCAAACTGAATTTCGTTTATAATCTTAATTCTCTTTGCCACATAAAATTACATATTCACAAGTTCTGGGGGTATGTATATTAGCCTGTTATTCTATCACAGTAATATCATGAAGTTCAAGTAAATTATTTTAATTTCTTTGTAGTACCATATTTATGTCTGTAATTTTATGTCTATAAGAAGAAATAAAGTCTTTGGAAATTTGGAACACAAAGCTGGATCTAAATGGCAAAGAATGAAGAAAAGCACTTGGGCTTTATCTTTACAATAGTTCATTTCATATCTTCAAAGATTTTAAGAACTCTTTCCACTTCAAAAAATTCATCCGTATCTACAAGCTCTCTTCTTGTCTCTGACATTTCAGAATTATACCTATCGAAAGACTTCACAGTAGGTTTGATATTTATTCACTATGTCTTCTACATCCTACATGAAAGGTGTTTCATAAGTGTTTTGTGACTGATTAGTACCTAACGGCACCAATCAGAAACTCCAAAAGATAACATTTACAAAACTACAGTTGAACTATACCTCAGTTTCCCAGTTAAGAACTTAAGCCATATTACCTTCCTAAATAGTTTTCCAAGAACAAAGAAAGATTTAATGAAAGAATCTTAACAATGCTAAATGCTTGGGCAGCCCAGGTGGCTCAGCAGTTTAGTGCCACCTTCAGCCCAGGGTGTGATCCTGGAGTCCCGGGATCGAGTCCCACGTCAGGCTTCCCTGCATGGACCCTGCTTCTCCCTCTGCTTGTGTCTCTGCCTCTCTCTCTCTCTCACTCCCTCTCTCTCATGAATAAATAAATATAATTTTTAAAAATGATAATAAAAAGAAATAATGCTAAATGCTCAAACCTTCTTCCTAAATACAAATATATTATGGAGAAGAGTTTTTTTTTTCCTTGTGATGCATCAAGTTCACAAAGAACAATTATAAAGTGTATAATTGGATGTGCAAAAGATTTAATGATGCCCTGCCTGGTATGTTTTGTTTTGTTTTGTTTTAAGTAATGAATGGTAGCATTAAAAATAAAACGCTGGGACACCTGGGTGGCTCAGCAGTTGAGCATCTGCCTTCATGCTCAGGGTGTAATCCCGGCATTCCAGGATTGAGTCCTGCATTGGGCTCCTTGCGAGGAGCCTCCTCCTCCCCCTGCCTGTGTCTCTGCCTCTCTCTGTCTCTCATGAATAAATAAATAAAATCTTTAAAATAAATAGATAAACAGATAAATAAAATGCTGTAAGCTTTGCAATTTGCAAATTGATAAGATTAGTTTTATTTAAATCTAGAACATTGCACTAAATATCAGATACTCAAGAAAGAGTGACTAAATCTATCCCTTTTTCACACCTAAATTCTCACTCAGTTGAGATAATTTCATGTATTCTTGCCATTAATCACATTAGAGATGTAAATAGAATGCACAACTTGGTGGGAGAGTGAAAAATAAAATTCCGTAACTTATCTAGTAAAATAGATTTTTTTTCCCAAAGAAGCAGATTTAATTAATTCAGCAACCTTGAAAAAAGAAAAAATGTATTGGATTTATACTTACCAGGCTATTACATTTCTTTTAAAAAATATTTGTATTGTTTGTGTAAAAGGGAGAAAAATGTAAAAAACATCATGGACACATGTCATTATACATTTTTCCAAAATCAGAATTTGCAAAACCAAGAGTGAACTGTAATGTGAACTATGAGGTTTGAGTGATTACGATATGACTATACAGAGAGGTTCAGCCTTAGTAAAAAATGTACCGTTTTGGCAATTGATGCTGATAATGGGCAGGTTTGTTGTGTATGTGTGTGTGGTAGAGGGTATATGGAAAATCTATGTGCCTTCCTCTGAACGTTGTTTTAAACCTAAAACTGCTCTAAAAATATCTTTAAAAAATAATTTTCAGCCTTTTAAAAAATAATCACTCAAAAACAGTAGAGGAACAGATTTACATATACTGGTAAAATGACAATGACTATGATTTTTTTTCTCCTAGTGGGATTATAGGATATTGTGAGCAATTATGACAAATAGTCTCTTTTTTTATCTGATGGGTGATTTACACCGTGGGAGAGTAGATAAATTATTTTTACATTAACATGTCATAGTTTCTATTTTATTCCCATTTTCAGCGGTGTACTATTTTACTGTAATATTCAATTATCAAATCCTTTTGCTACTCTCTCTCATCATCTGAGTGTCACTGAGGTTGGTGTCACTCTTAGATCTGATATATACTTAACATGGTGTCAAACCCTATTTGATGTCTGACTCCATCTCCTGCACTTTGATAACCATCACTGAGACACCCCACTTTCTCTAAGATTTACTACTGGCCTTTCTCTGGGAAATGGCTTTCTTAATAGGTATTATTGATAACATTGAGATTATTTTCTGATCATGAAAAGTTATTTCCTCTAGAGTGAAAACAACCTGAATTTAGAAAGCAGAGACACACACACACACACACACACACACACACTCACACAAGAGAAACTCAACAAAGTGATGCCCATCATTAACATCTTAGAGTACATCATTCCAATATCTACTAATAACACAGATGCCATTTTTGTTTCCTGTTAATATGGGCAAACTCTCTCAATCATTTCAAACTTCAGTTAGAATCCTCACAGGACTTTATTTCACTTACTGTTTTCCACAGGGGTTTGTTTGTTTTGCCTTTTTTTTTTTATTAGTTTCAGACGTAGAATTTAGTGATTCATCAGTTGTATCTAATACCCAGTACTCATCATATCAGATGCCTTCCTTAATGCCCATCACCCAATAATCCTTTTGCCCCACTAACCACCCCTCCGGCAACCCTGTTTGTTTCCTAGAGATCAGAGTCTCTTATGGTTTGTGTCCCTCTCAATTTTCTTCCCTTCCCTTTGCCTATGTTCATCTGTTTTGTTTCTTAAATTCTGCGTATGAATGAAATCATATGGTATTTGTCTTTCCCTGACTTATTTTTGTTTTTTTTAAAGATTTTATTTATTCATGAAAGACACAGAGACAGAGAGGTAGAGACATAGGCAGAAGGAGAAGCAGGCTCCCCAAAAGGAGCCTAGTGTGGGACTCAATCCCAGATCCCAGGATCATGCCCTGAGCCGAAGGCAGGCACTCAACCGCAGAGCCACCCGGCGTCCCTCTGACTGACTTATTTTTGCTTGACATAATACACTCTAATACACTCTAGTTCCATCCAACTCATTACAAATGGCAAGATTTTATTCTTTTTGATGGCTGACTAATATTCCAAAATAGATAGGTAGATAGATGATAGGTAGGTAGATAGATGATAGATAGATAGATAGATAGATAGATAGATAGATAGATAGATATCCCACCTCTTTGTTATCCATTCATCTGTCAATGGACATCTGGGCCCTTTCCATATTTTGTCTGTTGTGGACATTGCTGCTATACACATTGGTATGCATGTGCCCCTTTGAATCACTGTGTTTTTATACTTTGGACAAATACCTAGTAGTGGAATTTTTGGGTCACAGGGTAGCTCTGTTTTTAACTTTTTGAGGAACCTCCATACTGTTTTCAAGAGTGGCTGCACCAGTTTTCATTCCTACTAACATTATAAGAGGGTCCCCTTCCTCCACATCCTGGCCAATATCTGTTGTTTCCTGAATTGTTCATTGTAGCCATTCTGATTGGTATGAGGTGGTATATCATTGTAGCTTTGATTTGCATTTCCTTAATACCCAGTGTCTGTTCACCATTTGTATGTCTTATTTGGAGAAATGTCTGTTCATATCTTCTGCTCATTTCTTTTTTTTTTTTTCTTCTGCTCATTTCTTGACTGGATTTTTTGTTCTTTGGGTGTTGAGTTTGATAAGTTCTTTGTAGGTTTTGGATATGAGGGAGTTCTTTATCTGGTGAGACATTTGCAAGTAACTTCTTTCATTCCATAGGTTGCCTTTTAGTTTTATTGACTATTTCCTTTGCTGTGCAAAAGCTTTTTATCTTGATGAGGTCCCAATAGTTTATTTTTGCTTCTATTTCCATAGGTTCTTAATATAACAAAGCCTATATATTTATCATTTTTTAGCTTTTATTTTCGATTCTTTTGTTGTTTGTTTGTTTATTATTTATTTATTTATTTAATTTTTAGTTGCCAGAGACTTGTGGAATCATGGAGATGTCATCACTTAGTACACAACAATACATGCAGCACTCTATGTTACTTTCTTTTTTACTCCTTGGTAGTTAGAGTAACCTCATTTTTCTACATGAAGCCAAAAGCTGGTTTCAACAAGAATGAATCTTCCCTGAAAAAGAAAACTTATATTTTTTAGTAAGGTAATAACTTTGCATTCTCTCCATGTCCTTATACGGAAATATTATCCAAAAAATGAAAAAAGAGAAACAATATCAGAATTTTACCATCAGCAAGTAAGCAAATGCCTAAGTCAAACAGAATTAAGTAACAGAAAATATGTTGGCTTACACAAATGATCATTTGAGATAGGATCAACTTCCAGAACAGTGTAAGCCTTGATCCATTTCACTGAAGTTTTCTTGTCTTTTCTTTCCATGTAGCAAGACGGCAGTGTAATTCAGGTTTAACATCGTATGTAACTGCCAAGAAAGCTGAGGGAAACTTCCTTGAAGATGTCCCAGTGATCTGAATTTTAACATCTGTCCATTCTAAACTCATCACTGGTAAAATAAATAAATAAATAAATAATAAATCAATAAATAAACAAACAAATGCATATATTCTTAGACTTGTCACCCAACATTGTCAGTGTTGGGGGATCATGTCATCCTCTCATGGTTTATATGGGTTAAATGAAGTAAAGTGTGTATGCCGAACAAAATAGATGCTCATATAGGAAGGAGGAAGAATGGATGCTCTTTGGGCAAGGAGTAAGGCCCACAATAGGTACATCTTCTTATATAAAATATATTGGATTTATTTGTTTGTTTTGCCAATTTTTGTTTTTGTTTGGCAATATAGCATTAAAATGTCTGCATCATTAGTTTTAAAAAATTCTTGCTCCAGAGCTGTAAACGCTTTAGGTAGGATGCATGTTATAATTCTTTGCTTGTTTAAATTAATATTTTTATTTATTACTATTTATTTAGCCAGGTAGATTTTAATTATAATAAAGTAAGTGTGCAAAAGGTATCATTCAATTTATGCATGTACTAGGCTCACTACTTGATTGACCATAATTATCTTATAATTATCTTATAATGATCCTAATCAATCAATATATACATATGAGTACCCGAGGCTGTATTTATTCAAAGACATGCTGTCCATATGAGTGGTTTGCCTGACGCATCTAAGGCCAATCAGTTTACTTTCTCAAAATTTTCATTGAGGTAGGTAAATGATACTGTACTAGAGACAGAAGGCAAACTCTTACTACTAAGGTTCCTAAAGATTTCATGATTGCTGATGTTTTCAAATCTTTGTGGTTCATGGTTTCTTTTCTGTGAACTACCACTGTACCCTTCAAAAACAATTCCCTTCATTATACAGAGCCAAAGTCAATGCTTCAATTTGAAATACAAAGCATCTATCCCTAACAATGAGGAAAAGTGGAAGTTTAGAGAAGAAATGACAGGAAAATAAAACCATCAACATTATCATTCTTCCCTTATTAATTTCCAGTATGGATTTAAGCACCAATGTATGCAACCATCAGAATGAGTGGAAATGTTCAGTCAACTGGAATCCTCAAAAGTTGAAGTATTAAAAATTATAAACCTATCAACTATTCTTCCTTGAGTGCAGTGATTCTTTGATACTGAGCAGGCAATTGACCATCTCTAATGAGTATTGAAAAAGGAAAACATGGTAATTTACTTGAGTTGTACTGTTTCTTACTCGACCTCTATTATTTTAAAAACATTTTAGAAAACTGCTTTATGTTAGTGTTTCCTCTTCAACTGTTTGATTTTTTATATAAACATATTGGGTTCTCAGAAGCATATATTTATATCACAAACTGTATGATGTAATTTTAAGGCATTTTCTTTTCCTATCCTTGATACTTAGGTGGTAACATCTGAATCAAAATATTCCAGTGAAAATGCATTCTAACAATAAGAATCAACAGATTAAAGATTCCCTACTGAAACACTGACAGTCTAATGAAAGGGTTCTAGAAGTATATCAATCTTTTTTTAATAGACTTCATTTTTTAGGCAAGTTTTAAGTTTAAAAAAAAAATTGGTAGAGACAACAATTTCCCATCTGTTTCATGCTTCTCTATATGCATAGATTTCCTCATTATCAACATTTCACACCACCATTGTACATTTGTCAAAATATATATACCCATGTATATACACCGTTATCACCTGAAGTTGATAATTTATATTAGGGATTACTCTTGTTTTGGATAAATGTATAATGACATACATCCACCATAACAATATCATCCAGAGTAGTTTTTGCAACCCTAAAAATCCTCTTTGCTTTGCCTATTCACTCCCCCTCCACCAACTCCTGGCAACCACGGATCTTTTTATTATTTTCATAGTTTTGCCTTCCTAGAATGTTGGAATCACAAAGTATGTAGGTTTTTCATTTGATATCTTTCACTTAATAAAATATAGTAAAGATTCCTTTATGTCTTTTCATGGCTTAAGAGTTCACTTAGTTTTAGTGCTGAATATTATTCCACTGTTTGGATGTATCACAGTTTATCTATTCACTTACCAAAGTTTATTTCTTGCTTCCAAGTTCTGGCAATTTTTGAATAAGGGTGCTATAGACAACTATGTGCAGGTTTTTGTGTGAACACAAAATAATTAACTCTTTTGGGTACATATCAAGAAACAAACAGTGATGTTTGTATCATAAGGGTGAGGTTAGTTGGGTAAGAAATCCAAAACTGTATTCCAAAGTAGCTGTGCCATTTTGCATTTTGACCAGCAATGAACAAAAGTTCTATTGCTCCATATCCGCATTAGTATTGGGCATTGTCAGTGTTCTGCATTTTGGTCATAGGTGATTTTAATTGTGGTTTTAATTTTCATTTCACTGATTAACATATGATGTGGGGCAACTTTTATATAATTATTGTATCTGTCTACCTTCCTTTGTGAGGAATCTATGAAGATCTTTTTTCTAAGTTATTTGTTTCATTTTTAAATCAAGTAATTTGTTTTCTTATTGTTGAATTTTAAGTATTCTTTGTGTATTTTGCATAATATTTCAGATTTATTTTTGCAAATGTTTTCTTTCAGTCTGTGACTTGGCTTTTCCTTCTCTTGACAGTGTCTTTTGCAAAGCAATAATAATAATGATAATTTTAATGAAGTTCACCTTGCCAATTCTTTTTTTCATGGATTGTGTCTTGGTGTAGTGTCTAGAGTTATCATCATATCCAAGATTATCTAGGGTTTTTGCTCGTTATTTTCTAAGAGTTTTACAGTTCTGAGGTTTTACATTTAGTTCTATGATCCGTTTTGAGGTCTTTGTGTGTGTGTGTGTGTGTGTGTGTGTGTGTGTGTGTGTGAAGGGTGTGGTTATTTTTAGATTTTTTTTTTTAATGTAGGTGCCCATTTGTTTCAACACTATTTGGTTGAAAAAACTTTCTTTCATTGTATTACTTTTGCTCTTTTATAAAAGATCAGACTATATTTATGTTGGTCTACTTTTGGAATCTCTATTCTATTCCATTGATCTATTTGTCACCTTTTTAGCCAGTATTATACTCTTCCTATTTGTAGCCTTATAGTATGTCTGAAGTTGCATAGCATTAGTGCTCCAACATTGTTTTTCTCCTTCAATATTGGGGTGACTATTCTGGGTTTCTATTTTGCCTCCCCACATATAAATTTTAGAATCAATTTGCCAATACCTATAAAACAATTTACTGTGATTTTGATTGAGATTGCATTGAATCTATCATTCTGATATAGAATGCTTTTTTTCATTGTTAGACTTCAACTGATGTTGATGTGTAAATGCACCAATATTACTGATATGGTTGCATTAATATCTACCATACTTATTACTATAATTTGTTGCTGTATATCAATTTTAATAGTTATTTCCATTAATCAGTGTTATGAATTTTGAAGCCTGTAATGTATAACAAGTTAACTACACAGATGGAAGTAATTACAAGTCTGATCATGGTATAGGTTTTTCCACAAATATGGAAATTTTAGAATTTTATTCTAAGGAGAATTTTGTTATTAATAGCAAAAAATATATCCTTGCCATGGCATGGGCTTAAGTCCATTTCCTTTTATTTGAGTCTCAATTTGATAATGTGTTTATGGGTAAGAAAAACATAAAAAAATATTCTAAGAAGAACAGTATTTCTATCACTACTTTTTGATATAAGTCCCATAACTCTATTAGAGAGGAAGAATAAATAGTTAAACAATCACATAGTCAAGGGCACCTGGCTGGCTCAAGAGCATGCTGTCCTTGATCTTGGAGTTGTGAGTTTGACTCCCACATGTGGCTTAGAGTTTACTTAATTTTTTTTTTAAATCATATGGTCAATTCATGGGTTTTGTTTGTGTGAGTAAATGCATCATTTATTGGTGATATCCTATATTAGGGTTATGGAGATACAACAGGGCCTTTTCAGTCTTTTTAGAGTGTAAATAGATAAATCTATATCTATATGTCTACATCAATGGATATATATATATATATATATATATATATATATATATATATAGACATGTATAGAGATATATAGATACCAATGTACTACAAAGTGTAAAATCGGGAATCCCTGGGTGGCTCAGCGGTTTAGCGCCTGCCTTTGGCCTGCGGCGCGATCCTGGAGTCCTGAGATCGAGTCCCACGTCGGGCTCCTGGCATGGAGCCTGCTTCTCCCTCCTCCTGTGTCTCTGCCTCTCTCTCTCTCTCTCTCTCTCTGTCTATCATAAATAAATAAATAAATAAATAAATAAATAAATAAATAAATAAATAAATAAATCTTTAAAAAAACAAAGTGTAAAATCACGTAATAATAAGCTATGAATGTCATAAATGCCTAAAATATTCAGAAGGTATGTCATGATGAATGGAAGAGTTATTGAAGGTGAATGTGGTGCTAGGTTCAGAAAGAATACTAAGTCCACGCAAAAGAGAGCGAGATAGAGGGGGAAAAAAGTTGGAGAGAGAAAAAATAGCCCAGAAATAAGCATTATATTCTACATTTTAGCACTGTGTTAAATGTATTTTACAATTTTTACTTCATTATTGCTTGTCTCATTTAATAATGGGACATATAAGAAGATGGATATATCTTCGTTTAACAAATAGGGATGATTTCTATCCACTTTTACAGAATGAAGTTTATTCAAGTTGATATTTTTCTGTTAACTTGAAACATAAACTAAAGGATTACATTTTTAAACATAGTCAACATACCTTAAAAATTTGAACATTCTAAGGACTCCTGGGTGGCTCAGTTGTTAAATGTCTGCCTGGAGCTCAGATCATGATCTCAGAGTCCTGAGATTAAGATCTGCATCAGGCTACCTGCTCAGTGAGAAACCTGAGGCACAGTGAGGCAGTAGCACATATTATGAGAATAACTTTTAATATAGGCTTGCAAAAGAAATCATGTGTTTTTGTTCAAATTAAAAGCTTCTAACCTCTACTAATTTTTTTTTTATCTGATGTTTGGGACGTTATATTATTGCATACCTATTTTAAAAGACAAGGACTCGACAGAATGAGCAACATTGCCTTTTAGATAATATTTTATGTGCCAAAGTAAGTTCATCAATGTGTCTTTCTTCTGCACTTTCTTCTAAAAACTATCCCCAATAGTGAAAGAGACACATTTAAGTGGAAAATCCCATGAAAAGGAGAAAAAACACATTCTCTTGATAGTCATATGAAGCTTCAAGGAAGAGACAGGTAACGGGTGGAATTTCAAGAATTCTCCTGTAAGTACAGATGCCATTGTTCATTTTGTTAGACACCAGAAGACATTTGAGGAATGACGGAAAGTTTCTGAATAGTGTCTCTTTAATTCAAATCCAGCCCACGTCTCTGCTGTAGGTTCTTTGTGGTACTTTATAACTAAAGGAACAAGTGTAACTCTTGTGCTTTCAGTACAATATCATTGCAAATGGGTGGAGCCTCTGTCTGCCTTGCATAGTAATTGACAGTCATTTTCTCAATAATAAATGATCTGTGCTTAGACTACATATTTAGATTTCAATTTATTTTATGAACAGTTTTCGCTGAGTCCATCTACTGGAATGACAAGTTCCATCTATACACTGTTATTTTGTTTAAACATGATGTGCTCCTCGGGTTGGAACTTTGTTATTTTCATATTACCAATCCACAGATAATAAATCTTAATTTCAGCTCTAAGTCATAAATTGATGTCCATTGAATTTTCTATTTTAAATGCCATCTTACATTACTTCTAAGACAATCTCAAGAACATTGCTTCCTTGGTATTCTAGAATACCAATTTTGAAAAACTATTCAAGTGTTCATACAGAAAATTTGACAACTAGGGTAATGGAAAATGTCAACGCTTCTAGAAGGATTTCTATTCATCTACTTTACCACAAGAAAAATAAGTTTAGACTTGGAAATAATAAAAACATAAGGAGTTTGATGCTATTTTAATTTTTTAAAATGTCATGGATATCACAATTAACTGATTTTTTTCTTGTCTTTTGCTACTACTGGGATGAGAACTTAAAAAAAAAAAAACTTTTCTATCATTGCCTTTCCTGAGTAATCTTATAGATCTAATTAAATTGAAAACTCATTTGCCTACTTATATTCACTTATGAACTTCCTATAAAACATCATTACACCTTTCCTGTTAAACTCCAATTGCTATAAACCATCTGACCAAAAGTATTTTTTCTTTTCCTTGAAATATTAATTATTAGAACTTAAGTAGGGATAAATATTCTTTTGGACACCTACCACTCATGGTTTGAAGTTACTTAAATAGACTTTGTTATTCTACAGAAATCTTAATAAATCTTGAGGACAGATTTGATCACACTGATTTACTTCTTGAATACCCTAAGGCATAATGGTTAGATTTTTACAATTCTAGCACCTTTCCAGATAAGCACATTTATTTTATGGAGTTAAATGTCTATTTAACCTCTAGAATTTATGACTTTGTCATAGCTAATTCCTGGCTAATTTCTTCATTTTCATGACATAATATATACTAAACTCAGATATTTTCCTTTTTTTTTTTTTTCTTTTCCCTGTACTTTCCTTATAGCCTTTCTTTTGGGAGAGATGTAGTAAAGAAACTTCTCACTTCCAGGTCTCACCTCTTCATGGGTAGTATAATACTATCTTCTCAAGATACAGTTTCACTGAAAGTAATAGATTTCTTCCTCTTCTGATTCACTTTTGAGGCCCTGTCTAGATTATGGTCTTAAATGTATGATTTTTGATGGACTCCTTTTAGGAATAATTTTTTAAAAGCATTATATATAAATAATGAGAAAACATTTTCTTTTTTTAAGATTTTATTTATTTATTCATGAGACATAGAAAGAGAGAGGCAGAGATATAGGCAGAGGGAGAAGTAGGCTCCCTGCAGGGAGCCTGATGTGGGACTCGATCCCAGGACCCCAGTATCACAACCTGAGTTAAAGGCAGATGCTCAACTACTGAGCCACCCAGGTGGCCAAGAATTATAACATATTCTTGTTTAAAAAATACAATCAGCTTCTGTTTTTATGTATAGTTGTCAAGAACAAGAGTGGTACAAAAAAAGAAGGCCATTGGAAGTGGAACATAACTGTGTGTTTATATCATAAGTGGGTATTTCTGGTGTTCAGAGAATTCATACAATTCAAATTAAAAACACACCCTGACCTAGATAAGCAGAGAATGTGTGCAGCATTTACATCCTGCCTCTTTCTTCATGTTTCCCTTTTTACTTCTCTTTCAACTTGTTTTTGTTTCTAATGGGCTTTTACCTTTACAATATTTTCCTAAGTACTTTAATCTGAGTTCCAAAAATCAAAGTAAAATCTAAGCCCTTTCAACTCTCTGTTGCTCCATATGGATGATTATCATCTTCCCTTGACAGATTTCACTTGTTTTAAGAGTACACACACAGAGTCATGCCAGTAGAAGGGTTAAGAAAACACGAAACATTTTCAGATCCGGTCACTTCTCTGTGCTCCAAAACAATTTTTTTTCAGTTACTACTAGAACATCTCTACTAAAATTTACAATTTCTAAAACTGAGCACACACATACAGGTGAGCATGCAGAGTCAGAGAGGTGAGTCAGTGCTCATGTTAGCCATAATGATGAAACTGGCCCTTCAGGTGTGAGAAAGGAAGAGATGGCATCTTCCTTCCTGGTGGCTCAGACTTCAGGAGAGCAAATCTCTGAATTGATATAACACTTCTCACCTAATGAATGGCTGTCTTAAATGTCTGGTGGTTCCATATCTCTTATTTCCTTCGGAATGGGGGGGTATCTCTATTTCTAATGCAGCAAGCTGACATATAGCTAGCTGATGTTTCAGCTCAGACTCTTCCATATGAAGCACAAGGTTGGGTTGGTTCTAGCTTCCCCACGAAGTTAGTCTTTTAAGTTGTCAGATAAATGAGTTCAGCTTAAGAAGGCAGGCTCTTCCTGCACAGAGTGAAGACTCCTAATTCCCTAATTCCCAAGTCCAACTACACTTGAACTAAGTGGCTTATACATATGTTTTTAGTTTTCTTTTAGGATGTAAATCTTGAGCAAAGAGCCATTGCTTGAAAAATGCCAGGATGAGGATTCCAAATGGGACTCTCTGGTATTAATATTTGTAACAGTGGCACAGGTTAATGTGTATCCAAGAAACTAAAACTACCTAGTAAAAGTGAAACCAACAGCACATTCATTGTTTAATTGAATAGCTAATGCAGCATATTGTCTGAGAGAGAGGATTTGTAAAGAGTACTCTTAAAATACTGAAATGGACTAGCAAGTCAATAACAAATATTGTATTAGCGTAACTAAATTAGCTTGCAATTAAAGCAAATTTCTATTACTATACAAATAATTTTAACCTTGCCAGCATTATTTTTTGCTGTCAAGTAGTTTTGATTTAGCATGTCTTTTCTACCTGTTCATTTATAAAGGCTTCCATTCATTAATAGAAAGTGGACACAATTTACATAACAAATGAGTCAGGGACAATGAAGCAGCTGATTGAACACATCATGCAACTTATTAGTAGTTATGTTTAACATATGTAGTTTTGTTTAGTTCATTATTATTTGGTAAGTTGTGTGGATTCATTCTTTATTACACTTAAGAGAAATTCATAAGTGAAGGGAAATTCAGCATATGTGATGGAATTAGAAAGAGTAGTAATGGTATGATTTTCAAAGTTATTGAAGCAGATATGCCAACTTGAAGCCAGGTGGTTGAGATATATGCATATATCATCTTGCTGTTATGGATTCAGAGCTAAGCTGTCACATAGTTTTGCAGTCTTTCAATACAATTTTTATTCATTTAAACGAGTGAATTATACTGTTGTACTTTGTTTTTGTAATTTAAGATTCAGATGAAAGAAGAAAGAAGTCTCAAATATTGAAGACTTCTTTTGTCTCTGCAAATTGATTTTCAGAAGTGGGAGAGGGAGGGCAGCCCCTAGGGCGCAGCGGTTTAGCGCCGCCTGCAGCCCAGGGCGTGATCCTGGAGACCCTGGATCAGGTCCCACGTCCGGCTCTCTGCTTGAGGCCTGCTTCTCCCTCTGCGTGTGTCTCTGCCTCTCATTCTCTCTCTGTGTCTCTATGAATAAGTAAATAAAATCTTAAAAAAAAAAAAAAGAAGTGGGAGAGGGAAAAATAGTCAAGAACTCATTAGTAAAAATTGACTTTAGCCAGTGCACTTTTGTATTTTGTATGATACAGCAGCCTAGTGTTATCTCCCTGCTTCTTGGTCACCTCCTCACAGGCCCATTAGCATACGAAAATAAAATTGGTATGCGTCACTGTAGAGTTTTCTGCACCTTGGTGTGTTGTATATTTTAATGCACACAGACATACCCAGATCATTTTAATTTTAATGCTAAATGTGTTATTAATTTTCAGTTGTAACTTCAATATTTTGGAGATCCGTTTTTTTCAGCTATTAACGAGTGTCACAACAAAACTTACAGTGCGCTTTGGCAAATGTATCAAATTAGTTGTGATTGTTCCAATCTCAAATTTTTTATTTGAAATAGTTGACACGTACATTTTTCCTTTCTGTTTCTCTGCTTAATAACAGATTAGTCGGCTTTTATTTCTGGTAAAATTTAAAAGTAATTTCCTGTCCAAGAAATGATATTTTAGCTATATAATATAATGTGACTATAACTACAAATTTGTTTCTACTTCACCAGTTTTAACTTCTCTTTGTAATTGTCTGTTTGTAAATAAGTTGGGAGATTGATGGCAATGATAGAAATAATAAGAGCTAACTAATAGTGATCATTCAAGCTCAACTGTGGTGCTATACTTTTAACATATTTTTACATTATTCTTTTATTTTTAAAAAAATAATTCAATGAATGAGGCATTCGTATTCCCACATTTAATAACTTTTTGGGTCTTTTTTGTTTTTATTTTTTTTATTAGAGAGAGAGAGAGCACTAGTGATGGAGGGAGGAGGGACAGGGGAAGAGGAAGATAGAATCCCAAGCAAGCTCCAAGCCCAGCAAGGAGTTAAATGCAGGGCTCAATCATACAGCCTCCAATCATGATCTGAGCCGACCTCAAAAGTCAGACATTGGGGGATCCTGGGGTGGCTCAGCGGTTTAGCGCCTGCCTTCAGCCCAGGGTGTGATCCTGGAGTCCTGCGATGGAGTCCCACGTGGAGCTCCCTGCATGGAGCCTGCTTCTCCCTCTGCCTGTGTCTCTGCCTCTCTCTCTCTCTCTCTCTCTCTCTGTGTGTGTGTGTGTCTCTCATAAATAAATATATTTTTTTAAAACTCTCATTCAAAGGAATGAGCTACTCAGGTACTTCCCCCTCATTTTATAGATGGAAGTAAAGCCTAGAAAATTTAGTTTCACAGATTTGGAATTGAGATAGTTCATTTTTTAAAAAGATTTTATTTATTTATTCATGAGAGACACAGAGAGAGAGACAGAGACAGGATCCCAGGATCATGACCTGAACCAAAGGCAGACGCTCAACCACTGAGCCACCCAGGTGCTCCAAGACAGTTCAATTCCTTTTCTACCACTTACCCTCTGAAACTCAGGCTTTATGTTATTATGTAACATAATATGTAACATAACATAACATAACATAACATGACATAACATAACATGACTGCATCATAGTTACTGTAAAAATAAAATTATATATTTGGTAACTGGTAAAAGAAGGATTTAATGAAGTGTGGTTACTATTTTAAGGTATAACTCCTCTACCAATGACTTTTGTGCCCATTTTCAAGCCTCTATTTCTTCCAGAACCTCACTCCATCATTATTCCTCCTTTCATTCAAATCATCAATTCAAATTCAAATTCAAATTGATCCTCTAAATTTAACTTTCAGGATACAAATGTATTTTAATTTTCTCTATCTTAAACCCAAAACATCTGCATTTTCAAGTCAACCCTGAACATTGCTCCATACCTCATTACTCTGCTCTTTCTAAACTAAGTTATTAAGGTATCTTATCAAAACAATTTATCATAATACATTTCATTTTCCACTACCCACTTAATTTTTTAAAAATTATGAATTTTATCTAAGTATCACATGTCCTAAAATCAAATGATACTCAGATCTTAATAAATAATGATAATAATAATAATACATAATAATAATGGCAAAAACCACTAGCCAGCCTACTCCAGGTCCCAACCTAAGGGGGAAAACTGCCACAGAGGTTAACTCACTTAAATTATTTATTGGTATATTCTGGTATTTACCACCATATTGCTCAATAATATGCTCATACTACTATTATTGATACATCTTTCATAAATTATCTATGTATCTACTATTGTGTTAAAAGGATGCAGTTATCTAGTCCTGCCCAATCCAAAGCTGTTTACTTTCCTTTATTCCTTTATTTCATATATTTAAATATATGAAAAGGAACTGCAAAATCCTTTTCACTACAGTTAAAGAACTCAAGTAAACAGTTTCCTAATCCTTCTTTTGAAGCTGCTCCAATCTGTACTGGATGACTGCTAGCCAGCTGCATAGCCACAGACCCAGAATATCCCTTCCCCCTATTTGCCTTCTGTCCCCCACCCCTCTCTGGTTTCCAAAGTCTTATGTTTTGACCATTTCTAATATTATTCCTTTTTCAGGCTGTTTATGCTGCTGCAGTTTTTTGAAGAAGTCTCAATGGAAAATGAGCTATTGGTGAGGCCTTGCATGCAAGAAATATGTTATCATTTTTGTCTTTGACCTTGGTGGACACTTGGATATAGAGTTTCAGATTGTTAATCAATTCTTCTCAGCCTCTGAAGGCATGAACTGCTGTATCCTGTGTCTCAGTAATACTCTTGAATAATCTAATGGTAATCTCCTCTCTGTTCTGTGATATGTGATCCATTTGTTTTTGTTTTTGTTTTTGTTTTTTGCTTTGTTTTGTTTTTCTTCTTTCTACTTTTAGGATTTTTTTTTTTTTTTTTTTTTTTTTTTACTTTTAGGATTTTTAAAAAATTCCCTCTGTTCTAAAATTTTAGGATAGCTTGTGATAGAATCATTTTATCTTCATTTTTAAAAAGATTTTATTTATTTTTTATTTGAAAGAGAGAGGGAGTGGGTAGGAACAGATGGAGAGGGAGAGAGAGAGAATTTCACGTAGACTTCATACTGAGTACAGAGCCCAACAGGGGGCTCAATCTCATAATCCTGAGATCATGACCTGAATCTAAACCAAGAGTTGGATGTTCAATAGACTGAGCCAGCCAGGCAGCCCCATTTTATCTTCATTTGTGATAATGGTGGGTATTTGGATCTTTTATTCTGGACAGACATATTCATTATTTTGGAAATATTACTTTTTTATAATCTACTTATTTTTTCTGTTCACTTTTTCTAAAATACACATTATTTAAAAACTGGACACTGTACTCTAATATCCCATTTTGTTTTTCTATTTTCTACTTTCTGGGAGATAATCTCAACATTATTATAAGCATTCATGAAATGTCTAGTGATCTTTGGCTATCAAATCATAATTTAAAGTGAAGCACTAAAAAAGCTTATTGAGGCTCTACATGTGTTTGTGGGCATGTGTAGAGGAGGGCACTTGTTGAATGATGGACTTCTTCATAATAAAGTTCTACCATAGAATCCCAAATTGCTATGTCTATAATTTTTGTTGTGATCACTGCTTTGCTTTTGCCTTTTGTTTGTTAGCTTGCTTGTTTGAATCTTTTTAGGTCAATTTCTTTCGAGATGAATTTTCAAATATCTTGCTTGGTGTTACACACCTAGCTATTTTCATGCTGGTGACTGGAGAAATAGGATGGAGACTGTAAGGCTTAATTAGCAATTTCATTTATTCCCCTGATTGTCAGGACATTTTTTCACCCTCATGCTTACCATTAACTCTCCCTAATTTTCCTGAAACCAGGATCATTTTGACTCAGGTTTTCCTGAGAATAAGCGTGTATCCGTTGCTTTGTTAGGAAGGGCTATTCATATGTCTGTACTGGTTTGGGGAAGATGTTGATCAGTCTAACTTTGTGTTTGGTAGACTGTTAGAAACTGTATAAGAGGGACACCTGGGAAGCTCTGTGGTTGAGTACCTGCCTTCGGCTCAAGGTGTGATCCTGGGATCCCACCAGGATGAGTACTACATAGGACTCCCTGCAGGAAGCCTGCTTCTTCCTCTGCCTCTCTTTATGTGTCTCTCATGAATAAATAAATAAAATCTTTATTTTTTTATTCATGAGAGACACAGACTGAGAGAGAGAAACAGAGACATAGGCAGAGGGAGAAGCAGGCTTCTCTCAGAGACCCCGATGCGGGACTCAATCCAAGATCCCAGGATCACAACCCAAGCCAAAGGCAGGTGCCCAACTGCTGAGCCACCCAGGCATCCCAATAAATAAAATCTTTAAAAAAAATAAGAAAAGAAAAAGAAGCTGTTAAGCACTTACCTCATTGAAATACCTTGGGGATCCATTCCTGGAAACTTGCAGTGGTAATTTCTATAACACAATGTGCTTCCTCATTGCCACCTCCCATGCAGACTTTTAGCTCTTAGTTTCAATTTGTTGTAAGTCATTTATATCTTATTGATCTTTCTGCTGCTCATCTCCAGAGGAAGTGTTGATACCTCTTCCTGCGTCATCTCCTCTCTAGTACTCTATATAGTTAATGGGTTTAAACATTTTTATACGTTTTTGCTTTACTACCATTTCAAATCTTAGGAGGAATCAGAGAAAAAAAAGCACACATGTTCAAATCTTCATTCTAATGATACTTTTCAATTTTTTACCTTTTTTTTCAATTTTTTATCTTTGCCTTGGTAAAAAATCCCTTCATTCCGTCATGTGACTAGTGTCAATAACCAAGTCTAATGATCCCCTTTAAGCTTATTCTTAAGTTAATTACTTTTATAAAATTTTATTGCTTTACTGAAAATCTTTTTTCCTCTTGGTTTCTATGACCCAATTCTCTAAGTTTCCCTCAAACCTCTGTATAATATTCTAGATTCATTCATCCCTCTCTTTCTCTGATAACATCTTACATTTGACAGGGCAGGGATGGGGAGATTTCAGTATATTCATAATCCCCATATTGCTGCTATGTTACTTCTGTAAAACTCCATAAGGATTTGCATTGCTAACCTTACAATAGCAACCCAGTTTTCCAAGGGAAGAAAATTCTTGCTCTACGTGCATTGTTGCCTGGACTTTGCCAGATAAAACATGAACAGAACTTTTATAAAAAAAAATATATAATTCTTTCATTTCTTTTTATTCCAAAATAGCCATGTCTCATTTGTGTTGTTGCTGATGGTAAAGAAATTTTCCATTTCACTATGATTCAAATTTGGAAATAAAAAAAGACAGAATAAGTCTTCCCATTTTTCTTCCTGAGAGCAAAATTTTAAAGGCTCCCTGACCTATAACGAGAAAATCAAAGCTATTACAATATCACAAGAACAGTACAATAACTTAAAAAAGTGCATTGAGAAATAATAAAGAATTTCGATACCTAAACAACCCTGCCAAGTGCTTCATTGAAAAATGTTTGGTGGCATTTGCCTTAAAAATTCATCCTCTAAGAACTTTTCACAGTCAGCAAATTGAGAAATCCTGTAGGGTACGGGCTTAAAACAAAGCGAAAATAACCTTGGAACACCAAACCAACTGGAATCAGGATCGCATTGGGCTCTTGAGATTTCCTACACAGACAGTGATGTCATTTACAAACAGTTTTATTTCTACCAACCCAATCTGTACACCTTTTATTCCCTTTCCCTCTGTCACTGCATTAGCTAGGATTTACAACATCATATTGAATAGAGAGGAAGAGAGGACATCCTTGCCTTATTCCTGATCTTAGAGGGTAAGCTTTGAGTTTCTTGCCATTACATATGATATTAATTACAGTTTTTTGAAGATATTAATTATCAAGCTAAGGAAGTTTCCCTCTATTATGAATGAAATTTAAATGTCATTCTCCCTCACATAGTTGTTGATAATGGAATTTCTAACTAGTTCATGAGATTAGAAATCTTTGGAAGACACTGCTGCTTTTTGGTTCTATTTAATGTTACTCTTAATGCATAACTCTGTTTTTGGTTTAAATCAAAATTTAAGTAAATCTATGTGCTGCTTTCCCTAAGCAATTGTACTTCTTATGTGAAGACTAATAGGAAGCTAAAAATGGATTAATTATGTAGAAACTGTAAACGTCATTTTAGGAATTGTTTACATTCTTACTCCCTTAGAAGGGCCAGTGAAAGCTGAATGCAGTGAAGCTTCTGAGAAACTGACAGAGAAATGTGTTTAGGGAATAAATTTTAAAATGGTGGTTAATGAGCCACTATTGTTTCCTCTACGAAAAGGCAGAAATGGAAGTCATTCTGAAAACCCAATTTGCCAAAATAAAGGAAGGTTTCCTCTTCTCTGTGTTTATGTATGGAAAAAGGATATTCATGACATGCAATCCTTAGAACTGGAAAATTTTCTTCTTCTAACTGATTACCCATACTGAGCACTATTCAAATACTGTCAATTTGGTCCTATATGAAAATCCTCCTTCACTACACATTTCCATTCATTTATAGTCAACAAAATTACATTAAAAACAGTTCAAAAACAAATCAAGACATTTTACTGTAATGTTTAAGTAGCTTTAATTATATAATGATACATTTAGCAGTGATTCTTGATTTTCCTATCTCCAAACTTAATTTCCTTGAAATAATTTTAGTTATTATTTTTTTATTGCTTTTCATGTGAAATTGTTATTCTCCAGTGATTTTGCATTATATTAGATTTAGTTCTATGCCCCTGAGTTTTAATCTCAAACTTTCTATTTCCATCAAATGTTCATTATTGAATTCTATCAATGATTTCATTTTATCACCTCAGAACTATATTTTTTCCTATTCTACAGGTCTTTAAAACTGATGAGTCATAACATAAAATAAAGCATCTCCGTATTGCTCAGGACTATTGTTATGCAAATAAAACACACCTAGCTTAAACTGCTGTCTCTTTACATTTGTAAAGAGCATTGGAGGAGGTTGGGCAAATCTTCACAGAAATTTTTAAATGCCATCAGCTTTTGTGCATTGCCATGCTCTGTCTTGATCTCTCATCCTCTCCTCTTTCTCTCCATTTATTCACTTATCTCCATCTAATTTTATTTTAATATAGACTCATCTATGTGTTGTCAAGATGATTAGTATTCCAGGGAAAGCAAGATTGTCTTAGTAGCTTTCCCAAAATTTCCAGGGAAGAACTTGAATTGTTGCCTTTAATCATGGGTCAAGCAAGAAACCAATTTCCCTATTCAGGGATTGAATTACTCTAATTCCTTTGACTTGGGTCACAAGAACCCTCTGCGGTTTGTGGTGAACCAAGTAGATGCTGATTCAAAATCAAAGGGGCAGAGAAGAATTAATATGTATTGAGATAGATACTCTTCCAAGGAAGATACATCCATCACTAGTTCACTCTCTCAGAGCTTAATCTACTTCTCTTGTCACAGCCTTTGCCACCTCATCTTTGGCTGCCTAAATATAAATATACTTTGACAGGATTTTATCTTTATCAGTTCACTTATTTACACACACACACACACACAAACACGCATGCATATATTTCCATCTAGGCATTTCTTTTACATTTGGGGATTACTATAATAGCAATCCAAAGTAATATTATATTTCCCTTGGGATCTGCTATAACATTTGGAAGAATAAAAGAAAATGAGAGAGAGAGAGGGTAGAGGGTTGAGTTTGGAGGGTGCCAAAGAGAGAAAATTACAGACTGCCACTAATGGATTTCCAAAGCTATATGTATCTTTGCTTTTTTTTTTTTTTTTTTTTTTTTTTTGGCTAATGGGATCAATATCTGAGAGATCCAACTGGATACTTACAGAAATATTTTTGACTTGAACATTTATGTATTAATAAAATTTAAATATAATGCTTTTGGTCAAATTCTATTCAAATAATTTCTTTAAAATATCTACCTTGGGCGCCTGGGTTGCTCAGTGGTTGAGCATCTGCCTTTGGCTCCCGTGGTGATCCCAGGACACTGGGCTTGAGTTCCTTGTCAGGATTCCTACAGGGAGTCTGCTTTGTCCTCTGCCAATCTTTCTGCCTCTCTGTGTGTGTCTCTCATGAATAAATAAATAAAATCTTTAATAAGATAGCATTTAGCTCAACACTTATGGTTTTGTTAAATTGACTATTTATCTCCTTTCCAGATATTTTAATTGTCCAACATGGCTTAATTTTCAGGCATGTGTTACTAGGAATCTTACATGTCATGAGCACTCTAGTTGTACATCTTCATCTATATAAAGTATTTACAATACACATTCTGGTTCATAGCCACATTCCTTCCTCATGTTCCTAATCCTCCTTAATGTTCCACTGGAATAAATTACCACAGAAATTTTTGGTTAAAAAACACTGATTTATTATCTAATGGTTCTGGAGGTCAGAAGTCTTAAATGAGTCATAAGGAGCTAAAATCCAGTGTCAGCAAAGGATCTGGGGAAAAATCTACTCCTTGCCTTTTCCAGCTTCCAATTGCCTGCATTTTTTGGCTTGTGGCTACATCACTCCTCCCTCTGCCTCTATTATCACATGTCCTCTGACTCTCATCCTCCTGCCTCTCTCAATGTGATTACATCAGTCCCACATGGAAAACCCAGGGTGACCCCCATCTCACAGTCTTTAACCTTAATTATACTTGAAAAATCCCTTTAGCCATTTAAAGTAAAATATTCATAGATTATGGGATGAGGATTTACACACCTGTAGGGGTCATATTTCCGCTCACCATAATAGCTAAGGCAAATCAAGGAGTGTTGTAGATGTAAATCTCACAAGCAGACTGAAGTATTTGGTTTTAAATGTGCTGACATTATGAGCTAGTCACTATACCTTGGAGCACCAAAGCAAAATTCTGAAATCAAATTCTGTTTGACAAACATTTTTTAAAAGATTTTATTTATTTTATTATTTGAGAAAGAAAGAAAAGAAGCATGAGGGAAGGTGTGGGGAGAGTGGCAGAGGGAGAAGGAGAGGGAGAAGCAGATTCCCTGCTCAGCAGGGAGCCCAATGCAGGACTTGATGCCAGGACTCTGGGGCCATGACCTGAGCCAAAGGCAGATCCTAAGCCAATTGAACCACCCAGGTGTCCCCGTTTGACAAGTGTCTACTGAGTGCCACTGTTTGCCATCCAACATGCTATGGCTTCTGAGTCTGCCTTCAGAGTTACAGATTCGGTTCCCTGGTTGTTTTTCAATCAGAAACATTTGGCTTGAAGTATATGAAAGTATAGGAGCCTCAAGAATTATGGTTTAGGGAATCATGGTAAATGTAACCCCATGAATATGTTTATAAGTAAGTTATATGTTCAGGTTTCCATATCTTCAACTTTACTATATAAGCCCAAAATCTGTGAACCAAAAATTATGCCAATGCCTATATTTGGAGCTTCAATTATATATTGATTACAGTATTCCAGGAGCCTAGAATATTAATGAATAAAAAGCTAGAGGTAGAGTAGGTGAATTGATCAGAAAATTTGCTGGAATATATGCCCAAACTTCTACTTAAATTATCCCATGTTTATATATAAACCATCAATACTTATTGCCAAAGTCAGTCCTTTCACTTGAGCACTAATTTCTATCCCCTCTCACCTAGTCTAGAATGTCCCTTCAGTCTTTTTACCTTCATGTCAATTTTCTTCTCTCTACCAAAAGAATTTCATCAACATGCAACCACTTTTCTTGTTTTCTTATGTTTTATTATTTTTAAAAATTTTTAAATTTATTTATTGAGAGAGAGACCACATGCAAGCAGGGGGAGTGGCAGAAGGAGATAGATAATTGCAAGCAGATTCCACACCAAGTGTGGAGCCCAGTGCAGGGCTGGATCCCACAGTCCTGAGGTCATGACCTGAACCAAAATCAAGAGCCACCCAGGTGCCCTTTCTTATTGTTAAATACAAGAGATAAAAAGAAAAAAAAAAAAAAAAAAGAAAAAGAGGACAAAATATTCTTGGTCCTCTTTCTCTTGTCAATTATTAACCCATTTTTGGTTTGTTTTTCATTGAGCAAAATCACCAAAAGAATTATCTATAGTAACTCTAAGTTTTCTCTTGAAATTATTCCAGTTAGGCTGTTGCTCACACCACCCAATATAGCTGCTCTTGTCAGGATTAAGATGACATTGCAAAATTCTGTTGTCAGTTCTCAGCCCTCTTTGGCATCAGCAGTATTCATCACTGTGATTCCTCCATAATCCTGGATATTTTTTCATTTGTTTTCTAAAATATTTTAATATCTTTTTTTTAATTTTAATTCTCCCAATCTCATATAGTATTCCTTTTCAGTCCCTTGTGCTGGTTCTTCCTCTTTTCATTGATCTAACATTGGAAGGTGCTAGACTTCAGGAGCCTTCTCTTTTTCCCATCCCAGGTACTTTTTCTGAATTTATTAATTATCTCATTTGTTACTTCTAAACTTGATTATATAATAGAAATCATCTACTTTACCATGTTTTGCAAAACTAAACACCTGCTTTCATCCCCCAAACCTGTGCTACCAGCAGGCTTCCCCATCTTGGTTGATGGCAACTCTAATACCTAAATATTGTGCTGTGAGTTGAGGAATCTTGGAAGTCTTTATTTATATTAACTTATCTTCATAATAACCCTGAGACACAAGTTCTACAATTTTACCAGGCATAAAGAGGAAACTAAGAAATAAAAGCCTTAACCAAAGCTACCAAAGTCACACAGTCAGTGAGTGACAAAGCCAGCATCTGATCTTGGGGAGGGTTTTCCCAGAGTGATCATGGAATCCCTGCACTGAACTTGATGATTCACAAACTCTTCTCGTCTTTCATAGGACATATAAAAAATTTTGTTGAGAACTCTCTTTATTCCTGGGATAGCTAAAATTAATTACTTCCTTTCCTATGCCTCCACTATCCAATAGCACTTTTATCAAAGTACTTTTTTTTTTAAGATCCTATTTACTTGTTCATTAGAGACACACAGAGGGAGAGAGGCAGACACACAGGCAGAGGGAGAAGAAGGCTCTCTATAGGAAGCCTGATGTGGGACTCGATCTCGGGACTCCAGGATCACACCCTGAGCCAAAGGCAGACACTTAACTGCTGAGCCACCCAGGTGTCCCAGTATTTTTGTCTCTGTTCTAAGATCAGCTCCTTCCTGTGAAGGAAGATAAGATCTTTCAGAAGCTAAGAACTAGGGTGTGGGCCATCCCTGTTCTCACATGTTCTAGCTGCTAGTCACTTTTTTTTTTTTCTTCAAAGGCTCAACTGTATATTCAGGTTTTTATTGATTCACTGACTGCTAGTGTCAGTCAGCCTACTACAGCGAGAGCCTACAGTAGTTTTTGGCTTCACTAGTCTCAGTCGTATATTGTGGCTGAAGTAATGAGACAATCAATGTCTGATAGTACCAGAAGTTCCTTCTCACTGGTGGATTAAATGACCTGTTTTTAATTTCTATTTATGTTAAGTTGGTTTGGGAGAATGGAACTTTTGTCATGTGTGTGATATAAATGCAACTTTCTCATTAAATCCATCCACTTGGCATAGCTAGATGATTTGACTTCTTTTCCATGTTCTGATTTGCATTTCAATTCTTCAGTGGGTCTGCACTTTTTGTGGTTGTTGTCATTGGTTGCTGTATATGTATTTTGATAGGATACACCCATCAATCCACTACTGAAAATATCATAAATTGAAATGAATTCATGACACCTAATCTACTGAACATCATAGTTAAGTCTAGACTACATTAAACATGTTCAGAACCTTCATATAAGCCTACAGTTGGACAAAATTACCTAACCTGGATTCTATTTTATAATGTAGTGTTGAATATCTTATATAATTTACTGTACTGGAAGTAAAAAATCGAATAGTTTTATGAGTACAGAATGGTGTTAAGTTTGTTTACCTTTGTGATCATGTGACTCATTGCTGTTGATCAGAATCACTGGATAGTATCCTATCACACATAGCTAGCTTGGAAAAAGATCCAAATCCACAATTCAAAGTACAGTTTTTACTGAATGCTTATCACTTTCACACCATGATAAAGTAAAAAGAAAAAAAAAAAGCTGAATCACTAGAAATTAGGGATAATCTCTAGAATTTCCATTAGGTTTTAGGGATTTAAACTTATGGTCTTTCCCTAGTTACTTTTGATACCTCTATGACAGTTGAAAAATTAGAAATGAATATTTCTGGAGAATTCAGATGAAATGTTCCTACAGAATCAAAGCAAAAGAGCTGAAGTTCCTAAATCTTTGGTTTTATTGGCCTCCCAAACTATGAGCTACTTATTGTCTTGCTGCTATATCTTCTATTGTGGAGGCCGAGAAAATTAAGGCCTTTCCACCTCAAGTTTAGCATTAGCACAAGTACAGCCATCTCAGGCCCCTGAGAACAAGAGCTGAACTTTACCCGACTTCAGTCACAGGAAAAACCGCAGAACGCCCTTGACAGAAAGTCCCATATTGGAATGAAAACAGAACTTAAGAAACTCCCCCCACCCTTTCCCCCATATCAGAATGAAGAAATCCCCCCCCTTCTGGAGGTCCCCTAGACCAGCCCTTAAAACTAAGCTGAAACCCACCTGGGGTCCAAGTCCCTGGTCCACTGTGTCGGGTGTACTTGGACCCAAGCTCCAGCTTGTTAATAAACCCTCTTGTACTTGCATTGGTGTCAGCTCCTTGGTGGTTTCTTGGATTCACAATCTTGGGCACAACATCTATACCATATTATCTAAATTTCGGAGGGAAGGAGAGTACCTATTCTTTTCAACCATGATTTGTTTTATGAATTCCTCTGATGCATAGATCTCCTCTTTTGGAACCAAGAGTCTGAAATGTTATTAGCTCCCTAAGAGTCAACTCTTAAACACTGGTTGACATATTGATCATCAAACCTAGTTCTTGCTGCATACCATTTAAGAATTAAAAAAAGTTTTGTGAAATTAAAGCTGTCTACAGAATTGAGATGAACATGCTGTCTTGTAGCATAACTGTCAGCTTTTATTAATGACTTTTCGTGGCTGTGAGAATATTTTTTTCCCCTTTGGTGTTTATCATGAATAAAACAACTCCAAAAAAATATTGTGTTAGTAAGAGACCTGATTTGGATATGACCAAACAGCTTTTTTTTTTTCAATTTCTAAGATTTTATTAACATGAGTTTTTAAAAACAAACATCCCTAGCAGTGTGAGGGAGAGAGTAGAGAAGAGGGGAGGGGAGAGAACAGGAGGGAAGAGGAGGTGCGGAGTTGAGGGGAGGGCAAGACAGGGCAGGACAGGGGGAAGGAATTCTGCTTTATTGGTAATAAAGCTCCAGGTTCATCCCATTGCGGATTTCATAGTCCCCCAGAGACACGTGGTCCTTGGAAATCATGTAGCACTTCTTCAGGATGGTCTTGTTCCAACAGGTGCCAGTCTGGGCTGCAATCAGCTTCTTAAGGTCCCCGATTGTGTCATCAGTGTTGCACTTAACGCGCACCTTCTTCTCTAGACGGTGGTTGCAAACAACCTGGATCATCCTGTCTGGAGCTTTCACAGACATGCACACCCTTGATGGCTGGGTTTTTCTTTTTCTTTTTCTTTTTCTTTTTCTTTTTCTTTTCTTCTTTCTTTTTCTTTTCTTTTCTTTTTCTTTTTTTGGCCGGGTTTTTCTTAATACGGTCTATGATGCCCAGAACATAATGGACTTGACAAGCCTTGATTATAGAAACCTCATTAAGTAGAAATATATGTATTATGCCTTGCTAACAGATTTTAATAACTTGCATACTATCATACTCTGTGGCTTACCTAGTTAAGTGTATGGGGAAATTTGAAAAGTTTTTGATAAGTTATTTTTTTTTCTGTTCGTTATAGTCAATTTTGAAGCAACAACTATATTTATCATATAATCTGCAAACAGTTGTCATTTTGTAGAGTTTATAAATTTGATCTGTATATAAGAATGAAAACATGTTTGATTTAATCTAAAGTCTGCTTACTTTTGGTTGTCATTCACTTAAATGCACTCGTGATCAAGGAAAAATTTTATAAGTGAAATTAGTAAAGTGATTGATATATTCTATTAATAATCTTTAAGCATACACATATACCAGATAAGAAACTAACAAAATATATTTTCAGTAGAGCTTGTATTTATTGATTATTTTGGTTACCATGCCTTGCTACTTGGCTGATATTTGTGAGAAGAAAGTGGAGGTTTCCCCAAATGTACTGCATATTAGAAAATCCTTAAGAATAATTTAAGGCTTTGAAATGGTAAGCTCTGGTATGACCATTGCATTGTCCCTTAAACATTTCCAAAAACTTGAGTAGTTACTACATTTTTTGCTTTTTAATGCCACATAGTTTTCATCATATTAGGGTAAGAAAGCTATTTCTTTTTTTTTTTTTAAGAAAGCTATTTCTTAATAAGTTTTCTATAGTATACTAAATGGAACCAGCAGTTAGCTGTTATGAAAGGATAAATTATAACAACTTTGATCAAAAAAGATTTTTAAATATTGAACAATTAAGACTAAAATGATAATTAACTATATGAAGTGGAATTGTTTCTCCATTGTCCTGTTATTTTTCAATGTCATAAATACATACAAATCTCATGTAGGTAAGTCATTTCTGCATTTTTTTGGTAGAGATTTAATGAAAATATATTTTTTAAATTCTATAATTTCTATAACCATTATTTTTTATAACGATTATTGAAGAAATTAATTCATAGGTACATATTAAAATTATGAAAAAGGATTATGTTATACACAGTGTGTGCAGCCTTTCATTCTGTAAATATTATCTATTTTATTTGATATATATTCTTATTTACAGATTACCTATCATTTCACTATAATCTAATACTTTACAAATTCAAAGAGACTTTTTTTAAAATTATATTTTATGATTATAAAAGTAATATATAAATATATATGTATATATGTAATATATAAATTACAGAAATAAATTATGGTACAGAAAGAATTACAATAAAAATAAAATTCTTATACATTTTGATCACTTTTGGATAATACAAAAATTTTGCCATGTATCTTTCTTCATATATAATAGTATAAATAGTGTATACAGTATATATTTATAGAATATATGTAACATGCATTATATATAGTATATATGATATGTATAATAGTATATGTATACAGTATACAATATATATAATTCACCGTCTAAAGAATGTTCATTATTATATCTACATAATACAAAATAACACTTAATTGCAGCATGTTTCATTGAGTAAATCAAATTTATATAAATTATCTAGTATGGAATATTAGTTTATTCCCAATTTTTTATTATAAACAATATGATGATAGAGATTATTATACATATTTTTATATACATGTACATTTGTAGAGGATAAATTCCTAGAAATGCAATTCTTGGATATAACAGTCCATGCATTTTTAATAATTTTTATCTTCATTACCAAATTATCCTTCTGAAAATCTCATATGTAGAATTTGATACTATTAATTCCTCCCTTCCATATTAAACATTATAATTCACTTAAATATTTGACCTTACAATTGGCAAAAAATGGCAGCTTGTTCAATTTCCATTACAAGTGAAATTACTTTATCTTATGTATTCATAACATACAGAAGATGCAATGTTGTTTCTGTTTACTCATGCTCTCCACGTGCATTTCATAAGTAAAGTGTTCAGTTCATTCTCATTTGGTTTTAGTAGAATTTTAGAATGAGTTGTAAAATTGTATTAAAATTTTTTTCTCTTACATATGCTAGATATATCTGTGTAAATTTGCAAGTGACTTTTACTACTTTCAAAGTTTGAGTTTTCTTAGTACTACACATCTGAATTTTCATTTGTTTTAGCTGTATTTCCTATGTCTTTTTCTTTCTGTCCTCTATCTCTCTGTTTTTCCTTCCTTTTTTTCTTATTATTTTACATTCTAAATATCTATAAGAGGGACGCCTGGGTGGCTCAGTGGTGTAGTGCTTGTCTTTGGCCCAGGGCATGATCCTGGAGTCCTGGGAACAAGTTTTGCATCAGGCTCCCTGCATGGAGCCTGCTTCCCCTTCTGTCTGTGTCTCTGCTTCTCTCTCTGTGCCTCTCACGAATAAATAAATGCAATTTTTAATAAATAATACATACATACATACATATCTATAAGAATAGATGATGCTGGGTATAACATTCTATTAAAAATAAAAGTGGTACATTTTACATAAATAAATTATATTTAATTGAATTGTTATTTCTAAATATACTTGAAATGTAGGCCTATTTAAATGGGCATATTGGTTATATTCATAATGAGCACTAAAACCTGTAAATTGAAATATTTCATTTAAGCAAAATATGTTGGGTGATAACTTAATTATTTCCTAGAAATATCTTTAGTAACAGATTTAAATTTCAAAAATAATTCTTAAAAGATACATATTTTAAAACTATTTAATAAAATGTTGATCATCAGGTAACTTTTTCAATTTGGAATTTTTGTGTGTTTGTTTTCTTTATTTTCTTATTCTGGGAGGAAAATGTCACTGTATAATCTACCAGAGGATAAATGACAAAGTAATTTTTTTCCAAATATAGTGAAAGCAATTTTTAAAGGGTAATCTAATTGATTCAAATAATCATACATTCAATTGTTTAGTTCCTCTTATTTATATTCCCTATGAACTTCTTATTTATAATACCTAGTCTCTACATTGACCTACTCCTTCTATATGACTTATTGGTTTTTTTTCATATTACTTAATAGCTCAGAAGCAAGACAATAGTTTATCACATATTAGAAAGTGAACTATACATATTTCAAAAAAAATAATCTTATGTGATATTGATCAGCCCCTTGTGACATGAAATGTTGGTGTCTGGGAGCGAATGTTGAAAAATTCTTGAGATATTTTTGTTACAAAAAATGTGGTTTTATTAAAGCATAGGGACAAATGTGAACAGGACCGTGGTGGGGTTGTGAGTAGTGACTGATTATATAGTTTCAAGTTGGGACGGGGGTTAGGGATAGCATAAGGCGGTCAGGCTAATGTCAAACTAAGATTGTCTTTTGCCTTTAGCTAAGGATTAACATTGAGGCAGTTGAGCTCCATAAGCAAGATCACTCTCACTGTCTCAAATATTATCAATGGGCTGTACATTGTAAGGAAATTTAATATTTTTCTATATTTGTTTTGCCTTTGTTCTCCACAACGATTCATAGGATAAAATAAACCATTTCATAGAGTATTTGGATTGTAGCAATAATCAAAATATGCATTTTCAGCTGTTTCCACACTGAATACTTTTTCTCTGAGCAGGAGGGAAAACTGCTATTTCTCATATCAGATTTTGGCTGCGGACGATCCACAGCATGTTCAGAACACAAATACAGAGAAAGATCAAAAAGGTTCTTCGTGAATCATTGGATCTACTTAACATTTTCCTCTATCAAAGTATGTTTTATCAGTGATCCTTTCCACTGATCCATTGCAGATGCCGGTCCCTGGAGTTCCAACAAGCATTTCTGAGTGACGCAGAACACTCTTGCTCACAACTAGCCTTGATAAAGAATCAAAAATATAAATAAAATCCTGAATAGCGTTTAATGACATGAATTTATCAGATTTTCCCTTCAAGTATGAATCAAGTGAAATATCTTTTTGTATTTGCTGTAAAAACAGTAACAATAAAAATGCTGTTGAAGGTATTTTCTCTTATACCACTCCATGTCTTATAATAGACTATAAATAAAGTAATAAGAAATCATTTTTTCTTTTTTTTAAGATTATTTATTTATTTATTCATGAGAGACACAGAGAGAGAGTGAGGCAGAGACACAGGCAGAGGGAGAAGCAGGCTCTATGCAAGGAGACCAACATGGGACTCGATCCCGGATCCCAGGATCACTCCTTGAGCCAAAGGCAGAGGCTCAACCACTGAGCCACCCAGGTGTCCCTTAGAAGGTTTTTCTAAAGTTGATCTTTTGGACCAGTACTGCAAATCTGTCTCTGATATTTGCAGGGTTATTAGTACAAATAAACTTCATATACCATATGCCTAAATATTTAGCAAACTTAAAAGAAATTTTCAATCTTACTATCTTAAGAGGTATGCTTCCATAAATAATAATAGGCTGTGATCCTTAGCCGCCTGTGCAACCATTACTAAAAGCTTGCAAATTTGTGCTTTCTCTGGAAGTATCAAACAGAATAAAAGCTTCATTTGAACAGAAAATGAAACAGGGA
Organism: Nyctereutes procyonoides; assembly: GCF_905146905.1. Taxonomy (NCBI): domain Eukaryota; kingdom Metazoa; phylum Chordata; class Mammalia; order Carnivora; family Canidae; genus Nyctereutes; species Nyctereutes procyonoides. Next base: position 2,482,622 of record NW_026575130.1, read on the forward strand.
ATAGATAGATCCTCAGCACTCTCAGATATGACACTTCAGCATGACAGTATCTTTTGCATTTGTGCTAGGAAGAGGAATTTCACATGCTAGTAATTTACCTTTTTACTCCCTTAAGAACCCATGATTCCCAAATCCTTCCTGCATTCCATAAAAGTATCCATTTGTGAATATTGACAGGGGTATAAACCCAAAACTGACTTAATATTTGGAAATGGCTAACTTTTGTTTAAATGGAACTTACAAGAGATGTGTTCTGAATTCCAAATGGGATGGTTTTCAAGCTAGACCTCAGAATTACAAGCACTGAGGGCCAGACCCTGAGTGACCGAGGTAGCATATGCAAGGTTTACAATAAATTTATTTGTAAAGAAATGTACATATGTATGTGTGGTACAAAGGATCTCTGAAGCCAAAACCATTACTGATATGATTCTTTCTTTTAATTTGCCCCATTCTCCCTGGTGTGAGGTGGTATCTCCTTCTGGTTTTGATTTGTATTTCCCTGATGGCCAGTGATGCGGAGCATTTCCTCATGTGCGTGTTGGCCATGACTATGTCTTCCTCTGTGAGATTTCTGTTCATGTCTTTTGCCCATTTCATGATTGGATTGTTTGTTTCTTTGGTGTTGAGTTTAATAAGTTCTTTATAGATCTTGGATACTAGCCCTTTATCTGATAGGTTATTTGCAAATATCTTCTCCCATTCTGTAGGTTGTCTTTTAGTTTTGTGGACTGTATCCTTTGCTGTGCAAAAGCTTCTTATCTTGATGAAGTCCCAATAGTTCATTTTTGCTTTTGTTTCTTTTGCCTTTGTGGATGTATCCAGAAGGCAAAAGAAGTTTGTGGCCGAGTTCAAAAAGGGTGTTGCCTGCGTTCTCCTCTGGGGATTCTTTCTTTTAAATATAGTCTTTTTTTCCTCCACAGGAAACTGAACATCACTCAGCCTTTCCATAAAACCTTTTCTCCACTCATGGTATGGTGGTTCTCCAGTAACTCAGTATTTTTCCTGCAGATAGAGCTTTCTTTACAGCTTCCCAGTCTTTCAAACAAAGGCATGTATGAAACTTAATTAAGATAGTCATAGACAGTGGTACCTGGGTGGGTCAGTCAGTTAGGCATCTGCGTTCTGCTCAGGTCATGATCCTGGGGTCCTAGAATCTCTCATAGGAGGGAATCTGCTTCTCCCCCTCCCTCTGCCCTTTGTTCCACTTGTGTTTCCTCCCTCTCTTTCTCAAATAAATCAATAAAATCTCAAAAAAAAAAAAAAAAAAGATGGCGGTAGACAAATAATGCTCCTTCCCACCTCCCTCCTAAGATGTCCACGTCCCCATCTCTGGAATCTGTAAATATTTTACTTTACATGACAAAAGAGCAATGAAAATTACAGACAGAATTAAAGTTACTAAACAGTTGATCTAAATAGGGAAGTTATACTGGATTATCCATGTGGACCCACTGGAATCACAAGAGTCCTCAAAAGTGGAAGAGGAACTGACAAAAGAGAGTGTTGTTACGCGATGCTGGCTGTGCAGAAGCACACCTAAGCTGAGGAATGCACGTGGCCTCTGGAAGCCAGACAAAAAATAAAACATTCTCTCCTAGAGTCTACAGAAAGGAAATCAGCCTGTAGATATCTTGATTTTAGTCCAGTGAGTCCCACATGAAACTTCTAAGACCTCTAAGAACTATAAAATAATAAATTTCTAGCCATTTGTTATGGTATCATGAGGAAAGTAATACAGAGTCTAATTTCAAATTCTTCTCCACAGAGTTTCTAGAACCTGTTGTGAAAAAAATAATAATAAAATAAAACTAAATTAATTAAATTAAATTAAATTAAATTAAATTATTAAAATAAAATAATAAAGGGAATTTAAGTTGAGTCAGGAAACCCTGAAGGGGGAGCTCTCCCCCCACATACTACTTCTTGCAGCCAATATAACTAGTAGTTAGAAAGCAAGGATTAATTCAAAAGAAATGATATATTTTTAGGAATTTTATCTTCTCTTTTAAGGAAAAGAAGGAACAGTTCCCTCACTGCAACAGCATCCAACCCATGCAGCCAATGAGAAACTGCCATAACCTCAAACTCTTGTTCTGCTTCAATAACTTCTGTTCAACCAATTTCCTCCTAAAACCTAGCACAAGCTGAACTTCCCTTTGTATCTTCAGACTTGTTCATGGTTCACCATACCTTGTTTGTCCCAAGTTGCAATTTCTCTTGCTATTCCCAAATAAACTTATTTTTTACTTAAAGATACTTGCTCTTTGTTCTGTTTAATGTTAACTATGCAAGTAAAAGGAAAGTTACAGGCTAATATTTTAAGCGTCCCCAGACTCTGTGACTTGCAAGAAACTTTTCTTCAAAATTCTTAGAGAATAGGGAAGAACTATATTGGTTTGTGAATTAATTTCACAAACTGCTAAGTGTTTCTTCTTTTGATACCTGTAAAATTTTTTCGAAGAAGCTAGATCAGAGCAGTGGAAGGAATAACGGGAGGGAAGAGTCCTAAATCCTTGAAGGGGAAAGATGAATTAGGGACAATGGGGGTTGGTAGGGCTTGGTAGGGGGCTATGGAAGCTAGCTTACAAAAATCCCCAAAATGCTGAGGTGTAAGGAAACCAGACATAAGGGAACAAGCCAGATCACTCTGCCCTAGGTGTGGGCGGGGAGGATGTCTTGTTATAACAGCTACTGGTAACCAACAAAAAATTCATCAGACTCTAAAAAGGGAGTAAGCCATTACTGAATGGTGGTACCAATGGATATGTTAAAAGAATTTAGGTTCCCTGATGAGGCTCTCCATAAAAGACCAACCCTACAAGCCCTCTGTGGGGGCCCCCTGTTAAGACCCCTCTAACTTCTGAGAGTTTTCTTTGTATCCTCACTTAATAAACTTCTATCCCTTTACTCACTTTCCTTTGTGAGATTCATTCTTTGACTCCATGAGACAGGAACCAAGCTCTTCCGTATCAAAGAGACAGGAGCTTGAGGCAAGGACCCTGATAAATAAGCTACACATTAAAAGCCATGGAGTACCACTTTCTGACCTTGTGCCTTCCAAGACCTTGGGTCAGAGAAATCCAGAGTAGTAAGTGCAGAGCCTGCTTCTCTTGTTCCATTGCTGCCTCAGGGAAAACCCCAGACTCATTATAATATATTTGCATTGACAGTACACCCCATCCCCTACAACCCAGGGAGAAAGGCTGAACCATAAGGGTTCTGGTAGAAAACTTGTAGGTTTAAAAACTCCCCCTCCAGGCTTGTGGGAGGAGTTCCCCAATTGATTGGAAGTGGCCTTCATTAGAGACCACCCCATTCTATCTCATAACTCCTCCCAGCCCAGAGAGATTTGATAATATCCAATCCCAAAACAACCCAGGAGTCATTCCATCACTGGGAACCTGCCCACACTCCCACCTGGAGAGTGTATTCTCACTCTAATGAACTGCTTCCTGCTTGCTCCTTTCCTTCTGGCTATCTTTCATGGAGGGCAGATCCCTGACAGAGACCTCACCTCACACAACACAGACTCTCTCACCAGTAACAAACACACCAAAAAAGAAAGAAAGAAAAGCACAATTAGAGAGTTTTACAAGAGAATAAATGTAAGGTACTATAAAATACAATTTTATGTCATTTTCATGGAAATAAAACATCATAAATACCTGTTTACTGCAACATCAATATTAATATGGCAAAGTTTAGGTCTTGAACTTTTGGAGATAGAGATTTGTTAAAGATTAGTTTTTTGGTGTTTGTTTTTTTGTATTTTTTGTGCTTATACTCCTAGGAGAAATTTTGTATAAAGATTTAAGAATATATGTACTATAACTCAAAGGAAAGAGAATGGCATTCAATGAGATGAAAGTTAACAGGAATGGGGTGATAAAAATTGTATTACCTTAAGACTGAGTTTCTAAGTTCCTATAAGATTAGAATCAACATTATAATAAGAAAGTATTATGCAGTAATTACCTACTGGAACAAATCATTCTACAAAAGGATTTACTGCAAGTGTAACAGATTTGTAGTATCTATTAAGTCAAAATAATTTGCTGAGTCATGGAAATAATGAGGATAATTATCATTATTGCAGTACCAGTTTAATTCCTTAACAATTACTTATTTTATAAAAGATGCATACACCAATCATGAATGATGAATCAGAAGATGAAACAAAGTTCATTAAAAATATTCGTTTTGACCCTTCTATGTTACTGTTTTTTTGTTTGTTTTTTTTTTGTTTTGTTTTTCTGAAATAATTGGCCAAATGCTTCAACTATCCTCCCAGTTTCACTCTTAGAAGTTAAGGGACACAGGATTCCTACAGAGCATATGATGTCAAAAGCAATAGTGTGCTTTCTAGATAAATGACCCAGATACTGTGTCAAGAGAAGAAGAAAATAATTGTTGGCTTCTGATAGACATTTTTCTCTGCTTCTCCCATTTGACAGATACTGCCAAGTACAGTCTAGACAATGAATGTACCTGCTGCCCAAATCTGGTCAGTATTTTCCCTTGAAATGGAAGGTGTTTGGATAATACTATAATGGTTATGGCAACTTCCTGTATATTTTAATTCTAGGACAATCTAAAATTCTTTTCAGCCAATATTTTATTAGTTTCTTTAGAAATTTATATACTTCATAATACTCTAATTTTTATAAATACTATTTGCATTTGTTAACATTCTTTGCTAAATTCCTTTTGGAAGGAATCTCAATGGGGGACTTTTAATTTTAATTTAACTTAATTTTAAGTTTTTTCAAGGTTTTATTTATTTATTTGAATGAGAGAGAGAACACAAGTGGAGAAAGTCAGAGGAAGAGACCTGCAGACTTCCCTCTGAGCAGAAAGCCTGACGGGACTGGATTCCAGGACCCCAGCGTCATGACCTGAGCCTGAAGTGGACGCTTAGCCACCTGAGCCACTCAGGCATCCCTTTTCATTTTAATTAGCCAAGAGTAGTTAGGTTTATTGCAAATAAGTCTTTTGAAACATTTGTGCCATCAGGACTTCAAACCATCAGGTCTCTCGTGTCTTGGACCAGATAGCCTCTCAGTTCACCAGGCTGGCCCTGCCTCCCAGTAAATCAGAACCCCGGTATACCCCTCAGCTGCATAGACCATGACCTGGCAGCTGCTGCTTCCCAGAGTTTTTCTTCCCAGCACTGTGAAGTGAGACAGTCCTTCTGGTCTTTAACACAGAACTTTGGTGAAAAGGAATTCATGGAGAACCCAAAAGACTTATTGGAAAATTATATAGATTTATTAAGTAATAAATTTAGGGACAAACCCAAGCTCATACCGCCTAAAAATCAATATGTATTCACTATGCTTATTTTGAAATTAACCACAGGTGTGAATCCTGAGAATATTCAATAATTAAAATCTATCACACTCTCTTTCCTTTAGGGTCCACTTCCTGGGGAATCTGACTTGCAATATGTACTTTAAGGTGAAGATTTTTTTTTTAATTTCATTTATTTATTTATTTTTAAAATTTGAGAGAGAGAGAGAGAGAGAGAGAGAGAGAGAGGCAGAGACACAGGCAGAGGGAGAAGCAGGCTCCATGCAGGGAGCCCGACATGGGACTCGATCCCGGGTCTCCAGGATCAAGACCTGGGCTGAAGGCAGCGCTAAACCGCTGAGCCACCCGGGCTGCTCAAGACATTTTAAAAGATAGATTTGTATTAACATGCATTAGATTCTCTCATTTTTCTTTGAACTTTCCAACATCTTACAAAAATGTGTTTGAAATTTTAAGAACCTGAAAATCTGTCTCCATGGAAATGAGGATTAAAAGTATTCAAAATCTGTGAAGTACTGACTATGGAAATCTATGACCCTATATACTGGCAGGCTAGCTATTTTCAGAGTAAACATGATACTATTCTGCTTAAACTTCCTTTATGCCCATTTATTCAATCACTAAATATTGCCTGTCCTCTCTAGCAATTGCTATAAGGATTTAACTTTTTTTTTTCTTCTACAATTAAGGGCATGAGTTTTCACGTTACCATGTGTCCAGAGAATATCTTATTCATGAATTAAATTAAATCCAGGGATTTTAAAAACTCCTAACAGAGTGTATGAGTGCAACTATATCATTAAATTGTTACAATTAAGTGTTTGGGTAACAGATAAAACACTGTCACTTGCTAATTTGTTCTCTGCCCCAGGCCCTTCCACAATAGGAGATATATGAGATTCATTCAGCCACATTGACTCTAATCATCAATTAAAGGTAATATATTCTGTGTGTCTTCTCTTCTTTGTCAAAATTTCCATAGTCTTTTTAACATTACTTTTAAGTATTGAGAAAAATTTCCAATAAAGATTATATTTCTTTTATCAGATTTTTACTTTGCTCAGGAAAGATGAGCTGTCTCTATAAACTCTAAGTAATTCGTATTATATATTAGTTATATATGAAAAGAATGAAATTTAAAGATTAGAAAGTTTTATTTAACCCAGAATCTCTGAAGGGGGATCTTAAAAACTTTTGAAAAAAATTAAGGTAAAAAAGAATGCAGAAAAAGAATTGTCTTTTTTTTTCTCCTGAAGGTAATATGGTGGGGGGGGGATGTGAAGGAATTGTTTGCATAAATGTCATTAAACACATGCAATATAGTCTGGCTGCTAAGAGCATGACATCTGGAGTCATATGGCCTCTTTTGTCATTTTCTGGCTCTGTCATTCACCAGCTGTGTGACCTTGGGCAAGCTATTAAGTTGCTTGTGTTTTGGGTTATTTTGCTAAAAATGGAGATGATGATACTAATATTATCTACTTAATAGTATTTTTCTGAAGATTCACTGAAGTAATATACAAAGTACCTAGCTCAGTGCTGTAGGCCAGCAGATAGTAAACATACAGTGAATAAAAATTGTTATTATGCTTTCTCTCTTGATGATCATACGTTGGCCTTACTTGGATTTCTTCCCCAAACTGAAGATGAATATGAAGTCCTCACCTTTGGGATGCTTCACTATAGATGCTTCTCTTCAGTTACAAGGGACAAAAAGCAATCTATTTTTCCTGACAACCTCGAAGATAAAACTATGGGAAAGTTAAATGGCTACAATAGTAGTGCTTCAGGAACTTGATTGGGAGCCATTTCTATATTGTACCTTATTTATGTGCATCTGTTCCAAAATTGGCAGCTTGAAATGATACATCTGCCAAGAGTTTAGATCTTCATGTGATGTTGCCTTTATTCTGAAATATAATGCTAGCCTGTCTGAACTTTCCATTCTCTACAGTAGAACTTTTAAAAATATTATCATCAACACTATTCTGACCACATCTTCAACCATTATCATTAGCATAATGATTATTTTCCTATCAAGAATATTTTCCTATTGCATCCTGGGAACCACCCTTCAGTCCATGACAGCCTCAACTCCAACTGCCCCAGCAGGGCATCCTCTGCATGGACCACTCCAGGACACCACAGTTTGTACCCACTTCAGTTCAGCTCTCTCCCCAGGGTATTCTCATTGCAGACAGCCATGGGACTCCCACCTCAGCTTGTGCCCACTTCAGCTTTAGCTGTCCTAACAGGGCACCCTGTGTACAGAGAGCCTCAGGACCACCCAGGCCTATACCCACTTCAGCTCTGACCATCCCACCAGGGAAGCCCTAGCACAGAGTGCCACAGGGCCTCCAGTCCATGCCAGCCACAGCTCTAGCAAGGTCAAAGTAACCAGGTGCACAAAGTCTACACAGGGGACAGCCACACATAATACTATTGCTTCAAGTTTATAAATAGCCATTCTACCAATTCTCAAAAACACAAAGTCAAGTAAAATGAAGAGACAGAAGAATATGCTCTAAACATAAGAACAAGACAAAATCCTGAAAAAGAACTCAATAAAACATAGATAACCAATTTATCTGATAAAGAGTTTAAAGTCATGGTCATAAAGATGTTCAGACTGGAGGGAAGAGTGGATAGACTCAGTGAGAATTTCAACAAAGGGAAAATATAAAAAAGAGCTAGTCAGAGTTGAAGAATATGGTAACAAAAATGAAAAATACACTAGAAGGAATCAACAGCAGATTAGAGGATGCAGAAAAGTGGATCAGTGATCTGGACGATGGGGTAATGGAATGCACCCAAGCTCAAGAGCAAAAAGAAAAAAAAAAAAAGAATAAGAAGAAATGAGGATAGGGTAAGAAATCTCTTGGACATTACATGAACAAACATTTTCCTTACAGGGGTTCCAGAAAGAAAAGACAGAGAGAAAGGGACATAAAAATTATTTGAAGAAATAGTGGCTAAAAAAATAATAATTAAAAGCTTCTCTAGGTTGGGGAAAGAAATAGACATCCAGATTCAGGAGACACATAGAGTTCTAGACAAGAGTAACCCAAGGAAGCCGACACTAAGGCATAAAATAATTAAAATGTCAAAGATTAAAAATAAAGATGATGATTTCTCACCCAGAGCTATGAAATTAAAACTCTGTGAGTAGGCATGAAAATTTGTGTTAAATAACATGCCCTCTGTATGGGGAAAAGAAAAAAGAATTTCCCATTTGTACTGAAATGTATTTATAGAATCGCTGGCATGTAAATTATTTTAGAAGACTTTGAACTTCTGAAAAACAGTTAAAGAATCTTAAATATACTGCATCTGGGAGTATTGTTATCAACCAAATGGCTTTTTGTAGTATTTATATCTATTTGAATATCTATCCGCTGTTAGTAACATGATAGAATACAGCATAAAATGTTTTATCAAAGGGAATATAAAATCACATTATGCAATATGATAATCTTGTGGTTGAACAGAGCCTGGTGAGTGAAGAAAGTGGCGGGTGAGAGGGACCAAAGGCAGACTCTCTGAGTGCTTGGGGATGGTCAGACCTGGCAGGTAATGACCTGAGTTGCAGGTTCTGCTCTATTTATAATCTAACAATATCAGCTCTCTTCTGTTTTTCTGTAGAACTAGTATGAATTGGGGAACATCCATTTTCTGTAGTTTTCGTTGGCTTTTTTGTATTAGTCCTTTAAGCCACTTTAAGCAACTTACTATCATACTTTAGAAAATGAAAAAAGTAACCAGGTCTTTAACCTTACCCGAAAAATTCCCCAATGATCCCAATGGTATTTTCCCTTTAATGAATGTAAATCTGTAAAAAAAAAAAAAAAAAAAAAAAAAAATCTGTAAAAAAAAATGGCTTTGTTTAATCCTGTATTTATTTGCTTTCAGGCACTTGATCTGCATACTTGGTTTTAATTACCTTCATTTAAAATTTTGTTATTTTGGGATCCCTGGGTGGCGCAGCGGTTTAGCGCCTGCCTTTGGCCCAGGGCGCGATCCTGGAGACCCAGGATCGAATCCCACGTCGGGCTCCCAGTGCATGGAGCCTGCTTCTCCCTCTGCCTGTGTCTCTGCCTCTCTCTCTCTCTCTCTGTGACTATCATAAATAAATAAAAATTAAAAATAAAATAAAATAAAATTTTGTTTTTTTTGTATACCTAAATGCCTATACATTTCCTTGACTGAGTGTAGAAATTGGCTTGGATTGGAGTCACTGAGGAGATAGAATTTTATCTTCATATTATTATCATTTTTTGGTTGGGCCTGAGAATTAAATTGATATAAGAAAGATAAAAGGAGAAAAACATACAAATATATTTGATATAAATTTCATATGACACAAGAGCCTTCATAATAAATGAACCCCCCCCCCCCCAAAATGGCAAAACCTACTTGTTTTTATATTAGGTTGAACAAAGAGAGGCAATTGCAGAAAAGTAACTAAGCTTTGTGGGGAAGTGAAAGGAAGATTAGATTTATTTTAAGAAAGGCTGTTTGTCTGGAATTCTCTAGGTTTCACTCCATGGCATCCTGATGACAAGAATGTTACTTTCCTTCTGGAATAGGAAGGACAAACTTCACATGAGAAAAGTATCTCCTGATTTTAGGGAAAAAAGGAAGGTCAGAAACTCAGAAGAAAAGAAGGAATGTTTTTCTCTTATATTTGCTGTTTTCAAGCACCTATTACTCAAAACTGTCATTATGCCAGACTAGCATATTTTGGGGTGGCATGTTCTCTATTCCCACAGAGCTGCGAGCATTATCATTCAGTAAAGACGTGCTGAATTAGTTATTACAAAATTGATTTCATTTTATATTCCTATTTGTTTGTAGTGACTATATATAAATTCAAATTTATTACAATTTCTTAGTAAGGAGCTCCATTCTGGACAATGTGGAACACTGATCATTTTTAAAAATAAAACATAAATTAGTGCAGATGCATAAAGGAGTAATTCTCCAACTAAAAAAAAAGATATACAAGAATAACTTTAAAAAACAAAATTATTTTGTAATCAACAGTTACTTTTGAACACAACTTTTAAAGATTTATTTACTATAAAAAATTAAACTTTATTGAGGTAGGATTGACATATAAAAATCTGTATATATTTACAGTATACAAATTGGTGAGTTTGGAGGTAGCTGGTAGTGTGCTAGAGGAAGACTTTCTTGTTATAGGAAAAATGTTGAAACCTCATTGTCTAAAAAATGCAGTTTGGATTCTGTCCAAGTAGAACAGATCATGCACATTCTGCTCACTAGTGTAGTAACTGTAAATAAGGGTAATGATTTCATTATGCGAGCAAGTAGGTAAATTTAGACCAAGAGAGTTTATGTGACTATATTGGTTCAGTTACGAGCATCTATTTTCTCCCCTGCACAGAAGAAGCTATCCGTTTTCTCTGTAGGTCAGCAGCCTCATTGTTGCTCAGATTTCAACAATAGATGATAGAAGCTATACTACTATGAACAGTTAATGTCAAGAGCATGGTGACCATGCACGTGGGTTTACTAGTTTTGTGCTCACCAGAATGACCGGATTAAATTCTGTTAAATTTTCTAAGACCTATTTTTGGAAGAATCTTGTCAGGATTAATATAGCATATTACTGAAAGGTTATTTTGTCCTATGACACAGATGAATAGAATGATTTTAACTTCTTTCTCCCTATAATCAGTTCCCATAAAACATTAAACGTTGATGCCCAGCACACTATGCGGCATTCATTGCTCTGTCTGTCCTTGGACTTTAGGATCATTCTGTCCCTAGAATCAATTTTAAATTGGAGTCGCAAATGCCATATCTTTTCTTTGTAGCTAGAAGACTGAAGTAGAATAACAGGTAATACAGATACTTCTGCTCTCCAAGGGATCGGAATATCCTTCTCGGTTTGGTTTGCCTGAGGGAGTTTAATCATTCAAGCATTACAGCTGAGGATATATGTACCAAAAGAAAAGCTGGGAAGAAATGCTTTACATTCTTTTTATCCTATCAGAAGTTCTTCCTATATATGAGATTAGGACATTGCTTTTTGTGTCCTTAATGAAGCTTGATAGCATTCCTTATAACCTCTTTAAATTTTTATTTAAATTGCCAGTTAATTATTTTTGCTACAAATTTATCCTCAGCAAAGAAAGAAAAAGATTAATATTTTCTGCCTCACGCATTTGTATTTTATTTTTTATATTCTCAAAGAGTTGCTAAGAATCTTGATATGAAGAAAAATTCTTAAAACCAGAAAAAAATTTTATGTTTAAAAATAAAACACAATATTGCATTTAGATTTATCACATCAAACTATCAGAAATGAAAAGTCATATCATTACTGCAGAACCAGAGTAGTCTCTCTAGGTTTCTTGGGTATTTTTTTTCTATAAAAAAAAGTGTATGAAGATACAAGTATAGATTCAGGACAACTACTCTTTCATTTAGAAATAAGGAAAAACTTAATTTGGGATGCTCGCATATGTAAATTGTTTTTATGGGAAATCAATACTGAAACTCTGCCTTGGGCACCTACGTGGCTCAGTTGGTTAAACATCTGCCTTGGGCTTAGGTCATGATCCCAGAGCCCTGGAATGGAGTCTGAAGAGAGCTCCCTGCTCAGCAGGGAGTCTGTTTCTTCCTCTGCCCCTACCCTCACTGTGTGTGTGTGTGTGTATGTGTGTGTATGTGTGTGTATGCGTACTCCCTCTTTTTCTCTCTCAAATAAATAAATGAGGTCTTAAGGAAAAAAAGAAACTCTCTGCCTTATGCAAAGCATTAATCATTTTCATTATGGAACTTGATTCTAATTTGAAAATCTGAATTAAACTAACTACATATTTCTTATAGTTGACTTATTTAAAAAATCAGAGTAGTACAACCTGTCTTGTTCCTTTGAAAAATTAGAATAATGACTTCCTATGAAGGTTACTGGTCAAACAACTGGTCAAGTGAAAGTTAGAATCAGTAGAAATGGAGTGACATGAATGAATCATGCTAGTTGTAGCACTTAATGCCATTTGGAGTGGTTTTAATTGGGAAGAGTGGAGGGGTTTAGATCAAATCTAACTTTCTTCTTTCTTTCTTTCTTTCTTTCTTTCTTTCTTTCTTTCTTTCTTTCTTTCTTTCTTCTTTCTTTCTTTCTTTTCTTTTTCTTTTTTTTATTTTTAAAGGTTTTAGTTTTTATTTATTCATGAGAGACTCAGAAAGAGGCAGAGACAGAGGAACAGGGAGAACCAGGCTCCCTGAGGGGAGCCCGATATGAAACTTGATCCCAGGACTCTAACCTGAGCTGAAGGCAGATGCTCTACCACTGAGCCACCCAGGAGCCCCTAAATTTCTTTTTCTTATTTATTTATTTATTAATTTGAGAGAGAGAGACAGAGTGCATGAGCTGGGGTAGGGGCTGAGGAAGAGGGAGAAGCAGGCTCTCCACTGAACTGGAAGCCTGACAGTATGCTCATTCCCAGGATCCAACAGCAGAGGATTAACTGACTGTGCCACCAGATTTGAATTTCAAATCGAAATTTCAAAAGCTGTGATCAAAGCAGGAAAAAAAAGCATCTGACATAAAAGCCAAAATATAAGCAGACTGTAAACAAGGGGGAAAGTTTTAGGGAAATAGCACAAATACCAAAGATGCTTTAAGTTTACATTTAATGGCCAGGTGGAGTCCTGTAGTCTAAGTGCCTGTGCTCAAATTCCGGTTGGACCACTTAGAAGCTATTTGGTCTCAGGCAGGTTAACCCTTGCATATATATAATTTCTCATATGTAAAATGGGGGTCGCAGTATTGCCAATTTTGTAAGGTTGCCACATGGATTAGCAATGTTATTAATGAGAAAATGCTTAGAATTATGCATGACACATTCACACAAATTGCGATACTTCTTGACAAGATCTGATGCATTCACCAGTTCTACAGGCATATTAGTTTTCATTATGATTATTTTTACTTTTATTGAATAAATAGATTCTTAACAATTTATGGTTTATATTCTATACTAGATTTTATTTAACTACCTTTAAAAGATGTAATTTTCAGGCACCTGGTGGCTCAGCGGTTGAACATCTGCCTATGGCTCAGGTCGGGATCCTGTGGTCCAGGGATCCAGTCCCCATATGGGGCTCCTCACAGAGGGCCTGCTTCTCCCTCTGCCTAGGTCTCTGCCTCTTTCTGTGTCTCTCATGAATGAATAAATAAAATCTTTTTTTAAAAAAGATATAGTTTTCTTGTATCCAGAGATAAATGCCAATTTCCCAAATGGATAACCACGTTCTTTTTTTTATTTTACATTTTATTTATTTATTCATGAGAGACAGAGAGAGAGAGAGGCAGAGACCTAGGCAGAGGGAGAAGCAGGCTCCATGCACGGAACCTGATGTGGGACTTGATCCTGGGACTCTAGGATCATGCCCTGGGCCAAAGGCAGGAGCTTAACTGCTGAGCCACCCAGGTGTCCCATAATCACCTTCTCTAAGGTCATATCACTATAAAGTGAAGGAGAGAGATTAAAAGTAAATTCTCTTAGGAGAAGTCTAATATCCTAGGGATCTTTTTAGTATACTTCATAGCTTTTGAAAATAGCTGCATGAGATTTTAGATGAGAAAATTTGACTGTAACACAGATAGGAAATGGGCAGCATTTGAGAAAAAAAAATTCAGAAAAAAAATGATAGCTTTTTTCCCTAAGTTTTAGATAATGAATAAAATTTCATAAGCAACGAATAGTAAAGAAGTATCATAAAGCAGACACATTGTGTGTCCTTAGGTGTGAGGATGGTAGTGATTGGGGGTGTTTAAGAACTGTCAACTAGTATGGCTGGAATATAAGTTCAGTTAAGGAAATGACTACCAAGGAAGTTGGTGGTCCACACTGCAGTGGTCTTACATTCCAAAATTACATTAAAATATGTGAGGTGGTAAAATTAAGCTTTAATTATAAAAGAAGCATAATCAGATCTATGCTGGAAAAGTAAATGGCAGCAGCATGAATACTATCATTACTAGGAAAGGAAACAGACCAACAGGGTACTTGGGTGGCTCAGTCAGTTAGGTAGCTGCCTTCAGTCAGGTCATGGTCCCAGGGTCCTGGGATTGAGCCCTACATCAGGCCCCCAACTCAGTGGGGAGTCTGTTTCTCCCTCTTCTTCTGTGTGCTTTCTCTCTCAAATAAATCAAGAAAGAAAGAAAGAAAGAAAGAAAGAAAGAAAGAAAGAAAGACCAAGGGGAGCAGTAGACTATCAAAATAGCCATGATAATTACCCCAGAAGAGTAGAAATGGAGAGGATGAGATTGTTTAAAAAATAATTAGAAAGCAAAACCCACAAATCTTTTTTATTATTAGGGTTAGGAAGAATAAAAACTAAATCTGGAGGTGACGTTGTGGATGATGCTGCCTTTAAATTCTATGGAGCCTTGGGTGAAGGAGAAGATTGCAGAGGAAAGATTATGAATCTAATTTTGGGCAGGTTGACTCTGAAATGCCAAGGATTGTTCCAGTGGAAATATATCATTGGGCTTTGGAAAAAGATCTCTCGGTCTCAGGGTAATTTCACTTAATACATGAAGTTATATAAACCATGAGATCACTATAAACAAGAGGACAGGAGAAATAATGGATTTGATATAAAGCATTATATTTTTTTACTCTTCATTTATTTCTGCATTTCTCAGTTTTTGCATATTTTTTTCCTGTATGAAAAATTTTTAGAGTGGGTCTTGTCATATTTTCTTATTTCTTTGTGGCCTATGTTCTTACCTAAGGAACACTGAAGGGGAAGGTCTTAGGAGAAAGGAGAGACTAATGGTCACAGAGACTAGAGGGGGAGTCATAAAGAAACTTCCATTTGCTTGTGATGCTATGAACTGTTATCCAGCACATGTACTTGCATGTGGGATCCTGACCAAACAAAATGCATGCTAAGGCAGCAATACCATGAAGTAGCTTAACTAGACTTTACCACACACACACACACACACACACACACACACACTTCTAGTTGTCTTAGAAAATTTTTCTGTTTCAAATCCTTTCATCTTAAAATACAGAAGTCTCAAGAGACTATATTTTTTTCCAAAACTTCTTAGTAGAGTTTTTCTTGGGGGAAATATAGCCGTGTGTGACTTAACTTACTCCAAATCTATTTTAGACAAAATTTTGAAAGTACAGGTAAAACCAACTATTATGATGTAGATACTTGTAAAATTAATGAATTTGAAGTCAATTTTCATTTAGGCACATTTGCCTAAAATCTCTTAATGCACTGTAATAATGTATTGCTTAAATATATTCTGTAAGCTGCATTCCTTCTTTGTTCTCTCCTTTTCAGTGTGGGCATCAATCATCTCCATCTTTTTCATCATCTAGGGCTCTTGGCAAGTGGCTTCCATTTTGTCTTCACAAGGCTTTCTAGATAAACCTGTCTCAGATTTAGTTTTCACTCCCAAGATGTTGGAGAAGGCTGTAGGTATTTGACAGTTTTATAAAATCTTACTGCTCTTGCTCACAATTTCTAAATCATCTTGTTGTATTTAATTTATTCCCAAATTAGAGTTTTCCACTTTTGCACTTTCCAATATGTGAAGTTACTGAACACTTTTCATAAATCTAATCTTAGTATTCATATTGAGATCATTTTAATAGCTTTAAATAGGAAAGATAGAGGTAAGTATCAAATAAGGGTTTACATTTCTATTTCTTATCAGTTAAGGCTGACATTGCAAGTGGGTTTCTTGGTAGTTAATTCACAACTGAAGAGACTGTGCCAGTGTCAACAGTTTTGTTACCAGTTTAATTAATGCAGTTTACTTCATTGAAAATAGGGCTTAACTACGGATTTTAACAGGCACTCTTTGCAAGATTTAAGCTGTAGTTGTAGGACATATAGAAAGCACAGGTACCAGGCAGCCTGGGGTGGCTCAGCGGTTTAGCGCTGCCTTCAGCCCCGGGCATGATTCTGGTAGACACAGGATCGAGTCCCGCACAGGGCTTCCTGTGGGGAGCCGGCTTCTCCCTCTGCCTATGTCTCTGCCTCTCTCTCTGTGTCTCTCATGAATAAATAAGTAAAATTCCAAAAAAAAAACAAAACAAAAAACAAAACAAAAGAAACATGTGCCCCCCCCCTTTTTTTTCTAATCTTCAGGAATGGTATTATTTAACAGATTTTTTTAAACTTAATTTCATATAAAGTATATTACATTTTGGTTATAATTATGTCTCTATTCCAAGCTTATACTGATTTAAATATATTTAAAGGTATTTCATTATGCTTGAAAATACAATAATCAATAATCATAGGTATTTTTCAAAAACTTGAAAATACTGATTTTGTGGTTTTTTGATAATATACAGCTAAGCAAAGTATATCAGTTTATCTTAAAAATAAAACTCAGCTTTAAATTCCTAAATTTGGGGATTCTGGGGTGGCTGAGTGGTTTAGTGCCTGCCTTTGGCCCAGGGCGTGATCCTGGAGACCTGTGATTGAGTCCCATATCAGGCTCCTGGCATGGAGCCTGTTTCTCCCTCTGTCTGTGTCTCTGCCTGCCTCTCTCTCCCTTTCTCTCTCTCTTTCTCTCTCTGTGTCTTTCATGAATGAATAAATGAAAAAAATCCTAAATTTTACATTATTTTATAAGCTTGATGTGTGGATTATTGAAAACCTATATTTTTGTATTATTCCATATGCATGAAGAATCAAAATTCATATCAAGTAATTCCTATATAAAATTTTTGTGATTTTGGTGGGGGGCAGAAGAGTGTTACTATAAAAATAGGACATCCTGGGCAGCCCGGGTGGCCCAGTAGTTTAGCTCCACCTTCAGCCCAGAGCCTGATCCTGGAGACCTCCGATAGAGTCCCATGTCGGGCTCCCAGCATGGAGCCTGCTTTTCTCTCTGCCTGTGTCGTGTCTCTCCCTCCCTCTCTCTCTCTCTCTCTCTCTCTCTCTCTCTCTCTCTGTCTTTCATGAATAAATTAATAAAATATTAAAAAATAATAGAACATCCTTTGATTAGTAACATTAACTGTTCCTTTCTTATCAGATGCATTTTAGTAATAAAAACATAACATTGGGTAGTTTCTATAAGGAACGATATGTTATAATGATTATAAACAACAAATTTGAAACTAAAGTGCCAATGTTCCATTTGGCTCCACCATATATTGGCACTCTGACTTTAAGCAAGATGCCCAGGTCTTCTGAGTATCAATTTCTCTCAGTGGTAAAATATATAACAACATTAAGCTTTGGCATAGGCTACTGGAACACAGTGAAGGTTCACTGTTGATATTAGAGCTGAGCTAGAGGGCACATCTAACTACAAGTGCATCAAAATAAAAGTAGGGATATGTTTTAGTTATTTTGTTAATTAATTAGTTCATTATTTAATGTCTGTGGCACAGTAGGTTAAAAAAATTCTATTACAGACAAAGAAAATGAATAAAACTAAGGATAAAAAAACTAATAATAGCTTTATAAACAGTTAAGATGATATTGCATATGATTTTAAGAGCAGGCTACCATAAAGAATAATCATAGATAAAATATTCTTGTATTCTTGCTGAAATATTTGTTGAAATAAAGTACTTAATTAAAGTGCCAAATATTAGAGAGGAGGTAGCTAATGGCCCAATTATAGGTAAGCATGTAATGAAGATAAATTGAGAGATAAAAAAAGAGATACAGAAGACTAAAATTATAGAAGAAAATTTAAGCATATATAGTACATCTAGATAATTGTATAATTGTACTAGAAAAATGATTATAACAGTGAAATAATGATGAAAGCTATGATAAATTAGAATATCTAGGACCTAAAAAGAGATAGTTTTCCATAATCTGTGGTTTTGTTGAATGACAAAAATATCTAAATACCTGTTATGGGCTATAGTGTCCTCCCAATTCATATGTTGAAACCTAATCCCTGGTGTGCTGGTGTTCAGAGGTGAGGGCCTTTAGGAAGTAATTAAGTCTCTGATATTGCCACCAGTATGCTATTCCAGTCGAGGAGAGTAGAATTTGTATACTTATAAAAAAGACTACAAGAGTAGTCTCTTGCCTCTTCTGCCATTTGAGGTTAAAGTGAAAAGAAGTGGGCTTTCACTAGATGGTGAACCTGCCTCAGAACCTTGATTTTGATCTTCCTAGCCTCCAAAACTGAGAAATAAATGTGTATTCTTTTTAAGCTAGTTTACAATATATTGCTGAATTTCAATGGGTGATTGTCAAATGGAAAGGATAAAGTCAGTGAGAAAAAAGTTTTCCCCAAGTCTTGATGGAGACTTGGTGGAGTGTGTTTACAATGCTTTAATGTAACTGCTGAAACCAGTATTGTCATATATGCACTTCCTCTCTGAGTTCTCCAAAAGTTTTCTTTACTGAGATTAGGAGTTCAGGAGAAATAACATTATTTTAGAAGTAAAGGATGAATCAGTGACCCAGAAGACAGAGTAACAGAACATAATCAAACTCAGTGGATGATAGAAAAATATTATGTTGGGATCCCTGGGTGGCGCAGCGGTTTGGCGCCTGCCTTTGGCCCAGGGCGCGATCCTGGGGACCCGGGATCGAATCCCACGTCGGGCTCCCAGTGCGTGGAGCCTGCTTCTCCCTCTGACTGTGTCTCTGCCTCTCTCTCTATCTGTGTGTGACTATCATAAATAAATAAAAAAAAATTAAAAAAAAGAAAAATATTATGTAAAATGAGGATAGACGGAATTCAGCAACACCATGAAGGGTCATAACATTCACAGTATAGGGATCCCAGAAGGAGAAGAGAAAGAAAAGGGGGCAGAAAATGTATTTGAAGAAGAAATAATAGCTGAAAAAATTCTCTGAGGAAGGAAACAGAAATCCAGATCCAGGAGGCACAGAGATCACTCAAAAAAATCAACCCAAAGAGGGCCATATCAAGATACATAGTATTTTCGATGGAAAAAAAAATAGTGATAAAGTGAGAATATTAAAAGCAGCAAAAGAAAAGAAAGCAGTCATAGGATGGAAACCCCATAAGGCTATTAGTTGATTTTTCAGCAGAAATGTTGCAGGCCATAAGAAAGGGGCATTATGTATTCAAAGTGCTGAAAGGAAAAAGATCTGCAGCCAAGATTACTCTATCCATGAAGGCTGTCAGTCAGAATATAAGGAGGGATAAGGAATTTCCCAGACAAACAAAAGTTAAAGTTAAACTATTCCTACAAAAAATGGTAAGGGATATTTTTGAGTGGAAAGGAAAGACCATAAGCAAGAATAAGAAAAATAGGAAGAACTAAAGCAGGAAAAATAAGTGTATCTATAAAAATAAGTCAAAGGATTCTCAAAATAAAAAGATATAAAATATGGTACTATATACCTAAAACATGGGGAGGGCAGGATTAAAGAACGTCTTAAAGAAAAAAAATGTTCAAATTTAATATATACTGCTTAATATAGACCATACACTTACTATAGACTGTCATATACAAAACATGTTGTATACAAACTGTTAACAACAAATCAAAACTTAGTAACAGATATGAAAAAGATAAAGAGAAAAGAATCCAAGTATACCACTTAAGAATGCTAACTAATCATGAGAGAAGAGAGCAAGAGAAGAAAGGGACAAAGACAAACTATAAGAACAACCATAAAACAAATAACAAAATGGCAATAAATATATATTTATTAAAATGACTTTGAATTTAAATGGACTAGTTGCTCTAATCAAAAGATATAGGAGTGATGAAATGATTAAAAACATAAGACCTATCTACATCCTGCCCAGAAGAAACTCATTTCAGAGCTAAAGACACATGAAGATTGAAAGTGAAGAGATGGAGCAGTACTTTTCATGCAAACAGATGTGGAAAGAAAGCCAGAGTAGCAATATTTATATCAGACAAAATGAACTTTAAAACAAAGATTGTAACAAAAGACAAAGAATGACATTATATAATAATAAAGGGGATAATCCATCAGGAAGATATAACAATTGTAAATAGTTATGCATACAACATGAGAGCATTGAAATACATAAAGCATAAAGCATAAAGAAAGTAATCAAGTAATACATTAATAGTAAGGAACATTAATATACTACTTATATCATGGACAGATCATTCAAACAGAAAATCAACATGAAACAGTGGCTTTGAATGACACATTGAATCAGATGGATTTAACGAAATATATCAGAGCATTCCATCTCAAAACAGTAGAATTCATAATCTTTTCAAGTGCTCATGGAACATTCTCCAGAATAGATCACATATTAGGTCTCTAAACAAATCTCAACAAATTCAAAGAGATTGATCTTTTCTGACCATAACACTATAAACTAGAAAATCAGCCATAAGAAAAAATCTGGAAAGAGCACAAATCCATGAAGGTTAAATAGCATGCTACTAACCAATGAATAGGTCAACCAAGAAATCAAAAAAGAAATAAAAATTACATGGAGACAAATAATGAAAACACAATGGTCCAAAACCTTTGGGATGCAGCGAAAGTGTTTCTAAGAGGGATGTTTATAGCAATATTGGCCTACCTCAAGAAGCAAGAAAAATCTCCAACAACCTTAACTTACATCTAAAGGACCTAGAAAAAGAAGAATAAACAAAACCCCAAAACAGTAGAAAAAAGGCAATAATAAAGATTGGGCAGAAATAAATGAAATAGGGGGAAAAAAGGAACAGATGAATGAAACCAGGAGCCGATTCTTTGAAAAGATCTACAAAATTACAAACCGTTGGCCAGATTTAAAAAAAAAAAAAGGAGGAGGAGGTTCAAATAAAATTAGAAATGAGAGGAGAAATAACACCACAGAAATATAACTATAAGAGAATATTATGAAAAATTATATGCCAACAAATTAGATAACCTAGAAGAAATGGATAAATTCCTAGAAATATATAACCTACCAGAACTGAAGCAAGAAGAAATAGAAATTTTAACAGACCAAATACCAGCAACAAAAATGAATCTGTAATCAAAAAACTCCCAACAAAGTCCAGAACCAGATGGCTTTGTAGGTGAATTCTACCAAACACTTAAAGAAGAGTTAATATGTATCCTTCTCAAACTACTCAAAAAAATAGAAGAGGAAGGAAAACTTTCAAATTCATTCTATGAGGCCATTATCACCTTGATACCAAAACCAGTTAAAGACACCACTCACACAAAAAATAATAATAATAATAATAATAATAAATAAATAAATAAATAAATAAATAAATAAATAAATAAAACAAAACAAAAACTACTGGCCAATATCTCTGGTGAACATACATGCAGAAATTCTCAGCAAACTATTGATAAACTAAATCCAACAATACATTAAAAATTATTCACCAGGATGCCTGGGTGGCTCAGTAGTTTAGCATCTGCCTTCAGCTCAGTTAATGATCCCAGGGTCCTGGGATTGTGTCCCACATAGGGCTTCCAAAAGGGAGCCTGCTCCTCCCTCTGCCTATGTCTCGGCTTCTCTCTCTCTCTCTCTCTCTCTCTCTCTCTCTGTATTTCATGAATAAATAGATAACAACTTTAAAAAACATATTCACCATGATCAAGTGGGATTTATTCTAGTGATACAAGAGCGGTTCAGTATTCACAAATCAATGTGATACATTATATCAATAAAAGATAAAAACAATATGATCATTTCAACAGATGGAGGAAAATATTTAACCAACCAAAAGATCTATTCATGATAAAAGCCCTCAACAAAGTAGATTTAGAGAAAACATAACCCAACTTAATAAAGGTCATATATGAAAAACCCACTGCCAACATCATATTCAATAGTGAAAAACTGAAAGCTTCCCTGTTAGGTCAGGAATAAGGTAATGACGTCCATCTCACCACTTTTATTCAATAAAACGTTGGAAATCCTAGCCTCAGTAATCAAACAAGAAAAATGGATAAAAAGTATCCACACTGCTAAGAAAGAAGTAAAATTTAACTGTTAGCAGATGACGTGATACTATGCATAGAAAACCCTAAATGCTCCACCAGAAAACCACAAGAATTGATACATTAATTTGGTAATGTTGCAGGATACAGAGTCAATTACAGAAATCCATCACATTTTACACAATAATAATGAAACAACAGAAAAATAAATTAAGAAAGTGAGTCAATTTACAATTGCACCAAAAATTTAAAAAAACATTATAGAAATGAACTTAACCAAGAAGATGAAAAAACTGTACTCTGAAAATTATAAAACATTGATGAAAGAAATTGAAGATGACACAAATATTATGATATTCTATGCTTATGGATTAGAAGGAAAAAAGATTGTTAAAATATCCTTACCACCTAAAGAAATCTACAGATGTAATTCAATCCCTAGTAAATATAAATAGCATCTTCCACAGAACTAGAATAAATAATCCTAAAATTTGTATGGAACTGCAAAAGACTCCAAACAATCTTGAAAAAGAAAATCAAACCTGGATGTATCACAATTCCAGATTTCAAGTTATACTACAAAGCTGTAGTAATCGAAACAATATGGTACTGGCACAGAAATAGACACATAGATTAAAGCAACAGGATAGAAAACCCAGAAACAGATTCATGTTTACATGGTCAATTAATCTTTGACAAAGCAGGAAATAATATCCAATAGGAAAAAGTCTCTTCAATAAATAGTTTGAGGAAACTGGACTGCTACATTCAAAAGAAAAGAATTAAACCACTTCCTTACTTTATTCACAAAAATAAACTCAATAGGGATGAAAGACCTAAATGTGAGACCTGAAACCATAAAAATCCTGGAAGGGAAAGCAAGCAATAATTTCTCTTTCCACTGTAGCAACTTTTTTCTAGATATATCTCCTGAAGTGAGGGAAATAAAAGCAAAAATAAGGTATTGGGACTACATCAAAATAAAAAGCTTCTGCCCAATGAGGGAAACAATCAACAAAACTTAATGGCAACCTCTTGAATGGAAGAAGATATTTGCAAATGACACATTCAATAAATGGTTAGTATGCAAAATATATAGAGAATTTATACAACTCAACATCAAAGGAAAAAATAATCCAATTAAAAATGGGTAGAAGACATGAACAGACATTTCTCCAAAGAAGATATCCAAATGGCCAACAGACACATGAAAAGACACTCAACATCACTCATCATCAGGGAAATATGGATCAAAAATGCTATAAGATATCACCTCACACCAGTCAAAATGGCTAAAATCAAGTGTTGGTGAGGATGTGAGAAAAGGGAACCCTTCTGTACTATTGGTGGAAATGCAAACTAGTGCAGCTGCTGTGGAAATGAGGATGTAGGCTCCTCAAAAAAACTAAAAATAGAACTACCCTAAGAGCCAGTATTTGCACTACTGTGTATTTATCCAAAGTATATGAAAACACCGATTTGAAAGGATACATGCATCACTATGTTTACTGCAGCATTATTTAAAATAGCCAAATTATGGAAGCAGCCCCAGTGTCCATCAATAGATAAACGGACCAGGAAGGTGTACACACACACATACACAAACACACACTGGAACATTATTTAGCTGCAAAAAAGAATGACATCTTGCCATTTGCAATGATATGGAGCTAGAGGGTGTAATGTTAAATGAAATAAGTCAATCAGAGAAAGATAAATATCAAATGATTTCTCTTACATGTGGAATTTCAGAAATGAAACAAAAGAGCAAAGAAAAAAAGAGGGAGTGAGAAAGAGAGAGAGAGAAACTGAGAAACAGACTATATAACTGATGGTTACTAAAGAGGAAGTGGGCAGGGGAATGGGAAAAATAAGTGATGGAGACTAAAGAGTATACTTGTCATTGATGAGCACTGAGTAATGTATAGAACTGTTAAATCACTATATTGTGTAACAGAAATGAATATAACACTTCACATTAACCGTACTGGAATTAAAATTAAAAACAATATTATTTTAAAAAAATCTATTATGAGCAAAATTTAAATCCTCATACCCCAAAAGAGTAGCAATAACTCAGCTTCTAATATTTTGTTTAAATGTCAGCAAGTCCTAGGAGACACTGCTAAACTAATGCTAGCTTAAAAGTCTACTTAAAATTTAAATCATATGCAGGAATGAGATCATTTCACTGTTTATATTGTCAATTATTTTAATTTATGTCATAGATAAGTAGGACATGGTTATAAAGGCTGGCACTTAAAAAATCAATTAAATAAATTTATGTGTTATATATCTCATCACTTAAGCAATGAGGTATATAATAGTATTTTACAATTAATTACTCGATCTTTATCTAAATGCTTGTTTTTAATTTGAGAATCACATATACATTGATGTTGTTTTGCACAGAAATAGAAACCTATGTGTAGGTAGAGTTTTAACATCATTCCGTCCATTTTTATTACAAATTAGATACACGAATTACATCCAAGTGCTCTCTCTCTCCACATTTTATATATATATATATATAATATATATCTATATATATTATATATATATTTTACCTTTCATAACTGCAGTGTGCCTTTCAACTTACTTATCAATTGAATCTTTTTATATACTACTGAATTTTAGATTTTTTTGCCAGGAACATGGATTCTCATTGAACATTCACCAAAGCAGTGTCATGATTCAATATTATTCTTGCTCACATAATCCATCAAATAAAGATTTCTTAGAAAAAACAATGTAGAAATAAAAGACATTATGTGTGCTTATTGTGAGAATGGAAAATAGATGTGAAGGACATTTCTGGGGAGTCTAATTGGTCTATAGGTAAGACAATCATATCTGATCTAGCTGACAGAGTCAAGTATCCATTTGTACCAGAGCAAAAGAGCCTCTAATTGCTTGAAGAGCACTTAGTAATTTATGGTGCCATTGTCCTTGGGCAGTTCATTTTCAGATCGATATTTGCAGCAGAGTCAAAGATTGGGAAGGGCATAATGGGAGTAACCACAGTGACTTATTAATAGATAAAGCCCACAAGCAGTAACTGTGAACACAGAATCTCAAAAGATAGTGATTCTTCCACAAAAAAGTATCAATTGCATCATTTTAGGAAACAATCAAGAAAACCTTAATTAAAATCAGCACTAAAAAAAAATTGTTCTTCCCTTACAACTACTAAATAATTCTTTTGCCTTATTTTCTCTAACTTGATTATTAAAAGTAATATATATTGAGAACTGTATTTTTAAACACTTTTAATTTCTTGCCTCACCCCATCAGAATGTTCAATAAAATTTCTCATTGTTGAAATATATTGTTATAAAATCTTTCATAGGCTTTTTAAAGCAACACTTTGAAAATCCAGTCAAAGTTATATAGCAGAAACATACAGAAGGGATTGCCTCTGCCCCCTCCAAAGTTCATTTACATACCCTTTAATCTCTTCAGGCTAGATCTTGGTCTAAAATAATTGTCTAGTTGAAAATTATGTATACAAATTAAATATCCTGGTCAATTACTAAGTTTCATCATCTTAAAACAATTTCTAATTAACTATGTTTAAGATTGCAGACAGTTTAAGTAGATTTGTGTCTAGGAAAACTTTTCACAGCTAATGGTACTGCTTAAAATAAGCAAATTCAGGTAATTTGAAATATAATAAGATGGAACAAATAATTTAGATTGTTTTGTCATGGAGTGCCTGAGTGGCTCAGTCAGTTAAGTGTCTGCCTTCAACTCAGGTCATGATCTCAGGATCCTGGAATTGAGCCCAGGGTAGGGGCTCCCTGCTCTGTGCTTTGGGACTCCCTGCTTAGTAGGGAGTCTCCTTCTCCCTCTGTCTCGCCCTGTTCATTCTTTCTCTCACACTCCCTCTGTCTCTCAAATATATAATAAATAAAATCTTAAAAAAAAGATTGTTTTGTCACAGGAAGAGTATTTAAGTATAGCATTTGAGAAAGGGGTGGACTGAAATGTCCGTCATTTGGAATAATAATCAAATTGTTTAAATTTTGAAAGAGAAAATTATAAATTTTCTAAGAAAAATAACACTTTTTTATTCTTCTGTTATTTGTATAGACAAATGCATGCTTCTGTATAACGAATTGAAAATAGTTTCAGATTATTGGTAAATTTTTAATTAAGGGGATATTTTAGCAATGTTATTTTACAGATAGACCCAATCATAATTCAATTAGAAAAACCAAAATTTTCATACATATAATCATTCAGATTCCATATATTTATTTAAGGAAAAAATGTTTTTTTTAACTAACTAAAAAATATCGTTTCCCTACACATTTTTGTGAGTTAAATTTTATTTTTAAATTTTTTAGAGATTTATTTATTTATTGGAAAGAAAGTGTGTGCACTTATAAGCAGGGGAAAGCACAGAGGGAGAGGGAGAAGCAGACTCCCCACCAAGCAGAGGGAGCCCCAACTCTGGGCTTGATTCTAGGACCCTGAGATCATGACCTGAACTGATGGCAGATGCTTAACCGACTGAGCCACCCAGGCACCATTGTGACAGAACACTCTTTAAATTACTTGTTCCATTGTGTTGTATTCCAGATTATCTGAACTAAAACATGGCTATAAAGTTTGTCAACTTCAATGAGAAGTTTCATTAGAATTAAAAGTATTTTTCATAAGTTGTTTAACTGTCACCGTTTTAGAACTCAAGTAAGAAATAAAAATGTGTATTATATAAGCATCCAAATAATAAAGACAAATTAAATATTCTCAAAATATTCTCTGAAAATGTTTCAGGATGGATACACAAATCAATTTTCAAAGTTAGATTTTCACTTCTTACTTGTCATTGTACTTGCTGATTTCATTCTCTTTTCTGTTGAAGCATGAAAATTCAAGTAGGTAGACTCTATAAGAATGATGGAAAGTTTTCATTTCCAACAGTTTTCCACTGAGTTGTTTTTTCATCCATAATGCGACTTTTTATGGGTCTCTGATCCAGCCCAGTACCTGTCAAAAAGATTGATGAGGCTGATGCTTAGAAATGTTTAAGAGTGTGGGTCCTTGGGTATTTGGACAAAAGAACAATGAAAAGTTTTGTAAAAGCTATTGGTTAATACCCTGATGGGTCAAGAAGCATATGTTAGAAGATAAGTCATTTTTAGCAGAAAATATTCACTTTTGAATTAGTGATATCTTGACTGTTTCACGGTGGGTTTTAGTTGAATCACTTTTACATACTCAGTCTATAGCCCTCTAAAGATCACACAATCAAAGTGCTTCCCCAGGACTAATGCTTAACTCTACCATCTATGGGCTCTATAACTGACTGTAAAGGCTGGTTTATTTGTTTATTTTTTAAATATTTTATTTATTTATTTATTCACGAGAGACAGTGAGAAACAGAGACAAAGGTCGAGGGAGAAGCCGGCTCTCTCTGTGGGGAGGTTGGTGGGGTACTTGATGCCAGGATGCTGGGACTACAACCTGAGCCAAAGGCAGATGCTCAACCGTTGAGCCACCCAGGCATCCCTAAAGGCTGGTTTAAATCCATTTAAATTTCAGTTATTCTTAGAAATGTATATCAGCCATCTCCTTGCATCAACTTTCCTTTTTGTTTTTTTATGCCTTATTCTGCAAAAAAGATTTTGCTTTTCTCTAATAACTTGTCCATATCCAATGTTGTGTAATAAAGTTAATAAATATGACAACAGACCAGGGACCTATTGTTTACTGACGGTTACTAACTTAGTCTTTATTTTTTTATTTTTAAATCATGCTACTATGGGAGCTGAACTCCCATGTTGCTATGGGCATTTCAAGGTGTTTTATCATGAGACAAACAGAAAGGGTTTAAAAATGTTTAATGTTTCCCTCTCTTCTTTCCTTTCAGCTAAAGATAAAGAAAAATAACAATGGTTAGAAAAAAGTAGTTGTCAGTCAATATAGACTGCCAAGAATCTAATCTTTAAAACAATAGCTGTCCTATGAATTACTCAAATTGTTGATCATTTACCTAGTACACAAAAAAAAGTTGTAAGGGTAAGAATTTTAAAAAAGAAGAAGAAGGGATGCTTGGGTGGCTCAACGGTTGAGCATCTGCCTTTGGCTCAGGCAGTGATCCTGGAGTCCTGGGATCAAATCCCACATCAGGCTCCCTACATGGAGCCTGCTCCTCACTCTGCCTGTGTCTCTGCCTCTCTCTGTGTCTCTAATGAATAAATAAATAAAATCTTTAAAAAAAGAAATGTGTGGGAGATATCAGAAAGGGACACAGAACATAAAGACTTCTAACTCTGGGAAATGAACTAGGGGTGGTGGAAGGGGAGGAGGGCGGGGGGTGGGGGTGAATGGGTGACGGGCACGGAGGGGGACACTTGACGGGATGAGCACTGGGTGTTATTCTGTATGTTGGTAAATTGAACACCAATAAAAATTAATTTATAAAAAAAATAAAAAATAAAATAAAATAAAAAAGAAGGCATAAGAAGCAATACAGATTCATAATATTCTAAATGAAGAATTTAATAATTATAGAATTAAAATCTTACAACGAAAAGTTTTTTGTTGTAATTATTAAAAATTAAAAAAATACACTCAAACTTCACTTTGTATAAATCTACTAGTTTGAATTCCCAATTATTAAAGAAGTGTCATAATTCTGCACAATCAAGGAGAACACCTAAAGTCTATAAATTTGCACTGTTTGTGCTTTTACTGAGACTCAGTATATTTAGCTGCTATTATGGTTTGTTCTGGCAATCAACAGAATGTAAACTAGTAAGGCATAAAGATTTTTGTTTCTTCACTAATGTTCTCAAAATGCATCAAATAGTTTTAACACAGTAGTATGATTTCAGAAATATTTTTTTAAATGAATGGATTCATAAATGAATGAATGAGCAACTCAGGAACATCTGACAATAATCTGCACTTTGCTGGTCCATTAAAACCCAAATAGGTATTGACCCTGAAGCAAGTTAGATATTGTTAACCCTTTTTTACATAGAAGCGAATAGAGTCTCTAGAGTTAAACTGGCCAAAGTCATATAGCTAGTAAGGGATACAGGCAAAATAAAACTCCAGCTCTTAATTTTATCTTGGAAGTTTTCATCTCTGATTAAGATTTCAAGTGAATATAATTTAATTTGGGGCAGGGGGATAATAGACTGCATTTTTAACATTGACAGAAAATATTTCCAGTGAAGAAGAAAGAGAAAAATATGGTCATCTGTCTAGCAGGTAAAAGTAATACTTCATCTGGGATGCCTGGGTGGGTCAGTGGTTGAATGTCTGCCTTTGGCTCAGGGCGTGAT
The DNA here is from genome assembly GCF_905146905.1 of Nyctereutes procyonoides. NCBI lineage: Eukaryota > Metazoa > Chordata > Mammalia > Carnivora > Canidae > Nyctereutes > Nyctereutes procyonoides. The sequence continues at coordinate 2,512,135 of NW_026575130.1, forward strand.
CCCCGAGTTCCAGGACTGAGTCCCACATCAGGCTCCCTGCTTGGAGCCTGCTTCTCCCTCTGCCTGTGTCTCTGCCTCTCACTCTCTGTCTCTCATGAATAAATAAATAAAATCTTTAAAAAAATAGTAGTTCATCCAAATATAAGACATTATTATTCAGAAGATATCACAGTATAGAGATTGTTAAATAAAAATTGAGAATAGTATTAGCAATTGATAGTTTACTTGGAAATGCTAATGCCAAAAATTCCTAACAGTTGTCTTAAAGTTTAACTTTTTTGAATAAAACGATTTACTACAAAATTTTATTTTGACTATTTGAGAAATTTTTAAATTTTGAAATTAATTTGAATATTTATTTTAAAATTCATTTTAATTTCCACCTTGGGTTCTGCCTTGGATTTATCAAAATTTAAAATATTTATTTTCTTCCAGAGTAATAATTATATGTTTATTTTGAGATCTGTAGCAAGAAGAAGAAAGTAAGAATAATGTTATGGGTTAAACTTTCTCCTCTATTTTAATGATGGACTTTTCAGCCATTCATGATTGTATTACACATGATACACTTGTAAGCAAATCTTAAGAAATTGGGGAATTATGATAGTTCGGTCTATTTCTGAGAATAACTTTGAATTTGCAAAGAGCTATCTTTTCTTTAAACTTCGATTATTTATTTCTAATTATATTTCTTTGTGGATCACTTTTTAGATCACTTGTTAGATTAACATTCTGAGCTTCTGTGAATGTTCCATGAATATTTGATATGACCATGTGTTCTGTTTTCCTTTTCAGGATTCAAATCCTTAAGGGTACATATGTCAGCCATGTGAGGTTCTGTCGTTGTAGCAATCATATTAATCTTACATTTATTATTTAGTTTCATGGTTTCTACTTTTACTTGTAATTTTTTGGACATTTGCTGTATGCACTTTGATATTTTATCCTCTCTTACTTGGACTAAATTAATAATTATTAGGAATTTTATAATTATAAATTAAATAATAATTAAATTTATAATTTATAGTTAAAAATTATAAATTAAATTATAATATTTTGAATTCTCTTTAATGATTAATTATAAGAATTAAATATAACATTTCATATCTTCATGTGAGGTGAGATAATTTTTTCTCTTCTACATTTACCTTTAATGCTCTACCCGTTTCTCAATTTTAAGTACAATATCATGATGTAGATTCATATAATGAAGTTTAATATATAATGTTTTCATATTATCTTTTATTTTGGTTTTTGGCACATTTTATTATTCCATAAAACACATTTATTAATAATTAACTCTGCTTCATATTTTTGTTTGTTTTTACACTGCTAATTCTTTATACAGTATGCGTATGAGCAGTGTGGGTCCACTAATACATGTATGTTTACAATACCATACTCCAAATGTATTTTCTCTTCCTCATGATTTTTTTACATTTTATTTTCCTTTTTTTTCTTTAAATATTTAATTTATTTTTTCATGAGATAGAGAGAGAGGCAGAGACATAGGCAGAGGGAGAAGGAGGCTCCTTGTGGGGAGCCTGATGCAGGACTCGATCCCAGGACCCTGGGGATCACACTCTGAGCTGAAGGCAGATACTCAACCACTGAACTACCCAGGCATCTCAGCATTTTCTTTTCTCTAGCTTACTTTATTGTAAGAATTCAGTATATTATTTACATAACATACACAAAATGTGCTAATTGACTATGTTATTAGTAAGGCTTCTGATCAGCAATAGACTATTAGTATTTAGTGTTGGAGGACTCACAGATTATATGTGGATTTTCAATGGTGCAGGGGGTTGGGGGTAGTGGGTGGGGTTTTTGGACACACCCAGCCCCCACATTGTTCATGGGTCAACTGTATTTTTATTTCTCTTTTCATAGGTTTTCTTTTCAATTTTTCTTAGTTTGCTAGAAAAACACATCCAAATAATTTTCACCACTAGTGTAGGTATCTTCATTTCTGAATATGTTCTTATTTTTTAAGACCCACTTTCTGCAGAAGAGTACTACACTAGCATACATCTGATAGAAAAATCTTTGGTTAGTTAGCTTGCTTTCAAAAATTTTATTTACAAATTTTTGGTAGCAATGAATATGGGAAATGTGATTTTAGAATGTATGTTTAAAGCCTCAAGAGTCTTTTTTAATGAAGCAGAACCATTCTGCATTCATCTTGCTATATATATAGAGAGAAAAGGATAAAAACTTAGTAATTATAAGAAAAGATGACTACCGTTGATGAATTCTGATACTTATATTCATTTTTAATTTGTTTAATTTTAAAGATATTGTCAATGTAAAATTCCCTGTATATGCATAGTAAGCAACAAATTTACCAATTTTGGTGGAAATATAAGTTGCCAACTCACTACAACTCCAATGTGTGTGTGTGTGTGTGTGTGTGTGTATGTGTTTTCCATGAAAATATAAAGAATGACAGGGACCTGAAACAAGCATGCAAGCATGTAAGATCCCTGAAGTAGTCTAATCCTCACTTCCTACAGGTGTGAGTCATTTGGTTTCTTCTATTTAAGCTTAGATGATAGGATTTTTCTAGTGTCAATAGGGATTAGTTTTGCACACGCGTCTAGGAAAGTCTGGAAACTTAGATTTCTAAAAACAGTTCGAAGTTTGAAGACAAAACAAATTAGTGTATTTTAGAATAGTTTTTATGTTTCTGATTTTATATGAGATATTGTAAGTACATAAAGTCATAAGTCATTATTTTATAATAATACTAACTTTGTACAAATTTGAAAAAAAAGATGATAGTATCATTACCAATTTAGTCATTATGGGTAGCATTTGATTTGGAGTTTAAATATTTTTGGTTGAATTATTTGGATGTGGGACTAAAAAATAGGTTTTTTTGTTTCTTTTTATTTTTCTTTTTGTTTTAGTATATGCAGGAACCAAAGAACATTGTTGTTTGGTGATTATTTTTAACATACCATTTCAATATATGTGAAAAAAATCCAAGATAATTACCAGAGATTTACTAATTTACATCCTTTGGACACATTAAAATAACCTTGAATACCTAAAATTCTGACATTTCCTGCTATCATAACTGTACATCCAATAATGAAATCAAGATTTCCATAGATTTAATGCTAGCATGCTGAGCAAACTTGGATAAGTGAGCTTTTAGTTTTTCTTTAGAGCAGTAATAATTTAAGTAAAATTAGGAAAATACTTTGTCTTTTCTAGAAAGCAGAATTAAGTCTCAAATAAAGAACTTTTCATCTATTACCATAATTTTTCCCTTTCCTTATCTGTCATCCTGTTGCCACTCAGACTACCATCTAGTTGGCTGTCTTCAATACATAACTACATACTTACCTCAGTCTCATCAGTTATTTTCCTAAAATTTTTAATTATTTTAACATGTCAGATTAATCTTTCCAAAATATGCATGTTATTCATCCATGCTTTATTCAATCTATGTACTTGATGATACTATTTGCCAGGAATTATGCTGAGTTCTAGAGACATTAAATAATAATAAAACATGCTCCCTGCAAAAAGGTTAATCAATGTCTCAAATGAGAACTGTCGGAATGAATGGAGAATTACAACGCAGTGAGCGTTACAGATAGCTGCAAGGAATGATGGCATTGCTCAATCTTTATCCACATTAATCACATCCCTTGATTAAACTTCTAATATTGTCTTAGTTTAAAGAAAAGAAGATAGTTTATTTTTTCTCCACCAGATGAATTTCCTAAAGCCTCATTATGTCAGATTGTAATAAAACATACCAAAGAAATAAATACATAATAAAACCAACGATAAGGGTTTATTTCTCCAGGTTCATGCTGTTTGTTTCGTTCTCCTTGGATTTGCTATGATTCAATTAATTCTCCTATAATCATTTTTGCTCAAGCTAATTATAATCTTTATGTTATGACCCCCTTCAAAAAAGTTTTCACTACTTTGCTTTACAGTAGTTCCATTTCCTTTTCATTTTTAAAAATTAAGTCTTTGTGTTTTTAGAGCAGTTTTAGGTTCATAGCAAAATTAAGGAGAAGGTACAGAGATTTCTCATATACCCCTCCCCCTATTCATAGCCACCCCCAATATCTATATCTCCAACCAGAGTGGTATGTGTGTTATAAATGATGAATCAACATTGACTCATCATAATCATCCAAAGTCTATGGTTTACACTAGTGTTCACTATTGCTGTTGTACATTCTGTGGATTTGGACAAACATGACATTCATTCACCATTATGGCATCACACAGAGTATTTCACTGCCCTAAAAATCCTTTTTGCTTCACTGATTTATTTCCCCACTTCAAAACTAAGGATATTTATTATATTAAAATTAAAGACATAAATCAGTGTTTCATGGAACCAAATCAATTATCATGTATAACAAAGGAATATGTGTTCTACTGAAAAAAAACTTATTTTTCTGCAAGTGCACATCAGCATCAGGATCCTGCAAGGATCTGTGTGGAAGATGAGTGCATGCATAAGTGTGTGTGTGTGCTTGTTCACATGCATACTCGCAAAAATGTTTTAACTCATCAAATTATGTTTTTTGAAAACTCCTATCCTCTTGTGAAATTACAGAAAACATTGAGTAGACATTTCTAGGTTTCAGGGATCCCTGGGTGGCGCAGCAGTTTAGCGCCTGCCTTTGGTCCAGGGCGCGATCCTGGAGACCCGGGATCGAATCCCACGTCGGGCTCCCGGTGCATGGAGCCTGTTTCTCCCTCTGCCTGTGTCTCTGCCTCTCTCTCTCACTGTGTGCCTATCATAAATAAATAAAAAAAATGTAAAAAAAAGACATTTCTAGGTTTCAGTAAATTAACTTTTTCTATCAGAAGACATTAAAATTAAAATCGATAAATAATAAAATGAGGAGGAGGGAGCAAGTACTAATACCAAAATAAAACTCCCATCAGAAAAAAAGCCATTTAGCTTTGTGAACAGCTGCACCTCAGAGAGTTGGGCATATGAGCAATTAAAATTAAAGACGATTATTTTAATATGCCTTAGTAACTGAGATTGATCGTATAGAGCTTCTGTTTACTATACATCAAGAAACAATTTAGGATGCAGTTAAAAACCAAGTTCATAATCCTTGTTTAATGGATTTTGGTACCTCGGGCGATATGATAATATAAAAATGATTAAAATGTGCCCTGTCTCTGTATAATCAATAAAACCTCTCTAAAATTAGTAAGGTCCCTGACTCCTCAGTAGGCTTGGCAGTGCTGTGTCTATAGAATTCTAAATAAACCATCTGATGCTATTTTCATACACAAAGTTCATTAGACAGCTTATCCTTATCTTAGCATTAAAATCAACTAAGTGGTCAAGTTAAAAGGTCACTTTTTAACAGTATGTAGTTAGACCAAAATATGCATCAAAATCTTAATGGAAATATATCAAAATGAGATAGCAAAAAAGATTAGAAAGCATAAATTTAAGATAATAATCAGAACATATTATAGTGATAGATTTTAAAGAGGGAGTTGAATCAACTATGAACTATGGTAATTTTAACACTCATCGTATCTCATGCAAATAAATACTTAAATTAACTTATCACCTTTGTAAACATTTAGGACTCATCACTTAATCAACTATTTCTCTTGACTCTAATTATAATTACTAAGATTAACAATATTTATCTTAGCTTTGTCTCTTCTAATAAATTAAGAGAGACTGGTAAGTTTGAACAGTAGAAATTTATTTCTCATAGTTCTGGAAACTGGAAGTCCCCAGTCAGGGTGCCAGCATGGTCAACGTTCTTGTGATAGACTCCTCCTGGGTATGTCCTCACCTAGCCTTTCAAAAATAGCGAGGGATCTCATGTCTCATCCTATTTTATAAAGGCATTATTCTCCTCATGGGGTTCTACCTTTATGACCTAGTGTAATCCTAATTACCTCACAAACACCATCACATTGAGGATTAGATTTCAACATATGAATATTCAGTGCAAACTAGTGTTAAAGATTATTTTAATTATTTTGTGTTTCATATATATGGGTATGGATGTGTACTTATCAGATTCTGATATAAATTTTATTCCTTCTGAATCCAGTTGCATACTAAATGAATAAACTCATGACTACCCATTTTGTATCCCCTTAGGTCTACCCCAGACTTTGTTTATAATTCTTAAACAGAGATGAAGACAAATACGTCTCACGGAATTACCGTTACTCTACAGTAAATGCTTTAGCATTGCTATGTACATGATAAAAGGATTTATTGAATACCCACCATTCTGAGGACTTCCTGTGGATTGTAAAATTTAACATTCATAACAGTCCTGTGTTAGGTTTATTATCCTTGTCTTACAGACAAAGAAACTGAAGCACAGAGGATTATAAGCAATTTGCCCAAGGAAGCACAGCTAGTAAGTAGTCAAATCCAAGATGCAAACCTGATCATATGGAGCCCAGTGTTTGTGACTTGTCTCATGATAGTCTGCTTTGTGATATCCTAAACCACTTCAGCATGTCCTGAAAACTATAAAAACCATGAATATGTAAACTGGGAAGTCTTGAATTTTTTGTTGCCACCAAGGTGAATTGAACAGAGTTGGGTGAAACAGTATTAGCTGGCCTGTGGCAATGCAGGTATAAAACCACTTCTGGCACTGTGTTCTTTCTACTTTTTTTTCTCCCTCAAAATCCTCCCATTTTCTAGTTTTCAAAACTCAATAGCTGCTGGGAAGCCTCTCAGTTTAGATGTGATTACAGTTTAATAAAATAAAGGTGAAGAACATGCAATTCATCTTTACAGTTTTTCAGTTACTAGTTTAGGATAAGACCCAACACTTGAGGAGGAGATATTAGAAGTGCTAGTATAATATTTTGCAGATTAAGTTTAGATTTTATAAGCAAGCAGACAACCAGAAGTTGCATTTTAAGTTAAATAAAATTATTGATCTGACTTATGCATAAAATGCATAAGGAACATCCTATTGCTCAGTAAAACACTACCCTACTTTTAGTTCCAGTTTGTTCTTTTATGTCTAAAAAATTCCAAGAAATTCAGTAATGAATTTAAAATAAAAAAAAGTAGTTTTAAGTTATGGTAAATAGTGGGATTAATCCACTTATTTCCCATTGTTTCTTCCAGTGTGACTCTTTGTCTTGAAAAATTATAAAACTAAAACTACATATCTCAGAGTTATTATTGGCAAACTGCTTCCTATCAGTGAGAAGCATTTACATGAGATTTTGATGATAGGCTAGCCTTTTTAGTTTTTCACTGCCAAAAGATTCAGTTGTGGAGATGTTTTGATTACCTAGATTTACTGAATAACATTCCAGGGGTCAGATCCTGGCAAGAGTGCCAAGAAGCACTTCACTCCCCATGGCAAAGTCAGAAGCAGCAGCTCTACCAGCTGGACACTCTCTTGGCATGCTTAGAGTCATTCTTAGAGACCCCACCTAGAGGTAACTCTTCTATTCAACAACTAATTTTCAATATTAAAGCGTTTTCTGTTTAAAATACCAAGACATGGGCAGCCCAGGTGGCTCAGTGGTTTAGCGCTGCCTTCAGCCTAGGGCCTGATCCTGGAGACCTGGGATCGGGTCCCACGTCAGGCTCCCTGCATGGAGCCTGCTTCTCCCTCTGCCTGTGTCTCTGCCTCTTTCTCTCTCCCTCTCTCTCTCTCTCCCTCTCTCTCTATGTCTCTCATGAATAAATAAATTTTTTTTAAAAGTAAATATCTTACCATGAAGTTTATTATTTAATCAGTTTAAGATTTGTCTCAAGTTGTAAAAGATCAGTGTTTCAATGTAAAACAAGTGATTTTAATCCAATTTTCCCTAATCCACTATGAAAAAAAAGTGAAAAAAAATCCTCCTAACAACAAGAACATATGATACTAAAAGGAAATAAAATCAATACAGATTGGGAAGGAAGAAATATAATTATCTTTGCTGTCAGGTGGCATGATTTTCTATGCATAAAATTTCAAAGAATCAACAAGAGTAATCAAAAAGGCCTCCAGGAACTAATAAGTGATTAGAGAAAGATCACAACATACAAGATTATTATGCAATAGTCAATTGCTTTTCTATATACTAGCAATGAACACTTGAAATTTAAAATTGAAAATACTATATCGAGATGCCTGGATGGCTCAGTTTTTGAGCATCTGCCTTTGGCTCAGGTCATGATCCCAGTGTCCTGGGATTGAGTCCTGCATTGGACTGCATTGGGCTCCCTGAAGGAGCCTGCTTCTCCCTCTGCCTATGTCTCTACCTTTCTCTATGTATCTCTCATGAATAAAAAATAAAATCTTAAAAGCAAAAGAAAAATACAATACCACTTAAAATAGAATCCCCTCAAATATGTATAAGGGCTATATGCAGAAAACTATAAAACTCAGATGAAAGAAACCAAGTAATATCTAATGGAAAAATGGAAACAGAAAAAATGGAAAAAATATTACATTCTTGGAGCAGAAGATACAATATAATAAAGATGTTAATTATTCTCAAATTGAAGGGGCTGTAAAAACAGCTTAAAAAGTAACGATACAATTTTTTTCTATTGGACAGAAAATTAGCAGTCAGCCTTTTTCAATGTATCTCTTGTAGATACAATTTTGCATTATATTTAGAAATATGATCTATATTTTCTCTCTATGACAAGTAATAATTCTGTATGTGTGTGTGTGTGCACATGCACACACAAATGTATAGCCCTTTCTAATATAAAATCTTAGGTGGAAAAATGTCTCTCTTTAAACTATGGAAGACTTTTATTGTCTGAGAAAAACTTTTTTACACTAATATAGTTTTCTTCTTCTTTGTTTTTAAAACTGTCCATACATCCTTATACACAATCTTACATTCTGCAAGATTATTTATTGCTGCTCCAACTTTTCTCCTTATGCAGATAAATGGCATAACTTTCACCCACTCCCTTGTCCTTGGGACCCCTATGTGCAATGTCTACAGCAGCTGTGACTCTTTAATTTAAGTAAGGAAGAAAGTGTAGCAAACCCATAGTGTGGTGTTAAGGAATATGGCAGGGTATTTTAGAGAGCACATTTAAATCTAAATTCAATCTCATTGTCAGGTATTTTTGACAATGAAGAGCATAATATTTTCTTCTTGGCTACATAAGTGTTGTCTGTTATCACAGGAATCCAGTGACTTCAAAAGTAGATGCTGCAAAACAGAGCCTGAAATGCTCTGACTCTGGTAAAAATCTCAGTTGAAAATAAAGATCAAGTAGTTTCAAACTAAAATGGAATTTTAAGAAGATAAATGGAGAAGTTGACTAGGCATGTATGAAGAAGAATGTAAAAACAAATAGCATTATTGTAAACTATATGCTTTGTAGAGTCTCTCAATCTTTACTAACAATGATCTGATTTATAAATTCAAATAAATGTGGATAACTTTGAGATGGGCATTTTAAACCTAGAAGAAAAGGTTTTGTCAGAAAGACTATGCATAGTATTATATTCATGTTTCACTACTTATTAGTTGGGTGAATTTGCATAGATCATATAACTACTGGTGCTTGAATTTCATTGTCTATAGATGGAGTATAACAGTATTAGCCTCAAATTATTTGGATAGAAATGAATAAGATAATACGATGTTTAAGTAAGGAATATAGAAAGTATCTGTTATATGAGTGCTCAATAAATTTGACTTAATTTTATTATAAGTCAAAATATGTTATCCATGGTAAGTATATTGGAATAGTTTACATGAATTAGCATTTTCTCAAATTGGTGATTGGCAAAAGATCATAAGATGTGACTCCTTGGATTCATTTTGAGCAGTTATTATCAAATCAGATTTTGGTTCTAAGTTTCCAAAGTATATGAATTACATAAGATGTGACAAACATATAAAGCAAAATGTAGGAAATGCGATTTTTAAATTGAACATATGTATAGATATGTGATCTAATATAATCATATTAAACTTTAGGACTATAGGAAATGGGAACAATAAAAAATAATTCAGGATTCAAGCATCTTATTATTTCACTACTTTTCTCCCTGGTATGGTTACTACAAAGAAATCTCATAAGATTTTATGAAGAACTGGCTAAAATTTAGCAGATTAAAAAAGAATTGAGCAGATTAACATACAAGGTTATAGATTAAAATACCCATGAATTGATATTTTAATAAAAGAAACAGAAAAAAAAAGAATTCCATGCTAATACAGAACAAGCTGAATAAAACTGTGTCTCAAGTATAGCTATAGCAATCAAGTTTGCAGATGATTCATTGGGTGGCCTACAGAAGAGCACCTGGGCTGTATTCTTATTTTTTCAGAAGTTTTGTTCCCAGGCAAGTGCCATATGGATGGCATATCAGATAATGTTTTGTCTGGAACAATCTTTTTTTTTTTTTAAAAAAAACTTTTTTTCTAATTTTTTCTTTTTTTTTAAATTTATTTATGATAGTCACACACACACACAGAGAGAGAGAGAGGCAGAGACATAGGCAGAGGGAGAAGCAGGCTTCATGCACCGGGAGCCCGACATGGGATTCGATCCCCGGTCTCCAGGATCGCGCCCTGGGCCAAAGGCAGGCACCAAACAGCTGCGCCACCCAGGGATCCCTGTCTGGAACAATCTTGAAGTAATTGCCCAGAGATTTTATAGTTCTTATTACATCATTTTTATAGATAGAACTTTTTATGTAATTGAGAATAATTTTTAAACTTTTACATTTCTTAATAAACAAAAATGTATTGAGAATACATTGGTGCTAGCAGATCAGCTTTTGCTATTACCATTTGGTTTGGTTTAGTGGACTCAATCATCTTATTGAGGAGTTGTATAAAAAGTATTTAAGAGCATTGCATCCCATTTATAATTGAAAAATAATCTCAATTAGCAACATCAGTTGCAAAAGAACTATATATTTATTGCCTGGAAAGTGATATAACCAAATGGCATTGATTCTAGAACATTATATGATAGCCTGAATCTATTTGATTAGGACTTGATGCAGAGATCAATGCATTACTTGCCTGGGGAAATTCAAAGTTCTCTCTCCATTTAGATACAGAGACTCCTGATTCCAGAGGTTATTAAAGAATAATCATCATCTTTTCAGAAGCTTTATTTTGTAACTTAGTGTGCAAAGAAAGAAAGTTTTCCTTCAAAGAATTTTTGGTGATCAAATTTTGTATTTTAGTTGTCATTGCAACTCTCGAAATTCTATTATAAACAGTTCTAGGCTTGTATCCTTTGAGACCGCCAGCTGAGTACAATAATGGGCATGTGCTGACTGGTTAAGATCTAGCACTAGTATAATGTTACACTTCTTCAAATATCAATAAATATTTATGACATATTATTTCAACACAGAAAAGTATGCTGTGAATTTCCCTTTGAGAAGCAGTTTATAGGTTGCTTTAAACAGCTTTTATAGATATTGAGATTGTTTCAAACGTATGTTTGTTGATAAAAATTTTTCTTTCAGGATTGAAAATAAAACTATTTAAATTCCAAAGTAAGATTTGACTGATAAAACATTTTTCAAAAAATAATTTTATGTATATCATTGTTAAAACCTGGATCGTTGATAGTTGTTCATCAATTAAAAACCTTCACATAAAACAAGAATATGTTTTATTCCAAATAAAAAAATAATAAAGGCCTAATATAAATGGACAAAAGCAGTGCTCACTTCATGATGTGATGTGAAAGCTTAATGGTTTTTATTTTTCCCTGACTCTTAAAAATACAGAAAACAATAATCTTGAAGTCCCTTCCTTAATTATGTGTTCTTTAAGCCACTTTCTGTGCTACTTTCAGTGTTGTAATCATGACATCTAGATTGAATCATCATGTAAAAATGAGTATTAGTGACATAAGATAGTGACGTCGACTCCCTGCTCAGTGGAGTCTGCTTCTCCCTCCCCTTCTCCTCTCTTTTTCTCTCTCACTCCCTCACTTTCTCTCTCTCTGAAATACATAAATTAATGTAATCTTAAAAAAGAAGAAACATAGCATAAATACCCAGAAACCATGTTTTCTTTTGGTGGAAGGCAGGCTGGGGTAATTAAATTAGTGGGGGGCTAAATCTTCTTTCCTTTTCTCCCCCTCTTTTCCTTCTCTTTTCACCCTCTTCCTTTTTCTTTTCATTCCTCTCACTCTCTTTTTCTTTCACTATATATCAATGCTCCTCATAAAACATATTTTTAGTTGTGTATCTGATCAAGAACAAAAAATTCCAAATGTAGCAATTTGGAATGGTAATCAAAGCTCCTTTTTTATATTTTATTTTTACGATTCCAAGGAATTAAATTTGAGGCAAGTTATGGATAAGGTAGAGTATATATTTTAGTGTGTTTGCTCATTTCTGCTACATTTCTGAATCTCTCTTCATAGATTCTAGTTTTTAGTATTGGGCACCCTATAGTTAAATATATTTTATGAAGGTCTCCTTAAAATATGAAGATGTAAGGCAACTGACAAAAATGCTTCCTTTATATAAGCCAAAAACTGAATGGGAATGGAAAGGGAAGCATGTTGACATTGATCAAGGAATGGTAAATTGATTTTGGGGCTATATTATCTATCTATCTATCTATCTATCTATCTATCTATCTATCTATCATCTATCTATCTATCTACATATCATATATATTTGAAAAAATATATATTTGAATATATGTATTCAAATAGCTTAATAACTGAAAAACAAAATGCTATAAATATTGTAATATTGTTAATAAAAAAGATATAAAATACTGCCTGATGGGTTGCTGGATTCAGAAACTATATTTATGAACTTAATATTATTGAATTTTCAGAAGTCTGGGATTGCTTAATATAGTAATTATATATTTTGTAGTGTCAAAGCAAAATTGAACTAGACAAAGTTAAAACATCAAGAAAGACTTTCTTCAAAGCTATTGTTATAGGGAAGAGATGTCAGAATTCAGTCTGAGCTTAATTTCACTGAAACAAAAGACATAGGTTTTAAAGTGCTAGTGTGAGGGGGGAGATCTTAAGCTATCCGTGTTTGTTAATTGTCTTTGTCCAAAGGGAGAAAAAAATTTCTAGTACTTTCATGACAAGAGATAGTTTCATAATTTGGACCAAGAAGCCCACTGAAGTTAGCTCCTATCTTCCCACAGAAACTGGGTGAGAGAGAGTTGCTATTTTCTTTGATGATTCTATTTTGAAGAAAAGGCTTCCAGGTCTTTGAGATAGACAGTCTTACTAACAAGATTATAAAACCAATTTTAAAGCTGTTAAAAGACCTACATCTCAAAGGGTTGGGGAAAGAATTTATGATTATAAATTTTCTAAAGTAAATTTTCTAAGATAAGGAAGACTAGGGCCCTAGAGTCATGAAGAAGTCTAACATTAGGCTGAGGGAAACACTAAGTCAGTCTTGGTCAGTGGAGTGCTTAGGGAGAGAAAAAAAATTTGTTTAGGTAAATACAACGATTGACTGATTGACTTAGCATGTTGGCTATGTATAGTTAACCCAATTTCAATACAACTATTGTAGATTAAAATTTACAATACATAGTTTACACGTGGGATAAAATGATACATGGGAAAAGTCTTTGAAGTTTTTCATGGCCTTGGAATTTACAAAGTAACCCAAACAGGAAAAGTTGCTAAGTACTGTGATATCTAATCTTGGTAACACCAAACAGAATTTTCAGCTCTCTGGTGGAAGGAATTATTCAAATATAATTTGTACTTACACAGCATAAATGAGGAAAACCACAAATGATTATAAGTCTGAATGTAAGGCCATTCTTCTAAGCTATAATTTTGAGAAGCGATAATTCAGTCTAAAAATGTTATAATTTTAAGAAGAGATAATTCAGTCTTAAATACTATAATATAAAGGATGATGTCAGATTATTTTATAACAAAATAAATACATATTAAGTCTGTGGGTATAATCTTTGAGAGCAAAAGTATGAAATATGGTATTTTTATTTTAATATGAAATTGGCAACAGTAATCAGTTTCTCTGAGCTAAAAAACTATTATTTTCCTAAATATTTGAGCTGAACATTCAGAAATAACTTTTCTTGGATTGTCCTCTCTGTTACCCAGTTTGGAAGGACAATTCTGTTTAGGAAACTTCAGATTCTATACACAATAACTACTGTTAAATTCTTGATGTTGTTAAGGGCTTGTATAATAGAAATATTGGTAATTCAAATTTAGGATTATCTCACTAAGATCCTATGCTATTCTCTCTTCAATTATGAAAATATAGGATTTAGTGAATTGGATAATTATGTAAAAGGCATTTATGAATGAAGTGAATGACTAGAGATAAAGCTTTTTAAAACTTGCCAGTCCAAGTTTCATCCAACTGAAAAGTACAAAATATTCTAGTAAGAATTCTGGTTTCTGCTTAGAAAGTAAAATTTGAAAAAGGCATTGTTCCTTTTTACTGTTGTAACAATAACAATAGAAAAGTCAGACCATCTCAAACTCTGAATGAACTTTAAATCCTTCAGAGAGTTGATGACACAGAGCAACCAACTTACTTGAAATTTAATAAAAAATAGGTGCATATAAATCAAGACAGAATATGAATACTTGTTTATTTAGGACAGATGCCTTTGGAGACCAGCAAGAATAATTGAGAGAAATCATTAATAAATTGGTAAAAAATGAATATGGACTAGCAGAAAAATAAAGAGATATTTGGGGCTCTATGAACAAGGAGACTGTTCATATTGTACATAGACCTCTCTCCCCAGATTGCACAGGGTTCTTAAAGAAAAATCACTGTGTGCATAGCAAAGAAAATCATCAGTAAAACTAAAAGGCAACCTACCGAATGGGAGAAGATATTTGCGAATGATATATCTGTAGGGGGTTAATATCCAAAATTGTAAAAGAAACATAACTCAGCACCAAATATCCAATTAAAAATGGATATGAATAGATATTGTTCCAAAGATGGCATCTAGATGGCCAACAGACATATGAAAAGATGCTCAACTCAACATCACTCATCATCAAGGAATTGCAAATCAAAATCAGAGTATGGTATCACCTCATGCCTTTCAAAATGGTTAGTATCAAAAAGAAAAAAATAAGTTTTGGTAAGGATGTGGAGAAAAGGGAACTCTTGTGCAGTTAGTAGGAATATAAATTGATACAATCAATTATGGAAAAAAGTATGAAGTTTCTTCAAAAAATTAAAGATAGAAATAACATATGACCCAGCAATTCCACTACTGGGTATTTACCCCCCCAAAAAAACAAAAATTCTAATTTAAAAAGATTTATGTACTCCTAAGTTTACTACAGTATTATTTACCATAGCCAAGGTATGAAAGTAGTCCAAGTTTGATCAAGATAAAGATGAAATATATTTATAAATATATAAAATAGAATATTATTCAGCCTTAAAAATGTATGAGATCTTGCCATTTATGACAACATGGATGGACCTAGAGGGTAAGTAAAATAAGACAGAGAGAAAAAAAGAAATACCATGTGATTTCACTTATATGTGAAACCTAAAAACAGAACAAATAAATTAGCAAATGAAAACAGAGATGAAAAAAAAAAAGAAAAGAGAAATGGACTCACAAATACAGAGAAGAAATTGGTGGTTGCCAGAAGAGAGGGGTTGGGGAAGGGTGAAATAGATAAAGGGGATTAAGAAGTACAAACTTCCAGTTGTAAGATAAATAAGTCACAGAAATGAGAAGTATAGTGTTAGGAACATAGTATTGTAATAATGCCATATGGTGACGGTGGTTAGTATACTTGTGATGAGCATTGAGTAATGTACAGAATTATTAATTCAGTATTCTGTACACCTGAAACTAACATAAAATTGTATGCCCATTATACTTCAGTAATAATATGATAAAAAAGTCACTGTGAAGCCTGAGAAAAATTACCTTGTGGAGAAGTCTTGGGATATACAGTAGCTATAGTAAAGACCCCACAGAATCTGCCCAGATCCATTTCCCTAATCTCTTGTACTAAACAGCTAAGAAAAAAAACCTTACATATCTAGGAGAGGGGAACCAACATTGCTGCCTTTGGGCACTGGTGAAAACCTAATTGCAGTAAAGAGAGGAAAAAGAAAAAAAAATCTCCACTAGTACAGAGCAAGGATATGTGCTTGGATCATAACTAGCACTGGAGAAAGAACAAGATTTCTAAGAATTCCCTATAAGAACACAGTTACTGCTTTAGATAGAGGCTTAATCAGAATATTTTCTAGAGTTATCACAAATCTCATAAAGTAAAAAGTAATATTGAAATAATGCTGAGAGGCATATGAGAGGCCTTTTTTGAGGCACAGCACAAAACAATGTCATAAAATAAGAGTAGAGCAAAGAGCGAGAAAACACTGGTAAAACAGTCTCCCTTGTTAACTCATGTGATTTACAGGAATTTGAACCCTATCATATGCTGTGCACACAACAAATCCACACCAAACTCATCTATTCACAGGATCAACTCAACTCTCACTCTAAAGGTCTAGTAGAAGGAAAGGTTTGCCTCTTTTAGGACATAGATACTATTTACATCAGTTTCTACTATACTATATGAAATGTCTGACTTTCAACTCAAATAATTATGAGGCATGCAAAATGTCAAGAAAAGCATGAAAACCCTGTCAAAAGACAAACAAAAAATAGAACCAAATTCAGATATTACTAATTACATGGTTGTGATGGGTATTTATAGCTACCTCATTCCACTACTCATTCTGTATTCCCTCAGCAAGTACTTCAGTTGGTTCTTCACCTGCCAGCGTAAACCAAACCTTTATTCCTGAAGGGTCTGTGCCATTAATAGTCTTCCCTGGATTGAATTATTATAGTTCTCCATTGACCTTAATCACAAGGGATAGTAATACTGACGGGTGCCCTAAGGGATCTCCTATATTCCAGACTATTATTCCTTCCTCCACTGCGGCATAGAAGTCCAATTTCCCCTGAGTAGACAGGATCAATCACCCAAATCAGCACAGTAACTCCTTTCTTTGCCTGTTGATTCAGAGGCATGTAGAGCCCAAAGTGACTGGGTGACAGTTTTAACTTCTGGTTCAATGGAGACATTGTTGGTATCCTGGTGAAACTGTTCTTTCCTCTGGAAATAAAACCTTTAGTCCAGCAGAGCAGCAGAGCAAGTCATGAGAGCTGAAAGCAAAATCTTGCTAGTGGAGAATTAGTAAGTAGTGCCACTGCAACTTCTACTCCATGATTCTTGGACCCATAAATCTTGGCTATGGGAGAATGAGTACCGGATATTGGATGCTAATTTGGAACACATATGAACTTCTTGAGAACCTTGCTCCAGCTCTGCAGGGTATTGGCACCAAGAGGAGTGAGGCTGTAACTGAGCCTTCAAAAGGCATTCCACTGTTCTATCAAATCAGCAATTTCCGAATGGTGGAGAATATGGTAAGTCAGTGAAATCTGTGAGCATGGAATTGCTATACTTCTTTGCTGTGAAGTGAATTCCTTTATCAGAAGCAATGCTGTATGGAATACCTTGATTATGGACAAGACATTCTGTAAGTCCAGAAGGCAGTTTTAGTGGAAGCATTCCAGGTAGGGAAGCCAAATCCATATCTAGACAAATGTCTATTCCAGGAAAAAAAAAAAGGATGTTACCTCTTCCATGATGGGAGTGGTCCAATTTAATCAACCTGCCACCAGGTAGCTGGCTAATTACCCTGGGCAATGGTGCCATATATAGAACTCAGTGTTGGTCTCTACTTCTGGTAGATTGAGCATTCATCTTTGGCTATAGCCAGATCAGTGTTAGTGAGTAGAAGTCCATATTGTGGAGCCTGTGTATAACCTCTATCCTTGCCACTATAGCCACTTTGTCCATGAGTCCTTGAGTGATGATAGGGTGACTAGGTAAAGAAGCTGACTGATATCCATACAAACGGTGGACTCACTTGATTTTTATCTGCTCCTCTGCTGAGGTCAACCTTTGATGAGCATTCACATCAGACACAAATCTGTTCATGTTTTTTTTTTTTTTTTTTTTTTTGCCTAACCAACAAAGTCTATACATATACCTTTTCTCCAATTTCCTTAATACCAATTGTCCAATCATGTTCTTTTTCAAGTAGCTGACCATTCAGCCAAATAATGAACTACAATCTATGAGTTCAAGCACTCAGTTAGTCTGACTTGGTATTCACAAGTTTTAGTTGTCTTTATAATTCGTCTTGCTTTCTTCACCAGAAGTATTTTTTCTTCAAAGAATTTTTATTCCATTCTAATTTTTGTTTCTCTTACTTTCTTTTTTTAAAGATTTTATTTATTTATTTGAAAGAGAGAGAGAGAGCATGAGCAATGGAGGGGCAGGGGGGAAGGAAGAGAGCATATACCCTGCTGAGCAGAGATCCTAACCTGGGCCTCCATTCCAGGGCACTGAAATCATGACGTGAGTGGAAGGCAGATACTTAACTAACTGAGCCACCTGGGTGCCCCTGTTTCTCTTACTTTCTAAATACAGTTTCAAGAATCCATTTTAATAATTTTCATATTACCACTCAATGATGACATTCATTACAGTCTTTATCATTGAATTATATTAACAGAATGATTATAAAAGAGTTTCTTTTGAAAGTGATACCATTTAAACAATAGAAATGGCAATGTAAGCTCTTAGAGGTTGAAACTATTCATACTAAGATTTTATTTTGTTATACAGATATTTTCTTAGGGCATAAAGTATTTCTAAATATATTTTTATCATTGAAATACTAAAACTCACCTTATGGGGAATAGGAGGAAAAGAAGAATGGAGAAGAAGGGAAGAAGTAGGAAGAGGAAAGGGGTGGGGAAGAAGAGATGAGGAAGGAAGAGGAAAAAATGGGGATTTTTCAGATAGGAGGAAAAATGGTCTTTATTCAGTATTATTTTTAAAAAATATTTTATTTATTTATTCATGAGAAACACACACACACAGAGAGATAGAGACATAGGCAGAGGGAGAAGCAGGCTCCATGGAGGAAGCCCGATGTGGGACTTGATCCCAGGACTCCGGGATCATGCCCTGAGCCAAAGGGCATGGCCAACTGCTAAGCCACCCAGGCATCCGTTTATTCAGTATTAAAAGCTTTTTTAAGAATCTGTATGTCCAAATGGGATAAAGGAGCAATAAAATTTATCAAACACTTCCATTGGAAATTCTTTTTAAATTTACTACCTGACGTACTATTTTGCAAATATCATAGTAAGTTATGCTTTAAATAATGAGGTGAATAAACGATTATCAAAAAGTTAATTCGTGTTATTGGGGTATTTTAAAAAATTCAGTGTTAAGAAAGAAAGAAGGGTTTTAAAATAAAAATTTCAGTAAACATGGATTTAATTATTTCTTTTGCTAATACAGGAAAATGAATATTAGTTTCTTTTTCCTGTTCATAGGAGATTGAACATCTGAATATGATAAAAATGTAAATTGAATAAATTATATTGATATGTGTTCTGCGGTACTACTGCAGCACATACCTGATAGATAAGAACAAAAAGCAATTTTATGAGCAGCTGCCATGCACAGCATTTTATTTCCTGGTAACTTTGCAATTCAGGATGCCATAAGCAAACATAGAACTATTGTGTTATAAATATAGGTTAAATAATTATAAAAATACTAGTTGATTTGATATATCGATAATAAAGACAAATTGTTCAAAATGATAATTTGATCAACAGTGACACTTCAAAAGCACAGGATTCAAATGATTAATAATTCTTGCCTTAAGGAGTGATTTTGCAAATTTCATGCAGCCTTACATATTTTCTATCCTTTTATCAGCCTTTTTTTTTGTAAACTCTAGAAGTGGAGGTTCTTTCAATGTTTGTATATGTTCTTTTTAGCATTAGTTTCAATTTTCTACAACTAAACATATTGCTGAGATTACACATACTTCTTTCTGTAACTTCAATCTTAAAGGCAAAAATTGTTTTAAATTGTAGCACTAATGAAATGGAGTGTTAGAATTTACACTTAAAACAGTACTCAAAAAATCTCCATAATTGTAGGATAAAAATGCACAAAAAAGCTGAAAATATGTTTAAATACATAATATAAAAATTATTAATGGAATACAAATTTTATCTTTAAAAATACTTAAGAAAATGTAAATTATTCTTAATTAGTTTTAAAATATCTTAAATGACACTGGAAACTTATGAATATAAATATACTTGAAGAACAACTTAAGTTTTTTTGTAAACTAATTTTGTTTTAGAAAATTCTCTGAGACAAAAACACAATATAAAAATCTACATGAAATGTAGGAAATATAATTCACTAAAAAGTAAATAAAATCATCCAGAAAAGGAGACAAAATGCTTAAGCATTGAAAAATCATCACTAATGTGGATAAGATAAATAATATAGAAAACCATCAGTGATTGGAAATACACTTATAATTTAAATCAATTTATTTTTGGCTAGACCCAAATGAGCATAACTATGCTGCTTCTCTGGAAATATCAGAATCCTATTAATATATACTTAATGTATACATCATATAGATAATAATAAAAGGGGTATTTTTAAATGTCCATAAAAAAACTGGTCAACTTTAACTGTGAACATAAGGCAACAACAACAAAAAACTCCCTTACTTAGAAGTTATATTATACATTTAAAGAGATCTTGATCTGAAGAATTAATTAAATTAATTTCTTGAAAATTCATGGTATCTTTTGATCTCAGTGATTGGGCCCATTTCACAATGCTTTTGCAATTATTTTATCTGATAGCTGGTGTATTAGCAGATGCTCCCATTATATATCTGTGTATCTTATTCTCATAGTTTTTGGTTGCTTACAGCACGTGATAGGCTATGCTCAAAATAAACAAAGACACACTACACTTTCAAAGTATCCTTCCTTATAAAAAAGTTATAAATTGTTCTATTTTAGAGAAACTGACATGATTTGTTCATATTAGACAGTTTTAGTAGGGAAATGGTCTTCTTTTAAATATTCAAATTATTTTGCAATATCTCTTTTTAAATGAGATTCAAATAATAACAGTTTATTCATGAGACATCCTCTTCATAAAAAATATTAATTGGAATACAAATATGAACTTCCCATATTCTTAAAACAATAATCTACTTTTGTACTACTCTTTAAATTCATTCCAATTCATCCACTCAAGGTACATGACATACAGAAAGGCAGAGTTCCTCTGTGTGTGTGTTTCTCCCTTTTGATTTTCTCTGCTAAGCCAATATAATAGTAAAGTAGTCTAAGAAAATTTAAGGAATATAAGAATGTACTTAATCAGTGAGTCTTGGCATCATCTTCCCACTTGATAAATAGGGAATGTTTTTACTTCCTCAGAGTCCAAATACCTCCCCCTTTCCTTCAAATCTTGCTGCTCATGATGATTCTAGAGATCAGAAAACTCTTCTTTCTTCTGATATTGTATGGCAAGTTTGGATATTCTGAAAAAAGAATACACATATACATACACAGTAATTACAACCTTGATATTGATGGCTGCTACAAAATTGTTTATTCAAAGTCAGTGTAGGGTGGAGTCATAGCCATGCTATATATAATATGAAATCTTGCCATTTACCACAACATGGATAGACATAGAGGGTATAATGCTAAGTGAAATAAGACAGCCAGAGAAAGAAGATACCACATGATTTCACTCAATATGAATCAATTCTGCTATGATTTCATATGTGGAATTAAAGAAGCTAAACAAATGAAGAAAGAAAGAGACAAACCAAAATACTAGACTCAAATACAGAGAACAAATTGGTGTTGCCAGAGGGGAGGTGGGTAGGGGAATGGGTAAAATAAGTGAAGTGGATTAAGAGTATGCTTATCATGATGAGTGCGGAGTAACATACAGATTGTCAAATCACTATATTTTACACTTGAAATTAATATGACACTGTATATTAAGTATACCTAAATTAAAAAAAATAATCACTCTGGGAAATGTTCCTATAATTTTGAACTCAAGCAGGTACTGAGTTAGGGACAAACAAGAGTAAGCAGGGCTAGGTAGGAGGCCACAAAATAAGGCTCACAGAAATCTGCAAAATACTTAGGTGTCAGTAAACCAGAGATAAGGGAGCAAGCCAGACCACTTTGCCCTAGGTATGGATGGGGAGGGTGTCTTTTTGTGAAAGTCATCCATGACCAACAAAGAATAACCAGACACCAAAGAAGAAGTAAGCCATTAAAGATGTTATCATCAGTCCTAACTCAAACCAAGACCTCACAAAATCTTAAGGCCATAAGCTTCCCAGTCAGTTCTCAATAAAAGACCCCAATACAAGCCCTCAGTGGCAACCCTGCCTTGGGACTCCTCTCACTCCTGAGAGCTTTCTCTGTATCTTTTTTTAATAAACTTCTATCTCTTTACTCACTCTCCTTTGTCCATGAGATTCATTCTTTGACTCTCTGAGACAAGAACCAAGCTCTCCTGTATCAGTATTAGAAGCGCAAGCAGGGGATCCCTGGGTGGCGCAGCGGTTTGGCGCCTGCCTTTGGCCCAGGGCGCGATCCTGGAGACTCGGGATCGAATCCCATCGGGCTCCCGGTGCATGGAGCCTGCTTCTCCCTCTGCCTATGTCTCTGCCTCTCTCTCTCTCTCTGTATGACTATCGTAAATAAAAAAAAATAAAAATTAAAAAAAAAAACATTTAAGAAGCACAAACAAGTTGCATAACCAGATATTTTACTTTTCAGTTCATCCCTGGTACACTTTCAATAATTTCTTTTTTTTTAAGATTTTATTTATTTATTCATGAGAGACAGAGAGAGAGAGAGAGAGAGAGAGAGAGAGAGAGAGGCAGGCAGAGACACAGGCAGAGGGAGAAGCAGGCTCCATACAGGGAGCCCGACGTGCGATCCCGGGACTCCAAGATCATGACCTGGGCGGAAGGCAGGCGCTAAACCGCTGAGTCACCTGGGGATCCCCTCAATCATTTCTTAATCCATATGAATAGCCTCCAAGACATTACACTATGATACATTTATCCAAATTATGCAAATGAAGCTTAGGATCTTGAATGTTAAAATATATGAGCCTCTTTGTCAGTAGAAACAGTACTTCCTCCTCCATCTAAGGTGCTTATTTTCATTTGCCTAAATTTCCTCCTGTGCCACAGATTTTATGTATGGGGTTGCTCTTCAAAGGTACCTCCATCACTTCTCATTGCTTCTAAAGTAGACACAGTCCTGCATCCGCCAAAGAATCAAGTGCAAAATTTGGCCTAAGAGTGTTGCATACATACTAAAAGAATTTCAAGATTTTGGTAACTTATATAGCAAAACCTATAGAACATATGCAGGAAAGGCTTCTACCAGTTGGATCAGTGTGGAGTAGAAATGTTGGATTGGGAAAGCTTGTTTGCTCTGTCTCTATGGTACACTAGTCAGAGATCCCCTATTCAGTGTGGTCAGCTGAAGCAAATTGATAGTGTCCCCTTCAGTTTCCTTGGCTGGTTGACTGAAACGGAACACAAAGATAGATGCCATCAAATGAAAAAAAAAATATTAAGTTTCAGAATTTCTTTTTTATATTGTAAAGAAAGATAGCTACAGATATAGACAGAAGGACCAGAGTAGATTTCTTATACTCACATATATCCTTAGTATGGGCATCTCAAACCAGTAAAGTGTGAAAAATACATTAGTAAAGGGACCCCTAACATCCTTGAGAGCTCTGTGAGATTATCTACATGACAAAATGTTTGTGGTAATTGCTGTCATTAAACTAGGGTTCCTGAATTCAGTGAGAGCAGGATTCTGGGATTGTATGGACAAAGTGGTGGCAATTAAATGCCAGAGACTAGGTGAGCATAGTTACATAATTTAAAAATATTCAGTAATGATCAGAATGTTTTTACCCTCAGAGATCTTTGTCATTGACTTATATGTCATAGTATCTATAGAAATGAAATAAATGGGCATTATACTAAAATCTTACTTGATTTCCATAAGCAGAAAAACTATTTTCTGAACAGAATTTTTAGTTTTTAATGGTAATGAGATGTTTTTCTTCAAAAAATTCCTAGATATGAGACAGTTCTCAAAAACTCAGTGCCTGAGTTTTTAAGAATAAATGCCTCGTGAATAAAACAGGAGTCTCTTTTTGCTTCTGAAATATTCTGTTAGTCAAAAATTTATACTATGAATATTTCTCCTACCCTTCTATAAAGGAATTTAAAATCATTTACCAGGATATATTAGAAATCAATAAGGCAAAGTAACCAAAATGTTTATGAATTGGCAGTAGCCAATTTAATAATTGGCAATTATTAGAGAATAATTAGAAATTATTCTCCAGGGTATTGCAGAAATTAATGCTACCATCAAAGATTTGAAAGAAAAAAAAAGATTTGAAAGATTTAAGGAGTGGTCATGACTATGACATTCCTATTTAACCTATTTGGCTGGTGTGTAAAAAGGACTGATCTTGAAAAATGGCTATGAATTATTATAATCTATTTATGTGGTGACTCTACAGCTACAGTTCCAGATAGAAGTATAACACGGACCCTCACAGCTGGTATTCAAGTATGGGACTGGCAACTGGTTTCTCTCTATATGAAGCTATCCCGGAAGCCATTTGCTTTTACCTGACAATTAGCAGTACATCTTCACAGTCAATGCTCTGATCTCTGCCATAGAAAAATCTTCAAAGCTTTTACCATCTGAACATTTCACAGAACATCACACTGGTATTTCACATAACACTGGTCTTGTCTGTAATACTGATGACATTAAGCTAATTGAACCTGATGAGTAAAACCTTGCAATTAGATGCCTTGTCAAGGTATATATGAACCAGAAAGTAAAAAATAAATGCTGAAAAATTCAGAGAACTGTTACCTTAGTGAAATTTCTGGGTGTCTGGTGGTCTAGAACATGATGAGACAAGACAAGCTACTACAGAAGCTTGGTAAAAATTTTGGATACTGAAGGCAAAAAAATTAAAAAAAAATAAACATCCATTTGCGTGTACTACTCTGACTCATTTGCCAAGTAGGTCATGACACCTCCATTTGTGAATGCAGTCTACAGCAAGATAAGGCCTACAGAAATCCCATGATGCCTTAAGGAAATATTAGATATGGACCTTATGTTCATATTAATCCAGATTTATTCAAATTGTCTGTGGGAAATAGGAATTTTCTATGGATCCTCTGGGAAATCTTACTACAAATATTATACTGCAGACCTCTCAGGTTTAGAAGAAAAAAACATGCACTCTTCTTCAATTAATTATTTTATTTTTAAGCAACAAATCGTGACTTGCTCTTAGGCCCTGGTAGAAATTGTGAAAAACTTGGATTCATGGGGAATTCCAAATGATATGTTGACTTAGAAGGAGAAAATAGTAATTGTGTCTGGTATACAGATATTAAAAATAAAATCAACAGGGTTAAAATTTCAAATGAATTGAATTTATTTAATGGGCTTGAATCATAGTTAATAATTAAAATGTGAATCTTTCATTACTCATAACAAGCCCCTTTTTATGAGTTTATGTTAATGAGGTGACTATTGGAAAGCCCCTAAAGATGAGTGCTGGTTGTAAGGGAAACAACCATGTGATTAGAAAGGTAGGACTTCTAGTTCCCCCTCACCCTGACTCCCCTCACTTCTGGGGACAGAAGATGGGTTGGAAATTGACTTCTATCACTAATGCCAGTGAGTTAATCAATCATGCCTACATGATGAAGTCTTCATAAAAACCCAAAAGGACAGGCCAGAGAACTCTTGGGTTGGTTACCAGATGGAGGTGCTGTGTGTTCTTCTCCACAGACTTTATGCATATCTTAACATCTGGCCAGTGCTGAATTTTAGCCTTTTATAATGAACTGGTATCTAGTAAGTAAACTGTTTTACTGAGTTCTCTGGGCTGCTCTAGCAAATTAATTATACCTGGAGCAAGGGCTGTGGGAATCCTCGATTTATAACCGCAGTCAGAAGCATGGGTAACAATCTGGACTTGGGATTGGTGTGTGGTACTGAGTCCAAATCTTATGGATTCTGATGCTAACTCTAGGTAGAGGGTCATAACTGAATTGGATTGTAGGACACCCACCTGGTGACACAGAATTGATTTGTGTGGGGAAAACCTGACATATTTGTGACCTGAAGTGAAGTACTGAGAATAAAGCAGACACACAGGAGTATTTTTCTTATAGGATACAGCTATGTTATGTTTCCCAGGTGGCAGTTCTGTGGACCAACTGATTTCCCACCACTTCTATCTCACTTGATCACCCCCACTCTTTGCCTGCCCTCACGTCCCAGTGAATGCAGCAAATCCTGCCAGTAACATAGGGCTTGAAGTACTACCCTGAACGTAGCCCATGACATATACAGTTATACCATACCATGCATGAAAATAATGCATTGGTTTAATGCTTGGGATTTTGGGATTGTTTGAGAAACATCAGCATTAATTTCTTTTAGTCAATGCATCTTCCACATGCAGACATAATCTTGCATTCTGAGGGGAATGTAGCATTGGTGCACTTTGTTTTATTCTATTCGCATTCTCAGCTTAACCTGAGTAACTTTAGTTTCCTCACTATTTCTTACTCTGCTCCATGGCAATAACTTTCACTTTATTTTTCTTCAGGAAACTGTGCCTCAAGCCACCATCAGGATTTATCATCTCCCTGAGCTGAACTGCATTCTAAACTATTAATTTAAAATCGCTCTTTCTGATAACAAACACCTCCACTAAATACAGTTGTTTTCATTCACTTCAGTCTAAATTCCTCCATATATTTTTAGATTATCATTTGCTCCTTGACTTTATTTCCCTAACTAAATTCATATCATGACTGGCCATTCAGTTCACACGTATCTTCAATTCTCTTTTTCTTCTGCTCTCTGCTGCTTTCATTTAAACATACTCCCAAACTGAATCTCTCTTATCAAAAGCTTTTTCCCCTCTCCTAAGCTTTGCTGGAGAGAACCACATAACTCTGTCAGGTGGGGCAGATTTATGGTTTCCAATTTCAGTTGGGTCCTCAAAATTGCCTGGCAATTCCATTACTTGTTCACTCAAATGACTCTTGGTTTGATGGCCCTGACCTGTGTAATGGCAGGAGCAAGCGTTCCCCGTTAGTGTCCTGTACTCATTTCTGGTGTCTCAAAGGAGCTCTCCACACACACCCATCTGTGAATTTATGAACTGCAGTCCTCAAGCTGTGTTACTCTGGTATTGCCCTTTCACTTCAGCTTCTTCTTTCCCACACCTGCTTCCCCGGGTGCTTGTTGAAGTTTTACTGCAGCCACTTGCCATCCTGAGATGCCACCGGGAAAGCTACCTTTCAGTGCTCTGAGGACTTTCCCTCTGTGGACGGTCAGAATGACAGAGTTGTCAGTGGAGGAGAAGGGCTTCATGACAAGCTGTTGTCATAGGCAGCTGAACACCCTGCGTAGTAAGATTCATATTGTCTTCCTTATGAAGCTCAGAGAGTTTGGAGCCCTCATTCCTCAATCTAAGCTGATCCAATTTAATTTATGGTGAGACAAAGGTCACATGCCATCTTTCCCCCCCTTTTCCTTCAAAGTCTAACTTTAACTCACATCTCTTCTCTATTACTAGGTGTAAAACAAAAAATTTCTTGTACTTTGCTAAAGGCAAAACATATATAGGGTATGTAAAGGAATATTAATAGAATTGTGTTATTTAATCTACACTAGCAGAAATAGCACATGTTCTTTGTTATACTTGTCTCTTTTACTTTCCTCTTTATTTTTATAAATGTAAAGCATTCTATTCGAGCTTATTTATTTATTTATTTATTTATTTATTTATTTATTTATTGCCAATACCTGTTCTGCTAACTATAAGCTGAAATTGTTATTATTTTAAAACTTATTTATTCATGAGACACACAGAGAGAGGCAGAGGCATATGCAGAGTGAGAAGCAGGCTCCTTAAGAGGAGCCAGATATGGGACTTCATCCTGGGGCTCTGGGACCACCCCCTGAACTGCAGGCAGATGTTCAACCACTGAACCACCCAGGCATCCCTAGAAGCTGAAATTATTGCTTTTTTTAATTAAAATATTTTATTTATTTTATTCATGAGAAAGAGAGAGAGACAGAGAGAGAGAGAGAGTCAGAGACACAGGCAGAGAGAGAAGCAGGCTCCATGCAGGGAGCCCGACGTGGGACTCAATCCAGGGACTCCAGGATCATGCCCTGGGCCGAAGGTGGCACTAAACCGCTGAGCCACCCGGGCTGCCCCTGAAATTATTGCTTTAACTTCACAGGAGAAAAAAAGAATTCCCCTCTTTATTCATTTATTCAAAAAAAATTTCATTATGAATAAATATTCCACATGAAGTGGGCCAGTTATGTTAATACGTAGTTTAAGTCTTATCTTCTGTATCCAAGAGATACAGAGTATAAAAGCATGTAATAGTAAAGGAAGTTAAATATAATAGTAAAGGAAGTTAAATAAAATGTTAAAATTACTATAATAAAAGTCTTTGTAATGTATTGTAAAGTTACACGAAGGGAGAGAAAGATCTCATTTGGTATGTAAAGCAAAGGCTTCTTTGAAGAAATGATGTTAATAGGATTTGGTTATAAAAGTAGTGGCTATGTCTCCTACATACGATTATTGCAGTCATCAAAGTTAGTAATGCATGTAGAATTATTTTGTCATGTGAGAATTAGTAAATACGTAGTTTCAACATACAAATGTGTATATGTGAATTTATGTGATACTATAATAATACTTGGTCTCCTTTCTATTGGGGAATAAAATATCTGTTCATTTGTTCTTCCTATAAGAACTTTGAACTTTCCTAGTAAATCTGTGAGTGACTATCTCTCATTCAAATTTGTTACATACCCATTTTGACATTCTGCCCAAGGGCTCACTTTCTTATACTTTTTAAAATTTTAATAATTTGCTTATAAATATTTACAGAACAATTACTTATGTACAAAATGCTATGTTTATAAATTATGGTTGGGAGGGTTGAAGGAGATTATATTAATGATTCAGGTTTGCTCTTGGCCCTTAGACTGTTTACTAAGTATGGTGAGGATTAGCCTCAGTTTTCAGAAATGTAACATAAGGGACACCTGGGTAGCTTAGTGGTTGAGTATTTGTCTTTGGCTCAGGTTGTGATCCCAGGGTCCTGGGATGGAGTCCCTCATCCAGCTCCCTGTGAGGAGCCTGCTTCTCTCTCTATGTCTCTGCCTCTCTCTGTGTGTCTTTCACGGTCAAATAAATAAAATCCTTTTTTTAAAGAAATGTAACATAAGTGTTTATAGCTCTATTTTTTTTCTTTTAAGCTCAAATACAAAATTTTAAAGTCATATCTCAGTAAAAATAATAGATATTTTTCTATTTTGGCATGCCCATGTAAGATCACATACATCTGAAAGCCCTTAAAACCCATTACAATGTTATAATCGCTTAAATATTTTATTGAGATATGATTGACATGTAAAATCTATACACATTTCATGTATACAAATCAATGAGTTTGAGAATAAGTAAGCAACTGTGAAATCATCACTACTGTAGAGGAAAAATAATTCTCCCTCTGCCTTTCTGAGTTTTAAGTTGAAACTCATACAGTAGAAGATTGATAAGAGAAAAACAAAGAGCAGTTTATTATCATGTATGCCTCAAGTATATGTAGGAGATATCCAGAGAAAAATTAGTAACTTCCATGAAGGGGCATAAAAATCAGGATTAAACACATTTTTAATAGGAGGCGGGGAAGGCTTCTTAGGGAAGAGTAAATGATTTCTAGGCATCTCCTTAGAGGAACAGACAGGAGGTATGATAGTTTGTGAAAGTTGGTCTGAGTGTGCTGTCGATATCTAGCCTCCTCTCATGTGATCAGGGCCCATTTTCCTTTGTTAATGAAACTCCCAGGGAAGGGATTTATAAGAATTGGCTTCCTTCTGGAGAACCTGTCATTAGGCAGGTAAGAGGTGTTCGGAGAACGTGTTTTTCTGCTTTTGCTGTTTTTCAAGTACCGGGCCGGAGGATGACCTGCCCTCCGCCCAGGACGGGGTGCAGGACGCCGGCTGTCGGGAGAACTCACCCCAGCCTTGCAGGTGCCCCGTACAGCTCAAAAGAGTAAATATACTAAAGTGACATGTTTTGGTTGATATGTCCTGAACTCATACAGTCGTATTTTGGGGTGGCATATTCTGCTATCCTTTGTCACCATTAAGGCCATAAACATCATATTCATCACCTCAAAAAGTTTCCTCCTGCCCCCTTTTTATTATTATCATTATTTTTGTGTGTGTGGTAAGATACTTAAAACATCTACCTGCTTAGCAAATTTTAAGTGTACAATAAAGTATTATTAGCTATAGGCATTACATTCTATAATAGATCTCAAGAACGTATTTATCTTGTATAACTAAAACTTTGCAGTCTTTGACAATCATCTTCTGATTCCCCCTTACTGGATCCACCTGGCAACCAACATTCTACTCTCTGCTTCTGAGTTTGACTATTTTAGATTTCACATACAAGTAAGGTTATGCAATATTTGTCTTTCTATGTTTAGATATTTCACCTGGTGTAATGATTTCCCTTCTTTTTTGAGGTTCAATACTATTCCATTTTACCTATATACCATATTTTCTTTAGCCATTCATCTGTCAATGGGCATTTATTTTGTTTCCTTATCTTGGCTATTGTGAGTCATGCTGCAGTGAGCAAGAGAGTGTAAGTATCATTTTGGAACATGATTACAATTTTTTTGCATAAATACTCAGAAATGGGAATACTGGAAAATATGATAGTTCTATTTGTCATTTTTTGGATGACCTTCTACTATCACACCTACTATCATATATGTCCCATCCGTTCCTCGAAGGGTTCATCTTCCCTAAAATTACTTACTCTTCCCTAAGAAGCCTACTCCACCTCCTTTCCCTATTAAAATTGTGTTTAATCCTGATTTTTATGCCCTTTCATGGAAGTTACTAATTTTTCTCTGGATATTTCCTACATATACCTGAGGCATACATGATAATAAACTGCTGTTTGTTTTTCTCTTGTCAATTTCTACTGCATGAGTTTCAACTATTTTCCAAGATGTCTATTTCAACTATTTCAACTATTTTCCAATTTACATTTCCACCAATAATATATCAGAGTATCTTTTCCTCTATATACTCACCAATACTTCTTAATTTTTGACTTTTTAGTAACAGCCTTCTAAGCAAGCATGTGATAATATCTCATTGTGGTTTTGACACTGACCCCTTATTAGATACATACTTCATAAATATTTTCTCCCATCTCATAGGCTGTCATTTCATTTTGTTGATTGTTTCCTTTGCTATAAAGAAGCTTTTTATTTTTTTATTTTTTTATAATTTTTTTTTATGAGAGAGAGAGAGAGAGAGAGAGAGAGAGAGAGAGAGAGGCAGAGACACAGGCAGAGGGAGAAGCAGGCTCCATGCACCGGGAGCCTGACGTGGGATTCGATCCCGGGTCTCCAGGATCGCGCCCTGGGCCAAAGGCAGGCGCCAAACCGCTGCGCCACCCAGGGATCCCAAAGAAGCTTTTTAGATTAATGCAGTCCCACTTGTTTATTTTTGTGTTTTTGGTATCATGAAATTAATCGCCAAAACCAATGTCAAGAAGCTTATCCTTATTTTTTCATCTAGGAATTTTATGAAGTCTTTCACTTAAATATTTAATCAATTTTAAGATTATTTTTATATAAGGTATAAGATAAGAGTTCAATTTCAGTCTTTTGAATGTTGTTATCCGGTTTTCCCAACATCATTTATTGAAGAGTCTATCCTATCCGCATTTCATATTCTTGGCAAATTTGTCAAATATCATTTGACTATATATGTGTGGGTTTACGTTGGAGCTCTTTGTTTCATTCCATTAGTCTATGTGTTCCTTTCTATGTCAGTACCATAATGTTTTGATTACTATAGCTTTGTAATACAACTTGAAACCGGAGGGTGTGATGCTCCAGCTTTTTTTTTATTCTTGCATAAGATTGTTTTGGCTGCTCAGTCTTTCATGGTTCCATATAAATTTTAGGATGGTTTGACTACTTTCGTGAAAAAGTGCCATGGGAATTTTGATAAGGACTGCATTGACTCTGTAGATCACTGTACGTAGAATGGACATCTTAATACTACTAATTCTTTCAATCTATGAACAAAAAAATATTTTTCCATTCATTTGTGTCTTATTCAATTTTTTATTAATGCTTTATATTTTTCAGTGTTGAGATATTTCATCTCCTTAGTTAAATTTATTCCTGTTATGTCTTTTTGATGTTATTATAAAAAAGGATTTTTTCTTTCCTTTTTCAGAATGTTCATTGTTAGTGTATAGAAATGTATAGAAATGGTATTTGATATTTGAATGTTGAGTGTATCATTAAGATTTAATGAAATCTCTTCTCCCATTCTGTAGGTTGTCTTTTAGTTTTGTTGACTGTTTCTTTTGCTGTACAGAAACTTCTTATCTTGATGAAGTCCCAATAATTCATTTTTGCTTTTGTTTCTCTTGCCTTCATGGATGTATCTTGCAAGAAGTTACTGTGGCCAAGTTCAAAAAGGGTGTTGCCTGTGTTCTCCTCTAGGATTTTGATGGAATCTTGTCTCACATTTAGATCTTTCATCCATTTTGAGTTTACCTTTGTATATGGTGTAAGAGAATGGTCTAGCTTCATTCTTCTGCATATGGATGTTCAATATTCCATTTATTGAAGAGACTGTCTTTTTTCCAGTGGATAGTCTTACCTGCTTTGTCGAATTTTAGTTGACCATAAAGTTGAAGGTCCACTTCTGGATTCTCTATTCTGTTCCATTAATCTATGTGTCTGTTTTTGTGCCAGTACCACACTGTCTTGATGACCACAGCTTTGTAGTACAACCTGAAATCTGGCATTGTGATGCCCCCAGCTATGGTTTTCTTTCTTTTTTTAAATTTTTTTTAAATTTTTATTTATTTATGATAGTCACACAGAGAGAGAGAGAGAGAGGCAGAGACACAGGCAGAGGGAGAAGCAGGCTCCATGCACCGGGAGCCTGATGTGGGATTCGATCCTGGGTCTCCAGGATCGTGCCCTGGGCCAAAGGGAGGCGCCAAACCGCTGCGCCACCCAGGGATCCCTCTGGTTTTCTTTTTTAATATTCCCCTGGCTATTCGGGGTCTTTTCTGATTCCACACAAATCTAAAGACGATTTGTTCCAACTCTCTGAAGAAAGTCCATGGTATTTTGATAGGGATTGCATTGAATGTGTAAATGGCCCTGGGTAGCATTGACATTTTCACAATATTAATTCTTCCAATCCATGAGCATGGGATATTTTTCCATCTCTTTGTGTCTTCCTCAATTTCTTTCAGAAGTGTTCTGTAGTTTTTGGGGTATAGATCCTTTACCTCTTTGGTTAGGTTTATTCCTAGGTATCTTATGCTTTTGGGTGCAATTGTAAATGGGATTGACTCCTTAATTTCTCTTTCTTCAGTGTCTCATTGTTAGTGTATAGAAATGCCACTGACTTCTGGGTATTGATTTTGTATCCTGCCACACTGTCAAATTGTTGTATGAGTTCTAGCAATCTTGGGGTGGAGTCTTCTGGGTTTTCTATGTACAGTATCATGTCATCTGTGAAGAGGGAGAGATTGACTTCTCTGCCAATTTGAATGCCTTTTCTTTCTTTTTGTTGCCTGATTGCTAAGGCTAGGGCTTCTAATACTATGTTGAATAGCAGTGGTGAGAGTGGACATCCCTGTCGTGTTCCTGATCTTAGGAGAAATGCTCCCAGTGTTTCCTCATTGAAAATTATATTTATTGTGGGCTTTTTGTAGATATTTGCAAATGACCTATCAGATAAATGGCTAGTATCTAAGATCTATAAAGAACTTATTAAACTCCACAACAAAGAAACAAACAAGCCAATCATGAAATGGGCAAAAGACATGAACAGAAATTTCACAGAGGAAGACATGCACATGGCCAACAAGCACGTGAGAAAATGCTCTGCAACACTGGCCATCGGGGAAATACAAATAAAAACCACAATGAGATACCACCTCATACCAGTGAGAATGGTGAAAATTAACAAGACAGGAAACAACAAATGTTGGAGAGGATGTGGAGAAAGGGAAACCCTCTTGCACTGTTGGCGGGAATGTGAATAGGTACAGCCACTCTGGAAAACTGTGTGGAGCTTCCTCAAAGAGTCAAAAATAGACCTGCCCTACAACCCAGCACTTGCACTGTTGGGGATTTACCCCAAAGACACAGATGCAATGAAACGCCGGGACACCTGCACCCCGATGTTTCTAGCAGCCATGTCCACAATAGCCAAACTGTGGAAGGAGCCTCGGTGTCCATCGAAAGATGAATGGATAAAGAAGATGTGGTCTATGTATACAATGGAATATTACTCAGCCATTAGAAACGACAAATAACCACCATTTGCTTTGACGTGGATGGAGCTGGAGGGTATTATGCTGAGTGAAATAAGTCAATTGGAAAAGGACAAACATTATATGGTCTCATTCATTTGGGGAATATAAAAAAAAATAGTGAAAGGGAATAAAGGGAAAGGAGAGAAAATGAGTGAAAATACCAGTTAGGGTGACAAAACATGAGAGACACCTAACTATGGGAAATGAACAAGGGGTAGTGGAAAGGGAGGTGGGTGGGGGGTTGGGGTGGCTGGTGATGGGCACTGAGGGGGGCACTTGGTGGGATGAGCACTGGGTGTTATGCTATATGTTGGCAAATTGAACCCCAATAAAAAATTAAAAAAGATTTAATGAAATTAATACCATAGAAGGAAAGAAATATTTGAGTTGCATTTGGTGGGAGATTCTGAATGATGAAAAATTTCTAGTGGCTCTACCAAGGCCTTTACTTTCTTATCCTCTTGCTAAACCCAAATTGGCTAACCAATGGTTATTCATTCACTTTTTCAGCAAATACTCATTACTCATTGTAGGCTAAATCACAGCCCCAGTTTTATTATCTTGTATTTAGTCCTGTAATTAACACAATCTCAGTTTTTCCATGCCTTTCAAAATCTCCGTAGTGAACAATTCTCAGAATAAAACAAAGCCAAACTTTATTGACCCTTTTCAATTTATCCTATAAAATGTTTAAAGTTCCTGCTTATACAGAGGAGTCTTGTATTCTCATATTGTAGAGGTATAATACAGTTTTCCGTTAATGGCTTTGGTTGTTTCTTCTCCTTCCACAATTCTAACTTTAGGATAGTTTCTTGTATTAACTAATTTGGAAATGAAGAGATAATTAAAAAGTATTTTTCTTCATAACTTCCTAAGAAAATACAATTCTGAAAAACAGTATACTAAAAATACATGTATCAGATACATATCTGATTTTATTTCATTACACATGTTTCATTAATAATTTATACTTTGGCTTCTCATTCTGTAAAATCAAGTACAATGCTATTTCTATTTTTCTAAATAATGTTCATGAGCAGATTAACATCTTCCTTAAGAATAAAATAATATAATGCTTTTGTGATATATGTATGGTTTTGTACATAAAGATGTGTTATAGAGTCATGTAACATGCACATACTCATACATGCTTTTATTCAAGTTGGTAAATAATTATAGCAGTGGAAATTCTGTATTTACAACAATTTCTTCTTTTATTTTAATCAATTGTCACTATTTTCTTTACCAATGAGATAAGCCAATACTAAATTTGTCTCAGTATGTTATTTTAAAACCTATTAGGATTCAAGGTTGAAAAACCCTAATATATTTCTTACAGAAAGTCTGCCTTCTGGACATCAGTTTTTGGTTCAGGTATGACCACACTGATTTTGTAATAGTAGCCTGTGTATATGTGTGTGTATGTGAGTGTGGGTGAACCTATGTTAAACTATCTCTTAAATTAAATGTCAAATTCCACTTAGCACTGGAAATAGAGTCTATGCTTGTTTCAGAAGTGACTGTCAGCTTGTATTTTGTCCTGTCAAATTGCCAGCAGCTGTGTTATGATTACTTTAGGCCAAAGGATCACAGAACTCTGTATCAAAAGTGGCTCAATAAAAGTGGGAGAAATGTGATACAACCTATTAATTTTGGGATATTGAATTTCAGCTTTTAATTATTTAAGGAAATTTTAGTCATTTTCTTTTTTTTTTTTTAAATATTTTATTTATTCATTCATGAGAGACATAGGCAGAGGGAGAAGCAGGCTCCATGCAGGGAGCCCAATATGGGACTCAATCCCAGGACCCCAGGATCAAGACCTGAGCTGAAGGCAGACGCTCAACCACTGAGCCACCAGGCGTCCCGAATATAACGATTCCATACATTACTCAGTGCTCATCCTGACAAATGTACTCTTTTTTTTTTATAAATTAATTTTTATTGGTGTTCAATTTACCAACATACAGAATAACACCCAGTGCTCATCCCGTCAAGTGTACCCCTCAGTGCCCATCACCCATTCACCCCCACCCCCCACCCTCCTCCCCCTCCACCACCCCTAGTTCATTTCCCAGAGTTAGAAGTCTTTATGTTCTGTCTCCCTTTCTGATATTTCTCACACATTTCTTCTCCCTTCCCTTATATTCCCTTTCACTATTATTCATATTCCCCAAATGAATGAGAACATACACTGTTTGTCCTTCTCCGGTTACTGTGGCCAAGTTCAAAAAGGGTGTTGCCTGAGTTCTCCTCTGGGATTTTGATGGAATCTTGCCTCACATTTAGATCTTTCATCTATTTTGAGTTTATCTTTGTGTATGGTGCAAGAGAGTGGTCCAGTTTCATTCTTCTGCATGTGGATGTCCAATTTTCCCAGCACCATTTATTGAAGAGACTGTCTTTCTTCCAGTGGATCGTCTTTCCTCCTTTATCGTATATTAGTTGAGCATAAAGTTCAGGGTCCACTTCTGGGTTCTCTGTTCTGTTCCATTGATCTATATGTCTGTTTTTGTGCCAGTACCACACTGTCTTGATGAACACAGCTTTGTAGTACAACCTGAAATCTGGCATTGTGATGCCCCCAGATATGGTTTTCTTTTTTTAAAATTCCCCTGGCTGTTTGGGGTCTTTTCTGATTCCACACAAATCTTAAAATAATTTGTTCTAAGTCTCTGAAGAAAGTCCATGGTATTTTGATAGGGATTGCATTATACGTGTAAATTGCCCTGGGTAACATTGACATTTTCACAATATTAATTCTGCCAATCCATGAGCATGGAATATTTTTCCATCTCTTTGTGTCTTCCTCAATTTCTTTCAGAAGTGTTCTGTAGTTTTTAGGGTATATTTTGAGAACCATTTGAATGGTAAATGGTTCTCCAACCTTTTATTTTCAGGTTGTAGGTGTCCTTCTGTCTAAAATGAGTCTCTTGTAGACAGCAAATAGATGGGTCCTGTTTTTTTATCCAGTCTGAAACTCTGCGCCTTTTGATGGGGTCATTAAGCCCATTCACGTTCAGAGTTACTTGAACTTCTTCTTAAAGGGGAGTTTTAAGAGTCCCCCTTAAAATTTCTTGCAGAGCTGGTTTGGAGGTCACATATTCTTTCAGTTCCTGCCTGTCTTGGAAGCTCTTTATCTCTCCTTCCATTTTGAATGAGAGCCTTGCTGGATAAAGTATTCTTGGTTGCATGTTCTTCTCATTTAGGACCCTGAATATATCCTGCCAGCCCTTTCTGGCCTGCCAGGTCTCTGTGGAGAGGTCTGCTGTTACCCTAATATTCCTCCCCATGAAAGTCAGGGACTTCTTGTCTCTTGCTGCTTTAAGGATCTTCTCTTTATCTTTGGAATTTGCAAGCTTCACTATTAGATATCGAGGTGTTGAACGGTTTTTATTGATTTTAGGGGGGGGATCTCTCTATTTCCTGGATCTGAATGCCTGTTTCCCTTCCCAGATTGGGAAAGTTTTCAGCTAGGATTTGTTCAAATACATATTCTGGCCCTCTGTCCCTTTCGGCGCCCTCGGGAACTCCAATTAAACGTAGGTTTTTCTTCCTCAGACTGTCATTTATTTGCCTTAATCTGTCTTCATGGTCCCTTAATTGATTGTCTCTTTTTTCCTCAGTTTCCCTCTTTGCCATTAACTTGTCTTCTATGTCACTCACTCGTTCTTCCACCTCGTTAACCCTCGTCGTTAGGACTTCTAGTTTGGATTGCATCTCATTCAATTGATTTTTAATTTCTGCCTGATTGGATCTAAATTCTGCAGTCATGAAGTCTCGTGAGGCCTTAATGCTTTTTTCTGGAGCCACCAGTAGCTGTATAAAGTGCTTCTGAATTGGCTTTCTGACATTGAAGTGTAATCCAGATTTTGTAACTCTGTGGGAGAGAGGGCTGTTTCTGATTCTTTCTTTTGAGGTGAGGTTTTCCTTCTAGTCATTTTGCTCAGTGCAGAGTGGCCAAAAACAAGTTGTATTGGAACACGGGGGAGTATCACTGGTCCGTCCAGCTGGTCTTCTGGGGGAGAGGCCTGCTGTGCTGATTTTCAGGTGTTAGCACTTGGGGGAGCTGCTCTGCCCCTGCCTGCTGCCGGGCTCAGCGGGGGTTGTTTACCCCGTGGGGCCCCAGGAGGAACAGTCGCAGTTGCTATGGCAACTCTGGAAGCCTGGATTCAGCCTCCGCAGGAACTACGGGGCTCGGGGCTCTCGGTTCTCCGTCTGCAGGGCCTGGAGGCTCCGGGGCGGGGCCGCTGATCTGCTCAGCTCGGGGCAGGAGCGTCCTCGCTGTCCTGGGCCCTCCCGGCCTCTGCCTGTCCCGGGGGAGGCCGGATCCTGGGCTGTGTCCCGGCGCCCTGTGCTCCGGGGCCTGCGCTGGTGGATTCGCACTCCCGCCCCGCAGCCCCCTCCGCGGAGCCGCCGCCCGAGCCCCTCCGAGCTGCTCCGGCCCCGCCGTGCGCGCTGCAGCCCTTAGGGAGCTCGGCGCGCTCTCCCGGGGCGCAGGTGTCTGTTAGTGTCCCCGGGAGCCCGAGGGCATCCCCGCCCTCCTGGGTCCTGCTCCACCTCCCTGCGAGCCCCTTTCCGCCCGCCCGGGAAGGTTGGTGCAGCTCCTGCTCCTCCGGGACGGGGACGGGGCTCTCCTGTCCTGGGGACACTCGCCCCGGCCTCAGCCCGGCTCCTCGCGGGGCCCCTCCCCCTCGGAGGCCTTTTGTTCCTTTATTTCTTTTTCCCCGTCTTCCTACCTGGATAGAAGCGCGGACTCTTCTCACTGTAGCGTTCCAGCTGGTCTCTCTTTACATCTCAGGCCGAATTCGTAGATTTTCAGGATGATTTGAAGGTTATCTAGGTATTTTGGTGGGGACAGGTCATTTGGGGACCCTGCTCTTCCGCCATCTTGCCCCTCCCCTCAATTTTAGTCATTTTCTTTGTGGATGAATCAATAAGTCAGAAATCCCTTTCAGTTAGGCATAAAAAAAGAAGCTAAAATCCTCAGAGTAGTAATTTCAATGAAAGATTGTTTGTTTTGGCTTTATGATATAGTCATACTGGAAGTTTTTGTTCTGTTATATGCAAAAGCAAATTTTTATTTTTATATATTTTTTTGAAATTTTCTTATTGAAAATCTATTTAGATAAATCTATCTATCTATCTATCTACCTGGTATCTATCTTGCATCTATATATCTAGCATCTATTTCTAGCCAGAAAGGAATTGGTAAATAAGATTCATAGGCCCCATTTTCAGATGACAGGGAGGACATATGATTCATTGACCAGAGTAGATCATACAGAAATGTTGAGGGCATCTCGTGGTGCCAGCAGCTATATCCAATAGTATTGTCAGTGCCCAGCTGCCCCAGCTATGTTCCTTTGGAACTGTAACCTAACTGTTCCTTGCATTATAATATTGACTGTGGTAATTAGAGCTTACCTTTACTAGCTTTGTTTCTGTTTTTCTAATTTCCCAAACTCTACTAGCTTTATGAGCTAATCAGTAGCTTTCCAACATTTTCCTTCTACTTGAGTTAGAACTTATTTCTCTTGCTTGGAATAATAGAACCCATACCTTTACAGAAACTTTACAGCTATAGTTTTAGGTGCAAACTGAATTAAATGTTACATTTTCTTCTAAAATAATTATGGTTATCATAAAATGACTATAGTTTTAGTTAGTATCACTTTGCTTTTTTCCTTAAATTCTATTTTGTTAGCTATTCACATAGCCACAGTCACTTTTTTGTTGTGCTTTGTTTAAAATTTGCATTTTTCCATTCTTGACTTTCTTCATGTCTGTGTCCCTCTATTTTAGATGTGTCTCTTGTAAAACGGAATTGTCAGCAAATGTAGGTTGCAACCTTACAATCCAATCATTGTGGATCTGCACAATCATTCCCAGTATATTGGACAGTGCAATGACCTTTTTCATATTTGAAATCCAATAGCAAGCCCTGGAGAGAAAATCACATCAGCTGCCACCATCATGACGTGGTTTTCATTCATAACAATGTATGTGATCCCTGGAGCAACCTTTCTTCGTTATTTCAGACAGGTATAATTATCTCCAGTTTATTGTTGAGGACAGGTAAATAAGTTTCCCAAGGAGATGCAGGAAGGAAAATGGGGTTTGAAATCAATAAGCTGTGATTTTACAATATGTTAATTCTTTAAAGTGTTATACCATTTCCACACATAGATTTAGATTAAACTAAATGTCCAGCATCATGTAGCCCCTTTTGGATGTAACCACTTACTTTTTCACATTTCCATCTTCATATCTCCTTTGATATATAATTCAGATTAACACATTTTTTTCCTAGAAAGCAAATGCTTAAATTTGGAGAGGAGGGAAGATACAGAGGGAAGATACATTTAAAACATATCCTTCAAAGGAAAAACTACAGTGTTAAGTATCCTAAAATGTGTGTGTGTGTGTGTGTGTGTGTGTGTGTGTGTGTGTGTAGGTATGTATTTACAAACTAATTGCTGGGCTTTGTTCTATAGCTTTTGCATAAATTGATTCATTAAAAATCCATAGCAGCTATATGAAGTAGTAATTTATATTATTCTTATGCTGCAGGTGTGGGAACTGAAGCAGAGATAGAGATAAAGTGTTTTTTCCAAGGCTTTATAGCTGGGTTTTGACCTAAAGCTTTCTGCTTCAGCATCTGTCCCTGACCACTACTCTAAAAGATTTTTATTTTACTGGTATTTTGAATAGAAAGTATTTTGAGAATATATTATTTATTTCAGAAAATATATTAATCATTTCAGAAGCCAATGTTAGGTCCCAAAAGGCTCCTCACTAAGTTTTGTTTTTTTTTCTGTTTATATGTTTAAAATCTATTTAACAGACTAAAGATAAGACAAATTTATAAAATATAAATATGTTTATTAGTATTTCTTATCTCAAGACAATATGTTTAAACTTATGGCTAATAATAATTCTTACTCTCTTTTGAAATCAGTAAATTTGAGTTCTAGAAATAAAAACAGTTTAATTTTTTCAACAAATATGCATATACTGGGTATTTACCATTCAACAAAAATCATTGTCTGAACTCTAGAGATTTAACAATGAGCAAACCAGTCAATGAAATATGTAATCAAAAAGTATCATATACTACAGTAGATAAAGAAATGGAGTAGGTAGTAGATTGTAGGGTAGATAGTGAACAAATAAAGAAGAAAATATATATCGTATACTAAATGGTTATAGTTTGTAGAAAAATAGGAAGGCAAGCAGTGTAGACAGAACTAAGAGGTGGAAATGGAGCTGGAATTTTAAGTTGAGGTGATCAAGGAAATCTTCATAGAAAAAAAAAAACAAACAATATTAGAAAACCAACATAAAGAGGTAAGGGAAAAATGTCTGTGTACCTAGAGGGAGAATTCCAGGCAGAGGGACTCAGGAGGCAACAGTTCTGATGTGAGCAGGTACCTGGTATGTTAACAGAGCATTTTGGGACCTAAGGCATAAGCATAAGAAGGTTGATTGGGTCTCTGTGGAACAAGTATATGTGTCTCTTTTATATTTTCAAGATAGGCAAATAGTAGCTCTCACAGACTTAAGAGAGAACAATGAGTATTTTCATTTTCAATAAAGGATTCCTTAAGACGCAAGTTTCTTAATGTTACTATATATTTTTCTATGAAACATAAATATACATTTTTAGTTATGTAAATTAAACTTAACTGATCACAAAAGCTGATTATTTAACTAAAT
Organism: Nyctereutes procyonoides; assembly: GCF_905146905.1. Taxonomy (NCBI): domain Eukaryota; kingdom Metazoa; phylum Chordata; class Mammalia; order Carnivora; family Canidae; genus Nyctereutes; species Nyctereutes procyonoides. The sequence goes on from NW_026575130.1 coordinate 2,554,277, forward strand.
ACATATAAAACTCATTACTTTAAAATGTTTCCCAACCATATGTTTTACACTTATTTGGAATATCTTTCAAATATAGCTATCTCATTCCATAAAATCTGAGTTTCTTACCATATGAAATAGATTAAAAACATAAGTAACACAAGTAAATATAAATTTTGGAGCTATATTATTAACATAAGTATTTTGCTTTGGATAGACATTTTAAAATATATTGTGAAATTATGTTTAATAGGGTAATTTCTGTATCCAATGTAATTCATACAAAAATTGTGTAGAATCAGTTGTTATCATTCAATGCATATATATATAATTGTGCTCTATTAGCTTTATCATCTTCAATGGAGTTGGCGCTAATTTCTTAAATTTTTCTTAATTTATTTGAAAGTACTAATCTGACAGGAATGTTTTAAAGGTCTAAATATTGTAGATCACACAATTTTGCTTTAGATATTTTGAGTATATGATTTATGAAGTTTTGTAGAGATGTAGTCAAAGATACTTTTTTTAGTAAATGATATTTAGTGTTTCCCATTCCTACCTTGGAGTAGTATTTCTTATACACAGGGAAAATAAGGTTCTTTGACTGGTTGTTTTTTCTGCTTTTCTTAAGCTTTTACCTAGAATGGTAAGATAAGAGCTGGACAAAAGTTAGTCAAATACAAGACTATTTCATTTAACTTCACAAAAAAAATTATGGTTATTTGTCCTAAAGCAGTATCACCAAGAATGAGGATAATGGAACTGATTCAGGCAATACTATCGAGATAGTTTACTTGAGTTTTACTTAGGATTTGATCCTTCTACTTATGCATGTTTAGGGAAAAATATGTTAAGGATCTAGCATCATTCAGCTTTCTGCTTCAGCAACTTTGGAGACATTGATGATGTGCTCTGGGACAGAAAACAGGAGCAGAAATTCATGGGATAATTTTTTTTGAGTTTTAAATGTATTAAACTTGAGATGCTCTTGAGCTATTATTAAAATGCAGGTAATGAGGAACCTGTTAAAGCTGTGAAGAAAGAAAGAAAGAAAAAGAAAGGAAAAATAAATAAATAAAATGCAGTTAACTCTTGGCATATATCTCTTTAAATGGAGAGGAAGATCTCAGATGGAGATTCTCCTTTTTTGGGGGGGGGGTCATCACAATACAGATAAGATGATAACTGAAGAGATAGTGATAAGAAATCTCTAAGAATGTATCTGTATACAATTTTTCTCTAACTGTACGTATATACAAGGACCAAGTCCTGTTAAGACTATCTTGTTACTAGCGCCTGAATCTGTCCCATTTTCTCCATTCTTGGTGATACTACTTTAGTACAGACAACCATAATTCTTTTGTGGAGTTCTATTAAAAGCTTTGTATTTGACCAACTTTTGTCTGACTCTCATCAAACCATTCTCTAAAATATTGCCAGTAATTTTCTATTAAATGCAAATTTGATCATGTCATTCGTTTGCCAAAATGTTTAGTCTGGAAAACTCTTATCAGCTGTTTAAAGTATATAATTCATCATTGTTCTTTAGTTCACATTATAGGTATTAGTTTTTTGAAGAAGACTTTATAGCAAAGAAGCCTGGTTTAGTTTCTCTAATCCTGGGATGCCTTGGTGGCTCAATGGTTGACCATCTGCCATTGGCTCAGGTCATGGTCCCTGGGTCCTGGGATCAAGTCCCGCATCAGGGTCCCTGCAGAAAGCCTGCTTCTCCCTCTGCCTATGTCTCTGTCTCTCTCTGTGTGTCTCTCATGAATAAATAGATAAAATCTTTTAAAAAATTCTCTAATTCCTTTGCTTATCATCATGTGATAATTATTCTCTTTCTCCATCAGATTATAAATAACGAGAGAAGGAACTGTCTTTTTAACCTTTGCAGGCAAGGCTGAGCATAGTGTTGCATTCAACAAGTCCTTGATATTTGCTGAGTTAAATCACTCACTTATAGCAGGCATAGTTAGTAAGAATATATGATTTGAATACTATTTTTAAACTGCCAACACACTATGTGGTATAGAAATGTGGCATATAAAATGAAGTATTAAATTGCTGTCCTCAAGTAGCTTATGGTCTACTACTGGCCCTGCCAGGTATAAAATCATGAAAAATAATGGACAATAAACCATTTGCTTATTACCAAATACAAAATTCTGGGGATAATTTTTGTAAGAAGTCATTGGAGCACAGACTGTAATAATTCTATAATGTTTCTTAAAAAGAAAAAGCCATACTTAAGCCCCCTCTCTTGGTTTAGCCTTTTTTGACCTTTACATAATAAATGAGAATCAGATATCCAATTTGGAAAACAAGCAGGCATTTTATGAATAAACATGTTCATTCACATTGGTTATTCAATGCATGCTGAATTTTCCTCATATGCTCTAACTATACTGAATGTTGGAGACATATAGCCACTAATATTGAATAGTTTACAATGTAATGAGGAAAGGAAACAGATAGATGCATAATTTAAAACAATTGGTGATTTTAACCGTAGCTATATACAGAGGGTAAACATAGGGATCAAGAGTACTTGAGTATGCATGAATCTCTGATATATTGGGGGAAATGAGTGTTATTATGATGATTTAAGGAAACTGAATAAAATAGCCAGGTATTACCATTACAATATCATTTACATTTAGTGGATATCTTCTGTTATCCTCAAGCACAAAAAATTTCTAATCAAAACAATGTAACTATTATTTGATAAAACATAGTTATATTGGAAGTTGCTGTGAAAATAAAGGAATTATTTTTTAATTATTTGTGAATATTCTATCTCATAAATATTTATAGTGCAGATTAGTCCCTCAGCAAAGTTTTGTATTGCATGTGAATTTCTTTTTTTCTTTTCTTTTTCTTTTTCAATCATTTTAGGCTATGAAGTGAATATGTAGTGACTAGAAATTAAATATCAAGTGGGGACTAATAATCTTAGCGATTTAAAGCTTTCCTAATAATTATGCAGAGATGGTGAGATTTTTCAATTCATAAACAAAATTATTGGTAAAAGAAAAACTTTTAGTAATGAAATTGATGTGATTGTAGAGACAGATCTTATGAATTGTCCAATATTGTAAAATCACTTTTCAAGGCACAAATACTTGGAACCAACTTTGAGGCAAATTTTTTTTTCCCCTTGCTGTTTTAGAGCTTTGAACTTAGAGCAATTAGCTTAAGTTATTTTTTAGTCAATATCAAAGTTGCCATTTTATGCAAAACAATTCCAGATTTGGGCCAGTTATCTCCCTTTGGGGCATAATTAAGAACAAAACCTTGTTCGATGGTTAATGTCAATATTTAAAAAAAACAAAAATGAGTAATGTCATCTGCTAAAAGGGCACATTTCACAGTGGCTCATGTAGGCATGGGGGAAGTGTTTTCTTTCTTTACAACTTTGAGAACAGATGTGAATAAATACTATTTCCCCAGGAAGCAAAATCAATCTGTGGGAACTTCACAAGTTACACGTTGCTGGCCATCAGCACTGCATATTTGAAATGCTGTGGAATGAGCTGGAGGTCATCCTGTTATCAGCACCCAGTGGAAAAGGCTATGGCACGCTAATATAGATTTTCCTGCCAAAATCAGTTACTGTTTAACACCTTCCTTGACCCAGGGACAATTTCTTCTCTCCAAAGATTACAGTCGGGGATCAAATATGCTGCGTTAATAATATTAAATTCCGAAGAGTGACTCAGATGAGGGAACTATTGAAAGAGATTTAGTTACTCACGTAAGTATCATCTTGTAGTGAGTTAATAAAGTAATATTATAAAAAGATGTTTCCATCTAGGGACACTGGATTAATTCAGACAACTTTCCTGATATTGCATATAAAATGTGTATGCTTATCTGCAATTCCATTTATACTTTGCAGTATTTTCATGTTGACAATTATTTTAAAGCAATTTACATCGAATCATGTCTATTTACATTTTGGTTAATTATACACATTTTCTTTATTTTTCAAAATGGTTTCCCTGTGTCAAAACTGAATGCATCAATTGCCTTATTGTTCTCCTCAGGCCTCATTAGCTTGAGGTTATATTGTTGCCATAGAAATTTCATTGATGGTTTGACTCTCTACATGTGACTTTAAGAATTGTCAATTTTTTTTGGTTTCCTTATCCCTGTAGTATCTTATATCATATGTACTCATGAAGAAATCTGAGAATTTCTTTCTTCTGCTACTCCCACTTTGCTATAGGTCTGGACATAATCTTCCCCTGGAGCAAGAGTTTGTACCATTTCAACCACTATGTTTTCATTCAGTCCACTTATTGTTCTGCACAGCTGGGGAACTCTGGCTATTCTACTTCCCTCAGCACAGCCCCTTCCCATCCATTCTGCACCTGGGAACTCACATGGCAGCATTGCTGTGCACATTAACCTCATTCTTCTGAACAACTTGTCAATGCTCCGCCCATGTCACATTGTGTGCTATTTGTGCCAGAACCACTCACCCCTGCACGGCCATTGGAGCATTTGTAGAAGTCAATGCACACTCTGTATTTGGCATTCTGGTATCATTTGACTTTATTTTTCTAGGCAGCTACAGAATATTTCAATATGGCTGATTCTTAAGTGGTAGATGCCACTTGACTACACGCTACCACTGGGCATATTATTTATCACTGTATTTCCATGTCAGTAATATATCAAGCACCCAATAAGTATTTTAGGAATGGAATTTAATTCGCTTTATCTGCTAAGAGTCACTTTTCTTCTGAAAGGAGGAAAATAATCTCCCAATCTTTACTGGATACTGTCTTATAGAGATATTAGAATCAAAGTATTAGGGTCCAAAGAGGTTATTAGGACAGACCTCTCACTTTACACAGGGACATACTATCACCAGGTCATACAACCTTCACCAGGCTAAATGGGTTAGTTTTTGTATTGCAATACATGTTTTAAGTTAGTTTTATGGAAAGGCATAATTATTTTGAAGGGTTTAATATATACACTATTGCTGGTACAGGAAATATACAAGATGAATCTTTTTTTTTTTTTTTTTTAGATTTTATTTATTCATGAGAGACACACAGAGAGAGGCAGAGACACAGACGGAGGGAGAAACAGGCTCCACGAACGAAGCCCGATGTGGGACTCGGTCCCAGAGTCCCAGGATCACGCCCTGAGCCAAGGGCAGATGCTCAACCACTGAGCCACCCAGGCGTTCCTACAAGATGAATCTGAAGCATCTTGTAGTACCAGAAAAGCAAGGAAGCACTCAAAAATAAAAAAAACAAACAGGCCAACTCACAGTGATGACTGTATTTCAGACAGACATGGGAGTTAATGAAAGAGCCCCCAGTGGCCAAACCTGGAACAATTTGAGCAAGAAATAAAATAGTATTGGATCATAACCCAAGGTATAAAATAAATGAGTCCATACTGATATAAATAAATGCTTGAATATATAAATGGAGGAAAAGACACAAATCTCTCATACAGAAGAATTCCAAATAGCTAAGGTAGGAACACTGCTATCAGGGTAGTGGAGAAAGGTAGTGATGGGCTGTGTAGAATGCTTTCCTTCCTAGGAGTAAAAGGAGGGTGGGAGGGGGAAGAAACTTAACATTAGAGAAACGTGGAAAACACTGCTTTAGTCAGATGATTGAGGTCAACACCAACAGCAAGTCACTTTCCTAGCATATCATGTGATGAAAATGGCAGTTAATCTCTGTGCTCTTCTCATACCTCTAGGCTCTTGTCCATCAGTTTGGGCAAGTTTTGGGAGTCTTCATGCATTCTTCATAATTACTTATATACAGTCTCTTTAGTTCTTGCAAGTGTTTCCAAACATCTGGCTCCTCAATAACATGTTTAAACTTTATTTAAATTACATAGATATTAATAAAATAAGATTTGGAATCCCTGGGTGGCGCAGCGGTTTGGCACCTGCCTTTGGCCCAGGGCGTGATCCTGGAGACCCGGGATCAAATCCCACGTCGGGCTCCTGATGCATGGAGCCTGCTTCTCCCTCTGCCTATGTCTCTGCCCCTCTTTCTCTCTCTCTCTCTCTGTGTGACTATCATAAATAAATAAAAAAAATAAAAAAATAAAATAAGATTTACCTCATATGTCATACCTAAACTAAGTGACCATGAATATTCAAATTGGTAACTATAAACAACTCTGTCTATTTTACTTTTCTTATTCTCAAGCATCTTACTTCATGAGGCCCCCAGTCTCTGTACAGAAATAAGAAAACATTAACATAACATGATTCCTTTTAAATAATTAGAGTGTATTTTTGAAAAAAATGTGGATTCCTTACCACAATGTTTTAGTAATAGTCTGATGGTGCTTTAAAATGATAGCATAATGTAAGAATAGGTATGAAAATTAGAAATATCTTTTAATATCCTCCGAATGGTAAATTGTTTCATTTTATGATAAAGTTGGCTTTCTAATAGCATAAGAGAAGGCATGGCCCCTGAACACAGAAACTTGTTGGAATGTAGGAGGAATTTGAAAGATATATTGAATGATATGAAATGTTTTTATAACTGATCTCTGATGTATCATAAATGCTCAGTGCTTATTGAATGCTTTCTAACCCAGCCTTTTACTTAAATTTTGTTTTACTTTATGCAGGTATGTTTAATATTTTCTCTTGTGTATGAAAATAATTTCTTTAAGTGGATCTTGGGAGCTCATGTGCATGTTCAGTGGCCATTACTAGAGCCTGAAATTCCCTCTGTTTCTAAAACTCACTCCGTGTCTGGCTGCTCAATGGAATGCTGAACACACTGAAAACTGGCAAAGGCTAAGACAGTAATATTTAGCTACTTCATATTTACATAAGAACCTTGTATAATACTTGAAAGAAAACTGCCAAAATAAAACCCTCAGAGGAGGGATTTTTCTATTCAATTTTCACATACATTGTATCTGGGAACATATCATAGAGAATGTTAAGATGGAAACACTATTAATTTTCTCTACTACAAGCACAAGAGCAAATTGTCATAGAAAGATCATCTTTAGCCTTGGTGTGACTTCTGTAAAATGTGACACTAAGTAATTTTACTAAGTAAACAGTGACCATGGCCAGACACATTTTCAACTTCAACTAGGAGTTTTTCATTCAATCTTTTAACCTTTCCAAAATCTAGGGGGAACAGGTTTTTAAGATATACAGGGCATGTAACAAAGATCATCCTATCAAACTAAGAAAAATACACTGAATTATATATTCCAGGTTTTAAATTGCTAATTTTTCATTATTTTCTTTTACATCACCTTTTCTATTGCAAGGAAAGATCAACCCAGTAGGTGCACCTGCTGAAGACCTGGACCTCAGTATATTCTTAAAGATTTACTGGACACTAAGTGAAGGCTGTGGTCAGGTTTGGAGGCATGATTCTATATGATTTTCATCAGTTCCTTTAATTTTATTAAACTTAGAATCCTCACTTTAAAATAGAATATGTTACATACATCATGGGTTACTGAGAGAACTTGAATAAGCAAAATTTTCTAAGGTCTATAAAATACTTAGTAAATTTTTGTTTCTGTTAAATTCTATAACTATTTCAGGGAGAATCTGGAAGGTGTAAATAAAGTAATACCTGTGAAAATATTGTCTCTATCAATAATTTATAATTAGTAAGTTATTAAAAGTAATAATAGTTATTTAATTAATTATTTTCACTAATAATTCAAATTAAGCAGGCTCAAGCTATTTACTCTTCATTGGATTGATAACAATAGTAGCGAAAAAAGGGCATAGCTAAGAATAATTATAATAATTATAGTAAACTCTCAAGACTGCTTATTTTTTACCTTCTGCTTTTCTTTATTTCATTTTTAAAACATTTATTTAAATTCAAATTAATTAACATATAATGTATTAGTGGTTTCAGAGGTCGAGGTCAGTGATTCATCAGTCTTATATAATACCCAGGGCTCATTATATCACATGCCCTCCTAAATGTCCATCACACAATTGCCCCATCCCCTCATCCCCCTCCCCTCCAGTGACCCTCAATTTGTTTCCTATGATTAAGAATCTCTTATGGTTTGTCTCCCTCTCTGATTTCATCTCATTTTATTTTTTCCTCTTTTCTCCTATGTTCATCTGTTTTGTTTCTTAAATTCCACATATGACTGAGTTCATATAATTGTCTTTCTCTGATTGATTTATTTTGCTTAGCATGATAGTCTCTAGTTCCACCCACATCATTGCAAATGGCAAGATTTTTTTTATGATGGCTGAGTAGTATTCCACTGAATATATATACTGCCTCTTCTTTATCCATTCATCTGGCAAGAGACATCAGGGCTTTTTCCATAGTTTGGCTATTGTGGACATTGCTGCTATGAACATTGGGGTGCAGATGCCCCTTCGGATCACTACTTTTGTATCTTTGGGGTAAATACCCAGTAGTGCAATTGCTGAATTGTAGAATAGCTCTATTTTCAACTGTTGGAGGAACTTCCATAGTTTTCTAGGGTGGCTGCATACATGGTGCTTTTCTAAACATTTTATATATATTAATTAATTTAACATTTCTAGAAAACCCTAAGCATAAGTTACTATTATAATTTACATTTTTTTTTTCAGAACAAGAAATGGAACCACACAGGTAAGTAATTTCCTGAAAGGTCAGCAGGTAAATGACAGAATAGGTGCTCTGAACTATTGGGTCACATGGTTGCTCTTGGAAGACAATCTAGAACAGCAACACAGAATTTTAGGAAATAATTTCTTTTATCAGAAAATGAATTTCCCAACAAATTACTATTGTGTAGTCAATATTTTTTTCTTTTCTTTTGTTAAAGATTTTATTTATTTATTTATTTATTTATTTATTTATTTATTTATTTATTTATTTATTTATTTGAGAGAGAGAGAGAGAGGCCCTGAGTGCATGCACACAGGCACATAGGATTGAGGGGAAGGGGGGAAGGGGAGGGAGAAGCAGACTCCCTGTTGGGTAGGGAGCCCAACTCAGGACTCACATCCCAGAGTGATGAGATCATGACCTGAGCTGAAGGTAAACGCTTACCAACTGCGCCCCCCAGGCACCACTCAACATTTTTATTTTCAAAGATTAGTTGGTTGTTAAATGGTTTTGCTGCAGGGTGCAAAATTGACTTTTTTCTGTCATTGTTCTTGCAGAATCTCATGCTTCTGCTTCATTAATATGGCTTTACATATCATTTCTCAAATCCAAATATTACAAAGATAGCTTTTTTTAAAAAATGCTAATAGCCTTGTTAATTAAAATTCCATCCATCTTCAAATTTGTCTTTGAACCTGGGGCAATTTTTTTCATTCTTCTGTGTCTCATGAAACCATAATAATTAGTGATAGAGTTACGGTTTGAAGTTTGGGGTACTTATTTCAGGAAAAAAAAAAGTTGTACATGATTTAAAGGGTGAAGCTTACATAAAAATTGCCTTATTATCACCGGTGTCTGCATGATCTGTGCTGCGCCACAATGCAGTCCAACTTGCCTAATTATCTGTAAGACACTGAACAACTTGCTGTGAACACCAGACAGTATGCTTCCTTTCCCAGAGCATCCAAACAATTACATGTGGAATCTGAGCATGCAAAGTGCTTCTGATTTAGGTAAAACACCAAACAGTTGTTTTCTTACAATAAGCCTCTATTCCTGGCGGTACCCCCATTCATCATGCCACTCCTTTTAATGCTCTGCTGCACTGTCTGCTGTGCTTTGTTTTGTATTCCCAGCTGCTATTCAGTTCTTGGCTCTGACAGCTGGATTATAAGTGGTATTTGAGGTTAATTAAATCAGTGATGAATTTTAAATAGAGGTAACAAAATTAGGGCAGCAAGACCTAGAAAAAAAGTCAAATTTACTGAGAGTTGTCTAGGGGAAAATGAGTATGATGCCTCAGTTACAGAGAGGAGCAGTGTCTTTCAAAACTCTCTAGTTTGTTTGAGGAACTAGATGTCTACCTTAAATGGAGAATCTGTCACTCAGCTTACTATCACAGGCAACGTGATACTGGGTTGTTGTAACCATTTGGGCCACACAGAGTGTTTAAAAAATACTAATGTAATTTCTGAACTTCTGTTTGTAAGTTTTTTGCATGATTTTTGACAAAACGTATGTTGCCACATGTGCAAGCATAATGCAATTTTCTTCTGAAGGTCACATATCAAAATGAAAAGCACAAAGCCTTATTCATACAGTGTAGTGTTGTTTTATTCATAAATGAAGACAAGATGCTTAGGAGTGGTTTAAAATTATCTGTAGACTTTTCAAAAAGCACTGTTTACTCAATCTGTTTTTTCAAGTAGAAAATCTTTAACATATCAATAAATCTTCTCCTTTTTGGTCCTGCACAACCAATGCTGTTCTATAGTCTATACTTTTTATTTTTAAATGTAAATTTCCCATTAAATGTATTCTAAAATTGGAGTGCTAAATTTAGATTTTACATTAACTTCATCAGTCCTATAAAATAAATGAAAATGCCAAATCTCTGCAACCACTGACATCTTCAGGGCATTGTAGTGATGTTCTCTAACACAATGCTTACTTGTTATTAGTTTTATTTACCCTTATTTGACAAATAATTACATGCCAATGACAATATCTTTATGGAAAATGATTATTTATTTTAACAGATTTTCATTTAATAAATAGGATTTACTAGATTATTTTGTAAATTCCCACTACACAATCAGTTCTATATTTGTGAAATTGGTGATTACTGTAACTCAAGTGGGAAAACTGCTTTCAGCTGTGAGTGAGTGATTAAGAATGTTCTATTCTCCCTCAGTAAACAGAAAGATGGACGAGATGTATAAAACCACCCTATTCAGAAAAAGGACCAAAGGCAGAGCAGGATTGTGATTCCTGCATAAATAGTAAGAAATAAAATTAGCCTGATGATTGCATTTTCTAAAATGTGGTGCACAAAGATGAAGTCAAGCGGGGCAGAATAGTTTTGTGGAGTTAAGGGATGACTAAGGAGTTCAGGGATGCTGAGTTAGCTGAAATCTGGGAAAGAGCACCAAAGTGGAGGAGTTAGGCCAAGAAAGTCTCCACTTAAAATCCAATGAGATCTACATTAAGAGTGCCGCAAGCCTTAAAAATCCAGCTAATACTCAAGGAACTTAAATGTCTACCCAAACTAAGTCCAATGCTCTTTAAAGAAACACAACAAAACCTACCTGTCAAAGATATGACATCCACATTGTCCAACATCCAATCAAAAACTACAAGAAATGGGGAAAAAAGGAAAAATATGAATGATACTGAGAAAAATCAGACAAAATAAACAGATTCACAGATTCCAGAAATTATAGAATTAGCAGGCATGACATGAAATTGCATTTATGACACATTTTTTTCATCATTTTATGAAAAACACAAACAAAAAACAAATCAGGAAAAGGAGAGAAAGAGATACAGGCTTCTGGTTAGGGAGTAAGTCACAGGTATAAAAGGCAGAGCTTAAGAAATACAGTCAATGATATTGCAATAGCTTTGTGTGGTGACAAATAATAGTTACACTTGTGTCTAGCATAGCCTAATATACAGAGAAGTTGAATCACTACATTGTACACCTGAAGCTAAAGTAACATTTTGTGTCAACCATATCCCCCAAATAATAACTAACTAACTAAATAAACCTAGTTGCCAAATGAGCTACTCCAAAAATTGAAGTGCAATATGTCTGTGATGGCATTTAAATTGAAAAAGCCATGACTTGCTTCCAGTTCTTTTAATTTTAAAATGTTTGGTTAATGGAAATCTTTATTAAGATTAGAATGTTGCCTATCTCATTGGACTGAGATGTGCCTGACTTTTTATGGGTCTATCATTCAAGTAATAGTGAGGTCATTTGATTGACTATATAGTGGAGATAATATTTTCCAAAGTATTATGGAGATAGTTTTTAAAAGATGTTACAGACAAATAAGGATACAAATACCTTTTTTTCCATACCATACAGTGAAATTTATATTTCCAAGTATAGAAAAGATTCATTTTATATCTAAAGCTATGTGGTTTTAGTAAATCAAACTTCAAAATCATTGAGAGTTAAATTAAAATTCTAAAATTATGATACAAAAATTAAAAAAAATAAAATTATGATGAGACTTACCTTTAAAATTTCATTCTATTTTCATGATAAGCATATCACAAGTGAATAGGAAACAAAAGGAAGTATAAAATATCTTATATATCTCTGTGACTATTGTGTCTGGGCCCCTCCATCCTCTCTTCTTTATTCAAATAATTTAAAAATATACACCTTGGTTACCATGCAACATTATTACAGTACCAATGACTATATTCCCTATGCTATACTGTTCATCTCCATGACTTATTTAATTTTAACTGGAAGATTATACCTCTTAATCCCCTTCAGCTATTATGCTTGTCTTCCTACCCATATTTCCTCCAACAAGCACCAGTTATTCTCCAGATGGGGACTGCACTTGTGGTGAGGACTAAGTAATGTATAGAATTATGGAATCATCATGTTGTATACCTGACACTAATATAACATTTTATGTGGACTATATTTCAATAATAAGTGTTTAAAAAAGAAAAAGTAAACAATTGTGCCTCAGAAAATACGGTTGAGAATTATGCTTTGTTCTGGGGAGAGAACAAGAAATAAGACTAAATTCTTTTGAAGAACATCATAATATAGCATTTTCATTTGTCTGTGAAGTCCTCTGTGTACATAGAAACCTACATGCCCATGAGTGAGGAGGACAATCAAAACAAAACAAAACAAAACCCCCAAAACACAGAGGCTAAAATGTGTCATTTCAATTAAAGTACAGCAGGAGAAGAGTTTGATTCTAAATGCCAGGATTAGGGAAGTCTTTATGTTGAGTGTAACACTTGAATGGAAACTTGAATCGGGAATAGAATATCTTCAGGATGAGCAAGCTGAGAAGCATCAAGTAACAGCAGGAGCAATAGCCAGAAATGTGAAAACCTGTAGTAGAAGAGAGAGATAATAAAGATTTGAGCAGAACTCAATGAAATAGAGACCAGAAGAAGAGTAGAATAGATCAACAAAACCAAGAATTGGTTCTTTGAAAGAATTAATTAGATAGATAAACCCCTACCAGCCTTATTAAAAAGAAAAGAGAAAGGACTCAAATTAATAAAATCATTAATGAAAGAGGAGAGATCACAACCAATATTTAGAAAATACAAACGATTTTAAAAACATATGAGCAGCAATATGCCAATAAATTAGGCAATCTAGAAGAAATTGATGCATTTCTGGAAACCACAAACTACTGAAACTGGAACAGGAAGAAACAGAAAACTTGAACAGGCCAAAAACCAGCGAGGAAATTGAAGCAGTCGCCAAAAACCTCCCAAGACACAAAGGTCCAGGGCCAGATGGCTTCCCAGGGGAATACTATCAAACGTTTATTTATTTTTTTATTTTTTATTTATTTATGATAGTCACCTAGAGAGAGAGAGAGAGAGAGAGAGGCAGAGACATAGGCAGAGGGAGAAGCAGGCTCCATGCACCGGGAGCCCGACGTGGGATTCGATCCCGGGTCTCCAGGATCGCGCCCTGGGCCAAAGTCAGGCGCCAAACCGCTGCGCCACCCAGGGATCCCACTATCAAGCATTTAAAGAAGAAATAATACCTATTCTACTAAAGCTGCTTCAAAGGATAGAAAAGAAGGGAATACATCTAAACTCATTTTATGAGGCCAGAATTACCTAGATTTCAAAACGAGACAAAGACCCCACCAAAAAGAATTATAGACCAATATCCCTGAAGAACTTGGATGCAAAAATTCTCACCAAGGTACTAGCCAATAGGATCCAACAATACATTAAGAGGCTTATTCATCATGACCAAGTGGGATTTATCCCTGGGATGCAAGGCTGGTTCAACACTCATAAAACAATCAATGTGATAGATCATGTCAACAAGAGAAAAAACAAGAACCATATGATCCTCTCCATAGATTTAGAGAAAGCATTTGATAAAATACAGCATCCATTCCTGATTAAAACTCTTCAAAGTCTAGGGATAGAGGGAACATATCTCAATAACATAAAAACCACCTATGAAAAGCCTTCAGCGAATATCATTCTCAATGGGGAAAACTGAAAGCTTTTCCCATAAGATTAGGAACACGGCAGGGATGTCCACTCTCACCCCTGTTATTCGGCATTGTACTAGAAGTCCTAGCCTCAGCAATCAAACAATAAAAAGAAATAAAAGGCATTCAAACTGACCAAGAAGAAATCAAAGAAGGACAATCATCATACGGTTTCACTCGTATGTGGAATATAAGAAATAGTGAAAGGAATTGTAAGGAAAAGGAGGGGAACTGAGTGGGAAAAATTAAAGAGGAAGACAAATCATGAGAGACTCCAAATTCTGGGAAACAAACAAGGGTTGTGGAAGGGGAGGTGAGTGGGGGGACGGAGTAATTGGGCGATGGGCACTGACATGAGCATTTGATGGGATGAGCACTGGGTCCTATATGTTATCAAATTGAACTTTAATAAAAACAAATGTAAATAAATATAGAAATAAATAAATTACACTTGCTATAATTCACATAGAACAAAATGATTGAGATGTAGTTTAAGTCAGAGTGATTATTAAACCAAAAAGACTCAATGTCATTTATTTGAAAATATAATTCTGGTTTGTGACTAAAATGGCCACATCAATATAAAGACATGTATTTGTTCCTTATAAATGTATCCTTTATTGTTAAATTGTATTTTAGAAACTAGTTTCAAATGTTTATAATTTATAATCAATTGGCTATATATTAACAATACTTTGGGGCAGCCCAGGTGGCTCAGCAGTTTAGCATCACCTGCAGCCCAGGGCATGATCCTGGAGATCCGGGATCGAGTCCCATGTCGGTCTCCCTGCATGGAGCCTGCTTCTCCCTCTGCCTGTGTCTCTGCCTCTCTCTCTCTCTCTCTCTCTCTGTATGTGTTTCATGAGTAAATAAAATCTTTAAAAAATAAAATAAAATAAAATTGCATTTAGAATTAGGTTGTCTTTTTGAAATATATACACATCAGTCTGGCAGCTGAAATCAGCAATACACATATTTAGCCTTTCTTTTCATGCTTAGTCTTGAAAATCTAGCTTTCAGCTGAAAATAAATTCCTGCTTAAATCCAGGATTTAGCATACTTCTTGTCTGCAAATGGCCACTAGCCTTTTTATCCAGGTAACATTTCCTCTCCACTTTGGTACTCTTTTGCACAGGCTGAGATTCACTGCTGATAGCAAAGCCAAATATAAACCCATCTATCAGGACCCAAGGGAGGTTGTTATCTTTCCCTGCATCCTCTCACGGTGTAAGGTCAATACTCCAACAAGATATGATTGAGTAAATAGGATGAGAAATTGTCTCAAAGTATAAACTACCAGCTGTCAATTCAATCAGTAACAAAAGAGCAGGAAAGTAGCCTCAAGAGGCTGTGTTGCCACTTGGGAATTAATTCCTTCTCCTACTGAGGAGGTGTTTTAACTGAAGTGTAGCATTTGTTAGAAGCAGCATCACTTCATAGTATCTTTCCACATATAGTTCATGCATTGCAAAAAACTTATTTTGGCATAGTGGGCAAATTATATTCAAAAGGAAGGAAAAAAAAGATTTGTCTTCTCCCATATGTGGTGCTGGCTGTAGGGTTAGGATATAATCAGTAGAACACTGGCTCCTGAGATCATTAATTCTAAATGGAACAAAGTGTTGATGGCTTCCAAGACTCAGGAAGGAGGGGGAGACCTAACGTAAACTATACTAAATATTATTTTATTTGCCCAAAAGTGCAATTAACTTATAGAAATATTTTAAGTCAGTTTTTTAAGAACTAATAAAATCTACCCAGTATGTTCTCTTTTTTTAAATGATTTATTTATTTATTTTAGAGAGAGAGAGAGAAGGCACAAGCAGGGGTCTGGGGAAGGAGGAGAGGGAGAGAAGTAGACTCCCCACTGAGCCAGATGCCTGCTGCAGATCTCCATGTGGTGCTGGATTCATTATTTATAAAATTGCAAATGTGCCATAGCCACTTGTGCATTTTTATTGGCACAGGCCTACCAATAAATCAGTTTTGAATATTTTAAGTCAAATGATAAATTGTGTTTACTTGAAAAGAATTTGTACTCACTGCATTTTAGTGTAAAGGACACAATGGCATCCTTTCTAACCAAAGTTACTAAGTGATAAATTTTAGGACCAATTCTCTCTGTTTGGTACTGCAAGTATAATCTAAACCTTGTTAAATGTATTAGATTTTTAGAATTCCAGTGGATTTAAACATAAAACTTAAAAAATAAAGATTTAGCTGCATTCTCAGAATGTAAGATATATGTAGATTTTTCATCTATTTCCTTGGATGACCTAAACCACAAGTATTTTTATGATTCCACAAAATTACAGTACTTTCTTAGAATTCAGTGTTGTGATGTTCTTTAGCCATTATTCTCTTGAGAATAATAAAGTGATTTTAATGGAGCGACAATATTTAGCATAATGATTAAGAGCAGAGTCTCTGGACTCAGATTTCTAAAGTTCAAATCTGGCTTTATACTTTATTAGCTATATATGTGTGCTGACAGATTACTCAATCTTGTCAGTTTCACTTTTTATCATTAACAAAAGGAGATAATATTACTAATTATTATAGTGTTTCAAAGCTTAACAGTATATTTTTCATTCTTAGCTTTTGACACAGCGCCTAACACATGGTAAGTGCACTTTCTCCAAAAAAATGTATTACAAATACAATAAGTTCTGGATCACTGGAATGGTTTAGTTGAATAGAAAAACAAAACAATTTGTGATTTACTCGATAAGATTTTAATTCTGAAATATATTTTTGTTTTATTAGAGGTTTTAATATGCAATTATAAAAAAACTATTTAGGCATCCTTAACTTATATTCTAGATTGAAATAATCCATGAAATCACTGCACTGGCTGATAACTGTCAGAATAATGACAATTAACAAACGACTCCAAAATTGCAGGCCATGGTACCTATATCATTGAGAAGATAAAATCAATCTAATGAGCTTAGTACCCATGTATTCTTCAAGTTTGCAGTTTCTCATTGGTGTACAGTCTATGTTCTCTACAAAGACAGACTCTCTACTTGGAGATTAGATCATCATACCTCTTCAGGAACCCAAATTCAGCAATCTTCCTCTTATCTCTGGACTAACAGTTATTCTTGTGTGCTACATTGATTATTCCTCTCATCTGAAAATAGGAACAAGCCAAAACCAACAGAAAAACTTCTGCAGACTCCCCTGTTAGCATGATACATAACTGTCTTGGGTTACCTGAAATCAATGATTTCAACTTCTCTGCTCTGAGTCTGTCTTGAAAATAGTTATTTACCCTTCTTTCCTTTCCTATGTTGTTTTTTGTCCACATAAAACACTATCACAATATCATAGACTAATTTTTTTTACTTCTTTTCTTTCTCCTTTCTCTTTGTTCTTGCCCATTTCTACACTACACAATGAAACATGCATGATGGTAGACATTTAGGTCTGTTTTCTTCACTGCTGTGTTTTCCACTTTTACAATTTACCTGATAGATAATACACCCCTACTAGCTATATGTTGATTGAATGAAAAAAAAATGAAAGTTTAGAACAACTAGAAATGAAATTTAATACATTAGAGGAAGCTTAATACAACAGTTTATGATCTGAAATAATAATGTAAACAGATGCAATAAGAAATTTTGATCCTTATCCCCTTCAAAACACCAAATTTAACTCTAGATGAATTATTCAGTTCAAATAGAAAAAGAACAAAAGAAAATGGAAAAATGTTCTTAAAATAACTGGAGAGGGATAGTTTTTTATTCAAGAAGGCAAATGTAGGCACTTGAAATAAAGATGTTATAAAGAAATTTAAAATAGCATAAAGGAAAATATTGATAGATTTGATTATATGAAATATGTACTGTATATGTGTGTATATGTGAATATGTATAATATACACACATATGTTCATAATTAATATATTCATAATTAAGATTAAAACTGGATAAAAAGTTCAATAACTCAAAGAAGACATGTTAATTAATAAACAGTTTAGAAATACATGTACAAAATAATCCTAGAAAGGAGTTGATCAGGACGTAAATTTTTGGAATGCTTTTCTGAAAAAGAAATTACCTATTCTTATTACAACACCATTTCACAGTATTCTTATTAGTACTAAATTTTTCCAGAAAAATAAAGCAGTCATGAGTGCACACACAGGCAACACTCACACACACAGATTTTTATTTGAAAGTGAAAATGAATTACCCAATTGCTCTAATAAGCATGTCAGTTACTGCCAGAGTATATTATTTTCTGTATTTGTTATTCATTTCTGCTTTCTATTTGGTAAATTATCTTCTTCATATACACAATTGTCAAGCTCTATTTTGAGTCATTTTCTTATGTGGTCAAGAGTTACAATTGTGACAGTCAGCTTGGTATCATTCTTCAAACAGGCCCATGATATCTCAAACAAAACATACCGGAAAACTGAAATCATTGTTTTCTGTCAAGGTCATTTGCCCAATTTCTGAAACTTGACTTAATTACATCATCATTTTTAGTTACTCTTGTTCACAACTTCTCTGCTACGTAAATCAGCTAGTATATTCTGCTCCTTCTACTGCTAAATGTGCTTTCATCTGCCCACATACCTGTGTTGGCTCTTGTGCAGCTTGTCATCACCTTGAGGATTCTCAAAGCTACTTGAAAGCTCTTCCTTACTCATAATTGCTCTAGTTCTGATTTGTCCTACATGCATTTGCCAGAGCAATGCACCTAAAGGGCACATTTGATCATTTCCCTCTCTTGTTCATTAACCTTTAAAATTATTTTATTCTCCAACTCTAACCCTCAATGTGCTATGCTTATGACAGCAGTTGCCACCCTCAAGCCTCAAGAACATACCAGATTCTACTCTCCAATATAACCCATTAATTGGTTGTAGAAGAGCATCTGTAGGTGGGTGCCTGGGTGGCTCAACTGGCTTCAGCTCAAGTCATGATCTGAAGGTCCTAGGATTGAGCCCTGCAACAGGCTCCCTGCTCAGCAGGGCTTTTGCTTCTCCCTCTTCCTTTGCAGCTCTCCCTGCTTGTGCTTGCTTGCTCTCTCTCTCTCTCTCTCAAAAAATAAATAAATAAATAAATAAATAAATAAATAAATAAATAAATAAATAAATCTTTAAAAAAAAGAGCGTGTGTGTGTGTGTGTGTGTGTGTGTGTGTGTGTGTGATTTATCTTTCTGATGTTTGGTGATCTCAAGAAAAATCTTAAAATGTTAGGGTCATGGTTATGGTTTGGGTTAGGGTTAGGACTCTCCAAGTGTATTTGCATCTGCTTACCAGGTGGAAGTCTCTCTGTTAGAAACTCAGTCGCCTTTGTTAAATTTATTTTCTACCCTTTCTCTTCCCAAACCACAGCCTTTTCCCTGGGACTTTAATCTCTACATGTATAACAATCACAGACTTTGGCAAAAATCTAGAAACGCTATTTTCTGGGTTTACATATTTTTAAAGATTTTATTTATTTATTCATGAGAGACACAGACAGAGAGAGAGAGGCAGAGACACAGGCAGAGGGAGAAGCAGGCTCCATGCAGGGAGCCCACAGTGGGACTCGATCCCGGGTCTCCAGGATCGCGCCCTGAGCCAAAGGCAGGTGCTAAACCGCTGCGCCACCTAGGGATCCCCCCATCAACATTCTGATGAAGATGAACTTGGGCTGCCCCCTAACATCTTCAGGACCTAAGGCACAAGTCCACATGGAAGCTCACACACATTCCTGTGGCCTTTTTTATTAATTTGGATCACAAATTTTATGTGGGTTCTGCTCTTTAAAAACTGTCTCATTTCTTCATTTAGGCTCCCCCCCTGTCCTTGAATTGCACTTTCATATTTTCTTTCTCCCAGAAACATTATTCTTTCATGACTTAGTCACAATGACAGGGAAGCTTAAAAATAACATGTGCTCAATATTTCAACTTTGAATATATTTCTATAAAAATGTAAATTGAAGTAAAGGAAGAAATATACAGAATGAAAAATTGTACATTTAGCTAATATTTTCCTTTTAAATTATTAAAATTTAAAAAATTTCCATTAAATTAAAAAGCATGATATAACAAAATTAAAATGCCAAAAATTTTGCATATAAAGCCATTTTTATTTTGTACATTTGATTAAATATCATTAAGGATGTTGTAAAAGTAGAACTATTTTCAATTCTATGCCCTAAGGTTATCTGGTTTCATTGTAAAGAATGGTGGTAAACTTCATGAATGTTATGTTTACGGCACATATACAATTTTGAGAGGAAGATGAATTGTTTAATATTATAAATGTATATCAATTTCCATTTGCCACTGTTGTGAAAATCATTTCTAATTCATGAGTTTCTCTATCACAAATCACAAATGGGAACATCAAGATAAGCAAGAAAACAGATGTTTAGAACTACGGGGAATCAATACCTAATTATGAAAGAATCTATTACATTCTTGCTGGCTGAGAGGAAGGATTTGACAGGTTAATTAATTTGTCTTTCCTCTTATCTAAGTACATCCATCACTCAAATCCTACATGCATTCTGTATCAATATCTGTCTTGAACATTGGCAGAAATACAATCTACAAACTTCATGGCACCCAGATGGCAGTTGTATTTTATTTTTGGTCATAGGGCTCTTGTCCTATATGGAGGTCTGTTTCCTTATGACCTGAAAAATGTTATCACTAGAGTGGGTTTTAGATTTTACAGATGGTGCTCTGCCAAGGCTGAGTGCTAGATTCTGAATGAGACTCCTGTGAATTCTTTCAAAAATGTATTTTTCTCTTTGTGCTTGTAATGTGTGCCCCCAAAATGCTGGTCCTTTCTTGCTGGGGTTTGAAAGTAGTATCAATGCAACCCATAGGTTTCACATAATCCTTGGATTATATGCTAATTTTTCATGATAATTTCATGACCTTCATGAGTTCTAGGTTACAAAGGAAAAAATAAGCTTTTACTTTAAAATAAATCTTGGCAGAGATAGGTAAAAAGTAGCCTTAGCTTTTCCAGGTTAAAAAAAAAAGCAAAAAAACGATGTTCTCTATTATGGCAGGGTTGTCAGAAAATATGTATGTATGTATGTATGAGTTACTTAAGTTTCCATTGATTGACACTTCTTATACTCAATAAATCTTCTCTCTCCAAATTCTACCTTTCATCTTTACATAGTTCATAACCCAATACCTAAAGTAAATCTTGTGAGCATTTTAATTCCTTTGCTTTTTTCTCCCTCTATCAGTCTTATTCCTGGAGAAAACCCAACTGACTTTCTGCTCTAGGCACTCTTGTAAGTGGTAAACACCTGGGAAAACAGCAACAATAATATGGAATGCTAACCAAGTTTACTTTATTTATTTTTTCTTGTTTTATTTTTTGAGAGAAAGTGTGAATGCACACGCAAGTGGTGAAGGGGCAACGGAAGAGGGAGAGAGAGAGAATCTTATTCAGGCTCCATGCCCAGCACACAGTCCAACTCAAAGCCTCATCTCAAGAGCTTGAGATCGTGACCTAAGCCAAAATTGAGAGTCAGAGGTTTAACTGACTAAGCCACCCAGGTGTTCCCATGCTTACTTTAATGACCATAAAAGTTCAATCAATAAATGGCATTGCCCAGTAATGCTCCACATTTCCCTTATGTTTCCTCTCCATCCTCCAAAGCTACTGGTCACATTTCCTCTTTTCTTAAACTATTGCAACGTACATTCCCTACTTTTCTACTCAAACAATGGTATTACCTTACATTTCAATAAAGAAGAAAAATTATAAGCCAATGTCTCATCTCACTGACAGCACACAAATTTTGTCCTCCTTTTGTTTTAATGGACAATTTGCTTCTGCTTTCAAATTCTTGGGCCTATATGCATCCTATTTCTTTCTGCTAATTCAGGAACTTTCTATCTGTAATTCCCTCTGTAATAGTCTATAGGGTATCAATTTTACTCATGCTACTTAATCCTTTCTTATGTCAACATACTCTATGGTCTTCTATCATGCAACAAAAAGCATTTTCCCTTTGTCCTATATCTCTTCTAAATTATACCTTTCTAATAGATATTTATCAGAATAGGAGTTAAAAAAATCTGTACTGTTACCTACACTTCTGCCACTCTTAAATTTGGTGTTTCCCTTCCCTCTTCAATTCCCCAGGTAATGTCATCTAATGATCTGTTTTATATGACAGCTTTATGTTAATAACCTCTCCCTATCACTTTAGAGTTCTATACTATTTTATTAATTATTTTGAAATATGCACTTGCATATCTTGTAAGTTCAAATTTATTCTTAAAATAGAATACTTATTCCCTACCCTCACCTGCATACACAGAAGCTGCTTCTCCCTCCTTCATATCTTTCCTGTTTTGAAGAACTATACTATAATCTAGTTTGTGAACCAAAAAAAAATTTAGGATTTTTTTTGTTAGGCATTTTGTGATATTGTAATTTATAATAAGAAATATCTATTTGGTCTTTGTCTCCATTTCTGTCACAGAGCTCCTAAAACCATTGGAATTTCCTAAATGATGAGAGCAATAAAGTTATCTTTTTATTACTCTTTTTATTACTTTTGGTTCACACCTAGGGAGGGGGTCTGGTTGCCAGAGAAGCCAAGAAATCGATTAAAGATGCAACTTTCAGTTCTCTCCTCCCCCAACACACACCTCCAGGCAGGGAAGAGGGGCTGGAGATTGAGTTCACCAACAACTAGTAATTTACTCAATCTTACCTATGTAACGAAGCTTCCATAGAAACCCAAAGGACAAGGTTTAGAGAGAACTTCCAGTTTGGTGACATGCGGAGATGTGGGGAAAGTGGTGCACTCTGAGAGAGCCTGGACACTCCTTGTCTTTTCCCCAGGCCGTGCCCTATTTATTTCATCAATGTTCCTGGGTTATATCCTCTTATAATAAACCAATAATCTGATACATAAATATTTCTGTGAGTTCTGTAAGCCGCTTTAGAAAATTAATCAAACCCAAGGAGGGGTTTTTCAGAAGTGCAGATGATAGCCTGGCTTCACAGTTGGGAGGAGGCATTCCAGTAGGGCTGAGACCTTAACCTATAGAATCTGACCCCATCTCAGGGTGGATAGAATGAGAATCGAGTTGAATTGTACGACAACCACCTGGTGTCACCGCATTCCTTTGCTACTGTGGTGCCCCTTGACATGCACATCCGAATGGGGTGCTCAAAACCCTTGTTTCTTTTGCTATCTATATCCATTCCATCAGCATGACTATTTTCTGATGCATGCTAAGTCAGTCCAATTGTCTCTACCTCTGTTACTACCATACTATTTCCATCTCATCTGAACATTGCAAAAGGTTCTATATCTTTGCTATTCAAATCTACAACATTGGCAGGCATCTCCTTGGAGCATTTCAGGGATGCAGAATTTCAGGGGTAACTGGATGGCCCAGTGGGTTAAGCTCTGGACTCTTGGTTTAAGCTCAAGTTGTAATCTCAGGATCATGAAACGGAACGCAGCATCAGGCTCCACCCTCAGCACAGAGTCTGCTTGAGATTCCCCCCCACCCCGCTCTCTCTGCCCCTTCTGCTTGTGTTAGTTTTTTTTCTCTCTCTCAAATAAATAAATAAATCTTTAAAAAAAAAACAAATGCAGATTTCAGATCTACTTAGTCAATCTTATTTTTAACAATACCCATCTTCTATGCACATTAAAGTCTAGAAGCTCTGATCTATGTCATCTAACTCCTGCCTATCTCTCTGGGATTATTTATTAGATATTACCTATAGCTTATGATGGCCTTTCTTTCTCTTAAGTTACCACATTCTTTCTCTACTTTGAATTCTTTCTCTACTTTATTGTAGTGGTTGCATTCACTGTCTCATGATACTTTCCCCTAATTATCAATGGCTGGATCCTTCTTCCCATTCATGTGTTTGGTTCAGTGCTACTTTTGGAGAATGTTGGGATATAATTTTTAATGGGTCTCTCAGAGTTCTGCAAGTCTTGTCTTTAGTTTTCTACCTTCTCAAGGATGTTTGTGTATCAAATAACTGTTCAGTTACAGAGAGTGTGCTGGGTTCTAAAGCAGAAGACAGGATTATTCACTGGGAATAAAATAAAGACAACACCTCCCTCTATGCAGAAGTTGACAAGATTCACTAGCAGCCTACTTGTAAAAATTCAGGTTTCCTCAGTTTGACTTTCTTCATCTGTGCCAAAACCCCACTGTAGCATAGAATCCAATTGGGCATGGCTACACATCACCCTTCTCAGACTTGGGGGCAAAAGGAGCTGATTAACCATGAAGTTTATGATGTCTATTGTGCTATGAGTAATAAAGCCCTGTGACTTCTCCATTATCCACAACTATGGTGTGAAACAAGTGGACTTTGGAGAGAAAGGGAAGACTAATAAGGGATACCCAAGTTCTGGTAAGCAAGTGGAACCCTGGAACAAAGATGGCTAGTGAAAAGTGGAATATCATTTTTCCAGAGCAATATTAACCTAACTGCATGAAAAAAATTAAGATAGAGTACTTAGGAGTTACCCCAGAACATCTCAAATGGTTTGGAACAGTTAAACCACACTGTTTTGGTCATTCCTTTTTTCTCCACTATTGAAATTAAACTAAGACACTTAGATACCACATCAGAGTATGAAATGTTTGAAAACACCAATCAGTTTTTACCTCATTACTGCTGCCTGAGCAGCTTCATGGTTCTGGAAATAACTGTAACTCTTTATTTTTTAACGAGTTCTAAATGCTTGGGAGAGAAATTTATAGTGAATAATGTATTCCTCTGAATGGCCAAAGTGTATACTGAACTTTTGGATATGAAAACCTCATTATTTCAATAACTTAATTAATGCCATTTCTCAAGTATAAATAGCAACTGCTATTAAATTCATACTGCTATTCAATTACTACAATATAACTTGATATATATTCATCTAACTAGGATTTCTGACAAATTTATTATATTTATTTGGTCTTTAAAGAATTATGGCAAGATAATGTGAGAAAATCCACATCAGGAGAATTATTCATAGAGAACTACTAGATAATAAATATAACAGGGATTGTTATAGACTTAATGTTCCCTGATAACGTGATGTCAAATTGTATATTATTATTTTATTTCATATACATTGACCACCATTAAAAATAGCCATTGCAAGAAAAAACTAAATGTAGCTGAACTTATGAATAAAGAGAGGAAAACGGTTTACCAACATTATCTAGGTATTAAATTAATAATATTCTCAATGTGAGTCATTAGTATGATATATCTAACAAACATGCTACTAAAATCTCAAAGTACTGTGATAGAAGTCAAGCAATTAGAATGAGAGAGGTTATAGTTCTGTCTCCTCTTTACTGGCCAAGCCATACTTGCTAATTCATTCAGCCTTAGACCTGTTTTTTTTTTTTTTTAAGAAATATGATGACAATTTAGAAAATAATGGAAAAGGTAAGAATATTCAAAATCATCAAAGATTGAGTAATGAAATTAAGAATATGTATCTTATATAGGAGAAAGCTCACGGTTATATTCAACCATATATGAATAATTGCCATGAAGAAACTGATTGGTTGTATCTTCCTGGATTGAATCTCCGAGTTGTTAGGACAGTAAGGGAAGAAAAAATTTGTGAAAGTAACATTATATCAGAGACTTAATGTGATGTAGCAGGTCTTATAAAGATAAGATCAAGAGCACCACGGGAACAGCAACTGCAGAACTAGGGAGGCTAAAATAAGATATGAAAGTAAGAAAAATCAAAATTTTATACACGCAAAATATGCTATGCATATGTGTGTGTATGTCAAGAGTACATCAAATAAATAATTACAAATTTACGTTCTTAAAATCCCATTGTCGAAGGAGCATTCTAGGCAGTCATATGTTATTGATACGTGGGTATAAGGGATAATGATTCTAGATCTAACTTTTTAAATGTCAGTTTAATAAGAAAAATTACTTATTCAGATTTATTTCCAAACTACATTATTGTCAATAAATAGTAATAATTGATTTAACTGAAAGTTATATGGAACGACATTCAGAAATGTTTTTCCACAACCATTTAGGAAAAAATAATTGTAGCATAAATTTATGATCTGTGTATATAAACAGGACTTTGAAAATCTTAACAGGAAATGCATCAACTGACTATTCCCAGGCAAATTATCTGCATTGCAGTTTATCTACAAATACTTCTTTTGTCAAGTTCTGGTTAATAAGTTATCACTGGTTTTGCTAATTCACCCTTTTGTTGTGATCTTTTAACTTTATACTATTATTAGTAGTAGTAGTCGTCTCAAGTTTTTAGCAGATTACTTCAGGATAATTTCCTTCTATAGATGCCAGTCACATTGTTATGGTCCCAATGGATTTTTCTTTACTATAATTTCTGATGAAGAGAATTTTAAAAATTCAGTATTGGGTCATTGTAACCTTGTGATAAATTGCATTTAAAATGTATTAGATGATCTGGAGAAAGAAAATTAGCACAAAAGGAAGTCAGTAAGTAAAAAAATATATTTTTTCTGAAAAAAAACTATCTAAATTATTTGATATTTACAAAAAGTATTAATATAATACCAATTGATAATGAGGGCATGTATTATAATACGAATTTTGAAAAACCAGCAACACACCAATAGAAAGGGACATCTTGTAAAAGTTGAGTTGAAGAGTAAGAGTTGGTCCTAAATTCTTCTAGGTCAGGGTTATTTTTACTTTCAGACAAACAATTTTTCCCAAAAGGTTTTACTGTCAAATTGAAGAAACTGGTCAATTAATAATAATGACAAGTTCAACAAATTATGTTAAATTATGCTAATATATCCCTCCTCAAATTTTCAGTAGTATTTGACTATGTAAATTTCTCTTCTATTTGAACTAATGTCAGTTCTCAAGGTCTTAGATATTCAACATTCTTCCTCTGGCACTTCCCTCTCCCCCCAATTCTTTTACTGTTTTATCTTTTTACACTCCCATTGGAGAGTTCTAGAGGGTTGTTTGTCAGAATTCATCCATTTCTTTAAAAATGCATTTTTTTCATGGAATAATTTTCTAATATTTATTTCCAAGAATGAGTGAATCCCCACAATTCAGACTTTCTTTAGGGCAGGTCTTTTGAAAAGGTATGTGTTGGTGTGTGGATGGAAACTAGAGAAGCCTAGAAATATTTACAAAAACACTGTTGAAAAATGTGATGAGTCAGGGACCCCCTGGTGGCTCAGCAGTTGAGTGCCTACCTTTGGCCCAGGGCATGATCCTGGAGTCCCAGGATCGAGACCCATGGAGCCGGCTTCTCTCTTTCTGTGTGTCTCTGCCTCTGTGTGTGTGTGTGTGTGTGTGTGTCATAAATAAATAAAATCTTTTAAAAAAAAGAAAAATGTGATGAGTCAAACAAAGTTGAATTAAAAAAAATGATCAGAAATTAAAAACAGACTTTAACTACTATGGCTATGGGATAAAACTAATTTCTGTTTAAAGACTTTTTTATCTCAATTTTTTAACATTTTAAGATGTTTTCAAGGCCCATTATATACATTTTCAAAATACTAATATAAATTTATTAATATAAAGAGAATAGAATAAATAAGACATTAGCAGGAGATGAAGGATTGAAAAGAGCTTTTATGTATATGTAGTATGAGGTTAGTAGCTGTCCTATAGAAAATGGTATTAGAATATATAATATTAGAATGGTATTAGAATATATATATATCGGGAGCCCCTGGCTGGCTCAGCAGTAGAACAACAGCCTTCTGCTCAGGTTGTGATCCCAAGATCCTAGGATCGAGTCCCACATCAGGCTACACAGGGGAGCCTACTTCTCCCTCTGTCTGTGTCTCTGCCTCTTCTGTGTCTCTCATGAATAAATAAAGTCTTTTTTAAAAAGTACATATATATTAAATCTTTTTAAAATAACAATAATGAACCTGTCATTATTAACATACATATTTTTGAGAAAAATAGTTTTCAATGCAAAAAATTAGTGAATAAATTGGATTATTTTATATTCTCAATATTTTTAATGTATATCTTTCTAGATAACTGTAGATATTTTTCTTTGCTACACCCAAATGTTCTTAAAAGTCAGTCTCAATGTGGAATCTGTAACCTTATCATGGAGCCTTTTTACAGTTTGTGACATTAAAATCTACTGGACTTATCTGCATTTTGAGTGAACAATTTAACAATGCATGCATGATATTCTTATTAATTTTACTTAAATTCAATTTGCCAACATATAGTATAACACATAGTTCTCATCCCATCATGTGCCCTTCTTAGTGACTGGCACACAGTTACCCCATTCTTGCACTCACCTCCCCTTCTGCAAACCTTTGTTTCCCAGACTTAGGAATCTCTCATGGTTTGTCTTCCTCTTTAATTTTTCCCCCACTCAGTTTCCCCCCTTACCTTATGGTCTTTTCACTATTTCTTATATTCCACGTATGTGTGAAACCATATGATGATTGTCCTTCTTTAGTTGACTTATTTCACTCAGCATTCTACCCTCTAGTTCCTTCCACATCAATGTATTCATCCTTTCTGATGGCTGAGTAATATTCCACTGTGTGTGTGTGTATACACATATATATTTGATAGATGATAGATGATAGATAGATAGATAGATAGATAGATAGATAGATGTATATGTATATATACATCTTCCTTATCCACTCATCTGTCGAAGGACACTATGGCTCCTTCCACAGTTTGGCTATTGGGGACATTGCTGCTATGAACATTGGGGTGCAGGTGTCTCAGTATTTCACTACATTTGTATCTTTGAGGTAAATACCCAGCAGTGCAACTGCTTGGTCATATGGTAGCTCTATTTTGAACTCTTTGAGGAACCTCCACACAGTTTTCCAGAGTGGCTGTACCTGTTTGCATCCCCACCAACAGTGCAAGAGAGTTCCCCTTTCTCCACATCCTCTCCAACATTTGTTGTTTCTTGTCCTGTTAATTTTCGCCATTCTCACTGGTGTGAGGTGGTATCTATCTCATGGTGGTTTTGATTTGTATTTCCCTGATGGCAAGTGACGCAGAACATTTTCTCATGTGCTTGTTGGCCATGTGTATGTCTTTTTTGGTGAAATGTCTGTTCATGTCTTCTGCCCATTTCATGATTTGGATTTTTTGTTTCCTGGGTGTTGAGTTTAATAAGTTCTTTATAGATCTTGGATACTAGCCCTTTATCTGATGTCATTTGCAAATATCTTCTCCCATTCTGTAGGCTCCCTTTTATTTTGTTGACTGTTTCCTTTGCTGTGCAGAAGCTTTTTATCCTGATGAAGTCCCAATAATTCATTATTGCTTTTGTTTCCTTTGCCTTCATGGATGTATCTTGCAAGAAGATTCTGTGGCCAAGTTCAAAAAGGTTGTTGCCTGTGTTCTCCTCTAGGGTTTTGATGGATTCTTGTCTCACATTTAGATCTTTCAACCATTTTGAGTTTATCTTTGTGTATGGTATAAGAGAGTGGTCTAGTTTCATTCTTCTGCACATGGCTGTCCAATTTTCCCAACACCATTTCTTCAATAGACTATCCTTTTTTCCAGTGGATATCCTTTCTTGCTTTGTTGAATGTTAGTTGACAGTAAAGTTGAGTGCCCATTTCTGGGTTGTCTCTTCGCTTATTGATCTATGTGTCTGTTTTTGTGCCAGTACCACACTGTCTTGATGATCACAGCTTTGTAGTACAGCTTGAAGTCAGGCATTATGATGCCCCCAGCTTTGGTTTTCTTTTTCAAAATACCTTTGGCTAGGCATCCCCGGTGCTGCAGCAGTTTAGCGTGGCCTGCAGCCCAGAGCATGATCCTGGACACCCAGAATCAAGTCCCATGTGGGGCTCCCTGCATGGAGCCTGCTTCTCCCTCTGCCTCTGTCTCTGCCTCTCTCTCTGTGTTGCTCATGAATAAATAAATAAAATCTTTAAAACAAAAACAAAAGACCGTTGGCTAGATGGGGTCTTTTATGATTCCATATAAATCTTAAGATTATTTGTTCCAACTCTGAAGAAGGTCCATGGTATTTTTTTTTTTTTTACGTTAAGGGATGTTTTAAAAACGATTTCATTTATTTAGTCGAGAGAGAGAGAGAGAGAGAGGGAGAGAGAGAGAGAGAGAGGCAGAGACACAGGCAGAGAGAGAAGCAGGCTCCATGCAGGGAGCTTGACATGGGACTCGATTCCAGTTCTTCAGGATCACACCCGAGGCTGAAGGCGGTGCTAAAATTCTACACCATGGGGGCTGCCCTGTCCATGGTATTTCGATAGGAATTGCAGTGAATGAGAAAATTGCTCTTGGTAGCATAGATATTTTCACAATATTTATTCTTCCAATCCATGAGCATGGAATGTTTTCCCATCTCTTCATGTCTTCCTTGATTTCTTTCATAAGTGTTCTATAGTTTTTAGAATACAGATCTTTTACCTCTTTGGTTAGGTTTATTCCTAGGTATCTCATGATTTTGGGTGCAATTGTAAATGA
This sequence comes from Nyctereutes procyonoides, assembly GCF_905146905.1. NCBI lineage: Eukaryota > Metazoa > Chordata > Mammalia > Carnivora > Canidae > Nyctereutes > Nyctereutes procyonoides. The sequence goes on from NW_026575130.1 coordinate 2,584,835, forward strand.
GATGGATTCCGTAATTTCTCTTCCTTCAGTCTCATTGTTAGTGTATAGATATGGAACTGATTTCTGTGCATTGATTTTGTATCTTGCCACATTGCTGAATTGTTGTATAAGGTCTAGGAATCTTGGGATGGAGTCTATTGGGTTTTCTATATACAGTATCATGTTATCTGCAAAGAGAGAGAGTTTGATTTCTTTTTGCACAATTTGAATGTTTGTTATTTCTTTTTGTTGTTTGATTGCTGAGGCTAGAATTTTTAGTACTATGTTGAACAACAGTGGTGAGAGTGGGCATCCCTGTCATGTTCCTGACCTTAAGGGAAAAGCTCTCAAATTTTCCCCATTGAGAATGATATTCGCTGTGGGCTTTTAATAGATGGTTTTTATGTTATTGAGATATGTTCCCTCTATCCCTAGACTTTGAAGAGTTTTAATCAGGAATGTATACTGTATTTTGTGAAATGCTTTCTCTACATCTATTGAGAGAATCATGTTTCTTGTCTTTTATTGATGTAATCTATCATGTTGATTATTTTACCAGTGTTGAACCAATCTTCCATCCCAGGATAAATTCCACTTGGTCATGGTGAATAATCCTTCTAATGTACTGTTGGAACCTATTGGCTATTAACTTGGTGATAATTTTTGCATCCATGTTCATCAGGGATTTTGGAATGTAATTCTCCTTTTTGGTGTGGTCTTTGGTTTTGGGATCAAAGTAATGCTGGCCTCATAGGAAGAGTTTGCAAGTATTCCATTTCTATCCTTTGAAACATCTTTAATTGAATAGGTATTATTTCTTCTTTAAATTTTTGGTAGAATTCTCCTGGGAAGCTATTGGGCCTTGGACTTTTGTGTCTTGGGAGGTTTTTGATGACTGCTTCAATTTCCTTGATGATTATTGCTCTTTTCAGGTTTTTATATCTTCCTGTTTCAGTTTTGGTCATTTGTAGGTTTCCAGGAATGTATCCACTTCTTCCAGATTGCCTAATATGTTGGCTTATACTTGCTCCAAATATGTTTTAAAAATCATTTGTATTTCCTTGTTGTTTGTGATCTTTCATTCATGATTTTATTAATTTGAGTCTTTTTGGCTTTTCTTTTTAATAAATCTGGCAAGAGGTTTATCTATCTTATTAATTATTTCAAAGAACCAGCTCATGGTTTCTTTTTTTTTTATTTTTTATTTTATTTATGATAGTCACACACAGAGAGAGAGAGAGGCAGAGACACAGGCAGAGGGAGAAGCAGGCTCCATGCACCGGGAGCCCGACATGGGATTCGATCTCGGGTCTCCAAGATCGCGCCCTGGGCCAAAGGCAGGCGCCAAACCGCTGCGCTACCCAGGGATCCCTCAGCTCATGGTTTCATTGATCTGTTCTGCAGTTCTTCTGGTCTCTATTTTATTGAGATCTATTATAATCTTTATTATTTCTTTTACCTGCTTGGTTTAGGCTTTATTTCCATTCTTCCTCAGTTCCTTTAGCTATAAGATCAGCTTGCGTATTTGAGATTTTTCCATGTTTTTGAGGGAGGCTTGTATTGAAATGTTTTTCCATCTTAGGACCATGTGGCTTTGCTGTATCCCAAAGATTTTGAAGAGTTGTGTTTTCATGTTTTAGTTTGCATGAATCTTTTTAATTCTTCTATAATTTTCTGGTTGACCAATTCATCTTTTAGTAGAATGCTTCTTAACCTCCAAGTGTTTGAGTTCCTTCCAAATTTCTTCTTGTGATTGATTTCTAGTTTCAAAGCATTGTGGTGTGAAAATATGCAGGGTATAATCTCAATCTTTTGGTATCTGTTGAGACCAGATTTGTGACCCAGTACGTGGTCTATTTTGGAGAAAGTTCCATTTGCACTTGAGATACATGTGTATTCTGTTGCATTAGGATGGAAAGTTCTGTATATATCTGTGAAAACTTTTTCTTTCAGTGTGTCATTCAAAGCCCTTGTTTCTTTGGTGATCTTTTTAGAAAATCTGTCATTTGCTGAGAGTACAATGTTGAAGTTTCCTACTATTAATATCTTATTATCTATGCATCTCTTTACTTTGATTATTTATTGATTGATATAATTGGCTGCCCCCACATTAAGGGCATAAATATTCATGATTGTTAGGTCTTCTTGTTGGATAGACCCTTTAAGTATCATATAGTGTCCTTCTTCATCTCTTATTACAGTTTTTGGTGTAAAATCTAATTTATCTGATATGAGGATTGCTACCTCAGCTTTCTTTTGAGGTCCATTTGCATGGTAAATGTTTCTCTGTCCCTTCATTTTCAGTCTGAAGGTGTCCTTAAGGCTAAAATGAGTCTCTTGTAGACAGCATGTAAATGTGTCTTGCTTTTTTATCCACTTTGATATGCTGTGTCTTTTGACTGGAACATTAGCCCATTCACATTTAGAGTAACTTGAAAGATATGAATTTAGTGACATAGTATTACTTATACATTTCCTGTATCTGCAGATTGTTTCTTTGGGCTCCCTCTTCCCTTACAGGGCCCCCCTTAATATTTCTTGCAGAGTTGGTTTGGTGGTCTCATATTCTTTCAGTTTCTGTCTATCCTGGAAGCTCTTTATCTCTCCTTCTATTCTGAATGACAGCCTTGCTGGATAAAGTGTTCTTGGCTTCATGTTTTTCTCATTTCATATCCTAATATATCATGCCAACCCTTTCTGGCCTGCCAGGTCTCTGTGGACAGGTTGCAGTTAATCTGATATTTCTCCCCATATAATTTAGGAATCTCTTATCTTGGGCTGCCTTTAGGATTTTCTCTTTATCTCTTAAATTTGCAAGCTTCACTATTATATGTTGGGGTGTTGATTGGTTTTTGTTGATTTTTAGGGGGGGTCCTCTCTATCTCTTGCATGTGAATGCCTATTTCCTTCCTCAGGTTAGGGAAGTTCTCAGCTATGATTTGTTCAAACATAATTTCTGGCCCTTTCTCTTCATGCTTTCTGGAATCGCAACAAGACAGATGTTATTCTTTCTCAAACTGTCACTTAATTCTTGGATTCTCTCCTCTTTAGTGGCTTTTAGTGGTTTTGTTTTTGTTTTTGTTTTTTCTCTCTTTTCCTCAGCTTCCTTCTTTTCCATCAACTTGTCTTCAATATCACTCACTCTCTCTTCTGCCTCATTTACCCTAGGTGTTAGAGCATCCAGTTTAGACTGTATCTCAGTTAAGGTATTTTTAATTTTGCAGTAAGAGAATCTGTAGTATTTTACACTTTTTTCTTTTCTTTCTTAAAAAGATTTTATTTATCTGTTCATGAGAGACACAGAGAGAGAGAGGCAGAGACACAGGCAGAGGGAGAAGTAGGCTCCCTGTAGGAAGCCCAATGTGGGAATTGATCCTTGGACCCAGGATCTGGGATCATGCCCTGAGCCAAAGGCAGACATTCACCTGCGGGGCCACCTGGGCACATGAGTCTTTATGTTTATTCAAGAGCCATCAGTAAATCTATAATTGTAATCCTGTATTCTATCTCCAATATTCTCCTTAAATCGATATCCATTAGATCTCTGACAGAAAGTTATACTTCTATTTCTTTCTTTTATGGTGAATTCTTCCTTCTAGTAATCTTGTCCAGTGCAGGATGGCTGTATGAGTGAGCAGTGTCAAAAATATCAACCACAACCTAAGCAAAATATACCCTAGACAATTCTGAAGACATCAGTGATGAAAAAAATAAAAGAAAAAAGTCTACAAAAGTGAAAAACAAATTTAAAAAATAACAATAAAAATTTTTAAAGGGGGGATGGTGGAGGAGATAGAATATAATATCACAAAGTGGACTAAAATGATGATTCTCTTTGTTCTGAATATATTTTGGTCTGCATGTTTGAAGGTACCAAGTTCCAAATTTATATAAAAAAGCAAAACTTACATAGAGAAACAATAGCAGCAACAACAAAAACAAAAAAATAAGAAAAAAAGTGGGGGCGGGTATGGGAAGAAAAAAAGAATATAATCTCACAGAGTGGACTAATACAATGTTCTACTTGGTTCTGAGTGTATTTTGGTCTGTATGTTAGAAGGTAACTAAATTCCAAAATTATAAAATTATAAAACACAACAAAACATCAAAAAAGAAAAAAATATATATGTATATATACATTCATATACATTTATATGCATACATATACAAAAAATAAATTGAATATATTGAAAGGAAGACAAAGATGAAGAATATAACAATGACATGCAATTGTAAAAATATGAAAGTCAAAAAGGAAAAAAATTCTTAAAGACAAAGTGTTGATAAAATTTTGTATTTAAGAAAGAAAAAAAAGAAACAATATTGGAAATATCTTTTAACCTGAAAGATAAATGAACCATAAGGAAAAAAAAAAAACCCTCCATTTCTATATACTCTTTTCTCTCAGTCCTGGAGTTTCCTAGTGCAGCTTGGTCAGTTAACTTGCCCTTCCATTGTTCTTCCAGCAGGTCTTTGAGGGGAGGGACCTACTGTACTGATTCTCAGGTGTCTGAGCCTGGCAGAGATTTCCTACCCCTTGCCAGGTGGCCTGGCTCAGTGTGAACTGTTTGCCCAGTGAGGTTTTTATTCTCTGGAGGCCATATCTCTCTTGCAAGAAGTGGACATTTTTTTATTTGCAGCATTCCAGCTGTTTTTTCTTTACATCTCAGGTTGAATTTATAGATGTTCAGGATGGTTTGAAAGTTATCTAGCTATGTTTTGGGAACCATATGAAATGAGAACCCCTACTCTTTTGCCATCTTGCATCCCTCCCTGGTTTTCTTGCATGCATGATTTTTTAAATAATATATTGATGATTTGGAAAGTATTGATTTTGGGGATTATGAAAAACATTTCTGAATGTTGACACATTTTATTATAAAATATATAAAAAATTGCATTCATTAATGCTATCATCAGAAAAGTACTTAAGCACTGGAAATTATCAAGCAGAGTGGTAGATCCAAGTTTTTCAAAATTCTAATACTTGCTCTAAGCTGAAAATTTAAGTTATCTTTCTTAAATGTTATGCTATATTAGTTTATTTTTGAGAAAATATCTGCAGATACCTAAGTTTGTACAACCACAGTCTCTCTCATTAATTCTTTCAAGCATAATTGTGGTTAATTTGAAAGTGACTAGTTCACTTCTCAAAACAATCACACAGACACTTTCACTGAAGGCAACAATTATATTTAGATATATAACAGACTTTTTGCATATTTTCACTTTTCTAATTTTCACACAATATTAAAATGCATACCCACTATTGCCAATATTTAAATAATATTTTTATCTTCAACGGAAATTAAGACTATTTGTTTTTTTACAGTGAGCACTTTTGGTGAAAAACATACTGTCTACTAGAAGTGCTTTTGGCCACTGTCTTGATTTATGCTAAGGGACCAGCCCTTCTACTCATTATTGAATTTGCAAATTTAGTGTACATACAAACACAGTGGAAAAAAGCAAATAACATTCTAGTATTATTATGAAGTTAGTTTTAATCTCAGGGATCTCTTGAAATCATTGTGGGGTCCCCACACAAGTTTATGAATCATGCTTTGCACACTGCTGTTCTACAAGGGCATTACATTTGGTTTCGTTTTCTCTAAATGCAATCTAGTAAAAAATAGTTTCTGAATGCTATTTTTCTATGCTATTGTAAATTTTGTCACTGTAAATAACTGTCAAATTCTATGACTACAAGCAAAACAAAACAGCATCTGGCAAAAGCTTGTGAAAGAACACTCAGCTTCTTGACCAGACTGGATTGATATTGATTGTTATTTGTTTATGTCTAAAGCAACGTTTTATGGTACTTTGGATTTATTCTTTCAGGCTCATTTATTGTGCCATGCCTGATTCTGTTACAGCACTGACCCCTTGGTATCAGCTACAATTCTAGTATCAACAGGCAAAAATAAACTATTTATAGAGCATCCCACTTAATACCAAAAAATTGGGAATATGCCTGGGAAATATGCAGGCCTGGTATTAATGAAACATTATTTATGTATTGAGTAATATTATTTATTTCTTTTATTGACTGTTATTAATTAAAATTAATGCATTAGCTATCTTCATGATAGATTATCTTTTGAATTATTGTATCATCATGATTAGCCTCGTCTGAGCTATGTGACTGTCCTTTAGTTAGGAAAAGGCACATTATCTGATAAATTTTATCCAATGGAGAAATCATAAGGCTCTAGGAAATGGTGACACTATTAGTAAAAGGAAAATATTTGAATTTGGCCTGAGTTTTTAAATAGGTGATTTAACTCTAATATACAAGCATTGGATATCCAGTCCCTACTACCTTGAATTTTGGGTTCAGTGAACCAGGGAACAAGAATTCCAAGAAAGGTCCCCTAAGAGCCTCACTCTGTGGACTGTAAATCTCTATCTAAGTGATAAAGAGAATGGAAAATTTGGAGTACTTTAACTATGGTGGAGTTGCATGAGGATATATAAAAACATACAATTTGAGAAAATTGTGTTTCTGTAATTATAATATAATTAAAATTTTAGAATATGAATTTTTGAGTGAATTTGTACAATTCAAGGAATATTGCATCTATAATATTCCAAACAATGCATTTAAAACTGAAATATCAGGCAGCCCAGGTGACTCAGCAGTTTAGCACCTGCCTTTGGCCCAGGGTGTGATCCTGGAGGCCTGGGATCGAGTCCCACGTCAGGCTCCCTGCATGAAGCCTGCTTCTCCCTCTGCCTGTGTCTCTGCCTCTCTCTCTGTCTCTCATGAATAAATAAATAAAATTTAAAAAATAAAACTGAAATATCCATTGACGTAAGTGAATTATCTGTCTATGGCAAAAACAAATTTAAAAAATTTTGCGGTCTACTTTTCTGTCATCCATTTATAGACATATCTTAGAATATTGGTACACAGACCAATTTCTCTGTGAAAATAGAGAAATCCATCAATGGTGTTTGTCATGGCATAGCTGTGTGTCAGCTTGGAGAAGCTAAACTCCACTTCCCAGAATCTTTATCAATTTGTTTTCAGTTGTCTTGGGCCATGAGAAATTCTGTTGGAGATTTAAAGGACAAAAGTGAAACAGCAGCCATTTACTGTACTTCCTAAAGGTTGTTTTCCTGAAATAGCAAATGAGCATATAACTATTCCATATTCCCCTGCATCTTCCTTCAGTTTTTCTGAATCTTGTGCCATGTGTATGTGTTTTCCTTCATAATGAATGAAGGGCCCCCTTGCCTTCTGTAAATGTCACAGGAAATTAGGAACTGACACAGATTTCTGTCTGTTGTCTTGAGTTCCAGCTCATGTTGGGTGGGTGTCAGCTTATTCTTCCTCTTCCTACCTTCCATCCATCTTCTTTTCCTGACTGCCTGCTGTTCCCCGGCTTCAAACTCCAATATCAGACATGCTAAGGTTTTATAGAAACTGCTTAATCAGCTTCCATATTCATATAAGGTCAAATCTCTGTAAGGTACAACTGCAGTCACTTTCACATAAAACCAAAATTTGGGGGAGGATAAAATAAAATTTAAATTTAGTTTATTTCTAGTATATTAAGAGAAACTTTTTGTAAAGCATTTTCTCACATTTTTCGGTTTGTATATTTGGAAACCAATAATGGATTTGAAGAATTAACAGAGTTTGCACAATTTTTTAGAAAGTGTATTAACTGTGTTAAATGCACTTTGGAAATTTTAGAAAAAAGGACTTCATACGTAGCAGCAACCATCTGTTGGAAGAGGGCAGCTGATAACATTGGGACACATTTCTTTTGAGAGATAAGTTGATTTATTTTATCATCTCAGGCCAAAAGAAGCACAGCAACAAAAATGGAGACTTTTATCTATTGTTCTCACCAGCTTCTAACTTACTACATAATTGACATTTTCATCATGCTCCCTTTGATATAATATTCTTGTTTTCTGAGGATAGACAACTTTTATTGTTTTGTTAATTAAACACAAAACAAATGCTTAGTAACTATCAGAATGACAAAGGAATAAATAAATAATAAATGTATGAATGATTGGAGTCCTTTCTTTTCCTCAGCCTATGACCTAATGGAAAAGAAAATCCATCTAATTAAAATAAAATCAGCCTTGGTGCTCTTAACTTCATAGGAATTGTCTTACCATATGAGTGCAACGCAAGTGTATTGCTCAAGGTGTTAAAGAAGAACAAGACTGAGAAAAAAAAAAACAATACAAAATGAACCCTTCATTCCTGCTGTAGACTGAATGTTGATATTACCCAAAATTCATAGTTTAAAACTTAGTGTCCAATGTGAAGCTATCAATAGGTGAGCCTTCAGAGAGTATCTAGGTCATGAGAATAGAACTCTCATGAATGAAATTAGTGCTCTTATAATTGAGGATGTAGAAAGCTCCCTCACCCCTTCTAGCATGCTAAGATACAACTCAGCAGTCTAAAACAGAGAAGAGAGCTCTCACTAGAAACATGCTGGCACCCTGATCTTGGACTTCAGTCTCCAGATCTGTAAGAAATAAATATTTGTTGTTTATGAGACACCCAGGCTGTGATATTTTGTTATAACAGTGCAAACAAAGTAAGAAAACTCCTTTTCTCTAAAGTTTATGTAATCTAGGCAGATTTTCTTGATTTTTTAAAATCTTTTTCCACGAATAAGTGCTGACATTTCCTTGCATACTGTTCTTCTCTGGACTTATTAACTAAACTTATGGGTTTTCAGTTCATCAAATAACTCTGGTTCCATTCAATAAATCTCTTCTTTTACCCTCTATAGTTAGGAAACTGAATCCAGTTAAGTGGGCCGCACTATATAGGAGCAATAAGAATTTTCATAAAAATTAAATAAAAATGGATTATAGACTTAAATGTAAGGTATTAAACTGTGAAAGTCCTAGAAAAAAAAATAAAAGGAAAGCTCCTTGTCACTGGTTCAGCCAAGACATTTTGGAAATGACATTAATAGCACAAGCAAAACTAAGTAGAACTATATCAATTAAAAAGCTTCTGCACGGCAAAGGAGACAACAAAATGAAAAGGCAATCTATCAAATTACAGAAAAATATGTTCAAACCCTTTATCTAACAAGAAGTTAGTATATAAAATAGATATGAAACTCATAAAAACCAAAATAGAGTTGGAACTCCTAACTTAATTGAAAAAAGTCCACAAAAATAATCCAATTTTAAAAATGAGTGAGGAGCTTGAACAGACATTTTTTACAAAGAAGATATACAAATGCTAACAGATATATGAATGACGCTCAAGATCACTACTCATCAGGGAAATATAAGTCAAAGCAATGAAATATAATCTCATATCTATTAAGGTGGCTAGTCTCAAGGAGACAAGAGACAAGTGCTGGTAAAAATGTGAAGAAAATTAAAATAGAACTATCATATGATCCAGCATTGCCATTCATGGGTCTAGATATCCGCACTCCCATATTGTCTGAAGCATTATTCACAATAGCCAAGATATAGAAGTCTCCATTTTAGGTATAACATATACATAAATATTAAAACACAAAGGATACCAAAAATTCTGGAAAAGAGACACTAGCCACATGCAATAGAGACACATAGTAACCAAAAGTCCTGACTAAACAATCTGGGAAGACTCCTAAGAAGGAGATATAATTTAAATTAAGACTGGATAGATAAGTATGAATTTCAAAAATAATATTTTGTTCAATATAATTATGGTTAATATGATAGCCTGAGTAAAATAAAAAAAATAATTCATCACAATATCACAGTTACAAATGCTAAGTAAAGTAACAAAAACTCAAATTATCACATGCATGAACTTAAAATTAAGTAGTTGCGGAAAAATAGAAAATTATACTATCATTTTTGTAAAGGTTTAAAAATATATACATATTTTATATATGTGCATATATGCATGTGTGTATTAATTAAAATACTGATATACTCAGAAACCATAATCATCAAATTCAGGATAGTAATTTGTGTATGTGTATATGTGTGAATGTGTGTGTGAAATAGGGTCAGATCAGTGACAGGTAGATAGAACATTTTAAATATTTATGAAATACTTTATTTTTAAGCAAGTTGACATAAATATTTTTAATTAATTGAATTTAGAACCTTTTCACTATTTTTTCTCTTATGTATCACTTTCCTCCCTAGTGATTGAAAACTAACTTCTAGTTGCATACCTACTTATATCGTCTGCCTCTCCCACTATAACCTGTGTCTCTCAAAACTCCACTGTACTTGTATCTAATTGTCTTTCTGTACCTGGAACTGAATAGCTGGATATGATACATCCAGTCATGGAATCACACTGTATAGTCTTACTTATATTATACCAACCTTACTGGACACTAAATTGTTCTGGTGATTTCCAATATATTTCATTCATCAATTCATTTTACTATTCTCAAAAATGATGATATTTTCTTCTTTTCTTCTCATTCTCAACTTTCTTTTTTTCTTCCCATTCTCAACTGATAATTATACTTTTTACAAGGAAATTTATGAAAGTCACACATTTCCTGACCACAAAATTTACTTTTCAACTGCCTCTGCTAAAAAGGGTGAATACTTCTTGAGCTTGTTTAAAATCTGCCATTCAATTTACGTACCAGGGTTGCAAACTCTCACCCAGATTAGGCCATTTTTCTTGTAACCGTTCTTTCTTCTATGTTGTCTGTATTCTTCTGTTTCTTAGACCCTCCCAATTAACATAAAAATACAGTAAAATAAATCTCATCTTAAACAAAAACAAATAAATTTTAAATTTTCCCTTGACAGCACAAGTATCATGTGCTCACTGATGTATTTTTTACTCAGCATTATGACAAGCTCAGTATTGTTGCCTATATTTGCCATCTTTCTTTTCTCTGGTGCTCTGTGGAACAACATTCCAGAAAAGCCCTCTCCATTCCCTAAAGAAAATTTCTATTATTAAGGTCAGTAATGAACTATGTTACCAAACACAAATGTCAGGTCTTGTTCCTAATCTAATGTGATTTAGAAAATGTTTGACTCAGCTGATTATTCTCTCCTTTTTATGTTTACTTTCCTGATTTTTGATGCATCACACCCTCCTGGATTTCCTACCACCTCAAGGACCATGTTTTATACATATTATTTAATATTTCTAATTTCCCTACAAATAAATGATGGTGTTATAGGTTTTTTTCTCTTCTTTTCATCTTAAAATGCTATTAAGATTATCTTCTTTAGTCTCTTGTCTTAATAAACTATCTCCAATCTAAGAATCTCCAAAATTTGTATCACCATTCCCAATCCCAATCTAATGCATGAAGTGATGCTGTTTTTACTCCCAGAAATTATGTCTCAGTTATTATAATTGAGAGATAGATTAATTCAATAAAAACTATGTAGTCTATCTAAGCATCACATAAAGGGGAACAACCATATATTTATCATGTGCTTCAAGAGATAGTGTACTAAATACTGCATAGCATAACTGAAGTTGTTTTGTTACCCCATCATAAAAAATGGTGATCAGAGAGAAATATACTAATCAGGCTTAGCAAAATGTTCTTAATTTTTTAAAGTAAGTTCTGAATACACAAGGATTTACTATACTATTCTAGCAAGTTATCTATACACATGGAATTTTATATAATGATATAATACTATGTACACATATAAACACAGAAATTCACAAAGCCAAATATATGGAAAGTGGATACTTTTTAGACCTCCATCTCTCCAAATCTCCTTCTTCTTATTCTCTTTAGCCATGTAACTATCTTTTTTTTTTTTTTTTTTTTTGTAGTTCCTCAAATTTGCTAATCCCATTACCATTTGAGGGTTTTACATTTACTGTTCCCGTGTCTGGAATACTTTTTCCCTGGTATCTATGTGACTCACTCTGCACTTTATGTGGTGGTTAAAATTTTTCTTTTCCAAAAAAGCCATATGCTGCCACCCTATCTAAAACATCACTCTTGAATCATTAAATTCTACCGCTGAAACTAATACTAGACTATATGTGAACTAACTTGAATTTAAATAAAATCTTGAGAAAAATTATAAAACATCACCCTCTGTTATTTCCTCTCCCTGCTGTGAATCTATCCCATTAGAATAAAGGTTTAATTGAGCAGATGACAAACGTTATCTGTGTAGTCATCATTGTATCCTCAGTACCTTGAAAATACTATATATGTGCCTTTTATATATTAACTACTATGTAGTAGTTAGGAAATGTTTATAAATAGAATAAAATAATTTAGTTGCTGAATTTCATTTTTTAAATTTGTTTTCAGTTTTTTTTTTTAGGATTTTATTTATTTATTCATGAGAGACACACACACAGAGAGAGAGAGAGAGAGGCAGAGACACAGGCAGGGGGAGAAGCAGACTCCCTGTGGGGAGCCAGATGCAAGACTCAATCCCATGACCCCAGAATCAGGACTTAAGCCAAAGGCAGATGCTCAACCACTGAGCCACCCAGGTGCTCAAATTTCATTTCTTTTTTGATCCAAGAATTAACAGTGTCTTTGAAATATCCCTAATACTGGTATTTTACTATCTTTTAAACAGATTTATTATTTTATTATGTCCAGATCAGAAAAAAAAATTATTATTTCTACTTTTTGAAGTTTTTTCCTTTATTTCCTAATGTAAGAATATTTTTTTGTGATTACTCCATAGACCCTTGATTGCAGAATCTCTGTAAAGAGATTATGCTAAAGAACTACACCTTGTAAATTGAGATTAGTCCTAATTTATTTTTATTTTTTTTATTTTTTTATTTTTATTTTTAATATTGACATTTCTTTAAATTTTTATTTATTTTATGATAGTCAGAGAGAGAGAGAGAGAGAGAGAGAGAGAGAGGCAGAGACACAGGCAGAGGGAGAAGCAGGCTCCATGTACCGGGAGCCCGACGTGGGATTCGATCCCGGGTCTCCAGAATCGTGCCCTGGGCCAAAGGCAGGCGCCAAACAGCTGCGCCACCCAGGGGTCCCCTAATTTATTTTTAATTAGATTTCTTTATTAATATTTTTGGAGTTTCATTTGAGGATTTATTATTTACCACTGGCATTTTTTTTAGTATAGCTCTAGTGAAATAATTTGATTTTTATTGTTGTCTATGTCTTTAATATTTTATATTTTTATTCTTTGTCTTTTTTCATTGTTTAATCCTAAGTTTGGGGCAACTGATATTTTACATGTGTGAATGTCACCTAATTCTGGCCAAAGAGTAATGTGAGATCTTGTGTTGTAAGGCCACTAAGAAAGAAACTACTATGTCTTAGTGAACAGATCGAAATGACAGTGATACTTTTATAAGTCTCAGCATTATCTTGTCTTGATGTAGTATTTGGAAACACTGGAGGCATTTATGGAAGGATAAAACGGATCTTGAGAGAATGACAGAGCAGAAAACATTGTGAAATCTGACATGAGATGATAAATATCCTTATTGTTTGAGAAAAATTACACAGATAGGCAGTATCTGAACTGATACAGTACTCTGAGAGATTTTCCAAGAAAAATCTTGGAAATCATGCACCCCCAATTTTTAAAATATTTTGTGTTTGATTCTGTTTAGTTTACACTTCAATGACAGCTTGTTTGTGAAAATTTTGGTTCTTTTTTCTTTACTTGAATACTTCTTAGGGTGTGTTTCTTTAAGAAATTCAAGATTGTAATTTGGAGAAGCCTCAGGACAATTAATAATATTTTATAACATTTTTTATTTCATTAGAGAATGAATATTATTTCATTCTAATTTCCTTTTAAATTCCCAGCATCTTTTCTTAACTACATAAGCTAAGTGTTGATGTTTCTCTATTTTATATGAAAAGAATCCTCTCTTCCATTCATTCAGTAGTTTCATTTTTTGTTTTCTACATTTTCTACACATTTTGTTTTCTACTGCTATATAAAAATATATTTTTCATATTATATATATTCTTCTGTTTCTTCCTGAATTAATGATCTATTTCCTATCTTTTTGAACTGTGTAATTATTCAGTTTATTTTCACCATTTTTAGTATACTCAGTTAAGTTTCTGAATATTTCTCTAAACATACTTTAACTGTACCCCATAGACTTTGGTAGGGCAGGACATTAGGATAAAGTCTGTTCCAAGATTGGAAGTTGATGAGAGTAATGATTTGTCCATTTGTATGATGTTGCTTTCCTCAGGCTCACTCTTCAAACAGTTGCAAAGTATATAAAGCTATAAACCAGATAAATACAGGAGAATATGAGAATATGAATATGGTGTCATGTTGGCCTTCAGATAGTCTCACAGTCTCACTTGTGATACTCCAGATTTTCGACAGCTAGCCCAGAGTGAAATATCTGCCCAATTAAAAGACCAGTGGGCCTGTTGCCCTTTATATTTGTGGATTTATAAGAATGTCAAATAAGCTTATATGAAGTAGAGAGAATAATTTCCCCGTTGAGTGACCCAGACTTACTGAGACTATTATTTTAATATTTTGAAGTATACTTCTGGGATACTCCTTCATTTTTTATACTTTTTTATACTTTTTTATACATTTTATACTTTTTTATACATTCCTTCATTTTTTATACATTTTTTATAAAGTATAAGACCTAGGTATTTTTCACTTACTCTATTAGTGTTTTCTAAGTTCGAACCTGGCCATCGCCTGCATCATAATAAGTGTCTTACTTTAATGTATCATTTAGTAAAAATAGCTTAAGGAGTCTTAGTTTAGACTAGACTTTATCTACTTGGTATTGAACTTTGTCATTTAGTAAACTATTCTAATTGAGAAGCAGAGGAAAGAATGGGTGATTTGAAGTAAAAAGATCAGAGGATCAGAGTCTGAGTTTCAGCTTCATTAATCAGGAACATAAAAATATTCTTAAAACTCTAATTTATATATTTCTCACTTATAAAGGATATAAGCAATGTTTTTAGAATTAGATGTGATAATATAGAAAAATACAAAAATAAAATTATACAAAAGAATAGTTACCGCACTTGTTTTCATGATAATAGCAATGTTATATCTTGCTAATTTTTAGTGTTAGAACCTTTATGGGTATAGTAAACTAAAGATCAGAAGTAATTCTACATTTTTAATTTTGATTAATAGATTTGACCTAGCTCAAACTATTTGAGCTAGTTTCCTCTAATACAAAATGTGAGAAATCTCAGAGTAATAAGTGAGAAAATATAATCAAATGACATATTTGTAGTTCCCTAGTAGTTCCCTAAATTGCTAATCATTTTTAAAAATTATTTAACCAGTTAACTCTTGATTGCTTTTTCACTTTGGAATGATTGTTGTGGCATTTGAAGATATAGAAGATTAAAATACAGCTATTTCATAGCAATTCCTCATTATGTGTGACAGTCCTTGTATTTTAAAATTTGAACTATACATTTGGGTGTTATTAATATGATTGGCATGGTTAATGTCATCCACAGTTTTGATTTCTATTCAGAAATGACAAATTAGATTTTCATTTCAAATGGTAAATGGTATGCACATTTTTCATTTTCAAAAATATTTTCTTTGATTATTTGTGTGTGTTTGCAAGAGGACTAATATATTTTTATTTGAATTAATTTAGTTTGAAATATGTAAAAGCTTTAATCAGTAAATTCAATTAGCTCTAAGAATTTAACCTTTGCAGACACTTTATCACAAAAGATAAGCAAAGTAAGAAATAATAGCCTTGAGTTAAACATGAGATTGACTTCACTTGGCAGTTTTCACTTTACATTTATTTTACATTCAGCATTCTACTTCCCATATTGATGACATATCAAACTTAATGAGGCGGGTGGTTAGTGAACTCTACTTGTACTCTCGGATGAAGAACATGCTCGGTTTGCCTCATTAGGATTGCATTCGGATTATAACAAGCCTGCTTACACTTTTTAAAAATCTTGATGATAAACCAATCCACTGATTATTTTTTTAAAGTTCAAGTAATAAATTTTTAAATGAACATGCAAATAATCTGACAAAATATTTCAGAGACTCATAATTTTTATTTACATGATTAAGCTAACCTACAAACTAATTTATAATACTACCTAACTAAGATGCAGAGATTGTATTCAAAGTAAAGCTATATTCCCAGAATAGGCCATACATTTATGAAGTTTGGCCAATTATGACTATAAGTAAGTTGAAAATAATGAGAGTTGCTTGCTTTTTCATTATTTACAGGACATTTAAAATACACTAGGATACCAAAAAATTGGACTTTGCTTTCAGTAATTGGAACCAGAAAGGGAATGAAAAATGTTTCATGCAGTGCAGGTACAAATAACTACTGAAAATACTTATGAAGATGTAAGTAATCATTGGTCTATATTGGTATATAATGAAGAAATAGCTGAATAAAAATATATGCATATATAATATGTATTATATTTTATCATTTATATATTTATTAATTAAAGTTGATGATAAATACAGACTGTTTTATTGAACTGTTAGTTAAATATATAAGTAGAAATGTCTTATGGGAAAATTATAGTTTCTATGTTATAAAATAATGAAAAGAAGGAGATGGACAGTGTCTGGAGGTAAATGTGGAGTTAAACAGGACTAATATTGTATTATACTTTTATGTTAGAGAGATTTTACATTGGTTAATTATAGATGGACATAACAAGTGACAGAGTGTAGAAATTATCCACCCATTAAGCTCAATTCATCACAGAATATTATTAAACATTTGGAAATTTTTCAATTAAATAAAAAATCCTCACTATTAGTAGCAGAAATCTCTGTTTATTTGTTTCACTATTCTAAAAGTTTAGAGTTGAAGAAAAAGCATCATAAATTATTAACATAGGCTTAACTCATTTCAATTTTTGGTTAACTGGATGAAATTAATTATTAGTATGTTTCTTTTTGTTTTTGTGACAAACATGAGATACATAAATACTTACACACAAACACATGTGATAAATTGATGAAAGGAATACAGTAAAAATTTGGGGAAGAAAAATTTCCTATACTGACTGGACATCTCACTAAGGTTTGTAAAACTCATATGAAAGTAGCAGGTGTAACAATATTATGGCTGATCTTACCAAAACTGAAATTACAATTCTGATTCTGACATTTACTTACAACATGTACAGTGCATGGCTCTTGAAT
Source organism: Nyctereutes procyonoides (assembly GCF_905146905.1). Classification (NCBI taxonomy): domain Eukaryota; kingdom Metazoa; phylum Chordata; class Mammalia; order Carnivora; family Canidae; genus Nyctereutes; species Nyctereutes procyonoides. The sequence goes on from NW_026575130.1 coordinate 2,601,920, forward strand.
TATTTTCCACACTTATTCAGTTAACTGTGTGTCCTTGCTCCTTGCTTATATCACTTAAACTCAAACAGCTAGAAGATCATTCCAGAGTATGCACCTAATGTCATTTTTACTGAGCTTATCAGTCTGCAAAACATAGGTTCTATGCTCTTGCCTCAAAACAATTCCAGATATCCAATCATACACACAACTGGAGCTAGACTATGGCAACTTTATTTGGTGGTGAGTGTAAAATTCAATTTTCCATTTTTGAATGAAAATGCTACAACTGCACCAAAAATAATAAGATACCTTGGAATAAACCTAACCAAGGTAGTCCTCTAAAAATTTTAAAACACTGATGAAAGAAATTGAAGATGATACAAAGAAATAGGAAGACATTTCATACTCATGGATTGGATAAACAAATACTGTTAAATGTCTACACTACCCAAAGCAATCAACACATTTAATGCAATCCCTATCAAAGTACCAATAACATGTTTCACAAAACTAGAACAAACAATTCTAAAATTTGTATGGAACCACAAAAGACCTCAAATAGCCAAAGCAATGTTGAAAAGGAAACGCCAAGCTTGAGGCATCACAATTCTGGACTTTGAGTTCTATTACAAGGCGGTAATAATCAAAACTGTATGGTACTGGCACAAAAAATTACACATACATTAATGAAAAAAAATAGAAAACCCAGAAATAAACTCACTCAATTAATCTTCTAAAAAGCAGGAAGGAATATCCAATGGGTAAATGACAGTCTCTTCAACAAATGATTTTGGGAAAACTAGACAGCAACATGCAAAAGAATGAAACCACTTTCTTATGCCATACACAACCATGAATTCAAAATGGATTAAAGACCTAAATGAGAGATCTGAAACCATAAAAATCCTAGAGAAGAACGCAAGGTGTAATCACTTTGACAATGAACATAGCAATTCCTTTCTAGATATATTTCCTGAGGGAAAGGAAACAAAAGCAAAAATAAACAATTGGAACTATATCAAAATACAAAGCTTCTGTGCAATGAAAGAGAAAACAAAACTAAGAGGCAACCTTTGGTATGGAGAAGATATTTTAAAATGGCATATCTGATAAAAGGTTAATATCCAAAATTTATAAAACCTTATCAAACTCAACACCCAAAAAAACAAACAACTCTGTTAATAAATGGGTGGAAGACATGAATACACATTTTTCCAAAGAAGACATAAAGATGTCTAACAGACACAAGAAAGGATGCTCAACATCATTCATCGTCAGGGAAATACAAATCAAAACCATGATGAGACACCACCTCACACCTGTCAGAATGGCTAAAATTAACAACACAGGAAACAGCAGATGTTTGAAGGTATGGAGAAAGGGGAACCCTCTTACACTGTTGGTGGGAATGCAAATTGGTGCAACCACTCTGGAGAAAAATATAGAGGCTCCTCAAAAAATTAAAAATGGAACTACTCTATGACCCAGCAATTGCATTACTAGGTATTTACCCAAAAGATACGAAAATAGTGATTTGAGAAGCACATGCCCTCATTTATAGCTACATTATCTACAATAGCCAAATTATGGAAAGGGCCTAAATGTGTATCAACTGATGAATAAATGTATAAAAAATGAAATATTACTCAGCCATAAAAAAGAATGAAATCTTACCATTTGTAACTACATGGATGAAGCTCGAGTGTATTATGCTAAGCAAATTAAGCCAGTCAGAAAAAGATAGATACCATCTAATTTCATTAAATGTGGAATTTAGGAAAGAACAAATGAGTGGGAAGGGGGAGAGATAAATCAAGAAACAGACTTAATTTTAGAGAACAAACCAGTGGTTACCAGAAGAGAGGCAGATGGGGGGATGGGTTAAATAAGTGATTGGGATTAAGGAGCTCGCTTACAACAAGCCCTGGGTGACATATAGAATTGTAGAATCACTACATTGTACACTTGAAACTAATATAACACTGTATGTTAGCTAATTGGAATTAAAATAAAAATTTAAGCAAAAAGAAGTGATTAATACATTTGTAGAGCAGTGTGTCATCTAAGAAGGGATGACATATACTACCATACTCTTAGGGGAAACACGGTCATAAATTATCTGTTTTTATTTACCATTTATCATAAAATTATGACTCTATAAAATCAATGTGTTTGAAGTCATCAATAACATTGACCATGGGCAGTTCATTTGATTTCTTTACAATACTAAAGTGGAAATAGAGATATGTTCATATTTATTCATATATTGAGTGAACAGGTGTTACAGTAATGTTAACAATTCTATTTGTAAATTATGCAAACCATTTCCTAATGCTCAAATCAGTTTATTTTTGGAAATGTCATTCTGAAAGTAAGTGATATGGAGCTGGTCCAGCTTTTGGTCAAATCTGGAATGGAGAGCAGTTCCTATAGGTTGAATCTAAAAGTAGAGTTTAGAACTTAAATGGGTGGAGTGGGTGGTGTGGTTTCACAGAAAATCTATTACTAATCTCTGTTTTACCCTATGTAATGCATACATTTATTGAAATTTCTTTCAAGATTTTTAAGAAGTTTTTTTTTAGTGTAGGACAATAAAAGATTTATATTTTTAAAACTAAAGTGTACAAAATATTGGCAAGGGCAAAGAAGACTGTGCTGCATTTATTTTTGACAAGAAAAATGGTTCAATATTCCTAACATACCTTTCTCACAAATCTCTTTATACAGAAATGCATCAATCCATGAATGTCACTTTTGTCACAGATATCATTGGTATTCCTTCTGGTAGCTCTATTACTATATAGGCACTAAAGTAGGTTCTGTTATAGAGAACTGAAATCTTTCCTATATTCCATTCCTTAGCTCACACCAGAGTCTTTTTTTTTTGAGTATTTAACACTAAATAATTCTTGATAATGCTATAAAAGGGACCATTAGAATTGTACTCTTTTTCAAGGAAAAATTTTGTATCATGCCTGTGGAAAACAAAAAGCCAATAAAAATTCTTTATACAATGGTATAAATTTCCTTATGTAATGTTATTTTCTACTCCAAAGGAGCAGTAATTTTTCAATTAGTGAAAATTTAAAAGAAAGAAGTTTAAGGTTCTGCTGTATAACTTTGTAGTTTTTATCTCAAACTTTCTTATCATTTTTAAATGAGTACAGATAAAATGATTTCTGGCTATGCAACTGAAATTATTTTTAAATATTAGTTTATCATCTCCCTAAATGATTTCCTTCTCACAACTCACTATATTGCCATATAATTTTATAGAAAAAGGAGTCTATTTAATATTTTCTCTTACAAAAGAGGATACATGTAACCATCACTTTTTTGTTTCTTATTTTTTTCCTTTTTATTTTTTGACTCTCTTTATCCATTTCACCCACCTCCCAAAGTATTCTCTGTATCTGTAAACTTGAGGTTTTGTTTGTTTTGTTTTCATTTTAAGTCAATTATTTTTTATTTACATTTATTTTAACTAATTTTTTTAGTTCCTACATTCATACCATATTTGTCTTTTCCTGGCATATTTCAGGTAGCATAATGCTGTTAAGGTCCATCCATGTCATAAATAGCAAGATTTCAATCTTTTTTTATGACTGAGTAACATCCCTCAGTGTGTGTGTGTGTGTGTGTGTGTGTGTGTGTGTGCCACATCTTTTTTCAGTCATCCATTGATTGACAGTTTGCTTCCATATCTTGGCTATTGTAAAAAATGGAGGTATATATAACTTTTTGAGTCAGTGTTTTTGTTTGTTTGAATAATACCCATAAGTGGAATTGGTGGATCATATTGATGTTCTATTTTTAAATTTTTTGTGGCCATACTATTTTCCATAGTAGGTGCACATATTTGCATTCACACCAGCATTGCATAAGGATCCTCTTTTTTTCCACATCCTCACCAACACGTAATTCTTGTCTTTTTTACAATAGCCATTCTAATGTATGTGAGGTGGTCTCTCCTTGTGGTTTTGATTTGCACTTCCCTGCTAATTAATGTTGTTGAGCATCTTTTCATATACCTGTTGACCATCTGTACATCTTCTTTTGAAAAATGTCTATTCGGATCTACTGCCTATTTTTAAATCAGATTGGTTGAGGGTTTTTGTTGTTGTTGTTTGCTATTGGGCTGTATGAGTTCTTTATATATTTTGGGTATTAATCCCTTATTAGATTTATGATTTGCAAATATGTTCTCCCATCATTAGGTTACCTTTTTATTTTGTTGATGGTTTACTTTGGTATATAGAAACTTTTTAGTTTGATGTAGTCCCATTTGTTTATTTTTGGTTTTGTTGCTTTTGCTTTTAGTATCAGATTCAAAAGTCTATCACCAAGGCCTGTGTCAAAAAGCTTACCACCTATGTTTTCTTCCAGGAGTTTTATGGTTTCATATCCTACATTCAAGTCTTTAATTCATTAATTAAAGTTAATTTTTTGTTTGTTAGAGCTGGAGGTCCAGTTTCAATCATTTTGTATTGTTGTCCAGTTTTCCAAACACAATTTATTGAATAGAGTGTCCTTTCCCTATTGTATATTGTTTTTTTCCTTGTCATAAATTATCATTAAGTTTGGTTTATTTCTAGGCTGTCTTTTCTGTTTCTTAATCAACATGTCTGTTTTTTAATGTCACGCCATACTGTTTTTAGTATTATAGCTTTGTAATATAGTTTGCAACCAGGGAACTTGAAATCTACAGCTTTGTTCTTCTTTCTCATGATTGTTTTGTTTATTCAGAGCTTTTTGTGGTTCCCTACAAATTTTAGAATTATCTCTTCTATTTCTTTGAAAAGTGACATTGGAATTTTGATAGACTTGAATTGAATTTGTAGATTGCTTTGGATAGTATAAACATTTTAGGAATATTGATTCTTCCAATCCACAAGAACAAAATATCTTTCCATTTATTTATGTCTTTTACTATTTCTTTAATTAATGTCTTGTAGTTTTCAATATACAGGTCTTTTACACACTTCGTTAAATTTATTCCTAAGTATTTTATTCTTTTTAATGTAATTATAGGCGGCATTGTTTTCCTAATTTCTCTTTCTGATAGTTTTTTATTGGTGCATAGAAATATAATAGATTTTGTATATTGATTTTGTAACTTGCAACTTTGTTTATTCTGATCAGGTTTTTGATGGCATCCTCAGGGATTTTACATATACCATGTTGTCCATAAATAGTAACAATTTTATTCTTCCTTTACGATTTGAATGTCCAAGCATTACTTTTAGTTACTACTCTTACAAGACACAATTCTTGTCTGAATCAGAATATGCTTCTATTTATCTTATGTGTTGTTATAAATAATTGCAAGTTAAATATATTCATTTCCTAGGACTGCTATAACAAATTACCACCAACCATTTGCTTAAAACAACAATGTATTCTTTCACAGTTCTGGAGGATAGAGATCAAAAATCAAATTATGGGCTATTCAACCTTGGAGAATCTGGACAAAATTATCCCTTGCCTCATACTAGCTCCTAATGATAGATGTCAATCCTGGTGTTCTTTGCTTGCAACTGCTTCATTTCAATCTCTATCTCTTTTGAGCATCATGCTGTTCTATGTATCTCTGTGTCTAAATTTCCCTTTTCTTATAAGGATACAAGTCACATTGGATTTCAAAACCTACCCTAATGACCTTATCTTAATGTGATTATATCTATAAAGACCTTATTACCCATAAGGTCGAATTCACAGGTACTGGGGCTATGACCTCAAAATATATTTGAGGACACAATTCAACCCATAACAATAAGCATCATGATAGGCAGATGCTGGGTTATGATAGCCATTCAGGTTTCATAATATGTGGCAATCTGATCAGAGCTGTCTGTTACAAGGTATAATTTTCTAACTCAGCTAAGGGTTTTAACCAAATATTTCAAAATTTATGAGGAAGAAAGACAATATAGAGGCAGGCTCCCAATCTTAGAGGGGCTCTATTGAAAGGGATCTATTGAAAAGTACATGGATAAAAAGAGGAATCTACTTTCTACTCACGGCCCAAAATTTAAGGATTAGACTGCCAGCAATAATCATGGAACTTGATTAAGAGTGTACTTTAAAAATAGAATTTCTTGCCAAGATGGCGGAGAGAGCATGAAGAAACTGTCCCCTTTGGATTGCTCTAGAATAAGGGGTAAAATTTCATTCTGGTATCAAAATGCAGTATTTGCATCACTGTGAGCACCTTTTAGAGAGACTGAATAAACAACGGGAAGTGGGCTTTCTTTGTGACTGCACCGTAGTGATTGGGGAATTCCACTTTAAAGCCCATAGGAATGTGCTGGCCTCGTTTAGTGAGTATTTTGGTGCGATCTACGGAAGCACTTCTGAGAACAATGTCTTCCTTGATCAGTCGGGTGAAGGCTGATGGATTTCAGAAACTGTTGGAGTTTATATGCACAGGAACTTTAAATCTTAACAGTTGGAATGTTAAAGAAATTCATCAGGCCGCAGACTGTCTCAAAGTGGAAGAGGTGTTCACTAAGTGTAAAATAAAGATAGAAAATTTTGCTTTTATTGCTAATCCCTCTTCTACAGAGATGTCTAGTATTGCTGGAAACATTGAATTGAATCAACAGACTTGTCTCCTTACTCTACGGGATTAAAACAGTCAGGAAAAATCAGAAATGTCTACAGATTTAGTTCAGGCAAATCCTAAACAAGGGACTTCAGCAAAGAAGTCCTCTCAAAATAAAAAGAAGAAGGCCTTCAGCTCCCGGAAAACAGGACAGAATAAAACAGTGCAATATATCCCAGTGACATTTTAGAGAATGCATCTGTTATTTTTAGATGCAAATAAATTATCCACACCTGTAATAGAACAAGTTGCACAAAGAAATGGTAATTCAGAACTCGAGTTGACATCAGTCATGGAAAACACTTTTCCAGCACAAGATACTGTGCAAACTGTTACAGTAAAATGGAAACGTGGAAAATCACAGCCAAACTGTGCTCTGCATGAACACTCTATGTCCAACATAGCCAGTGTCAAGAATTCTTATGAGCTGGAGAGCTCTGGGAAAGAGCTGGATCAGAGGTATTCCAAGGCCAAGCCAATGTGTAACACATGTGGGAAAGTATTTTCGGAAGCCAGCAGTTGGAGAAGGCACATGAGAATACATAAAGGAGTTAAACCTTATGTCTGCCACTTGTGTGGAAAGGCATTTACCCAGTGTAACCAGCTGAAAACTCATGTAAGAACTCATACAGGTGAGAAGCCATACAAATGTGAATGGTGTGATAAAGGATTTGCTCAGAAATGCCAGCTGGTCTTCTATAGTCGTATGCGTCATGGTGAGGAAAAACCCTATAAATGTGATGTATGCAATTTACAATTTGCAACTTCTAGCAATATCAAGATTCATGCAAGGAAGCATAGTGGAGAGAAGCCATATGTCTGTGATAGATGTGGACAGAGATTTGCTCAAGCCAGCACATTTACCTGTCATGTTCATAGGCATACTGGAGAAAAGCCTTATGTGTGTGATACTTGTGGGAAGGCTTTTGCTGTCTCTAGTTCTCTTATCACTCATACAGGTGAGAAACCATACATATGTGGTATTTGTGGGAATAGTTTTATTTCCTCAGGAGAGCTCAACAAACACTTTCTATCCCATACAGGAGAAAGGCCATTTATCTGCGAATTGTGTGGAAATTCTTATACAGATATTAAAAATTTAAAGAAGCACAAAACAAAAGTCCATTCCAGGGCAGATGAAATTCTAGATTATGGTATAGAGGATCATCCCTTGAGTGAACAAGATTCTATACAAAAAGACCTTTATCAGAAACATTGGATGTGAAACTTTCTGATATGACTTTACCACTATCTCTTCCACTTGGAACCGAGGACCACCACATCCTTCTGCCCGTCACAGATAATCAATCTCCTACATCAGATATGTTGTTGAGGTCAACTGTGAATGGGTATTCAGAACCACAGTTGATTTTTTTATAGCAATTATACTGACTTTGTGAGGAATATGGAATTCCTAAGATGTCTCTGGTAGTAAACATAAACTCTCTGGTAAGGTGCATATATTATATTAAATTACCATTTATTTTAAAAATAGAATTTCTTCTGCATGATTTTAGGGTAAATAAGACGCTAAAAGAAGTGTGAATCTGAAGTTAGGGAATCAGGTGGAATTTTTGGAGCAGAGAGGAGAACCAAAAGCTAAAAACCAGGTATTTAAAAAACACACATCAGTATATTTTCTGGCATTATTACTTATTTATTATTACATCTGACTTAGTCAGTAGGTCTTAAGTGCCAAAATTTCAATAAACTACCTTACTTTTATAATTTTTCCTGTTGAGGTCCTTAAAATTTAATCATCAATAATTATAGGCAATTTATTTCTAAAAATAAGAATACTAATCATTTAAAATGGCAGTGCTCTCTGACAAGTTTAGCAGGGCTGTAATTTTTTATCAAATAATATTTAAGCGCACTCTACTGTACTCTTCTTCTATCTTCTCTGATTGGACAGATGTCTCTGGTATGTCTGTAGGCATCTAAAAGTGCACAGTTAAATAAAAGGGGTGAAATAACCGATTTCTTTAAATTCATTTTTAATTACATTAACTACATTGATTGCATTTGCCCACTAAATGTGTATTGTTTATTTCATATCTATAATGTCTCGTATTATGCACTCATATAATGGACTTTTGTAAGAATATTTTCTTTAGAAATACTTATATTTTCTTTTTAGTTGTATTGTGAGAAAAAAGTTATTTGAATTAATAGTCAGTAAAATTCATGAGTACTCATCTGATTGCTAGTTAAAAATATTAAAAATATTCAGCCAAGTAATTTTTAAAAATATTTTTTCTGTCTTCACTCTGTTAATTTTCATAACAACCATATGGATTAGTTAATATTAATCTCATTTTTAAGATGAGAAAACTGAAACATAGGGAGATTAAATAATGTTCTCACAGTAAGTAAGAATTGAATTCAGAATATGAATTTATTCCATTAGCCCCCACAATCTAGCTTCTCAACCTGTTCACTGTCTCTCTTAGTTTGTAAAATGTGTTTCCAAGACAATATATCAAGACTGAATGGAGGTGTTTAAAGGATGCGATGATATTGCATTTTAAAAGTTAAAAAGTTATTTTGAAATAGATGAAGTAAAATTGATATTTTTGTAATGGAAAACATGAGAATATTCTCTTGCAGCATAAGAATCTGTGAGTTGAGTTAAGAGGTTTATAAAGTTATACCTAAACATCTTTATTTACCTAAGTGTAGTTATTGGAGAACAAAGTATTTCAAAGATAAATACTTTTTAATATTCATTATTTATTTATTTATTTATTTATTTATTATTCATTTTTTCATTTACTTATTGCTGGTTTTCCTAGTATTTATTTATTTTTTAAGATTTTAATTATGTATTCATGAGAGACAGAGAGAGAGAGAGAGAGGCAGAGACACAGGCAGAGGGAGAAGCAGGCTCCATGCAGGGAACCCGATGTGGGCCTCGATCCTTGGGCTCCAGGATCATGCCCTGAGCTGAAGGCAGATGCTCAACCGCTGAGCCACCCGGGCTGCCCTTTACTAGAATTTATAATACCAGAAGCTGACAATTGGAAATGGAGATGTTTATTCATTCAGTAAATGTATATTGAATAACTTATTTCAATTCATAACTTAAATACTAGGAAACATTAAGAATAAGTAAACAGCAAAAAATATATAAGTAAGCAGTAAATCAAGTTGTTAAATAAAATATATATTTGTGTTATCATACAATACTTAACACCAAAATATTAGAAATATATAAGAGAGAGGAAAGATGGATTCTCTGGTGGTACCAGGGATGTCTACATACACACAGTCACAACACACATGGAAATAGCATCCCAAAATAAAGACAGCAGCTTATGGGAATGTCTCAAAGCCAATAAGAGCATGTCACAGTTACTTGTGTGATTTTTCTCTCATCCATTTTCTGCCTTTCCTTACTCTTGTTTGTATCACAAAGGTCTACCCCTTTCATGTTCTCAGGTGCACTTTCTCACTGGCTCTGATCACATTCAGCCAGTGGAAAGCACTGGAACAAGACCAGAAGGTGGAGAAGCCAGGATATTTCTTCCATTTTATCTGCATCAGATCAGAAATTATTTTGCTGATGGCTCCAGCTCCTGCTTGACATCTATCTTCATATGTTTCCAGTTCACTTTAGAACACTTAGTATCCTAGACTCTGGGAACATAAACTCTTCCCTTTTTCTCTTTGTTCCTCATCATGGTAGCTGTTTTTGTTACTAACCTGAAGTACACTTTATCCTCCTCTTTTTACCTTTCAGGCACTCCCAACAATCTTTCACTGAACATATTTAGAATGAGGTTTGTGAATTAGTTCACTCAGGGACAAAGTATAAAAAGAAAAATGGCAAACAGGTTTGGCAAAGGAAATTGAAAAAAAAAAAAAAAAGTAAAGAGCCAAGAAAGCCATGCCATGAAAACCAAGAATAGTACATGGAGGAATTGTTGTCACTGCACAACAGCTAGTGAAGACAAAGTCTGAGAAATTGTTATTGTTTTAGAAATAAGGAGATTACTGGTACTGGAAGGAAAGAGAGTTAAGTTTGGGAAGGAAGTTTAGGAGAAATCAGAAGTTTGAATGTTTACTAAATAAAGATGAGAGAAGGAGCTGGGCCAAAAAAAATCCAGTGATCAACAAAAAGTGTTAATGGCTGAAAATCAACTTGTATGCTTTCTCTCTAGTGTTTCTCAGGTGCCTGGGTACAGAGGAATTAGACTTCAATTGTAAAGATGATCTACATTGCACATGTTACATACAAACCCATAAAGGAGAAGCTATTGCAGATTCCCAAAAATGTAGATCAAGTGACTAGTTGTAGATCTAAGATGGGAATGTGAGGGGGTTAATAACATGGAATAAAATGGTGATTACATGAGGCTGAAGTATCACCATATATATTTCATATTACAGTAAAGATATTTAGGTCACCAGTTAAATGTAACCCTACATACCTATAATACCTAAGAGAAAAATGCCAATATTTTTGAGGATGTTTTAAGGCACAGTGAAAGCTATGAAAGAAGCAATCTTTGAAAGAAATCCAAGTTTTAGTGAAACCTAAGACCGATATAAGACCATCTATGAAGAGACTATGAGTGGAGGCATATTTATGTATGATTGAATGGTGGCCCTGTTTTCCACCATGTTGTGGGTTCTGGGAGTGTTAGCAGTTGAATGATGAATTCAGAGTTCAGCATTATAAAAGCAATGTGAGAAAGAATAACAGGAAAAAATACAGTGCCTAACAGTCTGCTTTTGGAAGTGGAAACAAAGAGAACAGGTATGTAAGGTACATTTAACTGGTAGATCTATCTACCTCAAGTTTCCAAATATCTGTGATAAGTGTTGAATACTAGGGAGTCTTTTATGCCTTTTAATTTTAAAAGTTTTTTTTTAATTTTTATTTATTTATGATAGTCACAGAGAGAGAGAGAGAGAGAGAGAGAAAGAGAGAAAGAAAGAGAGAGAGGCAGAGACATAGGCAGAGGGAGAAGCAGGCTCCATGCACCGGGAGCCCGACATGGGACTCGATCCTGGGTCTCCAGGATCACGCCCTGAGCCAAAGGCAGGTGCTAAACCGCTGCGCCACCCAGGGATCCCTTAATTTTAAATATTCATATTGATTTCCCTTACTCTAGCCTAATTTCCTAAATTTTTGAAAACTTGTGCATAAGTGAGACAGTCAGTTTTAATCATTCTAAAGAATTTTCATTCTTCCCTATGTCAGAATTTAAAGAGTGATAATACATCTTTATAAATTTGGTGCTCACAAAGAAAATTAAAAATCTCAGGAAAGAATTTTAAACGGGAACAATAAAGCTTTTTCTCTACTCAAATTTGAAGTGTTTTCAAGGCTGTTTCATTAAGGTCAACTCTTCCCTTATGTATCATACATAGGTTACAGATAAATGCTTACGAAAGAAAAAAATATTATACTATCTTAATTACAGACTTGTGAATTCAATTTTATTTTGATTCATAAAGATAGCAAGATGTTAGTTATTATTTTTACATTTCATTCTGTCTGTATCTAATTTTTTTAATTTTTTTTAAATTTTTATTTATTTATGATAGTCACAGAGAGAGAGAGAGAGAGGCAGAGACACAGGCAGAGGGAGAAGCAGGCTCCATGCACCGGGAGCCCGACGTGGGATTCGATCCCGGGTCTCCAGGATCGCGCCCTGGGCCAAAGGCAGGCGCCCAACCACTGCGCCACCCAGGGATCCCTGTATCTAATTTTTAAACAAACTTGGTGAACCTTGCCGCTTGTTATTCCTAGATAAGGTCTCCTTTTGTCAGGTCTTGCTGTTTGTAAAGAAGGCTAATTTACTGAATACTGGCCAAACTGAAATATGCTGCAAAGTATGCAGTACAACTATTGCAGCTGTTTTTAAAAGATTTTATTTATTTATTTTCAAGAGAGAGAGCACAATACAGAGAGCAGGAATGGAGGGTGGATAGGGAGAGGCAGAGGGAGAGGGAGAAGTAGACTCCTTGTTGAGCAGGGCTCAATCCCAGGACCCTGAGATCATGACTTGAGCCAAAGGCTCATGTTTAACTAACTGAGCCACCCAGGCATCCCCACTGCAGTTATTTAAAAAATATTTTTCTAATAGTATTTATTTATTTTTTTATTTATTTTTTATGACAGTCACAGAGAGAGAGAGAGAGAGAGAGAGAGAGAGAGAGAGAGAGGCAGAGACAGAGACACAGGCAGAGGGAGAAGCAGGCTCCATGCACCGGGAGCCCGACCTGGTATTCGATCCCGGGTCTCCAGGATCGCCCTGGGCCAAAGGCAGGCGCCAAACCTCTGAGCCACCCAGGGATCCCCTAGGTGGATATATAAATTTTAAATCATATATATTTGCATATAAATATTATTAACAATAATAAAAAGTAACAATAATTTGGACTATTAACATATACCAGCCACTTTAAATTATTCCTATTAATTTTCAGATGATTAGATCTTTATATTAATTAAATCTGATTTAATGAAATGTTCTTTACTGAGTTTAGCAAATAGAGGGGATTAATGAAATTCCTCCACTTTGATCATCAAAGATATGACTGTAACCCAACTTATTCTCTGTTGAATAAAATAACAATAGAGATCTACTAGTAATCAAATAGTTTAATACAGAATTAAAATAAGACATTGAAAAACCAAACCCTTTTGCAAATACCATATGATTTCACTCATGTGGAATTTAAGCAACAAAACAAATGATCATAGGGGAAAAAAGAGATAGTCAAACCAAGAAATAGACTCTGTTCTATAGACAAAAAACTTATGGTTACCAGAAAGGAGGTAGATAGGGGGATGAATTAAATAGATGATGATAACTGAGGAAGGTACTTCCTTCCTGAGCACCAGGTTGTGTATATAAGTGTTGAACCACTATATTTTACATATGCAACTAATATTACACTGTTAACTAAGTGGAATTTTAATTAAAGCTTAATAAAGTAAAAGAAGGTTTACACAAGAATAAAAGAATACAGGAAAATCCCCAAGTTTTTGTGACTTAATGTAATAGAAATTTATTTCTCCCTTAATTAAACTTAAAAGCAGGTGCTGCTGGGACACCCGGGTGGTTCAGTGGTTGAACATCTACCTTCAGCTCAGGGCGTGATCCTGGGGTCCTGGGATGGAGTCCTGTGTGAGGCTTCTCTCTCTGCCTATGTCTCTGCCTCTCCCTGTGTTTCTCATGAATGAATGGATAAAATCTTTAAAAAAAAAAAAGCAGGTGCTCTTTATCTGTAGCAGGAATGACAGAGTCTTTTGAACTGTATCTCAGTAATTTGGACATGGAATTTTTTAAGCTTATTTATTTATTTATTAATCAGAGAGAGAGAGAGAGAGAGAGGCAGAGGGAGAAGCAGGCTTCATGCAGGGATTCTGATGTGACACTCATTTGGGACTCCTGGATCATGCCCTGAGCCAAACACAGATGCTTAACCCCTGAGCCATCCAGGCATCCCTGGACATGGAATTTTTCAGAATTTCTGATATATTCAAATGGTTGCTTCCATGTTTTTCATCAACAACTAGTGGGCACAAAGGAAATAGCTTGAAGAAGATAAATTCACAGCTTATCATCTTAAAGATAGAAAATTGACATTCTGATGCTTAGTTTTTAAATTGAGAGGATATTCTATGTAGAAACAAGGAGTAAGAAATATAGTATTTGGTTAGTTCAGTAGTTTGAGGCAAATCTTTATATTATAGAAGGGGGCACACATCTTTTCTCAACATCTAGTTGCCTCTGGCACAAGGAGAATTCTGAGACTTAAGAATGGATGTATTTTTAAAAAGGAAACATTTTTTTAGAGCAGGAGATAGAGAGACAGGTGAAGGGCAGAGAGAGAGGATGAGAGAGAATCTTAGGCAGACTTCACACCCAGCATGGGGCCTGACTCACAGTTTAATTTCACAGCCCTGAAATCATGACCTGAGCAGAAATCGAGAGTTGGACCCTTAACCGACTGAGCTAGTTGCCCCTAGAATGTATATGCCCCTATGAATGCCCCTAGAATGTATGTTTGATAATTTTAACACCTGGACTTTTGTTAGGAACGATTTATTTATTTATTTTAGATACTGGGGGTGGAAGGGCAGAGGGAGAAGGAGAGAGAAACAACAGAAGACTCCCTGCTGAGTACAGAGCACCACAGAAGGCTCAGTCTCATGGCTCTGAGATCATGACCCAAGCTGAAATCAAGGGTCAGAGGCTGAACTGACTGAGACACCCAGGTGCCTGTACTACATCTGGACTTTCTGAAGCAAATGAGTAATCAAAGAAAGTGAGATCAAGATGCTTATAATTAAAATGTACTAATTTGATTGGACACAGGCCTTTCTCAAAAGATAAAACATTGATGGTACATAGAATTTGGCAAAGCAAAAGTTGTGCAAACTGTTTAGTCCAAGACTTGAAATATAAGATTTGCCTGACTTACCCAATCACAGCAGTGGTATTCAGAATTTTCTTGTTACAGGGAAAAAATGTGGTAATGGCACTCAAGAGGACAGGCTTACAATCCTAAGAAGTCCCTGTTATTTCACTCATTGATCTCCAGTGGCTGCCTGACTGGAAATATACATTACAGGAAGCTGATGGAACTGCCAAAGTGATGGAGAAGCAAGGGGCTCAGTGTTTCCAATGACATAATGAAGATATACACAGTCAAAGGGAATTAGGTAGCACCACATCAATAATATAAATCAGATAATTAAAAACATTTTCATTTTATTTTATAAAGCATGAGGCTTTACTTTATATCACAACTCTTGCAGGATTAAATTCTCAGAGTATTGTAAGGATTTCAAACTTCTTTAGGCTAATTTGGATGAAATTAAACACATACATCATTGTAAAAAATATCTCCCAAATGATTGTGAACTTTGGAAATGAGAAAGAGATTAATGGTAATGTATTTCATATTTGTGTTCTCTCTGTAATGGTTCAATTATTTTCCTATGAAGAATTTATTATTTCTACCCAACAGACATCGGTCAGACTTTTAGTAGACATTGCTGAAAGTAGTATAAAAAATGACTTCCAAGTACAATAAATTTAACAGTTATTATTTTTCTCATTGTCTAAGTGACAGACCTAATAACCCGTGTCAAAATAACAGGAAAAACTAGAGAGGTAGTACACAAGTCTTGTTGTGGCTCAAAAGTTATGATTAACAGTTAGTGACAAATGAAAGCAGGAAAAAAGTTTGAAGAAAAGTGTAAGATTGACAGAAGGAAGTTCATTAAACACATGGCAATCATTTTCTTCAGAAAATCAGTGAGCATCAAAGACAGTCCACAATGGAAAACTAGTGACTTAGCAAATATGTTATTGCCAGTCTAATCTATTAATAATCAAAGCACTAAAAGACAAACTAAAGATACATTGCAATTATTTAATTTCTGGTACTGGTGTATTTTTAAGAGTGGATAGAGAAGCAAAAAACATGCATAACTATGTAAAGTCATTATCAGATATTTTCCTTTTGATTTTATTAAGTAAACATTTTTTAAAGATTTTATTTACTTATTCGTGAAAGATACACACACACACACACACACACACACAGAGGCAGAGACATGGGGAGAGGGAGAAGCAGGCTCTCCATAGGGAGCCTGATGAGGCCCCAATCCTGGCACCCCAGAATCATGCCCTGAGCCAAAGGCAGATGCTCAACCACTGAGCCTTCCAGGCATCCCATCTCCTTCCTTTTTAAGAAGAAAAATAAAGATATAAATTGTTCAGAATCCTTTGGTTGAATCCATTGACTATGTTGTCATATTTAAAATTGATCATATATATATATATATGCGTCTCTGTCAATACCAGAAGTTCGCAAAATTTCCCATAAAGCACCAGATTGTATAAATTATGTTCAACCTTGAGAACATATGGTTCTGTTGCAAGTTTTCTACTCTGCTCTTGTAGCATAGAAGCAGCCACCGACATACTTGAACAAAAGGGTGTGGATGTTTTACAATAAAACTTTATTTACAAAAACAGACCACCAGCCAGTTTTGGAAGCTATTCTGTTCTATTGATCTTTATTGTCTTTATGTCAATTTCAGAGAATTGATGTGTTAATAATATTGTCTTCCAATACATGAAGAAGTATTAATTCTTTAAATTCTCTCAGAAATATTTGTAGTTTTCAGTATGCTTTTCTTGCATGTATATTGTTAACTTTAACCACAATTATCAGACTTTCTGATACTATTTTAGAGTATTCTTATTTTATTTTCCAGATTTTTGTTGCTAACAAATAAAAATACAAATCAACATTGCATCTCAGGATAGGTTAACAACCTTATTATTTCTGGCAGTTTCTTTGTGGATTCCTTAGGATTTTCTACAAAAGCACATTATCAGTGAATAAAGACAGTTTTACTTATTCTTTTCCCATCTATGTGTTAAATAGACTGGAAAATACTTCATCCTTCATTGTTACATGTGATATGACGGACATATCTTTCAAAAATTCCATTTATTAGGGTGAGGGAGTTCTTTTTTATTCCTTGTTTGCTGAGAGTCAAAATGCTTTTTCTATGCTGGTTGAGTATATCATATTGTTTTGCCTCTTTTCTTCTGTAAGATGTTCAATTACATTGATACATACTAGAATATTAAAACTAATCTTTCAATCATATGATAAACCTTATTTGCTGTGTCATCATTTGTTATATTGCCAAATTTCATTAGGTAATATTATGTTTATAAGAAATATTCAAGATATCTTTCCTTGCAATATCTTTACTTTTGCTTCTGATTTGGGTATCAGGGTAATACTGGGCTGTTAGAAACTATTGGGGAAGTTCCCTTTCTTGTCTACTTTATGAAAAATGTGGGCAAGATATGCATAATTTCTTTCTCAAAGGTTTGATAAAACTTGATACTGAAGCCATCAAGACTTAGATTTTTCTTTGTGGCAAAACTTCTTGTTATAAATTGACTTTCTAAAAAAAATAAAAAATAAAAAAAATAAATTGACTTTCTATGTTAGTTTAGAGCTATCTAGATTTTCTCTTTCTTCTTAAGTTGGTGATTGTGATTCGTGTCCTTTTGAGAATTTATTATTTTTATCTAAGTTGTTGAATTTAGATGAAAGCAGAAAATATGTTCTTAATATTTTCCTGTTATTCTTGTAATGTCTATAGTAAGACTAAGAGCAAAGATCATTTTTTCTTTCCTATTTTTTATGTAGCTCTCTTTTATTTCTCTAGATTTTAAAGTGTAAGCTTATATAATTGATCATTACTTTTCTTCTCTTCTAATGTAAGCATTTAATCATAAAATTTAATCTAACTCCTTAGCTACATCCCATATATTTTCATGAATTATATAGTCACTTTCATTTACTTCAAATTATTTACTAATTTATCTGATGATATTTTATCTGATCCATGAGTTATTTAAAATTTTAAACTTCTAAGTATTTAGGGATTCTCAAGTATCTTTCTTTTTTTAATTCAAATTATTTTAATTTGTGTGATTTCAATACATTTAAATGTATGAGACTTTTATCATGTCTCATCTTTTTTTTTTTTTTCCCCATGTGAACTTGGAAAGCATGTACATTCTGTTATTTTGGGCTGAGCTATTTCATAAAAGTTAATTATATAAAGTTGGTTGATAATGTGTTTTAATTCTTTTATATCTTAATTGATTTTGTGTCTATAAATTTGTTAAGACATATTAATCTCAATACTTGGTCAATTTTGGTGAATGTTTTAAGTACATTTTTAAGGTACTTTCTGTACATTGAACACTATAAAACATTGATGAAGAAAATTTTAAAAAGGCACATAAATGGAAAGCCATTCAGTGTTCATAGATTAGAAGAATTAATATTGCTAAAATTTTTATGGTGCCCAAACTGATCTACAGATTTAATGCATTCCTATCAATATCCAATGCATTCTTTACAAAAATAGAGAAAAAAACAGTCCTAAAATTCATACAGAACTACAAGAGATCCTATATAGCCAAAGTGATCTTGAGCAGGAAGAATGAACTAGACACATAACGTTCTTTGATTTAAAATTCATAGTAAACAAAACAGTGTGATACTGGCATAAAAGCATACATACCTATTAGTGGAATAGAATACAGAGTCCAGATATAAGTCCACACATTTATGACTAAATCATCTTTGACAAGATTGCCAAGGCTATACAATAGAGAAGACAGTCTCTTTAATAAATGGTGTTCGGAAAATTGGATATACCCATGCAAAAGAATGAAATCAGATCCTTGTATTTTTTTAAAGATTTTATTCATCTAGAATGGATAAAGAAGATGTGTTTTATGTATACAATGGAATATTCCTCAGCCATTAGAAATGACAAATACTCACCATTTGCTTCGACGTGGATGGAACTGGAGGGTATTATGCTGAGTGAAATAAGTCAATCGGAGAAGGACAAACATTATATGTTCTCATTCATTTGGAGAATATAAAAATAGTGAAAGGGAATAAAGAGGAAAGGAGAAAAAATGAGTGGGAAATATCAGAAAGGGAGACAGAACATGAGAGACTCCTAACTCTGGGAAATGAACTAGGGGTGGTGGAAGGGGAGGTGGGCGGCGTGGGGGTGACTGGGTGGCGGGCACTGAGGTGGGCACTTGACAGGATGAGCACTGGGTGTTATTCTATATGTTGGCAAATTGAACACCAATAAAAAATAAATTTATATATAAAAAAAGATTTTATTCATCTATTCATGAGAGACAAGAGAGAGAGAGAGAGATACATAGACACAGGCAGAGAGAGAAGCAGGCTCCATGCAGAGAGTCCTACGTGGGACTCGATTCTGGGTCCCCAGTATTACACCCTGAGGTAAAGGCAGCGCTAAACCGCTGAGCCACTGGGGCTGTCCAGATCCTTGTCTTATACCATAGTAACTCAACTCATATAAAATCAACTCAAAATGGATTACAGACTTGAAACTGTGAAAGTACTAGAGGAAAACTTAGGGAGAAAGCTCCTTGACATTGATGTTGTCAAAGAGTTTTTGAATATCACACCAAAATCACAAAAAAAAAAAAACAAGAGAAAAAATAAACAAGTAGAGTTGCACCAAACTAAAACAACAACAACAACAACAACAACAAAACCAGGTAGGTCTGAAGTTTTTCAAAATATTTCTTATAGGCTGCACACTGCTTCTTTCTATACCAGTCTGCCTCCACAGATAACTGGAATAAATTGATTCATTATTTTTCAAGGCAGTGACCTATTTTCCTTTAAAGACTTTATTTATTTATTCACAAATAAATAGAAATAAATAGACGAAAAGATACAAAACACACCAGCAGTTTAGATGCTTGACTTCATAATGCAAATTGTATTTTGACAATTTATTATCTTAGCCAGTCTATTATGGAAAAATTAATTTTGATCAGATAAGTGAAACCCTTACTATTTGAAATTAGCCTGGAGTGGAAAAAAAAAAAAAAGCTGCTTTCCACGGCACGTCAGTTTTATATGGAGGGGATGAACATTACTTGTCTATGGTTTCCTTTGTTCTTTCTCTGAATCCATTGCTGAACTTACTTTCAGATGAGACGAAAGAGAGAGGCAGAGACACAGGCAGAGGGAGAAGTAGGCTTCATGCAAGGAGCCCATTGTGGGACTTGATCCCGGGACTGGGATCATGCCCTGAGCCAAAGGCAGATGCTCAACTGCTGAGCCACCCAGGTGTCCCACAAGGCAGTGTCTTAAATGGATTCCATGAAGTTGTTTCTCTCTTCCTTTCTTCATAAAAGATTTTTTAAAAGTTAGGTAATGTTGATGTATTCTATAAGAGAGTCTTTAAGACAGATGTTTAAAAGGCTGTGACTTGGGGATTTCTGGGTGGCGCAGTGGTTTGGCGCCTGCCTTTGGCCCAGGGCGCGATCCTGGAGACCAGGGATCGAGTCCCACATCAGGCTCCCGGTGCATGGAGCCTGCTTTTCCCTCTGCCTCTCTCTCTCTCTTTCTCTCTCTGTGACTCTCATAAATAAATAAAAATTAAAAATAAAATAAAATAAAAGGTTGTGACTTTTCTACTGAGTCATTCAATAAGTGACCCAGTATAAAGGTCACTTTATACTTTGTGCTCCAAGTTTTAAGAAGTCTGCCTGAAAGAGCTCATGAATTCTTACCTTTTCTCATTTGGATGAACAGTATACAAAGAATTTATTTTCCTCATCCATAATGTTATTATAATAATTTTATCAAGCACACTTCCTAGAAAACATGATGTCTAATTGATTTTTTAATAAAATTTTATTCTAATTACAAAGTAAATAGATAAACTTTCAAAAGCCTTGGGAAAATAAATAAAAACTTCAAAGATTTTTTCTAATGTTAAGCTAGTTAAATTGATAGACCAAATTTAATATTGGTTAATTATGGCATATATCATTTTGGTCTCTATTTCTGTATTTGCATTTCTCTTTCAGAGTATACAACCGACCAAACACATGCACACACACACACACACACACATACATGCACATAACTACTTCTTGAGCAGAACAGATAGTAATAATAAGCAGCACGTAATGGATAGTTACTATATGTCAGAAACTGCATTAAATGCTTTACAAATGTAATTCATACACAACTTATTAATATAAAACCCATTTTTATCCATCTTCTAGAGACAATAAAATTGAAGCTTGAAAAAATTATATATCAGCCATATTTATATATTCATAAATGCCTCAGCCATGATTTAAAACCAGCTCTATCTCTTCATAACATTTGTTTGGGTTATTAGTTATTATTATTATTATTATCCAAATTAATTAGACAATCTTCAAAAATAAAACTTAGCTTCTCTGTACTTCCTTTTATATGCACTTAGGTTTTCCCTGTTTGTTTCTTTATTATTATGTAGCATTTGGCAATAAACCTCATGATAGGGCATTTCTGGATATATAATCTGATTATGACTTTATAACAAATTAGTTTAATTTTGGGATCACATGTAAATAATTTTATACAAATGCCATACTGACTAGCAGAAAATGTATACTATTCCCATTAATGTCAATACATACTGGTTCAAGTTTTCAAATCTTACTCACCCAAATAGCAATAATATACTATATGTTTATAATATATGTTTTAGACACACACATAATATGACTACTCCTTTGCCTCTAAACATGAATATCTTAAGCATCTTCATGCTTTGCTTATTTACATTAAAGTATATTTGAGTTTACATTAAAGTGTATTTGATTTTATTAAGAAACTAGGGTATGCTAGGGAATAAGGAAAGGACTGGTGTGAAAAGAATTATGTGTAGCTATAAAAGAGTAACATGAAGATCTTTGTAGTAATCAATGTAGTGATATAATATTTTCAAGCAACTTCATATTCTGAGATTCTGGGTGGATATAAATTTGTGGGGAGAAGTATTATTCAATCCTTTAGAGTAGTCTGCCTCTATTCTTGCCAGAATTCTATTCCCTACTGGCTCTGCCACTTTGGTTGCTCTCCAGTGCCGTCAAAGAATTATTTTTGTAGTATACAATTTTTACTATTGTTTTAGGGTAAACGGTAAGTCTAATAATACAAGCTATCTTTCCATGAAGAGAACTGGACTTACCATCCAATTTTCCTTTTCTCAAAAGTTCTTGAGAGCTACTTGGTGGTCTCTGACATCTATCAGGTACATTTTCCAGAGTATGTTGTACAATGTAATGCATGTGATAAAAGCTCAAATAATGCTAGATTAGGTGCATCTATGCATGTATACATTACTGAATTAAAATATTACATTATAGTGGTGTGCTTGTGTCTTTGTCTGCCAGAAAACTGAATATATTTTTGTATACATGGTGCCTTATTCAACATCTTTTATAAACATCCGGTTTATAAAAGAGTGCACGAAATATTAATAAATGAGTTTGCAGTTGGATGACCAAGAAAAGAATTATAATGAACTCTATATTATCAAGACATAAAGAACCTACTCAGATTTATAAAAGCAAGAAGAAAGCAAAGAATAAGATTTGAGTCTGATTCTAGGATAACTAATTATTTTAATAAGAATAACAATTTAATAAACACCAACCACATACCAGACAATATGATAATTACATTATCACATTGTATGTACTGCATGTTTTTCATGTTGGCAATCTGGCAATTAATAATGCTGCATTGTATATTTATTTGCAAGCTATTAACAGATTAGATATTAAGAGTTCTCATCACAAGAAAAACAATTTGTAACTATGTAAGGTGATGGATGTTAACTCCACTTATTGTGGTGATCATTTTGCAATGCGTCCAAATATCAAATGGTTATGTTGTAATGATATAACATTATGTGTCAAGTATACTACAATTATAGTATATACATATCTTTGGTTAAAGAATACATTCCCTATAGCTTAAATAGAAGTGAGTAGAGTTGTAGATTATTTGCCTCTAATATATTAATAGTTGATAGCTGAACTGAAAAGTCTGGCTCCAGGCCAGATCCTATGTGTGGTCTTTCAGGACTGACCACAGGCAATTATAAAGGGTTTGCCTGACAGGCCTCATGAAAGAAAGCTGTGTTCATCACACCAAACATGGTACACAGGCATGTGTCATGCCTGAAACCAGTCTTTTTAGTCTCTGAAAGGAGTTACAGTCAAGGATTCAGGTCTCCTTGCATAGATCATACTCTCATGCATAGCTGCATTTATAGCAAATGTGCCTCCACTCAGAGGCCTCTTCCTCAGATGCCTCTGCTGGACTTCCTTATAGAGGGAGAGGAAGGGAACATTTTAAATATTGTAGCATAATTTTTTTATTGTCTTTATGGTCCAGTATGAAACAACAAATACATGGACCACTGGTACATGTTTCCACTGGTACTTTGTTCGATATTTTTTTGCAGTTATTCTCTTACATAATGCACTGGAATATTAAGCTTTGCCATCTTATTAATAAACTTGTGCTGATTCTACTATTAAAGGAAATAAAATTACTAACATAAAGGGGAAAAAACTGAGATGTTGTATATAAATCCAGAAACTATTTTCCAAACTGTTTCCCAAATCTATTTTTATACCCTCAGATATGATTCCTTTTAAGTAATTGCTAAATTAAAACTTTCTTTAGTTCCTGCTTTCTCCTTTGGATACAATTTACATATATATTTTATATATGTATATTATGTGCATGTATACATTTATGTATATGTATGAATATGTATGCCAATACTGATATCCCACCAAAGTCAGAAATTCTGATGTAAGAACAATGTAGAATAAATAAGAATCTAATTTCTGGGCCAATTTTATTATTATTTTTAAGCTTGTGTGAAGGTTTTCTCCTTTTTTTCCCTTTTTTAGAATTTTTTTTATTTGAGAGAGAGAGAGTGCACAGGCAAGGGGAGGGGAAAAGCGAGAGGGAGAAGGAGACTCTTGCTGAGAAGGTAGCCCAATGTGGGGCCCAATCTCAGGACCCCAGGATCATGACCTGAGCCAAAGCCAGACAATTGACCAACAGAGCCACCCAGACACCTTTTCTGGGCCAGTTTTAATAAATGGATTAGAGACAGATAATTTATTCATAAAGACCTTTTTTTCCCCAAGCACTATTATATAGGAGTTTCTTATTCCTGCCCAAGATCTATTTATTTGAAAAATGCATTACTGGAACATTGAACAGGAATAACTTACTTTAATATTCTACAAAATTTCTGAAACACTTCTATGAAGGTGTTTCTCTTGACCTATACATTTTCCAGACCAATTAAGCATTACAATTAAAAATATATACCTTCATGCATATAATATGTTGATATATCTTTATTCAAAGACATAAGCAATACAAAGATAGTACAGTAAAACAAAATAAAATTATCTTTTTAATATTACATGCATTTTCTATTCTTTTAATCTAGAAAAAAGATATTCTTTTGTTCTTTTTATTCAACTCATCCAGAATCATGGTGTTTTTTTTTAATTATTATATCAGTGGAAAAATGAAAAGGTTTTTATTTCAGCCTTTGATTTTCAAATTTCTCCAGAAAAAAACAAAAACAAAAAACCCTGATTAAATGAAAAACTGCTGTCATTAAATGTCCCTCTATTAACTAAGCTGAAACAAACTTTAAAAAAATCATTTATATTATCTCAGTCACTTTTTAAAACATTCTATAAATAATGTATTATTCTAAATTTCAACCTAAAGAAGAAAGAAATATCCCAACTACATCTGAACTAGAATATTCAGAATTAGTAGTTTGTGTATTAAATGAACTCACTTGCTATTATTTCACGCATCCTACTCCATGGATAGAGATATATGGATATTTATACATACATAAAAATATATAATGTTATGCACATATGTACATATATGTGCATGTGGTAATTTATAATTATTTAAATGACAGTTCAGAAGCAAAAGGATGCAAAGAGAACCCACATATTATTTGGGTTTTTGTGTTTCTACTTGTAAATCTAAAATGAGATAGAAATTGACAGAAATATTTCCATTGTAAATTTACAGTCTTATTTATACTAATTAAATACATGTAAACTTTCCTGGCATAACCATTATAAAAATTCTTGAATATTTCAACATACCATGATAATAGGTATTTATTTGTTTGAGTATAAAACAATGGGACTGATTTCCAGTATCCATGGAAGATATCAAACATGTTACTAATGCCATTATTAAAGATTTCTTTTATGGGGGCACCTGGGTGGCTAAGTGGTTGAGTGTCTGCCTTTGGTTCAGGTTGTGAAACCGGGGTCCTGGGATCACATCCCACATCAGACTCCTTGCAGGAACCCTGCTTTTCCCTCTGCCTATGTCTCTGCCTCTTTCTGTGTGTCGCTCATGAATAAATAAATAAACTCTTGAAAAAAGATTTCTCTTATGGTTTTGTCAAATGGTGAGGAATCAAATAATCTGTCTTTATTTACTCTTAAAAAATTGAAAGACTTACAATACAAGATAACTTTCTAGGGAATACATTGTGGTAATTTTTTTACTATAAAAATTTTTAATAACACAATAAATCCCTGTAGAAAGAAAAGTGTTTTGTTATGCCTGGGATATTTCATAAAAGAGGCAGAAAAATATTTTCCTTCAGGTTAGTCCAATGACATGACTGAAATTTCATCTTTTCAAACAAGTATCATCCTCTGTTATGTGATAAGAAGGAGCAAAATAAATATAAATAACATGTGATGGTATCTATTATATATGTGTGTGTGTCTATTTGCAAACAAATGTGTGATATAGAAAATAGACAAAAATTTTTCCAAAGGAAAATGTTTTAAACATTTGAATGTGGCCATTTCTGATTCATTTCAGCATTTGCTATTAAAATCACATAAGATAACAAATAATTTAGGATCACTTGGGTCGTTCAGTCACATTAGCACCTGCCTTTGGCTTAGGTCATGATCCCAGGGTCCTGGGATCAAGCTCTGCAGGGAGCCTGCTTCAACCCCTCTCTCCCTCTACCTGCCACTCCCCCTGCTACTGCTGCTCTCTCTCTGTGTCAAATAAATAAACAAAATCTTTAAAAAAGAAGATAGCAAATAATTTAATAGAGTTATTTTCTTTTGTCAAGAAAATATTTGGTTTACATATATGAAGACATAAAGTGTCAAGCTGTAAATCGTATTCAAATAAATATCACACACTATCATTTGAATTAACGATTGAAGAAATATAGGCTTACAACGGAGAAGTGAACCATTTTGTGAATGGAGAAATTTAATCTTGCTAGATATGGCTCTCTATAAAAGTCCCTTTCTTCCATTAGGCCAATGCCTCATTTTAGATTTAATGCAAATTGCAGTTTGGTAGTGGGATAACTCTATTTTATATTCCCATTAATTACACAGTTTTTAAAATTTATTACAATAAATGTTGAAGAAGTATTTAACAATACCCACTATTCTTTCATTATCAAAACTCATCAAACTGAGGTTTGAAGGGAAATTTTCAATCTAATAAAGAATAGTTGTGAAAACCCCACAATTAATATCATACTTAATGTTGAAATAGTGTTTCCTTCTCAATTAGGAACAAGTGAATGACATCTTCTCTCATAACTTCTAATCAACAATATCCTGAATGTTTTAGCCAGGGCAATTAAGCAAGAATAAGAAATAAAATGAAAAAAAAAAGAAAAAGAAATAAAAGGCATCCAAATTAGAAAAGAAGTCTATCTCTCTTTGTGGATTATATGATCTTGAATGTAGAAAATTCTAGTGAATCCACATAGAAAACTAATCAAACTAATAAATTCAGCAAAGTTTCAGAATATAACATCAACATACAAGATCAGTTGTTTTCTCTGTACTAGCAATATGCAATCCAAAAATAAAAATTTAAAATTTATTTATAGTAGTATTAAGAATAAAATACTTACAATATAAAAATTAGAAAGTAATAAAAAATTAAAATAAATTCAAAGCTTGGACTCTGACAACTAGAAAATATTGAAAGAAAATTAAAGAAGGCCTATATAAATGTAAAGATATCCCATGTTCATAGATTGTAAAACTTATTGTGATTAAGATACAAATACATCTCAAATTAATCTATGGATTTAATGTAATCTCAATGAAAATATCAGTTGGCTATTTATTTTTTGCAGATATTAGGAGTGGATACTAATATTTATATGGGATTTTAAGGGAACCAGGATAGGCAAAGCACTCTTGGAAAAGACCAAAGTTGAAAGGACTCACACTTCAAATTTCAAAACTTACAACATCACAATAGCCAAAATAATATAAGGCTGTTATAATGATAGAAATATCACTCAATGGTATATAATTGATAGCCCAGAAAGAAATAATCACATTTACAATCACCTGATTTTCTATGAGTGTCAAATCAATTCAAAGAGGGAAAGAATAATCTCTTCAATAAATGGCACTGGGATAACTGGACGACAAAAAAAATTAACTCAAAATGGATTACAGATCTAAATGTAAGAGTTAAAACTATAAAACTTTTAGATAAAAATATAGATGTGATCTTTGTAACAGAGATTCAGGAAAGGCTTCTTAGATATGACACCAAAGACACAAGTGACAAAAGGGATTCATGCACGTGCATACAGGGCAATTCATCAAAACTAAAAATTCTGATGATACCAGAGGATATTTCAGAGGATACCAACAAGAAAGTGAGAGGACATTCCACAGAATGGGAGGACATATTTCTAAATTATGTATGTAATGAAGGACTTGAGTCAATAACATATATGTGATAGAAATATATATTAGAAATATATATGAAAATATATATTAAAATATATAAAATAAATAATACATACTAATTATTTTTACATGTTATATATATTTAAATATATTATATACATGTAAAGACATCTGACAAAGTAATAACAAGACAAATTAAGCACTTTTTAAAAAAATGGTCATATGATCTCTGTGGACATTTCTTCAGGGAGCAATAAGTACATGAAAAGATAGTCAACATTACCAGTAATCAGAGGGATGCAAATCACAAGCATAATGATTACTGCAGAATGTCTTATACTGGGAGACTGATTATAAGAACATGTCTGGGGAAAAAAAGAAAAAAAACATAATGAGACATGATTTCTCACCACTAGGAAGGCTGTAATCAGGAAGACAGATAATAACAAGTGCTGCCAAGGTTGTGGGAAATTTTGAAATCATATATATTATTAGTGGAAGTGCTGCTTTTGACAACAGTCTCTAGTTTCTGAAATGATTAAAGTTAGTTATCTTTTGGGGTGATGAATATGTTTTTAATTAATTGCCATGATGGTTATATACATTTGTATGTACACTAAAACTCACTGAATTGTGCACTTTAAATAGGTGAATTCTAGGTAAAACACATTACATATAAAAGCTATTGTTAAAAAAATATAATACCTACTCAGTGCTCAAAAAACTAAGGAAAAATAGGAATCAAGTAGAAACTACTTTCAAGTATAAATGTAACAACTTGCCATGTTTTGACAACTGTAACCAGAAGTGAAGGAGAAAACAAAGATATATAAAGAACTGCATATTTCTAAAAAGAACTGAAAACTTAAAAAGATAAATAAATCATCAGAATTTATCAATAGGCATCCAAGCTACAACTATCATCAATATCAATCTACTCCCTCTTCCAAGACAGACCCAGTGGAATTATTGATGTCATTATTTTGCTTAGTTGGAGGTTGTGGGGATTATTTCCCCCCAATTTCTTTGTAGAAGGCCAAGATATTTCTTTATTTACCATGTCATGTGGGAGGACTTCAAAAGACTCAGTTATGCCTGTAAGAATCCACTGCAAAAAGGTAAATTGTGGATGTCTTTTTTTACACATGGCATCTGCTCCTGGTGTGAAGTTTTCTCTTCTCCATCTCTGTTTAAAGAAAACAAGAATTGGCAATAAAAATCCTTGATTTTCCTTCATGTCAAATAGACTATGTGGAAGGTGGTCAGGCATGAGACTTCTTCCACCTAAAGAAGTTGCCTTTGGAGAAACAACAACTTGGGGCATATTACTTATCCAAGAGTGAGCCAGGGAGGGCTGAGAGACTTCCACTTTAATATGTCTTCATTTTGAAACCTGACTTTACCAATGACAATGACAATCCATCTTAGCCAGGGGAACCAACAGAGGACCCACAGCACCCTGGAAATTAGTGTTAATTTCTTCATTTTCTACAGTTTCCCAAAATGTGTTTCCCGAACTGGGAGAAAGTCACGCTGTAAAGAAAAGGTAGAGGTAGCTTGGCCACTTTCCTGTAAAAGTTTTGCTTAATGTTTGGGAAAGGATGAATGTTGAATTACAAATTCAATTGAATGTTTAACTGTATTGAATTTATTATATATAAGGTTTGGGAGTCTGACTAAGACATGTATAAGGAAATGAGAAGTTCAGAGGTAATGACAAGATAGTGAGAGGAGAAAAATAGAGAATGTTCATTCTGAAATACTATTTGTAAAAAGAAATAAAATGCAAAACAAAGGAAATATATTAAGATCCAGAAAACATAGGTTAAGCAAATATATCAGATTATCTCAGATTACATTGTCACTTCAGCATCTTAAATTATTTAGAGATATTGGAGGGTAGAAGTGAAGTTGGTTAGTTAGAGGAATACAAATATTTACTATACTTAAATGATAATTCCAGAATGATTAATAAAACAATTTGTAAAAGCTTAATTAAACTTATAATGCATACATTTTACGAGTCTTAATATTCAGGTGACTCTTTCCATTGGCTTAGATGGAAGGAAAGAGGTGTTTGTCAGAGTTCATCTGTCTTTCTATTGCCAAAATTTTCTTTGAAATAAATAATACTCCAGAGGCTGTGTCAGGCTTTATGTGTGAAATGGGAAATATTCCAGATGTTATCCCTTCAGGAACCTGTGATATAATAAAGACATAAATAAATAAACAAACAAACATTAAATATTAATGAATTTTGAAGAATATGATATAGAGAGCAAATAATACTGAACATAAAAATCAAAACATGTAGATATTGACTTACTTTTTTGGTATTGTCAAAAATTCTTTATTAGAAGGTAATATTTAAGCTGTGATTTGAGGAATAGTGATGAATTAATATTTGCAAGGCTAGCAACACTTGCTAAGTGTTTAAACAGGAAATAGCTCAATATATGCTAGGAATGGACTTAAGTAAGTAGAGGAGCATGTAGTGTGAAATGAATGTGTGCCAGACATCAAGAGGATACATACTGATGGTGCAAGATTAGGAACGAGAACATGTGAAGTCTTTGAAAGGTTTGAGGTTAGTAGTATGATTGCCTTTAATTTTTATCTTGACTGGTTACAGCATGGAGTATTCAGAATTCAGTGAGAAAAGTAGAAGTGACAGCCAGGAGACCATTTCAATAAAGAATATAGGTAAAAATGTGGTGTCGTACCTATGTGGATGGACAAAAAAAGGATAGAATCTGAAATATTTTTGGAGATAAATCATATATGAATTAATATAAAAATGATTATAACAACTTCTAGATTTCTGATTTGGCCCCTGTGGGCTTTGTGGAAACATTTATCATGGTAAAGAAGAAATGATGGTAGGACCACAGCAGGTTTAGGGGTGGGAATAAACATTCAATTTTGTATATATTAATTTAAATATACCTTTTGTGTGACCCATTCAGAGATATAAAGTATGTAATTGGATAGAGAGAACTACTGATTGTGTTCTAAATATAAAAGCATTGCCACAGCCTTGAGAAAAAGAAATACAAGAGATTCTAAAAGATTAGAGAATAGATTGTTCAACATTCTCATCCTGGCATTAAATGATTGTAGGGAGAGAAATGAAGCTAGAAGAGGATAGAATATTAATATAAAATCTGGGATGAAAGAATTATCATTAAAGGCAATGAAAAATTAAAATTGAACTGTATGCATGAAAGAAGAATAACTGAGAAAAAAAGATTTTAGTCAGATATTTGAGTTTGGGGTTCTTCAAGAGAAACAAATTATAGAGGAGTGATAATGCCTGAGGCATAAAATCCAGTTGGAAACTGAGGTAAAACAAGCAAACAAATCAAAATAATAAAAATAAGGAAGATTAGTGAATTAAGTGTGAGAATTTGCTCATGTTTTTTTTCCCCCAAAGAATAATTTTGTCCACTTCATACAGCATTTTCCATCACCTATTAGAAAGTAAAATGCAAAAAATAATAAAATATCTAAGAATACAGTTAACCAAAGAGGTGAAAGACCTGTACTCTGAAAAGTATGAAACACTGATGAAAGAAATTGAAGATAACGAAAACAACGGAAAGATATTTCATGCTCATGGACTGGAAGAACAAGTATTGTTAAAATGTCTATAGTACCCCAAATAATCTACACCTTAACACAATTCCTGTGAAATTTTTCATAGAACTAAAACAAATAATCCCAAAATTTGTGTGGAATCACCAAAGACCCTGAATAGCCAAAGCTCTTGAAAAGGAAAAGGAAAGATGAGGTTTCACAATTCTGGACTTCAAGTTTATTACAAAGTTGTAATCATCAAAATGGTCTCAAATTCCAAACAGTATCACTTCACACTGGTCAGAATGGCTAAAATTAACAACACAGGAAAGAACAGGTGTTGGAGAGGATGCAGAGAAAGGGAATCCTCTTACACTATTGGTGGGAATGCAAACTGGTGTAGCACTCTGGAAAAAAGTATAAAGGTTCATCAAAAAGTTACAAATTGGACTTATATATAAATATATATAATATAATATATATCCTGTTGGGTATTATATATAAATATATAATATAATAATATATTTATATGTAAAATATAAATATATATAATATATATAATGGAATACTACGTAGCTTGAAAAAAGAATTGTCTTGCCATTTGCAATGATGTGGATGGAGCTAAAGAGTATTATGCTAAGCTAAATAAGTCAGAGAAAGAGAAATACCATTTGATTTCACTTGTATGTGGAATTAAGAAACAAAAGAAATTAACATAGGGGGAAAAGGCAAACCAAGAAATAGACTCTTAACTATAGAAAACAAACTGACGGTTACTAAAGGGGAAGTAGGTGGAAGGATGGTTTAAATAGATGATGGAAATTAAGGAGTGCACTTGTGATGAGCACCTGGTGTATGTAAGTGCTGAATCACTAAATTCTACACCTGAAACTGATATTACACTGTATGTTAGCTAACTAGAATTTAAATAAAAACTTAGGGAAAAAAACCAATATGGTACTGGCACAAAAATAGACACATAGATCAATAGAACAGAATTGAAACCTCAGAAACAAACCCACCATCCTTTGTCAATTAATTTTCATCAAATCAGTAAAGAATATCCAATGGGAAAAGACAGTCTTTTCAATAAATGATGTTGGGTAAACGGAGTAGGTACATGCAAAAGAATGAAACTAGACCACTTTCTTTCACCCTACAAAAAATAAGTTTAAAGTGGATTAAAAACCTAAATACGAGACCTGAAATCATAAAAATCCTAGAACAAAGGCAGTAACTAATTTGACATTAAATGTAGCAGCTTTTTTCTAGCTATGTCTCCTGAGGCAAGGGAAACAAAAACAAAAATAAACTATTGAGACTATACCATTATTCAAAACTTCTGCACAGCAATGGAAACAATCAAGAAAACTAAAAGGCAATCTATGGAATGGCAGAAGACACTTACAAATGACATATCTGATAAAAGGTTAGTATCCAAAAGATATTAAGAACTTATACAACTCAACACCAAAAGAACAAATAATCCAATTAAGTATGGGCAGAAGACATGAAAAGACATTTCTCCAAAGAAGACAACCAGATGGCCAACAGACACACGAAAAGATGTTCATCATCACTTGCCATTAGGGAAATGCAAATCAGAATTACAATGAAATATCACCTCACACCTGTCAGAATGGCTAAAATCAACAGCACAAGAAACAACAGCTGTTGGGGAGAATGTATAGAAAAAAGGAACACTTGTGCACTGTTGGTGGAAATGCAAATTGGTGCAGCCACTGTGGAAAAGATTATGGTAGACCCTAAAAAAAGTTAAAAATAGAGCTACCTATGATCCACTGATCACACTACTGGGTATTTACCCAAAGAATACAAAAACACTAATTCAAAAGGATACATGTAACCCTGTGTTTATAGCAGCATTATCTACAATAGCCAGATTATGGAAGCAGTGCAAGTGTCTATGGGTAGATGAATGCTTAAAGAAGATGTGATTGATATGCGTGTGTGTATATATATTACATATACATACACACACACACACACACATATATATGTCAATCATCCATAAAAAAGAATGAAATGGAATCTTGTCATTTGCAGCAACATGGATGGAGCTAGTATAATATTAAGCAAAATGTCAGTCAGAGAAAGACAAATATGTGATTTCACTCATCTGATGGAATTTAAGAAACAAAACAAAAGAGCAAAGGGTAAAAAGAGAGAGAGGCAAACTAAGAAAAAGATTCCTGACTATAGAGAAGAAACTACTGGTTACCAGAGGAGAGTGGATGGGGGGATGGGTGGAATAGGTGATGAAGGAGTGCACTTGTTGTGATGAGCACAGGATGTTGTATGGAAGTATTGAGTCACTATACTGTACACCTCAAACTAATATTACACTGTGTGTTGCCTAACTGAAACTAAAATAAGAACTTAAAAACAACGAAGTTACCAGCAATGGGAAAATGCCTCATACTAATCCATGTTACTGATCCAGTGAAGAAACCTTTATTGCTTTAGTCAAGCAAAGGAAAGTGAGCTATCATTGCTGCCTTTACTTCACAGGGGATCTGAATTTGCTATAACAATTTCTGCTCCAAAGAGATTACTTTAAGGTTCCTGCTTATTTTTAATAAAATCAAATTAGTGGAGTCTGAGTTACATGTTGTTGGCCTCTTTTGCAAAAGAAGCTTGGAAAAATGAATAGGTGGCAATTTCAGCTTCATTAGTGGGAAGCTAGACGCACTTTCCTCTGAGAGAGCAGTCAATTCTCTAAACATAAAAAAGGTGGTCCAGATGCTGTACACACACACACACACACATCATAAATATTCGGGTCAAGCCATTCCATTTCCTGCACCAAAAATATTGGTCTTAGAATATACAAATCTACCTGACCCCTAAAAATACCATGCATAATGAATGTATCCACTATTCAATGAATAATGAATCCAGCCCAATCTCACAGGAGCAAATAAAAAATTACCAGATTTTTTAAAACTGGATTAAAATCTTTTATGATAGCCTTTCCTTCTTTTTTTCTTCATGTTCCCTTTTTAAATTCTATTATCTATGGATTAAATTGTAAGGCTATCAACTAATAACATATCATGTTAAAATAGTAGGGAAAAGAGAGGGAAAAATTTATTTTAAATAAAAAAATAAGTAAGAAAATATAGAAAGAAATTCTGTAGCAATGCTATATTTGGTGAATATGGCTTTCCTCATTCAAAACCAATTCATGTTTCCTTTTACATTCCTCTGGCACTTAACTGGTCATAGTTCTTTACTTGATGATGGGACTCAGTCATTCCTGAAGGTTCAGGCTACTTGGAAATCCTTCCTGTATAAGATTTCATTAGCTTTTATTACCTTTTAATGGTGGACAATGGCAGTATTGGAGGTATCCCAACTTTTATTCAACCCATGCTTCTCCCATCTTCTTATAGGGATTGAGGTGAACACCCCCAGCCAATGCAAAACACAGTTTTGGTCACACAAATATGCCTTACGTTCAGAGGGCACTCTCAGCCTCCAATCTAACACAAAATTTGCTTTGCTCTTAGTGGAGGCTGTTGTAATTAGATATAAAAATCTCAAAGTTGGATTTCAGAGTCAATAAGATAAGTAAAGAATGACTTGTCCAGGAGTAATTAAGCACAGTTTGGGAAACTCCAATCGTTTCAAATCCTTTGAATCCAAAATGCAAATATTTAAATATTGGAAAAGGTATCATAGATTTGCTCACCAGAGCATAAACAAGAATATGTGATTTTTAGAGATATTTATCCAAGATAGGATATGGCAAATGTCTGAACCTTAAATTCAAAACTATTTTCAGAACTCAATTAGCATTTACAGATTGTTGAAAAGATCAACTTGAACATTTCTCTAAGGGCAAATTGATATCAAAGCACCCTCTATTATTTACTTCTGTGTGCATTCGTGTAGGTGTGTGTAAAACCCATTGAATGTCTTACGACTTTTGACTCTAGTGTAAGTTTTTACATCCAAATAAGCATAGTCGATGATGCTTATTGAAGCAACAATACTTATAACATAATAGCTTAAACTTATCTTTCAAGAATCTCATTGTTAAAAATTATTTTCAATTTTGGTAACAAACACCTGCCAAGTTGCCATTACTCAATTTCTTCCTTTCTGCCATAGTTTCTACAATGCTAGCTTATCATATACTTGTCCTGAAGCTGCTTAGTACTGCTGAGACTTCCACTACATTCCCCAAAGCCTCAAATTTGTTGCATTCTATAGATTCTAAGTTTCCACTGTCACCTGGACCTCCAAGTTGGCTTTGAGATATTTCTAGACAACACTCTATCCACTGTTAATATCATTTACTTCACTTTTGTAGTTTTACAAATACTTTTAGTACTTAGAAAACAAGCTCAAACCTACTTCTGGGGCAAATCATCATACACGAATGGCTTTCCTTCCATCTTGCTAACGAATACACAAAAAACATCAAATGCTTCTTAAAACCTACTTTATCCTCAGCTCTGACTGGCTAGATCTTACTTACTGACACATGGGCCTTGGAATTAGAAGCAAGCAAGAAATAAAATAATCTTTCTGATTTTGGCACAAGTGAAAAAAAAAGGAACAAATCTTGTTTGTAACTAAGAAAACAGCAACCACAAGCATTAATAAAGTGGGCCAATGGGAGCTCTCGGACTCCATCAAATTAAAGTAGCTGGGTTAGGAGAGAGGCCTGAGGATGGCTCTAAGAGAGAGATAGGCCATAGGAAAAATAAAAGGAAAGGAGTATAAATGTTACCTTTCTCACTAACATGCACTAAACCATAGGAAAGGAGATTTGAATATTAACAGTGATTTTTATGCACAGTAACACTTGAGAACTAGTGATCTGAAGGAATATATAATTAGCAAGTCCTTTACACTGTCTCCTTCAAATAGTAATTATCTCAGTCATGCTTTTGTCATATACTGGAAAGCAACCAATTCATTGTCAAATTATGAGATGAGTTCCTTATGTGCATGTCTCATGTAAATGATTCAAGACAAATTTTAATGATTTGGAACCTGGATGCTAATATTAGCATTCTGTTGTTGAAAAGTTGGAGATCCTGAATAAATTTATTTTTCTAGCACAGATGAATAGTGTTTCCATATTATGCTAAATTTATGGATGATTTATTTTGACCCTCTAAAGGTGTTGCATGGTAGTAGATGCCTTATCAGACATACAAATATCTGGTTTAATTGAATTGTAAAACAATCATAGTTAAAAACAACAAACAGGTAATAGCACAAATAATTTTATATTGGCATATTCAAGAGATGATGAAATCATTGTTTTCAATGATAAAGTATCCTTCTGATATAAAACATTAAAATGGGGTGTCTAGGTGGCTCAGCTGTTGAGCTTCTGCCTTTGGCTCAGGTCATGGTCGTGCAGTCCCAGGATTGAGTCCCACATTGGGGAGCCTGCTTCTCCCTCTGCCTATGTCTCTGACTCTCCGTCTCTCATGAATAAATAAATAAAATCTTTAAAAAAATAAAACTTTAAAATGTCTATTTTCTTTGTGAGCTATTATTTAAATTCAAGAAAAAGAAGGATTTTTGTGTGTTTTTTTCATTTTTTTGAGCTTTTCTAATTTGAGAAGATAAGAATTGCATTTCTTTTCAATCAAGTGTTTATATGACTTGCTTTGATTAATGATTTATGTAAACATTTTTGACTCATGGGAACTGTGCTTCCTATAATTTTTATGGTTGTCTTCAAACACATTTAGAAAGCATTTTTTTTTTACAATCCCAATGTGATTCTCCAAAATGACTAAATTAGAACTTGAATAAAATAAACTTATAATATAGGTAAAAGCAAGACATATAAGTGCTCTGATAATGAGGAATAATAGCTTTAGGAGTTAATCTTCAATCTTGAAATATTAACCAGGAGATAGTCCACTTCCTCCTGAGGAGATTACAGATGGGTGCCTGCTTCGTTAAGCATCTGACTCTTGACTTCAGCTCAGATATTGATCTTAGGTCTTGATCTCAGTGTCATGTGTTCAAGCCCCCCCCCCCCCCCCGTTGGGCTCCACATTAAGCATGGAGCCTACTTAAATTTTTAAAAAGAACCAAATACATCCTAGCTATCTTAGGACTGTTTGCAATTCTTCTACATTTGAGGGGAAATACAATTTAAACTATAGAACAACTAAAGGCATATTTCACAGATAAGTGACCATCCTAGGCAATTAAGTACCTGCAACACAGAGTCTGGAGAGAGTACCTTTGCTGCTAAATGTCTGCTATGGTGAAAATGAAAAGCAAAAGAGCTGCTCTGGAGGAAAGTTATTTGATTTCATAGCAGGTTTTTGTGTTTTAAATGGAATAAAGAATGGCCAAATTTTTCCATTAATGTTTAGTGTTTGGGAGAGAGAGACAGAGAGAGAGAGACAAAGAGAGAGAGAGAGAGATTGTAAAATAAAATTTAATTGATATCCTAGTTGAGAGGTGTCTAAATTGATTCCAACATGTTCTAGAATGTTTGTATATTGCAAAAAAATGTTCCTGGGTAAAAGATTTGAATCAAATAAGCATGTCTTTAGGAAAAAAATAATCAATATGCAACATTTTATTTCTTGGCATAGCATCTTGAGGAATAATGATTAAAGCCTCGTTAAAGAGGAATTTAATAGAATTTGAAACTTTTATAACACTATGGAAAACATAATACAATATGGTAAGTCCTTTGAATAAATCTGAGATCACACAAAGCTTGTTTTTAAAAAGAGATAACACTAGCATTAAACTGATGATGTTTGTTGATATAAGTGCTAATATTTGTTTTCAAATTTCATTAATAAAATAAATTAATTTTATTAAAAAAACTTTTGATAATTGGCCATATAGTGGATTTGGACTTATAGATTCCATCATACAATTTTTTTTTATCTAGATTGTTGGTATGGATTTCCAGTAATACAGGCTGTATACTCAAAATACTGTTGTAATGCCTTGATTTTTAGATTTTTATTTTATTTTTTCATGTTTTCTTTTATATTTCTTATTATTTCTATCTGTATTGCTAAGCATCTCTTTCTCCAGTCCACGTATAATGTATTAATTACTTTTGTGATTGATTCTATAAATTATGTTAACTTTTGTATGCTCTATTTACTTTCTCTTATGCCTTTGGAATAGCAGAACTGTGTGTGAACTAAAGTACAGAACAATAAAAAAGTAACATTTTGTTACATTCTCAGGAGAAGCATATACACTGGCTTACAAATAAGAAAATTGAGACACAGGAAGTTAAAGTAACTACTAATAGGAGCCAGATG
Organism: Nyctereutes procyonoides; assembly: GCF_905146905.1. Taxonomy (NCBI): domain Eukaryota; kingdom Metazoa; phylum Chordata; class Mammalia; order Carnivora; family Canidae; genus Nyctereutes; species Nyctereutes procyonoides. The sequence continues at coordinate 2,640,574 of NW_026575130.1, forward strand.
TTAGAGCTTTCCCTGCTTCACCCTACATACACCAAATTTAATCATGTGATTTTATCTTCAAGGTATAATCCTATAATGTCTCAATGTTTCTGTACTCTGGATGATCATTATTATAACAAATTATGATGATTATTATCAATTTATAGCTACTATTTAATTCAAGAAGAGCGCTATTATTCTATTCACTTATTGAAGACATTTAGAGTAAACAGTTTATAAGTTATAATGGCAAAAGAAAACAGTTTTATTGCTTATTGTTTTAAAGCATTTGGATACCTTACAGATGACTTAAAACAGCATTTTAAGTTATATATCTTAGAATATGTTTATTGAAGTACAAAAGTATTTTCTTAGCTTCAATGAACTTCCCAAGTCTTCAGACCTAATTCTGCTAATCGTATTCCAAGAGGCTTGTGTCTCATTTAAATCATCTGCAGTGATACACCATTTAATAAGGCTAGTTATGCAGGTACTGACAGTTGAATTTTGTATTCATCACAGGTATTTTTAATTTGACTAACATAATAAATCTTAATCATATCAATGTCACCATCTATTAGAGAAATTAATAAGCCATCATCCCTTCAAACATGGTGTTGGTATTATTATTCATTAACTGTGGAAACTTTTCATTTGTTTATTGAATATCTAGGTTGCCAAACCAAGGTTTGCTTTTGACATTAATATTTACTTCATGGAATATATTTCAAGTGATTTTTAGTTTGTGTTTTGGTTCTACTTTAGCTTATATTTCCAGGCAAAATATTTTTAATGACATCAATTTTTACTTTTTTTTAAGTTATTAAAATCTAACAAATTCAGAAAAGAGTACTCAAGTAACAGATTATGCATTGTCTACCTTTAGACGCTGTGAGTTCCCAAATATACATAAAAATATCCAAGCCCATGACTGGTTACACTGCAATGCTCACATATATCTATCTTTTTGTTTTAGACACTTTGGTGCCTGGTGGTATTTTACAGACATTTTAACTTAATACAATATTGTGTGACAGTATGGTTTCTTATATTTGTAAATTAGAATTCTAATATTTTTATTATAGTTATAGGGGATTGCAAATTTCATTAGTATTTTCAAAGAACCACTTTGTAAATTTATAGATTTTTCTCAAGTATATATTCAACTTCTATTTCATTTTACTCTGTTCTTATCTTTATTATTTCCATGTCCTACTTTCATTGAATAGATTGCTACATTTTCAACCTTCATGAGATAATATCTTATCACTGTTTTTTCAGTCTTTCTCCTTCCAATTCTATCTATATAGATACAAATAAAGATATAAATAATACTAATTGCATGTGTGATATATAAGGCTTCTTACTATTATATAGGTACATGTATAGTTTGAAGTATTTAAACCCAAAAATGAACACAAGAACAAAATATTTATTAACACTTGTCTTGATATTATCATTAAGGAAGCAATGTTCTTTTTTTAAGATTTTATTTATTTATTTGAGAGAGACAATACACATAAGTGGGGGGGGGAGCATTTCTGTGTTCCCTGGTGTGTATAATGTACATCTTAGTGTATATTTTATTTATATGACAGATAACACTAAGTTATAATGTTTGTTACAGAGCTTTTATGTTTAAAAATTTTAACGGAGACATATATATTCAAATGAACTATCTTTCGTATTAAAAAAAAAAGAGAAAGAGAGAAGTGGAGCCTATATGGGGCTCCATCCCAGGCCTGGTATCATAACTGGAGCTGATGGCAGGCACTCAACATCCTGAGCCACTCAGGTGCCTTAAGAAAGTGTGTTCTAGCAAACTTAAGGAACTTTTGTTAACCTTGTCACAGCTATATAATAGTTCAATGTCTAATTTAGAGGGAAATATGGGATACAATTTGCTATACACTAGTAGAGTTTTGAGTGCATAATTATTTGGTTAAAAATTAAATACTTCTGCATATTCTCAAGCAAGATTAAATCAATTCCAACATGACATGAATTTTTAACCTCATGTAGATCACTTTAGGGAGTGATATGCTAGGGCATACTATATCATTTGATTTGCCCTTTTTCTTCCAGAAACCCTGCTGTTTATATTCTGAAGTAAATAAATAAATATACACACATGATTATATATATATATATATATATGTGTGTGTGTGCATATATGTATATACATATATACATAAATGTAAATAAACTCTCATTCCAAGACTATGTGTTTCATAACACAGATATATTACAGAGAGTAATAAAATAAAACAGAACAATAATAACCACAGTAAAAATAATTTCCCAACGAGGTTGAAAAGAAACAACATAAAATTAAACAAGAAAATCATTCACTGTATCATTAATATTGATCTACTAAAAGAAATGATTTTAGTTTACTGAAGTTTATTCATTGCACTAGTTTAGAGTATGTTTACTATGTTTAACCTATAGCCTTAAACTTTTATTTCATAATGTAATAAATAAAATCACAAAATAATATTAGCTCGATAAAGTGACAGTAAATTATATTGAATCAGATTGTTAATTTAGGTGAATTATATTGTTAATTTGTTATACAGCCTTGGTTTCAACTAAACTAAAATTCATAAACAAGTATATAAATCTAAAATTATTGCTTAACAATATGACTTCAAGTAGAGTCAACTTTTGATGCTCAGAAACATTGAATATACAATTTTCTTAAATTATATGGGCCTTGGAACTATGTATTCAGCTTGACCTTTCATATGGATGCTTCTTTGAAGTAAAATAAAAATGAAATGATACATGTAAATATGGAGTTCTGTGGCTACATTGACAATTCATTTATAGTAATGTGGGTATAATTTTAAAATCAATAAAAAATAGAAACTTTACAAGGATGAATGATTTGAAATTATTGTTTTGATTTTATGTATTATATACATGGTTTTAATTGTTGCCCTAGATTTAAAAAAAATATTAACTATTTCAAATGTGATCTTTGGAAGTAATTCTTTCCAAAATATGATAATCAATTACATTATATGAATCAATTATTCATGAGAGGTTTTAATTCTATTTTGTTTTGTTTTTTGATTATTGTTGATATTCAGCAGGTAGATTTTCATCTTTCTGAATTCCAGACTAATCTACAAAATTAATTATAATCTGTTTCATTGTTTTCCAAGAAATTAATTCAAAACTACCAATAATTTCTTTTGTAGATTTTTAACAAGTTAGAAAATATATTTCAAATATTTATAAATATTCGTATTTTCAATGAATATATTATAAATAGAAAAATATTTCCATATAATCATTATGAAGATCTCTAAGTATAACATGATTTGTAGAGATAAGGAGAGACTTTCACGCATTGATTAAAACACAGTGCAATTAAAGACAGACTAAATTGTTGATGTATTTTGTTGCTTCTAACTTCCTGCAAAGTAGGAAGCATTTATTGATGATTATTTAATAATGTAGTAAATGTCAATAAATCATAAATGTCTTTGCAAATAATAATTCATTACTCTTTGGTAAATATTTTTAGAGTGTTTTGAAATGTTAATTTATGATTGGTTTTATAAAAATTCCCTTGGTTATTTTCTGAGGCATTTAGATTCCTGTTTTCCAGAAAATCTGCCTATTGCATCATACTCTGTGCATTTGGATCAAAATTTCCGTGCTATATTAGCCTCTTTATAAATAAGGCAGGGAAGATATTTTACATGTTTGGAATATTTTTACCCATTTCAGATTCCTGTTTTGTTCATTTGTGTTCTTGCTGCCCGAAATCAATCCTGCACTATCATTGGCAATTTTTTTCACTCATAAACATTTATATTAATATATAAGACAAGATTGAAATTACCATCCTCCAATGTATTTCTCCTTTACTATTTACAAAAATGTGAATATTCTTATTGGTCATTAGTTATATAAAGAGTAGAAACTACCATAAACTGAGCCCTAAGAAGAAAATCTCCATTTTCATTTAACTATAGAGGAATTCTCCATTTGTGTAATATATTTTAAAGTAATTTAACAGGGATGCCTGGGTGGCTCAATGGTTGAGCATCTGCCTTTGGCTCATGGCAGATCCTGGGTCCGGGGATTGAGTCCTGCATTGAGATCCATGCGAGGATCCTGCATTGAGATCCATGCGAGGAACCTGCTTCTCCCTCTGTCTATGTCTCTGCTTCTTTTTCTGTATCTGTCGTGAATAAAAAAATAAAATCTTTAAAGTAATTTAACAAAACTTGGACAATATTTTCTGAGTATTCTAATATTATTAGATGACAATATATTTCTGTTTATAATGGTATTGAATTGTATGTATCATTAACTATCATTAACACAAAAAGTCAGGATGTGCTCTCTCAGTATTACAGAACTTCCTGAATTGTGATATTCAGGAGAAAATATTAAAGGTGTTGCTAAATACTCGACAATTAGTTTAGTTATATTTATAAAACATAAATTGAAAATTAGTAACTCCAAACATACTTGAAAATGTAGATATTTGGTTTCATATACAGAAGTTTTACATTTTATGCTTTTTGTAAAAGTTTTCTGGGAATGATTTCATATAATTATTATTTAAAATCTCATGACAGGGATCCCTGGGTGGCGCAGCGGTTTGGCGCCTGCCTTTGGCCCAGGGCACGATCCTGGAGACCCGGGATCGAATCCCACGTCAGGCTCCCGGTGCATGGAGCCTGCTTCTCCCTCTGCTTGTGTCTCTGCCTCTCTCTCTCTCTCTGTATGACTATCGTAAATTAAAAAAAAAAATAAAAAAAATAAAAAAAAAATCTCATGACAATGTGTAAACTTGATCCATGTTTCATTATTAAAGAGAGTGGTTCAAATTCTTTGTTTCTAATTATCTTCCTGGGAATGTTGAATGTTTTAGGCCCCAGTCCAGAAACATGTTGTTAGAAGATCATTTAGTTTTACCTCTTTTTTTGAAAAATATTCAGACTATAATATAAATATCATGATGACAATTTTCTTACTATTTGCATGTGCTATTAATATTATTTTGGATCTCTGTTTGACTTGATCTAAGGGTTTTTAGGTGATACACCATGTAGTGAGAATAGTTTTGTTAAAACTATGTTTCATTTCTTAATGCAACCTGGAAAATTAACTATGTCACACTATATTGTAAATTAGTGAAAATGTGAGAGTACCACTAATCTGATCCTTATTCTCAAGATACCACATGCAGTTGTGCAGGCTGAAACTGCCACATCCAGGAGGCCACCATTCACAGTGTAGGCATCCCTACCATATTAAAAAGCATACTATTATTTTGGCTTTTTTCTTATTTAAGTTTATAATATTTACACATGAATAAAATAGCCTAATAGGACCACATATATGGTGTATATTGCTTCCATTTAGAAAAATGAAAACACGGGATCCCTGGGTGGCGCAGCGGTTTGGCGCCTGCCTTTGGCCCAGGGCGCGATCCTGGAGACCCGGGGTCGAATCCCATGTAGGGCTCCTGGTGCGTGGAGCCTGCTTCTCCCTCTGCCTGTGTCTCTGCCTCTCTCTCTTTCTCTCTCTGTGACTATCATAAATAAATAAAAATTAAAAAAAAAAAAAAAGAAAAATGAAAACACTAATGCTTTGTTCATTGAAAATTATGTAGCTTAGCTAAGATTTCTTTTTTAAAAAGATTTATTTATTTATTTTTAGAGAGTGTGTGTGTGCACGTGCAAATGAGTAGGAGCTGGGCTGGGGTAGAGAGAAAGGGAGAGAAACAGACTCCTTATTCAGTCAAGAGCCTGATGATGAGATGATGCAGGCCTTGGGACTCTATCCCAGGACTCTAAGCTCATGACCTGAACTAAAATCAAAATGTGGACACTCATCCTACTGAGTCATCCAGGCAGCCCTAACTTAGCCTAGGTTCCTAAACAAGACATTGTTTTTGCCATGTAATTTGAGAATTATGAAATATCCATGCTTTATTTATATTCCTGCAATGGCTAAATTTATCATTTTATATTGTGTTTCATATTATCTAGCAATTTTATGGTATCAGATGTCATAACTGAGTTTCAAATTTACAACTAAAGTATTTTAATTTGGAAAAATGTTTTATGTAATAATGACTATTCAGCTATCAATAACACATCACAAAATATTACATAAACCTAAATGACTTGGTTACATAATATTCCCTATCTATACTTCAACAATCCTTTCTCTCCTGTATGTACAACTAATTTAACCACCACAAAAAGGAACTTTTTCAGAAAAACAATGTCTATTTAGTTATTTAAAAGACATCCATATATATGGCCAATAGGTACATGAAAAAGTGCACAATAGCACTAGTCATCAGGGAAATGCAAATCCAAGCCACAATGAGATACTACCTCACGCTGGTAATAATGGCTATCTTCAAGAATACAAGAGAAAACTGTTGATGTGAAGAGAAGGGAACTCTTGTGAACTGTTGGTTGGATTGCAAATTTGTTCAAACACTATGGAAATATGTATGGCTGTTACAAAAAAAAATTAAAAATAGAACTACCATATGATCTAGCAATTCTATTTCTGAGTATTTATCTGAGGAAAACAAATACCTTAATTCATAAAGATATTTGCACCTCCATGATCATTGCAGTATTATTCATTATAGTCAAGATACAGAAACAACCTAACTATTCACCAATGGATAAATAAATAAGATGTAAGATATATACATGAATAGTACATAGCCATGGGAGGAAAGGAAATCTTATTATTTGCAGCAACAAGGATAGACCTTGAGGACATTATTATGCTAAGTGAGATAAACCAGACAGAGACAGACAAATACTGTATGATATTTCTTACATGTGGAATTTAAAAAAACCTCAAAATAAAACAAAACAAAACATAAACAAACCCAGGATGGAATCACAGTTACCTAGGACTAGGTAGTGTGGAGATGGGAGAAATGTTGTTTAAGGGTACATACTTACAAGTTTATAAATAAGTCATGAGGATCTAATAAATAGTACAGTGATTATAGACAACAAAACTGTTTTATAAGCATTAAACTTGCTGAGACACTAGATCTTAATTGTTCCTATCACTAGAAGAAATAATAATTATGTGATAGGACAGAGGTATTAATATTACATTGATGATCATATTAAATGTAAATGTATCAAATCAATATGTTGTACCCTTTAAACTTATGCAATGATGTATGTTAATTATAACTCAATAAAATGGAACTGTTAACTATTTTATGCTTAAAATATAAAATATATTAACTCATATTAAGGATTAACTATTATGTTTTCTTTCCAGATAGGAAAAAAAAACTGTTAAAATACAAAGTTGTGGGAAAAATAAATAATATTTACCAAATAACCCAATATAATATTTCTAATAATGGCATCATCTATTCACCTTTCTGAATAATATATAGCTTGAAATGTGATTGATAGCCAAGGCTGTGAAGATAAAATTAATACTTAGAATTAGGAAATAAGTATCTGAGATTGAATTATAAAAGTCATTTGCTAAGGAACAAAAAGAAAGCACAAGTCACTTAGAATCTCATATTTAGAAAACAAGTAAAACTTTAGGAAGGCATTTTAAGTCATAAGAAGATTAAAATTAAATAGGAAAAATCAAATGAATACTTTCTTAAAATAAAAATAACACAGAAATAAAATATTTTGTTAGAGGATAAAGCCACAGCAACTCTTTGATTAAAATTTAATAATCAACTCACTACAAAACTACTAATTATGCACAAATAAAAGGTTGTTTTAATGCTAATTATGTGCAGTTATAAATTTCATTGCTCTAATTCGATTTACTCTCATTATCCTTCACTGAGTTCTACTCAGCCTTTGTCTAGCTAGATGCAAAGAATTTTCTACCCACATAAAGTCATTTTATTTTACAAGAATGAGTGTAATTATCACCTAGCTAGAAGCTAAGGGGCTTTTTTTTTTTAAGCTAGTTGGAGTGAAGTGACCCAATTAACACCTTGCAAGAATACCCTGAATATTATACATTTTACAAGGTGTTTTAAGCTTAGAATAGTTTTGATTGACGGGTTTCTCTTCTTGAGAAGTTTTTATCTCTTTCTCACTGTCTGAACTTTGATTTTAGAATCTCAGCTCAAAAATTACAGTCTCTTTTAAATTTATAACCATTCCAGGTGCTGCCTCACTAACTTAAAGCAATTTGGCTTTATTAAATATTTCTGTCATAGAAACATATCTAGAAGACATAAAGCAGATTAGAACTACCCATTTAATGTTATCGGCTATAGGAATAGAAAACTAACATGTTTATTCACCCTAGGATACATGCCTATATTTTTTTGGTCTCTCTCTCTCTCTCTCTCTGTAAAGGTCTCTCTCCATTCTGCTTAAGTATCTTTAAGGTCTATTCTATAAATGAGTGTCAAGGAAGCTGATTAGCTCATTCAATATAATCTGTAAAACAAGTCAATAAGAGATTTTAGTAGAATACTCTCATAAATACTAACTTCATATTTTTAAAATAAAATTAGTTTTTATTTTAAAATCCATCTTTAAAAAATTATTTATTTATTATGGAAAGAGACAGAAAGCATTAATGAGAAAGTGAGGGGAAGGGCAGAAGGAAAGGGAGAGAGAAACTTCAAGCAGACTCCTTGTTGAGTATGGAGCCCAAAGCTGTGCTCCATCCCAGCACCTTGAGATCATGACCTGAGCCAAAAACAGGAACCAGGCACCCAACTGACTAGGTGCTCCCATAATTGACTTTTCTATTACTGGAAATTATATATTTACATGATAAAATTTATATATAAATAATATAGAATGATATTATACCGAATATTAATACATAAATAATATTTATATAGAATAATAATTATATAGAAATTATATAGATTATAAATTTAGAAGATTTCTGTTCAGTCTTCTAAATTTCTAATTTTTGTTGAATGTATGTCAGTAATTACTCACTCTGCTTTAATCTCACATTGCATGGAGACTCTTGACTAAAAGACAGTTTTTCTCAGCCTGGATTTCATCATCTAGATATCTGCATATTCATTCCCTCATTTATTTTATTTCTTTTCTCAAATATCACCTTTCCTAGTTGGAAAAAAAAATTATGAAATTGGAATGAAGAGTTCTCATTTTTAGATAGGGATCTGCAGAGTTTTTAATATAAAGGAGCAGAAATTACATGTTTTATACTTTGCAGGATTTATGGTTTCTGGAACAACGACTCAACTCTGCCTCTGTAATGCACAAGCAGCCATAGACATATACAAATGAGCGGGTGTATCAGTTTCGTATTCCTGCTTTAATAAATTACCACAAACTTAGTAACTTAAAATAACACAACTTTTTGTATTTGTATATCTGGACATCTAAAGTAAAAAAATCAAAGGGTCAGCCGAGTTGCATTCCTATTCCAGTCTTCAAGGGAGAGTCTGTTTCCTTATATTATCAGCTCCTAGAGTCGATCTGCATTCCTGGGTTCAGATTCTTTTTCTTACATCACTCTGCCCTTTTGTTTTCATGAAAAGATTTCCTGCTATATAATCTGATTCTCCTGCCTCAGTCTTATAAAGACTGTTGTGATTACATTGGATTTGGGATAATCTCTCAACCTTAAAATTCTTAACCTCAACTGCAAAGTCCCTTCAACTGTGCAAGGGAAATTATCCATAGGCTCTAGAGAGTAGGATGTGGACATTTTGGCAGGGAAGACTAGAAGGTGGGTGCTGTTATTTAGCCTACCACAGCATGGCTCTGCCATAATAAAACTTCATTTACACAAACCAGCAGCAGGCCATATTTGGTCCATGGGCCAAAGTCCCTTTAAAATAGTCCCTTTGAGGTGTGCCTAGATGGCTCAGTCAGTTGAGCATCAAACTTCTGATTTCAGCTTTGATCATGACTTCAAGATCCTGATATCTAGCCTGGCCTCAGGTTCTTACCTCAGCAGTGGGTCTGCTTAGAGGTTCTTTCTCTTCCTCTCCTTCTGCCCCTCTTCCTGCTCGTTATAAATCTCTCTCTGTCTCTCTCTCTCTCTGTCTCTCTCTCTCTCTCTCAAATAAATATATATTTTGTAAAAGATCCCTTTGGTCCAGGAGAAGAGGGTTTGGCAAACTTATTTTTTTTTCATTTTACATACTCCTAGTATTTACCCCAAAGAGAAACATATGTCCATATAAGGATCTATATAAGAATACATATATAGGCTTGATTCCTAATAACCCCAAAGTAGAAATTATCCAAATATTCATCACTTGTGAATCAAGGAATATTATAGGACATCATCAATAGTACTGAATGCAATATGAGATGGATTCTGGAGGTAATTGAAAAAGTGGGAATTTAAAAAAAATCCCCCAAAGTAATAAGTTGGAATGAAATCTATTGGACGGGAGGAATTTTATTTGGGAATACAAAGTAGTATTACTATATTTTTGTTTATAAAGGTTTAATAACAAAGTTTGATGTCTCTGCAAGGTTTTATTTTATTTTATTTTTTCTTTTCTCTGCACGGTTTTAATCAGGAAAGAACCACTAGAACTTGGTTTATTGCTTTGGCTCTTGGACTTAGGTCACATTGATTGGGCTCTTGGCTCTGGTTCTTATTAGCGGTATAACTAGGTTTTATAACTTGAGTTTTCCTGACATTTAAAAAAATCAGTTAAGTTGTGATTAATGCCTACCATATAGAGTTGATCTGATGCTCACTGTAGATTCATATTCCCTTTTTTCTATTTTAAGAGATTACTAATTCTGTTGTGGCCAGATAAAAACTACATCTTCCATCTTCCTTCATGGACATGGGTTGTCATGTGTTCCAGTTCTTGTTAACAAAATGGTTTGAAGCAGAAGTCATTGTGTGGGAATACTCCTATGATACTCTAAAAATACAGACTCCCTGGCATTCAATTGTCATTGGTTTCTTATCCCATTTTCAAATTCAGCACACATTTGTGATCCAGGGGGTGTTGAGCACTTTTGGACCATGAAACCAAAGGTCAAGCTTTAAGAATGATGAATCAAAAAAAAAAATGGAAATTATCTATAACACTAATGACAGCATGGAACCCTATGCACTAGCCTTGAATGAGTACTTCTGGACTAATTTATTTTATTTTATTTATTTATTTATTTATTTATTTATTTATTTATTTATTTATTTATTTTTATGGAGGAAATATACTTCTCTTTCCCTGCTTACTTGTATTATCTGTTATGTGCAACCAAACCAATTGTTTACAGCCACAATATGCAAAATATTTGGAAGATTCTCAGTACTTGTAAATACTTCATAAATGTTAACTACTAATAGATTTTAGAAAAGTCCAAGAGATGAACAGAGAGCACTCCATGAATGATTTATCTTATTCAACTGACTGAATAAAATAGAAATAATGTGTATGACATTGTAGAAAATTTAATGTTTAATCTTGGAAGAGAGAAATATATGTACATGAAGAAATAATTTCAAGTGGACTCCATATTTCTCAATAACTAATAATGCTGAATGATAGCAACATCCAGTACAAGCAAATAAAATTCTAATCATCTATATTAGATCTACATCTACTTGCACAGGAACACGCTGTATCAAATTGTACTGTTTGTTATATATAGATACCAAACCAGTTCTTTATGTGTTAAATTTTTGTTATACATATGCGTGCACACATAAATACACAACATATACATATACACATATACGCAATGTATATGCATATACACGTGTGAGCATAGGGGGTTAATTTCAATTCTTCTAACTCAAAATACTTGTGATAAATTTCTTGATACAACCTCCCTCTTAGGCCTTCTTGGTATGGAGAAGTCTGTGTTTCTGGCAAAATTGACTTATGTATCAACCTTCTTCATGATTGGTAGAAATTACCCTGTCTAAAATAAGTTTGAGGTGATCTGAATTTATCATCAAGACAGCAAGATACTTAAGTTTTGCCCGTATTCCATATATCCTGCAACACAGTTTTACCCCCTTTATTCAGTTTAGTATGATCTACCTCACTTATAAAAGAAAAAAACTTTGCTTTTGGTAGCAGTTATTCAGGAATTATTGGCAAATGTGTTAAATAGCATTGATATTGTATTTTATTTCAGAAATGAGTGTAACAAGAAGATAATTGTTTATACAAACAATACTGAGGAAGCTGAGACAGTGTTACATGTAATGGATTCTTTTGAAACTGATTTTATTGTCCTGGTGAGAAAAATCCATAAAGCCATCATAAACTTGTTTACTTCACTAATCATTAAATTAAGAATGGACTGAATTTCTAAATGGCTTCATGAAGCACAGTGCAGAGATGGGGTTATCTTTGTAATGCAGGCAGTCAGAAGTGCGGATTAATCAAGTAGGTGCAGAAGCACATACTTTTGCCTAATTTTTACCACTAATCCTTTTCCAATAATCTGAAGAATCTCCTTTATTTCTCTGCTTTAAGTAGTCAGGGGCCAAATGCTTCTTAAGGCATATAAGTTATAAACAGCCACATATGCCACACTCTAGAAAGTGGTGTTTCAGATTAGCTTTTATGTTTCCTAAAACTCATTTTCTTTACAATAGTTGTGCTAAGTAAAGCAGGTGAAAAATAGACAAAGTGGTTGCATAACAAATTGCAAATGGTTTGAAAGTACAATCTTATTACAAAGACTCAGAAAACAGGGAAGAAAATAAGAATTAGCTTTTGTTACTGAGGTAAATGTGATGAATATATATTTATACAGACAATTCCAGAATTTCTTCTGGTTTAAAAAACAGAATTTGTGCAGATCATTTTATGTGTCATATAACATTTATTTAGAAAAAATAAAATTAAAGTTTCATGGTTCAAAAACTATGAGTTAGAGGTTTTCCCTATGCATAAATACACAGTGCAGCAATAGAATAATTTTGCTTTATGAAGAGACTTCAGAGTTGAATCTCAGAAGCTAAATTGAACAGCAAAACAGATGTTACTTTGCTGACTAGTGATGAGATGAAATTGTTTTATTCTGCTTTAAAGTTCTATAACAAAGCATTTGACTTAGAAACTTAGCTTAATACAGTAATTTTAGATGTACAGAAATAAATTCTTATGCAGAAATAAATGTCTTTTTAAAAAACAAAAAAACATATTTTTTTCTGAACAGTTTTATGATACTTGATTCTTTCATTTTCATTTCATTTCTTGGTACTTTAATTGCCCTTGTTATCCACATACTAACACATATTTAATTTTAATTGAATAAAATAGATTAGATAAAATAATGAGAATGATTTGTATGGAATTAAAGATGATAGTGATACTCTCTTTCACAGATCATGATCCATGTGTTGACCATTCATATGTGTGGGTAGACTCGACTACTCTCCAAAAATGCGGGCATTTTGTTTTTTGGTCCACTTCCATCAATTTGTAGCCTATCTTGTCTCCAAGGGACAAAAAGAAGCAGAATCACAATGTTGGTAGTGTACTGGTATGACTCTGATGATAAAAGTGATGTGCCTGGTCATGACAGCTACCACACCTGCTTCTGGAAATATCCTTTCTATCTAGGTCTATTCCAGGGAGAAAAATAGAAGTGCATAATTATGAGAAAAGAATTGCAGTGATTTATCTTCCTCCAGCAAGCCTTAGTTGCATGCAGGTTGTCTAAGAGAGCAGGCAAATAGCAATGATGTAAGTGTTTTAAATAAATGGCTTTTATTTTCTCAAGAATTTAGCTATTCTTTAGTACCTATCATATTTTATTAGTGCTTTAAATACTATAAGTATTCAGTGAGTAAGTCAATCTTTGTATCTCTTCTTATATATTTTATGTGACTCAAATATAGATTTCCAAAGTTATGTAATAGTTTTGCTTTCATTGTTAATCTGTATGTCTACCTATATAATACAAATTTCACACACACACACACACAAATAAATTCATGAATTGTGTTGTGTGTAGTTCACAAACTTACTTCTGGGTAATTATGCGTTGCTATATGGACCTTCATATATTGAGATTCTAAATTTCCTTCATTATTAAAACATTTTTTATTTCTAAATATTAAGTTTTATAGTTTGAAAATCTACTGTTGGAAAAAAGACACTACATTCACGTAAGGAAATTAATATTGACAGTAAAAGATAAACTCAAAATTTTCACCACATTCATACCAAGTATATTAAGCTGTGAGGCTAGATTCTCTAACACCAATAGGTCTCAGTAACATAGCAAGACAAAATGTCTTATTTCTTCCTCATATCTCAGGTCACACCTGACTGACACTTACCAATACAAAATTCTATTATATTTAATAATATTATCTTTTAAGTTGAAATATGTTTTATTATATTGCAGTTTATGCAATTTGTATATCTATATGCTTACACTTAAAAAAATTAAAGCTACTCTATACTGAAGTTTTGTTCAGTATTTAACCCATGAAATTATTTAATATGATGTGGAAATACCGAAAGAGACAAGGATACTCCACTGTTGAAAGTACAGTGTAAATATTTTTCAAAATATGATTTTCTTTCAATAACAAAATAATTTTCACACAATTATGAAAAAATTGATGGTAATATGGAAAAACAAGTTTCTGAAGAAAATTTTAACATTGGTTTTCATGGCATTACTGAAGAATGGAATGGCAGTATTTTTTTTTACAAAGAATTATAGTTATTGAAAGTGTGAGAACCATATCAGAAATGTAATTTTTTAATCTTATTAGAAAAATTTATTGTCAATAAGACTATTAATAACATGGAAATTATTCTACAGGTGAATACAAATATGCTTAATTTATGTGCAGAATATGTATGATATACAATCTTCAAACTGAATAAACTGATATGCAATGAATACTACATAAAATTTTATAAAGTAAAATATTTTATTACATAAAATAATTACTTCTTGCTAAGTAGCCTGACTGAAAGTTCACATTTTAATGACTTACTGCTTTATAAAATCTCAGAAATCATATTATCATCAAAGTAAACATTCATAATTGTCACATCCAAAAAAATATTGAAGCCAAATTACACAGAGAAAGCTAACATGACATCTTATCCAAAGCATTTCAAAAAATGTATCTTTAGAGTCAGAACTATTGTTTCATATATAACCATAATGTAGTCTTTTAAAAATTTTTTTCTATTGGAGTTCAACTTGCCAACATATAGCATAACACCCAGTGCTCATCCCACCAAGTGCCCCCCTCAGTGCCCATAACCTAGTCACCCCAACCCCCCGCCCACTTTCCCTTCCACTACCCCTTGTTCATTTCCCAGAGTTAGGTGTCTCTCGTGTTTTGTCACCCTCACTGATATTTTCACTCATTTTCTCTTTCCCTTTATTCCCTTATTCCCTTTCACTAATTTTTATATTCCCCAAATGAATGAGACCATATAATGTTTGTCCTTTTCTGATTGACTTATTTCACTCAGCATAATACCCTCCAGGTCCCTCCTATAATGTAGTCTTTTGAAAAAAAAAATTTGTATATTTTCTAATATGTCACATATCATCAGGTCAGGATTAATAATTATAAATTTATAAATATAGAAGTATATAAATTTGTAGATTTTTTCATAATGATGTTTCTCTTTACACATGGGATTTAGAGAGGAGTATGAGAAATAGATTTATTTTCAAAAATAAAATTCAACCTCACATAATAATGTTTATGTATCATTATTCATTCTGAAAAGTAAGTCCTGCTTACTTATCTAATCTTCTATATGTAGAGTGAGTAGTTATTCTCAACCCTGCATTAATTATTTGTGATAACATGATCACTCTTTGAATTATTTAGATAATTGAAATATATTTCCTGTAACCTAGATTAAAAGTAATTAACATTATTTGGGGTTATTTTGGTGATGGATCTTTAAAAATGTCTCAAGTATATTATTCCTTCCTTTCTGGGATATTAATATATTGCAATTAGGTTTCAAATATAGAAAAAATGCAGATACATAAAACTTGAGAGGCTAGTAAAATAGTAAACAAACAAACAAATACAAAAAAATAGCCCCGTACACTAATCCTCAAATTTTAAATTTTTTTGAATCTTATCCTGTAATTTCAATTTATTACACACTGTCTGTAGCCCTGTACTGAATTAGTTTACTATCATGCTAAGTATTCTATTATTTCATCTGTAAACATTTTAGTAGGTATGTCTAGAATTAAAGACATATTAACTATAAAATCATGAGCACAACAAAAATTATAATAAAATTATTTTTTATTATTATCAGAAAAAGTAATTTCTAATCATTGTTTAAATTTGCCCAATTGGGCAGCCCAGGTGGCGTAGCGGTTTAGCGCCGCCTGCAGCCCAGGGCGTGATCCTGGAGACCCTGGATCGAGTCTCATGTCAGGCTCTTTGTATGATGCCTGCTTCTCCCTCTGCCTGTGTCTCTGCCTCTCTCTCTCTCTCTCTCTCTCTCTGTCTATCATGAATAAATAAATAAAATCTTAAAAAAAATAAAAAATAAATAAATTTGCCCAATTGGCATTGTTTATTCAATTAGCATCTAAACACAAACATCACTGTAATTGCCTTTAGGTCTCTTACATTTCTTTAACTTATAAATCACCTAATCCTGTTTTTTGTTTCTCTTGCATTTAATTTTTTTAATGAAACTTGATTACTCCAGAGAGTTTCCCAAATTGCTACATCTTTGGCTAATAGAAAACTTGAAGTTGACTTCCCCATCCTTTTGAAGGGTTTCAGATAGGCTTAGGTAATTTTATTTTCTAATAAAATAAGAGATCGCAGATTTTACATTTGAAATTACCCCTTTGTGATTTTAACAGAAATTGTGGGTAGACTGATTTATGCCATTCTCCCTTTTATATTTAGATACATTTTTAAAGATTTTATTTATTTATTCATGAGAGACACAAAAAGAGAGGCAGAGACAAGCAGAGGGAGAAGGAGGCTCTCCATGGGGAGCCCAATGCAGGACTCCATCCCAGGACCCTGGGATCACAACCTGAGCCAAAGGCAGAGGCTCAACCACTGAGCCACCCAGGTGTCCCTATATTTAGAAATTTTTTCCATTTAATTTTTAAAAGATTTTATTTATTTATTCATGAGAGACACAGGCAGAGGGAGAAGCAGGCTCCATGCATGGAGCTCGGCGTGAGACTAGATCGCGGGTCTCCAGTATCACGCCCTGGGCTGAAGGCGGCGCTAAACCGCTGAGCCATCTGGGCTGCCCTTAATTTAATTTTATATTTATGTAAAACATTACTGTGTTTAGCTTATAACACAAGTTATATTCAGAGAACCTAGCATTTACCCCTGTCTCCTCTATTCAGTTCCTTCAGAGATCTTTGTACATTTTTTATAACAGGCCTGGACAGCCATCCTAGTAATAACTTACAGAACAAATTATCTAGAAATTACAAGCACCTAGTGATACTCATCAAAACTATGTTGGTTTGTTTTTCTTTAAGGACTTTTAAGTGGATAGGCATATTGACTTTTTATTAAATCAAATATCAAATATTCAATCCACCACAGTTTTGAACTAAAATTTGGATATATCTCCTAAATTATACCCACATTTTTTCTCTAACACTAAAAATATTGGTTCCTTATAACATTAGCATTATCATTTAAATCTAATTTGTCAGAATAGCAATACCAATATGATTACTAAAAACATTATTTTAATCCTTAAAAAAAGTATTTTTCATGGGATGGCTGGGTGGCTCAGTGGTTGAACATCTGCCTCAGCCCAGGGCATGATCAGGGAGTCCTGGGATTGAGTCCCACATTGGACTCCCCGCAGGGAACCTGATTCTCCCTTTCCCTATGCCTCTGCCTCTCTCTGTGTATCTCATGAATACATATATTTAAGTTTTATTTGAAATCATCCCTTAGTGACTTGAACAAAAATTGTATACAAATAGATGGATTTATGTCACTCTGCTTTTTTATATTTAGAAAATTTTTAAATTTAATTTTATGTTTATTCTATTTTTAAAAGTTGATTACCCAACAGTTAATATGTAGATCCATTTCACAAATAAATTTCCATTTAAAATAATGTTATGAATAAGTATTAGAGTGTTAGGAAGCTATACTAATAGTAGCTCACAGTCTATTACTGAAGAAGTGTATTAAATTACACTTTGAGGGATCCCTGGGTGGCGCAGCGGTTTAGCGCCTGACTTTGGCCCAGGGCGAGATCCTGGAGACCCCGGATCAAATCCCACGTCGGGTTCCCAGTGCATGGAGCCTGCTTCTCCCTCTGCCTATGTCTCTGCCTCTCTCTCTCTATCATAAATAAATTAAAAAAATAAAAAAAAATAAATTACACTTTCATTTTTGGCAGTGAAATCCACTTTAAAATCTTAACTTATTCTGGGGACTCCTGGGTGGCTCAGTGGTTGAGCGCCTGTCTTCGACTCACAGCATGATCCCTTGGTCACTGGATGGAGTCTCACATAGGGCCCTGCATGGAGCCTGCTTCTCCCTCTGCCTATGTCTTTGCCTCTCTCTCTGTATCTCTCATGAATAAATAAGTAAAGCCTTAAAAAAATAATTTAACTTATTCTGACTACCATTTAGGTCGATTTGAGTTTGTTAAGTGGTTGCAAAATGTTGGACAGTTTACCAAACTGTGTAAGACAAGGTATTCAATGCTGAGTAGAAATATAACTTGTGCTGGCCAATCCTTTATTAATTAAGTAAAGTACTAGCCAATGATATTATATACAAGTTTATATACTATTGAGGTAAGTACCTCTCATTTGAAAATTGCCTTAATATATTATATGCCCAGAATTATATGTGAAACCACCACAGATGTATTCCTTAGAAGGAAAAAAAGGGGGTAACAGGTTATACATCAGAGATGTACTATACAAATATATTTACTAGAAATATATTTATGTGGGATGATATAAAATATATTTATGTGGAATGCACATTGCAAAAGACCTATACATGTAGTACCATTCTTATATTCAATTATACATGCATACTTTCTATAATTATGATTTTCATAAGGAAATACAAATATTTATCATGTAAATATATAAGATTTTTAATATATTTTATATAATTTGACTTGCATATTTAACAAAAAGTTATTGGGTTATTTTATAATTTTTTTGCCAAAATAGAGGTCAGTTCTCAAAAATCCAGTACAATCAACAGTGGATAATAAAGTTTAAAAAATAAAATAATTTTAGTGTTGAGTTTTTCAGAACGTATTACCAGGGCTATTAAACCTGGTTTAGGTTTTAAATTTTTCTTTCAATTATGCCTATCTCTAATAGAAGGTGATCAAAATTGTTGATAGGCTTCTAAAGCCTATAGGCAGTGTATGGGGGGGTGTGGGGGGGTTATAGTAGTATTCCTAGGCTTAAATATAAGATGAAAAAAAATTCCAAATTCCATACAAAAAAAATATTACTTACAGTGAGAAGAAAGAAATAACTTTATTGGGGCATAGAAGAAAAATGTTTTCATAAAAGAAGCAATCTAAAGGAAACAGCAATCTCTAAGAATCCTGTGACATAGTCTATAAATCTTTACAGTTCATTTCTTCTATCTTAAAAAAGGAAACCTTCACTAAGAATAAAAAAGCCAGTGTGATGTGAAAAACTCAAAAGGGCTGGAATTTTAAAGAGTTTAAATCTTAGTAAGTTATTTTCAGAATTTTTAATCTGTAAATTCATTTCAAAAGGCATATATAATGTTATAGAAAAAAAATCCAGAAAATTATTTTTACTTGCTGCTTGCTTGTTTCAAGACATTGTATGTTGTATACGTTACCCTCAGATGCCTGGCCCATTTTCTGATAACACGGATAGTAATGCATAATTGCTTTTTATTAGTTTTCTGTATTTCATATTTTCAATAACTAGATTTGCATAACAATAGTCCATGTGAGCGTGAGATTATAGGTTAACAATAGATTCTCTGGGGAATCGGGAAGAGAGCAGAGGGAAAGGGGACTTTCACATTTCTTTTTATACTGTAATAGTTTCTATAATATTTTTATTAATAATTTTATATTTATCATGATTGTATTCAATTTATCTTTTAAAGTTAACTCAAAGTTTTTTTTTTTTAATTTTTATTTTATTTTATTTATTTATGATAGGCACACAGTGAGAGAGAGAGAGAGGCAGAGACACAGGCAGAGGGAGAAGCAGGCTCCATGCACCGGGAGCCCGATGTGGGATTCGATCCCGGGTCTCCAGGATCGCGCCCTGGGCCAAAGGCAGGCGCTAAACCGCTGCGCCACCCAGGGATCCCTAACTCAAAGTTTAAAAATATAGGATTGATATTTAGAAATCATTTGAGAAAATAATTGAGCCTCTCTTTTCTATATGTCTTTATAGTTTACATATTACTCTATTTATCTCATTTTATTCTCTCACCCAATATGAAAATGAGAAATGGTATGCTGTATTAAAAAATATTGTGTCTTGGGATGCCTGGGTGGACTCAGTTGTTTAAACGCTGGATTCCTGATTTTGGCTCAGGTTGTGATCTCAGGGATTGAGCTCTGTGGCTGGCTCGGCCTGAGCATGGAGCCTGCTTCATTGTCTCTCTCCCTCCCCACTGCCCCTCCCCACCCACACTTGCACATTCTCTCTCTCTCTCAGAAAAGTGTTTTTTGATTTTGTTTTTTTTTTTTTTAACGAAACAAAACCTGTGTCTGATTCCAAAATTCTGAAATTATTTCTAACTTCACATTTTCATCACACATTAGACCTTGGTAAAAGTATTTAAGTTCTATAAGCTTAAAGTTTTAAACTCAATGATACAGATAATAATGATATCTAATTCATGGTATGGCAATCAAATAGGTTCATATGTGTTAAAGCAATTTATGAGTTGTTAACAAACGTTAGCCAATATGCACCTTATTTGCCACCTAAATTCAAGTAGCTAAAAAGTAATGCAACTAGGAGTACAATTCAAGTGACCTATTCATCTAGTATACTTTTTTAAGGACCATCCACCTGCAGTTATGAAATGAGGCACACTAGTTTTCAAACATAATGCCAAACAGAAATTAATTTAACCATGAGATAAAGTACATATCACTCCATATAGATAATACTAATATTAATCGTGGTAATATTGATAAGCCCATCTATAGAGTTTGAAAGTTCTGATTTTCTATTTTAACAGTTGCTAATGGATTGCAACCAAAATTTATTCAACATTTTTAAGACTCTTATTCTAAGATATATTTAATATTATCATTTTGGGGCATAATTTTGGGGGTTTGTGTATGTTAGGAGTATTTATCAAGGGTTAATAAGATTTTAGAAATATTGTTTAAGAAATGTAAAGCAAATATCTTGAACTTTTTTTTTAAGATTTTATTTATTTATTCATGAAAGGCACAGAGAGAGGCAGAGCCATAGGCAGAGGGAGAAGCAGGCTCCTCACAGGAAGCCTGATGCAGGACTCTATCCCAGACCTGAGTCATGACCTGAGCCAAAGGCAGATGCTCAACCATTGAGCCACCCAGGTGCCCCTATCTTGAACTTTTAGAAGGCTTACTTTCTTGCAGAACTAATTATCTATGGGCTTGTTTCTATTTTTCATACTAACTTGTAGAAAGTAATATATTCTGATTTTAATATTTTAATAAAACCATAGAAACATTTTCTTTATGACTGTTTCTTGTCTTTAAAAATTATGACATTCTTTACCAATACTATATTTTTGAGAGATTTAATAGTGTGTGGTTAATTGTCTCTGTTACTGAAGATCAAATGCCTGGTTTCAAATAGTATCTCCAAAGCTTCTCACCTTTTGATGGTGGATAATGTAGTTAATTGACCTAATTGTTTCCGTTTACTTATGACGTTTACTTATCTGTTAACCAATATACATATAACCAAGAACAATTTACTTAAATATCTATGTCTTATTTTCTCACGTCCAACATTTGGAAAAAGACAGCACTCACCTCCTACAGTTGTTAGGAGCATTAAATATGTTAATAGTAAATAATGCATTTGGAGTAAGCCCAGTCATAAGTATTCAGTAAATAGTAATAGTTGTAAATAATCATATTATTATTTGTACTATTATTGTTTTGCCACCAATTTTCTACTTCTAAGTTTTCTTGTTATTTCTATTATCTAATTGGTCATATTTTCTTTGTTTTATTCCCTACCACTTCAGCCTGGGGGCCTTTGTTTTGGTGATGAAAAGCATTTGTCTATTTCTCTGTTTGAATGGCTTCTTTCTGCTCCTCTGTGGGTGGGCTGATGGTCTCAAAGACTTTTCTATTTTACTTAGGTGCCCACACTGCAAGGGTTTTCTACTAACCTAAGAGTGTTAGCCTTAGGGGGTCTCTTTTCTCATGGGGATCACAGGTTTGTGATCATCTTGATTATAACTGTGTTTTTGTTTGTTTGTTTTTTCTATGTGTTGATTTGGGAGAGGCGTTTCTCTGAATCTGCCATTGTCTTCACTTTGGCCTTTTCCTGCAGTATATTGATTGCACTATGATTGCTTCCACTTTGTCTTTATGATTTCTGTCTGTTTTCTATCTACTAGACATTCTATCTACTAGACATTCATTCCCCATCATTTCTGGTCTCTAGATGGCATGCATTCTTTTCCCCACTATATTTATTTATTATTTTTAACTTTAAGGGATTTGAGTAGACTTTGTATTTAGACAGATCCAATCTCTTGCTTTGTTTTGCCTCATTCTTTATTCCATAGTATACTTATTTTTTAAATTTTTTTTAATGCTTAGAAATAATTCAGTAAAATATTAAGATAAGCCTCCAGGCTACTGAATCATGCTATTTAATGATGTCTTAAGAAATTAATTAGCTAATATACCTTGATGCGCGTAACATTGTCTTCTTAACTGGTGAGAGCAGTGAGAAAATACTCCCTGATGCAAACATTGAAAAGTGCAATCTCCTTTTAAATGATTTATTTATAAAGATAATACTATCATGTAATAAAATTTTAGGAGAAAATACAAAATTAAATTATGGTTTTGAAGAAATTGTTTAGGAGGTCCTGGCCTTTGTCTGTACTTGGCTTTCTTGTCGTAACTCAATATTGATTTTATTGCATTTCTCTATTTCAGTGTCAAAAACCAAATGGCATATATCTATCAGCTTAACCTTCAACTGATTTCAGAGTTGTTTCATTTAATAGCATCTATAGCATTTAAAAATTGTTTTGATAAATACAAGTTCTTGTGTTTTGAGTATGTTGGTAACTATGGCATACTGTACTTTTCATTCTTTAGTCCTTACAAAAGGTTGAAAAAAATAAAATATGTCTCATTAACAAAGCTTTCATAATATTTCTCTCACTGACTTTGTAATGCCTTGGACTTTTATTATTTCATCTGAAGTGGAGAACCTGAAGGCACTCTGTTTTAGAAAACTCCATCTCTGCTGTTTTTCTGCAAGTCCCCATTTATTCATGTTCCATATTTTGCCTCCAAATAAGCCAAAGAAGGTATATTCCCACTTTGGGGGGAAACCAGAAAGTTAATCATTCTCTGAACTTTTTAGTCTTCAAACACCTGATAATACCTAAGAAGAACCAGATCCCAAATACGTTCCAGGATATTAGCTTCAAACAATCCTGGCTGGCATCAATACCCTTACTTTCAGTAATATCAAATAACATCTATTGTTCACCTTTCACTTGCCTTTGATTGGACCCTTGTTGTGCCCAAGATTGTGAATCCGAAAAACCACCAAGTTGCCGACACCGATGCAACACATGAGGCTTTATTTACAAGCTCCAGCTTGGGTCCAAATATACCGGACACAGTGGAGCAGGGACTTGGACCCAGAGGTGGGTTTCAGATTAGTTTTATGGGCTGGTCTAGGTGACCTCCAGAAGGAGGGGTGGGTAGGAATTTCTCAAGTTCTGTTTACATTCTAATATGGGGCTTTCAAGGGCACTGAGCTCTGTTCTCATTCTGATATGGGACTTTCTGCCACTGGCTTGGGCCCTGTTCTCATTCTAATATGGGGCTTCCTGCCCCTAGCTTGGGCTCTGTTCTCATTCTAATATGGGGCTTTCTAGGTTGTTAGGCTGTAAGCTGTTTTTTTCCTGTAACTGAAGTAATGTAAATTTCAGCTCTTATTCACAGGGGCCTGGGATGGCTGTACCTGTGCTAACGCTGAACTTAAAAGTGGAATGGCCTTAATTTTCTTGGCCTCCACACCCTATCTCTGATTTCTGGAGGCACAGTACCCCAAATCTTTTTCTGATATAAAGCCCTAGCTCCAAGCAACAATGAGACTTACTCTCCTTTCCTTTCTGAGTTTCCCAGATATTCAGTCTGCTGTTCTCTGTCACTCACACTTTTCAATAAACTATTGTCACCTTCCCTGGCTCACATTTGATTTCCAACCTGCCTGAAGCCAAGGACCTTTGTGGCTGGACCTGTGGAAACTTCTCCTAGGTTCTCTGACTCAACCTGCCTGTATCACAACCATGTACTCCAAATAACTGGGCTTTATATACTCAGACTACAGTGAACACGAGAAATTAAAATACTTTGGTAAGTTTTAGAAAAGAACATTGTTGTTTAATTTATTATTCATTTACTGGAGGCATCTGTACTCTTTCTTTTTAAGCATATGCTTCATTTATAAATAATTATGAAATTATGAAGGCCAGGAGAGTGACATTTCTATGAATAAATCTTACATATAGGAAGTTGATTATTATCGCAACAACTTGTCTGTGAAATTTCTCTAATTTCTACTGGTATTTTTATGCAATATAGAAAAAATACACTGCCAAAGTTTAATTTGAGGTCATATGAAATTAAAATATAGATGCTTATCATTAAAACAATCTAAATATGAAGAACTTGGTAATGTTCTTATTCTTATAATGATATATTAACTTTTTGTTAAATTTCTTCTGACATATCTTAAATCTAATAAAAATTTCTAAAAGTGTGTACTCTGTAATATGTATTGTATATTTAATATATGTAAGTATGTCACACATTTAAAATATATAGAATTATTTATGTCCTAATATGTAAATATATGGTATATATGATTAATTATATATTACTTAAGCAGTATGTAATATAAAAGAGATATTTAAGCATATGATTTGTGAGGAACTGACCCATGCCATTGCAATGTACATTTTAGGTGTGAATGAAATAAACAAATATTTAATGGTATTCCTGATTGGATTCTCACTGAGTTTATTTGCTGACATCTGTTTTACTTTATCCATAACAAATAAGTTCCTTGAATGCAAAGAATGATAATTTTCTTATAAATTTATCCCTACAAGCTAGAATCATGTCTGACACATATTTGACACTTGATAAATATTTATTGAATGCAAATTTAATACTTGAAAGGCCCATTCAAATATTTCAATTTAATTGAGCATGCAATAGAGAAATTTAAAAACTTTCAGAGGAATTATATTGCATATAGGAGAGAACAAAAGAAATGATAACTATTTCCCAGCAGTACCCTCCAACATTCTATTTCTTTGGTCCCAATTTAGATAAATTGATGGGTCATACATATTTCTTATGATAAATAAAACTTGTGTGATATGGAATGTTAATGACAAACACCTATGTGGATTATCTTGTCTGACGAGCGGAAAGAAAAATGTCGAATTATGGCTCAGCTACCATCTGGATAGAATGGACGCAACAATCAGACTAGGAGTACACCCTTAACTGTTCATCTTATTTATAATTATTTTCCCTCATCACTATCTGTTAACTTATTATGTTAATTTGAAGCAGGACTGCTGATGATTTCATAATCCTTCAACTCCTAGGCAATTATATCAGAAGGCAGGTCACTCATTCATTCATTCAGTAAATATTAATTGGACATTCAAACTGTATTACACACCTACTATATTTTAGATTTAGTAATATCAGGGCAAGCATAACTACCAATTAGCTTCAAATTTATTAGTGAGATAAAACAATCATAAAGAAATAAAAAGAAAAACATTATCTTATTAAGTTCTAAGGAATAAGAAGATAAACATTGAAGGGACGTATACCAATGGAAGGTGACTCTAATTTGGGAGGTTAATTCTCATTGATTTATTTTTTAGGACTTATTTGGAGAGAGAGTGTCTAATCATTATCATCTTGATTTAATAACTTTAGAGAGACAGAAGTAAGGATATTTTGATATCTTTGATTTCCATGGATATATGATAACCATGATTTGGAAGCATGCTGATTAACAAAATGTTATCTCTGAATCATGGTATACTATAAAAGTAAAACATATTAATATTTGAACCACAAACAAGGTTATGTATTATTTTCCGGAAGAAAGTAATTACCACTACATTCTAAAGGATATTCCTTAATATATAGGCTAACATATGCATTATCCTTTTGCAACTTTCTTAAGGATATATCCTATAAAAAATAAACCTGATATAACAGTATTTCTCAATCCCTTATTTAAGTTAAAGTAATTGAAAATGCCATGAAATGAGGTAAAGTCTACTGACTTACCTTAAACTAGATAAAGGTTCATAATGTTATATATACTGTAATATTATATGTATCAATATTATATATTTGTATTATTTCTTGAGCTTCAGAAGATATTTTTGCCAAAAAAATAATAGGGAAATGTTATTACACAATTTGGAATGGTTAAATTCACATTGAATCATCTATATTCAAAGTAAAAATATAGAAAATGTTTCTTATAGATAATATTTAAACAAGGTAGTGATAACATAATAAAAAATAGTCAAAATTGGCAAAAAAAATAGTCAAAGGTAAATGTAAGATAGAAAATGAGGATAAGACTGAAGGAAAGAGATTAAAGATGTTGAATTTTTAACAGTGATATAATAAGTTTCAGTTTTTTCTACTTGAAAGATTTTATTCTGCAGTATTATAGAGTCAACTTTTTTGTCTCACTATTAAATTCCTTCCAAGTCTTAGGCACTTATTTTGGACATTATGTGGACCAATTTGTTTCCAAGATACTAAATAAACCTTTCTTTCTCCTTCCTTCTCTCTCTCTCTTAGGATTTGTGAAATATTACATCAATCATTGCTTTAATAATAGAGCTGTTCAGTAAATTTCACATTTAAGAATCTAAAACAGATAAAAAATATTTCAAAAAGTATGATGCTGAAATTCTGCTAAGCAATATTTCATCAATTATTAGTTTACTGTACAGAAATGGAAAGGGGAAGGGTAAAGGTGAGAGGTCAGAGGAATCAATAAATCAAATGTAACTATATTTTTTGCCAGGAACTGCATAGACAATGCTGAATAATGCACATAATTCTCCCGTTCTCACGGCCTTGTATTCTCAAAGAGACTCAAATATATCTATTAAGACTTCAATGATATGATAATGTCCCAACATGAATTGTAAAATACTCTCACTGTGTATTGTTTAGTTTTCAAACTTAGTCATTATTGAGCCATAAAGGGAAGTCAAACAAGTCAGGCCACTATATTACTGGATTACAAGATTGCATGTATCATTTTTCTCCCTGTACAGGATTGTTTAGCATTTTAAGTCTATTAAATTCAGAGAATCAGCCTTCTACCTGTCCAGTGAATTTGTATCTGTTTAATGTAAACATAAAAACCACTTTAAACAGTAAATTTCAAAACACTATATAAATCAGTAAACAAATCCTTTATATTCTTCAAGGGAAATGTGCAACATATACGTGTACCAATCCTTGGCCATTCGGTAAGATTGAGGAGTGCATAGAAGTCACACTCACTGAAGTGCCTTATCTCCCTCCCACTTTTCCAAGAACACCCATGCAGGAAGTCTTGTGAACATTCGTATTCACAGAAGAGAATTTCCCTAAGTTGATCAATGCAGTGGAAAATCCATAATGAATTTTGTTACCATATGTTATTATGAGTTCATTTACTTAAATAATCCTCCTTAAAGCTGACTCAAACAGATAGACGGAATTCCTCTGAATGGATGTCAGCTGAGGAATTAAACCATGGCAGTTATTTAGCAAACATGGAAAAATACTAATTAGCACAAATATCGTGGATATCATTTTGTATTTTCTTTAATAGTTTCTTAATGCTGAAAATTGGAAAATGAATATTTCAATGACTATCATGAAAGTTATGGCCACTTGACTCTTCATAATTAGTGATTTGAGAATTCAGTCATCTCAAACCATCTGTTTTCTTTTGTTTGCAATAGATTGTGCAAATAAGGTTTCTCTCTGTTCAAGGGCAAAGGTAAAAAGAAGAGAAAAATGATAAGAATAAGTTAGAGTTGATTTCTGTAGTGGAGAAATTTAAAATTGATGAATTGTTAAAATATAGTGTTGCAAATCTACACATTCTTATAAATCATTAAAATAAGGAGAAAAGATATAATGAAATATTCAGTTACAAGTGGCTTTTTTCTTGTTTGTTTTGTTTCATGCAGCATGGTAGCAAAATGTTGCTGCGAAAGGAGCACAGATATGTGACTCAAGAAACCTTAGTTCTCATCTAGCATTGCTTTTTCCTGGACCACAGTCATCCTCTCTGAAAGGAACTGACCACGAATTTTAACTTCAATGAATCCAGTGCTGGCTTAGGAATTTCAGACTAAAATTTTGCTATTGTTCTTGATTTAGGTTAAATATTAAGATAATTAACTTATGATCTTTTTTTAATCTAAGAGGTTAGAAATTTCCTATTTTATAAATAATTATTTTGATAGATATGTGAAATAAGCTCCTGCAAGTAGAAAATATTGAAACACACATTTAAAGACATATATTAACCATAATATTTTCTCTGTAGAAATGGCATGAAGCTGCAGATATACTTCCTAAAACATTACAATGTAATTTTGATTTATTTTTGAATTACCAGACCAAACTGTGACCAATGCGAAACTCATGAATTTCCCATAGTTAGAAGACTATACAAACCAGTGTTTAGAACTGGAAGTATGACTACTTCAATTCCCTGATGTAATCATTTTGGAAGATAAAAAATTATCCCTGTAAACACTAGATGGCTTCCCTGCATTTCAGTCAAGGGAAATAAAATGAGTAGCATTCAGTGTTTTCTCAGTGTTACATGAAGTTAAAAAATGCAAAATTGAGTAAATGTAACTGTGTGTATTTTAAAAGCATTATAAAATAATCAGATGACAAAACACACATATAAAAGAAACAATAGTCTAATTACTTCTGAAAAAAGGAAACATGACACATATTTACAGAGCTAATTCTTTAAGCAGTTAGTCTGTACTTGGGATGTAGCTATTAATGACAAGTAATTATTAGTTACTAATAATTATATTATTAATAATGAAAAGTAATTATTAGTTATGATTAATTATTAATAATGCTACTTAGAGCTACCTTAAAAGAAATATGTATTTAGGTATATAATGATATGTCTTACAAAGTCTTACCTTTTTTAAGTATAGCTTAATTTTATTTCCATAATATTTTAATATCCTAAAAGACTATTAAAATCACATATACTTACATATGATAATACAGATTTCATAGACACTTAAATGAGCAGAGCCCCCATTACAAAGCTAAGTTTGTTTAAAATGAACTTATATTGACCATATTTTCATTAATAATTTGTATTTAGGGGTATTTGGGTGCCTCAGTCAGGTAAGCATGTGACTCTATAATCTATAGTTCTACAGGTCGGGCTCTACACTAGGCATGGAGTCGGCTTGAGATTCTCTCTCCCTCTCTTCTTGCCCCTCTTCCCCCACCCGCTCTCTCTTTCTCACTCTCTGAAAAAAAATAATTATAGTAATTTATATTCATTTAAAATATTATATTTTATTCCCAATATCTATTTGGTGACAATAGTAAATAACTTTCTTATAAATATTGAATGCAGATCTCTATCCAGATTTATAACTAAAATTTAAAATGCCATACCACAGGTAGTCAAAAGAATTTTACTTGCCCTTAAGAAGTTTTAGAAAATTTGAATATTATCTACACTAAGTAATATATATTAGCAATAAAATTAATTAATACTCTTGGCAGGAAAAATATGATTTATGTAACCCTGTGACTGTGTAAGTTTTAGTTGATAGAGTCATTTAAGAATAATACAAAAGCCATTTTTTTCTTCCTACTGTTTTTCAAAATATTGTTTTGAACAAATTAGATCACTATTACTGAGTGAATTTCTAGTATAAAATCCATTCCCTCACTTTGTTGATTGAATTATACTTATTTAGTATATGATAAATTTTTTGTATACAATTCCTAAAATTGCTATAAATATGGTTCTCAAAATTATGGATTATAATCAGAAGAATCTAAAAGATTTTTGGTATAGTTTTTCCCATTTACTTTTTTAAATCAATCTTTTATTTCATCTGCTGTAAAGAAATAATAAATTTTCTCATTTGCCATTATACATTGATTTCTACAGTGCTGAATAATCTTCTTTTAATATTTTATTTATTTATTCATGAAAGACACACAGAGAGTGGCAGATACATAGACATAGGGAGAAGCAGGCTCTCTGCAGGGAGCCTATTGTGGGAAAGTATCCCAGGACCCTGGGATCCTGACCTGAGCCAAAGGCAGATGCACAACCACTGAGTCATCCAGGTGCCCCTCCCTTTTTTTAAAGATTTGTTTCATTGAGAGAGAGTGAGAGAAAGAGAGGAGACAGGGCTCTATCTTACAACTTATGAGCTCATGATCTGAGCCAAAACCAAGTGTTGAACACTTAACTGACTGAGCTACCCAGGCACCCCTACAGTGTTGAATAGTCTTAAAATATTTCTGATTTTATACCTAGAATGACTTTGAAATTTTGAAAACTACTGTGTTAATGATTGTGGCATAATTAAAAAATAATTACAGTAAGAAGGATAATTCTGAACTAATGCAGAAATTTTTGTAAGTAGGAATTGATAATCCTGGTTCTATGATCACTTTAATATGTATAAAGATTATTTTATTTTTTGTGCACCTTCTCCATCTCTTAAAGATTATTATCAATAAATCATAATAATTTATTTGACAGTCCATTTGATTCCAAGTATCTTTTTTCCTGACTTTCTCTCATAGAATAAGAGTGTCATATAATACAGAATCATATAATACAGATTGTATAATCATAGAATCATATAGGAGTATAGAATATAGATACATGATAGATATAATATAGATAATAGATATAATATAGTAATATATGTGCTATTATACATACTGTAAAATATAGCAATATAGATAGTGTAGATCACAAAATCATATGAAATCATAAATTCATAAAGAATCATAAAACAAATATCTAGAGTAAATGAAAAATTAAATCATAAATTGTATCACAAAATAGGGAACCAAAACACTCCCATTGCTCAGATGTTATCACCTGCTAGGCCCTCTTTACTGCCACCTGCTTAGACTCACCAACCTTTGTCCCACATTTTTCCTTATGCTTTTCTTTCCTTCTTATTTCTTAACTCAGACAATGGAAAACAAAACTATCCATTGAGCAACAATAACTGTCTTGATAAGACCTCCATATGGCTCAGACCACCCAGACCAGTTTGAGCTTAACCCCTGACTTGTAGCTGCACAAATGGACCGAGTGACCTCTAGAACGACCAATAACTACTTTACCTCATTATAATACTAAAATCTCTGCTCAAGGAGAAGTACAAGCCTTACATGACATACAATATGTGTTTAGGCATGTTTCCTTAAGTGCATTGTGGCCTTATGCCCACCTTTATATGCAAGGACAAGTCTTCCCTATCTAAATATTCATCCTAACCATAAATAAAAGGGATCCAGGGATCCCTGGGTGGCGCAGCGGTTTGGCGCCTGCCTTTGGCCCAGGGCGCGATCCTGGAGACCTCGGATCGAATCCCGCGTCGGGCTCCCGGTGCATGGAGCCTGCTTCTCCCTCTGCCTGTGTCTCTGCCTCTCTCTCTCTCTGTGACTATCATAAATAAATAAAAATATAAAAAAAAATAAAAGGGATCCATTGCCCCTTGCTCTAGGAGTCATGGCTTTGGAGGCCATCCCGGGTGAGTTCCTTATTTCCTGCAAATACTTTTCTTTGTGCCACAGCTCAACCTGGTACAGTTTCTGACTCACCAAGGAGAAAACTCATGTTGGTTTGGTTACAATGTTACTTTGAAAGATTACCTGAAGTAGAGTTCCTTTAGGGAAATGGGTTGTCGGGCATCCACAAAAGGCAGCCATTTAAAGAGAAAAATTCTATCTACTTTACATCTATAAGTACAGATGACAAAAAACAATCTAATTATTCATAGATATTCTTTCAATTCTATGAAAGCCCTAGTCTCCAACATTTGGAAGTTGATTAATCTGTCTTGTGTGTTTATCCTATGTTTATTTCAGCATTTGATTCTAGTTTGAGATTTTTCTTTTTCATCATATGTGGATACTGAAGACATAAGAACTTTTTAATTGACTGATGTATGTATGAGTCAACTTCAGTAGTTAGTTGGAAACTTCACTTGGCTTTTCCTTGTATGAATGCTGTTGAGCTTTCTTTAGTGTTTACATACAGAAATATGTTGTTTGGATTACTAAGCCACTTACTCATAAATTTACCTCAACTTTTGTATGTTTTCTGATCGGTCTCCATTTATATTTATATCTATTTCTTCACTTCATCACTCATATAGCTTAGAACTTTTCTCACTCACTATTAGCCCTTCTGACTTTCTTTCTGCCTAAAATGTAACATAATTTAGCGAGCTAATTTACAACAAGAAAAAAAAAAAGCCTTGACTTATATAAGACCTTTAAGTTTCAGGTCATGTTTGGCTACTTAAATTCTGCCATTTGTTACATAAAATTATGAGATCTCTACAAATGTTAAAAGTAAGTAGGCCTTCAAACATTGAATATCAAAATAGTTGCATAGATTTATAAATAATGGAAAAATGGAATAAAATGTAATGCTTTATACACATAAAATACATTGTAATGTTTTATGAAACTCATTAAGATGCTAAAAAGGCACTTGTATTTTGACTTTGATGAATGACAATTTTTTTAAAAAGGTAAAAATCCAGTACATGGATTTTTGTCCCTATTGATAGCCAAAAGCTAAGTGTTCATTATTAGCCCTAATGTGAATTGTCACTTGCTTGGCTGGTGAATTTGTAGATCAATAAGAACATTTGTAAATCCATTACTTTTTATGGATGTGTTAAAACACCTTATGAAGTGTAAATTGCCTAATGTCACTTTTGGCAAGATAATCTTTGGAAATATTATCTGTAACCTTGTAATAATATTAAGTGCTGTCTAACCACATGGTGGAGAGTTTACTTTCCAAAATAAAAGTTCATTCACCTATTCAACCTGTTTATGCTTAATATGTAATAACACTGGATTCTCTTTGTTTAAATTGGCTTTAATGATGATTTTTTATTTTTATATCTATCACATTAAACGCTACACACACACACACACACACAAAAAAGCCTGATTTTTTGATAATCTGCTTCACATTCCTAGATCATCCTTACCCTGGCTGCTGAATTTAATATAAGCAAAGGGAACTACAAGCAAACACAAAAGATAGTAATACAGAAAATCCAAAACTGCTAAGTAAATGAAAAATACATTTTCTATTACATTCATTTGTAATCTAATGGTATAAGTATATTTTCTTGTGGCCCTTGATAAATTTAGACATTATTTCTATTGAGTACATTTGAATAAGCATTCAATGCAATATAATAATCTTATTTAATTTAGTTAGAATTGATCAAAGCTATTGTCATTTAAAGATTGTGGATTATTTTATACCTTTATTTGGTGTACTCAAATATTATATTTGGCATGCTTCCTGACAAGGTTATTTTTAGCACATTGATATTTGAAAACTATTGTGAGACACTAGAGCTTCAGATATTGGTATTGAGGGTTGTTTGACATACATGTGTCAATTTTTTAAAGAAATGGATAATTATATGAAAACTGCTCACTATGCTATAATCTTAGAAGCATTTGCTTTTGTGCTGATAACACTACATAAGTATATACTAGTCAAGGAACTTCTTTTATCTAAAATACATTCCTTGTCTCCACAAAAGGCTTTTGTAAATACCACTTTGGAAAGACAGCCAGAAACTGAAAGAATTAAAAATGATAAAAAAAAATTGAAAACTTAATTTTTGAAAAATAGTAGATGATTATACCAAGGTTACCAAAACTTTTGTTCCATTAAGATTTCAAGACAATGCAATACTTTCTTTAGGTAATAACCAGGATAATTTAAAAAGAGAGATGTAATAAAGGTGATACTAACATAATGATCAAGACAAACAAACAATGAGAGGAGGGCTTGAGCAGGATATATTAGACAAATATGAATAGCAGGAAAGCAAGGATTGGGTTTCTATTAACCAAAGAACCTGTATGTGAAAATCCACAATACATAATGAAAATATAATTATGACTATGTACTAAATAAGTAATTACATAAAGCAGAAAATTAAGGAGATAAAGGAGTTCCATAAAATACATTGAT
This sequence comes from Nyctereutes procyonoides, assembly GCF_905146905.1. Lineage (NCBI taxonomy): Eukaryota > Metazoa > Chordata > Mammalia > Carnivora > Canidae > Nyctereutes > Nyctereutes procyonoides. Next base: position 2,675,061 of record NW_026575130.1, read on the forward strand.
GATTAGAGAATGTAATACACTACTCTCAGTTCAAGAGAGGTCAAGTGGATAAACAGGCATAGCTAGTTTGCTAGAAGTACATTTTTCAGGTGCAGTTGGGCAATAGAGCATGTTTATTCACGTGAAACAGATATGCTGTTCAAAATTTTGATTCTGCCATTTCTTAGCAAGATAGTTTTGGGGGTAACTTAAATCAGTGAGGCTTTCTTTTTTCTTATGTAAGAGGTAAAAATAAAATAATCCATTTTATGACTGCCCTATAAAGGATATATGTGATAATCCAAGTAAAGGACTTGGTGTTAAAGCTGGCACATAGAAATTTTTTGGAAGTATTCACTGTTATTTTTCAAATAGGAATAGTCTTTTTTGCTTTTTATTACATACATTTTCAAACATATTCAAAAGAAAAAAAATTACTATACCTCAAAATTTCAAAGGGAATTAGGAGTTTTAAAATTAATTTTAAAAAGGCATGGCCCAACCAAGGACAAAACTCTAGATGATAAATAAAGACAAATGTCAAACTCTGAGAAATATCTGTAATGCATATAATTTATGCACTTAAACTTTATTTAAGATAAATATCCCTTTGGGTAGCTAATTTTAATTAGTTTTTCTTATAAAGCTTACTTAGGCCTAATCTTTTCAAAACGTTGTCCTCTAGCTCTTAATCTTTATCACGTCCCTCAAATATGTCAGTTCTCATTTTTTAACAAACGGCAACTAATTCTGAGGTTTAACTAGTAAAAAGATTTCTCTTATGTTCTCAAATATTCTGCTAAGTTGGAATTTGCTCCCATCAGAGAATTAAAACGTCAGTAATTCAGGTTTTGCTGAGAAACAGAATAAAAAGATAAAGTTCAGAGAGCAAAAGTAGGGACAGATAATGGAGAAATGTGTGAATAGTCAAAGATTCTAGTACTAGTGCAATTACCTGTTTTTACTAACTCCATTTAGACAATATTTAGAGTTGCTTAATTTCCTCATTTTTACTATTAATCAATATTAAATCATCAATTTCAAAAAATATTGATGCCATAGCCAAATTTCTGTAATTCATTTGAGAATTTGACTGCTAGCATGCCACTCAGCTATCTAGTTGACAGTCATCAATTATTAATATCTTTATATTATCTATTTATTACAGCAGAGTTCATGAATGTGAACAAATTTTGTTCTAATTTAACAAAATGACAATTGAAATTCTGACAACACACTATTAAAATCAAACTAAGACTTTTATGCTGTCCTTTTCTTTTTGATAACAGTTAAAACCTATTTATTCTTAGCACATACAATTTCAAAATGGATGTATTGACATGAAGTTTTAGATTTTTAAAACATCAAATCTGACAAGGTAGAAACAAAAAGCAGTGTTTACTAATAAAACTATTGAAAAATGGACTTCAAACACTGTGACAGAATTTAGACAAAATCAAAATATTGTCTAATAGATATTTATCTATAGAAAAGTAGTTAGAAAAAAAAAGAAAGTAGTTAGAAACAACTTCCTGCTTCCTCATAGATGAAAAGTTTATATTTCTTATTATCTCTACACAGGTCTAAGTGGAAAATACTCAAGTAGTCAGTTTTTTTTCCAATTAAACTCACATTTAAGAGCAAGAGTATAGAAATGAATATACTGACATTATCAACAAAAAGGCACAATTGAAAAGAAAATTCTCAATTAAAGTCTCTAAAGCTACTATATAAAATTGTTACGTGAATTATCAAAAAGATTTTTCTTTATTTTGTTTTAATTTCATTTGTATCTTTCATTTGAATATTTGTGCTTGTTTGTTTATTTCCAAAGTCACAAGTTTTTTTTTTTTACTGTAGAATTCATGTCTTTTTAAATGATAAATCTATAATTGCAACAAGGAATCAATAAATATTTGGTAATCTAAATACAGTTATATCTTGGTAAAATGTAAGGAAGCAGGAATAATCATGGTGTCTTTTGTTACCTACCTTATGATTTCTATAATTTTTTTTATTTATGATAGTCACAGAGAGAGAGAGTGAGAAAGAGAGAGAGGCAGAGACACAGGCAGAGTCAGAAGCAGGCTCCATGCACCGGGAGCCCGACGTGGGATTCGATCCCGGGTCTCCAGGACGCGCCCTGGGCCAAAGGCAGGCGCCAAACCGCTGCGCCACCCAGGGATCCCTACCTTATAATTTCTAAACTTTATATTTAAGAGCCTTTCAGATAGTCTTACCACGAGTCTCATATGCTCTTCATCAAAATAAGAACACAATGGAGAAAATATAAAGACTCATTTAGACCTTGAGCTCAATTCAGAAATTAAAAACGAGACTGTCTTTTGTGCCAAAAGTGTCTATTTAACTACCTGCCCTTACCCTTGGCAAGAATGTGAGAATTTCACATCACAAATGTTCACATATTCACCAGATATGAGTATCAAATGCAGAAATTACTAACGTGGGCTGTGAGACATAGAAGGCAAAGGGAGCAAATAAAAAAGTTTTGGGGATGCGACTGAACCAATAAAAAGCATCATCAACTACAATCAGTTGTGAGTAATTTTTTTTTATATTTTTTAATTTTTTTTAAAATATTTTATTTATTCATGAGAGACACAGAGAGAGAGGGAGAGAGGCAGAGACACAGGCAGAAGGAGAAGCAGGCTCCATGCAGGGAGCGCAACGTGGGACTCGATTCTGGGTCCCCAGGATCACACCCTGGACCGAAGATGGTGCTAAACCGCTGAGCCACATGGGCTGCCCCAGTTGTGAGTTTTAAGTGTCTTGTTAATTAAGACTACTTCAACTGAGAACACATTTTCAAGATGGTCGTGTTTGTTCTCACTCCTTACACAATTGCAGTAGTTCAAATCTACAAATTTAAAGCTGACTTTTAAATAATGTTCATATGTATTCACAAATTCTTTATCTATTTGTTATATTAAGAAACAAACATGAGGTAAAATAGTGTATTTTTAAAAGTATTTCAGTGAGATGAATATATCAATACATATTACTTATATTATTTCATATTCTTGTGAAGAATAATGGTAAATAATGCAAATGTCTGCAGAATATCACCTACATACATATAACTTGTTATTCATATTACTTAGTAGTTAAATGCATAAAATAAGCAATATTGGTTAACATTTATGATACTAGTAAGTCATTTTATTTAATAAATTCTGTGCTATGTTTTAAGGATATGGAGAATTGAATAAAAATTATAATGGTCAAATTGTGCTAATAAAACAATTATTTATGAATAACTTATATTCAACCACATTAGGCAACTTAAAGTCAATATAATAAATCCATGGAAAAGGCAAGAATTTACCATCACTTAAAATAGCTCAACATTCAATGTATTCTGTGTACTTTAATAGATTGCTAAATTAGTCACATACTAATTAGCAGTTTCCTTAGTATTGGATTATCTAGATTAATCTGTCTGTGGTTTCCTCAATATGTCATCAGGAGCATTAATTAAGTATGGTCAGCATCCTTAATAATGCAATAGTTTTTCATTAAACTAACATAAATGTTTAATATAATAATAACAACAATGAAACAACTAGTTATAATAACAACAGGCATGGTGTAAGAAATCTTATCATAGATAATTGATTAAGCTATCAAACTGATAGAATTCTGCAATGCTTTGCAAATTCCTCAGACTTCTTTTTTATTAGGAGAAATATCTTTATTTCTGGAAATAACATCTATAGGCTATATCCTGCTCAGAAAAAACGCTTTGATTTATATTGCCTCTATATTAATTGTACCAAATAAGGAGCTAAGTGGAACCATCAGTGAACATTAACATTAATCACCTAAATGAACTCATCTAATTTATTTATGTATTTATTTGACACAGAATCGCAAAAGTTTATCATTTAAAATATGTTGACTTCAATTTGGGTGCCATTCCTATACTGAAAATAGTGTAAATTGTATAAAGTTTCTAATAGATGTATGTTGCAGAGCAGTTTATATAGGGATGATCAACACTGATTTTACATAATGGAAATGTAAAGGACAGCAATTTGGCCTCCACATGTTTTATTGGTTCCTTTTCTTATTTATACATCCCTATCCAGCCAAAAGGCCACTCAGAATCACATTAAATAAAGCAAATGCCCATATATGTATCTCTGGACATTTACAGATTTTATTTAGTGTGTCTTTTTCAGAGTCAGTAAGAGAGACAATAATCTATAGTAATCCAGAAGTTGTTGAACACAAATATAAGTGTTGAACAGTGGTATATTTTTTTTTACCACTTCCAATTAGCATGTAATTTCAATACAGAGAGTCATAAGATAATTTAGGATACATAGTGTTTTGCAGGGCCATTTTTTGGTCAGGATCCCAAAGACAAATTTTTTTTCATGAAAATCATATATATAGGGCAGCCTGGGTGGCTCGGCGGTTTAGCATCACCTTCAGACCAGGGCTTGATCCTGGAGACCCAGGATCGAGTCCCACATCAGGCTCCCTGCATGGAGCCTGCTTCTCCCTCTGCCTGTGTCTCTGCCTCTCTCTGCCTCTCTCTCTCTCTCTGTCTCTCTCTGAATGAATAAATATTCTGAATATTTTATTCATTCATCTTTATTCTGAATGAATAAATAAATAAAATAATAAAAAAGAAAATCATATATATGAAAGTCATATATTTATATATATAAAGTTTTTAAATATTTTATTTATTTATTAGAGAGAGAGAGAGAGAGAGAGAGCATGGGAAGGGAGAGGAGCAGAGGGAGAAGCAGTCTGCTGAGCAGGGAGCCAGATGCTGAGCTTGATCCCTGGACTCTGGGATCACGAATTGAGCTGAAGGCAAACGCTTACCTGACTGAGCCATACAGGTGTCCTTAAAAATCATATATATTTTAAAGTCAGCTTTCTGATGTTTGAAAAAGAATTGTATCCAACCTGAGTACTTGACACAAAAACAAACAAAAAAGCACATGGACTGTTACATATGTGTATGAAAATTAATGAGAAACATCACTGAAATGAAATAGAGATAGGCTAGAAGGGGGACCTATAACAATGTCAATTACAAAATTTGTCAACTACATACCGGAGTAGAAGAATCACCAATTACAGGCCCCAACAGGGAAACACACATGTTGCATCTCCCACAAGAAATCGACCACCCCTGACATAGCCAATTATAGCCAAGCATCATCACTGTGGACTCATGTTTTTTCCCTGATGAATTTTTGTTCAAAACAGCCCCTTCCAAATTCCTCCATCTTCTCCATAAAATAGCATTCCTTTCCTTTGTTGGACTTGCCTATGGTTTTGCTATAGTTTGCATGTCCTGAATTGCAATTCTTTGTTATTCCCAAATAAATCCATTTTTTTGCCACTAAAATCATTGACTTTTTTTTATGGTTAACATATGCATTTATGTACTGACATAATTTAAACGTACTGTGTTCAAAGTTTGAGAATCCTTCTTAGGCATATGCAACACAAATTGTTCATTATATTCTTGATGTAGTCCATTTATTTCAAAATCACTATTACTTTTGGAGATTGAAAGTATGAAAACAAATGAAAATTGGGAGCAAGATGTTTTTGAGAGATTGTTTTGTTTTATATATATATATATATATATATATATATATATATATATATATATTTATTTATTTATTTATTCATGAGAGACGAGAGAGAGAGGCAGAGACACAGGCAGAGGAAGAAGCAGGCTCCATGCAAGAAGCCCCATGCGGGACTTGATCCGGGGACTCCAGGATCACGCCCTGGGCCCAAGGCAGGTGCTGAACCACTGAGCCGCCCGGGCGTCCCATGAGATTGTTTTAATTTAAAGAAAATATTAGTAACTAATGCTTGTTTAAATGTCTCTAATTATGTCATCATCTCATTTCTGAATCTATTCTTTTTTAAGATTTTAATTTATCTATTCATGAGAGACAGAGAGAGAGAGAGAGAGGCAGAAACATAGGCAAAGGGAGAAGCAGACTCCCTCTGGGGAGCCTGATGTAGGATCTGAACCCAGGGCCCCGGGATCACGACCTGAGCTTAAGGAAGATGCTCAACTGCTGACCCACCAAGGCATCCCTCTGGATCTGTTTCTTTGGATTGATAAATTTTGTCCTTTATGGATTACATTTTATTGCTTCTTGATATAGTAAGTAATATTTGGATGCTACACATACTTATTTTCATCTAGAGTACCTGAAATTTTATCTTCTTCTAAAGAATATTGGGGTGTCTTCTGATAAGCAATTCATTACATTAAGTGTCAGCTTGAATTTCAATTATTGTTTTCATGCTTTGTTATAGAAGATTGCTGAAATGTGCTCCAGTTTGTTGAAGTCAAGTTCCTCACAGCTATGTTGAACTTTGAAAATCATTCAGTTAATGTTTCAGATCATTCTTCACTCAAACTGGTGGTATTTTGAACGTTCTGCTTGTCTTAGTATTTCAAAAAAGATTCAACAGGTCTCTATGTCCATTTATGGATTTTTGTGTTTTTTCCTCCTGAAGTCCCATTTTCTCTGAAATTGAACCCTGAAATTTTCAGATATACCAAACATCTGTCCTAAAATATGATCACTATTCTGAAAACTCAGTAAGACTACTGGTTGCTAGTCTTCTCCTTGCTCTGTACTCTAGATGTTTTCCAGCCAGGAAGTCTGAAAATCAAAGGATTCATCTTGTTTGGTTCAGTTTTCTAACTGACCACGGTCCATGTTTGCTCCCTAATGCCTGAAAAGAATTTTGCTTTTGTTTCTGGTTTTTATCCAGTTTTAGTGTAAATCTGGTTTCTCCTACTCCATCATAGTCAAATATATTTTTGACCATACATCTACACATGATACACACATGCATTGTCACTGACTCAAATCTCCATAAAACAGAACTCATGGCTTGTCATTATCCTAAGCGAAATCCATTTCTATTTCCTACCTGGAAAACAAATAACTTCTTAGATGTACACTTGTTAAAGTTGGTGGATTTTTAATTTTTAATCAATATTTTAACATTTTTTTCTACTGGATAACATTTTGCTAGATTGACATTGGAATTTTAGGATTCTTGGCCTGTCCTAGATAAGCAGAATATAGATTTTCAGTACAGTTGCAGGTTTTCTTCTATGCTGTGGTAATACTTCTACATCTCATCCTCCCATTATTCACTGCTTACGCTTTTGCTTCCAAGAAAGTAATTTTTCCCAGAGAAATACAGATCCTAAGATGTACTGTTTTTCTTTCTAAACTTCTAAGCAATTTTAACTTATATACAAGGGGTTGAATTCTATGAATAGAACTAAATAGAGCGATACTTATGAAGACAAAGTAGAATAAATTTGGTTGACTCTGAAAATAAACCTAATGCAGGGAGGTGAAGTGAGAGTGGGGAAAAGATCTGATATTTTATTACTGGTAAGTAAAATTAATGATTATAACAGAAGAAATTTGCATTAAAGTTTTTCCAATTGATTTGATAGCACCTACCTTTAAGTAATGGATTGGATATTATTGATCTATCCCAAGATTATGATAATGAATTAACCTATCAATGTTACAGTTAATGAACATTTTTCCCAGATCTCAGATATAATTCAAAGATCACATTTTCATGATTCTAAAAAACTTTTATTTATTTATTTTTAAGATTTTATTTATTTATGCAGGAGAGACAGAGACAGAATAGGAGGCATAGGCAGAGGAAGAAGCAGGCTCCATGTGGGGAGCCTGATGCTGGACTAGATTCTCTGACTGAAAATCAAGCCTTGAGCCAAAGGCAGATGCTCAACCACTGAGCCACCCAGGCATCCCAAAACTGTTTTATTTTAGTAATTTTTATAGAATAATTCTATATATCTAAATGGAAAAAATCATCCCAAATTTGTGTTCCATGAGGTAAAAAAGAAAAAAGACCAAAATATTTTTTTAGGTACAAGTAAAAATGAAGAAATAAAATGCAGTGATTTTATTTACTTTTGTCTCAACCATGCTGGCACTGCATTTCCCAGGATTCCTTTCTCTATCATTTGCATGTTAAAATTAGCCACAAGATAATTTTGCATGATATTTGAAAGGCAGGATTAAAGCAATTTTATGCTCTGTAGGTCAATTACAGCATCAAACACCACTCTAATTCATGTACATTTTTAATATCTGGTGATTCATTTTACTGATGAGTGCACCAACCAGGACTTCATTTATCCTGTCCTCCTCCTAATATAAAATGTACAAACCCACAAGATGTTCTAGTTTGTCTTAATGGGCACCTATTTGCTCTCATGTTTCTGGTTGATAAGCCCAGCTTTTTTGTTTGTTTTGTTTTTTTCTACCATCTGACTTTCAGAGATCGAGGCCTGTCACCAGATTCAGAGGCAATAGCCTTTTATATATATTTTCGTGAATTCCTTGAAATGATTAAAGCACACCCCTATAATATAACCTTATTATTCTATAATAGTCTTAGTAGTTTTGCTTCCCAGTTCAGTGAACCTTAACTATGGGTACTGCTTTCTTTTTAAACCTCAGTTTCCTCACCTGTTATATGTAGAAATCAACTGTCGTGTTCTCAAATCTCAAATAAACAATCTAACCTTATACCAGAGGAGCTAGAAATAGAAGAACAAACAAAACCCAAATACAACAGAAGGAAGGAAATAATGGAGATTAGAGCAAAAGTAAATGAAATAGAAATAAAACAATAGAACAGATCAACGAAAGAAGAGCTAGTTCTTTGAAAAGATCAATAAAATTGAAAAACCTCTAGCAAGACTCAACTAAAAAGAGAGAGAGAGAGATAATAAACATATGAAACTGGAGAAATACAACCAACACTACAGAAATGCAAACAATTATAATAGAATATTATGAAAAATTATATGTCAACAAATTGGAGAACCTGGAAGAAAAGGATAAGTTCCTAGAAACATAGAACTTACCAAAACAGAAGCAGGAAGAAACAGAAAATTTAAACAGACTAATTAGAAGCAAGGGGATCGAATCAGTAGTAAAAGAAAAAAAAAAAAACAAAAAACAAAAACAAAACTCCCAACAAACAAAATTCCAGGAGTGTTTGGATTCACAGGCAAATTCTACCACACATTTAAAGAACACTTAACACCTATTCATCTCAAACTATTACAAAAAAAAAATAGAAGAGGAAGGAAAACTTTCAAATTCATTCTATGAGACCAGTAATACCCTGATACCAAAACCAGATGAAGACACCACAAGGAAAAAGAGAACTGCAGACCAATATCTCTGAAGATCATAGATACAAATATCCTCAACAAAATCCTACCAAACTGAATCCAATAATACTTTTTTAAAAAAATCATACAACATGATCTAGTAGGGTTTATTCCTTAGATGAAAAGGTGGTTCAATATTTGCAAAACAATCAATATGATGCCTCACATCAATAAGAGAAAGGATAAAAATATTTTAATCATCACAATAGATGCAGAAAAAGCATTTGACAAAGTACAACATTCATTCAAGATAAATACCCTCAATAAAGTAGTTCTAGAGGGATCATACCTCAACTTAATAAAAACCATATATGACAAACCCACAGTGAACATCACACTCAAGAGGAAAAAATGAGAACTATTTTTTTCTATCAAAATAAAACTCTTCTGCACAGTGAAGGAAATAATCAACAAAACTAAAAGACAGCCTACTGAATGGGAGAAGATCTTTGCAAATGATATATCTGATAATAGGTTAGTAGCCAAAATATATTAAAGAACTGATACAATTTAACATCCCCAGAACAAACAATCCAATTTAAAAAGTAACACAAGGCATGAACAGACATATCTCTGAAGAGGATATCCAGATGACTAACAGACACATGAAAAGATGCTAAACATCACTCATTTTCAGGGAAATGCAAATCAACACTACAATGAGATGTCACCTCACACCTTTCAGAATGGTTAGAATCCAAAACAGAAAAATGTGTTGGCAAGGTTGTGGAGAAAATGGAACCTTTTGCACTATTGGTGGGAATCCAAACTGATGCAGTCACTGAGGAAGACAGTATGGAAATTCCTCCAAAATTAAAAGTAGAACCTTCTTTGGATTTAGTAATAATACCACTAGGAATTTACCCAAAGAATAGAAAAACACTAATTTGGAAAAAATAGATGCACTGTGATGTTTATCACAACATTATTTACAATAGCCAAGATATGGAGGCAGCCCAAGTGTCCATCATTAGATAAATAGATAAAGAAGAAATGGCATAGACATCGATGGAATATTATTCAGCCATAAAAAGAAAGAAATCTTGCATTTACCACAGCATGAATGGAGCTAGAGAGTATTATGCTAAGTGAAATAAGTCAGTCAGAGAAAGACAAATAGAATATGATTTCACTCAGAGAGGAGGTGGGGGATAGAATGAGTGAAATAGGTGATGGGGATTAAAGAATACGCTTATCCTAATGAGCACTGGGCAATGTACAGAATTATTAAATCACTATATTGTACACCTGAAGCTAATATAGCACTGTATGTTAACTATGTTAGAACTAAAATAAAAAAATATTTGGGCATCCTGGGTGGCTCAGTGGTTTAGCGCTGCCTCAGTCCAGGGCCTGATCCTGGATCCCCAGGATCGAGTCCCACGTTGGGCTCCCTGCATGGAGCCTGCTTCTCCCTCTGCCTGTGTTTCTGCCTCCCTCTCTCTCTCTCTCTGTGTCTCTCATAAATAAATAAATAAATAAATAAATAAATAAATAAATAATAAAATCTTTAAAATAAAATAAAATAAAAAACTTAGTTAAAAAAATCTCATGTTCTCATAGACTTTTTTATATTAAGTGTAATATGATAGCACTTAGGACTGTCAGAATAAATGCCATATATATATGTTTTATAATAAAAATAATAACAATAAATATTATACTTGACCAGATGAATTTCATCATGCTACTTTTTTCCTTAAAATCAATACCATCTTTTGCATATTTAAGCACAAGTATCTAATTTATGTCACGTCTTTATTTTGCTTCTATTATAGTAGTGGTAAGCCTGTTATGTTTAGTTTCAATGAATCCACTGTCATTTAGAGACAATTTTGAAGTAGAAGAGTAGCAGATTTAGAATCTCAATTAAATGAAGAGAAAACAATATTTACACATTAGGACCAAATAATTCAGTTGTGATTTTCAAATATTTATAAATACTTAAAATAGAATTCTTTATGTGACCAAATAGCATTTGATATAAATGTTATATGTTGACAGAGTTGAAAATATTTTATTTTCTGTTTGCTGACCAAAAAAATAAATATCTTGATGTAAAATTACAATGTATGCTTTCTGAAATAAAAAAGAATTAATTTCTTTGAAATTCAAATTGCATATATGAAAATACAATATTTTTGCTGGCCCCCATTGTTATATTTAATCAGTGAAAGAGTCATTGTCATAGATATCTTATTCATAGAAAATTTTATCTCTGTAAAGTTCGAATAATCCAGATATTTTTCAAAGATGGAGTTTCTCTTTTCCTTTATTGAAAAAAGTACAAGAAAGCTTCAGGTTCAGTATCCCACAAAGAACTGGCAAAATTCCAAGATTTCTAGAGAGAACATTTATATTTTCTTTTTCAAGTTTGCACATTGAGTATTATATTAAAATCTCATTAGTTTCAGATTCATTAAATTTTGCTCTAAAGAAATAAATCCCAATTTACATATTAAATGCAAAAAGTATAATAAAATAAGGCAAAACTCTTGATGGAGAAGATGACTGCCCAACACAAGACCATTAGCAATTTCATCTTTATGTTCTACAATAAAACATGCTGTGTAGAAGTGATTGCATTTGAAGTTATTGGTACATTTGAATGCAAACTACCCAACCATGAAAAATAAGGTTTCCATTTGCTGTAAAAATAAATTAGGAGGCAATGTTTTGCTGGGAAAGTCATCTGAACACCTCAGTTCATAACTATTCATAGTAATATAAACACATGTCTTTGTTCTTACTGTGAGCTGCTGTATGATAGTTTTATTCAACATTACAACATTACTTTATATCTAAAGTGAATGTAGATGGGCTATTTTAGGATTTAATAAAACAAATCCCAATATAGAGATCCTGTGGGAAATTATACAATAATGTTACCTACATAACTAATTTTCTTCTTATGAAATCATGATCCCACTACAATTTTAGAGCTATAGAATGTATTGTTTAACATCACCATTTCCGTATTCATATCTCAGTTTATCACAAAATTATTTTTTATAAAAATATATTTTATATAAAGGCAGTTCTTTGGGAAAATGGATTTTCATTTCTAAATTAAAAGTAGCATGAAGTCAATACTGAACATGTCACCTTACCACTTATTGACACTAAAATTACTTTTTTTATTTAGAAAACTATTTACCTCTGAGAAAATATCATGGTGTTAGTGCCCAGTACATTGTAAGAAAGAAAGCTTATTTAAGAAAAAAGTCAAAGATGAACTCTACTACTTATGCACTTGTTTGAAATTCCTGGGAGACATTTAAGAATGCAAAGATATTATCTAAAATTTTGCAGTCGTGTCTGACCAAATATATGCACCCACATTCAAATATTAATTTGTCCATGGGAAACAGTATTACATAATGGTAAGATTAAAAAATTGGAGTTAAAAATAAAGCTTAAGTGACTATGTGAGAATGAGCTAAATTAAAAGCTTTTCATTTAGCTCTCAATGAGGAAACAGATGTTCCTCATCTCTAAAGTGAGATTAATAATAACCATCTCCTACTTTTGTGAGGATTGAATTTTTAAAAATCGATTTAGAAAAGGATTATGAAATCTTTAATTCAGTGTTATACACATTGCGTTATTAAATTTGCATTTTAAAATGTTTCTTGGTATTTAATACCACTTGAATCAATCCTGTGTCTTTATTTTGGGCTCCAAGAAAATAAGCCCCTCAGTCAAATAACCTTGAAGATATTTCCCAAAATATGGGCTTATGAAAAAAACTATAAAATGGTGTTATGAATGTCCTGAATCCTTACTTTTGCCTTAGTGATATATTAACAGCAGAAGTTACTGACAATTGACTGGTGGTAAGGGGGTCTAAGAATTTTTTTTTCCCCAGAAGGAAAGATAATTTGAGAGAAAAATATTACATTAATTTTGGGCATGGGGAAGAAACAGTCTTCTCACTATATTGTGTAAAATATTAAAGACCTTTGTGTAAATTTAGTTCACTTGTACTAAATGCTATCAATAATCTATAAACTATTTATTTGACAATCTTAAACAGTTAAGATTTTTATCTCTTTTAAAGAAGCCATTTAATATTGTTGCTTAGACTAACTTTCTTTGGGATTTCATGTAATGTTTTAAGTGATATATTCATATCTTCTGTATCAACTTTTTGCCTGTCTATGTCCATAGAGGCATAGATATATTTTAGTGCCCTTAAGGATCGTATAATCTAGCTACCAAAATAGAAAAGATTCACATAGGGGCGTCTGGGTGGCTCAGTCAGTTAAATATATACCTTTGGCTCAGGCTCAGATTATAAAGCCATTCGGGGGCAGCCTGCTTCTCCCTCTCCCTCTGCTTGCCCTCCTTGTTCATGTTTGAGCTTACATTCTGTCGCACATACTCTGTCTCTCTCTCTCAAATAAATAAAGAAAATCTTTTAAAAAAAGATTCACATAATTACTTAATAGTATGAGTATATACTACTTGAGTGATGGGAGTCGTAAGTGGTAAAATCTGTAAATTTACATTGTATCACAGAATAAATAAAAGATAAAATTAATTGAAAAAATAAAAATAATATCAAGCAACTTACCTGAAATACTGAGGAAATTTGAGAAGGTTAAACATAGTTATTCATCCACCATTTGATAAATGTTTTCTTTTTTCTTTTTTCACTAAATAAATAATGCTATAAATGTTCATACATGAGTTTTTGTATGGACTTTTTTCTTAAGGTTTTGCTTATTCATAAGAGACAGAGAGAGAGACAGGGAGAGAGGCAGAGGCAAAGGGAGAATGCAGGACTCGATTCCAGGACCCTGAGATTATGACCTGAGCCAAAGGCACCTAACCAACTGAGCCATCCAGGCACCCTGGACTTTTTTTCTTTCTTTCTTTTCTTCCTTTTTTCTTTCTTTCTTTTTTTTGTTTTAATTTTTCTTGAGTAGATACCTAGGAGTGAAATTGTTTAGTCATGTGGCAAATTTGTGTTTTACTTCTAGAAACTACCCAACTATTTTCCAAAGGGCCTACAGCCTGAAAATAAAAGGTTGGAGAACCATTTACCTTTCAAATGGTCCTCAAAAGAAAGCAGGGGTAGCCATCCTTATACCAGATAAATTAAAGTTTATCCCAAAGACTGTAGTAAGAGTTGAAGAGGGACACTATATCAAACTAAAAGGATCTATCCAACAAGAGGACCTAACAATCATGAATATGCCCCGAATGTGGGAGCTGCCAAGTATATCAATAAATTAATAACCAAAGTTAAGTCATACTTAGATAATAATACACTTACACTTGGAGACTTGAACACAGCACTTTCTGCAAATGACAGATATTCTAAGCACAACATCTCCAAAGAAACAAGAGCTTTAAATGATACACTGGACCAGATAGATTTCACAGATATTTATAGAACTTTACATCCAAACGCAACTGCAAGTGCACATGGAACTTTCTCCAGAATAGACCACATACTGGGTCACAAATCAGGTCTTAACCGATACCAAAAGATTGGGATCCCCTGCATATTTTCAGACCATAATGCTTTGAAACTAGAACTAAACCACAAGAATAAGTTTGGAGGATTTCAAACACATGGAGGTTAAGGACTATCTTGCTAAAAGATGAAAGGGTCAACCAGGAAATTAGAGAAGAATGAAAGAGATTCATGGAAACTAATGAGAATGAAGATACAACTGTTCAAAATCTTTGGGATACAGCTAAAGCAGTCCTGAGGGGGAATTACATCGCAACACAAACATCCATCCAAAAACTGGAAAGAACTCAAATACAAAAGCTAACCTTGCACCTAAAGGAGCTGGAAAAGGAACAGTAAATGGAACATTCATCCAGCAGAAGAAGACAATAAAGATTCGATCAGAACTCAATGAAATCGAGACCAGAAGAACTGTGGAATAGATCAACAAAACCAGGAGTTTGTTCTTTGAAAGAATTAATAAGATATATAAACCATTAGCCAGCCTTGTTAAAAAGAAGAGAGAAAAAAAAAAGAAGAGAGAAAAGACTCAAATCAATAAAATCATGAATGAGAAAGGAGAGATCACCAATACCAAGGAAATACAAACGATTTTAAAAACTTATTATGAGCAGCTATATGCCAATAAATTAGGCGATCTAGAAGAAATGGACACATTTCTGGAAAACCACAAACTACCAAAACTGGAATGGGGTTGTTACATTTTCAATTCCCACCACTCAGGTGAGAGACATGGGACAAACCCTCCCATAGAGCCTTCAGCAGCATCATAACCCTATCCACACCAGGATTTTGGACTTCTATCTCCAAAACTGTGAGACATAAATTTCTGTTGTTTGAAGCCACTTAATCTTGCAAGTTATTAACTAAGCCCTAGGAAACCAACACAAAAAAGGGAGAACAAAATGAGTCAGGAGAAAGTTTTACTCGATGGTAGAATCAAGAACACATTTATATGCTGATGAAATGACTCAGGAGAAAGGGAAAAAAATGATGATATATAAAACGGAGATCAAAAGTTTAGCTCCAACACATAGAGAGCCTGGAGATCTTCACCCTTGTTCTTACACAAAAAAAGGGATGAACAAACTGAAAATCAACAACTTTTCTTGTAATTGTCAAAGAATTGAGTTCACAGGGCAAAGGACCACTCTGACATTGGGAGAGATGGACAAATCAAGTCATGACAAGATCCACTTACCTGGAGCTGAAGCCACTGGAACCATAAACTGGTGAGAGCATATAATTTTTTTGAATCATGGAAGGCTGAATGCGGACTAACATGCAAGTCAGAAATTGACATACTCCAGGGTGGATGATCCTATAATTTCATGAGTTTTGCCTTCAGGATCCCCCACTGGAATTCCAGAGGGAGGAGCCAAAAAACATCTGTCTCTGACTGGGGGGAGAAAAATAGTGATCATTTTGAAGAGCACCCATTACATTTTTTTTTTAAATAAGAAAGTCCTACTCTTTAGGAGAAAAGCCTTTATCATAGCAGTATGCTGGCATTTTCTGGATTCCATTTCCTGTTGGGCTTCTAGTCTTATCGAAGGAGAGGAGGGTAAAGAGAGTTAAAAACAATTCGGAAGGTCACAATAAGAGACACAGGCCCACCAAAAAATTGAGATGTAATCATAAATTAGAGAAATCTTTTCTCCCTCATACCTTGTCATGATATGAACAGGGCTCCAATATAAATGATTATAGCTGAAAGGGCTGTAAGCCACAAGCTATTTAAGGAGGTGAAAAAAAGTAAGGAGGTGTTCTTAGAGAAATCCGAAGATGAAAAGAAAGACAAGGATACTCTAGGAAACTATAGCCTTTGGCATCTACATATATGGCAAACATTAAATATAACTTAACCTTATCAACATAAAACCTCACACTAAATGCCTATTTATCTCAGTTCCCATCAGTCAATAGGTCATGCACAGATTTCAACAAAAATTTACAAAGAAATGGGAGCACTTATTTGTAGAGTAGGAGCCTTAAGTACAAGAGAAGAGGCAAGATTTGTGCATAGGTGGAAGAATCTGTTCATCACAGTAACACAGAAAGTTGACATATGGCAAGAGTTTAGGAGGCAGAGAACATAGGTACAGATGCAGGTAGTAAGTAAATGACATGAGGGAATTCATGCAGCTTTTTTCTGATTGCCTGAATTTCCTCAAGTAAGCAGGAAGCAACATCATTCACTTTGAGTATAGACAGGGAATTGGACTCACAAGGTCTTAAAATTTTTGAGGTATGAAATATTACTAAGAAGAATGGAAAGCATAGGTAAATGTAGAATAGTCTTTAGTACTAAAGCCTCACACAAAGTTTATGGTCATCAATTTAAAATATGGTGATGATCTGACTATAGTGTAGTGCTTTCAAATTAAGTGCCGAAGTCATACCACAAGTGAACCAATGAATTAGAGTGCCTGTTGTTTTCCTTTGAATTCTTTAGTCAAAGTTCTATTTTTTTTTTACTGAGCATTCTAAAAGTACACATATGTACACACAGACACATATATGTATTTATATACACCTACATATATTCAAATACAATAGTTTGCTTATTTTTTAAGATCACTTTTTTTTAAAAATATTTTACTCATTTATTCATGAGAGACACAGAGAGAGAGGCAGAGACAGAGACAGAGGCAGAGGGAGAAGCAGGCTCCATGCAGGGAACCGGACGTGGGACTCAATCCCAGGTCTCCGGGATCAGGCCCTGGGCTGAAGGTGGCGCTAAACCACTGAGCCCGGCTGCCCAATACTTTGCTTGTTGATTTAACCTTGAATACATGTAGCAAGCTTTACTCAGAACTGCAAATGAAGCAGCATAAATCTTTTTTTTTTTAATTTTTTATTTATTTATGATAGTCACAGAGAGAGAGAGAGAAAGAGAGAGAGAGAGAGAGAGAGAGAGAGAGAGAGAGAGAGAGGCAGAGACACAGGCAGAGGGAGAAGCAGGCTCCATGCACCGGGAGCCCGACGTGGGATTCGATCCCGGGTCTCCAGGATCGCGCCCTGGGCCAAAGGCAGGCGCCAAACCGCTGCGCCACCCAGGGATCCCAAGCAGCATAAATCTTAATAAAATTCATATCTTTATTATTTAAGAAATGATGCCAAACTTTAAATTTGTTATTTCAGTTGTATATTGTTTATTGGGATACTATTAAAATTTCCTGAGTTAGAAAACATATTAAAACTAGTGTTATCCATAATTCACATTTGATGCAAAATTAAAAGTAATTCAAAATGGATAATACACTTAAATGTAAGAATTAAATCTATAAAATATATTTTAAAATTCCAGTAGCAAACATAGGAGAAAATCTTTAAGATATTGGGTTGGGCAGAAAGTTCTATAGGCAAAATTCAGAGTGCTCTATTAAAGAAAGCAAAACCTATAAACTGGACTTCCTCAAATTTGAAACCTTTTGCAGTTTTGAAGAGATAAGAAGAGAATAAAAAGCAAAACTCAGAGTGTGAGAAAATGTTTGCGAATCATATGTATGATAGTGTACTTTTATCCAGCATATATAAATAATTATTATAACTCAGTAATTGGAAGACTACCAAAAAAAGAAAAAGCAGAAGATTTGAACTGAGATTTTATCAAAGGAGGTGTATGGGTGGAAAATATGCACATTAAAAAAATGTTCAACATTATTAATCATTGGGAAAGTGCAAATCAAAAACAGAATATAAAGACACTAGAATGGCAAAAATAAAAAGTAGTGAATGTACCAAGGGTTGTCAAGGATTCAAAGAAAATGGAACATTGCTATAAAATGGTACAACTACTTTGGAAAATAATTTTGTGATTTTTTGGTAAAGTTTAACCCTCACTTACATATCACCAAATAACTCTAAGGCATTAGCCTTCAGAAAACTGAAACCATATGTCCACAATAAAACTAGTACAACATATGTTCATATTAGCTTTTGTATAAAAGCCAAAATCTTAAAACAATTAATTATGTGCCCATTATTAGGTAAATAAACAACATGGGATTTATCTGTACAACTAAGTATTATTCAGTAATAAAAAGAATGGAATATTGTTAAATTCAAGAACATCGATGACTCAAAGAGAGGGAGCAAGAGAGAGGGAGGTAGAGAGAGAGAGAGAGAGAGGGAGAGAATTCTGAGTGAAAAAAGCCAGGCAGAAAAGAGCATAGATTATATGGCTTCATACAAAATTTGAGCAAGTGAAAATTAATCTTTGTGAGGAAGAAAAGCAAATACATCACTGCCTGGGAATAAAAGTGTAAGAATAAATGGATCACAAAGGAACACAAGGAGACTTTATAGGAGATGGAAGTTTTTGTTATCTGAGTTGTGACTGTTTCATGAGTATATACATATATCAAGAAATCAGATTATAAACTTTAAACATTGCTATTTAATTGTGTAGAAGAGGTTTTTCAACTTTCTTTTCATTTCAACCTCTTTTAAGCAAAATAAACAGTGTAGTATGAAAATTATAATGTATGTAAAAATAAAATATAATGTATACAGAACAAAATGTAAGACAAGAACAGAAGACTGGAGAGGAAAATGGAAATTTATTGTTAGCCACATCACATTATTGACTCTTAATGGAATTTACAGCCATCAAACTTTCCTAATACAAAATGTTAGGGAGTAGGTTTTTATAAATATTTACTATTGTAATTATTCTCCATATTGCTTCTTTAACAAGAAAGCAATTACATGAACCTGTAGAGAGACTGTATGTAGAGAAAAACAAGTAGTTGTGCTGTATGATATTTAAACAATAGTTCATAAAATCAACTGAGGAAAGTAGGGTTAGGGAAAGAGAGAGGTTATCAATGATTAATATGTGTAATGTGTGTATCTGTATGTGTGGTGAGTGTGTGTGTAATCATAATTTAGTATGTTAAGCATTCATTCTCAGTCTTGAAAACTCTTAGGGAAGATGGATAATTTCAACTATAATAATAATTACCTTTGAGTTTATATTAATTCCCTGGAAGTGTTTTTTATTTGCATTTCCATGTCTTAAAACAATCTATTTTATTTTATTTTATTATTTTATTTTATTTTATTTTATTTATTTTTTAAACAATCTATTTTAAACTCAAATTTATTTTCATTTAATTCTCATTAAAAATATAACTACACATTGTAGAGGTTTCTACTTTGACATATTTAATGCCAACATAATTAGATAACTGACTAATGACATCCTTATCATCAGCTGCATACAATGAAATACTGTAGAATTATTTGTAATTCCTCAGGGATTGTGATCTTTCTCACTCGGTAGAATGTTCCATGACTGTGTCCACTTACAGAAAAGTTACCTTTTAGTATCTTTTGAAAAGCACCTCTATCCATACTGTTTCATGACTTCTAAGCATTTGTCACTGACTTGTAATCCATGGATTTTACAAAATATGTAAAGTAGTGAGATTTAACATTACTGAGCACTAAGAATGCTACGTTCATTATTATTTCATTTGTCATTAAAATAACTTACTGAAGAAGATAACAGGCTCATTTCACCATGAGAATGCAGATGCAGGGTGCAGATACGTTATTTTACCCTGTTCCCTTCCTAGTAAGTGTATGGATGACTCAAACGCTTGTGTTTTTACTCACTGAGGTGTACAACTGCCCTACACTGCTACATTCTTTTATTTTTCTAGTGTTTAATTTTGTAACCCCTAGAACTTAGTGGATATCTCACCTTCTCTTTTTTTGAAAGTTAGAACTGCTACAGTTGAGAAAAACTATTAAAAACTATTGCTAGAAGAGCAATGTAAAAAAAGAGAAAAGAACACATAACTTCTATTTTGATACTATTCACAACTTACTATAGGTTGAAACAAACTGGTTCAAATGAAATAAACATTAAATATTTTATTTCATTTTCATCACAACTACTCTGTTGCTTTGAAGACTGAATTCAATTATGTATCTTCCTGGGAAATTACAAGATATATGTATGAGTTACATAGATTGCACTTCTAAGACAGTTTTTATTGCAGTATAATTAGTGCTATAAAATAAGCAGCAAAGTGATGAAGACAACGTGATAACTGAAACATTTGCACCAAGTCATCATAGATTGATTTTCATTTCCTCACTTTTCAAAAACTTAATTTGATGTTCAAATCAGTTTGCTTCTGGATTTCCTAAAATTCCATAACCATCTGAAAAAAAATGCATTATTCTTCAGGAATTCGTTGCATTCCATTTTATATTTTCAGCAATAATTTTCAGTGGCTCATTTATCATATCAGGACTTTGCATTTAAGTTCAGTAAATAGAACTGAAGAGGAAAGAAGATGATACATCAATAGAGCTATTACGGATTTGTATATTGTTATTTCAATAACTGAGAGTGTTAATTAAATTGATATTGTTTTATTCTCAGGAAACATAAGAGTGCTCACTCTGTAATATAACATCATGTGGTGTACTTTTAAATCATTTCTTCCACTTAAGACCTAAATCTTGCTTATTTTTAGAAGACTTGATAAAGATGTATTAGTGTGAATACAGCACATTATTCAGATGTGAGCATCTTGACACTAACATTATTCACTGTTTCAGGGGTTTATAGAGCTGGGAGGAGCCAAGAAATACAAAATTTTAGTTGAAAAAACTATTAACCTTAATGTAGATTTTAGAGTTTTGCCTTGTAATGATTTTTCCCAACTGACAATCTACTTATCCCCAGGAGGCTTGATTAGATCTTTAATTAACTCAATCTGGAAGTCCAATGACCTCTAATTAAATTAAATTTTGTTTCTTCTGGCAGCAAAATAATGAACTTATTAAAATGAGTTTCACAGCAATGAAAAATCAAAACCAATTAGAAGCTAATAATGAAGTGTGTCAATAGCTATACAACAAACTCTAGAAAAAAAGAGGGAAGTTCTGTTTATTAAAATGATAAGGGTTAAATATTTGATTATTATGAATGAAATGAAATGTAAGCATGCTATATAGTGAATGTGAATAAGTGAAATATATTTTTGCAGAAGTATATCAGGTAATCATTAAAAGCCTAATCATTTTTATGAGGAGTTTCCCTCAATATTAATTTAGTTTGTTGTTGCATGAGACACTTTTATAAGTGCTATTTTTGAATTGCTCACAAAATCAGTATGAGTCACATTTGAAACTCAACTATATATAATCATGCTATGTCCTCTATTACTATAAGAATTTTTAAAAATGTATAACATATGAATGAAATGTTCTCTGATGGATCTATTTTTCAGAATTGTTAGTCATACAAGGTCCACCAATAAACGTCTATGTAAAATAATATCAATGGATATGTGAATATCTGGCAGCCTCCAATAACTAAATAAAATGATGTCTTATGCTTCATGAACTTAAAAATATTAATTAATACCTTATTGTAAATATGTATTATTTATACTAGTGTTTTAAATGAGAAATTTCTGGAGTAGTTTATTACATCTTCAGTATTTTCAATATTTTAATCGGTTTTGTTTCATCTGTGATTATAAAAACTGGACGTGGGATCCCTGGGTGGCGCGGCGGTTTGGCGCCTGCCTTTGGCCCAGGGCGCGATCCTGGAGACCCGGGATCGAATCCCACGTCGGGCTCCCGGTGCATGGAGCCTGCTTCTCCCTCTGCCTGTGTCTCTGCCTCTCTCTCTCTCTCTCTGTGACTATCATAAATAAAAAAATAAAAAAAATAAAAATTAAAAAAAAAAAAAAACTGGACGTGTGGGAGGCCAGGCTGGCTCAGTGGTAGAGCGTCTGCCTATGGCTCAGGGTGTGATCCCGGAGTACCAGGATCGAGTCCCACATTGGGTCTCTGCATGGCGCCTGCTTCTCCCTCTTTCTATGTCTCTGCCTCTCTCTCTCTCTGAGACTTTCATGAATAAATAAATAAAATCTTATAAATAAATAAATAAATAAATAAATACTGCATGTGAACATTTAAGGGAAATAAAAAACAAAGGAATATACAAAAGGAGTCTCTTAATGTCGCAACCAGATACACTCTGTCTTTTTATTTTATACTTTTCTATACTTGGTTTTGTTTACAAAATTTTTCTTTTGGTAAATTTTCTTTGGTAAAATTCATAAAAGAAAATATATGTTTTACATGTACACATGTACATGAGTTTTGAAAAGAACATACACCCATATCTCTTCTATCAAGTGAGATTATTTCATTCATCCAGAAATGTCTCTTGCTCTTTTTTCCATCTAATCCCACAATGACATCTACTGGCAACTATATATATATATATATAATATAACTTCAGGTTGTTTTGTTAATTCTAGAACTTCATATAAATGGAAACATTCTGTTCTCTGTGGGCAATTCATCCATGTTACTATGTTGCATTACTATTTTCAAAATTTTAAGTAATGTCTTATTCTATAGATATAGCAAAATTTGTTTACATACTGTCAAGTTGATAAACATTTTAATTTTTTCCTGTTTTTAGTCATGTTGAATAAAGCTACAATAGACTTTCTTGCGTAAATCTTTATATCTCTTAAATAGCTAGGCATATAATATCTGAATTATTATTATTATTATTATTATTATTATTATTATTATTTTTGGCTGGTCAGAAAACAGCCAGGGGTTTTCACATTTTATTAGCTACAGCATAGACCCTTGAGCTGCCTCATTCCCTCCTCCCCCCTCCCCCCCCAATATCTGAATTATTGTGTGGGTAAAAATATCTTTTTAAAGTGGTTGTACCATTTTACACTCTAACTAACAATTTAACTCTCAATTTTTCCTAATCTTTATCAATATTCACTGTTGATGGTCTTTAAATTTTAGCCTTTCTTGAGGTACCTGAGTGGCTCAGTCCATTAAGCCTCTGCCTTCAGCTGGGGTCATAATCACAATCTCAGATTGAGACCCTCATTCAACTCCCTGTTTAGAGGAGAATCTGGTTTAGAGCACCGCTTGTTGCTCTCTCCTTCTCTCTCTCCAATAAATAAATAAAATCTTTAAAATAAATTTTAGGATTTCTCATTAATCATTTTTATTTAATGTACATTTTCTAATAAATAGTAATTCAGTATACTTTTTATGAACTTATTTCCTGTACATAATATATAAAAATATGTATCATATATATTTAAATATGAAAGTTTAACTTTTTGAGGTAATACTGAATTCCCACTTCTCTTAATATAAGTGAAGTTTGCCTTGATATAACTTTATATTTTATACAATTATTGATCAGGCATTTGGTGTATTAAATAACAAGTTACTAGCTTCAGATGTTTAGCATATTAATAAATACATTACTTATTCTTAAGAAAAAAAGATAAAAATAAGTAAGTCAAATAAATTATGGTATAGGAATTCCTGTAGAAGTACAGAAGCTATATTTATTATTAAGTATTAGAATTTAAAAAGGAAGAAGAAATTCACTTTGTTTTTGTTTAATGATTTTATTTATTGAATTGAGAGAGAGTATGAGTATGGGGTGAAAGAGACGGGTGTGAGGGGTAGACAGCAGAGGGACAGGGGCAGAAGGAGAGGGAGAAGCAGACTCCTCCAACCAAAGCTGTGGTTGGACCCTGGACCCTGAGATCATGGCCTGAGCTGAAGGCAGATGCTTAACTGTTTGAGCCATTCCTCACTTTGATTTTTAGTAACAGTTTGCCTTATATCATCAAAATCCCCACAAAGTGCAACTGCGAGAATTTTACTTCCATTCTTAGACATAATGATATTTAGTAAATTCTAAACTTTAAAGATTTTTTTCTAAAATTTATTTCTTTGAAAATTAACTATCCATCATACTAACATACTAACCAATAGCCTTATATTTGTGTGAAATAACCTTCTTAAGCAGATTTAAGCTTAATAAAAACATTCTGTTATTGACCTAAATTTCTTTTTTTTAATTTTTTTCTTTATTTATTTATGATAGTCAGAGAGAGAGAGAGAGAGAGAGAGGCAGAGACACAGGCAGAGGGAGAAGCAGGCTCCATGTACCGGGAGCCCGACGTGGGATTCGATCCCGGGTCTCCAGGATCGCGCCCTGGGCCAAAGGCAGGCGCCAAACCGCTGCGCCACCCAGGGATCCTTGACCTAAATTTCAAAGCAAAATATGTTCAGTATTTGACAACCTTATACAATTTAAGAGGCATTAGAAATCCATTTTATCTAAAACCTCCCCTTGCCTGACACCTGGGTGGCTCAGTGGTTGAGCGTCTGCCTTTGACTCAGGTGGTGATTCTGGGGTCCTGGGATTGAGTCCCACATCGGGGTCCCCACAGGGAGCCTGCTTCTTCCTCTTATTATGTCTTTGCCTCTCTCTCCATGTCTCTCATGAATGAATAAATAAAATCTTTTGAAAAATAAAAAATAGAATAAAACCTCCTCTTGGAAGAATGGTCATGGTATTTGAAGAAACCATCACTAGCAACTCCCCTCTATTGTGTTCTAAACAGATTTCCCATTTTAACTGAGTTACAATCTTCTTATCCAAGAGCATTAAACATTGCACGTGTTAACGGCATTAACATCTCCCTAGTAAATGTCACATACATCTGACTCTTATGTAGCTCAGACTAGATCTAAAAACATGATTAGTATTTAAGAAAATAGAAAAAAAAAAAAACTAAACTTCAGAAATGAAAATATTCTGGGGAAGTTAAATTAGGTGAAAAATATAATGTGGCCACAAGAGTATTAGTACTGAATGTTAATGTTAAAAACCATTAGGCAGGCTTAAAGGATCTTTGCCAGAAACATTTTTTAGTATGTTTCTTTATGTAATTGTATAATTGAGTGAAAGTAATTGATCTGGACACCCTACAGAGACATAATAATACCTACCGAGATAAAACTTCACAAGTAATTTCTCAAAAGTTATGATAAAAACTAGATAAATATTTTAAAATATTGTTATTCCTTCAGGTTTTCTGTACTGAACTGACATAACCAAAGTTTTAAACTTAAAAAGAAAAATAAACATTAAAAAATAAGTTATTCTATGATATTTCCTTAATCATGTGCACTTAAAGCAGTAAAGCTATTTCAAAAACAATAAGAAAACCACCTTAATATTTTCACATTAGTAGTTTTATCTCTTGAGTATAGGTTGTATAGCTTAAGTCAGTAAAAGGATTTGGCAATATGTCATGGAAATCTCTTTTTCTACTTTTCAGAGCTCTGACTTCCTGGTGTCAGTAGATAATCTTGATTTTAGCTGGAGATACAGGTATCAGCCAGAAGACAATCCTAAAGTCCATGAAGAATTTAATTTTATTGTGAAGGGTGAGTCCAGGAGATGCCTTTGATTTTTCTGATTCCATCATTACTCAAATTTTCAATCAATAATTGTCAAGTCTAGTTTCAAACATATCCCTTATCTTTTCACTTCTGCCCAGGTACATTGTTTTAAGCCAGTGTTCTAGACACACAAGGACATGAAAAAATAGTGATTAGAAAAGTCATTACATTTTAGTTTAAAACATTTTTTAGCATCAGATTTATTTTTTTCAACAAATATTGATCAAATGTGTAATATTGTAATAGAACTCTAGCTGGTCTCAGGGGTCACTTTCTTCAAGTTAACATACTTCTTGCTTGAATACTTAAGGAGATTGATCTGTAACAGAATTTATTTGCTTACTTTGAGATTTGCAGACTACTGGCTTTGGGGAATAAGGGACTAGAACTTTGCCAGTCCACAAAGGCCTAGGAGCCTGCTTGAAGCCACCTCAGCTATCAGATTAGCATAACAATTTTGGCAATTTTTTTTTCTTTTTATGGTCACACAAATGACTTTATTGACTTCTTTTTGTGCATCTGTAGACCTTGTCTTTTGTAGAAAGAACAGAGTACTTTTGCACAACCCTCACGTACCAAGAAACTAGTCCTTCTTGCAGAACCCCATCCTGGCTACCAAGGAACTAAAACTTCTTGCACAGCTCTGAGCACTGGAGTAACTGTAGCTGACATTGAGTCTGCACATAATCAAGAAATGTCACAGACCACTACACTCCCTTAACTGATCAAACTCCTTTAAAAATCTCTGGGCTGACCAGAAACCTAGGAGTTGGACTTTGGACAAGCGTCTAACCTTTTTCCCAGGTGGATGGCCTCCTGAATAAAGCTCAGATTTCTTTCCAGTCAAAACTCATCTCTTGAGTATTGGCCTTTTGAGAAATGGGCAGCCGAATTTGGATTTTGGTAACAAGATATACCAGCTACTTGACTAGTTCCTATTAATAGAATATTAAAAGCCAAAGATCCAACATTCCTGAAGCTCATAGATGGGAACTGGATGAATAATCCAGACAATTATAAACACTTTAGTGTTTTACTAAATTTTACTAAAGTGAAATTTGTATCAATAGGTTGTTTCCCAAGCTTCTTGAGGACAAAGGAAAGATGAAAAAAAGATAAGTTTGCATATCCATAGAATGGTGAATTTGCATTTATTCCTAAAATTGTATGGCTCAAGGAAAAACAGGTAGTTTTTCACATGCCTACTATGTGTTAAACACTATGCTGTGATCAGGAAACTCAAGTAGCAAACATAATGGAAGTAACCAGAATTGAATCTTATGAGTGAATAACCATAACATTTCAGTTCACAGGAAGGAAAACATATTTAATAATAAAAAATCACAAAAAATTGCTTAAGTAGGGTAATTTCCAAAGAATGTCTTGAAAGCAGTTTTAAGAATACCTAAGTTGATATCTAAATGATGTGAAAGAGCCAGATATGAATAGCGCCTGAGGAAGAGAAATTCTGGCTAAGGGAATACTTTGAGATGAGGAGTTTGGTGCTTTCATTGAAAACAAAAACAAAACAAGCAAACAAAAAGAGTTAGCCTGGAAGAATAATACAGTGAGAGGAAACTATATAAAATGGGTTCAAACAGAGGGGGTGAAGCCAAATGATGAAGAATCTCATTAAATAAGGCATGCCTTTTGGAATTACTGAATGATAAAAGGTGAGATGATCTAGATTTTCCATTCTAAAAATTGGTATATAATCATATACCAAACATATAAATGCTCATTAGAAATAGACTATTAATTGGGTAAGAAATTACTATTGAAGCAGAAATAAGAGTTTCTTTTGGATTAAATTTGGGCAGTAAGTATAAATTAGGAAACAAAGATAATTATCACATAGGCTTGAGAAACTGGATGATAAGTAGTGCCATTTACTGATTTTTGGGTGGTGGGTAAATATATATATATATATATATATATATATATATATATAGAGAGAGAGAGAGAGAGAGAGAGAGAGAGATGAAAAAAAATTAGAAACTAAGGCTGTCTGTCCATAAAGAATATTTTCAAGAATATTTTCAGGGAGGGGGTGCCTGAGTAACTCAGTTAAACATCTGCCCTGTGATCAGGTCATGATCCTGGAGTCCTGGGATCAAGCAAGGAGTCTGCTTCTTCCTCTCCCTTTACGCCTTTGTCACTCTTGCAAGCAGTCCCCGGATGCTAACTCTGTCTCTCTGTTTGTCTCAAAATAAATAAATAAAATAATAAAATCTTAAAAAAAAAAAAAAGATTCTCTCTCCCTCTCTCCGTCCCTCCTCCCTCTCTAAACTAAATAAATAGATTTTCAAATAAAAAAGGAAAAACTGGGATCCCTGGGTGGCACAGCGGTTTGGCGCCTGCCTTTGGCCCAGGGCGCCATCCTGGTGACCTGGGATCGAATCCCACATTGGGCTCCCGGTGGGAGCCTGCTTCTCCCTCTGCCTATGTCTCTGCCTCTCTCTCTCTCTCTCTCTGTGTGTGTGACTATCATAAATAAAAATTTTAAAAAAAGGAAAAACAGAATATATTTTTGACTATCCTACAGGGAGCAGGACTATAGATGATTCATTAAGTATTAATTTTTAAAATATACGAATTAATTTAATTTAATTTTACTTTAATGATTTTTAGTTTTTATATCTAGTTAATTAAAAATATATGATGAATCCAAACACTATGCTTATAGTTCTTTGAAATTTTGACAATGCACAAAATTCTACTCTAATGAATTTTAAAAGTTTATATTTATTTAATTGCTTCTTTATTAAGAACAATTTCTTATATAATTAGGTCCATACATTTGTACTACTAAATCTTTTTAAAAATTATGTTTTAGAAAAAAAATGTAATAATTTCATAATAGAATGATACCATCCATAGTGGATTGGAATTAAGAATGTTTTAAGATTAAGAGAACATACAACATTCTGTATTATAATTCATACAATAAGTGAGAGAAATTAGATTTCTGTCTTATGTACATTATATAATTAATGTTTTACTACAGAGAAAGATAATATAGTCAGAGATACTATATGAAATTTAAATCCTATTTTCAATGTTGTCATTTAAAAAAGCATTTTGAGATGTTCAAACAGGAGAAAGCATTTTCTGTTAAAATAGCTTTTTAAGCAGCTGATCTAGGATAAAAACTGAATAGTAAATGACAGAGTATACTGACTTGTTCTCAAAATAATCTTTTCAAATCTTTATAGTTGATTTTTGATGGAGTAACCTTCGTTAGAGGTCTCTGAAATCAACACTTTAATTTTTTTTATCTATACAATGTGGGCAATTGCTGTGTTATCTATGTCCTATGTTTATAAAGATCCAACATGATAATATAGGAAAAAGCCATGAAAATTATAAGATGTTATAGAATTTAAAATGTTACTAAGGCATTGATAGAAGTTAGAGTAAGTAGTTAGAGATTGTGACATAAATATATCCAAATGTTATAAGAAAGAGGAAAGAATAAGGCTATATAATTTATAGAATTGCTCTGTCAAAGCATTTCAAAATCCAGGTGAATGACCTGATCTTTGAGTTTCTTGTGTCATTTTCCACTATACTATTAAAAAGGCAGGCCCAGATATTTCTCTTGGGTAGATTCCTAGGAGCAAGATAGATGGATCTTATAAGTTCATGTTTAACTTTTTAAGAAACAACCAAATTATTTACTAAAGACCCTTATCATTTCATATTCCTTCAGCATTGTAGGAAGGTTCTGTTTCTCCACACACTGGCCAATACTGGTTATCTTTCTTTCTTTCTTTCTTTCTTCTTTCTTTCTTCTTTCTTTTCTTTCTTTCTTTCTTTCTTTCTTTCTTCTTTCTTCTTCTTCTTCTTTCTTTCTTTCTTTTCTCTTTCTTTTTTTCTTTCTTCTTTCTTCTTTCTTCTTCTTTCTTCTTTATTCTTCTCTTCTTCTTTTTCTTCTTTTTCTCTTTCTTTTTTTCTTTCTTCTTTCTTTTCTTCTTTCTTCTTCTTTCTCCTTTTTTCCTTCCTTCCTTCCTTCCTGCCTTCCTTCCTTCCTGATTTGCTTCTTTATTTTAGAGTGAAATAGAACACACAAGCAGGGGAAGGGCAGAGGGAGAGGGAGAGAATCTCAAGCAGACTTCTCACTGAGCGCAGAGCCCAAGGTGGGGCTCTATCTCATGCCTCTGAGATCATAATTTGAGCCAAAATCAAAAGTTGTCCACTTAATTGGCTCAGCCACCCACCCCATTCATTTTCTTATTAAGATGGCCATTCTAGTGTGAATGAAGTAGTATCTCATTGTGATTTTAATCCATATTTATTTAATTACTGAGAATAGTGAGCATCTTTCCGTGTACTTATTTAGCCATTCAACTGTCTTTGGCTAAATATCAATTCAAATATATTGCCAATTTTTATTTGATCTGTTCTTTTTTTTATATGAACTGGATATCTTTTTTATATGCTCTAAATATAGCCCTTTTGCAAATATATGATTTTCAGGTCAGTGACGTGTCTTCTTTTCCTAATTGTGTCTGTTAAGGTACAATTTTTTTTTAATTTAAGTAAATGGTAGCTGATCAAAATGCTTTTTATAGGTTTAGGACTATTTGCTTAATCCATATTATAAAGATTTATCCAAAAAAAATATATATATATATATATTTAATTTTTGTGTTTGACAAATGGATGTTCAGTTCCTACACAGACCTTTACCATTTGTGAAGTAACTATCCTTTCCCATACTGAATTGCCCAAGCAACTTCACCGAAATCAATCACTTGACAATATAATATAAAGGCTTTACTTTTGGCTTGTGTTCCAGTGATCTTTATGTCTATCCTTACATCACACCATACTTTTTTGATAGAGTAGCTTTATAGTAACTTCTGAAATAATGAAGAATAAAGTCTTCATTTTATTTCTAAATTATTCTGGCTGTTCAGGGTCTTTTGCATTTTTATTTCAATTTTAGGATCAGACTGTAGATTCCTGCAATGGCATTTTGTACATATTATGTACATCATATCAATCAATTTTTGGAAAAGTTTTATCTTAACAATAGTAAGTATGTCAATTCACGAATATACATTGTTTATTTAGATTGCAGTTTCACAAACTATGGCCCGTTACCAATTTTGTTACGTTTTTGAGTATTTTAATGTTTAAAAGAGTAACATATACAGACTTTCATATGAAGTTTTTCTTAAGTATTCTATTTTTGACGGTATTGTGCATGAAATGGTTTCATTAGACAGATTGTTTTACTGTTCAGGGCTAGCACAGTTGACCCTTGAACAAGAGTGAACTGTGTGGGTTCACTTATACATGGGTCCACTTACTTGTGGACTTTTTGGGATAAAAATAGTGTCATAAAGCATTTTCTCTTCCTTGTGATTTTCTTAATAACATTTTCTTTCCTCCAGCTTGCTTTAAGAATATAGTATATAGTACATATAACGCAAAATATGCAAAATCAACTATTTATATTATTATCAAGTTTTCTAGTAGGTAGTAGGCTATAAATAGTTAAGCTTTGGGGGGAGGTGAAAAGCTACACTTGAATTTTTTGCTGTGCAGAATGGGGGTCTGTGTCCCTAACTCTAGCATTACCTAAGGGCCAACTGTATATGGTAATGCAATTGATCTCGTATATGTATATTGTATCCTGCAACTTTGATCAATTTTTTATAGTTTTAGTACACTTACCTTTTTTTGGTGTGGGGGGAGTTGTTTCCTTACTATATTTTGCATACAGAATGAAGTTGTCTGTAAATAAGTTTATTTCTCTCTTTCTAATGTGAATATCTTTCAAGTTTGTTTGTTTTTTTCTTTTTTTAGTTTGGTTTTTACTTTATTGAACTGAATAGAATTTTAAGTACAGTATTGAAGTGAAGTAGAGAGAGAAAATATCTTTGCCTGTTCCCTATTATAAAAGAAAGCATTTAATCTTTCACCAATTAGTGTATTATTATCTGCAGGCTTTTTGTAATGCTCATTATCAGGTACCTTGAACATGTTTATGCTTACTTCTTAGAAGTCTGTGCTTATTCTAATATCTGGGCTTCTTTGAAATAGTTTCTATTCACTGCTTCTTTGCTGCATATGGACCACCTTTTATTTTTTTCCTGCATTCTCATATTTTGTTTAAAATTGAACATTTAGGAAATATAGCAACTTTAGATTCACATATCCCCTAGGGCTGTTCTTACTGCTTTTTGTGTGTTTGTTTTTTAGTGACTTCTCTTGTTTAATTCTCTAATCTCTATCTCCACCACAGGTGCTCTGCTGATTTCTCTGCTTAGTTGTCTGTCTTCTTTCTCTCTTTCTCCCTCCTTCCTCATTTCCTACCTCCTTTTTTTTTCATCTTTATTTTTCTGCCAGTTGTATCATGCCTGGGGCAGCACAGCTTATAGTCAGTCAATGACTTATCAGAGATTGTTCTTAAACACTGGGAACCAGGAAGGTTTTCAACCATTTCTGATAGATCTGTGCATGGCTTGGAGAATACATTCAAAGTTCAGGCTGTTTGCAAATCTGCACAAGCCTTAACTCTCTACCAAAATTCTTGTGCTAAAACTCTGCCTGTGTAGGCTTCACATTCAGCCAAGGATATTTAGATGGTTAGGGCCTTGTGCTATGTCAAATAATCCACCCAAAGCTGCCCATGAACCTGTGACTATGTTCTTGCATGGTAAAAAGAACTTTGCAGATGTGATCAGTAAAGGATCTTAGAGATGGACATTAGCTTGAATTGTCCAATGTCCTCACATAGTTCCTTACAACAGGGAAGTAGGAAAATCAGAGTAAAATGGAAAAAATCAATGTGGTGACAGGAACAGAGATTAGAGTGATACCACCACAAGCCAAAGAACGTCAAGGTCCTTTAAAAGCTGGAAAACTCAAGACATGAAGTTTCTCTAGAGCTTCCAGAAGGAACCAACCTGTTGACACCCTGACTATAGCTCAGTAGAGGCTGATTTTGGACTTCTGACCCCCAGGATTGTAAATTGAAAATTTGTATTGTTTTAAGACCTGTATTGTAGTAACTAGTCACAGCAGAAACAGAAAACTAATACAGGCCCTTTGTGTTCTTTCCTCATAAAAGATGCATTTTGGTACCTTCAGATCATTAGCCTAGCACAGCTGTCTCATTCCCTAGAGATCTCAGTATATTTCAGTGTAGCTTCTCAGTCTTTGCTTGCACCAACCAACTCATAACCTTAGGATAGCTATAACTTTGGCTTTTCCTCTTTGTCACCAAGGTCTAATGTTATTGATAAGTTCTGAAGCATGGGGATTTTCTAGGCTTCACTCCATATCAAGTCAGCCCCTTATGACAGCAAAGCTGCTAGGCTTTAGGACTTGCACCTTCCTGTAAATAAATCTCCTAGTGACACTGAGGAGAAATAAGAACAGCTACAGACTGACATGCCATAGACTCTAATTCTTCTAAATTGTGGTTCAATTTTTTTCATAAAGAGATATTTCTCAAATTGTTATATGACTTTGGTTGATTCCCACAGTCTTAAAATTGTTGATTTTGAAAAAAGAAATATATCCAGTTTTATCCTAGAGAAAGACTTGCCCAGTTCCTCACTCCTTCAATCCACAGATCTTTGTTCCACTACCGTTTTAATTAGAGATTCAACAGTGTGTTTAATTTTCAATAATGTAAATTCAACTTATTTTTCGTATTTGTCATTATATATTGGTTTTGGCAGACACATACTTGCTACACGATCTTCAGATAATTAAATTCTGTCCTGTTTGATGTAAACATGGGCATATTTGGGCTGTAGTAATTGACTTAGTTAATTTGGGCTTCTATAACACAATATCATAGACTCTTGGCTTAGAAAAAAACACATTTATGTCTTGCAGTTCTGCAGGCTGGGAAGTTCAAAGGCCCCAACAGATTTGGTGTCTGGTGAGGACCTGTAGTAACCTCACAAGGTGAAATGAGCAGGGATTTGTGTGCAGCCTCTTTAAAAGATGCTAATCCCATTTATGAGAAGCCCCATCCTCACAACTTAATCACCTCCCCAAACCAACTTTCAGAAACCATCATACTGGGGAGTAGGTTTCAACATATGAATTTTAGGGACACACAAATTTTCAGCCTATAGCAGTAATTCATCAAATTGTCCTATATACCCATTAGCTAAAACCTAATGTAGTTCTAATATATAAGATAAAATAAAATCATCACTCTTTCAAGGTACCAAATAGTTAAGGAAATTTTTTACTGATTTTTTTTAATCAATATAATCCAACTACTTTTTCTGTGTATGGATTTATTAATGATATGGCCCATATATATGCCATAAAGAGAACTAAACTTTATAAAGAGTGACATTTTTTAACATTTTGGGAATACAAATATGTATTGTTTATTGTAGGACAAATTTTACTTAAAAAATATTTTGTTTATTTATTCATGAGAGACACACAGAGAGAAAGGTAGAGACACAGGCAGAGGGAGAAGCAGTGTCCATGCAGGAAGCCCAATGTGGGACTTGATCCCAGGACTCCGGGATCACGCTCTGAGCCAAAGGCAGACTCTCAACCACTGAGCCACCAAGGCATCCCAAGAAATTTTACTTTAGACTCTTCAAATGTGTTACATTTGTTAAGGAATAGACATAGTTTATAAAAGCTCTATTTTAGTAAAAAAATAGATTTTTGTAATTAAGACTGAGTTTTAAGAGAAGAGTTTAAGCCTTGCTTGATATATAAGAAGAAAAACCATCTAATGGTCAAACTATGAGATTAAAGAAGAGTAAGCAGACTGAGAAATATCTAACATCAAGAAGCTTATATTTTTGTCATCAAATTTTCCTATAAAAATGTAGAAGTGGACACTGTTTTTATGTATTTATATCTTTTATCTAGGTGAAATTATTTAACAACATGGTTTTAACGTCGTGTAATATTGGCTCCTAAATTAGTTTCCATCCCATCTTTTTTGAGGCTTTAAACAAACTGTCAAAGTCATTCATGTATGAAGATGCCAGTAATAATATTCTTTGATGAAACTAACTACAATCAAACTGCTAATCCAGTGTGCACCATGCGGTGAATGCATTGGATGCATTGGCATACTGTGTTCTTCAACCACTGCTACTTGGGCCACTTGTCACACTAGGAAGAGCAAAATATACACAAACATATCCCGGACACAAAGTAAAATAATTTATGTTTGGGATGCAAAAGCTACTACTGAATGCCATATTTGGGACCTCTGACAAAATTTAACTTGTTTATCTCATAAAGAGTGAATATACTTTGCATGTGATATTGCCCCCAACCAAATCTAGAAAATAGATTATGTTGGACTTTTGCTCTCTTTTTGGGACTATTAATGATATCTGTTGATTGTTTTTTGCTGTTGTTTTGTTTTTTGGGGGTGTGTGTTTGTTTGTTTTCGGCACAGTGTTGCTGTTCCAAACGAACCAGCCAATTTCTGTCACATAAATAAGACCACCAAAACTAATCTCTTGTTACCTGTTTAGTTTCTCAGACCATTTGCAGTCTGACATGGTATGCTTAATGACATAAAAAACAGTCAACAATGGGCTAACAGTCAAGATATGACATGAACCCATCACAGTTCCTACTATCCAGAAGCACCTGACATTCTAAGAGTTTGTATGGTTGCCTCAAAATTCAACTCAAAAGGACCTGTAGTCCCTTTCCCCTTACCTCTTTTTCTATTCCACACACCTTAGTAATGGATAGTTTTATTTTATTTTACTTATTTTTACTCTATTTTACTGTCCCAGAAAAAATCATCCCCTTTCAGGTGCTTCTTGTATAATGATAGGATTAGAGAGATAGAGGTTCATATAGACTATTTTGAAAATTCAGGGTTTCATCTTCGTGATTGCTAAGCATGTGCTTTTTTCTTTTTTCTGACTTAAACTGTTGGCTTTCCTGCTGAGCCAAAAAGAAGCATCGAGGACTTAAATTTTCCTTCTGGATACATTTTTTAAAAACATAGTTAACAACTCTTATACTTATCTATTTGAAAAGTCTGAATATGTACAGAAGTTGATCAAAAAGAAGGTGCAGTTTGCAGGTAATAAATAAGAAACAAATTTTGTGGTAGTGAATGGAGTAAGGGTATATATGAATAAAAAACGGTAAAGAGGGGCACCAGAGTGGCTCAGTTGGCTACGTGTCTGCTTTTGGCTCAGGTCACAATCTCAGGGTCCTAGAATCAAGCTCCGATTAGAGCCACGAATCGAGCTCAAGGAGTCTGGGCTCAGAAGGGAGTCTGCTTATCCCTGTCCCTCTCCTGCCTCTCTCCCCACTCATGCTCTCTCTGTTTTTGTCTCAAGCAAATAAATTAAATCTTTAAAAAGAAATGGCAAAGAAATAATTCTCCCTGTTGAAAATTAGACATCCCCCTCCTTTTCTCAGACTACCTACTTAGAAAACTTGTAATTGCAAGTTCTTTCTCTGTCTTTTTGAAATGTTTTGTAAATCTTTTCAAAAGCTAAATAAGACTCTTGCCCCCTTTAAGATTCAGGTCTGTCTTTCTCTAGGATCTGGTTTCCTTCTCTTTGAAATGTAATCAGCAAGGAAGATAGAGTCCCTATCTCCCAGTTTCTGTGGGAGGGTAGAAGTCTATCTTCAGGTCCCTTGCTCTAAGTTCAAAAACCACTTCATGTCATCAAGGTATAAGAAGTTGATATTTTCCTTTAGATAAAGTCAATAAGCTAACACAAATGATCACCCTAATTACCAAGTAGATTTAGAATGAGCAATGTGTGATAAATGGTACCGTCAAGTCCTCTTATATATCCATTCTCAAGATCAACAATAACTGACCATCGAGTAAGTGGACTTGTATCTATAAAAGGGTGAGATTAACTTGTATTTGCAATACCTTTTTGGATTGACTGTGATGTACATCCCCCTCTGGTTTAATACTTATTCAACAATAAAATTATTGTCTTTAGCTTTTACTTTTGAGAAGAGATTTTCTAGTTTGGTAGGAGATTTTAATTTTTATATTTACCCAATGATGGAGACCAAAATCCTGGCAACCACGGAGGAGAGAACATGTTATGTATGTCCTAGTTGCTAAGGGGAAAGGCGTGACAGTATCTCTTTCTTTCAGAATTGTTCCTGGAACCTTGCTCACAGAGGAAAACGCTGGTGTGGCTCTCTCAAACCATTACAAGTATCTTAAATTTAATGGAGTGCTGATCTATTGTTCCTTCTGTTTGGCTTTGACAATGATTTGCTCAGTATTCTTTTTAACTTTATCAACGATTCTGTTAAAAACAGCAACAAACTGCACTTCTCAGAGGAAGCACTTGTCAACACCACCCAGTGTGTTCTCTACCTCCAGCCTGTTTCTCAGTCACTCCGTGGAATAGATGAATGCCCTTTATTTAACTGGTGGCATGGACATATAGGACAAATTTGACTGACTGAAATTTGACAGTTATATATAGGGGTGCCTGGGTGGCTCAGTGGTTGAGCATCTGCCTTTGGATCAGGTCGTGATCCCGTAGTCCCGGGATCAAGTCCCACGTCAGGCTCCCTGCATGAGCCTACTTCTCCCTCTGCCTGTCTCTGCCTCTCTCTCTGTGTGTCTCTCATGAATAAATAAATAAAATATTTTAAAAAAGACAGTTATAAATATAAGAAATAGACTCAATAGTTCAAAGTAAATTAGCAGCTAGAAAGCCACAATGTATACATTGGCATACTATGCCCCTCAACAGTTATAGATTTCATTGTGGATCCCCATGAGTTATAAACAACTACAAGTTTCTAGTGGGACGATATATGTTCATGGGACTCTAACCCATGTTGAAGCCAGGACTAACTGTCTCCTCCTTGAAATACTGCGAGTCACACTTTTGAGATAGCCATAAGAAAACTTAAGTGTTTAAGAAATCCAATGAGTCATGTAACCCTTGGATGATAATGACATCATCTGAAAAAATTGACCACCCTTGATACGTGGGGAGATTTATGAGGAGATAATCATTGTGCTACATGTCTACCTTGACAGCAGTTTTACCTAAAATGAGAATCTCTTTAGAAAAGAGAGTTGAAATTCAGCCTCTGACTTATCTAAAGTTATTAATAATGATGGCACCTTTGGGGGCAAAAGAATTTTTTCTAATGTGATGTTGCTTGGGAGGGCCCAAATGTTAAGGTCCATGTCTTCACTGTAATTTCTGGAAAACATTAACTCAGACCTCCCTGAATCAAGACGTCTAAGTTTGGAGGGAAATTTGACAAAGCCTTCATTTGAGGGAATGGCTGAGTCTGTGTCCATTTCTCTGGTGGTACCAAGAAGCCTATTTCCTTGTATTAAGTGCACTTCATGTATTTCCAGAAAGTGAAATTTGTTATGTTCTGACTTGAATGGCGAAATATAAATAAATTTCATAATTTATCAAAAAAATGTCACCTGTCAGCACCAGGTGACATTTAGGTCAACATGAACTCACTGGCTAGGATTGTTAGGAATGAAATAATTGATCTAGATTTTCTTCACTGGGTCAAAGTTTTATCTGTTCAGTTGCCAATACATCCTTCTGTACCTGAATTAACATCTGAAACCCAGGAGTAGAGTCAATCAAGAAAATGAAGGTTAAAGCTATGTGGCTTTCTAAGGTAAATCCATGTGGCTTATGGGATTTGCTCTGATATCAGGATGCACTGTTGTGGTCAAAAGTGTAAATTAGCTTCATCCTTAGCCACTCGGAGTACTGTTGAAAGAAGCCTTAATTAAATTTTGGTGGTCAGATTAATCAAAGTGGCTAAGAGAGGGACATAGTCATAGGAAAATTTGTCAGAACCAAGATGATACAAAAATGAAGGTAAATATTATTGGGAGAAAAATCCCATAGATCTCCTGCATGGCTATATCTCTGCAAATGAGGCACTCCTGTCCTCTTGTTCTGGTTTCTCTTTAAAATATAGAGGGCAAGTTTGTTTACTATCTAATGTAATAATGATAATGTCTTTTTCTAGAAAAATGGTCAGACAAATTTGTTTGCAGCACATTATAAAATACTTGAATTTATTAAGCTCAGGTTTCAACTGTGATGCAAGCCCATTGCATGTGTATCATCTGCTTGTGCTTCTCTGTGTCACCACCTGTAGAACTTTGGGGCAGGCGTACTCTGAATGAACAGGAAACTCATATTCTTTGCCATGCCATAAGTAATAAAGTTCTTGGTCTACAACCAAAGAGTCTTCTGTATTCTTCCAGCATTCACCAAATGATTACAGGTTTACTTTTTAGATTGATGTATGGCAAAAGCTCAGATGCTTCACCATTTCCACCAAGTATCTGATAGCAAGCTTAGAAATAACTGTTTTATAGAGAAAAAACTTTAATGCCATACTGAAATATTATACTCTGTTACTCAGACAGCAAAACATCACTGCTTATTTCTGAATAGGAACCAATCAATCTGAAGTTCTGCTTTCAGAAGATTTATGTAATAATGGTAACTAGAAGGATGTGGAAGTAAATGAGACTTGAGTTAGGGATAACTCTTAAAAGACATTTGCCAAAATTCAGGGTAGAATGAAGAGTGGTTAGTATGAACCCTTGTCCTAGACAGGATGGGCTCCTCCTCCATTTACTTTACCTTTTGTTGTGTTACACACAACCAGATTTAATAAGCTGATAATTGATATCGAAATGATGTCATTTTCATACTTAGTTCAAATTTCTAATAAAAGATGATAGCTCTTTTTTTTTAAAGATTTATTTATTTATTCATGAAAGACACACACAGAGAGAGAGGCAGAGACATAGGAAGAGGGAGAAGCAGGCTCCTCACAGGGAACTTGATGTGGGACTTGATCCCGGATCCCAGGATCACGCCCTGAGCAGAAGGAAGATGCTCAACCACTGAGCCACCAAAGATGATAGCTCCCAAAGATGATAGCTCTTTAAATCCATTAGAATAATTGATGTAGTTTATTTAATTAAATTAAAACATTTTATCACAAAATTATAGTATATCATTTGGTGGAGTGAGATTTATATCTGTTGTTTTGAATATTTTATGTCTTTGGAATAAATTTATGCCATTAGATAAACAGTGATCTTTTGTTTGTTTTTTTCAGTTGAACATTAATTTTATTAAGTCCAAACTATGTAAGTATTCAAAGTATAAGTATTCAAAGATATGTCAACGGTACCTAAACTAACAAATCATTGCTATTAGTCACAGAAAACTCACACACATATACACACATAAACACACGTACACACATATTTTAATGTCTGTGAGTAGTGACCTAGTTTCAACTTATTGGTAAAAGGAATAAAACAAAATGTAAGAAAAACTGAGCACATCAAAAGTAGATAAAATATGGCTATGATTAAGGAATAATACTGGTGCCGGGTGGCTCAGGTGGTTAAGTGACTGCCTGCAGCACAGGTCATGATCCTGGGGTCCTGGGCTGGAGCCCCTCCTCAGGTTCCCTGCTCAATGGTGAGCTTCTCTCTCTCTCTTGCCTGCTCTCCCTACTTATTCACTCTCTCTCTCAAATAAAGAAATAAAATATTTTTTAAAAAGCAACAATAAACCTTAGCAGCAATAATATCGATGAAATGAATAATTTGTCTCTCATGTATTTGTACTACATTAAAAACATTATACATCAGTAAAAATATATCAGAATTCCTAACGTGTTATATTATTTTTAAAAATGTACTTTACTAAGCTTTTTGGAACAGTAGTTCAATTGAGTCCTGGTAAGTTTATTTTTGCTTCTCAAACTCTCTGTATTTTTTAATCATAAAATATAACACTTTTAAACTCTCTAACATATAGTGTTGAATGGCAAGCTCATATCTGGAAAAACAAAATAAATAAACCAGTAATAGAGGGGGTACTTTCTCGACTTGATAAAGACTATATACACAAAACCCTTCACTTAACACCTTACTAAATGTGAGAAGCTAAAAGCTTTCCCACCAAGATCAAGTGCAAGGCAAGGATTCCACTTTCACCCACGCCTTTTCAACAACAAATTGACAGTCTTTCCAAATGCAGCAAGGTAACTAAAGGAAAGAAAAGATAAACAGTTTGGAATAAAGAACTAAAACTATCTTTGTTCACCAATGACACAATTGTCTATGCAGAAAAAAAATTGACCAAAAAACTCCCTCCAGGAACAAATAACCAATTTTACTAAATTTGCAGGATATAAGGTTAATATTTAAAATTCAATCATGGGGCAGCCCGGGTGGCTCAGCAATTTAGCGCCACCATCAGCCTAGGGCCTGATCCCGGAGACCCGGGATTAAGTTCTATGTTAGGCAGCCTGCATGGAGCCTGCTTCTCTCTCTCTCTCTCTCTCTCTCTCTCATAAAATAAATAAATAAATAAATAAATAAATAAATAAATAAATAAATAAATTTGATCATTGGGGCACCTGGGTTGCCCAGTTGGTTAAGTGTCTGCCTTAGGCTCAGATCATGATCCTGGGTCCTGGGATTGAACCCTGCATTTGGCTCCCTGCTCAGGGGGAGGCTGCTTCTCCCTCTCCCCCTCCCTCTGCTTGTGCTTTCTCTCACTCTCTCTCAAATAAATAAATAAAATCTTAAAATAAATAAATAAATAAAACAGTAATATTCGCATACCAGCAATGAACAATTGGAATTTGATAATAAAGCACAATACTATTTTAAAAAAAGAAAACATTACTTACATTAGCACACTCAAAAATGACATGGGTATAAATTTAACGAAATATGCACAAAATCTGTATAAGGAAAACTACAAAATTTTGATGAACAAAAATCAAAGAATAACTAAATGAAGGCAAGATATCTCATGTTCAAGAATAGGAAAATTCAATATTGTCAAGATGTAATTCTTTCCAAGTTTATCTATAGATTCACTAGAATCCAGATCAAAATCCCTGCATGTTATTTTATGAATATCAACAAACTGATTCTAAAGTTTAAATGGGGCAACACATGACCCTGAATAGCCAATACAACACTGAAGGGGAAGAAAAAGAGGACTCATTTAACCCAGATACAGGAGTTAATATAGTCACTTGAAACAAATAGTTTTAGAATACTAGATATTATATGCAAAAACAATAACTAGATACCTTATACCCTTTACAAAAATTAACCCAAAATGAATTACAGGGTTAAATGTAAATGTGAAACTATAAAATTCCTAGAAGATAACATAGGAGAAAACCTAGATGCTCTTGAGTAAACATTGACTTTTTAAGATAGAACATTAAAACATAATCATGACTGATAAACTTAACTCCATTAAAATTAAAAAATTCTCTGCAAAAAAATAATAATAAAGTAAAGAAAATAAGACAAGCCACACACTGGGAGAAAATATTTGCAAAAGACACATTTAATAAAAAAAACTATTATCCAACATATATTAAAAAGAATGGTTAGAACTCAAGAATATAAAAAAAGCAAACAACCCAATTAAAAAATGGGAGAAATGGGACGCCTGGTGGCTCAGTGGTTGAGCATCTGTCTTTGGCTCAGGTGTGATCCCAGGGTTCTGGGATAGAGTCCTGCATCAGGCTCCCTGCAGTGAGCCTGCTTCTCCCTCTGCTTATGTCTCTGCCTCTCTCTGTATGACTCTCATGAATGAATGAATAAAATCTTTTAAAAAAAGGAGAAAGACCTTAATAATTGACACCTCTTTAAAGAAGATATGCAAATGACAAATAAGCAAATGAAAACATGCCCAACTCATACATAATCTAGGAAATGCAATTTAAAACTATAATGAGATACCCTTGCACATCTATTAGAATGGCCAAATTTGAAACATCTACAAAAACAAGTACGGGTGAGGCTGTGGAGCAATGGGTACATTGCTGGTGGGAATGAAAAATAGTACAAACTCCTTGAAAGACAGCTTACTTTTATGAAACTAAACATACTCCTTATCCAGTAATTGTGCTACTTGATTTTTACCTAAAGCTGTAGAAAATGTAAGTTTATACAAAAAAACTGCACAGTTAAATTTATAGCAGATCTAAATATAATTGCTAAAACTTGAGAATAACCAAAGCTGTCCTTTTTATAGTTGAATGGATAAAGTGTGGTACATCTAGACAAAACATTATTCAGTGCTAGGAAGAAATGAGCAATCAAGCCACAAAAGACATGAAGCAACCTTAGATGAAATGATTAAAAAAAATCTGATAAGGCTCCATACTATATGATTCCAATTATGTGACATTTTAAAAAGGAGAAGCTGTGGAGAATATAAAGCATAATTGTTGCCTACCCAACTGTATACTACAGATTTTCGGTAATTATGCTTCATTAATTGTAACAAATACAGCACTCCAGTGTGAAATGTTGATAATGGGGAAGATTATGTTAAAAACCAAGAAGGGAGTATATGGGAAATCTCTCCACCTTTCTCTTAGATTTGTTGTAAACCTAAAAAATGCTCTAAAAAATAAAGTCTTGTAGTGCATGGGTGGTTCTGTTGTATAAGCAACTAACTTTGGCTCCGGTCATGGTTTCCAGGTCCTGAGATCTAGCTGCTCAGTGGGGAGTCTCCTTGTCCCACTCCCTCTGCACCTACTGCCCTCACTCATGCACATATGTATACACATGTGTGCTCACTCTCTCAAGTAAATAAAAAAAAAGACTAGGATATATTGAGGGATATGATCCAGGAAATTAGCTGTCTCTAAGAACCTACATAGAACACGAGATTCCTTTTGATAAGTTCTGTAATAGTCATATGCATTTAAATACATAAATAATAAAAAATAAAGTCTTAGGGAAATAATTTCCTCACTTAAAGAAGTAAATTCAAAGATCATGTACTTTTTCATAAGATATTTGAAATTTGTAAGGCTTGGTACCTCACATTAAGTCTTCACTTAATATCTCCTCAGAGAGGGCAACAGTAATTTTCATATCTCTAGTGTTTACCTGATCTCCAAAGCAGAATATAGACTT
This sequence comes from Nyctereutes procyonoides, assembly GCF_905146905.1. NCBI lineage: Eukaryota > Metazoa > Chordata > Mammalia > Carnivora > Canidae > Nyctereutes > Nyctereutes procyonoides. The sequence goes on from NW_026575130.1 coordinate 2,719,023, forward strand.
GATGTGTGTATGTGTTTGTGTGTGTGTAGGAACCATACATACGATTGTCTTTTTGTGTCAGAAAAATACTTAATAACCCTCAACAATGATTTATGTTTGAGTCATTAAATTGAATTTTTTTTTGTAAACCAGAAAGAAGAAGAAGAAGAAGAAGAAGAAGAAGAAGAAGAAGAAGAAGAAGAAGAAGAAGAAACTTGCCTATTAATAGGGCATTTACAAAATAAGAAATAGGCAAATATTGTAAACCATGATATTCAACTGAAAATATTAAAATAATCACTTTTAAATTTCAGAAGAACTAACTGCTAAACTGTATCACTTCAATTAATAATACTAGAGATCTCTGCTACAACATTAAGAGACAGAAAGTAATTATAGTTTTTGAAGATTAAAAAATATACCTGTCATTTTAATGAGTATGTTTAAAGATAGCGTCAGAAGCCATAGAAATATTTTAATTAATATTATGGTTAAAATACTATAAATTTTAATTGCATTTCTACATAAAGAGAGTTTAAAATGAAATGAAAAAGAATCTAACAATAGCAACACAAAATATAGATAATTGAGAAAGAACTCATTAAGCTTTCGTTATTAACTTTTTAAAAAGTATACAATATAAATGTGGGAAAATATAAACATATCCAAATAACCTAAAAATAAGAGAACAGTTTCTTACTCATGATCCTGGAGACCCAGGATTGAGTCCCATGTTGGGCTCCTTCCAGGGAGCCTGCTTTTCCCTCTGCCTGTGTCTCTGCATCTGTTTCCCTCTCTCTCTCTCTCTCTGTGCCTCTCATGAATAAATAGATTTAATATATATATATATATATATATATATATATATATATATATATATATGTGTGTGTGTGTGTGTGTGTGTGTGTGTGTGTTCCCAAATTAAAAAATAAATTCAACACAATTTCAAATGTACTTCTGACAGTTTTATAGAATTCAGCAATGTCTTAAAATTTAAATAAAAGTGATGGTACAACATATATAGTCTATAGAATTAAAATTGATTTCATGTGTGCTTCAAAAAGGCAAGTCTAAAATTTGGCTTTTATCCAGACACTGGGAAAGTAAACTCTAAACCCTTGAAATGTCCCTAGTGATATGTGTCTTTGTTATTCACAATGAACCGTTGAGACTACACCTGATAATTGACACTAATGAGATGACTCTTAACCTGTTAATGAAGGTAGGTTTCATCATTTTAGAATTTGGTATGAATTAAATAGTACTACAGCTACCTGTTAAAACTTTGACATGTAAAGATGCTGCTATAAAATATGCACCCACACTCTAAGATCCGTTAAGGAAGGTGGTTATGATGATAATTAAATATTTAATTTTGATTAAAATATCCTTTCGGAAGGCACCTCATTAAGAACTTGTGTGATGAAAGATATAAGATTATGAAGCGGCATAAAAGAGTTAAAGATATATTAACTCTTATTAGGAGGCACTGCAGAAGGTGACTTGAACTTAAAACCTGCGCTTATCTTTCAATCTTTCTGAGAATCCCAGAACACTAACAATTAATAACAAAATATCCCTACCAGTCATTTGGCTTGCAAATAATTGTCTTAAATTAAATAACATGGTTTCAACACTGTTTTCAATTGTATTTTTTGTCCAGAGGTAGAGCGATAAATAGATAAATACTTAAAAATTTTTAGATACACATAAAACAATAACTTTACTGTACTTATTCAAAGCTTTTGAATATGTGCTTTTTCTGGAGGTACTTCTTTTTATGGACATCAAAGGATTTTGCTCATCTTGATCTTTCTCTGATTTCTAAGGCAATGCTGGAAAGTGTTTATATAAAAGAGCTAATTTTTCACTAATGATTTGATCCTCATTGATTTCCTCCTTCAAAAGCTCCTCTTGTAACTTTTATCTGAGCCATAAAATTAGCAACTGATTACACGTTTTCTGTTCGCAGATAGCTCAAAGCAAAACTGTGGGTTTAAAAAGATTGAGATCTTCCTCACCTCTTTTCTATGTACATTTATTTCCTCATTTGTAGGAAACCTCTGCCTCAAAAATGCTAAAGTCTCCTTTTAAGAAAATGTTGCATCATGAGTGGGAATAAAAAGTAATGGTCTTCCTCTTCCATGTTTACAGTTTTAACTTATCTCTGCTTATTTGGATAAATAGTTTTGTTGTCTGTCACTTCTCCATAAACCTAGACATGTGGGTAAGTTTATTCATATCAAGTTAGTCCATATCAAAGTTTAGGAGTTGATTATACAAATCACCTCCATAAATTTACTTATGAATACATTTGTTAGACTACTATTTATAGTGTGTTCTGAGGATCAACACTGATCTAAATATTATGATAAGTCTTTCAATAGACTGAACTGTCATGGCTGAAATTTTGGGCTGGGGATGGTACTAATAACCCAAAATGAGATTTGTTAAAGACTGGTAAACTACAATAAGGACTCACTTTTCTGTGACCTCAGTGACCTTTGAAGGGAAATGGGAGATCTCTTGGAAGACTCTTGAAAAGATCCCACATATTAACATCACCGATTCCTGAGCCTGTCTGAACTTATTGCACCAGAGTATATTTTGAACCAGAAAGTATTTACCCTACTGACTGCGATCAAAATTTCTCCTCTAACATCTTGTATCATGATACACGAGGGCTACATTGGTGTGGCAAGTTCTGAAGGTCAGAAGTGCAGATCAGTGTGACAACTAGTTACCTTCTCCAGATCTTAGACATGAAAATCAAGCTGTCTGTAGGGCTGTGCTCCTTTCTACTATTTAGGAAAGAATTTGCTTCCAAGATTCTAGTTTGTGGTTACATTTAGTTCTTTCAAACTGTCAACATGATATTCCTGTTCCCTTGTGGATGGATAGACTAGGATCACTGTCAGCTTCTAGAGGCAGACCTCATTTTCTAGTCTGGGACTCCTTCCATGTTCTGACCCAGCAGGGAAGGGTGGAGTTCTCTAATTTCTTCCTTCACACATCTTTATCATTACAACCATTTACATTTTAAAGCACTAGGACTGTGAGGTAATGTTTCAGATCACCTGCCTTGAATGAAAATATGAAAATGCATTTTTTTTTCACCAACTACAACAACCTCATTAACCCTGCCAGTGGACCCAAGAATTATTTCAAGCTTTTAAACCTTTCAGTTTAGGCAAATTTTCACACAAGTAATTGATATTACAACTGAAAATCATGTTATTTCTTTACTGAATCTTGGAAATCATATGATATAAAGCATGCAGCCGAAAGCATTTAAGCATCATGCAATAAGTAAAAGGGAGTTTGTAAATGAAGTATGGCAGAAACTTTTATTGGACCTGTTCAAACAATTTTGCAGAATTTAAACCAAATATAAATGAAGACATAAGAAGAAACAAATGATTGTGAGAATGTTCACACTATCGCCATTTGAGAGACTCTCGATGTTCAACTGAGAAATCTAGCAACGATAAACTTTCAGAAATAAATGAAGGCTATTGTGACAAAAATTATGAAGCTGCCGCAGAAAAACCGATCTTGAGAAAAACTTCACAATGAAGGAACTCTCAGTAATATTTCAAGACATTGAAAGTTTAAAAGACAAAATGTTTGAAACTTATCTAAGTTTAGAAAAGATTATGACAATTCCTTAAGGATCATTATCATAAATTATATGGCAAGAAAATGAAGGTAAGAATTGTTAAAGAGTAATATCAAATTTACAAAGTGGTTTTTGATTTTGTGTGTGTGTGTGTGTGTGTATTTTAAGAGGTAAAACACAGATTTCTCAAGGTTTCTAATGTTTAAAATCTAATAAATAAATATTTTCTTCATTTCTCCATGTGAAACCAACAGTAAAAGAGTTTTCATGTTCTAACAGAAATTTGTAGAGGTTATGAAACAATCATAATTTTCCAGTTGATTATTAAGATTGTTGGCTGCATGGTTGTAGCTGGCATGGATATTTTTATGGTTCTACAGTGGTGCAAAGTGATGCCTGCTTGTGCATTCCCAGTTCCTCTTTCCCATCACTTCTGCCATGAAGGGCATAATTTTCATTTTTGCATATACTATATGCACACCATACATTGTTTCTATTTTTGTTTTAAACTAGCAGTTATATTTTGGAGCAATTCAAAATAAGAAAACATGATTTTACTTCCCTATTCCACTTTAGACACTAGAAAGCTGTGTAGAACTGATTTCTAATCTCTGTCATATTTTTTTTCTGTGTGAATAACTATTATTACTATTTCTTATAAAATAGGCCTACTGATTATTCATTTTCTTAGTTTTTGTTTTTCTGAGAAAGTCTATTTTCACCTTCATTTTAAAGAATATTCTTACTGGGAATAGATTTGTGTCTTGACATTTTATTTTTCTTCTTTTAATAATTTAAAGATGTCTTTCTTCTTACTTGCTTGGTTTCTGATAAGAGTCTGCTTTACTTGTTATTCTCTTTCCTTTTATAGGTGATTTGTCTTTTTTTTTTTTTTTCGGCCTCCATCAAGGTTTTCTTTATGTCTGCAGTTTTCAAGGGTTTGTATATGATGTGCCTGCCTATGTCTTATGTTTGGGTGGTTTTGGTGTTTAGTTTATTTCAGTATTTTTCTTGATTGCTGTTCCCTAAACTTCTTGTATCTTTTTTAGTGTCTGTCATTAAATTGAAATGCTTGTTATTTTTCCTTTAAATAATTCTTTTGCCCTCTTTGGTCCTTTTTCCTCTTGTGATTTCAATTTATGTATATGTTGGGTTATTTGATTTTGTCTCACAACTCTCAGATCTATTATTTGGTTTTCGTATGCTTTTTTTCTCTTTGCATTTTTAAGTATTAATTTATTACCTTTCTACAAATTGACTGATTGCTTCTTGAGTGGATTGTATAAATTGATTAGCATATTGATGACATTCTTCATCTGCTTAACTTTGTTTTTAATTTCTACCAATTCTATTTCATTTTTTTATTTTACCTTTCTGCTAAAATTACTTACATGATCTTGCATGTCACTTGTCTTTTCAATTAGAGATTTTTTACATATCATACATTATTATAGTATTATTTTCACCAATATAATTATAGTTGTTTTAAATTCCTTATATCATAATTTTAACATATTTATCATATCTGACCATCTGGTGATGGCTTGGCCTTTTCAGGTTGTGTCTTTTCCTTGACTTTTTATATCCTTTAAGTTTTTGTGAAAATGTCCTTGCTTTTTTTGTATGGCTTTAAGTTTTTTTTTTTGTAAAAATGAGACATTCTATGTAGGATGGTAGATAATAATTTTTTGTTTTGTTTTGTTTTGTTTGTTTTGTTTGTTTGAAGCATGTCTTTTCCTATCCTAGGCTTTTGGTGTTAAATCAGAATGTGAGCTTGTTTGAATTTTGTTGTTGTATTTGTTCCCGCTAATGCAACACAGTTTTCAAATTCTGAAAATAACTTGTACTGAGGCTAAGAAACTTTGCGGAAGTGTTTCTCAGTGTCTGTTTCTCTCTGGGCTTTGGAACTTACCTTTCCACAGCTCTCAGAGAGACTCTTTTGTAGTCCTCCTTGGAACTTGCAGCATGCGGATAGGTGGTAGTGGTATGGATTGGCATTCTCTGATGTCCTGATTAAGTCACAGTCTTAGGCAGGCATGGTGAGATCCTGGGTTTTGTGAGTGTGAACGTCAGGAACATTCTGTCTTTCCTTGAGTATTAAAAAGAGCCTATCATTTGTTGCTGCCATTCCCCAGGAGGAGAGCTTTTTTTTTTTTTTTTTTTTTTTTTTAAGATTTTATGTATTTATTCATGAGAGATATAGAGAAAGAGAGGCAGAGACAAAGGCAGAGAGAGAAGCCGGCTCCATGCAGGCAGCCTAACATGGGACTCAGTGTCAAGACTCCAAGATCATGCCCTTGGCTGAAGGCAGGCACCCAACCGCTGAGTCACCCACACCTCTCAGGAGAGCTGTTTTTAACTCTGTTCTCCTCTCCCAACTGCAGTAGGATCCGCCCCCCCCCCCCCCACACACACACTCTTTCTATTGCTCTTCTTCTGCAGGTTAAGGCTCTTGATTCTTATGGATCAGGGAAATGGGTAAGAGTGAAGTTGGCCTGTGTTTCCCTCATCCACAAGTACTGGGTGTGGCAAGTTGCTAACTACCTTTCCTGGGAGACCCTGATTGGGATCTTGAAGGAAATCTCTGCAAATAGATGCAAAATCCCCTATAGCTGTGATCTCCAGGAGCTTCAGACTATCATACCTGCTTATAGATAGCATTTAGCAATTTATTAATCATTTCAGGCAAAATCTTCTCAAGATTATATGGTGTCTTTTGAATCCTCTCAGGTAGTCAAATCCATAGATTCTCTTTCTCCTGAACTGGACCATTATTCTCATGATTTCAGGTTAGTCATTTGTCTTATGCCCCCAAGAGTGAAGAGTAGTCATTGATTTGCAGTTTCTTCAATTTTTCCTCTTGTAAATATAATAGGATGCTTTTTTTTTTCTTTCTACATTGCTAAGCTTGTGGAGCTTTTTAAATGAAAACTAATATTCCTCTCAGTTCCAAAATTGATGATTTCCCCCCCTATGTTTCAATCTAGTTTTGAACCATCAACAAATAAAGATAAATAAGGTAATTTAAACTTATTATAAAAGTATGAAAAAGGAACAATCATCCAGTGTTAAAGCATTTAGTTTGAATTCAAATGTAATCCAGTAGGAAGAATCATGTATTTCTTTATTTTTATTTTTTTATTTTATTTATCTTTTTTAAGAGGGAGGGGCACAGGGAGAGGGAGAGAGAGAATCTTAAGCAGGTTCACAAAAAAAAAAAAAAAAAAAAAGCAGGTTCCAAGTGCCCAGTGTGGGACTAGATGGTAGGCTGGACCTCATGATCCTGACATCATGACCTGAGCCAAAATAAAGAGTCAGGTACTTGATCAACTGAGCTACCCAGGAACCCCAAGAATCATATATTTCAAAGAGCAACTTCGAACTTTCAGTTTTCTCATAGTAATAAATAGTAGCACAGTCCAAAATGCACATAACTGAACTTTTAAAAGAGTAAGTTAAAAAGAAAAAGAGTAAGTTAAGAAAATAATTAATAAAAATCATCTTTTTTGGTTTGACATTACTAAATTATAAAAGTGACATACAATTTTGATCAAAAATCCAAATTTCTAGGATTTGTGCTTTCATTTTAGTGGTGTTTTTTTTCACGATTTGGTAAGAAATAAGCTGTATTTCATATAATTAATTCTTGAAATGTTCTTGACATTTTATTTTTTAAATATCTTTTTAAAATACACCAATTATTACTAAAAACTGAGTCCTTTATCACCTAAAAGATCCATACTTGAAAATCAATATTTATTGAAAAGACACATTTCTCCTTAAAGAATTATTCAATCAGTAAATTATTCAAACACAATCCTACTGGTAAAGGTAAATATAGTAAAAATAGTCAATTAGGGATATCTGGGGTGCTCAGTGGTTGGGTGTCTGCCTTTGGCTCAGGGCATGATCTCTCTTCTCCCTTTGCCTATGAATAAATAAATAAATCTCTCATGAATGAATAAATAAAATCTTTTTTAAAATAGTGAATTAATAACTTATTAAGCTAGTATGAAGTTTTAAAAAAGTAGTAAAAATAACTATACCTATGATAATTAGTTAAGGGATACATATGATGGAAAGAGATAAAATGTGATATAAAACATGAGAAAAAAGTACAAATGCTGAGTTTTAGAATGCATTCAAACTTAAGATGTTATCAACTTAAAATAGACTTATAAATAGAGATTGTCATAGGCAAGCCTCATGGTAACCACAAAGCAAAAACATATAATAGATATACAAAAGATAATGAGAAGGGAATCTACAAATGCCATTAATGAAAGTCATCAAATCACAAAATAAGTGAGAAAAAAATAGGAAAGGAACAGTGGAACTACAAAACAGTCAGAAAACAATTGATAAAAAAATACATATCAGTCAATAATTATTTTAAGTATAAATGGCCGAAGCCTCCAATCAAAATACATAGAGTGGTTGAATAGTGTATAAAACAAACAAAAACCACACAACAACAACAAGACCAATCCATATGCAGCATACAAGAGATTTCCTTTAGATATAAGCACCACACAAACTGAAGGTAAAGATACAGAAAAAGATGTTCTATACAAATGGAAACTAAAAGAAAGCTGGGGTAGCTCTCATGCAAAATATACTTTGAAACAAAAGCTGTGGTAAGAGACAAAGAATTGCATTATATGATGATACAGTATGGAAGTTTCTCAAAAAACTAAAAAATATCATAGGATCTGGCAATACCACTTCTGGGTATTTATCTGAAGAAAACAAAAACTCTAATTTGAAAACATATCTGCACCCTCATATTCATTGGTGCAGTATTTACAATAGTCAAGCTTGGAAATGACCTAAATGCCTATTAATGAATGAATGGAAAAAAAAATCCTGAGTATTCAAGGGGATACTATTCAGCTGTAAAAGAAAGAATGAAATCTTACCATTTGTGACAATATGTAGGAACCTTGAGGTCATTATGCTAAGTGAAATAAGTGAGCCAAGAGAGAGAAATATTAAAAAAGCAAGCAAAGAAGCAAAAGTTCATAGATCTAGGGAACAAGAGACAGGGAGTTGCCCAGGGCTCAAGGTGGAAGGTGGGTGAAATGAAGAAGGAGGTCAAAAAGTATAAACTGCCAGTTGTAAATAAATGTTATGGGGACATAATGTATAGCATATTAAGTTTAGTTAATAATATTATATTAAAAAAGGAAATGCACAGTTATTAAGAGCTACACATAAAATTTCCTGCAGTTTAGTTACACAAAGTAAATATTTTGAATCAAATAATACACACCTTTGTTGCTTTAGCAATGCAAATAATGTGACTCTTGTGTTTCTTCTAATTTGTAATAGTGATGAATGGCTTTTATTCATCATTGCTCATGTAAACTAACATCAAAGAATGCTGAAAATGTCTTACAGTTCAGTGAATTTCATTGTAAATACAATTATGAGTTTAGAAGGATAACAACTCAAGGAATGTCCATTGCAAAAGATAGAGAACACTTTGTGGTAAATTTGCATCTCTGTAATTAAATTAAATTTAACTTACCAAATATTCTTCACTTAATGTGAAATGCCAATACAAATATTAAACTATGTGAAAGAAGGAATGAATAATTTTCAATCTTTTGTTATTTACATCATGGTACATGTTATTTCCCCCCAACTTTCCATTCTGCATACTTAAAATATATTAAACTTTAAATCTGATTTGTCTTTCTCTAGGACATGATTCATTGTGCATACATTTAGCCTCAAAAGACTTTTCTTCTGGGGTGCCTGTGTGGCTCAGTTGGTTAAGCATTTTACTCTGTATTTCTGCTCAGGTCATGATCTCAGGTTTGTGGGATCAAACCCTAGACGAGGCGCAGTGCTCAGCTCAGAGTTTGCTTGGGACTCTCTTTCCCTTTCCCTCTCCCTCTCCTACCCTTCTCTCCCTCACCTCTTCCCACATGTGAAAACACCTGCTTGCACTCTCGAAAGAGAGAGAAAATAAAAAAAGAAAGAAAGAAAGAAAGAAAGAAAGAAAGCAAGCTTCTGCTTGAGTTACAAATTTTATTTGGCAGAAATTAGAGAAAATAACTATTTTGCCTAATATGAAGATCATCTGTAATTCTTCTGCTCTTTAGGTCATCTACAACCTCCTTTTTTTGTTTGTTTGTTTTAGAGATTGTAAGATCTATATCTAGAATTCCTAAAGTTTATTATCACTCCCCTCATTTGATAAGTGAGAAGGCTGTAGAGACTTTTAGCGATATTCTTCTAGAATTATGCAGCTAATGGAAGTCTCATGACTGCCAAAAGTATACCATGTTGTCTCCTCTTTGACACCAAAAGTATAATAGCAGTAACATTGTTGATTCCAGGAACTGAAGCTGGGTGTGTATTTTATTTAGTTTTATACTGATAGTATTACACCATGATTTATACCTTTAAACATACATTAAAGATTCCTACATGTATGATAAATGAGGAACATAAGCAGGTATTTTATTTTATTTTATTTTATTTTTAATTTTATAAATTAATTTTTATTGGTGTTCAATTTACCAACATACAGAATAACACCCAGTGCTCATCCCGTCAAGTGTACCCCTCAGTGCCCGTCACCCATTCACCCCCACCCCCCGCCCTCCTCCCCCTCCACCACCCCTAGTTCATTTCCCAGAGTTAGAAGTCTTTATGTTCTGTCTCCCTTTCTGATATTTCTCACACATTTCTTCTCCCTTCCCTTATATTCCCTTTCGCTATTATTCATATTCCCCAAATGAATGAGAACATACACTGTTTGTCCTTCTCCAGTTACTGTGGCCAAGTTCAAAAAGGGTGTTGCCTGAGTTCTTCTCTGGGATTTTGATGGAATCTTGTCTCACATTTAGATCTTTCATCCATTTTGAGTTTATCTTTGTGTATGGTGCAAGAGAGTGGTCCAGTTTCATTCTTCTGCATGTGGATGTCCAATTTTCCCAGCACCATTTATTGAAGAGACTGTCTTTCTTCCAGTGGATCGTCTTTCCTCCTTTATCGTATATTAGTTGAGCATAAAGTTCAGGGTCCACTTCTGGGTTCTCTGTTCTGTTCCATTGATCTATGTGTCTGTTTTTGTGCCAGTACCACACTGTCTTGATGAACACAGCTTTGTAGTACAACCTGAAATCTGGCATTGTGATGCCCCCAGATATGGTTTTCTTTTTTAAAATTCCCCTGGCTGTTTGGGGTCTTTTCTGATTCCACACAAATCTTAAAATAATTTGTTCTAAGTCTCTGAAGAAAGTCCATGGTATTTTGATAGGGATTGCATTATACGTGTAAGTTGCCCTGGGTAACATTGACATTTTCACAATATTAATTCTGCCAATCCATGAGCATGGAATATTTTTCCATCTCTTTGTGTCTTCCTCAATATCTTTCAGAAGTGTTCTATAGTTTTTAGGGTATATTTTGAGGACCATTTGAATGGTAAATGGTTCTCCAACCTTTTATTTTCAGGTTGTAGGTGTCCTTCTGTCTAAAATGAGTCTCTTGTAGACAGCAAATAGATGGGTCCTGCTTTTTTATCCAGTCTGAAACTCTGCGCCTTTTGATGGGGTCATTAAGCCCATTCACGTTCAGAGTTACTATTGACAGATATGAGTTTAGTGTCATCATGATATCTATTTAGTCCTTGTTTTTGTGGATTGTTCCACTGAACTTCTTCTTAAAGGGGAGTTTTAAGAGTCCCCCTTAAAATTTCTTGCAGAGCTGGTTTGGAGGTCACATATTCTTTCAGTTCCTGCCTGTCTTGGAAGCTCTTTATCTCTCCTTCCATTTTGAATGAGAGCCTTGCTGGATAAAGTATTCTTGGTTGCATGTTCTTCTCATTTGGGACCCTGAATATATCCTGCCAGCCCTTTCTGGCCTGCCACGTCTCTGTGGAGAGGTCTGCTGTTACCCTAATATTCCTCCCCATGAAAGTCAGGGACTTCTTGTCTCTTGCTGCTTTAAGGATCTTCTCTTTATCTTTGGAATTTGCAAGCTTCACTATTAGATGTCGAGGTGTTGAACGGTTTTTATTGATTTTAGGGGGGGATCTCTCTATTTCCTGGATCTGAATGCCTGTTTCCCTTCCCAGATTGGGAAAGTTTTCAGCTAGGATTTGTTCAAATACATATTCTGGCCCTCTGTCCCTTTCGGCGCCCTCGGGAACCCCAATTAAGCGTAGGTTTTTCTTCCTTAGGTTGTCATTTATTTCCCTTAATCTGTCTTCATGGTCCCTTAATTGATTGTCTCTTTTTTCCTCAGTTTCCCTCTTTGCCATTAACTTGTCTTCTATGTCACTCACTCGTTCTTCCACCTCGTTAACCCTCGTCGTTAGGACTTCTAGTTTGGATTGCATCTCATTCAATTGATTTTTAATTTCTGCCTGATTGGATCTAAATTCTGCAGTCATGAAGTCTCGTGAGGCCTTAATGCTTTTTTCTAGAGCCACCAGTAGCTGTAGAATAGTGCTTCTGAATTGGCTTTCTGACATTGAAGTGTAATCCAGATTTTGTAACTCTGTGGGAGAGAGGGCTGTTTCTGATTCTTTCTTTTGAAGTGAGGTTTTCCTTCTAGTCATTTTGCTCAGTGCAGAGTGGCCAAAAACAAGTTGTATTGGAACACGGGGGAGTATCACTGGTCCGTCCAGCTGGTCTTCTGGGGGAGGGGCCTGTTGCGCTGATTTTCAGGTGTTAGCACTTGGGGGAGCTGCTCTGCCCCTGCCTGCTGCAGGGCTCAGCGGGGGTTGTTTACCCCGTGGGACCCCAGGAGGAGCAGCAGCAGTTGCTATGGCAACTCTGGAAGCCTGGATTCAGCCTCCGCAGGAACTACGGGGCTCGGGGCTCTCGGTTCTCCGTCCGCAGGGCCTGGAGGCTCCGGGGCGGGGCCGCTGATCTGCTCAGCTCCGGGCAGGAGCGTCCTTGCTGTCCTGGGCCCTCTCGGCCTCTGCCTGTCCCGGGGGAGGCCGGATCCTGGGCTGTGTCCCGGCGCCCTGTGCTCCGGGGCCTGCGCTGTGGGATTCGCGCTCCCACCCTGCAGCCCCCTCCGCGGAGCCGCTCCCGAGCCCCCCGAGCTGCTCCGGTCGGTCCCGCTGTGCGCGCTGCAGCCCTTAGGGAGCTCGGCGCACTCTCCCGGGGCGCAGGTGCCTGTTAGTGTCCCCGGGAGCCCGAGGGCATCCCCGCCCTCCTGGGTCCTGCTCCAACTCCCTGCGAGCCCCTTTCCGCCCGCCTGGGAAGGTTGGTGCAGCTCCATAAGCAGGTATTTTAAAAGATTCTACTTTTTAGAATGGTTTAGAATGATGACACTTGACATCATGGGGAAAATTTAATTGTACTGGTTCCCATCACTTTATTCCCATCATATTACAACGTGTTAAGTTACTAGAGTACAGATTAAAGAGAGTAGATTGAATATATAAAAAGATGCAAAGAATTTTTTTAAAAAAACAAGATTTTTAATGCATAAAAATTCTTACCTTCTGAGCTTATTCATCAAATAAAATAATATTCATTCTATATTTCTTTCTCAAATATGCAATATATACTTTGAAATGGAAATAAACCCTTAGTATAAGTGATAATGAACTCCTTTCAATGGCATTTTATGGCTATGACCTTTGTTTCAACAATAATTTAACATTTAAATTAAATCTGCAATCATTCTCTTTCCTAAAAATTTGTCCTTCATCCCTTTTGCTATAATTTAATGAAGTAACTTTCCATCCCAACTTGAAATATCTGGTTATGAATTTTAATACCATTTTTCCATGAAATACCTCAATGTTATTTGTCTTAAGAAAATTAAGAAATATAAAAAAAAGAAAATTAAGAAATATTTTAACTTATCAAATAATTTAGTAATATAAAATTGAGGTAAATGTACATTAGCACTTAAGTGTAAATGTTATTTCTTTTTTTCTTTTTTTTTTTAAGATTTTATTTATTTATTCATAAGGGACACACAGAGAGAGGCAGAGACACAGGCGGGGGAAAAGCAGGCTCCATGCAGGGAGCGTGATGTGGGACTTGATCCCGGGACCCCAGGATCATGTCCTGGGCCAAAGGCAGGTGCTAAACCACCGAGACACCCAGGGATCCCCTGTTATTTCTTTTTTTAAGTATAATTGTGTTTCAAACTGTCCTGACATGCAAATATACACATATAAGTAAAATTTTTCTCTGAACTTTTATGGCTCCAGAATTTCACATCATCTTAGAGAAAGAAAAAAAAACTGGTGAGTAAGAGAGAGAGATTGAGAGAGAGTAAGAAACCATGACTCAGACTCTGAACTATAGAGAACAAACTGATGTTGACTGGAGGGGTGGCATGGGGTTGGGGATTAAAGAGTACACTGGTCATGATGAGCACTGAGTAATATATAGAAATGCTAATTGCTATACTTACACCTAAAACTAATATAACACTTTATGTTAATAAATTGGAATTTAAAATAAAAAAGCTTAATGAAAAAAAAATCTAAGGGCAAAAAATTAGATTTTTTGAAAACAAGCTTAAAAATATAAATGTATTTATTCATGCATTTACTTGAATCAGTTACCTACTAGATACACAATACTCTGTGAGAACATATTGCGATAAAACACTAATTGAAAAAAATCCATGAATCTATGTGTGAATACTATAGTGGTAGTTTGAACTATTGTTTTCATGCTGTGATACAGGATATGCTTGAAAGCACAACACTGAGTAGAGACAGTAAAAAAGAAAATAAAACCTCTACTTAGTCATATAATAGGGGAACCACAGAATAACTCACATGTTTTCTATTCTTTTATTTTTCTACTTTATGTCCTATGGTCTCTGTAAATAGCTTAAGATTATCGATAGTATACCATAATGGATAAATTCATAGACTCTGAAGCTAAATGCTAGAGTTCAAATTTTAGCTATGCTGTTATACAGAATTTAATTTTTCCTACTAGTTTTCTCTAACTTTAGACATATATTACTTTGACTCACCATATTCAAATATTAAAGATTAAAAGTGTATGATTATCACAATAAATATAAATTTATCATAATTCAAAATCTATTCAAGATTAAAATAAAAATGATAAGATTCTATTTTATTGCAAAAAAAAAACCCTAAAGCTAATATCATATATTATGGTGAAATATGAGGATCATACCATCTAAAATCAGGAATGAGATCAGAATGCCTGCTATTCCCAGTTTTGTTAAATAATGTACTGGAGGAATCATTATCTGCAAGATAAGATTGCTTAAAGAGATTATTCAAATATTAGATTTCTGCGTTCTCTGTATTTATAAGCAATTTTTAAAAAGTAGAATCCTTTATGATAGAAATAGTTTGATTCTATAAATTATTTTATATAATTAGTATTTTTTTGTGCAGTTGTCTGGGCGAAAATTATAGACTAGATTTAACAGATCATGGAGGCTAAAGGGCAAGTTTGCTGAAAAAGACCACTGGCCTTGTGAGATTAGCTGTATATGACAGTCTACAGGAGAGGCTAAGAACATTGTACTAAAAGAGTTTTGATGTTTTTGAGCAAATTCCTAAAAATTCAGCATATACAGAACAAAGTACAGATGAGAAGTTGAATACAGTTAAAACTATCCCAAACTAAGTCAGAGAGAAAGACAAATACCCTATAATTTCACTTTTATGTGGAGTCTAAAAAACAACAGGTGGGGGCAGCCCGGGGGTCTCAGCAGTTTAGCGCCGCCTTCAGCCCAGGGCCTGATCCCAAAGACGCTTCCACATCGGGCTCCCTGCATGGAGCCTGCTTCTCTCTCGACATGTGTCTCTGCCTCTCTCTCTCTCTCTCTCTCTCTCTGTGTGTGTGTGTCTCATGAATAAATTTATTTTTTGAATAAATAAATTAAAATAAATAAAATAAATAAAATAAAATAAATAAAATAAAAAACCAGAACAGGTGAACAAACATAACAAAACAGAAACACTCATAGATACAGGAATCAAACTATTGGTAGAGTGAGGGGGCTGGTGGTCAGTCAAAATAAATGAAGGAGATTAACAGGTACAGTCTTCTAACTAAGAAATAAATAAGTCGGAGGGAGGGGCAAGACGGCAGAAGAGCAGGGTCCCCAAATCACCTGTCCCCACCAAGTTACCTAGATAACCTTCAAATCATCCTGAAAATCTACGAATTCGGCCTGAGATGTAAAGAGAGACCAGCTGGAACGCTACAGTGAGAAGAGTTCGCGCTTCTATCCAGGTAGGAAGACGGGGAAGAAGAAATAAAGGAACAAAAGGCCTCCGAGGGGGAGGGGCCCCGCGAGGAGCCGGGCTGAGGCCGGGGCGAGTGTCCCCAGGACAGGAGAGCCCCGTCCCGGAGGAGCAGGAGCTGCACCAACCTTCCCGGGCGGGCGGAAAGGGGCTCGCAGGGAGTTGGGGCAGGACCCGGGAGGGCGGGGATGCCCTCGGGCTCCCGGGGACACTAACAGACACCTGCGAGCGCAGGGGAGTGCTCCGAGCTCCCTAAGGGCTGCAGCACGCACGGCGGGGACCGACCGGAGCAGCTCGGAGGGGCTCGGGCGGCGGCTCCGCGGAGGGGGCTGCGGGGCGGGAGCGCGAATCCAACAGCGCAGGCCCCGGAGCACAGGGCGCCGGGACACAGCCCAGGATCCGGCCTCCCCCGGGACAGGCAGAGGCCGGGAGGGCCCAGGACAGCGAGGACGCTCCTGCCCCGAGCTGAGCAGATCAGCGGCCCCGCCCCGGAGCCTCCAGGCCCTGCGGACGGAGAACCGAGAGCCCCGAGCCCCGTAGTTCCTGCGGAGGCTGAATCCAGGCTTCCAGAGTTGCCATAGCCACTGCGGCTGTTCCTCCTGGGGCCCCACGGGGTAAACAACCCCCGCAGAGCCCTGCAGCAGGCAGGGGCAGAGCAGCTCCCCCAAGTGCTAACACCTGAGAATCAGCACAGCAGGCCCCTCCCCCAGAAGACCAGCTGGACGGACCAGTGATACTCCCCCGTGTTCCAATACAACTTGTTTTTGGCCACTCTGCACTGAGCAAAATGACTAGAAGGAAAACCTCACCTCAAAAGAAAGAATCAGAAACAGCCCTCTCTCCCACAGAGTTACAAAATCTGGATTACACTTCAATGTCAGAAAGCCAATTCAGAAGCACTATTCTACAGCTACTGGTGGCTCTAGAAAAAAGCATTAAGGCCTCACGAGACTTCATGACTGCAGAATTTAGATCCAATCAGGCAGAAATTAAAAATCAATTGAATGAGATGCAATCCAAACTAGAAGTCCTAACGACGAGGGTTAACGAGGTGGAAGAACGAGTGAGTGACATAGAAGACAAGTTAATGGCAAAGAGGGAAACTGAGGAAAAAAGAGACAATCAATTAAGGGACCATGAAGACAGATTAAGGGAAATAAATGACAACCTAAGGAAGAAAAACCTACGCTTAATTGGGGTTCCCGAGGGCGCCGAAAGGGCCAGAGGGCCAGAATATGTATTTGAACAAATCCTAGCTGAAAACTTTCCCAATCTGGGAAGGGAAACAGGCATTCAGATCCAGGAAATAGAGAGATCCCCCCCTAAAATCAATAAAAACCGTTCAACACCTCGACATTTAATAGTGAAGCTTGCAAATTCCAAAGATAAAGAGAAGATCCTTAAAGCAGCAAGAGACAAGAAGTCCCTGACTTTCATGGGGAGGAATATTAGGGTAACAGCAGACCTCTCCACAGAGACGTGGCAGGCCAGAAAGGGCTGGCAGGATGTATTCAGGGTCCCAAATGAGAAGAACATGCAACCAAGAATACTCTATCCAGCAAGGCTCTCATTCAAAATGGAAGGAGAGATAAAGAGCTTCCAAGACAGGCAGGAACTGAAAGAATATGTGACCTCCAAACCAGCTCTGCAAGAAATTTTAAGGGGGACTCTTAAAACTCCCCTTTAAGAAGAAGTTCAGTGGAACAATCCACAAAAACAAGGACTAAATAGATATCATGATGACACTAAACTCATATCTGTCAATAGTAACTCTGAACGTGAATGGGCTTAATGACCCCATCAAAAGGCGCAGGGTTTCAGACTGGATAAAAAAACAGGACCCATCTATTTGCTGTCTACAAGAGACTCATTTTAGACAGAAGGACACCTACAACCTGAAAATAAAAGGTTGGAGAACCATTTACCATTCAAATGGTTCTCAAAATATACCCTAAAAACTATAGAACACTTCTGAAAGAAATTGAGGAAGACACAAAGAGATGGAAAAATATTCCATGCTCATGGATTGGCAGAATTAATATTGTGAAAATGTCAATGTTACCCAGGGCAATTTACACGTATAATGCAATCCCTATCAAAATACCATGGACTTTCTTCAGAGACTTAGAACAAATTATTTTAAGATTTGTGTGGAATCAGAAAAGACCCCGAACAGCCAGGGGAATTTTAAAAAAGAAAACCATATCTGGGGGCATCACAATGCCAGATTTCAGGTTGTACTACAAAGCTGTGTTCATCAAGACAGTGTGGTACTGGCACAAAAACAGACACATAGATCAATGGAACAGAACAGAGAACCCAGAAGTGGACCCTGAACTTTATAGTCAACTAATATTCGATAAAGGAGGAAAGACGATCCACTGGAAGAAAGACAGTCTCTTCAATAAATGGTGCTGGGAAAATTGGACATCCACATGCAGAAGAATGAAACTGGACCACTCTCTTGCAAAGAGAGTGTATATATACAAAGATAAACTCAAAATGGATGAAAGATCTAAATGTGAGACAAGATTCCATCAAAATCCCAGAGAAGAACTCAGGCAACACCCTTTTTGAACTTGGCCACAGTAACCGGAGAAGGACAAACAGTGTATGTTCTCATTCATTTGGGGAATATGAATAATAGTGAAAGAGAATATAAGGGAAGGGAGAAGAAATGTGTGAGAAATATCAGAAAGGGAGACAGAACATAAAGACTTCTAACTCTGGGAAATGAACTAGGGGTGGTGGAGGGGGAGGAGGGTGGGGGGTGGGGGTGAATGGGTGACGGGCACTGAGGGGTACACTTGACGGGATGAGCACTGGGTGTTATTCTGTATGTTGGTAAATTGAACACCAATAAAAATTAATTTATAAAATTAAAAAAAAGAAATAAATAAGTCATGGGGATGTAATAAACAGCATAGAGAATATAGTCAATAATATAATTACTGTATGGAAAATAATGATAATTGGACTTATTGTGGGATCATTTTATAGTATATAAAATATTAAATCACTATGATGTACACCTGAAACTAATAGGATACTATGTGTCAATTACACTTCAGGGAAAAAAAAAAAACAACTAATTCAGTATCTCTCAGGTACATGATTACATGTCCGTCCACCACACTTAAACAAATCAACATTTTTCCTAAAGTGGTAGGAAGAAAAGCAGGAGAAACTAATAGGAGGAACAGGAGAAACAATTTCCTGAACTCTCTCCAACTTTTTCCTCTCCAACTTCAATAGAGCATGCCACCTTATCTAGGTTTAACTCCAAGTAATAAAAAATGGAAAAATCTTATATTACTTGTTCCAAATAAAACTACAACCATTAAGTTTAAATTGAACAGTATATTTATTAAGTAAGCATTATAATTTTATGATAAATGAAAAGATACACAGGAAAAAGTGTTACCACATGATATTCGGGGCCTATGTTCAAAATGCAACAAATTAATGTTGAAGTTTCATAATTATTTTAGATATGACTTTATACTAACTCTGATGTTTATTAAAATCACAATATTTCTAGAAATATAAAAGCAATTAAATATGCACACACCATCATTTCAGACTATTTTTTCTGACATTTTTCTGACATTTCAGAATATTTTTCTGATTTGCCATCGAAGAACAAGTTCTATAACAAGAAGTGGTGGCTATGAAGAGTCTGTAACAATTCTTAATTCAGAATAGTAGTACCAGGGGCGCCTGGTGGCTCAGTGGTTGTGGATCTGCCTTTGGCTCAGGTATGATCCCGGAGTGCCGGGATCAAGGTACGCATCGGACTCCTCTCAGGGAGCCTGCTTCTCCCTCTGCTTATATCTCTGCTTCTCTCTCTGTGTATCTCATGAATGAATAAATAAAATCTTTAAAAAAGAATAGTACCAGAGGAATAAGATTTTTATTCACATTCTTGCTCTGACTTGAGTCCAACTTTATTTTTGGTTTTGTTTTCTATTTTAACTCTGGAATCTCAACATGTAACCTTTGGCAGATTGAAAATCCCAGAGGAGGGGAGCCTGGGTGGCTCAGCTGTTTGGCGCCTGCCTTCCGCCCAGGGCGTGATTCTGGAGGCCCTGGACTGAGTCCCACATCAGGCTCCTTGCATGGAGCCTGCTTCTCCCTCTCTGCCTGTGTGTCTCTGCCCTTCTCTCTGTATCTCTCATGAATAAATAAATAAAATCTTTAAAAAAAGAGAGAGAGACAGAATGCCAGGGGAAATCCAAGGATGAAAAATCAATTGGTAGAACACAGATTAAATATTGAAAGTAGATGCATTTGAAACTCTCATTTAAGAGTTTAGAATTTAGAGTTAAAGCCAGTGCATTAATTAGGAGCCACTGGATTATACCAATAAATGATTCAGATGGATTCAGAAAGAAGATTAATACATATTTTATATGTATGCTATTACAAAGTCTTTAAAATTATTATGTTAAAAAGGCATTTTAACTTTGAAATGTCGTGTCATAAAACAAGACGAAGAGGAGGATTTAGGAACATAAGAGTCATGTCTGTCTTTTATAATGACTTGTGATATTTAAAACAGCCAAGGTTTTGTTTTTCATGTTTTTTTAAGAAGTTGATTTTAATGTAATATTTTTCAAGAATTATTACTACCTAATAAAGTATATGCTACATATACCAACAGGAAAATGTTAGCATATTAAAAATAACACCACAATAATATCTACCGACTATATTTAGTATCTGCTTTTGAGGGCATGGAAACTAACTCATTTCAGGCATGAAAAGAGAATTTCAAGAAAGTCTTAGTGGTTTTTTTCTCCTATTTGTTTTTATTGTAAATAAGGTTGATCTATTGCTTTCTACTATTAATACTAAATATTTCATGAATTATGTTAAGCTAACCCTTTCTGATTTTAATCATTCTTCCTTTGAGTAGGGTGGAAATGATTTGACAGTGTATTCTTAGAAAAGGAACTGAGGGCAGCCCCAGTGGCTCAGCGGTTCAGTGCCTGCCTTCGGCCCAGGGTGTGATCCTGGAGACCCGGGATCGAGTCCCACATCAGGCTCCCTGCATGGAGCCTGCTTCTCCCTCTGCCTATGTCTCTGCCTCTCTCTGTGTGTGTTTCTCATGAATAAATAAATAAAATCTTTAAAGAAAAAAAGAAAAGGAACTAAAAACAACATGCTATTTGAGTCTATTTTTAAGGGAAAAAATCCATTTTTGGGTGAATTTGTGTACCTGTATTTTTCCCCTCAAGATTTTATTAGCTAGTTCTTTGCTTGAATTTAAACCTATAAATAGATACAAATGATGAGAGGGCATATATAAACGGATATGCCTCTTGGAAGCCCAGTTTAATTACCTATATTGAGTGTCTCTTTGTATATGTTTTCTAAAAGTGTTTTATTCTCTAAATACATATAATTTTTCTTCTGATTTCTTAATTATGCACATTATATGTAATTTGGAAAGAAAAAAAAACCCAACAACTATGTTGTTAAGTGATGTGATGCAAATTTAGAAGAGATTCAAATTATCTTCTTAGTCTTTTTGATGATTATACATACAATTATATTGCATATATATATTTGATTTTTACATACAACAGTATGTATAAATATATATATTTGATGTTCATTTCATCTATGATCACCTAGTTCTTCATACTGTCTATGATCTTTTCTTCATAAAAAAGGTGAAATGGACTATGTCAGAAAGAAATATACTATAAAGATAAACTCACCGCAAGAAAATATTTAAAACCTATATTGGAAAAGAACATATATTGTAAGAGCAAAGCATATTAGCTGTTTTTATTCTTTAAAATGAGCTTAAGTGCTGGATTGGAGTTGTATCTATAATCTAAATAATTTCTTTATCAAAAATTCCATTGAAAATTGAAAGTATTTATCAGATTGTATGAATCATTGAAAGCATTTTAACATATATCATTTATTGATTTTCAAAAACATTGTATCCATGCTCTCTCTCTCTCTCTCTCTCTCTCTCAAAAATAAATAAATAAATAAATAAATAAATAAATAAATAAATAAATAAACTCTTAAAAAAGGAGAGGGTGCCTCGATAGCTCAATTGGTTAAGTGACAGACTCTTGATTTCTGCTCAGGTCATGATCACAAGGGTCCTGTGATTGAGCCTCCTGGTTGGGCTCCCTGCTGAGTGTTGGAGTTTTCTTGTCTTTCCCTTTCCTCCCTAAATGTTCTCTCTCTCCAAATAAATGAAATCTTTAAAAACAGCATTGTTTTCATGCATTACCATGTTTTGAATACTATGAGTAGCTATTGAAATAATTATTGCTATTTTGGCTTATAAGTTTTTTAGATTTGTTGGTATTTGTTTTCTTTTTTAAAGGTTTATCAGCTATTTGTATCTTTTCTTTGATGACTTTCATTCAGATTTTGATCTATTCCCCTATTGCACTGTTTTCTATTAATTTATTAAGTACATGTTATTTTGTGTTAGTATTAAGTATTTACAGTTCTTGTATTTGAGTATATTTACCCATTGTTACTTATAGAGCAGTGACTCTAAACCTGCAGAATTTGAAGAATTGTAGAAACTTTAGTAAATTTACCATTTCCTCCACTCCTGTATTCTTCAGCCTGAACTTAATGTATGCAGAAACTTGGGACTGAAAGCTGTGACATGGAGACCTGGAAATCTCCATAATCTTTCTCCTTTTCTTCTTTTCTCTCTCTATGTCTTATTTATAGTCATGCAATAAGAACTTTGCAATGGGAATGAGGAAATAATTTATTTAAAACAGTACAAAACATGGGCAGTCCAGTGGTTTAGTGGTTTAGTGCCACCTGCAGCCCAGGGTGTGATCCTGGAGACCCAGGATCGAGTCCCACATCAGGCTCCCTGCATGGAGCCTGCTTCCTTCTCTGCCTGTGTCTCTGCCTCTCTCTGTGTGTCTCTCATGAATAAATAAATAAAATCTTTAAAAAAAATACAAAAGATATACTAATAAGAATATAAGTCCCCTTAATAAGAATGGAAGAGGGAATTTAAAAATTCATAAAATGATATTGAAGATTATAAAAATCTTTTTTGAACACATGAGAAGAATGTTGTGCTATTAAGTGGAATACTTAATATCATTAAAATTTCAAAATTATCCCCACAGATTTTTTTTTAATTTGATAGAATGATGTTAAAGTTTCTGTGGAAGCTGAAATTCTCCATGGAAGCAAAATGAACAAAACAACAGTGAAAATCTATCACCAGAAAGGAAAATTTGCTCAGAAAGTACCACATTACTGTAATCAATTTCATAGTAGGGTAAAAGTAGTAATTAGATACAGGCAACAAAATAAAGTCTCCAGAAGTAGCTTTGCAGTATAATATTCTGAATTTCACTTTCCCCAATATTACATCAAGGGATCACCTCAGTGTTAGTGCATACAGACCTAATTCTTTTAAAAAACACAAAATGCCAGAATGTGAATGTATTTTCTTTGCTATGAATATTTCCAGATTAAAGAATTTTGTTGCAGTTTACAGTTATGCTAATAATGATTTTTGTTTTTAGGAAATTAGACTCTGAAACCAGAACACTTGAGTTTGATTGCTAACTCTGCCATACACTTGCTGTCTGAATTTGTATAGATAAATTTATCTAACTGTACCTCAATTTTATCATCTGTAGAGTTAATTGTAGCTAGCTGGTGGGGATAGTTTGAGGGTTAAATGACTCAATATTCATAAATACATTTATGGAAGTGCCTGACATAAAAGCACCATGTAAAGGAATGCTAAATTTAGAAATAGTGATGTGATAGAATGCATATGATTTCAGGCTATATGAATTAAACAAAATACAAGATAATTTGAATATTAGAATTATACATTTTAAAATGATTATGTTGTACACCTTATACCTATACAATGTTATATGTTGATTATATCTCAATAAAGCTGAAAAAAGTTAAATTGCACATTTACTAACATAACACCAGCCACAATAGTAATAACTCCATAATTTCTAGATTTTACCCAAAGATGTGAAAGAATATGCCTTACCTTATAAAGTTGCTTTTTGTTGTTTTTGGTGTTCTGTTTTTTGTTTTATCATTTATTTACTTTATCATAGTAGATAGAGTGACACTAAAAATAAAGGAAAACATTAAAATTTTCTTCATCAGCCATTGGGGTTTTTGTAGTAAGCATATTAGTTGTACAATATGTGAAGTGCTTTCATGCTGAGATTAGAGATCATTTTTACTGCTGTCTTGTGCTTTATGTTTCTATTTTAATGAGCATTCATTATTTACACATGAAAATGATACAGTATTTTTAAATTACTCATCCTGATTATACAATTCCAGGTATGTACTAGGCTATTTCCTTGCTTTGTTGAAGCTTTGGAAACATTTGTCCTATCCATTACTGAAAGCTTATTATTCACTCATCCCAAATGCCTTCTGATAATAAGCAGCACATTCAGAACCTTAGCTGTGTAACTTGATATTTCCAAAGTCTAGATGTTTAAATTCACCAGTACATGAAATATAATGCGTAGGCCCCAAAGTGAGTATGAGAGGGCCAAATTTCTTTATTTGCAGTGCAATTTTATTTATTTGATATAAGTTATTTTAAAGTGCATAGCAGAATCTTCATTTTTGGTCTTTAATGCTTGCTCAATACAAAAAGAAAGCCCTACTTTTAAACTTTGTTAATTTCTTTGTAGGGAAATAACACTCTGGGAAATAGCCTATAGGCTAGCTTATATTAGCTTATGTTCTTTCAGCAAATAATTCCCTGGCTTGTCTTTCTAGTTATGCTTTGGTGGTGATTTATAAATTTAGCAACTGTGTCAAAGCTAATAGAACATTAATACCCTTTAGCATCTTAATACATTGCCTATACCACCAGATATTTGCTTTCATTTTGTTCTACCCTAATATTCTGCATAAACTGTTAAGTAGAAATTTCTTGGCAATCTGGCCTTTCATTATCTATTTGATTATATTTAATTCAATTAGATTCATTTAAGCCAATATATGCCATACAAGTATTATGTGGCAAAATTATGATTGGCAAAGAGATACATAGATGAACAAAATACAAAAACTTATCTATATATAATGTAATTCACAAAGTAATGAAACAATTCTGTAGCATTTGTCATCCACTGAGTTCCTTTTTTTTTTTTTAGATTTATTTATTTATTCATGAGAGACACAGAAAGAGAGAGAGGCAGAGATGTAGGCAGAGGGATAAGCTGGCTCTTTGCAGGAACCCAATGCGGGACTCAATCCCAGATCTTGGGGTCATGACCTGAGCTGAAGGCAGCCGCAACCACTGAGCCACCCAGGTGTCCCCACTGAGTTCTTTTTTAAATTTTTTTTTATTTATTAATGAGAGAGAGAGAGAGAGAGAGAGAGAGAGAGAGAGAGAGAGAGGCAGAGACACAGGCAGAGGGAGAAGTAGGCTCCATGCAGGAAGCCTGATGTGGGACTTGATCCTGGGACTCCAGGATCACGCTCTGGGTGGAAGGCAGCACTAAACCACTGAGCCACCCCAGCTGCCCCCCCCCACACTGAGTTCTTAATGTATATTTATGTAATATGTATATGTGTGGCATCATATAAGCTACACTTTTTTTTAAATTTTATTTTTAGAACCCATTAATGGGCAAATTCCAAATGGTAACAATACAGAGTATTTTTTTTATTTTTTTTAATTTTTATTTATTTATGATAGTCACAGAGAGAGAGAGGCAGAGACACAGGCAGAGGGAGAAGCAGGCTCCATGCACCGGGAGCCCGATGTGGGATTCGATCCCGGGTCTCCAGGATCGCGCCCTGGGCCAAAGGCAGGTGCCAAACTGCTGCGCCACCCAGGGATCCCTAAGTTACACTTTTTATAAGATTTTAAAAAAGTTGAGGAATAAAACTTACTTAAAATTAATAATAATTTTCAGTGTGAGAAGTAATGTTTGCAATCCCTTAGTACAGTTTAGTAGTAGACTCTGAATCAAGGAGAGAAGGGTAAGAGTCAAGAGTAGCACTTCACAGTTGCTACCTGTCATTTTTTATCATTTATTCTCTTGTTAGCACTCAATTATAAATCATTGAAAATGGCAACAAATGTTTGAAGACTATCATAATTTTGCATATTTGCTTGAATAGTGACTGAGAAATTATAACTAGATTTCTAACTGCATGCTACTTCCAGCATTATTTTTTAGAAGCTCAATCAGTAAGTATACGTTGGGGGCACCTGGGTGTCTCAGTCGGTTAAGTGACTGATTCTTGATTTTGGCTCAGGGTTATGAGTTCTAGCTGAGATCCATGCCTAGCATGAAGCCTGCTTAAGATTCTCCCACTCCCTCTGCTCCTCCTTGCTCTCTGTCTTAAAATCAATCAATAAATAAAATCAATCAATCAGTGTTGGAATGTTAAATATTATGTTTTTTGAGTAAGCTCTATACCCAACATGTGACTTGAACTCATGATCCCAAGATCAAGAGTCACTTGCTCTGCCAACTGAACCAATCAAGCACCCTAAAGAGAGGCAGTGACAAATAGTTGCCTACCTCAGGCTTTGTCTTTATTGCTACTTCATTGAAAACTATGCCAGTATTTAGGTATATCTGTTCCAATAAGCCAAAAACAATCAAGTTATCTTCTTTTAAGTTATCTTTCTTAACATAAAAATAAAATAATACAGCATTGAGAAGAAGTTGAATTTCACTACTTTAACTATTTTACACATAATTATGTCTAAAGAAATAATATATTTTATTCTCAACCATAACAGTATAATTCTGACATGAAAGTGATCCATTTTCTTCCACGAGTATTCAAATCTTGATTATATTCCCATACATACTATTTGAGCAAACAATTAAAATGATAGGCCTTTATTGACAATACCCTTCAAATAAAGAAATACTTGTGTCTTATTTAATGAGGGTATTAATGGTCATTTTAGACTCTGATAAAGTTTCCAATACATGATTAATGCATACTGAATTCCATAAAATTCTGAAAATATTCTATCATGCCAAATCAAATAATTATTGACAAATACAATAAATATTCTGTAATGTAGTATTTCAGGAATAATTAGAATTATCATCTAGCATGCTTCCTTCATCTGTGTCAAAATCTATTTCTTACAATTCGGGCCATTGGTTTAATTCATGATAAAACTACACATCTTTTAGACTATTCACTTGTTACCCATTAACAGTGTATATACCCTTGACAATATGGGGTATCCAAAAATGTCATGATTAAATTTTTTTTCTGATAAATCAGTTGTCTAAGCTATCATATTGATAATTTATTTTATAGCTGGGTTTATATGTCATATAACAGAACATCAAAATATATGAAACAAAAAGTATTAATAGTATAGGAAAAACTTGAAAGAAACAATTGAAATTAGAAACTTTACACATTACTATTATTTTAGAAAAGATTAATCATACCTTAGACTGTTTCTCCTTGTACTTAAGACATACCATTCACCTGTGACTGACATTACATTTAATTCAAACAATTTTATACAATTGAGGGAATCAAATTCTCTTATGCTTAAAATTTCATGACCTGAAGTTTAGTGTTACTTGAATTTAAATAGGGTTATTGAATTCTTGTTTGCTAGGAAACCATGAAGATATCCCACACTTTCCAACCCTGCATATACTCTATATATTTGTGACAGATGTATTTATCTTACTTAAATTAAAAAAAAACTTTCTAATTTTAGTTTTAAACCATCCAAAACTACCCTGCACTATTTCTAATGGAGGTCTACTGTCACTGAGAAAGACTGAGATATTCAGTAAAATAAAACTTCTTTTAAAATCAGATTCAGAGGGTTCCTGGGTGGATCAGTGGTTGGGCATCTAGATGCCTTTGGATCAGGGCGTGATTCTGGGGTCCCATATCGGGCTTCTCTCTCTGCCTATGTTTCTGCTTCTCTCTCTCTCTCTCCTCCTCTCTCTCTCTCTTTCTGTGTCTCTCATGAATAAATTTAAAAAATAAAATAAAATCAGATTCACTAGTACTCATAGAAATGACTAACTTCAATAATCACTTCATATAGTTTTAGCTGAAAATTGAAAATGGACATTTAAAATTTCAGCATTTTTCTATTACATAGTTCAATTACTTCAAAAGGCACATGAAAAATAAAGGTCAAATTTTTCACTAATTAACAGCTTTCTTAAATCAGAGAGTAAATTTCTTTTTTAAAATAAGTTATTAGGATATTCTGTTCTGCAAGTACATTTGTGATAAAATAAACTTAAAGTGAAATACTCAAAAATACACTTTGTCTAATATTTTTCTTGATTTGGTGAAAGTAACACTGTATTGTTTGAAGAAATCAAAGCCCCCCCCCAAAAAAAAACCAACACTTTTTGGGGAGAATATAGTGCAGAATAATCACTTATGATATTCCTTACAATGGTAGGTTTTCTTTAAATTCAGTTTAATATATCTTTTTAATTGAAACAGTCCAATACATATTGTTTTTGGGGGATTTCTTTCTTCATGGAATAAGAAATGTTATATTAAAAAATAATTATTTAATACAGAGAACAGGGTATCCCTGGGTGGCGCAGTGGTTTGGCACCTGCCTTTGGCCCAGGGCGCGATCCTGGAGACCCAGGATCGGATCCCACGTCGGGCTCCTGGTGCATGGAGCCTGCTTCTCCCTCTGCCTGTGTCTCTGCCTCTCTCTCTCTCTCTCTCTCTCTCTCTCTGTGACTATCATAAATAAAAAAAAATTAAAAAATTTAATACAGAGAACAGCTTTGTGTTGCCAGAGGGGAAGGAGGAAGGAGTAGGGCAAAATGAGTAAAGGGAATTAAAAAGTAGAAACTTATAATTATAAAATAAATAAGTAATGGGAATGCAATGTATAACATGGTGAATATTATCAATAGTATTTTATTAACTTTGTAAGAGGACAGATGGTAAATAGATTTACTAAGGTTATTGTTTCACAATGTATACAAATGTGAATAACTATGATGTACACCTAAAACCTAATTTAATATTATATGCCAATTACACCTCAGTAAATAAAGAGAAATTATTTAAAAGTCAACAAATCTTAATACTTTAATTTTAGAATTCTTTAAATTTCCATTTTGAGCTCAAGAACAAATCTATAGATTTCACAGTTTTTGAGCCTTAAAGAAATATGGCACATCAATAAGTAAAAAACCCCAAAATATCCTAAGAAAGTTACAATTCCGTTATCCTACTTGACAGAATAATACCAACATCATGATCAACCAATTAAACTAGTGCTTTTTCAATCACCTTAGGTCCAGGTCAGGACATAATTTAATAGTGTTTGTTGGTATAAAAATATAAACAGTTACCTTTTACTGATAAGGAAACTGAGGACCTAGAGTTAAAGCATTTACCCACATTCTCTGACTGGTAAATGAGAGTGCTGGAATTAGAATGTGAGCAACTGACTTACATTCCTAGTAGTTAAGACAACTACTAGGATACCTGTAGCCCCTATTTTAAAATAGGGGGCTCAATTACTTTATCTATAAAATGGGGAATAATAGTGCCCACATCAGAGCTTCGTGAGGATTAAATGGAAAGTAAAGCATTTGGAACAGTATTTCATACACGTCAATTTCTATGACCTTTGTGTAACAATATTCTACATTTTCACTGATAATGAATAGCTTTAAGATGAACATATAATGGTCAGCAAAACACATATTTCTATGAAGATCTATTTTATCAAACACATCAGAGAATTTTTTATAACTAAGCATACAATATTTAGTTTTTTACACATATGATTTAATTGAAGAGGTAATGCCCACAGGTTTAAATAATAACAAATTTCCAACACACTGCTTATTATCTTATAAAGGTTTTCAAAAATGCTTCCATGATATTTAGAAAATAATTAAGACTTGTAGAAAAACATTTTATTTTATATATTTTAGTAATATTAAATTATGAACTCATTTATTTTAATATTTGATTTCCATAACAATCTTATGTAGTAGTCCACATAATACATAATAACATGGAAAGTTAGTTTTGAGGTGATCAGGTTTGAATACACTACAACCACTTTATGAAAAAGAAAATTAAAATCCTTTTTGGTAACACATTTTCAATTATGCTTCCAAAAAAGAAAATAAATGAGGACATGATTGTCATGTGCATATATGTAGATAGGAAATGATAGAGATAGACATGCTGATACAAATAGTATAATCTTTTATAAGAAAGGATTCCCTTGTAATTAATATCCATGCAATATTAATCTACTTTGAAAACAAATTTTAATATTTGGTATATTGTTTTCCATCTCTCCATCAACTTTTTGGAAAATACAAATTTTGTACTGGCATTTATTTATTTGCAAATGTAATAACTCTTCATTTTGTAAAAGATCAAAGTAATCACCACCCTTATTTATGATAAAACTGGGTGATTTGTAACTAAATATGCACATAAAAATTTATTATTACATATTATATTGTATATTGTATAAAGTTTAAATAAATATATACTTATGACATGTAGTCCCAATATTTGAAAAGATTCAGATTCAATAGTTTATGTTTAATGGAAAGATGAAAAGCAGTGTTTGGAGTATTTATTTATTTATTTATTTATTTATTTATTTATTTATGTTTGGAGTTCTAGAGCTTAACATTTGTCCAGTTGATGTATAGCATTTTAGGCTACTGCAAATTGCTAATGCCAACCACATGTGTATTTAGACTCACAAGGAAACTTTTTCTCCACAGCAACAGTAAGAAATACCTATTTTATCATAGTCCAACAGTTTTGCAGAAAATGATTATGATCCAAATTAGCACTGCTGAATCACTAATTTCTTCATTGTAGTATAGTCACTAATTTGTTTTATTTACCCTCATCTCCAAGATCTGCATTCCAAATGACTAACAATTACAATTGTGTATAACAAATTAATGCTACATTTGAATATATGCACATTGTAAAAGATGGTGCTTCACAACTGGTTTACTCTTCAAATGTCTTAAAAATTTAGATATCCAGTATTAGGTTTTTTGCTATACACATACACACTTGCACCTCTTTATAGATAAAAATATGTAGGAAGAAAATCTCTCTCTCTCTCTCTCTCTCTCTCTCTCTCATCTATCTATATTTAACGGTTAATTTATTTATTTTAGAAAGAGAGAATACACATGTGCAAGAATGGGAGGAGGGGCAGAAGGAGAGAATCTTAAGCAGATTCCTGCTGGGTGTGGAGCCTGAGCTGGGGCTCAACCTCACTGATCCATGAGGTCCAGAGCTGAGCAGAAACGAAGAGCCAATCGTTCAACGACTGAGTCACCCTGGTGCCCCAATCAATATATTTTTATAAAATATGTTCCCATGAGGAAACCTTAATAACAAAAGCAAATTCACCACCTTTATTGCATATGACTATTACAAAACCTATCAAAGGGAATCTCGTGTTTTATTTAGGCGCTTAGAGATGGCTGCGTTTCTGGACCATCATCTCTCAATACGTCCTTATCTTATACTTCACTTAAATAAGACAGGAGGAAGAACTCAAGATGACTTTTGGTTAAATAACACTGTACAATTATGAAGGCTGAAGTTTTATAGTTTAGGGTTTTGTGAAAGGAAAAAGAAACAATAAATAGACTTTCGAGTGTGGATTACAGTTTCTCAGAGTGATGCAAGTTCAGCATCTCTGTATTTTCTAATAATGTGCATTATTCAAACTAAATTTGAATTTTTGTAAATTGAGGTATGTAAAGCATATACTAGGAGAGTATATGTATGTGCTGACTTCATATTTATTTTGGACACTATTACAAAAATAATTCTTTTTAAAACAGAAAATGCATATTCCTTGAAACTCAGGAATATGCATGCAATTCATTCTCCCATCTCATGCAAACTCTTGATCTTTATTCATAAGGCATACAAGTAAAGTGTGTTATACAAAAAGCATAGTACTTCTGAATTATGATTTCTAAAGTAAAGATTACAAAAATAATATTACATAAATAAATTATCATTACTAAATTACCAATAAAACTGTCCAATTCACATAGATAATACTAAATTATCTTTATATGTATTATTTTACAAAATTATTTTACAATCATTGTTTCTATAGCTCGTTAATTCTTAGCCTTAATTGTGTACCTAAAAGAATTACTTTTATCCTAATGCAAGACTACTTGTGATACTGAGAATAAATCTGGGCACTAATCAGGTTAAGAGATTTTAATAATTAAGGTCAAGTAGGGAATTGATTAGACTAGATCACCCCAGATCATACAGATTTTCCTTAACTTAGGATGGGGTTCCATCCCAATAAATCTATCATAAGTTGAAAATACAGTCAGTCAAAAATGAATTTAATACAACCGTACCTTGGAGATATTGTGCCTTTGGTTCCATAGCACAGCAACAAAGTGAGTACTGTAATAAAGCAAGTCACAAGACTTTTCTGATTTCCAGTGCATAAAAGTTATGTTTACACCATATTGTAGTCTACTAAGTATGCATTAATATTATTTATAAAAAAGGTACAAAAAAGGGTACAATACCTTAATTACAAAATATTTTATTGCTAAAAAATACTAACCATCATTTGAGCTTTCAGCAAGTCATTATCTTTTTGCAGGTGGAGATTCTTGGCACGATGCTGATGCCTGCTGACTGATTAGAGTGATATTTGCTGAAAGGGGGGGAGCTGCTGTGGCAATTTCTTATAAGACAAGGAAGTTTGTCACATTGATTGACTCTTCCTTTCATGAATGATTTTCTGTTGTATGTGATGATATTTGATAGCATTTAACCATAGGACTTCTTTCAAAATTGGAATTAATCCTCCTAAATCTTGCCTTTGCTTTCTCAACTAAGTTAAAGTAATATTCTAAATCCTTTGTCATCATTTCAATAATTTTCAGAGTATCTTCACCAGGAGTAGATTCCATCTGAAGAATCCATTTTCATTGCTATTACAAAGAAGCATCTCCTCAGCCACTGAAGTTTTACATGAGATTGCAGAAATTCAGTTATATCCTCAGGCTTCACTTCTTTTTTAAAAAAATATTTTATTTATTTATTCATGAGAGACACACAGAGAGAGGCAGAGATATAGGCAGAGGAAGAAGAAGGAGCCTGATGCTGGACTTGATCCCAGGACCCCGGGATCATGACCTGAGACAAAGGCAGAAGCTCAACCACTGAGCCACCCAGGTGTCCCATCAGGCCCCACTTCTAATTCTAGTCCTTTTGCTATTTGTACCACATCTACAGTTACTTCATCCACTCCAAGTCATTCATGAGAGGAGCTCCTGGATGTCTCAGTGGCTTAAGCAGCCAACCCTTAATTTTGTCTCAGGTCATGATCTCAGGTCTTGCGATGGGAACCTGTGTTAGGCTCTGTGCTCAGCAGGGAGATTCTTTTCCTCTCCCTCTGCTCCTCCCTTTGCTTTATCACTCTTTCTCTCTCAAAAAAATAAAATAAAAATAAAATAAAATAAAAGTCCTCCATGGGAGTTGGAATTGATATCTATTCCCTGTTAATATTGCTATTTTGACCTTTTCACATGAATCATGACTGTTCTTAATGACATCTAGAATGGTAAATCCTTTCCAGAAGATTTTCAATTTACTTTGTTGACATCCACTAGAGGAACCACTGTCTATGGCAGCCTTATAAAATATGCTTCTTAAATTATAATCTTGAAAGTCAAAATACTCCTTGATCCACAGGTTGCAGAATGGATATTATGGTATCAGGCATTAAAACATGAATCACATTGTACATCTCCATGAGAGCACTTGGGTGACCAGATACATTGTCAATGAACAGTAAAATTAATATAGATTATTTATAATATA
Organism: Nyctereutes procyonoides; assembly: GCF_905146905.1. NCBI lineage: Eukaryota > Metazoa > Chordata > Mammalia > Carnivora > Canidae > Nyctereutes > Nyctereutes procyonoides. The sequence goes on from NW_026575130.1 coordinate 2,752,727, forward strand.
TTATAATATATATTATTTTTTAATTTTCTGAGCGCTATATCTCAATAGTGGGCTTAAAATATTTATTAAACCATATTGTAAACAGATGTGCTATCATCTGGGCTTTTTGTTCCATTAATGAAGCATAAGCAGAGTAGATTTAGCATAATTCTTAAGGTCCCTAAGGTTTTTTAAGAATCTATAAGCATTGGTTTCAACTTAAAGTCACCAGGGATATTAATCCTTAACCAAAGAGTCAGCCTATCCCTTGAAGCTTTGAAGCCAAGGATTGACTTTTCCTATCTAGCTATGAAAGCTTTAGCTAGTATCTTCTTCCAGTAGAAGAAGTGTTTAATGTACACTGAAAATTTGTTACTGTAGCTGCCTTCATTAATAATCTTTTCGATAACTTGTTTCAGCTTCTACATCACCACTCACTGCTTACCTTGCACTTTTATGTTGAGACAGCTTCTTTTCTTAAATATCATGAACCAATCTCTGCTATATTCACTTTCTTCTCCAAATTCCTCACCTCTGTCAGACTTCAAGAATTGAAAAGAGTTTGGACTTTCCCCTGGATTAGGCCCTGGCTTGGGGGAATGTTGACCTTCTCTCGAGGCCACTAAAACATTCTTATCAGTAATATGTTTGTTTGCTTTCTCATCATTTGTATATTCGTTGGAATAGCACTTTTTATTTCCTTCAGGAATTTTTCCTTTGCTTTCACAACTTGACTATTTGGTACAAGAGGCCTATATTTTAGCCGACCTTGACTTTCAATATGCCTTCCTCATTAAGCTTAGCTATTTCTAGCTTTTGATTTAAAATAAGATATGCCTTTCCCTTGAAAACTTAGAGACATTTGTAGGGTTATTAACTGACCTAATTTCAATACTGTGTCTCAGGGAATAGAGAAGCCTGAGGATAGAGAGAGAGATTATGGAATAGCTAGTGGGTAGAGCAGTGAGTACACACATAACATTTATTAAGTTTGCTGATTTATATGGATGTGGTTGTGGTGCCCCAACACAATTACAACAGTAATATTAAAGATCGATGATCACAGATTATCATAACAAATAATGAAACAGCTTGAAAAGTTGCTAGAATTGCCAAAATGTGACATAAAGTGAACAAATAATATTGGAAAAATGGTGCAGATAGACTTGTTCAACATAAGATGCCACAAACCTTCAATTTGTTAAAACAATGTCTGTGAAGCTCAATAAAGCAAAGCACAATAAAAAGAGGTCTGCCTGTTTACCTAACCTACAGGACATCATTGTTTAGCCTAGCCTATTTCAAAAGTCCTGAGGACCATGACATTCGCCTATAGTTGGGCAGAATCATCTGACACAAAGCATATTTAAAATACAAAGTGTTGAATGTTTCATGTAATTCATTGAATAATATTCTAAAAGTGAAAAACAGATGGTTGTACGGGGACAGTGATTGCAAGTATATCAGTGGTTTATCCTCGTGATGATGTGGCTAATTGGTAGCCGTGGCTTGTGGCCCCTTGCCAGCATCATGCAAGAGTAGCATATCACATACTGTAGCCCAGGAAAGATCAAAGTTTCAAATTTGAAGTATAGATTCTATTGAATGTATATCACTTTCACACCACCATAAAGTCGAAAAATCATAAGTAAAATCATTGTAAGTCCGGTACCACCTGTACTTGAAGATTTGTTATAAGAATGCATTAATCTAATTTCAAGGATGTCATCATAGTGATTGAAATAGTAAAATCAAATCCAAAGTCTTGAAGTTTGCAGAGAAGGGATATGTAATACATGTGGTATGTAACATACACTTGTGTGTGTGTGTGTAATGCTTGTAATCTGTAGAGAGAAATTGAGAAAGTGTTTGCTGTTATGAATGCAGGATTAAAGGAGTGTCAGAATCAAACAAACGGAAACCAGACTTGCAAATTTCCTGAGCAGACAAAACCAGTTTAGCCATACAAGCAGTTTTAATTTAGCTTATTTTGCAAGGCAAGTCAAACTAACTTGATAGAGTCACTTCTTACTTGTGTCTCTAAAAATCACAAGCAAAATTTAAACTATTCCCTTAAATTGATATAAGGTAACCACTAACTAATTTCTTATCATTTAAGAAAATTTTAATATTATAATTAATCACTATAAAGAATAAACAGTCACTGTTTCCTCACCATACAAAGTGCCTTATAACAGTATACTTCTGAGTCTCATTCCATGTTTGGTTGGAGTGCTCCTGGTTGGCAAACTGTCTTTTTAGTGTGTGTACTATAAGCTTTAACTAATAACTACTTTGGTGATTCATTGGTTTCACTTCTACTCTTTCTGGGATTTTGGTGAAATGAAGAGAGTGGGAAGCAGAATACATTTAAGTATGACTCCAATTTTAATAATCATTTATATTCATCAGAAAAAAGTAAGTTGAAGAAAGAGAAAGAAAGAAAAAAAAGACAAGAAATTCCAATGAAATGAAATTTAAATATATTAATAAATGTTTAAAGTTTAATAAAAGTTAAACATTTTTCTAAAGTTTTTTAGAATGAAGTGATCCCCAAATAATCAAGTAATATAAATGAATTGTTAAATTTTAATTATTTACTAAGAATGAAAAATTGGCTCCTAATGGCCCCGAGCTTTCTCTCATTGTCCTCACTAATGATGTATAAGATTTCTCGACTGGTACTGCTCTTTGCTTATCTCCAGGGATACATCAAAGAGTCTGATACTGACTCATGGCTAAGATAAAGCTAAATATCACAGAGTAAAATTTTGAACAATTCTAGTCAAAACTTCACTGCTGCACAGCTGGTGTTTGGGATGTGTACATCGATGACGTAAACCCCAAAGAAATACTCTGAAGTATTTATGTTTGGAATAAGAAAGGGATATTTCATTTATTCTTTCAAGCCATAGAAATTGATTGATCACAAACTAGCCAACAGTCAAGTGATGAAAGGGAAAAAAATTAGGTTTCCGTAATAGAGGCAGATATGTCTGTATGTAGCTTATATGTGGTTCATATGCAAGTTTGTAAGTAGGAAGTATAATTATATTAGATTAGTGAACACATCTTAACCTTCACAAATCTCAATTTTTAATAATTATGGACTTATTTTCCAGTATTACACTATTAAAATTTGCAAGATCAATGCACATAGTGTAATTATATTCAGAGAAAAGAATAGGGCAGGCGCCGAAGGCAAAGAAGGAAGCCCCTGCCCCTCCCAAAGCCGAAGCCAAAGCAAAGGCTTTGAAAGCTAAGAAAGCGGTGCTGAAAGGCGTGCACAGTCACAAAAAAAAGAAGATCCGCACGTCACCTACATTCCGACGACCCAAGACCCTGCGTCTCCAAAGGCAGCCCAAAAATCCTCTGAAGAGCGCCCCCAGGAGAAACAAGCTTGATCACTATGCCATCATCAAGTTCCCCTAACTACTGAGTCAGCCATGAAGAAAATAGAAGACAACAACACACTTGTGTTCATTGTGGATGTCAAGGCCAATAAGCACCAGATCAAACAGGCTGTGAAGAAGCTCTATGACATTGATGTGGCCAAGGTCAACACCTTGATCAGGCCTGATGGAGAGAAGAAAGCATATGTTCGACTGGCTCCTGACTATGATGCTTTGGATGTTGCCAACAAAATTGGGATCATCTAAACTGAGTCCAGCCGGCTATAAATCTAAATATAAATTTTTTTCACCATAAAAAAAAAAAAAAAAGAATAGGGCAGCCCGGGTGGTTCAGCGGTTTAGCACCGCCTTCAGGCTGGGGCCTGATCCTGGAGACCCAGGATGGAGTCCCACCTTGGGCTCCCTGCATGGAGCCTGCTTCTTCCTTTGCCTGTGTCTCTGTCTCTATCTCCCCCACCCCTCTCTCCGTGTTTCATGAATAAATAAATAAAATATATTTTTTAAATAATAATGCTAGAGAAGAGATGGTTTTCAACATTTAAATTCTCTAACATTGATTTGTATACTTAGAATTTCTGTCTAGACCTCTCTGGTAGACAATGAACATTTAATTCCTTGTGAAATGGAAACTTTCAGTATTTGTTTCTAAAATAATGTTTGATAACTCAAAAATGCTATTAGGAAAATAGCAATCTTATTCTTTCTTACATATACCAAATATGTGCAAATCATTGATGGATAATGTATTATGTTAAGCAATAGAAATGTCATTATTATTACTAATTTAAATACTATATCATATACCATTAGCTTGCACAATGATAATATTTAAATTGTAATTAAATATTTGATTAAAATTAAAAGCACAATTTTTGATTCATTGTTAGTTTAATCAAAAATAGTTATTGAAGTTGAATAGATCTTGTTAACCTAACGTCCAAATGAAATTCTCTCAAAATTCTTGCACCATGTTTCTGAGTTAACTACAAAGAAATATAATTTATCTTGAAGAACCAATCGGCATTTAATCAACTAACACTAACTGTTTACATGCAAATTACTGTCTGAGCAACCTAATTGGAAGTGCTTCTCTGGTGCTTTTATTGATTTGACTAACAACTTTAATTTAGTATTTCATCAGTTTTAGCTGTCTAGAGTAATAGCAACAAGCTTTATTGTAACCATTTCACATGGTAAATGACTCAAATGATATTTTCTGCATGAGCAAATAGTAGTCTTCCCCACGTTCACAAATAGTTTCATGTTATACTAGTGCTATTTATCTAGTTGAACTATTCAAAAACATTGAATAAGGCTAGAAAAAAGCTATTTAAAAAAAACTTTTAAATGATAACTAGCAGTATTACATTTTGGTCATGGAAATAGAGTTAATAATTCTATTTTATATTTCATATCACTAAAAAGCCAGTATATTTTTGCTCAATACTCAAACACTCGAACTATTTAAACTGTAAGTACTAAGTCCGAGTATTGTGAAGTATGGCAACATAGAGCAATATAATTTAGCACAGAAACAGATACTGAGAATGGAAGTTTTAGCACTCATCATCGTGTGACTTTCATAAAGAGCAGAGTCTAAATCAACGAATCTATCATATATCATCAGGATTTGGAATGAAATACTTCAATTAAATAGTAATGATAAGAAAAAATAGAAAGCATAAATGTTTTATACACCTGAAACCGCTTATTTACTATTATATTTTCCAGTTTTTACTGCTAATTAAAAAAAAAGATCTTAACCTTGTTGTGATTTTTCAATTTATTTCAAGTTTATTACATGCATATTGTTAGAATATGCCATTCCTCTGGTTAGATTCTTGCTTTCCGACCTATGAAAATGCTTTTTAAACTACTAAAACACAATAAACAGATGCAATGATGGTTTGAATGAATTTAATATGTACATATGCACCACTATTTTAGCTAACCTATTATAATTTTAATAGAGTCTCTTATGGAATTAATGTTTTTGCCTACCCCCCCTTATATGTTGAAATTGTAAGCCTTAAGGTGATGGTACTTCTGAGGCAGGACCTTTGGAAGGTCATTATGTCATGAGGATGGAGCCCTCATGAATGGGATTATTACCATTATGAATGAGACCTCATTCATAGCCCTCTTTCTGCCAGGTGAGAATATAAGGAGGAGATGACAGTCTGCAACCTGGAAGAGGGACATCACCAAAGCCCAATCATTCAAGTGTCTTGACCACAGATTTAACAGATTCTGAATCCATGAACAATATTTATTTATAAGACACCTAATCTGTGGTACTTTCCTATAGCAGCCCCAAACTAACATAGAGATGAAGCAGTTGCTTTAAAAAAAAGTATTTTTCATTTCATAAATGGGAATCAAATGAAAAAGTTATCCCACTTTATTATAAATATTATATGATATGATATAGTACATATATTTTTTCCTACTAGACAAATAAAAAAGTTGCTAATTTTTTATTCATAGAACTCTGATGTAAAATTACATATACTAGTAATCCTGGAAATATTGAAATCTTCACAAATTTAGTCAAATAAGGAAATATCAGTCTGTTCATTCTATGTTGTTAATTATAGGATTCATAAAAGAAACACCAGGGGTCTAGCAATCAAACACAAAGCAGAATCAGACCTATGAATACAAAGAACAAGCTGATTGCCAGTGGGAAGGATTGGAGGAATGGGCAAAAAAGAAAAAAAAATGCTAGGATTCTGAATACAATAATAGTGTAAATACATATTGAATTCACTCTTATCCTTTCAAACCTATCTAAAATAAAATAATTTTTCACATAAAATAGGATATAGACATTAATATGATGGTTAATTCTATGCAGCAACTTAGCTAAGTTAATGTACCCAGATGTTTGGTCAGGCATGAATCTAAATGTTGCTGTGAAGGTATTTGCCTTAGACATGTCAATATTTCAATCAGTAGACTTTGAGTAAAGTAAATGAAACTCCATAATGTGGATAGGCCTCATCCTCATACTTAATTTTAATTCCTTAAGAGAGAAAGACTGTAGTCCTCTGAAGAAGAAGAAATTCTATCTCCATCTGCCTTTGGATTTGGAGACTACCCATCAACTCTTTCCTTGGTCTCCAGCCTATGAGTCTGCCCACAGATTCTTTCTCCCTCAATAGATAAACAGATAGATAAGTAAATAGAAAGATTTATTTATCACACACACACACACACACACACACAAACACATACATACAGATTTCTTCAACTATATCATACCATTAAATAATTAAATAAACATGCTTTCCTTGTGGCTAAAATTTAAGAAAAATTGCAAGTTTATCACTTCTTATCCAATCTCTTCTTATAATTAACCTGCAGATTGGATGAGAATTAAAACAATTTATATCAACAAAGAAATGATTGCTAAATTTTAGTGGACCCCTGGGGTTAGAATCTGTGTAATAATGATAATAAGAAAATAAGTACAATGAGAACTAAGTAAGTAGGAAAATACTGAATGTACACAAACCTCTTATTATGTCTGACTGTGATGGAAAAAAGAGAAAGAGTAGGGGCCAAGAGCAATTACATCTCTAGTTTTTATTTTTAAATAGTATGAAGTGTATACAGGAATGTTAAAAATGGTCAGAATACCTGTATAGTGTTCATTCAGCTTTACTAATCATTAGCATCTCTTCACCTATAAATATTTGTGTATTTTGCTTAAGGAAAATGGTATTTTCCTGAATAACTATCATGCAATTATCAAATTCATATGGCTTAGGTTCCTAAATATGTGATCTTGAGGAAAATCAGTGAATCTTGTCAAGTTAGGTTCCTCAGCGTTAAACTTATGCTAAAAAACTAGTTTGGCTTTCATTAGAAACGACAAATACCCACCATTTGCTTTGAGGTGGATGGACCTGGAGGGTATTATGCTGAGTGAAATAAGTCAATCAGAGAAGGACAAACATGATATGGTCTCATTCATTTGGGGAATATAAAAAATAGTGAAAGGGAATAAAGGCAAAAGGAGAGAACATGAGTGGGAAATATCAGAGAGGGAGACAGAACATGGAAGACTCCTAACTCTGGGAAACGAACAAGGGGTAGTGGAAAGGGAGGTGGGCGGCGGGGTGGGGGTGACTGAGGGACGGGCACCGAGTGGGGCACTTGATGGGATGAGCACTGGGTGTTATGCTATATGTTGGCAAATTGAACTCCAATTAAAAAAAAGAAAAAGATTATTTGGCTTTCAAATTAAAGTAAAAATGTATGCAAATGTAAATAATTTTCATATAAGGAAGCTAATATATATAAACCCTGAAGTATTTCCAAAATTAGTAATACCCGATTAAACATAGATAAAGATAGTAATGACATAAGACAATGAAAAGAAAAAAAGAAGAAAGAAAGAAAGAAAGAAAGAAAGAAAGAAAGAAAGAAAGAAAGAAAGAATAGATCTGAAATCCGTGATAATGAAAAAAAATTCTTTGCTAGAGAATCAAGGCTCAGGAAAATTCAGTAGCTTTCTCCTATTATCAGACAGAAAAAAAATAGACACCAGATTTCTGAATTTTGGCTGCTAGTCCCGAATCTAATACTTTAGTAGCACTTTCCCACATAAAGAAGTTCATAGAGCATCAACAAACCATTTATCAAAAGGGTTCTCAAGACCTTGTAACATCGAGAAAGTTAAAAGTGTTGAAATAAAAAAAACTAGCAAACAAATAAACAAGACAAAGGAATTCTGGGAACTTAGTCCAAATATTCACTGATATATAGTAGATAAGCAAACTTCCCTAATAGTCTCAGTAACATCTTTTATGCCATTTTCACACTAGTCTGAAATTAATCCAGAAACATAGATTACATTTAGTTGCAACAGAAAACAATTTGTGTCTATGATCATGTTTATATGGTAAGAGGCCTTAATTAATTAATTAGTTAATTAATTAACTTTAAAGAGTTTATTTGGAAGAGAGAGAGATAGTAAGAGAGAAAGAGAGAGAGAGCGCATAAGCTGGGAGGAGAGAGAGAAGCAGGTTCTCCACTGAACAGGGAACCCCATGTAGGGCTCAATTGATCCCAGGACCCTGAGATCATGACCTGAGCCTAAGGCAGCTGTTTAACTAACTGAGCCCCCCAGGTCCCCAAGAGGCTGTAATTTAAAACAAAAGAAGGAAAAGGTAGAATTAAGCATTATAATTCCCTAAACTGCTGGAAGGATGGCATGTACCACATAAGTGAAATATCAGCAACATAAAGCAGATTTACTAGTGCTAATAACAAGTAAGTTTTAGGTCTATTGGTAGGAAATTGGTTCCTATTTCCTAAGTAAGTAGAATGTAGAATGTGTATTTATATACTAAATATTAGGGGAGAATTTGTAGCATCAGATACTTAAAGTGTTAGGAAGCTTCTCAAAAAATGAACTATTGGACTTGATCAAAACAAAAAGATCTTGCACAGAGAAGGAAACAATCAACAAAACTAAAAGGCAATTTATGGAAATGTAGCCTCTATCTCTGCACCTCTCTGGGCTAGCCATCTGTTTGAATTTTTTATTTTGTTTGTGTAAATCATATTTAACTTGCAGACTAATCTGTCTTTATAAGGAACCTTGTTTTCAATGTGAAATTCTATAACCATTATCAATGATAAAGAAATCCTTAAATATGGTAAAATAAATAGAATGGGAGAAGATATTTAAAAATGATATATCTGACAAAGGGTTAGTATCCAAACTATATAAAGAAAATCAACACCAGAAAAATGAATAATCCAATTAAAAATGGGCAGAAGACATGAGCAGACATTTTTGCAAAAAAGACATCCAGATGGCCAATAGAAATATATAAAAATGTTCATCACTTGCCATCAGAGAAATGTAAATTAAAACTAGAATGAGAAATCACCTGTCAGAATGTCTAAAATCAAAAATACAAGAAACAATAGGTATTGGTAAGGATGTAGAGAAAAAGGAACCTTCCTTATTGCACTGTTGATGGGAATGCAAACTGGTGCGACCACTGTAGAAAACAGTAACATTGTGCTACTGGATATTTACCGAAAGAAAACAAAATACTAATTCAAGGGGATACATGCACCCTGATGTTTATAGCAGCATTATCAACAATAGCTAAGGTATGAAGCAGCCTAAGCACCTATCAATTGATGAATGAATATAGATCTATATCTAGATATCTTCATATACCTGTATATCTATCTATTGATGAATGGATAAAGACATCTCTATAGAGAGATACCTATATCTATATTGCTGCCTTAGAGGAGGCAGGGAGATGCACATTTGGAATTTCCCAAGACTGAAGTTTTTTCTAGATAGGCTAAATAGATAGACAATGAAGAAAATGTAGCCTAGCTGAAAACTAGAAAACAAATAAAGGTAGAATAAATAAATAGAGGCTGAAAACTAAGGTATAAGCAAGAAACCAAATAGAGCAAATAAATCAAAAGCATAATAAATTGAGATGTCCAATTGAGAACTGAAATTATCTATAGGTCAAATAAGATACGTAGTGGGAGTAAGAAAGGTGGGAGGCAATTGCACAGAAGTGATATTGCATAGAAGATACTGCACAGAAGTGATGCAAGGGGGTGCATGTATCCTCTTGAATTGGTATTTTGTATTCTTTTGGTAAATATACAGTAGTGCAATTGCTGGATATTTTATGTCATTAAAATAAGTACAGGTGTAGCTATGAAAATGGACATGAAGTGGCATTTAGTGAATATGATGCTGACAGTCACTATGTGGCTATGTTTCATTGCAAATTCCACATGGAATTTGAAGTCGGCCAAGATGATGGCAAGTATTTAAGTAGAGAGAGACATAATATGATTTCCAAACTGCAATTATGAAGGCAGTTTACTTTACAATAATAAGGTAAAGAAAGGTGCTGTAGCTTAAGACCGGAGTCTTACAGAAATGGCTATTTTACAAAAGATGGGTGAGGCTAGATGTAAAGGCAGCTTTGGACATCAAGCACATCTGAAACTCCAACTTTTAATTTGTATCTCTCTAAAAGAGCATGTGAAACAAGATATTCTTTCCATGGGGATGGAGAGAAAGAACCTCATTGCCATTATCACAATGACATTAAGGGAATGCAGAGGAAGAAATTAGGAATGAGAGTTTATTTACCAAGAGGGAGAGGGTCCAAAATGTGCAATGAAATGAATGAACAAAGAGGCGATGGTGGGGAGCTGGGTTAGCAAAAACAAATACACACACACACACACACACAAACATAACAGTGGTTAGGAAAGCATGAGTAGGGGATCCCTGGGTGGCTCAGTGGTTTAGCGCCTACCTTTGGCTCAGGGCATAATCCTGGAGTTCCAGGATCTAGTTCTACATCGGGCTTCTTGCTTGAGCCTGCTTCTCCCTCTGCCTGTGTCTCTGCTTCTCTCTCTCTCTCTCTCTCTCTCTCTCTCTCTCTCTGTATCTCTCATGAATAAATAAATAATATCTTAAAAAAGAGGAAAGCATGAGTATATAAAAGATGGTGCTGGGAATGTTGGTATGATTTTCTAATGTATTATGCAAGACAAGTGGATTAGTGTTCACCTAGAGTTTATAGAAGAGTCTACAGTGCTCTTCATCAGCTGTAGCCCAAATGGTATTTTATTCTCTACTTAGTAACAGGACACCAGCATAATTTGAAAGAAAGAAGCTTTGGTTTGGATCCACTATATGTTTCCTTTTTTTAAAAAAAAATTGAATTATAGGGATCCCTGGGTGGCGCAGTGGTTTAGCGCCTGCCTTTGGCCCAGGCCGTGATCCTGGAGACCCGGGATCGAATCCCACGTCGGGCTCCCGGTGCATGGAGCCAGCTTCTCCCTATGCCTCTGTCTCTCTGCCTCTCTGCCTCTCTCTCTCTGTGACTATCATAAATAAATAAAAATTAAAAAAATTAAAAAAATTGAATTATAGTTTCAGGTATGAATTATGATTCAACAATTCTATATATTACTCAGGGCTTACAAAGAAAAGTACACTCTTAATCTTTATCCAGTTCATTCACCCACCTACCCAGCTCCCCTCTGGAAAACAACAGTCTGTTCTCTTTACTTTTTTAATTTTTTTTTTAGATTTATTTATTTATTTATTTATTTATTTATTTATTTATTTATTTATTTTACAGAGAGAGTGTGAGGTAGGGGGAGGGACAGAAAGACAGAAGCTTCAGGCCGACTCCCTGAGGGTGGAGCCTGATGTCAGGACCCTGAGATCCTGACCTGAGTCAAAATCAAGAGTCACTCTCTCAACTCTCTGAGTCACCCAGTCTCCCCTGTTCTCTGTCTTTAAGAGTTTGGGTTTTGTCCCTTTTCTTTGTTTGTTTGTTTTGTTTCTTAAATTCCACACATGAGTGAAATAATATGGTATTTGTCTTTTATTCCACTGTATGTTTTTTTATGTGTTCTGAGGCTCTAGGTCCAGGCTCAGAGTTTACAGCTATTTGCATTTATACTAACTGTTTCAGAAAGTTGAAATATTTTACTTTCAGAAAAATCAGAAGTTACATAAAAAGAAAATGGAGGTATCTCTATTTGCCCAGTATGAGATGTTGGAGTCTCAGTGAGGAGGTGAAGGGCATAGTGAGGGTACTCACAAAGAGTGAGGATGGATGTAATAGGGACAGACCAGTATAGGTTTTCGGAGCCTGGATACAGATATACAGAACCCCTAAATAGAAGGAAGGCAAGAGAAATGATGGGACATTGTTTACACACAATGGGATCGGTCAAATGACTAAACTTATAATAACTGAGTAATAATAATAAATAGTTTTCACTGTTGGAGAATGGAATTACAGGTAAGGTTTCTATAGATGTGCTAATACTCTCTTGATCTAGGTGTGGGTTTCACTAATAGGCAAGTTTCTGTGTGAATTTAAATTTTCATTTTTCTGAGTTAAATATCCAAGAGTATAATTGCCTGGTCTTATAATAATGATAAGTACATGTTTAATAAGAAACTATCAAACATTTTACACTGTTATATATTCCCACTATCAGTGTATGAGTTATCTTGTTCTCCAGGTCCTTGACAGCATTTGGTATTACAGCTATTATTTTTATTTAATTTCAGTTGTTTCAACAGATTTTCAATGATATCTTACTATGATTTTCATTTACATTTTCCTAATGGCTAATGATGTAAAATATTTTTTATGCTTATTTTCCATCTGATCTCCTCTTGGAAAAAAAACCATTATTGCCTTTTGCCTATTTCATTTTGGGCTCCTTACTCGCTTTTATTACTGAATTTTAGGAGTTCCTTAGACATTCTAGTAACAATACTTTCTTCTGATGTTTGGTTTGCCAATCAGGTGGGGTATTTACATTATACATTTAAATCCACAATCCATTTTTAATTAACTTTTGCATACAGTGTGAACTACAGTGTAGGTTTTTTTGTTTTCTTTTGTTTTGTTTTTTGCCTAAGTATGCTCAATTGCCATAAGCACTTATCCATATTGAATTCTTAGCAAACAAATTACTACTTGCGAATCATTTATGTAATCAATATTCACCAAAACTCATTGGAAAGAAACTACACATTTTCCAAATGAAATACTCGATCTTGACATTTTAAAATTATATAATTTTATCTCTATTCTGCATACCATAAGTTTATTTTTTCACTTATTTACCCTAAAAATATTTGTCATTTCATACCATTTTGCTTGAAAGTTTTAAGAATATAGAAATTAAAAAAAATAAATACAAAACCTGGGTCTCCTAAAAAAATGTTACTGTCAAGTTAATTTGAAAAAAAGGAAAAAAATTTCAATATCATTTAAAATTTGATATAGATAATTTAGAATCTTTGACAGCTGAAGAACACCAAGAATGGGCTTCCAAAGAATTTGGGCTTTTTGTTTTGTAGACTTTCATTCTAAATACGTATCTGTACTTTTCTTGTTAATTAATCAGGACTCTCACACTAAACCAGATTTCACATCATTATTATCACATGCACTCTTCATTTTCAAATAATTTTTCCCCTATTATAATTATTACAATCCATTCACAAAGTCCAATTTTGTTTGATTATATAGTTTTCAATTATCCCTTGCCTTGCCTTACAAACTGCAGTGTGATGGAATATATTAAATAGGAAGATGAAATTTGCTAGCCATTGTAACTCTGTTTGAAGCATACACCCACCTTCCTATTTTAGATAATGTAGTGATACACATACACACATAAACACAAAGACTAGTGTCTTAAATTTTCGGAATTGATTCATGCTGACTCAGAGAAAACAGATCTATACTAGCTGAATAGATTAAAAGCTATGTGTGTTGTTAAAGTAATAATCTTTTCTTCCATTAGAGATCTAAAATAGATCTTGCCACATTTTATTGGTACATTGTGTTAGTATCTTCCAGTTTTATAGAATGTCATGCTGATATAGCTCAAAAGATAAGATTAAATACAACTCTGCTTTGTCTTTATAAGGAATTCTGTGGCTAACTCTGGTATAAATTGGGCATGAAATGAATGTATTACTGCAAAAGTGTGAAAATAAAACCCATTATAAACTGAAATTAATCGTTGCAATGGCAAATCATTTTGTAAGCTGCAGGGTTTTCTTTGAGATTATTTTGCTTTATCCTTTTAAAAGCTTTACTAAAAAGAAATCATTTCTTTTACTTTTATTACTTATAACTTCCATATGAATCTTTACCTCATGTGTTTGGCATATGTTTGAAAAACTAATTGTTTTTTAAGGTTTCTTGATTTGGTTTCCACGCTGTGTTTTCACCTTTTACATATCTTTTTAAAACCTCTATCCCAAAACATGGAATTGTCATAAGATAAAATATCTAATAAAGCTTAAAACATGTAAAATTAGATTTTACCTCTTTGACATATAAAATAGGATGGATAAATACTCTAACTATTAAAACAAATTCCCTGATAGTTTCACTCTGTTATTCTAAAATTTCCTGTGTCAAGGCCATGTGGTTAGGGTATGGAAAAGTAGCAAGCCTGTATGCTTGTTGCCTCTTAAGTGAGCTTATGTGCATTCTGTAAACTTGGGGGCCCATAATTGTTATTCTGAAAATGATTATCAAGTTAGAGATTAATGTGTATAGGTAATATCTCTATTCTTAAAATTTAAAGTTACTTTATATTATTTTTGTAAAATTTGCTTTGTGAAATGTGTTCCACAGCTTTCAAATCAAGTATATTAAAATTATATAAAGAGAGAAATTCCAACTTGTATGTGGCCAATCATACTTTATAACCAAAATATAGGTACATGAAAATAACTACACGAATAAAATCTAACACTTTAAAGTGTCTAACACATTAAGAAATAAAATAGCTAATGTTGGCTTTTACAAGAGAAATAGATGGCAGCTATTTGATGAAACATTATAAAGGCAAGAGACATCTGAGTTTTATAAAGACAGAAGGAAAATGTATCCAGAAGTTATAGGTGAAGATATAGTTAAAAGCTCTGCATGAACTGATGTGGCTCCAGAGATGGAGGGCTCTGGCCCTTTGTCTTGTATTCGATTCCTCCCACAATTATCACAGAAAACTGTGAATAAACTCTTCCAAGCCAGAACATGAGGTTAAGCTAATCCAAAAGGAACATCATGGGGTGACCGAGAATTCTACTCTATTGTTTCCCCTTGCTTATGTTAGTAAACTTAGCATTCAGCTGCTAGGTTTCTTGGTGATGCAACAAGGTAATGTGCACATTTCAGTGAGACTTCCAAATTATACTAAATAATTAGCCTATTTACAAATTGTATGTAAATTATTATGTAGGAAAATGTGCTGTAATAGACCATACTATATTTTTGTGCAGTTAAATGCATTTTTTCCTTTATGTAATATATGAATTCCAAAGAACTCTTTTTTTAAAATTTATTTATTTATGATAGTCACACAGAATGAGAGAGAGAGGCAGAGACACAGGCAGAGGGAGAAGCAGGCTCCATGCACCGGGAGCCGGACGTGGGATTCGAACCCGGGTCTCCAGGATCGCGCCCTGGGCCAAAGGCAGGCGCTAAACCACTGCGCCACCCAGGAATCCCCCAAAGAACTCTTATTAGGGGATACAGACCCATTTATGAAACCACAGGAGAAACCAATGATAATACCACACTTGTATTTGGTGTGTGTGTGTGTGTGTGTGTGTGTGTGTGCTTGGTGTCCTCAACAAGTAGTCTCTTAAAAGGAATCTCCACAAATAATAAGACTTCAGAAAATACAAACTGAAACCTCACAATATTTTAAAGTCATGAGATTTTTCCCCAGAGATATGAGAAGACATTGTTATCAGATGCAGGCTTTATTTTTCCAAAATTGGTCCATTGACTTTCTTAAGGTTCCTATGTTTATTCTTAGTCTAAGATGCTAGGTTAACGTCTAAGACTGCAGAAAGATTGTCATCAGATCAGTAAATGTGGGAAAGCTATCAGAAATGTTCTTAGTAAATGTTTGTTGAAAGTCTTCTAAAGTAGGTGATCCCTGGGTGGCTCAGTGGTTTGGCGCCTGCCTTTGGCCAAGAGCGTGATCCTGGAGACCCGGGATCGGGTCAATAGTCCCACATCTGGCTCCCTGTGTGAAGCCTGCTTCTCCCTCTGCCTGGGTCTCATTAATAAATAAATAAAATCTTCAAAAAAATTCTTTACTTTAGGTAAAATAAAAGTGAATACTAAAAGTTGAAGATAATCACAAACTATTATCTCAAAGAATCTTATATTTTGATAAGAAATTGTGTCATGGAACTCAACAAAATCAAAGCAGTGGATTAATGCATATCTAAAATAGGAACAATGTCTGAAGCATAGAGAAAGGCAATTTAGATATTAGGTTAAGGGAAGGTTTTCACATAGATATAATATTTAAAATGGGTTTGAAAAAAATAAGCATACCTTCAATAATTTAAAATGGATTATATGTCCTTTTTGAAAACACTAAAAGTGACATTGAAGGGGGGCATTATATTCCACCCAAAACATGCCACTCTGATACAAAGATGATTTTGAGCTGAAAGCACTTGAAAAACGGCAGATACAGGAAGGGCATTCTAACTCCCTTTTTCTTTTTGAAAACAGGAGATAAAAGCTCCCATGTAAGAGATGCCTTTGCTATAGCAGAGAAAAAAAAAAAAAAGAACCATTCTTCAAAGAGAAGTCACAGTTGAGAGAAGTCTGTACAAGCAGATCTTGTTAAAATCATTCTTATCTATCTTCCTCTGGCCTCCACACATAGTTTAGTATTTTTTCAACAATTACTTCTCATTGTTCAATCTAGTATAATAACATTTAGCTTTTGCCACATCTTAGAGTCTTCATTCCTTATGAAGTCTCCAGTGTCACATAAAGCTTATATTAAATAAACTTGTATACTTTTGTTAATCTGTCTTATGTCAGTTTCGTCCTTGAGCCCAGCTGAAGAACCCTGAGTGTGGAACTAAAATTAAAAACAATTATATTAGTCTTCAAAACCATTTACAAAAGATGAAAAAATATACCATTTAAAGTGAGTTAAAAATCTGTAAATTTTAACTAGGATATTTCTTGTTTTTGCTAACTAGGATACTTGAATCATAAAGAGAAAGGGGATTAAGAATCCATTTATCTTGGTGAGCATTGAGAAATGTATAGAATTGTCAAATCATTATATTGTACACCTGAAACAGAACAGTAGTGTTAATTACATTTGAATTTTTTCAAAAAGGATTAAAAATACAATAGAATACATAAAATAAATAGAATTTCACATTTTTATTCCAATAAAGGCATTTTACCTAAAGTCACTTAAGAAGACTGGTGCAGAACAAAATGGCAGTTAATTATAGCACCCAAATACACTCAGAAAAATAAAT
This sequence comes from Nyctereutes procyonoides, assembly GCF_905146905.1. Taxonomy (NCBI): domain Eukaryota; kingdom Metazoa; phylum Chordata; class Mammalia; order Carnivora; family Canidae; genus Nyctereutes; species Nyctereutes procyonoides. The sequence continues at coordinate 2,769,995 of NW_026575130.1, forward strand.
GACATTTAAAATCAATAGCAGAAAAATTAGGAGTTAGAGTGCATAAAATAAGGTATACAGTGAAACTGAAGAATTCTGGGCTTAAAATGATGACCTAACAACAAGGTACCAAGTTCATTAATTTTAAATCACCCACCCCCCAAAAAAAACAAAAATAATGTGAAGAATCTAGTTATTTACTCTAGTTAATTTATTCATCTTCTGGAAGTATGTATATTTCTCTTGGTTTATTTAAGAAATAAGTTTTTAAGTACTTGAAAATTTGAAATATCTCAGTTGCTTGTATATCTTAGTGAAAATTTAAACTATTCAATTCCAATGTATTTAGAATTTATTCTAAAGCATAGAAAAATAAAAGCTCTCCCAGTTTTTCCCTACAAATCTAGCACCAGATTAAAGTTTTAAAAAATCTTAAATTATACTTTAGTTAAAATATGTTTATATAATAAACAATTATTTTTGTGCTATCATTGAAAGAGTAGTTATTTGGATGTGAATTTTAATTAAAAAAATACTCTGGAGTATACACAAAGAAAGAGTGCTACATATCAATGCATATTCTGAATTTGTCCACAACCCTACCATACAGAAAGTTTTCACAAAGAGCCACAGAGGATGATCATAGTTCATTCAGAGTTGACAAGCTTACATGTCAGTTACACATTTCATAGAACGATATATTCTAAAATCTGTTCAACTTTGCTAGAATAACAAGATGTTAGAACTATGTCACCAAACAATTTTGAAAAACAAGCAGGTACACTTAAGCTTGCCTAAATAACTGCTTCTAAAATAAAGTTTTCAAAGGTAAATTTGGAAGCCGTTATTTGGCAAATCCATCATCTAGAAGAAACTCAAACATTCCTAAAGCCTCAACCTACTAAAAACCAACATGAAATTAACCTTTGATTCATACTTTGATTCATACTGGCCAGGATGTGTGTAGATGGTTTATAGGAATTGCAGGTGGTGGCTCTCTAGAAGAGGTGAGAAGGAGGAGCCTGACGGAAAACCATCAGGTCTTCTCCATCAGGAGCCCCATAAGCACTGACATGCCAGCAAAATCTGTACTTCAGATTGGGGATGTTCAGGTCTAGTGTTCATCTGATGGTGGCTGTGTTTGCAAAAACACTTTATCTAAGGTGAAGATACGTATCCGTTATCTTGCTTCCTTAGCAACTCAGTTAATCACACACTATAATTCTGCTACCAGTACAGCATAAATATCTCACTTACAAAACTCTTATGACACTTGATAAAACTTCAGAAAGAAATATTCTAACCTTCAAAATAATTTTCCATATGAAGAATTCAGTGGAATTTGAAAATGTAAACAAAATTATTGAGATATAATATGCACTGATTAGGCTTTAAAAACACTGATATCAGTGAAGATAAAAATTTATGAGCTGAATTTTTTAAAAAATGAACATTGTGACTGAAAATGAAATATAATTTAGTTCATACAGCCCAAGATGTACTTTTTCCTTTTAGATCAACAAGTGTTGGCAAGGTATCATTTTCTTCCATGTAGCCATTAAAAACAAGCATTGGAAATCTACATGTAGGTACATTTACTTAAATCACTGTATTACCAAGCATTACTCCAGAAATATAAAAAAGAATACTAGACATGTTAAATCATATTTTTGCCACTGTAAAAATATAATAAAAGGTTTAAAATACTCTAATTGTACATTTTAACTTCTGTCATTTCTTAGTTTGTGTTTTACATGTATAGAAATCATAAAGAATTATTTGTTTATGAAGGTTTACACTAAAATATACTGATGTAGGTCTATGTTCATAAAATGCTCAAGAACACTGCATTCAGTGTTAGACTAGACATTGAATTTGGCTAATAGTATTTAGGTTAATTAAGACATGTTTGCCTTCTTCACAAAAACTTCATGGCTAATTGAACAGAGTATTTAAGATTGAGGTGAAATTGGGATCCCTTGGTGGCGCAGCGGTTTAGTGCCTGCCTTTGGTCCAGGGCGCGATCCTGGAGACCCGGGATCGAATCCCACGTCGGGCTCCCGGTGCATGGAGCCTGCTTCTGCGTCTCTGCCTCTCTCTCTCTCTCTCTCTCTCTCTCTCTCTCTCTCTCTCTATCATAAATAAATAAAAATTAAAAAAAAAGATTGAGGTGAAATTGAGCTAATACTGAGGTGAGATTGAGCTAACATGAGGTAGTATTTCAAATATAACCATAAAGTCTTTGGCTTTGTGATGCTGTTAACTACAATATGAAATATAAGAAATAAGTCAGATTATAGGGGATTGAATACAGGAAAATGTATATGTCAGTGGGAGGCCTGATAGTAGACAAAGTCACTCAAAAGTTAAATTTAGAGCACAAAAGTTGACTCAGAAACTATAGAAGAGTGCATTTTCACATATCTTCACAGAATTATTTATGTACTAAGCTAAATCAGCAAAAGAACATAAATTAATAGGAGGAAAAAATTACAGTGACACATTTTAGTTTTCCTGACAGTATAGTGTAATGCATAAATAAAATATCTCTAGAATCAAAACTGATTTCCAAATAATTAGCCTTGTTAAGCAGTAAATTTGTGACCAGAATGAATTATTAAAACTCACTATACTTCTATTGTCCAGTGTGTACATGTGAATATTGATAAGATTAGTAAGGATAAAAGTTCAGTCCTGCATCCTTCCAAACTTTTGATTTTTAAATATACATTACTACTTTATGTTAGACACTATATATGTGAATTAAGATATTCATTAAATAGGGATGCCTGGGTGGCTCAGGGGTTGAGCGTCTGCTTTCAGCCCAGGGCGTGATCCTGGAGACCTGGGATGCAGTCCCACATCCGGCTCCCTGCATGGAGCCTGCTTCTCCCTCTGCCTGTGTCTCTGCCTCTCTCTCTCTTTGTCTCTCATGAATAAATAAAAAAAAATCTTTAAAAAATATTCATTAAATGCTTTCAGATGCATTGAAATAAATATTTTAAAAATATATTTATGGTGAACAAATGTATATGCATATTTATTTAAATATATATGCTTGTGGCAAGATAAACATGCTTTAATACCTATCTTTTCTGTGGAAAATCATAATTTAAAATCATTTTTTGGTTCTATTATGTCATTTAAAAGTTTGCTCTTAATTAAAACTTTTTGTCTTCAATGAATACTTAAGTTTTGTCAAAATAATGTTGTACATGAAACATTTCAAAGACATCACAGTGCTTGTTAGGAACAACTTTGAAATATAAAATTCTCTATTTCCTTTTTTATTGAAATTTCAGGTTTTTATTTAAATTCCATTTAGTTAACAGTGTAATATGAGTTTCAGGAGTAGAATTTACTGATTCATCGCTTACATACAACACCCAGTGCTCATCATAAATTCCCTCCTTAGTCCCAATCATGCATTTAGCCCATCTCCCACCCACCTCCCCTCCAGCAATCTTCAGTTTGTTCTCTGTAGTCAAAAGGCTCTTATGATTTCTCTCTCTCTCTCTCTCTCTCTCTCTCTGGCTATGTTCATCTATTTTGTTTATTAAATTCCGCATATGAATGAAATCATATGGTGTTTGTCTTTGGCTGACTGATTTCATTTAGAGTAATATACTCTAACTCCATCCCCATGGGTACAAATGGCAAGATTTCAATCTTTCTCATGACTGAGTAATATTCTGTTGTATATATACAAACACCACTTCTTTATCCATTCATCAGTTGATGGACATTTGGGCTTTTTCCATAATTTGGCTATTATTGATAATACTGTTATAAACAGCGGGGTGCAAGTGATACTATGAATCAGTATTTTTGTATACTGGCTAAATACCTAGGAGTGAATTATGGAATCATAGAGTAGTTCTATTTTTAACGTTTTGAAGACCTTCCAATTCTATTTTCCTGAGTGGTTGCACCAGTTTGCATTCTTGCCAACAATGTTGGAGGGTCCCTCTTTCGCTGTTCCTTTCCAATGTGTTTCCTATTGTTGAGTTTAGCCATTCTAGCAGGTGTGAGGTGAAACCTCCTTATACTTTTGATTTGTATTATCTGATGATGAGTGACTGAGGTACTTTTCATATGCCTGTTACCATCTCTATGTTTCCTCTGGAAAAATGTTTATTCATGTCTTCTGCCATTTTTTAACGGAGTTATTAGTTTTGTGAGTGTTGAGTTGATTTAAATTCTTTCTAGATTTTGTATACTCCCATTCCATAGATTGCCTTTTATTTTTTTAATTGGACTTCAATTTGCCAACATATAGCATAACACCCAGTGCTCATCCCGTCAAGTGCCTCCCTCATTGCCTGTCACCCAGTCACCCCAAACCCCCACCCACCTCCCGTTCCACTAGCCCTTGTTCATTTCCTAGACTTAGGTGTCTCTCATGTTTTGTCACCCTCACTGATATTTTCACTCATTTTCTCTCCTTCCCCTTTATTCTCTTTCACTATTTTTTATATTCCCCAAATTATTGAGACCATATAATGTTTGTCCTTCAGTTGACTTATTTCACTCAGCATAATACCCACCAATTCCATCCATGTCAAAGCAAATGGTGGGTATTTGTCATTTCTAATGGCTGAGTAATATTCCATTGTATACACAGACCACATCTTCTTTATCCATTCATCTTTCGATGGACACCAAAGCTCCTTCCACAGCTTGGCTACTGTGGCCATTGCTGCTATAAACATCGGGGTGCAGGTGTCCCGGCATTTCATTGCATCTGTATCTTTGGGGTAAATCCCCAACAGTGCAATTGCTGGGTCATAAGGCAGATCTATTTTTAACTCTTTGAGGAACCTCTACACAGTTTTCCAAAGTGGCTGTACCAGTTCACATTCCCGCCAACAGTGCAAGAGGGTTTCCCTTTCTCCACATCCTCTCCAACATTTGTTGTTTCCGGTCTTGTTAATTTTCCCCATTCTCACTGGTGTGAGGTGGTATCTCATTGTGGTTTTTATTTGTATTTCCCTGATGGCAAGTGATGCAGAGCATTTTCTCATGTGCTTGTTGGCCATGTCTATGTCTTCCTCTGTGAGATTTCTGTTCGGGTCTTTTGCCCATTTCATGATTGAATTGTTTGTTTCTTTGCTGTTGAGTTTAATAAGTTCTTTATAGATCTTGGAAACTAGCCCTTTATCTGATACATCGTTTGAAAATATCTTCTCCCATTCTGTAGGTTGTCTTTGAGTTTTGTTGACTGTTTCTTTTGCTGTGTAGATGCTTTTTATCCTGATTAAGTCCCAATAATTAATTTTTGCTTCTGTTTCCCTTGCCTTCATAGATATATCTTGCAAGAAGTTGCTGTGGCCATGTTCAAAAAGGGTGTTGCCTGTGTTCTCCTCTAGGATTTTGATGGAATCTTCTCTCACATTTAGATCTTTCATCCATTTTGAGTTTATCTTTGTATATGGTGTAAGAGAATGGTCTAGTTTCATTCCTCTGCATGTGGATGTCCAATTTTCCCAGCACCATTTATTGAAGAGACTGTCTTTTTTCCAGTGGATAGTCTTTCCTGCTTTGTCAAATATTAGTTGGCCATAGAGTTAAGGGTCCACTTCTGGGTTCTCTATTCTGTTCCATTGATCTATGGGTCTGTTTTTGTGCCAGTACCACACTGTCTTGATGACCACAGCTTTGTAGTACAACCTGAAATCTGGCATTGTGATGCCCCCAGATATGGTTTTCTTTTTTAAAATTCCCCTGGCTATTCGGGGTCTTTTCTGATTCCACACAAATCTTAAAATGATTTGTTCTAACTCTCTGAAGAAAGTCCATGGTATTTTGATAGGGATTGCATTAAACGTGTAAATGGCCCTGGGTAGCATTGACATTTTCACAATATTAATTCTTCCAATCCATGAGCATGGAATATTTTTCCATCTCTTTGTGTCTTCCTCAATTTCTTTCAGAAGTGTTCCATAGTTTTTAGGGTATAGATCCTTTACCTCTTTAGCTAGGTTTATTCCTAGGTATCTTCTGCTTTTGGGTGCAATTGTAAATGGGATTGACTCCTTAATTTCTCTTTCTTCAGTCTCATTGTTAGTGTATAGAAATGCCACTGACTTCTGGGCATTGATTTTGTATCCTGCCACGCTACCAAATTGCTGTATGAGTTCTAGCAATCTTGGGGTGGAGTCTTTTGGGTTTTCTATGTACAGTATCATGTCATCTGCAAGGAGAGAGAGTTTGACTTCTTCTTTGCTAATCTGAATGCCTTTTATTAATTTTTGTTGCCTGATTGCTGAGGCTAGGACTTCTAGTACTATGTTGAATAGCAGTGGTGAGATTGGACATCCCTGTCATGATCCTGATGTTAGGGGAAGGATCCCAGTGTTTCCCCATTGAGAATGATATATGCTGTGGGCTTTTCATAGATGGCTTTCAAGATACTGAGGAATGTTCCCTCTATCCCTACACTCTGAAGAACTTTGATCAGGAATGGATGTTGTATTTTGTCAAATGCTTTCTCTGCATCTATTGAGAGGATCATATGGTTCTTGTTTTTTCTCTTGTTGATATGATCTATCACATTGTTTTACGAGTGTTGAACCAGCCTTGCATCCCAGGGGTAAATCCCACTTTGTCTTGGTGAATAATCTTCCTAATGTACTGTTGGATCCTATTGACTAGTATCTTACTGAGAATTTTTGCATCTGTGTTCATCAGGCATATTGGTCTATAATTCTTTTTGGTGGGGTCTTTGGTTTTGGAATTAAGGTGATGCTGGCCTCATAGAACGAATTTGGAAGTACTCCATCTCTTTCTATCTTTCCAAACAGCTTTAATAGAATAGGTATGGTTTCTTCTTTAAATGTTTGATAGAATTCCCCTGGGAGGTCATCTGGCCCTGGACTTTTGTGTCTTGGGAGGTTTTTGATAACTGTTTTAATTTCCTCCTGGTTATCGGCCTGTTCAAGTTTTCTATTTTTTTCTGTTCCAGTTTTGCTAGTTTGTGGTTTTTCCAGAAATGCATCCATTTCTTCTAGATTGCCTAATTTATTGAAATATAGCTGCTCATAATAAGTTTTTAAAATCGTTTGCATTTCCTTGGTATTGGTGATCTCTCCTTTTTCATTTGTGATTTTATTAATTTGAGTCTTTTCTCTTTTGTTTTTAATAAGGCTGGCTCATGGTTTATCTATCTTATTAATTCTCTCAAAGAACGAACTCCTGGTTTTGTTGAACTGTTTCACATTTCTTCTGGTCTCTATTTCATTGAGTTCTGCTCGAATTTTTATTAATTATCTTCTTCTGCTGTGTGTAGGATCTATTTGTTTTTTTCTCCAGCTCCTTTAGGCGCAAGGTTAGCTTTTGTATTTGAGTTCTTTCCAGTTTTCTCATGGATGCTTGTATTGCAATGTATTTCCCCATTATGACTGCTTTTGCTATATCCCAAAGATTTTGCATGGTTGTATCTTCATTCTCATTAGTTTCCATGAATCTTTTTAATTCTTCTCTAATTTCCTGGTTTACCCTTTCATTTTTCAGCAGGATGGCCTTTAACTTCCACATGTTTGAATTTTCCAAATTTCTTCTTGTGATTGAGTTCTATTTTCAAAGCATTATGGTCTGAAAATATGCAGGGGACAATCCCAATCTTTTGGAATCGGTGAAGACCTGGTTTGTGACCCAGTATATGGTCTATTCTGGAAAAAGTTCCATGTGCACTTGAGAAGAATGTGTATTCCATTGCGTTTGTGTGTAAAGTTCTGTAAATATCTGTGAAATCCATCCGGTCCGGTGTATCATTTAAAGCTCTTGTATCTTTGGAGATGTTGTGCTTAAAAGATCTATCAATTACAGAAAGTGCCATGTTCAAGTTTCCCAGTATAAGTGTATTATTATCTAAGTATGTCTTAGCTTTAGTTATTAATTTATTGATATACTTGGCAGCTCCCACATTCAGGGCTTAAATATTCATGATTGTTAGGTCTTCTTGTTGGATAGATCCTTTTAGTATGATATAGTGTCCCTCTTCATCTTTTACTACAGTCTTTGGGATAAACTTTAATTTATCTGATATGAGAATGGCTACCTCTGTTTTCTTTTAAGGACCATTTGAATGGTAAATGGTTCTCCAACCTTTTATTTTCAGGCTGTAGGTATCCTTAGGTCTCAAATGAGTCTCTTGTAGACAGCAAATATATGGGTCTTGCTTTTTCATCCAGTCTGAAACCTTGCACCTTTTGATGGGATCATTAAGCCCATTCACTTTCAGAGTTACTATTGAAAGATATGAATTTAGTGTCATCATAATACCTATTCAGTCTCTGTTTTTGTGTATTGTTTTCTTGGGCTTCCTCTTTCTTTTACAGAGTCCCCCTTAATACTTCTTGCAGAGCTGGTTTGGTGGTCACATATTCTTTCAGTTTCTTCCTATCTTGGAAGCTCTTTATCTCTCCTTCTATTCTGAATGAGAGCCTTGCTGGATAAAGTATTCTTGGCTGCATGTTCTTCTCATTTAGGACCCTGAATATATCCTGCCAGCCCTTTCTGGCCTGCCACGTCTCTGTGGAGAGGTCTGCTGTTAACCTAATACTTCTCCTCATAAAGGTCAGGGATTTCTTGTTTCTTGCTGCTTTAAGGATCTTCTCTTTATCTTTGGAATTTGCAAGTTTCCCTATTAAATGTTGGGGTGTTGAACGGTATTTATTGATTTTAGGGGGGATCTCTCTATCTCCTGGATCTGAATCCCTGTTTCCCTTCCCAAGTTAGGGAAGTTCTCAGCTATGATTTGTTCAAATACACTGTTTGGTCCTCTGTCCCTTTCGGCGCCCTATGGAACCCCAGTTAAACGTAGATTTTTCCTTCTGAGGCTGCCATTTATTTCCCTCAACCTTTCCTCATGGTCTTTTAAATGTTTTTCTCTTTTTTCCTCAGTTTTCTTCCTTGCCATCAACTTGTCTTCTATGTTACTCACTCTTTCTTCTTCCTCATTTACTCTCGACATTAAGACCTCCAGTTTGGATTGCATCTCATTTAATTGATTTTTTATTTCGGCCTGATTAGATCTAAGTTCTGCAGTCATGAAGTCTCTTGAATCCTTTATGCTTTTTTCCAGAGCCACCAGTAGCTTTATAATTGTGCTTCTGAATTGGCTTTCTGACATTGAATTATAATCTAATTTCTGTAACTCTGTGGGAGAGAGTACTGTTTGATTTTTCTTTTGTGTTGAACTATTTCTTCTAGTCATTTTGCTCAGTGCAGAGTGGCTAAAATTAAGTTGTACTGGAAAAAGGAAGGAAAAAGAGAAAAAAGGGGGGGAAACAAACAAAAAACAAAAATCAGGGAGGTGTATCCTCTGATTCTATATACTGTAAGTCCCCTGACTTCCCCTGGAACTTTTCAGCGGTGCTTGGTTAAGAACTTTCTCTTCCCCTGTCCTTCCAGCTGGTCTTCTGGGGGAGAGGCCTACCCTGCTGAGTCTCAGGTGTGTGCACCTGGGCGGAGCTGCCCTGCCCCTGCCAGGTGATGGTTCAGTGGGAGCTGTTTATCCTGTGAGGCCCCTGCTCCCTGGTGGCCCTACTCTGTCCCAGGCACAAAGTGACAACAGAAGGAACAACAACAGTGGCAGCGACCAGCTCTCCAGCCCTGGAGTCAGCTCCCGCAGTAACTACTGCAGCTCCTAGTCCGCAGGGACCTGGATGCTCCAGTTGCAAGGGGCGACGATCTGCACTGCTCGGGGACACCTCTGGCAAGAGTGTCCTTGCTGCCCTGTGTCCTCCCGCTTCTCCGGGCCTGGGCTTTCCTGTCCTGGGGGCACTGGCTGCGTGGCCTTAGCCTGGCTCCTAACGGGGCCCCTCCCCTTGGATGCTTTTTTATTTATTTATTTTTTCCATCTTCCTACCTTGATAGAAGCTCAAACTCTTCTCTCTGAAGCATTCCAGCTGTTCTCTCCTTATATCTCAGCTGATTTTGTAGATTTTCAAGATGATCCAAAAGTTTTCTAGGTAAGTTGGTGGGAAGGGGTGACTTGGGGACCTTACTCTTCTGCCATCTTGCCTCTATCTCCCATAGATTGCCTTTTAGTTTTATTGATTGTTTCCTTGGTGTACAGAATCTTTTTATCTTGATGAAGCCCCAATGCTTCATTTCTGCTTTTGTTTCCCTTGTCTACAGAGGGGTACCTAGTAAGAAGTTGCTATAGCTGATATCAAAGAGATTGCTGCTAGTTTTTATCACTACAGCTTTATAATGTAACTTGAAGTATGAAATTATGATGTTGCCTGGCTTGCTTTTCTTTTTCAAGATTCCTTTGGCTATTTAGGGCCTTTTGTGGTTCCAAGCACATTTTCAGATTGTTTGTTCTAGCTCTGTAAAAAATGCCTGTGGTGTTTTGATAGGGATTGCATAAAATATGTAGCTTGCTTTTGGTATTGGAGACATTTTAACAATATTTATTCTTCCAACTCATGAGCATAGAATGTTTATCCATTTCTTTGTGTTATCCTCTATTTCTTTCATAAGTGTTCTATAGTTTTCAGAGTAAGAAATGGATAAATTCCTCGAAACATATAAACCAGCAAAACTGAAAGAGGAAGAAATATGAAACTTGAACAGAGCCATAACCAGCAAAGATATGGAATCAGTAATCAAAAATCTCACAATGAATACAAGTCGAGGGCCATCTGGCTTCTCTGGAGAATTCTACCAAACATTTAAAGAAGAGTTAATACCTATTCTTCTCAAACTACGCCAAAAAAATAAAAATGGGAGGAAAATTTCCAAATGCATTCTATGAAGCCAACATTACCTTTATGCCAAAACCAAAGACCTCACCAAAAAAAGAGATTTACAGACCAATATCCTTAATGAACATGGATACAAAAATTCTCAACAAAACACTAGCAAATTTAATCCAAAAGTACATTAAGAGGATCATTCACCATGATCAGGCTGGGTTTATTCCTGGATTGGAAGTGTGGTTTAATATACGGAAATCAATCAACATGATACACCACATTAATAAAAAGAAAGGATAAGAACTATATGAAACTCTCAGTAAATGCAGAAAGGTACAGTATCCATTCTTGATAAAAAAAAAAACTCAACAAAATAGAAATAGAGGGAACATATCAACATCATAGAGGCCATAAATGAAAAACCCACATTAATAAGCAATGCAACTATACATTTTAAAATAACTAATTGGTTATAAATAAAAATAAACGTGGAACCAATGTTAAAGGCCTTATGTTCCTTATATTTTATCATTTAATATAACTTTTTAATGTTTAGTGAGCATATATAAGAAAATAAATTATCTAAAGCAATAATCTTATATAGGTATACAAAAATATTCAAAGAAATGTCAAAGGTTTATTCAGAGAGAGAGAGAGAGAGAGAGAGATAGGATTTTCTTCCACTTACATATTGTTTGTGTCTTAAAGACTGAGAAGAAATATCTTAGATAGCTAAGACTCAATAAACTAGGCAACTCCTTGCCATCTAAAAAAGAACAACTGCTGTGTCTCAGTTGATCACAAAAGAATATTAATTAGTCAATTTACCAATTTTAAATTTTTTTTATTTGTTTATGATAGTCACAGAGAGAGAGAGAGAGGCAGAGACACAGGCAGAGGGAGAAGCAGGCTCCATGCACCGGGAGCCCGACGTGGGATTCGATCCCGGGTCTCCAGGATCGCGCCCCCGGCCAAAGGCAGGCGCCAAACCGCTGCGACACCCAGGGATCCCAATTTACCAATTTTAGAGTTTGGTTTATACCTCATTATGAGAAATGGTATATGTCATTTTGTATACCATTTTCAAAACTTACGGTCCTGTTTGCTTGTTTTATCCAAATTTCTTATATTATCCTTGAGGAATGTGAAATTCACCTTACATAATCATTTTATCCCACATGGTTTAAGGACTATTGGCCTTGGAATCAATAGTGTCTTATTGATGCAGTAATGTATTCTGTGCATCCAATCTTATTTTTTCCACTTGAAGAGATTTTGTTATTTATCACAGGAAGAAAGAAAAGGGCTGGCTTTTTGTTTGGTTTTGTTTTTCACTTGACAAAGCAAACAAAAGTGAAGCATAATTGGAGAAAGCCGATTTGTGAGAAGAAAGCTGGCTATGAGAAGCTGGCTCTTTACAGTCAGATGATGACTTTCAGTTTACCAGTTAAATTTAAAGACACCATGAAAATTGTGTAACATTGCTTTTTAAAAAGCTTTTAGGCTTCTCTTTGGTCACAAAATGCAGGCTTCATATAACTGTATCTCTCCCAGCTAGTGAGGACCAAGGCAATGATGCTAGTGCTTCAGGGCATCACCCTTACAGAAATCACCCTTAGAGAATCCAAATTCAGAAAAACAGCAATAGGCACACTTTATTATTTTCAGTTGTAATTAAAAAAGCAAAAAACAAAACAAAAAATAAAAATAAAAAAACAAGAGACCAAAGACAAAGTGAAGTTTATTATTAACCTCAAATTAACAATGATATGAATATATTTTCAATCCTCTGCACATTTAGATCATAGCAGGCAATTTTTACTGTGTTGTTATTCCTTCTGAAGCATGTCTTGATAAATCTAGTTTTGACATAAAAGTGAGTTTTACTTAATGAGATTGCTTAATAACATTATTTAAAGACTGGACTGCTTTGTCCTGACAACTGAACTGTTACTGAATTTCACTTGTGGCTCCAATGCATCCTCCAAGATATTGGTGAACATTCTGAAGATATGAGTGGGCATCCACCCCACCTTCCTGAAAGGACACCACTTAATGTTATGTTGGAGTCCGTTTTTCTCTCTCTTTACCATATACACATAATAGATGGTGATTAATGCCAGGGAGAGTTTGCAATTTGTTTTTTTTTTTTTTATTTATGATAGTCACACATAGAGAGAGAGAGAGAGGCAGAGACATAGGCAGAGGGAGAAGCAGACTCCATGCACCGGGAGCCCGACGTGGGATTCGATCCAGGGTCTCCAGGATCGCGCCCTGGGCCAAAGGAAGGCGCTAATCCGCTGCGCCACCCAGGGATCCCGAGTTTGCAATTTGTGAATAAAATCTTATCTGCTTCTCTCTAGTAATCTTGAGCTCAAACAAGCCTGTGTGCAAAAGTGGGTGTTTTCTTTATTCTGGCTACCACATAGAAAGATCGACTTTCATGGAGAAAGTTACCCTATCTTGCAGGCAAAATGTGTCATCCTGCAATGCTAGATATGTTCTATTTATAGGAGAAGGAATGAGAAGTTTCCTTGAGATTTAGAACACCCAAATCTGTAACATACCACTTTGGATAGAAAAAAATATATATTTTTTAATTTTTTAAATTTTTTTTAAAATTTATTTATTTATGATAGTCACACACACAGAGAGAGAAAGAGAGAGGCAGAGACACAGGCAGAGGGAGAAGCAGGCTCCATGCACCGGGAGCCCGATGTGGGATTCGATCCCGGGTCTCCAGGATCGCGCCCTGGGCCAAAGGCAGGCGCCAAACCGCTGCACCACCCAGGGATCCCTATATTTTTAAATTTTTATAAGAGAAAATCTTCTTGTTTGGAGAATCTAAATATTGACTTTGCCCATTCAAGAAATAAGAAGTTTGATTTTATTTTGTCAGTGTTGTCTCCTTTTTATAATAAAGGAAATAGCATGAAATTCAATACTGATATGATTAATATTTGGAAACTGTGGCTTTTCCTGCAGTTATAAAAATAAAAAAAGAAAATAAAAAAAGAAGGATGCAGATAGAAGAATCTAAAGTAAATATCAAAGTTAAATTTGAAATTGCAAGAAAAAGAATAAGACAACTTACCTATATTTTTTTTGTGAGAGTTTTATCTTTGTCCTGGAAGGGGAAATAATTCCTAAGCATTCCAAGTTTTCAGAATTTGTGACAGGATAAGTGCCTGAATCTCCTAGTGTCTTGCACTAAAGTTCACATAACTTTCTTATTACACATTCAATCGACATAAATTCAAGCCCATTAGAAAGGAAAAGGAAAGTAATATTTTGCGTTTATCTGCCATGTGCCAGGCCCTATTATGGTAATTTTATACAACCATTTCATTTAGTGCTCCAGTGCTATATTCAATCTTTCCAAAAGCTCCTTTTACCATGCTAGTCCTTCCTGTGGTCTTAAATATTTGCTATTGCAATATACATTTCTAGTATCAGAACATTATCAAGCAGGCTACTTATAACCCATATTTTCTATCTGAAGCAATATTGTTTCTTAATGTTCAGGCTTAATCAATAAATGTCCAAGTGTTACTAACACAAAGCCATTAGGCATTTTTTCCTTAAATAAAATACAAAGAATTAAACAAAGAAATGAAAAACAAAACAATACTCAAAAGTCGAACATAAGTATCATTTTTATATTTGATTCTGGAAAAAAGAAATAAATAATACCTGATTTTTTTTTTTTGCCAATTCTACCAACATAATGTTGGCATTAATTGTTACTCACTAACAAGGAAGACAGTACATTGGGGAGCAAAATCAGAAGTTGAAATATGTTCAAACATATTGTATGTTTGTATGTAGTTATAATTCAGGTTTGCTATTCTTGAATAGTAAAGAGAATAATATAAATGTAAATTTACATGTCAATATATTTATATATGTATTTATAAGTATATATTTATGTCCATAAATGTAGATATACAAATATAGTCATTTTTCTTTTTTAAAAGATTTATTTATTTATTTGAGACAGAGAGAATGGAGGGAGAGGCAGAGGGAGAGGAAGAGAGGGAATCTCAAGCAGATTCCATGCTAAGCATGTAGACCAACAACACGGGACTGGATCTCATGACCTGAGACCATGACCTGAGCTGAAATCAAGAGCTGGATGCTGACATACTGAGCCACCTAGGCACCCCTATAGTCCTCTTTTTTTCCTAATGTCTATTTTTTTTCCTTAGAAAAAAATAGATATTTATTTCATTTCCTACAGGGAAGCTAATTTTGATGTACACACACTGGTTACCATGTACTTATATTTAATAATTTAAATCAAAGATTACTAATTGCTTGAATATTGTTTGTATATTCTGTGTTCCTCCTGTATTAAAATATCTTATGCCAAAATTCAGATAATTATAAATATATTAGATCTTCCAAGTTATTTTATCTCCTATGAGTTAGGATTTTTTATTTCTTTATTCTGCAAACTGTAAATCATTATTTATATTCAGTTGGTCTTGAATTATTTTAAAATACTTATCAATGAAATATGAATATTTTGTAACTGCTAAAGTAAAGATTACTTGAGTTTTAATATTTTGAATTAAATTATTTTGGGAGGATCATAAATATATAGTGATAATTTATTTGAGGACTCTATTTTTACCCAGAAATATTTTCTTAAAATATACTTGGTAATTTTTGTCATGTGAAAATATTTAGGAATATAGGCCTTCCGAAATATAATTTTCTTAAAAGCATGTATTCAACAGCAGTAATGACTAAATTGACTTTTTCTTCTTTAAAGACTGTGTGTGTGTGTATGTTTTGATTAGATGTTCCAAGAATGATGGATCTTATTAAGAAAAATTTATTTTTTAAAGATTTTATTTATTTATTCATGAGAGACACACACACAGAGAGAGAGAGAGGCAGAAATACAAGCAGAAGGAGAAGCAGGCTCCATGCAATGAGCCTGACGTGGGACTCGACCCTGGGTCTCCAGGATCAGGCTCTGTGCCAAAGGCGGCACTAAACCCCTGAGCCACCTGGGCTGCCCAGAAAATTTTATTTTTTTTTTACTATCAACCACAAAAAGTCCAATTCAACTTCACATAACCCTAACTATACATTTATTTTTAAAGAAATTCCATCAATGGTGTGCAAATCCTAATATAAATGCATTTACTAACCAAATGAAACAATCATGGCTATCTCCGAACATCTCCAGTTTTTTCTAAAGTGTTTATTTTTACTTTCAGCAAAAAATATGTGTTATATTATGTTCTTGATAATTAGGAAATAAAGGATTTTTGTAAGGCTTTATGCACCACACTTTTTGCAAAAATATACACCATATTTTGTGCTTGATTCCTGGCTGTACCCTGTGACTCTCTGAATCAAGGTATAATTTTCACCTGTGAATTTGTGTGTGTTTGTGTGTTGTTGTTGCTGGTGCTGCTGTTTTGGCACGTGCTTTAAAAAAGTGACACTTCTGGGGATGCCTGGGTGGCTCAGCAGTTGAGGGTCTGCCTTTGGCTCAGGGCATGATTCCAGATCCTGGATGGAGTCCTGATCCAGCATCGGGTTCCCTGCAAGGAGCCTGCTTCTCTCTCTGCCTCTCTCTGTGTGTCTTAAATGAATAAATAAATAAAATCTTTAAAAAAAAAACATTTTTTATGTTTACAGAGGCTAAGGTTAATTTTCCTAGATCCATGACATGAAATAGAAGAGAATTATATGTGCTAAGGTCAAGTGTTTCAAATCATAACTAAGAAATCCATACTGAGAAATGCTAACCCTACCACATCTTGTATTAGTTTTTATTGTTACTAAATCCAAGAGAAAGTCATTGCAGGAAATGTTAAATGCCATAGAATCAGGGGTTCAGTTTCCTCTTTACAAGACTTTTTGAAATTCATGATGTCTTAGAAAGCTTCATCTTTAACTCTCCAAATCCTAAATCATTAATTGCCAGCCAAATTAAAGGATAATCTCTTCACTGTCACTCCATTCTGTCTTTAAATTTCATCCCTCTGCTCACTTTCCCTCTATCCAGTATTCCCACCAGATTAGTACCCTACTCTCAAATGTTCCGTGAATGGGAAATGTCTTTAAGGGATTTGATATATCATTTTGCAAGACATACTGTAGAAATATATTAATTTTCTATTGCCATGTAACAAATGACCATAACCGTAATGACTTAAAGCACATTTCCTATAGGTCAGAAACCTGGCATAGAATGCTTGGATTCTCTGCTCAGAGGCTCACAGGGATGTACTCTAGACATTGGCCTGGGCTGCAGTTCAGCTTCATGTCTTCCAAGTTCACTCATGGCTGACGGAATTAACTTTCCTGTGGTTGTGACTTGGGTTCTAGTCTTCCTGCCAGTTGCTGACCAGGGGCTGTTCCGTCTCTTATGGTTTACCCACATTCTTTTCCATATGTTCCACCTCCATTTTCAAGCCAGTAACAAGTCATATCCTCTAGTGTTTCAAATCTCTGAATTCCTTTTCTCCTGCCAACTAGAGAAAAGTCTGCTCTTAAAGGGCTCATGTAATCAGGTCTACAGTATAATTTCCTATTTGCCATATAATTTACCATAACCTAGGAATCAATATCTCTTCATATTCACAGGTTACACACACCACAAAGGGAGGGATTTATACAAGAGGAAGGTAATTAGGGATCATCTTAGAATTCTGTCTTCCACAAGTGGTGAATGAAGGATATAGGAGTCTGGAGATTACCATACTCAGTCAATATTTGATATTGATCTATAACTTCTATGATATTTTTGAACATTGGTACTCAAATCATTTATTTTAAAATGTTTTTAATTCATAATTACTTTTAATTTAAAATCACAAATGTAACATTTAGCATCTCTTAAACAGTCAAAATAAAGAAACACACATAATCATTCTAATGGTTATAAATCTTACTACTTTTTGTTATATATAACTGAATCTAGTTTAAAAACCTATTACGGATCAAACATTTTTTACAACATACTTATTTTAATATTTAATAGCATTTTGTATATCTTTCCCCAAATTGCCAGTTCTAAAAAGGAAGCAGTATCATCACAAATCATTCTAAATTTAAAGTTCTGCAAAATCTGTAAACTGATTTATAATCAAGGTACGTGGCACATTTTATACAAACAAAAAAACCTGATTTAACAAGTGTTATACCACTTGACTGGGTCTCCTTTAGTAGGGAGATATTGTTTGCCATGATAAAGACTCAAATAATACTCATGGAATTGACCAATATAATTAATTTCTTAATTTCTCACCATACTCTAGATATTTTACAAATACAATGCTTGTTTTTTATATTTTATTTTTTTAAGTTTATTTCCTCATTATCGAATTTAATTTTGGAATCTCCATAAAGAATTTATCTTGTTTGCTAAATCAGAAAATGTTGAAAGTTTTATTTACTGCAATTAAAATTTTGTCTGTCATCATCTATTCAAACTACTGAATTATGTTTTTCCCAATAAAAACCTTAATTCCATTATTCTACACCCTTAGAGATCACTGTCTTTGACAGATCTTTTGTTTTTTTCTTTTTTACTTTATTTCGAATTCTGTTATGGCATTTTATGTTATATTGTATTATTTTTCAATTTAGTCACTGTCCTTCTCTGTTCTAAATTCAATTTATTTTTACCCATTTTTCACTGTTTTTTTTTTTTAGAGGACACAGAAACCCACAGCAAATATTTACTAGTTTTTCTATCTGAGCATAAAAGGAATTTTTCCAGACATGACTTTTATTTTGCATATTGAATGTAATGCTTCACTTCCCACATGATACGATTTACTTTTAGAGGTGAACCATTTATTTTTGCTTCATTTTCTTATGTTTTAGTATATACTATCTGAGAATGCATTGGAAAAACAACAACAACAACAACACAGGGTGAGTAGAATATCTTTATTACTGTCTGTGTTCTTCACTTGTATAATTTCAGCTTCCCATATCAGCTCCAGATCTGAAATGCGGTTTCTATATGAGCACCCTATGTTTAGAAAATATTTTCCTGATGTTTGTCTATAACATTGAGTTGTAATCTTCTGCGGCTATGGTTTTAATTTTTTTTGACATTTTGAGAGTAAGAATTAAAATTTTTCATACAAGAAAGACTACTTTTCTCACTTGTACTGTGTTTTGTAATCTTCTATACTTTGTCCTTACTTACACTGATTTTCCTAAATGGTCATGCTTTCCATGCTTTTCTAAACCATATTCCTTGATTTCATGCTGAGTTTGTCATCTTGCAAGACAGTAAATGGAAAAGTTGAATACAATATATGACACAATAGAAGTAGCATGGTTTGTCCTAAAATGATTGGCATGCAGTTGGGTGGTTTGTTAGCTTGCTAGGGCTAGCATAACAAAATGCCACAGACTGTGTCGTTTAAACAATATAAATTTATTTTCTCAAAGTTCTAGAGTGTCAAAATTCAAAATCCAGGTGTTGGCAAGTGTGGTTTCTGTTTGGCTTCTTACCTCGACTTGCAGATAGCCACCTTCTCCATGTTTCCTCACATGGTTTTTCCTCTGGGTGTGTACATCCTTGGCATCTACATGTGTCTAAATTTCCCCTTAGAAGGTCATCATCAGGGCAGCCCTGATGGCTCAGCGGTTTAGTGCTGCCTACAGCCCGGGCGTGATCCTGGAGACACGGGATCGAGTCCCACGTCGGGCTCCCTGTGTGGAGCCTGCTTCTTCCTCTCTTTCTCTCCCCTCTCTGTGTATTCTCTTGAATAAAAAAATAAAATCTTAAAAAAAAGAAGGACATCAGCAATCACATTGGATTAGAGTTCACCCTAATAGCCTCATCTAACTTAACCATCTTGATGAAAGCCCTATCTCTAAGTATGGTTATATTCTACAGTACTAGGAGTTGAGATTTTAATATATGATTTTTTTAAGGTAGAGGGAAACAGTTCAGTCCATAACAGTTGGAGAATGTATTTTTTTAAGTTCAAAGATACACCACATGTTTAAATAAATAAAATAGACAAAATAAAATTAAGATATTATCTTTATCAATGTAGCAATTATTGTAAATTTTCTCTAGACATTGGTTTTTGGTCCACCTTAGCCTTTGAAATGGGAGGTTACAATAAATACAGAAATACATAAATACATAAATAAATACATAAATACATAAATAAGAGGGTAGTATCTACATTGGAAATATAAGGGTGATTTTGGAAGTGTTATGTGAGCCAGTATTGCCAGATATTGCGTTAGGTGAGAAATACTATTTGTAAGAGATTTTAAATTGGAATTGAATTTTATTTTCTATGATGTTGTATAAATTTCTCTAGGTATATTTTATCTCCACTCAGAAGTTTCTTGAATATGGATATGTCATCAGAATTATTTCCTTGAGAGTGTAGTAGCTTTCTTGGCTTATGCAAGCAATCTAAGTGAAGCTACATCATCAGTTTCCTCTAGAGTTTCAAACCATATACCATTAAGAGAGTCTTCCCAGCATAGCACATTCTCTAGAACCAGGCTTTCTGGTCTTGAACCCTGGTCTACTATTTACGGTGCTTTCTGCTTTGTCATATGACAATAGTACTTATCTCATAGAGGTTTTATAATGATTAGGAGTCAATATATAGAACACATATGGTAGTGTTTGATGATCAAAATCTACATGAGAATTTTAAAAATAAATGTTGACCCAGTGATGTTTTCCCACCAAGATCTACAAAGGTGTTAGACTATGCATATTCAGAAATATTTCTACAATTGCAAGGGGCATTATCCTATCCCTTGTGTATTAACATGTAATTCCTAAATTTCCTTGCTTTGTTCATTTGTAGTCCTCCTAGGTTTCTAATCGTCAGTTGAATTTTGGATTCTGATTAGTTTTATCTAAAGTACATAAACTGTGTAATTGTTATTGTCTCTTGGTTTCTGACTTCATCTCACTGAAACTTCATCTAAATTTAGTCATCTACATCGGAGTCAGATGAAAACATTTAGAGGCATAAACTTTAAGATTTTATGGTGCTTCCCTTATATGTAACTTAAAACTAATGTATAACTAATCATAAAAAGGAAAGTCAAACTGATTCTATTTTAATAATACTGTGAAATCAAATATAAGTTTTGTTATAAAATGTGCTCTGGATTCTTTTTGTTTGTTTGTTTGTTTGTTTGTTTGTTTGTTTTTTTGGATTCTTGATTCTTTAAATTAATGCTTAGTAAGCTTAATGGTAATTTAGTCATTACTGAAGTCTTGTATGGGTCTCTTCCTTTCCCATTTTTCCACATCTCATGCATTCTTTTTTCCATAAAGGCAGAATCTCCCTGAATACTGAGTTATTTTTTTCTTCTCATTTGCTCTTTCCATGGATCGATGGAGTGGTTTATCAGATGAGCAAGTATTGTTGGTAGTAAAGTCAAAATGCATAGTTCAGCTCCATGTTTTTTCTTTGCACTTCCTCTGGGGATTAAATTCCATAGCATTTAATAATAAACAATCTTCCCATTCACAAGGGAAGCAGATACAGATTCCAGTGCTGTCTGTAACTAGATGGTTAGCTAGGAATCCATAAGGATTCCATAAGGACCTCCAATCAAGTTACATCATCTAATGTATTCCTGCCAGGATTATAGGTGATGTTATAATTTCTATTTTTATTCTGGATTTAGGGATCCCTGGGTGGTGCAGTGGTTTAGCGCCTGCCTTTGGCCCAGGGCGTGATCCTGGAGACCCAGGATGGAATCCCATGTCGGGCTCCTGGTGCATGAAGCCTGCTTCTCCCTCTGCCTGTGTCTCTGCCTCTCTCTCTCTCTGTGTGTGTGACTATCATAAATAAATAAAAATAAATAAATAAAAAAATAAGTATTCTGGATTTAATCAACCAATTTTTAAAAGTTTAAGCATGAATTATTAGGGATCCTCTTGATGATCCTAAGTGTTTTTTTATTGTTTTATTAACAAAATAATTTTGTTAATAATTTTGTTTTTCATTTTCCAATTGCTACTAAAATATTGTGGCCATTTTAACATCATTTTTGGCATATATTTATACATCTGAAGCTGTACTCATTTCTAGGATATAATAATAAATAAGAAATTCTACCTAAAATAAATTCAGTTTTAAGATATACAAATATTGTAAAGAAACAAATGCTATTTGGCTTCTATATGAGGGGTATTTACGAAGTACAAAAAATAGAGCAGATAGTAACCATAGTTAAGTGGTAGATGAATAGAATGTTGGGGAAATATGAAAGGACATATTTATTCCAAATGCATTTTAATGTATAATAATGGTTTCAAATTGTGTCTAGTAAAATGTGGTTTAAGCCACAGTAAATAATGCAGCATCTCTGCTATATAAAAAGGAAAGAATACAAGTTTAATATTCAACAGTGGAAACTGGCCAGAATAATTTAAAGGATTATAGGACTTGAACTGCATTGGTTATAAAATAGTAGATGTAAAATATACAAAAATTGGTATCTTTTTGCTGTGGCTGTGGGTATAGTAACTGTCTCTAAATAAAATGGCTTCTCTTTAAAATAGAAAATCATCTGCCCTTGTTAATCCATAGTAATAAATCAAAAAAAAAATTGTGTTCTCATTCAGATGCCCTCTTTCTGAAAAACTCTATATGATGGTGACATTCTTTCAAGATAGAAGCAAAGATTCCAGTTTCTTGGGATGTTTATATGGCCTTGACTTCATTTTTTTATTATAGTATACTTCGCATTTGTTGCATAGACAGTTGGAGGGTAAAAATACGTCTACATAATTTACACCCACCACATCATATGTTCACGATATGAGTTGTTGGTTGGTAGAATTAAACAGTCACTACATAAAATATTTTTCATGTAAGTGTTTGAATGTCAGAATTCATCTACCAGTTAACTATGGTTACTAACTGTCCCATGTTTTGTACTTTGTAAATACCCTTTATACAGAAGCTGAACAGCATTTGTTCCTTTAAAATATTTGTATCTTTTAAAATAAATTTATTTTAGGTAGAAGATCTTATATAACTTACTATTATATCCTAGAAATGAGTACAGCTCCAGATGTAAAAATATTCCCAAAATGATGTTAAAATGGCCACAATATTTTAGAGCAATACAGCTGAGACAGGAATTTCAAGTCTTTTGGGAAGAATCCTGAAAGAAAGTATTTCTAAAGCCATGAATGTTTTTAGCAACAATTAACCATATAAAATAAATGAAATTTTATACTTTATGCCATTCACAGAAATCAATTCAAGACTTAACTAGTTTCTTTGCAAATGCCATATTTAAGAAACCTATAAAAATACCATAATATTGTGATGATCTTGGAGAATTAAACTATTAGGACAAAGAAAGCCAAAATTCAAACTGAAACTGCATAAAAATTAAGAATTTATTTTCAAAATATAACTTACAGTTACTGGAAAAACAAACCACAAGAAGAAGACATCTGCAGTGTTTATAAAGGCAAATGATTGCTATGCAATACATAAGACTCCCACAAATCAATAAAAACACAGCAACACATTAGGAAAATGAGCAAAAAGGCATTAGCAGGCATTACACAAAAGAAGAAACACGAATGATCAATAATGTATGGAAAATTGTTCAACCTTATTTGTAATTAGAGACTGCAAGTTAAAAGAAAAAAATGTAATGAGGTAACATTTCACTCCCAACAAATTGACAGAAAAATGTAAAGTCTGTGATAGAAAGGTTCATCAGTATGCTCAAGGCATGAAAATTTTTACAAGCACATTAGAAAATACTTTTGCATTAACTATTGAATTTGAAGATATATGTACTATTTGACCTATTTCCCAGGACATACCTGTGAAAACTCTTTTTCATGCACCTCAGGATGAATGTTCAAGAGTGCTCAAAACATCATTTCCTTAATAAGAAATGAAGGATCATAACCCATTTGTCATTCAGCAGTATAATGTATAAATGCATTGTGGTATATTCACATATATCATAAAGTGGATTACTTTATAGCTACAAATGCAGGGAATTAAACCTTAAATTTTCACTGGTGTGAGGTGGTATCTCATTGTGGTTTTGATTTGTATTTCCCTGATGGCAAGTGATGCATAGCATTTTCTCATGTGCATGTTGGCCATGTCTATGTCTTCCTCTGTGAGATTTCTCTTCTTGTCTTTTGCCCATTTCATGATTGGATTGTTTGTTTCTTTGCTGTTGAGTTTAATAAGTTCTTTATAGATTTTGGAAACTAGCCCTTTATCTGATATGTTATTTGCAAATATCTTCCCCCATTCTGTAGGTTGTCTTTGAGTTTTCTTGACTGTATCCTTTGCTGTGCAAAAGCTTCTTATCTTGATGAAGTCCCAATAGTTCATTTTTGCTTTTGTTTCTTTTGCCTTCGTGGATGTATCTTGCAAGAAGTTACTGTGTGTTCTCCTCTAGGATTTTGATGGAATCTTGTCTCACATTTAGATTTTTCATCCATTTTGAGTTTATCTTTGTGTATGGTGCAAGAGAGTGGTCTAGTTTCATTCTTCTGCATGTGGATGTCCAATTTTCCCAGCACCATTTATTGAAGAGACTGTCTTTCTTCCAGTGGATCATCTTTCCTCCTTTATCGAATATTAGTTGACCATAAAGTTCAGGGTCCACTTCTGGGTTCTCTATTCTGTTCCATTGATCTATGTGTCTGTTTTTGTGCCAGTACCACACTGTCTTGATGACCACAGCTTTGTAGTACAACCTGAAATCTGGCATTGTGATGCCTCCAGATATGGTTTTCTTTTTTAAAATTACCCTGGCTATTCGGGGTCTTTTCTGATTCCACACAAATCTTAAAATGATTTGTTCTAACTCTCTGAAGAAAGTCCATGGTATTTTGATAGGGATTGCATTAAACGTGTAAATGGCCCTGGGTAGCATTGACATTTTCACAATATTAATTCTTCCAATCCATGAGCATGGAATATTTTTCCATCTCTTTGTGTCTTCCTCAATTTCTTTCAGAAGTGTTCTATAGTTTTTAGGGTATAGATCATTTACCCCTTTGGTTAGGTTTATTCCTAGGTATCTTATGCTTTTGGGTGCAATTGTAAATGGGATTGACTCCTTAATTTCTCTTTCTTCAGTCTCATTGTTAGTGTATAGAAATGCCATTGATTTCTGGGCATTGATTTTGTATCCTGCCACGCTACCAAATTGCTGTATGAGTTCTAGCAATATTGGGGTGGAGTCTTCTGGGTTTTCTATGTAGAGTATCATGTCACTGGCGAAGAGGGAGAGTATGAGATACCACCTCACACCAGTGAGAATGGGGAAAATTAACAAGGCAGGAAACAACAAATGCTGGAGAGGATGCGGAGAAAAGGGAACCCTCTTACACTGTTGGTGGGAATGTGAACTGGTGCAGCCACTCTGGAAAACTGTGTGGAGGTTCCTCAAAGAGTTAAAAATAGACCTGCCCTACGACGCAGCAATTGCACTGTTGGGGATTTACCCCAAAGATACAGATGCAATGAAACGCTGGGACACCTGCACCCCGATGTTTCTAGCAGCAATGTCCATAGTAGCCAAACTGTGGAAGGAGCCTCGGTGTCCATCGAAAGATGAATGGATAAAGAAGATGTGGTTTATGTGTACAATGGAATATTCCTCAGCCATTAGAAACGACAAATACCCACCATTTGCTTCAATGTGGATGGAACTGGAGGGTATTATGCTGAGTGAAGTAAGTCAATCGGAGAAGGACAAACAGTGTATGTTCTCATTCATTTGGGGAATATAAATAATAGTGAAAGGGAATATATGGGAAGGGAGAAGAAATGTGTGGGAAATATCAGAAAGGGAGACAGAACATAGAGACTCCTAACTCTGGGAAACGAACTAGGGGTGGTGGAAGGGGAGGAGGGCGGGGGGGGGGGGTGAATGGTGACGGGCTCTGAGGGGACACTTGACGGGATGAGCACTGGGTGTTATTCTGTATGTTGGTAAATTGAACACAAATAAAAATTAATTTATTAAAAAAACAAAAATAAAAATAAAATAATCTTAAATTTTGATACTTATTTTATATTGACAATAATGTTGATTTTTATAATCATAATACTAAATTAAAAAGCCTCGGGGGATCCCTGGATGGCTCAGCGGTTTAGCGTCGGCCTTGGCCCAGGGTGTGATCCTGGAGTCCCGGGGATCAAGTCCCACATCAGGCTCCCTACATGGAGCCTGCTTCTCCCTCTGCTTATGTCTCTGCCTCTCTCTCTCTCTCTCTCTCTCTCTCTCTCTCTGTCTCATGAATAAATAAATAAAATCTTTTAAAAAAATAAAATTAAAAAATAAATTAAAAGGGCTCCTTTTTATATTTCCTAGGATGCTACTTACATAGAGTGCAAAAATAGACACAAATAAAGAGTAAACCTTTAAAAATTAGCAACATATAGTAGTAATTTCAGGTTATCGACTTCCTGAGGGTGGGGGAAATATATGAAAGGGCACACAGTAAGCAATCAAGGTGCTGGTAACATCCAAAAACTACCTGGTGGATATTCAGATGTTGTTTGGTTATTATTTATAAAACTCTCTCTCTATATATAAATATATATTTATATACGTATATATAATGTATTTTGTATGTAAGATGTATATGCAATAAGGTCTTAATTAGTACAACCATAAACATGTAATATATAGTTTCATAAATCAACTTACTGAAATAATGTGAAATTGTATAATATTTTCATCATTATATATCACCTGAGATGTTATAGTGAATCATATATGGTTATTCCTTTTTATATATGGTCATTCTTTTTTTATATATGGTCACTCTTAAGAGATTTCTTTTAAACTATAGTACATGGATTATTCTGAGGACCAAATCTATCTGTAATATATGTGTTATAAAATTCACTATCCACTTTATTTCTTTCTAGCTTCTAGAGAAGTTTCTAGCAGCTTTCAGCGATAGAAAAATGCTCAGATTATTTGGTTTATGTTTATATATGTTAGAAAACAAGTTAGTGATATGGAATCTTAACTATTGCTTAATAAAAATGAAATTGTTTCCTCTATAGCCTTTACATCTATTTGTAAAATCAACTTTTTGGATTTGTTAAGTAATGATATAATGATGTACAAGTAATATAACAGGAAACATTCTTGATCAACACATGTCATAAATATTATAACTGAATTTTTCAACTATATTTTTACCAAGACATATTAAATTACAAAACCTATTCTGTTTAGAGGTTTCTTTGTTTTGAAGTTATATTTGTTATATCATTTGGCATAACAATACTAATATTTTCCAATGTTATTACTTTGGGCATTAGAGACATAAGATACTTTCTGAAAAAAATAGATGCAGCTACGTGTACAAATATAAAAAGTTAAGCAAATATGCACAAAAATAAAAATCAAGGCAAAGGAGTAGAGTTATAATTTTCATGGAGTTCTGAAGAGTATCAAATCCTTTATCTGCTTTAATTGAATAAATTTGTATTGAATAAACCTAGAAAAAGTTTGATAGATGAAGTTTAGAGAGTATTAATAAAGTTTATTTATTTTTTAATAAGGTTTAGAGAGTAACATGGAGGCTTATATTGGAATCCTGACGCAGCTCACTACAAATCTGAGTGACACAGCTCTAAGAAGAAGAGTCATAGACTGAAAAATCTACAAGCCTCACACAAGCCAGTGATCATTCAACTATTTTCATGATGTTTCACAATCACTAGATAAATTTATTTGGAAGTTACCATAGTTTTGAAAAACAAATGTGGAAGAGAATAAAGAGAATAAAACTATAGTAATAAAGGGCATAGGGTAAACAAAAAAGTGAAAATGAATGAAAGAGAAGAAGAGACAATGTCAAAACAACACAACAAGAAAAGGGAAACAAGAAAGAATGTCATTTTGGGACTTAAATGTATTTTAAATTAATAGATTATTTTTACCTGAATATATCTTAGCTTATTAGCTAAGTAAATAACCTTAGCTAGATTCCTTGAAAGTTATCCTTAAAAGCCTAATATTCTTTTTTTATAATAAATTTATTTTTATTGGTGTTCAATTTGCCAATATACAGAATAACACCCAGTGCTCATCCCATCAAGTGCCCCCTCTGTGCCCTCACCCAGTCACCCCCACCCCCCCGCCCTCCTCCCCTTCCACCACCCCTAGTTCGTTTCCCAGAGTTAGGAGTCTTCCATGTTCCGTCTCCCTTCTGATATTTCCCACTCATTTTCTCTCCTTTCCCCTTTATTCCCTTTCACTATTATTTATATTCCCCAAATGAATGAGACCATATAATGTTTGTCCTTCTCCGACTGACTTACTTCACTCAGCATAATACCCTCCAGTTCCATCCACCTCGAAGCAAATGGTGGGTAATTGTCGTTTCTAATGGCTGAGGAATATTCCATTGTATACAAAAACCACATCTTCTTTATCCATTCATCTTTCGATGGACCCAGAAATCACACCCTGAGCCAAAGGCAGATGCTCAACTACTGAGCCACCCAGGCATCCCAACTTACTCCATTTTAGATAATTTATTCTAAAAGTGACTTCTAAAATTATTTGGAGAATTAAAAGTATAAACAAAGATGACATTCATAAGCTACATAGCATGCTGAATCGCACATAGTATGTTTTCCTTAAAGGTCTATATCTCAATTATTTTTCCATCTGTATCCTCAAAAAAATATGAGACAAGTTCCATTAACAAGTATATATACTGAAATCAAGAACTCAAATATCAGGTAAGATTATTTGGACACTATTATGTAAAAAGAAAGTAAACTCTAGTAGTTAATAGTGTACACAGAATTTAAGATAAGTAGATATTACAGATAGTACAACAGAAACAGAATTCTCAGACATTTTTCTATAAAGAGGATTTGCTCACTTTACAAAGCATTTTTTACAAGCACTTTTATAGAATTTACAAAATTCAGAAATATTTTTCCTTCAAGGCAAAATGAAATAATATTTCTTTTTTTTAATTTTTATTTATTTATGATAGTCACACACAGAGAGAGAGAGAGGCAGAGACACAGGCAGAGGGAGAAGCAGGCTCCATGCACCGGGAGCCCGACGTGGGATTCGATCCCGGGTCTCCAGGATCGCGCCCTGGGCCAAAGGCAGGCGCCAAACCACTGCGCCACCCAGGGATCCCTGAAATAATATTTCTATATAAATATTACCATGAATTATAAGAATTATTTTAGTAAATATTAATTTAAACTAAAGAAAAGAAAGTCTTTAAAACTCTTTCAGTTTGAAGTAGTAATGGCAAGAAAGCTATTTGTTTTATTCTACATTCATTGGAGGAACAAGAGAGAACTACCAACTTTCACCATTTCAACAAAGATATTTTACAAGTGTTCATACTTTTCAGACATCAATATTCAATTTAAAATTTATGGACAGTGTAAGACACTATCATGAAAGGCACATAGTTTATAATTGCAGAATATCAAATTTAAATGCTCCTATTTATAGACTATATCATTCTTTGAATTTTAAGTCTTTAAAAATATGTTGGTAAAATATATTTCCAAGGGCAATTTAGTAATAATAAAAATGCAATACTGTATATTTTTGAACATGCCTCTATACTGAACAAGATATAAAGTTGGAGATGCATAATATTCTCAGTTTAACAATCTATCAGATTTACCTTTTGAATGTTATATAGTTTCAAGTTACATTCCTCTACAGATTCTAGCAAGGGAAGATTTTACTCTCTTTAACTTTCTTTTTTATTTTAAAGATTTTATTTATTTATTTATGAGAGACAGAGAGAGACAGAGAAGCAGAGACATAGGCAGAGGAAGAAGCAGGTTCCATGCAGGGATCCTGATGGGGATTCCATCCTGGAACCCCGGGATCATGCCCTGAGATGAAGGCAGATGCTCAACTGCTAAGCCACCCAGGAGTCCCCCTCTTTAACTTTCAAACATTGCATCCCTTAGAGACAAGAATAAACCATGGGATTCATTATTTAGCATTAAAGAAAACAACGCACACACACACGACAATGTTCAAATACTAAACTATGGAAAACAGAAGATGGTCAAAAAGGGAATTTTTTGAAAATGAATATAAAATATTCAGCATTGCCTCTTTATCCAAACTAGCTTTAGTATAGTTATGTTTATTATAAGGAAAATGACACATTTCTTTTTGAAATTCAAACACTATATGAAGATCTAACAACCAAAGAAACTGAAAAGTACCCAGAAACCATGTTCCATTTTCTCATTGCTAGTCTCAATTCCATTGGGAATATTTTTTTTAATCTTTCCCATTTTTACAATTCAGATCTTTCTATTTATCTTCCTGATCAATAAGGCCCAAAAATATGCCTTCAACATGGAAGCCCTAGATCTTTCTCCATGTTCCAAGTCCTAATTTTTGTTTCGTTCTACAAAGTCTCATACTTAACCCTGATTCTTCATTTGTGACTAGGATGGAGGGTAGTGTTGGAAAGGAGTTGCATATGACCTACTTTTACACAAATAAGTGTTGCAAAAGCCAACTGTCTCAGAGAGAGAGATGATCCAAGCATTGGAAAATGGAAAGTCCTCAGGAAAGGGGACGTGTCTGGTAGGACACGCCAAGAGTCATATAGATATAAACACTGACAAAAACTGTTGAATATATTAAAGTAACTTGGCATTTTGAAGTTAGAAAACAATTTGCTTTATACTGCTTATTTCTTAATCATTCTCTTATCATTTCCCCACCTCTCAGTATCTTGTTCATTCTATTGAAAAGAAAATTATTGTGCAAAATTTAATTGACTTGTGTAAAAAGCCATAAAATATACTTTTAGAGTGAAAGCAGGACCACTGAAATAAGACCAGAAGAGGAAAAGTCATGAGGAGACTGGAAACATCATCTCTGTTTATTTTGCTCTTTTTGCTACAGTTTTTTAAAATGGTTAATTGCTTTTTTTTGTATTTAAACATTTTTCTTTACACTCAACTCCAGGTAGTAATAGTAGAAGTAGTAGTAGTTGTTGTTGTTATACACCAATATTTCATCCTGATAACTGCCCCCCCCCCAAAAAAAAAAACCCACAGTACTATAAATGAAAAACTCGATGTAGCATTTAAATAAGAAAGTGTCTGTTGGGGCATTTGGGTGGTTCAGTTCGTTACGCATCTGTCTTCAGCTCAGGTCTTGATCTCATGGAACCTGGGATGGAGCCCCACCTTAAGCTTCCTCCTCCGTGGGGAGTCTGCTTTTTCTTCTGCTTCTCCCACCTGCTCATGATCTCTTTCTCTCTCTCTCTCAACTAAATAAATAAAACTTAAAAAAAAAACTGTCATCAGAAAGCAAATATTGAAATACCAAATGCCTTGCTTGGTCTGGTTTTTTTTTATGAAAGTAAATATAGCAATTTTAATCCAAACAGCACTTGAAGAGAGAAAACTTACAGCCTTCATGAATAGTAGCTAAGTTAACTTTCAGTGTTTTGTATATTTTTTCCAGTACTTTCAATTTTGCTGAGAGTAGTTTTCCAATATTGTGCTTTAGTATCCTTTCATATATATTAAGTAAAATATAATATTTTATTTAAAGACATAGAAAATGAAGAACAAACATATTTTATGCCAGCATAGATTAAATAACAGATTCATATTCTAAGGAATATTGCTTCTTGCTGGTGCTTATATTTTATAGTTTAAAGGAAAGTAAAGATATTTACAATATTTCTATTATAAATATGTCCTTGGACATATATTTTAACAATTGACTTGCATCAAATGGAACAAAATTTTGCACCTTAACAAGTTTTACTTTAGAATTGATTTATTTATTCCCAGGATTTCTAAATAGTGTGTAGAGGATAAACAGATTATTTATGAAATAAGTGGAGTATACTACCTTATTAAGGATGTATTTTGTTTTTAAAGTAAATACCTGGCAATATGATATGCTTAAAAGTAAACATGGATTGGAAGGTAGCTCTGTACCCAAAGTTTGATTTCAGTACTTTCTCACCTAATAACTAAACAAGACCCTTCACCTCTCTGATTCAGACTGGTTCATCTGTAACATAAAGATGATAATATATTTTCTCAACTGAAATCTGCATATACCTTTTACGTCTCTGAGATTAGATTAGATTGTTTAATTCTCCCACATAACTTCTTCACTCGACAGAGGATGAAGGGTGAATTTATTGCCTTTGCTGAGTTAAATTGAGCCAAAGATCAGAGCTATCTACTTGTTTTATTGTTAGTTCAGTTGATTTATTTGCTTTCATTGCTATGAAAATTGTCAATGTTTTAGAAGAGGTCAGAGTCAAGAAAGCGATGTGAGAATGATTTTGAAAGACTGTTAATTAGGTGCCAAATCTCTGTCACAAATAAGCCTACAAGTTGACCTTTAAGGGAAGGTAATCATCAGCAACATGTAACTAAATTAAGGTGAAATTAAATTAAAAATCTTAAATAACAGATTTTGTCCAAATAGAAAGGGACAAAAAGCCACACATACTCTCCAATATGCTCCAATGTCAATTCTGATGTTTCCAGGTTAGGATTTACCAGGAACCTACAGCATGGAAACTTTGTGCTACTATTAAGAGTCCTCCTAGCTAAGGATTCTATACCATAGAATTCACTCATTTCAATTACCTTTGATATATTCACGAAATTATGTAATTGTCACCACAATCAATTTAAAATATTTAATTAGCACAAAAAGAAATCTCTCATTTTTTGTGAATCACCTCCAAACCCACTTTGACTTAACCCATCTCTCAGCAACAGCCAATCTACTTTCTATCTCTATAGATTCACCTATTATACACATTTTATATAAATGGAGCTTTACAGTATATAGTCATTTCTTTCTTTTTTTTTCAGTGTTGTAAGTTTTTATTTAAATTCTAGGTAGTTAACATCAAATGTTATGTTAGTTTCAGAAGTGGAATTTAGTGATGCACCACTTACATACAACACACGGTGCTCATCACAAGTTTCCTCCTTATTACCCTTGACTCATTTGGCACATCCTTCACCCACCTCGCCTCCAGGAACCCTCAGTTTGTTCTCTATAGTTAAAAGTCTCTTTTACGCTTTGCCTCCTCTACATTTTTTTTTCTTTTCCTTCCCTATGTTCATCTGTTTTGTTCCTTAAATTTCACATATGAGTGAAATCATATGGTATTTGTTTTTCTCTGCCTGATATATTCACTACCTTTCCATCCACGTAATTGCAAATGGCAAGATTTCATTCCTTTTGATAACTAAGTAATATTCCATTGTACATATAAACCACCTCTTCTTTATCCATTTATCATCTGATGGACATTTGGGCTTTTTCCATAATTTGGCTATTCTTAATAATGTTGCTATAAACATCAGGGTGCATGTGGTCCTTTGAATCAGCATTTTGTATCTTTTGGGTAAATACATAGTAGTGTAATTGCTGAGTCATAGGGTAGTTCTATTTTTAACTTTCTGAGTAGGCTCCATACTGTTTTCCAGAGTGACTGCTCAAATTTGCATTCCCACCAACAGTGCAAGAGGTTCCCCTTTCTCTGCATCCTCACCAGCATCTGTTTTCTCCTGTGTTGTTGAGTTTAGCCATTCTGGTGTGAGGTAAATATCTCATTGAAGTTTTTATTTTTATTTCCCTAATGATCTGTGATTTTGAGCATATTTTCATTTGTGACTGGCTTCTTTCACTTATAAAATTTCTAAGGTTCAACCACATTGCAGTATATAATAGCACTTTATTTCTTTCATTGCCAATTGTATAAATAAATCATATTTTATTTGTCCATTCCTCAGTTTGTGAATGTTAGAATTCTATCCACTTTTTGGCTTTTATAAATAATGATCCTTTAAACATTCATGTATAAATTTATTTTGTAGACATGTGTTTTGACTTCACTTGGGTATATATCTAGGATTGTAATTGCTGAAGCACTTGATGACTCTGTTTACCTGTTTGTTTCCAGTTTGTCTTTGTTTATTAGTTTTGGCTCTATAAATAGAGATACTATGAAATTCATTTAATAGTCTTTTTACAGAAATAGTTTTTTTTTTTTTTTTGTAAATGTCACAAGTGGAATTTCTGTATGGTATAAAGTGCATATTCTCCTTCTTAGGGAACTGCCCAAACTGTTGTCCAAAATGATTGCAATATTTTGCATTCTCAACAATAGTTCTAGATGATATTTTTTTCTTTCCACCATTAGGCTGAAATTTCAGCCTTTTAATATTTTAGCTGATATAGTAAATGTGTAAAGATATATAGTGGAGCTTTATTTTGTATTTCTCAAATGATTAATGATGTTGAGTATCTTTTCATGTGCCATTGACCATTTGATTATCTTCTTTAATGGAATGACTGTTCCAGTCTTTTCACCACTTTTTATTGAATTGTTTATCTTCTTCTTTTTGAATTATTAGAATTCTTTACATATCTCAGATAAAGAATAAAACCATGTGTAATTTTATAATGTTTTCTCTATAGATAGCTTTTTCATTTTCTTAACAGTGCTTTTGAAAAGCAAAGATTATTTTATTCAGTTTTTGATTATTTGAAAAATAAAGTTTTAAGAATTTTGGTAAAATCAAAGTAGTCAAAAATTTTTTATATTTCTCAATTTTGTGTTATAAAAATTCACTACCTATATCAAAGACACAAAAATGTCACGTCTTTTTAAAAAGTTATAGCTTCAGTTCTTATATTTCGATTAATTTTGAAATTAATATTTATATATATTCTTGAGATCAGCATGAACATGTATTTTTTTTCTCATAGAGATATATAGTGTTTACACAGCATTCATTGAAAAAGCTATGTCATGGGATGCCTGGGTGGCTCAGCGGTTGGCACCTGCCTTAGGGTCAGGTCATGATCTCAGAATTGGGAATCAAGTCCTGCATCCAGCTTCCTGCAAGGAGCCTGCTTCTCCCTCTGCCTGTGTCTCTGCCTCTCATGAATACATAAATAAATTTTACATAATACACATAATACATGTATCTCTCATGAATACATAAATAAATTTTAAAAAAGCTGTTATCTACCCATTGAAGTACATTCACACTTTGTAGATTTAAAATCAAATATATAATATACATATATTTATTAAATATATATAATAGAATTATATTTATAGTTCTGTTCTCGAAGTCTTCATTTTTTTTTTCCTAAGGGAGTACAGGAACAGAAAGACAGAATCTTAAGCAGGCTCCATGCCATTGTGGAGCCCAATGTGGGGCTTGATCTCACAACCCTGAGATCACCACTTGAAAATCAAAAGTCAGATGCTTAACCAAGCCACCCAGGTGCCCTGTCATATACCTGAATTTTGAATGCTAATTTATTAAGTCTATATATCAAATTAGGGAAAATGTATATCTTAATATCAAGCCTTTTGATTTCTGAACACAGTAGTTCTTTTCTTTTTTTTTGTTCTTTTCATTTATTTAAATCATTTAAACATTCTCAGAAATTACAGTTTTCAGTGACTGATATTGCACAGATATTATTACATTTCTCTCTAAGTTTTTGATAATTTCTATATTATTGTCATCTATTTTTATTTCAACTTTCAATTTTTCATTGCCGCTAGTGTACAAAACTCAACAGATGAAATTTAATATAATAGTGTCTGTATACAAAGCATAACTTTAGTATTTTTATCAAAACTAAAAATATTTGCTTTTTATTTGGTGTCTTTAGATAACTTCAATTTAATGTGATTATGATTATGGCATAATATATTTTATTATGATTATGGCATGTTGTATATTTTCATCTTATTTCTTTTGTGTTTGTCAAATTTGGTTTTTTGTTTGATTCTTTTAATTTTATTATTTAGTCACCTCTTTTATTTTTGAATATGTTTTTATTGATTGATTCTTTTCCTAGTGTAATCAGGTTGTTCTACCCCTGTGAAAGCCTGGTAAATTTTTAATACATGCTGGACATCGCAAATTTTATATTTTTGAGTGCTGAAGTAAGTTTTGTAAGGTTTGGACATTTTCTGATTGTCCAGTTAGTAACTTGGAATTAATTGTATCCTTCTGAGTCTTGCTGTTAAGTTTTGTTATGGTAGAGAAAGAAGAATCTTTACTTGGGTTTAACGTATTGCCCCTATTCTACTTTAGGACCCCCAAACTAAAGTGATTTTTTCCTGGTTAAACAAGTTAGACAAATTAAGACAAAGAAACGCAATAAGGAGTGATGAGCTCTATAGAGACCTGGAGCATATATATTCTCTGGAAAGGTAAAATATGCTATTCTTTTTATTGATTTTTGCCAAAGACCATGAGTGGTATGTTTCCAGAGTTATCAAGGGAAGACAGAAACCTAGATTTTTAATGTTAAGTATTTTGATTACTAGATACTGGAAATCAAGTAAAAATCATAAACCCTGGGCAACTGGATAATATACACATCATGATATATAAACCTTACTATATATTTTTAAATGGTCTATAGTATATAATTTATACACATATATAATATTATAAAACATTCATGGATCTAAACCCTTATAAGGCCATATTAACTCCAGGTACAAAGAGACTGTTGACAACACGTACAAATGTTGAATATCTATCTTGCCCAGTATGTAGATGATAAGTCAAATATACAAATATTGACAAAAATAAAAAAAATAAGCTATTAATTTCTCCAATCTGAACATTCATCTCATAGTGGCTCAATATCCTGATGATCATATTTCAAAGCTATGCACCTTGCCTGCCTGCAGCTTGGCTGTGGCAGTTGCCAATACAATGTAAGGTGTAAGACTATAATGAGCATTTAATGGAGCTTTGGAGATGAGTGGATTTAATGGAGGAAACATATAAGGCATAATGAATATAAATATGATGTTTAAAATATATTTATCAATAAAGATAAAATTATACAATATTAAGATATTCTGAACAAAAATTTTATTTTCAAAGAAAGCACTTTAGAAAAATTTTGTGTTTTAAAACTGTACTCAATTATACATTTAATGTATTTAAATAAAGTTATTTAAATTTTCTTTTACAGCAGGAAGAAGAAAGAAGAAGAAAGAAAAAGAAAGAAAGAAATAAGAAAGAAAAGAAGAAAGAAGAAAGAAAGAAAGAAAGAAAGAAAGAAAGAAAGAAAGAAAGAAAGAAAGAAAGAAAGGAAATTTTGTCTTGCTTCTTTGATCATAGAACTCTGACTCTCAATGGACAGAAATTCTCAATCATTTTTCTTTTGGAAAGTATAGGGAAATTATATCTAGCAAATACTTTCTATCAGCTAAGCAGTCTTGTATTCATAAGAAAGGCGAATATATGAAAATAATTTGTTGGCAATTGATATAGTAGAAATATTGTGAGCTTAGCGACCAACCAGTCAAGTTTTATATGACCTCCAGTGTATTCATTTATTCTTCTGTAACTTGGGAGACTGACCACAATCTTTCTAAGTTCCTCACCTATAACACACAAATCATAGACCTGTTTTGCTGCTATGGTTTGAAAATAAAAGATAATGTATAATGCACGTGGCACATAATAGGGGCTCATTATATGGTAATTCAT
Source organism: Nyctereutes procyonoides (assembly GCF_905146905.1). Taxonomy (NCBI): domain Eukaryota; kingdom Metazoa; phylum Chordata; class Mammalia; order Carnivora; family Canidae; genus Nyctereutes; species Nyctereutes procyonoides. The sequence continues at coordinate 2,807,229 of NW_026575130.1, forward strand.
ATTAAGCATGATGATGACCAATTCTGTCTTATGATCTGCATTATATTTAAATATTTAAAAAAGATAAATTGATCTTCTTCTTATAGAATATCGAAGTTTAAACAGACACTGTATTTCCCCATTGACTTTGGGTCTTCTTTGTGTGTGATAATATTCAGGATGCATTTAATACCTTTGTAAGACATCAAATATAATACAGACTCTTAGAGTAAACTTCTTTCTATGGAGAATTCGACATTAGTGTCCTGTATTTGGAAAGGGTACAGTGATCTGTAATACTCTAGTTCAGCTTTTGACCTAATTATTAGCAAATTCAATAACTTGTATATCAGAGTACTGTGAAAAACATACAGAATTAAACAATATAAGCAGTTATTAAGATTAAGATTTACTAATACTTCTCGGGTGTGAATCTAATTTAAATAAAAACAAATATATGAAATTTTATTTTAATGCAATGTACCATGCTTTAATTAATCAAGCATGTCCTGGATAAGAATATTTCATGATGCTATGCAATTGCTTTTATTTGCCCTTTAATTTCAACTAGATCAATAGAGTGAGATGCAACTGCTGTAGGTATTAAACTGCAAAGTCTAGGGGAAATGGAGGTTAAATTGTAAGCAAAATATTTCACTTGCATTGATCTCACAGTCATGCTGGCAGTGTTTTGTTTTGTTTTGTTTTGTTTTGTTTTAATTTATCAGCATCAGTGAATAAATTGCATCAAAATGACAAAATAGATGGAGTTGATTTTTTTTTTTTGCTTTGAAAATTACATTCTGTTAATCCTGAAAGTGTTTTCCAACTTATAAAAAAGTTAATTGATCTGGAATTAATTTTTAGTTAGTGTCACAGCCATTTGAAGTGATTATCCAGGATTTCTTAGGTTCATGAGTGACTGATTATTTCCCTGCCTATGTTAGGTAACTTGAAATCTACAATTCTTTGCATATTTCAAATCATTGTAGATATGAGATGAATAGTACCTAAAATATACTTCATTCAGTAAGACTATTAAGATTTAATTATTCCTTATGATAACAGTCCATCTACTGAACAAAATAAGTTTCATTTAATAGAATTGTTAATAAATTCAATAAGCTACTACTGTTTTATTACATACTTGTTTATACAATATTAATAAATACACTATAGGCAAGTAACTAATTTAGACTAAAATGACTTAATTCTAGACATCCACATTCTGGAAGCATGTTATTTTTTTTTAATTTTCACATAAACATTTTAAAACTTCAACTTGTTCTTGTATGAATTTTCCAAAAAAATCTTTAAGAATTTCTAGTGTGAAAAGTTATGTCAGGTTTAAAATGTATACATATTTAAGGAAAGGAAAAATAGGCCATCTTACATTTTATTTTTATTTTTTGTTTTTTAATTAAAAAATATTGCATTTATTTAAGAGAGAAAATGAAAATGAGTGGGAGGGGAAGCAGAGGACGAGGTGGGGGGGATTTAAACAGACTCCTCAAACAGACTCCATGCTGAACACAGAGCCAAATGAAAAGCTTGATCTCAGTACCCTGGGATCAAATCCTGAGCTGAAACCAAGAGTCAGTTGCTTAACCGACTGAGTAACCCAGACACCTCATCATATTAATATATTTTTCTTTAATATATATCTTTTTAATATATATCTTTCTTTTAAAGTGGGTAGATGTAAAAAAAAATAAAAATAAAGTGGGTAGATGTGTAAGAACACATTCAAATTGCCACCATAGGAAAATAAAAAGTTATAAATTTAACTTAAATTTAACCTTATAAAAATTTTAAATTTAAGCTTAATAACAAAAAGCCATTGAAAATTATAACTGACAAAGTGGTATAGATTAAGATGGCATTACTTTGTAGTACAAATATAGTTTTAGTTTAAAAATATGATTGATATCTTCTGATCTCTCACTCTCAATTTTTAAATGACTCCACAATACAGAACATAGCACTTATTACGCTGTAAAGTAAAAATGTGAATTATAATTTTACTGCTGCAAAACAGTGGTTTTGGCTTTATATTAAAATTTTCCTTCCATGGAAAATATCATATAAATTTATTGTAAAGATATATTTCAAAACTTTGAAAACAGAAGTCACATAATAATGTGTATGCACACATATATATATATATATATATATATATATGGATAAAAACGCCTACATTTTGAAAAAAATAACTTCCTAGGTACTCTAAGAGAGTTAGTTTTACTATGAAACAGAAACATCAGATGGTCTTTTGATTTTTTTATTTTGTGTTAGCATCATCAGCCCCTATCATATATCCAAATTGTTGTCATTAGCAAATAAAGCAAATTACTGTACATGTAATAGAATTTGTTTTCTCTTCTTGAAACTTAATTCCAACACCAGAGGACTAATTATTTTTTAAAACATTTAAAAAAAAGAATTTATATTTTTGAAATGGCTTAATTTAAATATAGATTGCCCAACACTTAAGTTCCTTTTTCACAAATGTGTTTTCTGTTAGTTCTGATCATCAAATGGTATAAGTCAACCCTGATGCAATTTATTGGGATCACTGACTCAGTATATTTTATGTTTAGATGCTTATTAAAAATGTTTGTTAAAATTAGGATTTTGAAAACAAGAGCATAACTACTGTCAATCGTATGTCAATTATAACAAGTCATTCTGAGGAATTTTAATGAAAACTTTCTATAACAGAGAAAACACAGCAGTAAAAGTATTATAAACCTGAGTGACTGGCATATGTCACTTGCAGAATAATATGTGAGATATCATTTTTCTGAACGATTTTTTCTCTGAAATCATTTTTCTCCTGAGAAAATGGGAATTTATAGCAATTACCAGATTAACATTAAGAAAACGTATTATCATTATTTTTAAGTTAAAAACTTTTTATTATTGAAATAAAATTATTTGAAGCCTAAGGAAGTATTGGCTCCAATGTATCAAGTGAAATTCTAAGTAAAAATAAATAAATGTTTAAATGTTTAAAAATATCATCTATACATGTAAATTTTTATTATATTTTCAAAGATATGGAGGTTAGATTTATGGTCATGCTATTTTTAAACTTAGGTGTTAAAATATTTTCAAAAGTTATAGCAAACATGTAAATTAATAAATGATATGGATACATTTAAACATGCCAAGAAGGAAGATTTTATTGATTTGAGAGACAGTGAGAGAGAGAAAACAAGCAGGGACAGAGGGAGAAGCAGACTTCTGCACTGAGCAGGAAGGCCAAAAGGTGCTCCATCCCAGGACTCCAGGATCATGACCTGAACCAAAGGCAGACACTTAACCTACTGAGTCACCCAGGTCCCCCAAGATGGAAGTTTTAAGAAAACCTAGGGCACACATTATTATTACAACACTCTGCCAATGCTGGGGGTGTGGAGTAGTGTATACTTTGCTTAATATTAGAAAATAAGTGTTCCAATTTACTTGGGTCATAATACAGAGAGGGAAAATTGGTCCTAGAAGCAATCATTTAATTAACCTTTATCAAGTCCATAAAAATATTGTACTACACGAAGAGCAGTTATATTGATAAATAACTTGTTTTGATTAAAAATGAAATCTTTTATGGTATTTGTAAAGTAGTATTTGAAATTTAAGTCCTCTATTTTTTTCTGTTTATTTTTATTTGTTTTGAGATACAATTTTTTAAAATAAGTTCATCAAATGTAAATAATACTGAAAAGTCATCTAAACAAAGGGATCTAATATTTTAGTAGTAGATAGATAAGATATTTAGACTAACTACCAATGAAAACAATAAGAAAATCTGGAGAGAAAAAGAAAAATGAAGGAAGGAAGGAAGGAAGGGAGGAAGGAAGGAAGGAAGGAAGGAAGGAAGGAAGGAAGGAAGGAAGGAAGGAAGGGAGGAAGGAAGGAAGGAAGGAAATTAGGAACCTAATGAAGTAGCAAAGACTTGCAGGACCAAAATCTAAGATGCAAAGAAACTATAGAGGTGTGAGCCCTGCATTTAGAATCTTTCTTTCCCTGGGGCTATATGCTAATTCAAAAAGATTAGCTGAGTGACAAATCAAGCAACAAATGACACTTTTCAATCTTCCTAAAGTGAAGAAGAAAAACACCTGGAGCCTAGAATTACTTTCCTGGCAAAAACTCTAAGCTTTAGACTAGACCTTAAACACTCATGTTGAGCACTGGGTGTTATAAGAAAGTGATGAATCACTGAATTCTCCTGAAACCAAAAATACACTATATGTTAACTAACTGGAATTTTAATATAAATTTGGAAAAAAAAATAAAAAGAAATGAATAAAAGAGCTACAACTTTATGAGGTATAAATGCAGTACAGGAACCTGCACATATTTAAAGTGTACAGTTTAGTCAATTTTGACAAATTAATACATCCTGAAACCATCACCACAATCAAGACAACGAACATTTCCATTGCCCCCACAAGTTTCTTTGTGCCCCCTTGTAATCAGCCCTACCCCCCTCTCATTCTCAGGCAGCCACTGATCTGATTTCTTCCACAACTGATCTTTCCCCCATTTTCTAGGGTTTTATTATAAATTGATTTTATATTTTTTCTTTTTTTTGGTCTAGCTTTATATTTAGCATAATTATTTCAAAATCTTTATTGTTTATCAATAATTCATCTTTATTGCTAAGTATGCACCATTAAATGCATAGATTAGTTCACCCTTTGATCTGTTGACGTTTGATTTGTTTTCAATTAAGGGTTACTATAGATAAAGTTTCTATATACATTCATGTATAAATGCTTGGGCATTTTTTTCTCTAATTTGAGTAAATACCTAGGAGCACCATGTATGGGTCACCTGGTAGGTGTATGTAGATTTGTAGTTTCCCCATGTCCTCACCATAAATATAGTCTGGTCAGTAATATTTTAATTTTACTCTTTCTAATAAATATATTAAAATGTGTATTTTGCTTAAAAATACCACTTAAATATGATGCTTTGTCAAAGATAACTTCACATTCATAAGACCGGAGGAAACCTTTTCTGAAAACAATCTTGAAGTAAGTATTTTGGAAAGAATAGCAATAAAGCCAGAAGGAAATAAGTAGGTATTGAGGATAAATGAGTAAGAGAAATGCATTGTCTGAAAGAGCAATTAAAAAAAAAACAACAACAACATAGTAAATGATACTCACCATGTGCAATAGCAATGTTGATGATGTGAAATATCCAGAGGTAGAAATCACCAATAGAATCCTATTCCTTCTTTATGGTGAGGCTGAAATGTAATCATTCTTGAGAAGCCTTTTCCTGTTCAAATTTAAGTTTTTTCCTTCTGCTTTCCACTGCAGTGTTTTCCTTGTAATTAATCTCGCAACACTCTGTCTTTTGATGTAGTATTTTATGTCTTATAATAAAGGGGAAAAACATGATGAAGACCTTGATTTCACGCTTACTTAGGTGGCAAAACAATCTCTCAACTCTAGTTTTCTTCTATAAAATGGAGATAGCTAACCATGTCAAGAATTATTAAGGGGGTTAGACTCTGAAGCACTATGGATTTTTCAACCACAATTCCTAAACTTTCTTGATTACAAAATTGCAATGTCCTCTCAACATTGAACAGATTTATGTTCTATTGAACAGTTGCAAACATTAAATACTTGAGTTTTACACACACACGCACACACACACACACACACACTTCTTCAGTATATACTCTCATGAGTGAAAAGTGATTATTCACCCTTTAGACTAGTAAAACATTTATATGCTATTAGGATGAAAACCATTTTGTGATACTCTGGATTATATTCTTTCCAGTAAACATAGTTCACAACAACAAAATAAGGCTCAAGCCATATCCTGCAGTGAGTCACCGATAACACCTGCCAAAGTATAATGCGGTATTGCCCTTCATAGAACAATTTTTTAACAATTTGCTTTAAAATTGATAGAAGGCGTACTATTGGGAACATAAGAGCAGACACTTTATAATGAAATGTGCTGGTACTCATAACTGGTTGATTTTAACCCAGTATCTGCCCCAGCCATTTCCCTTAAAAGACTGCATGTCAAGTACAACTCACTCTTCCTATACACTCGGAGTCCAAAGTAGAAGCCAGATATATTCATCCAAAGTTACCCCTGGAGTTACTTAAGTCATACTACTCCAAAGTAGTAAGATCTTTCTCTGCTTTTAATGAAAGAGAGTTAAATTTGTTTTCACCAACAGAGTAATAATAAGAATAGATGTTCACCCAATATATTAATTCTTCCCTGCCACATCTGAAATATGAATGTCACAGCTAAATACATTAGAATGTCATGATCTCCCTCTAATAACACTTTCCAGGTTTTTGTTTGCTTTTGTTTTTGTGGCAAATAGTTTATCTGTTTTGCTACACAGAAATGCAAATTCTTATTTTAATAAAAAAATAGGTTTTTTTCTATTTAAAATAATCTGCTAGCTTTTTCTCTGAAGTTAATGTACCTTGACATTGTTGGGTATGGAAATAGCTAAAACTATGCATATTTTCTGAAGACTTATAGAAATTTATAGATAATTCAAATCACTGTGGTCAAAGATGGTTATTATGAAAAATTCTTAATCTAAAAATGGGCTGGCATTATCTAATCTTTGTGAGCATTTTAATTCGTATCTTAATGGCCCATTGTTATGTTCATGTATTTATCTAGCTTGTGTTTTATCCCTGTTTATTTTTTCTCAATAGTTGTTGAAAAATGACACTGCTTGGTACAGAAACTGAGTTGTGCAGTTATGCTGTAAAAATATGGCTCTGCTTGTTGCTGAAGAAAGAATTATGACTTTTCCCCACCTGTGTTCTCTGTGTGGCTGAAATGGAAACTGAATACCCAATTCTCTGTTGAAGAAATTGAAAACAATTTCTAGATCCATTGCATTAGTTTCATATTGCTGCTATAACAAATTACCACAAACTTGGTGACCTAAAGGAATACAAATGCATTATTTTATGTTTTGGAGGTCAGAAGTCTAAAATGTGCTCTCAAGGATGCATTCTTTTTGGAGCCTCTTGGAAAAAATGAACAAAAAACAATTCCCTATCTTCTCCAGTGTCTAAAGTCTGTCTCCCTCTTGCTTCCAAGCCAGCAGTTTAGATCCTTTCACTCTCCTCAACCCCAACATTTGATCTCCTGCTCTCTCTTCTAAAGATCCTTGTGGTTACCTCAGACCCAATGGGATAATGCAGGATAATTTTTCCATCTCCAGAACCTTGACTTAATCACATTCAACAAGTCCCTTTTTGCCATTTAAGACAGGTTTTGAGGATTAGGACCTGGGCATATTTGGGAAATACTATGCACCCTACCACAATTGTGAAGTCCTAATTGATTCAGGGAAGTTGGGCTGGTGGTGTTTTTTTAGCCTTACCATTATGAAAAGGATTATTATAATGATGCTAGAAGCTGACAGAGATGTACAAGTATCTTTGTTTTGTTTTCTTGAATTAATAATATCTCTTATTTATGGAGTAGGCACAGGTAGGGGGTTAATTAAATCTATTCTAGTTTTGTTAGACTAACTTGATTTTACTAGATTCTTTGGTTAGTTCAGAATTTTGGATACAAACTATATGTAGAGGCAGATAATATTTCAGGTTTCCGCCACCTTCCCTTTCCTTTCTAATCTCCAAACTGGCTTATACAACCATACGGTACAGAGGAAGACTGATTATAGATCCATACAACATTTCTATATCTTCTCTCAACTTGTAAGTAGTTAGCAGAGCCATCTATTACAAGCACTGGTCACTGTCAAGGTATAGCTGATGTTCTCTGTTTCAGTGGCTTAGAGTTTTGGGCCATGTGCTTCCAAACTCAATATTTGCAACTATAGATGTCTTATGTCCCAATCCCATATATGTACTCCCAGGCCTCATGAAATCTAAATAACTCCATGTCTTTTATTGTAAATGATGGGACCCAAGGAACCTTTACATTAATCTATAAAACCATATGATCCAATAAAATTCCTTAAATCAACCTATTTAGCTACTTCCCAATAACGATTCATTTTCTCTGCCTTGTACCACTTTTGGAGAGCTCCCGACAGATGTCTTAGTGTTCAGTTTTTCTTATACAAACCTAAGAAAATGCTACACCATTCTTGATTCCTCCCTGCCAAGCCAAAGTTGTGGGGAGTTTCTAACCCACCCCATCCAGCAAGTATGGACTATGCACGTTGGTAAAAACCTCTGACATGACATTCTTCTTGTGATTCTAACACTTTTAATTCTCATTACAAAGCACCATGTTGTTGACAAGGGAAGTTTTTCCATTCCAATTTTCTGTATTTTGTGTCTATTCTTTGTAAGTAAGAAAGCCTCATAATGTAGTTGTCAATGATAGAAGCAGGGGACTCCCTGGGTGGTTCAGCGATTTAGCATCTGCCTTCCGCCCAGGGCGTGATCCTGGAGATCCGGAATCGAGTCCCCACATCAGGATCCCTGCATGGAGCCTGCTTCTCCCTCTGCTTGTGTCTCTGCCTCTCTTTTTCCCCCTGTGTATTTCATGAATAAATAAATTTAAAAATGATAGAAGTGTTATTAACCTATAATGTGGAAGAATTCTTATAATCACTCATTTGAACATCTGAAATATATTAGTCAAAAAAGTTGGAAATGAGTTCCATTTTTCATTTTGTGTTTGTTTTCTAGTATTAAAACTTATTTTAAATTTGAATTTTGACATTAATTTGTTTTATTTTGTTTCTCTTTTGCTAATAATTTGGAGTATGGAATCTAATAAAATTTTCTTACTGATAAAATATTTGTAAAGCATTTAAATCATTGAAAATGCTTTCTTGATGTTTAATTTAAAAATTACTTTATGATGTAATGTATTACTTTAATGAAGTAACTGTTATTCATACAATCAGCAAATATTTAGTGAGTGAAAGATATTTTACTGGACACCAAAAGAGAGAATGACTGTAGTATAGTCTGAGTTCCCAAGTGATAATCTAGCAGTAATATTTTAATGAATAAATTAAAATCAGAGATAAACTATTCATGCCTGAGGAAACAAAATATCAGTTATTTACACAAAAACTCATTTTTTACATATTTTAAATAGTAATAATTTGTGTTGGGTTGGAACATAGTTTAAATAAAGAGCAGACACTTGGTGTTAGAGCTAGACACTTTGGTGGCATATTAAGAGCCATAACTCCAAATACATACAAAGCCAGTGAAGGTTTTTGAACAGGTGGGTGATAAAAGCTTTAGAAAGCTTTAGAAAGATGGTTTGAGGTTCAATATTGAAGATGTCCTTTAGGTAGGAGAAGCCTATAGGAAGAACTAAGAAATACAAACATAAATTTTTGAGGTGGCAAATCTGTAAAAATATTTGGGGACATTTGCAAGAGATTATTGCCCAGGTAGAACTAGCAGAATATATCAATTTATAGAAAATAACTGGATAGTTAAAATGACTCTAAGTTTTCATCCTCTGTGGCTGGCTGAACTGTATTATAAAAGAAGAGAGAAGTAGTGAAAAGTTCACACTGTATAAGCACAGAGAACAGCTATTTCTGATTATAGTTTTCTGATTGCTTCTTTCCTTCTCTTTTCTAGGGAACTTCCTGTAGTCTTTTAAAAAATATATTGATCACTCGTGGATTGTGGGAAACTAAAGAGAAAGTGTCTTTCCGCATAGGATAAATTTGCACATTAGACATCAATGTACCTCTCCCTCAGGCTAGTGTGATTTATTGGCTGTGGTCATTAGTAAGAATAGCTGCGGCTGGTGCTGGTCTCAGACACAGGTGATAGAGCAGCTTGTCTGGGTACTTGCATCCCAGAGAAGCAAAGCACCCTAGGAAATAGGCCTTAGAAGATAGATTTCCAACCAAGATCCTGTTATAGTAACCAATTCCCTTTGTATGAACCTTTCTAAAACAATCTTAAATGGGCTTAATTTCATCTTGAGGGAAAATTCCACATTACGGAGTGCTTGCAGAGTTTCTGGCATTGGACGAGGTTAAATTGTTAAGATATAACAGTATAATCCATGGACAAGCCATTCTTAACTCTATGTATAGGGTAACAGTATTGAAGATCATTTCATTTTTATTTTATTTTTAAAGGATTTTATTTATTTATTCATGAAAGACACACAGAGAGAAAGGCAGAGACGTAGGCAGAGGGAGAAGTAGGCTCCAGGCAGGGAGATGTTGTGGGCCTCCATCCTAAGACCGCAGATCACGCCCTGAGCCTGGGTGGCTCAGTGTTTGAGCACATGTTCTGCATGAAGTATTTTTCCTTGATTTTATTATTTTTAGTACCAGTTCACGAATTCATGATTTATATAAAGCTTTTTCAACAACACACTCAAATGTTCAAGAATGTGCAATCATTTAATTATGTGTTACTCAAAGAGCTGATAGCTACATGCCAGATTTGCATAGATCAGGAGAGACATACTGCTTTACTTCATTTTCCAAGGCAGCAGGAACATGTATTTCTGTGGGATTTGAAGTTAGGCAATCTTAGAAAAAACATTTTACCAGAAGCTAAGAAATTATTTTATCAGATGTTAAGCCAAGTTCCTAAGGAAATAACTTTCATCCATTCAGAACATAAAGTGCATTTGCTATTGCCAGACATACATCCTTAATGACTTTAGTGTGGCCATGTATGAGTGAAATTCTACAGGATTTAATATTTAGTGTTAGCTTGGGAATTAGATTTACACACCCCATGAAAGCTTCCTTTGCAGTCCAAATCACTGAATGTTAAAGCAAACTGGCTACAAGACATGCATTGAACACATAATATCAGTAGGGAAAATATGCTACCTATTTTCATAATAGATGAACTACTCCTTTGTCCCCAGATTGGTAGAATAATGATTTCAAGAATCAGAAATGACTAATTCCAGATAGGAATGATGCATAGTCAACGTTAACTTATAACCAAGGCTCTTTATCCAGTGGCGGTTGACTTAACCACAACCTAACAGTAATTATGGAAGTTATAATATTATTAAGAAAAATAGATATTATGATAGTTCACCAGAAGAGAGATAAATTAATGAAACCCCAGATCTGAGAAAAGAATGTTTTTCACCTGATAGAAATCAGAAATCCTACTGAATGGTAGAACCTTTCTTTGCTTCTTTAAGGATATCTCTAAAATATAACCTCTTTCTTAGTTTGAAAGTTGGAACTAGGACTTAATTTCCAGCAGGTCAATATTGATTATCAGTAGAATCACTATAATATTTTATCTACATATCCCAAAGTGCTGTTCTAAACCTAGAGAACTCCAGAGAATCCCTGCACTTGTTTTAGAGGAATATTTGTGCTCAATTTTCATAGTAGGGGGAAAAGAAACCACACCAAGAAAAAAGGACTGGTCATATTCCTGGAATTATCAGACACAGATTATGACATCATATCCCACCTTTTATCTATCCTCAGCAACTCAAAATGAGAATAACTGTATTTCCTTGGATACTGGATATCCTGAAAGAAGAATGAGTCTGGAAATTTCTTCCAAGTCTTCTGGGAAAAAATTGCATTCTCCTCAGCTTAATTAAAAGAAATGTGTTGGGACGGGGAGTGTGTAAACTTATAAAACAAAAATATAACAGGATCACTATTTGTTCACTGGTAAGAGCCTTCTGCCTTCTTTTCCAGGTTTGCTCCGAACATATTTTATGCTTCAAACTCAGAAGAAAGTATAGAAAATAGGAATGGAAATATAATGGTTTTTGGGGGATCTTCTCTGCAGTCGGGATCTGGATAATAGGCTAAGTAGGAGAGGAAAACAAAACCTCGGAATTAATAAATTGAGTGAGATGAGTGTGGAGGGAAAGAGAAGAGGCAGAGTGGGGAAAATACTAACATTTTATGGTAACTGACAGCTCTGGTAAGAAGATATTATTAATCAGTCTGTCTATATTATTCATTGATAGACAAGCTAATACACACAGTGATGATGAGAGACTATTGGCCCAAATTAAGTGCAAAGACAAGATTCTGATGTATTCAAATATTTCCAACTACTCATGTAAATGTTCTAGATTGGGAAAGTTTCAAAGTGATTTGTGTAATAATACTGTGTAATAATAGAGTCTGCTTTTTATGAGCCCATTTTTGTCATAACTAGAATAGAATTGTGTGGCAGTTATACAATAATTTGTCCAAAATAGCTTCGTTTAGATACATTTAGACTTCAAAAGCTTACTGTTGTCTTCATGATCATTAATTTTAAGATTATATTTTTTTAAATTTATTTATGACACACAGAGAGAGAGAGAGAGAGAGAGAGAGAGAGAGAGAGAGGCAGAGACATAGGCAGAGGGAGAAGCAGGCTCCATGCACCGGGAGCCCGACGTGGGATTCGATCCCGAGTCTCCAGGATCGCGCCCTGGGCCAGAGCCAGGCGCCAAACCGCTGCACCACCCAGGGATCCCTTAAAATTATAAAAGGTGCTAATCATGAGTTTTCATATTTCAACTTCATTTCTATATAAGAGCTTTGAATTCTCCTTTAATCAGGTAGCAATTGGACTGCACCCACCTTTATTGTAATGAGCCCATAATAATGAGTTGCAGATCATTACAGAATATATCAAAATAAATACAAATTGCAACTTTTTTCCATAACAATTATATATTAAAATTCCTTTCTGATGACTTTTGACAGAAGGACTTGCTTTCAAGGTGTCTTTTTGAAAACAAATAAACAAAATAAAAAAAAACAAAGTGTCTTTTTGCAGATATTGGTATAGATGGTACAGTTTGTACAGTTACATAACTGAGTATGTATTAAACATCAGAACCTCAAAATTGGGAATGGGCTTAATGATGGTCTACCATTGGTTAAATACGATAACATTTCAAAAGCAAGGGTAAAGTGGGAGAAAAAATTAATGTATAGCCACAAATCCAAGCTAACAGAAAAATATTCATAAGAAAATTCAAATTGACAAAATATAAATATTTTTTAGTTTAAAATACATCTCGGTTTAGGAATTATTTACCATTCTATATACACCTTACAAAGACATAAAAATAAAAGAAATAATAGTTTAATAACATAAACTCATGTGAATTATACTACTTCCATGTTAGCCAGGCAAGTCTTTTTTTTTTTTTTTTTTTTTTTTTTTTTTTTTTTTTGCTAACCAGGCAAGAGGCAAGTCTATGGCCATTGGATTGATATAGCTAGGCCATGACCAATATTAATGACAGTTTCTTTAAAGATTGCTAGTGTATATATAAATTTGGATAAATAAGCTTGCTTTTCTACATTATTTTTTGCCTTTTCAACTAATTTGTGAACATTTCCCTATTTTTTCTGTAACTGATACTCCATAATATTAAATAATTTAATAATCTAGAATTTAAACATTGATGAAAACTATCATTTTTCTCTACATGGAAAAAGAAAGAATCAACATTATAATTTATGGATTGTTAATATAAAAAATTCCAAAAATGATGCAAATAAAGTAAATAGGGGAGATAACCTATATAGAATAACAATAGTATAATTGAAAATCATATTGTCTTCTTGCTGTGAAAGGAAACTCACATTTAACATCATCATGTATAACAAGAAAAAGCAAGTTTATACATTTTATTATTCTACTTAGTTTATATAGAATTGTAAAATATAGAATACTGGTTAATAATTTTTCAGTTAGGTATTAAAAATTAATAGTAGTGCATTACCAATGTGCTTCTCCATCAAATTCTCCAAATTCATATAAACATAAACAATTCTACAGTTGGTTCTCTTTCTACTCTGACTAGTGCTTCCCAGAATTCCTCCATGATTTTGTTTCATAGAAGTGTTCATATTCCTAAACCACTACTTTCAATTTTCTTCTCAGGCCCTTTTATATTTTCCTTGAGTAAAAAAAAAAAAAAAATTATGGTTTCATCTAAAATCTACATGATTAAGTCTTCCCCCTTATGGAGCTCCAAATCCATTTTATTTTCCCTTGTAAACTATTAGAAAGTTTAATATCTGCTTTCTCAAATCTTAAGTTATTATTCACACCTTCAAATTATTCCACAAAATCATTCCCTTTGTGGTGAATATTAGCAAAACCTATAAGTTTTATAGAAGATTTTATTTATTTATTTATTTATTTAGGGATTGATGACAAACCATCCTTCTTAAAAACCCTCTCAAATAGATATTTAAAGATAAATAAATAAATAAATATAAATAAATGAAAATAAATAAATAAATCTCTTCTGTCTTTTGAACATGAGCTGAACTTTATTAACCCATCCACTTTTTTTCCCAGGACGATGTGCTTTGGGAGAGGCTGACCTTAACATCACTACCCAGAGGGTGGGTCCTAATGATTTAACTCAATCACAGTGGAGCTTGTCAACTTACCAGAAACTGAGTTTGTTATGGGAATAAAAGCACATTAATAAATGAGGCATGAAAACTCTGTTAAGGATCTTCAAAGAAATTATTTCTTCCTTTTTTCCCCCCTTGGAACAGACACACAAAGCTGATAGTCTCGTCTTCTTGTCATTTTTAAATGTGATGCCTAAAAATGTAGTTTTTCAAACATGAGGGTAAACTTATCTAACAAGTTGACAAAGAAGTAAAAGTAATAAGCGGAATATTTAATTACAAAACTAAGCCACTGGATTACTAACCATAGACTTACCACACATTGGGACTTCTTATATGTATTATATCTTTGAGTGTAATTATTTATGTATTTATGAGTAATATTTATTTTTCTTTTTGCTAAGCTTAATTGAAAACAGCCTAATATAAATATCTATGACAGAAAGGTGGGAGTTACCCTCCACACCACCTTAACACCATTCTCCCATTGTTTCCAAAGCTACATTCTATGTATCATTTGAATAAGATATTTCCTTTGTCAAAATCTGTGCTATTTTAGTTTTTAAGAGAAATTTTCTGTTATTACTGAAGCATCCTTTCAAATCCATAGACTTACCCCACTATTATAGCCTATATCCCTTCAAAAAAAAATCAGGTTGTTTAATATGAAGAACTACTTGAGAGTATTATTTTCTTTATTTTTAAATATGACTAATGCTTAGTATGGTCCTGGAAAATAAGAGATATCAACTTTATTCAATGAATGAGAGATTATAAAATAAATTGTGTTACATTTTATAAAGAAAAAACGATTTTCATCTTTTGGCTTTAAAGATAATAGGTATTAGATAAAACATACTGCTATTTTGCAAATACTTTTGTTTTACACCAGGAAAAATTTTTGAATAGATCTATTTTGTTTATGTGCACGTGTAAACTAAATCCTTAAAGTAATAAAACCATTATAGTAGAAAGTAAGATGAAATAAAAGATCTTATATTTAATTTAGGACTCTTCTGCTATTAAATATACAGTGTTCAACTAGGAACTTGTATAAATTTCAGTCTCCATTTAGGTATAATAATGATAATTATACCATGTATAGTTTTATATCAGTATAAAATGAGATGAATTATATTTAACTCCTCTGAAAAAGACTGTAAAATTTTGTGTTATTAAAAGTAAGTATGCCATTATAAAAAAATCAATGTAAATAGCCAAAAACTGCTGTGCCAATAGATGATATTATTATTTGAAGTAATTCAACACATTTTAAGAAAAATAAAACAATGATAATTTGTATTGAATAAACTCAATCAAAATTTTTAAAAGCCATCTCAGATACCAATCCTGTGGACTTCCTCCTCTTCTTCCCAAGCACAAATGAAGTATTTGATTTTATAAAGTGCTAAACTATAAAGAGGTTGTTTGGTGATTTTCAGAGTTGTATTGTAATGAGAACAGATCAATTTCCATCATATTTCTCCTGGGAAGTCATGAATCAATAACAAACTTACTTCTACAGAAAATAACAAATCATTGTTTAAAGGCTAGTTCTTCAGATAGCTCATGAATCATATATGATATGTCATAATAAAAGCAGTAGAAGTGATAGCATTAAAAACATCTCTTGATAAAGTTATTACACAATGCAGTTAAAAATATGGGGCTTTTTGTTTGCTCTAGAGACTTAACTGAGGGAATCAGAAGTCCTTTCAGCTTGAGAATCATTACATGTTACCCATCATGTTCCAGCAAGTTCCTACTAAAGAGAATTTGAAGTTGTTCAACCATGTTAGAGGCACCAGAACTATGTCAGAATTTATTATAGCAAGTTGAAAAGTGTTTCTATAATATTTGACATGTATGTGTTTGTAGATTTAAAAGAAATAGAGAGTGACTAAAGTGGATAAAACATAAAATAAAGGGAGAAAATAGTGTACAAAACAGGAAAAAATGGAAACCAACAAGTGGAATGTTGAACACGAAGCTGTATATGATGATAATCAAAGCATCACAAATCTTTCAAGGAAGGAAGGAAGACAATCTATGTGGTAAAATAATAGCCCAGAAAGTTGGAGAGGAGGCTACTCTCATTCATGAGAAAATATATTAAAATACCAAATGTCAAGACGCCTGGGTAGCCCAGTTGGTTGAGTGCTTGCCTTCAGCTCAGGTTATGATTCCAGGGTCCTAGGGTCCTAGGATGGAGCCCAATATACATTGGGCTTTCTGCTCGGGGGGGGGGGGGGGGGAGTCTGCTTCTTCCCCTCCCTCTGCCTGCCACTCCCCCTGCTTGTGCTTTCTCTCTCTCTCTCTCTCTCTCTCTCAAATAAATGAAAAATAAAATAAAATATTTAAAAACTAAACTAAACTAAATGTCAGTGGAGAATGTCAGTGGAGATGGTCTGGCCAAGACCACTGTGTGGTCGGGAAGGTTGTACGCTGCAAAGGGTCACTTGGTTAAGATGGCTTGTCAAAAAAGTATGGGGCTGTTTCAGTCCTGAGAAAGGGCCATTCTGTAATGAGTTCTGCCCCAAAAAAAGACATAGAGAAGGGGGCCTTCTTCCCCTCTCCCTTTTCCTCCTCCTCTTCTCTCTTTCTTCCTCTTGCATTTCCTTCTTCATCTTCTTCACACAAAGGAATAGAATATGCTTGATATAGATCCTCTACTTTCTCCCCTGAAAAATAGAAATAAGGTTGTAACAAAGAGTGGAAAAAACATTTAAAAGTCAGAAAGTCAAATCAGAACTGTGAGAAAACATGTATTGCTTTGTGGTATGGTCAAGGGTGGGTATAAGATGACTTCAGTATTTCCGTGGATACTTAGTAGTAGTCAGAATGGAAATTGACAAAAGCCAAAGGGATATTTCCATGTATAGTGAAGCTTTATTTGGTTATTACTTTTATGTGGTGATTATAAAGAAAAGGAGTCTTTGATACATAAGATTTTTAACCAGAAAGACTAGTCAGACAATAGTACTATTAGTAGCCAAGGGAAGGGAGACAGAGGAATTTTGTAGGTAATGGCACATGAATCTTATGTTGAAAGAACATATTAAAATACAAAATTAAAACTAAAGCATAGGTTCTGGACCTATCTGCATAAATTTTAGGGTAAACCACCTAATATAAGGCTGAAAAAAATGGATCAACTAACATTTTTTCATTATTTCATTTACCAAAACACCTTTTCTCAGGTCCTTTTATTTTTTTTCTTTTTAAATTTTTTTTTTATTTATTTATGATAGTCACAGAGAGAGAGAGAGAGAGAGAGAGGCGGAGACACAGGCAGAGAGAGAAGCAAGCTCCATGCACCGGGAGCCCGACGTGGGATTCGATCCCGGGTCTCCAGGATCGCGCCCCGGGCCAAAGGCAGGCGCCAAACCGCTGCGCCACCCAGGGATCCCTCTCAGGTCCTTTTAAATACGAGGTATCTAATAATGCCTTAGAAATATAAAAATAAAGACTCTGAAGTGCTATTTGGTAGATATAGATCAACCCTATCACTCACACATAAGTTCACTAAGTCTCTAGTAGAAAATCCACCAAGGATATGGAACATACAGTAGCATTCTGAGATTCAATTCAAAGTATCTTGGGTTTTAATGCATATTTATTTAAATCAATGATATTGTAAATAATGGGCATTGTTAAATTATGAAAAATGTCATGTTCATTAAAGGATTAAAAAGCAATATATGTTTTGAGATGGTCTGGCACCTTCTAACACTTTCAGCCTAGTTTCTATGAGTAAGAAGTTTTAAGTTTAAATCGTTACTTATAAATCTTGAACTTAAAAGTTCATAAATTAGGGTCTTCCTACAATAATTTAAAAATATCCCAAGGCTATGAAAATTTATAAGGAAATACAGGTGTTGTCAACTTGGAATCATTTAACTTATTTTTTTTTTTACTTTATGATGATGTGAAAGTGATAAACATTTAGTAGAAACTGTACTTCAAATTTTGAATTTTGATCTTTTCTCAGGCTAGTGATATGTAATAGAACCTTCTCATGATGCTGGGCAGTGGCAGTAAGCCACAGCTCTTGGTCATCTATATGATCATGAAGGTAAAAAACTGATACACTTATAATTCTGTACCTATACAGTATTCTGTTTTTCACTTTCAGAACAATATTCAATAAATCGCATGAGATGCTCAACACTTTATGATAAACTAGGCTTTGTGTCAGATAATTTTGCCTGAGTGTGGGTTAATGTAAGTGTTCTGTGCATGTTTGAAGTAGGCTAGACTAAGCTGTGATGTTTTGTAGATTAGGGGTATTAAATGCATTTTTGACTTGCAACATTTTCCACTTGATGGTTTTATCAAGATGTAACCCCATAAGTGGAAGAAGACCAGTATATAATAATTAGTGTAATAATGTCCACATGAAAACCTCCCATATTTCTTCTAAGGTAATTTTGTACCTTGTATTTGTACTTTGATTTCAAAAATATTTAATAATATATCATCATCCTATCGAATTATAGTTTTCAATGATTCTACTGGCGTACAAATGGGGAAAAAGGAAAAGGTATCCAAGTATGTAAAAGTTTCTCAATGTTACCACAGCATTTATCATCTATGTCTATGTCTGTGTACTTCAACAGGACCATCATGCCATGCCTTACAAACAGATGTGTAAACATGCATAAACAGATTCTGTCGGGAAATCATTTCAAAATTTGTTAGTACATCTTCTTTCACAGTGGAGTAGAGTGAAAATTGCATTGGTGAGAGCTTTCTAAGTTGATGGACAAGAAAAAGTATATACCCAACTTGTAAACATAGTGCAAACTATACCTATACAGAACAATCTAAAAATTCTTATGAAAAATTCTTATTATTTAATACTGTATTCATCTGTATTTTTAAAATGGAAAGTATGAATGTACAATCAATTTGAGCTTACATTTTATAGTGATTAAGGTAAAATTACTCTTGTTAACCCCTGGAAAAACAAAGGAATTCATTACATATTTGAAGTTCTTTCAGTTTTCTATTTCCTTGATGATAATAATATTTAGATTCTTATGTGATTTCTATACTATATCTTTAAAATCAGATTATACTGAAGCAGTGAAAACAAAAGAGGTGCAAGTCTCCTTGAACACTGTACCAGAATGATATAGAAATTTACTTATAGTTTTGTGCATTTGCTTGTTTGCTTTTTTGTTTCAGCACATTATAAGATAAGGAATTGGGTCTATTTGTTATGATATTGTAATTCTTGCTTAAGAATGTGTTGACTTATCTAAATTTCACATCAATTCCACTGGTAATTTACTTATCTCTTATAAATTTTAACAATAACAAAAAGCTATAAGCTTGAAATAAAAAATGTTCATACTTCTTTAAACCATTTGTAAGCACTGACAAGTTTTCTTATTGCAACATGTTAACACAATCTAATTGTGAAAAATACATCTCAAAGCATAATAAGTTTTTGGGGATATTATTGTGCATTGATTTTAGATTGCTAAAAATATGGTTTCACTTTAACAATGTTTGATTCAATAGCAAGTCACATTCAAAATCTAAGGTGTTTTATTCTGCCCATTTAATGTCTGCCAACTAGAAATTTATTCCTTAATGATGATGAATGGACAAGAACTCAATTACAAATTCTAAATAAATATCTTGTGTTATATCCAGAATAAAATGCAGTGTTTAGAATAAGGTTGACAGTACATATTGGTGGATAAGATAACTAATTTTTTAAAAAGATGTTATTTATTTATTTATTCATGAGAGATAGACACAGACAGAGAGAAGCAGAGACATAGGCAGAGGTAGAAGCAGGTTCCATGCTGGGAGCCCAATGTGGAACTAGATCCCGGGACTCCAGGATCATACCCTGGGCTGAAGGCAGACGCTCAACCGCTGAGTCACCCAGGCATCCCAACTAAATTATTTTATATAAAATAGAAATAATATGTCAAAATTTAGGTAAACTATGTTGAGCCTGTGAGGAGAAGAACATCAGCAAGTTGTCAAGTTATGTAATATATATGTTTTGGGATAAATTTTATTTTTCATTTCTAAAAATATTTCATTAATGATGCTTGATTTCTTTCTGTACTGATGTTTATTTATTTATTTATTTAGACTGATGTTTAAAACAAAAAAGATATTTGGATAATCAGCATTCCTATTAAAATACATAAACATGAAAATATTCTAGAATTGATCACTTTTTAATTTTATACACCACTATTAATTTCAAAACTGCAAGTCAAACATATTTCTGAATAAAGTGATGAAATAAAGATACCTTCAATATATTCTCCTTTCTAAAATGAGTTGAATATAACAAAAATACATAAGTAAGTCTTAAGGTATGCATGTGTTTGGAGCCAAATAAGGTAGGATCCTGAAGGGACAAATATTTCTAAAGATCTTGTCTCCTATACAAAATCCTATAGAAGCTATGTAGTACAATGCTGATTTCTTACCTGAAATAGTATGTAAAATTATCTTTCAAAGGCATCTTGGAAGTACACTATACATTGAAATATAGGGAAAGAGTCATATTAAAATTATGAACCTGACAAATCTGCCATATTTATAATGATCAGAAAAGCAGAAGCCCCACTCCAGATATTCCCCAACTTTTGGAAGGGCTGGAGATAAAAGGAGATTAAAAATCAAACAAACCAAAACAAACCTTTAGTCAATTACAGTGAAGTGTTTAAAAGAAAGTAAATTTTAGAATTTATTAAATTATATAGTTAAAACAATGTGAATACATAATGAGTTCAGTAACTAAAGATTGCATAGTTGCGTAATGACATTAGTTGGATTAATCACAAGAACAAATAACTAAATTACTAGTTCAACTTGCAAAGTAGAATGTAAGGAATTTTATGATCCCAAGTGGATCTTGAAAGTTAAATAAAAAACTGATTCTGATCCTTCTGAATTCAAAATGTTAAGTGAGTTGATGATCTTACCAGATTGCATACATGAAATTGATTATTGTATTGATTAGGAAGCATACAGCTCCAAGAATTTGCTCTGTGAGGAATTTGGTTTACTCAGAGTCCTTAAATTCCCCAGCCTCTGTCTCCACTGAGTTCATTTTGCAAGAAGCAGTAGCAATGCTTCCCTTGAAAGATGAATTCAGTCCTTAGTTTAATAATTCACAATTCCCTCACCTAAGGAAGCTTCTTTGCAGTGGAAAGCTGATTCTCCTCATGCTCCACTCCTCATGGCCTCGAGGATTCTCATTACAATCTGATAAATGCCTGCCTCTAGGAGAGGTATAAACACGAGAAGCTAAAACACAAACTTTAGAAAATTACTAACTGCGCAAATAAATTCTAAGGATGCTAGGAAAAAAAGAGAATATTATAATTTTACACTGGAGTAAATTTCTTTTTAAATAAGTGCGTTTTCCCACAACCTGGATTCAGTGGACTGCTATGGTTTTAATTGCTCCATTATTTACTTCATTGGCTAACTGGAACATGGCCTCAAAGACTAAGATGAGAAAATTAAAGAAAAAAATAATTAGAGAAAGCAGAGATTTGAGGATATAGTCACCTGTGCCCAAACTTGTCACCTCTTTGAAGAGAGAGCTGAAAGCTTATCAATCTTGAGGAAAATACTACTAAAAACACTAGTTTCTATATATAGAAGTTTATGATGATAGGGTTTATGATGCTGTTGGGAGATGGTGTTATTGAAAGCTGTTCCCAGATTTTAGTAGGAAAAGATGGCACAGAGCAACAGAGATCGCATACTTGTACTACAGTGCCCAAAGCAGTAGATTCCAAAAGAGGTGGGGCTAATTAACTAGAAAGATTATATCAAAAAGAATCTTTAATGTTGCTTAATTGTGCACAGGGGCCTAGACTAAAATAAATGGGCAGCTCACTTGGTTTTCTTTTCATTGGTATCACTAAAATTATTCCAGCCATGTTAACATGTTCTTTATTGCAATTAATTTCCACTTAAACCTCTGGGAATATATTTGGACTGGCTGAGGTTGTTATTGTCTCAACTCTACTAAGAAGGTTGGCTGGGAAGGTCAGAATCAAAGCCTGGAGTTACAGCCTCTTACATACTATTTAGAATTAAGTGAGTTCAGGGACGCTAGTTGGCTCAGTGGTTGAGCATCTGCCTTTGGCTCAGGGCTTGATCACGGGGTCCTGGGATCAAGTCCTGCATATGGATCAACACAGGGAGCCTGCTTCTCCTTCTGCCAATGTCTTTGCCTCTCTGTGTGTCTCTCATGAATAAATAAATAAATAAAATCTTTAAAAAAAAGTGGAAGGTTCCCTCCAGTTGCAAAAAAAAAAAAAAAAAAAAAGAATTAAGTTAGTCCACATATTCAGGATCCATTGAAAGAAGAAAATATTTGGCATATTTGAGATTGCTTCTTAAAATAATCTCATAAAAAATAAGAAATTTTATCTTGTATTACAGATTAATATGAATACACAGTGAAAGATTATACAATTAGTTTACAATGTTAGTACTCATTAGGGTGAAATCTGCTCTCAAAAATAATATATAATAATAAACTTGGTTCCAGAGTTTCTCCCTGATTCTCATGAACTATATAGTCCACGTTTCACCTAGAATCATGAAAGAACAACTTATCTATTTATAGGAGTGTCAGAAAGCTATCACGGTTGCAACAGTTATAATGTATGTCCATTTTGTGATCCAGTGATAGAATCACTGAAGAGAGCTAAAATATAGTGGTATTTTTATTCAAAGCAAAATGAGAGTAGTGAACTAAAAATCTATGTAAAAGAAAAAGAATCTTAGCCAAAAAAAACCTCATTTAACAATCTTCCTCTTTACTCTCTACATGTAACATACATATAGGGAATTCTTATGTCAATAGAGAACAGGATAGCCAATGGTAATCTTAAACTGTGTTGTTTATGGAAGTGTTTTTCATTCTGAGGGTGGTAAAATATTAGTGATAAATAAAAGTTTATTTGATCCCACTATGTAGTTTTACATGGAATTACTGAAGTAGATTAAAATAAAATAGAATAGATTCAATAGAATCACTATGGTACATTTGATATTTTAAATCTTCATTGGAATATCAGAAATAAACTCTATTATTAATTGTGACTATGAAAAAAGAGTTTTCCCCCAAGTTATGCAAGTAATTCCTATTGTATGTCAAAAATAATTTAGATTTTTTTTTAATTTAAAATATTACCCTGCATATGTTAATTTGATTTCAGAACTAAATAGTGACAACTAATCAATAAAAAATAAATGAATATTGATGTTGTAAGACTTTTTCAATACTTAATTCATAGCAACCTTAAAGCAAGCTAGGCATTGTATATAAGGAATCAATATGGTGATATGGAAATTGTAAGGCTAAGATCTTGTACTTTAAATTCTTACTGTGATGAATAGTTGTTAAATATTTATCCCTTGATGATTTACTTCCTTGATTAGTTTGCAAAACTTATTTCACTTTAAAAATGAGCAAACTGAAATTATTGATTTCCTTTACTTTGGATTTTACAGACATTCACTAAAGCTTGCAGGGGGGCGGGGGGCGGGGAAGAAGAGAAAGTGATCATCTAGAAAAAAAACAGGTGGTTTCCCCTGTAAGTCTGCATAGAGAAGGAATGGAGAAAGATGTCCCATGCAAATGGAAATAAAGAAAATGCTGGTATATCTTCATTCATATCATACCCATTCATGCAAAATGGGCTTTAAGAGATGCCTGGGTGTCCCTTAAACAGTCCCTTAAACTGCCAAGGGCAGTTAAGTGTCTGCCTTCAGTCCAGGGCGAAATCCTGGAGTCACGGGATCGAGTCCCACATCGGGCTTCCTGCATGGAAACTGCTTCTCCTTCTGCCTATGTTTCTGCTTCTCTATGTGTGTGTGTCTCTCATGAAAAATAAATAAATAAATAAATAAATAAATAAATAAATAAATAAATAAATAAATAAATAAATTATAAAATCTTTAAAAAAATAGAATTGGGGTTTGAATCAGTTGGAAATAACTTAATCTCAATTTAGGTTAATTTTGCTAATTATGCTAACTTGCTAATGTGCTTTTTGAAAGCAATAGAACCAACTCTGACCAATTTAAGCAGTGCATTAATTCATTAAATATGAACTGAGAGGCACATGGAATATCCAGAAATGTAAGGGAATCAGCAGTATAAGCTAAGCATCCAGAAACAATGCCCATAAGGATGCCTCACAACATGTTCTGGGAATGGCAGAGGCAGCTCATCATAGTTTGCAACAGCCTCTAGAACCAAATGGGATCCATACAGCTCATGTTCTTTATTGCAATTAATTTCCACTTAAACCTCTGGGAATATATTTGGACTGGCTGAGGTTGTTATTTTCTCAACTCTACTAAGAAGGTTGGCTGGGAAGGTGCTATAAATTTGTTTCCGTTGTCTGAAATAGATTTATCTCATAAAGTAGGTGATTATCCTCAAATAAGAAGGACTGGATGAGTTGAGAGCACAGCATATGCCCACTGGGGACTATGAAAAATGCAGAGTCCTTAATTCCAGTAACATTTTCTTAGAAAAGTTTACAGTAATTCATATTTTTAAAATATGTTATTTATTTATTTGAAAGAGTGCAAATTTGCACATGCATGCAGGGGGAGTGGCAGAGGGTGAAGGAGAAATATAGAGAATCTCAAGTAGACTCCATGCTGAGCATGGAGATCATGACTTGAGCCAAAACCAAGAGCTGGACATTTAACTGAGTGAACCATCCAGGTGCCTCAGTAATTCATATTTTTAACTTGGTCCAAGCCCCATAATATTCAAAGAAAAATGCTTTAGGACACCTAGGCACTGAATAACAAATGTTTCCCTCTAGAAAGTGATTTTGAAAGGTTCAGAGTTATTGTTTTGTTACCAAAATCATCAAATGTCTTGGCTCTGTTTTCTCTATTTAAGTTAAATTAAAATCTTGTTTTCTTCATAATTATTTGAAACAGGTCCTTCTTTTTCAGTTAGAATTTTTTTTGATATTTTGTAATCTTTGGCTATTTGATCAAAATGAAATAGTTCCAAGAATTCTTTTGTGAGAGAGTCTACTTAATATCTCACTCAATGGATAATGCTATATCCATATAATGGATAATTTGTATAATCATATACTTTATTTTGAATATGTGTGATAATTTATTTATATTTTATACCTATGCTCTTCAATTGTTGGTGCTAGTCAGTGTTTTTGATTGTGAATCCACATTTATGACATTTTAAACTATTTGAAAAATTAATCCCTATATTATTTAAATAGAGGGTATTTGAAAAATGAGGTTTGACACTAATGTACTAACTCCTTCATTGACTTCGAAAAATAGATCATGTTATCCTAGTGTTCCACATACTTGAGAAGCTGGTCCTGTTCCAGTAAATGTTTCTGACATTCACTGTAGTTTAATGGATACCTCACAATGCTACGTGTCATGCAACTCATCTCCTGGCCTTTCCCAGGAAGTTTCTGTCACCATGTTGCTGGATTTACTCAATCCCACCATGTGGGACTCAAGCGACCGTGTCTTTGAAGCTGCAGACTCCAGAAAGTTAGGAAGAGAGTGCCAATGGCCTTCAGTTGTCACTGGTTCTCTTGCATTCTGTGGCTCATGCCAAAAATGCTTGCTTGCCTCAACAACTGGGGATCAGCTTTCAGCAGAGGCCTTATGAAGACCATTTTACATAATTCAGAAATATGAAGAAATTAAATCCTATAGGACAAGTGTTGATTTATGAGAAACAGAATGTGGGAAGAAATGAACAGATACTTATTTTTTTCTTTTACTTGTTCCCCTTAATGGAATAGTCCACATGCAATTTTTCCAAATGTCTTCTTGTGAGTGCTCCTGCATTATGTACCAAGTGGTTATATGCCCTGTCCCTGCTTCCTTGCTAGATTTCCCTTTTTTCCCCTTATTCATTCTTCCCTGAGATTACAACCAGCGGTTTTCTAGGGCAGCCTAGCTAATATATTCTTCATTAGAACTGAATTATATGTATCCATATCTGTTTCAGAAATTAAAAGGAGAAAAAGAGAACTGTGGATAATACTATCAGTTTAGGGGAACAAATTCTAAATTTATATGTCAAATCCTTCCTCTTATGAGGTGAACTATACATACAGAAATGTATAAATTTCCTACTTAGAAGACAAACATGTATCTGTAGTTCAGAAACTCCAAAACTGAGTTAGCTTTTCACCCAATCTCCATTTTTATTTCATATTGCATTGAGAACTTTGTTAAAATATATTTAAATTTGGCTCTAGTACCCTGTCTCATGTCTTCAAGAAAGATGCATCCTTACATTTATACCAATATAAAGTAGTGTATATTTTTAATGTTATATTTGTACTGGGATTCTAATTATCCATCTCCACTGAATTGTCACTCTCATCATTTAATTCTAATCCCAATCATCTTCCCCAGAGTTGTTCTGATCCTCTGTCTTCTAAGTATCCTAATATTTGAAAACAGTTCACTTCTCTAATTTCCTCCAAATTCCAATTGAATATATATGTTTTTATAAATGCAAAATACATTTGAAAAAATCATAATTGTTGATTTAAAGGACGGGGTATAGTTGGTCACAGTATACTCATAATAGTATATTGTTTAGACTGTCAGCCACTTGTGTTTTAGGGGATCTGATTTCCTAGACTTCTCAAATGGCTCCAACTTCATACTCACTGAGATTTCTCAAGCTGTTTTAATTAATCAGACACTAGTCTAATGCTCTGCTCATATCCCTTGCTTAATTATCACAATACAACACTGAAGCACTTTGACTATTTTCATCTGACTGATGACAAAAGTGAGGCACAGAGAGGTTAAATACCTTCCCAAGGCCATAGCAGCTGTATAGGGAGTAAGTGGGCTTCATGACCAGGCAGTCTGGCTTTTAAAATCGTAGGCATTAGTCAGAGTGGGTTTTTTGTTTGGTTGTTTATTTGGCTAATATCAAGCCTTGGCCTCATGACTGGATTTCTTCATTAGCAAAAATGAGGACAATAAAAGCTTCCTCACATGATTTTTGACATAATTAAGTAGAATGAAACTCATAAAAGTGTCCAGTCTTACAGCATAATGGTAGTTTCAGTATTTACTAATAGTACTTTTAGTATGAAGTCATTCTAAAGAAAAAAACCTGAGATATAAAGAAAGGTTTATGTATAATGAAATTGAAGACAGTTTCATGGTTATAGTGAAAATGAGAAACAACTTAAATATAACCTAAGAAAATGGTTATAAATAAGTTGTGGTACATCAAAGAAACAGTAGGCAGCCAGTAATATTATCTTTTAAAAAATATTTAATTCCAGGGACACCTGGGTGGCTCAACGGTTGAGCGTCTGCCTTTGGCTTAGGGCGTGATCCCTGGATCCAGTATTGAGTCCCACATCGGCTCCCTGCGAGGAGCCTGCTTCTCCCTCTGCCTGTGTCCCTGCCTCTCTCTGTGTGTCTCTCATAGATAAATAAAATATTAAAAAAAATTAGTTCCAGGGCACCTGGGTGGTTCAGTGGGTTAAGCATCTAACTCTTGATTTTCACTCAGGTCATGATCTCAGGGTTTTGAGATTGAACCCAGCATTGGGCTTCATGCATAGTTGGGAGTCTACCTGAAGATTCTTTCTCTCTCCCTCTGCCCCTCCCCCCACTCTCCCTTTCTCCCTAATATAAATAAATAATCTTAAAAAAATTAAAAATGTAGTTCCTTTGGAAATGTTTATAACATATGAAGTGGAAAAAAGAATAAAAGCTGTGTGGAAACAATTATATACCAACACACTAAATATATGACTTTAAGGAACTGTTCATTGTTACCACTGATTATTTTTTGGTTGATGGAATTATGAATTTGTTTTCTTTTTCTTTGTACCTTTTGTATTTGTCAAATTCTCTGCAATGGATATATCTATCAGTTTTATGTCAAAATAAGCCATATTTTTATATACATTAATTTACATTTTTATGTATGCAGAATATTAGGAGAAAAGTGACATTGTATATCCTGATTTCGCTCCTTAAATGTTATATCATTATGTACATAATGAAAATACTCATATTTAAAAATTATTAAAACATTTTAAAAATCTAATATTTGCTAATAATGCATAAGTTCTTTTGAAAGACCTTTTCTTTTCTATGCCTTTCAAGACAAGTATACTCCTCAGATAGCCAAATTGTAGCACTACACAAAAACTGCCCTTAGCAGTTTTCATTAAGTAAACCATTCTGCTTTATTTTCTGCTCTAAGCCATGCTAGAGTTTTTTTTTTTTTTGATAGAAATACTATGAGGCTTAATTAATAATTATGAAGTATTTAATCCCTCTCAAATGCATGCAAGACTTATAAGAATTATAATCAACATGTGAATCCAAATAAAGTATTACCATAAGCAAACATATTAAATAATTGCATCCTTGTCTCTATTACATGACAAAATTGTGAATTTTGGTATTTAGCATCCCTTCCAACTTTTAAGCCTGAGGAAAAGTTCTCTTTTCCCTTAGTGCAACCTGTGAGCGAGGAACCTCTGTTCTTTCACTTGGCTTCTCATCTACCAGCAGGACAGTGTGTTTCTTCACAACATGGTAGGTCAGCTCTGAAACAGTGGAGATGAGCAAATGCTGCAAGGCTTAAGCTCTGGCCTCAGAAATCAAATTTTATCATTCTCCCAAAAGGCAGTTACAAGCCTTGCTTGGATTCAAGGAATTGAGAAATTGACTCTCCTTCTTGCAGTGAGAAGTAGCAAAGTCATACTGAAAAAGAGCAGGTAATTATTATAGCTATCTTAGAAAATATTCTCTCATTGTATCTACATTTCCACAGCACTCTCCTTGAGCCTACCAGAGAAAAGTGGGACACTACTTTTTCAAATGTTGCTTTAAGAGATCTCTTTATGTTTCATATTTTTTCCTGGCACCCACCGTTCCCAGTGAGAAGGGAACTCTGGGAACAATAAATAACCTTCCATACAGTAAGGGTTCAGTTCCATGCACCTTTCTATGAAAAAAGCAAAAAGTAGCTGAATATTTCCATTATGCAGAAGACAAAACACACAGGCACTAAAAATGCAAAAGTATAGCAGTGAATATTTACTAAGAGACTAACTTATGGTTTTGTTTTGTTTTGTTTTAGTTTATGTTTAACATTAGTAAAATTATTATAAAAGTATTTAAAAACTAAACTTACATCATGTTCTTTGTCCTTAGGTTAGCATCCATGTAGTTGACAAACATAATTAATATAGATTCAAATTATAGAACAATTCATATATAATAAATGCAAAAATATGCACGCAATTTAAAAAAACACTTGGTTTGGATTATCTCAGTTACTGAGAGGTAAAGTACTTTCTTTTTTGTGCACAAAGTAGAACTTTAATATAAAAGATAATTTAGATTTGAATAGTTTGTGGAGAATGTGAATTAAATTTCATAGGAGAATAGCCAGAGATAAGTAAGATAAAAAAGGTTATTTTAGAAACAAAAATATATTTGAGTCTATATGTAATACCATATTTAACAATTTTGTACTGACACCATAATAACAACAATTGACAAAGTGATCCCACTATTTATCTGGTTGTTCAATCTAGAAAGGTAGTGCCTGTCCCTAATTCCTATCTTTTAAACACCACCTTCACACATGTATCTAAGAGCAATAATCAACACTTAATTGAAAACTTTCTATCTACCTTTTCAGATCAATGTCCTTGTCTAATAATTGAAATAGCAGTATATTTGTTGTTAGCCTAAATGAATGGTCATAAGTAAGGCCCTTAGAATATGATGTGGTATTTAATAATATTTAAGTAAATGTTAACTACTGTTGTTATTATTAATATTTATATTACAATTATTCTTCTGTACTAAATTCATCCACTTATCTCCATCTACTAGAACTACTTAATTCTAAAATACTGTCTTTTTTTTTTTTTGCCAAATCAGTTTATAAAGGCCCCTCTCTCAGCTTCCACTTCTGACTTTTAATATACATTTTTCAAAAAACAGTGAGTTTTTTATGTCAATGTAATGGAGTTTTCATGTCAGTTATTTCTGATAAAAGTCATCTTTTATTTTTATCATTGTCATGTGTTTTAGATTTGACTTCTTATAAGATTTGCTCTTTGTCTTTAGTTTCCAGAATTATTTGTCTATCTGTATGATAGACAGACCCCAAAGTGATCCCCATGGTTCCTGGCCTCCTGATGTTCACATTGTTTGTGTATTCTTATCCCCATGTGTCTGAATAGGATCTCTAACTTGCTTCTAAATAAAAGAATATGCAAAGGTGATGAAATTGCACTCTCCTGATGAAATTTGATTAGGTTACACTATATGGTGAAGGTAATGGGATGGCATGCTTATGATTCTATTATGTTAGAAAAGACTCCATCTTAGCAGACTATGACTGGAGAGTCTCCAGGCAGGTTTCATGCAGTAAGGGTAAGTGGCGATGTTGAGGGAGTCCAAGGGGCAAGCAATTGTCGATTGCCTTTAGTAGTTGCATTCAGCCTATAGCTGAACGCAAAGAGCTGGGGCACATTCTTACAGCCACAGGAAATTAATTCTGACAACAACCTGAATGAGCTCAGTGGTGGGTTATTCCCCAATCAAACTTCCAGAAGAAAATGTAGCCTGTTACACTGATTGTAGCTTTATGACACCCTTAACGAGGATCCAGTTAGCCCAGGCCGACACTCTTGACCCTCAGAAATTGTGAGGAACTAATGTGTGTTTCCTACACTGATAAGGCTGTAGAATATCTATATCCAGAGCTGCCTCGAATTTAGTACTTTATTTTGATTATGATCTACCTTGCTGATCCTTTATGAGGGAATAAGAACCAATGCTGACTATATAATCTCTAAGTATGTTTGGAACTCAGATGTTATCTGTTTAATTTCCTCTTATTCCCATTTCTTTTATTACATTCCACAAACCTTCCTGAAGCTACCTGACAGAAATTACACTTCAGCTGAAGCACACATTTTTATGTACTTGTTTTTAAACTTTCACTATGCTGAGTATAATTAGTTATGTCTTACAAATAGATAATATCATTAGAAAAAAAGCAGTATTTTTTTTCCTACATCACATCCAGAAGTGGGTGGAGTTTGTCTCTACGGGCCCCAATTATTTAACTCAAACTTCATGTTAATTAGCAGAATG
Source organism: Nyctereutes procyonoides (assembly GCF_905146905.1). Lineage (NCBI taxonomy): Eukaryota > Metazoa > Chordata > Mammalia > Carnivora > Canidae > Nyctereutes > Nyctereutes procyonoides. The sequence goes on from NW_026575130.1 coordinate 2,838,754, forward strand.
CAATATTTATAATTAGGAAATTGAATACAAAACCTAGAATAGGACACATAGAATGATGATAACACATATATATGGTGCCTTGACTTCTGGATTTATAAAGAATTTGCATTAGAGCTTATTTAAGATCTTTAATTTTTTTTAAACTAAACTATTTTATGACCCCATTAAAAAAGCTCATGACTTGTGTTAAATAAATTCAAATCCCTATGATTTCCAAGTTTTAAAAATGTTCAATAAGAATAAATGTACACTTTTTAAAAATACAAAAGAGGAATGAATAAATAAGTGTAAAAATAAAATTATTCTGGTGCCAGATTAAAAGGATTTTGCTCTGTGTTTATACCCATATTAAATTTTGTTGAATACCTCTAAAATTTCTCACCTTTCAAAAAATGATTGCTCACTCATATTTTTGCTGGAAAAAAAATAGTTATCTTACAACAGAGTACCCTCCAATAACTAGAAAGAGAGCATCATTATTGCAGTTCTTATAAATGAATAGTTCATTCCTTTAGCAAATGATAACTTCATCTGACCATTTCAGCGATCTCCTGTGGTAATCTTCAGTGAATGCTGTCCAGTATACCAATTCCCACTCTGTCACTTATGGCCTAATAAAGTATTAAGTACTGGAAACTCCATTTCTATTCATGTTTTTTTTCCTAATTACAAGGGCATAAGAAGATATTAAAAAGTAGCTCAGAGGTGTCTAAACAGCTTATGGCAGTTTTAAAACTTTTTAAAAAGTAGTTCCAATTTTTTAAAGTTTTATTTCACATTCATATTCTGGCCATCCCTATATGTTCTTGTATAAGCATGGAATACTACTTGTATAACTACAGAACCTATGCATGTAATTCATATAAAGATTCACATCTTTGGTAGTATTACTTCTCCCTCCATAGAAAATCAACTTAAGATTTCAAAGCACATCTTAAAGTTTATGAGCAGCCACATAGGATTAATATCAAAATGAGCAAACTTCCTACACTTTACCACATTCCAATCTCAAAATTCTCACAGATGGAATTGAGATGTGTCTTTCATAAATGACCACTTCATAGAAACCTGAACTTTGAGGCAATTAATTAATATACTAAATTATTATAAAGTTACAGCATTCACATCAGATTTGGAGTACAACCAACCTAATAATTTTGATGTACTTTTTTAACGAGGAAGATTTTGGGAAATGAGACATTAGGTCATAAAAATCAGCACTCATTTTCAAAATAAAGAACTTAAGCTTAAAAAAAACTTAAGCTTAATAAAGATAGTTCTTTACACTGATTATTTGAATTCATCATTAAAAACTTCAGCAAGGCAGAAAAATTTAAAGTAACAAACAATAAAAATTTTACACTATGTGATTGGTTGTATTAACTCCTAAGATCACAAATCATGCAACAGTAATAGTCCTAAAATACAGGATCTATAAATAAATACAAATTAAACAAAGTTTTTTATGTAAATGTTATATAGATAAAATGGAGGATTCCAAATTAGGAGATTTTCAAAATCTATTACTCTGAAAGTAAGTTATGAATGGGCAGAAACAGATTGAGATGAAGTATAATACCAAATAGTTGATTTTTAAAAAGATTTTATTTATTTACTTGTGAGAGAGCAAGAGACAGAGCACAAAGGGGGAACAAAAAGATAGGTGGGCAGATCTCAGGACTCTGAGATCATGACTTGAGCCTAAGTCAAGACACTCAACCAACTAAGCCATCCAAGTGCCCCCCCAAAAATTGATTTTTAAATGTGATTCTGGAATATAGATTTTCCCATAAAACATAGAGTTAAAGTTGGAATTCAGAATTATTATAACACAAAAAACTATGTATTCTACCCATATACATTTTCCATGATACATAGGGTAAGACATATGAAATTTATAATTAAACTATATCTAGTTGAAATGCAGTATGATTGAAGTATATAAAATAACTATAGAAATATATTAACTATGGATAGTGCATGCTTCTTAAATGTTATACCAATCCAATTAAACAGAGCCTCTTGCTCCAGAGGGCCCCACTTTTGGGTTTTTTTGCTCTGTAGTAGTCATCTTGAAATTCTTAATTTTATTTTTGAATTCCTAAGTGATACATTTTTAAAGTGAAGTTCTATGAGACAATGGATCATGCACCAGGGACCTGGAACTTTAACCCATATGCCATATTACATCCTGTCAACTGCCCAATTCCCTGCAATGGGTTCTTAGCCACCTGCTCCTTGTGCCCCCATATCCTAAGCCCACCTGACCCATGTCATACAATCTCTACCCACAATAGCTGCTGCCCTCCACTTGCAGTGGTAATTGGACCACATCAGCAGATTGTGGGAAAACCTTTATTTTTGCCATTGCTTTATGCTCTTGGTGGGGGCCTGCACACAGTCTTGGGAAGGACCAAGACTCCCCACACTCCATGGCTTCAATTATAGGGCAAGGTGACAGGTATCTTCTCTTTGAACTGTAAGCCCTAGATTGTGTTCAGCAAGCAAGCTTATAGGAGCCTATTGACCGGTACCAATCCGAGTACCAACCACATACTGTCATGAAATCCTTGCCTCTTGCTAAGGCCCCACAATTTAATTTTTCACTGACCCTATAAATTATGTAGCCAGATATGACTATGCATGAGTATAAATGCCATTAAACAGTTTTAATATGAAAGTTTTTTTTTATCCCCCACTACTCCTTTTTTTTTCTACCCTGGTGATTATTTTGAATTTCAAACCCAATTGTGTCAGTCATCATTGGATTACTAGAAGTTTATCTCAGACCCCTTTTTCTACCTCCCTCACCACACACACATTCCTCTTTACCCTAAGCCTTTTCTCAGTAACTTGTATTCAACCTAATATCTATAGTCCCACTCTGTTGTAGTCATTTGCTAATTTCTCTGATAATCATGCACCAAACAGCTATATACTCAGGGTCTCCTATCTTTTATTTTGTTATATTTACACTTTTCAATCACTGGAAGAGTGCCTTGCCCCATTATACATGTTGAACATTATCTGGTGGAAACTCTTTTGTATTTAATAATATTCCCATGCCAGCTTAAGAATCCCAAGTAGACTTGTAACATTTCAAAACACGAGTTTATTATTATTATTATTATTATTATTATTATTATTATTATTTCAGAGACAGAGAGAGATATCATGAGTGGAGATAGGGGCAGATAGAGAGGGAGACACAGGCTCTCCACTGAACCAGGAGCCCAATGTGGGGCTGGATCCCAGGACCCTGGGATCAGAATCTGAGCTGAAGGCAGATGCTTAACTGACTGGGCCACCCCGGTGCTCCTCAAAACACATTTCTTAATACACACATTGCTAAAGTATTTAAAAGTGCATGTCATAGAATCCAAATGCCTGAGTTTGAGAATGCCCTTCATCTCTTAAAGTGTGTGACGTTGGGCAATTGCCTATTCTCATGCTTTTTTCATATAATCCAGAAAATAAGTATTAAACAGATTATGTACCCAATGAGCTTGTTGTGAGCATTAAATAAGCTCATGTGTGTGAAATCCTTAAGTCTACAACTGCAGTGTTGGATATTATGATTATAATATCTGTGAAACAATAACCTGGGCATCAGAAGTGGAAAGAGATGAGAAAAATGTGATCCTATACTTACATTTTTGGAACTCACAATAAATTATGTATATAGACCCAATTGTGATTCTGAAATCAGGCAAGTTATAATGCTACACAAAAGGTACAATTACACGGTGTAAAAGAGGGTATAAATTAAATAAGAGTGGTTTTGAAACACTCTTTGGGAGAAAGTTTAAATATTTCCCCAAATAAATATTAATAGAAGAATTCTCCCAATCCAAAGCAGCAGAGAAATCGTCTGAATCAAGTACACTGGCAAGAACAGGGGCTTTACCAAAAACACTAAAAGGACAGGCCACCTAATATTACCAAAAAAATAAAACATCATGAGCCATAGACAAGAATGTGTTCTCTTCAGTATTATACCTTTATGAAGGAACTAGGCATCTATCCATTGACCACAGTCCAAAAGTTCTTCAGATACTCTGAAGAATGCTTTCATCCTAATCCCCTTTATGAGTGTATTCATCAGTATCATTCATTTCAGTGTTTATATCTCTTCCCAAAAAGTCTGCTCAGGTACGTTGTGTACATAGTGGCAAGTTTCTTTCAAGACTAAGTAGAATTACTACATATGTTTTTTTTCAACAACTCTTGTTTTTTCCCTAATAACTTCGTGTTTTTATCTCTGCAAGCCTAAATTATAACAACAAAAAAATCTCAAACTGGAAAAAATTCTATATGTTCTTTTAAATAAAAACTCCACCATATACATCTTTCACTGTTAGAACTATGTATATATATATATATATATATATATATATATATATATATATATAGTTATTACTTACGTATATATGTAATATGTAGTGAAGATTAAAGCAAGAGTCATTCTCTTATTGGACTGATAATAATAGGATTATATTTCTATATTTGAGCTTCAAAAATTAAAATATAATACAATTAAAATATTTACCACTCCTGCCTCCTTGCCTGTACAGGAAACAACCAATTTATGACAACATTTACCATAAATGGACATATCAGGCCTTAAATCAAATCTTTCATTTTTAGAATTATAGATAGATAGATAGATAGATAGATAGATAGATAGATAGATGTAAATATTATATGTAAATATATAATAATTTCCAATCTTTTTACTGTATTATATACCTGATTTTATAGACTAAATGACTATTTATCCCATAAACTCATTTTTCTACTCAAAGTGTACATAATAATTTGATACCCATATATCAATAATAATGAGAAAGTCTGTTTAAATAAATATTTAAAAAAAATAAACTGCCAAAATAAAATAAAATAAACTGTCAGTAAATTTTCATCATAAAAGTTTATTATTAGAAGGGACCTATAGAGATCATATGATCCAAATTACTCTTACGAAATAAGGAAAATATCTAAAGCTGGATAGGTTTTCAAAATTTAATAAATGATAAGAGAAATAAAAACTGCACTACAAAAAGATAAGATTAAGATGACAAAGGAGGTAATTAACATAAGAGGAAAGTGCAAGTGACCAATAAATGTGTATAAATATTTAAACATTATGTCATGCAACATTTTCTTCAGTAATTGTTCAAATTCCCTACTTGTAGTGTAAAGCAATAAACTATACTAGAAGCTTTTCTTTATAATTTTTAAAATTTGTTTTTGCCCTTGTTAAAAAAAAATCTTTCTTTTTTTTCTTTCTCTCACTCTCTTTTTCCATTTCTTTGTCTCAAAATACTTGCAAGATCTTGGGAAATATTCAACCCAAATATTGTTCACACAATCTACCATAAATTTATAAACATTTAATAATTCATGCAACTTATAAAAATATTTGAAATGCTGGTTATCATTCCAAAAATTTAAAGGCTACAAAGTGATTCTTCTGTCACTCTATACAGTAAAGATAGCCTGCAAAACTGTAATTATCCAACGCATAAAAATCTTGCATTCAGCTAATTATGTATTCACTCAACCTTAGTGAAACATAAGCCTTTTTAAACTAAGTTGAAGAATTATAATAAATATGAAAGGCAAATTTTTCTAAGAATCATCAAACATTGTATCAAAATATTATTTTTCAAATTTGAAATTATAATGGGCTATTAGTATCAATAACAATTCTCTACATAAAAATTTTTGCTTTGGTTTATTATTTTCCTGTCTTGGATCTAATATTTACACCATGCCTTGAAATTTGACTTTCATACATCTAAAATATTGAAAAGAAGACTTGGTCTCAACAAATAACATTATTCTTAATATCAAGCAATGGGTCTCTACTGACATATTATACTTGCTTAATAAAATATATGCTTTTAAACTGTACTAACTACTGAAAGATTTCAACATGTTAACAGCACTAAAATATACCAAGAGTCCTTGAATTTAGTTGGCATTAAGTTTTTCAAGCAGTGACAAACATTATGTATATTTAGAATCGATTCTCTATAAAAATCTCTTGATTACATTATGAAAAGTTTAACCTTCCAAATGCAGCCAGAAAATGGCAAATAAATATGACAGATTAAATGAAGTTTTAAAAGGAACATTCAACATGTTTTATTAACATGTGCTTATACACTGAACACATTTATATTTTCCAAAGGAGAAAAATTCCAAATATCGAAACACTTCTCCATAATTTTCTCTTCTATAAATAGATTCTTTCTTCTATAAGCATTCTGTATGTTGCTCTACACATATATACATACTGAGCTATATAGTTTTATAAATGATAAGTCAAAGAGTGTCTAGTAAAGGATTAATCAAAATAAGGTGATGGATATTTCATTATACACACAAAACTAGCATAAGTGGTTAAGAAAGGCTTGATATGAAGTCCAATCAAAATTATGGAAGAATTTCAAAGTGATCTTTAGCCTGGAGCAATATTTGGAAACGAAAGATTTATTGCCAAAGCACACTCACTGAAAATCAGTAATGTCATTTGTAATTATACTGAGAGTAAATTTAGAGGAGAATATGGTTTTCCTTAATGTACACATCTAGCTGGTAAGTACCTCATTCAAATCAATCATCATAATCAATGTGTAAGGAATGTATCTCTTGAGATCTTGATTTCAATTTTTTTGGATATATATATACCCAAGAGAGGAATTGCTGAATTATATGGTAATTCTATTATTTTATTTGTTTTATTTTTTTAAGGAACCATTATACTGTGGCTGCACTATTTTACATTTCCACCAACAGTGTATAAGAGTTCTAATTTCTCTACATTCTTGCTGAAATTTTTGTCTTTTTGAATTCCTGTCTGTAAACCCTGGGCCCTGAAGGGTTGGAGGACCTCATTTCCAAAGGGAGTGAAAACTTGACAAGGTCAGCAAGATCCCACTAAATTATAAACTATGTAAGGTAGGCTACCACTTGGACACTTCAGACTCCTTAGTGTCTGGGGACAAGCAGGTTAGAAGGGATTCATCATGCTGTCAGGGGAAATTAATTCTGATAAGGAGAAGGGAGAGCTGTTGCTACACATCAGGGTAAAGAAAAAATACATAAGGAATTCAAAGTAATCCACCTGGGTGTCTCTGGGTGATTCCTTGCCAAATTGAGACAATAAATGAACAAATGCAATAACTAAAGCCAATGAAAAATACAGTTACAAGGGACACAGACTCCTCAAGAATGAGGACTTCATTATACTACCAAGTATTCCACCAAGACGAACAGAATTGCTAGCTGAAACAAGTCGTATTTATTTATTTTTTTTATTTTTATATAAATTAATTTTTATTGGTGTTCAATTTACCAACATACAGAATAACACCCAGTGCTCATCCCGTCAAGTGTCCCCCTCAGTGCCCGTCACCCATTCACCCCCACCCCCCGCCCTCCTCCCCCTCCACCACCCCTAGTTCATTTCCCAGAGTTAGAAGTCTTTATGTTCTGTCTCCCTTTCTGATATTTCTCACACATTTCTTCTCCCTTCCCTTATATTCCCTTTCACTATTATTCATATTCCCCAAATGAATGAGAACATACACTGTTTGTCCTTCTCCGGTTACTGTGGCCAAGTTCAAAAAGGGTGTTGCCTGAGTTCTCCTCTGGGATTTTGATGGAATCTTGTCTCACATTTAGATCTTTCATCTATTTTGAGTTTATCTTTGTGTATGGTGCAAGAGAGTGGTCCAGTTTCATTCTTCTGCATGTGGATGTCCAATTTTCCCAGCACCATTTATTGAAGAGACTGTCTTTCTTCCAGTGGATCGTCTTTCCTCCTTTATCGTATATTAGTTGACCATAAAGTTCAGGGTCCACTTCTGGGTTCTCTGTTCTGTTCCATTGATCTATGTGTCTGTTTTTGTGCCAGTACCACACTGTCTTGATGAACACAGCTTTGTAGTACAACCTGAAATCTGGCATTGTGATGCCCCCAGATATGGTTTTCTTTTTTAAAATTCCCCTGGCTGTTCGGGGTCTTTTCTGATTCCACACAAATCTTAAAATAACTTGTTCTAAGTCTCTGAAGAAAGTCCATGGTATTTTGATAGGGATTGCATTATACGTGTAAATTGCCCTGGGTAACATTGACATTTTCACAATATTAATTCTGCCAATCCATGAGCATGGAATATTTTTCCATCTCTTTGTGTCTTCCTCAATTTCTTTCAGAAGTGTTCTATAGTTTTTAGGGTATATTTTGAGAACCATTTGAATGGTAAATGGTTCTCCAACCTTTTATTTTCAGGTTGTAGGTGTCCTTCTGTCTAAAATGAGTCTCTTGTAGACAGCAAATAGATGGGTCCTGCTTTTTTATCCAGTCTGAAACCCTGCGCCTTTTGATGGGGTCATTAAGCCCATTCACGTTCAGAGTTACTATTGACAGATATGAGTTTAGTGTCATCATGATATCTATTTAGTCCTTGTTTTTGTGGATTGTTCCACTGAACTTCTTCTTAAAGGGGAGTTTTAAGAGTCCCCCTTAAAATTTCTTGCAGAGCTGGTTTGGAGGTCACATATTCTTTCAGTTCCTGCCTGTCTTGGAAGCTCTTTATCTCTCCTTCCATTTTGAATGAGAGCCTTGCTGGATAAAGTATTCTTGGTTGCATGTTCTTCTCATTTAGGACCCTGAATATATCCTGCCAGCCCTTTCTGGCCTGCCAGGTCTCTGTGGAGAGGTCTGCTGTTACCCTAATATTCCTCCCATGAAAGTCAGGGACTTCTTGTCTCTTGCTGCTTTAAGGATCTTCTCTTTATCTTTGGAATTTGCAAGCTTCACTATTAGATGTCGAGGTGTTGAACGGTTTTTATTGATTTTAGGGGGGGATCTCTCTATTTCCTGGATCTGAATGCCTGTTTCCCTTCCCAGATTGGGAAAGTTTTCAGCTAGGATTTGTTCAAATACATATTCTGGCCCTCTGTCCCTTTCGGCGCCCTCGGGAACCCCAATTAAACGTAGGTTTTTCTTCCTTAGAGTGTCATTTATTTGCCTTAATCTGTCTTCATGGTTCTTTAATTGTTTATCTCTTTTTTCCTCAGTTTCCCTCTTTGCCATTAACTTGTCTTCTATGTCACTCACTCGTTCTTCCACCTCGTTAACCCTCGTCGTTAGGACTTCTAGTTTGGATTGCATCTCATTCAATTGATTTTTAATTTCTGCCTGATTGGATCTAAATTCTGCAGTCATGAAGTCTCGTGAGGCCTTAATGCTTTTTTCTAGAGCCACCAGTAGCTGTATAATAGTGCTTCTGAATTGGCTTTCTGACATTGAAGTGTAATCCAGATTTTGTAACTCTGTGGGAGAGAGGGCTGTTTCTGATTCTTTCTTTTGAGGTGAGGTTTTCCTTCTAGTCATTTTGCTCAGTGCAGAGTGGCCAAAAACAAGTTGTATTGGAACACGGGGGAGTATCACTGGTCCGTCCAGCTGGTCTTCTGGGGGAGGGGCCTGCTGTGCTGATTCTCAGGTGTTAGCACTTGGGGGAGCTGCTCTGCCCCTGCCTGCTGCAGGGCTCAGCGGGGGTTGTTTACCCCGTGGGGCCCCAGGAGGAACAGCCGCAGTTGCTATGGCAACTCTGGAAGCCTGGATTCAGCCTCCGCAGGAACTACGGGGCTCGGGGCTCTCGGTTCTCCGTCCGCAGGGCCTGGAGGCTCCGGGGCGGGGCCGCTGATCTGCTCAGCTCGGGGCAGGAGCGTCCTTGCTGTCCTGGGCCCTCCCGGCCTCTGCCTGTCCCGGGGGAGGCCGGATCCTGGGCTGTGTCCCGGCGCCCTGTGCTCCGGGGCCTGCGCTGGTGGATTCGCGCTCCCGCCCCGCAGCCCCCTCCGCGGAGCCGCCGCCCGAGCCCCTCCGAGCTGCTCCGGCCCCGCCGTGCGCGCTGCAGCCCTTAGGGAGCTCGGCGCACTCTCCCGGGCGCAGGTGTCTGTTAGTGTCCCCGGGAGCCCGAGGGCATCCCCGCCCTCCTGGGTCCTGCTCCAACTCCCTGCGAGCCCCTTTCCGCCCGCCCGGGAAGGTTGGTGCAGCTCCTGCTCCTCCGGGGGGACGGGGCTCTCCTGTCCTGGGGACACTCGCCCCGGCCTCAGCCCGGCTCCTCGCGGGGCCCCTCCCCCTCGGAGGCCTTTTGTTCCTTTATTTCTTTTTCCCCGTCTTCCTACCTTGATAGAAGCGCGAACTCTTCTCACTGTAGCGTTCCAGCTGGTCTCTCTTTACATCTCAGGCCGAATTTGTAGATTTTCAGGATGGTTTGAAGGTTATCTAGGTAATTTGGTGAGGACAGGTGACTCGGGGACCTTGCTCTTCCGCCATCTTGCCCCTCCCCCCAACAAGTCGTATTTAGAATAAACATGAGAAGGGTGAGATTTTGGGTACAAACTGGGACTATGAAAACCTATCCTAACAATGGGAGCTCTGAGATAGGGAAACTGAAAGACAACATAAAAATTTGCTTTTTGATCTTTTTTCTTTTTCTACTCTTGTTAGGATCTGTGCTCCCACCTTACTTTATGCATGACTTGTAATGCAAATATCATATTGTCCTCCTTACAAAGGAGAAGGAGTTAATGATTTTTTTTGAATAGATAACATCTAAGGAAGGACCAGGTGAGAATAACTGGACAAAGCTATCATATGCATATTCTAAACCATCAGAGCTAGTCATCTAAAGGCCAGACTCCACGGAATAACACCAGGGCCCTTATCTTTGTTCTAATCATTCCCTAGATGCCTGAAAGGACACATACACCAGACTACTGTCTTCAATAAAAATCCCTAGTCTTCAAAGGCAAAGCTCACTCTTCTTTCCTTCTTGAGTCTCCTGGATGCTCTCTCATTATCTGCTCTCTATATATTTTCAATAAACTCTGCTCTTACCTCCTTCTCATTCACATTTGATTTCCATCCTTCACAAAGCCAAGAACCCTCTTGGCTGGTCCTATCAGATCCCACCTTCGTCCCACACCCAGTCTGATGGTATCAACTCTAGAGCATCCCAATAACCATCCTTTCCTAAGTTTATTATCTTCAAGAAAAAAAAAAAAAAAAACTTCTAGAATGCTAGAAGAGTGCCTCCCTGATGTGTATGGAGAAGTGTTGTGTTGTGAAAGGGATTGACCTTAGAGGCCATAGGAAAATGTTGTTTGGATTTCCCTTCAAGAGAGAACTTGCCATACAGTTGTAAAGAGTGGAGTTAGCTCACAGAATTCAATTGTTATCACTTCTAGGATTTGCCTCAGCACATGAGGCCCACCACCCTCTTTTTCAGTAGACTTCAGCCAGGATTTAACCCAGCAGGAATTCTAGAGGCTGGCTATATCTGGCCAACTTGGGACTCTTCTAATGGGCAACCTTTACTGTTGTGTTCTCCATTGGGTTGGTGAAGACTTTGTCAGATATGCATCACAGTATGAGACTCTAGCTGCAAAAAACCCTCTTCCAACATCCTTTCCTTCCAAAGTTGTAAAAAAACCAGGTTTTCAGAGCTTCTGACAACATTCCTTTGATCTTTGATAAAAGTTATTCCAAACAAAGGCTTGGGCTCTTAACAAAGTCTCAGCTTCTGCTTCTCAAAGGAGTTAACAGACAGATTGTTCTCTTGGTAATGAATATTTGGATCACATAGTATTTCCCTTTAATGCATCACCATGTGGTAAATATTGCATAATGAGATAAGTCGTTATTTACTTTTCTTTATAGTTTATAGGAAATGGGCATATAGTGTTACCTGAACTACTTATTTTCTTATTTTAAATATTTTATCTGCTACTTTGAGTATTTACTACCATCTTTCTGAGTAATAGTATTATACAACTTTTTTTTTGTTTGTTTTAGGCATCACTTTTTTTTTAAACATATGGTGCAGTATTGGATTCAGGAGTAGAATTAAGTGATTTAACACCTGGTGCTCATCACAAGTACCCTCCTTAATACCCATCGCCCATTTAACCAGCCCCCACCTATATCCCCTTCAGCAGCCCTCAGGTTTTTCTCTATAGTTAAGAGTCTCTTACGGTTTGCCTCCCTCTTTTTTTTCTCCAGCCACTATGTTCATCTGTTTTGTTTCTTAAATTCAACATATGAGTGAAATCAGACGGTATTTGTCTTTCTCTGACTGACTTATTTCACTTAGCATAATACCATCTAGCTCCATCCATATTGTTGCAAATGACAAGATTTCATTCTTTTTGATGGTTGAGTAATAGTCCATTATATATACATATATGTATATACATAAAAAAATCACCTTTCCTTCATCCATTCATCAGTCAATGGACATTTGGGCTCTTTCCATGATTTGACTATTGTTGATAAGGCTGCTATAAACATTGGGGTGCATGTGACCCTTTGAATTGGCATGTTTGTATCCTTTAGGTAAATACTTAATAGTGCAATTACTGGTTTGAACTACTTTTTAGGAAGATTAAGTTTCAATTACTACTTACACTGTAGTATTCTAAGACATTAGCTTGTCATAACTTTGGAAAATTATATTAGATTTATTACATTAATGTAAAGCAGTTGTTCTCAACTAGGGTGATTTTTTTCCCCCAGAAGGCATTTGGCAACATCTGGGGACATTTTTTTGTTGTAACAACTTCTGGATGTGGGCTTTTATTTGGAGGAGAGGAGGCTGCTATTGACATCTAGGAGATAGAGCCAGGGATGCTGCTGAATATCTAATAATGCACAGAACAGCCCGTAAGTAAAGAACTATCTACAACAAAATATCAATAATGCCAAGTTTGAGATAATCTGATTTAAAGAAATAATTTTTCATGTATCATGGATTGGTAATATAAATGTATTTTAGATATCCAAAACCAAAACATATAGTTTTACCAGACTCATCAATCATAGGTGATCAATTTCATGAATTACTCAATCAATTTGAAACACAGACTTATTTGTATATTATCTAGAAAGCTAAAAATGAGAGGTGACAAAATGAAAGAAGATGTAATAAAAGTCAAAAGTCAGGAATAGAAATAAAATGACTTTAAGGAATATCAAAATTTATTTTGACTTTGATATTAATGAAGCTCACATTTTCAAGATACCTATTTTAGTCAAAACATCTAGGTGCTATTGATTGAGTGACTGTCCTCAAGTATCTTTACCCAGTTAAATACAAATTTTCTGTTTATGTTTTTAAAAAGAACTAAAAATTAAGGATTGGATTCTAAAAATATCCATGCAAGCAAGTATATTTAACTTCTTATAAAGCATTCATCATAAATACAATTAAAATATATCAGAGTCCTGAAAGATTAAACTCTAACATATTTTAGTAATGATGCTTGGGTGAATTAAGAATATTATGTTTTTAAATCAAATTTGTAACATTGATTTGTGAATTATTTAATTAATTATAATGAAATATTTTGTAGAGAAAAAACACAGTGAATATTAAAATAGGCAAAATACATTAAGGATTATACTTACATAAAATATTCACTCTGATTAAATTATTTGATTACTTGATTTATCTTATACTTGAAGTCAATATTAAGAGAAATGCTATGATTTAATTGATTCTATCATTAATATTAACTCTTCAGAAATGATTTCTTAAATGTGTTCATGTTTAATTGTTTTTGAAGAAAACAAAAGCTGAAAATTAATATTCTCAAATTGTTAGAGAATCACATAGTGTTTACACTGCAAAGATCTTAGATAGTTGTCTTATATCTAATTTTTGAGATCAAGAAAATAAAATGCAAAAATCAATCCATTATGTATCAGTATCATCAAAATTATCTCAGTAAATTATAAGCTAATTATAAGAATTACATTCCAAAATCAAATAAAGAGCAATAAGAATGTGGAAATTTGTGAATTTCTGATTATCCTGTCACCTTAACTTTATTTTATTTTTTAAAGATTTATTTATTTATTTGCTTGTTTGTTTGCATATTTATTTTAAAAATAAATAAAGAGAGTGTGAGGGGTGGAGAAAGAGGGAGAGGGAGAGAGAATCTCAAGCAGACTCCTCATGAGCACAGAACTCCATCCCAAGCTCAATCTCAGGACCCTGAGATCACGATCTGAGTGGAAACCAAGAGTCAGTGCTTAACTGCCACCTAGGCACCTCTGACACCTTTACTTTAAAGCATAGGACCAAATCTATGCCAAGCAGTTAGTTAATTTTGGTCAATTTAGTAAAGTTAAAAAAAATTAGTAAAGTTAGTTAATTTTACAATAATTTTCAATTTTATCACTCTGTTGCCTAACTGCATTTTAATTTAAAATAATCATAAGAAGGAAAGTGACAAAAGTTGGACAATTTTATTATGCCCCAGGTTACTTTGCAGGCAGTCTCCTGTCATTGCTAATCAGATAATTCATTACTGAAATGGGATTCTGAAAAGTTTCTAAGCAATACATTTCAATTTTTTTCTGGTGACAAAATCTATTAATTCATTTAATTCGTAGTACGAGGCATTGATTTTGTGTTAGCATTTTACATTAAAAGCAAAGCATTTTTCAGTAATTAAGAACACTGAGCTAGTATAGTCAACTGTTCATTATTCAGACACTGTAAGGGAACATAGAATGGGTTAATTAATAATTATGTCTTCAAATAACATTTTTCTAGATTAACATGGAATATAAAGCCTTACACTGAACTAAAACTGTGACAACTGTAATTTCAAATATTATATGTAAAACAAAATATTACAATTTTATTAATTTTTATTTTTTTAAGTAGGCACCATACCTAGTGTGGGGTCCAATGCAGGGCGTGAACTCACAACCCTGAGCTCAAAACCTGAGCTGAGATTAAGAGTCAGACACTTAACCAACTGAGTTGCTCAGGTGCCTCAAACTATTACAATTTTAAATAATAAATAATATGGAGTTCATTTAGAAGTCTAATTTGAAACTGCATGATTTATCAGATCTTTTGCAAAAGAAGGTCCAAAGTCACAAACCTAAGTTGTCATATATGTTTTCTATATTTCCCCAGAAATATCTTAAACTGAATACCACCTTCCATTTAGTTAGGCTTCAGAGTCAGATATGTGTCACATGTCCAAGAGAGATCATAAAACAAATGTGTCTAAACTAATGATGCAAACTCCACGTGCAGACATAATACTCATCAGAACTAGAATGGAAGATTTTACTATTGCCTTTTAAAAGCCTATTCTTGAAGCATTAATACATTTAGCTTCTAGTAATAGTTGCTATAATGAAGTGTTTATTAGTATATATTTAAACTTTTTAAAGTCCTATGTTTACTTTTTTTAATGTAAAACAGAAGTTTTTATGGAACACAATATGAGAGAAATAAATGTAATGAAAATATCTTTGATCCTATCTCTTTCAAAAAATATCTGATTTTTATTATACACTACACTATTTCATCAACTTACGCTGAATTTCAAGTACAGAAGCCCATATGTCATGGAAGGTGGGATAGCACAGTGGACACTTAAGCCACTTGACGGTTGCTCTGTAGCCACTGATAGGTATCCATATTTTTCCATCTTATTTTATAGATACTTGATTATTTGCAGTTTCTTCAAGGAAACTAACAAACAAACCCAAACTATATTTTTCATTTGATTGCTCTCCAAAAACCCAATGGGGAATATTTTACTTTTCCTGTCATCTCAATATTTAGTTGGTTACTATACTGTATTGTCAAATAACTGTTTTTTATGGAGAATAGTTTGGGTAGGAAAAAGAAAGTTTAAAAATGACAGCTTTAAACCTCTTACTGTGTATTAAGTATTTAATTTAAAAGATTAGACATAATTTCAGGTCAAATCAATATTTAATATTATACTTTGTAAGATGATGTCTATATCCTCCAAATCTGTATAGTATATTATATATTTTCAAACAATATGCATGTTTTTCTTTTGAAGTACCTTTGCAAATCATAATTTTATATGTATTTACATAATTTATCATAAATTTTGGTCCCTTGATACTTTTTTTTTAATTTACTTATTCATTTTAGAGAGAAAGAGTGTGCAGCAGAGAGGAGCAGAGGGAGAAGGAGAGAGTCTCAAGCAGACTCCATGCTGAGCATAGACCCCATTTCACAACCCTGAGATCATGACCTGAGCTAAAATCAAGAGTCAAACACTTAACTGACAGAGACAATCACGCACTCCCTGGTCTCTCAAGATATATATTTTTAAATTCTATTTATTTATTTATTTGAGAGATACAGAGAGAGTATGACTGGAAGGGAGAGGGAGAAGCAAGCTCCCTGGTGAGTAGGGAGCCCAATGCAGGGCTCAGTCCCAGAATCCCCGGATTAAGACCTGAACCAAAAGCAAATGCTTAACCAACTGAGCCACCCAGGTGCCCCTCAATATATTAAGTTCATAGATGTAGGGCTCACATTTACTATTTGATCATTTATCTTTCCCAATCACCTAGCTTGAAGAGTGGCACATGCCAAGGTCTTGGCAAATATATGAGTTGTATGTATTAGAATGGCTCAAATCTACCAACTCTTTTCTTATAAATGTCTAAAGGGAAAATTTGTTGGAGTTTCTACATCTATTTGAACCATAAAAGTAATAACAGAATTAAAATATTTTGTTATTCTACTTAACATACCAAAGTTGCTTAGTTAAGTAAAGGTATCATCATGTTATCATCATTCTTTAGTTACACTATCATTATTGTAAATAGATTAATTCAGAGTTGTTGCATTTCACTGGTGAAGATAACCATGTTAAATTCTCAAAACAATCCTATATGAAATGACTTTGAATTTGTTCTAATTCTTTATATCTATCTTCTTCTCTGCTGACATTTACATATTTCTTCAACAGATATTTATCAAGTAAGCACTCTGACACTGGTAGACAAAGCTTTGGTATATAAATGAAGAAAATAAACAGAGAAGCTTACTCTTGTGAGGGTGAAATTCTATCAGGAGGAAACAATAAAACACTTATGTGCACACAGACATACATGCCAAACACAAATTCCAAAAAACTAAATTTTAAAGTATGGTAAAATGTGCTAAGTGCCACTAAAAAAGAAACAGAAAAGCAGGTTAAAAGGGGTAAAGATGGAGATTCTACTTTTTAAAAAGATTTTATTTATTTATTCATAAGATACACACAGAGAGAGGCAGAGACATAGGCAGAGGGAGAAGCAGGCTCCAGGTAGGGAGCCTGATGTGGGACTCCATCCCAGGACTCCGGGATCACATCCTGAGCCGAAGACAGATGCTCAACTGCTGAGCCACCCAGGCATCCCAATGAGATTCCATTTTTCAGAAGATGATTGGATAGACTTTGTTGAGAAAGTGACATTTGTTGAAACATGAAATTAATGAGGGAGTAACTCTTGTTAATGAGCATCTGGAGAAAGAGAGAAAGAAGCCAAGGACAGTGTGAAGGTCCTCAGTATCATGGATTAAGAGATGAAAAGGAGGACTGTCCTGTTGTAGCAGAATGAGTGAGAACTGTTTTAGCATATAGAGTAGGAAAAGATAAGGACAGAAAAGTCGGAGGATGAGGAGGTGAGTCAGAGGAATATGTATGTCATATAAGTATTTAGGGGCTTTTGCAACAAGTACATGGGTACATTTTGCCTGATTTTGAATGGGAGAATGGCATGATTTGATTTAGACTTTCAAAAGATTGCTCTAGACTCTAAAATGACAGGGGTGGAAACATAGAAAGAAAGCCATTATGTCCAACTAAAAAAAAGAGATAATAGTCATTCAAATCAAGAAGGCAGAAGAAGCTGTGAGAAGTGACTGACTTGGAACATAATTTGAAGGGAAGGCAGCAGGATTTCCTGATGGAATGGATGTAGTATGTGAAAGAAAGAGAGAAGTCAAGAAGGATTCCTGAATGATACTACTAATGATCTTTTCCTCTAATTTTCTTTCATACCTTAATTTTTGTTAATTTCCACTTTCTTAAACTTCCTGTTTCCTTCCTCTCTTAGCACTTGTGATTTGTATCTTTTGAAATCTATTTCTGCATTTCCTCAAACACTTTCTCTTTTCAGTTTCTCTTAAGACTCCTCACATGCCCCATACAAACCCTCTTGACATGTGAGCCACAGCTATCATTATCGTTGTGCTCAGATGGCTTTCACATGCATGCTTCCAACCATTCACTTATAACTAATTTGGTCTTGTTGACCATCTTCAAGATCCATCTAAATGTACCCTATTTTACAGCTCTTCCCAAACTGCCCATCAAATCTCAAAACATTTTGTTTTGTTTGTTTTACTTTATATTATCTATTTGCTTGATTTATTATCTCTGTAAGAAAATTAACTGAAAGCAGATTTTTTTATTTTGCCTAATAGACATGCATTTTTATTTTTACCTTTGTTCATCATATATAAAAGATGTAATTTTTGTCTTTGGCAAAAGATGCATTGTGTTAGATGTTCAAAAATACATACACACAAATACATAACAAAGTTCCTTCTCTCAAAGTAAATGGATATGTATAATATTGTAAAAGGAAAACAAATACTTGCACTCTGTAATAAAAGAACTGTTTTAAAACAAAAATGTTAATACTTATTGTTAAATGATGATTAAATTACTTAGATCAAGATTATATCAATGTCCAATTGTTAGTTATATCCATACTTATAGTGATATCAATATTTAAGGTGTATATATTCAACACATGCATGTAAAATTTACTCTGTGTTTCTCAAAAGCAATTCTTAATTAGAAAATACACATTTGTGGGGTACCTTGGTGGCTCAGTCGGTTGAGCGTTTGACTCTTGGTTCCAGTTCAGGTCCTGATCTCAGGGTCACAGGATCAAGTTTCCTGTTAGGCTTTGATCTCACCATAGAGTCTGCTTGTCCCTCTCCCTCCTTTTCTTCCCCTAACCCTGCTCATACACTCTCTAAAATAAATAAATTTTTTAAAAGGAAATATACATTCCTATGTTGAATATAAATAAAAATGTAATCATCTTTTTAGAATTGACACAGAACTATGGCAATATGATTATTAATGTTAATATATAAAGTCATGACCAATGAAAAGATTATTTTCAGGGAAATGAAATTTAAATTTTGTTGTAGTTTTGAGAGCTCTAAAACATTAAAATGCATGAACTGTCATTTACATAAAAATTGCTGAAAAATTTCTCAGCACATGCCTATAAAACTGCTCTGAATATGAGGTATTCAAATGCACATGGTAATCAATATGCTAACTAAACAATACTCCAAGACTGAATTTAGTGATCCATGGATTTTACTCTGCTAACAATTGTTGATAGGCATGTCAGTTTGCAAGACAATATAACTTCATTTGAATTTTAACTGACTTTTGATATTGTTTAGATAATGACTTATCTTGCCAGAATTCTAATGGCACATATTCTATGCTTACTTATATATATATATACATATATATATATAATGTTAATTTTTGAGACCATAGTATTTCTTCAATGTATTTATTTATTTATTTACTTATTTATTTATTTATTGTATATTTGTATGTTTTTTATTGGAGTTCAATTTGCCAGCATATAGCATATCACCCAGTGCTCATCCCATCAAGTGCCCCCCTCAGTGCCTGTCACCCATTCACCCCAATCCCCCACCCATCTTCCTTTCCACTACCCCTTGTTTGTTTCCCAGAGTTAGGTGTCTCTCATATTTTGTCAACCTCACTGATATTTTCACTCATTTTCTCTCCTTTCCCCTTTATTACCTTTCACTATTTTTTATATTCCCCAAATGAATGAGACCATATAATGTTTGTCCTTCTCTGATTGATTTACTTCACTCACCATAATACCCTCCAGTTCCATCCATGTCAAAGGAAATGGTGGGTATTTGTCATTTCTAATGGCTAATATTCCCTAGTATACATGGACCACATCTTCTTTATCTATTCATCTTTGAATGGACACGGAGGCTCCTTCCACAATTTGGCTATTGTGGACATTGCTGCTATAAACATTGGGGTGCAGGTGTTCCAGAGTTTCACTGCATCTGTATCTTTGGGGTGAATCCCCAGCAGTGCAATTGCTGGGTCATAGGGCAGGTCTATTTTTAACTCTTTGAGGAACCTTCACACAGTTTTCCAGAGTGGCTGTACACATTCCCACCAACAGTGCAATAGAGTTCCCCTTTCTCCATATCCTCTCCAACATTTGTTGTTTCCATCTTGTTAATTTTCCCCATTCTCACTGGTGTGAAGTGGTATCTCATTTACACATTTAATGCAATCCCTATCAAAATACCATGGACTTTCTTCAAGGAATTGGAACAAATCATCTTAAGATTTGTGTGGAATCAGAAAAGACCCCGAATAGCCAGGGGAATATTAAAAAAGAAAACCAGAGCTAGGGGCATCACAATACCAGATTTCAGGTTGCACTACAAAGTAGTGATCATTAAGACAGTGTGGTACTGGCACAAAAACAGACACATGGATCGATGGAATAGAATAGAGAATCCAGAAATGGGCCCTCAACAATATGATCAACTAATATTTGACAAAGGAGGAAAGACTATCCACTGGAAAAAGGACAGTCTCTTCAATAAATGGTGCTGGGAAAATTGGACAGCCACGTGCAGAAGAATGAAACTAGACCATTCTCTTAAACCATACACAAAGATAAACTCAAAATGGATGAAAGATCTAAATGTGAGACAAGAATCCATCAAAATTCTAGAGGAGAACACAGGCAACACCCTTTTTGAACTTTGCCACAGCAACTTCTCGCAAGATACGTCTATGAAGGCAAAGGAAACAGAAGCAAAAATGAATTATTGGGACTTAATCAGGATAAAAAGTGTCTATACAGCAAAAGAAACAATCAACAAAACTCAAAGACAACCTACAGAATGGGAGAAGATATTTGCAAGTGACCTATCAGATAAAGGGCTAGTTTCCAAGATCTGTAAAGAACTTATTAAACTCAACACCAAAGAAACAAACAATCCAATAATGAAATGGGCAAAAATATGAACAGATATCTCACAGAGGAAGACATAGACATGGCCAACATGCACATGAGAAAATGCTCTGCATCACTTGCCATCAGGGAAATACAAATCGAGACTATAGTATATTAATTAAATTATGTCATTGACATTTTCATTAAAATAATTTCCACATAAGGAAATTATGAAGTTACTGAATGTAGTTACCATGAAATCAGACATCTATCTATTTATTCATTTATTAGTTCATTCATGTATTCCTACATTTAGAATATCTAATAAATATCACCTGTGAATCAGACATGATCCCTGGAGTGAAAAAAGAAGAAAAGTAAAATGCATGCAGCCTTAAAATCTTAGAATAAAACTGTAAATTTATTAAAAGAGAATCTTGAGATGATACAGATTTATAGCAATATCATTTACATATTATCCTTAACATCTGTAATACCATCAGCAGTAGTTTCATCAATTATTTAACATAATTATTTTGCAAAAACACATGATTCACTTATCCTTTAAGAACTATTAATTGAAGTTCAAGGAGGTGTAAGGAATTATTCTCTGATACATAATTAAAATGGTGAACAATTTAATAACACCCATATGGTTATGGAACTTACACTTTCCTCCAGGAAAGAGAAAGAGTAAATATAAAAGAAAGAAAAAATGAAAAAAAAAAGAAAGAAAAAATGTGATTACTTATAATATTTAGTCATTTTAAAAAGGTGATGAATATTGACTGAAGACACTGGTATAAAATATATAAAATGTCTCTAATTTTTTATGTGAGTATGGTTGACACAAAATGTTACGTTAGATTCAGGTGTACAACATAGTAATTTTGCTTCTCCATACCTAATGCTATGCTCACCATTAGTGTAACTATCATCTGTTACTATATAACATTATTACATTAATGAAAGAAATTGAAAATGACACAAATGGAAGATATTCCATGCTTATAGATTGAAAGAACAAATATTGTTAAAATGCCTATACTACCCAAACAATCTACAGGTTCAATGCAAACCCTATCAAATTACCAGTGACATTTTACACAGAACTAGAATCCTGAAATTTTACTGGATAAAGCACGAAAAGAATCTACATGAAGAAGAAAGCTGGAGGTATCACAATTCCAGATGTCAAGATATACTGCAAAGCTGTAATAATCAAAACAGTATGATTCTGGCATAAAAGACACATAGATCAATGGAATAGAACAGGTAGCTAAAAAAAACATGCTTATATGGTCAATTAATCTATGACAAAAGAGACAAGAGTATGCATTGGGGGAGGGGGGAAGACAGGTCTCTTCAATAAACAGTGCTAGGAAAACTGGACAGCCAAATGTCAGAGAACTTTCTTACACTGTTTTCTTACACCATCCACACAAATAAATGGATTAAATATCTAAATGTGATACTTGAAACCATAAATATCCTACAAGAGAATGCAGGCAGTATAAAATGTTTTAAACATATGTAAAGGGAATGATTCACCTTCTAGAAGTAACTGAACAAAGCAATTTCTCTTGGGGGAGCAAAGCCTAAGGACCACAGTGCAGGCTCTTAAATTCTATGACTTTCAGGAAAATCAGCTTGTCTTCATCATGGACAGATTTTATACAAATGCTGGACCTCTCTGAGACTCATGGATACTTGATTGCCAGGTGAAAATCACAGATAACATAACAAGTGTTCTAGAAGCTTAATACAAAGGCTATTTACAGGTTATTCTTCCAGGGTTAAATTTTCATTTTTATCATTTTCCTCATTGCCTGCTGTAATGAGGGAATCGGCATGTGCCGCGAAAGAGATTTAAGAGGGTAACTTGATTTTTACCTTTATACCTTTTATACCTTTTATAGCCCTTTACTCCGGGCTATAGTATTTATTATGTACAAAATGTTTGCCACATACTTATATGTTAAGTAAGTCATACTAAATTACCTGTAAGTAGAATCCCCCTAATCCCCAAATTAACATCTTAATAAAAATAGAAACTATCTAATTACAAACTCTGCCTTCTCACACTGAAGTACACTTTTTTCACTTCAGTGTTAATTTTTAAGGTAAAATTTTGTCAGATAAATTGTATCAAGAAAGAATTGTTGTTTGGTTTTGCTGTGAGCCATATAAAATGGTATATTGTTTTTAGTCTTCTGGAATATTCTTTTTATAACTTATCTCAACACTTCAAACATATATCTATATTGTTATTTATAAGAGAAATTATATACTGCATTGCTATTAATCTGTTTAGCTCCCACTTGGGTTTTGAGATCAAAATGATTGACCCTAGGCCTACTCATTTAATTTCAATGGCTATTATATGAAGGAAAATAAAGATGAAGTGAAGGAATAAAATGAAATATAAAGATAAAAAGAGTGTAGATGTTAGGAATCAAATAAGTTAAAATCAAATAACTATTAAATTTAATAATATTTAATCAAGCTAGCCATTACTCAAAATGTATAGAAAATGATAAAAAGTCTCTACAATAATACTTTAAAAAAATAAAATAAGAATTAAGATATTGTTAATGGCCAAGAAATATTTTAATTTAAAATCCAATAAATTCAAACAAAAATACACAGTGCATCCTCCAAAAATAAAATTTTAAATAAGAGATAAAATTATCTAAATAAACATTCTATAATCTTTGATAGGAAAACAAAAGTTTGTAAAGCTGTCAATTCTCTCCAAATTGATTAATAAATAATTTTAATCCTCTTAAAATTTTCACTTGTATTTTTGAAGACTTTGACCAGTTAACTGTAAAGTTTGTATGTAGAAGAGGGGTTATCTAGAGCTAAGCAAATCTTTAAAAATGTTAGGGGGTTCCTTATATGTATTAAGATATACTATAAAGCCACTTTGATAAACTATGTGGTACTAGATTAAAAACAGAAAGCGGAAAAAAAAAAAAAACAGAAAGCGGCCACTGAAATAGTGAATGCGGCATCAGACTGCATATGAAGTCTTCCTATACTATTTTAAACAAAGCAGTGGGGGTTTAATCATGCCTGGAGGTGGAATTTGATTGAGGTTTTGATAGCATCTGTCATGATCAGATTTTTCATAATTTACTTAAATAGATGATATTCAAAGGTTTTCTAATGTTAAATCATGATTATAATTTTAAGATATACTCATCTTGATTATGGTGTATTTTATGTTTTGTGAATATTTTGTTAAGAAATTTGCATATTTTTTCATGAACTATCTTTTCTTGTGCTATCTTTGAATTTATTTTCAAGATTATACTGAGTTCCATGAATTCAACTGGGTAATATTTCCTCCACTTCTTTCTCTGTAAGAGTTTGCCCCCTAGATTCAGCACTGCAGCCTCAAAAAACAAGCATAAAATCTGTCTGAGTCAGGGAACAGTAGTGGCTGGCAACCTAAAGTGCTTGGCTATTCATTCTCATCCACATGCTATGACAACACAATAACTCATGTAGACACTGTCAGTTCTATTTTCCTGTGTCCAACACCACCATGACAAATTCCAAATGTGGCTTCCCCTATAAGGTATACAACCACAATGACTGGCACGGATTTATTCCAATCTGATTTATTTAAATGCATAGGTCTCCTGTTACCTACATAGGATAGGCTTATGCTGGGTATGGGTATTGATCATACAACTGCTTGGTGACACTGCCCAGGAGGCTTAAACAAACCAATGTAAAGGTGATTCAAATGAATTCAATAAATTGAAGTGACTTGTTGTATGCTTTTGGGTTATTTGTTTATATGTAGAAATGACTGGGCCGTGGACTATATTTCTTTTGGGAATGAGTTGCACCTTTGCCCATACATCATTCGCTCTAATTACTGGCCATGTCAACAAAGATAAATAAGTCAATCTAAGGTCCCTTGCTTGGGTTGCAATGGCTAGTAGACTGATAATCTACTTCCTTGCTGTGTAAAATAACACCTCCTGTTTCCCCAGGATTTATTCAGAGTCTTATGAGTTCAAGACCCTGAGGACATGATTGAAGTTAATACTACAGTGTGTCCTCAACCTGCTCCTTGAAGTCCTATTACTAGTATCTTTAATTAAATGCTGTATAAAGCAAATTAAATAGATTTATTTTAGCTGCTGTTAGATAAATCCAACCAGTTGACAGAATGGGTTGCTTATGGAAAATTCACCAGAAGTCCAAGAAATGTCCAGGCCAGAGGAAGAAGAGGAAAATATTGTTAATAATATAAAGCTGATTTTAACATATTATCGTAATTTCTCTGTATTGAATTACAGGTTCAGCTACAGTATTAAATGTTCTGCTAGAGTAGATTCTGACATAGTATTAAATATTGCTTTTTTAATTAAAATAATGATGAGAGAGAGAAAGACAGAAAGAGAACCTAAATACTTCCAAGTTTTGTTTGGGGCTCACCTTTTGTAAAATTTGGACGTACTTTACATTATCTATTGTTTCAGCATACAATTCAAAACTTAGAAAAACATACAATAAAAAGACAATCAGTAGGTAACTGATGTTTAGGTTAGGATCTAAGAATATTTTCTCACAAATATGAAATCTTTATGAAGATAAATACATTTTAATAAGAATTTGGTAAAAAAATTGAATAGCAAGAGATTTTTTAAGAGATGATAAAAACATCTTTTTGTAACCATTATATCAATTTCTTTTTCAAATATGTCTAGTAATTTTTGTAAAAGACTAATTTCACCACATGGACTCAATGTATTTCAATATAGCTAAATTACACACTGTATAAAAATTTTAGAATTTTTAAAAATTTTCTACAACACATCTTAAAGCTATGTTCTCATTTTACATGATAAAATAAATTTTATAAAATTTAAAGTGACACTTATTTTCAATGTATATGAATATATAAGCTTATGTATACATTCACATATATACATATATGTGTACATGAATATTTGTATAAAATTCATATTTTGCCTACTAATGTAAAAGGTTACTGAATTGATACCTTATTTTTCAATAAGAAGTTTAAATTTAAAATCCATCATGATTGAATAGAAGACTACTTTCTACACTTTTCTGTATAATTTACTTATTAAATTGCTATATTAGTGTACTTTTTCTGTATATCATGTTTTACAAGTCAGTACATATACAGACACACATTTGAACATTTTTAGCTTCACACATACACACACACTATACAGTCATGTATATACAGTACCATAGCCTAAGTCCCATGTCAGGCTCCCTACATGGAGCCTGCTTCTCTCTCTACCTATGTCTCTGCCTCTCTCTCTCTCTCTCTGTGTCTGTCATGAATAAATAAATAAAATCTTTAAAAAAATAGTTAGGTTTTGGTCAATTGCATTTTTCCATGGTTTTTAATTTTTTACTTACAAATCATATAGCTTACTATTTTAAAAATAGGCTGTCTCAATTTATTTTATTATATACATGGAAAAATTAGAAATAAAAAGGATAACAGTTTTGAAAGATGAGACTAGTCCTCAGCAATAAATAAAAATATAGTTTTTCATTTATTTTAAATACTTTATTTATTTGAGGAGAGAGAGAGAGAGAGCACGAGTCGAGTGGGGGAGAGTAATGAGGAAGAAGCAGACTCTTCCCCAATCAGGCAGCCCCACAGGGGCTCTATTCCAGGACACCGGGACCATGACGTGAGCCAAAGACAGATGCTTAACTGAGTGAGCCACCCAGGCACCCCTAGTTTTTCATATTTTTATTGATGTAATATGACTTAGTGACTCATGAAAGATATGCTAAATAGATTACTAAACATTTTATTGTCAGATATTTAGAATGAATTTCTAGATCTATCTGGATAGATCAGGTACCTGTGTTCTTCTGTACTCTATGAAAATTGTTTTGGTTTCAATTTTTAAATGTTTTGCTTTAGCCTTGCTTTAGCATATCATTATTGTCATTTATCCTTTTTGTGTTGGCTTCATATCTCTAAATCGGTCCCTTTCAGCATCTTTCCTTTCTTGTTTTTTTTTTTTTTGCATGTAAAATTACATTGTTTATTGAAAGCAGGAAATACAGAAGTTTAGATTAAACATAGTGATTACAAAGCTTTAAAGTTCATGATTAATGTTTTCTAAGCTTTCAGCATTTTTTTTTAGTTAAAATAAACTATGTTAAGTGTTCTTCATGTACTCAGCTGCAGAAATAGAGAAGTTAGGACTTTGAGAAACTTGTAATCAGTTAAATAAATGAAACATGTACATATGAAATTTTAAAAAGTAAAAAGTAATGCATAACTATACTCAGTATATATAGAACATATGCATATAGGATTTAGCTAACTTGGCACTTTAGAGAGAGGTGGCATCAGGGAAGGACTTTATTTTTTTTAAAGATTTATTTATTTATTTATGATAGACATATATAGAGAGAGGCAGAGACACAGGAGGAGGGAGAAGCAGGCTCCATGCAGGGAGCACGATGCAGGACTCGATTCCAGGATTCCAGGATCGCGCCCTGAGCCAAAGGCAGGCGCTAAACCACTGAGCCACCCAGGGATCCCCAGGGAAGGACTTTAGAAAAGGTCTTGAATGTTTTGTCTTGAAGAGTAAAGCTTAACATATCAGAAAAGGTGCATAATATAAGAAGATGGAAAATATAAAGATAAATGCCAATATAAGTAACTACAAACGATTTAGTGAACCATAAATTAAAAATGGGTAACTCAGTGGATAAAAATGATACTAAAATGTGTAGATTATATGATATGTAGAGAAAATCCTAAAGAATCCATAAAAATCTATTAAAAATAATAAGTAGATTCGGCAAATTTGCTGAATACAAAATACACAACAATCAGTTGTGTTTCTATATACTAATAACAAATTTTTACAAAGAGAAATTGAGAAAGCAAAACCATTTGCAAATGCATCAAAAAAAATAAAATACTTAGAAATACATTTAACTAAGGAGGTGGAAGACTCATATACTGATAACCACAGGATATTGAGGGAAGAAACTGAAGAAGACACAAATAAATAGAAAGATATTCCATGCTCTTGTATTGGGAGAATTTATGTTGTCAATGTCCATACAACCAAAAACAATCTGCAGATTCAATCAAAGCAATCCCTATCAAAATTCCAATGGAGTTTTTCACAGAAATAAAACAAATAATCCTAAAATTCTATGGAAGCACAAAAGACCCTGGATAGCCAAAGAAATTCTGAGAAAGAACAGAGCTAATGGCATCACACTTTCTGATTAAAACTATATTACAAAGCTGTAGCAATCAAAATAGTATAGTACCAGCATAAAAAGAGACATATAAATTAATGAAATATAATAGAGAACCCAGAAATGAACCCACATAAAAATGTTCAAATTAATTTATGACAAAGAAGCCAATGATATATATTTGGGCTACTACCTTATACCATACACAATGTCAATTGAGAATAGATTACCTAAACATAAACACGTAGGACTGTATCATACTAAAAAGCTCTACCCAGTGAAGGAAACAACTTCGGGATGGGAAAAAACATTTTTAAATCATATATGTGATAAGGGGCTAAAATTCAAAATATATACATACAAATTGATAGGAAAAAAACCCTCAAACAATCTGATTACAAAATGGGTAGAGGTCCTGAATAGACATTTTTCCAAAGAAGATATTCAAATGGCCAACAGAAGCATGAAAAGATTCTCAACATTACTGATCATCAGGAAAATGCAAATCCTAAGCACAGTGAGATATCAACTCTCATCTGTTAGAATGGCTATTACTCAAAAGGACAAGAAATAATGAGTGTTGGAGGGGATATGAAGAAAGGACACATTTGTGTACTGTTGATAGGAATGTAAATTGGTACAGCTATATGGAAAACAGTATGGAGGTTTCTTTACAAATTAAAAATAAAACTATCATATGATCTAGCACTTCTACTTCTTAAGTATTTATTAGAAGAAAAAAATCAGTATTTTGAAGAGATATCTGTGCCTCCATGTTCATTACAGAATTATATAAAGTAGCCAAGACATGGAAACACCAAAGTGTCCATCAATGGATGAACAGATAAAAAATGTGATATATATATAATTTATAATAATATAATATAATTTTTATAATAGTATATATATGTATATAATTTAGACACACACACAAAGTAAATCTTGCCATTTGAAACAACATGGATGGACCTTCAGAATATTATGCTAAGAAAAATAAGTCAGAGAGAGAAAGAAAAATACTATATAATCTCACCTATATGTGGAATCTAATTTTAAAAATCCACTAAAACTGAATTCATAGGTACAGAGAATAGATTGATGGTTTCCATAGGCAAGCATGTGAGGGATGGGAAAAATTGGAAAGAGGCTTAAAATGTATGAACTTCCAGTTATAAGACAAATAAGTCTTGAAGATGTACTGTACAGCATGGTGACTATAGTAAACAATACTATATTGCATATTTGAAAGTTGCTAAAAGAGCAGATTTTTAAAATTATCATCACAAGAAAAAATGTGTAATTATATCTGATGAATTTTAGACTTATTGTGGTAATAATTTTATAATATATACATTTTTCAAATCATTATGTTCTACACCTAAAACTAATAAAATGTGTCACAGAATAAAATGGGTAACAGAATAGAAAAAAATGAGATTAAAATTTAGCTACAACCAAAGAATCTTTTACACCCTACAAATATAGTTGTATTTTATTCTGCAGGAAAGGGAAATTTTAAATAGGAGGATGGAAAGTCTGTAACACATTACAAACACATTTCTCTGGTACAATTTAGATGAAGGAATGGGAGAAACCACAATAAGGAAAACTGGAGAAAAGTCAAGTAACAGTTTGCAAAATATACATGAGAAATGCAGAGATCCTGGATTTTTTAAAAAAGATCTTATTTATTTATTCATGAGAGACACAACAGAAAGAGAGAGAGAGAGAGAGAGGCAGAGATACAGGTAGACGGAGAAGCAGGCTCCATGCAGGGCGACCAATGTGGGACTCGATCCCGGGTATCCAGGATCACACCCCGGGCTGACAGCGGCGCTAAACCACTAAACCACCAAGGCTGCCTGAGGTCCTGGATTAAGCCAGGGATTATTGATGAAGGAGAGGAAGGAGTGATTTATTTTTAATAGGAAATAATTGGGGAGGTGATTTTGATTTGGAAGAAGAAAGTTTGAACTTCGAATCAGAGTGCTTAACTGGAATTCAAGTTTACAATTCATGTTCAGTAAGAATTTTGGAAGCTAATTACACATTTAACCCTCAGTCGCCCATTTTATATAAAGGGTCTAACAATTTTGTAGACACTTGAATGTTTTTTTTTTCTTATAGTTGTTCATATCCTTCCAGTTGTATGCCTTTCTACATTTCTTAAAATGAAGAATAATTATGAGAAAAAATGGTTGCAGCACAAGACTAAGCACATTTAATCTTACAAATAAATTTTTAAAACTAAAATAAATTATATATGATAAGTAAATGGAATTTGTACCATGAGGAAAAATACCTGTTAAGAAAGAGAGCATCAAATGTGGTCTCAGAAAAAAAATGGATGCCTTTTTTATTTATCTTGCAATGATCATCACACTATGAATTTCTGATCACTTATGTGGTTTCTTAATAAATATATTTTTGCACATTATTCCTTTTTTGACATAACATATAATTATTGAATAAAAAATATGGAAAGCTCTTGATATGTGATCTTCTTCTCATGGCAATCTCATTTAGTCTCATGGCTTTTATAAACCACTCCATATCAACTCCAAGTTATTATTATCTTTTAATTTCAGTATATATCTAACCAGAGACAGAAGTTATCTAACTCCCTACTCAACACCTCCACTTGGCTAATAAAAATTTCTTTTTTTAAAATTTTTATTTATTTATGATAGTCACACACAGAGAGAGAGAGAGAGGCAGAGACACAGGCAGAGGGAGAAGCAGGCTCCATGCACCAGGAGCCTGATGTGGGATTCGATCCCGGGTATCCAGGATCGGGCCCTGGGCCAAAGGCAGATGCCAAACCGCTGCGCCACCCAGGGATCCCCTAATAAAAATTTCAAATGAAACTTCTGATATTTGTTTCACAAACCTTTTAGGTCTACAATCTCTCATATACCATTTAATGGTCGCCTTAGACCTAAGATCCTGGACATATTTATGGCTCTTCTCTCTTGTATCTTATCCAATTCTTTAAGAAATATTTCAGGTCCTACCTTCAAAATCCAAAATTTAACCATATTTCACCTTTTCCATAGCTATAACTATTGTCCAAGCAGAATCTTTTACCTGATTTATATTATAGTGCATCCTAACTGCTCTACTGCCTTCATATCTACACCACCATCACCCCTGCCCTTAGAGTTTAGTAACAACTCAGCGTCCAGAGTAATCTATCATTTATTCAAATAATATTTATTGTGTGGCAGCTATTTAAAAAAGCTCAAGTTAGATCATGTAACTCGCAGCTCAAAACTGCAATGACTCCTCTTTTCCCCTTATAAAAGCTGTTATAATAGCCTACAATTACGGTGACCTTATGTCCAAATTTGTCCCAGAGAGTCCCAGTCAAAAGGCAAGGGAGAACTGACTTCCAGCTTACACAATCAGGCTGAGAGAGAAAATTCTCTCTTACTCTGACCAGAGTTATTCAGGTTTTCAGTGAATTCAGTGATAACTACTCACAGTGGGTAAAGCAATCTGCTCTACTCAGTTCACTAGTTCAGATGATAAATGCATATACAAACACCCTCACAAACATACCCAGAAGTAATGTCCAGTCAGATACCAGGCAACCCAGTGATTCAGTCAAACTGACACATAAAATTAACCATTATATGAACGATTAAAGATTTTAGTGGCCATCACTGGGTCATAGCACAGTAGTTGCAAATTGGGGTTAGAAACAGTAACACCTCTAGGTGTCTGGGTCATTCAGTCCTTTAAGCATTTGGCTTAGGTCATAATCTCAGGGTCCTGAAGATGAAGCCCCACATTGGGCTCTGAGTTGATCTTGCAGTCTGCTTGAGATTCTCTTGGTCCGATCCTCGGCCTCTCCTGGTCCTGGTCACTCTCTCTCAAATAAATAAATAAACAAATAAATAAATAAATAAATAAATAAATAAATAAATAAATCTTTAAAAAAAAAGAATATCTGACAGGTAATTAAGGCATGATTCAGCTTTATTATTTTGGGGGTCAATCAGAATTTGATCAGGATGGATTAGTAAGCAAGTGAGAAAAAAAAAAAAAGACCTAACCAGAAGAGCATTTAGGTAAAGGAAATGAAATAAGATAATTAACACCTCTATTCATCAATATTCAGTTAATATTTATTATTAGATTTCTTTGAATTTGGTGATTTTTTAAAGTAAATCTACAAATATGTATTGATCTAATATTATCTATCTCTATTGATGGAATTTGATTAGAAAAAAGAGTCAGGATACTCACAATTGTAATTGCCACACAAATCACAAAAGTGTCTTTTAGAACATCACATTAGCCCAAGGGCTTGGATCAGAAAGAAAATTTATTTAGATTGGGTCCTTTTACCATTATACAAAAGCCACAGAGTTGGCAGAGAAGATAACATGAATTGTCACAAGTAAACTATTATTCTGAATAGATTTAAAATCAGCTGCACAAGCATTAAGTCAATTAAGTTAACTTGGGTTATAGTAATGGTAAGTTTAAACTGACTTTAACAACAGAAAGGTGGGGAGTCAAATAAATTCATCATGGGAAAAAATAGAACTTTTATGTGAGGTACACAAAATGTCTTCTATTGACAGAAATTGAATTAGAATCAGCCTGAACTCTAGGTAAAAAATATTTTTCACTTCTTGGGATTTGACAGTGTGGCACAAGTCTAACTTTCTATGAAGAAGAGATTATACTAAAACTTTAGTATCTCTGTTCAAAAGAGACACTATGACAAAAAGTGGTAACAGTGTCACTGATTTCCTTAAACTTTGTGTTATACTCAACCCAGCACATTTGAATCAGAATTGAGGGAAAGATACATATTATTTAGTCATGAGATGTAAAAATGATACATATTATTTAGTATTTAGTCATAAGGTGTATAAATGATTACATTACCAATGTTAAACTAATTACAAATAAAGTTCAAAGTTCTAGATATTCATACAATTCAAATAATTGGTAATCTAAAAATCTCATACATTCTGTAATAATTTCATGCTTAAAACAGCAACATTTTCCTTTGCTCTTTATTATTTATCTTGTTTCATATCTAGGATTTAAATATAATTTAATACAATAGAAAATATTAAATTTAATGATAGAAATGCTGGAAGAATATCAACAGTTCTAATGTAACTCCCTTTCAATAGGTGACTGGTTGGACTCTACTAGTATAAATCCACATTGAGAGTCTGATCACTCTGTGCCATATTTGAAGAAAAGAATTTCCTCTGTAACTATATAAATAAACTAGTACTTCCAAGGAAATATATGCATTTTCATCCCAAACTGATTATTATGTAGTCATTCCTATAGAAAACCTTTGGAAACCAATTCAAAGGTTAACTAGTACAGCTGAATAAATTAATTTATTATGAAAAGAAACTTAAAAGCTCTGTATTAAAGACATATTGAAAATATATTATACATTAAATTTAAATGGTCCATAAAGTAGATCATTACTAGGAAGAAATTCATTAATATGGATATAGGTAATAAGATCATTACCAGAGATGAAAAGAATTAAAATTGCATGATTAAAGTGCTCATTAATGCACTAAATAGTATAGTATTAAAGAGATTATTGAACATTTCTGAAAGGTACATCTCATTGTAAGGAACTATATGAGAAAATCTAGTAACTTTAGGCAATTCTCTAAAAATAGTTTAAATAGTCACCAAGATTAAATAGCACAGATTTTTTTCCACAGAGAATAATTTACATCCAACTTCTCTAGTAAAATTAAACTGAGAGAAATAGTACAATACAGTATAATAATGTAGACAGATCACCGACCTGGAAGTCAGAAATGTGACTTCAAATTCTAAATATCAAAATCTAAGTTTATGATTGCCTTGTCCCAAAATGCCTACTTTTTCATTGCTTAACTCCTTTGTCTGACCATATTGTAATATATGAGGAATATAATGTATATTTGTATATTTTTAATACTTGGAAGTCTTAAAAGTGATATATCAATGCATTTGAAAAAGTACTTGGAGTTTTTCAATAGAAGCTAAGAAATTACCCTTATACCAGTGTCCATCAACAGTTACTAATATTTAGCAAGAACATTGATATATAAAATAATGAATTGCCTTATGAACTTAACTTATAAATACATGATTTATTTATCAGCAACCTCCAGAGAAACAGAACAGGATGTGAATATAAATAAGATTTATTTTCACAAATTGTCTCATATGATTGTGGAGCGTGGTAAGACCAAAATGTGCAGTTTGGTTCTGAAGGCCATAAAGGTGGAGATTCAGGGAAAAGCCTATGTTGTAGTTAAATTCTGAAGGACATCTGTCAGCAGAATTCTGTTTTGTTCAGGGGAGGTAAATCATTTGTTCTTTGTGAGACTTCACCTGATTGGATGAGGGGCACCCACATTATGGAAGGCAATTTGTTTTACTCAAAGTCCACAGATTTAAAATTATTTTTGAGTTGTGTAACCCTTTACTAGTAACAAGAATAGAAGGCATCTGTTGTACAACATTGATAATAATTGACTATAACAAGTCAATTATTTTACTCCAATAAAGATCATTTATAAAAGAAATTTCTTTATTAAAAAGCTTTTATCCTTTTTGCTTGTGTATAATTTGCAAAACTATTCTGAAAGTGAAATATATGTGTACAGCTGTACAAAGAGTGCAAATTTGGGATATGATAAATGCTTTACAAGTCACTTTCAGAAAACCGTTTGCCATGACTGGACCTTTACATTGCCACTTTTTTAAGATTTATTTATGTATTTAGAGAAAGGGAGAGTGGGGGAGGGGTAGAGGAGGAGGGAAAGAGAGAATTTCAAGCAGACTCTGTACTGAGCACAGGGCCTGACCTGGGGCTTGATCAATCTCATGATCCTGAGATCATTACTTGAAGGGAAATTAAGAGTCCACACTTAACTGACTTTTAACTACCCAGTCATGCCTTCTTTTTTGATCAAAATATTTTGATGCCATCCTCTCTTCACTATAAAGCATTTTTTAATGAATTGAAATTAAGGAAGGACATCTATTAGAAAAGAGGAGAAGAGGGATGTCTGAGTGGCTTAGTTGGCTAGACATCCCATTCTTGATTCCAGCTCAGGTCAGGATCTCCAGGGTTGAGGGATTGAGTCCTGCATTGGGCTTTGTGCTTAGCAAGAAGTTCACTTATCCCTCTTCCTCTGCTCCTGCTCCTGATCATGCTGTCTCTGTCTCTCTCTCTAAAATAAATAAATAAAATTTTGAAAAAAAAAAGAAAAGAGAAGAAAGTTCTATTGGTTTGAGGTTTCAGAATCTCCTCAAACCAGGACCGTGGTAAGGGCAGAGAATGAATAAGTGCAGGTGGCATCCTTGAGGATTCAGAGCTTCACTGGGCCTTGAGCAACCTTGCTACATAACTCACTGAACCATCTTGCCAGTTTTTATACTGGCTTGACTGGGCATTCTTTTGGAGCTCTGTGATAGCATTTAATAACACTCAATGGGATGTCTTCCACATACAGCATTATGGTATTTCTTCAAGTAATTGCTAAAAGATACAGGGTCTAACTGTCCTATAATATTTATACCCATTTTATCTAGATATTCAAAAGATCTATAAATCTCCTCCTGGGATTCATCATAGTAACTGTAAAGGAAACTGATCTCACTGGTAGATATCAGAAGAAATGACAAAGATATTATGAGGAGCTGCTAGATATTTACTGAAGAGTTTTCCAAATTCCTGTCCTTTTGAGTCACTCAGAGCTCCAACCAAAACAAGAATAATGGTAAACTCATTTTCATTGCTTTCCATGGCTTTATAACATATGGCAAATGCATTTCAATGCTGTGTTCATCTTCATCTGTCTGCAGAGATATTCATTCAAACATTCCTATCTTCCATAATTCTCCACAAATCTTTTGATCAATATAATAGTCATATAGAGGTGATATATATATATATATATATATATATATATATATATATATATATTCACACTGGAAAGTGGAAAGTGGAACTTAGAAAGAGGCCTATGATGAGAAGGCCTGCAGGCAGAATGTTCTCCTGGTAATAAGCATGAGCAGCACAAGATGCACAGTACATATATCCTGCATGGGGAACAATAATGGCCCTAGCAAGTCTTTTGTATACTGTACTTGTGAAAGCCAACCGTCTAGCTGTGCATTCCCCTGTGGTCCTGAGGCTGTGTCCCAGCTCCCAGAGTAACTGTCTAGCTTCTCAGAAGACCACTTGGTTGAACATCTTGGTTTCTACACCACGTACAGTGTACGAGATGAATGAGGAGGTGCCAGCACAAGGAGCAATTTGAAGAGGGTACAAAACATTACAAGTCCAGCCCAGGAGGAGGTGTCAGTATGGAGACCAGCTTGGTCCAAGAGGAGGAGGAGATGACCACGTGGGTGGTGGCAGCAGCAACAACAATTATCTCAAACTCCTGGGACTGCCAGAAAATGGGGCCCACAGCAGTTATGTTGGAGCCAGGAAAGCCCTTGGCCATGGTTTCCACTCACTGCTGTTCCCGAGGTGTCCCCACACCCCCACCAGATTAAAATATTAATCCCAGGCAAAGGATCATCCAGAAATCCAAAATAATGTTTGAGCACAGACCTGGACACTATGGCCAACCGAATTGATACATAATATTATTCATAAATAATTAAAGGTGATTATTAATTATGATTCCAAGGTACTCATTCTTCTTTTATTTAATTACTAAGCTGTCTTGAAATGAATATAAGGCAATGAAATGACCAAGTAAATGGTAGGAGGTTCCCAGAGAGAGTTTATTCAATCTTTTGGCCTCATCAGCTTAAAATTCCTATTAAGATCTTTACATAGATCAAACACTTCAGCTTTCCCCAGGTTCTCCCTTGAGCCATTCCCATCTCACTTGCTTATATTTTATTCCACCTTTTGGTTCCCATGTATGTAGAACTTTCCCTCAGGCTGACTGACTACCTTAACATTTTTTTTTATTTTTTTGTATTTTTATTTATTTATTCATAGAGACACACACAGAGACAGAGGCAGAGACACAGGCAGAGGGAGAAGCAGGCTCCATGCAGGGAACCCGATGTGGGACTCGATCCCAGGTCTCCAGGATCACACCCCGGGCTGCAGGCAGCGCTAAACCGCTGCTCCACCGGGGCTGCCCCTTTAACGTTTTTTTTTTTTTAATTTAATTTTATTTATTTTTATTTTTAATTTTTTAGAGATTTTATTTATTTATTCATAAGACACAAACAGAGAGAGGCAGAGACATAGGAAGAGAGAGAAGCAGACTCCATGCTGGGAGCCTGATGTGGGACTCGATCCCAGGTCTCCAGGATCACACCCTGGGCCGAAGGCAGGCACCAAAATGCAGAGCCACCCAGGCATCCCCAATAATTTTTTTTAATGGAAGTTTTTCATACTAGTGTTGAATGAGTCCATCCATCCCTCCCTTCCCCCAAGATATTAAAAATTTAATAAAGCCCCTTGTATTTAGCAGAGATCCAACATAATTATTAAGTTTATGTTCAGAGAAGAAGGATAAGTAGTGTTCATAAATTTTTAAAAAATATTTTTACTGGAGTTCAATTTCCAACATATAGTATAACACCCAGTGCTCATCCCGTCAAGTGCCCCTTCAGTGCCCATCACCAAATCATCTCACCCCCCTTTAAATTTATAGTCACAACTACTCACACATAAAAAACTGTATGACAAAAAAATAGAACTAGTACTTGTTCTTTCTCCTAGTTCATGCTCTGTAGAAGTAACTCCACTTCCCGCTTCTCAATATGAATGAAATGTGACTCTGACATGTTCAAGTTAAGCATACAATTCAACAACAACAACAAAAACATCTTGAAACTTCTGGGTGTTGAGCATCTGCCTTTCACCCAGGGCGTGATCCCGGAGTCCCAGGATCAAGTCCCACATTGGGCTCCCTGCTTGGAGCCTGCCTCTCCCTCTGCCTCTCTCTCTCTCTCTCATGAATAAATATATAAAATCCTTTAAAAATATATCTTTTATAAAATTACCTGTAGACATGAACCCAAGGGGGGTCTGTTTGGGCCAGACTGGTACAGAGCAATGCCTTTCTCAGGCATATATATATATATATATATATATATATATATATATATATATTGAGTGGCTTTATATATATACAGATAGATAGATGATAGATAGATAGATAGATAGATAGATAGATAGATAGATAGATGATAGATAGATAGATGATAGATGAGAAATTCTAGAGAGCTGGAATAACTAAATATCCTTTTAGTCATAACGTGTGAATCAAAATACATTTGTACAGTTTGTTTTTCTAATTACTTTATGTTTAAATGCATGAGTATAGGGATGTCTGGGTCCCTCAGTGGTTGAGCATCTGCCTTCCGCTCAGAGCGTGATCCTGGAGTCCCGGGATTGAGTCCCATATCGGGCTCCCTGTGAGGAGTCTGCTTCTCCCTCTGCCTGTGTTTCTGCTTCTCTCTCTGTGTGTCTCTCATGAATAAATAAAATCTTTAAACAAATAAAAAAATAAATAAATGCATGTGTGTATATATACATAACCTAAAAATAATATAATGATGGCTAGGATACCTTTACCTATGCTACTGTCCTTCTTTAATTAACTGTTTTGGCTCAAATATTAAAAGTATATCTGTTGTCATGGAGTAAATGAAGAGATTTTTCCCAAAGTAATTATTTGCAAAAAATATGATTATTTTCTTCTAAACAGATTGGATTCCTTCCTAACACATATTCTCATAAACATTTTTATTTGTTTCACAAAAACTCTACTAATTAGTTCTAATGAAAATATATTTTATTCACAACTTTACGCTGACCCATATTTAGTGCTTTGATGCCTAGCACCTGCAATAGCCTTTGGCTATTTGAATATTAAGACATGGTGAATTATATACTACTTACAACCTTGACTCTAATCACTAGCTGGAGGTGACTTGCATGATGGATGAAGAGAGTTCTTTGAGATTATAAATGATAGCATCTAGTATATTCTTTTAATAAAAACACCTGTATCAATAGAATGAATTTTAGAGAAAATTATAGGCATTTTCTTGATGCAAGTCTCTAATTATGCAAATGATTTAACTGAAGCATATGAAGCACAGGAAGTCCAGTGGCTTTCCTACAATCACAAAAGTTTACTCTGTAAAATCTAGACGACTATTCCAAGTCTCCTGACTTATAAATCAATGTTCTTCCTAAAAAAAAAAAGTTAATATCACCTAATAATAAATTTTGTCTCATTCACTTCTTTGTTTTTCTATTATTTTGATTAACCTATAGAAATAAACAAGAAGAGTAATTTTTTAAAAATATGTTATTTTATTTATTCATGAGAGACACACAGAAAGAGGCAGAAACATAGGCAGAGAGAGAAGCAGGCAGGTGCAGGACTTGATCCCATGACCCTGGCATCATAACCTGAGCCAAAGGCAGGTATTCAACCACTGAGCCATCCAGATGCCCCAAATAAAGAGTAATTTTGAGTTATGTCATTTTAGTCTACTAAACATGAGTATCGTATGAAGTATCTAAGAAACTGAAGTTAAACAAAATCAACATTATAGAGTGTAGGAAACTGTTGATTTTCATAAGGGTTTTAATTGGAAGGGGTACCTGGTGGCTCAGTCAGTTAAGCATCTGCCTTTGGCTCAGGTCAGGATCTCAGGGCTCTCTACTCAGTGAAGAGTCTGCTTGTCTCTCTCTCTTACTTTCCCTCTGTGTTCTCTCCCTCTCCCAACTAAATAAATAAAATCTTAAAAAAAAAAAAAGTTTGAGGGCACCTGAGTAGCTATGTCCTCTGCCTATGTCTCTGTCTCTCTATATGTATCTCTCATGAATAAATAAAATCTTAAAAAGAAAGTCAACCTTATTTTAAAAAGGCTTTAATTGAACATCTAAAGGTGCATATAGTTCAAATAAGCCAAAAATAAATGCCATTACTTGCAGTTGTTACCTTATTAAACAAAATATTTATAAATGAGACCAGCTAATTTTTCATTTAGAACTAATCTATTATATGTCATAAGATAGCATTAAATATATAGTAATAAAAATATAAAATTACCCTCTCAATGTGAAAAATTTTGTGACTTTTTAAATCTTTTTAAGGAGTTAATTAATTAATTTAGTAATTTGAGAGAGAGAGAGAGAGACAGAACCCAAGAGAGAGCATGAGTGGGAAGGAGGAGCAGAGGAAGAGAGAGAAGCAGTCTCCTCTAAGTGGGGAGCTCAATGTGGCACTCAATCCCAGACCCTGAAATCATGACTTATGCTGAAGGCTGACACTTAACTGACTAAGCCATCTAGATGCCCTTTGAAAACAATTGTGACTTTTTTTTTAATTTTTTTTATTTATTTATGATAGTCGCACAGAGAGAGAGAGAGAGAGAGAGAGGCAGAGACACAGGCAGAGGGAGAAGCAGGCTCCATGCACCGGGAGCCCGATGTGGGATTCGATCCCGGGTCTCCAGGATCGCGCCCTGGGCCAAAGGCAGGCGCCCAACCGCTGTGCCACCCAGGGATCCCCAATTGTGACTTTTTAAGGGACACTTTTGTCTTTCTTTTTTTAGCTATACAAGATGAAGTTGGGCCCTTACCTAACACTGCATACTCAAAAGAATCTATGACTTAAATGTAAGATCTAAAACAATAAAATCTTAGAAGAAAGCAGGACGAGGCTTCATGGCATTGGATTTGATAGTAATTTCTTGGATATGACACCAGAAACAAAAATCATGAAAATTATATCCACTATACTACTTTATATTTCCACCAGCATGCACTTGTTTCAATTTCTCCATATCTCATTGATATTTGTTGTTTTCTGTGTTTTGTTTTGTTTTGTTTTTGATAGTAGTCATCTTAGTGTGTGTGAAGAGGCATCTCATAGTTTTAATTTCCATTTCCCTAATGATTAGTGATGAGCATCTTTTCATGTGCTTATGGCCATTTGATGATTTTTTTAGAGAAATGTCTATCCAGGCCTTTGCCCATTTTTAATTTTCTTTTATTTTTGTTGTTGTTGAATTTTAGGATATTTTTGTATATATTCTAGAATTGATCCCTTCCTTATCAAATACATGATTCACAAATATTTTTTACTCTTTTTGTGGGTTACCTTTTTACTGTGTTGATAGTATCTTTTGATGTACTTTTTTGTTGTTGTTATTCATGAAGTCTGTTTTGTCTATTTTCTCTTCTGATTTCCATTTTGGTGATAGATGATAGATAGATAGATAGATAGATAGATAGATAATAGATAGATAGATAGATAGAGAAGAGAGAGAGAGAGAGAGAGAGAGAGGGGAAAAGAGATATCTCCTCATTATAGCAATTTCTTTTTTAATCCCACACTTAGAATCTGTGAAGCTATTTCAACAATTATTTTGTCCAACAAATTAGAGGAATCACTTGGATCCCAGTGTGTTCAATCATTGAATATGAAGTTATTTTATATCTCTCCCCTTCACCTGAAATTCTCAAAAACTATTAAGACTTGTTATAAACTTGCTTCTTTGCATTCCACCGATCTTATATATTTATTTATTTATTTAGAGAGAGAATATGAATCAGAGGAAAAGGGGGAGAAATCTCAAGTAGACTCCCCACTGAGCACAGAGCCTGATCACATGACCCTGAGATCATGACCTGTGCCAAAATCAAGAGACAGATGCTCAACCAAATGAACCATGCAGGTGGCCCTATGTTTCATCTATTTTAGAATTGCACTCCCATGAAAGTGAAATTAAAGTAACATACCATTTGATTATCAACATTGTCTTAATTTGTACAGCTTTTTTGTATTAATTTATAAATTCCAGAAGGAACAATTTTGCTTCTGATTTGATAGTAATAAATAAAAAGAAAATGTCTCAATTGTCATCACACATTTTACGTGTTTAAATTCTGTATAGAATTTCAAAAATATTTAAACCTGTGATAGCTGTTTGGTTTTTTGTTTGTTTGTTTGTTTGTTTGTTTTTTAAAGATATATTTATTTATTTATTCATGAGAGATACAGAAAGAGAGAGGCAGAGACATAGGCAGAGGGAGAAGCAGGCTCCATGCAGGGAGACCGATGTGGGACTTGATCCCGGGTCTCCAGGATCACGCCCTGAGCCAAAGGCAGACGCTCAACCCCTGAGCCACCCAGGTGTCCCTGTGATAGCTGTTTGAATATACATATGCACATGCCTATTTAACACAGAAAATGGTAGCGACAATTTGTAAGATTTCTAAGAAAAATATCCTCTTCAGTACTTAATCTTTAAGTTTAGATTTATAGAACTCATCAAATATTCTAGTTTAGAAGTGTTACTTATTTCATAAGACAAGTTTAGTATAAGTGTAGAAACTTGACAAAATTTGTCAACAAAAAAATAACAGTCTAGAACTGAAACTAAAAGGCCTAAAGTTGATATGAATTCATCAAATGTTTAAGAAATACTTGGGAATGAGTACATGGCATTAGGCTATGTATAAAAGGTCATCTAAAAACAACAACAACAACAACAAACAAACAAACAAAAACCTTGGAAAATCTTTTGGAAAGCATTGGAAAGAGCCTCTATTTCCTAATGTGAAAATATTTTAATGGTTATAGAATACTTACTTGGTGTAAATTATTGAGTTTGACTCTTATCCTAATCCTAATTATTTCCTTTCATTTTTTAAGTTTCAAATAGACAGTGAAGTTAACAGAATACTGAAAAACCTTATACCTACTATATAGGTTCAACATTTGCCATTTATTGTAGTTGTCTTATCATATAACTATTCGTCTATCTACACATCTTAAATTTTAACTTTTAAAAATGAAATCTGGGATCCCTGGGTGGCGCAGTGGTTTGGCGCCTGCCTTTGGCCCAGGGCGCGATCCTGGAGACCCGGGATCGAATCCCACATCAGGCTCCCGGTGCATGGAGCCTGCTTCTCCCTCTGCCTGTGTCTCTGCCTCTCTCTCTCTCTCTGTGTGACTATCATAAATAAATAAAAATTTAAAAAAAAAATAAAATAAAAATGAAATCTTATTTTCTAATAGTTTTAAATTTGCAGAAAAATACAAAGATAGTACAGAGAGTTTCCATATACTCCACATTTTGTTTCTCTTATTACCATCATATTGCATTAGTATGGTGTATGTGTCATTATCAGTGAATGCATTGATTGATACATTATTAACTAAAGTACATCTTTTATTCAGTTTTCTCTAGATTTACCCAATGCCTTCTTTCTGTTCCAGAATCCCAAACAAGTTATCACATTACATTTACTTGTCATGATTCTGTAGGTTCTTATGGACTATGACAATTATTCAGACTTTGCTTGTTTTGAGATCATGATCCAACCCTAAGGGTATTTTGAGACGGTCTCTGGATTTTTCTGACATTATCCTCGTAATTAGACTGGGCTTGAAGGTTTGAGGGGGAAGATCATAGAGGTAAAGTGTCATCTTACCAATTCCTATCAGTTTGTCAGTAATGATATAAACCTTCATCACCCAGCTGAGATAATGTTTGCCAGGTTTCTCCACTGTAAAGTTACTGTTTTTAACTCTCTCTCTGTGATGTACTCTTTGGAAGAAGGGTGTGGGGTTATGTCCAACTTCCTTGAGGACACGGAGATTACATAAATTATGGAGAATTCTTCTGTTCAGAATATGGGTCTATTCTTC
Source organism: Nyctereutes procyonoides (assembly GCF_905146905.1). Taxonomy (NCBI): domain Eukaryota; kingdom Metazoa; phylum Chordata; class Mammalia; order Carnivora; family Canidae; genus Nyctereutes; species Nyctereutes procyonoides. The sequence goes on from NW_026575130.1 coordinate 2,882,623, forward strand.
ATTATTTATTCATTCAATAATTGATTTATATTTGCATGTATTCATAGATACCTATTTTATTCTTTGTTTTTTAAAGATATTTTATCTATTTATTTATTTGAGAGAGAGAGAGTGCAAGAGCAGGAGCAGGGGGAGGAACAGAAGGAGAAACAGACTCCCCTCTGAGGAGTCTGGATGCGGACCCTGATGCAGGGCTTGATCCCAGGACCTTGAAATCATGACCTGAGCTGAAGGCAGATGCTTAACCAACTGAGTCACCCAGTACTCCTATTTTATCTTTGCATTAGGATATTACTTTATTTATTTTGTTCCAGTTTTGGCCATGGGGAGCTCTTTCATTTGGCTTCCATGTTCCTTTGATATATCCTCCTCATGGTGTGTGTGTGTGTGTGTGTGTGTGTGTGTGTGTGTGTACCTCTTTATTTTCTGGTACTAAAAGATTCTTCAAGCTCATCTTGTATATTTCTTTCCCCATCCTAAGATCAGTAATTTTCCAAAGAGCCCTGGTTCCCTCCATTGAATAATGGTACTAGAAACTATTATCTGAATGTAAGTAGATACTACTGCTACTAGGTTGATATCTTAACTTTTTAAAAGTCAGTAATTCTACAAGAAAAGTGATAAATGATTCTATGTCATTGACAGGGAAGTTGGCTTTGATTTTAAAAATATCAAAATGGTTTGTCATGAAGCTTACAAAGAATCCTATTCAGAAGACAATAAAAGCCCTAAGCAAAAGAATAACATTTACTTGAAAACAACAGAATTTCTTCTTTAACATTTTACTAATATTCATAAAGATAAGTTCACAAGTAAGTATACCACTTGATGAATTGTGACAAACTGAATACACTCATATAACTACCAGCCAAATGAAGAGATAGATGCTTCCCAGTAATTGTCTGGGGCCAAGGACACACTTTATTCTCCCCATGTATACACCACATTTGTCCTACCATTTTGGTGCCTCAACCACTCCTGTGCCTAGCACTACATTCCCATCTCCTGCAAAGTGGAGCTAGAGCAGCTGTCAGGTACACACTGGCAGGTCACTCTGAGATAATAGGCAAGATGAATTCACTTTTTGAACAGCCAGTCTAATTAAATTTTATTGTTTTTTATTCACTCAAACCAGTATATCCAATAGCAAGATCTTCATTGTTGACAATATTTATTTATCCAAACGTTGTGAATTCCTTAGCCACAGCTAAATGACCTTCAGCTGGGATCACAGACTTCCTGTCCTGTTGTCATAACATCCCTTCTCTGCCTACCTGGAGGAGAGCAAGCAAAAAAAAAAGGGGGGGGGATCACTTGAGTAGATTATTGGTATCCCCCATTTGTTGCAGAGCTTCTCAATATTAACCTAACTTCTGTACATTAGCAGGTAGGTTATTTTGAATTCCCTTACTACAATGAAAGAGCAAAGCAAAAACTGAATCAGATATCTTAGAAGCACATAAGTGATTTAAAAAAAAAAGCTAATATACAATTAAGCAGTATTCAGTATTTTAATGCATTTTTAAAAAATTTTATTTACTTATTCATGAGAGACACACACTCAGAGAGAGGCAGAGACACAAGCAGAGAGAGAAGCAGGCCCCATGCAGGGAGCCCAACGTGGGACTCAATCCTGAGACCCCAGGATCATGCCCTGGGCTGAAGGCAGATGCTCAACCATTGAGCCACCCAGGAGTCCCAAGCAGTATTCAGTATTAAAATTTAAAGTGATTATGAAATTCAGAATTGCAAACAATTTTTTATGCAATAATTGCATAACAATCAAATCCTTGTAAAATCTCCCATGGTTGCTTCTATTTTCACACATTTGCCCTAACCACAGACTGGTCTTAAACAAGTCCACATTTCCCTGACTTCACCCACCTGAATTATGGTAAAGGAGTGAAAAGTCTGTATGACATGAATCTTTAGCTGACATAGATACTTCTTAAGGAAGAAAAAATCTCCCAAGCAGTCCCTTGAATATGCATTTTGGATAGGCAGCATAGTGGGTTGAATAATAGTCTTCAAAAGATAGGTCTATTTCCTAATCCTTTGAACCTGTGAGTAGGACTTTATTTGGAAAAAAAGAATCTTTGAAAGTCTAATTAAGTTAAAAATCTTAAGGCCACCCTGGATTACTCAAGTACCCTCATTCAAGTGATTTTATGGCCCTCAACATAATAATAAGTGCCTTTATAAGAGATAAAAGAGAGAAGACACAAGACACAGGAAAAAGAGAAGGTCCTGTGAAGATAGAAGAAAGTATTGGAGTTTTGCAGCTACAAGTCAATGAATCTCTGAAACTACCAGAAGCTACAAGAGACAAGGAAGAAATATCCCTTAAAGCCTTCAGAGGAAACATGGTCCTGCAAACACCTTGATTTGGGATTTCTAGTCTTCAAATTGTGAGAGAATAAATTTATACCGTTTTAAGCCAATAGGTTACAATAATTTGTTATGACAGCAATCGGAAACTAATACAGGAGGAAAACTATGAAGATTTAAATAGATGTAACAGGGGTACCTGAGTGGCTCAGTTAAGTATCTGAGTCTTGATTTCAGCTCAGGTCTCAATCTCAGGGTGGTGGAATTCAGCCTCACTCACTGGGGAGTCTGATTGAGATTCTCTCTCTCCCTCTCCCTCTGCCCTCACTAAAATAAATAATTTAAAAAAATAAGTTAATAAAGGGGATGCTGAGTGGTACAGTCAGTTAAGTGTCTGACCCTTGGTTTCAGCTCAGGTCATGATCTCAGGGTTCTGAGACTAAGCCCCACTTCAGGCCACACACTCAGCAGGTAGTCTGCTTAAGACTCTCCTGCCCTCTCTCTCTACCCCTGCTGCTTATGTTTGCTCTCTTTCTCTCACTATCTCTCAAATAAATAAATTAATAAATGTAACAGTCAACAGAATAGAGAAGAACAGCTAAACTGACGATCAAGACCGATGAGGGAAAATATATTTTATGCTTCTGTTGAAGGTGAAAACGAAAGAAAAATGGAGAAGGAAGGAGCAGAACAAGAGGAAATGTACACAAATGGTCAATGAGAGATGTTCTATGGTAGAAACAATTTCTATTAGGCACGTTTCCAATGATATCCATTGTTCCATTTTTCGCTGTCTTGCTTCCCTGGATTTTAGTAAATATTGTCGCACTCAATATAAAAATATGTATGGGTGGATTTGGAGTAGATTGAACAAGGAGCTTTGATATCTGGATTAATAAGAATCAAGGCAGTGACTAAACAAATGGAAGCAGATACCCAGAGTCTGAGGAGAATTTAAAGATACAAAATCTTCAAAAATTCACAGATATAGGGATCCCTGGGTGGCGCAGCGGTTTGGCGCCTGCCTTTGGCCCAGGGCGCGATCCTGGAGACCCGGGATCGACTCCCACATCGGGCTCCCGGTGCATGGAGCCTGCTTCTCCCTCTGCCTGTGTCTCTGCTCCTCTCTCTCTCTCTCTCTCTCTCTCTCTCTGTGTGTGTGACTATCATAAATTAAAAAAAAAATCACAGAAATATTAGGAAGTTTTTAAGACTTCCTATTATTTGAAATCACTCCAGTTTAATATTCACAATGCTATATTCTTCTCATAGTGCTTGTAAAATTATAATTTATGACTGGAGAGCTACTCTCCCCAAATTAGACCCACAGTTACCTATTTCTGCACTTGTTTGCCAAATCATTTTGCTAGAAAGGTGAGATTTAAAAAGTAGAACACAGGACAAATGTTCCATGCCTATTAATTTCAATGATTGAGTAGAATACAATAGAAGATAAGTGAGAATGAGAAAAAATTCTAGCAGTCAATCTTTTTACACCTGTTTAAATCCATAACTCCCCTGTGGCACTCCTGAGTATGTAAGTAAGACATTCATTTGATGTAATCAGGATCTGATAACCAGGGATCTCAAGGAACCATACTGTCATTCAAATCAATTATTGCTGACAGCAATTGTTTTAACATAAACACACAAAACCAAATTAAAACACCAAGATGAAAAATTTAAATAAATAAAATACTATGTATCTAAATGTCACATTAAAATGGAAATGCATATATTTTAAAAATTTGTCTCATGCATTTTATTTATTTTTATTTTTTATTAATTAATTTATTTATTTATGATAGTCACAGAGAGAGAGAGAGAGAGAGAGGCAGAGACACAGGCAGAGGGAGAACTAGGCTCCTCCCTAGTGGCACCAAACCACTGCGCCACCCAGGGATCCCCGTCTCATGCATTTTAAAATGAAATTTGGGAAAGAGTATAATATAGTATAGAAAATTGGAAATCTGAAAATTTTGTGACATATTGTACAAATCAAATAAAGGAAATTTTAGTATGATAAAACATGACAAAAATCCTATATTAAATACAAATTAGATTGTATCTCAAAATGTGCTTTATTTGGAGATGAGGGGATCCCTGGGTGGCGCAGCAGTTTAGCGCCTGCCTTTGGCCCAGGGCGCGATCCTGGAGACCCGGGATCAAATCCCACGTCGGGCTCCCGGTGCATGGAGCCTGCTTCTCCCTCTGCCTGTGTCTCTGCCCCCCCCTCTCTCTCTCTCTCTCTCTCTCTCTCTCTCTCTGTGTGACTATCATAAGTAAATAAAAATTAAAAAAAATTATTTCAAAAAAATAATAAATAAATAAATTGGAGATGAGTAGGGGACTTTTTTAAACTGTTGAATGAAAAAAAATAAAAATAAAAAAGAAATAAATAAACTCTTGAATGATAATGTAAGTTTTCTTTAACTCAAGGCAAGAAATAGTGTTTTCAATGACTTTTCTACTCAACTGGTGCAATAAGCATTATAATTTCCTATGGGAAAAGCAAATACAGATGCGACACCTTAAACCTAATTAATACTATTGCCTAATGGAATTATGCTGAAGTATTTTTTATTTGAGATACTTTCCAATTATTTATATTAGTGGTTTTCAATTTTAGATTAAAAATATTTCTTTAGTTATTTACACATAGGTCCTACTACACTGGCCAAGAATTAACAACTAAACAATACTATTTATTGAATATAAAACTGCCTGTATTACAAAGTTAACTTAAACATCTTAGAGACATTAAAATAGGCTTTACTGTTGTAGTTCAGATGATTTATGTGGTCATTAAAATTAACTAGAAGTTAGGATGTTTAGCGTGGTTACTTATAAATGGTTGGAAAGAGATTACAACTACAGGAACATGGTTTCACAAAAGATTTGCCTCTTTTTGGAAAGCATGTTGATAATGATAATTATTTAATTTATGGGGAAGTTTTATACACTCAAGTCATATAACTAGAAATAGTCATTTATGTTTTTTGTAATTTGAAAGAATTTAAATTTATTTTCATTTATTTTGGTTTCCTAGTCTCTCTCTCTCTCTCTCTCTCTCTCTCTCTCTGGACCTCTTCTTCATTACTAGTATATTGCCTTCAACTTTTCTGGACTCTAAACACCTTTGAATTTATCATCACCCAGATTCTATTACACAAAACTCTCAAACTTCAGCTTCCAAAACTGAAACGAAAAACATTTTTCTATCTCAGCTACTCAAATACATTAACCACAATTTTTAAAATATTTTCTCAATTCCCTCAATCCATTAAATTCTCAACTTTTTAAGAAAGATTTATTTATTTATTCATGAGAGACACAAAGAGAGAGAGAGAGAGAGGCAGAGACATAGACAGAGGGAGAACTAGGCTCCTCACAGGGATCCCAATGTGGGACTCGATCCCAGATCCCAGTATCAATCCCTGAGCCAAAGGCAGATGCTCAACTGCTGAGTCCCCCAATTATCCCAAATTCTCAACTTTCTAATAACATTTTCCATATTTATTCTTCATTTAGACTCAGTGTCCCACAAATAAAATCATCCCTTTGAAAATACATTTAACTTGACCCCTTTTCCTCCATTGTACTCACCTGACAACATCCTGTATGAACTCAAACATGAGTACATACACATATCCAAATATTTTGAGAGAAACTGGCAAAGCTGGAGAAACTCCTTTCAATATAAGATAACAGTCTCATTTTTTTTTAACAATCTCAAATTATAAACAACTTTCAATTCTTCTTAAAAATTTGGCTATAGTTTTCTTTTCTTTCTTTTTTTATGATTTTATTTATTCATGAGAGACACAGAGAGGCAGAGACATAAGCAGAGGGAGAAGCAGGCTCCCTACAGGTAGCCCGCTGTGGGACTCGATTCCAGGACCCTGGGATCATGCTCTGAGCCAAAGGCAGACACTCAAACACTTAACTACACAGGCATCCCCAGGTATAATTTTCTAATAATCTAAATATGAATTCAGTACCTTTCTCTTTGAAACTTTTTTCCTATTAAATACCTACATTAGTCAATCTCAGATTACTTTTCTTCATATTTCATGAAAAACTTGGAAGCTATCAAATGAGAGCTCTTGTCACTCTCTGCCCCCAACCTTAGAAAAATACTGGATTATGCATTCATCTTCACTTTCCCACTAGGTATGACCTTTGAAATACCTCTCATAGTGGACATGTTTCTCTATCAATTTCCCCAATGATACTTTATTTTGCCTTTCGTAGGAGTGACTCCTTTAAATATACATTCTCTTCCATCAGCCATCTCTCACTCCCAATATAATAATTCCTTAGAGTTTATAAACTTGCTCTAGATTTCACATTACCTTCAATCTTTGTCTACTCCTAGTCTATTAGTAATCCATTTGTCTATTGCTCTTCACAACAATGATTTAAAAAGTTACCTACACAAATTTGATGCTTTATTCTCTATACAATTCCTTGAATAAAAAAAAAGGATTTCTCTCTCTGTATTCTTTCTTTTCCATTATCTTCAAATATCATTACTCAAAACTAAAACAAAGCTTAGCCTTTATTATCTTTCTATGAAGGACAATGGCTTTTTTTCCAAACCATTTAATAAAACGAACTTAGTAATTATTTGTTGAATGAATAAGTGAATTGAATCAACGTGTTTTGCCTTTAAAAATTTTTACACTGAAATGCATTAATTAAAAATAAAATATTTAAATATTAAAATTAATTTCTTAAAGTTTTATACATCAATCAGCTTTAAAAATTCATGAAATTACACTCTTGATTTCATAGTCTTCTGAGATAATTTAATAATAACTTAATTTAACCATCCCAGAATGTGTTTTGACTTCGTTATAAAGAAACTTCATAGGACTAATTTATCATTCTTCTCTTTTAGACTTTGTCATATAGAAAAATTACAATTTTAAGTGTTCTCAATGCAAAAATAATTTGCAAAAAATTATTTAATAATAATTTTACAGTTCCTTTGATAAAATTTTGACAATATATTTCTGGAAACAAAATAGTAATATATGATATAATTTTTAAAAGATTTATTATTTATTTATTATTTATTTATTTATTTATTGAGAGAGAGAGAGCAAGAGATGCAGCCAGAGGGAGAGGGAGAGGGAGAGAGTTTTAAGCAGACTCTGAAATAAGCTCAGAGCCCAAACAGGGCTCAATATCAGAACCCTGAGATGATGACCTTAGCCAAAACCAAGAATTAGATGCTTAACCAATTGTGCCATTTAGGCACCATTGATATATGAAATATATTTTTAAAGGGTGAAAACAAGGTTTGAATTAAATCATCACTCTTTACATTTTCTAAAATGCAACTAATTTTCAGATTATATTTATTCAATTAGTTAATGTGCAATTAGCCTCAATCAAATATACTTCATTTTATTTTCATAATTAAAGTGTTATTATGAGAAATGTATTAGCATTTAGGTATAGCAAAAACTGGTGGTGCCCTTACTATTCTCATATACACAGATGACTTCCTTATAAAAGCATCTGTAGGGAATCCCTGAGTGGCTCAGGGATTTAGCGCCTGCCGTCATTCCAGGGTATGATCCTGGAGTCCCACGTCAGGATCCCTGCATGGAGCCTGCTTCTCCCTCTGTCTGTGTCTCTGCCTCTTTCTCTCTCTCTGTCTTTCATGAATAAGTAAATACAATATTTAAAATAAATAAATAAATAAATAAATAAATAAATAAATAAATAAATGCATCTGAAAACTTAGCTGATGATATAGGGCAGTTTAGGTACCTTTATCTGATAGTGAACATAAATCTGCCCCTCAGACAACACTGAATCCTGTTCTATACTTGTATGTCAGAGATCCCTAGGAAAACAGATCCATTTTCCCATATATTTATCATGCTCATTAACATATCTTGAACTTATTTTCCTCATTTCCCTTTTTTCATTTCTCTCCTCACCTAATGGTGACTCCTATAAATAATACTCAAAAAGTTGGTTACACTAAGCTCTTACTTGAGTCCTTGTCTTAAAGTCTGTTTTGAGGGAAACCCAGGCTCAAGCACTTGGTATTTGAAATAATCCTACCAGCAGAGCCTCAGGATGGGATAACAATAGTGCTGACCACATGACAACAACTTTGTTGAGGCTAAGTGAAGTATGATGCTCTCTAGCATTTTTACAATAAAAATTATTAAAAGCATTCACCTGTGAGGGTTGTCATTGGATACGAGTAAAAGGGGCTATACCCAGCTAAGTATTAGCTTACATGCTTGAAAGATGGAGACAATGCTTATTTTCATGATTATGATATGAGTTGTCTGTTATTAATTGCCACAGAAGCCTAATGGTATGAAAACATCAGACTAAATTCAGCAAACTAAACATTTAGAACACAACTTAAATGCCAGAGGATTTCAAAGTAGTGTTTAAAATAACTCTTATGTTATGCAGTGAGAGGGCTGACTCTATTGTAAATTAGGCCCAAGAAGTGATGGTAAATATGAAAGAATTACACGGAAACCAAATGCAGTTTCTGTAAGTCTCCTGTACTGAAGTGAGGACATTAAAAGGAATGGAACTGATCTGAAGCAAAGGATTACAATATTTTTCTGCATGTATTTAAAAAATTATCCTTGAACCTTTGGGTTGGAAGGAGAAATCACCTTACATTTTCTAGAAGAGAACATTCTCTCAATATCTGCAGGATATTCAGTTGGTTTCACTTAAAAAAACTACCTGACAAGATGATGTCTGTCTGATGGTTCCCCATTTCCCACTTATTGTTCCTAAAACAGCTTCAGCATGACCTAAGTGGCTACAACCCTTCCAGAAGGAGAAGCATGATTATTCATCAGAAAATCTGTAAGATATAGCTAATACATTCCATAAAGAACCATGAGGACATGCTTGGGAGTTGATTTAAAAGTGCTGGATCACAGGATGTGGACTGTAAAGCCAGATAAGTGAGATTTTATAGATAGTAGGATATTATTGATTCAAGTAAATGCCTTTAAATAGTTTTATATTCTGTTAGAATTGTTGCTTGAAACTTGAAAGCAATGATGTCATGTAAGAAAAGAGATGATGTGAGAACTGGTGACATCATCCATGAGATGATAGACAAAATTATTAAAATGATAGAAAGATTGAACCAGCAAATAAAGATCCTTGACTTGAAGGGATCTGTGGTAATGGCTAGTGGAGCATGATATTCCTAGGAATTTAAAAGGTATACAACCAAAAGTGTTTTTTGTCATTTCACTTATATAACCACAAAATATTAAAAGTGGGTGAGTCAGTGGCTAATGGTTACTGCTTTAACAGAAAACCATGATGCCTAACTCACTTTCAACTGACCTGAGCCAGTTCTCAAATCCAGAGCCAATTCATTGGGGAAAAAAATAATAAAAATATAAATAAATAAATAAATAAATAAATAAATAAATAAATAAATAAATAAATAAATAAAATTCTTGTTAACAAGGACCCTAAAATGTTCAGGGAGTATATTTGGTAGCTATTCCACAAAAGAGTAATGCATATTGAGGACAGTGGATTAACCAGAAACTTTTATGAATATCTCAGCTAAAACTAACACCAAGTGAATCAAAATGAAATACAATCCCACATTAGAATGGGAGTATATGAATACTACATGATGAATATAGTCATAGACCAAGTCTAATTTGCAATGACTGTATAGGGTTTATTAACCCTTTTTCTAGTTATTTCTCCTGTCTTTATGAGAATAATTAGCATGGATTATGTAACAAATGCCAGATAGGGGCACTTGGGTGGCTCAATCTGTTAAGCATCTGCCTTTGGCTCAGGTTATGATCCTGGGACCTCGGGATCAAGCTTGGTATCAGGCTTCCCGCTCAGTCTGTTTCTCCTTCTCCCCCTGCTAAATATGTTCTAATTTTTGTCAAAATTGAATATGAAGTACTTTGCACTAACCAAAGGTCTTTCTCTAGGGCAAAGTAAGCTTTCTTTATCAAAATACAGAACAAATGAAGTTTGGCCAGCATGACATAATGCTGAACAAGATGCTGGTTCTTTCTAATGATGGTATTTTGCAATTGAACTTGAGAGTACAAAGAGGTAAATATTTGGGATGCCCTTAGAAGGTATAAAGACAGAGACAGATAATATCCAGAAGTTTTCATGGATATGCCACAACACAAAGTTTTAAGGGACCCAGATTCTGGCATATGCTGAGGCATGTCTGCCCTCCAGAATGAAATAAAATTAATGTATGCTGCATTTCTTATTGATAAGAAAGAACCACAATACTTGATAGATTTTTTTGGAATGTACAAATGGCAAATATTACATTTGTGACTGTAGCTTGTACTTGGAAGGTGGGTAGTAGCGGAGCCCTCCACAAGAGAGAATTCTTCTCTAGATTCAGTCTGCAGTTCAATTATTCCTGATAGGTACTATATGACCTGGTAGAGGTCATATGGTACTACCTGTGTCATAAGGATGTTGTGTAGAATCTCTGGCTGTCCCCCAAATGCAAGTCATACCATAAGATTTTAGGCTATGCCATATTCAACAGAAAATCATTTATAATTTAGGAAGTTGCTTCCAGCATGCTATTAATACTAGTAGAGACCAAATGTCTGACTCTGAGACTTCAAATGACTATGCTTCTTCTAGAACCTGCTTGACATGTGTTGAATGTTTACAGGCTCACTAAGCTAAAAGTGTATATACACCATAAATCCTTCACATGATGGAAATGACAAATTCAGGATTGGGTCTGAACAGATCCAGAGGCACCAAGGCAAAGAAATTATAGGACATGATGGAATGGTGTGGAATTGGAATGATTAGACTCGAAAATCATAGAATTCCTCCTCCCTCCCCCAAAGCATATATCTGTCTTGCTCTAATTTCTTTCCTACATGAAATACCTGTGAATAATTTCCTATGAGTTGATAGTGAAGGATGAACTTAATCATTAGTGCCTATGGGGATCCCTGGGTGGCGTAGCGGTTTGGCGCCTGCCTTTGGCCCAGGGCGCGATCCTGGAGACCCGGGATCAAATCCCACGTCGGGCTCCCGGTGCATGGAGCCTGCTTCTCCCTCTGTATGTCTCTGCCTCTATCTCTTTCCCTCTCTGTGACTATCATAAATAATAATAAATAAAAATAAAAAAAATAAAAAAAAATAATTAGTGCCTATGATGATTTACGTTGTCAAATTGCCAAGACAGTTTCCAGATATTTGGCCAAATATTATTCTGGATATTTCTGTGAAGATGGTTTTGGAAGAGATTAATATTTAAATAGATCGACTTTGAATAAAGTAATTGCTCTCCATAATGTGGCTGGACCTTATTTAATCAGTGGAAGGTCTTGACAAAACAAAGACTGACCTCTCCAAGCAAGAAGGAATTCTTATGGACGTTTTTGGATTTAAGCTACAACTCTTCCTTGGGTCTCCAGCCTGCCTATCTAAAATGTAGATATTGAACTTATTGATTTTCCACAATTATGTGAGTCAATTTTCTTTCTAACAAAAAATAAATATATATTTAAATATATAATACATAAATATAAAATAATTTATATTTAATTATAATGTAAGTTATATAATATAAATACATATAAAATATAAATGTGTGTATGAATGTATAAGTATATATACATATATATTACAGGCCTTATCAGAGCAGACTTAAAAGGTACTTGTGAAGAAAAATATTGCAGTTGAACTGAACTTAGAACATCAACCTGGTTAAGGAAGAGGTAATATAAACAGGATAAGAAAAGATAAGAAAGACGTATATTAACAGGATGTTTTATAGTAGCACATGGCTCATTTGGTTGGATAGTAAGGGGCCTGGAAATGCAGGATTAGAAGAATAGAGACATTTAAATCTGGAGAAAATGCAAATGGGTAATCTCTGAGGGCAACCAGCATTCAGATATTTGTTTTTCTCCATCATCATCCACTAGGCAGCTTCCATTGCAGAAAACAAACAAACAAACAAAAACCCCACAAACACACACACACAAAAAAAAACATGGAAAAAGACCCTGTAAGAAAGACAGAGTGATCAAATTCTTAGACATGAGAACAGTTTGTCTAGCTTGAGACACCAGGCAAGCAATGAGATGTGCAGAAATGCTAACCAAGTGTAGGGCAAGTCTAGAATGAGTGTTGAGGAAGAAGATGACAATAGAAGACGATAAATGCCAGCTGTGGTTTGGGGACAAGCTGTGGTAGTGAAGACAGTAGCTTATCTAATTTTCTTTTGCCCTTCTTTTTGGAAGTTATTATTATAGAAATTGTAACCAGACTCCATTTTGAATACTGAGGGTCCTCAGAGTTTAAGTTAACATAAGTCATCACGAGTATATATTAGTGGCTTGTACCAGACACCATCAGCGTCTCAACTACACCACTTCATACATACTGTTTATTCAAATACATGGAGGATTTCTTATTTCAAGAATGGGTTATTATGTTCCCTGGCCTCTTCATGCTTGAGGTGAGGAAACCAGTGAGACTTGTCTATACAGTCTGATGTCCGCAGCATAAACAAGCCTTAAACAAGACAGGGCTCATTAATGTAGCCCGTCTTAGCTTTCCTTGTCTCCTATTGCACTTCTAGACTCTACACTTGGATTATCTGAGGACCACTTTTTTACTAAATTACTTTCACTTAAATCCTGCCTCAGAGTGTTTCTGGGAGATCTCATTCAACAATGATATAAATATTTTAATAAAAACTATCTGTTAATGGGGTTATTTTTGTAAGACAGCTTATCCTTCCAAGTACTCTATATACTAAAATAAAATGTAAATTAAGCAACACTTCCCCTATCTAAATAGCAAAATCCTCATTGATTTCATTACAATAAGTAAAGATTCTTTACCCAATTAATTGTATCCTGAGTAAGAAAATATACTTTGGAACTACAATTAATAAGTTTAGGATATTTTCATCTAAAAATTATCTATAGATTTTCTTTTTTTTTCCATTTTAGGTGAAACTAAAGTAAAGAATATATACTTGGATGATGGAGTAGGGGATCATGAGTCTGGTCCCGGAAATACAACTCCATAGATCTCAAGTCATTCTGAACACCCAAAAATCAATTGGAGATCTGAGAAAATAAATGCTGCAAGTTTACCAGTGGAAAAGTAACCACCATTTGGAAGGTAAGAGGTGTGGAGACTTGATTCCAGTGTGATATAGCTGCTTAAGGAGGCCACCACACAGTATGTTAAGCAGCGGGACACAAAATCGGAACTCTTTGAAGTTGGCTACAGTGGGGAATGGGCCTGGCTCCAATTGACCCAAAAATCAATTGGAGATCTGAGAAAATAAATGCTGCAAGTTTACCAGTGGAAAAGTAACCACCATTTGGAAGGTAAGAGGTGTGGAGACTTGATTCCAGTGTGATATAGCTGCTTAAGGAGGCCACCACACAGTATGTTAAGCAGCGGGACACAAAATCGGAACTCTTTGAAGTTGGCTACAGTGGGGAATGGGCCTGGCTTCAGGGTACTCAGGTTGTGAAGCAGGGTAGAATCCTGGGTGTGACAGCATGGTCAGAGGATCCTCTGGTTGCAAGAAGAATGAGTGGTGCCTAGGTGCCTGGATGGCTCAGTTGGTTAAGCATCTGCCTTCAGCACAGGCCATGATCCCAGGGTCTTGGGATCAAGGCCCACATCAGGCTCCCTGCTCAGTGGGGAGCCTGCTTCTCCCTCTCTCTCTGCTGCTCCCCCTACTTGTGCTCATTCTCTCTCTCAATGTCAAAAAAAAAAAAAAAAAAAGAGTAGTGCCTAAGCACTGCCCTGTTCCTGGGCATAGGAGTAAGGAAGCCGGCTGTGAAGAGTGAGTCTAGGTGTGGCTTTCTTCTCTATGTTGCCATAAGCTGCGAACCACTATACAGTCCCACTTTCCTGGGAGGGGTCCAGCTAAAGGCAGAAGCATGGTGAGATGCACCCCTATCCCAGGGTCTGCACCCCAGGAATCCACAAAATTTGGAGTTTTGAAACTCAGTCTCATGACTGAGATAAAAAAGCTCAGTCACAGGCCGGGTGAACACAGAGTTCTGATGGAAACCAGAGAGACAAGAGTGATGGACTGCTTTTCTGTGAGGCCTTATGTGAAGAGAGGAGGAGCCATGAATTTTCAGGTCAGGAGCTAGAGAGACCCTGGTACTGCCATATTCACCCTCCCTACCAGGGCTGAAAGCCTTCAGGGAGCAAAACAGCGCCACCTAGTGGAGGCTGGAGCTGCTTACACTAAGCCGGCCTCTGATGGGAGGCATATTTTCACTAGGGCAAGTCCACCTGAGAATCCCTCCTCCAGAAGATGAGCACAAACAACTCACCTTCACCAAAGTTACTGATCATAGAGAGCCGCAAAGCTTCAGGTCTTGGGCAAAACAATATATAGCACTCTTTGTATTTTTATTTTTTAGCTTTTTAGCATTATTCTTTCAGTTATTTTCTTATTGTTTTCAATTATTTTTAAATTTTTATTTATATATATAATTTTTTGTTTTTTTATTGATATATATATAAATTATATATCTAGATATATATCCCTACATATAATTATAATTTATATATATCAATAAGTTATATATATATTTATTTATTTATGTCTTATTTTAAGATCTAGTTTCTTTTGAAAAGCAGGCCAAAACACACTCGGGATCAAGTGGGTTGTTTTTTTTGTTTTTTCTGTTGTTGTTGTTGTTTTTATTTCTTCTTTCTTTTTGTCCAGAAAAGATAAGGAGAAATTCACTCCAAAAGAAAGATCAGGGATTTAATCAGTACAGATATAAGATGTATGAACTAGAATGTAAAACAACAATTATAGAGATACTAGTTGGGCTTTAAAAAGCATAGAAAAAATAGAGAATCTCAAAATCTAGTCAGGCCAAAATTAAAAATGTTATTCCTGAGATGTATTCCTAAATGGAGGCCATAAAAATGAGAATAAATGAATCAGAAGAGCAAATCCATAATATGAAAGATAATATGATGGAATATACAGTTGAAAAGAAGAGGGAAGGGGGATCCCTGGGTGGCGCAGCGGTTTGGCGCCTGCCTTTGGCCCAGGGCGCGATCCTGGAGACCCGTGATCGAATCCCACGTCGGGCTCCCGGTGCATGGAGCCTGCTTCTCCCTCTGCCTGTGTCTCTGCCTCTCTCTCTCTCTCTGTGACTATCATAAATTAAAAAAAAAAGAAAGAAAGAAAGAAGAGGGAAGGAAATCTATTAGATCACGAAGGTAGACTGAGGAAAATAGGAAATTCCATAAAGCAAAATAATATCCATATTATAGGAGTTTCATAAGATAAGGAGAGAGAAAGGGAGGCAGAAAGTTGATTTCAACAAATTATAGCTGAAAATTTCCCTAATTTGGGGAAGAAAATAGGCATTCAAGTCCAGTAGCTATAGAGAACCTCCCTCAAAATCTACAGGAATAGTGACTTTACAGGTAATACAGTGGCACTAAATTCAATTCATATCTTTTAATAATTACTCTGAATACAAATGGACTAAATGCTCCAATCAAAAGAACTAAGTAAAAGAATAAGACCCATTAATATGCTGCTTACAAGAGATTCATTCAAGACCCTTAGACATCTATAGATTGAAAGTGAAGGGATAGGAAAACCATTTATCATGCTATTGGATATCAAAATAAAGCTGTAGTAGCCTTCCTTATACAGACAAACTATATTTTAAACCAAAGAATGTTATAAAAGACAAAGAAGGACACTATATCATAATAAAGGAGTCCATCAACAATAAGATCTAACAAATGTAAATATTTATGCCCCTAACTTCAGAGAGCTACATATATAAACCAATTAATAGCAAAATTAAAGAAACTCATTGGTAATAATACAATAATAGTAGGGGACTTTAACACCCCACTCACACCAATGTACAGATCATCTATGCAGAAGATCAACAAGGAAACAAGGGCTTTGAATGACACAGTGGACTAAATAGACTTAACATATATTTTCAGAGCATTTTATACTAAAGCAGCAGAACACACATTCTTTTCGAGTGCATATGGAATATTCTCCAGAACAGATCATATACTGGGTCACAAATCAGCCCTCAACCGTAACAAAAAGATTAACATATGCATATTTTCAGACCACATTACTATGAAACTTGAAGTCAACCACAGGAAAAACTTTGGAAGAACCATAAATTCATGGAGGTTAAAGAACATCCTACTAAAGCATGAATGAGTCAGTCAGGAAATTAAAGAAAAAGTAAAAAATAAAGTATATGGAAGCAAATGAAAATGAACACAACAGTAAAACCTCTGGGATGCAGCAAAGGTGGTCCTAAGAGGGAAGCATGTTGCAATACAGGCCTTCTTCAAGAAGCAAGAAATCTCAAATACACCATTTTACACTAACTTTATACAACTTTAAACTAATGTTACACTTAAGGGAGCTGGAAAAAGAACAGCACAAAAAGCATAAATCCAGTAGGAGAATATAAGTAATAAATATTAGAGCAGAAATAAATGATATAGAAATAAAAAGAATAATAGTACAGCAGGTCAACGAAACTAAGGGGTGGTTCTTTGAAAGAATTAACAAGATAAACTCATAGTCAGACTTATCAAAAAAGTACCCAAATAAATAAAATAGTGAATTAAAGAGGAGAGACAACAACCAACACCAAAGAAATAAAAACAATTTTAAGAGAACATTATGAAAAATTAGCAATCTGGAAGAAATGGATAAATATCGATAAATATCTAAAAACATAGAAACTACCAAAATTAACACAGGAAGAAATAGGAAACCTGAACAGACCCATAACCAGCAAAGAAATTGAATCAATAATCAAAAATCTCCCTCCAGGGATGCCTGGGTGGCTCAGCAGTTGAGTCCAGGATGTGATCCTGGAGTCTCGGAATCAAGTCCCACATCAGGCTCCCTGCATGAAGCCTGCTTCTCTCTCTGCCTATGTCTCTGCCTCTCTCTCTGTGTCTCTCATGAGTAAATAAATAAAATTTTTAAAAAAATCTCCCTACAAACAAGAGTCCAGGGCTGGATGTCTTTCCAGGGGAATTTTACCAAACATTTAAAGAAGAATTAATACTTACTCTTCTGCAGCTATCTCCAAAAAATAGAAATGGAAGAAAAAACTTCTAAATTCATTCTACAAAGCCAACATTACCTTGATCCTGAAACAAAAAAACCCACTACAGAGAATTATAGACTAATATCTCTGATGAACATAGATGTAAAAATTCTCAGCAACATACTTTCTAATAGGATCTAACAGTACATTACAAAGATTATTCATCACGACCAAGTGGGACTTATTCCTGGGCCACAGGGTTGGTTCAATATCTGCAAATCAATTAATGTGATACACCACATTAACAAAAGAAAAGAAAAAAATCACATGATCCTCACAATAGATGCAAAATACATTTGGCAAAATAAAAGCCCTCTGCCCTGTAGGGATGGGGGGAACATACTTCAACATCATAAAAGTTCTATATGAAAGACTCACAGCGAATATAAACCTCAATGGGGAAAAACTGAGAGCTTTCCCCCTAAGGTCAGGAACATGACAGGGATGCCCACTCTCACCACTGTTGTTCAACATAGTACTAGAAGTCATAGCCTCAGCAATCAGACAACAAAAAGAAATAAAAGCATCCAAATTTCAAAGAAGAAATCAAATTTCACTCTTCACAGACAACATGATACTCTATGTAGAAAACTCAAAAGATTCCACCAAAAACTTTCTAGAACTGATACAGGAATTCAGCAAAGTCACAGGATATAAAATCAATACACGGAAGTCAGTTGCATTTCTATAGACTAACAATGAAATAGAAGAAAGAAAAATCAAGGAATCGATCCCATTTACAATTGCACCAAAGACCATAAGATACCTAGGAATAAGCCTAACCAAAGATACAAAGGATCTATACTCTGAAAACTATAGAATACTTATGAAAGAAATTGAGGAAGACGCAAAGAAATCGAGAAACAATCCAAGATCATGGATTGGAAAACAAATGCTGTTAAAATGTCTATGCTAGAGCAATATACCCTTTCAAAGCAATCCTTATCAAAATACCATCAGAATTTTCCATAGAACTGAAATAGACAATCCTAAAATTTGTATTGAACCAGAAAAGACCCCAACCAGCCAAAGTAATGTTAAAAAAGAAAACCAAAGTTGGTGTTATCACAATTCCAGATGCTGTACCACAAAGCTGTGATCTTTAAGATAATATGGTACTGGCACAAAAGAGACACACAGATCAATGAAACAGAATAGAAAACCCCCCAAAATGGACTCTCAACTCTATCAACTAATCCACAAAACAAAAAAGAATATCCAGTGGAGAAAAGACAGTCTCTTCAACAAATGGTGCTGGGAAAACTAGACAGCCACATGCAGAAAAATTAAATTGGACCACTTTCTTATACCATACACAAAAATAACCTAAAAATGGATGAAAACTCTAAATATAATACAGGAAACTATCAAAATCCTCTAGGAGAACACAGGCAACAACCTCTTTCAATCTAGGCTCAGTAACTTCTTGCTAGACATGACTCCAAGGGCAAGGGAAACAAAAGCAAAAATGAACTATTGGGATTTCATCAGGATAAAATCTTTTGCATAGCAAAGGAAATAGTCAACAAAACTAAAAGGCAGCCTACGAAATGGGAAAAGATATTCACAAATGACATTAGTTAAAGGGCTAGTATTCAAAGCCAATATTAAAACGATCAAATTTAAGACCTAAAAAAAAAAACAGAAAAAAACAAAAACAAAATTCAGTCAAAAAATGGGCAGAAGACATGAAAAGACATTTCTCCAAAGAAGACATACAAATGGTCATCAAACACATGAAAAGATGTTCAACATCACTCATCATCAGGGAACTACAAATCAAAACCACAATGAGATACTACCTCAGACTGGTCAGAATGGCTAAAATTAACAACTCAGAAAACAACATGTTGGTGAGGATGTGGAGAAAGGGGAACTCTCTTATGCTGTTGGTGGGAATGCAGACCAGTGCAGCCACCGTGGAAAATAATACGGAGGTTCCTCAAAAAGTTAAACTAGAATTGCTCTATGAACCAGCAATTGCAGTACTAGGTATCTGTCAAAAGGATACAGATTTAATGATAAACAGTGGCACATGAACTCCAACGTTTAGAGCAGCAATGTCCACAATAACCAAAATTTGGAAAGTGCCCAAATGTCCATTGACGAATGTATAAAGAAGTGATACACACACACACACACATACATACACACACACGATAGAATATTACTTAGCCATCAAAAAGAATGAAATCTTGCCATTTGCAATGATTTGGATTGAATTAGAGGGTATTATGCTAAGCTAAATAAGTCAGTGAGTGAAAGAAAAATGCTATACAGTTTCACTCAAATGTGGAATTTAAGAAATAAAACATGAACATAGGGGAAGGGAAGGAAAAATAAAAACAGGGAGGGAGGCAAATCATAAGAGACTCAACTTTGGAAACAACTGAGGATTTTTGGGGAGAAGGTGGTAGGGAATGGAATGGGTTATGGCCATTAAGGAATACACTTCATGCAATGAGCACTGGGTGTTACATGCAATTGATGATTCACTAAATTCTACCCCAATAATACAGTGTATGTTGACTAACCTGAACTTAACTAAAACATTTAAACAAACAAACAAAATAGATACTTATTACAAGAGGTGAATATAAAGTTGAATTTCTGTATGAGTTGGTATTTTAGGAAGGAAAAAATAATCTTATATAAATTCAAATCTTATTTATTCCCAGTATTGTTAACTTGTAACCTTGAAATTATTTAATGTTAAAATTAATTTCATGTTTTCTATATTTTTTGAAAATGACTTGAATTTGTTTAAATGGTAAACAAGTTCATCTTTTAAAGATTTTTTAGTATTTATTTATTCATGAGAAACACACAGAGAGAGGCAGAGGAACAGGAAGAGGGAGGAGAAGCAGGCTCCATTCAGAGAGCCTGATGCAGGACTCAATCCCAGGATTCCAGGATCACACCCTGAGCCAAAGGCAGACGCTCAACCACTAAGCCACCCAGGCTTCCTACAAGTTCTTTTAAAAGGTTGTACTAATCTTGTGATAATTAACCTGTTAACCATGTGTTTATTAAAATTATTACTTGATTATAATTAACCAAACAGTATATAAAATTTGCACTACCCTTGTTAAGGACATTATTTTAAATCATTTCTATTTCCGTAAGTTCTTTCTAAGGAGTAAATAAACTTAACTAATTGGTTTACATTTAAACTCACCAAATAATTTTATTGGTCTACAGTTTTGGCTAGGTGGTCATAGCTTTTCACAAATTCTCTCTCATAGCCTTTCTAATGATGTGCACTACTAATCTTGCCATGCATAGCATCGTATGTTTCAGTGAAACTACAGCTACTGTATAATTTGCTCTCTAGTTCCCAAGCACAGGAACCCCACAATCTGGAATTCTCTTGTACAAATCTCTATAGTACATCTTCTTGTACTCTTTAGGAGACATATTTTCTCAGTTGTAGCTATTATATAAAATTTTAAAAAATCCTTTAATAAAATTCCATACCTGATTGTATTCTTTCCAACACTGAAAACTTTAAGTGACCTGAAGTATTCAAAGAATGCTTGTTGATCAATCAATTGCTAAAACTCTAGCCAGAAAAAAAGAAAGAAAACACAAATCACTAAAATCAAAATTGGAGGAAAAGCCAACATTATCACTCTCCTGGACATTAAAAGGATAATAAAGGTGTATTGTGAACTACTCCATCCCTCAAAATTTAAATAAAATGTATCAAATTCACAAAAAACACAATGTACCAAAACTCACACAGAGATACAGAGATAATCTGAATAGTCCTATATCTATTAAAGAAATTAATAAATTAAAATTAAAGAAATGATAATCTTCCAAAACAGAAAGTGCCAGAACCAGAAGTGTTCACTTGTAAATTCTACCAGATATTCATGGAAGAAATTATACCAATTTTCTGTAATCTGTACCAGAAAACAGAAACAGAGGAAACACTGCCTAATTCTACAAGGTTAGCATTATTGTAAATTTTGTAAAACCAGAAAAAGGCATTATAAGAGGGGAAAACTACAACCAATATCTCTCATGAATACTAATACAAATGTTCTCAACAAAATATTAGCAAGTCAAATCCTCCAATGTATATTAAGATTATATACTAAGTCCAAGTGAAATTGATTCTAGTTATATGAGAATTATTCAAATTTTGCAAACCAACTAATGTAATTCATCATATTAACAGGCTACAGAAGAAAAATCGCATGATCATATCAGTAGATACAGAAAAAGCATCTCACACATTTAAGATAAATGCCCTTATCAAAGTAGGACAAGAGAATTTTCTCAGTTTGATAAAAACAACTCCAGAAAAATCTATAGCTAACATCATTATATTTAGTGGTAAGAAACTAGAAGCTTTCCAACTATGATCAGGAACAATGTAAAGGTTGTATATTCCCTCCATTCCTATTCAACATTGTACTGCAATAAGGGGTCAGGGGAGATATACAGACTGGGCAAGTAAAGATGTATTTTTGACAGATGACATGATTTTCTATGTGAAAAAGCCTTAAAAAATCAACCAAAAAATTCCTAGGACTAATAAGCAATTATTAAATGATTGTAGGTTACATGGTTAAAATACATAATAGCTTTCTTGCATGCCAGCAATGAACAACTAAAATTTGAAAGTAAAACTCAATACCATTTACATTAGCACAGAAATAATGAAATAAGTGTTATAAATGTAAAAAATATGTACCCAATCTCTATGTGGAAATCTACAGCACTCTGATAAAAGAAACAAAATAAACATAAATGAATGGAAAGTTATTCCTTGACCATATATAGGAAATATATATTGTTTATATGTCAGTTTTCCTCAATTTGAACTATGGATTCTATGCAATTGCAATTGAAATCCCAGCAAGTTATTTTCTTGATAGTGATAAACTGATTCTAAAGTTTATATGGAAAAGTAAAAGACCCCAAATACCTGACGCAATGCTAAAGAAGAGTAAAATCAGAGGACTAATTCTATTGTACTTCACTCTTACTATGAAACTATAGTAATCAAGGTAGTGTGCTCATAGTAAAGGAAAACACAAGCTGATCAATGGAAGGGAATAGACAGCCCAAAAATAGACCCACAAAAGTACAGTCAGCTGATCTTTGACAAAAGAGCAAAGACAAAGTGGAAAAAGGACAGTATTTTTATCAAAGGGCTCTTTAACAACTGGACATTCATAATTAATAATAATAATATATTAATAATAAAGTCTACACAATGGTCTTACAGCTTCACTAAAATTAACTTGAAATGGACAATAGACCTAACTGTATAATGCAAACTGCTAAAACTTTTAGAAAATAACATATAGAAGAAAACCAAGCTGGCCTGAATTTGGCAATGAAACTTTAGATACAACACATAAACCATGACCCATTAAAGAAAAAAAAAATGATGTAAATTCAATTAAAGCTAAAACCTTCTGCTCTGTGGAAAACATTGTGTAGAGAATGAAAAGCCAAGCACAGACTGGGAAAAAAATATGCAGAATACATATCTGCTAATGGATTTGTTTCCAAAATATGCAAAGAACTCTGAAAGCAATGAGAAGAAGAAAAAAAAAACTCAATGAAAAAGCAAAAGATCTGAAGGGATACTTCAACTAAGAAAATATACAAATGTGAATAGGCATATGAAAAGCAGCTCAACATCAGATGTTAGTGGAGAATTTGAAATTAAAGCAAAGAGATACTATCATTTGAATGTCCAAAATCCAAAATGCTGACAACACTAAATGTTGGCAAGGTTGTTGAGCAATAGGAACTTTTATTCACTGTTCTTGCAAAATTAAATGAAGACAGTTTGGTAGTTTCTTACAAAAAGAACATAGCATTATCAAATGATCCATTGATCATGTGTTACTAGGTATTTACCTAAACAAGTTGAAAACTTATGTCCATACCAAAACCTGCGCATCAGTGTTTATAGCTGCCTTATTCATTATTGCCCAAAGTTAGAAACACTAGATGTCCTTCAATAAAGGAATGGAATAACATCCTGTGGTATACCCCTGCAATGGAGTGTAACCCAGCAGTAAAAAGAAATGAACTATTAAGCCACCAAAAGATAAAGAGTAACCTTAAATGAAAATTGTCAAGTTAAAGGAGTCAATTCTACAAAGGTTATGCACTATATTATCCCAATGGCATAACCTTCTGGAAAAGGCGAAACTATAGAGACAGTAAAAAGATCAGTGTTTGCCTGAAGTTTAAAGAGAATGAGGGAGAAGGAATAGGTGGAGTGTAAGTGCTATTCAGGATAATGAAATTACCTGTATGATACTGTAATGATGAATACATGTCATTAAACATTTTTCAAAATCCAAAGAATGTATAGCACAGAGTTAACTCTAATGTAAACTAGGAAACTTAGCTAAAAATAATGTGTCAATATTGACTCAACAATGTAACAAATGTCCCACACTAATGTGAGGTATTGTTAATAGGAGAAATTGGGGCTGTGCAAGAGGAAGTTTATGGGAACTCTGGGTACTTTCTCACAATATTTCTGTAAGCCTAAAACTTCCCCCAAATAGTCTTACTCTATTATTTTTTTTAAATGGAACAAGGAAGCATTGGGGAATGACGGATATGATGCTTATCTTGATGGTGATGATGATCACGGATATATAAATATGTATAAATTTAGTGATAAAAAGAAATGAGCTATCAAGCCATGAAAAGATGTGGAGGAAACTTAAATGCATATTGCAAAGTGGAAGAAGCTAATCTGAAGAAGCTTCTTATTGAATGATTCCAAAGGTACATACTGTAGGATATTCTGGGGAAGGCAAACGTATAAAAACAGTAAAAATACCAGTGGTTGTCAGGAGACTGAGAGGGCTAAGAGAAGTTGATGAATAGGCAGTGTGCAGGAGGTTTTCAGAGGAGTAACACTATTCTGTATAATACTGTAATGTAATGGTTGACTCAATGACATTATGTATTTGGCAAATCCCATAGATGTATACAACACAGTGAAATATAATGTAAGCTATAAATGTTAAAAATAATGTGTCACCAATAGTTCAGTTCTAATAAATGTACCATAAGAATGCAAGATGTTAATGATAGGGAAAACTAGGGGTGGAGAGAGAGTATTTGGGAACTCTTTGTACTTTCTGCCCAATTTTTCAGTATACTTAAAAGTGCTCTGGAAAATAAAACTGTTATTTTTTATAAAAAGGTAAAAGAACTTACTAATAACAAACCTTGTTTTCTTTTAGGTGAAAATTAGAAGTTTTGTTTCCATTATGAACAGAAAGATACAAAATGTATCTCTCCCTATCTCATTTTTTCCCGGTATTTGGAGAACCCTTTATTTCTAATATTAAAGAAAAAAAATGAACTGTGATAAGAGATACTGCTTGTTATTTCATTTTAAATATATTGAAATCAAGTATTTTATTGGGTTGTCCTTTTGGCAAATTACTGCAATAGACAGATGGTTTTTCATTATCTGTTACACAGAAATACAAGGCTGGTAACAGTGTGTTTTGTATGGATGCTTACTCATCTGTGAGAGTAATTTCTGCTGCTTGGCCAGAGCACATCTTAAATCTTCCTCTACATCTGGGACAACATCTGCCTAAAACAACATGTTAATATCTGTATTTTTGCCAAGAAGATACATTCTATCTTATATCTTCCCTAAGGCAAAATCATAAGAGTGTAAAGTGGGATTTTTAAAATGACTTCAAGAAATTACTCTCTAAATGTATTCTCCTTTTTGCATAAAGTGTAAAATCTTATTCAGAACTTATTTTGCTTCACTAGCATATGTTCCTAACAATTAACTTGGAGAAAGTAATTTCTCTTTGAAACAGCTTCAAAATGCAGAATCAGTGTACCAGCATGGCTATTTATTTAAATATTATACTTTATGGATAGAAGAAATCATGAGTAAATGACAGAATTTCCTACTGTAAACATTTAAAAAGATGCATACAACTTGTGCTTATTTTAGAAAGAAATGTAATGTATTATGTTTAATACTTTCTTTGATAAATGCTGATTTGTATAATGTTTACAACTCAGGAAATTAAATTCATTCAGACAATATGTTGAGAATTTTTGTTTTGTTATGCAATAATGTTCTCTCCTAGGTTGAATATTATCATGTGTATATGCAATTTGTATTGTTCTTACTCTTCCTGTATATCGATTTTCCTTAAGAAGTAATTATTTAAGCAGTAGACATATGCATGTGACATAGTGCTTGAAATAGATATAGCAACTTGATAAGCAATAGCTACAAGAGTTATTTCTTCACTGTTTTCTCTGCTTTTAATTAATCTAGGGTTATTTTTCTTTTTTTGCTGGTGTTTTCTTTGACAGTTTTTTGAGATTACAAAATTGGCTTCTTGACGTCAGATGTATAGCAAAGGCCACTCTTCATGTTCACTTTTTTTTCAAATATTTTATTCATTTATTTGAGAGAGAGAGAAGCATGAACAGGGGAGAAGCAAAGAAAGAGAAGAATAAGCAGACTCCCCATTGAGCAAGGAGCTCCATGCTGGGCTTGATCCCAGGACCCCATGATCATGACATGAGCTGAAGGCAGACACTCAAACGACTGAGCCACCCAGCCATCCCACTTCATGCTCACCCTTACAAAGTGCCTATCAAGAAAAAAAAAAGCCTATTTGGTCAAATGTCTCAGAAAGTTTCAATTTTTTTTTTGGCTTTTTAAAATTTTTCAATTTTTTTTAATGTGAGAATTACTCAAAATTTGACTTGGCATGGTAAGTTACCCTACAAAAATTCTAATTCATAAAAATTCTAATTCATGTTGTTTAAGCTGTTTTTTTTTAACTTCTAACTTTTGTCTATCTTTGTTTTTACACAAATTTTATTCATATACCAATATTATGATTATAGGAGCATCAGAGAAAACCAAATATGCTGGCTGTTTTAATTAACTTTTTACCAGGGAAAAAGTGAAAGGCTTTCTAACAGTGGCATTCTTAAATTATCAGATAATTTTCCCAAATTTGTTTCTGTTAAATTTACGGCATAGATAAATTTTAATGACTTTGTCTCTTTAAACATGTCTAGATGATGATTTTGAAAATATAGGAATCCAATTTTACCAAGATAACATTTTGGAGTCATCATGAACTGCAACCCTTATAATGGAGAGAAATTTTTCTCAGATCAGTAGAACCCTGAGATCACTTAGAGATTGAGACAGTAGCTACCAGATATATGAGTTCTCTCCTGGTTATAAAAATTAAGGCAAATTTATATCTTGAGCCATAATGAAATTAGTTTGATTCTATAGAATGATTGGAGAAGAACCAATTATAAATACAAGTGAAGGGCACCTGAGTGAAGGGCACCTGAGTGGCTCAGTGGTTGAGCATCTGCCTTTAGCTCAATTCATGATTCCCAGGTCCTGGGATCAAGTCTTGCATCAGGATCCCTGCAAGAAGCCTGCTTCTCCCCCTACCTATATCTCTGACTCTTTCTGTTCACCTCTCATGAATAAATAAATAAAATCTTAAATACATACATACAAGTCAACAGTGGTAGGAAGTGAAATCCAAAATAAGTGAATATTTTTTGTTATTCTTACACAGTCAGATTATATTATCAGACGTGTAAGTAGAGAGTGCATTATGATATATCATCTGATGTTTCTTTTAATTTTCACTTCACTGTATTAAAATGTAAACACTGATTAATAAAATAAATATAATTTCTTACAGATTTGGTATCTTTAGTCATTACAGTAGGCCTCCAACACTCTTTGGACCCCAACGTTTGTGTTTCACTTTTGCACTGATATATACTGCATTATTGCAAGGATATTAAAGTCAGAACAAGTATCTTAATAGGAATATATTGAGTATGAGTCTGTGGTAAAGGCTCATATTAAAATTAGGTTCCTCTCATTATGCCAAACTTGTATAAATTCAAATCTCAAATTTCCCATTAAATCTTCTCTTCTACTTCATCCCCTCATCACTGTTCTGGTATTACCTTCAACACTAGACACAGTCAGAAAATTTCAAATTATAATTTTCCTTGTTCCTTGTTTATGCCACATAATTAATTGTAAAGTCCTATACATTTAGTTTCTCTGTTTTTCAAATTCATCTTTTTATTGCCAAGCAAAAAATTTTATTTAAAATGCTTATTATCAATTGTCTAAATGCTTGCTAAAGCCTAAGCAAACTTTTTTAGGGTTGAACTATGTGTGATTAAGAAAAAGGTATTCAATAGCAATATCTTTAATAATACATTGAAGTACTATGACAATGAAGGAAAGTATTGGCATTTTCTTCTTTAAGTTTTAATGTGATTTTATGTGAGTAATTAAAAATCACATATCCATGCTAAATATTTACCATTTGCAGTTATGGTCTAATTGCTTTACATGTGTTAATTAATTTAAGTCACATAAAACTCTACAAGATTTGTAAGATTACCTCAATTTTACAAAGAATCCGAAACACATAAAATATTCTAAATTTTTAAGTAATGAATTTATTATTATAGTTCATGTTTTCATGCTTAGTCACCGCATTTCATCAAGTAATAGTTTTCAACATATACCATCAAGAAATAGCTTTCCGATTTTGCTGTACTGAACATCATCTTTTCCTTACAGATACAGTTATAGCATCCCACCAGATTATACAGTGAGTATGTAGGTGTGTGTGTGTGTGTGTGTGTGTGTGTGTGTAACTAAGCTAGTGATACAAACGGAATATATATAATTGTACTGTTTTAAGCATAATATATTTTTGAGATGATATTGAAATTTCTAAGTAGTTAATATGGGTACTTTCATGGTATAAATGGTTGAAAAATAGATTTTGATATAAGCTGATACATTGAGATAAGTAACATAGATAAATAAATGACACAGCTTCCTCCCCTGGGAAGACTAGGCTTCCTTCCTGCGTTTATGGTTAGCTTGTCCTTTTGACTTGACTTGGCCAATGGCATGGGAGCAGAGGATTTGGGACCATGGCATATTTCTGCCTGTGCTCTTGCTTTTTTTGCTTTATTACACTTGTCACTGCTACTCCTTTAGTAAGGACCTAAGAGTGAAGAAGACATATGAACCAACAGAACATAACTCAGGAGGGCTGCGGTTTACTCTTGGCTGCCAAAAGATAGCAGAAGTGAAATATGTCATTATTACTGTAAAGCCACTGAGATATTTGAGGTTTTGCTATTCAGTCTTACCTAGGGAAGATTACAAATGCATCTAGCTTTTTTATATATTACCTTAAAATGACCACAAATAGTTCTTACATGCTAGCATGCTGTTATCTACTTATAGTAGAATAATTATGGAATTTTAATAGATGGTAAAATAGAGTGTTAATACTAACAAACAGGCTAGGAAGCACTGTGAATCCATTTAAATGATTAAAGCTAGTATCACAGAAATGTGCTAACTCAAACAGTACCATGAAAAGTACAAGTCTCACTTACAAGTCTAAATCTATGCCCAAGGCAGTCCCTAGAGAACACCTGCTTTCCACACCCCTCATCTCCATCCTACACCCATACTAAGTGTCCTTCGTGTTCTTGCACAGGTCAATCACTACAACATTTGAATGCCATCAACTTTCCTTTTTTGAAAAAAAAAAGTAGACACTCATGTTAAAATTTTTCTAAGGCCTTACCCACTCCCAATAAATAACTGCAGAAACTGCAAAAGCTATGCTTTTAAAATGAGACCTTGATTTTATAAATAACAGAGAGTAGAACATAACTGGGAGAGACATGGGAGAAGTGCTAATGCATTAAGATTGTTTCTACAAGCTTTCTCCTCTTAAAAGAGTACTTCCTATGCTGCACTACCAAAATGCTGCTGCATTGACAGATGAATGATTCAAGGAAATGTGGTACACACACACACTGGAATAACATTCAGCCATGAGAAAGTAGGTCACCCTGTTGTATGTGGTGACAACATGGATAACTTTTGAAGGCATTATTATTTTAAGTGAAATATGTCAGAAAGAGAAAAACAAATATTTTCTTATATGTCAGACTCACAGAAACAGAATAAAATCGTGGTTATCAGGGCTTTAGAGGTGAGGGAAAAGGGTAGATTTTTGTCAGAGAGAATTTCTAGTTATAAGGCAGATAAACTCTAGGGATCTAATGTACATCACTGTGATTATAGTTTACTGCATATGTACTTAAAAATTGCTGAGTACATCTTAAATTTTCTTCTTGAAAAAAGAAATGATAATCATGTGAAGTGATGCAGGTTAGCTAACTTTATGGTGGTAATCATATTGCAACATGTTAAATCAACACATTGTACCCATAAATCTATAAAATCTGATACGTCAATTATATTTCAATAAAGCTGGGGGAAAAATCCCCCCATGACTAATTTCCTAATCCTTTACTATATGAAAGTTCCTCTAAATTCAATAATTACAATGTCTCTTTTATTTCCTGAGTATGTGTATGTGTTAAGAGATAGCTTTTGGAGAAGAAGCTGAAAAATGTTTTTCATATGTGTGAGGGATATTTATCAATACTGAT
Organism: Nyctereutes procyonoides; assembly: GCF_905146905.1. Classification (NCBI taxonomy): domain Eukaryota; kingdom Metazoa; phylum Chordata; class Mammalia; order Carnivora; family Canidae; genus Nyctereutes; species Nyctereutes procyonoides. The sequence continues at coordinate 2,912,640 of NW_026575130.1, forward strand.
ATTTCCTCACCATAGAAATTGGCAAACTTTTCCATGTAGTCAGCGAGCAAATATTTTCAGCTCAAAATTAACAAGTTCTCTGTTGTAACTACACAATTTTGTACTAGTAGCATGAAAGCAGCCATAGACATTGCATAATCAAATTAGCATGGCTGTACGTGGCCCACAAAAGGCCAGGTTTGGTCTGTAGGCCATAGATTTTGACCCTTGAATTATACATTGTTACCTGAAATATCCAGAACATAAAAAAGTGAAAACACATTAAATATTTATCTTAGAGATCCTAAACATTAAGGAGCAACTCCTTGTGTTTTTGAGTCAAAATGGAGTAAAATGATCTCTTAAGAGGCTATGTATGTATTTTTTCACATGTGAATCATAGTCAAATTATTAGTTATGCTACCATTCAGTTTGCAATTATACATTATTTCTAATTTGAGGGATTTTTGTTTGCTCTCTAGTATTGAGCGATTTATATAGAATGAGTATAGTCATTTGTTTTAAGGAAAAAAGAGCTCTGAATTTTGTCTATAATTATGAACTACATGTATATGGTAACAGATAGTAGCTACAATTGTGTTGACCATAGCATAACTTATATCATTGTCAATCACTGTCCTACAACTGAAACTAAGGTTAACATTATGTATCAACTACACACAAACACACACAGATATAACATATATAACATATATGTGTGTCTGTGTGTTGTTGTAAAAAATAATGAACTAAATGAAAGCTCACATAGGGGCCCCTGGGTCGCTCAGTTAAGCACGCAACTTTTTTTTTAATAAATTAATTTTTATTGGTGTTCAATTTGCCAACATACAGAATAACACCCAGTGCTCATCCCGTCAAGTGTCCCCCTCAGTGCCCATCACCCATTCACCCCCAACCCCCGCCCTCCTCCCCTTCCACCACCCCTAGTTCGTTTCCCAGAGTTAGGAGTCTTTATGTTCTGTCTCCCTTTCTGATATTTCCCACACATTTCTTCTCCCTTCCCTTATATTCCCTTTCACTATTATTCATATTCCCCAAATGAATGAGAACATAAACTGTTAGTCCTTTTCCGATTGACTTACTTCACTCAGCATAATACCCTCCAGGTCCATCCACGTTGAAGCAAATGGTGGGTATTTGTCGTTTCTAATGGCTGAGGAATATTCCATTGTACACATAGACCACATCTTCTTTATCCATTCATCTTTCGATGGGCACCGAGGCTCCTTCCACAGTTTGGCTATTGTGGACATGGCTGCTAGAAACATCGGGGTGCAGGTGTCCCGGCGTTTCATTGCATCTGAATCTTCGGGGTAAATCCCTAACAGTGCAATTGCTGGGTCGTAGGGCAGGTCTATTTTTAATTCTTTGAGGAACCTCCACACAGTTTTCCAGAGTGGCTGCACCAGTTCACATTCCCACCAACAGTGTAAGAGGGTTCCCTTTTCTCCACATCCTCTCCAACATTTGTTGTTTCCTGCCTTGTTAATTTTCCCCATTCTCACTGGTGTGAGGTGGTATCTCATTGTGGTTTTGATTTGTATTTCCCTGATGGCAAGTGATGCAGAGCATTTTCTCATGTGCATGTTGGCCATGTCTATGTCTTCCTCTGTGAGATTTCTCTTCATGTCTTTTGCCCATTTCATGATTGGATTGTTTGTTTCTTTGGTGTTGAGTTTAATAAGTTCTTTATAGATTTTGGAAACTAGCCCTTTATCTGATATTTATTTGCAAATATCTTCTCCCATTCTGTAGGTTGTCTTTGAGTTTTGTTGACTGTATCCTTTGCTGTGCAAAAGCTTCTTATCTTGATGAAGTCCCAATAGTTCATTTTTGCTTTTGTTTCTTTTGCTTTCGTGGATGTATCTTGCAAGAAGTTACTGTGGCCAAGTTCAAAAAGGGTGTTGCCTGTGTTCTCCTCTAGGATTTTGATGGAATCTTGTCTCACATTTAGATCTTTCATCCATTTTGAGTTTATCTTTGTGTATGGTGCAAGAGAGTGGTCCAGTTTCATTCTTCTGCATGTGGATGTCCAATTTTCCCAGCACCATTTATTGAAGAGACTGTCTTTCCTCCAGTGGATCGTCTTTCCTCCTTTATTGAATATTAGTTGACCATAAAGTTCAGGGTCCACTTCTGGGTTCTCTATTCTGTTCCATTGATCTATGTGTCTGTTTTTGAAGCACCCAACTTTTGATTTTCGCTCTGGTCATGATTTTGGGGGTCATGAAATCAAGCCCTGCATCAGGCTCCTCATTGAGAGTGGAGCCTGCTTGAGATTCTCTCTTTATCCTTCTGACCCTTCCTCTGCTCACTCTCTTTCTCTCTCAAAAAATAATAAATAAATAAATAAATAAATAAGATAAAAGCTCACACACACCAAGCTTATTAAAACGTTATTTTAAAAAATGAGACCTCCAAAAAAAAAAAGAGACCTAACAAGACCCATCTATAAGCTGCCTACAAGAAACTCATTTTAGACCTAAAGATATCTGCAGATTGAAAGTGAGGGGATGGAGAAACATTTATCATGCAAACAGATGTCAAAGGAAAACTAGGGTAGCAATACGTGTATCAGACAAAAGAGACTTTAAAACAAAAACTGACAAGAGACAAAGAAGGACACTGTAAAACAATAAAGGAAACAATCTGACAAGAAGATGTAACAGTTGTAAATATTTATGCAATCAATATGGGAACACCCAAATATATAAAGCAGTTAATAACAAACATAAAGCAAATAATCAACAGTAATACAATAATCGTAGGGGACTTTAACACCCCACTCATATCATCAGATCATCAAAACAGAAAATCAATAAGGAAACAATAGCTTTTAATGACACAAAAATAAATTATTGGTTCTACATCAAAATAAGGTTTCTGTACAGTGAAGGAAGCAATCAGCAAAGCTAACATTTGGCCACCTAAGGAACGGGAGAAGATATTTGCAAATGATGTAATCGATAAAGGGTTATTAGCCAAAATATATAAAGAACCAATATAAATCAATACCCAGAAAACAATCCAGTTAAAAAATGGAAGAAGACATGAACAGATATTTCTCCAAAGAAGACAAACAGATGGCCAACAAATGCACAAAAAGATGCTCAACATCACCCATCATCAGGAAACACAAATCAAAACCACAATGAGCTATCACTTCATATGTGTCAGAATGTCTAAAATAAAAAAACACAAGAAACAAATGTTGGCAAGTATGTAGAGAAAAAAAGACCTTCTTGAACTGCTGCTGGTGGGAATGCAAACTGCTGTGCCACTCTGGAAAACAGTATGGAGCTTCTTCAAAAAATTAAAAACAGTACTACCCTAAAATATAAAAACACTAATTCAAAGGGATATATCCACCTGTATGGTTATTGCAGCATTATTTACAATAGCCAAACTATGGAGGCTACTCAAGTGTTCATCGATAGATGAATGGATAAATATGAAGTGGCAGATACATACAATGGAATATTATTCAGCCATAAAAATGAATGAAATTTTGCTATTTACAACAACATGGATAGAGCTAGAGAGTATAATGCTAAGCAAAATAAGTTAGTCAGAGAAAGACAAATATATGATCTTACTCATATGTGAAATTTAAAAAAATAAAACAAATAAATACAGAAAAAAAAAAGAGAGAGTGAGACAAAACAAGAAACAGACTCTCAATTTGAGAGAGCAAATTGATGGTTACCAGAGGGGAGGTAGGTGGAGTGACTGGGGAAATAGAGGATGGGGATTAAAGAGTACACTTATCATAATGGGAAAAAATTAATTAAAAAATAAAAAGAATAAAAATAAAAGAATAAACATAGTTAGACCATGGAGCACCAGGATGGCTCAGTGGTTGAGTTTCTGCCTTTGGCTCAGGTCATGTTCCAGAGGTTCTGGGATCGAGACCCACAACAGGCTCCCTGCAAGGAGCCTGTTTTTCCCTCTGCCTTTGTCTTTGCCTCTCTGTGTCTCTCATGAATAAATTAATTAAAACTTTAATATTAATATTAATTAATAACTAGACCTAAAATTTATAGATTGTAAAGTAATGGGTAATTTTAACTCCTTGAAATTATAACTAATTGTTTAGTTTTACTCAAAATATTCAATTTTTAATATATAATTATGTATATATAAATTTATGAAATATAATTAAGCTAGGTTTGGAAAAATTCACATAAATATTTAACATGAGGGTGCCTGGGTGGCTCAGCTGGTTAGGTCACGATTCCAGGGTCATGAGATTAAGCCCCACATTGGTCTCCCTGCTTAGTGAGGAACCTGCTTCTCCCTCTCCCTCTGCCACAACCGCTGCTTGTGCTTGCTCTCTCTCCCTCTCTGTCAGATAAATGAATAAAATCTTTAACAAAATTAACATTAAAAAAGCAAATGAATGAAATAGACATATAGCTCAAAAACTGGACAAAGTTCTTAGCAAAATCATTGAGTTTTTAACCCAGAAAAAAATTATTGCCTACATAAATATATTAATAAATTAGAACAGATAAAAATGAATGATTTTAAAATAAATACAATGGCATAGTCTTTGGAAATACAGGAATGCCTAGTTAAATTTTCCATCTATTACTGAACAACAAAACAAAATATATAATCCATCAAATACACGTTCAATGAGTAAAACACAAAATTCATCATTTAGAGTGAATGCAGTATGTATTTTATAAAGTGCAATATAGTTTATATTTTATGTGTATTCTTTAAAAGAAATATTTTCCATGCATATGTGCTAATTTATTTAATACACTACTAACAGATATGAAGTTATTTTTATGCTTGGCTATTACAAAATTTATATTTGGAATACTTCTATATAATGCATTTCTTGAAATGTGATTACTAAGTCTTAAATGAGTATTAAAGAATTGGCAGCTAGTGACTAGGATCCTCAGTATCACAATTAAAATATATCCCCAAATAAAGTATGTTAAATTACCTACTTTCTCTAACATTCTCCTCAACTTTCCATATCTTTGCCAAGCTCATTGGGAAAATGTGTCATTTTATATAGATTTAATTTGTGATTAATTTTTTGATCCTTTTCACTTACGATTTTTTGATCTGTTAGGTACCTTTCTACCTCACTCTGTAAGAATCCATCACGCTGCGTATTTATGACTTGTCTACTTTTCCTTACAAATGTTTGTGACATGGGACACCTGGGTGGCTCAGCAGTTGAGAGTCTGCCTTCCACTTGGGGCATGATCCTGGGATCCAGGATCAAGTCTCACATCGGGCTCACTGCAAGAAGCCTGCTTCTCCCTCTACCTATGTCTCTGCCTCTCTGTCTCTGTGTCTCTCTCATGAATAAATAAATAAATCTTTAAAAAACAAAATAAAACAAATGTTTGTGACATTTATCTGCATTGCAAATATATAGTTCATTCATTGCATTGCTGCCTAGTATTCCACAATTGACTGCTCCATGATGCTATTAATGAACAGTTATAATCTTCACTAAGATGCATTAATACAAATGCATTATTTGTTCTTAATTCCCTCTTCAAATATTTTAAACAGTACAATTGAATTTTAATTGACATTTATAGTAATAGTCATTATAATAACATTTTATTTACTTATATTTTCTGTACTAGTATTATTTTAAGTTTGTGCCTATTGTAGTGGCAATAGTGTTGTGTTACTATTTTATTGAGGTGGAATGGAAGAAAGAACAGTGGTTAGGGAACAGGCTGCCCTAGCTTTCATAAGGGGGACTGTCTTTAGGTTTTACACAATAAAAGAATTCTTCCTGAAGACTTTCAATAAATATAAAGATGGAGTAAGAGCTATGATTAAATAGAATAATAGTGCATAATAGTTTTGGTTGTACCTTTAGGATAGTGCTTCCCTTAGGTTCCTATCAAGTGTTGTATATGTATTCTCCTTCATTTTATTGACTACCAGACCTACAGGTTTTTTTTGTTTGTTTTGTTTTGTTTTGTTTTGGTGTGGTTGGTTTCCTCTTTTTCTTCTTTTTTTTTTTCCTCACAGAGGCTGCCAGGATATTTATTCCTTTTCCTCTAATAAATACCAAAATATCATAAGATTAGCCATCATCTTATCCATCTGCACTATCCTATTGACACTAGTGTGTGTGTGTGCATGTGTATATATTATCATCTACTGTATCACCTCCAAGATCATGATTTAAAACATTTAAATACTATCTTCTTCCATTTATCAAAATTACTTATTCCAGTGTTCTGCATCCTTTCTCCAGAATTATTCTACCACTACTTTGGGACAATGAGACTACCATCTTTTAAATGTTAGTGCATCTATCATTTCTTCCTTTTCTCTTTATGCAACATAAAGATAGTGGTTTCTAATTCTTTAGTCACTTTCCATATCTCTTATGCTTGACTGTCAAATTTCTAACTCTGATTGCAACCAAATTATTTCATGTTCATTGACTACATCCAAGGAGGATAACCTGATTTCAGAACAAGTAAAACAGATAAGCTCATTGTTTTCCTTCTAGGTGAACTGAGATTCTCATACATCTCAAATGGTTTATTACTTCTGTTAGGCAAATCTATTTTTTCCCTAGTCAATAAACTCTCTAAAACTCCCAGGATGTCCATTTTCTCTTATTCCATCTCTAACATCTCCTCCCTTCCAAACTGCCACCTATTTTACAGAAAATAAAGAGACTAAGAAAAGAAAAATTCATTTTCTTTCAAAAAGTATTGAAAAGTCAACTCACCTGCCTCTGTCCTTAATCCTGCTTGAATTCCTGTTACAGAAGATTTGTCACTGCATTATTTTTCATCCCTACACAACATTCATCTCAAAGCCTTTGTGAATAATGGCAAAAGGGACATAACATCCTCTCAGATGCTTATGTTGATACCCTTTGCAAGGGCAAATAAAGAATTAATCTTGGTTAACTTTCAGCATAGTACTTCCCAAACTGTTATTAATTAGCAATAGAAAAATAATAACAGACACCAGTGAAAAAAGTTATTGCCAGTAATGAGGTAAATAAAAATCATGCTCACCTGCAATCATGCTCGGAAAAGGACACAATATTACATCTTTGGCATTTCTTCCAAAAATACACAATCTGAATCTAATCCTGATGAAACATAAGACATATATAAATTGAAGGACATCTTACAAACTATCAATAGCAACAATAGCAACAAAAGACTAAAGAAACATCAGAGTGAGAGAGTTTGAAGAAAAATAATTAAATAAAAGGTAAAATCCTGGAGTAAGTCTAGGACCATATTTTTTTTTTCTTTTGCCATAAGTGACTTCAGTGGGACAATGGAAAAAATTTGACTAGGGTCATTGTGTTATATATTAGTATTATATCAATGCTAATTTCTTCATTTGTATAATTGCATTATGGTTAAAAAAACATCTCTATTTTTCCACCTCTTATTCATAACTAAGAAAGAAAATTTTAAGCACTTTGTATTAGATTCAGAATACACTAAGATAGTAATAGAAAAGTCAACTTGTGGGACACCTCAGTGACTCAGTGGTTAGCATCTGTCTTCTGCTCAGGGCATGATCTTGGAATCCAGGGATCCACATTGGGCTCCATGAATGGAGCCTGCTTTTCCTCCCTCTGCCTATATCTCTCCCTCTCTCTGTGTCTCTTGTGAATAAATAAATAAAATCTTTTTTAAAAAGTCAACTTGTTTGCTGCGGTATGTAAAGGTTGACCTGAATCTGTGCAACAAGATGCATGCAGATATCAACATTCGTAATTCTCTTGTAGTTCATTTTAAAACCATTTACTGAAACTTTCAAACATATGGTTTTAAATATGCATATTTTATATAGAAAATTGCTTGAAGCATTTCCGTGTTCCTTGAATAACCATTATGTTTATATGCATAAACCAGGAAAGGTCTAATTGCTATTTGCATGGATTATTTACAGCTAAGTGGTCTATGAAGAAATGAGAGTCCATAAAAATGCTATTGTGTATGAAAACCAATCTGTGTTGCTCATTTTAATTGGGTATGAGAATATTGGTTTATAGATTTAGAAACAGTCTTATAAATGTTTCTCACAAACAGAACAAAGGTTATAGAAGTAATCTGTTGACTAAATGTTTTAATAAACTTTCTAACTGAATGTTTCATTTTCACAGAAAAATGGGTTTCCTGTCTCCAATAGATCTATCACTGAAAATACAAATATGCATTTTTAAAGTCACTAAGATGCCACTTCTGTGTTGAATTGACTTGTCATTTTATCTGACATTGTTGTAATAATTAAACACATCTAACATTTGTGGCCACGAGGGAGTGATACTGGCTTTTTGCTTGTTTTGTCTTTTGTTTTTTGGTGAAAATAACTGAAGTATTTAAAAATATAGAAAAGACTAATAATATACAGCTACTTATCCTAAGGTATTCACCCTCAAGGAGGGTAGAAGACAAAATAACTACACTTTATTTATTTATTTATTTATTTATTTATTTATTTATTTATTTATGTATTTATTTATTTATTTATCTTGTTTCAATGGTAAAAACAAATGATTCTATTCCACTCTTTAACCTGAACATCAAAAGTTGTAATGGCTCATGCTATAAATTATGGAAGTCCTAAAAAAAATTATGGAAGTCCTTTATTGCATATCGGGCGTAAAATCTTAGTCTAGTCATGATTCTTTTTACGTTTTTATGCTCCACCATTCTTTCAAAGGGAAAGTAAGTAATATATTCTGGAGTAAGATGTTTCTCACTGCTCCATAGGGACTAACAATGAACTAACAATGAACATCCAGGAGGATGTTCAATCCCAAAAGCATCAGCCAGTGATATTAATCTGCAGAAAATGTCATACAGAGAGTGAAATAAAATCTAGATATCCAATTGAATACAGAGAATGTGAATACATAGTAATATACAAGAGAAAGACTAAAATTGTGGTGGTTTCTGATGCTCAGTGAAGTATTTGGCATTCTTAATAAAGCATTTGGAATATCTTAATTTATGTTTAAATTTGCCATTAATGTTTCTCATTGTTGTGTATGCTTTGATTAGCATGCTTCCCTTAAAATTAAACTAAATGCACATAATTTTATTTCATTTTAAAAACCATATTTTAGATACTATTCATATTTCACATTAATAAATTATTTATATCCAAGTATATGATTTACAATTTTACTTCATATATAATGTCAAAGACAATGAAAGTTAAAATTGCTTCCCCACACCAAGATTTTAATCAAAACCTATAATTATCTGGGGGTCTTTCCAAAAAAGTAGATTTCTAGGGTCTTCTAAAGGCTTACTCAGTAATTAAGTAAATGCCTTGAAAATTATTGTTGCACATTACCAACTCTTTGTCAACTCTCTGGTATTATTTGATGTGGAGTACACCAACATACTTAGCGTATGTGTACATACCTAATTTTGAGTCCTATTTTCATTTGTTTGTTGATGTAGGCCTTTATGTATTTCAACATAAGTTTTCACAATTTTTAAAAATTTGGCAGAGAGAAGAGAAACTTGAATATTTTTGTTCTATAAGGTAAAATTAATCTTAAGAAAAGTGTTAAACAGATTATTAAGGCAGGTGCAACTTTCTAGGTGTAATCCTATGTGAAACTCAAAAGTTCTGCTTTCAGGATATAAAAAGATTTAGAATTGATTTACACTTAATTGATGGATAAGTACTGATTTTTTTGTCTTGATTTTAGGGATATGGTACCAATGATCAAAAATATGTTTCATTTGTTCTTTGATTTCATCAGTATGGGATGTCATGTTCGCCTCCCTAACATTTATTTTAAAGATTAGATATATTTTAACTTTACTAATAGCTAAGATTTGTCTAATTCAAAAAAGTATCTATGCTTACTTTTTATTTTTTTTAATATTTTTATTTATTTATGATAGTCACAGAGAGAGAGAGAGAGAGAGGAGAGAGAGAGAGAGAGAGAGAACAGGCTCCATGCACCGGGAGCCCGACGTGGGATTCGATCCCAGTTCTCCAGGATCACGCTACGCCCTGGGCCAAAGGCAGGCACCAAACCGCTGCACCACCCAGGGATCCCCTATGCTTACTTTTTAAGAACTTACTACTATCATAGTTTCCTAAGTTTTTCAAAATTTTTACATGCTATATGAAATACTATGATGTTCAGATTTTTAAAGAGTGCTTCATTGGTTCAGGTTTTCTTTTATCTGTGGCTTTCATAATTTTCTAATTCTGCTATATTTCTTTTTGACCTTGACCTTTTTAGGCAGGGGAGCCCCAACATATATCTTTCTCTTTTCTTTTAATATTTATTTATTTATATGAGAGAGAGAGCACTCAATGGCACATGTGAGCGGGTCTAGGGGGAAGGGGAAGAGCATAGCAAGAGTGACAGTGATAGAATCCCAAGCAGACTCCCCAGGGAGTGTAGAGCTGGACATGAGGCTAGATCTTGCAACCCTGAGACCACCATCAGAACCAAAACCACGAGTCCATCATTCAACATACCGTGCCACCCATGGTGCCCTGATATCTCTTTACAATAGTCCCATAATTAAGTAAATCACAACTCATTGGATACTATAGTTATAATTTTAACTTTTAATTTGGTCATACGTCCTTTACATATCAATAGTTAAACTAAATATTTTTATTTGATTAACTAGATAGAAAGGTTTAATGGAAAACTATTATTACTGGAACTCAAGATCACTATTATCATTCAATGACTCAGATCTTTGGGTTCCATTCATCTACAGAGAGGAAATGATTTTACTCTTACCTATGTGGACAGTTTTGAGAAAATAGTTATAAAATTGCTAGATTATTTTAGAGTGGTGCTCTATACATATGAAAACAAGTGAATTTGAGCTTGAAGCTAGCACATATATCATCTCCTAATACGCTGTTAGGAACAACTATGGACATTATGAAAAGGCTGACCACATTCATGGAAAAGCACTAAATAAAGATGGACTCAAATCCAGACCTATCACTCATGATTTGCCAGTTCACTTCATTTCTTTTAAGTTAAGCTTTATTATCAAATTGGAAAAATTATGAGGATCAGCACATGAAGGTAACAGTTCTTTTAAAGAAGCTATCTTTAGAGATTGAAGTTATAAAAAATTCAAGTATAGCAGGTGAAATGAAAAATGAGCAAGCCATTTCTTGTATAAAAACAAGCTGTCTCCTTACATATCCATCCCTACGCCACAAACTTCCTCCTAGAATAAGGTCTATGTAGAAAATTAGTCAAAGTTATATGGCATTTGAGCAGCAGGCTGAAGGATGAGAAGGAGCTGGCCAGAGAAAAACAAGGGGAAAGCATTCCTGAAATAGAGAAAGTAGATAGTTGAAGGGTTCTGGAGCAGAAAGTAAGCTTGTCTTATTCCCACTTCAGAATGAAGCCCATGTGACAAAACTGCATGGGAGGGAAATTGGGAGGAAATGAGGTGCCCTTGTAATGGGAAACCACTGGAACAGTAAGCAAGAAAGAGAGTAAAATAGTTGAAGACTTAAAAGACACACACACACACAAATAAATGGTAACTATGTGAGGTGATAACTATGTCTATTACCTTAGTTTTGATAATTATTTCATAATCCATACATGTATCAGAACATTGAATTGTATACCTTAAATAATATACATTTCTGCCAATTTTGCCTTAATAAAACTAGATATAAATTTAAAACGACTGCTCTTGGCATCTATTTTCTTTAATTCTGATTATTTATTTATTCAATAAATATTTACTGAAGTCTTATGTAACACGTAAAGTACTGTGGTAGGTCATGGAGATGCAACCCGGAATGAGACATATCTGTACCCTTGTTAAGAAGTTTATAGATTGCTAGACAAAATAAATGAATAAACAGGATATTTGAATAAACACATAAACAGAGAGTATGTGCATATAGCTGAGGACACTCTTGAACTCTGCTTTGTTATTTTGCCCTTTTTTCATTCACCATTCCAGAAATCCACATGTATCTTTACTATTAAGGAATGAAAAGAACCAAAATTAGTAAGTCATGTGAAGATAGATGCTAGAGGAGAAACAAGCTGAGCCAATGCCGGTCTATTCCTTATATAATTTTTAATTAATTATTTAGTTGGCTAATTAATTAAATTAGAGAAGAGGGGAAGAGGAGAGGGAGAGGAAGAGGGATCATCTTAAGTCGACTCCATGCCCAGCACAGAGCCGGACACCAGACTCCATTTCAACAGCCTTGAGGTTATGACTTGAGCCGAAATCGGGAGTCCAACACTTAACTCACTGAGGCACCCAGAAGCCAAATTTTATAGTTTTTAAAAACAACTGCTGCTCTCCCTGGTATGAAAAAAAAAGTGTAATTATAGCTGTATAATTACAGTACAAAAGCAGTATAATTAACGAACAAAAGGGAATCTGACTATGCAAAGAAGAAGGAAACGATAAATTTGGAATTAAGATCTAAGGTTTCTGAAAAAAATATATTTGTTTTGATATGAATGAGAAATTCAACTGGAATAATATTAGTTGGAAAATAACATACCTATTACTGAAAGTTAAATCTAAACTAGCCAAATTCCTTATACTATTTAGAGGACTAATATATGATATGTCATAATATTCCCACACTCAATGCATATTTCATAACCTGTATGCAAAGAGAGATCACTATTGAGATATTTTGCTTACGAAATAATATAGAACTGTTATGAAATGAAAGGTGCTATATATAAGTTGCTTCCATGTGCAGATTTGGCTCTCTATTCAGCTACTCTCAATGGGCATTACTTATATCTGTATCATACAGATAAATCATTATGAAATAGGGAGATTAGCTTCAATGAGAGTGTTATATTATCTAGTAATTTTCTTCTCTAAGATGATTTTAAGTTTATTCTTCTTAATTTAAAAAAGTCAAATGTATGCATCATGCAATTAGCATATATGTAAATATAATATTTTACAATACCATATATTAAAATACTTATAAATTAAAATGACTAACATAATTCCTGATGTTTTAATAGAACAGTTTATACAGGAGATTTGGTACAAAGACTCAATGGTTAGTAGGAATGGATTCTTCGAGCTGCATAATAAAATTTACACTAAATTTTGAGGTACTTAAACAGAACTCAGGCAGCTAAAATTGTATTATCAAGTAATATACATAGAAACTCTGAAAACCTACATAGGATGAACAAGAATTCAGAATAAAAATCTAAGCTCTATTTAAATTAAAGTTGGGAGATTTAAGTTTGGGAGTCATCACGATGCTAGTTAAAGGCATAAAACAGAATAAGATCACAGCACAAAAATCGAGGTCACTTTCTCAGTAGTCTTAGACTATGGATCAGTTCTTTTCTCTTGTATAAACATCTATCAAGATGTTTTACAATGGCTTTTAAGCAAATAATAAAATGTTTTATGGTGTTGGATGGCCATTCTCCATGACATTTTTTTTTTTTTTTTACGTCTTAGGATAGCTTTTGTCCTGTACTATATTTTCAAGGATGTTTATATAGGAGACATGCCTGGAATGTGTAGATAAGTTTACCTCCAAGGAAAGGGAAGAATTTTTTCCTGACTAGGAAAATAAAGGTAATGTCTCCCTATGGGGCCACGTTCAGACAGATTTGTTGGCAATCCTTTTATAAGATTAGAGGTTTTCCATGAATGCAATCCCTCAGCTGAAACACAAACAGTGTGGAGAGTATCCAACTGATCCATTCCCTGGTACTCCATGTGGGATTTAGGTTGCAAAGGAAACTCATGTGAACTTAAAAAAGGTCATGCTGCTTGCTGTACAATGAGTAATAAATTCTTTTGTCTCTGATTTAGGAATCTCATGTCTTCTGCCAGCATCTATGACACTGTATCAAGCTAACTTGTAAGTTTCCGAATAGCTAAAATCTCAGACTTATCATAGTTCTTAATATACATGACCTATTGTTCTCTGAAAGTTTAATAATTAACTTTCTCTGAGGTGCATAAATGAAACTCTAATACACATAAGGATTCTCTCCTTTTAAAATATACTATTCCAAATACAAAACACCCCGCATAAACATCACCCCTCAGGAAAAGTATACATATCTAAACATTAATTAATTTTATTTATTTGACAAAAGGCAAAATTATATGTACAATTTTCAATTATAGAATATGTGTTATACACTATCCTTCTGTAACATTCATATCTTTTTGAATCATTTAATATTTCTAAATTATCATACTAAGTTTGTCCTTATGTCACATAGCTTTTAGTTTTAAAATTTTTGTGAAGCTTCTTATGAAGCAGTGTGATAATATATTTATAATCCCTTTTCATCATGCCACTATACGCCCATTTTCAGGGGCTATGTGTATCAGTTGCCATATTATTATTTGTATTTATGTCAAAAGAATCTTAGCTGGGGAAATTAAAATTATAAAGTTAGGTCCTGTGAAAACAAAGTCTTTCTTATCAAATACTCCCATGTTATAGTTATTATGGGAAGCCACTAGAGACTTTCAACAAGGGACTGAAATGCTCTGAATTCAATATTAAAAGAAACATTTGTTCCTCTGTGTGAGATAAACTAAAAGGAGAACTGAAAGACTCTTGAACTACCTAGGTTAAAGATAATGGAGTAGAGTATTATTGTTGAAGGTGATGCAAAATAAAAGGACGTAGGGTGTATTTTGAAGGTGGAATCAATTGGATGTATGGACTAGTGCTGATTGTGAAATAAAGAGTCAAAAGTTAGCTTAATAAATAATAACCTGAGAAACTGAGTGCTGTTTACAAGTTTAAAACACACTGGAGGGGATCCCTGGGTGGTTCTGCAGTTTAGCGTCGCCTTCAGCCCAGGGCGTAATCCTGGAGACCCAGGATCGAGTCCCACATCAGGCTCCCTGCATGGGGCCCACATCAGGCTCCCCTGCATGGGGCCCACTTTTCCCTCTGCCTGCGTCTCTGCTTCCTCTCTCTCTCTCTGTGTGTGTGTGTCTCTCATGAATAAATAATTAAAATCTTAAAAAAACACACACACTGGAAAACAGCAATTAAAGTAAGAGAAAAAATGGTTTAATTTTTGAAATATTTTGATATGTTTAAAATATCTAAAAGTTGTTAGGTGGAAATGTGAAAGAATATATGGTACAGAACAGAGATCTGGCAATAATATACACATTTTGAATAGAACATGTATTTTAAATAGAACTAGTTGACATTATTTATCAAGAGATGATTCTGTGCACACCAAGAGTTAGATGCCCACATGTTCACTCATCCTCAGAATTCTATATAAATAATGTCACTAAAGCTTCTATTTACAATGACTTATTAGGCAAGTTTAATTACCTTAAGCATAAGAAAAATTATAAAATAGATTTACATAGAAAACTAGCTTTGGTGTTGAGATTGCCTTCAAGAATAAATAAATAATAGATGATCTGCAAACTACCTATTCCTTCTTATTTTCCTTAGAAGCTTTCCTTCCCATTATTCACTATTTAATCAATGCAGGACTGGTTGAGAGAGAGAGAGAGATAGAGAAAGAAAGAGAGAGAGAGAGTATTTGTGTACATCATTTTCTCCTAAGGTCCAACCTCTACACAGTAGTTTCATTTTACTGTATTTCAACAGCGACCCTCTCTTTCCATTATTACCGGACACATAGCTTTCACCTAACAAACATAGAAATTGCAGTGTGTGGTCAATTAATATTTTCTGTCTTTCCTCTTTAATCTACTCTAAAATCAGTATCCAATTTGAATTCTTAAAACATAGCTCTCCTTTGAATTGAAATTATAGCACAAGCAGAGATTCCTGAGTGGCTCAGTCAGTTGAGTGCCTATTTTATCTCAGGTCATGATCTCAGGGTCATGAGATGGAGCCCCATGTGTGGCTCTGCACTCAGCGGGGAGTCTGCTTGATATCCTGTCCCTATGCCTCTACCCCTGCTTGCATTCTCTCCTTCTCTCTTTCATAAATAAATAAATAAATAAATAAATAAATAAATAAATAAATAAATAAATATTAAAAAAGAAATTATAGCACAAGCAAACAAAAAGCTCAAAATCACTTCTGGCTCCATCTGCAATTAAATGCCTTTCTCTCACTCTGACAATTGATACTTCCCTCACATGCTTATTCTGCATTTATTATTTACTCCCATTGCCTTGTCTCATAGCCAAAATAGATATTGAAATTTTGTATTATTTAGTTTACAGTGGTAAGTATCAAGAATGAATAATATTTATTTTTTAAGACTTATTTATTTATTTTAGAAAGACAGTGCAAGCAAGTGGGGGGTGAGGAGGTGAGGCAGAAGGAGAGAGAGAATCTCAAGCAGACTCCCTGATGATCATGGAGCTGGACACAGGTCTCAATCTCAGGACCCTGAATTCATGACCTGAGCCTAAATCAAGAGTCAAAGGTTTAACTGAGCCATCTAGGCACCCAATAATGCTAAATCTTTAATTTTTAAGAGCTTTCTATGTAGTAGGAATTTTGTAATTATTTTCCATGATTATGAAGTTTAATTAGGATAACATTATGTTCTACATCAATATTCTACAGCTATTAAAGGACAATACCTGAATTTGAATCACTCTTCTACATCACCACATCCTACTTTATTTTGTAGTTTTTCATTTATATATTATTTATATTTTGTTATTTTTAATACTTTACTTTTTTAAGATTTCATTTATTTCTTTGAGAGAGATCCAGAGATAGTGACAGAGATGGAGAGAGAGAGCTCCAGCAGGGAGGAGAGGGAAAAGCAGGCTCTGCTGAACAGGGGACCCAACTCTAGGCTTACTCCCCAGGTCATGATCTGAGTGAAAGGAAGAGACTTAACCAACTGAGCCACTCAAGCACTCCTAATATTTTATTTATATGGATTAATGTATCTCTACCCACTCCCCTGTTTCATTGTTAGTTATGGGAGGAAGAGACTGTCTCCTCATTTTCAAACCACGTATTATCAGTATTTGAATATTTTTTGGCTTGATTAGAGTAACACTACTATGTAAGTATATAATATATATATTGAATTTCCCAAAAGCATTATTTATAATACAACAGAAATGAATTAATCTTCTACAATAATTGTGAAAATATGTGCGAGTCAATATAGAAATGTAATAGCATATTGATTATAATAAAAAGAAAACTAAGATCTTTGACCAATTTTTAAATCACATTAGGCTTTAACTAAAATGATCCATTTGCTGAGAATTATGAGAAAGAATGCTTTCACTTATTTAAACTAGTCATTTTTGAACAACTATGACAGTTATTAGCTATGGACCTACAATGATTATAGTATACAATTCTAAATTAAAGACTATCAAGCCAATCATTATATTTTCTCAGATGCTTTAAATTGAATGTATTATATGAAAAATCTCAGGCAGTGATGAGGTTATAATACTAATATCAGAGAACATATTGAATAAGAATTAACAAAAAATTTTGAGGTATCCTTTTACATTTTCCTTTCTAATGCTGTAAGCATTTGAATAAAAAGGATCAAAATTTGGGGTACCTGGGTGATTCAGTGGTTGAGCGTCTGCCTTTGATTCAGGTCATGATCCTGGGATCCTGGAATTGAGTCCTACATCAGGCTCCCAAGAGGGAGCCTGCTTCTCCCTCTGCTTTTGTCTCTTTTATTCTTCATGTGTTTCTCATGAATAAATAAATAAAATATTCTTTTAAAAAAAGGATCAAAATTTGAAGTTGCCACAAGAAGGCATTAGATCTATCGTAGTTTCAAAACACCCCGATTTTTCAGAGTTTTTCTCATCAAATCTATCCTGTGACAAAAAGGCCATCTATGGCATTCAACAAGGGAAGTAGAGTCCTAAACATACTTTTAGGAATTCATAGGAATAATGTGTTATTATCTCTAGTTCTTCACTATTGTACGCATTGATCTCATGTTATTTGTGCCCTACACAGCTCATTTTATCACTTTCTTACACATTTATAATTAGATAAGGATCCCATGTTTATTATTGTTTAAAATAGCTAAGATATGGAAGCAACCTATGTGTCTATTGACAGCAAATGTATAAGGAAGATGTGGTGTGTGTGTGTATGCAATATTGAACACATAATGCAATATTGAACAACCATAAGAAATGATGAGATCTTGTGATTTGTAACAACATGGATGGATTCAGAGAGTGTTATTCTAAGTGAAATAAGTCATACTGAGAAGGCAGCCTGGGTGGCTCAGCGGTTTAGTGCCAACTTCAGCCAAGGGCATGATCCAGGGATCCAGGATTGAGTCCCGCATCAGGCTCCCTGAATGGAGTCTACTTCTCCCTCTGCCTGTGTCTGCCTCTCTCTCTCTCTCTCTCTCTCTCTCTTTGTGTGTGTGTGTCTCTCTCATGAATAAATAAATAAATTATTAAAAAAAACTCATACTGAGAAAGAGAAATACTATGTGATTTCACCCATATGTGGGATCTAAAAACAAAAACAAATGAATAAGCAAAAAGGACAATCAGATCTACAAATACAGCAAACTGGTGGTTGTCAGAGAGGGGATGGGGTGAAGGAAACAGAAAATGGGTGAAGGGGAGTAGGAGACACAGACTTCCAGGAAAAGAGAGAGAGAAAGAAAGGGCACGATCTCCAATTACTAGAGTTTTCTGATCTTCCTTAGTAACAAAAGGACACTCATCTATTGGCTATGGAAAATACAAATGATGCAAACTCTAAATAAATTAATCACCTCTCACCAATAAGGTTTTTTTAGGGAAATGAGTGTGGAACTTCTGGAAATTATGTTAGCATATTACACAGGATGGACATTTTTATAATAAATAAAGCTTTTTACTTTTCAATAAACTAATATTTAAGATGTTTTGGCTACATAAAATCTTTGCTCTTGCAGTGCATAAAACAACATTCTGTAGAACAGTGTTCCATTGAATAAATTCTTGGCAGAGATAGCACATTGTCCCCCAGGAACTATTCTCTACTTAAAAACAAAACAAAACAAAAACAAAACAAAATTTTGATATTTTCTTTAGTTTCCAGAACTATATTTCTAAGCTTGAATTTCCCATGATTTGTCTATATTCTAATTTCTATCTTTTGCTAGTGAGTTCAATAAGTAGTTAAAATTGATATTTATGTTTTCTGAGTAAGCTTAAAGCTTACAATTCCTAATTTAAAATAATGCTTTAAAAGACAAAATAGTATGCATAATTCTTTTGTTCGTATATTTTTGTAAGTTTAATTCCGTGCTTTTATATCTAATGCATATAATGCATATATAGAATATTATTATAGAATATTCAACAAATTGGGAATGTTTACAATGATTTATGAGAGTATTTTTCTGCATTTCAATGTTAGGATACTCTCTGCAACTTTCTTTTTAACTTAAATGTTTCTTCATGGTTCAACTTAAAAGCAACATTTGGAACTATTTCCATTCAGGTAAAAATTTAATATATTCTCAGTATGATTAATTCAAAAAAAATTAATTTTACTTACATCATCTGGCTTCATATTTGTTTTTGTCTGATATAGACTGACTGTTGTCCTTAAAATACAAATACTTCCATTATCTTTTTTTTCCTTATGATTTCTTTGCTCTCTCTCTCTCTCTCTCTCTCTCTCTCTCTCTTTCCTTTCTTAGTACATCATACATGTTTCTTAGCACATCTTCATCACACAGAACAAATATCTTCAAAGGTATATTTCTCCATAATAAATAGACAATTTGTGAAAAACAATTAACAACTCTGCCTTTAAAACTTGTGTTCTAGAGATAGTTATTGGGAACAAATAATAGGCAAAATATTTGTCCAATTGCAGTAAGTGCTACAGAAGAAGTAGAGGGATGTAAAAGGATAGGAGAGGTGGGTGTGGGAAGTATTGCAATTTAAAATTAAGGATTCAGGGAAAGCATCACTGAAAATGTGGCTTTTGAGGAAATTCCTAAAGTACCTTATGGAACAAGTACCTAAAGAAAGCATATTTTAAGAAAACTATCAGTAAGAGAGTAGATCTTAAAAGTTCCCAACACAAGAAAAAAAATGTCGCTATGTGAGGTAATGGATCTTAATGAAACATTTCTGGGATCAATTCACATTATATGAATTACATCAAATGATTTATTCCTAAAGCTGATACAGTGTTATATATCAATTATATATCAATGTAACTGGAAGAAAAAAGAATTGAGGAGAGATTATAAAGCTAAAATAATACACAAGAACTAGCAAGTGCTATTTTCCTCTTCTTTTTTATTGTTATCGTTCATGTTATATTCAATCAATGTTAGCTTGTTATCATTCCCCTCATTATGGTTGGGGGTAAGCAATCTGGTGTTACTTCTAGTATTGGCTACTTCGCATTTTCTCAAAAGGAAGTTTGTTTGTTTGTTTTTAAAGATTTATTTATTTATTTATGATAGAGAGAGAGAGAGAGAGGCAAAGACACAGGAGGAGGGAGAAGTAGGCTTCCATGCCGGGAGCCCGATGTGGGACTCGATCCCGGGACTCCAGGATCACACCCTGGGCCAAAGGCAGGCGCTAAACCACTGAGCCACCCAGAGATCCCCTCAAATGAATGTTTATAACCACAGATATTTTGGGGCCCAAATTATTCATATGACAAATATTTAAGTTCTTTTATATGGAAGGTAAGAGTTTAGAATATTTTAACTTACATTTCTCCTTTTTTCATATCTGTTGTTATTTTGAGGCTGTAAATTCATTTATTGGGCTTTTGGTAGAAATTTAATTGGGATTTTTAAAAAATAATAACAGTAATATGTATCCAATACAAAATATTCAGAAAATTAAAAAATTATAGAGAATGAAAGAGCTAGCTTTATAAAACCTTTGACCAGAAATAAACATTTTTTTTGGTTTTCTTGTACTCTTTTTATAATATTGTTTATAAATAAAATCATACAAAATATTAAATTTCATATTTTATTTATACTATATTTTATATTTTATTACAAAGTTTCGTAGAGTCTGAGAATTGTATGTTCTTTTATTCCCTTACAAATAAAAGATACATATATGATCAGCACCCAGATTAAGACCATTATCAGAACTCCAGATACTATACTTTTATGTACCCCACCCAATCCAAAATCTAATCTGCTAAAAATATAACCAGTAGCCAATTTATAATATCATAAATTAGATTCTCTCCTTTCTGAAATTCACATAAACTGAATTGCATATTCTGTTCTTGTTCACATTCATTCAACATTGTGAAATGCATTATTTGCTGGAGATCACTGTAATGTATTCATTTTCATTGCAATTTACCAAGCTATTATTTTCAGATCTTTGTTCTTCCTCATCCTGGGTTATTTTTATTACATTATTACTACTGATGCATGACATAGTCATTGCTGTTGGGTAAATACCTTGAAGTGAGA
The DNA here is from genome assembly GCF_905146905.1 of Nyctereutes procyonoides. Taxonomy (NCBI): domain Eukaryota; kingdom Metazoa; phylum Chordata; class Mammalia; order Carnivora; family Canidae; genus Nyctereutes; species Nyctereutes procyonoides. The sequence continues at coordinate 2,934,031 of NW_026575130.1, forward strand.
CAACAGAGTTTGCAAATTGTAATGAAATTTGTGTTCATTATATTATTTAAGAGTATTTAGTTCTGTCATAAAAATAACTGAAACAAACATCTGCAACATAAAAGGAAACAAAATATGAGGAAGTTGGATGAAACTAAAACAGGAAAGTAACCTGTGGGTTAAGTCACACATGAAGTAAGAACAAGGAATTCCAACACAGTAAATTCGGCACATGAACACCAACTATTCATAATACACTGAAAATGCAAGAGTTGAATGAATCAGTCAATATTCATGAAGTTTTTAACCATCACGTATCAATGATACCAATTATCCCTCCATTTATCATCTTCCATATAAAGCCCATAACTGCCCATCGGGTTAATTAATGAGCCTCAGCTTCAGGCATCCTAGTTTTCAAGTCTTAAAAATAATTAGAATGTTTTAGCTTCAGGCACCTTCTGTCTTCAGACTTAGCTTGTTTAGACCTTAACTCTGGTTCTTGTATCCTTATCAGTAGTAGGAAATACAGATGAAGGAGAGGGAAAGAGAAAATATATGTGCAACAGATAGAACAAGATTCTTTTTTTTTTTTATGGAGAAAGGGTCATAGTACTTTATTTTTGAGGGGAAAAATCCAGAATTTGGTTGATGTAATAAAGGGATACGTTAAACTACAAATTGGGGAGAAGAGGCTGAAGCCGGCTAACATTAGATCCTTGTTCTCTCATAGGCGTACAGGTAATGTGAAATATAAAATGCACTCAAGCTGCGCACGTCACAGGCCATATATTTGTCCAGCCTTTCAGTGACACGTACAAGCCACCTGAGCTTCCCTGCTGTGGTTTACGGTCGCACTTTTAACCCTGCTTGTATGCTGAGTGTGTAACCATATTCCTTATCTTTCCCCTTTGCTTCTTTCTTTTTTTTTTTAAATTTTTTTATTTATTTATGATAGTCACAGAGAGAGAGGGAGAGGCAGAGACACAGGCAGAGGGAGAAGCAGGCTCCATGCACCGGGAGCCCGACGTGGGATTCGATCCCGGGTCTCCAGGATCGTGCCCTGGGCCAAAGGCAGGCGCCAAACCGCTGCGCCACCCAGGGATCCCTTTTTTTTTTTTTAATTTTTTTATTTATTTATGATAGTCACAGAGAGCCTTTGCTTCTTTCTGTGCTTAAAATACATTGAACAAAAAATGAGATTCACTTATTTTAATTCTGTCAGTGAGTCTTTCTGTTCTGTGATCTCCAGGAGACTTTATCTAACAGTGTACTTGAATCAATTTCCCATACTACATTTGGTCATAAGGAAGAACTACAAGTACAGAGGTATTCCAATTAAATTAGTAGGAGTAGTAGTTCATATTCTAAGAAGAGTTCTCTGAAATCAAAATTTTTTTTAAATTTATTTACGATAGTCATACAGAGAGAGAGAGAGGCAGAGACACAGGCAGAGGGGGAAGCACGCTCCATGCACCGGGAGCCTGATGTGGGATTTGATCCCGGGTCTCCAGGATCGCGCCCTGGGCCAAAGGCAGGCGCCAAACCGCTGTGCCACCCAGGGATCCCGAGTTCTCTGAAATCAAAACAACATTCAGGATGGGGAAACCCAATATAGAGAAAGTATTAAATAACTGACTCAGAGTTTAGATTTTAAAATAATATAAAAATCTAGATCAAAATTCAAATTCAATCTGATAACCACCCCCAAAGAAAGTCTTAGAATCTAAAGGAATAAACCTAAAGCCAAATGAAAAACTTTTGATATTTTTGGAAATTGTGACCAATAGGGAGAGACAGAAATACAGAATAGAAGAAAAGATCAAATGGCAAATGCTCAAATCTGAGTAATAACCCCCTCAAATCTATTTTCAATAAAAAGAAACAAAAAGCCACCGTAGATAACTTGGGTATAACATAATGATATTTTATTAAAGAATACAATATAAATTCAAGATAAAATTCACAAAGAAAAAAGTTAATTTTTATAAGTACAAAAATAAAAGCAAGAAAAATATTTTAATAAGAAAAAAATTCTAATGGGTTCTGACAAAGTCTTTGGGATAAAATAAAAGTAATTTTTGTATAGGGATACTTGAATGGTGCAGTAGGTTGAGCCTTTGACTCTTGGTTTTGGTTAAGGTCATGATCAGAGGGTCTTGAGATCAAGTCCAATTTCAGGCTCCATGCTCAGCACCAGAATCTGCTTAGGACTCTGTCTCTTTCTCCCTCTACTACTCCTTCACTCTCTAAGATAATTAACAATAATTTTTTATAATAATTTTTATTTATTTATGATAGTCACAGAGAGAGAAAGAGAGGCAGAGACACAGGCAGATGGAGAAGCAGGCTCCATGCACCAGGAGCCCGACGTGGGATTCTATCCCAGGTCTCCAGGATCGCGCCCTGGGCCAAAGGCAGGCGCCAAACCGCTGCGCCACCCAGGGATCCCAATTAACAATAATTTTTAAAGTAATTTTGGTGTGACTAACTGTTAAGCAATCCTCATTGGTATACCTAGATAAACATACATGCTGGAACCAATTAAACTGCATTGTCCAATAGAGGCACCACATGGAAATTTAAGTTGAGAAATGCATTTTGTTGGTTTCTAGGGTGAATCTTTTGTGACATGTTCACACATTCTAACTAAATTACTCTTTATGTGAAATTTAAAAAAAATTAAGAACCATTTCCTTCCCGGGAGTCTGGGTGGCTCAGTTGGTTAGCTATCTGCCTTCAGGTCAGGTCATGATCCCAGGGTCCTGGGATCCAGCACCACATCAGGCTCCCTGCTAAGTGGAGAGCCTGTTTCTCCCTCTCCCTCTTCCTCTCCTCCCTGTTCCTGCTGTCTCTGTCTCTCAAATAAATAAATAAAATCTTATTTTTTTTCCTTTCCTAAAATGAAAATATAATTAGACTTTACAATCTTCTTTTTTTCTTATCTGTCTGGGGTCACATTTTTTCAGCTCCTCTTGTTCTCCTTCTTATACATTTTATAGATCTCCACTTTTCAGAAAAATTGAAAATTAATTAGCCATAAAATTTTATTTTAATAAGCCTAATATTAAGGACAAAATATAGAAAATTTAAAAATGCAATTTACTGTTACCACATCCTTGAAACAAAAAAGATAAAGGCTGTAAAAAAGCCAACAAAAACACCCAGAATCATCAAAATTGGCAGTAATTTGTAGGCATTAAGTAGTAAGAAGAAAGAAGTACGATTCCAGTTGTGATAAGATAATAGACTGGTTCCACTCACTGGTTAAACACACAAAGTACTAAAGCTGTTAGGAATATCTGGGTAATGAAGAAAGCATTTCCAATATTAAATATATGTATATGATTCATATGACTATACCAGGAAATCTGTAGCCACTGTGGAAAACTGTATGGAGGTTCCTCAAAAAATTAAAAATAGAATTATCATATGATCCAATAATTGGGTATTTACCCAACAAAAGCAAAAACACTAATTTGAAAAGATATATGCACTCTTATGTTTATCATAGCATTGTTTGCCATAACCAAGATACAGAAGCAAACTAAGTGTCAATCAACAGAGAAATGGTTAAGGAAGATGTGGAACATATACATAATAAAATATTACACAGCCTTAAAAAAGGATGAGGTTTTGTCATTTGCAACAACACAGATGGACTTAGAGGGTATTATGCTAAGTGAAATAAGTCAGACTTAGACAAATTCCACATGATTTTATTCATATAAAATCTAAAAAACAAAACAAAAAAAACAAATAAATAAAATAATTTCCTTGATTTTTAAAAGATTGACTCCCAAGATTACAAAAGTTGTGAAATAAGAAATCAACATAATTAAAATTTATATTATGGAAAGCAATATCAATGTCATATATTATAAATGTATAACTGTGATCAATTAAAGTAACTATAGCTGTTACTATGTCACTGCTCTTTTCTGAGGTATTTGATTCAATTCATGAGCATAATGATCCGATATTATAGTAAATTGCATTGTACAAATGAACCACGCTCTAGAAAAAAAGTTAGATATTGTATTTTTAAAACAATGCTCTTTCATATATTGAGAGACCTTATATAAATTGCATCATACTTGATCTGGAATTCAATATACTAGGAAATTTTCTTTAACTCTTGATATCGATTAAATTTTGTCCAAAGGCAGGGTTTAAAGACCTATGGCTTCTCAGGCAGTTAGTCCTTAGAATGTTAGCATATCACTCCTATCGGTAAGTTAGATTTTTGATGTTCAAGTCCCAAACCCCTGACCCTATAAGATGTAATGGGAGCTGTCTTTGGAAATTTGTCAGCCTCTGGCAAGCTTGATTTTGAAAGATTATCTTCATCTAGGTATTGTATATTCCACAATGTAAATGTTGTATCTATAAAATCAACAGCTATGACAATTAGGAAACACTAGTGCTCATATTTTTTAATATAAACTCTAAAGAGGTTTTTAAAATATTTATTTATTTATTTATTTATTTATTTATTTATTTATTTGAGAGAGAGAGAGAGCTTGAGCAGGGGGTTAGGGGCAGGAAAGGAAGAAGCAGACTCTTCACTGAGCAAGGAACCTGATGTGAGGCTCACTCCCAGGTCTCTGAGATCATGACCTGAGCCAAAGGCAGAGGCTTAACTGACTGAGCCACCCAGGCATCCCTTTTCTTTCTTTGTTTAATAAATTCCATTCACTGGAGATTTGTTGTTGCATTTATTTATTTATTTATTTATTTATTTATTTATTTATTTGGTTGGTTGTTTTTTTTTTGTATATTTATTTATTATTTTAACATAATTTTTCAAAGATTTTTTATTTATTTATGCATGACAGAGACACAGGCAGAGACACACAGGCAGAGAGAGAAGCAGGCTTCAGCAAAGAACCTGATGTGGGACTCAATCCTGGGACTCCGGGATCATGCCCTGAGCCCAATGCAGATGCTCAACCACTGAGACACCCAGGCATCTCTGTTGTTGTTTTTTAAATATTTTATTTATTTATGAGGGACACACACGGAGAGAGGCAGAGACACAGGTACAGGGAGAAGCAGCCTTCCCACAGGGAAACTAATGTGAGACTCGATCTCAGGACCCTGGGATAATGCCCTGAGCTGAAGGGGGACGCTCAACCACTAAGCCACCCAGGTGTCCCTTTAAGAAATTTTACTATAAATTTATATAAAAGTCAGATCTTCTTTCCAAATGACTTAGAGAAAATGTCTAATTAAAAGAACAATTTTACAGCAGAAATTTAAAGCTATTCTTTCACATAAATATAGTTCTTGAGGTATTTTAAAATTATTTTTATAGTGAGGTTAAATTCAACTATTTTTTTTAGAAAAACACATATTTCACTACTCTTGTTAATTTAAAATATATGTATAAATAACTGGAGTGCTGTAGGCCCTGTCAATTCTGCTTCTGCATTTTTCTTGCCTTTGATAATCTTCTAATTCAATTAAGGTTTGTCAAATTCCTGTACTCCAAATTTTTGGTTTTAATCCATATTATCAACATATGGTAACAGTAGTAAATCAATTTCCTTGGCTAAAAATTAGGAGTCTAATTAGTCAAGCCCTCAGGACATTTAACTTCCTTCTCCAGTGATTTCTTGGTGGTATTTGTACCAAATTTGGTGGTATTTGTATAATGCCACTGATTACTATTTGTTTTCATATCTGACTTCCTAGCTAGACTTTATAAACATCAGAAAACAAGTTAGCCATTTTTGTTATCCAACATTTACAGAATCTCACTAGGATATGAAATTCCCCCAAATCAATATGGTATCATAAGGTATATGCTGGATGAAAGTAATTAATTAACTGACTAATTAGTAAATTAATTGATTAGTTAATTAATTGAATTAATTGATCGCTCTCTAAATAAATTAGATTAGGAAGAGAATGCATCAAGGATAAAGTCAGATTACCGATAAGAAAGAGCAGGTACATTCTAAAAGCCACAAAGATATAGTCATAATTATAGTAAGTGCCTTGTGAATGAGAATAAACACAAAAATTCAGTGGTATTAAAATTCAGGTACTAAGTGAAAATAAGCATCTGGACCCCAGTGGCAGAGGATTTGAAATCATTACGAATATGTTTAACTTATTACACCTCCTGGACACAAAAGGTAATATTATATTCCATGAATTTAACTAAATATTTTAAGACAATATATATAAATTAGTTAAGGATATCAAGAATAACACATAGACAGCTGAAAAACAAGCGATAATCTCTGTAATATTGCATGGTGGAGTAGAGTAGGTAACCTATCACCATCAAATGGGGACATAAGGCAACAGATGTATCTTCTATAGGACAGGACTTTGATACAGGGTTGTTTGTTTAAAGGTTATTAAAGGCCATGGACTATCTCCAGGATTCCAGGAAAAGGCAATAATTGATTATAGTATATGAACAGTTTACATTTTGGAGAGTGAAAAGAACAATTGACTAAAGGTTGAAGGATGGAATGGAAGGGGAGTAATGATTGCATTCAAGTTCTGATTGCAATCATGTTTTACATTCTTAGGCAATGGCTTGCTAATTGTTTCTGAAATACTAAAACACTTAGGAAACGTGGAAGAAAGGACTGAATGTGCTCATAAAATATATCCATGCTGATTATGCCATCCCCAAAAGAAAAACTAGTGGTGCATATTTTAGCCCAACTAGGCAAAGAGAAAAATTAGTACCTATTGCAAGGGCATCATCTGCAGGCAGGTAAGTAAATGAACAATATAGCATGGTGAGTAGTAATGTATTTAGTGTTATCAGTGTCCTTCTGATCTAAACTACAGGCTACTATAAATATATTAAAATGTTTAATTCCCTCCTGAGGAAGTTTACAAACATGAGAGCTAATTGTGTGATTCAAAAATTATAAAAAAAACTATGAAATAATTAGATTGAATCTCTTGTTACATACATAAAGTTGTTCTTTGCATTCCTGAAAAATGTTCCTTTAACACAACATAAATGTACACATAAATACCACTGATTATAAAGTTTTATGTAATCACACCTCAAAAGATAGATTTGATAGTCTGCACAAATTTTGGTAATGGATTTTCTATTTTAGTGGTACAAAATGAGTTGTATATTATTTCATTGCATATGTTGTATATATTCTCTTCAATTAGTTATTATATATATTTTATATGTAAGCCAACACTAAAGTGTATTTCTAGTTTTTCATAACTTTGTCTCACCATATTTTGCAAGTTTCCATTTCATTTGATATCCTACCTATCCATTTCATAGTTTTGCTGAAATCATATATTAAATCTTTGTCTCCCTCCTTATGTTTAGAATCAAATTACTCCAAGTTCATTTCTTTCATAGTACTGGCCCTTTAGGGTTTCAGTAAGACTTCCCTACTTCCATTTGAAATCAAGGTTTTAATCCTGTTTTCAACTCTCTCTAATCTTTAATCTTTCTTTCCAGATGTGAGTAGTCTTTCCTCCCACTGAAGCCCATGTGTTGTCGCTGTCACACCACTCTGTTCTCTCTACTACACATTTTACTACATTATTTCTATTCAGAAAAAGGGATGTCAATTATCCACCAGAACTCCAGTATGGTAAACTTAATTTTGTATTTAGAACAGATACTCAACCTGAGTGGTTTGGAATGGGGACCACAAGAATCATACATAACCAAATCTGATTGGGAGTGTTAAACAAAGAGACAACTGTTATTTACACAATGATTTGTTTTTGCTGCCCAGCAGTGTGAGTCTGGGTATATGCCTTTTTAATATAAATGGAAGAAGAACTAATATGATTTTGGGGGTGCAACAGAGACAAGCCTGTTATACATAATGGATGACTATGAAGAGACATTAGAAGATAATATCTTATAATAACTTTGGTATTTCTCTAATGTGAAGCGAGATTAGTTAAAAAAAAAAGACAAACAACAACAATGAAGAAAAACCCTCCTTGTCTTTGCTACGTGATATTCTGATGAAAAAAATCTAAATTGCTCACTAAAACATTTTGTTTGATGATATTGGAGCACTCACATAAGAGCTATTTCTGCACCCAGGTTAGAGTAGGTATAAAAAGAGAAAACAAAGCAAAGCAAAGCATGCTCTAACAGGCCTGTCCTTTGTGCTAAAAGAGTAAACACCTGGCATATACAACATATAAAGTGAGATCTCAGACACATTCTGTGACCTGCCTCAAATAGTTTAATTTTACTTAATCCTTACCTCTAAATACTCTCTTTTCCAAAGGTAATGCATTAATTTTACCTTGCTTAAAATAAAACCCTATAACCAAAACCTGGTATAAAGGTAAAAATGTGTCTATCACCCACACATGCACAAACACACCATTAATGATTAATTACTACAATTAATTATGCTTTTAAGACTGTTCTTTCACTGAAAGCTTACATCTCATTATGGCAGCATTCAATCATCTATTCCTTTTTAAACAATATTGAAAATTATCAGTTCAGTTGGCACTAAGACAACTGTTGAATAAACTGGATGAGCAGCAAAGGAAATGCAGGTTCTGATAAAATATATTTCTCAATACAGCAATTAAGTAGTTAATAAAAATAGAAAATTGTGTGTTAAAATATGTTATAAGTTTAACAAGGATTCTCTGAGGATGAAAAAACACAACATGTAGATGGAGGAATTTTGGATTAGGATGAATCTTTCCTAGCAAATAAAATTGAAGTCAGGTTTTAAGATTGGTGTGGTAGGTTATTTGCAAAAATGGCTGTGATGTTATATGGTCATGTGCATCTCTTCGTGATGTGACTTTGCCAACTACCTCTATGAAGAATAAAATTTACTTTTTATCACCTGAGTCTGGGTTTGGCCTTATGGACTTAATCTTGCCAATTGGAAAAGAACAAGAGTGACCACAAACAGAGATTTGGAAGTGTTTATGCTTAAGGGTTTATCTTCTCTTGCTGCTGGGAACTTTTATTCATTATGTGGACAAATCTAGGCTTGCTCAAGAGGGATCAGAGACTATGAGGATAGAGGTCACAGATGAGGCACTCATCTTACCTGAGATAGGGATCTTATACAGATAGGTGAATGAGTCCATGGGAGCTCACTCAACCCTCACCAAGACAAGACAAAAGGACTTCCCAGCCAACCTACAGAATTAGGAGAAAAGATAAAATATGTGGTTTTAACCTGACTCAGAGCCAGAGGAAATGGGTGTGAGTGGTGCCCAAACTTACAACTTGGAATTTTCTGACACAGTTCCAGTCCAAGAATGCCACATAGGAGGTTCCTGGACTCATCTCCCACAGACACAGCAAATTTACAGCTGTATAAGGATAATTTCCTCTGAAAGAAATCTAGAAACTATGTGAGCTACTCCTACTCTGGTCAAGTTAATGAGAAAAATCCACATCCAAATGGATAGATGTTAAGACACAATTGCACCATAAGGTCGGTCACTAGATGTGGGTACTTGATATTGGCGAGGTAGTGGGGGGAGACTCACAATCAAGAGTGCACTCAGAATCCTGAGTTTCTCCCTAAAGAGTGAAAGGTTTGGATGTCACATATGGCATGGTTTTTAAGACTTCCACTTCAGAGATGGGCCTCCAAAACATCTAGCCTCAAAAGCCAACAGGGCTCGAGTCCATTAAATTCACAAAGCTACCAAGAATGATGAGATAGTTCTAAAAGGACTCATGCAGACTCACCTTAGTTAACCCATGACTAAGCCCCAGGATCTAGCCCAGGAGCAGTGGATTGAGGGGCAATGCACCCAGACTTGTCCCAAAAGAGATCTGTTTGTTTATCTTAGCAGCTAGGGTTTGAGGGGGCAGGCTTTTAATTTAACAAAAGATCTAGAGGCCTAATTCAACATTCTCCAGAGATAGGGTGACCCAAGAGTGCCATCCTACCTATGCCTCTCCTCAGGTTACACTTACATCTTAAAAGGGGGGTTGTGTGCATGTCTAGTATACTGGGTTTTGTGTCTGCCAGCTTGGAAATGCCTTTCCATCACCTGGCCCTACTGGCCAGTAGGGCTGTGTTCATGGATCCCGTAAAATTGTAGCAGGCAAAAACTGTTCTTTGATTTACATAATTACATTTAGGCTATGTGAATAGTAACAGCTAATGATATAGTTGTATTAAGGTAAGCAAAACAAGGTATTGCTGGAAGGTTTTAGGCTGACCAGAACATGGCAGGTCTAGAATTGAGTATGCCTTCAGCCACTATGGAAAATAGTATGAAGATTCCTCAAAAAATGAAAACAGAACTACCGTATGATCCAGCAATCCCACTTCTAGGTTTATATTCAAGGAAAATAAAATCAGTATCTCAAAGACATCTTTACTCCCATGTTAACTGCAGCATTACTCATGATAGCCCAGGATATGGAAATAAACTAAGCATCAATATACAGATGAATGGATAGATTTAGATATGTACCGTAGAGAGCAAAATGGAGCCTCTCATGTCAAGTAGGAGCCTGTGTCAAGCAGGGGCCTGTGTCAAGCAATGAAAGAGGCATTTAAGGGTATGACAGCTATAAGATATTGCTGGGACCAGCATCAGCTGACACTCCAGAACTGATAACAAGCAGAACCAGAGGAGGTCTGCAGGGGCCTGAGACTGATTAAATCCCTTTTAAAAGGGGAAGATTTTGGCAGCAAACTGTCAGACTCTTCAGCATGACCTCTCTATGTCTGATCACTTAAAAAATGGCAGCTGACTCCAAAGACTCTGCCCCATTGATCTCCAAACAGACCTGAAATCATCTACTGTTTGAACATAAGAAACAGTAAGTGCCAAGAGCTGACCCAGTTGGGATCAAGGCCTTATCTCAACTGCATGCCCATAGACTGATTTCGCATATGGTTTCTCAACTTCCTACACCCTTCTGTTATCTTGTTTGCTGTGGATTTGTCTTATGCCTTTCTGTGTGCTATGTAAGAAGCCAAATTTAATCACATGGTGAAATGTCATTAAGTTTGGAATCTTGAACCTGCTTTATAATTGTGACTTAACTTTACGATTGAATAAAGTGGATATTGTGGAAAGACACACTTATGTGTGTGTCTTCATAGCATGTTCATGACACATATACACAGACACACAAATGTATACACACATATATATGGAAAATTACATGCATATATGACATTATATATGTATTTTACTTACATATACACATTATATATGTATAATATAAATTATAGTTATATTTTCCATTACATATTAACCCTTAAAATAGAAGGAAATCATGATATTATAACGTAATTGAAACTGGAGTATACTAAGCCAGACAAGAAAGATAAATCTGTATGATGTCACTTATATGTGAAATCTAAAAAATTCAATCCATAGTAAAAGAAGGTAGTGGTTGTTAGGGGCTGAGAGATAGGGGAAGCGGGGAGCTGTTGGTCAAGGGTCTAAACTCAGTTATGAGATGAGTGAACTCTGAGGATCTAATATACAGCATGGTGCTTATAGTTAATAATAATATGTTGCATACTTGAAATTATATAAGAGAATACACCTTAAGTGTTCTCACAACAACAAAAGGTGATGGATATGTTAATCAGCTTAATTGTGAGAACCATTTCACAATGTATACATATATAAAAATATTATGATGTACATCTTAAATAGGTACAAATATTGTCATTTAAAACTAAATAAAGCTGGAAAAAATGAAATATATGAAAAATGTTCCATGTAAATTAATAACAAAGAATAAAGAGGTTTGAGACTTAAGCAAAAACCAGGCAACATCATTCCTCGTAGGCCATTTGTAAAAAGTTAATAAGCTTCATACAAACTTGAATAAGAAGACCTTGAAAAGTCTTAAATTGGGGTGTGGTAAAAACTGGCAGCTGTGGATAATCACTTGCAATAGAGATGTCAAAATCAGAACAAAGAGCAAAGGGCAATTCTGTAGTAATACCAATAGAGCATAATTGCAGTTTGAAAAAAGATAATAGAAGTGAAGTGAGAGTGCACACACTTTTAATTTACTTTTTCTTTTTTTCACCTTGCTGAAGATATGAAAAAAAATCATAGTCTTCAAGGTTGAAGAATATAACTGATCTATTGTCATCGAAATACTATGACATTTTCTATTAAATTAATGGCTTTAGCTTTTAGAATTATAGCATTCTGACTTATTCTAGAAGTTATAGAGTTGTTTATAAATAAACTGGCAGTTTTGAATTATTTCACCATAATGTACCTATTTGTCAAAACTCTACGCTATAATAGGTAAAAGTCCCTCAGCTCAAGGTGTGAAATTGATTAGTAACTGCAGAAAAATAACAAATGTAGGAAGCTAGGCATGAGAACAATATTCCCTAAAGCATAATGTAATAAGTTCCTTTATTAGTATGCATAAAGCTAGACATTGTAAAAAATGCAACTTTACCTTGATTTGGAGTGTACTTAAAATGACAAATATTTGATTCTTCCTTATGGATTACAGTACTTACAAAACAAAGTAATGTTAATTTAGTCAAAAGTATTATTTTTTAAATCGTGATTATTATTGATTATATTGAGAAGTATAAAATTATTTGATTGATGATTTTACAAAGATGAACTTAAAACTAAGCATATACTAAGGTCATCCTAAAATATACTTCCAGGAAGAATACATACCCTTTCAAAATAGTTTGACATAATAGAACTGATATGTATAATTCATATTTTGAATTTCTACTTGCTAATTAGCAATACATTTAACATAAAATTAACACTCAGGAACTTCATATTGATATAAATAGCGATAATAAAAGAGAACAGACACAGGATTTAACACATAATTTAGTAAACATCAGAAATACACGTCAATGTTATTTGATAGCAAATGTATAAATTTAAGATATATAAATAAGTGAGCAAGGACTTTTGCAGGTGAGCTTTAGAATAAAGAAAGTGTTTGTTGTTTATAAGCCACCAATATATGGTATTTTGTTATAGCAACCTGAACAGACTAAAACAAATGATGCCCATTCCGTGTGCAATGAAAATGCCTGAACTATTGTAGCAGACCACAGAAGAAATTATAAAAGTATAGATGGCATACTAAAATGTATATACTATGTGAAGCCTGAAGATCTTCAAGTATGTTTCAAGGAAAGAAGCAGAACATACCCTTCATCAAACCCGTCAGAAATTCGCTAGTGAGAGGGGTGCCAGCATTGCTAAGTTCCCTGGTAGTTTCCCTCTGCAGGTTGAAATAGTCACAAAGCTAGTCTTGTTAATATTCTTGGGAATGATGGTACCTAGAAGAGAGGAGACCAGGTGTTAGTGCTTGGTCAGCAGTAGCCAGCCAAGGGTGTCACAATTATCATAGCAATCAAGGTAGCTTGACCAGTGCAAAGCTGTGGAAATGCATCCCTCAGCAGTATAGATGGTCAAGCAACAATGATGATGACATGTGTGTGGGTCTGTAACTTTAACATCTATCAAAACCACTTGGAGGTCTTGTAGAAATAAAGATTGCTGAGCTTTATCCTAGAATTTCTAATTCAGTAGATTTTGGGTGGGGGCACACATTCACACACACATACACACACACTCCACACCCAGACAGAGACAGTCCTCACTGATATGCAGACATTTGAGTTACCAGAGTTGAGCTAAACAGTCCTGCTCCTCCCTACATCACTATTCGAATTTCATTTACACAGTTCTATTAAGAGTACCTGTAAAAACTGTGGCTTTACTCTAGATCTTCAGTTCACAAATCTCAAATGAATATCAAATACATACCATGATCAGTGACTGATCACTTTATTCCTTTCTGTGGCTACAGATTTGCTATTCAATTCACACATAGAGGAGTGTGTGTAATGGTGCTACCTACTTGTCTTCTACCAAACAGCCCAAATGACATTCTACAACAATGCATAATCAAAGAGGGAAGTAGCCAAAACAATAGAAAAAAAAAAAGTCATCATGCTGGATGTGAAATTCAAATCAGATGAAATGAAGTTTTAGAATAAATGAATGATTCTGGGAATGTTGAATTGTAAGACATGAAAAACATCTAGATATGCAGCCAGAGGAATTTAGTGAAGATGAACTTATCAGCATAAATGAGATCTGTGGTTATAATGAAAAAGATAAAGATGTTCCACAGGAAATGGCACTGGCCAAAAAAATGTGTCATTAAAGGAACTCTATTTTTCATGACATTGAAAGTGCAAAGAATAAAATGCTAGAAGATAATTCAGATTTAGAAAGGAGTATGCCAATTCCCCATGGCATAGAAAAGATTTTGTTACAAATTATAAGTTATACAGTAAGAAAGTGGTAATCACTGTTCATAGTATTCTTCGTGATTTTTCTACAAAAAATAAGGCACTTTAACTCACAACATTTTATGTTGTTGGAAATTACAATGTTTGAAATTACAATGCACTAAATAAACATTAGTTTTACCATTTTTAATAAGACATTTTTAATGTTTTACAAACAATTTTGGAAGTCATGGAAAAATCATCATTTTTTCCTATACATTATCAAGCAGTGTTCCATAATTTCAGCTTATAAGATCATTTTTGTGATCTTGCATTACTGTAAAAAGAAAGGACCCTGTGTGCATGTATGCATATGTATGTGTGCATGTGTGTGTTTTATAAAACAGCAAAAATAATTAATCACATAATTGGAAGGGGCTGAGAGTGCAGGAACTTATTGAGGAAGGACCAGAAACACCATAGCATTTATATAATATAAAATTTATCCAGTCTTTTTCCTAAAAATATCAACAGTATTTATTGTACAGTGGCAATAATGGAAAACCCATAAATTTCAATGACTGATATAACCACAGGTTATAATGTAATATACTCAGATACAGGAAGCATCACCATGGCCTGTCTTTTAGAGGAGAATACAGAAACTATATAATAGTTGAAATCCTGATTGAACTCTAGCTTCCATGTTTCCATGGACCTACTGAATCATTTATGCATCTTATGTGTGTGACTGAGACTAAAATACTTGACAGTTGGGAATAATACCCAGATGGGTCTTTGGACTGCGGGGAAAAAGTTATTTAGTAGCAATACCTTTGTAGTAAATCTCAATAATATTATATCTAGAAAAATGTCAAAGATTAATGCTACCTTAAGGATCTAAAGGATGCAGGAGTAGTGGTCCTCAGCATACCCATATAAATCATGTATTCAGATACTGTATAATTCAGCTAGGTCCTAGAGAAGTATAGATTTTCATAAGCTCAACCAGGACATACCCACAGGAGTAGCTTCCATCCATAAGATGCTATCTTAGCTAGAACAGATTAAAACCACAAGTATATAATATGCAGTCACTAATTTGCTAAGTGTATTCTTTTATATCCCCCCAAAACACCAAAAAGATAAGATCAGAAATGGTTCCAATCTACATGGAGTTGTCAACAATGTCTTTGCCCCAAGGCTATGTTAATGTGTTCATCTTCTGCCATAATATAGTCTGAAAAGACCTGAGCCAACTGATCATCCTGAAAAATTAGAGAAATCTATTAAATAATTATATCTGATAGTAGAGAAGACTCAGAAGGGGGTGGTTAGCACACTGGAGGTTTCTGTAATATCCATGTAACTCCTGAAGGTAGAATAGACTTTATGAAGAATCAGACTTGTTTCTTCAGTGCAGTTTTTAGTAGTTCAGGGAAAAGGAGCACACCAGGCCTTTTACCACCAGAGTAAGAAGTATATTGCTACATCTTTTATTCTTTGCCATCACAAAGAAACATAATATCTGGAAAACCGTTTTTCTCACCTAAGAATATTCCAACTCATTTATCTAATGACAAGAATTCTGCAAGCTTTAAATAGGGCCTAGAACAGGAAAGGGCCCTGCAGCAGGTTCAGATTTGAAAGCATGTGGGCCTGTTATTTTGTACATAAAATAGGCAGACTCTAGTGTTGATTACCGTAAAAAAAAAAGTTTCAGTGTGGGATTTGCGGCAGTGGAAGGATCTAAAGTTAGCCCCTACCTTTGCTGGAGAAAGGCCATATCATTTACACAGCAGAATTACACATCTTCTGAAAAAGAGCTTTAATGTAACTGTATGCACCTTATCAGTCTTGGAGCCCTTTGTGATGAGCATATCTGAATGCATGGTCACTGTTGAACTGGATCCTGACATACTAGCCAAGCCATATATTCTGGAGGGCTAAACCTCAATCTATAGCAAGATTCAAATGGTATAAAGGACAAAGAACCAACAGTCCTGACTGACAGATACGAAGAAACTCTCTTTGTCTCCAAAAGGTCACACTCTGCAAAAGAAAAACTACAAGATATGGGGGTCTTCTGAAAACTTTGTACTCTTGTGTCCAAAAAACTGTAGGTAAAAAATAAGTCAGAATATAGGCAGGGGTAACCAAGGAGGTCAAGTTTCCAGTACACAATAAGGCATGGAGATAGACACACAGAATCCAAACTATCTGATGCTACTACCTTGCCCAATTATGTATGAATGAACAAGTACATCATAAGGGAATGTAGAATATGCCTCTGTGACATAAACATTATTTTAAGCCTTTGAGAAAAGGCTTTTTTTTTTTCCTCTAAAAACCCTTATCTACTTGAAAGCAGAACCTCTCAAAGGAACTCAATTGTCATAAATCTTTTCCCCAGGAGTTTTGCAACCAGTGACTCTTATCACTAGAGAGAAGTTGGCAGCACACTGAAATAGACATTGTCACAAAACTATCATATCGCCCACCCATCTATTTTCCTAAAGGCCCATTTATTTTTTCTCAATGTCATTTATTTTCCTATAAGCACTCTTCCTTGCCCCTTCCTCTGTTAAGATAAAATATACGTCTCAAATTCTAACCACCTCCTCTAGTCACATCATTTCTGTAAACTCCTACGTTAGTATGTGAATTAAGAAACCTGTCTTTTCTTTTATTAATCCGTATTTTGTCAGTTTGATTTTCAGGCCCACTAAGCATTGAACATAAGAGGATAGAGGAAAAATTTCTCTCAACAGCCCCAATCCTGCATGAGAGATATATGGCTACCAGAGAAATATGTCCTCAGACTTCTCAGGAATGGGCATTTGGGTCACATCACCAGCTAAGATACTGAGACCAGCAGAAGTAGTAGCTGAAGACAAAGGCAATTTAGAATATACAGTTGTGGAAGGAGATGCTAAGTGCCTGTTGTTCTTTAAGATAATCCCAATTTATAAGTTTCATCTCAGGAAAAAAAACCAACTGAAACCCAGGAGGAGTACAACCCAGATGTGTGTATAAAGGCAAATCCATAGGTAGGAATGCAAACTAGTACAGCTATTTTGGGGGATAATTTTGTGGTTTGTTTTTTTTTTTTTTTTTTTTTTTTTTTTTACAAAACTAAAATACTTTTATATGATAAAATCCAGCAATATGTTTCCTTGGTATTTATCCAAAGGAGTTGAAAACTTTTTTTTTTTCCATACAAAAACTTCTTCTGGATGCTTATAGAAGCTTTACTCATTGCCAAACCAGGATATTTTTCAGTAGGTGAAGAAGTATATAAAGATAATGGAATTTTATACAGCACTAAAAGAAATGAGATATTACTATGAAAAAAATGGAGGAAACTTAAATATGCATTATTAACTGAGAAAAACCAATCTGAAAAGATTACATAGTGTATGATTCCAAATATATGACATCCTAGGAAAGGCAAAACTATGGCAACAATAAAAGGATCAGTGATTGTAAGGGCTTGTGGGGCAAGGAATATCCAGGCAAAATAAAGAGCATTTTTTAGGAGGAGGAATGCCCAGGCAAAATACAGAGGATTTTTAGGCAATGAAACTATTCTTTTGTTTAAGATTTTATTTATTTATTCATGAAAGATACAGAGAGAAGCAGAGACACAGGCAGAGGAGAAGCAGGCTCCATACAGGAAGCCTGATGTGGGACTCGATCCCAGGTCTCCAGGATCACGCCCTGGGCTGAAGGCAGGTGCTAAACCACTGAGCTACCCAAGGATCCCCGGTGAAACTATTCTGTGTAATACTTAATGATGGATAATGCCATCATACATTTGTCCAAACCCATATAATGTACAACACCAAAAGGGAATTGTAATGTGAACTGTAGGCTATGAGAGATTATGATGTGTCAGTGCAGATTCATAGATTGTAACAAAGGTATCTGTTTATAACAGAGGAGTAGATACCTGTGGGGAGACAGGTGAAATATGGGGACTGTCTGTAAATTCTTCACAATTTTGTTGCAAACCTAAAACTTGTTTTTATAAGAATGAATAAAATAAATACATGAAGCATGAGTGGACCGTGTCAACAATGGAAATGTAGTGTTCAGATATCCCTTCAAAAAAGAGCTTGCCATTTAACAACTGGAAGTGCAGTTAGCCTACAGCCTTTGTTGCCTTTAGCATCTCTCTTAGCATTTACACTGAAGTCATGCTATCTCAAGCTACTCCCACTGAATAATTTAGCATGTGGGGGTACTAGGGTCAGCCATTTGTTTCCACTCCTAGTCTCTCCCAGTATTGCTTCACTAAGGATTTAATCTGACACTAGGTCAACAGATCAGATAGACAGATGGGCAGTTGGTAAATGACTTAGCAGAATGCAAAAAAAAATGTTTTTGAAACCTGTGGATGTGATATATATATATATATATATATATATATATATATATCCCCAAGAGAATCTTCAGAATTACAAACCTTAAGTACAGTAGTTGGAAGTCGGAAGAATGGAGTTCAAATACAGGAAAATGAGCAGAAAGGAACAGCCTACTGAGTTTTCTCCATAATACTTTCTAGCTATGTATTCATTTCTTTCTACAAATAAAGAATGTATATCTGGGTAAGCTGAAGCATTGAGTAACTGGAATATGAATCAACAGATATGTAGGAGAACGAGGAAGTAGCAAGTAGCACTAACATATAATATATTTACACAAAGTGGAGTGGGCAACATTTAAATAATAACAATAATAATGAGTATAAATTTTGTAATACAGTTCTACTAATAAGACTGAAGCTAATTTTCAGAGAAAGAGTTATGGATTGAATTGCCCTCCTCCAAAATTCATGTGTTGAAGCCTCAATCCCCTTCAGTATCTCAGAAGGTGACCTAACCTGAGGAGAGTATCTTTACAGAAGTAATCAAGCTAAAATGAGAATAGGATGAGCCCAGATCCAATATAACTAATATCCCTATAAAATGGAAAAAATTGAAGACAGACAGGGAGAATGCCAGTCAGAGATCAATGTGTTATGTCTACAAGTGAAAGAATACTATAATTGCTAGAAAACCGTCTAAAGAGAGACTTGGAACAGATTCTTCCTCACAACCCTCACAACAATCAACTTGGAAAACCCTGATCTTGAACGTCTAGCTCCAGAATGGTGAGGTAATAAATGTTGTTAAAAGATACCAGTTTGTGGTACTTCTGTATGGCATTTCTAGCAAACTAAAATAGGAGCAATGTTCCACTTCATTCAAATTCAAAGTTAATGCTCCCTATCATCAAAAAAAAAAATTTCAAATGCCAATCTGTTAATGATATGTGATGAGCCTTCTTGTATTTCATCTTTGAAAATGTCTCTTCACAAAGACAGGTACTGACAAATACTGATATAAATCAATGAGTATTTGATTTTAACTGAGCTTATTCAAGACTTGGAAGGCACTTATCAAATTCTCTTAGATTCTCCTATTGATATTTGCCTTTTAGCACATCATTATGTTGCAGATTAATCACTTCCAATTACAGGTTAGATGGAAGCCCTTCAACTGAACAGTTAAATGTATTTTGAAATATGAAAATTTCCCTTGCATTTTCAAGGGAATCTGGAAAAAGATGTAGTTTGAGCTCAGAAAATATATCTGCTGCAAATGGGGTGAAGAGTGGTGGCCTCATTTTTTACTCGTTTTTTTTTTTTTTTTTAAGAATTGGAGAAGGGGAAGAGGGCGACGAGAGTGATTTTTTTTTAACTTTAAGTTATCTATTCATGAGAGAGAGAGAAAGAGAGAGAGGCAGAGACATAGGCAGAGGGAGAAGCAGGATCCAGGCAGGGAGCCCCATGCAGGACTCGATCCCAGGACTCCGGGATCATGCCCTGAGGCAAGGGCAGACGCTCAACCGCTGAGCCACCCAGGCATCCCTAATGAGAGTGAATCCTAACGAGGTTCTGTGCCCAGTGCTGAGCCTGATGAAAGGCTTGGTCTCCCTGGAATCATGACCCAAGCTGAAATAAAGAATTGGATGCTTAGGGGTGCGTGGGTGGCTCAGCAGTTGAGGGTCTGCCTTTGGCTCAGGGCTGATGCCCGTACTTGGGATCAAGTCCCACATCCGGCTTCTGCCAGGGAACCTGCTTCTCCCTCTGCCTGTGTCTCTGCCTCTGTGTGTGTGTGTCTCTCATGAATAAATAAATAAAATCTTTAAAAAAAAAAAAAGAATTGGATGCTTAACCAACTGAGCCACTCAGGTGTCCCTTACTTTAACTTTTGACAGCATGGCAAGCATATAAAGCAGTTTGACATTACAGGTGATTCCAACATTAGTTTTCATCTAAATGACATTATTGTAGTATAAGTTTTGTGCATCAGCACTTTTTTTTGCCTTATAATTTTAGGTTGAATTTATTTAAAGAATATTATCAAGTCTTCAGCAAAAGCAATTTTCCAAAGCCATTTAGTGTTTGATAGCAGTAGTTGCGGGCAGTTCTCTTTCATAAAAATTTCAATCTCAGGGATCCCTGGGTGGCGCAGTGGTTTGGCGCCTGCCTTTGGCCCAGGGCGCGATCCTGGAGACCCTGGATCGAATCCCACGTCGGGCTCCCGGTGCATGGAGCCTGCTTCTCTCTCTGCCTCTCTGCCTCTCTCTCTCTCTCTCTCTCTCTCTCTCTCTCTATCATAAATAAATAAAGAAAAAAAATATTTAAAAAAAATTTCAATCTCAGCCAGGCCTGATCCCAAAAAATTGCAATAACACTTAAAATTTCTACCCCATCACACAGCTAAGTACCAGGGTAAATCCAAATATTTAACTTCTATTTTTGACAAGAATATATGCAACTAACGTTGGTTAAGTCCATAAGATCAAATGAAGCTCACCATTGACCCTTATGGTTTAATTACACATAAGGTTCAAATAATTTCCTCCTATTCACCTTCTAATAATAATACAGTGGATAAACATAAGCATTAAACTTCTTAAATTCTTGCCAGCTTTTAACATTTGTCCAATTTTACCCTTTTTCTGTTCCAAACATCATTTTTCCCTCATCAGTTGTAAAATGTCTTAGCAAATTCCAACTCAGGTGTTATTTAATTTATATTTCCTCACCTCCTTGCCTATAGTTGTTCCATACAGGCTATTCACAGAGGCTAATTATTCAATCACTTCAATTTTAGCATTGACTTCTCAAACAACTGGATAGTATTGGTACATCTGTTACTCTTCAAGAGCCAAAATAAAAATCACTCCACATTCTACTTGTCTTTTAATTGCCTATTGATGTTGCTCTTGAGGTCTCAACTAGTAAAGTCACTATTCTAACTGAAGGTTAATAGTCTTAAACAAGTTTATTTTCTCTGAACACATTTCCTCAGCATTTGCAATTAAACATTATTTAATTAAATCACCATGAATAAATAGCTTTCATTACTTGGCTAGCAAATAAGTCACTTGGAAATGTACTTTGGTTTCAGCTTCACGTTGACTGTGTGTGTGTGTGTGTGTGTGTGTGTTTAGAAATTTTATTGTGCCAGAATATTTTAACTTTTCCAATTTTTATGCCCGTTTTTTGTGAGTTAAGAATATCTTGATAAAAGCCTATTCTGGTAATGTCAGTGTACGTTGTATTATTTTAGCTCAGTTAGAGGACACTTGCATAATAACTAAAATCCTTTGCCATATAATTATAAAACAACAAAATTTATATTCCACTGTGCCTAACTAAAAGCATGACAATTGAACTCCACTTTTTCTTTTTACATGATATATATATGCACTTATAATACATGCAAGAAAAAATTGTGTTATGATATGTATGACATTCAAAATGTTGTCAAGTTATAACTACAACACTGAAATGTACAGGAAACCCAGCAGCAGTGTAAAGCAATGAGAGCTCAACTACAGTCTCAGTCACAACTACTCAACTAGTAAAATTGATTTTATAGGGCAAAAGTTGCCACAGGCAATACATGTACAAATAAGCTTGGATAGATTACAACAAAATTTTATTTATGGACAAAAACATTTGAATTTCATATAATTTGCAGTATCACAAGATAGTCGAGTTTTTTAATCATAAAAATATATTAAAACCATTTGTAGCTTGTGGTCATTACAAAAATATGTTGTGGGTAACATTTTTCCCATCAATTGTATACTTCCATCAATTGTAACCCTCTGATCTATACAATGTAAAATGAAATTCTTAGTCCCCTCTGACACTTGGCAGCACAGCTAGGTTTGTAACTCTTATGCAAAACTTTGAAATAGTTCTGTTTGGAACAATTTATTTTCTTTATAAGAAAATAATTGGCAATTGGAGGGCTGTTCTCCAGCCAAATGTCTCAGTTGCCTCATAGGACTCTTCATAACCACGTAATACATAAACATAAACCCAGAGCAAGTACCCAGTAACCATTTTATGAATGAGCAACCAAGAAACACCAAATGTGAAAGCTTCTGCCATGAAAAACAAATAAGAAATAATAAACAGAAACCAAGTATTCAGAGCAAAATTGCAGTTAAGAAAATCTTACAGAAAATCTTACAGAAAGTAGAAAAAAATAGAAAAAATACCAAGAACAGTATAATTTCAGGAAGTCCATTGTTTAACCAACAAGAGTTGGAGAACTGAAAAAGAGAAAAAATTTGAGTGACAAAATGTATTAAAGACATAATAGTTAAAATGCATCAAAACCAAATTTATTAGGTTTCTGGTTTGATAATATCCACTCTGTCTAATATGATAATAATATTTAAAAATCCTAATATATACATCAAAGAATAATAAAAATCAAATATAGAGAGGGGATCTAAAGACTGCAATGAATTGGGATGCCTGGGTAGCTCAGTGGTTGAGCATCGATCTTCAGCTCCGCGCATGATTCCGAGGTCCTGGAATTGAGTCCCACATCAGACTCCCCACAAGGAGCCTGCTTCTCTCTCTGCCTATGTCTCTCCCTCTCTCATTGTGTCTCTCATGAATAAATTTTAATAAAAACATTTAAAAAAATAAAATAAATATTGCAATGTGAAAAGTAGGAAAATAACAATAAAAACAAAGATATGAAGAAACAAGCAAAATATACTCACATGCAAATGATTGTGATTAAAATGGCATAAGTCTTTACAAGAACAAAATGGGGAATAAAAAACATAAATATTTTACATTTCAGAGGAAAAAATTATTTCCAAACAGGAAATATGTAATACAATAACTTTACAATTTGCAAGTTCTTTCTTTAACATAAAGCAATAGGAAGGTATACTCTACAAAAATGAGCAAACAAACCAATAAAAATTTAAAAATGAGATATGAGATCCAGTAAATAAAGGATTCAAGATAGAAAAAAAAATGAGGATTTCCCAGAAGATGGTGAAAAGAATATCCAAGGTGCTTCTATGCAGTAAGTCTGGTGAGCAAGGGCCTTATTAGAAGAAGAGAGACAGAGGGATCCTTGAAAGGTGCTCCCAAGAAGGAAACATTGGAATTAATCATTTAATTGACATGTTTGGCTTTATTGAGAGAAATTACAGTTGAAAAATTGTAAAAAATATTTGTGTAAGAAGAATTAAATAATAAATAACAGAAATAAACAAGAACATATTAATCCAAAGGGTTGGGAGTAGCAGTAAACCCAACAGAAATAAAAGTAATTATAACACTGAATGGTATTCATAAACAATATTTACTTATCATAAAATCTAGGCATCAAATTAGATATAATTTTTATTGGTAGGCTTGGAGAGGAAAGAGAGTCAACTGGAGTAGGCAAGAGATTGTAAGTAGATCTACTACACTTTTTCCATAGCTGAAAATCTCTAACAATGTGTAAAATTGGAGAAAAGGAGATAAAGAACCAAAAGAATCTATTTATCCATCTATCATAAGTAAATATTAATATAAATATTGAAAGATTTTAAAGTGATTGACTGTGGAGAGTAAGGTGCCAAGTTTGGGACTTTCAAAACTATATTCTACATTAATTTGCATCTCCTGGAAAAGCTTTAATTCAGGACTCTGATCAGACTGAGCTTACTCTGATCAGATTGGGCTTCCCCGGCAATGAGTCAGAGCCTCTTGTCATGGTACAGGCATAATGAATTTGGATCAAAGTTGAGTAATGGCTTCTCAACAGCCATTTAAAGAAACATTTATCATGCTCCACCTTATCCAGGTGCAGTCCTAAGGTGCTATAGATCACGAAGATCAAGAAACCCCCAAACCTGCTTCCAGGGTCTGCAACTAGGTACAAGAGATAAGAAGAACACAAGAAGAATAATAAATTCAACAATAATGACATCAATAAATATCATTATCAGAATTCATTGGGTCCCTTCCATGTGTCCAGATCAAACCTAAGTGCTATATATATATATATATATATATATATATATATATATATATATATATAGTAAGAGAATATATATATTCTATTTACTCTTAAGCACTAAACTGAGGAACTGGGCATTATGATTAGAACCACTCTACAAAAAATAAAACTGAGGTATTAAAAGATTAAATAAATTTGTTACCCAGCTAAAAGTTCCCTAAGATTCATATTCTGAATCATGGTATCATGCTCCAGTCTTAACCACTCAAAGACAAAAGGGACAAAGATCTTTTGGTAGAAACTCAGTGGAAATCAAGGATGTCTTATGGTGACTTTTAAATAAGATGTTTATGATGTATCCACAAAGATTACTTAAACAAGCATAAAATAGTAAGACTCAAGAATGTTCATCATAGCATTGTAAAAGCAAAATTTGAAAACATACATTCTTATCTCAGTTACATGTAAATATTAAAATAAAGTAAATCTTTATTTGTCAAAATATTACATCAAGCTTGTAAAGTATTTTCTACAAAAATAGAAAAGAAACAATACATTTAACAAAAAAAATAATTAGAGAGACAGATGGCACCCTTAAGTTATAGTTTTGGTTCAGTGTGAAGAATTATCTACATTTTCCTTTTATTTTCTAATAGTATGAAATGTGACTTTAAAGATTTTTCCTCCCTCACTTTTCTCAAAAAGTCATTTCATTTCTCTTGGAAAAAAAAACAGATAAAATTAATCTTAATTTAGCTTATCATTATTTATTTGAAATCATTGTGAGAAAAAGAAAAATGAGCAGTGATATTGAATACCACCTTTAGGAAAATTACTCATTTTTCACTTAAATTAATTGTAAAATGAGCACTCACAAATGTGAACTGTTTTTCTGATGTGATTCACCCTTTTGCAACATGATCAATAAAACAAAAATATATAGCAACAACTCTTGTTTTTTGTTGGTTATAAAGACTACTTGGATGGGGAGGTTACAACATAGATTCCTTGCCTATAGAGATTATTTCACTACAGGATATTGGTCCAGCATTTTAGTATTCTTTCCAATAAGTCTAACCTCCAGGGATTCCTATAAAGATGGTTTTTACATCATAATGGGGAAAATCTGCATGGTATATTCCAAAATTCATATGTTTCTAAAATATCTGCTCCTCCTTAACATTTCTCAGTAATTCAACAAATATAACATAGACCCAACTTCGGAGGAAACAGTTTGTCATTTAATATAACATATTTTTTCTCTCTATGCATACATCATAAAGATAAATCAAGTGCAAAATATTCTATATAAATGCCAAAGTGTCATATTACAGAGCACTCAAAAATTATTAAACTGAGTGTAACTGCTACCATTTGAATGATTGTGTACCTACAGCTTGTATTAGTTATATATTGTTATGTAACAAACTACTCCAAAATGTAGTTCAGTAAAACATGAAAATTTGTTACCTCAGTTTCTGTGCTTCAGAAATCCAGGCCTGGCTTAGGTGGCTCTTAGAGGGATTTAGTTCCTCATAAACCTTTGGTCAGGAGCCTTCCTCATTTCCTTACCATGTCCACTCTGAAGAGTATCTCTCAATATATCATCTTGCTTAATCAGAGTTCGAGCAAGAGAGAGATAGAGTTAAAGCCGACAACCACATTTTAGCCTAATCATGGAAATAGCATTGATTCATTTTGCTCTATTTTATTTGTTAGAATCAGGTCACTGGGTTAAGCCCACACTTCCAGGATAGTGACTGGCCAAGGCTTAATACACCAGAAGGGAAAGTCATTGAGGGCCATCTTTGAAAGTAGACCATTCTATTTATTCAACATATCACCATGAGCAACCTCT
This sequence comes from Nyctereutes procyonoides, assembly GCF_905146905.1. Lineage (NCBI taxonomy): Eukaryota > Metazoa > Chordata > Mammalia > Carnivora > Canidae > Nyctereutes > Nyctereutes procyonoides. The sequence continues at coordinate 2,960,421 of NW_026575130.1, forward strand.
TGCCAGCAGACAACAAGAAAATGGGGTTTTCAGTTCTGCAACCATAAGGATCTAAATTCTGCCAAGAGCCTGAATAAGTTTGATAACAGATCTTGAGCTCCACATGAGGATGTATCCCAATGGACCTTGATTGGAGCCTTGTGAAACACTGAGCAGAGAATCCAATTAGTCATGCTTAGAATTCTGAACCACAGAAATTGTGAAATAGTCAAAGGCTGTTTTTTAACTTGTTAATTTGTGCTAATATATCATACGGCAACAAAAATTAATACACATTTTTTAATTTATTTATTTATGATAGTGAGAGAGAGAGAGAGAGAGAGAGAGGCAGAGACCTAGAGAGGAGCCCGATATGGGATTCGATCCCGGGTCTTCAGGATCGCGCCCTGGGCCAAAGGCAGGCGCCAAACCGCTGCGCCACCCAGGGATCCCTACACATTTTTTTCTAAGATAAGTTTTACAATTCAGTGGCAACTAATTTCAATATATTCCAGCTGATTTTCCTTGTATCTTCCTTGACAATTGTAAATAACATATATTTTAAACATTTTATGTGAGCTTTCTAAAATATTTTCTATTCTAACACATCACCATGTTAATTAAATTTAAATTTATATACTGTGTTCTTTATATTCACAAACAAGTTATATATTCTGTTTTGAGCAAATAAAACTTTGAAATATATGTTGACTATAGTCAAGATACTATTAATCATTTGTTCATTGACTAATGGTTAATATCCCATAACTTTTATACTAATCTGTGTAAGTTGTTAAAAATGACTAGAAGACTTGAATTTTTTGAAATCTGATAAAATAAGTTAGAATTGATTATTATGTTTAAAAATTAACATAAAAGTTAACATTGATTGAGAACTTTCTGCTCTAATATTTGTTAGATATTAACTAAATATTAAATTGATCTTAAAGGTATATTTGTGATTTTTGTCTTTACTAATATTTCCATAAAATATTCTGCTATATTTATTTTTCATGTTTTGACATAAAATCCTATCATATAGTGGTAAATGTCAATAAGAAAATTATGTCACTATTTCAAAGATCTGCATTAAAACAGGAAATAAGGGAATCCCTGGGTAGCTCAACAGTTTGGCGCCTGCCTTTGGCCCAGGGCATGATCCTGGAGTCCCAGGATGGAGTCCCACGTCAGGCTCCCTGCGTGGGGCCTGCTTCTCCTTCTGCCTGTGTCTCTACCTCTCTCTGTCTCTGTGACTTTCATGAATAAATAAATAAAATCTTAAAAAATAAATATAAAAAACATAAAATAAAACTATCCACATTTTCTTCAATGTAAACACAAATATATGTAAACTATATGTAAATTCTTTTTAAGGTGGAATGTTAATATGCTATACATCTATCTATCTTTAGAACTGTGAGTGTTTTACTAGTTAGGATCTATGCTGGTTGAGATGAACACCGAATAAATAAGAAGTTGTATACACTAATAAGAAAGATTATCTCTCAGTTAGGTTACCACCTAAGTTTAAAACATAATGTGGAGGACTAACTGGTTAGTTACTTAAAGAGAGGCAAGAGAGACAAAACCCTGATAATACATGAAAATATAATAAAAACACCTAAAGACTATTTAGTATTTGGAAATCTCTGTAGAAATTGGATACATATTGGGAAATAAACTCAATTTTCTTTGTATACAGTACTTTTTTCAAAGGGAAAATTCTATTTTGAACATTTTTTTGTATTACCCCATTATCTAAGGAAGCAAAATCAATTAAGTTTGCAATGTAAAATTCATATATGAACTTAGCTGTTTTAGCAGACATATAAAAGAAGTTAGGTAAAATATTAAAGCTTTCAGCTAAAGAAAAAATATGTTATTTTGTATATTTCTATTCCTTTACAGAAATGTATTTTCTCTACTTGGACATTACAGGTTTTATGTGGTCAGCAGTATCTTTAGATGATATTGGTCTACCTAAGTAATATACCATATCCAGTACAACAAGTACAACTGGGGCTACCTCTTGGTTAAGCTTACATTAAATTCATTATAATATAATATACCTGATTTTCCCTAAGGCAATATGAGTGGATTGAAGGAAGATACGATAAAGATGACCACCAATACATCCTTTATGATGCAATAATGTCTGCAATTCCTCCTGAAACACAGCACTGCATTTGCTTTATTATTTGTGCATGGGACAAATTCAGAAGATTATACTTGGTCATTTTTATCACAGTAGACAATTATCTGCAGGTCAGGAAATTAATATGAGAGCTTTGTCAGCTGCTAAGAGTATTTCAATTATCCACTTGGGAATAAAGGAAATGAAGACAATGTTTTCAGTAGTCTCATTGGTCTCACTGAGAGCAGGATCTGGGCCAAATACTTATTTATCACTTGATCTTTCATAAGTGTATACTCAGAAGACCCATTATGATAATTCAAGGCCTGGATACCTGGGGAATTCCTCTGAGTCTTGCTGAAGAATAAAATTTTTTGAATGAATTATTATTCGCAAGGAGAATAAGTACAAAAGTGTGGCACATTTAAATCCCTTCCTTAGTCCTTTGAATAAATTCTTAATTTCAATTTCCCAATAATGGGACAAAAAGTCCAAAGACTACCAAAACAAGCTTTTATGAACAAGGTATGAACAAGGTATATTATGCCATTCATTTGATCTACCAACTATTTGTTTTGAGTATTTGACTATTACAGGCTCCACTTTAAGAGATGAGTGGGTTTTGTGTGTGGGTTTTTTTTTTTTTTTCAAAACAATAAGCCATTCCTGGACTGAATAAATCTATATAGAAAAACAAACTTATTGGAGGTTCTGGTTCAAGATGCCAATGTAGGAAGGCCCTGAACTCACCTTCTCCATGGAACACACCAAATTACAACTATTTATAGAGCAATTCCTCCTGAAGAATTAAGAACTGACTGAACAGCTTCAGTGCAACAAAAGACAGAATGCAAAAGAGAACAGCAAGAGATACAGACGTAGCAATGCCAAAAGCACTCTACCTTCAATACTGCAAAATGCTATTAGAAGGGATAGTACTCAGGGACCTGAATCAGATTTGTCTGTCTTTGAGCACAGAAAAAAGCAGCGGTTTAAAAAAAAAAAAAAAAAAAAAAAAAAAAAAAAAAAACTAGAAGGTAAATGAGCCAGCCCTAGATCTCTATCAAATAGATAGCCAGGGAGCTGTTGGAACTCTCTCTGGGTGAAAGGGGCTGGTAGACATTTTCTAAGCTCCTCCTCCACCTTGAAAACAGTGCAGGGTCTGGATGTGCAGGGTCCAGATGTGATCACTGGTCTGCTACCTTAGTAAGCCCTGGAATCCTACTCATACAAGCCCCAGCTATTCCACCAGAATAGCCAGAGTGAGGTATGCACCAGGACCCCCCTGGTTAGCACTCATGATGGCTCCAACTTTTCCACCAAGGTGACATAATGTACACAGCTACAAAGCATGCCAGAACACTCCAGACCCACACCACTTTGGCATGATATATTCAGAGTTCTAAAAGAGGGAAGAAAAACAACCTTACAATCAAGAATACTCCACCAGGCAAGGTTATCATTCAGAATAGGAGAGATAAGAGTTTCCCAGAATAAACAAAAGTTAAAGTTGATCACCACTTAATCAGCTTTACAAGAAATGTTAAAGGGACCTCTTTAGGTGAAAAAAAAAAGACCATAATTAGACATAAAAATTATAAATAAAAAGATGTAAAATACGACAGTATATACATAAAACCTGGTGGAGGGCATTAAAAATAGAAAGACATGTTTTTTTTTTCCAGAATATATTTGAACTTAAATAACCATCAACTTAATATAGACTCCTGTGTACTGATACTGTTATATATGAACTTCATGCTAACCACAAACCAAAAACTTGTAAAAGACACAAAAAATATAGCAAAAGGAAAGCATATTACAGAAACTCATGAATTACAAATAGAACAATAGAAGAAAGCAACAGAGAAGAACTACAAAAAAAAAAAAACAGAAAACAACTATCAAAATGGCAATAAGTAAATAGCTACCAATAATTACTTTAAATGTAAACAGCATAGGTGTTCCAATCAAAAGACCAAGGATGCTAGAATGGACAAAAAACAAAAACAAAAACAAACAAACAAAAAAAAAAACAAGACCCATCCATATGCTGCCTACGAGAGACTCATCTCAGACCTAAAGAAACCTACAAACTGAAAGTGAAAGAATTGAAAAAATACCGATCATGCAAATGGAAGAGGAAAAAAAAAGTCAATGTACCAATATTTGTATAACCAAAATTGACTTTTGAACTAAGACTATTATAAGACACAAAGAAAAACCTTCATAAAGGAATCAATCCAATAAGACAATATAACAATTATAAATACCTGTGCATCTAATATTGGAGCATCTAAACACATGAAGCAAACATTAACAAACATAAAGTGATAAATTGATAGTACTACAATAATAGTACTGGACTTTAACAGCCTGCTTACATCAATGGAGAGATCATCCAGGCAGATAATCAATAAGAAAACAGTGTCTGCGCCGGGACACCTGCACCCCGATGTTTCTAGCAGCCATGTCCACAATAGCCAAACTGTGGAAGGAGCCTCGTTGTCCATCGAAAGATGAACGGATAAAGAAGATGTGGTTTATGTATACAATGGAATATTACTCAGCCATTAGCAAAGACAAATACCCACCATTTGCTTCAACGTGGATGGAACTGGAGGGTATTACACTGAGTGAAATAAGTCAATCGGAGAAGGACAAACGTTATATGGTCTCATTCATTTGGGGAATATAAATAATAGTGAAAGGGAATAAAGGGGAAAGGAGAAAAAATAAGTAGGAAATATCAGAAAGGGAGACAGAACATGGAAGACTCCTAACTCTGGGAAACGAATTAAGGGTGATGGAAGGGGAGGAGGGCGGGGGGTGGGGGTGACTGGGTGAGGGCACTGAGGGGGGCACTTGACGGGATGAGCACTGGGTGTTATTCTGTATGTTGGCAAATTGAACACCAATAAAAAATTAATTTATTATTTAAAAAAAGGCAGACGCTCAACCACTGAGCCACCCAGGCATCCCTCTCAAGTATTTTTAAAATTTTATTTCATACGTACATAAAATAAAATATAAAACAGATGAAAGAAAGAAAGAAGAAAGAAAGAAAGAAAAGAAAGAAGAAAAAAAAGAAAGAAAGAAAGAAAGAAGAAAGAAAGAAAAAAAGAAGAAGAAAGAAAGAAAGAAAGAAAGAAAGAAAGAAAGAAAGAAAGAAAGAAAGAAAGAAAGAAAACAGTGTCTGTGAATGACACATTAGACCAGATGGGCATTACAGGTATATATAAAACATTTCATCTAAAACCAACAAAATACACATTATTTTCAAGTGCACATGGTACATCCTCCAGAATAGATCACCTGGTAGGCCACATAAGATTTAACAAGACTGAAATCATATTATGCATCTTTTCTGACCACAAAGGTATGAAATAGAAATAAATTACAAGAAAAAAAACTTTAAAAAGCACAAATGTAAAGGCTAACATGCTACTAAACAACCAATGGGTTACCAACGAAATCAAAGAAAAAATTAAAGAAAACACACACATGGAGTCAAATAAAAATGAAAACACAATGGTTCAAATCATATGAAACACAGCAAAAGCAGTTTAAAAAAGGAAATATATAGCACTACAGGCCTACCTCAAGAAATAAGAATAAGTGCAAATAAGCAATCTAACCCTACATCTAAAAGAACTGGAAAAAGAAGAATAACAACAACAATGAAAACCTAAGGTGAATAAAAAGAAAAAATAATAAGAGCAGGAAAAAATTATACAGAGACTTTAAAAAGAGAGAGAAAAAAATTAAAACAAAAACTGGTTTAGCATGTTCTTTAAAAAGATAAAATTGATTTGTCAGACTCACCTAGAAAAAAAAAAGACAAAGAAACCAAATAAATAAAATCAGACACAAAAGTATCAGCTGATGCCACAGAAATTAAAAAAAAAAAAGAGAATACTACAAAAAACTTTATGCCAACAAATAGGATAACCTAGAAGAAATGGATAAATTCCTAGAAGCATAAACTCTTCCAAAACTAAATCACAGGAATACCTGGATGGCTCCATGGTTGAGTGTCTTCCTTCAGCTCTGGGCATGATTCTCGAGTCCAGACTCCCTGCGGACTCCACAGAGAGCCTGCTTGTCCCTCTGCCTATGTCTCTGCCTCTCTCTGTGTGTCTCTCATGAATAAAATAAAATCTTAAAAAAAAAAAAACTAAATTAGGAAGAAATAGAACATCTAAACAGACCAATTACAAGTAACAAAGTTGAATCAGCAATCAAAAATTTACCAAAAAATTAGGAGTCCAGGACCAGATACATTCACAAATGAATTCTACCAAATATTTAAAGAAAATATAATACCAGTTATTAAACTATTCCAAAAAAATTAGAAGAGGAAGAAAAGCTTGCAAATATATTCTATAAAGCTAACATTATCCTGATAACAAAATAAATACATCACAAAAAAAGAAAATTATAGGTCCAAATCCCTGATGAATATAGATACAAAAATCCTCAAAAAATATTGACAAACCACACTCAAAAATACATAAAGGACTATTCACCACAATCAAGTGGGATTTATTCTGAGGATGCAAGAATGGCTCAATATCCACAAATCAAAGTGATACACCACATCAACAAAATGAAGAATAAAAATCATGATTGTCTCCATAGATGCAGAAAAATATTTAACAAAATTCAACATTTGTTCATGATAAAAACTCTCAACAAAGGATATACAGAGAAATACCTCAATACCCAAAAATTCCACGTGTAAAAAACCCACATCCAATGTCATACTCAGTGATGGAAAACTGAAATATTTTCTACAAGATGAGCAATAAGAGAAGGATGTCCACTTTGATGCAACATTTACTGGAACTCCTCACCACAGCAATCAGACAAGAAAAATAAATAAGAAACTAATAAGAAAGAAGTTAAACTGTAAAAACTTGCAGCTAATATACTATATATAGAAAACTCTCAAGACTCCACCAAAAAACTATTGAAGTAATAAATAAGCTCAGTGAAGTTTCAGGATATAGAATTAAAACCCATAAATCTGTTGCATTTCTTTTTTTTTAAGATTCTATTTATTCATGAGAGAGAGAGAGAGAGAGAGAGAGAGAGAGAGGCAGAGACACAGGCAGTAAGAGAAGCAGGCTCCATGCAGGGAGCCTGATATGGGACTCTATCCCAGGTCTCCAGGATAACACCCTGGGCTGAAGGCAGGTGCTATACCACTGAGCCACCCAAGGATCCCCGATCTGTTGCATTCCTATAAACTAACAACAAAGTAGTAGAAAGAGAAATTGAGAGAAAATCTCCATTAACAATTGCACTAAAAAAGATTACAATACCTAGAAATAAACTTAACCAATAAGGTAAAAGACCTACTTTCTGAAAACTATAAAACAATGATGAAAGAAATTGAAGAGGACAAAAAAATAAATGAAATATATTCCATTCTCATGGATGGAAAGAACTAATATTGTTAAATAACCATGCTATCCAAAGCAATCTACAGATTCAATGTAATCTCTATTAAAATTCCAATAGCTTTTTCACAGAACTATAACAAATAATACAAAACTCTGTATGGAACCATGAGAGACCTCAAATAGCCAAAGCAGCTTTGACAAAGAACAAAGCTGGAGGTATCACAGTTCCAGATTTCATTACTACAAAACTGTAGTAACTGAAACAGTATGGTACTGACACAAAGATAGATACATAAATCAATGGAAGAGAATAGAGAGCCCAGAAATAAACTCATGTTTATAAGATCAACTGATCTATGACAAAGGGAGAAAAATATATCATGGGGAAAAGAGAATCCCTTCCGTAAATGTTGCTGAGAAAACTGAATGGCTATATGTAAGAGTATAAACCTAGACCATTTTTTTATATCATCCACAAAAATAAACTCAAAATGTATCAAAGACTTAACTGTGAGAACTAAAATCATAAAAATGCTAGGAAAAAAAATACAGGCAGCTCTCTCTGACATTTGCCATAGTACCATTTTTTTTAGATATATCTCCTAAGGCAAAGGAAATAGAAGCAAAAATAAATGATTGGGACTACATCAAACTAAAAAGCTTTGCACAGCAAAGCAAAACTTCAACCAAACAAAAAGACCATCTATTGGGAGAAAATATGTATGTATACCATAAATGATTTATCTGATAAGGAGTCAATATCCAAAGTATATAAAAAATTTATACAAATCAACACCCCAAAAATAATCCAATTAAAAATAGCCAATCGACTTAAATAGACATTTTTCCAAAGAAGACACACAGATGTCCAATAGACAGAAAAAATACTTGACATCACTAATCATCAAAACAATGTAAATCACAACCACAAGTTGATATCATCTTATACCTGTCAGAATTGTTAAAATAAAAATGAAATAGCAAGTGATGGCTACAATGTGGAGGAAAAGAAGCCCTCATACACTATTGGTGGGAATGCAAATTGATGCAACCACTGTGGAAAACAATATGGAGTTTCCTCAAAAAATTAAAAAAATAGAATTAATATATGGGTATTAGTAAGTGGGTATTTACCGGAAGAAAATGAAAATACTAATCTAAAAAATGTATGCTCCCCTCATTTTCACAACATTATTTACAATAAACAAGATATGGATAGTGGACAAAGAAGATACACATACACAATTAATATTATGCAGCAATAAAAACAGGATGAGATCTTGGCATTTGCAACCACATGGAAGACCTAGAGGGTATTATTCTAGGTGAAAGAAGTCACACTGATAAAGACAAATACCATGCAGTTTCACTCATATGTGGAATATAAAAAAAAAAAAAACAAATTAATAAACTGAAAACAGAAAAGTCTAAATACAGAGAACTGATGGTTACCAGAGGGAAGGGATTAGAAGGACCAAATAAATTTAGAGGAGTGGGATATACAGGTTTCAACTTCTGAAATGAGTAAGTCATGGCACAGCATAGGGAATATAGTAAATGACATTGTAAGTAATAGTGTTGTATGGTGATAGACATTAGCTAAACTTATGATCAGTGTAAGCATAACATACAGAGATGTTGAATCACTATGTTGTACACCTGGAACTAATGTAACATTGTGAGACACCTGTACTAAAATTTTTAAAGGATCTAAAAAGAACTTGTTAAATTATTAGAAGACCATGTTTTGAAAAAACTAGAAGTCAGCTTTTTTTCTTTTAAAGAAAAATGAAAGAATAAAAAAAATCCTATTTTTTTATTCATGAGAGACAGAGAGAGAGGCAGAGACACAGGCAGAAGCAGGCTCCATGCAGGAAGCCTGAGGTGGGACTCGATCCCTGGTCTCCAGGACTACTCCCTGGGCCGAAGCCGGCACAAAACCGCTGAGCCACTCGGGCTGCCCTAGAAGTCAGTTTTTTTAAAAAATGCATTTTCCAACAATAATAAATGTTTTACACTTTTTTAAGCCTTGGAACAGTCATCCCATTAATTTTTTTAAAAAAATCAAAGTTCTTTGTCTATGAATATGTAAAATATCACATTTTTTTCAATGAGTTACAAGACTTGAGACCTGCTATAAACATTCTAGATACTAACGTTTCAATGATAGCACCTCTCTCTAACAAACAAAACCCAAAGTTCTCAGCTCATGCCAAATTGGCAGGCTTTAAAAATCACAGTTTTATTCACACTTGTGCCATCACTCTTTTTTATGTCCTTATTAATAACATTAATAATCTGAAATTTGTATTGTGTCTAACTTGTGCACATTACAGGATTCTTAGTTTGTTTAGTGGTTTCTTTTTGTTGCATTAAACTCTGTCAAATGAATGGTGATTAACTTAGGACTAACTCTAATGAGAAACTTCAGTTACTTAATGTTTTTTTTTTCCTTAAAGATTGTATGTATTCAAGACACACACACACACAGAGAGAGAGAGAGAGAGAGAGAGAGAGAGGCAGAGACACGGGCAGAGGGAGAAGCAGGCTCCATGCAGGGAGCCCAACGTGGGACTCCATCCCGGGTTTCCAGGGTCACACCCTGGGCTGAAGGCGGCGCTAAACCGCTGAGCCACCCTGGCTTCCTGGGTGAGTTTCTATATTATCTCCAGCTCCTTTCCTATTATAGGGGCAGAACTGAGATCATATGACCCACAAGGCCTAAACAATTTGCTGTTTGGCTATTCTACAGAAAAGTTTGCTGATGCCTAAATTAAAATAACTAAATCATAAGTTTAAAGATTCTGTAATTCTTAAACTTTCTTATCATATATGCAAAAAAGTTGAAATAAATGCTAATATATTGTTGACCAGTTTGGAACATGAATAGGAGCAATAATTAAAGAAAGATTTTCTAACTAATTTCAACTAGTGTGCAGGTTGTCCATTTTATAATAATGTATGTCAAATGTCGACATATAGAAAAGATAATTGATTCTATATTGCTGATTTTCATATTTAAGTATTTTTAGTGATAAATTCAAATAAAATTTTTGAAAGGAAAAATACTTTGTTTTTGATTTACCTCTTAGCCATCATTTTATTTTCATTGAAAGACTTATGTTAGACCTATGTTAGCCTCATTAAATCTAGGGTTGTTCTTAGAATTTTGCCTCAATTTAAGATGTGTATAGTAGTTTATACCTGACAATATAACAGCTCTGTTAGTAAATGTCTAAAATTCGATGTAAGTTGTAATCTCTAAATTATGTGTCACTGTTATGAGGTGTTTAAATAAAAAAGAAAAAAATGTAAGTTAATTTTGTTCTCTGAGCTACCAAACTTGGCTACCTCAAAGACAGTACAACTTTTTTTCTACTTGAAATTACTCATCTTATAAAGTTATTTGAACAAAATAAATTGAATCATGAAGAAGCAGCCCATGAAGAAAAGGAAGAGCCAGGTAAAGTATTTTACTCAAAAAATAGAATTAATGCTGAAAAAATTGACAAACCATGTCAGTCCAGATTGTTTTACTCACTTTTATTTTCATCAAAGGGTAGAATTTGTCTCCAAGTACATTAAAAGGTACTCAATAAATTGAGTTATAAATTAAGTAAAATATACATTGCTTTTGGATTTTTTAATTTAACTTTAACCTGGAAGTTTTATTTAGTCACTAAACCTGCATGGAAAAACATAAGTAATCTTTTTTTTAATTGTATCATATTAAAAAAATTGTATCATATTGGGTTTTATCTAGTTTTGTATTGAGGTGAACAAACTCATTTAGTGCATCTATGTTTTCATGGTTTCTAATCCATGTAAGTCTGATCTATTCTTTCTCCAAATTTTTATTTGAATTCCAATTATTTTTTTAAATATTTTATTTATTTATTCATGAGAGACACAGAGAGAGGCAGAGACATAGGCTTAGAAATAAGCAGGCTCCCTGCAGGGAGCCCACTGTGGGACTTGATCCTGGAACTCAGGGATCACTCACACCCTGAGCTGAAGGCAGATGCTCAACCACTGAGCCACCCAGGCGTCCCTAAATCCCTAATTGGGATTGTTAACATACAATGTAATGTTAGTTTCAGGTGTGGAATCTAGTGATTCATTACTTACATAAAACACTCAGTGCTCAACACAAGTGCCCTCCTTAATACCCATTACCTATATTTAACCCATCCCCCCTGTGTGACTCTCCTCCAATAACCCTCAGTTTGTTCTCTATACTTAAGAGACTGATTCTTGGTTTGCCTCTTTTATCATCTCTATGTTCATTTGTTTTGTTTCTTAAATTCCACATACGAGTGTAACCATATGGTATTTGTCTTTCTCTGACTGATTCATTTCACTTCACATAGTACTTTCTAGCTCCATCCAAGTAGTTGCAAATGGCAAGATTTCATTCTTTTTATGGCTGGGTAATATTCCATTGTATTTATATACCACATCTTTTTTATCCATTAATCAGTTGATAGTCATTTGGGCTCTTCCTATAATTAGGCTATTTTTGCTAATTCTGCTATAAACTTCAGGGTGCATGTGCCTCTTTGATCAGTATTTTTGTATCCTTTGGGTAAATACCTAGAAGTGCAATTTATGGGTTGTAGGGTCATCCAGACCCTTTTGACAAGCCTCCATACTATTTTCTAAAATAGCTACACCAGTTTGCATTCTCACCAACAGTGTAAGAGGGTTACCTTTGCTCCACATCCTTGCCAATGCCTATTGTTTCCTGTGTTGTTAATTTTAGCCGCTTTGATAAGGGTGAAGTGGTATCTCACTGTGGTTTGATTTGTGCCAAATGATACTGAGCATCTTTTCATTTGTCTGTTAGCCATCTGGATGTCTTCTTTGGAAAAATGTTTATTCATGTATTCTGCAAATGTTCTAACTGGATTATTCATTTTTGGGATATTGAGCTTGATAAATTCTTTAGAGATCTTGGATACTAACACTTTATCAGATGTCATTTTAGCCCATTCTGATGGTTGTCTTTTAGTTTTGTTAATTGTTTCCCTTCACTGTGCAGAAGTTTTTTTTTTTTTTTGATGAAGTCCCTGTAATTTATTTTTATTTTTGCTTCCCTTATCTCAGGAAACATATCTAGTAAGAATTTGCTACAGCCAATGCCAAACAAGTTATTGCCTGTGTTCTTCTCTAGGATTTTGATGGTTTCCTATCTCACATTTAGATCTTTCAGCCACTTTGAATTTATTTTTATGTATGGTGTAAGAAAGTGGTCCAGTTTCATTCTTCTGAATTTTGCTGTCCAGGTTTTCCAACACCATTTGCTGAAGAGACTGTTCCCCCCCCCCGCCCCCCCGTTGGATATTCTCCCTTGCTTTGTTGAAGATTAGTTGCCCATAGAGTTGGAAGCCCATCTCTGTGTCCTCTATGCTGTTCCATTGATCAATGTGTCTGTTTTTGTCTCAGTATCACACTATCATGATTACAGCTCTGTAATATAGCTTGAAGTCTGGAATTATGACACTACCAGCTTTGGTTTTCTTTTTCAATATTACTTTGGCTACTCAGGGTCTTTTCTGGTTCCATTCAAATTTTGGAATAGTTTGTTCTAGCTCTGAAAGATGGTGGTGGTATTTGATGAGGATTGCATTAAACGTGTAGATTACCTTGGGTACAAAAGAGAATTTATCAATATTTATTTTTCCAGTCCATGAGCATGGAATGCTTTCCCATTTTTTTTGTGTTCTCTTCAATTTCTTTTATAAGTTTTCTATAGTTTTCATAGTACAGACCTTTCACCTCTTTGGTTAGGTTTATTCCTAGTTATCTTATGGGTTTGGGTGCACCTGGGAATGGGATAGATTGCTTCATTTCTTTTTCTGCTGCTTCATTATTGGTGTACAGAAATGTAACAGATTTCTACATTGATTACTCTGAATCCTGTGACTACTCTGAATTTGTGTACCAATTCTAGTAAATTTTTGTTGCAGTCTTTTGGGTTTTCTATATACAATATCATATCATCTATGAAGAGTGAAAGTGACTTCTTTGCCAATTTGGATGCCTTCTATCTCTTTTTGTTGTCTGATGGCTGAGGCTAAAACTTCCAGTACTATGTTAAATATCAGTGCTGAGAGTGGGCATTCCTGTTTTGTTCCCATAGAGGAAAAACTCGGTTTTTCCCCATTGAGGATGATATTAGCTATAGGTCTTTCATATATGGCCTTTATGATATTGAGGTAATTTACTTCTATCCCTTATTTTAAGTGTTTCTGAGTGTTTTAATCATGAATACTACTTAGTTTTTATCATGAAATGTACTTAGCCAAATGCTTTTTATGCATCTGTTGAGAGGATCCTATGATTCCTATCCTTTCTTTTATTAATGTGGTGTATGATGTTTATTGGTTCACAAATATTGAGCCACCCTTGGAGCTCACGAAAAAATCCCACTTGATCTTGGCGAATGATTCTGTTCATGTAATAGTGGATTTGGCTTGCTGAGTATTTTGCTGAGTAGTTCTGCATCCATGTTCATCATGGATATTGGCCTGCAGCTCTCTATTTTAGTGGGGTGTTTGGTTTTGGAATCAAAATAATGTTGGCCTCATAGAATGAATTTGGAGATTTTCCTTCCATTTTTTTTGGCATGTTTTGAGAAGAATAGATATTAGTTCCTTTTAATGTTTAGTAGAATTCCCCTGGGAAGCTATCTGGCTCTGGACTTTTGTTTATTGGGATATTTTTGGTTACTGATTCAATTTCTTTGCTGGTTATCAGTTTGTTCAAGTTTTCTATTTCTTTCTTCTTTAGTTTTTGTAGTTTATATGTTTCTAGGAATTTAGCCATTTCTTCCAGTTTGTCCAATTGTTGGCATATAATTTTTCATAATATTCACTAATAGTTGTTTGTATCTCTGTGGTGTTGTTTGCTATTTCTCCTCTCTCTCTATTTTTTTTAAGATTTAATTTATTTATTCATGAGACACACAGAGAGAGAGAGAGGCAGAGACATAGGCAGAGGGAGAAGCAGGCCCCATGCAGGGAGCCTGATGTGGGGACTCAATCCTGGGACTCTGGGATCAAACTCTAAGTCAAAGGCAGACACTCAAGTGCTGAGCCACCCAGGCATACCACTTTCTCCTCTCTCATTTGTGGTTTTATTTATTTGAGTCCTTTCTCTTTTCATTTTGATAAGTCTGGCTATGAGTTCATCAATTTTGTTAATTTTTCCAAAGAACCAGCTCCTGGTTTTATTGATCTGTTCTGTCTTTCTTTTTTTATTAGTTTCCATATATCATTTATTTCTGCTCTAATATTTATTTATTTATTTATTCATTCATTTATTTATTTATTTATTTATTTATTTATTTATTTTTTCTTTATTTGTTGATTTACTTATTTATTTTTTGCTCTAATATTTATTATTTCACTTCTGCTGACTTTAGGCTCTGTTTGTTGCTCTGTTTTCTAGCTGCTTTACAAGTAAGGTTAGGTTGTGTATTTGGGACTTTTCTTGCTTCTTTAGGTAGGCCTATATTACTATATACTTCTTTATTATGATCTCTTTTGCTACATCCCAAAGGTTTTGTATCATTGTGTTTTCATTTTCATTTGTTCCCATGTTTTTTTTTTCTTTTTTAATTTCTTCTATGATTTCCTGGTTAAACCATTCATTCTTTAGTAGCATGTTGTTTAACTCCATGTATTTGTGGTCTTTCCAAATATTTTCTTATGGTTGACTTCAAGTTTCATAGTTTTGTGGTCAGAAAATATTCATGGTATGATCTCAATCTTTTTGTGCTTGTTGAGGCCTGATTTGTGACCTAGTACGTAATCTACCCTGGAGAATGTCCCATGAACACTTGAAAATATTGTGTATTCTGCTGCTTTAGGTGAAATGTTCTGACTATATCTGTTAAGCCCATCTGGTCCAGTGTGTCATTCAAAGTCATTGTTTCCTTGTTGATTTTCTGCTTTGATGATCTGTCCAGTGATGTAAGTGGGATATTAAAATTCCCTTCTATTATTGTATTATTATCAATGAGTTACTTTATGTTTGTTATTAATTGTTTTATGTATTTGGGTGCTCCCATATTGGGGCATAAATACCTACAGTTGTCTATTTTCTCTCTTTTTAAATATTTTATTTATTTATTTGAGAGTGAACAAGAGAGAAAGAGCTTATGAGCAGGGGCAGAGGGAGAGGGAGAAACAGGCTCCCCTGCTGAGCAGGGAGCCTGACAGATGACACACAGGGCTCAATCCCAGGATCCTGGGATCATAACCTGAGCTGAAGGCAGACTCTTAACCAACTGAGCCACCCAGGTGCCCTAATTGTTTATCTTCTTGTTAGATAGACCCCTTTATTATTATAAAGTGCCCTTATTGATCTTTTTTACAGTCTTTGGTTTAAAATCTAGTTTGTCTGATATAAATATAGCTACCTCAACTTTCTTTTAATGTCCATTAGCATGATAAACTGTTCTCCATCCCCTGATTTTCAATCTGTGGTTGTCTTTAGGTCTAAAATGAGTCTCTTGTAGGCAGCATATAGATGGGTTTTGTTTTTTTATCCATTCTAACAACCTATGTCTTTTTATTATTTAATCCATTTACATTCAGAATAATTATTGGTAGATATGAATTTATTGTATTACTTGTAAAGTTGGTGTTTCTGGAGATTTTCTCTGTTCTCTTCTACTCTGACACTTTTGGTCTTTCTTTCCCACTCAAAAAAACCTTTTGTATTTTTTTGCAGAGCTGATTTAGTGGTCATGAACTACTTTAGTTTTTGTTTGTCTGAGAAACTCTCTCTTTGTATTTTAAATGACAACCATGCTGGAGAGAGTATTCTTGACTACATTTTTCCCATTCATCACACTGAAATTATCATGCCACTTTATTTTGGCTTGCCAAGTTTCTATGGAGAAAACGGCTGCTAGCCTTATGGATCTTCCCTTATAAGTCAAGGATTTATTTTGTCTTACTGTTTGGGGGACTCTTTCTTTATCACTATATTTTGACATTTTAGCTACAATATATTATGATATTGGCCTGCTTTTGTTGATTTTGAAAGGAATTCTCTGTGTCTTCTGGATTTGCATGTCTGTTTCCTTCTCCAGATTAGTGAAGTTTTTGGCTATTGTCTCCTCAAATATCCTGCCCCCTTTTCTCTCTCTTCTTCTCTGGGCCTCCTGTGATACAAATGTTATTACATTTGATGGAGTCATTGAATTCCCTAAGTCTATTCTTATGATTCATATTCTTCTTTCTCTCTTGTTATTTTCCAATATTCTATCATCTATATCATTTATTCTCTCCTTGGTTTCTTCCATCCTTGTGGTCATTACATCCAGTCTGTTTCATATTGTATTTTTCATTTCTGATTGTTTTTTTGACTCTTTCATCTCTACTATAAAGGCCTCTCTGAAATCTTGAATCCTTTTCTCAAGCCCAGTGAGTATCCTTATGACTGTTCCTTTAAATTCTCCATTGGGCATATTATTTATATCCGTTTTGATTAGATCTCTGGTCATGACCTTTTCTTGTTTCATTTGAAAGGCATTCCTCCATCTTGGCATTTTGTTTAAGTCTCTTCTTCTCTGTGTTAGAAAAGCCTGTTGTGTTTCTTGGTCCTGAGAAAGATGGCTTTATGAGAAAGAGGTCACATGGTGTCCAAGGTCTGGCACTTCAGGGAGAGTCTCTGGTGTCTGTTCCTTGTGCTCTGCCACTATTTTGGCTGCTCTATCCTTCAGGTCAGCCATCTACAGAGGCTCTCCTTGCCTGCAGTGCCCAGCGTTTGGACATTAGCCAGAGTGCAGTGAGTTTTAACCAGAAGTGCTCTAGTCTCCTCTACTTCCACTAGAACTGAAGCCTTGGAAAACGCTGGTTGGTAGATGTGGTGTGTGCAGAGGTGTCTGCTGATCTTCTGGGGGAAGAAGCCCACTGTGTTGGATCTTAGGAACACTTTTCTGAGAAAAATAGTACCAGTGGAATGCAGGGGACTGAGACTTGGTGTAAGCAAGTTAGGCAGCCAATGTTGGTACTGTGCTATTTACTGAAGTTGGTTTATGCTGAGAAGTGGGGGAGGGAAATGGCATTAGGCAGCTCTTTTGTCCCCAGAGAGGGGCCTCCATGCTTGCTGCTCTCAGGGAAGCGCTCCCAGAAGAGCAAACAATTTTTTTATATTCCAAGCTTTTTTTTTCAGATTACTGCTTTCATGCTGTGTGTTTTCAGGTGGCTTGCTTGCCTGGGGCAGCAGAGTAAACTCTGTGCTCTATCCGAGCCAAGACTGACTTTTAAAACTCTAAACTTTAGGGACTTGGTGTGGTGAGGACCTGCAGTGATCTTGCGGGGGAGGATCTTGCCACACTGGGACTGATGCAGGTGTGACCAAGAAGGGCAGTTGTGCCAGAGCACGAAGGGTAGGATTTAGAGCAGGCAGGCTAAACAGTCAGTGTCCAGGTTAGCTGCCCTTAACAGGTGTCTCTGTGCCTATGCTGAGGCGTGGTGGAGGGAAATGAAACCCACTAATGTTTTTATCCCCAGAGATGCATCTCCTCAAACACCACTTTCACAGATTCTCTCCAAGAAGAACAAACAATCTCTCTACTGTTAGCCTTAGGTGATCCTTAGATCACACCACCTGTCCCGGGCTTGTTTTCCTGCCTTCTCTCCAGGAGTAGGGCAGCACCCTCACAGCTCTATCCCAGCCAAACCCAAAGACCTTTAAAACTCCAGTGTTTGAACACTTTTGGTTGTAAAAACTCACAAAAACAGCCTCTCTCATTTTCTCAGACAATAGCTTTGGGTACGTGTTCTCCTGTGCATATGTATTCCTGTGCACTCCACTCTCATCTTTCTCTACAGCACCCACAATCCACCTCTCCCCCAAACCATGTCTCCATACTTCTTACCTTCCTCAATGTGGCCTCTTCTCTCCCTCTAGATGCGCAGTTTGATCTCTCAGTACTTGTGTTAATTGCTTGGATATTCAGAATGATTTGTCTGTTATCTAGTTGTGTTCAAGAGAAGAAACAAACCTACAGTCCTCCTACTATGCCACCATCTTAGGTCTTCTCCCTGAAAATAATCTTTATACCTTCCCTTTTATACATAAAGTACAAATCTATATATTAAATAAACGAATATGTATATATATATATATATATATATATATATATATATATATATATTGTATTAAGGGGAAAAACTTTTTAAAAGACTTTTCAGGAGAAGGGAAATTAAGAAAAGATTGAGGAACACTGAACAACAACAACAACAACAAAAATCCCAAATTCCTATGGAAATGCAAAATGAAATATAGTAAGATGTCTTTTGACTTCCCAAAGTGTGAGATGCATATTAAAGGCAATTATTTCTCATGGTTTATAGTGGAAACTGCTTTTCCTCAAAATCTGAGAGACTCGAAGGCTTTTCTTATTTAGTGAATGTAGGCAGAACATTCTAATTTCTATTTATATCTAACTTTGCGTATAATCAGATCCTGGACTTTATTTTCAGCGACTATGCTAAAAATTATTATTGT
Organism: Nyctereutes procyonoides; assembly: GCF_905146905.1. Lineage (NCBI taxonomy): Eukaryota > Metazoa > Chordata > Mammalia > Carnivora > Canidae > Nyctereutes > Nyctereutes procyonoides. The sequence goes on from NW_026575130.1 coordinate 2,979,471, forward strand.
CTTGCGTATATGCGTATGCAGAGTAAAAATCTTTTCAAAAGCATTCATAACAATCCTCTGGTCTTCAAAGATTTCTTGAGATTGGTTATCTTCCCTGCATCTATCACTTTTTGCCAAGAATTTCAATGGCCTGAAATTCAACTGATTCTTCAATAATTATAATTATTATTTGTTTCCTATCACAAAAGTATCAAACCACTCTTACTCCATTTTAGCCTCTATCACATGCACTGTCAAGACAGACCATATCTGGGGTCTTAAACCACACCTTAATGTATTTAAACATTTTTAAAATAATATTAAACTTGAAATCATTAACAAAAAGGCATCAGGAAAAATTAAAATATTTGGAAGTTACCAATATAAATTCAAAAATTAATTACTAAATGGAATTTTTTATGAAAAAGAATAAGGTTGAAAATTCACATTATCTGTTTTCAAAATTTACTGTAAAATGATTTATTTTATTGTATTTTACATTCTAAGAAGATTTTATTTATTTATTTAAGAGAGAGAGAGAGCAAGAAGCCCGATGCAGGGCTCAATCCCAGGACATGGAGATCATGACCTGATATGAAGGCAGATGCTTAACTCACTGAGCCCACCCAAACACCCCAATATTTTATTTTAGAGAAAAAAATAGACATTTAAATCAATAAATATCACAGAGTCCAGATAAAGACAAACATGCATAGAGTCTATTACCTTCTGAAAAAGTATAAAATCATTCAATAAAGAAAATTTTCCCCAAATTGTACTAAATAATTGAAGATCTAAGGAAAAAATAATAAAATCATACCTTAAAAAATTAACCCAAAATGAACCATAGGTATAACTATAAGAGGCAAAATCATAAAAATTCCAGAGAAAATATAGGAGAAAATTTTTTTGTGGCTGTATGTCTGGCAAAGTAAAGATTTTCATTTATTTATTTATTTATTTATTATTATTTATTTATTTATTTATTTATTTATTTATGACACACAGAGAAAGGCAGAGATATAGGCAGAGGGAAAAGCAGGTTCCCTGTGGAGAGCCTGATGCAGGATTCAATCTCAGGACTCTGGGATCATGACCTGAGCCAAAGGCAGACACTCAACCACTGAGCCACCCAGGCATCCCTGGCAAAGTAATTCTGAAGAAAACATTACCATGAATGAGTATCAACAGAAACAAACCAGCATAATGAGCATCCCAAGGATTTCAATGTTGGAACTATCTTTTGTTCCAAGTCACTTCCAATTTTCCAGCATGAGATTATTTCAACAGTGGATAAATATAATTGTAATTTAAACTACTCAAAAGATTGTAATTAGATTAATTCGGTGTTGAAATATTCTAGTACTAGAAAATAAGAAGTGACTTGAGACAACAGGGTTGAACGTGATGACAGTAAAATAGTTAAAGAATGAGAAGGAAGCTGACATACTTTTGGGTAAACAAGGACAGGGCAGCCTGGGTGCCTCAGTGGTTTAGTGCCACCTTTCCGCCCAGGGTGTGATTCTGGAGACCTGGGATCAAGTCCCACATCCAACTCCCTGCATGGGGCCTGCTTCTCCCTCTGCCTGTGTCTCTGCCTCTCTCATGAATAAATAAATAAAATCTTAAAAAAAAAATCTTGGGTAAACAAGGACAAACAGAACAAGCATTACATGAGAGGTGCTGCTAAAGTTAACAAACTTATCCTTGTATGTTTATAGAAAGAGACAATTAGAAAAAAAAGACTTAAGATGTGTGATTGTATTGTAAGATTTCATGATTTTTAAGGTGAAGTCCTCCAGGTAACAAGAAATTTCAAAATTTAGAATATGGTAAAAAAAAATAAAAAATAAATAATGTGAAGACATGAAGGATTCCTTTCACGTATCCTCGGATGCTCCCAATGCTTATGCTTATGGGTTGGGTCTCATAGTGTCTATACTATTGAATTCTGGAAAGAATCCAGTAAACCTTGGTTATTCACTCATCTTTCATGAAAAGGTGTTATCATTTATATTAAAATGTATTTTGTTTGTTTGTTTGCTAACTTCATGGTTAATCATTAAAAAGAACTTTTAGGGCAGCTCAGGTGGCTCAGTGGTTTAGTGTAGCCTTCAGCCCAGGGTGTGATCTTGGAGACCGGAGATCGAGTCCCATGTCGGGCTCCCTGCATGGCCCTGCTTCTCCCTCTACCTGTGTCTCTGCCTCTCTCTCTCTCTCTCTCTCTCTCTCTCTCATGAATAAATAAATAAAATCTTAAAAAAATAAAAAAGAACTTTTAGTTAAGAAGAAAAATATTTTGAATAATATATATATTTAACTATTAAAGTGTGATTATTAGGAAATAAAAGATCATTTTTAATCTGTAATACTTTTTGTTAAAAACAGAATAATTTAATTGATAATAGGAATTCATTTTACTCTCCTAACAATGTGCCTATGTTTGCCTTGGAATTCATTATACTGATAGTACATCCAGTGAAATATAATTTAACCTTTAATTAAAAGATCATTTACAGTATTTACTATTTTAATGAAATAGCTAAATTTAATTAATTGCAAGTGAAAGAAATATCTATACTTTAAGATAGATTATAATTTAAAAACTATGCCAATATTATATATGAATTTAAATTGCATGTTATTTCAATTATAATCTAAAGTTATTATCTTATTATATGACATGATTGCTATAAAAGTAGTTGCTATATCTCACCGCAGACATTAACAGCATATTAAAAATCACAACCAATATCATTAGTACTTTAAATATAATATTCAGAATGTGGTAAAGGATGAAAATAAAGCACAGATGCTACAGAGGGGGAGGGACCCCTGATCACAGAAACAGGAGAAAGAGAAAGAGAGAAAAAGCAGCACATAGGGGATTGCGCAAGAAAAACAATTGAGAAGTGCTGATTATTGCAAGGTTTTAAAGCAGCAGAGCTCAAGGTCTAAAGTTTTAGAAGCCCATGACATGGCTTTGGTGTAGCCTTGTGGGCTTAGAGTTGCTTCTGTGAAGAAGGAGGGAAGAGGCTCTGGAGCAGACAGCATGCTTTGGGGACCCACCCCCTCCTCACCCCGGATTGTCCTGGGAGAGACAGTTCCCCTTCCTGGAGTGATTTTTGGGAGAGGTGACACTTCCTCTCAGAGGACAAAAGAGCCAGCAGGCTGCATTGAGCTGCCTGTTCATTAGCATAGGAGCAGAGACACCAGCTGAGGGCAGCTAACCTGGATGCTGGCTTTTTGCCATACTTTACCATAAAATCTAAGCCCCTGCACAGTCATATGACTGGTTTTCTGAGACAAACTGGTATCAGCCAAGGCATGGTGAGACACTCCCTCAGAGCCTCAGCTCAGGGCAGCACCTCACCAGGTCCCTAAAATTTGGAGTTTTGAAACCGAGCTATGCGCCTCAATAAAATGAAGAAGCACTGTGCCACTGGGAGGGCAGACACAGAGAGGGTGAAAGCAGAGATCTGATGGAAGTCTGGGACACAAGAGAGAAGATTGTTCATGCTTCTGTTCAGGCTGCATGAGCTTCAGTGGGTTTAAACTCCCCTCTCTGAGAAAAAAAGTGGGATGACACCATTTTTCACCCCTCCCATCAGGAGAGATGGACTTTAGTGAGTGGCACAGTGCATACAGTGGAGGCTGAAGCTGCTTACCCCAGCCATGGCCCCCTGCACTCTGCAAGGGCTTTTTTTTTTTTTTTTTTTTAAACTAGGGCAAGTGTGGTTGAGAGGCAGGGCAGCAGCAGGCCCCTCCCCCAGTAGACCAGTGCAAACCCTCCAGTCTTAAGGAGACTACTTGGGCTTGAGAAAAGCATGGAAGACACTAGGGAGTCCTCACCACAGAGATAAAAGACACAAAAATCAGGCATACAAAATACATATTATACCATCCAGATGAAACTGTTATATATATATATATATATATATATATATATATATATATATATATATCAATTACACCTCAATTAAAAATGTGCCCTTATATATCTAGTTGTATTTTATTTATTTTTTTTTAATTTTTATTTATGATAGTCACACAGAGAGAGAGAGGCAGAGACAAGGCAGAGACACAGGCAGAGGGAGAAGCAGGCTCCATGCACCGGGAACCCGACGTGGGATTCGATCTCGGGTCTCCAGGATCGCGCCCTAGGCCAAAGGCAGGCGCCAAACTGCTGCACTACCCAGGGATCCCATCTAGTTGTGTTTTAAAGTACTGTTTAGGTCTTGAAGTTTATCAAATGTTTTCTTATGTTAAGACAACGTATAATATTATCCTTAGTGTATTTTCATTTGAGATAATTTATCTGTATAGGCTTTTAGGGGGGGAAATTTGCTTTTTCTTATTAAACGATTTTATTTGAGAGACAGAGAGCAGAGAGAGAGAGAGAGAGAGAGAGAGAGAGAGAGCACAAACTGGAGGGAAGGGCAGAGGGAGATGGAGAAGCAGATTCCTCACTGAGCAGGGAGCCCAATGCACAATGCACGAGGCTTGATCCCAGGACCCCTGGACCAAGACCTGGGCAGAAGGCAGATGCCTAACAGACTGAGCCACCCATGTGATCCAAGATTTTGCTTTTAATGCTATTTATCTATTTAAATTTTCTATTTTTTCATTTAGAAATATTGGCATTTAAATGTTCCCTAAATATATGCATATTATTTATACCTATGGTTTGCTGCATTTATTAGTTTATATGATTTTGTTAATTTATGTTATATTGTAGCTGCTTTATTCTATATATATTTTGTGTATCTTTTCTCTTTTAAAAAAATTATCAGACTTGCCAGGACTTTAATCTTTCCAAGGAAAAATATATTTATTTCATTCCTGAACTTCTTTTTGTGTGTATGTATGTATGCTATTTGATATTTCCATAAAATATTTTTTTCTTTTATACTCACACTATATAGTATCTAAATGTCCACATGTAAGTTTAATTGTGTTATGTTTTGTGTATATGTGCATGCGTGTGTCATAGAAAAATAACTGTTGCTGATTTTAGCTACTCTAAAAGAATAATCATATATTAATATTTTTTCTTTCAAACTTAACATCGTTGCAAATTGAAAAATCACCCAATAAAAAAGCTGAAAAATATTATAATATCAGTTGTCTGTCTCCCACTCATACACACACAGTGATATTTAGGTATCTGGTATTAAAAAATATATTCTAATTTTGTTCCCTAGAATTACACCAAAATGACCATCCAGTAACAGGTAGCAATGGAATTCAGCATTCCTCCTCATATCAAAACTTTCCCCTATAAATCTAACAATGGAAAAACCAATTAAAGTAAATAATCTCTATGGCTAATCAACTTGCAACACAGCAAAAATAGAAAACACCTGAAAAACATGCCCACTTCATTTGCCAAATCAAACAAAAATAGTCCACGCTGTGAATACAACACCTATTACTCATACATGCATCATCTGATAAGTATTTGAATTGTTGCTACATTTTGGCTATTACAATAATGCTGCTATGATCACTTACATGCAAGTTTTTGTGTAGACATATACCTAGAGGTGGAATTGCTATAAAAGTGGTAACCCTATATTTAAAAATCTGAATAAATTCCAGAACTTCATCTGAAGCAACGACACCAAATTAAATTTGTACCAGCAATGCATGTGTTCCAATTTCTCCAAATTCCACCAACGCTTGTTATTATCTGAATTGTTTGTCATATTTGTACTAGTGGTTATGAATTGATATAATATTGTAGTTTGGATATGCATTGTCTTGATGGCTAATGATGTTGAGAATCTTTTCATGTACTCATTGGTCATTTGTATGTCTCTTAAATGTTTATTCTGTTTGATCTCAGAGCTGTGGCACAGAGCTCTGAGCTCGGTGCAGAGTCGACTTGGTATTCTTGCTACCCATCTTGCTCATGCTCTCTCTCTTTCAAATACATACATACATACATACATACATACATACATACATCTTTTTAAAAATCTTTAAAAAGGGAAATGTCTCTTTAGAACCTCTGTCTTTTATTAATTTTAATAACAGTCTTTTCATTATTGGCTTTACTATTTTATGGACTCTGGATACAATTCCCATACCTCAAATAGGACTTCAAAATATTTCCTCATTCTTTGATTGGCTTTTTACTTTCTTCATGCTTTTTTGATGTACAAACTTTAAATTTTGATGAAATCCAATTTATCAAATTTTATTGTTGATTCTTGAGCTCTTGGTGTCATATTGAAGAAGAATTTGCCTCACCCAAAGTCCTACAGTTAATCCTACATTTTATGACTCAAAAGTTTATAGTATTAGCTCTTACATTTATGTATATAATTTATTTTGAGTTAATTTCTGTGTAAAATGTGAAGAATGGGGTCCAACTCTGTTTTTTGTAGGTGGATATCCAGTTGTCTGAACGAAATTTATGGGAAAAAGCAATGTTTCCCTATTGAATTGTCTTGACACTCTTGTAAAAAAATCAATTGATTGTGAATATGGAAGGTTTTTTTTTTCCTAGAAACTATACCCCATTGATCTATATGTGTACCCCCATACCAGTATTATACTATATTATTTGAACTTTTTCCCTGTGTATGCTTCACATTCTCCTTTTCATTTCTATATTTTTTTATGCTGGACGTTTTAGACAATATAGCATAGTTTTTTCTGGATTCTTATCCACCTGCCTCCTCTGTACTACTGTTGTTATATGTTTGTTTATGTATTCAGAGACTTGGAAGAACTAGTGAAGTTTTTTTTTTTTTTTTTCCTTAGTGTGAAATGTCTGATATCATTCCTCTGAGAGTACATCCTTTGGCTCACTTGGAATCATCCTTGAATAACAATTTATTAGTTCTCTCTGTGACTGTCTTCTTCCTTCATCGTCTGACAATCACACCCAGATATGGGCCTCCAATAATTTCTGACTAACTGTTTTACTGGGTTTGATTAAGTTCCTATGACACAAATTACTTCATATTTCAATATAATTAGATACTGTCCCATTTCTTGGTGCCAACTTTGACTTTTGTTCTGATTCAAGGAGGACTTTTCTTAGCTATCTTCTTCCCTGATTCTTTCTGGTAAACCTCTAGATATTTTATGGTTTCAGATTTGAACTTTCCTATACTCTGTTTCAAACAAGTCAATTTACTTGGCAAAAGCTTCCAAAGTCTCTGTTATTATGGCCTACTCCTCCTTCACAGGTAAAACCTCTTCTGGAGCTAGAAATACGGACCATGGCCTGCTTCTCTAAACATGAGAACTCTGCTTCATGTAACAATTGTCGGTAGCGTGTCAGCTTCAGGTTTTCTCAGTTTGTCTCTCTCAGAGTGGAACCATGCCATGAATGAACTAAGATGACAGTGACCAAAGATCTACTACATTCAGTCTACTGCGTAAGATAGAAGTGCTATCCTATCATTGGGGGTGGGGTGGAAGAAGAGAGTCCCAGAGTTTTCAGGTGTTCTTATCTGAAATAGAGCCATTGCAACCCAGAGCTGGGGATGAGATATGCTGGCGGCTTGCTCCTCCCTGAGAGATACTGTAGTCCTTGATTGGGATATATAGGGCAAGGGGGGGAACTATGTTTTTGGCTATTCCTGATTGTAGTGGAGCTTCCATAGGCCAATCTGAGGCCCAGGGGATTAGCAAGCAAGGCATGGCTCCAATGCCCCAGACTGTCACACTTCTTACTGAGATTTGGTAGAATTTAATAAACAAATACACTTGTCATCTTTCTTTAGGACAATGTCCAGAGATTACTAAATGGTATTTTTTTCAAATATTTTTCAGTAGTGATGACTATTTTTCTGAGAAAAGTTTCTGTTGAGCTCCTCATATCACTATTCTGGAAGTCCTATCCTCATTCATTTTTTTTTCACACTAATGAGCTTGCTGTGTTGTTCTGTTTTGTTTTGTTTATAAACACAGTACAACTGGATATATCTTGCATGTGGCTTCAATTTTGTTTTTCAAAAGAATTAAAATTTGTGAAAATTTTCATGCCTTACTGCCTGATCTTAACCAAACTTCATATCCAACCCTTTCCTCCCAAATGGCCCAAGAAACTGATAAACATTTCTGTAATAGATTCTGTAACTGAATATTTCTGTTTGTCAATCATACTATCCCATCTTCTAAAGATTCCCCCCCCCCTTTTTTTTCTCCTTCTATCAGGCCCAGATCACTTGCTAAATCAGCAGTGAATGATTTTCTTTACTCATGGGTCTAATGCTTTCCTTTGGTTAGTGGGAATAATGTCACCTTCTTTTGGGCTCCACATCACATTGTCCGCCCAGTGAATTCACATCTCATGTTACCTAAATGTTGTATCTCTTTTTATTCATATTGTGAAGTTCATAATGGCTATAATATTTTACAAACTAAGTGATCATAATGTTTCAGAAACATTTTAAGAACATTACATATATGATCACAAGTATTCCCAATTATTCATTTGAATAAGCAGAATGACATAAGTAACTCTCTGAAGAAAGTAAAGTTAATAAATTTATTTAAAAAGTATGAATAAATGGAAGAAAGCATTCAATAATTGCTTCTTGAGGCAGCACATTAATTCAATTTATCTCTTCTTTCTTTTAATTCATTTTCTTCCCTGCCTTCTCACTCTGAATTCTATATCTGCAATTTGCATAGGACATGAGAATATAGAAAGCAAAGTATTGCTGTATTTGGATCAGTAGCTGGTGCACTGTAAGGTATTAATATGTCATTTACATAGCTGACTTACTCTCAAGAAATATTAATTTCTGGGAAGTTGTACAACAATTTATTAATTACCAATTATTACAAATACTGTAAAATTCTAATGAAAACCATAAGACAGACTCTTTACAGAGAACAAACTGAGGGGCTGCTAAAGGGAATATGGGTAGGGAGTTGTGTTAAATTTGTGATGGGTATTAAGGAAGGGATTTATGATGAGCACAGGGTGTTGTATGTACATGATGAACTATTAAATTCTACACCTTAAACTGTTATTACACTATATATTAACCAACTGGAGTTTAAATAAAAAGTTGAAACTACAAAAAAATTTAAAAATAAAAATATATTCCTGGTTATATCCTGTTAAAGTTGATCATGTCAATACCCATTTTAATTGTTTTATTTATAAGACAAGAAAAAAGTATTCCTTTTAAATTTAAAAAATAATTTATTGTCTTAAAAATTTAGACTTTATACTGTGTTCTATATACTCTATGCATTTTCTTTATTCCTTTTGTAGAACTCAGGGATGTGTGTCATCACACAGTGTAGAACATCTTTCACTGCTGTTTAGAAAGCTCTAGACTTAGTACCCCTTGGCAGTAATTGGAATAACTTTGTCGGGTTAATGCACTTTTTTTCTCCTTATTCTAGTCTGTGAAATACTTCATTTAAACTAAATGCACTTTAATATCTTTTTTAAAGGTAAGATATAACGACAGTAGAGGTCTACCCATAAGGATCATTATTAATGTCATCACTATAAAACTTGATTAAAGTATTCAGACAAGTATGATTAAATACTGTGCTTAAAATTAACACCAAGGTTATATATTAATGTATGATTCTGTCAATAGAGCATTTCCTTATATACAGTACTATAAACTAATTGACTGGAATAGAAGACAGAGCAATGAAGTACTAAAATATTTAAATAAAGCATATTTTTTAAAGCAAGTTCATTTATTTGTTAACTTGTAACCTTGGGGAATTTATATAAATTGTTTAGGTTTCAAACTATTCAGGCATCATCTGAAAAATAACTAATAGATAATGCCCTCAAAATTCCCTTAGGTATTTATATTCACCCAATATATAACTGCTATAATAATAGCACTAATAGCATTAATGTACCAATGGAAATCAAGTTTATTGTATTTTATTTGTTATTACTATGAACAACATAATTGGAGCCTAGCAGAGGAAATACGATCACAAAAAATATCAATCCCTGTCTTCTGGGATTAAGAGTATCTAGAAAACTTTGATTATTTGCTTATTATTATACCACATTTCTCAAGACACCCTCTAAAGTGTTAACCTTCACTACATTATTTTGGAACTGGACTTTGACTCTGGCAAAGAATCTTGAAAGTGATAATTAACATACACTATCAAATATTTATCAAATTAAATTCCTTGACTGTAAAAATAAAATTTGAAATTCTGTGTTGTTCCCCAAATTAGAAAATTATCAAATGATTTTGACATTTACACTTTATATTTTATTTATAAACATGGCCACAAAAGTCTATGGACCATTTGATTTTTATTCTTAGGGAATATTAAATATTCCCTAAGGAATATTCCTTAGGGATTTTTTTTATTCTTAGGGAATTTTAAGACTTTGCATTAGAGAGTGATTTTTTTTCCACCTTAAAGCTATCTCAAAATATAGGTGATAATTTTACATTTGAACATTCTTTAAAACCAGCATAGTTTCTAACCTCCATAAATCCACTGTGTATATGTTAGCATACACAATAACTGAAGTAGATTAAAATCAGTGCATTCATTTGTATTTGAAATTTTAAATCACTAGAGGGGGCACCTGGAAGGCTCAGTGGGTTAAGCATCTGACTTTTAATCTCAGGGTCATTATTTCAAGCCTCACCTTGGGCTACATTCTGGATGTGAAGTTTTCTAGAAAGAAGAAAGAAAGAAAGAAAGAAGAAAGAAAGAAAAAAAGAAAGAAAGAAAGAAAGAAAGAAAGAAAGAAAGAAAGAAAGAAAGAAAGAAAGAAAGAAAGAAAGAAAAAAGAGAAGAAAAGAAAAATTTTGGAGTGCCTATGTCTGATCATCAGAGAGTCTGCTTGAAGATTTTCTCCCTCTGCTCCTGCCTCCCTCTGCTCCTCACCCCCCTCAAATAAATAAATCTTTAAAGATTTTTGAAAATAAATTGTAAATAGACATATTAAATATCATCATTGTCCTTAATATTATAGAAATATTTGGTACAACAATTTATATCTACATTAAGAAAAATGCAATAAGCTACTCTTTGAATTTTTTTAAAGATTTTATTCATTTATTTGAGAGAGAGGGAAAGAAAGAGTATAAGCAGTAGGGAGCAGCAGACGAAAATCAGAATTCCCTCTGAGCAAGCCTGATGCAGGGCTCATGGGTTTGTGAACAGAGCTAAAGACAGGCACTTAACTGACTGAGCCACTACTGCCCCTATTCTTTGAATTTTTAACATGAATTAGAAGTCTTTTTAAATAAAATATTTTATGTGTATGTATGATAAATACACCATCAACAAGAACATTATGCTTTGCAGTTTTCTATGAGAAAACTATTAAATGAAAAAAATACTCCCTAATTTTTCATGGTTCACTTAAAAGCAAATATAGAGTATTAATCCTTTTTATCTGAAAAGTAAACTTAACAGGTAACTATTCACATTCTGTCAAATTTCATTTGTGTTTAATTTTTCATAAAAACAAATTTTGCAAAAGATTTGAAATCTATTGCATATCAGACACATCTTATTATGGGAATGATTTCTGATATTTTATAAGTTGTCATATAACATAAAGGATTGTGCTTTTAGTTTGTATTACCCTTAATAATAGTTGTTACAGCTGTTCTCATTAGATACAATATTTTATTTCATGTATAAGTTTAATGTAATTTATATTACATGTATAAGTGTAATGTAATATAATAAATTGGATTATTACATAATTCTTTCTTCATGGATTGATACACTTGTTGCTTTTGTATTGGAGTTTTAGTCTTTTTGCACAATAAGCCTTTAGAATTAATCAAATTATATTTTAATCTGCAGGAACATCACTTAATTAAGATTGACTCACAGAAATAACACAATCATCCAAAGTCAATGCCTTTATCAGACTGGTTATGGAATAATGTTTAAAATAACGATAACATAGCTCCTAAGTATCCTAATGTATCACTAGTTTTACTTTATCACACTGCCTTTTTATTTCACTCATCAGTCTTCCATATTCTAAACAAGAGCCCCATGCTTTGTTTTAATTTATCAAATAGTTGAAGATATAATTTGAATATCTATTGTGGTACAACAATATTGAAAATATAGTAAAGTGTTTTGTTAAATACATATGCCTCCAAAAATTATAATTTAGTTGAAACACCATTGTTGGGTTTATAAAAAATGATACCTGCATGATGTGGTGATGGAGTTAGATGCATTTTTTAAGACTATTATAATCATGTAATGTGAGAAATATAAAGGGTATAAAGATCAATTTCATCTACCATCCAATGATTAAAGCTTATTATGTCTGATCTGGGGGATTTCTTGAATGCCATTGATATAACTAATTCATTACCATTTAATGCAGCTCTACAATTTCTTAAGACCATTCTATTAAAAATCACCTTTTATATTAAAATATCTTGCTAAAGCTGTTAACCGTCCAAAGCAAATCAGCAGAAAATGTCTAATCCTTCTTTTAATAAACATTCTTCTGGATACTGCACCATAAATAGTATGAAATAATTTCTTCTCAAGACAAAATAGTGCTAGAGCTCCTTTTATGTTAGTCATATGACCCGTCTCAAGTTCTTTTATATACCTCATCACTTTTGCAAAATAATTTGATTCAACAAATATTTACTCAGAATCTGCTATTATGTACCAGATTCTAGAGATAAAATAGTGTACAAACCAGAAAAAAAATATCTGCCCTTGAGAACTTTTATTTTGATGAGATATAAAATAGCACTAAGTAATGAGTACACATGTATTTTTAAGCTCTCTAAGTTTGTATAAGCTCATAAGCTTTGTCTTTTCATGACATCTGTTTCTGTAACTTCCTTTTTTTATAAATTAATTTTTATTGGTGTACAATTTACCAACATACAAAATAACACCCAGTGCTCATCCCGTCAAGTGTCCCCCCTCAGTGCCCGTCACCCACTCACCCCCACCCCCCGCCCTCCTCCCCCTCCACCACCCCTAGTTCATTTCCCAGAGTTAGAAGTCTTTATGTTCTGTCTCCCTTTCTGATATTTCTCACACATTTCTTCTCCCTTCCCTTATATTCCCTTTCACTATTATTCATATTCCCCAAATGAATGAGAACATACACTGTTTGTCCTTCTCCGGTTACTGTGGCCAAGTTCAAAAAGGGTGTTGCCTGAGTTCTTCTCTGGGATTTTGATGGAATCTTGTCTCACATTTAGATCTTTCATCCATTTTGAGTTTATCTTTGTGTATGGTGCAAGAGAGTGGTCCAGTTTCATTCTTCTGCATGTGGATGTCCAATTTTCCCAGCACCATTTATTGAAGAGACTGTCTTTCTTCCAGTGGATCGTCTTTCCTCCTTTATCGTATATTAGTTGAGCATAAAGTTCAGGGTCCACTTCTGGGTTCTCTGTTCTGTTCCATTGATCTATATGTCTGTTTTTGTGCCAGTACCACACTGTCTTGATGACCACAGCTTTGTAGTACAACCTGAAATCTGGCATTGTGATGCCCCCAGATATGGTTTTCTTTTTTAAAATTCCCCTGGCTGTTTGGGGTCTTTTCTGATTCCACACAAATCTTAAAATAATTTGTTCTAAGTCTCTGAAGAAAGTCCATGGTATTTTGATAGGGATTGCATTATACGTGTAAATTGCCCTGGGTAACATTGACATTTTCACAATATTAATTCTGCCAATCCATGAGCATGGAATATTTTTCCATCTCTTTGTGTCTTCCTCAATTTCTTTCAGAAGTGTTCTATAGTTTTTAGGGTATATTTTGAGAACCATTTGAATGGTAAATGGTTCTCCAACCTTTTATTTTCAGGTTGTAGGTGTCCTTCTGTCTAAAATGAGTCTCTTGTAGACAGCAAATAGATGGGTCCTGCTTTTTTATCCAGTCTGAAATCCTGCGCCTTTTGATGGGGTCATTAAGCCCATTCACGTTCAGAGTTACTATTGACAGATATGAGTTTAGTGTCATCATGATATCTATTTAGTCCTTGTTTTTGTGGATTGTTCCACTGAACTTCTTCTTAAAGGGGAATTTTAAGAGTCCCCCTTAAAATTTCTTGCAGAGCTGGTTTGGAGGTCACATATTCTTTCAGTTCCTGCCTGTCTCGGAAGCTCTTTATCTCTCCTTCCATTTTGAATGAGAGCCTTGCTGGATAAAGTATTCTTGGTTGCATGTTCTTCTCATTTAGGACCCTGAATATATCCTGCCAGCCCTTTCTGGCCTGCCACGTCTCTGTGGAGAGGTCTGCTGTTACCCTAATATTCCTCCCCATGAAAGTCAGGGACTTCTTGTCTCTTGCTGCTTTAAGGATCTTCTCTTTATCTTTGGAATTTGCAAGCTTCACTATTAGATGTCGAGGTGTTGAACGGTTTTTATTGATTTTAGGGGGGGATCTCTCTATTTCCTGGATCTGAATGCCTGTTTCCCTTCCCAGATTGGGAAAGTTTTCAGCTAGGATTTGTTCAAATACATATTCTGGCCCTCTGTCCCTTTCGGCGCCCTCGGGAACCCCAATTAAACGTAGGTTTTTCTTCCTCTAGGCTGTCGTTTATTTCCCTTAATCTGTCTTCATGGTCCTTCAATTGTTTATCTCTTTTTTCCTCAGTTTCCCTCTTTGCCATTAACTTGTCTTCTATGTCACTCACTCGTTCTTCCACCTCGTTAACCCTCGTCGTTAGGACTTCTAGTTTGGATTGCATCTCATTCAATTGATTTTTAATTTCTGCCTGATTGGATCTAAATTCTGCAGTCATGAAGTCTCGTGAGGCCTTAATGCTTTTTTCTAGAGCCACCAGTAGCTGTATAATAGTGCTTCTGAGTTGGCTTTCTGACATTGAAGTGTAATCCAGATTTTGTAACTCTGTGGGAGAGAGGGCTGTTTCTGATTCTTTCTTTTGAGGTGAGGTTTTCCTTCTAGTCATTTTGCTCAGTGCAGAGTGGCCAGAAACAAGTTGTATTGGAACACGGGGGAGTATCACTGGTCCGTCCAGCTGGTCTTCTGGGGGAGGGGCCTGCTGTGCTGATTCTCAGGTGTTAGCACTTGGGGGAGCTGCTCTGCCCCTGCCTGCTGCAGGGCTCAGCGGGGGTTGTTTACCCCGTGGGGCCCCAGGAGGAACAGCCGCAGTTGCTATGGCAACTCTGGAAGCCTGGATTCAGCCTCCGCCGGAACTACGGGCTCGGGGCTCTCGGTTCTCCGTCCGCAGGGCCTGGAGGCTCCGGGGCGGGGCCGCTGATCTGCTCAGCTCGGGGCAGGAGCGTCCTCGCTGTCCTGGGCCCTCCCGGCCTCTGCCTGTCCCGGGGGAGGCCGGATCCTGGGCTGTGTCCCGGCGCCCTGTGCTCCGGGGCCTGCGCTGTGGGATTCGCGCTCCCGCCCCGCAGCCCCCTCCGCGGAGCCGCCGCCCGAGCCCCTCCGAGCTGCTCCGGCCCCGCCGTGCGCGCTGCAGCCCTTAGGGAGCTCGGCGCACTCTCCCGGGGCGCAGGTGTCTGTTAGTGTCCCCGGGAGCCCGAGGGCATCCCCGCCCTCCTGGGTCCTGCTCCACCTCCCTGCGGGCCCCTTTCCGCCCGGGAAGGTTGGTGCAGCTCCTGCTCCTCCGGGACGGGGCTCTCCTGTCCTGGGGACACTCGCCCCGGCCTCAGCCCGGCTCCTCGCGGGGCCCCTCCCCCTCGGAGGCCTTTTGTGTCTTTATTTCTTTTTCCCCGTCTTCCTACCTGGATAGAAGCGCGGACTCTTCTCACTGTAGCGTTCCAGCTGGTCTCTCTTTACATCTCAGGCCGAATTCGTAGATTTTCAGGATGGTTTGAAGGTTATCTAGGTAACTTGGTGGGGACAGGTGATTTGGGGACCCTGCTCTTCCGCCGTCTTGCCCCTCCTCTCCCTGTTTCTGTAACTTCCTAATGACAATATGGACTAACAGGAACAAGGAAAGAATCTTGAAAAAATCACCAGGAGTTCTCCTATATGCTAATATCAATTCATTAACTTCAGTTCCAAATCCAGCTAATTTACATCTTGTTCTCTTTAAGAGACTAGAGAGACTTTGTCAAATGCCATACTGCATTGTCTATGCTGTATATTACTTTGAATAGAGAGAATTAAAATGCGACTGTCATCAACCGTTAGAGATTTCTGAAATTTTAAGAATTATTTAATTCACAGATGAGGCTAAGGGACAACATGTACTTTGCTTATCTTATGCCAACTAGTCTGAGTAAATTTATTTTTCTCTCTTATTAAAAACTTATATAAAATGTAAAACTACAATTCTAAATAACATATCATGAAGAGGTAGATGAGGTGAAGATATCCTGAACAGCACAAACAAAGGAGTTTAGAAAAAATCGAACTGAATATATACAAGTGTATGCTAGCTTTAAAATTCTATTTCACTAGAAGATAACAGGGATTCACAGGTTAGCAATATGAGTTATAAAAACATACACATTTTTAAAAGTGAATTTATCAATTCTAGACATCCAACAAACATTACATTGTTCTTCCTTATCCCATACCCACTAGGACACAGAAGAGGGTAAAGTCATTTACAAAAATAAATTAATATGGATCTTTTTTAAAAATCAATCTCATAAGCCTATTTTTGTATCTTTTAATAGTAAATCTCATCCTTGCAATATTATGAATGCCACTTTGGATGAAAAATAATTACTTTGTGTCATCAAAGAGGTGATACTCAATGAAACTGTTAAGCTTAAAACTAAGTGGCTACTGGGATCAATTTTTATCATGCATTGGCCACCTTGGATGTTCAATAAGTAATCCACAAGATTAATGATTTTAATAAAAATATAACTTTTTTACCATATTCCATTCAGTGAATCATAGATTAATATTGCATTTTGCGATATTATGAACTGTATTACTTCATTTACCTCAAGTTACTTATTTTGCTTATTATATGACAGATGTATCAGATTGATCTTTGTGAGAAAATTGATTAGAGACTTTCAATAAATAAAGTCAAAATAAAACAAAGAACACCATGTACTACATGTGGGAGATATCTGCAAGTCTCCAAAACACACTAGAATATTATTCATAATGGACTACATCAAGTTAATACAACATGCTAGGAAACACAGTGAAATTAAAGCAATATCACCAACAGTAATTCAGGTCACTAGAATTTCTTTTTAAATACCATATAAATCAGAATAACTTATTTCACACTGTTAAGATAAATACACCCGATCATCTAAAAATAATCTTAACTAACATCAAGAATTAATTTGAATATTTCACAAAATTTTATGATTATGATTATGATTATATTGAATATTTTAAAGTATGTATTATTTTATCTCTATATTAAAGAGATGATATGTTGGAGCATTTATGATTTTTATGTAATTATCAGATTAAAACACTATAGAGCAAGGGTGCTCACTGTGGAGTGAGCAGGATATGAGTAACAATGCACAATTCTGAAATTCTGAGATGACAGCATGAGTTGTAGAGGGAGTATGGTGACCTGAAGGAAAAAGGAAATGCCTCTAGATGCAAAGCCCAGTGCTAGAAACCACGAATGATATGGTGATGGTTTAGACATGATATAAACCTATTGAACAGATAAAAACAAATGTCCAACTACTATAAAGGACTCTACTGAGGGGTTCAAAGTGGCGGCATAGGAAGACCCTATCCACAGGCACAACAAATCTTCACTTACGTAAAAAGCAATCCCTGCAGAACTAAGGGCTTATTTAACAGCTCTCATATAATAAAGTGCAGGGGGGCCAGAGAAGGGTAGGAGAGACAGACATGGTAACACATGAATTCCACCCCCAACACGGACCCACTGTGGTAGGTAGAAAAACAGCAATTAAAGAACAACTTGGCCTATAAGTGATGGAAACCCATTCACTCACCCTACAGCATCCACCAAATGTTGGGGAATTATTGAAACTTACTCTGAGGTTGGAAGTGCTGTCAAGCACCAATGTTTATGTACTTCCTCCTCTTTGATAGTGCAGATGAAAGTAGAATCTGGGCATTCTATGCAGCTTTCCACCTCTGCAAGTCCTGGGTTTCTAGCCTGCACCAGTTCAAACCAAAACAATGAGATCACCTGACACCAGCTAGGATAGTTAGTATCAAAATATAAGAAAAAGAATATTGACAAGGCTATAGAGAAAAGGGAACCCTGTGCACAGGGCCTGTAAATTGGTAGAGTTACTGTGGAAAACAATATGGTGGTTCCTCAAAAATTCAGATAGAAATAGCATATGGCCCTACAATTCTACTTCTGGGCATTTACCCAAAGAAATGAAAACATTAATTCAAAAATATATATTCATCCCTATGTTTATTGTAGCATTATTTACAATGCCAAGATGTGAAGGCAAACTAAGTGTCCATCTATGGATAAGTGAATGAGAAAGATTTTATTATATATGTATATATATATATAATTTATTATATATATAATTAGTTATAAAAAAGAGTTAAATCTTGCTATTTGTGACA
This sequence comes from Nyctereutes procyonoides, assembly GCF_905146905.1. Lineage (NCBI taxonomy): Eukaryota > Metazoa > Chordata > Mammalia > Carnivora > Canidae > Nyctereutes > Nyctereutes procyonoides. The sequence goes on from NW_026575130.1 coordinate 2,997,910, forward strand.
ACATGGGTAGACCTAGAAGTTATTGTATTAAATGAAATTAAGTCAAACTGAATAAGACAAATACCAAATAATTTGACTTATACATCAAATCTAAAAAAAGAAACAGAACAAGTGAACAATTTAATACAGAAACACTCAAAAACAAGATTTGATGGTTGCCAGTAGCTAATAGGTGGAAAATGGACAAATAGGTAAAGGAGATTAAAAGGTATAAATTTCTAGTTATAAAGTAAGTCATGAGAATGAAAAATATAGCATAGGGAATATAGTAACTACTATTATAATAACTTTGTATAGTGACAGATGGTAATTACACTTATCATGGTAAACATTTCATAATGTATACAATTGTATAACTATGCTGTACACTTGAAATTAATATAATATTGCATGTCAACTATACTTCAATTAATAAAAAAACTACAATATCACCAGATTACCTTTTCTCTGAAAAATGTGTTTAGACAATAAAAAGGAACAAGAGCTATTTAAATGTAAACAAAGCCTGAGGGAAAAAAAATAAAACTCTCACTCTTTGCAGATGATATGATCACATTTTCCACTGCCTTCAATAGTATTTGCTATTTCTGAGTCTCAAATAATGCCAGTCATAGACAGGGCTGCCTGGCATCCACAGGGCAATATTTTCCTTTTCATTTTTAGTTTGGAAAGAATGCCTTTCAAACTGTGCTGAATTTCCAATTTTCTTTTTTATTTCCTTTCTTCATGTCTTTCTTTTCTGCTGCTCTTATTTTCTTTATGTAGATCCAAGTTTTCCAATCTGTATAATTTTCCTTCCCTCTGAAGAATTTCTTTTAACATTTTATGCAAGCCGAGTCCACTATCAACAAATTATTTCATTTTTTTATCTGAAAAAGTGTATTCATTCCTTACTTTTAAAAGATAATATTGCTAGAGACAGAATTCAATGTTGATGTTTTTGCTTTTTAAAATTTTTGCCAACATTTTAAATATTTTACTCATTTTCCTCTTCCTTGTAAGATTTTTCATTTATTTCCTTGTAAGAAGTTTCATATGATTCTTCTCCTTGATATACTATAAGTAAGGCTTCCCTGCACCCCATCTTTTGTTAAGGATTTTCTCTATGTTTTCCTGCAGTTTGAATAGGATATCTGTAGGTGTAGATTTGTGTCTGTGTGTCATTTATTCTGATTGGTGTTTTCTGATCTTGGATTTATGGCTTGTTTTTTGTCACAAATTTTGGAAAACTCTTATTCATTGTTACTTCAAATTTTTGCTCTCCTTCTTTCTTATTCTTCTGATCTCTCATTATATATGTTACAACTTTTATAATTGTAAGAAAGTTCTTGAATATTCTTTTCCAATTTTTCATTACTTTTTTAAAATTTACTTTTCAGTTACGGAGTTTCTATTGATAGATCTTCAATTTCATTGCTTGTTTCCTCAGCCATGTCCACGCTCAGTCTACAGATGAGTCCATCAAAATCATTCTTCATTTGTTACAATGTTTATTTCTAGCATTTTCTCTTGATTCTTTCTTAGAATTTCCAACTCCCCTCTTATATTGCCTGTGTATGTGTGTAGATATATAGACATAGATATATATTCTATTCTTGTGTGTTGTTCAGTTTTTCCATTAGAACCGTTATCTTCCACACTAATCATGTTTTTTTAATCTTTTTGTTATTGTTTTATTTATTCATGAGAGACACAGAGCACAAGATGGAGAGGCAAGACACAGGCAGAGGGAGAAGCAGGCTCCATGCAGGTAGCCTGACGTGGGACTCAATCCAGGGTCTCCAGGATCACACCCTGGGAAGAAGGCAGGTGCTAAACTGATGAGCCACCGGGGCTGCCCATCATGGTCATTTTAAACTCCTGATCTGATAATGCTAAAATCCTTGTTAAGTTTAGTCTAATTCTCATATCTGCATTGTTTCTTCAGGTTGCTTCTTTTCTTTCCTTTTCATAGGACTTGTGAATTTTTGTTAAAAGCTTGACATGGCAATGGGAACAGAGGCATATAGGACATTAGTGTAATGTTTTATGCTTGCTTAGTTGGAGCTAGTATGTGTCTACTTTTTGTTGTTATCTATATGTGTCTGAGGCTTTTATTTCTTCAAGTGATTTTTTCATTCTCCTCTGTTGTGTTTGGGTTTCCCTAGAAACTCCTTCTTAGAGTCTGTCCCTAGTAGATCTTTTAACTGTAAATGTTATTTAATTGGAGCCCCGTGGTTGTGGTGGTAAAGAGTGGGGTTAGTTAAGGGGTGTCAGAAAACATTCTACAATTCTCTTATTAGATCTCAATCTTGGTCAGCCTGTCTGTGCTGTGATATTCACAGGACTTCTTAGTTTTGTTTTGTTTTGTTTTGTTTCCTAATCTCTTTGGATGAGTAAAAAGGTTAGAGTTGGGTATTTTTCTATTCCCAAATCCAAAAAGGCTCATGACATCTTTTTGAAATCTTGCTGAGTAAGACTTTGCTGTGCAGAAAATTCTTTGAGATTACTTAAAAATAACTATTTTTTTCTCCTGGAAATATTTCAATTTTTTTTCCCTAGGCATAACTTAAAACTGTTATTGCTCCATTCCCCTGGTCAGACATTAGGGGATTTTTCTTTGTATTTGTGAGAAACTGGTAGAACTTCTGAAAGTAAAACCCTTGAAAATATATGGTGGCTGGGGGAGCCTGGGTGGCTCAGTGGTTACACATCTGCCTTTGGCTCAGGTGGTGATCCTGGGGATCCTTCGATCTAGTCCCGCATCAGGCTTGCTGCAGAGAGCCAGCCTGCTTCTCCCTCTGCCTGTGTCTCTGCCTTTCTCTTTCTGTGTCTCATGAATAAATAAATAAAACCATAAAAAAAAAGAAAAAGAAAATGTGGTGGCTACTTGGAATAAACTTTCAAGAGTTTTTAACTCAAATTTGTCCACACTAATCCTCCAGCTAGTTGGTCAACTTACCATTTAAGTGTTCCTACTATTTACCAGTACCAGTAGATTATGCTTCAGGTAAGTTGATTTGCTTTCTCTGTATTTTGTCTCTCCAGTTTTCAAGGCGGTAATTGGTCCTGTGACTTGAATTCACTGAGATCCACAAAAAAGTTGTTGAATTTCAGCTTGTTCAGCTTTTATCTTGTGAGGATCTGATTCTTTTTCCTTTTGTTATTCGTATTTACAGTCAGTTACTCCAAGGGAATATATCACATCATGAAATAGAGGAAATATTTCACAAGTTTACTGGATACTTATTATTTATTTATTTATTTATTTATTTAGATTTTATTTATTTATTCATGAGAGACAGAGAGAGAGAAAGAGAGAGAGAGAGAGAGGCAGAGACACAGGCCGAGGGAGAAGCAGGCTCCAGGATCAGGCTCTGGGCTGATGGTGGCACTAAACCACTGAACCACCCCAGCTGCCCCAAGGATACTTATTATTTAATATGCTATTTTTAAAGAGAAAATAATTTTAATAATAATTCTTCAACAGGCCTTTACCTTAATGAATATGAAACATACTATGGTAGAAGCCTCAGAGTGATAATTATATTGCTACTTTTATTTGTAAAGTAATAGTTATATGATGAAACTAATTTCTTCCTTTGAATTGTGCATTGTTTTATTTTCACTAGAAAATAATTACCAATGAAGTAAGAAACTAATTTGATATGTAAAGAGAAGCTAGGGTTTCACTTGAGATGATTATGAGGATCAATCAACAATCATAAAAAAAGTCTATGGTACTAGATGAATAATATTTTAATAATTAACTATTATGATTAAAAACTGGAAGATATCACATGTTTTATATTAAGGAAACATAATAGTCATGTCTTCTTAAAGGATTAGGAATAAAATCTAATTTAATTATTATTATTATGTGAATTCTCAACCTTACAACATATTTGATCTTTTTGTTTAAATCCTTTTTATTATTGCAACTATAATTTTTCCATTATCTCAAATTATTTATAAAATTTTTCTTTATTTTTATATAAAAGGTTTATCATCTCATTGTTGATTTCTAATGTAATTGCTTTATAGTTGAGAACATTATAACTTTGGAAATTAGCAAGAAACTTTGCTCTAGGGCATGGCCATTTTGAAATATTAGTTTTGTTTAAAGTATTATATTTCCCATAGTATATAATGGTTTGAAGGGATACAGTTTCCTATGTATCAGCTAGGTCAAATGTTATCACTGGGGTTTTCAAATCTTCTATAGATTTACACATTTTCTACTACTTGATACATAGTTTGAAAGATGTAATGATTAACCTAAGTTTGTAACTGTCAGCTTCAGGTTTCTATTTTATATAATCATATGGTTCAAAGTGTTAAACTTTTATTATTAATTTTAAAGAAGATTTTATTTATTCATGAGAGACACCGAGAGAGAGGCAGAGACATAGGCAGAGGGAATGGTAGGCTCCCTGCAGGAGCCTGATGCAGAATTCAATCCCTGGACCCTGGGATCATAACCTGAGCCAAGGGTACATGTTCAACCACTGAGCCATCCAGGTGCCCCTTTTATTTTTAATTGTAAAAATATTTTTCTTTGTATTAATTCCTATCAGTTTCTCATCCTCAATTATATTTTGTCTGACATTGTAATAGCAGATTTCTTCCCCTAGTTTAATGCATCTCCCTACTTCATTTGTGAAACGTATGTGTCATTTCAACTATGTTCTTTAAAGCAGTGTATACACTCTGATTATTTGTCTTTTTTTTTTTTGAGAGAGAGAGAGAAAGCACATATAAGCAGAAGGTAGTGGTTGTGGTAAGAAGGGCAGGGAGAGAGAGAGAGAATTATAAGAAGGCTCCATGCTGCCCAGCATTAAGCCCAAAACAAGGCTCAATCTCAAGACCCTACGATCATGACCTGAACCAAAATCAAGTCAAATGCTCAATCAACTGAGCCACCCAGGTGTCCCTCATTGTTTCTCTTTTAATAGGTATTTCTAAGTAGTTTTTATTAATTAAAATGTCAAATACACTTAGATGCATTCTTGATATCTTACTTCATGCTAATTATTTACATAATTTTCTGTTTTGTTTCTATATGTATCTTCTGCTTTGTTAATTTCAATTAATATTTTTCCTCTTAGGTAGCTTATGGAAGTTATGTTTTTAATTCTCTTTGCTTAGGTGCATTTGCTTACATTTGCTAAAATGTAGAAATAATACACATTTTAGCAAATGTAATTTATATTATCAAAAAAAGTTGTAAAAACACTTATTAAGTGGGCAGGAGTTGATGAGGACTTTTTGTGTGGTAAAACATAATATCCATCCATGACCAGGTTGTAGAATGCCTTGCAAGTGGAAAATAATTTTTTGTGACTTTTCTATTTTTGGCATAATTGTATCTATTCACAATCTTGAGAAGAAAGGTGGCTGGAGATCAAACTTTTTAGACTTCTAGTTTCTTTACTACAAAAAGCCTTACATAAATATGAGTCATTTATTTAGAACATCAGGTACCTGTGTCCAATTGCAATGTTGGATGAAATTCTTCACTCCTTCTTATATTCTTGTCCTTGGTTGTGTGACTTCATGTGTTCTTTCACTGAATTTGTGGCATGTGTTACCCTATTTCTTAACTTTGCGTTTGGTCATATAACTAGACTTGGCCAATAGGCTAAGACAAAAATGATGGCATGCCCATTCTAAACCAAGACATCAAGAGTGCTTGCTTACTTTAACTTGTGTCTCTTAAGCTTCTGTTATCACCATTAGAACAGTATTCTTAAGGTAGACAGTTGGTCTCAGTGGGAGGATGAAAGCCAAAGAAGGTGAAGCACAGTTTAAATCAATTGATCTCTAGCTCAAGCTATATGATTGTCTATTGTTTTATGCCTCTCAAATTTTCTTCTTTCTTGACCAATAATTACCTTTGTCTTTGAATAGCTGATATATGACAGTTTACAGAATCTCTGGGGTAATCGTTAAGTCAGAATTCTCTACTATAAATCGATTGCATGGTTATTGATTAAGTTAGGAACAGAAGCAACCAGGAAAAATAGCCAACCATTACCCAGATTTTGTAGTGAAAAATCTATTCCACAAGTCTTGTTATTCAGCTCTCTGATTACAGGACTAGAAACTACGAGATCAAAGAGAGCTTCCCCAAACAGTCAGAAATTGACTTATTCTTTGTTGATTTTGATGCTTTTTATCTTATCTGATTGCTGAGGCTGGGATTTCTAGTACTATGCTGAACAACAGTGGTGATAGTGGCATAACCGCTGTGTTCCTGACTTTAGGGGAAAAGCTCTCAGTTTTTCCCCATTGAGGATGATATTCACTGTGGGGTATTCATAATTAAATGTGGGCTTTTAAAATATTGTGGTATGTTCCCACTATCCCTACACTGTGAAGAGTTTTAATCGAGAAAGCATGCTGTACTTTGTCAAATACTTTTTCTGTGTCTATTGAGAGGATCATATATGGTTCTTGTCTTTTATTAATGAGTGTATCACATTGATTGATTTGTAAATGTTGAACCACCCCTGTGGCCCAGGAATAAATTCCACTTGGTCATGGTCAATAATCCTTTTAACGTACTTTTGGATCTTACTGGCTAATATTTTGGTGATAATTTTTGCATCCATATTCATCAGGGATATTGGTCTGGAATTCTCCTTTTTGGTGGGGTCTTTGGTTTTGGGAACAAGTTAATGCTGGTCTCATAGAATGAGTTTAGAGATTTTCCTTCCATTTCTATTTTTTTGAAGCTTCAGAAGAGTAAGTATTAATTATTCTTAGAAATTTGGTAGAATTCCCCTGGGAAGCCACTTGGCCCTAGGCTCTTGTTTGTTGGAAGATTTTGGGTTAGTGTTTCAATTTCCTTGCTCGTTATGGGTCTCTTCAGGTTAACTATTCCTTCCCTTTTCAGTTTTGGTAGTTTATATGTCTCTAGGGATGCATCTATTTCTTCCAGATTCCCTAGTTGGCTTGGCGTATAGTTATTCATAGTATGTTCTTATAATTGCATTTCTTTGGTGTTGGTCGGAATCTCTCTTCTTTCATTCATGATTTTATTTATTTGGGTCCTTTCTCTTGTCTTTTTGATAAGTCTGGCAAGGGGTTTATCAATCATATTAATTCTTTCAAAGAACCAGCTCTTAGTTTCATAGATCTGTTCTACTGTTCTTTTGGTTTCTATTTGATTGAGTTCTCTTCTCCTGCTGGGTTTAGGCTTTATTTGCTGTTCTTTCTCCAGCTCCTTTAAGTGTAAGGTTAGGTTGTTTGAGTCCTTTCTTGTTCTTGAGAAGAAAGGACTTCCTCCATAGGACCACCTTTGCTGCATTCCAAAGGTTTAGAACAATTGTATTTCCATTTTCATTTGTTTCCATGATTTTTAAAAATTCTTCTTTAATTTCCTGGTTTATCCACTTATTCTTTAGTAGGATGCTCTTTAGTCCTCCAGTATTTGATATTGTTTTTCCAAGTTTCCCCTTGTGATTGAGTTCCAGTGCCAAAGCATTGTGGTCCAAAAATATGCAGGAATGATCCCAATATTTTGGTATCAAAAAGATCCAGTGTGTGATACAGTATGTGATCTATTTTGGAGAATGTACACTTGAGAAGAATGTGTATTCTGTTGTTTTAGGATGGAATATTCTGAATATATCTGTGAAGTCCACCTGGTCCAGTGTATCATTCAAAGCCTTTGTTTTCTTGCTGATATTCTACTTAGATTATTTGTCCATTGCAGTTAATGAAGTATTAAAGTCCCCTATTATTATTGTATTATTACTGATGTGTTTCTTTAATTTTATCAATTGGCTTATATAATTGGCTGTTCCCATGTTAGGGGTATAAATATTTACAATTATTAGATCTTCTTGTTGGATAGAACTTTTAATTATGATATAGTGTCCTTCTTCACCTCTTATTAAATCTTTGGTTTAAAATCTAATTTGTCTGATATAAAAATTGCCACCACAGCTGTCTTTTGATATTCATTTGAATGATAAATGATTTTCCTCCTCTTCACTTTAAATCTGGAGGTGTCTTTTGTTCTAAAATCGAATAAGCCTAACCAAAGAGGAAAAGGATCCATATTCAGAAAATTATAAAACACTCATGAAAGTAATTGAGGAAGACACAAAGAAATGGAAAAGTGTTCTATGCTCATGGTTTTGAAAAACAAGTATTGTTAAAATGTCTATGCTACCTAGAGCAATTTATACATTCAGTGCAATCCTTATCAAAATATCATCAATTTATTTCACAGAGCTGGAACACATAATCCTAAAATTTAATGGAAAAAAAACCCAAATAGCCAAAGGAATGTTGAAAAAGAAAACCAAAACTGGTAGCTTCACAATTCTGGACTTCAAGCTCTATTACAAAGCTGTAATCATCAAGACAGTATAGGACTGGCACAAAGACAGACACACCGATCAGTGGATCAAAATAGAGAACCCAGAAATGGACCCTCAGCTCTATGGTCAACTAATCTTTGACAAAGCAGGAAAGAATAGCTACTGGAGAAAACACAGTCTCTTCAACAAATGGTGTTGGGAAAATTGGACAGCTACATGCAGAAGAATGAAACTGGACCATTTCCTTATGCTACACATAAAAATAGACTCAAAATGGATGTAAGACTAAATATGAGATAGGAAATCATCAAAATTATAGGGGAGAATACATGCTATACCATCTTCTTACTAGACATATCTCCAAAGGCAAGGGAAACAAAGGCAAAAATGAACTATTAGGACTTCATCAAGCTAAAAAGATTTTGCACAGGAAAGGAAACAGTAGACAAAACCAAGGCACCAACAGAATTTAAGAAAATATTTGCAAATAACATATCAGATAAAGGGCTGGTATTCAAAATCTATAAAGAACTTTTCAAATTCAACACTCACTCAAAGAAAAAATAATTCAGTCAAGAAATGAGCAGAAGACATGGACAGATATTTCTCCAAAGAAGACATGAAAATGGCCAACAAACATATGAAAAAATGTTCCACATCACTTGGCATCAGGGAAATACTAATCAAAACCACAGTGAAATACCACCTCACACCAGTCAGAATGGCTAAAATCAACAAGTCAGGTAATAAGAGGGTTTTTTCAAAAAAGATTTTATTTATTTATTCATGAGAGACACATAGGGAGAGTCAGAAACATAGAAAGAGGGAGAAGCAGGCTCCCTCAAGGAGCCCAACGTGGGACTCAATCTTGGATCCCAGGATCACGCCCACTGAGTCACATAGGCGTCCCAAAACAAGAGATGTTGATGAAGTTGCAGAGAAAGGGGAAGCTTCATATACTCTTCATGGGAATGCAAACCGGTACAGCCACCCTGGAAAACAGCATGGAGGTTCCTCAAAAAGTTGAAAATAGAGTTACCTTACAACCCACTAATTGCACTATCAGGTGTTTACCCTAAAGGTACAAATGTAGTGATCCAAAGGGGCACCTGCATCCTAATGTTTATAGCAGCAATGTCCATGATAGCCAAACTATGGAAAGAGCCCAGGTGTCCACTGACAGACGTATGGATAGAGAGGAAGGGGTATATTATATATATACTGACACCATTCAAATATATATATATATATATATATATATATATATATATATATATATCAGCCATCAAAGTGGAATGGAATGCTACTCAGCCATCAAAAAATGAAATCTTGCCCTTTTCAATGAAGTGGATGGAACTAGAGGATATTATGCTAAGCGAAATAAGTCAATAAGAGAAAGACAATTATCATATGATCTTACTCATATGTGGAATTTAAGAAACAAAACAGAGAATCATAGAAGAGGGGAAAAAATAAAATGCAATGAAGTCAAAGAGGAAGACAAACTATAAGAAACTTTTAATCAGGGGATCCCTGGTTGGCGCAGTGGTTTGGTGCCTGCCTTTGGCCCAGGGCGCGATCCTGGAGACCCGGGATCGATTCCCACATCAGGCTCCCGGTGCATGGAGCCTGCTTCTCCCTCTGCCTATGTCTCTGCCTCTCTCTCTCTCTATCATAAATAAATAATTTTTTTAAAAAAAGAAACTTTTAATCATAGGAAACAAACTGAAGGTCCTACAGAGGTAGGTGGGTAGGGATAACTGGGTGATGGACATTAAGGAGAGCACATGATGTAATGAGCACTGGGTATTATAAAAGTCTGATGAATCACTGACCTCTGCCTCTGAAACAAATAAAACATTATATGTTGATTAATTGAATTTAAATAAAAATTAAAAGATAAATATATAAAGTCCAAAAACAAAAACAAAAAAAAACCTAAACAAACAAAAAACAAAGAGAGCTTCCCAGAAGAACCCAATGCTTTCTTCATATTGCTTAAGAGAAGTATTTATATCTTTTTTTCCAATTGTCTCTCAATATTCTCTTTTGGCAGAACTGAGTTACATCTTAAACTGAAGACACAAATCAATCTATAAGTGTATTTTCAGAGTTCTACTGCTATATTATATGGAGACTTATAAGAAAAGTGTTATTATCAGAGCTGCGAATGCTACCTTACAAAAAGTTTTATTAATTTTGAACTTTCATTAGGAGTTCTTAATGGTTTATGTTTATTTCTCCAGAAGTAATACTCTTCCAATCTTTTGTCTGACTCCCCTTAAAGAACATGTAATCTCACTAAATTAATTGTATAGGTTCTATGTGTATGCATTTTCAGTAATTATATAGTCATTGGGCTACACTGCCTGAGGCCTGTTCTTCCAAAAGCTAACATAATGAAATTTATTATCTAAGCACTGTCTTTCTCCGGGAACTGACCTTGCCAAACAACATAGTTAGTGCAAGAACACCATTTGAAAAATTTTGTCTTATCCCCTTTTGATCTTGTGTGGACACCGAACTTAATTGATCATGTTTTCCTTCCAGATAAATCTGACATGTGAATTTCAAAAGAAAAAACTATCACTATGTAAATGAATCTTTGAGACAAAGACTTCAGGAGCTGTTAGTAGAAATGGTGTCTCCCAACTATATTGTGTTTACTATAGTCTAGAGACACATGGACTATAAACTCATGGGAAAAAAAAAAGGAGACAGAGATCACATAATCCTTAAAAACATGGCTCTTGTTTATGTTGACTCCTGTTAGTTTCTTGGTCATAAGAAAGCTACTCATTATATTTAACAGAATGTGTCCACTTTGCTTAAGCTGACTCAGGGAGTTTCTCTCACAATAAAAAAATAAATAAAAATTAAAAAATTAAAAAATAAAAACCTGTCAGGAATTTCTACCAAAAAGTGATCTAACCAGCTCACAGCAAAGAAATGTTGACTCATCTTGTTACTGTTAGCTATATTCAACTTAAATATTTACCAAAATACTAGTCCCAACTTATCATAGGTTACCTTTCTCTCCCTCTGCCACTCCCACCACTCTTTCTCAAATAAATAAATAAATCTTGGGGGAGGCAGGGCAAGATGGCAGAGGAGCAGGGTCCCCAAGTCATCTGTCCCCACCAACTTACCTAGATAACTTTCAAATCATCCTGAAAACCTATGAATTTGGCCTGAGATTTAAAGAGAGAACAGCTGGAATGCTACAGTGAGAAGAGTTGGCCCTTGTATCAAGGTAAGAAGACGGGGAAAAAAGAAATAAAGAAACAAAAGGCCTCCGAGGGGGAGGGGCTTGCGAGGAGCCGGGCTGAGGCCGGGGCGAGTGTCCCCAGGACAGGAGAGCCCCGACCCGGAGGAGCAGGAGCTTCACCAATCTTCCTGGGCGGAAAGGGGCTCGCAGGGAGTTGGAGCAGGACCCAGGAGGGCGAGGATGCCCTCGGGCTCCCTGGGGCATTAACAGACACCTGTGCCCCGGGGAGAGCACCACACCCCGCAGCTGAGCTCCCTAGAAGGCTGCAGTGTGCCCCACGGCCCGGGAGCAGCTCGAAGGGTATCAGGCGGCAGCTCCATGCGGAGGGGGCTGCCTGGCCGGGAGCGCGAATCCAACAGCGCAGGTCCGGGAGCACAGAGCGCCGGGACACAGCCCAGGATCCGGCCTCCCCCCGGGACAGGCGGAGGCTGGAAGGATATAGGACAGCAAGGACGCTCTGCCACTGTGCACCCCGAGCTGTGCAGATCGGTGCCGACCCCCACACCCCCAGGCTCCAGGAGCATCCAGGTCCCTTCGGACTAGGAGCTGCGGTAGTTACTGCGGGAGCTGACTCTAGGGCTGGAGAGCTGGCCACTGCCACTGTTGTTGTTCCTCCTGGTGTCACCTTGTGCCTGGGGTGGAGCCGGACGCCAGGGAGCAGGGGCCCCACGGAGTAAACAGCTCCCACTGAGCCGTGCACCTGACAGGGGCGGAGCAGCTCCCCAAGGTACACACACCTGAGACTCAGCACAGCAGGCCCCTCCCCCAGAAGACCAGCTGGAAGGGCAGGGGAAGAGAAAATTCTTAACCAAGCAGCACTGGAAAGCTCCAGGGGAAGTCAAGGGATTTACAGTATATAGAATCAGAGGATACCACTCCTTTTTTGTTTGTTTGTTTGTTTTTTGTTCCCTCCCTTTTTTTTCTTCCCTTTTTCCTTCCTTCTTCCAGTACAACTTGTTTTTAACCACTCTGCACTGAGCAAAATGACTAGAAGGAAGAACTCACCACAAACAAAAGAATCAGAAACAATACTCTCTCCCACAGAGTTACAGAATTTGGATTAAATTTGATGTCAGAAAGCCAATTCAGAAGCATAGTTATAAAGCTACTGGTGGCTCTAGAGAAAAGCATAAAGGAATCAAGAGACTTCATGACTGCAGAACTTAGATCTAATCAGGCCGAAATTAAAAATCAATTAAATGAGATGCAATCTAAACTGGAGGTCCTAATGACAAGGGTTAATGAGGTAGAAGAAAGAGTAAGTGACATAGAAGACAAATTGATGGCAAGGAAGGAAGCTAAGAAAAAAAGACAATTTAAAAAAATTGTTTTAAAACAATTACAAGATCATGAGGAATGGTTAAGGGAAATATATGACAGCCTCAGAAGGAAAACTCTATGTTTAATTGGGGTTCCAGAGGGCACCAAAAGCAGAGGACCAGAAAGTGTATTTGAACAAATCACAGCTGAGAACTTTCCTAACTTGGGGAGGGAAACAGGCATTCAATCCAGGAGATAGAGAAATCCCCCCCTAAAATCAACAAAAACCATTCAACACCTCAACATTTAATAGTGAAACTTGCAAATTCCAAAGATAAAGAGAAGATCCTTAAAGCAGCAAGAGACAAGAAATCCCTAACCTTTATGGGGCGAAGTATGAGGTTAACAGCAGATCACTCAGGCAGCCTGAATGGCTTAACAGTTAGGTGCCGCCTTCAGCCTGGGGTGTGATCCTGGAGACCTGGGATTTAGTACTGTGTCAGGCTCCCTGCATGGAGCCTTCTTGTCCCGCTGCTTGTGCCTCTGCCTCTTTCTCTCTGTGTCTCTCATGAATAAATAAATAAAAATATTTTTAAAATAAAAGCAGACCCCTCCACAGAGACCTGGCAGGACAGAAAGGGCTGGCAGGATATGTTCAGGGTCATAAATGACAATAACATGCAGCCAAGAATACTCTATCCAGTAAGGCTCTAATTCAGATAGAAGGAGAGATAAAGAGCTTCCAATATAGGCAAAAACTGAAAGAATATGTGACCACCAAACCAGCTCTGCAAGAAATATTAAGGGGGACTCTGTAAAAGAAAGAGTAAGTCCAAGAAAACAATCCACAAAAACAGGGACTGAATAGGTATTATGATGACACTAAATTAATCTTTCAATAGTAACTCTGAACATGAATGGGTTTAATGAACCCATCAAAAGGCATAGGGCTTCAGACTGAATAAGAAAGCAAGACCCATATATTTTCTGTCTAAAAGAGACTCATTTTAGACATAAGGACACCTACAGCCTGAAAATAAGAGGTTGGGGAACCATTTATCATTCATATTGTCCTCAAAAGAAAGCAGGGGTAGCCATCCTCATATCAGATAAATTATAGTTTATCCCAAAGACTGTAGTAAGAGATGAAGTGGGACACTATATCATACTAAAAGGATCTGTCCAACAAGAGGACCAACCAATCATGAATATTTATGCCCTGAATGTGGGAGCTGCCAAGTATATCAATCAATTAATAACTAAAGTTAAGATACTTAGATAATGATACACTTATACTTGGTGACTTCAATGTAGCGCTTTCTACAATCGATAGGTCTTCTAAGCACAACATCTCCAACGAAACAAGAGCTTTAAATGATACACTGGACCAGATGGATTTCACAGATATGTCCACTCTCACCACTGCTATTCAACATAGTACTAGAAATGCTCGCCTCAGCAATCCGGCAACAAAAAGAAATAAAAGGCATTCAAATTGGCAAAGAAGAAGTCAAACTCTCCCTCTTCACAGATGACATGATACTGTACGTAGAAAACCCAAAAGACTCCACCGCAAGATTGCTAGAACTCATACAGCAATTTGGCAGTGTGACAGGATACAAAATCAATGCCCAGAAGTCAATGGCATTTCTATACACTAACAATAAGACTGAAGAAAGAGAAATTAAGGAGTCAATCCCATTTACAGTTGCACCCAAAAGCAGAAGATACCTAGGAATAAACCTAACCAAAGAGGTAAAAAATCTATACCCGGGCAGCCCAGGTGGCTCAGCAGTTTAGCGCTGCCTTCAGCCCAGGGATTACTCAGGTTCGAGTCCCGCATCAGGCCCCCTGCATGGAGCCTGCTTCTCCCTTTGCCTGTGTCTCTGCATCTCTCTCTCTCTCTCTCTCCTCTCTGTGTTTCATATGAATAAATAAATAAAATCTTAAAAAAAATCTATACCCTAAAAACTACAGACGCTTTTGAAAGAAATTGAGAAAGACACAAAGAGATGGAAAAATATTCCATGCTCATGGATTGGAAGAATTAATATGTGCAAATGTCAATGTTACCCAGGGCAATTTACACATTTAATGCAATCCCTATCAAAATACCATGGACTTTCCTCAGAGAGTTGGATCAAATCATCTTAAGATTTGTGTGGATTCAGAAAAGACCTCAAACAGGCAGGGGTTATTAAAAAAAGAAATCATAGCTGGAGGCATCACAATGCCAGATTTCAAGTTGTACTACAAAGCTGTGGTCATCAAGACAGTGTGGTTCTGGCACAAAAACAGACACATAGATCAATGGAACAGAATAGAGAATCCAGAAGTGGACTCTCAACTCTATGGTCAACTAATAAACAACAAAGCAGGAAAAAATATCCACTGGAAAAAGGACAATCTCTTCAATAAATGCTGCTGAGAAAATTGGACATCCACATGCAGAAGAATGAAACTAGACCACTCTCTTGCACCATACACACACAAACAAAACCTCAAAAATGATGAAAGATCTAAATGGGAGACAATATTCCATCAAAATCCTAGAGGAGAACACAGGCAACACCCTTTTTGAACTTGGCCACAGCAAGTTCTTGCAAGATACATCCATGAAGGCAAGGGAAACAAAAGCAAAAATGAATTATTGGGACTTCATCAAGATAAAAAGCTTCTGCACAGCAAAAGAAACAGTCAACAAAACTAAAGACAACCTACAGAATGGGAGAAGATATTTGCAAATGACCTATCAGATAAAGGCTAGTATCCAAGATCTATAAAGAACTTATTAAACTCAACAGCAAAGAGACAAACAATCCAATCATGAAATGGGCAAAAGACATGAACAGAAATCTCACAGAGGAAGAGATAGACATGGCCAACATGCACATGAGAAAATGCTCTGCATCATTGGCCATCAGGGAAATACAAACCAAAACCACACCAGTGAGAATGGGGAAAATTAAGACAGGAAACAACAAATGTTGGAGAGAATGTGGAGAAAGGGAACCCTCTTGCACTGTTGGTGGGAATGTGAACTGGTGCAGCCACTCTGGAAAACTGTGTGGAGGTTCCTCAAAGAGTTAAAAATAGATCTGCCCTATGACCCAGCAATTGCACTGCTGGGGATTTACCCCAAAGATTCAGATGCAGTGAAACACCGGGACACCTGCACCCCAATGTTTATAGCAGCAATGGCCACAATAGCCAAACTGTGGAAGGAGCCTCAGTGTCCATCAAAAGATGAATAGATAAAGAAGATGTGGTTTATGTATACAATGGAATATTACTCAGCCATTAGAAATGACAAACACCCACCATTTGCTTCGATGTGGATGGAATTGGAAGGTATTATGCTGAGTGAAGTAAGTCAATCAGAGAAAGACAAACATTATATGGTCTCATTCATTTGGGGAATATAAAAAAATAGTGAAAGAGAATAAAGGGGAAAGGAGAGAAAATGAGTGGAAAATATCAGTGAGGGAGACAGCACACGAGAGTCTCCTAACTCTGGGAAACAAACAATGGATAGTGGAAGGGGAGGTGGGCCGGGGGTTGGGGTGACTGGGCAACAGGCACTGAGGGAGGCACTTGATGGGATGAGCACTGGGTGATATGGTATATGTTGGCAAATTGCACTCCAATAAAAAAATAAAATAAAAAAATTCATGCATATGAGAAAGAATGGGTTACCATATTGCAAATTTATTTGACAGTTTCTATTTTATGTTTTATGAGGAATTTGTTTTAGATTTTCAAAGGCTCTTTCAAGTTCTTTTGAGAAAATATGTTGCTGATGTATTACTATGAATTCTTCTATTAAAAGGCCTGTCAATATGGAACTGAACTTGCATACCTGGAATAAGCCCATCCTGGTGCACAGTATATTAACATGATGGTGGAATATCTTTATTGATATTTAATTCAGAAGGTTTACAACAATATATTAGTCTGTGATTTCCTTTTCTGTATCATATTTGTCAGGTGTAATTATTACCATTACAACTGCTTTCTACAAGAATTTAATTTTCCAGATGTCTCCGTGTTTGGAAAAAAATGCAAAAAAAAAATAAAATAAATAAATAAATAAATAATAAATAATAAATAAATAAATAAATAAATAAATAAATAATATTTTTTTAAAAAAATGGTTTACTGAGAAAGATGCACCAAAATGAATAAACCATAGAGTTCATGAATATACCATTATACCTAACAAGGATACAAAGTACTAATAACAAAAAATACACCAGAAATTGGAATGAGCTTTTAATATAGGAAATGGAAGAATGAAAGACCGTACTTCCCCTCACTATTGTAATGGGAAATACCATTTGAGGAAGTGTGCAGAAATGCTTTTTGCATGCACTATCATCAGTTACAGATTCTACTGATACTTGATTATTGGTGTTGGTTCTTAACTGAAAACTATTTTCAAGTGTTCTGAATAATTTTAGTGGATTGAGTAAGTAATCATTGTATAATAATGTTTTAGGAAGCAATATTCTAGCTGAGAACTCAAAGCTCAATAAATGTACAATGAGTAAGAGGGTCTCTTATCACATGAAGTTATATAGCAGGGTATAAAGAAAATAATATTTCATAGGCTAAATGTTAAAAGGATTATGAACCAACAAATCTAATATTGTTTCATCTATTCATGAAACTCCACTGATTCTAGAAAGTGAAATATTAGTAATGTAAATTACTATTAATTTTACCAAAATAGGTAAATAGCATCATTAGGATTGGTGTCTTCAAACCACCTTTTTTTTTCAGCATTTTTTTAAATTTATTTTTTAAAGTAATCTCTGCACACAATGTGGGGCCTGAACTCCCAACCCCAAGATCAAGAGTCACATTGTCTATGGACTGAGCCAGCCAGGCACCCCCTAATTTTTTTTAAAGATTTTATTTATTTATTCATGAGAGACAAAGAGAGAGAAAGAGAGAGAGAGAGAGAAGAAGGAGGCAGAGACAACACAGGCAGAGGGAGATCCAGGCCCCATGCAGGGAGCTGGACGTGGGACTCGATCCTGGGACTCCAGGATCACACCCTGAGCTGAAGGCAGGTGCTAAACTGCTGAGCAACCCAGGGATCCCCCCCCCAATTTCTTTTTAAAGCATTCAAACCACCTTTGAAGAGTTGGCTGAAAATAAATTCTGCTCTTCAGTGCCTCACATAATTGAACAACTATAGGAACTCATCAAGCATCAGAGAGTAGAAACAATACTTTCCAATGAATCCACTCCTTTTTGCATTCGAGATAGTCTACAAAGAAAAGAAATGTGAATCCTGGAAAGCACAAAGACTACTTGTTGGTCCAACAAGAAATTTATAGAATTTATTTACTATGTGTTTATCCCAAGTTAAAAGAAATATTTTAAAGTATATTATATGATATAACTATAGGTATGATAATTCATAAACAAACACTTCTGCATATATTGGGGTGCATGCCAAAATATTTAACTAATAGGGTGCATGATTAAAAATATTTAAAGCCTTGTGATCAAGAAATCAACGCAACTTAAGAGATAATCTGTGGAGAAGCTTACTTTGGAACCTCCAATAGAAAGAAAAGTTAAACAGAGCTCTGGATCCAAGCTGCCTTTTGTGGCAGATCTGAAGCCATTCCTTTGTTTAATGTTGAGGGAAACAGAGATTCACTCGATCTATGTGTTATGTGTGTGTTAGTGTAGGCACCACATGCAGATAATAAAACAGATGAACAGTAATTTACAGGCAGTATAATCAAATTTTACTTGTAACCTCTCAGCACTGTAAAGGGAGAATAAGAATACTGATAGGCTAAATGTTGATGGTGATGTCAACACAAACACTGAAGAACTAGTCATTTTTAGGTTTCTAGTAACATAGAGAAATAAGGGGAAATTTCATCCTGATGAATCTCTGTTCACCCTATATAATTCATGTGCTATTCTGAAGTTAAATTAAAGGCATTAGCAACATTTAGTAAAATATAAATGGATTATCAAACATGAAGTATGGTCATTGTTATCATGAAAATAGAACAACAACAAAAAATAGTATCTTTTAGCTCTAGGATTTCTAGATCCCTCAGAGGACTACATGTTCCTTATAGGGATCTAGTAATAGGGATATGTTAAGCCAAAAAGTAAATCCCATCTACAGGTATAAATTTTACTGCTGTTTTGATCAATGATAATGACAACTGTTGATAATTATCATTGTGCTAACGATTATGGTGATGATTGTTAGTAACATTCATGAGGCACCTGCAGTTTGTAATATGCAATATCAACTTACACGGAAAGTTATATATCATCATCTTTATTTTATAAGTGATTATCTTTAGTATAAGTAAGAATGTGCGATTTGCTGAAAGTCACGCAATTGACAAGAAGTAGATCTACTTTGTTCTTTCTCCACAACCTGTGCTGTTATATTACATCATGTTGGCTCTGTGTATATTCAGAAAATATATATTGGGCATACACTTAATAATTCAGGGAATAAGCATTACTGACTATAAAGAACATTAATTTAAAGATTTATATTAGTGGATAGCTTTGAGGTAGAAGAACATTTTTATTTCTGTAATTAAAAACAAGTTATTTTGGAAAACTCTGACACGCAAGCTAGAGTGTATGTCAGTATAGAGGCCTTCCTATATTTATATGTGCACATTTACTTGCACCATACTGTCAATAGGATTACATATGAGAAGACTATATATGCATTTTGACAACATGTGTTCTCTTGGGCGCCACTATGTTGTAGAAAACCAAATATGCTGAGTCAGACCAATTTATTAATTACATAACCTTGAAAAAGTTACTTAAATGCTCTGAGCCATGATATATTCACATATAAAATAGGGAAAATATCACCTACATGATAAGATTTAGTTTTCAAATGTGAATAAGTGAATCTGGCATAATGCCTGATATATACATGCTACATGTTTTCCTATCTTTATTTGCTTTGTACTATTAAAACCCTACATAGTGCACACTTAAGAAATAAAGTACTATGCTACATTTCCTTTGAAGGTGCTATTTATCCCTTAGATCATTGTTATTCTAAAATTTCAAAAAATGAATCAAAAACTAATTTAAAATGATTATACATATAAAAATAAGGTGATAAATACAGCATATGCTTCCTTTGTATGCAGCATTGTCAATATCAGAGTTAGATCATACCATAGGCCTAGTATAATACACAATTCATTAATGAAGGCAGTATTTATTTTCCCTTGAAAGAGGAAGATAAAGCTAAATATTTATAACTTCTATAGCAGAGTATGTAAAAATAGTAAAGATATATTCAATACGGGGGACCTCTAATCAAAGTATCTGAGGGTATAACTATTACAACTTCTGAGAAAAATTAAAAAGCAAAACATTTTTACACATATGGAAAAGACTAAACCAAATCCATTTGCAAATGTGAACTTTAATGTTTAATGATGAGACACAATAATAATTAGCTAAATTTTCTTAGTAAAGGTAGCTAGTTAGTAAAGAAGATGTAGAAAATTATTTGGCTATATAAGACAGATAATTGTTTGAAGATGTGTGTGTGTTTTAATTTTGCTGAAATTTTAAGTAAAATTTGAAGGTTTTATAATATGTTTTCAAACTAAAGTTTCAAAGAATTCTATCATTATTATGGCTTACTAATCACAAATTATACTATATATTTAATTTTAGTATTAATATACTAAGTGTTCATATAAATATTTGTCCACATGTGTACTTTCAGAATTACACTAAAACTAAAGTCAGTGTATGGTAATAAAGCTATTCAAACACAATTATAAGGTAAATACAAGAAAGTTGTTTGTATATATGTATGTGTATATTTAAACATTTTCCTGTCTTTCATTTAACTGATTCAATTGATTCATTTAGAAATAGTATTCAAAATATGATATTTTAAGAGGAATTACCAGAAACACTGATCTCTATGTAAGCACTATGTTCAAATATGTTTTTCATATCCAAAAATCAATCTTTTGGTGATTAAATACTTGCATACATTAGAAGCTAGGTCAACAAACACTTATGTTTAAATCTAAGTGTTGACCATAAAGACTTCTGGTTCAGTGAGGCATTTTATTAGCAGACATTTATCCAGACACTAAAGAGTGGTAACAACTCCTGGTATTTTGAAGAAATGTTTTCATTTTTTAACTTAATATGTATTCATTTTATTCTATTTTTTAAAACATATTAATAAGAAATCCTTTTAAAAATCTTGTTTCATATTAAAATAAATTATTTTATATTTTGCCAAAATATAAAATGTCTTCTTTTGCTTTCATTTCAAACAGGCAATGTGGAAGTCAACTTCAGAAACACCTAATATAATGAATTTAACTGAAAGGTTTTCTATAAGATTTTCTATTATTGTTTAATTTGTAAATATACCTATAATATATGTAGAAATGTGTATATATGTAAGCACAAATTGGTCAGTAAGTTTATTAAAAACAGGACGGTGCTGGGAAAACTGGACAGCTACATGCAGAAGAATGAAACTGGACCACTTCCTTATACCATATACAAAAATAAAATTCAAAATGGATGAAAGTTCTAAATGTAAGACAGGAAACCATAAAAATCCCAGAGAAGAACACAGGCAGCAATCTCTTTGACATCATCCATAGAAGCTTCTTACTAGACATATCTCCAGAGGCAAAAAAATAAAAATAAAAATAAAAAAATAAAAATTAAGTATTGGGACCCCATCAAGATAAAAAGCTTCGACACAGTGAAAGAAACAATCAACATAACTAAAAGGCAACCTTTGGAATGAGAGAAGATATTTGCAAATAACATATCTAATAAATGATTTATATCCAAAATCTATAAAGAACCTATAAAACTCAACACACATTAAAAAAATGATAATCCAATCAAGACAAGGGCAAAAGACATGAACAGACATTTCTCCAAACAAGACATCCAGATGGCCAACAGACACATGAAAGACGCTCAGCATCAATCATTATCAGGGAAATACAAATCAAAACCATGATGAGATACCACCTCACACTTGTCAGAATAGCTAAAATCAACAACAGTGGAAACAGCAGGTATTTGTGAGGATGCAAAGAAAGAAAAATCCCCTTACACTGTTGGTGGGAATGAAAACTGGTGCAGCCAATATGGAAAACAGTATGGAGGCTCCTCAAAAAATTAAAAATAGAACTACCCTGCAACCTAACAATTGCACTACTAGGTATTTACCCAGATGACACAAAATACTGATTCAAAGGGGCACATGCACACTAAAGTTTAGCAGCATTATCAACAATAGCCAAATTATGGAAATAGCCCAAATGTCCATCAACCAATGAATGGATAAAGAAGAGGTGATAGATGATTATAATGATGATAGATAGATAGATAGATAGATAGATAGATAGATAGATAGATGATAGATAATAGATAGATAGATATATATAGAATCTCAGCTAACAAAAAAGAATGAAATCTTGAGCTACCTGTATGGTTTAGTTGGTTAAGCATCTCACTATTTTGACTCAGGTCATGATCTCAGGGTTGTGAGATTGAGCTCTGCATCAGGCTCCATGCTAATTGTGGACCTATTTAATATTTCTCTCTCCTTCTCCCCTTGTGTTGCCCTCCTATCCAAGCAACTCTCCCTCTCAAAAAAAAAAAAAGAAAGAAAGAAGAAAGAAAGAAGAGAAAGAAAAGAAGAAAGAAGAAAGAAAAAGAAGAAAGAAAGAAAGAAAGAAAGAAAGAAAGAAAGAAAGAGAAAGAGAAAGAAAAAAAAAAGAAAGAAGAAAGAAAAAGAAAGAAAGAAAGAAAGAAAGAAAGAAAGAAAGAAAGAAAGAAGAAAGAAAAGAAAGATATCCTGACATTTGCAACAACTTGGATAGAACTAGTATATTATGCTAAGCAAAATAAGTCAGACAGAGAAACACAAATACAGTATGATTTCACTCATGTGAAATTTAATAAACAAAACAGATGTACATCAGAGAAGGGAGAAAAAAAGAGAGGGAGGTAAACCATAAGAGACTTAACTATAGAGAACAAACTGAGGGTTGCTGTAGGGGAGTAGGGTGGGGGGGTGGGTTAAATGGGTGATGGATATTAAGGAGGGCACTTATGATGAGTCACTAAATTCTGCTCCTAAAACCAATATTACACTGTATGTTAATTAGCTAGAATTTAAATAAAAACTTTTAAAAATTATAGAAATAGTTAAAATCTAATAATCTTTCCTAAAAACTCTTAAGTGTATTGATGGTCTTTGTTCTTTCTTATTTTAATTTATATACTTCATGCAAATAGTGACAGTCTATATTTTTCTTATGAGTATTCATTAGTGAAACTTGAGGAATGCATACTAAAAGAGAGAAATATATAGATTCCTTAATATCTATTTCTAAAGAGAATTAATCCTGCATTAATTCTTTTATAACAGTTTTAAAATTTCTTTGATGAAAATATAAGGTTATTTGACAGTTTAGTCCAATGGCTGAAACTGGTGGAGGCCCACAATGCCCTCTGAATTAGAAATACTGAGAGGGAGCAAACAGATACTTTGTGAGTAGGACTGTGTGGAAAACTCTGTTTTATACCTTAGGAAGCCACATAGTAAAAATAAAGTTCTTGAAGACATATCAACTGTGTGTCTTAATTGCCCAGCGAACATATTTCTGAATACATAGTAAGTATTCCATTTGATAATTTAATGATTGGATGAACACAAGAAAATAAATGGGTATATATAGAGAGTTTTGGATTTAAGTATTCAGTTTTGGAAAATATAAATGTGACTTATTCATATATCTAATCACTCTTGCCATGGGTATCTTTTTACACCTAACGTGCTTTGCCTTAATGCTCAAAGTGCAAATGCATAAGCAAGTTGGACTTTTTTTTCTGTTATTTTCACAACTGCTATCAATTATACTGTAAAATATTGCATTGTGTTGCAAATACTGTGCTAGAATGATCATAGAGACTTAGTTTCCTTTGTTACAATGGAGACCTTTGTTGGTTTGGACTAGAGCTTTATTCTAATATTATTCCATGAATCAGCTTGACAGCATTTTACGCCACTCTAAACTGAAATGACTGTTCTTTGCCTTTTAAATTATATTACCTTTCAAATCCCTTGTTAAGGGTTCATTCATTCTAAAAGCCATTAGAACTACTTGAATTCACAACAATAGAGACTACAGACAAATGATAATTTACTACCAAGTTTTATTATTCCAAAGAGCAGTGCATTTTCTTAAAGTAGTGAGAATATTAGTTCTCTAATTTTGAATTGAGCTTTAAAGTACACTATATTTCTTTTTAAATTATGGAAATATTCTTAAACTACTATTCTGATGTTAATTAAAGTAAAGTAATCACTTAATAAAAATGACAGCCTAATATACATTGTCATATTTCATTGAGTTTTTAACTTCCCTCTTTTATAATTTACAAATGTGTATTTCTGCTATAAACCATAAAGCACTAATACAATTCCATTTTCTGTAAGTGGTTTGGGAACTGCTGTCACTCAGCGCTTATTAGGATCATAGAATGGGAAGAACATTCTGCATGTATTGGCTGGCATATAGCAAAGTAAAAGAGATTCCGTAAGTAGGGAGTCTGGTGCTGGACATGCCCTGTACAAAGCATATAAGGCAAAGATCAATCCCTGATAAGCCAGTGATCAGTTTTCATTTAGGTTGAAAATCTATATTGTAAATTAAGTATTGAATATGTCTTTTGCTTACTCTTTAATCAATAAGAAGTATTTATCTTACCTATTATTTCATTAAAATTTTGATCACATGGTAGGGACTTTCAACATTTAGGCTTTTAAAATAACATTAACAAATTAAATCCCTGAAAAAATTTCTGCCCAACTATTACTGAATTTTCTGATCACTAACAAAATCATGATGGCTAGAGTCCTTTTTCTTTTCTGTCACTAATAGAAAACCAATATTTGGGACATCTGGGTGGCTCAATGGTTGAGTGTGTGCCTTTGGATGAGTTTGTGATCCCAGGTGGGATCAAGTCCCACATTAGACTCCCCACAGGGAGCATGCTTCTCCCTCTGTCTATGTCTCTGCCTCTGTGTCTCTCATAAATAAATAAATAAAATCTTAAAAAAAAAGGAAAACCAGTATTTGATATAGTAATGCTGTTCAGATCATCAAAGAGAAAAAAATTAACTGAGTAAATTAACCTTCTAACACAGGCAAATGTACATTTGTGATGCAGAGCTGTGTCATGTCAATTGTTACAAAATTATAATAGCAAGTTCAAATTAGTAAATTTAATTCATACCTCAAATACCACAATATACATAGAATATAGGAAAGAAAATCAAATAAACACAATTTCTTGACAGTGTTTTATCTACTCAAGATCATCTTTATATTTTATTGAGATTAGACATATGCAGTTTTTTCAAGAACGAGTATATCAGACTGAAATTGAATAGAAACATGAAGGGGAAAATGTATTAGGATGATCTATTTTAAAAAAATAAAAAGAAATACAATCTTCCAAAACTGAATCATGAATAAAAATTGAACAAACTGAATACTAATTATGAAATTGAATTGGTAATCAAAAAATTCCCAACAAACAAAAGTCCAAAACCAGATGGGTCTATAGATGAATTCCACCAACAACTGAAATTACAGCTTATACTTATTCCCAAAATTTTTCAAAAAATTTGAAGCAGAAGGAAAACTGCCAAATTCATTCTATGAGGTCAGCATTATTCTGGTACCAAAACAAAACAAAGACACTAAAAACGAACTTTAAAAAAACACAGGAAACAACAACAGCAACAACAAACCCACCATAAGCCAACATCCCTGAGGAACATAGATGCAAAAATCTTAAAAAAAAATTAGCAAATGGAATTTAACAATACAGTAAAAGGATCATTCACCACATTCAAGTGGGATATATTCCAGGGATATAAGAATGACTTGATATTTACAAATCAATCAATATGATACATCACATTAACAAGAGGAAAGATGAAAAATGAATAATCATCTCAGAAGATGCAGAAAAAAATATCTTACCAAATACAACATTCATTCATGATAAAAATGCTCAACAACATGAGTTTAGAGAAAATGTACTTTAGCCTAGTAAAGGCCATATATGAAAAACCCACAGCAAAAATAATACTCGATGCAAAACTGAAAGCTTTTCCTCCAAGATCAGAAATAAAACAAAGATACCCCAGGCTGACTGCTTCTGTTCAGGATAGAACTGGAAGTCCTGGATGCAGTAATCAGATGAGAAAAAGAAATAAAAGTACTCCAAACTGGTAAGGAAGAAGTAAAACTGTAACTATTTCCAGATGACATAATACTCTATATAGAAAATCATAAATATTTCACTAAAAATCTATTAGAAATAATAAATAAATTAAGTAAAATCACAGGATACAAAATTAATATAGAGAAATCTATTGCACTTATATACAATATTAACAAAATATCAGAAAGAGAAATTTAAAAAAACAATCCCATTTACCATTGCAACAAGAATAACAAAGAGGTAAATGAGCTGCATTCCTAAAACTTTAAGACACTAAGGAATAAAATTGAAGATGACACAAACAAATGAAAAGATGTATTATGATCATGGGCTGGGAAAAAAATCGTTAAAATGTCCTTCGCTACCCAATGCAATCTGCAGAATCATTGCAATCCCTATAAAAATACCACAGTATTTTCACATAACTAGAACAAATAATTCTAAATTTTTTATGAAACCACAAAGACCATGAAGAGTCCAAGAAAAACAAATCATGTTTTTCTTTCTTTAAAAAGAAAAACAAAACTGGAGCTATCACAATCCCAGATTTCAAGTATATTACAAAGGTACAGTAATCAAATCAGTATGATGCTGGTACAAAAGAAAACAGATCAATAAACAGTTAGAAAGCCCAGAAATAAACTCACAATTATATAGTCATTTAAATTATGACAACGGAGGCAAGAATACACAATGAAGAAAAGCTTGTCTCTTCAATAGATTATATTGGGAAAACTGGACAGCTACATGCAAAAGAATTAAAGTAGACTACTTTATTACACCATCCATAAAAATAAACTTAAAATGGGTTAAAGACCTACATGTGAGGCCTGAAACTATAAAATTTCTAGAAGAGAACATGTGCAGTAATCTCTTGAACATCAGTCTTAGCAACATATTTATGGATATGTCTTATTAGGCAAAGGAAATAAAATCCAAAATAAACCATTGGGACTATATCCCAATGTTTTTTTTTTTTTTCCAAAAAAAAAAAAAAAAACATACAGTCAAGAGACACATGATCAGATGCTCAACATCACTAATTATCAGGGAAATGCAAATCGAAACAACAGTGAAATATCACCTCACCTCAGTCAGAATGAATAGCATTAAAAAGATAAGAAATAGGGATCCCTGGGTGGCACAGCGGTTTAGCGCCTGCCTTTGGCCCAGGGTGCGATCCTGGAGACCCGGGATCGAATCCCACGTCGGGCTCCCGGTGCATGGAGCCTGCTTCTCCCTCTGCCTGTGTCTCTGCCTCTCTCTCTCTCTCTCTCTCTCTCTCTCCCCCCCCCTCTCTCTGTGTGTGTGTGACTATCATAAATAATTTTTTTTAAATTAAAAAGATAAGAAATAACAAGAATTGGCTATGATGTTGACAAAAGGGAATCCTTGAATATCGGTGGGAATTTAAATTGGTGCAACAACTATGGAAAACAGTATGAAAGCTGCCTCCAAAATAAAAAGAAATGAAATACTATACAGTAATTTTAGCAATTCCATTACTGGGGACTTGTCTAAAGAAAAAAAAACAACAACAGCAATTTGAAAAGGTATATGCATCCTATGTTTATTGCAGCATTATTTACAATAGCCCAGAAATGGAAGCAGTCTAAGCATCCATTTATAAGTGAATGAATAAAGGTGTGATTTCTGTGTGTGTGTGTGTGTGTGTGTGTGTGTGTGAGAGAGAGAGAGAGAGAGAGAGAGAGAGAGAGAGAGAGAGAGAGCCATAAAAAAAGATTAGGATCTTGTCATTTAAAATAGCATGAATTGACCTATAGGGTATTATAGTAAGTGAAATAAATCAAAGGATAACAAACACCATGTGATTTCACTTACATTTGGATTTAAAAAATCAAATGATTGAACAAACAAAAAATAAGAACAGACTCATAAATACAGAAAACAAACTACTGGTTGCCAAAGGGCTGAAGAGTGAGAAAATGAGTAAAATAGATGAAGGATATTAAGAGGTACAAATCTTAACTTATGAAATAAGTGTCACAAAAATTAAAAAGTACAACATGGGAGCATAATCAATATGATAATAATGTTATATGATGAAAAATGGTGACTACAGTTATTGTGGTAAGTATTGGGTAATGTGTAGAATTCAATCAATTCAATTCACTGTGTTGTACACTCTGAGTTGCATGTCAACTATAATTCACTGTTTTTATTCATTTTTAGTTTTTAAAGATTTATTTATTTATTCTAGAGAGAGAGAGAGGGAGAATGTGCGCAAGAAGAGAGGAAGAAGGAAAGAACCTTGAACCACACGGAGCACAAAGTCTGAGGTAGGGTTGCATCCCAAGACCCATGAGATCATGACCTCAGCTGAAACCAAGAGCCAGAAGCTCAACCAACTGAACCATCCAGGCACCCTACTTCAATCACAAAAAAAATTAAAAAGGCAATAGAGGGCTAAAATATGTAAATAAATCACAAGACTATATTTGGGATGATAAAAGTAAGTTTCCAGGTATAGGCTTTATCATTATTAAGAAATAGTATGTAATACTGAAAAGAGTTTAAGAGACATAGAGGAGATAGTAAAAAGGCATAAAAATTAAACAATTTAGTGTAATATAGAAGAAAACTACAAGTTTTATCAGTTCAACTTCTCTGGTGTTGCCTGTCCAAAACCCCAGAGATAAGAATATCTAGTTTCATATAATTATCAATTATCTTCTTTCCCTTACCTTGTAACTGTTATGAACAGAAGACTATTGTGAAATAGTAAGAAGTCAGGCTTCTTCTGTCTCCTCTGCCTCCTCCATTTTGCAGTTCATGTATTTTGACTTTGGAGGATGAAGCAGGTTAGTGAATATCAAAGATTACTGTTTCCTGGGCTTGATATAAGTTTGACATTCTCTTTTTTTCCTATAGGGACTCCTTTGCCTTTAGATTACTGAGCTGAACTAATGCCTCTAAACTCTAACTAGTAACTTGAGAAAAAGTACTCCTTAACACTCTTTTGCCCACTGCCAAGTGCCTTGCATGGAAGTCTTATTGCCTCTCAGAGTGGACAGAAGTAGGATATGACCGAGAGTGACAGAGGGGGAAAAGTTCTCTCTTTTCCTTCCCTTAATTATTCTTCCCCATGATTTAAAACATTGTGATGATATGTGTATTTAAATTCTGGGACCTTATTCATATTTATAAAGATATTAAGTGTAGAAATATATAGGAGTAAAATTTGAAGTTTTGTGTAGTAGTGCAATACCCTCTACTAAACTTTATTTCTTGAGTGATTGTTTGGCTTAAGAAAATTAAAGTATAGAAATGAGAAATATAATTAAGATATATGTTTAAGTATATCAGAAGGCATCCAAAATTTTAGAGCATATTCTAGCTATGTTTTAGTCCATCAACTGTACAAATTTTTTCATATGTGCTAATAAATATTACGTACTCTGAAGTCCAGAGATAAGAATTTTTTATAATTTTGTTTTAAATCTAATTAGTCATACAAAAAATTCATTTATCACCTGGAGTTACTGGCACATTACTGTTTTACTGTTGTTCTGGAGAAAATATATAAATAACTAAAAAAGTAAATATATTGTCATGTATCTGGTTATAATAATTACATGATTTTTAGAAATATAGCTTTAAATTTCTACACATAGTATGATTTTAGAGCTTATCATTTATTCAGCACAATTTATTAAAATAATTATAATATGCAAAGTACTTACAATATTCCATTATATATTATGGTTATTATGTTTGTCTTCTCAGTCTTTGCACTATTACTGTGAAAATATAACAACTGTTAATTTCTATTTATCATAATAATAAACATAACTATAATTTGCAATACCCCCAAATATTTAATATCTCATTAAAGCTTGAACTACACAGTACTTTATAATTTTAAGGCTCTTTCGTTTACAAAACTGCATTAGCTGCACAGTTCTATTAAGTAAGTGTAAGGCATAAATACAAAGTAATTATTTTAGGGGTAAATAAATGGAGAAGCCAACATACACAATGAAGAAAGGATAGTTTCTTTAAGAAATGTTGTTGGGAAAACTGGACAATGTGCAAAAGAAAGAAGCTAGACTACCATGCTATGTCATTGATAAAATTAATTCAAAACGTATTAAGGATTTTTATGTAAGACTTGAATCTATAAAAGTCCTAGAAGCAGACAAAAAACAATAAGCTTCTTGACATTAGTCACAGTGATAATTTTTTTAATCTGAATCTTAAAACAAAGGCAACAAAAGCAGAAATAAA
Source organism: Nyctereutes procyonoides (assembly GCF_905146905.1). NCBI lineage: Eukaryota > Metazoa > Chordata > Mammalia > Carnivora > Canidae > Nyctereutes > Nyctereutes procyonoides. The sequence continues at coordinate 3,028,321 of NW_026575130.1, forward strand.
CAAAAGGGATTACATCAAGCTAAAATGTTTCTGAGCGGTAAAAAAGATCATCAAAAAATCTTTAAAATAAAAAAAAAATCCTTAAAATCAACCTTCCAAATGGAAGAAAATATTTGCAAATCATATGTCTGATAAGGGTTAACATTTCAAAGATATAAATAACTTATATAACTCAATAGCCAAAAACCCCCCCAAATAATCCAATTAAAAATGAGTTTATATGAATAAACATTTTCCAAAGACATATAGATTGCCAACATATGCATGGCAAGTTGCTCATCACCACTGATCATTAGGAAAATGCAAATCAAAAACACAATGAAACATCATCTCATATCAGTTGGGATGTCTATTTTCAAGAAGACTAGAGATAATAGTATTGTCAAAGATGTGGAGAAAGAACTCTTGCGCATAGTTGTTGAGAATATGAATTGATGCAGTCACTATGGAAAACAGTCTGGTGGTTCCTCAAAAAATTAAAAATAGAACTACCATATGATCCAGCAATTACACTTTCAGGTTTATCTGAAGAAATAAAACTACTAACTTGAAAATATATATGACCCCTATTTTCACTACATTATTATTTACAATAGCCAAGATATGAAAATTACTTAATGTCTATTGATGGTATGCTATCCATACACACACACACACACACACACACATACATATATATACACACATATATTTACTATTCATATATATACTATTTTTATATATCTACTATTCATATATATGTACTATTTATATACATATATATGAATACTATTCAGTCATAAAGAATAAGATCTTGCCATTTGTGAAGAAAAATTGGATGGAACTTGATGGCATCATGATAAGTCACATAAGTCAGACAGAAAAAAATAAATACTGTATAATCTTAGGGTACCTAGTTGGCTCAGTCAGTTGAGCATCTGACTTTTGATGCTCAGATCATGATCTCAGTGTGGTGGGATCCAGTCCTGTGTTGGGCTCTGTGCTCAATGTGAATCCTGCTTGAGATTTTCTCTCTCCTTCTGCTCCTCCCCTGCTCATGCACTCTCTCTCTCTCTAAAATAAAGAAAAATAAATTATATTGTAACTATATATGATATTGGAAAGTTAACTAGACTTACTATGATCATTGTGCAATATATACAAGTATTGAGGGTGTTGTACATCTGAAACTAACATAATGTATGTTATACCTCAAAAAGAAAAAAAAAGACGCTTTATAAATTCAAAGAAAAAGAAAACTAAAAAAGAAAGAAACATAAGAACATGATCAATATAAAATATGTGAAAGAGTTTCATTTTGCAATATATCCCTTGGTAGTGCAACTAGGGATAAAGATTACACTAAACATAATGTTAAACAAAATAAGTCAGTCATAAAGACAACTATCATATGATTTCACTCATATGTAGAATTTAAGAAAGAAAACAAAAGAGCAAAGGAAAAATAAGAAAGAGACAAACCAAGAAACAGAATAACTATAGAGAACAAACTCTATAGGTAAGTGGGGGATGGGTGAAAGAGAGGATGGGAATTAAGAGTACACTTATCATGATGAGCACTGAGTAATGTATAGAATTGTCGAGTCACTATATTGCACACCTGAAACAATAAAACACTGTAAGTCAACTATACAGGAATTACAATAAAAAACTTACACAATAATTTTGTGACCTGATAGAGGTGTAAGCTAACTCTACAGTGATAATCAGGTTGCAAGGTATACATGTATCAAATACATAGTACAGTTCAAACTTATTTGTCAATTATATCTCAAAAATAAATTAAAAAATATTTTTTAAAAATAGTACACTCAAAATAAATTGGAAGTTTATTAGTAGGATTAAGGTAGTAAAAAAGATGAAAGATAATTAAAATGTTACATTTTAGGTACTTGAAAGATCTGTTGGACTTAGGGAAGTGTTAGTTCATGCCAATTGTGAAAAAAACTGAAATTGAAGAGGAAATAGTAATGAAAAATAAAACTTTTATTATGTGTGGAACAAATTTATTTTTCTCAAATATAACCTTCTGTTTTGTTACCATGCCCATAGATATTGGTCTAAAAAAAAAAAGAAAAAGAAAAGAAAAAGAAAAGCCAAGAATTTAATTAAGATCAACTGCGGCACATAATTGTGCCGTAATAGCAACATTCAGAAAAGATGGTGGCTCCACAATATATATCAAAGTTTTGTATAAAGGAAAGACATAAAAACATACTCTTTAATATAAACATTAGACAGATATGTCGAAAAAGGTCTGTTGAATCAGGGAGAGCACTGTTTCAAATCATTCCTAAAGGAGATAATACTTTTTCTGAAAATCAAAAAAGGATTTTTAAATATTAATGAAAGCCTTTCTAGAAAATAAGTCATAGGGGATTCCTGGATGGCTCAGCGGTTCCGCCTGGGGTGTGATCCTGAAGACCGGGATCGAGTCCCACGTCGGACTCCCTGCATGGAGCCTGCTTCTCCCTCTGCCTGCGTCTCTGCCTCTCTCTCTCTGTGTCTCTCATGAATAAATAGATAAAATCTTTGGAAGAAAATAAATCATAAATTTGAAATTATTGAAATTATTCAAAATTTCTGAATATTTTTCTATCTCCAATTTCCTTGCCACAGAGATTATTCAAAGGTTACTAAAAACTTTATGTTGATTTCTGCTTCCACAAAGTTGGAGTAGCCTCTTTCAGATAATCACCTATACAATTACAAAGTCTGGATATAGCCAAATGAACAAAATGGGAAAGAAGGCGGCAACTGGCTATGGAACTCAGGACTTGAGAAACAAACAACATGGCAACAAGTTCCCTGGTTTCTTCACTGTTTTCCTGTGTATCCAGGAAAGGGCCTCCAAACTGGAACAAGCACAGACCATAAAATAACAACAAAACAAAATCGAAAAAAAAAAATCTTTTTTTAAAAAAGATGCAGAGAGCCTGATGTGGGACTCGATCCCAGGACTCCAGGGTCACACCCTGGGCCAAAGACAGACGTTCAACCACTGAGCCACCAGTGGGCCCAAAATAAAAAAAAAAAAAAATCTTATCTACCCAAGACAAAGACCTGGGAAAAGGGTAGCACACAACAAAACATACTGTGACCAACACCCAGCCTACTCTCCAGCCTCACACCAATAGGACAAATGCACCCCACAGTCCAAGGCTTCAACAGGGCTGAGGGAGAAGCTGATCTTCCACAACACCTCTCTGTCCCAAGAAAGCAGTTGGCACTTTCCCAAACTCCCCAGGCTAGTATTAACATGATCCAGCAGCAAGCTGAGCCTTGACTCCCATGCAGCAGTCAAAAAAACTTGACATGGTGAGGTCATTTGGGAGCAGTCATTACATAGTATCATATCTACAACATATTAAGACTATAAATTTTTAAAAATGAAAAAAGGCAGTAGAAAAAAATCAAATAGAATAATGGGGGAGACAAACTGGCCCTTCATAAAAGAAAATAATTGAATTGAATTGAAAATAAAAAATATTGTATATATTTAAAGCACACGGGTTGGTCTTTTGATATAAGTATACCTTTTTTAAAGATTAGCACACTCAAGCACATTAACATATCCATCAGCCCTTCTAGTCATCATTTGTGTGTGTGTTGAGAACACTTAAGATTTATTTTCTTAGTAATTTCAAGTATACATTAACTGTAGTTACCATGCTGTCATTGGATCCCCAGAACTTATTCATAACTGAAAGTTTGTACATTGGTCCAATATTATTTGAGTTAAACTGCTAATAGTAGATATTGTCATTTTCCTAATATCCAAGGGGAATGAAGCTAATATTTCAGCATGAAATATGTTTGTTATATGATTAGAATATTTGTAAATTACATATCAAAGAATTATTTTTGAAAACTGAAAAGTTTTCTGCTGCACACAGGGCCTTGCTTATCCCTTGGGAGACTGCACTTTAATTCTTCTACTGAGTTTTGCTAACATGAGTATTAGTTGTGTCACTTTCATTTAGTGCACCCTCTATTTCTGGGACTTACTATTTTGCCTGCTGCATTCCAAGTTATTTTTCATCGATTGCCAGATACTATGTTTTGTTTCTGTTTGTTTGGTGCTGGCTATTAGGTATTCCTACAAAAAATTAAGCTATATTAAAGTACATAGTTTAGTTACTTGGGAGAAGTTATACACATTTTGGTCTTACTTTTAAGATTTGAGGAGCCTGGAGCAGTTCTTAGTCTAGGACCAATTATTATTACTTTTTACTCTGGCCGGATGTCGCTGGGTACTCTACCTAATGTGTAAATACTGAAGTTTTCATTCTAAGTGGTAGAAATAATCATCATTTTAAGAACTGTGTTAGCAACAGGTACTGCTACCTCTGATCTTTTTGATTACTGTTTCTTCAAAAATTCCTCACACCCATGGGTTAAACTGCACCAACTCTAGTCTACAGAGAACTTTAGCATCCTCTAGTTTTAGGATTCTCTCTCTTTTCAGGATTCTGCCTGGGAAATCCTGCTGTCATGGCCTCTCTGGCACCTCTCCTTAACCCAAGGAGTCTACCAAGCTTTGCCTGAATTCCCTCAACCAACATGCCCCAGCTTCATTTCCTAGAAACACAGCAGGCAGTAAACTGGGACAATCATACTTAAGCATTTGCTTCTCTTCTCAGTAATCACTCTTCTTTGTTGCCACCTCTCCATTGTCTTATAGCTGTTGTTTCATATATTTTATCCATTTTGGAAATGTTTAACACAGTAGTAAATTCTTGTTACTTTGACCTTAGTCAGAAGTAAAAGCTATTTATTTACTTTTTAAAAAGTGTTTATCTTGAAATAATTACAGATTCACAGAAAGTTGCAAAGATAATAAAAAGATGTCCTGCTCCTTCACTCAGTTTCCCCCATTGCTTACATCTTACATTATTATAATACAATATAAAAACCAGGAAACTGATGTTTTCACAATATTTATATATAGAGTTGTGAGATGAGCATCATGAATCAAGATATAGAATTATTCCATCACCATACCAGCTCCTTTTGAGTCATACAACCCTCTTCAACTCTATTATCCCTATCCAGTAACAATAGCCCGATCTCCATGCCAATAATTTTGCTATTCTAAGAATGTTATATAAATTGGATTATACACATCTGATCTTTTGATTTTTATTTTATTCACTTAATGTAATAGCCTTAAGATTAATCCAAGTTTTTGAGTGAATAGCTCATTCCTTTTTGTTGCTGAGTAGAATTTCATATGAATGTACCATAGTGTAGCTATCACCTAATGGGAAGCAGTTCTACTTATTTTATTGAAATGTCTCTTCATATATTCTGCTTATTTTCAGATTGGATTGCTGGGCTTTTGCTATTCTTTATACATAATAGTTACATGTTTGTGTTAGATTCATGGTTTACAAACATCTCTTTTCAATTTGTATGGTTTTCTTTATCTTCTTAATATTTTTTTTATTTTTTTTTATTTTTTTATGATAGTCACAGAGAGAGAGAGAGAGGCAGAGACACAGGCAGAGGGAGAAGCAGGCTCCATGCACCGGGAGCCCGATGTGGGATTCGATCCCGGGTCGCCAGGATCACACCCTGGGCCAAAGGGAGGCGCCAAACCGCTGCGCCACCCAGGGATCCCTTTATCTTCTTAATAAATAAATGCTTAATAGATAAATGTTTTGCCAAAGAGGCAAAAGTTTTTAATCTTGATGAAGTCTGGTGTATAGATTTTTTATTTTATGGTTCATGCATTTCTACCATGCTAAGATATGATACTCACCAAGTTCTAAGTTCAGAAGGTTTTCTCCCATATTATCTTCTAAAAGTTTTATAGTTTTTCTTAATTTTTCATTGAATCCATTTTAAATTAATTTTTCCATAGATGTGAGCATTAGATTGAAGTTGTTTTATTTTTGGCCTATAAATAGTCAAATTTTATAATACCCTTTGTTGAAAAGCAATCATTCCTCCATTACATTTCTTTTTATTTATTTATTTTTAGAGATTTTATTATTTATTCATGATAGACACACACACAGAGAGAGAGAGAGAGAGAGAGAGAGAGAGAGAGAGGCAGAAACAGGCAGAGGGAGAAGCAGGCTCCACGCAGGGAGCCCGATGTGGGACTCCATCCCGGATTTCAGGACCATACCCTGAGCCGAAGGCAGACGCTCAACTGCTGAGCCACCCAGGCATCCCTACATTTCTTTTTAACCTTTGTCAAAATCAGTGGTCATATTTGTGTAGGTCTACTTCTGGCTTTTCTATTTTGTTCAAATAATCTAGGTATCTATCCCTCTACCAGTACCACTGAGTATATATTACTGAGACTCTAATGTAGTTCTTAATATTAGGTAGCTTAATTCCTCCTTTATTTTTTTTTAAATTAGCTCCATGAACATGGAATTTTCCTCCATTTATTTAGATCTTATTTGGTTACTCCTTTTTGTATTGTGTGATTTTCAGCATACAAGTTCTATGTATGTTCTCTGAGATTTACATCTAAGTATTTCAACTTTTTGAGAGGTCATAAACAATATGGCTTTTTCTTTTTAATTTTATTCATTTGTTCATGAGAGACACAAAGAGAAAGGCAGAGATATAGGCAGAGGGAGAAGCGAGCTCCATGCAGGGAACCCAGTGTGGGACTCGATTCTGGACCCAGGGATTACACCCTGAGCTGAAGGCAGACGCTTAACCACTTAGCCACCCAAGAATCCCAAAAATACTGAAAATTTAATTTTAACAAATCATGGGCTAATTGCAGGTATATAAATACAATTGATTTTTATACATTTATCTTATATCATGAGGCTTTGTTAAACTCAATAAATCTAGGGCAGCCCCGGTGGTGCAGCGGCTTTGGCAGTGCCTGCAGCCCGGGGTTTGATCCTGAGGACCCTGGATCGAGTTCCACGTCAGGCTCCCTGCATGGAGCCTGCTTCTCCCTCTGCCTGTGCCTCTGCCTCTCTCTTTCTCTCTCTCTCTCTCTGTGTGTGTCTCTATGAATGGATAAATAAAATCTTAAAAAAAAAACAATAAATCTAGGATTTTTTTAAATGCTTTGGGCTAACCTAAGTAGACCATCTTATTATTTGCATATATAACAGTTTAATTTCTTCCTTTCTAACATATATGCATTTTATGTTCTTTCCTTATTGTGTTCACTAGACCTTCCAGTATTATTTTGATTAACAGTATTGAGAGTAAGCACTCTTGCCTTCTTTTTTTACTATCAGGGAAAGCATTCAGCATTTCAACATTACATATGTTAGTTGTAGGTATTTGATATTTAACAAATTGATTTTCCTATTAATACCTTAAATAACTACATTGATTATTCATGGAAGACCAAAATGCATAATTAGTATTTTCTTTTTCTAATTCTTTCAAAGAAGCCACCCTTTTGACTCTGGTCATTTTAAAAGTTTGATACTGTGAACATTTTATAAGATTATCAGTATTGCATATTATAGCTAATTCATCTAACAGTAATAGCTTATGATTATTTAATCATAAGATTGAATCATAAGGAACAAAGTATAACAACGCATAGATAACAAAGAGGATGTAGGCTTAGCTATCTTGTATCACCTAAGCCTCTAACTTGAATTTAATTTCTTGTGTGAAATAATTATACTTCTTTTAATTTTTATCTCAAGGATTCTTCGTACTAGTAGAATGATTAATTTTGAATTATGAAATATAATTTTGTAAAATTAGATTGTTTCTTCCTCCTTACCAGAAAGACTTGACTACTGACCAGAAAGAAAAAGAGAGAGAGAGAGAGAGAGAGAGAGAGAGAAGAGAGAGATTAATCTAGTTACTTTGGTTACTATATTATATTTCTCCAAAAAACTATGAAGTTGAAGCCTTTTAAGACTTCTGTTTTAATATGAATATGCTATATTCGGTGTTTTATGTCACTATTATTGGCAGGGCAATATAGTGAAATTAATATATGCTAATTCCTTATATACATTGGATCAATTCTTTCAGCTTTTTCTTGTAGTACACAATGGAATATGACACCTGGAGATTATCTCCCCTTCTAGAACTAAAATGTGTATCCTTCATTTGTTTAAAGGCTTGGCAGACAAAAGCTCTCCACTAATTCCCTCTCTGGAACTTGCCTTTAGCTAAAGATAGTTCCCTGTCCAAAGAAGATCACAGATAATAACTCTAGTGCAGGGGCTAATGGTTGAGCTGGCTTGCCTAAAATCAAGATACTTCTTATTCAGCTCCTAAACTCCTCTTAGTATCTGCTGAAACACTGCTGTGATTACATCATTATTGAATTTCCTCTACCCAGTCCTGCTTCCCTCACTTTCCCACTGCAGTTAACATAAACAACAATCATAACTAACTTTCTACACACAAAGGGAATCTGAACAGCACATATGTGAATTATTCTTTACACAATAAAATTTTTCATCTTCCTCTAATGGCAGTAAAAAGTCACATATGAAAAAGTAACATAAGGTCAAATAGCTCCTAAGAAACTTAGTTCAGTCATGACCCATATATAAAGACAATAGAACAGAAATAATGTGAAATATCAAGAAATGAGAGGGCAAGGAAAAATAAATGCAGTATTATTCTGCCACAGGCAAATATATTTCATTAACCTCAAACTATGTATTAATTTAAAATACATTAACAATTGAACCACCTAGCGGGTTATCTACATAATGTCCACCAATAATTCCTTCCATACCTTTGTTCTTGTCCTGCTTGACCTATCAAGAACAAGAATTGATTCCCCTTCCATTGAACCAGAGCTATTTTAGACTTCTTTTGACCAACAGAATATGTGAAAATAACAATGTGTGACTTCAGTGCTCAGATATTAAGATGCTTAGAGTTTCCTGTCTTACCTGAGCATTCAGCTGTGATGTAAAGAATTCTAATTCCTTACAGGAGAGCAAACCATTTGTAGGAATGGCAGGGAGAAAGACAATTTAAGTAAAGAGAGAGGCCCAAACTATTCCAGCCATCCAGCAAGCAGTTGAGATGTCAGACATGAGAGTGGAGGCACATGTCCTCCAGGACCAATTGAGCCAGCCCAGCCAACGTCATATTAGAGGGAATACAAACCATCCATCCCTGACAACCTAGATCCAGGTGAAAAATTCTGGAGACAAATCACTGTTGTTTTGAACCAATGAGTTTGAGGTAGTTTGCTATGCATCAATAAATGAAACAACCACATGACCACATTGAAAATTACCTCAAATATCACAGCCTAATAACTAACTGAATAACCTTTATATTAAATGCAAACCGATAGATCTGTTTATTTAATATATAGTGTTTTTTGGGGATCCCTGGGTGGCTCAGCGGTTTAGCCCCTGCCTTTGGCCCAGGGCGCGATCCTGAAGTCCTGGGATCGAGTCCCACGTTGGGCTCCTGGCATGAAGCCTTCCTCTCCCTCCCCCTGTGTCTCTGCCTCTCTCTCTCTGTGTGTGTGTGTGTGTGTGTGTGTGTCTACCATGAATATATAAATAAATAAATCTTTAAATATATATATATATATATATAGGGGGGAGGGGCAAGATGGCGGAAGAGCAGGGTCCCCAAATCACCTGTCCCCACCAAATTACCTAGATAACCTTCAAATCATCCTGAAAATCTACGAATTCGGCCTGAGATGTAAAGAGAGACCAGCTGGAACGCTACAGTGAGAAGAGTTCGCGCTGCTATCCAGGTAGGAAGACGGGGAAGAAGAAATAAAGGAACAAAAGGCCTCCGAGGGGGAGGGGCCCGCGAGGAGCCGGGCTGAGGCCGGGGCGAGTGTCCCCAGGACAGGAGAGCCCCGTCCCGGAGGAGCAGGAGCTGCACCAACCTTCCCGGGTGGAAAGGCCTCGCAGGGAGGTGGAGCAGGACCCAGGAGGGCGGGGATGCCCTCGGGCTCCCGGGGACACTAACAGACACCTGCGCCCCGGGAGAGTGCTCCGAGCTCCCTAAGGGCTGCAGCGCGCACGGCGGGGCCGGAGCAGCTCGGAGGGGCTCGGGCGGCGGCTCCGCGGAGGGGGCTGCGGGGCGGGAGCGCGAATCCCACAGCGCAGGCCCCGGAGCACAGGGCGCCGGGACACAGCCCAGGATCCGGCCTCCCCCGGGACAGGCAGAGGCCGGGAGGGCCCAGGACAGCAAGGACGCTCCTGCCCCGAGCTGAGCACATCAGCGGCCCCGCCCCGGAGCCTCCAGGCCCTGCAGACGGAGAGCCCCGAAGTTACTGCGGGAGCTGACTCCAGGGCTCCAGAGCTGGCCGCTGCCACTGGGGTTGTTCCTCCTGGGGCCTCACCGGGTAAACAGGATAAACATTACTCACTGAGCCCTGCACCAGGCAGGGGGCTGAGCAGCTCCCCCAAGTACTAACACCTGAAAATCAGCACAACAGGCCCCTCCCCAGAAGACCAGCTAGACAGACAGGGGAAAAACAAATTACTGACCAAGGAGCACTGGAAAGTTCCAGGGGAAGTCAAGGGACTTAAAGTATACAGAATCAGAGGATACTCCCCTGTGTTGTTGTGTTGGTTTTTTTGTTTGTTTCTTTGTTTGTTTGTTTTTTTGCTCTTTGATTTCTGTTAGCTTCCCGCACCCCCTTTTTTTCTTTCTTTCTTTTTCTTTCTCTTTTTCTTCTCTTTTTTCTTTTTTCTTCCTTTTTTTCTTTTTTTTCTCTTTCTTTCCTTCTTTCTCTCCTCTCTTTTTCTCCTTTTCCCAATACAACTTTTTGGGCCACTCTGCACTGAGCAAAATGACTAGAAGGAAAACCTCACCTCAAAAGAAAGAATCAGAAACAGCCCTCTCTCCCACAGAGTTACAAAATCTGGATTACAATTCAATGTGAGAAAGTCAATTCAGAAGCACTATTATACAGCTACTGGTGGCTCTAGAAAAAAGCATAAAGGATTCAAGAGACTTCATGACTGCAGAATTTAGATCTAATCAGGCAAGGATCCCTGGGTGGCACAGGGGTTTAGCGCCTGCCTTTGGCCCAGGGCGCGATCCTGGAGACCTGGGATTGAATCCCACGTCGGGCTCCCAGTGCATGGAGCCTGCTTCTCCCTCTGCCTGTGTCTCTGCCTCTCTCTCTCTCTCTCTCTCTCTCTCTCTCTGTGTGTGTGTGACAATCATAAATAAAAAAATTAAAAATATATTAAAAAAAAGATCTAATCAGGCAAAAATTAAAAATCAATTGAATGAGATGGAATCCAGTCCTAACGAGAGGGTTAACGAGGTGGAAGAACGAGTGAGTGACATAGAAGACAAGTTGATGGAAAAGAGGGAAACTGAAGAAAAAAGAGACAAACAATTAAAAGATCATGAGGATAGATTAAGGGAAATAAACGACAGCCTGAGGAAGAAAACCCTACGTTTAATTGGGGTTCCCGAGGGCGCCGAAAGGAACAGAGGGCCAGAATATGTATTTGAACAAATCCTAGCTGAAAACTTTCCCAATCTGGGAAGGGAAACAGGCATTCAGATCCAGGAAATAGAGAGATCCCCCCCTAAAATCAATAAAAACCATTCAACACCTCGACATTTAATAGTGAAGCTTGCAAATTCCAAAGATAAAGAGAAGATCCTTAAAGCAGCAAGAGACAAGAAGTCCCTGACTTTCATGGGGAGGAATATTAGGGTAACAGCAGACCTCTCCACAGAGACCTGGCAGGCCAGAAAGGGCTGGCAGGATATATTCAGGGTCCTAAATGAGAAGAACATGCAACCAAGAATACTTTATCCAGCAAGGCTCTCATACAGAATAGAAGGAGAGATAAAGAGCTTCCAAGACAGGCAGGACCTGAAAGAATATGTGACCTCCAAACCAGCTCTGCAAGAAATTTTAAGGGGGACTCTTAAAATTGCCCTTTAAGAAGAAGTTCAATGGAACAATCCACAGAAACAGGGACTGAATAGATATCATGGTGACACTAAACTCGTAACTTTCAATAGTAACTCTGAACGTGAACGGCTTAATGACCGCATCAAAAGGCGCAGGGTGTCAGACTGGATAAAAAAGCAGAACCCATCTATTTGCTGTCTACAAGAGACTAATTTTAGACATAAGGACACCTACAGCCTGAAAACAAAAGGTTGGAGAACCATTTACCATTCAAATGGTCCTCAAAAGAAAGCAGGGGTAGCCATCCTTATATCAGATAAACTAAAATTTACCCCGAAGACTGTAGTGAGAGAAGAAGAGGGACACTATCTCATACTTAAAGGTTCTATCCAACAAGAGGACTTAACAATCCTCAATATATATGCCCCGAATGTGGGAGCTGCCAAATATTTAAATCAATTAATAACCAAAATTAAGGCATACTTAGATAATAATACACTTATACTTGGTCACTTGAATCTAGCACTTTCTACACTCCATAGGTCTTCTAAACACAACATATCCAAAGAAACGAGAGCTTGAAATGATACACTGGACCAGATGGATTTCACAGATATCTACAGAACTTTACATCCAAACTCAACTGAATACACATTCTTCTCAAGTGCACATGGAACTTTCTCCAGAATAGACCACATACTGGGTCACAAATCGGGTCTGAACCGATACCAAAAGATTGGGATCGTCCCCTGCATATTCTCATACCATAATGCCTTGAAATTAGAACTAAATCACAAGAAGTTTGGAAGGACCTCAAACACGTGGAGATTAAGGACCATCTTGCTAAAAGATGAAAGGGTCAACCAGGAAATTAAGGAAGAATTAAAAAGATTCATGGAAACTAATGAAAATGAAGATACAACCATTCAAGATCTTTGGGATACAGAAAAAGCAGGCCTGAGGGGGAAATACAAGCATCCATTCAAAAACTGGAAAGAACTCAAATACAAAAGCTAACCTTACACCTAAAGGAGCTAGAGAAAAAACAGCAAATAGATCCTACACACAGCAGAAGAAGAGAGTTAATAAAGATTCGAGCAGAACTCAACAAAATCAAGACCAGAAGAACTGTGGAACAGATCAACAGAACCAGGAGTTGGTTCTTTGAAAGAATTAATGAGATAGATAAACCATTAGCCAGCCTTATTAAAAAGAAGAGAGAGAAGACTCAAATTAATAAAATCATGAATGAGAAAGGAGAGATCACTACCAACACCAAGGAAATACAAATGATTTTAAAAACATATTATGAACAGCTCTACGCCAATAAATTAGGCAATCTAGAAGAAATGGACGCATTTCTGGAAAGCCACAAATTACCAAAACTGGATCAGGAAGAAATAGAAAACCTGAACAGGCCAATATCCAGGGAGGAAATTGAGGCAGTCCTCAAAAACCTCCCAAGACACAAGAGTCCAGGGCCAGATGGCTTCCCTGGGGAATTCTATCAAGCGTTTAAAGAAGAAATCATACCTATTCTACTAAAGCTGTTTGGAAAGATAGAAAGAGATGGAGTACTTCCAAATTCGTTCTATGAGGCCAGCATCACCTTAATTCCAAAACCAGACAGAGACCCCACCAAAAAGGAGAATTATAGACCAATATCCCTGATGAACATGGATGCAAAAATTCTCAACAAGATACTAGCCAATAGGATCCAACAACACATTAAGAAAATTATTCACCATGACCAAGTAGGATTTATTCCCAGGACACAAGGCTGGTTCAACACTCGTAAAACAATCAATGTGATTCATCACATCAGCAAGAGAAAAACCAAGAACCATATGATCCTCTCATTAGATGCAGAGAAAGCATTTGACAAAATACAGCATCCATTCCTGATCAAAACTCTTCAGAGTGTAGGGATAGAGGGAACATTCCTCAATATCTTAAAAGCCATCTATGAAAAGCCCACAGCAAGTGGGAGCTGTGGAGCCTTTCCCCTAAGATCAGTAACAACACAGGGATGTCCACTCTCACCACTGCTATTCAACATAGTACTGGAAGTCCTAGCCTCAGCAATCAGACAAAAAAAAGGCATTTAAGGCATTCAAATGGGCAAAGAAGAAGTCAAACTCTCCCTCTTCTCAGATGACATGATACTCTACATAGAAAACCCAAAAGTGTCCACCCCAAGATTGCTAGAACTCATACAGCAATTTGTCAGCGTGGCAGGATACAAAATCAATGCCCAGAAGTCAGTGGCATTTCTATATACTAACAATGAGACTGAAGAAAGAGAAATTAAGGAGTCAATCCCATTTACAATTGCACCCAAAAGCATAAGATACCTAGTAATAAACCTAACCAAAGAGGTGAAGGATCTATACCCTAAAAACTATAGAACCCTTCTGAAAGAAATTGAGGAAGACACAAAGAGATGGAAAAATATTCCATGCTCATGGATTGGCAGAATTAATATTGTGAAAATGTCAATGTTACCCAGGGCAATTTACACGTTTAATGCAATCCCTATCAAAATACCATGGACTTTCTTCAGAGACTTAGAACAAATTATTTTAAGATTTGTGTGGAATCAGAAAAGACCCCTAATAGCCAGGGGAATTTTAAAAAGAAAACCATATCTGGGGGCATCACAATGCCAGATTTCAGGTTGTACTACAAAGCTGTGGTCATCAAGACAGTGTGGTACTGGCACAAAAACAGACACATAGATCAATGGAACAGAATAGAGAACCCAGAAGTGGACCCTGAACTTTATGGTCAACTAATATTCGATAAAGGAGGAAAGACGATCCACTGGAAGAAAGACAGTCTCTTCAATAAATGGTGCTGGGAAAATGGGACATCCACATGCAGAAGAATGAAACTAGACCACTCTCTTGCACCATACACAAAGATAAACTCAACATCGATGAAAGTTCTAAATGTGAGACAAGATTCCATCAAAATCCTAGAGGAGAACACAGGCAACACCCTTTTTGAACTCGGCCACAGTAACTTCTTGCAAGATACATCCACGAAGGCAAAAGAAACAAAAGCAAAAATGAACTATTGGGCCTTCATCAAGATAAGAAGCTTTTGCACAGCAAAGGATACAGTCAACAAAACTCAAAGATAACCTACAGAATGGGAGAAGATATTTGCAAATGATGTATCAGATAAAGGGCTAGTTTCCAAGGTCTATAAAGAACTTATTAAACTCAACAGAAAAGAAACAAACAATCCAATCATGAAATGGGCAAAAGACATTAACAGATCTCACAGAGGAAGACACAGACATGGCCAACACGCATATGAGAAAATGCTCTGCATCACTTGCCATCAGGGAAATACAAATCAAAACCACAATGAGATACCACTTCACACCAGTGAGAATGGGGAACATTAACAAGGCAGGAAACCACAAATGTTGGAGAGGATGCGGAGAAAAGGGAACACTCTTACACTGTTGGTGGGTATGTGAACTGGTGCAGCCACTCTGGAAAACTCTGTGGAGGTTCATCAAAGAGTTAAAAATAGCCCTGCCCTACGACCCAGCAATTGCACTGCTGGGGATTTACCCCAAAGATGCAGATGCAATGAAACACCGGGACACCTGCACCCCGATGTTTCTAGCAGCAATGTCCACAATAGCCAAACTGTGGAAGGAGCCTCAGTGTCCATCGAAAGATGAATGGATAAAGAAGAAGTGGTTTATGTATACAATGGAATATTACTCAGCTATTAGAAAGGACAAATATCCACCATTTGCTTCAACGTGGATGGAACTGGAGGGTATTATGCTGAGTGAAGTAAGTCAGTCGGAGAAGGACAAACATTATATGGTCTCATTCATTTGGGGAATATAAATAATAGTAAAAGGGAATAGAAGAGAAGGGAGAAGAAATAGGTAGGAAATATCAGAAAGGGAGACAGAACATGAAGACTCCTAACTCTGGGAAAAGAACTAGGGGTGGTGGAAGGGGAGGCGGGTGAGGGTTGGGGGTGAATGGGTGACTGGCACTTAAGGGGACACTCGACGGGATGAGCACTGGGTGTTATTCTGTATGTTGGCAATTTGAACACCAATAAAAAAATAAATTATATATATATATATATATATATATATATATATATATAGTATTTTTCATTTCAAATAAACTATGGTGGAAAGGCATATAGCCCATTTATAAGATACTGAAAAACATTACTTTTCCACTAACAATATCCATAGATAATTTACAAAACACATACATTGCATGTTTTACATAGTAGCAGATATTTTTATTATTTATTCTATAGTGAAAAACTTCATGAGGTCATGACATGCTCTTTAAAAATTGATTTTACTTTTTTAATTTTTTAAAGATTTTATTTATTTATTTATGAGGGTACTTTTTTAATTTTGATCACTTATGAGAGGGATGCTAAGAAGGGAGTACGGAGTGTCTATTTCAACATTGGATAAAATTGGGAAAAAATAACAGTGGATACAATAGCATGGGACAAAGTAGTGCTTGTTTGGAAGAACATCAACAACCTGAATCAATCTATTTTTGATCCTCTCTATTCGGAAACCCCCAATTCATTTTCTCAGTCCCTCCCTCCCTCCTCTGCCTCAGCTCACTATTCCTAGCTGATGGTTTCCGCCTGATGTCGTTGATTTTTTACATCAGAGCAAATACATTAAGCTAGATTCTACTAGACTACAGCCAAAATAACACTCATAGAGTCCATCATTAATAGAAGGATATGCAGACAAATAGATGACTTTCAGAAAACAATGCCATAAGGCTGGCTGGCTGTGGGTCACATTCAGCTTTAGTCAGTTTCTACTTCAAGTCTTTGAATTTAAGTTATATATGGAGGGAAACATATCTTAGGCTTAAGAAAAACAAGTTAAACTTAAAGAATATGAGAATCCTGCGACTAGGATTTATTTCTGTTCTCTTTTTATTTTTCTTCTCATATTTTCCTAACTCCTCACCATCTGCAAAGACCTTATTTCTACATCAAGTACAGGGATTTTGTCATCAATAGCAACAGCATATCTGTCCTACTTTTCTGTTTTCTTTTTTTTTATCCTTTACTGCTTTATTCTTTCCCAACCTTTCAATTTATTTATGTAGAGCACCCATATTAATTGAATTACTAAAATAACTTTGAAATTTAAAGGGATAGCATAAAACATTTTAAATGTTCATGTTAATCAATAATTGCTTATTTTCCCATCAATTTAAGGTCTTAAAAATAAATCATTTGTGAACAAAATGATGTTCTTTGAGCATCTTAACATTACTAGGAATTATTATATTGAAACAGAAAGCTCACATTTTAAAAAGAAGATAATACTGTATAACATCCATTTGGAAGGATTTTTTTGCATTCTTTTAGTGAAATTGGAAGGGCGGGCATGATGAATGTCCATAAGTAAGATGAAAGCCCAAGATAAAAATATAAAGAAAATTTTCTACTTGTTCAAGCAATAAAACACAAAAAGAAAAAAAAGATGCTCACTAATACTGACCCCAAATATATCTTTTATAGGTTACATAATAGCTGAATGTTTACTACATATTTTCTCTCAGGAAATCCCCATGGCACTTTTAATATCTGTCTTGTCTTTTTTGTTTTATTAAGAATTTTCAAAAGACTTATTCACAAGCATCTGGCTTATTTTCTAACTTTTCTGAAAATGCAAACAGGGAGGTAAATGTAATCTTCACAACTTATTCCACATTACTTTTTTTAGACAGACATTTCATTTAAAAATGTTACAATAGATTAAGACAATACCAAAACATTCTCAACATTTATATCACAAAGCACTGTATTCTAAATATATGGTTGGTTAACATAATTCCAATATGAGCATTATTTATACTTTCATTTAGTGAGAAATTTTTTATGGTAGGAATTATATTCTACACATCACATATGTTACCTGCAAATTCATATACGAATCCAACAAAGTAAATTTATTATCCCCATTTTGGAAATGTGTAGTACATAGTTCAAGTGGTTAGATAGCATACTATGGCCATACAACTAATTAGTATTAAAACCCATACTTTGTCTAGTGAGGGGAAAAAAAAAAAACAAAAACAAAACCTCTAACTGGGAAACATTTTACTTGGTCTCTTTCAACTCACATTTGATCTTCTGACTCCCAAGAAAATATGATGTTCACTCTTTAACCTTGAAACTCCAGAACTCCAGATCACAATGCTGTGATCCTGAAATTAATGCTGGGGGTGGTCTGGAAAAATCACTTGAAATATTTGTAAGCACTAAAAATTTCTCTTGACTTAAGCTGATCATCTGAAAACAGGACAAGTACATGCTGGATGATTATCACTTAGATTGTATCCTTGTTCTTGATTTCTTTAGATTCTATGCCTCAATGTGGGTCCTTCAAACATCAGTTGATGATTTGACTATCCATTCAAGTTTGAGAACCAGACATAAAATTGCTACTTGGCAAGAGTGTGTATGTGTGTGTGTGTGTGTGTGTGTGTTGTACATACACCAGCATGTAATCACTGACTTGTGGATTTCACATTACAATAAAGAAATGACCTCCCTCTCCTGATCATTCACTCATTCTCTTGATCTCAATCTCCTTTTGTCTGCCTCTTCCATGGGCAGATTACCAGGAGTCTGAAGATTCCAATTTGTGAAACTGATGTAAAGAACTTCTTATTCATCCTACTTCACAGGGGTTAGGCAAGAGTGAAAATGAAGAAAGGAATCTTAGACATAAGAATATTTTTAACACTCAATTGCACTGGCCTCAGAAGATGCACATTTACAAAACTAAGCATAATATATATGGCATATGTACACCATTTCACAAGACTCTAAAAATCCATATTATAGAATATAATCACTGCTCCCTAAGTAATTTTAAACAGAAAATTTATTATATACCAAAGTATGAATCTATAAATTGTTATATAACATTTAATATTGATTGCTGTAAAAATACATTCTAGTAATTTTCATTGAAAATAACAATATAGGGGATCCCTGGGTGGCTCGGTGGTTTGGCACCTGTCTTCAGCCCAGGGCACGATCTTGGAGTTCCGGGATGGAGTCCCGCATCGGCTCCCTGCCTGCTTCTCCCTCTGCCTGTGTCTCTGCCTCTCTGTCTCTCTGTGTCTCTCATGAATAAATATTTTTTTAAAAAAGAAAATAACAATATGTGTGATTTTGTACTGTTTTATTCAACATGTGAAATCAACTTAAGCAGCTATTATATCAGTGACTGTCTCATGGGATTTGTCCTTTGTATTAATTGCTAGAAAAGATAATGTAGGTTTTAATATATCATATGTGTCATTTTGTTTTGTTTTATAAGCAGCTGAGAAATCCTTGGCAAATTACTTTCCATCTCTGAGAATTTATTTCATCAGTAAAATGAAGATAATAATACCTACTTCATGGTATTCCTTTGAGAATGAACTGAGATAATATAACATCCTTTGCACTTTGCCTGGCTTACAAAAACTAGCTTTAATTTTTATTACTGTCTAAGATTCAATTGACACCTCTATAGTAGTATGATGCTCCTTGGAAACTGTGTTCTTAACATCTGTGTATTTTTAACATGAGGTTTATTTTCTATATTTATACTTACTTATATTTCTATATTTTTTAGATTTATTTATTTATTTCAGAGAGAGAGAGAGAGTACACACGAGCAGAGTGAGGGGCAGAGGTGCCCATGACCTGAGCAGAAATCAAGAGTCAGATACTTAACTGGCTGAGCCACTCAGGTGCCCCCGTATTTCTATTTTATTGTAAACTACATTTCTCCAGTTTTATTTACCTCTATCTATTATTATGTAATTACCAACTACTTAGTAATATTTATTTCTACAATATTAGACACTGTGTAAATAAGTAGAATATCAATAAATACTTGTTAACTTCAGATTTTTATTTTCAGTTATATGATGTTCTATATTCAGAATTGTAAACACAAAATTTTCTAAAATAGACATTTTAGGTAAGACCAAGAATATGTTGTATAACAGAACACTCATTCCTTTTCTTCACTTCCATTATTAAACTCGTTTATCTTGGTGATTAGCTCTATTTTGGCAAGTAAATCAATGGGAAAACAGGATCTATAACATTTCAATTGTTAATCTATAACATTTCAATTTAAAGTGAGTTTATCAAATTTTTGTATACATTATACAAGAAAATGCAATATTTTCCATTTTATTTGAAAAATAATTTGTAAACATAGAGGTCAATTTTAGAATATTTACCCATAATATATTTAGATATAATTTAAAGATTAATTTATATTTTATTCAATTGAGTTTGAAATTTCCAAATCTATAACTATGTGATGTATTGAGATTTAAAATTCATTACCAAAGATATTATTAAATATTTTAATTAACATCTAAAACATTTGAAAAATGTTTTTCTGTGAACTACATTATAGTAGCAAAATATTGTACTTATGTTTTTGACAGTTCAGATATTAAACATTCTTTTAAATAGGCATGAGATAAGTGAGTTCTAATTAAACGCTGTATAACTTTTGATTCTTGCCATTTATTTATTGCAATAATAGCTGATTTGGAGAAGAGGGGAGTATGAGAAGACAAGATTCATAGTTACAGGGGCTTTATAATCCATTTTGTGTTCAAACTTACATATCTTAAACTTGAGGCAAAATAAGAGACATTATAAATGTGAAAAAAATAAAAAAATAAACGTGATTGAAGTATATAAGTTTCCTTGTTTCTCAAAGGTAACAAATTTTAAAAACTAATTTTATATGGGACACCTGGTTGGCTCAGCAATTGAGTATCTGCCTTTGACTCAGGGTATGATCCAGGATTCAGGATCTAGTCCCACATCAGGATCCTGTAAGGAGTCTGCTTTTCCCTCTGCCTATGTCTCTTCCTCTCTCTCTCTCTCTCTCTCTCTCTCTCTCTCTCTCTCTCTCTCATGAATAAATAAATAAAACCTTTAAAAAACTAATTTCATATTAAGGCTTGGATATAAGCATTTGTATTTAGCCCATGGGAGCCCTATAATTACGTTATTCTCATCTTACAGTTGAATGCCATAGGTTAGTTTAAAAGTAGTTGAGAAAACACAGCTATAAACCCCTGAAGTCTAAATTAAGACCTCATATCTTGAATATTACTCTGTTCTATACAAATAAAAATCAAGACTAAGAAGCAGCAACTCATTTGTTCTTGTTATAATTGTTCATTGTAATTCTTTTTTCATAAAGATTAAGGAACTGATTTGTTATTTTCTCTAACATCTATCACCACAACTCCTAGAAAATTAGATGAAAATTACTCCAGGTATAAATTATTCTTTGCTTTATCTTCATTTTATTTTCCATTATAAAAAAGAAATCTGGAACATAATCAAAAGCAGATTAAATATATAAATTAAGTCCAATATATTCTCTTTTCTATTTAATTCCAAGAAAATTGTGCCTTGCTTGAGCTACAGTGACATCTTGTGGCCCAAAATGTCTTGTTTAGTTTTCATATGTAAATTGTTCAAGTTTTCTACTTCTCTTCAGTTCTAGATTTTAAAGGAAGCAGCTTTCATTAGCATAGGTTCTGAACAATCACTGAATATTACACAAAGTATTAAATAGGGAAAAAAGAAAATTTGACAGTAAACATGTCCTAGGACCACAACTGACCTAATTTTCTTTCAAAACAGGTTCAATTACTTAAAGTATATTTTTAAATATTGAAAAAATATGTGGAATAAGTGAAGTCAACTTCATTCTAAATTTGATGGCGAGTATTCCCAATGATTTTATTCCCATCCATGTAATTAAAAAAGAATCAACTATTCAATTAATATGATTTTTTTCTCAATATCTGCATTTAAAAAGATATCTTCTATGATATATACATAATTTTTGCAATTTAGAAACTTTGTTTCCTTAGATGCATAATGACACGCTTATTGAAGTTTTATTTTCTCAAACCTCTCTTTTCTTCAATTATTTCAATATTTGCCAGATGGCTTCTGATTATTTTTAGAGTTCCCCAGGGTTTCATACTGAATGCACTGAATTACATCTTCAGATTTTTAACAGAAAACTCAAAAGCTCCTACTGCATATCTTATGGAAATATAATCATGAATTGAACAATATTTCTTGACCTGAATGCACAGATGACTGTGGTTTGTAAAGCTAATTTGTTAAGAAGTAAAATACTGGTGATATGTAGAACACTTGATATTCAAATTTAATGTAATATTCAAATAATTTTAGATATAATAAAATATCTAAACTCTATAAAGTGATTTTTTTATTTTTACATTTTTTTGAAAAGGAGAGTGGGGGGAGACAGAGGGACAGAGAGAGAGAGAGAGAATCTTAAGCAGGTTCCATGTTCAGTATGGAGCCCATTTAGGACTTGATCTTACAACCCTGAGATCATGACCTGAGCCAGATGCTTAACCCACTGAGCCACCAGGTGTCCCTAATAATGTGCATGTAAACCTATTCCTGCTATGTAGTCATTTAAGTTTTTAAAATTATTGGTTCATTATAATGGGTATGAATGAGGCAGTCCTCACAGCATTCACCATATTGCTATTTCCTATAATATTGTTACTGTGCTTTTTTTTAAAGACTTTATTGATTTATTCATGAGAGACACACACACACACAGAGGGAGAGAGAGGCAGAGACACAGGCAGAGGGAGAAGCAGGCTCCATGCAGGGAGCTCAACGTGGGACTCGATCCCAGGTCTCCAGGATCAGGCCCTGGGCTGAAGGCGGCGCTAAACCGCTAAGCCACCAGGGCTGCCTCAAGGTATTGTGCTTTAATTCAGGATTTCTCCTACCAATTTCAAAATGAGCACATTTTTTGATGACTAGATTTGTTTGATAGAAATGAGGTGATCGGTTTTACATTTATGGACTCTCATTGCAAAGATAAATATGGCAACACCAAAGCCTCTTTTTATGTGTCTTCTAAATGAGTATTACACAGGGCACCTGGCTGGTTCAATTGGTTAAGTGTCTGACTTCAGCTCAGATCATGACCTCAGGGTCCTGGCATAGAACCCCACATTGGGCTCCCTGCTCAGCCAGGAGCCTGCTTCTCTCCTCTGTCCCTCTTCCTCACCAACACCCCCCCACACTTGTGTGTGCTCTCTATTGCATGTTCTCTCTCTCTAATAAAATCTTAAAAAAAATAGAGCACTGTACAAGTATAGTGCCACTAGGTTGGTTACTGATAATTCTGGTACTTCTAATAGCTGAAGAAGTGTTTTTACCTTAGTATTTTCCAGATAATTTATAAGAATTAATCAAAAAGAAGGCCCTTATTTAGTGGGATGTTATTAATTTTAACATAAATCTAGGTTAAATTATAAATATCAAGTGATATAATATTGTTCTCACCATATCTATTTATTTCTCTTCGCTAGAATATTAGTAAATCTGCATGGGCATTGGCTAAGGTTCAGATAGGAAGCTAGTATTGCTTTTTATTATCCATAAAAATCTTTATTAAATGTTTTTAATATTCTCTATAAAGTTTGTGAATCAAGAGTTGTTCTTTGTGATTTCTGAAAAAATATGCAATCCATTATTTTTAAAATAATTATTACAACATAT
Organism: Nyctereutes procyonoides; assembly: GCF_905146905.1. Taxonomy (NCBI): domain Eukaryota; kingdom Metazoa; phylum Chordata; class Mammalia; order Carnivora; family Canidae; genus Nyctereutes; species Nyctereutes procyonoides. The sequence goes on from NW_026575130.1 coordinate 3,051,791, forward strand.
TTAAAGATGCATGTTAAGTAAATATTATAAATCCTTTCTGATAATATGAAAAGAAATGGAAACATCAAAAGTGTGTGCTTATTAGTAAATGGTTTATTTGAGGACTATTTTCATATAGCAAATGCCATTCTAAGAGAAATAGTAACCTTTGATGGCTCCAATGCTTTAGAAATATTGTACTTTTTTTGAGATCTTCATATATTATTAAAATTCTAGTTTAATAGATAAATAAGCTGAAATTAAGAGCTTAAGGTCACAGGGACTACATTTTTAAAGGTAGGATTCACTCAAGATGTTCCACCACAAAAGCTCATGTTCTTTCATCATAAAGCTTCTTCAATGTATTTAAATGTATAAAGTTAATTAAGGGAAATTCAGGTCAGTTTGAAAATTATCATACAGGTATTTTTAATAATAATGAATTATAATATCCTCATTTAAATAGGTCTTTGTGTGAACATTTACATATTTAGTCTTTTAAGTTCTCCTCTATGACATCTCAAATGCGACTAGACATTAAAAATATTACTTAATGTTATGTATTGGACACAGATGTGGGTATTTATTAAAAGGTTTTAAGGATATCTTTATTTCATAAAAAATAATTTCCAATTACATGAATACAACATAAATCATTCTCTATCTTATCTTTTTTGCAAATATTCTGTTAACATATATATTTGATTTCTCCTGTATTTTATTAAGAAGTTTTCTACTTTTATCTATGTTACCATAGTTTATATTCAATTCTGCTCAAGTATACACTCAATTCTTGTGTTTTAAAATTTTTGTGTTATAAAATCATAACAAAATTAGATTGATCTCAGGTGAAAAAAATGCATTAATGAGAAGTTTTTTCCTACTCTTTGAAATGTGCCTTGGAGAGCACCTCTGGTAGGGAATATATGCATACACAATTCTGTGTGTGTATGTGTGTGTGTGTATGTTTCATAGAGATTGAATGGTAATATGTGAGAAATAATAAAACAAATGTGAAAGCACATTAAAAATCAATGCATCAGGCTAAATGTAACAGTTATTCTCATGCGGAAAAAGTCAAACATCTTAATGAAAAAAATTTTGCATTTAAACTTTATGAAATTTATATCTTCCAAACTATATCTGGAATTTTTAAGAACAACACATTTAGGTATCAACATTTAACTTACATTCTTATGGCTATGCTTATGATCATACAACTGAAAAGTAAATACTGTAATGGAAAAAGAAATGATTTTATGATAAAAGAAAGAAAGGCTTAAAGCCAATACATTTCCTCTTGTAATAAAAAAAGAGTCCTCTATATAACAGAATGTGTAATGCTTTGTATGCAAATAAGAAAGTACTATTGAGCTGAGGAAAACATCTGTTAATTGATTTTATGGTCCAGTACACACAGTTCTAAGTGCCTTGATAATTTGGGGCAAAGACTTGGTTTTTCTTGTAGCATCTGGGTATTTCAGGCAAAAGCCATAAGTAGTGTTCTGTCTGAAAGACTTAGGAATCTACATCAGTCCAAATCTGGCTAACATTGAATTTTAGAGATTTACAAATAAAACTATCATATTTATATTTATGATTTTAAATTACTTAATTGTGACTTCTGTTTTGAAAATGAAAGACACTTGTTTGTACTTGTTTAGATTCTGAAGCACATTAGACAATATTAATTGTATCTCCCTTTCTGTATTTTATGCTGTAACATACTGGAAATAATACTGCTTTAGGCTCATAGGACTCTGATTTTAGTTTGCCACCAGTGTACTTATTTGGCCCTTAAAGTATTTCTGTATATGATTTCATGAGATGATGTCAGTGAATCAGTTAAAAAAAAAAGAAATTGTTAGTGCTCAATTTATATGGGTTAAACCAAAAGAAGTACAAGAGGGAAAAAAATATATTGTAACTTGACTTAGATCCAAAACTAACTTGAATCCAAACACCAAATGTGGATATATTTTGTTAGAACATTGTGGGTGTTTAGGCAGAGGAGGATGTAAAACAAATTGCTATTTTTTATTATAAAAATAATACAAGATCTAAGAAAAAAGCATATATGAGAACATAAGAAGAAATAAACAAGAAGTAATGATAAATATATGGAAATTTCATAAAAACCATTATTTTCTAAATTTAAAAATCTTGATAAATGGATTAATTTCTAGAGAAAATTAGACTTATCTAAAATTTTGTGAATAAAATAAATTTAATAAGCTAATTGTGAATAAGATATGATGGAATTATATTAAAATTTCCAAAATAAGATTATATTTAGTGTGAATGATTTCAACATTCATTAATACATTATCATATCTTCCCTATGTGATTTATTCCAGAGATCAAAAGAAAGTTGTATTGAATAAAACTAGCAAAATAATGGGGCATCTGGGTGGCTCATTTAGTTAAGCATCTGACTCTTGGCTTCTTTGGCTCAGGTCATGATCTCATGGTTGTGAACTTCACACTCAGCAGGGAACTTGCTTGAGATTTTCTGTAGCATACTCCCTCTGCCCCTCCCTGCTCTCTCTTTCTCTAAAATAAATAAATGAATCTTTTTAAAAACTAGCAAAATATTTTTGTTGTTGTTTTTTAGATTCCACATGCAAATGAAATCATATGGTATTTGTCTATGTATGACTAATTTCAGCATAAAAGTATTTGAGCATAATACTTATTTTAGCATTATACTCTCTAGATCCATCTATGTTGTCATAAATTGCATGATTCATATTTTTATGACTGAATAAGATTTCATTATGCGTGTGTAACATATTCTTTATCATATATATATATGATCATATCATATCATATCATATATATATATGGGATCATATCATATATATATATATATATATATATGGGACTCTTTATTCATCTATGAATAGAAACTTGGATATTTCTCTATTTGCCTGTTATAAATAATGCTGCAGTAAACAGAAGGGTGCATATATCTTTTACAATTAATATCTTCATTTTCTTTGGGTCAATACTCAGAAATAGAATTCTGGAATCAATGGTATTTCTATTTTTCATGTTTTGAGGAACCTCCTTTCCACAGTGGCTGCACCAATTACATTCTCACCAACAGTGCATGAGGGATCCCTTTTGCCCACATCTTCACTAACAATGATTTCTTTCTTTCTTTCTTCTTTCTTTCTTTCTTTCTTTCTTTCTTTCTTTCTTTCTTTCTTTCTTTTTTTCTTTCTTTCTTTTCTTTTTCTTTCTTTCTTTCTTTCTTTCTTTCTTTCTTTCTTTCTTTCTTTCTTTCTTTTCTTCTTTCTTCTTCTTTCTTTTTTTTTTTTTTGACACTAGCCATTCTGACCAGAGTGAGGTGATCTCACTGTGGTTTTATTTGTGTTTTCCTGATACTTAGTAATGTTGAGTGTCTTTGTGTCTGTTGGCTATCTGCACATCTTTGGAAAAATGTCTCTTCAGATTCTCTGCCCATGTTTTAATTGAATAGCTTGTTATTTGTTTTTGGTATTGAGTTGTATAAGTTCTTTATATATTTTTAAATTTTAACCCCTTATTGGATCTATCATTTCAAATACTTTTTCTCATTCAATAGATTAGCTTTTTTTTTTTTATGGTTTACTTTGCTGTACAAAACTTTTTTTTTTTTGGTGTAGTTTAAATACAGAGAACAAATGGGATGTGGAGGGGTGGGTAAAATAGGCAAAGCAAATTAAGAGGTACAAACTTCCAGTTACAAATAAGTCACAAAGCTGAAATATACAGCATAGGAGATATAGTCAACATTATAAATTCACATGGTAATAAATGGTGATTATACTTACTGTGGTGAGTATTGAGTAACTGTACAGAATTGTCACATCACTACTTAAATATCTGAAGCCAATATAATATTGAATGTCAATTACACTTCAAAGAAAGCTATCAAATTCTTTATTATAAACCCAATTAAATTACTTTAAAAAATTAAAACTCTTTTCTGTAAACTGTATATGAATAGCTATGGATATAATATTGAGAAACAAAATACTAGCTAATTTGGCAGAATGTTATATGATGTTAATCCACTAAAATAAAAGTTATTTAAATAATGCAAATAGACTGATCACTAATAAGAAATTAAATCAGTAATCAAAAACAAATCCCAACAAATAAAAGGTCAGCACCATATGACTTCACTAGTAAATTCTACCAAACATTCAAAGAAGAATTAATGTGAATTATTCTCAAACTCTTCCAGAAAATGAAGAGAAGACTTACAAACTCCTTTTTCAAGGTCAGCATTATCCTGGTATCAAAATCAGACAAAGGCACCACAAGAAAAGAAAATTACACACAATATCTCTGAGCATAGGTGCAAAAATCAACAAATATTAGCAAACCTAATTCAACAGTATATTAAAAGGGTCATTACCATGATCAAATAGGTTTATTCCAGGGATATAAGGATGGTTCAACATTGGCAAACCAATCAATATGATACACCATATTAACGAAATAAAGGATTATAATCATATGATCATCTCAATAGATGTGGAAAAAATATTTGACAATATTTACCATCTGATTATAATAAAAACTCTCACAAAGTGGGCAAAGATAGAATGTACATCAACATTATAAAGGTCATATATGACTGTAAAAATTGTTTAGTAGCTGAGAAACAAAGTAAAATTTAAAAGAAGAAGGTTGGAAATATATTCATTAAAATATAATACCTAATTCTTATTGAGGCATATTGTGGGACATAACATACAAATTTTAAGAATGGAGGGACTAATAAGGAATTTAAGAATGGGTCATTTAGTATAATAGTATCTCAAAATAACCTATGGACCATTTTATGTCCCTTAATAGATATTTTAATTAAAAAATTAAGGGCAATTGCTTATCTTACTATAATTATTTAATAGTTTTTAGAAAATTCTAGTCAATTAAATGAAAAAGAAAATATCAATATTTGAAATTTTGTTGGAAGCCTAAGACTTATAAACACAGCAATATAATAACAAAACTCTAGTAAGATATATAAGATAGAAGTCTAAAGAATAATAAATGTTTAAGTAATAGATTTTGGAAAACATAAGATGAAATCATTTCATTGAAAATGATGCAAAAACACCAAATTATTTTAAAATGTGTCTGTTACATGAAGAAAGCAAAGCAATTTACTAAATTTTTAAACAGAGTTGAGAAGAAAGGAGTGATATGTCATAGTCCTAAGGCAATTAACACTTAGAAAGATGTTAATTACAGAAGACTAATGTATGTATGGAATATGTCAGAAAAAGTTTAATTTTTTAAATAAAATATATGAAAGGAGAAAAAGTTAGGATATTATCAGGTGTGCAGAAGGGCGACCCTAATTCAAAGAACAAGCTGAAGAATCCATGTAAAAAGGACAATTTTTTAGCAGATATCTTGAATGGAAACAAATGCATTCTTAATTTAATCCTCTTCAACTCACTTACCTTAAAATAAAATTGTAGTAAGTATCTGAAGATAGAAGAAGCCTAAGAATATATAGCAAATGAAGGAAAAGGAATGAGAAAGAGACAAGATGAGAAGGAAAATTAAAATGGGAGTAATTTAGTAAGCAGAAAGGAAGTGGATAGGGTAGTTTGAAATTCATGAATATAAGGTGCAGACAGGAGTGTTAATGAATCAGGAAATGGCAAGTAAAGATCAGTTCTATGAAATACAACACTAAAGGGACGTCAGTCTGAGAAAAGTTACCAATTTCTTCTTGAAATTCTTCTAAAAAATAAAATGAAGGAATCTTTGTAAATAAAAAGGGAAATAAATACAGAATATTGAGATGATTTGAGAATTGCCGATGCAGTGGAAATCATTAGGGTGAAAAATAACGGGGAAATGTAAATAAAAATAAACAAAAACTGAAAAATTGGCAAGACAGCATATTTGTCCTAGAAAGGAGGAAAATGAGGAATTTTCTCAAATGACTGAATAAAAGGGAAATGTTAAAGAAGTGTAAGAGAGACCAAATAGAGTTTTATCTAATACATATTTCTTGATGGATGGCTTTAGGTATTTACTTAGTTTTGGACTAAAACATATATTTAATGAAATAGAATAATTTTCTAACAACAAAACTTTTAACAAATACATTGAATTTTGAAATATAATTCCACAATTATTATGTCTTTAATGACTGAAAAGACTAAAATTAACATGGCAACAAATCAAAAGTATTCTTGAGAAAAATGACAACCCAGCAATGATTAATTACTTTGTACTGATTTGTCATATTGGTAATGTGTCCAGGGATTAATGGTTAAAGCTTCAGACTCACTTAGAAAAGAATATTTCACCACAGATAAAGAGGAGAAATACATAAGAATAAGGTCATTTCATCAAGAATACTTAAGTGTGAATGCACATACAACACAGAATTACAAAGAAAGAAGAAGAAAAAGAAAAAAGAAAGAAGAAAGAAAGAAAGAAAGAAAGAAAGAAAGAAAGAAAGAAGAAAGAAAGAAAGAAAGAAAGAAGAAAGAAAGAAAGAAAGAAAGAAAGAAAGAAAGAAAGAAAAAAGAAAAGAAAGAAAGAAGAAAGGGAGAAAGGATGTTAAAACTGTAAATGGGAAGAATCTATAATTATGACTGAAAATTACATCCAAAGTCCACTCAGCATTTTTTGTACATATCAATCCAAGAAGTTGATTTTAAAATGTATATAGAAAAGCAAAAGAATTGGAATAAAACAAGCTCTAAAAAGAATAATTTAGGTATAAAACAATTGTTTGGGTAAGAACAAAGAAAAATATTGTACAACCCTTCACAAAATAATTTGTCAGTGGTATTATATAGTTACTTTGAGTACATAGTTTAAGACTTGGTATAGAGCTATAGTCAAGTCAACATGAAACAGAACAGATTACAAAGAAATAGAGTCACATTTAGAGACAATTGCTTTTTATTAAAGGGATCAAGGTAACTCAAAAGAGAAAAATGGCCACTTACATAAATATTATCAGAACAATTGGACTTCAATTTGTATAAAAATTAATCTCAATCAATATCTAACTTTATATAAATATGAACCAAAAATACTTAAATGTAAAACTAAAATGATAACATTTCTAGGATAAAACTTGAAAAATGCTTTGTGATCTTAAGATATGTAATATTTCTTAGGTAATATATAAAATGTACACTGTATAAATATGAATTTATCAAAATTAAAAGCAGCTATTCTCAGAAAAAAAAAGCATTTTACACAAATTAACACATATTCATGAGAAAAATTTTTAGAGAACAAGGAATAGAGAAGAAAATTCTCACCTTAATGAAGAGTAGCTAAAAACACCAAAACCCCTACAGTTAACATCTTACATAAAGTTGAAAGGCTGAATGCTTTCCCTCTAAGATCAGGGCCAAGGCAGGAATTTATAATCTACTCTAAACAAGTAAAATATTTAGGTAAAAACACAATATATGCAAGACTTCTATTCAAAAACTACAAAAACACTGATAAAAATAATTTAAAAAGATCTAAATGGAGACACATGCTATATTTATGTGAGATTACAATTAAAATGTCAATTCTCAAAAATAAAATAAAATGTCAATTCTCCCTAAATTAATACATTTTTAACACAATTTATATGAAAATTTCAGCAAGATTTTTGTAGAGGTTGACAAGATTTCTCTGAAATATACAGTGAAAGATAAAGGAACTTGAATACCTAATACGATTTTGAAGAAAAGAAAGAAGAGTGGGACAATTGAATCTATATGATTTGACATCTTATAACTATATCAGACTGTGAATTGTCGGTGGGGGGAGAGATATACAGTCAAAGATACAAAAGCAAATCAATGGATAGTGGATACTATTTTCAACAAATAATACTGTATTAACTGGATATTCATTGAACAAAAAAAATAAATAAATAAAAAATAAAAAGTGAGCCCCTACTTAAACCATATATTTCATACATAAAAAGAAAAACTCCAAATTATATATAGATTAAAACATAAACCTAAAAGACTTTTAGAAGGTAATATCAGAGAATATTTTCAAAACCTAGAGTTTGAGGGACACCTGGATGGCTCAGCGGTTGAGCGTCTGCCCTCGGCCCAGGGCATGAACCAGGAGTTCTGGAATCGATCAAGTCCCACATCGGGCTCCCTGCATGGAGCCTGCTTCTCCCTCTGTCCATGTCTCTGCCTCTCACTCTCTGTGTCTCTCATGAATAAATAAATAAAATCTCTAAAGAAAAAAAAAAACTAGAGTTTGGTAGCTATTACTTACATAGAACATCTTAATGAATTATCCATAAAAGGAAGATTTTTCTAAATTCTACTGCCTCAAAATGGATTTTTTTTTTCTTTTCAAAAGCCTATGCAAGAGGATGAAAAGACAAAGTACAGATTGGAAAAAAAAATATTTGCAAACCAAAAATCTGATGTAGGATTCATATCTGGAATAAAGAACTGTCAACCCTAACTTTTATTTTTTAAGATTATTTATTTATTTATTTATTTATTTATTTATTTATTTATTTATTTATGAGAGAGAGAGAGAGTGAGAGAGAGAGATTGAGAGAGAGAGAGAGGCAGAAACAGGTAGAGGGAGAGGCAGGCTCCATGCAGGGAAACTGACATGGGACTCAATCCCGGGTCTCCAGGATCATGACCTGGGCTGAAGGCGGCGCTAAACCACTGAACCACCCGGGCTGCCCCCTAACTTTTTTTTTAATCCAATTTTATACTCACTTCACAAAATGATTTGTCAGTTATTTACAAACATAAACTTATGGCTTATTTAAAAAAAAATACCTTGGGATGCCTGGATGGCTCAGTGGTTGAGCATCTGCCTTCAGCTCAGGGTGTGATCCCACAGTCCCAGAATCCAGTCCCACATCGGGCTCCCTGCATGGAGCCTGCTTCTTCCTCTGCCTCTCTCTGTCTCTCTCTGTGTCTCTCAGGAATAAGTAAATAAAATCTTAAAAAAAAAAAAAAACACTTATGTCCTAACAACTATAGATTTAAGTATTTACCCAAGATGTGGGGGCGGGGAGTTCTATTTCCAGAAGTGGAATTGCTAGATAATATAGTTACATTTTTAATCTTCTGAGAAACTTCCATACTATTTTCCATACTGGCTATCCAAATTAATATTCCCACCAACAGTGTGTGAGGTGTCCCTTTTAGCCACATCTTTGCCAACACTTGTTATTTTTAGTCTTTCTAATAACCATTCTAACAAGTGTGAGACAATATCTCATGGTGGTTTAGATTGCATTTCCCTGATTATTAATGATGTAGAGCATCTTTCATTGTACCTATGGATCTCTGTATGTCTTCTTTGGGGAAAAAAAAGTTCATTCACGTCTTCTACCAATTTTTTAATCAAATTGTTTGGGTTTTTTTTTTTTTTAGCTTTGTTTATTGAGTTGTATGAGTTCTTTATATATTTTGGTTATTAGCCCCTTATTAGATATATGATTTGCAAAGATTTTCTTCCATTCCATTTTGTTGATGATTTATTTTACTGTGCAGAAGGGTTTTAGCTTGATGTCATCTCATTTTATTTTTGCTTTTGTTGCTTTTTAACAATTTTTAATGCCCTCAATATTTTCTTTATTTCAACCACAATTATTTGTGGAACTTTTGTTAGAAAAGAATTGAAGCATATTTTAAAGCCCACTTTGCTCATGAATGCAGAAAACTAGTAACCCTCGGTTTTTATATTTCCTGCATGTGATCTCTATTTTATTCAGTATCTGATGGATGTGAGGATCACTTTCAGATCATGACAACTCTAAAGGCTCACATTTCATAGTTCTCTTGCAGGATCAGGCGAGACAATCCTTTGAAATTACACTATAGTTTAGTTTCTTCATTTTGCTAACCTGCTACCTCGCTACCTCTACTTTATTGATTTTCAATGGGAATATTTCCTTAAATAATTTTGAGGGAATATAATTGAAGACAGTTGGTACTGGAAAGGATCCAGGAAGTAAACATTAAAGATGAGATTTTTATTTTTTTTTCTTTTTATTTTTTTAGGATGAGATTTTTAAATTTTGATCAGCCATTAGCCAGATGACAGTAGGAAACAGATTTTTTATTGTTAAGAGGAATGATATTCTCCACATAGTGTATACAAATGGTAAAGCTAAATTGGGATGTGAAAGAAGTAAATGGAACTGCATGGATTTATGATACTTTTGGCATTCAAGGGATACAAAGTATGTGAATTATAAGAACTATGAGAGCAAGTGGTTGCGGAAAACACAACTTTGTGTGGAAGAAAATGATAGGTTCAACTAAGCCAGTAACCAAAATAAATGTAATAGTCAGAAGATCTTAGATCTGGTGAGAGACAAAAAAGATTATTCATAAATATAGTTATTATTTTGTACTTCTAGAAACTGTGAGAGCATGACTTGGAAAAAACCTTAGCAAAGTAGTGCCATAGAGAGGGGGAATGGGTAGCATACACGAAGGATGAGTAAAAGAGTGGTTGATAAGGGGGTACTCTTCCATAATTGAAGGGTTTAACAATGTAATATGGGCACCCAGAGCCAATCTTAAAAATGCTTTGGAGATGGCTACCCAGCAAGTGAAGAATATGAAGGGCTATAGTAAATTAGGTGATTTCTTAGTGTTGAACAAGGAATTAAAAGGCTTACAAGTAGTCATGCTAACAAGAAACTATTAGGGCATGGAAGATTCTTCCTTTACTAAGGAAATAAGAGAAATGTTGTTGTTTTGGTAAGGAAGGTTAATAGTTATCACTGAGAATCTGACACACTATTGTCTATTGCTGGTTGGAGCTAATAGTAAGAAATACTGTGGGTACATCTTTCTAGTATCAGTGTGGGTAACATATCTCAGATTGACATCATCTAACTACCAAAAAACAAGGCAAATGTAATTTGTAGGTAATCAACAGTATCCTAATGGCAAGTATAGGAGCATGATCTACAGAGTTATATTAGTATAGCTAATAAACAATGGCCTTCTTGGTGTAAGATACTACGTCAGCTCAAAAGACCATTGCTTTTTTTACATAATAAAAAAAATCAAGTGTGGATTAGTATAGTCATCCTATGGGCTGCCTCAGAGGAAAGTCAAAATCTTTCAAGCATCTTCCATCCTAAGCCAGTTCTGACACAAAACACATGAATAAAGAAAAGGTCATTTCCCCCTGGAGAAATCTTCAATGTCAGAGCAAATATAGCAATTGCTTTAGGCCTTTTCCAAAAGGCACTCTGCCCACTTTACATTGGTAAAATGGGAATTCTAATTTTTTTATAGCTATTAAAGTGTCTGAGCTAACCTTGGGCCCTGAATTAGAGTAGAACATAGGAAAAAAATGAATTCCTGGCCCTGGATGTCTATTGTGGATCAAATAGGCACACAGACACACCCAATGTTCAATCTTTTCTTAAAAGTATGATTGAGTTGGAAAGACTTAGAATTAACTGAAGTCTCATATTGGTTCTTTATCTTATGGAGTAAGAGCTATCATTGTAGCAAAGGCAAAGTGAAAGAGCCTGAAGAACCCCACTTGCAACAGCATATATACAAAAATAATAAAAAACAATACTACATTCTAAGAGGAGTGACAGAAAGTATATTAATGCAATTTTCAGACTAAACAGATGCAGAAACTGTGATCTTTCTTATGTTCTAATTTATTCACCACTCTGGCCCTGTGTGGGGAAATAAAGACACAACATAGCAATGTATATTTTTAAAAAAATCACTATATTCACAATTGCAGTTTCAATGCTGTATATGATATTCTTGGAATAAATCAGCATAACCTATGGTAAGGTATTTGGTGTGATACTGTTGATCTCATCAAAGCTTTTTATCTTCAAACCTATCAGGAAGGAAGATCAAAAACAGTGTGCATTCTCCTGGGATGGACAAATTTATTCATTTGTGCTCTTGCCACAGGGCTATGTTAATTCTCCATTTTGTCACAATAAAATCTGAGGAGAATTTAATTGTCTAGGCATTTTTGAGTGTTAATTGAACCATTATATTGATGACATCATGTTATTGCACCTGGAAGATAGGAGGTTAGAAGCATTCTGTATATTCTGGTAAAACAGTATGACAAAGGAAGTAAACCTTACAAAAATTCAAAATTCTGTTGCACTAATAAAATCTATGTTGATTGGGGGATCCCTGGGTGGCTCAGCATTTTAGTTCCTGCCTTTGGCCCAGTGTGGGATCCTGAAGTCCCAGGACTGGGTCCCACATCAGTCCCACCCTGCATAGTGCCTGCTTCTCCCTCTGCCTGTGTCTCTGCCTCTCTGTCTCTGTCTGTCTCTCTCTCTCTGTGTGTGTGTCTCTCATGAATAAATAAATTTTAAAAATCTTTTTAAAAAATCTATGTTGATTGGGAGGTCTGAGGCATGGCAGTTGACTTCTTCTAAAATAAGAACAATTATTGCAACACCAATTTTTTGAGACTAAGAAAGGGTGACTGAGATTAGAACACTTTGGGTTTTTTAGGAAGAACAAACCAACTTGGGAATACACTTTTAGTTCATTTATTGATCTACTTTGAAGGGTACCATTTTTTTTCTTTTATTCTTCTTTCTTTTGTTGTGTTTTTGTTTTTGTTTTGTCTAAGAGAAGGTTCTGCAGCAAGTATAGTCTGCACTACAGTGACACTGCCACTTTGACTATACATTGTAGTAAATATCATACAAAAGGAGGTAACGGTAGTATTATATAGTACACAACAGAGAACCACACATCAAATAACAATGAGACCAGAGCTCTCTGAGCTCTGGCTACTGTCATAGTGGCATATCTGTGATAGGACTTCCCCTAACAAGTCCGGAAGGACTTCTCAGAAGGTGACCTAGATTCTCTTATCTCTATAACTCTCTTTTCTTTCAGCAAATGCTCTCCCTCAGAATGCACTGATGGGTATATCCCTGTGACCAGTTGATGAAGTAAGGAAAAAAAAAAATAAAACCTAGCTATATGTGAGTAATGCCTCACTAAATTCCATATCTGAAACCAATTTTACCATATATGTTAACTAATCAGAACTTAAATAAAATCTTTAAAAAAAAAAAAAAGCGCCCCGGAACACCTGGGTGGCTCAGCAGTTAAAGTGCCTGGCGTGATCCTGGAGACCGGGGATCGAATGCCACGTCAGGCTCCCTGCATGGAACCTGCTTCTCCCTCTTCCTGTGTCTCTGCCTCTGTGTGTGTGTGTGTTCTCTCATGAATAAATAAATAAAATCTTAAAAAAAAATTAAAAATAAAAAAAATTTAAAAAGCACCCCAAACCTGGCTACTTTCCCTGTAAGTAAATTTTGCATGTTAGTTCAAGCCAAAACTTGATTGTTTGTATCCTAGAGCTCCATTCAAGGGCAACATCTAAAGACAATGATAAGAAAAAGTGTTCTCACTGCAGAGAACTTTAGTGGCCATTTACATTGTGGAGGGGCCAGTGATCTAAAGGCAATAATCAACGAGCTTTTTGTTCAAGGCTCTGCAAAAAGGTAAGGTTGGAGGCACTTTAGCACTCTTCCTAATGTCTCTTAACTAATGACTGGCTGTTTCAAAATTATTTTATAATTCACACAGTTCTCTTGCTTAGCTTTTGGACAGTTCTGAAACTAACAATACAAAAAGGCAATCTAATTGAATGGGATAAAATATTTGCAAATATAATCAATAACAGTTTACTATCCAAAATATATAAAGAGTTCACAAAACCCAATATCAAAACAAAACAAAATAAAACAAAACAAAAAATAATCCAATTTAAAAACAGGCAGAGGACCTCAACTGATGTTTTTCTGCAAAGATATACAGATGGCCAACAGACACATGAAAAGATGCTCAACATCAATAATCATCAGGGAAATGAAAAACAAAACCAGAATGAAGTATTACTTCCCACCTCTCAGAATAGCTAGTATCAAAAAGACAGAAAATAGCAGTGTTGGTGGAAATGCAAAATGGTACAACCTTTATAGGAAACAGTATGGAGATTTCTCAAAAGATTAAAGATAGAACCTACTCTATGACCCAGCAATTAAACTTCTGGGTATTTTTCTGAAGAAAACAGAAACATGAAGTTGAAAAGATATATGCACTCCTATGATTATTGCAGCATTATTTACAATAACCACAAAATGGAAGCAGCACAAGTATTCATTGATAGATGCATGAGTTAAGATGTGGAATATATGTACAATGAGATATTCATTATTCAGCTACTAAAAACAAAGAAGTCTTCTCATTTGCAACGACATGGTAGACCTAGAGGGTTTTGTGTTAAGTGATATAAGTCAGAGAAAGGCAAATACCGTGATTTCACTTATACATGAAATCTAAAAATAAAGGAACAACAAAACAAAACACACAGAGATATGAAGAACAATCTGGTGTTTGCCAGAGCAGAGGGAGATAGGGATATGAGCAAAATAAGGAAAGGAGATCAAAAGGCACAAACTTACAGTTATAAAATAAAGATGAGTGGGGATGCAATGTACAGCATAAGGAATGTAGCTAACAACATTGTAACTATTTTGTAAAGTGACATACAGAGAGTTGATTTATCATGGTGATCACTTTGTAATAATGTATATAAATGTTGAATCACTATATTGCACATCTAAAACTAATATAACAGGGCACCTGGTGGCTGAGTGATTGAGCATCTGTCTTTGGCTCAGGTCATGATCCCAGGGTCTGGGGATTGAATTATGCATCAGGCTCCCTATGGGGAGCCTGCTTCTCCCCCTGCCTAATCTCTGCCTTTCTCTCTGTGACTCTCATGAATAAATAGATAAAATCTCAAGAAAACAAAATAAAACCAATATAATATTATATCTCAATTTCATAAAAAATAAACAAACACTAAATATAAGAATAGAGAACATTTAGAAGAGAAATAACCAAACAGAAGTGAAAACAGAAATCAAGCCCAGAAGCAAATTTGACTATATATGAAAAAATCACATAGCACAGTGCCTTTGAATAACAGTGAAGCAAGAATAGTGATTCAATAAATGGTGCATAACAGAAAAATATATAAGCAAAAGTTTAAAATGTTTAGAAGAAAAACAAAACAGAAGCTCTAGACTTAAAAAGATAATGCTAAGGTACAAATGGCAAAAAGCCTAAACAGAGAATATTAATAAAATGCCTACTTTTCTATTATAAACTACTGGAGATAAGACATGAGGATCACAGAGTTAAGATGTTTGCAACATATGATATTAGAAATATATATGTAAATATATAAACATATACAGATATCAGGACAAACAACACAAACATACATATATGGTAACAATTCTAAAACTCAAAAAAGAAAACAGACAAAATGGTCTGAAGTCCTGAATAAACAAGAAAAAGAGAAATTTAGATAGATAATAATTTAAATATGTGTCAAGCCTCACTAGTAACAAGTAAACTGAAAATTAAAACTAAAGTGAGGCAATATTTTACACTTATAAAACTGACAAAACTTAATGTCTGTAAACATTAAGACACAATTTAGCAAAACGTACTAAAATTTAACATGTGCATAAATACACATACATTAAATACAAAAATCAGTCTTTAATTTATACATGCTAGTGTAACTCTCATACAGCATAAATGGGGAAATGTACTATTATAGTATAAATGACATTGTTTTAAACTTAAAAAAAAAAAAAAAACATTGTTTGGACCAAGATGGTGAAGTAGGAAGATCCTGAGCTCACTTCCTCCCATAGACATACCAAAACCGCAACTACACATAGAACTACTCTTTGAAAACAATCTAGAGACTAGCAGAACAGCTCAACCACAGACAAAGTCATAAAGAAAAAGCCACATTGAAACAGGCAGTAGGGGCAGAGAAGCAGTCAAGTTAGGACTCAAAGCCCATAAGGCAGTAAGCCACAAATAGGAGGGATATCACAAGTGTAAAGGTCCTTCTTGAAGAGCTAAAGCTTCAAATCCCACATCAGGCACCCACACCCTGGGGACCTGTACCAGGTAGATAAGCACTCATTATCTCTGGTTTTGAAAATCAGTGGCACTTAATTCCAGGAGAGATGGCAGAGTAAGAGAAATTGAAACTTCACTTTCACAGTCGATGCACAAACTCACTTTCTCT
This sequence comes from Nyctereutes procyonoides, assembly GCF_905146905.1. Taxonomy (NCBI): domain Eukaryota; kingdom Metazoa; phylum Chordata; class Mammalia; order Carnivora; family Canidae; genus Nyctereutes; species Nyctereutes procyonoides. Next base: position 3,067,892 of record NW_026575130.1, read on the forward strand.
GAGACCCAGAACAAAGGCAGCAGTCTGAAAAACACCAGGGCCATATATGGAAATTTATTGACTTATTTTAGGGCATGTGCAGAGGTGGGGGGGTGGATATCTAGGACTGGAAGTGCTAGAGGGTGTTTTTTTTTTTTTTTTAAACTTTCCTCCACCTATGTGATCCTGCACTGGTGAGCTCCATTTTTAGCACTCTCCATCTACCTTGCTAACAATGCTTACCCCAGTCTGGTGTTCCTCTACAGACCCACCCAGGCCAATCTTCCTGTTCTAGCAGGCAACCTGCAAAAGTGATTCCCACCATGCCACACCAGTAAAAACTGGTATACCTCCAAAGTGGCCCCCACCAAGGGGAACCACTCCAACTGCCAGTGTACCTACAATAGTCAGTCATGTCACACAGCCAGTCACTTCAGAGCCTGGCTTTACCCACCAGGACATTCACAACAGTCACAGCAAACCCACAACAGGGAGACAGATGCAGCCCACAAAGTGTATACTCCTGACCACCCTGGTCCTGATGACCAGGGTTACTGCACTTCTGGGCTTCACAGGATACCTTTTACATAAAGCCATTCCTTCAGTGACTGGGAGACGTGCTTGATCTACCTAATACATAGAAACAGAGAGTCAGGCAAAATGCAGAGAAGGAGAAATATGTTCCAAAAGAAAGAACAAGACAAACAACAACAACAAACTCAGAAAAAGAACAAAATGGAGATAAGCAATCTACCTGATAAAGAGCTCAGAGTAATAGTCTTAAAGATGCTCACTAAATCTGAGAGAAGAATGGCTGAACACATCCATTTAGAAGTTCAAAAAACAGAGAGAAAATGTAAGAAAGAACCTAGGAGAGCTAACAAATACAGTAACTGACATAAAAAATACACAAGAGGGAATCAACAACAGGTTAGATAATACAAAAGAGCAGGTCATTGATATGGAAGACAGAGTAGTAGAAATCACACAAACTGAACGGCGAAAGGGAAAATAAAAGAATTAAAAAATGAGGACAAGTTAAAGGACCTCTAGGACAACATCAAGCATAAAATTATTCGTAGTATAGGGGTCTCAAAAGGAAAAGAGAGAAAGAAAAGGGGTATCAAATATATTCAAATAAATAATAGAAAAATTTTCTAACCTGTAGAAACAAGTTGGGCAACTTAGAAGAAATGGATATATTCCTAGAAACATACAATATTCCAATATTGAATCATGAAGATCATGAAGAAATGAAAAATCTGAGCATACTGATTACTAATAATGAAACTGAGACAGTAGGCAGAAACTCCCAACAAACAAAATCCCGGGACCAGATGACATCACAGGTGAATTTTACCCAGGGTATAAAGAATATATAAACTTATCAAACTATTCCAAAAAATTAGAGAAGAAGATATGCTCCCAAAGTCCTTCTACAAAGCTAGTATTACCCTGATTTCAAAACCAGACAAACACACCACCAAAATAAATCGAAACAAAGCAAAACAAAATAGTACAGGTGAATGTCCCTGATGAACATAGATACAAGAAAAACCCAACAAAACGCTGGTGAGCCAAATTCAACAATACATTAAAAGGATCATACACCATGATCAGGTAGGAGTTATTCCAGGGATATAAGGATGTTTCAATGTTTGCAAATCAAGCAGTGTGATACACCACTTTAATGGAATGAAATTATCTGAATTATCTGATTATCTGAATAGGTGCAGAAAAAGCATTTGACAAAATTCAACATTCATTTATAATAAAAACTGTCAACAAAGTGGGCATAAAGTGAACATACCTCAATATAATAAAGACCATATATGACAAACCCAGGGCATATCATACTCCACAGTGAAAAACTAAAAGCTTTAGCTCTAAGAAGAATAACAAGAAAAATACATCCACTCTTGCCACTTTTATTCAACAATATACTGGAAGCTCAAGCTGCAGCAATCAGACAAGCAAATAAAGGTATCCAATTTGGTGAAGAAGTAAAATTGCCACTATTTGCAAAACACATGATACTCTATATAGAAAACCATAAAGAATACACAATAAAACTATTAAAATAAATGAATTCAGAAGTGCTGCAAGGTACAAAATAATATGCAGAAATCTGTTTTGCTCGTATATAATAATGAACTATCGACAAGGAAAATTAAGAAAATAAACCAATTTTCAATTGCACCACAAAGAATAAAATACTTAGGAATAAATTTAACCAAGAAAGTAAAAGACTTATAATCTGAAAACTATAAGACACTGATAAAACAAAAATTGATGATGACATAAATAAGGGGAAAGATATACCATTTTAATGAATTGAAAGAATTAATATTTTTATCCTGTCCATACTACCCAAAGGAATCGAGATTCAATGCAATCTCTATCAAAATTCAATGGCATTTTTTCACAGAACTAAAACAAATAATACTAAAATTTAGACAGAACCACAAAAGACCCTAAATAGCAAAAGCAATCTTGAGAAAGAAAAAAGCTGGAGTTGTCATGCTCAATGATTTCAAACTACACTATTAAGCTATAGTAATCAAGAGCATATGATATTGCCACAGAAGCACACACAGATATCAATTAAATAGAACTGAAAGCCCAGAAAAAAATTCATGTTTATATAATCAGTTAATCTATGACAAAAGAGGTAAAAATATATAATATGGAAAAGACAGTCTGTTCAATAAATGGTGTTGGGAAAACCAGACAGCTACATACAAAAGAATGAAACTAGACCACTTTCTTACTCCATATACAAAAAACCCACACCTCAAAATGGATTAAGCGCCTAAGTGTAAAACCTGAAATCATAAAACTCTTAAAACATAAGCAGTAAACTCTTCAACCTCAGTCTTAGCAATATATATATATATATATATATATATATATATATATATTTGGAACTGTCTCCTTAAGCAAGGTCAACAAAAACAAAAATATACAACTAGGGCTATATCAAACTATAAAACTTTTGCACAGAGAAGATAACTATCAGCAAAATAAAATGACAACTCACTAAATGGAAGGACATTTGAACATGAAATGTATCGGGTTAATATCCAAAATATATGAAGAACTCACATAACACAATACCAAAAAAAAAAAAAACAATTCAATTTAAAGATGAGCAGAGGACCTGAATGAACTGTCATTTTTCCAAAATGATATGCAGATGGCCAACAGACACATGAAGATGCTCAACATCACTAATCATCAGGAAAATGCAAATCAAAACCACAATGAGATCACTTCACACCTGTCGGAATGTCTAGTATCAAAAAGACAAGACATTATAAGTATTGGTGAGGATGTGGAAAAAAGGGACCCCTTGTGGCCTTTTGGTAGGAATGTTAAGTGATACAGCCCCTATAAAAACAGTATGGCAGATTCTCAAAAAATCAAAAGTAGAGGTACCATATGATCCAGGAGTTTCACTTTGGTATTTTTCCAAAGAAAACAAAATATTAATTTGAAAGATTTATGCATTCCTATGTTCACTGCAGTATTACTTGTAAGAGCTAAAATATGAAAGCAACCTAAGTGTTTAATGATAGATGAATGGATACAGTAGATATGGTATCTTTATATATAATGGAATATTATTCAGCCATTAAAAATAAAGAATTATTGCATTTGTAACAACATGGATGTACCTAGAGGATATTATACTAAGTAAAATTTGTCAGGCAGGAAAAGAAAAATACTGCATGATTTTACTTATATGTAGGATCTAAAAAACAAAACAAATGAATAGGCAAGACAGGGACCAATTCATAAATACAGAGAACAAACTGGTGATTGCCAAAAGGGAAAGAGATGGGGAAATGGGTGAGACATATGCCAGGCACTGAAAGGTACAAATTCTCAATTGTGATATCAATAATTCACAGGGACGTAAAGTACACCTTAGGGACTATGATCAGTAATATAATACATTTATGGTGACAGATGCTAATTTATGATGATCATTTTATAATGTATATAAATGTACAAATATAATGTATATAAATTACTATGCTGTAATTGACACTAATATAATACTGCATGTCAACTGTACCTCAATAAAAATAAACAAAAATGAAAAGAGAAATGAGGTAAATGTTGAAAAAATAGTTAAATAAGTCATACCAATATAAAGTGGAACACTATTTATCAACACAAACAATCGACATCTTATAAAGTTATCTGACTTACTCAACAATGATATATTTTTAAATGTTGCAGGAAAATTCTTATGAAATGATAATATACAATATTTAGAATATGCAAAACAATAGCATATATTAATAGGAATTACCTTTTATGTAGTTAAACAAAAACATTTAATATGAAGGTGGAGGTGGAAGGGAAATACACAGGAAAGATACATGGGGGATTCAAATATAAAAAGTCTCATATTTTTACTTGAGTAATGTGTATAACATTAATTACAATATTCTTGAACTTTGTGTATTTGAATTTTCCATGAATTTAAAATAAATATAATGTAGAGTAATGATGAAAATAATTCAAATACTTTCATATGTATACAATTTATAAACATAGAATTGAGATATTAACTGTTATACTATAATTAATCAGTATGTGTTGCAATTGGTGTACCATTTACTTCTGAATTATACTTATAAGACATGAAAATCCACTCAGATTCTTTGTGGGGAAGAGTAAGATAATTTTTTTAAATATTTAAATAAAAGAAGACAGCATGCTACACCAAAGAGAAATTTAAAGGTAAGTGATACATTCTGCTATGTCATAGTTCTAGAAATGAAAAGTACATAATGTTAAAATGTAATAAACACAGTAAAAACAATATAAGACAATAACACATATGTGCAATAGACTAAATGGCCACAAGTACACCATAGATAGTCATTAAAAATTTGCCTAGATATCTAACTTTTTGCTCTGAAATAACAATGTAAATTACTAAAGAATATTAAAGTAGGAAAATTCCTGCAGATGCTTTTCACAATGTACAATTAATTAGTTAATTAATTAATTATAGCGTTTATTTACTTATTATGAGAGGAGAGAGAGAGAGAGAGAGAGAGAGAGAGCAAGTGCAAGTGAGGAGGAGGGGCAAAGGGAGCAAGAGAGGGAGCAGCAAAGTCCCCGCTGAGTAGGGAGCCTGATGCAGGGTTCCATCCGAGGACCCTAAGGTCATGACCTGACCTGAAGGCAGATGCTTAAAGGACTGAGTCCCCACAATGTACAGTTTAAGGATTTCTGGTGGACTGTGAATATGGAAGAAAGTCACCAAGAGTTAACTACCACTATCCCTTCACCAAAAACAATATTGAATCATGGAAATTTAATAAAATAACCCTGAAAAAGCCCCATGCTAATCCCCAATTTGGAAGAGCTCAGGGTCTAACTTGTAAAGCTTATGTAAAGAAGTACACTTGGAAACTCTTCCTTTACCCTGGTCACCTTCTTGGCCAGTTGCCCAGTTGCCCCTGGAATAGCACCACATACGCACAGTACTAGCCAACAGAGGGGACATCAGCCAGTCAGCATCTATTTGGCTTTGTATAACTTCTCTCCCCATGAAGTGGCCAGCTCTGCCAAAAAGGCTGGGCATGTCCAACCTCCGTACCTGGTTTTCAGCAAGGAAAAATGGAAAGATGATGCAATACTTCTGTATTCACAGGCTTTTAGCTGTTGTAAAGTAAATACACATCAAAGAGCCTATTGGGACTTTACATCTTAGCATAAAATAATCTGAGTATTAAAGTAGCCAGAGGAACCAAGGCAAATCTACCCAAGTAGTTTTTGTGAAAACAACTTACCTAGAGAAATGAAGAGATAACTCACTTAGGAAAAAAAAATCTTTGGTTAGAATATCTTATCAATTTACCTACTTTATGTATCATATATTCACATATGTACAGATATACACATAATATATATATATAATTATTATTATAGTTTTACTCATATTTGTTAAATAGCTAATTATCCCTGACATAATTACAGTTATAGTTTTATAATATACAATGAAACATGAAATTATTCGAACATGAATATAATGCACTTCATAACACTCCTTCCAAAATCAGCAATGAACATATAAAACAAATAACAGTTCTGAAGAAGGAAAAAAAATCTATTAATGAATCAATTATTTGGGGCATTCCTAGAAAACAGGGATTAGATTTCAATAAAATGTATAGAGTCAAGGGTACCATATTTTAAATTTCTATAATGGTAAGAGTAGGGTTTTTTCTTCAGTAGAACTCATGTAAATCTTCATGTTAGTTTTTGTTTTCTTTTGTGTTATTTTTAAATACAAAAAGCTTACATGGACCCAAGGCACTTAGAATAATTATCATTATTAAATAATTTCCTAATAAACATATGTTTTGATTATCCCTTCTACCAAAGAATATATAACATATACAACAGCCGTTAGAAATGATATACTACTTAATAAAAGCAGAAATAACTATTTTCTTAAAAAAGTAAACACTGTCCATTAGTGATGTTGCCAAAAGGAAAATCAACAAAGAGCTTCTGTTCCCCTAATTTTCAGAGAAGACTATTATGATTTACACAGACCTTCAAACCAGTCCTACATTTTACCAGAGAGAGGCAGCTGAAGAAAGAGACCTACAAAACTGCAGAGGAAACTTACCTCTCTACCTCAGTGGCCCTCAACCTTGGCTATACCTTGGAGTCAAATTGAAGAATTTTTAAATTACTGAATTCTGAAGGTTATGATTTACCTTGTGCTACATGCAGCTGGGGTATTGCTTTTCTTTTCCTCTTTTTCTTTTCTTTCTTTCTTTCTTTCTTTTTTTTTTCACTCCAAGTGAAACTAATACATAGTCAACCTTTTGGTGAACGTTGATCTACTATCCATGTACTTATTAGAATCATTTCAGAGTAACAGAAATGCAAACAATATAAGATGTACTGTTTTAAAAAGATCAGGATATTATTAAGCAGAGCTGGGTTTGGTTAATTTAGTGACTCAAAGGTGTCTTCAAATACTGCCTGCTTTTCCCCTTTGCCATCCTCCATAATCCTGACTCCTTCCTCTATCGCCAAGGACAGCTAGAATGGCTACATTATTACACATTAATGCTCAGAGATAGAAAATGCTTTTTTTTCTGATTTCATTTGTTTTTGTAAGGGTGACAAAATGTTATCCAAAAGTTAGAAATGGGTCATTGTTTACTTCTGATCTTACCACTAACAAGAGGAATATACTCATTACAATCACGCTGCACCTAACAGTATTTACTCAAGGCCTTTGGAACAAAGGTAAACACAAGAACAAGTGCTCTCACATTGCAAACTGTTTTTAAAACTCTTAACGTTTATGATTTTTTTTCAAACTTTTACAGTTATCTCTTCTACATCATAAACTTTCTCTTAATGATTCACATTCAAGGGCTTTTAAGAAGCATTATGTATAGTTTTAAAAAACAGAATTCCTTTTGCTGTTGAAATGCCTGCAGACTTCATTTCAGAAAAAGTATAATGGATTCTAGTTATTCACAGAATTTAACTGATGGAGTCTGAAATCCCAAGGCATAAATACCACTTGATTACTGGTATTTGCTTCCCCCAATTTGTAAGAAATGCAATAGTCATTCAGCATGCTGTGAGCAACTATCATGATTTGGAGAGAGATATGGAAAAATTATATTAATGTGGCATGGAAATTGTTTAGTTAAAAGGGTTAGTGAAAAATGGCTTTGTTATACACATATATCAATAACTATTTCTGTTACTCATCTTTTATTTATATAAAATTAAAATTGTATACAAAAGAGTCAGAGAGCAGAGTAAAGGGGAGCAAGAGAAGGAGAGATTGTACGTCTATCTTTCAATTACCTCATGGCTGCACTGTTGAGAAAGGTTTATTTAGTTGTTTTTTTTTAATATTTTATTTATTTATTCATGAGAGACAGAGAGAAGCAGAGACATAGGCAGAGGGAGAAGCAGGCTCCTATGGGAAGGACCCTGGGATCACGACCTGAGCCAAAGGCAGACGCTCAACCACTGAGCCACCCAGGCGCTCAGGTTTATATAGTTTAAACTGGTATTTTTACTTCAAATTTTTCCTCATTGATATATTTCACCCTTTTAACCAGTTAGAACCACATAGAACCACATTTTAAATAGAAACAGGTGAGGAAAATAATCTTATCATGGATTATTGGGAAATAATTATTTTGGAAAATAATTATTGGAATATAATTATTCTCCTTTAGGATAATAATCTTATCATGCAATTCTTGTTTAGTCAGAAAATAGCTTTTAAATGTAGTATGTTTGATATTTTGGAATGGATCATTATTGTTATCTGGGGACAGGGTTGCCATTAAATAACATGAATAGCAGTAATATAAATGCCCAAAATGCTATGGCAGTCTTTTATATTCTTAAAGTTACGATAGATAAATTAAACAACTAAATGTCTACATTTCTATATGCTGCATTATAAAAGAACATCAGTTCTTTGACACAATGAGTAGCAGAATGTAAGCTACAAAAACTATGAGCAATTTTTTACAGAACCGCCCCACCCCTATTACCACCACTGCAGAAACATTAGGTATGAACCTACAGGTTTTCAAGTTCTTTGGAAGCAGGAGTTCTTAAGATAGCTTCTCTAAGGAGAGTTAATATATCAGGGATTTGGCAGGAGTCTAAGACAAGTCGACAGAACTATGTCCTCAGATTAAACTGGGTTAAGAAGGATCAACCAGACTGATCCAAATAGATCAAGGGCTCACATCTTCATTTTCAAAGGGCTGTAGTTTAGAGTAATTTGATGTAGTTAAGCATATTAGTTCTTTTTAGTGTTAAACTATTTCACTGAGATCAACAAACACATGATGAAGACGAAAGTAACACAAAACCTGAACTGATATTGAAGTTCCCTGGAATTTTGTGTTCCATATGACACCAAAGTCCCTAACACTTCTTGTTTTTTGCCTCTAGTGTCTCCCTTCTAGTGTTTGTTTGTTTGTTTTCCCCGTTTTCCAACTTTTTGGTTCCAAGAGGCAGGTCATGCATGACGGTGTTTCAAAACAAAAAGTAGCAGTTTATATCAATATTTCTTGTTTTAAGTTTATTTATTTATTCATGAGAAATGGACAGAGAGAGGCAGACACAGGCAGAAGTGAAAGCAGTTTCCTCTGCAGGAAGCCTGATATGGGACTCGATTCTAGGACCCTGGGATCACACCCTGAGCCAAAGACAGATTCTCAGCCGCTGATCCACTGAGGTGTCCCTATATCAATATTTCTTGATTAGCATCCTAACTCTAATATTTACCTCTTATGAATATTAGAAAGGGAGATACATCCATTCTCTTGAAAGTACAAAAATAAATGTGATGAAATTTCCTTAAACACACGGTTTTATTTTTTTCCTGCAGTTGCATGATTTTAAAAAGTTTGTTGTTATTATGTGTGTTTTATCAGAAAGTTTTATATTAATATTTTAATATATTAATAAATGTAAATAAATATAAATATATTTAATAACATATTTTTAATATTTTATATTATAGTGATTTGTTCATTGCCATTTTTCTTTTCAAATGTAAGGATAGGATAGAACTACTTTATCATTGAGATTCAAATCCTGTGGCACTATAACAGGAATAATGTGTCAGCAAATATAAATTCAAAATCTCACCTCTCTTCTATCATCAGTTTGGTTCTTCCCACACATTTACAAGCCTATCACTTCTTAACATATATGTTGTTATCTCTTTAAGTATTTACTTAACTAGGTGATTTGAATATCTTTCCATGTGATAACATACAGGTCTAACATGTTTCCAGTTTTTTTGTGGTAAAATATACACAAATTTTAACATTTTAACCATTTCTAAATGTGCAAATCAGTGGCAATAAGTATATTAACACTGTTGCCTGACCATCACCATACGTGAATCCCTGGAAGGTTTTTGTTTTGTTTTGTTTTTCTTTTTTTTTAAGATTTCATGTATTTATTCATGAGAGACACAGAGAGACACAGAGACATATGCAGAGGGAGAAGCAGGGTCCCTGCAGGGAGCCCAATGTGGGACTTATTTCCGGAAGTCTGGGATTGCACCCTGAGCCCAAGGCAGATGCTCAACCACTGAGCCACCAGGGTGTCCTGGTTTTTGTTTTCTTAAACTGAAATTTTGTAGCCATTAAACTATAATTCCCTATTCCTCCTTCCCTCAGCCATGGCAATCACCATTCTACATTCTGTTTCTATGAATTTGACTACTGTAGGTATCTCATTTTAGTGGAACCCTGCAATAAGGGTCCTTGTGAAGTAGAACAGTACAATACTGGTCCTTATGCATCTAGCATATTTTACTCAACATAATGTCTTCAGGTTCCTAAATATTGTAACACGTGTCCAAATTTAATTCATTTTTAAAACAAAGTATTCCATTTCCTACATCTACCATATTTGGTTTATCTTTTCATCCATCGATGGACATTTAAATTTTTTTCTACCTTTGGCTATTGTAAATAATGCTGCTATGAACACAGCTGTCCAAATGTCTGTTCTAGCCTCTGCTTTCAATTCCTTTGGATATATCCTCAGAAGTACAATTACCATGGATTATATGGAAATTTTACGTTTACTTTTTGAAGACCAACCACACAGCAGCTGAACCACTTTGCCAGCACTCACCACTATTTGACATCAAGCATATTGGTGACCCAAGGAAGAATCTCCCTGCTGAACCCAGTTCTGTGAATAATCACAGAACTATGAGAAACAAAATGTTGGTTTTTAAGGCTACTAATATTATTGGGCTATTTTGTTACAAAGCTATAGGAACTCAAACAGAAACCAGTAACTGGAATTGGGATGATGTGACAATTTACATATGTGACATTAGGGAGTGGGCAGCAAATAAAAACTGAAAGCTCTTCAAAGAGCCATTAGGGAATTACTTAAGGACAGTGAATAAATTATTAATGGAGTCTGGAGTAAAAGAGATGCAAGTCATGTACTGCCAGAACATTTGGCAACGCTATCACTTGTGGTAACATAGAAAAGGAGATATGTGATCAATTGGGGATTTCTGCATTGGATTTCTGTGCAGAACATTTAAAAAAGCCAACTAATTTGTTTTGTTGCATATGATACAAATAAGAGGGATAAAGGAGAAAAGAACAATTTAGGTCTCTAGCAGATTTTAGAGAAAATACAAAGTGTTTAGGACTTACTGGTTTCGACAATAAAATTATTTCTCAATCTGTGACTTTCAACAAAAGTCATGCATATTAATAAGTGAATTAAGAGTAGAATAATGCCAAATTTACACATATAAGATCCTTGTTGAGACCTTGGAATAATTCAACACCATATTTCTTAGACCCACTGTGTCAGGAAATTACTAAAAATATTGTAATTGTCTCACAGTACTTTGATTCAAAATATGGAGAGAATATTGGCTCAAAGATATTTAAAGACATGGCATTTTATTTTATTTTAGTGAACTCTAGTAAGATTTATAGATGGCAAGTTGTTTAGAGTCTGTGATATTAAGAAAATTTCAATTAAAAGCCTTTTTAACTAAAATAACTTTACATATATGTTTTTAAGTTTTTTTTATTATTTATTTGATAGAGAGAAAGCACAAAAAAGGGGACCTGCAGAGTAAGAGGGAGAAGCAAGCTCCCCGATGACCAAGGAACCAGACATGGGTCTCAAATCCCAGGACCCTGGGATCATAACCTGAGCAGAATACAGACATTTAACCAAGTAAGCCACCCAGGCACCCCAACTTTACATATTTTAATTGCATTGTTTCATTGATAACATCTGAAAATAAAGTTATAATTCTTGTATTATTTAGATAATAGCTGTAATATCTTTCTCAATTTTTTTTCTTTATATGCCAGCTGAAAGTAGCAGAGGTATTTTTATTACTATTAAGGAGGTAACAAAAGGTACTTCAACAGTATGAAAATTAATAAAGTTAATGCCATTTAATTTTTTTTTACTTCTATGATTTCTCTTTAGAAATATTTTAGTGAATCACATTACAGTGTGATGGTATGTTTTTGTGTTTTTTAAATTAAGAATTAAAAACACTTAAGAATCTAGCTACTATTATTTTTTAAGATTTTATTTATTTGACAGAAAGAGAGAGGAAAAGCAAGAAAGAACATGAACAGGGGGAAAGACAGGGAGAAGCAGAATCCCCACTGAGCAGGGAGCCCAATGTGAGGCTCCATCCCAGGACCCGGGGATCATGACCAGAGCCAAAGAACTGCTTAACCGACTGAGCCACTCAGGCACTCAAGAATCTAGTTTTTAGAAATTTAGTTTTACTTAACAGTTTGATATTATGAATCACAGATTTTGTTGTATTACATGTATGGCTTCAAAAAGTTTGATTCTAGAAAACTTTTTGCTTTATTTTTCTTATAAACCAGATTTCACATGAACAAATGCTGGATGGCTGGTGAGAATAATTCAGCCTATTTTTGCTTCAATGCTGTTTCCATCTCTAGAATCTTGCATGGAGATGAAATTATTTTATCAGTTTGCTATAAAAAGCCATTTTAATCACTAACCAAGGCTTGATTTCTATATTTGAATTTTCATGAATGTATGTTAACTTATTGTTGTATATAAAAGTACATATTTCTGGATTAACTTTATCAAATTTAAATGTTTGTGATATCCCAGTGAGCAGAAAATCTAGTAACTTGGTTGCATCTGTTCACATAATTGATTTCTGTATTCACAGAGATTCTGAAACCCTAGCATATGAGCAGTTATCATTAAGGCGGTTTCACAGGCCTCTGAATGTTGTGTTCCGATGATCCACAAACTCTTCTTAAAAGAGAATATGAAGAAAAGACATAGCAGTTGCTTTGAATATCATGAATAGCTGCTATTTTTTTCTCAGATTCATGGAAATTAATCACTGTATATTTGCATTAGAGCATTAACTTCCATTGAAAAATTATGCATTTTATCAAGGGGAAAAATGTTAGTTGAAGATTAAAACATTCACTTTACTTGAGAAAAGGCTTACACACTTCAGTAAATGATAGTTTAATAAGTGTAAATATTAAATACATGGATAATTTTTTAAAACCTAGCTTTTACCTTTGTATTCATATAATCATACTCATTTTGCTGGGGCACGGGCAAAGGCAATTTTCCACAAATTACTCTAATAAACCACTGGATTGATATCCCCTGGTATCAAATACCAGATGGATAATTGCTTACAGGTGTTTCCTCATAGAATAATTCTATATAGCAATAAAAATATCAATTCCTATTATTCTGTTTCCTAAAGTGCCTCAAAGTTAGTAGTTATACAATAAGAATTTTAGTGAAAAAAGTTTCTATGTTCTCATCAGTTTTCCAAATTAAGGGATCAACAAGATTAGAAAGGTTTTTTTTTTTTTCCAGCAGACTTTAAAACATTTGCTAAAGCAATATGCATTATTTTGAATCACCAGTTTGTTAATATTAAGTGTATGTGTGAGGAACGTTGTGTGTCTAGAGTTATGCAAAATAGGTTTTGGGAAACATTGCACTAGCCACTTATCTATTTGAGGAGAATGAAGAAGGCTTTTTAAAAATGTATTTTAGTATGTATATAATAACGTTAGAATTACCACGACTAAAATCATAGACTATATCTATTCAGGCTCCAATGAGCCATTAAAAAAAAAAAAAAGTCACGGTGATATATCCATTCCAGAAAGTGTAGCATCAGTTCCTTTCCCACCTGCACAACTCCAACAGCTATCCTACCATTGAAACTCCATTTCCCTCTCTTCAAGTGTTTAGCATTTATTCTTATTCTCTGGCCACATGGAGTAATTCCTGGCCTAAGGCTATTCAAAAATTTTCACTTATTTTTTCTGTCCAGATATAGAGGGGAGTGAAAGATTGATGGGACATACTTGGGTTAGACATTGTAGTCTGGGCTTCTTATGTCAATCCTTTTGGAGATCTTAGAGGAAGACTACTGTTACCAGTTTTTATTGGGGCCCAAAGCAAGAGAACATTCTTCAACAGGACCAGATAGCAAGGCAGAAACTCTGTCAAGTTGGCTTAATAACTCAACATATACAATGTCCCTTATCTTTTCCGTAGCAAATATGTTCAATGTACAGAGCTTCTGGAATTCTCCAGATAACTATTCTATTCCTAATTATATAGCTCCAGGATTACTATTGAGCCAGGTAATGACTAAGTTCCTGAACTTGTATCGCCACAAGGCCATGAAATCTGAGCTTCCACTCATGAACTGATCCATTAAGCTAAAATGTGGAATATATACAGCAGCACTTCAATGCTATGTAAAAGTAAAATATAGATTAAATTAGATTTAAGCAGATTCTGTTGCATAATCAAGTGCCTGACAGATATTCCCCACTACCCTTGTATTGGCACCTTTCCTTCTACTAAGCCCTATTTCCCTCATGTAGCTTTCACATATAGATGTCTGAGGAATGCCAGCACCATGCATGTAGACTTCAAGAACATTATCCTACTATTCAGCAATGATCCTAAAGTAGAATGAGCAAGCCTGTGAAGTATGTGTCTGGTTGTTTATAATTAGAGTTGACCAGAGCTATGGGTCCACTTAAATCTATGGACAGTCACTAATCGTTAGCCTACATAGCAAGGGTGTTGGAAGAACAAGACTGCAGGCACAGTGACAAGAGGCTCTGGAAATAGGTGTAAAGATGGGTCTTTAATAATAAGAATAAGGTGTAAGGATGACCAGAAAAAGACATGCCCTGAAGATGAAGACTTTAATAATAATAAGGGAGCAATAGGAATCAAACTTTTAGTATCACTTGCTCTCTTTCTCCACCCCAGCGTTCCTCAATATTGTCATTGACAAAGTGGTAATGGTGGCAGGACTGCAATTGAAATAATGCATGGGCTAGCAATACAGGCTTCTGCATATCACGATTTATCTGGTCCTTTTAATTGCTGAGTGCCCGACTTTTAAGAAACAGAAACCAACTAATCATCTTGTAGAACACAATTTATCAGTGCCCAGTGATACACTAATTACATTGGACTCCATCTTGGAGTGTGTTGAAGGAAATGGTTCATAGTACTTGCACATGTCTTATGGCAACATCTTTCAAGGATGTATCCATAGCAAATAGCCTTGAAAGCTAAATCTAGAGTTTTCTTCTGGGCCAGAAGGCAGATTTGTTTACTAACCCGGGTGGCTCAATGGTTGAGCATCTGCCTTTGGCTCAGGGCGTGACCCTGGAGTTCCTGGATCAAGTCCCACATCGGGCTTCCTGCATGAAGCCTGCTTCTCCCTCTGTCTATGTCTCTGCCTCTCTCTGTGTGTCTCTCATGAAAAATTAAAAAAAAAAAAGATCTCTGCATATAGCATTTGCATGGGCTCATTCTGATTCAAATGTGTGAGACTTGAGGGGGAACAAGAAACTGATACAAATATGAAGCTCTTACTTCCTGTGGTGCTATTTGTAATAAAATATCTAAATCCATCTGGGTTCAGATTTCTTATTGATAGAATCTATGGAAATGTGACAAGAAAATCTAGAATCTCCCAGCTGCCTGGAGATTGTTTCACTTGGTAGAGAACATCTTCTCATTGGAATATACTGTTGTACTGTCCACAGTTCTTCTGCAAGCACTGTTCCTGAAATTACTGAGTACATTATTTACCATCATATTTCTCTATGTTACTGATTCTAAAGGGTAGAGCCTAAGAAATATGCTCACGCCCACAATGGTCGATTACCTTTAAAAAATTGGCAGCTAAAATTATAGAATCGACTACTGAAGATTCAGAAACAGAATTAGTTGAGTGACAAGACTCCCCAAAGCACATCCCATGTTCCATAAAAGCCCTGAACTAGCAACCAATATATGGTACATTTCTCCCATAAAAGCCAGAATACACAGGTCTGGGAACCAAAGGTATGGAAGAAGACATGGCCTCTTTCCTTTGTTCCCTAAATTCTCTCTTTTAAAATTTTACTCTTTGAAATTTACAAGTTTTATTGGATTTGAGGTCTCTTTTTTTATTGAGGAGGAAAAATTTCTACTACAAGACAAAACATTATTTGCATTAACCTGGAAATTAAGAATCCCACATAGTCACTTTAAGCTTACTAGGATACTGAATCATGACAAAGAATGGCAAATTTGAGGGGATGATCATTTCTTAATATTTCATTTTCTAAAGTAAAAATTATAGAAGACTGTAGAAACTGCTTACAGATGGATTAATGGTTTATATAATCTAGGATTTATCATTAGTTCCTTGTTTAAAATGGGAAAAGTGATGAGTAGAATACATTAACTTCCAGGAAATAAAGAGATCCATGAGAGAATCTCCTCCTCTGACCAGGATCCTCATTTAGTACTTTCTCTGACAGATATTAAAAGTTGAGAATGTTATTTATTGATCTAATTCTCCCAGTAATCTTAGATAAAAAGCAATCTTATTTCAGTAGCTTATTTATTGTTCTATTTGACAGAAATTTGGATGTGATTTTTTTATTGGTTTAAGTGAGTGAATTATTTGGAGTTTCCTCAGGTGCAGACTGTGATATAAGGATTTTCTTAAGATTGGTTTATTTAGAAGGTGGTCCAGGAAACATTAGGGGGAAACAGAAGAAATTAGAGAAGGAATGGAAGCCAACACAGGGTGCCTTATTAAGCAAGTTACTATCATGAACAATTGAGGATAAATCCTGTTTTGACACTAAGGTACTCCATCTAGAGCACACAGCTAAGTTAACTCACTTGGAGGCATGGGGCCTGGATATATACTTATCAATTCCAATTAGTAACTAATCAAGAGCTTCTCCCAGAACTATCTTAACTCATTGGCACTCCCATGTGACATGGGCATACCAGATTCCAGAGACAGAAAACACCATCGGGGAAAGAGGCATAAAAAGTGGGTAGTTTTAACTTAATGTGATTGGACAAAAAAAAGTTAAATAATGACAGGACATTTGGAGTGCACCAGCAACACCTATGGCACATTTTATTTGCTTAGTGAGACTAAATTTATTAATACTAAGATATATTCTTTAATAACTCAGGTAAGAACCAGAAGACTTGGTGTTTAGTTGTATTTTGTTGTGTTTCCTCAAACTTCTTTACTATCCTCACCATTCACGGTAAAATAGTAAATAAATAAATAAATAAATATTCAAAATTCTCCCATGAGGATTATAATCTTATGTCAAGAGCTAGATTATTATATCACATCAAATAAGGTCAATGAGATAATTATATGGGTAAGTGCTCTGTAATGTTTGAGTGCTATAATGATTTCAGTTAATTAATTCCATAAATTCACTCACATTTAAAGATCAAATAGTACTGAATGTCTTAATAGAAGAGCTAGAAAATTAATCAGGTAAATGGATTTATTTTCATATGTAATGTTTCAAGATAAAAATTATTTTTTAATAAAGCCATCCAAAAAAAAAGCCATCCATAAGATGGAACATATTTTATTTCATTCTCAAACATGTTTAAATTTTAATACCTAACATTTTTGCATCAGAATATAAGATACAACCAGTTCTTCCATGTTGAATGCACCTTATAAATATGTAAGGTCATTTAGCAATGCTTTAAATGTAATATTAATGTTACATCTTCTAGCCTAAATGAATCATATAACTTGAAACATCATGAAATCTTATAGAAAAAGTGAGAAAATTATTGCATAAGTGAAAGAATATAATTGATGAACAATAATGAGGAAATCTAGCAAAGTAAAACCCATTGACTGAGAATATCTCTTTCAAAAATATACCTGGTTGGGGCACCTGGGTTTCTCAGTGGTTGAGTATCTGCCTTTGGCTCAGGTTGTGATCCCAGGGTCCTAGACCAAGACCCACATCCGGCTCCCCACAGGGAGACTGCTTCTCCCTCTGCCTAAGTCCCTTCCTCTCTCTCCATCTCTCATGAATAAATAAATAACATCTTAAAAAAAACCCAAAAACCTGGTTGATACAAATACATCATAAAATGACTGGAAAATATTTAGTTATTATGATTATGTATAATAGTTGCAGCGTTACTAAATTTTATCTTGAATAAACAATATATTTGCTGTAATGTGGACTCTAATGATTATATACAGTGGCAGGATCTGTGCATTCCAAAGATTCTTTTCCTTGCAATAAATATATATTTCATTCCTGTTGTATTAACCTTAATTAAATTAAACTTAATATTAACCATGCCTTTTAAAATATGCCTGTTATTTGTTTCTCAGTGGCCTTTCTATTTTTTGAGGTGTAGTTGTAATCTACAGACATCATTGACCAAAAATATTATGATGAGAAAAACAATCATGGTGAGTACATTGCTTAATAAATTGAAAAACAGAAAATGACTTTATTGATTTGTAGTGGAAAAGAAATTTATTCTGAAAATTGAAGACTTTAGTCTAGATTTAGAAACTCGATAATTTATCCAAAATTCTATTTTCTAAAATTGCCACTTAAGATAAATGTGTGTATATTAGTATACACAGTCAACATAAATATCATATATTGTAAATAGTATATTAATTATATCAATTTTATATATTGATATTTTATTATAAACCATAATATAAAGTACAAATTATATAAAATATATTTAATACCATCATTAAAATCACCTTGAATGTGAAGAATATTTAAAAGATTGCAATAGAAATCTTTAAAATGACTTTATGATGGCCAAAATGAACTTTAAATACTACAATGCTATTTTTAAATGTATATCAGAATAACAACAAAAACATTGATTTTAGACTACATTTCCATAACTTATTTTTCTAAATATTTCCAATTTCTACATTTTGTATACATTTCTGTAAAAATATACTGACTATAATAGTAAATAATTAAAAGTGGATTTTTGGTATCGCACTTGATAAACCTTAAAATTTCCACTAAGGTATATGGATAGCTCGGTTGGTTAATCACCTGACTCTTGATTTTGGCTCAGGTCATGATCTCAGGGTTGTGAGATTGAGCCCCTTAAGGCTCTGCTCACAATGAGTAGTCTGCTTATGCTTCTCACCCTCACCCTCTGCCCCTTCCCACTCTCTCTTTCTCTCTCTAAATAAATTATAAAGTAGAAGAAAAAACCCACTAAAATATGAAATGTTTTGCTATAAATAAAACCTATGATGAATTATAAGTCAAAAATATTTGGCTTTTACCAGCTGTAATTTTTATCATTAATACATTCCACAAGTTTCTCAATAACACTATTCTGTGATATCAAGCATGCTGAGTGGTTATACAAAAAAAAGAAAAATGAATGAAGAAAAATCTATCAGTGCTTAAACCAGGTGAAGGAGAATTACACCTGCTAGATAATCACAGAATTATTTGAAATATACTAAACAGTTGAAAAAAGAAGAAAGTTAAGGATTCATTGGTTAGTGATTCACAGTAGACTACGGAAAAGCCAAAAGACAATGTAAGAAAACGTAATTACCAAATCTCAAACAAAACATTTTGATATCCTTCCTCTACCCCATGCCACCCCTACTAGGGAAGATTGGCAGGTTGGTTTGTTTGCTTTGTTTTTATTTTAGATTTTATTTATTTGAGAGAGAGCAAGAGCAAGAGAGATCACAGAGGGCAGGGTAAGGGAGAAGCACACTCGCTGCTGAGCAGGGAGCTAGATTTGGGGCTTGATCCCAGGACCCTGAGATCATAATCTGAGCCAAAGGCAGACACTTAACCCACTAAGCCATTCAGGTAACCCAAGATTAGCTTTAAATCGAGATTAGAGAGAGATGTGGATGTTTATTTTGTTCCCTTATGACAAAAGACATGATATTTTGAACAAGGCTTCAAGGCAAGATCCAGCAGGCAAGTAAAGCAAGAGAAAATCTGTACCTTATATAAGATAAATTCATGCTACCCTATGTTAAAGAAATTCACTGGCCAATAAATGAATCTCTGAAACTCTGGCTGGTGACCTTCAGTAAAAAGTTTGCTAAAGGGGATCCCTGGGTGGCGCAGCGGTTTGGCGCCTGCCTTTGGCCCAGGGCGGGATCCTGGAGACCAGGATCGAATCCCACGTCGGGCTCCCGGTGCATGGAGCCTGCTTCTCCCTCTGCCTGTGTCTCTGCCTCTCTCTCTCTCTCTCTCTCTCTCTCTCTCTCTCTCTCTCTCTGTGACTATCATAAATAAATAAAAAAATAAAAAAAAAGTTTGCTAAGGTTAGGAAAAGTTTTATCACCAGGGAATATCTAGCACTAACAACAACAAAAATCAGCAAATTTTCCAGTCTCTAGAGGACCTTTAAATCATTCTGCGTCTCAAATATAGAATAATTACAGATAATATTTCATTATTATAAAGTGATGGCTCGGCTAAAAAAAGTAAAGAATATAAGCTGAAGAACAAATCTTCAATAATTATAAACAATTTATAAATATTAAAAGGAGTTACATGGGTTAAAACAAGTAAGTATTAGAAAAGGAGGTCCCCAAAAAAATAGCTTAGGGAAGTAAAACCATGGGCTGTGGGCAGCCTGGGGTCTGGCTCTGAATGTTTGCAGAGGAGCTCTGGAAGGGTACCTTAAATCCAATCAGGAAAAGACCAAGAACCACTACTGGGAAATCGAGTGCTGCTCTGCAAAAGACAGTAACTATAAAAGTTCTCATTTTTGTCTTTCAGAATCTGAACTGCATTCTTATCCTTGGCAATTTCCCTGTTACATGACTGTGGAAGTCAAATACCAGTTCCCACCCTGGAAGCCAAAAATGCAAAATAATTGAGTTCTCAGTCTAGCTTGCATGTCTAGTAAAGATTTGTTGACCTGGATTCTTCCAATCACACAAACTCATGACAGATTTGAGATTAATGTGCAACCTACCTTCATCTTTGCCCATAAATTCCACCAGTTTTTTTTTTCCTGTCTCTATACATGAACTGTTGATTTTAACCAAGCTCTCACCTTCTATTTTTACATGAGGTCACATATCTAGTTGCTAACACAAGAATATAGCCCCACCAGCAAAGCTAACAGAACCCCCTGTGGCACCAGTTTTTATCTCTTAATTAGATCATTGTTATGATTTCTCCCACATGAAAAGGGACCTTATTTAATTGCATTTCACCTTTTCAAGCTTCCATCTTGGTTCTCTACTACCCTTTAAAAGAAGTCCTTGATAGATTTGCTCGACTACGATGACTATAAATTCTTTCCAATTTCTCTTGACTCCATTTCAGTCAGGATTTTTTCCCCATGCCACTCCACTGAAACCAATCTTGTCAACATCAACAAGAACTATCATTTGCTAAAAACCAACCAATGCACTATGTTTGTTCTTGTTTTCTTTGAGGCATTTTAAAGAGCTATTACTTCCCTTTCTTTTAAATACACTCTGAAAAGGACGGAGTTATATTTGAGGATTTTAAGTGGATTTTAATGACATATTTAAAAAGATCCCTCTGGTTGCTGTGTGGATAACACTGAAGGGGAGAACATCGTCTTTCTTGTTTTATGCAAGTGACTCCTATATAAATGACCTCTCCTTATAGCCTCTTTGCTATATCTTCTTCTTCCCCTAAATCTTTTTTTTTTTTAAACATTTTATTTACTTATTCATGAGATACACACAAAGAGAGAGAGGCAGAGACACAGGCAAAGGGAGAAGCAGGCCCCATGCAGGGAGCCCGATGTGGGACTCTCATCCCGGTTCTCCAGGATCACGGCCTGAGCTGAAGGTGGCGCTAAACCGCTGAGCCACCCAGGCTGCCCTATTACTCCCTTTTAGAATACAGGATCCAAAAAATGAGAGATCTTTGTTTCAATCTGTCATGCTAATATTCAACAGCATTCTGAAATAAAGTAATTTATTTATAAGTTTAATCTAATGAAGGAATAACTGAAATTATGAAAGTTAAGACCACAAAGTTTCTCCCTATGGTAATGTGCCTATAGGTGGAGCAGAATAGCATGAGTGGTGGCTTTGATAGTTCAAAGAAGATGAAGTTTGCACCAGAGTGACAGTCCATAATTCCTTTAGTAGTTGTGGATAGCCTGAATCCTTATGGAAGCAAACATAGGTGGACAAGCTGCAGCTTCTAGTATTCAGCTAGTTTTTATTACTGAACCTGACTTTTAAACCTCCTTGTTTTAAATGTTTATATTCGAACATATATTCCATATATGTGTATATTCCAAAATATTCCTGATAGCCAATTTTCTATATCAACTTGTCTAGTCCATGGCACTCAGTTTTTGGTCAAATACCAATCCAAATATTGCTGAGAAGTTACTTTTTAAATGTAATTAACATTTAAATCCATACACTGAATAAAGCAGATTATACTGCATACTGTGGTTGGGCTTTACCAATCAATTGAAGGCCTTAAGAGCAAAGCCTGAGGCTTCCTGTGAAAAAAGGACTTTGCCTTCAAACTAGAGTGACTGTAGCTCTTCCCTAAATATCTAGTCTGCTGGTTTCCCCTACAAATTTCAGACTAGACTGGCAACCTTCACAAATAGGAGAGAAAGAGAGAGAGACAGAGAGAGAGAAAGACTATATAGATGTGCTATACCTTCTCTTTCTCTGGAGAAGTCTGTGTTTCTTTCTCTCTTTTTTTTTTAAGATTTTATTTATTTATTCATGAGAGACACAGAGAGGAGAAAGAGAAAGGCAAAGACACAGGCAGAGGGAGGAGCAGGCTCCCTGCGGGCAGCCTGATACAGGACTCAATCCCAGACCTCAGGATCACGCCCTTAAGCCAAAGACACATGCTCAACCACTGAGCCACCCAGGCATTCAGAGAAGTCTATTGCTGTTTCTCTGCATATTCTATTGGTTCTCTTTCTCTGGAGAATTCTAAGTAAAACAATATTGCTTCCCTGCAAGTTAGCTAACATTGGTTTTAGTTACTTACCCATAAAAGGCTTGATTGATATAAAAATTAGTACAGACAAGTGTCAGAAACTAGAATCAGATAGCATTTGAGAAGAGGTAATTTGTGATCAGGTGGTTTGTTCTAGTTTGGGCTCAATTGCAATGAAATTGCATGTGTAATGCAGTGGGGGGGCAGAGTAGATTTTTTTCAGTAAATGTCATCAAGTAGCAAAATGCTTAACTAAAATGTTATTAGTGAGCAGTATTTATGAAATGCCTATTATAGGCAAACCCTGGGGAACCAAGTGACCACTGCCATAGATGGCTATCAAGACTGTGAAGAATTAGAGGACTGTTGCAAACACACACACACACACACATATATATATATATTCATAAGAGGCTGCCAAGTTAAAGAGAATGACAAACTCAGGTGTCTAAATGTCTGCCTCAGGCACTAGGGTGTTTAAAAGAACATCAAAATAAATTCTCTCTCACACCTGGAATACTGAGCCAGAATTTAGCATCAGTTGAATTCACATCATTTAAAACTTTAGTAAATAAAGAATAAGGCAGTGATTTAGAAACACCAGAACTCCATAAATTGAAATGGAAATACATGAGAGTATTCAAAAACCAAAGACATACATGATTAATGAGATTTTCTTACCAGTCTTTTTTTTTTCTCTTTTTGCATAATGATGCTGCTTCAGCCTCAGTAATCATTCTGCCTAATTGTCTATTGAGTGTTAGGTTACAAAAAGTTAAGTTCACCTCCACTACTCCTTATTTCTACAGATCTATAACTAAACTTTAATACCAGCATGGATCGGTGTGTAAATTACAAGTCAAAATTTAATATAGAAAAAGTTATACAGAAAAAGGAATGAATACATTTCATGCACAGGCAAAATGTGGGAACACAACTGGAAATTGATTCTGAGACACACTGAAGACAAAATTACTTTTATTTGAGTTATATGTATGAGTATACTTATCTGAAAAATCTGAATTTAATATGCTAGTATTGAAGTATGACAAGGATTTCATATTTGCTGGGTTAGTTCTGTAAATGTGGATTCAATGACTGCCCCTGTAACATAAGTTAACAGAAATTCCTTAGAAATTTGTGGAGGAAGGATTTTAATGCCTTAGGGAGGCTGAGCTGCTGGAGTGAATTTATCATTTGGAAATTGCTAAAGTACCCTCTAATGTTATCTGCATATAAAGATCTACAGGAGGTATACGGATTTTTTTCAATTTTTCTGTAAACTTAAATCAGAAACCACATATTAATTTAAAAAACAAAACAAAATATGAGTTGTCACTACACACCTATCTCTTGGCTAAAATAAGTAGGGATAATATCAAACGCTGGCAAGTTTGTTGACAAAATGGATCACTCATACATTGCTCTGCAGAATGTAAAATAGTTTAGATTTCCTGAAAAACAGATTGGCAGTTTTTTTTTAATTAAACCTGCAAATACTATGCATCTCAGTAATTGAACACTTAAACATTTATTCTAGAGAAACAAAGGCACGGCCAAACAAAATCTTCTCCTTGACTGCTTATAGCAGCTTTATTTGTAAGAGCACCGAACTGTAAACAGCCAGATCTCTTCAATGAGTGTCTAATTAAACTGTAGGACATCTATTCATGGACTACTACTCAGTGGTGATACACAAAATAGCCTAAATAGGAAAAAGTCAAACCCAAAAGTTTACATATGTGGCTACTGGAGGCAAAACAAGACATTGATAAAGGTTTTGAAATGCTAAACTACCCTCTCATTAGTCCCAGTGTCCATTTGGAGAATACAAAATTTCTTTTTTTTTTAAATAGAATTCTTTTTTTACTTTTTTTTTAATTTTTTTTTTTTAATTTTTATTTACTTAGGATAGTCACAGAGAGAGAGAGAGAGGCAGAGACACAGGCAGAAGGAGAAGCAGGCTCCATGCACCGGGAGCCCGATGTGGGATTCGATCCCGGGTCTCCAGGATCGCGCCCTGGGCCAAAGGCAGACGCCAAACCGCTGCGCCACCCAGGGATCCCTAGAGAATACAAAATTTCTAAAACTCCTCAAGATAGTAATGAGGTGGTAATGGAAACAAGATTGAGATGAACTGAGTATGATCTATTCCCCAACCTCTACTTATTTATTTAACTTCTCTTCTCTCCTTCAATTCCAACCACACCTAACACATTATTTCTCAAACATGCCAGGAAAGTCTTAGTTCAGGGTCTTGGCATATGTTATTTCTTTTGGCACAAAATGCCCCCATTCATACATACACAAAATTCCATTTCCCACATAGCTTGCTTTCTCATCTCTTCAGGTTTTGCTTTAAATGCCACATTTTCAGTGAGACCGTTCCTGTGTATCTCATTTAAAATTACATAGTACTCTCTCAATACTTCTCATCACCTTTTGCTTTCTTTTAAATTTCCAAAACACAGGGATCCCTGGGTGGCGCAGCGGTTTGGCGCCTGCCTTTGGCCCAGGGCGCGATCCTGGAGACCCGGGATCGAATCCCACGTCGGGCTCCCGGTGCATGGAGCCTGCTTCTCCCTCTGCCTGTGTCTCTGCCTCTCTCTCTCTGTGACTATCATAAATAAATAATAAAAAAAAATTAAAAAAAAAAAAAAAACCTTAAAAAAAATTTCCAAAACACATACAGTAACTTTCCGACTTACTCTGTACTTTATTTTTTTCTTATTTGAGTTCCTCAAAAGGAATGTAATCTCTATGAAAACACATCTTGTTTGTCTGTTTGGTTCACTATTGAAAACGTCTAGAATAGAGCTTGGCATATAGTAGCATTCAATAAATAATTGATAAAATGATTTAATATAATATAGAGAACATTGAAAATCATACTATGAGATTGCCCTATCATCTTTGAATAGCACTTTGTGGCTGTGAGACGGGTACAGGACAGTCATTTAAAATCAGCTGTTTTCAATAAAGACAGTAGAATTCAGAATGGCAAAGGTCAGATAAAAATATGCCATTAAATAAAAGCAAAATTATTACAACAAGCAGCACTTTAGTGGTATCAGACTGACTCAATCTACTTGCACTATTGGGACAAAATAGATGGAAGCCAATTTTTTAATAACAAACAAGAGAAGAAACAACCATCAGACACTTAAGACAATGTAAAGATAAGTTTGACTTGAGCCAATACATTAAATAATCCTGCCACCACATCTGAATTATTTACTGAGTCAATCCACAATCCCAGATGGAACCCAGGTAAAGCTGAAAAATTTAAGCAAGACTCTATAATAAAAATGAAAAAAAACAGTATGCTACATCACTCCAAACCTTCTGCCAAATGTCCTGAAGCAATTTAGCTAGGTATTTATGTATTAACATAAGGAAAATACGCTAAACTTTCAGGAATTATCAAAATACTCCTAAATCAATATTAGTTTCTGGATAGTTGAATTCCTCTATGATTTACAAAAGAAGGAACTTTCTACAAGTGTTGAGAGTTTTACCCAAGCCCAACTTATAGTAGGCTTAGTAGTGTTTAGAGGCCAATCACAGGATATATTTCTCCACTAGAATCTGTAGTCAGAGTAGAAATACTTAGAAAATAGACTCGCTAAAATGGCTACCTTGTTAATGATGGTAAGATTTTTTAAAAAAAATTTAAATATATTTATTTTTCATTGGTGTTCAATTTGCCAACATATAAAATAACACCCAGTGCTCATCGCATTAAGTGCCCCCCTCAGTGCATGTCACCCAGTCACCCCCACATCCCCCCCCACCTCCCTTTCTACCACCCCTAGTTCCTTTCGCAGAGTTAGGAGTCTCTCCTGTTGCATCACCCTCACGGATATTTCCCACTCATTTTCTCTCCTTCCCCTTTAATCCCTTTCACTATTTTTTATATTCCCCAAATGAATGAGACCATATGTTTGTCCGTCTCCGACTGACTTACTTTACTCAGCATAATACCCTCCAGTTCCATCCACCTCAAAGCAAATGGTGGATATTTGTCGTTTCTAATGGCTGAGGAATATTCCATTGTATACATAAACCACATCTTCTTTATCCATTCATCTTTCGATGGGCACCGAGGCTCCTTCCACAGTTTGGCTATTGTGGACGTTGCTGCTAGAAACATCGGGGTGCAGGTGTCCCGGCATTTCATTGCATCTGTATCTTTGGGGTAAATCCCCAGCAGTGCAATTGCTGGGTCATAGGGCAGATCTATTTTTAACTCTTTGAGGTACCTCTACACAGTTCTCCAGAGTGGCTGCACCAGTTCACATTCCCACCAACAGTGCAAGAGGCTTCCCCTTTTCTCCACATCCTCTCCAACATTTGTGGTTTCCTGCCTTGTTAATTTTCCTCATTCTCACTGGTGTGAGGTGGTATCTCATTGTGATTTTGATTTGTATTTCCCTGACGGCCAGTGATGGGGAGCATTTTCTCATGTGCTTGTTGGCCATGTCTATGTCTTCCTCTGTGAGATTTCTGTTCATGTTTTTTGTCCATTTCATGATTTGATTGTTTCTTTGCTGGTGAGTTTAGTAAGTTCCTTATAGATCTTGGAAACTAGCCCTTTATCTGATACGTCATTTGCAAATATCTTCTCCCATTCTGTAGCTTGTCTTTTAGTTTTGCTGAATATTTCTTTTGCTGTGCAAATGCTTTTTAACTTGGTGAAGTCCCAATAATTCATTTTTGCTTTTGTTTCTCTTGCCTTCATGCATGAATCTTGCAAGAAATTACTGTGGCCAAGTTCAAAGAGGGTGTTGCCTGTGTTCTCCTCTAGGATTTTTTTTTAAATTTTTATTTATTTATGATAGTCACAGAGAGAGAAAGAGAGAGAGACAGAGACACAGGCAGAGAAGAAGCAGGCTCCATGCTGGGAGCCCGACGTGGGATTCGATCCCGGGTCTCCAGGGTCGCGCCCTGGGCCAAAGGCAGGCGCCAAACCGCTGCACCACCCAGGGATCCCTCCTCTAGGATTTTGATGGAATCTTGTCTCACATTTAGATCTTTCATCCATTTTGAGTTTATCTTTGTGTATGGTGCAAGAGAGTGGTCTAGTTTCATTCTTCTGCATGTGGTGTCCAATTTTCCCAGCACCATTTATTGAAGAGACTGTCTTTCTTCCAGTGGATAGTCTTTCCTCCTTTATCGATTATTAGTTGACCATAAAGTTCAGGGTCCACTTCTGGGTTCTCTATTCTGTTCCACTGATCTATGTGTCTGTTTTTGTGCCAGTACCACACTGTCTTGATGACCACAGCTTTGTAGTACAACCTGAAATCTGGCATTGTGATGCCCCCAGCTATGGCTTTCTTTTTAAAAATTCCCCTGGGGTCTTTTCTGATTCCACACAAATCTTAAAATAATTTGTTCTAACTCTCTGAAGAAAGTCCATGGTATTTTGATAAGGATTGCATTAAACGTGTAAATTGCCCTGGGTAGCATTGACATTTTCACAATATTAATTCTGCCAATCCATGAGCATGGAATATTTTTCCATCTTCTTATGTCTTCCTCAATTTCTTTCAGAAGTGTTCTATAGTTTTTAGGGTATAGATCCTTTACCTCTTTAGTTAGGTTTATTCCTAGGTATCTTACGCTTTTGGGTGCAATTGTAAATGGGATTGACTCCTTAATTTCTCTTTTTTCAGTCTCATTGTTAGTGTATAGAAATGCCACTGACTTCTGGGCATTGATTTTGTATCCTGCCACGCTACCAAATTGCTGTATGAGTTCTAGCAATCTTGGGGTGGAGGCTTTTGGGTTTTCTATGTACAGAATCATCATCTGCAAAGAGGGAGACTTTGACTTCTTCTTTGCCCATTTGAATGCCTTTAATGTCTTTTTGTTGTCTGATTGCTGAGGCTAGGACTTCCAGTACTATGTTGAATAGCAGTGGTGAGAGTGGACATCCCTGTCTTGTTCCTGTTCTTAGGGGAAAGACTCCCAGTGTTTCCCCATTAGAATGATATTTGCTGTGGGCTTTTCGTAAATGGCTTTTAAGATGTTGAGTGATGTTCCCTCTATCCCTACACTCTGAAGAGTTTTGATCAGGAATGGATGCTGTATTTTGTCAAATGCTTTCTCTGCATCTATTGAGAGGATCATATGGTTCTTGGTTTTTCTCTTGCTGAGATGATGAATCACATTGATTGTTTTACGAGTGTTGAACCAGCCTTGTGTCCCGGGGATAAATCCTACTTGGTCATGGTGAATAATCTTCTTAATGTACTGTTGGATCCTATTGGCTAGTATCTTGTTGAGAATTTTTGCATCCATATTTATCAGGGATATTGGTCTATAATTCTCCTTTTTGGTAGGGTCTTTTGTCTGGTTTTGGCATTAAGGTGATGCTGGCCTCGTAAAACAAGTTTCGAAGTACTCCATCTCTTTGTATCTTTCCAAACAACATTAGTAGAATAGGTATGCTTTCTTCATTAAACATTTGATAGAATTCCCCAGGGAAGTCATCTGGCCCTGGACCTTGTGTCTTAGGAGATTTTTGATGACGGCTTCAATTTCCTCCTGTTATTGGCCTGTTCGGGTTTTCTATTTCTTCCTGTTCCAGTTTTGGTACTTTGTGGTTTTCCAGGAATGCGTCCATTTCTTCTAGATTGCATAATTTATTGGCATTTAGCTGCTCGTAATAAGTTTTTAAAATCGTTTGCATTTCCTTGGTATTGGTGATGATCTCTCCTTTTTCATTTGTGATTTTATTAATTTGAGTCTTTTCTCTTTTGTTTTTAATAAGGCTGACTCATGGTTTTTCTATCTTATTAATTCTTTCAAAGAACCAACTCCTGGTTTTATTGATCTGTTCCTCAGTTCTTCTGGTCTCTATTTCATTGAGTTCTGCTGTAATCTTTATTAACTCTCTTCTTCTGCTTGGTGTAGTATCTATTTGCTGTTTATTCTCTAGCTCCTTTAAGCTCCTAGCTTTTGTATTTAAATTCTTTCCAGTTTTTAAATTGATGCTTGTATTGCGATGTAATTCGCCCTCCGGTCTGCTTTTGCTGCATCCCAAAGATTTTGAATGGTTGTATCTTCATTCTCATTAGTTTCCAAGAATCTTTTTAATTCTTCTCTAATTTCCTGGTTGACCCTTTCATCTTTTAGCAGGATGGCCCTTAACCTCCACGTATTTGAAATCCTTCCAAACTTCTTCTTGTGATTTAGTTGTAATTTCAAAGCATTATGGTCTGAAAATATGCAGGGGATGATCCCAATTTTTGGTATTGGTTAAGACCTGATTTGTGACTCAGTTTGTGCTCTATTCTGGAGAAAGTTCCATGTGCACTTGAGAAGAATTTGTATTCAGTTGCGTTCGGATGCAAAGTTCTGTAAATATCTGTGAAATCCATCTGGTCCAGTGTATCATTTAAAGCTCTCGTTTCTTTGGAGATGTTGTGCTTAGAAAACCTATCAATTGTAGAAAGTGCTACCTTGAAGTCACCAAGTATAAGTGTATTATTATCTACGTATGTCTTAACTTTGGTTATTAATTGCTTGATATACTTGGCAGCTCTCACATTCGGGGCATATATATTGAGGATTGTTAAGTCCTCTTGTTGGATAGATCATTTAAGTATGATATAGTGTCCCTCTTCGTCTCTCACTACAGTCTTCGGGATAAACTTTAGTTTATCTGATATAAGGATGGCTACCCGTGCTTTCTTTTTAGGACCTTTGAATGGTACATGGTTCTCCAACCTTTTATTTTCAGGCTGTAGGTGTCCTTCTGTCTAAAATGAGTCTCTTGTAGACAGCAAATAGATGGGTCCTGCTTTTTTATCCAGTCTGAAACCCTGTGCCTTTTGATGGGGTCATTAATCCCATTCACGTTCAGAGTTACTATTGAAAGATATGAGTTTAGGGTCATCATGATACCTATTCAGTCCCTGTTTTTGTGGATCATTTCCTTGGACTTCCTCTTTCTTTTACAGGGTTCCCTTTAAAATTTCTTGCAGAGCTGGTTTGGTGGTCACATATTCTTTCAGTTCCTGCCTGTCTTGGAAGCTCTTTATCTCTCCTTCTATTATGAATGAGAGCCTTGCTGGATAAAGTATTCTTGGCTGCATGTTCTTCTCATTTAGGACCCTGAATATATCCTGCCAGCCCTTTCTGGCCTGCCAGGTCTCTGTGGAGAGGTCTGCTGTTAATCTAACATTTCTCCCCATAACAGTTAGAGATTTCTTGTCTCTTGCTGCTTTAAGGATCCTCTCTTTATCTTGGAATTTGCAAGCTTCACTGTTAAATGTCGAGGTGTTGAATGGTTTTTATTGATTTTATGGGGGGACCTCTCTATTTCCTGGATCTGAATGCCTGTTTCCCTTCCCAGATTAGGAATGTTTTCAGCTATGATTTGTTCAAATATATATTCTGGCCCTCTGTCCCTTTAGGTGCCCTCTGGAACCCCAATTAAACACAGATTTTTCTTCCTCAGGCTGTCATTTATTTCCCTTAATCTATCCTCATGATCTTTTGTTTTTCTCTTTTTTCCTCATTTTCCCTCTTTGCCATCAACTTGTCTTCTATGTCACTCACTTGTTCTTCTACCTCGTTAACCCTCATCGTTAGGACCTTTAGTTTGGATTGCATCTCATTTAATTGATTTTTAATTTCTGCCTGATTGGATCTAAATTCTGCAGTCACGAAGTCTCTTGAGTCCTTTATGCTTTTTTCTAGAGCCACCAGTAGCTTTATAATCGTGCTTCTGAATTGGCTTTCTGACATTGAATTGTAATCCAATTTTTGTAACTCTGTGGGAGAGAGGACTGTTTCTGATTCTTTCTTTTGAGGTGAGTTTTTGAGTTTTTCCTTCTAGTCATTTTGCTCAGTGCAGAGTGGCCAAAAACAAGTTGTATTGGGAAAAGGAGAAAAGGAGAGGAGAGAAAGAAGAAAAGAAAAAGAAAACAGAGAGAAGAGAAGAAAAGAAAAAAGGGGGGAAGCAAACAGAAACCAAAAAACAAGGGGGAGTATCCTCTGATTCTGTATACTGTAAATCCCTCGACTTCCCCTGGAACAATCCAGTGCTGCTTGGTCAATAATTTGTTTTTCCCCTGTCCGAAGCTGATCTTCTGGGGGAGGGGCCTGCTATGTTGGTTCTCTCTCTCTCTCTCTCTCTCTCTCTCTCTCTCTCTACTCCCTCTCTGTGTCTCTCATGAATAATTAAATAAAAATCTTAAAAAAAATAATTTGAGAGAGAGAGAGAGAGCATGAGCTGGGGAGGGGGACTGAGGGTGAGGAAGATAGAGAATCCCAAGCAGGCTCCAAACTCAGCACAGAGCCCCAGATAGGTCTAGATATCTTGACCCAGATATTATGACCTGAGTGAAAATCAAGAGTTGAGTGCTTAACCCACTGAGCCTCCCAGGCATCCCTAGTTTTACCTATCCATATATTCAAATCCCTTATAGCAATACAATCTTTTTATTGGTATATTTAATCCAATAATTTATAATTCATTTACTGATAAATTTGTGTTTATATATTATTACATCAATTTATATTTTAATTTTTCAATAATTTCTTTTTGTTCTTTCACTACCTTCTTTTGCCTTGAGAACATTTGTTATCATTTTTCTCCATTAACTTATTATATATATCTTTACTTTTTTTAATGGTTACCTTGGAATTACAACAGACATTCTTGATCTTTACAGTATAATAAAAATACTTTTATGGCTTCCATATACCATTAAAACTATAGAACACAAAAATCCACCTGCCTTTATCTTCCATTTTATATTATTGATTCCATATGGTTTTATTTGTACATATAATTTAAATCAGCATTTATCTCTATATACACAGATATTTTTATTTCACATATTTACCTATTACCTGTTCTTCATTCTATTCTGTGTTTCCCTCAATCCTCCTACTATCGCTTTATTCTTTCCTATAAATCTTTTAGGACACCGTGTATTTAGTATTCTGTTGCTCTGCTTATAACAGATTCTCTCAAAGTTGATTTGCATGAAATCATTTCATCCTCCATTTTGAAAGGGATTTCTTAAAAAAAAAGAGAAATTATTTTTAGTACTATAAAGAGGTATTTTCTTCTTATAACATCTTTTTTTTTATTTAGATATATCTATTGTCACTCTTTAGAATGTATTATGAACTGTTTCTCCTGCTGTTTTATAATTTTTTTTTCTATTTGACCACATTGGTCTAAGCAATTTCACTAAGACGTGCTTAAGCATGGGCGATTTTATATTTTTCTTTCAGCCTGGAAAATAATTTCCTCCAATAAGTCTTCTGCTTATTCTTTCCCTTTCCAAACTATACCTAATTCTGATTCTACATTAGAACTCTTCAGTAAGCTATTTTCTGTTTGTTTTTTTCTTTAAGTTTAGATATTTCTAGCAACCTGAATTCTAGTTCACTAATCCTAAGATTCTGGCATTCTTAACCCACATTGAGTTATTCAATATTAACACATTGAGTTATTCAGCTGTAGTTATTTCTCTTACTTGAAAGATGTTTATTTTCATTATTATTACTAGAATCCAATTCTCTGGTAAAATTATATTTTTGCCTATTTTCTACATATTTTCCTATATTATCCTAAATATATTAATCAAAATTCTATAAAGTTTTTATCTGCTAATGCAGATGAATACATCACCTCTAGGTATACTTCTACTATAAGTTTTCACTTGGAGTTGCAAAGGCCTGTCTGGCGTACTGATTGAACTCTTGAGTCATGGGAGTCATTTGTAAAAAGTATTGAGGATCTAGATAATGATCTTGAAGAAGGATTAACACTGATAGAAATACTGGGTGATGTTTAACATAATCTTATCAGAGACAGGTGGGAATCATAGCAGTTTTATTAAAGCCAAGTCTGTTTCATTTATATTTCTGTCCAAGATTTAGCCCTGGAAAAATTTTGACTCATTTCCACATGTTTTTTTTCTAGAAATTCACCCATCAGTTTGCAAATTTTAAATGTACATAAATTAACAAAACAAAACTACTAAAACTCCATTTTTCTTTACAGAGGCTGTTTGGCTGATCCCAGGATCAATAAATATCCTTCAGGAAAAGCAACTTCAAAATATATTTCAATTCTTTATAGTTCTTTGTTTTCTAAAACATGGATCCTTCTATTCCCCTTAGCTTCTGAACCTCCTTGCTGTATTTACATATTAAAACTATATTATATTTGCAATATAGATTTTATATATTATATATTTATTTTTCAAAGTACAATGAAATTTGAATGTGGTTTCTCTTTTCATGTACATGAATGATTGTCTCTCTTAAAATATTTGCTAATAACACTGCCCACTATTTACTGAGTTCCTATAGTTGACTGTGTGAACAATATTTAATATTCATAAACACTGAATTAGATATATTATTACTTTTGTGAGGAAACTAAGACATTAAACAACCTCTCTAGAATTTAATAATGATTACATTTCAATGGGGTAGTTCCCAGCTCCTTGAGAAAATACTGGCAAGAGACTTTTTAAATAATTCATTATTTTTTTAAGATGTACATTTCAAAGGGACAGAGAAAAAAATGTATAATTACAAGTTTTATAAAATAAATGCTGTAAGAAAAAGAAGTCAGACTCCCAGAGTCAGGAAGAAGCTTGAGTACAGTTTAATCAGGTTGAGGGGAATTTAAGGCTATTTTAGTCATAGTCTTCGCTAAAGCTTCTGTCATTTCTCCAGTGATCCAGTGTGTTTGTTTTATGTCCCCTGCCCCCATTCATTTCCCTAACTTACCATTTCCAGTCCATTTCCTTGAACCCATGTTCCTTGTTTTATGCTCTAATTGAGACATGAAGGCTAGAGAGATAATATATGGAGGATTCTACTTTCTAAGCTCAAAGTCCTTGCCTTGGAATTATGGAGAAAAACCAAGATTTTTCACAATGGCCACTTTTCCATTCTCCTTGCCAGAGCCCTGAAAGAATATTGGAGCCTCACTGTGAGAACTTGATGGAGTTCCTGGAGGTGAAGTCCATAAAAGTGTGTGGCTCCTCTAAGGCTGTGGCTCCAAGAATATCTCTGTCACATACTGGATTATAAGGAACTTCCAGAAAGTTGTCAAAATTGCCATTTAAGTGTTTTATTTTGTGACTTTTTGCAACTTCTGTTCCAGATAATCAGGTCTTTGTTTCTCTGGATATACCATTCCATCTAGTTTTTAGGGTGATAGTTTGCTCTATGTTTTGTTCACAGTTGAGGCCAAGTTATTAATTTTTTAATTCATTCATCTTTTTCTATCCTAATGAATTTCCCGAAGCTCTTTACATGTCTAAACTATAATCAGAAGCCCTGAAATATTTTTCTGATTATAAAATTATCAATGTAGAAAGCTTATAAAATACAGGAAAAACAATTTACTGAGTAAAACAATAAGACAAAATAAACTAACAAAAAACTTTGAATTGATTCCTGTTGGAATGAAAATAATAATCAAATATTTTATGAGCCTCTTTTAAGGACATGCATGGTTCAGCCGTATCCTGTTTCATGCCTTCCCCAGTGACCTTGCTACAGCCACACCAGTCACAAAGCCTTTAGGTATGTTTCATCTGGATGAAATGCCTTTTTCTGTTCCTCATAGTCTTTCCCTACTTTTCTCCTTAAAGCTCATTTTAAGTAGTTCTGCTTAGAGACATATCTCCTTGATTACTGTATGTCAAGTAAACTCCCACCTAAAACATTCTATATCCTGACCTATAATCAACTTCCTTTGCACTACATGTATCATCTATTTGCTTGCTTTTGCCTGATGCCCCATTAGAATGAAAGCTCTCTGAAAAAAGTGAAAATATTTTTTCATATTCATCACTGAACTGTAATGACTAGCACCCCATTTGACATACAGTCGGTTAATTAATCTTTCCTTATCAATAATTCAAACAGAATCTTTTTAAACCCAATGTTTAACATATTCAAGCAAAAAGTAAACTTAAAATAGAAATAATTAAAAAAAAGAAATAATCTCCATAGACTCTGAAGTCTACAGTTCAATAAATGCTGTCTGCTGCTGTGTGTTAGTGGACGACATATAGTTCTTCTCTTGTATGAGTTTCCTTATCTGTAAAGTGACACTAATAATAGTGTCTATTTTATAGAATTTTAATGAAAAACATAACTGAATAAATGTAAAGCCTTAGAACAGTGTCCAATATAAGCATGCTTAAAAAATATTTTCAAATAAAATAAACATGAATAATGATCATATATGTCACAAAAGAAAATATACTTAATAGTCTGTACTATTTTATAACATTTCTTTGAAGTGTGTTTCAAAGCATTATAAAACTATGATCAACTGTAGTATTTCCATAACTATCCCACAATTCTTACAGCATTGTTAATAGCCTATTGCTTTATAGAGTCGAAGTCAGAGCTAATGAGAACAATTATCTTTCACAAGGTCAAAAAATATATTTTTCAGGATAAAGTTTGAGATGAACTGATATGATTAAGAACGCATGTTTATATTATAGTTTATCTTCATTATCGTCCCATTAAGTGCTAACATTGTGTTAACCGTTTGTATGTAAATTTGTAATATTGCAAAAAGATTAGAAAAAGTGCATCATATTACAGAAAGAAAACTAAGGAAAAACAACAACAAAAATTTCTCAGAAAGGCCACAATTTGGCCACCTCAAAGAGACCTTCATAGCACTCCTCTCCTTTTCCTATCTCACATTAAAGGGGCGGTCTGTCCAAATTTCCAAATTTACTTTGTGAGGTGTTATTTCAGACATGGTTTCTTGTCTTCAAATCCAGTATTCTATCTATGGTATGCTACAGATTCAAGCTTATTACAATCATTATAACATTCTTTATTAAGTATCGCACACATTTGTTAGATGGGGACAAGCGGGGTGAATATATTTCACTCTTCTCTGCTATTCTTACTCTGCTTTGGGCACTGAGATATATTATGATTAATACAATATAAGAGCATCTTCAAACAAATGTATCCAGAATAAAGCAAATGGAATATTAAAAAGACATGAAATGGTATAATAATGGAAAATATATGAAGGTGTTAAGAGTTATAAATACGATAAAAGAGACTTTAATATTACCTTTTATTCATTATTGAATAACTGAAATACTCTCATGAATAAAGAGTAAACTTAACATTGTGCCCACTTGTCTAACACTTCTTTCATTCTATATTTTAGTATAACTCAAATAGTTTCTGAGTTTCTTTAAAATTTTACTTTCAAAAAAAATTTCTTTAGCTTAGTAGATCTGAAAGCTGTACATTGCACATTGAGATCATTTTAGAATCATTAAAAAGTTATTCATGCTTGGTTCCATCCAGGGAGATTCAGATTTAATTAACCCTAGGTGCTATCTAGACAATAGTATTTTTAAAAACTCTCCCAACTAATTCTAAAATGAAGACAAAGATGAAACTTTCAGCTTGTAATATTGTTGTTGTTTCTTCCCACCCCACCCCACATATTTTAACTCACAACTCATTTATCTAATCTCAACTGAATTGTCATTTCATCAGAGTAGCCTAATCCAGTATCCCGAGGTAGACTTAATTTATACTCCTGTACTATCTTGATACCTCCCTGAGCAAAACATTCATAAAGTTTTACTAGCAGAATATGTTTAAAGATTGTCTTTGCTTGCTTGCTTTTTGCTAGAAAGGCCTTGAGAACAGGAGGAATTTATTCATGTTTTCATTCTGATATTCTTAGTCTTTTTCTTCATCAAGTATGTACTGGTTCCCCAACAAAGAGAAGAACTCAGACCAAGAGGTAAGAGTTTAACAGTAATAGGTTTCATATCATATACACTATAACTAAATTATCTAGACTTGAAGAATACTCATGATATACCAAAGGGATTTACAAGCAATAGCTGTAATTCTCAATAGCCTTTCTAAGATGTTAAACAAGTGAAATGAAAAAGAGCTTAATAAAAATCTCCCAAGGTCATAAACTCAGAGGTTGATCTAGATTCAGTTGGGCTGACAACACCACCTGTATATTTTACCCACACAATACTTTACTTCAATAATATAAGAAAAAATGCTCTGAAGTTATTAGATGTATTCCAGAATAAGTGAGGCTATGCCAACTTTCAAGTTTTTATCTCTGATATTATTCAAGTGAATATTTTATAGAAAGAACTTCAACACAAATGGTATATACCACTTTATCAAGAATATCATGATTATTTTTTAAGATTCCTCTCTACTCTCATCTCTTTATCTAGGCAGTATGTGACAGAATGTAATTTGGAGGTAGAGCTTTGGTATCTTGATGATGAAGATTTTTTAAAAAACAAAATAATATAAAATTTAAAAATAATAAATCATGAAGCTTTGTTTTACAATCTGTATAAATTTCTATTTAGAATATAGTGAACTGCTTTTTGATTTTTATCTGAAGTATAAATATTGATGGTTATTTACTGAGAAAGTAAGTCTCCTATAGGGATGAAGTACAGAATACAGTTTACAACATGCCTATTATTAATTAAAGGTATTATATAATAATGTAAATTTATTTTTTCCACTTTTTCAGGCCAGACTATTAAACACATGTTAATTTATAATATTTAATGCTTAATATATTTCCCCTGAAAATATACAAAATGGATAAATATATGTACAATAATTGCTTATAAAAATGTATTCACATCCCTGTGACTTATTTTGAACACCAAAAACAAATAAAATGTTTGCATTCCCAGGACATAGAAATATGTTAAAACCAAAGGAAAATGGATGTTCAGTATTAGCAGAAAACACTTAGCTGGCAAAATGACCTTTCTATATGAATGTACTATTCAATCTCTTTTTTTTTAATCAGGTTTATGGAATGTTTATCATATTGATCATTATACATGTTTTCAGGTTGAAGCTGAGTGTGGTTATTGCATTATTATTTTTCATTTGGAGTTTATTGATTTTCTGCCAGTAACTTACAGATCAATTTATTAAAAAATTATTGTAACCACTTGGTTTATGTATTTTCTAAAACACAGTGCCACAATGGGAACCCTTTCATTAATCTGTCAGGACTATAGAGCTTTTATGCTGTGGTATATGGATTTTAAGGTATGTCAGACATCTTGTTCATCAGGATTTTTCCTTCCAATTATTTTTTTAAAGATTTTATTTATTTATTTGAGAGAGAGAAAATGTGGGCACACAAGTGCGGGGGGAGGGGCAAAGGGAGGGAGAGAAGCAGATTCCCCGCTGAGCAGGAAACCTGACATGAGGCTAGTTCCCAGGACCCTGAGATCATGACCTGAGCCGAAGGCAGCTGCTTAACTGAGTGAGCTATTCAGGAGCTTCTTCCCCAAAATTTAGACCTTCACATTATTCATAGGGCTAAGAAACTCAATACGATAAATCAGTTGTTCAATAGTAAACCTTGATTTTAAAGTTGATTTTACCACATTCCAAATGGCCTTTTTAATCAATTAAAGTTTTGTTGCCATTATGCCCTTTAAGTTCAAGGTTTTTTGACAGAAAACAAAAGCCAGGGCCCTTATATTTAATCACATAATTGTCATTAGTTGCTGATTTTAAATAATCTGTGAGCTATTTTTTTCTTATCAATTAAATATGAAAATATAAAAACTATACAAGACTTGAAATTATTTGGTACTTGGGATCTATAAATGAAATATATCAGTCTGACTGATCATTCTACCATTATAAACTTAGGTAGAAATGGAGCTGTTCATGTACGTCATACACTGGGAAAAATTTCCTCTAGAGATAAGTATTTTTATTTTGTCATTCGTATTAACATTTGTAATTGAATTTCCATATGGTCAGTTCAATTTCTTCTCTGGTTGGACTGTAAAAACTCAATCTAGAATGTTTAAATAAGAGTAGCTACATAAATCTATCACTAAGAATAAAAAGTGAATTATGATTTCAGCTTTCTTCTAAATGGCTAAATAACTTTGGTGAGGCAATTTTAAAACTCCCAACTACTAATTCCTGTTATTTTGATAATTGGACTAGAAAGACTTTTTAGAACCAAATGTCCACATGTATAAAAATGGATATATCTCTTCACATAAAAATAGTCTGAGTTCATTGATGCTTGAATTTGTTCCTCTGAAAAAGCTGACAAACCGATATAGTATTTATTAGATCCTTTCCTGAATACTTTTTCATTCTCATCTTCATGCCATTACTATTTTATTGTAAATTTCTGCATCTACCCCTATCTGAGAACCTTTGGTCTCAGTGTTTTTTCTAATTGTCAAAAAAATTGTATTTTGTTCTCCATGACAGACTATAAAACACCACTTATAAACTTACATTATGATCAGGCAATGTGATATGTATTTTTGACATGTTATCAAGTACTTCGCCAAAAATCTGCAAATATGTATTTTTCCAAACTTGTGGGTGTCATATATTTTAAATATTCAATTTCAGAATTCCAACTTTAGACAATAAAGCAATTTAAATGATTTTACTAATCTTTCTTTGTTAAAAGATTTTTACCATCCACTGCTTAATGCATTTAGACTTTTCCTTGTTATTTGGCAATTTCTTTATGCATCCATTTTAGATGATTAATATTAACTATTCAAATAGATTGATTAATCTGCTCCAATGTTTTTCACTAAGCTTTATTAATACTCAAAAATGCAGTAACACAGATGAGATCTAGAATTTAGGTCATGGTGTGTATATTCTAGTATGACTATAATTTTTTAAAAGGAGAATAAAAGAAGTTAGGGAAGATATAGTCAAATTGAAACTCTTTGTACATTGCTGGCTGTAACATGAAATGGTATAGTTACTGTGGAGATTTTGTTGTTCCTCAAAATGTTAAGTACAAAATTACCCTATGATTCAGCAATTTCACTTCTAGGTAGATACTCAGAATAACTGAATACAGGTACTCAAACTTTACTCATATGTCCAGTAGCACTATTCACAATATCCAAAAAATGGAAACTATCCAAATGTCCATTAACAAATTGGAAAAACAAAATCTGGCATAAATGTAGAATGGAATATTATTCAGATAAAAAAGAAATGAAGCAGTAACACATAGAAAAAAGAAGACAGATCTTAAAAATATGCTAAGTGAAAAAAAAGAAATAGACCATTTATTTACGATTCTATATATTTGAAATATATAGGATAGTTAAATCCATAGAGGCAGAAAACAAAATGGTGACTGCTAGGGACCATGGAAAGAAGAGAATGGGAACTGACTGCTTAGTGACTATTGCATTTTCTTCCGGGGTGATTAAAATATTTTGAAACTAAATAGAAGTGGTTATTGCACAACATCTTGAATATACTAAAGGTAACTAAGTATATGCTTTAAAATAGTGACTTTGATATTTTGTGCATTTTACTTCAATTTTTAAAACTTTGTTTATTGGGGTGTCTGGGTGGCTTAGTTGGTGAAGCATCTGACTCCTGAGCTGAAATCTGGAATTGGGCTCCATGCTCAGCATTGGAGTCTGTTTCTCTCCCTTCCCTTACTTACTTATTTCCTCTCTCCCTCTCTCAAATAAATAAATCTTTGAAAAAACTGTTTTATAAGTTTATGACACAAATACCTGGTTGCCAAAAAATTCCTAATAAATATTGACCTGAAAATATGATTGACTATATGCTATACATTATAGTTGTATATGATATAAGGTCATATTTTTAATTGGTTAAAACTGTGGTTTGTTTTAATGGTTTTTCAATAAGTTTTTAGTATATGAGGAATCAGAGTTGAACCTAATAATGATGTGGAGTTTTAAAAATTATTTAGCTTTATGTATATGTTGATGCATTACCTGAAATCGTGCTGTATTACCCCACCAAATACATTTTAATTGATTCTATATAATTTTATGTCCTCAGATATTTGGTAAATATTTTACTAACTGTCAGCCAAATTACATATATGCTTTCAATATATTACTTTAAAAATATATAATATTTCAATCATTAGAATATTTTAAAATATTTAATCTATATTATTTAAGAATCCCTCTAGTAAATTTTAAAGATTATCTTTTTAACTTTCAGATTTAATTACCCCTATATCCCCTATGATTTTTACTTCAAGGTGATTCTGATGTTTCACCTCACTATTTAAGAAAGTGCCTGGATAAAATGCAAGCTTTGCACTTTAAATGAATTTTCCCTTGGCTATCTAATAAGATAGCTGAGCCTTCATGACTTTGGTATTTCAAGGTCCAAAATATATGGCTTACTTCTTAAGAACTACACAGTTCTCATTATTTCAATGGTAGTGTCCTGTTTTTATTCTGCCCTATGTAACTATACTCAAAATTACTATCATCAGGTTTAAAATGGCAACTACATGACCGTGCTAAATGCATCCTCTCTCACTTTTCCACTAAGGTATCCATGAAGCCACACACAGGACATGATTTGGGAATTACATGGTCATATGATTTTTTTTCCTTAGCTCTGGAATTGGAAAGATGAACAAAATTCTATCAAATTTTAGATCAACAGATTTGTGCAGGGACATGGTAGGAGACTGAAAGTGGGATTTCCTCTAAATATTGGCATGTCATATGCTCTCTTATCTAATTTTAAATAATAATAATAATAATAATAATAATAATAAACCTAAAATACCAAAAGAAAACCAAAATCATCAGCAACACCCAAAGGGCATAACTAAGTCATCAAATGAGGCAAACTGTAGAAAAGTATAATCTTTTTAAAAAGTTGAAAGTGCAAATAAGAAAACACAGATATTAGTCATAAGGTCCTTTCAACACCATCTGTTACTATGCCACATGACATAAATTATAATCAGAAGCAGCCATTTTATTTTTCTAAGGTTTCAGGAAAGAGTTCCTTTTGGAGCAGTATGAAAAACTAAAGATTCTTTTTGTCAGAGATTCTGAGCATGTACACATAATCTAACCACTGTTTCTGTTCCTCGTAAGTGATTGGCTTTAGTTTTTTATAACTGTGACTGCCTGTGGGACCAACAAAACACACCCTTTCTACATTGTACATTTTTCCTCTCACTTGGAACACTGAGTGGTAGAGATTTCTTATTTTCTAATAATACACGTTAATATGTTGTGTATTATGTCAGGATTGCCAACACTTTATACTTTGGCTTTCTTACTTTAAGCTAGCATAGAATTATTTTGGCCAGCTACTTAGCTGTGTGACTACATTGCTGAAATTAGTTGTGCCCCAGTTCCCATCTCTAAGATGGAGATCAAAAGAGTACTCTTCTTATATATGGTCCCTGAGATCTATTATATAAGTTCATATATGAATGACCTGAAAAAAATGACTGTATAACATAAGAACTACAGAATTTTTGTATTATTATTTCATGGGAATAAACTATTCTTAGTTTTGTTGCTTACTACTCTTCTACTAAAAATTCATCAAAAGGTTTGGAAATGAATTCATATAAATTACCCAAAGATCTGGCTTACCTAAGATAAGGCCTTACTCCTATTCCAAAATCTTTATATGTAGCTGCTTTCTTATTTAAATGGAAGAACTAACATTGGCGCCAGAGTATTTTTAAACTTTTATTCTTGAGCTTTAGCAATTTCAGCTATTTTGATAAAGAAAATAGAAAACACTCTGGACTTTTTATCCTCATGCATATTATGCTTCTTTAAAAATTTCTGTAGACCATTTTCCAAACCAGAGAAAGCAAAGAGTTTGAAGGGAATATGAGAGATTTTGATGCAGTGCTGATGACTCTGTACCCAACCCTACCTGTAACCTAGATCTGGGTGGATACTAGATGCAGCTCTCAGGTATGGTTGGTAATACACTAAAAT
The DNA here is from genome assembly GCF_905146905.1 of Nyctereutes procyonoides. Lineage (NCBI taxonomy): Eukaryota > Metazoa > Chordata > Mammalia > Carnivora > Canidae > Nyctereutes > Nyctereutes procyonoides. The sequence goes on from NW_026575130.1 coordinate 3,111,561, forward strand.
AAATGAACTCACCCTCAGGTGAGATCGTGTGTTTAAGTGATTCCCCTGTGCCTATTCATAATAGGATGAATCAGTAGAACACAGATGATGGCTTATGATTTTAGGCAGAGTGGGTCACATAGAACCACTCTTTACCCCAATTTTCCAACATGGTGAGAGCAACAGGAACGATTCAAATTTTCAGTCAGGCCAGAGAAGAAATAAAAGTATTTTCAAAGAGTTGGCAGATCAATGATTGCCTCCATGTCTAGAAGAGGATAATTTGGTTAACCTAGACCACTAGAGAAAATAATGGGACCACAGAAAATCTCAGTGAATAAAATCAGGGTTAGAAGGAGATGGTCCATGGTGAGAATACACACACACACACACACACACACACACACATACATATATATGTATGTGTGTGTATATATATATAAAATCATCCAATGCATAGAAGAATAATAGAGGGTGCTTTCTGAATTGACTAAATATAAATCTTAAATGAGCAAGAGATAATTAGGTCATTATATAATGATTGAGGGATCAATCCAGCAAGAAAATACACCATAAATACATATATGCCCTATATCAGAGTGCATAAATATATTAAGCAAATACTAAGAGATATGAAGAGAAATAGACAATAAGACAACAATAGTAAGGGATTTAATACCCCACTTTTGACAAAGGATAGATTAATCTAAATAAAAGCAAGAAATGGACTTGAGCCATACATTAGACTACACAGACCTAATGACATCTGTAGAATATTCAGTTCAATATCTGAATACACATTCTTCTCAAGAGTGTATGGAACATTCTAAAATACAGACCAAGTTTAGGACACCAAACAAGTCTTAGAACATTTAAGGAGATTAAAGTCACACCAAGTATCTTTTATGACCACAGTAATATCAAATTAAAAATCAATAACTTGAGGAAACTGGAATATCTACAAACATGTGGAAACTATATGACTTACTCCTGATCAAACAATAGATAAAGAAAGAAATGAAAGGGCAATCAGAGATTATCTTGAAATCAATGTAAATGGAATCACAGCATACTAAAACCTATAGGATGATGCAAAACAGATTTGAGAGAGAAATTTATAGCAGTCAATGTGCATATTGAATTTAAAAGATTTCAAAGAACCTGACTTTAAGTCTCAAGAAACTTAGATAAAAAAAAACAAAAACAAATTAAACCCAAAGTTAGCATAAATAAGGAAATAAATAAGTGAAATCAAGATAAGTAATAGAAAAGATCAGCAGAACTAACAACTAGTTTTTCAAAAAGAAAGATTGAAAACTCTAGCAACACTCAAAACAATAAAGACTCAAATCAAAAATAGGAGAGGGGAAATTATAATTGACACTACTGAAAAACAATAAAAATTCAATAATCTGGAAGAAATGGGTAATTTCTTGGAATACAACCTACTGAAACTGAGACAGGAAGAAATACAGTTTATCAGATCAATTAGTAGTAATGACATTGAATCAGTCATAAAAATGTCCTCAACTAAAGTCAAGGACCAGATAGTTTCACTGGTGAATTCTACCAAAAATTCAAAGAACACCAATCCTTTTCAAACACTTCCTACACAATTGAATAGGAGGGAACTCTTCAAATTCATTTTAAGAGGCCAGCATTATACTGATACCAAAACCAGATAAGGACACTACCAGAAAAATCACAGGTCAATATACTTGATTAACACAGATGCAAATATTCTAAACATAGTATTAGCAAATCAAGTTCAAGAACTTGTTAAAAGGATCACACAGCATGATCAAGTGGAATTTAACTAGATCTGTGATGCAAGAATGACTCAACACACACACACACACACATCAATGCAATATACTGTGTTAACAAAGTGAAGGTTAAGAATCATATGAGTATCTCAATACATGATTTTTCTGCATATGACAAATTCAACATCCTTTCATGATAAAAACACAACAGATTGGGCATAGAGGGATGTACCTCAACATAATAAAGGTCATATATGACAAATCTACAGCTAACATTATCCTCAGGGGGTAAAATTGAAAGCTTTTCCTATAATATCAGAGAGAAGACAAGGGTGCACTTTTGCACCATTTTTATTTAACACAGCACTGAAGTCCTACCTACAGACACCAGGCATGACAAATTAAAAAGAAAGTAAAATAGTAATTATTTTCAAATGACATGGTCTTGTATATTGACAATCCCAAAACTCAGTTAAAAAACTATTGAATGTAAAAAAATTTTTAAATGAAAACAAATAAAATTTAAAAAAACTGTTGAATCCGATCAATAGTAAAGTTTCATGATATACAATCAAAATGCAAAAATCAGTTTCATTTCTTTACATTGACAAGAAAATATCTGAAAAAAATCCCTCTCCCATTCACAATAGTATCAAAAACATTAAGATGCCTGTGAATAAACTTAACTAAACCAAGAATGTGTATAATGAAAACTACAAAACTTTGAAAGAAATTGAAGACAAAAACAAATGGAAGGACATCCTGGATTCATGGATTGATAGAGTTAATATCATTTAAAGGTTCATACTACTCAAAGCCATCTATAGATTCACCACAATTCTTATCAAAATTCCAATGGCATTTTTTAATATTTTATTTATATATATGTGATAGAGAGACATAGAGAGAGATCACAAGCAAGGAGGAGGGGTAAAGGTAAAAAGAGACTCCCCAATGAGCAGGGAGCCCAATGTGTGACTCGATCCCAGGACCTTGGGATCATGACCTGAGCCAAAGGCAGATGCTTAACTGACTGATTCACCCAGGTGCCCTCCAATGTCATTTTTAAGAGAAATAGAAAAGCAATTCTAAAATTTATATGGAACCACAAAAGATGCAAAATAGTTAAAGCAATCATGAGAGAGAAGAACAAAACCAGAAGCATCACACTTCCTGATTTCAAACTATACTATAAAGCTACAGTAATTAAAATGGTATACTGGTATAAAAGGAGACCAATAAAATAAAGATCTCAGAAAAAAATATGCTGTCAACTAATATTTGATAAAGGAGCCAGACACTGGGAAAGGATAGTTTCAACAAATGATGTTGAGTAAACTGAATAGCCACATGCAAAAAAAAAGAAAAAAAAAGAAATTGGACCCCCATCCTAAACCACTCACAAATATTTCTTTTACTTTTGTTTTTATTTAAGTTTGATTTGCCAACATATAGTATAACACCCAGTGCTCATCCCATCAAGTGCCCCCCTCAGTGCCTGTCACACAGTTACCCCATCCTCCTGCCCACCTCCCCTTCCACAATCCTTTGTTTATGTCCCAGAGTTAGGAGTCTCTCATGTTTTTTTTTTTTTCCTCTCTACTTTTCCCAATTAGTTCCCCTCCTTTCCCTTATAATCCCTTTCACTATTTATTATACTCCACATATGAGTAAAACCATACGATGGTTGTCCTTCTCCGATTGCCTTATTTCACTCAGCATAATACCCTCCAGTTCTAACCACATCAAAGCAAATGGTAGGTATTTGTCCTTTCTGATGGATGAGTAATATTCCATTGTGTATATAGACCACATCTTCTTTATCCATTCATGTCAAAGGACATCGTGGCTCCTTCCACAGTTTGGCTATTGTGGACACTGCTGCTATGAACATTGAGGTGCAGGTGTCCCAGCATTTCACTACATCTATATCTTTGAGGTAAATACCCAGGAGTACAATTGCTGGGTTGTAGGGTAGCTCTATTTTTAACTTCTTGAGGAAGCTCCACACTGTTTTCCAGAGTGGCTGCACCAGTTTGCATTCCCACCAACAGTGCAAGAAAGTTCCCCTTTCTCCACATCCTCTCCAACATTTGTTTTTTTCCTATCTCATTAATTTTCACCATTCTCACTGGTATAAGGTAGGATCTCATTAAAACCACCCATAAATATTAACTTGAAGTGGATCCAAAATTAAGCTTAAGACCTAATACCATAAAACTCTATTTAAAAAACATAAGAAAGAAGCCATCATTTTGACAATGATTTTTTTGATATGACACCAAAAGCAGAAACAACAAAGATGGAACTACAACAAGCTTAAAAACTTCTCTACTGCAAAAGAAATAAAAAGATGAAAAGGTAATGTATGGAACAGAGATATTTACATACTATATATTAGACAATGGGTTAATACCTAAAATTTGTAAAGAATTCTTACAACACAAGAACAACAATCCAACTTTTAAAAATGAGCATTAAGTACTTTATTTTTCCAAAGAAAACATACAGATGGCAAACAAGTAGCTAAAAAGATACCCAACTCACAAAGTACCAGGGAAATGCAAATACAAATAAAAATTACAATTAGTATCACCTCACACCTGTAAAAATGGCCATGATGAAGAAGACAAGAGATAAGAAGTGTTGGCAAAGATGTGAGGAAGGGAACCCTTCTGCACTATTACTGGGGTTGTAAACTGGTTCAGCCACAATGGAAAACAATATGGAGGTTTTTCAAAAAATTTAAATAGAACTACCACATATGATCAGCAATTCCCTTCTAAGTATATATGCAAAGGAAATTAAACAGGCTTTTGAAGAAAAATATACACTCTCGTGTTTATTGCAGGATTATTCACAGTAACCAGAATATGGTAATAACCTATGTCCATCAATGAATAAAGAAGATGAATAGATTAATGGAATACAATTCACCCATGATAAATAAGGAAATTCTGCCATTTGTGACATGAATTGACCTTGAAGACATTCATGTCACAAGTAAGATATGTCTAACAGAGAAAGACAAATATTGCATGATCTTTCTCAGATATGGAACCTAAAAAACCTAAACTTGACCAAATTGAGTGTTGGAGTGGTTACCAGGGCTTGGGTGGTGGGGGAATGGCAGGGATGTTTAAGGTCACATACTTTCAACTAGTAGGTGAATGTTCCACAGATGTAATACACAGTACTTTAATTATGGACAACAAAACTACGTCAGAAACATTAAAATTTCTAGAGATTAGATCTTAATTGATCCCATCACTTAAAGAAATAATAATTATGTGACACACTAGAGGTGTTAACTAATGCTACCCTGGAAATCTTATAAAGGTATCAATATGCTGTACAAGTTAAATGCCAATTATTCTCAAAGAATACAGTAATTAAAAAGGATTTAGTAGTGATAGGAATAAGGAGAATTAGTCAGCTGAAGAATAGGAAAAAGACTACACTAGCAAAAAAAAACAAAAAATAGTATGTAAAATATGAAATTATACATGCATTCCTGTGAATATTTGTATACCTGATATTCCAACAGGTATTTTGAAATTAAATTGAGATAACCTGTAAAATCACTTTAATTAAAACATTGTGCAAATAGTTGAGATTATTGTGATGGTTAATACTTCCACAACATTATTTTACATTAATAATTTAATAATTCTATTACCCATAAGATAAACTGAGTATTCTTTAGAAATATATAGCCCAATGTAAGTTTGCTCTATAATGAAAAATATTTTGTGAAAGAAACTGATTAAATATTAAAAATAATATTTGGAATTGTCATATAACTCACTAAGAAAATTACTCCTCCCTGGCGTGAGGATTATTATTCCAAGTGTAAGAACTGTTTTTGTTTTAAATTGTTCATTTCACTATACTTTAACATCTTCAAAAAGCTATAATCACTCAGGATAGTCACTTATTTTTCAACTGTCTCTTTTCTTCAAGTGAAGAGTACAATGGCTATATCAAGAAATTAATTGAGATTATATTATTCTGCATATGAAATACATGCATGGCAATGAATATCTTTAAATGACTGAAGTAGTATAGTTAGTATGTGTGCTCATGAAAGAACAATATGAGGATAAAAAATAATACTCAAATGTAAGCCTTTTAGCTCTCAAAGTGGTATTTTTGAAATAGATCATAATAGAAGTATTGTGTTTCTTTAAACATATCATTTGCACAGTGATAGTTTATATTTGTTATAAATATAGGTTGTTTGATTCTTCTTTTAAAAAATATATTCTTGGGTACAAAAGGAAGGCCAGCTTTAACTCACCATCTTATAATCTCTTCTTTGGTCTTATATTCCATATGAACAATATTCCACACAAGAATACGGCAGTGGAAAGATTTTTTTTTAATTTTCAATTATCTACTTATTTTTAAAAGTTTTAGAAAAAAATATTTTTCTTTTAAACAAACATGGTTGGAATAAATTACCCGGATAAGCATCAGACATACTTTTGTTCCTACTGAGAAATTTATGTATAATTCCTCTTTTATAGCTCTAATTACCAAGTAAGATTTGGGGAATATTGCAGGGGGCCATATTAAGTGTCTTCTGACTTTCAAAATGACTTCTTGAGAATGGTAAAAGACTATTCCAATCCAAGCATGAGATATGTTTCAGTTTCTATTAATTGCCATTTGTTACTGATTATAGACAATACTTCATCCCATTTTAGTGGAAATACTACAAAATAAAATCTAATTGTACTCATATTTCATTAAATGTAGTGACAAATATAAGAGCTTAAACATGGAAGAATTTGATGTTGCTATATTCTCATTTTTAAATGTTTTTTTTTGCCTAATTTCATTCATCTTAGAAAAAAGCACAAATATATAACATGTACCATATGTTAAGGCATTATGATCTGAAGACAATGACCCTTATGCTAAATAACTCATTTGAAGACTTAAATGGCCATGTTTATATTTCCCTGAGTGAATTTAGAATTATTTTTACCTTCCTGACTTTGCTACATATGTTTTCCAGGGAAGGCTGTATTTTTAAGTTTAAAATCTAGTATAGTTTGACCTTTCATTTTGACATTCAGTCATCTGCAATTGAAGAAAACTGGCTTGATGATGTTTTACTGAGGACAAGCCTCATGGATTTCTAGATCACTTTTAATGTAGTGTTATTCTGCATTTAATCACTTCCAATCTATTAAAGATATCAGCATAGTTCCTTAGATTGTCATTAAAATGCTTTAAAATAGCTCATTACTGCAATATCTTCGCATTGCTCTAGATAAACATTAAGCGACCATTACATTAAGCTTAGCCCATTAGATGAATATAGAATATGCTTCAAAGGTATAATTTATCTGCTCAGCAGAGTTCATAAAAATCCTTGCTTTAACTTTGGTATTTGCTCTATTTACTTTGCACTGACTCCTGCACCATTTCTCTCTTATCATGGACATTTCTTAATAATAAAAAGAAGAGAATGCAAAAGAATCATGTTTTTTACTTTTAAGTACTTTTAAAATAAACACAGATAAATGATATATTTAAGTTCTCAAAAGACCTTTTCATTTGGCAAACTTTTTTCAGTGAGTATTACTTTATCTAGAATAAATACTTTGCCACTTTTAAAATTATTTGTGTTCACAAGTTATTGTAAATTCCAATATATTTCAATCCCAATTAGCATAAAGAAAAGTCTCTTTTTTTTCCTTTTAAGGCTAGTTCAGAAGAAACAGCAACCCCCTTAGTACTCGCTTCCTCCCACCCCATGACATATTCTACATTGGGCTGCCCAAAACAGCCTTAATGTTCCTCTCAGCTATAGGAAACTGTAGACAGACTTCTCCTGAGTATAGGTCCCTGGCCTCCCTTTTCTCAAAGCATTTACTTTAGAAAACTTTTAACTGTAAATTCTTTTTCAGCTCCTTTTGTATGCATCTTCTTCCAGCCTTTGCCATTAAAAAACAAAAAACAAACAAACAAACAAAAAACAAGGGGATGTCTTTCTTAAGGATCTGGCAGCCATTCCTTTGAAAAATAATGATCAAAGGAGAGAGGGCCCTAATCTCCCAGTCTATGGAGGCTAACTACCAAAAGTGACAATTAATAAACACAAATGGCATAATCATATCGAACTAACTCCCAGTAATATATTCTAGTGCTCTCCATTTAATTTACCACAGGTTTAATTGCTTTGTTTCGTCAAAGTCCAGTTTCCCTCCCCTATTTTAATGGTCTTGAATAGTCTTCCTTGCCTGTGTAAATCTACCCAGTGCAATTTTCCTTTGACAAGGCTATATTATTCCTGAAAAAGTAAGTGTGCAAGTGAAAATTTGAGACCATTTGCCATGGGTTCCTAATAATATAACAATACCAAAATTTTTTGAGTACTTACTAAATGCATGACATCATTTATATGAATCAATTCATTGAATCTTTAATACCAACACACACCTTACACATATAATTGCATATGGAATTAATTAACATATGGAATAATTAACATAATTATATAGTTATTAAATAATTATTAACAAGGAATTAATAAACATATGGAATAAACTCAGTACTTATCAATATAGAAAAATAATAGGAACTGGTATTTTAAAAAATTCTAATAAATTCTCTATTCTTCTCCAGTCCCATTTAATTTTCCACGTAAGTAGCATAAAACAAATATTAGTAAATTGATATTTCTTAAATACTTCTATTTTCTCTGAAACTCCATCTCTAATCAGAATTCCAACTCTGCCAATGGAATGCACAGTTAGTCCTGTGACATGGTAGGTGAGTAAAGAATAGTAAATGCTGATACAGAGAGCCCTAAGGCCTTTCTTATGCCAATGAGAAGAAGCAGAATTCTGGATATCTGGGTGGCCCAGTGGTTGAGCAGTGTCTGTTAGGGCATGATCCCGGAACCCTGAGGTAAAGTCCCACATCAGGCTCCTGGCAGGGACTCTGCTTCTGTCTCTGCCTCTCTCTGTCTCTCATGAATAGATAAACAAAATCTTAAAAAAAAAAAAATTAGGCATCTTTCCTGTAAATGCAGTCTTAATGGTCTAGATTCATCTCATCATGCTCTCTGGTCATTTTGCAAGTTTACACATCCCTTTATGGACTCAATTTTTAAGAATCAGCTGTCAGGCTTGAAACCTAACTGGTAATTCTCACTATTTTTCTTTCAAGACCCTCCTTAATTTTTCACCAAGGAAAATAAAATCCTGTTTTTATTCCACCATATACCATGAGTCAAAATAATTTTTGATGTGTTTTTTGTAAGGGCAGAAAGGCTCAAAGTTCCAATATTCCTACAGGCAAGATGCAAGACCAAGATACTCTTCTCCCATCCAAAAAAATCAAATATAAGCAAATAAAATTAAGGTTTCCATACTCATCCTATTTAAAATGACAGGAACTTTTGTATTTTCCTACACATATGTTATGTTATGGCTAATGTTAATGCCAAATGGAGGGGATACAACCCTTTACAATAATGATTAAGTCCCAGGACACCTGAGTGGCTCAGCAGTTGAGCATCCGCCTTTGGCTCAGGGCATAATCCCAGAGTCCTGGGATCGAGTCCCACATTGGGCTTCCTGCATGGAGCCTGCTTATCCCCCTGCTGATGTCTCTGCCTCTCTCTCTGTGTGTCTTTCACGAATAAATAAATAAAATCTTTTTAAAAAATAATGATTAAGTCCCTATAGTTTCTCATTTTGCTTTTCTTCCTTAAATAAGATTGATATGTACATCATTCCTAAATACTCATGATATTGTTTAAATATGGAAATGTTCATTATATAGGACATTTAGAATTCTTTTAAACTCGGGTATGTTTTTCTACAATGTTCACAACACTGACTTATTGCCTCTGGTGTAATACCACATTTGCTTAAAACCTGTTTATAATGTAAATTTCACTTACATATTTTGGAAGATCTTTGAGAGCAGGGTGTGGTTCTATTTCTGTTTCAATTACCCCCACAGCCCAGAATAAAAACTGAGAGAAAATCTCAGATCTATAAAATTAAGTAAGAGTGAAAGTTTTCTTAAAAATAAGTTATATCTTTTTAAGTATTTTGTTTCTGTCTCTCAAATTTATTCACAGCTAACCTTCTACTAAAATGTAACCACTCTATGAATGTAAAATACTCTTTATTCAAATATTGTAATATTTATATAAAGCACAGTAAACTGTGACTACAAAACAAATAGAATTTGATATATATATACACAGACACACCCTGAGCCAAAAGCGCAAAAGAAACCAGCAAATAGACAAATAGAACAAACAAAACACAAAGCACACACTGCCAGAAAGGGTTAGGCAACTATATTACATTTCCACAGTTAAGCCAGGGAAAATTAAAAGTACCTGGAAGCCTATCCGGTTGCCATTATTAAATAGGCTCCAAGGGGGTAGCAAAGGCAAATACATATGTGAAACAAAAATTTATCAAACTATTAAGAGAGGGCCATTAACAGATTTTTTTTTTTGCACAGCTCTCAGAAGGAAATGACACTGCTTACACTCTGATTTTAGAATTCTAACCTCCAGAATCATGAGACAGTAAATTTCTATTGTTTAATACTCAGCTTACAGTATTTTGGTACAGCAGCCCTAGAAAAACAATATAAGGATCAAATACTAAAACTGTGCAATTACAAACTGAAATTCAAGGAGCAATACAAATTTGATAATATTCTGTGGTAAATGAAGAAATTTGATCCTTAATTAATTTGATCCTTAAAACACTGGGCAAAGATGATTTTATAACTTCAACCACACTTCTAAGCAATAAAACATTTCCAAAGATACACAAAATCATACTGGAAATACAAAAAAGAAAGAATCCTCTTCAACAAAAATTATGAGGTCTCAAAATACTGTTGTGAGTGTGAAATTAAAACATGAACAAAACAAACTTCCTTTCAGAAAGCCCAGTGTCATTAAAAGAATAAACAGATAGATCAATGATGGAATAAAATAGAGAGCCCAGAGAGAGACTCACACAAATACGGTTACCTGACATTTGACAAAGGCCTAAAGTCAATTAAGTAGAGAAAAAATGTATTTTTCACAAATGGTGCTAGATTAAAGCATGATCATATGCAATAAAAACAACAACAAAAGTATTCAGAGACCTTGCACCTTACACAAAAATGAACTCAAGTGGATCATAAACCTTAATATAAAGTGCAAAATTATAGTTTCTGAAAGATAATGTACGAAAAAATCTTTGTGACTTTAGGACAGATGAGGTTTTAGACACAACACTCAAAACATGATCCGTGAAAACAATAAGTTGAACTTGACCAAAATTAAATGCTTGTGAAGTGCTTGTTCTGTTAAAGACATTGTTAAAGGGAATAAAAAGAAAGTGAGAAAAAGTATTTGCAAAACATATTTGATAAAGGACTGGTTTCCAAAATATATAAACAACACTTCAACTTGACAATAAGAAAACAAACAATTCAATTAAAAAAAAAAAGGCGACAAGAGATCTGAACAGGCAACCTACCGAAGATTATGTAGGGATGGTAAGAAGCATATGAAAAACTGGTCAATATCATCTGTCATTAGAGAAATGTTAATTAAACAAAATTGAAATGCTAATAATTCAGCATTTTGGAATGGATGTAAAGGATGATTCTATAGACTTAAGAGTAAAATGACCTAATGATTTTGAGCACCTTGTATCAGGGTAATTCAATGAAGATATAAATCCTGATTTGATGAGTAATATGATGACACCGCTATTTTATTATATGATGATGACCCAGCTATTATTTTTATATCTCAAATCCCCGTAATCGGTGAAAATATTATCTTTGGGATATTTGTAAGCTGAGTACAAAATTCATTGAAATTTTTTCTGAAAATAAGTTTTTCTTAAAATTTTGTATAACAAACTTCATTTAAAGATGTTTGTAAAATTTCATCATTCACCATAAAACTAATGAAATAATCATGCCCATAAAATGTATTTATTACTTAAGCAACATGTTAACTTATCACACTTCAAAATGTATTCTCTCTCTTTTTAATCTTGTTTTAAATCATCAACTATTTTATAAAGGTCAAGATAAATTAATTAAATACACTTTAAAAGAAAGAAGTAGAGGAAGGAAGGAAGGAAGGAAGGAAGGAAGGAAGGAAGGAAGGAAGGAAGGAAAAAGAAGAAAGAAAAGAAAGAGGAGGAAGGAAGGAAGGAAGGGAGGAAGAAAAGAAAGAGATACCACTACATAACTATTAAGATTACAAAATCTAATGATACAAATGCTTGAGTGTATGTGGAGCAACAGAAATTCTCATTCTTTATGTATGGGGGTATAAAAATGGTATATAAATTTGGTATTTTCTTACAAAACTGTATATAGTTTTATAATTTGATTCACCACTCTTCTAGATATACCAAATAAACTGAAAGCCTAGGTCCATCCAAAAATCTGCATGTGAATATATATATTATAGCATCTTTATTCATAATCACCAAAAATTTCAGGTAACCAAAATGTTCTTTAATAGGTGAATAAATAAGTATGATATAGTCAGACATTAGAATACTATTCACTCATATAATGGAGGAACTATCAAGAAATGCAAAAATATTGATGAAATTTAAATGTGTATTGCTAAGTGAAGAAATCTACTCCAAAATGCTACATCTTGTGTGCTTGTTATATAGTACTGTAGAAAAGCAATTTATAGAGACGATAGATCAATGGTTGTCAGAGGTTTGGGGAATATGTAAATTGAACAGGTCTATCATAGAACAGATTTCAGGGAGATGAAACTATCCTATGCGATACTCTAACAGCAGTTATATGACACTATACATTTTGTGAAACACATAAAAATTTCCAGCACTGAGTATGAACCTATAATATACAAATTTAAAAAAAAAATAGGACGACGCTTGGGTGGCTCAGTGGTTGAGGACCTGCCTTCAGTTCAGGGCGTGATCCCAGAGTCTTACTCTTTTGCCAACTTTCAAATACACAATACAATAATATTGTATTAATAACATTAATTAAAGTCACCATGCTACATATTACGTCTCCAGGGTTTATTTATTTTATACTGCAAATCTGTACCTTTTGATCTCCTTCACCTATTTGCCCACCCCTCCACCACCATGCCAGCAACCACCTAACTGTTCTCTGTGTCTATAAATTTTCTGTTTTTCTTTTCCTCCACATATAAGTGAGATCATCTAGTATTTGTGTTTGACATTTTTCACCTAGCAAAATGCCCTCAAGGACCATCCATGTTGTTGCAAATGGGAGAAGTTCCTTCTTCTTTATGAAGGAAATATTTTCATATTCCATTGTTTATGTATATGTATATATGTATGGAATATATATAATATATTATATATGTGTGGAAATATATATATATACACACACTACATTGTCTTTATTCATTTTTCAGTTCATAGGACATTTAGGTTGTTTCCGTATCTTGGCTGTTGTAAACAATGCTGCAATAAATATGGGGTAATACATCTTTTGAGTTAGTATTTTTTATTCCTTTGGATAGTGAGAAATGGAATTCTATTTTTAATTTCTTATTTTAATTTTAAAGATTTTATTTATTTAAGAGAGAGAGAGAGAAGCTATGAGCAGAGGTAAGGGGCAGAGAGAGAGGGAAAATCAGGCTCCCCACTGAGCTGGGAGCTAGACACAGGACATGATCCCAGGACCTTGTGATCATGATCTAAGCTGAAGGGGGATGCTTTTAATTGACTGAGCCACCCAGGCACCCCTCTATTTTTTAATTTTTTGAAGAACTACCATGCTATTTTCCACAAGGGCTGACAAGGGTTCCTTTTCTCCTTATTCTCACCAACATTTATTTTTTGTCTTTTTGGTAATAGTCATTCTAACAGATATGAGGTGATATCTAATTTTCATTTTTCTGATAATTAGTTCTTTATCTGATAATTGAGCATCTTTTCATGTACCTGTTATCCATCTGTAAATCTTCTTTGGAAAAATGTCTGTTTAGATCCTCTGCCCATTTTTAATTAGATTTTTTTATTGTGGACTTATGAATTCATTATAGATTTTGTATATTAATCCCTCAGCACACATATAAGATTTCTACATATTTTCTCCTGTTCAGTAGGATTACTTTTCTATTTATTTATTTATTTATTTATTTATTTATTTATTTATTTTTTATGATAGTCACAGAGAGAGAGAGAGAGGCAGAGACATAGGCAGAAGGAGAAGCAGGCTCCATGCACCGGGAGCCCGACGTGGGATTCGATCCCGGGTCTCCAGTATCGTGCCCTGGGCCAAAGGCAGGCACCAAACCGCTGCGCTACCCAGGGATCCCCAGTAGGATTACTTTTCATTTGTTGATGGTTTCTTTTGCTGTGGAGAAACTTTGCAGTTTGATGTAGTCCCACATGATTATATGTTTGCTTTTATTGCCTTGCTTTTAGTATCAGATTCAAAAAAATTATTATCAAAACCATGTCAAAGGGCTTACCCCTTATGTTTTCTTCTAGGACTTTTATGGCTTCAGGTGTTGTGTTAAAGTCTTTAATCCATTTCAAGTTGGTGTAAGAGAGTGGTGCAGTTTCATTCGTTTGCAACTTGATACCAATTTTCCAATCTCCATTTATTGAAGAGACTGTCCTTTCCCTATTGTATATTCTTGCTTCCTCTGTCCTAAATTAATTGACCATATATGTATAGGTTTATTTCTGAACTCTCTATTTTGTTTCAATGATCAATGTGTCTATTTTTATGCCAATACCATACTATCTTGATTACTATATATCTGCAATATCGTTTAAAATCAGGAAGTGTGATGCCTCCTATTTTGTTCTTTTATCTCAGGATTACTTTGGCTATTTGGGGCCTTTAGAATTCTATATTAATTTTAGATTTGTTCTATTTCTGTGAAAAATGCAGTTGGAATGTTCATAGGGACTGCATTGAATATGTGGACTGTTTTGGGTAGTATTGAATATTTTAATAATCAATGTGTTTGGAAGTGTTCTATTTCGTGGAAGAGTTTGAGAAGGATCTGTATTAATTCTTTAAATATTTGGTAGACTTTACCTGTGAAGTCATCAATCCCAAACTTTTCCTTGTTGGAAGCTTTCTGATTACTGTTTCAATCTCCTTATTAGTAATTTTTGTTCAGATTTTCTATTTCTTCATAATTCATTCATATTAGATTGAATATTTATAAGAATTTACCCATTTCTTTTAGGTTATTTGTTGGCATACAGTTTTCCACAGTAGTCTCTATTGATCCTTTGTGTTTTTTTATGTTATCAGTTGTAATGTCTCCTCTTTTTTTCTAATTTTGAGTCTTCTTCTTCTTCTTCTTCTTCTTCTTCTTCTTCTTCTTCTTCTTCTTCTTCTTCCTCCTCCTCCTCCTCCTCCTCCTCCTCCTCCTCCTCCTCCTCCTCTTCCTCCTCCTCCTCTTCTTCTTTGATGAGCCTACTTCAGGGTTTGTTTATTTCATTTATATTTAGGTTCTCTTTAATTTCTCTTTGTGACATTTGCACTTTTCATTGTAAAGGAAATCCCTGTATTTTATATGCCCTTAATTATTTCATGCTCTGGCATGATATAATAAATTGAAAGTTTTTTTCTTAATTTTAATTCCCACCCATTTATTTATAGTATGGTAATATAATATTTGTCTTTATGTTGATTTAGTACTCTGCAATCTTGCTACGTTCCATAAAGTCTAGAAGATTTTTGTGAGTTTTTCAGATTTTCCATATAAAGAATTTTATATTCTGTTTAGAAAACAGTTTTATTTTTTATTCCAATTCTTCATAAGGGTAATACTTTTTCATGCGTTACTGATACTATCTCAATTAAATAAAGCATAGCAGACATGCAAGTAAATATTTTTTACTCTTCCTGAATTCACAGTGAAAGTATTCAGGCTGTTATTATGATATTAACTTCAAGTGCTTTGTACATCTCCTTCATCAGCTTGAAGTTCCATTTTATTCATAGTTTCTTGAAAGTCTTCAGCATGAATAAGTATGAAACTGTAAATGATTTAATATTTATTGAATTATTGTAATAATCTTTTACTTTTTTAAATCTTTACCTTTTTACAATCTTTTTTATATGTTGAATTGCACTAATTATTTTTCAGATATTAAACCAGATTGCATACCTGATGGAACCTGACTTGGCCATATCATATTGTATTTCTGGTATTTTTGTTTATTTGTTTATTTTTTTGAATATTTTAAAATTTTTCTCTATTTAAGAGAGAGAGTGCACAAGAGAAAGAGCATAAGCAGGGAAAGGGGCAGAGGGAGAAAGAGAAGCAGTCCCTGCTCTTCTCTCAGTAGAGATCCTGATACAGGGCTCAATCTCAAGACCCCAAGATCATGACTTGTGCCAAAGGCAGATGCTTAACAGACTGAGCTACCCAGGAGCCCCTAAACTGAGTATTTCTGGTCTAAGTCTTTATACATCAGTAAGAATAAACAAGAAGTAACTGTCTATCTTGAAGATGCATTGGCACCTATGATGCTTGGCATAGACTTTATGACACATAGCAGTGGATCCAGAAAACATTTATAAAATTTTTATGCCAACATGTTTTCAAGTTGTCAGTTACAGTTTGATTGTTAAGATACAGACATAGACTACTTGCTCTATTGGATAGGTCTCTTTTAACATCTCTTTTTTCTATATGTAACTTCTGTTTATCTGGCTCTAACCCCACCACCACAAAGAAGGACAGCTAGTTCAATCTGTGCTATGTAAGAAATAAACATCGTTCAAATGAAAATTCTGCAGGTTTTTCCTCACAAAAGGAGTTAGAAATTTTTGCTTGAATTTCTTATACTAAACTTGTCAATATAAAAATGACTTCTAGAATTTTAATTACAGAGATAAAATATCAGTAATGACAT
This sequence comes from Nyctereutes procyonoides, assembly GCF_905146905.1. Lineage (NCBI taxonomy): Eukaryota > Metazoa > Chordata > Mammalia > Carnivora > Canidae > Nyctereutes > Nyctereutes procyonoides. Next base: position 3,128,218 of record NW_026575130.1, read on the forward strand.
ACCTTTGATTTTAATCTTCCCTATTGAAGTAAAATAATTCATTACTAAATTTCAACTGCTAGATACATGATCAAATATACAAATTCCCTAAAGGAAGTCATCAAAATAACATAACCATAACATAACACATAACTTAGTATAGAAACAAATTATTTTGTGAATATTCCAGAGCTTAGGGTTAGTATAAAAATCTTCTGGGGAGCCCGGGTGACTCAGTGGTTTAGCTCTACCTTTCACCCAGGGTGTGATCCTGGAGACCCAGGATCCAGTCCCACATCAGCTCCCTGCACGGAGCCTGCTTCTCCCTCTGCCGGTGTCTCTGCATCTCTCTCTGTGTCTCTCATGAATAAATAAATAAAATCTTAAAAAAAAAATCTTCTGACTTCACAGAAATATCAAAAGGATTTGCAAAGGTCTCTCACATTACAAAAGCAAACAATAGAAGAAAATAGAATTTGAAACTTGAGCATAGAATATTCATTATAAAATGCCTTAAATAGGAGAAAATAATTTAAATCAAGATTAATTAAACATTTGTGAGGCTAAGTTCAAATACATGCAACACATATTCTTAATAATTTGTGCAAACTTGAATATAGTTTTTAAATAAAGACTTAGCATTACTATATCCAATTTCTCCTTACATAATAGTATTTCTTCACAATATAATTGTCATATATATTGTTAAATGCAATCTCTATTGCTAAAGAAAAATAAACTACACAATTAATCAAATTTATACTTTCTCTTTCTAAAAAGATTCATCTATTAGAGAGAGAGCATGCACACATGCGAGAGGGAGGAACAGTAGAAGGAGAGAATCTTTTAGGCACACTCCCTCACTGAGTATAGAACCCCACACCTGGCTGATTCCACCACCCAGGAAATCATGACCCCTGTAGAAACCAAGAATCAGGAAACTGAACCACCCAGGCTCCCTGATTGTTTCACTTTAATACAACAAAATTTTAAGAAGCCCCAATTAGGCTTTCACTCATCTCCCCAAACCTATTTTCAATGACTCTAAGCTTTTTAAAACAATCTAAATAGCCTTTGTTTAAATTTTCTTCATAAGGATCCCTGGGTGGCGTAGCAGTTTGGCACCTGCCTTTGGCCCAGGGCGCGATCCTGGAGACCCGGGATCAAATCCCACGTCGGGCTCCTGGTGCATGGAGCCTGCTTCTCCCTCTGCCTGTGTCTCTGCCCCTCTCTCTGTGTGTGACTATCGTAGATAAAAATAAACAAAAAATAAAAGCTTTCTTCATAGACAAAATTAGCTATCATAGTTTTCAGGATATTCTCTTCACTCTTTCTTTTGATTTCTTATTATATTTTTAATCATTTCTCCTCTTATAATGGGATATATATTTACTATCAGACTTCCCCATTTTTACTGTTTCAGATAGTTTTACTAAAATTCTATGATTATATTTCATATTTAAAGATTTATTTTTCCAAAAGAAATCCTTAGTAATACTTCTTGATAATCCATATCTATAGTAAAATTTTTAAATTACTTATAAGAACAATTATAAGGATGTAAGGGATTTTTAATGGCTCCTTCATTGCTTCTCTTAAAAAACCCACACTTTCTTTGCTCCTATACTTTTTAAAAAACCATTACCTTACCATTTTATTAGAATGTATTATGTATATCATCACTCCTTTGTTATATAATTATTTCCTTCAAATTCAAAGACCCTATCAGATTGATTGATTCTGTTTGTATTCTTCTTTAACATTTCTTTTGATATATATATTTTTTACTTTTGTATAACTCTTCCTTATTTTTTGATTTTCTGTTCAATGTTGTCATTCAACAATGTTTTAGATATAAACTACATCACAATGCTTATTTTAAGCTTATATTCTCATAATAATAGGTGGATTTTTCTTCTGATTTGTTTTTAAACGAGATTATGAGTTTTGGTTCATATTAATTTTTCCAAAACAATTACAAATATTACTCATATTTTTTGTGTTTGTATATGTCTGCTCTTGTGTGCAATTGTTTTCTCCCACCAGAATGCAAGCTCTGTGAAGATAACATACTTCTCCATTTTATTTGTCAATATATCCATGGTACCTAAGGCAATGTGTGGCATTATGTTTATTGAATAACTAATGCCTATGATTTTTTTAGCCTTTTCTCATTAGACATGAACCTACTAATCATGTTTCAAAACCTATTCTTTGCATCTCCCTACACACTTTGTGAAAGCTTATCTTATTAATATTTTATAGCATTTCAAAGAATCACACAATTTTTTGTGGTATTTCATGCCATGGTTTGTCATATTTCCTTCCCTGAAAGTTTTATTTTGAAAGAATCAAAATAATGCTTTGTGAAGTAGAGTTTATTGGTGGTATTACTCTTGACCAGCTTCCCACAAATGGTGTTCTTTGATGTAGTGGAAGCATTTAATCCAGTTTCTTGCTCTAATCTGTCTGTTATGTTGGGCACCCCCCCCCCCCATGAGGGCCTCCATTCCAGGAACCTGAGATCATGACCTAAGCCTACGGCAGATGCTTAACCAACTGAGCCACCCAGGCACCCCATCATTCTATAAATAAATAAATAAATAAATAAATAAATAAATAAATAAATAAAGTTAGATAGATAGATAGATAGATAGATAGATAGATAGATAGATGATAGATAGTTTATAAATGCACAATAAATATTTTGTGACTGCCATGGGTTGGTTGATTTTGATTTATCACTAAGTGTGTCCCTGTTTTCAAAATAGTTATATACCACTAGTATGAGACTTGATGAATGGTGTAAAGGTATTTTACCAAATTAAATTCTATAAAGTTTATATTAGTTTATTACAGTTTTTAGGTACCTAGTTAGTACTAGTGAGATGTCATAATGAAAAAAAATTGAGGTATTGTTTCATTTTGGAGAAAGGTATTTATATCTTTGTCTCATGTTTGTTTTAATTACCCAGTATCTATATATTGATTCCTTTATATTTACTTATTTTATTTAAATTCATAGCCAACATTTAGTACATCATTAGTTGTAGATGTAGTGTTCAATAATCCATCAGTTGTGTATAACACCCAGTACTCATTGCATCACATGTCCTCCTTTATGACCATCATCCAATAACCCAATTCCCCTAGCCACCTCCCAGTCCTCATCCCTCAGTTTCTTCGCTATAGTTAAGGGTCTCTAATGGTTTTTCTACCTCTCTGATGACTCCCATTAGGTTTTACCTCCATTCCCCTATGATCTTCTGCACTGTTTCATATATCCCACATATAAGTGAAACTATATAATCAGTGTCTTTCTCTGACTTATTTTGCTCTGCATAATACTCTCCACTTCCATTCACATCAATGTATATGACAACTATTCCTCTTTTCTGATAGCTGAGAAATATTACATTGTGTATACATACACATTGTGTATATATGTATATATACATAACATATATGTTATATATATGTAACATATCCATTATATATATATATATATACCACATAATATACCATATTTTCTTTATCCATTCATCTGTCAAAGGACATCTTGGCTCTTTCCAATACAACTCATTTTTAGCCACTCTGATTGAACAAGATGACTAGAAAGAAGAACTCACCACAAAAGAATCAGAAACAGTACTCTCTGCCACAGAGTTACAGAATTTGGATTACAATTCAAAGTCAGAAAACCAATTCTGAAGCAAAATTATAAAGCCACTGGTGGCTCTGGAAAAAAAGCATAAAGGATTCAAGAGACTTAATGACTGCAGAATTTAGATCTAATCAGACCGAAATTAAAAATCAATTAAATGAGATGCAATCTAAACTGGAGGTCCTAACAATGAGGGCTAAGGTGGTAGAAGAAAGAGTGACTGACAAGACAAGTTGATGGCAAGGAAGGAAGCTGAGGAAAAAAGAGGAAAACAATTAAAAGACCATGAAGATAGGTTAATGGAAATAAATGGCAGTCTCAAAAGGAAAAAACTACATTTAATTGTGGTTCCAGAGGGCACCAAAAGGGACAGAAGACCAGGAAGCATATTTGAACAAATCATAGCTGAGAAGTTCCCTAATTTGGGAAGGGAAATAGGCAATCAGATCCAGGAGATAGAGAGATACCCCCACACACAAAATAAATAAAAACTGTTTAATAATGAAACTTCCAAATTCCAAAGGTAAAGAGAAGATCCTTAAAACAGCAAGAGACAAGATATCCCTAACTTATATGGGGAAAAATATAAGATTAACATCAGACCTCTCCACAGAGACCTGGCAGGCCAGAAAGGGCTGGCAGGATATATTCAGGGTTCTAAACGAGAAGAACATGAACCCAAGAATACTTTATCTAGCAAGACTGTCATTCATAATAGAAAGAGAGATAAAGTGCTTCCAATATAGGCAGAAACTGAAAGAATATGTGACCATAAAACCAGCTCTGCAAGAAATATTAAGGGGGACTATAAAAGAAAGGGGATGCCCCCAAAAAATATTCCACAAAAACAGGCTCTGAATAGGTATTATGATGACACTAAATTAATATCTATCAATAGTAACTCTGAACGAGAATGGGCTTAATGAACCCATCAAAAGACTCAGGGTTTCAGACTGGATAAAAAAGCAAGACTAATCCCTCAAAAAAATGGAAAAAACTCAAATACACAAGCTAACCTTGCACCTAAAGGAACTGGAGAAAGAACAGCAAATAAAACCTACACCAAATAGAAGAAGAGAGTTAATAAAGATTACAGCAGAACTCAATGAAATAGAGACCAGAAGAACTGTGGAACAGATCAACAAAACCAGGAGTTGGCTCTTTGAAAGAATTTATAAGATAGATAAACCTTTAGCCAGCCTAGTTAAAAAGAAGAGAGAGAAGACTCAAATTAATAAAATCATGAATGAAAACGGAGAGATCACCACCAATACCAAGGAAATACAAACGATTTTAAAAACATATTATGAGCAGCTATACGCCAATAAATTAGGCAATCTAGAAGAAATGGACGCATTTCTGGAAAACCACAAAGTACCAAAACTGGAACAGGAAGAAATAGAAAACCTGAACAGGCCAATAACCAGGGAGGAAATTGAAGCAGTCATCAAAAATCTCCTAAGACAAGGTCCAGGGCCAGATGGCTTCCCTGGGGAATTCTATCAAATGTTTAAAGAAGAAACCATATCTATTCTACTAAAACTGTTCCTAAAGATAGAAAGAGATGGAATAATTCCAAACTCGTTTTATGAGGCCAGCATCACCTTAATTCCAAAACCAGACAAAGACCCCACCAAAAGGAAAATCATAGACAAATATCCTTGATGAACACAGATGCAAAAATTCTCAACAAGATAGTAGCCAATAGGATCCAACAGTACATTAAGAAGATTATTCACCATGACCAAGTGGGATTTATCCCTGGGATGCAAGGTTGGTTCAACACTTGTAAAACAATCAATGTGATTCATCATATCAGCAAGAGAAAAACCAAGAACCATATGATCCTCTCAATAGATGCAGAGAAAGCATTTGACAAAATACAGCATCCATTCCTGATCAAGACTCTTCAGAGTGTAAGGATAGAGGGAACATTCCTCAGCATCTTAAAAGCCATCTACGAAAAGCCCACAGCAAATATAATTCTCAGTGGAGAAACACTGGGAGCCTTTCCCCTAAGAACAGGAGCACGACAGGGATCCCCTCTCACCACTGCGATTTAACATAGTACCAGAAGTCCTAGCCTCAGCAATCAGGCAACAAAAAGAAATAAAAAGCATTCAAATGGACAAAGAAGAAGTCAAACTCTCCCTCTTCTCAGAACATGATACTCTACATAGAAAACCCAAAAGACTCCACCCCAAGATTGCTAGAACTCATACAACAATTTGGCAGCGTGGCAGGATACAAAATCAATGCCCAGAAGTCAGTGGCATTTCTATACACTAACAATGAGACTGAAGAAAGAGAAATTAAGGAGTCAATCCCATTTACAATTGCACCCAAAAGCATAAGATACCTAGGAATAAACCTAACCAAAGAGGTAAAGGATCTATACCCTAAAAACTACAGAACACTTCTGAAAGAAATTGAAGAAGACACGAGAAGATGGAAAAATATTCCATGCTCATGGATTGGCAGAATTAATATTGTGAAAATGTCAATGCTACCCAGGGCAATTTACATATTTAATGCAAACCCTATCAAAATACCATGGGCTTTCTTCAGAGAGTTGGAACAAATCATCTTAAGATTTGTGTGGAATCAGAAAAGACCCTGAATAGCCATAGCTGGGGGTATCAAAATGCCAGATTTCAGGTTGTACTACAAAGCTGTGATCATCAAGACAGTGTGGTACTTGCACAGAAACAGACACATAGATCAATGGAACAGAATAGAGAACCTAGGAATGGGCCCTCAACTCTATGGTCAACTAATATTCGACAACGCATGAAACTCTACTGGAAAAAGGGCAGTCTCTTCAATAAATGGTGCTGGGAAAATTGGACATCCACATGCAGAAGAATGAAACTAGACCATTCTTTTACACCATACACAGAGATAAACTCAAAATGGATGAAAGATCTAAATGTGAGACAAGAATCCATCAAAATCCTAGAGGAGAACACAGGCAACACCCATTTTGAACTTGGCCACAGCAACTCCTTGCAAGATACATCCTTGAAGGCAAGAGAAACAAAAGCAAAAATGAATTATTGGGACTTAATCAAGATAAAAAGCTTCTGCACAGCAAAAGAAACAGTCAACAAAACTAAAAGACAACCTACAGAATGGGAGAAGATATTTGCAAATGACCTATCAGACAAAGGGCTAGTATCCAAGACCTATAAAGAACTTATTAAACTCAACAGCAAAGAAACAAACAATCAAATCATGAAATAGATAGAATACATGAACAGAAGTTTCACAGAGGAAGACATACACATGGTCAACAAGTACATGAGAAAATGCTCCCCATCACTGGCCATCAGGGAAATACAAATCAAAACCACAATGAGATACCACCTCACACCAGTGAGAATGGTGAAAATTAACAAGACAGGAAACAACAAATGTTGGAGAGGATGTGGAGAAAGGGGAACCCTCTTGCACTGCTGGTGGGAATGTGAACTGGTGCAGCCACTCTGGAGAACTGTGTGGAGGTTCCTCAAAGAGCTAAAAATAGACCTGCCCTACCACCCAGCAATTGCACTGCTGGGGATTTACCCCAAAGATACAGATGCAGTGAAACGTCAGAACATCTGCTCCTCAATGTTTATAGTATCAATGTCCACAATAGCCAAATGTGGAAGGAGCCTCAGTGTCCACCGAAAGATGAATGGATAAAGAAGATGTGGTTTATGTATACAATGGGATATTACTCAGCCATTAGAAATGACAAATACCCACTATTTGCTTCAACGTGGATGGAACTGGAGGGTATTATGCTGAGTGAAGTAAGTCAATTGGAGAAGGACAAACATTATAGGGTCTCATTCATTTGGGAAATACAAAAATAGTGAAAAGGAATAAAGGGGAAAGGAGAGAAAATGAGTGGGAAATGTCAGTGAAGGTGATGGAACAGGAGAGACTCCTAACTCTGGGAAATGAACTAGGAGTGGTGGAAAGGGAGGTGGGCATGGGGATGGGGTGACTGGGTGACAGGAACTGAGGTGGGCACTTGACGGGATGAGCACTGGTGTTATGCTATATGTTGGTATATAGAACTCCTATATATATATAAAAGAAAGAAATCAAACTTTCATGCTTGATCACACCTGTAAAAGTGGGAATAATTCAATGATAAGACACATGCTTTATTAGAGGTCAATGTTCCTATCATGGTTATTATATTTTTGGCATTTTAATAAGAGTATTTTCCTCCCAACCCAGTTTTTCCATCTTTCTGATCCTCCTGAAATTATATTTTATGCAGGACATTTTACTAAGTGAAATAAGCCAGGCACAGAAATACACATATTGCATGATAGCATTTAAGTTGGTATCTAAGAAAGCTAATTCATAGTTGCAGAGAGTAGAATAATGGTTGTCAGGGACTTAGGGTCGGGGAAGGGGAGATCAGAGGTCTAAGGATGCAAAGTTTCATTTATGTAAGATGAATAGATTCTAAAGATCTAATATACAGCATGGTGACTATAGTTAATAATACTCTATTGTATACTTGAAATTTACTGAAAGTAGATCTTAAGAATATTCACTACATACACATTAAAAGATAAATATATGAGAGGATGAATATGTTAATTATCTTGGTTGTGGTAATCTTTTCACAATGTGTATATATATCAAAATATCATGATATATACACCTTAAATATAGTTACTTTTTTGTCAAGTATACCCCAATAAAGCTAGAACAAAATGAAATTGTAATTTGGATCTGTACCACCCCATTCTAAACACTTGGACTACAGTCAACGTTACAGAATTTAAATGATTTCCAGCAAACTGTAAAGGATGATAGATTTAAACTTTATTTTAAATTACATGAATATTTTATAAAAACCATTAATAATGAAGATAAAATAAAGGTCTGCTTTGCTGTAACTTCCTCCAAATTTTACTCTTCTTTCCGGAGATTAAATATATAAATAAATATATATATATATATATATATATATATTGATTTGGGGTTTATTTTTCTAAGATTTTATCAATTCATTTCATAAATATGGATTACTATCAAACTATGTAGATTTTCTCAGTGTGAATCATCCCTTACTGATATAAGGTTAAGGGATATGTATTTATTAGATACTTTTTTTTTTAATGCTGTGGGAATAGCCAGTATATATACACAGCATTGTCTTTTTTTTTTAATTTATTTTTGATAGTCACAGATTGAGAGAGAGAGAGAGGCAGAGACACAGGCAGAGGGAGAAGCAGGCTCCATGTACCGGGAGCCCGACGTGGGACTCGATCCCGGGACTCCAGGATCGCGCCCTGGGCCAAAGGCAGGCGCCAAACTGCTGCGCTCCCCAGGGATCCCCTATTAGATACTTTTTAATGACACAATATGCCTTGAATATCTTATGTGATCTTACATAGTTTCATCTCATTGATGAAAGACATGTAATTGTTGTCCTATTGATGGATATTTTTCTTTAATTTTTTTAACCTTGTTAATTAAAATACAAATAAAAAAATAAATTTTTTACACTGAAAAAAAAAGAAGTGTTTTTCAAAATGTGATCCCCAACATGGCAGTATCAGCATCACCTGAGAATTTGTTAGAAATGCAAATTTTTGCTCCCACCACAGATCATTTGAATCTGAAATTCTGGGAGTGAATTCCTACAACTTGAGGTTTATCATGGTCTACAGGTGATTCTGATTAAAAAAAAAATTATGGATCATTGCTTTAGCATAGTTTCTCCCATCTTTATGATACATCACTCTGCTATATCTCATAGTCATGATATTTATTGCATAGAGAGATGGACACCAGCTTTAAACATCAAGGAGTTTTAAGGAATGCCAGAACACAGTTATTCTAGTTAAATTGTCTCTCAGGGATCTAACCCTTATTCATCTTGAGTTGGGTCACTCAAAAACACGTTCTGAGAATGAGATTTGTGCTTAGGTGATTTAATTATGGCATGTACTATGGAATAACACCTGAGAGAAGCAGGTTGGGTGAGGAAGAAATAAAGCTACAGAGAAGTCACAATTGTGCCCTCAGACAATCCTATTTGTGTCCTGGAGATGGGATAATCCTTCCAGAGGTATATAAATTAGAAGCAAGATACTCAGTCCTTTCAACACTCTCCCATTCCAATCAGCCATTGTATGCCAATTCTCCTCCCAGAGGACCAAAATACTGACAAGATATATCCCTTCATCTAATTTTTGTAAATAGTGTTAGCTACAAACTGCACAGCCATTCCTACAACTGGAAACCTGTTTAGGAAACCAGTGTTCATGGCATGCACATTACTTCCTAAGTTGTTACAAGACTATATGTTCCCTTTCAATACATTTGTTCTTTTTGGTTTTGTTTTCATTACAAAAAAAAAGTTCTAAACAAAACGGAAAAGAAAACTATATTTAGATGAGCAAAGGGACAAGTTAAAATATTTATAAAATAATTGAGATGTTTACAATTTGTAGTAAGTTCAAATTAATTCCAATTATTTATGTATAAAAATGTTTAGGCCTTTCAATTATAAATAATATAAAGCAGAAGAAATAAAAACTATTAGTTAAAATTAACACCACTATGGACAAATATTTATATGAGCCTTATCAATGCTTTCTATTCATAAAAATATGATTCTGGTAGATGTCTTCGATTGTAGTGCTGGATACTTGGATTAAAGAAATGAATAAAATAAAAATAGAAAACATGATCAAGTTGAAAAACAACTTTGGAAAAAGTTGGAACAAACCAATTTTGGAACAAAAAGGAAATACATTTTATGAATATCAAAAATTCTTTCTTTTCCCCTAGGAAATATTAAGAAAATGGAAGACTTCTTACACATCTAATCTGTTTTGCTAGATAGAAAGGTAGCACTAAGTGGCAATCAATATTATACTTTGAGCAACTGCTTTATTATTTTAGCATTTTAGTAATGATATCTCTAATTGCATATGGGATCTCTACTAAAACTTTAACTTTCTATGCTCTTCACCTCTTCCTGGAATTTTCAGTTTTGGTATTTTAATGCAAGATTGCTATTACACAGTAACTTCAGGATATAATACATCCATATGTCAGTATAAGACAGTCCACAATGAAGATAAACCCAGTCACTTGGTAATTTAGAATTAATATATATAAATGAATGATTATCACTACTTGAATCAAGTAAATTTGTAAATTCTGTCCTGAGAAACTAGATCAGTGAATAAATAAATAAAATATTCTTAAAAAGGCAATACAATTGATGAATATGAAAAATTCTTCTAATTGTAATATTAGAAATATCCCATTACATTAGTAAAGTTCTTTTTTCTTTAAGATTTTATTTATTTATTCATGAGAGACACAGAGAAAGAGGCAGAGACATAGACAGAAGGAGAAGTAGGCTTCCTGTGGGGAGGGAGCCTGATGCAGGACTTGATCCCAGGACCCCAGGATCACAACCTGAACCAAAGGCAGATGTCAGCCACTGAGCCATCCAGGTGCCCCACATTAGTAAAGTTCTTAAACAGGAAAGTAGTATCTCATTTCCTTTGTTTATTTCTTTATCATAACTTTTTATTAGGATATAATTTGAGACTTAAAGGAAATTTTAAGAAAAGACATTATTACAGATTAACAATTGCTTATATTTTGCTTCTCTCCCTCTCTCTTTCTTAATTAAAACACATTTGGACACACACGCAGAAGCAGTTGTGCTTTATGGTTTCTGTGAGACTGAATTTCAGGTATCATGTTTTCATTAAAAGGTACCAGTCTCCAAACAATGCAATTCAGAGCAACAGTGATGATGGGATACCAACTTTGTATAACTGCAAAAAATATAAACTTTACTGCTAGTTCTCCAGTCTACACAAGGTAAATACTGCATGCACATGATGATCAGTGACCAATCATGTCATTTCTTTCAAATCTGACAGTGTTTGTGGCTGTGCATCTGTTATACAGTTGATTCACAGACAAGTGTGTAGTTTTATCACTCTATCTCCCAGTGATAAACCATGTGAATTCTATAAAAATAGATTATCAAAAGAGAAAATCGAAAGTGCAACAACAAAAAATAAACATGATAATGCTAGAGTGAAGTTCAAATTGAACACAAATGGGGTCATAGAAGAAGTAGCTATCATGGGATGTTAACTTCACCGACATTTGACAGACAAGATATGCAGCCAGAGGAAGTCAGTGGTGGAGGTAAAGTTATGGACATAATGAGGTAAGTGTTTGTGAAAAAAAGGATGATATGACAGAAAGGATGGTGGCTAACAAAAAAAGAAAAAGTCACATTAAAAGAATCTTCAGAGTATTTCACACTGTTGAAAGGACAAAGGATAAAAAAAATAGAGCCCAATCCTAATTTAGGAAGTAGAATAACAATTTGTTAAGACATAAAAATGTGATTTTTTGTACTGTGAATAATATGATAAGGTAAGCACTGTTCAAATTTCTCTTAATAATTTTTTATTGTTGATCTTTATTTTTATTTATTTTCTTACTGGAGTATAGTTGACACACAATGTTACATTAGTTTCAGGTGTACAACATAGTGATTCCACAACTATACACTTTTTGCTATGCTCCTCACTTGTGTAGTTGCCATCTGTCAGCATACAATGCTATTGCAATATCATTGACAATATTCCCTAAGCTGTATCTTTTATCTCTTGATAAGTTTTATACAAATAAACTGATTTAATTGTAATTTTAAAAATATTTTAAATTAAAATGTATGAAATAAATATTAGTTTTACTAATTTGTATTTCCTTAGAGTGAAAATAAAGTAATTTTTAATGTTTTTACAAAAATGTTTAAAGGTCACAGGACATTAGTGATTTTTCCTGATTGTTAAGATGGCTTTGTGTGATTTCCATTGATAGAGTCAGTTTCACAGACTGGCAATACTCAGCAAAGGGAAAAATACCATGAAAAGAGGTTAGAAACATACCCATTTAACCATAAATACCTCCATGTGTGTAGCTTTTTTTTACTTCAAAAACAAGAATAGTGGTCCAAATAGTCAATGCACTATTACAGCGCAATGATCAAAATCAGAAAAACTAACAATGGTATAATATTATCTAATCTACACTACATTTTAATTTTAACTGTCTCATGTAAAATATAGAACTTAAAAAAATAAAATAAAATATAGAACTTTTAAAAAATTTCCCCCAAGGATTCATTCTTAGCTCATGAATTACAGTTATTTGCTATGTATTTTCAATCTCTTTTGATCTGAAACACTTCCTTAGCCTTTCTTCATCTTCTTTGATCTTGGCAATAATTTTAGAAAATGTCCCTTTATACTCAAATCAGTTTATACACATTTTGCAAAAATAATATTGTCTATCTTTCTTTGTACATCATATCAGGAAGAATGATATCTGATTCATCCTATTATTGGTGATGTTTAATTTAGTGATTTGATTAAGGTATTATTCTCATGGTTTTCCCACTGTCATGAGATTATTTTTCTCTTTGTAATTAATATCTGCTATTGGGGAGTCCATTTTGAAACTATGGAAACATATTGTTTCTTAACAATCTTTCATCCACTGATTTTAGGATATTTTGATTATATACCTGACATTCGTCCTTAAAAGATTTTTCCTCTCTTTATTATTGACATATCTACATAAGTAAAGATAGGTTTTTTTTCCCCAATTCAGTGGGTTTTAGTCTCATTCTGTCATTGTATATTTTGATATTCATATTATCCTAGATTAAGTCAGAGGAAATCTGTTCAAGATGGCTTCTTTGTGCTTTTGGCCTTTCTTTGAGGATTCCATTACTTTCTAGAGCAAAAAGATAATGCAAGTACAGTCTGAATTGTTGTTGTTTTGTTTTTGTTTTTGTTTTTTTCAACTCTGAGTTGGAGGAGTTCTTTATGTATTATAAGTGTGTCCCTTCTGTTGGTATGTGTTTCACAAATATTTAGTTTTTTTTTTTTTTACCTTACTCATTTACTTGGTAGAGTCTTTGATTAGTAGAAGTTTTAGATTTTTTAAATTAATATACTTTAATTTTTGAAAAGGAGTTTTGGGTTCAAAGTAAAAATGAGTGGAAAGTGCAGAAAGTTCTCGTATACCCCATGTTCTCCAGCACTTCTCTCTTCATCTTACATTAGCCTCATTTACCATCAACATCCCCCACAGGAGTGGGACATTTATCATATCCCTGCACTAACATTGATTGACACCTCATTATCAGCCAAAATCCATAATTTACATTAGGGGTTCACTCTTTGTGCTATATACATTCTATAGGTTTGGAAAAGTATGTAATGTCATATATTGACCATTGTGGTATCAGGCAAAATAGTTCCATTGCCCTAAAAATCTGTGTTTCTCCTATTTATTCCTTCCTCTCTCCTCATTAAAACTCTAGCAAACACTATCTCCTTAGTCTCCACAGTTTGTTCTTCCAGAATGTCATATAGCTGGAATTATACAGAACCTAGCCTTTTCAAATTGGTTTCTTTCATTTAGCAATATGTATTTACCATTCCTCCATAACTTTCCTGGTTTGAAAGCTATTTTCTTCTTAGGACTGAATAATATTCCATTTTCTGAGTGTACCTCAGTTTATTTCTTCACTCACCTATTGAAAGACATCTTGTTTATTTCTAAGTTTTGGTAATTATAAATAAAGCTGCTATAAACATTTACAGGCAGGGAATCTCTGAGTGGCTCAGTGGTTTAGTGCCTGCCTTCAGCCCAGGGCATGGTCCTGGGGTCTCAGGATCAAGTCCCGGGTTGTGCTCCCTGCATGGAGCCTGCTTCTCCATCTGTCTCTGCCTCTCTCTCTCTCTCTCTCTCTCTCTCTCTCTGCGTTTCACATGAATAAATAAATAAAACCTAAAAAAAGAAAACAAAACATCTACATGTAGGTTTTTGTGTAGACCTAAGATTTTAAATCTTTTCAGGTACAATTGTGGGATTGTATGTTTAGTTTTGTAGGAAATACCCGAACTGTCTTCCAAAGTTGTGCCATTTTGCATTCCCACCAACAACAAATGAAAATTTCTGTTGAAAATTTTTGCTTCAATGAGAGCTACTTTGTAATTTTTAATATTGCCGCATTCTGGGTTCAGTTTTAGAAATTGTGCCTAATCAGAAGCCATAAAGAAAGTCTCTACTTTTCTACAGAAGCTGAATAATTTTTAACTCTGAACTGAGGTTTATAAGTTTGCTCAAATTAATATTTGTGTGTGGTGCAAGAAAAGTATAATCTTCTTCCAATATAGACATTGGTTATTCAAGCACAATTAAAAAGATATTTAATTTCTTCACTGAATTATTTGTCACCTTTGTCAAAATCAATTGTCCATATATTTGCTGGTTTATTTCTAAACTCTCTTCTCTTATATTAACAATTTTTAGTTCTCGTGAAAATATAGCACATCAGTTTTGTAGAAAGTTTTGACATGTAGCAGTATAAATCCTCCAAATTCATGTTTATTTTAGAAACTTCATTTAGAAATTCTAGGACATATACAATTCTAATATAAATGTAAAGATTACTCATTTCCATAAAAAGAAAAATGTTCAGTGATCAAAAACATTGATCATTTAGGAAAGATTGGACATCTTAAATATATCAAGTGTCCAACCCATGAACATGGTATAATTTCCTGTTTATTTGGGTCTTCATTAGTTTCTCTCATCAATGTTTTGTAGTTTTAGTAATCTTGAAAATATTTTGCAAAATATGTTCCTTAAATTCTTAGATTTTCTGATACTATTGTCAAGAGATTTAGAATTTTTTTCATTTTAAATTATTTAAAACTAGTTTATATAAATAAAATATATGTTTAGATGTTCACTTTTTTTTAACCTGAAACATTTCTAAATTCCCTATTTGTTTATAATTTTTCTTTTGTAATTCCTTGGGTATTTCTATATGGGCAATCATTTCATTTCTTTTTTTTTAATTTTTATTTATTTATGATAGTCACAGAGAAAGAGAGAGGCAGAGACACAGACAGAGGGAGAAGCAGGCTCCATGCACTGGGAGCCCGATGTGGGATTCGATCCCGGGCCTCCAGGATCGCGCCCTGGGCCAAAGGCAGGCGCCAAACCGCTGCGCCACCCAGGGATCCCCAATCATTTCATTTCTGAGAGTTTTATTTTGTCCATGTTTATGTATATATCTTTCACTTATTTACCTTGCTTTCATGCAATGGATAACTGCTCCAGTACTATGTTGAAGAACTGGTGAGGTGATCTGATTGACCTGTTACCTTTATTAAGGAAAACATTAACATTTCATTGTACAAAACAATAGCTCTACATTTTTAATAGATGGACTCTATTGGATTGAAGAAATTCATTTTTTCCTAATTTGCTTAGAATTTTTTATTATGAATAGATAACAAATTTTATCAAATTCATCTTCTTCTATTGAGATAATCTACAATTTCAAAAAATTTTACTTGTATGTCAAAGTGCATTAAGTATCTTTTTAAATGCTATTCCAAATTTATGTTCCTAGGAAAAACAGCATTTAGCTATGACATATTACCTTGTTTCCATATTGCTTGATTTGATTTTTCTATAATTTGTTAAAAACATACATTTGTGAAGGTAATTGATTTATAAATAGCATACGCCCCTTTTATCAAGTTTTTGTACAATGTTAATGCAGATCTCATGAATGTAGTGTGTATATGATCTCTCTTTTGAGGACATTTTCTATATTACTTATTTTAGTAATTCATCAGGAAAGCTATTTGGGCCTATAGATTTTAGTGGCAATACTTTTGATAATGAATTAAGGGCTTGTTTGTTTGTTTGGCAAATATAGGGTTTTTAAATTTTCTGTTTTATCTCAAATTCATATTCCCTAAGTTGTGAAATGTGTTTGTCATAAAGTGATCCATATATTACTCTCTTTCTTCTCTCCTTTTTTTCTCTCAGAATTGTTAACTGTTTACCATTTATATTGATATTTTGAGGAACAAATTTTTGTCTTTGTTAATTTTCTTTACCACTTGTCTGTCATCTATTTCTCCTCAATATTCATTATTACACTAATTATTACATAATTATTACTTAGTTGGCCTGGCTGAAACCACAAGAATGGGTGGTGCTATTTTTCTGGGGTGGGACAGTTTTTGTCAAAAATGGTTTTCCATTATTAGGCTATCATTTTTTAAGTAATTTCACTGGAGCACAAAGGTTTTTACAATTTGTTTTTCTTTTTTTGTGTGTGTCTTGTCATTACAGAGATGGAGGCTACTGCAGAGTATATGAAAGACAATAAAGAAAACTGGGGAACTCATTAGCATGTTTTTCAAGTGCTGATACTCTTGGGCTGTCTACCTGCTCTCCAACTTTCAGAGTCTTTCTACACTTGTTGCTTATTGTGTAGAGGCATTTTGGGTTATAAAAGGGAGGGTCTGGAAGCAATGGGTTACTCCATGTGGTGAAACCACAGTCCTTTAACTTCTTTATATAAAGATGAAAGAATTTAGAACAAGCATTCAATCACCTTTTACTAATTTTTACTACATTATTTATCACATTCTTATTAATCCTGCTACTTGTTTAACATTTCATCTTCCTTTTTGAAATTTTTCTAAGTAATTTTCAGACACCTGTTAAATATTTTACCATGTATATTGTTAAATAGAATTGAATATATTGCACAGAATTTTAGATGAAATTACATATAGTTTCATGAATAAATCTTAGGGATACATATCCAGTTTTGACAATAGCATATGCCTTTGTAACTTACACCCCTGACACAATAAAATGATATTACTGTCACCTCAGAAAGCTTCCTCATGTCCCTTTCCAGTCATTTACCTTGCTCACTCACCTTGAAGCAATCATCATTTTGATTGTTTCTACCACAGAAGACTTTTGCTTGACTTTAAAACACATACTTCCTTATTTAAGACTTTGTTTGCAAAACCAAGCAAAATTTAATATGTGGTCTATTCCTTTTTATTTCTATTTTATTGTATAAATATACCATAGGTTTCATTTACCAATTCTCTACAGATTGACAGTTACCCAATATCTAGTTTTGAGATATTATGAGTTATGCTGGTGTGTTGGTTTTTATTTTTCTTCTATTTTTGTACACATATGTCTATTTATCTTTATGAAAGCTTAGGCACAAACTTGCTGGCTCAAAATGTTGTGTATTTAATTTTATATACATTTTTTAAAACTGCAGGAACTTTTTCCAACGTGATTGCTCTATTTCATGTTCTCAAAAACAAAATGGAGCACTTCAATTACTTCCCACACTCACCAGCATTTCACCTTTTTATCTTTTCAATCTTTTTAATTTGAACCAATATGGTGGCCATAGTGATATCTAGTTGTGGTTTCAATTTATAATGTTCTAAAACTAATAAGGTTAAGTATTTTTTCATGTTTATTGGACACTAGTGTACTCTTTACGAATCTTATTTAAAATTGTTTCCTATTCATTTTATTAGAAATTTTTGTTGTCTTTAATTTTTAACTTTAGTTCTTTTTATGTTTTGTGAACATTTACTCCCAACTTGTCACATGTCTATTTGGAGTTTTTTTGATGCTATATCTTGATAAACAAGTTTTTAATTATGAAGACTAACATACTTTATATAAATTTATGCATATGCCTTTCTTTGACTTATCTGAGAAAAATATTTTATATTTTTATATTAATATCTGAGAAAAATATTTTTTGCCCTAATGTCATAAAATATTAGGGTTTTGCTCACAAAGCAATAAATACTATCAGGAATATGTGATCACAAGCAATCAAGTGGGCAAAGAAGAAGAAGAAGAAGAAGAAAAAGAAGAAGAAGCAGTAGCAGCAACAGCATACATTCATTCAATCTGTGGATATACCAAAGAACCAATAGTTATTAAAATCTATGTAGCAGGCAGTTTGTTTATATATACATATATACATTTAAACAAACTATATATATATATATTATATATCCCACAAAACTTTTTTGTAGTAAAAAACCAAAACAAAAAAAAAAAACTTCTTGGTTAAAAATTGACTTAGAAATGCACTTTCCAGGGGCAAAATTTTCAAAGTGGCAATACTCTTTTTCAAAAAAGGGATAAATTGAAGGAACTAAGGTTAACAATAGTAGTTTGCTATTTAACCAATAATGTCTCTAGATATTGCTTTTATAAAGGTCACTGAAGATGACATCCCCTAAATTCTACTAAGTTATGCATAGAGATTGTAAAATACTGATACGGTGAATTGATTGTATCAAAATACAACTTAAAAATTTTAACATGAGAAGTGCTATGAAATGAAAATTTTTTATTCAAATCCATTGTTAAATTATACATTTTCAGGTATTCCTAGAAAATATTAAAATATTTGAATAAAAGATTATGGATATTAGAAACAACAGAAATCAAACCATTCATATAAGAATAAATGGTTTATGTATAAAACATGTATTTATAAATTATATAAACTATGTAAACCATGATTTTTTTCACCTAACAGATTATTGCTGAGTTGTACTGAAATGTTCCCTGAAATTTCTGTCATTCTTGAGGATGTTGTAAACCAGAAGAAAAATTTCCCATACGAAATAGCTTTCCTCAAACATCTGCTGCCAAGAAAGTTTGTTTGGAGCTTGTGATGATGGATGAATTTTTGACAGGTAATTGCAATTCAGATCAGATGCAGACAGATTTAGTACCTAAAAGCTTCTAGTTTATTAAAATCACCATTGATTTATTTAGCATTCCTTCTCCCCTCCAAACTGTCTTGCATTTTAACACTCTTTGTGAATTAATAATTTATCTATGATACCTATAATTTATACAGTTGATTGAAACATATTAGACTGTTCCTCATTCTACAAACAAAATCTTAAATAGGGAAGTACGTGAAAAATTAAATAATGTTCTCGTGCTGTTAAAAAAAGATCATGGCATATTTACAATTGCACTTATTGATAACTCCTCATTAAACATTTCTAATTAGTTATGCAATGTTTCATCTAACAATTGATTAAGTCTTCTTGAACAGAGAATACAAAAATTAGGCTTCACCCTCATTTTCTTTGGTGGTTTTCTGGAAATTGACTCTAGGGTGGAGACTTGCATGCAAGAAGTGTTTTGGATACTGCCCTATGGCTCAACTCCTGAGAGAAGAGAAGGAAGTAAGATTAGGTAGAGGGAGAAGTTGAATGGTGATTTCATTGCAATAATTCTCAGCAGAGCCTACAAGGAACTCTGGAACTCTGATGACTTTAAGCAAAGGGGCCAGATTTTTATACGATTCCCCTTTCCTCCACATAGACCAGTCCATGAATATGAACTCCCTTTATAGGTAAGAAGACATGACCTTGCATGGAGCAGTTATACAAAGAGCTGCCCAACTGAGAGCCATCAATCACATACCTACTCTGCTAGTGTAGCTGATGCAAAGAGTATCTCACTCCTAAAAGGAATCTGGACAGCAAAATATATACATATACTGTGTGTACGTGTACCCTAAATTAATTGTTAAAGTTAATATTATTTCTACATGTTATTTATAAAAAAGCATAAAAGTATATACCATTTAAAATAGTAGTAAAATTAATGGACCTGTATCCACTATATTACCAATACATTAGAAGCCATCTCTGTGGTCACATGACCTCTTCAAACATTTTACCTACTATTTTTTTCCAAAGACAATTAATGTCCTGTATTTCATGAACGATCTCTTATTGTAGTACCAATAGCAATTTTCTATGATATCAGAAAAGCAAAACCACATTGGGAATATTTTTCAGTTGTATGGCATTTGATGCAATCAATTTACCACCAATGGTCTACTTGATCTCCTTGAGAGATGATATTTACTACGGTTCAACATTGATCTCTGCTACTGATATATTAAACATTCAGCAGCAGTCCCTAAATAGGTCTTGGTGAGAAGAAGCTTATGGTGTTGGGCACATGCACTGTTTTTATCTTTACCACCATGACTATGGAGATCTGCCACCATGCAAAGAGATCCATTAACTCACTGTGCAAAACCTAGAGTAGTGAGGGAGGGGCAAGATGGCGGAAGAGCAGGGTCCCCAAATCACCTGTCCCCACCAAGTTACCTAGATAACCTTCAAACCATCCTGAAAATCTACGAATTCAGCCTGAGATGTAAAGAGAGACCAGCTGGAATGCTACAGTGAGAAGAGTTCGCGCTTCCATCAAGGTAGGAAGACGGGGAAAAAGAAATAAAGGAACAAAAGGCCTCCGAGGGGGAGGGGCCCCGCGAGGAGCCGGGCTGAGGCCGGGGCGAGTGTCCCCAGGACGGGAGAGCCCCGTCCCGGAGGAGCAGGAGCTGCACCAACCTTCCCGGGCGGGCGGAAAGGGGCTCGCAGGGAGTTGGAGCAGGACCCGGGAGGGCGGGGATGCCCTCGGGCTCCCTGGGACACTAACAGACACCTGCGCCCCGGGAGAGTGCGCCGAGCTCCCTAAGGGCTGCAGCGCGCACGGAGGGACCGACCGGAGCAGCTCGGAGGGGCTCGGGAGCGGCTCCAGGGAGGGAGCTGCGGGGCGGGAGCGCGAATCCACCAGCGCAGGCCCCGGAGCACAGGGCGCCGGGACACAGCCCAGGATCCGGCCTCCCCCTGGGACAGGCAGAGGCCGGGAGGGCCCAGGACAGCAAGGACGCTCCTGCCCCGAGCTGAGCACATCAGCGGCCCCGCCCCGGAGCCTCCAGGCCCTGCGGACGGAGAGCGAGAGCCCCGAGCCCCGTAGTTCCTGCGGAGGCTGAATCCAGGCTTCCAGAGTTGCCATAGCAACTGCTGCTGTTCCTCCCTGGGTCCCACGGGGTAAACAACCCCCGCTGAGCCCTGCAGCAGGCAGGGGCAGAGCAGCTCCCCCAAGTGCTAACACCTGAAAATCAGCACAGCAGGCCCCTCCCCCAGAAGACCAGCTGGACGGACCAGTGATACTCCCCCGTGTTCCAATACAACTTGTTTTTGGCCACTCTGCACTGAGCAAAATGACTAGAAGGAAAACCTCACCTCAAAAGAAAGAATCAGAAACAGCCCTCTCTCCCACAGAGTTACAAAATCTGGATTACACTTCAATGTCAGAAAGCCAATTCAGAAGCACCATTATACAGCTACTGGTGGCTCTAGAAAAAAGCATTAAGGCCTCACGAGACTTCATGACTGCAGAATTTAGATCCAATCAGGCAGAAATTAAAAATCAATTGAATGAGATGCAATCCAAACTAGAAGTCCTAACGACGAGGGTTAACGAGGTGGAAGAACGAGTGAGTGACATAGAAGACAAGTTAATGGCAAAGAGGGAAACTGAGGAAAAAAGAGATAAACAATTAAAGAACCATGAAGACAGATTAAGGAAATGAACGACACTCTAAGGAAGAAAAACCTACGTTTAATTGGGGTTCCCGAGGGCGCCGAAAGGGACAGAGGGCCAGAATATGTATTTGAACAAATCCTAGCTGAAAACTTTCCCAATCTGGGAAGGGAAACAGGCATTCAGATCCAGGAAATAGAGAGATCCCCCCCTAAAATCAATAAAAACCGTTCAACACCTCGACATCTAATAGTGAAGCTTGCAAATTCCAAAGATAAAGAGAAGATCCTTAAAGCAGCAAGAGACAAGAAGTCCCTGACTTTCATGGGGAGGAATATTAGGGTAACAGCAGACCTCTCCACAGAGACCTGGCAGGCCAGAAAGGGCTGGCAGGATATATTCAGGGTCCTAAATGAGAAGAACATGCAACCAAGAATACTTTATCCAGCAAGGCTCTCATTCAAAATGGAAGGAGAGATAAAGAGCTTCCAAGACAGGCAGGAACTGAAAGAATATGTGACCTCCAAACCAGCTCTGCAAGAAATTTTAAGGGGGACTCTTAAAACTCCCCTTTAAGAAGAAGTTCAAGTAACTCTGAACGTGAATGGGCTTAATGACCCCATCAAAAGGCGCAGAGTTTCAGACTGGATAAAAAAACAGGACCCATCTATTTGCTGTCTACAAGAGACTCATTTTAGACAGAAGGACACCTACAACCTGAAAATAAAAGGTTGGAGAACCATTTACCATTCAAATGGTTCTCAAAATATACCCTAAAAACTACAGAACACTTCTGAAAGAAATTGAGGAAGACACAAAGAGATGGAAAAATATTCCATGCTCATGGATTGGCAGAATTAATATTGTGAAAATGTCAATGTTACCCAGGGCAATTTACACGTATAATGCAATCCCTATCAAAATACCATGGACTTTCTTCAGAGACTTAGAACAAATTATTTTAAGATTTGTGTGGAATCAGAAAAGACCCCAAACAGCCAGGGGAATTTTAAAAAAAGAAAACCATATCTGGGGGCATCACAATGCCAGATTTCAGGTTGTACTACAAAGCTGTGTTCATCAAGACAGTGTGGTACTGGCACAAAAACAGACACATAGATCAATGGAACAGAACAGAGAACCCAGAAGTGGACCCTGAACTTTATGCTCAACTAATATACAATAAAGGAGGAAAGACGATCCACTAGAAGAAAGACAGTCTCTTCAATAAATGGTGCTGGGAAAATTGGACATCCACATGCAGAAGAATGAAACTGGACCACTCTCATGCACCATACACAAAGATAAACTCAAAATGGATGAAAGATCTAAATGTGAGACAAGATTCCATCAAAATCCCAGAGAAGAACTCAGGCAACACCCTTTTTGAACTTGGCCACAGTAACCGGAGAAGGACAAACAGTGTATGTTCTCATTCATTTGGGGAATATGAATAATAGCGAAAGGGAATATAAGGGAAGGGAGAAGAAATGTGTGAGAAATATCAGAAAGGGAGACAGAACATAAAGACTTCTAACTCTGGGAAATGAACTAGGGGTGGTGGAGGGGGAGGAGGGTGGGGGGTGGGGGTGAATGGGTGACGGGCACTGAGGGGTACACTTGACGGGATGAGCACTGGGTGTTATTCTGTATGTTGGTAAATTGAACACCAATAAAAATTAATTTATAAAAAAAAAAAAAACCTAGAGTAGTTTAATACAGAGGCTTCTGGACAGTAGAGGAGTCCATGTATAACCTAAATTGAAGCAATTCATCCTCCACATGGGGTGGATTACCATTGCCACACATGAAAATTCACTCTTATCACATTCTTTTAAACCACCAGTGGTGAGGCTACAGCACAAAAGAAATTGACTGTCAACTTGTACAAACACAGAAATGATCTACACATGAATCAGATTTGGTTTATTTTTCTCCTCTAACAATCGGTCATAAAGTATTCTCCATGAAATCATCAGTGTAAATTGATGGAAAGACAATCTTATCTACAATAGATTTCTCTAGCAGTATAAGGTCATGTCAAATCATCTCAGCCTAGACTAGGACTGCTTATACTATAGCCAGGATCTGCTACAGAGTTAGCTATTCCTCTGGCAGCCCCTCAAAAATGGCATTCTTTCACTTGATTTGTTAAGTGCACTGAGATAGTAGTCTCAAGTGCAATATATTGTGAATCCATAAATCAAAGAGACCTGCCAATCACTGTTTTTTTCTTAGAGGTAGAAGATGCAAGACACAATAACTTGTCCTCATAAGGAATATCCAATGCATTTGTCCTCATATTCTGTGAAGTAGATACCAAAATTATATTAGCAGAACAAGAGATTTACTGGAAAAAAAGGCTAAAGATGAAAAAAAAAAGAGGGAAAGAGAACTATAAGAGCCTATGAGAGCTGTCAGATTGAAATAAAGATTTGATTCCTGTGATGGTAAGAAGGAAGAGAGAGAGGGAAAAGAGGAGAGAAATAAAAAAGTGAACCAAACTACAACAACAACTTAGTAGCAGTTCCCAACTGACAGTTTAATAACTTAATATCATAAAATTACAAGAACATCAACTGGTATTATAACATCTATTTCTCTGTTAGTGATTGAAAGAAGACAACTATCTAACACTTTCAGAGAGAAATTACAACACCTTCTCTCATTAAATAGGAACTTATAAATTAAGTTCCCAGAAAAAAATCTAATGTTATGAAAGCCAACAATGCAAATAAATAACCACAACATAATTTCAGCCTAGATTAATTAATTATAGATTAATTAGTTGCATCTAACAATAGCTTTAAAAGAAATTCATTCAAGGTAACCAAAAATATAACTAAGGGATAATGACTAAGACAGAAAAAGGCTTCATGAAACAAAAATAATTAAAAGTAACATAAGAACAGATATCTAGGGATGCCTGGGTGGCTCAATAGTTGAATGTCTGCCTTCAGCTCACAGCTCATGGCGTGATCCTGGAATCCAGATGGACTTTCACACTGGGTTTCCTGCGGGGAGCCTGCTTCTCCCTCTGCTATGTCTCCACCTCTCTCTCTTTCTCTCTCTCTCTCTCTCTCTTCTCTCTCTCTCTCTCTCTCTTTCTCTCTCTCTCTCTCTGTTTCTCATGAATAAATAAATCTTAAAAAAAAAAGAACAGATATCTATGAAAAATAACTCAATGGAAACATTGGAAGATATAAATATATATTCATATATGTCTGTCTTTGCAACTACACATGTATCTCCATCTTACCTATATATTCTACAAATTAAAAATGTTCTGTCTCCTTACAAAGATAGAGTGAATGAAGCACATTCACAATTTAAATAGACAAAAACACAAATTTGGAGGAATTTATACACTCTAAAGGAGGACAGACAGACAAAAGCATAGAGTTAGTTAAGAAACATGGAAGATAGCTTATGGTCCTCTGATATAAGTACTTCTATTTTGCAAATGAAAAGAAAACAAACAATCAAAGTATAGAGCTACTAAATGATCAAGCCAGTCCAGACACAGGTTTCAAATATGACTATCACATGTAATATTGTTCATCATTCTAAAACCCTCAAAATATTAACTGCAGCTTTTGGTGAAAAGGAAACATAAATATTGGGAAGACTCCTGAGATACAATAAACAATAGGTCACCCACAGACTGCTAAAACTGACCTATTATTTAATATTAATTAATTATAAAAGTAACAATACAATTGTTAGAATATTTAGAGTTAAACATTTGTTTTAAAATTTAAAGACAATCAATAAAATAAAAATATAACCAATGATTCTGATAGAGTAAAGGAATTAGTTAAATGATCCGCAAAATGAATGCAAAAACTTCCATCCCAATAGAAATCAGGAGAAAAAAAAAAATATATATATATATATATAAAATTTTTAAGTGATTTTAAACAGACACTATAAATAGGTTAGTAAAAGTATATCCCTTTTCTAACTCCTAATTTTTAATATTTATATATTTTAAGTCATCTGGCTAATTATTTTGAGCTTATATGATTAAGTTAAATATCTTAATATCTAATTTTTTATTTCATTTTTTTATATTTACTTTAACAAATTTACATGACTTATATTAATCTCTATTTTTTAAAAAATGAGATTATTCCACTGACTCTACTTGTCTCCTCTGATTTCCAAGGGTCACTTCTCAAATTGATAATTTTACACCTATAGTATATGTAACATTTATGTTTTTAGGCAATTATTTAAGCATAATTTTATATATAAGTTGATACTTTGCTTAAGTTATTTCTTCATTCTATTATATGGCTAAGGAAATCAATAGATGTCGGGATGGTGGTTAAGCTTGCAGGAGTAGTGACTCCAAGAAGTTATAAAAGAGGCTTTAAGGAAAAATTGGTTCCATTTCAACACTCCACAAGGGTACTGGGAATATTTGGGATTTTTATTTGAATTTGGTTATATGGCTCTTTACATGGGGGTTCATTTGGTCAAAATATATTGAGTATTTTAGTTATACCTTCAGAATTTACAGAATTAATATCATACTTAAATAAAAAACTTTCTGCTAAAAATCCATACAAATATTTTACTCTTTCCTAAGAAGTATATGTTAAATACCCTGTATGCTGAAGCACATTAATACTCACAAAACCTCTGTGTCTGGAGAGGGGTGGTGAACACACACACAGAGTGAGAGTTATAGTGATAGACTATATCATGAGTTTTCATCTGAAGTTTGAGCCTGGACTTCCTGCCACTAGAGGCCACACTTGCTCCCACTCCATTGTATTTCAGGCCATTTCTATGCCAAGAAGGGGCAACTCCATTGACTAGAGTGTTCCAAAGTCCCTTAGCTTCTCCCCATTTGTACACACCCTAATAATTCCTTCGTTTGTCACTAGATTCTGAATGCATTTTTTTTCTTTTGGTCTAAGGGGGAGAGGGCACTAACTACCCAAGGAAAGTTTCACCTGCAATCTCAATAGTCGGTTTCTACATTGCCCATCTCAAATCATCTTTATATGGAAGTATGACCTTTTCTTTCTAAGGACAACAATTGGATTTCAAAAGGCGTATAAGGCAAAACAGTTAAATTATTAGCGTCTAACAAAAATCATCATTCAAGAGTGAAGTAAAAGTTCCCATTTTTAAACATTCAATTTTTGCAAAGAGAAAGCATGTACTTATCTCAATAGACAGAGTGTTCATGAGGGACAGTTTCTTAATGCAGATGAGACAATCTGTCTTTGCAAGCAATGTTCTCTTTAGGGAAAAAATAGGTTCCATTTCAACACTCCACAAGTGATAAGTGAAGCATTTCAAAAATAGAAGCTCCTAGATGTGTTGATGAGACAATATGTCATTGCTAAAAAAAAAAAAAAAAAAAAAAAATGCTTGAAAAGGCTAAATTTCACCCTGTCCCCACATGCCAGTTATTTAAATTTCTACAGCTGTGGAGAGTTAGCAAACCTTATGGTGCAGGCAATGGAAGAAGAGAGGTTCATTTTCATCTAGTTATTGATATTTATTGAAAAATATACATTTCTAAAAAATACATTGAATTGATATTTCCTTTTTAACAATATAGTTTAAGATCACATTTCATAAAGAGGCTTTAGTCTTAGAATTTATAAAGGAAAAACACTTAAGTCATCTGTATACAGCTATGCAAAACACAGGTCACCTGATGATCTTTACCTTGGTGCGACTATAAAAATATTAAACTTGGAATCAAAAACAGTGTAGTTATTGCTGTTTTTCTATGTGGTCTAGGCAAAATTCTTGTCTTGTCAATTTTCCAGGTCAGAATATTAGTCAGTTATAGAAAATTCTCCTGAAGGTTTTCCTGACTCTGAAAATCTCTGTTCTATGACATGCAAAAATTCCGTACCACCACCCCCTTTCTCTCTCTTTTTTTTTAAAGATTTTATTTATTTATTCACGAGAGACACACATACACACACAGAGAGAGACAGGCAGAGGGAGAAGCAGGCTTCAGGCAGGGAGCCTGACGTGGGACTCGATCTCAGGACTCCAGGATCATGCCCTGGACCGAAGGCAGGCGCACTAAACTGCTGAACCACCCAGGGATCCCCCTCTCCTTTCTCTTTAAGGAAGTCTTGTCTGCCTGTCAGAGAGCTTTTGCCTATGCTGTTCCTGTTAAATTAGATGCCTTGCTTATACTCATGATCGAAATCACATCTAGTTTTACTTCAAGACTCACATTTATATGGAAATTCCCCCAGATTAATGACTAGATCAATTATCATGATATAGGTTCCCATTGTTTTTACAACTGTAGTACTATGAAAACATAAAACAGGTTCCAAGTGACAGAGTTAGAGTAAAGCCAGTGTACAAATGGGTCCATGTTCAGCAAATATGACCAGGGTCATGAGGTTGCTAACAAAAGGTGATGGTCAAAATATCTTGTTTCTATTCTCTCCACTTAGCCTAGGAAAACACTAGATCAGTCTGAACTGTCCTTCATTACTGACATCTGAAGAGGAGGAAGGAAACAACAACACTTTAGCTCTGATTTTATATTTTCCCTCAGTTGGAGTTTTTGGTTGTTTGTTTTCCATCTCTGCTTGTTATCATACTCAAAATCTGTTTAGATAAATCTTAAGTTGTAATATTTTCCTATTCTCTGTAGAAATAGCTTCATTTTCATTTATTCATTTATTTTGGTAGAGAAATTCAAAACTCCTCTTAAGTATTACTTTGTAATAACCTTACACATGACACAGACAGTTTAATCTCTACTTGTGAATTCTCACCAAAGCAGTTGTCTATATTTCTATGTAAATTTATCTTAACTTTTCTCCTGTTTTGAGTTTCTATTTGAATTTTATTGAATGTCATGCATTTGCTGAAAGTCCTTAACCTTAATGCCTTGTCTTTTGTGCTTTGTTTTGTTTTTAGTCAAATAGACCCCTCCCTAAATGCAATTCTGATAGTTTACAGAAATAATTAGAAATCACAGTTCTGTGGACAAAATTCTTCCCGAATTTCAAGCTATACACTTATCTATTATTGTTTTTTCTTTCCTATTATGTTCATTTCCTTTAAATGTTTAAAAAATTATGGGTGATAAAATTCATCTGCTTGCATTATCATCTTGCAAAGGAAGCCTCTATTTGTACTTTTAAATTGCAAATGTGGAAAGTAGAATGCATTCATATAAATGACATATAAATCATGTAAAATGCCAGGTGTTAAATAAATAAATATGTCTCTTTCTTCATGAGACAATGATTTATTCCCGATTTTAAAGATGTTATAAAATCAATAGCTTTCTTATTTCTACTGTCACCTGGAGGTGATATATTAATATTGCTGTCATTGTTTTACTTGTCCTGACACCTCGTAGGTAATGCAGAAAAACAACCTGTTTCTCGTCTAATGCATTACTGCTTGTATGCAGCCACCCAGGGAGATCAATACACTGATAACAACGTCTCCATTTATTCCTGCTACTTAAGTACATATGAAAACAGTGGTTCACATGAAAACATATAGATAAAAGTTCACCTGAAATTTTGATCACAAAGCATGGGGAGGATTTAGTGTACATTCCTTCCTGATCTTCACTTAATATTTTGCAATATCAGTTTCTTAATCTACTTCCTACTTTCTAAGTCCCCTTACATTTTAGGTTTCCGTTCCTATAAAAATATATATACTATTATATGTAATTTTACAACTCTAAAATTCAAAGATTTGAGATTAGATAAAATCCTTGTTAAAATTCAAATTTTACAATATAAAGGAACTTCAAAAAATACATAGCAACAGAATTATTAAATTGGTTCCCTTGTACAGTAGCATAATCCTTCAACTGTCCTAAATGATCATTTATTTGATTTTCTTTTCAAGTTTCATTGAACTATTAGGCTCTTAAAATGTATACTTAGTTCAATATATTGTTTAAAATTCAGATAACTTAAACTTGTCATTTACAAATGTTTAAAAGATTTAGCTATACGGTTGATCATTTATTTGTTTGTCAATTATGACAATACGGCATCAAAACTAAAAGAGCCTACAGTTCACTTCTTTAAACATATTTTTCATCCAGATTAGGAGAAAGACAATTTCTGTCAGTAAGTAACATCTTCCCAAACACATACTTTCACAAATTTCAGAGCTAATACTATAAATACAGTTTGTGGTAGGTGAATTGCCAAAACCTTGGAAAGAGGTTATATCTTTCCTTTTCATTTTAATCATAAAGGGCTTTGATTAATTGCTACAAAATTTATTCATCAAATTAACCTGTTTGTGATTCCTAACCATCATCATCTTTAGAGCTAGGATAATGGCTTCTTTATTTTTAATTTATGCCTATTAACTATATCAGAAGAACAGACACTCAATAAATGGTTGCTGAATAAATGAATATACATTTATTATGTACCAGATGCATGTTAGGTGTTTTAAATACATATGTTAAATAATCCCAGAAAAATCCTATAAGTGAAACAGGATTGCTTGTTCTATTGACCAGATGAAACAGCAAAGAATTTCCCAAGGTTCATACAGTGTTAGTCAGGATGTAAATGTTTAATGGTTTAAATGCTTCTTAAATGTTCTGACTCCAGAGAAAATGATGTTTGTTCTGGAAATAGTAACGATTAACCAAACTACATCACCTTACCTTAGTATTTCATTTTATTTTATTTTTATTTTTTAAATATCTTTTTTTAATTTTATTTATGATAGTCACACACACAGAGAGAGAGAGAGAGAGAGAGAGGCAGAGACATAGGCAGAGGGAGAAGCAGGCTCCATGCACCGGGAGCCCGACGTGGGATTCGATCCCGGGTCTCCAGGATCGCGCCCTGGGCCAAAGGCAGGCGCCAAACCGCTGCGCCACCCAGGGATCCCAGTATTTCATTTTACATCACACATCCAATCCATACATTTACACACTACATAAAATAGTATTCTTAATAATAGACACATTAAAAATACTTGTTGAATTTAAGACATTCATACATAATGTACTACCCAATTTTTATTGAAAATTATTTTGATTCAGAATATGTTTTTCATGGTGATATTGTTATTTAGTACATAAATGTATTCAATACTATCTCTTTCATATATTAGTAATCAATATTTTTCTAACTAGAGGGAAACTATCGAGTGCTATTATAGATGAACATAATGCAAATATCCTTAACAAAATATCAAAAATATAGTAGCACATAAAAAAATAAGACATTATGACCATTTGTGGTTTATTTCATTAAGTGCCTGGATCAACATGACTGCATAAATAAATGTAATTCATGCTGTTAACAGATTTTATAAGAAAAAAAATAATAAGATGTGTAGAAAGCAGTCAACTGAATTCAAAACTACTTGTGATAAAAAGTTCCGAAAAAAAAAATAATAAGTTCCTAAATACTAGGAATAGAGGGAAACTTCCTTACCATAAAAAATGGGTTATACACAAAATCCTATAACTCTGGAGACTTAGTTGAAATCAGTATCTTCGGATGGCCCCGTGTACAAAATCGGGTGAAGAGCGTGCTCCTGAGCCTGGCATCTTGGCACCGGAAACATCGTGCCAGAGCTGAGAAGATGAAACAACTTGAGGAGTTCTTGAAGGCTGGTGGGACAGGTCCCCAAACTCCTGAGCATCCTGTTGCATAAGTATTTTCAGGAGCATTGTGAGAAGCAGCCCTGCTTCTACTACTAAAGTTCAAGAGAAGCAAGTATCCATAAGTCTCTGCATTCTTTTTTTTTTTTCCTGTGTCTTGATGGGTAATGCTTTGATTATTTTGATGCAAAAGTCTGTTTGTAGTGCCATTCTAGTAAAGAAGTGAATTTCCTTTTTGTCCAAGGAAAAAAGAAAAAAAATGGTGAGAAGCTGCCACTTTTGCCTTTAAAACGGGAATTAGGGGATCCTGGGTGGCGCAGCGGTTTAGCGCCTGCCTTTGGCCCAGGGCGCGATCCTGGAGACCCGGGATCGAATCCCACATTGGGCTCCCGGTGCATGGAGCCTGCTTCTCCCTCTGCCTATGTCTCTGCCTCTCTCTCTCTCTCTCTCTCTCTCTCTCTCTCTCTCTGTGTGTGTGACTGTCATAAATAAATAAAAATTTAAAAAATATAAAATAAAAAATAAAACAGGAATTAGGTGAGATGACTTCCTTCTCTACTCCCATTCAGCATCATGCTAGAAGACTGAATTAGTGCAATAGGGGGGGAAAAAGCATGCTGATGGGAAAGGAAGAATAAAAATTGTATTTATTGTACATGAAACACTTTTCAATGAGGAAAACGTAAAAGTCAATTGCTTTCCCTATACATTTGCAGTAAACTATTGAATTTGAAATTTAAAAAAAAATGATAACATTCATTAAATCTAAAAAGTATGCATAGAATTTTCATGTGGAAAATGACAAGTCACTGAAGAAAGAAAAGTTTTTAAAAGACTATGTAAATTGAGATATATTTTGTATAGATTTGAGCATAGATTGCATATTGAAGCATAGATTTGAAGCAAGGATTAGGAGACTTGATATGTTTAATATGTCAATTCTTCCCAAATTGATCTATAGACTCAAAGTAATCAAAATCCCAGAAAACTATTTTGAAGATATCCATACACTGACTCTAAAATGTATATGGGACGGCAAAGGACACAGTATAGTCAATACAACATAAAAGAACAAAATTTACACTACCCAATCTTAAGATTATACAGCTATAATAATCAGGAGAGGGCAGCCCTGGTGGCGCAGCGGTTTAGCACCGCCTGCAGCCCAGGGCGTGATCCTGGAGACCCTGGATGGAGTCCCACGTCAGGCTCTCTGTATGATGCCTGTTTCTCCCTCTGCCTCCTTGTGTCTCTGCCTCTCCCTCTCTCTCTCTCTCCCTGAATAAATAAATAAAATCTTTAAAAAAAATAATCAGGAGAACATGATATTGCTGAAAGAATAAACAAAAAGTAGATGAATAGGACATGATAGGGAGCCCACCTAAACATAGTCAACTGATTTTTGAAAAAAGGATGAAGACAATTCAATGGACAGAGTTTTCAACAAATGGAACAACTAGATGCCCATGTGTAGAAATGGAACCTAGATACAGATCTCTCACCTTAAAATTTAACTTAAAACGTATTATAGTCCTAAATGCAAAATGTAAAACCATAACATTTCTGGACAAAAATATTGGAGAAAATCTTTATGACATTGGATTAGCTGCTGGGTTTTTGCAAAACCCCAAAAATACCATCTATGAAAAGAAAAACTAATAGTTGAAATTCATTAAAATTAAAATGACATTAAGCCTTCCTAAGTTAACTGAAGATTATTTCTTTGTTCTTGAGGTGTCTAGGCCAAAAGTGGTCCTGTTGGAATAGAATTGTAGTTTTTCATTAACTATAATCACATGGAATGGTAATGGTAATACAAAGAGATACCTGAAGGAATTTCATGTACACCAGACATAGTCCCCCTCTCCATTGTGCAGCAGCAATCCAATTTCACCTTTTTTTTTTTTAAGAGAGACAGAGAGAGAGGTAGAGGCACAGGCGGAGGGAGAAGCAGGCTCCCTGTAGGAGTTGGATGTGGGACTCGATCCCAGAACTCCAGGATCATGCCGTGAGTCCAAGGCAGGTCACTCACCGTTGAGCCACCCAGGGGTCTCCGATTTCACCTTGGAAGTCAGCATCAATTACCCTAGCCTATATAGTAACTCCTTCCCCTGCCTATTGAATTAGAAGCATGGGGAG
The DNA here is from genome assembly GCF_905146905.1 of Nyctereutes procyonoides. Taxonomy (NCBI): domain Eukaryota; kingdom Metazoa; phylum Chordata; class Mammalia; order Carnivora; family Canidae; genus Nyctereutes; species Nyctereutes procyonoides. Next base: position 3,161,916 of record NW_026575130.1, read on the forward strand.
TCCAAAATAGCCTGGTGGTAGTCTCAACTTTTACTATATTGGGACTAAGACTTCTATGATAGCAAAGCATAGATTGCAATGATTGGAAGCAAAAAACTTTACTAGTGAGTCATTAGGAGTAATAGTGATTGGGCCACTCCCATTTCCAGATCTTTATTCCTGGACCTGCATATCCTGGCTACAGGAGAAACTACCATATATTGGACACTGATTCTGAGCCTATGGAACCTTCTGGAGAATCTTGCCCCAGCCTTGCAAGATATTGCCCCCTAGGTAGCACTGTGCTTGGATCCTCAAGAATCCATTTCACAGTTCTATCAAGCCAGATACTTTGAGATGGAGGATAATGAGATAAAACCAGTGAATTCCATGAGCTTGGGCCCATTCTCACTCTTAGTTTGCTATGAAATGAATTCCTTGTTCAGAAGAAATACTGTATAGAATAACATGATAGTAGATAGGACATTGTGTTCACAAGTTGACAAACAGCAGTTCTTATGTATTGCACGTAGGGAAGCCAAATATACATCCAGGGTAAATATCTATCCCATTAATAACAAAAGATTTCCCCTTCCACAGCAGAAGTGGTCAGTGTAATCAACTTGCCACTAGGTAGTTGGCTGATCATCCTGGAAAATGGTGTGATATTGAAGATTCATTGTTGGTCTCTACTGTTGGCAAATTAGGCATTTAGCAGTGGTTGTAGCCAGGTGCATGGAAGTCTGTTACTGAGGCTTGCATAACCTCTATCCTTGCTCTATGATGGCCAATTCGTCATAAGCCCATCAGAGTACCCATTGTATTATTAACATCCTCCTCTGATGAGGTCACGGGTGAGCAATGATATGGGGCACAAATATCTTCATATATACATGTATATCATATATATACTGCCATTATATATATATATTATATATATATATACACATATATATATTGCCATTTAGAAAAGTCAATCCAGATACCTCTTACCTGGAATTCCTTATTCCTTGTCACCAATTCTCCAATAATTTTCCTTTCAAGCCCATGACCATCCAGCTGCAACATTGGCCATGGCCATACCATGGTATAAAATAACATATCTGGCCATTTCTCCTTTTAAGCAAAGTGAAGTGCTTGGAGTTCTGTCCTCTTGCAGAATGTTCCTTCCTCAGTATCATTCAGGAATGTTAGAGAAAGTGGCTAAAGTTCAAGTCTATTCTCTTTTTGCATGCATACACATCATGCAGAGCCATCTGTAAACCAGGCCCAAGTTTTCTCTTCCTGGTCAACTGATAGAAGGATTTGTGGTGAGGTCATAAGTACAGACTAGGTGCTATGAACTGAATGTTTGTGTCACGCTAAAATGGATATGTTGAAATCCTAAACCCCATTGTGATATTATAGGTGGGCTCCTTGGGAGGTAAGTAGATCTTGAGAGTGGATCCTTTATGAATGAGATCAATGCACATGTAAGAAAAGATAGGACAGGGATGCTGGGGTGGCTTAGTAGTTGAGCATCTGCCTTGGGCTCAGGGTGTGATCCCAGTCTGGGAATTGAGCCCCACATCAGTCTCCCTGCAAGAAGCCTGCTTCTCCCTCTGTCTATGTCTCTGCCTCTCTGTGTCTCTCATGAATAGATAAATTTAAAAAAAAAAAAGAAAAAGGACTGTTTGATTTTGCTCTTCATTCTCTGCCATATGAAGACATAAGGAGTAGATGTCTATCTGCAAACTCTGAAGCAGACTTTCATCAGAATCAAATTTGCCTACACCATTATTTTGGATATCTCAGCTTCCAGAACTATTAGAAATATGTTTGTTAAGTCACCTCATCTACAATAATTTGTTGTAATACCTGAACTAAGACACTGAAATAGAGAAAATAATGTGGCAAGAATGGAGACCATGGACACTTAAATCACTTTTCATATAATTTACTTGTGTCTTTGGGGTCTGCTTTGGCCTAATCTTGTATAGATTAACTTGCATTGCAGTGCTGCTGTGTGTGGCCAACTTTATGGCTTAGTGAGTTTTATAACACCTGGTTGGTGATGGACAGCTCAGATCACATGAAGCTCTGTGGCCCATGACTAAGCATTCAGTCAGCTGACGTCCAGTAGCAGGTCAAAAGCTGTTTCTAGGGGTTCCCTGGGTGGCCCAGCGGTTTGGCGCCTGCCTTTGGCCCAGGGCGTGATCCTGGAGACCCGGGATCGAGTCCCACGTCGGGCTCCCGGTGCATGGAGCCTGCTTCTCCCTCTGCCTGTGTCTCTGCCTCTCTCTCTCTCTCTGTGACTATCATAAATAAATTAAAAAAAATTAAAAAAAGCTGTTTCTATAAAGAATATATATGTGCAGAGGATGGCACAGTTTTGCTCCAAAACCCTAAGGGCTTGTACTCTGATTCATCTTTAGGAGCCTGCCAAAATTCAAAGAGAATCCTTATTTGCCACTGCCACTTTAAACACTGTTGAATAAAAACAAAAAAAATTGTTGAAGCCACTATATCATGTAGCCCACATGACAGAACAATTTGTGAAACAGCCTGGACATTTTGCAGACCTTTCTCTTATCTTGGATTGCACTCAAAACTAGAAGCCTTTCACTCAATCAAGGGTCAATAACAACACACTCAAATGAAGAATAATGCTATTCTCCAAAACCCAAGGAGGCTTCCTACAGGTGTTGTACCTCTGTTCTGGTTGTGGGGGTAGAGAGGGCGCAGATATAACTACTAATGCTTCACCTTAAAAGAGATATCTTGACATATCCCACATGACTGGACATCTAGATATTACACTGAGGTAGAATACTTCTGATTTTTTGTTCAATTTGTTTTCCAGCCTTGGGGATGTCTTAATAAGTCCAGAGTAGTTGTTTCTAGCTCACTGGGTCCAATCAGTATGCCCTCAGTGTAATGGACCAGTAAGACACCATGTGAAAGGGAAGGTAATCAAGATCTCTGCAAATTAAATGATCACATAAGACTAGAGAGGTGATATACCTCTGAGATAGGACAGTAAATGTGTATTTTTTTTATCTTGCCAGCTAAAGGCAACTGCTTCTAGTGGTCTTCATTAAACTCCTTAGAGATGCAAGAAAGTCAGTAGTGCAATATCATATATTTATGCCTGACAGAACCAGGAGAGATAGTGGTATAAATAAAATCTAGTCAGTCTGCTGAAGAATTCCTCTTACTAAGAAATACAGATTTATTTTAAGATTTTTTATTTATTCAGAGACATAGAGTGAGAGGTAGAGACATAGGCAGAGGGAGAAGCAGTCTTTCTGAAGGGAGCCTGATGCAGGACTTGATCCCAGGACCTCAAGACCATGACCTGAACTGAAGGCAGACACTCATCATTGAGCCACCCATGTATCCTAGAGGCAGATCTTTTTGCTTTTTGTTCTCTTTAGTCCTTTAAGTTATTGGATGAAGTCCACCATATTATAAGAGACAATCTGCTTACTTAGAATCAACTATTTAAATGTTATTCTAATTCCAAAATATTTCAAGTTGGCACAGAATTAACCACCACACTACGTCATGTCTCTCTCTCTTCTCTTTCAGGGATTATAATTACATGCATATTAGGTCTTTGGAATTTCTACCAAAATTGACAAATATTCTTTGTATTTTTTTCATTTTATATATTCATTTTTTTAACTGTGTGTTTGATTCTGGATAGTTTATAGCATGTTTTCAAGTTCACTCATCTTTACTTCTAAAATATCTAAATTACTGTTAATTCTAATCAGTATACTTTTCATCTCCGATATTGTAGTTTTCAGGGGTAGATGTTTGATTGGTGTGATTCTAACTACATTATGAAAGCAAAGGCAATAAGATTTGTTGATAAATTCAATAGGAGGTATAAGAGAATGAGAAAATTCAGTAAGTTGTTGTTTGGAGGCTAATAATCAAAATTTTTTGGACATTCTTTTCAGTTGTCTACTAGACACCCAGATAAAAAGAATCAAGAATCAAGAATATTTTCAAGGAAAAGTTTGAGTTTACAATAATTAGTGTTATTAGCATAAAAACAGTATTTAAATTTATGAGACTGAATAACTTTACCAAAAACGTAAATGTATATAGAGAATAGTAGCAAAGATTTGATCATTATATTTAGAAAAGAAGCTAGCAAAAATAAAATAAAGGATTGTAGTCTGAGGTAAGAAGAAAATGAGAAGGGATGCCTGGGTGGCTCAACGGTTAAGCATCTGCCTTCAGCTCAGGTCATGATCCCGGGGTCCTGGGATGGAGTCCCACATTGGGCTCAGTGCATGGAGCCTGCTTATCCCTCTGCTTAGGTCTCTCCCTCTGCCTCTGTCTCTCTCTGTATCTCTTATGAATAAATAAATAAAATCTCTTTTTTTAAGAAAAGGAAGAAAATGAGAAAATTGTGGTATCTTACAAGCAAAGGTAAGAGTCTATTATAAAAAAGGGAGTGAATCACCTTGTTAATTTCAGAAGTACATCAGGACTAAATTTTGGCATCAAATTATGGCAACATAGAAGCACATTATTATCTTAACGCTAGAGTTTCTGTTGATTACCTGCAAAGAGAGCCTGATTAGAGTGGTGGTACAGGGAAAATGGGGGACAAGGAATTAGAGACAAATGGATATTATGATAAAATGTGAGGAGTTTGGTTGCAAATAAGAACAAAAAAAAAGAGTTGTACATAATGAGGAAACAGTGCTGAGAATATTTTGAAATTATGAGGAAAAAAAAGCTTTTTTTGTGCTGATAGGGATGATCTACCAGATTTAAAAAAAAAAACTGATGCTGGAGGAAACAGTAATTGCTATGATGATGATTCAGTAAGATGAAGTGAAATTGGATGCAAATATGGAGATCCTGCACAGAGAATGGTAGAGAAATGTTGCTATTCATTTAAGAGATGGAACTTTATGTTCTTTATCTGTAATCGTTGTTCTTTTTCTCTGTTATAAAATTGCTGCTTTAAATATTGTGACACTATATTGCTATATTTATATGTGTTATTACAATATTTTTTCTTTTTTTAATAAATTAATTTTTATTGGTGTTCAATTTAACAACATACAGAATAACACCCAGTGCTCATCCCGTCAAGTGTCCCCTTCAGTGCCCATCACCCATTCACCCCCACCCCCTGCCCTCCTCCCACTCCACCACCCCTAGTTCATTTCCCAGAGTTAGAAGTCTTTATGTTCTGTCTCCCTTTCTGATATTTCCCACACATTTCTTCTCCCTTCCCTTATATTCCCTTTCACTATTATTCATATTCCCCAAATGAATGAGAACACACTGTTTGTCCTTCTCCGATTGACTTACTTCACTCAGCATAATACCCTCCAGTTCCATCCACATCAAAGCAAATGGTGGGTATTTGTCGTTTCTAATGGCTGAGTAATATTCCATTGTATACATAAACCACATCTTCTTTATCCATTCATCTTTCGATGGGCACCGAGGCTCCTTCCACAGTTTGGCTATTGTGGACATGGCTGCTAGAAACATCCGGGTGCAGGTGTCCCGGCGTTTCATTGCATCTGAATCTTTGGGGTAAATCCCCAACAGTGCAATTGTTGGGTCGTAGGGCAGGTCTATTTTTAATTTTTGAGGAACCTCCACACAGTTTTCCAGAGTGGCTGCACCAGTTCACATTCCCACCAACAGTGTAAGAGGGTTCCCTTTTCTCTGCATCTTCTCCAACATTTGTTGTTTCTTGCCTTGTTAATTTTCCCCATTCTCACTGGTGTGAGGTGGGATCTCATTGTGGTTTTGATTTGTATTTCCCTGATGGCAAGTGATGCAGAGCATTTTCTCATGTGCATGTTGGCCATGTCTATGTCTTCCTCTGTGAGATTTCTCTTCATGTCTTTTGCCCATTTCATGATTGGATTGTTTGTTTCTTTGCTGTTGAGTTTAATAAGTTCTTTATAGACCTTGGAAACTAGCCCTTTATGTGCTACGTCATTTGCAAATATCTTCTCCCATTCTGTAGGTTGTCTTTGAGTTTTGTTGACTGTATCCTTTGCTGTGCAAAAGCTTCTTATCTTGATGAAGTCCCAATAGTTCATTTTTGCTTTTGTTTCTTTTGCTTTCATGGATGTATCTTGCAAGAAGTTACTGTGGCCAAGTTCAAAAAGGGTGTTGCCTGTGTTCTCCTCTGGGATTTTGATGGAATCTTGTCTCACATTTAGATCTTTCATCCATTTTGAGTTTATCTTTGTGTATGGTGCAAGAGAGTGGTCTAGTTTCATTCTTCTGCATGTGGATGTCCAATTTTCCCAGCACCATTTATTGAAGAGACTGTCTTTCTTCCAGTGGATAGTCTTTCCTCCTTTATCGAATATTAGTTGACCATTAAGTTCAGGGTCCACTTCTGGGTTCTCTATTCTGTTCCATTGATCTATGTGTCTGTTTTTGTGCCAGTACCACACTGTCTTGATGACCACAGCTTTGTAGTACAACCTGAAATCTGGCATTGTGATGCCCCCAGCTATGGTTTTCTTTTTTAAAATTCCCCTGGCTATTCGGGGTCTTTTCTGATTCCACACAAATCTTAAAATAATTTGTTCTAACTCTCTGAAGAAAGTCCATGCTATTTTGATAGGGATTGCATTAAACGTGTAAATTGCCCTGGGTAGCACTGACATTTTCACAATATTAATTCTGCCAATCCATGAGCATGGAATATTTTTCCATCTCTTTGTGTCTTCCTCAATTTCTTTCAGAAGTGTTCTATAGTTTTTAGGGTATAGATCCTTTACCTCTTTGGTTAGGTTTATTCCTAGGTATCTTATGCTTTTGGGTGCAATTGTAAATGGGATCGACTCTTTAATTTCTCTTTCTTCAGTCTCATTGTTAGTGTATAGGAATGCCATTGATTTCTGGGCATTGATTTTGTATCCTGCCACGCTACCAAATTGCTGTATGAGTTCTAGCAATCTTGGGGTGGAGGCTTTTGGGTTTTCTATGTAGAGTATCATGTCATCGGCGAAGAGGGAGAGTTTGACTTCTTCTTTGCCAATTTGAATGCCTTTAATGTCTTTTTGTTGTCTGATTGCTGAGGCTGAGGACTTCCAATACTATGTTGAATAGCAGTGGTGAGAGTGGACATCCCTGTCTTGTTCCTGATCTTAGGGGAAAGGCTCCCAGTGCTTCCCCATTGAGAATGATATTTGCTGTGGGCTTTTCGTAGATGGCTTTTAAGATGTCGAGGAAAGTTCCCTCTATCCCTACACTCTGAGGAGTTTTGATCAGGAATGGATGCTGTATTTTGTCAAATGCTTTCTCTGCATCTAATGAGAGGATCATATGGTTCTTGGTTTTTCTCTTGCTGATATGATGAATCACATTGATTGTTTTTCGAGTGTTGAACCAGCCTTGTGTCCCGGGGATAAATCCTACTTGGTCATGGTGAATAATTTTCTTAATGTGTTGTTGGATCCTATTGGCTAGTATCTTGTTGAGAATTTTTGCATCCATGTTCATCAGGGATATTGGTCTGTAATTCTCCTTTTTGGTGGGGTCTTTGTCTGGTTTTGGAATTAAGGTGATGCTGGCCTCATAGAATGAATTTGGAAGTACTCCATCTCTTTCTATCTTTCCAAACAGCTTTAGTAGAATAGGTATGATTTCTTCTTTAAACGTTTGATAGAATTCCCCTGGGAAGCCATCTGGCCCTGGACTCTTGTGTCTTGGGAGGTTTTTGATGACTGCTTCAATTTCCTCCCTGGTTATTGGCCTGTTCAGGTTTTCTATTTCTTCCTGTTCCAGTTTTGGTAGTTTGTGGTTTTCCAGGAATGCGTCCATTTCTTCTAGATTGCCTAATTTATTGGCGTAGAGCTGTTCATAATATGTTTTTAAAATCATTTGTATTTCCTTGGTGTTGGTAGTGATCTCTCCTTTCTCATTCATGATTTTATTAATTTGAGTCTTCTCTCTCTTCTTTTTAATAAGGCTGGCTAATGGTTTATCTATCTTATTAATTCTTTCAAAGAACCAACTCCTGGTTCTATTGATCTGTTCCACAGTTCTTCTGGTCTCAATTTCGTTGAGTTCTGCTCAAATTTTAATTAACTCTCTTCTTCTGCTGGGCATCTGGTCGATTTGCTGCTTCTTCTCTAGCTTCTTTATGTGTAGGGTTAGCTTTTGTATTTGAATTCTTTCCAGTTTTTGAATGGATGCTTGTATTGCGATGTATTTCCCCCTCAGGACTGCTTTTGCCGTATCCCAAAGATTTTGAACAGTTGTATCTTCATTCTCATTAGTTTCCATGAATCTTTTTAATTCTTCCTTAATTTCCTGGTTGACCCTTTTATCTTTTAGCAGGATGGTCCTTAACCTCCACGTGTTTGAGGTCCTTCCAAACTTCTTCTTGTGATTGAGTTCTAATTTCAAGGCGTTATGGTCTGAGAATATGCAGGGGACGATCCCAATCTTTTGGTATCGGTTCAGACCCGATTTGTGACCCAGTATGTGGTCTATTCTGGAGAAAGTTCCATGTGCACTTGAGAAGAATGTGTATTCAGTTGAGTTTGGATGTAAAGTTCTGTAGATATCTGTGAAATCTATCTGGTCCAGTGTTCATTTAAAGCTCTCATTTCTTTGGAGATGTTGTGCTTAGAAGACCTATCGAGGGTAGAAAGAGCTAGATTGAAGTCACCAAGTATAAGTGTATTATTATCTAACTATTTCTTCACTTTGGTTAATAATTTGTTTAAGTATTTGGCAGCTCCCACATTCGGGGCATATATATTGAGGATTGTTAAGTCCTCTTGCTGGATAGATCCTTTAAGTATGATATAGTGTCCCTCTTTGTCTCTCACTACTGTCTTCGGGGTAAATTTTAGTTTATCTGATATAAGGATGGCTACCCCTGCTTTTTTTTGAGAACCATTTGAATGGTAAATGGTTCTCCAACCTTTTATTTTCAGGTTGTAGGTGTCCTTCTGTCTAAAATGAGTCTCTTGTAGACAGCAAATAGATGGGTCCTGCTTTTTTATCCAGTCTGAAACCCTGCGCCTTTTGATGGGGCCATTAAGCCCGTTCACGTTCAGAGTTACTATTGACAGATATGAGTTTAGTGTCATCATGATATCTATTTAGTCCTTGTTTTTGTGGATTGTTCCACTGAACTTCTTCTTAAAGGGGAATTTTAAGAGTCCCCCTTAAAATTTCTTGCAGAGCTGGTTTGGAGGTCACATATTCTTTCAGTTCCTGCCTGTCTTGGAAGCTCTTTATCTCTCCTTCCATTTTGAATGAGAGCCTTGCTGGGTAAAGTATTCTTGGTTGCATGTTCTTCTCATTTAGGACCCTGAATATATCCTGCCAGCCCTTTCTGGCCTGCCAGGTCTCTGTGGAGAGGTCTGCTGTTACCCTAATACTCCTCCCCATGAAAGTCAGGGACTTCTTGTCTCTTGCTGCTTTAAGGATCTTCTCTTTATCTTTGGAATTTGCAAGCTTCACTATTAGATGTCGACGTGTTGAACGGTTTTTATTGATTTTAGGGGGGGATCTCTCTATTTCCTGGATCTGAATGCCTGTTTCCCTTCCCAGATTGGGAAAGTTTTCAGCTAGGATTTGTTCAAATACATATTCTGGCCCTCTGGCCCTCTCGGTGCCCTTGGGAACCCCAATTAAATGTATGTTTTTCTTCCTCAGGCTGTCATTTATTTCCCTTAATCTGTCTTCATGGTCCTTTAATTGTTTGTCTCTTTTTTCCTCAGTTTCCCTCTTTGCCATTAACTTGTCTTCTATGTCACTCACTTGTTCTTCCACCTCGTTAACCCTCATCTTTAGGACTTCTAGTTTGGATTGCATCTCATTCAATTGATTTTTAATTTCTGCCTGATTGGATCTAAATTCTGCAGTCATGAAGTCTCGTGAGTCCTTAATGCTTTTTTCTAGAGCCACCAGTAGCTGTATAATAGTGCTCCTGAATTGGCTTTCTGACATTGAATTGTAATCCAGATTTTGTAACTCTGTGGGAGAGAGGGCTGTTTCTGATTCTTTCTTTTGAGGTGAGGTTTTCCTTCTAGTCATTTTGCTCAGTGCAGAGTGGCCAAAAACAAGTTGTATTGGGAAAAGGAGAGAAAGAGAGATAAGGAAAGGAAAGAGAAAAATAAAAAAGAAAAAGAAAAAAGGAAAAAAAGAGAAGAAAAAGAGAAAGAAAAAGAAAGAAAGGTGAAAAAAAAGGGGGGTGGGGGAAGCAATCAGAAATCAAAAAGAAAAGAAAAAAGAAAAAAAAAAACAAAAAACACGGGGGAGTATCTTCTGAATCTGGAGACTTTAAGTCCCTTGATTTCCCCTGGAACTGGTCCGTTCAGCTGGTCTTCTGGGGGAGGGTCCTGCTGTGCTGATTTTCAGGTGTTAGCACTTGGCGGAGCTGCTCTGCCCCTGCCTGCTGCAGGGCTCAGCGGGGGCTGTTTGCCCCGTGAGGCCCCAGGAGGAACAGCACAGTGGCGGGGGCAGCTATGCAGCCCTGGAGTCAGCTCCCGCAGTAACTACGGGGCTCTCTGTCTGCAGGGCCTGGAGGCTCCGGGCCGGGGCCGCTGATCTGCTCAGCTCGGGGCAGGAGCGTCCTTGCTGTCCTGGACTCTCCCGGCCTCTGCCTGTCCCGGGGGAGGCCGGATCCTGGGCTGTGTCCCGGCGCCCTGTGCTCCCGGTCTGCGCTGTTGGATTCGCGCTCCCGCCCCGCAGCCCCCTCCGCGGAGCCGCCGCCCGAGCCCCTCCGAGCTGCTCCGGCCCCGCCGTGCGCGCTGCAGCCCTTAGGGAGCTCGGCGCACTCCCCCGGGGCGCAGGTGTCTTTTAGTGTCCCCGGGAGCCCGAGGGCATCCCCGCCCTCCTGGGTCCTGCTCCACCTCCCTGCGAGCCCCTTTCCGCCCGGGAAGGTTGGTGCAGCTCCTGCTTCTCCGGGACGGGGCTCTCCTGTCCTGGGGACACTCGCCCCGGCCTCAGCCCGGCTCCTCGCGGGCCCCTCCCCCTCGGAGGCCTTTTGTTTCTTTATTTCTTTTTCCCCGTCTTCCTACCTTTATAGAAGCGCGAACTCTTCTCACTGTAGCATTCCAGCTGGTCTCTCTTTAAATCTCAGGCCGAATTCGTAGATTTTCAGGATGATTTGAAGGTTATCTAGGTAATTTGGTGGGGACAGGTGATTTGGGGACCCTGCTCTTCCGCCGTCTTGCCCCTCCTCCATGTTATTACAATATTATATGAGCTATTGTTTTATAACAGAAAGTATCTCTCCCACCACCATTTGCACTATTGAGATACTTTTTTCCTACCATTTCATTTTTATTTTTGATATTAAAATCCATTACATAACTTTCTTTTAGGTCATGTCTTCCTGTTATGTCTTGTCCATCCCTTTGTATATGAATAGCCTATATCATCTAGGTCTGCTTCTTTATTGTTGCAAAAACTTTGTAGACTAACAGTCTTAAAACTCTTTACTTTATATAGTGAATTTTATCCCATCAACCTTATAATTGAAATCTCTCGTTTCCTTGTTTTCTGTCTTCAATCTGATAGACTGAGTTTTCTTTAAAGAATCCAAATTTTGGGGGCACCTGGGTGCACTGAGCCACCCAGGTGCCCCCAAAATTTGGATTCTGTTGAGCACCTGCCTTTGGCTCAGTGTGACCCTGGGGTCCTGGGATTGAGTCCAGCATTAGGCTGTCCACCGGGAGCCTGCTTCTCTTTCTGCCTATGTTTCTGCTTCTCTATGCCTTTCATGAAAAAATAAATAAGATCTTAAAAAAAAAGAATCCAAATTTTATTTTATATATATTTTTTAATTATATATATATTTATTATTTTCTTCTTATGGTTACCTACTACTTTTTCTACTCATTTCCCAATGTAGTAACACCTGTATATTTCCCTGAAACATATAATTCCTCTCTTCTCCAAGTTTTATACTTCTATATATTTGAATATTTGATAAAGCATAAGTTACATATTTTTTATATTTATTATTTCTGGATGCTGGATTCCTGGATTTTGATTCTATTACAATAAATTTAAGGAGGATAATTTTGTGCCTGGGCTAAGAATTTGGCTAAGAATGCATTTCACTTTATCAGTGTATTTGTATATTTAACTTTTACAACATAGGGTTTACTATCAATTCATAAATTACAGAAATGTGAATATAAATGTATATTTATATATGAAATACTTAAAACATATAAAAACTTGTGACCTAATTAAAATTATTTTCTCATTTTAATTATAAAGACCTCATTTTTTTCCATTCTAGGTAGCATTCTATGTGTGTCTTTTGTGTATTTGTAATACAAAGAATAGTGTTTCAGTATTGCTAGATTAGAATAAATTTTCTTAAACTTATATTAGAAAATTAATTTAATTTTCCTTTCTGTTTAATTTTATTTTTGTTGAAACCATATATTTAGTTGTTTCTTGGTGTAGATCTTACTATTGCTAATTAACTTACTTATATGCAACTTTTGGTTAATAGCACCAAAGTTGTTATTTTATACATTTTTGTTGAAGTTTAAAAATAGTTTTGAAAAATAAACTATAAATTCCATATTGTTTACCTTGTTCAGGCACAGGTTAATCTGCCCAGAAAAGGTGAAATTTCCAATATTAGATTATCTAAATTTAATAGATAAAATCTGTTCCCTGTAAGAATTTGTATCAACACTGATTTCCATATTAATTGATATAACTAAAGCAAAACAAAAAACAAAAAACAAAAAACAAAACAAACAAAACAAAACAAAACAAAACAGAAAAAACCCTTTATCGAGATATACTTTGCTCTAAACACTAAGAATAGTCATGTGGATTTCTCATCTCAAGCACATACTCTGGGTTTCTCAAGACTTGTTTCCGATGGTCCTTAATTTGGCTAATTAAGTAATTTAACCTTATATATTTCATTTTTATAAAAGTAATTATTAAGCTATAAAACCAAATTATGTTACTGATAATTTCCCAAACATTTTTATCTTTTACTTTAAGGGAGACCTTAGATTGAATTGCAACTACATTTTTATGATTTAATTCACCATTTATAACTTTGCTAGTATTCAGAAGACTTCTATAATAAATAAAAGGATGAGCTATGAATCTCATATTCTGGTTGTAAATTCTCAAAACAGGCAACATTTCACTGTTGTATGGGCTGAATATTAGAAAGGTTTTTGTGTGATAAATTTATCAATGTCTAAACTCCGTGATGAAATATGGCTGTTTTTGCCCTTAAAAATGTGGATCAATCAATGTTATTGAGGACTTTTCATCACTGAAAATTTTTTTTCATTTATACTTGAGACTTTGATAAAGTTTCAAAATGATTTAGTCTTCTCAGATTAATTGTCAAAATTTCTTTGTCTACTAAGTTTTAAAAATAAGAACTTTGATATATATGTGGTATTTGGTATATTATTTTAGTCATAATTGTTTTCTGCTTTGGATTTAATAACATTAAGGAATTGCTAAAATACACTATTCAAACAGTAATTGTTAAATGGCCAGTACATGACATATGTTCCAATTAGCTGTGTTTATGTATAATCAATGTTAAGCTAAATTTTTAATAGGATGATATATAAAATAAATGTTCTACTTAAATAATTTTAGCCTTATCAGGAAGACATATGTGAGTGTATTGGAAAGGTTTTCACAGACTCTAGAGTACATAGCAGTGTATAGCAGCAGAGCTAATTACTCCAATAACTACATATTTAAAAAATAAGAATTTATAAATGCAGTTAACATTTTTGAAGTAGATTTTGGACTCACTGAGATTATTTCTGCTTTCACAAAAAGCTGTTAAGAATAGATCTCCTGCTAATCTAGTGACTTTTCTGTTGAACATTTTTATAGGAGAAAGGCTCTGGAACAAAGAAGAAAGATACATCCAACTGTAAATACCACCACCACAACAACAGAAAATTTGTCCAGATTATTCACTGTTTTTGCATAACAGAAAAATATCAATGTGAGTATTTTTATCATATCTAAATGTTACATTAGATTTACTATTTTAGCATTACATCTTTTTCTGTCATGTAATTATTTTCAGAGTGTTTCTAATACTGAATATAACCTTTTAGTTAACTATTTCTTGAAGATTGTATTATTTTTTAGATCACAGATTTGTCACAACTATTTCTTTAATGCAAATGTTTTGGGAGATGAATTTAATTTCAGTAAAGTTCATTGGGTTATTTCTACAAAACATTTAAAGTCTAACTATTATTTAATAAAATGTCACGGCAACTATCTTGTACTTTAAGTACTATTATTCTGAAAAATAAAATTAATCAATGTATTACGAAGAATAAAATATGAGGAAAATGTCCACAGAAGAAACTGAAATTGAATTTTAACAAAATGTCTCTAATATATTGTATTTAGAAAATATTTTTTCTATAATTCTGTTTCATGTACATACATGGTGTATTTTTTAAATTATGTGGGGGAAATACAAAAGCTAAACTTCCATCCTTTTTCCACATTTTTAATTATGTCAAATATTTTCATAGTTAAAACAGGAAATGTTAACTAACAAAAGGATATGTGTATGTCTTTGTTTAGATAAATATTAAATGTCAGTTTATATTACTGTTCAGAATCATTCATTCTCTTTTGTAAATGGTCAAAATTTTATTTTGGAAATTTTAGAGTGCTTTCATGGTGGGAGGGCAGAAGGAGAGAATCTTATGATAGGCATGACCCAAGAGAGAAGATTCATCTCTTGACTCTGAGATCATGACTTGAGGTGAAATCAAGAGTCTCATGCTTACCTGGGTAAGCCACCCAGGTGCCCTATTTTGAAAATTTTATGTAATTGTGATAATACTTAATAACATACTATGTATAACATACTATAGGGGCACCTGGGTGACTCAGCGGTTTGGTGCCTGACTTTGGACCAGAGCATCATCCTGGAGTCCCAGGATCAAGTCACACATCAAGCTCCCTGCATGGAGCCTGCTTCTCCCTCTGCCTATGTCTCTGCCTCTTTCTCTGTGTCTCTCATGAATAAATAAATAAAATCTTAAAAAAAAAAGAAAAAAGACATACTATATAATAAAATTAATGTAAAATAAAAACAGTGATTTAATATACACACCACCCTTCATTTCATGGATAGTTAAATGATGCCTTTGCTAGCCCAAAGGAGGGGGGAAATGTACGAATTGCCCACTTTCACATTACAGTCCAGGATAATCTTTCAAATTATTTCCTCATCTATTCTTAGTTCATTTATTTTTAGAACTGGCCCTAAATTGATGATGCAGCAGATTTCTTCATTCATGCCCCTCAAACTTTGATTTGAGCTTCAGCTGTGAAGGACTGGTCCAATTCTTCTCTCTGACAATGTCCCAAGCATTGCTATGTATATTTCCACAAATATATTCCCCAAAATATTCTGTCATCAAGAGAACTATTTCTCCCTGGATAAAAGTGCAACCCAAAAGTGTGAGGCAATTAACCCCATCTGCCCTATTATATTTTTTTTTAAGTGGAGAATGAAACAGAATATATGATCCAACCTCCCATCTGTCAGAAAACTATCTGGAAAACTTCTGATAAAACTTTTAGAGGTCCCAGATAACTGAGGCCCTGTTGCCTATAGCACCAGCTTTGATTATTTATCCCCATATGAGCTATTTCTCCTTCCTTCATAGTGTGTTGTTCTTTTATTGTTCTATTTTAGTTCTTTACATATTCTACATGGAATATGTTATTGGATTTATGTAATACAAACACTTTCTTCTACTTTATGGCTTGCCAAATCACTCTCTTACTGGCAATTTTTAAAGACTTAAATTCTTGATTTTAATAGCTCAATTTATCAAGGGTTTCTTTTAAAGCTAGTAGACTTAATATACTTATACTGGTACACTTAACAGTATATTTAATATAATGTTTACTACTCAAAGTTAATAAACATATTGACCCATAATTATTTCTGAATACTTTATTGTTTTACCTTCACATATAGGTCTATAATCCATTTAGAATAGATGTTGTATCTGTGGAGGGGTTAAGATTTTTTCTAATATATATTCATTTGACCTAAATTCACATATTTAAGAAAACCATTTTGCCCTCACTATATTACTACCTGGTGGGGATGAAAGTCTCAACTCTTTAGCTCCCTACCAAGACAGCCCCTGGTAGACATGTAAGGTACCTAGTTAAAGCCAAGTGAGGGTGAAAATCTGGGTTTTCTCAATTGGCTTTTGTTGGCATGGAGGAGCATGGGATCAGAATTTGTGTGTGTGTGTGTGTGTGTGTGTGTGTGTGTGTGGTGTTTTATATTTGTTTTCTCCAGGTTTTCTGTCTTGCTACTTTTCTGTTTCCTGTCCTTTGAATAGAAAAAGTATGTTTTTGGTAGAGCCTTTTTGTCTACCTCTTTTGGCATTGCTGAGTTGCTGGGTTCTTCCACTCTAAGACTAGAATGTTATAAGGCAATAAGCCAACTCAGGAAATGAACTACATGCTGTTCGTTGGGTCCTTAGCTGGCCTGCTTTCTTCCATACATCTTTCAGAGTCATATATTTGTTTGAATGTATAGTTTTCAGGGTTTTTAGTTGTCCATAGATAGAAGAATTGGGAAAGGTATGTCTATCTTCTTAGAAGCAGAAATTGACCTCTCTTCAGATTTCTAATGCCTGACCTTATATATGTTTGAGAAAATGTAGTCATGTGTTCCCCACATTCCCTATACTTCTCATAGCCCTGAGATAGGCCAATCGAGTTCTGCTACTTTGGCAAGTCCAAGATACATATACACTTACATATTATATTTATATATATATATATATATATATATACACACAGATATATAAGATATATACATTATGCATATATATTAATACACATATGTATTAATATGCATTATATATTTTTTATACAAGCCCACATTATTGCCAAAAGCTCAGATGGATTATTGCCTCCTGTTGGCAACTCTCTGTTCATAGCTTTTTACCTCTGTAGTCTAAAATTGGCACATGGAGCCAAAATAAAACTGGCAGACACACTCATTATGCAATAGTATTTTAAGTGATTTTGGTTCCATTAAATTATAGTTTTATCAAAAAATTCTCCAACACTTCAAATTAATATTTCATTTTATTTACCTTAGCATTTTTAGTTCTAATCTTCAAGAGCACTTGTTTTCTACTAACTACTCCATCACAGTTGAAAATGGAAGTATGTCATTTATTTTTTCAAGGAAGAGATTAATAAAGATAACTGCAAAAGTTTACAGGGTGTGTTTTAAAGTAAGTCAATTTCACATACAAAAATAAGAATACATGATAATAAGATTTCATATATAAAAATAAAAGATCAATAAAACTGAGATAATTTTGGCAATTCTGACCACGTTAAAATATAAAATTAAAAAATTAAAAAAGACCAAAACATATCAGGAATACTGCAAGTTTTATACCAATACTGTGGAATTTAAAAATATATTTGAGAATATTGTTAAATTTTATTCATTTAATAAACTTGAAAATCAAGATCAATATTATCTTATTTTGTACATTATATGCAGTGTTTTAAATAAATTATAATTTATTTTCAAAATCAAAATCTAATCCATTTCACATTGAAATCAGAACCTATAGCTTATCTTAAAAAGATAGAAAATCCAACCGTATGAGAACTGCATTCCTCCATGGAGCTAAGTAGTTGCTGCACATTTTGAATGGGACATGTAGGCACCAGTTTGCCACATTACTCCCTTTCCCTATTTGTTCTTGACCTTGTGGTCAAGTGAAAATGCAGAAATTATTTTTCTTGCATTATTTTTAGATTTTAATAAGGACCAAAGTGAAAAAATCCTCAAATTTACATCCCTATAAACATCTGAAAAAACAAATTTTGCGTAGAGGTTTGTGCATTATGAAAAAAAAAAGGACAATACTGTGGTAAATACAGGAATATAGACATTGTTAAATCAGGCCACTTTACTCAATTATCAGCCTACCACATGTATAACAAGTTTAGTTGCCAAACCTAATCTAAAGGAAAAAAAAGAAACATTCTCTGGAAAACTAAGTCAAGGAATGATCAGTAAAACTTTAATGAAACAATTATCCTTGAGGAATGTAAAGATATTAAAAATAAAGCAGAAAAAATTCATACATCTTTATGGTTTACTTCTATATAAATTCCAAGGACACATAATTCCCATCTAATATAAAATATTCTAGAATCATTCTGAATGTATTCAGAGTGATAGATGATAGAGTATTAGAGTAAAAATTATTAGAAGTCCTGGAATTTTTTTGGAGGGGGGTTGGTCCTTGAAGTTAGAAGGATTGGGGTAAGGGAGATTTTTAACCATTATTTCTCTTGTGTTCTGTTGCTTAAATTTTTTAGATCTATGAATTTGTTATTTTGTAATTCAGGCAATTTAAAACAATAAAAAAGTTAAAATTTTTGATAAATATCTTTAAGCAAACTTATATAATCCATAAGATTAATATCCTTTGATAAACATACTAAGTAATATTTCTGTAAGTATGTAACTTTTTTATTTTTATTTTTTATTTTTTGGTATGTAACTTTTAAAGTTTTAACTCCAGTTAGCTTACATGCAGTGTTATATTAGCTCCAGGAATACAATATGGTGTTTTTGCAATTCTGTACATCAACCTGTGCTTATCACGACGTGCATTTTTAATTCCCATCACCTATTCCACCTATTTCCTCACCCCTTTGTCTCTGATAACCATCAGTTTTTTCTCTATAGTTAAGAGTCTGTTTCTTGGTTTGTCTTTTTCCCCTTTGCTCATTTGTTTTGTTTCTTAAATTCTACATATCAGTGAAATCATACATTTGTTTTTCACTGATTGATTTCTATTAGCATTAGAAAGAGTCATCTATGTCATTGCAAATGGCAAGATTTCTTTTTTAATAGCTGAAAAATATTCCATTGTATAATACATATAATAATCAGTTGCTACACAATATTCTCACCAACAATGCAAGAGGGTTTACCCCTTTCCACATTCCCGCCAACACCTGTTGTCTCTTGTGTTGTTGACTCCAGCTGCTCTGACAAGTGTGAGGCAATACCTCACTGTAGTTTTGCTTTGCATTTCCCTGATGGTAAGTGATGATGAGCATCTTCATGTGTCTTTTGGCCATCTGTGTGTCTTCTTTGGAGAGAGGTCTGTTCATGTTTTCTGCCCATTTTTAAATGGATTTTTTTGGTTTTAGAGCATTGGGTTTTATAAGTTCTTTATTGAGTTTCAGAAGTTCTTTATGTATTTTGGATACTAATCCTTTATCAGTTATGCCATTTGCAAATATCTTCTCCCATTCAGTGCCTTGTCTTTTTTTACTTTTGCTGATTGTTTCCTTTGCTGTTTTTATTTTAATGCAGTCCTAATAGTTTATTTTTCCTTTGGTTTTCCTTGCCTCAGGGAACCTGTCTAGAAAAAAAAAGTTTCTGCCTCTGTTCTCTTCTTGAATATTTATGGTTTCAGGTATCACAATTAGGTCTTTAACATATTTTGAATTTTTCTGTATGGTGTAAGAAAGTGGTCCAGTTTTATTCTTTTGCATATTGCTGTCCACAGTTTCCAAACACCATTTGTTGAAGACACTGTCTTTTTCCCATTGGATATTCTTTCCTGCTTTGTCAAGGGTAACTGACCATATATTATGGGTGACTTTATTTCTGGGTTTTCTATTTGGAATATATAACTTTTAATTCTAGCCAAAGAATTTTATATCTTTTTAATTTTTTTTTAATTTTTATTTATTTATGATAGTTACAGAGAGAGAAAGAGAGAGACGCAGAGACATAGGCAGAGGGAGAAGCAGGCTCCATGCACCAGGAGCCCAATGTGGGATTCGATCCCGGGTCTCCAGGATCGCACCCTGGGCCAAAGGCAGGCGCCAAACCGCTGCGCCACCCAGGGATCCCAGGATTTTATATCTTAATATGACTCTTCAGTTAGGAGGTGCGTGATCTCAAGTTTGGGTCTTCATCTCTAACGCAAATGGGCCACAGTGAATTTTGCACAGAGGAAAGAATAAAAAAAATATTTAATTTTTGTATTTAAACTCAGATTTTAAAAGTGATATGGTAGACATCTACAAAAGTGAAAAATCTTCCTTTAAACTTTCAAATTTTGCATTGCAGATATGCAATTTTATATGCTTATTACCCATTGGGGTGCTTCTAGTAATTAAATAATATAACAGATGTATAAGTGCATTACTACATGACAGAAGGTGACTAATTAAAATGGAAGTACTAACTGGAAAAATCTATGTATTATTTATGAGTCATCCCAGTATTTAATATAAGGGAACATTTCTCCCCTTATTTCTGTGCTAATCTCAAAGGACCTATCAGTAATTAAAATGAACACACATAAAAATATAAATAAATAAATACATAAATAAATAAACAAACAAATAAATACATTAAAAAATAAAATAATGTGGAACCACTGTTAGGATTCTGACTCAATCTGGCAACTCCACACATCTCTATTATCTTCTGCTGGAATTTTTATTAGTTCACTTCTGGTTCCTGGAATATAATATAGTTTTACTAATAGTGATTTCTAATGGTGAATAAAACAATCTTGTCTTTAAAAATATCTCAATTAAGGGATCCCTGGGTGGCGCAGCGGTTTGGCGCCTGCCTTTGGCCCAGGGCGTGATCCTGGAGACCCGGGATCGAATCCCACGTCGGGCTCCCGGTGCATGGAGCCTGCTTCTCCCTCTGCCTGTGTCTCTGCCTCTCTCTCTCTCCCTCTGTGACTATCATAAATAAATAAAAATTAAAAAAAAAATATCTCAATTAAAAGGGATGAATTTTGGGATATTTTAGCAGAAAATTGAGTTTCTTTTTTAAGGGATACGTTTAAACAAACTATGTGGCAACTGTAATTAAGCTAAGAAGAGATCTTATGAATTGAGAAGAAATTTCAGATAGGGTGTTTTTCTTCATCATTAAAAAGGACAAATGGCACTAAATGATGTCTAAATTTCATTCCATTCTAAAACACATATTTTTTCTAGATAAATGCATGAGTATGAAAGGCCTATAGTCAGGGTCTTATGATTTCTGCAAGCAGATACACTTTTTATTTTTTGTTGTTGTTCTTTTGTTTAGGAAAAAGAAGATCATGAGAAAACTTTAGTCCATAATCATAATTTGTAGTATAATCTTCCAATCAGTTTTTGAAAATCCTTTTGGACCAGCACACTCTTTCAAAAGTTATGGCCACATGACAATAAAACATAAACATGATTCATATACTTTTCCAAAAATGAAACCTTAAGCTAATGGAAAAGCAAAAGTAAGGGATATTGCATTATAACCCAGATAAAAATAATGAATAAGTTAGTGTTTAAACAATGTTCTTGAAAAGAATACTTGCTTTAATATTTCTACTCCTACTTTCTTTTTTTGATAGATATTTTTGTTATATTTTCATGCAAAATTCTTACAAGCCTGGATGGCTCAGTGGTTGAGAGTCTGCCTTTGGCTCAGGTCATGATCCCACGTTCTGGGATTGAGTCCCGCATCAGACTCCCTGCCTGGAGCCTGCTTCTTCCTTTGCCTATGTCTCTGCCCCTCTCTGTGTGTCTCTCATAAATAAATAAGTAAAATCTTTTAAAAAAAATCTTAGTAGGTTTTACTTTTTAAGGAATTATATGTTTAGGTTAAATCACTGTTTACATATCTTGTAATATGTGATTCAATCAACTAGATTATTTATATGCCATTATTTGACTTGACTAAGTTTGAGATACTTAGTGCTTGTTAAGACTATTTGAATAAACTACATACTAAATAGATAAGTGTCAATATTTTATTTTTAAATAAGCTATGATGTCTTCACAGACATGAATATAATTTTGCCATTCTCAACAATGGCATTGACAAATATAAATCTAATCTTATATAGTTCAACCATCAGCAAATTGGATAAAATACCCAATATTACCTGCATTATTCAAAAGTATATAAATTTAATTATGGTCATCAGAAGTATCATTGTCTTATTTTTTCAACATATTTCAAATTCTTCAAATCACTTAATATACTGGATATTGTTTCTGTTTTCAATCCCTAATATTTCTATATTTTCCCACTTTTTTTATATTTTTGCAGAGTATGCCTTTTGTTTTTGAAGAGTAGTAATGATATTGAAAACAAACCACTGCCTAAATGCTAAGATTCTAATTATCATTTTATTCTTTATTGTTTTCTCTTCCAACTTTGAATTCAAAATGTAGACTGGTATTCAATTAATTTATTTTATGATACTTCTATGATCAAATCTTTACAGTTCTATTTTTTCTATCAGCTGAAGATTTATTAATTCATGGATTCTGGACATACTGAGTTTCTACTATATGCCAAGAGATGTATAGGAGAACAAAATAAAGTCTTCACCCTCATGAAGCTTAAGATAGTAGAGAAAGAGAGACTGTAAATAAGCAAATAAATATAAATTTAACATCATGTATCCTGTGTTCTGAGAGTATAGTGAGGCAAGATAAGGTAATGGAAATTGGAGAATAGTGCATTTTAGACAGAAAAGCTAAGACCTTTTTGAAGGTGTCTTTGGGCACATGACAAGATGAGTGAGGGAAACAGACAATTAGTAAGAGATTATCAGGCAGAGGTAACAGCAAACACTGAGTCCCTGAGGCTGGAGTATATGTGAAAGTTTGCTGGATTAAAAAAAAAAAAAATTCCAGCAAGGCAAAATGTGTTAGAACAGTGATTTAAAAAACAATTGAGGGATCCCTGGGTGGCGCAGTGGTTTGGCGCCTGCCTTTGACCCATGGTGCGATCCTGGAGACCTGGGATCGAATCCCACATCGGGCTCCTGGTGCAAGGAGCCTGCTTCTCCCTCTGCCTGTGTCTCTGCCTCTCTCTCTCTCTCTGTGGGACTATCATAAATAAATAAAGATTTTTTAAAAAATGAGGGGTTAGCTAAAAAATGGTATATTTTATATACTTCTTATTAGTAAGCCCAGCTAAAGTCATTAGGTCTTATCCAGGACAATTTGTATACACATATGGATTGTTGAGTGGAGAACAGAATTTAGAAAGTTTAGTGCAAAAAACAGTGAAACCAACTGTGAGGCTACTGCAGCTGCGTAAATGGCCTGAGCTAGCATGATAGATGTGAAGAAATTAATTGTCAAAGGCTATGCTCATAAAATTTGTGGATTAAATATTGAATATGAGGAAAAAAGTATAAGTCAAGGATAACTTCAGGAATTCTGGCTTCTACATCTACATGAATGAAGATCTTAATACTAATACTGGATTTAGGAATGAGGTTAATTATTTCTGTTTGGATATATTAAACATGGGATTAAGAAGACTTCCAAGGAGAGAGTAGAATATAGTGACTAAATCACATTAAAAATATAAATGCAGGATTTATCAACATGTACATATAATTTAAAATCAAGATTAAAACCAGAAGTGGTTTGATATTTTTATACAAATGCTTTTGAACCTTAATAATTGGGAAGAGAAACAATCTAGAAAAGGTTGGAATAGTGAGGAATGGGAGGTCTCGAAATTGGGTAGGGTTTCTCTAAATTGAATTTGGGTGTATTGCATAAGTTTCCTTCATAGACTTTATCACAATAGCAATCATTGTAAGACTATTAGCTTAATATTTATTCACTTATCACTTTAACTTTCCATGAAAGCAAGTATGATATCTATCCAGCCCAGTTTTGCATAGAACAATGCCTAGAATGTACCAATGATTGAGTATGTTTTATTTAAATAAAAAAATTGAATATATAAGTATAAAATTTAAAATATCGGGTGCTCATCATGATTTCAGATATGTTTTTCTTCTTTTTAAAAAAATATATTTTATTTATTTATTCATGAGAGACACAAAGAGAAAGGGAGGGCAGAGACATATGCAGAGAGAGAAGACTCCATGCAGGGAGCCGGAAGTGGGACTCGATCCCGGGGCTCCAGGCTCACAGCCTGGGCTGAAGGCAGACGCTCAACCACTGAGCATTCCAGGCGTCCCTCAAATATGTTTTTCTAACAGTATTTGATATTGTATAAAATATGCCTTGAAATCATTAATTTTTTCTCTTATTCATTTTAAAACATGAACAGTTAATCTCATTAAGGAAAAGGATCACAAGAAATGAGCATGTGTTTCTAGAAGGTTATCCCATAAGTAATAGCTTTATTAATGGACAATTTCAGAGTTATACAAAGGCAAAAGAAACTCAAATAGCATAGATTTATAATTATTTACACATTTTCACCTTTTTTATTATAAATACTTTTTAGCAAGAGAGAGAGACATCCTTATGATATTTTTCTGTAGCATAAAATGTCTAAATTTCAAATATAATTTAACTGGGTGCAATATATATATATATATATATATATATATATATACATATACTACAGGCATGCCTCAAAATCTGTTGACTAACAACATGCATATTTTTTTCTAGACAGATTTCGTTTTTAAAAATTTATTACAAATACCCTAAGAATTACTAGAAAGTTAAAATAAATGAAGTGAAAATACTGATTTTAATATAATCTTCCCACAAGTGGTTGTTGCAATGACATATATATATTTTATACACACACACACACATATCTATATATATATATATATATATATATATATATATATAATATACATAGTTTATGTGGGATGGAGTGTGAGGAGGAACAGAGGGAAAGAGACAAGCAGACTCTGGCCTGAGTGTGGAGCCTGATGCAGGGTAATTATCTCATGATCCTGAGTAATTCCCTGAGATGAAATCAAGAGTCAGAGGTTTAACCAACCAAGCCACCCAAGCACCCTGAGTGCTGCTGCTTACAATTGAATGACAGGCCCAGATAATTTAATATATAATAACATTGGAAAGCTGACATATTTTTGAGCAAGAAAATTTCAAAACAAAAGCTTATATGTAAAGAAAAATAAAACAATCTTTACATGGCCCCATATACTAGAGATGAGTTAGCAAAAATGTGAACAGAAAAGCTATAAGGTTGGGCAGCCCAGGTTGCTCAGTGGTTTAGTGCCACCTTCAGCCCCGAGCGTGATCCTGGAGACTCAGAGTCGAGTCCCATGTCAGGCTCCCTACATGGAGCCTGCTTCTCCCTCTGCCTGTGTCTTTGCCTCATTCTTTCTCTCTCTGTCTCTCATGAATAAATAAATAAAATCTTTAAAAAAAAAGCTATAAGGTTAATTGAATATAAGATATGAAAATGGCATTAGGGACTATTTTTTTGTGAATAACAATGTCATAGGCAAAAACTCAAAAGCATAAGAATATAAAAAAGAAGAAAAAAGACTTTCTTCAATTAATTGGATACTATACCCAAAGTTAGTAGAGAAACATTAAAAAGAGACTCAAAAGAGAAATAGAAAAGAGATTTAATAAGAAATACCAAAGGCTAACAAGCATTCAGAGATGCTGAAACTGATTATATATGATATGCAAATTAAAATATTACTATATGCATTAAATCGGTGCACATTATAAAGCTAGATAATGCCAAGAATTTCCCTGGATTTTGGTAGACAGAAAAACTGTAGATTAGTGTTGCAGTTTTACAAAACAAACATAATCCATTAATCCAGTTCCTGAATATATAACATAGAGAAATTCTCCAAAAGTTCAATGAGAATCTATATATACCTGTGGGGAAAAAAAAATCTTTCCTGGATTTCTCAGTGTTGCTATAAAGTTTCAGCTTCCTGAGCCACAGAAATTGATGCACTATGAAGATAAAAAAGGTTTGTTTTTACATACCCAGAAACATTTTACATTTCACATAAAAACAGAAGTTGAGGGACACCTGGGTGGCTCAGGCATTAGGTGCCTGCCTTAAACCCAGGGCATGATCCTGGAGTCCCACATCAGGCTTCCTGCATGGAGCCTGCTTCTCTCTGCCTTTCGGTCTCTCTGTCTCTCATAAATAAATAAATAAATAAATAAATAAATAAATAAATAAATAAATAATCTAAAAAACAAAACCAAAACCAAAAAAACATGAATTGATCTCTAGCCATTTGTCTCCCTAGTAGTGTATGTAATTATTCCCATCTAAAAGATAATATTTATCTCTCACCTCTTTTGAGGTAAGCTAGTTCAGTACCATAGACCTGGGCTAACTCAATGGGTGGATGAAGAACAAAGAGAACTGGGGAGACTCAGAGGGTATCTACATAGGTATTTACTTTTCAAAAGGGAAGACTTCTGGAGAAGTTGGTCTTATCTTTCCCATTACAGATCTATTTACATACCAAAACACAAAAGAGAAAGCTCATAATATAACTTCCTGGTACTTATAACATTCTCAGAAGGAGAATGCTGACAGCAGCCCACGCCACCCACACCCCCAATCCAATAAGCAAAGAAAATTTATGTTTGTGGGTTTCTTGCCTCAAATATGAACCTAGGTAAAGGGTGAGAACTAGCTTTCATTGTAATGTCCTGTGGGTAAGAACTGGGGTACAAGCGAACCCAATGGTTATCATTTGTCGTAAGTAAATAATAATAAGTTACTCTGGTTCAAAAACTAGCTATGCTTTCAAAATAATATTCATAAATACAGATTAAGAACATAACTAAACTTTCATTATAGCATTGTGTTAAAATGAAGATGGAGTTTATCTAGGTGCTCACATCCAAGGAATGTATGAAAACTGACAGACTCCCTTCCTGACCAGACTCTACTCAAGCTATTCTGAATTCTTTTACAACTTAGCCTCAACTTCTGGATTTCAGTATTTGTCTGCATTGTCCAATTTTAGCAAAAATCATGCGAAATCAGTTTAGCCAGAATCCCCTATCTTTCGTAGCTACTCTCTTCAATATCTAACAGGGTTCCTTATCTTCCACCATTCTCCAAGTGATATCTAACCATCTTGGCCTGTCTTTAGTAGGAATCATGTTTGGAAGGTTAACTAAAATATCCCCTTATTCTTGATGCTTTTTCTTAGTAAGCTTATATCCACTGACCCTCACTCTATATGTTGGCTACAAGTTCCCACTTTTCCTTGTGTTTGGAGTTGAGCCCAGTTTCTCTCTTCCACACTACAGGATCCCATTTGCAATGCTCCCTATACCTGTTACAATAGCTCCCCTTGAGTTAAGTTTCCCTTAAAGATACATAAAACTACCTGTATGGACTTCAAAACAGAGCTTAGTGGGAAAACACACACACACACTTTAAAAAAAAGAATGAAGTCTTTTCATGATTCCATTTATATAAATTAAAGATATATATACAGACAACAATGACACATACTATACAAAATGGTCACACGAAAAAAATATAGCTATTAAACAAATTAGAATGGCTGCCTAGGATAGTGAGGTGGGCAGGAGAGAAGATTAAGGAAATAAATATTTTTTTAAATTTTTTTAAATTTTTATTTATTTATGATAGTCACACAGAGAGAGAGAGAGAGAGAGAGAGAGAGAGAGAGAGAGGCAGAGACACAGGCAGAGGGAGAAGCAGGCTCCATGCACCGGGAGCCCGACGTGGGATTCGATCCCAGGTCTCCAGGATCGCGCCCTGGGCCAAAGGCAGGCGCTAAACCGCTGCACCACCCAGGGATCCCAGGAAATAAATATTTTTTAAAGGAGAAAGTGTTATGTTGATGATACTAAGGGAAGAATATAGTTCATTCATTTTTCTGCCCTTGATGAGGGCAGAAATGAAAATATGTCTTTCTCGAATACTTGAAATAATTACTTAGTATAATCACAATCATACATATTCAAAGTATATTTTACATTTGGACTATGACAATTGTATATCTTTATATCCATTTTAGAATTGCAGGCTTTTAAAAATAGGATGACATTTATGGAGATGAAAATGAAATGTCATTAACATACTTTCCAAAGTCCTTACTGTTATTTGAATAATCTAAAAATTGCAATTAGCATTTTATCTGAACTTATCATTATTTATTAATGCTAATAGTATTAAAAACAAGACAACTAGTCAAAAATAGAGTCACTTATGTTAAGCCCCATGTCACCAAATCAAGATTTAAATAGAATTTTGATTATCTCAGGAATAAAATCTTAAACTGGTCAAAGAAGAATCTCCTGATCATCACTGGGGATGTAACCTGCCTAGTACACTCCTTCCATCTCCTAAAGAAAAGTAACCTTGCAATAATCAATCCACTTTTTTGCCTAGCATAACTTTTTTTTTTTTTTTCAGAGACGAATGGTAGCCTAGCTTAACTTCCTGTTCCCTCTCCCTTCTGCCTATAAAAGTCTTTTTTGTACAGTTCCCTGGAGCTTTTTTCTTTCTGCTAGGTGGCATGTTGCCTGATTCAAATTGATTTTTGCCTAAATAAACTCTTAAAATTTTAAATATGCCTCAATTAATCTTTTAAAAATGCTGGTATTAGAAGCAAGAACTGGAGACCCTGATGAACCGGAAACAATGAGCAGGTGAAGATATGAGATGAACATCACCCCAACCCCCTGAGGTTACTGTGCTCTCATAGCCCCTGGAGGTAGTGGGTAAGTTCCTCCTCTCAGATCCTAGCACTGCAGTTTTTTGCACTATAAACATTTAGACTTATTCGAACATTTCCTTTTCTGTACTGGGTCCAGAAACTGGGCAGAGTCAGACTGGATCTGACTTAGAAATCGAATTAAGTCCAGGGTCACACTGTGTCTGACTTCGAAACAGGACTGAGTCTGGAAACCAGCTGGAGGCAAACTGGGTCTGACTTAGAAGCTGGACTGGGTATACTGTGAAGCCTGACATTCAGAGGCTTATAGGAACTTTTTTTTCCCAGTTCTTGTCTCCTAAGTTAAAATGTAACTGTGCATAGAGGGAAAGAGAAACATTAATGAAACCTTTGTAGAAGATTTACTAAAACATCCCAAAAGTAAACAGTTTGAAATCTAGAATATAGGAATTATTTGAATTCCATTTTAAAGATCCTCTCCCTAATATAAAAAAGCAAAGCAAGTATTATGTAGTTGGATAGGTGTATCATCCTCTTGACATCATTCAGGTTGAATCCAATTCTTTAAGGAATTAGAAATTACTGTATTTGTCTTACAAATCAAGTTTTTACAAGAACAGAAATGGGACTCTAGAAATAATCCAAAGCTCATCTCTCCTTTTTACCAAACTCAAAACTTTTTCTATTGATCTCAAAAGGCTTGCAGATATTGTAAAAGATCTGCATTTGGGGAACAAAAGCCCTTCTTGGTAGAACTTGCATTGTTTTTCTCTATGCCTTTTGAAATATAAGCATTCTTTCTGATCTTCTCTAGGAATCAAGGTAATTCTAGCCAGAGAAGGGAGAAAAAAAGGAAACGTTATTTTGAAAACCAAGTCCATGAAAAATCTTTAGTCCCTTTTTCATAAATATTTAGCTTTAGACGTCTAAGCAAGTAACTTTAGCTTATTCCAACTGCAGTAACCACAATTTGGATCCAACTGTTCTTTAATAAACTAATGAATTTTGTATTTTCATACCAATCTCATGGGTATTTAAAATGAAAGCTCTAAGAACTCTGTGTCTATCTGTAGGCTGATGTATATCTATGTATGTGTGATTTTTTTTTGTTACCTTCAGATGGTATTGCTGAAATTAATTTGCAAAGAGCTCTATTTAATTGGCTTGAAAACAAACAAACATAGAAATCAATTCTACTCTCAGAAATAGAGAAACTAATTCAAATGGTGTGGAGGCCGAGAAAAATCAAGGCCATTCCACCTCAAGTTTAGCATTAGCACAAGTACAGTCATCTTAGGCCCCTGTGAATAAGAGCTGAACTTTATAGGAAAAACTGCAGAATGTCTCAATGTCCTCGCAGGGAATCCCATATCAGAAAGACAACAGAGCCCAGCCCATGGTAGAAAGTCCCATATTAGAATGAGAACAGAGCTCAATGCCCTTAAGCCCCATGTCAGAATGTAAACAGAACTTGAGAAATTCCTCCACCCCTTCAGAAAATCCCCTAGACCAGCCTATAAAAAACTCAGCTGTCCCCCACTTCGGGGTCCAAGTCCCTGCTCCCCTGTGGCGGGTATACTTGGACCCCAACTCCAGCTTGTAAATAAACCCTCGTGTGTTTGCATCGGTGTCGGCTCCTTGGTGGTTTCTTGGATTCGCAATCTTGGGCACTACAGTGTTTTTCAAGTTCATATGATCTAGGATAATTTGCAGAAATAAAAACTAGGGGCAGCCCGGGTGGTTCAGCGGTCTGGTGCCGCCTTCGGCCCCGGGTGTGATCCTGGAGTCCCAGGATCGAGTCCCATGTCAGGCTCCCTGCATGGAGCCTGCTTCTCCCTCTGCCTGTGTCTCTGCCTCTCTCTCTGTGTCTTTCATGAATAAATAAATAAAATCTTTAAAAAAAAAAGTCGTAGTGGGAAAAAGTTTAAAAAAAAGAAATAAAAACTAGTTTATTAGTCTAATTAAAACAGATATCTTTAAAGACATTGATATTAAATGTAATATAAACACACAGCTTTTATTCTACCCTGAGATGCCCGGTTCATTAAAATTCAAATAAGCTCATGTTACCTCTTTTACGTAGTTTTTTAGTCAGAAAGAACTAAGATGGTAGTTAGCTCTTTGGTGTCATTATTTCATAATGTAATTTTATAAAGGGAAAATAAACTCTATAGCCGTATGCTTACTTGCTGATCTACATTGTTCTTTTTCCCACAGTTTTGTATGTTGTCATTTTACTTATGTCTAAAAAATATTTTAGTCTTAATATTGTATTTATCTGGGATGAAAAATTATGTTGTATTTGGATGCTGGTGTTTGTGTCATTTTATTTATTTTGCTTTATTATTGGAAGAATTTTTGCAGGGTGTGAATTTCTAAATCAGCAGAGTTCCCTCTCCCTTTCCTAACTCTTTATTATCAGCTTGTTAAAAAAAAAAAAAAAAGTTAAATATGTTGTTCCTTTGTGTTCTGGCTTGAACTCATTGTTTTTGACAAGAAAATTTGTGATTATTAATTTTTTTGCAATGGATTTTTATTTGTTTGTTTGAATCTTTTACAATTTTCTCTTTTACATTGATTTTCAGTGACAGGTTATAATGTCTTTTGCTGTAGATGTCTGTCTAATTATCCTGCAATTTGGGAGGATTCAATTATTTTTTCATTCATTTAGTTTGGACATATTCTCTCTGTGCTTTATTTCAGATCAGCATTTTCCAGTAGAAGTCTCTGTAATGATAAAGAATGCTTTGTAATATGCACTATCCAAATTAGTATTTCAAAACCATGTGTGGTTATTGAGTACTTGAAATGTTGCTTGCTGCAACTGAGTCTAGCACATTGGAAGTCTCATGTTAGGATATTTTATCCAACTGTGTCTTCATATTTTCTTTTATTTCCCAGTGCCCAAAGCTCTTTAGCCCATTTGGTAATTTTTAAAATATAATTTATTGTGTTTTCTATCTCTAAAAGTTCCTTTTGGTCCTTTAAAATAATTTTATAGGGCAGCCCCCGTGGTGCAGCGGTTTAGCGCCGCCTGCAGCCCGGGGTGTGATCCTGGAGACCGGGAACGAATCCCATATCGGGGTCCCTGCATGGAGCTTGCTTCTTCCTCTGCCTGTGTCTCTGCCTCTCTCTCTCTCTGTGTCTCTATGAATAAATAAATAAAATCTTTTTAAAAAATTAAAAAAATAAAATAATTTTATAATATTCTCCTAATTGTTCATGTATTTTTCTTTTAAATATTTGAACATATTTATGATAGTCTTTCAAAATCATTGATTGTTTATTTAAACATATTGTCTTTTCAAAATGTGTTTCTATTACTAATTTTCCCTTAGAGTTACATTACTCTGATTTTAGTCTATATCTAATAATTTTAGTGGATGATAGACATTGCCAAATATTTGAATTTCTGATTATGTGTCTTACTTGCAGAAGTTCTGAAGTATATTTAGGCAATTAGACTATTTGGAAATCAGCTGGATACATTTATGATTTAATTTTAAATTTTGGGAGGCAGATCAATTTTAGCCTTTATAAGCAGGGCCAGTTTAGCTCCACTACTACTAAGCTGATCCTTCTGGAGGTCTTTCCTGAATGTCTAGAAATACATTTATTCTTGCATATTGGCACTTGAATAGCTCTAAAACTTATGTGACCTTTTAGAATTTAGCCCACAGTTTCTCTGTGTATCTTTGCTGGTCTCAAGGAGTTTCAATTACAAGTTTAATTGCTGCAATTGCATATGCAGATTTGTGAAGCATTGTCTTTCTTATGTGGTCCTCTTTCTACTACTTGGCCCCATAAATTCCAGCCACCTCCTCAGCCTTTCCAATATTTAAACTCAGTCTTCTGCTTGGTTTTCCCTAACTGCACTGCAGTTCACAGGTGCTTCCAGGTGGATGGAAGTGTAATCATTGGGACATTTTGTTTGTTTCCTATTTTGCATGGAATCACAGTCCTAGTACTCAAATAGGACAAGAACAAATCATTGTATACTGTACAAATCATGGACAGAAATAATAATTGATTCTGGTCAATGATGTAGTCTATAAATAACAGTATCTATATCACTATAGAAGATATAGAAGGCAAGAATAGTGTCATAAAAAAAGGGGGAATAAATGTCATTATTTATAGATGACACAGTTACTTAGGGAAGAAAGTGAATGAACAAACTATTTATAAAATATGGAACATATGCTCGATATAAGCTCAACCTATAAAGATCACTAGAAGTTTTTTTTTATGTGCTAAACAATTATAATATTTTAAAAAAATGCAATAAATATTTGCAATAAAGATTGATTCCCAAAATTTTCTTAAGCAATAATGCAAAAATAATTCTATAGTAAAATCTTTATAATTTAAAAATGTATTTGGGGAGGTAACTGAATACACTGGGAAACATTCCATGTCATTTGTTTATAAATTTCATAAAATCATTCTAATATATAGATTAGACAAATTCATTCCATAAGTAACTGTTGATGTTTTAAAAAGAAGAAAGGATTATATTGATTTTACAGTCCCATATATAAAAGGCTGTACTTATAGCTATACACACATGTATCCATACGTGCGCGCGCACACACACACACACAGCTTACAAAGGCATACACGAATAACCTAAAGCCATAATAATTGAACCAATGAAGTTTTCATGTGAGGAATAAATAGAATAATAAAACAGAATATAAACTCAGAACTAGACTTGTCTATATTTGATAAAGTAGCATTACAAATCGATAGGAAAAGTTTGAATTATTTAGGGTAACATTAAACAATAATTTGCTGTATAGAAAAAAATGACCATGAAGTTTGATCTACTATCATATACACATATGCACTTGCTGGCTTTATGTTTTGAACATTGTTAGACTAAATTTCTAACTTTTCAACAAGTGATTCTTTTTAACATGTAATTTTCTAAAATGTAATACCTAACAATTTAGAATTATCAAAACTCAGTTTATCTATAAATAATTTTCCTTCATGACTTCTGTTTTTAATTTAGGAGGGAATCAGTATGCACCAAAATTTAAAAACCATGGACATTTGTGATAGCTGTATAAGGAATTTTCATATCAGATGATTTGCACATTTTTTAAAACAATGCATAAATCTCAAGATTTTTTTCCTATTTTTACCTGATGAAATGTTAAGCCATGATGCCATTACACAAGTACAAAATATGCTATTCATCAAGATAAATTATAACATCAATATAATTGTGAAACAGCTTTGATAAATAACTTAGTCATCCTATTAAAATCTTAATATCCAATGACATTAATTACTTATAGTTAAGCTAAAGCTGTCATTTTAAATTAAGAATAGAGAAAATAAAAATGTGGGTTTATCTTTTATAGAGAATCAAGAGTAATTATAATTTTAATGTTTACCTTTCCTATTTCTCTTTCTCTCATGTTTATATATATGATACTTGTTCCTATTCTCTTTCTTGAATAATTTTCTAAGGTAGGAAACTAAATGTAGAACAAATATGAAACACACCTTTCACAGCAAATT
Source organism: Nyctereutes procyonoides (assembly GCF_905146905.1). Taxonomy (NCBI): domain Eukaryota; kingdom Metazoa; phylum Chordata; class Mammalia; order Carnivora; family Canidae; genus Nyctereutes; species Nyctereutes procyonoides. Next base: position 3,195,923 of record NW_026575130.1, read on the forward strand.
AAGCAAATAGACATAAAATATAGAAAAAAATCGAGGTTAAGACGATAATAAAAGTGCATTTAACCATTATTTTTTCTAGCGGAAAATACATTTAAATCAAGTTCATAAATATATTATATACTAAGTGGTCATTACGTCCAAATCAATGTCTTTAAATGACATGGCAAATGAGCAGGTCTTATAACAAAGTTGACCTGAACTCTTCATATATTTTTATTGGTTAAAAAATTGTATTTGACAGAATTTTACCTATTTCCCTTGTCACATTTCAACATTTAATAGTTTTCTCTATGAATTATTTTTAAATTGCAAATATCTTTATAATAGTAAATAGTATTAAAGGTGATAAAAATGGTCATAAGAAAGTTTTAACTAATTAATGCAAAAAAAGAGATATATCAAAAAAAAGAGATATATCATTCATTCAAAAAATACATTCAGCATTGAGCACATGCAAAGCTCTATCACATTCACTTATTCTTGAGACTGGCAATGGACTATGGAGCAAATCCAGCCCACAATCTGCTTTTGTAGATAAAGCTGTATTGGAACACAGCCACACTAACTTGTTTATAAGTTTTGTACAACTGCTTTCATAACTATGAAACAAAGAGTTGAAGAGCTATTACCTTATAACTCACAGAATCTAAAATACTTACTATTTTCCCCTTTAGGGGAAAAGTTTGCTTTTACTGTTATTTTTAAAATTTACTTATACGGTTAACTTTCTCCCTTCCTCCTTCTCTCCCTCCCTCCCTCCTTTCTCTCTCTCCTTTCCTTCCTTTCTTCTTCTTTTTTTTTTTGTGTTTAGAGAAAAACTCCACTCATCTCACTTATCAATTTCCCAGAGAAAGACAAACTCTTTACAGAGTCCAGATATAAAGTTATCAGAAATATAAACCAAAATCTTAATGCATATTCAAATCTTAGTATTTAACATTAAATTTGACACTGTTAAATAGCAAATATTTTCCATTTCTTAAAAGGAGTATTCTTTCTTAATAAACAAAATGGCATGCTTTTGATAAATTACTTGCTCACGTAATTCAACCACAATATTTTTAGTGTATTACGCTAGAACACTAGACATTTTCAAAGATTTTTGTTACATTTAGAAGTGAGATTTTGTTATCTTTTTGGGGATCATAAGCTTTTTCTTTTAGGTACTGAACAGATTCTCTGTGATGCAAAGGTAACAACAAAAAGATAGAAAATAAAAAAAATACATATATATTATAGAAAGGACTTGAATTTTCCCAGTATTAAGCAGTTACTTTCCCCCCCATAGTGCCGTTAGCCGCCCAACAGCCACATTCATATTTATACCCCTTCTTCACACCATCCATAAAAAATTCACCAATAAAACCCCCATCCCTCCTAATATATATTCCTCCCCTAACATCCACTTCATCCACTCCAATCTCAACCTTCAAACTCCCTCCAAAATAATTCCTACACACTCGTCAACCTTCCCCCCACATCATCCCCTCCAACACCACCCCGACTACCCTCTCCCACCCCCCTCATTCTTCTCACCACCAACTCCCCATAGACCCTCCACCCTACCACGCCCACCCCACTCCCACACGACTAACGGGAAACACGCCTACTACTCTTCTTATCCTATCACCACTCCTCCCGATCCTTTACACCTACCACCCCCCCACCCCCACATCTCCCACCCCACCCCCCCCCCCCCCCCCCCCCCTCCTCCTCCCCCCCCCCCCCTCCACTACCCCACCCTCCCCCTTACCACCCCCTCCCTCTCCTTCTCTTCCCCCCCCCCCCCACCCTCCCCCACATCTTCATTTTCTGTTCCCACGACTCACCCCACCCCCCCCCCCTCTCCCCCCACAACCCTCCTCTACTCCACCCCCCCCCCCCCCCTCCCCCCCCCCCCTCCCCAGGGAAAAATTATAATAAGAGGGAACATCTGGGCGATTTAACTAAAATATAAGATTGCTCATTACACTTCTGATTTTTTTTCTACAAACTGCTGACAGTCGAAACAGAAAAATTGGCATGATGGCTTTTCTGCACAAATATGCAAGTTTGGTTAACTTGGGGTTCAAAGGGAGAAAATATTTGTTTTAAATTTAGAAACTTTTCTTTGTAGAATTATCTTTTCCTTTGCTGTTTGCGATTAAAACCAGTGTGTGCATATTTAAGGAATCTCCAACAGTTAGGTATGTTATTTAAGAAACACATTAATGGTTAATGTATTAAAACTCATGCATCTAACTGAATATACTCATCAAACTTTATGGATATCTGTTCCATGAAATCAGTTCCAATCAGTAACACTTACTGTAAGATTTCTCAGGATTATTTGGCTCCTGATAATGAAATTGCTTTCAGAGTTTGATACATTATTTAAATACAAGGCTATATTTTATTTAGTGTTTATTTTAGAAAAGATCAATAGTCATTTAGAAGTTAAATCCAATACCTAATATATAAAGATCAAGTTAGGTGATATCTCAAAGAGAAATCTCAGTGGAAAACACAATACTTAAGAAATACCCTTATAACAACAACAACAACAACAAAGAAATAACCCTTATATACCAATTAAAACTGCCTTTGAGTGATATTTGTGGTAGATACTATTAGAAAAACACACCGATTTTCTAACACTAATCTACTTTACATAATGTCTCTGCTTTCTTATGACCTACTAAAAATTGAGTCATCTCTATTTTCCTATATTTGGAATATAACTAATATAATTTATCTTAACTCAAGAAGAATAAATTAATGACCAGGCTATTGAAACTCCATTATGTTACCTGCCCACTTTTGTTTATTTTAGCTATGGAAGTGTCACAAGCAAGAATGCGCTCAGAATCATATATGATTACAAAATTCTAAGTCAAATTTGTTGATTTTTGAAACATTGCAGTATAATAAAGAAGAATATTAAGATAAACAAATCATTGGGTTTAATATTTTTATCTTCTGTTTAATAGATGAGCTGTCTTTAGTTGATACGTATACAGTGATATGCACATATCAATTGTACAATTACTTTGGCATAGTTTTTCGTTATAGAAAAGTGCAAACCACAGTGATCATCTTGGTTACAGAATACAGAAAAATCAATAACAAGTGTATTGTACATCTATTTTAAGAGTTTTATATATAATATTTGATTTGAATGACAACACTATAGAACTTAAAGGAAATTTAAGGATTAAAAAAAGCATTTTATTTATTTTTAAAGATTATATTTATTTATTCATGACAGACACAGAGAGAGAGAGAGAGAGAGAGAGGCAGAGACACAGGCAGAGGGAAGAGCAGGCTCCATGCAGGGAGCCCAACGCGGGACTCGATCCCGAGACTTTGGGATCATGCCCTGGGCCGAAGGCAGGTGCCAAACCATTGAGCCACCCAGGCATCCCAAAAAAAACCATTTTAAAGTTCAGATAACTGTAGCCCAAAGAAACTAAGTTTTCGGGCAGCCCACATGGCTCAGCGGTTTCACACCGTCTTCAGCCCAGGGTGTGATCCTGAAGACCTGGGTTTGAGTCCCACGTTAGGCTCCTTGCATGGAGCCTGCTTCTCCCTCTGCCTGTGTCTCTGTTTCTCTCTCTCTCTGTCTCTCATGAATAAATAAATAAAATCTTAAAAAAGAAAAAAAAACTAAGTTTTCAACTGTTTCTTTGAGTAAAAGATAAATCTAGAAAAAAATAGGATATTCTCCTGAAGGAATATTTGACATCATCTACCAAAATAGAGTCGCAAGTTATCATTGCAAATGAACTAGATAAATAATTATATTTGTTTAACACTAGGGTATAGTCATCTAAGCAATATCTAGGGTATATACATATATATATATGTATATATATATATATATATATATAGCTTAGATTTCACTTTGCAATATTAAGAAACATTTTCCTTTATTATCATTAACACTTATAATAAAACAAACAAGGCCAAAGAGAAGAAGGTAAAGATTAAAATGAAGAAGGGAAAATGTTAAGGAGGAAATGAGGATAAGAAGAGATGGGAGTGAAAAAAATAGAAATGAGAAGAATAATTGTTTTTTAAAACTTGTAAACTGTCTTTTATGCCAAATTCTTCTCTGGTAGAAAAGTAATGCGCCAAGGTAACAAAGCATACATACATACATAAATTAATATATTAGTTAATTAAGGGTATAATAAAAAGACTTAATCCTTTAAGGTGTGAAATTTTAAAGCTTATTTTTAAAATATATATACTTAAAGAGACATCAATTTAATAATGTAAGGTAGAATTCCCAAGTCTACAAATCATATTATTATGGATATGTACATATATAATGTAATGTTTATATTATAAATGTTTATATTTTCCATCTTTATTTTTTTTAAGATTTTATTTATTTATTCATGAAAGACACACACACAGAGGCAGAGACACAGGCAGAGGGAGAAGCAGGCTCCGTGCAGGGAGCCTGATAATGGGACTTGATCCCGGGACTCCAAGATCGCGCCCTGGGCTGAAGGCAGGTGCCAAACCGCTGAACCATCCAGGGATCCCTTTTTCCATCTTTAGAATCAAACAGAATGGCATGTTTTATTTATATGAATATAGTTTTTTAAAATATTGACAATAGGGATCCCTGGGTGGCGCAGCGGTTTGGCGCCTGCCTTTGGCCCAGGGCGCGATCCTGGAGACCCGGGATCGAATCCCACGTCGGGCTCCCGGTGCATGGAGCCTGCTTCTCCCTCTGCCTGTGTCTCTTCCCCTCTCTCTCTCTCTCTCTCTCTCTCTCTCTCTGTGTGTGTGTGTGTGTGACTATCATAAATAAATAAAAATTAAAAAAAGAAAATTTTTAAAAAAAATTTAAAATATTGACAATATACAAAGTACAAGAGGGATTTCTACCTCAAATAATAGCAAACTAGATTATTTTGGGTCCTGGGACAGCTGGGATTTGCAGGAGCAAACAAAGAGATAAAGGGAGTACTACAGTGACAAACTTACTGACATGGACTCACATTCACCTTTGGAGCACTTTCTTAGTTTAAAGTTGTGGCTGAGATACTAAGAAGTTGTGGACAGTCTTCACAGGCTCTTGGAACCAAAATATTAGAAACTAAGATTTAAATGCTGCTGAGCCTTACCAAACACCCAGACTTTTAAATTGGAGACAAAGGGTAAGACTGAACCAGAACTAAACCCAATCTTCACAAGACAAGATTCAAGTCATTTCCCTGCTTGTGTAATCAGTATGGCCTGTGCCAACCCTGATATCTGGCCACAAGGAGAAGAAAGACTTTACTGTCAGAATAAAGTTTCATTCAAAGGAGATACAAAATGCCTCTACAATTTTTCTTTTGCTATGTCTGCAACTTAAGCAGTCACACCGAGAGATACAATACCATGAACAAAAAACCAAATTAAAACAAAAACAGAACAACAACAAAGAAGAATGAGATAATCAGATTTTAGAGTTATAACGATAGAGATTGAAAACAATTCATATACATTAAGTAAATTTTAGTATATCAAGAAAGATTGGATTTATTAAATAGAAAATAAAGAATGAAAATACATGAAAAAAATGGAAAATTTCAAACACTCTTCGAATGGTACAAAAATATTCAAGTGGACATCCTGGAACAAAACTATAAGATCTAAAATAAAGAACTTAACATATGGGTATAACAGCACATTCAACATATAAGACCAAATTAGTGAAGTGGAAGGCAAAATAATAGAAAACTGAAAGTTTAGAAAAGAAAATGGTGTCTCATTGCATGAACTAAACAATTTAATACTGGTATAATTATATTAATACATCTATAGTAGACTTTTTTATAGCAAGAAGCATTCTAAAGACTATTAGTTATATTAATAAAGTGTTTAATCTGACATATATATTTAAAATGAGTCTAAATCTGTATGCATAGAATAAGAAAGTTGAACTAAATAGTTGAAGAGACATATTAGACTAGAATAGCAAAATATAAATTTCTTAAATGTATAAAAATCTGAAAAATACAAATAACAAAACTAATTTAATTAAAATAATTACTGGATTTTATTATCAACTTGCCTCTCTCAAGCACAGTATTTCTCAACCTTTTACATGCTAAGATTATTTGGTTAGATCATTTTAAAATATTAATGACCTGAAACCTCTTCCACATATTCTGATTCATAGTACTTGGTTGCAGATCTTGAACATGAGATTTCTTCTTTAGCTTCTTAGATGATTCTAATGTGAGGTCAATGTTGAGAATTCTGCTCTAGCAGATCAGTTGCCAAATCTAATTATTACTACCCGTTTGTCTTTTTTCCTCTACTGGGTTGGAAATTTTGAGGATAGGATTATATTTTTCATCTTTGTAGGCTACATATTTACAAGAGTTTATATTGAAGCCTGACAAAGTTAGTGCTGAGAAGTTCTTTGATGAAAAAGACAATTTCAAAAGATGGTTATTTCAATTCAATTTAACAGCCATTAATCAAGGTATTGCCATTTGCTAGGCTTTATACAAGGTACTGGTTAAAACATAGAGTAATTTGACAAAGCCAAAATTTGGATTTTGACAACCCCCACCCCCCAAAAAAAGAGAGAATATAAACACTGGACAATACTGCCAGTGTTAAAAATAACAAGTGAATCTCCCAAAGAATTTTTACAGAGGAAAAACAAACAAACCAGATAAACAATTAGAATTAACAAATAAAGTTGCTGGATTCAAATACAAAAATTTAAAAACTAGTGGTGTTTTTGAATAGAAAGTATATAAAGTGACAAAATATGCTATTTATGTAACATCAACAAAACATAAAATTTATTACTAAAATTTTCAATATATCTATGTTGAAAAATATGAAATATTAAGAAAAACAAATAACTATGTTAAGTGTATGGATAGAATATGATGACAGATTTAAATTCTGATTTTTATGAGATTTATTTCTCCCAAAATTGATATAGATTAAATGCAATATAGTTCATAATCTAAACAGTAAAAGTAAAACAAAAGTGTGAGTTTCTCGTCAGCGGACTTAATCTATAAGATATGGTAAAGGAAGTCTTTATTCACAAGGAATAGAATTCAAAGATAGAAAGTTCTTTCCATACAAAGAAATGTAGAACACTGAAAATGATGCAAAGGAGATCTTTTAATTGGTTTAATTGCCCTGAAAGGTAATGGAGTAAGGCAAAATTAATTACAATGTATTTTATATTTATAGCATATACAAAAGATTTTTATGCTCTGCTTGCTTTAAAATTTAATAAAAGAGGTACAAATATGTAATAGAGGAGAAGAAACAGAATCATAAAAATATATCGAGAAGTCAGAAAAGTGGAAATACCTAGTAAATTGGAAGAACTTATTCCGATCATATCAATTATCGTGCTAAATTTGAATTATGTAAGTAAACCAAATAAAAGAGACTATTACATTGGATTAGAAAAAAATCCAACTATATGCTGGCTACTGGAAAATTACTTAAATATAAAGAAAGAGAGAAAAGGTAAAATGATAGGAAAAAGTTAAATCATTCAAACTAACCAAAATAAAGCTAGAGTGCTATATGTATGCACTTAACAATAGTGTTCCAATATGGATAGTGCAAAAATTGACAGAATTTAAAGAAAAATAAACAAATCCAGAATTATCTCAGACTTCAAAACTCCTCTGTTAGTAATGGATAGAATAAGTAGGTTGATAACTGGTATGGATGTAGAAGACCTGAAGAATACTATCAACCAATTTTACCTAATTGACATACACCTGGTCAACAGCAAAATATATATTTATCCCAAAGTGCGCATGTACCATTCATTAACACATTTAAAAGAAACCACACAAAACTCAGATCACAAATAGTGTAAGCTATGAATCAATAACAGAGTGCTGCCTATACATTTCTAAGCATTTAGAAATAAAATAACTCACTTATAATTAATTCATGGATCATAAAGAAAGTGTAAAAGGAAGATAAAACATCATTTGAACTAAATGAAAATAAAAAATATATCATATTGAAATTTATGGGATAAATCAAAGCTGTGATTAAGGGAAAATGCAAGCACAAAATATTAAAAAAAAAAAAGAAAGGTCCTGAATCAATAATAGAAACTTTTAGCCTAAGAACCTAAAAAAGAATGGGGCACCTGAGTGGTTCAGTTGGTTAAGCATCTGACTCTTGTTTTATGCTCAGGTCATGATCTCAGAGTCCTGAGACTGAACCCCATGTAGGACTCTACACTCAGCAGGGTGTCTTCTCGTGGATTTTCTCTCCTCTGCCTCTGCCCCTCTTCTTACTCATGCTCTCATTCTCTCTCATTCTAAAATAAATAAATAAATAAATAAATAAATAAATAAATAAATAAACCTACCTTAAAAATCTAGATAAGGTCAAATTAAGTCCAAAACTAGCAGAAGAAAGAAACTAATATTCACAGCAAAATCAATGTTATTTTAGAATAGTTGAGGAATAAAAATGTCAATATACAATAATGAATTCTATCTCCATGGAATTAACATTAATAACAACTGAAATTTAAAATAAAAAATAGCATTTGTATTAGCATCAAAAAGTGAAATACTTGGATATAATTCTAATAAAAATATTTGCAAGGTATGTATTATGAAACATCAAAATACTGATGAAAGAAACCAGTGAAAACCCGAGTAAATAAAAAGATATATCATGCTTATAGATTGGAAGACAATATAGATAAAACAATTTTGAAAACAAAAGTACAAATGTGTATATCTCTTCCTACCTGTATCACAACTTATGAATAAAACTATGACATCCAAGAGAAAATGGTATTGTTGAAATGATAGACACACAGATCAATGGAACAGAGTAGATAGAGGCTTCATAAATAGACCCATCCAAAAAAAAAAAAGATGTAATTTTTGACAGAGGTGAAAATGCATTTCAACAAATTATAGTCTTTTCAAGGAAATTTCACTGGAATATTTGGACCTTAAGATAGACAAAACAAAAGAAACCTACACATTCTTCACACCTTATGTAAAATCTTTAAAAAACAAGAACAAATAAGCATATGAAATAGTGCTAAACACTTTTAAGCACCAGAGAAATGTAAATTACAACCATAAGGAGGTATGACTGCACACAATAGAATGACTTAAATCATCAAATCTTAACACTAGGTGGAACTGTAAAGGAAATTTTTTAAAAAGATTTTATTCATGAGAGACACACAGAGAGAGGTAGAGACATAGACAGAGGGAGAAGCTGGCTTCTCTAGGGAACTCAGTGTGGGACTCCATCTGAGGGGACGGGATCATGCCATGAGCCAAAGGCAGACACTCAACAGCTGAGCCACCCAGGCATCCCTGTAAAGGAAATTAAAGCAGCTGCTGCTTTCACTTTTCATTTTTGTTTTGCTAAGGAAGCTTAACCCATAAGAAAAATTTATTGGATAATTAAATTTCTATGATAGTCTAAAGGGGCAAAAATACAGAAATAGAAAAAGAAATCAGTTTGCTGGAGGCTGGAAGTGGAGTTCGAACTGGCTAAAAGAGAAAGATGGAGGGAAATTGGAGCGGCCACAAAACTATGTTATATGTTATTGTAGTGGTGGAAAAAATGACCCTATACATTTGTCAAAATCTACAGAATTTCACAACACAGTGAATTGTATTTGAAAAAATTAATCATGGTGTACAGGGTTTTCAAAATGAAATGCAGACTGATCAATGAATTTACTTGTGTTACCAGCACTTGAGAGGTTGGAGAAGAGTTGACCCAAATAACTTCAGTAAATAATGTATGGTTAAAGACTCAAAGAACTGCACATAAACATAATTTCTGGTGAGCTTGTTTCTTACAAGTCTCAAGGTGTCTCCCCCAAAATATGTATTAATTATAAAATGAAAAATTGTAAAAAGGAAGAAAAATATCAGGCATCAGTCTAAGTTATCTGGGCTTATGTCACTAGTGTTTAGAAGTGACATATAAGAAGTGCAGATCATCTCTGATATTATTTCTGAAAATTATATAACTTCAATTTGATCATGAAAGAACATCAGAAATTGAGTGACAATGTCAAGTACAAAACACCTGTCAAAGTAATTGACACTTATTTTTGAATAGTGTCAATGTCTCCCATCCAAGTACTAACCAGGCCCGACCCTGCTTAGCTTCCGAGATCAGACGAGATCGGGCGCGTTCAGGGTGGGAGAGGATGCGGAGAAAAGGGAACCCTCTTACACTGTTGGTGGGAATGTGAACTGGTGCAGCCACTCTGGAAAACTGTGTGGAGGTTCCTCAAAGAATTAAAAATAGACCTGCCCTACGACCCAGCAATTGCACTGTTAGGGATTTACCCCGAAGATTCAGATGCAATGAAACGCCGGGGCACCTGCACCCCGATGTTTCTAGCAGCCATGTCCACAATAGCCAAACTGTGGAAGGAGCCTCGGTGCCCATCGAAAGATGAATGGATAAAGAAGATGTGGTTTATGTATACAATGGAATATTACTCAGCCATTAGAAACAACAAATACCCACCATTTGCTTCAACGTGGATGGAACTGGAGGGTATTATGCTGAGTGAAGTAAGTCAATCGGAGAAGGACAAACAGTGTATGTTCTCACTCATTTGGGGAATATGAATAATAGTGAAGGGGAATATAAGGGAAGGGAGAAGAAATGTGTGGGAAATATCAGAAAGGGAGACAGAACATAAAGACTTCTAACTCTGGGAAATGAACTAGGGGTGGTGGAAGGGGAGGAGGGCGGGGGGTGGGGGTGAATGGGTGGGGGTGAATGGGTGACGGGCACGGAGGGGGACACTTGACGGGATGAGCACTGGGTGTTATTCTGTATGTTGGTAAATTGAACACCAATAAAAATTAATTTATAAAAAAAAAAATGAATAGTGTCAATGTCATAAAAGACAGAAAGTCTGAGGAACTGTTATAGATTGGAGGAGATTAAGGAGATAGGATAATTATAAACCATGCGGAGTCCTTGGATTGGATCTTGTAATCTAGATCTTGCGATCCAAAGTCAGAAAATGACATTTGTGGCAATATTGGCAACTCCTAATAACCTCTCCCATTTAGGTGACAGTATTTTACTGGTATTTATTTATTTTTTAGTTTTTATAATTGTACTATTGCTTATATGATATCAACATTAGGGACACTGGTTGAGGATTAGATGAAAACTTTCTCCTACTCTTTTACATTGCCTCTATAAACCTAAAATTATTTCAAAATAACATATTTAAAAACGGTACATGTAAACTTTTAAAACCCTACTCCCAATTTCTTAATTATCACTTATGACATTAACTAGATCCCTTGTTACTTGGTTGTAGCATAATTGTTGAGAAAATTAAGATTTTATAATAGTGCACTGAATTTAAGTAATTATTATTTATCGGAGTTTTATTTCTCATCTTATTTCTATCGTTCTTTATTAATTTACCACTGAATTAATCAATGAGACAATTTTATAAACTTTAACATCCAGCAGTCAATCCACAAATCATATCTTCATAAGCTATTAAATGCTCTAAAACAAGAACAAACATAATTAATTTTAGGAAGTATGGGTGAAAAGTCAAAGATTTGTGTAGACAACAAAATGTCATAAGCTCTATCAAAAACTATATTTTGCTGTCATATGAGCATCATAAAACTCCAGAAATAAATATATATAAAAGTTTTAGCATAAAAAATAATTTATTATAAATTTGAACTAAGTGTATTTTCATAATAATAAGGCTAGTTTTACTCTAAATAATACATGATCTAGACATAACTACTCTTCCATTCTCTCATTACTCAGTGTGATGTGACATCTTATAACTGATGATAATTTAATCATTTAAACCAATAGCAATGTAGTTAACTATCTCTTTGAAATAGGCAAAAAGCGGCCATAATGAAAACCATAACTAATAGTCTATAATATGGCCAGAAATGGCTGATGTTCAATTAAAAAAATAGGAAATTTATTTATTATTCTGAAAAAATTAAGAATGGATATATATTGTGCATTGTAGCATATTTGACTAGGACTTTGCAACATATTTTTTTGCCCCTCAAAATATTTCAATATTTCTATCCAAAACTTATTTTGAAAGTGAAGAATGCTTAGCTTGAATAATACAACTTGACAAACATTTACCAAATTCTAGTGATGTAAACTGACAAAATTCCTACAGTCATGGAACTTACGTTAGAGGAGGCAAGACAGACAATTCAATGAATAAGAAAATCAGTATAGCATGTTATCAAGATGACACTTCTATACTGGAAGAAAAGGCAGAAAAGCAAAATAGCGTGTTTATAAAGAATCGAGTTGCAAATTATTCTCTTACAAAGGTTGAAGCTTGGTGATTGTTTTAAAACTTTTATTTTATAATAATTTTATATTTACAGAAAAAGTTTAAAAGGTAGTGCAGAGTTCCCTTATGCCCTTTAACCACCTTCCCGTAATGTTAAATTTAATAACCATGGTAAAATTATAAACTCTATGAAACTAACATTGGCATAATATTATTAAATAAACCTTAGACTTTATTCATAGCTCACCAGACTCTCCACTAATAATATCTTTTTCTGATCCTGGATCTAACCCAGGGTATCATGCTCCATTTAGTTGTCATCTTTTTTTATTTCAATTTATTACAGTTTCTCAGTCTTTTCTTGCTATTCAGAACCTCAATATTTTTGAAAAGTGCTATCCAAGTATTTGTAGGTTCTTAGGGAACTACCTAGTAAAATAATTGAAAGGTAATGTAATAAGAATATTTAATTTTCTGAAAAATGTGTTTCAGTTGGTTCTACTCTTTGAACCATAATATTTTTCTACATGAAAATACTACTATTATACATAATAAGGTACTTGGTAAATACCCGAGCAAATGATTATAAATGGAGAATATTTTTAAAACCAATTTTTATAAGTATGAATCAATGATAAAGCATTGTTTAATATAAAAAAATCTAACATGAATGCTCCACAAGATGAAATGCTAAAACACCATTACGGTCTAGTAGTAATCTGTTTTACATTTTTAATTTAAGCTTCATATCTCTGAGAACCTACTAGTGTTACTCTTGTACAAGAGCTTCATAAAGTATTCTTCATAATTTCAGCAATCCAATCTTTCCTCCTCTTTATTTATCATATAGCTATAACATATTCCTTACATCTTGTGATTTAGTGTCACATCAAAGTATAAATGTTCAAACTACAAAGCTGTTGAAAAATTTATAAACATTAACATTCAAATGCCAACTTATGGTTGCTCCTTCCATAAAATATTATCTACATAATGCCAAGCCCTCAATGTGTGTTACTTTATTTTTATGAATGAGCTTACATTTTTCAAGTCTACAAATCGTTCCTTCACTTTACTCAAGGCATATGTAAAAATTTTCATATCCGATGGAATCAGTGTTTTGGTAGCAATTCTAATTTCACCCAAAGTTCATTTTTCACTCTTGGATGAGATTGGAGTACACCCAAGCATAACATAAGGAAATATTCATGCACATATGCATAAAGACTCCATGGCAGAACCTTCACCCATTTAAATTAGCATACGGAACCATTTTACACACAATAAATCCAATACAACAACATCATCACACAGAATGAATAGCTTTTAATGATTTCACAAAATCTGTTCCACCATAAATTTTAGTGTGAATTCTTGGCAGAGTATCATATTCCTTGCCATATCAAACTATTCAGTCTTACTTCAGAATTTATCTTTTTTACTAAGATTTATGGAAAATCCCATAACTGATAATCTTGACTCACATTATTTTATGAATCAGACACTTTAAAATATTTATATCCACACTTTGCATCTAAATGTTTTGTAACTACCTACATAAGATTCACTAACATCTCCAGCATCAATAGTTTTTCAACTCCTTTACTGAAGTATGACCGAATACAAAAAGTCATATGTATTTAATGTATACAACTTGATGAGTTTGGATATAAGTGTGCACCTACGAAACCATCACAATTAATGATATAAACATATCCAACATCTCTAAAAGTTTTCTCCCATCATCTTTAGTTATTATTTATGTGTGTATGTGTTGTGTGTGTGATGAGAGTACTTAACATAAGGCCTACTCTCTCAACAAATTTTAAAATATACCCAAAAGTGGGATTGTAAGATGATATGGTAGTTTTATTTTTAATTTTTAATTTTTTTTTATTTTTGGTAGTTTTATTTTTTAATATTTTGAGGATTCTCCATACAGTTTTCCATTGTGGAAATATCAACTTACATTCCCACCAAGAGTCTACAAAGGTTCCTTTACTCCACATTTTCATCAATATGTGTTTATCTTTGTTTTTTATTTGTTTGTTTTTTATAATAACCACCCTAAGAAGTATTAGATGAAATTTATTATGGCTTTGATTTGCATTTCCTTGATGATTAGTGATGTTGAACACCTCTTCATATATCCACTAGCCATTTATGTCTTCTTTGGAAAAAATATATTTTCAGTTACGTAGGCCATTTTTAATTGCATCATGTGTGTTTTAGCTATTGCGTTGTAGCACTGGGGGTTCAGGCCAGCTGTTGAGATTCACGTTCTAGTTGTTAAGGGCTCCTGCCTTTCTTCATTCTTTCTTCATTCTTTGTTACCCCCAGGCAGTTTAGTCCTTCTGATTCCCTCAGTCTATGGGGTGAGGTGCGTTAGAGATAGACCTCTTGGGTAGAGCCCTGAAGTGCTGGGAGGTCAGATGCTCACATTGCTCTCTTTTCTCCACAGGGGAACTTGTGGATGAGGGGAATCTCACTTGGCATTTTACTGCACGGGCTTGGGGGAGAGGTCGATTAAAATTGTTCTTCTAACCCTTTGATGCACCTTTTTTCCTTCCTCTGCTCAACTGAGGTTGTAACCTCTCATCTGGATTCTGGAGCCCTCATAAAGGTCTACTCACATGTGGATTATTGTTAAAATTGTTCTTTTTGTTTGAGATGAGGACTGAGGCCTCCCTACTCCACCATTGACACTCCCAATGTCACTCTCATCAGAATTTTAAACAAGTTTATCTTTACCCTTTGATTATTTATAATCAAAATCACTATAGGGGTACTTAAAATTTTTCAACGGATATAATGTACTCCCAGAGATTTAACAGTTTTCTATCAATCTTTCTTTTTTTTTTTTACCTGATTTTTATCATTCATCCTGTATATTTAGGGCATCCTTCTGTCCCTCTGAAAGAACACATACACACACAGAAATGATAACTTCAAATTAAAAAGTTTACTATAATTATTTAGAATACATCATATAACCTACATTTGAAAAAAAGTTACTTTCAGGCTCAAGCTATCTACGCTCTAGCATCATCAAAATTGTTCAAAATATCCATGGAAATATATGTACTCATTTCTTGTAATTGATAATACCTGCCCCCCCCCACAAAAAAAAACAAGTACACAAGCTGACCAAAATTAAGTTATAAATGAAACATAGTAAATAATGTAGCACATATTACTCACATCACTAAATCAGTTCATGCCTTAGTACTAAAAGACAGCTGGCATCTTGGGAAAGTTTTTTGCTGTTTTTGTTATTGAATCAAAGAGTCAACATCCCTGAGATCTCTGTTGACACTTCCTTCAAGAAGTCTTAAAACTCAGGGGATAGCATTCACTTTTACAAAAGACATATATAGTCTGGTTTTCCATAATTTCCTGTGTTATATTAAGAAGGACATGTTAAGCATTTTCAAATAATGCTGAGGGGATAAATGAAACAAAGAACTTACAAAGTCTACTTGGTTTTGTCATGTAGCAGTGTTTGGTGAGCATAGCAGGAGCTGTTTCGTTGAAATAATTCATGAGTACTCCATTGAAGCATGAATAAAATGAGAAAATGACAAAATAATTTCAAGTATATTTAGGAATATCTGATGTAAGTAACTAGCACATAATTCAAACAGATTTTTAAAAAAGGATTATCTATTAACTAACATCATTAAAATTTTCATTGACAAATCTTCTGTTAAAGTATAATTCAGGCCTTCAAATTATGAGACCAGATGCCTATATTTCCTCTAATTTTGGCTCTAATCTCTTCTACCATTACTTGATTTCTTACAGAGCCAGCACTAGTACTTTTCAGTGTGATTACCAGCAGAAGGGGAAATGAATATGTCAGGCAAACAATAAAATGCTACTACAGATACACACATAGCCACTCTTTCTATACTTTTGGATGTGAAGAGAAGGGAAGAGATAGATTAATGTGAGATTCAAAACAAAGGGATATATGCTTTTTAAATGTTGAGTTGTTGAGTACATTTCCATTTCATCGGTAAGATCTCATCAGAAGAGATAGCATTCAAAGGATGGATGAAGGGATTGGCTTTAGGATGAGAGACATCATTTAATGTAATGGAGGGAAAGAAGAAATAGAGTGAATCTAGTAAAAGTAATTTTGCACATTTGTAAACCAGGGTGTGGAAGTTAGAGATTCACCTTTCTCCTAAGGGGAGTAGAGGAAACAAAGGGAATAAGGACTTTGTGATTTAGAGAATGTGATAAATGCTTGGTGTATTTAAAAATTGTGATAGAGTTAATTGCACACAGATAATAATATGTTTCCCAGGGGCTCTTGAAGTTTCAATTAGTACAGAATTATATTTTTAGAGTTACTTTCCCCTTCCCTTTTGTATGATTTTTTCCAGAAGAACTCTACTGCCCAAGTTCAAGTGAAGGGAAAAAAGGGGGGGGGGCTCTTCTGGAGTATAAGTGTTTGCACACACATGCAACAGAAGACAGAGGGATACTATGGCTTAATGAATACACGAGCAGGAGGTGGCAATCCTGGCTACAGAATATAAGCTGGGTGAGCAGAGAAGTGAGCGAAATGTTAGGGCTACCTGACAGATAATCCTAATTCCATGAATTGGAGTCTAGATCTATAAATTATGAAAAAAACATTTGAAGTCATTGAAAAATAAAGCCTGAAAGTCAGAAAGTTGTGTTTAAGAAGTAATAAGCTTTAGTTAAGTAATTAAGTGATTTTGCGTTTAGGACTCCTTCTGTCGATGCCAAGTTTCCATGTGTTCCTGAGAGTTGATGGCTAGAAAGTACAGAGGGGAAGAACTGAAGATGTGGCAGTCATTTTATAGACAGCTCAGGGTAATGAGTGAGTTGTCAACTAAATGGTGAAATCACAGGGTATTGGATTAAAGACAGTGAATAAAATTGCTTAAACCTTAGATGAAAAGAGCAAATGGTCTAGAGGTTTCCAGATAATAAACCAAGAACAGTCAATAGAACAGTTGAATGATAGAGTCTCCTTTCTACAGTACTTTTTTTATAGTAATCAATTAATTTTTTAAAAAGTAAACCAACAGTTTGGAAGCAGCAGTGTGAAGCAAGGTATAACCTGAGCCAATCTCAATTTAGAGGTATAGGTCATATGGGATAATATAGCACCTTCATTTGAGAGGAATGTTAAAAAGGTACCCTTGGGAGAGCCAGGTTGTAGGTACTACAAAGCAGAGTTTAATAATTTGGGATAATTTTCTGGTAATTTACCAGGAGGAGAAAGTGGAAAAATTTGAGAAGTAAAAGAGAAGTAACAGATGGAATCAAGTGCAAGTCAATACTTATCACTGTGAAGTTGATGATAATGTAGAGTAGAGTTTGGCAAACTACAGCCCTCAGAACAAGTGCAGTCTGGAATCTGTTTTTGTAAATACAGTTTTACTGGGAGACTATGATGCTCATTCATTTGCAAGTTATCTATGGCTGCTTTCCCATTATAATATCAGAGCTGAGTAGTTATGACTTGCACTGCATGACCTATAAGGCCTAAAGTAGTTCCTATATGACCCTTTTTGTTTTGTTTTAAGACTTTATTTATTTATGAGAGACAGAGGGGGTGGGGCAGAGATACAGGCAGAGGGAGAAGCAGGCTCCATGCAGGGAGCCTCATGTGGGACTGGATCCCCAGTCTCCAGGATCACGCCCTGGGCTGAAGGGGGCGCTAAACCACTGAGCCATCTAGGCTGCCCCTATATGACCCTTTGTAGTAAAGTTTGCAAAACTCTGATGATTAATAAACTATGGAGTTAAATTTGAGAGGATTTTTTAACTGATAAAGCAGTTATGAGTTAACAATATCTTTAAATGGAGTGTACTATTGGTATGAGGTGATTTTCTTCCTCAGCTGCAATCACTGCCCACTTGATGGGTGTGCCTACCTGTGTCTACCCTGGCCATGTAACAAAATGTGATGATGATTGTAAGGCCTACAAATACTACATTTGAAGGAACTGGAGGAAAGTTTATTCCTGAGACTGTATATGTTACCTAAGAGCCTAGGGAAGAGGTGATACTAAAAGTGTCAAGCTTAATATAATTGCCCTATGATAGTGGTGAATTTTCTTGCTGAACACTATTATTTGTTCAATATGTTATGCTGATGATATATTCATATTAAATAGCAGAGAGAGCTAGATGGGAATATTCTGTATCTTCCATTCCATCATATCTTTTCTCTGTGTTCCTTTTCAGTTCTTTTGCTTTTATTGGACATTTTGAGACAACAAATTGTTGTACATTAAGACTTGAGAAACTAGAATAACGTGAACCTGTATTTCTCATTTTACTCATTTATTCATCTATGAGAAACTAGAATAACGTGAACCTGTATTTCTCATTTTATTCATTTATTCATCTAACTTTTATTAAGCATATGCCATATGTAAGGCACTGTTTTAAGCAACGAGGATTCAGTAAGAAGTTACATAAACTTTCAACCTTCTGAAGTCAATAGTCTCATGAAACAGACAATACAGTGTTAACAAATAATATATATTTATATTATATAAATATGTTTAATGAAGATAAAAGCAATAAAAGATATACACATGGTTATGAACTGCTGAGCTTTTTATATAGTCCTAGAGTCTACTTTGACAGGGTGGTATTTTAGCCAGGACATGGATGAAGAAAGCAAGAAAACTATGTAAGGAGATGGGAAAATATTGTTCTGAGCAGAAGGGTGTAAAGACGTTTAGATGGATGTGAGTTTGGTATGTCTGTGGAACACACTGAAGGCCACCATCACTAGAGTGGGGTGATGAAATCTGAGAGCTAAGCAAGGACCTTACAGAACCTATATGTTAGAAGAAGGTGTTTGGATTATGACATAATTACATTTACAATATCTCTCTGGCTGCTTTTGGGAAAATGCATTGTAGAGGTGAAGAGTGTAAACAAGGTCAGTTAGCAGGCTGAAAAGTCTGGCTTCAGGTGACAATTCTACATGTGATCTTTTAGGCTTGACCATAGGCAGTTTCAAAGCTTCGCATGCCATGCTTCACTGGTGGAAACTGCTTTCCCCTCAGCAAACTTGCTGCATAAGTAGTACATTGTAGTTTTCTGGAGGGATTTTCACTGAAGGCCTCTGGTTCCTTTCTTCTAACAGGGTCAATCGTGCTCATGTGTATATCTGCATTCTTAGCCCATGCACTTCCTTTCAGAGGCCTCCTAATCATGGACCCTACCTAAAGCACTTCCCAAGTTCTGCCAAAAGCTCCTTATCAGAACCTTGACTGATGTACCTTTTTTTTTTTTAATTTAATTTAACTCAGTGTTTTTTCACTTATAGCCTTTCCAACCATTCACTCCATATTTTACAAAATTACCTTAAAATATATGGAAATTATGACATTCTCAGATAAACAAAGTTGAGAAAATAAGCAGATCTACTTCCATGGAATACTAAAGACTCTTGCAGGCTAAAATAAAAGGATACTAGAGAGAAACTCAAATACACATTGAAGAAATGAAGAACTCTGAATGTAACAGCACAGGTAAGTATAAAAAAATAAATATATTTTTGTTTGTAACTCTTCCTTATTTTACTTGAATAAAAAGATTGAGTAAAGCAATAATTAAAAGTACAGAAAGGATAATATTGTGTAAAGATATGAAATGTATGACAAAAATGGCACAATGAAGGGGAAAGTAATTGGTCTATATTGGCGAAAATCTTAGTAACTATTGAAATTATGTAGTATTAGTCTGATCTAGTATTTTCCAAGCTAAAATGTTTCCTTTAATACCAATCAAGATCAACCACTAAGAATATAGGTCCAAAAATAGAGTAAAATAATCAGTAATAAATAAAATGGTGCAACAGATAATATGTATTTAACACAAAAGAAGTTGGTAATATATGAGTCTTGGCTATGCTTGCAAGTAAAAAGAAGACTCGTATTTCTAAAATCAGGTATAAAAGAGGAGCATTACAACTGACCATGAAAAAGTAAAATACTATGAACATCTCTATGCCAAAAATTAGATAACAGAAGAAATGAAAATTCTCAGGAAAACACAAACTATGGAAACTGACTCATGAAGAAATACCTTATTAGAACCATAACAAATAAAGAAATTAAGTAATTTTAAAACTTCCCATAAAGTAAAAACAAGGTCTAATGTCTTGAGCCTCAGAATTCTATCAAATATTTAAAGAATTATTATCCAATCTTTCACAAATTCTTTCAAAAAATAGAGGACAAATAAACCACAATTCCCCACTCATTCTAGAAGACTATTACCTTATTGCCAAACCAGAAGAAAATATCAGAGAAAAAAACACAACTAGACAAGCATATCACTTATAAATGTTATAAATGTAGAAGCAAATATTGTCAATAAAGTACAATAAACTGAATCAAGTAACACATAGCGAGAATTACACACATGACCAGGAATGCAAAGTTGCTTGAACATTGCAAAATCTATTAACATAAACAAATAAAGAACAAAAAACATGTGAACATCACAACAGATATAGAAAAAGTATTTGATACAATCCAACATAATTTCATTATAAAAAAAACTAAGAATAAAAGATAATATACCAAATACTAGGAATAAATAGTAGGAATAAAAGACCATATAACAAAAAATCCAGTTAGTTTCATACTTACTGTTACGTAACTGAATGCTTTACCGCTAAGATCAGGAGCAAGGCAGTGTTTTTGCCTATCCAACACTGTACTGGAGGTTTTATCTAGTAAGATAAATTAGGCCAGTAATAACATAAAATCATTAAAAATATACTATTTGGCAATAAAATGGAATGATAGTAAAGAACACGCAGCAGTCTGGCTTTGCCCTCCACTGCCACTACTGCCGCCTTTGGGGCTTGTTAGTTCTTCATACAAGGAACCTATGGTTACATCAGGCCCATC
Organism: Nyctereutes procyonoides; assembly: GCF_905146905.1. Lineage (NCBI taxonomy): Eukaryota > Metazoa > Chordata > Mammalia > Carnivora > Canidae > Nyctereutes > Nyctereutes procyonoides. Next base: position 3,217,148 of record NW_026575130.1, read on the forward strand.
TGGATAATCCAGGATAATCTTCCCATATCAAGATCCTTAACTTGGTCAGGTCTGCAAAGTCCCTTTTGTCAGAGGTGTCAGCACACTGGGCTGGAGCTGCTGGTAACCCCTCGCCACTACTGGTGAGAGCCAAGTGGCAAGGAAAGAGCCAACTCTGAGGAAGGCAGAGCTGCATGTTGGATGCTATGTTTTTGAGACAACCCACTGCCACATATTTTTAAGCCCCTAGATCCAGGAGTTCTTGAAGCTAACATATCTGTGTACTTTTCAGTTACAGGAATGTATGTATGTATGTATGATAAAACGTAGGTAAAATTTAATTCAGATGACTGATTCCAATACTGTTCTTACTCTTTTGACAATTGTGTAACTATAATTATTGAAAGCTTTAAATAATTTTGGCTCTTAAATTATCCATCTTTAATACTTAAGTAAACTCTTCAGTTTCAATTTCTCACCAACATTTAAGCAGGGTTAAGTATTATCTAGAATATTAACATTATATAGTAAAGGTGTTCTTAATGCAACAATTTTAAATATAAATTGTAAAATACAAGGCCCTCTTGTTTTAAAGCATATTTTATGAAAAATAATTTAATGTTTGAACAAGATTTATATCAATTAAAAATCTTAATGGTCTCTAAGTTTGAATTCTTTTTGTAAAAAACCATATACAGTTCTAAACTCTAAAATTTGGTAACACAGTCCAAGTAATTATTAATTATGGTTTTATTATAATTATAAGCCATTTTCACAGGAAAAATTATGGCAATTTTTACAGTTAATTTCAGGGGAAAAACACGTTTTACTATATTTTTATTATTTTTGTTAAAGTATTCAAGCTGATAAATTGAAGTACATACGACATCTTATTAGCATCAAGATAATCTGTTTATACTTTTTGTTTCCATAAAATAAGACTTTTTATTTTTTTATTTTGATTTTTTAAGATTTTATTTATTCATTCATGAGAGAGAGAGAGAGAGAGAGAGAGAGAGAGAGGCAGAACACAGGCAGAGAGAGAAGCAGGCTCCATGCAGGGAGCCTGACGTGGGACTGGATCCCAGGTCTCCAGGACCATATCCTGGGCTGAAGGTGGCGCTAAATCGCTGAGCCACCTGGGCTGCCCAAGACTGACTTTTTAAATTGAATTGTGAGTAACTGAAAACTTAGTGATATTAATGATATTTCAGAAGTAATCAGTAGATGAGTATGCAAGGAGTCATGCCTCTGCCAAACTGTCAGTTTATTTAACTGCCTTGTGGCAAAACCAATATTAATAGTTGAGAGTTTTTAATGCCCTAGGGCTCTCTTCATTTGCTAAAACATAATAATCAGTTATGCCAGGCTATATGGCTGTACCTCTGCCAACTCATGAATACATCATTCAAATGAGTACCATAAACAGATAGAAGTGTAAGTTGCTTCTGTCTCAGAGTCTTTTGTCAAGAATTAGATGCTGGCTTGTAGGGACACTGGAAGTTAAATAGAAGACTTACTGAAAATGCAATGAATTAATGATGATGTTTATTATAAAAATAACTACTAATTAGACCACTAATCAACTCCGTGTAGTCCTAACATAATTTTTTTTAAAAAAATCACAATCTGTAATCCAAAATATCTTAAGACCTAAACCACTTCTAGGTGAGACACATTCTTTTAAGCTCACTGAATTCCAAGAGAAAGTAATATCTATTGTTCTGGTATTATGAAATGATAGCATAAATAGATTATTTCCTAATTATTTTACTTTATGCTCTTTCACATTGTAACCCATATTTCTTATAATTAATACTTAAGTTTTATATGTAAAAATACATTTATGTTTCAGTACCATAGGCAGAAAGACATTTTATTTTTGCTACAGCAAAATCATTACCAATATTAGAATATAGATATACAGATTCATGAAACATTAACTTCCAGACTTCAAGTCATGAAATAATTTTACATGTATTTTAACTGGGGCACCTGGATGGCTCAGTTGGTTAAGCTTCTGACTCTTGATTTTGGTTCAGGTCATGATCTCAGGATTGTGAGATCAAAGCCCTGAATGGGGCCCTGCACTGGGGGTAGGGCCTCCTTAAGATTCTCTCTTCTTCTCCTTCTTTCCCCTATTTCCTTCTTCATCCCCCCCCCAAAAAAATGAAGAACTAAACCTTAAATGTATTTTAACTAATTAAGGCAGTCTGCACCCTATACTGTTAAACATACTTTGGTTTTACTTACATTTCAGAATTTCGTCCCTTTTCTAGCAAGGTTTAACTCACCACACATTACAAAAATGACAAGCATATCACTGCAGGAAATACGAGGTTGCGCTCACATGTTTTGTAAAAATATATAATATTAATGTAATTCTTAGTTTATGCTAATAACACTGTATTTTGCTTGTTTTTTAGTTCATGGGCAAAAGAGTCATTCATTTTTTAAGAATTTTTCACCAATTAAAATATAGATTTTTTTTAATAATAAGCAAGGACAATATAAGACTATCTGATATCTTCAATTTGGAAATAGCATGCTCGCTTTATAACCTTCAGTTAGTGACATTCAACCATAAACAATTGCATTTAGATAGCCAAATCTATATAGTTATTAAAAGAAAGTCTCAATATGCCAACAAGTACTAATTTTGCTTCATTCTCTTAGAGAATCTTCAATAGGAAGCTGAAACTATTGCTTAATTTTCAGACTCTCTACCTGCCAGCAACAGCTGGGCAATCATTCATAACTATCTTCAGTGAGTAGCAAGTTTGTGGCCAAGTCAATAATTATAGAATCAAATGGAACATCAATTTCTATCCAAGATTTAATTTGGCAGTATAGTGCTGTGAAAAATAAGACTCTCATATATTATTGCTGCAACCTCTGAATTTACTATCTTACTAATATTTCTACACAAGTTATTTGAAATGATCATGTTTCCATTAGCATAGTAATATAATCATTTAAAAATTGAATTTTAATAGCAACCCCCTCACTTAAAAAAACTATGTATTGCTCAGTTGCTTATGGTAATCTTCAAAAGGTAATATTTAAATCTAACCACCTAAATAATTCTGTATAATTGTGTTATAAATTTCTACTAATTTATGTTTATTTAAAGTTTATTTTTCTTTTTGGAGTTGGGTCTGTTTCTTCATGCTTTCTACATTTAAATGTTTTTTTTCCCCCTCAGTTCTGGATTAATACAAAAACAGTTTTCTGGGGGGCTCAAAATCTGCACATGTTAAAAATGCTGGACTTGTCTCATTTTATGAATCTGTAAAACAAAAGAACCGATGTTCACATGGCTTAATTTCAAGAATTTAGTGCTTTCTTTTGCCTCTGCTATGATTGTTGGTAATTCTCCCAAAATGTGGATTTCTGAAGGGTATCTGAAGGACAGATAACTTTGGATATATCTGGATTATGTTGGTGACGATAGCCTCCTCCAATCTGAATAGGCTTTTCAATTAATGCAGGTTTCTCATGCTAATCTTTGCATCTTACTGTTTGGTACTCTAAATTCTTGGTCAAAGATAAAAAAAATTTAACCAGATCATAAGAGTAATGACCTACAGATACATATATATATAATATATATACATATATATACAATATATATTTTAAAAGATATTAAAATATTGTAAGGCATCATGCTGTCCATTATGTAATATATTTTTTAAAAACATGCAAATGATAAAAAAAACATGCAAATGATATGCCATTTTCAGAGAAAAAGATTGTAATATTTTTCTATGTCTTAAAAATGGGTAATAGTTTCTTTGGAGGAGATAACCCTCTAGTAAAAATTTTTTTTAAAGCCTACAATATTATTATGAAATAACAGATGCTGAGTAACATTTTTAATACTGTTTGTAAGAGAAATGATGAAAATTCAGGGAAAAGTGAATAACTGATTATATCAAGCTATAATAGATTGCAAAGTAGCTGAAGTCATTAGTCCGTTAAGGAATGGAAAGATGAGGACAGATATCTTATAATCTTTCCCAACTTTAAGTATCATGAATTGGTTCATTATCTTTCTTAGTCCCCTCATCAATTTTGTCTTCATACTACCAAAAATGTCCTAGAGTATCTTTTGTTGAGTATGTGAGGGTGAAGAGGCAGTCTCTCACAAGGCATTTTCAGATTTGATTGTTAATAGCACCTTTCCAATATACAAAACGACACTGAAGTTTGAAAGAGTTGACTTTTAAATTAACTATATGTGAAAAAACTTCTTATAATAGACTTTTTCTATTTTAAGTTGACTTAATTTAGTTTGGCAAACTTGTTATTCATATAAAATTTGAGAATTTTACTCAAAATACTTCCCTAATATAATTTAAAGCCAAGCATAGCCAAATTATTTATTTGACATTATTAAATAATTTTTCAAATTACATTAATTCATTCTGAGTAAGTTTAACAATTTACATATATTTAATATATTAATCTTCTAAATATGTTTTAACAATATTATCAGCATATTTCCTGAAGAGTTTGAAAAAATATAGTGGATTATCCCAATGAATATATATATAGGTAAGATTAGCATAGCCTCAAAGGACTTCCTTTTAGAATTTTGTTGAGTTAAAAGAGTATTAATACAGGAAATTAAAATGAAATGAAAGAAATATGTTGTTGTGGATGTGTCTATAATATATTCTAGAAAAAAACCTTTATTTTGATTTTTACAAGCAAAATTTATAGTTCACAATTTGGACCACTTATGAGACAAATTGTTTTATATGCAATTAGTTAGTATATATATATATATATCTTTGTTAAAATATTTAGTTTAGTTTATATTTTAGGATAAAATTTGTTAGATAACTAAAACAGGAAAAATAAACCTACATAGTAATCATCCATTTCTTCATATTCTTGTTTTCCTGAATTTTAACTTTGTATCTGAATTATTTTTCTGAATCTATAAATTTCCCAAGTGTGCCAGTTATTGCACATTTAAAAATAGTGGTTGGCTTGGTGATATTTCAATAATTCCACCCACAAAGCAATTACAAAATAAATATATTTAATACAAAATATCATCTCTAAAAAAATGAAACATTTCGAATGTGTTAATTAAATGTCCCAAAGATAAAGTTACTTAAAATTTAATTATGAATCTTTTTCATTATTTTGGTAAAGGCATTGTATTTGTAAAGTGGTGACTCAATTAGTTCTAAGGTTTTTATGACACTGAATGTATTGTGAGATAGGTATATTTTAATCATAATGTCTATATTAAGAAGCTAATTCCCATATGAAATGTTTTTCTACATAACCATAAGTTCTCATCCTTCTACTACTTCTGTTTTAATTTCTATGTTTATATCTTCTCCTTTTCCTTCCCTTGTTCTTCCTTTATCTTCTCGTTTCTCTTCTTCTCCCCCTTTCCTTCTGTTTCTTTTGTTCCTCCTTCTTTTATTCTTCTTTATTCTCCTTTGTCCTCCTATTTCTTCTCAAGAGAAATATGTATATTTTTTAGGAGATAGCTACCTTGTCGATAGGAAGGAAGTTAACAATACACTGAAAGCAAGCTAAATGTTTTGCACAAATCAGATAAGGATAGGTGAATAAAGATGATATTCTGATAAAAAACATAAATGAAATAAATAAAAGCCAACTAAAGATGGACATTTAAAAAAATTAAAAAGATATCTCAGTGATGGCTAGTAGATTGAATCAGAAGTTTCAATGACAGCCAAGATACAGGCTACAAAACATTGAGCTATTTTGTAGTTTTTGATTAAAGTTATCAAAAATTTAAAAAAAAATTATCAAAAATTTCTTTTTGAGACATAGGCAATATATAGCATTTCAAATAAACATTTCATATCATTTCAAAAGTAATAGACAATTGTTTATTTGAACAAAGCATCAATCAAATATGAAAAGCTAATATATAGTTGAAAGGAAGTAAGCAGAAAGAAAGATGATATATAGGGAAGAATAAAAGTGACACTCAAGGGACACGTGGGTGGCTCAATGATTGAGCATCTGCCTAGGCTTAGGTCATGATCCTGGGGTCCTGGGATTGAGTCCCACACCAGGCTCCCTGTAGGGAGCCTGCTTTTCCCTATGTCTCTGCCTCTCTCTGTGTGTCTCTCATGAATTAATAAATAAAATCTTTGCAAAAAAGTGACACTCAAAATAATAATTAATTCTTATAGAATAAAAAGATATTGCATTCGCACAGAGGTGATGTATATATGAAGATAATAGATGCTTTGAGATAGATAAAACACATATTTTACCAAATAAATAAAAAGAGTGAAGATTATAAACATAGCAAATAATTCTAAAAGTTACAGTAATAGACTAATAGAAGTTCCATTATTCCAGAAATGTAAAGCAGGTAAAAAAGAAATGAGGAAATAATTTTAATGTGTGAAGGAAAATACATGAAGTTTCCATAATTGATGAAATTCAGCTTTCAGAATCTAAAGGAGACTTAAAAAAAGGAATATAAAATATCCTCTATCAGTTACAATAATGCAGAATTTTGAAAGACTTAGAATAACAGAATATTAAAATTTTGTTCATCGAAAAAAGTAAAAAGTTAACCACAAATCTAGGGAAAATATTTGCTGAACACATATATTTTTATGTACTTGTATCTGAAATACATAAAGAACACTTAAAATTCAATAATAAGAACTCAAACAATTCAATTAAAAGTGGGCAAAAAGGGCAGTCCGGGTGACTCAGCAGTTTAGCGCTGTCTTCCCCAGGGCGTGATCCTGGAGACTCCGGATGGAGTCCCACATCGGGCTCCCTGTAGGGAGCCTGTTTCTCCCTCTGCCTGTGTCTCTGCCTCTCTCTCTCTCTCTCTCTCTCTCTCTCTCTCTCTCTCTCTCTCTCTGTCTCTCATGAATAAATAAATAAAACCTTTAAAAAAATCTTTTAAAAAGTGGGCAAAAAATCTGGACACTTCAAAAAGAAGATACAGAAATGGTAAATAAACATATGAAAATATAATTAAAAAGGAGATTACAAATTCAAACAACAATGAGATACCCCTTACACACCTATTAAAATGGCTAACCAACAACAAAAATAATGGATAACCAAACAAAACCAAAAAACTGTACTACCAATTGCTGGCAAGGATGTGGAGCAGCAGGAGCTCTCATTCATTGTTAAGGGAATGCAAAATGGTACAGCCATTTTGGAAGACCATTTGATAGTTTCTTGCAAAACTAAACATAGTCCCACCATTAATTATACCTCTAGGTATTATGTAACTGAATTGAAAACTTACATCAACACAAATAATTGCATGCAGATGTTTATGTTAATTTTATATATATAATCACCCCAAACTGGAAGAAATCAAGATATCCTTGAATAAATAAATAAAAACTATTACATCCATACATGGGGATACTATTCAGTGATAAAAAATATGAGCTATCAAATTTTGCAGAAACATAGATGAATCTTTAATGAGTATTGCTAAATTAAACAAAGCAATCCTAAAAAGACTTGTATTATATTATCCTATTTATATAACATTCTAGAAAAATCCCACCTATAGAAATAGTAAAAAGATGAGTGGTTGCCATCCCACCGGTGGGAAGAGAAAAGGGAGGTTGAATAGATTAAGCACAGGATATTTTTAGTTGAAACTATTCTGGGTAATATAGTAATTATGGATACATGACATTAAGCATATGTCAATACCCATGGAACCTTACATCACACTGAGTGAACTTTAATGTATGTAAATGAAAAGAAATCATTTTGTAGGTTAGGAAATTACAGGATGGAATACACAATAAGAAAAAATAATTTAACTGTATTATGCATGTATGAAACCACCTCACTGAAGATGATGGAAGAAAAAATGCTGACCTAAGTAACCTTGGAAAAAAACAGAATCTGTATAGGTAGAGGCAAACTAAACTGCACATATTCACTGTACTGTTGATATACTTATGTGCAAAGGAGGTACTTGTTAACAATTTTGACAATGCTATCTATACATGTATGCTGCAATTGAAAAATAAAGTGAATAGATGATAGAATGAGAGCTAAATCTCTCACTTTTGGAGGGGGAGTTTATATGAGTTCGAGAAAGAGTAAAGTAGTTGATGATTACTAATATAAAAATTACTGTTACCTTTCATATGATTTTGACTAGGATGGTGCATAAAGGAAGTTTCTGAGGGTTATATATGCTAAATATCTTTATTAGGTGGTGGCTGCACAGATTCTTACATATGTAAAAATTTGTCATGCTCTATATATTTAAAAGTATTTCATTTGGTGTTATACTTCACCAAAGAAAAGATATGCCAAAAAAAAAAAAAAAGTGGAGGGGGAAGAGCTAGTCAAGGAAATAATTAACTGGAAGATATAGCTGAAAATAAATAAAACCTATATTTTTTAAAGATTTTATTTATTTATTCATGAGAGACAGAGAGAGAGAGAGAGAGAGAGAGAGAGAGAGAGAGAGAGAGGCAGAGACACAGGCACAGGGAGAAGCAGGCTCCATGCAGGGAGCCTGACATGGGACTTGATCCTGAGTCTCCAGGATCACGCCCTGGGCTGAAGGCGGCGCTAAACGGCTGGGCCACCGGGGCGGCCCAATAAAACCTAATCTAAATTATGAAAATATAAAAGGGTATAAAATGCATAGTTACAGTTTCAAAAAGCCTTAAAATACTAAGCAGCAAATACTCATTTATTAGGAAAAACTGATGAAAATCAAGACAATGTGGAAATTTAAATATTAGTACCAGGAAGTTTGATTCCTTTCAAATAACCATTGCCTTGAAATTGGATTTCTTAGGAACAATGGGAGCCAGAGTCAATATAATGATATTTTTCTTAGTAAAAAAAAATACAAGCTAGCTTAGATTCTCTACAAAAGAAAATATTTTTCAAACAGAATAAAAAGAAGCTTTTCAGACAAAGTGAGATAATTCATCAATAGTATATCTTTGGTTATAGAAATACAAAAGGCAGAGAGAAAATTCTTCCAGGTGGTCATCAGAAACTTTAAATGAAAAGAGAAACACCTGGGGATCCCTGGGTGGCTCAGCGGTTTAAGGGCCTGCCTTCTGCCCAGGGCGTGATGCTGGAGACGGTGGATCGAGTCCCACGTCGGGCTCCCGGCTTGGAGCCTGCTTCTCTCTCTCTGTGTGTGTCTCTCATGAATAAACAAATAAAGCCTTTTAAAAATAAACAAAATCTTTTAAAAATAAATAAATATTTTATTTATTTATTCATGAGACACACACACACAGAGGCAGAGACACAGGCAGAGGGAGAAGCAGGCTCCACGCAGGGAGTCCGGCGTGGGACTTGATCCCGGGTCTCCAGGATCGCGCCTTGGGGAAGACGGCGCTAAACCTCTGAGCCACACAGGGATATCCCTAAATAAAATATTTTTAAAAAAGAGAGAGAAACACTTAAAATAGAAACTATACTGATATAGTATATCAGTAAATATACATGATTATGACTACATAAATAGCAATCAAGTCTTGTGTTCTATATAGATGATTATTTTATCATGTTAATAGGAAGAAAAAAATACAGTATTCCAGTCTACTTTAATTATCTGAGAAAGGTCTAAAAATGCCAGTAATGTTGTATTTTCTTATGTCAAGAATATAAGCATATACACTTGCTCCAGGTCATGATAGTTTAAAACAGACTAACTCTCCCACTACCAGGAAGCTAAGGATAATTCATAAAGTGATGACAATGTTTTGCTTTTGTTTTTATTTTTAAAAGTCAAGGAGTAGCAGAGATATTAAAGAGGAAGAGGAAGACACTTTTTTCCTCAATTTGCCAATCCTCACGCAGGGTAACAGACTGAAAAGAGAGCAGTGGTTTGGGGATTGTAGAAGACTCACTTGGCTGGGGTGACAAAGATAGGAATTCTGGGCTATAAAGGAGACTAGGAAAAGAGAGGAGAGACAACTCTTAGAATAAAATCTCACTGCACGTGCACTTTCCCTTAAGATGTATATTTTCCCAACTGCACATTTTTAGGGTGAAACACCAAAAATACAAATAGAAAGCAGTAGCTGAAAGGCTACCCATGTCTGCTTATGATCTTCCACCTCCTGAAAATGACAGTCTGATTTAATAGTACCTGGAAAACCTCTAGCCTGGTAGCCACCTTAGAAAGCCTGGGCCTTTGGGGAACTTCTGCAATGTTTAGGATGGTGTCAACTGGCCATGATTCTTTTCTATCCACTATTGCCAGTGGATTTCAAAGTGCCTCTCCTCCTTTGCACCCTCTCATTTTTGCTCTCCTGACCAAACTTCTGTCCATCTAGTCCTCAACTAGTCACTTTGAGTCGTGCAATAACTTTTATAAAACTAATTCTCAAAAAAAAAGTGGTTCTCTAGCCAGATTGCACTTTCAAATCACCTGGGGACCTACTGTTAGATAGATCTCATATTCCATGGGCAGTTTACTCAAAGTAGTGACCCCAAAAGATATTCACATCATTATAACTCTCAGGATTGTATATGTCAACTTACATCTCAAAAGTGACTTTGAAGATATGATTGATCTTAAATACCAATACCTAAAGATAGGATATTCTCATGGACATTCCACATTAGCTTGGTTTATCACAAGTTTTTAAAAAGTAAGAAAACTTTTCTGTTTGCAAAGAAACAGAGATATGATAGCATGAGAAAGACTCCACCTGCCATTGCTGATTTTGAAGATACATGAAAGATAGACAAGGAGTTCAGGTAACCTCCAGAAGCTGGAAATAGCCTCTAAGGTTGTGGTAATTCATTACATGTGTGCATGCTTGCAAGCACACGTATGTATAAATATTCATATAATTAACCATATTTTTACATAGATTGTGTTATACTTACTCAAAGATCATATCATAGTGCCCCTAATTTCTCTACACCTTTTGAGTAAGGAATTATGAATTCTGATTACAGAATCGGTTTTAATATTTTCCAAAAATTTGATGTGTAATATTTGCAGAATAAAAATGGTGGTTGTGACTGGTTTTTTGTGTGTGTGTGTGTGTGTGTGTGTGTGTGTGTGATGTTTCATTGAACCCCACATGATTTTAGATAGTATGCATCCTGGAATAATAAGCTAAAACATGAACATTGTAAAATGTTCTGAAAAGTATTCAAAGTAATTTAGGATGCTGTGGTAATGGCAAGTGAGAACAGATGGCTGATAGAGGATCATCATCAATCTCAGTTACTTAGACTGAAATAAACTTCCAAAATAAAGAAGAGTAATTCATCAGGATGGAGAAATATTCGTTAAAACACTGTGATTGTCCAGTCAGAAGTGTACTGCTGACCTAGAGTTGTGCCTATTGTGTGAAACTGCTCCCAAACTAGAGAATATCATATGCAAGCAATTGGTCCTGATTTTTCAGACAAATATAAAACTTAGTTCAACTATTTCAGTCTATGCTATGCTGTTATTAAAATATATGCATAGTCCAAGAACTCAAATTTGTAAATTTATGCAGCTCTACTTCTTATAAAATGTCATGCAATTATATTAAAAAGCTATTGGTTTATAAAAATAATTTGAAACAAAACTTAAAAAATATTTAGATTAACAGAGATTTATATGTGTTATGTGGATTTAGCAAAACTAGACAGTCAACTAACATTGATATTTATTAAATTTATATTACAGATCATGGAACACACACATGCACACACACCCTTTCATATGTTAGTGTAAATATATATACAAATGTATATGCTGAAGAATACCATAAATGGAATTCTGATATCAATTCTCATGTCTCTATTCTCTTAGAATTTCTTAAACATTCAGCATTATCTGAAGACCAAAAGAAGTGCCACAGCTTTGACTGACCTGATTCCAACTTGTCTCACATGACATATATTCTTAGTAATATAATATATCTCATTATCTTGCCCCACACTATTTAACTAAGATGGTCTTTCTTTGTTAGGGACTATTCCCTGTAAACTCATTAGTCTGTGCATTTCCAATTAAATTAGTTAAATGTTCATTTCAATTCAACTCTAACTATTGTTTTTATGGAAGATTTATTTTTCCTTCATTTAATTCTGCAAATGCTTTAAAACTACCTTACCACAGTGTTACATTTCCTTTCTTGCCAATTGAGTTGGAAGAATTTATAAAATCTCCATAGTTTTTTTTTTTTCTTCACTCCTGGTTACAATCATTGGAAAACAGTATATTGTAACTGTATTATAATAACTTACAATGGTTTTAAAAACACCTTAGTCCTCTTTTTTCATTTTAAAACTTATGTTATCAAAGTTGTGCAATTGTGTGACCACACATTGAATATGTTGACAAGATTTTTAGACAAAGGAATTATAATCTATAATTTTAAAATAAAAATGTATTAAATATTTAACACATATATTAAATAAAAAAACAGGAACTTAATGAATTATTATTAAAAATCTATAAAAATATAAACCAGATTAATAAACTGAGCATTAACAGCAATGCTAAAACCCTGTTGTGCCTATGTGTATGATCTATCCAGATAAATGCAATATTTCTAGAGTTAACTCGTATAAACAATAAATAGCCATGAGTCCAAATAAGTGGTCCTGAGTGCAAATTTCTGTCACTTCTTTTTAAAAAAAATATTTTATTTATCTATTTGGCAGATAGAGAGCAAGAGAGCAGAAGCAGGGGGAGGGATGGAGGAAGAAGGAGATGCAGTCCCCCCACTGAGCAGGGAGCTGATGCAGGCTGCAGGGTTCCATCCCAGGATTCTGGGATCATGACCTGAGCTGAAGGCAGCCACTTAACCGACTGAGCCACCCATTAGCCCCTCTAATTCTAATTTCTACATTAATTTTATTTTGAACATTTTATCTTATTTTATAAACACTATAATATTCTTTCTGCAATTAAGACTCGTGGATATCTTCAGAGACTATTGTTATAAAGGAAAAAACTTAGAAAAATATGCAAAAGGCTCTCCTGATTTGTTATTATTATGTCTGTAGATACACAGCTGATAAAATAAAAATTATAGAAAGAAATAAAAACTCAGACTTATGAAAATGTTTAAGCAAAATCAAATGTAGTGATTTGAAGAAAAGAAAAAAATGTTGACATTATGAAGCTTTATGAAGCTAATTTTACAATTACAGAAAGCATCAAGTAAATCCATCTGGCCCTTAAGTACAATAGTTCCTAGAAGCAAGGGCCTCTTAGGTTACATGTCCCAGTCCCAAACTTCTGGCAATTAGTAACCATAGTATACTCTTAAATTTTCATCATCCAATGTATTTAAACCACTTAGAATCATATGACTCCTTATTTATTTATTTATTTATTTATTTATTTATTTATTTACTTATGATTTATTTATTTACTTAAGATATAGAGAGAGGTAGAGACACAGGCAGAGGGAGGAACAGGCTCCATGCCAGGAGCCCGATAAGGGACTCGATCCCGGGTCTTCAGGATTGCGCCCCAGGCCAAGGCAGGCGCTAAACTGCTGAACCACCCAGGGATCCCCTCGCCTTTATTTAAATGGAGTCATTTTTCCCCCAATTTTTGAAACTACATATGCTAATGAAAAAAATTCTACATTACCAATATTCTTGATTCATTATGTTTCAAATATAAATTGTTTGTAATAGATATTAATTCTTTGGGGGTAAAAATTACAACAGATATGAATAAATTTAACCAATTATTTTCATATATATAATTTACTACTTCGTAAAGGAATTTTAAGTTATTTAGACAGTTTTTGTTCTCAGGGGTACACATTTGCCCTGTAAGATGTATGGGAGGATAGTACAAATCATGGGAAAGGGAGATCATACTGTGGTAAGTTTATTACGTTTTATGTTACATGGTATAATATTACTTAATGGCAGACTATGATTTACCAAAAATATAAATTGAAAAATAAATCAATAGTAGATATTGAATAAAACATAGATGGAAAACTTGGAGGAGAAAACATAAATAGTGTATTAACTTCAAACAAAATGTTATAATTTAATATAATCATGAGGAATTACATTTAATATATTTTATCTCAACATGCCAATTAAATGATTGCATAGATTGCAGACTCAATTATGTGCCATCTCATAGGAACAGAGCTTAAATAGAAACACATTGATATATAAAATTTAAGATGAAAAAGGTAGACTTTTCAAAAAAACAACTTCAAAAACTATTCAAAAGAGCATGAGTAGCTCTATTCGTATGAGTAATAATAGACAATACAAGGAACTATTATCAGAGATAAAAGAGACATTACATCATGGAATGAATAAGTCATAGGGATAAAAAGCACAGCATAGAAAATATAGTCAGTGGTATTGTCATAGCATCATATGGTGACAGATGGCAGCTACACTTGTAGTGAGCACTGCATAATATATAGACTTGTCAAATCACTATGTTGTACACTTGTAACTAATGTAACATTGTGTGTCAACTATATGTCAATCAAAAAGAAATATAATGACAAAGTAATCATTTCACCAAAAATACATAATAAAGCTTAATATTTATACATTTAGCAAAATAGCTTCAAAGTACATGAAGCAAAAAAGAAATAACTGAGCCACAATATAGATAAATTCAAACTTATAGTTGGGAATTTTAACACTTATATCTGCAGTTGATGGAATGAGTAGGCAAGATCATCGGTAAGGATAAAAAAAACTCTGAAAAAGGCTCTCAACCAATTTTATATAATGACATTTGCAGAAAGCTACAAATGACAGCAGAATGTGTTTTCATTCACAGAGACCACATACTGGTCCATTAAATAAACCAACAACCATGTTGAGGTGGAATTAGAGATTGAGCTTTTTGAGAATAGAAGTAACCATAAAGAAAGTCTAAAGATCTGTTCACAAAGAGGTAAAATTTAGCAGTAGGAGAGAAAGATGGAGAAAGGCCATTGAGACAATATCACATAATCACTTGTAAGACAGATATTTAATTTGGATATTTATGTGAGACATGAGTAAAGAGAATAGAAACCTCATGTGAGTGATGATTTAAATTAGTAATTTGGCTATGTTTGTTATTTTGAAAGATTATGGGGGCCAGTTAAACAGTTTTGAGATCTGCAACTATGATAGGCAGAATAATGGCCCCCAAATCTCCACACTCTTTTGTAGGCTCCTGTATGTAAAATAATATGTAATATATGTAATATAATGCATGTAATGTATGTAATATATGTAATATAATATGTAAAATAATATGGTAAAGGAGAATTAAGGTTGTGGACATAATTAAGTTTGCTAATCAGTTGACTTTAAAATGGGCAGATTAGGATGATCCAGGTGGTCTGATTGTAATTACAAATGTCCTCAAAGTAGAAAAGGGAAGTAGAAGAGTCAGAATCAGAAGATATGTGATGATGGAAGCAAGAGCAGAGTGACACAGTGTGAAAAGATTTGATCCACTCTTGCTGGCTTTGAAAATGGAGGGAGGGGGCAGTCCTGGTGGCCCAGCGGTTTAGCGCTGCTGTCAGCCCAGGGTATGATCCTGGAGACCTGGGATCAGTCCCACATTGGTCTCCCTGCATGGAGCCTGCTTCTCCCTCTGCCTGTGTCTCTGCCTCTCTTTCTCTCTCTGTGTCTCTCATGAATAAATAAATAAAATCTTAAAAAAAAAAAAAGAAAACGGAGGGAGGGAGTCTGGGAATGCAAGTGGTCTCCAGAGGCTTGAAAGACAAACAGATTATCTCCAAAAGCTTTTCAAAAGGAACACAAGTCAGCTGAATTTTTTATCTTAGGACAGTAAAATCAACTTTGTACTTCAGATGTACAGAAACATAACTGAAGAGTCTGGCACTGACTAAAAATCTACGTATAATTTTTCAGGACTGATTACAGGCAGTTACAAAAGTTTTACTGGGCAGGTTTCATGAAGAAAGTGGCCTTCCTACAACAAACCCTGGGCACAGCCAGTGCATTTCAGTGTCTGAAGGGAAATGAAGTTAAGGACTCAAGTAATCGTGGCTGGTTATGCTCTTCTACATATATGTTCCTAGTTTAAATGCCTTCATTCTCAGGTGTCTTTAATTGAGACCTTCAGTAAAGATCCTCTTCATGAACTTCTTATGTGGGAGGAGGAGGGAGAAATCTTGAAGATCTTTTCTCTCACTGTAACTCAGTACTCAGTACTTTTGCATTCCTAGTCCTCTCTCTCAAGGGACAGATTCCAGGGCCCATAAAACTGCTGAACCCTTTTCTAGAGAGTTCCTCAATAGTGAGATGACAACCACATCTGCATCAATTCTCTGACTCTAGACAGGTGCAAAACTCCACAGGGAAAAGGACAGGAGATCCATATTTTCCCAAGTTGCAGCCTCTTACATCATCGTAATAAGAGATTAAAGACTTATCTCTTTCCTTCTTGGCTTGTTGCTTGAATCAGCTACTCCAACACCTGGCAGCTCAACTCTCTTCCAATTTAGCTGAGATCCTGATAATAAGGTAATACATTTGTGTTATTTTAAGCCACAAAGTTTGTGGTAATTTGTTACAGTGGCAGTAGAATTCTAATATAACAATCAAATACAACTATCATTATTCAGTTAGAAATTATACCATTTAAAATATGTGACTTGTTTTTAAGAGACTATATATATATTTAATATTTTATTTATTTATTCATGACACACACACACACACACACACAGGCAGAGACATAGGCAGAGGGAGAACCAGGCTCCATGCAGGTAGCCTGACGTGGGACTTGATCCCGGGTTCCTAGGATCATGCCCAGGGCTGAAGGCAGTGCTAAACCGCTGAGCCAACCGGACTGCTCCTTAAGGAAATATATTAAATAATCTCTATTGCTTAAACACATTTGGATATATTCTTGATCAGGTATCATGTTTTTTCCAGTATCAGAAATCTTTCAAGATAACTAAAATAAGAAATTTTAGGACAAATTCCTTATCAGAAGTATGAGTAACTATGTGGAGTGTCTCTCTAGTAACATAATCATAATTATTAAAAAGTATGTAAGAAGAGCTATTTAAAGTATCTGGGAGTAAGGATGAAATCTTACCACTTAACAATGCATAGATGGAGTTAAAGAGTATTAGGTTAAACAAATCAAAATAAGTCAAAGAAAGACAAACACCATAGGATTCCACTCATATGTGGAATTTAAGAAACAAAACAAATGAGCAAAGGAGAAAAAGAGGAAAAAGACTCTCAACTATAGAGAACAAATTGATGGTTACCAGAAGGGAGGTGGGTGGGGTGATGGGTGGAATAGGTGATGGGGATTAGGAGTACACTTGCTCTGATGAGCACCAAGTGTTGTAAGAAAGTATTAAATCACATATTGTACACTTAAAACTAATATTACACTATATTTTAACTAACAAATTGAAATGAAAACTTGTAAAAAAAGAAGAAAGTATCCGGAAACTATCTGAAGGTGATATAGCAAAGGAAGAAATATTTAATCAAGAAAATGTATTAAATCTTATTAAGAACAGTGATGGTCTATGCATTTGAGTAGTGGTGGGCTTTTCACTCCACCATTTCAGCATAACCAACTCTGGGCAGTGGGTCCAAGAAGACAGGACTTTCTTTTCTTCCAGCTACTAGTCCAAAGCTGATGTCTCTCCTGTAGAGGCAGGCCACCAGCATTTCTCATTGCCATCAGCCTCATGTTTCAAAAACTCTAATCCAGGCAAGAGTAGCTGAAAGTTTGCCTCCTCCACAGAGCACCTGATCATAAGACAAAAGCTCTGCCTTGGGCAGAGAATAGTGAATCTTCGCTGCCTTTGTTCTAGACTGCTTACAAGGCAGAGGGTGCATGTTGGGTAAGACTACCTAAGAAAACCAGAGGCTGATGTTCCAGCATAATTCTCTACTTTTAAAGCTAGAGTGTCAGTCAGAGAGAGAAACAGGGAAAGAGACAACTAAAAAAAAGCCCCCCTAGGTTCTAAATAACATTTTTTAAATGTTAAAAGACAAAGACAAAAGGAAATCTTAAAGCAGCAAGAGAAATACCTTCATTACATATAAGAAAACTCTGATGAAAATAATACCTGATTTATCACTAGAAATGATAGAGGCCAAAGATTGTAGCATAACATTCATAGTGCTCAGAGAAGGAAAACTGTTGGTACAGAGTACAATATTCAGCAAAATTATCTTTCAAAACAGAAGGCAAAACTCTGGGAAACAATACGGAATTCCCTCCAAACGTTAAAATAGAACTACCCTACATTCTAGAAATGACACTAGTGGGTACTTACCCAAAGAATACAAAAATACAGATTCAAAGGGATATAAGCACCCCAATGTTTATAGCAGCATTATCAACAATAGCCAAACTATGGAAAGAGTCCAAATGTCCATTGACTGATGAATGTAAAAAGAAGAGGTGGTGTTAGGGGCACCTATGTGTCTCAGGCAGTTAAGCCTCTGACTATTGGTTTCCATTCAGTTCATGATCTCAGGATCCTTGGAGCAAGCCCTGCATCAGGATCTGGGCTTGGCAGGGAGTCTGGTTCTCTGCTTCTCTCTCCCTCTGCTCCTCCCCCCACTCACTCTTTCTCTCAATCTCTCTCTCTCTCTCAAATAAATAAATACATTGTTTCTAAAAAGAAGAATATATGTATACACTACTATATGTATATATATGTATATGTATATATGTATATATATAGGGATATTTCTCAGCCATCACAAAGAATGAAATCTTGCCATTTGCAACTATGTGGATGGAGCTAAAGTATATTATGCTAAGCAAATAAGTCAGAGAAAGACAAATACCATGTGATTTCCCTTGTATGTGGAATTTAAGAAACAAAACAGATGAATATAGGGGAAAGGGAAAAAATGAAATAGGAAGGAAAATCACAAGAGACTTAACTATAGAGGAAAACTGGGTTACTGAAGGGAGGTGGGCAGGAGAATGAGCTAAATGGGTGATGGTTTTTAAGGAGGGCACTTGTGATGAGTACTGGATGTTGTACAGTTGTACAGAAGTGATGAAACAGTAAATTCTACTCCTGAAACTAACATCACACTACATGTTAACTGATAAATATTTAAATAAAAATGTGAAAAAATGGAAAATAAAAAATAAATACTTAAATGTCAAAAAAATGACAAGGCAACCCACCAGGAAGATTAACAATTACAAAAATATATGCACATAAAACCAAAGCCTCTAAATATATGAAGATTGAGGGATATACAAAATCCATGGCAAAATTGAGGGAGACGGATGACCCAATAATAGTTGATTTCATCATCCAATTTTAAATTGTTAATTGGACAATAGACAAGATCAACAAAGAAATAGAAGACCTAACAAGCCTTTAAACTATAACTATAAACTACAAAGTAGAAGAGACATCAATAAAAAATATTGACTAGAGATTGGTCTCAAGTATACATGGAACATAGTACAGAATAGACCAAATCCTAGTCCATGAAACAAGTTTCAATTAATTTAAAATTTCAATTAATTTAAAGGGCAATACGATGTATATTCTCACACCACAAGACTATGGAATTAAAAATGCACAGCAAATAAAAATTGAAATTCAAAACTATGTGATTATTACATTACACATTTCTAAATAACCAATGGTTGATGAGGAAATCATAAGAAAAAATTAGAATATACTTTGATATGAAAAGGGATACATACATACCAAAACTTGAGTTGCAACTAAATGAACGCTTATAGATAAAATTATAGCTGTATGTCCATATATTAAAAAGATCTAACCCCCCCACATTATAGCAGGATATCGCAAATTGAACTATTGAAATGATTTAGAAAATATGTAAGCATTTGAATTAGATATGAAATTATTTCATTATTTCATTATTTCAATATTATTTCAATATTTCATTATTTCATTATTATCAACAATACACAAAGTTATCTATCTGATGTGTTGTGATTTTATTTATTTATTTTTTTTTTAAATTTTTTAAATTTATTTATGATAATCACACAGGGAGAGACAGAGAGAGAGGCAGAGACACAGGCAGAGGGAGAAGCAGGCTCCATGCACCGGGAGCCCGACGTGGGATTCGATCCCGGGTCTCCAGGATCGGGCCCTAGGCCAAAGGCAGGCGCCAAACCGCTGCGCCACCCAGGGATCCCTGTGTTGTGATTTTAAAGATTGTTTAAGGTAATCACTCTTCCCCCCCCAATATATTTTACCCAATGTAACAATAAGAATTGCTAAATTGAAACTCAACATATAATTTAATTCTTGTAAATACCTAATAAGAAAAACTTATCTGAAACACCAAAGTGTAGCCAAAGATATTTTCCACTTGTTATTATAAGTATGTGAAATAAGTTGCGTTTTATAAATATATATTTCTGAAATCTCACAACTCCTTTTATAAATAAGCTAAGAACAGAAACATCTCAAAAATTATTTTGATTTTTTTTGGAGGGGACAGATCTGTTGGTTCACAGCCTGGGGAGTTTGGATGAAATTCAAAAGTAGCCCCTTTATGCTGAGGGCAAGAAGAGACTGACGAAAGAATCCATTCCAGAATGTGCCATGGCAGTTTTAATAAGAAAGGGAATTTACTTAAGAGATGTGTTCTCTGTGGCCACAAGACAAGAAGATCTCTGAGCCTTCCTGATAGAATCTTGAGATCTTATGTAAACACCTTAATGGGGTTCAGTCACATATCCAGACCAGGCGGTTTCAATTACACATTGCTCTCTCAAAGCTGCATTCATGAAACGGCTCACTTATGGAATGAAGGGTGGATTTCATGTTCCTAGGAAGGGGGAGAACAGTAAGTAGACTTTGATTGACCATGTCCAATTCATGAGTCAACTAGATGGAAGTCATGTCCTCTTGATAATTTCTTCCAACAAGATTTGTGTGACTATATACTGTTCTACTTTCATCATTCTATGTTTATAAGAAACATGTTTATTTTGAAACTGAGCTAAAGAAACCACTCTGTGGTTTCCATGTTTCCTTGGGGGAGAAATAGAATGTCTTTGCTGGATTCTTCTAGGAATATTTTAATAGACCACTGAATAATGAAAACATATTTTCAAACTTGAAAATTGTATTATGCTCAAGAACATGTGGGTAGCTCCTTAATTAATACTTTATCAGTAAAAACATTTTGCAAATACATATTCAGATTTAATAATCATTATAGACATGGCTTTCTTTAATGATATAGAAACAAAAGGTTTGTTTTATTTTTCCCTAAGGTTATTGGATCACTCCATCATCATATATTTTTTTAAATGACTGTGGTTTTTTTTCCTTGTCTGTTAAAAAAACAATTGATATATACATGTGAATCTATTTCTGAACAACCTCTTTGGTTCCAGTGATCTATTTTGTATTGATGACAAAATGACACCACTTTAATAGAGTGTAATAGTAAGTTTTGAAATCTGGTAGAATAAATCTTCTAACTTGAATTTTCCTCCAGATTGTCTAGGCTCTTCTAGATCAATTTCATTTATATATAAATTTAGAATCATTTTATAAATTTTCACAAAAATGAAGCTGTTTAAGCTGAGATTGTGTTGACTCAGTATAACAATGCGAGGAGGAATAATAGCAATAGTCATTATAAATATACATGATATGCAACTGCATTTAATTGTCTATTAATTTGTCAGTAACATAATCTGAATATATTTGACTCTTCTTTGATAATTAATAGTGCACATTTGACTTCTTCCTTGTCAATCTTGATGCCTTATATTTCTTCTTGACTGGTTGCTGAAGATAGGACTTCTTCCTGACCTTAGGGGTCTTTACTAATATATTCACTTACTTTTACTTTTGAGAGCTATTTAGATAGGCACAGAATTCTAGGTTGGTAATGTGCAGACGTGGTTGTTGTTGCTGTTGTTGTCATTTTCAGTACTTTAAATACATCATTCCAGTGTCTACACTCCTAAGATTTTCTGTAAAGAAAAACCATCAATATTTCTTTTTTTTTTCCATCAATCTATTGTCAGTTTGAAATTACTGTGTCTTATAACTCTGGCTGCTTTTAAGCTTTCTTGTGTATTTGATTTTCAGTATTCTGCTTTGATGTGTCTAAATGTGAATTACTTTGTGTTTACCTTTTTTGATATTCAAGATTCTTGAATTTGTTGGCCATGATATTTATCATTCCTTAAACAGTCCCATACTTAACCGTTCAAATATGGCTTCTGTCTCATTCTTTTCATCATCTCCTTTTTATTTATTTATTTGTTTGTTTTTTTAAACAGCTGGTGGTTTGCTTGTTTACTGTGAGGTTCCTTTACTTACTGCCCTCACTTATGCCCGTGGCTTTCTTTTTTTTATATATAAATTTATTTTTATTGGTGTTCAATTTGCCAACATATAGAATAACACCCAGTGCTCATCCCATCAAGTGCCCCCCTCAGTGCCCATCACCCAGTCACCCCCACCCACCGCCCACCTCCCCTTCCACTACCCCTAGTTCATTTCCCAGAGTTAGGAGTCTCTCATGTTCTGTCTCCCTCCCTGATATTTCCCACTCATTTTTTCTCCTTTCCCCTTTATTCCCTTTCACTATTTTTTATATTCCCCAAATGAATGAGACCATATAATGTTTGTCCTTCTCCGATTGACTCATTTCACTCAGCATAATACCCTCCACTTCCATTCATGTTGAAGCAAATGGTGGGTATTTGTCACTTCTAATGGCTGAGTAATATTCCATTTTATACATAAAGCACATCTTCTTTATCCATTCTTCTTTCGATGGACACCGAGGCTCCTTCCACAGTTTGGCTATTGTGAACATTGCTCCTAGAAACATTGGGATGCAGGTGTCCTGGTGTTTCATTACATCTGTATCTTTGGGGTAAATCCCTAACAGTGCAATTGCTGGGTCGTAGGGCAGGTCTATTTTTAACTCTTTGAGGAACCTCCACAGAGTTTTCCAGGGTGGCTGCACCAGTTCACATTCCCACCAACAGTGTAAGAGGGTTCCCCTTTCTCCACATCCTCACCAACATTTGTGGTTTCCTGCCTTGTTAATTTTGCCCATTCTCACTGGTGTGAGGTGGTATCTCATTGTGGTTTTGATTTGTATTTCCCTGATGGCAAGTGACGCGGAGCATTTTCTCATGTGCATGTTGGCCATGTCTATGTCTTCCTCTGTGAGATTTCTCTTCATGTCTTTTGCCCATTTCATGATTGGATTGTTTGTTTCTTTGCTGTTGAGTTTAATAAGTTCTTTATAGATCTTGGATACTAGCCCTTCATCTGATATGTCATTTGCAAATATCTTCTCCCATTCTGTAGGTTGTCTTTGAGTTTTGTTTTCTTTGAGTATCTTTTCCTCTGCAAAAGCTTCTTATCTTGATGAAGTCCCAATAGTTCATTTTTGCTTTTGTTTCCCTTGCCTTCATGGATGTATCTTGCAAGAAGTTACTGGCTGTCCACAGGGGGGTTTCATTTGGGGCTGCACAACGTTGAAAATAGCTTTTTAATTAGTTGCCACATTTAAGCTTCATGTGATTTTCATGTTAAAAAAAACCTCAACAACAAACCAAACCACTTAACCTCAGTGGAAAAATCAGAACATCTTGTGACCACTAGGTATTTTTGCATAGCGTTCAGCTGTAGCCAGGGGTGGCTACTGGTTGCCTAATAGCAGTCCCTCCTAGTCCCACCTGCCAGCTTTGCTCAAGTGTGCTTCCTGCCTGGCCCCCTGGCAGGTGCAAGTCCGATTCCTTAACAGAAGCTGGTTTCTCTCTCAACAGGGTGCCTTATCCAATTTGGGAGGCCAGCTACTCACCCTTCCAGCCTGTGTGCCAGCATTTCCCTCTAAGGAAGCACTTAATGGCCCTCCCACCCTACAGGCTTGGCATACACATTTTACATCATTTAATTGTACAGTTACGTACATCTTAACAAGATATGCCAGAAACAAAAATAAACTCTTAATGAACAGGCATGAACCAGGGGAGTGGCTGCAGTGGAGAAAACCTTTAGAAAATGTGTACAAAATATTCCAGAGTAATAGTGAGATTACATTCATGAAACTGAGCTGCAAAAGAATGTCTAGGAGAAACACTGAACGAAAAGTAACAGGAAATCTAAAAACAGAGAAGCAAAGAACATTTTATATTTATGTAAGTATTTAAAATCTAGGTTGCCAGACATACGGGAATCTCAAAGTTACAGTGCTGCTACACTATTAGTTTTAAGTTATAAAAGTTAAAAAAAAATCAGGAGATTGAAATAAATATTTAATATAAGAGAACAGAGTTAAAGCATCTCATCTAAGCATACAAAAATGACCACATTCTAGATATGGTCAATATGGTCTTGAAAATTTCCCATTGGGTCAGATAAAGTGACTATGATTTTTCAGTGTAGCAAACCAATGTGGGAGCAGGACAATGGGTGTGCATATCATAGAGTTATGAGAAGAAAATAACTGCAGATTGTGATAACTCAAGTACCCTTTTAACAATTTATCACAGTACTAATGATATGGAAGAGGGAAAGTTTAGGTAAGTAGAGGAATTAAAATTGAGAATATTTCCCCTTTTTAGTGATACATTGGATACTTTTGATATAATACAGGTTTTTGTTTTGTTTTGTTTTTTAAGTGGGTTCTATGTTGACCTGAGCTGAGATCAAGAGGCAGATGCTTAGCCAACCTAGCCACCCAGGCACACCGATATAATCTAGTTTTTTAAAAGAAAAAATTCTTAATAGCTTAGAAACTATTTTTTACTTTTTGTGTATATTCAATTAAATGGTTTATACTACACAGTTTAAAAACAGCTTTAAGGAATACATAATAATATATTTAATGATCATCAAGCCTTTGAACAAAAGGTGACATTTTAAGTCGATTCATGCATTATTTCAAGATCAATTACCTTATTGTGTCATTATTTAATGCACTTTTCCATGTATGTTTGTTACTCTGTTACTGACACCAAAGACATTAACCAAAGTGTCTTAGTCACTTTGAGAAATTACTTTGTTATAATTTTTATCTAGTTCATATAGTGTTAGATGAGGCATATGGTAGGCTACGAACAGAGGAGAGTTTCTTACTCTGACTTATCCATAATTGTTGCTTGTCAACACTAGCATCTGTAGCTTTCACTGACTGAACATATTTTTTCCAAAGAAAAGTGATGTAACAAATCCCACAAAATCAACCATGTCTAATGAGAATATCACCCTTTTACATTAAGATTTACCTCCAATACAATTATCTTATGTGATTGTGGCTCACTGCAATATGTTATAAATATCTTGTTATTGAAAAGACATAGCATTTTTCTAATTATATTTTAAATGAATTAATAGTGTCTATAAAATTATGTCTTCTTTTTTTATTGGAGTTCAATTTGCCAACATATAGCATAACACCCAGTGCTCATCCCATCAAGTGCCCCCCTCAGTGCCCATCACCCAGTCACCCCCACCCCCTGCCCACCTCCCTTTCCACCACCACTTGTTTGTTTCCCAGATTTAGGAGTCTCTCATGTTTCGTCTCCCTTTCTGATATTTCCCACTCATTTTTTTCTCCTTTCCCCTTTATTCCCTTCCACTAAAAATTATGTCTTCTTTTATTAAGTTAGCATTCAGATTCATTACAACCTGTATTGTGTCCTCATACAACCTATTTTATTACCAAACAGATTTTCAACAGGGAATAGAATACAGTGTTGCAATTTAATATCTGTGTAAACTTGTGCATGAGATTTAATTTCTCAAGTCTATTTCATCAAACTTAAAAAGAGGATAATATCAGTCTTGTAAGAATATCCATCTTTATGTATTAAATAAACCCTTCATTGCTTATAGAAATCTATATTTTTGCCTCTAAAATGCCTTTTCTCATACCAGTTTGTGTGCCTGTAATAACTTTTACCTCTAGTATTTCTGCATATTTTTCTAAATCAAAGACCAACAACAACCAAAAATGCTTTTTTTTTTCCTTTTTTGGGGGGGTATTCACAGGAATAAGTCCCCTTTCACTCAAATTACTTTACACTGATGTCATTAAGCAATATAGAGTTCCCAGTTTGCTTGGGTCAGCAATGATATGGTAATGACAGGGTTTCCCATTTTGTATGACTCCAAATCTGCCTGCTAAGCTGTACTTTGGATAAGAGTTATCATGCATTAATTTTGACTTCTCTAATTAAATTGAGTTCTGATACTATGTCTTCCTATTTGGTACATTATCCTCCATAAGTCTCTACATATTTCCTGGAAAGTTAATGTGACAAATAGATATTTCTTGAACTATTTTTTTTAAGCTTGTATTTCTGTATTCATGAGAGAAACACAGAGAGAAGCAGAGACATAGGCACAGGGAGAAGCAGGCTCCCTCGGGGCAGGGCAGGAGGGGAGCCTGATGCAGGACTCAGTCCCAAAACCCTGGGATTACGACCTGAGCCAAAGGCAGACACTCAACCACTGAGTAACCCCGGTACCCCTGAATATATTTTGATTTTGGTATCATAATTGACTTTATTTGGCATCATTCAACATGTTAAAAACCTTTTTGTCATTCTTCCAAAATATGAGTTTGGAATCTCCATATCAGAAAGCCCTATTCCCATACTTAATTAAGTTTAAGTAGTTTGTATAAATGAGTGCTATAATAAAAAAGATTGTAAATTAAGAGATAAAATAATATATAATTCCATATCATAAGAACTCTTCTAAATTCAGCAGATACAGAAGTTAGCTAACTAAGCAGGCAAGCAAGTAAGCTTGTTTCCTTGATCTTATAGTAAAGTGAAGTAGTTTGGTATTTAAGAAGTTAAATACCAACACAGAAAAATGGTAAATTTAATTAAATTGAGAGAGGGGCAAGATGGCAGAAGAGTAGGGTCTCCAAATCACCTGTCCCCACCAAATTACCTAGATAACCTTCAAATTATCCTGAAAATCTACGAATTCGGCCTGAGATTTAAAGAGAGACCAGCTGGAATGCTACAGTGAGAAGAGTTCGCGCTTCTATCAAGGTAGGAAGACGGGGAAAAAGAAATAAAGAAACAAAAGGCCTCCGAGGGGGAGGGGCCCCGCGAGGAGCCGGGCTGAGGCCGGGGCGAGTGTCCCCAGGACAGGAGAGCCCCGTCCCGGAGGAGCAGGAGCTGCACCAACCTTCCCGGGCGGGCGGAAAGGGGCTCGCAGGGAGTTGGAGCAGGACCCAGGAGGGCGGGGATGCCCTCGGGCTCCCGGGGACACTAACAGACACCTGCGCCCCGGGAGAGTGCGCCGAGCTCCCTAAGGGCTGCAGCGCGCACGGCGGGGCCGGAGCAGCTCGGAGGGGCTCGGGCGGCGGCTCCACGGAGGGGGCTGCGGGGCGGGAGCGCGAATCCACCAGCGCAGGCCCCGGAGCACAGGGCGCCGGGACACAGCCCAGGATCCGGCCTCCCCCGGGACAGGCAGAGGCCGAGAGGGCCCAGGACAGCAAGGACGCTCCTGCCCCGAGCTGAGCAGATCAGCGGCCCCGCCCCGGAGCCTCCAGGCCCTGCAGACGGAGAGCTCAGAGTTATTGCGGGAGCTGACTCCAGGGCTCCAGAGCTGCCATAGCCACTGCGGCTGTTCCTCCTGGGGCCTCACGGGGTAAACAACCCCCACTGAGCCCTGCACCAGGCAGGGGCAGAGCAGCTCCCCCAAGTGCTAACACCTGAAAATCAGCACAACAGGCCCCTCCCCCAGAAGACCAGCTGGACGGACCAGTTCCAGGGGAAGTCAAGGGACTTAAAGTCTACAGAATCAGAAGATACTCCCCCGTGTTTTTGTTTTGTTTTTTGTTGTTGTTGTTGTTTTTTTTTTTTTTTTTGCTTTTTGATTAGTTTGCTTCCCCCACCTTTTTTTCCTTTCTTTCTTTTCCTTTCTCTTTTCTTCTCTTTTTTCCTTTTTTCTTCCTTTGTTCTTTTTTCTTTTTCTCTTTTCTTTCCTTCTTTCTCTCCTTTCTTTTTCTCCTTTTCCCAATACAACTTGTTTTTGGCCACTCTGCACTGAGAAAAATGACTAGAAGGAAAACCTCACCTCAAAAGAAAGAATCAGAAACAGTCCTCTCTCCCACAGAGTCACAAAATCTGGATTACAATTCAATGTCAGAAAGCCAATTCAGAAGCATGATTATAAAGCTACTGGTGGCTCTAGAAAAAAGCATAAAGGACTCAAGAGACTTCATGACTGCAGAATTTAGATCCAATCAGGCAGAAATTAAAAATCAATTGAATGAGATGCAATCCAAACTAGAAGTCCTAACGACGAGGGTTAACGAGGTGGAAGAACGAGTGAGTGACATAGAAGACAAGTTGATGGCAAAGAGGGAAACTGAGGAAAAAAGAGACAAACAATTAAAAGACCATGAAGATAGATTAAGGGAAATAAATGACAGCCTGAGGAAGAAAAACCTACATTTAATTGGGGTTCCCAAGGGCACCGAGAGGGACAGAGGGCCAGAATATGTATTTGAACAAATCCTAGCTGAAAACTTTCCCAATCTGGGAAGGGAAACAGGCATTCAGATCCAGGAAATAGAGAGATCCCCCCCTAAAATCAATAAAAACCATTCAACACCTCGACATTTAATAGTGAAGCTTGCAAATTCCAAAGATAAAGAGAAGATCCTTAAAGCAGCAAGAGACAAGAAATCCCTGACTTTTATGGGGAGGAGTATTAGGGTAACAGCAGACCTCTCCACAGAGACCTGGCAGGCCAGAAAGGGCTGGCAGGATATATTCAGGGTCCTAAATGAGAAGAACATGCAACCAAGAATACTTTACCCAGCAAGGCTCTCATTCAAAATGGAAGGAGAGATAAAGAGCTTCCAAGACAGGCAGAACTGAAAGAATATGTGACCTCCAAACCAGCTCTGCAAGAAATTTTAAGGGGGACTCTTAAAATTCCCCTTTAAGAAGAAGTTCAGTGGAACAATCCACAAAAACAAGGACTAAATAGATATCATGATGACACTAAACTCATATCTGTCAATAGTAACTCTGAACGTGAATGGGCTTAATGACCCCATCAAAAGGCACAGGGTTTCAGACTGGATAAAAAAGCAGGACCCATCTATTTGCTGTCTACAAGAGACTCATTTTAGACAGAAGGACACCTACAACCTGAAAATAAAAGGTTGGAGAACCATTTACCATTCAAATGGTCCTCAAAAGGAAGCAGGGGTAGTCATCCTTATATCAGATAAACTAAAATTTACCCCGAAGACTGTAGTGAGAGATGAAGAGGGACACTATCTCATACTTAAAGGATCTATCCAACAAGAGGACTTAACAATCCTCAATATATATGCCCCGAATGTGGGAACTGCCAAATATATAAATCAATTAATAACCAAAGTGAAGAAATACTTAGATAATAATGCATGTCTCCTTGGATACTTCAATCTAGCTCTTTTTATACTCGATATGTCTTCTAAGCACAACATCTCCAAAGAAACGAGAGCTTTAAATGATACACTGGACCAGATAGATTTCACAGATATCTACAGAACTTTACATCCAAACTCAACTGAATACACATTCTTCTCAAGTGCACATGGAACTTTCTCCAGAATAGACCACATACTGGGTCACAAATCGGGTCTGAACCCATACCAAAAGATTGGGATCGTCCCCTGCATATTCTCATACCATAATGCCTTGAAATTAGAACTAAATTACAACAAGAAGTTTGGAAGGACCTCAAACACGTGGAGGTTAAGGACCATCCTGCTAAAAGATGAAAGGGTCAACCAGGAAATTAAGGAGAATTAAAAAGATTCATGGAAACTAATGAGAATGAAGATACAACCATTCAAAATCTTTGGGATGCAGCAAAACAGTCCTAAGGGGGAAATACATAGCAATACAAGCATCCATTCAAAAACTGGAAAGAACTCAAATACAAAAGCTAAACTTACACATAAAGGAGCTAGAGAAAAAACAGCAAGTAGATCCCACACCCAGCAGAAGAAGAGAGTTAATAAAGATTCGAGCAGAACTCAACGAAATCGAGACCAGAAGAACTGTGGAACGGATCAACAAAACCAGGAGTTGGTTCTTTGAAAGAATTAATAAGATAGATAAACCATTAGCCAACCTTATTAAAAAGAAGAGAGAGAAGACTCAAATTAATAAAATCATGAATGAGAAAGGAGAGATCACTACCAACACCAAGGAAATACAAACGATTTTAAAAACATATTATGAACAGCTCTACGCCAATAAATTAGGCAATCTAGAAGAAATGGACGCATTCCTGGAAAGCCACAAACTACCAAAACTGGAACAGGAAGAAATAGAAAACCTGAACAGTCCAATAACCAGTGAGAAAATTGAAGCAGTCATCAAAAACCTCCCAAGACACAAGAGTCCAGGGCCAGATGGCTTCCCAGGGGGATTCTATCAAACGTTTAAAGAAGAAACCATACCTATTCTACTAAAGCTGTTTGGAAAGATAGAAAGACATGGAGTACTTCCAAATTCATTCTATGAGGCCAGCATCACCTTAATTCCAAAACCAGACAAAGACCCCACCAAAAAGGAGAATTACAGACCAATATCCCTGAACATGGATGCAAAAATTCTCAACAAGATACTAGCCAATAGGATCCAATAGTACATTAAGAAAATTATTCACCATGATCAAGTAGGATTTATCCCTGGGACACAAGGTTGGTTCAACACTCGTAAAACAATCAAAA
Source organism: Nyctereutes procyonoides (assembly GCF_905146905.1). NCBI lineage: Eukaryota > Metazoa > Chordata > Mammalia > Carnivora > Canidae > Nyctereutes > Nyctereutes procyonoides. The sequence continues at coordinate 3,247,823 of NW_026575130.1, forward strand.
TGATTCATCATATCAGCAAGAGAAAATCCAAAAACCATATGATCCTCTCATTAGATGCAGAGAAAGCATTTGACAAAATACAGCATCCATTCCTGATCAAAACTCTTCAGAGTGTAGGGATAGAGGGAACATTCCTCAACATCTTAAAAGCCATCTACGAAAAGCCCACATCAAATATTCTCAATGGGGAAACACTGGGAGCCTTTCCGCTAAGATCAGGAACAAGACAGGGATGTCCACTCTCACCACTGCTATTCAACATAGTATTGGAAGTCCTCGCCTCAGCAATCAGACAACAAAATACATTAAAGGCATTCAAATTGGCAAAGAAGAAGTCAAACTCTCCCTCTTTGCCGATGACATGATACTCTACATAGAAAACCCAAAAGCCTCCACCCCACAATTGCTAGAACTCTTACAGCCATTTGGCAGTGTGGCAGGATACAAAATCAATGCCCAGAAATCAGTTTATCTTTGTGTCTGGTGAAAGAGAGTGGTCTAATTTCATTCTTCTGCATGTGGATGTCCAATTTTCCCAGCACCATTTATTGAAGAGACTGTCTTTCTTCTAGTGCATAGTCGTTCCTCCTTTATTGAATATTAGTTGACCATAAAGTTCAGGGTCCACTTCTGGGTTCTCTATTCTGTTCCATTGATCTATGTGTCTGGTTTGTGCCAGTACCACACTGTCTTGATCCTTCAAAATGGATGAAAGATCTAAATGTGAGACAAGAATCCATCAAAATCCTAGAGGAGAACACAGGCAACACCCTTTTTGAACTCAGCCACAGTAACTTCTGCAAGATACATCCACGAAGGCAAAAGAAACAAAAGCAAAAATGAACTATTGGGACTTCATCAAGATAAGAAGCTTTTGCACAGCAAAGGATACATTCAACAAAACTAAAAGACAACCTACAGAATGGAAGAAGATATTTGCAAATGATGGAGCCTCGGTGTCCATCGAAAGATGAATGGATAAAGAAGATGTGGTTTATGTATACAATGGAATATTCCTCAGCCATTAGAAATGACAAATACCCACCATTTGCTTCCATGTGGATGGATCTGGAGGGTATTATGCTGAGTGAAGTAAGTCAATCGGAGAAGGACCAACATTATATGTTCTCATTCATTTGGGGAATATAAATAATAGTGAAAGGGAATATAAGGGAAGGGAGGAGAAATGTGTGGGAAATATCAGAAAGGGAGACAGAACATAAAGACTCCTAACTCTGAGAAACGAACTAGGGGTGGTAGAAGGGGAGGAGGGTGGGGGGTGGGGGTGCCCATCACCCACTGAGGCGGGCGCTTGATGGGCTGAGCACTGGGTGTTTTCTGTATGTTGGTAAATTGAACACCAATAAAAAACAAATTTATTAAAAAAAATAAAAACAAATAAAACAGGAGAAAAAAATTAAAATTAAAAAAAATTTTTGGTTAAATTTAAATGATAGTAACTGCAAGTTATTTAGTTAAATTTAAATAATTAGTACACTGGAATAGAATATCAGATAGTAAAACTTGACAAGGTTTCCTTGAATTAGGAATTATTTGCTAAAATCTGAAGGAATGGACTTCTACTTCCATTAACATGGAAGTTAATGATGATTAACATGATTTGTTATGTTAACAAAGATAATGATAAGTTAACATGATTTATATATCTTGGAAAATTCTGCCAGTAAAAAAGCCCAAATCTGTTTAAAATATAAATATAAGAGCTTATTGAAAATATATCGCTTCTTGGCAAGATAATAAGGACTAATCAGAAGCTAAATAAATAGAGTATGGAATAAAAGGGCTTAGTATGTTAGAATCAGCGAACTGCTTTACCAAACGCCAAATCTCAAAGACAATACATTAGAAAATTTTTATTTTTGTTTTTTCCCCTCCATAAAACTTTTCAGTGCAAGAGTTTGGTGATTATCCCATGTTATTATTCTAAAAAGGCATGTTTCTTACACATTGTGGACACTCACTAAAAACTTGGAGTCCACTACTTACAATTTTGGTTTATAATCAATTAGTTTTTGCAGCTCTGCTGGCACAAGATTATTGAACTTTATTCCATTTCATTTTAGCTTATAAAATGACCAAATCCTCTGGATCTCAACAATTTTTATCTAATATGTTGCTAAATCCAGCTATTTGCAACCAATATCCTTCTAACCCACTATTTTCAAGTTTCTCCAGAGTTTTAGATTGGTAGGTACTTGGTTTACTTTCCAACTTCTAAGTTTCCACAGATAACAGGTGTTTTCTCACACATGTGTTTTACCATTGTTTAGCATGAATATACTGCAGATAACTGTGTAGAACCAAAATATATAGTTAATTCTGTAGAACCAAACAACTTCATACCACAATGGAAGACCAAAAAAATTTCTATTTTACTGATAGCGTATGTGAAATGACTGTGTGGTTTTAAGTCCTGCTCTGCTTTTCCATCTAGTCTGGGATCAAAGCTGATAATATTACTATTACCAGAAATATTGCCAGTCATTGCGGCAGAAATAGAAAGAGCATTTGGAACGATCCAAAACCAGCTCATTAATGGTCTGGTCCCAAAGTGTTATGTCACTTTCACTTGTAACTCATTTGAAAGGTTTAGTTCCATGACATCATGGAACCACAAAAGGATCAGAAAGTGTAACATATTTATGTAGAAGGGGGTGAACCAGAAATACTGGGAAACAACAATAATGACTAATACATAGATCTCTATGTGTGTGTTCTAATTTTATAGTCTGCATGTTCTATGAAGGCTCACCCAACATGTTCTGTGATTCTTAGCAGTTGTCACCTGCCATTAAGGAATTGCCACATTTACTATTATAAAAATGCAAATTATAATTTTATGGATTAGATAAAGTAATATTAAGATTCTAAGAGTTAAATCTAAAATATCAGTGACTTAACACAAGAAAGTTTACTTCTTGTTCATGAAGAGTTACATCAGTAGTATGGGGGCTCCATTTCAGGTGATGATCAGGGAACAAGGATCCTAAAATCTTCTGGCTCTACCATTGTCAATTCATGAACATTGATCCAGGAGACAGAAGAGAATGGTTAAATGTCCGTGTGGGAGACTTTCAAGCTCTAGGTCTAAAATTCTCACATGTCACTTTTGCACATGTTCCTTTGTCCTGAACTGAGTCACACAGCCACACCTACATAAACATACAAGATCCAAGATAATATGACTCCTGGTTGATCAATGGTATCTCCATAACATTTTTATGCTATATGAAGAAAACAGAATATTTGGTACAGTATTATCTATCTCTATTCTAGCCAGCTTTTAACCTTAGGATATCAGCTAAACCAAGGTAGATTTGCATATTTTTTTTGAGGTCTGTGCTGGAAAATAACCCAGAAGATAATCCCTGTTCATGGATCTAATAGGGGAAGCCTGTAAAAAGGTAAGATCACAAAAAGAAACATCTTCATTGTAAAGCTGAAGAGAAAAATAAACCCATTGTGAAAAAAGTGTCTTAAAAAATCTTTCCGGGTGGCCCGGGTGGCTCAGCGGTTTAGCGCTGCCTTCAGCCCAGGGCGCGATCCTGGAGACGCGGGCTCGAGTCCTACCTCAGGCTCCCTGCATGGAGCCTGCTTCTCCCTCTGCCTGTGTCTCTGCCTCTCTCTCTTTGTGTCTCTCATGAATAAATAAATAAAATCTTTAAAAAAATTTTTTCCTGTCCTAATTTTTGTATCAAATAGAAGGAGAAACAACCTGTATTTAATCTGTGGAGAAGCCAACTCATAAAATATGATGGCTCAAATTAACTTTTATTAGCTATTAAAAAAATTCCTAGAGGGGATCCCTGGGTGGCGCAGTGGTTTGGCACCTGCCTTTGGCCCAGGGCGCGATCCTGGAGACTCGGGATCGAATCCCACGTCGGGCTCCCGGTGCATGGAGCCTGCTTCTCCCTCTGCCTGTGTCTCTGCCTCTCTCTCTCTCACTGTGTGCCTATCATAAATAAATAAAAATTAAAAAAAATTAAAAAAAATTCCTAGAGACATTTTTATTTAAAATTGTCTGATTCGCAGGTACACTTAGCCAACTTGAGGAAGCACTTTCAGTCCTCTCTGGAAAAGCATACATTCAAAACATACTCAAAGTTAATTCAGGTTAATTTCCTGAGCATTTGAGTTTATGTCAAAAATACACATTATGCATTTAAAAAAAAGTGAATGAAGGACAATAGGAAAACTAAACAGAACTTGTTTGCTTTTGGAAGTTTTACAGAGAATACAATGGGGTGAATCTGTATAATTTAAATAAAAATTAAAAATTCTTGAGATTAACTAAAAACAAGCATTATAAAAAAGTCTAAGACTATTTTAAAAATAAATAATTCTAGAAGTAAAAAAATATAATACAAGCTATTAAAGAGATTATTTTAAAAAAGACTTAATTGCCAAAAGACACAATTGCCAAGACATGTACAACTTAAATACAAAATTTGCAATGAAACAAAGAAAAACATAAAAACACCAACATAAAGGATAAAATAGCAGTCAGAAAAACAAAAGATCACCTAAAAGTAAAAAAAAAAAAAATTAAAAAGACTGCTCTTTTCAATTATATCCATAGGAATAATGAAAACACACACACACACACACACATTTGAAAGGAAATACCACCAGATTAAAAGTTTAAGATCCAAAGGGTGGCTCAGCGATTGAGCTCGGCCTTTGGCTCAGGGTGTGATCCTGCAGTCCTGGGTGGGATCCAGTCCTGCATCAGGCTTCCTGCGGGGAGCCTGCTTCTCCCTCTGCCTATGTCTCTGCCTCTCTTTCTCTCTCTGTGTCTCTCATGAATAAATAAATAAAATCTTAAAAAAAAAAAAAGTTTAGCCCAAAGAGTGAGTTTTTAAAGAGCAAGGGCAAAATTATTTCTGGTTAACAAAATATGAGAACATTTATCAGTATTATACTTTCATTTCATAAGAGAAAAGTATTTCAGAAGAGGTATGATATTCAATAAGAAATTTGATGGTAATAAGGTTAAAACTAAACGCACATAGACTAAGTAATAATAATAATACCTAATTTGTTGGTTTAAAAATTAATTTAAAAATTAAAACAATAGTTTGAGTGGCAGGTGATCACGTTTAAAGCATGCTACAGATTTTTGCATCATTTAGCACAGTATAAGGATATTAATAACATTACAAATGACAAAATGTTATTTTAAATTATATACCATTAAAATAATAGACATATACCATTTACTTTTTAGACAAGTACAGGGAACAAATTGAATAAGTATTAAAAAAGTATAACTTACAGGATGAGGTAGTAGGAAGAACTCAAATGGGAGGAGACTATTTCATGGAAACAGAAGAGTTTATATAATGGTTAAATGGTAATAGAGAGGTTATCCTTTATGAATAACCAAAAAATGTGTCAATCTTTCAGAAAGCCTGTGATTATTAATTTTATGTGTCAATTTAACTGGGCTAAGGAATGAACAGAGAGCTGGTAAAACATTATTTCTGGGTTCATGCTATCAGTGATAGTGTAACTGATAGAAATTAGCATTTGAATCAATAGATTAAGTATAGATCATCTTCCCAATGCAAGTGGGCATCATCTAATCCAGTTAAGAAAAGCTGGAGAAAACATACTTATACTCATGTGCCAGCACTTGCATGCACAGGCACATGCCCACACACACACACACACACACACACACACAATGTGAATGTGTTAGAGAATAGGATTCTGGCGAAAAGAGACATACGTTGACATAAACATTGCCAGTTTTGGAGATCTATCCCTTCACATATTTGTTGATTCTTAATCACTCTGAGTCCCAAAAGATAAAAAGCAATAGAAATCTAAAGCTAACAGGCTGGGAAACCGAGTGGAATTTGAGGGGTTCACATGTGGTTTGGGGGGTTTTTTACACTGTGGCCATAAAACTTGGAGTTGAGGAATATCAAAGTAGCTAGGATATGAGGGGGTTAGTTTCTGGTAATAAGGACACTGAAGGAAGCCCAGTGTTCTACATCAGTATTTAGTAACCAGGGCCAAAGGATTAAAAACCATGCAGAAAAGGCTAAGACCAGTAAACAACTAGAATTCAAGGTTTGCCAAGTAGTAGAAATACTGATAAACACCACACCTGAGACTTCCTTTTAAGGTGGAACAAGCTATAAGTCAATCTTCACAAAATCTTAAATGGAGCTTCAAATGAACCCAAATTAGGACAGCCCGGTCTGCTCAGTGGTTTAGCGCCGCCTTCAGCCCAGGGCGTGATCCTGGAGACCCCAGATTGAGTCCCGCGTAGGGCTCCCTGCATGGAGCCTGCTTGTCTCTCTGCCTGTGTCTCTGCCTCTCATGAATAAATAGATGAATGAATGAATGAATGAATGAATGAATGAATGAATGAATAAATAGATAAATAAATAAATAGATTCAAATGGACCCAAATTATAATAGATGTGCATATACTTTAATGTCATGCTACAGAGCAAAATTAAATCTTTGGAAGAAAATAATATTGGAAACACTAAATTAACTCTACACAATTTACCGTGCGAAGTATCTAGCTTTTAATAAACAAAAACAAAAATTCTTAAGAAAATAAATGTTAAAGGATGGAGAATTTTGTCAAATATCAAATATTTGGGATCAAAAATAGGGAATACAGAGGGTTGGTGGATGTTTAACCTCTATCACCAAAAAAGAAAAGAAAAAGGGAAAAAATAATGAAAAGTTACTTCAGGAAAGTAAAATAATTGAAATAAAAAATTCAATAGATGGTGGAATTATTGAGATGATTTGTGACCAGCAAGATATATCAACAAAAAACATGAAAGTCACCATGTGAAGAGAGAAAAAATAAACGGAAAAGAGCACATGAGACATGATGACTCAGAATAACCTTAATTTTAAAACCTGCTGAAAATACTACCCCCCCCAAAAAAATGTTTCAGGCCAATTGGTCTCATAAACATAAATGTAGAAATCATAAGCAAAATATTGGCATATTGAATGCAAAGATGTATTCAGAAACTCTGAATTGCTTTGACTTCTGAAAGTCAAATATAATTCATCACACCAATAAAACAAAGAAGAAGCACCACACAATCACTCCTAATATGATGCTGGAAAAGCACTTTATAAACTTCCTACCCATCATGACCAAAACTCTTAGCAAATCAGAAATAAAAGTCAACTTCCCTAACTGCATTAGCCATTTATAAAAGAAAATATGCAAATTATCAATAATCACATAACTGCCAATATACATATTAATCAAGGGAGTGTAAATTAAAACTACACTAAGATATATTCATGCACTCATCAGGATGGCTAAAATTAAATAGACTAAAAATACTAAAAATTGGAAAGATTATAGAACAGAAGCTTTCATATACTTAAAATAGGAAGGAAAATTAGTAAAATCACTTTGGAAACAGCTTGTCAACATGAGTGAAGGTGACTGTATAAATATACTACATCCTCAAAAGTTCACTCCTATTTGTATAAATAAAGCAAACTAATGGATATGTGCATTAAAGGACATGTACAAGAATGCTAGTTTTAATATTTGTGATAATATCAAAGCAACCCTAAAAACCTATCAATAATTTACAAAGAAAATAAACTTATGTTTCATGTGACATACATGAATCTCAATCTTGAGTGAAATGTGCCAGAGACAAAGTATGGTATAATATGTCATTTACATGTATTTGAAACATGCAGGGATGCCTGGCTGGCTCACCCGTTTAGCACCTGCCTTTAGCTCAGGGCACGATCCTGGAGTCCTGGGATTGAGTCCCATGTTGGGCTCCCTGCATGGAGCCTGCTTCTCCCTCTGCCTGTGTCTCTACCTCTTTCCCTCTCTCTGTGTCTCTCATGAATAAAAAAATAAAAACTTTAAAAAATGCAGAAAACTAACCGTTTATCATGTTTTTAATAAGATAGTTACTCTGAAGGACAGGGTCAGATGGTGACTGAAGAAAGCATGAGAAAGTTTTTAGATTGGGGCGCCTGCTCAGTGGTTGAGCATCTGCCTTTGGCTCAGGTCATGATCCTGGGGTCCTGGGATCGAGTCCTACATCAGGTTCCCATAGAGAGCCTGTTTCTCCCTCTGCCTTTGTCTTTCTCTGTGTGTCTCTCATGAATAATAAATAAATCTTTAAAAAAAGGAAAGTTTTTGGATTGCACTTAATGTTTGGCTTCTCAAAATTATTTTGGTTGTTATATGATTACATTGTGACAAATTATATAAATATACATTTATGAATTATCCATTTTTCTAAATGTATTCAATACATGATGAAATAAATTTAAAGTATGTCTTTATCATGGTATCAAATCATGAGAGGATTCTGGAGGCAAATAGAGGTCTGGCTACACAGTACCTCAAGACAAATATTAACATTTTTTTTTGTCAGGTTAAGCATCTGCGTTTGGATTGGGTCATGATCCCAGGATCCTGGGATCAAGCTATAACTTGGGCTCCCTGCTCAGTGGACTGCCTCTCCTTCTCCCATTGCCTCTCCCCCTAGCTTGTGCTCTCACTTTCTCTCTCTCTCTCTCTCAAATAAATAAAATCTTTAAAAAAATTTTAGAGTGTCTAAGAGCATTAAAGAGTCACTTAATGAAGGGCTTAGTTTCATGGTCACACTTGCACTTTAGAATTCTGAATGCAGAAATAACTTGGAAGAGGGAAAATTGGATTTGGGAGAATAACTAATATTCCAGAAGATGCATGAGGACGACTTGGACTGCTGTGTATGTATATGTGTTTGTGAGAGACTGCTGTGTGTGTGTGTATGTGTGTGTGTGTGTGTGTGTGTGTGTGAGAGAGAGAGAGAGAGAGAGAGAGGAGAGAGAGAACTGTCAAGAGAAACAGGTAGATTTAATAGATGTATGTTGATCATTATGTCATTAGGGTTTGATGTTGGGTTGGATTTTGGCAGGAGTTGGGAGGAAGAGAAAGTTTCTGATATAACTCCTAAGACTCCTGTGTAATAGAATAGTTGGAGATGTCTTTTATTAATAGGTACCACTGGAAGATGTTTATATAAGGAAATGTAAATTTTTTTCATGCTTTAGAATGTCGAGTATGAAGTGTTTTTAAGATATCCAAACAGAGATGCCAAACAACCATGTTCCATCATGGTTCTGAGAAGAGATCAGAAGTTTCCTGTCTGTAGTGCATTTTAAAACCAAGGATATGAGTAAAATTGTTATGGGAGAAAACAGATTGAGAAGAGAAATCTTCCTAGTGCTAAACCTGCAGTTGCTTAATTCACAATAGCATTTAGAATTAAAAATAAGTCTGCAAAAGAGAATGTGACTGAGTGTTCAGTGAAGTAGAAAGAAAAATCATTAAAAAAAATTGTCAAAGAGAAGACAAATGAGAATTAAAGGAGCTACAGGTCAGGGTAGAATGAAGATTAGATTTAGTGACACTGTGGCTATGGTTTAATTTAATAGTGAGAATCGTTTTGGTCATTGAAACAGAAAACACTTGTAGTCATTGCAAGATATGTATATGACAGAATAAAACCAGTAAAAACAGGTAAATGCTTTGAGAGCATTGGTTCCAAAGGAAGACGTAGGCTGGTAATGGGAGGGAGTGGTATTCGGAACGTTTTGTTGTCATTGCTGCTGCTGCTGTTGCAACTGATTTTTGGATGACGTAATTTGAGGACATGTTTGTAAAAATGAGAAGAATCCCAATGTGAGATCTGATTGCATATTGAAGAGAAAGAATAGATAATAAGCAATGGGAGAGAAGACAGCTGAAAAGAGATCCAAAGCAGATTGAGGCATTCTCCTTTCAAAGAGAGAGGTGCTCATCTGGTATAGCAGGTGGTTGGATTCCAAATCAATGGGTTTCACAACTGAAAAAAAAAATGCTGCTATCCAACCTGTGATTTTGAGAATGAATTTTAAATATACCATTTTTAATAAACAATTTATTTCCAAAGTTTGTATTCTAGAAAAGCCCTGAGAAGAAAGCATATAAATTCAAAAATATTCAAACAGTATTAAATGAATAAATTATTTAAAAAGCATTTTTTGCCATATTTAGTTAGTACAAGTCATATTACTTATATATATAGGTTTACATATATACTCTTCCATTTAAAGATGTTCTCAATATTCACATTTACATACAACTTAGTCATTTCATTTTTTAAGGGTGAAATTCCTGGTAATTAAACAGTTACAATCTCTAGATTTATAATTCTTATTGGAAATATATGATGTAAATATTTTGTTTTTCATAATTGTAATAACACAAAGTGTATCCTTTAAAAGAATATTAGGATTATATTTTATGATAATAGGTATTAATTCACATAAAAGTAAATGTAATTAAACAAACAGTTCTGTTTGTATATACATAACTCAACTTGTTTCTAATATTCCTTTAGCTAATTTCATGTTTTGGAAATAACAAAACATATTTTAATTGCCTGAATTTTATATTGGGAAGGCATGACACCAAGCTAGGAGTTATGCAAACTTGCTTCTGCAAAGTTCAAGTTGTCAAAACAATGTAAGCACTACATTCTGATTTTATTTATTTTATTTTTTAAAAATATTTTATTTACTTATTCATGAGAGACAGAGAGAGAGGGACAGATACACAGGCAGAGGGAGATGCAGGCTCCATGCAGGGAGCCCAATGTGGGACTCGATCCCAAGTCTCCAGGATCATGCCCTGGGCTGAAGGCGGTGCTAAATCGCTGTCCCACCTGGGCTGCCCTACATTCTGATTTTAAAATACATCCCTTTGTCTTTATTAAATTGAGATATTTTAATATTTCAACAATCAGGATGCATCTTGAAGTCAATATCATCAGAAGCTTTACAGCTACCAGTTTGAAAACAAAAAAATATTATTTTAGCCCAGTTTTTCTTAATAACTGATATGTTTTTGAAGTCTAGAACAAACAACTGTGATGTATTTATTTTTCCAAACGATCACCAGAATCTTGCAAGAGTATGTGATAAAATATGTAAATACAAAGGAAGAGAAAAGACTCTACGAGTTTATACAAATTTAAAGAGAAAAGACTCTACGAGTTTATGCAAATTTAAAGAGCAATATACATGGATCTAATACATCCTTAATATCCATGACAATTTCAGTATCAATCTCAAAGTTATACTAAATTCAAAGATTGCAAATACAGGCTTTGGAAGGGAAGCTGCTAATGGACCAATGCCAAACAAAAGAATCACTTTCTCAGTTAAGAAAGTTGTGAATTATTTTTCATTGTAATCTGAAAAAACAAATTGTAAATAAATGCTATCATCAATTAACTTTAACCTTCTAAAACTCCTATTAAATTTAACAGATAATATCTAGAATATGAAATTTAATATTTGATTTTCATCTTTCGAAATATGTGATTTATTAGCACTTCCAAGAAATTTATGGACTAACCAAGAGAATTAATTTTTTTAAAGATTTTTTTATGTGTAAACTTAACCACTATAAAAAACAGTGAGTGGAAAATTTTTAGATTTTCACCTCCACCTGTGGTAAGCCTCCTAAATTACAGAGTTTGTTGGGCAGATGTTACAGATGTTATCACTTTCCATTATACGATAATGTAAAAAAGTTGGCTTTTAGCTACAAATGACGAATTTTTTCTATGTAAATTTAAAAAAAATGTAAATAGATTAGAAAAATTGTGTATTGACTCAATAACTTAATAGTCTATGTACTGGGTCAACTTTTTGTTGATCTAGATTAGACAACATCAAAAAAGGACTCTTCTGTAACTTAATCATCTTGTAATATATGTTCTATATTCTAAGGTTAACTTTCCTTATAGTGGCTAAATGAGTGATAGCAGCCTCTTGTGCTATGCCTTGCCATCTAGCTTCTATAGAATATCAACAAATATTCATCCCCAGGGGCCACAGTAAATTTCCCCTCATGTCTCATTCAAAAAACCCAAAAAACAAAAAACGAAACAAAATAGGCTATTGCCTCTGGGAAAGGATACTTAATCAGATGAAGAAAATGATGGTTCTCAAGTAATTTTCAGGGACTGAGGTTTCCAAGTTACTAAAAAACACCTAAGGTGGTGGTTCTTCTTCTCCTCCTTCTCCTTCTTCTCCTTCTTCTCTTTCTTCTCCTTCTTCTCCTTCTCCTCCTTCTCCTTCTTCTCCTTCTCCTTCTCCTTCTTCTTCTCCTTCTTCTTCTTCTTTTAAAGATTTTACTTATTTATTTGAGAGAGTGAGTGTGAGCATGAACAGATGGGTGGAGGAGAGCAGAGGCAGAAGAAGAAGCAGGTTCCCAGCTGTGCAGGAAGTCTGACATGGGGCTTGCCCCCAGGATCCCAAGACCATGAACTGAGCCCAAGGCAGATCCTTAACTGACTGAGCCATCAGGTGCCCCCAAAACAGCTAGCTTTCTTGGAGAAAGGATGGCTATCCAATCTAAAATTGTGGATCTGTTTTGTTACTAATGGAATAGAAGAATATAACTGAATCCTAACTGGCAAGTATGGTATATTTATACATGCAGGCAATCACATTTTAATGTTTGTCTGTATTGCAGATGAAAATAGAAAATACAAATGAAACTAAGAAATATTTCTTTTATTTTTTCCCAACTTTAAAGGAGATCTCAAAAAAGATCATGGTTTATCTACATACACACACAAATTTCTTATTGACAGTAACTAAGTGGTGGAAAGACAATGAAAATAATATATATTAAAAAACTTTTCAAGTGTTGGGACAATATAGCTGAACTCTGTTCAACACATCATTTTTATCAAAATTACATGAAAACTAAAATTTCAGTCTCTTTAAATCTGTTGTTTGTTTTTATAGGATTAAATATGAAGGGAAAATGTTCTAAATGGAAAAAAAAGATCAAATTTTAATTAGCATCATACATTAGTGTAAACTGTCAGTTTTTCTTTTCTTACTGTGGTATTGGCTTTCATGTATATTGTGTATCTTACAAAAATAAAAGTCTAAACATAGTAAATCTTTCAATGGTTTGCTTAACTTCTTCAGCATAGTTTTGCATGTGTATAGCAGGAAATTCTACATTTCTAAATATAAACTCATCTTTCTATGATAGGAAAAAATATGCGTGGTATTTAAAATAATTTAGTCAGTTACACTCACATATTTAAGTATTTATTTTAAATGTCACCATGAAATGTTAATTTTGATATTTCCCTTATTATATTTAATCTCTTGGGATGTATATATTTTTTAGTACTGGAAGATGAACACTTCACAAATAAGATCAATGTATTTCAATTCTAAAGTTATCATCAGTGGTAACTACCAAGTAGGGATTCTTTACAATCCAAAATAAAGATATTCGACACTACGTAGTAATCTGAATATTGTGCTTGTAATGATATTCCTGCCCTTCTAATTTATACAATTTTTACTTGCAAAACATTATGACCTAGTTTTCCAGCAAATTAAAGTACAATAAGGAAGGGTTCAGTGTTTTACACTAAGCCTTACATCCAATGGCAAATGTTTATCTGAAACTCGAAGGAAAACTTTTCTCAAATTTTACAGCAGAAGTTTTTTTTTGAAAGCTATTTTAAACACTAATTCAAGCAAAAATCACATTCCATATACCTGCTCTTTCCATGTGCACTTCATAGTCTTAATGTGTCTTTCTCCAATATTATACATAAACTCTTTATTGAAATCCCAGTTTTTTATACAACCATTTTAGGGACACAATATTTTGAACTTTAATTTCCCTTTCCTCAGTGAAGGTTTCTTGGTCCATATCTTGGATTCTAAAATCAGAGAAGCTAATTCAGTTGTGTTATGAAGTAAGACTTGCGGAATACTATATCTCTCTTTTTCATTAAGTTAATATTTCAAGGATATATTCAAGATAATTTTCTTACTCTTGTTTTCTGATCTAACAGAATGAATTTAATGAATGGGGTTTGGGGACAAAGAAAGAATGACAACATTTCCACAGAATAGTGAGAAAGCTAACTCTGACAAAGTCTAATTTGATGATATTCCATTAAAATATTCCCAGTGGTTGTATATTTCGTGTCCATCCATATAAATCTTGTTCTGACTAAACACTAGAATTATGTAGGCATTAATATGATTTACAATGCTTCTAAAAATTGTTAGAATTATTGATTAAAAGTTAATTTTAGTGGGAGAAAACTAGCTCTCATTTGACTCTGGACATTGCAGAGCTAGTTTCCTCCCTGTAGTTCTAACATATCATATATATACACACACATAAATAATATACGTACATATGTAATATGTATGTCACATATATATTATATATACACATGTGTATAAATACACATATATACTGTACTATATATACTCTGTATTATTTGATATATAAATATTATTAGTATTTTAATATTATATGTAAGGAAATTTAGTATTCAAAGCTCATTACTTCTATCAAAGCCATGTATCTAGTATGTTATATAAATTGAATTTGAATCTAAATGACTAAGTTCATATTCACTGGAATCTACAAATTAAATTCTATATTTTCTACCTTAGTTACTTACCTATAAAATATCTCACTCTCATTATGAGGTCTTCTGAAATATTTTAATTTCCTCAGCAACAAAATTATAACTCCCAAATGGGTCACATCTGCAAATGGCTCATTACTTTATTTTGAGGTATCTCTATCCTCCTGAAAAAATGCACTGGATCCAACACCAGATTGCCAGGACCTAAGCCCTGTTCTTGCAGCTTGCTAGCTGTATAATTTAGGGCAAAAGAATTAATATTTTTGTGGCTCAGTGTCCTCATAGTAAAAGTGAAAATTGTATAGCATACTAACTCCATAGAGTTGTTGCTTAGGATTAAATTATATAAAGCACTTGGAATAATGCCGTAATTGTTAATACTATTGCTTCTATGACAGAGTACATTTTCCTTCTTTTCCCCCGCTCTATCTTCAGAAAGTATATTCTAGAAGATCTTGGTCCCTTGTGGTTGAGATTCATTTAGTTTGTCACCTTGTGAAAAGTAGAAATTGAGTTAAATTTTGACTAGGCTTATCCTCTTTGTAATTTAATATATTTCACTGAGATTTGATTCATGTGTGGAAATAAAAGAGAACACATGTCATTACATGGAATGTCGTTACATGTTTAGTTTTACAAACTAAAGCTAAGTACTTTAACCATTCATAGGATTTTTAATTGATGAAATTAATAGACATTTGAGAAAAAAGCTTACAAGATAGTTATCATGTGAACAAATATTCTTTTTTTTTTTTTTTTTTGTATTTGACCTTTTTTTTTTTTTTTTTTTTTTTTTTTTTTTTTTTATTTACGATAGTCATACAGAGAGAGAGAGAGAGAGAAGTAGAGACACAGGCAGAGGGAGAAGCAGGCTCCATGCACCGGGAGCCCGACGTGGGACTCGATCCCGGGTCTCCAGGATCGCGCCCTGGGCCAAAGGCAGGCGCCAAACCGCTGCGCCACCCAGGGATCCCGTGAACAAATATTCTTACTTGAATAACGATACCGTAAGTCCCTCTTATTGAGAATTATTATGCTACTTCCTAACTCAGAGAAGGTTATTCTGGTAGTAATACTAATCCTAGCATAGCTTTTATTTATTTATTTATTTTTTAATAATAAATTTATTTTTTTATTGGTGTTCAATTTTCCAACATACAGAATAACACCCAGTGCTCATCCTGTCAAGCGCCCCCCTCAGTGCCTGCCACCCAGTCACCCCCACCCCCGCCCTCCTCCCCTTCCACCACCCCTAGTTTGTTTCCCAGAGTGAGGAGTCTTCATGTTCTGTCTTCCTTTCTGATATTTCCTACCCATTTCTTCTCCCTTCCCCTCTATTCCCTTTCACTATTATTTATATCCCCAAATGAATGAGACCATATAATGTTTGTCCTTCTCCAATTGACTTATTTCACTCGGCATAATACCCCCTAGTTCCATCCACATCAAAGCAAATGGTGGGCATTTGTCATTTCTAATGGCTGAGTAATATTCCATTGTACACATAGTCCACATCTTCTTTATCCATTCATCTTTCGATGGACACCGAGGCTCCTTCCACAGTTTGGCTATTGTGGACATTGCTGCTAGAAACATCGGGGTGCAGGTGTCCCGGCGTTTCATTGCATCTGTGTCTTTGGGGTAAATCCCCAACAGTGCAATTGCTGGGTCATAGGGCAGATCTATTTTTAATTTTTTGAGGAACCTCCACACAGTTTTCCAGAGTGGCTGCACCAGTTCACATTCCCACCAATAGTGTAAGAGGGTTCCCTTTTCTCCGCATCCTCTCCAACATTTGTGGTTTCCTGCCTTGTTACTTGTCCCCATTCTCACTGGTGTGAGGTGGTATCTCATTGTGGTTTTGATTTGTATTTCCCTGATGGCAAGTGATGCAGAGCATTTTCTCATGTGCATGTTGGCCATGTCTATGTCTTCCTCTGTGAGATTTCTCTTCATGTCTTTTGCCCATTTCATGATTGGATTGTTTGTTTCTTTGGTGTTGAGTTTAATAAGTTCTTTATAGATCTTGGAAACTAGCCCTTTATCTGATTTGTCATTTGCAAATATCTTCTCCCATTCTGTAGGTTGTCTTTAGTTTTGTTGGCTGTATACTTTGCTGTGCAAAAGCTTCTTATCTTGATGAAATCCCAATAGTTCATTTTTGCTTTTGTTTCTTTTGCCATCGTGGATGTATCTTGCAAGAAGTTGCTGTGCCCGAGTTTAAAAAGGGTGTTGCCTGTGTTCTCCTCTAGGATTTTGATGGAATCTTGTCTCACATTTAGATCTTTCATCCATTTTGAGTTTATCTTTGTGTATGGTGCAAGAGAGTGGTCTAGTTTCATTCTTCTGCATGTGGGTGTCCAATTTTCCCAGCACCATTTATTGAAGAACTGTCTTTCTTCCAGTGGATCGTCTTTCCTCCTTTATCGAATATTAGTTGACCATAAAGTTCAGGGTCCACTTCTGGATTCTCTATTTTGTTCCATTGATCTATGTGTCTGTTTTTGTGCCAGTACCACACTGTCTTGATGACCACAGCTTTGTAGTACAACCTGAAATCTGGCATTGTGATGCCCCCAGATATGGTTTTCTTTTTTTAAAATTCCCCTGGCTATTCGGGGTCTTTTCTGATTCCACACAAATCTTAAAATAATTTGTTCTAACTCTCTGAAGAAAGTCTATGGTATTTTGAAAGGGATTGCATTATACGTGTAAATTGCCCTGGGTAACATTGACATTTTCACAATATTAATTCTGCCAATCCATGAGCACTAGCACAGCTTTTAAACCTTTATTTCATTATGACTATTTATACTGTGATTAGAACTATAATAATTAATAGCATTTTGTTGTTTTTTGAGGATCACAATGAACTTTATCAACATACAGATTAGTAACATAATTGATATTTAATGGCTCAAATCTTTATGCTAAGCATACAATAAATAAAAACTTTCATTTGTCCTTTTATTTCCTCTGCAGGAGAACAAACTACAATTTGTAACCATCAAAGAAGAATGAAATTCAACACCTTATCTTTCAATACTATTTATTCATAGATTCCACTCTCCCCTCAATAATATAGACTCCAGAGACTTAAGGATGTGCCATAATCTCTCTTAAGCTGACATATGTTCAAGGTGTGTATTAAGATACTAGAATGCCAAATAGATTCAATAAAATACAGGCATTACATTCATATTTTGTTTATTCTTTGTTTTGCCAATTTCAAAGAAAGAGGGAAGAAAAATGAAAACATATTTTTAAACAAACATGGCTTTGTTCCAGCACAGCACAAGTACAGCCTTACCTATAAAATGGTTTTAAAATGCACTTGAAGAGAAGGTTTATTATGTCATTAATGTGCTGCCAGATTGGATTATTTTTGCAGTTGGCAATTGCCAAAGCAACTTTGGAGGATAAGAACTTCTTGGGGCTTCCTTTCTGTGCAAAGGTAAATATAATTTGTCTTCAAATTTATACATGAGTCAAGAGTAAATCTAAAAATATATGATAGATCCAGAGTAGAAGAGCACTTGTATCAAGGGATTAATTTAGGTAAAGTGAAGAAGTATTAAATGGATGATCCCTTTCTTCTTCTTTTTTTAAATTAATTCAGGAAAATATCTGAAAATCTAAGTGAAAATGATGCTGAGCTTGGGGAAACAGAAAGTTGAGTTTAAAGTGATCAATAGATGGAGGTGGTAAAAATAATTGTTCAAGTTTCTACATCACTTAATTCTGTTCATCAGGATGGGTAATATGGATGAAATTTTAATTTAGGCAGAATCATTTGTACTTTGTTCAGTTGTTTGCAGAGTTCTTTCTTCTATGTTGTATGTAATGAATGACAAAGTGAAGGAAGGAAGAAATTAATACAGAGAGGAATGAAAGAAAGACAGAAACAGCAATATTCACCTTATCACGTTTTTTCTGCTGGCACTAGTAAACTACTCATAATGTTCTAACGCTTGGTTTCCTAAAGAAAAACTCTATAAAAGCCATCAATCAGCAGGTGGTATAAATACATTTTGGAATGATTCAAGGTTTTTCAGAAACTTTTCCAGAAACCTTTTGCAGGTGTTTTTAATAGAGAAAATGTGCCCATCTGTGAATGTTTACACACAAAGATTGTATCAACACATCCATAGATTCAAAACAGCCTAACATTCAGCAGGCTCCTATTATGTGCATAAGCATATGTGATTAATTTTATTTACAGTAGTTTATTACTGTGTGTATTTATTCATGAATGAAACAATGAGGAAGATATGGACACAGCTGTCTGTGATTTAGCATTCAAGTTATTTGGACAGAGCGACTAAGCTATTACATACTTCTTCAAAAAGCATTTATGAAAGTTATCGACCACCTAAAGCTCTCAATGCTGTTACTGATTGCCTTTTGTACAGAGTTTCCCATTCATGAGAAGCCTTACAGCATGCTGTGCTGCATGCAGCCATCTACTTACTAAAGTACTCTAGAGATCAATCTGTTCATATACAATGTGTAGAGGGGAGGGAGTACACAATGAACTTTCATAAGATATGACATTTGCATGGTCCTCATCTCAAATTTCATATTAAAACCATTGAAGGAGATTTTTTTTTTACCAGTACTGAGTCAATCAATTAAAATACTGTCTGGGATGGGAACAGAGCATCAGTGCTTTCAGTTACTTATTTTCACATTTCTTCAAATAATTCTAATGTGCAATCAGCGTTGAGAAGTCCTGCTCTATGTAGAAAGTGCACAGGCTATTTTGAAAGAAATATAAAGTACATTAAATACTAAACATAAGAATTGTAAGAAGAGTAAATGATAAGAATTCAGATTTGGTATAAAACATAGGAAAAATCAATAATATTATAGGAAGGTAACAAAGTTGATATGTTTTAACTAAAATATAGGTTATGACAAAAAGAAAATCTTTGCCTAAGGAGTATAGAATAAGTATGTTTGAATCGCACAGCAGTTCAAGATCAATGGACAAGTTATTTTAAAGAAGACAGAAAGGGCCGCCTGGGTGGATCAGCAGTTAAGCATCTGCCATTGGCTCAGGTAGTTATCCTGGAGCGCTGGGATCGAGTCCCACAACCCGCTCCCTATGGGGAGCCTGCTTCTCCCTCTGCCTGTCTGTCTTTCTGCATGCCTCTCATAAATAAATAAATAAAATCTTTAAAAAAAATAAAGAAAGAAGACAGAAAAAAATGAAAAAATATTGTATTTTTAAGTTATATTGCAAACCTGGTTGATCACGATTAGGAAAATCAAAGATTCAGTACCGTTGACAGCTCTTTTAGGGTACTTAACCTACCTATAAAATATAATCCATAGCTCCATTCAAAATACCCTTTCTTATCTTCTTATTTTTTTTATAAATTTTTTAAAAAGATTTTTTTTAATTTATTCATGAGAAACACACTGAGAGAAAGAGGCATAGACAGAGGCAGAGGCAGAAGCAGGCTCCATCACGCCCTGGGCCCAAGGCGGCGCTAAACTGCTGAGCCATCCAGAATGCCCCATTCCTTATCTTCTAATCAAGCCTATTCGCTCTCCTCTGAGCCATTAATGGAAATGTTCAGCAGTGTAATCCCCTCAACATCCACATGGTAGTACTTATTTCCACCTTTTCTACTTAACTCCCTGTAGTAATCTGGCAGTGAGACTCCCCAAATTAATGAAAGTATTCCCAAATTTTGTTATCTCTGACTGTGTTCTCTAGAAATCATGCTGGTTCCTCACAAGGATATAGACTTTTGTTACTCAAAGTGTGGTCCAGGGGCCAGAAGCATTGGCATCACTTAGAACCTTGTTGGACCTTTAGTATCATGAGTTGTATTCTTGATCTACTGAATGGGGATCATTAAATAAGGTTTAAGGTTCTTTGTAGGCAAATTTGAATTAGTAGGCATTTATATAGAACATTTGTGCTGAGTCTTGTAAAACCAAATTCACTTTTATATTAAATCATCAAACATTAAATCACTAAACAATTAGGGTCTATGTACTCTTCTCAAAAACAAAACAAAATAATTTTTTAAATGAATGGCTCTGCCATTCATTCATGTTTCTGACATGACTGCTCCTACCTGTTTGTCCTCCAAACCCAAAGTTTTATGTTCACATCTTAGAGATCTTAGTTCCAATCTCTCACATCCACTTGTCATCATCAGTGCCTGCCACAGTGGAGAGAGTGGAAAGGAACACCTAATCCGACAAAACAAGATCACCCTTATAGGCCTTATTTTTAAATTGTATAAAGCATAAATATTCACCAGTCTAAGAGAAAAAGTGACTCTAAGTCTACCATGCTTCAGTATCCTATTTTATTTTGTTCTTATTTTAAAAATATTTTTATTTATTTATTCATGAGACACTCACAGAGAGAGGCAGAGACATAGGCAGAGAGAGAAGCAGGCTCCTTCTGGGGAGGCTGAAGTGGAACTCAATTCCAGGACCCTAGGATCAGATGTGAGCCAAAGGCAGACACTCACCACTGAGCCACCCAGGTGTCCCCAGTTTGCTATTTTTATCTACTACTTACCACTCTGCTAAATCGTCTTTGGTACTTTTATCTCCATTCTGCTTTGTGCTTCTTCTTTTATCTAACACTCTTCTTTTCTCTCTCCAAATCATGGACTTCCCTCCTTTGACTATGCTACATAATTATAAGACTTTTCTTTACCCTCAGTTCCTCTATGAGTGTTCTTTCTGAGTGCATACTTTTACTGAAATAAGACCCATCACTCTGGACTTTCTTTCCCTTGCAGTATTCTCAATATGAGAAGGGTTATTCCCAGTATCTCACATGCATCAAGGTCAGGAGACATATTCCTTTTCCTCTTCACTGAAAATGTCAGACCACTATTACTCTATCTTCTTGAAATGAACACTACTTCCTTGAGATAGACGCAATTTTGTTTGCATCACTAGGTGTCCTTACTATTACTGACCCATTTCTTTAGAATTTACCTGTCTTCAGTGAAATGTTTAGAACTTAACCTAATCTTTCTTTCCAATCCTATGAACTATTGTCATGTAGAGTGGCTTAAATAACAGAATAGACAATCTATCTGATATCAAAGCCACTTAATTTTCTGTGTTCCTGAAATCCAAGAACCTTCTCCAATGGCAGTCCCTACAGACTCCTTTGTTCATATACAAATTTGGATACCTGCTCTGGAACTTGATATCTGCACTCTCCACCTTAGTGGTTTTTTTTTTTTATCTTTTTTTAGATTTCTTACCCACTAACAAAAAAAAAAAAACTATTATTTGCCTTCAGCAAACTTTAATCCAAGTCATAATCCAACTTGTGTATGTTCATCCTTTTTCCTCTCCTTACTCCATTTTTTCCAGCTGTTTTGCATGTGCCATCTTTAAACACCCTCTCACACTGATATTTGGTGTTCCTCGGTTCAGAAGAAATTTAGGCATTATTTGCATATAGATCATAGGTGACATTGTAGAAGTGGGTGAAAAGAGAAACGGATTGAGACTCTCTTGGGTTACCTTCTACAGTTATCTCACTCAGCATGACTTACAAGAGTACTACATGCTTGCCGCTGTTCAAGGGAATATAAAAAGTTTTGTATACAGGTCTATCTAGGTTTTAAAATAGTCTGAACAAGTCTATGCAAATTTTATTTTTCTGGCTATGGTATATACAAATCTAGTCTTTAGAATCAGGTACATCAAGAAAAAAAATAGATAAGTTCTGAGACAGAAGAAATTGATACCTATCACTACCATCTAATCATTGTCTTCCTACCCTGGTCCCAGGGCAGCTTATTTTCACATGCTTCTGTAGGGTAAAAGTAATTGTAAACTCTTGACTAGATTGTTACAATGAGCTGTTACTAAATATCATTTTATTATAAAGTCAAGGGGAAGAGTTACTCTCAGTTCATCACTGAACTTGGAAAGATAAGCCAATCACAGCAGCGAACTACCACAGCTAGAGAGGGCTTAGAATTTTAGTAAGTGCTTTCATTCCACAGGGAATGTACTCCCAATAAAGAAAACCTTCAGTAATTCTCTGAAAAAAAGCATATTTGAAGTAGGAATTTATCTAACTGATACATTCTACTTAGACAAAGCTAATTCCTATCATTGATATATTGAAATGCCCAAAACTCCATGAAGAGTAAAACATTATCTCTGACTTACCTAACTCAAAGCAATCTATGAAAAAAAAAATGTATTACATATAAATTTCAGCTTACCATTTATTAATGAACTGGAAGACATTTTTCAGTTCAAGAATGGTAGTTTTCAATTATATGAAAAATATGACATATAAGAGTGCATGTTCTCTCATTTAAATTATACTATTGGCATTTATTCACACAAACATGAACATCTCACTCATTTGGGGAATATGAATAATAGTGAAGGGGAATATAAGGGAAGGGAGAAGAAATGTGTGGGAGATATCAGAAAGGGACACAGAACATAAAGACTTCTAACTCTGGGAAATGAACTAGGGGTGGTGGAGGGGGAGGAGGGCGGGGGGTGGGGGTGAATGGGCGACGGGCACGGAGGGGGACACTTGACGGGATGAGCACTGGGTGTTATTCTGTATGTTGGTAAATTGAACACCAATAAAAATTAATTTATAAAAAAAAACATGAACATCTAGAAAACATACACAAAAAAGGGCTAAGTCGTTTAATCCAAAAGAAACAAAAGGGATAATCTTTTATTTAAAAAAATCCAATAGAAATAAATACAGATTAAAATCGACACAATAGCTTCCCATTGACGAAAACTATAGGTAGCACTGTAGTTCCGATAGAGGTTTGGATATTTTCCTTAAGCCCGAACTCAGTTATAGACTGGAGTATTGAAGAAATATTACCTAGCTTTATAAAACTTATGGAATAAAGGACTAAGAAAGATGATTTACACATAATGCTTACCATTCCCTAGAGTCTTATTTATGGTCTCTTGTTCATGAGAATTAATTCAGAAAAAATGTATCTGTCATTACCAATTTATCTACATCATCATGCCTTTCATCATTTTGCTTTGGCTAACAAAATCTCCCTAAAGGAATATATACTGGAATATGTATATTTTATGCAATTAGGAATACAGTGAAGTGCTAAAACTATATTTAAAATATAACAGGGTAGTTTGCAAATACTGTGTTGAAATTGTGTAGACAAATTTTGTTTTGCCAAACATTGTATGGACTGGGAGTGACTTTGGGATCAGAGAAACAAAAATATTTGAACTTTTTTAATTGTAGCAAAAAAATAGTCGATTAAAAAATATATAACAAGGTAAAAAAAATTGTAGCCTTATAAGTGACATGTCTAATTTAATAAACCTTTTCTTTGAAATAATATTTTAATATGTGAGTAACAGTTATTATAGGAGTTAATTTATATTCCAATATATAAAATAGATCTTTATATTAAGGAAAATTATTAGAATTTTTGTGTTTCTCTTTTGTATACCTTTAACACATTTACCCTAATATACAAAAATCAGTGTAAAAGTAAAATAAAACACAAGTTAGTTATTCAATATGACCGACTCTGTTTTATGAACAGTGAATTAATTAGTATTAAAAATTGTCCTTGAATATTATCATTTTAATGCACTAAATATTCCTGATTTACTCTCTCCACTTTAAATTGACAATGAGGGGATCCCTGGGTGGCTCAGTGGTTTAGCACCTGCCTTCAGCCCAGGGTGTGATCTTGAGTCCTGGGATCAAGTCCCACATTGGGCTCCCTGCATGGGGCCTGCTTCTCCCTCTGCCTGTGTCTCTGCCTCTCTCTGTGTATCTCTCATGAATAAATAAATAAAATCTTTTTAAAAAATTAAAAAATAAATTGACAATGAATACAAGAATAATCATGATAATAATAAGATAAATATTTGGCAGTATAAGTTCTGTCTTAAAAATGACCATATGCCAAAGCTTTCTATCACTAAATTATTAATTTATCTGGATTGAGAAACACATCTCTGGACTGATACTTATACTCAACTTATTAAAATTACACCTACCTATCCTCAAGGGAAAAAAAAAGAATAGAAAAGAAAAAAAAAGATGGGCAGTTCCAAGGGATAGAGTTGAAAGCTTTATCTTATTGACAGTCTCAGCCAGCATCCATTACAGTTGATCTTTGAGCAACACAGAGGTTAGGGGCACTGACCACCTTGTATGGTCAAAAATCCACATATAACTCTTAACTTTCCCCTAAATTTACTAATGGCCTACAGTTGACCAAAAGTCTTATTGATAACATATATAGTCAATTAATGCATATTTTGAATGTTATATGTATTACACACTGTGTTCTTATAGGAAAATAAGCTGCAGAAAAGAAAATGTTGTTAAGAAAATCATAAAGAAAAGAAAAGAAATAATCTTTACATTATTATACTGTAAAAAATCTGCATATGTGGACCTACACAGTTCAGATCCCTGTGGTTCAAAGGTCGACTGTATATCTCTAAAGTGTAAAATTGAAAAAATTGTTAGAGTCAGAAACTAGTACTCACCTAGGTTACCATCGGATTTATACTTCTATTTGTTCATCTAAAAACATATCTCTCAAAATGTACAGCTGGAAAAAGGATTTAAAAATATCTTCAAATATGCTCAATTCTCTTTGATAAAACTTTAAAAATACTTTTGGAGAAATAACAGAGTAACACATGCTGAAAAATATGACCTTCATGAATTACCTAAATCAAAAACTAAACTTCTATGAGGATCAGCTGAGGAGAGTACAGATCATCAGTCATTGATCTAGAATCAATTCAGAAGACTGCAATAGATGAGATTCCATCAGCTGTGGAAAACTGAGGTAAAAACCACGTATATGTCTGAATATAGGACAATATTCTAGATAAGCCTTAGTTTGGAAAAGGGAAGCAATGTGGAAGACAAATTGAAGTAAGATGAGAGTGATGGTAAGGGGTTCATTTATCAAGATCGTTTTGGCAATCTCCATAGTCAAAGTAAGATGTGAAAGTGAGAGGGGAGTATTTATGGAAGTGTATACAGAAATGCTCTAGACAATAATTACATAGGCTAAAAAGAAGCAAAGAGGAAAACATAAAAAAATACTTTAAAAATAGTAGTATACTATTTCCTTGAGTTTCCAAACAAAATACCATAAACCTGGTGGCTTAATAGAAATATATTGTCCTCAGTATTTTATAAAGCATTACAGAGGCTAAAAATGTATTACAGAGGCTAAAAATGTGAGATCAAGGTGCCAGCAAGGCTGGTTCTGTCTGAGGACTGTTTGAAGGATCTGTTCCATTCCTCTTTCCTAGCTTCTGGTAGTTTGCTAAAAATTTTTGATATTAGTTGGTTTATAGAAGCATCACCTTGATTTCTGCCTTTATTTTCATACTGTGTTCTTCCTGTGTGCATGTCTGCTCAAAAATTTCCCTTTCTATAAGGACTTGAGCCATTGTGGATTAGGGATCCAATTTGCTTCAGGATGACCTCAAAATAATTATATATAATGACCCTATTTTCAAACGAGGTTACATTCTGAGGTTCTGAGGCTTAGGACTTATATATATCAGATTTGGGGATAGAAAATTCAATTCATAGTAAGTGATGAGAAAGGAATCTACTCAAGTGTAATTTGACATAAGTATTTTTCATAACTTTATAAAATGAATAAGGATATGGAACAAACACTTAGGTTAACCCCAAAGCAGGAAGTTCAGGCCATAGAAGAAGAAAATGTGATACACTTCTTATCAAATTCAAATGCAAATATATGTATTTTTGTGGAATAAATTTTTCTGAGTTTGCAGTGAATGTCATGTTAACATGCACAAATTTCAGACTGTTAGAATATGGGATGGGTACTGGAAGGAAGTTTATACATCACTCCAGAAATAAAATAAAAAAGGGAATATTATAAATAACTAAAACGTATATAATGTTTTAATTCTTTAAATCCTTCCTTAAAAAGCAGAGGAAACTGAAAGATGCCTGAGTTGCTCATTTGGTTAAGCATCCGTTGATTTTGGCTCAGGTCATGATCTCAGGGTAATGAGATTGAGTGCCCCCTTGGGCACTCTGCCATTCTCTGCTCATGTGCTCTCTTTCTCTCTCTAAAAAAATAACAACAAAAAAATAAAAGCAGAGGAAATTTAGTTAAACAAAAATCATTTTTTAATTTTTTTTTAAATTTATGATAGTCACAGAGAGAGAGAGAGAGAGAGACATAGGCAGAGGGAGAAGCAGGCTCCATGCACCGGGAGCCCGACGTCGGGCTCGATCCCGAGTCTCCAGGATCCCGCCCTGGGCCAAAGGCAGGCGCTAAACCGCTGCGTTAGTTTGGGTGACATCTAAAAGAACAAGAATTGAAAATTAATGAATGAAAAATGATATATCAAGCAAATGAGGTTATCAAGAAAACAGGTGAATCAATATTAATATCAGACAGAACAGAGTTAAAATTAAAGATCTTACAATATTACCAACGGCAATATTTCATGTTGATTAAATATACAATTTAACAAGAATCATTTGTAAATACTTATATATCAAAATTCATAGCATCAAAATATGTAGAATTAAAAAGTAAGACATGACAAGATAAATGGAATAAAAGAAAATTCAATAATTAACTTTTCAGTAGAAAAACACTTAAGGAGGGCACCTGGGTGACTCAAGTGATCATCTCAAGGTCATGGGATTGAGCCCTGCATCTCCCTGCTGGATGGGGAGTCTGCTTGGAATTCTTTCCCATTCTTTCACTCTGCTCCTTCCCTCCATGCTCTCTCTCTCTCTCTCTCAAATAAATAAATAAATCTTTAAAAAACATTTAATTATATAGCATGTTTGAATAATAAAATTTTCAAGCTTGATCAAATAAATCTATTGAAATTTACCAACAACCAGAGAATACATAAAATTTCTGGGAGTATAGGCTGCCTTGCATGAGCAATCCTTCAAAGAAAAAAGATGCACTAGTTATCAAAATGAGGGAATGAGTCAGTTGTCTAGGTTCATGATGTCCAAGGGACTCTGGAGATTCAAGATTTCCAGGCATATCAATCCAGTAATTATCATCTGGTGTCTTAGTCTTTAATAATCAAAACCCAGACCTTGATAGATCAAGCTATTTTCATTGAGAATTCACCTTCTTTGAACTTGGATACTTACCATTCAGTCCTTAGTCTGATCTCCATCTTTCTCTTGATTCAACATCTGTGGAAGTTACATTAAAAAAAAAAAAAAACATCAGGATTGGGCAGAAAGAGAAAATGCAATTCCAGTGAAGTCCTCAGCTATCCCAAGGGGAGGCTCTGGAAATGAAATGACCCTTCAAAATTATCCAGAAATGAGAAAATTCCTGCATGAATCATCATTGGCTTCAAGCCAACCTGGGAAAGTAGGTGTAAACAGGTGTCATGAGGAAGCACTCTGGATTATTTTAAAATTTTATAATTCTCTTGTGTATTCCTGGTCTTTAAAAAAGTGGGTATCTTTTCACGATATATTTTGTAATAGAAAAAAATATCTACTTATGTGTATAAAACATGCCCAGGGGATCCCTTGGTGGCGCAGAGGTTTAGCGCCTGCCTTTGGCCCAGGGCACGATCCTGGAGACCCGGGATCAAATCCCACGTCGGGCTCCCGGTGCATGGAGCCTGCTTCTCCCTCTGCCTGTGTTTCTGCCTCTCTCTCTCTCTCTCTCTCTCTCTGTGACTATCATAAATAAATAAGAATTTTTAAAAAATGCCCAGAATTTCAAAAAGGGTCTTAAACATATATATTAGAACAAACTGAAGAGTTGTCACATTTTTGATTTAGCAATAAGTGCTATAATTAGCCAGCAGAATATTTTTGAGATTTGTTCTTCTTAAAAAAAATTCCATGCACTAAAATTTATAATTCTCTGATTTAATGACAATTCTATTTTGGAGATTAGACAATTAAAATATTCTGTTAAATATTTTAACATATGCAACAGTAAAATTCTGATAATTTTACCTAACAAGATATTCTGAAATGTTTAATAAGCTAAAGGAGTAACAAAATCATTAACGTCTAAAACTTTTAGAATAAAGTCATTTATGATTTCAGAACATTTTTAAAAGAGATCAATACAGTTTTGACCATTTCCTACGGTGTCACTTAGAAAAGTGATGTCAAATTCTGGCATGGAAGAGAATTAATTTTTCCCCATCTCAACACACAACCAGTTCCCCAACTTTACTTTGCTTTCCTGATTCAGCAAAGATCAAATTTAAGGCTATTTTAAGTACTGTTATTACTGGAGTGACAGAAAATAGGATGAAAAGGCTAACTAACTAGGGACACATAGTTAGCAAAGGTACAATTTTAAATTGATGATTTTCTAGAAGAGAAAAAAGAAAAATAAAATGATAGGTCCATTCCAGCTTTTACTTTTTGTTGAACTAAAATCACTAGTTTCAAGTATCTTAAGCACACTTAATTTAAAAGTGAAAAAAAAAAGTCAAGTAAGCATAAAAATAAAGGTTGTTCAATTGATTTCAACTTATTTTTGTGTAATACTTTTTCAATAAATATCTTAATTTTATACAGATATGACTTTAATAGCATTTTATTTTTAATTCACCTGGTCATATAACTGTCTTATTTTATTTTATTATTTTATTTTATTTTATTTTATTATTTTACTTTATTTATATTTAAATTCAATTAATTAGCATATAGTGTATTATTAGTTTCAGAAGTAGAGTTGAGTGAATCATCAGTCTAACACCCAGTGATCATTACATCATGTGCCTCCCTTAATGCCCACCACCAGTTACCCCATCCCTCCACCCACCACCTCCCCTTCAGCAACTCTCAGTTTGTTTCCCAGAGTTAAGAAAGAGTTTCTTTCTTGTTTTCCTCTCAATTTTTCCCCATTCAGTTTTCTATCCTTCCCTTGCACAAATTCTTATATTCCTCTATGAGTGAAATCACATGATAATCATCTTTCTCTGAGTGACTTATTTTGCTTAGCATATACCATCCGGCTCCATCCACGTTGATGTACATGGTAGGTATTCATCCTTTTTGATGGCTGAGGAATATTCCATTGTATATATACCGCATCTTTTCTTTATCCATTCATCTGTTGAAGGACATCTTGGGTTCTTCCACAGTTTGGCCATTGTGGACATTGTTACTATGAACATTGGGGTGCAGGTGCCCCTTCATTTCACTCGTATAATGGTTTTAAATAGAAGTATTTATAAATTGCATACCACATTTATTACATTTATTATTCATCTATATCTAATTTCTCTATATTTTCTTTTAAACCACTTTATTGTTTTTCTGTGTCCATTTAATTATAGTATGTACTAATTTTCATAAAAAGAGATTGCTTAGCTATGAAATCTTGTCTTTTTTAACATTTGGAAAATATGCATATAAAAGGATATGAATCCCAAACTTATATTTCTGATTTCTTTTATATTCAATTATTATTATATTCATTAATTATATTCAAGTATGTTTTCTTCACAGAATTTAGTATAAAATGAATGTATTTGTTTTAATGCTAATTGAATTCCTAAGAAATCCATAATCATTTTGTCAGAGAAGGTGTATTATTTAAAAGACATTAAAGGCATTCAAATTGGCAAAGAAGAAGTCAAACTCTCCCTCTTCGCCGATGACATGATACTCTACATAGAAAACCCAAAAGCCTCCACCCCAAGATTGCTAGAACTCATACAGCAATTTGGTAGCGTGGCAGGATACAAAATCAATGCCCAGAAATCAATGGCATTCCTA
Source organism: Nyctereutes procyonoides (assembly GCF_905146905.1). Classification (NCBI taxonomy): domain Eukaryota; kingdom Metazoa; phylum Chordata; class Mammalia; order Carnivora; family Canidae; genus Nyctereutes; species Nyctereutes procyonoides. The sequence continues at coordinate 3,278,105 of NW_026575130.1, forward strand.
TACACTAACAATGAGACTGAAGAAAGAGAAATTAAGGAGTCAATCCCATTTACAATTGCACCCAAAAGCATAAGATACCTAGGAATAAACCTAACCAAAGAGGTAAAGGATCTATACCCTAAAAACTATAGAACACTTCTGAAAGAAATTGAGGAAGACACAAAGAGATGGAAAAATATTCCATGCTCATGGATTGGCAGAATTAATATTGTGAAAATGTCAATGTTACCCAGGGCAATTTACACGTTCAATGCAATCCCTATCAAAATAGCATGGACTTTCTTCAGAGAGTTAGAACAAATTATTTTAAGATTTGTGTGGAATCAGAAAAGACCCCGAATAGCCAGGGGAATTTTAAAAAGGAAAACCATATCTGGGGGCATCACAATGCCAGATTTCAGGTTGTACTACAAAGCTGTGGTCATCAAGACAGTGTGGTACTGGCACAAAAACAGACACATAGACCAATGGAACAGAATAGAGAACCCAGAAATGGACCCTGAACTTTATGGTCAACTAATATTCGACAAAGGAGGAAAGACGATCCACTGGAAGAAAGACAGTCTCTTCAATAAATGGTGCTGGGAAAATTGGTCATCCACATGCAGAAGAATGAAACTAGACCACTCTCTTGCACCATACACAAAGATAAACTCAAAATGGATGAAAGATTTAAATGTGAGACAAGACTCCATAAAAATCCTAGAGGAGAACACAGGCAACACCCTTTTTGAACTTGGCCACAGTAACTTCTTGCAAGATACATCCACAAAAGCAAAAGAAACAAAAGCAAAAATGAACTATTGGGACTTCATCAAGATAAGAAGCTTTTGCACAGCAAAGGATACAGTCAACAAAACTCAAAGACAACCACAGAATGGGAGAAGATATTTGCAAATGACGTATCAGATAAAGGGCTAGTTTCCATGATCTATAAAGAACTTATTAAACTCAACACCAAAGAAACAAACAATCCAATCATGAAATGGGCAAAAGACATGAAGAGAAATCTCACAGAGGAAGACATAGACATGGCCAACATGCACATGAGAAAATGCTCTGCATCACTTGCCATCAGGGAAATACAAATCAAAACCATAATGAGATACCACCTCACACCAGTGAGAATGGGAAAATTAACAAGGCAGGAAACCACAAATGTTGGAGAGGATGCGGAGAAAAGGGAACCCTCTTACACTGTTGGTGGGAATGTGAACTGGTGCAGCCACTCTGGAAAACTGCGTGGAGGTTCCTCAAAGAATTAAAAATAGACCTGCCCTATGACCCAGCAATTGCACTGTTAGGGATTTACCCCAAAGATTCAGATGCAATGAAACGCCGGGACACCTGCACCCCGATGTTTCTAGCAGCCATGTCCACAATAGCCAAACTGTGGAAGGAGCCTCGGTGTCCATCGAAAGATGAATGGATAAAGAAGATGTGGTCTATGTATACAATGGAATATTCCTCAGCCATTAGAAACGACAAATACCCACCATTTGCTTCAACGTGGATGAAACTGGAGGGTATTATGCTGAGTGAAGTAAGTCAATCGGAGAAGGACAAACAGTGTATGTTCTCATTCATTTGGGGAATATGAATAATAGTGAAGGGGAATATAAGGGAAGGGAGAAGAAATGTGTGGGAGATATCAGAAAGGGACACAGAACATAAAGACTTCTAACTCTGGGAAATGAACTAGGGGTGGTGGAAGGGGAGGAGGGCGGGGGGTGGGGGTGAATGGGTGACGGGCACGGAGGGGGACACTTGACGGGATGAGCACTGGGTGTTATTCTGTATGTTGGTAAATTGAACACCAATAAAAATTAATTTATTAAAAAAAAGAAATAAAATATTTTAAAAAAAAGATATTCCATATGTTTGCTGTTTCTCAATTGTTTTATTTTTCTTATTTTAAGTTAGTGTTTATTTTAACATGTTTTTCTCATTTTTAGAGTTCATTCCTAATTTTAGATTTAAATAAAAAACCTCACAGTCTTTACCTAAGTAATCCAACTTTGACCATCTTCCTAACTTTTAGAACATCATACTTGTATCCAAATAGAAATATAATTTTCCACAATTGCTAATTCAAAAAATGATTTATCTTTTTTTTACTCCCAGAACACTCTAAAGAAAAGTCTTTCCTTGGTATTAGATTTAACCTAAGAAGTTCTTGTTTTAATAATATTGTTTATTTGGCCTAGTTTTTTAATATTCTTAAATTTTTCAATACAGTTTTGTTTTTTACCTCACATTTCATCATACTCTTTAATCCCTACACTTATATGAAATGTGCATCCTTAAACATTTCTTTCTCCCCAATATTTTTCTTTAACCTCTATGATTTTATCTGAAGGTTACTACCTTCTCTTTGTTCCAATTACCCTTTGCAAAATCACTATAGATAAAATACTAATTTGTTTCATTATCTTACTATTTTCTCATCAATTTGTCTTTAGTTACAATAACATTTTTCTTACTCACTTTGCTCATGCTATATTATCTTTTTTTAAAAAAAATCCACATCTTTCAGTAAGTAATTCTTTAGCTTTGTATATGAGAGCATATTTTTTAAATATGGAAAAGTATATAACTACTTACAAAGAAATTGTGCATAGGGGAATAAAAAGACATACATTAGAATGTTTATTGCCATATCATGTCTAGTAGCACAAAGTTGAGGTTAACCTACCTGCTTGTTGTGGATAATGATGAAGCACTTTATATCTATGCTTTTGACAGGATATTATGTAGTAATCAGAAGGAAGGAACATTTGTTCATATCAAAATAAAAGCAGATAATAAAAATAAAATTTGGAAAAAATAAACAGGAATTACTTTATGTCAAATTATTATTTACACAACAAATTATTATTTACACTGTAAGTACACAGATTGGTTTTTTTGAAAATATAAGTGTGTATGTGTGTATGTAAAGATATCTGAGAAGGGATGTGTGTATATATGCATTTGCACATGTGCAAAGCTAAATAATCAAATATTGTACTCAAAGAAGATACATTACACACAAAGGATAGAATACTGGTGGTGATTAAGGATTGGGATTAGAAGTAAAAGTAAAACAGTTTTTAAGACAATAATAATAGCCCCAGGTGTTTCTTCAACTCAATGTTTTTTTTTTCAGAATACTAAAACTAGTACATAAAAATTCAAAATATATTTCATTTTGTCTTCATGCTTTGCTTGGGAATCTACCTTTGATAGCATGCTGGTGTCTTATATATATCATAACTCCTTTTAAAATCTCCCTCTTCCTTCTCCTTTTTACATTTTTAATTTTTTTTCTTCCTTCTCATATAGGCACTAGTCCAAATTAAAAAAAAATGTGTCCACATCTTTTGTTCCCTATATCCTCTTCATTGTGAATGTTTGCATATTTGGCCAAAACATGTGCCAAATATTGACACGTTCTTGAAAACTTTACATATTTTTTAAACTAAATTTTATTTTTAACGATGATTATAGATTCACATGTAGTTATAAGAAATACCATACCCTTTACCTGGTTTCCCCTAAGAAAGTATCACATCTAGAATATTGACATTGACACAATTTGGATGTAGAATATTTCCTTTACCAAAAGGATCCCTCCTGCTACCCTTTTCCTTTTGTTTGTTTGTTTGTTTGTTTGTTTGTTTTAGAGAAAAAAGTTGGTAGGGGGAGAGGGAGAGAGAGAATCCCAAGCAGTCTCCACACTCAGCCCAAAGATGGACCTAGGGTTCAATCTCACAACTGTGAGGTCATGACACGAGCTGAAATCACAAGTAGGACACTTAACTGACGGAGCCATCCAGGCGCACCCCTTCCTGTTAATCTTTTATAGTCATACCCAGTTTCTACCTATACCCTTTCTTTAATTTCTGACAACCATCAATCTATTTTCATTGTTGTAATTTTTTCCTTTCAGGAATATTTTATAAATGAGATCATTCACAATTGCCTTTTTCTTCTCTTGGCATAAGGCTCTAGAAATTCATCTGAGTTATTCTGTATATCAGTAGCTCATTCTCTTCCATTGCTCAGCAATATTCCATGGTAAAGATGTACCACACTCAGTTTAGCCATTCACTGACAGACATTTTTGTTGTTTCCAGCCTTTGGCTATTACCAAAATTAATGAAAAATCATCTCCCAAGCAGATGAAAAATCTGTACAGAAGTGGCTATAAATGTTTATGTGCAGGTTTTGTACAAACATACATCTTCATTTTAGAATAAAGACATGCTTAAGAGTGCTAAGAACAACTTTTAAAAATTGGATGTGTTCTCTCCATTGTCTTCACCCCACTTTTAGGGAATTTTACCATATATACAGTGTCTGAGCAAATAGCTCTTACTCTGCCCTCTCCACTTATCCATCATTTCTTAAAACATTAAGTTCTTTTTCTATTTTGGGGGAAGCACAAGTATGCCCTTAGGCTTCAAAACTAAAACACTTATATGGCAGCATTTTTAATTATGTTCTGCCTGTGGCTTATCTGAGGATCCATTGTTTATTTGAACGAAAGTTCCTCAGTGGGGAGTTCTCTTATTCCTCCATAACCAATTCCATTTGGCAATAGCATTCCATTTTTATACCAAATTTGTCTGATACTCTCATTGAACTTCTTTAAGGATATTTCAACCAGAAAACACATGGCAAATTATTTTTTCTTTACCTGAGGGGAAAAAATGAAATATCTTTCAGTCTCACCATATAATTCATTTTTTCAAAAGGTCCTCAAATAATCTTAACTTTATTCTGATGTTGTTTTAACCATGATTTAAATCACAGTATCCTGTAGTCATCCTTATTGTATATTATCTAAGTATCTAACTATACAATCTCTTCTTGAACAGAAACTCTCAGTGTTTGTCAACCGGACCCCTACAAAACCTTACCTTCTGATGGCATTGTTTTCCTCCCTGCTATAAATGAGAAATACAGATTTGCGTATTTTGTTTTGCCTCAATCTTCATGTTATATAAGAGCAAAGAGAACAATACTGGTAGACATTTCCTTTGTTTTTATTAATTCTCCCAGTATTTTTTTCCTTTCATTGTTCCAGAATTATTTAACATGTTTAGATCCTCAATTCTCTTAATCATTCTATTTTGCATTTGACCACTGTCATTTCTTAACACACTGTTTAAGGGAAAGGGATGAATTTGTTTCATACTTTCATACTTCTGTTTCTCAAAGATTTTATTCTCATTTTGCACTATATAGTCTTTATCATGCTGTAGGATGATTCTCCTCTTCACTACTTTTGCACTTTAATGGGGGAGCATCAGTAGCAACCCATGGGTAACAGGACTGGTGTTTCCTCAAATACATCTGTCACAAGTGAAGTTGGTTTGAGTGCCATAATAATCTTTGGAGATTCCTGGTTGAAATCACACCACTGTGTTTGATCAGTGAGAACATTAGAATACATGAGGGAAAATACTTTTATTTAGTACTAAAATATATTAGACTTCTGTTAACTGTTTTTTGGATACATTATTTCAATGAATTATCATTAAAGTCCTTAATATAACCAGTTAAAACCCTTAATATAACCAATACACAAAAAATGGAGATATTTCTTTCTGAGTATCTCATATTTGGATTGTTTAAATTTAGAACCTTTCTTCAATCTGATTTACAAAGATCTACTTCAATGTTAAGGTTTAACTTTAAAACCATAGTCAAGAAAAAATAGCCAAAAATACATTATTATTTTAACATAACTTAGAGAAGTATACTGCTAAATATAGAGTACCATAATCACTTCCAGGTTTTGAAAATCAATAATAAGGAGCAAATAGAGAAATGTAGGTAAAAGGAGATGTAACTTACTTCATGAAGAGTATCCCAGGTTTCTTAACAAGAGTAAGAAATTTACAGAGATTAGTTACATATTACTGAACATACAACTTACTTAATGGATATTATTTGTAATAATGTATATTACTTCATAATGGACATTATATGACATTTATATACATAAATGTATGTACATGAATATGTGTTTAGCACAGTAATGTATCTTAATTCATTATCACAGAATTGCCAGTTCTATCATTCTTTTGTGAAATGCATTACAGATCAGTAAACAGCAAAATTTCCATTGAGAAGCCATATAATTTTCTTGTTTTCATTCCTCAATTTCACTTCCAGATGACCTTACTTACTTAGGTTAAGCTAAAAGCTTAGTGAATTATGTTCATTTTACTTGAAAATATGGAAGTAGTAGATGTTAAGTTATTCTGATGTTTATGTAAGTTTATTAATAATGATTTCCATTACCCTACCAAAATAGACTATTCATGGAATTTGTAGAATGATCTGGAATTTAGACTAAAAAATAGCACAAGTTATTAGTCCTCATTGATCAAGAATGAAATTATTGAACTAAATTTAGCAATACTTCTTATGGACATCACAGATATGAAATTTTAGTTAGGTGAGAATCAGCATAAGCAGTAAAAAGCTGAGCCCCTGGAATTAGCCAGTCTATATTATACTTTGGTCTTTTACTGTATTATAAAACTGACAAGCTCTTTTACTGCTTTCAATACCCAGAACAACCTTATTCTCACAACATGTTGACATGCACAGGTGGAAGATATAGGGACCTTGCTTGAAAAAGCAAGATTCTCTAAGTGACATACGCAAGCGAAACATATTGGCTTTAGTGCACCACGGTTTTGCAAGAACAAGCAATTAAGCATTCGTAGACTGTGCACCTGTGGCAATGCCAGTTCCAAATTCATTAAGCAGGCATCTGTGTTCAGAATAAGGTCTGTTGATTTTGTATTTGCTAACATGAAAACCAAAGCTAATTTATACATTGCTACAGTAAATTATAGAAGAAGAGATTACCACTTAAAGCAGCTTTAATTGCCAATGTTTTATCGTTGTTATTATGTTGTTTTTGTTTTTCCATGGTCCATAGAGAACTTTGTACATTTAAGTGATCTATTTGTGAGAAGATTTCATCCTTCCAATATAATATTCAAAGTCTTTTTAGCAAGAATAACTAATCATATTGGGACCTTTGAAAATCAGATTAAAGTCATAAAATCTCTCCTCAGAAAGTCCATGTAAACTCAATATTTTTCATATATTTCAACAAGTATTAGCTAATAGCCTTTTTTTTTAAAGTCACTGGGTGGGGAAGGCTTAAGGTAGAAGCTTATTTGTTTCTCACCCAGTAGTCTAATCTAAGAGGAGTAGATGGGCTGTGCATAAGATTCCATTATTTTGCTTCATCACTTTAAGCTAGTTTTTATTGCATATGGTCAAAATACAGCCACTGCCATGTATGTATTTCAAATAGAAAGAAGAGAAGGAAGATTTCATTATTTTTATGGCTGAGTAATGTTCCATTGTGTATATATATAACAACTTCTTTATCCATTCATCTATCAGTGGACACTTGGGCTGCTTCCATATTTTGGCTAATGTAAATACTGCTACAATGAACATAGGGGTGCATGTATCTTTTCAAATTAGTGTTTTTATTTTCTTTGGCTAAATACTAAATAATGGAATTACTGGATCATATATTATTTTTAATTTTTCTAGAAACTTAGAGGGCAATAGGCTAAGTGAAATAAATCAGACAGAAAAAGGCAAATAATATGATTTCATTTCTATGAAGAATCTAAAAAAAACAAAAAAGAGCAAAAAATAAAAACAGAAATATTCATAAATACAGAGAACAAACTGCCAGAGGTGAAGAGGGTAGGAATTATTGAATTAGGTAAAAGGCATTAAGAGGTATAAATGCTTCCAGTTATAAAATAAGTCACAGAGCTGGGAAAAAAGGCAGGGAGAAAACATGGTGCATGAGCAATCGCATTTGAATAATTTTTTAATCAGTAGGGCCTATGTAATTTTCATTACAACACAATTGATCGGTACCTATGGCAGACTTGCCCCTTACTGTAGGAGTAGCTAAGAAATAAAATCCATTGCTGAGCAACCATTTATACAGCCAAACACAGAAAAGAGGAGCACATTATTAATAACTACCTGCCATAATTGTATTCATTGAACTCTGGTTCAATGGGCAGTTTTCAAGGACATAAATACCTTAATGTTTCCTGAAAATATGTACAGATATGTGTGAAAAGTTTAATCTGATTCTTAAAGGAGCTTCCTGCCCTCCAAATTTTTAAGAAGACACTCCTTCCATTGTATCTTTATCATCTGGTTGTTAATATCAAAATATTGGAAATAATTCTTGATATTTCTCACTCATACAATCCCTATCTCCAGTTCACATATTCTCATAAAAGTTCTTCCACCACATACATTCTTAATTTAGTCACTTTCATGAGTTTCCAGTGTTGTCAACTGTAATCAAAGCCATCAAGGTAAAGATACCCTTTCTCATCCCTGGTTGTTCTTTTTTGTTCTTTTCTTATCTCTTCCAAAGATAAAGACAATTTATGTTTTTAATATAAAAAATAGGAGTATATGACTTCCAAACTTAAATGTTTATTAATTTACTTTTCGTTTTTTAGATCATATTTTAAATGTATCAGTGTGATATGAAAGATCATGCATTCATGGCCATTGTATCTCTAACATAACTTTATACAAAACCTCTCTGTTCTTCATCCTTCAGGCTGTGCAATCTGTTCTTTAAACACATAACCCACTTCCCAACTGAGAGTTGTTGAAAATGCATTTGCTTTTACCTTGCATGTTTTCCTCTCGCTGCTGAAACTTTTAAAATACTTTAATGAAAATTACTTTGAAAATATTTCAATTGATAATTAGCATGTGTATTCAGACTTCTAAAAAGGACATTATAGCACTGGGTGTTATTCTATACGTTGGCAAATTGAACACCAATAAAAAATAAATTAAAAAAAAAGAAAAAGAAAAAAAGAAAAAGAAATAAAATAAATAAATAAAATAAAATAAAAAGGACATTATATATTTCTCTGCTTAAGTTAATTTATTTGAATTTGTATTTATCTAGGTTTTATCTTTATTATTTATACATAATATCTATATTGCCTAGCTAATAAAAATAAGGAAATGACCTAATTTTTATTACCTAGACTGTAATGGGTTAAGCCTCTGCAATAAAAATTATAGACAAAGTAATGTAATATCATAATTTTTCTTATTTTAAGTCTAAATATAGGAACACATTCAAGTTCCAAATCTGTATATACTCTAAAAATATTAAATTCATATAAAGCAAAACTTGATAAAACTAAAAGATTATAAAAAATACACAAACATAAGTCACAGAATTTCATCTTTCTTTCCTTAGAAACTGAAAAAGACCTAAAAGATATAAATGAGCTAATCAGACCCAAATTATAAAATGGGAAATTAAATAAATGAAATATGAAAATATCTTGATATATTCTCAAAAATATCTTGAGAGATTCCTATGTGTGGAATCAACTTACCTATGGTATAATCAGTATAGCTATAATAAGAAAATTATGTCTTCTCAATTATAAGTGTTGAAGCAATTGGATACTTCAGGGAAAAAATTGGATTCCTAAATCACAACACTTACAAATAAGAATTTATTTGGATTGTGACTATAAATGTAACAGAGCAATAAACTTTAAGAAACAAACATAAAATAGAATCATTATGACAGATGGTAAGCAAAAATTTCTCAAATAGAACACAAAAACACTAACCCTAAAAGGAAAAATTATAACATTGATTGTATTACTGATTAGATCTCCTGGTCATCAAATGTTCGATTGATATAGTAAAAAAAAACAAAACAAAACAAAACAAAAAACCCAAACAAACAAACAAACAAAAACCTCAGAGATGATGCTGGTATCTGGCAAAGGACTTATTTCCATAATAATAATACACAAAGAATTCCTAAACATTAATAAGACAAAGCAACAGTAGTAAAAAAAAAAAAGGCTGAAAAACTTAGTAGGTGATTCACATTAGAGAGGATATCTAAATAGCTAAATAATGCATAAAAAGACATTGCATTAGTCAACAGGGAGATGCAAATTAAAGTCACAATGATATACAACTACACATTTGTCGGAATGGTAAATAATAATACCAAGTATTACTGAGAATGTATAACAACTTTAAGTCTCTTATATGCTGGTTGGAGAGTAAAGAGATAAAAACAGAACTAATTATGCTATGATCCAGCAATTCTATCTCTAGTCATATATTTTGTGTGCAGAAATACACACATATTCACTAAAATCAATTATAAGAATGTTCATAGTGGAATATTCAGAATTGACAAAACAATGAGAATGAACAAACTAGAACTCCATACAGTGATAACAGTTATTACCTACAAATATAATGTTGAAGAAAAGATATAAAACACAAAGCATATCAAATGTTCAAAAATCACTCAACTAAAGTCCTAAAACAGTTCGATAATGTTAGAAATCAGAAATAGTGGTTACCTTGGGAGACATAGTGATCGGAAGAGGTACAAGGGCATTTCTGGAGTTCTGGTGATGTTGATTTATTAATTTGAGTGCTCATGACTTGTGTTCAGTTTGTGAAAATGCATCCAGTTGTATGTTTATGATTTCTGTATTTTTAATTTGTTAGAAATTTTACAAAGAACATATTGCAATATGTTAAAAGTGACCAAATGATAAAATGGTGTTATTAGTTGGCTTCAACATATGCGATTTAGATATAACTGCTATATTTAAAACTGTGACTAAAATAATCTATCTTGCAATTCAAAGAAAGGAATCCAGAAAATATCTTTAGATTTCAATCTAGATATTGTATAGCTGATACTATTATATCACCAATCTGTTCATGATATGATGTTAATACATTTTCCATAGTAGATTCAATTTGTTCTGCCAAGCTACAAAATAAGCTAATCAATGTCAAATAACCAGCAGCCAAATGGGATTATCTTTGAATGAGTTTTGCCAAAAAAAAAAAACTGTTTGAATTGAGCCAAAAATAATATTATTACTAAATCAGAGATCCAAATTTATGCCGCAGTAGACTGCAAATTAGCTCTGTCTCAGTAAGACATGAGAGAAACACAGCATTGTTAAACTGACATGAAAAAAAGAATAAGTTTAAGAAATCTCCTAATTCAAAATTAATTGCTGTTGATTACTTCAGGAATTGAAGTTCAAGAAAGAAAAATAGCTAGAAGGAGAGATGTTAAAAAGTAAAATTATAAAAAAGAAATCCTGGACTTAGTCATATGCCTAAAATTCTACGGGGTACAAATTCCCTAAGTGTAACTTGAAGCATGTGCAAAATGTGCAGATTAATATATATTCTGTGAACAAATTTCAAAGTAAACCGAAAACCTGTATCAGAAGGAACAAATTACAATATTATAGAACTAAGAAAAAATTAGAGAATTTCTCATAAAGTAAAACACTAAGGCTTTAGAAAAGAGAGCACATCAAAATGTGGCATACTGGATACGAGAGATAAAGGTAAGAAGATAATCACAAAAAATATGGAAATCTAGTTGAGATAAAATCATAGATATGCCATCGAATATGCCAAGTAAAATGAAAATATCAGTGAAATGAAAAGCCTACAAAGAAGGCTTTACTAGCAATAGCTAGTTGTCATATCTGCCAACTGGAATCAGACAAAAGATGGATATGTTTGAAACATCTTCTGAATAAAAATACTACTCAAATAATGATATACATATATATATATATATATCATAATTTTTGGTTAAAATGAAAGTAAGAAATGACAATAAGAACAGAGATGAACATACTTCCTTGCTTGGAGTATATTTATATCAATAAACAGTTGGACTTATAAATTCACTAATTATTGAAAGATTGTGTTTAAAATCTATTGAGCTACTGATTAATAACCATATTTCTATTTATTCATATGGAACTTTTCATATGGAATCTAAGAAGAGATTTTCATTGAATTTAAGGTAATATTCTAATATTAGAGATTTTATTGTATTCAATTTATGCAAAATAAAATGACAATGTAGGGGAAAAAGGAATTTTATTATATTTGATAGATCTGGGGAGTAGACACATTTTATCTCTGAAATCAGAAACATTAAATACCACTCAATGCACATTTGTACTGTGAGTGTGTTAAACAGATTTTTTAATATATTAATGAGAGTATTAGGAAAGAACCTTCATAAAACACAGTTAAATTCCATTTGAACATATTTATATTTTAACAGAGATGATATTAGTCTTTTACAAAACATATCAATTAGAAAAATAATTTTAATGTAATATAAAATAACATAAAATATAATATCCATTACTTTGATAAAAAATTATATGCATATGTGCACATACACATACACACAAACTATGCATGTGAAGTGGGAGAAAAAGAGAAAACTTACACTGAGAAAAATACAGTCTTATAAAAAATTTTCTTTCACTTTTGTCTTTTTGCATATATTTAATGTTTAGTTAATAAGTTAATAAATGCAAAACTTTTATAAATTCAGTAAATATTAAAATCAGCCTATTTCATTAACTTATTAAATAAAAGGGAATATGGGGAAAGCAGGAAGAAAACGAAGTTAACCAATTTATAGAAAACCGAAAAAAAATATACGATATAAAATAGACTATAACAAGAATTTCAAAGCAATGAACTGAAAGACAATAAAGTGTTATGAATGTATTTTGGATAGCATGTTCATCATGATTATAAATGTAGCATAAATTAACATTCCTCAAAATATTTCTGCTTATGTAAAAGAGAGCCATGGGCAATAGTTAATACCTATTTTATGTGATTTTTAAAGTTCTTAGAACACTTTTAAATGTGTACATTTTTAGCCACTTTAAAATGAAATGCCTAAACTTTCTTCAGGCAACAAATCATTTTAAAGCTGTGTGCTAGTCATAATTGCTTTGAAATAACCCCCCATCCCAAAACTCATTAAGCTTCAGTAACTTTTTATCTCCAAGCAAAGCTTGCAGCAACAATTTCCAGTGCTTTTTTCTCTAATCCAGATTGTCCTCTGAGTAGACCATGTTAATGTAAGCCAGAGTTTATAGAATATATTGAAATATTTGGATACACAATTTGAGAGTAGGAACTAGAGGTAATAAAATTTTTCTATATAATAGTGAAGTAGGTACTTGAAACTAGGGAATAAAGATGAAGATGTGAATACATACACACAGATTTGTGTGTGTGTGTATGTGTGTGTGTGTGTATGTGTGTGACAGAGAGAGATTTTAAGATATTGACTCATGTGACTGTATAGGCTTGGTGAGTCCATAACCTGATGGGGGAGCCCAGTAGGCTGGAGATTCAAGTAAGATTTGAAATTTAAATTCAAAGGCAATATGCTTGAATACCTTTTTTCTCTGGGTGGTGGTGGTGGGGTTTTTCTTATATTAAGGCTCTCAAATAATTGGCTGAAGTCTAGCCCTGTTAAGGAGGGAAATGTGTTTACTCAAATTCTACAGATATAAATTTGAATTTCATCGCAAAAAATTTTCACAAAGAGATCCAGAATAATGTTTGATCAAATATCTGGGGACCATGGCCCAGCCAGGTTGCACATAAAATTAGCCATCACACTGATGGAGAACCAAGGTCAGTGAGTCCAAGTACTGAAAGACAAGGGGTCAGAGAGTGATACAGACTGTTGGGTGGGCAGCCAATGAAGAATTTTGGAGATGGTAAATATCTAATCTAGGCCTTTTGGTTTTGGATTTTTTTCTTGAATACCTTCCTCTACTTCTACTATGTAGTCATGAGAAAGAGCAACTTTTTTCACTAATATATTTAGTGAATGGTGAAGAATCTAATTAGGGAAGCCTACCTTTGTCAGTCCGTGGTAAAATGTGTGATAGATATAGCTTTCCACTAAAATAAGTTTGCAGGTGAACTTGGTTGTTCAGCTACAATATCTATCTTAGATTCTCACTGATGGTTGTGGTCATGCATTTAAGGTCTTTCCAAAGGATGCAAACCATTCATAACTACCATCTTTAAGAGAAAATGTATGTATACTTCATGTTTTCTTTCCCCTTCCTGACAATAGTAATCATTTTTTTAATAAATTAATTTTTATTGGTGTTCAATTTACCAACATACAGAATAACACCCAGTGCTCATCCCGTCAAGTGTCCCCCTCAGTGCCCGTCACCCATTCACCCCCACCCCCCGCCCTCCTCCCCCTCCACCACCTCTAGTTCGTTTCCCAGAGTTAGGAGTCTTTATGTTCTGTGTCCCTTTCTGATATTTCCCACACATTTCTTCTCCCTTCCCTTATATTCCCTTTCACTATTATTCATATTCCCCAAATGAATGAGAACATACACTGTTTGTCTTTCTCCAATTGACTTATTTCATCAAGATAAGAAGCTTTTGCACAGCAAAGGATACAGTCAACAGAACTAAAAGACAACCTACAGAATGGGAGAAGATATTTGCAAATGACGTATCAGATAAAGGGCTAGTTTCCAAGATCTATAAAGAACTTATTAAACTCAACACCAAAGAAACAAACAATCCAATCATGAAATGGGCAAAAGACATGAAGAGAAATCTCACAGAGGAAGACATAGACATGGCCAACATGCACATGAGAAAATGCTCTGCATCACTTGCCATCAGGGAAATACAAATCAAAACCACAATGAGATACCACCTCACACCAGTGAGAATGGGGAAAATTAACAAGGCAGGAAACCACAAATGTTGGAGAGGATGCGGAGAAAAGGGAACCCTCTTACACTGTTGGTGGGAATGTGAACTGGTGCAGCCACTCTGGAAAACTGTGTGGAGGTTCCTCAAAGAGTTAAAAATAGACCTGCCCTACGACCCAGCAATTGCACTGTTAGGGATTTACCCCAAAGATTCAGATGCAATGAAACGCCGGGACACCTGCACCCCGATGTTTCTAGCAGCAATGTCCACAATAGCCAAACTTGGAAGGAGCCTCGGTGTCCATCGAAAGATGAATGGATACAGAAGAAGTGGTTCATGTATACAATGGAATATTACTCAGCCATTAGAAACGACAAATACCCACCATTTCCTTCAACGTGGATGGGACTGGAGGGTATTATGCTGAGTGACAATAGTAATCATATACGTGTAAGTCATGTTCAGTCACACAATGACACCAATACTTTCAAACTTTTTGGTTCCTTTCACACTTAAAAATCGAGGGCTTCAAGAGCTTGTATTTATGTGGGTAATATCTTCTGCATTTTTAGAAATAAAAACTGAGAAACTTTTAAAACATAGGTATATTCATTCATTTGAAATAAAAATGAATGCATTATGTGTTACAGTAAATAGCACATTTTTATGAAGAAAAATTATATTATCAAAAAATTGGGGAAAAGAATAGCACTGTCTTCCATTTTTCAAATCTCATTAATGCTTGGCTTAATAGGAGGAAGCTGAATTCTCATAGCTAATTATTTTTTAAAAATGATTTTATTTATTTATGTTGGGGGGGGTGCACACGTGCGAGCTCGAGCACAAGTGAGGAGGGGACAGAGGGTGAGAGAATCCCAAGCAGGCTCCATGCAGAGTGTGGAGCCCTACTTGGGGCTTGACTTTAGGAACAAAGATCATGACCTGAGCCAAAATCAACAGCAAGATGCCCAACCAATTGAGCCACTCAGGAACTCCTAATTCATTCATTCATTCTTTCTTTCTTTCTTTCTTTCTTTCTTTCTTTCTTTCTTTCTTCTTTCTTTCTTTCTTTCTTTCTTTCTTTCTTTCTTTCTTTCTTTCTTTCTTTCTTTTCTTTCTTTCTTTCTTTCTTTCTTTCTTTCTTTCTTTCTTTCTTTTCTTTCTTCTTTCTTCTTTCTTCTTTCTTCATTTACTTATTTATTCCAGAGAGAGAGAGAGAGAGAGAGAGAAGGAGCAAGTAGGAGCAAGAGCAGAGGGAGAGAAAGAGAGAATTTTTCAAGCAAGCTGTCTAATTCTCACCACTCATGGGATCATGACCTGATCCAAAACCAATAATTGGATGCTCAACTGACTGAGCCATCAAGGTGCCCTTCATTTCTAATCCATTATTCAACTTGTTATCACATATATTGTTTTGATCAAATAATTTGAAGAAAATTTGATTTCACACAGACATGCAGTAGGACAGAGATAAATATTTTAATAGCCTATCAGATAGTTGTGATTATTTTTGATAATCTTTTAACACTTGACAAGTGCTAGTTTCCTAAAAATTATTTGTGATATGGACTTAGAAACCACATTAAAGATATCTTCCCACCTTATTACATTATTTTTTAAGTATCTATGATTTTGATACAATTATGTATTATTCTTTTGGAAATTTTGTCTTTGTAGGTTATGCAGTTCTAACATTGACACATTTCCTTAGATAATAACAATATTCATATTTTTAAATATTTCTACCAATCTCATCAGAAAAGTCTTTAAGTATTACAAAGTTGTTAAGCTCACAGAGGCAGACATGAGTTTTCTAAAAGCTCCAATTTTATTATTAGCAACAAAAAATGTCATTTTTCCTTGCAAAAAGTTAATATCAAAACTACATATCAAATCACATAGGCTGTATTTAAGTTGTCGATTACTTTTCAAGTAAAAATGGTGTTCCATGCATATATATACATAGAAAATATCAACACAGGCAAATAATGTTTAATACTATCATGAGGGATGCCTGGGTGGCTTAGTGATTGCACATCTGCCTTTTGCTCAGGGCGTGATCCCAGAGTCCTGGGATCAAGTCCTACACTGCGCTCCTTCTCCCTGTCTCTGCCTCTCTCTTTGTGTCTTTCATGAATAAATAAATGAAAATCTTTAAAAAATAAAATAAAAATTGAAAAATAATACTATCATGAAATCATTTTGACCTTAGGTTCTGCAAATGTCTCTGAAAGCCCCTGGATTCTGTGGGCCACATGTTGTGAGCCCCTACTCTAAAAGAGTGTTGGCAACCTCAAATGAAAGAAATCTGGTTTCCTGAAACCAGGACCATTGGATGAGAAAGAAATGAAATTTTATTCATTCAGATACTAACATGCAGGCCTCTTGGTTTTGGTAGTTATCCCTTCACTCTAACGGAGAAATTCAACCTAGAAGCCAGGTGATATGAAAAAAATAAATATTTGAAACTGGCTGAAAGTTGCTGACACAAGGGAGACATATTGAAAACTAGAATTAGGGATCCCTGGGTGGCCCAGCGGTTCTGCCTTTGGCCCAGGGCGCGGTCCTGGAGACCCGGGATCGAATCCCACATTGGGCTCCCGGTGCATGGAGTCTGCTTCTCCCTCAGCTTCTATGTCTCTGCCTCTCTCTCTCTCTCTCTCTCTGTGACTATCATAAATAAATAAAATTAAAAAAAAGAAAACTAGAATTGGACTTCTGGACTTGATTAGATTTCTTATGTCGTGGCAAAAATATCTTACTGGTTATGAATCAGTGGGTACCATGTGTTTAGTGAGCATGTAGCTATAGGGAAAGTATATAGACAGAACTAGAATATTAGCAGTAATTGTTTTTTCCTTGCTACTTTAGCAACGTAGCAAAATAAAGAAATGAGTCAGGCAAAAAGGTACCAGTTATTAAAAAGTAATAGAAGGAAATTGAATTTGGAGATCTGGTGCCCAGAATTTCAGAAAACCTAATGTGCCTATTCTCAAAAGAGATATTTGTAAGTGCTTATATAGACTATTAAACCAAACACACATACACACAAGGGAGGAACCTCTGTGGCAAATGTCAAATTAAGAATATGCCTTCCCCATTTAATCTAGTGTTTTTGATGGCATAAGGTAGCTTCCCCTGAAGTGAGAGAGAAAAATAGGACTACAGAGTAGAATAACAACAAATAAGTAAACTTAAATATTATATCCACTACTAACATCCACTACTAACATATAGTGCTGACTTAAAGCAAATGGAGAGGTTGGCTAAGTTTTGCAAACTGTATGCTACAGAAATAATAAGCCTGGCATGCATAGCCCACCCTAAAGATCATGTTTTCCAACACCTACTTCAAAAGAAGTCATAGAGTACAAAAGACAAATATTATTATATATTATTTATTATTATTTATTCTCACAAAAGGCAAAAGCAAAATTCTCAATATATAAAAGATGTTTGGGTACCCCCCAAATTCATATGTTGTAATGCTAACCCTCAATGTGATAGTACTATAAGCATTAGGATTAAATTAAATTATTAAATTAATAATAGTTTCCTAGTCTTATTTTTAATTTGCTGCTTCTTAAGGTTATCTGTACACTATATATTGAGAGGAATAACTAGTTTTGGGTTACTATATATTAAAAGCAGGTTAAATTTGGGGGGTCATGAGAAGCCACATCCAAACTAATAGGTTTGCATATCATCCAGATCATTAGAATTTGAAGTGGATAGAATATATGGGATTTTGTTCTTCTCATTTCACAAGAAAGAAAATATACTCTAAGCATGAGGAAAAAAGGGCAGTCAGAGGAGAAAACTATGGTGAGACCATTATCATCACACACACACACAATTTGTTTCCCTTTTCCTCTTTTGAATTTTAATTGTTGGGGTACAAAGCTTTCCAGGAACACTTTATTACCAGCTCTCCTTTTCTGTAATAAAAAGTAATGTATAGTACTAGTGATACCCCAGAATCTTAAGTCATTGACATACTTCCCTCTGTTTCTTGATCCAAGAAGCAGAAATCTACATAGAATGATGTCTTTTTTTTTTTTTTAACAGCCTGACAAGAATAATGCCTTAGAATGTGGGGGAGCTAAGTATGGAAGAAACTTGAGTTCTTAAGAGTTCATACAATGTAGAGATGCATGCAGACCTGGACCATTCACATCAAATCAGTTACATATCAATTAAAAAAATTATCTTCAATAATCAATGAGTTTGCATGAGTCTTTAGTATAGTAGCTTAGCTTTTGTTCTAACTACTGCAAGGCGGTATATATATAACATTTGATATTGCAGAAGCCAAAGTTGAAGAAATATAAAATTCAAGATTCAGGGAATTTGCAGAAATCTCTGAAAAGCTTACCACTTGAAAATACTATAAAATCTGAGGCTAATGTTGGATTATGTTCAATATAAAGAATGAGAGTTCCTTGGTGATAAATGTGTCTTGCAGGTAAAACAGCAGGCTATCTTTTATCTCCCTACTTCATGGGATAGAATTAGATGAGAAATAGCTTGGGCTAGGTTTAACAACAGAGTAAAAATCCAGGAATGAAGTTAAAGTTCAGTGTTACTTACAGGGCTGATTATCTGGAAAAACCATGGATATACATTTTTAAATACCTCTTAAATTATTATTAAAATTCAGGGCTAAATTAAAATGTTCAGCTTACTGACACCTCCATTTCTATCATACATACGTATCACTCTCACCTTGGCTTTTAAAACATAGGGGGAAAATTATGCTACTGCTAAAGATGTTATTGGTTCAGGGTTTCTGAGTGTTAAGGAATTCAATAGAAAATTTTGAGCTGAAGATTATATTGAAACAAACCATAAGAAACTGATTTTTTTCCATGTCCTGCTAAATGTTAAATGTTAAAAACAAAACACAAAACAAAACAGAAACACTAAAATAAAACTGAGATCCATACTCTACTGTTAGTAAGTTGTCATCATAATTCTAGTGATAGTTATTTTTCTTTATATGCTCACAATTAATGTAAAATTATGTTTTAATCTTGATCAAGAGAAAAAAATACATACGGAAACAATGACAAATGATTATAATGTTACATAGGACGTGTTTAAAGAGTTTGTTATTGAGTAACAAGGTCCTATCTGAATTTATGCTAAATGCGGATCTGGATCTGATTTCCACCAGGTACTAAGACTATGATTGCTAGAATGGTCGTAGTTTTTTGTTTTTGTTTTTCTTTAAAGAGAAGAAGGCAATATTAATAAAATATACTAGAGGAGTTGAGTAGGATGTATAAAGCAAAAGAAAGTGTGAAATTGGGAGGTATTCAGAAAGAATACAGAAGGCTTTTGGACCATTAAGTGTTCTTACTACTTGATATCAGGAAGGAGACAAAGGCAATTTAAATCACAGTACGAGTTCTATAAAAAAAAAAAAGAAAGAAAGAAAAGAAAAGAAAAGAAAAGAAAAGAAAAGAAAAGAAAAGAAAGAAAAGGAAATGGAATCTTCTGGCTGTCACATGAACAAATTCCTTCTCAAGTAAAACTGTCTATAAAATATATTGTGATAGAAAACTTTGGTATATAGTGTTGTGGCAACCCTGTAAATCCTAGAAAACACAAACACAAAACATTATTTTTATTCAATATATAGAGCCCATTTGGGGTATCTTACTGTGCACGATATATGTGAAAGTGTTACAAATCTTTTTTCTTAAGGTCTTTTGGTTGCTTAGTAACAGTAATGGAAGGAGTGGTAAAAATAGGTCACCATTAAGTGAAGGATTTTCTTGTTTTTGTATCAGGAAATATTTTTTGA
Source organism: Nyctereutes procyonoides (assembly GCF_905146905.1). Taxonomy (NCBI): domain Eukaryota; kingdom Metazoa; phylum Chordata; class Mammalia; order Carnivora; family Canidae; genus Nyctereutes; species Nyctereutes procyonoides. The sequence continues at coordinate 3,298,536 of NW_026575130.1, forward strand.
GGATAATAATAGATATAAATCATGGATATGTTGTGCATTTGCCCTGAGAAAGCACAAACTCTGTGAGCATTCCTATTTTTTTTCTATCATTTGTCAACTTTTTTTTTTTTTTTTTTACCATTCTGGGAAGATGTTAAACATAAAGTAAGACATTTCTCTTGCTTCCATAAGTGTTAACAATATTTCTTAATAGCCTATGAGTACTTCCAATTATATATGAAATGAAATAACACTCATTGCACAGTTAGAGATACTGCCAGTGTTTATCACAACAATGATAACTATTTTGGGACTTCCAAATTCAAATCAGTCATTCCTTTCCTGCAAACAAAATAAAATATAAGATGTATTACTTCATTAAGTTTTGATTTTATGTTAATGGTAAATGTAAGTATCTAGGACATTTAATTTAAACTGATTTAAGTAATCACTTTGCAGGTGTGCTACATTAATTATAATCACATTAGTTTAGTGATATTCTAATTATGTGTTTGTTTACATAACACAGTTTAGGCTGATTTCTTTTCTTAGATCTGAGAAGAGACAACAGCACTGAAATGATTTATTTTCCAAAATAAAAAAGAGATGACTTTGGATTCTGCTTCCAGATACTCAGGTAACAATTATTCAATGTGAACGATGTAGATTTCAAAAAAAAAAGAAAACAAAAACAAAAACCACCAAATATCTGAAGGAACTGGAGAACAACCAAAAGGAAAACAAAACAAAACAAATGGCTAGAAATGAATAGATGCTTAAATGGAAGCTATACAATGGAATATGTGCATTGGTATGAGTTTCCACATGAAAACAGCCTCCCTCGCTGCATACTAGAGAGTAAATAGAAATCCAGCACAAAGCTATAGTGTTGCTGGTTGAAACTGAAAGCTGGATGAGACAAATTGAAGAGCTTCTGGAGCTGTTGTGAAATGAGGGAAAAGAATCTAGTAAGGGAAGGATCATAAAAGGGAAAAGCCCCACATAAATGGGAGAGATACCAAGAATCTAAAGGGAAAAATAGAAGACCAAAAAGACTAAACAAAGATCTAAGCAGTTGCCTATCACAGGAAAAGCAATGTTTGAAATTTAAGTCCAGTCAAGGTAAATATCAAGTAGACCAAAACAAAAAAAACAAAAAAAAAAAAAAAAAAACAAAAACAAAAAAACAAAAAACAAAAAACAAAAAACAAAAACATTAATATATATTAAGAAAATAACAGAATGAAATGTTTCTAAAAATCAAATGTTCATAATGCCTAGTCTACAAGGAGAAAATAAACAAGCAAATATACTAGGCACTACGAGAAACATTAAGCTATAGTTATGATAAAAGGCAGTCAATAAAAACTGACCTAGAATTGGAGAATGGAGTAGGATAAGCACTAAAGAAGTTAAAGCAAAATATATTTACAATGGATTTACACATTAGTAACTGCAGTAGAGAAATGGAAACTATAACAACAAAAATGTAAATTGTAGAAAAAAAATCATGAAGTACCCGAAAAGGAAAATCCAGTGGATAGAAAGAACAATAGATTGGAGACAGCAGAAAAATGGGTAATTGAAACTGATGATAATTTATAGATTTCCAATGTAAAGGACAGATTTTAAATTTTTTTAAAAAAATATTTTATTTATTTTAGAGAGAGAGTACATGTGTGTGAGCATGGGGAGGGGAGAGGAGGAGAGAGAGGGAGAGAGAATTCAAGGGGACTTCACCTGCTGAATGGGGAGCTTGATGGGAGATGCTAATCTCATGACCCTGAGATCATGCTTTGAGTCAAAACCAAGACCGAGGTGCTCAACCAACTGAGCAGCCAGGTACCTCACTAAAAGACTTTTTTTTTTTTTTAAGATTAAATCATCACTAAGATGTGGAATATCAAACATCTAATATTTAACATACATGCTATTAGAGTTCTAGAACAAGGGAGAAGAAAACAAAATATATTTAAAAATAAAGGCTGGAAAGTTCCCAAATTTTGTGGAAAACATAAGCTTTCATATACAAGAAGTGCAGCAAACCCAAAGTAAGAATAACAGAAAAAAATACCTAGGTAAATTGGTGAAACATATAACACTGACAAAAATAAAGAGAACATTTTGAAAGCAGTTAGACAAAAAACACTACAGTATATATTAAGGAAAAGTGATACAGAGGGTTACTCATTTTCATATATAAAAACAACTTAAAGAACACAATGGAATGGAATCATTATAATTCTTAAGAAAAAATATGTCAACATATAATTCCATTTTCATTTTAAAATTTTCAAAACAGAATAAAATGATAAAAATTTTTAATGTCTGCTATCTGAAAGAATTCATCATCATCAAAACAGATTTACATGAAATTTGAAAGCAAAATCTCCAGGGTGAGCTAAAATAACGAAGTATAGACAATTAGTTTTATCAGAAATAATGAAGAATACAAAGAATAATAAATAAGAATAACACACAATAGGCTATAAAGTTTGCTTTTCATTATTTAAAATATATTTTTTAAAGATTTATTTATTTATTTATTTATGAGAGACCCACAGAGAAAGAGGCAAAGACACAGGCAGAGGGAGAAACAGGCTCCATGCAGGGAGCCTGATGTTGGACTCAATCTGGGGTCTCTCAGATCACACCCTGGGCTGAAGGCAGCGCTAAACCACTGAGCCACCCAGGCTACCCTGTTTTATTCTTTAAATGAAATAATACTACCCTATGTTGAGGAATTTATAAAGTATGTAGATACTATAGATATATGATTCATGACAGCTATAGAACAATCCATGGTTCTAAGTAGAACTGTATTGAATCAGGCTTCTCACATTTACGGTGAAGCTGAAAAATATTTACTCTAAATTGACTTCAATAAAGAATTTTTTCCCTAAAACCACTATAAGAAATAGTGTAAGAATAATTAAAAAACTAATAGGATAACTAAAATGCCATACTAACTGCACTCACTTTAAATAGAAAAGACAGGAAAAGAAGAAGGAACAAAGGGAAAAGGGCAATATATCTGCTTTTTTTTTCAACATATCTGCTTCTGATTCAGATGGATTAATATGGACTCAGTTTATTTTCTCACCTGAAACAACTTAAAGACCCCCCAAAATTATATGATACACAGTTTTCAAGACTTTGAACATCAAACAAAAATGTACAGCCATCTCTAAAAGACAGGAAACAAATGAAGTAAACCCAATCATTGCCCCATTTTACTGCCATGAGAGAATTTCCAGGTTCTGGTGCACCAAGGGGGAATCCAGACTTGGCCCAATGATTCCCAGAGTAGAGAGGATGGAGGTGAAAATCTAGGAAGACCAGGTGTCTAGAGCATTCATAACAGAGTACTAGGGAAAAAATACTATGAGAAAAACAATTTTAGAGATCCACAGAGGGTCCTCCTGAAATATTCTATAGAGTAGTGATAATTACATGCCTGTGAAGAAAGTAACTGAGGCTGGAGATAGAACCACCTGGAAGCATGAGAGGAAATAGATTGGATTTATATATAAAAAAAAACAAACAGCTAATTATTGGTACAGAAAAATTATATGATGGTAACACTACTCAAGATAAAGCTTGCTTGGCTCTCTTGATATAAAAAAAATAGATTTCAGAGCAAATATATTACCAGGGATAGGGAACTATATTTGATGATGAAAAGGGTGCTGACTTATCAAGAAAATATAACAGGATCAAATGTTTATGTATCTAATAACAGAGTTAAATAATACAAGAAGCAAAATATCATGGAATTTCAAGGAGAAATAAATAAAAATCCACACACTTTGACCATTATTTCAATAACTCTTCCCTAGTAAAGGAGAGACAAAGTGAACAATTAGCAAGGATACAGAAGAACAACACTGCCAATAATACTGCTAACCGAATTATTGTAAGTATCATTTATAGAAAGTTTTACCCAATAATTGCAAAATACACATTTTTAAATGAAAATCAAGCATTTATCAAGATAGACCATATTCTGGGACATAAAATAAATCTCAATAAATTTGAACACATTCAAGTCATAAGTATGCTTGTCAAACACCATGGAATTAAGTTGAAAGCAATACCAGAAATCTCTGGAAAAATCCCTGTAGCAGGTTTCTTCAGAGAAACAGAACCAATAGTGCTGAGAGAGATAGAGAGAGAGAGAAATTATTATGAGGTTTGTTATAAAATTTATTATAATAAATGGGCTTGCATGATTATAAATCCAAACAGTCTGTCATCTGGAAGCTTGAGACCCAGGTGAGCCTGTGACATAGTTCCATTCGGAGTCTGAGAGCCCGTGAATCAGGAAAGCCAAGGGTGTAATTCAAGTCTGAGAGCAAAAGAAGGCCAATATTCCAGCTCAACAGTCAGAAAGCAAAAATGAATTATCTCTTCTTCCACCTACTCATTCTTCCAGATCCTCAATGAATTAAATGATACCCACAAACATTGAGGAGGGCAATCTCCTTTACTCAGTCTACCAAATCAAATGCTAAACTCATCCAGGAAAATCTTCACTGACACTGAAATGATGTTTAACCAAATACCTAGGTATCTGGTGGCCCAGTCAAATTGATACATAAAACTCACCATAAGAATTTTGAAGTATTGAAAACTTCAGAATGGGAGAAGATATTTGCAAATGACATATCTGATAACAGATTAGTATCCAAAATCTGTGAAGAGCTTATTAAAGTGGACAACCAAAAAAAACATAATCCGGTTAAAAATGAGTAGAAGACATAATAGGCATTTTTCCAAAGATATACAGATGACTAAGAGCCTTATGAAAACTGCTCACCATCACTAATTATCAGGGAAATACAAACCAAAACTACAATGAAATATCACCTCACACGTGTCATAATGACTAAAATTAGCAACACAGGAAAAGTAGGTATTGGCAAGGATGCAGAGAAAGGGGAGCCCTCTTACACTGTTGGTGGGAATGCAAAGTGGTGCAGCCACTCTTGAAAACAGCATGGAGATTCCTCACAAAGTTAAAAATAGAACTACTCTATGACTCAGTAATTTTATTACCAGGTATTTACCCAGAGGATACAAAAAATAGTGATTTGAGGGGCACATGCACCCCGATGTTTATAGCAGCATTATCAACAACAGCCAAATTATGAAAAAAGCCCAAATGCCCATCTACTAATGACAAATAAAGACACACAAAGGGCAAGTTTGAAATCTTGCCCTTTATAATGATGTGGATGGAACCAGACAGTATTATGTTAAGCGAACAAAGTCAGTGAGAGAAAGACGAATGCCATTTGATTTCACTCATGTGTGGAATTTAAGAAACAAATGAACATGGGGGAAAAAAGAAAGGCAAGGGATCCCTGGGTGGCGCAGCGGTTTGGCGCCTGCCTTTGGCCCAGGGCGCGTCCTGGAGACCCGGGATCGAATCCCACGTCGGGCTCCCGGTGCATGGAGCCTGCTTCTCCCTCTGCCTATGTCTCTGCCTCTCTCTCTATCTCTCTGTGACTATCATAAATAAATAAAAATTAAAAAAAAGAAAGGCAAACCATAAAACAGCCTCTTAACTATAGAGAACAAACTGGGGGTTGATGGAGGGGAGGTGCCCAAGAAATGCATAAATGAATGATGGGTATTAAGGAGGGCACTTGTGATGAGCACTGTGTGCTGTATACAAGTGATGAATCACTAAATTCTACGCCTGAAACTAATATTACACTGGATATTAACTAAATAGAATTTAAATACAAATGTGAAACTTAAAAAAATCCATTACATTCATAAAAGAGGATATAATTTCTAAAACAAAATACATAATTGAACTATTATTAGCCTAAAAAAGCATATATATTTATAAAGTCATATAAACATTCATTTATCCAAATATTTACTCGTGTCTACTACATATCACCAACTGTATTAGATTTGGGGATTTTCAAATGAATCAAATGAACATGAACATGAACATCTGGGGGAGAAATAATGTCAATTCTACACAAACTCTTGTAGAAAATTAAAGAAGGAATAATTCCAAAGAAGGAATAATTCCAAAAATTCATTTCACAGGTCTATTATTCTGAAAATATTAAACTACAGACAAAATTTTTCTAAGAACTTATAGGTGATAGTTTAAAAGAAAGTTTAATAAATCAAATCCAGCAATATATTAAAACGGCAATACATTGTAAGCAAGTGGGGTTTATCCAGAGAAGAGATTTAGTTTAATATTTGAAACTCAATCATTGCAACTCATCATATTAAAATATTTAGAAGTAAAAATGGTATGATCACATCAATAGATATAAAAAAAACATTTGGCAAAATCCAACATATTTTTCTTACAATTTTTTTTTCTTATAAGAAGTTTTAGCAAGTTAGGGATGGATGGAAATATATTCAGACAAAAGTAGGGCATTATGAAAAACAAATACAACTAGTCATATAGTTAATGGTAAAGATTGAAAGCTTTTCCCCTAAGCTCAAGAAGGATATTTATTTTCACTGGTTCTACTAAACATTTTAATGGAGATTCTAATCAATGTAACAAGGCAAGAAAAATAAACCAGCAACCAGCTTGCAAAGAAAGGAGTAAATCTAAATCTAAATTTACTAAATCTCTTAATTTATTGATGACATATGGTCTACGTAGAACATCTGAAAAAATCTCCCAAAAATCTAATAGAACTAATAAGACTGTTTAGCAAGATTGTCGAATATGAGCTTAAAATATAAAGATTGATTGTATTATCAACATTAAAGACAAACAAAAATTGAGGACAAAATGGCATTGACAATAGTTTCAAAATATAGCATATAAACCTTCGTTCAGGCGTAACTTGACAAAAGATATATTAGACCTACACACTGAAAACATATTCCTAGACTCATGGGAAACACAGATTTTTGAATAAGAGACAAAAACTGTTTATTACTCATTAGGGGAGATTCAGGGGTGGAGTGGGAAGCAGCCAGAGCAATATCTTGTATGTCTTTTGTAGATCTCCCCATAGGGGCCAAATAGCATGGGCATCTGTAGTGGGGTGCAGTACAGGCGAAAATATCAGAATTTAGAGCACTTATATAGGGCTGTTGGTTTTGTCTCCAAAAGACATAAAGAGTAGGTGGAGTTGGGGAGAGAGCGTCTTGGCCAAATTTCACTTCACAGTGTCCCCAGGATTGGGGGGCAAGTCTGCAAATACACCAGTTACTATTGCCCCATTTCCTGCAAGGTTAGTAAGAATTGATAGCTCAGCAATTAGCAAAAATGCTCACAAGAGGTTTCTATCTCATGAAGAAAAGGCTATCATGGTAAGAACTGTAAAGTGGAAGATACTAGTGCCACCATACCAACAAAAGTAGCCAATCCATACCAATACAACATGTTCAAGGAACTTGCAAAGTTTAGTTCTACCAGAAAACCTTTACAGATGCAGAGGTTTCGATTTCATTCAGAAGTCTCTTCAATTCTTAAGTTTAGCAAGGACAAAAACAAGTTTTGAAGAATTATGTGGATAATAAACTGTTTCACGGGGTAAATCCAATTGTATCTCCTGCACTAGATGTGGTGTCGTTTGTGGAGAAAAATCAATACAGATCCTGAATGCTGATTGATCAGGTGATTTTTTTTTACCTCTTCTGATAAAGACTATAAAGATATAATTACTAAGCATCATTATTATGCTAAATGCAATAAAGCAGGTATAAAACTATTCATTGGTAATATACAATAAAATGAACAGAGAATTATCTAGAATATAACATTTTCATATTGCTGAGATATAAGATACACAAAATTCAGTAGTTTCCAGAAGTCCCAGATCCACCAGCTCAGTCCTCATTTCCCAAGTTTTAGCCTTATAATTCTTCATACATATTCTTTGCTTTCCATTCCAATATTCTTTAACTCTTGAACTTCTCACAATCCATTACTTGAAAGATTTATATTTTCCACCACTACTCTGGATATTTCCTTAAAGTTCCTGCTCTGGAAATCTATTTCTTTCCTGAAAACACTTCTCATAAAGCCCTCTCAAAATTTGTTCCTATTTCCCCCCTTAATTCTTGTGCCATTGAACGTGGATGCAGCTAAGAGGTCTCTCTTGCTTCTCATGGTCACTTTCCAATCAATCTTTCTCCTAATCCTCAGTGGTGTAGTAGGATCCCTTAGTTTTTAGTGTTTTGTTGTCAGGTTGTATGACACATGAACCCTATTATTGGTGGTATGATGCACCAATCAGCAGGATATTGTCTTCATTTTTAATGTATTTAGTTCTAGGCTCAATATATGATCAGATCCTCCTCCTTACCTCAGCTTTTCACTCCCAGAGTGCATACAATTGAAAACTTGCTATAATCATAAATTCATGTATGCTAACCTGGGAACCATTATATTTTCACTTGCTTTTTTGAATTCAGCTCCAATAATTGTTCTCCTACTCCCTTACACTGTTTCTCACTTCCTTCAATCATCTTACTATACTCTGCTCAAATTAAACTTAATGATTAATCACCATAATCACTCTCTTGTACATACAGAATTTTGTGATCTTATATCTCAGCAATATGAAAATGTTATATTCTAGATAATTATCTGTTCATTTTATTGTATATTACCAAGAAATAGTTTTATACATGCTTTATTGCATTAACATAATAATGATGCCTGTACTGCACCCCACTACAGATGTCCATGCTATTTGGCCCCTTCTGGGTCACTCTGATGGGATGGGGACTCAGGGGAGAGCTACAAAAGAAATACAAGATATAAAGCTAGATTTATCGATTCTAATCAAGGGAGAACTGCATTTTTGGAACACAATGTATCTGAATGAAGCAAATTATATAACTTATGTAGAATTTGGAATTTCAAAAGGAGAGATATTTAGGAATGGTGAACTTCAACAGATAAACTATAGTTAAAGAAGTGTGGCTGATGCTGATTGATGGTGAAGTTACAGAAGTGAGAGAATGCCACTAATTGTATGGAATTCAGAATATTGGCAATTGATGTAGATTTGCCAATGATCATATAGAATGGGCTTAAACTTAGCTCTGGTGTTATTTTTATTTGTTTTTGTTTACTTGTTGCAAAAGAATCATCAATTTTTTCCTTTCTTGAATTTGGAGCCCAGGGACATTTTTATCTTTCTTTTTTCTTATTTTCTTAGTTTGAAAAAAATATGATTAAGTTCAATTCTTTCTCTGATATATGCTTGGAGCTCTATATGGCTGAATATTCCTGGAGAAAGCTGCAAGACTATAATGATGAGCTTCATTCTTAATTCATAGTTTGGATGTCAGATGTTACTTTAATGACAACAGAAGATATTATTTACATCCTTTTTTAAATTTTTTTATTATTATTTTTTATTATTTACATCCTTACTCCACATGTTCTTCCACTCTACAAAACCACTATTCCACATCTTCTCCTTCCTTCTTACATGCCTAAGACTTTTCCTCCATCCTCAAAAAACATAATGTTTTCTATTTCATTGAGAAAATTCAATTCATCAGAAGAGAATGCCTATAGCAACCTCTCTCACATTTATGAATTTATCGAGACTTCCCCAACTATTTTGCCTCACTGCTTGTTACACACTAGGTTTTCTAAAACTGATACTTTTTAAAACTTTTTGTTCAGTTTCAAAACTATATCCTATTTTTTGTTAAGAACAGTGATTTAGAATTCTCTATTCTCTCTCATATTATCAGTTATTTGCTTTGTACTAAATGATTCTATTCATTTAATAGTCTTCCTGTTATTTCTCAAATTAGAAAAAAATATTATGGCTACACTTTCTTTTTTTTTTAATGGCTACACTTTCTATGCCAGCTATTGCTCTGTGTTTTTTTGTATTCATTTTTGAAGCCAACATCCCTAATCCTTTATATTTCTTTATACTTAACTGTCTCTGAATCCCCCCAGGGTGCAAGAAAAAAACATCAGAGGTTTATTTCTTACTTCCTAATGGTATCTTAGAAATATTCTATCTCTCTAGGTCTAGATTAGCCAAAGGAATATAAAACCTGATAATACCACAGTCTGAGGTTCAGAGTCACACTCTTTTCAACAAAGCCATTTTCACAAAGAAGAATCTTGGTACTAATGTACCAGTCATTTCCTGACCCAATTACAACTTCCCTCTAAATACTCAACATGTCATGCAGTCATTTCTCTTGGAAAACTTTCCTTGCTGCATCTAACTGGGCCAGCCTAAGCATGACTATAAGATAATGGGAGATCAAAGGATCACACTAAACTTTTCTATGTCTCTACTTCTGCTTTTATTTTATGATAAAAAGTACATTATGCTTTTATTATGAAATAAAGGCATAATGGTGTATGTCTATGTTCCTTTATGAAACCAAATTTCCTTCCATATATTATGTGTTTGTGGGTCAGTGTCCATATACATACATATTTATGACATCCTGTTAATCCAGTCCAAATCCTATGAATCTGATAGAGTTTTAGAAGTATTAATATTTGAGTATTTTTATGACTATTAAAAATTTTTAATTAAGAAGTATTGAGCCGAGATGTCCATCAACAGATTAATGAATAATATGTGATATATATATATATCATATATATATAAATTGATTATTACTCAGCCATCACACACACAAAAAAAGAAATCTAACCATTTGCAACAACATGGATGGAACTAGAGGGCATTATGCTAAGTGAAAGAAGTCAATCAGAGAAAGATGATTATCATATGATTTCACTCATATGTGTGGAATCTAAGAAATAAAACAAAGGATCATAAGAGAAGGGAGAGAAGAATAAAATAAGATGGAATCAGAGAGGGAGACAAACCGTAAGAGACTCTTAACGATAGGAGACAAACTGAGGGTTGATGGAGGGGAGATGTGTGGGTGGATGATGGGCATAAAGGAGGGCACATGATGTTATGAGCACTGGGTATTCATAAGACTATTGAGGAATCACTGAACTCCTGAAACTAATAATACACTATGTCTTAATTAATTAAATTTAAATAAAAAAATACAGTCCTACTTCAAGATGTACATATTTTTATGAGGAGTGTTGATATACTATCTGTGAAAACAGTAATGTTAGTCCATCTTGGGTAGACTATACAATGTGGTTCACAAATCCAATTTCATCTTAGGTCATATTTTTAATGCATTTATCAGCTCTAATAATAAGCACCTCTTTTCCCTTATGCAATATAGGAAATGGCCTTAAATGCAATATCTTTCATATATTTAAGTTTCATAGATGTGTTGATTTGTTCCTTAGGCCTCAGGTTTATTTCATTGTCTGATTTGATATTGATACATCTATATGCAATATCTTTACTAATATATTTTGCTAGGATATACATTCTGTCGGGACAAGTTATCCCTCCCTGATCATCTTCCTTAGGTACTTAGCTACTTTTTTTTCTTGGCTCTTGATGTTCTCATGCAAAATTTAAAACCATATTTTCTAGCTCCATAAGAACCTTACTGAAAATTTTACTATATTATTGGATCTAAAGTTTGATTTGGGAATAATGGACATCTTTGTGTTATTTCTTTTCAACCTGGAAAAACTACATGAACTTTCATATAATGTTTTAAAATTAATATAACAATACATAGTAATAACACAGAATATATGTTAGTATAATAATATGTTATTATATAGATATTTGTATATACCTGCATATATAATCAGACTTATTTAGGGTTTTAAGAAAATCTCAAAATTCTTAGATGATTTTTCCTCTAAGAGGCCTTCACATATTTGTTAGATTAATTCCTAGGAAAATGTTATACTCAAGTACTACAGTAAACCATATGAAATCTATAAGTAAGTTATTTAATTGTTCACTTTAAATGTAAACAAAATACAGCTGACCTTCTATTTGTATATTCAATGGAGTTATTAAACTCTCCCACTGTTTTTAAAGTGTCTGTAGTGGGTTCCTGGGTGGCACAGTTGGTTAAATGTCCACCTTCAGTTCAGTTCATAATCTCAGGGTCCTGGAATAGAGCTCTGCATTAGACTCACTGCTCAACTGTGAGTCTCCTTCTCCCTCTTCCTCTGTGATCTCCCTCACTCTCATTCTCTCTCAATACATAAATAAAATCTTGAAAAAATATAAAGTGTGGATTTTGGGAGTTCATAAATAATATCTAAAAGTAATGAGTTTTATTTACTCTTTTCCAAATCTATACCTTAATTACTTTTTCTTGTTTTATTGAACTGACTAGGGCCTCTAATACTATGTTAAACAGAAGTCATATTAGTGGGCATCTTTATGCCATTTGTGGTTTTAAAGGGAACATTACAATTTTTTCAATTTTTTTTCCTTTCTAGGATGGATTTCCCTGAAATTTTAGTGTGGCAAATGACATTTATGGATATTTGAAATAAAACACCATGTTTGCAAAATGGGATTAAATAGATTTGGTGATTATATACTATCTTTAGAATCACTATTGAATTTATCTTTTTTCTCTTTTATGAATTTTGCAACCTAATACTTGAGGGAAATTGCCTGTAATTCTTTGCCTGATTTTGTTATTACATAAAGCTGATCTCACTGACTGAGTCATGGGGAATCTTCTATTTTTTTCAAAAAGATAATATACAATCAGATGAGCATTGTTTGGAGTTAGGTGAATTTCTCATATAAAATTATCTAGTCTGATATTTCCTTTATGTGCCATTATTTAACCACTGACTGACTACACTTATTAAATACTTATAAGACTGTTTGAAACTTTTTTTATTTCATTTTGAGTAAGTTTTGTTGATTTTTTTTCCTAAGGTTTCCTCATTTAAATTTAGGTTCACTAATAGCACAAAATCATTGATAATATTCTCTTGTCTCTCTTGTCTCTACTGCCTCTGTGGTAATTCTTTCTCCAACTTGTCTTTCATGTGTTATGTCTTCTCTCTGTTTTCCTGTCATTCTAGCAAAGGTATTTCCTTTTTGGTAGAAATTTATGAACTTTTTTTGAGGCAATAATTTTCTCAACAGAATACAAGTATATGAATGTCACATGAATTCATATTTCCACTCACTCTTCATTTATTATAGTTCTCTAGATTCTGTGTGAACTGTATGGAAATATAACTTGGCATTTAATTTCTACAAACTATGGAGTTTAAAATATGGTCAATTTTCTTTAGAAGGAATTACAAAGAATTCAGAATAATTACCTAATAACTCACCAAGTTAAAATTAAAACAAATAAAAATAGAGATACTATCAGGCACAGTGAAAGTAGAGAAAGACCTTAGTGGTTTTCTGATCTTCTTATAGCTGAAAACTTGCCTTGAAAGACAATCACATAGTTATTTTTTTCAGTTCCAAAGGTTATTAGATTTAATGATACATATTACAGATTTTTTAGAAACATCAGAATAATGATTAATATGATACTGTATATAGCAATATTATTTGATGACTAAAAATAGTTTTTTATCAAAAAATAATCAGATTAATGAATAATGTAAGTATATCTATTTCCTTTTCTTAGCTGTGCTTTCCTGTTAAATTTGCCAATAACTTTTTAAATATTAGGCTTACCATGGTATAGTCAAGGTAATAACACATTGTTACAATATTTTCCAGGTCAGTGAAGTGGTAATGAGTGAGAAATTAGAGGAAATAATATACATTTTAAATTTCTGAATAAAAATGTAATTGAAAAAATAAGGAACTGTGCATTAAACACTGTTTTTTATCTTAAGAAATCCATAGTTCTTACAAAAAAATTTTAATGGATCCACTCAATACTACACCCCATGAATCATATTCCTCTCAAGTCCATGAAACTATATAAAGTCTTTAGTTTTTTAAGTAAAAAATTACAGTTTTCACAAAGCGTATTTTTAATTATTGGTTTAGACTTCTGTTTAACTTCAACTTCATAATTTTCCTGTTCATACACCAAATAAAAGGAAAGAAGATCACTCTAATGAACCATAATTTTAATCAGGTTTCAGATGAATAATAGTATGATCATCTTATCCAATAGGTAACATCAATATATTGTAAAGTTTAACTAAATTCATTCAATTTTCACATTAAAAGTCTAACTTGAAGCATTTAAAAATCATCTAACTTTAAAATGTTGAAAATGTACGTTAGTGGTTAATCTCAAATTAATGATTGCTTATCATTATTTATATTAAAGAGAAGTAAATGAGATAGTTCCTTACCACTGTTGATTGAAAATGCTCTTATTTCCACCTACTAGGAAAGTTCAGATAATGTAATCCCAATTAACTTGCCCTATTATCAGTAATACTGATTTTAAAATAAATTTAAGCTTTTTATAGTCTTTTTAATTATAAAGTTAAATTACACAGAGCAGTAAACTTGAATCATACATAGGGCGATTAAAATAATAATATTAAGAATTTTATTATCCTTTGAAAATTAAACAAAAATATGAGAAAATGGATATAATGACATAAGGAGCTTTTAAAACTTACACTAAAAGAGAATGGTAAAATAGCAAACTTGAAAATAATGATTAAAGTTAAAATTTCTCACAAGCAGTTTATATTACTAAAATAGGGTCAAATAACAAATGGAAAAATTCCAGTTTCATATGGTACTTAATGCATCCCCTATCAATTTACATTTACATTGACTATGATTACATATAATAAAGGAAAATCCAAATAAATGCAAGTGAAGATAAAGTGAAAAATCCTGAGGAAAATTTCTACTAACCACATCAATAATTGGAATTCAATGACAAGAGTCACACTCTCATTTATAATTAGGTAAGAGACACCAGTGTAAGTAAAGGTGACTCTGATTTATTCCCATTGTTTCTTACTAACTTGAGATTGGAAGAGATATAATAACCTAGAATACAAAGAAACCATACCTAATGTATGTTGGAGCTATCTTGCAAACCAGCTAGAGACAAATATCAACTCCCAATTTATGGGTTCAACTCTACATTATCAGGATTAGTTCTCACAATTTGGCAAGCATTTAGAGGCATTTATTTTTATAATAAAAAATGGAAAGGAATTTTATAATATATGTTGTATTTTAGCACTCACAGCAACATAAAGGAAAATAGTTGCATGAAAATGAAAAGATGAAAACAAGAGGTTATTTTTAAATTGTTATATTAGGAAAAGAAAGTTTATTAAACTCCATCTATTCTCCAGATACTAGAGACTAGAGACTAGTCTAGATACTAGGACTGGAGACTAGATTGGTCTAGTCTCCAAGTGGTCAATCTACTTCATTATATAGATACCTGGAGACTCCTCAGTGGATCAATGGTTAAGCGTCTGCCTTTAACTCAGATCATGATCCTGGGGTCCTGGACCAAGTCCCACATCAGGTTCCTGCAGGGAGCCTGCTTCTCCCTCTGCCAATGTCTCTGCCTCTCTCTCTGTGTGTGTCTCTCATGAATAAATAAATAAAATATTTAATATATATAAAGAGATATAGATTAGATATAGATATAGATAAAGATATAGATGTCTGGTACTTATAGCAAATAATTAGAATTGAAGATTGTATTTGAGAGATCAATGCTCAAAACATGTAAGCTGAAGGTAAAGAGAGCTAAGGACACCCTATGAGTAGTGCTATTGAGAATCACCAGGCTTGAAAGAAAACATTCACAAAATATAATTGTGGCAAGCAGATGTGGGAGGGTTCTGCGCCTTAACTAAGGCAGTGTTGATGTGATGTCATTCTCATGTTTATGCTATACTGTTGTATGCTCTTTTGCATTAGTATGGATGAGACCAATGATTCTTCTTTGCTGGCTTTGAAAAATGAGCTGCCATGTTGTGAGTGGGCCAAAGGAAAGGGAAATACTCCACGGAAATATAAAAATCCTCTAGGACCTGAGTGGACCCTTGCCAAGAGCTAGGAATAAAATGGGAGTTTATTCCTCCAGGTATAAGGAGATAAATTCTGCCAGCAATGTGAGAAAGCTTGGAAGCTGATCTACACCCAAAAATTTCCTTATGTGATGACAGCCCTGGTCAATACCTTGATTGCTGTTTTTGAGATATTGAAGCAGAGAAGCCAGCTAACCTGTGCATCCGGAACTCTGACCTTTAGAAACTATGAGATAATAACTACAGGTTGTTTTAAGGTACTGTTTTGGGAATTTGTCTCACAGCAAGAGAAAACCATTACAGTAAAAAACCTTTATAAAATAAGATATAAATGAAGGGGAAAGATTCCTTTATAATTAAGTAATAATAGGATATAGATGAAAATTATTTCTACAAGAAATAAGGAAACATTTTAAAACATATGTAGCTGATTTTCTCCAAATATGAGAGGAGCTGTTGCTTTTATGAAACAGAGGGAACTACTGCAGTTTGACAAAAAGTTGAACAGCTCAATAAAAAGAAGATATGTAAAACCCTGCTTAAAATTTTAAAAATATAAAAAAATAAAATTCAGTATATTTTCAAATGTATCAAATGTTAAATAAAAACTGGAGACTCTATAGACATATAATCAATTTATCAGCATAAATGCAAGGATATCTCCAACTAGGCAAAAGTTTCTGGGCTTAAATGTGACCTGATAAGCCTCTCTTTTAAAATTTCATTCATCTCCCACTTTCTTTATCCTTCCTACTCTGTTTTATTTTGTCACTAGAAATCGTCATCTTCAGATTTATTATATATTTTACTTATTCATTATGTTTTTTTTAACTTTCTATTTCTACTGGAATAAAAGGACAATGGTGCAGAATTTTGGTTTGTGCATTGTATATCCCAAATATTTAAAGCAGGGCATAACTCATCATAAGTGCCTAAGATATATTTATTCAATGAATGGAAAGGAAATAAATAGGGAGAGAAAATAATGGTCAGGAAAAAAAAAAACAGAAGAGATAGGGACAGAAAAGAAAGAAAAATGCATAATAGAAAAACATCCATAACTTTTCAAGATCTGTTAGTCTATAGATCATCAAAACCCATTAATCTCCTATAAGCACTCATAATGAGTGCTTAAAAATAAAAGAATTTATATGTATATGATAAGGTATGGAAGTTATTTTTCCTTTTACTTTTAAATGTTCAATTTGACTTTAATAAGCTTCAACTCATTATTAGTTAAAACTGTATCCATTAACCGTTTATAATATAATAATTGCTACTACTGGAAATATATATTAAGTTCAGTATGTTTAAAATGCAGTCTGCATTTTTTATTTTGTTTTAGTGACAGATATAAAACTTCAATCAAATGGCAATATGTTGTCCTTTTTCATGGCTGCATAATATTCTATGGTATATACATTCCACAACTTCCTTATTTATTTATCTATTCATAGACACTTAAGTTGCTTCTAGATATTGGCTATTGTAATAATGCTTCCATAAACATAGGGGTGCTTTCTTTTCAAATTAATGTTTTCATTTTCTTTGGGTAAATACACAATAGTAGAATTATTGGATCATACCTAGAGAGTATTATGCTAAATGAAATAAATCAGACTGAGAAAGACAAACACCATATGATTTCATTCATATGTGGAATTTAAAAACAGAACAAATGAATAAACAAAAGCAGAGTCAAACCTATAAACACAGAGAACAAACTGATGGTTGTAAAGGAAAGGGTAGGGTTGTGGGTAAAATCGGTGAAGGAGAGTGAGTGATACAGGCTTCCAATTATTAAAAGAATAAGTTACAAGAAAAAAGGCAAGCATATAGTCAATTATATTGTAATAGAGTTGGTATGGTGACAGAAGGTAGCTATACCTATAGTGAGCATAATGTATAGAGAAGTTGAATCACTATGTTGTACACCTGAAACAAATGTAACATTGTTTGTCAACTATACTAAATACAAAAATTTTATTTTATTTTATTTTATTTTATTTTATTTTATTTTATTTTACAATTTTATTTATTTATTCATGAGAGGCACAGAGAGAGAGAGAGAGGCAGAGACATAGGCAGAGGGAGAAGCAGTCTCTATGCAGGGAGCCCAATGTGGGACTAGATCCCAGAACTCCAGGATCATGGCCTGAGCCAAAGGCAGACACTTAACCGCTGAGCTACTCAGGCGTCCCAATACATATTAATATTGCCCTCAACTCTGAAATTAAGTGGACATTGACTTTTTAAAAAGCATCCATCCATAGATGTTTCTTTTTTAATTATTTTCTCTAAAGATTTTATTTATGTATTCATGAGAGACACAAAGAGAGGCAGAGACACAGGCAGAGGGAGAAGCAGGCTATCTGTGGGGAGCCTGATGAGGAACTGGATCCCGGGACTCTGGGATTACTCCCTGAGCCAAAGATGGATACTCAACTGCTGAGCTACCCAGGTGTCCCATATACAAAACAAAACTTCATTTGTTTTTTTAATGTCACAAATAATGCATATAATTTTCTTAAATACTGCTTAATTTTATCATGTTTCAATGGATATAGATGGCTTTACTCTTAATTTTACTTGTATTCATCAATGTAAATAATTCTAGGAATAAACATATTCTTTAATTAATCAATATACAGGTAGTTTTGGAGCATCTATGATACTCAACACAAAGCATTAGATTTATGTAGAATAGAAAATAAATAAGACTGACTTCTACCATCAGTGATGTTCTGATCTGAAGACAACACATATCTAGAATTCAATTGGTCATGAATTCCAAAAACATTTAGAGAATAGAGAAACAAATCATTCAGTAGATATTTGAGGAGGTCATAGAAAATGAGGGACACCGTTAGATTTTGAAAGCTAGATCATACTAAAATATGAAATGAAAAAAATGAAAGCAGGGAGCATATGTCTGCCCATAGTGAGTTAAAATTGTTGATTTACCCTCCCAATGAAAATGTCCAACTTGGAACTGGTGCCTGGTTAGTGACTACATTATGGAGAAAAATATGTATAAATGTATACTATTGTGATATAGAAGAGAATTTCATATGATACCAAATTACTAAAAGAAACCTAATTTATTTTGTAAATTTATTCAATTGTCACTACTTTCCCCTGCTTTCTTCCCCCTAATTTTTGAAATAAAATTATGATACAGTTAGAAAATTAAAATTTTAAATGAAATTTATAATTAACTTCATTTGTAAGAAAAAATATACACATTGAATCACTATTATTTATATAGGTTTGCAAGTTTATATTTATCTTTGGAAAGTTAACATTAATTATACAAACAATATTGATGTTTATATACTTCCTATTATGCTTACTGCATATAGAGGGGTTTTAAGATTTTAAGAATATTTTAAAACATTTTGTAAGAAAGGAAACATATTTCTATTGTTTTCCTACTCAAGCCCCAAAAGACCAATGATGCCTTTAAGTACTTTACACACTAAAATTTTGTATTTATTTACTTATCACCATAGTTGACACATTATTTTAATGTTGGAAAATCATAGGATTCACCAGAGAACATCTTTTAAAACTTAAGTCAAGATTTTGGAAATGTAGTTAATATCTAACATATGATTTTATATGCCCTGATAATTTTTCTCTTCCTCAGACTTCATTTAAATAGAAAACTTATTGAATGAAGAAGTAAAGCCATTTTTGTCATACATAAAGTATTGATGCATCATATTGGCTTTTGGTTTATGTATTGCATTACATGGACTTATTTTCTACCTCTTTATCAATGCCAGATTGTCCTACATCACATTAATATATAAACTTGACATCTGGTGGAACAAATCTTGCCACTATGCTCTTCTCCAAGGCTATCATGGATATTCTTTGATCTTTTGTTTGAGATTGCAATGAAACTACCTAGCAATTTGGAAAGAATTATATTTTTTCAGTTACATTTATAAATATTGCATATACATATTTAAGTTATTAATATATCTTAGTAAGTTATATATATATGTTAATATAAAACTTGTGATAAAACCCTACCATATTTACACCCTAGTATTATTTTAAATGATATGTAATTTTCAATTACCTGTTGCTGACATAAAATAAAATAAATGCATTGTACATATTGTTATCTGGATACCAAGCTAAATTCCCTTATTTTTCTCCTGTCTATGAAGATTCTATTGACATCTCAAGAGGCCATTCTTATATTTTCATTTATAGTTATTTGCATATTTAAGCTTTTTAACAGATTACATCAGATAATGCATAGCTCTTGGACCCAAACTGTCTCATTTTCCTTCAGATGAGTACATTGAGTCATAGAGAGGTTTAATAGTTTATGGTGCAGCAGTGTAACTCTGGGATCCACACTTGCATGACTACTCAACTGAAAAACAACATACACACACTTAAATCAAAAACTTTAGGGAAAAA
This sequence comes from Nyctereutes procyonoides, assembly GCF_905146905.1. Classification (NCBI taxonomy): domain Eukaryota; kingdom Metazoa; phylum Chordata; class Mammalia; order Carnivora; family Canidae; genus Nyctereutes; species Nyctereutes procyonoides. Next base: position 3,318,811 of record NW_026575130.1, read on the forward strand.
TACTAAGATGATCCAAGGACTAAAGGAGCTATAGTATTACAAAATACTGACAACAAATTAACAATAATATCATTACATTTATTAAAGTGTGGGGCACAGGCCGTCATTAGTAGAGAGAAATTCAGAGTTCATACTTGTATTTACTCACTCATTATCAAGTGTTTATTGAGCAAATACTATATGCCAGGCGATGTTAACCTTGCCAAAATGAAAAGTGAAATATGATCATGCTTAGAATGAAACTAAAGGAGATAGAAAAAAGCATCAGCATAAATAATAATTATGGAAATAATAGGGTTAAGGTCAGAAAGAGTATGAGAACAGCATAAAACTATTAGAGCACATTAAAATTATAAAATTGTTCTTTGAAAAATAGCCACACTCTAGAGACACAAGGGAGATAACAGAAACTTAAAACCTTATTATACATGAAAACATGATTAACTTGACATGCCAGATACTATTCTGGGAAATATATGTAACAGGTGAATAAAATACAATTTATCTTGTATTGGACTTTCAATTAAGTTCCAAAACTGACAGCAATAAGAGGTAAGTGCACCACAAATTTTTAAGAAAAGTTGTTCAGCTTAAGTATGTGGGACTTAATAAAGAATGGGTAAACTTATCCACTGCTAGTCAAGAAGCTAGAAATTCAAAGAATGATGAAATATAAAAATAATGAGACAGCTAAGCAAGGGGATAGTTTAAGAAACCTAATGATAAAGACTGAGTCTGCAAGAATGAGAGACTCTCCTGTCATGTCCCTTAAGTGGACACTTGTTAGGTGTCATCACTTCCTAGGCCCATTCAAGAGCTATAGTCAAAATGCAGTTGAGAGTCTCGCCCCACCAAAAAATAAACAAAACAACAAAACAAAACAAACAAAACTAGACTTGTATAACCTAAAATTTAGGGCGTGTAATAACGTGGAATCTTATCTGGCTCTCAGCTTGTGAATTCTAAATAAGGAATACTGTTAGGAGGAATCATAGGTATCAAGATGAATGGAGAAGGCAGAGATCAGCAGACTGAGCTAACAATGTCTGGCATATATTTTACAACATGGCATATACTGTACATTTCTTGTGTGCCAACTAGATCCCAAAGAAGATGAAAGACTTAGTCAGTCACTATTATTACCCACCAAAAAGTGACAGGCTGCCTGTGGTGACAAGACCACAAAAATGTGGTCTGTAAAAAGAAATTAAAGGAAAAAAAAAAGTATATCCCTCAAGACAGCAGTGCAATGTTCCCTGGTAACTTCTGAAGAACTCAAATCTACAACCTAAAAGGGAGTCAGCATTTAGTGGATGAAAGTGGACTGTGAAACATGAAAGATGTATATAATAACCCTAAGGTAACAATTGAATTTTATAGAAAAAGAAGTACTAATAAACCAATAGCAGAGATAAAATAGAATCATAAAAAATTCTCATCCAATGAGAAATTCTCATCCAATGGCAGAAAAAGAGGGACAATGGAAATATCAAATAGAAAAAGTAGAAAAAAGCTAGATTTAGCTACAAAATATACAAAAATCAAATATTTTTACAGTACTTTGTTTTCATGAGAACATTTGGGAAGAGTGCATGATGGGTGTGCTACATTAGGCAATTGCTCACTGAAAGCTGAGCTGCTATATTAACTTACGCAAATTACTCTTTAAGGCACTATTAGATTCCAAAAATTCACCACTAGTATGTAAAATTAACAAATAGAGAAATTTAGAAAATAGTGAGGATCTAGATTTGAAAAGTAAAATTAACATATTCAATTTAATGAATGTGTACACAGGCACACACACACACATACACACACATATACACAATCCTGCATTCAATAATCAGAGAAGACCCTTATCACCTTAGTTAGCATAGCTACAACACGATTTATTCTTCAGAAGAAAATTTAATTTTTAATGCAAATATGATTGTGTCTTCTTGACATTTAAAAACTTTTAAACCACCTGTTTCCTTGGGAAAAAAAATCAAAATTGATGTGAATGGATACAATGGGTTGAATGTACATGCTGGGTCTAGTCTCTGACTGTATATTCACCCTCTGCTCTTGCTTTTGTTTATTTCTTTCTTTGTTTAGTTATACTTTTAATAGATGTAGACTTTGATTTCTTAAGGATAAAGCTTCTCCTTAGATCTATTATTACAAATTTATTTATTTTTTAATATTTAATTTAAATTCAATTTCCCAACACATAGTATAACACCCAGTGCTCATCCCATCAAGTGCCCTCCTTAGTGCCTGTCACCCAGTTGCCCCATTCCCCACTGACTCCCCTTCTGCAACCCTCTGTTTCCCAGAGTTAGGAGTCTCTCATGGTTTGTCTTCCTAATTTTTCCCACTCAGTTTCCCTCCTTTCCTTTATAATCCCTTTCACTTATTTCTTATATTCCACATATGAGTGAAACCATATGATTTCTCCAATTGACTTATTTCACTCAGCATAAAATCCTCCAGTTCCATCCTTGTTTACTCTCCCCTCTATCTGGAAAATTCCTCCCAGTTCTAACCCTCATCATCTCTTCATGCTTTATAGTTCTTAGATACTATTTTTACAGGGAGACTCTCTGATTTCTAGCTAAGGTCAAATATTTTACTATATGTCGTCCCAGCACATCCTACTTCTAATTTTGTATCAATGCATACTCTAAAATTAGTTTAATATCTTTTTTCACACACACAAGACTTTTTTTTAAAGAGATTTATTTATTTTTCAGAGAGAGAATGCAGGGGCTAGGCAGAGGGAAATGCAGAGAGAAAATCTTGGGCAGACTCCCTGATAAGTGTGGAGCCCCACACAGAGTGCGATTTCACAACCCTGAGATCATGACCTGATTCAAAACCAAGAGTTGAATGCTCAACTGACTGAGCTACTCAGCTACTGTTACACAAGGCTTCTTAAAAGTCAATACCATATTTTCTAAATTTGGCATTATATCCTTTGTTTCTAGTGATGTAGGAACGACTTAGGGGCAGATGGGACTAGGCAGGGAAAGATAAGGGAAAGGCCCCAGAGTCAGGCTCCTACCCACTCCAAGAAAACAGAAATAAGACAGTAAAAACAGAAAAAATAAACCTGGCTCCCTAGCTCCAAAATGTCAAGGAGTATCCCCCTTTTAATGGCTACTAAGTAATCACAGAAATATGTCATTAAGGTGTTATCAATAGTCCCTGCTCAAACCAAGACGGCACAAGAATCTCAAGGCCGTGAACCACCTGACTAGGCTCACAGAAATCCTAGATGTAGAGAAATGTTATGGAGGAGATATTAACCAGAGAGAAGAGAACACCTTGTTTGGGTTCATGATATCTACAAAAACACCTTGTTTGTTATTATGATAGTTATAAGTCCACCATGTTTGTTCTAAATATCTACCCTGATATTGGCAAGAAATTTACCAATTTCCCTGGTCAGTTTCCTGTAAAAGACAGACCATAAAAGCCCTCAGTGGCAACCGGTTGGGACTCCTCTCACTTTTGAGAGCTTTCTCTGTATCTCTGCTTAATAATTGCTTTGCTCACTCTCTGTTGTCCGCGAGATTCATTCATCGACTCCAGTGAGACAAGAATCAAGCTCTCCTGTATCACTAACAAAAGCACATAAGAGAACCTCAGAAATGTTTTGAACTGATAAATGATCACATTGGTACTAGGTAAACCATACATTACATAGAAGATAAATATTGTTAGCATTTCTAAACTTACCATTTCATAAATCTGTTATGAAACTGTATTGTTAAACCAACCTTGCACATAACATTTTTAGCTAATTCTAACACGAATGTCTCACTTCAGAAACTATCCAAGTTCCAATCCAATCTCTACTCCTCGATGCAAGTAATATTTCCTTTCTCTTATTTTCATTATCAGCATCTGTATTACAACAAATAATAAAACCTACTTTGCTCAGTAGCTATTTTCATGTACATCTTTATTTCTTATTACTAAATCTCCAGAAGAGACTGAAAGGGATTTTCATCATTGCCTAACATGGAGCTAGCAATTGCTCATTCATTATTTGTAGACTACAAACTGAATGAGGGCAGTTATTATGTAAGTATTCCCAAATTATTATGTAGGTACTCCAAGTGCCCAACAGAGCACTTGATATATATGTACCAAGTAGATATATAACTTGATATATATGTATTAAGATAGATATATAACAAATCTTAATTAGTTAAATGGACTAATTAAATAAAATAACAAAAGTGATACAGTATTTGAACATTCCCAAATACCTTGGTATGATTGATACTCCTTCCTCTAAATCTAAATAGAGCTCTGGCTGATGGCTGCTTCATTGTCTGCCAGATGATCAACTGCGACACTTCATATATGTGACTCCCTGAAGTCCAGCCCAGTGTGCTACTGATTCTTGCCTCCTCTCCATCCAAGTTAAATTACTGGTTCTCAATCAGAGAAGCAATCTCACCTATTAAAAAGGTTATGTTATTTGAGATAGTAGTGCAAATCCTAGTAGTGTAGAACTTTTGGCAAATTGTCAAAATGGTACAAATACCAAATGGTGGCAAATATTACAAAAATGGTGCTGAAGAACTGTATACATACTGCACACTTGTGAAAATTACAGATGAATCATATCCAGTTACTGGCAGATACTAGGAGTTACTGTGACTATTCATCCATGTAACACTCTCTAGTTCAGTTCTTTGCCTTGCATCTATTTCCAACTCATTGCTTATGTCTGATCCAAGAGGATGCTTTATATTTCCTTCTCAAATTCCTTCTTCTTAAAATCAATGAAAAGTAATACAATTCTGATATGTTAATAATATAAGGTCTAATGTAACTATGAGTTAAGAAAAAATGGAAGTCACAACAATATTGAGAGGAATTAGGAAATGAGGAATCATAGTTAATAGACTAAAAACCTTACTCAGCAGCTTTAATGGCTCTGGAAGCAATTTATTTTTGCCCAAAGACATTTTAACTTATAATAACCTATTTTAACATTACCTTAGCATATCCCATGAGAAATCATTGCAGAGTTTACTAGAGTCACAGAGTTAACAAGTACTGATTGGCTTCACTATCATTCAATATCTGTCAGCTGAAGAAAAAAATATCCTCTCTGCACTGAAGCAGATGCCAAAAAAAAATACATGCAGAATTCTGTTAAAATGCAGCAACAGTAATAAATGCAAATCCTTTGCATTTGCCATGAATTCCGTTACATACCATACCAATGTTTGGTAGTTTTGCCCTCCTCAAGATTACCACAAAAGGGCTGCCTTTTTGATTGTGGATATCAAAGATGAATGCATCCCTTTAGACCACAGCAATGTGCTTGGCAATGTAAATAAAATACACAGAAATTATTATAAAAACTAATGTTCTTTTCTGAATTTCTGTATAACTACAATTACAAACTGTATCAGTGAATATTGATACATACATTCTATCACAAAGTGACATTTTGAACTGCCCATGATTGCAACAATATTTGATTGCTATCAGTTAATTTATCTTGCAGTTATGAATTATTAAGTGTTATCTTCCAGAATTACTGATTCAAGTATTCAAAGACTTCTTCAGTATAAGAAAAAAAAAAGGTTAGCTCTTATTACCAGCATTTATTTTGAAAGCTATTAGATAGTGAGAAAAAACAAATTATTGTTTTTTAAATCCTAGTTTTCTGCTACTGTCCTATTGATATATATATATTTCAATGGGGTACAAGCATGGGTACAAGCCTACTGTCCTATTTATATATATATATATATATATATATATATATATATATATATATATATATTTCAATGGGGTACAATCCACAAATTTAGAGGCTAAGTATCCTTAAACAAATTCCAGAATGAAAACCAAATGAAATTTATAATCTAGTTAATTTGATTCTTATTGATATGTGTGACTCAATGGCTAAAGAGTAATAAAGTACATCTGACAAAAATGTGTTATAAACGACTGAAATTAATATTTACTTTTCCAAAAACAAAGTTTTATGTTGCTGTTATTGTTATTTGGAAAGGAGTGTGGTCATGGAGGGAAAAGTTAAAGATGCTTCTTCCCCCAGTTAATTAAACTAGAAGAATTACTCTTTTTTTTTTTTTTTTTTTTTTAATCCTACACCAATTTCTGTTTGGGGTTTGAAGCCAGACTTTTGTGTCTTTTTTGTTTTTGTATTTTGGATTTTAGGTGAAAAGGCCATGTTCATCTAAGTTGGTCCATGGAAAATAGTGATTTGTCTGCTCTATATCTCAAGAATGGGATAAACAGACCTGTGAGCAGAGGGCTCCTGAACACCTTCTGGTAGTGGGCTTTCAGCTACCACAGTGTATCTGGTATTCATGGAAACGGTCTCAGAGTAGTTTCCTACTCTATATAGATTCCACATCTATCTCCCTTCGTCATTTTTCCCACTAAAAAGAAAACTGCTTAAGAGTTTTTATTCAACAAATTACTTTGTTCCCAAAATATATCTCACCGAGTTTTCTGAAAAATGTGCCAATTAGATTTGATAAGATTTGGTGTCACAAGCTAAAAAACTTTAACTTAAAGAGAAATCTAATTATTTGGTAACTTCTGGTGCTCTTAACACCACAATTGTTTCTGGTATATAATCTCATAGGACCATCAAGGAGTTAAAATAGTCATAATGGCACAAATAAATTATCCTTTTTAAAGATGAAGAATATCTGGTAAGGCTAAATTCTCCTATTCAATATCTAATTATGTAATAATGAAAAAATATTATGCAATAATTATGAAAAAAAATGAATAGGCAAGGATAAAAAGTTACTTTGGCTTACAAGGATCAGGAATGTAGGAAGTAATTTAGTGCAGTATGACAGCTATTTGATTCTTCGGGGTGAAAATACAGCTGTCCCCAGATAGTTTTCAAAAACTCATTAGGAAGCAGAGGTGACAGGTGATGCTTTCTTATTATTAGCTAAGACACTTAGAGAGAATTCATCTGCAGAAAAAGTGGAATCCCTATGAGTCCCTGGATCTGGCATTTGGATTAGCTCAAAGCACAAAGCCATTCATGCATGCCCATAGTTTTTGAAATCACAATATTATATATGGGACTCCACTTTGCTTTGCGTAATAGTGTCTGGATGTACAGTGAAATAGCATCCCTATAATAATTGGAGGAAAAATGATTCTTTACTTACATGTTTCAAAATAAACTCCAAGTCTCAGAATTGTGAAGCAATCCCATCGTACATATTTCTTCCCTCTAGCATTTAAGGAAATAAAAAAGTGGATGAAGAGAGGGGAAGAGTGAGAATAAATTTTAAAATGTGGAATTCACAGAGCATAGATTAAAAGTGGTGACATTTGCCCTTTTAAGACCTTGCTACTCAAAGTGTGGTCAAAACCATCAGCATCAGCAATAGCTGGGACTTTATTAAAAATGCAGAATGTGTGTTGCCAATAAACACTCCTCTAGATGAAAATTAAGCATACTGAGAAAGCAGAGATTAATAAAGGGGAGAGTCTGAGAGAGATGGAGAACAGAAAAGGAATTTCACCTATTGATTTTAGACATCTGCCTTAAGCTAATACTATGCTTGCCTTCATCATAAAAATGTAAGTACTGCCTTCACCTCTACCTTACATCTTGCCTAATGTTATATCCCTTCCACCTTGTGTCTTGTTAAATGCCTTTCTTTTTTCACTAATTCTTCTTTTTTCAGTCCAATCAATAGGTATTCCAAAAATCCCAGAACCTTAGTTCACAATTCTTTTTGAATTCTCTTTCCTGAGTAATTCTTGCAGTTCTTCATATAACCTGTAAGACCATCATTCTTAGTTCTGTTTCTCTTTACCTGAAAATTGATCACTGAAATATCATCTTCCTGCAGAGTGTATTTCTACTTGGATATTATACTCAGATTTCAGAGAAATGTCTAAATCCATTCATTGTAAGACAAAACTAGTTCTTCTTCTTCTTCTTCTTCTTCTTCTTCTTCTTCTTCTTCTTCTTCTTCTTCTTTTCTTCTTTTTTAATAGTTTTTCTTCTTAAAACAGTACTTCCTTCACTCAGTCATGCCGGTCAACCAGACCAAATTTGAACAATTTCACCTCCAGAGTTTTCTATATGTATCACAGCCTTGATATAAAGTAAATTATATTTAAGATAAAATCTAAGATAAATTATATAATGTAACAACATATTGCATGGGTTCATGATTCATAATTTTTATCCATGCTCATTCTAACAAATTTAATTTTGACGCCATTAGCTCACTCCTAGAATATTCTAATTTAATTCTATCTTTTTTATCATATATCTTTAATTTTTTCAAAGTCTGCACTTTCCCATGACCATAGACACTTAGACTAAACATTATATACTAAACAATACATTATTTTTTTAAATTTTTTATTTGAGTTCAATTTGCCAACATATAGCATAACACCCAGTGCTCAACCCATCAAGTGCTCATCCCATCAAGTGCCCCCCTCAGTGCCCATCACCCAGTCACCCCCAGCCTCCCGCCCACCTCCCTTTCTACCACTCCTTGTTCTTTCCCAGAGTTAGGAGTCTCTCATGTTCTGTCTCTCTTTCTGATATTTCCCACTCATTTTTTTTCTCCTTTCCCTTTTATTCCCTTTCACTATTTTTTATATTCTCCAAATGAATGAGACCATATAATGTTTGTCCTTCTCCGATTGACTTACTTCACTCAGCATAATACCCTCCAGTTCCATCCACGTCGAAGCAAATGGTGGGTATTCGTCGTTTCTAATGGATGAGTAATATTCCATTGTATACATAGACCACATCTTCTTTATCCATTCATCTTTCGATGGACACCGAGGCTCCTTCCACAGTTTGGCTATTGTGAACATTGCTGCTAGAAACATCAGGGTGCAGGTGTTCCGGCGTTTCACTGCATCTGTATATTTGCGGTAAATCCCCAACAGTGCAATTTCTCAGTTGCAGGAAAGATCTATTTTTAACTCTTTGAGGAACCTCCACACAGTTTTCCAGAGTGGCTGTACCAGTTCACATTCCCACCAACAGTGTAAGAGGGTTCCCCTTTCTCCACTTCATCTCCAACATTTCTAAACAATATATTAAACATATGTAGAGGCCTATAAGTAATACAAATATGTGAAGCATTTCAACCTATTCTAATTCTCAGTACTCTGATTTTGAAGAGCCCTTTAAAAAAAATTTTCCACCTGGAAGCCTCAGTAATTCATTAGGTAATATTAATAACTCCTACTCTTGATTATCATTATAGGCTTAAGTATCAACTGGCATGATATATGGGATTTTTTTAAGTTAATAAACTATTTTAGAAAAACTTAGGTTTACAGAAACGTTGAGCAGAATGCAGAGAATTCCCATATTCTCTCTCCTCCCAACCAAACCACATATGGTATTTCTCTTATTATTAACACTGCATTAGTGTGGCATATTTATTATAAATGATGGACTAATATTGATACATTATTATTAGCTAATGTCCATAGTTTACATTAGAATTCACTTTTTTAGGTTGTACAGTTCTATCTGCTTTGACAAATGTATGATGACATGCATCTACCATTAGACTATCAGAATAGATTTATTGCCCTCAATATGCACTCAACCTATTCTTCTCTGACCCCCAGGCAATCACTAATTATTTTATCATTACTCTAGTTTTGTCTTTTCTAGCATGTTGAATGATTGGGATCAAACAGTATGTAGACTTTCCAGATTGCTTCTTTTACTAGGAAATATGTGTTTAGAGTTTTCTATGTAATAGTGTAGCTTGGTAATTCATTCCTTTTTATGGCTGAGTAATATTTATTGTATGACTGTACCACAATTTGTTTACCCATTCACTTATTGAAGCAAAACTTGATTGCTTCCAAGTTTTGGCAACTATGAACAACGTTAACTCCCAACATTTGTGTCCAGGTTTCTGTGTGGATTCTTTCAAGTTTCTCTCTGATTCTCTTCTATCTGAATATGATATGTCTAAGTGTAAATGTTTTCAGTACTTATTATGCTTAGTGTTTTCTGAGCTTCCTGGATCTGCCATTTGATATCTGTCATTAACTTCAGAGAATTCTCTCATAATTACTTCAAGTATTTTGTGGTTAATTCTTCTTCTTCTGTTATTCTTATTACACATGAATCATATCTTTTGTAACTGCTCCACTAGTTTTGCATATTCTATTGTTTTTGTCTTCTTTGATTTTCAATTTATTTCGATTGACATATATTTAAACTCACTGATTCTTAGCTCAGCTATGTTCAGTCTACTGATGATGCCATCAAAGGCATTCTTCATTTGTTTTACAGTGTTTTTTATTTTTATTTCTAGCATTTCCCTTTGATTCTTCTTTAGAATTTACATCACTTTGTTTATGTTATCCATTTGCTCTCACATGTTTTCCACTTTTTCCATTAAACTCCTTATAATCTTAATCATAGTTAGCTTCAATTCTCACTCTGATGATTCCAAAATCTCTGCCACATGAGAGTCTGGTTTTGATGATTGCTTTGTATCTTCAGACTGTGTTCGCCTTTTAGCATGACTTATAATTTTTGTTTAAAGTTGGACAAGATATATTGGGTTGAAGAAACTGAGATAAACAGGCTTTCCTGTAAAATTTTATGTTTATCTAGCTAGGGGTATAGGTGTGTTTTCTGTTTGATATAGCTGTAGTGTCGGAACCTGAAAAGTCCTCCTTTGCTCCTTTTGTTTCTTCTGTCATCTTGGGGTTTCCACAGACATTTTTTCTTAATTGAAGTCTTGCAGTTTTATCAGCTGTAATCTCATGTTATGATATTGAAGACCTATTGATATTTTGGCATGGGGTGTCTGGAGGAGAAAGTCTGAGCTCCTATAATTAGATCTTAGTCTTTCAGTAAGCTTGTGACTCAGGGTTGAGACTTTCACAGGGGCTTCTCAGGTCTCCCATATACGTAAGACAAGAAGTCTAGAAGAGCCTGGATTTGGATATTTCTCTTCTTCAAGCACATTGGTTTCTGGTAAAACCAAAGTTGTTTATACTCTGATAAATTAGTGTCCCTTGAGGGAAGGCTATTACTAGGAAAACATATCACTCTGGGCAGTTTTTCCTGTGACAGCAGTCTCTGATGGGTCTAAGAATTTGAATTTCAGTTTGCACAGTAGTTTTTCTTGTGGCATCTTCAAAGTTCTTTGCATGTTGGACTGAAAACAAATGTTTCCATTTTTAACTCATATTTTATTTAACCCAGTACACACATATATGGATAATTATTAAAGGCTACTTAATCTGAAAGTTTATAATAAAAAAAAATTGGTCTCTCTTTTTTTTTATTGATCCTCCAACTCTCCTATTCTTCAGAAACAACACATTTCAACTACTTCAGGAGGTTTTTTTTCCCTTATATTTATCTCTGCCTTATATATCACTGGCTTATACAAAAATTTCTTTATTAAGTTTCTGAAGTATCGGCTTTTCTTATGGAAAATTAGGATACAACATTCGTATGTCCTTTTCACTATCTCTTTCTACCAGGCACTTTTCATTTTCCCCTATTCTCATGGTTTAGTTACAGCATTTGGTTAGCATAATGCATATTGTTTATACTATTATGTTAAAAGTACTTATTGATATTTATATGATTTTGACATATCATAGTTTTAACATTATCTTTATTCTTCATTTGTTTACTTTTCCATGTACTAATTATTAATCCAAATTTAAGCTCTTTGTCATCAATAAAAATGTCAATACAATGAAAAACCCCAGAAAATCTAGTAATATTACTTTCTATTTATGGTGAAATTACTCTGGGATGAATTCATTCTCTGCTTCATTCTAGAATAATTTTCTCTATATCTGCTGCTGGATTTTGACTTCCAAGCCCCTATTTTTTAACGCATGTGTTTTTGCTTGCTTGCTTATTGTTTCTTTTATAGTTCCAGAATAATTTTTGATAAATATAATATTTCATCTTGTCTCTTTGAGAATGCAAGTTATAGTTTTGATATATTCTTAGTTTCCTTATTCTCTGTGTAACTATCCTTAATTCCTAATAACATCTATGTTTAGTTTAATACATTAGATACTGACTACTAAGAAAGTTTTTTATTACTGACTAGGCTTGAGCCAGAATCAAAGTATGGATATACTTAACAAGAAGACAAATATATTGTGATTCATGCAACTAAATACAAGAAAATATTGAATTTATATAAAAGAACATGTTGATAAGCATTTCAACAGTGTCAATTTGCTTATAGAATTAGTATCGTTATCAATCATTCAATAAAAACACTAAGTATTACTATATTATTTAATTCAATAAATTATTAAACTTATAATTTTATGTGCATGTGTCTACAAATGGACAAAAATATAGGACTGATATGATTTTGTTGTAAATTGGTGGTTCCCGATCTGAATCTGGTCACCTGGCTTATTTTACATGGCCAGCAGGATTTTCAGTTTGTTTTTTATTCTTTTTAATAAGATGAATACCTTCCTGGGACTGACATGCTCTCTAGTTCATCAGAACAACAGCTATTTATTTCTCATACTCAGATGCTTCACACATTTATATTACCTATAGCCCTCTGAAGTCATTGAGATCCCTAAGTTGAGATCCGCAAATAAACTTCCCTCCTGGGTACATCTGAATTCCATGCCTTTATATTTTCTATTCCATCACTCTCAGTTCTTGCAAATAAATTTAATTCCCAATTGTCTAGTTCTAAGTCCTAATGTAAGTTCTTGAGATACCAAAATTATTTTTGGAGCAAAGCACATTATGCATAATAAAAATCTCTTGATCATTTACCAAAAAATGACAAACAAAAATTAATTCTGAAACATGTAAACAAAACATCAGCTTTTATTTGTAACTTTAATCATTAACTCCAATATAAATATAAGTACTACCTTATATAAAAACTGATATTGCATGCTAAGCTTATTCTAGCATAATATGATGCTTACAATTTGTGGATTAGAAATGTGCTTCAACCCACTCTGTTTTTTTCCATGTTTTATGTATTTTCAATGTAGCTGAATTAATTATAGTGGAAAGCTATTCAATGTTGTAAACTAGCCTCTAGCAATACTATGTCCTTGATGGCACTGCATGGGATTTCTGGCAGTGACAGTTTCTCGATGGATAGAACTAGTGCTTGTAGCCATAAGGCACCGGATGCATTTAATGTCCTGTAGACTTTGGTTTCATACCGTGTAAGTTGTAATTGCAATTTCTGCTTCCAAAGGTTGACAAAATTTTCTAATTTGTATTTTTATTTACAAATGAAACACAATTAAACTCTGTCAGTCTTGCAATTGACTGAATTGATTTCTATCAATAAATTCTGAAGGTGTGTTTATATATATTTTTAAACAAATATATTATAAAAATGTATGAGAATCTTAAAAACAAATAAAAGTTAAATGGAAATGCATAAGAAATAAGAATGAAAGAGGGAAAAAAGTAGGGAAATAAGGACACTTCTAAGGGATAAATTAGCACAAAAATGATTACTAAAAGTTACATAACACTTCTAGAAACATCAATTATTTTAATACTAGAATATTGAAAGCAAACTAAAATAAATAAGATTAATTATGTAGTTTACATTACTACAGAATTCATTTTATCCATGACTTAGGATCTGATTGTTCAGTAAGTTGTATTGTTTATCCTTCCTATTCACAATCCTATTATAAACATAGAGATATGTATATTGCCCCTACTAAATGACCTGGAAATCATACAGGGCTTATGCCCAGTAAATATAGATTAAGTTGGCTAATAATATTTGATTTCAGTTTTTTCCTTCTATGACATATTTCTGCATTCACACACACAGACACACAGACACAATTATTATCATTTCAGGCTTTTTCATCTTAAGAGAGAAAAAAGGACAACAAAGGGTAAAACTTTGTTGATATCATCTTTCTGTACTGAGAGATAGATAAAACCTTACTAGCTGTTTTTAAAATTGTAGATCAAGTAAACTAGAATAAAGGAAATATAAATCAGAAATAGATCTTAATAAACTTAGATGCCTGGTTAAAGGATGGTTTGATTGCTAAATAGTTTGAATTTGCTCTCTTTAAATAACCTACATCTATTGATATCACATTTGGAGATCCCTTGTAACTGCCTTTGAATTTTAGGAATAAATGAGTAAATATGAGATAATGTCTCAATTATAATATAAAATATTTGAAGAGAAGGACAAGTGAGAAATGGGTCTGATTCCAAAACAAACAAATAGTAAATAAATAACAACAACAGCAAAAGCAGGATATGGAGCAAAATTTTAGAAAGTCTGAATCTTATTACTAATTCTCAGACTATGTGACCAAAATTCAATTATTTGAACCACTCTCTATTCTAAAAAATAAAAAGGTCTAATGAAGTATATCATTGTCATGACTCAACATGAACCTTCCTGACAAATTTATGAAAATATCCAAATGCCTTAGTGTTTGGGCATCCCACATGCCCAGCCCTCTACCTGTCCTTGACCCTTATCTGATTATTTTCTCTCCCGCCTCATATGATCTCATCTTTGGGAAGTCCCAGTCTCATTCCTTTTCTACTTCCTGGTCTATACTTGCAATTTTATTTCCATGGCTCACTGGCTCACAAGAGAACAAACTTGTTCTCTTTTATAGTTCAGAAATTCATATCATTTTCCTTTTTAAAAAATTACAGACTTTTGTCTATCATAAATAAATAATTTCCTTTGTCCTTTTCATTAGAAGGTATGTTCTATGAAACCAGAGTATACATTATTTTTTAATCCTTTTTATGCTTTTAATCCTAATACCCTGGATGAGGCCTGACTTATAATAGGTAACACATTTATGTTTTGTGAATAGAAATAAACTGCTCATTTAGTGAATAGATATAGGAAAAGTTCAGGGAAATCAAAAGAGAATATCTTTTAATTGGCTTACTTAGAAGTGATTCTGCATTTTTTTGTTTTTGTTTTTGTTTTTTGTTATTCTGCATTTTGTTAGAATTACCTGGGTATAATCTGTGAGATGTAAAAATATTTCATTCAGGTTTAGTATTAACAACCACAGTCTGACTCATTACTTAAGTGTTTCCTCTCGATGCCACATGGTTTCCCATACCTATTTTAATCTCAAATTTTCTGACTTTATTCTATAATAGTTTTAATATTGTAAATGGCCTCAAGTCATTGCTGGATAAAACCTTAACATGAAGGAATACTTTTATAATATTCATATTCTTCCTTTTCAGAATACTTTCAATTTCCACGGGAACTCTTTCAACTCAGAATCTAAGACTAAATGTTAAAAAATCAACAGGGCATGTCTACAACAACACAGAATGTTATATATAGATATATCTATCTATATATATATAATGGTATATATATGGTATATAACTATATATATATATCAAGATGGCAGGAAATTTGTTTCAAATTTTGCACGAATATAATTTGATTCATTGCTGGTGTTAACATTTGAAAAGCCAGTGTTATGTATTTACTTTAGTTATACAAACAGCTAAACCACCTATAAAAAATGTAATAGAATTATTTTTGGTGGAACATTTAACATAGTTTGAAAATTGTTCTTATAATAGAAATATTATATAATATTGCTAATTAATATGCTAATAAATAGCATAATATTTAGAGTAAGAGACCTGGACTCCAATCCCAAAAAAGTCTCATGGTAAGAATATTATCTTGGAAAATCTGAACTTGCAAACCAAGTGAAGGGTTGAAAAACCTTGGTAGACAAAAACTGATTATTACTGAATTTTATCTTTAGTAAACTACTTTCTCCACTATGAATTTTTCTTCAATATCTTAGGGAAAAATATGACATTACTGGGACTTTTCAAAGAGTAGTGTATTCCCCTTATCTTTGGGCCAGTTGCCAAGAAAAAAATATGTAACTTTCTCAAACTTTGTTTCCTAATAAAAAAGGAAAGGGAAATGTTATATATTTAATGGTGTTAATAATAAAAGTAACTGAAAAGGCCACCTAAGATGACTGGCACATAATTTTTCACTCCTTTTTGGTGAAACATTAAACTACCTTTCATAATGAAGTCATCATGAATGACTGTTAAATAAAATAATAAAATTCTACAACTAGAAATCACCAAGTGATTTATTTATCACTTCCTACTGGAACTGTAGCATACAGAAAGTGCAGTGATGTAAATAATGTGAAAGCTATTGATGGGCTTGGGACTAGATCTAGCAAGGGGTATATACTCAATGAATGTTCTTCTAC
Source organism: Nyctereutes procyonoides (assembly GCF_905146905.1). Lineage (NCBI taxonomy): Eukaryota > Metazoa > Chordata > Mammalia > Carnivora > Canidae > Nyctereutes > Nyctereutes procyonoides. Next base: position 3,335,077 of record NW_026575130.1, read on the forward strand.
CCTTTTATCCAATTATCTCCCTTTGTTTCTTTTTATTTCCTTTATTTACTTGCATTCTTTCCATATGTGATAAAGGAAAAATTTATATTAACTAAAATAGTTGCAAATTGCTTCAGGAAAAGTGGATATACAAAGTACAAACATGCACAGGACCATACACATGCCCAGATAGGTTTACAAGATGATTTAATGGAAGTTTACATTTTGTATTCACTGCAGCTCAAAGTCAATTACTCTATTGCTCTGAGATTTACAGTATTCAGAACCACCTTATCTCACTTTCTTCCTTTCTTCCTTCCCTTCTCCTCCCCTTCTCCTCCTCTTTCATTCTCTTCCTCATTGCTGCTTGAATCAAAAATGATGAGCCAAGGCCACATCCTTGTCAGTGCATTTCTCATTTCACTAAAAGCAAAGTGTATTTCAAGCAATCAGTATTGTATAGACATATTCTATTAGGATAGTAATTAGTGGCAATGGACTTCAGTTATATTAAAAGACTTCCTAATTAGCAATAAAGAACACAACTTCACTGGCATTTTAATGACAACATCAATACTTGTCAATGTCAAGTCACCTTGTTAAGGAAGAAAAGAATGGCTAATAATAATGTAAATAAGTCACTTCTCACATATTTAGAATGCATATGTATCCTATAATATCTTTGTCCTGAATGCAAAAATATTATGAATGCCATTGTACTTTCTACTAATCAATTACTTTGAAGTCAATAAATTGTATGCCAAAAAACTTGGAAAATAGATACAAGCAGGTTCTTTTCAGTCTTTTCTGAAATTGAGGACTGTTGCAAATGAATATATTCAGTATCACATTAATTTTATCTTGGTATACCATAAAGAACCATGGTATGCAATAGACATTGGCTTTAGAAAACTTTAGTAGTTTATTCTAGTCCCCTTCCTTAATATATAATGGACACTGTAATAGTTATTAACATTTTGAACATTAATTTCAACATTCTATTTTAAAAACTGAATAAGAAAATGAATGTTAAGCTGCTTACAGATTTGTCATCAAAAATAGTTCTCTTGCCCCTTTCTCTCTATTAATAAGAGGATTTTTTTATCGGGTAGTAGATATTTTCAAAACATATAAAAGCTGCTAACATATTCTTGAAATGGTTTTGAATGCACTACATCATAAAAGACAATCACTATAAAAATTCATGTCTATTCATGCTTACAAGGTAGAATAAAAGAAAAATTTAGAGACACAAAATAAGTATGTAACATCAGGGAATATGTCTCAGTAGTCTATACTCCTGTGTCGTTTACTAATTTATTGTCTCAGCTCCAGATTCACTCTACAGTGAATGCTTTGATAATAGATTTCTTTTAAGCATTTCTGCATTGAGCGAGCCCTGTCCTAAGCTTCTCAATAGTGGGTGCTGGAGGGACATTGCAGGAAGAAGGAATTCTCTTGCAGTTTCTGGCTGTTGTAAACTATATGAATGTAAGAACAGACCATTAAGCCTAGCCCCAGCCATGTGTGCAAACATGGTCCCTGGATGACCCTTCAGCCTTGACTTGGTGATTATTTTCTCAATGACCCTTTCAACCCAAAAATTAGTGCCTCAAAGACTTCCTAACTGCACAGACTTCCTGATGGCCCTCTCTAAGCATTTGTGCACGCTGTCTGCAGCCCGGAGAGCCCCCATCTAACCACCCTCACTACCCCTGCAAGCCCAGGTATGTTTTGCCTTTTCCCCATGGGTTCTATCTAACATAGCCAGCTCCCTCTGCAGCTCCCCATACCCAACCTCCACCACAGGACATGTGAAGAGTTCCTGATTGCTTCCTGGTTGCCTTCGGAGGGTTTGCTTCCTGCTTATTTAGTTACTGTGGACCAACTCTTGCTTGGACAAATGAGCAAACTTCACCTCTCCAGTACATTGTACTGTACCTTTTCCATTGAGGTCTGAACTCCACCCTTGGGAGGAGAACTCTTCCAGGTTTTGTTCTTTGAGTACTTTCCCTCAGCCATAGGGTACCATAAAGACTTTGATTATACCTTATAGTTATTCTTCTATTATAGTTTAATGATTTTTGTTATTTTTTTTTCTGTTTAAACTACTGTATAGTTTGTATCTCCTGACTGGCCCCAGAACGATAGATCTATACCATTTTTTTTTTATGCTTGACCCAGGGCTATGGAAAATACTATTTAAACCTTTGCTTTAAGTCACAAATCTACATTCATCTTCTTAAACATTCTTTCTTAAACTGGTCAACTTTGACCTCTCTCCCACTAACATTTTTTTTGTGTTTAGTCATATACTCTGTTATGTTGGTCTTAAAATGTCATAGGCTATAAGATACATAATAGACATACAGTAAGTGATTGAGTCCAGGAACCAGGTTCACAAAAATAAATATTGTAATATATGAAGATGGTGACATGACATTTAGCAAATTTGAAAGCATTCATGTGACTTTCAAGACATAAAAGAGGTGCAAATGAGAATAAACATTCAAATATTTGTGTGCAAGTAAGAAACTGAAGCTCAGAGAGAAAAACTAACATATAAAGTCAATAATGCTATAACACTTATCAAGGATTTTACCTCAATAGGTCCAACTGTGCAATTCATGTTTACCTATAAAGTGAACTATGTGTGCCCAGCTTATTGGCTTTAAATTATACAGAAGGGCAGGGCAGGGAAGACGAGAGGAGAGGAAAGAGGAGGAGAGGAGAGGAAACAATTCAGGAAAAGAGAAGAGACTGAAGGAACAGTGTAATTAAAAAGGTTTGGGGTAAAGTGGATTAAAAGATTTTTAGGGGGGCCCAGGCAGCTCAGTTAAGCATCTGCAGTTCTTCTCAGGTCATGATCCCAGGGTCCTAGGATCAAGCCCCGCATTGGGCTCCCTGCCTGCTTATCCCTTTCCCACTCCCCCTGCTTGTGCTCTCTCTCTCTCTCCCTCTCTCTCTCTCTGTCAGATAAATAAATAAAATCTTTTTAAAAAGTGTTTTTAGGACATATTAAAATTTTAGTATGGTATTGTATATACTGGAGGAAACAGAGTTGTTTAATCCTAGGACTCATTTATCTTCAGCCACACCGGTTACAAACTTCAGCACTTTTGTAAGGAAATGTTGGAAAGAAATATATTCATATTATTATAATTTTTCATTGAGTTTGAATCATAGCCTCAAATAGAGGAAAAGATGTATGTATTTTACAGTAAAACTAGTTAAATTGACAAATGTTCCTAGAAGTTAATATAGTATGCCAGAAAATTGGTCTCATAATTTGCAACGAATTGTCAGTTTTAAAATTTATATCTGATGATTCTGATAAAAAGATATCATTAAGGAAGTAAATAGTGTATTGATGTTTATCAGAAAATTAAGAAAATAATATAATTGAAGTTATTTGCAATTAAAATATTCATAATGCTGGTATAAAATAGACATACTTTGCCCTCTACTGTAATAAACTCATTAATTATGAGAAATAAGATACCAATTTATGTTAGAGACAATGCTAAAATTAAAAAGGATGCAAAAAATATTCAATATTATATCAGCTTCAGAATACAGTCTTTGCTGGGAGCCAAGTGTATTTATCAGAGGGGGGAATGTTTCACATTAAGGTATGTAGTTACTGTAACAAATTGAAAGCAGGAAAGGGAAGTTATACAATTTTTTTAAAAACCTCATAAAAATCAACTTGTTATAACATCCAGACTTACGTTAACATTAATTTGATTATCTTCTTTAGCTATTACAATCAACAATAAAATATTTAGTACAATCCTGACAGCACAAATTGGAGGGTGTATCCAATTTTAACCCAGAATAGAAAAACATCTGCAGTGACTTTCACATCTGTTCATATATCAGGGCTGGTGTTAGCAATTTGACATCATTTACTGCATGCTATAGTCAGACTAGAAGGGTAAAAGCTGTTATAGCCTGTGTAGTTAAATAAACAAAGAAATCAACAACAAATTTATTAAGCATGGATAGATCTTGAAGCATTCTCTGAAGACAGAACTATCTTTCTTTTAAGTATGTACCTTATTTTAATTTTTAAAAACAACACATGCTGCATTTTGTCAAATATATATAGTAATTTTCTTTGGAAAATATTTGCATATTAATCATGAATACAATATGTAACAAAAATGAATGCCACCTATAGCAAAATCTATGCAAAATATTACCATAAAGCAAGCAGCAGGAATTCTCTAAATGGAAAAGATAAATCACATTTAATAAATTATAAACAGGGAGAAATGCATGCCAAAATTTTCCTTGAGGCTTATAACCTCAGTACCTAAATATAAATATTTTAAATACTGAAGTTGCTTTTCCTGATATCTCTGATGGATTGTTCCTGACAACCTTTCTACTTCCTAATACAAGTTTTGTGAATATTGAAACCAAATACAGCAAGGTATGGTTGTACTGCTGAAAGTCACTGAAAAGAATGTGGAATTCACATAATCGTATTGAGGGTAACAGGTCACTTTTACTTAACATTTTAAATTAGATTCAATAAATTTTCAGTTTGGCAAACATGTTGGTCATTGGGAATTGCTTTCAAAATATATTGTCACATTCTCATTTTCCTAGGCTTTGTCACATATGCAGCTGAGAAAAGATTTGGAATATTTTTATCTTTTAAATGCAGTTTATTTAGGAATGTCTATTGCATCAGAAATAGTCCTAGAGTTGTGGTAGGGATTCTGAGTAGTAGATAATGGAAAAGGGAAATTTGATGAAATAATTAGTAATTTAAAAAATTACATATATATGTAACATGGTAAAATAAAAGAAAGCACAAAACTAATTGTCTTGATCTGATAGCTTAGAGGCCATGAGCTCTTGTTCCACAATGCCATGATTTGATCTTCATTTTTCCATTAACTGGTTTTATAATTGTGGGATAATTATCTAATCCTTCATAGCTGCAATTTCATGATCTGTAAGATGGAGATTAATATGAGTAACACTAATCATAGATTTCTTGGGAATATTAGTTCACATATGTAAATTCATACACATGAATATTAGTTAATATGTATTTAATTATTGGTTAATGCTATGGTCTGAACATCTGTCTACCCAAAATTCATGTTGTAATGGTATTAGGATATTAGGGTTTGTTTTAAGATTTTATTTATTTATTTTTATTTATTTATTTATTTATTTATTTGGCATTTTATTTATTTATTCATGAGAGAGAGAGAGGCAGAGACACACAGAGAGAGAAGCAGGTTCCATGAAGAGACCCCGATGTGGAACTTGATCCTGGGACTCCAGAACCATGCCCTGGGCCGAAGGCAGGAACTAAACCACTGAGCCATCCAGGGATCCCCCAAGATTTTATTTATTTATTTATTCATGAAAGACACAGAGGGAGAGGCAGAGACATAGGCAGAGGGAGGAGAGCCTGATGCAGTACTCAATCCCAGGAAGCCAGGATCCTGATCTGAGCCAAAGGCAGACGCTCAACCACTGAGCCACCCAGGCAACCCAGGATATTAGGTTTTTTAGCGAGTGATTAAGTCATGAAGACAGAACAATCGTGGATAGGATTAGTGTCCTAATTTAAAAAGAGGTTTTGAAAAGTTCCTCTGCATCTTGTGCCATGTGAAGTTATAGCTGTCCATCTGTGAACAGTGGACTGATCAGACGCAGAACCACAGGTGCCTTTAGGTTGGACCTCCCAGATTCCACACTTGTGAGAATTAAATTTGTTTTATTTATAAGTCACCCAGTCTATGGCATTTTGTTAGCAGTCTGAAGGGACTAAAACAGTTGATATTTGTTAATATGCATTAGTTAATATATATTAAAGTGCTTAAAGGTGTATTTTACTTACAATATGCATTTAGTAAAAAAAATGGTTGTTATTATCAAGTCTTTCTTGTTAGGGGTTTATAATGTATTCTAGAAATAAAGTATTATTTACCTCCAAAATCATTTAATATATTAATGTAAACCAATTAAAATGCAGGATTAATTTACATTTGCTTTACATTAGAATCATATGTGAATCAATCTACCCTTTGGCATGTGAAAAATGAAGACCTCAAAATAAAATAAAATGATATAGGAAAGCTGAAGGACCCCATAAAAATCTCCTTTTCCTGCTATTCTCACCAGGACCTACACCCCCACCTTATATTTGGTTCAAAGTATAAATACTGTATGTCCTCCTTGTGAGGGTCATGGAGTTCATGATTTCTTTCAAGTCTTCCAGCACAACAGATAACATCTAAGGTAAGACTGGGCAAAAATGAGCAGGTAAGGCCATCCCATGTGTATTCCAGACCACCAGTGCTAGACATCTTGAGGCTGAGACCCCTTGCCTCCAAGGATAAGTGACTTACAGAGGATACCTTGATACTTGTTCTTGTTCTGAATGGTTTCTGGATGCCTGAGGAGTCACATACACCAGATCACAATCCTCAATAAAAACCCCAGGCCCCAAGCAAAGATGAGATTTTTTTCCTCTCTGAGTTTCTTAGTCGCTCTGTCTGCATCTGCACTCTATAACTTTAATAAACCTTGCTCACACTTCTTGTGAACTTGAGTTTGATTTCCATCCTGTAAAAAGCCAAGGACTTTCTTGCCTGGTTCTATGGGGCTCCCTCTGTGTACTTGGACCTGGCCTGCCTACATCAAAACTGCTAAAATTCAAATCCACATAGTTAATGTGCATATTTTGCAACATTTTTTAATGACACATTATGACATATGTTTCAGTCATTCATTCTGGTCAACAAAATATGTTAAGGATCTATAAATGAAGAAAAACATTGCTTTAAAACTAGGCTTCAAAATGCTTGTAAACATAGAGTTTTATTAGAAGCCAAGCTTCCTCACTTGTAGCTGGTGGGAGGTGAGGGGGCAGAATGGTAGGGAAGGGAGGCATAGCTTTGTTCCAAAGGGTAGTAATAAGGTCCTGATGGGATCGCTCTGTCCAGGCTCTGGCTCAGACTAGTGCTTGGTTAAATATCATAGAAAGGCCTGCACAGAGGGGTCCTGGCAAACAGCCTGAGGGCACAGGGGACATTAAGTCAAGAAAGAGTCATTACTGGGAAGGAGGCACTGAAAGAGGGGAAGAGGACAAAGGTACCTACCCATCTACTGAGGAAGTCCCCATATAGGAGACTCCACCCTTCATCCTCAAGTTTTGGGCAGGCCCAGAAGGACCCTTTTTTTTTTTTAATATATTTTATTTAACCATGAGAGATACAGAGCAGGAGAGAGAGAAGCAGAGACACAGGCAGAGGGAGAAGCAGGCTCCATGCAGGGAGCCCGATGTGGGACTCGATCCAGGATCTCCAGCATCACGCCCTGGGCTGCAGGTGGCGCTAAACCGTTGCGCCACTCAGGCTGACCCCCAGAAGGACCCTTCTTCCAGTTTACCCTTGCCACTGGAACTCAGCATCCTCTTGCCAAGCTCCTGCCTCAGCTCCAGCCTACTCCTATCCCTACTACAAATCAAGACCACCTTCCTTCATAGTCACAATTTATTATTTATCCCTTTTTCTTGTGTAAGAAACAGTCACAAAAGACAAAAACAAAACAAACAGCATTAAAACAACCACGAAAAAAGTTTAAAAAAAAGTTTTGTCAAGAAAATGATGGGAAAGTTTAAATTGGTATTTTTTAATTGGTATTAATGACATGTTTATTGCATTAGTTTTTGGAGTGTAAATATACTTGAATTCATTCATTCATATTTATATCAAGTAACCTGAGTTCAGTATTATTCAGTTTAGGGACTTTAGCAGCAGTGAACAAGACCTATAAAGTCTCTATCCAAAAACAAAAGAAGGGAAACAAAACGTTAAGGAAACAAATAAGTAAAAATCAGTAAGTATTGCTATGCGGTAAATAAAACTATGATGCTCAGAGTAGCTGGGATATAAAGGTAATTTAGAAAAGTTAATTAAATCATGCTTCTTGAAGGTGAAATCTGAAGGCAAAATAAAACCAGCCATTTGAGGATGTAGTGACCACTTACAGTGCAAAGGCTTTAAGGTTGTAACCAATATGGTGTGTTTTTTCAAGGAACAAGAAGAACTATCACACTTAGAACACCAAACTAGGGGAGAAAGGAATTCAAGATTAAGGGTCTGTAATCTGTTGTGGTGTGTGTGTGTGTGTGTGTGTGTGTGTGTGTGTGTGTGTGTGCTGAGGGGGGTGTTCCCCCATGATAAGCAAGCAATTCTGCAATACAAGCTACGTGTCCTACAATTAAACTCAATTCTGATACCATTTACTCAGAGATAGCATCAGATTTCACAGGTGAAGGGCTCAGTTCCACAAAACTGCCCTCCTCGCCCAACTTCAGATGACCAGTCAGAACTCAGACAGTTACCTGTGCTTCTGACCAACCGGCTATACAAATCAGAAGTTTCCACAACCCCATACTTAGTTTGGTTAATTTGCTCGAGTGGCTCACAGGGCTCAGGAAACCAGTTTACTCAGTAGATTACCAATGCATTACAAGGATATTAAAGATGAAGTATTACATAGGGTGAGGTGTTGAACAAAGGAACTTCTTTCCTCCTGATGGAGTCTGGGACCAAACAGTAATGCATGGAAATGTTCTTATTCATTAACCCGGAAGCTCTCTGAATCCCATTCTTTTTTTGAGTTTTTATGGAGGCTTCAGTATATAGGTATGATTGACTGTATAGTTTTTTATTGATGATTGATTCCAACTCTGTGAAAGTTCCAACCCTCTAGTCTAAGTTTGTTCCCATGACAATCAACTCCCCTCCTTAAAGTCAGTCCAAAAGCCACCTCATTAACAAAACAAAAGACACCTTTGGGTGTCATTATTAGGAAATTTCTGGGGTTTGGGGGGCTTTGCCAGAAATTGCAGTAAAGGCCAAATACATATTTCTTCTCCTAAGTCACAGTAAGTCACAGAGATGCATTCTGAAATATAGGTGGTAGCACATCATTAAGTTTAGACTTAAAATGCTCTTCTAAATGTAGAAAAACATAAGATCAAACCTGAATTTGTCTAACACATTTGGGATCTGTGAGAAATATGTTATAGAGAGGACAGAGTATAAATAGGGAATTGAGTTAGTAGGCTATCCTAATAATCTAAATAAAAAATAAGAATCGCAGACAACAGTGATAACAGTGAAGATAGGGAAAAAATGAATACTTTGGGCATTTATCCTGAAGTCCAGTCTCAAAGCCCTTTGAAGGAAGAATTAATTGCAAAGGGTAAGGAATGAGTGGGATCAAAATGGCTCCTGGATTTTCAGAGTAGGCAACTAAGTGGAGAACGGTTCAATTGCTACTTACAAACATAGGAAAGATGAAGTGATGGGATAGCTTGTGGAGATTGAGGCCAAGCAAGAATCCTATTTGAGCACGTTATGTTCAAGATGCTAACTGGACACACAGATGGGAATGTGACAGGTAGTTTTATATGTGGTTCTGTGGTTCAAGAAAGAAGTAAGGATTAGAACTTAAATCTTTAAGTTACCATTATATAGTTGGCTTTTATGGTTAGAGTATGTGGATAAAGAAGTTAGGCTAAGATTAAATCCAAGGGAACATTTAACTTGAACAAAATGGGAGGAATTGAAAAAAATTCAAAGAGCTAAACAAAGAGATTTGAATAGAAATTTAAGTTGTATAGAATAAAATCAAGGCAGACAACAAACAAGATATAAAAGCTCCATTTCATAATGAAAATGTTATTATCATAAGCATAGAAATAATGATAGATGAAAATTATTTACATTATGTTTATATTCCATATAACATTTGCCAGACAACGTTCCAGGCTTTTCATAAATGTTAGCTCATTCAAACCTCATAGCAACCCTTTTAGGCATTTGACAATAAGACAAATGGATGAAGAAAGAGTCAATATAGTCCTAAAGATCACCCACATGATAAGTGCCAGCCATCTGCTTTGAACCACATCTAAACCTACATGAATAATGTTTCCCTAAGTTACTTTAGAAAAAAAAATTAACTATATGATTTGAATTAAATTAAAGCAAAAAAAATTGAAATAGCATGCAGTGTACAGTTTGTGACTAAATACAATTAAATATAAAGCAAAACATAATGCACAACATTGATAATAGTTTGAAAGCTATGAAATGAATCAAAATGTATAAATGTTTTTTAAAATTACCAATCTAATTAATGTTTGTTTTTATAATTTAACCTTTCATTAAATTCATAAAACTTGTGAAATTCCTTTCATAATTTTTAATAATTAAAATATAATTGATGTGTTTTAGAAATACAATAATGTGTGATTTATTCAGCTTCCTGACACATCACTGATTAAATGGCTAATTTTGTTGATCTTATTGACTATTAAATCACATTTCTTCCTTCCATATTTACTAGTCTATGTGCACAGTATCTGAGATTTAAGACTGGGTCAGAGAAGCATGGTAAAGAGAGGTATAGTTCTTCAAAACATTGTGTTCAGATAGCTGCAGCTCTCAGCCAAAGAGTTTAGTTGGATCATTCCAGCTAAAGCTCTCTTTTCCAAATATGTTATAACAGAATTTCTATTAAGTATCACAAAAGATTTTATACAGATAACAAACTGGAAATAATCAACAGGATTTACTTTTTGTTCAAGTTAAGCATGCCATACAATTTCCATCCTGGAGGGTTTGTTTGTTTGTTTTTGCTAAAACATATTTAAAAGCCTTTTAAAATTATTTTAGAGGGATGGATAATAGCAATCAAGGGCATGCAAAAGAGATTTTTATTACTCTATGAGATGGTGAAGGTAAATTTAAAATCATTCCAGGTAGTTTTTCTTTATATTTATAAATATAATTTGCTGTTTTTGTCCATAACTTCATTTTTCTCAAGTTTTATTTTTCTCTAATGTAAACTACTTTTGCTACTTTTGGTCAGTGACACATTTTTCTTTGCAATGAGCTCAGTACTTTCTAGTTGGAAAGATATAGTATGTGGCATTCCTATATTTAATTAAATGAAATACAATTTATATATGAACCACAACATTGAAATAGAAGAAAAGAGCTCAACAAATTTTAACTTCTAGAGAAAACACAAAGCAGTGATTCCATTCACACCGACTGCCACATGACTACCATAAATAGATAATTTAAGAACCATGTCAAAATTTATTCAGAGACACATTATGAAAATATTGAGAAAGAGCACAGATCGGACAACATCTTAAAAGCTATCAGAGGATAGGTCAGAAACCACATAAAAATAAAATCAAGGATATAATATAGGAACTCTACTAACAATGTGATACAATGTAGCCTTTTTGATATCTAGCAAAGACCACACTCAATCATAGGGTGTTTGTATGATCCTGCAGACATATTTTATATTTCATAATGAAACACTATCAGAATCTTCAGAGTGGGCAAAGCTCTGGTAGTAAATTTGTCACAGTGTGATCAATCTAAGGAGAGTGAATCAAGATATAAATATAAAACTTTGAAGTTTTCATCCAGTTTGGCTCTTAGGAAGACTTGACTGGACTGACAATGTCGATGTAATGGACTGCAGTGAAGGGCTTATAGAGTTTTTCTCAGGAAAAAAAAAATATTGTAGGAAAAGCAAGGTCATTCTCTTGTTATAAAAATTTGAGTATCAAAGTTGGAAATAAAGCTTTTATATAGTGTATAATAAAACGGAGCATTTAACTTTCACTCTTGATCTTTTTTAGTTTAAAAAATCTAAGTATAAACAGCTGCATCACCAATATGTGAAATACTAAAAGTTCTCGAAATGAATTGGGTTCAAACTGAAGATTAGGAACTGAGTTGCAGGATTCCCAGTTTTATCTATTTTTCCTCAACTAAAGTCTTGCGCACTTATCTCTGTGTATGACTAAAGTGACATTCCCTAAATGCTAAGACATGTCACAGATGTTCAACAAGACGTGTGAAAATTGAATTGATCACCTGCTTAAGAACTCATTTCAGATTTAAGAAACTCTGAAGATAGAACGTAGGGGTAGAAAGGAAAAAAAGAAAATGTTTATTGTTAACTTAAGCTACTAATATACTTTCGTACTTGTATATTTCTTCTAGAATTATTCAATACATATAGAACATGATACTTCAACAAGTATTTCAACTGGTTGCTCTAAAGAATTTGTTAACAAAGTGTTAAAGTTATATATTAGTAGCCAGCAGAGTAATAATATTAAAAGAATTATATTTTAATTCTGTGGGAGTGAAATAGACTATGCTTATATGCTGATGGGAGTAATTCACAAAGGACAGAGGAGTTGGGAGCTAGAATGGAGACACAGGGCTACCAGGGGGACACAATAAATATCCCTAACCTCTCTCTCTTCATTCTGAACTCTAGCTGACCACTAGCTGGAACCACCTCCCCCAAAAGGGAAACATGCATGAATTAATCAGTAGAATTTTGGTCCCTGGGCACAACCTGAGAAGGGAGAAACAAATAGTGAATATGGCTAGGGAAGAAAGCAGGGCAGGTGGAGAATAATCAGCATATTTCCTCTTTTTCCCAAATAAAGGATTCTATTAGAAATCTTACTCAATATAACAGATAATGAAAGAATGAGACAGTGTTGTGTGAACTAACACTTCAGAAATAAGCTTCCTAATTAAGAAAATTAGATACTGGTTTTCGATTACTAAATAATCATATTTAGTACTCAATATTAGATAATATCATTAAAATGAGTAATCAATATTTCTACCCTTTAATAGTAACATTGTTATGTTCATGCGTCTTGTGAAAAATGATATCTTTTCGTTTGATATATCCCAATATATTTTATGGAGTCCCAATAAATATAATTGTGACTGTTTTCATTTTTTCAATCTTACCAATTCTTAGGATTCATACTAAGATTTCTTTTAAATGCATTCCTACTGGTTTTGTTTTTCTTTTTTTTTTTAAGATTTTATTTATTTATTCATGTGAGACAGAGAGAGAGAGAGAGGCAGATACAGACCGAGGGAGAAGCAGGCTCCATGCAAGGAGCCTGATATGGGATTCAATCCTGGGACTCCAGGATCATGCACTGGGCCAAAGGGAGGTACTCAACCACTGAGCCACCCAGGTGTTGCCCTAGTGGTTTTTTGAAGCACAATATTATTTTTTGTGTGTTTTCTGTATCTTTAACACAAAGGAAAGGACTGTACAGATGAAAACTCATTTTTTCTATTATAAAAATTGACCTTAAATATATTTTGCCTAGCTCTCTTTTTCGTTTCAAAGCAATACAAATTCTCAAAATTATTTAAAATCCTTTGTCTATGGTAATGTTTCTAAATATTTTACAGAAAAGGTCAAGGAACAATTGTTTTCTTATTTTATAAAATACAAAAAAAATGCAAAGCAAACAGATATACTAATGAAAAGATACAACGATCTTTAAAAACAATAAAATTTTAGTATCATTTAGCAAATGAAAGATATGCATTCCTCAGGAGCCTCTATTTTTGGTGATTTTACAATATGCAATATCTAGTTTACTTATTCTTTAAAGTATATGTAAGGAGTTTTAATTATTTGAATAATTTCTGATGTTAGTATGATAGCAAAAAAATTGGTAAGAGTGGATTACAATTATCTCTAATTTTGCTAAATAAGCATTGTATAAATGCAAAACAAATTTTTCTAAACAAATTTCACTTCAGAAGAATGTTACCAATTGAAGAGAAGGTGACAAATTATTATCAATATTAGTAGTAACTTGTGCATATTATGATTTGACAGTCTGATATTGCATTGAAACCTCATTAAACAAGGTAATTTAATTTCTGAATTTAAAAAAAAAAAGGTTATATAGGTCTTATAAGAAGTTCATCTGAGCTGAGGCAGGTGCATAATCCACTGAGCCATCCAGGTGCCCTAGCACAGATTTGTTCTTAAGTGTTCAGATGATGGGTGTTTCTTTTATTGTATTGTTTCATAATTTATGTATGTGTTTCATATTGTTATGTGTAAAATAATACATAGAAGTTTACAGTATAGTCAAGAATATGACGTGAGAGGCCTCTTAGACGGTAATTGCATTTATCCCGGGAAGAAAAAAAATGGTGCTTCGAACTAGAGATATAAAGAAAGAAATGGTGAGAAATATGTTTAGATTTCAGATATATTATGAAGATAGGGATGATGGTATATATAATCTTTGGGTGGGGGGGAGAGGGAGAAGGAGAAAGAGAATCTTAAGCAGGCTGCATGCCCATCACCCAGTGGAGCTCAACCTGGGGCGTGATCTCAAGACCCTGAGATCATGACCTGAGCTGAAATCAAGAGTTCGTCACTTAGATAATAAACTAGATATTGCATATTGTAAAATCACCAAAAATAGAGGCTCCTGAGGAATCCATATCTTTCATTTGCTAAATGCATCCCCAGAGATGATAGTATATAAAGAAACATGGGGAAACCAGTGTGAGAGAAAGAGAAGCTTTAAAAAAGTTTCCAATTATTTTGCTAAACTAGGTGAAGTTTCCTAACACATGGAAGTTTCCTAACACATGGATTTTCAATGTGTAAATATTACACATTGAAATATTACAATGTAATACTACATTCTAAAAAAATTTCCAGTTATCATATATCTAATTTTATTAGAAACAAGATAACAATGTGCTATGATATTAAAATTCTTAAATTCTCAATTGAATATAGAGTTTTGAATTCATATTCTTGAACTTGGTCTTTGAAAAAGAGAAAGTGATATCAAAAATATAAATTGTAATGATCAAATCAACAACTATTTTTTATAAACCTGTATTTCAGCTAAATATGGTACAATTGCTTATTGGATTAATTTCCAAATTCTTTTTTTTTTTTTTAATTTTATTTATTTACATGAGAGACACAAAGAAAGAGAGGTCAGAGACACAGGCACGTCCAGGGCTGAAGGTGGCGCTAAACCGCTGAGCCACCCGGGCTGCTCTCCAAATTCTTTTTAAGACCAATACTAGAAATTATACATTCCTTTAACTAAAATGTGGCGGCAAATACATTAACAAAATGTTCAAGTTATGGAAATTACGATCTGTTCCAACAAGGTTTACTTGGACAGTGAAATGCAAAATTAATGCTTTTATTATCACTTTGCTGTTTCTCTAGTCCATTGGAACTTCCTTTTTTTTTTTCCTTCTTGCTTTTCTGCCTGCCTTCCTCCCATTGTTTTTAATGGTTTTCCTCACATCATAAGGACAATAAGCAATTAAATATCATCTTCTTGGGACGCCTGGGTGGCTCAGTGGTTGAGCATCTGGGCCCAGGGCAGAGTGCCAGGATCAAATCCCACATCAGGCTCCTGCATGGAGCCGCTTCTCCCTCCTCTGCCTATGTCTCTGCCTCTCTCTCTCTCTCTCTCTCTCTCTCATGAATAAATTTTTAAAAAATGCCGTGTTCTACACTGAGACAATACTATCTCCTATCATACGGTAATGTAAAAAATAGTGTAATTAAAACCCTAATAGAAGACAATTCATAAAATGATATAGCTGTAGCTAATTAAAAGCATCTAGGCTTCTTAATTTTGCACCTAAATATATTATAAATATATTTTCCTAATTCAGTTAGGACCCAAATATTATAAAATAAATAGCAATCCAAGCAGCCATTTATTCACATGTATATCTGTCTGCATGTATGCACATAAACACACATCTCATATTAATAAAACATTCCCATTTTCTTTTTTTGTCTTTTTTGTATCATAAGCAGAAAATATTATATAATATGTTACCTGGATTTATACGTGTCATTAAATATGAAAACAGTATGCTGATACATTAAACTCAATGTTATGCAGAAAGTCAAGATTTGTATATTTTTGATTATTAGAAAAAAACTCTTTAGCATTTGATATTCGTCATTGTTTTTAGTAAAACTGAAAACAGCTCTAACAAAATTAAGCAGAAATGTGATTTATAAAGAATATCTAAAAATTGAGAGAATTAATACCCACCTTGTAGAGTGGCTTTAGGAGTAGAAATAATACATTCAAAATGCCCTATTGAAAATAAAATAAAATAAAATAAATAAATAAAATAAAATGCCCTATTGATAGAAGATAGGTAATAGTATTTATTAGTTTAAGTAGAATGTTAAAGAAATAAATTATGGCTTGCAAATGAATTTTCTGACAGTTCTAAAATACAGCATGCTAAAATAATTTCAAGTGTTTATTTATCATGTGAAATCCTCCCACTTACATGGTATATAGACAAGTCGATCTATGTGGTCTTTATTCTTGACCTTCGAAGGCAAATATCATTTTCTATGATTATTACAAAAAAGCCATTTCATCTTTATTTTTTGAGTAGCTCAACACTATAGAAAACTCATTATGCTAATAAGCAAAAACTCTAAAAAATCACTGTTGTATATATGTACTAATTCATGCACAATATTCTTAAATATTCTATCTTCTATAATAATATATCAAGAGACATAGTAACTTGATAAGGAGTAACATGTCATTTATACATATTTAAGAAAGATAAAATGTGGGTGAGGACTGTAATGATTCAGAGTTGAATATCCTCTTGAGAACTGAATCCAATTTTGTTTTCTTAGGATTTATATTTATTATCTTATTAGGAATGCCCTGAGTGATAGCTACAAAAGGTAAAAGTGAATAGACAAATTCAACCTTGAAGCAAGGGAACAGAAATGAAGATGACTAACTCTAGCATTCTAGATTCCAGAGGTTATGGAGTACAAGGGGAATAAATTCCATATGACACGCATCTCAAAACAGATTCTGAGATTTACAACTAGGTGATTTGGCAGGATAACTCTTGAAAAGGATTACTACAACAAACATACTCTAATTCTCTAAAGTGCAGATTATATAAATCTGTGTTTTGATAGATTATGACTGTAGAAACACTAAAAGGAGATTAAAATCCTTTCATAAATATTTCAACCTTAGTAGTGCAAAACCCATCAAGATTTTGATTGAGTTAAGGATGTCTGTAATGCTGTTAAGAGAAGGATAATAGCTTGCATTACTATCTGATGGACGTCTGTGTCCTAGAACTAATACAGTATTGATCTGGAGAAGTCATAATGCAGTCAACTCAAGTGATTTTCTGTGAAGATTTTTTTCTTCTGGAAGTTCCACAATTATTATTAAATGAAAGCCATATGGAATTGGGATACTCATATTCTAATTTCAATGGTAGTGCTCTATTCTTAATACAACTTTTAAATTTGCCTCAATTCCCATTTCAGATTCTGTGTACTCCTTAAAAACTAACCCACAATAACTGTGTTCTTCTTAACATTTCTGAGGCACTTATTCTCATATGATCTAGATTATCTTGGGGATCCCTGGGTGGCTCAGCGGTTTAGGACCTGCCTTTGGCCCAGGGCGGGATCCTGGAGTCCTGGGATCCCCGGCAGGGAGCCTACTTCTCCCTCCTCCTGTGTCTCTGCCTCTCTCTCTCTATCATAAATAATTAAATCTTCTAAAAAATAATATAGATTATCTCATATACATACTATTTTTTCAATTAGATTTAAAATCTTTAGATAAGTTATTTCACTTTCTTCTTTGGTGAACTTTTTTTTTAAAAAAAAGATTTTATTTATTTATTCATGAGAGACACAGAGAGAGGAAAGATAGAGGCAGAGACACAAGGCCCAGGGAGAAGCAGGCTCCACGCAGGGAGCCTGATGTGGGACTCCATCCTGAGACTCCAGGATCATGCCCTGGGTCAAAATCAGGTGTTAAACCACTGAACTATCCAGGGATCCCCTAAAATTTGTTTTTTAATGTGAATTTTTTATATAGTTGTATCTAATGTATATATTTCTCAAATATATATCTTGTTGGATTTTAATATTTGTTTTATTAACTTTATCCTCCAAGTGCACATGGGGTATTTTGGATAAGACGCATCATACAGTAAATAATAAGTATTATATCCCTCTTTATCTAAGTCCTTACCACTGGAGCAATGTGATAAAAGCCAGATGGAAAAAATATGACAGGAGAATCCATAAGTGAGGTGCGGGGGAAAAATAGATCATCTCTGCTTTGTATAGATGAGAAAAACAAGGGAGAAAAACCATTGCTTCTTGAAGAAGGCACAGAAAGTTTTCTAGGTTCTTTCTCACTGTAACCCATTGAAATTAAGTACACCTCTTCAAGGGTCTGATAAGCCCTGGTGTCACTAGCTTTTACAAACTAGAGGTATCTCAAAAGCCCAAGTATCATTTTCTCCTGAAATGTAAAAACATGTTTCTGGAGTTAGGCAAATTTCTCTGAAGTTCTTTCACTATTCAGTTATAAATTAACTCCCCAAGGCTTGCTCTTAGCCAAGGATCCCAAGTGTGCAGCAAAATATATTCAGAAAGCCCCACCTCTGCAGAAATACAAAAATATTTTCTCTTCAACCTACACATCCTAAAATAATAACTTTAGGGTTTTTTCTATATTTCTATTCATTTTTGAAGAAAAATACACCCAATGGGGTTCAAATATTCAAATATATAAAGACATACACAGTAAAAAGAGCTCTGTTTTGTTCTTCATTTCTTGGATTCCACCTCAATACTCCATAAATAAATACTTGTTTAGTTTCTTATGTTTCCTTTTAGAGTTTCTCAAATGGAATGTTCTGCTTAATCCTTTTATATAAAAAAAATTACCACAAATTTATGGCTTGAAACAGCCATTTATCTTTTTAAGTCTCATAGTACTTGGTAGAGCTGTGCGGGGATGGTCTGTCCATGCTCTATGATAGCTGTGGCTTCAGGCAGGACAGCTCAAGGCTATAGGGTAATTTCAAAGCTGGTTACTGGAATCACTGAAGACTCAATCTCACAAAGTTTGCCCCTAAATTGAAATGACTGAAAGGTCGATCAGAGCACCTGCACCTGGCCCCTCTATGTAGCTTGAATTTCACAGCATATCCAAGGTTATTGGAGTTTTTTCAGGGCATGTCAGGGCTGGTTCCAAACACAAATGGTTCAGTGAACAAAGTAAAAACAACATTGTTTTTATGGCTCAGCCTCAATGGTTACACACAGAGCATAATACAAAATGAAGATGCCAGGCCACCTTGTTCAGTAATTATCAAGAATTTTAAGACAGTGATGTTTAGAGCATTAAACTAAGGATGAGAGTCACGAATGTGGAGTTCTATGTGGCTGACAGGTTGCATGTCCACAAAGCTGGCTCTTGATTATATAGCATCACCTCTGACACACTCTGTTCTTTACAAGTGAGTCACAAAACTACCAAGTTTCAAAGGGAAAACATGTGTATGTCATCTCTTATTGAAAAGATTGTTGAAGAGTTTGAGGCCATTTATAGAAATTGTAGAATTTAAGCAAATATAATATCTGTATTGATTTTTCCTATTTCTCCACAAAATGTGACATAATATTTAAAATTCTATACCTTGATCATTTCATTCATTACTATATGTTGGATCTTTCATATAACCTTACTTCAAGTTTCCCCATCCTCCTATATACCTGGGTCATATTACATTAAATAAATAATACCAGAATTTTACAATACCTTGTATGATGGACATTTAGGTTCTTGTTGTAAGAGCTAAGGCTAATAAGTTCATCCATACCTATATTAACATGAAAGATCTCCAAAAGCGAGAAGCTAGATAAAAAAGTAAATGCTTTTTATTCAATTGAATTGGATTGAATTTCAATTCAATTTAATTGAAAACTTTATTCAATTGAATACAATGAATATATATGTATATATAATATATAATGAATATATACGATGAATATATATATATATATATATAATCCTTGGACATGATAATACTGCCCTTTTTTTAAGGTTTTATTTATTTATTCATGAGAGACACACACAGAGAGAGGCAGAGACACAGGCAGAGGGAGAAGCAGGCTCCATGCAGGGAGCCTGACGCAGGACTCAATCCCGGGACTCCAGGATCACACCCTGGACCGAAGGCAGGCACTAAACTGCTGAGCCACCCAGAGACCCCTGATAATACTGCTTTTCATAGTGATTGTTTCATTATAGACCCTTACCATTAACATATGGAAGCCCTTATTTTTCCATCTTGTTTTCTTACATTTTTGCCTTCAATGTTTATTATCCAACTTGTGATTTTTCACAGTCTAATAGGTAAATAGTATTTGTTATTTGCAAGTAACATTTTGCATTTCTCTTATTATGATATATTTTTATGTTAACTACTGATAATCAATATTTATTTATTTTTATTGTTAGTTCTTTTTATAGATTTAAGTGATCTCCTGTGGTATTAAAAAAAACTACCTACAAGATGAGTCATTCTGGAATTACTTGTATCTATATTTCTTGAACACTATAATCATTATTTATAGAAGACTAAATAAATATATTACAGCAAATTTATCCATACAACAAAACTATGAACCAGTTAATACATGAGCAAGCCCTTTTAATATTCTTCTAAATACACTCCAACATGTCTAACAAAAGCAAAGTGCAGAATATATTGCATTGTACATCTTTATTTTCATTTTACAAATAATTTCTATGTGTTTTTATAGGTATAAAAAATAAATTTTGGAGGTGCCTTGGTGGCTCAGTCAGTTAAGTGTTTGACTCGGTTTCTGCTCAGGTCATGATCTCAGGGTTGTGAGTTTGAGCCCCGGGTTGGGCTCTGCACTCAGCATGGATTCTGCTTGAGACTCTCTCCTTCTGCCCCTCCCCCTGCTCATGCTCTCCTTCTCTCTCAAATGAATAAATAAAATCTCTAAAAATATAAAAAATTTAAAAAAATCTTTTGAGAGTATATATAAAGAAGTAGTAACAGCAGATACCTATACAGGAAGAGTTCATTAGATAATGGAGGGAAGGCAAAAATAATAGGATGATTTTTTTTACTGTAAACTACTAATACTTATAATTTTTAAAAGGTAAAGTTGATAACTATGTAAAAATAAATAAATATATTTATAAAATTATTCATAGTTGAAAATAGTACAAATTGATCTTAATTTGTATGCTTTGACAATCTGAGATTATTTTATTTTGTTTAAAAAAAAACAGCATTAACCACTGGCTTTCTTTTTTTCTTTTTTAAAGATTTTATTTATTTATTTATTTATTTATTTATTTATTTATTTATTTGAGACACAGAGAAACAGAGAGGCAAAGACAAAGGCAGAGGGAAAAGCAGGCTCCCTACGAGGAGCCCTATGTGGGACTGGTTCTCGGGACTCCGGGATCACACCCTGAGCCAAAGGTTCAGCCATCTCAAGATTATTTTAATTATATCTTTTTGAATGCTAGAAAAAAATATTAGAATAATAGCTTCATCTTTAAAAGGGATTGTATTTTTTTGTCTTTTTTTCACCATTTGCTATTAAATTTCATGATCCTACATATAGTTTTTAAGGAAAAGGAAATTTATCTGAAACAGAAACAAAAAAACTTAGGGCAATCAAGGCTTTTGTTGATTGTGATTTTTTTTAACTCAACTTTGTTCTGATTTTATAATTATGAATTATCATGAGGTGAAAATATCATTAAACATGTTTTTCACTTTCACATTTTATGATCTTTCTTAATAGAATAGGATTCTTCATGAGTTATTTCAGTCTTTCCTGTTTCCTAACTTAAAAAAAAAAGCGAGACATAAAGTTGAAAATATAGAGCAATAACATACACTCAGAAGTCCATGGAGACAAATTCTTAAATTTTGTGATTTTTATATGACCAACTGAATCATCTTATCCTCACATTCTTCTCTTTCAAATCTATTAAAACATTAGGAAGTCTCATTTTCTGAAAGAAAAACTACCATGTATATGTCATTTTCTAATAAATTACCGATTCTGTTAATCTCAATAATTATTTAAGTCCATGACCTTTAACTATCAGTTCTGACAAAGGAGGATTATAATATATGGCATTAAGATATTTGGCATGTAATGAAAATGGTCCGATTTAATTAAAATGTAAGTTATTGTTAGAAAGAAAGGTCATACTAAGAAAATGTCATTTCAGAAGTATATTAGCAAGCACCCTCCAGTGTTTGTTACATGTAAAATATACAGTTAGTACTTGACATTTAGGGAGAAAATTGGAACTATTCATGATATATACTTGAACATTTTTGTATTCTCATGTTGCATTTGTTCACATCATTCAGATTATTTTTTAATCAGTAAACCCTAGATTTTGTCTTGGGTACCCAAATACTTTACTGATAAGGAAATTTATTTAAAACCTTAGAAGAGTAAATGTGATTTAGGGAATGTTTGAAGATTTTTTTTTGAACACAGGGCTTATGTTTACCCTTACACAATTGTTATACTATATGTGTGTGTGTGTGTGTGTGTTTTACTGAGGTAAAGTACAAATTTCATGATTTAATTTGTTGGAAGCATGAAAACTTGATTCTTTGTATACTGTCAATACTTTTACTAAAAGATTAACCTATTTAAGATATAATACGATACTGGTGAAGTTGTTTGAAATTCAGTTTTAGGCAATCTGTTCCTAAGAAATCAATTGATAAGATGTTTTAGAATCTTAGAGCATGTGGAGAAACACATCTGTGATGGTACAAATTAATAACTTGATATAGTTAAGAAATAAACATAAATTTCCCTGAACTAAATTAGCATCTGGACTCATTACAGATAATACAACCTCAACTCAGTTTTTCAGTTTTTTATATTTACTTTCTGACCTTTTGCAGAACCAGTTCTCTGATCCTGTTAATGATCTCTATCTATAATATTCCCTAAAAATAAGTGTATGGAGTACCTCCCCATGATAACATATTTGTCTAAAATATAATCCTTATACCATATCTATACCACACTTCTTTATAAAAAATGCAAAAAACAATAAAAATGATTTCATAAATGTCAAGTAAAACAAAATCCCTAATTGATGAAGAAGACAAGCTTTGATATGCTGCTAGAAATGAGGAATGTGATCTCTCCCCAGAAGCAGAGTCCTCCATTGCTTATTCCTCAGGGAGCATTTTGTATTGTAGAAATTTACAGTTTTAACAATTATTCACTGTTATGGTTTTCTGCTTTCTGGTCAATAAGGATGTTTGTTTTGTATTAAATTGAGATAAAATTTACATACATGGATTCTCAGGGTGAAATTTGGTGAATTTTGAAAAACATAAAAGCCTGTATAACCAACACCCCAATC
The DNA here is from genome assembly GCF_905146905.1 of Nyctereutes procyonoides. Classification (NCBI taxonomy): domain Eukaryota; kingdom Metazoa; phylum Chordata; class Mammalia; order Carnivora; family Canidae; genus Nyctereutes; species Nyctereutes procyonoides. Next base: position 3,358,232 of record NW_026575130.1, read on the forward strand.
AAGGTAGAGATATTACCCTTATCAGTCAATCATCAATCCTTCTAGGCAACTACTGTTCTACTCAGAGTCATGTTTCTTTTTTTTTTTTCATCTCTTCTTGACCTTATATAAATAGGATCATCCTCTCTACATCCTTTGGTGTTTTGATTGTTTTGTCAACATAGTGCTTTTGAGATGCATCTGTGTTGCACCTATATCAATGGTCGATTTCTTTGTTTTGGTTGAATAGTATTCCACTCTATGAATATACTGCAATTATTCCTGTTTATGAACATTTGTGTTTTTTCAGTGTTTTACTATTATGAATAAAATATAGTATAAGTCTTTTGTCTCAACAGAAGAGAAAATTCAGAACTAGACTTACATGTATATGGTAAACTGACTTTTGACAAAAGGAAAAAGCAATTATATGAGGAAAGAAAAGCCTTTGCACAAATGATGGCACTGCAGTGACTGGATAACAATGTAAAGGGGAAGTGGTTCTTGATACTCCCTGTCATAACATGAACAAAATCTACTTTAATATTGAGTTATAAACATATAAAACCTAAAAGTATAAAGATTCTACAAGAAAACATAGAAGGAAGTTTGGAGGGAGGCACCTGAGTGGCTCAGTGGTTGAGTGTCTGCCTTCAGCACAGGTCATGATCTCAGGATCCTGGGATCGAGTCCTACATCAGGCTCCCCACAGGGAGCCTGCTTCTCCCTCTGCCTATGTCTCTGCCTCTCTCTCTGTCTCTCCATCTCTCAGAAATAAATAAATAAATAAATAAATAAATAAATAAATAAATAAATAAATAAAATTTTTAAGAAGAAGAAAATTGGGGGGAGATCAAGATTTCTTCAAGGAGACACTAAAAAGCACTACTCATCAAGAAAAAAAACAAATCTGGCTTTGGCAAAATTAAAACTTTTATTGAGCAAAAGATACTGAGAAGGAAAATGAAATAGCAAAGATATTCTTTTATACACCATAAATATTTCTATACTACGTATATAACTTCTTTAACAATAAAAAGATGGGTTCTCATGAACTTAATTCATGGGCATAAACAGAAGTTATTTATTTTTCCAGCCTCTCCTATCAGATTTTTTACTTATCATTACACCAGTTATAGCATTTTTGCCTCTTTTTTAACTGGAGGATCATACAAGGACTCTCTAAATCAAAAGCTAGTGAGATAACACCCCCCCCCATGTACATGTTTTGTTGAGAAAATTATTTTAAATTGTTTTACACACTGGGACATAGTATTGCATGTAGATAAGAAAGGATTTGGATTTCAGAAGCATCTATTTTGAGAAAACTGTGATATAACCCCCACTTTGCTCAAGCAGAGGCCATGCCAAGTCCTTGGAGAGCTTGCTAGGTAATCCCCACAGTTGCAGCAGAGTGTAGAGTGTGATTCCAGGACTGTGTTAGTGTCAGAGCCAGAAAAGTGCTGACTACTTAGTGAAGATCAAGGACATCCTCAAATCACAGTAAAGTCAGCTTTAGAATTTGAATTTCCTAAATATATCATTTCAGCACTGTTATTCTATGCAAAGCAGTGTTTATTGGCCTATGTTCAAATAAATTATGGAAGTATTAGAAAACTATATTGGAATATTATTTACATCCTTGTGAATAAATGACTTGTTTTTAATAAGAGACAGAGAGGATTAGTGAAAACATATTGGCAATTTTGATAGACATAATACACACAAACATATATACACTCTCATATAAACAGCTCTGAGAGGTGACTTTTAATAGTATTATTCAGAATGTCAGAATAAATCTTCCCATATCCACCATTATTTCTTGTACAATGGGCCATAACCTTGAGTGTATGAATAAGACTAAAAATAAAAAGATTCAAAGGATATTGCCATTGCTGGAAAGCTGAATGCACATTCCTTATTAAAAAAGAAAAAGAAGAAAGAGAAAGAAAGAAAGAAAAGAAAGAAAGAAAGAAAGAAAGAAAGAAAGAAAGAAAGAAAGAAGAAAGAGAAAGAAAGAAAGAAAAAGAAAGGAAGGAAGGAAGGAAGGAGAAAGAAGAAAGAAAGAAAAAGAAAGAAGAAAGAAAGAAAGAAAAAGAAGAAAGAAAAGAAAGAAAGAAAGAAGAAAAAGGAAGGAGGGAAGGAAGGAAGGAAGGAAGGAAGGAAGGAAGGAAGGAAGGAAGGGAAGAAAAAGAAAGAAAGAAGAAACAAAGAAAGAAAGAAACAAAGAAAAAAGAAAGCAAGCAAGCACACATTTTCAAAGTATTAGCAAGGTGACTAAGGTTTTAAATTTTTTGTTCTTTACTGCATGTCAAATATATGCTAATGGAAACATAAGGACAGACTCTAACCAACTAGTTCAATCTAAGGTAAAAGGATGGTAGTGCAAAAATTACAATCTAGCCATTTACTTGTTTTTTCCTTGATATACTCTTTGCTTATTAATCAAGGTTAGTTAATCCTAGGATTAGGAGAAAATTCAATTGATCAGTTCATAAAACATATACAGAAAAGCCAAATACATGCCCTTAACACAAATATGAAGACATGGTCCCTGTGAATAGAAATAGTTTGAATTGCCAGACTTTGTATATTTTTGCTAGAAAATATGTGAATTTGTTATTGAATTAAACATATAAACTATTAGTAGTTTCATAATTATAAAATAATGAAATTCATAGACTGGTAACTTTTTTTAAGATTTATTTATTTATTTTAAGGTTAGAGAGAGTGAGAGCAGAGGTCAGGGGCAAAGGGAGAGGGAGAGAGAGAATCTCAAGCAGACTCCTTGCTCAGCAGAACCCCTACATGTGGTTTGATTTACTCTCATAGTCCTGAGGTCATGACCTTAGCTGAAATCAAGAGTCTGACACTTAACAGACTGAGACCCTCAGGTGTCCCTAGTACGGGCAACAATTATAAATTCCATAAGATATCTAAAATAGCAGTATTTTAGTCAATTATCCATGTTATGAAGTCATCAAACTTCAATAGATAGAGCAGAGATTAAATTCAGGCCTTCCTGATGGGGTTCTGTGAGATAAACTCTTAGAGTCTAAAACATCCATTAAATGTAATTTAGTTAACTTCTCTCCTAGACATCTAGCACACTACTAGCTATGTTTCTCATCTTTGGGAGATTTTAGAAAAGGGCAATATGATATCACAGTTTTGTTTTGTTTTTCAATTTTCAATTAGAAGATGAATCAAGGGGTGCCTGGGTAGCTCAGTCGGTTAAGCCTCTAACTCTTGGTTTTGGCTCAGGTCAGGGTCTCATGGGTTATGAGATCCAGCCTTGTGACAGGTTCCCTGCTCAGTCAGGAGTTTGCTTGAGATTCCTTCCCTTTGCCTCTCTCCCCACTAGCAAGCAACCACTCTCGGGAGCACATGGGCACTCCCTCCGCCCTCAATTAAATAAACAAACAAATAAATAAATAACTTAAAAAAAAAGGTGAATCAAGGCCTGGGGCTCTAGTGTACATATGGTAGCTATAATTAGCTGTACTGTATTGTATACTTGAAGGTTCCTGAGAGTAAATCTTAAATGCTCTTACCATACGTACACACAAAAAGTTAATTAGGGGAGGTGACGGATGTGTTAAATAACCTTATTGCGGTAAGTGTTTCACAATACATATGTATATCAAATCATCACTTTGTATACTTTAAATTTACACAATGTTTTATATTACTTATATCTTAATAAATCTGGAAAAATAAAACAAGTATTTCCTCATAAATCTAAAAAAAAGAGTAGATGGGAACAATACAGGATATGTAAAGGCTTATCTCACCCTTCCTTCATAATCAAAGTCAATATCAGGACACTTCCTAGTTCTGGGCATCTGCAGGCGCTCCAAGGTGAAGGGTTAGCCAGCAAGCTTGTTGGTGATAGACAATGCTGGTGATGCCTGGGAGGTGACCTACAAAACCCAAACACTCAGCTATGGTCCTGATTAAGGTAAAAAGAGCACTCAATAGCTTTTGGATTCTCTCTAGAACAAGGTCAGTGATCTCTGGCCTTACAGAACAGGGATATCAAGTGTAGTTAGCTGTTTGTAGCATCTGCCTTTTTGCTAAAAAGCTTCTGTGGGTAGAAGAGTGAATGATACTTCTCTGTAGGAATCCTATCTGTAATCATTGTTTCCAGGTCCATGAAGAGTGCTTTGGGTACACACTTCCTAGTTCTTTTTTTTTTTTTTAAGATTTTATTTATTTATTCATGAGAGACAGAGAGAGAGAGAGAAAGGCAGAGACACAGGCAGAGGGAGAAGCAGGCTCCAGGCAGGAAGCCCGATGTGGGACTCGAATCCGGGTCTCTAGGATCACACGCTGGGCTAAAGGCTGCGCTAAACCACTGAGCTACCCGGGCTGCCCCACTTCCTAGTTCTTGTCCCACAAAAGAAGATATCAAAGGAAGCAAATGGTCTATTTTAACATTTTCCAACTGATCCTTTTTACTGTCAAGAACAATGCCATCTGCCTGGCTTTCATGTTCTAGATAACGATTTGGAATGAGAGTCCCAAGCCTAGATGCCAGCTTGGCCCAAATGAAAGGAAAGGGAAACCCTCACGCTGATCTTAAGTTGTCCCCACTGTCCTACAGTAATCACTACTGAAATCATTATCTATAGGGTTTAATTCACTTTCCTACTAAAATTCCCTTATCTAACAGATTAAATTATTTTGTATATATATCACATTATAGTCAACATGTCTTTATTTAATTTCTGGTCGTATTTGCTTCCTTTTGTTTTAAATTTTCTTAGAAATTGGGCTGATCACATGTCTAAAATACAAGTGAATAATTTATGCAAATTTAAAATTAAATTCCAATAATAAAGACAGTTTATTATTACAATTATTAGATCTTGCATGCTGTATTAGTTCACTAGGAATGTCATAACAAAGTGTTACAAACCAGGTGGCTTAAACAACAAAAATTGTTTATAAGCAATGGCTCACTTGGCAGCCCAACTTCAAATTCTTGGTTCCTTTTGAGGATTTTAAGAGAAGAATCTATTCCGGGCTTCTCTCTTTGACTTATAGTCATCTACCTTCATGTTCACACAGCTTTTTTCCTGTGTACATATTTCTGGGCCCAAATTTCCTCTATTTATAAGGACACCAGCCATATTGGATTGGGACCCACCCTAAATGACCTTATTTTAACTAGAATATTTCTGTAAAAACTGCATAAACAAATACATTTTGAGGCACTGTGGGTAAGGAATTAAACATGAATTTGGAGGGAAAAACGATTAAACCCATACAAAACTTATTTATGCCGTGGTCCTCATCCTGAAAGAGCTTAAAGAGTTAAATTTACTCAAATAAATGAGACAGAATAGTATTTATAATGTAGCATGACTGGCATATCCTTAAAAGAAAGAAATTCCTCTGTCATAAAGTATTTTCTTCTCACCACAGCTCTTTTGAACATTACATCCCATACAAAGAGTCTTCCAGAAACTTATCTTCTATTTCTGGCTTGGACTTTAGATCCCCAACCCTCTACTCTGAAGAAAAATGAGCAGGAGCTCTTATAATCTCAGGCAGCCAGCCCCTGTCCTAAACCCATTAGATCAGTCAGTGGGAACCTGTCTGGCACATTCCAGCTGTGTTTTACCCAAAGGATAAGACATCTATTATAGCAAGGAAATACACCTACCCACAACTGGCCTCCTTAGAGATCATAATCCACGTACTCAGGATTCTAGAATTCCCTGCCCAAATGCCCAGAGTCCATTTGCATGACATTTACTAGGTTATTTTCAATCTGTTTTCATAAGTGCAGACCATGCTGCACATATGCATGTCCTTAGATCCAAACATGACTAAGGATTGGATGTCTGTATGAGATGAGTTCAGAGCTTGGATGCATGGATTGAGATACAGACACACACACACATACACACAAACACAGCTTTGTGATAAAAAATGAATTCAGGGTGGGAAGAAAACTGAGGGCTGTTGATTTGAGGCCATTTTGCCATTTCTCTATTTTCCCTATTTCACCATAATAGCTACTAAATACTGGAAGCAAGTCTCTGTTTTATTTTGGATGAAAATTGAGAATTTTTACTCCATCACTACTTCATAATATAAGGTGACTTTGATTTTTTTTCTTTCAGTCTGATTGTTTCTAGTTAGTATATTAGAATATTAGACATGCATTTGATTTTTGTAAATTGATTTTGCACTTTTCAGTTTTGCTAAACTAATACTTAGTATTCTGGTACTTTCCCCCCTTATATATAGATGATCATTCATATATTAATAAGGACAGTTTTACATGTTCATTTCTAAACTAGATGACACTTATTTCAATTTCTGGACTTACTTCATTAGCATAAACATCAATTACAAGGTTAAACAGAAGTGGAAATAATTGATATTTTCACCTTGGAAGAAAAGTATTCAGTTTTTTTAGATAAAGCACAATGCTAGCTGTGGGTGCTTGTAGGTCTTCTTTACGAGTTTGAGAAAGTCTTCCCCTATTTCTAGTTTAATGAGAATTTTATCAGGAACAGATGTTGCCTTTACCAAATGCTTTTGAGTTTCTGTTATTTGTTCTTATATATTTTCCTACATTGGCAAATTGCATTGTTTGATTTTAAAATGTTAAACCAAACATATTCATTGGATAAAACTAACTTATGCATATGATTTAACACACACACACACACAGAATGATTTGCTACAATTTTTAAAGAACTTTTCCAACTATGTTCCTGAGTGATTTTGGTCAGAAGTTTTATTTATTTTCATGTGGTTTTGAAATGAAGGTTATGTTGGTTTTTAGATGGAGTTTTGAAATCTTTCTTTTTGTTCAATATCCTAGAAAAGTTTGTTTAAAATTGGAATTACTTTTCATTTAAATCTTTGTAGAACTCTCCAATAAGACCATCTTATCCTGGATTTATTTCCTTTATATAATTTATCCATTTTACCTAAGCTGTTGAATTTACTGTCATAAGGTATTCATAATATTTCCTTACTACACTTTTATAATATAGAGAGAATATAGTAAAGTCACCTCTATCATACCACCCTTAGTAAATTTTATCTCTTCCCCTTTTTTTCTGTTCAGTTTGGTTAAATATATAAATTTTGGTAATTTTCTCAAGGAACAAGGTTTTATTTCTCTTTTATATTTTATTGATTTTTTTCTCTGATATTTATTATTCCCTTTATTACACTTACTTTATTTTGCTCTCCTTTTTCTGTTTTCTTAAAGGGGAAGCTGAGGCAATTTTTGAGACCCTTCTTCTGTCCTAAAATTGAGGTTTAATATACAATTTCCCCTAAGTACTGTAATATTTGCACACACAAATTTTGATATGCTGTGTTTTCATTTTTATCCCATTCAAAATATTTTTAAATTTTTTCTTGATATTTTGGCTAATTGTTATTTAGAAATGCATTGCTTAATTTCCAAATATGTTAGTCTCATTTCCCTGTGTTTTATCTCTTTGATTTTAGAAAATGTCTATTGTTATATCTTAAAGTTACTATTTTTTCTTCTGCAGTTTCTAATTGGCTACTAATCCTATCAAGTGAGTTTCATCACAGATATTATATTTCTCACTTATAGAAGCTTGATTTGGGCCGTTTCATATGTGTGTTCCATATTTGCGGCAGCTAACATGCTCAATCTTTCCTATACCATCTTGAACATATAAAACAGATTTAATTTTTTTAAAAAATTAAAAAAGATTTTAAGATTTTATTTATTCATGAGAGACAGAGAGAGAGAGAGAAGCAGAGACACAGGCAGAGAGAGAAGCAGGCTCTGTGCAGGGAGCCTGATGTGGGGCTTGATACCGGAACTTCAGGATCATGCCCTGAGCCCAAGGCAGATGCTCAACTGCTGAGCCACCCAGGCGTCCTTGATTTACGTGTTCTAAAATCATTGTCCTCCTCAAACTCATAACTCCATGACTTCAACTTGGGGAAACCGTTGGATGTTCCTTCCTTTCCTAGCTTCAAAACTTCCCTTGGGCAGCCAGGTGGGGTTTTTAAGGGTTTGCCTCATTCATTTCCTTTCTCTCAGAAAGGAATCAGAGTACTGATATGCAGTATCAGAATACCATTTAAGATATATTTTGACCATTTTTCTAGTTGCTTCAGGAGGTAAATATGGTCCTTGCTATTCTGTTGTGACCAGAATCAAAATTCCCTGAAATTCTTTATCCCTGAAAAACAACTACAACAAAAAAAACTTTTCCCATTACTGAGCAACTTTTAAATATACAACCACACATTGTTCTAGAAGAAATGCTCTTTAAATTTATCTGTACCTAGAACAAATTCAGATATATAAACACAGTAATATTTTGTGGAAGTTTAATAAAACAATGTTTTTTAGAAAAGCAACGATCATGTAAATCAAGAAAGACTGTAATTTTTTTAATACACCAAGATGCGCTCACCATCAGAGAAAAATCACTTCTTCAATGGCAGAGATTCTTATGTATTATTATTGTTATTGTTGCCACTATAAAACACTTATATCAGTCTCTATTTGTGGTTGTAACATTCATGGAATTTAAACATATACACAGAAAAAAAAAAACATTCAATTAATCTTCATTAAAAAAAGCCAACTGGAAATGAAAGGATGGACAATATTTCAACTGATAGTTCAAATAGGTTTTACAATTTTACTAACAAATGCATAGTCATCAGTATGCCTCTACTTCCTTTTTTTTTCTGATTATGGAAGGGTAGGAATCAAGACTAAACATTTTGCAAGGCAATTTTCTTACAAAGTTGGAAAAGGCATAAAATACTTCTAAAAATTGAAGGCTAGAAGTATAGTTTCCTTCACAATAGCAGAAAATATGAAAAATAAAAGTAGATGATCCCACATTATGTGAAAAATTCTTCTCCCAGATGCACAAGGATATTTTTGGATGAATATCTAATGAAATAATTAATTTTATCCCATTAAGCAATGACAGTCTTTAGAGAAGAATGTATAAGAGAGTGAATATTCTCAAATGAGTGTCAAATACTGTCAGCTATGCCAACTCTGTGTCAAATACGTGTCAACTGTATAATAAGCTGTAGTCAAGCAGATTTTCATTACCAGTTGATGAAAGTATACTGCTTGAAAAAGGAGGCTTTACTGTCAGAATTTGTAATGTCCATTAGAAAGTAAAGGTCTCAGAAGAAACATGATTTCAATATTTGAAATGCTAAAATATATTTCAGAAATATGAAAATAAATTTCTAATGATATTTTTGTGCAGAGAATCACCACTATTTGGATTGGTCAGAAACACTACCATACTCATGTATGTATTCAATGTTACTGTGTTACTGTACATGTATTCAATATTAGTTAATAAGTAATATTTCATAAATAAAAAATACTATCCATGCTAATAATAACATTAAGAACAATCCTTTGAATGACTGATAATTTTATAATCAGTGCAGAAGACAATTTTTCTACATAAAGTCTTTTTTTTAATTTTTAAAGATTTTATTTATTTATTCATGAGAGACACACAGAGAGAGAGGCAGAGACACAGGCAGAGGGAGAAGCAGGCTCCATGCAGGGAGCCTGGTGTGGGACTCGATCCTGGGACTCCAGGATCAGGCCCTGGGCCAAAGGCGGCGCTAAACGGCTGAACCACCCGGGCTGCCCTATAAAGTCTTTTACTCAACTACATTTTTAGAATTTTATTAAGTGTTATTATAACAATTTTGTTCAACCAATAATATTTAAATATCTAAATGTAATTTAAATGGAAATATTGAAAATAATACAGCATATATATCAGATATATGCAAAAGTTTAATCAGATTCTTCTGAAGCTTCAAGGAAAACGAGAGATCAATCATATTAAAGTGAAGAGACATACCATTGTTTCTCATAGATATGTTACTTTAAAACAATATTAATCTTTAAGAAATGCCCAGTTGTTAGCTCTACTGCAATTCTATAAGCATGTACTAACATATATTGATTTAGAACTAAATGATTCTTATTTGGATGCTATTAAAATTGTGCTTTGTTGATTTTGTTCTTGTAACTTTCTGGTAAAAGTCATAGAATGTTTTGGTACTCTTTACAGAAGTAATTGGAATAACTTTGAGGTGAAAGCAAATTATTTAATCTGTCTAGTTGCAGAAGATTTTATGCTCAGATAAGACTAAGAAAATATTGAAGATTCCTCTGAACAGAAATTAAAGAAATATTTAAGAATCCTCTGAACAGGGATCCCTGGGTGGCGCAGCGGTTTGGCGCCTGCCTTTGGCCCAGGGCGCGATCCTGGAGACCCGGGATCGAATCCCACACGTCGGGCTCCCGGTGCATGGAGCCTGCTTCTCCCTCTGCCTGTGTTTCTGCCTCTCTCTCTCTCTTTCTCTCTGTGTGACTATCATAAATAAATAAAAAATTAAAAAAAAAGAATCCTCTGAACAGACTTTAAACTTTAAAGAAGTATTCAATTTGCAAAGATATACAATGAAACAATATTATTCAACCTCATTAATAAAGGTAATTTTCACAATACTTCCCATTTTTGTTACCTCTGCATATTCAAAAATTATCTGGAGCCCAATGATTAAATATTAATGTGAACATTGCATACTGATTCTTTATATATATAAAGAATTATACATATATGAATAAATAATTCTTTATATGTATGAAGAATTTTTGCATTACCTACTTTTTCCCAATCCTTCTCTTATACTCTCCTCAGTTTTCCATAAAAATGATCTATAGCCTTTCATCCCACTGCTTTTTCTAGTTAATCTTCTATTCCTTAACACTTATCAAAAAATGTAGTCTCCAGGGTATTTTTTAACTACTGGAGGTTGAAATATATATCTTAGTATATTGGAGGATTTCAAAACAAATGATAGGTTATCTGTGTTAATTCCTCATTTTACCATTGTACAACATGCTACAGAGAGTTATTTTGTCACAGCACTTACAAATAAGGTCCAAGTCATCTGTAAGAACTTCATCCTTCATTTTCCTTTCCAGCTTGACTTCTCAGGTGTTTTTTATCATGTCTTAAGCTTATACTCTTCTCACATACAAATAAATTATGTGCTTTATTACTTTTCTCAAGTAACTATTTTTACTCTAATGTCCACTCATTCATCTACTTTTAAACTTTCTTGTACTTCTTGTATAAAATGACTTTTTAAACCAACAATTTCTTACAAATTGATGTATTTACTAGTAGATGACTATTATGTGTATCAGTATAGTCATATCTGAGAATTTATACATGGTTATGCTAGAAATTGTTTTTCTTTTAGCTCTCCCTTATGCCATGATGGAATCTATATTTTATGTTTTAAATAAAGTGCATAGAAAAATTTTATTAGCAATAAATTTTAATATTAAAAGTGTCACATTAAACATTATTTTATCAAAGGGAGTAACTGTGTGTATTGTAGTTAGAAACTTAAAGTAGAATTATTCTCATTTTACTATCAGAGAATTGCCATATTCTCCCCAAGCTGATACTATTACAAAGGCTTTCGTATCAAAATATATCATAGAAAAAGGACGGGGACCTCACTGGTCATATGTTGGCTTCCATGCTGCCTGCTAACTTTTCACTGGCAGTGGGACTCTGCTGGTGAATTTATTTCATTGTACTATATAAACTGTTAGAGATATAATAGAGAAAAGAAGCACAGTTCCTGTGATAGTCTATTTAGATTGCTATAGCAAAATACCATAGACTGATATCTTTATCTAAAAAAAGAACAGAAATTTATTTTTCACAGTTCTAACAAATGGAAGTCCAAGATACCATCATGGTTGGATGAGGGCTCTTTTCTGGGTGGTAGACTTTTCCGTGTATCCTAATATGGCAGAAGGGTCTAGAGATCTCTCTGGGGTCTCATTCAAGAGGGTTCCATCCTCATGACCTGAGCATGTCTCAAAGGTCCCTCCTATTGGTACTATCACATTGGGCATTAGGACTTCATCATATGAATTCTGGGGAAACTAAAAAATTCAGATCATAAAGTTCCCTTCAATTTCTGAATCTATAAGGGCACTTTATCAGTATAACATGAAAATTATTTTTAAAAAATTACCAAAGCCAGTTTGCAACTACTAGTAGCTTTAATGGGTGGTGAGGCCGTGTATAAGCGTCTATAAGCTACATCTTGTGTTACATAGTTCCTTGTTCACACTGGAGTTTTTGAAATCAAAGACCAATTTAATAAATGCATGTGTCATTAGGCTTTATTACACTATTCTTCCTTTCCACTGGTCTTGTCCTTAGTACTTAACATTTATCCTGTATCCTAAAGTACTGTGAAATAAAATGAGGAATAAGAAAAACAAAAACTATGAGTGTAAAGCTAAACCTCATTGATTTTAGTCCCCAAGTAGATATATAAAGAAATGCATTGATGAGATACAGTGTGTGAAATGCCCTGGTCAATTCAGGAAGCTACTCCTACACCATAGATTGGTGTTTTCCTTCTTTTAGTGAGCAACTGCTTAGAATCTCTGAAGTTAAAAATGTACAGATACAGAAGGAGGAGATAGAAATCTACAGACTTTCTTCTTGACTTCACTCTTTTGACTCAGGGTCCTATCATATATCCCCCTTAGTGGAAAACTTTCTAGAGGGTTACTTATCAGTATTCATTGATCCAGTAATCCTCTACTTCATATCTCTCTCTGTTCCATGAATATATCAATTTGTAAGGGAGAGTGACTCATGGGTAGTTACCACTAACATACATCCTGAAAACATATGCTATGTTCCCCAATTCCTTAAATTGTGCTCAGTCATCATTTCACACTAATAATAATAGCAGTCATTTATATTTAATTTTCATAAGAGATGAGGTGATATTATTATCCCACTTTTATAGATAAAGAAATGATGGTACACAAAGAATAAGTAACTTCGTCAAGGTCACATTAGCCCTGGTAAGAATGCTAGTTGGGCTCCAGTATTTCCTCTAAATTATTATGCCATTCTTCCTTTTATCTTCTTTAACCAATGAAAAACAAATCGTTAGAGCCCTTAATTAAGATTACCAAGGAATGTTGGATTTTCCTAGCTAAAGTTAGGTTTTGTCCTTACCTGGACATCCAAAGTGAACAATTGGACAATATTTTTCAATCCCAACACCTTAAGAGTCTTTCTCCAGAACAGTGTCTCCCAAGGTAGAATCCTTTCTTAGCTTTCCTCTAGATCTGATTATTCCATCTCATCTTTCTTCTCAAATTCCTCTTAAACAGTTGTTTCTTAAGTTTTCAGTTTTTGCTAAGGTTGATTCTCTTTAGTTCTTCCTTGGCATTTTCTTCCTAGGTGAACTCGCTTAGTTCTATGACTTCATCCATCATTTATAATCAATGACTCCCAAATATATATATATCTCCAATTCCATATTTTCCCCAGTTAAGATGTTTCTAATAGACATATTTAGCTCTATGTTTTATGCCCAAATAAACATATATTATTTGTTTTCTCCAAGTATCTACACTGGTATTACTCATCTATTCTAAAGAATACAATCAATCTAATCTTCCAAGGTATAAACCCCAGAATTATTCTCAATTTCCAGGTTTCCTTCATTCTTACTATCATGTTGGTCACAGTTATGGGTTGAAGTGCATCATCTCAAAAATATGTTGAAGTCCTAACACCCTGTATCTCATAATGTGACCATATTCGGAAATAGGATTCTCTGCAAATATCATTATTTAAGATGATGTCATCCTACAGTAGAGTGGGCTTTAAATCCAAAAGTACTTATAGGAAGAGAAGAAACAGAGACACAAATGGAAAACATGCCACTTCACTAAAGACAGAGGCAAAGATTGGAGTTATGTAGTTGCAAGCAAAGGAAAGCCAGCAGACCCCAGAAGCTTAAGGAAGGACATGGAAATGATTCTTGCCTAGATGCTTCAGAGATGATAGCCTTGTTTTGGATTTCTGATTTTGGATTTCTGGCCTCCAGAACTATAGACCATAAATATCTGTTGTTTAAGCCACTCAATTTGTGCTACTTTGTTATGCCAACCCTAGGAATCTAATACAGTCTCTGTATCTTGACTCATTTTTAGTGCCTATTTTTTCCTTCCCTCATAGATCAAGGTCTTTGGTCTTGTTTTGTTTCATCTCAACTATTTACAAAGCTTCTGTCAATATTTGTCTTCCATCAACCTCAAATAATTTAGCCAGATTGATCTTCCAAATATACACATCTGATTCTGCCATCACTCTGCTTAAGTGTTTACTGGACTCTCATAGCACATAGGACAGATTTCAAGTTTCTTAATATTGCTTATTACCTATAAGCTAGACTCACACATCACATATGTGTTCCCATGTTATAAAATAAGCCAATACTAAACTTATTTTTTCAGTTGCCTTGAACTTCCCATTCCTTCTCAAACTTTAAAACAAATACATTATGAAATTCCTATTTCCAAGAGAAGTGCCCTTCTGCTGCACCTGCACTTATTCTCTCATCTTTCAATGCTCAACTGAAAAGTAACTTAGTACATAAAAAGATCCTAAGTCCTGAGCTAGGTTAGGATGCTTGTCACAGATTCTTAAAAACAGAACCACCTTCACATTTTATTGTCATTATTTATAAATGTGTGTTTCTTTGCCAGACTTGGCTCACTGGGAGGGTAGGAGCCATGCTGGTTTTGCTCAGTGCTTAGTTTAACTCCCACCACCAAGTAGATCCTGATAAATAGTATTTGTCAGGAAACTTGGGGGCTTCCCTCCCTAAGGTCTGAATATATACTAGCTTTTCTCTACCCTGTTGTAAGAACTATCATCCTTAAAATTAATATGAGTTATTTTAAAATACATAAATCTAATCTTAATGTTAATGTTGTATAAGCATTTTATTTGGAATTATCCTCACTTGAAGTTTTATTATATCAATCCCAGTAACTTAAAGAAAAAAGAAAAACCAAATGATGTTCTTGTAAACTAGTATACATCAAGGTGTAAAAGAATGCATGTTTTAATATGTATTTAATTATGTGTATAATAATGTAGCTTTTATTATTGTATACGGCAAATTCCAATAGGAAAAGTTCTGGAAGGCATTGTTTTCTTTTCCTGTGATTTTTAAAGTTAAAAATAATATTATGGGATGGCTGTGTGGTTCAGTGGTTAAGTGTCTGCCTTCAGCTCAGGGCGTGATCCTGGAGACCCGGGATCAAGTCCCACATTGGGCTCCCTGCATGGAGCCTGCTTCTCTCCCTCTGCCTATGTCTCTGCCTCTCTCTCCTTTTCTGTGTCTCTTGTGAATAAATAAATAGAATATTTAAAAAAATAATAATCATAATATTATGTTTCTTGAAATAATAAAATAAAGAATATCTAATTTGAGTAAAAAAGCTATGTCAGCATTTACCTTGTAATCTGACGTTTTGAGATCTCTTCTGTATTGTTATCTTTATTTTTTTTAAATTTAAAGATTTTATTTATGTATTTGACAGAGAAAGAGGACAATCAGGGGGAATGGCAGGCTGAGGGAGAGGGAGAAGCAGACCCCCGCTGAGCAGGGAGCCCAATGCAGTGCTGGATGCACGGCTCTATCCCAGGACCCTGAGATCATGACCTGAGCCAAAGGCAGTTGCTTAACTGACTGAGCCATCCAGGCACTTCTGTGTTGTTATATTTAAAATTTACTTTAGAAGAATAACTACATAGGGACCTGGTAACATAATGTATTGTTTTGAGTAAAATTTAGCTCACTTTCATCAAAGTTCAGGCAAAAGAGAAAAAAAAAAAGGAAACTTATTATAAGTTATTTCCTACATGGAATCTTTATAATTGAGAAACTCTGTTATTACTATTCTTTCAATAGGATTCCACAAAAATAATTAAATTATTCAATATGTGAACTACAGTAAATAGTATAGACAGAAGCATAATGCATCACTTGTATCTAATATGTAATTCTCTATGATGTAGAAGCCAGTTTCATCCATAGAAAATAAGCCCATTTCTCCTAATGGCAACAATGCTTCTTAGCACATTTTATTTTTTATTTTTATTTATTTATTTTATTTATGATAGGCACACAGTGAGAGAGAGAGAGGCAGAGACACAGGCAGAGGGAGAAGCAGGCTCCATGTACCAGGAACCCGACGTGGGATTCGATCCCGGGTCTCCAGGATCGCGCCCTGGGCCAAAGGCAGGCGCTAAACTGCTGCGCCACCCAGGGATCCCATTCTTAGCACATTTTAAAAGGATTTTTGTTGATGATTCATTACTACACATAGATAATTATTTTGGTCATACTCTAAATCCTAGTCATTCATTGAGGCATCATTCAACATTCTAGAGGTTATTATATATCTGAAAAAATATATTTCAAGAGGAGATCAACAAATTTAGTATTAAACAATGAAGATATGTTATTTAATCCCTTTTCATTACTAGAGCTTAATTTTATTATCATTAACACAAAAGACTACTTATAGAAGATCAATTAGGAATAAGAATGAAAAACATGTCATCATGATTATATTTTTAAGATGTTAAGTTTAATAATAAATGGAACTTTGTGCTCAAGATACTATTTTTCCTAAAAATGAAATTATGGATTCATCTTTACTTTTGAAGGAACTCCAAAGTTATGATTATAGCCTCTTATTTTAGAACTTTTCTCCCTTGTGACAAAGAACCTCTGTTCTTTCAATAATGCTCATCACCACATCACAGTGCTAAATAAACAAAACAGAAATGGACAAGATGTGTGTGTATGAATGATTTATGAAGTGTGGAAACTTGAAATTGCCTACTTATACCAAGATAGAATTTTCCCAAACAAAATTTATACAAAGTGACCTCCACAAATATGTGCAGCCAAAAGCCATTCATATATATATGTACATACAGACACACACATGCATGGAAAAGCCCATAAAGCAATATGCAATTATCTGTTCTTGGCATTGGTTTTGAAGTTGTTGTCACAGCTGGCTATTAAATGAAAAACAGGTATTAATAACTAGGACCTGATGCCTAATATGACATTTTACAATGTCAGTGTTACATGTACTACAGGAAGTTTATTTTTTAACTGCATGAGCTGTCATTGGGAACTAGAATCAGTTTTTTAAATGACTTTAATTTGCAATCATGTACAAAAACCTTGTAATAACAAAACAATACTATGCAGAGCCAGCATAGTCATTCTTTAAATATACTGTATTAGGAAGTGCTCAAAGGAAAAGGTTTGAAATACAAGGATTTTTAAATCATTGTCATCCTAGGTAACTTAAACGAAATTTTATTTTAAGCATAAATCTCCAAAGAGGGCACACATTTTAAAGTGCAGGTCACAAAGCTCACAGTAAACGAGGCAAAGAAAGACAAATTGTAGGGACATTGTCTACAATATCACTTTTATGTGGCATGCTAAAATATTCATACAAAAACCTGTCTCTTCAGCATTCCCTTCTCTGCTTCACTGGAGGTAGAGGTTAATCTTTGTCTTCAGAGAGTTCCACTCAATTCCCTTATATGTATCACTGGTGTTCCCATCTCCAGAGCATTGGTAAATATATGATGATAGACTTAATAAAGTCAGTTATCTTTGCATGCTACTCCAACATTTTTCTCTTAAAAACTCTGTATAAAATTACCTTATTACCTTACCTTATTACCTTATTACCTTACCTTGTCATATTATCTTACTGTTATAACTTAAATAACTAGAAAAAAGTATTCAAGAAATAATTATTCTGATACATGTTTGGCAAAAATAAGATTAATCTTAAGTAAAACTTAAAACCTATCTGCCCTCTCCTGACACTTAGGCCCCCAGGGTCCTGAGAGTGCCTCTAATACAGTGGCTCCTAATGTAGAGCACCCAACTACTCTCTGAGGTCTACCCTCCTAAGACAGTGATCTTGAAATATAATTATCTGCCTACCCCTTTTATCAAAATGCCCACCCCACACTCAATGCTAGCTATGAGGGGAAAAATTTGATGTCACTATATACAGACATCTGTTTACATAAGCACCTCAGGCCACATTTTTACAGTAGAATTTCAGATGCTTATTTTATTATTTAATAATAAAATAGTTAATATTTTGAGTATTAAGAGCTTTCACAGCATATAGTGGAAACCTACTCCAATTATACAAAAAGCCAACCTCTGACATGGTTGCTGACAGGTCAGCCTCTGACATATGCTAAAGTGCCTTGGAGTTTTAGTCTATGTATAGAGCAGGAAATGCAATTTAAAAAACAGTAACTCATGTTTTATTTATATTTTGATTACCAAATTATTATTTAATAGGTGATCATGACTCCTGATTATAGGTACCCTTATCTGTTCCTAAAATTAAGAATTATGTTTAGAATGTATATGTTAGAATGAGCATGTTACTGTTAAAATCAGTAAGATATGATATTTTAATAGTGTTACATGAGAGGAGTAAAATATGACTAAAAATATCCTATCATGTGTTACTGGTAGAAGTCTCAAAGATAAAGAATGAAAAAAAAAACGTGATTCTGGGAAGAAATAAAAAGATTAAACTGTAAGTGATCCAATGGACACAGATTTGGAAGATTTATATGCCAGAGCATTCAAACAACTAAATCATCTGGCTAACCAAGAAAAATTCCTTCACAACCCTAACATCCAAGTTTTGTTTTTATGGGTCATTTTGTCAGTGTTCTTTTAAAATTATAAAGGTGATTATTTAGCTCATTTCCAATTATATCTAAGGACATAGGGTCTGAAAGAAGAAGCATCTAACTGTAAATTTCTAGGTCACTCAACTTGAGTACCAATCTTTTGAAGTTTTAAATCAACAAATCAAAAACTAAGCAAATTATTTGGACTTTTCTATAACTCCAGCTACACTGATCTCTCTGCTGATTGCACATACTAGGTGCTCTGCTACTCAAAGCTTTTTGTACTCCCTTCAACTAGAATGATCTCCATGTCACCCTACTCATATCTCTATGATTCTACTTCACTAAATCCTCTACTCTTTACTCAAATGTCTCTCTCATGGATTCTCATGCTCAGAACAGGGCCTGAGAAATAATAAAACTGCCTAAGTACTTATTGAATGAATGAAAAAGTGAATTGCTGGTGATAGAAAGGTAAGGGTATAAGAACTAAGTAATTACCCATATTACTATCCAGATAACAGGATAGACTACATTTGTTCTATTCTAACTTATATTGACTTTCTCAATTTGGCAGCACAAATGTTTCATTTTTTTCCCTCTTAGCCTTTTTGCAGTAAAGTATCCACAGATTGAATGTTCCTGCCTTTGCAAAATTCTTACCATGACTGACAATGTCTGTTTTAGTACAACCTGAGCCTTTGTATATGGATTCTAAATTTTAACTAAACTGTGAGTACCAATAAAAGTATAATAATTCCAGTAAAAAAAGGATTATCAAGCAACTGTTACATTTTAGATACAATACAAAGTTATTGAGACTAAAATTAATCTTACCCTCAAGGCTCATGATGACATTGTACACAGATGAATAATTTTAAGCTAGAAATACTGACATGATCATTATGCCTCTGAGAAACACCAATCTAATAGAGAGATTAAATTTCTGTGAAGTCCATAGACAGGAAATCCTACAGAAGACATGAATTAAAACAAAATTAATGAATGAGTGAATGAACAGAAGGCACAAATATTTAAAGGGGAAGTCAGACTTCACGACTCATGGAATGTGAGAAGAGTAAGAAAGAAAACAGTCTTATTTACCCAGAATAGTGACTTGAGAGATCATAAGCTATAAAATATAGAGGGAAAATAATGGTTAGGTTGTTAAGTTATCTTTGGATTAGGTCAAATTTTTTGTATTAATAGTACTGTCAACTTAAAATGTGGGTCAGACACTCAATAGTGAGGTATGGGTTGAAGCTGTAGATTTGGAAACACCAGTGTTGAAATGGGAAGTATAGATGTAGAATTATGAATAAAGAATATAAAAAGGAGGGAGAGGGCCTTGAAAAATTTTTCAGTAATTAAGGATTGAATGGAAAAGAATTAAGAGAATTTCTTAAATATAAACAGATTTTCAAAATGTTTGGTGAGAGAGGATGGAGGATAAATGAAAGTAGAACTATATGTCTAATGGAAGAATGTATAGTGAATGAACTTGTATTGATTTTACAAATTTTGTATTTTATGCCATAGATGTTTAATATATTTCATTTTTAAGTGAAAATACATCTATTTTATTGATTACTGCCTAATTTGTCAATTACTCATTTTAATTTTCTCACTTCTATGCTATGTATCACGAAGATTTATGACCAAATATCTTTGTTTTTTGCCACTTCCCAAAATAAAATGACTCTCTTTTTACCATATGAAAATGTCTACTAATATTATACTATGTCATATATTAGCATTAAAGTCTCATAATTCTCCTTTTTTCCATTATTGCCTCATTTTATTAGCACCTTGGAAACACATGTTAACTGTCATCTCTCCTTTAGTTATCTGCTTTGGAACCATTATTCACTCATCACGGTTAAGTTCATGAGATGACTTAGCTAATTGTTTTTCTTACTTTATTAGATACCAATCAAAATCTGAAAAAGCGCTCCAGGGGCATCTGGCTGGCTTAGTTGGTTGACCTTCTGACTCAATTTCTGCTTCATCATGATCTCAGAGTTGAGAGATTGAGCCCCACATAAGGCTCCACACTCAACATGGAGGCTCCTAGAGATTTCTCCCTTTCCCTGAATCCCTCCCCTCACCTGTCCTCTCTTTCTCTTTCTCTCTAAAATTAAAGAAATAAAAATAAGATCTTAAAAAAGGAAAAGAAAAACACTCCATGTGAGTTTCCATTAACTGTGTATAAACAGGATATTATTGTTATAGATTATACCCATAATTATGATAATCTCTTTCACAAATTTATGTTGTTGATTACTACAAGGAAAATATGAGGTATATATATATATATTTATATATATATATATAAATTCATAACAAATTAATCACCTCCTTGCAAAAAATAATAAACTGGACAGAACAAAGGTACATTGAAATCTCATCAATAACACCCTTCTTATATGAATCATATCATTTTTTTGCTTTGGAAGGACTGGAACAATGTAATATCTCATTTTGGATGTTTTGCAGGTAGGATATGAAATATATAACTTTCTAATAGCTTCAATTAAAACATCTCAAAATAATTGGAATATTAAGTCAACAAAATTAGAAGATTTACCTTATACTGTGAAAATAGTAGTGATGTATTTTTTTAGAATATAATTTCAGACATTTATTACTGTCAAATAACAAATCTGGACTTAAGAGAGATTTCATCCAAAAAGACTATTGCACCAGGGAGAATACTTGGAACATTCTAGAGATATCTCGAAATTAAACAGAAAAAGATCTCTTTTATTGGGAAGCATACACAGGGCTAGAAAGAACTCTGTGGGGGACAAAGGAAAGCAGATAGAGGTGAACAGATGACAGGACAGGGGGAGGGTGAACCGGAATTTTCTCCCCTGAAGTCAGCCCATTCTTAGAATGAGTCTTTAAGGGAGGATGTTATGCTTGTTAGTGCTTGTCGAAAATAAGGGGGGAGCAAAAATTCAAGAGCCTACATGGAGGAGAAAAACCTGGCTAAAGTTCGATCAAGTTCAATCAAGTCAGTTGAATGGGTGAGTTAACAAGCAGATAAGAGCACTTGTTATTATATCCAGACTATGTATATGTGGAAGGTTGGGTGGGTAGGTAGGCAGTTAGGTATAGAAAGAAAGAAAAATAGAAGACAACCTGAGCTAACAGCATCTGGATGATAAACAGTTCTGTTTGATTGCAGGTAACCATTAAAGCATAAATTCTATGATCCTACTTAAGGGTCTTGTCCTTTCTAAGCCTACGGTCTCACAGTATAATGAACACATAAAATCAGATGATCTCTCCAGGACTACCTACAGTTAAATAATTATGATTCTCTGAACCCCTCCTATGACTAAACTATGAAGGACATCATATAATTAAGATAGTTAAATTCAGGAAAATGATTTGTAGCCTGCAGTGTAGAAGTAATGTTCATAATGTGGAAACTTTGGCAAGGAGATACAGATAAGCTCTGACGCTCTCGTTATAGGCTCTTCATGCTGTTTGCTGTCAGGATCACTGCTGCAGGTGCAATTACTTTGCTCTGAAATAAAGTTGTTTTCTTCCTACCCCCCTTTCTTTCTCTCCAAAATGGAAATCAGATTTTTAGCATTTTTTAAAAATGCCAGAAGATAAAATGGAAGCCAAGTAATTTAGTCCATTTACATACTACAGTAAAATGTACAGAAGTTTAGAAAACTAAGTTACCTTTTACCTGCTCTTCAGAGAATTTTTTTATACAACTGACAATGGAAAGTACCCTATTTGTAAGTGATTTATTTCACTCTTTTCTATGAGAAATTATTTAAGATGACATAATTCTTTATCCTTTGGCCATTGAAATCTGATTATGCCAATGTGAGTAATCACTTATTTAACATTATATCTAAGAAGGAATTCATGAATACTAGGACTAATACTGTTTTTGGACTTTTTGTGAGAATGCGTTTTATGATTTTTGCCAAATATTTTATGCTACATACTCTTACTTCCTTCAAGTGCCCTGATATTCTAATTAACTGCATTAGACAATTTGGACAACTCTGTGAGAGACTGCTAAAGGACAAGGCTCATAGCAGACTCATGATTAAACAGAATTAAGTACATGCAGCAAATAATGGTTTCTTAACATTTGTTTTTAAAGAATCAAATGTGTTTAAGTTGCATATACAAGAAAACTTCCAAGCATTATTTTGAAACTTCTATGAGTTTTACTTTCTCTTTTCTGATGAAGTAAACAATTTCCAGCAAAAGCATGCAGTCTGCTCTCTGTCTTATTGGTGATAGATTATGATGCAAAAGCAAGCCCTCTTCCAGCCCTTTGGCAATTATTTCCAGTGTATTTGATCACCGTCCAGCTTTGCATTTGGTCAGTTTACTGCCTGCTTCTCAGAAAGCTCAGAATGACTTTCATCACAGTAGGTACAAGGAGGTTGCTTATAATCTGCTTAGCATGAAAAGTCTTGTGGATGCCTTGCTCTCTCTACTCTCAGGGTCAGGTGTTATCCTGTGTGGTGATCTGTCTTGGTTATGAGGGCCTGAGGGGGAGAACGGCAGCGACAGTCTGTTCTATTTTGTGCTCCCAGTGCAAGCAGCAGGGTGCTCTGCATATGGTACTTTTAAAGATTTAACGATTAGGATTTAGGTTCAGTCTGAGGGAAAGATTGATTTTAGCATATTGGTGAACCTTCGCTTCAGGCTAAGAATAAAAACCTTACTTCTCAAGTCTGATGTTATTACTTTTCATTTGTTTTTATTGATTAGCTGTCAGTGATAAGATCTTGCCTCTCAAAACGAGACAGGTGCTGGTGGCCATTTTTCCTTTTTTAAAAGCTTTTGTAGAAACAACTTATAGAAAATAGAAATAAAGGAGATAGAAATGAAAACAAATACTCATGTCATTTTGGAAATAGTAGTTTGATGTAAAATATTGAAATATGAGAATTTTACTGTCTCATGAGATAAATTTAAGAGAAAATAATGAATCATACTTTTCACAGGTAACCCACACATTTTTATCTTATTTAAGGGATTGTGTATGTATTTGTATATATGTATGTATATGTATGGGAGAGAGAGAGAAGAAAATATTTTTAAATAAGAAAAATATTTTTCAAAAGTTCTATTATCCACTGCATAGCTTGACTTTCTTCCTTTTTTTTTTTTTAATGTCTCTAGAGCTTTACTGCAGGCCAATGGGCCTAAGCTTGACTTTCTTAGGGAAGGAGGAGGAAGGCATATTTGAGACTTTTTTTAGTAGATCATTTTATTTTTAAAGATTTATCTTAAAGAAAGAGAAAGAGCAAGCATGAGTGTGCAGTGGGGGAGGGGTGTGCAGAGGGAGAGGGAGACAGAAACCTAAGCAGACTTTAAGCTGAGCTCAACATGGGGCTTGATCTCAAGACTCTGAGATCACCACCTGAGCTGAAACCTAAAGTCATATGTTTAACCAACTGCACTGCCCAGGCACCCCATTAGTAGATCATTTTAAAACAGCCTCTCTACTAATAATCATGTAGAAAGACAAATAATTGGGAAACCTTCGTGGCTCAGCGTTAAGCATCTGCCTTTGGCTCAGGGTGTGATCCTGGAGTCCCGGGATCTAATCCCATGTGGGGCTCCCTGCATGGACCCTGATTCTCCCTCTGCCTATGTCTCTGCTACTCTCTCTCTCTCTGTATCTCTCCTGAATAAATAAATACAATCTTTTTTTTTAAAGACAAATAATAACAATAGCCTGAAAAGAAAGGCAGGAAACATTCTCTTTTATATAAATAACTGCTCAAGTAAAAAATAAAATGAATACATAAATTTAGCAAAATATTTTTTAAAATTAAAAGTAAAGAAATCTTACTTTCCACTTTTAAGAAGTGGGAAAGATAAAGTTTTTTTTATCATATATATGTATTTTTTTAAATGGACATAAATACAAAATGAAAAACCTTCTAAAAATTGCTCTCTACAAGGTTCAAAGAATGCCATGCACATAAAATGACTTCACTGAAGTCATGGGAGGTCTGTTTCTTTAGTATTTATAGTTGGTGTGTTATTATTGTTTATATGCAAATAGCAAAATGGAATATGGAGTAACCATAGGGCTGGGAGATATGAATTGAACTGTACTGTAGGAAAGTTCAAATGATTCTGAACATTATGAACTAACTCCTTGGGGACTCATGTGGCAAAGCCCTGGTGTGTCAGGATCACACTATATTATTGGGAGTTCTTCAAATTAATATCTGCAAGGAATAAAGCCTTTACTAAAGTATAAGCAACATGAATACACTAAAACATATGCAATCAACAATAACTGCAGCAGTTTTCTAGAATATAGACCACCAAAATATTTTTTAGGGCAGAATATTTCATCAGTGACATTAATAAGATTAACAACACAAAACAATTTTTAAAATAAAGCAGGCTAATGTTGAATTGATTTCATTATTGATTATAAACTTCCCATAGAGAATGCACCCCTTTTTTTGTACCCCTGGAAGAACCACTCTCACCATCTCAGAGTTGGTCCACCACTGAAGAGAATAATTAGTATGTGCTTCACATAGAGTGTGGCATGATATTTAAGTTTAAAAAGACTTAAACACCATCGATGGTGAAATTAATTGGAATCCTCTAGGTTGTGTTTGGCAGAAAGTCAATTCAACTTAATAGAAGAAGGAATTTACTATCAGCATACTATAGTAACTACAGAATTGAAATAGAGTTTTCAAGAATCAAGGTGGGTGTGAAAGAGTTTTCCAGGTTATTGGGGTTCCAAAACAAGAAATTAAACTATTGTGTTCCTTTTCTTTCTCTCACACTTTTTTTTAAAAAAAATAGTTTATTTATTTATTCATGAGAGACATAGAGAGAGAGGCAGAGACACGGGTAGAGGGAGAAAAAGGCTCGCCTTGGGGATCCCAATGAGAGACTCAATCTCGACCCTGGGATCATAATCTGAGCTAAAGGCAGAAGCTCAACCATTGAGCCACCCAGGCATCCCTCTCTCACAATTTTTATATAGCATGGGAGAAACTGTAGAATCTTATTTGGAGTTGACATTCTCTATTGTTATTTTGGTGTGTTAAGGTAAGTGTTGTCTTCGGGGTTATATTCAAAACTTCTGATCAAGAAACACACAGAGACTGTCCCTTACTACCTCCAGTTAGAAACACCTATGAAAGGAATCTAATTAGTCTGGCTTGAGTATGCATTTCAAAAATTACTATGAAGGGATTTTAAAAAATGGAATTGAATATTTTTGTGTGAATATTTATTTTTAAACTATACTGCATTATAATCTGTGTGTGTGTCTGTTTCCTAGTTACCATGGAAATCCAGAATATTTGAGGATAACAGTTTGAGTTCAAAAGTCATGTAGAACTCTAAGATTAATTGGAATATTCTGCGAAAATAACAGTAAAATATTAGAGTGGAGTGGGGTGGGAAGTTGTTAGTAACTATATTAAATATCTTTAACTGTATTAAACAAATGAAAATTGTAGTGGAAGATATTTAGGTATATGAAATGATCTTTCTCAGTGCTCAGACCAAGACAAATATGTTAGTGGTGTGAATATAGGCTATAACGTATACAAAATATTGTAAGAGATATTTCCCATCTTTGCAGTATTTGGCCAGATGAGGGGCTTGTTAAATTCTTTAGCAATATAAAGTTCATCTGATTGACTTAAATTAGTGTCACCATCAACAGGTATATTTATTATATTACATTAAATTATGAATTATATATAAACATTTAGAGGAGGAAAATACATAGTACACTAGGGTGCTCAGCTTCATGGAAGATAAAAGCTTTGAGCAGGAAAATAATCAATGGAGAATTTTTGGATCTAACTACAAAGTGAGATTTGGCATATGTCTATGTGTAAAGACATGGAAAACAGATAATCTTAAATAGTTCATTCTCGGCGGAGGAGGGGCAAGATGGCGGAAGAGCAGGGTCCCCAAATCACCTGCCCCAACAAATTACCTAGATAACCTTCAAACCATCCTGAAAATCTACGAATTCGGCCTGAGATTTAAAGAGAGACCAGCTGGAATGCTACAGTGAGAAGAGTTCACGCTTCTATCAAGGTAGGAAGACGGGGAAAAAGAAATAAAGGAACAAAAGGCCTCCGAGGGGGAGGGGCCCCGCGAGGAGCCGGGCTGAGGCCGGGGCGAGTGTCCCCAGGACAGGAGAGCCCCGTCCCGGAGGAGCAGGAGCTGCACCAACCTTCCCGGGCGGGCGGAAAGGGGCTCGCAGGGAGGTGGAGCAGGACCCAGGAGGGCGGGGATGCCCTCGGGCTCCCGGGGACACTAACAGACACCTGCGCCCCGGGAGAGTGCGCCGAGCTCCCTAAGGGCTGCAGCGCGCACGGCGGGGCCGGAGCAGCTCGGAGGGGCTCGGGCGGCGGCTCCGCGGAGGGGGCTGCGGGGCGGGAGCGCGAATCCACCAGCGCAGGCCCCGGAGCACAGGGCGCCGGGACACAGCCCAGGATCCGGCCTCCCCCGGGACAGGCAGAGGCCGGGAGGGCCCAGGACAGCAAGGACGCTCCTGCCCCGAACTGAGCAGATCAGCGGCCCAGCCCGGGAGCCTCCAGGCCCTGCAGATGGAGAGCCGAGAGCCCCGAGCCCCGTAGTTCCTGCGGAGGCTGAATCCAGGCTTCCAGAGTTGCCATAGCAACTGCAACTGTTCCTCCTGAGACCTCACGGGGTAAACAACCCCCGCTGAGCCCTGCAGCAGGCAGGGGCAGAGCAGCTCCCCAAAGTGCTAACACCTGAGAATCAGCGCAACAGGCCCCTCCCCCAGAAGACCAGCTGGACGGACCAGTTCCAGGGGAAGTCAAGGGACTTAAAGTCTACAGAAATACTCCCCCGTGGTTTTTTTTTTTTTTCTTTTCTTTTTTCTTTTCTTTTTGATTTCTGATTGCTTCCCCCACCCCTTTTTTTTTTCACCTTTCTTTCTTTTTCTTTCCCTTTTTCTTCTCTTCTTTCCTTTTTCTTTTCTTTTTCTTTTTTCTTTTTCTCTTTTCTTTCCTTCTCTCTCTTTTTCTCCTTTTCCCAATACAACTTGTTTTTGGCCACTCTGCACTGAGCAAAATGACTAGAAGGAAAACCTCACCTCAAAAGAAAGAATCAGAAACAGCCCTCTCTCCCACAGAGCTACAAAATCTGGATTACAATTCAATGTCAGAAAGCCAATTCAGAAGCACTATTATACAGCTACTGGTGGCTCTAGAAAAAAGCATTAAGGACTCACGAGACTTCATGACTGCAGAATTTAGATCCAATCAGGCAGAAATTAAAAATCAACTGAATGAGATGCAATCCAAACTAGAAGTCCTAACGACGAGGGTTAAGGAGGTGGAAGAACGAGTGAGTGACATAGAAGACAAGTTAATGGCAAAGAGGGAAACTGAGGAAAAAAGAGATAAACAATTAAAGAACCATGAAGACAGATTAAGGCAAATAAATGACACTCTAAGGAAGAAAAACCTACGTTTAATTGGGGTTCCCGAGGGCGCCGAAAGGGACAGAGGGCCAGAATATGTATTTGAACAAATCCTAGCTGAAAACTTTCCCAATCTGGGAAGGGAAACAGGCATTCAGATCCAGGAAATAGAGAGATCCCCCCTAAAATCAATAAAAACCGTTCAACACCTCGACATCTAATAGTGAAGCTTGCAAATTCCAAAGATAAAGAGAAGATCCTTAAAGCAGCAAGAGACAAGAAGTCCCTGACTTTCATGGGGAGGAATATTAGGATAACAGCAGACCTCTCCACAGAGACCTGGCAGGCCAGAAAGGGCTGGCAGGATATATTCAGGGTCCTAAATGAGAAGAACATGCAACCAAGAATACTCTATCCAGCAAGGCTCTCATTCAAAATGGAAGGAGAGATAAAGAGCTTCCAAGACAGGCAGGAACTGAAAGAATATGTGACCTCCAAACCAGCTCTGCAAGAAATTTTAAGGGGGACTCTTAAAATTCCCCTTTAAGAAGAAGTTCAGTGGAACAATCCACAAAAACAAGGACTAAATAGATATCATGATGACACTAAACTCATATCTGTCAATAGTAACTCTGAACGTGAACGGGCTTAATGACCCCATCAAAAGGCGCAGGGTTTCAGACTGGATAAAAAAGCAGGACCCATCTATTTGCTGTCTACAAGAGACTCATTTTAGACAGAAGGACACCTACAACCTGAAAATAAAAGGTTGGAGAACCATTTACCATTCAAATGGTTCTCAAAAGAAAGCAGGGGTAGCCATCCTTATATCAGATAAACTAAAATTCACTCCGAAGACAGTAGTGAGAGACGAAGAGGGACACTATATCATACTTAAAGGATCTATCCAACAAGAGGACTTAACAATCCTCAATATATATGCCCCGAATGTGGGAGCTGCCAAATACTTAAACGAATTATTAACCAAAGTAAAGAAATACTTAGATAATAATACACTTATACTTGGTGACTTCAATCTAGCTCTCTCTACCCTTGATAGGTCTTCTAAACACAACATTTCCAAAGAAACGAGAGCTTTAAATGATACACTGGACCAGATAGATTTCACAGATATCTACAGAACTTTACATCCAAACTCAACTGAATACACATTCTTCTCAAGTGCACATGGAACTTTTTCCAGAATAGACCACATACTGGGTCACAAATCGGGTCTGAACCGATACCAAAAGATTGGGATCGTCCCCTGCATATTCTCAGACCATAACGCCTTGAAATTAGAACTCAATCACAAGAAGAAGTTTGGAAGGACCTCAAACACGTGGAGGTTAAGGACCATCCTGCTAAAAGATAAAAGGGTCAACCAGGAAATTAAGGAAGAATTAAAAAGATTCATGGAAACTAATGAGAATGAAGATACAACTGTTCAAAATCTTTGGGATGCAGCAAAAGCAGTCCTGAGGGGGAAATACATCGCAATACAAGCATCCATTCAAAAACTGGAAAGAACTCAAATACAAAAGCTAACCTTACACATAAAGGAGCTAGAGAAGAAGCAGCAAATCGACCCGACGCCCAGCAGAAGAAGAGAGTTAATTAAAATTCGAGCAGAACTCAACGAAATTGAGACCAGAAGAACTGTGGAACAGATCAATAGAACCAGGAGTTGGTTCTTTGAAAGAATTAATAAGATAGATAAACCATTAGCCAACCTTATTAAAAAGAAGAGAGAGAAGACTCAAATTAATAAAATCATGAATGAGAAAGGAGAGATCACTACCAACACCAAGGAAATACAAACGATTTTAAAAACATATTATGAACAGCTCTACGCCAATAAATTAGGCAATCTAGAAGAAATGGACGCATTCTTGGAAAGCCACAAACTACCAAAACTGGAGCAGGAAGAAATAGAAAACCTGAACAGGCCAATAACCAGGGAGGAAATTGAAGAAGTCATCAAAAACCTCCCAAGACACAAGAGTCCAGGGCCAGATGGCTTCCCAGGGGAATTCTATCAAACGTTTAAAGAAGAAATCATACCTATTCTACTAAAGCTGTTTGGAAAGATAGAAAGAGATGGAGTACTTCCAAATTCATTCTATGAGGCCAGCATCACCTTAATTCCAAAACCAGACAAAGACCCCACCAAAAAGGAGAATTACAGACCAATATCCCTGATGAACATGGATGCAAAAATTCTCAACAAGATACTAGCCAATAGGATCCAACAACACATTAAGAAAATTATTCACCATGACCAAGTAGGATTTATCCCCGGGATGCAAGGCTGGTTCAACACTCGTAAAACAATCAATGTGATTCATCATATCAGCAAGAGAAAAAACAAGAACCATATGATCCTCTCATTAGATGCAGAGAAAGCATTTGACAAAATACAGCATCCATTCCTGATCAAAACTCTTCAGAGTGTAGGGATAGAGGGAACTTTCCTCGATATCTTAAAAGCCATCTACGAAAAGCCCACAGCAAATATCATTCTCAATGGGGAAGCACTGGGAGCCTTTCCCCTAAGATCAGGAACCAGACAGGGATGTCCACTCTCACCACTGCTATTCAACATAGTATTGGAAGTCCTAGCCTCAGCAATCAGACAACAAAAAGACATTAAAGGCATTCAAATTGGCAAAGAAGAAGTCAAACTCTCCCTCTTCGCCGATGACATGATACTCTACATAGAAAACCCAAAAGCCTCCACCCCAAGATTGCTAGAACTCATACAGCAATTTGGTAGCGTGGCAGGATACAAAATCAATGCCCAGAAATCAATGGCATTCCTATACACTAACAATGAGACTGAAGAAAGAGAAATTAAGGAGTCAATCCCATTTACAATTGCACCCAAAAGCATAAGATACCTAGGGATAAACCTAACCAAAGAGGTAAAGGATCTATACCCTAAAAACTATAGAACACTTCTGAAAGAAATTGAGGAAGACACAAAGAGATGGAAAAATATTCCATGCTCATGGATTGGCAGAATTAATATTGTGAAAATGTCAATGCTACCCAGGGCAATTTACACGTTCAATGCAATCCCTATCAAAATACCATGGACTTTTTTCAGAGACTTAGAACAAATTATTTTAAGATTTGTGTGGAATCAGAAAAGACCCCGAATAGCCAGGGAAATTTTAAAAAAGAAAACCATAGCTGGGGGCATCACAATGCCAGATTTCAGGTTGTACTACAAAGCTGTGGTCATCAAGACAGTGTGGTACTGGCACAAAAACAGACACATAGACCAATGGAACAGAATAGAGAATCCAGAAATGGACCCTGAACTTTATGGTCAACTAATATTCGACAAAGGAGGAAAGACGATCCACTGGAAGAAAGACACTCTCTTCAATAAATGGTGCTGGGAAAATTGGTCATCCACATGCAGAAGAATGAAACTAGACCACTCTCTTGCACCATACACAAAGATAAACTCAAAATGGATGAAAGATTTAAATGTGAGACAAGACTCCATCAAAATCCTAGAGGAGAACACAGGCAACACCCTTTTTGAACTTGGCCACAGTAACTTCTTGCAAGATACATCCACGAAAACAAAAGAAACAAAAGCAAAAATGAACTATTGGGACTTCATCAAGATAAGAAGCTTTTGCACAGCAAAGGATACAGTCAACAAAACTCAAAGACAACCTACAGAATGGGAGAAGATATTTGCAAATAACATATCAGATAAAGGGCTAGTTTCCAAAATCTATAAAGAACTTATTAAACTCAACACCAAAGAAACAAACAATCCAATCATGAAATGGGCAAAAGACATGAAGAGAAATCTCACAGAGGAAGACATAGACATGGCCAACATGCACATGAGAAAATGCTCTGCATCACTTGCCATCAGGGAAATACAAATCAAAACCACAATGAGATACCACCTCACACCAGTGAGAATGGGGAAAATTAATAAGGCAGGAAACAACAAATGTTGGAGAGGATGTGGAGAAAAGGGAACCCTCTTACACTGTTGGTGGGAATGTGAACTGGTGCAGCCACTCTGGAAAACTGTGTGGAGGTTCCTCAAAGAATTAAAAATAGACCTGCCCTACGACCCAGCAATTGCACTGTTAGGGATTTACCCCGAAGATTCAGATGCAATGAAACGCCGGGGCACCTGCACCCCGATGTTTCTAGCAGCCATGTCCACAATAGCCAAACTGTGGAAGGAGCCTCGGTGCCCATCGAAAGATGAATGGATAAAGAAGATGTGGTTTATGTATACAATGGAATATTACTCAGCCATTAGAAATGACAAATACCCACCATTTGCTTCAACGTGGATGGAACTGGAGGGTATTATGCTGAGTGAAGTAAGTCAATCGGAGAAGGACAAACAGTGTATGTTCTCACTCATTTGGGGAATATGAATAATAGTGAAGGGGAATATAAGGGAAGGGAGAAGAAATGTGTGGGAGATATCAGAAAGGGACACAGAACATAAAGACTTCTAACTCTGGGAAATGAACTAGGGGTGGTGGAAGGGGAGGAGGGCGGGGGGTGGGGGTGAATGGGTGACGGGCACGGAGGGGGACACTTGACGGGATGAGCACTGGGTGTTATTCTGTATGTTGGTAAATTGAACACCAATAAAAATTAATTTATAAAAAAAATTAAAAATCTTTAAAAAAAAAAAACAAAAAAACAAAATAACATTGCTTGGGTTTTTTACCTACTCTATGATCCTATGGCAGCAGATATCATAGAAAAACATAATGGGCTTTTATTTTATGATTTTTAAAATATTTTATTTATTCAGTTGAGAGAGAGAATATGAGTGGGGGGTAGGGGTGGAAGGAGAGGGAGAAGCAGACTCCCACTGAGCAGGAAGCCCAACATGGGGCTTGATCCCAGGACCCCAGGATCATAACCTGAACTGAAGGCAGGTGCTTAACTGAGCCACCCAGGTGCTCCCATAATGGGCTTTTAAAACAAGGACCATCGAGAGAACCTGGAGGACAATGGTCCTCTAAGTGGTCAAAATACTGCTCATAGTCCTGATTACATTAAACCCACCCCCACATGGCATAACTATGCCATATTTAAATTCACCACAAATAAGGAGACCACCAACAGAGATGCTGTAACCTCTGCTGTTTTATATAACCACACTGGATGCAACACAATTATCCATTTTCATAGATGTGGTAAGCCTGACATTATTGCCTACAGCAAAATAGCACCTACCTGATACTTTAACCTTTCCTTCCTGCCTTATCAAAAATTCAAAGCCTAGCTGTCTCTCCTTCAATCTCTCCCTTACTACTGACTCTGGAATCATCCTCAGCCTATGTCTGCTCATCATCCAGTATAAGTGGAACAAACCATGTACTAGTATCTGGAGAGAGAGAGGCATGCTAATCTGCCACCCACATATTTTGCTCTTCTAAAGGCACTGTGGAACAAATCTGGAACTGCTTCTGACTCCCAGAAGGTGGAACTAATTGCTCTGGGTGATATACAGTGATAATTAGATCCATTACTCCTGGCTATGAATGGCCTCTGACTTTAACCCCTACTCTGTTGCTGTGTCCTTTTCTTACTTGAGAAGTCACAACATTCACCAGTGTTCCTATACACCCACTGGCATCCATGCCACCTGCATACCACAGGAAGACATGCAACACTGGTCAGATTGAGGACAATGATAACCAATTTGTTGGTTATTCAGATTGATTAAACTTACTAACATGACCACAAACACCAACACTGAGACTACTACATTATTTCCTATCTCTATTCCTGCTGGCACCAATCCTCTCAGCTAAGCCAGACTCTATAATGTTGCTGGTGACTCATAGGTGCCTTCTAAGCTCTATGAGCCAGTTTTTAGTTCAAATCAAATGAAATCTACTATTATTAACTATGCCACCAAATAAATAGAGCAACATGCCACCACCTATCAAGTGTCATTTAATGAATTTCTAGATATAGTATGCATCCAATATTACCACTAGAATGTTCATAATTGTGCAATTAAATAAAAAATGTTGTAATCCAGAACCAATACCAACAAATCCTACAGGATTGCATAAATTATAGTTTTCGCTATAAATATTTATATTTATATGATAAATATAAACTAAATATAAAATATAAACTCTGCTAACAGTATATACCCTTACAACTATTGACTTCTTTTTGAAATTAATTATAATCATCTCTCTCCTTCTCCAATAAAAGCCCCACTTATTGAGGTGGAAAGAAATTGGCACCTTATGAAGAATCTTCTTGGGATGCCTGGGTGGCTCAGTGGTTAAGTGCATCTGCCTTCATCAGCTCAGGGTGTGATCCTGGAGTTCCAGGATAGAGTCCCACATCAGGCTCCCTGCATGGGGTCTGCGGCTGCCTATGTCTCTGCCTCTCTCATTCTGTATCTCTCATGAATAGATAAATAAAAATCTTTTTTAAAAAACAAAAAAAAAATAGTTCATTCTCATGGGAAGAACTTATTCATATTGGAAAATGAAGGGAGGAAATGGAAAGTTAAGCAGCCAAACTGAGGAGAGTCTTAAACTGTGTATGACAATGCAGAGCAAATTATTTTTTTAACAGAACAATGAAATGATGAAAGCAGATTAATTTGACAGTAGAGCTCAGGTTTGCTGAAAATATAAGAAAATAAGAAACTGGAAGTGAAAGAATGATGAGATGTAGGTCTAGGTGTACAGTCATGACAGCATAGACTGGATGAAGAACAGGCACCATGAAAAGGTGGAGCCATTGGCTATAGGTTATTCATTGAAAACTAGTAATAAAGGAAAGGGACAATAAGCAAATATTTCTGGAGGTTTTATTCTTAAAATTTCTGCCCTCTTTTTAAAGAGCCTTTCTATACTCTCTCTTATCACTGTTCTTTGGTCAGGTCTAATTGCAAGGAAAGATGAGAAAATTATTGTAGCTTGACTGTGCTACATTGACATACTTTATATTGATATAACTGATACATTGATACATTGATATAATTTGTATATACACCTGGTATAATTGGCATATTGATACAATTAATACATTGATAGGAATTTTGTTATTAATGGAGAGAAAAAATGGTTACTTATGGATACAGAGAAGACCATATTGCATTTCTGCAAAATATATCCACAGTCTGTTTTTAATTAATAGAAAACTGAACTTTAGGTTTGTTTGTTTTTTTTTTTCCTAAAAGATACAGCAAATTCTGGGACTGGAAGTAAACTCAGTTTCTGATTTTCAGTTAAAAGTCTAAGTAATTCTGAAATGAAATATCCTCCATAATATTGAAAAAAAAATGTTCGATTTTAACCAAGCATATTCATCATGCAATCTCTACTCTATCATATATTTGAATGAGAAAGTAAATATACATAAGATCAAGTGATATTTTGAGCAAATATAGATGGTGTAAAATTAAAAAGCCATATATATTACTACATCAGGATCAAGTCACACTTTTTGAAATGTTTAGAGAAAAAACAATCCAAGTGTGTGTGAACGAGTCTTTCAATTACACTAGCTTATCTATAAATCCTGAAATTGGGTTAGGGTAGGAGTTGTGCAGAAAGGGATGAAGTTTTTCTCTTACTTGTAATACACTATATTGTTAGATGCATTTGATAAATATGAAAATGAAAATAACTACAATTGCATTTATGCTAGCATGGCACATAAATAAGAATGATTGTTATATATTCCCTATTGAGGTAATGTGCTCGTGCTAAAATATGATCACCCATTAAGTAAAGGTCAAGGAAAGACTTTCTAATGTTCTTATCTGAGTGACTTAATTTTTGCTGCTGCAGTTTGTAAATCCTTATACATGCTTAGTTAGGGCCTATTTATTAATTACACTGTTACACTACTCTCCAGTTTACTGCGACTACAGTTCTAATTTCAATTTAGAATAACACATCTGCATTTGACATATGTGAACATTAGGGGCAGAAGGGGAATACTTTACCTTGATACGAGAAGGCATAAATGGGAGTAACGAGATGGAATTAAGAGAATGGCAAATAGCAAAAGAAACTGCCAAAGTCAGGGTATCTAGGTGGCTCAGGGGTTGAGCATCTGCCTTTGGCTCAGGTCATGATCCCAGGGTCCTAGCTCCCTGCGCGGAACCTGATTCTCCCTCTGCCTATGTCTCTGTGTCTCTCTCTGTGTCTCTCATGAATAAATAAATAAAATCTAAAAAAAAAAATTGTCAAAGTCATTTTTTAAGCCTAAATGGAGAAATTCTAAAAAACAAAACAAAGAAAAAAAAAAAAACTAACAGGGCAGAAATATCTTTTGACACATTTGACCAAGACTGAAGAAAAAAAAAATTGGAAAATAAAATAAAGTTTTATCTTGAGTGTGAAACTAAATAAATGAACTTTAAACTCTATGCCCTTCATCAGAAATCCTGTTTCATTAGGATTTAGAGGAAAGCACTGTAACTGAGTTTAAAAGTAGATACACTGCCACCCCCAAAGAATTCATAGTAAAAATAAACAGAGATAACATATGAGTATTATACCTTAAGCTACAACAAAGAAATGATTTATTTATTTATTGTTACATTTTCTTCTATGCTCAAAAAATAATAGGTTTGATTTGTTGCTTATGTTCAAATCAGAGATGAGTTTCTATTGTTTCATTCCATCTGAGCTCATTTGCAATTGAAGGAGCCTGAAAAGCTAGGTTAGCATTTCTCAAAAGTTACCTGTTAAAGTTACAGAATCCTTTTTCTGTGTCTTGGTGTATATATTTTTTAATTGAAGCATAATTGGCATATAATACTACTTAAATTAAAAAGATTGCCACCAAGAAAAAAAAATCTGTAATTTCTGTTCCTCACCACAGACCACTAAACCAATTATTTCTTTTTTTTTTTTAAATTTTTATTTATTTATGATAGTCACAGAGAGAGAGAGAGAGGCAGAGACACAGGCAGAGGGAGAAGCAGGCTCCATGCACCGGGAGCCCGACGTGGGATTTGATCCTGGGTCTCCAGGATCGCGCCCTGGGCCAAAGGCAGGCACCAAACTGCTGCGCCACCCAGGGACCCTAAGCCAATTATTTCTGAGAATGATTCTGTATACAGTCATATATCCCAGGGAAGTCCAAGACACTGTAAAATTTAAAAGGAGTAGGCTATACTATTATAAACTTTACTCTGAGGGCTTCACAAGAACACTAGTAAGTTAAGTATCAAAGGGTAAAAGTAAAGTGTGAAAGATTACTAGTCATGCTGATGTATTTTGTCTATATTGCACACTTGTATGTTATTAATGCATGCTAGAAATGCTAATATACATTATGTATATGTATATAATTCCTTATATCTATATATATACAGATAAAATGTAGTGCACATATTTATATATCAATCAAATATCATATAAAAGGAGTTTCTAAACATCTTATAAAAACAATTTCCAATTATGCAAGCACTTTATTTGTCTAACTAATATTCCTTAGACTTAGCAATTACTTATAAATTATATTCTATTTAGATTGTATCTTGTCAGGTAATTTAAAACACTATTTCTGCTTGCTAAAACTTTCATTGCATCCCTGAACACTGTGCCTTAGATTCTAGGTCTGCAGGTTGAAAATGATGCTGTCCATACTTTATAGGAACATATACTCAGATGAAGAAAAAAGGTAGGCAATGCATTCTAACCTGTGGCTGAGATGATACTTAAATACAGGGTAGGATTTGTTCTTGGGTGAATACAATTCTTCCATTATTATAATTTCTTCTGCTTCTCTGTGATCATCAGCTATTCAAACACAGACAATTCTGAAAGCTAAATTTAAGACTGTTTAAAATCAGTCTAAATGGCCTAATTTACTTTCTTAGTAAAAGAAATTAGAATAATTTATTGGTATTAAGGGTAAGGAGAGGTGATTCATGAGCACATAAACCTAACCCGCAAGTGAGCAGATTCAGAAAGTATCTGTGACAATTATAACAGAAGTCATCTCCTACAATTTAGAGAAGAAAATCACATTAGAAAATAACTAGCTCAACCATACAATTTAAATATTAGAAAACTCAAGCCAAGAGCCATTAAGTGATTAAGCCAAATTAATTTTGAAAGTTAATTACATACTTGAGATGAGAATCTAGTTCTCTTGACTTCAACTTTGATGCTTCTTTTTTGGCAGGGGGCAGGGGGGGGTGTTTTCTGTGTTCCCTTCATTGACCCCAAGGTGTTTATTTAACCACTCTTTCTTGAGGCAAATCAAAATGTCTCTTCCCACCCTAAATCTTCAGTCATTATATGTAATTTAACATTCTTAGTTCACTCAGTTGGCAGTCTAAATATGCAGTCTGAATGTCTATGTATGGCTAATAATGTAAAAAATATACTGGATTATTGTAGCTGAAGCAGTGGTTATAAAATCAAATGAAAAGAGTTATAGCATCTTCCCAGTGGGACAGATTGTCCATATTTTTCATCATTTCCCCAGCTACTTTTTGCAGCAGCTGAGCTCTGAGTGAGTGAATGAGTGGCAGATGGGGGGCTGGGCAGGAACACTGGGTACCATTTAGGACAACAATGTACATGTAATAGAAGTGCCAGAAGGAAAGGAGAGAAAAATATTTAAAGAGATGATGTCTGGAAACTTTCAAATTTTGATAATTAATCTAAACATCTCAGAAGCTCATCAAAAGCGAAGTAGGATAAATATGATCTACAAACTTGTTAAAGTAAAAAAGGCTGAAAGCTAAAGAAAAGGAGAAATCTGGAAAGCAGCAAAAGAAAAATGACTATTCTTATAAGGGACCCCAATAAGAATAAAGACTTCACATTAGAAACAATCAAGGCCAGAGGGTAGTAGATAACATATTCAAAATGTTAATAAAGGGGATGCACCTGGGTGGCTCACCTAGCTAAATGTTTGCCTTGGGCTCAAGTCATGATCTCATGATCTCTAGAGGGAGGTGGGTGGTCTGGGGATGGAGCCCTGCATCTGGGGATTGAGTCCCCCATCTCAGTGGGAGTCTGCTTCTCCCTCTCCCTCTGCCCCTCCCTCCCACTTGTGTATGTGTGCATGCTCTCTCTCAAATAAATAAATAAATAAATAAATAAATAAATAAATAAATAAAGTTAAAAAAGGAAAAACAAATGTTAACCAAAAACTCTATATCTGGAAAAGCCCCCTTAAAATAAAAAGGCTAAATGATGACAATACACACAAAACAAACAAGCAAAATGACACCAAAAGAATTTGTAGTTAGAAAACCCATTTTATAAAATATATGAAAGGAAGCTTTTGAGTATTACTGCAAGTGATTTCAGATACTAATGCAAATACATCAGAAAAAGCAAAAAGCACTGGAAAAAGGGCAACTTTGCAATTATAAAAGACAGTGCAAATGGGCGTCTCATCTTTCTTCTCTTAGGTGATTTGAAAACCAATATATTACACAATATGTTATGATTATATTAGTGAGCATATAATATATAAATATATAATATATTTTTCAATACTAGCACAAAAGAAGCAGGTAGAAGCAAGGCAGTATTTGGGCTAAGTGAATCATTCCAGATTATAACAAAATGAAACCCATAAAAAAAAAAAAGGAAAGGAAACAAACACAGCAAATAGATGGTTAGTATACAACAGCTATAAATATATACTTGTTCTTCACCCCTGTCTTCTTTAAAAGATGTAAAAATATAAAATTAATAATTATAATTTTGAGTAAGTAGCATGTGTAGATGTTATATGCATAATATTAATGCCCTCCCTAAAAGGAAAAGGAAATAAAGCTAAATGGGAGTAATATTTTTATATCTCACTGAAATAAATCTGAAACAGATTCTGGTAAGATTTGTGTGTTAGTCCTAGAGAAATCATTAATAACTGAAAATTAGATAATGAAAAATGATAGAAGAAACAATGTTAAATTTGACAATATTTTCTTATTGCAAATAAAGCAGTAAAGGAGAGTTAGAAACACCCACACAAGACATGAGATATACAGAAAACAAAAGGTAAAATTATAGACTAAATTATATCAACAACAACTTTAAATGTAAATTACTTAATCCTATCAAAATCTTAAAAAAAGAAGATACTGTCTACATTACACACACTTTAGATCTAAAGATACAAATAGATGGAAAGCTAAAAAAAAAAAGAAAGAAAAAAGATATCACGCAAAGTGCAAGCAAAAGAAAGCTGTAAATGTCCACAATAGCCAAACTGTGGAAGGAGCCTCGGTGTCCATCGAAAGATGAATGGATAGAGAAGATGTGGTCTATATATACAATGGAATATTACTCAGTCATCAGAAATGACAAATACCCACCATTTGCTTCGACGTGGATGGAACTGGAGGGTATTATGCTGAGTGAAGTAAGTCAATCGGAGAAGGACAAACATTGTATGTTCTCATTCATTTGGGGAATATAAATAATAGTGAAAGGTAATAGAAGGGAAGGGAGAAGAAATGTGTGGGAAATATCAGAAAGGGAGACAGAACATAAAGACTTCTAACTCTGGGAAATGAACTAGGGGTGGTGGAGGGGAGGAGGGTGGGGGGTGGGCAGTGAATGGGTGACGGGCACTGAGGGGGGCACTTGACGGGATGAGCACTGGGTGTTGTTCTGTATGTTGGCAAATTGAACACCAATAAAAAAATTATTATAAAAAAACAAAAGAAAAAAAAAGAGCTGTAGTGGTTATCTGAATATCAGATAAAATTGATTCAAAATGTTTCTAGAGATATAGGAGTACATTTTATAATAATAAAAGGACCAAAACCTCAGGAAGCTGTAACAGTTATAAAAATATTCACACCTAAAACACAGCATTCCTAAAACCATGAAACAAAAAACTGACAACAATGAAGGCAGACATAGACATTTCAACAATAATAGTTAGAAACCTCAATACTCCTACTTTTTATAATGTATATTAGTACTAGGCAGATGATTAATATGAAATAGAAGACTTGAAAAAACCTGTAAAATGATTAGATATAATAATAGAGATAGGCACACCATTCAACAATAAAATAATATGTATTCTTCTCAAGGGAACATGGAACATCCTCCAGGGTATTTAAAATATAGTATATAAAAAGAAAATTTAAGATAGTTTGAGGCCAACATATCAGGAAGCATTGCCATTGAAAAGAGTTTATTACTCACCATTTCTAAGAGTTGGGGACAAACCACACTACACAAGGCCACAGGAGAAAACACTGAGCTTGGCAGCTGAGAGATGAGAACAAACAGCCCTTTTTTGTGGCTTATGTGGGAAAGAATACATAGTGCAAGGGAAATACACTTAGAATTGGGTAGTTGGAGTAATTTCAGCAGCTTTGGGCATTTTAGGCTGTCCCTAGTTATCTGATGGCTGGTCTGGAGTGATAAAAGTAGATAGGGTATGGGCTCTGAATCTTTTAGCATATATATTTAAAAGCATATGAATAAGAAAATTGTTTACTATCTCTAGGAACTGGATAATCCTGAGAGAGATAGTCTCTCCAGGCCAGCAAGACTCTAAGTCCTCAAAGCATCAGAAGGTAGAAAAAAACAAAAGCAAAACAAACAACGACAACAACAACAAACAGGAACCATTTTTATTACAGCTAGGCTATAAAATTACCTCAATAAATTTAAAAGTTTGAAATAATACAAAGTAGGTTCTCTGATCACATGGAATGAAATTAGAAATCAATAACAAATAAATTGGAAAACTCAGAAATGTGAGGAAATTAAAAACCATACATAAATAGCCAATGGATCAAAGAAGAAATCACAAAGGAGATTAGAAATTATTTTGAGATGAATACAGAATGAAAACACAATGTAGAAAAACTGGGAGGCAATGAAAATACTGCTTAGAGAGAAATTTATAGAATATGCCTCTATTTAAAAGAAGAAAAAGAATGGTGTTAAAGCAATAGCTGAACTTTCTATCATACAATACTGGAAAGAGAAGAGCAAAGTAATCCTAAAACAATCAGAAGGAAAGAAATAA
Source organism: Nyctereutes procyonoides (assembly GCF_905146905.1). Classification (NCBI taxonomy): domain Eukaryota; kingdom Metazoa; phylum Chordata; class Mammalia; order Carnivora; family Canidae; genus Nyctereutes; species Nyctereutes procyonoides. Next base: position 3,400,310 of record NW_026575130.1, read on the forward strand.
TAAAAGTTAGAACAGAAAATAATGACATACAGAATAGAAAAACAAGAACACAGTTTTTAAAACTCAAAAGGTGATTCTTTAGAAAGATCAACACAATGGACAAGACATTAGAAAAAATAGAAGATAAGAAGCAAATTGCTAGATTTAGACATGAAAAGGAGACATAACTACTGACTTTAATGAGACAATAGGTGAATTGCTTAACATGAAAAAAATCGATTCCTAGAAAGTCACTATGAAAACTGACTCAAAAATAGAAAAAGTTAAGAGCTTCACTCAAGTCTTTACACCCTAAATAAATATTGGTTAAATGAATAAATCAATGGTTATAAAAATGTGGTAAATCTTAAATACTTGCTATGTATATCAGACCTGGTAGGATTATTTAAAAAAAAAAAAAGACTTTTACTAAAATAAATTAGATTGTTTGTTTTCAAAGATTTTACTTATTTATTCATGAGAGACACAGAGAGAGTCAGAGACATAGCCAGAGGGAGAAGCAGGCTCCATGCAGGGAACCTGATGCAGGCTTGATCACAGGATCCTGGGATCCTGACCTGAGTCAAAGGCAGATGCTCAACCACTGAGCCACACAGGTGCCCTTGACTGTAGGATTTTGAGGCCCAAAGATGACTTAGTGGGAATGGAGACTGAGAAATGATGGGGAAATTAAAAAGAAAGATAAAGAACAAACAAAAGACAATTACTCTAGCTATATTAATACCCATACATTTAACAATAAGAGATATTATTAGATATAAACGGTGCATTTCACAATAATAAAAAAATCAATTATAAATTATAATTCTTATACTAATCTAAAACTAACTATAAACTAAAACTAGGGCAGCCCTGGTGGCTCAGCGGTTTAGTGCAGCCATCAGCCTGGGGTGTGATCCTGGAGACCCGGCATCGAGTCCCACATCAGGCTCTCTGCATGGAGCCTGCTTCTCCCTCTGCCTGTGTCTCTGCCTCGCTCTCTCTCTCTCTCTCTCTCTCTCTCTCTCATAAATAAATAAAATCTTTAAAAAAATAAAAATAAATAAACCAAAGCTAAATGAATATACAATAAATTGTTTAATATAGGAAAATGCATAAAAAATACATTTCGAGGGATCCCTGGGTGGCGCAGCGGTTTGGCGCCTGCCTTTGGCCCGGGGCGTGATCCTGGAGACCCGGGATCGTGTCCCACGTCGGGCTCCCGGTGCATGGAGCCTGCTTCTCCCTCTGCCTGTGTCTCTGCCTCTCTCTCTCACTGTGTGTCTATCATAAAAAAAAAAAAAATACATTTCGAGTGGTAAAATATACATGTGGTATAAGGATTCAAAGACCATGTCATCTGCACATCAATATGAGGAAAATATTTTAGAAGTATTCGGAAATAGCCATCAAGAAAAGAAGCTGTACCTCAAAATCGAAAAAATAATTTTAATGTTTGTAATAAAAAAGACCTTTTATCTAAGTGATTATATTCATTTTAAATGATTATATACAATAGTATGATAATTTTTATAAGGGGTTATTATAGCTTCTTGAAACAGGAAAAATTTATTAGTAGAAAGTATATCTATATATCTATAATCTATAGCAAGGAAGGGTATTTCAATAATTTTTGCAAAACTTTGGTGGTGAAGTGCACATACTCATTATATTACACAAGGTTAAACATAAAAGGGCAATCGAAGAAATAATAAGGAACAGTAAAGTAAAATAGCAGTATTGCTCTTAAATTTATTTTATTTTTTTTAAAGATATTATTTATTTATTCATGAGAGACACAGAGAGAGGCAGAGATATATGCAGAGGGAGAAGCAGGCTCTACGCAGGGACCCCAGTGTGGGACTCGATCCTGCGACTCCAGGATCATGCCCGAAGCCAAAGGCAGACACTTAACCACTGAGCCACCCAGGAGTCCCTCCTGCTCTTAAATTTAGACATAAAATCAAACATATAATTGATGTTTCCTAGAGATATTTTCAGAAAAAAATATTGATAGTCAATTACAAAAAACCTTCTAAATATTTAAAATTAGACATTTAAAAAATTCATATTCTATAAATCAATACAATTAGAAATGAATAATAGAAATAATTAGGAATTATAAATACTAAGAAATTAAGAAACACTCTTAGATAACCCTTTTGACAACTCAAAATGAAATTATAGTCTCCCACACAACAATGAAAAGAGGAACATTTAATTGAATAGCTGTGGGAAAATATGCTCAGAGAAAAAAATTAGTATTTAATGACATTACTAAAGAAAAAAAAAGCAAATGAACTTTATACTAATCTTTAAGAATATTAGGAAAATGAGAAGTTATTCTTAAAAGCTTTCCAGAAATATATTACTAAATCTCACAGCTGAAAAAAAATGAAATGTTGAAGAACTAAAAAAAAAAAAAAAAGAGAGATGAGAAAGGTAAAAAATTGGATTGTTTTTAAATACACAAAAATAGAGGGATCCCTGGGTGGCGCAGCGGCTTGGCGCCTGCCTTTGGCCCAGGGCGCGATTCTGGAGACCCCGGATCGAATCCCATGTCGGGCTCCCGGTGCATGGTGCCTGCTTGTCCCTCTGCCTATGTATCTGCCTCTTTCTCTCTCTCTCTCTCTCTCTCTCTCTCTCTCTGTGACTATCATAAAATAAATAAAAATTAAAAAAAATTAACAAAAAAAATAGAGATAAACTTATTAAAAATTTGTTCAGGTAGACATAAATAAAATAAAAACAGATTGTGCAGAACTTAAAGATGGAACAAGAAGTTAACTACATTAGGTAAATGTAGGAATAAGTAAAAAGATACAACCATGGATATAGAAATAATAAATTATGATTTTGTTAAAAAACCTTAAATTCAATTATATGGCAAATCAAATGCAACATGTAATGGATATCAGTGTTTATCTGGGAAAATGTAATGGCTAAAATTGATCAAAGAAGTACTGGGTATTAGTTTTAATGTTATCTTTGTTATAAGCTTCATTTGGAAACCATTAATTTGTGAATCATTGATTTTGGAAGTCATCTATTAATTAAAGCATATTTTATAGGATTTTTTTCAAAGATTGTGATCTGTAAAATGTCCTTAGAGAAGAACATGACCAAGTGTTTAGAGACTGTATTTTGAAGCAAGACCTATTTCAAATCCCAGCATCATGTGGTCAAAAGACATGGAGTAATAAGTTTAGATCACTTCATTTGGGAAAGCCATGATTGCTGAGGTCATTTTACCTTTTATGCCATTCTAATCTGATAATTTAATCTGGTTCCTAGTAAATTTGTTCTAGATTTATATTTTTCTTGGAGCCAGTACAGGTTAACTCCTCTAAATTTCTCGAGTTATTTTTTGTGGAAAAGAGACCTATGATCAAATTCTCTGCGGTTCCTGAAACTAGATGGAAGGCCATTGAACCAGATGTTTACAACATCAGGAAATCTGGCTGTTCAGAACTATACGTCAGCTATTTTGAAGAGACAGTTAAACTCTTATTAGCTACTCAGGAATGGATAGATATGGAAAGGTAACATCTGATGAAAAATTTCAATTGTCATACTTTATGTTATATCTTTAAAGGGTCCTGATAAAGTCAAATACAGGAACAGAATAGCTTCATAACTAAGACAGCATTTCATTAATAATGTATGTCAGGAAACTGGAAAATTAAAGAATTACCAATACATTGGATGATACATACACATACAACACATTGGTTGATAGAGAAACCATTCAAAGGAAAATGGATATAAAATGTATGTTTCTAGAAAGGTACATCAAGATGTACTTAAGTAGAAGGGAAAACAAACAACTAAGAAACAAAACCAAATTGCTCAATGGCAGCTTGGATTGGTTTAACTAAAAAAAAAAATATTACTAGCAATTGGCAAATTATTTTACACAAAGTGTTGTTTATGGGTTATTAGTAACTATACACAGGAAAAATGTATTTTGCGTCACTAAGTTTGAGTTTCCAGCTCTACATACTGTGTGAAGAGAATGGATCAGCTGCATAGGAAGATGGAGCCTAAATGTGTGCCCTAACCTCTTAGTGGGAATGCTCCAGAAACTTGGTAGAAAAGTGAACTTGAAATAATATATCTGATCAGATATAAGTCAAAAGAGAAATAGAATGGTTCTCAAACAAGTAATGTTTGACTAGAATATGAATAAGTAAATTTATACATCCAAGAAATAAATGTATAATGAGATTTGTAACTGGTAGGATTCAAGAATCATGAACAGGAAATAGAGAAGCAAGGGCAGTATCCATCTGTGCAGTATCCAAGAGACACCGGACAGTTGAAAATTCAAAACTTAAATAATTATGGATCCTTTCTAGAGAAAAAAATAACTTTATGTAGTATAAAACCAGGAATTCCTTCAGTAATATAAATGTTTCTATTGTGTGGTTAATGCATTTATCAGAATTTGTGCATGTTTAATACTTGGATCCCATCATCTCCCTTGTTATGCCATCGAAGGAATAGCAGCAATTTCTTAGTAGGAATTCATAGTATGATTCTCTGAATACTAAGTACCAGGTACCAAAATCAACACTTTACATGTATTAGCTCATTTTGTTCTCACAACAATCCTGATGAGATTCTATTACTGTCCCTTTTTGTTTATGGGAAAATTAAGACAAAGGGTAATTGCCTTGCTTAAGAACAGTGGAGCCAAGATGAAAACGAACACTTTCTGATTGTGTAGCTTTCCCCTCTGCAGTCTACTACTTGATCCTTTTAAATAGATTTGACTCATGAGAAAACATTTAAAAATCATACAAAATTTTGATTGTTTTGCTTCCTTTTAAAGTGATTTCTAATGATGAGTTAATAAAGTAAGTTCTGATTATGACTTGTCTCTACAGTTGCATAAAAAGTTCCTTTGACATTATATTTTTATTGTATACTACTAAGTGACTCTCTTGAGGTCAATTTCAAAACAAGAATATATAGAAAAAATTGTTGATATGAAGACATTTCCTTGAGTTATTGGTGAATGAGAAAAATAGCAGAAAAGAATATATAATACTTTATACATCAATTTAATATATCGTATGTGGATGTGTTCATAGAGTGAGAATATATATGGCATTGTTTTGATCATGGAAAAAATCTATATTGAGTAATCATAGACTGTTAACATGAGTTCATAAATAACTCTCAAATATTACATGTAAATTGGAGAAGATAGAGTTTAGTGCATTAATGATTTACAGTTATGCTCTGGAAAAAATTTGAAACAGGAAGCATAAGAATTATCTTAAAATTAGACTATGGAAGAAATCTATAGATATATGATAAGTGGGGTTAATCAATACATATTATATACAATGCATTTATATTAATTATATAAATACTGTATATTACATATAAGAATTCATCATTGTAGGCAAAAACACCTATGAAATCAAGATTATTGAATATAATCATTTACAAGGCTTCAAAGGAAGCAACATTCAAATTTATGAATTAATCTTTCATCTTCTGAATTTTCTTCCAGGTAATGAAGTATAGGGAGACATAGAAAATTTTGCAGGAAAGCCATTAAGTTCATGAGAATCAAAAGAAAAAACTGTCATGGACTTATATTAGTAAAATGTTGATATAACATTATAAATCTGGAAAATTATCAAATAAGAACAGAGAAGAGAAACTCCTGCCAGCTAATTTTCAGAACACATTAAGAGTACAGGCACAAGATGACTCTTATAATAGTTGGCAAGAATACAGCTATTATATAACTGCAGAGGATGCTGTAAATCAAATCAGCTTAAAAGTACTGGCAAGCCCCAAATTTTGGAATGAACAGCAATAGCCAGATAAGGAAGACAAATATAACAACATCAACAATGTAGAACATGATTTATTTTCTTCTTATTAATATTAACCATCATTGTAAGTCACTATTTTGGAAAAAATTATAAAAGTATTCCATCAATTAAAAAGTATTTACATGTAATATAATTGAAAAATAAATGCAAAAAATGTATGATCAGTTTTGCAATTCATTTTTTTACCAGTAATTCTTAACTATCAGCTTTCCATTATTTTTAAATTTTACTTATTTATTCATGAGAGACAAACAGAGAGAGAGAGAGAGAGAGAGAGAGAGAGAGACTGGCAGAGACACAGGCAGAGGGAGATGCAGGCTCCATGCAGGGAGTCAGACATGGGACTCAATCCCAGATCTCCAGGATCACACCCTGGGCTGAAGGCGGTGCTAAACCACCAAGCCACCTGGGCTGCCCAACCACCAGCCTTTCAAAAAGTGGTATAATATTTATTATCACCTCCAAGTCACTGTCTAACCTTCCTAAAAACTACAATTTGATTTCCGTATTCTCACTTCTTCTGTTCTCCCCAATACAAAGGTCATTCCGTGCTGGAGACTTTAGAAACATGGCCAGTTTCTTGGTTTTGAATGGAATTAATGTTAACAAACAACAGTAATGAAGGTGAAGAAAAACAGCAATCCTAGCAATGTGTGGAGTGAATTTATGTTACATGTTGACGTCTCAATATTTTATCCTTTATTCTCTACAGAATACAATCATCACTTAGAGTAACAAAGAGGGATTTGACATTTTTACACATTTCAAAATTTCTGAATATTTTAAAGAATATTGACACTTATTACATCTAAAACCTTAAAAATAACTTTAAAGTTATCATGATAAATTGATGTTTTTCCTAAAAGTGTATTTCAGTTCATACACACTGCTTGCCAGATTTTTTCAATGTTGACAATAGTAATAATAATCACTGGCATTTATGCCCAGGGATTCTTTGAAAAGATTTAGGTTTATTATTGATTTAATCCTAGCTTTTGAGGTAGCTATAGTTATATTTGTCAAATATTATTTATTGAGACACGAACTTCTCAAATGTTAACAAGGATTATCTATGACTACCTCCACTTTACAGGCAGAAAATGAGAGCCTCTTTTATGAATGTAATATGAAACACTGTGCAATATTTTTTGAGTTTTTGTTTTCTTTCTTCAGAGATGACCTACAGATTTAAAGATTTAAAGATGTCCAAGTTGTTTCAAAGTTGCTCTTATTTTTGTTAGAAGACCAAAGAATTAGTAGTCCATAAAATAATGTCAGATAAGTGTTTTTTTAAATCCTCTGGAATGATTCAAAGTATATACTTTGGCTTGAATGCAAAAAATGCCCAAAATTGGTTAAATAAACTTGCTCATAACCACATTTAAAATTATTGTCTTTTTAAAAAATATTTAATTCATTTATTCATGAGAGAAAACGAGTGAGCATGAGTTGAGGGGAGGAGCAACAGAAGAGGAAAAGAGAATCATAAGCAGACTCCCCACTGACTATGGAGCCCCACACAGGACTCAACCCCATGACCCAAAGATCACAACCTGAGCAGAGATGGACCAGAGATGGACTAAGAGATGGACACTCAACTGACTGAGCCATCCAGATGTCTCCAGACCTATAGTCTTACTCTTAATCATTTATGTGGAGCAACTCAAGAGAAATACGAGTGATAAAGTTCCTAAACCTCAAATGTAGTATTTTTATAATAGAGTATACTTTTATAGTCTTTTGGTCACTAATATCGTCAGTTTGACCAAATTCTTCAGATTTTTTCAAAGACCTCTTGGTGTGCAAAAGCAAATTGGTAAACATTTAAAAAATTCCAAAGTCTAACTCCCTAACTGAAAAAAACCTTTGTAGAAAAGAGGAGACTCTAGAATTTAGTAATCTTAGCATAGTCCTACTTTGAGTTCCCCTGCCCAATATTTTTCTTTTCAGCTATAAAAAAAAAAAAAGGAGCAAGAGGCCTTCGAATAATCTTGATGTATCTTTTCTCACAGACTAATAGGAAGTAATAAATATCCAGAAAGAGGCCTAAATATCCATTAGTTTCTAGTATATGATGAATAGAGTTTAAAGTCCTAGTTTAATAACCTTCAAACATCAATAGTTTGTGTTTCACTATCATTACATTGTAATGGATTGCTGAGACTCTGACATGCGTGCTTACTCGGATGTCTAGGTCAGTGGAGGCTCAGCCACCTTAGAACAGAAACCTGGAACATGGGCACTTGAAGTTAACATGAAAAGGAGAATGGATGGATGGATGGGTGACGTAGACCAGTTTTCAACCACCTCCTACTCAAAAATAATACCTATTACAACTTTTTTGTTATTTAGACACAAAAACACAAATGGCCCTGGCCAAATAGAAAACAGGAATACATAAGAAGACATTAGGACTATCTAGTATCGACTATCTCTGCCATTGATAAAGTCTAAAAACAATGAGAATCTAGACAGCTCACAGTTGACTAAATACTACTGACAAAATAGGTAGTATTTATGAAAAAAATTTGGATGCATAACTCAAACTATATAGCGAGATTAATTCTAAGTAGGTAAAAATATCTAAACAGAAACAATGAAAAAATGCTAAAGAAAAGACAGAAAATTATTTTTTTAAGATTTTATTTATTTATTCATAGACAGAGAAGAGAGAGGCAGAGACACAGGTTCCATACACCGGGAGCCCGATGTGGGATTCGATCCCGGGTCTCCAGGATCACGCCCTGCGCCAAAGGCAGGCGCCAAACCGCTGCGCCACCCGGGGATCCCTGATGATACAACTTCTAAGCAGGAATTGAAAACATTGAAAAAATAGACCATATCAGCTAAAAATCGATTGAAAAATTTAAACTAGCTAATATACCACCAAAACATACAAATAGCAAAAGACAAAAAATATGGGCAACTCATCTCTATCTCTCTCTCTTTCACACACACACGCACACACACACACTACTCTTTCTAACATAACATAGAAGCTCCAAGAGAACTAGAAAGGACCAATAACCTCATAGGAAATATGCAAAGATATATGTATTGCACCAAAATATATTTAAAGTATGAAATACTAAGAGGGCAATATCACGGTATTTATTACAATACAATCACAAATGCTCCTTACACAATGACATAGTAATTACAGATATAATACCCTACATGATTATATAACCTCTTGTGAAATATTTATAGTATATTCACTGGTCATTTTAAATCCCAAAATAACAGAAACAAATAAAATATTCATCAATGAGTTACTGAATAAAATTTGATCCTTTCAACCAATGGAATGTTATGCAGTAGTAAGAATAATAAAGAGTGTATGTACTAATAAAAGCATATTTCTAAAATACATTTTAATTAAAAGCAAATAATATGTAAATGCTGTATATATACATACTCTTGTGTAAAAAAAAGAGAGGAGATGATAATCTCTATAACATTTTCTTCTATTGACACAAAAAAACTCAAGGAAATGTTTGGGAGAGGTAGAAACAGAGAAGATGAGGAACTATGATTCAGGAAATCTTTTCAATGTGGACATCCCTATACTTTGTGGTGCTTATACTAAATGAATGTAATGCCGATTCAAAAAATCAAATAAAATGTCTAAAAACAATTAGAGGTAATCTGACCAAAACATAGTATTTTAATGAATTAGACACAAGCCTTAGGGACATTTTTTTAAAACACTAATAATAGAATTGCAATATCCACTTCACACAGTTGAACTCTGGTGAGACTAAAATCACTTAAATCTTCTACCTTTTCACTAGCACTACTATTAAGGAATTTATTTCCTATTCTGCTTTTGTGCTTTTGGTGTTTTATGTATATATGTATATGGATTTAAACTGTTTATATATTTCATTTTGTCCCATTATATTAGGAATTTGCTGAGTGAAAATCTGGAATTATTATCCAACAAACATCATGTGCAAACATATAAAGGCATGTTATTTCCATTTAGCCCACCCTTGTTTAGTGACTAGAAAGAGAAAAAAAAATTCTCAAGGTGGTTTGGCCACTATTTCATCTAATAGTTGTGTCAGAGAGACAGTGTGCTTCTCTCAGTTTGCTTCATCAGATATCCTCAATTTTAGTCATGCCACTGTTTCACTTCTTTTGTGATTCTATCAGAAAATAATGTTATTCTTATGACTATTATTATTTCCTGATAATGACTTACTTTTTTTCTTTTTCAAGATTCAAGATTCTAATTATATTTTTAATATAGAAAATTCCCATTTTAGCAATGCACTTGATAATCATTCCTGGGATAGACTGTTTTGTAAACTATGTTTTTCACCTTTGTGGAGCCAGACCTTCATTTATTTCATATTAACTTGTGGTACTTCTGGTTTAATAACTACTTTCCTATCCTTTAAAAGGTTATCGGACTCAACTTCAAGTACTTTTAGTATCCTAAGATATAATTCACAAAGATCAAAAGATTTAGAATCATTTAGAGCAGCTGTCTACTTTTCAAAAATCTCATTTATTTTGAGCTTCAATTTTCTATTTCAAATATTTGTTCTAGTCTATAGGACATCTCCAAACAAATGTATTATCAACACCTCAAACTCAGCATAACCAAAAATAAATTTGTCACCTTCATGTTCCTCCCCAATGTACAGAGATATAAATTCCATATTTCCTACTTTTAATGAATTGCTTTTATTATATAATTATGAGTTAATTATATTTCTCTCTTGTATATGCATTTGCAAATAAAATCACAACTATTCTAAACAGGCAACTAAAGTCTGATGTTAATATTTTATTGAAATGGAATCTTTTCCTAGAAATGCTAATGGCAAGTATTAATTTCTGGCACGTTCTGACAGTTATAAGTGATTTTAAAAACCCATTCATATTTGAGGGAAGGAGAATTATACAATACTTTGTGATGGGAAGTGACAAGAATCTAGAAAGGCATTTAGGTAAAGGATGATACTGTGGTCATCTTTGGAAAATAATACTTGTCAGAGTATTATAAAAATTAAATAAATTTATACCCAAAGATATGCCAAACAACTGTAAAAAATTTTTTTTAAAAAGATTCAAAGTAATTTGGGCAAAATAACACACTGTGAAGTAATTCAAAGAAAATAAATGATTGATATGTGACAAAAATAGTTCATTTGAAATAGAGCATTACATGCCATAAAAATCACAGAAATGTGGGATCATGCTGCATTTATTCTTCTGTGATTGATTTATTTCATTTAGTGTATCTTCCAGTTCCATCCATATTGTTCCTAATGGTTGGTTTTCTTTCTCTATTTTTTAAGGCTGAATAACATTCCATGAAATATAGATTCAGATTAGATATCTAGAGATCTAGAGACAGAAAGAGAGATACCTATAAATACTTATCAAGATTTCTCCTTATCCATTTGTCTGTTGATCGGCACTTAGGTTGTTTCTGTATCTTGATTATTGTGAAAAATGCTATGATGAATATGAGGGTTCAGGTATATCTTTGAGATCCTGATTCTTTGGAATATATACCCAGGAGTGCCATTGTAGGATTATATGATAGTTCCATTTTTGATTTTTTGAGGAACTTTGAATAGTTTTCCACAGTGATTGTACCATAGCTTGCCTACCAACATGATACAAGCGTTCTAATTTCTCTATATCCTAGTCAACACTTACCTTTTGCCTTTTGTCTTTTATTTTAAGATTTTATTAATTTTATTTGAGAGAGAAAGCGTGTGAGAGAAAGAGAGAGTGAAAGCATGAGCAGGGGAAGGGTCAGAGGGAGAAGGAGGCTCACCATAGACTAGGGAGTCCCAATATGGGGCTTGATCCCAGAACTCTGAGATCATGCCTAAAGGTAAAGGCAGATGCTTAACTGACTAAGCCACCCAGGTGTCCCTTGTCTTTTTTATTATAGCCATTCTATCAGGTATGAGATAATAGTCAAATTTCGAGAAACACAAAATAGAATGGTGGTTGCCAGGAGATGAAGGGAAGGAGAAATGGGAAGTTTTTGTTCAATGGGTAAAGTTACAGTTAAATAAGATGAATGAGTTCTAGACCTCTGCTGTATAATGTAATTCCTATAGTTAGCAATACAGTATAGTACACTTAAAAATGTGTTACAATGGTAGCTCTTGTGTTAAGTGTTTTTACAACAAAAACAAAAAGGGACAAATGAAACTATGAGAGGTGACAGATACATCCATATTACCATGACTTTGGTGACAGTATCATAAGTGTATGTATATATCCAAACTCATCAAATTGTACGCATTAAATATGTGCAATTTTTTGCATGTCAATTAACCTCAATAAAGCTTTAAAAATTTACAGAAGTGTGATATTAGTGTTCAAGTGAACAGATGGAAAGAAAGAATAGATACAGATATTTGAAAAAATGGAAAGTGGTATACAATGTCAATATACTGATGTGTATCCAATATTTAATAATTCTTTGATTTTTGTAATACATACTACATACATACAGATATATAATCAGTCAGTAGATTTTCAATATGCCATACATGACTGTATTATAAGTTGTGGAAAACAGTAAAATTAAACTTGATCTTGTCTTGTATCATACACAGAAAAAAAAATCAATATGGTTTTATCATAAAATATAAATGACATGAAAGCATACAACTAAAAAGAATTCTTTACATAATATCAAAGGGGGAAGGTCCTAAATTTGTCCCAGAAGTAAAGACAATTAAAAATGTTTTGATATATAATACTACCTGAAAAATGTAAACTTATGTCCACAATATAAATGAGATAAAAAAACAACCAACAAAGGATGATAATTTTACTATATACATTTCAAAGACTCAATAACTCATATTTTAAAATAATTCTAAATCAAATTTTGAAAAACACAAGTCCAAAATAATTGAAGTAATTCTATCAGATATTGTGTCTATGCAAGTTAGTCTTTATTATTCTCCCTGAATATTCTAATCTTTTTCAAAGTTATTTTTTTTAGTATAGTTGACAATGTTACATTAGTTTCGGGTGTACAAAATAGTGATTCAATTTCTCTGTATGTTATACCATGCTCATAAGTGTAGCTACCATCCATCACCATACAAATCTACTACAGTATCATTGACTATATACCCTATGTTGTGCCTTTTATTCCCATGACTTATCATTCCATAACTGGAAGCCTGTATTTCCCACTCTCCTACACCTATTTTGCCATATTCCTCACCTCTTCCCCTCCAGTTACCACCAGGTTATTCTCTGTATTTACAGGTCTGATTCAGCCTTTTGTTTCTTTGTTTATCCTTTTTTTTTTTTTTTTTTTTTAGATTCTACATATGAGTGAAATCATGTGGTATTTGTCTTTCTGAATCTGACTTATTTCATTCAGCATGATACCCTCTAGTTCCAGCCATGTTGTCACAAATGGCATGGTCTCATCTGTTCTAATTTAATAACTTTCAATTTTTTGAAAGTTCAATTCTGAATTTTAGGTGTCTCATTTAAAATAAATATATCATTTCACTTTTGCCCAGATTTGGAAATGTTTGGTCAAAGTGCTTATTTTTTAGGTCAAAATATTCTCTGCAAGTTATAAAAATTTACATGATAAATTTCTGCAATTAGAGCATTTATATTTAATGTGATTATTGACATGACAAGGTTTATTGCTATTATTGATTGCTCCTTTTACTTAACAACTAAGTTGCATCAAATGGAAGACAGTAAAATACTAAGTTCTTACATAATACTTGAAATCAGATACTTAAGAACAAGTAAAATGAAACTTACTCTCCAAGAAATATAATTCAAATCGATGAGGATTTTAATTCCCCACCAATAATAATCAAATTTTAAAGCCATATATGTATATAAAATATACATAGCTATATAAAATATGTGTGTGTGTATATATATGCTTAATCATATCAAGATGTCAGAGAGCACTGATGAATATCAATAGAATGCACATAAACCTTCTAGTACAGTTGATTAGAGGTTCATTAGCCATCGAGATACATAATTGACCATTTTAATTAGTATTAAAATACCTTCACTTGACATCCTGTCACTCATGAAGATGAACAGAAAATGCATTGGCAATCAACTAATGAACAATAAAGTATAAAGATCATTTAATAAAAAAAAATCTAAACATTTACAGCTGATGTAAGTAGAAGACAAACAGAACCACCAAGCCATGTACAAAATTCCAGGGTTTAAATAAATCTCACATCTTTTACAAAATCTATACTATGTGTCTGTCACTAGCAGGAGGTAATAATATGGAGGAGTAATTTAACATAAAATTTATTAGTTGCTATTGTATTCCTAAAGTATTCTAAATGCTCTATACATATTAAATATTTTAAATCTCATGACTCCCCTATGAAGGCTATATTATCATTTCTATTTTATTGTTGAGGAACAGAAATGTTAAGTAATTTACACAGTGTCACACAATATGTGAGGAACACATTCATTAGTCCAGCCAACCTAGTCTTGTTCCACAAACTGTGCCTTTAGATATCATGCTACATGAACTTTCTTTATGTTCTGTAAGGCAGTGCTATTAAGAAGTAGAAAAAAACATAATCTTAAAGAAGAGGTCTGATACACATAGACAAACAACCTCAAAGCACAGTTACTAGAAAATACAAACTAAGAACCTCTGAAAAAGCAGGTTTAAGTTATATTACAGATAACAGACAAGTGGAAACTAAAAGTCAACAGAAACTAAATTCAAAAATGATTAATAATATGTAACAAATAACAATAACGGTAATAATAATAATAATAATAATAATAATAATAATAATAAAACAGCATGCTCCACATTTTAGTTTCTCTGTAAAGATCTATGGTTGTGTAAATCAGGTGAGGAAGAAAATAAAGGTTTGCACATTGTTTATTGGAAAGAAAACCTGGCACTGGAAAAAAAGACTCCTGAAATACTGAAAATCTTTGATATTAAGAAATGGAAAAAAAAACTGTACTTTCCAGAGATTTCTTTTACATGTGTCTTTAAAAAATAAAAAGGAAGGAAGGAAGGAAAGGAAAATGAAAGGAAGGAAAGAAAAATTAATAGACCTAAATAAGGAAATAAAAGAGAAAGAAAAGAATAGCAAAAAGAAGGAAAGAAAAGACAAGCTCCAAAGATATTCATTACATTAGATCTCATCTGTCAATCCCAATGCACATTTCAGGCCATATCGCTACTACCACCATCTTTCAAATGGGTTAGTCTGTGGACTCCTTACTTTTTACTTGTGTCTGTTCCTTTTTTACAGGATGTTGCTTTAAATCAAAAGCTTCTCTCTTCAATACCAACTCAGACAATATAGGTACTTAACGTCAAGTCTATTCCACTCTTACATGAAAACTTTGACCAATTCCAGACCACATATCAGGAACATAGTTATTACTTAGATGACTCTATTCGGGATGTTTTGCGGTTCAGAAAGTATGATAGGACTTAAAATACAAATAATGCTCAAATGTATTCAACACACTCATGATTCCAACTATAAAATAATCAAAGAAATCAAAGTGCACCGCAAAAGTGATTTTATAGATGCATAGAATCCAACAGGAGTCATGTCAGAGATTTCTTTAATTTACCAAGATGGGCTCAGAGAAAGTTTTCTAAAGTAAAACATGTTTGACCCGAGAAAAACAAAATGAATACACAAAAGTGAGAAACTGCTTTATACAATTTGCATGTAGCATATAAGGATTATATATACAGTTGTATATAAGTAGAACATTAATTAAAGAGAGAAAATGAGACAAAGCTTTGCATGCTAAGCTGTTTGAACTTTCTACTGAAAGCTTTGGGAAAGGCACTAAAGGCTCTGAGCAGAGAAGTGTCCCTATCAAATTTGTTTTTTATTTTAGAAAGGTCATTCTAGAATTAGTATGGAAAATACATTACCCCGGAGCCACCTGAGAGGTAGAAAAAATAGTTGTGAAACTTTTCCTAACAAATACATATGAAAAGGGGTAAGGGTCTGAAATATAGTTGTGGGGGAGGGAAGGGAGAAAGATGTGTCCTATTTTTTTAAATCTTCATTGCCCCTTCTTGATCTCATCTGAATATTACTGAGTTACTTTAACCCCGGTACTTGGAAGTGCTATTCTTTTTTTTTTTTTTAATATTTTATTTATTTATGTATGAGAGACGCACAGAGAGAGAGGCAGAGACACAGGCAGAGGGAGAAGCAGGCTCCACGCAGGGAGGCCGATGTGGGTCTCCAGGATCATGCCCTCGGCTGAAGTCAGCGCTAAACCGCCGAACCATCCGGCTGCCCTCAAAATTCACTTTGAATGTAGTCTTTTTCAAATTGCCTTCCTAAAACATTTTGTCCCTATACTTTCTGCAAAAGTCCTGCAGCCCATTGAATTATGACCTGGGAATGTCTCTTTTCACAGATTGCTTAAATACTGTGCCTTTATGAACTATATTATTCTTTGTATGGTTGTTGTTGGTTTAATGAACTTGGCATTTGGGCAGAAATATGGAAACAAGATATCTATTGCGTGGCACCTGAAAGTGCCACCTCAGATCCCCTGGATGAACTTGTTCAACTCGTTTATCTTTATTATTATTTTTTAATATATTATGTATACGTAAAGAATTTTTAAAAAAGATTTTATTTATTTATTCAGAGAGAGAGAGAGAGAGGCAGAGACACAGGCAGAGGGAGAAGCAGGCTCCACGCAGGGAGCCCAACGTGGGACTCGACCCGGGGTCTCCAGGATCATGCCCTGGGCCAAAGGCAGGCGCCAAACTGCTGCGCCACCCGGACTGCCCTCATTTATAACAACTGATAAATTATTTTCAATACAGGCCAACTCAGAACAATTTAAAATGGATAATGTATGGAAAATAACAAGATTTTTAAAAAAATATATAGAATATACTCTAGGTGTTTTATGGTTAAAAATGTGTGATTTTTCTTGTTGTTCCAAAAAAGATGCTTTGAAAGTGACTTTTAACCTGTTACTATACAATGCAAAGTGCATCATTTAACTCTGTTAAAATAACAGCAAAAATATATTTGATAACAATGAATCACCATCAAGAGATAGAAGTAATATGCAGCAACACCATGGTGTTACTCTCATAAGTATTCTAACATTTCAGCATGAAATTTTAACACTGAACTTTGATGATTTTTCATTTCTTCCATCTGTTTTCCTGGTTGGCTGATATTGTTTTTAATTCTGTTTTGTTTACATTTGCTTTCTAAAAGATTTTAATAGCATACTTAGTGTTTCCCCCCCACAGTTTGTAAGCTATTTAACTGAAATAAAATCCAACTTCATTTATAATGAAATTACTAAAAATGGATGTTTTTAGGTGATGTAAAATCTGACTTAAAACAAAGAAGACTTGTTGGCAGTCACAGCAATCTGGCGTTCAATGATCTCTGCAAGTTGCACATTTAATTAGAGGGGAAACTCAATAAAGTATCTGGGAATATTAAGATGATGTTATTCCAAATAGCTGAGTTCAGACATGAGCAGTTGGCTGAGACTGTGCCTTGGTCGTTTCTATCTTATCCAGAGTCACAAATATTCAGAAACATCCTTGTGTAATACATAATCATTAGGAAAATATTGTGAAAATTGCATAACTTATACTCAATCTCGTTCAGAACAGCACATTACAGAAGTGTAATATAGGAAGCAATGTATATTTTTGTTTGGGTAGTACATCTGAGGCATAATATATAAATGATACTAACATTAAAAAGTTCTTAAATTCTTCTTGATGTTTCAAGGTAACAAAGAAATCACTGTCAAACTGTTCAATATTTCTTATGGAAAATCTTTATAGGGTAACATGGGAAGTAGAATTATGATTAAATAAGTTTATGATTTTAAAGCAAAATAAAACAACTCAAATATAAATAGAACTATGTGTTTACAATTATTTAATAAAATACACTTTGCAATTATTTGATGAAGTATTTTTCCTTCCAAAACAGCAAAATAAATCAGAAAGAAGATCCCAGTATTCATGCGAAGAGCATAATAAAATTTCATTTTACATAAAAAGAACCACCTTCTATAAGTTTAGAGTCTATCAATTAAGTATTTACTATTCTGAAATACATTGAGAAATAAAAATATCAAATATTAGCCTAAAAACGGATATATATTGACATGCCAATTTTACAAAATTAAAGAATACATACTTTTCTATTATACAAATTTGATTATGAGAGTCTGAGATTTTAAGATTGGCAAAAAGCATAATGTGTCCTTCAGATACAATTTTATTTTTTAGAACAAAAATTTAAAAAAAAACAGCTGCTGAATAATATCACCACTCATTTTGAATATATTTCAATGAGTAACATTTTCACTATAGCAATCACAGATATATCACAGTATATAATACGATGCATGTAAAGTACTTAACCTCGTCATGTTCCCATAATCTCTAAATCCAATGTGTCTTATTGCTGTGAAGAAATTTACTATACTCACATTTCTCCATAAAAGCACAAAATTAACTTACATAAATTACTAAGTAATACATAGAATGAAATGACTTTTTCTAACAGCCAAAGAGCACTAAACTAGAAATAAGAAATGCCTACACTAAATTCTTAATTCTACTATTTATTGATTATGACTTAGATAAGTCATTTATCTTTTTAACTACTTCTCTGAAAAATATAGATAAAACAATTTTCAAAAATATTTAACAAATATTCTGTTAATTAACATTCAATTTAAAATGGGTATAACATTCCCACATAAACTATATACTGCTGTACAATCTGACAGCTCTTTTCTAAAAAAAAAAAAATCATCATTATAGGGGCATCTGAGTGGCTCAATCTGTTAAGTTCTGCTGGGGTCATGATATCAGGATCATGATCCCAGGACTCTGGGATTGAGCCCCACAGAGGGAGCCTGCCTCTTCTTCTGCCCCTCCCCTAGGCTCCTGGGCTCCTGCAGGCTCTCTCTCTCTCTCTCAAATAAATAAGTAAAATCTTTTAAAAAATAAAAAAAAATTGTCATTATAATTTTATTCTCTGGAATGCACATATCATAAATATAAGAATAAAACTTATATTTACACTATCTCCCATTTCTACATCCCAGGTACTTAATAGGCATTATATTTTTATCTTTATATCATTAAAAATGACATTATGAAACATACATTTTTGCCTCCCATCTCATGTATTAAGAAAAAATAACTAAAACTCAGAAATGTTAAGCTGTATGTTCAATCTCTTAAACTAAAAAGAGCCAATTAGATACAAAGTCATGTCTATTTCCTTCAGAACAAATGAAATTTTCTCAAATAGATACCAAATCCCTAATCATCACTGAATTTTTAAAAATGAAGCAATATATTAGAATGAGTGCTATATATACCTTGCAATATCTACAGTGTCCCTGGGTCTCTGTTGTTAAGTGAGTCAAATGTTTTGCTGATCCCTTAGTATGGTCTATAATGACAATGAATCATGTTTCTACCAATTGTCCTGGATGCCAGTATTTGAGAAATGCCAGTCCTTGAGGAAATTCTCTTGGAGGCACCTTGAGATTTCAAAAACTCACTCAAACAAAAAGAAACTGATTTATTTACCCTATCCCCAGCTTCATGTGCTTTAGAAGTAGATGTAGAAAGAGTTACTTTTGAATTTCAAGAACTTCTAGATTATATCTGGGTGACCTGATTGTGTAAACTCCATGACTAATAAAGAGCTTAACAAGATTCATTGGAAGAAAGCTCAGCTGCAACCGTCAGGTTCAACACACTTGGAGATTCAGGACACTATGTTCAAATACTAGTTAGTAGTCTTCCCTAGCCACTACTGCCCAGTTATCTGAAATACAGTCTAAAAAGAGTTATGCCACAGGATAAATAAGAATTGTCCTCTAGACTCCAACAAATGTACAAAGTTATGATCGTGTAGAAAGAGGTAGATAATAAGTTTTATTTCTTTACCAGAATAAAGTTAACCCTGATAAAAAATCATTGTGCAAAAGACATAATGAATATCTGTTAACTCATTCCAAGAGAGTCTATTCTCTTTCTCTTTTCTCTAACTTTGGTCTTTACTTTCTAGCCTCTTATCATTAGGCTTAATTTCAGTGAGTTTCTATTTGTTTCTGGGTTTTGTTTGTTGTTGTTGTTGTTGTTGTTGTTGTTTTCATGATTCACCTATTTTACATCACCTTACCTAAATTGTTAACTTTAATATCTTATATACTGGGAATATATTCAGGGTAGTGTAAAGCTAGTGGTAATTATTTTAATTTAAATTATAAATTACTATTGGTTTTTTTTAAAAGATTTTATTTTATTTATTCATGACAGACACACAGAGGCAGACACAGGCAGAGGGAGAAGCAGGCTCTATGCAGGGAACCCAATGTGAGACTCAATCCTAGGACTCCAGGATCATGCCCTAAGCCAAAAGCAGACCTTCAACCACTGAGCCACCCAGGCTTCCCAATAAATTACTATTCTTAAGGTAGGGCCATAAGCAGGGATATGGTTTTGTGAAGGTAAATTTGTCCAGATCCCAATTCCAATTTGTCCAGGAAGAAGAATTTCAATACTACCAAAAAGCAATTCTCAGACACAAGCAGAATGTCTAAGAATTCAACTAAATTCTGATACTATCTACTCAGAGATAGTGTCAGATCCCACAGGCTAAGGGCTTGGTCATACAAGATTGCCTCCCTTACTGCTACAACTTCAGATACCTGTCACAAGCCCAGGTTGTTACCTGTACTTCTGACCAACTAGTTATAAATTAAATGTTCCCATGCCTTCTTCCTTGAATAAATTAGTTTGCTAAAGCAGCTCAAGAACTTAGAAATATGTTACTTGCTGTTTCACCAGTTTATGTAAAAGGATATAACTCAGGAACAGCCAGATGGGAAATATTTACAGGGTAAGGTAAGGTGAAAGGGCATGGAGCTACCATGTTCTTTCTGGGTACACCCCTATCCCAGCACCTCCACAGGTTCATCTATCCATAAGCCCTCCAACCCAATCCTTTTCGGGTTTTAGCATTTTATTACATAGGCATGATTAATTAAATCACTGGCCATTGGCAATTGACTCAACCTCAAGTCCCTCTTCCTTCCTCAAAGGTGAAGGGATAAGATGGAACCTGCAACACAGGGTTGATTCTCCTGGCAACTGGGCTCCAACCTTAAGGGCTTTCCAAGGATCACCTTATTAACATTAAAAAAAATAACTTTATTGCTCTCATTACCTAGGAAATTCTAAGGTTTTAGCAGATCTGTGCCAGTAAAGTGGCGAAAGATCAACTATATATCTCCTATTATAAATCACAGTATCACAAAGGTTAGGGAATAAACCAGGGAGCACAATGGGATGGTGAAGTACCAAAATATAAATAATTATAATTCTTTGAAAATGCTTTATTAATATTAAAAAATCATTATTTTTTAAATAAAATCATCGCATGCGATGGTTCAAACCTGTCCATGTGAATAAGTTTAAAACACATTTTTGGTGGCAGAGTCAAGTCCGTGACCGAGGACTCAGCACCTGTGCCCAGCAGATATTACCTAGATGGCAAAAAGAGTTTTTTTTTTCTTTTACTTCAATTCAATTAATATATAATGATTGATTGGGGGTAACTGGGTGACGGACATTAAGGAGGGCACGTGATGTAATGAGCACTGGGTGTTACAGAAAACTCTTACAGAAAACTTTGAAATTATTCCACTGATTTCTTACGTTTTACAGTAATTTGTCTCACATGAAATTGTATTCTAATGTGTATACTTTTAAAAAAATTTTATGGATTAACAATGGCATTCAATAATGCTGTCATTCAATTATAAAATACAGGATTATGAAATAAAATTTGTGAAATATTGAGATGTTATGAAAATGAATAAATATTAATGATCCCACATCAAAAATATCTGCTAAAATAATTTTGATATATTTCCACTTATTTTTCTAGAAACACAATTACAGGTAAATTTTATTAGCACATAGATTCATATATTTTATGATGTTATCTCATGGATATTTTCTAAAATCACGATATATTTTAGAAAAACAATTTAAATGTTGATACCATTTTATGCTGTGGATCTCCAAAAATTGATTTAAACATTTTTAGAATGTTATATGAATAATCATATTGAGGAAATATTATTCTTTTTTACCTTTACATCAGTTTTTATTATTTTTATGTTTAAATTCCTAGAAGTGAAATTATTTACCCTATAGTTCATACTTTTAGCAGGGTTTTTCTGGTCTTGACACTCACTGATTTTGCTTTGATTAAGAGTATCACATTTAAATATATTCAAGCCAAGTTGTTTTCTAAGATTTATAGTCTATAAATAGATGCATGATGAAATAGATAAGACTATTTGGGAATAGGGAACCCAGGTGGCTCAGTGATTGAGCATCTGCCTTTGGCTCAGGTCATGATCCCCGGATCTTAGGATCAAGTCCCACATTGGGCTCCCTACTTCTCCCTCTGCATATCTCTGCCTCTCTTTCTGTGTCTCTCATGAATAAATAGATTTTTAAAAAATATTTTTAAAAAAGGTATATTTGGGGATAAAGTGGAAATCAAGTACATTACTACTAGTATTACTGACATTATTTTGAATTTCACAAGTTTTACATTTTGAAAATGTAACAGAAGAAATGATGGAAGTGTAGAATTTACAAATTTCCAGTTCTCACTTTCATATGGTGAGACAAAGGGAGCTACTACTTTCCTATTTTTTAATCATGCTACATGTGCTTTATAGTAGGTGATATTTTCTGCAAGTTTTTCCATTGTGTATGTTATTGACGGTTTCAACATTTTTTTTTTTTTTGCTGTTGTTCTTTTCCTGTGTAGTGACACTACAGTGAGCAGAATAAACCAGAGAACATACTGGGATGGCGAAGTACCAAAATATAAATAATTATAATTCTTTGAAAATGCTTTATTAATATTTAAAAATCATTATTTGGGATTGAAATGACATCTGGCCAGTACAGCTCACTTTTATAAAAGATTTCTGCTCTAGGGATCCCTGGGTGGCGCAGCGGTTTAGCGCCTGCCTTTGGCCCGGGGCGCGATCCTGGAGACCCGGGATCGAGTCCCACGTCGGGCTCCTGGTGCATGGAGCCTGCTCTGTGTCTCTGCCTGTGTCTCTGCCTCTCTCTCTCTGTGTGTGACTATCATAAATAAATAAAAATTTAAAAAAAAGACTTAAAAAAAGATTTCTGCTCTAAATATAAAAGTTTTCCTTTTATGTTATGAGGTCTTGAAAATACACATTAGTCCTTTGAATAAATTGAAAGCAATCATGAAGTGGGAACAATATCTTTTAAGAGAAAATTTAGAAAGAAAATAAGCAAAGAAAAAAAAAGCATAAAACAAGATGCCAGTTCAAAACCACACAAATTTGGGATGCCTGAGTGGCTCAGTGGTTAAAGTGTCTGCCTTCAGCTCAGAGCATGACCCCAGGGTCCTAGGATCAAGTACCACATTGGGCTCCCTGCAGGAAGCCTGCTTCTGTCTCTGCATCTCTATCTCTTTGTGTCTCTAATGAATAAATAAATAAAATCTTTTAAAAAAACCCACAAATTTGTGATGATGATAAAGGTAAGGTTATTAAATTCTCCAATTAAAAGGAGTCTTTTAAACCAAAGCAACAGCTGGGTTAAAAATAAATGAAAGTAATGATATTTATCAGACATATGTAAACCTAAAGGAACCTTGGAATACAATAATTTGACTCAATATGCCAAAATATACAATTTAAAGTTAAAAATACAATTGTCATACAAATATTGAATGAATATGGGGCCAAAATAAAGAAGTAAAATGTTATAAAAGCCATAAACAAGGAGCCAGTAAGATGGGTGAAATAGATTCAAAGAGCACAAAAATGATCAAAATGAAATGAAATCTTGCCATTTGCAACAATGTTGATGGAAATAAAATGTATTATGCTAAGTGAATAAGTCAGTCAGAGAAAGACAAATATCATATGATTTCACTCATATGTGGAATTTAAGAAAACAGATGAAAATAGGAGAAGGTAAGGAAAAACAAAAGAATATGAAAAAAGTGGAAGGCAAATCATAAATGACTCTTAACTATAGAGAACTATAGAGAACAAACAAGGTTGCTGAAGAAGAGGTGGGTATTAAGGAGGGCACTTGTTGGGATGAGCACTGGGTATTATGTATAAGTGATGAATCACTAAATTCTACTCTTGAAACTAAAACTATGCTATATGCTAACTAACTTGAATTTTAATAAATTTATAAAAGATCTATTCTTTCAGCAACTTTCAAATATGCAATATGGCGTTATTAACTATAGTCACCATGCTTTACCTTACATGTCCATGACATTTATTTTGAAAGTTGGTACATTTTGACCCTTTTACCCATTTTGCCATGCCATTCACCCTCACCCCCAGACTTAGGCAGCCATAAATCTGTTCTCTGTAACTATGAGTTTGTTTTGCTCTGTTTTTAATAGTTATATTCTAATAAAAGATTAGATTGTCTTTGGCAGGTCTGTTAAACAACATCTGGGTTTGACCACTAGTGAATATCCCCCGCCCCCCAGTTTACCTTATTTTCAAGTCTGGGATAATTTTTAATTACAAAGACCATGGAATAAATTCTGTAGAGCAAAATCTACTAGAACAATGAAAAAGGGTAAATACAGTTTTAGTAGGCTACATATTTGAGTTGTCTTCAAGAAATTAAGTAGGTAAGATAATTTTAGACCTTCAATAATACTATTGTATGCATATGTATGCATTTACATATATAATTGAAATATATACAAAATTAATAGTAGTATTAATACTTAATACATTATGTATGCATACATATACACACAAATATATATAAACCCTACACATATATTAATACATGATTTTTAACCTAGAGTGAAAATAATTATCTCTTTTAAATAATATCTGATTTTCTTGTAAAGAGTTTCCTCAAAATAAATTATGGTTAGCTCATGATTGTTCTTTTCTTTTCTCTTTCTTTTTTTTTTTTTGATTGTTCTTTTTGATCCTGCTGCTTACTTAAGAATTAGGAGATATTTATTACACTTTTGGCAATATGTTTTTGAAGCTGGTAATTTTCTAGTATTGTTATAATTTGCTATTTCTGATTTTCGTTTTTAAATTATATACATACTGATGGTTACAAATCTGAATTACAAGGGAATGATTTTAATGAAAGCAGTTGCTTTTTATTTCACTGCTCCTTATGTATGATCAGGCTTCCCAGAACAATATCATTTTACTGATTTTGTTTTAATTCACTTGGGTATCAATTCATAAAATGAATTCATATATTTTGTGATTTATCCACATTAGAATTCTCACTGATCGATGTGGGTTAGCTCATATAATCACTCATCACCAAAGGATTTCTCTCTGCATCTACGTTCCTTCCTTCTACTGCTACATTTATAGCTTTAAATTTTATTCTCTATCATGCTGTGGTGGTTTTTTATTATCTATAAAAAGAATCCTTGGGATCCCTGGATGGCTCAGCAGTTTAGTGCCTGTCTTCGGTCCAGGGTGTGATCCTGGAGACCCGGGATCGAGTCCCACATCAGGCTCCCTGCATGGAACCTGCTTCTTCCTCTGCCTGTGTCTCTGCCTCTCTCTCTCTCTGTTTCTCATGAATAAATAAATAAAATCTTAAAAAAAAAAAAGAATCCTTCAGCTTGATTACTAGAAGTGTTAGCAATAGAGGAAAAACTGAAAAATGTTTCTTAGAATGTCTCTATTTTGTTTATCCACAGATTATTGGACTGTAGTGAATGCAGGATGCTGTTTGTTGTACATTTCCATAATCCTGCATTTGATTGCTGTGGCTGAAGACTCTGGGCAGTGAATACAATCTTACTGATCTCTTCAAGAAGAGATGAACTGACAGGACAGTTCGTTTTTCATTTGATAAGATTTTTTATACTGATTTTACACTACCCAAAGGTGCTGATAATTTGTCATCATATGCTGGCAGCAACAAAGTCAAAATGATTCAGGAATGACACAAATATGGCATAATTCCTCAAGGTAAATTCTCACACAAGTCTAGGGGTGTTTTTGTAAACTGTCTTATATTGCTAAAGTTGTGGCTATTATGCCTCTCTTTTGTAACTCTTGTCTTCCGTACCTCATGTATAGGTTGATTGGATAAGTTGAAATCCATCAAGAATATGTATATATTTTTAATTATGTAAATATGATTTACTGCAGAGACACAATGTAGCAGATAAACTCTAGGATGACTTCTCATGATAGCTGATTCCTAATGCCAACCATCCCCTCTTCTTGAATGTAGGCAAAATCTGTGACTTGCATCAAACTAGTAGAACATAGCAGAGTTCATGATATATCTATCCATGATTGTGTTTTATCACATAACTCCATCTTGCTGGTAGAGTCTTCTTAGGACTCACTTTTGCTGGTTTGTTGAAGTAATCATGGTCAGAAAACTGTGGGTGGCCTTTCTGAGCTGAAAAATATCACTAGGAACTGAGAGTAACCTCCAGCTACTCACTAGCAAGAACCGGGAAACTCCATCCTACAACCACAAGTTGCATTACATATTCTGTATAAAGTGAAGTTTAGGGATCCCCGGGTGGCGCAGCGGTTTGGCGCCTGTCTTTGGCCCAGGGCGCGATCCTGGGGACCCGGGATCGAGTCCCACATCGGGCTCCCGGTGCATGGAGCCTGCTTCTCCCTCTGCCTGTGTCTCTGCGCCTCTCTCTGTGACTATCATGAATAAATAAAATTTAAAAAAAAAAAAAAAAAAGTGAAGTTTATCACCCATTCATCTTGATCAGCACTGAATAGAACCATTCAATTTGAGAGTTTTACATTTCCTTTGTCACCCTGGAAAATCCCTTCTGTATTTCCATGGTAATGGAAATATAGAGACCCAGAGATATCCACATCCTTGGATATACTCCTTGTAATAACTTTATACTGTATATCAGGTAATGTCTTAGAAGGTGGGTAGTTCTTGGCTTCATGGAGTTTATATATTGGTGCCAGCAACAGATTAACAGATATTTGATGAATATTTAAATAAATATTTATTGGGTAGTTAGTAAAAATGACAAAAGGAAAGCAGGTGAAAGAGTAGAAAAGTGGTTATTTTAGACAGGTGTTAAGAGAGGCTTCTTTTTATGAGTATTAGACTTGAAGCAAAGAATTGAATACAGGGAGAGAGGAAATCTTCATGATATCTGGTACAAGATTGTTCCAAACCGAAGATAACCAGTGGAAAATCTGAAGGATACTAGCTTGCTTTGTATACTATGGAAAAGAAAGAAGCCAGTTTGAGATAAAACAAGTAGGGAAGACAGTTGTAGGAAAGATGGTGAACCGGGTGTGGTTTTTATTTTGGATGTCTTGGGAAGCCATCACACTTAGAATAGGCTTCTGAGGCAGAGGTGTGACAAAAAATTACTTTTACTTAAAAGGGATAACTGTTATGGGCTATAATTGTGTTCCCCCAATACGCATGTTAAAGTCTTGAAACTCAGTACCTCAAAATGTGACTGTATTAGAAGAGCCTTTACAGAGATAATTAAAGTAAAATGAGGTCATATGGATGTCCTTAATACAATATGACTGGTGTCCTTATAAAAAAGAGGAAATCTGGATACTGAGAGATACTTAGATGCACACATACACAGGAAAGACAATGTGGGGACATACTGAGAAGGCAGCCATCTGCAAGCTGACAAGAGAAGCTTCAGGTAAAAATAATCCTGCTGACATATTGATCTGGGGCCTCAGGCTTTCAGAATTGTAAGATTTGTGAACTAACAAATTTCTGTTGTGTAAGCCACCTACATATTTTATTTTGTTATGGAATCCCTACCAAACTAATACAATGACTGGTTAATGTGGAAAACACAAATACTAGCAATGTAGGTTCAGAAGTAGTACAGGAGTGAGATATTGGCAACATGGACTAGAAAGGTAGTGAAAAATGATGAGAGGTATTTAGATACTAATATATATTAGGAAATTAGAGGCACTAGGATTCCTTGACAAAGCAGATGTGGGATACAATATAAATTAAGGCTTCACGGAAAGGATAATCCAAGGATTTTGCCGATGGCTGTTTCATTATGATTCCACGTTGAAATTAAGATTATTTTTCTGATCTAAAATATGTTTTAGCAAGCAGTAGCCTTGTTCATTTGTCTGTTTTTAATAAATATCTTTCACTAATGGAAATTTGCCTTCCACATCGTGCATTAAAATAGGAGCCGAGTGACTTAGTATTAGATTTAGTTAATCTCACCTCTTTACGGTGAAGTTATTAGACAGCCTTGTTGGAAATATATCCACTGAGTGACAGTATGGCAAGGCTCTTTTCAGTTTTGAAAAGTTTGGATGAATTCCAGAGATCAATGTAGAAATTAATTGCTTACAGTTTCTGGCACAAAGTCTTCTCATCAGCACTGATTTTTTGAACAGCCATCATAACAGGGTACTGCTTGCCAAGGTAAGGAGCCTGACAGTTTTGCAATTAGAGAGGACTGGGGGTTGAGCTGTTGGTCTTAGGAAGAGATATGCACAGTGTACAAATTTCATGCAAAGGCAAATTAACCAGAGTGTTTTAAAAAGAATTGTTTAACATTCTATCACTTAACTTTCCTATCATTCATTTCATCTCTCCCATTAGGGAGAGACTTGAAAATAATTAGACATAAATATTTCTGAGCTTAGCTATTTTTTGTATGTGTTTTCACAATATTGTACTTATAATTTAATCATTCCAGAAATTATGGAAAATTGATTTTATGAAAATAAAGCATCTAGTGACATAAATAATGTTTACAGAATTGAGTAATTTATAACACCTAAGGCATTGCATGTGGTGAACTTTAACTCAAAGTGATAATGGAAAACATCACCCTACCCTCTGCGGGTTTTAGAAAAATGCTCTGTGCTATGAAAGAGCACAGATAGATGGTTTGTGTATTATAAATTTGATTTGAATTATTTATGAAATGTTAACTTTATTGCCTCATTATTCCACATGAACTTTCAATTTATTCACCACTAATCCTGATTATATAATTAAATAACTTTTGTGAAATATAAATATTATTTCCCAAACAGTTGTATTTATTTAATTCTCACACACATGCAGACTCCAAATTTCAGTCTTTATTCTGATATGTTCATCTTTTTTTTTTCTGTCACTCGGGTTAATTTTTATTTTGAAACACCTATCAATGTAGGAGAAAGTTAGTATTAGTTAATCTGCTACTTCTCTCCTTTTGCCAGGGTTTAGTGAAAATTCTGGGAGGATATTATACTACCAAGTAGTAAAAACATATGCAGTCCTCACATTGTCTATATACACATCAACCAATACATTGACGTGTATCATTTATCTGTTTGACTCTAATTTGTCAATAATGTAAGTGTATTCTTTACCATGGTCTATAAAGGCACGTGGGTCCAGGAACTCTCTGCTCTTCTCATGCTATAGGCAAGAGTCAGTCTGATACTTTGAAGTCCCATCGAGATAAGAAAATCTGAGAAGCCCTTTACAGTCTAAAATAACTAGGTTCAGGCTTACCATTTTTTTTGTCTTGCTGTATGCCTATAGAACGGATGGCACAGAGCTTCTCTTTCATTCAATTCAGAAGATATAGGCCCTTCTGTGGAACAGAGTGTTCTACTATTTGCCCCTTCTTTTGCCTTTACCCAGGAGACTATTTTGTAGTCTTCAAAGAAATCTACATACTAATGAATCTCTTATTATAACCTCAGGATATCTATCAAATATTCTACCTATGAATAGAATCTTCCAAAATTGCCTGAGTTTTTAGAAACCAAAACAGTTTTTTTTTTTAAAGAAAAAAAAAAACTTTTTATTTTAAAAATTGTTTCTGGTTACATCCCTCCCCTGGGAAAATGAGCACCAAAAGTCCTAAGTGCCTGAATGAGAATTGGAGAAAGGTGTGAAAAGTAAAATGAAAAAAAAAAAAAAGGCTATATGTTTCTATCATTAAAACAATTAAAAACATATGTTTGCAATGCAGAATGATGCTTGTTTTATAAAATTTTCAATGATGTTTTAATTTACATATTTTAATATATGTAGAATATATAATATGTAAAGGAGATTCTGTTTTCTTGATTTTGGGTGTGGATCCTTAGCTGAAAACAAACAAGTAATTGGTGTTAAGTAGTTTTGCAACCTGAAGCGAGGGAAACAATAACCTCTGCAGAATAAGCTGAACAGATATTGAAGATTATTCTCAGAAACAGCGTATCACCACTTCCATGCTTTATAAGAAAGGTAAATCTATGCTGAAGAGATTAAACTAGGTTATTTTTAAATATGTATAAATGTATATATACATATATTCATTATATAGATATAGATGAATTCTTTGTATAGCCAAGGAAGTTTTTGATTGTAAAGAGAGCTGTGAGTGTCCTTTGTATTTTCTCTCCCTTCTGGAACCAAACTCAAGGCGTATGAGAGGAAGTGCTTCTGTCCAAATCAAGCCAACACTGGGAGGGCAGCCCCAGTGGTTCAGTGGTTTAGCGCCGCCTTCAGCCCAGGGCGTGATCCTGGAGACCCGGGATCGAGTCGCACGTCGGGTTCCCTACGTGGAGCCTGCTTCTCCCTCTGCCTGTGTCTCTGCCTCTCTCTGTGTCTCTCATGAATAAATAAATAAATAAAATCTTAAAAAAAATAATCATTGGGAGAGCTTGCCATGAGTCCACTAAAGTCCAAAGGACATCTGATTCCATTGGTCAACCCTAAGGTAAGCAATTGTTACTATGGTTGCTACTATTTGGCAACAGAGCGTGGATAACTAGCATCCACGGAAGCAGACTGGATAAGGAGCCTGTAATTCTTCTGTGAACCTTGTATAAGGACTCAGGGCCATCTCTAATAGATATGCTGGAGAGAATAGAATACACAGATATTGGTACCCTCTTCCAGGCAGCTGTAGAAAAAAATGCTCAGAGAAGACATTACTCAGTTGGTAAAGTGAACTAGTGAGAGATGCCCAACAATGGAATTCTCTGGAGAACCATCATCTAGGGAAAACAGATAGAAATTTTGAATCTATAATATACAGATTACTATGTTCTCAATTACATGTAAACAACAATATGTATATGGGATTTAATCCAAGGGGAGCTATTAAAATGACAATGGATGAAATGAAAATGTTTACCTTATATTACTGAGCCTAGTTTATTTTAAATACTTTATTTGTAAATAAATATGTAAATAAATATTTAAAGACTTTATGTATATATAAACACTTTAATACTTCATGGACTCCTACAGTGATTTATTCAAAACACTTCAAAAATAGCTATTATAAATGCATTATACTATTTGCCTCTACTATTAAACATTTTTCCTTGGGCACCTGGCTGGTATAGTCAGTTAAGCATCTGACTTTGGTTTCAGTTCGGGGTTGTGATCTCAGGGTTCTAAGATGGAGCCCCCTGTTGGGCTCTGTGCTCAGCCTGGAGTCTGCTTAGGACTCTTTCTGCACCCTCCCCCTTCTCTCTCAATAAATAAATAAATCTTTAAAAACAAGCACGTTGCCTTTATACAACTTTATATTACAGACTTTAATAAAAAAATTAAAATTACTTGTGTATCAGTCTTCTCTTTTCTCTAGAGTATTTGGGCAAAAGGGGAATTAATGATTTCCCAGGGCAGTTATAGGATACAGGGGTTTTTTTGTGCCATATTTGTTTCTACTACATTCTCTCTACTATTATCATTGCCAGAAAGATCAGAATTATCTTATCCTTCCCAGTGCTGGCCTCACCAATATGACTTAAGTGGAAGATTGAATATTAGTTGGTCAGGGCTTTGTGCTGTTTTTGCTCCCAATACCATCATTCAAGGCTTTCTTGGGTATACCAGATTTTACTGAATAATTGAGGCAATGGATTAGTTTTATTATGCAATAGGACAAATGACCTAAAGAAAACATATTTCTAATATTAATGAAAACGTAGCTGACAACTTGTCTCAATGAAATTTCATAATTTCTAGCTTGCTGGTCATTGCCTAGTCTCTCTATCCTTTTCATTTACATCTATTCTCTATTCCTTGAATATTCACACTCCCAAAACATTGTTCATGTATACAGAAATTTATCTTTGTCTTTTTTTGTCTTCCCTTGCCCTTTGTCAAATTGCACCCTCAGGTCTTTATTCCCAGGTAGCTTATATTCATTTTAATGAATCCAAAAAAAAAAAGTCCTAGTTATGTACATATGCATTTCTATGTTTATCACTTTAATCCAGATACAAATAGAAAGTAGACAGTCACCAGTCACTTTTCATTTCTTGTATATCAAAGAACTTATTTTTTATATTTTATTAAATCTGACCTTTTTTTACCTTTACCAGCAGGAGTTATCCTATACACAGCAGAAATTATAATTAATGTAGATAAATATTTTAAATGATCTTTAGCAATCCTAACAGTATAAAATGTCCATTATAGAATTTGTCAGAATGCTTACATAAAACAGATGTTGATCTCAAATGGTATAAATGAAGAGAGCTTAAAGAAACACTATCTACAGAGGTGAAGACAAAGTTAAAGCAAACAAGGGATGGTGAATCTACTACAGCACTAGCAATAGCAGTCAGTCGTTCTCACCCTTAGGGCTGGTAAGGAATGCAGAACTAGTTTTTATCACATCTGATTGCTGCACTATTAAAAAATAAAAATAAAAAAGTAGTGAGCAGCCACTGCCAAAGTGCATCCAAACAGATTAAAGTGAGCCAGGATAACAAATATCCTTACTTCTTTCTGCAATTGCACTTGAACCCCTTTTAGGGCTGCTCATTGGGCCATTCTCCTGGATGATGAAGATCAAGAGGCTTTGTCAGTTGTTAA
Source organism: Nyctereutes procyonoides (assembly GCF_905146905.1). NCBI lineage: Eukaryota > Metazoa > Chordata > Mammalia > Carnivora > Canidae > Nyctereutes > Nyctereutes procyonoides. Next base: position 3,433,082 of record NW_026575130.1, read on the forward strand.
CACTTAGAAGCCAGTTGGTCAATGTTTGTAGCAGGATTGAGTACATGGAAGAATGGACCTGGAGGTATAAATGGAGAATAATTTGTACAACCCACCTCTTTTTCCCATTAACATCGACGCAAATGCTTTGTCTAGATGAAAAAACTAAGGTAAATTAGCAGAGCAAAGGAAATGATGAAACCAAATAAAAAATTGTTGCTTTTATGTAGCTGACCATTATCCCTTACACCATTTATTCCATGTTCCCCTTAGCCTCTTACAAGCATATACACTACTTGGGAAGCTTTTATGTAGAGATTTAACTTGACACAAGTCTTCATCCCATGGGACACAAGTTCTCCACACTCCTGTCTTTACCAGGCTGACCATTACTATAGAGTACAGGGGAAGTAGGGGTAACTTAAGAGAAACTTAGTTTATAATATAGTGATATAGTTGTTCTTGACACTACTGGGAAGAAGCAACTTAATTTTCTCATAGTAATCAGGGTGAATCACCATGGCCAGCACATTAACCCTTCTCTGTTAGTTCAGGAGCAGAGACATCAAATAAAAAGTGAACATTCTTACATATACACAACTATATTTCCTAGTGAAATCAATCCTTCTAGCATATTAGGAGACCTAAACATAATGATCCCAAGATCACAGAAATAAAATAGAAATTTTATAAGTGAGATACCAGAATGAGGGGGTGGAGTGGATGGTGACATTCTTGACCACTCCCAAGTGTGGATTCCAGAACTTTGTTCTCTTTCTGCAGAGGAGATCACACTGAATATTGGGTCATGGATTTAAGGCCAGAGTGATTATACTTCCCAGTTTATGCCAGGCAGTGCCAATGAAACTTTTGTCTTATTACATTGTGGAGTTTCCCCGCCATCCCTCTGAAAAATGTCCTGGTTTACACGGTAAGTAAAACGATCACATTATTACAGGTACATAACACACATTACAGAAAAGCTTCCTATATATGTAGGGAATGCTTTGTCTACTGACATCTCAGCAAATTCTGCAATAAGCATTTTAAAATTTTACCAGGTCAGCTGCTCCTGGGTGATAGAGTACATGAAGATAAATGAATTCTTGTCTTTTCCCACAGCCTCACTTTTTGGTGTTTATTTTAATTCCATGGTTGAGGGCTATGCTTTTCAGATACTAAGGCAATGACTAAAACATTACTACGAAAAGTGCAACTTGTATCTTAGTGCTGATTGCCAAACTACCAATTACTGGACCAGGACTAGATTTAATTCAGAAACTGAGAAAAAAACATTAGACTATTTTATAGAATTTTGGCATGGCTGCTGTATGCGAGAACTTTAGTGATGGGCCCATCTCTGAAAATATTACATATTCATTAGAGTTTTATACACTTATACAGTCTCAAATGAAACCAACTGGGTATTTACTGTACGTGGTAGGCCCCGTTGTGACATTTCATATTTTAAGATTAGTTTGTCAACTATAACCCAAAATTATGTAAAAATCTGAGAATATATAAACATTTATACATAACATTTTACAATAATTTTAGTTTTTATTTAAAACTTGCTTTAGGGATCCCTGGGTGGTGCAGCGGTTTAGCGCCTGCCTTTGGCCCAGGGCGCCATCCTGGAGACCTGGGATCGAATCCCACGTCAGGCTCCCGGTGCATGGAGCCTGCTTCTCCCTCTGCCTATGTCTCTGCCTCTCTCTCTCTCACTGTGTGCCTATCATAAATAAATAAAAAAAATTTAAAAAAAATTAAAAAGAAGGAAAGAACTCATTAAAAATAAATAAATAAATAAATAAATAAATAAATAAATAAATAAATAAAATAAACCTTGCTTTATTACCTAAATTGGGGAAGTAAAACTTCTATTATTTAATTTCAAACTGAATTTAAAGTTGTGAAAATAAGCTTCACTGGCCATTTTTGTCAAGAAAAGGTACATATATTCTAAGAATAGAATATACAGTAGTAGGAAAGAAAATGAAAGCAATGAGTGATTCTGAGGTAAATGAAGACTAAAGAGTTCATCCTAGTTGTATTTTCTTGGTTTATTTTTATAGCCGTAATTTTTGGTGAGATGCCAAAACTAAAGTGTGTACTGATTAATGAAACAATGAAACCATCAGAACTTTAGCTTTCTGTGGCTAACATCATGGTGTCACCTGCCTATGGACTATAGGCATATCCCACTGTGGGCACTTTTTTGGTTGCCGTAATTGAGTTTCTTTATAAGAGAAATCAGAATTTTTTAATGGAGATATTTGTAGAATCAGATGAATTGGGCACATAAAATATTTATGCTCTAAAAAGAAGAAGCAAAAATTGTAAGCAAAAATTTGTAGGAACTTCAAATTTAAGTTGAATATGTCTTTAAGAATGTAGCTAGTAGGAGTGCCTGGGGTGGTTCAATCAGTTGAGATCTGACTCTTGATTTTAGCTGATCCCAGGGTCCTGGAATTGAAACCTGCATGGAGCCCCTCATGGAGGCCTATTGGCTCTGCACTCAGCAGGGAATTTGCTTGAGATTCTTTCTCCCTCCCTCCCCCACCTCTCTCTCAAATAAATAAATAAATTTTTTTATCTAAAATCATTTACTTTATTTTTATTAAAAAATATAAAATATAGTAAATATAGTAAAATAAAAATTAAAAAATAAATATAAAATAAATATATTAACATAAAATAGATAAAATAAAAAAGAAAGTCTCTGGTAACTGCATGACTCAAAATATAAAGATAAATTATGTTCTAATTTAAAGAAATCTATGCTTTTTGAAATCTCATTGTAACAAAAACCCCAGTGTTTGTTTAATACTGGTAATGATTCAAGAAATAGTTAAAACTAAATGACATAAAAGAGACCAAGACAAAAAAGTGACCATTAAATAAAAACAAAAATAAATTAATAAAATTCAGTATATAAATATACTGTATATAAATAGTATGCAAAATTGAACCCCTAGTGAAAAATTAAATATTTATTTAAACAAATCACTAGTGGAAACGTTTTTACAAAAATGATATTAATGGTTATTATAATTAAAAAATAAAACAAAACTGTACTGAGCAAGCATGTTGGAAGTCCTTGGGATGCCAGGGTAATATACATTAGAGTTGATGATTTATATATCAGAGGAGGACAAAACCTGTAGAAGGCTAGTCTACCTTTTTTTTTTTTTAAGACTGGTCTTCTTTCAATCAGTTTAAACACATTTGGTTTTAGAAAAACTTAAAAAATACAAATAATAATATTTTTATGGTTTAATGAATTTTGTTTTTTATTTTTATTTTTTCTTAATTGTCCTACATTAGGCCTTACTTAAAACATTAAATTCGAACCTAGAGATATTAAACATTAAAGAAAAAACTGCCACATTGTATAGATTAATAAAATGTGGCCCAAAAGGTTAAGAGGGCTGTTCAAAGGTCTATCTTAAGTCTAAATGCAGAAATCTTGACTTCCTGCCAAACCTCCTATTCTTTTTTTTCTCTTCATATGCATTTAATACATAACTTCTCAAAATGCATGAATAAGATCACATGACATTTAAATTATTTTAATTATGATACAAGGAAGAATTCCATATAACATGTCTATTGATTTTTCTGGATTTTCTGAGTTAACCATAGGATTTGACAAATTTTTACAAGTATGTATTTTAGCTGGAACTGTATGTTAGTTTGCTGACAGAGCTTACAAATGATTAAGATTTCCTTTAGGAGGAACTATAAGAGCTACTCAAAGAATGCAGCTAATAATTTGCTTAAACTAGCTACATATTTTCCAATTATCGGTCAAGAAATTTTAAATTATAATTGCTTAAGATAGAATTAGCTTTTTTTTTTTTTTTTAGAATTAGCTTTAATAGAAACTATGGGTTGACTTGTAACTGATGTCAGGCAAATGGTGATTACTCATCTATTTTCAAAAGACTGCTGTGTAAATTTTTGTAAATAAAAAGGAGAGTCTCAAATGATATTTGGATTGCATAAAGTCAATTGAATCAATTTGACATAAAAGAAGTGATTATGTCAAAATGAAAATAACCTTTAAAATAGGACAATGGGGAGCCATCCACTTCATTTATTCTTTCATTTTTCTTCTTTTATTTAACCTTATGCTAGTTTATCTTTGTAATTAGACATTAATACCTTTAGTAGAGAAGTAGGCTTATCTTTTATTTTGTCTGGTGTTTCTGTTGCTGCCATTGTGTTCTTTCCCCAAGTTAATCCAATAAGGTTTTATTAAATGCTATTAACTTTTATTTTCCAAAAAACCCCCAACATTTTGTAAAGTTTAAATATTTCATTAGACCCTAAAGCTATAATCATGTAGTTTACTATCACAAAAGGATTTTATTTATATCAAACTTTAAGAAAAAAAAAGCAAAAAACGGCTTTTCGTACTTTTACACTTTAGAGACAAAAATTGTAAATTATAAAAGAGATGTTTGAATAGATACTATTAAACTAAGTCAATATCTACAATCTTACCTCCACACTTGAGGTATGTTTTTGGCTGACAGAACACTATGAGCATTGTGTGAGTTTCCAAGCATTTGAATACCAGATTTAGACAAGATGTTACAGAACTGATTTGGCTTTCCTCAGCTTTTCCTTCTTACAAACACAGATAGTAAAAGCTGTTCTTCATGAAGTAAGAATAGCCCATTTATTGATTATAAAACTGGATCCCAGAATGATAAATGGTTCTGGGAATTTTGGTTTTCATCTCTTTCAGTGAGAGGAAGACCTTTCACACTAAGGCCATCATGTGTTATATTAACTACTAAAGAGACTCATTGATTTTCCAGCTCTCTCTGACTCATGCATTCTGTGATATGAAAGTTCACAACAAAGATGGCCAACAGTAAGCCTATACATGTAAAATACATTCCAAAAATATGTTTAGCCTTTGGTTGAAGTTCCATTTTAGTTAGATATTTAAAGAAATAATCTAGTTCTAGTTAATGGCATATGTGAATAAAAACACCTGCAAAAAAAATTGTATAATTGCAGTAGTACTTTTGGCTAGGATACGTTTTTGAAGTTCATCATCTTGGAACACTTGCATCAAAATTTAAAAAAACATACCATTTAAAAAATAAAATGTACAAGGAATTAAGTCTGAGTATTTCAAGACATCAAAGAATGGCAGTAGCCATATGACTTATTAGGCTTCATAAGTTTTTCACAGTGGAAATGCTAACTATTGCTATTTTTTATTTAAACAAATTAAGGATTAATTAGATTATTACTTGTAAGGATAATAATACAGAGTGACAATTTATCAGTTTTCATTTCATGTAAATCTTTTTTGAGTAACAATGACAAAACTCCAAATTAAAAAAAAAACTTTCATAGTAATTAAACTGCTTAACAATTTGTCCCTATTGCTAATAACTTGGCATTAGCACATATATTTATACCTCCATTTATCTCTATTTCTCATATTTAATGTTACTCTGTTAGCAATAAGATTTTACCGGAAAATTATTTTTATAAAAAATAAAATAACAAAAAATTGCTTAATTTTTATCATAACAAGGAAATACTTTAATACTAAGTTTTATACAATGTAATTATTAACTGGTTACTTCATTCCTTTTGAAGCTAAAAATTAGTAAAATACCTTAAGACTGTTTCTTTTATAAAAAATAAAGAAATCCAGAAGACACTTAACATTCTGAAGGCTATATTTAGTACAGCCATGGTATTGATAACTATATTTATAGATCTAAGGAAAACCTGCCCTGGGCAAGTAAATCCCTGGATTTATTCGGCTTTGCTTTCCTTATACACAAAGCAGGGAATTAGACTTGATCTCTCAGAGGCCACCTCCCTACACACAGTCTATGGGTGATACTCAGCACTAACCAAAGTAATCCTGGCCTGAAAGGAATTCAGTAAGGTAGCAAATCAGCTCAGGCTTGGATTGGCATCCTGGAATGGTAAAGTTGTAACTGTATCCATTTCTCTCAGGCCCTTTAATGTAGACCTGGTCCAATCCAGTTCTTAATTCTCAGTGGAATTAGAGTAAATAGTGCTAAGGAATCCCCAGGAGCAAGATGCGCCCATGTGCCTATTTCTGGACATGCTCTGAGACCTTGATCCCAGAGTTCCCTGAAAAGGCAAATGTTCATAGACCTATTTCCTGAGTCAATGATGCAAGGTGGTCAGGTGTGCATCCCAATCCCAAGTGCCCCTTGCCTCTGAATAATACTCAGTATTTTAGGCTTGAGTAGATGCATCATCTATTGAAAGCATCTACATAGATGCTCTAAATATATGTTTTTGAGAAAGGGTATGGGAATAGGAGAGTAAATAAGAGTTTAGATTAGAAAATGTTCATTAAGAGATGCCTAGGAGGAACTAAGTGTACCTATAATAGAATTGAATTTAATGGAGAAGTCTAAGAAAGGAGACATAAATTTTAGAAGTCATGGTTTGAAATGCCATTTAGAACTACAGAAGGGGGGGATCCCTGGATGGCTCAGCGGTTTACTGCCTGCCTTTGGCTCAGGGCGTGGTCCTGGAGTCCTGGCATCGAGTCCCACATCAGGCTCCCTGCATGGAGCCTGCTTCTCTCTCTGCCTCTGTGTGTGTGTGTGGTGTGTGTGTGTGTGTGATGAATAAATAAATAAAATATTTAAAAAAATAAAGCTAAAGGAGTGGGGCGCCTGGGTGGCTCAGTAGTTGAGCATCTGCCTTTGATTCAAGTTGTGATCCTGGGGTCCTGGAAATGAGTGCCATATCAGGCTCCCTGCAGGGAATCTGCTTCTCCCTCTGACTATGTCTCTGCTTCTCTCTCTGTTTCTCTCATGAATAAATAAATAAAATCTTTAGGAAAAAAAAGTCAAATGTAGACTTATAAAAATATAAAATTAAAAGGAGGGGTAGAGATCACAGGGAAAGAATTGAATAAGAAGAAAAAGAAGAGCTGCATCATGTTAACCTAGTCATAGTCTGTCCTTAGTTTCATCATTTCCAAATTTAGATTCGACATAACAGAATTGTGAAACTCCAATAAAATAATCCACATGAAGAAGTTAACAAGCTGCCTTGCACAAAATATGTGCTTGCTAATATATTTTAATATTTCATTTGGGCCAAATTTTTTAATTATTAAATTATTGTATGGTTTGTTTTATCATTTTTTTTACTTTGGACTGAAACATGAATTTCTTCAACACATAATATATTGTGAAAAAGAACAAGCCTGAAAAAAATCTGAGAAATGTGGCTAAGAAGGTAAGAGAGAAAAATAGACATTGTCTTGCCATAGAATGTGAGAGAATATGGATAAAAGAAAGCAATTATCAAGTAAGTTAATTGCTAATGAGACCTATTATAGGGTAAAGACTGAAGAGAATCTACTGTATTTTGCAATGTGTATCAACTAGTGAATTTATAATGCGACTTTAGTAGCTTGGTAGAAAAGGAGAGCATATTTCAATAAATTTTAAAAATTGTGAGATAAAAAATTAAGCTGTTAATATTTGCATCATTGCTTGAAGTGAAAGTGAGCAGGGACCTGTGGCCTTAAGGAGTAGTCAGGCCACGAGATATAGTTCATTTCTTGTTTGTTTGTTTATGTTTTTGTATGTGTGTATGTGCTTGTGTGTTTTAATGGGAGAACTTAAATGGTATTTGTATGATTAAAAGAATGAGTAATTCAGTTGATAGGGAGATATTAATAGAAACAGGATATCAAATGATGGACTATTGAGGAAAATTTGCATTTTGGGGAAAATTTGGATTTTGATAGGAAGGATTCTTTATTGTTAGAAGAGGAGAAAAGGCCATTGAAAAGGCCTACATATATGTATACTCAGTGAAAGGAAAATTAGGGTTAAAATCCATTTCAATTTCTAATTAGCTATGATTAGAATTAGATTAGATTAGCTATGTAATAGAATACCTGTGGAATAGAAACTTGGACATACAGAGAAGTGAGAGGTTTGAGAATAGAGATTTAATTATGAAACAAACCATTAACATGAAGATCCATAGTATGTGCTGGGGGAAGTTAAGTTTGGTGATCTTTAAGATATAATTACCTCAATCAGCTTGGAAACTTGACTTTCTCCAACCACAATTAGATTGACAGTGTTGGCACTAGAATATTATACATAAATATACAATAGTATACAATAGAATATTATACATAAATATGCAATAGTATACATTCTTCCCTGAAGAATGAGATTTTGCCAAGCAGATGGGACAAGAAAAAGAGAAAGATGAAAGGGTACAGGCAAATTTATGGTACCTACAAAAAGATAAAAATAATATGAGATGAGGAAAAATAAACTACACAGTGTGATAGATTTTCAACATAAGTATATTGAAAGCCTCAATGAAGCTAGAAATTGTACTGTAGAGGTGCCTTGGTGACTCAGCTGTTTAAGTGTCCAACTCTTGATGTCTGCTTGGGTCATGAGATTGAACCCTGAGTTGGGCTCTGTACTAGGCATTCAGCCTGCTTGGGATTCTCTTTCCCTCTCATCCCTCCCCCCAAGTCCTTGCTTTCTCTCTCTCTCAAAAAAAAAAAAAGAAAAAGAAAAAAGAGAAAGAAAGATAAAAAGAACAAAAAGAAGAAAAAGGAAAGGAAAGAAAAGAAATTGTACTGTAAGAAATGAGTTTAAATGTTCTGCTGATGCTATTTGCAGTGTGTGACCACACACATGAATATGGTTTAGTCAAGTCTATGGAAGTCTTATAGAATTATGGCAGTATCTAAGTTAATGATAAAATAAGGCAGTCAGGGACTAAAGCCCTCCATGATTTCTGTACAGTCAGATATGACACCTAAGACTTAGATAGTTGGAAAAGATCATTCTCTTATTTCCTCAAAGAACAAATGTTATACTACTGTTACATAATGGTGATTAATTTTATAAACTTAAAAATAGCTTCTATTTAGGTGAAGAGGAGTGAGAGATACAGCTGTTATGGGATGAAAAAGTCAAAGGAATAAAACGTACAGGACAGGGAATATAGTCAATGGTATTGTAATAGCATTTTTATGGTGACAGGTGTTAGCTACACTTGTAGTGAACATAGCATAATTACAGAGTTGCTTAACACTATATTGTACAACTGGAACTACTAAGCACTGCATGTCCACTACACTCAAATAAAAAAAAATAAATAAAAATAAGTAAAATAAGCTTCTATTATATGAACCGACTTCTCTAATATCATTGAATAAAATGATAAGCACCTGTTTTTAAAAATTCAAGTAAGATAAAATTATTTGGTTAGCATTTACAATTTTACCCTGTTCAATTAAACTGGCGAAAAGGTCCTATCTATTACATCTCAACCAGAATGCCAACTTTGGATTTAATTGAATTCTTTCTCAGTTAGTTCAGTACTTAAAACTCTCTGACAGGCACACCTGGATGGCTCAGTGATTGAGCTTCTGCTTTTGGCTGAGGGCATGATCCCTGGGTCCTGGGTCCCCCTGCAGGGAGCCTGCTTTCACTCTGTCTATGTCTCTACCTCTCTCTCTGTGCCCCTCATGAATAAATATATAAAATATTTAAAAAAGAAACTCTCTGACATAAAACTAATAATCTTGAGGGGAAAAGGTAAGACATAATATTTTTCAAAAGAAGATATGATTATTTTATATAATAAAATGCATTATTTAACCATTCTACAAAGAGCATTTAAGGAATTTTGGTAATAAAATGGTGAATGTTGACCTTGTTACCTATTGTTCTTACCTAGTGGGAGGTACAAGAAGATATTTTTAAAAGTTAGTGAATAATACAGATGTTTTCAAAATATTTAATCATGGAATGCCTGGGTATCTCAGTGGTTGAGTATCTGCCTTTGGCTCAGGGCATGATCCTGGGGTCCCGGGATCGAGTCCTGCATCAGGCTCCCCATGAGAACCCTGCTTCTTCCTCTGCCTATGCATCTGCCTCTTTCTCTGTGTCTCATGAATAAATAAATAAAATCTTAAAAAAAAGAACTTTAAAAATATTTAATCAGAATAGGACTATGATAAGAAAATGAATAAGAATGACCTAATGAGTAGGAAAAGAGCTATCCACCTGTGGATTTATTAACCCCATATACTTTAGAATTAAAAAAATAAAAACTTCTGTCACATTAAAAGATATTAAAAGCATAGAATTTTAGCATATAATTTATGTATATAAACTTAGCATATAATTTATGTATGTTATTTAAGGAAAAGAATGTGTTTTAGGAGTCAAAAACATAAAAAAATGAAAAATGTGTGAAAATAAATAATATTTAAGGCATATGTGATAAAGGCATCAAATAAATATTTAAATTATGTACAAGAGGAATAAAGGACTCCTTCCTCTGGCTATTGAGTGTTGGTGACTCAAACCTTGCAGCTGAACTACCCTTTTGAGAGTGTCCTTGGCCAAAGATAATTTCTCAGGGTAGGCTCTTTCTAGATTAGTATACATTCAATTACTGGTCAACACTAGTATTAGAAGCTTAGCTTTATTATTACAATTTGGGACAATTTAGAAGGGTCATTGAAACTCTAGAGATTCCCTCGGATCAGTTGTATCTTCTATTGTAATGCATTGCAGACCAACTTCCCCATCTACTAATACTGTCTTAATTTATAAGTATTGAAACCAAAGACACCACAATGAGCCTCTTACACACAATATGTTTCCTATAGAACTGACTTGTGATAGTTGCTATAAGAAGTGGCCTGAAAAAAATTAAAATTGCATTGTGCAGTTGTATTAGTCACTAGTTGTGTAGAGTCCCATCGTTGGTGGGTAAATGGAGCTCAGAAAGTTCTTAACATGTAATAACAATGCAATCATGAAGCTTAATCAGTGATGACATGGGATGAGATAATTCTGAAATAGTCTAGAATGTGTCAGGAGTTTGAGAAATATGAGAAAAATAGTAATTCTAATGACAATGGTATCAGAGGGCTGTTGCTGGGGGCAGCTGGTATGGCTGCCAAAATAAGAAGAAAGTCTGAGTGTAATCAATCACCAAGTGAAATCTGTGTGTAAAAGCCAGAGAGCTTCTCTGACAACACATAAAGAGATTCTTACATCCTGTAGAAAAAGCTGAAGGCGGAGAACCAAAGGTTGGCTCAGAACTTAACTATATTATAGTAGCAAAACTTCAGAGAATGTTGAAGTTTCAGCTACCATAGGTCTACCATATCAGGGTCATGGGACAGTGAAATGTGTGATGATGACATCACTTTGAGTCAATCCAGACTCCCCTGCAAAAGTAGCACCCTTCATATTGTTCAAGAGTACTATTCCCACCCTTTTGCTTGATCATGATGGTGCAAAAACCTGCAACTGCAGGGCAACACATATCCACCATCAGCATTTGCCCTCCAATTCCCCTCCTGTCAATAAGCCAATAATAGTTATTAAATCATTACATAACTTCACTAGGGAAATAAGAGTCTGCTCACGGAGAAAAGAATCTATACCCCAAGAACCTACAGAACCTACCAGCAGGAATTGGAACACTGTAGGAAATTATATTCAAGAGGATTAAAATATAAAAAGAGAGTTTATTGATATGGGAACGTGTCCTTGTCGAAAAGAATTTAACACTTCGACAACTGCTAACATATCCTAGGCTGGCTCCTACAAGCTTTGAGAAAAGTCAAGTTGATACTAATTAAAGTAGCATGACCACAATGTGGAAGAAGAGAACAATAGGTTCAAATGGTTGGCATGCTATGATATATAAACTATGAATGGACAGCCCACCAAGAATTGTGCACCACTAGAGTCTAGCAAACACCCCCTTTATTTTTTTTAAATTTCATTTATTTATTCATGAGAGACACAGAGAAAGAGACAGAGACATAGACAGAGGGAGAAACAGGCTCTCCACTTCTGTGGAGCTTGATCTAGGACCCAGGAATCAAGACCTGAGCCGAAGGTAGATGTTCAACTAGTGAGCTACCCAGGCCCCCCGCAAACACCCCTTTTAACAAAGCAAAAAGTAATGTGTTGTTGAGAGGAATACCATCTTATTTGAACGATTCAGTGATGACTGTTGTGTTCAAGCCAAAGCTGTCAGGAGGAAGATATTATAAAATTTGCCACTCTGAGAATAATCCACCTAAATGCCCCTTAATTAATCAAAACCAGATCTTGATGCTTAACTATCAGAAGCCAATTGGGCAAAGTTACTGTAATGAATCGGGGTACTTAACTCAGAAACCATGCAATAATAACAATATGGGGCTCCTAGAGGGACAAGACAAATGGGCATCCAACAAGAGTAATGTATACAACCAAAAGTAATTAAAGATGGATCATCCAAAGGTAGAACTGGCCATTCCAATAAAATCTCATGATTTCTTGCCTAGTTGCCAGATCTAAGCCAGTATTTTTACCTAGAACACATTGACTTCCCAGGACTCACTGCTTGAAAGAGAGGCCAGGACTCAGGAATCAAGAACATTGGTAAGGATTAATCTGCCCTTCCCTCAATAAGAATTACAAACTTTTACTCATGCAGTATATTGAGGAAAGGAAAATGTCCAATTATTTTAGATGCAATGATGATATATTAGTATTCAAATACATGACACATTATCATGACTACAATTAGAGCATATCTGGACCAAGTATTCAATGGGTTTGTCTTTTAAGTTCAGCTCCCAATGGGCCTACTAGAATCAAGATCCATGTACTGGTGTTCTCCCCAACCCATGAATGTATAATTGGAATGGCCTTATCTAGTAGGTGGCAGCAATCTGATCCTTTAGATAAATGATTGAATGTAGTGATTACCTTTTCTAGAAAGATTTGGCCAAATTTGGCCAAATCTTTGGCCAGATTTGTTTTCTCCAGAAAAAAAATCATCATTTTAAGCTATCTTTTTAAATTCAGTGGTATAATGTAACATTCTGTCAAAACTTTATTTGAGCTTTTTAAAAGTAAATTATACATAAATATTTTAAAGAATTTATACTTCCATTTTTTCTGTACTTTCCATGTGAGTATCTATAATTTCTTTGTATGTACTATTCTTAAATGGCCAATTCATTTGTTGCATACAGAAAGAAATTTGTGACATGAACAACTATAAGGCTAAATAGATCTCACCCTTAAGTCAAACTTGACATACTCCTTTTACTGTCATAAATTACATCTATCTATATTGTTTACAATACTCAAGAAAAGGTATATAATAAGCCTAATTATAAAAACTTGAATATCGTTATGTTACTACAAAATGTGAGAATACTATCACAACAATATTTTTTCATGGTAAATTAAAATCTAAAAAATAAAAGCATAAGAGCCAAACATCACTCTCTCCAATATCTTGTTCACTACCATTTGAAACAGAGGGGATTAATCCAAGATAGATTTTGTCTGAATTTCTATATTGGTAGTCTTTTTTTTTAAAGATTTCATTTATCCATTGAGACACAAAGAGAGAGAGAGAGAGAGAGAGAGAGAGAGAGAGAGAGACAGGCAGAGGGAGAAGCAGGCTCCATGCAGGGAACCAAACGTGGGACTTGATCCCGGATCTCCAGGATCACACCCCGGGCTGGAGGCGGTGCTAAACCACTGTGCCACCGGGGCTGCCCTATATTGGTAGTCATAAGAGCAACAGCATGAAATGGTTTCCTATGCTACATTTATCTATCTTGCCATATATGTATGTCTAATTTAGTACTTCCGAAATTGAATTAAATTATGTCTATGTATTTTCCAAAGTCTCAATGGCAAAGAAGAACAAACAATTTCAGTTAAAATTAAGACAAAGTACTCAGTCATGTAGTCAGTGGAGTTATTACCTGTATTATTCTTCTACTGCTGCTATAACAAATTACCACAAACTTAGTGGCTTAGAAAAAAAAATTTTTTTTTTTTTACTTACTTTCTATATGTCAGAAGTCTGACATGGGTCTCACTAGGTGAAAATCAAGGTGTCAATAGGGCTGCATCCCTTTTTCTATGGGAGAATGTATTTCCTTGCATTTTCCAATTTCCAAAGGCTGCCTTCAAGTCTTGGATCTTAGAATTTTCCATTTTCTTCAAAGCCAGTAATATTGCATCTCCTCTTGATTCTCTGCTTTGGTCTGAATTGTTTGTGTCCTGCCAAATTCATATGTTGAAATCCTAATATCCAGTAGGATGGTATTAGGAGATGGGACTTTTGTAAGGTGATTAGGTCAAGAGAGGAAGGCCCTCATAAATGAAATTAGTGTCCTTATAAAAGAGATCTGAACAAGCTTCCTCTTCTCTTCCACTGCATGAGAATACCATAAGTATGCAAACCAGAAGGGCACCCTCATTCAACCATTTTTTTTTTTTTTAGTTAAAGGTTCTTTTTATGGCAGCCTGATTTCAGACTTTTAGCTTCAGAACTATGAGGAATAAATTTCTGTTGTTTATAAGCTACCCAGTTTGTGATATTTTGCAATAGCAGCTTGAATGGGCTAACACATGCCTGGCTCTTTCTCTTTCACTTTTAAAAGGAAGCTTTAACTGCACTGGGCCCACACAAATCATCAAAATTAATCTGATTTAAAATCAACAGACTAGAAAATTTAGTAACATCTATAACCTTCGTTTTTCTTTGCCCTGAAAGATAACCTATCCGTAGTATGCCAAACATCATTGAAAGGGCACTCACTATTCTGCCTATCACACTATCCAGCAAGCATTTATTTGTTCCTTTTCCTCTGATCACTTGGAGGAAGTACCTTTCCCTAATGCCTTTTGATGCTGGGTTTAGTCATATGACTTGCTTTGGCCAATGGAATATAAACAGAGGTGACAGATTTCCAATTCCAGGCTCATCTTTGTCTCTCTGACATGTCTGAACTCCATTATGAAAGCCACTGTCTGTACCTGGAAGAAGAGCCATCTCATCCACTCCAGACCTGAAAATGCTTGGTTTCAGGTTAATTTACTATGCAGCAAAGGCTAACTATGTTAACATTAATTGCATCTCCAAAGAATGATCTGGCCCAAATAGGGGCAAAGGCAGAAATGCTTTTGGCACAACTCTGTGGGTAAAAGGTTATTCATACCAATAGAATACTGTGTGAATGAGATTTCTGAAGTTATGCACCTGGTGACCCTGTACTATGACAGTAACTTGATGTTGTGGAGAAAGTGAATAAACAGTGAAGCTAAGAGAAGTGAACATGTCTTGGGTTCAGTTGTCCAGAATATAAATACATCATTTCAGTGGCTGAGATCCACAATCTAGAGACCATCCCACTTTTAGAAACCTATCATTATAAAATCTACTGAGAAATTTTGCTCCTTATTTGATCTTTATGCTCCCTTCCTCTTCTCTAAGTAATTTCTGAAGCAAACCCAAATTTTTGCAAAATTCTTAAAGTTGAAATAAAAGTGCTTTAAATTAAATGTACATTTTGTTTTTATTATTAGTTTCTTTGTATTCCGTTAATCTCTTCTCTCTGCTGAACATTCCTGTTCACATAAACACCCTTCACTCATGTGCATGATTATTTGTGTTCTCCCCAGAACATGATTCTTGCTCTCCCGTACATATTTCCTTATCTCTTTCAGAATTCTGTGAGTTATTTATACCAGTGTCATAATTGATGCTTCAGCTATTTATGAATCCCTACCTCCTAGGAGTGCATCCTTACAATACCAAAAAAAAGAATCAACTTTAGCAGATATTAAACTGTTGTAAATATTTCCAAGCCCTGTACCTGTACTGTCCCTGAAGACCTGTGAACCCTGAGCTATGGCCTTGTCTCTGTTTCTTCCATTCTTCAACATTTGAATTTTCCAGACCTGAACTAACTTTCAAGTTTGCTTCTAAATGTTCCATTTCTACTCTTTTCTATTCCTTTAAAGTAGATTCAGCTAAACTGTAAAAGTTCTCTTCATTTTCTTAAATTGATCTATTTTCCAACAGAGAAGAACTGTATGTTTTCTTTATCTGAGTGCCATTCCTTGATGTTTCTCTTTCCTAGGGCCAGATCTTTAGTTTTTATCCCTGATATGTTCCATTGTATTTTTTTCTTGCAAATTCCACCATTAGTATAAGAAATAAAAAGCCAATAGTTCTGAGCCTGTCAATACATTCATTGTTTAAACAATCCTGCTGAATTTTACTTTTTTATTTATGGTTATGCATCCAGTAGATATCTTGCTAATGTCTAATCAAGATCTGGGAAGAATATCTGTGGTTGCATCAGGTAACTTTCCTTTACAAAACTAATTCTTTACTCTCACCTCCTGCCTCCTCTCCCCACCCTCTACCACACACATACCCCTAACTCAAATGCTATAATTCTGAATCTTCCCTGCCCATACATACTCTCTCCTAAGTGCAGAAACTGTCACTCTCTCTGAACTTGCAGGACTTTTCCATCAAATTGTTTCAAATAACGTATAATCACTTAACTACAGCTGACCAGACAATATAGGAAAGTTTCCTCAATTGCTCTGATAATCAACCTTCTCTACCAATTTAAGAGCACATCTCTTAATTATTTTTTCTCAGTTCAGCTTTCCTCAGGCTGATCATTAAGATCATTAGATCTTTGTTAAACCATGTTGGGTCCCACTGGCCTCTTTGACCTAGTAATAACTACACTGTTAAGTGTTTCCTAGCTCCATCTTTAACAACATCTAGGTACATATTATTTTAACTTTTATGTATATATAGCTAATACGTTTTTAACATTTTTCCCAAAAAAGTGTCTTTTTTTTCCTCTGGTGTTTTCTCCTTAATCTCTGTGTGTTTCTTATTCTTTCAATTTCTAACAACATTCATTTTACATGACTTTTGAGAAAAAATTTTTGAGTCTCTAATCAAAGTCTCCAATCAAAACTGCTGCCTTGAGACAGATATAATACATATATATATATACACACACATGCTATATATATAGTGTATTTATATATAATGCATATATTGTGTACATTATATATAATATATGATGTGTATATTATATATAATATATAATGTGTATATGTGTATATATAAATATAATGTATGTTTATTAAATATAATAATAAACATATTATAATGTGTCTATTATATACACATTATATACATATAATGTATGTTTATAGACACATTATATATAGATATAATATATAGATGTGTGTATGTAGGTGTATATAAATATACACATTATGTATGGACACATTATATATAAATATATAACATATATACATGTTTGTATCTATATGTTATATAAATGTACACACACATGCCATGCATAATTAACCTGCTTTCTGCTATTTAAAATTCCAAAAATATAATAGTATTAGCTGTGACTATTTGACTGGTTGCAGACCTAAAGCAAAATGAAGTATCCATAGAATATAAACTTAGAGAAATACTCAGAGACTAGCTGACATTCCATTGAAGCAAAAATCAAATTTTTCTTTTTCTCATGTTTTTATTTTCTATTCTCCTTTCCCTAAATAACAGAATTGGCTAAGTCCCAGCTTTCAAAATTGATGTGAAAGCTTCACTTCTCCTTTTAAAAAATGCTTTTGATGGATATCACCTTCTGTTCTCCCTGGGGACTGCATGTATATAAATACATATACTTATACATACACATATACATATATATTTTAAATATATATATGTATATTTAAAATTTTGTCATTGGCAGGTAGGATCATTTCAATGAAAGTAATAAAGAAGATATTCCCATTTGATTTAACCTTCAGCTTCAGATATCTCTATTGTGTGAACACATAAAACCACTCAGTTGAAAACTCCTCTAGCTAAGTCAGAACAAAATAATAAATTAGAAAAAACATAGTAAATTAGAAAGTGAAGAATTTTGCAGTCTGATTTTCTTCAACTTTAATTAATAAGAGGTAATGTATTTTTCATTTGGAATTCTAATTATTTAATTCAATTTAATAATGAGATCAAACTAGAAAAAAAATTATTGAATTAAATGGGTTGATTGTGTAACATTTCCTGGTGAGCTATATAGAGCACTAAGGCATAATTTGAGATGGAATATTGAACAAAAATACATGTGTCTTCAAAGAACACACTATAGCTTGAAATTAACTTATGTCTTGATTTGATCCATTTTAGAGGCTTCTATGATCAACACTTGAATTATTTATTCATCTGACTCTTGTAGAATACTGTCCGTTAAACTTTACTAATCATCTGTGGTTCTTTTACAAAATGTAGATTCAGATTCAGTATATCTGAGCAGCATCTGAGTTTCTGCATTTTTACCAGACTACCAGGTGATACCAATGGCCAGTGTTTGTGGTTACCCTTTAAGTAGCAAGGCCACCGAATGCATAAGGATAGTAGCAGGGACAGGTATTAAGCTAACATAGTGGAGAACAGGACTTAACCGATATGCTACTGTTTTCTTCTAGAAAGAGCAGTTTCACTCTGATTATTAAACTTCATGAAAAAAAAAAGAAAAGAAAGAAGAAAGAAAGAAACAAAGAAAGAAAGAAAGAAAAGGAAAAGAAAAGAAAAAAGAAAAAAGAAAAGAAAAGAAAAGGAAAAGAAAAAAGAAAAAAAGAAAAGAAGAAAAGAAAAGAAAAGAAAAGAAAAGAAAGAAAAGAAAAGAAAAGAAAAGAAAAGAAAGAAAAAAGAAAAGAAAAGAAAAGAAAGAAAAGAAAAGAAAAGAATACTTGGGAATAAAAGGGGATTTGTACAATTCCTATAGTTAGGTGGTTATGTGCTTATACATCCATGGAAAATTCCAGTTATCCTCTTCCCATGAGTGGATTTTGGAAAAGTTTTAACTTCTCTAAACGTTTCCTCATACCTCTACCCAAGGGAAGATTCGCTTATCAGATTGGTAAGAGGATAAGACACTCACTGGACCACATTTTAAAAACTGGAGTTGTTTTGCCTAAGTCCAAATGCAAACACGAAGAGACTGAGAATAGAAAGACTGGCAAAATACTTCTTTGGCAAATATAAACTATGAGAAAATAAGTGACACGACACTAATATTAAGAAGTTTTGAGAGAAATTATAGTTATAGTTGCACTCGGCTGGCTTAGTCAGTTAAACATCTGCCTATGGTATGGCTAAGGTCAAGATCCCAGGGTCCTGGGATTGAGCATCTCATAGTAGGGCTCCCTGCTCAGGTGGGAGTCTGCTTCTCCTTCTGCCTTTTCCTTCTACTCTTGTGTTCTCTCTCAAGTAAATAAAATCTTTTAAAAATAAAATTAAAAAATAAAGAAATTATAGTTATAAACATCAACATGGTCAGCCTCCAGTCAGCTCATGATCAAGAGGAGTGGTTTCCCAAGAAAAAATAAATTAAGTGAGAATATAAAATGGCCAGAAAAGAAATAATATGGACAAGAATTCAACCCATCTTCTGCCAAGTATCTACGTGCATCTTTCTTTTCCATAGACACATTTCAAAAAACCGCATCAACTAATATATAGTTGTACCATTTTCAACCAAATATGCATACCCTATACGAAGAAAAAACAATACAGAGACTTAACTATTTATTATATTCTAAGTTCAGGGTATTTGCATGACATAAGTGTCTCAACAACAACATTTAATATGACATGCCAGTACAGAAATATAAGGCTGTAAGTAAATATACCTAGCTCAATACACCCATTATAAAATAAAGACATGAAAATAAACCAAAATTAATTTCCTACTTGCAAATTAAAGAAAAGGAAACAACTATTTGAAAATTAAGAATGAACATAAAAAATACTAGTTTACAATTGATATTTTATCCTAAAAATCAAACAAACATAATACTCTAGCAGCATTTGGTACCATTGATACATCTTGGTCACTTTTGCCCTTCATCTGCCACGTCCACATCTTAAAACTGAAGTTACTCAAAGCTCAGTCCTTTCTCCACCTCTTATCTCTGTTTATTTTGACTCCATGAGTGGCTTAGAGATTTTGTTCTGAATAAGTATTTAGATATCAATTACAGAAGGACAATTTCCAAATCTCTGTCTCCAGCCCTGACTTGCCCTTGTCCTATATCCAACTGCTTCCTCAACATCAACATGTGAGTGTACAATCATTTTTTCAAACATGACATGTCGCAGGCTGGTTTTCTGTTCTTATCCTGCAAGGTTGTTCCTCCCACATTCTTTTCTATCTCAATAAAGAACAAATCAACTTTCACTTTCTCAGTCCAAATATTTGCATTCCTCTATTTCCTGTACCTAGACAACACATCAAAATGTCATATCAGCCCTAACTTCATAGTTTATCTCAAATCTGAGTGCTTCTCACCAACAATATCACTACCATCTTGGTATAAATTATTCCACCTCCATCTTTACTTACATATGTTTAATTATGCATAGAGCAGATAATATGATTTTTCTAGAATAACGTAAGCCACTTTCCTGCTTTGTTTCAAATCTACCAAAGGCATCATATACCAGCTAGAATAAATGCCAAAGTGCCTCTCATGGCACAGAAAGACTGTTTTTTTGTCTGGCCTCCATCTCCTTCTCTGAGCTCATCTTCTACCACTAATTAATTCCACTTCTGCCTCACTGATCTTCTTGTTGTTTCACAAAAAGATCTCATATTTTCTTCTGACACTGCTTAGGATACTCTTTCCTCTAGATGTCCTCATTGAATCACTCCTACATTTGGTTTAGGTTTAGATCTCTCTTAAACTCAGATGTCACCTAATCAGAGAGGCCTTTCCTGATTTCCCTATATAAAATAGCAGTTCTTGGTGCCTCAGCCCCATGATTCCCTAAGATTCATTACCCTTATTTATTTTACGGGATAGTAGTTGTCACCATCTGCAATATGTTATTTGTCTATAATAGTTATACTTCTATCAGAATATAAGTTCTTCAAAAGTAAGCACTTTATGTGTTTTGATCATTGATGGATCTTCAGCATATAGAAAATGTATCTGTATGTGATAGATACTCCTAAATGTATAGAATCAATGAATGAATGGTGTCTTTGAAAGCAGTTAAATTAAAATCAGAATTTAGAACAAAGGAGATAAGCTATTATTCAACATTGTATCAAAAGTCCAAGCAACTGTATATATTATGAAATTTTAAAAGGTATAAATATCAGGTGTTACGATTTTGAGTTTTCATTATGTGCAGATGCTTTTATTTTCTGAAAAATACAAAACCACAAACTAAAACATTATTTGAAATAATGAATGAGCTAAAAAATATAGATGTGTTATATATTGCATTAATGGCCTTAAAACTTTATCATCCCTATATCCACACTTTCCACCATATAGTTTTGCAGTTCTTATAACTAGAAGATGGAGTATGTTATTCCATCATTAACTTTGGTTTTAAACATGTGACCTTCTTTGGCCAGTGGAATTTATCAGACTTGACTCAAGCAGGGGCTTAAAACACACTTGTAATATTGGGTTCATTCTCCTGCACCCACCTCTTCCATATCCAAGAGAAGAAACGTGTCAGTTCTACCATGAATGTGGCAAGCTGAGAATGAGAGAAACCTGGAAATGAGGCATCCTCAGCCAAGTAGATTCAAAATGAGCTGACTGCTCACGAGCCTCAGATATGTGAGTGAGTCTAGACAAAACCAGCAGATATGCCCAACTGAACTCCATCTAGGTCAGCTGACCTTTAGTAAACCTGTAAACTCATGATCTAAATAAATACTCATCAGTGCATTCTGCTGGTATTTTGTGGTTATTCATTATGCATATTATTTTGCTGATAGTAAACCTAAACTTGGTATAATCTCAATGTATTATAACATATATATATTTATTATAATATACATTATTATGTATCTCATTAATCTTGCATTCTACATAAGCAATAACAATACTAAAATATAATGGATTAAAACTTTTGCAAGAGTAATGTGAATAATGAATTAACTCAAAATAATCCAAAATATGTAATATTTTTGTGTAGAATGTCACAAAATTTGTAAAAGACATAATAATGAAGAAAACTTGTTCATGGCTAGAGAAGTTCAATAATATAATCACTTCAATTGTTCTCTCATTAGTGTACCTATCCAAAAGCAAAGTTCCTATCACAACTTCAACATTATTATTCAAGAAAGCAGATTCTAAAATGAATATTAAAAAATAAATATACAAAATAAAGCAACTCAATTTGATTGCTTTAAAGAGTCAGATTCAAGGGAAGTCATCAGACTATATTTACACAGAACTAGATAAATATGTCAATTTTATCAAATAGATAATCTAGGAACTTTTTAAGGATTTTATTACATGGTAATAACTGCTTTTCTGATAAGTGAGGAATGAAGAGATAATACAAACAATTCTGAGGCAATTTTGAGAAAATTAGATATCTTAGAACATTCATAAAAATAAATACTATTAAAATTATTTAAACTATTACTGTAAAATGTAAGATAACATGTCTATGATTTTAAATAACATTTTTAAAATGAGATATGGACAATATAACATCAAAAGTACAAAGACAAATGTGTATGTAATTTACACTTCTTTTTCTTCCTTTTTTTTTTTTTTTATAAACTAACTAGGTTCCATGTCCAGCATAGAGCCCAACACAAGGCCTACATTCAGAACTCTGAAATCAAGACTTGAGATCAAGAGTCGGATGCTTTGGACTGAGCCATCCAAGTGCTCCTGTAATTTATGCTTCTTAATTAAATACTTATGAACAGCAAAAATATCATAACCAAATATACATACACAAGTGACTGATCCATGATACTATATGCAATATATACAAAGGACTAATATGTATAGTAAGAACTCCAAGAAATTTATACAAAAAGTCAAATGATTCAATACAATTTTTTGTAGCGTATATAAAAATCAATGACAGAGGTAGAAATGTGAATGGTCCATAAAGGCCAAAATATTTTTATTTTCATCAGCAATAATTGAAATAAAAAATAAAATAATTTAATATCATTCTTTAATAATCTTCCTGAGAAGACATTCAAAAAGTGAAGGTATTTCACATTAATTTTTTCTCTGGGCATCCTTAGAGAAAAGGATGTAGTAGAGAAACAGAAAAGTTTGACCTTTATGATGAACATTAACAACCTTTCTGATAACAACTTTTTTTGATACTCAATAACGTGAAGAGAATGGCCTGTATGATTTCTGGTTTCTTCTTCCCTATAATGCCACTAAAAGAAAATTCAATAACATCTTTAGGGTAAAGATAAAATATATGTTGTAGCAAAGTAAAACAATAATGAAAGTTTTAATTTTGTCAATTATGAAAAGATAAAACAATCAATAAATCAGAAATAAGTAAACTATATTTTAATATATTATTATAAAATTAGTTCACATTTAACTTAAAATTGATAAAAGAACCATATTAACAACATAAAAACAAATGTTTAGAAATTAAACATTCTGTTATCATAGAAGGAGATGATCTATTTTCTCCAGCTAGAGAATATTTTGTTTTTGTGAAATAGATATTAAATCAAAGTATATTTCTTAAAGCTCAGATCAATGATGATGCAAGGCATATTAAGAATCTTTAAAACTTTCAAAAATTATTTAAAGCATTGATGCTGTTTAGAGATGCAATTATAATTACCTTAAAAATTGTTTTTCAGCTTTTACAATAAGTCAGAATAAGTTGGCTAGTGTTTTAGAAACATAAACTTAAGTACTCTAAAAAATAAGATACTAAAAGTGTTATTTCCTATGGGCATTCACTTACCTGGAACTGTTATTATTCCAACATAAAAACAATCATTTTTGAAATAAAATAAAAATACATGAAAAGTCTAATAATAAAAAGATTGGAAAAATATGTATTTGGCAATTATAAAATATAATAAAATAAGTGATACAGCACTGATTAGGTATTTTTAAGGAAATTATAGGTATAAACATCAACATGGACAATTTGAAAATGTATTCTCTTGAGTGAATATAAAATAGTCTAAATCATACATTCAACATGAAGGTAAGTAATTAAGTGTTATAAAGGAAGTTGCTAGAAATATATATAAAAAATGAAGAGGGATGCCTGGGTGGCTCAGCGATTAAGTGTCTGCCTTCGGCTCAGGGAGTGATCCTGGAGTCACAGGATCAAGTCCCACATAGGGCTCCCTGAATGGAGCCTGATTCTCTCTCTGCCTATGTTTCTCTTCTCTCTCTCTGTGTCTCTCATGCATGAATAAATAAAATCTTAAAAAAAATGAAGGAAAGATAAATGTTCAGGAGACAATACATTGTCAGTTTTTCACAAATTAAAGAGTGATTGCAGATAATTTAAAATACAGTTAAACTTATATTTCTAGACAAATTTATAATTATTGAATATCTTCATTATTATTAAATAAGAATACCACGTGAACAAACGCACAATTCAATACAGAAAGGCTGACAAAGTAATATAACCCTAAGGAAAGGGAAAACTATTTCAAATATTAAAAAAAGGTGGAAATACTGGATTAGAGGTTATGTATATATGATCCACTCTGCTATATAATTATACAGTTTCCCAAATAGTTGTTACTCATTTTACTCCCACCAACAGTGTATATGAGTTCAAATTGCTTCACAGCCTCAATAACGCCTCTATGATTCACTTTTTTGTTGTTGTTTTTAAGCTTATCAATTCAGTTAATGTGTAATGGTGAAACATAGTGATTTTTAAGTTGCATTGTCCTAGAATCTAATGAAACTGAACAGTTTTTCTATTCATTTTGGTCATTGGAATCTCTTCTTTTGTTTCTGTCATATATTTTGCACATTTTTCTTTTTTTTATTTGTATAAGAATAATTTACCCAGATAGCTACCTTCTTAAAGGTACATTTTAAAATCTGTAGCACAGTATTGTTAACCTAAGCACAATTCTTTAAAGCAGATCTCTAGAATATACTAATCTTCCATAACTAAAACTTCATACCTCTTTATGGCAACTCCCCATTTCCCCCTTCCTTCTAGCCTTTTTTTTTTTAAACTGGGTTGTCTGCTTTATTCTCATTTATTTTGCAGGAATAGATAGATGATAGATAGATGATAGATAGATGATAGATAGATAAGTTTTTTCTCTAAGATTTCTTGCAAATATTTTCCCCAATATGAAATTTTTCATTCTCCTAAGATTTTTTTTCTGATTACCAGAAATTCTTAATTTTAATATAATACAAATTATTATTTTTTTATTTCATGGTTAGTGGTACCTGCCCAAATAGGTTTTCATCTAAAGCCTTTATTGTGTCTTCTTTCCTTTTTAGATCTATAATCCATTTGGAATTTTTTTGTGTAGAATGTGAGATGTGGCTTAAGATTCAGTTTTTTCAGTATAAACATCCAACTGAACCAGCAACATCTATTGAAAAATCATCTTTCTCCACCTCAAGACAGAGTCCCTTTAGTCATAAATCACATGGTCATGTCTGTATAAACATGTTTCGGGGGATCCCTGGGTGGCGCGGCGGTTTGGCGCCTGCCTTTGGCTCAGGGCCGATCCCGGAGACCCAGGATCGAATCCCACGTCGGGCTCCCGGTGCATGGAGCCTGCTTCTCCCTCTGCCTGTGTCTCTGTCTCTCTCTCTCTCTGTGTGTGTGACTATCATAAGTAAATAAAAATTAAAAAAAAAAACATGTTTCGGGAATTTCTGTTCTATTCATTGGCCTGTTTATTTTTGTTATTGCATCAGTATTACAATCACTTATTTTGTTTTAGCTGTATAAGAATTCTTGACATTTGCTACTATTCATTCACCCAATGTTTTATGAGAAACGTTATTAGTATTCAGTCTGACAAATTGTTTCAAAGGAAGCACCAACTGGCCACCAACAGTAAGTAAAATAAAACAGGAATACCTAATCCTTAGAAGTTCCCTCATGCATGCTTCCAGTCAGGATTCCTGCCCAAAGGTTCACAATGTACTGAGAGCTACCACTTAAGTAAAATCATATAGGATACACTTTTTATCTCTGACTTCTTTTATTCAATACTTTGTGAGATTTATTTTATATAAAGTAGCATTTAGTTTGCTTTCATTACTGTATTTTATTGCATTGAATGTTTGTGCCACAATGTTTGTATTCATTCTACTTTAGGTGGAAATTAGAGTTTTTTCTAGCCTGGGATATAATTAATAGATGTATCAATTTTCGATTACTGACATAACAAAGTAGCACAAAATTAGTGAATCTCAGAGTTCTGGAAGTTCTAGGTCCAGGTAGGCTCCTTTTTCCCCTGCTCCAGGTCTCACAAGACAAAATTTAAGATGTCAGCTGGCCTGGGCTCTATTTAGAGACTCTGGAGAAGTATCTGCCTTCAGGATCATTTAGTTTGTTGGTAGAATTCAGTTCATTTTGGTTGTCATCTAGCTTCCTTTTCCTTGCAGGATGTCAGTGGGAGCTCCTCAGCTTCTTAAGACCACCTGGATTCCTTGTCATGTTCCCACCTCCAGCTTCAAGCCTTCCAAGGGCAGAGAAAGTCCCTTCTTATGCTTCAGATCTCCCTTTAGTCTGCTTTTGCCTCATCTCTTCTCCAGCCAGAGAAAGTTCTCTGCTTTCAGGGCTCATTAGATTGGGCTCACCTGGATAATCCAAGTTAATCTGTTTTAAGGTCCTTAATTTTAATCATATATGCAAAGCCTCATTTGCCATGTAACATAACATAATTGCAGCTTCTTAGGATAAGATGTGAGTGACATATTCTGGGGAAGGGATGGTATTCTTCTGCCTTCCACAATGCTGCTTCTGATAGCATTCTTATAGATGGCTTTGTAAATGCATATTTGCATTTTATTAACATATGCTTGGGATAAAATGTTTTGCCAGAGTGTCAAATTCAGTAGATACTGCCAGTTTTCCAGAAACTCTATACAATCTGGCAACCTAAAATATTTCCTGTTGTCCTAGATTCTCATTAACACTAGATGTTTTATGTCTATTCATCTAGCCATTCTAGTATTCAATATTTCACATGGTGGTTTCGATATGAATTTTAATGATAATTAAAAGATTGACAAGGGACGCCTGGGTGGCTTAGTGACTGAGCATATGCCTTTGGCTCAGGGCGTGATCCCCTGGATCTGGGATTGAGTCCTGCATCAGGCTCCCTGTGAGGATCCTGCTTTTCCCTCTGCCTGTGTCTCTGCCTCTCTCTTTCTCTGCCTCTCATGAATAAATAAATAAAATCTTAAAAAAAAAGAAAGATTGACAAGGTCTTCATGTTTCTTACCTTTGGATATCCCTTTTTTGTTTGTTTGTTTGTTTGTTTTTTGGTGTAGTCTCTGTTTAGTTCTCCTGCTCATTTTTTGTTATTGTTGTCTTCCTTCTATTTCATTGAGTTGGAAAAATTATTTATATATTCTTTATATTAATACTTTGTTTAATATACATATTGGAAGTTTTATCCACTCAATACTTTTATACTTTCTTAATAACTTTTAATAAATAATATTTTATTTTAAAATAATATATTACTTTATTGTATTATAGTTTATCACATTTTTTGTTCATGAAACTTTTGATAATTTTTATGTTCAGGAAACTATTTCTTTAATATTGGATTCTAATATTTTTATTATTCTACCTTTCTTAGAGATAAATGCATTTGAAGTTGAAATGTAAATGACATAAGACACAGATCAATACTCATTTTCTCTCACATAAATATCCAATTGACCCACCATAACTTCTCTGGAAGAACATCTTTATTTTAGTTATTCTAGCATTAATTATGTCAATTGTCAAGCAACTGTACATGTGTGGTACTATCCAAAATCTTTTTCTGTCCATTATTCAGTTTGTCAATTACTATATTAATTCTATACAGTCAATGCTACTATAGTCTTTTGGAGAATCCTAGTATCTACCGTTATAAGCTCTCAATCATGTCTTTCTCTTCAAGTTTACTTTATTACTGATTGTCTACACATGATTTGTTTGCTTATTTTTCTTAAATAATATGCATGTTTAATCAATATCCTTTCCTCTAAACATTACTTCATCTGCCTCTTGAAAATGAAACAATATGGGCAATCAATAGAAATTAAAGAAGTAAAGCTGCTTTTATTGCCAGATAACTAGAATGTATACACAGAAGTTATAAGAAAACTTTAAAAAAGCTACTATGACTAATAATTGAATTAGTAACACCATAGAATATAAGATGGATATATATGTGATTTGAAATTAGTTATTGTTAAAGTATAATTCTACCTACATTAATCTATAGATTCAGTGAAAGCCCACATGAAAATACAAACAAAATTGCCAACTGATTCTAAAATATATGCATTGAAATACAAAGAACTTAAAGTAACTAGAATAATATATTTAAAAAAGAAGACAAAGGTTAATAAAGTGAATCTCCTGTGGTTAAAGCTTTCTAAGAAGCTACCATATTAAAAGAATAAAATTAGTGCCAGAATAAGCATTTATATCAAGTGATTTTCAAAATATTATCAATGAAAATCAAAAAGGAAAAGAAATCTCTACAACAAATAGTACTAGAAAAACTAGATCTCTGCACAGGAAAAAATACAACACCTCCCTCATATATATCATACACCTAAACATAAAACTAAAATTATAAAGTACTATAGGAAAACATAGGAGAATATCTCTGTGATACTTCTTAAATAAGTCATGGAAAATACTAACCATAAATTAATTGCTACATTGGACTTGGTTAAATTTAAAAATCTTCCTGTCATCAAAAACCACTGTTAAGAAAAAATATATATAAACCGAAGATAGAGGAGTATGTTTGCGACAAATATATCTGATAATGGGTATCCCCCTCTCCTCCTTCCCTTTGCATTCAAATTCAAATTCTAGTCAGTAAAACTTGGATTTCAAACTCTTATTGAATTTCTCCTCTACCTTTCAACCCCAAAAACTAATCATTAAGAAGCCAAATTTTGAGTGGGCTACAGTCAGTTCTTAATAGTTTTGTAAACACGAGAAAAACTTCTATTTCACTCTTTCTTTTCTCCCTTCACCATCACAATCTCTGAGGAGATAAGAGAATTTTAATATTTTCTATCTCCATTAACAAAAATTAGACTTCTAACCACAAAAGATAAAAGTAACCCACATCAGTCTTGGTTTTCACTAACATTTTTCTCATCACATATATTTTCTTCCTTTTCTTTTTTTTTTTTTGAGATTTATTTATTTATTCATGAAAGACACACACACACACACAGAGAGAGAGAGAGAGAAACAGAGAGCGAGACAGGGAGAGAAGTAAGAGAGAGAGGCAGAGACACAGGCGGAGGGAGAAGGAGGCTCCATGTAGGGAGCCCGAAATGGGACTCGATTCCGGGTCTCCAGGATCATGCCCTGGGCTGAAGGCGGCACAAAGCCGCTGAGCAAACCTCTGAGCCACCCAGTGGTTTTCAAAATTAGTCTAGTAAACATATACCATGAAATAAAATAGTTTAAATTAAAAATAATCTGATAATCCGATATAATTTTTTATCTATTAAGCAAACAAAAATGAAAATCATATGAATTCTCTTTTGATAAATGAGTGGTGACTTCCTCAATTATTGCTATGAGGATAAAAATTGTACTGTGTCAGCATAGTGATTTACATTACCATAACACAAAATAAAACTTTCCAAGGAGTTTGTCTCATTAAGGCCACTATATGAATAACTAATTCTGGAAAACAGCAGATCTCTCCAAAATTATGTACAGAAGTGTTTTGTTATTGTTATTATTATTATTTAGAAAAACTAGAAGTTTGGACAAAACACAAATGCTCAGCAATAAAGTAAAAATAATAACAGCTTGTATTTAATGAGCATAAACTACATGGCAGCCACTCACTAAGCATTGAAACAGAATTAACTCATTGAATATTTATATAAACGCTGTAAAGAAGTTGCCTTTATTACACTCATTTTACATATGAGAAATATTTAATATATTTGATTATTACTACTTATAATGCCTGGTGGATAAGTGATTATAAAGGTTTTAGAAAGTATTATTGTGCCGGTTTCTTCCCTTTATCTGTCCAGCTCTATTTGCACCTCTCCTTGGTGCCCTGACCTATATGGGAGGCTGACTTTTTATGAATTATGTTAATGGGCTTCCTTGATCTTTGGCTTCACATTGCTTCTCCATGTAAACACTAGCAAGAAATTAGAGGCAGGGAAGAGAGTGAGGTCAGGGTTATACATTTTTAGGCTCTTTTCTTTAGGAGTTCCTATGAGCTGACTACATCTCGAGACTAAGTTTTCAGCTCCTGTCAAGTTCTTGTTCTTATAAAGTCCACTTGATCATGGCTCTAGAAATCAGTTACTCCTCTTGCTGCTTCAGGTCTTAGGCTCTTGTACGGTTTCATTATGTTGTCCAGACCATGAATGGAATAAATATTTAAGGGAAAAAAGGGAGAGGGTGGTGGATGGGTGCAGATTAGTGATATTTATATATTCTACAAATATTTACTATAACCTTATACTTGACAAGGATTTATCAGACAGCAACATATAGTAGTGAATCAAGTGTACAGTCTTCTGGAGATAAAAATGGAAACATACAGTAAATAAAATAAATATGTAATAGGGGCACCTGAGTGGCTCATTGGTTGAGTGTCTGCCTTTGGCTCAAGTCAAGATCCCGGAGTCCTAGGATCAGGTCCGGCATCAGGCCCTCTGCCTATGGCTCTGCCTCTTTCTGTGTCTCTTATGAGTAAATAAATAAAATCTTAAAAAAATATATGTCATGTACCAAGTGAAGAAAAAAGCAAAAGCAAGAAAGTATAGTATATAGTAGTGGGGGCATAAGAGAGTTTCCATTTTAATATTAAGTAGTCAGGAAAGAACTGTGTTAAAGAGAATTTGAGCCAGTGTGAATCCTGTATCTCTCTCTTAAAGTATAATGGATACACTCCCTTCAGTATAAAGGACATTAAGAAGTGCAACCCAGGCCAGCTGCTTTCTTAGAATGTTTGAGAAATAGCCGGGAGACCAGTAATGGTTAACTGACTTATAATGTTTTAGTAACTTATATTCTTTATAATTAGTATTTATTATATATGTGATGTGAAATTAAAATCAAGTTGTACATGCAAAATATTGGATGTTAAGCAATGTTACCCCTGGTGATTTTTTGCTGCTATCTACCTAAGACCAGTCATTCACCTTTCGAGGGCTTACATTTATCTTCTGTTCAGGAATGAAACCACATCATTTTCTCAGAACTTTCTATGAATATGGGAATAAACAAAACTATTGTGTAACATTATCTTGTATATCTAAGACACAGTCTCTAAATGTTATTAATATTTCAGTAGATCATTTCTTTTTTATTTTTGAACATTTTAAATTCCTCCTTTTTGGAGACTTAGTTCAAAAATAGATTTATATAAACTGTAATTTTTTTCCTTCACAATGTAAATTAATATGGCAGCTAAAAAATTAAAATAAGAGTAATAGTAAGTTTATGAAAACTGTAATTCATACGTGAAATTGGTGTATTCTAAGCAAGTCAGAATTCTGTATGACATGCATTTTATTTTATATCTTTGTATCTATTTTATATCATATGCTTTGGTCAATGCACATAGACCACCAATAAATGAAATTTCCTAACAGGACTTTACAACATCAAAAGGTATTGTTTCCTTAGTGCCGATAACAAAAAGTATTATTTCTCACCTGATGTTCTGTTTGCTACACTTTTGATAGAAAGTTAAGTAAGGGATCCCTGGGTGGCGCAGCGGTTTGGCGCCTGCCTTTGGCCCAGGGTGGATCCTGGAGATCCGGGATCGAATCCCACGTCGGGCTTCCGGTGCATGGAGCCTGCTTCTCCTTCTGCCTGTGTCTCTGCCAATCTCTCTCTGTGTGTGACTATCATAAGTAAATAAAAATTAAAAAAAGAAAAGTTAAGTAAATGTGCTAAATATTATGTATCTTATAGTGATAAAAGAAAATAATATAAAACTTCATTAAGATAATAAACCATAAAAATTAAAATGTTTCATTAAATTTTAGATTATTTTACTTTTTCAGGGATAATACATATTTTAGGCATAACTCTTTGAAGTTATTCTTTTAACTATATTCTGGAATAATATTGATTCTATAATTAATATTTATAGATTCTCATTTGTTACCCACCTTTGATAAAGCTTTAGATGTTATATATAGAATGTGGTTTTTTTTCCATCATAAATTTAAGATTAAGTGTGGCATTCAGACACAGTAAGCTTTAACCCAATTTTCCAACCTAAGTAAATCTTTTAAAACTCAGTCAAGACCCAAATAGAGCTATTTGCCCTCTCACAAACTAATTTGAGCTAGCATTTTCAGCTCTGCTTAGCACAGAGATTTGATAGCTAAAGACATATTTTATAGCAGGTTTCAAACTAGAAAGGCATGACTGCTCTTGGTGAGATTGATGAAAAGTCATTCCTGTTTAGTATTCTTGATTGATAAAAATAAGTATTCCTATAGAGATAAGTACTATACTGTATAACAGATGATTGAATATATCAGTTGCAATAGTAGTATGTCTTTGATGTATATTTTCATTCTTTCTTAAGGCAGTAAGACCATATATTTTAGTGCCTGTCTAGAGGCTAAACTAACTGAATAAGTCTAATTCTTATTTATTTATTTATTTACTTACTTACTTATTTAGAGATTATGTTTCATATACTTTGGGAATCCCTGGGGAACTTTTTTTTATATACAATCTAAGAAAATAACTTGTTTTGAATGACAGTATTATGAATTAATAATATATAACTCCTTAAATATACCATTTATAAAAATTATGAACTTTATAATAGCATCAGAGTAAACAGTAATGTAAGACAAACATTATTTTTTGAAATGAAATGAATAAATATGAATGATTGAAAGTAAGTTCTGAAAAATAAATGACTTCCCTGGATAGATCTCACCATTGATATTTTATAAGTGAAATTGGAATAGATAATTTTAATATGCACATTAGATTAAATCAATATTTAACAAACTGGAATGTGCTATTCACAGAACATTAAGAAACGTAATGTTTCATGTTTATACAAATGTACACAAATATATAACATATTACAAGTCTTGTATAATTCTTATTTAAGTAATTAAATGGTGCATAGTATTATTCTTCTTAAACATTTCTGAATATGCTTTGTAATAGTAATCAGAAAAAAAAATTAATAATAACTCCTTATACATCAGAAAATAGTGTTTATAAATAAGCTGTTGATCCTTTGATGAAATGAACTTATTCAACAAATAATTATTAAGTATTATTTTTGAACATTTCAATAGTTATTAGGGATAATTTGATGAGTTATAAATGGATATTTATAAACTATAATATGGCCAGTCCTGGTTTTTATAGAACTTATATTATTGGGAAGGGACAACTAGGGAATGAAGCAATTATTTCATTATAATTATATAAGTATTATTAGAGTATAACAGTTTCTAACAGAAACTTTAACTAATTAGGGGATAAGGAGGCATCTTTTCTTATGAAGGAGATAAAGTTGAGGTATAAATTAGCTCGGTGAAGAGTGACTGGGAAAGAACAAGATAAATACTGGGGCTCCAGATATGAATTTGTTCACTTAATTGGTTTAAGAACTTAAATTATAAGTAGTACTCTCAACTAAGCTATCTCTACACATAACTGAAAGCAAACTCATCACAAAATAGTTACCATAAAAAAGTGATGTTTAATAACAATAGAAAAAGATAAGGGTTGCCTGAAAAAAGCAAGGACTTGCATAACTGGTGCACTTTAAAAAGATACTTGTGGGGCACCCAGCTAGCTCAGTTGGAAGAGCATGCAACTAATGATCTCGGGGTCATGAATTTGAGCTCCATGTTTGGTGCAGAGATTACTTAAATCAATAAAAATTTAAAAAAAGAATAAATGATTACTTGATTTACTCAATTGAATATTTATTTATTTAATACAGCAAATATGTATTGACCATCCACTATGTGACAGGCACCTCACCTTTCTCTTTCTTCAACCTTATATTCTATAGAGAGGGAACAGTTAATAAGTAACAAATGTAATATACTAAATGGTGATGCATATATATATATATACAATTTTAAAATATTAATATACTAAATAAAGAGAAAGGAATGGAGAATTAACAATAATAAGAGAGCAGATTTGTACAGTTTCTACAGGGTAGTAAGTTGCTGAGAATATAATTATAAAAAGAATTAAAGGAAATCAGTCTACGTATAACAGGAAAGAGTATCCCAGGCAAAAGAAAAATCCTTTGCAAAAGTGTAAGGCAGGTATATGCTTGATGTATTCACAGACTGCCAAAGCAGACAGTGTAGCTTTAGGAAAATGAGGGAAGGAAGAATAGAAATGAAGTCAGAGAATGATGAAGGTGCCAGAAAGTCAAAGGGATTATAGGGCATTTTAAGGACTTTGTTTTAGGCTAAGTGAAATAGGAACCATTTAAGAATTTTAATCAGAAAATTAGCATAGCCTGAAATATTTATTTAAAGTATTTCTGTAGCTGGAGTGTAGGAAATAGACTTCCAATGGGGCAAAGATAGAATTAAGAAACATATTGGTTGGGTATTGCTAAAATCTGAGTGAGAGGATAGAAACTCAGACCAGACCTACAACAGCTGAGATGGTGAGAAATAGTCAGATTCTGAATCTGATTTGCTTGTAGAGCTAGAAGGACTTCTTGCTGAAATATACATGGTATGTGAAATAAAGGAAAATTTAAAATATCTCATAAATTTTTACTATAGCAATTGGATGAAAGCAGTTGTTATAAAGAGGAAGACTATAGGTAGAGCAGATTTGGGGTGAATATTAAGAGATCAAATTTGAACATGAAGACATCGAGATGTTTGTAGCTACTCAAGAGAACTATTTAAGAGTTTAAAACTATTGTCTGAGCTGAAGAGGTAAATTATATAAATGTGGGATTTTAATCAAAATATAGATGCTGTTTCAAGTTATGAGACTGGCAGCTTCCCAAAGAGAGGGCACCATGCCAAAAAAAGGCACCTAGCAGTGAGCATCCCATCTCATATCTGGGAGAAGGAACCAGAAAAAGAATGATATGCAATAATACAAAGACATGATGAAAATTAAGAGAATTGCAATTTTTAGTAATAACCAGATCTAGGTAAAATAATAATGGGTAGCTGAGATTATTGGAAAAGAAGAGTTCAAGGACTTGAGCCAGGATGTTGAAAGTATCAGTCATATAAGTATTAGAATTTCCAAACATTAAAATATGCTTACTATTGGAGAAAATCACAAAGAGCCAGGAGTTAAACTCATAAAGAAATTAGGGGAGTATTCTAAAGGGTTGTTTGATAGACTACTAATGAGCAGTAATGAATGATATAATCTGATGACATGTGTTTCAAAACTGAGGGGTTTATTTTTTTTTTATTTTATTTATTTATGATAGTCACACAGAGAGAGAGAGAGAGAGAGAGAGACAGAGACAGAGATACAGGCAGAGGGAGAAGCAGGCTCCATGCACCGGGAGCCCGACGTGGGATTCGATCCCGGGTCTCCAGGATCGCGCCCTGGGCCAAAGGCAGGCGCTAAACCGCTTCGCCACCCAGGGATCCCCAACTGAGGGGTTTAAAGAAGAAAGGAGGAAGAATGGTTTGAAATGAATAGTGGAAAAGGAAAGGAAAATGCCTACCCATCTCCAGTCCCAGAGGTTTGAGAACTCCAAGAGGAAAGAAAAAAAAAAATAGTCATTACTTGAAAGGGCTGCTGTTAATGCAGTGTCCTCAGATGAGTTACCATTTTTTATTGGAATGAGAATGTGAAGAGACAATTCAGATATAGGGCTGATGACCTAAGTTTTTTTGTTGCTGATGGACTGTGAATTCAAGAGAGTAAGAGTGAAGAGGATGTTTGGTCATATTTACAACAAAATGTTATTTTGTTTAAATAAAATTCAGATTTAACTAGAAGCACTTGTATCTTTTCTGGTAACCTTGTATATACTTCACAGAAATGCATGCACATCCACACAAGGAGATATGTGCAAGAATGTTTCTAGCATTATTAGTAATAATTAAAGTAATAATCTGGAAATAGTCCAATATGCATCAACTATTTAATAGAATTGGAAATGTACTAAATTATATTTAGTGGTTACACAAAGCTCTCCGGAGTTTGGGGCTTTCTAATGATGAATAACAAGAACAGAAAAGATAGAATGAATGTAGTTACAATAAATTCAAGATAGATAGTAGGTGAAAAACTCAAGGTGTCAGTGGAGCCAAAAGTTTGGGAAACCTGCGATTTAATTCCACAGTGAGAACCTCTCTTGCATATGATGGCAGTAATAAAGCCTAGAGGAACTATATTGTATATCTGTGAATTTGTCCTAACATATGTTAAGAGAGAAGTGACACTACCACATGGTTCCTGGCCCTAATTGAAAATTTTAGATGAGTCCAGACTTTCTGCAGATCCACTTGTTACAATAAGGACTCAGGCTTCCTCTTTATATCTAAAAAAGATGGGAGGCTCAAATACAGCATGGACTTCAGACCAAGATCAAAAGTTAACTCTTAACCCATGTTGAAAGGAGACTGAACTTCCTTTTAAAATGCTGTCTTATCTTTGACTACTTCTGACAAAGTTTGAGGTCATCTGGGGAATTTTTTACCAGTTAATCCTTCACACTGGAAATATAGTGATTTTGATGACGCCCTTCCTTTTTGCAACAGTAAGAAGGACTTGAATCCTCATGCTTCTTCCTTTCTCTAGGTAACTAAGATTAATAGAGTCTCACATATTAATCACACTTCCTAACTTCAGGAAGGAACTATGTATGGTTATGACCTACAGAACTGTAGAAGTATCTCTTTCAGTTAAATCGTCCATTTAGTCTAGATGATTTTTCTTCAAATTTAGTCTCACTTAAGCAACTGAAAATCACTCAATTCTTTTATATTTAAATTCAATTAAGAAGGGAAGTGAATCAGGTTGTTCTATGCCTAGTGGAGATATTTCTTTGACTTGAGTCAATTATTGGTCATGATATGTAGGCAGACAAATTTTAACTAACTAAAATTACCAATGTTAAGACCCAAGAATCCCCAAGCGTAATCTAAAAATATATTAAATATATATATATATATAGTTATGTCATCAAGATTATACATCATTTACTAAAACAATATTTTAAATATTTGTACTCTAAATATTTTCTCACTTAGTCTCAAAACATCATATGTCCAGAGCATTTAATTTTTTGAGAGTAAGGACTTCATTATTGCTAGTCATTTTAATATTACAATGATCTCTTTGTGCCAATTATACATTTTTATTAATGTACTTTAAATGTTATTAAAATATTATTCATTGATTTAGTCATTCCATGGTATATTCAATATTTAGCACTTTCTGTATATCAAACTTTGTTCGATGTATTAGGGATAGAAGGAATACGTCTGGTCTCATGATCCTCACAATCTAGGGATATGAAGCAGACAATAAAGAAAGCAGCAGAGGGGTTAAAGAGTTCAGAAAGAAGAGTAGTGATTTGCAAGTTCATTTATTTTTTAAGATTATTTTTATTTATTTGATACAGAGAAAGAGAATGGAGGAGGGGCATAGGGAGAGGGAGAAGCAGATTTCCTACTGAGCAGGGAGCTCAATGACTGGGGGGCTGGATCCCAAGACTCTGAGACCATGACTTGAGCCAAAGGCAGATGCTTAATCAACTGAGTCACTCAGGCACCCTTGCAAGTTCATTTAGATGGTAAATGAAAACTTAATGGAAGAGATGACATTTCAAGAGGAAAAATGAATGGAGTTCAGACAATTAGATATTTGGAAATCTGGGAGGAAAAAACAAATACAAAAGGCCTTCAATGGAGAAATTTTGATATGGATGAGGAAAAAACAGAAGTAGCTGAAGCAACATAATAAAGAAGAAGAGTAGAAGAAAATGAGATCTGAAAGGTAAGCTATTTGATATTGATGCAATTGATCTGATGCAATTTGCAATTTGCGTGGCTTGAGCAGAGGATGGCAGGATGTGATTTACAGCATCACACAAGACCTCTTTTAGTTGTATTCAATAAACTCTAAGGGACAAGAGTAGAAACAGACATATAAGAATAAACTCTAGAGATCACAGTAGTCTGGACTACTGAGAGAGCAATGGAGACATAGTGGCAATTTGTAGAAGCAAAATGATTTCCTGATGGATTGGTCTAAGAGAAGATAAATGTCGAGATGGTTTCAATATATTTCACTTGAGCAACCAAATGGAAGTGCTTGGCAATAATTGAGATGAGAAAGGCTCTCGATGGAGCAAGCTTGAAGAAAAATATTTGGAGTTCAGTTTTCGATATTTATTTTTTTAAAATAATAAATTTATTTTTTATTGGTGTTCGATTTGCCAAATACAGAATAACACCCAGTGCTCATCCCGTCAAGTGGCCCCCTCAGTGCCCGTCACCCATTCACCCCCACCCCCCACCCACCACCCCTAGTTGGTTTCCCAGAGTTAGGAGTCTTTATGTTCTGTCTCCCTTTCTGATATTTCCCACACATTTCTTCTCCTTTCCCTTATATTCCCTTTCACTATTATTTATATTCCCCAAATGAATGACACCATATAATGTTTGTCCTTCTCCGATTGACTTACTTCACTCAGCATAATACCCTCCAGTTCCACCCACGTTGAAGCAAATGGTGGCTATTTGTCGTTTCTAATGGCTGAGTAATATTCCATTGTATACATAGACCAAATCTTCTTTATCCATTCATCTTCTGATGGACACCGAGGCTCCTTCCACAGTTTGACTATTGTGGACATTGCTGCTAGAAACATCGGGGTGCAGGTGTCCCAGTGTTTCATTGCATCTGTATCTTTGGGGTATATCCCCAACAGTGCAATTGCTGGGTCTTAGGACAGGTCTATTTTTAACTCTTTGAGGAACCTCCACACAGTTTTCCAGAGTGGCTGCACCAGTTCACATTCCCACCAACAGTGTAAGAGGGTTCCCTTTTCTCCACATCCTCTCCAACATTTGTGGTTTCCTGCCTTGTTATTTTCCCCATTCTCACTGGTGTGAGGTGGTATCTCAT
Organism: Nyctereutes procyonoides; assembly: GCF_905146905.1. NCBI lineage: Eukaryota > Metazoa > Chordata > Mammalia > Carnivora > Canidae > Nyctereutes > Nyctereutes procyonoides. The sequence continues at coordinate 3,472,088 of NW_026575130.1, forward strand.
TGTGGTTTTGATTTGTATTTCCCTGATGGCAAGTGATGCAGAGCATTTCCTCATGTGCATGTTGGCCATGTCTATGTCTTCCTCTGTGAGATTTCTGTTCATGTCTTTTGCCCATTTCATGATTAGATTGTTTGTTTCCTTGGTGTTGAGTTTAATAAGTTCTTTATAGATCTTGGAAACTAGCCCTTTATCTGATACGTCATTTGCAAATATCTTCTCCCATTCTGTAGGTTGTCTCTGAGTTTTGTTGACTGTATCCTTTGCTGTGCAAAAGCTTCTTATCTTGATGAAGTCCCAATAGTTCATTTTTGCTTTTGTTTCTTTTGCCTTCGTGGATGTATCTTGCAAGAAGTTATGGTGGCCGAGTTCAAAAAGGGTGTTGCCTGTGTTCTCCTCTAGGATTTTGATGGAATCTTGTCTCACATTTAGATCTTTCATCCATTTTGAGTTTATCTTTGTGTATGGTGCAAGAGAGTGGTCTAGTTTCATTCTTCTGCATGTGGATGTCCCATTTTCCCAGCACCATTTATTGAAGAGACTGTCTTTCTTCCAGTGGATAGTCTTTCCTCCTTTATCGAGTATTAGTTGACCATAAAGTTCAGGGTCCACTTCTGGGTTCTCTATTCTGTTCCATTGATCTATGTGTCTGTTTTTGTGCCAGTACCACACTGTCTTGATGAACACAGCTTTGTAGTACAACATGAAATCTGGCATTGTGATGCCCCCAGCTATGGTTTTCTTTTTTAAAGTTCCCCTGGCTATTCAGGGTCTTTTCTGATTCCACACAAATCTTAAAATAACTTGTTCTAACTCTCTGAAGAAAGTCCATGGTATTTTGATAAGGATTGCATTAAACGTGTAAATTGCCCTGGGTAATATTGACATTTTCACAATACTAATTCTGCCAATCCATGAGCATGGAATATTTTTCCATATCTTTGTGAATTCCTCAATTTCTTTCAGAAGTGTTCTATAGTTTTTAGGGTACAGATCCTTTACCTCTTTGGTTAGGTTTATTCCTAGGTATCTTATGCTTTTGGGTGCAATTGTAATGGGATTGACTCCTTAATTTCTCTTTCTTCAGTCTCATTGTTAGTGTATAGAAATGCCACTGACTTCTGGGCATTGATTTTGTATCCTGCCATGCTGTCAAATTGCTGTATGAGTTCTAGCAATCTTGGGGTGGAGGTTTTGGGTTTTCTATGTAGAGTATCATGTCACCGGCGAAGAGGGAGAGTTTGACTTCTTCTTTGCCAATTTGAATGCCTTTAATGTCTTTTTGTTGTCTGATTGCTGAGACTAGGACTTCCAGTACTATGTTGAATAGCAGTGGTGAGAGTGGACATCCCTGTCTTGTTCCTGATCTTAGGGGAAAGGCTCCCAGTGCTTCCCCATTGAGAATGATATTTGCTGTGGGCTCTCCGTAGATGGCTTTTAAGATGTTGAGGAATGTTCCCTCTATCCCTTCACTCTGAAGAGTTTTGATCAGGAATCCATGCTGTATTTTGTCAAATGCTTCCTCTGCATCTAATGAGAGGATCATATGATTTTTGGTTTTTCTCTTGCTGATATGATGAATCACATTGATTGTTTTACAAATGTTGAACCAGCCTCGTGTCCCGGGGATAAATCCTACTTGGTCATGGTGAATAATCTTCTTAATGTATTGTTGGATCCTATTGGCTAGTATCTTGTTGAGAATTTTTGCATCCATGTTCATCAGGGATATTAGTCTGTAATTCTCCTTTATGGTGGGGTCTTTGTCTGGTTTTGGAATTAAGGTGATGCTGGCCTCATAGAACGAATTTGGAAGTACTCAATCTCTTTCTATCTTTCCAAACAGCTTTAGTAGAATAGGTATGGTTTCTTCTTTAAACGTTTGATAGAATTCCCCAGGGAAGCCTCTTGGGAGGTTTTTGATGACTGCTTCAATTTCCTTCCTGGTTATAGGCCTGTTCAGGTTTTCTATTTCTTCCTGTTCCAGTTTTGGTAGTTTGTGGCTTTCCAGGAATGCGTTCATTTCTTCTAGATTGCCTAATTTATTGGTGTATAGCTGTTCATAATATGTTTTTAAAATTGATTGTATTTCCTTGGTGTTGGTAGTGATCTCTCCTTTCTCATTCATGGTTTTATTAATTTGAGTCTTCTCTCTCTTCTTTTTAATAAGGCTGGCTAATGGTTTCTCTCTTATTAATTATTTCAAAGAACCAACTCCTGGTTTTGTTGATCTGTTCCACAGTTCTTCTGGTCTCGATTTCATTGAGTTCTGCTTGAATCTTTATTAACTCTCTTCTTCTGCTTGGTGTAGGATCTATTTGCTGTTTTTTCTCTAGTTCCTTTATGTGTAAGGTTAGCTTTTGTATTTGAGTTCTTTCCAGTTTTTGGATGGCTGCTTGTATTGTGATGTATTTCCAACTTCACAAGGTTTTAAGGGACTCAGGATTCTTCCTTTTTACTGTCTTCTCTTCTTTAGCATCTAATCTAATGTCCTGAGATTTTTGAGAGAGCTGCAGGTTTTATATACTCATTGCAGCCATCAGCAATAGGAACAGTCTTCTTTCAAGGGTACTTCTTATGTAGGATACATAATTTTTTCTCCCCTTCCAGAAGGGAGAAGGAAATATGTCCTTACCAAGGAATAAGTGGTAAATATGTAGTGGAGAATTAGAAGTCACTACTAAATAATGCAATCTAAAATTATCTATATTTGTTATGTAATAAAATTTCTATGGAATGATTTTACATTCAATTTTTCCTGTTTCTTAAGAATAGGTATTATTGACCTGATTGTTTTATTTCCATATCACTGATATTTGCTTCCCAATATATGTTAGTTTATTAGTCATACACAGTTACCAGGGATTTTTGAGTTTTACTTATGGCATTGTCCTCCACATCATTGTGTTTTCAATGAATGCTTAGAAATAAGAATACAATACATTTACTAGGGAAACACCACAAATACTCAACAGAAACTCATATACTTATATTCCAGAAACTTTAACAGCCCAATAAAGCACTGTATATTTCACTCAGTTCAGTTTTATTTATCTCACTAAATTGACACATTCAACTTCATGTGCAATCAAAAATATATTGAATATACAATCTTCCATTCTGTTTCACAAGAAACATGATATTGGCAAACTGTTAAAAGTGTGTTAAATAAAGGAATTCTATAATATATAGGATGGATTATTTTTCCTTCTAATATAATCTCTCTCTCTCTCTTTCTCTCTCTCTCTGGGTCTCTCTCTTTGTCTCTCTTTCAATGTAATACTTCAGCAGACATACTAAGAATGATGAGTGACATCAGGTAGAAAGCAAATTCCACATTTTAAACATAATTTCTGTAATTGAAGAACACATCATAAATTTAAATGTACCTTGGTATTATTCTCCATTTCCTAACCCAACAAAAAGATTCAATCTCTTTAAAATTTTCAAACACATATCTCAGGAAAAATGTTTAGTATATCATTGAACTAGAATGTGGAATGGGAGTGGGAGACCTATAATAACGTGCTTTACCCAAAAACACAATGCACATCTGCTCATGATGAAATATTTTAAAATGCTAATATTAACTGAAATAATATATATTAGACTGTGTCATTGATTATATGGTACTTTTAAGGTCAGACATTTTAGGGAAAGCAATCATGTATGTTATTTCACCTTTACATGAATTGCAAAATACGAGTTTAAAAGTTAACTTAGGGTTTTTTTTTTTGTTTTTTTTTTTTTAGATTTTATTTGAGAGAGAGAGTAAGACAGAATGAGGGGCAGAGGGAGAAGCAGACTCTCCACAGAGCATGGAGCCTGACTCAGGGATCAATCCCAGGACCCTGGGATCATGACCTAAGCCAAGGGAGACATTTAACCTACTGAGCCACCCAGGGACTCCTAAAAGTTAACTTATGGTTTCAAGTGAAATTTCTTAAGTACATGTAGCAGCTTTGCTGAATAAAATAAAATACATAAAAATCTATTTTATACATCATATTATTTAAAGTAGCCACAAAACATAATATGCTCAACTTCTTTACATAGGAAACTAGAAAGAACTATTAAAGAAATTCTATATAAATTGAATATACCCTATTTTCATGGATAAAAGGTCAATATTAAAAATATCAATAATCTCCAAACTGCTTTATTGATTCAATTGCATTTCAAAGTTAATTCTAGTGTGTTTTGGGCAAACTGAATTAATCATGCATATGGAAAACCAACGGGTCAAGAATATTCAAGAAAACTTGAAGCAAAAAATGAATTCATAGGTCTCAAAATACCATATATCTTGTCTAATCATAAAACTATAGTAACTGTATAATATTGTATACAATATTGTATACAATACAATACAATACAACTGTATAATATTGGCTGCTTACCATTTAAGAAAAATGAAGAATATTGAGTGTAATATAAGTGAACCAGTGTTAAAAAGAGCAAAGACTAAACATGATATTTTTATGGGGCTTTTATATGGAATTATAAATTGCAGTTTTAGAAAGGATATTTTATCTAGGTATTCAATAGTATCTTGAAAAGGAATGTGCCACTTAAATATATATTCAGTTAAATGTCTAATTGTCTATTAAAGATTTGCTTATTCAACCTTGGTACTCAAAAAAAATTTTTTTTTGCTTTTTCAGAAAACAATAATATAGTTGATATATAACTTTTACATTTCAGAGTTTTGAGCTAAAAAGCCTGTCTTAATATTCTCTTAACATTCAACAAGACTTAAACAAAGTGAAAAAAGAAAGAAAAATGATGACTACATAATATGGAAGTACAAAATATAATTTAAATGAGGTTAAGAGTCATTTTGACATTAAATCTGAAGATGATAAAAGCAATATTTCAGACAAATTATGAAAATGATCTGAACTAATATATGTAAAAATCTTCAAATTTTCCTGCACATATTAAGTATTAGTAATGTTATTAATTAATCTATTATTTATTGTGAGTTAAGCATTCGGTTAAGTGTCTTAGATGCACTATATCTTTGGGTAGTATGATAAGGTACTTTTTCTTTCCAAATAGACAGACAAAGAAACTGATTTAAATGTGTAAACAACTTGGGAATTTTCACAAGGTTAAGAATCAGTAGAAATGTTGTACAATGACTGAAATCCTGGTTCTTTGACTCCAAAGCCCCAATCTTTAACTAAGTGCAATACTACATATTCATACAATACACACAAAATAAATTTAAGCATTTATTTCTCCTCTTTTTATAATCTAATAACCACATATAATTATATAAATCTTAACAACATATTACTGACAAAATAATGGTTAAAAAATGCACTGAAATTATTTGATCAATTTGAAAATACCATAAGTCAAAAGCAGATAGGTACATAGATGCATATAGATGCATTGATGGATAGTTGAGTTCTACCTTGAGATCATTGGACTAAATCTTTTGGATAATGGTTTCTAAGAAAATGAAAGAAACTTAAATATATATTAAAAAGTCAAAAAATAGACCACAAGGAGAGGGAGAGACAGAGAGAGATAAAGTGAGAGAGAGAAAGAAGAAGGAGGAAGGAAGCACAGGAGAAAGAGAAAGAAAGAAAGAAAGAAAGAAAGAAAGAAAGAAAGAAAGAAAGAAAGAAAGGAAGGAAGGAAGGAAGGAAGGAAGGAAAGGAAGGAAGGAAAGAAAGAAAGAAAGAAAGAAAGAAAGAAAGAAAGAAAGAAAGAAAGAAAGAAAGAAAGAAAGAAAAAAGAAAGAAAGAAGAAAGAAAGAAAGAAAGAAAGAAAGAAGAAAGAAAGAAAAAGAGGAAGAGACAAAACCTTGTGCAATAAATGACATACATATGAAGTGGAAATAATTGAAGTACAGTATCACGAAGTAGTTTTAAACATCTATTCTATTCTATCAATCCCATTAATTCAAAGAATGATTAAAATGTGCTGATTGAGTCCTATATTTAGTTGCCCAGAAGAAGAAAATTAAATTTATTAGCAAAATTTAATTAATAAAATCAGTAGAAGAATCCTAATTTTTTAATGTCACTACTTTTACTAATAGTTTTTTCTTTCTATGTACAGTTATTATATACTAAATATTATAATGGAATTTGAACACTACTTTTGTACAGTTTAAGACCTTCTCCATATTGACTTCAGTGAAAGCAAACTCAACGTAGAAATTTATATATTGAACAGACTAAAACCAGCTAATTTAACTTATTTAATCATCAGAAACTTTGTTAGAATTTGGAATATTTTATACAATAATTCATGCCAGAAGGTGGCACCAAAAGACTCAACTTCAAAATTCCTTTATTAATAAATTCCTAAGATTTTCCTATATTTGGAAAGTGTGTCAAAATAACAATGCAAATGTGGATTAAAATTATAAAAGTAATACATACATTTTAAGGTTGTGTGTAATGCTGAAATAGACTATTTTTGACTTCAGATATGGCACTGCAGAAATCTAACAGTTTATGTTCATTTCTACAAATTTATATGTATTTCTGATCTCTAAAAATAGTTACTTGTAAAGTGTCAAATGGTAGTCTAAATGTCAAGGGAAAGTACCATGTCTTATCAATGAAGTATCTTTCATGCCATACAATTTAATTTTCTGTTATGAAACTTTGGCCTTTCCAGTTAGTTTTATCACTTTAAAGATATATCCAATGCCACATTAAGGGAAAAAAGTTTTCCAAGCTCCATCAATATTATCAGTAATATATCATTCCTTTTCATTTATTTTTTCTCTTGAGAGGCAGTTAATGGTCAGTAATCAGGTTTTCAAGTGATAGTGTCAGAATATGTGAGTTTGAATTTTTGTTCTGCCATTTAGTAGCTATGTGATCTTGGGAAACTTCAATTCCTTTGACACCTCTCTCTTCTCTCTCTCATTTCTTAAGCTTACTTTTTGCTAGAGTTACAATGGAACTCAAATAAGATACACAGGGTGCTTAGAGAGTTCTCAGGACCTTGCAAGCCTTCAATGAATAGTAGGTGTCAATAATATTTCAAATAGAAGTGTTCGCTTCTGAAAGTTATGTCCAGATGCTTTTATCTTAAATTCCCCCAAAATAAAACTTCTTGATTAGAAATCATACAAGCAAACATATCTGATTATCTTCTCAGCATAGAAACCTACATTGAGTTTTAACTTTTCTGCCAAATTGCCACAAATATAAGCATATATTTTAAACCCATTACAAAGAACTTTTTGAAGATCTTTATGTCTGAACACTTACCTCTCTATAAAATAGACAAACAGAAAAAATATGGGAGAAATAAAATTTAAGCAATGACAAGGTTTATGAAATCAAAATTGATGTTAATTTAGGCAAAGAGAAAATTTAGTAAGTCATATTTAATAATGAATATATATATTTATATAATGAATATATATTTAATTGATGTATGCCTGCTTTGAATATATAGCACACGTATCTTTAGAGCATGGACATCAAAAATTGAAACTATAAGAAATTCTAATACATTAGGTAAATAGGTGGTAGGGAGATACAAAACTCTATTCCATTTTGCGAGTAAAATCATTGTTGCTCTATAAAATGAAAAAGACAAGTGTGCATTATTTACAAAACATGTATTTGCAAAATAAAGTCCTATTAAAGTAGCTTAAACTTTAAAAAAAATCTAATCTTATAGTCTGTCAGTCTTAAAAGGACACAATTATTCATTTTGTCACCATATAAAGAGGTCTCAATAATAAATATATAGAGAAGGGAGAGGAGACAAATATACTATCGCTACAAATAACTGAACAACCATTTCTATAGCAGGAACATGATTTATAATCCTGGAATATTATTACCTCATCAACATCTTTCTCTGGTTTAGAAACGTCTAAGTTCAACACTACTTATTAGTACGGCATGGAAAACCAAAGTTCATAGTTGATTATTACATCACTTCTAAATCAAGTTCATAATCTATTTATTTCTACCAGTAAGACAATAGCACTTGAATTAATGCTAGACTAATCTCAAGTGGTATGGAGATCCACCTCAAATACATATTCCTAGTTCAAATTGGCTTTTGAAAGCTTCTTGAAACAGTCACATTATTCTGCCATGTTTCTTATTACTTACTGAAATTCACACATGTGCACATATAAATGTTCAGAATACACTTCTATATATGTCCCACACTTTCTTTTTATGTATCTCTTATATGTCCCAATAATAATCCTACTAACCAAACCTTCTTCTTTTCCTTTAACACCACTATAAAACGAAACTTTTCAGGATTTTAACACTTGCCATTTCAACGTGCCACGTCTGTACCTCACTTTTGAGATAGCTAAAGATGGCTTTGATAATATACTGGTGGTTTTGTTAAAAGTTAAATTTCTTTACTTTTTAAAATTCTCTCTGTCTTCCTTCAGCTCTACGGTAAGTAAGCTCTAGGGATCTAATAAACAACATAGTGCCTGTAATTAATAATATTGTGTTGTACATTTGAAATTTATTAAGGGTAGGCCTTACGCATTCTCAACACACACACAGACACACACATACACACAACTATGAGAGATGATGGATGTGTTAATTAACCTGATTGTGGTAATCCTATCACAAAGATCAAATGATCACATTGCACAATTTAAATGTACACAACTTTATTTTTGAATTATACCTCAACAAAGTTGAAAAGAGTTAAACTTTATTTCAGAGCAAATTTTGTCTTGCTTTTCTGGTAAACTTGCAATGTGTATCTTTGGCAGTAGATTCCTGGGTTGTTGGTTGGATGTTCATTTACTGTATTTTTGTTTCATTTTTAATTTAATCCAAATGAAATGCCAATCATGTTAATAGAATTTCTGGTTATCGTTAAACATTTCCCAGGTGCAGAGATGTATGATGAGTTTTATATAAGACATCTAATTAATACCAATCTGCAAATTGTTAAATCAGATAAAAAGTCTAAAACACACAAGGTATATATGATTTAAGGGCATAAAGCTAATAAAACAAAGAATTTATGAACAGAACTGTCTGATATCAAAGTTTATATTCAGATATTATAGTATCATATCTTGACCTGATATTCTCACGCCTTCTTTTCCAAATTAATTTGTTTTAAGGATCTGCTTCATAAATAATATATCAGAATAATGGTTCTTATCTTATTTTTTTTGGATTTTTTCTTTATCTCCATTTAATATGGAGGTTTGAATAGTGATAGACACTTTCTATACATAGCTATGTGCAAAATGGAAAAGAGGAAAATAAAGACAAAGTGCATTAAATTATTTAAATTAGATAATCTAACACAATACCCAATAGAATTAGTTATAAGTGAGGCTTAAGGAGTTGTTTTCATGATATATATTTGTTTTCCCTTTCAGTATATGTTAAAACAACTTCTTTACTCAGCTCAAATAATCTTCTAAGTTTCCTTATAAGAATTCTATAATTTTAGCTATTACGTTTTGGTCTTTGGTGCATTATGAGTTAATTATGTATAAGGTAAGGTAAGGTCTGACTTCATTCTTTGGCATATGATTATTCATTGTCTTAATACCATTTGTTGAAAGGTTATTCTTTTCTCATAAATCTCATGATTTCGTGGTCTTGAAACCCTTGTTGAAAAATAATCAGAGATGAATGGGTTCGTTTCTGGACTCCCGATTCTATTCCACTGATGTATGTTTTTATCCTGTATCACACTCTCTTGATTACCCTTGCTTTGTAGTAAACTTTGAAATCTGGAAATGTGAGTTCTTCTACTTTGTTCTTTTTCAGGATTGTTTTGGCTATTTAGATTTTCTTACATTTCCATATGAATTTTTTATCAAGCTCATCAACTTGTATTAGGGATTATATTGACTCTATAGAGCAATTTGGGGAGTATTGCCATTTAACAATGTTAAGTGTTCCAATCCACAAAAATGGGATGTTTTCCATTGTTTATATCTCTTTCAGTAGTCTTTTATAGTTTCGAGAACATAAATTTTACACCTCTTTTACTAAACTTATTCCTAAGAATCATATTATTTTTGATGCTCTTGTGAATGTAACTTTTTTCTTTTTAAAGTAATTTTTAATTTTTTTTATTTATTAATTCATGAAAGACAGAGAGAGAGAGAGGCAGAGACTCAGGCTGAGGGAAAAGTAGGCTCCATGCAGGGAGCCTGATGTGGGACTCGATCTTGGGACTCCAGGATCACGCCCGGAGCCGAAGACAGATGCCTAACTGCTGAGCCACCCAAGCGTCCCATGAATGTAATTTTCTTAATTTCATTTTCAAATTGCTCACTGCTAGTATATAGAAATACAATGGATTTTATGTTAATCTTGTATCTTGCAACCTTGTTAAACTCAGTTACTAGTTATAATAGTTTTCTAGTGGATTTCTTAGGAAACTCTATATACAGATCATTTCATTTGTGAATAGAGATTCTTCTCTCCAATCTGGAAACTTGTCTTTTTAAAAAAATTTTATTTTTAAATATTTTATTTATTCATGAGAGACAGAGAGAGAGAGACAGAGAGATAGAGAGAGACAGAGAGATTGAGGTAGAGACATAAGCAGAGAGAGAAGCAGCAGGCTCCATGCAGGGAGCCGGACGCGGGACTCCATCCTGGGTCTCCAAGATCAGGCCCTGGGCTTAAGGCGGCGCTAAACCGCTGAGCCACTCGGAATGCCCACTGTCTTTTTTTTTTTAAATTAATTTTGTGTTATACTCAATTCTATAAGCCATTTTGACATTTATTAACGTTTATTATAAATTACATACCATTATTTTAATTTCATTTTGATATCCTATTCAGTACTTTTTCATCTAAAGTTTTTTTAATTTTTGTTGTTGTTGTCATTATTTTGTTTTGCTTTTGACATTTTTTTCTCTATTTTGATAGTTAAGCCAGGGCTAGAGTACTGATTATTATTTTATTTTTGTTTCTCTTTCTATTTATAAATCTCTCATTTGTGATATACCTTGCTGACAGCCAATAAACTCTTCCTAGAACTTCTAAGCCTCTAGATATTTATAATATTTTAGAATTCCTTATGACATTCTACCAATTTATGGCCACTCTATTTAAGAATAAAAATATTGCCATTGATTTTAGCAGTACTTAGTCCATTTATTTTAAAATTATTTCCAAAATGTTTTCTATCAAAAACCTTTAGGAATCTATGTAAATTTTTGTGTTTTTCTTTTTCTCATATCTCATTTTGAGTGCCAGCAATTGTGTGGGAGATGGAGTATGATTAAGAAAAAAAAATGTTCTCCAAATGAAGTACCAAAGGTGTACTAAGTTTAGTAAGACACTCAGCACCCCATCATTCACAGTGAATCACTATTGCATGTTATTTATTTATGTATTTATGTATTCATTTATTTGTATCTTTAAAGATTTTATTTATTTATTCATGAGAGGCAGAGACACAGGCAGAGGAAGAAGCAGGCTCCCTGCAGGGAACCTGGTGTGGAACTTGATCCCAGGACCCCAGGATCACACCCTGAGCAGCAGGCAGATGCTCAACTGCTGAGTCACCCAGGCATCCCATATATTATGTATTTAAGAATTAACTGTAAACACCTTGCTTTATGCTCTCTTCTTGATTTATCTTGTTATTGAACTCCTAAAATCAACTTTTTATAAGTAGTAAATTCCCAAGTAAATTTATACACTATTTCAGGAGGTTTTTTAAAGTCTAGAAATTATTATTGATGAAAGTATTATCTACCAAATTTTCTAATAAGTAACTATAGCACAAATATATGTACCAAATTATACTTAATAAAAAGAAAGCGGTTTGGCCAAAGTGAGAAGGTAGCTTTTTCCTATTCCCTTCTAAATAGTGGGTGTTCAAATAATATGAAATTTCTTCATTTTACAATAGCCAATACTAGACTATTGGACTCACAACAGGAGTACACAGTTTCACTAACAGGTATTTTAATTCTGATCCACTGCTCTGGTTCTTGACAAGGAATAGATTCTGAATATTATAGATCTTTTTTATCTACTGATATGCTAAGTATTCTAATAGAATACCAATTGTGAACTAAAAAAGTAGCCTCGTAAGTTTCTTAATAAATCATTCCATATTTAAGACTTCCACTGGCTATTGCCTTTATTGAAATTCATGTATATGTCCCTTTCTGGGAGAGTTCTTAGGACAGTTTATGGCAGTTAGTACCTAATAAGTGCAATTATCTTTTTCCTGGCATTGATGATGGTGCTGATGATTATACCCCACTACTCCTCTATGGATAGTATCAAGAATGAGGTAATGGTGAATCAGAGACGATGACTTGCTTAAGGTTATATAGTTCATAGCTACAAAATAAGGATTTCAAATTAGGCTCTCTGGTTCCTATTTTTTTAAGATTTTATTTTATTCATGAGAGACACACAGAGAGAGGCAGAGACATAGGCAGAGGGAGAAGCAGGCTCCATGCAGGAAGCCCAAAGTGGGGCTTGATCCCAGGACTCCAGGATCATAACCTGAGCCAAAGGCAGACGCTCAATCACTGAGCCACCCAGGCACCTCTATCTGATTTATATTATGTGACCACTCTGCCATATATTGTAACCACAGTTATTTTTCACTAAGCGCTTGCAGAATAAAGAAATAATTTCTGTCTTTAATTTTCAAATAAGGAAATGAAGTCCAGAGTGATGAATTAAACAATTAATTAAAGCATTTACTTTGTCTAAGCATTTATTTTGCACTCAGCTTTTCTAGGATTTGTAAGAGATACAGAAGAAAATATATACACATATACATACACACAGAAATATATATAAACATTGACTTAAAGATTAGATAGTAAGAAAAAATTAAGGCATATGAGGTAATTGAGTTAATTAAATTATGGCTTAACATGCTAGATACTTCAGTAAGGGAAAAAGTGTGACTTAACTGTAAAAGGCTTTGTGGAAAAAGAAGACAGTGGTCAATGAAATCCAAAGACTTTGAACAGAATAAATAAAATCTTGAGAATGCACTGGTGAAAATGGATCTAACTGAATCTTGCTTTCTGTGTCTGAGAAATACTCGAAAATATCATTGCTTAATTATAGCAAAATCATATCATACCAGATTATGAAAATGAGAAGAGATTATTAGATTTAATAAATTAAGTAGTGGTGTAAAATTGTGTACATAGGAGAACAATAGCAATGATTTATAAATGTTATTATGTCAACAGACCTCAAGTGAAATTTTTAAAAAAGGAATACTGAGGATAATAATGCATTCAACAAATATTTTTTTTTCATTAAACAAACATTTAAACCAATTCCAAGAGGAGAAATGGTTTATTGGGGGAAAGACAGTTACTTTTGATAAGAAAATTCAAATTAAGGTCATATTAATCAGAAGAGTGAGCATGTTTTGACCAGCATCTGGATAGAGTAACTATTCCATCAGGGTCAATATCCCTGGCAGAAATAGAAGTAGAACTCATACTAGTAAGTGTGATAAATTGTGAAGTGATGAATCTGCCTAGGGCTAGTTCTTTTTAACCAGGTTGTTCATTTTACTGAGCATAGCTCTATCACAAGTTAAAGAAGAATTTCTAGGAGTGGATGCTTAATGGTATATAATTCTCCATAATTTAAGGATTAGAATTTAGATGTGGCATGTAGCCACTGAATTCATTGGAAAGAATCTGAATACAAAGAATCTTAGAGACATTAAAGGTGGTATAAAATGAAAGAATAAAATGTTGATTCAGAGAACATCAACTTTTTTTTTCATTTTATAGAGCAAGGTGGTTAGAAAGAAATTAAGAAAAGGAGTAATTATATAGAAGCTACGATGAAAATAGAGATTTTGAATTTTTCATTTTGAGTAAGAACCTGTGAGAAGACTGCTATGAATCACTGATTCTTTGTCTTACACTACTGAAGATACATCAGGATATCGTTCTTCTCTGTCTGGAATATGATTCTTCTCCCTGGTTTTATTCAGCCATTCACTTTTCTAATACTCATTCTCCAGGAAGCAAGACTTTTAGATTCACAGAGACTAAGATTCTGAAAATTTTAATCTCTCAAGTAAGCCATTGGGACTGATTCTCTCTGAGAGCAGGGCCACTCCTACTTCAATGCTATGTTTCCTGGCCCATTTATCAACCAGTTAAAATTAAAGAACCATACAATGTCCATTGATTTAAGGAATGTTCTGCATCATGAAGGATAATGTGCCAGCCTCACAGGGTATAATCACCAAGCTGGTGTTTCTGCTGCATTTTCAAGAGGTCACCCCAATGTTCTTTCAGGATGGGAACTTCTGGATGATATAGCATCTGCTGGGACCAGTAATTCATAGTAATGTACCCACCGTAACATCACATTTTCCAGAGTAGACTTCTAAATCTGGGACATGTTATGCAAGCTCACTAGTAAATGAGGCTTCTGTGAGCCTCTGATAGTGATGCTAAGTGAAGTCTGTGGGCAAAGGGGCTAACTTATAACTTGAATACATGCTAAACACAATTAAGATGATATGCTATTTCTAGAATAGAAGGGATGCACTGTAATTAACTTGCCACCAAGATATTGATTGGTCTCCATAAGGCATCATGACATTGGCTTTTATTGCTGGTAGAACCAGATGTTCAGTAAGAATATTAGTTGATCAGCTTTGATGAAACAAGATCATTGCTGTTATACATACTCATATATGTAGGAAATACTTTAATAGAAAAATCATAATAAGTCAGCTTCAGGAGAATATATAGACTATAATTAAATATATGAATACTAAAACATAGAAAGTAATATATATATATATTATTTATATATTTATGTACATATTATTTATGTAAATATTTATTATTTATGTATATAAATATATACATAGGGGTCCCTGGGTGGCTCAGCAGTTTGGCGCCTGCCTTCGGCCCAGGGCGTGATCCTGGAGTCCCGGGATCAAGTCCTGCGTCCGAGTCCCTATATGGAGTCTGCTTCTCCCTCTGCCTGTGTCTCTGTCTCTAATGAATGAATAAATAAATAAATAAATAACCTTATACATATAGATTGTGTGTGTCTATATATATATAGTTAGTTGGATTGGTATATACAAATGTGTAGTAAAACAGTGAAATTCATGTAAGTTACATAAACTAAATGAGGTGGAGAGAGTAGAAAACAAACGTTGAGCAGAAAATTCCTATATATTGGTAACAGTATATTATACAATATGTACAATAAGTGCTTGGATGTTTTATATGTCATTATTCATACTATTTATTTGCAAAATATTTCATAATGTTTTAAAGAAATATTGCTTTATAAACTATCATTGCCAATTTAGATAGTTTTTTTGACCAGGTCTTTGTTCTCAGTGAACTTATTATTTTTATGTTTTTATTTTATTTATTTTTAAAAGATTTTTTACTCATTTACTTAGGAGAGAAAGAGGCAAGCAGACTTCCCACTCAGCAGGAAATTCATGTAGACCTTGATCCCAAGGCCCAGTGATCACAACCCAAGCTGAAGGCAAACACTTAACAGACTGAGCTAACCAGGTACCCTATTTTTATGTTTTTAATAATCGAGCCTTTTAGTAATATTAATGTATTAAATTTCTTTATTAATTAATTAATTAATTAATTAATTGAAATGAGTTTGGGGAGAAAGGCAGATAAAGTGAGTTATACATACGGAATGCTTTCTGCTTTACCTAAAGGCATCGAGTCCATCTCTAGAACCTTTTCAAGTGATGAGTAATTCTCCAGGTTTTTACTTTGCTGCGTTACACGAATTTTTGTAAATGGCTCGAAGTGGTCTTTGGATCAAGACATAGAAAGAGAGAGAGGCAGAGACACAGGAGGAGGGAGAAGTAGGCTCCATGCTGGGAGCCCGAGCGGGACTCGATCCTGGGACTCCAGGATCACGCCCTGGGCCAAAGGCAGGCGCCAAATAAATGTATATAAAGATTTTGCTGATCATAATATTGGAAAGTTTAAAATGTTCTAGGGGATCAATGAATATGCATGAATTAAATTAAAAAGTCATATCACCCAACACAGATATATTTGATAGTACTTTGAACTGAACATTTTGATGCATATTTGTTTTAATGTGATAAACCTGTAATAAATATTAAAAATAGAAAATACTTACCTTATTTTCTAAGCTTTAAGTTAAGATAATCTGCAAGACAAACAAAAATAAGAAGCTTAACAGAAAGATAATCCTTAGAATATAGTCTTTTTCATATATATGCTGATTTCTCATCTCATTCTGATTTATTTTTTCTGTGTGTACAGCACAAAAACAACTATATTTATCCCCTAAATATGTACCCCCCAAAATAAAAGAGAGTTGTTAAAATATAAATATGACTTTTTTCCTTAAAAAAATAACATGATTGAAACGTATCAAACTTTGAAGGAAAAACTCATGGTTGAGAATGAATACCAAGAAGTTCATCAAAAATAAGTAAGTAAATAAATAAATAAATAAATAAATAAATAAATAAATAACATACCCAGGGAAGTAGTCCCTTGTAAAGCTTTAAAAGATTGACTTAGACTTAGTGTGATTATTTGTCTGCATGTTAAACTTTTTACTCATTAATACATGTTTTAATATCAAGTTCAAGTCAATGAATACAAGAATCTCTGTAACTCCCACAATCTCCACTGTTCATCACTGAAATTTTTACAACCTGTTACCTATGTTTTCTGTATGGTACTCTGGTAAGACCTACTCAGTAAGAACAGGAGTAGAAGAGAGTCATTAGACATCATAATTGGTAAAATTTACTGAACTTCTGTCCCTTAGAACACAAATGGGAAAATATACACCTAGAACTGTAGTTTGAATTGTAACGTTTGCAGTGTATCAGTGATGAATAGTGTTGCCTTGTAGGGAATGGATTTGAAATAGAAATGCCTTAAAATATAGCTAAAGTTTTATGCAGGTATTCCGGAACTGGCTGTATGTCTCTGAGAACATGTCCCATAGATTTAATGAGGCTGAAACTAGCAGAAAGTTTAAAGCTTGTTTTTCAAAAAATTATTTTCCCTTAATCAGCCACTGTGTCTTGTCAGCCCCACTAGCAAATCCACTATCTATCTCTGCAGTGGCCTAGACTCAAGGTCAACTGATACGGTTCCAGCACATGATCAGGCCAATCCCTCCATTCCTTACAGGAGATAATGAGCCAAAGATATCATCCTGTTTATACCAGCTCTTAAAGAATGTCCATAGCCCCCTTTCCTTGCCCTAAGATAACCTCCCGATATCAGGGGCTAAGTTTTGCCTCGTTCTGCACTCCATTCCAAAGTGAACATGGGATTTATGTTATATTATGTCTGCTCGATGCAATGCTCTGTCTTTCCTTATGTATAGCCATCATAAATTTTCCCACTCTTTTCATTAATATGAATGTAATTCTGTACCCTAAATTTACCCTCTAAAAACCTCACTCCTTAATCTGGAACCTGGGACATGGTCTTTGGGCATTAGTCCACTGTATTCCCAGGCTGTCAGCCTCCTGTATAAAGCAAACTTTCCTTTTCAACCACTATTCTCTCTTGAGTTTTGAGTAATGGACAGACAAACCTGGGTTTCAATGACATCTCAACAATGTCACTAACAGGTGCCAAAAACCTTCTATATGTCAGTTCTCATTTTTGCACTTCAAGTCAAGAAGATTAATACTAGAGCACCAACCAGTAATTCCTAGTCATACACAGGAAAAACAAAAGACTGGAAAAAGGGAGGAATCTTCCACCTTTTCCTCAAAGATGAATCTGATTACTTTTTAAAGTTAATTAATTAATTAATTAGAGAGAGAGAGAGAGAGAGAGAGAGCATGAGCAAGGGTAGGGACAAAGAGGGAGGGAGAGGAACAAGCAGACTCAGGTGCAATATTGTGGGGCTCCAACTCATAATACTGAGACCATGATCGGTGCCCAAACCAAGTCAGACTTAACCAACTGAGCCATCCAAGTGCCACATGATGACCTTTATTATACATTTTAACTACTTGATTTTGCAAAGGGAAGCCAAGACATGAGGGTTCTTTTTATACTTGAATGTCTTCCTGCTTTTTTTTTAAAGATTTTATTTATTTATTCATGAGAGATGCAGAAGGAGAGAGCCAGAGGCACAGGCAGAGGTAGAAGAAGGCTCCATGCAGTAGGTGTGACGTGGGACTTGACCCGGGAACCCCAGAATCACGGCCTGAGCCAAAGGCAGACGCTTAACCGCTGAGCCACCCAGGCATCCCACATCTTCCTGTTTCTATCAATATATTCTTTTTATTGCTAAAGCAAAAGGAGAGAATGGATTTTTCAATAGCTAATTAGCAATCTCTGCCACATTTCCCACATAAAGAAAGTTTCAAATGCCCATAGATAAAAATTACTTGATAACTCTGGGAAGTAATATTTCAATTCACTAATTTATCTGAAAAATTCTTTTCAAACTTATTCATATTTTTTCATGTTTCTTGAATGAAAAAATGGAGATTTTAATAATACATAATGTATCATTCTATATATGTCATAATAAGAAATGGTCATTTTAGTTCAAATCAGAATAATAGGCCCTTGAATAATGAGCATGACCAATCTGAAATAACCTTTTATAAGATGATTTTATGTAATCAATAGTAATTTTAGGAAAATAATTGCATTCATGCCCCTTACAAGGAAATGTTAAATTTAGCTTTTAATATTTGGGTTTAATGTTGTTACCAAGAAAATAATATGAAAAGAGGGTATTTTCTTCAAAAAAAGTATAATTATTTAAATTATTATAATGGTATTTATTTTCATATTTTTATGTTTCAGATCTAAAATTGGCAAACTGAACCAAGAAGCATAATTACACTGCTTATATTTGGCAAGGTATGCTAACTTAGTTGTGTTAGACTTTTATAAAACTTATTTCATTAATGAAAGCTTTCATCATCATAAAACCTTTATGTATTTTCTATGCTCTTTAATTTTATTAGAACTTTCTCAATGTAAATACTAAACACTCTTTTTAAAACATGAAAATATTCGAATCAGCACTTTAAGCATGTATAATGCTTCTAAAGGTGAGGAACACACACAAAGCAGGCCTAGCCAATTATCACCGACTGTCACTTCCCTGTCCATCCCCTAGTCCACATCCAAGTGCCAATCCTATCTTTGTGACCTCACTCACCCTCACCACTGAGAAAACAGAAGTTTGGGATGTTTGGGAGAGCAGGAATTGATAAGAAAGAATGAGTGATGATAAAAGAATAGTAGAAGAGTAAAAGAAAGGAGAGAGGAAGAAAGAGAATGGAAAAAAGGGAAGTTTTAAGTCAAACATTAATTTTCCTCTATTTCAGTTCTCATTAATCTATTATATTATTTTATTAAGTTTTTATGATATCCTCAAGATTAATGAACTTTGTAATGAACAACAACTCAACTTTCCTTGCTGGAAAATGAAATCCAAACAAGAATGCCAATGTCAGAACATTTTTCTTTTTTCTTTTCAGAATAATACCACAGCCACTATTATCCATAAGTAAGTCAAGCACTTGGTGAGGCCGCCACTGAGTTATAGAGGATTAAACAATGAACAAAGCAATCTAAAATGCTGCTGCTATTAGCTTGCTTATTACTTAAAGAGGCAGTGGAAGAAAAGGAACAACTGAATGAGTAAGAGGCTGAATATTCATTTATTTGGCTGGATTCCTCTCTATGGTGTGATTGTGAAGTCA
The DNA here is from genome assembly GCF_905146905.1 of Nyctereutes procyonoides. Taxonomy (NCBI): domain Eukaryota; kingdom Metazoa; phylum Chordata; class Mammalia; order Carnivora; family Canidae; genus Nyctereutes; species Nyctereutes procyonoides. The sequence continues at coordinate 3,491,780 of NW_026575130.1, forward strand.
ACATCCATTCCCAAGGACATGTACAGAGCAGCTGCTCGAAGGCAGCTGGTTTCTGAACCTGCGGAGTTAATCTCAAAAATGTCCATTTTGCTTCCACTTTGATATAGCAATGAATTTTTCTACTATCATGATAACTGGTTAGTCATACACCCAAATCTACAGTTCTAATTTTTTTTCTCACTGTTTCTCACTTTTTAGTCATGGCTATTGCCATTTGATTTCAACTTTTAGCTGGTAATTTCAAGCATATTCTCATCTCTGCTTTTTCAGTATAGATGTTATGTGTAAAAGTCTGCTGCTTAAAGTAAGTCATTTACAGAAAATTAAATTGAAAAGTTCACAGAGAACCTATGCTTTTAAAAGCCTTGAAATTTCTCATGCTCTTGCCCTGCCTTGCTTTGGTCTTCATTTTGAATGAAATTTTTCTTCATGGTTTTTGATTATGCATTCTACTGTAATTCTCCTTCAATGCAGACCAATTTATTGACGTTAGGGACCGTTCATGTGAGGAATATAAAAAGAACATGTAGACTAATAGGAATTCTCAATATAATACGAAAAGCAAGTATATAAAAATCTATAAGAATAAAAATATTTCTTAAACACATCACAAGTTTAAGTGATGCTTTACTCTTAGTTTCTGCCAAAGAGTAGAAACATAGAAATTTATACCTGAGAGCTGTCATTTTACATTTGTTATTTTATATGGTAGTTATAAATATAAGTGCTGACCAGATTCAGATATTCAATGATATTCCATCAGGAGATTACTTTTTTTTGTATAGCCTTCAGCCTACTCTATTTGACAAAGCAGTCTTTTCCTCCCCCCCCCCCCACCAAGTTTGTTACGCTCATTGGTTGGACAGGGAAAGAATAATGACATTAGTATTTATAATCAACTAAACATAATAATTTTAAATAAATTTAGACTGTATTCTGTCAATGTATCTGACATTACAAGAGAATGAATATTATTTTTAAAAAGCATTAGAAAGTGAAAACAGCTCACATTCATCATACCTTGCTTACAGGGATTTTAGAAGAACCATTGTCTATCAGAGAAAAAAGCAACACAGCAAAATGACTTCTCAAGAAGTTTTAGGTACTGTCTGTTCTCAGTTGTTCAGATTTCTACAGCAATATCCTATCTGTAATTTTAAATGAAATTACTACTGCTACGACAAGCATATGGAAAAGCTTCTAGAGAAAACAAAAGCTTCCAGAGAAAACAAAAGGAACTGTTGTTTCTGCGAATGTTAGGAAGATAAAAATTTTGAAGTAAATCATACCTTATTTTGAGGGCATGAAAGGGTCATTTTAGTTATATAAACCCAATAATTTATATTATCTAGCAATGGGAAATATTTATAAGTTTTAATGACTCTATTGGATACTTAAAGAAATAAATTATTTATGTTTATTATATTCAGAAATTAGATTGAAGACAATACAATGCTTCGTATTAATTAAATAGTCTTTCTTCAACAAAGCACAGTGTAAAACAACCATTATTTTGTTAAGTCTAAGCATTTCTTTGTCTGGTTGCAGACCCTAGCATTCATTAAGTATTCTCATCTATACATATACTATGGCAGTGGTTCTCAACCTTGACTAAACATTAGAACCATTTGAGGAACTTTTAAAGATTTTGGTGCCAATTAAATCTCTATTTGGGGAGGAGTTACCCTTGGAGAAGTATTTGTAAAGCTTTCCAGGTGATTATAATGTGCAGTCAGCATGGAGAAGCACTGTACTAGAAAACATCCTAAGTGTGTCATAACCAAAGTTTCTGTTCTATCTCAGGATACTCGACATAGGCAAATTCACCTGCCAATTAAATCATCTGAGAATCCTAAAATGTGAGTGGTGGGGTAAAATGCATGAACTTTTTATTCTTGTGTTAATTTCACCTCCTTTCTGAAGATATTGCAAAAGACTCCAACTTTTAGTGCCTTTTTAACTTCTCTGAAATCTTAAGAATTTTATTTTCTTCAACAAGTATTTAATAAATTTAATGGAAATATACTATATAGCAAGTACTCTATTATTTCTTGCTTATTGTAATTTTTATACCCTGAAGTCTATTCATTAAATTAAATATCTAACATCTCCTGTAAGATTGTAATGACCTTTAAGACATAGACCAACATTATCCATCTCTGTAAAGCAGTTTAGTATAGTGGAATAGATAGACTTTGCTGTGAAACAATATGGAATATGGCATCAGACATGTATGGATAGGTATCCCAATTTTGCTATTGTGAAGTCTCAAATAAAGTAATTTCTATGAACCAGGGTTATCATGGCTATAAAATATAAGTGGTAACTTCATTGGAAAGCCATGAAAATTAAAGGAGATCTCAAATGTAAAGTACTTACCATAAAGCTGAGCAGGAAAGGCATGCATTTGTACATCCATCCATTTCTATAACAAATATTTGAGTGCTTGTTCTCTGCCACTTTTTTTAGATGCTAGGAACACTGAGTGAATCAAAATACTTTGCCCTAATGGTACTTAACTTCTCATGAGGGGACTCAGACAATAATAAAACAGATTTTTTAAAGAAAGTAAGGCAGAGTAAGGAAATGATAGTCACAAGGAATATTAGAATCAATAGGTTGGTTAGTGAAGGAGTTTTTGGAAACAGGACATTTGAGTAACTAAAAGGAAACACAGGAGAAACTGATGTCATCTTTGAGAAGACTTTCTTTTCAAGAAAGAAGGAAAAGATGGTATAATGGCCCTGATATTTGAATGAAATCCATGTTTTAAAGAGATAACAAAGAGTTCACCATGGCTTAGATGCATTTAGGGAGGCACAGAATGGTAAGAAATGAAAGTGAAAAGATCATCAAGAGAAAATTATATAAAATCACAATAAAAAATGTGTGGTAGGCAAGATGGTCCCCAAATATGTCCAAATTCTAACCCCCAGAATGTATGAATATTTTATGTTACATGGTACGGGACAATTAATATTTTAAATGGGATTAAGTTTGCTAACCAGTTGCCCTTAAAATAAGATTATCTTGATTTTGCTGAGTGGACCCAATACAATGACATGATCTCTAAATATGGAAGAGGAAGGCAGGTACAGTCAGTGTCAGAGTGATAAAGCATGGAAAAAGTCTGATAGACCATTGCTAGCTTTGGAGATGGAAGGAGGTTATAAGCCATGGAATATGAGTAGATTTTAGAAGCTACAAAAGTCAAACAGATTCTCCCTTAGAGCCTTCACAGGAAGCACAGCTCTTCTGATTCCTGGATTTTAGCACAGTGAAACACATTTCAGACTTATGAACTCTAAAACTTAACAACAAATATGTGCCATTTCAGGCTACTCAATTTGTGGTAATTTGTTGTAGCATCAATAGAGAATTAATACAGTATGATAAAGATGACTTTGGTGAGTCCAGAGAAGAGTCACCTAATCTGATTAACACTTTAAGAAAAGCATTCAGCTACTCTACGGAAAATAATGTAATGTGTAGGGATCAAGACTGAAAGCAGAGAAGTCAGTTGGATAGGTACTTTAATAGTTCAGATAAGAGATGATGGATGCTTGAACTTAATCTTTAGCTAATAGATTGATGCAAAGTATTTTAGCAATAAAGGAAGTAAAATAAACTCAAACTGTTTGCTTTTATCAGTAGAATGAATTGTGAAGTTATTTATAATTGAAGTTAATTTAAAGTGGGACTTTCTCTATTGTACATATACCACCTAATACCTTAGCAACAGAGTAAGCATTCAATAAATATTTAATAAAAACAATAAGAATACTGATGAAGATGATGATAATAATGGCAATGTAAATAGTGATGATCCAGGATGATACTGATGTTGAAAAAGGTAAGAGGCAAAACGAAACTTAATGGGCCGCTATTGAATGTTATAAATAAGCATATTAAATATCACTTTAATTTTTTCCCTAAATGTTTTTGCTGGAATTCTAGTGAGTTAGTGGCAGGGAGACAAAACAGAGCATAGCATGACCTACACATAGATTTTATTCCATACTGATGCTTAGGATTTTCTCTTAATTTGTTTTTATTTTTAACTTTATTATCATGTTACCTTTAGTCAAGTACTAAAAATTAATTTCTATGATTCTTTTTATATGGCTATTATGTCCCCATATCCTATAGAAGCCTTGTACATTTAAACCTTTTCAACATTTTATTACTGAAAGTATAGTTCATTAGGGTAGAACATTGCTTTCCCCTAGAATGACTCAATTTACCAAAATGTTCAATAAATTAAGTTTGGTTTACATTCTACAAGGATAATATCAAACAAGTTTATGAGAACAACACAGATCAAATTCAGGACCAAAGTTCAGACATTATTAAAAAAATTACTTTTGTATGAGATGATGCATTAATTTTAGGCATACCTTGTAAACATAATAAAATATTTAGTATTGTGCTTGTTAATATATTGCTAATTTTATTTCTAAGTTCATAATAAATTAGCATATTATAAAGCAAACACTTCATTACTTTTTCTTAAAGAATTACAGAGAAAAAATGATCAGATATGTAGGTATGTAGAATATAGATAATATATTCTTTTAGGTAATATTTGAATGTATGATGCTCATTTGTCTTCAATGTTTCAATTTCTATATTCATAACCATAAGATATTTTTTAAAATATGATATTTAGGATATTAAAAAAGGAATTCAATCAACAGACACACCATACTGAAAATAAAAATGGAAACAACATGCTGAACAAGTTGAATAACTGACTTCAATTTTGACTCACAGTTGAGTTTTTGAATTACAGTACCTAACTGTAACATTTTTACTTAGATTTACAACTATCCAGAGGTCACTTATTATTAGATATATTTACTTATTTTCTCACTATTAGTGAAATCTAAAAAGTAATGCATAACTAACCTCAAAACTGCATATGATTGAAATAAATTTAAATGATAGCAAACTATCACTTATAAATAAAGGAAAGCAAGCAAAACTGTCTGAACTTCTAAATGAGCTGGCATTTCTACTACTGAATAGTTTTATCCTGCAAAAATTTCATAAAACTCAGTGAAGAAATTTTTTAAAATGCTAAAAATAATTTGAATTCAAAAGAAAAATACTATATTAATTTGAAAATCTTACTGAAGTAACTATATATAGAAATTCAGAATCTAAATTATTGCATGTAATTGAATTTGCTCTTCATGCATGTATGTAGGAATATACAACAATTATGATACTGAAAAAATGGTGGAATATAATGTGATTATAATAGATACCCTATAGAAAACCCGTGTTTGGTTTTTTTGCTCGTTTGTTTTTTGATGATGTAGGATAGCAGTTGTCCAAGAGTGTACTTAGGCACATCATACTTTTTCCAATGATACACTCATCACAAAGTAAAGCCTAAACAGTATGGGAATGTCAAAAAACAGTCTTTAAGAATTTAGTATTATCTTTAGTGTATTAGTCTGCTCAGAGGGTCATTTAAAACACACACATACACACACACACACAGACTAGGTAGCTTAAACAACAGAAATTCATTTTTTCACAGTTCTGGAAGCTGGAAAGTCCAAGACAAGGTTTGAGCAGAGTTTGTTTCTTTGTGAGACCTCTCTTCCTGTCTTGCAGACAATCATCTTACAATGTTCTCTCATGGCTTTTCTTTGGTGAATGCATGTGGAGAGAGTACACATTCTTGAGGCTCTTCTTAGAATACTAATCCTATCTGATCAAAGCCCTGCCCTACCTCATTTAATGTTAATTGATTTCTTTCAGGTCCCATTTCCAAATGCAGTCATAATGGGAGTTAGGGCTTCAATATATGAATTTTAGGGAACACAATTCAGTCCAGATTTAGAAATATACCTTAATAATGGAAACTAACCTTCATGCAACACTAGATGCCAACCTTTTTCTAAGAGATTTACAGATATCATCATCTAATATTCCAACTCTATGGAATAGATATTATCATCATCATCATCTCTACTTATAAATGAGAAAAAAATGATCAAAAGATACTGAGAACCATGTCTAGGTTCGTGCAATCGGTACATGATAGAATTTGGAGCTAAAGTTGTCTAACTGAAGCTCTTTGTGATTCAAATCATTAATACTATCTCTAAGGGAAATACTGTTTAAAAAAAAAAGGAAAGAAAATATATTTAATTAGAATATTAATCAGGAGATTATTATATTTCTCAGGGCATGGAGAGTCTCAGATTTTAGTCATAATTAAAACATTTGAGTGATTTCAAAAATGATTCTAATATTAAAATTACAATGTGAATGTGATTAGGTATATCAACATCAAAAAATATTATGTGAAAAAGAATTTTAAATGTCAAAACTATACAAGACTCACTAAAAGTCTTTCAATTAAATATTACACTTTAATTATTCTTGCTATTTATCTAAATTTCTGCCATCTTACAAAAAGGTATATCATAATCCTACCTTGATTTCTGCATCTTAAAATCAGAAGTCTCTTTACTCACTGAATATAGGTACATGAATGTTAGAACACCTGTTTCCTAACAGCTTTCAATGAAATCTTGAACTGTGACTTGGTCTGGAGGATTCATGAATTTAGCTATGGTTATTAGTAAAGACATACAAGTGTATTGTATTTCTTTTGTGTTTTATGTCTTGTGTATTGCTTAAATGTTTTTATGAAGTATCTTTCTAAACCTTTTAATTTTCACTTATTTAAAGAGAGTTTCTTATAAAAACATAGTTGGTTCTTACTAGTTTATCCAATATAACATTGGCATGTTTGAACTATTAAATTTAAAATAATTATCAAAAAAAGAAAAAATAAAATAAAATAATTATCAATATAGTTGAACTAAATCTACCACCTGGTTAGATGTTTTCCACTTGCTACAGTTTTCCTTTGCCTCTTTCATTCCTCCTGTTTTTCAGTCTTCTGTCAGTTTGAGCATTTTTATGATTTTGTTTATCTCATATATTGATTAGCTATGTGTATATCTTCCTTAATTTCTCATGGTTTCCCAAGTTTTAATATTTACATTTAAAATAATCTGAGTATTCTGTCAAATAATATTACAATACTTCCCATTTGGCATAAAAACTTTATAACTACATTTTAAATTCCTATCTTCCATTTCTTGTGCCACTGTATTCATATATTTTATGTAGGTTATAAATACACACTACATTGTTCCTCATATTGCTTTAAACAGCTACTTTTTAGAGGAATAAAAATAAGGGGGAACAAGACGTTTAACCCTAATTTATTCCACACTTAATACTCTTTATTTCTTTCTGTAGTCCTATCTTTCTGACTGCCTTATATTCTTTCCAACTGTAGCAATTCTTTTAACATTTCTTATAGAGCAGGTCTTCAAAAGCCCCATTTTTGAGGAATATCTCTATTGAGCATAGAATTCTCAGTTGTTGGTTTTCTAATAAAAACACAACAAAATTAAAGAAAATGCATATCTTTTCTACTGATGCAGATATTAAATTAGGAGTTCACCTAAAAGGTATATACAGTCAATCCTCATCATTAGAGGATTCCTACTAGATACAACTGATTATCTGTAATACCAAAATCAATACTTATGGTGCTTTCACAGACATTTGCAGATAAGAACAGAGCCACAAAAAAATTAAGTCACCTTAATTTCATGTCCCAGCTGAGGTCGAACAAGGCAATGCTCTGCCTTCTTGCTTTGGTTCTCATAAAAAAATAATAATAAAAAAATTAAAACTAAATTAAAATTTAAAAAAAATAGCCAGAAAGTGAAAACAGTAGGGGGCAGTGCAGTGTAATGCAAGAAGCTCTCTTTTCTAGGGCCAGCTGGATGGGGTTTGCAATCCCAACTCTGGCACGTGTTTATGAGGTAGCCTCAGGCAAGTCACTTAACACAGGGAAATATTTTCTCTCCTGTAAAATAAATAGAATCTACCAGGATGAGTTATTTTTAAGATTTAGGATTATGATCTATGTGAAATATGTGTGGGTGCACATATATAGATAAAGATATACGTTTAGATAGATATATTTTTTCACCTAGGAGTAATGAATGGTTAAATGTTTGGTAATTCAGTGTGCGTAGCAACCTTATAGAACACAACCCTAGCAAATAAGGAGAACTGACTATGTCACTGTAAAAGCAAAAATGCATGACTTCAATATGGTAAGAAGACACATCTCTCTTAAATAAGACTTTACTTCACAGTCAAGAAAGGACTATAGACTTAGATAAGCAAGTACCTATGAGAAGTGAGAGCAGAGGGTACAGGGACTGTGAGAGAAGTTCACTTTATAGAAAGCCTGAGATACCAAATTGAGCTATTTGGATAGGATGTAATAGTTAATTCAGAAGTAGCAAAAAATTTTTGACTGAGCAAATAAGTGCTGCCATCAATCTTTGAAGATTATAAATCTGGAAACAACATAAAAATTATCTATCTGATAAATTCAAAAGAAAGAGATTGGAGAATCTGGTGACAGACCAAATAGATAGAAGAGATGAATCTTGGGGTCATTAACATAGAAAAACTGATAAATGATATGATTGGAGATGAAGCAGTGATAGGAGTCAAATTAATGCTAAAATTGTGACCCAGAATAATTCGAAAGAATAGTAATGATCTTGATAAAATTGTGAATTTAGAAAGCAGCACAGGATGAGGAGACAGATGTAAAGCATGACATCTGAACAGCTGGTGTTTTTCATTTTAAATGAAGGCAAAAGAAATACTATCAGGATGCACCAACACACAGCTGAATTCACCGAGGCATACATGTGGAAAACAGAGAAACAACAGTGGCAAACAAACCAAAATGATGCACAACCCAGCAAAGATGAATTGCTCTTTTTCAGCAATGACTTAGTTAGCAGAGGTTGCTAACCCTGCCAAATTACTGCTGGAGAAACTGAAATGTTCAAAAATAATTTTAGACAGCCAAGAAACTTCTGAGTAGCATATGGATATAATAGGAAAGAGATTTTTTTTTTCTCCTGATAAAGTCACAAGATGAGTAGTGTTGATTCATTGTAATGAAGCATCTGGATGTCAAATCAACTATTTCATCTTGCCTCTTCAGGCATGATTCTCATTCTTTCTGGGGAACTACAGTAAGTGGATCTGATTAGACTGGAGAGGCTCTTCTTTCCTCTAAGAAGAGTAACAGTTGAAGAGGGCATGCGCTGCCTATGTTCATGAAAAATTCCTCCCCTGGTTCTGTTGAGTTCCTCCCTGGACGGTGGATAAGATTTTCCCTTTAGGCCACTGTCTTACACAGGGTGTGCAAAGCCCTTGTCTTCCATCGGTTTGTGACAGGGAAGGGAATATGCTCATAAATGTCTTGCACTGTTACATGGCAGGTGGCCCAAAGGTAAAAGCAAGAGTGTTAACCACGTGAATGTTAGTTTAATCTCACAGTTCCTAATCCTTTCTCCCTAGCTCCAAGGCCCTCTGTAGTAGCCTTTTCCCTGATACTGAATATATCTCTTCCACCAGTAAATGCAAACATTCTACTTCACTCTTCCCACTCTCTTTCCAGGCACTTAAAGGTAAAATGTCTCTACAAGCCAGAATTTCTGTTAAACTAAAATGTATGTTTTCTTTGAGTCACTGTTTTTAATTTACTACGGTCAGGGAAAGAATATACAGTCTTTTTCTACCACAATTGCAGAGAACATTGTTTTTCACTCTTTTAGTTATGAATCAGTAAACCATGGATCTTAGCATAATCACAAAGCAAGAATTCAAAATGACAAACTCAAGAGACTATTATCAAATTACATAATAGATTTCACATATTTTCCCTGTGGGAAATAAAAGTTTATTTGATCTCAAATACATTTAGAATTCAAAAGTCCACAAAAGTATATGCAAAGATAGTGAACTAAGTATAAATGTTTATTATATAGACAGGCAATAATGCAACTCATGCCATTTTTAAAAATTATTCAGCTAACAATTATTGATTCCCTCTTATGTGCCAGGTACACTGGAGCATTCATATTTAAATTAGATATATTTCCTGCTTGCTTTGTGCTTACATCCTGGTGAAGGAGCTAGGTGTATTCCCCTCAGCTTTATTATGTAGAATTTGCATAAAGTAAACACAGACACATATATGTGTATATATGATATATATGTGTATATATCATATACATGAGTGTGTATATATATATGATATATAAGATTTTATTTATTTATTCATGAGAGACACACAGAGAGAGGCAGAGACATAAGCAGAGGGAGTAGCGGGCTCCCTCTGGGGAGCCTGATGCAGGACTCGATCCCAGGACTCCACGATCACACCCTGAGCCACATCCAGGCATCCCACAATATATATTTCTGTGTTTCACTTAACTTAATGTTTTTGTAATTACCCATGTCATGTTCATTAAGATTGTACTCTTAAAATGCTAAACATGATAGCATAGTTATGGATAGGATACTTCGTTAATTTAAGTTAATGGACATTTGAGTTCTATCAAATTTTGCTTATTAAAAACAATACTGTAATAAAATTTTTCTTATTCACAAATCATTTTTGGAGACATGTTTTTATTTTACTTCAGTGAATTTTGAAGAGTGAGATTGGAGGGTCACATGATAAGGGCATATTCAATCTTACAAAACACTGCCATTCTATTTTCCAAAAAGATTGTATCATTTTGCATTCCACCAGCTATGTAGGAGTTCCATTTGGTCCATATTTTTGCCCTCACTCCATATTCTTGATCTTTTTACTTTCAGTGATTCTAGTGAGATTGCAGTAAAATCTTACTGTGATTTAAATTTGCATCTTGAATCTCTAAATGCATATCTTCCATCAATTTCAGAAATTTCAATTATTATTTCCTCAAATATTTTTCAGCCACATTTTACTCTCCTTTCTCAGTGAGATTCTATTCATTGGTATATTCATCCCTCTTCAACTTCACTTTTTCCTGTATTATCTCCATTTGGCTGGTAAGACTGCTTACTGATTTGCTTGTATAAGATGATTTGATCTTCAGTTCCAAAATTACCACTTCTTTTTTTCTCATTTAATTTCTCTAAGAGTAATTACTTTTTTACTTGTCACAAGCATATTTTGTTTTATATCATTAATTATTTTAAAGGAAACACTTTTTTAAAAAATTTTAGTTTTTATTTAAATTCTAGTTAACATATGGTGTAATGTTGGTTTCAGGAGTAGAATTTAGTGATTGATCACTTTCATAAGCACCTGGTGCTCATTACAACAAGTGCCCTCCCTCCTTAATACCTATCACCCATTTAGTTCAGCTTCTGCCCACCTTCCCTCTACCCTGTTTGTTTTCTGTCTTTAAGACATAAGACAAATCTCATAAGAGATTTGCCTTCCTCCTTCTCTTTTCCCTTCCCCTATTTCATCTGTTTTGTTTTTTAAATTCCACATGAGTGAAATCATGTGGTATTTGATTTTGCCCTCTGCTTACTTTTCTTAGCATAATACCATCTAGCTCCAACCATCTCATTACAAATGACAAGATTTCATTCTTTTTGATGGCTGAGTAATATTACATTTTATATATATATATAATTTATATATAATTAATATAAATTATATATATATATTTTATAAATATAAAATAATTTATTCTTTATCCACTCATCAGTTGATAGAATTTGGGCTCTTTCCATAATTTGGCTATTGTTGATAATGCCACTATAAACATCCAGGTGCATGTACCCCTTCAAATCAGGATTTTTGTATCCTTTGGGTAAATACCTAGTAGCATAGTTCAAAAGTTCTATGTTTAACTTTTTGAGGAAACTCCATACAATATAGTACTAGCAAGTATATGGTGTATATTAGATCTCCTAAGCTTCTCATCTCATCTAACTGCAACTCTACACCCTTTGACCAACATCTCCCCATCCTCCTCCCATCCCATGCCCCGGCTCCTGGTAACCACCATTTTAGTCTCCACTTTCAAGAGTTTGAGTATTTTAGATTCCCATGCAGTGTCTGACTTATTTCACTTAACTAAGTCCTGTGGCTTCATTTGTATTGTTGCAAATGACAAGATTTCCTTCTTTTTTAAAGTTGAATAGCAATCCCATAGTTTATATACTGAAATTTCTTTATCCATTCATCTGTCAAAAAACAGGTTGTTTCAATATCTTGTCTAATGTAAATAATCTTGCAATAAACATGGAAGTGGAGATATCTCTTTGAAATACTGACTTCATTTCCTTTGGAGATACACCCAGAAGTAGATTGAGGTATCATATTTTTAATTTTTTTGAGGAACTTTGATTCTGTTTTCCATAATATCTGCACCAATTTACATTCCCACCAATAGTGTACAAGGATTCTGTTTTCTCTTCTTCCTCAACAACAGTTGTTACATTTTGTCTTTTCAGTAATAGCCAGCCATTCCTAGAAATGTCAGGAGATATTTCACTTCGCAGTCTTCAATTGTATTTCTCTGATGGTTAGTGATGCTGAGTACACTTTCATAAACCTGTTTGTCATTTCTATGTCTGCTTTTGAGAAATGTCTATCAATATTCTTTGTCCATTTTTAAAATTGGATTATCTGTTCTCTTGCTACTAGTTCAGATCCATACATTTTGGATGCTCTCCATTCATTTATTTTTGCTTTTGTTTTCTGTGTTTTTGGTGACATGACCAAAAAAATCATTACCAAAACCAATGTCAAGAACATTTTTTCCTAATAGTTTTACAGTTGAAGGTCTTATATTTAACTAAATCTATTTGAGTTAACTTTGTATGTGGTATGAGATGAGGGTCCATTTTATTCTTATGTACATAATATCTAGTTTTCCCAACAAAATGTGTCAAAAAGACAATCCTTTCCCTGTTGTATTTTCTTGGAACTTTTGTTGAAGACCAATTAGACCATAAATACGTAGATTTATTTCAGGGTTCTCTAATCTGTTCCATTGATCTATACATCTGTGTTTATGCCACTACTATACTGTTCTGATGATTATGCTTTTGCAATATATTTTGAAATCAGGAAGTCTGATAATTGCATGCGTGTTCTTATTCAAGATTAATAGAGTATTTGAAGTCTTTTGTGGCTCTCTATGAATTTTAAGATTGTTTCTTCTATTTATGTGAAAAAATATCATTGGAATTTTGATAGGGATGACATTGAATCTGTAGATAAGTTTGGTATTGCTTCATTTGTGTCTTCTTTAATTGATTTCATCAGTGTCATATAGTTCTCAGTGAACAAATCTTTTGCCTAATTGATTAAATTAATTTTAACTGTGTCATTATTTTTTATGCTATTGTAAATTAGACTGCTTATTTTAATTTATTTTTCAGACACTTGATTGTTAGTGTATAGAAACAGGATTGATTTTCATATATTGATTTTGTATCCTGCAATTTTACTGAATTTATTAGTTTTAATAGGTTTTGGTAGATTCTTTAGGTTTTCTATATATAAGATTATGTGATCAGCAAACAGAGACAATTTTACTTCTTCTTTTCGGATTTTGATGCCTTTTATTTCCTTGTCATGCCTAATTGCTCTGGCTAAGACTTCTAGTACTATACTGAATGAAAGTGATGGGATTAGGCATTCTTCTCTTATTTTTGATCTAGAGGAAAGGCTTTCAACTTTTTACTGTTGAATACAGTAGACTGGTCATATTTGGCTTTTATTATGTTGGGATACATTCCTTCTATATAAAATTTGTTGAGAGTCTTTATCATCTAAAGATGTTGAATTTTTAGGGATGCCTGGGTGGCTCAGCGGTTGAGCATATGTCTTTGGCTCAGGGCGTGATCCTGTGGTCCCCAGTTCAAATCCAGCATCAGGTTCCCTGTGAGGAGCCTGCTTCTCCCTCTGCCTATGTCTTTGCCTCTGTCTCTGTGTCTCTCATGAATAAATAATTATTTTTTTAAAGGATATTGTATTTTGCCCAATGTTTTTTCTGCCTCTATTGAGTTGAACATATGTTTTTCTTTCTTCATTTTGTTATGTGGTGTATCATATTTATTGAATTCAGTATGTGGAGGCATCTTTGAATCCCAGGAATAAATCTCATTTGATTATGGTGTATGGTCATTTTAATGTGTTGTTGAATTTGGTTTGCTAGAATTTTGTGGAAGATTATTGCATCTATATTTATCAGGGATATTGGCTTATAATTTACTTTCCTTGCAGTGTCCTTATCTGTCTTTGGTATAAAGGTAATGCTATCTAGCCATGTAAGTGAATTTAGAAGTATTCCGTCCTTTTCTTCTTCTTTTTTTTTTAATTTTTTATTTTAATCTGATATTGACAGTTCTTCTTCAAATGTTTGGTAACATTCACCAGTGAAGATATCTGGCCTTTGCTTTCATTTCCTGGGAGATTTTGGATTACTGATTCTATCTTCTTCCCCATTATTGGTCTGTTCAGATCTTCTATATCATCATGATTCAGTTGTATGTTTCTAAGAATTTTCCATTTCTTGTAGGTTATCCAATTTGTTCATAGTGATCTCTCATGATCCTTTTTATTTCTGTGGTATCAGCTGTAGTATCTCCTCTTCCAATTCTTATTTTATTATTTGTGTCATCTTTTTTCTTCTTATGGTCTAGTGGAAGATTTGTCAATTTTGTTTATCTTTCAAAATACCAGTTATTAGTTTCGATGATCACTTCTACTCTCTTTTTAGTCTCTATTTCATGTATTTCTGCTTTAATCTTTACTATATCCTTCCGTCTGCTAACTTTGGACTTCATTCATTCTCCTTTAGTTTCTTGAGATGTAAAGTTAGGTTGTTTTTTTGAGATTTTTCTTTTTTCTGGAGGTAGGCATTTCTGTAAACTATAAATTTACCTTTCAGAACTGCTGTATCCCATACATTTTGATATGCTGTGTTTCTATTTTAATTTGTCTCAAGATTTTTTTTTTTTAATTTCCTTTTTTGGAGGACAAAACTCAGTTCTGTGCTTTTTCCCAACCACACAAAGGATTGTGGGATGTAAGAGGATGCCTGTCCCGTTTCTCTGCTACTATTCCAGGGGATATGATTATATAGGCAGTTCAGTTCTTGGAATGAGTTAGTACAGAAACTGGCTTCACAGAGGGTATCCTAAAATGCTGAGAACAGGGCCACTTTTACTCGCTTTTCTTCTTAATAGAGGATACAAAACAAAACAAAATAATGAAGCTCTGTTCTGTCTCATCCCAATCTCCCAAGGCAGTGTTAGCTGTAAAGAAATGTGTTCCCTTTTCCTTTGTTCCTACTTGTCTCAGGGAAGCAGGTTCTGCAGGTCACTCAGCACTCAGTATAAGTTATAATAGAAGTTGATCCCATGGAGAATGGCCTGATAGGAAAGGAGCACACTCCAAAATCTCACTTTCCCCCACCAGAAGAGAAATCATAGGCAATCATCTCCCTTGGAGCAGAGCAAGTATGGAGAAGGGATTGTTGAGGATAAAGTGAAATCACTTTTCTTACCCATTTAAATGTAACTATTCTAGTAGAAGTCTAGAACTTCTACTTCTTAGCTGTATACTGAATTTTCCTTCAAGGTATTTTGGCACTAATATTATTGTTAGATTATTGTTTCTGTGGAGGAATGAGAGGTAGGGTTTCCTATTACCCCATCTTTCTGACATCACTCCCTTAAAGTCTATTTCTTGACCAAATATTTCAGTCTTTTTTCAGATACTTTGAATTGAGCTGCTTTGTCTCTGTTTGGCATATGCTTCCTTCATACTGGTCAAACATGTGAACAGACAGATTTCAGGGATCTTCTGCATGATACTTTTCAACCTGAGATCGCCCATCTACTTATCCAGCAGTTTTCCCAGATTTAGGTTTCTGGTTCTTTAAGCAAGAATGACTGTATATTTTCCAGCAATATCAATATCCTAGGTGCCATACTGGAATGTGGCTGGCAACAAGCTAAATGTTGTGAAAACAAAAACTCATTGCATATGAATCTGTTATTCTAAGTATATGTGCTCAAAAAGAATTTGCCTGCTTTGTTTCACTCTCTAGTTTTTCCAGGTAATGGCTTAATACCTCTAGATTTTATAGCTGGGTTCTGCAGAGGAATTAGTCCTATAGGAACTCAATACAAATGAAAGCATGTTGTGTTTTGACCATGTGGAGATTTTACTTTCTTTCTCAACCATACTGACTTCACTATACTATTTTTTTCAGTTCGGAGAAAATTTTAAAGAGCTTTAGGTATTCAAGAAGAATATCAGTAAGAGTAGTAAACCCTTTAGGAAAGAGAGAACATGCTATTTAATTTTGAATCCCTAGTGTTTAGTAGTGTCTGATAAATTGTAGTTTTGGAGAACCTTTAATTAATGGACAAACTTTTTAATCAGTCACTTTTTAATCAGTTTAATATTATTGCAGCACTAATTTACTGTGACAGCTTATAAGATGTAGATGTTTTCTCTCACACAATGTAATGCATAAGAATGACTTTGATGACATATCTAATGTGTATTCCAGGACAGACCAATTACAAAAGTTCTTCCAAGGAGAAGACACAAAACATTCATGATGAAATGCTACCAATATTATATATGTTTCTCTTTGAGAATTACAGAATAATTAAAATATTTCATGAAAAATTATTTTATAAATTAAGGAAATCTATTTCTTCTCACTGACTATCCCTTTACACTGCTTCGATTTGTATCATAGTGTTAATCTCCCAATGATATATAATGTGAGAGTCTCTATGAAATTAGCTTTGCTGTCTATCTCTTTAAGGATATAAACTCCATGACAGTAAATTCCATATATATATATATATATATATATATATATATATATATATTTTTTTTTTTTTTTTTTTTAACTGTCCTATCCCAAGCTCAAAAAAAGTGCTTGGCACTAAGGAGAAATAAATGAATAGCAGCATCCCTTGGGCATTCATTCAGAAAACTCTTATTAAATACTAATTAGATGTGAGACTTCATTGTAAGTTCTGGGTATAGAGAAAAGGATAAAATGCTGTATCTCTCATTATGAAATTTACATTTCGATAATTTCTGGAGAAATAAAGAGAGCAATTATAAAATATAAAAGAATATAAAATTACAGTAATTCATTGTCATCATATGTGGCTGAGTTGAAAACAGAATTGAACACAGAGTAGCTCGTCTGGCAGTAATTTAAATATATTCAGAAAACCAAATGGAGAAATATATTTACCTTCTAAATAAAATGAACAGTTCATTTTTCATGTCTCAGGATATTTTACTACTTTCTCTTACAGTCCATTAATTATATAAAATATTAAAAGGCAGTGCTTTTCTGCAAAATAAATTAAGAGACATTATGTTTCAATAGTTTTAAAACTCCATTTTTCTCATTTATTTTAATATAAATCCGTATAGGCAAGATAACCTTGTACTTATTGCCATGAAGAAAAAAAAAAGATTGGAGATTGGGGATGTGGTCACATAACAAATCTTTTAATACATAAACTACTATGTGGAATTTGTACTTTTTTTTTGATCCATAGCAGCAATCTTTTTCATGTATTTCATTGTCAAATTGTACTCTATAATATAGAGTTTAATTATTATAATTACTTTCATGAAAGAAAGAATACTTACAGAAAATCGTTTTTTGTGTGTTTTTTAAGAAATGAAGAGAAAAATCTTGAGTCTCCTCATTTGTTGCTAATTTAGCAAAGAGTCACCACATATGAATTTAATTAAGAGCTACTCATGCCTCATTTACCACTCAATGAGCTATAACAGGTTTGGAAGAGCTACTGCCAGTTTTCTGAGTTAATGCAATATTTAAATTAATGACATTCAAGGATAATATATGAAACTTCTAAATTGAGTTTATACAAAAAAAAAAAGTTACCTAGTATATGATTTTGTATTCAACAAGGCAAGGAAATTTATCTCTACATTGTCTTCTTTGAAGAAATACAAACTGAGATGCACACAAAGTAATGCAAATTCTATAATCTTATTGATTCATATGTTCCTATTTCTCATAAATGTCAAATATTGATTGTTTGAAGTGTTTTCCTGATAGTGTTCTTTGATGATCTTCCTTCTCCTAATGAATTTTCCATTAAACATTTATCTAAAATTATGCTGCTTTATAATCTTTACTCCTTTGTTGTAATAAACACTTGTAGTCTATATACACATATCTCATTCTAAACAAATTATATAACTTCTTTGTATTACTTTTTCACCTATAATAAGATGAAAAAATATATCTCAAATATATGATAATTAATATGGCAATACTTTAAATCATATTCAAATGTATAACTTTCATAGTCCTCTAGAGTTTAACAATGTGACTTTTATCTACCAAATAATCCTCAAATAATTTGAAACATGGGGACACCTGAGTGGCACAGAGGTTAAGTGTCCGACTCTGTTTTAGCTAAGGTCCTGATCTCAGCATCCTGGGACCAAGCCCCATGTGGGGGTCTGCACTCAATGTGGAGTCTGCTTAAGACTCTCCCTTTTGCTCTGCTCCTCCTCTCCCTCTGCCCCCCTGCACTCTCTCTCTCTCTCTGAAATAAATAAAGTCTTTAAAAAAAACTTGAAACATGAATTAAAATGCATAATAAATAATTTTTACAATAATTCTGTACCAATTATATCTTTTATCTAACCAAGATGGAAAAAACTGAACAGTCTAGCCCTATAAAAAGTTATTATATGATTCATGGCATTTTCAACTTTTTGAATTTTTGAGTGAAATGCCATACTTTTTTTCCAAAAAGGAAAACATTCAGAGAGCCAGTAAATTTTTGAGATGCACATCATCACATATAACACTTTTCTGTATCTATTTATTTATTTATTTTTAAAGATTTTATGTGTTTATTCATGACAGACACAGAGACAGAGAGAGAGAGAGAGAGAGAGAGAGAGAGAGGCAGAGACACAGGCAGAGGGATAAGCAGGCTCCATGCAGGGAGCCTGACATGGGGGGACTCGATCCTGGGTTTCCAGGATCATACCCTGGGCTGAAAGCAGCACTAAACCATTGAACCACTCAGGTTGCCGCTTTTCTATATTTATTAAAAACTTATTGCTTAACCTATAAGTCCAATATTCACTTTCTTTCTTATAAAGTAACTATATAATAATATCTGATTTTAAATATAATAAGCCAACATAGTCCTATTTCCTTGAGTTGAAACCTAATGTAGTATATTGAAAATTATTCATTATGTATTTAAAATAATAAAAACAAACTATAAAATCATATAGTCATTATTTAAACTATTTTAGAGTAAGTAGATAAGTTCAAATGAATTGTAAAATAAAAAAGATAAAATATTCATATCCATTAAACTCATCAGATTAGTAAAACAGAATAGTAGTTTTTGAGTGCTAGATACTCTTCAGGATACCTGGATTGTAGCACTTGCTATATAAAACTATGCTATTAAAGTTTGTAATGTTTGGATTCCACAATATTATCATTAATGGGGGGCCTGGGTGGCTCAGTCGGATAAGCAACTGTCTTCAACTCAGGTCATGATCTCAGGGTTCTGGGATCAAGCCCCAGGTTGGGCTCTGCTCAGTGGCGAGACTGCTTCTCCCTCTCTCTCTGTCTGCTACTCCCTCTGGTTGTGCTTGCTCTCCGTGTCAAATAAAATCCTTTAAAAAATAATAATAACCAGTGATAACACTTTGTGTTTCTTCATTTTAAATAGTTTTACTGTCCTATTCAATAATATAATCATTCTAAAAGGAAAGAATCATGTTTCATTATTTTGTTATACTTTTTACTGTTTATAAGCAGATCTGCCTATAATCAGACACCTTATAAGCACGTTATATTAGAAAACATATCAGAAATGAAGTTTCTGTGTCCTATTAAAAGAAATGTTTGTGTAATACTCAAATTTTGGAATTTACTTGTTATATTATTTCAAGGAGAAATATCATTTCAACTGAAAATTGTCCCAGTTATTCATCCAGTAAAATTTGATTCTGTGAGGAGCACAAAATTTCTCTGGGAGGGATACTATGACAGCATGCAGCAGAAGAAAACAATGATACTGCAAAGTTTCTCTTGTTTCCCATACTTCTGGATAAAACAAGCATATTTATGACTAGTTATTATTAAAAAATAATTTTACTAAAAGATGAGAATCATCTAAGAAGTTCTGAAAAAGCAATTTTAATAATCTAGGTAAGGTGAAATTTATTTTGAGTTGAATATAATACTGGAATTCGTGATGTTATAATATAAACTTAATTATATAAAATTAGTGTGCATATGTATGAAGTAAATGTTTGACAGCTGACAAAATGTGATGCTTATTTTAAAATTGGTGATGAATGTGATCAAATTGCTATCCTGTGATGTAATTCTTCTATTTCCCAAGAATCTTTAATGATTAGGTAAATTAAGCACTTTGAGGTATGACAGAGATGGTTTTGCTGTTACACATGCTTTACAATCTGTGATAATTATATTATTTTGAAATTAATTTCACACAGATAATACAAGTTTGTATTTGTATTTAGATAAATATTTCATGCCAAAAAAAGGCCTCAATTTGTTATTTTTAGTTCAATTTGAGGTAGAAACTATAGGGCTGAAGTGCTAAGCTATTCTTTTCTGTTTTTGTTTCCTCTCTTTTTTTTTCTAGTTGTATAAGTGTGCATTTGCCTCTGTTTTTCTGTCTATTGGTTTCTACAAGACACTTACACCAGTCAAAACTGAATATTAAAAATCTTGATAAAATCATAGATATTACAGAGCATCTTACTTTTTCCCACCTAAATGTTTGTTAGCAAACATGAACTATCTGAAATAATGATAAAATATTAAATGGTAATCATATTACCATAAATACTAAGAATTGAAAAGAATAAAAAAAGACCCTATTAATTCAACAGGACTTTTAATCTTGATATCCTATGCCATTTCTGATTAATATATTTATTTTATTACAAATCAATAAACCATTTGTTTTTCTGCTCAGGTATGGAAATCAACTATGATAAAAGGCCATTAAGTCTTTATTTTAGAAATATGTCCTCAGCAGGTACATATTTATTTTAGAAAAATATTATCTGTGCTTAAACAATTCTCATTGTCTATTCAACCAATACACATTTAAGATATAAATATAAATTTCTGTTTGTATACTTTTTTTTCTAATACCATTTTTTCTTTATGATATATTCTTTTCAAATGTATTTTTCATGACATTTCTAATATATATTTTTTCTATCCAGGGGTTTTGCATTTTATGTTTACTTCCTGTTGCAAGTATTAGGATGAACTAACATAAGTTCTAAAATGTATTTTTAATAATTATTATAGTATTAATTTAAAGGATTTCTTAATTATTCCACATAGGATTTTAACATATTTTATTCCTTTTATTGGCAGAGGCATAAGAAGACAGAGGAAGGGATTGTGAAAAGAGGGATGTTCCTATTTTTATACTTATTTAGCTTTCTCCTGTGATTTAAAGTGGTTTTCTCAAGGGCAGCCCCAAGGGCCTAGTGGTTTAGTGCCACCTTCAGCCCAGGGCGTGATCCTGGACACCTGGAATCAAGTCTCATGTCAGGCTCCCTGCATGGAGCCTGCTTCTCCCTCTGCCTATGTCTCTGCCTCTCTCTCCCTCTCTCTCTCTCTGTATCTCTCATGAATAAATAAATAAAATCTTTAAAAATAAATCAATAAAATGGTTTTCTCAAATACTTTAAAATATGAGAAAAATTGTAATTATTTCTTTAAAATCACTGTCATTTACTTTTTTAAAAAGACATATACATAGACTCACATGGAATTATAATATGTCAAGGACAAAAAATCAACAATATCTAAGAGTAAACCATTTATTTTAAAGAAGCTTTCAGACAGAAGGAACACATACACATATCTGTTACTCCACTCATCTGCCTACTGTAATGTAATTTAGAGATTGCTCTTTATCACTTATTGCCTCCTTTCTTCTATAAAAAATACCCTTCTTTCATATGCTTCCCTCCCTATTGTGTTGTAGCAGTCACTCAGAGAAATTCTACGTAACTCTAGGTTCTAGGAGGACTCACTGTCTCTAATAGGGCATATCATCACCCTACTCACTGTGATTATTCTAGGGATGGGCATGTGAATCATTTTGAGCTAAAAAGAAAAACTTCTGAAGAAGGCTTAGTACTAAAACAATGTGATTTTCTTCAACCATAGGAGATGAAGCACAGACATTCTATATTTCTCTAAATGAGATAAGATGTCTGTTCTTACTGAGAAGGATGACTCAGAGTTGAAGCACACAGATTAGGTTTACTGTCAGGAAATGGAGCAGGAATGCTGATGAAATCATTAACTTTTTGATTAAAGGGTACTTGAAGTGAGAAGTATTCCAAACTCCTTTCACAAAGGAAGTCTAAACCAAAAGTCTTACTTTAGCCAATTAATGCCTCCATTATTTTTCTTTTTTTTTCATTATTTTTCTTTAACTAATGTGTGTCTTTCTAATTGAAAATAGCAAGCATACATAAGAAGTGAAAGATGATGACATTATCATTAGACTTATCATAATAGACACGAGAATATAGTAAAATCCTGGGTGATAGATAAGTGTTGGGAAGAAGTAAAAAAATAATTATAATCAAAGGACTCTTTATAGCCATGATGACCTTCATCTATTAAGAACAAAGAATAAGGGCAGCCCGGGTGGCCCAGCGGTTTAGCACCGCCTTCAGCCCAGGGCCTGATCCTGGAGACCTGAGATCGAGTCCCACATGGGGCTCCCTGCATGGAGCCTGCTTCTCCCTGTGCCTGTGTTTCTGCCTCTCTCTCTCTCTCTCTCTCTCTTTGTGTCTCTCATGAATAAATAAATAAAATCTTTAAAAAAAGAACAGAGAATAAGATTGTCAGGATGCAAGTGTTCAGTTGGTATACTTCCTATGTATAATGTCTGAGGTCAATAGCTGGTGAACTATTCTGCCACAATTATTGAACTAGAAAAAATATCAATGAATGATAATTTACAGCAGAAGAGATGAATCTTGATATTTACATAGTTAAATGAATTATTATAATGTTTCTGAAGATTCAACAAGAAGAGAGATATTGTCAAGTCAGAAACTGTGAAGTGTCTTATCACAAACTGTCTTGTGCAAGACACTTGCCATAATTTTTATATATTTGGACAGAACACAAAACTCTGGGTCAGATCCACAGACACAAAATAGCCTCCAGAGCAAAACCTAGTATCAATTCTCCATGCCCCAATTCCCACAAAGTGACATGATGAGAGCCAGACATACCTGTGCACCTGTGCATGTGGCAGGTTGTCCCACAGGAAAGAGCAAAATTATGAGATTCAGAACTTCAGTGGGATAGCTAACACATCTGTTCACCATCCCTTTCAGAAAGACTCAAGCAAATCTTTGGGGAAGGGTGGAGAAGTTGAGATATATATATATATATATATATATATATTGAAATATGGTGGACATACAATATTATACCAGTTTCAGGTGTATAACGTAATGATCTGTCAATTCTATACTTTACACAGTGCTCACCACAGTAAGTACCATCTGTCACCATACATTATTGGCTATCTTCCCTGTGTTGAACTTTTCCTCACTGTGACTTATATTATAAATGAAAATTGTATTTCTTAGTCCTTTTCATCTATTTCACTCATCCTCCCCAAATCCTCAAGGTGTCTCTTTGTAATATTATCAAAGGTAGGCAAATATCTCTGAGGGAGAGGAAGAAGACTTTATTATTTTGGAATATCTCGAGGAGTCTCCATCTTTTAGGAGATAATACGTCTGGCTTTAAGGCACATTTGCTGTTCACTCTTTCCCTTTCCTTGGAAACTCCAGATTATACAGGAATGCAAGAAATCCATGGAAAAAAGTCTCTTAACATATTTTATCATATGCTATGTGATAAAATATACATAGTTTAAATTATCTCAGCAAAACATAGGAATTCATGGTAGGGAAGAGGATAAAGTAACAGGAGAAAAAACTATTCTAAGGATTCATCTTGGGAGGAGGGGAAGAGAAATAAAAAAAGCTGTCTCTGGGAAATATACTTTTTTTCACTTTTATACTTTATATTACAACATGTAACTCTAAGTTTATGATTGCTAGGAATGGGAAAATAATGATACAAACTATTGAACATCTTAGTAGAATGTCCAAAATGAGAATGGGAAAGATAAAAAACTTGACACATTTAGCAGACATGAAATTAGGAAAAGACAATATTAATAATGATATTGAGTTAGCATATGATTAAAAGTTAATTGATAAATATCCATTTCCATAAGACAACGTCAGTTAAATATGAACAACATCCTGCCAAACAATGTGTTATTTATATTCTAATAAAATAAAATGTATTCCAGTATTATAAAAAGATATAAACAAATTGTGCCTGAAAACATTAATATCAAAGTAGAAATTAAGACTAAAGGGGTCATGAAGTAAGGAAAGACATAAAATTACAATGATTATATAAAAACAAATAACAACAAAATAGAGAAACCAAAATTCATTTAAGTACAAAATAGGAGGGATACCTGGGTGGCTCAGCAGTTGAGCATCTGCCTGTGGCTCAGGGCATGATCCCTGGGTCCCGGAATGGAGTCCCACAACAGGCTTCCTGTGTGGAGCCTGTTTCTCTCTCTGCCTGTGTCTCTGCCTCTCTCTGTGTGCCTCTCATGAATAAATAAATACAATCTTTAATAAAAAAAAAAGAACAAAATATCATTAGATTAGTAGGGAATCAAATGAAGTAGAACAAATTGAAATATCTTTATCCTTTTATTCAACCAACATGATGCTTTCCATATGTCTTTGAAATAGTATCTAAATTTGCACTGGAGGGCCACTGGGGTGGCTCAGTGGTTTAGCACTGCCCTCAGCCCAGGGTGTGATCCTGGAGACTGGCGATCATCGTGTCCCATGTCAGGCTCCCTGAATGAAATCTTTTAAAAAATAAATAAATAAAAATAAATAAATTTGCACTAGAGACTAAAAGCCAAATTTTATTATTATACATCAATAACATAATGTTACATATAAATAATAAAGATATTCCAGATCCTTGATTAGTTTTAGATTAAGAATATTTTTAAGAAAATAAAAACTGAAATCATATGTTAATTAGGAATAATGAGAACATTTATTCCTAAAAAGAAATACAAACAAATTATATATTATCTATGAATGATAAGAATGAGAACTTTTTTTTAACATTTTATTATTTATTCATGAGAGACACAGAGAGAGAGGCAGAGACATAAGCAGAGGGAGGAGAAACAGGCTTCATGCAAGGAGACTGATGTGGGACTTGATCCTGGGACTCTGGGATCACAACCTGAGCCAAAGGCAGACACTCAACCACTGAGCCACCCAGGCATCCTGAGAATACTTATTTCTGATATATATGTATATAATCATATATAGTTAAAATAAATGCAGATAATTGTATTTATTTAAAAATATGACTAAATGTTAATAAAATAAGTTCAATTTAATAAATTAGAAATATGAAACTAAATAATAAGCATTTAGAAAGAACTTAATGAGGCCTCTGGGTGGCTCAGTCTGTTAAGTGTCTGATTTAAGCCTGGGTTGTGATCTCAGGGTCCTATGATGAACCCTGTGGTGGACTCCATGCTCAGCGAGCAGTTTCTCTGTCCTTTTCTCTTTGCCTCTGCCCCTCTCCCTGCTTATGTTCCCTCTCTCTCTCTCAAATAAATAAATAAAATATTTTCTTTTAAAGAACTTAATATAATAAGATTAAATGAATAGATTGGAATCTTCTGAATAGTGAGATTAATCAATAAATATAAAAGTGGATTTTTTTCTTTTTTTTTTAAGATTTTATTTATTTATGAGAGAGACAGAGAGAAGAAAGGCAGAAACACAGGCAGAGGGAGAAGCAAGCTCCTTGTGGGGAACCTTATATGGGACTCGATCCCAGGACCCTGAGATCACAACCTGAGCCAAAGGCAGACACTCAACCACTGAGCCACCAAGGCATCCCTAAAAGTGTTTTTTTGTTTGTTTGTTTGTTTTGTTTTTTCAAAATAGAGTCATAAGGGTCATAATAACTCTGGAAAGAAGCAAAATTGACAGGGTTTTTTTAAGGCTAAGTATAGAAGAATACGTATCTTTTCTTATCTTACACTGGGATGAATTAATTCATACCCAGTTTTCATGAGAGCTGGAAAATTCATTCAGCCTATCCCAGCTATTTATTCATGAGAGACACACAGAGAGAGAGAGGCAGAGACATAGGCAAAGGGAGAAGCAAGATCCATGCAGGGAGCCTAATGTGGGACTCAATCTCAGGACTCCGGAATTATGCCCTGAGCCAAAGGCAGATGCCCAACCACTGAGTCATTCAGGCATTCCTCATTTTCTCTAATTGTACTTATATACTTGCATGCTGATTTAAGGATCCTTAAAATACCATGTATAGTATGTATAAATGAGGCTTTTATATTCCTGATTTGCTAACTGTAAATGATATATGGTTTATATAATCTTTACTAGTATAGTTGGAAGAACACTTTGGTTTTTAATGTTCATGCATTTCAAGAGCCAGTTCCTCCAATCAATAAGGTGAACATTTAACAATTAAAGAAATGCTATTTAAATGCACATAACCTTGTGGAAATTGTTCACAATCACTCTAATAAACTGAAATTCTGACCACTTTTTATTATTCTCATTTTAAAAACAACATTTACAGTGCAGGGAGTAGGACTTCACCTAGAGAGCCACTTCCTGAGGTGCCCCATCTACATCCCAATTTTTCCTTTTCAGCCTAAGATCTCAATGTAATCGTTCTCCAAGGAAACTCCTGTTTCCTCAAGACTTACACATTTTTTTTTCTATTCAGAGTGCCAAACAGCTAGGTATCAAGTTGGTCAAGTGGGGCAATATGTCAATTAAAAAAAAAAAAAGTAACAAGCAACAATTCATGTACTACAACAGTGTAAGCAAGAGACAGAAATTAAGGGGCCAACTAACTACTCTTCAATCCCCGCATCACTACCCTCCCCCACTCCCCACCCTACCTCCACCATAGGATGGCACCAGGACTGCATCAGGTGGTTGTACCACAGATATGGGTAATCTCACTGCCAAGGAGGTCCAAAGGATAATTGCCTCTTTATGGATATGTGGGCCAGATCTATTGATCTGAGAGGAAAAGGGACTAAGGGTAGAAGGGTAGTGAGTCAGAGTATCTTAAACCCCTATGCAATGTCCCTGATAAGCAAGCCTCTGACTAGAGAGACAGGACTGGCTAGCCTGAGGGCAAGGAGAAGAGATTGAGACCTTGACTCTAATTCCCTGCAGAAAACTACAGGGCACTGGAAATGCACCAAATCTGGTGTGAGGAGAGCATCATTGCCCAGGGGGGTGTCAGGTAAAATCTTGTGTTTGCCAATGGTTCAAGCCTGAAATATCACACATAGGATTTCTGTCATGGAGCCAGTCTGCTTACATAGCACCTATACTAGAATTCTCTTAAATCATACGGATGTGATCAACCAGAATTTATTCTACGATTCATTCATTTATATCCTTCTTGGTCTTCACAGTAGAAACATATATTGGTAAAAACTTTCATTGTTTATCCACATTTGGTTCTCCATCCTTTCCAGACATACTAGAGGATTACACTTCCTTGTCCTCTGGAAGTTAGACAGAACCATGTATTGTGGAGGCCAAGAAAATTAAGGTCATTCCACTTTAAGTTCAGCATTAACACAAGTACAGCCATCCCAGGCCCCTGGGAATAAGAGCTGAAATTTACATGACTTCAGTTACAGGAAAAAAACAGTTTACAGCTTAAAGTCCTAGAAAGCCCCATATTAGAATGAGAACAGAGCCCAAGCCAAGGGGCAGGAAGCCCCATATTAGAATGAGAACAGAGCTCAATGCCTTTGAAAGCCCCATATCAGAATGTAAACAGAACTTGAGAAATTCCTCCCCCCCCCCCCTTCGGGAGGTCCTCTAGGCCAGTCCAAAAACCTAAGCTGTAACCCACTTCGGGGTCCAAGTCCCTGCTCCACTGTGTCGGGTATACTTGGACCCAAGCTCGAGCTTGTAAATAAACCTTCGTGTGTGTTTGCATCAGTGTTGGCTCCTTGGTGGTTTCTCGGATACATAATCTTGGGCACAACAGTATGATTACAGAAAAGTAATGGGTACCAGTTCTAGACAAAAATCTTTAATTGTCAGTGAAAATTATTTAATGTTATCATCCCTGGTAAGAGATAAAGAAGACTGAACAAAGTATACAATTTTAAATTAATAAGATATAAATTTGAAGACGATATATCATTTTTATTTTATAATATGCCTTTTAATAAGAAATATGTCCAGGGAGTTATCAAAACAAAATAATGATGATGATGATAATGATATATTTTTAAAATACATTTATATTCATTTCAGCAAAATTAACCATGAACAGATAAATCAACTTAGTTCAGTTAATTTGACTAAAGATCTTTAACTGAAATAGATCCATACATAGTATTAATATCTTCTAATTACTAGAATAAATTTTGTAATAAATTCAATTCTTTTTTTATAAATTCAATTCTTGAATGAATCTATAGGACATAAAAGTAATTTGAATCAAAATATATTTTGACACTATAGAAAATAGCATCAAAATTAAATACAATAATGAAACTTAAGATTATTTTTTAAAAAAATTTTATTACTTAAATCTGCATTAAACATAACAAAAGTAGAAAAGAATTTGGTACTCCCATGTTCTAGGCACAGGTGTTTTTGTATGTCTATTTTATATATTGCTAAGGAAAATTATTTCAGGATGTCTGCTAGGAAAATGTTCTAACTACTATATTAGAGAAAATGTAAGAAAGGAAAGGTATGATATTAAAAAGATTTTTTTAACATCTAAAGACAAAATGAATGTTAAATTACAATTACTGAATCAAAAAAAGAAATTATAACTTTCTTTTCAACCTCATTACCTCTTACAAATTAATAATTCTATTCATACATTTTATAACATAAATAAATAACAACTTATGTAAAAAAAATCTAGAAATATTTTTATGCATAAAAAGCAGGCCTACTAACAAGAATTCTTTCCCATTGGGTATTTATTGTTTATAAGGGGCAAACAAAACTGAAGTAAAAGCAAAAAAAGACTTATGAAAGTGTATTTTTCCCCAGGGCATCATTATGCAAAAAACATAATAATAGAAATATTCCTAGTATAAACTTAGGTCATTTTCTAATCCTCACCAAAGGACAATTTTGAAGACTTTCAACACTGGAAAATGTTGGAAGTACAAGTGAAAACAAAAACATCATTGAATTTAATTTTTTTAACCCAATCTGAATGAAAACTAACTTGGAGTTTTTTAGACTATATTATTTGTACCAGAGAGAGAGAGAGAGAGAGAGAGAGAGATTAATTCTGTCTTTGTCCTCTTCTTTACATATTATTTTTAATATATTTTGTGGATTAATTTGTTGAATATTGTTTATGTTGTTATTAATTTGAACAAAATAAACTAAAAGAATGTGACAGGCGTTCCAACAGAAAGACAAAGATATCCATTTCCACATGAAGAGCATTGATATTGAAAGTGGAAACCATGATGAGAAGTATCAACAGCAGATGTTCGTGAAATATCTCTGACACATGGTAATCACTAATGACAAAAGAGCTCTGCAATAATAAGACAATTCTACATGTCAGTATATCAAGAAATCTCCTGTAAGATGTTTATCAAGAAAGAAAATGTCCTGCAATAGGTTTGTTGAAAAAATCCCAGCATGTGTTAGGTCCCTAAACAGAGTGTGATCATTTATAAATGAAATAAATATTTACAAATAAAATACTGTGACTCTTTCCTAGCATTCCACTATTTAAAGTACTTATTTTTTTAAATCTTATTTTAATTGTAAAGTTCAAAGATACACTTTCTCCTCTCCTATCTGAGTATTCCCAAGTCTCTTATCCTATAGTGTCACAGTTCCTACATCCCTAGAGGCCACCAGGCAATTCTTACACAGACCTGTAGAGGTGCTTTTTAAAGGAAACACATTTTGATGTGTTAAGGAAACAAAGAGGCATTTTCTTTTTGCTTCCTTTAGTGTAGCTCTCTTAAAGGGTCAAACCTCTCAAAATTTTTGAGAGTATGATGCCAGTGTGCTGGATAAATGAATGATCTGATGACTTTCCATAATCACTCAGCTTTCATGATTCCTCTGTACAATAAATGCCAATTTTTTGACATGAGGATTTCCCCAACAACTGAAGACAGAGATTTGAGTACATCTCAGAAAATGGACTAGATTTTGTTCTACTTAGTATAATGAACAATGAGGTTCCATTAGAAAAATAGTTTAGAATAATCAATATAAGAAAACTTCCATTGTGGAGGCCGAGAAAAATCAAGGCCATTCCACCTCAAGTTTAGGGTTAGCACAAGTGCAGCCATCCCAGGCCCCTGTGAACAAGAGCTGAAATTTACATTACTTCAATTACAGGAAGAAAACAGCTTACAGCTTAACGTCCTAGAAAATCCCATATTAGAATGAGAACAGAGCTCAATGCCCTTGAAAGCCCCATATCAAAATGTAAAGAGAACTTGAGAAATTCCTCCACCCCTTCTGAAAATCCCCTAGACCAGCCCTTAAAACTAAGCTAAAACACACCTTGGGGTCCAAGTCCCTGCTCCGCTGTGTCGGGTACACTTGGACCTAAGCTCGAGCTTGTAAATAAACCCTCCTATGTTTGCATCGGTGCCAGCTCCTTGGTGGTTTCTCGGATTCGCAATCTTGGGCACAACACCATTCAAAGGATATATCAAAGGTATTTGTGCATTATGGTCCAGCTAAGACTGAATAATGTAAAATTACAGGAAAACTTGGAGTTTTAAATGAAATCCAACTCATTCCAACACCTCTAAAAGGAGCCAGACTATTCAAATAAATGGAAGTAGTATCTCATAAAAAAGTCAAGCATAAACATAACTCTTCTACTCTGACAATCCTCTGCCTATTGTTTAAAATACTTCCAAATTCTAACTTCTCAGTTTCTCTCTTTTTTTCCAAACCCTATTTAGCGATGTACTTCTAGCCTAAAATTTCTTTAGGTTGACTTAACTTGTGATTTTAGAGTTAGGCCCAAATACAGGTTAAAGACATCGCCTTTCAGACTGCCAAGTCTGCTCCTGACTTTTGATAGCAGTTACAAGTTTAAGGACCGAGGGTCACCCTCATTTCAATTAAAATTGTCACTTTGGTTCAGCTAAGTACTAATTCAGGGGTCTTCATAGACTCCTTCAGTTTCAGTAATCCCCTATAATGTCTCACTGAACTCAGAAAAGCACTATATTTACAATAACGGTTTTATAATAGCAAAATGATTAAAATTACTATCAGTCAAACAGAAAAACATAGGATAAAGACTTCATATTCTTCAGCATCCAAGCATGACAATTCTCAAAGAGTGTCGCCAACCAGGGAAGCTCACTCTTTGCTTAGGTATAATTGGTTGAATCTTTGCCCCTGTGGTTGCACTCATCTCCAGGTCCTTCTACCCCAAAAGTAGAGCTGATATCACGTGGCTCAAAATCCCACAACCTCCGATTACAACCATGTAATCAACCAACAGTATTGGTCTTTTTGACTTGAACAGTCATTGTTTTAGCATAAACTATCAACTGGCCCACCAGGAGTCACCTCATTATCTGTTAAGTGTGGCCTGAGGGACTCACCATGAATATCAAAGACTCCTATCCTCTGGGAAATTCCAAAGATTTAGAACAATTACGTTCTCAGAGCTGAGACCAAGGCCAGACTTCTCTTTGAGTAAAGTTAATTCTTCACTACACAATGATGCATTATGGTCCATGTTCTCTGACTTGGTCTTTGCATGCTCTTTAGTGTCTAATTTTGTTTTCTTTTCTTTTCTTGGTAAGGTGACAGTGGGTTAGGAACAGTCTTGATCAGTATAATCAGCCAGGTCCATATCCTCTCTGGCTTAGCCTTAGGGAGAGGAGGGAACTATTGCCTTCTCTGTTTTTCATTTTTACTAGATTAAATTTTATGACATTTCCATTTCTTTTTTTTTTTTTTTTAAGATTTTGTTTATTTATTTGGGGGTGTGGGAGAAGGACAGGGAAAGAAAATCCCGAGCAGATTCCATGCAGAGCCCCATGCAGGGCTCTATCTCACTACCCTGAGATCATGACCTGAGCAGAAATCAAGTGTCCGATGCTCAACCGACTGAGCAACCCAGGTGCCCCTAAGACATTTCTATTTCTAAAAATTGTCAAATGTTGTTAATTCCATGTAGCTCCAACCTATTTTGTGTCCAGATTAAAGATATAATACTACTCAAGGTGACATATTTCATGGTCAAGATAGTTTAGAAATGCATATTAAAAATTCTTTAATTTTACCTCTTCATTCAGCTTTAACCAAGTCATTTTCCTCAGCATATTAAAGAAATCATGTTTGATCCTGCTGGGACCAATAAATTGAAACTTATCATTAGTACATATAGTTAGATAAACATTCCTAGTGAGTTAGGGACAAGTGGGGCTAGGCAGGGCTAGGTAGGAGCCCATGGAAGTAGGCTCATAAAAATCCCCAAAATGCTGAGTGTAATGAAACCAGGGGTAAGAGAGCAAGCCAGACCACCATGCTGTAAGGTAACCAAAATCATCAGACTCTAAAAAGGAATAAGGCATTAAAGATGTTATCACTAATCCTTACTGAATGGTGATATCAATGTGGATATGTTAAAAGGATTTGGGTTGCCTGATGTGGCTCTCAATAAGAGACCAACCCTACCAGACCTTAGTGGCAACCCTGTTGGACCCCTCTCACTCCTTAGAGCTTTCTCTGTATCTTTACTTAATAAACTTCTATCCCTTTACTCACTCTCTCATGTCCCCGAGATTCATTCTTAGACTCTGTGAGACAAGAATCAAGCTCTCCCATATCCCTACAACTCTGAAAAAAGAAGCTAGAGAACTGAATGGAAGATGAGAATGTTGCCCATTTTAAAAGACTTTTTGAATGACACTATTTTTCTTCAAAGAGTTTTAAGAATTTCCAATACATCTTGTAAGTATTGAAAATTAATTTGGTCACATTTCAGGTATACTGTAGAGAAAGCATAAAGCATAATTTCTTTTTCAACTGTAGTAGCAGTGTTAAACTTCAGTTAATCAACAAAATACAGAAAAGAAAAAGGAAAACATAACTATTTTACATCTTATTTTTAAAACATTTAAATTTTTACCATTTTTTTATTTAATTTTTTTTTAATTTTTATTTATTTATGATAGTCACACACACACACAGAGAGAGAGGCAGAGACACAGGCAGAGGGAGAAGCAGGCTCCATGCACCGGGATCCCGACGTGGGATTTGATCCCGGGTCTCCAGGATCGCTCCCTGGGCCAAAGGCAGGTGCCAAACCACTGCACCACCCAGGGATCCCTAAATTTTTACCATTTAATGTAAACTTTTAAAAATTTTAAAACTCAACGCCTTGAAAAATAATTTTAAATGCATTCCTATAAAAAGAATAATTAATTTTTTAAACAATTGATATATTTTTATATTACAAGTTCGTTGGATTGTATTCTCCCAAAATAAGATATCTTGAAGCCCTAGTCCCCAGTACCTCCAAGTGTGACTTTTTGGAGATAGGTGCTTTTAGAGGTAATAAATTAAAATGAAATTATTAGGGTAGGCTCTATACAATATGAATGATGTCCTAATAAAAAAGGAAAATGTATACACAGAGACAGGCAGGCTTAGAGGGAAGACAACACGAGGAAATAGAAGCCATCTACAAATCAAGGAGAGAATCCTGAAATAGATCCTCAGATCCTTCCCTCACAATCTTCAGAAAGAACCAATCTGCCTAACACTTTGATTTCTGACTTATAACTTCCAAAAATGTAAGACAAATTTGTATTGCTTAAGCCACCACTAGGTGGTAGTTGGTTGTTACAGCAGCCCTGGCCAACTAACATATTTTCCTAGGTAGTACTATTACTAAATAACTAATGCAGTAATACTAAGGTAGTATTTATTTCTGTACCAGTATTTTCATGGCAGTTTTCCCCAATAAAATTAATGTTGGTGAAGAACTATTAGAATCTGCTATATGGTGTTTTATATGTACAAAGCTATAATTCTGTGTACATGTAGCAATTGAAAGTTGACTATTACAATGTTAAATTCAGTATGTAACTTCTTATGTAGTTTATTGTTTTAAAACAAAATTCAGTATTCTGAGACACTCAAAAGATGGCAATTTTGCCTTTAA
This sequence comes from Nyctereutes procyonoides, assembly GCF_905146905.1. NCBI lineage: Eukaryota > Metazoa > Chordata > Mammalia > Carnivora > Canidae > Nyctereutes > Nyctereutes procyonoides. The sequence continues at coordinate 3,526,084 of NW_026575130.1, forward strand.
AGAAATTATACTGATGATGGGACTTTTAGGCTCCATGAAACAACACTGTTAATACTTGTATCTCAGACTAGGCTTTACCATTAAAACTGCAAACTCAGGGTGCCTGGGTGGCTCAGCTGGTTGAACAACTAACTCTTGGTTTCAGCTCAGGTCCTGATCTCAGGGTTTTGGGATAGAGCTCCTCATTGGGCTCTGGGCTCCATACAGAGCCTGCCTAAGATTTTAGCCTTTTTCTCTCCTTCCCCCTCTGCCCCTCTCCCTACCCTCTCTCTCAAATAAATAAATGAAATATTTAAAGAAAACAAAACAAAAACAAAAACTCATTCAAGTCATACAAGACATAAATCTATTAAAAGCAAATTAAATATTCAAAAACACCAGGTATAAAGATTTAGTATGTACATAGATTTAAAAGATACTCTCAAGACCAAATACTGTGTATTTTATCAAACCTTTAATAGCAATGCTTAATTGTCTATAGTGTATGGGTTTTGTTACCTTCTTAAAATTGGAAATTACTTTACTTATGAAACCTAATAATATTAAGTTGGAAATAAAAATAGGAAGTGATTAAAGAATGCCAAAGGCTTATGAGTTCTTTGTTCTGAAGCAGTAAAAATATTTTAAGAATTCGAAGGCAAAGACATTGAAAGATAGGAATTAGAAGGTATGGGCTAGTTGCAATATCTAGAGTGAGGGGAACAGATAAATGTTAAAAGCAGGATCAATTTTAGTATGATTACAATATGTTTAAGCATTTCATATAACAATCACTCATATTATAATATTATACTTGAATGCTTCAAGGTTTTTCTTCTTAATAAATTCCATTTGTAATTCCCTTCAATGAAACATAGGAATTCCTATATTTAAATTGTATCTTACTATTTTCTCTTTAGAATTTTTTATTCTGCTTTAAATCATGTCAGCCTGGCAAATTCTTCAAAGTCAAGAATCTGTGTTTGCCATATTTATGTATTTCATAGCATGTTATACCATATATTACATGTAGTAAACCATTCAGGAAATGATTAATAAGAAAATAAAAGAATTTCAGGATACCAGAATAACCGCTTAACACTGCTCAAGAGCAAATCAAAATTTTACTTTTATATTCCTTTTATATATTTTATAGCCTTTACATTGTGAATCTAAAGATTAAAATTGAAATATAGTTCTATTTTTATAGGTTTTTTAAAAAGATTTTATTTTATTTATTCATGAGAGACAGACAAAGAGAGAGAGAGAGAGAGAGAGAGAGGCAGAGACATAGGCAGAGGGAGAAGCAGGGTCCACTCAGGTAGTCTGATGGGGGACGTGATCCTGGGACTCAAGGATCACACCCTAGGCCAAAGGCAGGCGTTAAATCACTGAGTCACCCAGGCGTTCCAATATAGGTTTTGTCTTTAGCAGAACACCTGATTTTTCAAGACCTCTATCATTCCTGAAATTGCCATCCATTAAGAAATAAACACTGGCAAGAGAAATCAGATACTGAGGATAAAACAGCTATAAGAAAAACAATAACCTGGTCTAATAACAAGGTAAAGTTAAAAATGACTTGTTGCCAGGGTAAGATTTGGCCTTGTGGAGAAGAAGATACTTAGACAATTGGTATGGAGCATGACCAAAGGAAGAAAATTTAAGATTTACTGAATTAGTCTTTTGATAATCAATCATGACTGATTTAAATTAAGAGGCTTACCATAACCCATAAGTTGCAATGAACAAGGCAAAAGGAATATAAAATATTAAAGTAGTCATAATTTGATGCACTATACTATATTCTACTTCTTGGTAGAATTTTGGATGTATAAGTGTATGTTTGTGCTCCTATGCAAAAGCAAGGAAAATGTGTACGTATAAATAAATATTTTCCTATCATTTTTTTGTTGTTGTTAACAGTTTCCTGGATAAAAGACATATTTTTTTTAAATGTTGTTCAGCTTACTCTTGTTAATATACAATTTCTAGTAAGCTTCGGGGCAGTTATCAGCCTTTTAGATTAATGTTACACTTATAGCAATGGTTCTCCACTGGGGATGATTAAGGGCTCCAGGAACATTCTGCAATGTCTGGAGATATTTCTGATTGTCATAATTGGGGTAGAAGATTGCTACTTACATGAATTGGCCTCGTGGACAGAGACATGCTGTTAAACATCTATACATGATGTATAGAGTAAATTCCATAACAAAGAATTATCTCATCCAAAATATCAATAGTGCCACAGTGGAGAAATCCTAAAGTCAGAGCCTTGTTGACTTTGACTTGACATTTAAGCTTTCACATTCCTTTGTTGTATCATTAATAAATTCTGTAAAACCTTTTTGGAATTTATTTACATACTCAATCTAACATCTTGTGATAATGTATCCCATAAAATAATTACACACTATATAAAGCAGTCCTCATTTGTATATAATTTAGCATTCCCTTTTGCAAACATGTTATGAATACGGATTCTATTTCACCTGGCATACTAAGAGTTATGCTCAGTTTGTCTGTTGTACTTGTTTTTTGTTTTTCTTTAAGAAAGACCTCATTTTATCCTCATGCTTATGAATACTACAGATCTCTGTTACGTTAAATAACCCAAAGAACTAGGAAGATATTGGTATTGTGATAGAAATAGTTATTCTGTATTTAGGGGTACCTAGGTGGGTCACTTAGTTGTGATAGACTAATGTCTGATTCTGGATTTCAGCTCAGATCATAATCTCAAGGTCTCGAGATCGAACCTCCGCATCAGGCTCCACACTCAGAAGGGGGTTTGCTTGAGTTTCTCTCTCTCTCTCTCTCTCCTTCTCCCTCTGCCTCTTCCTCTTCCTCTCTCCACACTGTACGCTTTCTCTCTCTCTCTCTAAAATGAATAAATCTAAAAGAAAGAAATAAAGAAAAAGAAACAGTTACTCTGTATTTAGTTTTACAAATGTCTTAATATCTTCCCTGCCCAGATCTTAGTTTCACTGGCCAATAAGGGAAAAACCCACTTAACTCTGACACAGAATCATCATAAAAACCATGGTATCCATTTGCAACAACAGCAGAATGCTACAAATTAAGGAAATTTTGATTATGAATCACAGTGTCTTGTTTGTGTGTAAAACAGACTATAGATTTATACCTTTTTTGGCATGCTCAGATTACATATGTCTTGTTTTTCATCCAAACACAGTTATCTTGCCTGTAAGTGAAGAATTTTTATTCCTGTTGGTAGTATCCATAGCAAATAACACTGCTAGTAAGCCTTCCAGAGACTAAATCCCAGTGCATTTAAGTATCCTAAATCCTAGTATTTTCTAGATAAAGACATAAAGAATGACAGAGGCTGAAAGATAAAAAACTTTAGCTCAGTTTCATAAATCAGAGGTCTGCAAAACCCAGGTTTGCTACAGGTCGGTACTTGTTTTCCACAAAAATGAATGTTACTGGACTGAAGGTTCTGTTGCAAAGTTTAAGGTAAGAATAGTATTTTGAGGTTCTAACAAAATCAAGGACAAGTTTTCCTTTTAGAACTCCTTGAAAATATATGTAGACAGAGGTGACAGTATCAGGAGAAAAAGAGGAGTAAGTATTAGAGGTTAAGTGAGATAGGCTCCTCAAAGATGTTGGAGAAGACAGAGTTAGGATGACTGGGTGAGGTAATACTTTGGCAAGAATGAACACTGGTTTTTTTCAGTGTTGAAAAAAGAAAAATACATTTTTTTTCAGAGAGAAGGAAAGGAAGTTACATTGGATGGTCTTTATTATTTTTCATGCATAATACAAGATATTCTGCTGAGCAGCAGTGATAGACATGAGGTTGGGAACTTTAGTAGCATGGAAATACCTAGAAAAGCAACCATGAAAAATGTGACAGAGAACTTAAAATAAATTGATGATTTACTAAAAAGTGATGACCAGCCAGTAGATGGTAACTTCTTTATAATGGAAATAAAATAAAAGTAAGCTGATTCAGATCCCCACACCCAGGTAAGGAATCAAGGGTGTAAATATGTTTAATGAAAGTTTATACAGTCACAAAAGGAAAGAAAGAGAATTCTCTCAAAGATAATATAAATGTACAGACTGAGAAGAGTCAAGGAACTGTGCTCCATAAGGATGACATGAAAACAGTGAGTAGAAAAAACAAAATAGAAAATATAACAGTTGTTGAAGAAAATGGGCATATGGTAAGACTGGGTATTTAAAGTCAGATTTTTTTCTCTTTGCCTCTGTCCATAAATGCATTTACTCGACAAATATATTGTCACACCATTTTGGGTGATATACTCTGAAATGCAAATCTTGCAAGAACCATAACAAAATATTGCTCCCTCTCCAAAGAACAACCAGCAAAATAATGATACTTCAGCATAGCTTGTTCCTCATTATCCACTGAATAAAAATATATTAGTAATATACCTTTAACTATGTATCATATAAAATTTTTAACTGACACTAGATGTTATACTTGAATATAATAAACTTACCCAAATTTAAACAGTATTTTACATAATCAACATACTATATCTTAGAAATGTTAACTATAAAATAAAAGTCATAACTACTTCTTTAATTACAAAGTTATCACTAGGTATTTTAGTTTTTATTCTCTAACAGACAATTTGAATTTTTGTTTTCCATCTACACATCTAGTTTCAATTAGTGCTATGAAACAAACAAACAAAAAATCTTAAAAGCAAAATCATATGGGCACTTGGATGGGTCAGTCAGCTGAGTATTGGACTCTTGATTTTGGCTCAGGTCATGATCTTAGGGTCGAGAGATCAAACCCCATGTCTGGCTCCATGCTTAGCACACAGTATGCTCTCTCTCCCTCTCCCTCTGCCCATCCGCCACTCTCTCTCTCCTTCTCTCTCTTAAGAAATACAATTAGGGGATCCCTGGGTGGCTCAGCTGTTTAGCACCTGCCTTCGGCCCAGGGCATGATCCTGGAGTCCTGAGATCAAGTCCTGCATCAGGCTCCCTGCATGGAGCCTGCTTCTCCCTCTGCCTGTGTCTCTGCCTCTCTCTCTCTGTGTGTGTGTTTCTCATGAATAAATAAATAAAATCTTAAAAAAAAGAAAGAAAATTTAAAAAAACATAGTATAATCCAATTAATCTAGCTTCATAGAGCACATAAATATATGTCCCCTTCAAGAACAGAATATTAAAAACTCATGTGGTCTGAGCTTTCTACCCATAAGTAATCTGCAAGACAGGATTATTTCCAAAAACGAACTACTTGTTTTTTCTCTCGTAAATATTTTTGAAAAATCATTTAAGACTTGGTTGTAAAGAAGCAAGCTTTTGAAGTGATGAAGATTTATATCCTCAGATTTTTTTGTATAAAAGAATTTCATCCTGACACAATAGATTAATTTATTAGCTATCATGCTGGAGTTCATCCTCCATAGCAGCAGCCTTTATGTTATGATCAGTAAGAAGTGTCTGATCAGACATCTCATCCCATTTTAAAATGCCATTGACAAGCAGAGGTATGAGGATAGAAAGGACAGACATAGGCTTCTTATTAAGGGTGAAACCACAATATTGACAATGTGCATATACAAGGACCATGTAGTATAAATATTTTAGACGTTAGATCCTTGGGACACCTGGGTAGCTCAGCAGTTGAGCATCTGTCTGCCTTGGGCTCAGGGCGTGATCCTGGAGTCCAGGGATGGAATCCCACATAGGGCCGCCTTGCATGGGGCCTGCTTCTCCCTCTGCCTGTGTCTCTGCCTCTCTCTTTCTGTGTGTCTTTCATGAATAAATAAATAAATAAAATCTTTTAAAAAAATAAAAGTTAGATCCTTGAACTTTGGTTATTACGTTGATAATGAAGTTAATTGTAATTTTCTCAGGATTATGTTAAGGATTGAATGAAATACTGAAAATTTTCTATAAACTCTAAGTATCTATTAATATCTAGCACATCTGCAAAACACCCATTCTTTCTAAATATTCCCTCTTCATTCTTTTTACTACTTTTGTGTTGTGCTTTGTGTACTTCCTTGCCTCTAGAGTTTGGGCTCATCATAAGGAATACTTTGGCCAATAGTACGTTGTCACATGTAATGCAAACAGACTTGAAATACACTTGCATCACTGAGCTTATTTCTTTCTCTTCTTTCACAATATGATAAGAACATACTGCTAACTCATCAATGATTTTAAAAAAAAAAAAAAAAGAAAGACACATGAAGCAGATCTGAGGCAAACCTGGCATTTGGAGACAAGCTCAGCCTAGCTCAGCTATCCTTCAGCAAAAATGCAGATGCATGAGAAGAAATGATTATTGTTTTTAAGCTTATGAGCTTTATAGCTATTAAACAACTTTATTGTTACAAAATCCAGATTATTTTTGTCTTTAATTTTGTTAACGAACAGTGAAACTATAGAAGTCTCTCATAGAGAGAAGACTCATAAATTAGAGGACCTATAAACAACTAAAATGTAGTCCACTAAATCTTGACTAGAACCTTGCAGTGTCAGTGCCATATTTTGTCATGTTGAGACATCTTAATAGTTTTTGATCCATTGTCATTAAATCACTATGAAATTTTCATAAATGTCATTATGCTAAGAATGACACTGAGTGGCCAGAACCTCAAAACTAGTCTCAGTCTGGGACGCCTGGGTGGCTCAGGGTGTGATCCCAGGGTTCAGGGATCAAGTCCGGAGATGGAGTCCCACATTGGCTCCCTGCATGAAGCCTGCTTCACCCTCTGCCTGTGTCTCTGCCTCTCTCTGTGTGACTCTCAGAAATAAGTAAATAAAATCATTTTTAAAAAAACCTAGTCTTAATCTAATTTACAGGAGGGCATGTTGTTATGTTATAGAAAACAGTGATGTGCTACTATTCAATTTTTCTTTTTCTTATTTTTTTAAGATTCTATTTATTTATTCATGAGAGACACACAGAGAGTGGTAGAGACATAGGCAGGGGGAGAAGTAGGCTCCCTGTGAAGGACCCTGATGCGGGACTCCATCCCAGGACCCCAGGATCACAACCTGAGCCAAAGGCAGACGCTCAATCACCTAGCAATCCAGGTGACCCCTATTCAATTTTTCAAACAGAAAAAAAAAATCCATACATTTGAGGCATCTACAAAGCACATATATACCTAGTGTGAGTGCTTGGTCATGATAGTGATAGTAATAAAAACATGTTTGTACCCAACAGATTTATGAGATATATAAGAAAAGAAATGAGGTGCTATGTAGGTTACTTTATTTTTAAATATAAACATTGATAATGAAATGATGTGTGATTCTAAGATTTTTATTTTTTTTTGTCTTATTCTATGATGTTTCTAAAAATAAAAACCAAATTTGATTAGAAGCACAAAAGCAAACAGAGGATGATGAGTGATTAACTGTAACCAAATACTACTGCCACTCCTAGGCTAAAAACCAAATAGAAGAATGTTGTGGGCTGATATGAGTACCCCTACCCCCACTCCAAATTCATATGTTGAAGCTTCAACCTCCACTATCTCTGGATGTGACTGTTTAGGAGATGAGTCCTTTAAAAAGTGATTAAGTTAGTGAGGCCATTAAGGTTTGCTCTAATTCGATCTGACTGGCATCCTTATAAGAGGAGAAAATTGCTTACACACAGAGACACTAGAGATGCACACACACAGACGAAAGATCACATGAGGACACAGCAGAAAAGTGGCCATCTGTAAGCGAAGGAGAGAAACCTCTGGAGAAACCAAACCCACCAGTACCTTATGTTGGACGGTGAGAAAATACATTTCCATTGTTTGAGCCACCCAGTCTATGGTATTTTGTTATGGTGACCAGACCAAACTAATGCAAAGAAGACAGCTGGAATCTTGGTGAGCCAATCAGACAAGAGGGGAGCCATGAGAAAATATAGCTGCTGGGAAAAAGAGTGCAATGCAGAGGAGATGATGTCTCTCCTCCTCTCACTCTTCACTTTCTAACCATCTTTGCTAATCATAAGGGGGAAAGAATACATTTGCCAGCTCAATGCCTCTGTACCAAGTTTCAGAGATCTTGTTAGTTCAGCTAAAATTGGAATCTCCATCTAATTAAGTTTACAATAATGACAGTGTTCCTCAAAATTAATCAGACTCAAATTCTGGTGTAAAATATATTCTCCTTATCATTGTTTTTTAGGCAGATTGAATTTTAGGGTTGATCTTTTCTATGTAGGGTAATTCCAAAGTCTTATATTGAAAATAATAACATAGCAGTTACATTTTCAATATATATCTTTATTTTGGGGATCAGTGATCACAGAATTTGCTAAATTTTTGTAATGAACATGTATATAAATATTCCATGGGTACAAAGATGGATATCCTCTATATTTTTTCTGTTCAAAAAAGAAATATGAATATTGTTATTTAGTAATGAAATTAATAACTTAGTTGTATTTTAAATATATAATTAGCTACTATGGGCTATTAAAGCAGCCTAATTTTTAAAATAATGTATACTAATATTTTCCTTTTCAAAGCTTTATTTCCATTTTTACATATAATGTTTAACAGTATTGATTTTGTATACTTAGTTGCTATTTTGAGGTGTATGTGAATTTATGAATGCCGTATTTAATTCATAAGTTGAGCTTCTTATCAATACAAGGTGCCCATTTTAACCAATTTAATAATCTTATTATTAATTCACACTTACCTGATGTTAATAGTGGCATTTAGTATTTCCTTTTATGTGGTTATCTATTTGACATTTGCAAATTTTTTAACTTGTATTTTGCACTTGGTTTATTTTTTTAATTTTTTTTAATAAATTAATTTTTATTGGTGTTCAATTTACCAACATACAGAATAACACCCAGTGCTCATCCCGTCAAGTGTCCCCCTCAGTGCCCGTCACCCATTCAACCCCACCCCCCGCCCTCCTCCCCCTCCACCACCCCTAGTTCATTTCCCAGAGTTAGAAGTCTTTATGTTCTGTCTCCCTTTCTGATATTTCTCACACATTTCTTCTCCCTTCCCTTATATTCCCTTTCACTATTATTCATATTCCCCAAATGAATGAGAACATACACTGTTTGTCCTTCTCCGGTTACTGTGGCCAAGTTCAAAAAGGGTGTTGCCTGAGTTCTCCTCTGGGATTTTGATGGAATCTTGTCTCACATTTAGATCTTTCATCTATTTTGAGTTTATCTTTGTGTATGGTGCAAGAGAGTGGTCCAGTTTCATTCTTCTGCATGTGGATGTCCAATTTTCCCAGCACCATTTATTGAAGAGACTGTCTTTCTTCCAGTGGATCGTCTTTCCTCCTTTATCGTATATTAGTTGAGCATAAAGTTCAGGGTCCACTTCTGGGTTCTCTGTTCTGTTCCATTGATCTATATGTCTGTTTTTGTGCCAGTACCACACTGTCTTGATGAACACAGCTTTGTAGTACAACCTGAAATCTGGCATTGTGATGCCCCCAGATATGGTTTTCTTTTTTAAAATTCCCCTGGCTGTTCGGGGTCTTTTCTGATTCCACACAAATCTTAAAATAATTTGTTCTAAGTCTCTGAAGAAAGTCCATGGTATTTTGATAGGGATTGCATTAAACGTGTAAATTGCCCTGGGTAACATTGACATTTTCACAATATTAATTCTGCCAATCCATGAGCATGGAATATTTTTCCATCTCTTTGTGTCTTCCTCAATTTCTTTCAGAAGTGTTCTATAGTTTTTAGGGTATATTTTGAGAACCATTTGAATGGTAAATGGTTCTCCAACCTTTAATTTTCGGGTTGTAGGTGTCCTTCTGTCTAAAATGAGTCTCTTGTAGACAGCAAATAGATGGGTCCTGCTTTTTTATCCAGTCTGAAACTCTGCGCCTTTTGATGGGGTCATTAAGCCCGTTCATGTTCAGAGTTACTATTGACAGATATGAGTTTAGTGTCATCGTGATATCTATTTAGTCCTTGTTTTTGTGGATTGTTCCACTGAACTTCTTCTTAAAGGGGAGTTTTAAGAGTCCCCCTTAAAATTTCTTGCAGAGCTGGTTTGGAGGTCACATATTCTTTCAGTTCCTGCCTGTCTTGGAAGCTCTTTATCTCTCCTTCCATTTTGAATGAGAGCCTTGCTGGATAAAGTATTCTTGGTTGCATGTTCTTCTCATTTAGGACCCTGAATATATCCTGCCAGCCCTTTCTGGCCTGCCAGGTCTCTGTGGAGAGGTCTGCTGTTACCCTAATACTCCTCCCCATGAAAGTCAGGGACTTCTTGTCTCTTGCTGCTTTAAGGATCTTCTCTTTATCTTTGGAATTTGCAAGCTTCACTATTAGATGTCGAGGTGTTGAACGGTTTTTATTGATTTTAGGGGGGGATCTCTCTATTTCCTGGATCTGAATGCCTGTTTCCCTTCCCAGATTGGGAAAGTTTTCAGCTAGGATTTGTTCAAATACATATTCTGGCCCTCTGTCCCTTTCGGCGCCCTCGGGAACCCCAATTAAACGTAGTTTTTTCTTCCTTAGGCTGTCATTTATTTCCCTTAATCTGTCTTCATGATCCTTTAATTGTTTGTCTCTTTTTTCCTCAGTTTCCCTCTTTGCCATTAACTTGTCTTCTATGTCACTCACTCGTTCTTCCACCTCGTTAACCCTCGTCGTTAGGACTTCTAGTTTGGATTGCATCTCATTCAATTGATTTTTAATTTCTGCCTGATTGGATCTAAATTCCGCAGTCATGAAGTCTCGTGAGTCCTTAATGCTTTTTTCTAGAGCCACCAGTAGCTGTAGAATAGTGCTTCTGAATTGGCTTTCTGACATTGAATTGTAATCCAGATTTTGTAACTCTGTGGGAGAGAGGGCTGTTTCTGATTCTTTCTTTTGAGGTGAGGTTTTCCTTCTAGTCATTTTGCTCAGTGCAGAGTGGCCAAAAACAAGTTGTATTGGGAAAAGGAGAGAAAGAGAGAGAGAAGGAAAGGAAAGAGAAAAAGAAAAAAGAAAAAGAAAAGAAAAAGGAAAAAAAGAGAAGAAAAAGAGAAAGAAAAAGAAAGAAAGGTGAAAAAAAGGAGGGGTGGGGGAAGCAATCAGAAATCAAAAAGAAAAGAAAAAAGAAAAAAAACAAAAAACCACGGGGGAGTATCTTCTGAATCTGGAGACTTTAAGTCCCTTGACTTCCCCTGGAACTGGTCCATCCAGCTGGTCTTCTGGGGGAGGGTCCTGCTGTGCTGATTTTCAGGTGTTAGCACTTGGGGGAGCTGCTCTGCCCCTGCCTGCTGCAGGGCTCAGTGGGGGTTGTTTACCCCGTGAGGCCCCAGGAGGAACAACTGCAGTGGCGGCGGCCAGCTCTGGAGCCCTGGAGTCAGCTCCGCAGTAACTACGGGGCTCTCCGTCTGCAGGGCCTGGAGGCTCCGGGCGGGGCCGCTGATCTGCTCAGCTCGGGGCAGGAGCGTCCTTGCTGTCCTGGGCCCTTCTGGCCTCTGCCTGTCCCGGGGGAGGCCGGATCCTGGGCTGTGTCCCGGCGCCCTGTGCTCCGGGCCTGCGCTGTTGGATTCGCGCTCCCGCCCCGCAGCCCCCTCCGCGGAGCCGCCGCCCGAGCCCCTCCGAGCTGCTCCGGTCGGTCCCGCCGTGCGCGCTGCAGCCCTTAGGGAGCTCGGCGCACTCTCCCGGGGCGCAGGTGTCTGTTAGTGTCCCCGGGAGCCCGAGGGCATCCCCGCCCTCCTGGGTCCTGCTCCAACTCCCTGCGAGCCCCTTTCCGCCCGCCGGGAAGGTTGGTGCAGCTCCTGCTCCTCCGGGACGGGGCTCTCCTGTCCTGGGGACACTCGCCCCGGCCTCAGCCCGGCTCCTCGCGGGGCCCCTCCCCCTCGGAGGCCTTTTGTTCTTTATTTCTTTTTCCCCGTCTTCCTACCTGGATAGAAGCGCGAACTCTTCTCACTGTAGCGTTCCAGCTGGTCTCTCTTTAAATCTCAGGCCGAATTCGTAGATTTTCAGGATGATTTGAAGGTTATCTAGGTAATTTGGTGGGGACAGGTGATTTGGGGACCCTGCTCTTCCGCCATCTTGCCCCTCCTCTGCACTTGGTTTAAAAGTGATTTTAAGTAGTGCATAATTGTTTATTTTCTCTAACCCAGCAGGATAATCTCTGATATTTAATAACCCATTTACCATTAATGTAACTATATGTATTTATATATATTTTCATATTTATATTATTTATTATATATTTATTTACATAAAATTTTACACATATACACATGCATATATACACACACTTGATTTCTTCCTTTCATTTTTTTTAAGATTTTTTATTTATTTATTCATGAGAGAAACACAGAGAGAGGCAAAGACATAGGCAGAGGGAGAAGCTGGTTATATTTGGGGAGCCTGATGTGTGACTAGATCCCAGGACCCTGGAACCACGAGCCAAGCCAAAGGCAGATCCTCAACTACTGAGGTACCCAGGTGCCCCCTGATTTATCTTTTGATCTTTCTTGAATTCTCTTGCTTGATGAAAGTTTTCTTCCATCATTCTTTATTTTGACTAGTTTGATCTGTATTACTGTCAATTGTCCTCTTTCCCCTAGTTAATCCAGTGGTTCTATTGTACAGATCTATTCTTACACTACTATGCCCCTCCCCAGATCAAAAGAAATCAAGAGATTAATGTGATATCTAAAATTTCGACCTGCCCTGCAGTGATCTTTAAAACATTCTCACCTTCCTTCCATCTGGCTCTGATGTTTGGCCAAGTTCCTGTTATTCTTTGTAATGTATCTATTATATTTAAAAAATCCTCTTCAGCATAAATATTATCAGATGAGACACTCCATTTGTACTATTTTAGACTTAAACACACACACATAGGTAAATAAGAGAGAGAGAATGGAAGAGACAGGGAAGGGGGAGGAAAAGACTGTGAGAAAGAGTGAGTAGAAAGGTTGATTACTTACCACAATCCTTCTTCATCTTTTCCTGTTCCTAATTCTAGTTTGTTTTATGTCCTTTTGCCAAATATTTCATACAGATATGAGACATAAGTGATATAATTTCTGGATCCTTGAGTTTTGCAAATATCCTTCTATCACTCTGATAAATGATATATTTCTTAGGTGCATATAAGAATATTGAATTTCAAGCTTATTATTTTTTGTATTATGTAGATTCTATTCACAGTCTTCCATTTATAGTTTTGCAGATAAGAAACCAGTCTTATTATTTCTACTTTTACAAATCATTTATTTTCTGTAATTGGAAGTTTGTAAGATTTTCTGTGTATCCATGGAATTAAAAAAAAAAAAAAAACACCAATATATGCTTATGGGTTGCGTGTGTATGTGTGTGTGAGTGCATTCTTTTGGCCTTGCTTTGAATTTGGAAAAAAACAAACAACAACAACAAAAACCTTAAAAATGCAGAATTTCACATCGAGATTTTTTTTAAATGTATATATATTTTAATGTTTGTCTCTCATTTGATTCTTTTTAAAAATTCTTTGTAACTATTTTAAAAATCTTTCCATGTTAACAGCCATTATCTATAGTCTAACTATTTTCTCTCTTTCTTTATGATTTTCACTTTTCTGGAATTTTTGCTCTAAGTTTTATAATATTTCTTCCTTTAATCTTCCAGCTAAGAATTTACCTATGTAATGGAGAAAATTTTTCTCAATTTATCTCCTGACTGCTTGAAGTTCAGGAAAAACAAAAAAATAAGTTCCATAAACTGATTTGTGCTACAAAAACATCTTTCCAACAACACTGAACCTTACTTGAGCCCTGTAATCTTGGACAACAGTGAGGGTGAAGACATCTTCCATTCTTTGTGCTCCAGGAAAAATCTTACTGAAAAGAGCCAACCATCCCCATATGACTTAAAGAAAACTCATGGATACCCCTGTATATACTTATAACAGGACCAGATATAAGATATTTCAGATTTCCATTCTTGGTCTCTAAATAACAATTACAACAAAATACTGTTAACCAAATTTGGTTAAGATTTTCTCCTTTCAGAATTTCTCCTGAAGTCCCTATACTTTTTTGCCCATCATCAGCCAGAACACACATACCAACTCTTTTCAGCCTCTCCTAAGAATAGGCCTTAAAGAATAGGTCTTAAAGTAAAGGTAGTCTCTCATCTACCAACCAATTGTGCCACCTCCATTCATCTCTAACCTTGTTTACTTCTCTCTGTGAAAGGAAGATAATTTTTGCTTCACCTTTGGGATGACAGTTGCAGTTGCAGTTTTCTCAACAGTGCCTCCTCCCCAACCCGTGCTTCTGTTGCATAGCATCTTTCCCTTTTTCGCAAATAAGTCTCTATTTACAAGCTTGGTATGATTTTTACTTTACAGCCTAAAATCAATCTCTGTTTGTTTCTATCTCTCTTTTTTTCTCATTGTTTTTCAAATTTCCTCTTCTTTCTTCCAATAATCCCACTTTCCTATGAATTGTCTGTTTGATATGTTCAGTTTGTTTTTCTTTTCCATCTGGATCCTAGAACACATTAAGAACATTGACAAAGTTCTTGACTACTCCTTGGAGCTTGGCTTCAGGTACTGACTTAAGTGAGTCTCAAGAGGTATGGGAATAAGATCTTCCCCTCTTGTGGGCTAGACCTTTACCAGCTTAGAAGTTGTCAGTCCTTTTGTCCAGGGACTAGGAGAAAGCTTTTCTCCTTCTATAGTGGACTACAAATTTTACAGCTTTCCTAGCTTCAAGGTTACAGGCTTCAGTCCCTCTGATTTACTAATTTTCAACCTCTTGGGAATCAAAGAAAATGCTACCTTTTCTCTCCACACTTCAGAGATCTGCTCAAGTCAGTGATTCTACAGAATCTCTGTTCCAAGTGTTTGCCCTGAGACATTCAACCTGTAGTCTCTCAGTTATCATTTGATCTAAGGAACAAATATCTTGTTACTATTTTTCTTTAGACTAAACTATATCTGTTATCCTCTCAGCTCAAAAAAGCTATTTGATTGTAGAGACATTAGTAGTTGGCATGAGAAGTAGTTAGGAAGCACAGAGTAGCAAAGCTTTGTACTGCCATTTTCTAGGATTTCATAGTTACCTCTTTTTAGTGTTAATAAATTCCCTAATTGTATACCAATACTATGTGATCTCAAGGTTTCTTAAGAAACAGAAGTATTTCCAATAAATTTAGGAAAAAGAGAGTTTGAGTGTGATCCCAGAATGATCACTAAAGTAAAAGACTGAGAACTCTGTTAGAAGGAGGAGGAGATTCAACACTATTTGTAATGTTGGGCAGTTAAACCAATGAACTTAGGCCTTGCTATAGCCAAGGTTAAAATCAAGCAATCCTTCACTTATAGAAGCATTTGCAAAAGTGATAACACCACCTTAAGTAAACAAAATTGCCTTTGCCCAGGCATATAACATTAAAAATGCTATTGGTAATATTTATGGAGAATTCCCAAAGAAATATAGCCTATTACCTCACTTCTACTGAGAATTTTTGGAAGTGTTTGCTTGTGTATACTTACACAGCTAAAAAAAGTTAAGTGAATATATCTGATATAATATAAAGTAGCTAAATAATTAAAAACTACAAAATATATCAGGCTATTGAGCAACAATCTAGTTTATTTCTGATTCTGTTGCACTCAAGTAAAATAAATAAAATCTACAAATTTATGCAGGGGGAAGCCCAGATGGCTCAGCAGTCTAGAGCCACCTTCAGCCCAGGGTGTGATCCTGGAGACCTGGGATCAGTCCCACATCAGGCTCCCAGCATGGAGCCTGCTTCTCCCTCTGCCTGTGTCTCTGCCTCTCTCTCTCTCTCTCTCTCTCTCTCTGTCTCTCTCTGTGTCTCTCATGAATAAATAAATAAAATCTTAAAAAAAAAAAGATCCATAATCTCTCACTTGATCCTCCTTGCTCACTAAAGATATTTGAGGAGTGATTGGCCAAGTACGGGTGTCATTGGTCTCCAAGGATGAGAGTTTTGGAGGACCCCTGAGTGGCTCAGCAGTTTAGCACCTCTGCCTTTGGCCCAGGGCATGATCCTGTAGTTCCAGGATGGAATTCCACATCGGGCTCCCTGTATGGAGCCTGCTTCTCCCTCTGCCTGTGTCTCTGCCTCTCTCTCTCTCCCTTTCTCTCTCTGTTTCTTATGAATAAATAAAATATTAAAAAAAAAACTTATGCAGGGCACTCACATTGTCTAAAAGTTGCTATACTCAACAGAATTCATAGTAAGGAGAATGGAGAGTTTGGGGAAGAATAATCTATGAAATTGTCTTCTATTATAATCAAACCTTATAAAATAAGAAAGGAGTAAACATGACCTTCAATCAGCATAGAAAAGAATTTTTTAAATATTTTATTTATTTATTCATGAGAGACACAGAGAGAATGGCAGAGACACAGGCAGAGGGAGAAGCAGGCTCTATCCAGGGAACCTGATGCGGAACTTGATCCCTGGACGCAGGATCATGCCCTGAGTCAAAGGCAGATGCTCAACCGCTGAGACACCCAGGTGTCCGGCAGAGAAAAGAATTAATGAAGTTGGCAAAAAAGAATAAAGAAGGAAAATACAATTGCTGCTGAAACAGAAATTAACACTATTGAGTAGCCACAAGGCAGTCAAACTAGTGTATCAAGAACTGGAAGAATAGAGAATCTAACCCTGTGAAATAAATGGTAAAATTTGCTAGAAGTTACCTAGGTGAAATCAACATTTGGTTCCCCACATAAGATAGTTTTTACCAATAGTTTTTATCAGTTTTCTTTTGATAGTTACATATTGACAACCAGTACAAATGAGAATATGAAATCCTGATGCAATCTTGCTAGGCAATCTGTGTTAAAGCTCTCTCTGCTATTGGCTTAATTGAATGCTTTCTAGTTTATACCTATTCTGAATTTAATAGAAAATAATATATGCTGCACTTTTGGGGATGATAAAACTATTTTGGCTAATCATATTTATTAAGATACTAAAATAGTATAACATAATTATTTAAAAGTATCAGTATAGTTATCAAATTAACACTTATTTTAATACTGTCTTTGTCCATATTGATGACAGAATTGTAAACCATTGAAACCAAGGAAGCTGGGAGTTAAGAACAAAATATATTGTAGAGAAAAACAAAGACACTGAACTCAAAGTTATCACAATAAAAATGTTTCTGTGTCACAGAAATAAATTAAAAAGGAACAATATGCAGTTATGTAATAATTTTTAAATAAAAATACATTTTTATAAAAATGTAAAAGTAGCCTAAATATTAGAGGGACAATAAATATATCAATAACAGTAGTAGGGAAAAAATAAATTGTTAAAGAATTATCTTCAAGAAAGTGAATTCAAATGAATGCCATCCATTTATTCAAAATTTATTTATTGATCTCCTACTCTGGGCCACATACTGAATGAAGTGCTAGGCACCCAGGGATAAATAAACCCTATGTGGTGGCTGCTTTATATTGTCCCTTAGATTATGGGGGGAGGTGACTAAATATTATAGTTTTTTGTGTTTTTGTTTTGTTTTGTTTTTCAGGAGACAAGATTTAGAAAGGAACAATTTCACCCTGATCTCATTTTGGAAAACTAACTAGAAGAGGTGACAGAAATGAGAATGAGTGTAGTAGTTAAATTTTTTTTGCAAGGAAAAACAAAAAGAAAATACAAATGAGTGTCTGATCTAGGCTTACAGGTGAAATATCAAATGAATATCTGATGTATGTTGTACAACAGCAAAACAAAACAAAACACAAAAAAGACAAAAAAAAAACACGAAGGAAATCTTAGTCAGATGTATTAACTAATGTTTCTTCATATTAAAATGTCTCAGGGTGCCTGGGTGGTACAGCTGGTTGAGCCTCTGATTCTTGGCTTTGGCTCAGGTCATGATCTCACAATTACAAGACTGAGTCTCACATCAGGCTCCCTGCTCAGTGCAGAGTCCACTTAAAACTCTCTCCCTCTGCCCTTCACATTGTGTGTGTTCTCTCTTTCTTAAATAAATAAATCTAAAATATCATGAAAGTAAGAGAAAGACAAATGGCAATAGATAAAATTAAAAAAATTATGTAAGATATGTGAAAGTTTAATATCTAATATATAAATTAATGTATAGTCAATCAAGGAAATGCAATAACCTTCAAAGAGAAAATTTTTATAAATATACATAGTCCATTCACAAATTGTTATTGAGGAAAAAATGTGTTGCTACTAATAATAATCCAAATTAAATCAATAGTGTACAATTTTCTCTTCAAATTGATAGCAATCAATACAAAAAGATAGTAATAAATGTTTAAAGCTAAATAGATATTTAAAAATTGTTGTCGGGACAACAGTTTGAGTAAATCTTATTTGATTTAACAAAAGCCAAAAAAACTGTCACAGCATTTGACAAAGTAAATCTACTTTAAGTAATTCCTATTAAAATTCCTAACACATTAGTTTATAGAGATAGATAGAGAATAACTATGAAAATACTTAAACGAAGAAAAAATAAATGTGACAATCATTAGAGAAGATAAAAAATTTTCTATTCTTGTTTACTGAATATATGATAGATATTATGGGCTGAATAATGTTCTCCCAAAAAGAGATATGTTTAAGTCTTTTTCCTCCAATACTTTAGAATGTGACCTTATTTCAAAACAGAGGATTTGCATATTTAAGCAAATTAAAAATCTTTCTCTCCCTCTCTCTCACTCTCTCTTTATACACACACACACACACACACACACGTAGTTAGTTAGCTACTTTGTTAGTGGGTTTTCTAAGGCATGTATTTAAAATGTGGACTTAATAACACCGCCAACTAAAGATATTGTGAACCATCCACAAATCTTGTACTTTAAGTTTTATGCTGTGATTGGATAGGATTTTTGAATTGTCTTCCTTTGAGATGGGGAGATAACTGCATGTTTGAGGGGGAAGGAGAATAAGCCAAATATTTTTGGACTAGAGGTCTGTTGATGTTAGTTTTTAGGGCTGTTCATAAATATTTCACTCATCAGCTTCCTACATAAACAAGTTAGTTTTAGAATTCTGCCTTTAGTTGAATACAGCCAAATATAGTTAGTCTTGGACAAATGTAATTGGGAAATTCCATATGGATGGCCAGTTAAATAGGAGTAAAAATAAAATATGTGTGACACTTCTCAGTGAAAACTTCAAGATAGTAAATGGTTTGTCATTCTCCTCTTCCCTCTAGCATTGCCACATGAAGCATTAGAGAGATATCAAGCCCTCCATCAACCTGGATGCAAGATTCTGGATGATGTGGAACAGTGGCCTCGGTGACCTTGTGTTGGACATGCCACAGAAGTGAGCAATAAAATTTTATCATTATAAGCCATGAAAATTGTACAGCTGCTTTACTGAAGAAAACCTAGTGCACACTGATTGTTAAAACAATTGTTATTGCCCTAAAATTAAGGCAAAAAAAATATGATAATTAAGATCATGCTTTGGAGAAACAGTTGATAATAATAAAGAAAATAAAAAATGTAATGTTAAATAATTAAGTAAAAGTGTAAAATTTGATTTTGTGAAAAACTATATATATTATGCCTATGTATGTTTATATTAATGTAGGCATGTGTGTATACTGTGATAAATGTATGGATGGCTAAGCATGAAAATATAAATAATAATTATGCATGTGAAATAATACTAGTTCTGTATTTAACCTCTTTTTGTATTATCTACAGAAACTTAAAAAGTGACAATCATAAAAATAAAACATAAATATTTATTTTTCCAAATTAACAATGCATTCAATTTTTTATGCAAATTAAAATCATTTTCTTTTCTTGTTTAGGTTTTTAAATATTTGGCTTAATTCAATGCATAGGAAAATTACAGTCTACTTTTATGGATACTTTTCGAAATGAGTTAAAGATGCTATTGATTTTGTTATTAGACTAAAATTGCTTTGATAAAGAAATATATCTCTAAAGACTTTCAAAGCATCATAAATGGACTGATACAATTTTTTATAGCTAAAGTATAGTTCTCAAAAAAACCTTTTGGCTTCTACTAGGAATTTATTTCTGCTGCATGATTTTACTGAAGAAAATGTAAAACTTTTGTGGTAATCCTATACCTTAAGCAAATATATCTTGATTGGGATAAAACTACAGTATCACAGAGTTCAAATAAATTAATTCTTATGTCATATTTTAGGACCAGTGTGTATGAAAAGTAAAGAGAAAATGAGGCAGACAATCAATATCTCTGTTAAAAATATTAGAAAAAAAGCTAAATGTCCTGAAATAGAATAATATATTCACTATGTGTGAATGAACAAGGATATGTGGCTTTGAGAACAGGTGTGGTGGGTGCATGAAAGAGAAGACAAGTTTAAGAAAATGTATGCAAAGAACAATGCTGGATCAATGTATGTAAGTGTATTAAGATGGCTTTAGAGCTTAAAACAGAAACATAGGGAGGCTTGACATGAAAAGAAAGAACCTTACCTGGCAAAGACTACCAAGGATGTTTCTTAGTTCTGGTCAAGATATCAAACTAGCAGTTTGCTGGTCCCCTGGTCCAGCACAAAATTAATTTAAAAAGCACAGGGAATATGAATAACAGGAATACCAAAGGTTTTATGAAAAATTCTTGAAGAAACTGAAGTTTGACTTGAAGTGGAATGTATGTTGGGTGGTGGCTGCAACTTAAAGCCAGCAGCAGATTGACTCAGCACTGAACGGTTAGGTTGAAGGAAATGTTTCAATGTCTGCCTTGATCTTTCTTCACATTGTCTTTGGAAATTTTGACTGTCCCTTAGCCAATTATTGAGGTAAAATGCAGTATAAAAGTCTTGCTGGAGTCTTGAGCACAGACCATCTGGTTCTTTTCCTTTCCCATTTCCTTTCTTGTCTGAACTCCTGAGGCTGGTGTATTCCAACCTAATGACATTCATCAACTTTTAAAAGACTTTAAAGTGAAATGCTGAAGAATGAGAGCAAAGTGTTCTTCACTGCTTCCCTGTCTAAACACAGAATGGCAGCTATAAAGATGGCAGCATCGGGATTTAGGAGTCCCACTTGAAAGAAATGTAAATGAAGAGAAGAAAGGGTTGAAGAAATAATGAGAATAAATTTCTCAGATCTAGAGAAAGATGAAAATGCACAAATTGAAAGGATTCATAGAATGACAGGAGAGATCAAGAAAATTCCACATATAGACACATTACAGTGATATTTAGAAAAATCAAGAAAAAAGTTCTAAAAGGTTTTGGAAAGAAATAACCACTTTTGGGGTGCCTGGGTCTCTCAGGTCATGAGTCCTGGGACCGAACCCCACATCTGGCTATCTGCTCAGCTAGGACCCTGCTTTTCTGTCTCCCTCTGCCTGCTACTCTGCCTCCTTGTGCTCTCTAGCTAATAAATAAATACATAAACAAAATCTTATAAAAAACCTCAACAACCTTGCTTTTATTAGATGAATATAAGACATTTAGAAAACAATGCTTGATGGTAAAATATATTTAAGGAAAATAATATTATAATATATTTGTTTTATTTTAATACACATTTTATATAAAAATATAAATGTGCATATTTATTTATAAATCTTATATAAAATATAAATTTAAATATATAAATTACATTATATATTTAAAATAATGTATTTAAAATAAAAGTACTACAATGTCCTAATTTTTTAAAGATTTTACTTATTTATTCATTTTAGAGAAAGAGCATAAGCAGGTGGAGAGGAACAGAGAAGGAGGGAAAAAGATAATCTCAACCAGCCCCTGCTGAGTATGGAGCCAACACTAGGGCTTGAACTCCATTTTGGGACCCTGAGATCATGATCTGAGCCAAACCAAGAGTCAGACACTCAACTGGCTGAGCCACCTAGGCCCCCCCCAATGGGCATTTTTGAGAAGCTTGAAACATTTGCCCCAAAATTTGTATATAGTGGGACAGAGATCCATAATTATGTAAGCTTAATTGCTAACCAGAAAAATAAATAAAGAGGGATTGTTCAACTATGGCTTTACTGAGGGGGGCACTTGATGGGATGAGCACTAGGTGTTATTCTATATGTTGGTAAATTGAACACCAATAAAAAATAAATATATAAATAAATAAAAATAAAAACAAATATAATTACATCAAAATAAGAATTCATTTCAATGAAGGACATCACTGAAGAAGCTATAGAAGATATGTTGGAAGAGTACATTTGTGATGTCCAAAGAGACAAGAAAACGATACCTAGAATATGCAAGATATTTCTATAATCAACATGAAAATATTCCTTTAAATGTGAAGAAAGAAATTCATAAAAAAGGAAATACTTAAGACTAGCATGTATATGAAGAGAAGCTCAGATTTGTGAGAAACAGTGAAATAAAAAATGAAACAATAATATGATAACACTAGTTGTCAATATTTTGGTTCTCTTAATATTAGGTCATAAGGTGAGGTCTTGTTGCAGGTACTTCTAGGAAGTAATCACAGTAAGTACAAATGACGAAGTGAGGAAACTAAGTCATGAATGGGAGAAAATCCAGTTAAATATGCCTTAATGAATAGGTAACTGCTATAAGAAAATGGGTCCAATCCTGTCAACAATTTTTTTTAAGATTTATTAATTTATTTTAGAGAGAGAGAGATTGAGCATGGAGATGAGGGACAGAGAGAGAAGGAGAGAGTCTTAAGCAGCCTTCACACCCAGCTCAGAGCCCTACAGGGCTCGATCTCATGCCCCATTGAGCTCATGACCTGAGCTGAAACCAAAAGTTAGAAGCTTAAACAACTGTGTCACTGAGGCACCCCAAATCCTGCCAACAGTTCTGAGAAAGGACATAGCATATACCTAAGAATTATTCTACTAAGGAATTGAAAAGTGCAGATTTAATCCACAAACTTCTGCTCTCTCATTAGTTGCAGACTGCCCTGGGGACCTGAAATTCCTGGCACAAGCAGACTTCATTGAATGTGGGTTGAGAAGATACCAATGGCTAAAGTCCTTGGTCAGAGGAAAGCAGAAAGCTGGCACTGGAATTGGGAAGCTATCAGTATAAAGGACTGCTGGTAAGTAAGCATCTGGGGCAGAGAATTTACAGTATCTGCCACAGTCCTACCTCTTGCTTTGCTCAAATCCACTCAAGACCCACAATGAGCCTACTCTGTCAGTCTTCAGGTATTATTATAAGGGTATTTATTATATTTCCACACTCTTGTCCCAGACTATTTTTTTTCAAAGAGATATGTATAGTAAATAGCCTTGAATGACAGATGTAATGTCTCCTTCTAGAACAAAGTTTAGGGAGCAAAACTTAGCATTTCTTTTTAAATGACTGGGTTGCTGTTTGGCGTTTCTCAACTATACCACTGCTCTACTGTGTGTGTGTGGCATCTAAATTGTCTGCTATTTTGTAATGCTGCCATGGGATTGGGGACCAACACAAATATCAAGTATACAGTGCTTGCTGGGTTGGCAACGGTAATATCCTTTGTCTCTAATATGGGAAGAGTCTTGTATCTTCTTTCAGCATCTATCAAACTGGCCTGCTCACTTGTTAGTTTGCCAGTATGGGAGAATCACAGAACTTCCACCACCACAATTTTGGGGAAAAAAAAGCCTTAAAATATAAGGGTTAATAAAAACATCTGCCTGAGGACAAAATTGGTCTTCAGCCTTTCCTTCCCCTTCCACCTATTTGAGACTCACATCAGTCAGTCTAGGTTATTTGCCCAGTGAGGTGACATGGACTTTTATTCCTGAAAGATCTAAGCCCCTGGTTAGCTTTCTTTTCTTAGGCAGTGTTTCATATGTTAGCCACTTACTATAATAATGATCTATTAATGACCAAGAGGTGCTCCATACTTGGTTTGTTTTACTCGTTTACTGGTCTATTACTGGTATATTGGTATGAGAAGTCAAAATGACAAAGTAGTCAATGGTAACTAGGTTCAGAAGAACTCTGTGCCTCTGGTAAAAGTGACTCCCTCTACCCCCAACATACACATCCTGCATCCAATCCAGGTAACAGGTCCTAAATCCCAGGGAACTTAGTTTCAAAGATAAAAAGCACAAATTATTCCTCAAGTAGGTCACTGCCAAAGGGACCCATTCTAATTTCACACTCTCTTTTTTGATGCTATATATTTTAGTAAATAGAAACAATGAGACACATCGAGCCACTTGGATAAATATATGTACCACATTCTGAAGGACTGTTCCCAATTTCACAATGCCATCCCCAAATTAGATGCTCTAGCAAAACTTTAGGAGCACTTCCAGTGTTTTATCAGGCTGGCAGCTTTGGGGGACATGGTATGTAATATAATCAGCAGATCTCATGGTAATCTACACAATGTAAAACTTCCTTTACACTAAAAATGATTATTTTGATAGGAGACGATATGCCATGCTGACATATCAGCATGTTTCAAAGCTCTCTAGTAATGGCTTTTGTACCAAATCTGAACATTCTCTGCTCATTCCTATAGATCCATTCACAAATCTCTTCCCTACATCTGTTTTTCTCTAATATTTCAACCTTGCTCCTTCTAGGTCACTGCCCAACGAATCAATCTATTTTCCACCCTCCAAAGTGGAAATTAAATTGGATGTATACCTTTATCTCAAACTATTTCTCCCTCTGTGCAAAACTGATGCTCCCATATGCTGCTTGAAAGTCTGCCCACTAGAATTTTTCCCTTCAACATCATTCTTTTTTTTTTTTAAAGATTTTGTTTATTTATTCATGAGAGACACACACACACAGAGAGAGAGAGAGAGAGAGAGAGGCAGAGACACGGGCAGAGGGAAGCAGGCTCCATGCAGGGAGCCCAACTTGGGACTCGATCTCGGGTCTCCAGAATCACGCCCTGGTCTGAAGGCGGTGCTAAACAGCTGAGTCACCTGGGCAGCCCTACATCATTCTTTAATGCTACTCCTTATGTGATAGAAGTCCATTTTCAACATATATATATATATATATATATATATATATATATATATATATAATCAGTCACTGATTCATTCTTGAACTGGTCCTAAGTATTTTCTTCTTCCATCAGCTGATTGTATAAAACCAGTAATAGTTGAGGGGCAGGTATTAGTATAACAATCGTAGCTGATGTTGGGTTCTGTTCATATAATTTATTTGGGCCCTCTGGATCTACTCATGACTGTGACTCAACCATAATTGAGTGATTTTCATTATGTGATGGATTGCTACTGTGCCCAACTAAATTTATTAAGTAGTGTATCTGATAATCCAACTTTGGATTCCAATTGAAAGAATCAATTTCATAGTCTGTTGATGCAGTATTTTCAGGTACTAAGTCTGTTATAGGGTTTAGTGGAAAGCTACAGGCTACTTTCAAAGATCAATAGTAATTACTATTGACTATTTATTAATAATTATCTACTGCAAAAGGCATGACCTCATTCCAGTACCCTAGACCTAGAACCCACCTTTTGGTGTTTTCTTACACTCTTTATATGGATACCTAACCCTCATACAGATTCATCTCTTTTTCTGGGCTGTACATGAAGCAGGTAGCACTTTGATCCTCTGTCCATTATTTGAGTGGGTCCAGGAACAAAAGTGGAACATTCAGGAAGTCTTTTCTATCAGCAACTAGAAAGAACACATTTGCCAGATCAATGACTGTGCATCGAATGCTAGAGGCTGCACAGATTTATTCTACTAAAGGTACCATATCTGACAAAATAACTGCAATTGGACCTATTACTTGACCATATTAGATAGCTCACCATTTTTCATCATGATTCACTTTTATTCTCCTTGGGATTATATAAGAAAATTAAACTGAGATCTAATGCAAACCACTACACTTGCATCCTTTAAGGTTTTCAGGATTTATCTAATCTCTATGATAAATTTTCTTACTCCTCAGGTCAGGAGCCAAGGAATGACTTCAGCAATGTGCCAAGTATATCTGTATATTTTATATATTCAAGGAGCTTGAAAATGACCATGAGGTAGATCTGCCAGCCTAGTGGACTCATTATGAAACAGACTTAGGCCAGCGTTACATTTCACCTAGGCTTAGGTGTTTATTTGTTCTAATTAGGGAGATGGAGAATTTGAAAAATGACTCAATTATCGACTCCTTCTAGTATTCATTTCTTTGCAGTATGACTTTGCAGCTCTACAGGTAGGGCTGGAGTCATATTTCCTCATCTCTGAATCTCAAATGGATCTTTGACTTGCTTTGACTAATAAAATGAAGTGGAAGGATCACAGTGCCTGAGTCTAACCTAGAACTTTACACACTTCTTTCTATTGAATCTCTGCCTCACTATTCAGATGAGTATGAGTTCACCTTCTAGAGGATGAGACACTATGTGAACCAGCCAAGGTGATCCTAGACATCTATCTGTTAATAGTATATGCTTGAGATAACCCGTTTGACACAATTGAGCCAGATCTAGAACAACAACAACAACAAACAACAAAATCCAGCCAATCCACTGGCTTGTGAATAAATACTCTTTTAAGCCATTGGGTTGTGTGGCTATTTGTTGTAGGATGCTATTATGACAACAAAAAACTTATATAAAACTACTTAAGCAGTGTATTGGAACTGGCTGCAGGATTTTAATCAAATCTGCTAATATTTTCATCCTGACTCATCAGATATCACATCAATAAATTCTCTTGCTAATCAGCTTTATATTTTGCCTCCTCTTCCTCTGTGTAGTATACTCAAAGTCTCTTTTTTTTCTCCAACTCTACTGAGAAATAACTGACAAATATAATTGTATATATTTAAAGTGTACAGTATGATGATTTGATATACATAGACATTGTAGGATAGTTACAAGATCAATATAATTAATATATCCATCAACTCATACAGTTAACACTTTTCTGTTGTTTGTGAGAATGCTGAAGATCTACTTTCAGCCATTTTCAAGTATACAATACTGTATTATTAACTATAGTCACCATGTTAGATGTCAGATCCTTAGATTTTATTCTTCTGCTGTTACATGTTGGTGAGTTTCTAAAGTTTTTAAATGAATGATCCTTTTGTTCACATAATATAGCCCATACTTCCCACTTAATAGATGCTAAGACTTCAGCTTAGTTGTTGATTTGGGAGGCAATAAAGACAGAAGACAAAAGGTCATGAGGAAAAGTATCAACATACTATCTATCTTAAGTAAGGCCATCCTCAATATTGATATAATATAATTTCTCCCCTTCCAAAGCAAGAGCTAGGACACCATTTCTCTAGTTCAGAGGGCTCTGAAGAATCTGGAGTTCAAAGTTGTCAAGTGAATCTATCCAATGTCCTTTCCTTATTTTTGGCATTCCAGTCCTCTGTCAAGGGCTTATGTTTTGCAGTGAATATGCCTTCTGGTGGTTTTTCAGCTCTTAAAATCAAAACATGGCTTTGATTTTTCAGTACAATCTATCTGACTTTTGACTACTAAAGATACGGGTACTTCTAAATTTGACATGAAGGGTTTCTGGCATGAACAGTGTACCTCGAATTAATCGTCAACTGGCCTGAACCTGTCATTCTCTTTCCTCTCAGCTTCTAGGTCAGTAAAAAAAAAAATGTAGTCAACTCCAGTATCTTTATAATCACTACTGCTCTAATATGTTGCAAGTGCTTTGAGCTCTTGCATACTCATGGTTTTCCTTTCTACTCATATCTGATTTCATTTTCCACAAATGAGAGTATAAGTAATTGTGATGTTTCAGCTCAGTATACATTATTAGTTTGTTAATTTGATACCGTTTGTCACCAGCAGTGGGATACTTGGTGCCTTTGGACTAATTCCTGTATTTCATTGTGATAACCACTACTATTGCCATTCTGGTATGCATTTCCTTAAAATAAAATGATGAGTAAATGTTTGGTATGCAAGTCATTTATCCAAGAGAAATCACAGAAAGCACAAATGAGAAAGTGGGGAAAGTGATAGGGTTGAGGAAAGAAACAGGTTTGGTTTTGTGGGTGTACAAGCTGTATAGTCGCACAAGGCTTAAGCTAAGAAGGGAGCCACACATAACTTAGTGCACTGCTGTCAGTATTTTGAAATTCTTAGTAATTTTATCTTTAACTTAGGTTTTGCAAGTGAAGTCTGAGAGAACAATGAAGCATGCATGTGAACAGAACAAGTATGTGCAATACGCATACCCAATATCTTTTGCTATACTATTACATATTGCTTTTTTTTTCATGTCCCCTGTGTATAGAATGTCAATACTGTGGAAATTCAATAATACTTCCAATATGTCATGTAAGTCTTCCAAAAAAATGCAAAACTAGAGTTAGAAATATGAATCTTAAAAAGCTAAGCCATTAAGGAAAGAAATAACATTTCAAGAACAGAAGGTGATGGAGGAGAAAAAGAAGAGGGACAGAAAGAAAGAAAAAGAAATAGAGGGAGATGTAGAAAGAGAGAATGAGCTAATAAGAGGTTAAAAAGTCAAAAATCTCACAATTTTACTTTAATAAATAGATGTCAAACTTTATAATATTTTTCAAAATGCTAGTTTTCTGAGGAATTTCTATAATACTTCATAGTGGGTAATTAACTAACTGAACTTAAGATTTGTTCGTTTAAGGAAATAAGATGTTCAAGAAGGATTATTAACTTTATCCATTTATTAATGACAGTGTTATAATAGGTTATAAAAGGAAGTCAGAATAACTTAAATTTCTAATTTTAACACTTAATGATTCTTGATATGACTTCTAGAAAAACATTATCATCTCTAAATACCATAGATTTGAAAATAAATCCAATTTTATGTTATATGACATAATGATTTTGACTATGGCAATAAAATAATAAGCCCAAAATACAAGCAATGTTAATTAAGTAATAGTATCTATATTTAAAGCATACACGAAGTTGGGTATCTGAAAAATATACTCTAAGTATTTTTTTCAGAAAATGCACTATGAATACAAATATTTTTATACCAGATTTATAATATATTACCCTTACGGAAATACCAGAGAATTCAGTTAAATCAAAAGAAGTAAATAAAATTCACTTATTAGGAAATCATTTGGAAACAATTGCCAACTTTGGTCTATAAATGTGTACAAGTTGTGTTTGGCAGAATAATGGCTCCCCCAAAGATGCCCATATCCTGGGAATATGTTACCTTATATGGTAAGAGGGAGTCTACAGATGTGATTAAGTGCCTTGATATAAAGAGATTATCCTCAACCTGATCACATGAATTCTTTTTTTTTTTTTAAGATTTTATTTATTTGAGGGAAAGAGAGCAAGAGAGTGCACCTGAGTGGTGGGGGAGGGGCAGAGGGAGAAGCAAACTCCCTGCTAAGCAGGGAGCCTGATGTGGGGCTAGGTCCCAGGGTCTGGGATCATGACCTGAGCTGAAGGCAGGTGCTTAACCCACCGAGCCACCCAGGCTCCCCAAATCATATGAATTCTTAAAAGTGGAAAATAATGGAAGAGAGATGTCAGAGAAATACCACATGAGGAGTCAACTCATCACACCTGGCTTTAAAAATGGATGACAGAGGGTAGGAGACAAAGAACAAGATGCTTCTAGAAGCTGGGAACCACCCTCAGTTTATAGCCAGCAAAAAAAATCAAGGCGTCAATTCAAAATCTCAGTGAATTATATTCTGTCCACAACCTGGACTGGCAGCAACCACATTCTCCTCTACATTCTCCACAAAGGAATGCAGCATACCAGTACTTTCATTTTAGACTAGTGAGACCCGTACTGAACTCCTGACCTACAGATCTGTAAGATAATAAATTTATATTGTTTTAAGCCATTATATTTACAGCAATTTGTAACAGTAGCAATAGTTTGCTCGTGTCATTTATTTATCTTTGCCCACTCTGTACAAGCTATTCATCTTTTTAAACAAAAATTTGAGTTGAATTTTCATAACATTTTGTTTCCTGTTTTATTTACCCTACGATGTACTGTGAATATCAGTCACAGGAAGCAATACAATGGTTGAGAGTTCAGTTTATGGAGCCAGACTGCCTCAGTTCAAATCAATGATCTGTCTTATTTACTAATCTGTCCTTTGTTTCTGCCTATAAAAAAAAATGAGAGAGATAAAAATACTACTATTC
This sequence comes from Nyctereutes procyonoides, assembly GCF_905146905.1. Lineage (NCBI taxonomy): Eukaryota > Metazoa > Chordata > Mammalia > Carnivora > Canidae > Nyctereutes > Nyctereutes procyonoides. The sequence continues at coordinate 3,556,091 of NW_026575130.1, forward strand.
TATCTGGTTGGCATGGGAATATAATGTGTTATTATGTATAAACTAACCAAAACAGCATTAAATACACTGTAAGTGAAAAACATATAATAATCCTTTTAAATGTTATTATTATAACCCATTATAAATACAGATCTGTGTCTGTAAGTGTTAAAGTTGCTATAAACTTCCATTTTAAGCACATTGCATAATACAGTTTAAACAATCTCTAACATATTTAATTTGTGCTTTTTCCTGTGTGTAGTTTTTGCTGTATAACAAACACTCTGAAACAAGGTGGCTTAAAACTGCAACCATTAAATTGGATCATGATTTTGCGGGTTATTACGAACTGGGCTAACTCAGTTCATCTCTGCTGAGCTCTCTCTCTCTTGTATCTGTTGTCAGAAGGTAGATTGTCTGTGTGGTGGTTGGATGTTCCAACATGGCCTAATGTGAATGGTTTGAAGACTGTCAGCCAAGTTGATGGAATTAGCAGGCCATGTCCTGTCATCATCTGGTAGACTAACTGGGCTTATTCTCATGGTGGCAGGAGACCCAGGAACTGCAAGAGAGGATGAGCCCACTGTGTGAGTGCTTCTCAAGCCTCTGCTTCCATCACTTTTGCCAACAAGGTATCAACCCAAACAAGTCACAAAGGCGGGAGTGTCAGGGGAGTTCAGAAGGCAAAATAACAGGGAGGAAAAAAAAATGTGGCCATTTTTGGAATAACAAATATGATTTGCTTTTACTTTCACTTTTTTTTTTAAGTTGATGAACAGTACCAAATGAATTTACAATCTCAGCTTGTCTAGAAAAGCCCCAGTGTGCTTTCTCTCAGTAAGATTTCTCTGGTGCTATTAATCAAAGAAAATATTTTTAATAATTCAGTTTCTAAAATCACTGGAAAGATAAACATCATAAAATTAAAGTAATATATGATGTGTAATATATAATGCAGTATTTGGCTAATTTCTTGCTAATATGAGAATTTATATAATTGTAATATTTATTGCACAATGCCAAATTATATGTATAACATCCAGTTATAATTTTTAAATTACTCTCAGTGATTCTTTTTGGCCACACATATTTTAGAATCTATTGAATTTTTATAATTGAACTACATTTCATTGTTATTGCTTCCATTTTCTTACTCTTCAGTTGCAATGATAAAATATCTGTACTTAATTTAAGTGCTATGGACCATCATGTCAGTAATAGAACATAATAGAAACCACAAATTAAACATTGTGTGTGTGTGTGCACGCATGCATGTGTGTGTGTGAATTTAAAGTAGATAGATCATATATACTGACCATGGCATTATAACTACTGAGAGAACCCTGCACAGGTTTCTATTACCCATTGCTGGTGGGTTTTTTTGTTTGTTTGTTTTGTTTTTTTGTTAAGCTCCTGGCAGTATTAGCAATCAGACTTGCAGAGACTCTTATACAAAAACAAAGCAAAACAAAACAAACAACAACAGCAACAACAAAACGTTATACTATCACCAATAACAAAGCAAACTAACTGTTAGCATATAGTGTAAAAATGTGCTAATAATTCTAAGATAGTTTGTAACTGTTTTCAAATCTAGTATTACTTGATCTACATGAAATTACTATTTTTTTAAAATAATCATTTTATTGTTTACGTTTCCCTCTAGTCTTAAAGCTCTGGGAAAGCATATAAATGTCCTTAAGCTTAATAATCTGACTTTTTAATGATGGAATGGTATTGATTTACATTGTTTATACTTATGTTTGAAAACACTGTGAAGATATATGTGAAATACCAGTATGCTCTAATGGCCCAAATTATGAATTCTATAAATTTCAAAATGTGATTTGTTCCCTTTTCGTTCCATAGTATGTGTATTTCCTAAGGAATGATGCCTTTTGATGCTGTATATAAAGAAGAAAATCAAGAAATTTGCTTTCCTTAAGCAATGTATTTCTTTCAATCCTCCATTTTGGAATAGCAATTGTAATATCCCCAAAAAAATATTTCTTACTGAAGCTTTTCACTGTTTAAGACAGAATTCTAGATAAGAACATGAAACTATGACATGGGAAGGGATAAGTACTCTGTTATCTAGACTCCAAATAATGCCACTTTAGGTACAATCCAACATATCTTTTAAGCATAATCAAACTTATGCTGGAGCCAAGAGAGACATGTGCTTATGTCACATAGAGAATAAGCATAATCAAGGCATCTGGTTCAGTGAGAAAATATATCATTTTGAATCCATGTGTTGTTCTCTTGCTTGAAAAATCCAGGGTAGTTCCACGACAAATCAAAATGCAGAATAAAAACAAAATAGAATGCTTTTGTTAGGTATTTCTCATAGAAAGAAGGGAGTTTCTCAGTGTTTCAGCATTGCTCAGATTTAGAGGAGCAGCTGAAGAACTGTGGTTGCTTGAGTATAGCCATGCATTATAATTATAGACTTTTTTTTTAAAAGATTTATTTATTTATTCAGAGAGAGAGAGGGTCAGAGACACAGGAGAAGTAGGCTCCGAGGTGGGATTTGACCCCGGGTCCCCAGGTTCACGCCCTAGGCTGCAGGTGGCGCTAAACCGCTGCGCCACCGGGGCTGCCTAATTATAGACTTTTGTCTAGTTTGTCTTTGAATTAGGAAATCCCCTAGGTAGAAATACTGATGTATGTCTTACATATGTATATATGTAAACTTCATAGAATTGGAATACCTTCCTACTTTGAGTGGGTATTTTATTCAAAGAATGTATGATCAACAAAAATAAAATAACTAAAACTTTTTCGAAATTAAAAAGAAATACCTAACAAGACATCTAAACAATTCAGAAAAAATTATTTAATTATTCCTCCTTCCTCATCTCTCCTATCCTGGTAATAACTCACACACAAAGTGGCTATTTCCAAAAACTCTTCTTTACCTGTTATTCCAAATGTCTCCGACTAACCTCTCCAACTTCTGCATTTCCCTCTTCACTTTCCACCTCTGCCTTCCCCTTCTTTTACAGTTTCCAGTGTAATTCCTTTAGGCTCTCAGTTGATCCAAAGCCCTTCCTGCTCATTGCTTTGATCTACATAGTAAGGCCCTGAAAAAATAAAACATGGCATCTATATTTGAAGTTTGGAGGTGGGGTTGTTTACAGAGAATCGAAAGGTAAATAAGTAATATCATTCTCCTGATACATGGGGGCAGGCAGAGGTAGTGATCAAATGTACTCATTACTAAATGTTTTTTTTCTCAATGCTTTGCACTTATCAGCTTATTAATCTCACAATAACCCAATAAAGTATTTATAATTATTACTTCTATTTTGCAGATGAATAAGCTCATATCTACACAGGTTGAATAACTTCCTAAGGACCCACAATAAGAAGTAAGGCTTTTTTTTTTTTTTTTTTTTTTTTTTTTTTTTTTTTTTGAAGTAAGGCTTACTTTTAGGCCCGACTCTAGAAGCCATACCCTTAAATGTCCAACTGTGGTCCTGTGTTAAACTCACCTATGCCAATATTTTTAGCCCCCATCACACATGACTGACATAAGTTAATAGGTGAAACTGAGCCATAGCTGGAAAGGAAGAGAAGCATATGCAGACATGTATGCCTTGCTTAAAGCTGAATGAAGGCAACAATTCCTTAACAGTAAAACATTAATTTAGCACAAAGAGCCAGGTACATTAACTCAATGTTTATGTTGTTTTAATTACCATATTTGAAATAAAACATTCACACTAATCAAATAAAACCTGACAACACTATGCCAAATGTTTTTACAATTCACTACAACTTTTGTAATATTCTATTTTTCAGCTTATAATAAGTTTTCTTTTGCTGGCCACTAATGCTGCTATTATCGTGTGTTATCTTTGAAATTCTCTCTTAAGAATAGAATCATATATTTGTTGCTATTAACATTCTTGTACAGAATTCCAAAAATAGCTTAGTGACTGTAATTTTTCTTATAGAAAAAGGTAACTGAAATGTAAACTTTTTTTCTTTTTTTAAAAGATTTTATTTATTTGAGACAGAGAGAGAGAGAGAGAGTGGGGGAGGACCAGAGGGAGAGGGACAAGCAGACTCGATGGTGAGTGCAGAGCCAGTGGTGGGATTTGATCCCATGATCCTGAGATCATGACCTGAGCTGAAATCAAAAGTCAGCTATGTAACCAACTGAGCCACCCAGCACCCTGAAATGTAAACTTTTCAATAAAATTTGGCAACTGGAAGTTTAGTATTATGGGGCTCTAATTTGTCAAGTTCTGGAAAGCATTCAGCAAGAATAATTTGCTGGCTCACTACCTATTGATATTTGACACCGATTATGTAAAATGTTCCTAAAATGACTCCCTTGCTAAGGAAAATGTAAGAACTAAAGAAATTCTTTAATCTCCAACTTTTTCTAATAACCACTGAAGCATTTGTTTTAATGCTTTTTATGTTTTTTCTTTGTTATGTTAGACATATGTCTGTTGAAAATTTGTTCAAATCATGAATTATTTTTAATGAAGCTACAAATATTACTTGTTAAAAACAAACAAACATGTCAATTAAGTGGTTCACTCTTATTTTGGTAAGAAACACTGCCCAAGTGCTAGTCCTCCACCTGGCAAAATGTGATCCGGTGAAGTAGTGTGAATGGAGAAATACAAACACACAATTATGATAGAAAAATCAAATATGGGCAGCCCGGGTGGCTCAGCAGTTTAGTGCCGCCTTCAGCCCAGGGCCTGATCCTGGAGACCTGGGATCAAGTCCAGGTCAGGCTCCCTGCATGGAGCCTGCTTCTCCCTCTGCCTGTGTTTCTGCCTCTCTCTGTGTGTGTGACTCTCATGAATAAATAAATAAAATCTTTAAAAAAATCAAATATCAGGCCTTATCAATGACTAACAAGAAATATATGATCATAAAGTAAACATGTATTGATATGGAAACCAGAGAATTTATCAATTTTGTTTATCTCCAAAGAATCAACTCTTGGTTTCATTGATCTTTTCTACTATTATTTTAGTCTCTTATTTATTTCTGCTCTAATTTTTGTTATCTTATTCCTTAGACTAACTTTGGGCTTCATTTTTTCCTAGTTTTTTTAAGCATAGTTAGATTTTTTTTAAAGACTTTTCTTGTTTCTTGAGGTAAAACATTTATTGCTATGAATTTTCTTCTTTGAAGTGTTTTTGCTACATATCATAAATTTTGATAAGTTGTATTTTGACTTTAATTTTTCTCAAGGATTTTTTTTATTTTTTTCCCTCTCTCTTTTTGGATTTATTATTTGATCCATTGATTGTTCGGTAGCATGCTGTTTAATTTCCAAAGGGATCTGGTGGTGTCCCCTGGTGGTAGCCATAGAGATTGGGGCTCCAGATGAGCCTATATTCTCTTTTCTGAATGATAACTGGTGATCTGGAACAAGGCAGAGGCCATGTCAAGATGGCATAAGCAGCCTATGTTTGTTCCTTGAGAGTAGGTGTATAGACCACTACATGTGCACCAAACTTAAGCCTTCCCCTCAGATTGAACCTCCAGGACAAGAGGCTGGTGAGTGTGATATAGTTCATTTGTGCCCTGAGGGTGGGAGCCTGAAAAGAACTATCTCTCCTATTTTTACAGTCCTATGGAACCCAGGAATGCAATCCCCACTGCCCCCAGTTACCAAAGCCCAGTGATTAAGTGGTGTTCCTTGGGTGGCAACCACAAAAACTAAGGCACCGTACATGGGTAATGCTCACCTCCCTCCAGGAGACACTGGTACTCTGGCGTATAGCAGTGGATAAGCATGAAAAGAGCATGTAACCTCTGAGGTCTCTGGAAAGGATTCTAGTCAGCCCCAAGATGCACGTTTAATTAGAAACTTGACCCTTAGGCCACAGTTATGACCATTAGTAAATTAGCCTCCTTTACAGAAGAGCAGAACCCATGTTCCTTTTGCTGTGCCCTGGGGATGTTAGATGTTTAAGAACTCTTTCTCTGTTGATTACAGTCCTATGGGACCCTTGATGTAAGCCCCACTAGCCACCAAGCCAAGCAATGTAGCGTTATATCCTGGCAGCAGTCACACAGATTGAGTCATCAGTCAGGAATAAGAGCTCCTTTTGGATAACAGGGATTATTGAAATCCCGTGGGACCAGGAAAATCCAGCCCCTGGTCTTCAAAGCCCAGTGATCAAAAAATCTCACCTAGATAGTAGCTGAAATAATTGGGGCACCAGATGTATGTGAAAGCTCCCTTCCAGGAGATCCTGGTGCTCTGAAGAATGGCAAAGGGAGAACAGAGATGGTGCTCATCAGTCTCCATCCCTGGAGAGTATTCCAGCAGGCTCCTACACATGTCTGCCTCTCAGACTGATGCTTACTTTATGTGAGCAGTAAGCCTCCCTTACTTTATGTGAGGTCACCATCAGCTGCCTCTGAGCAAGGCCCTTGGTGGTATGAGTCCCAGTACACACACTCTGAAAGAGGTGTTGTCTCAGATCACTATAGTTCATTGTTGGTCTTAGGACAGGAGCCCTGTTGTTTTTCAAAGTTAGATGTTTTGGGGTCTCCTCTTTCAAGTGTACATCTCAAAAGTTGGGATGCCCAATGTGGATTTTAATACTTTGCTCCTCAGGGAAAAGCTCTGGGTTTTGAGGTCCCTCCTGGTTGCGGAATGGTGCACTGGGGCCAGGGTTCATTTGAGATTATTTTGAATATCCTGGTCTCTCCTACCCACTTTGATGTGATTTTCTTCTAGATTGCCTGATGTATAGTTCTCACACAGCCAGACCTTATGTTTTTATAAGAGGAAATTGTTTTGTTTCTACCTGTAGATTCAGTGTGTCCAGAGAGGAGATGAGTTCCACATCTTCCTAAATCATCAACTTGAACTGGAACTTCTATACAATAATCTTAAGCAAATTTTTTTCTTTTCCTTTTTTGTTTTTGCAATTTTTTTTCTTTATTTTCAAATTAACATCAGGTATCTAAGGACTTCTTCAAATATATATATATATATTTTTATAGAAAATATTTTATATATTTATATAGATATATAAAATGTTTTATGTATTATTAATATATAATTATATACTATATAATATATTTATTATAAATAAATATTTTCTATAATATATATATATTTTTTGCAGCTCTGTTAAATGTAGAATTAGCTAATTTAGACTGGCTTTCCACTAAAATAAATAAAATGTATATGCATTTTATTGGGTTAGTTTTATTAAAGTTATCCTCAATTACTTTTCCTCAAACTAACTTATGCTTTTCATAGAAACAAGTTCACACATGAATTGTGATAAATACACTCCCACAATAGTCTCTGTAGGCATTTATTTTATTTACATGATTATTAATATGTAATAATACCACAATATTATGCCATAAAATCAGTATGTTCTAATTAATTTATTAAATATATATTGCATTGCAGATTATAATAACTGATGTTTCTATTATAGCTTTTATGAAAATTATACAAATTATTTTGGAATCCTAAAAAAATAACTTCAAAACACAATGTTTCAGTTTTTATCAAAAACTTTCAAGTTTGCATTGTTTTTTTTTTTTTTTTCAAAGACTGCAGATTAATCACCTGGGATTTTTTTTTTTAATGTGCATTGCTTTAGGTTGTACATAAATCTTGTAACAAAGGAAATCCCTGTAATTCAAAGAACCAAAGTACTTTTACTTCAGCATGCTGTTTTCCCCTACAGCCCTGTTGTTGCTGATTACTCTCTCAGTTTAAATTCAAATAGAAAAATAAGCTTGCCAAGTTTAAAATCAACACTGCTGTGGTGAACTCTTCTTACTAAAAAACATAATTTCAATAAAATTCCAGATGTTGCTCTTCATTAAAAAACAAAAACAAAAACAAAATCTTTATACTTAAATAGACATTAGAATGAGGATAAAGGAAATATTTTTTGTTCCTTCAAAAAATACTTTTAGAATGTGAATTCCCATTGGGCATTTTAGGGGTAATAACCAATGCCATGGTTGTATATAAAGAATGCATTATTGGGAAATGGGAGACCAGGGTTCTGGGCCTTTTTCTTCTGGATGATAGAGAAGTAAATGTGGATATTAAAACCCGTGAAGAGTATGAGGTTTACCTATTTGCAAGCAAATTAGAGCCACCCAGTCTCATAGATGTTGGCAGAAAATATGAAATGCCTTGGTCTAACAGACTTTTACTCAGAATGCCAGGTAGTATGAGCTTCATGTTTGCATTTGTTGCCCTAGTCCCAAGTGGCAAGGGGGGGTCATATAGAATGGCTCAGGTGGATGCTGTACACACAGTGAATTTATACCACAGCTGAGTAACCCCGAGCTAAGGAACCCTCTCAGTCACATAAATGGGCTGCTAGCAAACCTGTCAATCTGTGTCCAGGAGGAAGACATTATCTTTATTAGTTTGGTCAGGAAACAAATTTACCCTGTGTCCGGGTAGAGGAGACACTATTTACTATCCTACTAAAATGTCTGTTATACAAGCATCCTTGAAAAGGTAGGCCAGAAAAAAAAAAAAAAAAAAAAAAGGCTTTGCTTAGAATAACAGGAAAACCTTAGAGATTCAAGGATAATTTTCTTCCAATATTATCTACCCATGTTTCTATACCATCTTTGTTTCAGGTAAATTTTGCCATAGGCATACCACTCTCTCAGCTACTATGATTCATCTGCCCAACAGGAGATGCTATTTTCCTCAAATAGAGATGTAATCAACAGGACTCCAAGCAGCAAAGTAAGGTCAATCTACAATATTGACTTCAGCCACACCCTCCAGGGTTCTTGCTAAGCAAATTTGCAAAACCCTCAATATCTACCATATAAAGCCACATTACTATATTGACATTTCCACTTGTCCTGAGGCATTAATCCAGATACAACAGGATTGTATAAATTCCACCTTGATCCACAAGAGGAAAGTCCAGGGTACTTGTATCATCCATCACAACTTTGGCCCGTTGGTTGAGACTGACTGGAATGCCTTCTGAGGCTGAGGTGGTATTTCCTTAAACACTTGAAGATATCTTATCATTCACCTAAGACACCAGTCACTGTGTTCTCAGAAGAGAGAAAAATTAACCTGTGATTCTCAGACAGAAAGCAGAGTTCCAAGGGGACAGAATGAAATGCCCCTGAATGAAAGTGTTCACACTTACTGGGTTCCCCAAGTAGGACTTGCATAGAGTTGAGTATATCCCTTGTGGTTACCCCACTGGCTAATAGGCATAGGGCACCAGTTCATTTAGAATAATTGAATCTAGTTCTGTTGAGTGACCTTCTGAGACAAGTCAGGCCCACCTGTCCTGTTAGTCCATGCCACCAGCCAAGTGGTATTCATTCACCCAAAAGAATGCTAGAGGGGTGCCTGGGTGGCTCAGTTGGTTAAGCATCTGCCTTCGACTCAGGTCATGATCCCAGGGTCCTGCTTCTCACTCTCTTCCTTGCTTGTGCTCTCTGTCACTATCTCTGTCTCTTTCTCTCTCAAATAAATAAAAAAATAAAAGCTTAAAAAAACAGAATGCTAGAGGATGGGAAAGACCTCCAGAGGCATTTTGAACTGGGTACATCCTTGCCAGTCTTAATCATCTTTTCTTCTAAGATTAATAGCAATCAAACTATGGTCAGAGTTGTATAGCAGATGATAGATCTAGCAGTCAATTAAATTTAAGGCATTTTTACCAGTTTGAAAAAGCTGCACCATCAACAGAATTTTTTTCTCCACCCATAGAATTTATTAGTAAAATTCCATAACAAGACAGGAAAAGCAAAAGTGTTCCTCATACTTTTGCTGTACACACTGTGTACAGGAGCATATCTAGAAGCATTTCTAGGAGTGTATCTGTCCACAAAGTAGTATATGGTGATGCCTTAATTCTCTAGAGCCCAGTACCTGGTCCCAGACTTTGTAAACCCATTGATCAGTGAGCAAGACAACAGGGCCCAGTCGAAGATAAGCAATAATCTGCTCAGAAGGTCTTTTCACCACAGATTTAATTACCATTCTGATAAAATCGAGAACTAGGGATGGCCCTTGCATAAGCCTTGAGCACAAACACAGGGGACTGTTCAGAGTCTGACTGCTTAGCTGTCACTAGGTCCATATGGCCATACACATGTCTATAAACCTGAGAACTAAGTATTGCTAAATGCTGCACTTGTAACAAACATTGAGAATCTACCCCATGGTCGGGGTAGACAAAGACAAAACAATACTGGTATTATTCAGATTTCTTCATATTTCCCAGGGTCCAAAATATTCCATCTCAGTTTTAGAGTTCATGCTGTACCACCACTTCCACAAAATATTATGTCCATTTTAGAAGCTCCAAATTCATTTTTTTTTTCAAATTATTCTTTATTTGAATCCAGATCTTTTGTCTGGAAGGGTCATGTTCAAGAGGGACACAGGCACTTTTGTAAAACATAACTAGAATTCAGTTTGAATCCTCTATTCTCCTTTGATGAGACCACCAAATGGGACATGTACTAACATGGTGGATTGCATTTCCAAGTAGTGAAGGGAAAGACATTATTCCCAGAAATGTCAGAGTGGATCCTGAATTTTCAAAATATCTCTATAGAGTTACCTATAATCCCTCACTCTTTTTGTCATGATAATTATTCAGAAAGCAGCCAAGGGGAAAAAATCCTGTCTGGGAAAAGACATATTCATTTACTATGCACCTTGCTAAGACATGTGTGGACTAGGAGAAGATGAGGGTGGTAGAGTCAAACTATCAGATCTTTGGTCACTTCTGGTATAAAACAGCCATAGTTGTCAAATTTTAAGTAGTTTAGAAAGTCAAACGCAGGATACAGATTAGATTCAAAAGTCATAGTGCTATGACTTGGGTTTGTTGTTTAATAATCTAAAAAAAAAAGTTAACTTTTTGATCCACTGATCACCCCATAAGAGTTCCAATGTCCAACTGGTCAGTCTAGCAGGAGGGGAAGTAGGCAATGCCCACACGATATCCTTCCTCACCCTATCTTTGACATTGAGACAAAGAGTTCAAATTTTGGAGAGTCACATGGCTAGCATGCTATGAAAGACTGCATTAGACACAAAGATCCAGGTTTGATCAGCAACTTGATTCCAATCTCATCAGAGAACAGGCCCTCATTGTGGACATCTGCATGAGCGATGCAGACAGTTTAATCACTAGCTGTGATTTTTTATATAGTTTATGGCCTCCTAAAGGGGTTCTTTAATCTGCTAGCTTATAGTTTTCCCAGGGAGAGACCAAATAATTAGTTAGACCATTGGCAATAGCTCAAGAGTCAATTGGTTTCAGCAAAATCTATGTAGCTTGCTTTAGGCAGTGGGGTGCAGGATAAAGTTTCTCCCAGAAAGCTAGTTGCATTTTTTTTCATGTAAAGCAGAAGAGTCACCAGGACTGAAAACAACTGCATCCTTGAATATACTGTCTTAGTCTGAGTTCAGTCAGGAAATAGAATCAACATTGCAAGGTAAACATGGGAAGTTATTAAACTTTTGTATTTTTGTATTAACAAAAAATTATTAAATACTGATAAAAGAGTGAAAATAAGACATAAGGAAATTTTATCTGGTATCCTAGTAATGGAGGATAGAACACAAGGAAGAACAAACTTGGAATGGGACTCTTTACTAGGGTTTTGACCAAAGTCTGTTTCAATCCACTGGACAGCAGAGAAATTCAGAATTCTGCAGTGCATACTGATCTACAGAAGAAGGCTAGTGGGTGCAAGTAAGTCATGCAAAAGTCTACAGAGGGACTGGCAACTTAGTGGAAATTCCCTGGGATACAAATCTATAGAATGAGTGATAGCCAAGTAGTAATAGTAAGGACCTAGTGGTGACACTCTGGGCCTCAGTTTCAGAGAGCGATCATGGTGCTGGTACATTAAGGATACTGGTTTCCAATTTCACAGAGTTACAGGAAAATTTCTGCTAGGTCAAAAATCTGAGAATGCAAGGTTGGCAAGGGACCATGTGTTCTGGATGTATGATTGAGGGAGAGCTCCATCAGATGTTCTTACAAAATCATCATACAGATTTGTATTGACTCCAATGTTCAAGTAGTATAACATGGTGCTAAGTTTCCTTTTTGGTTGTTGAAGCTGAAGAGACAGCAGTACTTGTGCCACTGCCAGAGGATAGAAGGTTGTGAATCAAACTACATATTCCTAAGAAACTATTTGCAAGCAGGCTTCTGAAGTTTTTCAGGGTTACTTAGGCTTCCCTTCTAGTAAAGCTGTAATACACCACAATGAGAACATTGAAACTGAGGCTTCTAACTTACCAAGCAATAGGACATCATCTATGTAGTAAAACGTTAAAAATGATTGGGTAGGAGTGTTTGCACAAAATTGTGACTCACTTTTTACTGGTGGGAAATCGCAGGGCAGTTTATCTTACTAGCATTTCTATACCTACAGATGTTTGCTTGGAGGACTAATTTTCTCTGCCACTTCTGGGATGTGTAAGTACAAGCACGTAACACATCAATTTCTACTATACATTTAGACCTAGAAGTAACAAAAAGAGAACACTGAAGTAGCTTAAAGGACTCAACTCTCAAAATTACATTAGTTTCTTCCCTTACTGAAACTCTGTACAAATATTGCACGTAATCAGGGTACCCATACACTCCATGTTGCTGACTAGGATGATCAATTGGGTACTTGTATCCAGAAAAGTCATACAAGTTAAAGTCTCTTCCTTTTTGAAGTCCTTCTGCATACTTGGAGACAGGTATATGTACCCTTCAGTACCATCTGGACACAGAGAGACCTGGGCTTTACCTTTAATTATATTTCTTCTTAAAGTACCTGATGTTAAAAAAGGAGAGAGAGATATTAGAATGTGTAGAAGGAGGGAATAGCTTTATTCCAGCAAGCAAGATTTTATACTCACTTTCAGTTTTCAGTAGCATACTGTGTTCCTGGACTTAGTTAAATAAACTTTGATTTTGATCCACATAAAGTTCTACATTCTCATTGATGACATAATTTATTTCAACTTTGGAAACTCCTTGACCCTTCCAGGAGGAAAATGTTAACACCCCTTGTTTTGATAGTCACTTGCAGGTAAGGCACTGGAGAGCCCCTATATCAACCCTTCCTGTTGACACCTTGGGCAAGAGCATTGACTACCATATCCCAGGGACTTGTCTCATATCATTTTATTATTTCTCTTTGAGAAAGCCATTCTCTTTCACCACCTCATTTTCATCACACAAACTGCCAAGAACTGGGAAGGGTCTGACATTTACCCCACTTGCTAGCTAAAATGTTCACTTGCCATGGTTTCATGGGCATTGACAGGAGATGCAACATCCAGTATTTGGTCAGAGACAAAAGAGTTTGTTATTCATGGCAGTAGCTGTGGCACTTGAAATTTAATGGAGCAGAGGTATTTATACATATTTTGGAGTTGCCTGTATTTTATTTACTCTCCTAGAAGACTTGGAAAAAAAACAAAAAACAAAAGAACTACGAGATCAGGTCAATCAGTTATCAATTGAAGGCATACAGTGGATGCCAGAAAACCTTCATGGCAACACCTTTTTAAAAAAATTTTAATGGTGGGAAGCAATGCAAATTTAATTGAGCGATAGTAAAGTGTTAGTACAAAGCTCCCAAGAGAGTAGCCCCATGGCAACATTTAGGAAGACCCACATTAACTGCAGTTAAAGGTAGATTATGCTAAAAATCATTTGTGATTTCAAGAATTATACAGCCAGAAAACAGATTAAATACCCACTCTCATTATCTCTTAAATGTTAAAATAGGTTCTAGTTGCTCCATATTGTATCCAAAACTTGGTACTCTCAGTGTTTTCAAATTTTATCTATCCTAGCAAGAATATATTAGAATCTTTTCCCAGGCTGCTTACTCTACGAACATCCTTGAAGAGTCTATAACAAAACCTGCCAATGCTTTGCTCAGAAGACAGACAGAAATGCAAGAGATTCGTGGACAACTAGTTTCCATTAGCGGGCAAATCATTTTTGCTTTCTGTGAACACTACTCATTTATCACAAGCTTGAAATCTCAGTGCTATTTATGTCAGAGAATTGTTCTGAGAAATAATGTAATTTAAAATGGAAAGAAAATTACTTTCTTACACTTAAAAATCCTATTAAAAGGTTTAAAGTAATTATAATGCTATCTATGTCTTAAATATATGAATTATATTATTATGAACTTTGACTGTAATCCTTAATTTTATTTTATTACGTGCCTCAATTTCTATTTTGGTAAACATGAATTTATGCTGACAAATAAAAGTGAAACAAAATCTTCACACTTTTGAGATCACTTGACCCAGTGGCTAGGGAAGACACTGAAAGCTTTTTAAATAAACAAGTTATATAGTAACTGGATGACCGGAAATGTCTTCAGATGCCATAGCTATTCATAATAATTATGATGGGCAGGTATTGAATGTTTCATCTCCTTGTGATAAAAATGAAAATAAATATTAAATTTGTATTAAATATTCATAAATAACCACACAGTTGGGCAAGTCTCTCTTTAATGTATTTATGTTATTAAATACACAAATAATTCTTTCCTTTTATAAGTTATTCTTTTGAATATTAGTTATCTGACTTCTTGCTGCTTAGAAAGCATAAAAATTGAAGTGAAAGAGGTAGGGAATATTTAAACATAGGATACAAATCACTGTATGATAGCAGCCTCTCTTTTTAGAACAATGTCAACTTTGAACTTCTTATTTTTATCACAGTGTGATCAAGTAGTGAGATTTTTCATGGCCAACATGTTAAATTGACTTGTTGCAATGTCATCTGCCTAGATAATGAAAAATGTTCCCAAGTCAAGATCTGCAGCCTTGTTCAAAACAGGTTTAATATGCCTGTGCTGTGGCTGCAGGTTACAAGTGATGGTTTTCTTAAAAGTTTCCATTTATCTTGTAAGAGAATCGGAGAATATTCTTCATTGTTTGTAGAAAGTTAAACGGAATGACTTAATTTAGATCCAAATATCACAAATTGCAAGAGATCATGAAAAGCGTTTTCTTTCAGTATTGTGTTTATTAGATTCTATGAAAAATGTTCATGTTTGACAGAAAAATGTTCATGTTTAGCTGCAAATGGCATTTTCATTTGGAATATTCTTGGTCCTCATATTTGTATCTTGGACTATGTAGTGAGTAATGAGTTTTAACCTTATGGCTCTCCTTTGTAGGTACTAATCTTCCCTGTGCTGTTCAAATCTAGAATAAAATAGCATTATTTAAGAACACTTCCCTCCTCTGTATGGCTTATAGGTTTAAAGGAGGAAGATGAGGTCATGTTTGTTTCCTTTTAAATTTTTCTTACCAGTCTTGAAAAATATAGTTCCATAAAGATGAATCGTTTATGAACCATGCTATAGGAAGGCGTGTTGATAACACAATAATGGTTTCTGTCTTCTAGAATTGTGAGGTAAAATGTGATGTGATGGCTACAGCTTTTCTTCCAAACATTTTAGTGAAAAATACAATAGGTCTCTGCAAAAATATTAAATCATTTTTGCAATTAAATGACAAAGAAGAGGAAGAATAGAAAATGGACTGATTCTAGAAGGTAAAAGTAATTGGAGACATCTCCTATACTATCTTATAGGAGATGCTATTTCAATATAGGTGCTTTCCTGACAAAAGTTACATATTTAAAATAGGAAATTAATTTAGTATGTAGTCATAAAATTATATTTGACCTAAAACAGATAGAAAACATATTCAGAGAGGGGATGCATGGGTGGCTAGGTCAGCCTTTGGCTCAGGTCATGATCCCAGGGTTCTGGGTTGGAGAGTCTTGTGGCTGGCTCCCTGCTCAGTGGGGAATCTGCTTCTCCCCTTCCTTCTGCACACCCCTTCAATGCTCTCTCTCTCTTAGATAAATAAAATCTTTGAAAAAAAGAGAAAGTATATTCAAAGGAAGATTCATGTCATATTCAAATAAAGAAGGTAATTATACCCCTGATTTGTTCCTTTTGGTAGCATAATGCCATGCTCTTAAACACCATTAGGAAACTCAATACCTTAAGAGTGTACCTTTATTTCGAGCTTTATACCATGTATTAGAATGCATGAACTCTCACCCAACAGATACATATCAAGAGTTGAGTTCTTTATTCAAATAATTTGTTACTTAATAGTCTAAGTTCCAAAGAGCAACTTTAAAACAATTTACTGTCAATGAAATTATTTATAATGACATATTTGTGGAATAAATTAGTTTCATGTATTTCTGTTCTTTAGCACTCTCATCTCCAAAATAGAAATCTAAATATAGCTGCCTTATAAATATCTTGTGGTGATTAAAATATTAACATAAATTTTATACACACAAAGCACTTAAAAGAGTTAAAAGGGAAAGAATGAATTCTCAGTAAATATTGGCTAGTTCTAGTTTTGGTTATATTTGAAGTAATAATGGTGGTAGTAGTAGTAGTAGTGGTTGATTCGAAATTACATTTGAAATGATAGCCATTTGAAATTTTACCCATAACAATTACTTATAGTTAATAACTAATTATAGTCATAGTAATTTCTTATGAGTCAAATGTATAAATGTTATTGAATCTACTACAATAGTTACACATGTAACTCTAAATGTCATTCAGGTGTGAAGTCACTTCCATACTGTAATAATTTAAGTGACGTAGAAAGGCTTTCTGCACCACGGCCACTTCCGGGACTAGAGAACACTGAGGATCTTGTTAAAAATTAACTGTCATACATCTTTCTCCTATAAGACTGAAGGTCCCTTGAGAACAAGAAGTTTTCTGATGCAATTCCTATTGCTTGTTTTTGGTTTTGTTTCTTTTAATCAAATTAAGGAACAGCAGTTGCTGATTGAACTAATGACCTAGTCTTCCTTTAGAGAAGAATCAGAAAGATACTTTTAATTGTTTACACTAACCAAACGGTAAAGGTGATTTGTCCTTGCTAAAAATTCACTCCATCATGTCTGCCAGTCTGGGATCTAGTCTCCTGTCTTGCTGTTGGGGTCTTTTGCCAACTCCTCTTCCATCCATCTATCTTATCCCCTAATTCTTACCCAGGCTTCATTTACATGAATAAAACTTTTTCTTTTTTTTTCCCCTTTTTGTTTTTTGTAATCTCACTTCAGTTGTCTCATTTGAGGTAAAAAAAGATACAAGATATAAATGTACCAATAAATTATCACAGACTGAATGCCACGCAGTTATAGAAATAAGCTATCACCAGAAACCCAGAAAGTTACAATCTTTCCCCTTTCCAATCACCTTAATATTACTTTCCTTTTCACAAAGGTAACCATTATCTTGATTTTAACATTAATTTACACATAATATACATATATTTATATGTTATATAATACAGAGTATATATAATACATTTCACAAAGGTAACCATTATCTTGATTTTAACATTAATTTACACATAATATACATATATGTATATGTTATATAATACAGAGTACATATAATACACACAATGTATATATACACACACATATTTTGCATAGTATTTTTATGCAAAGTATAAAGTACAGAATATACATAAGTGCATACAGATATAGATATATATGATATCTGGCTTTCATTCAACATCATGTATATGAAATTCACCTATGTTGTTAAGTGTTGAAGCATTTTTTTAATCTTAGTTGTGTTTTAATATTACATTGATTAAATTTATCGGATTTTATTCATCCATTTGCAGAAGATGGATAATTGAATTTTTACTGATATTTCTTTATAGGTTTCCTTATAATGCTGCTCTGGCTAATCTTGTAGCTGTCCCTAAGTGACTATATACACAAATGTGTTATTCTACTTAGGAGAAGAAACACTGAGTCATAAGCCTTTTATATTTTCAACTGAGGTAGACTAGGTCAAAAAGTTTTCAAAAATAGTTGAATAAATCACACATTATTTCCTTTATCTGTGTAAAAGAGTACTGCCACATTTTAGGGAACACTTAATAATTTGTTTGAATTCCTTAAATATTCTGGAAACCAGCCAGTTATAAACATTCAAATAGATTCTCTCACTTGATGTTTGCTTTTTCACTTTGGTGTTTTACAATTAACAAAATTTTGGAATTTTTATGTTACTGAATTTAGGCTTTTTATGGCATATAAATATTTCCTTGCTTATACAGGGGTCAGGAGAACATTCTCTTAATTTCTTGAAGCTCTGTTTTACATTTCATATTTAAATCTACAATTGAGGGGATACCTGGGTGGCTCAGTGGTTTAGTGCCTGCTTTCAGCCCAGGGCGTGATCCTGGAGTCCCAGGATCGAGTCCCACATCGGACTCCTTGCTTGGAGCCTGCTTCTTCGTTTGCCTGGGTCTCTGCCTCTCTCTCCCTCTCTCTCTATGTCTCTCATAAATAAGTAAAAAAAAAAAAAAAAAACCTTTAAAATAATTAACTAATTAATTAATCTACATACAATCCACCTAATTAATATTTTTGTATAGGATGAAGTATTAGATTAAGATCTATTTATTTCTCCATTTGACAATTTAATTGGCCTACCACCACATTGAAAAATCATATTTTCTCCACTAGTCTGTACTGGCACCTTTATTGTAAATTGTCTATGTATACATTAAATCCATTTGCATACTCTGCCATTATTAAACTGTAACTTGACTTTTTTTTAATTTATTTTTTTGTACTCTCTACACCCAGTGTGGGCTCAAACCTATAACCTTGGGATCAAGAGCCACATGTTCCACCGACTGAACCAGCCAGGTGCCCCAAGTATTGTAATTTGTATAATATCTTAATAATTGATATCTTATAAGATATTCAATCTGATAAAGGATTATAAAAATAATAACAAGGAGCATACTTATAGTGAAGTTTTTAAACCTTCCTTCTAAGATTAGAAATGAGACAAGGAAAACCACTATCACACTCCATTTTTACTTCAAGAGAGCCTTACTATCTGTGACTCTTGAATCACTTTGTAAGTATTATACCAAGCTGGTGCATATATACGCACATGCATACACACATACATAGATATTACTATTTTAATAACTTTGGGCAGAGCAAAGTTGTCATTTCTAAGTTATGCACACATTCTGTGGTAGAATACATATATTAAAAATATCTTTAATTTTTTAAGAAACCTCTATATCGTTTCCCACAGTGCCTGTGCCAATATACATTCCCACCAATAGTGCGCAAGGATACATTTTTCTCCATATCCTTGCCAACACTTGTTCAAAATATTTTTAAATGCTTACAATTTATTTAAAGAAAACAAAAATACATTGTAGAAACACTGATTTCAAGGTGAATGGATTTGAAAAACATTGAGCTGCCTTATGTATTTCTGCCCAAACTTTCTTTTTTTTTTTTAATTGAATTTATTTATTTATTCATGAGAGAGACAGAGAGAGAGAGAGAGAGGCAGAGACACAGGCAGAGGGAGAAGCAGGCTCCATGCAGGGAGCCCGATGTGGGACTCGATCCCGGGTCTCCAGGATCACGCCCTGGGCCGAAGGTGGTGCTAAACCACTGAGCCACCTGAGCTGCCCCCAAACTTTGTTTCTATAAACTGAAATCACTTACATACAAAATATGACAGCAAACAAATACTTTTTTTTTTTTTTTTTTAAGAAGACTATCACTATCTGCCTCAAGAAACTGCCTCTGGCCTTACTTACCCTAAGATATCCTATTAAGATGTCTCTCACTGGAGCTCAGGTATATCTCTTTGTTTCATTGAATTTCCACATTCAGAATCTTTGAAATTATTTTTGATAGGCTCTGAACCCTTGAATTTTGCTGGGCACTCTATAGTTTACTTTATGGTTCAATGGACTTACTTCCTATATTTACTTCCAGCACATTAATCAGAAGCTTTTGTACTAAGAGACTAACAACTAAAACAACTGCAATATTCTCAACTCTCAGCAAAGTATGGGAATTCAAATTTTATAAAAATAATTTAAATACAGATTTAATGACATAATATATTTTTAAAAATTAGGTAATAAAAATCCTTTGCAAGGGTATGCTCCATGGTTCAATATGTAATCTAAAAGAATTAATATATAAAAAAGTATATAAAATAAAAGAATTAATACAGAGAGTATGTATATCTTCACTTGACTCATCAAATGCCCATGCCTTTAACTATTGGTATATATTCTAAATAATTACTGTGTCTTATGGTTATGATTTTTTTTCATTTGGTATATATTTAACTTTTAAATCTATTTTGTGGTTAGATTATGTGGGATTTAATCATGTTTCATAATTCACAGAAGCAAAGAGCCAAGACAATTGATGGAGTCAGATGCATTGACTCATAGCATAGAAAAATGCAAGAGAAAGTAAGATCAAATGAAGATTCACAAGTAACTTCTGAATTGAAAGAAGGAGAAAAATACAAAGAAAACTAAAATAATAAAAATCATAGTATCTAATTAGGCACAATTTATAGACCATAATTAAAAGAAAGAAATATTAATAAAATGTGTAGGATATAGGCATTTTAGCAAAGAGTACCCTTTGTGTATGTATATTACAGAATAAAAAAATAATTTCATAGATCATAAGTTATTGCTTATTCTTTTTTAAATATACAACTGCCTAGTGAAGCTTTGGTTACTGCATGTTAAAAATAATGTCCTTCAAATGAGAGTCAAAAATCAATGAAATTAGTGTTTCCTATTTCAAAATAGAAATAGAACTCATTAAAAAAAAATTAGTGGCTTCTTTACCCAATCACACTTAATGCATACATGTGAAACTTATTTATATGTATATGTATATCAGGCACTGAATACAGATTTATGCATCGCACAATACATATAAATACATACATGTATATTAATATATAACCCAATAGTGGCTTTGATTTGAGGAAGTGGAAGCAAATAAATGTTTTGATGGAGGTAGGTTTGTATTCAGAGTAGTGGTTGCAAGCTAAAATAATAGTTAAAATGTGCTACAATGGGATCACTTCAGTGGGAAATAGTTTATGGCATGCAGAGTGGGGTTTCTAATTATAAAAGGAAGAAATCAATGGATCACATAACTTAAGTCAGAGAAAGTCTGGAAAGCCAAGAACCCTCTGGGGCAGAATTTACTCTGATAAAATGGAAGACTATACTGAGTATATTTATCAACAGAACAATGGACTTATCTTATTGATCTACAACATTCTTGCTAAAGCATAAACTAAACATATTACTAGATAGTCTAGAGTTTTTAATCCTTTAGTCAAATAATAAGGTTGAATCCTCTGCCCTGATGTAGGTCTTCACACCAGTGGCAGTGATACTAGGAATCATTTGTCTTTCTTATATGCTTGTTTCTTTGCTCAAGGACAAGATCTTAGTCAAAGGCCAGGCTAGAAACTATTTTGATGCCCGCATACATGCTCTTTATTATCACTTATTTTTCAAACTTAGAAGTCCTCTGAAGAGCTTAGACATTTTGGAAAGCAAAAACTAGAAAGACTTGCTCTGTTTACTTTTTGATCTGCTCTACACTTATTCTTAGGAAATTAAATATAGAGACAGCTGACTTCCCAAATAAAAGAAATTGGTATTATTACGGAAAAAAAAAATCCCCAAATAGTATTCATTCTGTCATAGTCACGTCTCCTCCTTTCTCAGATGACATAAATTATATTACTTTCTGAATGATTTCACATCTCAGTCAGTTCCTACTCCTTGCAAGGTTGGGGGAGTTTCAATAGCCAAATGTTATTGCCCAGTGGGTTCTGATGTTAGGGATTACAACTAATTTAGTTTTTTTTTTAAAGATTTTATTTATTTATTCATGAGAGACACACACACACAGAGAGATAGAGAGAGAGAGGCAGAGACACAGGTAGAGGGAGAAGCAGTCTCCACTCAGGAAGCCGGAGGTGGTACTCCATCCCCGGTCTCCAGGATCAGGCCCTGGGCTGAAGGTGGCACTAAACTGCTGAGCCACCCAGGCTGCCCTAATTTAGGTTTCTATGCACAATTGGGACATGCTTTTTTCATAGGTATCACCTATATTTGATTCAATAATTTTCTTCACTACCAGGAACATCTAATCAGAGTTTAATTCAAAGGCTTAGCAGTAGATTCTATGATTCTTCATTATCTTACTGTAGTTTAGCATGACAGGCTCAAAATTTTATTCTTATAAGTCTTCTTCAAATATATGTGTGTGGTGGGTCGCAGGGCAGGTGATTCATTGTAATTGTCTCACTGAGTTTACTATGCCTGATTTGTTTGGCTGTTTAGACTCTGAAAATTAGAAGCATGGTTTGTACCACTTTCATTGCCATCTTGACATTTGGAATCTCGTTGACTCCAACTGGATTATTTAGTTATTGTATGTCGTGTCCCTGCCAGGAGTAATAAAGGTCACTTACCAAAAATCCAATTAAAATTTAAACTCTATGTTAATAATCTGTTACAAAGAAATCCCAACATTTTTAGAAGTTTCTTTTCTCAAATCAGGTGGCACAGTATCCAGATAATTAACAAGCAGGAAATACAATTTCAATTAATGAGACTGTCTTTCTCTTTGTCTCCTTGGCCTCTCCCCCATGACATTTCACCTAATTGTGCCCCCTTTGTGAACCAAAAGAGAAAATGAATTAAGACTAAAAAAGAAGAGGAGATGATTTTTTGTTCTCTCAAAAGAATATGAACAATTCATTTCAGAATGTGAATGTGTGCTTTGCCAGTTCTGTCTCCTCCTGTGAAGGCTACAACTAGAGAAAGAATCAGATCTACTAATGAGTATTTATAAAAGACCAATCTAATTTCAATGCCTAAATGAAACAGTGAAAGAATAGAACAGTAATTTTATAAGAAACTTACTGAGAAATGTGTGGCTTCTGCAGCAATTGCTTTAGTAAAAGTCACTCTCAAATACATCTTTGAAGGAAGATATGAAATCCAGCAGTGTTACCTGAAGGAAGATAGCAAATACAATGTTATACTTCACTCACACAAATGAAGTTGTAAAAAAAAAAAAGAGTGTTTCCTGTTAATTTTCAAAAATAAAGGGCCTTATTTTATTTCTTGATTAAGAGTATAATGCATTTACACATTATCGAACAGTGTTTTCCCAGTTATTTCATCGTGTCCAAAGTTACAGTAACAGTTTTGTCCTACTCTAGAAGACTAGAAATCATTTCTGCAGAACTGCTGGTTTTAGATCACGTATGTTTCAGGTGTATTATTTCAAACACTACCAGCTAAGGATGAAAATCCTTATTCATAATGGAGACAGTCATAAATAAAAAAAAAAGGTTAGAGGTTTTCAGTGAGGCTGTTTGCATTTTAGCATAAGTCTAGAAGCACAGATGGTAAGACTTGGAAAGCTTTAGCAGTACTACAATGGTCATATTGCTTTGAAAGGCAGTGCTCATTTGATTCTCAGCAAGAGAATGTCCAAAGTGTGTCATTATTAAACCATCATTTTCCAAAACCCTCACAGTGAATAGGCAGAGCTTTTAAGTGTTGCTACTTCATCTACAATCTCTAAGAAGATTTCCCAGCTCCCTTCAGTAATCTGTTGTGGAGTCTCAAAAGCTCCACATTTTTGTCCATGTGTCACTTTAATCATTGATGCAATAATTAGAAGCTATTGCTGAACTTAGTAACCTTCCTTTTATCATTCAGAAAAGAACAAAAATACAATTAATAGGGTTCTGTTTACAAATATAGATCTATTTTATCTTTAATCTATAATTTGAATACCTCAATACATATTTTAGATGATTTATAATACACACACAGTGGAACTCTGACAATAAATAAAGTAATTAGACACAAGTAATGAATGAGAGTGGAGGAGAGCTTATTTATGCTGAAAAATCAGGCTACATATAACCACTGAATTTTAATAAAATCCTAGATTTTCTCCTTATGTCAACAAATTCAAAGTGGAGATACAGTGAAAAATTAGCTGTGATAGTCTAGAAGTCCAAGTTCCTTTTTTAAGAGGAGAAATAAAATGTTCAACACCAAACACTAAAAGTGATTTATGTTGTGGTGTTTCATATAAGTGATATTGAAAAAATTTAAATAATGTCCTAAATAATAGATTTATAACATCTTTAAGAAGATTCTTCTAATGAGCATTTCTTTTTTTTTAAGATTATTTATTTGTTTATTAGAGACACAGAGAGAAAGAGAGAGAGAGGCAGACACACACACACACACACACGAGAGAGAGAGAGAGAGAGAGAGAGAGAGAGGCACAGGCAGAGGGAGAAGCAAGTTCCAAGCAGGCAACCCAATGTGAGAATGGATCCTGGGTCTCCAGGATCACGCCCTGGGCTGAAGGCGGCACTAATCCGCTAAGCCACCGGGGCTGCCCTAATGAGTATTTCTAATATCTATCATTGGTAGAAGTAGAGTTTGTAATATCAAAATGTAAACCTTGATATTTCACCAATGAATGACTACATCTTGAATCATAAATACTCACAAGTTCTACAAGGAGGAGTTAGTCAACAAATGCAGTCCAGGACAAAAAAAGAATTGAAATGGAAATGAAATTTACCAGAATAAAAGAATAGACTCAAATTAAGATTGATTACTGTTTTTCTCAAACCGGTTATGATGAAGCCACACTGCTCTCAGTACAATAAACATTTAGCCTCTCTACCTAAAAGCTATCATATGGCAAAGGAAGAATAAAAAAGTGGAGCAAATTGCAGTTACAGGAGCAAGTTGTAATAATAATTATTTCTTTAGAATTTTAATGTTTGCAAATTGACATAATTTTAATAATTATTATAGTTTGTCTTCATCAAAATTTATTTCAAAAGAGCTTAAAATGAATTCTTAATCCTACTTTACCATTGACAAATCTGAATAGTGACAATTAAAATATTTTGCAGTGAAAAATAAAATGCCAAACATATAAATATTTTCCCAAAGATGAGAAAATCTGCAATGCCAAAAGGAAATACAATGACTAATTTCCCATCTTTTTGTAAATGTCTTATATATTAGCTATTAAAAACTAAGTTAAGGGGTACCTAGGTGCCTCAGTCCATTAAGCATCTGCCTTCAGCTCAGGTCATGATCTCAGGGTCTTGGGATCAAACCCCACATTGGGCTCTCTCCTCAGCAGGGAGTCTGCTTCTCCCTTGCCCTCTGCTCTCCATCCCTGCTCATGTTCTCCCTTGCAATCTCTCTCTCAAATAAATAAATAAAATCTTTTTAAAAAATAACTCAGAACGAAGTAACTTTTTTTTTTCGAAAGGGAGAGAGAGGAAGGGATGAGTGGAGAGAGAGGGAAAGAGAATCTTAAGCAGGTTCCATGCCTAGCACAGACTATGACATGAGGCTCCATTCCACAATGCTAAGGTCATAACCTGAGCCAAAATCAAGAGTCAGACACTTAACCAACTGAGCTACCCAGGCGCCTCCTAAGTAACATTTTTCTGTACAGTAGATATTAACATATTCTTGCCAGTAGAGTCATATTACAAAGTGTCATTTTAAAATACATTGATATCAAAATTATACAAATAATATAATATTTGTTCTCTTATTTTGAAACTTACATCTGGGACTGGGAAAGAAAGGAGGTGGAAGAATGACAGAGACTGACACTTACTGAACATGTTAAGTTGGCACAGGTTTTATAGTTATAAAAAATTATTCTCATTACAAAAAAAGGGAGGCCCAAGGAAATTA
Source organism: Nyctereutes procyonoides (assembly GCF_905146905.1). Taxonomy (NCBI): domain Eukaryota; kingdom Metazoa; phylum Chordata; class Mammalia; order Carnivora; family Canidae; genus Nyctereutes; species Nyctereutes procyonoides. The sequence continues at coordinate 3,581,736 of NW_026575130.1, forward strand.
AATAACTGTATCAAAATCACATTTATGGGGCAGCTCCGGTGGCTCAGCAGTTTAGCGCCACCTTCAGCCCAGGGCCTCATCCTGGAGACCGGGGATCGAGTCCCACATCGGGCTTCCTACAAGAAGCCTGCTTCTCGGGATCCCTGGGTGGCGCAGCGGTTTGGCGCCTGCCTTTGGCCCAGGGCACAATCCTGGAGACCCAGGATCGAATCCCACGTCCGGCTTCCGGTGCATGGAGCCTGCTTCTCCCTCTGCCTCTCTCTCTCTCTGTGACTATCATAAATAAATAAAAAAATTAAAAATAAAAAAAAAAGAAGCCTGCTTCTCCCTCTGCCTGTGTATCTGCCTCTCTCTCTCTCTGGGTCTCTCATAAATGAATAAATAAAATCTTTTAAAAAAATCACATTTATGAAAGCATTCCAAATCAAGTGTCTCCCATCTCAAAACCTATGTGCTTTCAACAAGAATGCAAATGACAATTGTTTTGGAAAATGTTTGAAGCAGCAATGTCAGGTTTTTCTTAGTTTGTCCGTAATACCCCCATTGCTTCTCTAATATTAGACATCCACAAATATGGCCCAGTATGAACATGGTACCATAATTTTCATAAGCATTCAGTATCAATTCATGACGATAGATCTATAATTTGAAACTATTCTTTGCCTACAAATTGTATAAATATTTGGAAAAATTGAGAATCAGTGGCCACCAAAGATCCTGGAAATAGAGAGTTGAAGGAATTTAGAGAAGGGAAATCTGCCTACCTAACAAAAAGAATCGGTCTGACAGTGACGGAGGGAGAAGGTGTGTGGGACTGGAATATGAGTTCTTTGTCCAGATAGAAGTGTAAGATATTCCAGATTGTAGGGAACTAGATGTTAACATTAAAGGATCTATTACTGAAAACTATTATAGCACTGCACAGATGTTTGTACATGTCACAAATGTATATACCATGTTAACACAAGTGAGTACAATTATAGGAAAATAATTAATTTTAAAAATGCACTAATTGTTTATATTTTCTTATTAATGAGGCTAATCATTTCCCTCCCCAGTTTTTGGAAGCTTAACCTAATTTGAAAGATAAATAAGAATATTTCAGGGAAAATTTCTATCTAATTTTCCATGTCCCCATTACTTGTTGCAAGAAAGTACAGAAAGTTGGTAATAACCTTACATCTATGTTTCCTCTTTATTTTTCTCTTTTTATTAATCATTGAAGTACCTCTATTTTGTCTCTTTCAAAATCTCCAAGTCCTAATGCATGATTTTCTACAGTAACTATTATCATATTTTCTCATGCAATAAATATGTCTAATGCTCGGTTGTTAGAATTAATTTTATGAAAAGATTTCATTCAGGTATATACTAAAATACTTTATAGATATGGTATAGATACTTTTTAGATATGGTCTAAGTCTACACATTTTTGGAGGCACTTGATTTCACTATTGTTTCAGACTCTGAAGCCCTGTTTTTGGTAATTTTTCAATATAATATGATGCTTAAGTTTTTTTTTTTTTTCCTTTCTGATGTTGCACTGACTTCTTTGGAAGATCATGCAACATAATACAAATGCATGAAAAAGCTCATACTCCATTTACTGTCCTATTTCCCCTGCCATCCCCATGTAGTGCCATCATAACTGCAGGGAGTGAAAAACCCTATTTCCACATCAAAACCATTTCTATTTCCCTAATACAAGCCATAAATTCCACCTGCCTTGAGGTGTCAGTTATGAGCCATTGTCTTCTGGCACAACATCACAACATTAGGTACACACACACATACAGTCTATGTTTGGAGACACTAAGATGTGATGTATCACAGACTTGAAGTGGTTCTCTGTCAGCGGACACACACCACTTCTTTATCACCCCCGGGGGCTTTGGGGTAGAACAAGACTGCAGAGAAAGGCAATACTCCTACAGGGGTGAGAATTGCAATTTTCCCCACCCCCTGTGTAAACCTGTGGATTGGAGAATTAGGCTTATAATGTGCAAAATTAAAAGAACAGTAGGAAGGAAAAAGGCATATTTTTAAAGAGAATTTTAAACTGAATGTGGACTTTTTCTAAGACATATATAAGAAAAAAACTAAAGTTTAGTATTATTAAAAGGAATAACAAAATGCCTCTAACATTGTTCAGGTTGTAGGAAAGAACAAAGAAGACACTCATTTTTTAATGTACTGTATTTTTGAATAAATTTGGTTCCACGTGAAACTGACATTAATGACTAGCAGTTATTACATTTAAGAATCAGAGAAAAAGGGATTAGAATTGTGATTTTTAATTTTAATCGAATAGAGTGGCACAGAGAAAGAACCATTCTTACTTAACTCATAATTTTCCAAGCTATAGGTTTCAGCACTTTTAGAAGAAATCAGGTGAAGAAAATGATAATAAACATCCAAACAGCTTTTAGAATCAAAGAACTCTGCATGTGTGTGTTAACATTTTAAGGTGCCAAGAGTGAAAAGGAGTAATGACCTTTCCTCATTCAGTTCCAATGAATAGAATAATTAGCCATCAGTCTTATTATTAGGATGTAAATCTGGACAAATTACTTCTTCTAATACTGCCTTTTTTCAGAATTTCCTTCTATTCTGCTTTTAAAACTAAATTCCTTCTAAAATTGCATTTTTTGTTTTCCTTTATATTAAGTGTACATATATTTTCTTGAGTAGAGTATAAGTATACTTATACATGTGAGTATTTTATACATTGTTTTTTTTAAAATAAATTTTATTTATTTATTTGACAGAGAGAGAAAGAGAGAGAGAAAAAGAGAGCACAAGCAGGAACAGCAGGAGAGGGAAAAGCAGACTCCCCCACCAAGTAAGAAGCCTGATATAGGGATGGATCCTCTGACCCTGGGATCATGACCTCCTTAAATGACTGAGCCACCCAGGTCCCCCCATTGTTTTTACATATATATAAAATATACATCTATATATGTATATAGGAAATGGGGTTATGATTTTCTCCTTTAATTTAAATTTCTATTCAGATAATTAGCTATTTAGAAATTTGGTTCATACTTTGGGAAACATTACCCAGAAAAAAAATCTTATATCTGAGTTAACTTATATTCATTTAAAAATGACAGACTTTGGGATGGGCTTTTCATTTTTTGGTATTTGGTAATCTTAAGCTATTACTACATAATAGCAATTGCCATAAAGATGTGCAGATAATTTGTGTGTTTTTTGCATTTAGGATTTTTGACAAACATAATGAAATTAGTTACATTATTTTATATTCACAAATATATTCTTCCAAAACATAATATATAAGAGTATATAAACTGAAAAATGGCCATACACATGCAGTTGATATGGTTTAAGTGGGGTTCAGAGTTGATGACCAAGAAATAATTTTTAAGATATCTTTGGAGCAAAAAGTGGTTTTATTAATGCATGGGACAGGATGTATGGGCAGAAAGAGCTGCACCAGAGGTAGTGAGGAATGACTGATTATATAAGATTTTCTATCTTATGGAGCAGAAGGTAATGTTAGGCTCCAGGAAACTGAGTCTACAGGTTTTTGGAGATGGCTTTTTTCTTGTAAATCATTAAGACAGTTGCAAACTGATGGAGACTCCTGTCCTACATGATTGTGATCTCTATCAGTGAACCATTTGTTTTTCCCTTTCTTTTGCTCTAGGGCATCCAGAAATGCCTGGGGAATGTCACATATATCCCACCTGGGAGAGGGGCAGTTATGGGTTTACCTTGTGCTTTGCCTTAGCTTGCCTTCTGCTCTCTCATCACACAAATTGCATATTTTTACCCTCACTTAATATTACTCTAGCTTGTTACCTGTATAGTTGTTAAAAATGTGAATACTTTCAATAATTTTACATACTTTTCACACAGAAAATTATTAAAGTCTGATCCATTTCATGTGTTTTACTTTATTTATTTTTTAAAGATTTATCTATTTATTTGAGAAGGAGTGTGTGCATTGGTAGGGGGTGGGCAATAGGAGAGGGAGAGAGAAACTCCTCAAGCAAACTCCTCCCTGAGTGAAAAGCCCAACACAAGGTTCTATCCCAGGCCTCTGAGATCATGACCTGAGCCAAAATCATTCAACTGACTAAGTCAACCAGGCACCCCATTTAATGCACTTTAGATATTTGAATGTTCAATTAAGACAATAAGAATCAATTAAAACCATTTCATACCTTCACAGGGATGAATAGTAGATGAATTTTGTTCACACTAACAAAAATTTCCTTTCTTATTTCCTATAGATACATTTGGAAAAGACAAACTCAGAATAAGCAGAAAAACACTTCACTACTCAACTAATAATATGTCTGAGAGTCAAAAGATTTGTTGAAACTACTTTTAGTGGATAAAATACAGGAATTTGGAAGAAATTTGCTGTTGGTAACTCTATTGAAAGCAAGTTGCTTAAATGTAATTATCAGCTTTAATTCCACCATTTCCTTTGGCAGCCAAGCTAACAGCCATCTATCTTATGTAAAGTCATAGCAGCAGGGATGAGGAAGAAATTTGCAGGCCCAATTCATAGTCTTTAGAAAAAAAAAAGCCCATATTATTATAATGAGAAATTAGAATAGCTTGTCACCTGCTGTGGGCCAGAGTACAGCCTCAGGGTTTTCCTATGTTAATTCAACCTCTGGTGAGCAGCTATCCATACTGACTTTTGTAGAACAACTGGGGATTCCTTCTCCTGCTGTCTATGTATTTCAAAGGCATGCCAGAGAACTGTTGTCTGAGGGAAGAAATCTGGAACTAATTAGGCAAAAATTTCAGAATAATAATTGGTTATATTAGCAGATATACTTCCACCCAAAGTCTTTATTTTCTTAATTTTGTTAGAGTATATGGCAGATGAAATAATTAAAATGTAAAAACAAATGAGCAAAAAACCCCTGCATGTTTGAGGAAGTCTAGTGTATTATCTCATTACAGTTGTATACTGCTAGATTGAACTCTTCCAAACTTGAGTTCCAAAGAATCTAATCTAATCTAACATTAATCTAGGTATTAAAATTGAGGCAGTATTAATGATGATTTTATACCCAATGTCCACACCTTCAGGTAAAATTTGAGACGTGTTGACAGAGAATCAATTTCTAACATATAAACAGTGCTGGCTATACAGGTGGAATTTCGTGGGTACTGTAATTAACCTACCTAAGATCATTCGATTTTTTTTTTCTGTGATGCATCTTTGTCATTTCTGTCTTTGAAATCTTTTTGGAATGATATTAGAAATTAATGTATAAAGCTTTATTAATCATTACATATGTGTATTTAATTGACATGTTAACTATAGCTCACACGTATGTTATGAAATGGGAAATTTTACAGTATGATGTAAATAACAAAGTTTCTGTGAAAATATTTGTGAAATATTTTGCATACAAATTGCATATTGAGAATTATTATTTTGTCATTTACTTTTCCTTACTAACTTAATATTTTTCCAGACTTAAATTGAGATAATACTGGGATCATCAATTTTTTAAATGATTTCTTTCTTTATATTTACTATTTGAGTCTTTCCAGATTTGCCAGTGAGAATGGCATCTTCTGCTTCTTGCATTCTCTGACTATAATTTTCTTGAACTCTATAGTGTGACTTGTCTTATATTACAGTAGCCTCTCCACCTTTTATCTGTGGAGAGATGTTCTAAGATCCCCTAGTGGATAACTAAAACTGCAGAAAGTACCAAGACCTATATATATTATGGTCCTTTCTTTCCCTATATATACATACCTATGATAAAGTCTGATTCACAAAATAGGACAGTAAAAGATTAACAGCAAGACCATAACAAAAAAAATAGAACAATTATAACAATGTACTGTAATAAAAGTTGTTTGAATGTGATCCCTTTGTTGCACCTTATCTTACTATATACTCACCTTTCTTGTGGTGGTGTGAGATTATAAAATGCCTATGTGATGAAATGAAGTGAGATAAATGACATAGGTGTTGTGATGTTATGTTAGGCTACAATTATTGATCTTCTGACAACACATCAGAGAGAAGATCATATGCTTCTGGACCCTAGTTGACTGAGGGTAACTGAAATTGTAGAAAGCAAAACTTCAAATAAGAGGATGCCTACTATACTGGATTATAAATTAAGGCAAATACAGTACACCTTTTATCCAAATCATTATTTATTAAGATCCAATGCTCCCTTTTCTCCTTTCAGTCATATTTAGTATTTTGGCATGTCTTTTTAAATTTTTCCTCCTTTGGTTTCCATGCCAAAGTAATCTCTTGATTCTTTGTTACATCTTTGAAGACTCCTTATTAGCATCCTTCAAAAATTTCTTTGGGGAATATTATTTATATTTCTCAAACTCATCCTAACATTCTGATCTATGCTGTTTTGTTGTTCCACTCAATCTCTATGTGTGGACAATTTTTTTATTGCTGTTTCAACTGTAGACTCTAATTATTCTCAAATAAACAAGTCTTTGTATAGAAAATCCACAATGTTTACAAATTCTATCCAGACTTCTCATTTACATTAAAATCCCACACAACCACAAGAAGTTTAGAAGGAAAATATCTAAAAATTGAACATATTTATAAATAATATTTTTCTCTCTTTACATTTGAATTGCTTAGGGAAAAAAACGTCAATTCTTCCCTAATAAGCTATTTCTTATAGAGGGAATATCATTCCCTTTCTTCATATTTGTTATCTTCAAATTATTTTTAACTCTTTTATCTTTTTTCAATATGAATATTAAGACTCCAAATATATTTAGTTATTTTCCTGACTGTCCCCTTTATTATTACCATCACGATTGTAAAATTTGAGAAATAATTATTTAGAAATTAGGAATAATAACATTAGTGCCAAATAACCGACTAAATTTAAAATTGAAGCAATATAAAGTAGAAACTAGAAAATATGTTAGGGTCTTGGGAAATGATTGGTAGAAAGTATTAAAATTTTAAATAAAGCTAATTGGTACTCCCTTGAGAAAAATATTTTATAGAATTTAGAGTGGTCTTTACCTCATTCCAGCTCTATTTGGATTTTTTTTTTTCCAGAGAGAGAAAGAGCACTAATAGGAATGAGGAGGGCCTGAGGGAGAGAGAGAATAGAATCTTAATCAGGTTCCATACCCAGTACAGAGCTCCACCTGTATCCTAATCTCACAACCCTGAGATCATGACTTGACCCGAAATCAAGACTCAGACATTTAATCTACTGAGCCACCTAGGTACCACAGTAATTCATCTCTTAAAAACATGGTGAGGATTTCAAAATTATATATAGCAACTGATTTTTACTAAAGATTTCAAATAAGTAGTTTTGGTACATATTTTTATTTATTTTTATTTTTATTTATTTTTTAATAAATTAATTTTTATTGGTGTTCAATTTACCAACATGCAGAATAACACCCAGTGCTCATCCCGTCAAGTGTCCCCCTCAGTGCCCATCACCCATTCACCCCCACCCCCTCCCTCCTCCCCTTCCATCACCCCTAGTTCGTTTCCCAGAGTTAGGAGTCTTTATGTTCTGTCTCCCTTTCTGATATTTCCCACACATTTCTTCTCCCTTCCCTTATATTCCCTTTCACTATTATTCATATTACCCAAATGAATGAGAACATACACTGTTTGTCCTTCTCCGATTGACTTACTTCACTCAGCATAATACCCTCCAGTTCCATCCACGTGAAGCAAATGGTGGGTATTTGTCGTTTCTAATGGCTGAGTAATATTCCATTGTATACATAGACCACATCTTCTTTATCCATTCATCTTTCGATGGACACCGAGGCTCCTTCCAAGTTTGGCTACTGTGGACATGGCTGCTAGAAACATCGGGGTACAGATGTCCCAGCGTTTCATTGCATCTGTATCTTTGGGGTAAATCCCCAGCAGTGCAATTGCTGGGTAGTAGGGCAGGTCTATTTTTAACTCTTTGAGGAACCTCCACACAGTTTTCCAGAGTGGCTGCACCAGTTCACATTCCCACCAACAGTGTAAGAGGGTTCCCTTTTCTCCGCATCCTCTCCAACATTTGTGGTTTCCCGCCTTGTTAATTTTCCCCATTCTCACTGGTGTGAGGTGGTATCTCATTGTGGTTTTGATCTGTATTTCCCTGATGGCAAGTGATGCAGAGCATTTTCTCATGTGCTTGTTGGCCATGTGTATGTCTTCTTCTGTGAGATTTTTCTTCATGTCTTTTGCCCATTTCATGATTGGATTGTTTGTTTCTTTGGTGTTGAGTTTAATAAGTTCTTTATAGACCTTGGAAACTAGCCCTTTATCTGATATGTTATTTGCAAAAATCTTCTCCCATTCTGTAGGTTGTCTTTGAGTTTTGTTGACTGTATCCTTTGCTGTGCAAAAGCTTCTTATCTTGATGAAGTCCCAATAGTTCATTTTTGCTTTTGTTTCTTTTGCCATCGTGGATGTATCTTGCAAGAAGTTACTGTGGCCGAGTTCAAAAAGGGTGTTGCCTGTGTTCTCCTCTAGGATTTTGATGGACTCTTGTCTCACATTTAGATCTTTCATCCATTGAGAGTTTATCTTTGTGTATGGTGCAAGAGAGTGGTCTAGTTTCATTCTTCTGCATGTGGATGTCCAATTTTCCCAGCACCATTTATTGAAGAGAGTGTCTTTCTTCCAGTGGATAGTCTTTCCTCCTTTATCGAACATTAGTTGACCATAAAGTTCAGGGTCCACTTCTGGGTTCTCTATTCTGTTCCATTGATCTATGTGTCTGTTTTTGTGCCAGTACCACACTGTCTTGATGAACACAGCTTTGTAGTACAACCTGAAATCTGGCATTGTGATGCCCCCAGCTATGGTTTTCTTTTTTAAAGTTCCCCTGGCTATTCGGGGTCTTCTCTGATTCCACGCAAATCCTAAAATAATTTGTTCTAACTCTCTGAAGAAAGTCCATGGTATTTTGATAGGGATTGCATTAAACATGTAAATTGCCCTGGGTAACATTGACATTTTCACAATATTAATTCTGCCAATCCATGAGCATGGAATATTTTTCCATCTCTTTGTGTCTTCCTCAATTTCTTTCAGAAGTGTTCTATAGTTTTTAGGGTATAGATCCTTTACCTCTTTGGTTATGTTTATTCCTAGGTATCTAATGCTTTTGGGTGCAATTGTCAATGGGATTGACTCCTTAATTTCTCTTTCTTCAGTCTCATTGTTAGTGTATAGGAATGCCATTGATTTCTGGGCATTGATTTTGTATCCTGCCACGCTACCAAATTGCTGTATGAGTTCTAGCAATCTTGGGGTGGAGGCTTTTGGGTTTTCTATGTAGAGTATCATGTCATCGGCGAAGAGGGAGAGTTTGACTTCTTCTTTGCCCATTTGGATGCCTTTAATGTCTTTTTGTTGTCTGATTGCTGAGGCTAGGACTTCCAGTACTATTTTGAATAGCAGTGGTGAGAGTGGACATCCCTGTCTTGCTCCGGATCTTAGGGGAAAGGCTCCCAGTGCTGCCCATTGAGAATGATATTTGCTGTGGGCTTTTCGTAGATGGCTTTTAAGATGTCGTGGAAAGTTCCCTCTATCCCTACACTCTGAAGAGTTTTGATCAGGAATGGATGCTGTATTTTGTCAAATACTTTCTCTGCATCTAATGAGAGGATCATATGGTTCTTGGTTTTTCTCTTGCTGATATGATGCATCACATTGATTGTTTTACGAGTGTTGAACCAGCCTTTGGTCCGGGGATAAATCCTACTTGGTGGTGGTGAATAATTTTCTTAATGTGTTTTTGGATCCTATTGGCTAATATCTTGTTGAGAATTTTTGCATCCATGTTCATCAGGGATATTGGTCTGTAATTCTCCTTTTTGGTGGGGTCTTTGTCTGGTTTTGGAATTAAGGTGATGCTGGCCTCATAGAATGAATTTGGAAGTGCTCCATCTCTTTCTATTTTTAAAGCTGAAAGAAGTTATCTCTACATTTAGCTTAAATCCTAGATTCATTATAATCAGTTGTTCTGTTATTTCATCTCTCTGTAACACTTCTAGAAACATTTCCAAAAGTAGGAACTATGGTCCTTGTTTTGTTTCATTGGTGGCATTAAGTCTACAACAGACATAATGTTTCATGTAAAAATGACTGAAAATGGCATGTATGTAGACAAATGTATTAAATAATTTGAGGGGCCAGAACAAAGATATATATATAATATACAGAAAAAAGTCACACAATTAAAGAAAAATAAAGGAACAAAACTAGAATCATTATTGCAAAAAATATTGTAACTTCTACACAGTTTATTAGGAAAACATTCAGACCTAGGATATCATAGTCATTATCCTCTTTTATCTGTGAATGTAAAGGAGAGTTTTAAATAATCTGAAAATATGCAACTCATATAATGTTCTGGAAAACAAACACTTAAAGGAGTAATCCAGCTGACAGTGAAATGAATTAAAATATATAATTAAAACATGAATAATTGCTTGACTAAAAATATTGGTGGTGAGCAGTACTCCATAAATTTAGAATTTCCAAAATCATTGAAAAGACAGATATCAGAGGCAATGCAATGTCAGAAATCACTTTAAAGGGTAAATAATGCTAGTAACATTATTTTAATTTTAAACTCTTAGTATTCAAACCATAGATTTTGTTATGAAAGACAAATAAGTGGTGCTGGTGACATGGGGGAAAAATTTAGGGAATTAGCATATGTTAATCTCTTTGACATTTACCACTAATTACAATAATACATTAAATACATTAAAATACTTTAAGAGTAATGTACTACCAAAATTCTACTTATATACAAAGAAAATATACAAGATTAAAACAATTATTATGTTTGAGGTGTTGGAATTGATATTCTTCTGTTCTTTATTCCTGTATTTTGAGATATTTCTCAGATGAACGCATAGCACTTACTAGAAAAAAATTTTGAAACTAAGTACAAATTTTAATAACTGCTAAGAAACAGTTATGTTAGAAATCTGCTAATATGGGATGCCTGGATAGCTCAGTGGTTAAGTGTCTGCCTTCAGCTCAGCGTATGATCCTGTCATCCCAAGATTGAGTCCCACATCATGCTCCCTACATGAAGCCTGCTTCTCCCGCTGCCTGTGTCTCTGCCTCTATATCTCTGTGTCTCTCATGAATAAATAAATAAAATCTAAAAAAAAGAAATAAATATTACAGAAAAATGCCTTATTTATAAGTTTATACTTTTATGTTAGTGAGTTAACCTGGACAACAATTTGTCAATTATCCCATACGCTTCTAAGAAATCATTTACAATTTTGAAATAATGGAAAAGACAAGACAAATATTTAACATCAAAATAAAGAAAAATCTACAGTGGTGAAGTCTATGAAGTCTAGTACTTGAAATCCATCTTAAAAAAGAGAGTAGCTGCTATGAGATGAAAAAACACTCTAGATTTTGAGTAAGAAAGAAAATTCTGTAGAAGTAGGAGTCACAACAATACAGTGTATTCAATGATGCTTTGACTAATTTGAGAATGAGAGCAAAGATAGGTGTAAGGAAATTAAAAAAATGTTCTTAAATGTCCTCAGAATATATTCCTCCTATGAAAAAAATAAAATGAATTTGTAAAACCTAACAGCTTGCTATGAAAAAGAAACAGGTCACGGAAAATAAAAACAAAATCATCTAGGGAAAAAAAATCATTATATGTATTTGAGAAAATAATGCCTAGGGAATCTACCAACATCTGTCTAATAGAATTTTCTGAAAAAAGAAAAGACTGAAAAGGGAATGAGGGAAATAATAAAAATTAATAATAGAATACATTTTCACAGAGCTAAAGGATTTGGACTTTATTTAAAAGGTCTGTGAAAAGTTAGAATAAACAACACTCGTATCTATAGATACATTCTCCTGAAATTCTAGGATTCAGACATTAAAGGTAAAATAATAAAATTTTGAAGAGTGTGAAAACAGATACAAGCTAAAGGTGTACATACAAATATACAATGTAGCATACACAGTTGGAGACCCTATGCTGTGTTGTCACTCTTTCTGCTACCACAAGTTGTCCCAGTCCCAACTTCCAATTACCAGCACCTGATTTTGCCTGAGAACTTTCTCAGCTCATTGGCACCCATGCCAGGGAACTCAATTTCACATTCAGTGAATTCCATAACTAATGCCTGGCAAAAACTGGGGTACAGAGTCCCCATGTCCTTCACTCCTCAGGTGGGATTACTTTGAGGCACATATACGCTGAGTTCTAGAGGATTAGACTTCAGAAACCCAAAGTGATAACTTACTAGATAACAAAGCCTATATTTTCTCCGGGCCCCTAACTCCCTACTTTTCAAGTATATTTTAGATTCATCTCCAAAATCAACTATTTGAAATCAAATTCTTGCCTCAAATACTTCTTTGAGAAACCCAAACTAAGAAAAAAAAGGAGATCTAAATGTAGTATTTTAAAACAATGTATACTTCTAACAATTTTCAAATTGCAACATAGAATTTTTATCATCTATGCCAGGCAAAAGTGCATGTCAGAAGGTGATTGGTTTTCAATTAACTTAGAACAATTGGCTTTTCTCACCGTCACGGAGGGCTCCTAAACATATATATATCACTTCTTTATCCATTCACCAGTTGATGGATATTTGGGGTTTTTCTATAATTTGGCAATTGTTGATAATGCTGCTATAAACATCAGAGTGAACATGCCACTTAGAAACAGTATTTTTGTATACTTTGGATAAATGTAGTGCAACTTCTGGTCATTTAGTAGTTTTATTTTTAACTTTCTGAGGATCTCCATACTGTATTGCAGAGTAGCTATACCAGTTTGCATTCCCATGAACAGTGTATGAAGGTTCCCCTTTCTCCACATCTGCCAACATCTGTTGTTTCCTGTGTTCTTAATTTTAGATATTCTTACAGATATGAGGAAGTATCCCATCATAGTTTTGATTTGTATTTCCCGGATGATGAGTGATCTTGAGCATCTTTTTATATGTCCAATAGCTATTTGGGTGTCTTCCCTGGAAAAATATCTAATCATGTCTTCTGCCCATTTCTTGACTGGATTTTGGGTTTTTTTGGGGTGTCCAGTTTGATAAGATATTTATAGATTTTAGATACTAACCACTTATCAGACATATAATTTGCAAATATCTTCCCCTGGTCTAAAGGTTCTCTTTCAGTTTTATTGATTGTTTTATTTGCTGTACAGAATATTTTTATCTTGATGAAGTCTCAATAGTTCATTTTTATTTTTGTTTCCCTTGCTTCTAGAAATGTGTCTAGAAAGAACTTCCTATGCCTGATGTCAAAGAGGTTGCCACCTGTTTCTCCTCTAGGATTTTGATGGTTTCCTGTCTCACATTTGGTGTTTCATCCATTTTGAATTTTGTTTGTGTGTATGGTGTTAGAAAGTACACCAGTTTCATTCTTTTACATGTTGCTCTCCAGTTTTCCCAACACCATTTTTTTCCATTGGATATTCTTTCCTGCTTTGTTGAAGATTAGTTGAGCATATAGTTATTTGTGGGTCCATTTCTTGGTTTTCTATTCTATTCCATTGATCTGTGTGTCTATTTTTGTGTCAGTACCATACGGTCTTGATCACTACAGCTTTATAACACGAAGTCCAGAATTGTAATGCCTCCAACTTCGTTTTTGCTTTTCAAGATTGCTTTGACTCTTTCAGGGTCTTTTGTGGTTCCATACAACTTGTAGGATTGCTTGTTCGAGCTCTATGAAAAATGCTGGTGGTATTTTATAGAATGCTGGTGGTATAGGGGTTTATTTTATTTTATACATATATATATTATTTTATTTTATAAAATGCTGGTGGTATAGGGGTTGCATTAAATATGTAGATTACTTTGAATAGTATAGACAATTTATCAATATACATTATTCCACTCTATAAGCATGGAAGGCTTTCCATTTCTTTTTGTCATCTTCAATTTTTTTTCATAAATGTTCTAGAGTTTTCAGAGTACAGATCTTTTACCTTTTTGGTTAGGTTCATTCCTAAGTATCTCATAATTTCTAGTGCAATTGTTATGGGATTGATTCCTTCAATGCTGCTTCATTATTGGTGTAAAGAAATTCAACAGATTTCTGTACATTGATTTTGTATCCTGGGACTTTACTGAATTCATGTATCAGTTCTAGCAATTTTTTGGTGCAGTTTTTCATGTTTTCTACATAGAATATTATGTCATTGGTGAAAAGGGAAAGTTCAACTTTTTCCTTGCCAACTTGTATGCCCTTTATCTCCTTTTGTTGTCTGATTGCTGAGGGTAGGACTTCCAGTTCTATGTTAAATAACAATGGTGAGAGTGGACATCCCTGTTTTGTTCCTGACTGTACAGGAAAGGCTCTAAGTTTTCCTCATGGAGAATGATATCAGCCTTTTTGTGTATGCCCTTTATGATATTGAGGTATTTTCCCTCTACACCCACTTTGTTGAGGGTTTTTATCAGGAATTGATACTATATTTTGTCAAATGCTTTTTTTGCATCTATTGAGAAGATCATATGGTTCTTATCCTTTCTATATTTAATGTGATATATCATGTAGATTGATTTACAAATATTGAACTATCAACCACCCTGACAACCCAGAAGTAAAACCCACTTGATCATGGTGAATGATTCTACTAATGTGCTGTTAGATTTGATTTGCTACTATTTTGTTAATAATTTTTGCATCCATGTTCTTCAGGGATATTGACTTATAATTCTCCTTTTTAGTGGGGTCTTCATCTAGTTTTTGAATCAAGATAATACTAGCCTCCTAGAATGAGTCTGGAGGTTTTCCTTACATTTTTATTTTTTAGAACAGCTTGAGAAGAATACTTATTAACACTTCTTTAAATGTCTGGTAGATTTGCCCTGGGAAGCCATCCAGCCCTGGACTTTTGTTGGTTGGGAGATATTGGATTACTGATTCAATTTCTTTCCAGGTTGTGGGTCTCTTCAAATATTCTGTTTCTTCCTATTTCAAGTTTGGTAGCTTATGTTTCTAGGAATTTATCAATTTCTTTCAGATTGCCTAATTTGTTGGCATATAATTTTTCATAGTATTATCTTATAATTGTTTGTATTTCTTTGGTGTTGGTTGTGATCTCTCCTCCTTCATTTGTGATTTTATTTATTTGTGTCCCTTCTCTTCTTTCTTTTTGGTAAGTCTGGCTAGTGGTTTATCAATTTTATTAATTCTTTCAAAGAATCAATTCCTGGTTTCATTGATGTGTTCTATCATTTTTTGTTTGTTTGTTTGTTTGTTTGTTTCCATATCACTTATTTCTGCTCTAATCTTTATTATTGCCCTTCTTTTAATGGCTGTAGGCTTAATTTGTTGTTCCTTTTCTAGCTTCTTTAGATGTAAGGTTAGGCCATGTATTTGAGACTTCTATTATCTTGATGTAATCCTGTTGTTAAATAATTCTTGCTTATGACCCCTTTTACTGTCTCAAAGGTTTTGGAAAGTCATGTTTTCATTTTCATTTGTTTACATGTATTTTTCTATTTCTTCTTCAATTTTCTGCTTGAGCCACTCATTCTTTAGTAGGATGTTCTTTAAACTCCATGTATTTGTGGTTTTACCAAATTTTTCTTATTGTTGACATCAAGTTTCATAGTGCTGTGGTCAGAAAATAAGCATGCTATAATCTCAATCTTTTTGTACTTGTTGAGGCCTGATTTGTGACCTAATATGTGATCTATTTTAAAGAATGTTCCATGTGCACTTGAAAAGAATGTGTATTCTGTTTCGTTAGGCTGAAATGTTCTGACCAAATCTGTTAAGTCCATCTGGTCCAGTGTGTCATTCAAAGCAACTGTTTCCTTGTTGAATTTTTACTTAGATGATCTGTCTATTGATGTATGTGGGGTGTTAAAATCCCCTACCACTATTGTATTTTTTAAATTTGATTTTAATTTTTTAAGATTTTATCTACTTGCCAAAAAAGAAAAAGAGAGAGACAGAGAGAGAGAACACGAGTGAGGCATAGGGAGGGAGAAGCAGGCTCTGAGCTGAGATTAGAGCCCAATCTGGGCTGGATCCCAGGACACTGAGATCATGACCTAAATAGAAGGTAGCTGCTTAACCAACTGAGCCACCCAGGTGCTCCTATTACTGTATTATTGTCAATGAGTTACTTTATGTTTTTTATTGATTGTTTTATATATTTGGGTGCTCCCAAGTTGGAGGCGTAAATATTTATAATTGTTAGATCTTTTTGTTGGATAATCCCCTTTATTACGTTATACTACCATTTCATCACTTGTTACAGTCTTTAGTTTAAAATCTAATTTGTCTGGGGGCACCTAGGTGGCTCAGTTGGTTAAGCATAGGTCTTTAGCTCAGGTCATGGTCTAAGGGTCCTAGGATTGAGTCCTGCACTGGGCTCCCTGCTCAGTGGGGAATCTGCTTTTCCCTCCCTCTGCTTGTTCTTTCTCTGTCTTTCAAATAAACAAATAAATAAATAAAATATTTAAAAAATAAAAAAATCTACCTTTTCTTTTTTTTTTTAATTTATTTTTATTTATTTATGATAGACATAGAGAGAGGCAGAGACACAGGCAGAGGAGAGGGAGAAGCAGGCTCCATGCCGGGAGCCCTACGCGGGACTCGATCCCAGGACTCCAGGATCGCGCCCTGGGCCAAAGGCAGGCGCGAAACTGCTGAGCCACCCAGGGATCCCCCAAAATCTACTTTTTCTAATAAGAGTATTGCTCCTCCAACTTTGACATTCATTTTTTTTAAGATTTATTTATTTATTTATGATAGAGAGAGAGAGAGAAAGAGAGAGAGGCAGAGACACAGGCAGAGGAACAAGCAGGCTCCACACCGGAGCCTGACGCAGGACTCGATCCTGGGAACTTCAGGATCGCCCTGGGCCAAAGGCAGGTGCCAAACCGCTGAGCCACCCAGGGATCCCGACATTCATTTCAAGATAAAACGTTCTCCATCCTTTCACTTTCAATCTTCAGTAGTCTTTAGATTTAAAATGACTCTGTTCTGGCAACATATAGATGAGTCTTTTTTTTTTTTAATCTTCTTGCACTGTATGTTTTCTGATTTGAGCATTACTATATGCTCATTTACATTCAGAGTAATTATTGACTGATATGAATGTAGTGTCATTGTATTACTTGCTTTGTCATTGTTTGTAGAGATTTTCTCTGTTTCTTTCTAGACTTTATCACTTTTGGTCTTTCTTTTCCCCTGGAAGAGTCCCCTTTAATAATTCTTGGAGGGCTGGTTTAGTGATCACAAACTTCTTTAGTTTTTATTTGTCTGGGAAACTCTCTCTCCTATATTCTAAATAACAACTTGCTGGATAAAGTATTATTGGTTGCATATTTTTCACATTCAGCACATTGAATATATCATGCCACTTTCTTCTGGTCTGCCAAATTTCTATGGAGACATCTGCTACTAACCTTATTTGTCTTTCCTTGTAAATTACGGAGTTCTTTTGTCTTGCTGATGTTAGGATTTTTTCTTTGTCTCTATATTTTGCAAATTTAACTGTGATATGTTTTGGTGTTGGCCTATTTTGTTGATTTTGATGGGAGGAAAATGGTGGAGTATCTGTGGTATGGAAAATGGTATCTGTGGAGCCAGATACCTAGTCCACAGAGAGGGGAGTTCACACCCACCAGTGTCCTGGAAGGCCCCTCCCCCCCAGAAGAGCCAACAATCTCTCCTCATGTGTCCCAGGCATCCCTCAGTTTACTGCTTTCACTTTGTCTTTTTTCAGGCCATCTGCCCATCCAGCAGCACAGTGCACCTTTAGGGTCTATCCCAGGCAGGCCAGCTAAGTTCAAAGACTCCAAAAACTTTCAGGAACTAGCATGGTGGGTACCCACACTGGTCCCCTGGGGGAGGTGCAGGGGAGGGAAATGGCACCCACCTGCACTGCCCTCAGGGCTTTATACCAGCCATACTGCAGACCTGTAAATCTCTAGTCTTTGAGCCCCACTGGTTATAGAAACTCATGAAAATCAGCCCCTCTCATTTATCCCAGCCAATGGCTTTGGGAAAATGTTTTCCTTGTTTCATCTCTTATGCATTTCCCTCTCTCAGTCTATCTCTCTTTCTCTATTCTCTCTGTGATCAGGGCTCCCTGCCTTCTGAAGCACATGTAATCTGTTTCTTCCCCAAACCAGGTCTCCACACCTTCTACTTCCTGTGGTCTTTCTATCTAGTGTTCTGTCAGTCTTCAGATCAATTTCTTGGGTATTCAGAATGATTTGATATTTATCTAGCTATGTTTGAGGGATGAGGCAAACCCAGGGTCCTCCTACTACTCGTCCATCTTAGCTCCTCCCCAAAAAAGTTTATCTTTTTATCCATTATTATTTTGGCTTAATCTGTTAAATGCAATTTTTATTTATTTATGATAGTCACACAGAGAGAGAGAGAGAGAGAGAGGCAGAGACACAGGCAGAGACAGAAGCAGGCTCCATGCACCGGGAGCCCGACGTGGGATTCGATTCCGGGTCTCCAGGATCACGCCCCGGGCCAAAGGCAGGCGCCAAACCGCTGCGCCACCCAGGGATCCCTAAAAAAGGTTTTTAATACTAGAAATCAACTGATTGTTAAGTATCAGTACTTCATGATCAATAGGATTGATCCCAAGAATAGATGGAAAGTATCACATATGAATATCCATCAATATGTGGGCCTTTATTTATACGGTTTGTGATCTGCCCAGTTTGCCTGAGCCCATGCGGCTTCTTGAGATGCTGGACTTGCAATGCTAGAGTTAGGATAGTTCTGTGCCAAATAGTATGCTTGGTTTTGTCAATTTAGTCTGTATAATGTATGAAAGGACAAAATAGGTGATCAATTTAATATATTTAGAAACAACACTTAATAGAATAAAACACTCCTTCTTAATTAAAAATAAATGCTCAGTTTCTCTTCTGGTTGTGGCAGATTAGTTTGTTTTAGAGCTATACACTTATTGATAATAAATAGAGAAGCTAAGAAAGAAATGAACAAAATGAAACAAACAAACAAAAAAACTAATTGAATGCCTTCGAGTTACCAAGTCACAAATAACTTGCAATGCAAGATGAGAGAGCAAAGGAAATTCTGAAGCAGTGAGTCATTTGGGGTTTCTTGCCTGCTGGAGGCATTAACAAAGAGTCCAGAAGCACATCCACACTTATATAGACATTTGATTTATTACTATAGTGGCTCTGCTGAGAAATAAGGAAAGGAAGGTTTAGTAGGCCACATAGTATTATTAAAAACAAACAAATAAGCAAACAAATAAAAAAATCTGGATCCCATCTTACACAATACATAAAAATCAATCCTTACTAGATTTAGGTCTAAATTTAAATTTAAAATTATGAAGCTTCTTGAAGATAACATTGTAGACCTTTAGTTAAACAGACATTCCTAAATCACAAGATTGAAAATATTAATAATAAAGGTAGAAATACAGTTTTCATTAATTGAAAGATACCATTAATAGAATAAAAATGCAAGCTGTGAGTGGGAGAAAATATTTTGAATACATAAAACTGACAAAAATGTATTTTCCCCTCAAAACAACTAAGAATGTTAATACAACTAGATAAAAAGGCATACAAATGAATGGACACATCACAGAAATATACTAATTGATGACAAATATTCAAAGAGATGTTCAAATCCATTAATCATCAATGAAATGAAAATTAAAGCCACAATAAGATGTCACTATCCATCAAAAAAATTTCTCAAATTAAAAAAAATGTGATAAGTGTTAAGAAGGATATTGAATAAGAGAAGAGTAATTTAGTAAAATCTATTTGAAGAATTCCTTTTATGTTACATCATACGCTAGGAAACAATAATTTTTTTTCATCTAAATGCCCATTAAACAATTAAAATGTGCATTTAAGGACATAGACAGGCATATTAACCTAAAATAGTTCATTCAAAACACTATTTTAATTTTTTCCATGTTTCTTTACAATCTTGATCCAGATATCTCAATTTTTAAATATTTAAAACTATGAGATAAATACATTCCCCTAACCTCATAAATGTCTTTCAAACATGTTAAAATTCAAAATACACTTATTTTAGACACAGATAAACTTCCAAGTTTAGTTAAATGGGACTTGATTTTTCTGGATTTATAAATACCTGTTTGAATTGAATGTTATAAATTTGGCAATTTATAGACTGAATTAAAGTATGATTATGATAAATAAATCACATAATTGTAACTATTTTTACTGGAATTTGTTGATAAAAATACTCATACTTCAAAAGGAATGTGACATTTCCTCACTGTTTTTTTGTTAATTTAGTTGAAATTATGTTTGTAATTCATTAAAATGAAACAAGATGCCAGCTTGGAAATATGCTTATGAAAATTTTATTCTTCTTTCACTTGATCATTTATATTTAATGTCTAACTGAAATACACTTTGTGTGTTTCCACTTATTTATCTTGGAAAGAAGTATAGAAACACATAATTTTTCATTAAGCCCTAAAAAGTCTCTTGTGATTGAATTAGTATTCACTTAAATATGCTAAAATTTATAAATCTGGATATCTCTTAAGGGAAAAAAAAACTTATCATCACCTATTACTTATGCCATTTATTTAAGAAATCTATGTATCATTATCAATTCCTGCCATGCCTTTTCAAAAGTCATGCAAATGTCTGTTACAGCAGTATTTAATAATAGAACAACAAAAATAACAATTCAAAGTACAGTTTTCACAACTAAATCTCCCATTCCTGAAAATAGATAAATAATATTTAATAAAGATACTAGTACCTACATGTTACCTTCTATTCTGGTTCTAAGTTTCAAAGTTCTTATGCTTCTACCATTCCTCAAATCCTTCAATTAAGATTCTGATATTTTTGTGCATCTACCCTTATCTGATCCTTTCAAGCAAGCTAATTTTCTTCAATTATTCCATAAATGTTTGCATTAAAAATGTTTATTATCTTTTATTGGTGACTCTCTGGTTGATTCTCAAGTATCTTAACTAAATCATTTTAGAAAATTCAGATTTTTGCATGGAGATACTTGACAAAGTATTCAACACTTCAATATACATTTTATTTTGTAATTAAGCAAATTATAGTAAATTTATCTCTAAAGGAAAGTGAGGAGGACTTCAGATTTTAACTCCAATATATAAAGAACTGGAAAGTTATCACTCCTTGTACAACAAAAAGATAGACAAACTGAAATCAGTGACTTTTCTTGGATCCAAAAAGGGCAAGTTACCGATCCAATATCTAGAAATAAAGAGGTGCAGCCAGAGAAATAGAGAAACTTAAATCTGCTTTCCTGGAACAAAAGTGGTTGTAGAAATAAACTAGGAGGAACACTTAATGGTTATTTTGATAAATTAGGGAGATTGAGTGTGGAGTAGCATGAGATTGATAAGCTCCCGGAAGCTACCATATCTTCATGGGCTTTCACTGCAGGAATCTTCCATCACTTTCTGTACCCTCAAGTCTCTGATTTCCATGTGAAGACCCGACAAAATTGGCTCTGGGAGTAACCAATCTAACATACTGCCAGAGCCTTCTCAGTAATAAAGGCCTACTCTTCAAGGAAAATAACTGTACTAGAGTACAGTTCTAAAACTTTACCCCAGGTGAGAGAAAGGAATTCATTTATACTCCAGTAACCTCCAGCCTGTCTGTAGCTCTTAGGTGGAAAATGCTATGCTAAATAAAACATGGTCAATAGGGGCCAAAGCCTAAAACAATAATAACAACAACAACAACAACAACAAAAAACAACAACAAACCCATCAAACAAACAAACAACAGATTGGGAGCACCAGAGCCAGAAAAAGGACCAAAAGCTGTACCACTGAAATAAACACTAATGAAGTACACAGCCTTGAGATATAAGCCTTTGAAAAGACTAAGATTTGGTTAAAGGATTATAGAATACCACCTCTACCCAACTTCCTGTCATCATACAGAGTTCCAATATAGTAACAGTGGGTTACAAATGGAAGATCTTGAAGATACAGACTATCTCTGAGGAAGGGTCTTCAGGGAAGTTTAAAGACAAGAGGGGAGACAAAAGCAAAGACACAAAAGGAATTTGAAGCATCTGATACCTAGCTAAACAAACATTAAACATAAACCCAACTATTATCCAGAATAACAAAGATCTGTACTATAAAGATCTACTTAATTCATCTCCTGTTATTCATTATGAAATGTCCGACATCCAACAAAAAAATTGTGAGGTATATTAAAATGCAAAAAATTACATGATCTGAAGTGGTAAAGCAATCATAATAAAATTCATATATGACACAAGTGTTATAATTATCTGACAGGGTGTTTAGGGTATTTAAAATAACTATGATTCACAACTTAAGAGCCCGAATATGCAAAGTAGACAGCATCAAAAAATATATGGGTAATGGAAACAGAATGAAATTCTAAGAAATAATCAAAAGGAAATTATATACATATATGAAGAATACATTTATTTATTTATTTATTTAAATTTTATTTATTTATGATAGTCACACAGAGAGAGAGAGAGGCAGAGACATAGGCAGAGGGAGAAGCAGGCTCCATGCACCGGGAGCCTGATGTGGGATTCGATCCCGGGTCTCCAGGATCACGCCCTGGGCCAAAGGCAGGCGCCAAACCACTGCGCCACCCAGGGATCCCTGAAGAATACATTTAAAGGGCTCATCAGTACTCAACAAAGCTCGGGGGAAAAATTGTGAATTGAATATATGTCAATGGAAATTTTCCACACTGAAAGTCAAAAGAAAAAAGAATGAAGAAAAACTAAAATTGAATATCCTATTATGTTAGACAATATCAGAAGCTATAACATATGTGAGATCAGAATACCAGAGAAGAAAAAAATGGAGAAAAATAAATATTTGAAGTAACAATGACCAAGAAATTTCCAGAATACATAGTCATCACATTACATATTCAAGAAGTTCAGAGCACCAAGCAAGATAAATATAGATTTTTTTTAATTGAAAAAGAAAAAGAAAAGATAAGTATACTAACCCTTAGACATATCAAATTCAAATTGCAGAGAAAATCTTAAAGAATCAATCTAGAGAGGTAGAAAACACTTTATAGAAGAGCAAGTTAAGAATTACAGGAGATTTAATGTCTAAAACCATTCATGCTAGAAGAGAGTGGAGTGAAATATTCAAAGTATTGAAAGAACAAAACTACTAACTTAGATTTCTATATCCAATGAAATTATCCTTCAATAGTACAGGAAAGAAAAAAGATATTCTTAGGCAAACAAACACAAAGGAATTTATCATTAGCAGACCTTTCCTGAAATAGAGTATAAAAATATTCTTCAGGTAAGAGGAAATTTATTTAGGTCAGAATTGATATCTACATAAAAAAAAAAGATCAGAATAGGAATAATGAAGATATTCTTTTTTATTTCTTATTCTTACTTGATCTAAAATATAACTCTTTGCTTAAAGTAATAAAATAAAAATGTATGGGTTAATTAGAGCATATGGGTAAGTGTAATACTTACAGCAATATCACGAGTAACAGGAGAGAGAACTGGGACACTCTGTTATAAAGTGCCAGTACTACATATGAAGTGGTAGAGTGCTACATGATGGTAGATTTAGTCTAAGAAAAAATGCATATTGTAAATTCTGAATAATTAGTATTTTTAAATTAAAATATAGTTAATACACAATGTTATTAGTTTCAGGTGTACAATATAGTGATTTAACAAGTGTATTTGATATGCCAGCCTCACTTCAAGTGTAGCTGTAATCCATCACCATTCAAAGCTATTACAATACCATTGTCTATCTTCCCTATGCTTTATAACTAAAAGTTTTTTTAAAGTATAATTTCTATGCTAAGAGAAAAGATAGAATGAAATCATATAAATGCTCAAATAAAATTGGAAAAGGCAGAAAAAGGGAGGGTGAAACAAAGACCAAATATAACGAATAGATGACAGGAATATAGTAGATATTAATACAAAAACATAAATAATCACTTTAAATGTGAATGGATAAATATACAAATTAAAAGATATTGTAAGATTGGGTTATTATTATTATTTTTTAATATAAAGACCAGGATAGGATGCAAGTGATGTAATTAGAGAAAGATGTATCATGAAAACACTAATTAAAGGAAGGTTGAAGTAGCTATATTAGTTTTAGGTGAAGCAAACTTCAGAACAAGAAATTTATGAGTAATAATGTCGGCATTACAAAATTATAATAGGGGCAATTCTCCAACAAGACATTGGCCATCTCAAATGTGTATATACTTAAAATGTATCAGAATACATGAGGTAAGAACTGCAAAAAGAAATAGACAAATCCATTATCAATGTTGTGACTGGAAATACTCTCTGTTGATAATTCATTAATCAAGCAAGCAGAAAATCAGTAAGAATATAGATGACCTGAACAGCACAATAAATCAACTTGATTTAATTGACATTTACAGAAAACTTTAACAACAGGCAAATAAATGTGATTTTCCAACTTATATGAAATATTCACCAAGATAGGCTGTATTCTGGGCTGTAAAACATAGCAAATTAAAAAAAATAGAATTATACAAATATGTCCTCATAACATAATTAAGATAGAAATCAATAGCAATAATATAACTAAAAAATTCCAAATCTTGGACATTAAACACTATCCTTCTAATAACTCACAGACTTTTTTAACATCTCAGTATAAATTCTTTTTAAAAATCTTAAACTAAATTAATACAAAAATACAATTTATCAAGACTTAAATTTTGTGCAGCAAAAGCACCATTTGAGGGAAATGTATAGCATGAATGCATATATTAGAAAATAATGAAGGTAAAATCAATATAACTAATCTTCTACCTTAGAAAACTAGAAAAACAAGATCAAATTCAGCTTTAAAACAAGCAGAATAATAAAAGAGAGAGAGAGAGAAGAAAAATCAATTTTAGACAGGAAAACAATAGATAAAAATCAATAAAATCAACATCTGGACCCCTGAAAAACTGAACAAAACTGATGAACCTCTAGCCAGGCTAACCATGTAAAAAGAGGGAAGACACCAACTACTAATACCGGAAAAGAAAGATCTAGGACACTGATAATATCAAATGTTGGCACGTATGTGGAGCAACAAGAACTCTCATTCACTACTGGTATGAATACAAAATGGTAAGGCAACCATGGGAAACAGTTTTGCAGTTTCTTACAAAACTAAACATACTCTTAACATATGATCCAGTTAATTGTGCTCCCTAATATTTACCCAGACAAGTTGAAAATGTATGTCTACACAAATACCTGCACATGGATTTTTTTTTTTTAAGATTGTATTTCTTTTTTCATGAGAGGGACAGAGAGGCAGAGACATAGGCAGAGGGAGAAGCAGGTTCCTTGCAGAACTCAATGCAGGACTCAATCCCCCCACCTGGGATCATTTCCCTGAACCAAAGGCAGAGGCTCAACCTCTGAGCCACCCAACCATCCCTGCACATGGATGTTTATAAAAGTTTCATTCATAATTGCTAAAACCTGACAGTAACAAAGATGTCCTCCATTAGGTGAATGGATAAACTTGATGCATCTAGATAATGGAATATTGGTGCTACAAATAAATGAGCTATCAAGTCAAGAAAAGACATTAAGGAGACTTGAATGAATATTACTAAGTGAACAAAGCCAAACTGAGAAGCTATGTACTGTATGATTGCAACCATATGACATTCTAGAAAAGACAAAACCATAGAGACCATAAAGAGATCAGTGGTTTCCAGGGTGGGAAGGGGAGATAAATAGGCAGAGCACATGGGACTTTCTGGGCAGTAAAAATAAAATTGACCTTCGTATGACACAGGGGTTAGGGGCTCTACTATATGCAGTTGAAAATCCACAAATAACTTTTGACTCCCTTAAAATTTAACTATTAGTAGCCCACTGTTGACCAGAAATCTCAGGAAAACAAAGAGTTAATTAACACATATTGTGTATATGTATTATATGCTATATTCTTTCAATAAACTAAGCTAGAGAAAAGAAAATACTAGGAAAATTATAATGAAAAGAAAATACAGGTCAGTCCCTCCCTGCCCCATGGCTTCTCCGGACCACCCTGTGCGCGCAGATCATATGGCAAAGGAGCCAGTGGAAGACACAGACCCCAGCACTTTATCCTTTAACATGCCAGACAAATATCCCATTCAGGATACGGGACTCCCTAAAGCTGAGGACTGTGATCCAATTACTTTGAACTGCCCAACAAATTCTGAGGTGCATCACCAGGGAGAAGAAAATGGCTTTCCAGACAGTACTGGAGATCCCCTTTCAGACCTAAGCAAAGATGAGTCCTGCAAGGAGAACTGTACTTGTTCCTCCTGTGTGCTCCGGGCCCCGACCATAAGTGACTTACTCAATGATCAGGACTTGCTTGATGTCATCAGGATAAAGCTGGATCCATGTCACCCAACAATAAAAAACTGGAGGAATTTTGCAAGTAAATGGGGCATGCCCTATGATGAACTGTGTTTCCTGGAGCAGCGGCCTCAGAGCCCTACCTTGGAGTTCCTGCTCCGGAACAGCCAGAGGCCAGTGGGCCAGCTGATGGAGCTCTGCAGGCTCTACCACAGGGCCGACGTGGAGAAGGTCCTGCACAGGTGGGTGGATGAGGAGTGGCCCAAGAGGGGTCGTGGAGACCACCCCAGGAACTTCTAGACCTTGGCTTCTTTGGCCTCTTTGGACCTTGAAACAACCACAGGTTAAGGAGGAATGTGGATCTGTTCTTTTTGTAATTGTTTAGGATAAGGACATGAGAATGATGGACATTGATTGGTTCTCCCCAAAGCTGGTGGTTTTTGGAGGGGTAGGGTTGTGTTTTGGTGGCGGATTTTTGTTTGTGTAGTTTTGCACATCTGTTTTAATTTAATATTTGAATCTGGTTGGGGAAAGATACTTCGTAGCCTCAGATGGGGACTAGGGCCAAAGACCACAGTTAGAATGGAATCATGCCATGATGAAAATAAAATGATCCTCTCCCTTCAACACTGTGGGAGACTGAAATGAGAACTAAGATTGTGGATGGTGCCAGTGGGTCATCATCCATGGGATCCTTCATGATGGACCGACAGCTCTCCCACAGCTCAGAGGACAACACAGAGAAATTACCTTGTTCCTTTTTCTGTCATAGAGGACTTTGGTATCATGGGGCCATACCTTCAGGCCATATGTGCCATCTTTTTTATTCAAATACTTTGGTAATCTGTGCACTATCAAAAATGCCATTTGTGCAAGTTTTTTTTTTTTTTTTTTTTTCAAGAAATATGAAAGTAGTAGCAAGAGGACAGAGTTAGGAATCAGGAGGCTTCTAAGGACCTTGGGCAAAGTGTTTGACAGAGAGAGTACACAAAATGCCCTTTGTTACCCAAGACTTTTTAATAATTGAATTAATAGTTGCTCTTCCATCTTTTGTATGAGGCTGAGTGTTTCATACCTGGCATCAGGTTCAGTTAAGAAATAAATAAAAATCACCTGGCCCAGAGTTGAAATGTAACAACTTCTAGCACCTACTATCACAGCTGGAAACAGAGCCACCAACAAACACTACATAGCGGTTTAGCCAAGAACAGGAAGTCTTTGATGCTGAAGATCAGTATTAAAATCCAAATTTTAGAGGATTTTAAACCAAATGAAAAATTGGATCTGATGTTCTTATTTTGTGGTTTAGGGGGAAGTAAAGTGTGGAGGATGGAAGAGTTTGTTACTGGAGAGATCAGATTCTCTCTCTCTCTCTCTCTCTTTAATGGGGTAACAGAGATATGAGGCAAAGCCTTGGCTTGCTTGACAATTTCATGAAAGCCCTATTTGGATTTGGCTAGGGCTCAGAAAATTAAGGCACTCCTTTCAGTTTGGTGGGATTCTGTACAAGTCCTGGATTAAAATAAACAAAAATGATGAACATTGATTGGAATACAAAAAAGATAAGAATTAACTCAAAATTATTTTCTCAACTTCCAACATATTTTTCCACTGACAGTTTTAGCAGTTTTTATTAGGTTGCCAATATATAGAGTCAACTTTGCTATCAAATATAAACTCTAAACTAACCAAATCTACTATGGAGATTTACTCATCACTTCTGATTCAGGGTTAATCTCACCAGCTCATCTTCCTCTGTTTGATTTATCAGATAAATGTCAGGTTTATCACAAAATGTATTTAAAGGAGCAGCCAGTAATAAAATGTGGAGCTTTTAAAAAAAAAAAAAAAAGAAAATACATTTATAGTATTGTACCATAAATTCTGCATATAAGTAGACCCACAAACCTGAGTTGTATCAAGGGTCAACTATACTTGATATATAATATTATAATTATAGATATATGTCATTAGTCATTTGTCAAAACCCATAGAATATATAATAATCAAGAGTGAAACCCTAAGGTAAATTATGGACTTTGGGATTATGATGTGTCAATGTAGATTCATCTTGTATATAAAAAAATATCATTCCTGTAAGTGATCATTAATGATGGGGGAGGCTATGGATGTAGAGGTGTTGAGAGTATATGGAAAATCTCCTCTACCTTCCTTTCAACTTCATTGTAAACCTAAAACTACTCTAAAAAAATAAGTTTTAAAAAATGAGAAGAAAGAGAGGCATTATTGCTACTGATCTTATGGGCACTAAAAGGATTATAAGAGGATACTATAAACAATGCAATACCTGTAGCTCAGTAACTTAGATAAAATGGAGAAATTTTTTGAAAGACACAAACTACTAAACTCATAAAAAATAAATTTAAATAGGCCTATACCAACTAAAGAAAATGAAGGAGTATTTTAAAACTTTCTTTATTTTTTTATTTTTTTTTATAAATTAATTTTTATTGGTGTTCAATTTACCAACATACAGAATAACACCCAGTGCTCATCCCGTCAAGTGTCCCCCTCCGTGCCCATCACCCATTCACCCCCACCCCCCGCCCTCCTCCCCTTCCACCACCCCTAGTTCATTTCCCAGAGTTAGAAGTCTTTATGTTCTGTGTCCCTTTCTGATATCTCCCACACATTTCTTCTCCCTTCCCTTATATTCCCCTTCACTATTATTCATATTCCCCAAATGAGTGAGAACATACACTGTTTGTCCTTCTCCGATTGACTTACTTCACTCAGCATAATACCCTCCAGTTCCATCCACGTTGAAGCAAATGGTGGGTATTTGTCGTTTCTAATGGCTGAGTAATATTCCATTGTATACATAAACCACATCTTCTTTATCCATTCATCTTTCGATGGGCACCGAGGCTCCTTCCACAGTTTGGCTATTGTGGACATGGCTGCTAGAAACATCGGGGTGCAGGTGCCCCGGCGTTTCATTGCATCTGAATCTTCGGGGTAAATCCCTAACAGTGCAATTGCTGGGTCGTAGGGCAGGTCTATTTTTAATTCTTTGAGGAACCTCCACACAGTTTTCCAGAGTGGCTGCACCAGTTCACATTCCCACCAACAGTGTAAGAGGGTTCCCTTTTCTCCACATCCTCTCCAACATTTGTTGTTTCCTGCCTTATTAATTTTCCCCATTCTCACTGGTGTGAGGTGGTATCTCATTGTGGTTTTGATTTGTATTTCCCTGATGGCAAGTGATGCAGAGCATTTTCTCATGTGCATGTTGGCCATGTCTATGTCTTCCTCTGTGAGATTTCTCTTCATGTCTTTTGCCCATTTCATGATTGGATTGTTTGTTTCTTTGGTGTTGAGTTTAATAAGTTCTTTATAGATTTTGGAAACTAGCCCTTTATCTGATATGTTATTTGCAAATATCTTCTCCCATTCTGTAGGTTGTCTTTGAGTTTTGTTGACTGTATCCTTTGCTGTGCAAAAGCTTCTTATCTTGATGAAGTCCCAATAGTTCATTTTTGCTTTTGTTTCTTTTGTTTTCGTGGATGTATCTTGCAAGAAGTTACTGTGGCCAAGTTCAAAAAGGGTGTTGCCTGAGTTCTCCTCTGGGATTTTGATGGAATCTTGTCTCACATTTAAATCTTTCATCCATTTTGAGTTTATCTTTGTGTATGGTGCAAGAGAGTGGTCTAGTTTCATTCTTCTGCATGTGGATGTCCAATTTTCCCAGCACCATTTATTGAAGAGACTGTCTTTCTTCCAGTGGATCGTCTTTCCTCCTTTATCGTATATTAGTTGACCATAAAGTTCAGGGTCCACTTCTGGGTTCTCTATTCTGTTCCATTGATCTATATGTCTGTTTTTGTGCCAGTACCACACTGTCTTGATGAACACAGCTTTGTAGTCCAACCTGAAATCTGGCATTGTGATGCCCCCAGATATGGTTTTCTTTTTTAAAATTCCCCTGGCTGTTTGGGGTCTTTTCTGATTCCACACAAATCTTAAAATAATTTGTTCTAAGTCTCTGAAGAAAGTCCACGGTATTTTGATAGGGATTGCATTAAACGTGTAAATTGCCCTGGGTAACATTGACATTTTCACAATATTAATTCTGCCAATCCATGAGCATGGAATATTTTTCCATCTCTTTGTGTCTTCCTCAATTTCTTTCAGAAGTGTTCTATAGTTTTTAGGGTATATTTTGAGAACCATTTGAATGGTAAATGGTTCTCCAACCTTTTATTTTCAGGTTGTAGGTGTCCTTCTGTCTAAAATGAGTCTCTTGTAGACAGCAAATAGATGGGTCCTGCTTTTTTATCCAGTCTGAAATCCTGCGCCTTTTGATGGGGTCATTAAGCCCGTTCACGTTCAGAGTTACTATTGACAGATATGAGTTTAGTGTCATCATGATATCTATTTAGTCCTTGTTTTTGTGGATTGTTCCACTGAACTTCTTCTTAAAGGGGAGTTTTAAGAGTCCCCCTTAAAATTTCTTGCAGAGCTGGTTTGGAGGTCACATATTCTTTCAGTTCCTGCCTGTCTTGGAAGCTCTTTATCTCTCCTTCCATTTTGAATGAGAGTCTTGCTGGATAAAGTATTCTTGGTTGCATGTTCTTCTCATTTAGGACCCTGAATATATCCTGCCAGCCCTTTCTGGCCTGCCACGTCTCTGTGGAGAGGTCTGCTGTTACCCTAATATTCCTCCCCATGAAAGTCAGGGACTTCTTGTCTCTTGCTGCTTTAAGGATCTTCTCTTTATCTTTGGAATTTGCAAGCTTCACTATTAAATGTCGAGGTGTTGAACGGTTTTTATTGATTTTAGGGGGGGGATCTCTCTATTTCCTGGATCTGAATGCCTGTTTCCCTTCCCAGATTGGGAAAGTTTTCAGCTAGGATTTGTTCAAATACATATTCTGGCCCTCTGTCCCTTTCGGCGCCCTCGGGAACCCCAATTAAGTGTAGGTTTTTCTTCCTTAGGTTGTCATTTATTTCCCTTAATCTGT
Source organism: Nyctereutes procyonoides (assembly GCF_905146905.1). Classification (NCBI taxonomy): domain Eukaryota; kingdom Metazoa; phylum Chordata; class Mammalia; order Carnivora; family Canidae; genus Nyctereutes; species Nyctereutes procyonoides. The sequence continues at coordinate 3,613,119 of NW_026575130.1, forward strand.
CTTCATGGTCCCTTAATTGATTGTCTCTTTTTTCCTCAGTTTCCCTCTTTGCCATTAACTTGTCTTCTATGTCACTCACTCGTTCTTCCACCTCGTTAACCCTCGTCGTTAGGACTTCTAGTTTGGATTGCATCTCATTCAATTGATTTTTAATTTCTGCCTGATTGGATCTAAATTCTGCAGTCATGAAGTCTCGTGAGGCCTTAATTCTTTTTTCTAGAGCCACCAGTAGCTGTAGAATAGTGCTTCTGAATTGGCTTTCTGACATTGAATTGTAATCCAGATTTTGTAACCCTGTGGGAGAGAGGGCTGTTTCTGATTCTTTCTTTTGAGGTGAGGTTTTCCTTCTAGTCATTTTGCTCAGTGCAGAGTGGCCAAAAACAAGTTGTATTGGAACACGGGGGAGTATCACTGGTCCGTCCAGCTGGTCTTCTGGGGGAGGGGCCTGCTGTGCTGATTCTCAGGTGTTAGCACTTGGGGGAGCTGCTCTGCCCCTGCCTGCTGCAGGGCTCAGCGGGGGTTGTTTACCCCGTGGGGCCCCAGGAGGAACAGCCGCAGTTGCTATGGCAACTCTGGAAGCCTGGATTCAGCCTCCGCAGGAACTACGGGGCTCGGGGCTCTCGGTTCTCCGTCCGCAGGGCCTGGAGGCTCCGGGGCGGGGCCGCTGATCTGCTCAGCTCGGGGCAGGAGCGTCCTCGCTGTCCTGGGCCCTCCCGGCCTCTGCCTGTCCCGGGGGAGGCCGGATCCTGGGCTGTGTCCCGGCGCCCTGTGCTCCGGGGCCTGCGCTGGTGGATTCGCGCTCCCGCCCCGCAGCCCCCTCCGCGGAGCCGCCGCCCGAGCCCCTCCGAGCTGCTCCGGTCCCGCCGTGCGCGCTGCAGCCCTTAGGGAGCTCGGCGCACTCTCCCGGGGCGCAGGTGTCTGTTAGTGTCCCCGGGAGCCCGAGGGCATCCCCGCCCTCCTGGGTCCTGCTCCAACTCCCTGCGAGCCCCTTTCCGCCCGGGAAGGTTGGTGCAGCTCCTGCTCCTCCGGGACGGGGCTCTCCTGTCCTGGGGACACTCGCCCCGGCCTCAGCCCGGCTCCTCGCGGTGCCCCTCCCCCTCGGAGGCCTTTTGTTCCTTTATTTCTTTTTCCCCGTCTTCCTACCTGGATAGAAGCGCGAACTCTTCTCACTGTAGCGTTCCAGCTGGTCTCTCTTTACATCTCAGGCCGAATTCGTAGATTTTCAGGATGGTTTGAAGGTTATCTAGGTAATTTGGTGGGGACAGGTGATTTGGGGACCCTCCTCTTCCGCCATCTTGCTCCTCCCCCCCATACCCACAATTTTTAATCCATTTTCTATTGGTAGAGTTAGAGGATAATCTCCATGTTGGTGGGATCCCAATCACAGAGAAGTAAATGCTGCCTAAGTGGTTTTGATATCACTGAGTAGGCATTAAGTTGCAGAGTGAAAAATAATTTTGGGGTGACAAGGCGGGAAATAAGAAGCTCAAACAAAATTGCAAGTCATTTCATTCTGGCATCACAATACCTATTCAGAACCCTATACTGGAAAATTCCATGAGGAAGGCAACTGGCAAAGGAGATTTGTTATTTGTAGACCTCCAGCTCCAATATTCTAAAGCACAGAACAGTGGGTTGGGTTTCAAGTTGAGACAGAAAAGTTTAATAACCAACACTGATGTCAGTAGCCTTCTTCTGGCCATTGGTGGGAAAACATAAGATGTGGGGTTGGAAAAGTTTGCCTCCTTATCTCATGGTGACTATAAGCTATTTATTTATTTATTTGTTTGTTTGTTTATTTACTCACTTATTTATTTAGATTTTATTTATTTATTCATGAGAGACACAGAGATAGGCAGAGACATAGGCACAGGGAGAAGCAGGCTCCCTGTGGGGAACCTGAATGCAGGACTTAGTCCCAGGACCCTAGGATCACAACCTGAGCCAAAGGCAGACGCTCAACCACTGAGCCAATCTGATGTCCCAACTATAAGCTATTTAAATGTCTGTCCTAATAGCTTATCAGTACAATTTCTTCAAAGAAAAGAATATCATTCTTCTGTCTCCTTTTATTCTTTCTCTCTGGATGGGGTTTAAAAAATTATGTTAAACTGTGCTCTTCTATTTTCTTGAGTCCCCAAATTCATATTATAGACTTCCTAGTAAGCCAGAGCTCCATCTTGTTTTGTTTAATTGATGATTTCTAAATTCAAACTTTTCAGGGTATATTTTAGAAGAAAATCTTATTTTGGTCTTTCCTACTAGAACTTAAGCTTACAATATATTTTCTATCTTATTTTATTTACTAAAATATGCAATTCCCTCGAAATCAACCATTCTTGTACTTTTAGGAATATACTTCTGAGTTAGGGACAATAGGAGTAGGCAGGGCTAGGTGGGGGCCACGGGGGCAGACTCCCAAAAAGTCCCAAAAATGCTGAGGTGTAAGGAAACCAGAGATAAGGGAACAAACCAGACCACCCTGACCTAGGTGTGGGCAAGAAGGGTATCTTTTTATGACAGTCATCTGTGACCAACAAATAACCGGACCCCAAAGAAGAAGTAAGCCATTAAAGATGTGATCACTGGTACTTGCTCAATGGTGATACCAGAAGATAATGTTAAAAGAATTTAGGATCCCTGGTTGGCTTCCAATAAAAGACCAACATTACAAGCTCTCAGTGGCAACCCTGTCGGGACCCCTCTCACATCTGAGAGCTTTCTCTGTATTCTCACTTAATAAACTTCTATCCCTTTATTCACTCTCCTTGGTCTGCGAGATTCATTCTTCGACTCCGTGAGACAAGAACCACGCTCTCCCGTATCAAAAGTCTTTTGATTCTGCCAAAAGGTATCCAAGAGTTTCTCTTGAGTATGGCCTCAGAAAATTTCTCAGAGAAATAAATGGAGTTTTGTGAAATGTGTGTGTGTGTGTGTGTGCGCGCATGTGCCTTGCATTCTTTCCTGGACCTGGGCATACTTTTTCAGTGGTCCGAGCCTAATTAGATAAATATGCAAATAGAAGTTTGAGAACAGCAATGAAGAAAAGTAAGAGTTGACTTTACCAGGATAAAAAAGAAAGGGGTGGAAAAAAGAAATTTTGTTTCTATTGTTTAAAGTACTGCTAGATTTGCAAAAAAAAAAAAAAAAAAAAAACCAGAGCAAACAAATTGAAAAGCTATCACCTGAAATATGGGCAATAAGCAAATGTAAAACTAGGGTTGCAGCTATGGAGACCTGCTTTGGGATTATGAGACTAAGTCTCTGGCGAGAAGCAATGTGTAAGAACCAGTTCTCAGATGTCTACATTAAACTAGGACCCATGTAGTCTGCTAAAATGTCATAAGTGTCCATTCACTCCCGAACAGAGGCAAACCTACACAGGTTTTGGAAGAAATTTAGTATCTTAGCATTGCCACACATTTAGTACAATTTAGATATAGTTAAAATAACCATTTAAGCATACCTTATAAATGAGTTTCAGCAAAAACCATAGATCTTCAAAGACTCTACATTTTGGAATCATATAAAGAATAGAAAAAGCCAAATCTGATTATTTAAAAATATAGAATTAAAATAGCAAGCAAAAAGAGAATTGTGAGTTGGAGGATAGGAGTGAGGAAATAAATTAGAATAAAGGACAGAAAAGACAGCACCATGGAAATATGAAGTAAGTTTAGCAATCTAGAGGATAAGCAGGGAGATGGGACTTAAGATTTGGGAAGAACATGCAATGAACTTCAAAGTTATCACTGATACTCTAGTTTTTACATTGACAAAATTGTTCACAAAGGTTCACTTTAATATTATCATAATATATTATTTAATTTGGAAAAACACAATATTCCCTTTCCTTCTATTTCCCTTTCTCTCTGGTTCTCTCTCTGTTTTAATTACCATAATAAAGCAAGGAGGCATAGACATGGTTTTTAAGTAATCTTAAGATTTTTTATTATTAGATGTATTCTTAGAATATATGTATAAGATAAATAAGTATGGGAATGATCATAAAATGTAAAAGTTAAGGTAAAAATTTAATTCTCCAGAGGATGGCTTAAGTCTTTTGATTTTTTTATCAATTTATTTCACAGTATTGAGTACCTACAGTAGCCAGTGTTCTAATAGATAAGCTCCTAAGAAGATTAATTTCTATGAAAAAAAGACACCTGTAAAAATGGATGAATGAATAATGTATACTAAGAGAGTAAGTGTTATAGAAGATAAATAATTTAACAACATGGGCATTGGGGGTTGTATTTGTCTGCTTAGGCTGCCATAACAAAATGCTAAAGACCAGGTGGTTAAATAACAAATTTATTTCCCACAGTTTAGGAGGCTGGAAGTCTAAGATCAAGGGGCCAGCAAGGGTGCATTGATTCTGAGGGCTCTTCCCTTGACTTATAGGCAGCTCCCACCTCATCGTGTGCTCATATGTCATTCTGGAGCACATGCTGGCGGCAGGGTTGTGGGGAGTAAGAAAGAGAAAGTAAACGTTCTTGGGTGTCTCTTCTTATAAGTTCACTGATTTTATCATGAGGATCACCCTCTTATGACCTCATCTGACCTTTATTACCTCCCAAAGACATCATCTCCAAATGTCATCACATTGAAGGTTAGCATTTCAACATCTGAATTTGGGGAGACATTAATAAATTCAGCCCATAATAGAGAGGGATATCAATAATGTTATTTTGGGAAAAATGAGTCATCTAGCTCTTTTAGGTTTAAACTAGATGCCAAATAATATAATTTCAATAGTATCTCTCAACAGTTGTTCTGCAGAAAACTCGTTTTCACTCTAATATTTAAGGAATACATTTTTAAAATCGATTCCTTTATGTTCAGAATCCTTACTAGGCCAAATGACAGTATATTCTGTGAATGCTTTATCATATATATATGTATGTATATATATGAGTGTGTATATGTATGATGTGTATGATATATATACACATATATTATCATTGTGAATGTGTATGTGTATGATGTATATGATATATACATCCATTTTTCTTTGTTCTCATCTAAAATTTAGGGAGCAGATAAAATGCAGTATTAATATACATTTTTAACATTTTTTTTACCTCAGTACACTTCTGATTCATACAAAGCTGTCATGACTACACTTGTGGTGAGCATAACATAATATATAGAGAAGCTTAATCACGAAGTTGTATACCTGAAACTAATGTAATATTGTGTCACCTATATTCAAATAAAAAAATATTTGAAAAATGATTTGCACATCTATTTACTAAAAATTACTAAATCATAAAGAGTTTCATGGAAATAATGGTAGACTGAAATCCAATTGTAACAGATGCTCCCTATGTAAACAATGTTACTATACTCGCCATTGAAAAACTGCTTAAATCATAGAAATATGTTTTTCAGAAAATGATAATTTAAAAATTAAGAGAAATATTTGGCTAAGATAATGTTATTCATGTGGTTGTGTTAGATTTTATATTTTTTTATTTCAAATTTCAGATTTAGTGTTCAGGTACCTTGGGTTTCAGGCCACGGAAAGCCTTGGAAAGGCCAAATAGAGCTTCCTGCTTCTGAATGTGACTCAAACCCCTAGCAAGATAGAAGGTAAATGCCTATACTTTTAGATCAAGAAAAACAAGACAGAGAGAAAGACATAAAAAAAAGTAGATGAAAGCTACTTGTCAGCATAAAGGAAGCTAAGAGTAGATTCACTTCCCCCTTGCCTACATATAACCAGCACAATTAGTTCTATGTCTGTATAAATGTATGTATGCATCTATATATCTATCCATCCATCCATTTAACTATTCCTGCCTGATAAGAACATTCCCCTTATGTTTAGAGAATCCGATGTTTGCAACAGAAAAACATCAGGGGGAAGAGGATATTTTAGGAAAGTTTCCTCTAATTTTTTAAATTTATGTGTAGTTGAAACAAGATTAATCTCTAAAAGAGCACTTATTTCTGTAGCACTATAAACAAATCGATTAGGTGAGCATATTATCATAATAAAGGACCTTCTATCACTTACTGGGCACTTGGTATGTACTAAATACATAATCACATATTTTAAATGCATTTTTACTTAATTTTCACAAAAAATCAATGTGTAAATATTATTTTTCTCATTTTGAAGGTTATAAACAAAACAAGAATTTCAAGGATTAATTATAATCTCTGAGATCACGTAGCTAATAGTATAACTGAAATTAAAATACACTTCTAAAAAGTAGAGTTTATTTTGGGGGGACGTTTGGGTTTACATAAAAATCAAGCAAAAACTTCCCTCTTACCCCTATTAACTTCTTGCATTGGAATGATACATTTGTTACAACTGATGAGCTAATATTAATACATCATTAACTAAAATCTATAGTTTACATTAGAATTCAGTTTGTTTTGTACATTTGTTGGGTCTTGACAAACATGTAATGACATATATCCAGCAGTATAATATCATACAGAATAGTTTTGCTGCCCTAAAATCCTGTGTGTTCCACCTATGCATCCCTCTCTCCCTCCCCTGAGACCTCTGGCAATCACTTATAATCTTAGTGTCTCCACAGTTTTGTCTTTTCCAAAATGTCATATAGTTGAAATCATGTAGAATGCAGCCTTTTCAGATTGACTCCTTTCACTTAGCAATATATAGTTAAGGTTCCTCCACGTATTTTCATTGGCTTCATAGTTCATTTCCTTTTTAGCAATGAGTAATATTCCATTGACTGGATGTACTACAATTTCCTTTCCCATTCATCTACTAAAGGACACCTTAGTTGCTTCCAAACTTTGGCAATCATGGATAAAGCTGCTCTAAACATCTATGTGCATATTTTTCTGTGGACATGTTTTCAGTTCAGTTGGGGAAAAAAAAAAAAGGAGCACAATTGCTGGATCATAGAGTAAGAGTAGGTTTAATTGTGTAAGAAGCTGACAAACTGTCTTCTAAAGTGGTGGTCACATTTTGCATTCCCACCAGCAATGAATGAGAGTTCCCGTTTCTCTACATCCTCACCAGCATTTGGTGTTCTCAGTGTTTTGGATTTGGGCCATTCTAACAGATGTGATTCTCACTGTTTGTTTTAAATTGCAATTCCCTAATGACATAAGATGTTGAACATTTTTTAATATGCTTATTTTTCATCTTCTCTGGTAAGCTGTTTGTTAAGATCTTTTGCCTAACTTTTAATTGGGTTGCTTTTATTATTAAGTTTTTAGAATTCCCTAGAGTTTAAGTAACAGTTCTTTATGATATATATGTTTTGCAAATATTTTCTCTTAGATTCTGGCCTTATTCTTAATTGTCTTTTGCAGAGCAGACATTTTTTTTTTAAAGTCCAAATTACTTTCTTTTTCTTTCATGATATGTGTTTTTAGTGTTATATCTAAGAAATCATCACCAAAGGGTCACCTACATCTTCCCAGTATACTTTTAATGATTCGAATTATTAAAAATGTAAATAGATTATTTCTGTCAATCATGAATTTTTAAATTTAATTTTATGCCATTTCTCTTTTAAGTTTGTATTATACATATTTAGACTAAATTGGGAAATTTGGGTGTGTATAAAAAGCTGTTGTAGATGCTGTGAAAATATTTCAACTAAAATTTTGGAAACATTCCTACCAAAATGTCAGGGAGAAGTGGTTTATATTGAAGGACTGAGTAAACACAAAATAATGGAGAAAGAGTCACAAGCAGTATGTTAAGATATCATGATTTTCTTTCTTCTAGAGCTCTGTTTACCAATCTATATAAATTAGAGCTTTTCCTGACATCTTTCAATCTGGGGTGATAGTAGGAAGAATATCATCTTCCCAAGCTCTCCAGGCATGACGTAGCCTAGGTAAACTCTAAGTACATTTCTGACAAGTATTTGAAGAATTAATCCAACATACATATTGAAGTTTTTGGATGTTCACAACTGTCTGTGATACTTTTACAATAAAAGGAAAAATAAATTAAAACTTTAGTTCCTACTATATCTTGTATATGGTATAGACATTCCATTACCTTCCCCCAAATAAACAACTAAATACCAGTCAAAACTATGTTCACAGAAGCAGAAAAAGAGGTGATTAGTCATAGAGATGACTACTTATAAGGAGAAACTGAAATTTTGCCATAATGAGTATGCATTATTCAATTACCAAACTGTTCTGAATGAAATAAATAGCTGTGAGATAATTAGATACTTGTGGTTTTGTAATACAGTTTGAAATGTCCTCCAGATTTTCAAACAATTTTCTCTGTAAGAATAGACTTATCTAGTGTTCAAGTCCAAAGCACTCTTCAAATATTACATGCTGTACCATTTAGAATTTATGTAACATTTAAGGATCTTACTGAGCTGGAAAATAGAAAGGTGCTCTTTTTTTTTTTCCAATTAGTTCTTCACTCATTTTCCAGTCTAGTAGCAAAATAGTGCTCAGAAAATGAAAGTCAGTAAAAATGCTGTAGGCAGTTCATAGTTTCCATTGGGAAGACAAGGTAGAAATACTTGATAAAGTTTATAAAGGTCTGAAGTGAAGACATCTTAGTGTCAGAAGTAAAATATTTTTTTAAACTGGTTTGGCAGAGTAATTGTAAATATCCTCTCTCCAGATTGAAAATATGTCAGATATGTGCATAAATTGATTTAAAAAGCACAATATTATGCAAATTTTTCTAAATTAAGTTCATGGTTCAGTGATCTAAGCACCCCACTAAAAATTTAAAAGATGTTCTAAGGAATTCAGAATCTAATTATATATCAGCAAATAACTGCTGGATAAGGGCTTAAACAAGTCAAATAATCTTTCTAGGACCTATATTTCTTTACAGTTCAATTTCTCTTCAAATATAGCAGTGCTCAGACAATAAAATAGAGTTTAGTGAACATCTTAAGGACAATCCTAGCGAGTAGGAGAGTATGTGTCTCAAACAAAGCATCCTTTATTGGGATGGAGGTTAACTCTTTGCCCACTCTCCATTTTCACTGCAGTATAGCCATCTACTGCAGAGAACTGGGGAGCTCTCTTTTCCAGATCCAGAACATACTCCACTCCTGATATCAAGTCAATTCGAAACACACTTTGCATTACCTGCTACTGAGATACTGTACCACTGCATAAGTTATTTTCTCTAAGAGAAATTATCATATTTCATAAGGCTGAATTAAACAGCATCTCATAGATTGAAACAGTTAAAATAGCTAGGAAAATCACTTAATTTTCATTCATGGGGCAACCTGAATTAAATGAAGAGCAACATTTTTAAAAGTCATATATTTTAATGTAATTTCTAGTCTTTGCATCTTTCTACACAGTTTATATATGGCAGTGTAGTTTTTGTAAGTTGAAATAAATTGAAAGGACCTAATTGTTTTGTTTGTTTTAATTTATGAAGAGAAGGGATTTTTGAAAACACAATTCAACCTAATTCTTATGACATAAAGATAAAGGTTTGTGAATAACAGTGATGCCAATTTTAAAAGCCTTTGTTCATCAATCCAGACCTCAAATTCATATACCTGCATAATACCTATCCCCAAATAACAAGAGCAAAATGAAACCTTGTGCTCTGAAAAAAACCCTGAATTACCCTAGAATTCACTTTAAACTATCATCATCCAGTCTGAATTACTGTTTCCCAGCACCTACTCTAAGGCTGAGATGGTTCACATATTGATCTTGGATGTATGTACACTGTTAATGATAGTGCTTAAATGTCATTGTGTGAATTAGCTAAGACTTATTAACAAGCATGTTTTCTGCCTATATGCAGCAATTATATATGATACTATTAACAGTATCAATTAAGATAGATAAAGTAATAGCCTAATTGAATGCATGAGGAGTCTAATGGCTTTGCTTTTCCTGATAATGGATTGCACTCTATCCTCATGTACAATAAGCCAGACATAGGATCAATAGAATTTTATACTTAGAAAAACTACTAGCCTGAAGGATACCAATACCTAATTTAGGACTCATTATACAGGTTTTTCTTTCACTAATGAAAAAATGCATAAAATTAAACAGTCATATCTGGAAACCAAAGTTTATGTCATTTCAGCCTAAAACACCAGGACATTTATTGTTATTTTTTATTTCTATAAATGAGCAATTAATCTTATAGCTATAATACTCAGTTCAAAAAATTGTCTTTTTTTGTGTTTTGCTATTTATGACATTTTTGCATTATACAGAATGAACTTCGGCATGGGCAAGTCAGTATACCAACATTCCAATTGCATAACTCAATAAATCATGATAAAATTTGAGGAAAAATGTGAAGTTATTGTAACTTGCTTGAACACTCCCTGAGTAAACGTATTTTGGTAGAGAAACTAATCTTTATTTTGCAGAGCTTTTGAGAATGATAGTGTCTCATATCAATCACTGCCTTGCATTTGAGTATAAAGCAGCCTTGGGAAGGCTTCAGGCTTCTAGGTATTTTCCAATACTCTTGATAGAAGCAATTCTGGGAAATCAGGAGGGATGACAAATGGAATTCAAGTAAGGTTTATGTAGGTAACCTACTCAGATGAAGCTAGAGTATTTTTTAATCAACTGTAGAGTGAATGAGCTTTGTCACAATCTAAGCTGTAACTAAAGCTTTGTAAACTCATAAGCCTTTCTTTTTATGCTTCCTTCATCATCTAAATCAACAGAAGATACCAACCAGAATGGTAGCTATTTCATAGAAAAGAAAAATAATATACTTATTGTGAAAATATGTTATATTGCAGCATAGTCCACAAGTGCACAGAATAATGACATAGGAGTCTTCTGGTCTCCAAACACAGTTGTGAGCTCATTTAGCAAACTATAATTTAAATTTAAATATTCATATTATGATGGAATGTGGGGCAATAGGCCTAGTCAAACACAGGAGTAAAAATTGGTACATACTATCTGAACAGCAATTTGGTATGTACAGGTAAAATGTATGTAACTATTAACTAAGTAACTCAATGCTTTAGTTTATGTGAATATACACTACCCAGCAATCCTGGTGCCCTTAGGCTAGTAATTTAATAAACACATATTCTTTTTTTTTTAATTTAAAGATTTTATTTATTTATTCATGAGATACACAGAAAGAGAGAGAGAGAAGAACAGACACAGGCAGAGGGAGAACCAGGCTCCATGCAGGTAGCCCAACATGGGACTCGATTCCAGATCTCCAGGATCACACCCTGGGCTGAAGGCTGGCGCTAAACCGCTGAGCCACCTGGGCTGTCCAATAAACACATATTCTTAAAAAGAAAAAATAACTAGTGTATATGTGCGTAATTATTCATAAGGTAGTTTAATTATCCATTTTCTTTTTTTTATAAACATTTGGAATTTTATTAAAAAACAACAACAACAACATCACAACCATGAACATTGTTATAGTTAGAAGCCCTCCTGGCTCTCCACAATGATACTGAGCATGCTCACAAGGGGTTCCCATTGTTTAGACTTTAGCTAAACAACCATCTTTAAAAGAAGGGGAAAAAACTCAGCACACTACCATTTAACTTGTTTTAATGTTTCTTTACAAATGGTGAAAAATACTACAGTACAGAAAAGGAATAATCATAATGTTGTGGCCAACATTATAAATATGGAATTATAAATTTAAAACATTTTCTGGTTTAAAAAATAAATCTGGTAGTCAATGCAGCTCTGCGGGGTCTCTGCGTCTAGTAGGGCCGGTCTCTGCGCTCCTGATGGTGCTCGCCTTTATCCATTTTTCCAGGTCCTCCACGCCCGCCTCATCTTCCTCCCATCTGTTCCATCAAAGTTCCAGGGGGCCCACCAGGACTGCCTCGTCTTCCTCTGCCAAAGCCACGTCGGTCCATGCCCCGGCCACCACAGAAGCTCCCTCTGTCTCCACCGCAGCCACCTCTGAACATCCCACCAGGACCACCGCAGTCCATGAGGCCACCTCTTCCTCCCCGCATGCCACCAGGGCCGCCTCTGCCACGGTCACCACCCGGGGGCGGGAAGGGTGGTGGAAGCAGCCTTCAGGCTTCGGGGCCTTACACTGGTTGCATTCTGTTCTCCAGGCGAAGTTCTGGTTTCCACATCCCGGATTGGGGCACTGCCAGTCCCCAGCTCGGTGCTGGACGTTTCCTCCTCTGGATGGGTTCCCTCGGGAACCCGGGGTCCTCTTGGGGGAAAGCTACCTCTGTCTCCTCCACGGCTTCCCATGCAACCCATGGGGCCCCCAGGACCTCCTGGGCCGCCTGGACCTCCACGGAGTGGTGGTGGCATCCCTCTGCCTTCACCATACCAATTGCACTGATCATCTGGATCTACAGGTGGACCTAGATCAAGATCTGGTCCTTCATCCATGGGTCCACCAGGCTTATTGAAGCCACCTTGCTCTCCAGCGCCCATTCCACCACGTCCTCCTCCCCACCCACCTCTGCTCACGCCTCCACGATCAAATCCCCCTCTTCTCCTGCCCCGGTTATCAGGGACACTCATGCTCTGGTTCTCTCCTGGTCTGGAAAATCCTCCAGAATCCTTCCCATAAACACCCATGCTACTGGGGTGGTCCTGTCAGAATGAACTCTGCTGCTTGTAGCTGCTGCTCTGTTGGCTATATTGACTTGGAGCCTGGCGGTAGGATCCAGTTTTGGGCAGGGATAACTAGTGGGCGGCTGCTGCCCATAGCTGCTTTGTTGACCATAGCTACTCTCCTGTCCATAGCTGCTCGGCTGCCCATAGGTGTTCTGCAGAGAGTAACTGCTCTGATCATAACTAGTCGGCTGTGTAGAGGAGTAGCTGGTAGGAGGATAAGATGGTGGTGCTGTGACTGGCTGCATGGGGTAGCTCCCAGGTACCTGGAGATAACTGTAGTTACTCTGTCCATATCCTAGGCTGGGCTGGTTGTAACCCCCTGTGCTAGACTGAGGTTGACTAGTCTCAGCGGTTTTGTTACCATCCTGTGGTCTTGCAGGTGCGGTGGCTGCTGGCTGCTGCCCATAGGCTGGGTCAGCAAGCTGAGTGCCATATGCAGACTGAGCTGCATAGGAGGCCTGGGTGGTAGTGACCATAACAGTGGTGGTATCATAAGCACCAGTGCCGTACCCCCGGACAGGCTGACTGTATGCCTGGGGGGCAGTTGGAGTAGTATAACCAGTGGGAGGCTGTCCATAAGAAGTTGCATAGGTGGTCTGCCCATAGGTCGCAGTGGTCTGAGCCTGGGTATAGCTGACATCAGTGGGCTGTCCATAGGTTCCATAACTCTGCTGCCCATATGCCTGGGTGGTCTGTGCATATCCTTGAGTTGGTTGGGCGGTGTATGTACTGTAGCCCTGCTGGGCTGCAGCTTGGCTGTAGGTACTGTAATCCGTGGATGCCATTTTCTCTCCTTCCCTCTCGTTCCTAATTATCCATTTTCACACAAACTTAAAAAATTATTTTTTTCATCTAGTTATTACATTTTTGGTGGCATAGTTATCTTTAATTACCTAAAAAATCTTTGTCAACATGATTCTTCCCTGGGTTAGAGAATTTTAATTCGGAGATATTTGACCACTTGAAGTTTTTTTAAAAAACAGAAAATATATCCTTGCATATCAAAAATACTGTAATAACTATGATTATTTTGTTAAATAATTTTTTAATAAATCAAAACTTACAACATTAAGTTATATTAGTTATGTTCTTTTCATTAATGGTATCTCTTAGCCCTATATCATGTTTATTGAGGTTCTTATGGCACATGCAGCAAGCAGCCTAGAAGACTGTCTTTAATGGATGGATGGCTAACATTTCTGAATCAAATCTATCAAGCAGGATAAATTACAGGCCATATTTCACACAATTAACTCTTAGTAGAACTTGAAAGGCATCTCTATCACCCTAATGTGGAAGAAATGGTAATAATGTTTAGAATATAGTTTTTGTTTCTTGGCCTTTCATCTTTTATCACATATAGAGCTTTACCTGGCCATTGAGATTATCTGTCCTAATATTTCCAAATATAGTAAAGTCATTTTTTGAACTAGAATACATATTTGGAAGACTCTATTAACTAAGTCGACCTATTTGCTTTAAATTGTCAGATTGGTAGGATAAAGCTTGAGTAATTTAATAGAAATTTTAAATAACAAGTTTAATAGACACTTAATCTTGATAGAAAAAGAAGTCTCCTTATAAGAAAATATTTTATTGCAGAAGTCACAAGTACACAGGACAACACACAATAGTGATAGAGGAGCAATTAAGATCCCCTATTATAGCACTTAAGCACACAGCACATAAATATAAAATGTTATTTTTACATATGATGTTTTTACTCAATGTAGGAAAATTTTAGTATATGGCAAACAGCAAATAAAAATTACTAACTGTTCTACAATGCTAAAGGGTTCATGGGACTCCAGAAAGGTGAAGTAAAAACCTCAAAAAAATCCTTTCATGAATAAAAGCAATGAAAATTACAGCAAAAACTGTCAAAATCAACTTTTTCAGGACTTTGAAAATTAAAGATCTGTAACAATCTGAGGAATGTTTATTTAAGAAAAACAGTTTAATCTCCGTAAGAACAGTAACTTTTGTTATTTTAATCTTCTCTAATTCTATCTTTCTTTTACCAGCTCAGTGGTACCATTAAAAACCAAGACTTCCCAATTAGAGTAGCTTGAAATTTTGCTGTCAGGCAGGCCCTGAAGTGGGAAAACCAGTTTAGAATTCCACAAAAGTCCCTTTCTCAAAGAATGATCACTAACTGACCTGCCTGAAAAACTCCACCTGCTGAAAAGCTCTATTCTCAGGGCTTGCTTTATTTGACCTGGTTTAGAGCTTGCTCTATGCAAATAGTCTTATCTAAAAGCATTTGTTTTAAACAGTAAGTGGTGATTGTTTAACATCACAGCTGCCTGAAGAATCTTTACCATTTGGGATTTTCAAGAAGGCTGATCAAAAAACTAGAAACAAGAATCAAATGTTCACAGGACCCTGAAAAGAAAAGGCAAATTGGTAAAATCTACAAGGCCACCTGCATACAGAGGGTGATATACTTGCTGCAGAAAAACTTGGAAAGGACTTTATTTCATATCTCTGGCCAGCCTTATTTCAAGGCAAACAGAAAATGAAGAATAATGCAGAAATGGAAACTCTCTACGGGAGTGTTCAAATCATTAAAAATATACAAACAGCCATTGGCAAAGCCTGGGAATCTTATCAGGCAAAGCCTGGGAATCTTATCAGTTCAATATATTTATGGAAATCTTTGCCTAATAATTATATGACCACTACACTAATCAGGCAAAGACTTCAGGGGTCATACATGACAAACATTACAGATTAGGAGAACTAGTCCAGAAAAGTCTCTTAAAAAAAAAAAAAATCAAGAATAGTAATGGTGGGATGCCTGGGTGGCTCAGCAGTTCAGTGCCTGCCTTCAGCCCATGGTGTGATCCTGGAGTCCTGGGTAGAGTCCCACATCGGGTTCCCTGCATGGAGCCTGCTTCTCTCTCTGCCTGTGTCTCTGTGCCCTGCCCCCTCTATCTCTCATGAATAAATAAATAAAATCTTAAAAAAAAAAAAAGAATAGCAATGGCAATTCCTGGGGTGCTAACAGGAAGAGGAGGAGGAATTTGATTTTCAAAATTGCCACATTGCATTTCTAATATATGTATTCACTTAAGTAGTGTATAAAATAACACTTACAAGTCAACAACAACAAAACAAAACCACCACAACAACAATCCATACAACTGAAGAAATAGGCAAAAGACGTGAATAGACATTTCTCACATGCACAAAAAAGTTATAAAAGTAGCCAATAAGCACACGAAAAGAAGGTTAACATTATCAGCCATGAAAGAAACTCAAATTGAAGCCACAAGATACCTTTTACAAGTATTAGAAAAAGTATAATAAAAAAAAGACATAATAAAATGGATTGATGGCATGTAGAAGTTTGAATTTTCTTGTATTGCTGACTGGGACATAAATGGGCACTTTCTACTTATTTAGAAAATAGTTTGACAGTTCTTCAAAAAGCTAAACATGGTTATCATACAGTCCAGCTACTCCATTATCAGCATTATTCATAATAGTCAAAAACTGGAAACAATGCATAGGTGCATCAATTGATGAAAATATAAATAAAATGCATCATATCCATATAATGGAATATTATTTTAGACATAAAAAATAAAGAGTTGTATTAGAAATGAAATTTTAGTCATTAGGAGTGCCCATCAATATTGAGTCATTGCTATCCCCTTATCCTTTCAATAAACAGAGCTCAGAAATATATATAACATGAGTGCATGTGTACATACACATATTTGTTTCTATTTTCTTTATAACTACACCTATAGCTATATATTGAAATCTATATGGTCAGACCAATATCTTAAATGCTAATCCAACACTATCGGTCTATTCCAATTTATTTTCTTTTCTAACTTGCGAATCTTTTATCCAACAGTGAGAAATCTGGCTCCTATTATTAACATTATTTTTACTTATTTGATCAATAGTTAAACCACTATTCCATAACTGGCAGCCATCTACTCTCCAACCCACTACTGTCTCTACCTTTCATATAAATGATCTCTTCATCCAAATCAGTCTTCAACCCAGCATGCCATGCTGCTAACACCCCTCCCTACTCATAGAGAACCTTTTTACTCTACACAGACTTCAATAAACTATTCAGAATTAAACACTCCAATGGTGCCGTCTTCCTCACTATACTGGTGTTGCCTTATCCTGTGTCTGGCCTCCAATGTCACCTTGCCCCAATCATTGCTCTCCTCACCCCATTTGGGCTTCAGTACCCTAGTGCAGGACTCTTACATTCCACACCCTACATAGATGCCATTCTCACACACCTTAGTCTCTGATTACACATAATGGGTCACCTTCTGACTCAAATCTCCTTATCCTACTTTGTCTCTAAAATTTTCCTCCACATCCATTACTCCCCCTCCACCTCACTTCCTGAGTGACTAGTTTCCTCACTCTGTTCCAGTTAAGACAATTTCAATTGACACCACATCTATCTCTCAGTCCTCTCGTATGATGTCTATCTTCCTTGGGCTCCTCAAAACAGACTGAATCTATATGGAAGAGGAGGAAAAGAAAGATAAAGAGACGAGAAAAAAAAATGAGAAAGAGATTTAATTTCCACCACATAAAGGGAACATCTTATATTATTTATAAATATGTGTCATATTTAAAATATTTTATAATATTATGGTATATAAATATACAATAGTTTATAGTGATATATAATAGTGAATATTTTTCCCATTTAAAGTCTGTATTTATTTCTCATTATTTTTCACAATTAGAAACACAAGGAAGTCAAATAATTATATCATTTTTAGAGCTTTAAATGTATTTTGCTAAATTATTTTCTTGAGCTCTTGTGATCATTTATATTGCACTGGCATTTATATTGCCTTCTCTTGACCTTTGGTTGGGGCTATATGTTTATTGTATACTATGAGAGATAAAATGTAGCATATTATTTTATTTGGTCATAGGGTATCAGGAGGATTTGCTTTTGTTTGTATATGTAATATCATTGCATTTTTAGTCTTGTAAATATCTTGTG
Organism: Nyctereutes procyonoides; assembly: GCF_905146905.1. Lineage (NCBI taxonomy): Eukaryota > Metazoa > Chordata > Mammalia > Carnivora > Canidae > Nyctereutes > Nyctereutes procyonoides. The sequence goes on from NW_026575130.1 coordinate 3,630,673, forward strand.
AATGTTCTTAAAGTATTTTTTCTATTTTGCTTTATTCTATTCTATCATTAATTTGTATGTGTTCCCTAAATAAGATAGACAGATAGATAATAGAAATCTTAGATAGATAAAGATATAAGATTAAGATAGATGCTTATCATCATTATCAGGCTTTTGGTTATCAGGCTTTAATTTTGTAGGTAAACATTTAAAAGTAATTTATTTTATGATTTCTTTTTTTTAATAAATTTATTTTTTATTGGTGTTCAATTTGCCAACATATAGAATAACACCCAGTGCTCTATTTTATGATTTCTGTCTGTGAGTTTGTATTTCTAAAGTCCTGTATCATGAGGACTTACATAAACAAAGACATTCATTTAATATTTTCTAATTCTTCAACCATTTATTTTTATGTATTTATTTATTTGTTTATTTTTTTTAAAAGATTTTACTTATTTCGTCATGAGAGAACCAGAGAGAGAGAGAGAGAGAGAGAGAGAGAGAGAGGCAGAGACATAGGCAGAGGGAGAAGCAGGCTCCCTGTAGGGAGCTCAATGGGGGACTCCATCCCAGGGCTCCAGGATCATGCCCGAGCCAAGGCAGACACTCAACTGCTGAGCCACCCAGACGTCTCTTTAATCATTTATTTTTTAAAAATATAATTGTTAAATTGATCTAAAATTATGTTGATGATAGGCACAAGTTAAAAATCTAAATTATTTATTCATAGTGAATTTATAAAATAATGAATTATTCCAACTGCAAAACAGTGAGGCATCTTTTTGTCTTTTAGATTTCCATTCATGTCCATCTCTATGCTAGTTTAATATGCTATCACATAATACATATTAATATCTTGTAGAAAAAGTCCACTTCCATGAATGTATTCTTTAAAAATTTCTTATGCATATGTTTTGCAGATGAATTTTACTATAATTTTGTCATTAAAATATTATACTCACACCTTGATTAGAATTGTGCTAAATATATACATTAATTTTTTGATCATATTAGCATTCCATAGGACATTTAGTCAAATACAAATTTATTTGTGGCCTTAGATTTTCCTTTTACGTTTATAATTCCTGCAGATTTCCTGTTAAATTTAACTCTTGTTTTATATTTTTTGGGTTTTTTTGTTTGTTTTCTTTAAAAATAGAGTTCATTATCCCCTTTTACTTTTTACTGTTTTCTTAACATATCAGAAGAACATTTATTTTTGTGGATTCATCTGTTGCAAGCCATCTTCATAAATTCTAACAATTTTCATAATTTTTTCAGCCAAAATTCTGTTTATATTAAAGTGAAAATATAAGTTGGAATATATTGTTTTATTTTATTTGGTTACCTGCATTTAAAAAAAATTCTTGTTAATATAATAATATGTAGCTAAACTGTAGTTATAGTAAAAATTATCAAATCATATATCATATATCATATATATATTATAGAATTGCATTCTCTATTTACTAAGGTCTGCTGGCTTGATCATCATTCCTATGGAGAACCAAAGACCAAAAATTTGTTTCCAATAATGCGTACTTAGTTGAAGAAACCTTAGAATCCTCTCCAAAGCCATGAGAACTAACTTGAAAGAGAAACTCATGTCAATAAGTAACCAGCTTTTATATTATATCTTAGGTACTTAAGGAAATTTGAGATATGGTAAGATATGCTCTCAAACTCACAAATATTTAAATTTTTATATTAAATACACATTAATCCAAACATCCAATAATCACCTCAACCTAACTATAAGGCCAATGAACACAACTAGGTAAAGTGAAAATTGCAGGGTTGTTAAATTCAAAACAAATAATACAAAATAAACCTACATTCATAAACACTCCAGTTTTGATAAGTACTTTGTCTCTGATGTCTATTTTCAACTTCTGATCAGACATTTTAGCAATTCATAAAATAGATGAACTTGAAAAGATCATTAAGTATTTCAGAGACACCAGTTTCCTCATTATTTTGGAGCAAACATTAGATAAAACTGTTAGAAAGCCTTTTTCTATAGTTATGTTCAACATATTTATTGAGTTACAATTGGTCCCCAATCACTTTACCAACAATATCCTAGAATTATTTATTGTGATGTAATAACTAAGTACTTGGAGATGTTGTCTAAATATTTTTGATAATCTGCTAAATCCACTTTTTAAGGAAACTCAATATTAGTGAGAATTATAGTTCCTGAAAAGCACTAGTCACCAGTATAATTACATTGAAATAATATGTAAAAATTTGAAAAAAAATTTCAACTGTGTATTCATTCCAATGGATAGCATATATTCAAAATATTACATTTTAAAAATTGCATTTGCAAAAACAAATAATTTTCACTAGTTCATTGTCTTAGGTTCCTTGGATCTTAAGAAACACCACTTTGTGGGCCAATCATGAAATACAAATACATATATGGACCTGAAAATGTATGAGTAATGTGTAGTTCCTATATAAAGGCCTTTGATATTTTATAATTGTATCTGAAACTAAATACGTATAGCAATTATGTCAATCAATTGTGTTACAGATAATGTGGGAAGGCATAATTCAGTCTGTGGTATTGGAAAAGTTTTCACCAACTAAGAGCTTCAAATCCAGGCCTAGAAGTATAGTGAATGACAAATCTTGATGGGGAACAAAGAATGAATTGGGACCCTACAGGCTGAGCAATGATTCACAGAACATGAAAAAAATTTTATTTTTCAAGTCCAATTCAACACTGAATATAATGAGATTTTTCAAAATAATTGGGTCAGCCACTTCAAATGAATCCATTAATAAAATCATCCTTTAATGAATCTTCTTTAAGTTAACCATTTTGTGAATTTTTTACCCACAGTTTTTATTTTTTATTTTTATTTTTTAAGATTTTTATTTTTTAAGATTGTATTTATTCATGAGAGACACACACACACACACACAGAGAGAGAGAGAGAGAGAGAGAGAGAGAGAGGCAGAGACACAGGTAGAGGGAGAAGCAAGTTCTCTGTGGGGAGTCCAATAAAAGACTTGATCATGACCCTGAGATCACACCCTGAGCCAAAGGCAGACTCTCAACCACTGAGCCACCCAGGCATCCCACAGCCATAATTTTAAAAATATATTTATTATTTGGTAATGTTTTGCTAAGAGAATGTAATCTATTTATATAATACAGATTATTTGAAATGTATTGAGTTTTCCTTTGTGGATTGGTGCATAGTAAGATTTTGTAAATTGTTTGTTTTTGCTTGAAAAAAGGAATGCATATTATTTATTTCTTTAAAACAGTTCTTTCTCTCTTTATACATACACACATATATGCACACTTACATGTGTACATACACATATGCAGGTGTTCATATGCATGTGCTATTAATGAATATATATTTGCATATGTATATAGGTCTATCATTTTATAAATTACAGTACTTTATATTGTTTATACATTATGCACATTATATATTACTCCATTATGTATATATACATATTTGCATATAGGTGTGATGTGCATGAATATATGTATATTTATACACATATATACAAATATTAAAATTAACAATTTAATAGGTGAACAATATAGTCCCTACATATATGTATATATATATATATGAATGCACACATACACATAGGAAATACTATTACTCATATTTTAAATTATTTTTTCTTTAATTGAAAACTTCTATGTTCTATTGTTTCACCAATTCTTTTAAATTGGTGTTTTAGAATATTATGTTTAAGTGTTAGACAATCTTTTCTCAAAACTGTCATTTTTCACTTCATGCACTTTGAGACTATATCAATAAGTACATACAAATGTATGGTCAGTATAGTTTCTTGTTGATTTTTTATAGTATTATGTTCCTCCTTTTATATTTCGATCAATGCTTTTTTTTGACAAAAAATATTTTCTGCCTGATATCAACATTGCTACTACATCTTTTAAGACATAATTGTCATAGACTTTGGTAAATATTTTTCAAGTTAGCAACAGTTTTCCTTACACTGCTTTGGAAAATTACACAGTTTCTACCTTTTTTCCACTACATTTTTCCTTACACTCCTAGTTAGCTTAAGAAATTTTACAATCTTAAAACACCCTGGAACACCAATCCACTTACTTTTACAATTATCATTTTTGTTTTCTCTTTTATCATATTTTCTTTTAAAATATATGTATATATATAAAATCAATAATGAAATTTCTCAACCTATTTCATCAATTTGTATACTTACTGTGTTTCTTGTATATCATGCCTTCCTTTTGTATTCAATACTTTTCTTTAGTAAGTAATAACTTTTAAAAGCCTCGTTCCTAATGTATGTCAGTCCTGACTTCATAATTTATAGATAATCTATTCTTCTTCAGACAGTTTTTAAATTACCTTCTTTATGTTGGACATAAACATAAATGTGTTTTTATTAGGTTTTTTATTTCAAAATAGTTAACATACAGTGTTTATATCAGTTTCAGGTATACAATATAGTGATTCAAAAATTCCACAAATCACTTAGTGCTCATCACAACTGCACTCCTTAATCCCTTTCACCTATTTCATCCATCTTTCCACCAACCCTTGCTAGGGAAACCACCGGTTTGTTCTCTATAGTTGAGTCTGTTTATTGGTTTTTCTCTGTCTCTGTTTTGTTTCCTTTGCTTATTTGTTTTGTTTCTTAAATTCCACATATGAAGAAATTCCTATAATATTTATCTTTCTCTCACTGATTTATTTATTTTTTCACTGATTTATTTAGCTTACACTCTCTAGCTCCATCTCTATAATTGCAAATCAAAAGATCACATTCTTTTCTATGAATGAATAATATTCCATAGCTGTATGGAATTAAGGTGAAATTAAGGTGCTCCTTAATTTCTCTTTCTTCTGCTACAACAGTGTATAGAAATGCAACAGATTTCTGCACATTAGAGGCGCCTGGGTAGCTCAGTGGTTGAGTGTCTGCCTTAGGCTCAGGTCATGATCCTTGGGTCCTGGGATCAAGTCCCACATTGGGCTCCCCACAGGAAACCTGCTCCTCCCTCTGCCTATGTCTCTGCCTCTCTCTGAGTATCTCTCATGAATAAATAAATAATATTCTTTAAAAAAAGATTTCTGCACATTGATTTTGTATCCTGCAACTTCACTGATTCTTTGATCAGTTCTAGAAGTTTTTTAGTAGAATATTTAGGTTTTTCTAAATACAGTATCATGTTATCTGTAAATAGTGAAAATTTCACTTACCAATTTGGATACTTTTTATTTCTTTTTATTGTCTGATTACCATGGCTAGAATTTCCACTACTATATTGAATAAGGGAGATGAGAATCAGGGCAACTGGATGGCTCAGTTGGTTAGGTGCCCAACTCTTGATTTCAGATAGGTCATGATTTCAGGGTTGTGAGATCAAGCCCTACATTGGGCTCCACATTGAGTGTGGAGTCTGCTTAAGATTCTTTCTCACTGTCTTCTTGTGTTCCTCATCACCTACTTGAATTCTCTCTCTCTCTTTCACAAACACACACACACACACAACATATAAATGATGAGAGTGTTTATCCTTGTCTTGTTCCTGACCTTAGGGGAAAGCTTAGTGGACATCCTTGTCTTGTTCCTGACCTCAGATTTCCCTCACTGAGTAAGATGTTCACTGTGGGTTTTTCATATGACGGCTTTATTGTGTTGTGTTTCCTCTAAACCTACTTTGTTTAAATATTTCATCATAAATGGACGTTGTGCTTTGTCAAATGCTTTTTCTGCCTCTATTAAAATGACCATATGATTTTTATCTTTTCTTTTATTGATGTGATATAGCATATTGATTGATTTGTTAATACTGAACCAACTACCTTAGTATCCTGGGAATAAATCCCACTTGACCATGGTTAAGGATTTATTTTAACATATTGTTGGATTTGGTTTCCTAGTATTTTGTTGAGAATTTTTTACCTATATTCATCAGAATTACTGGTCTATCATTTTCTTTCTTTCTGTTGCATTTATCTGGTTTTGGTATCAGGGTAATGTTGCCTTCATAGAATGAATTTGGAAGTTTTCCTTTCTCTTCTATTTTTTGGAATAGTTTAAGATAAATAGGTAGGTGTTAATTTTTCTTTAAATGTTTGATAAATTTGTTTATAAAGACATATGGTCCTGGATTTTTATTTATTGGAAGTTTTCTGATTACTGACACAATCTCCTTGCTGGTAATCAGTCTGTTAAAATTTTCTATTTATTCCTGCTTTACTTTTGGTAGGTAATGTGTTTCTAGAAATATATCCATTTCTTCTAAGTTGTCCTATTTGTTGGCATGTACTTTTTCATAATACTCTCTTACAATTGTTTGCATTTCTATGGCGTTGGTTGTTATTTCTCTTCTTTCATTCATGAATTTATTTTTTGGGGTCTTTTATTTTTCATAAGTCTGGCTGGAATCTTATCAATTTTGTTATTTTTTTAAGAATTGATTTCACTGTTCTGTTATACTGGTTTCTTGTTTGTTTAGTTGCTGTATCATTTATTTCTGCTCTAATCTTTATTATTTCCTACTTTTTCTCATTTTAGTCTTCATTTGTTGTTCTTTTTCTTTATGCATGAGATTGGGTTATTTGAGATTACTCTTGCTTTTTGAAGTAGGCCTGTATTGTTATAATCTTCCCTTCTAAGATCACTGTTGTTACATGTCAAATATTTTGGACCTTGTGTTTTCATTTTTATTTGTTTCCATGGAATTTTTTTTCTTCTTTGATTTCTTGGTTAGCCCATTCATTGTTTAGTAGAATATTTTTGTGGTCTTTTATATTTTTTTTTCTTGTGGTTGACTTCTAGTTTCATAGTGTTATGTCAGAAAAGATGCACCAAATGACTTCAAATCTTTCTGAATTTGTTGAGGCTTGCTTAATATATGATCTATTTTAGAAAATGTTCCATGTACACTTGAAAAGAATGCGTATTATAATATTTTAGGATGGAATATTTTGAATTTTATGTTAAATCCTTCTAACCCACTGTGCTATTCAAAGCCATTGTTTCCTTGTTGATTTTCTGTTTGGATAAACTGTCCATCAGCATAAGTGGGGTGTTCAAGTCCCTTGCTATTATTGTATTACTTTCAATTAATTCCTTTATGTTTGTTACCATTTTATATATTTAGGTGTTTCCATGCTGGATGTGTAAATATTTACAATTTTATATCTTCTTTATGGATTGTTCCCTTTATTATAATATAATGTCCTTCTTTGTCTCTTGTTACAGACTTTGTTCTCTTTTTTCTTTGCATATCTATTATTGGTTGTTGATTAGCCATTATCAATAGGTTTATATATAACATCTCAGCATCTTTGGTATATAGCAGTCTACAATAATTTGATGGTTGTTTAAATTTGAACTCATTCTTTACTTCCTTCCTCTCTACCTTTTAGGTACATGGTATTGTATATTACAACCTTTTATTTTTTGAATCCCTTGACCGACTTTTACAGATACAATTATTTTTCATATTCTCATTTATATTCTTTCCTTTTTACTGAAAGAGTTTCCTTTAATATTTCTTGTAGGGCTGGTTTAGTTTTTCTCTGAGAAACTCTATCTCTCCTATCCTGAATGAAAGCCTTGCTGGATAGAGTATCTTGGCTGCAGAGTTTTCCTTTCCAGCACTTTTAATATATATTGCCATTCTCTTCTGGACTGCAAAGTTTCCGCTGAAAACTCCACTGATAACCTTATGAATTTTTCTCTGTACATAACTGTCTTTTCTCTTTATGCTTTTAAGATATTAACAGTACTTTTTGCCATTTTAATGAATATATGTGTTGGTGTGGGCCTCCTTGAGTTGACTATTCAGGGGTATCTCTCTGCCTCCCATATCTGACTACCTGTTTCCTTTCCTAAATTAAGGAAGCTTTCAGTTATTATTTCTTCAAATAAATTTCCTGCCCCCTTTCTCTCTTCTCTTCTTCTGAGATCCTTGATGTTATTATGCTTGATGGAGTCACTGAGTTTCCCTAAGACTATTCTCAGTTTGCATATTTTTCCCTCTCATTTGCTCAGCTTGGTTACTTTCCATTACTCTGTGTTTCAGGTCATTAATTTGTTCATTTGCTTCCTCTACCCTCATTTTTATTCCATGAAGTGCATTTTTAATTTCATTTATTGTGTTCTTCATCTTTTCTATCTCTTTGTTAAAGGTCTTACTGATGTCTTCCATTCTTCTCCAGTCCAGTGAGTATCTTTATGATTCTTACTTTAAATTCTCTATTAGGCATATTAATTACATATGTTTTGCTTAGGTCTCTTGCTGTGGTTTTGTCCTATTCTTTCATTTGGAACATATTTATCTGTCTCTTCATTTTGTCTAACTCTCCAAGTCTATCCTTGTGATCTAGGAAAATCATCTATGCCTCCTGCTTTTGTAGGTAGTGGCTCTATAAAGATGAGATCCCATACTACCCTCTAGTGCAGTGAGTGTCCCCTGTCCTCCAGGACTTGGAGCTTCAGGGAGTGATTCCTGTGTGTATTTTGTGTGCCCTGTATTATTTTTGCCACTCTTCCCTTCAAACCAGCAGTCTACAGACATTCTGTATGCTTATTTTGGGCAATGTTTGGTCCTTGGCAGGTGTGGAGTGGGTTTTAACAACTACATGCTGCTACTCTACTTGCTAAATGAGACCTGGAGCTGCAGCTGCTAGAACCTGGATGGCCTAAGTGGATCTTCAAAGTGTATCTAGGTGAGGTATGTACTGCTAACAAGGTGTACCTCAGGATTCTGCAGTGTTCATCACAGCTGCCAGGACCAAGACTGACAAAAGGTGCAGGTAGGTAGTTATAGCACTGGCAAGTTTTGTGGCAACCTCCTGGAAAGGGGCCCTAAAGCACTGGTACTGAGGCTGAGAGGGGTAGATCCGTAGAAGCTGGAGGGGCAGAGCATGGTGCAAGCAAGTTAGGTAGGGAAGTGTTGGCACTGTGCTGGTTCCCACAGGTGACTGTGTATTTATGCTGATGCATAGGGTAGGGAAATAGTGCTTATCATCTCCTTTGTTCCTGGAAGGGTCTTTCTGAAATCACTCTCTGGGACATGCTCTGTGATGAGTAAATAATTCTTCCTTCTGTGTGCCACAATCCTTTTTTTTTTTTTTTCCCACAATCCTTTTTTAAAATTCTGGTTCTACACTTTATCTGCTAGGACAGGTTTTTTTGTGCTGTCTCTCTAAGGTCAGGGGCGTAAGTTCCTAACAACCTTAAAACTCCTAACAACCTCTCCCACTGATTTTTAGAATTCCAGGCCTTAAGTCTGACTGGCTGTAAGAAGTCAAGCAAGTCGGCCCTTCTCACTTTCAAAGCCAAATGTTATGGGGGTTTGTCTCCCCTGGGTGGGGTCTCTGATGTGATGATCTGTCTGTTCCTTGCTCTTCACTGCACTCTGGCTCCCTTCTGTCCATTGAAGCCCAAAGTCTGTTTAGGTCTCAAATCATGTCTCTGCTTTCCCTCCCTTCTTCAGTGTGGCCTCTTCTCTGCCTTTGATTGTAGAGTTTATTCTGCCAGTCTTTGGGTCACTTTCTGGGTTACTTATGCTGATGTGGGTGTTATCTAGTTGTATTCCTGCCAGGAGGTGAGCTTACAGTCCTCATACTCTGCTGTGTTCCCCTCCTGGATATCTTACAGTTTACTACAATTTCCTTTATATGATATTATTTTTTTTATCTTGCTCTACCTAAGACTGAGTTCTTATTCTTTTTATTTTAAAAAATTCTGGGGCACCTGGGTGACTCAGTCCATTAAATGTCTGCCTTCAGCTTAGGTCATGATCCCAAGGTCCTGGGATCAAGCTCCACATTGAACTCCCTATTTAGTAGAGAGTTTCTTCTCCTTCTGCCCCCACTCCATTTGTGATCTCTCTATCATTCTCTCTCTCTCTTTCTCTCTCTCTCTGAAATAAAATCTTTTTAAAAAAGGAAAAAAGAGAAAATTCTTAGCAAGGTTTTCTGTCTGTTTGTTTGTTTGTTTGTATTATTTCTATGATATCAATGGCAGTCTATTCTTTTGGAATTCCCAATTAAAGAACAGAGAGTTAATCAATCTCATACCACTAAAGAGCGTGTAGACATTTGTCACATATGTTGATCACTACTATCTTCTAGATTCACTATTTTGTCTTCTTTTTTTTTAAAGATTTATTTGAGAGAGAAAGGCAGACCAAGAGAGACAAACAGACAGCAGGGGGAGGGGCAGAGGGAAAGAAAGAAAGAGAATAATCAAACAGAATCCCTGCAGAGCATAGAGTCCAATGCAGGGCTTGATCCCAGGACTGTGAAATCATGACTTGAGCTGAAATCAAAATCAGCTGCTTAACTGAGCCACCCAGGTACTCCTCACTATTTTGTTTCTTAATGTGTAAATTATAGAGTTCATACTATCTATTGAATTTTTATTTATGATTATACCTTTTGTTTCCAAAACAGCTGATCACTTTTTCTTCATATATGCTTGAAATTGTTTTATTTCTCCCTGCTTTAACTTTATAATATTTTAAAAATGTATATCCTTTCATTTGTAATTATGGCATGTCTCTCGTATACTCATAATATCTTTAAAAGCAAGTTTTTAAAGGTAAATTTGGCTTGGAAAAACTATGTTTCCTTTTCAAAAATTTATTGACTATATTGACTTCATTATTATGAATATTTTGAAATTCAAGCCTTATTGTAGGGTTTTGTGGGTTAAAAAAAAAAACCTCAATTTTTGCCTTCATCGTTCTTCTTTCTCTTTAACTTTTATAGATGGAAATGTGATATATTGTTTCAGAGTTTGAGCAGTCCCTAGAAGCCAGATTATTTATCTATATATAGTTTCTCTAGACTTTCATGAGTAGCTCAACAACCATTAGGGATCCATTTAATGACTGCAGAAGATTTGGCATTAAGTCATTCTATGTTTCTAGGTCTGTGTTAGTACTTTTGTCTTCTTTTCCTCAAATATTTTAAAATTTCTTTCCCACTTTCTGCTCTAGAATCAAAATCAAGCATGCCCACAGCTTCAAGCTTTGTTCACTCATCATTTCTGGCTTGTGCCTATTCCACTGAGCTATTGGGTTTTGTTTTTAGACTAGAGATGATTTTATCCCTCTCTTTTCATGCTCTTTTTCTGAAGAATAGAAGGTTTTCAAGTATGAACTTACCTCTATCTCGTAAGTTTAGAAGAGGTAATTTTATTGCTAGAAACAGAATTTTATTGCTACAAATAATTGTTCCTCCTCCAACTCTGATATATATATATATATATATATATATATATATATATATATATATAAACATCAGAAACTATTATGAACAATCATATGCCAAAAAAATTGACAACTTGGAAGAAATGGATAAACTCCTAAAAACATACTATCTACCAAGACTGAATCATAAAGAAATAGAAAATCTGTTCAGACTGATTATTATTAAGGATATTGAATTAGTAATCAGGAAACTCCCAGGAAACAAAACATCTTCACTGATGAATTCTACCAAACATTCAAAGAATAATTAATTACTAATCCTCAAACTCTTCAAAAAAAAAAAAATGGAAAAGGAGTGAATATTTCCAAACTCAGTTTATGAGGCCAGAATTACCATGATACCAAAACCAGACAAGAAAACCAGAAGAGAAGAAAATTAAGGGTTGATATCCCTGATGAACATAGATGCAAAAATCCTCAACAAAAAATAAGCAAACTGAATTCAATAATACATTAAAAAGATCATACACTATGATCATTATCAAATGGGATTTATCCAAAAGATGCAAGGATGGTTCAACATCTGCAAATCAATCATTGTGATATGTCACATTAATAAATGAAGGATAAAAATCATACAATCATCTCATTAGACACAGAAAAAATATCTGACAAAATTCAGCATCCATTTATGGCAAAAATTCTTTTTTTAAAAAGATTTATTTATTTATTTATTCAGAGAGAGAGAGAGAGAGAGAGAGAGAGAGAGAGAGAGAGAGAGGCAGAGACACAGGCAGAGGGAAAAGCAGGCTCCATGCAGGGAATGTGATGTGGGACTCGATCCCGCGTCTCCAGGATCACGCCCTGGGCTGAAGGTGGCGCTAAACCGCTGCGCCACCAGGGCTGCCCTATGGCAAAAATTCTAAACGAAATGAGTACAGAGGGAACATATCACAATATACCAGAGGTTATATGATAATCACACAACTAACATTTATATTCCAACTAAAAAGTTGAAAGTTTTCTTCTAAGATCAGGAATAAGACAAGGATGCTCACTATTGTCACTCTTATTCAATATAGAATTGCAAGTCTTAGCTAAAGCAATTAAGAAGAAAAAGGAAAAAGGTACCCAAATTGGAAAGGAAGTAAAATTGTCACCATTTGCAGATGGCATACTATATAGAAAACCCTTATGACTTATCATAAAACTACTAGAACTAATAAAAAAATTTAGTAAAGTTGCAGGATACAAAATCAATATAAAAATTATTACATTTCTATGTAATTTCTAATTTCTCAGACAGAAATTAACAAAACAGTTCCATTTATAATTGCCTCAAAAACAATAAAATACTTAGGAATGAATTCGATCAAAGAGGTAAAAGACCTGTATACTGAGAACAGTAATATATTGATAAAATAAGCTGAAGAAACACAAATAAATGAAAAGATATCCCATGCTCATAGGATTGGAAGAATTATTGTTAATTTGCCCACATTGACCAAAGAAATTTATAGATTCAATGTAATCCCTATCAAAGTTCCAATGGCCCTTTTCTCACAGAAATAGAGTAATAATAAATCTGAATGGATCCATAAAAGACTGAATAGCCAAAAGAATATAGAAAGAAAAATAAAGCAGGTGGCATCATCCTCATTAATTTTGCACCGCATTACAAAGCTAAAGTAATCAAAACAGCATAGTATTAAGGGTAAAAAACTCACACAGACCAATGGAACAGAATAGAGATCCCAGAAATAAACCCACACATATATAGTCAATTAATTTATGGCAAAGCAGCCAAGAATATATAATGGCTATTATGGAAAAGACAAATAAAAACTGTTGGCAAGGACGCAGAGAAAAATTTTTGTGCACTGTCAGTGAGAATGTGAATTAGTACAGCTACTATGGAAAACAGTATGGAGGTTCCTCAAAAAATTAAAAAAGAATTATCTTATAATCCAACAGTTTCAGTTCTTGGTACTTATCTGAGGAAACTAAAACACTAACTAAAAAAGATATATGCACCCCCATGTTCACTGTAGCATTATTTATAACAGCCAAGATATGGAAACAACCTAAATGTCCATTAAAGGATGAATTTGGCATGTATCAATGGATGTATGTATGTGGAATATGTGTATGGAATATTATTCAGCCATAAAAAATAAGAATACCTTGCCACTTGGTCAAGGACATGGATGGTTCTTGAGGACATTTTTCTAGGTGAGATAAGACAGAAAAAGATAAATATCCTATGATCTCACTTACAGATGGAATCTAAAAACAAAAACAAAAGCAACCAAAAAATAAACAAAAATAAACTCACAGAGTTTGGTGACTGCCAGGGGTCAGGGGAAGGGGAATGAATAAAATGAGTGAAGGAGGTTAAAGGTACAAACTTTCAGTCATAAAATAAGTCACAGGGATATAATGCACAGCATGATGACTATAGTTAATAACACTGATTCACATATTTCAAAGTTGCTAAGAAAGTAAAAAATATCCTCATCATAAGAAAAAAATTATAAGTATGGTAGTGATGGTAGTAACAGATATTAACTAGATTTATTGTGATGATCATTTTGTAACACTTATACAAATATCATATTATTATGTTGTACACCCAAAGCTAATTATAATGTTATATTTCAATTTAAATAATGAATATGAGTAGAAATTAATTGAATGATAAATGAATGTATTAGAGTTGATCAATAAATCAAAGACTGGAATTTTGAGAAACTAAAAGTAGTTTTCCTAAAGACCTAATTTTGCTCCCTCCTCAATCACTAGGCAAAACTACAACATTGAATTACCTTAAAAAGTCATAAATGTAAAAAAATACAGAGCAAATAGTAGAATAAGAAAAATAAATCATGAGGTCTGGTAAACAGATGGATGAAGCAGAACCAATAAATCTAAATCCTAGGATAAAAAACTAAAAACTAGTCTGATTTTTTACATCTGAGAATTTAAAGCTTATAGGATATGATAGGGAAGAAGATATAACTGATTCAAAATGGAGAGTTTAAAAAAAGAAAAACCCCTATCTTAAGAAGCAGCTAGATTTTTCAATCCTCTCCCATGGTGTATAGATGGACAACTACCATTGAAATCTTCAACAGAAAACTGGAGATTTATTATTTGAGGAACATAAAACAATTTCTGTGGGCTGGCGACGGAATACAGCCTCCCAGCCCCAGTCCCAATGGCTCTGGGGAAACACCACAGACATATGAATGAAACGTGGGATGCTGAGCTCTTCATCTTTCCCCCAACTCTTCTAAAACTTCAAGAGAAAACATTAGTAATAGAGTTAATCACCCAATAAGTATCACCAGCTTTCTAAAAGACACTTCAGCATAAAAAGATAAAGACCAAAAGAAAAAAAAAGAGTGGAGAAGTGAATATTCAAGAAGAAAAGTAAACCTCAGCACCTCTCTCTACCCCACAAAAAAACTATCGTGAAGAAAAGTATACCTCCTCAACTCTTTCCACCTCACAAAAGACTACCGCTAATATTAGGTGAGACATATTAGGTGAGCTGTAATTAGCAGCTATCAAATTGTGGAATGTTTTAAATAATAACAAAACTAACAGATTTTGAAAAAAATTGTAATAGAAACAAACATATAAAGATCAGAAACACAGTTCAGGAAATCTCACAGAATGTAGAGCACATTGATAGGGATAAAAAAGAAAATAGGAGACAAATGCCAAGAAATTTATAGTTCAGTCCATTTGAAGTAGGTCAGAAAGACCCAAGAGAAGCTTATTTAAGAAACTGATGGAATAATTGATATGAATCAATGTGTCAAAAAAAAACTTTAGACAAATAGGAGATTTTACAGTTGAAATAGTGGTACAAATCTAATGTAAAAACAAGACAAATTAAACTTAATAAAAGCAAAAAAAAAGTGTAACTGTATACTCCATCCCTGAAAATATCACATTTTAATGTGATATAAAGTAATATAAATTTGTTGACACGTGGATGGCTCAGTGGCTGAGTGTCTGCCTTTGGTTCAGGTTGTGATCCCAGGGGCCTGGGATTAAGTCCCACATTGGGCTCTCGGCATGGAATCTGCTTCTCCCTCTGCCAAAGTCTCTGCTTCTCTCTTTGTGTGTGTCTCTCATGAATAAATAAATAAAATCTTTAAAAAATAAAATACGTTAAGTAATATAAACTTTAAAGACAATCTTATTTGAAGAATGGATGAATAGATGGATTAATGAAAGAGGGGGGAGTAGGAGGTAAGAAAAATGTAGAGGGACTTGTCAATAGGAAAGAGAATTAAATCCTCATATTCCAAAGTTGAAAGTGAACAAATTATAAGCAAAAATGAAAAATCAAGACTAACAATAAATATATAAAGGAAAGAAATAAAAACAGAGAGTTATTCCTTTTGAGAAAGGTAAAAGGAAATAGGAAAATGGAAAATACCATTTGTCCTAAAATACTTGCAATGTTAATCAAATCTTTAAATCACATCCCAGCCTAACTTTATTTTAAAATTTAAAATTATAAAGTTTAAAACCCTGGGGTACTATTTCAAATGATAATGTCAAATTTTCACAGCATCTTTGCATTTTATAATGTTTTAAAGAATATATTCCATTTTAATATAACATATATATAATTTTTTCAATATATCTTATTTTTTACTGTCCATATATATGTAGATAGCCAATTTTTTGAAAAAGACTTTATTTGTCAGAGAGAGAGAAAGCAAAAGCAGGGGAAGTGGCAGAGGGAAAGGGAGAAGCAGTCTCTGCTGAGCAGGGCACCTGACACAGGGCCAGATCCTAGGACTCTGAGATCATGACCTAAGTGGAAGACAGACACTTAACCAACTGAGCCACCCAGTTGCTCCAATAGCCAATGTTTTAAATCCCTGAAATTAAAAATATTCGTCAGTATATCTTTTTTTTTCTCTCACCAGTGTATCTTTAAGTGATTGCCTATCTTTTAGTATTTTCCCTGTACTGTTTATTAATCCCTTTGACTCTGCAGATTCAGATTTCTCTTTGGCTCAGGAAATGTTCTTTTACATTAATTCTCACATCCTCAGATTTTAACTAAATTATCTTAATCTCAAAGAATCTTTTCTTATCTACTCTGCAAATTATGTTCTCACTCAAGCCCATATCTCAGCTCATTCCATAATTTCCTATCTCAGTCTGTTCCTAAATGTTTCCTTTGTAGCACGGCCATGGACATGTTCATTAATACTCTTCATCTGTTCATAGAAGGTATTATTTTATATCATGCCCAGAATTATGTTTTTTTTATAGAACTAGATATTTTATTTCTAGTGTAACTTGTATTTAGGACTCAAATGGTCATAGAATATTTAATTTCCTTTGAATTTTCATCCTGGCCAAGAGGACATATTTTTCTGCTGAGTACATTATAAAGAGAGTGGAAAACACAAAAATTGTTATGATTATATCTCATAGGTTCCAATTTTTTAAAGATTTTATTTTATTTTATTTAAGATTTTATTTATTCATGAAAGAGAGAGAGAGGCAGAGACATAGGCAGAGGGAGAAGCAGGTGACAGGAAGCAGGAGACAAAAAATTGCAACTTTGAATATTGTACTACCATAGTATCAAAATTCGGCAATAATTTAGCAAATAACAGCAAATTGAGTTTTATCTATTAATGTTATAAAAATGTAAAAGACACAGGGTTTGAATTAATGCATGAATAACAAGGATGAGTCTGTCAAGAAACAAAAAATAAGAACAAATATTTGTGTGAATCTCCAAATATATTCGGTACTAGCACCAAAAACTGTGTTCTTGTAAATTGCCCTTTGAGAGTAGCAAGTAAATACTATCATTATATTTCAGTATTAATAAAAACATGTATGTTATTGAAGCAGATAGAATCTTGGTACAAATGATTGCCAAAAATTTTTATACTTTGGATTCAAATATAATAATTAAAAGTTAATAGAACTTTTCATTATTGCATAATTACATAGTTCTTGACATTTTAATTTTAATCATGGAATCAAGCACATGTAAACAGTAGACTTTCTATATCCTAGTAACTTCAGAGAATTCCTTTTTAGACTGTCTTTTAAGTGAAAAACCTGGGAATAGATTAGAATGTATACATTTTAGAAAATATTTGATAAAATATTGACATGTCTGTAGGCGGCATGACACTTTCCAGTGAACTACGACAGCTAGAGAGCATCATCAATGCCGTTTGCATTCAGCTGTTTCATATGGCATAAATTTTCCACAAAATGGAATAAATTTATCAATTTTTGCAGTTTGTGAATTATAGATTCTGTTTAAGAATGTTTTAGGCACGCAAACTAAATAAAAAAGTGAGCTGACAGTTGAAAACTACTCATTTTATCATTTCTAAAATACTTGATAAGCATTCCAACTTAGTAATTTGGCAATTACTGAATTTAGTATGTCAGAGGTAACAATATGGACGGGTAGCTTTCATAATATTCCTTTTTATGATATGTAAAATCTTAATAAATCCAATTTTATATTATATATTTAAGAGGTCATTCCCCACACTTTTTGTTGTCTGACTAAATTATGATAGGAAAATATTGTATTATCAATTTTCAGCATTTTTTTTCACCAAATCCTGTGTCATGACAGAGAATACTTTTTTTCCCAAGAAAATCCTTTCTCCACTCATTTCATAAAAATAAATAAAACAAAAACAAAAACAGATGAACTTGTGGCTGCTAGACATACCACTACATAGCTAAACAATGAATTACCAATTCTAACCCTTTTTAAAATTAGAAATGCTGAATAAATCTTTGCTAATTGAATGTAAACCAAAGTGATATCTGTCTCTTCCATGTCTGGATGTTATGAAAAGAATGTATCAATCTCATACTTGCTTTCCACTCCTTGCCAGGGGAACTCAGACATGGCAGTGACCCAACTTCAACCACCCAAATAACAGTAGTGCCCTAGTACAAGGTTTGGCGAACTGCAGCCTACAGGTCAAATCTTTCTTTCTGTCTGTTCTTTTAAAACATTTTATTGAAACACAGCCATGACCAATCATGATACAGTCTATGGCTGCTTTTGCACCACAACAGCTGAGTTGAATAGCTGCACCAGATACCATATACCTTGTAAAGCCCAAAATGTCTACATTTTGTCTCTTTACAGAAAACATTTTCAGACCCCTGTCCTAGAGAATAGAACAACATTATGGAAACAAACAGCCTGGGTTCCTGGAAGAGCACAGCGATTGAGCAGAACTACACAATAGTCTTGTACTCTTCCCTCCTCCAGGAATGTTATATGATAAATTTATTTTTTTCCTACACTAAGCCACTCTAGGAAGGATATAAACATTGGTAAGGAAATACATAATAGAAGTCATCAAAATATAAGCCTAAATATCTAATCAACAGTGACCTATCTCTACAACATGACTCTACTTCTTTCTTGGGAATTTTCCTCTTTCAAATAAATATCATAGAGACAAACATACTATTTTACAAATTAGAATAAAGTATACTGTTGGATTTTTACAATAGAAATTCTCCTTGAATTTATAATTTATATGAAGATAATATAGCTAACTGGAGTCATGATAGGAGTATTATGTGTTCATGATCCAGATATACAGACTGTATACAATCATAAAAATCATTACAAAAGTCTACTTACATGCTAGGCATGTTTTTTGCTTATTTGTGAACAATATAATCTCTCATTAAGTTAAGCAAAAATAATTTATCAATACTAATTTAGACAATTCACGAGGAAGAAACAGGCAAAGAAAGTTAGCAGGAGGAAAAGAAGCTGAATAGCCAGAGCTAGGACCAATTATCACTCGCTTTACTTTTCTGGTGAAGGTATCAGCTGCTAACCTTAACACCAGATTGCACTTATAACACAGGCACTGTTCAAAATGGACACTAGATGCTATTAGCAATCATGCTACTCTCCCGCATGAAAACTGCATGTTGCTGCTTCCACTAGTGGCAACATTTAGCCACGAATGCATTTTTCATAGTTTCTGCTTCTTTGCATCACTAAATCCTGCATTCAAGATAGAGGTAAGGATCTCTGAGGATAAGTAATTTTGTGTAATTTAACTGAGAGAGGCAACTAGGAAAGTACATATTTAGTCATTTTTGGTTTCCTTTCATTAGAGTCAAATTCTCTCCTTGTATATATAGAGATTCCCTCAATAAAATGAGGCATATGTTGGGAAGCCAAAAAGAAAAAAAATGTCGTAAGTATCCAGACTTTGGCTTCACAATGTCAATATAAACTTTCCTCCTATTATTTCACTCCCCTCAACTATATTCTCACTAACATAATTCAATTATCCTCAAGCAATACAAACTGTACCTCAAGGCTAATTTATTCCACATTCATCTCCAGGCCCAGTATCTCTGGGTGATGGCCATTCCTTCTTTAGTTCCCTCCAATCAAACATGAAATAAAAATAAAGTAAAATAAAATAAAATAAAAATAAAAAATGCTCTACATAGATATATATCTAAGAGATATATGTGTGTAATACATATATGAACCATCTATATTATATATAATATGTATGATAATGTAGTAAATATATATATATATATATATATATATATATATATATATATATATTACAAAAAGAAAGAGATGCTGGTATAGGACCAAGCACATGGGTCTCATGTCATTTTTCTTACTGCTCCTGAGGCATGGTACTTGCGATTTCTCTCTTATGCATTACTTTTTATTTTCAACTATCTCTTTAGTGAAATGAATTTTTCAGCCTGAGACACCTAAAGCTTTGTCCCATGGGCTCTAAGCTACGGGTGACCTGAATATAAAGTTATATTGCTGGCC
Organism: Nyctereutes procyonoides; assembly: GCF_905146905.1. NCBI lineage: Eukaryota > Metazoa > Chordata > Mammalia > Carnivora > Canidae > Nyctereutes > Nyctereutes procyonoides. The sequence continues at coordinate 3,650,721 of NW_026575130.1, forward strand.
TTAAACTATATAGCCAGTGCCAAATGGTCCTATGTATATAGTTTAGATTCCCCTAACTTGGGATGCCTGGGTGGCTCAGAGGTTAAGTATCTGCCTTTGGCTCAGGGCATGGTCCTAGAGTCCCGGGATCGGTCTCCCTTCATGGAGCCTACTTCTCCCTCTGCCTCTCTGTCTGTGTGTCTCATGAATAAATAAATAAAATCTTAAAAAAAAAAGATTTCCCTAACTTTATGCCAGTGTGTTAGTTAATGAAGGGAATACTCTGGGTTCTCATTCCCTACTCTTTTTTTTCTTCTTTTCACAGCAGTTATCTTCTTCACTATCCTCCAGCAGACACTACAACTTCCTGTTTATTTTGAAAAGAGATTATTAATTATAATAAAATGATCTGTCCCACTTTGACATCTTGAAGGCAAGATGTGTATTTTGGTACTGAGAAAAATCATCTCATATGCAGATCACTGATCTGAGCATATTTTGCATCATGCTTGGTTTGGCATCTCTTTTTCTTTAAGGCTAGGTGCTTTTGGGTAATAGGTTATACATAGCAACACCAACAAATATCTTTAATGATTCCTTCATTTGCTCTAAAAGAAAATCCTGAATATGAAGCAGTGTGGATGGGCTACCATGAAATAACCAAAGGCAGTCAATGCAACCACAGAGGCCTTCAATAATTACAGAAAAGAAGGCAGGCATGGATAGCAAAATTAAATTCAGAATAAAATAATATTTTCCTGAGGAACATCACTGCCCACTTTGTAACAGAAAAGGTTCCAATGTAATCAATTGCCTTAGAAAACAGGCTAGTCACATGCTGTAAAGTGCCAGTTTGGGCTCATGACTGTTTCTACTGGACGGAGATCAGTTCGTATGAGGAAAGGAACTTGTTGAGAAGAGGAATATGTTGTTGAGGTTCTGTAGTAACTGCCATCTTGCCATTAAATCCAGTCATGTATGAGTTCTACTCATACTCCTTTCCTGATTTTTCTATCTAAAATACCACCTGTCACCATTTAATATCTATCCCCCTACCCTGGCAGTGCACATAGCATTATCTGACATAATATTATATATTTAGGTTCTCTATTTTATTCACTAAATCTTAAGTCAAGAATTTTGCCCAATATGTTTATTTCTATATCCCCAGCACCTAAAATAGTGCCTGGTACATCCAAACTCTCAAATAATCTTAATATTGGTTTAATGAGTGAACATGCTCATTGAACAAACATGCTCGAAGATAGGAAAGTATGTTGAATTAATACTCTATCAGTTTGGGTAATTTCTAAGAATCTTTTCAGAAATTAGGTACTTTAATGATAATTCATAGGCCACCTATATTTTTGTGCTACAGACTATTAAAATGCCTTTCCCAAAATTGGACATCCACATGCAGAAGAATGAAACTGGACCACTCTCTTGCACCATACACAAAGATAAACTCAAAATAGATGAAAGATCTAAATGTGAGACAAGATTCCATCAAAATCCCAGAGAAGAACTCAGGCAACACCCTTTTTGAACTTGGCCACAGTAACCGGAGAAGGACAAACAGTGTATGTTCTCATTCATTTGGGGAATATGAATAATAGTGAAAGGGAATATAAGGGAAGGGAGAAGAAATGTGTGAGAAATATCAGAAAGGGAGACAGAACATAGAGACTCCTAACTCTGGGAAATGAACTGGGGGTGGTGGAGGGGGAGGAGGGTGGGGGGTGGGGGTGAATGGGTGACGGGCACTGAGGGGTACACTTGACGGGATGAGCACTGGGTGTTATTCTGTATGTTGGTAAATTGAACACCAATAAAAATTAATTTATAAAAAAATAAAAAATAAAAAAAATAAAATGCCTTTCCCAAACAATCTTGACACCAGTTTTTAACTATTGCTTCTTCAAAGGCCATAATCATCTAGCAAAAGACAAAAAAAAAAAAAAAGCTTATAAGTAAATGTACACACACTTCTTAGGCCTGCTCTTCTAGGCAAAGTGAAAATAAGAGATAATCCCTGAAGTTCTACCCAGTGGAAAGATTCCTTGCCCTAATTGTCCTTCTGGACCTTTTCCAGAAGATTTCAACATATTGAAAAGAGGTATCTGTTGGGGCACAGCAGGAATCAATGTTCTAGCATTCTTTAGTAGACTTTACAAGTTTTTTTTTTTTCAAATCTGTGAAAGCTTTTAGCCTATCCTATAGTTATATTTACATTTAGAGTGAGAAAACAAATGGAATTTGTTGTATTTAAAAATGTGTTTTCTGACTATACTACACAATTTAAGAACTTTGAAAATAAGCATGCTATTATTATAGGGTCTTATTGGTATTACTTAGAATCAGACTTGTATCAAAACTCTTTTTAGTAACTGTTCCGCATATGCATTCACAATGGTGAGAAAAGGGTCCTTCTGGATCTGCAGGAATTAGTGTTAGTCTCCCATAATGGTGGACACATCTGAATATTTTGGTCTCCTTAGTACATAGATACTTTACTAATTATTCTTAGAAGCCTGGGAAGGCTAAGGAACATTTAAAAATACTCTACCAATGTTAATCCAGTATTATCTTTTCCCAGTTGTGCACTTTTTTTTTTGTACGAGGCTGTCTAGGTATTCCAGCACCACACATGGAAAAGGAATCAGTTCCACCATATTGCCTTTGCTCCTTTGTCAAAGATCAGTTGACTACATTTATGTGAGTATGTGTGAGTATATCACTGGGCTCTCTACTCTATTCTTTTACCTATATAACACTGTCTTGATTATATAACTTTACAGTGAATCTCGAAATTGGGTAGTTCCACTGTTCTTTGTTCCCTTTCTTCAATATTGTGTTGGTTATTTTGGGTCTTTTGTCTCACCATATAACTTTAAAATTGGTTTGTCAATGTCCTCAAAAAAACTTGTTGGGAATTTGATTCACTGAATCTGTAGATCAAGTTGGTAAGACCTTACATCTTGAGAGTCATCCTATCCATGAACCATAGAATATCTCTACATTTATTTAGTTCTTCTTTGATTGTGTTCATCAGAGTTTTGTAGTTTCCCTCATGTAGACTTTTTTACATTGTTAAACTTATACCTAACTATTTGGGGAGGGACAGAGTGCTAATGTAAATACTACTGTGTTTTTAATTTCAGATTCCACTTGTCCACTGCTGGTATATAGGAAAGAGACTTCTGTATATTAACCTTGTACTCTGCAACATCGATGCAATTGCTTTTTAGTTCCAGGAGTTCTTTCCTTGATTCTTTTGGAATTTCTACACATAGGATCCTGTCATCTGTGAATAAAAATGTTTGTATTTCTTCCTTCTCAATGTGTTTGCCTTTCATTCTTTTCTTCTCATACTGCATTATCTAAGATTTCCAGTACGATGTTGAAAAGAAGTAGTAAAAGGGAACATCCTTGAATTGTTACTGATCTTAGCAGAAAAGTTTCTGGTTTCTCCCCGATTAAATACATTATAGGTTTATTTTAGATATTCTTTTCTAAATCATGGAAGTTCCCCTCTATTCTTGATATACTGAGAGTTTTTATCATGAATAGATGTCAAATTTTGTCACACGCTTTTTCTGCAACCATTGATATGATCATGTGATTTTTCTTCTTTTGCCTGTTGATGTGATGGATTACTTTATTTGATTTTCAAGTGTTAAAACTGTCTTGTGCACCTGATATAAATCCCACTTGTGGTGTATTACTCTCTTTATACTTCTTTGAATTTGATATGCTAACATTCTGTCGAAGATTTTTACATGTATATTCATCAGATACTGGTTTGTAGTCTCCTTTCTTTCAATGTCTTTGGCTTTGTGTTAGGATAATGACGCCCTAATAAAAGGAGTTAAGCAGTATTCCCTCTGCTTCTATCTTCTGAAAGAGATTGTAAAAAAAATTGGTATGATTTGGCATGTTAAATATTTGGTAGAATTTGCCAGTCACTCCTGAGATGGGACTCCTTTTTACAAATATAGTCTTGAACTCTGATAAAGTGAATTTTGTGGATCTATTCAAGGAAACTTAAGGTGCTTAAAAAATATTGTATATATTAAATATATTCCCCCACCCACATTTCCTTATACCTTGGGATTTTTTCTTCTGTATAATATCAAGCAATATCTGAAACTTCAGGCCTGTCATTATCCTTTCACTGTTGAATCAAGGTTTTAGTCAATCATTAAAACAAATGAGCTGTACGGCCCTTTCTATTAGGACTTTGTGCTATGAAAAAAATGTTTTATATCTGGGAAGCCTGCAAAACAAAAATAAAACAAAAGATCAGTATCCTCTAAACAACTGAATGTAGTGGTATAAGTAGTATGAGACACGTCAAAATATTTAATAGGCCCAGATATAAATAAAAGTACCAATATTAAAAAACAAACAGACACAGAAACAAAACTACCACATGTGCAGGAAAATTGGAATCTGGCTCTAGCCAAAACCTATGTGTGACCTTTTAAGCCCAACCCTAGACTTTATCAGGAGGTCTCATGGGGGAAAACTATCCTCCCCATACCAGACATACAGTCTCTGAAAGCAGTTGTAATCAAGGACTGAGGAACTGATAGCTCATGGTCTTACACAGAATTGCCTTCTAAACCCAGGCACCTCTATTTGGAGACCCCCTTATGTATGTGAGTGTACTGGGGGAAAGCCAAGGCCTTCCCCAGGTGCCTCTACCAAGATCTTATGTGGAGGAGAAAGGTGGAAGTTTTGAAAACATTTTTTCTCTGACTCAGTACTTTTTCACTCTGATTCCTTCTCTTCCTCCTCCCAGGTATACAAAGAGCATGAACTTTTCATTTGGGGCTCCCTCAGCAGTGAAAGAATCCTCTTGTCTGAGTTGATTCATCAGATCCCTCACTTGATGCTGTTCTGTGGGGGAAAGTGGAGCATGGGGGAGCTAGGGCATTTTCCTTTTTTATATCTTGCTTATACTATCACAGTAAGTGATTAAAGAGTTGACAGTTACCTTCATTTGGGCTTATTTTACTGGCTAACTAGACACCTTGGCAGCCTAGCTCTTTCTAGCTCAGCTCTTGAAAATTCTCTAAGGAAAAAACAATCCATAAATGACAATCCTGTGAAGACAAAAACTTCAACTATCATCAAGTAACTTGGGATAAATGTAAATATTGAAATGAATGGAAATTAGGAGTTCTTAGTAGAGAAATAGAAAATATAGAAAAAATGAAAATTTTTGAACTGAAAAATATAATATTCAAAATAATAAACTTGCTAGATAAGCTTAATAGCCTATCCAAAGAGGGAAGCAATAATGAACCTGAAGATTGAGGAATATAAACTATCCAGTCTTAATAATGGAGAAAAGAAAAATGAGGAGGACAAAAAAGAAGAAATAGCATCAGACCAGACTGTAGGACAATACCAAAAGTCTAATATTTGCATTAGTGGACTTCTAGTTAGAGAGTTGCTGCTAAAAAACTGGTTCAGAATAATATTAGAATAATGGCTCAAAACTTTGCAGATTTATATTTAAAAATACACATTCAAGAAGCTAAAAAATCCCAAATAGAATAAACTCAGCCAAATACATCATTAAAAAACTGCTGAAAATCGAAGATAAAAGAAAAAAAAATGAAAGCAGACAGAAAAAAAAATCATATAATACCTAAGGGGAGCAACTATTAGAATGACTACAGTTTCCTGTCAGAAACTATGAAATTTATCAATATCTTTAACTAGTTAGGGGAAAGAAAAAAAGAATAGCAAAAGTAGCAACCATGAATTCTATATCCTTTAGGTACGAAAAGGTAAATAAATGATATTTTCAGGGGTGCCTGGGTAGTTCAGTTGGTAAAGCATCTGCTTTAGGCTCAGGTCATGATCCCTGGGTCCTGGAATGATGACCCTCTCTACCCCTCCCCCTCTCTTACACGCCCACTCCCTCTTTCTCTCTCTCAAATAAATAAATACAATCCTTTTAAAAAAAAAGCTATTTTCAGAAGCATTGAAACTAAAAGAATTTGTTAACAGCAGACCTCTCAAAGAAATAATAGTCTAAATTCTTTGGGCTAAAGAAAAATGATCAGAGGGAAAGTTGGAATTCAAGAATGAACAGCAATAGAAATGGCAAATATATATGTAAATACAGTATATTTCTATTAATTTTTTAAAAAATACCATATTACTGAATCAAAAGTTAAAAAATTGTCTAGTACATTTTCAGTGTATATAGATGTAGTACATATGTAAACTGTAACTTAATGTGAGGAAGGTAAAAGGGGCTTCTATGGATGTAGGTTTATATATTTACTCACAGTGGTAAATACAAATTCTAGGTAGACACTGAAGGATTAGATGCAACAATCTAAAATAATACACACACACACAAAATACAAAGAGATGGAGCCTAAAATCTAATAGATAAATTAAAATTGAATACTAGAAAAGATTTAAATAATCCAGACATGTCAAGAAAGTGGAATAGAGGGACTGAAAAAAAGGGGGAGGAGGTAAACAATAAAGGCTAATAAGATACTAGACCTAAATCCAACCATATCAGCAATTACATTAAATGGAAAACAGTTTTATGTTTTTTTATTAAGTTAAGCATATATTTACAATATGATATAGAAATCCCAATCTTAAATATTTAACTTAGAAAAGTAAAAACTGTTCACAAAAACTTGTATGTACCGTTGTCAGTAGCTTTATTCATAATTGTCAAAAGCTGGAAATAATTCAAATGTCCTTCAACTGGTGAAGATATATAACAAAAAGCTGGTAATCCATACAATGGCATAATATTCAGAATAGAAAGGAACTAAAAGTTGATTGATGCAACAACAAAATTTATTATGCTAAGTTAAGGAAACCAGACTCAAGTCTATACATTGTATGACCATATTTATCTGACATTTTGGAAAAGGCAAACCCATGGAAACAATGGACAGTTATTTTGAACTGGCAGTGAGGGGATGGGCTGATTATAAGGGAATATTGTGAAGGATTTTTGGAGAGTAGTAAAATTGATCTAATCTTAAGTATAGTGGTGGTTACATGACTCTGCATTTGTCAAAGCCTAATAAACTACATACCATATAAGCAAATTTTATGTAAAGTAAAAACAATTATTAAAAAATAGTGCCCTGTAGGAATAATCAATAAATGTTAGCTATAATTGTTATTATTATCCCCGTGATAATAACATTCTATTTATTGAATGACATATAGTCTAACAATAACTGAAATTGACCTCTATCTAAAATTATGTTCTTCTCTGTTCTATATACTTTCAAAATCCATTCCCACATGCATTTGTCCAAATTTTGCTTCTTTAAAAGTCTTGTAATACTTTTGTGAGTCAAGCCTTCTAGTTTTGTTCTTTATAATTTGACCATCAGAGAATTGAGGTCCTGACTCTAGTTTTGTGTATATAAGTAATGAGTGGTATTAGAAAATGAAAGTTAGAAAGGAAGATTTTTGGAAGGAGGAAAATTGGCTTTACTTCAAATGCAATTTGCTTACATTAAGTTATTGCACTATCTTCAACGAATGCAAGAAACCATTCCTGAATAACATGGTACCAGTTGTTGAGGTGACAATCCCCTAGGGGAATTGGGGGAAGAATAACCAGGAGCCCTGATTCAATGTTTAGTATCTCCCTTTATCTTTTATTAAGCACATTCCATTTCATCTTTAAAACCTTGTGAGACTTTAAATCCTACTAAGATTGCAATTTGGCAACCAACCAGTTCAGTCTTTTCATATGAATTTTGGCTGCCTTGGCACTATGATTGCATGAATTAAGAGAGTTACAAAAATTCCTGGAATGTAATCTGTGCCTTGAGATTAAATTGTAGGTGTTTGAATTTGTCTTTCTCTTTCGTCTGGTAATCTGTAAATATCAAAGGCATCTAACCCACCTCCAATCCTAACATTCCTATCCTCTACAAATAGTTGTGTTAGGATACTGTAATTGTTTTAGTACTAGTTTTAAACAATGGCCGCTTGATGTGTCTGTCAGTCTTTCCTTAATTGTATCCTTTAATTCCAGATGACCATACATTGCTTTTTAATTTGTTGTTTTATTACTGCGTGTTATATGCTGCCAAATTCTAATTATGTAATAGTTGCTGGAATTTTATTTGCTTTCAGTGTCAACTGAACCCAAATAATTTCAAACTACCATTAAAAAAAAATCTGTGTGCAACAAGCAACCATTCCTGATATTTAGATCTCAATGTCAGTTTTGGGAACTTCAAGAAATGCAAGCTTATTCTGACTTGAAGAGGAAAAGTTAATTCTGATTTGAAGTAGAAAAAAATATTCAATGAATTTGAGAAATCTAGAGTAGACTGCCCTAACTTCCAGAGTTTGAAAAAAAAAATTGGAAAATATATACTAAATACCTAAATTACAAAACACAGACAAATGAACAAATATAGAAATGAATAAATATAAGAAGATATCCACATGTGAATTTGGCTAAAATTGAAATTTTTATCAAAGTCAATGAAATATTTCACTCTTTATTTTGTAACTTTTCTATTACTAACATGATAAAAGGATAAGAATATCACTTGAGACGTTTTACTTCATAATGCTTTTAAAGCACAATTTCATCTGCTTTTTAATTTTATATTCCATTTTATTTAATCAGACTTATACAATTGTTTTATTCTAAAAAAAATTAATAGAGGTAAATGAGTATTTTTGGATAAGAAATAGGATCCCAGAAATGACTTTCAAATTCTATGTATTTATTTATTTATTGTGCATACTAGCAGGGGAGGGGCAGAGGGATACCGAAAGAATCTTTTTTTTTTTTAAGATTTTATTTATTTATTCATGAGAGACACAGAGAGGGAGAGGCAGAGATATAGGCAAAGGGAGAAGCAGGCTCCGTGCAGGGAGCCTGATGTGGGACTTGAGCCCGGGACTTCAGGACCACTCCCTGAGCTAAGGCACTGAATTGCTGAGCCATCCAGGGATCCCTTAGAGAGAGAATCTTAAGCAGGCTCCATGACCACCATGGAGCTCCATGCAGAGCTCCTTCTCACAATCCTGAGATCATAACCTGAGCCAAAATCAAGTCAGATGCTTAACTGACTGAACCACCAAGGTGCCACAATGATTTTCAAATTTTAAATGTTGCTAATAGAAATCCAAAGGGTATAAATATGCACTGAAAGTACTTTTTGGAAATAAGGTGTTAGGATACTCACTAAAAGATTACTTTTAAGCTAGAACAAGTAGTTAGCAATACTGCAGCAGTTAAGACCATAGCTTCTGGAAATTTATATTGGATACAAATATTAATTCTGCCACTGTTATGGACTAAATATTTGTGTTCTACCAAATTCAAATGGTAAGATCCTAACTCCCTAATGTGGGGTCATTAGGAGTTGTGGCCTTTTGGAAGTGATTAGGTCATGAAGGTAGAGCTCTCATAAATAGGATTGGCATCCTCATAAAGGAGACCCCAAAGAGCTTCCTGCCCCCTCTGCCATCTGTGAACATAATGAGAAGATGGCCATCTATAAACCAGTAACTGGGCTCTCACTTCACCAGATAGCTTGCCCCTTAACCTTGGGCTTCCCAGCCTCCAGAACAATGACAAATAAATGTTAAGCCCCCCCACCCCATATATGGTATTTTTTTTTTTTTGGTAGCAGCCCAAGCAGACTAAGACAGCTACTAATCAGTTGGGTGATTGTCAACTATTTCTTAAGTCACTGTGCCTCAGTTTCCTTAACTATAAAATGATAAAATGATAATAATTGTTTCATCAGTTTCTTTGAGGATTAAATTATTTAACAAATGTAAAGCACATAGAGCAATGCCTAGAAGCCAGTAAGGGGCAAATATTATTATGAAATAGAAGAATCAAAAACAGAGAAAAGCAGGTCATTTGAAGAATAGGAATCATTGCTCTTTTGCTGCAGCAAAGTATGAATTCTTAGTAATAAATGAACCTGGGAGTACAGGGAATATGCGGAAGATGTTGACAATCAAAAGTTAATTGAATGTGCAAAGAGAGCTAGTGAAGGTATTTAAGCCTCAAATAACAAGGTGGTGGTAGTGATTGTCATAGGACCGTTAACCTCATTTAAAAAAATGTCTGATAATTACAAAATGAGGTTTTTTTTCAGTCATATAGTTTGAGTATAATAACTGATTCTTACAAACAGACTAAGATAAAAAAAGGTATATAAAATATAGGGTACCCTGCAAATCAAACTGCAAAATCACAAATAGGAGTAGATTGCAACATTTTTCTTAATATCAAAATCCCTAGCTCAGGAAGAAGTAATTCAACATTCTGACAATACAAAATGCAAAGATGCCCAGTATAAAAATATATGCAAGACCTAAATGCTTACAATCTGTAAAATCCTAAATTTAAAAGATGATATCATTTCAAGGGGCATAGAATACCTAACCTAGCTTTTAGGAAATCCCAGATATATCGGCAAGAAGGTAATGAGTTGAGACAATCATAAAAAATAGAAAATAATCTTTTAACAATAGATCTTCTAAAATTCCTGATTAAACTTAAAAGACTGTTTATTTATTGAATGTCATTTTAAAATTAATAATTGAATGTTTTTCCATATCCTGAAGGAGGACTAGGTCCACATTAACCATAGTCAATAGGAACATATATTATTTATTAGTCATATTGGATGTTCCAATCATTTGACAGCCTTCAGGCATATTTCTAATGGAAAGAAGGATACTACAGGGTTTCAAAACAGTCTTAATTTGCAGATTTAAGTATAGAAATTCAAAGCGAAGTTGCCTACAATGGTTTTATTTATACATTCATCTAATACTACTTAAGGTAGAACTTGTAAAAATACATTTATTTCTATGTTACTGTTCATATAGCCAATTTAACAATAATACGAGCTAAGAAAATTCAAGGACCAATTACATTCTGAATGTCAGTCACCTGGGAAAGCTGTAAGTTATAGGCCTGCGGGGTAAATGTCAAGTGAATCTGTTTGGAATGTAGCCATATCTGATTAGCAGATCTGTTTTCAGCATATTCAATTGCTGGACATATGTAATTTTCCCTATATTCCTAAAATATAATGATAGAAAATAAGGTATTCTGCAAATCCTAGACAATTAAGGCAATGAGGGTAAGGATTCAATTCCAATTAGTAAACACTTATACCTAAAATTGTGACATCAACGGGCTAAATTTTGTCAAGATTTTATAAAATCTCCTTTACAGCTGCATCAGATCTATATTTAAATATTCTAATTTTGTCACATATGCTGACCATATTTATGATCAGATACTTGCCATACCTACTTAGATTGCAAACTGCTTATTGATATGTCTTCTATTCTAAACTGGATTTTTAAGATGTTCGCCAGTTAGGTCATTATTACTAGAGTCTATAGTTTCCCTTTGCCTTGTGCCTTAATTCTTAAGAGTTAGGAATTCTTAATTAAATGAATTAATGGATTGAGTAATAGATATCTAATTCTTGCTTCTCAGCATGAAATATGCTTGCACAATAGACAACTTCATGAAAAATATCTAGAAACTTTTCTAGACTTAGAAAAGGAGAATAGGATTGTTGATGCATTGAAGGGATGTATACTGATAGGCTTTTCACAGGAACCAACATAACACCTACGAATAAGATTGGTATTGTTCAAAAGTGACACTATTAATTTTGTCAAGAAATCTTGATAGGCTTCAAACAAGCAGTAAATGATTGGCTCTTTCCTATTGACAGTGATAATAAGAAATATTAAAATATATTAACTCTAGCAGTCAAGATTTAACCATTTGTATGCTGTATTGCAAAATTATCTTTGGTGCAGTATTTTTATGAAGATATTAGAAGTGTAAAAAGATTGCTGTCACTCCATGAAAATACCGTGCAAAGGGCAATCTAGTTATTTATGGATTATTCTAAACTGTGAATCTCTAAATGGTAATCTAATTCCTGACATTAAATTCTCTAATGAATGCTATGCAGTTTTATAACTTCTCAAAAGGCTAGTAAATTTATATTCTTATATTTATGATTTAGAAAAAATGGAACAATGCACAAAATGTATTTAGTATGATGATAATATTTTTATACAGGAATATTTTCACTATTTTTGCATAATGTAGTCATCCAGAAATAGCATTTGTTACGGTGTTTCACAACTATCTTCAGTTTTTTCCTTAAAAGGGGGAGAAAGAAGAAAAAGAAGAGGAAATGTAATAGCAGTGACATTTCTAGGACTTCACTCCTCCGTGTCCACTGAAAAAGTGGTTGCTGCCCTGAAGTCATGGGTGGGCCCATGAAATATACACATCACATCTTGAAACATAATGTGTACCCTAAAATAAAAGTCATACCTTCCTCAATCCTCTGTCTTATTTTAAATGAGAAAATAGATTTAATTTTTGTAGTCTTCTATTTACCCCAAATGAAAGATCTTTTTGAAATAAAATTATATTCAAGTTTTTCTATTTTTCTCCAATCTATCCTTTAAATATTGTAAGGTAACAAAGGCCATACCAATGACTATGTCAGGAATATCCTTTGTGATTACAAAAGTTACTTCTTAGTAGTAATATAGGTAAGCTACCCCTAAGGTACAATATAATACATTTGCTTGAAGTATCTAAAATCAATACAACTTTATTTTACATATATGAAAACTAGCAAATAAGAACATTCGTAGAAGAAAACTAAGCTAAGAATGATCAGCTGATGAGTTAGGAAAAAATCTAAATTCAACCTTAACAAGACTATCCATGATTCTTCTCAGGTTCCAAAGGTAATATTTGTAAATTAGTTCTGCCACGATTCTAGCACTTGATAAGAACTATACAGCTTTACCTCAGGAGGAAATAGAGAGAGGAACATGGATTTTTAAAAGAATCATTCAAAGGACTGAGCACAGATCAAAACTGAATAACAGAATTTTATTCATATATTTAGAATAGAAAAAAAAAAGGTTTCAAGAAGAAGTAACCTCAAAAATTATCTTGCTTTTTCTTCTAACAGACCTGGCACTGTCACAAATAAGTCATTTTTAGGAGATGAAACTGGTCTAATTTACCATAAAAGAGATAGAGAAGGAAATTTATCAGAGAAATCTTATCATATACTTAACCTTTTCATAGTTAACATAATATGCCTTCATATATTATGAAATCATATTTATGATTTTTTTTGAAAAATTAAAGAAATATGCATCATTCTCTTTCTTCTCCATAGAGGTAAATTATTTGTACATCATCTTTATTAATTAAATTCAGTTTAATTCCTGCTCAACTTAAATATTTTTAAAGTCCCCTTCAATTTCTGTGCCCTGCCTGCATGGTATGTGAAAGGTTCTTAGAGCATCAATCTCCTAACTTTACTCATTAAAAATTAAGTTACTTTTGAATATATCTTAGTTATTTATAAATAAGATGCTTATAGTAATATATGACACATAATATAGCTAGATAATAAGGAAAAGAATAATGGGATGAGACAAAAATAAATGTGATAAAATTCTATTATTTTCTTCTCACAACACTGAAAACCCCCCTTTGAGTGTACATATTGAAAGTAAATAGGTCATGAATATTCATGTATTTAAGGATGCCTTAAATCATCCTATCCTTGGGCAGTCCAGGTGGCTCAGTGGTTTAGCACCGCCTTCAGGCCGGGGCGCGATCCTGGAGACTCGGGATTGAGTCCCATGTCAGGCCTCCCTGCTTTGGAATGGAGCCTGCTTCTCCCTCTGCCTATGTCTCTGCCTCTCTCTCTGTCTCTCTCTCTCTCTCTCTCTGTCTCTCTCTGTGTCTATCATAAATAAATAAATAAATAAATCTTTAAAAAACAGAAATTAAATTTCAAAATATAGACATTATTACTCTCCTTCAAATCTAACTTTCTATAAGTATCTTCCCATGTTGCCCAAAACTAGTAATAATATTTTAAATAGTATCCTGTCACTGGTCAAAGTAACTTAATAAAATTAAAATAGATCTTAATTTTATTTTACAAATCAGCATTTAACAGGTACAGATAAGTGAGTTATTTGTAAAACAAAATCTTTTTAAGTTACTCATTTTCTTCTTTTTTTAATTTCCACATTTTCATTAATTACAATCACATCTTTAAGGAAATAATAATGTTCTTTTTATAGTCACAATGAATTGTGTATACTCTCATTTTTTGAAAATTGAGATAAACATTTTTTAGTGGTTAAATATGAATGAATCTCTCATTTCTAAAGACTATAAGGGTAAATTAAAAGCAGAGTTAAAAGTAGTCTCAAGCATATGTTCTGCATGCATTCACCCTATCTTAAATAATTTAAATATATGTATAAATTTTTATTTTATATATTATGCTATATTAAGTACATATGTTATATTTTGAAATTGAAATACGTTATTGGCCAGAATTCTAGGCCACTTGGATTGACAACACTTTTCTGATAAGTGTGTCTGTTTGTTGATGTTGTTGTTGTTGTTGTTGTTGTTCCTGCTGCTGCTACTGCTTCTTTGGGAGCCAAAATCCATTCAAATATTAAGTTTTTAAGAGATATCTATTTAATACCTTAACTTATTGCTAAAAGCATAAGCATGAATAGAGCCTGAGGACAAATGAAATACAAGGCAAATATTCAACACACTGTACAGATAAGTAAGCCAGGTCTAAGTATAGCTATTAATGACCAATACCAATCCTCATTCATAAGTTACATGTTTCTTATTTCCACACCTGTAAATGTATGAATTCTAAGCAAATTTGACAGGTAAAAATTCTAAAACTGGCTGAATTATTCATCTCAAAGTATGCTCAGGGTGTATCATAAAAAATCAATTATTTAATGATTAACTCCTCCCTCAATGGCTTTGTCCTTTGCCATTACCTGCTATTGTCTTGCAATAATGGGTAGTAGAAAATATATCTTTACTTTTTATATACAATATGTTAGCAAGGACCATAGAATTCTTGAATGTTCATATTTGAAGATTCTCTGGAATGGAAGAATTGTGTGAATACAGTGGCTGTTGATGATGAGAAAACGATGCAGTGGCAACAACTGTTGTTTTTAATTATAATCCTGAATTTATTAAGAAAATGTCTTTTAAAGGCACCTGGGTAGCTCAGTGGTTGAGCATCTGCCTTTGGCTCAGGTCATGATCCTAGGGTCCTGGGATCAAGACCCATATCAGGCTCCCCACAGGGAGCCTGCTTCTCCCTCTGCATATGTCTCTGCCTCTCTCTCTGAGTCTCTCCTGAATAAATAAATAAAATCTTTAAAAAAGAAAAGAAAGAAAAGGAAAGGAAAGAAAGGAAAGGAAAGGAAAGGAAAGGAAAGGAAAGGAAAGGAAAGGAAAAGAAAAAAAAAAGGAAAGGAAAAGAAAAGAAAGAAAATAAAATGTCTCTTAAAATATTTAAAAGAGAGAAAGCAACCAGAAAAGTGAATGATAGTAAGGCAAGTAAGGAAAAGGTATAGTTAAGTCTTTTTATTTTAATTTTATAAAATGTAGATTTATAAAATAATTACAAGCTAGAATTTTACCTACTTGGAAAGTATTTTTAAGTGCACTTTTGCAATTTTCTTTCTACTGTTGCATCTAATAAAGCACATGGAAGAATAATTATATTTTATACCAACATATCTATTACAACCTTCCGCCTTGGGGCGCCTGGGTTGGGAGAACAACTCTTGGTTTCCACTCAGGTCATGATCTCAGGGTCATGAGGTCAAGCCCCGTGTTGGGCTCTGTACTCAGCATGGAGTCTGCTTGAAATCCTGTCTCCCATGCCCTTTACCCCTCCCACTCATGCACTCTCTCTTTCTCTCTCTAAAATGAATTAAACCTTAAAAAAAGAAAAGAACTTCCTCTTTACAGAGTCCTTATGAATTCTTGCTATTACCACTACCTTTCCTTGAACTATCCTTCTTTACCACCTATGTCAACATTAAGAAATACTATTAAACAGGCATACCTCAGAGATGTTGTGGGTTACCACAATAATGAAAGTATCACAATAATGGGAATCTAAAACCTATCTTGGTTTCCCAGTGCATATAAGACATTGTTTACACTAGACTATAGTCTATTAAGTGTGCAGTAGCATATGTCTAAAAAATGTATATACCTTAATTAAAAATACTTTATTGCTAAAGATTGCTAACTATGATCTTAGCTTGCAGTTAGTTACAATCTTTCTGCTGATGGAGGGTCTTGCATCAATGTTGATGACTGCTTATCGATGAGGGGGCTGGCAGCTGAAGGCTGTGGGTGGCTGAGTCAGTTTCTTATAATATGACAAAAATAAAGTTTTCCATATCAATTGACTTTTCCTTTCATAAATGATTCTTTTGCAGTATGCAAAGCTATGTATCACTATTTAATAGCATGTTTACCCACCGCAGAACTTCTTTCAAAATTTGAGTCATCTTCTCAAACCCTATTGTTGCTTTACAAACTAAGTTTATACAATATTTTAATCCTTTGTAATTTTAACAATCTTCACAGCATCTTCAACAAGAGTAGATTTTACTTCAAGAAACTACTTTCTTGGCTCATTCATAAGTGACTACTCATCTGTTCAAATTTTATCATGAGATTACAGCAATTCAGTCCCATCTTCAGTCCCTAGTTCCTCTGCCCAAGTCTTGGACTCCTCAAAGTCACTCATAAGGATTGGAATCAACTTCTTCCAAACTCCTGTTAATGTTGGTATCTTGACCTCTTCTCATGAATCACAAATATTCTTAATGACATCGAGGATGGTGAATCCGTTTCAAATGTTTTTCAATTTACTTTGCCTAGAGCAGTCAGAGGAATCACTGTGAAAGTGATAGCCTCGCAAAACATATTTCTTAATAAAAGACTTAAAGTCAAATCGCTCCTTGATCCAATAGCTGCAAAATGGATCCTGCACTAGCAGCTATGAAAACAGCATTAATCTTATTATATATCATCAGAGCTGTTGGGTAACTAGATGCATTATCAATGGGTAAGAAATATTTTGAAAAATATCTTTTTTTTCCCCCCGAGCAGTCAGTCTCAACAGTGGGCTTAAATGATTCAGTAAGCCATGTTTTAAACAGATGTGCTGTCATCTAGGCTTTGCTGTTCCATATATAAAGAACAAGCAGAATAGATTTAAGGGCCCTAGTTTTGGGTTATGTTTATGTTTTTTGGATAGTAAATGAGCACTGACTTCAACTTAAAGTCATCAACTGCATTAGCATTAGCAAGAGAGTCAGCCCGTACTTGAGGCCTTGAACCTAAGCACTGACTTCTATGAGTCCTAGATGATATCTTGTAATAGAAAGCTGTTCTATATACATTGAAAGTCAGTTGTTTAATGTAGCTATCTTTATTATCATAAGCTAGACCTTCGGAACAACTTGCTGAAGCTTTTATCCTGGCATTTCCTGCTTCATCTTGTATTTTTGTGTTATAGAGATGGCTTCTTTCCTTAAACATCATGAACTAACCTCTGTTAGCTTTCAACTTTTCTTCTGCAGCTTCCTTACCTCCCTCAACCCTTACAGAATTGAAAAGAGTTAGGGCCCTGTGCTGACTTAGGCTTTGGATGGCAGGAATGTTGTGGCTGATTTGATCTTCTGTCTAGAACACTAAACTTTCTCCGTATCAGCAATAAGGCTGTTTTGCTTTCATATCATTAATGTGTTCACTGCAGTAGCACTTTCTAATTTCCTTAAAGAACTTTTTTTTTTTTTTTTGGTACTCACTAATTTGGCTAACTGATGCAAAAGGCCTAGCTTTTAGCCTATTTTGGCTTTTGAAATGCTTTCCTCACTAAGCTTAAATATTTCTAGCTTTTAATATGAAAGACATGTGACTCTTCCATTCACATGAACAATTAGAGACTATTTTAAGATTATTGATTGCTCTAATTTCAATATTGTTGTATCTCAGGGAATAGGGAAGTCTAAGGAGAGGGAGGAAAATAGTGGAATGGCTGGTCAGTGGAGCAGTCAGAACAAACAAAATATTTATCTATTCCAGTCACCATCTCATATGGACATGGTCTGTGGTGCCCCAAAACAATTACACCAGTAGCATCAAAGATCACTGATCATAAATCACCATAACAGAATATTAACGAAAAAGCTTGAAATACTGTACTACCAAAACTATGACAGAGACATGAGGTGAGCAAACACTGTTGGAAAAATGGTGCTGATACACTTGCTTGATAAAGGGTTGCCACAAACCTTCAATTAAAAAAAAAAAAGCAACATTTACAGAGCACAATAAAACAAAGTGCAATAAAATAAGGTTCAAAAGTCTCTGCTTTTGAACCATAGATTTGAATTACAGTCTTCCCTGAACCCTGCAGCCCACTGAAATCTCTTCTTCCTTAAAACTTCTTTATCTCTTATTTCTATACCAGACAAATACAGCAAAATGTACTTAAAACCTGTTTTAGGGATCCCTGGGTGGCGCAGCGGTTTGGCACCTGCCTTTGGCCCAGGGCACGATCCTGGAGACCCGGGATCGAGTCCCACGTCAGGCTCCCGGTGCATGGAGCCTGCTTCTCCCTCTGCCTGTGTCTCTGCCTCTCTCTCTCTCTCTCTCTCTCTGTGACTATCATAAATAAATAAAAATTAAAAAAAAAACCTGTTTTAGATTTTTAATGTCTTTTCATTTGTTTTTAAGTAAAATTGAAGTTCTTTTAAGGTAAGTATGTCATCTCATATTTGCATGCATATATGTCTATATGTATATACATATAAGAGAACTGGATCTAAACTTTGCTAAAATAAATTTTAATTTTGTTTTACTGGTTATTAGTTTTTGACAAATAGTTTCACATCTCTGAGCTCTGATTTTCTCATCTATAATTAGAGAATATGTGGCACATTGGTGGTTCAGAGGGTCAAGTAACAAGGTAATAGATTAAGACAACATTTTACTTTATGCAAGTGATGAATCACTGAATTCTATTCCTGAAACCAATAGTACACTATATGTTAACAAACTAGAATTTCAATAAAAACTTGAAACAAAAAAAAATAAATTTAAAAAAGAGCACTTTGATATTAACTAGATTATCAATAAGCTATTGTCAAAATTCACATCTTACTGTATATTTAGAACATGGTAAATTGTCCATATATGTATGGAAAATATATAAATAATAGGGCTTTCTGTTTGTATACTACATTTATATTTTAAACCTAGGATTGATTATATATTATATATATCTTATTTGATGCTCAAACTTCATAAGAAAGGTTAAGACAGCTATTTTCTCCATTCTGCATAGTGCAGTTTTGAATTTTGTGTGATGTAGTGTTTTTTCCATACACTTTTATAGAATGTGAAAACTTAATTCCATATCTTCTGATTCTTAAACACAATATTTTATTGCTTACATGTTGAATTAAAGTATAAATGACTTTTATTTGACTATGTAAAACTTTCCCATTTCTTCATAAAATGAGAAAGTCCTATGAAAGCAAAGCAGTTTGTTCTCACCCACTGTGAGTAAGAAGCATACCTTTTAGTTCATTAATACTGTAGCTCCCAGCCTATATTTGACTCAGTTGGCATCAGTAAATACTTACATACCATTTGCTGGAAAACTTAATGAAAGCTCAATTTTCTTGATTTATTTGAATTCACTAAGAGAGAAGGAAATATATTATCAAAGTAAAATCTTATCTAAATGCCAAACTTAATTAAAATAGGCTGCCTTGATCTCTCTATAAATCATATCACTTCATATATTTTGCTTATAATTTAACAAATAATTGGAACTGTATTTCTGCTTATTCAATATGTAAGCGATTTGTATGGTACAACATGGGTAATTTGTAGAAGGTATGATGTTATTTTGTTAAGAAGAATGACTCTATGTTTATGGGTTGTACTTTTCATTTACCTTACTTTGTTGCAAAATTATCATGACAACCACCTAAAACAAAATAAAGGAGAAAAGATTTCAGCATTTGCCATCACTACTATAAGAATGCAGGAGAAAAGCTAATGAGAAGCTGAGGTAAAAAACTGCCTTCCTGGTTCTGGATGTGGCATTGGTTTCTTGTATGTGGTAACATTACAGGAGTGGATGAGTATAGGATTATAAAGAGATTTATGAGGTTAAATATCCCTTTTTTTTTCTTATTTAGCTTGAAGATGATATTATATTTTCACAGTATAATAAGAAATTGTAGTTATTAAATTATACATAGTTTAAAAACTAAAAACTTATCTATAAGGTAGAACTAGTCAAGTCCATGATAATTATGCTGTTTATCACAACTAAGTTATCAACGTGCTCGCTCCAGCAGTACATATACAACTAAGTTATCAAGTATATAGTTTGATTTCTATGAATGTATATGTGCACATTCCAATCCTGCATTTTAAAGTCAAAATATTCTTCCAAATGATGGACCTTTGAATAATGAAGAACATAACTATATCCTCCTTGATACTTGCCTGTTTCATTTTAAGCATTCACATATCCTTGCATAATTATTTATGTGTCATATATTCTAGATATCACGTTTTATTTTTTTTACATCTAAGTCCTCTGGTTAATCAGGGCAACAATTAAAATGGGTTATCTAGGACTGAATACAGAAATACAAATGTGCAAGTACCACCCAGAATACACTGAAATTATCACTGTTCTTGACTCCTATACTGTAATATCAGATACTGTTCATTGACTGTTAACACTCACTCACCATTTCAATTTGCTAAGAACTCTAACTTTACTAATAGTACCTGTCACATACAGCTCACTGCAAGGAGTAAATCTTGATCTGTCTAAACCAATTAGAGTGGTGTGATGAGAAATGCTTAACAGTCATCTCCATAGACTAAAGGAGAGAGAGAGAAATAGAGAAAGGGGAAAAGAATCCTGATTTGTAGTGATTGTTTTGGTGTAAATATCTCCACCATGAAATATTCTAAGCTACTAACATGATGTCACTGAATATGGAGTTAGAAATTGTTGCTACAATCGTCTCAACTGATTGTTGCATACAATCAGTCTCACTCATGAACTCGTTCAAGCCATGGACCAATCGATCTCTCAGGCTGGAGCTGGTTCCATGTAGGAACCTGGTTTTAATTTAGATGTATAATCCAGCGTTAGCTAATAAAATGGAAGTAAGGATCTCCTTAACTATCTTACAATCCCACTCACCTTCCCAAAAATATCTAAAGTACTTTGTTCCATCTGTAGACAGATCTTTAGATCTGTCTAAACCAATTAGAGTGGTGTACTTTGTTCCATGCTTACCCATCCAGATCATTATGAAAATCGAAAGACCGAGAAGATAGACACAGATTTACATTTAAAACATGCATACTTGTAACTGAGTGAGCTTCCATAAATAAGATCAATTCATATTCCATTGAAAGCTGTTCATATTGTCCTATAAATTTTATTTTTAAAATTAACAATACAATACATCTTGAATACTGAAGATTCTTCCATATTTGGCAATCTGATGTTTAAAAACATTTTATCTTCAAAAACCTGCTTGACTTCAAGCACCTTATTTTTATTACCCATAAATTTTAAGTTATCTTTAACTCTTTATTAAAAAAATAAGTGTGCACATTTGCTTCCTATTTGCTATTGAGGGTCTTGCTTTTTCAGTTAAGTTGTAAATATGTTTGGTATCTAAAGGATATAAACTCTCCAATATATACAACAAATACTTTTGCTCAGTTTATCTTTCTTTCTTTTTTTTTTTAAAGATTTTATTTATTTATTCATTAGAGACACAGAGCAAGAGAGGGAGAGCCAGAGACATAGGCAGAGGGAGAAGCAGGCTCCATGCAGTGAGCCTGACGTGGGACTCGATCCCGGACTTCTAGGACCACAACCTGGGCCGAAGGTAGTGCCAAACCGCTGAGCCACTCGGGCTGCCCCCAGTTTATCTTTCTTAGAAAAAGGCACAATAGTCATAAAAAAAAAAAAAAAGACAAAAAGCTACAATAGTTAAATGTTGCAATTTTTTTCTTATTAGGTGTCTAGCTTATGGACCTGCTTCTAACATGAAACAAGTCCTACATACTAAAATAATAAAAATAGGGATCCCTGGGTGGCGCAGCGGTTTGGCGCCTGCCTTTGGCCCAGGGCGCGATCCTGGAGACCCGGGATCGAATCCCACGTCGGGCTCCCGGTGCATGGAGCCTGCTTCTCCCTCTGCCTGTGTCTCTGCCTCTCTCTCTCTCCCTCTGTGACTATCATAAATAAATAAAAAATTAAAAATAAAATAATAAAATAATAAAATGGTAACATGGATCCCCCATCAATTTTATATATAAATATTTATATTAATATAAATATTTTTTTTAGGGCTTGAATAGTTATGCAAAGTGAACATTCTCACCCCATGATCTCTATTCAGGAAGGGGATAGGGAAGTGCTGAAAGTTAGGGTGAAGCACAATCTTGAGGTAGGGATGGGGATATCTCCTGAATTTGTGCTTGCTTTGTTCTATCTTGAGTTGTCCTTCACATCTAAGAGTACCTCATAAAAGCTGTATCAAATTGGCTGTGATAAAAAATGTTCTTTTTCATTCAAGTGTATATAGCACCTAAGGACATTCAGGAATGTACAAGGGAGGCTGGAGACCATGAAAATAAAACTCCCCTTCTTCATGGTCTTTGCATACGCTTAATCTTGGATTGCATTTTTAGGTAGAGACTCCCCAGTGGTAATTGTTTTCTCCATGGGAAGGTGATCTCAAAAACTTTTTTTTTGTGCCTATTTAAAGATGTTAACATTGCTGTTTCTCCCACTTAGTCAGCATATACCATTTATTCATAGTATTAGAGCTTGGGAAAGAGCCTAAAATCCACTCTGCTAACCTCAGGCTGATTTGTGCTTTTACTCCAAATTAAACCACCACATCTACTTATTGCACAAAGGCATAATCAGCTATGGCTGCTGCTTCTCCAATAACAATGTCATGGTTATACTGTTCCAAAATAAAATTTCTACCTTCCTTTGCTTCTAGCTGTCCCCATTATTTGAGCTTATTGATTCTTCTTCAGTTGTTCATACAGAGTGCTGTTTTGGCATAATGCCTATTGACCAAATTGCCATATTAACTCCTCAAGTTCCCTCTCTTAGTTTTTATTCTTAATGCATTCACTTCAAAACAAGAAAGAGAAAAAGGAAATTTCTATGAATATCAAGATACTTTTCTACACCTACTTTTGGCTTGAAGTAGAAATGTTAATAATGAAGAACTGCCATAAAAAAACAGTTAAGTTTTTTTAAAACTTTAAAAAAAATGTCTGTAGCTTTTACTTTCTTTTAGCACATCATACACATTTTTTAATGACCTTCTAGTTTCATGAAGCCTTGAGTCCTTCTTACAGAATAAATGAATGTGATGTTTTTTAAAAAAAACTATAGGGGCATCTGGGTGGCTCAATCAGTTAAGTATCCAACACTTGATCTCAGCTTAGGTCTTGATCTCAGGGTTTTGAGTTCAAGCTCTGCATTGGGCTCTATGTTGGGTGTGAAGGTTACTTAAAAAAATTACATAAGGGTGCTTAAAATTTACATAAGTGTATATTTTATTGTTTTCAAAAAATATATTCGTAAAATGGCTAACGCAGACAGGTTCTCTTGAATCACTCCCGTTTGGCCTTAAAATAATCTCTAAGCTGACAGAAATGTCCATTTGCCCATCATGTATGTGCTTCTATTTTCATTTTAAATGAAATCCCTTCCAATAGGCCTTTTTTGAGTGATCCACTGAACAGTGTTCTCTATTTATACTTAGTACTGATGACATACAGAGTCAGTACCTTTGGTATAGTGGACACAACATAATACTTTTTGAGCACCTACTCTTGTCAGACAAACCTCTAGGCACTGGATCATATATGTAAGATGGGTATAGGTCATGAGCTCTCCCTCACACTACTTGGGCTATATGCTCTTTTTAAAGCTTATACAACCTTAAAATTTAACTTTTTTCCTGTAGGAATATCTATCTTTCCTAAAGAGATTCTATGACTTCTTATTCTTTTTAGATGTTACAAATGGCATCACAGAAATAGGGTCCCCAGGGTAGACATGGTACCTATTCTTCTTAATCTCCTAACTACCACAGTGCTTAATATATAGATAAACATTTAATAAGCGTTAGTAACATAGGTTTGTTTGTATGCTACAAATGCTCCCTACATCAGCCACATAAAAGAATGATTTATGCAGGTCTTTGTAAGAATGTCCTTGGAGATCTTTTAAATAAAGTTTCAGTGGTTTGCAGGAGGAAAATGTGATCAAGCCAGTAAATAGGTTCATGAAGATGTGATATGAGGGTGCTGTAAAATAAAGTATCAAAACAGGAGTGAAGTCAGTAGCCAAAGAAATCAAACCAAAGAATTAAGAACACAGCCAAAATAAATGTGCTAATCAGTGTTTTGAGGCTATAAGAACTGAAAGAAAAATACTGGTTATGATTTAGTAGCAGGATTAGGTCCTAAAAGATACTTAAACTCATAGGAATCATAAATGTCAGCCGGTGCTTGGTGTTACCTATACTAATCCTGATGCATCTGTCTTTCATTCTTCCTCCCAAGTTTCTATTTATTAGTCAGAAATCAAATGGAATATAAAAAACTAACCTGAGGATACTCAACTACGATGTGGTATTTACATTTAGAACTTCTTCCAGAGTTCAAGGAACTCCATGGGAAGTTAGTGCATCTTACTACACAGACCTAGCCCTAGATACAAATTTGAGATGATGTAGATAGAGTGAGCAGTAACTAAGGGAAAGCTGAAAGAGGCAGAGAAGTAAAGATTTGCTGTTTCTCCCCTCTGCCAACAAAAAGGACTTGTTGGGCTCTATTTATTGCATCTTCCATGTAATCTTATTCTGCCCTTGTGCAGAACACACAGTGTTAGTTTACTTGTAAATGTATTATTTTCTTAATCTGAGAACCAAGGTATATCAAAATGACTTAGAACAATGGTTCAAATGAGGACCTTGCTGAAATTTTCTTTCTGCCTCCAGCTCTAAAAAGCAATTAATGTTCTTAAAGCTTCTAGTAGGCTCTGCTGACAGCTATGGTATTGATTTCAAAAGGAGGAAAATTAAAACTGCTATTAAGTGTACATGTACTAAGCTATCCCAAAGTAGAGATTATCTATGGAAAATCTTTGCATTAATATTATTTTCAAGCATAATGTCAGGGGAAAATATGTGACAAATACGTTACACAGCATACAACATAAGTATAGTTAAGAATGTATAGCACGCAGAATTTCTCTATAATTTCCTATGTTAAATAAGTGAATAATTATCTTAGATATCATATATCTAGTTTGTATTTTTCACTAAAGGAGCCAAAAATTAAGACTCTGAATATATGCTGATAAAAATATCAATCTCTTAACATTAAAGTATGCAAATATAAAGAATAAAACTAGAGGTTGTCATACTAAACAAGCAAGTAATTTAAATATATCTAGACACTTTAACTACAGATTTAAAAATAGCCAAATATGTCTTATATCCACATGTGTTATAACCTTAATTTATATTGGTGAGATTCTTACCTAGAATGTATTAGACAAGATACTTAATTACAATTAGTTCTCTTTACCTCAGTCCACACACGCAAAAGGTGAAGAATTTGTGCCAGAATATCTCAAAGACTCTTTCCAGCACCACAGTTCTGGTGTTCACCATTCCCTACCTCTGTTTCAGTTTTCCAATATGTTAGGGTGCAATAGTGCAAAAGAGGTCATCTTATAGAGAGTTAAAAGGACAGTAAGACTCAGCCCTGCCATTTATAGATCTGTGGAATTGGTTCACTACTTGAACTTTATATGCCTAATTTGAAAAACATGGAATTAATATAATACCTACTTCTTATGTGAGTAAATTAAAGAATATATACAAATTACTTAACAGAATGGCTGTCATTCATTATGTGCTGGATATGTGTTAATTACAGAGCTATGAAATTATAGGCTTCATATGGATGCCAAGTCGAAAAAAATTGTCAGAAGATATTAATGCATTTGAGTTTCAAATTCACAATAATTTAATGCTCTACACATGCCAAATTAAAATTTTTAAATAATCATCTACTTTATATCAACTATAGAAACAAAAAGGTTCATAAACCTATGACTGATAGATTTGAATTAACACATACACAAACACACACACACATAAACACACTTACACACTGACATCATACAAAGTTCCTAGGAAGAAGAGATGAAAGGAGAAGAAAAATCAAGGAAAATAAAGTAACAAATTATGAAAACAAAAGGGTGTCAAATTCACCACAGGAAAGGCTTAGTATTAGTAACTAATGGGAACAAGCATCTAGTAGAAACATTTCTAAAGAAAAAGAGATAAAGTAGTTCAAAGAAGCAGGTCAAAGAAAAAGACAAAAAGATGTTCACCTCAAAAATACATTAAAAATGAAAATTAAGACAACACTGAATAGCCAAAGAAATCTTGAAAAAGAAAGCAAAGCTGGGGGCCTCACAATTCTGGATTTCATGCTTTATTACAAAGCTGTAGTCATCAAGACAGTATGGTACTGGCACAAAAACAGACACACAGATCAATGGCACAGAATAGGAAACCCAGAAAGAGACCCACAACTATATGTTCAGCAAATCTTTGTTAAGCAAGAAAGAACATCCAATAGAAAAAGTCTCTTCAACAAAAGGTATTAGGAAAACTGGACAGCAACATGCAAAAGAATGAAAATGGACCACTTTCTAACACCATGCACAAACATAAATTCAAAGTGTATGAGAGACCCAAATGTGAGACAGAAAACCATCAAAATCCTAGAGGAGAACACAGGCAATAACCTCTTTGACATTAGCTATAGCAACTTCTTACTAGATATGTTTCCTCAGGCAAAGGAAACAAAGGCAAAAATGAACTACTGGGACTTCATCAGATAAAAACCTTCCAAACAGCCAAGGAAACCATCAACAAAACTGAAAGACAAACTTTGAAAAGGGAGAAGATATTTGCAAATGGCATATCTAATAAAGGATTAGAATCTAAAATATATAAAGAATTTTTTAAACTCAGCACCCCAAAAAACAAATAATTCAATCAAGAAATGGGCAGAAGGCATGAACAGTCATTCTCCAAAGAAGACATACAGATGGCTAACAGACATATGAAAAGATGCTCAACATCACTTATTATCAGGGAAAAAACAAATCAAAACTACAATGAAGTATCCCCTCACACCTATCTAAATGGCTAAAATTAACAAGACAGGAAACAAGTCCTGACAAGGATGTGGAGAAAAGGGGACCCCCTTACACTGTTGGTGGGAATGCAGACTGGTATAGCTATTCTGGAAAACAGTATGGAGGTTCCTCAATATGTTAAAAAGAGAATATCCTAAGACCCAGCAATTGCACTACTAGGTATTTACCCAAAGGATACAAAAATACAGACTCATAGGGGCACATGGACCTGAAAGTTTATAGCAGTATTATCAACAACAGCCAAATTATGGAAAGAGCCCAAATGTCCATTGACTGATTAATGGATAAAGAAGAGGTGGTATATATATATATATATATATATATATATATATATATATTAGTGAATATTGCTCAGCCATAAAAAAGAATGAAATATTGCCATTTGCAATGATGTGTATGGAGCTAGAGTATATTATGCTAAGTGAAATAGGTCAGTCAGAGAAAGACAAATACCATATGATTTCCTTCATATGTGGAATTTAAGAAATGAAACAGATGAACATAGGAGAAGGGGGAAAAAAAAAGAGAGAGGAAGCCAAACCATAAAACAGAATCTTAACTATAGAGAAAAAGCTGAGGGTTGATGGTGGGGAGGTGGCAGGGAAGGGGCTAAATGAATGATGGATATTCAGCAGGGCACTTGTGATCAGCACTGGGTGTTGTAGTAAGTGATGAATCACTAAATTCTACTCCTGAAACCAATATTACATTATATATTAACTAAATAGATTTAACTAAAAACTTTTTTAAAAAGACAGCAGTAATATTCTATTTGTACATTTCAAATTGAGATAGATCATAAACTTATAATGATGTGCTACTTAGTAGGGATATAGAGGAGAAAACAACAAATAACTATCCAAAGATTAGAATATCACATGTTGCTTACTATAACAAATATAAACAAGTTTAAAGTAATATATAAAAAACGAAGTAACGTATGTAGTTTATATAGTTGGATTTTGTACTGAGAGTATTAGTTTTAGAACTCCTGAAATAAATTTGGATAATTTTCATGTTAAATTTGATGGTAAACTCTGAATCTAAGAAAACAAATAGTCTGTGTATTCCCATTGGGCAAATCTGGGTAATTTTTTGATAAGCATCAAAAGCTCTAGAAACTACGCTTTATCTTTTACTCAGAAATTCTACTTCTAGGAATGTATTACATAATTATTATTGTCTTCATAATGCCTAACAATTATTGAGCTGTGTCATATTAGAGAGATGTTAACCCACCCAATCCTCACAACTCAATGAGACAATAAGCATTTTAATCTACATTTTTGGTTAAGGAAACTGGGGTATAGAGAGATTAAATAACACAGCCCAAGCTATTTAGCTTGAAAGTGGCTGACCCTCTATTTCCACAATCTGCATTCTATCCCCTAAACTATGTAATTATGTCCAACAAGAAGTATTTCATTATTATTTTAAAATCCTAATTGGGGAATAGAATAATGCCATAAAAAACTGAGTAACATAAGACTATTTCATGACATGGCAAAATAAAATGAAGGATCAAATTTAAAATATCATAGAACTATGACTCCATTTCCGAGCGGTGGGCAGAATAAATAGACAACAAACAATAGTGTTCATTTCTGTTTGTGAGTTATAGGTAATTTTAATTTTTGTTCTTTTTGTTTCTATTTTTTTAAAATTTTACTTATTTATTTTCCTTGGCAGGCACAAGAAAGGGGAGGGGCAGAGGGAGAGGGAGAAGTAGATAACCTGCTCAGTAGGGAGTCCTATGTGGGGCTCGATCCCAGGACCTAGTGATCAGGACCTGAGCTGAAGGCAGATGCTTAACTGAGCCAGCCAGGTGCTTCTGCTTATATTTTCTTAACATATTCTACAATGAAACTCTGTTATTGTAATATAAAAATGTGTTTCCCTGCTTGTTTTTATGCTGGCCCCTTTTGAAAGCCTTGAGGAACTTAACAAATCAGTTGTATCTGAAAGGTTTATTTATTTTGGCTAAAGCATTTTCAGTGAGTGGGAAGTAGACACTTGATTGCTACTATAAGTGGGTAGATAAGGAATAATCTATTCTTTTAAGTAAGATTCACATGACCAAAACTATCTTCACTTTTACCTCATTTTCATTGATTTTGTGTCTGTTTTGTGTCTAAAATGTGATTTTCACATTTAGAAAAGTGTCTTATATTGAAGCTACCATAAATTACCCAATATTACCTTAGAATATGAATATTTGTAGGATTTCAATAAGCCAAGATTCAAGAATTTGATTAAAGCTATTTAAAAAGTTGTAACACATTGAATATTTCTTTCATCCATTTTTCAAACATTCGACATCTAAATTCCTGCTTTGATATTCTCAGATATTAATGTATTTTATTTTTTCCCCTAATAGGTGAGTTTTGAGTTTGTTTTTAATACCAAATGGTGAACAAAATTTGTTTCACTTAAATATCAAAGGCCTTAAATACACATATTTGTTCCACCTTCTATAACTGTTTAACCCCCCAGGAAAGGAATGCTGATACTAAAGAATTCTAATTGTGACTGTAAATTCCCTGTGATGTATTCACTGAAAAGCAATAGTAGTACATGCAAAGTTTCTTAAAACAAACTAAGTAAATGTTTAATGTAACTGGGAATGGAGCAGATTTTTATAACACATGCTATGGTTCCTTCTAACATTTCCTCTCACCCAATTATTGCCAGAGAGACAAGTAAAATACAAGCTGCCAAATATACAGTTTGTTATGAAGAATTCTCTGAGTCAGAGGTGAAGTCTAACAAAAGTACTGTCAAAATGCTTCACCATTTTAAGTATCATTGAAATAGGCAATTTTTTACCAAAATAGGAGTTTGCTCCCACTCTACTGTTCATCTACTACAATCCTATCTATTTAGTAAATTGTTTGAAGTGAATTCGATTCATCATTTTTTCATGGTGTTTCTTATCTTCTGTAGGCTGGATTTGAATTCTAGGGTAGATGTTAAAGTGTAGACTGTTACGTGCCACAACCAGAAATTCTGACTCAGTAGGTCTGAAACATATAGCCAAAGAAAATACTTCAAAGAAAAGTGGTCCAGAGAGTACAGATACGAGACTACAAAGACCTAAACTGGCTTAATAGCAAATGTGACTTTGACCTAGTTACTTAATCTTTTTAATCTCAGATTTTCATTTTAAAATGGATATAATGATAGCACCTATTTCATCTGGTAGTTATGAAGATTAAGGAACTATATGATAATCACCTAAAGAGTGATAGTCTTCCATATAACAGCATAATTACTCAAAAATGTATTATCTGTACCCTTATTATTTTTGTTATTCACAAGTAAAGCACTTCTATATAGTAAAATCTTCTTCATTCACTTTTTAAAATTTTGACTCTATTTTGATTTGCATTATTCTAAATTCAAGGTTAAATTCTGATTTGGTAATGATGAATAAAGACTAGATTTTATGTTTTTTTTTACTATGGGTAATTCTCATTTAACTTGGAAATGCTAGTTTCTAACCCTGTAATAAATTTTATTTTTGTCTTGATGTGCAGTAAAAAGTTTTATACAAGGACAACTCTGCTATGAATTTTCTTCTATCTAAAAAAATGTGCATTTTAATTTAGTAAAATAAAGAAATAAAACCAGGAAAATCTGATTATCTGAAGACAATCCTGAGGAAACAAAGTATTAAGCAAACGCTCATATGCAACCTATAAGAAAGATAATAAAACCATGCATTTAAAAACAGCAAGCATATAAAAGTAGCACTGCATCGAACATACTGGATATTATAAACTTTATTATAAATCAAAGACTAGCTTTATAACTTTGCCTGGTAAAGATATGTCTTATATGCTAGAGGTATGAAGTCTATAAAATTAAGGCAGAATCACAGCAGATCAGAATGGCAAAGAGAAAAATCATCATCCTGAACCATAACTGGTTATGATTTCTCATTATACAAATGTGCCTTGAATTTCCCCATTACCGGAAGGTTATTACACCCAATAACTATTGACCTCTAGGTCACAAATTAAAATCAACCAGATCTACAACTCCATTTAAATTATAATGTACCTCTCATTTCCTGGAGGAATCTCATCATGGAGATCATAATTGCAAATTGGCCACCATACACATTAGAAGTACTTAGATTTATTTTAAATTAAAAAGTAGCATCTAGTATATTCCATCAACATAATAGAAGGTTGCTTATAACACATTTAAAAGACTTAAGTTAGAGCATCTACTTACTCTTACAAGTATGTAAGATATATACTTTTAGATGAATGTGCATAGAAAACAAGTATTGTAACAAATGCAATCACCTTTATTCTCTTGAAATAGATTCTTAATTAAAGTATAGTAATTATAATAGTTCTACTTTCTATAAAATCTGTCTTTGGCCAAAAGAAATAAAAAGACCAAGACAAATTTTATTAAATAATAATAAAAATGAGGCCTTCTAATACCTCTATTTACTAATGAAATTCTATGTGATTTGCTTTCTTTAGTAATGGTATATCATTTTAAATCCAAAATAGTTACTTCTTATAACTAAGCAAAACAATGAGACTTGTACTAATATTCTAGAAACATAGTTTCCAGGTGGGAAATTAAAGAGCCCAAAAAGTAGAAAAAGCTACCTGTTTTACAAGAGTTCCACAAAACAAACATCCAGTGAGGGTAATTACCTGTTGCTGTCTTGAAATATCTTCAAAATAGGGACCTTTTATCTATTATACTTTAGCCTAGGCCTCATAGGTCATATATCAGGTAATATTTTCTAGCATAACTTCATCTTGTGGGAATGTAAATTTATTCACCACAATGTTAGAAGGAATACAAAAAATTATTTTGCCAACTTCAATCTAAACTAGGCAATTTCCTTTTTATTATTTATTTGAGAGAGTGAACACAAGCAGGGGGAGCTGCAGAAGCAGGCTCTCCCCATGGAGCAGGGAGCCTGACACAGGGCTCAATCATAGGACCCTGAGATCATGACCTGAGTTGAAGGCAGAGGCTTAACGTACTAAGTAAGCCACCCAGGTGTCCCTAACCCAGGCTGTTTACATTGCTTACTTCCCCCCCTTACTGTGAACACTGTGACATCACGACAGCTCCTAATGTGCCTAAATTGCTGGTGAATTTAACATCAATTACTGGTGTCAGGTTCACATACACAACTTATTTAGTAAGGTTTTAGTGTTTGTTTTTTATCTAAAACTGTAAGATACAGATAACTCTCAAAAAACGTTTAATAAATGAATTTGAGGGCAGCCTGGGTGGCTCAGCAGTTTAGCGCCACCTTTGGCCCAGGGTGTGATCCTGGAGACCTGGGATCAAGTCCCATGTCGGGCTCGCTGCATGGAGCCTGCTTCTCCCTCTGCCTGTGTCTCTGCCTCTCTCTCTCTCTCTCTCTCTGTGTGTGTCTCTCATGAATAAATAAATCAAATATTTAAAAAATAATAAAATTAAAATAAATGAATTTGAAAAAAATTGTTATTTTAGATTTAATATGTAATAAAATACCAATTGTGATAAAATCAACTTGTAATTTCAGTATACATTGCTTTGAATGCATGAAGTAAAGAACTTAATTTAAAGATTAAGGAAAAAACACTGCTAAGATTATTATGTAATATTATATATTACTTGTTCTTACAAGTTTTAAATTACTCATTTTAAACCATTTTTTTTTTAAAATATATTCTTTTTGTTATGATTACTTTGGTAAATAGTCCTATTCATTAAAAACAAACTACTACTATTGTAGCTCAGTTTTAGTCACTCCTTATTTGTGAGGCATATAATTAATGAGTGTTAATATTTTCAGTCTGATTCACCGTAATTTTCTCTGTGCTACTGGATCTCTTCTATAGGCATTTAAACATACTTTATTTTTTCCTCTAAGTTAAATATATAAATATATATATTTATATATATTTTTATATACATACATATATATATATATATATATATATATAGAGAGAGAGAGAGAGAGAGAGAGAGAGAGAGAAAATATCCTCTTTTTAAAGGCCTAACCAAACCTTTGCCCCCTGCAACTATGATTCTATGGATTTAGTCTTTATATTTTAACTTCTTGAAAATATTGTATTTAGGATTAGAATTAAACTAACAAAAAAAAATACATTTGCTTTTAAAAAACTGACTTTGAGAAAAAGTGGAACCAAAATCCTGATTGCCATCAGGACTATCTTACTGCCTTTTTTCAGCTTTTCTCTGTCTGCTGACTTCTATAGTTATCTTCCTTTCTCCATACAAGATCTGCTCCTAAGGTGATCTATGAACATATTTTTTTTTTACGATTTTATTTACTTATTCATGAGAGACATAGAGAGACAGGCAGAGGGAGAACCAGGCCCAAAGCAGGGAGCCCGACATGGGACTCGATCCCGGGTCTCTAGGATCATGCCCTGAGCTGAAGGAAGTGCTAAACCGCTGAGCCACCAGGGCTGCCCAATTCATGCACATATTTTACAAGAACAGAAAAGAGTATCTTTTACTCCAGCTCCAGTCTTAACTCTGATTACCATCATTTGATTCACATGTCTATTCCTTATACCAATAACTGTGACCAAGGGAAAGGAGCATTTATGATTGGTCTAAGTTAAATCAAATGCACATTCTTGTGCTAGAAGCATAAGGGAATGGAGACTGGGAAGCACTAGCCTTCAAGCCTTCTCTTTTCTACACATTTTCCTTGACAATTTGTCTACTTTAAATATTATCACGAAATTAGTAATCCCAAATCTGTATTACTAACTCAGATTTCACTATTAAGCTTTAAATCAATATTTAAATGGCTTGTGTTCATCTTGATCAGAAAGTTCCCATGCATCTTCCCATGTCAAAACCCCATCCAAACTTGCTTCTGCATCAGCCATTTCTAGCTCAGTAGATGACTTCATGAGTCATCTCGTTTTTTTTTTACTTGAAACACAGTAAACCTCTTTGAAAACTGTATTTTATCTCTTTATTCTTAAGTCCTACTCAATAAAAATTCTTTAATATTTCTCATCACTCAGTTATCTACATCCCCATTAGATATTCCTAGTTCAGACCAGCACTCCATCCAGACTGGGCTGCAAAATTAATCATTTACTGATCTTACCACCTTTAGGCATAATTACCTCTAATGCTTTCTACAAATTGGTATTTCATCAAGGCAATAATTATAAAATATCCACAGCAAGCATGAACTTCATACAACTAAATACTTATAAAAATGTCATATTTACCTCATGCTACTTAATAAAATTTAATCCATCCTACATACTATCTCACCATAGGAGCACAAAATTTGATGAAGTCATTGGAGGATATCTATTCTGAAATTAAAGAGAAAGTCCTAGAGATCATATAAAATGTAACACTGGACAGAAATAGGTTTATATTTACACCTATTAATAGGGGTACATTCCAAACCAATATGATTTTTTAAAATTCATATCTTTCTGAAACATCTCTCTCATCAATCCTACCATCTACCATGCAGGTATTATTTGAACATTTCAAGGACCAAGTCTGCTTCCTAGTTTAGAGGGATGCGATCAGCGTCTCTCCTTGGATAGATGCTTCTGCGTCCTTACATTCCAAATCTCAGTCCCATTTCTCCCACACTTGTCCAGGAGCCTAAGCTAAAATCTCTAATATCTCTGAAAGGTCTTAAGTCTGTTTTGTCTGGAATAAAGAATGTTTAAATTATTGATTAAATGCCAGTATTTAAACACAGGTGGTTTCATATAGAAATCTGGACTTACAATTTCTTTTCAAAAATTGAACATCTGGGGACGGCTGGGTGGTTCAGCAGGTTGAGCATCAGGTTTCAGCTCAGAGCATGATTCTGGGATCCGGGATCGAGTCCCACATCAGGGTCCTTGCAGGGAGCCTGCTTCTCCCTCTGCCTGTGTTTCTGCCTCTGTCTGTGTGTGTGTCTCATGAATAAATAAATAAAATATTTTTAAAAATTAAAAATAATTAAAAAATAAAAATTGTACATCTGGATATTTCTTTTCAGGTTAGACAGTGCCTAACAATTTTTACTCATTTTTTATACTTATTTGCCTTTGTTGGCAAAATGTTTTGAATAGAAATGAACACACCATGATATTCAACTATAAATGTTTCAGTGTGCATCTCTTAAAAAAATAAAACAAATCTAAGAAATTTTTCTATATAACCACAATATCATTATTACATCTAAAAATTAGCAATAATTAATCACAAAATATACATACTATATCCAAAATCTCCAATTATTCTTCTAAATATATTTTACAGTTAATTATTTAAATTGCTTATTCATTTCTTAAGCATGACCAAGTCTACTTATTTAGCTTATTTACACTATCCAGGTTGGCATTTGAGTTTGTGTATGTGATTTAAACTTTAGAATGGAAGAAGATATTTCAAAAGGCATATCTGATAAAGAGTATCCAAAATCTATAAAGAACTAATAACTCAACACCTGAAAAACAAATAATTCAATCAAGAAATGGGCAGAAGGCATGAACAGACATTCTCCAAAGAAGACATACAGTTGGCTAACAGACATATGAAAAGATACTCAACATCACTAATCATCAGGGAAAAAACAAATCAAAACTACAATGAAGTATCCCCTCACACCTCTCTGAATGGCTAAAATTAACAAGACAGGAAACAACAGGTGTTGACGAGGATGTGAAGAAAAGGGAACTCCCCTACACTGTTGATGGGAATACAAACTGGTATAGCTATTCTGGAAAACAGTATGGAGGTTCCTCAAAAAGTTAAAAAGAGAACTAAGACCCTGCAATTGCACTACTAGGTATTTACCCAAAGGATACAAAATACACAGACTCATAGGGGCACATGGACCTGAAAGTTTATGGCAGCATTATCAACAATAGCCAAATTATGGAAAAAGCCCAAATATCCATTGATTGATGGATGGATAAAGAAGGGGTGGGATGAATATATATATATAATATATATATATAATATATATAATATATATATAATAGAATATTACTCAGCCATAAAGAAGACTGAAATCTTGCCATTTGCAGTGATGTGGTTGGTGCTGGAGTATATTATGAAGCAAAATAGGTCAGTCAGAGGGACATTTGGGTGGCGCAGTGGTTAAGTGTCTGCCTTTGGTTCAGGTCATGATCCACTTGGTCCTGGGATCAAGTCCTCCATCAGGCTCCCCATAGGGAGCCTATGTCTCTGCCTTTCCCTCTGCTTATGTCTCTGCCTCTCTGTGTCTCTCATGAATAGATAAATAAAATCTTTAAAAAAATAAAAAAATATCAATCAGAGAAAGACAAATACCATATGATTTGAATGTAGAATTTAAGAAATAAAACGTGAACATTAGGGAAAAAAGGAGAGAGACAAACCATAAAACAGACTCGTAACTATAGAGAACAGAGTGTTGATGGAGGGGAGGTGAATGAGGGGATGGGTTAGTGGGTGACAGGTACTAAGGAGGGCACTTGTGAAGAGCACTAGTAGTATTATGTAAACGATGAATCGCAAAAATCTACTACCAAACCCAATATTACACTGTATGTTAACTACCTAGAACTTAAATAAAAACTTGAATTAAAAATATATATTAGGAAACAATTAATTTTAAAAATGTCTTAACTCTTCTCTTTGAACAAAAGAAACTATTAAGACTTCAAAATCTAAAAATCTGACTAATTTAGCTTCCTATTTATTGTGGGGATGGTAGAAGGAAAGTATAGTTGGAAAGAGAAATTAAAAACAAATTTAAAAGTTCCCATTTTTCATGATTCTTTTTATAGCAATAAGCATAAATTAGTAACTCTAAAACATTTTCTGACACATATCAATCTTTTTTTGACTGTTTATTTTATGCTCATATTGACCTAGAAAGGAGGGAGATAGACTCTAGACTTGGGAAAAGGAAAATCAGTCATAAAAAAAGAGATGCAGAGAAACTTACCCCAAGTCCTGGAAGAAGAAGAAGGAAGGCTTCCATCCATTCTGAGCCTTCTCATGGGTCTGAGAATAGAATAAAAATCTCTGAATGTGACTTAAAAGTCACATCATAATTTGTCTTCTGCTTATATACCAATTCTTTTGCTGTCATTCCACCTAGGTTGAATTTTTTACTTCTTGAATGTATTATGTTCTCCTCAACTCTGAACATTGCCAGGAACCCTTTCTCAAGCCTGAAGTCTTAGATGAAATGTCACTGACATTGGAAACCTCCCAACTGCCCATCTCTGGGTCAGTAACCCTCAAATGTACTACCTCAGAGCCCTCTACCTCCACTGACAGGTTACTGAACATGGTCCACCATAATGATTAATTATCAGTCTTATCAATAAGACTGCTTGCTCTGTGAAAACTAGAGCCACCTCTAGCCCATTAAGATTTTATGTTCAGCATCTTGCACGGTCCTGAGCATTTAACACATATCCAATGAATGAATGAAAAAAATACAAACTTATAGTTTTATTCTAAGACAATTTTTTGAACATTTAAGGTGAGTTCCTCAGATATACTGTAAAATACATTGCACACACTCCAAATCTTCATCTTATTTTTTCTTGAATGGTGCTTCACTGCCATAAATAAAGGCTAGATTATATAGGAGAGGGAGGGAGAGAACTTAAAAGAATGATATCTTAGCAGATCATTAATGAATTCTAGTTTTGTTTCTGCACATTGTCAGCTGATTATGTATTTCCTAACTATATTTTTCTCTTGTTCCACCAATAAATCACAAGAATCAGAGTTCATTCCTTCCATATATCTCATCAAAGGGAAGAAATTTTTAACAATATTATTACTAAAAGATTGATTTGGGACTACAAGAACTTAGAAACATTTACGTGGCAGAAATATAGCTTCAAATAATTAAATTCAGCAAAAGATTACAACAATCACCAGCACAAAAGCAATATTTATGTCAAGCCAGTACATAAAACAATTAGTAAATAAATAAGCAAAGACTATAAACATGTCAAGCTCTGATCAAGAACTCAAGCTCTAGCTCTGGTCAAGAACTTCTGTACTTGGTGATGTCCTTGCCCAGAAATATGTGATCTTGTGCAAGTATTTTACATGTTTTGGTCTCATTTCCTTCAGTTGTAAAATAAGGGTTTGGTAGATACACCCTAAAGTTTATTCTATATTGAAACATCTATATTTCATTTTCTCTATCTGCTTCAAACTCAGTATACTGGAGACAACACATTTATTTGACTTAATGGTTAGGAAATTTTCCCCTTTTCTTAAATCCTCATATACAGAAAAAAATATATACCACTCTTTTTTTCTCATTGTCTCATTTGAAACCCATACATACATACATATGTACATACAAATATATATATTCCCTTTTTACACATGAAAACGCTGAAGCATTAAAACTTTAGTAAACTGCCTAAATATATGTTGACTATTAAGGGATAAAGAAGCCAGGAACCCACGTCTCTGATTCCTAAGCAAGTATTCTTTTCATTCCAACTCATTACATAATCATGTCTATTTCTGAGGCTTGTAGTTTGTAATGTATAATTTAACAGTTTTTACCCCAGAATGATCTATAGAATGTGTCAAATATGAATGATCAGCCAGTTCCTATATTTGGCTGGCTGTGAACAATGAATGATGCCCTAACAACTGGCAAAGAATTAGGAAGAGTCTACTAGCTGGCACTAAAAATTAATTAAGAGGATTAGGACACATGTATACTGAAGTGGTTTTAAAATATGACTACAAATTCTTTGATACCTTTCCCGGTCAGAGGTGAAGTCTAATTCTCTCCCCTTGAATACTGGCTGGTCTTGGTGATACATAT
Organism: Nyctereutes procyonoides; assembly: GCF_905146905.1. Lineage (NCBI taxonomy): Eukaryota > Metazoa > Chordata > Mammalia > Carnivora > Canidae > Nyctereutes > Nyctereutes procyonoides. Next base: position 3,689,793 of record NW_026575130.1, read on the forward strand.
TCTAACAGAATACTGAAGAACTGACACCATGATTTCTAAAGTTAAGTTGTAAAAGCTTCTCCATGGATTTCTTTCCTAGAATCTTGTTCTTAAAATCCACCTCTAATGCTGTGAGAAAGTCCAGGACACATGTAGAGGACATGTGGAAGTGTTCTGGCTGACAACCCCATCTGAGGTCTGAGCTGACAGCACAAACTGCCAGACATGAAAGTGAAAACGCTTCCCATGTAACTCTAGCTTTGGCTACCAATCTTCATGAGAACCCAACTGAGAGTTGCCTAGTTAAACCAAATCATCCTCAAATCATGAGATTTTGGAAGTATGTTATGCAACAAAGATAATTGAAACATACACATTTTATCAAAAATTAGCTTTTTTATTTTTCTCTCAATCACGAGCACAAGCAGACAGATATTAACATTAATCCTCACCTTCCCCTATAACTTTAGGTTGCATATAGTGTATATAGTGATACAATAAGAGCTACTATAATTAAGAATTTAGACATTGGAATCAGATATTCTTGGGGTATAGTTCTGACTCAGGTATGCCTCATTGTGTGATCTTGGAAATATTACATAATCAAAGACTCAATTTCCTAATATTCAAAATTTATAAAATGCCAGAACTCATCTGTTTTTCTAAAATTATAATTAATTTTAGCCATACAAAGTGTCTGACATAAATGCTAAATCTGTCAAACTGTTGATTAGAGAATTTACAGTGTTTTAACTTTTATCCGATCTTTAACACTGTAGCCCTATATACAGGCCTGCCCCTGTTCTCATATAGTCCAAAGCCCAGCTATAGATGCCCCTACCAAAAAAACATTGAAGTCACTTTCAGAAGGTTTTTTTTTAAATTAAATTTGGCAATATAGAGTGTAACACCCCAGCTCTTCACGTCAAATGCCCTTTCTTAATGCCCATCACACAGTTACACACTTCCCCTCCCACCTCGCCTTCAGCAACCCTCAATTTGTTTCCCACAATTAAGAGTCTCTCATGGTTTGTTTTCTTCTCTGATTTTTCCCCATTTAATTTCCCCTCCTTCCTTTATGGTCCTTTACACTATTTCTTATATTCTACATATGAATGAAACCATATGATAATTGTCTTTCTTTAACTGACTTAGTTCGCCTAACATAATGCCCTTCAGTTCTATCCATGTTGAAGCAAATAGTGGGTACTCATCTCTTCTGATGGCTGACTAATATTCCATTGTATTTATAGACCACATCTTCTTTATCCATTCATCTGTCAAAGGACACCAAGGCTTCTTCCACAGTTTGGCTATTGTGGACATTGCTGCTATGAACATCAGGGTATAGGTGTCCCAGCATTTCACTACATCAGTATCTTTTGGGTAAATACACAGTAGTGCAATTGCTGGGTCATAGGGTAGCTCTATTTTTAACTTCTTGAGGAACTCCACACTCTTTTCCAGAATGGCTGCACCAGTTCACATTCCCACCACAGTGCAAGAGGGTTCCCCTTTCTTCACATCTTCTCCAACATTTGTTGTTTCCTGTCTTGTTAATTTTTGTCATTTTCACTGGTGTAGAGTGTATCTCATTGTGGTTTTGATTTGTATTTCCCTGATGGCAAGTGATGCAGAGCATTTTTTCATGTGCTTGTTGGCCACATGTAGGTCTTCTCTGGAGAAATGTCTGTTCATGTTTTCTCCCCATTCCATGATGGATTATTTATTTTTAGGGTATTGAGTTTGATAAATTCTTTACAGATCTTGGATAGTAGCTCCTTATCTGATATGTCACTTGCGAATATCTTCTCCCATTCTGTAGGTTGTCTTTTAGTTTTGTTGACTGTTTCCTTTGTTGTGCAGAAGCTTTTTAACTTGATCAAGTCCCAATAGTTCATTTTGCTTTTGTTTCCCTTGTCTTTAGAGACATGCCTTATAGGAAGCTGCTGTAGACGAGGTCAAAAAGGTTGCTCTCTGGGTTCTCCTCAAGGATTTTGATGCATTCCTATCTCACATTTAGATCTTTCAACCATTTTGAGTTTATCTTAGTGTACAGTGTAAGAGAATGGTCTAATTACATTCTTCTGCATGTGGCTTTTCAATTTTCCCAACACCATTTATTTAAGTGACTGTCTTTTTTCCACTGGATCTTCTTTCCTTGCTTTGTCAAAGATTAGTGGACCATAGAGTGGAGTGCCCATTTCTGGGTTCTCTATTCTGTTTCATTGATTTTTGTGTCTGTTTTTGTGCTAGTACTAAGCTGCCTTGATGATCACAGCTTTGTAATGAAGCTTGAAGTCAGGCACTGTGATGCCCTCAGCTTTTTCTTATTTAACATTCCTCTGGCTTTTTGGAGTCTGTTGTAGTTCAGTACAAATCTTAGAATTATTTGTTCCAACTCTGTGAAAAATGTCCATGGTATTTTTATAGTGATTGCATTGAATGTGTATAGTGCTCTGGGGAGCATAGACATTTTCACAATATTTATTTTTTCCAATCCATGAGGAGATTTTTAAATCTAAAGAGAAGGTATACAAATGGAAGAGTTGACTATATGCATCAAACTTAACTTGATTTTCACCATAGCCAATTTATTGGAGGACAAGCTTACAAAAGCATTTATGTTTATTTCAAGACTAAAAAGTAACACCTTTAATAATACAAAAATGATAATAATGACAAAGTACACTAAAATGTTATTTAGCACCATACAAATATTTTCTTTTCACACTTTCCAAATGTTAGATAGAATGTATATAATAAAATATCCATTTGGAAGAATCAATTTTATGGAAACAAGTCAAGTCTGGAACTAGTTTTACTTTTTAATACTCACCCGATGTGAAAAAAAAAAAGGTAAGAAAGTTCTGAACAAGTTTAAATATTTCCATTTACTTATGAAACATCTTGATGTAATGGGCAAAACCCCTAAAGAAGAACTTTACAAAGCTCATGTCATGAATGTACAAAACTCTTACCAGATTTTCTTTACTGAAGGAACATTCAAGCCTATGAGAATTGAATTTGCCAACTTTATTGAAAATTGAGATGATTTAGGGATGAATTCCTAAACTCATTCATATCGATTAGCTTGCACTCTCAGGTTTAATTGCTCTTGGGATGAAATAATGGAGATATTTATAAAAATTCATATTTGCTATTCTTCAATTTTTAAAAGCATATTTTAATAGCTACTTATACCTATTCAAAAGTTAAGAGAAAATATTTTTCCACATCAAATATGGCATAGGTAAAGATATTATTTCAATCCTTCCTAAAATAGATCTGCAAAAACAAATGCCTCATGAAAGCAAGAGGTTAACTTTGCTGTCCATGGCATGAATAAAAAATATTCAAGGAGTTTTATCCTCAGATAATTGAATTGAACACACAAATACTGCTTTTATCCCATGGATTTTCTAACAGGCAAGACAGGCCCAACAACTCTATGCTATTCATTAAAAATAACAATCACTTTACATTACTGAGTAAAAATTATTTGGTAGCTTGGATATGCATGTCATCTCTCAAAGGCAGAGGAAATAGATTCTAATAGATCCTAAATTACTTTTTTCCTTTGAGGAATTGGGAAGAAAAGTCTTTTATCAGTTATGATAGTTATAAATGTCTGGCTTGTATACAGTGGTTATTTAATAGTACTAAATTTTGGAAAACATACTTTTCTGGATATTTTCAGTGTTTCCACTGATTCCTTTGAACTACTACTTCTTATCCTACACTTAGGATCATTGCTTTTTTTCCACAAGACTCAACTCACTCAGTTTCCTTTCTTGTACTTCATGTCTCTGATTACCATGCTCCATTAACATTTAACATAACTTATGTATAAATTATATTTTACACTCTTGTATTTTTAATCATCTCCCACTTGGATTATGAATTCCATGAGAGTGATATTTCAACTTTTTCTTTATTTTTTAGCTTTTTCTAAGGACTTAAATATTTTTTCAGTAGGAGGATGAAGATCATTTGTGAAGTCTGGAGGAAGATCTACAGTGAAGAGAAGAGGACATCAGAGTATCAAATGACTCTCTAATCCACAGATATAAATCAATTATATATTGACTATATATATTTGGGAGGTTATCACGGGTCAAAACTGAAATCTGGGCAGGTCATGGAGTATGCAAATAGATTTAGGCCACTTTCCCAGGAAAAAGTTAATGAGAAAGATGCTAGATTGAATGCAGAGAGTAGTGAAATATGATCTGGTAATTAAGTAAACACAGGCCACCTTCAATAATAAAAGATAAACTTAAAACACATTCTAGAATATATGATCTCAGGATAGATTTCAACTAACAATGAGTTGAATGCTTTTTTATATTACCAAACATTAAAGCCAGTATACAGAATTGTTAAAGGACCCAGCTGAATTTAGGATGCCAGCATAGTCTATAGCATTTACACTAGAATATTTATGATAAAGTTTATAGGACATTATCTATAGGGTAAACTTTATTTGCAATTAGCAGTAATTCTTGGTGGGGGGCAGAGAATTTATTTTATTTTATTTTTTAAATTTTTATTTAAATTCTGGTTAGTTAACATACAGTGTGATATTGGTTTTAGAAGAGAATTTAGTGATTCAGCACCTACATATAACACCTAGTGTTCAACACAAGTATCTTCCTTAATACTCACAACCCATTTAGCCCCTCCCCTGCCCAGCTCTCCTCTAGCAACTCTCAGTTTGTTTTCTATAATTAAGAATCTCTTATGATTTGCCTCCTTTTTTCCCCACTTCCCTTATGTTCATTGGTTTCATTTCTTAAATGGTGTGAAATCACATGGTATTTGTCTTTCTCTGACTGACTTATTTCACTTAGCATAAGACACTTTAGCTCCACCCCTATTGTTGCAAATAACAAGATTTCATTCTTTTTGATGGCTGAGTAATATTTCATCGTGTGTGTGTGTGTGTGTGTGTGTGTGTGTATGTGTGTGAATGTGGATATATATATATATATATATATATATATATTCTTCTGTTTTTAAAGTAACCATATTCAGTTGCACTGGTGCAGAGATATGAATTTAAACAAGGCTATGGGGGATCCCTGGGTGGCGCAGCGGTTTGGCGCCTGCCTTTGGCCCAGGGCGCGATCCTGGAGACCCGGGATCGAATCCCACATCGGGCTCCCGGTGCATGGAGCCTGCTTCTCCCTCTGCCTGTGTCTCTGCCTCTCTCTTCTCTCTCTGTGACTATCATAAATAAATAAAAATTTAAAAAAAAATAAAAAAAATAAACAAGGCTATGGTTTCACCAAGAATTTGCACAAGTAAAGAAAGAAGGTATGGAATTGAGGGAATATGCAAAGAATTAATTATATTGATTAAACAAAATAAGAGGGCATCAAGGAGACCAATTACATGGGGGAAATCCATGATGAAGAGCATTGTATACATCTCATTCAACATGTTAAAGAGTTAACTTCCCATTGTCTGTGGGTTGTCCTGCAGAAGGACCATCTCCTGAGACACTGGAGTTTGATGAGTATCTATCTGAACTCCAACTATGGTCACTTTCTTTGTTAAATGCCAAGAAGCCTCCCCACCCCACAGTAGAAGTAAAGTCCTTAATCCCCAAAGGTATAGAGACACTAATGGGAAAATATCAGTATAGGTACTGGGGCAGGGCTAGGAAATGCTCTGCCCCCATCCACCCCCTAACACCTGCTTCTAATGTTTTCTGACTCATTTTGATAAGATTATGCCATGTGACCTAATGATAATTTAATTGCTCAGTAGACCGAGGGAAAAAAAATCAGAGAAAATGTCATTCTGTATTCAACTTATTTCATAAATCATAATTGTCAAGAAGAGAAAAACTGAACAGAATTAGACTTTGAAAAGACAATTTTATAGGTTCTAAAGGGGAAAAAAAGACATTATCCTATAGCCAAATTCAAGAAAGATTCAAGATCATCAAAGATAAAATTTTGACATTGATAACTTAACCAAAAATTAAGGCAGCACATACACGGAGTTGTTCATCAATGGGTTTATATCTCTATAAAACGTTTTTAAATGATGGAAAAAGTTAAGTAAAATACAAAAAATTGCATTAAACTAGAGTAACATTGTCTGGTAGGCTAAAGAATAGAAATTGATCTTTGAGAAATAAAAACAATAAAATAATTACTTGGGACAGAACATAAAAGAAAACAAAGAGACTGAGGTGAGGTAAATAAAGAACACCATGTCCTTTTTGTTTGTTTGTTTGTTTTTTATTTCTTTATTTGTTTTTAAGACAGGGAATACTTTATTCAAACCCATCAGAGAAATGTAACAAAGTGTTTTTTTTTTAAGTGTTGTGTTTTAAAGCATAGGTAAATAATTGTATATGAGAGTATACACTGCTTACATACAAATTAACTGATCAGAGCCCAACTTTTCAATGTTCAAAACAGAATACGCTTCCCTGTAAAAGCAGCACCTTTGTGACATTTTTAACTTTAGTATTCCTCTCCTTCTTTTTCACCCTCTCCTTCAATAGAATCCACACCAACCTCCTCATAATCCTTCTCCAGGGTAGCCATGTCCTCACGGGCCTCAGAAAACTCTCCTTCCTCCATGCCCTCACCCACATACCAGTGAACAAAGGCACGCTTGGCATACATCAGGTCAAACTTGTGGTCCAGGCAAGCCCAGGCCTCAGCAATGGCTGTGGTGGTGCTCAGCATGCACACAGCTCACTATACTTTGGCCAGGTCTCCACCGGGTACCACAGTGAGAGGCTGAAAATTAATGCCCACTTTGAAGCCAGTGGAGCACCAGTCCACAAACTGGATGGTACGCTTGGTCTTGATGGTGGCAATGGCAGCACTGACATCTTTGGGAAGCACATTGCTACTGTACAACAGGCAGCAAGTCATGTATTTATCATGGCAAGGGTCACATTTCACCATCTGGTTGGCTGGCTCAAAGCATGCATTGGTGATCTCTGCTACAGAAAGCTGTTCATGGTAGGCTTTCTCAGAAGAGATGACAGAGACATGTTCCATCAGCAGGGAGGTGAACTCAAAACCAGTTCCCCCTCCAAAGCTGTGGAAAACCAAGAAGCTCTAAAGACCCATGCACTGGTCAGCCAGTTTCCGAATTCAGTCCAAGACAAGGTCAATGATCTCCTTATCAATGGTGTAGTGCCCTTGGGCAGAGTTACTGGCAGCATCTTCCTTGCCTGTGATGAGTTGCTGAGGGTGGAAGAGCTGGCAGTAGGTACCAGTGTGAACTTCATCAATGACTGTGGGTTCCAGGTCTATAAACACTGTGGTGGGCACATGCTCGCCAGTGCCTGTCTCACTGAAGAAGGTGTTGAAGGAGTCACCTCCTCCCCCAATGGTCTTGTCACTTGGCATCTGGCCATTGGGTTGAATGCCATGTTCCAGGCAATAGGGCTCCCAGCAGGCATTGCCAACCTGGACACCAGGCTGGCCAATGTGGATGGAGACGTATTCATGCACGGTTGCTGCTTTGTGGCTGCTGAGCAGATGGCAGAGAAGAAGAGGAGAGGTTGTTGCTTCTTACAGCACGACTCTTAGGTGGTCGATGCAGGAGAACCTGTGCGTCTTTTTTGTTTTTTGTTTTTTCTTACAGAAAAATTGTCTGTAAATGGTAGGTTCCCATTTGTCTGTAATATTGTGGAAAATCAGATTAGTTTACATTCTACTGTATAACTTCTAAGAACACAACCAGTTTTGAAATATTTTTCATATATACCCATTCCAGTTCATTTTCATGGCCATTATTTTGGCCCAGATAGTGATCACCTAGTTCTTAGCAACAGAAATCAAGTGGAATTTGTCTCTTTTCTCCACAAACAGCACTTCTTCACTAACACAAGAAATATTTGTAAATAAATGCAGATATTTAATAGTCTGGACATGGGACATGGGCTAATTTCCTCATGCAGCACAATGAAAACCACCATTCCTTTCTACATGCACAGTATAAATTGTTAATTGTCTTTGGTCAGCTGGCAAGGTCCCCCAAAAGGTTTCCCTTTTAAAATTGCTTTTTCTATACACAAGTCTCAGAGAACAAACACTGCTATTTAGATTATTAGCTCAAAGGAAAACCTTGGAAAAGTAGATTTATTACCATGCTCTCATTACTAGATGGATTGGAGATAACTGTAATTCATCAGACTGAAAATGTAACTTCTATCAGCTAATTATGCAAATAACTAGTAAGATTAACTTGCAGGTATATTCTTTGAAATATTCAAGTTTGATGGCAAAAGAAGTATAAGCATTAATAACCACTCATTATTATTACCAAATACATCTATTTTCCTGATATATGACTAAATAATTAGGATATTAAACTATGAGAGTTATAAAAATATTAGAAATGTAGCATTTTATCTTTTGAAAACACTTTATCTCAGCAGTATAATTATCATTGTCTGCTAATAACAGTATTGTCATTTTCTTTTTATCACTTGCCTTGTTCTTAAAAAAAATTTTTAGAAGGTATGTAATGTTTCTTTAAATAAACTGTAACTCAGTGAAAGTGACATTATAGCTGACTCTTTTGTCATCTCAAAGCTCATATGATTCCTACGTACACTTTTCTTATTATTTAGCTTTATCCTGGAAGAGAACAACCAATTCATTGAAACAAATGAGTGAAAAAATTGCTCATTCGTCCTGAACTGTCAACCAAGGTTCTCAAAGTTGAGAAAAGATTAAAACAAATAGGCATTAAGAAGAAAAATCAGTTATTATACTTGAGATTTAGATTCAAAATATTTCAGTATTTTGCAGACATTCAATATATTTCTCTACCTATAAAACTTATGGTTTTCTGTCCCGACAGTGTATACTTTACTATAAGTTCGGAAACAATACTGTTGATTATTATAATGATGATAATCATGATGGTGTATTATTCAGATGTTTCCAAATTTTCTCTACATAAATCTCTCTTGTTAACAGAAGTTGAAAAACTATACTGCTGCTCAAATAAAACGTTTTCATTTAGTTTTGCATAATATTGAAAATAGCACACAAGTCTGTAAATGACTGTATTTTTATTTTTTTACTTTTTAATTTTAAATCCAAATTGCCAACATGTAGTATAACACCCAGCGTTCATCCCATCAAGGACCCTCCTCAGTGCCCGTCACCCAGTTACCCCATACCCCCATCTACCTCCCCTTCCACAACCTTTTGCTTCTTTCCCAGAGTTAGGAGTCTCATGGTTTGCCTCCCTCTCTAATTTTTCCCACTCAGTTACCTTCCTTTCGCTTACAATCCCTTTCACTATTTCTTATATTTCACATATGAGTGAAACCATATATGTTTGTCCTTCTCCAATTAAGTTATTTCACTCAGCATAATACCCTCCAGTTCCATCCATGTTGAAGCAAATAGTGGGTACTCATCTCTTCTGATGGCTGACTAATATTCCATTGTATATATAGACCACATCTTCTTATCCATCCCTGTCAAAGGACACCGAGGCTCCTTCCACAGTTTGGCTATTGTGCACATTGCTGCTATGAACATTGAGGTGCAGGTGTCCCTACACTGCACCAGCACATCAGTATCTTTGGGGTAAATCTCCGGTAGTGCAATTGCTGGGTCATAGGGCAGGTCTATTTTTAACTATTTGAGGAACCTCCACACAGTTTTCCAGAGTGGCTGCACCAGTTCACATTCCCACCAACAGTGCAAGAGGGTTCGCCTTTCCCCACACCCTCTCTAACATTTGTTGTTTCCTGTTTTGTTAATTTTCCCCATTCTCACTGGTGTGAGGTGGTATCTCATTGTGGTTTTGACTTGTATTTCCCTGATGGCAAGTGACGCAGAACATTTTCTCATGTGCTTGTTGGCCATGTCTATGTCTTCTTTGGTGAAATGTCTGTTCATGTCTTCTGCCCATTTAACGATTGGATTTTTTGTTTCTTTGCTGTTGAGTTTGATAAGTTTTTTATAGATCCTGGATACTAGCCCTTTATCTGATATGTCACTTGTCACATATCTTCTCCCATTCTGTAGTTGTGTTTTTCTAGTTTAATTCTTCTGCAAACAGATGTCCAATTTTTCCAACACCATTTATTGAAGATACTGTCCTTTTTCTAGTGGATATTCTTTCCTGCTTTGTCAAATATTAGTTGACCATAGACTGGAGTGCCCATTTCTGAGTTCTCTATCCTGTTCCAGTGATCTATGTGTCTGTTCTTGTGCCAGTAGTATGCTGTCTTGACGATCACAGCTATGTAATACAACTTGAAATCTGGCATTGTGATGCCCCCAGGATTGGTTTTCTTTTCCAATATTCCTCTGGCTATTCAGGGTCTTTTTTGATTCCACCTAAATCTTAAGATTATTTGTTCCAACTCTGTGAAGAAAGTCCATGGTATTTTGATAGGGATTGCATTGAATGTGTAAATTGCCCTGGGTAGCATAGACATTTTCATGATATTAATTCTTGGAATGTTTTTCCATCTCTTTGTGTCTTCCTCAATTTCTTTCAGAAGTGTTCTGTAGTTTTTAGGTATAGATCCTTTACCTCTTCAGTTAGGTTTATTCCTAGGTATCTTATGGTTTTGGTGCAATTGTAAATGTGATTGATTCCTTAATTTCTTTTTCTTCAGTCTCATTGTTAGTGTATAGAAATGCCACTGGTTTCTGGTGTATTGATTTTGTATCCTGCCACATTGCTGAATTGCTGTATGAGTTCTAGCAATCTTGAGGTGGAGTCTTTGGGTTTTCTATATACAGTATCATGTCATCTGTGAAGAAGAGTTTGACTTCTTCTTTGCCAATTTGAATGCCTTTTATTTATTTTTGTTGTCTGATTGCTGATGCTAGGACTTCTAGTACTCTGTTGAATAGCAATGGTGAGAGTGGACATCCCTGTCATGTTCCTGATCTTAGGGGAAAGGCTCTCAGAATTTTTTTTTAATTTTTAAAGTAATATCTGCACCCAATTTGGGGCTCGAACTTAGAACCCTGAGATGAACAGCCACATGCTCTACCTACTAAGCCAGCCAGGCACCCTTGTTATTTTTTATTTTTATTTTTATTTTTGAAACTTGGTTTTTTGCTGTTATATCAAACCTGAATACAATAGAAAAATAAAAGTTTTAGGGGTGTAGCAAGCAAATGAAGCAGAAACTCCCAAGAAAATCGAGGTAAATGAAATAGCTTCATACTTATGGTACATATTTGATTTTGTGTCATTTTTATAATTTTACTTAAAGCTTTTAACATATCATTTCTGTAATATTAAAAAAATCAAATTTAATTAAATTTAAAAAATTAAAATAGAGACTGGAGTTCTGCTTAGAGGCATTAAACATTGACAGAGAATACTAAGTATTTAATTTACCTATTCTTGTTAGGTTTAATCATTTCCTAATACTCAAATTTCAAGGTTACCAGCCATCAAATCCTTTTCTGTAGCCTTCAGGACTCTGTAACTAGTAATCCAGAATCTTTATTAAAGTATATGTACCATTGTTTGTTATCTGTATTCAATTTCCCTCTATGCAGATTGGAAGAAAAAATATAGCATCATGTAAAAAAATATATATTGTTTTAGTTTTTCAAATGGAGACATGGCAGGCTGAATATTTGAAAAGGAAATGTATTACACAGAAGGATGTTGAGCTGTGTTCTCCAGTGAAGTCTAAAAGTTCGTAGAATTTTATGATTGCTATTCTGCTAGTGCTCTTTGACCTTCACATATAGTTTCATGATCTTTTCATTAACTGCTCATCCTCTTTTATTTTCTTTTGATATGAAAGTTTTTTTAAATTAATGTGAATAAAACACCAGAGGAAATATGCTTCGGTAATAATAATAATAATGAATAAATATAATCTTTATTTTTTAAAAGTGCATTGTTGGTCAACAGCAATAATTATTATTCATTAAATATTTACAACGTGTTGGCCACTTGAATAAACACTTAATATACATCATCTCATTGTCCTTTCCAGAAGAAATATTTCTCATTCTACAGATGGAACTGAGACTGAAATTACAGGTGTTATAGAGTAGGCAATGAAGTTAAGATTTGAATATCAGTTTGCCTGATACAAAAATCCATATTTTGCCAAACAATCCTCACTATATTTTTCTTAGTAATCTTATATTTTGCTATTAATAAACACGTGCAATTGAAGTATATTCATTCATAATGGAAATGATTAGCTTGGTATTATTTTATACAAGAATAAAATTAAAATTGAGAAAATTTAAGTTCTCAAACTTTTAGGTACGTATAGTAACACCAAATTTCTTTTCACTAATTTTAAAAAATAAAATCAATCTTATACTCCAACGTAATTACCATCTTAAAAATATATTGCCAAAGCATTTTTAGCACATACAAAGAAGGAAGATGAAGAGTATAAATTACAGGCACACAGTGATTATCCCAAAATTCTAGTGCTGAAAAAATGAAGCTTAATACCAGTTAAGCTGTCACTAAGTCAGACTTAAAGGAATAGTGAGCTAAAATTCTTATAATTGCTTATAATTTTCAGTTTTGAAAACAATTTCTTGGGCAGATGTTTTTACATTGTCCTAAATGTTTCTGTCTCTATTAAGTGTTGAAAATTTTCTCTGGTTTATACATTAACATATTAATCATTTCCAGTCTTTCAAGATGACTACCTGGTAACATTAACCGACAGATATATAGTGATCACTACATTATTATGAATTCCTTTCACCTGATACACTTGAAAAAATCAAATTAGTCTCTGTTACTTAGTATGGTGCATTATTTAAAAAATGAATTTATCATAAATCGCTGGCCTTGAAAATTAAGTATTAATTGAAATTTAACTATTAGAAAATTATCTCAGAGAAACATCATTTAACATGTAATTCTCTTAAATTTACGACATTATGAATGAAATACTGGGCCAAAGCTTGTTTATGCCAATGGCATAAGTTACTGTCATTTCTATTTCTAAAAGCAGTGAATTCTTATCAAACCTCCCTTGTCAACTTTTATTTTAAATTATCTTTCAACCAAGTATAAGCTATTTAAGAGTTAATTATCCAATTATGGCTTCTATGTACCTTTATTTTTGTCTGTTTCCACGGGGCTTTTTTTTCTTTGTGGTGATCAAAATTCTAAAGTCTATAGACTATTGGAAAATAAAATTACAGTGATTATTCAGTTTTATTAATTTTACCTAGTTCTAATGAAAAGTTTATGACAGAAATTATTGATAGTTTTGAAACATAAGACTGGAACCTTGTAAATTTAATTTATTCTGGTTATGTATGGGCCAGAATAATAAAGGATTGTGTGGTGATATCCTAAACCAAAAAGGTAGTTAATCCAAAGGAATAAATACTAGTTAATTAAGAAGGAATGATAAATAATCTTAAACCATTCTCTATGCTATGATTTACTCATCACCATTAACTTCAAAACATAATCAATATAAAATGACCTAAACAGTAGAAATCTTGGAGGTATCTTATGTAAATATTTTTATAAAATACACTTTTTCCAAATTAGTTCAAAAATAAAGTGACCTAAATATTTCTAAAGGAAGCAAAAATTAGTTCTGTTGAATCTCCTACTGTTTTGTTTGCTGGGAAAAATTTTTTTTTCAATTTTCTAAAAATAAATAAATTCTACCTATAAATGAAATATCAACACTGGTTATTACTTGAACATTTTATAAGTTTGCTGATTTTCAAGGTTTTTTTTTTAAAGATTTTATTTATGTATTTATTTATTTATTTATTTATTCATTCATTCATTCATGAGAGAGGCAGAGAGAGAAAGGCAGAGACATAGGCAGAGGGAGAAGCAGGCTCCACGCAGGGAGTCTGATGTGGGACTCAATCCCAGTACTCTGGGATCATGCCCTGAGCCAAGGCAGGTGTTCAACCACTAAGCCACCCAGGCATCTTGATTTTCACTTTTAAAACACACACACACACACACACACACACACACACACACATCCCAATAAACTCCACCCCTCCAGTCTCAACTTAAAGTCTTAAATCCCTACTTTTCTTACACCACATCTGTTTTATCATGAAATCCTATTGACTGTAATTTCAAAACATATTCAGCTTTTCTTATCACTTCCATCTCATGACTTTGGTTTAAACCATTATCACTTCTTGCCTACATGATGGCACTATTTTTAAAAATAGTTTTCCTGTTTTCAGTTTTAAATCTAAGGGGCTTGGAACTCACCACTCTATCCTAACAGGTGAAAGCTAAACACACCAAAAAATCAACAAGTCTTCTTGGATTTGTAAGAGAGGGGAGGACCCAGGGAAAAACATGGCCTCAATTGGACTCCTTAGTATTTATTCAAAGAAGTTGAAAGCTTATGTACACACAAAACCCTGTACAAGTCTATTTCCAACAGCTTTATTCATAGTTGCCAATGCTTGGTAAGAACCAAGATGTCCTTCAGTAGGTGAATTTATAAACTGCAGTACATCCAGGAAATGGGATATTATTTAGTGCTAAAAAAAATGATCAAGCCAGGGATCCCTGGGTGGCACAGCGGTTTGGTGCCTGCCTTTGGCCCAGGGCGCGATCCTGGAGACCCTGGATCAAGTCCCACGTCGGGCTCCCGGAGCATGGAGCCTGCTTCTCCCTCTGCCTGTGTCTCTGCCTCTCTCTCTCTGTGACTATCATAAATAAATAAATAAATAAATAAATAAATAATATAATAAATAAATAAATATTTAAAAAAAAGAAATGATCAAGCCATAAAAAGAAACGGAAGAACCTTAAATTCATATTTTAAGGGAAATACTCATTCTTAAAAGGCTATATACTGCATGATTCTAACAATATGACATATATTTTTAAAGACTTTATTTGAGAAAGAGAGAGAGCATGAGTGGGGAAAGGCAGAGAGAGAGAGGGAGAAGTAGATTCTGCTGAGCAGGGAGTCCACTGTAGAGCTAAATCTAAGACCCAGGGATTATGACCAGAGCCAAAGGTAAACAATTGAATGAGCCACTCAGGTGCCCCAGTGACTTTTTGAAAAAGGCAACAATGGAGATTATAAAAAGATCAGTGGGTATCAGTTTAATGGGAAAAACTAATTTCCTATACTTACAGAGAAGCAAAAATATTATGACTTCTTTACTTATCATGAACCTAAGGTTTCGAAGCTTCATTCATGCTAAAAATGAAAAATATATCTAGCAACCCAAGGTAGTTCTGTTATTTATGGAGGATTTAAACTTTTTGAAGAATTGTTTAATTCAGGTTTCTTCTCACGATTTTCTGCCTTCTCCTCCTCTTCTTCCCCAGTGTGATCTACATTTTGTATAGGGCTAAGAATGCTGCAGTGAGTGTTAAATCTAACCCTATGATAAGAACCTGATGAGTCAGCAGGTATTTGGTGGTCTACAGTCCATGTTAGTAGGATTCAAACGTACAAATTTCACTGCACTCTTGGCATTTGTATGTCCTATCATGGCTATTGACCACCAGATTGTTAACCTCTGGATCCCCACACAAACTTAATATCTTTTGTGAGTTTTCCCTCAAAGGGAACACAGAACTTTAACTCTGTTGTGCTCTAGTCTTTCAGCCAATGGAAACGTAGTTCCTTTGGGGTAAAAATTAGCTAGTACACATATGTAATCTTCAACTCCTTTATTATGTAAACTATTTATTTTTACTATATTGGGCTATGATTTATAGAATGCTCAAACATCATTTTTTCTAAAAAGCCCAGTTTCTGCATTTTTAAGTCCTGATGTTCAAAACTTTTAGTCATTTGTATGAGTTTAAAAATGTGTCTATTAAGGAAAAAGGTGAGGACTAATTTAATTATCATCTAAACATTGTATCCAAGCTGAGTAACTTTAAAACTGTTTAATAGAAACTATCAGAATCCCACACACAACATGGAATTTTAACTTCATGATAAAAATTAAATGATTTTGCTAAACACTATTTGTTAATTTAAGAAATAATCAGTATGCAGCTACTACATACAACAGTGTTAGTCAATAAAGTACTGCCTTCGTCAGAATTGCATTCTAGCCAAGAAAGACAAAATAAACAAGATAAATAAAAACATGTAGGGTAACAGCTAATAAATAATGAAGAGCAGCAGAGAGGATAGGGAGGGTTTTTATTCTTGGTGGGGGTATTTAGGTGAAGATATATCTGGTCACATATTTAGATAAAAGAGGGTTTTCTAATTATTCAGGGTTATGGAATTTTAAACTAACAATAAAAAAAGACCTGTGAAAAATTACCTAGGATAACAAAATTTAAATACAATAAATTTTGAATTCATGATATCTGCCTCCAGTCTTCTACACAGTTTCAAGGAGAGGAATGCTAGAGTTCTTACCTTCTTTGGTATGAGAGAAGATAGACAAGGAGAGGATGAGGACAGTGGAGAACCAACCACAGGACCAGGTAATTTAATCCAGACTGAAAAATGGCATCTGGTTGCTCCAAAGCATGGGCCACAGGGGAGATTCAGCAGGCAAAGCCAGAGCAGCTGGTTTTAATAGGCTACTTAGTCCATTCCGTCAGCCTCACAGTGATACATCCCTGAAGGTTATGCTCTAGATCTCTTTGGACCCATCATGCTGTGCTATGTTGAAGCTTTACTGGACTTATGTTAAAGCAATAGATATATTTTCATTTACAGCAATATGGAGAATTTACTAGAAAAAAAGAGAATTTATTCAGGTTAAACTATTGTATGTGTGTATATATACATACATATATGTATACATATATACACACACAGACTCCATATATACACATACACTTACACACACTATACATGAACATATATGTATTTGTGTGTGTGTATGATCTGCAATGACACAGCAAGATCTAATCACAAGAAACAAAAATATTTCTAGTCCTGCTGATGAGTCAGTAGATGAAGTATCAAGAAGTAATTCTTTAAGTATTTTTTAACTATCCATAATTATACATCACAAATCTACATATGCTTCTTTGGCCCTGTACTCTAAATTTTGATTCTTCTCCTGATTTTCAATTCAAGGAGAAAAATGCAAAATGACTTGGGGTGGAAATGGCAAAAAAAACAACCAAAAGGGAATTATTCTTCTCCTTCAAATTTGTATAAAATTTAAAACTAGAATGTTTAAGATTACCTAGTCTAAATCTATTAAAAAGTAGATCTTTGGTCCCTGGAAAAAGAACGAGAAATCATAGAGGTCCTAAGGTTATGAAGCAAAATACTGGCATTTGATGTGAGAAACAAAGGCAGAAGAAAAATTAGTAAATTTCCTTACTACCTATAGCTCATTGACATATCCTTGAAACAGGCAGAGTGACATTCCTCTAGGGACTCAACTGCCTCGAGGTTATTAGTTTGCTAAGGGCAAAAAGCAATCTTAGCCTGACCCCCAGGACCCTGTAAGTCTATTTTAACATATAAAAAATTCCTTTAGAAATTTCCTTTATCTCTAACCACACTCCCAAGGTATATCCTGGCAATCATCCCCCAAGCATATGGTCCACTGATATAAAAGGGTCTCATGACTAAGGTTTTATTATACACTAATAAATGACCTTTTCCCAACAATAGCTAGCCCCCTCAAGGTCCTGAAAACCTTCCTTCCAAAATTCTGTAGGGACTTATGCTATCGCTAACCCCTGCCCAATCTGGACATATGTAATGGGCCACTCTTCATGACCCCGATGCAGCTCTTTCTGCCCATGGGTCCTGTCCCTGTGCTTTAATAAAATCACCTTTTTTGCACTAAAGACATCTCAAGAATTCTTTCTTGGCTGTTGGCTTCAAACCCTAATGTCTTTTCCAACATCAGTATTCAGACCAGGATCCACATTTCCTGATTCCAAGACAAGTTCTCTTACATCATACTAACTATTTAAAAAATAGAATTTAGAATGTTACCTTCTTTACAAGCAAAATACAGTAATTGAGCTAATAATTATAATTTCTCTTAGCTTTAAAAAGAAATAACTCAATGAGAGATGACCCCTCTTTTCATATAATAGGAAGACCAGCAACACAATTTTCAGGACCCAGAGCAAAATGAAAATGTAGAGCCCTTTGTTAAAAAAATATTAAGACTTTCAAGATGGTGAAAGCAGAGAATGAAACTAAGCATAAATCCATTGTAAGCTCAGAGTTCTGTGGAATAACACAATTTATATGCTCTTGAGGCTGGTCCTGTATATCAATATTGAGGAAGGCATCAGAAAGAGGCAAGCATATATTTGATGAAAGATGGTCAACAGTCTGAAGATTGAGAGGGGGCACCAATCAGACTTGGTAATTGGACAAATACATTTTATGCATGTTATCTTTTTTCTCAAAACCAATGAATCAATGTCCTCCAGCCTCACCAGTCCCTCTGAGGATTTGGTGAGGAGGCCTGTTAATCTCTTTCTCAGGAGGAACCAATGAGTCTATACTTCTCTTCATCCACTATCATCCAGTAGGAAAAAAATACACAGAACTTAACTCATGGTGGCCTGGGAGCAGTGTTAAGAGACAAGTGTAGGTAGTTGTCAATTTCTACTCTGTCCACTATATTCATTACACAGTATTACAAAAATGTAATTTCTGGACAGGAAGGCACATAATTCAGGCCATGCAGGTAATCCATGGAATAATAAAAATATTTTTATTCATTTTGCTTATTTAGGGATTATAGAAAGTTGGAAAAAGTAAGCATTAAAAAGGTAAACACCAATACTAAAACAGTATGCTATTCAAGAAAAAATTTCCTTAAACTACTTACATTTTCTATAATTTTATTATTTTATATACATAGTCCCTTAAGGTATAACCATTGGATAAATAAAGGGAAGTGCTATTATAATAAGAATGACTTGACACGTTACCACTCTTGATGCCATAGCTCTGCTAAGATTTCCCTTACAGATTTTTTTTTTCATTACTTTTTTTTGGACTCTTTCTTTTTGATCATTTTACATAGGGAAATCTGGTATATCTGTCCCAGGAAGTCATCCATTATGAAATGTAAATATTAATGTGCTTTATGAGAGTTAAAATAAACAATAAGAGATTTAGCAGCCATTATCTTGGCTTTTACACACAAGACGATTAAGAAACTAGAAGGAAATTTAAAAGGAACTGAAAATATTGTGCCTAGAAAAAGCTCAATAACAAATTTTCTAAGCACCTGTCTAAAGAACTTGGCTTCTGTAAGTATAATAATAAAGTAGATCCAGAAACTTAATTATCATTAAAATAATTCAGAGTGTGAATTCTCTAAAGACTGAAACTTACATTTTTGATATGCAGAACATTGTTATCATCTGACAAAAGTTATGCTCTCCACATACAAATTAGCATATCCTCATAAATACTAAAACTCTTTATGTCAAAGACCAGTCCATGGCCCAGAACACAAACCGTCAACTTTCTTTTCAATAGATCACTAAAATAACCTATTGCTCTAGTTTAGCTAAATTCATTAGACCTTATTATTAAAGAAGAATACATCTTGATAGAATCTTTGCAGTTTCAGAAAAGAAAATGTTAGCAGAGCATATAAGGTTTTGGAATCTGGGCTCTGGTGGTTTAATAGTATTAGATAGGAGAGACTGGGAAAGTATGTTTTCAGGACTTCGTAATCTGGGCTCAAGCGAACTATTTGGATGTAATTGTTTGTGACATAATAATTTAGAATTGGTCGGTTGGTAAAGTGAGTATTAATATATAAGCAGTTATCTGAGTAGATGAGTAATCTATTGTGCTAATGAAAGGCATATTTACCCAGATGAATAAACTGGAAGTACAGTTTGACTTTTCTAATAGTGCTAAGATAACTGAATTACATGAATAATTTAGTCTTCAAAATAGTTTTAAGTGTTAAAGTATCATTTTCATATGTTAAAAACAGCTTCCATTAATAGAATGTGCATATTAATTATTTAACTCATTAATGAATTAATAAGATGGTGACTCTACAGCATTTAAAGAACCAAAATATATAGTCCATTATGAAAGGCATTTTTTAAAAAAGGACATTATAAAAAGGTTGCAACATTAAATACAAACCTAGTTAATGTTTATAGGCCCAGAAGTTATCTTTTCTACCAAAAAGAAATTTATCAGCAGATATGCAACTTCCTAGTGACTGGGCTCTAATAAAAGAGCAAATAGTGGGTAACTTCTCTTAATGAAATAAATACATTTTAGGTGTTCTTGGAACTGTCATAATATGAGCACTTGGGTGGCTTAGTCTCTTAAGTACCTGCCTTCAGCTTGGATTATGATCCCTGCATCAGGCTTGCTGCTCAGTGGGGAGTTTGCTTCTCTCTCAACTCCTCACCCCACTCGTGTTCTCTCTCTCTCTCCACACTCTCTCTTTCTCAAATATATAAATACAATCTTTAAAAAACTGCCATAATACATATTTTTAATTTTCATGGGTATTTGTAGTTTTTCTTTAAAGTTTCTCCATTTTGATCAGAAATAATCTTAAGTGGCACTCAAATTTAACAAGAAGGCTGGTCACATTTTGGTTTGTTTTGAATGTCTACAACTAAAATGATTAACTATGTAAACCTCCTTGAATGCAAACTGTTAAGACCATAGAATTCATTTCTATCCTGAGCTTCTATTAAGAAATACAGTATTAGACTTTTTAAAAACCTCAATCATTACACCTGCAGTACTTGTTGATTTTGAAGAATTTCTGTATATTCAAGGTGTTCAAGACATACTGAGGTTTTTGGCTTGCCAGTAAAGTGTCCAACGACTTTTAGGTATACAACAGGTTAGCAGGCCAGTTTTCTGTCTGTTTTTCTTTTTCTTTTTTTTTAAGATTTTATTTAATTATTCATGAGAAACAGAGACAGGCAGAGACATAGGCAGAGGGAGAGGAAGGCTCCCTGAGGGGTGCTCAATTAAGGACTCAATCCCTGGACCCCAAGATCATGACCTGAGTCAAAGGTGGATGCTCAACTCAACCATTGAGCCACCCAGGTACCCATCCTGTTTTTGTTTCAATTATATTGCCTTTGCAAATCAAAATACAACTTATTATTTAAAGAAGGGTTTTCAGTTCTGATTCAATAGATTTATTCTGAAATAGGACAAAGAGTATATCTTGGTAGTATAATTGATACTGGTTAAATAAGGGGAAGGGACAGATTTTTTTTTAAAGATTTTATTTATTTATTCATGAGAGACACAGGCAGAGTGTGGACCAGGCTCCACGCAGGGAGCCCAACATGGGACTCCATCCCGGGTCTCCAGGATCACGGCCCGGAGAAGGTGGTGCTAAACCGCTGAGCCCGCCGGGGCTGCCTGGGACCAATTCTTATTGACTGTATGCAGACAACTACATTGCCATAAAAACTAAGGATATAATTATAATAAAATATAAACAAAAATATTTGTTTCCGAAATCTGAAATCAAACACAGTGGGTCATGAGCAAAGGAATGATAGACTCAGTGGTTGCAAAACAAATATTCCTATACCTTCTAATTGTTCTACCAATACTGGTGTTTTTGTTTTTCCTCCTTCTAGAGCCAAACAATTTTTTGCAGAAAAAAAGCCAGAATGTTAAAGGGCAAATTCAATGTGATTGACTCAATTGTACAAGAAAATCAGGAAGTTAACTTAATGATTAACTTCCCATTGAAGCTGAAGTTGAACTTGAATATTTCTTTTAACTGCCTGAGGGTATAGAGCTTTGTAAAAGATTGGATTTGTAACCAGCTGTGAGTTTTCAAGACAATGTTTAGGCTAAATGAATTAGCAAATACCTTCAGCCAGACAGGTTAATGTATGTGTCTAGGAAGACTGCAGCATGTTTAATACATCGTTTTTTTTTTTTCCCTCTACTACATTTTGTTTGTTTCATTGTATCTGACTTCTTTTTGGAAGAAAAAAAAGTGCATTTCTGAACTAGATACAATGGCTCAGTAGAATTTTTGATAATATATGACTTAAATACACCCTATAAGTCTCAAATCTAAATATGAGATAATGCCCATAATTTCTGTAAAATGTTAGTTCTCAGACTATTCCAATGCTTAAGGTCAAATTAACTACATATGTTTAGGTGATTTTTATATGACCCTATACAAGGTAGACTTAGTAGCTATATTTAGTAAAGCATAGCCATTGATTTTCCAAAGCCATGATAACCTATTTCTCAAGTTAATGATATTTTACATCTTCCCCCTAGCCATTTATTTGGTCTGCACAGATTGACAGAATTTTAGGACTAAAACTACTTTATAAATCATAAAACCCAAAGCCTTTCATCTACATATGAGGAAATAAGACCCAAGGGTTTACATGACTCATTCAAGGTTCTTAGTTAGTGTGTAGAAACTTGAGCCTGTGACTCCAGGCTCTTAATCCAATATTCTTACCACTGTTTCATTCTGCTGTAATGGAAAGATTAAATTAAAAACTTTTGCTCAGGTACATTCATAAAGAGTATCTTGACATCACAAATATTCAATTTAATATCATTTTATGCATTTGATTAAGCAATTAAATGAAAGTTGACTTTTTTTTTTCACATTATCCAATATTATAGGTGCTAGTCACCGGTAGCAACTGAGCACTTGAAATGTGTCCTGCTTAAGCAAAGATATGCCATTAAGCGTAAAATACACACTGGAATTTTAAGGCTTAAGATAAAGAAAATAATATAAACAAACTCATTAATAATTCTAGATTCTTTATTTAAGTAATATTTTGGGTATATGGGCTTAAATACAACATATTAAAATTAATTTCATCTGTTTCTATTCTAATTTGCCTACTAGAACTTTTAAAATTATATATGAGGCTCCTATTATTTATCTGTTGGGCAGTGCTGCTTTGTCGAACAGATAAATTTTGAGACCAAATTGATGAATTTAATTTTGTTGACATCTGAAAATTATACCTTTATATTCAACTAATTAAAATTTCTATTTAAATAACTTTTTTGGCAGGATGATCCATTAGTAACCATTTTTTTAAAGATTTTTTATTTTATTTTATTTATTCAGAGAGAGGAAGAGAGAGAGGCAGAGACACAGGCAGAGGGAGAAGCAGGCTCCAGGCAGGGAGCCCGATGTGGGACTCAATCCCAGGTCCCCAGGATCATCCCTGGGCTGCAGGCAGCACTTAACCGCTGCACCACCGGGGCTGCCCCCATTAGTAACCATTTTTAAAAACAGTTTTATCTGAAATGAATGACTTTATAAAGCACTAATATTTACACTGGCATTTAACTATGTTCACCTTCAGTCCCTTATATTTTGTTATTTTTACATGTATGCATTAAGTCTTGGTGTAGCTATTGCAATTCACATCCCTCAAGAGAAAGGTCCAACAATCATTTGTTTGTGGCTCACATTACTCATATAAGAGGCCACAGGCAGTAGATAATTAAATATTAACACCATGAGCTGCTGTAAACAGAATGCAGAGAAGCTAGTTGCGGATAATACTAAATAAATATCAATACATTCTGACTCAGTCCAGTAAGAGAAACAGATTTTGGCTCAGTCCAGTAAGAGAAACAGATTTTGGCTCCAAATATAATCTAGATGTTACTCTTTTTAGTTAAATAGAGTAGAATGAAATCGCTCCCCATTATGGTAGTAAGAACAGAAAAAAGGAGATTAATATAACCTACAGATGTTGAATAGAAATATATAAGCATCCATGGATACAGAGGCTACTTGGTAGGACTGTGAGGCAATTTCCCCTTGGTCTCTCAGTTTCTGCACTATCTGTTTCTAATTCTTTCAAGACCGTTTTTATAATATACAGTTCGGAAGACACTGACTGTTTTCCCTCTAGAGTAAAGAGCATGCAACCCTACTGCTTATTACAGTCAAGTTCCCTAAGACTGTGGTTACTCTCCTCCAAGTGCAGGTATTACTTGGTCTTCTTAGTGTTTCCTTGCCAGAATTGGCACTTGGGGCATTGCCCAATGGAAGTTGATACACTGGCCAAAGACATTGCTGTAATAAATTCCTTTGCTTCTGACTTGATAGTTTAATGTTTTTGTTTTTTAGAAACTATGAAACTCTTTGGTAAGATTAGGTTGTTAGCTTGCAAACTGAGTAAATTCTCAGACTTCCACAGTTCTTGTCAGGGAGGTAGTATATACACAATCTTATTTTGCTTTTTTAAAATACTGAAGAACTTAAGACAGCACACATGTGCTTAAAATAAATTGTGTAATTTAACAAAGACTCAATAATTTTCCAAAGATTATGAAGATCTTTTAGAGGAAGACAGTATCCCAGCATATGAATAATAACAAAAAAGAATTTCCTCAGAACTGAACAATATAACAAGAAAAATTCAGATAATAACTAAATAGAGATCTCTCCTTTAACAAAACTGGCAAAAAGATATCTCCAAATCCCTCCCAAATAAAGTACTTAAAATTCATATCAATCTTTAACTCTGATATTTTTATTCTACAGTCAAATAAGTATGTAACATTTATCTCTATATTATATAACAAATTTAAGTATATATTAAATAAAACATGCATACTTATATATTAAGCTATATGTAAATATATAAAAAACACATATACTTATATATTAAACTATGTAATAAATATAAATGAATAGCTTTATGTATGAATAAATATGAATTCTGTAATTCAAATAGGTAGTTCTGTTATATCTGTTACAGTTTTTAAGTCCTGAGGTAAAGAATTTTTTGCAATATGCTTAAACAGAGATATGTGAATCATGTGGACTTCAAACATCATAGTCAAGATTCTGATGCATAAAATAGGCAAAACATTTAAGTAACACTTTTTTTATCGATGAGACAATGTCTTCGGCCATGTATACCATATCTCAGTAGTATGAAATGACAATAAGCAAAATATGTCTGTGTTGGTCATGGTAAGTATTATTAATTACTATAAAAAAACAGCTCCAGCATCTCAGTAATTTAATGTAGTCAGAGATTATTTTTCACTCACTCTGGAGTTCAGTGGCAGTTGGCTTGGCCTTTGGGCGACTGCTTCACAGATAATTTAAAAAATAAGGCTCCTCCCTTAAGTGGCTTTCAAAGACCTTGGGATAATCACTAGATACTTGCATTCTGCCAGAAAATGAAGATGCTGAGATAATTTGAGAGACTATGTGAGAAGCCTGGGTGGCTCAGCAGTTTAGTGCCTCTTTTAGCCCAGGGCGTGATCCTGGCGACCCAGGATTGAGTCCCACATCGGGCTCCCTGCATGGAGCCTGCTTCTCCCTCTGCCTGTGCCTCTGCCTCTCTCTCTCTCTCTCTCTCTCTCTCTCTCTCTCATGAATAAATAAATAAAATCTTTAAAAGAAAAAAAAAAGATGTATTGAAACCAGAAAGTTATGTATAGTTCCAAAAACAAAACTCTTAAAATAATGCCACAAAGGAGGTTTCTTTTGTTTTGGTTTTGTTTAAGAGCTATGATCAGTTCTTTTTTTCTTTTTTTTTTATTGGTGTTCAATTTGCCAACATTTAGCATAACACCCAGTGCTCATCCTGCCAAGTGCCCCCCTCAGTGCCTATCACCCAGTCACCCCAACCCCCCGCCCAACTCCTCTTCCACTACCCCTTGTTCATTTCCCAGAGTTAGGTGTCTCTCATGTTTTGTATGACCAGTTCTTCTTATTTTTTAAAGATTTTATTTATTTATTTATTCATGACAGACACAGAAAGTGAGAGGCAGAGGGAGAAGCAGGCTCCCTACAGGGAACCCAATGTGGAACTCGATCCCGGGACTCCAGGATCATGCTTTGGGCCGAAAGCAGGTGCTAAACCACTGAGCCACCCAGGCATTCCATTAGCTCTTATTATTATTTTTTCCATTAGCTCTTATTTTAAAGTCTTCTGAGATCAAAGGAGTTTCATCTATATTTATTCATTTGTTGTCAAAATATACTCATATTTGAACAATTTTTAGAAAGCAAATATTTCAAGCATTGTAGCAATTCTCAGATATACAAACTGATTTAAAAAATCAGTACTCTGTGGTTTTATTTTGTTTTGATTTATCTCTGAAGAAAACAAACTATTTTACATTAGGAATAGCATATCTCTAGAGAAATCACTTAATAACTACCTTTGCAATTATTTATGATACAAGTATAAACCCACATTCTACAAAATAATTTTTTTTAATTTTTTTTTGTTTATTTATGATAGTCACAGAGAGAGAGAGAAAGGCAGAGACACAGGCAGAGGGAGAAGCAGGCTCCATGCACCGGGAGCCCGACGTGGGATTCGATCCCGGATCTCCAGGATCGCGCCCTGGGCCAAAGGCAGGCGCCAAACCACTGTGCCACCCAGGGATACCTACAAAATAAATTTTAATAGAATTTGTATTCATAGCATTCATTTATTGTATGTAGCAATGTGAAATTTAGAAGTAACATTTTAACAGGCAGATGAAGAAAAGTGTTTATGATGGAGAGAAATGTAGGAGACAAGAAATTCATGACTAAGAGCAAACCAGGAAGTGGTAATTTATATAATCCTGTACAAACCAGTAAGTGTCAGCAGACCTCTAAACAGTGAGCAATTAACATGTGCAAGGTAATTTTAATATTTTTTCCATGTTTTCTTCTCTGATAATAAATTTGCATTGTTTTAATAATGACTAAATATTGATTCAATATACAGAAGACAAGGAAGCTGAAATATTTCATTATTTTTATTTGAAGATAATACTAAATTACAACTTGGAAACTGTCTATGGTCCAGAGGGAGTCACTGCTTCACTGCTTTTGGGTTTCACTGATAGTCAAAAGAAATTAAACATCAGATGTAGCTTTATAAAAACTAACAAATAATTGGACTTATTTCAGGAATAAGCTATTGAAAGCAGTATTAAGACTAGATTTTGAAATCTTAAAAAATGTTATGCCTAGGAATTGATGCATACGTATATTGAAGTTATAGGAATATGTCTGGATATTAACTATGCCCAATATAATAAATATATCCTTATTAGTTTTTATAACTCTGCCCAAGCAGAAATCAGAGCAAAAGTCAATGCTCATTCTCAAAACCAAAACTAAGTACAAGGTTAGTTTGTTTTGGAGAAGTAAATCACTGGATTAAAAAATACGAAGGTACTTCTGTATAGGACTTTTTGTATGAAAACAAATATTCTGTATTAACCAAGAGAGCACTAACATCCTCCTCAACTTGAATAACTTTAGACTAGGTTTCTTCCTGACTATTCCTCTGATCTCTCTTTTTTTACTTTAGAAAACTTGTCATTGAAAATTATTCCTGTGCCTCATGAGATGTAAGTCTTCTACAACCTAAGGATGTCTTTCTCAAGAACCTGGAAGTCATCTCTTTGAAATGTAATCCAAAAAGATAGGGTCCCTACTTCCAGTCTCTGTGGGAGGGTAGGACCCTAACCTTGTTAAGCTAATTAGCAAAAACAGAGCCTCATCACAGAAACCAACTTCCATCCCTAGTGTATTCCAGTACTTTTATATTAGCTCACCCCATCCATTAAAAATCCCCTTGCCTTTTATTTCAGTGGAATTGAGTTCACTCACTCTTCCTTATTGCAATAATCTTGAATAAAGCCTTCCTTGCCTTTTTAACTCTTGTGCAATTTTTTTCTTTGACAGTTCAAATCCTCAAAAATAGTTCAGTATTAATGCATTATTCCCAAATGCCCTTTCTGTTGTTTATGCCCCCAGAATTGGTTTCTGGGATGAAGACCTATGTCAGGTTCACTGCTCAGTCTCCTTTTCCCTCTGCCCCTCCACTCCTGCTTCTGGTCTCTATTGCTCTCTCTTAAATGATTAATTAACTACATCTTTTAAAAATTGTTGTTTTCTAAAAAACTTGGGAAAGGTAAAATAGATAACATAAGGCAACAACTATAGTTATGTTTTCAATATATTCTAAGAAATTATTGAGGATAACTTTAGATAGCTGCCTTACTATGTGTATGAAATTTGAGAATCCTATGCTACAAATAGTATCATTAAACCCTTACTTTTAACACCACTATTGGCAAAAATCTCTAGGTAATGTTGAAATTATGTATTAACAATAAGAAACTAAAATTCCAAAAACACAGTACTTGAGAAGTACAATTTTACTTAAGCAATAGAATTGCATTTAAGTGAAAAAGAAAAGATACAGATTTACATAGTATTACTAACTAAATCTCAAGATAAGAAAAAGTATAAATGACACAGCTGATTGTTTAAAATAGAGATAAAGCTAACAATGTCTGAAGAACCATCCAGAATGCAATTTGTTGGAGAAGAGCCCAGAGCCACCTGATAGGACAGATGTAATTGAATAATCCTTTCTCTAGTTTTTTTATAAACCATTATTTTGAACAAGTCTAAGCAAGTTTTCTCCCCCATAACTTTCTAAGTTTCTAGAAACATTGTGAGATAAAAGAGTAATAAAAAGTAAAGGTGTTAGTAAATTAGCCATTGACTTTGCTTAATTATAAAGGATTCCAAAAAGAAAAGGATATAAAATAACCATAAAGTCAATATCTACTTAATTAGAAAATGCTAAAGGGGTTTTTAACTCTTTGTATATAGTATTTGCTCTGGTTTTCACATGATGAAAATAGTAATAGTTCCTTGTTCTGGGCCACCAGTGTTTGACTAACAAAGGGAGCGGTTTTAGGATGGCAGTAAAGAGGTAAAGAATAAGTAAGCTATTAACAGTCATTCTCTGGAACAAACATCATTCTAGGCAAATTCAACCTAAATCAGAAAAATGTGCAACCAAAGGGAAAGGCAAGAAAACATACATGTCAAAACACAGAACTCTGACATTACAGACTAAGCAGAATGAATGAATTACTACTATAAACAGTGATGTGATAGATCTCATAAGCATAATGCTGAGACAAAAGAAACTCAAAAGTACATTTGTTCTAAACAGATATGGAGTCATATTGTCAGCAAAAATATGCACAAGAATATCAGAGCAGCACAATTTATAAGAGCCCAAACCTGTAATCAACCAAATGTCCATCAATATTAGAATGGATAAACCAATTGTGCTATCCATGCAGTGAACTACCATACAATAAAGGGAATGAATAAACTGCAGCTACATACATGATATCAATTGGGTGAAGCCAGATACAAATGAGTATATACTTCATGATTCTATTTATATACAGTTTATAAAGGGCAAAATTATTCTAACATGAAAGAAATTGGGACAGTAGTTACCTTTATAAGAGAATGACCTAAATTGTACAAGAGGAAACTTCTGTATTTGTTAATATTTTCTTCTTTCTTGGTCTCAGTGAGGTTACTTGAGTGGTTTATTTTGTGAAAATTTGTTGAATCAAACTCTAATGATGTGTACACTTTTATGTTTATTTTTTCAACTTTAATTTCACTTTTTTGTACACTTTAAATATATAGTGCTTTTATTTAGCATAATTTTAGAATAATCTTAACTTGTAAGGAAATGTCTTTTCACAAAGCCAACTATGTAGGGGATCCCTGAGTGGCTTAGCGGTTTAGCACCTGCCTTTGGCCCAGGGCACGATCCTGGAGTCCCAGGATCGAGTCCTGCGTCAGGCTCCCGGCATGGAGCCTGCTTCTCCCTCTGCCTGTGTCTCTGCCTCTCTCTCTCTGTCTACATCTATCATGAATAAATAAATTAATCTTAAAAAAAAAAGCCCACGATGTGTTACAAAATGGGTTTAAAAATAGAAATTAATTCAACTTTTATGATTAAAGAAAAATTATTGTTCACTTAGCCTCGAATTTTTTAAAGATAAAGACAAAATTGTAACAAAGCAAAAGTTAGAATTTTACAATTCATCAGAAAAATACTTAAGAAATTTTGAGGTTGTCCCTTTACCTCTATTTAAATGCTATTTTTGAGTATTATATTTAAAGATCCTAATTGTTGATTGCTTATCTTGTGCTATACAGTTTAATAACAATCACAAATATTACCTAATTTCCCTTCACAATATATCTAGGCTATATATTAAATAAAGAGGTGAAGACTATAATTAAATTCTCTTTGATACTGAAACCAGTCTATACATGTACTAGGGGAATACGCACCTTACTCAACATTTTGTCTGCCTCTAGTACTTCCAAGGCACATAACAAGTACTATATATCTACTAAAAGCCAACTAAAATAATGAATGCACTAAATGATTAAATACTTCACAAATTTTTGGAAATCTCTTTACGGGAGTATATAAAATCATAGCATCTCTAGTGTTTCCAAATGAAAGAGTTAAGGGTCTTGGAGGGGGATGATTGTTTATTCTATTGAAATTGCATCATCGATGGCTGATAAGTTTAGAAAGAATTGAGGTTTACCTAGATCTTCTATTTAAGAATCTCGAGATCTCCAAATAATAACCATTCATACTGATTAACTTTAATTTTCATAGCATTTATAGCCTTTATTAGTCTAACCTCACCTTTTTATTGAGCTCACTGAGAGATGAAATGCCACTCACCAGTTTATTTTTCAAGCTAACTGTGTATATAAAATATGATCATGCCTCTATATCTATTGAGAGAGAGGCATTTAAATGGAAGTCAATAGATTAATTTCTCTCTTTTAAAACAAAAGGAGCATTTAAGAAACAAAACAGATCAACACAGGGAAGGGAAATAAAAGAAAAAAAGAAAGGGAAGCAAACCGTACGAGACTTAACTATAGAGAACAAACTGAGGGTTGGTTGCTGGAGCAGAGGTGAGCAGGAGTTGGGTTAAATGAGTAATGGGTATTAAGGAGGGCACTTGTGTTGAGCACTAGGTGCTATATATAAGTGATGAATCTACTAAATTCTATCCCTGAAATACTGCATGTTAACTAGCTAGAATTTAAATAAAAATTTGAAAAAAAGCAATTAATTCACATTGATAAAATATAGTCATGATTATATAAAAAAATAAAATAATAAAACAGATCAAAAGGCTTGTCAAGAAACTTGCTAATAATTTCTTAAACTTGTAGACATGAATAACTCCTGATTTATGTTGAATAAGGAGAATTTGTAGAAAAAATTAAAACAAAAGGAGCATTTCTAGTTTTATAGTGCAAAGACATGGACACAAATGACAACCCAGTGAACATATCTTAAATACTTCACGGTATTTAGAAAATAAAAGCAAGAAATTAATTAATATTTCCTAAAGTCTGATTATTCTAAAGACAAACACTTGCATTTCCAGGAGCATAAGCCACAATTATTTTGCCTTTAAAAAAATGTTAGCTTCAGTAACTTTCGCAAAACACTTGTGAGAAAACGGTGTAAAAAACACATTAGTTATTTGCATTGGAAAATTTGCTAAAACTGCTAAGTTAATTTATTAGTAATGATGGAAATGCCACAGTACTTTCAGACATCATTCTTTTCTCAAAGTATCGTTCAGGTATTTGATGTTACCAGAATCACGGATACCAGGAATTCATGAACACCAGCTGCCAGATGTTTTCATTTGCACTTGAGATCACCTGAGCTTCATGGTAACAGATTTTTAGTAACATATTCTTGAGGAGAACTTTGTTTTGTTTGCAAAACAAAGTTTTGCAGAATCTATTTTCTGAATTTGAACCTGCAAGTGAAGTATTGATGGAATCCTCCATAACTGAACATTTTTTGAATATATACAACGAATAAAAATGTTTCTGGGTTCCTTTATTTTTCTCACAATATTTTGTAAACAAGAAGCCACTGGAATCTACACCTTTAAATAAAGAGATATCTAGTAATGCAACATTATACGCAGGTATACTTTCTTTTTTTTAATAATAAATTTATTTTTTTATTGGTGTTCAAATTGCCAACATACAGAATAACACCCAGTGCTCATCCCGTCAAGTGCCCCCCTCATTGCCCGCCACCCAGTCACCACGCCCCCACCCTCCTCCCCTTCCACCACCCCTAGTTCGTTTCCCAGAGGTAGGAGTCTTCGTGTTCTGTCTCCCTTTCTGATATTTCCTACCCATTTCTACTCCCTTCCCCTCTATTCCCTTTCACTATTATTTATATTCCCCAAATGAATGAGACCATATAATCTTTGTCCTTCTCTGATTGACTTATATCACTCAGCATAATACCCTCCAGTTCCATCCACGTCGAAGCAAATGGTGGGTATTTGTCATTTCTAATGGCTGAGTAATATTCCATTGTATACATAAACCACATCTTCTTTATCCATTCATCTTTCGATGGACACCGAGGCGGCTCCTCCCACAGTTTGGCTATTGTGGACATTGCTGCTAGAAACATCGGGGTGCAGGTGCCCGGCGTTTCATTGCATCTGTATCTTTGGGGTAAATCCCCAGCAGTGCAATTGCTGGGTCATAGGGCAGATCTATTTTTAACTCTTTGAGGAAACTCTACACAGTTTTCCAGAGTGGCTGCACCAGTTCACATTCCCACCAACAGTGTAAGAGGGTTCCCTTTTCTCCGCATCCTCTCCAACATTTGTGGTTTCCTGCCTTGTTAATTTTCCCCATTCTCACTGGTGTGAGGTGGTATCTCATTGTGGTTTTGATTTGTATTTCCCTGTTGGCCAGTGATGTGGAGCATTTTCTCACGTGCTTGTTGGCCATGTCTATGTTTTCCTCTGTGAGATTTCTCTTCATGTCTTTTGCCCATTTCATGACTGGATTGTTTGTTTCTTTGCTGTTGAGTTTAATAAGTTCTTTATAGATCTTGGAAAGTAGCCCTTTATCTGATACATCATTTGCAAATATCTTCTCCCATTCTGTAGGTTGTCTTTGAGTTTTGTTGACTGTATCCTTTGCTGTACGAAAGCTTCTTATCTTGATGAAGTCCCAATTTTTTGCTTTTGTTTCTTTTGCCTTCGTGGATGTATCTTGCAAGAAGTTACTGTGGCTGAGTTCAAAAAAGGTGTTGCCTGTGTTCTCCTTTAGGATTTTGATGGAATCTTGTCTCACATTAAGATCTTTCATCCATTTTGAGTTTATCTTTGTGTATGGTGAAAGAGGGTCGTCTAGTTTCATTCTTCTGCATGTGGATGTCCAATTTTCCCAGCACCATTTATTGAAGAGACTGTCTTTCTTCCAATGGATAGTCTTTCCTCCTTTATCGAATATAAGTTGACCATAAAGTTCAGGGTCCACTTCTGGGTTCTCTATTCTCTTCCATTGATCTATGTGTCTGTTTTTGTGCCAGCACCACACTGTCTTGATGACCACAGCTTTGTAGTACAACCTGAAATCTGGCATTGTGATGCCCCCAGATATGGTTTTCTTTTTTTAAAATTCCCCTGGCTATTCGGGGTCTTTCATGATTCCACACAAATCTTAAAATAATTTGTTCTAACTCTCTGAAGAAAGTCCATGGTATTTTGATAGGGATTGCATTAAACGTGTAAATTGCCCTGGGTAACATTGACATTTTCACAATATTAATTCTGCCAATCCATGAGCATGGAATATTTTTCCATCTCTTTCTGTCTTCCTCAATTTCCTTCAGAAGTGTTCTATAGTGTTTAGGGTACAGATCGTTTACCCCTTTGGTTAGGTTTATTCCTAGGTATCTTATGCTTTTGGGTGCAATTGTCAATGGGATTGACTCCTTAATTTCTCTTTCTTCAGTCTCATTGTTAGTGTATAGAAATGCCACTGACTTCTGGGCATTGATTTTGTATCCTGCCACACTGCCAAATTGCTGTATGAGTTCTAGCAATCTTGGGGTGGAGGCTTTTGGGTTTTCTATGTAGAGTATCATGTCATCGGTGAAGAGGGAGAGTTTGACTTCTTCTTTACCAATTTGAATGCCTTTAATGTCTTTTTGTTGCCGGATAGCTGACTTCTAGTACTATGTTGAATAGCAGTGGTGACAGTGGACATCCCTGTCTTGTTCCTGATCTTAGGGGAAAGGCTCCCAGTGCTTCCCCATTGAGAATGATATTTTCTGTGGCTTTTCATAGATGGCTTTTAAGATATCGAGGAAAGTTCCCTCTATCCCTACACTCTGAAGAGTTTTGATCAGGAATGGATGTTGTATTTTGTCAAATGCTTTCTCTGCATCTAATGAGAGGATCATATGGTTCTTGGTTTTTCTCTTGCTGATATGATGAATCACATGGATTGTTTTATGAGTGTTGAACCAGCCTTGTGTCCCGGGAATAAATCCTACTTGGTCATGGTGAATAATTTTCTTAATGTATTGTTGGATCCTATTGCCTAGTATCTTGTTGAGAATTTTTGCATCCATGTTCATCAGGGATATTGGTCTATAATTTTTCTTTTTGGTGGGGTATTTGTCTGGTTTTGGAAATAAGGTGATGCTGGCCTCGTAGAATGAATTTGGAAGTACTCCAACTCTTTCTATCTTTCCAAACAGCTTTATTGGAATAGGTATGGTTTCTTCTTTAAACGTTTGATAGAATTCCCCTGGGAAGCCATCTGGCCCTGGACCTTTGTGTCTTGGGAGGTTTTTGATGACTGCTTCAATTTCCTCCCTGGTTATTGGCCTGTTCAGGTTTTCTATTTCTTCCTGTTCCAGTTTTGGTAGTTTGTGGCTTTCCAGAAATGCGTCCATTTCTTCTAGATTGCCGAATTTATTGGCATATAGCTGTTCATAATATGTTTTTTAAATCGTTTGTATTAAAAAATGAAATAAGATCGTTTGTATTTCCTTGGTGTTGGTAGTGATCTCTCCTTTCTCATTCATGATTTTATTAATTTGAGTCTTCTCTCTCTTCTTTTTAATAAGGCTGGCTAATGGTTTATCTATCTTATTAATTCTTTCAAAGAACCAACTCCTGGTTTTGTTGATCTGTTCCACAGTTCTTCTGGTCTTGATTTCGTTGAGTTCTCGAATCTTTATTAACTCTCTTCTTCTGCTGCGTGTAGGATCTATTTGCTGTTTTTTCTCTAGCTCCTTTAGGTGTAAGGTTAGCTTTTGTATTTGAGTTCTTTCCAGTTTTTGGATGGATGCTTGTATTGCGATGTATTTCCCCCTCAGGACTGCTTTTTATGTATCCCAAAGATTTTGAACAGTTGTATCTTCATTCTCATTAGTTTCCATGAATCTTTTTAATTCTTCCTTAATTTCCTGGTTGACCTTTTCATCTTTTAGCAAGATAGTCCTTAACCTCCACGTATTTGAGGTCCTTCCAAGCTTCTTGTTGTGATTTAGTTCTAATTTCAAGGCATTATGGTCTGAGAATATGCAGGGGATGATCCCAATCTTTTGGTATCGGTTCAGACCCGATTTGTGACCCAGTATGTGGTCTATTCTGGAGAAAGTACCATGTGCACTTGAGAAGAATGTGTATTCAGTTGAGTTTGGATGTAAAGTTCTGTAGATATCTGTGAAATCTATCTGGTTCAGTGTATCATTTAAAGCTCTCGTTTCTTTGGAGATGTTGTGCTTAGAAGACCTATCGAGTATAAAAAGTGCTAGATTGAAGTTACCAAGTATAAGTGTATTATCTAAGTATGTCTTAACTTTGGTTATTAATTGATTGATATATTTGGCAGCTCCCACATTCAGGGCATATATATTGATGATTGTTAAGTCCTCTTTTTGGATAGATCCTTTTAGTATGATATAGTGTCCCTCTTCATCTCTCACTACAGTCTTTGGGGTAAATTTTAGTTTATATGATATAAGGATGGCTACCCCTGCTTTCTTTTGAGGACGTTTTGAATGATAAATGGTTCTCCAACCTTTTATTTTCAGGCTGTAGGTGTCCTTCTGTCTAAAATGAGTCTCTTGTAGACAGCAAATAGATGGGCCCTGTTTTTTTTCACGTTCAGAGTTACTATTGAAAGATATGAGTTTAGTGTCATCATGATGTCTATTCAGTCCCTGTTTTTGTGGATTGTTCCATTGGACTTCTTCTTAAAGGGGAATTTTAAGAGTCCCCCTTAACATTTCTTGCAGAGCTGGTTTGGTGGTCACATATTCTTTCAGTTCCTGCCTGTCTTGGAAGCTCTTTATCTCTCCTTCCATTTTGAATGAGAGCGTTGCTGGATAAAGTATTCTTGGTTGCATGTTCTTCTCATTTAGGACCCTGAATATATCCTGCCAGCCCTTTCTGGCCTGCCATGTCTCTGTGGAGAGGTCTGCTGTTACCCTAATACTCCTCCCCTTAAAAGTCAGGGATTTCTTGTCTCTTGCTGCTTTAAGGATCTTCTCTTTATCTTTGGAATTTGCAAGCTTCACTATTAAATGTTGAGGTGTTGAACGGTTTTTATTGATTTTAGGGGGGGGGGAATCTATTTCCTGGATCTGAATGCCTGTTTCCCTTCCCAGATTAGGAAAGTTTTCAGCTATGATTTGTTCAAATACATATTCTGGCCCTCTGGCCCTTTCGGTGCCCTCGGGAACCCCAATTAAACGTAGGTTTTCCTTCCTCAGGCTGTCACTTATTTCCCTTAATCTATCCTCATGATCTTTTAATTGTTTATCTCTTTTTTCCTCAGTTTCCCCCTTTGCCATCAACTTGTCTTCTATGTCACTCACTTGTTCTTCCGCCTTGTTAACTCTCGTCTTTAGGATTTCTAGTTTGGATTGCATCTCATTCAATTAATTTTTAATTTCTGCCTGATTAGATCTAAATTCTGCAGTCATGAAGTCTCTTGAGGCCCTTATGCTTTTTTCTAGAGCCACCAGTAGCTTTATAATAGTGCTTCTGAATTGGATTTCTCATATTGAATTGTAATACAAATTTTGTAACTCTGTGGGAGAGAGGACTGTTTCTGGTTCTGTCTTTTGAGGTGAGGTTTTCCTTCTAGTCATTTTGCTCAGTGCAGAGTGGCCAAAAACAAGTTGTATTGGGAAAAGGAGAAAAAGAGAGAAGTGAAAGAAGGAAAGAAAAAGAAAAACAAGAAAAAAGGAAGAAAAAGAGAAAAAAAGAAAAAGAGAGAGAAGAAAAAGAGAAAAAAAGAAAGAAAAAGGGGGGGTAAGCAAACAGAAATCAAAAGTAAAAAGAAAAGAAAAACAAGGGGGAGTATCCTCTGATTCTGTATACTGTAAATCCCTCGACTTCCCCTGGAACTTTTCCAGGGCTGCTTGATCAATAATTTGTTTTTCCCCTGTGGGTCCAGTTGGTCTTCTGGGGGAGGGGCCTGCTGTGCTTTTTTTCAGGTGTTAGCACTTGGGAGAGCTGCTCAGGCTCCTGCCTGGTGCAGGGCTCAGTGAAATTCGTTTAACCTTTATCCAGTGAGGCCACTGTGAGGCTCAGTGGGGGGAGGGGGTTGTTTACCCTGTGAGGCCCCAGGAGGAACAACAGTGGCAGCGGCCAGCTCTTCAGCCCTAGAGTCAGCTCCCGCAGTAACTACAGAGCTCTCAGTCTGCAGGGTCCTGGATGCTCCGGGGGCGGGGCCGCTGATCTGCTCAGCTTAGAGCAGGAGCGTCCTTGCTGTCCTGGACCCTCCTGGCCTCTGCCTGTCTGGGGGAGGCCGGATCCTGGGTCTGCTGGAATCGCTCCCAGCGGTGCAGCCCCCTCCGCGGAGCCGCGGCCCGAGCCCCTCTGAGCTGCTCCCGGGTCCAGCCGTTTGCACACTGCAGCACTTTAGGGAGCTCGGCGCACTCGGCGCACTCTCCCCGGGGCGCAGGTGTCTGTTAGTGTCCCAGGGAGCCTGAGGGCATCCCTGCCCTCCTGGGGTCCTGCTCTAACTCCCTGCGTGCGCCTTTCCTCCCAGGGAGATTGGTGAAGCTCCTGCTTCTCCGGGATGGTGCTTTCCTGTCCTGGGGGCACTCGTCTCGCCTTAGACCGTCTCCTCACGGGGCTCCTCCCCCTTGGGTGCCCTTTTTTTTTTTTTTCCCTTGGATGCCTTTTGTTTCTTTATTTCTATTTTCCCGTCTTCTACCTTGATAGAAGCGTGAACTCTTCTCACTGTAGCATTCCAGCTTTTCTCTCTTTAAATCTCAGGCCGAATTTGTAGATTTTCAGGATGATTTGAAGGTTATCTTGGTAATTTGGTAGTTACAGGTGACTTGGGGACCCTACTCTTTCTCCATCTTGCCCCGCCTCTCCCAGGTATACTTTCTTGGGTCAAGTCACTTTTGTTTTAGTTAAGAGATGCTAAGACGTATTCCAGTGTCAAAATACATAGTGGCATTTGATATAATTTCTTTCATCTTCCCACGAAACACATGACGACAACCAAGAACAGAATACTTCAAAAATTATGAGCTATCTTCTGTCAATTAACTTGTCAGAAATAATAATTGGCTTAGTGTTTGTGAGAATATGTTGATTTGAATCAACAAAGGAAAGTATTTTGCAGAACAGAGCCATGAATATCCTATATAAAATTGTTTAGGGCCATGTTGCATTTTGAGACAGAAGAGAAAATACTCTTAAAATATTTTCTAAAGAATTAGCTTGTCTCATATAAGCTACAGGTCTTTGCATTTCTTTGTTGGTGCTATAATATAGTGATATCCAATGGGCCTCTGAAAATATCAATACTAAACACCATTGTTTGAAATTTTATATAACCAATGGAAGTACTTTCTCTTTTCCTCCCAAGACTGTATGTTTAAACTCCCACAAGCAGCTTGAGAAATTACACTTTCCTCCAATTCCAAGAATTGGAGACTGAAAATGCCAAGAGACTGTATCAGTTGTCAGCTGAAAGCAGTGGCATTTCTTTATTCTCAGGTCCGTCAAGGTTCATGAATAATACCTGAAAAATGCAAATCAGTAAAAATAGAGTTAAGAAAAATGTATAAAAAAGGGATATTTGTCTTTACAATGTGGCATGTCTCTATTGGCCTCAACACCTTTTAGAGGGAGTATCCTGCAGTGGCTTAGAATGACAATTTTGAAGGTAGTGCAGCTGTGACCAAATTTTGAGTCTCTCTTCAACTGATGAGTGATCTGATTTGCTAATCCTCAATTTTATCATATTTTATCATATTTTCAGTTTGTATGATATAAGAAATAAATGGAATAATTAGTATAAAACATTTAGTTCAATACACATAGTAAGAACACAGTAAATGTTAGCTATTATTATGACTGTTAGTAATAACAGAATCGTAACAAAGCTCCAAATTATAATATTGA
Organism: Nyctereutes procyonoides; assembly: GCF_905146905.1. NCBI lineage: Eukaryota > Metazoa > Chordata > Mammalia > Carnivora > Canidae > Nyctereutes > Nyctereutes procyonoides. Next base: position 3,728,779 of record NW_026575130.1, read on the forward strand.
ATTTATTTAGGGTTTGACAAGAATATTCATTGTAATATTATAATATATATCAAATGACTTTCTTTTCCCCTCTGTTATATTTCTCAATCACTGGCCCCTATTCTTCAGTTAAGAAACATTTCAGGTTGTCTTACCTCTAGATTATTATGTTCTTGTAGCAAAAAAAACATAATTTTCCATTAAATCAAAATTTGAAAATATGAAATTTAAATTGAACATTTTTTTTTCTTTTTCTGTAATTTGGAAGTGGGAGGTTCCATAAATTCTTAATATAATTAAAAAGAAACACAATAATAGGACCCAAGATCAGGCAGCCCTGGTGGCACAGCAATTTAACGCCGCCCGCAGCCCAGGGTGTCATCCTGGAGACCCAGGATCAACTCCTGCCTCAGACTCCCTGCATGGAGCCTGCTTCTCCCTCTGCCTGTGTCTCTGCCTCTCTCTCTCTGTGACTATCATAAATAAATAAATAAATAAATAAATAAATAAATAAATAAATATTAAAAAAATAGGACCCAAGACCTATTAGACAAATGTAAAACTATTCTCCCTATAGGACAGTATGGGAAAGAAGACAGAAAAGCATGAGCAGTAAACAAGAAGGTAGTTTTTCACATATCTAGGCCAAGGTAGGGAAAGTATATGAAATTTCTGTTTTGTTCAAAGGATAGAATCATGCCTCTTATATTCTTTGAAAAATATCTGCAGTAATAATCTGATTTTTTTAAAGTTCTGATATACTTAGTTAATACACTAATACAGAGGATGTTGCTCACACACCTACACTTCAGATTCCGGCATCCTCCATTCCAAAAAGTACTTAGCTATCCTTAATAGAAATTTCCATTGAGGCATTAAAAAATCCTATCAGCACAAATCATATAACTGCCTTCAAGAAAGCAACAGGACTTCAGAAACATTTGCTTATCCACTCTTCCATTGTTGTGAAACATCATCCTTTACAAGAAGGATAAGATTTATCCTTCATTTAAAAAATAAATTGTCCCTATCAATTTTCAATAATATTTCAATAAAAGGAGAGAGAAATAGAGAGAGGAAGAAAGGAGAAAGACCTGGCAAAATTAAAGAAATATTATTTGCCCATTTAGTTAAGTATTATTCACAAATTAAATGATCTGAAAATAGTTAATGTACTCCATGTAAGGTGGTGGATAATAATATTGAAAAGTAAGTTTACACTGTACACTGAGTGTGATCTTGTATTTACTAACTGCAATAGTGGGAAAGTTACTTAAAATCCCTAAGCTTCATTTGTCTCATAAACAGAGTTAATACATACTTCCAAAGTTTTTTTGTAAGAATTAAATTATACACAAAATGAAAATTATATTGTAAGTGGTCAATGAACTGTAGCCATACTCTGAAGCTCTACAGTCACAGGTGTTGATCATAGTTTTAATTCCTTTTTTAGACAAACAGTTTGAATTTCCATGCTCCTCTAAAAGACAGATTACCAAAATATTGTACTGTTACAGTTGTTTTTGTTACTGAAAAGTGAAACAGTTTGTTTACATAACTCCCTTCCTCCATTAGATATAATAGCTTTATAAATGTTTCATTACTATTTACATAAACCAATGATTTAGTATGCATCCCATTTTTGCTGTATTGCTTATTAAGAAACTGAAAAACAGAGATGTGATATTTTGATACGAGAGTTCTATTTTCCTCTGCCTAAATTATTCCCAGATCTCAAGTTAAATGAGTAAGACAAACCATTTACTTGTTCATCTCACTAGAAAATCATTGAATGAAGATAGTAATGTACTACTGATTTGGAAATATATAATAATAAACATTTTAGGCAAGGGTCTGAGAGGGAAGAAAAAAATAAGACTAATTCTCATATAGCTCCAAATCAATTCTATATCAGTCAATCAAAGGCTGAAGAAAATTACTGTTCCCCTTATTGCAGAAGAGACACTTTGAAGGTTAGAAATACAAGAAGCCTAAAAATCTTTATCAGGACCATACCACAAAAAAAGAGGAAATGAAACAAAAGAAAGTAATAATCAGATACTGGGATAAACCCTAAAGAGGCAAAGGTAGATCAAACAAACCTTCAAAGGGAGAATATAATATAGATATGTTTATAAAATAAAAATATAGTTTTCTGCTAAAATAATTAATTATATTGTTCTGTCCTACTTCTTTTATTGATTTACTTGTAGCTTGTTTTCATTATCTAATGAATTTAAATTTCTTTTCTAAGGAAGAGCAAGAAAAGAAAACAAGGATACCAGTTTAAAGGGTACTGCAATGCTTTTGATTCTGGAACAAGATGAACTAGATGCATGTCTCTCTATTCCCCCCCCTAAGTACAGATAGTAACTCTAAATATTATACATAAAGCAAACATAAGAAGGCTTTAAAAGGTGGCAAGCAGAAAGCTGACTGGCTAGGGATCTCAGCATCAGAGCAACACAGTGGTAAGTGTACTCAGCTTTCTTTTTACCTGTTAAGCCCAGACCTGATGCTAGAGAAGCCAGTATGCTAGAAATCTCAGGGGAAAAAAATCATTCAAAAAAAAGGCTCTCTTTTTAATTTTTAAAGGAACCTCCATATTATTTCTATTGCTTCTGATCTAGCAATCCTACTTCTGGATATTTATTTTTTGAAAAATTGAAATCAGTATCATGAAGAGATCTCTACATTCCCAAGTCCACTGCAACACTATTCACAAAAACCAAGTTGTGTAAACAAACTAAATGTCTACTTAAAGATGAATGGATAAAGAAAATGTTATTTTAAATATTATATGAATATTATTCCACCTTCAAAAGAGAGAGAAGGAAACTCTGTAATATGCAACAACATGCATGTACCTGGAGGACATTATTCCAAGTGAAATAAGCTAGTCACAGAAAGACAAACACTGCATCATTTCACTTATATGAGTTATCTAAAATAGTCAAACACACAGAAACTTAGAGTAGCATAGTGGTTGCCGTGGGTGGGGTGGGAGAGAGGGAAATGGGGATTGAGTAATCAATGGACATAAACTTTGAGTTAAACAAGATGAGTAAGTTCTGGATTTACTTTGGCATTGTAGCTATAGTTAACAATACTGTATTGCACACTTAAAAATATGTTAAGAGGGCAGATCTCAAAAAAAAAGAGAGAGGGTAGATCTTATGTTAAGTGGTTTTGCCACAACGACAAAAAAATTGTACTTACACTTTTAAAAAATTAAAGTCTTCTCTCTAGAGAAAAGGATCAAGAAAGGGTAGATTGGCAAGACAAAAATCTTTTAAATAATTATTCTACTTCAGCCACAAGTCTTGGACAAAATGGCGACCTCACCTTCACACATTTCAGCAAAGGCCCTTACTCCTTACTGAGGTGATGTAAAAGTCAGATAAACCTAGCTGGTTTATTTCAGATAAACCTACCTGACATTTCAATTCCATGAGGCAGAAAAGAGTCCACCCCACACAGTACTGATGGAGGTCATATGGAAACAGAAACAAAGTCCATCTTCTCTCAGCCAGGATGGTCTCAGTGGAGGCTAGAGGAGAATTTGAACTTTAACTCCACCCAGCAGTATTAAGGCATCCTCCCAGCTCCCTGAAATATCAACAAAGGCTGGTTAGGAAACCTTGACCTTTATTCCCACAAAGTAGTGATGAAGCTCTATCTTCTTTACCCTATGAACGTGGTGCCAGTTTTAAAATAGATGATTTAAATAAGATCCAGAGCCTCATAACAAAATACCCAAAATATTCAGTATATGACATAAAAGCCCTCATCTTAACAAGAACCAGGAAACCTCAAAATGAATGATTAAAGATTATGGACAACAATGAGTTAACAGAAACACTGGTAATGTCCAACAGCCAACATAAAAATAATCCATGTAGCAATTTTGAAAACTGAAAAAAATTAAAATAAAGTCTCCACAATGCAAAAGAAATAGGATCTAAAGGAGAACCAAGTAGAAATTTAGAAGTGAAAAACACAACACCCAAAATAAAAAGTTCAAAGGATGGGGTCAACAGTAGAATGAAGATGAGAGACGAAAGAATCATTAAACTTGAAAGTAGAACAATAGAAATTATACAATATTAACAACAGAAAGGAACCTGAAAATAAACGAGTAGGGCCTCGGGACCTTTGCAACTATAACCAAAGATCTAACATTTATAGAAAAAAAGCCCCAGAAGGAGTTAAGACTGTGAGGCTCAAAAAGAATTTGAAGTAAAAATGACTAGAAATTTACCAAATTTGGCAAAAGACATAAATCTACAGATTAAAAAAGCCAAGGAAATCAAAAGCAAGATAAACCAAAATAAATTCATCCTGAACCACAATAATGAAACAAGGATGTCTTTATATACCTTAAGAACATCAAAAGAAACATAAGGTAATATTATAAAATAAGTCTATATACATAAGTTTGACAACCTAAATGAAATGGAAGACTTAATACAATAGATATTTCCCCCCAAATGAGATATTTTAACACAATGCCAATCAAAATCTCAGTGTATTTGTATATACAAAATCTCATTGTATTTGCATATACTGGCAAGCTTATTCTAAATTTATATGAAACACAAAGGAACTAAACTAGGTAAATAATTTTTATAAAGAATAAAGTAGAATTAATCAGTAAATCTAATTTCAAGACTTATTAAATAGTTATTATAAGCAAGAATGTGGTATATCAAAGGTTTGATACATGTATCAATAGAAGAGAATAGAGAACTCTGATTATGGAATACTATTTAGCAATAAAAAGGAGAAAACTATTGAAATATACAGTTTATATAGATCGCAAAGTTAAAATGCTCAGTTTGTTCACTTAAGGCCAACATACAAAGTTCACATACTGTATAGAGATGAAAACCACATTCATAATTGCCAAGAGCTAGGTATGGTGTGGGATGGGTGTAACTATAAAGGAGTAGCACAGGAATGAGTGGGCGGCTCAGCAGTTGAGCTTCTGCCTTCAGCTCAGAGCATGATCCCAGAGTCCTAGGACTGAATCCCACATCAGGCTCCTTGCAGGGAGCCTGCATCTCCCTCTGCCTATGTCTCTGTCTCTCTCTCTCTCTCTCTGAGGAATAAATAAAATATCTTTAAAAAAAGGAGTGGCACCAAAGATCTTTATGGATGAAATAGTTTGTGTCTGATAATATATGGATATTCTGAATATTTATATAAACGTGATAAAATTGCATAGAACTATGCACACATATTTACCAATGCTAATTTCCTCATTTTGATTTACTATGGTTATGCAAAATATAACCAGTGAGGGAAATTGTGAGGGTACATATGCATAGGAACTCTAAGTACTATTGCTATTAATTTCCTACAATCTCTTTTTCAAAATAAAAAAAATAGATAAATTATCTTCTCACAAACTACTGAGCTTTTTTTCAATAATAGTAGTTACGAAATTTGTAAAATTTTCTATGACATACAAATACATTTTCTTCACTGAAGGGTAAATCTCAAACATACAAGCACTTTTCTATTCCATAACATATTGTGACTTACTACTCTGCAATCAGAATTTAAGCTGGTGAGTTAAGAACCAAGGTTCTACATGTATTTTGAATTAAGATGAAAGCACTGATATTATTCTTAGTCATTCTTACACATTAATGAACATTTTAGTGATATGCCTTGAATACAAATTTCAGAAAAGAGGGCACCTAGAGAGAGAAAAAAGTTAGTGTTTTCTTTTTAAGTTTATTTTGATATGAGATCATATTTCAATTACTTTAAATTTATTGAGACTTCTGTTAAACCCAAGAACATGTAGAGAATGTCCATTTTGCATTTGTAGGATTCTACAATTACCAATTAAGTCAAGGTGGTTAATAGTGTTGTCCAAATTATTTATGTTTATTATTGCTTTATTTATATTCTTTTGTCTAATTGGTCTCCCAATTGTTGAGAAAGGGGTCTTAAGTTTTTCTAATATGTTTTTGAATTGTCTATCACTTCCTTTAATTATGCTAATTTTTGTTTCATGTAATTTTAAGGTTATTAGAAAAACTAATGTTATAAATATTATGCCTTTCTAAAGAATTAACCCTTTTATTATAATGAAGTATTATTCTTTATCCTGGTGATAACCTTTCTCTTGAGATCTATATTATATCATATTAATATAGCCACTCCTGCCTTTGCATGCTTTGTGTTTATGGCAAACCTTTTCTTACCTGTTTACATTCAAACTATCTTCATTTCTCTATTTAAAATGTGTATTTTGAAGATAGCTTATGATTTCATCTTACTTTTTTATATTTAAATATCTGACTTTTAACTGGAATGCTTAGTCCATTAACATTTAATGTATTTAGCGATATGTTTAGATTTAGGTTTCCTACTTTTGAAGATGTGCTTTCTGATTACCAGCATTGCATTTTGTTCATTTATTCTTGCCTTCCAGTTTTTTGGATTATTTTTAAGCAATGATTTGGATAAGCTTGTCACTGTTTTAATCAGTATGATAATTCAGAATAAAGTTGAAGAAGTCAAACAACTGTATATCTGGCACCACCAGTTTCAAACAGGGTTAAGTTCACTCATTCATTCTTTTAGAAAGCATTTCATATTTTTTCATCTTCTTGGAGTTAAATGGGAATGCTTAATATGATTTTGTATTTCATGATCAACTTTATTCAAATTCCCATTAAATTTCTTAAAGTGCCCATTTCTAATATCATGTCACATATCTTCCTGTTAAATACTTAATTTATTGGCAAAAGCTGTATAAGTGAACATTTTGGACACTGACTCCACACGAACTGGATTCAAATTCTGGCTCTATAATTAACTAGCCTTGTGAATGTTGTTATTTCACCTTTTTTGGCCTCATTTCCTTCTCTGATTTATAGACCAGGGTATAGTTGCAGAAATCATAATCTGCTTACTATTTAAGAAGAAAAAAAAATTAAGAGGAAAGAAATCTACTATAGGTTTGTTTTTTTTTTTTTTTTTTTTTTTTTTTTTTTTTTTTTTACTATAGGGTTTTAAATGACATAAAGAAGTGCTCAGAAACTGGAGAGCTTAGTTTGACCTCTCAGGAAAGCCTTCCAAGACACTCGTGTAAAGCTGGCTTGGTGAGGGAGCTAGCCATTGTTACTAGCTTGGCAACATTCAACTTAGGGGCTGTTTGGACACTAAAGCCACTTAACAGAGCTTTTACAGAAGAAAATTTAAGTACTTTCCTCAGAAGGTTCAAGAGAGTTACGCTGCTGCCACTTTTAAGTGGTTACTTTACTTCTCACTAGGCTATGTGAGCTTGAGGAAATCTTTATAATTTATACTTTATATTTTCAAGCTTGAATTTATAGAAATTTAAGCTAATATAAGGGAATAAAAAGGTAATGAGAGTCAATTTGCCTTATCTCTTTCCTATGTATACTGGCCATACTACTACTACTTAGTTACTACGGTTGTCTAATGACAGCAAACATCCTAATGTAGGTAACATATAGGGTATATTGCCTGGCACATTGTTTTTGCCAGAGTCTTTTCATTTTAGATTCAAGAGATAGTACCTTTCTTATTTCTGCTATGGTTGCACAGAATTTTCAAAAAAGAAAAATGGGTTTCCTAAAAGTGTAAAGATACATTGAAGCTTAAAATAAAGACCACATTTTTACAAACTCAAGTAGATTCATTGTAGGCTTAATTTTTGAGATAGAAACATAATTTATCTATATAGTTTTTACTCTGGGAACACTTCATAAGGAATGAAAATAAGATAGAGTTTTCTAAGGTCCTTATATTTTTTGGATGCTATTAAAATATATATTCTACAGTCTAGTAAATGTAACTTCCAAATAATAATCTATATAAGAAAATAAAGTTCAGTTTCCAAAGAAATAGTAGATAGAATTCCATAGAAAGAATAAAATGAAAGGTACAAATGTACAAAACATGCCTAACAGTTTTGGTCAAGGCTAGAAGTCAACGGAAAGAAGCAAATTTCAATGGACAATTAGTCTTCAATAAATTTTCATTTAAAAGCAAAAGAGTTTCTAAAGGGGATTTTAAAAATTAGGGGTATGATGTTTATGCGATGTTCCTAAAATAAGTAAAAGAAAACACTGAAAGAAAAAAATGGAAGAATTTTTTTTCCTATATGTACAGGAAAATAATAACAAAAAGAAAGTTGGGATTTATTGTTATATAAAATAACTCAAGAGAAAGCAGCATTAAGGATATGATTAAAGATTCAACTCAATAAGCAAATATAACTATTTTAAACTTTTCTTAGTAAAATTGCCTTATCTTATATATAATAATATGCAAAACAGGAAGAAATGGACAAATTCACCATTTTAACAGGATCTTTCCAATTAATGAAAACTCAAGGTAAAAAAAATTAGGAAAGTAAGAAACATATGAATAATAAAACAAGTATGAGTTATTGGACATATACAGAACCTTGGACCTAACAATAAGAAAATGCAAATTATGTTAAGCACACATGGGCCATTTATAAAAACTCACTATAAACTTGGCAATAAAAACAATCTAGAAATGTTCAAAAATCATTGTCACACAGAACACTTACTCTGTTTGCAATGCAATTAAATTCAAAGTCAATAATGACAATATGGACAAAAAAAACCAACCATCCCCTATGAATCTTAAAATCATATTTCTACCTACCTTTAGTTTCAAAAAAGACATTAAAACAAAACAAAACTATACATTAAAACTTGTAGGCTCAAGCAAAACAGTAATAAGGCGGGAATTTATAGCTTAAAAGCTATACATTAGAGAACAGAAATGTTAAAACTAAATAAGCTAATGATCCACTTAAGAGGTTTGAAAGAATTCTAGAATAAACCCAAAGAAAGTAGAAAAAAGTAATGATAAAATAAAGGTACTTCCTATTAATAATGTAATTTCTGTCAAAAAAAGTAGAAAACAAAGATAAAAATAGAGATCTGAAAAAGCAAAATCAGTTTAAGAAAATAATGAAATAATTGAATTTCTCATTCAATATTTAATAAAATATGAACAAGCTAAAAGGAACAAGTTAAAAAGCAGCTGATGAACAAAACAGATATTATTCAACTAAAAATAAGTTATGCTGTAATTAACAAATAATACCAAATCTCAATAGTAAACAATGGGAAAGAATCACTATTGTTCTGGTTAAATTCCTCATGCCTGGCTGTGTTTATCAATTTTAAACCCCTTTTGTTCTGGAACTTGCTAGTTTCATAGCTATGGAATTAAAAGTATAGTGATCTCATGCTAGCTCTTAAAACTGTTCATCACACATTATATCTTTTCATGTTCAATTGACCAAAGTAAGTCACATGGCCAAGTCTATTGTCAAATGGGCCAGGAAATTAATATAATATAAATGATATAGTATAATATTAATATAATATAATAAGCATTTCTACATATATTGAAACATATAGAGAGTTATTCCTCTGGGGCATAAAGAGGAAGCTGGTAGGAATTAGGAGCAATTGTTTTGAACAATTATTACCAAGTAACAAAATAATTAAGAAAATACTATGAAAATGTATATAAAAAGCAACTTGAAAATCTAAGTGAAATGGATATATTCTGATAGTATGTAATTTAAAAAACTGATTAGATGAGAAATAAGTCAGGCTTCTTACATTTGGTATCATAGGCTAGCCCCAAAAATGGGGTTTTTCTTTTGTTCTCCACTAGGATCAAGCTTCTGTTCCACACAATAGTGCCTTTTGTTCTTCTGTTTAATCCATAATTTGGCTCTCTGCTCAGATACCTGCACTGTAGTTCTATAAAACAAAATTGCCCATTTTTTATTGCTGTTTCCTAAATGTGTATTCCTTGAAAACTATGAAATCAACAGCAGCATAAAGATAAAAACATTTTTTTTAAAGTTAATTGGTGGAGGCTAGGGACAGTCACAAAGAGATGGTCTTGCTTGAGCTGAATGGAGGTACATATACACACACAAAAAAAAATTTAGGAAGGAAGTAGAAGATTATCACTAGCTGGGGGATAAGAATGCATAAGAAAGTTTAGAAGGATAGGTGCTTAAAATAAAATACTAAGGTTTTGATCCTCATAATCTATTTTACTTGGATTAATAAAGAAACTGCAGTATGACCCTGATTAAATAGATTCACCATCTAAAATAAAAAAACTACCAATATTTTCTAATACATGGTTTTATAATAAGCATATTATTTAAACTCCATATACTGTCTCTACCCATTAATTGAGGCAAAAAATAATAGCAGTAAACTAATAATTAGCTTAAATGATAGGATATACCGTTGTCATTCTGATAAACTTTTACATGTTTGAGAGAAAAGAGCTAAGCTCTACTTTAGATAAAATGCACTCCAGACACAGCTGTGGAAACATAAAGGAATCATGCATTATAAATTTACAGAAAATCACCATTTGTGTAGAAATGAGCATAGAAATCTTAGTCACACACACACACACACACACACACAAAATCTTAGTCACCAGGTGGTCACAGTATTGCCTTCAATAGCTTGTGGATAAGCTCTATTTTCTCTGCTTTTAGGAGTCTCATATTACTAAAAAATAGGAAATGAGCATGAATATCATCTCTTTTTTTTCTTTTTTCCTATACCCATGAAGATCTTTTTGTTTAAGACAATGATTAGATACAGTTGAATTTTTTTTTTGTCAAGCCTTCACATGTAAAAAGACCTGGTAGTCAGAGACCACAAGGTTTAAAAACAATGGGTATATGTGCACACGCTCACTCAGTTCACACTACCTACCAGGAATGGCGGATACTCCTTAAATAAGCTGACAGTTATTGTTAAAAGAAAACATACATTTAGACTCTCGGAGACATGAAGTTGTTAAAGGAGAAATTGTCTTATAGAAGGAGATACTGAGTTGAGTAAGATTTGGTTTGATTTAAGAGAATTAATTTGGGAAATAAGAATATCACAAGGTCCTGGATTCTATTGTTAGTAAATGTCTCAGCTCTCCAGAGTTAAAAGTCATGAATACTATTTATCTTTCTTGTCTGTGTTTTGAGAAGTAAGTGAATATCTCACCTTCATGTACAGATTGTAGCAGCTTTGATATTTAGCAAGAGCTTTTGCCTGGCTTTCTGACAGTCTAAAAACAATCCCTCATTTGTTTTTTCCTTTTTCTTTCCTCTCTCCTAAAGAACCAACACAGACCTGTAACTAATCCATAGTAGTAAAATTTAGGTGTAAATATTTCCTTTTGTCAACACATATTATTCTGCAGTGTATTCTCCTAAGAAATGAAAGATATCTGATGGTAGGGACTGTGCCTTTCTATTTATTATGTTCAGGACTCAAAATATATACCAAATATGAGCACTGAAGATTATGGTAATAATGCCTGGAAAATTCTTCGAATACTCTAATGAAATTCATTATTGGATTACAAAATACTTAATTGAAGTCATCATCATTACAATGGTTGATTCCTTTGATGTATTGCCTCTGGGCATGATTAAACATTTAACAATATCTGTCTTACATCCTAAGATGTGAAAAATGCCTAATCATTTGTTCAATAGTATAAGGATTATTTAGAATCAGAAAGCTAAGAAAATGCTGTCTGCATATAAATTAGTCAGACTAATTTATTTTCTAATCATAATAGCCTTCTTCATTTCAAAGGAATATATACATAAAGAAGAAAGAATATGTGCATTTTTTAAAAGCATGCAATTAAATTGCTGAGAAGAGCAGAATAGCTTAACAAGAAAAGCACAGATTTTTAAGTCTCAGAAGATCTGAATCCCACTCTCAGATCCTCTACCCTTGCTGAGTGATTTTCAGAAGGGCATACTGTCCATCTGGGTCCAGATCCCCCTCTTGTAAATAACAATCTCTAAGTTTTCTCCAAGCTGTAGCCTTCTATGTTCTTCATGTAATACTACAAAACAATACCACCTCAATATTGAGCTAAAGTAATATAACACAGGGTATTTATTTCAAGGACTATTACAACATTCCTGAGAAAAGTTAACCTCAATGTGATCATTCTTAAACACTATTTGTAATTTTAAGAAAGGTTTTAGGATACAAACATCAAACTAATAAAAATAGTGACTGACTGAGAGAAAACCTCAATGTGATCATTCTTAAACACTATTCGTAATTTTAAGAAAGGTTTTAGGATACAAACATCAAACTAATAAAAATAGTGACTGAGAGAAAAGGTTAGGAATTACCAGTGTTTGAACATTAGATACATACATTTTATTTCTCATAATATGAGTAACTAACACTTACTGAGCATCTACTATGCTAAGCATTGTTCATATGAAGTGTGTACTAACATTAAAAGCAGTTTATAGAACTGAGGTGCATACAGATGAAGTAATTTTTCCAAGTTCAAACACCAATAAGTGAAAGTCAAGACCAAAACTCAGACAGAAGAGCTACAGAACCCACATATTTCCCCTGAAGTATGATACTATTCTTAATGTGAGTGTCTGCCTATACTCTCCACACACAATCAAAAGCCAGGTAGCACAAACACCACTGATCATTACACTTAACAAAAAAAAAAAAAAAAAAAAAAAAAGGTACTTATTTGTTTGAATTTTGCTCCAGGCAAATTATTAAGGTTTATGTTACCCTCCCATTGTAGCAGTACTTATATAAATACTAATGCCCATAACTCCAGTATTTAAGTTAATAATGAACAAGTAGTAGAGATTATGTAAAACACTGAGATCATTTTTCTTTAAACAAGAATTAACATTTCATAGGTCTTTGATATTTAATCTAAGTTTTCACTTTAAAGATATACATTTTCTATAAAACACTAATAAGATCTGAGAATGTAGCTTCATTTAGAATCAAGTTATGTTATTCCTTTATGTCTGGTGCTTAGCAGTCATAAGGATGGTAGCAGTCATAAGGATGGTGGTCATAAGGATTCTATGAGCCTCTATCAATGGTTATGGAAATTTTAACCTGCTCACTAGAGGAAGTTACCCATCTGGAAAGAATTATTTCATTTAAACTTGTTCTCAGTTTAACATGGCACTTCAGATTTCTAGAAGATATTTGCAGGCATATATCCATGTCTAAAGGGAGTTATAGTTGGAAATTATACAGTGTTATTTCTATATTTATCCCTAAAGATTAGGAATTTCTAGATTTAAGAATGCCAATATAAGGATTTAAATATACCTACCTAGATTAATATATAAATGGGATTTTAAAAACTTGATCATAGTATATTTTTAATATTTCATGATGATTACAATGTCAAAGTTTCTCTTTTTAAATGAAAATAGAAGTTTCTCAAAGGTGTGATTCGCCTTCTATTACTGGTCAAAGTTGGAGAAATAAAAAGTTATTATTATGTTCTAAAACAGTTAGGTTGGAATTATAACAAATAAAAATATAGTTTAAAGAAGGAGTAAAAACTAGTTAATGACTCCATTTACATTTATTGGTGGGATATACAGCTACATTTATTTTCCTCTTTTTACAAATATGTGTGAATGAAAAGTGGAAGAAAAATAATTTAAATTTACTTTCTCAGTATCTCCACCATTATTATAATTTAGCAACATCAAATATTAACATACTCTTTTTTTAAATAATTGAAAAAGGAATATTAAGAGTCACTCCTATAAAAAGGTCTCAACAATAAAACCATACCAAGGTTAGTCTACAAATTATCACTGGTTTGTTGTGATTCTTCAGGCACTTGTGAGCTCTTACTGTCAATGGAAGGAAGGGCAATTGTTAACACTATTACAGAGGGAAAATGATTAACACGTTTATGTGTATGCGACTTATCATACATCTCATAAACTGTGCTGCTAACCTCTATTTCCGTACATTCATTATTTGCAGGGTAAGGTTGATATAAATTTTAATCTTATCAAGAATACCGTCACAGAGGAGCACCTGGATGGCTCAGTCAGTTAGGCATCTGCCTTCTAATCAGGTCATGACCTCAGGGTCCTGGGATGGAGCCACGAAGTTGGGCACCCTGCTCAGCTCCTTCTCCCTCTCTACCCACTCATTCTCTCTCTCTCTCTCTCTCAAATAAATAATAAATAAAATCTTAAAAAAAATACCATCACAGAAATATCTATAGTAGTGGTTGACCAAATATCTGGGTACTATGGCCTACCCAACCTGACACATAAGCCATCATTGGAAATGCCAGCTGGAGTTGGAGACTCATTGTATATGAAGTGATGCAATTTGTCAAAAGTATTAGTAACTAAGAGGAGCAGGTTTAAGAGAAAAAATAATGTTGAATTTGAAGGTCTTACAGGACTTGCTACAGGGCCGGTAAAACCATATTAAAACCCTAGTAATACTGAATGACATTGCTAACACATGAAAAGCTTCCAAAACAGTGGAAAAGAGGCAGAACAGCCTATAAGGGACACTACAAATGTCTCATTAGAGAAACAGCCATGGCCTAAGGTTGAATGGTGTTGTAGGAGTGTAAGTGGTCATATTGCTACCAGGACAGCAGTCAAATAATGTAAGTGGGAAATACATCCTAAGGTTTAGTCACATGGAAATCATTATGTGAGGAATTGAAGGAGTCAGTAATGTAGCTGTTTGGTTTTGTTTTGTTTTTAAAGAATCAGAATGGTATAAAGGAATGTGGGTCACAAAGAAGACTATAGGTTTAAAGATGGGAGTTACTCAACAGTACTTGCAAAGTAAGGATAATGTTCCAGTAGATCATTAAAAGCTAAAAATATATGATATTGAGGAAATTTTTCCTACTTCCTCAACAACACTATGCTGTTCCTCTACTCACGACTTTAGATCACACTGATATGTGTTGAGTCTTAGCTCTAATCTCTTTTACTTTGATCACAATAAAATTAAAATTCTTTAAGTATGAATTTTATGTCTCAGAGTGGCACCAGGCTTGGTACTGAATGAGTGATTAATTAATGCTGTTCTTATAATACCACAGCTATAATAGCTGCTGTTCACTGACAGTTCTTGAGAAGCAGAAAATTAAGAGGCTACATCAAAGACTCCTCCTGAGTGCTGAGAACCGGTTAGAGGTTCATCCTTATGTCATCAAGAATGCATCAAGCTCCAACTAAGATACAGACATAGACTGGTGAATTAGAGTATGGTTCCAGTCCTTAAAACATATATGTATTACACATAGTCATTTCAAAAAGTAGTGAATTACAAACAGGTAAATTAATAGGTTTATATAGGTGGTATGGAGGAAGTAATCAAGTTTCTTCAGGAAAAAAAATAACATTTGGGTTGTGGCACTGCTAGTTCTATTAAATAATTTGTTCATTACTAAATATAAGAAAATATTGGGGGATCCCTGGGTGGCGCAGCGGTTTGGCGCCTGCCTTTGGCCCAGGGCGCGATCCTGGAGACCCGGGATCGAATCCCACGTCGGGCTCCCGGTGCATGGAGCCTGCTTCTCCCTCTGCCTGTGTCTCTGCCTCTCTCTCTCATTCTGTGTGACTATCATAAATAAATAAAAATTTAAAAAAAATTTTTAAAAAAAAATTGGCATTAATTATCTCCCCCAAAATATTTCAAAGTAATATATAGTATTCACAATTTTTATCTTTACCTAGCTATTTAAGAGATTCCTTATCTTATAGAATCCATCTTTTAAAAAAGAAAAAAAAATCTGGGCTTCACAAAAGGGTGGAAATTTGATGAAAATAGCTCAGTCTTTTGTAACCAAATCAAAATTATAAAGTGAAAAAAATTAGTAAATTTAAAAATATATATTTAATAATATCAATAATTGTTAATAATTGAGTATTTAGAAGATAGAAATCAGTGTTTTCATGTATAAGATGGAATTAGTTTAAGTAAAGGTAATAATAAAAATTAAAGTAACATTTAATTACCATTGAATATAACTGTATGTAATTAATAGACAAACAGACTTCATTTCAGTATAAGAATAATTCAAACACAAATAAAGTGACATAAACTATAATAGTCCCCTGGTCCCCATCATAATAGGAATAGGATATGGAATGATACAAAAATTAAATGCTATGTTCTGTTAATAAGTTATAATACCTATGGAGATATTGTCTGTATTATAATATCCATCAAAGACCAGAAAAAACAGTCTTAGACAACAGAAAAAAATCAGTATCAGACTTTTGGAGACACTTCCTAATAATACAAAAATATCTAACAAATAATTGGAATTAATTAGCAAGGGGTAAAGTAGTCTTAGAATTTCCCAAGTCTCTCTGCTAGTAACTGCCTGCATAATTTCAAAGTAGAAGTATCAAAGGTAAAAGATAACATTTACCTGTCTACTGGCCTTACAGTTATTTCTACATTTGGAACAGAATAAGTCTGTATAGTTTCAAGTCATATTTTTGCACCAGAATAATTACCAAGTAAAGTGATATTTAACCAAGCTTCATTTTAAAAGTCTACTTTCACTGGTATAGAATTAGATTATATAAGGTTCAATATTTTATTTTCTTCAAATCATTAGTTCAAAATCCTCTCTCATTACATGTAATTTATTCCTTTTTTCTTTCATCTCTTGAGATTCTTGACAATTTAGTATCCAAATCAAATTATTTTTTGAATATCCTATTTTAAGTAACTCAAATATGTAAATAGTAATATTTGTAATATAAATATATTTTGCTACTATGCATAACAATATTAATGAAACAAATTCATAAAGTACAACATAGAAGACAGAAATACAATCATACACCTTTACTATTAATGACTGACAAATCTTTTATGTATACCACTATAATCAAATTTATGAAATTATTTCTTTCAAAAGAATGCCCAGTCTAGAAAGAGTTACAGATGAACCAAACTTTTGTTAACATAACGATAAATGTCTTGATGAGAGTAAAGAGGGAATGAAATATATGAGGTAACAGAAATAATGTAAGATATCAATTCATAAACAAATAGCTGTTTACCTAAATTCAAATCAATAATTGCTGAAGCAAACTATAAGCACATTCCATCCAAAAAAAAGGAGTAAATAGCCATGAAAATTTAAAACAAAGCCAGAGGATTTAAATCTGATTGTACCACTTACTAGCTGTGAGACCTAGAGCAAAATGTCTAACCTCTCCAAGCCCCAATATATAATTATATCTTCACCTGTTGAAAAAAATCAAAATATAAAATAAAACCTACCGCACAGAAAGTCTTTGAGGACTAACACCTGGTATACAATAAAAACAGCTAAGTAAATGACTTGCTATATAGAATTATGAGAAAGTTGCTTTCTTGCCCTTTTCTGATTCTTCATGTCTCTCCTATCTCAAATGCAAAAGTATAGCAAAAAAAAATCAAGATAGGTGTGTGTGTTTATGTGCCTGTTTTTGTGTATATTGATAAATATTTCTAGACCCTGTGAAGCTGGTTGGAGTTGGTAGCCTTTTATATTTTTTAGTGAATCATCTGAAAGTGTTAGACATTTTAACAAGTGAGTTGTACAGGTATATATCCCAATTACCGGTATATCATACAGGAACTCAGTAGAACTTTTTCATATTCAATCAAATTCCCTAAGAAGCATGGAAAGCAAATTGATATAAATTGCATTTCTAGCTTTTGAAAATGTAATAAAGGACTAATGAATACATGCCACAGAGATTCACAATATAATAACAGTACTTCCAGTAACAATGCACTATAAGAGGTAACTAAAGTCAGTTTGTGCATAAATTTAACAATTCTCTTATGTGTCTAATCCTACTAAATTTAATATCATTACAAATATATTATTCAAACAGTGAAGGATTTGGATTCCCTAATATAATTCCCCCATGATTCCTGAACTACATTTGTAAGTACTGGGCCTTTCTGTTTTTTCCCTAATTCATTTATGATGTAATAGGTAATAGAGTTCCTTAAATTTCAGAGATAGGAGAGTATTAAAAGCAAAGGTTGTACTGGTTTGGGTGGAACTACCTCAAAGGAAGAAAGAAACTTTGTTTTAAATGTATACTGGTGACCAACAAATAGGGAGCAAATATTACATTTATATAATACTATAAATAAAAATATATGAATATATATATATATATATTTTAATCTACGATAGTCACAGAGAGAGAGAGGCAGAGACACAGGCAGAGGGAGAAGCAGGCTCCATGCACCGGGAGCCCGACGTGGGATTCGATCCCGGGTCTCCAGGATCGCGCCCTGGACCTAAGGCGGCGCTAAACCGCTGTGCCACCCAGGGATCCCTGATTATATATTTTATATAATCTATATATAATCAATTATAGAAAATAGTTGTGTGAAAAAATCATGAGCTATTATGGGCATCATAATTGAAAGAACTATTTTTATTCATCAGGTAAATTTGTGATATAATTTCTTCACAAAAATATGTATCTCTTATAACCATGCAGAGTTAGATTTACTCTCAGAGGATATCTTAGTCTGGGAAATCCTGAACAAGTCCTGGGAAATCTGAAACAATAACTTAGAAGCAGGTAGTTTTTTTGAAGTTCATCTCAGGGAGTAGGAGTTAAAGACATGAACAGCTGAGGAGAGGAGAAAAAAAAAAACAGTAAAAAAACAGTGAAATAATGTACACTGCTATGGACAACTGAGGTTCACTTCCAACAAAGATTCAAACTAGGCTACAGAATGTCTCCTGAAATTATTCACCTGAGTTTAATGCATCTGTTCCTATCACCATAGTGTTTAAGGGCTGTTTTCAAGAGCACTAATTGCTTTTTTTTTTTTTCGGATTATTATTCAGAGTGTTGGAATAAATCCCATTTATGTCTACAGCTCTGGAAAAGCCTTTAAAAAAGTTATGATTGGTACCAGATGTATCAAAACCCTTGCAGAACTGTCCACAAAGTCTCATCTAGAATTGTGTGTGAGACAGAGAAGATTCAGAGGAAGGTAAACCAGGCATCTGATACTGTCTACCATTTGCACCATTTTAGTCTTTTTTGTCACTGTGTTTTCAAATTAGTGGCTGACCATTTTTTAAATGCAGTACAACAGACTATATATCATAGCTACTGAGACAAACTGTGTTCGCCAGTGTGTTATATTTATTATTTTCCTCTTCCACCATACATTCTACATTTTTCTCACCTTGAATCAGCAATTCAGCTGTTCTAGATTTCATGGTGGGTTGATTCCTCCTTAAAGAGTCCCACAAAGCTCGAAACTCTTTATTGCTTTACCTTGTTAGAGCTATGATCACTGCAAAAGCATGCAAATACCAAGAGACAATCTAGCACATCCCCTGATCACTGGATACATCCCACCCTGCCACCTTTATATACCAACCATTCTTGCCAAATAATCTAAAAACTTTCAGTAATGTGTCATGCCTCTGAATTTTTGTAGAGTTTATTTCCCATAGGCAGCCATCCACATCTTAGCATAACGTATTAAATATAATACCATTTCCTGCTCACTGGGTCCAATTTTCATGATATAATTTAAAAAGTGAGCCAGTGTAATGTTCTGCAGAATGTCAAGATAATCAAGGTACTGCAAATTATTTTTGAGCAGAGAAAAGAAAATAATGTTAACCTAGCCTTAGGTCAAGATAGCATACTCCTGTGTTCTTTTCACAAAAGGCAAACAACTTCAGATCCTTTCAACTGAGGATAGTGAAAAGAATGTGTTTATCATATTATTAGTAGCATACTCAGTGTCCAAGGCTGTCTTGATACATTTAGGTAAAGATACCTCTTTGAGGGCTATGAATGTGACTGAGGCTAACAACTGGTTAAAATTATGATAACCCACTACCATTAGATACAATCTATCTTATTTCTGCAACACCAACATAGTTGAAATAAACATAGATATATCAGAGACCACAATTTCAACTTCCTTAAACTCTATGATGGTAGATTAATCTGTTCCTGAGGTATATCACTGCTTCCTTATTTTACTATTTTGTCTGGTAGGAGTGGGACAGTCAGTGCCTTCCAGTTTTGTTTTCCTAGGATAATGGCTTTTACTCCATTGGTCAGAGAGATAATGATTTTTGCCAGCTGCTAACCCATTACAAATAGTCAGCTACTTGTATCATTTCTAGTAAGAGTAATCTTTACATATAGTCCTATGACAAAGTTCTTACCTTACCTTCTAGTTTCTGTAATTTGGAGCCTATCCTGTCCACCCATGTCTGAAAAGCAAGTCTAGGTAAACTCACAGATGTGAGTATAAAGGTAAAAGACATTTCTGAAAGTTAGGATATCCAAGTTTTAGTCTTGGATCTCCTCCAAACACAGATGTTTACTTTCAGGCAAATCACTTAAACTTTCATTTTAGCATTTTAGCTACCAAAACAGGAGGTTGGACTAGATGATCATTTAATCATTCATTGTAATACATACCTCACAACAATGTGATAAAAGAGGTTTTGTCAAATACCTACAATATTAAAGTCAAATGTCTAAAACACTGCTAAAGTAGAAGTGTTGCTATATATTCAAATTCAACCATTGCCATATAAGGGATTATTATTAACAAATAATTAATATTGAATGTTTATGGTATTAGATGCTTTACTTTGATTACCCATTTTATTCTCTGACCAAAACTTTGACATTGATGTTTTTTATGATTCCCCTATACAGATGATAAAATTGAGGATCAGAGAGGACAACATGTCCAAAATTAATCAAATAGCTAGTAATTATGGATTTGAACCAATGCAATCCATTACCAAAGACCATGCTCTGAACCCTGGATTATGCAGTCACTTTTAGTTGTCTATTAAATTGCCTATTATATAGTCTATTAAGAAAAACTGGAGGGATCCCTGGGTGGTGCAGCGGTTTAGCGCCTGCCTTTGGCCCAGGGCGCAGTCCTGGAGACCCGGGATCGAATCCCACGTCAGGCTTCCGGTGCATGGAGCCTGCTTCTCCCTCTGCCTGTGTCTCTGCCAATCTCTCTCTGTGTGCGACTATCATAAAAAAAAAAAAAAGAATTTAAAAAACAAAAAGAAAGAAAGAAAAACTGGAAATGTCCAAATCTGTTTAAGGAGTTTTTTATTTGCTCAACTCTGCCAAAGTGATGACTCTGGTAGTTCTAGGAAGGGGAAATTTTTCTTAATTTGTTATCTATCCAGTTAGTGTTCTTTACTGTGACCATTACTAAATACAAATATTGAAAAAAAAGTGACATAAAATATTTCCACAGAACTTTCTGGAGCTTTGTGGTGGAGATCTTAACTTTTCTTTTTTGCAAAAGAGTAGGAAAGCCAAAGAGAGAAGGGTAGGAGGGGAAGGAAGCAGTTAAAAAGATCTTTGCAACCTCTCCAGAATGTCTTGATTACTTCTCATCTGGTCTAATTTTTCCCTGATGAGAAGCTGTGCTTGAGAGTAATAAGTACTGCATGAACTAAATACATCACACTTGACTGTCTGCATAATGGCAATGGTGGAAAGGAATCAAATGGATTTAGGTTTCATCAACCTGCAGCTATTGATTTTTCAGCTTTCCATGAGCAGCAGAATGGAGTTAGCAAAAACCACTTTTTGCACTAAAAAGAGTGAACAGCAAGGGAATACCAAGCCATACTTGAAAATAATGTGCATTTCTTTAACAGATTGCAACTCGCCTCTGACTTCTTCAACAGTAATTGCACACCTCTACTTCACAAATAGCACAGACAGGTGTTTTGTTAATGCTACACTACTAATAAATCTGAAGTTACACCATTCATCATATATTTAAATTTCATTAAACACCAGCAGATCTTACCTTTCTTTATAAAGATACAAGGACTCTGAATGCCTACATGAATATTTTTAAATGCCTCACTGCTATCAAAAAAAATAAAACATTAGGTATCTATGTATATGTATGTATGTATATGTATACATAATACATATTTTTCCATTATAACATATTTTGAAAAAAATAATTTGGCCATTTTCTGTGATTTTTTTTAAGACACTGTATGTAAGCCAACAGTGAAATGGATTTGTGGGTTTTTTTTTTTTTCATTTAATTTTTTTTTTTTTTTTTTTTTTTTTGGTTTTGAAAGGGGAAAAGAGCCTTTTGTTTTTGCTTCTTTGTAGGTAGAAAAATTGTAGGTAAATGTCATTTAAAATATGCGTGGCTTTGTGAAATTCACCTCTGTCATTCCTTAAATCTTTTTTTTTCTTTTCCATTAAATCCAAATTATTTCATTTTAAGAAACAAGCAGGGCTATTCATCTATTAGTTTCAAGCTTATCACATGAAATTAACCAGGATGTGAAGTAATTAGAAATCACCTCACCCTGGAAAATGGAATAATGACAGAGTCCTTGAATCAGTAAAGGTTAAAACTGCATGTTTAGAGCACCTTTGTATAAATCTGAGATAGGCTTCTGATTAGAGATATTGTATGAATGGCACTACAATTAAAATTATATTTAATCTAGCAGAAAGTTTATCTTAAGCACTGTGGCCTTAGAATTGTATAATGTTGGTATGATAATTTGACAAAAAAAAATACATAATGCCCTTTTCTCAACTTTGTCTTGAGTTCAAACATTTTTCAAGAAATCACTTAGTCATATTAACATACAATGCATATAAATTATCAGGTACAATGCACTAATATAAAGAGTTGTGGCAATTATGAATTGTTTAAATAGGAAAAGAGGACATCCCTGGGTGGCTCAGCAGTTGAGCCTTTGGCTCAGGGCGTGATGGAGCCTCGCATCCGCCTTCCTGCATGGAGCCTGCTTTTGCCTCTGCCTGTGTCTCTGCCTCTCTCGCTGTGTCTCTCATGAATAAATAAATAAAATCTTTAAAAAAATTAGGAAAAGAAGTTAAGCCTAACCACCTTATCACATGGCCAAGTAAATACAGATAAACGATGCAAAACCTGAAACTATATAAGTAAAAGCAAATTATCTGTCAATATTCTTAAATTTGGGGTTGGGAGTGTCCTTCTAAGCATAATAACAAATACAGAAATAATCAAGAAACTGACTCAGCTACCACAAGATAGACACTGTCATTATATTTTTTTAAAGATTTGTAGGGCAGAGAGAGAAGCAAGCTTCCCACGGGAAACCAATGCAGGACTTGATCCCAAGAGCCCAGGACCACAACCTGAGCCAAAGGCTGACAGACATTCAACCACTGAGCCACCCAGGTGCCCCGACATTCTCATTATAAAAACTTATGTGGAAAAATACATAAAAGATATTCTATTCTAATTAATAGACTAAAGGTATCCATTTATTAGAATAAAGGTACTGGATTTGTGACAATCTCTAGGGACATTCTAAATACAATTTATTAATCTTTAGTTTCCTGATATTAATAACATTCATATATCTCTACTAATATCTTCTTCTTCCCCAATAGAAACATGAAAGCATTTCTTAGACACATTTTTCAATTCCTGAATGGCGGTAGAGGCCAGAAGGAATTCTAACTAGCTTTGCTACTATCATCTATCTTGGTAGCAGCCTCCACCCCAAACCATTCTGTGTACTACTGGTCTAGCTACATAGATTTACACATGAAAAGATTCCACAAAAAAATTAAAATAAAAAAAATTAAATAAATTTTAAAAAATTTTTAAAAAAAAGATTCCACAACATGAAATAAAGGAGAATTTCAGTCGAATGCAACACAAGAAGCTTATTAAAATTACTAAACTTTTAGATTTCTGGAAATGTGTCAAAGAAGAGATAATAATGAAAAATTAAAGTAACAAACTGAAATGAAAAAGTGATTAGAATACATATAGAGATAATGTGCGAGCAAAAAGGTAATTAACACTCCCAAAGCCATATTCAAATCAAACTTCAATTCATAAAGAACTAAACACTCCAAAAAATAAAATCAGAAAACTGAAAGAAAATTTGAGAACTTCTCATAGTATATGAAGTAAAGAAACAAGAGGATAAAAACAATAGATAAAAAGTTCCTAGAAATAGAGCAGAAACAAAATCAAATTAAAACAGATATTTTAAAAAATAGTGATTTTAAATTAAGTAAAAACTTGTAAATGGTAACAACTAATTGGTATTTCACAAAACAAGTAAAAATAGGTCAACACCCTTGAAATAGGTAGATTTTGTTTATTTTTTATTTATTTTATTTATTTTATTTTATTTTATTTTATTTTGTTTATTTTTTAAATCAAATAATTTAGAAGCACTGAGACAAAACCTAACTAAACTACTAAAAAAGAAAAGAAAAAGAAAAAATAAGTAACTTAGGAAAAACAAAAATCACAGTGACCAAAGATTTCTCAACAACAAAATTTAGTGGTGGATGGTTATTCTTGTTTTCTAATATCGAAAAAATTTTCTAGGACATCAAGGAAATAAGGTAGAGACCCGAAACTTGAAAAGATAAGATAGCACATTGAGGGCAACCTGGGTGGCTCAGTGGTTTAGCACTGCCTTCGGCCCAGGTTGTGATCTTAGAGACCCGGAATTGAATCCCGTGTTGGGCTCCCTGCTTTTCCCTCTGTGTCTCTGCCTCTCTCTCTCTCTGTCTCTCATGAATAAATAAATAAAACCTTAAAAACAAAAAAAGATAGCACATTGATATTAATACTATGTAATTCATAAAATACAATTCACAAGTGATATTTCAAAAAACACAACTAAAAATCAACACATGAACCCTTAAATAAGTTTTGTCTAAATAACTGGTATAATTTTATAATGTAAATATTAAATGTAAACATTAAATCTGATAACATCTGAAAGTGAAGAAAACCACAAAATTGCTGAGAAAAAGAAATCTAGTAAACTGCAATTATGTATATATGTATCACATACACACACTTATGTATATATATGCATATATATGTGTATCTCTCTCTCTCACATACACATATGTAGGAAGAGGATGGAAGAGAATAACAAAGGGAAAAATTGCTCATCTTACTCAAGTTACTGCTAGCTACTTCCAGGCAAGGTCTTGTTCCTGTAAAGTCTCTGGATGACTCCTTCTTTTTTACCTTGCTCAAAAATCTTTCATGACTAGAACTTAAGCCACTTAAAAAGACAATTAGGGAAAGGCCAAGATAATATTAGGGACATTGGACCCCTTGCACTTCTTTAAACTAACAGCAGCCATGACATACTTCCAGATTTATTTTTCATAAGAAAAATAAACTCCTACTTCTAAAAGTAAATGTAATTTGATCTAAGTTACTTTTATAGTCAAATGCAATTTTGGGACGCCTGGGTGGCTCAGCAGTTGAGTGGCTGTCTTCAGCTCAGGGCGTGATTCTGGGATCCAGGATGGAGTCCTACATTGGGCTCCCTGGGAGGAGCCCGCTTCTCCCTCTGTCTGTCTCTCTCTCTCTCTGTTTCTCTCATAAATAAATAAATAAAATATTTTTAAAAATGAAATTTCAACTCCTAAGACATCACTAGATCTTTCCTCATTCTTAAACTCATAATAAAAATTGAATTAGCACATGACATTTAGCAGTGAGTGTAAGCAAAAATGACCACTAATGAAATTTAAACATCATGTACACTACCTATTCTTTCTAGATTAAAAATATATATATATATAAATAAAAAGTTCATAAAATAATAACAAAACACTGAAAGCATCAAGAACAGAAATCACAAAACAATATAAAGCAGTTTATTAAAAAAAATGAAAGTGGAAACTCATTAAAAAGGTTTAAAAAACTTTGTTGATGTTAAAGATCTGCATACCCATTACATACAAAACATATAAAACTGAGAAATAATAAGTAACATTTGAATAGTTTCATCAAAGAAATCCAACAAATTAATGTAAGATTAGTTATAATAAACAATGAAGTGTATGTCAAGGCAAAAGAATTAAAGAGAGCAATACATACAGGAAAAGGATTTGCTGAACTACCTAATTTTCAATACATATAAATCAGAAATTCTTAGAAATATAAATATAAAGGAAGTACAAGAAGCACTAATAAAAGACCCATAATCTTTCAAAATAAATGAAAATATATATATATACATATTGCCCTCGTAAAAATGTAGTTTACACACAAAATGAGTAGAAAATAAAATAATTGTTTTTGCCTAATCCCATTGCCATAAACAAAATGGCAATATAGGAGAATTGTTAATACATTTAGTATATCTAAATATGTAAGATAGCTCTTATTTTTAAAACTTACTTCCTAAACAGATTAAAAAAATAGACCATGAAGAAAATCTCAATAAACGCCAATGAATATAAACTTTATCAGTCACACCTTCTTTCAAAAAGTAATAAAATTATAGATAATTGACAAAATTTTTATTAAAAAGATTCATTTGAATAATAAAAAATAATCTAAAAACTTGGCTCAATTAGGATAGTCTAGATTATTTTTGAAAATGAGAATTCTTTCAAATGTCTTAGGATGTAGTCACAATTGTTTTCTGAGATAAAATCAAACACACACTTTAAAAAATGGATAAAATTGGGCAGCCCTGGTGGCGTAGCGGTTTAGCGCCGCCTGCAGCCCAGGGTGTGATCCTGGAGACCCAGGATCAAGTCCCATGTCAGGCTCCCTGCATGGAACCTGCTTCACCCTCTGCCTGTGTCTCTGCCTCTCTCTCTCTGCGTCTCTTATGAATAAATAAATAAAATCTTTAAAAAAAATGGATAAAATTATTAAACATTAAATTAAAAAGCTGAAAATTATAATAAATGCAAAGAAAGAAAAGTGGAAGAGAGACAAGTTAAAGAAAGATTTTATAAATTAGAAAAAGTGAAGCAGAAAAATAAACTACTTCCATGTATATTTCTCTGGGGGATAAAATAAATATATGAAATTATTGTAAGTTTAATTGCGTCACTACCCAATTAGGAAAGATTATGACTAATGACACCACAAATAAAATTTTCAAATGCAAATCATACTAAAAATAAGCCTGGCTCCTAACCTCCAAAATGTTAGGGAGTATCGCCCTTTTAATGACTACTAAGTAATCACAGAAATATGTCATTAAGGTGTTATCAATAGTCCCTTTTCAAACTAAGATGGTACAGGAATCTCAAGGCCATGGGCTACCTGACTAGGCGCACAGAAGAGAACACTTTTTTGGGCTCATAATATTTACAAAAAACATTTTGTTTGTTATTATAATAGTTATGCCTACCATGTTTGTTCTAAATATGCATTCTGATAATGACAATTTACCAAGTACCCTGGTCAGTTTCCTATAAAAGACAGCCCATAAAAACCCTCAGTGGCAACCCTGTCAAGACCCCTCTCACTTTTGAGAGCTTTCTCTGTATTTTTGCTTAATAAACTTCTATCGTTTTGCTCACTCTCTGTTGTCCGCAAGATTCATTCTTTGACTCAGTGAGACAAAAACCAAGCTCTCCTGTATCAGTATTGGCATACAAGCAGACACATTGAGCAGTAGAACAGATCAAAGAGACCAGAAATAAATCCACACATAAATGGGCAATTAATTTATGATAAAGAAGCCAAAAATACACACTCAGGAAAGGACAGTCTCTTCAATAAATGGAGCTGATAAAACTGGACAGCCATTTGTAAAAGAATGAAACTACATCAACTATCATACATCATACACAAATTAACTCAAAATGGATTAAAGACTTGCATGTAAACCAGAAACCATAAAACTCTTAGAAGAAAATACAAGCAGTAGACTCCTTTACTTGGCTATGATTTTTTGGTTCTGATTCTGAAAGAAAAGGCAATAAAAGCAAAAATTAGAAAAAGAGACTAAACCAAAAAGTAACAAAATGAAAAAGCCACCTACTGAATGGGAGAAGATATTTGCAAATCATGTATCTGACAGGGGTTAATATTCAAAACATATTTTAAAAACCTCTTACAACTTAAGAGAAGAAAAAAAAACAAACCCCAAAAAAACATATTTAAAAATGTGCTGAAGCTGAATAGACATTTTTTCCAAAGAAAACATACAGATGACCAACAAACACATCAAAAGATGTTCAAGGTCACTAATAATAAGGGAAATGAAATAAAACCACAATATGATATTACCTCACACTGGTCAGAATGGCTACTATCAGAAATAGAAGAGATAATGAGAATGTAGAAAAAAAAAAATCCTGTCCACAGTGGTGAGAATATAAAAAGGTACAGCTACTGAGGAAAAAAAAAGTATGAAGTTTTCTCAAAAAGTTAAAAATAGAACCTCCATATAACCCAACAATTCTACTACTGGGTATTTATCCAAAATTCCCAAAAAGCTTTGAAAAAATATATGCAAGTTATTGCAGCATTCATTGCATTGTACTTTGTAATAGTCAAGATATGAAAGCAATTGAAGTGTCCATATATGGATGAATGGCTCAAGAAGATGTCACACACACACACACACACACACACATACACATGCACACAAACACAGGAATGCTATTCAACCATAAAGAACAAAATCTTGCAGTTTACAAAAACATGGATGAACTCTGAGGACACTTTGCTAAGTGAAGTAAGTCAGAGAAAGACAAGTGCCATATGTCCTCATTTATATGTAGAATTAATAAACAACAGCAAAACCAAGTTTACAGATACACAAAAAAGATTGGTGGTTGCCAGACATGGGGGAAGGGAAGGGACAAAATGAATAAAGGAGGCCAAAAGGTACAAAGTTCTAGTTATAAAGTTAAAAAGTCATGGAATATAACATACAGCATGGTGACTATAGTAAATAATACTGTATTGCATATTTGAAAGTTGCTGAGAAATATTAAAAGTCCTCATCACAAGAAAGCAATTTTTTGTAACTATATAATGATGATAAATGTCAATTAGACTTCTTGTGGTGGTCATTTCTCAAATATACAAATATGTTGTAAGCTTAAAACTAATGTTATATATGTCAATGATACTTCAAAAATTAATAAATATCACTACTATGTTAAAATTTGCTATACTCTGCAAAATACTACCTGCCAGTTCTCCTAAGAAAGAGCTAGATTAAACCAAAACTCTGTCTTGCTTCTCTATTGTTTGAGTGTCCCACCTCTGCAGGACTCATTTTTTTAGCCTAAAGCCATGATGCAAAACATTTTTTTTTTGCAAAAAAAAATTTTTAAGTAATCTCTACTCACAATGTGGGGCTTGAACTCCCAATCTCAAAATCAAGTCACGAGCCTAGCAAACCAGGCACCCCCATGATGCAAAATATTATCAACTTTACCTTCCAATGCATTAATTAAACTTTTTTATTTTGTCCAAGCCCTCTTTTTTTCTCATTACTCTTTGGGCAGAGCATTTATTTTAAGGATAAAATGCATTCTCATATCTTTATATGGCAATATAATAATTTAATTTAAAAATTTTAACTTTATTTTCTACTTTATGCACTAGCTTCCTCTTATAAATTTTTTAATTTGTTAGTTATGGTCACTCTCTTTTCATGTTAGTGGCTTTCCTCAAACATGATAGTCCTTTACTGTTTGGTCCTATTACATTTAACATCGAGACATTTGAAATTGACAGGAAGTTCTCTATACAAAATTTGTTAATTGGAGGCCTTTATTGTGGGAAGAACTGCAGGGAGTCTGTCTTTCATGGCACCTTCTCATTTCCTGTTGCAGGGTACATACTGGACTACAGTGTTTATTCAGAGAGGAGATGGGAAAGGCTACTGCAGTTCTACTTTTTACTAAATCCTGTTCATGGTGCCAAGCCTGGCCCTGTCCTTTTCTGTGCTGATAGTTCCCAAGTTTTATGTTTCTCTAGAAAACAAACCATTAGGACCAGAGCAAGTATTGAATTTAAAGTAGAGAGTGTAGATCTGATATCTACCAGAATTTGGTAAGGTCTTCAATTAATTTTTAGCTTCTTCTTGTCTGTTTAAGGGAACAGCTAGCTGGTAGCACCTTACTGTAGAATCTTTCAAGAGTCCTGTCAACACTGAGAGAGGATCACATAGGGGTCCTCCTTGGAGGGTAGACATGGAACTGTAAGGCCACTAACTTTTATTAATGGTCTTACAGTCTTTTCAGAGTGGAAAGGCAATTCATATAGAGGTATTAGAGGCTAAGAGTACTCAGGTAAAGGAGAGCAGAAGGCAGTAGGAAGAATCACATCAGTCTAACAGTTTTTCATTTTAGATATCCTATGACTTTAATTGTTCATTACTCTTTTGCTATGAATCTTTTAATGAAGCTTTTATTTTGGAATCCTGAACTCTTTTGGAAACTTATGCATGCCCATTAAAATAGGTATCTCATTCTATCTGTTTGATTTGGGAATTCGTACTTTCAAGTGCACTTCTCAAATGAATGATCTCATCTAATTGGAACGTTTATGTAAAGGTCATTGTAATTCTGGTACCATGGTTCTTAGCAAAATAAGCAGATGTGCCCGGATGAGGTGCAATCAATTCTTTGAAACTTGAGTATTCAATTTCTTTAGCTAAGCTTTGGGCTTCTTGGTGCATACCTAAGACAGACGTGCCAGTGGGTTGGGGATTTCATCATATTTTACAGTATATCTGACAGCACAGATATTTTCTTGAGGTTAACATGTTACCTACTGTCAATCCAATCCATTCTGTGACCAATTTATCCTAATATAGGAGTCTTATAGGTGGGAAGTGCTCTAACAACTTTTAAATGCTCAGCCTCTGGCCACCAATTTTGTGGCTTTGGCTTCTGAGATTTCCATTAGTAACAAGTTATTCCTTTCAGGAGACAATGTCCTTACAGTGAGGTTTTAATACTCAGATTTATGCCTACTTAGATTCTGATGTAGTATTGATCAAAGCAGTCCAAATTTCCTACCTTATTTGCGAAAGACCTCCCCTCCCCTTGCAGTTCATACTGGGGAATTACTTTGAGGCTTGAAGGCTCCTAACAGCTGCCATTTTGCTTTCTAAGATTCAGGAGTGCCCATTATTTTCCCTTGTTGAAATAATTCTCCCTAATAAAACTAGACCTAATGTTTTTGGTGGCCTGCATGAAGTTCCTAAGACTTGTCAAGTCCTCCCTGAGGAGCTTACCTTATTGATGAGGTCAGCCACAAACCCAAATAAGTCTTGCTATGAAAATCTGGATTCTCTCACACCCCAATTTTTCACTCAGAAGATCAAACAAACTTCAAACGTTCATAATGCAAAAAAAAGTGGTAGTAGAGCAGGGAAAAGCTTACCAGAGATCCCCGTAGAGCAACCGAACCAGCCTATGGGATGGTTCCTTCACCTGCGTCTAGCAGCAGTGCTCAAGTGCTGAGACTTCAGCAGCTGTCTTCCCACCTCATCTCCAAAACTTTCAAGCGACAACCAAACAATTTAGTAAGGAGTTTGACGCGCTTCATTCATTGGAAAACAACCAGGGGCTTGGGGGAGTGTGGTGCCTCACACGTCGAAGGGCAGGCTTCCAACTCCTACCAGAGGATTTGCGGTAAGCGTGCATTTTGTTGAGCCTCAGAAGAGGGAGGCCGCGCTGAACAGACCAGAAGCAATTGGCTGCGAGGTCCTATTTTCCAAGGCAAGGCAAACTAACTGAAACCGAGCTGGAGGTTTGGGATTAGTGTGTGTTCGGTTTCCTTGAGAGTGACGCTTTTCCATAAAGGCAGGCTGATTTAGGTTTGGGTTTGTGACATGGGCCACTGGCACCGCCTGTGTTTTGTCAGCCCACCCCCCCCCCAGAGTAGCTTCATCAGTTGTAGGGAAGTGACCTGGGAATGAAGAGTTCAAATAGTGATTTGTACACCACCTCCTATTTTCAGCTCCCCATCTTATCCCTGCTTCTTCAGTAACTAGTTTCCAAGAACTGTGGAATCTGTCATTTTTCATGTCAGCCATGCCCCCTGCAGGCTTTGTGTTTAAATGGGCTAAGGGAGGAGCTTTGCTTCTCTCCACTGCAGAGATTTGCTCTCTTGTTCTCTTTGACCTTATGGGTCTTTATACACTTAGACTTGCTACTTTAATGAGTTTTCATAAAGAGATAAATGTTTGTGATCCGCCAATCCTCCTTGTCTAACCAAAAGCTTCAGAGGCAAGTTAGTGAGTCAGAAGGATATGATTCTTAAAAATACTGGTTTTGTGATGTTTGAATATGCATGACCAATACAATTGTATGAATGTATTTTTTAAAAGTATTTTTTATGCATTTTATCTTATATAATCATGGATTTAGTTAATGTGAATTTATGAAAGACCCTATGTAGGTCAAGAAAATTTTGTCTTGCCTGAGGCTTTATTATTTAATCCATCTTTTATTAAAATATAGCACCAAAATTTGGAAAATAACTATATCATAAGATTTGAAATGACTCATAATATTTTTTTTCATTTTACCTAATTGCTGTTATAAACTATATGTTCTTATTAATTAATGTTTCCACCCTTAAGTAAAATGAAGAAAAAAATTGCAATTGATGCTCAGTTTAGCTGATTTAAATTTAATTGAAAATTTAAACCTATGCACTATAATAATTTAATTTAAAAATGAATTTGGCTCCATATTTATAATAGGGAAATATTTTCTGAGTATATATTTTTTAAAATTACTATTTTTTTTTTCCTAAGCGACTGAAGCCATATTTTTTTCTGAGAGCAAATAAGCTTAGACCTCAAAGGATTTTCTTCGGAAGTTAAAAGATCCACTTAGGAAGTGAAAACCCACAATGCTCTAATGGAATTTAAACATAGCAAAACCTCTTCTTGCCCATACTATCATTAACTGGTATGAGGCTTTTCTGATGAAGTTTAAAAGGCTTCTTCAGTAAATTCCCACAAGCAAGCCAAAGTAAGGACAAAATAGTAATCTGAATCTTGGAGCTTTAGTTTCTTGTTTGATTTTCTTAATAGTTCTGTCTTACTGTTAGCCAGTTTATTGTTTTCTGTAATTTGATTCTGGAGGTAAAAACAATATTGTTGTTTGTTTTAATATTAAAATTCAATAAGGAGGGAAACAAAAAAGGCAGAATATGAAACTTTTTAAAAGACATTTCTGGAATTCACTGACAAATAACCTTTTCTTATTATTATATGCAGGGGTGCCTTTCCAACAATAAAGATTGCATTTCTGAAATTATTTGGTGGGAATATTTTCAGTTGTGAGTCTTAAGAGTTTTGGGGAATATTTTGTTAAAATAGAGCCAGATGCCTAAAATAAAATGACAAAGACAACATATAAGCATGGAAAGATCAATAATGTGTTACATTTCCTTAAAATATTAAGAATCAGAATAATTTAATTTGTAATTGCTTTTCTTTATTCACTATAAACTTTACAGGATGATCTTGCCATAAAGCATTCATAAAATGCTAGAAGCTTTCTTTTTTCCCAAAGAATATGAATATTGGAACTTCCTTTTAGTCATATTTTATTTTCTGAAACTATAGCTCAAAATCTTAGACTGCAGCTATTCTAATCCCAGAACTGTAAAGCCTTTTGAAATAGAAAAAAGGTGAAATAAAATTTCATTAAGGTATTAATAAAGATAACTAGGTAGGTAGCATTCAAACACAGTTCCACGCAGAGAATAAATAGTTTGAGCTATACTATGCCATAACATTTTCTACTGTCTCTTACACATAGACTCGTCCCAAGACTCAGTTCCTAAGACTAGTTTAAAGATGTGACTTTTCTTCTACTCAACTTCCTTTAGTTCTGCTAGGGTTTAATTCTCCTACTCTTTCTACTTCAGCTTCTTAAGTCTTTCAAGAAGGTCTAAGGTATGTTGTGGTAATAACAGTCCTAAATTTTCATTGGCTTAACTGTATATATATATATATTTTTTTTTTCTCACACATTGAGGATGTAGAACACAGAGCATCTGCCCTGATAGTTAGAATTCAAGCATGCCTCGAATTATAGCACCTCCTCATCAACATATGTTTTCACAATCCTGGTGCAAGGAATGGTCAAACTAAAGAATTTGTCACTGACTTCCAACAGAAGATGCCTCACCTCTTTTCACATTAGATTGGCCAAAACAAGTCACATGATCACTATTTAATTCAAGGAAATAGGGGAAGTGCAATCTTTTCCTGCCTAGAAATACAGAAGGACCAAATTTTGGTGAACATTGGTAATATCCACGAAGATTCTTTTTTTTTAACTGCTTATAAATAATATTAAGATTTATATAAATTAGAATCATAATTTTGTGGTTGGCTTAAAAATACAACAAAATAGATATATAGAGTTTTGCATCAAGGAACAGTTATGGTAACTATAACTTTATTCATACTCCTGCCCTCATGCATTTATAAATTCTTCAGTATTTTGTAGGCCCGTAGCACTTTCTATAAATAAGAAACCTGGAAGAATGACTATTTAAATTCCATCAAGAAAAAATATTTTCCTCATGGAAACTAAAGTAAAATTCTATCAAATTATCTCCTTTGGTCTCATGATAGCCATTTATTTTACACTAATGACTACATTACATTTTTCCTTGACAAAAGGATTATTCCAGAAATATTCCAGCATTTTTTTTTCTTCTAAATTCTATTTTTTTCTGAAATGTAATAGATTTGGAAAAGAACCTAGTGCTATTCCAGTTTAAGGTCACAATGTCTTCATTTTAATTATGCTTCATTTGTATCAAATTTAGAGGATTAAGAGTTCCCTATATAAACAAACTTTTAAGTAAATGATTGACTTCCCTTCTTGCATCATCAAGATTTCACTATTTATTGGATTATTCATATCAGCCTATAAAAGTGCTCTGTATTCCAACATTATAATATCCTTTGGTCCTCACTTCCCTAAAACTA
The DNA here is from genome assembly GCF_905146905.1 of Nyctereutes procyonoides. NCBI lineage: Eukaryota > Metazoa > Chordata > Mammalia > Carnivora > Canidae > Nyctereutes > Nyctereutes procyonoides. The sequence goes on from NW_026575130.1 coordinate 3,763,432, forward strand.
GTATCTAAATTTCATGCTTTTCTTCATAGCCAAACTTCAAAAGTTATTTATAATCACCACTTCCTCACCTGTGATTCACTATTTTTAATGGTATTTGCTATTTTGTTTGTTTTCATTTTCATTAATTTAGAAAATACAAGTAGTATTTTTTATACTTCCCTTACCCCAAACCAAATATTATTATTATTTTGTTGTCATTGGTATTACTGTCACATTGTGATTTAAGAATCTATGATTTCCACACCACTGTGCTGTTCTTGCTCTGTATCCAATCAGGTTTCAGTATTTGCGTGAATTTATTTTAGTGTCCTGGGTCTGTATCTAAGCTCTCTCCTCAGTTCCCTTTGTATACGTGTTTGTTTATACTTGAATTAATTACTACATCTTTATAGCTGCTTTTTACTATCTGGAAGGACCAGTCTTTACATATTTTTCTTTTTCTAGAATGTCTTTTACCACTTTGGTCCTTGGCTCTTTGATATAAATATTAGAATCATATTGTTAAACATAAGATTAATGGAAACAAACCAAATTAAGAATTTTCCTAGAATTACAGTATATCAGTTTAAGTTTACATCATAACAGTGTTGAGTCAAATAGTTCTATTTCTACCACTTTTTTTAGATTTTCTTTAATGACTTACAGTAAAGTTTTATAATTTGCATCCTTTAAGATTTACACATTAAAAAAAATTATTTCTATTGTTTTCACTTTTTATTTATCTTAAGAAGTGTGTTATTTGCTTTTAGATTTTAGAACTGAACTGTGTATTTTAAGACTTTATTTATTGGAGAGAGAGAGAGAGCATGAACAGGAGGAGGTTCAGAGGGAAAAGGAGAAGCAGGCTCCCCCCTGAAGAGGGAGCCTGATTTAGGGCTCAATTCCAGGAACCTGTGATCGTGCTCTGAGCTGAAAGCAGATGCTTAACCAACTGAGCCACCCAGGCACCCCTAAATATGAGGGTTTTTAAATTTTTAAACCTTGCTAAACTCTCATTAATTCTATCAATTTATCAGTAGATGCTGGGGAGATTTTCTCTGTAGAGAATTATATCTTACATATATAATTACAAACTCCTTTTCATTCCTTATATCTACTTTGTTTTTCTCTTGTCTGCACTGACAAGGACCTCATCATTATGTTTTATTAGGAATACTGATGGTAGGCATCCTTGTATTGTTCCTGATGTTAGAGAGAATACTTCTTTCATTTTTTTTCCTCGATCAAGTGTAATATGTGCTAATTATTTTTGTATGTGTACTTTACTAAGTTAGACAAATAATTTCTATTTTTTTGCTAAAAATTTAATAAAGAATAAATGTTGAATTTAATTGCACATTTCCATTATTTATCAGGATAGTAATAAGATCCTTACCCTTTCATTTGTAATATGTTAAAATATATTAATCACTTGAAGAATTTTGAATTGTATTATTTTCATTGGACTTGATGCCAAGTAAAGATTGGCTTTTGATTATGAATGCACAGGGGAAGTTTTTCTCTCCACCCATTATCAAGGTAAGATTTTTAAGTTTTCAGTTCGTCTTTTTACGCATGGTTGGATTTAATTTCCATTAAGCTGTGAAGATTCTGTTTTATGTGGAGTCTCCAATCCAATTCTGCATCACAGATTGACTAGAAACGCCTTCCATGCCCGCCATGCTTTATGCATTCTTTAAAGCAGAACCTCAAGATACCAGTTTGGCAGGAGCTCTGGCTGAAAACTAGCTTTGTGCTCTTGAAATAAACTTCCAGGACCAAAATGGAACCACTTCTGCCCCGGATGCAATATCAGCAAACCAAACCTTAGAGAACTTTAATGCCCTTATAAACACTCAGTGTGACCACAAACATGGTATATCTGGTCAGTCAGTCCCGAAGTCAAACCGGAAGCCAATTTCAGGCATTCATACCCCAAACAAGGCTGACTATGAGGACCCCGTCAATCAGATATTTTCTATTTCTCTCTTCCTTCTTCTTTATTCTTTATCCTACAAAAGCTTCATGCCCTCTGATCCATTTTGCAGTTCTCTAGAGGGAGATTGTCTGCTTCATAAAGTGTTAAAGTTTGTTTGTATCACCTAAGTTGTTTTATTCAATAATATTTTTAACAGTTTTTGGTGACTAGGAATGGGATCCAAAGCTGACTGCAAACACCGTTGGGCCAAGGATATCCACAGGAGAGGTGCCTGCTGATCCCTTTGAATTCATTGTTCCTTCTGTTCTTATCTAAGGGTCTTGGGTAAGTCATCCACAGATTTGAGCTCTATATAATTGGAATTGTATAGTACATTCCTTTTTATGTCTGATTCTTTCACTCATTATCATGAATTTTATATTCAGCCGTGGTGTTCTGTATAGCAGCAATTTGTGTATTCTCATTACTAAGATAGAGACAAAATATATTTATTCTTTCTTCTGTCAATAGTCTTTGGGCTGTCTCCAGTTACTAGCTTCTATGAAAACTCATACGTGTTTTGTTGAATATGCGTATACTTAACTGCTGAATGTACATCAAGGAATGAAATTGCTGTGTCACAAAATAAGTGTCTATTCTGCCTCAGTAGATACTACCAAACAATTTTCCTATTTGTTTTTACTATTTTATACTCCCACCAGTGGTATATGCAAAGTCCAATAACATCAAGTTCTCAGTGAAGCTGGGTATTAACTCTTTTTGATTTAATATTCTGGAGGCTGAGTAATGATTGCAATGCATTTTAATTTGCATTTCTCTGTGGTTAATGAGGTAGAGAACCTTTCTTATGTTGACTGGCCATTTGGATATCCTCTTTTGTAATGCTTATTCAAATTACTTTCTAAGTATTCTGTAGAGTTATCTATTTTGTCCATTTGTACAATTTCTTATATACAGTTTATGTAAGCCTCTATTAAATGTACACATTGCAAGTATTTTCTCCTTCTCTGTGTTATCTATTCACTTTCTCAAAGATAAACAGAAGATCTTAATGTTAATGTATCTGTTTATCTTTTTTTTTTCTCTACAGTTAAAGTTTATTGCCTAGTTAAAATGTCTACCTAACTACCACAAGGTCATGAAAAGATCTCCTATGATTTCTTGTGTAAGATTTCTTTTTTCTCCTTTGATATTTGCATTTATTTTCCATTTGGAATTATTTGATATAATGCAAAAAAAAAGGTAAGACTGATTCTTTTTTCTTACATATGTATCCAGTTGACCCATAGCCATTACTGAAAAGATCATTCTTTCCTAATTTTACTACAGTATAAACATTGTTGTATGAGGTCACTTGATATTTTTGAGTTTGTTTCTAGTGTTTTACACTCTTTTCTGTTGGTCCATTTTTCTATAACTATACCAAAACACATTGTTTTCATTATGGTATTTATGCCTGTCTTGATTTTGCTTGCACAAGTCCACAGGCTTTGTTATTTTCTTCTAGATTGTCTTTCCTAGTTACTTTTTGATATGTTTTTCATAGATGCAATTTGCATGTGCTAAAATGTAAAAATATTATTTTCAGTTTGATGAGTTTTAGCAATTGTACGTATCCATTTCAGAACCATCCAAAACAAGCTATAGAACATTGCCATTACAATCCTTGCATTATTTTGATGCAAATTCCAGGTTCCATAGTCAAAAGTATTTTAGTATATATCTATAAAAGAAAAGGGTTCTTAAAAACTAAACCATAATACCATTTTAATTCCTAAAAGTATTAACTATAATAATTCCTTAAAAATATATAATTTCAAAGATTTGATTTTCATTTAAAAACATATCCTGAAATTATTAACTATAATAATTCCTTAAAAAGATCTAATTTCAAAGACTTGACTTTGAATTAAAAACATACTTTCTTCACTTAGAGGTCATGTTCAGAGAGTCACAGCCAGAAAGATCCTATACAATAACACAATCAGCTTTTCTCGAGATCAGTTCTACTGTGGTTAAAATGAAGACCTGCCCTGCCCTGCCTCAATCATAGCATGAGATAGGAAAGACAAAATATATGAAAACACTGACAACCATAAATTGCTATGTAAGTATATCAAAAATTGTCTTCACCAACCCTTTCATTTTATTAAGCTGAACAAAAACCAAGGAGGTTCAGTTTACAACCTTGAGTTTCTCCTCTCCTTTTTTCTTTTTTTTTAAAGATTATATTTATTCATTTATTTATTCATGAGAGACAAAGGAAGGCAGAGGAGAAGCAGGATCCTCGCAGGAGCCTGATGTGGGACTTGACCCCAGAACTTCCAGATCACGCCCTGGGCCAAAAACCACTGAGCTACCCAGGTGTCCCACCTCTCCTCTCCTTCTTTCTTGATGAAGCCACTTCTCTCTCCTTGGGCAGAGGCCTCTCCTTTGGTTATGGAGAACTCCTCTTCTGTGTCTTGTGGCAGACTTCTCATGAGGACATCTATCTCTCTTTTTTTCCTTGCCTGCTTCCTGAAAATTGATACAGTCAAGCTCACCATATTTCCCACATATCATTTTCCCATTTTTTAGCATCACTATTTTTTAGTGATATCAACATTTGCTTCCTTTACCCAGACACAGAACTCTGATAGTATTAGTGAAGGACAAGGATAGGGTATTCCTTTCCATACAATTTATCCCTTTGGGTTTTTTGTTTTGTTTTCTTTTGTTTTTTGCATTTCTTGACTGTGTGTTGATATCTTTTGTCAAACTTGGAGTATTCTTAGCCATCATTAAATGTTATTCTGGTTTGTTCTCTTCTTCCTTTTCCCCATGGAACTCAAATTGGAAGTACATAGGGTCATTTTTTTTTTCTTTCTCCTCATGTCTCTCATCTCTTTTTTCTGCTTTCTATCCTTTCACTCTCCACAGAGTTTAGTTGGGATATTTTCTGTTGACCTTCACTTAAAGTTACTAAACCTCTTTTGCTGCATCCAATTTGTTGTTAGACTCATCTGTTTCTTAATTTGTTATTGAAGTTGCACATAGTAAAAATTATGTGATTCTTTTATGTTTATAGGTTTCACTTCTCTAATGAAATTCTTCATTATATCATCTATTTTCTTAAATTATATTTAAAGTATGCCCTTAGTAAATACAATGTCTAGATCTTCCTCAGGCCACATTTTGTTGTCATTTATTCTTCTCAGTACATTGAGTACTTTTTGATGATTGCGGATATTTTGCATTAATAATTTTAAAGACTGAACAATGTGTATTTTGACTCTGAAGAGGATTCATGTTTCCTTCTGTTGAATAGGTAGAGTGGGGCTGAATACCTTAATCCAATCAAGAGCTACCCATGATGTTTTTACTAAAAGCCCCTCTCCTTGCTATGTCTTTCCATTCTACTTTTAGTCTCTTCAACATTTTAAGATTGCCAACAATTACATGATGTTTTTGAGTAATTATCACTTTAGCTTCCTTGCTTCTTTCTCTCTACAGCTTAAGAATTCAATAAATCCCCCAAAGAAAAATCACAAGATTTTGCCTCATTTTCCTATGCCTCAATTTTGTGAGATCTTGGCCTCTGAAGTTTTAGCTGTCATTGTAGTTTTAACTTCTACTTTTTCTCCCCAAACTTATGAAATTGGTGAAAGCTCTGCTAGTTTTTCATTTTGTTAGTAGTAGCACTGTGTCTGACCTCATAGCTTTTTTACCTTCTCTAAGAATTGGCATATGCACTGCGCTTACAACAGCTTAAAGAACATCAGTCTACATCTCTTTGCTTCCCTCAAATCCTTGCTAGCAATTCTAGAAACAGATTTTTCTTTTGCATTTTAGCTGGCTTTATTTCCTCTAAGACTTTTTAAGATTATTACTTTTGTTTTTTTTTATGGACTAATCAGTGTGGTAGAGGTAGGAAATTTAAATTGTTGAATAGAAGTGAGGATATTAGAGATTCTATTGTCAACAAAATGAATATAATTCCAGAAAAAAATTATGGCTTCCTATACTTCTTTTTACCTTACTTATTTCTTGGCCATGTTCTAGATAATTGAGATTGATATATAAAAAATACACCTATTAAGTCAACTTGTAAAATTAATAAATAGGGATTAGATTTAAAAAAAATCTACCCCAGAAAAATACTTTCCTTTTTTGATTTGTTTTCATTTGATTATATTAATATATTTTGAATTTCATGTCAACACTATTTAAAATAACTACATATATTTTAATAACAGAATTCAGTACTACTCCCCAATTGTTTTTCTTCAAATTTCTAAATTTTTTCTGCATTCTCCAAATTCTGTCTTGATCATAGCCTCGCATTATAGCATTCTCAAAGTTCCAGAATCTGGCATAGATATTTAGGTCATTTATTCTGACTAATTTTCTCTTCTTTTCATTGGCCATCTGTTGAAGCATGGTATATTGTTTTAGGTCAAGCTCAAACTTTACTTCTTTTTAGGACCTTTACTGTCCTTGTTTAAGAAATATAAAGGGCATCATGCTCATATACATGCTCATACACTTTTACTGAATTTGGGAGAGGGTATATTGTTGGACACGATTTTTTTAACTAGATCAGTTTTTTATGGGACCCTCATAGCATGATCCCCATAGAAAAAAGTTTTCAGCATAGTACAGATGTTTAGATAAAGCAAACTTACAACTACTCCCATTATTTTCTTTCAACTACCTTATATTCAATTCTTCAGCCATACTGCCACATTGCTCTAAATTTCCAAATATCTTTCATAATATAAAATTCCATCTACCAGCCCTAATTTGTATGATAATCTTTGCCATTTATTTTCTCAATTACTTTCTGATGGGTCTTTCAACATCTATATGACTTTCATTTTAATATCCTGTGATACATCTTTTATTTCTTTTCAACAGGTTAAACACATCAGTCTCTTTCCTTTTGTCAGACATATGAGTCAAAACTGTAAATCAAAACAGAAAGAAATGTCAGATAAAGAGGTTATAGTAACATAAACCATACTTTATAATAAACATGATTGAGAATAGCAACTTAGAGCAAATAATTGACTGAGAGATAAAATGGAACAACAGTCAAATAAGATTACATATTATGCTATAATAAATTGTTCTATTTTAGTGTATGTGAAATTATCATTAGCATTTCAGAAACAAGTAGCATTATTTTAAACCAGCAGGGTAGCATAAATGACATCTGTGTACAATGCTTGGCATATGCACCAATAGATGCTCAACAAATTTCAGGATGTTATTTCATTCTCCCTTAGGTAGAATTAAATGTTTTATTAATTTATGTTCCTAGCATTAAATATCTTCTATTATGACACCAGCCTGGAAAATCTGTGAGTTCAGGAGTCACAACTGGCATATTCTCCGCTGTATCCAAAGTGTCTGTCATAGCATGTGTGTCCCTTAAGTATTTGCTGAATAACATACAGCATTTCTTCACTAATTAGGAATTCCCTAAGCCTAGAAAGGGCTTGATAATAATGAATATCCAACTAATATTTATCAAATTCATTATTTCAAATTACAACATCTATTGAGCCTTATTGTCTTCCATAAACTATGCTAAACTGAATTGGAATTACCATGAGAAAACTGAAAATATATTCCCTATGACCCTCCTGTTTGCCTATTCTCTTCCTTCTTAATGCTATCATTTAATATTTTTGTATTTCAAGAGAAATAGTTATTGGAGACAGAAGTTTAAGAAGGCTATGAGACACTACAAATGCCTCTTGAAAACCATTTAAATTTAAGACTGTTATTCATCTCTTATTCATCGTGTGTGTGTGTGTGTGTGTGTGTGTGTATCATGTCTTCTTTCTCTGTTCATCTATCTGTAGTCACTTGGGTTGCTTCCATATCCTAGCTATTGTAAATAATGATGTAATAAACAGAGTGTTGCATATGTCTTTTTGAATTAATGTTTTTGTTTTCTTTGGGTAAGTACCCAGTAGTGGAATTACTGGATCATATGGTATTTCTATTTTTAATTTTTTGAGGAACCTGCATGCTATTTTCTACAGTGACTGTACCAATTTACATTCCTACCAGCAGGGCATGCGGGTTCCTTTTCCTCCAAATCCTCTTCAACAGTAGTGTCTCACTTGTCTTTTTTTTTTTAAGATTTTATTTATTTATTAGAGAGAGAGAGAGGCAGAGACACAGGCAGAGGGAGAAGCAGGCTCCATGCAGGGAGCCTGACGTGGGACTGATCCCGTGTCTCCAGGATCAGTCCCACGCTAAACCGCTAAGCCACCGAGGCTGCCCTCACGTGTCTTTTTGTTTCTAGCTGTTGTGATAAGTATAAGGTATATCTCATTATGGTTTTGATTTACATTTTCCTGATGATTAGTGAGGTTGAGCATCTTTTCATGTGTCTGATTGCCATCTGTATGTCTTCTACATTAGAATACTTTATGTCTTTAATTGAGGATAAGATCAGTGCTTGGTTATCCAAAACATGCATGATTATTACCTATATACAATGACTATGCAAAGAACATCCTTTAGGCTTACATACACAAAATATGTAAAGTGTGTTATTTTTATTTAAAATAAAACACCAACAGTGTAGGCTCCTTGGAATTATATGCTTTTAGTTTTATACAATAAATTCATGTCAAAACATAAACTTTCACCACATTTTTAATTAACAAAATATGATATTCTTTTGTTGATAAGCTTTTCCTTTAAGCAGAGGAGTGGTATAAACAAGTCTACGTTACAAAATAACTCTTGCAGTCTTGTAGAGGAGAAATTATTTAAGTGGAAATTGAGAGCCAGAAATGAAGTGGGATTAGAAAGATATTTCATGAGCAAATCAGATAAAGTTAGTGACAGACCAGATGCTAGGGATGGGGGGATTGAAGAGCAAATAATAGGTTTTTAACATTGCAGGAATCAAGAAGAGCACAGGAATGAGTTTAACTAGAATAGAATCCACAGGTATAGACAAATCAGAGGATATAACATGCCTCCAATCATCAGAGTTGAACTAACATGAAAAAAGTAACCCAAAATACTAAAGGGAATGAAAATACATTTTTTTTGTAATTATATATAAAACTTGAGATTTTCTACTGCTGTTTTTGTTTTTTAAATTATAGTAAAATCCATACTATTGTAGAATGCCATTAATTAATTTATATTTATTGAATTTCTACTTTTCCATTTAATATCCCTTTCCAGTCCCACTCTGGTTAGAACAAACATAGTCAACAGTACCAGAGGAATTAGAGGCCCTGTTCTTCAGGGGCACATGGAGTCCCTTATTTTGTCAAATTCAACAGATCCTCCTGACTGTTCCTTGACATGTGTGATTAATTGCCAGGAGTCACTTTATTCTCAGCATCTCCCTCACCCGTGTTGCTCAGGCTCTGCTCTCCAGCTGCCACACTGCATCTCTCAGAAGAATTGAAATATGCCTTTATATTTAAATTTAGTCCTTGTGATCAGACTGAGCCTGTCACACACCTGCCATCCTCACCTAATAATAGGCAAGCCTGAGTGAGTACTAGGACTCCTAGTGTATATTCAATGCACTATCCATTGTGAGAAAATACTGATGTGTCTCCTGGAGCCTGCATTGATGCATACATTTGTTTTCTCTCATGCCTACTCTCCTTGCCATCTGACAGTTCATTAAACCTGGTTTTTGGTTAGGTAATGTTTGCTATGCTTTCTTATATATTTACGTCAAATGGAAAATCTTCAAATTGAAAAAAAAAAACTCCAGCTTTCAAGATTCTTGTACCTAAAACTACATAAACCAAAAAATAGACAACAGAAAGGTAGTGAGAATGAAATTAATAGTTACTAATTTTAAATGGTATCTCAGAGCATTATATTTCCTGTATTTTGAAAAATATATGTATTTTAAATTAGCCAAACTGTCATGGGACAATTTCAAGAAGCATGAAAAATGAAGTATTACTAGGATCCAATCAATGCTTTAAAAATTATTTCTATTAATGACAGCTTAAATGGTTGTTTATACAATATGAAAACACAATGCTTTGTATTTGGCACAAATACCCTCATTTAATTCCAAATGGAAACAATATTCCTACTTTCCAAGATGCTAGTGAAATTTCCAAATTAGAAAATGGTATTCCTCCATTTCTAAACCCAGAAATGATACCTGATACCATCAAGCCTACTCATTTCGCTTACTTTTTAATATTGAGTTCAAGAGAAGGCTAAACATAGAAGAGGCATCTTAGCCTCCATGTTTTACATTTATTTCCTTTTAGTAACCTTTCGAAATTAAGTTTTGCACATTCATTCCCTTATGTATATTTCCTACCATATATCCCGGAGAAAGCCATGGTGTCGGTGACAACACCTATCTTTCTCTACAAGAACACCTGAAATTCTCTCTTGAGAGAAGCTACTCTGAATTCTGTGCTACAGTTCCTTCTTGTAGCTCCTTTTTTTCTGCTCAGCCACTCCTGGGGCTAAGTAAAGGAAGATTTTCCCCTTCCTGGCTTTCATCGTTACACAGATTCAGATTACTCTCAGGAAGAAGACCAAAAGATCAGTGTTGAATAAGCTGAATTGAGTACTCTAATTAGACTCAAATATAATGTTCAAGAGTCTATTTGAATCTACAAAATATATTTTTTTAATCCATGGTGCTTATTTCAGAATAGATAGAAAGCTCAGATCACTTCCTATTTTTACATTAATTAGAATAAAGTAGCCTCTGCCAAGCAAGATTATTCAGATACCTTTCCCAAATTTCAGGTACATTTTTTCATGTGTTCATTCATTTATCTTTTTATTTGTTTATTAATTTATTCAATCATTAATGATTTTTTCCACAAGCATTGATTTTAAGTGTGAATACAAAAATAGTCAGTCTTTGGAAATGCTATATATTGGCATAAAACCAATTATTGGTAATTCAGCTTATATTTTAATAGACCAATCTTATAAGCTAGTTGAAAATTTAATGAATTATGAATATTTCTAAAGTCCATCCTTGAAAGATGTCTCAACTTAAGAAATTTGATTCTGTAAACTAAACATGTTTTTTTATTCTGATAAAATAGTTAAGAAACTTCATGTTAGATATTGATCTTTTGGATTTTCCATTCATAACACTTGAAAGATATGTTTGGTAGCACTTTGTAATTCAAAGTTATTTATTTCATTGAACAAGTGGGGCTCTTGTGGCATAATAGAACACAAATCTATTTTTCTTCTTTTTCTATTCATTTAAACCTGTTCTGTGAGAATAGAACTTTCCTGTCCTAGATGAAATATTTGACAGGTTCTTTAACTCTTTGGTTCGACTCAGTTTTCATTTAAATGAGAAGGATCTCACTTGAATAGTTAAGAAGACCAGTTCATTGTAATAATTAAAAACTAAGAACTGAATTCAAAATTAAATCTTATTCATCTCAACAGAGTGAGATTTCCAGAGGGGAAGCTTAGAGAAGGAAAGGGCTGAATGCATGGTTTCTTTTTTATTTCCTGCCTACGTTACTACCCTCCCTTCCCCCCCACTCCTCACTAGGCTGTGGTGGGCTGTTTTACAATTAAAGGGAGTGGGGGATTAGTGAGAAAAGAGGTAAAGGGCAGAATTTTGTTACTTGACAGTTATTGATGTTATTTGGCATTGAATTTCTCTGTACTTTGCAGGTCTTTAAAGCTCTTTCTTTAAGCACATTCACAGTGCATTTTTACCTGGCTATTCATTTATAATTCCCTCATAAGTTCCTGATTTTGTGATGTTCAGTTCACTCAGCCTTTCTCTGTTGGAATCCCCTTCTTAACTTTCCTCCTGTCACTTTTGGGTGAAATTCCTTTAAGTTAGCTTTAATGACGACGCCTACTAAAAGCTAAATGCTTGTGCATCCTTTATTCTGGTAAACTCTGGAATTTAGTTTATTCCTCTTAATTTGTAATTACAATAACTAACCAGTTCTACTCTTTTCCCAGGCATGGGTCTGACACAAATATCTATGTCCCATCCATCTAGGGTGTTGTAACAAGTCAATACTTTTTTTTTTTTTTTAAACTTAGGGCAGTCTAAAGTTCCACTGATAACCAACAAATTGTTTTCACATATTATGTTTGATCAAATTTAAGATTGCACTGACTTAAGATGTGCAGGCAGTTTATATTCAGCCATTAAAAGACAACATCAGGTGAAATACATGCCATGATTCTAAAGATGTTAGAATGTGAACAATGGTTTGTGTTAGAAGGGCTGAAAAATGGTTTTTGGCTTTCAGAAGTGGATAAATTACTGCTGAAAATAGATTAAACATAGTCCCATTGCTGTTGTGGGAAAGCAACATTTTATTGCCACTGTGGTCTGTGGATTTTTCTACAGATTTTGACAAGTTTGACATAGAGACGCTAAGAGCAGTAGCCAGCAGTAGAAAGGAGTTAGAGGTGGGCACAGCTGTGTCCCCTAGACTGAGAAGTGAAAGATCTCTAGACAGGTGCTGATGGGTTCACAGTTCTCAAGTCAGCCTCTTGCCAAAAGTCATTGAATCTTTTCTTTCCCCTCAAACCTAATGGCTTGACTCACTCCTTACACTTCCTCATTATCTTTTCTGCAACTTTTAAAAGTCACTTTTCTGTCAGAAGCCAGGCAGGAGTTATGGGAACTCCAAGGAACTGCCTCTTGGTGACTGCCCCTGAAGAAATCTGGGTGGTTTCCATTCTGCCTCCATCCTGAAAAGGGGAAGTTAAAAGGACTTCATCGGGGCATACATCTGATACTTCTGTACCAAAGTACTCATTTTTGGATGGTGAATTCATGCCTGCATTTCAATTTCTAAATTTTAAAGTATACTTATGGAAATGTTGAATCCTTTCAATTGTTTGTTTGGATATTTACTGATTTTCTGGAAATTGATAATTTTGGAAGAGGTGCCATGTTTTCATGGGTCTATGTCTTCTTAAAGCTACTCCATCTTGCATTAGAAGAAATTATCATGTCAATCTCAAACATGTTTTAGTTGCTCCAACTTCTTTTTTTAAGCTAGAGGATATATCACCTCTTTCATAAGTCCTACTTGATATTCCACTACCTAATTTTGGAATATAATAGTAGTGAGCACATCCTAGGGAGAGGGATAGGTTCTCATCCAAATGTGAAATAAAGTCCAATTTCAATAGCTTTGTTACCTTTATAACATTCCTTATGCAGTGGTGCATAAGGGGGCATTCATGTTTTTTTTATATGTTGAAAATACCAGTACATTTATTAAAAAACAGCATATTAGTGATTTTTATTCAAGTTCAATTTCTAAAAAAGGGAGTTCTTACAAATAGTTTCTCCATATTGATTGGCCTTTGACGGAGTTCTATATTATAATTCCAATATTTTCATGCTGATAATGATAAAATCCTAAAGCCCAGAGAAACACCTTCACAAATAACTATTAAATTGGGTATTAATATATTTATATTACATAAATACAAACTAAATTAATTAATAATACTAAAGTAGAAAAATGTTTTTAAATTGTCCAGATTTTGGCTCCACAAGACCTTATAGAAATCAGCTGCCCTATGTTGAACTAATTGAAAATTAGAACAAGTAGTGAATGTAAATAATAAAAGCTGTCCAGAAATTTCATAGGTTATGATAATTTATATATAAATGAAAATGCATAAAGTACAAATTTATCCCAGGAGTAATTTGCAAGCTTTTTATTTTTATTTTTAAAATTGTTTAAAGATTTTATTTATTTATTCATGAGAGACACAGAGAGGTAGAGAGGCAGAGACACAGGCAGAGGGAGAAGCAGGCTCTATGCAAGGAACCCAATGTGGGACTCCATCCTGGGACTCTGGGATCACGCCCTGAGCCAAAGGTAGATGCTCAACCACTGAGCCACCCAGGCGTCCCTTTGCAAGCTTTTTAAAGAAAATGTTTCAATTACCTTACTGCTTTTTTGATTCCTCTATTCAGGCAGCTCTCCTACCTCCAAGACATATAGCTCTATGCCCTCTCATAGATATTCAATAAATACTTGCTTTTTTTGATTCTCCTTTAATTAAAATGAGGAAGAGGGCTCAAGGAACCTTGGTGGTTCTGAGATTAAGGGTGATATTGGGGAGAAAATGGCTAAAATGACAATAGAATGTTTTAGTCTTTTGTAAGCAGTGGGTTAAGGGGATTTTCTACCACCAAGCTCAAGATACTTTATCAGATTGTGATTAATATTGTATGTACTCATTCACTAAACAATTAATTACCAGTTCTTTGATAGTTTTTGAACTGGGTGCATATACGTATGCATGTGTTGTATATACACACATGTTTTGAAGAATAGAAATTAAGAGAGGAATGATAAGAGGATGTAAATAAAATCTCCAAGGCAAATTTAGTCAAATTGAGGGGAAATCAGCCACATAAATAATTAAAATATGTATATTAATACAGTGAAATAGAAGTAAGTAACATGTGCTTTGGGAGCATAATACAGGGTCAAATGAACAAAATCATTATGAACCAGTAGAATGCATCAGTACCCATGGAATATATTCCTATATTGTAGGAATTTGAGAATGGCATTAACTGTTGCCCAAACTTTTTTTTTTTAATAAATAGCTAATGTGGCAGAAGTCTGCTAAATTAGAACTGCAATCCCTATACATGAGAAGTGATCGATATGAAATCAAAAAAATTGTAGAATACTGAGCCTTAATCAAATCAGGGCACAGAACCTATAATCAAGAATTGCTGAGCAAATCAACCTATTATAGAAAAACAACATTTTTTAATGTCAAAAATTTTGAGTTATTTCAGAAGGAAAATAAGGAAGAAATATTTATTTATTTATTTATTTATTTAGGAAGAAATATTTAATACCCTTTACTCATCCTTTCAAAAACTACAATGGATATTCATAAGGTAACTGAGTAATCATTAAATGGATTGTTGGCTTCAGATAAAAAATACTAAAAATCAGTACTATTCAGTGTTTAATATGTGTCATGTATGACACCATTTGCTCCTGACAATTCTGTGAAATACATAAATTAATATCATCCTTATGTTACAGAAAAGGTAGTTGAAGTGTTTAAGTAACAACATTTCTGCATTCCTGAAGTCTGACTCCAGAGTCTTAACTTTTATATTTTATACTGTCTATTTAGAAACAGGATACACCTCATAAAGATAAAGCTGACAGTTTTGTTAAAGATGATTCCTTAGTGATCAGTACTACTAATCATCTCCTTTGATATCTTAATACATTTTCTAAAAGAGGACATATACTATGAAATCCTCAAGTTTGAAAGTAACCTGAAGTCTTCTGAAATTTAGCGATAAAATAAGAACAAAAGCAAATAATTGTTTTATCATTATAACCAAGGAGATGATTTTCAAACATTATCACACAGAAACACACACTTGATTCTACTAGGTTATGACATGTGCATGAAGATGCAGAACAAAGGAGGGGTAGATAGAAAAGAAAGCAAGCTGTGTAGCGAAAAACTGGCATAGAAAGGGACTAGCAGAGGGTTGTTTTTCTGTGTGTGTGTATGTGTGAATGTGTGTGTACATGTGGTGTTTTTGTGTTTGCTTGTTTTGTTTTGTTCCCTGCTCCTGAATTTTGCTGGAAAACTTTGATGAGACAAAATAGTGCTTAAAGATTAATTTTCTGTGGGATATGTTATATGCTATTTTAAAGATACCTACAATAAAGATATTCAGAATTCCCAGGGCTTTTCGAGTTATACTTGTAATTTAATAATTTTTAAATGTGACACCTTGGAGATTAGCCATTATGGTGACTAGTTATAACTAGATTAAATCTAGATATCTATTATTTATCTGTCTAGCTATCTTCCTACCTACTTATCTCTCAAAAGAGAAAAATATTGTTTAGGGCATACACAGAAATATTTTATGTGGGAGTGACTCTAATATAAAGTATTTATGAAATTAATGATACACTTGTAAAGTAAATTGAATGAGTTCTAGATAACAATATAAGAAAATATCTGAAAAAGCATTTTAAATTGTATGATAAGAAAATAGGCCTAAAACTCAGCATCAATCTTAAAGGCCAATGAAATGATTTCACAGAAAGGCATTAAAAACTCAACAGAAAATTTTCCTCTAGTTTTATATAAAAAGCTATGTGGTTATGATCACTATGCATCAAGAAGGATATGATAGAACCACAAATGGGCAATGAAAATGAACCAATATATAAAGGAAGGAAGATTATATCAGGAAATAGTAAAAGGAAGAACTAATTTAAAATGAGGAATTAAAATGAGGGAGAACATAATTCCAAAATTAATTAATCTCCCATTCTTCTAGTAACAGAGCAAGCACCTTTTCTTTTTCCTTTGAGAGCAATGTCCCTGCCACTGAATTATCAGTTCATGCCATTAGTTTGGGAAAGACCAGGGATTGGCTCACGGTGAGTCCTCCCAGAAAAATCCATCCAACTTAGTCTGAACCAATGAAAGTCAATAATGAGAAATTGGTAGAACTATTGTGAATGATACATTCACTTTCGTTGAGATGGTTTGTTAAATTAACAAAATACATTTTAGTAATTTTTTGGAAGATAGCCCGCATTAGACTGAGCCTTCAATTGCATGGGTCTAGCTTATGGGTCAACTGGCAGTCACATCTTCTTCAAGAACTCCTCCAACATTCCAACCTTGTGACCAGCTCTTCCAATCTCAAATGCCACCCCCTCTTCTGCAGTGTATCCCTGAAAAGTCAGCAGGGGGGTTTCACTAACATGGAGGTGGCTCATTGGCAGCTATTTGGCTGCACTGGAGGCAGTCATCACAACAACAATATAGGAAACACAAGTTAAGACAATAATTCCCCAAATGGGTGACAGTTTTTCCACCAAGAACTTCATGATTCAAACCATTGATTTATTAAGTCTCTTAAATCAATGAGGGTTGATCATTCAGAGCATTTACTGTGCCCTCATGTGATTTAATAAATATGACACATTTGCAGACTGATCAAGTATGAATACAGAACACTCTGTTTGGATAACGGCAGAGGTGCCTCTTTGTGAGGCAGCAATAAAGTCCAAGGCTATCCTATTCTAGAGGACTGCTTTTCTCATTTAGAGACATTTTAGTGTTTATTAAAGAGAGGTTTTGTTGGCTATCATTTAAGGTTTGCTGGATGAACTTAGTAAGGGCTTCTATGTGTGCCATAAAGATCTCAAAGCCAATGGAGGGGGCAGTGACCAAATGATTGTATCAGTGGAAAACAGAATGTGCCCACCTGGCGTTGAGAAGAGAGAGGTTGGCAACTATTACTGTGGGTGGATTCTCCCCTCTAACCCAAGGAAAACGCAGGGTGCAGTGGTTGAACCATGCTAATCAAAGCCATGGCCAAAGATTTGTGCCACACAACCATTGAGAACCTTTTGGGGCCAACCAATAAATACCTGGGCAACGAGACCAGTTAGTGCCAAACCAATCACTGTCTTTTATTATGACAGAATGGCTACACAGCTCCAGTAATATCTATTCCATATTCCTGGTACAATTGGGTTGGTTCTGTTTAGAGGGAATTTTCTGTTTCTGACAAAAAGGGTAAAGTACAGATTGTCCATATCCCAAGATAAGCCACATGAATCTATTCTAAATCGGAACACAGCCATCCATGGCTCTAATAGTGACTATTTTTAAGACCTTTCCCGTCAGCAGTTTGATGGGCTGCTTTGCAGGTTTATCAGCAGAAAAAGAATACCCATGCCCAGCATCACTGACCATGTGTGTCATAGGCCAGGTCTCTGGAACAATATTGGTAATATCAAAAGAATTTAAAGCTAGTCCTAGCTTGTTCTTTCTTAATGTACTGCTTTAGGACCTTCCAGCTCCCTACCTAGAGTGGTGACACCCACCATGGCAGTCCTGACCAGCTAGAGAGAAATGGCTTCCCACGTACCTAGTAGTTGGATTGCTTTGTTGGGCAAACAAGTGGACCCGCTGTAGAAAGGCATTTCCATCAAGTGCCTACACCGCGCCTGGACACACAGAATCAGCAGAAGTCGAAGGTCAAAAAGACAGCTATTTAGTGGGAACTTGTATGAAAAAGTCTTCCCTTTATGTAAGAATTACAACTGGAGCTTGATCCTTCAATGTTAATGTGGCTTCAGCTTTAGGAATTTGACCAGGTTGTACATACCATACTTTTGGGCCAACTGAGGCAGCACTGGCAGGCATAAGGAGCAGGCTGAGAGTGGGATATGCCAGGCCAGGACTTCCACTTTTCTCCCCTCCTTCAATGGTGTGTATTTCATTCCAGGTATCACTGCTTCAACAGGTCCGGTTTGCAGCAGAATAAAGGAGAGACAGTAGTATCCCCTCTCCTGGGGGTGTAAACTAACACACCCAGTTTGGTGGAACATCGCATTGCAAATTGTGACACCTACTTTTTCACAAGTGTCTAGATCTTAAGCCTCGGCATCACGTGCCCTTGAATTAGGCACACTAATTCATTATCCTCTTCTCCCTCGTCTGGGGCTGTGAAGCTAGTATTGTGTGGACAATCACATGCCCTTATCTAATCTCAGCTCTTTTTCCAACTTTCTAACTTAAATTTCAGCCTCTAGTTGAGCATTGTTTTCCAGTCAAACTGCCCACAATAAAGGCCAGTGCCCTCTGGTAACTATTTATTTTACTTCCTAGCCTAAGTGTGCTATGTGCAGTGCTCAAACAAGTGCATTAAAGCAGCTGTCATTTTCAGGGTATCCCCATACTCAATGTACTCAATGAGATAGTCCACAAGCCATGTCTCCCCATGTAGACATGGGTGGCCAATGTGAGATTTCCCCCACAGACAATCCCTTTCCCAAAGTCCACTTCTTCAGTTTCCTGACTGGATTGCCAGTTTCACATTCACAACATCCTTGGGAATCCCTGGGTGAAATCTGAAACTGGCCCCATACACAGAGAACATGGGGAGACTAAAGAAATTCTCATTATAATATTTTTCATTCATATATGTCAGTTGCTTACTATGTGCAAAGTACATTGCTTAGCAGGAGATATAGAAATGTTCCAGGCAGAGAATATTTCTCTTCCCATAAATCATATTCTCTGGATAGAAAATATACAGATATATAAAATATTACACATTGTTGTAACCATAAATAAAAAGGTGTAACCCTGGGAGGGAGAAACATTAGATATACTGAATGATCATAGCATTCATCTTTAAAAGGTGATATTTTAGTTGAGACCGGAATAAGAAAGGGTCATCATGAGATCTGGGGAAAAGACATTCCTGATAAAGCCAAGCAAAGATCTCTAGACACATAGTCACTAGGAGAAAACTGCTTTGCTTACAAAGTGATTTCCAATCCCTTCTTTTTTGATACAGTCTAGAACGTTTTCACCCCAAGCATAAGTCTTAGCAATACATATATTTAAAACTAATTTTTAATAAATTTAAGTACATGAGAACTATTATTTCCTGTGATTTGATTCTCTGGTTCAGTTAATGCAGCCTGAGATTACATTAGCCTTTTTCTCAGTCAAGTTGCATTATTGATTCATATTAATGAAGCACCATTTTCAGGATAATTTTTAAAAATAATTTTTACTAGGTAATTAGTTTCATCAACATGGCTCTTTTTCCTTGCACTCTTGGGAATGACTAAAATAAGGAAATGGGACTTTCACAAAAGAGTTATATTAATAGTTGTAATTAACACCAAAAAGCTTTAATTCAGTTGCTATTATGAGTCTTGACAAATCTTTCCATTTTCACTCTGCAAACAAATTCTTGATTTTTAGGTGTTTGCCTGCAGGCTGACAATAAATGGAGATGAGTAGTCTTTCTACTTAGAATCCATAGACATTGTGCCTCTCTGAGATGACTCATTCCTTGTTTTCTATAATTGTCTTTTCTACATTGCTAAGATTCACCATGCTCCCTCCTTTAGCTGTATGCAGATTTGTATTACTGGCACTCACCAGGCGGTCACTAGAACTTTCAGTAATTCTATAAAAGTGAGAAATATATGTACATTTTTAAATTTGGTAATGGTACTTTCATCTCTTTCTGGTATGGGACTATACCATTTATCTCCAGCTTCATCATTTTATCTCGGAGAAGGTTGGTTCTAATTTTCAAAGGTCTAATTTCCTCTCTAACCAATCTACAAACTTCTTCCTCTTTAGGACTTGTCATGCCTCTGTGTTTTTCTGTGAATAACTTCCTATGAATAATCTACAGTAGAATTGAACATTGAGACTGACATTAACACTCCTCTCGAGGTATTTTTACAGAAAATAATTTATCTTCCAATATTTTCATTTTCACTCCTTCTCAGGACTCATGTTTAACCCTCAGAAACTTGTATTCTAACTTGTATTTTTGCCTTTGTAAGTGCATATTCAATCAACTATGTGCTGTACACTTGTATTTTTGCCTCTGTAAGTGCATATTCAATCAACTATTTGCTGATGATTGAAAATGGATGATTCTAGTTCAGAATTTTCTCCAGAATTTTTGGGACTAAGTTCAATTGCCTAAATCAATATTTTAATATTTCTACTTGGATGTTTTTCAAACATCTTGAAGCTAAACCTAAAATTTTAAGTAATATTTGATGACCTACCAACTAACATATATTTTTATTTGTTTGTAGCATTTAACAAATGCTTACATAGAATTTACTAGACTAGGCTCTGGATGGCTGCAGCTTTCACTCTTCAGATTTCTGCCTATTCATCTTCATTCCTCACTACCTCATGTCTTAGGGAATAATTATTTTAGAAAAGAGAATGAAAGAAAAGAAGATAAGAAACTTCTCCCTCTGCCTGTGTCTCTGCGTCTCTCTCTCTCTCTCATGAATAAATAAATAAAATCTTTAAAAAATAAGTAAATAAAAAATAAATAGTAAAATCTGTTGTTTTTAGTCCATCCAAAGGTAATCTGACTTTAGAATGCTAACTTCCACTAATTGAATTCACAAGATACTGATAGATAAGATATACTACTAATTTATTTTTATACTGAAAAATATTAATACCAAGGTAATATGAAATAAAAAAATAACTTGAAATAAGTTATTAGCTAGGCATTTCTATAGTATAACTAATATAAGACCTGTAACTTTCTTAATTTTATCATTACTCAACTGAGGCAAGATTTGGGTCTTACTAATTTTGTGCATGCACATACAAATTCATAGAATGTGAGAAAATTGAATTCCCACTTATTAGCTATAGAGAATATTAAGAATTTATATTCAATTAGAAAGAAGTTGTTCTGTATTTCTATCTAATCTTCAAATAATTTTTGGAAAACTTATTACAGTTTGTTCTGGAATGTTTTTAAGTCTTTTACATTTGTGTGTTGTGGTATTCAGTTGTCTTCATCACATATACAGAGAATCTTTGTAATATCCTAAAATTACGGATCCCAATTGGAGATGTGGAGCATGTAGGGAGGATAATCCCTGCAGTTGCAGAAGATACGTATTTCTTTGGGGAAATAATTCACAGATTATTCCAGTTCTCTTTTCTCTCCAGCTGAAAACCAGTTACTTTGACTGAATTACAGAGCATGAATGCTCACAAACTACATCATTTGTTCATTGCAGAGAAAGAAAAGAAGAGTAGAAAGGAAAGGAAAGAGGGAAGGAAAAGAGAGAATGAGAAGAGGTTTGAAGAAGAAAGAGAGAGAAGGAAAAGAGGAAGAGAGGGAAGTGTCAATAAAAGGAGGAAAACAGAAGGAAGGTGTAAATTAAAGCAAACAACTTGCTCTTACAACTTTAAAGTATTTAGCCATCAATAAAAATAAATTTTGTAACAAAGATATTGAAAAAGAGAAGAATTTAAAATAATCCCATACACTATATCTTATCTTTATTAAGTATATCTGAATTTTTCAGATAACCACTGGAAGATTAATTTATCTAATGGCAATCTCTTCCTTTATATCACAAAGCATATGACATGCTTTGGTAAAGCATGACATATTAACATGCTTTACAAAAGCATGACAGCACTAGGTAAAAAGGAGTGGAGGGGTTTAGTTTCCTGGAAATCAGCCTTTACTTGGTATGACAAAAATATCTAAAAATGCAAAAAACTGTATTATTTCATAAACAGTCTGAGATACATATTTTCAGAAAGCTAAAAACAAGAGAAACAACCATGAATCTTTATTTTGCCTATTTAGACTCTCTTTATCTCTATGATATAATGTTCCTAAATAAAATAAAAATTACTTTGTGAATAATATGTTGGCAAACTGGAAGCCCCTGTGATATTAATGGTTCTATCAGAACTTCTACTAAAAGTGTTTCTGATTTTAACAGCATCAATGTATAGTTAATAGAACCCTGCACATCTAAATATATATCCAATACAGCTTCCAACTTGAAATTCAGGTATCACCTGTATTAGTTTAGGATTTACATTGTTAATATTTAATTTGGCATTTGCAGTAGAGATGTGCTGAGCTTTTTGGTATATATTTAGTTAAAGGAGTCAGCAAACCACAGACAGACACCTATCTTGTGGCTGTATTTCTGTCTTTATTTCAGATAAACTTTTCTCGTATCAAATTAATACCAAAAATAGATAATACATTTTAAAAATTAGGTTATGGGGAAAAGTTGTTATAATGTTAGATGTTAGCATATATGTTATATGGTTTTTTGTTGTTATTTAATGTACTTTTGCTATCTTAAAATGGTGATAATATTCTAGCAGTAAATATTTAAAAGATATTAGGCATACACAAAGCTATAAATTGTTCATTTTTCCCAAACAGTATTGTTGTAATAGTGGTAATGACCACAACCAGTGTAAAAAGAAGAAAGGAAGCACTACTTTCATAAATTCATAATTAGTTCTAGCATAAGTATGAGCTTTTTATTTATATTCAGATTTCATTTTTTAAAATCTAAAATAGTTCTTTGTTTGAGATCTCTTTTGCATACTTAGTATAGAACATGTGTTCCTTAGGTAATCTTTCTGATGAATTTTAAGTTCAAATAAACACAGCAGAGACAATACAGGTTTTCCATTGGAAAGAATATAAGATGATACCATTAAAACTTAGAAGAGATGGGAGTAATGCACATCTCAAATGTAAAGGGACAGGAAACATTACAGAGTCATTTAATACAATTTAATATAAAATTTACTTGATATTTAGCCCAATATATCATGTTTTGCTCCACAGATGTTTTAGTAAATTTTCAATTATCACTACCAGAGCATGTTATTATATAGCCTCATATTGCATATAATAAAAGCATATTCAAGTGAAATGAATGATTTATTTGCAAAAAATTAGACTGTACCTAGAAAGGGTGTACATGAAGTAGAAGAATATGCTGAAATCTGCATGTAGAAAATGAAAGAGTGTATTTTAATCCGTAACTGATTTGGCTGTGAAAACTATGAGCTGCTTCTTTTATGATGAAATGATAAAGGTTTTTTTTTTTTTAAAGATTTTATTTACCTATTTATTTAAGAGAAAGAGAGCAAGTGAGAAAGAGCACATGAAAACAGGGGGAAGGGCAGAGGGAGAAGGAGAAGCAGGCTCCCTGCTACGCAGGGAACTCATCACAGATTCGTGGGTCAATCCCGGGACCCTGGGATCATGACCTGAGGTGAAAGCAGATGCTTAACTGACTGAGCCACCTAGGTGTCCCTAAAGGTTTTCTTTTCTTTTATTTCTTTATTTTTTTATTTTTATTTTTTTTATTTTTTGGATCCAGGGAGTTTACGGTTGGCTCGTGTAGTATTGGCTTTAAATATAAGAGATACATTGATTTTTAACAACAACTTACAGGAAGAAAAATTTGTGCATGTGTGTGTATATAATATATATAATGTATGTACTATATATATGTGTATACATATATATAGGTGTACACATATATATTAAAGATTTATTTATTTGTTTAAGAGAGAGAAGTGTGCGCATGGGGTGGAAGTGCAGAGTGGGAGAATCTTTAAGCAGACACCCCGTTGAGCATCAAGCCCAATGCTAGGCTTGGTCCCAGGACACTGTGAGATCATGATGTGAGCCAAAACCAAGAGTGGAGTGGATCGCATAACTGCATAACTGAGCACCCAGGCACCCCAGGAAGAAAAGTATATTTTAATAAAAGTTGATGGATAGAACTTTCAAAATATTTTGTCAGTGTCATGGATAGGAGCCCGGACTCTGAAGCCAGACTATCTGGGTTCAAATCTCTTTAACATCCCTTGCTAAGGGATGATTAGAGAAGTTCACCTAACTTCTCTGCTTGTTTCTCATCAGTAAATATTGTGTTGAATATAAAAGCAGTTCATAAATGAAAAGTGGCTAGCACATAACATGTTCTCAGTGAATGCTTAGTCCTCAGAACAGCAAAAGTGTGCCTATGTGTGTATGCGTGCCTATGTATATCTGTGTGTCTCTGTATATGTGTAATAAGAATAGAGTAGGCGAAGAATAAAGATCCTAGAATATTTTCCCATTTTTCCAATGTATGAGCAAATATTAATTAGCTAATCATACAAATTGCGGGGGATGTTCTTTTCAGATACAAAAACCCAGGAACTGTGATTTAACCTCTGAATCTGAACACTAAGATGACTACCCATTACATAAGTATGAATGCAGTGCCATTTTTTCCCCAGAAGAGTATTATTTCAAATAATGGAGTTTTAAGATCTTACAATAACATATTCTGTGTATTTTTAAATAGTATCAAACAAAAGGAAAACAATTTTGCAAAGCATTTTACTTTTACTGAGATGAATAGGGCAAAGAAAACTTTTTTGCTTGCTGTATACCAATTTTTGATTAAAATGATATGGAAAATACTATTAAAATTTCAAAGTTAGAGAAATTATGTGCATGATAAAAAGGGTTTTTTATATGAAAATGTAAAAACACTAAAGGGCCAAACAAGTATTACTTTTTTGTTCAAAATTAACTACCTAACTGTTTCCTTTTTTTAAACTATTTGTTGGAACCTAATAAGATTTCGGTAATGTTTAATAGAATTTGATCATCTCTCTCTATATATGAAATGACAAAATAATGAGTTACATATTGATTGTTTTTATTAAATACACATATTTCTTTCAAAATAACATTATATTATGCATCTTCTTTGCCCTTAAATATTGACAATTGGCACCTGTTTGAAAAATATCAGTTTGGAAGGAAAGTCATTACAGTATATTATATGTAGTGATATATGCCACAGGAAATATTTGTACATTTTATGGAATCTTATTTTAGCAAGGATATTTAAATTATAGTTTGAATATATTGTGAAATACATGGATCCTGATTGTCTTACTTTACAATTGCATGTATCTGCAATAATACTTCAGCTGATAAAAGTTATAAAACAACAGCTCAGTAGCTTAACTGTAGCAAGTTATTTATACTCCAAAAAGCCAAATGACAGTGACTGCAACCACATAATTGATGAGTTAAATGAGTTTTATGTTCCCAAAACAATTTTAAAGCTGAGTAACCCAAATTTATTAGCCATATCCAGATGGAATATAAAGTCAATATATTGCTGTTTATGTATCAAGTCAGAGAAAATTATTAAGGATGATTTCAGCCATGGATAGTAAGGGTGGGGGACCTTGGTTAAATTCTGAGGCTATAATTCAAGGAAATTTTGGTAGCTGCAAAGCTAGTGTAACAAATAAGATAACTGTGCTGTAATAGACTTTAGCTGAATTATTTTCTTGACTTAAAAAATGTACAACTGGAGTTGAAGTAGCAACTACATAAAACATTTCAAAATATAATTTTGGAAAGACGTATTTTGCTCAGGCTTATTAGCAAATAAGATTTCATATACATGGAACTTATAAAAATATATAAATAGATATTTTAATACAACTAAAATGAAATGAGCTATTGACAATTATGTAGAAACGATTCTGTTTTAGCACCATTTTATTGTAGGAAATTGGAAAGATTTATTTTTCTGGAATGATAAAGTACTAAATGGCTTTAGCTAAGAACATAGCTTACATCTTGGTCATTAACAATTATTATATAAATATGAATGTAATCATGAAATATCAAAAGATATTAAAGTGATACATACAAGTGGAAGATTAAAAATACATATTTTTATAGTCATTGGGGGTTTCATTCAAATATTAAATTATATTAGATATACGCCTCAAAATCTCAAGTTATTCACTGCATAATTTTGGACAAAGATGCTTAAATCTTCAACATAGTATATCCAAGCATACTTTACCTCAAATCATACCTACATAGCCAATTCATACATAATTGTCAAAAAATGTGAAGATTGGGGATCTTACCCTATAGCAGGCCAAAAAGTTAGCTTCAAATGATTTCATGAATGCTTGGAGAACATATAAGATGCCTGGTCAGAGAAAAAGAACTATATTACATATAATACTAAAGACAGGATTTGCATCAACATATGTGTGATAGTTTCTTTTGCTCCACAATCCCACAGGGACCAAGCAGATGAGCCCACATGGGCCTACTTACTGGATTGTGTTTCAGGAAAGGAGTGATAAGTATAAGCTTGTTTACCCTTTATTTTAAAAACAAACATCAGGGGATCCCTGGGTGGCGCAGCGGTTTGGCGCCTGCCTTTGGCCCAGGGCGCGATCCTGGAGTCCCGGGATCGAATCCCACGTCAGGCTCCCGGTGCATGGAGCCTGCTTCTCCCTCTGCCTGTGTCTCTGCCTCTCTCTCCCTCTCTGTGTGACTATCATAAATAAATAAATAATTAAAAAATAATAAATAAAAAAATAAAAACAAACATTAACTATATTTTATCTATATTTATTTATTTTATTTATCTTTATCATACTAAACAATAAGCATGTCTTGCCTTTACTGTAGAAGACAACACTATACCTATCTTCAAAGGCTGTTCACTATACAAACAACCATGATAACATAATTCAGAATAAAATGGCAGCCAATGTCTCACAGCAGGATATGCAGAAATATAAGGAAACTATGGGAAATTGTCTCCCAACAATAACAACTACCATTCATTTATTTTTAAAAATGTATTATGTAGTATTATACTCCAGAGACTCTTCTAGAAATTCAGAATATAGTGATAAATAAGGCAGACCAGGTCCCTTCTCTCATGAAGCTTAACTCCTAATAAAACTAAAATGAAAAAATCAGAGTATTTCAGAAAGTGATTAAGTTAGTGATACTGAAAGAAATGATATTTGTAGGAAACTATATAATGGGGTAAGGGAATACTTCTTGACATTACTTTTGAGTTGCAACCTAAATTCTAAGGTCTAGAGAACTAAGAATCATGACAGATGGAAAAATTAGTAGCAAGACCCTGAGGGCTGAATAAAAATAAAGAGAGTTACATTAATAACTTTGAGATTAGAAATATGGAAAAGTTCCTACAAAATATATATTAATTTTTTTCAAGAAGAAATATAGAGCATAAATACCCCTATAGACTTTGAAGAAATTTGTTCAGTACTTTTAAAAAATCTTCCATGAAAGAAATGTATTTGACAGGCTAGTTTTAGGAATATTTAAAGAAATGTATCTGAGAATTCTAATATTATATTAACTTCCCAAAATAAAAAGGAATAAAAAAAAACAGGAAAGAAAGAGAGGAACATTCCCCAACACATAGTGTAAGCCTGGTGTAAATTTAAGATCTGAATCAGAGGAAGAGTATATAGAAAGGATATTAATGACCAATCTTATCCAGGAACAGAGAATCTAAAATTATAAATAAAATATTGGTGAAGAAAGAAGAGGCTTTCAAGATGAAAGAAGTGGTCAACTTGTTTTGTTCTATTGAAAACTCAAGAATCATGATTAAAATTCTTAACAGTTCATGCCTGTGACTTTAAGCAAGCACACTTTCAATGAAAGGGTTAAGAAGAAAACCCAATTAGCATGGTTTGAGGAAGAGATAACAGGTATCAAGTGAGATCATGCATATGGAACCAGTTCTTTCATTTTAAATTGTTAAGATGCAGTTCATATATCATGTCCTTTCTGAAACTTTTCTTAACTCTTCTGCCAGAATAAAATGTTCATATTCTTATTTTAGCACCTATCTTTGTTGTTAATAAGAAGTCACTCAGTAGGCGTTGGGAATATTGAGGGTAGCTACCTTTTCCTTCTTGTCTTTCCAACAAAACTGCATCTTTGTATATTAAAGTGATTAATAGAAATTTTATTAAGCCAAATTGAGTTAAATTGAACTATAAAGTAATAATCAAATTCATCAAATTTAATAATTATATATGTCTTATATAATGGATTCACATTATTCTTAAGGTCTAGATTCATTCATAATCAGTGATATTGTTAGCAGTATGTCAACTACTCCAGATATTTTGGGGAAAATATAGCATCACATTTAGATATGTGTTCAAATGCAAGGACATTAAATTCATCATTATGATGTTTTCCTAAAGATCGTGTATTACTTCGAGTTTATTTAAGCTGTCAAAATGAAACAGCTGGAAACTATATTCACACTACTTAAAAGTGTTAAAAATATAGTGTATGGGGAGGTGAGTGTGTAAGCACCTTCAGATAACATTTTATCTGAAGTTCATTGAAGCCAGTATTGAAACTTGAAGGAAACCTAAATATAGACCTGAATGTGATTTTCTCTGTCATAAAAAAACATGTTTTTTCTGAACCTTTCATTTTTTTTTCTGGGTTCTCTAGAATAGCTCTTGCTGAGATTACTTGTTCTCACTTTTGTATGATAAAATGTAAATCCATGAAGATGTGCGGTTTTGTTTATATTTTATTTTGATTGACCATAACCCATAAGGGATGCTTATGAAAAAAACAAGACAAAAACCAAGGGATGCTTATGAAGTGAAAATGAATGTAGTTTTGGTTTGACTATCATCTCTTCTTTACATGCCTGAACAAATCTCTATGAAAGTGTAACATTTGATACACATGAAACTTCATTAGCCAAAAACAGACCCTTGATTTAAAGAAACGCATCTTATGATGTCTGCTTTTTATGTAGTTTTTACCTCACTATATTTATATCAAGAATAAAAATGGTGATGACTTGCTTGTAAGGAGATTGCAAAGGAATACAGATTTCTTTAAGCAATCTAGGGAAGTATTGTTGTGGAAATAGATATGCCTTGATATAGTTTCTTCCGTAAAGTACCTGAGAGAAATTGAACTGTGCTACCTGACCTGTGCTTCCATTTCATAGTGAGTTTGGCTTGAGTTACTTATCTAGTTTGGGATTATACATTCAAGGAAAAATATTGGAAAAATAGACTTATAGACTTAAAAATGTCTCAGTTATTATTAGTTGAGGTCTGTATTAATAAAAAATTAATCAAGTAGTGGGTTGCAAATACTAATTAAATTCAGATATACAGGTATTCTAATTAAGGTTTTAGAATGGATTCATGGTGCGCCTGGGTTGCTCAGTGGTTGGGTGTCTGCCTTTGGCTCAAGTCATGATCCCGAGGTTCTGGGATGGAGTCCCACATCAGGCTCCCCGCAGGGAGCCTGCTTCTCCCTCTGCCTATATCTCTGCCTCTCATAAATAAATATTATTTTTATTTATTAAAAAATAAAAAATAATAAATAATATAAATAATAATAAATAAAATAAAATAAATAATAATAAAATTTAGGATGAATAATTGAACTCTACCTCTGAAACTAATGATATACATATGTTCATTGGATTTAAATATAATAAAAAATTTTAAAATAGAATGGGTCATGTGGATGAAATGCTGAAATTGACAGTAACTTGAGTCATTTTTACTTCAATCTCATTTCTCCCTGTATTTTCTGTACCATATCTCTTTTTCCTTTTTTAGCCAACCTCCTCAACCTCCTCTGTTTGCTGTTTCCAATAATATATCTTTTTGAACCCATTTGGATATGATTTTTATTCTAACGCTTCCTGAAAGATAGTTAATTATTCCCACTCTGCAAAATCCAACTGCCATTTCTCATCCCTCATATTTGATTTATTACCAACATTTGACACTCCTTTATCTTTGAAACATTATATCTGCTTGTTTTCCAAATCCATATTTTCCTATGTTTTTTTTTCTTTTCTTACCTGGCTGCTTCTTCTCATTCTCTCTTAATGGTTCTGCTTCATCTCCAGTATTAGTGCCTCAGCATTATACCTTTAATTTTTCTCTTTTCTATTTTCATTAAATCCCAATTTTATAGTTTTAAGTAAAATTTTATGATAATGACACCCATGTTTATATCTTCTCTCTAAAATTTTCTCTTCAACTCTAGATTCACGTTCAACCTCTAAATCAATGTTTCTTTTTATACTTACATGCATTTTAAACTTAAAATTCTTTTTTTTAACTTAAAATTCTTAAAACTTAACTTTTAGTTGTTAATCATCCCTTCCCATCACACTGCCCAAACTGTCTCTTCCCATAATCTTGCCATTTCATTAATGACAGACTCATCCTTTCAGTTGTTCAAGCCAAAAGTTTGGGTGACCCCTTGATGTTTCGTTTTCATTTCATCTCATTTCCAATTTCCAGAAAACCAGTTAGTATTTTCTTTAAATTATATCCAGAATCTTACCATTTTCCACTCTTTCTGTTACTACTTCTCTGGCCCAAACCACCAATATATTTGTAACATATTATTGTCATTTCCTTGAAACTATCCTCCCTTTCTTTTTCCTGGTAATGTTTCATCTGTTCATCCACACAGCAATAAAATAATTCTGTTAATATAAGTCACACAACACAGGACCTTTCAGTGGGCCTCTGTTTCACTCAGAGTTAAATGCCAAAAATTTTAGAGAAGTGTATATGCCAACAGGAGATTGCCACTCCCACTAGCACCACCACCAACACCTTCCTGATTTAATTACCTACTAATAGACATTTTACCAAATTCAGTTCCCTGCTGGTTTAGGTTCATACCAGGTATGTTTCAGAACCACTCTTCCTGTACCTGGAATTTTCCTTCCCTGCAAATCTATATAGATCCTTAGTTCTCCTAGGTCTATATTCAAATGACCTTTTACTTAGTGAAGCTTTCCTTTGCTACCCTATTTAAAATGATACTGTGCTCCATCCCTTGTTTTACTTTTCTTCATAACACGTATAACCATCTAATGCATTACTTACTTTACTTATATATTTTGTTATGTTCTATTTCACCACAATGCAATCTAAGTTTATAAAATTATATTTATTTCTGTAAAATTGTGATTTTGAACATTTTAAAGATGTCTTTTTTTGGTATTCTGGTATTATTATATTTCAGTAAGTAGCAAGGCAGACTTTTTCACGTCATTACTTGATACTAAATTTCTGCTTCTATATATTTTCATAATTCTTGAAATTAAAAAAGTCGATGTTAATGTGGAAAATCAATATCTTTTAAATTTAAAACATGTCTCATGATTTCTTTTTAAAAAGTAGAGAAAAGATATTTTAGAAATGAAAATTCTTTGGCAAGTATTTTGATTACATATTGTGTATTTTTCTGTAAAATTATATAATCATCCTTGCTATTAGAATGCTCATAACACTATCTTTTCTACTCTGTACTCAATATTCAGACAGTATAAATGAGAGTAACTTCTAAGTTCTCCTTGATATATTGTAGAGAAGCCCTTAATAAATATAAATTACTTATTCTGAATCAGCCAGTTCTATTAACTGTTTTAATTAATGATTTAAGATGTAAGACAACTATGACATAGTAGAAACAAAAAGTACATAATGATGTACCAATTTTTTAAAGCACTGTGGGGATAATGTTAAGTTAAATGCCCTGCTGGTCTCACTATTCCTTCTATCCAGTGTGTCTCTGACACTTCATATTTCTACTTACTTGTGAAAGATTAGGTAGCTTTATTTTGCATTGTATGTCAGAGACTCTAAATTTAGAAATTGTACCCACCTTTGCATAGATAATGTAATGAATGGTACTAAATATAATATAGTTACTTAGAAATAGTAAGGAAGAGTAGGAAATCACAGGAACAAAGCAATCAGGTATAAAGACTTAAATAATTTCTAGTGCTTTGTTTATTGAATGGCAAATAATATATTATTCAAGTGAAATGCAAAATCAGGAAAAGAATATTATTATTGAGATTAGGATAGCAGCTATTGAATATAAAGGTAGAAAGGAAAAGTGAAAATAGCCCAAGAGCTCTTCCTTTACCTTTGAAAACCCAAACATTTCAGCAAACTGAATATAAATAAAAACAGAATGAGACCTATCCATTATTGTATTATTTTATATATTTACATGCTTATATTGGTATAGAATATAATACTTTTGTATATTATAAGAATAAATTCAATATAAGGAAGAAGGCAGCTTTATTATTTAGGAAGCTAAATAATGAATGTCACATTCTTAGGCATTTCTGTTCTCCTTTAGGAACTTAGAGACTGACATTAATATTTATTTCTCTCTGTTCTTGGGTCTAGTTAAGCATGATCAACTGTGCTTGATTGATTGTCTTTGATTAACAATGTCTCAATTTCCTTAATTATAAATACTTATAATAACCTTCTGCCTTAGAGGAATATTCTCCTATTTACTAAGAACCAAAGAAATCCCAAGTAAATTGATTTATCAGGATAGAAGTCAAAACCCTAGATAGAAATCTATGTTGAATGATTTTTCATGAATGTTGCTGTTTCCCTGAAGTTATCATTATGTTTTAATTTTATTCTAGACTGAAAAGACTAGGGGATCCTTGGGTGGCTCAGAGGTTTGGCACCTGCCTTCAGCCCAGGGCGTGATCCTGGAGTCCCACGATTGAGTCCCACATCGGGCTCCCTGCAGGGAGCCTGCTTCTCCCTCTGCCTGTGTCTCTGCCTCTCTCTCTGTGTCTCTCATGAATAAATAAATAAAATCTTTTAAAAATATTTTTTTAAATAGACTGAAGAGACATCATAAAATGGTATTGAAACTTCTAGTAAACATTTTATTTTCTTTTAGTTAGACTACAGTTTCATGTAATGTAAATGCTAAGTTGCTTCCAAAATGAGGAATTGGAGATAAAATGTGTATTTGACACTTAATGTAACTTATCAGCAGAGGAAAACAAAAATAGGTACAGAACTACATCATTTGTCCTATACACTTGTTGCAATTATGTTCGCATGTTCCTACTGTGATTTTCCCATATCCTGTGAGAAATACTATTCCTAACTTCAACACATACATACCCAAAGCTCCAAACTGACCATTCTTAATACTGGCGGCAATGGCAGGAAAAAAAATGAAGCCGGAGACAAAATGAAAACAGATGAGGTGATTGGAAGAAAGAAGAAAGTAGATGGGAAAACCCCTAAGAGTTCTAGAGAAGTCTCATCCACCAAGAGAAGCCATGGGAGTACTTTCCTTATAGTAATGTTTTATGACTGAGATAGTAAACAATAAATAAGCAGATCAACAAAATTAAATATAAAGTAGAATAAAATCTACAGACTAAAGAAAGAAACAATTTAGGAAAGAAATATTTGTGATACAAAAAGATGTCTCCAGAAAACAATTTTCATGGGAAATTTCATATGAAACTTTCAAAAAATAGGAGACAATAACAAAAGAAAACTATAGAAAAGACTTTGATAAGGGCTTTGCCATATGTATGACAATGACAAAGGAAATATCTCAGTATTTAATCAAGTAGGAAAAATGGTTAAGTAATCTTAAAAAGTTAGAAAGCAGTTCTGGGCCTCTGTCTTTCTGGCGGTAGTTTGATTCTGATTCAAGAGTAGCAAATAATATATTAGAGACATAATTTGATGGCACATACATGCTCTGTTTTTCATCTGTGATTTAATGCTAACGGGACTTTTTTTGCTATTTTAATTGAGATTTTTATGACTTTTAATAAGCTGAGCA
The DNA here is from genome assembly GCF_905146905.1 of Nyctereutes procyonoides. NCBI lineage: Eukaryota > Metazoa > Chordata > Mammalia > Carnivora > Canidae > Nyctereutes > Nyctereutes procyonoides. The sequence continues at coordinate 3,797,211 of NW_026575130.1, forward strand.
TGCATTTTTATTTACTGATTCTTTATTTGCATTTCTCCATTTTTGAGTTACCTATTGAAGATCTTTGTCCAATTTTTTTTTATTTTATTTTTAGTATTTTTATTTTTTGTTAATTGATTTGCAGGAATTTCTTATTCTAGATGCTAGTCCCATGTAATTTTTAAATGTTGCAAATAATCTCTGCATAATGGGTCTTTTCTTTGTTAATTTATCAATATTTAGAATTTTATATCAATTTTTACCTTGTGATTAGTACTAGTTGAATACTAACCAATCAATCATCTCCCTGAGATCCTATTTTTCTCCTACTTTTCATTTTATTACCTATATAGTTAATTCCATCATCATTTGATCTTTAATCCAGCAGAAATCCACTTTTATACAATTTTTTCTCCTTAATCCAGCAGAAATCCACTTTTATACAAAATTTTTCTCATTATGTTAATAAGGTTTCAAAACACTATTTACTACAGAATTCATCCCTAACTAATTTACTGTCTATATGATATATAAATTTCCCAAATATAGAAGTATCCATATTTGAAATGTTTATCTTATTCTATTGGTCTGATCTTGTCTATTTCTAATTAGTTAAGTAACCTAGGTTTAAGCAACTATTTACCTGGAATATTTAGTCTTTGTATATGTAAAATAAGAATAATAATTCTTACTTGGGGAATAATCCAGAGTTCCACTATTGTTTTTTTTTTTTATTTTATTTATCTATTCATGAGAGACACACAGAGAAAGAGAGGCAGAGACACAGGCAGAGGGAGAAGCAGGCTCCATGCAATGAACCTGATGTGGGACTGGATCTCGGAACTCCAGGATCACTCCCTGGGCTAAAGACAGGTGCCAAACCGCCGAGCCACCTAGGGATCCCGAGTTCCTACTATTGTTGAAATGTTCTGTCCATCCTGTTCCTGTCCCTCATTTCCTTGATCTCCAAAATTTTCTGTCCATCTCTGCCCTTTATAACTTGCTCCTAAAATTTCATGTGTCCTTGCTTAGATATAAACCCTTACAGCATTTCATTATTCCATTCTTACTGCTACTATCTCTTGACAGTTTTCTAAAAGTTTTTGCTCTTTATCTTCCCAAAAATCAGAATGTTATAAAGGCACAGATGCAAATGTCTTTGGGAGCTGGGGTGGAGAAAACTAGAAGGTTCTACTGCATAAGTTTCTCTCACTACATTTTTCTTCATTCTCCTCTTCGTCTTTCATTTTACTACCAACGTCATCATTAATTCATGCCTAGCCACACTATTTTTTTTCCACACTTAAATAAGTGGTTAAAAAGTTGCACAAGCAGTTAAGCCCAGATTCAGACTCTGCCTATTTCTTCCTTCTCCAGACTGAGTTCAGTTCCACAGAGAAGCAAATCAATTTTTACCAATACACCATTGCAAACCTTGAAAAAGGCTATTGTACGGTGATTGTGCAGGGAACACAGAACATTATCCAGTTAAGTTTATTAGTACAATAGTGTAGTTAAAAACTCTAATTCTGACCTGGGCTTGAATCTCATTTCTGCCACAGTCTGACTTTGGATAAAGTATACAATTCTATGAGACTCAGTGACACAACTGTAAAAGTGAGACAAAAATGACAACTACTTCATTGGTTTGAGGTAAAATTGGAACTCAGGTGTGCATGTAAAATGCTTAGCTCTGTTAGGTCCTTAATTAGAATTCAGCAAACTTTAGTTGTTTTTCTTTGAGGAGAGGGGCGTGGGTCAGAGGGAGTGTTTTGTTTTGTTTTGCCATAGAAATGTTATATGCCAGAGTTTCAAAATCAGAAATGTGAGTCCAGTTAATCCTGGGATATCTAATCTCTTTAATAATTGGCTTCTGCCCCAAACTACATTATGGTCCCCTCCCACTTACTAGCCATACCGCTCTGGGCTTCTGCCATCATTGGATCACTGCTGCCTTTCCTTCTAACTCCTTTCAATTGCATACTCTCAGTTGTCAACCCAGTTGTTTACAAAAACCCACTAGACCCCCCCAGGACTATCTTTCATTGCATGCTTCAATAGAAACTTCACTTTTCCTATATGATAATTCTTTTTCTGCATCCATGGAAAGAGAGCAACTCATTCTTATTCTCATTATTTCTGGTCAGAAAGGATACATAACATTCTTCCTCCTGACTTGTGTTGCTTCCAAACCACTAATTTTCCATTCTCATAAAAAGCAGTCACTTTTAGGCACATGCCAAACAGCTTTACGGTTTCCTTGCCCTCCTTTCATCATCACTTTTTGCATTTACCAAGGACTTTGGCACACAAAGATGATGTGATCCTCTCCTCAACTAAATATAGCAACATCTTGGCATATATTTATCTCTGGAATTTGAAAATATGATATGTCTTGTCTGTGCTCTGCTAAACATCCTGACTTCACAATTTCTTGACCTCTCAATTTCCAATAATTTTTTCTCTATATCTTGTCTGTAAGCCAATCCTACAACTAAGCTCTGAATTTTTTCATTACCTATTTACCTTTAAAAATGGTTTGAATCTCAATATTTTTCTTTGAATGTAAAACCCAACAATTTTAATGCTTAAAATTCCTACTTCTAGTTTTTTGATTTCACCAAAACCATCAATTCCATCTTAATTCCAGTCCTTTATAAAATATCCGACTTCTTAATAATAAATGCATTCCAGTATGACTGTTACAAATACCTAACTCCTAAGCTTTTACCCTGGTACTCCTAAGAACACAAAGAATATGAGTCACCCTTGTAAATATATGAACAATATAAATGCTATCCCAACAATGCCACAGAGGTTCATGCTAGCCCTACCTCAAGACCATAGTCTGTCCTTGTGTCAATCCTCTGTCTAGTCTTCAAAATCCATGTTTCCTTATCTCTGGTTTCTCTTCATATATATCTCCCTATCATGCTACCCCTGTTCTCTTGTCAGGAAACTTTGCCTCCAACTTCCCTGGGATCAGTGAGTCAATTCTGCCACTTGGAAATTCTCACCAATAATCTTACTTTCCTATCATCTACATTGTGCTTTCTGCTCTTAGTGGAGAAATGCACCCTTATTCTTGTTTAGGGTGATCTTTGTCTTGTGCTTTGGGGTTTGTTCCTTCAGAGATCTTGAGCTATATCCATGGTCTCCTTTTCTTATTTTCAAATTCTTACTGACTTTACTCTCAGAATATAAAGCATGTTCCAATCATTGTGGTTTTGTTGTTGTTGTTGTTTTAAAGATTTTATTCATTTATTCATGAGAGACACACAGAGAGAGAGGGAGGCAGAGACACAGGCAAAGGTAGAAGCAGGCTCCATGCAGGGAGCCTGATGTGGGACTTCATCCCTGGTCCCCAGGATCACACTCTGAGCTGAAGGTGGCGCTAAACCACTGAGCCACCCGGGCTGCCCTCAAATTATTGTTTTTATTAAGAAAATCACAAAAAAACATTTTTAGAGACTCCACATTTCCACCCATGTACTACTACACTATAGACTTCCTCTCTTATACCACACTTGGTGAGAAAATATAAGGTGTGTCTTCTTTTTATGGCCTGCCTTTCCATTGACTCCTCCAGAAACCAATAGAATATGTCACTTCCTACCAAACTGAAACTGCTCTTGCTAGGTTCAAAACAGTACACAGTGCCAAACATAATGGGACCTTTTTTTTTTTTTTTCTTGACCACTATTAACATTGGGTGATACTGACCATACATTCCGATTTAGAACACCTTCCTTCTCTGGCATCTGACACTCCTGTTGATTGTAGTTATGTTTTGTTTGTTTGTTTTCTCCTATCTCTAGTCACTCCTTTTCTGCCATGATTTTGGATTATTTTTCTCTTTGTCTTGAAACACAATATGACTCAACTGCATTCTTCACCCTTAGCTTTTTTTCCCTTTAGACATTTTCATTTGATGACTTCATCCAATCTATAGGGTCTACAAGAAAAAAAATTACTAATTCACTTATTTAACAATTATTTATTAGGGAACTATAACATACCAAAAACTTGTCTAAGGAGTGGAAGCATAACAGTAAACAAAATTGAATAAAATCTCCTCCTAGGGTTTACACTGCAGTGAAGGATATAGATAACAAACAGAATTATTTTTTTCTATGAAACAAAAATAAAATGAGGTAAGATGAAAATGACAGTGGCTGTCAGGGACAGAGAAGTTTTTGAAAGAAAAACTTATTAAATCATCTTTATATCCCAGTAGTCCAGTCATGGTCCCTGGCTTCTGTATTACCTCCTGTGTCCTGGGTTGTTTTTGTTGCTAACTCAGCCTGACATCTGGTGTGCCAAATGTCAATATAAAGAAAACCTTGGTAATCAATGAAACCACACACTATTATAAAGTAGGGTAAGCAAGATGCTATGTTAAATTTATAAGATCAATGTGAATTCATAATCAGAAAGGAAATTTTTTTAAAGATCCATCACTCATAAAATTGCCTCAGTAGCAGCATAAGGGACAGACATCCACCACCAACTCACCTGTGAGCCTCTAGCTCTCTGCTTATATCCTCCAATTAAGGAAACCAAGACTCCTTTGAAGGTACCTAATTCTTTACCTTGGGACTGTAATAAAATGAGGAAAGGCTGGGAATATCCTGATGCCAAAAATGTTAGAGAAGTAAGTGAAAGGACAAGAAGGCAATTTCAACAGGCTTCTACTACCCAAATTTGTACAATTTAAGCATTTAGGAATAATATTACTTGCTATTTTACTATTGTTAATTTATTTAGAATAGACTTGAGTCTGAGGAAGGCCATAAGTTGATAAATACATCCAAAAGAGTTACATTTTATAGTTTCAAATAACTACAATTTGTAGTTGTATGAAAATAAAGGCAGAGTTATGGAGAATATATAGTATTATTTTTTAAAAATATAGAATCTAATATAGATGCATATTTTTATTCTACTTATTAAATATTTGTTTATAAAGTATAGCTATATACTTCTTTTGAACTATGTAAGCAAAAATATTATAACCCCTTACTGTACTTTCTTTGTTTTCATGACCTACCCAATTTTTAGGAAGCTAGACATTGATACCTCACAATTTTTTTTCACATACATTTATGTATTCAACAAATATTTATCAAGTGAGCATTATTTGACAGATACTCTAAGGCAACACAAAATCCATGATCTTATGCAATTTCCATTCTAGTAGAAAAGAAATAAAACTGACAGATTGAAAAGGAAAATATGTTAGGTCATACTGGTTTACTGAGGTAAAAAATAAAGAAGAAAATGGAGTCATGAAATGCCTCGAGTATGCAAAATTTAACACAACAGAGTTAAGAAACTGCTCACTGAAAAGGTGATATGAGTAAAGACTTAAAGGAAATAAGAGAGGTAGGCTATTAGACATCAAGTAAAGAACACTCTAGGCAAAGGGAACAGGAATTGAAATGGCCCTGAGGCAAGACCATGCCTGGATACCAGGTATGAAGAATATTAAGGATCCAGGATGACTATAGCAGATATAACTTCAGAATATGACCTCATTTGGAAATTGGATTCTTTCAAAGGTAATCAAGTTAAAATGAGGACATTAGAGTAGACTATAACCCACTATGGCCATTTACAAATCAAGGAGAAAGTCTTGGAATAGATCTTTACCTCACAGCCCTCAGAAGAAGCCAACCCTACCTTTCCCTTGTCTGGGAAATTCGTTTTTGGAATGACATGAGTTATAACCATACCAAACAGGAAAATAAACTCATGTATACCAATTTTGACTAAAACATAAGTTTTTAATGTACTAAATTTTATATTTTCTTTTATGATAATGATTATTCTAAACTTCATTTTTTCTAATTAATATCTTAAGAAGCTCATCAATTTGACACACAATCTAATTTAAAGCAAAATTGAATAAAATTATCTGTCTTCAGCTAAAAAAGATAGTTCCCCATGTTAAAAATTAGTTTTTTAAGTCACATTTACAAAAGTTTTCCAGCATAGACTCATTTCTCCCTGCTCTCTCTGTTAAGGACTCCTGTGAATTTAGGAAATAGTGCAAGAGACAACCAAAGGAGAACTTCAGAAAGTTGGAAGAAGAAGGCAAACTGGCTAGAGACTTCAGGATTGGAGGAACAATGTAATGACAAGGTACTTTATGAGTCCCTCACATAATAGAAGAAGATAATTCAGGGCCAGCATTTATTAGCCTATAAACAGTGAAAAAAGTCAATTCAGATAGGTTCAGTCTTTCCACAATTGAATGGAAGTCCTGCTGGTAACACAAACAAGCCCACCAGCATGAACAAGGAAGATCAGTAAGAAGGTGAAGATGGGCTATTACGCACCACAGGCAAGGGATTGCTTCCCTGATAAGCTCCTGACTTTGGGGAGTATCCTCCTTTCCCCAACCAAAGATTCCTCCTTTCCCTGTCAAGAAGTTATGGGTAGCTGGGGAGCACCAGGAAGGGAGATTTCCCCACAATTAGCCTAATTTATCCCTTTCATCCTCACATACGGGAGACTCCCCCCACCCCACCCCACTTAAAAACACCTGGTAGCCTAGCCTAAAGAAACTTCTCCCACCCTCCATGCAATGGCAGCAGGAACCACCAAAATCGAGCACCACTAAATCTGCTAAACTGACCACAGTAACCACATAAAACCTCTGAAAATTAAATTATCCTTATAGCTACAGACTACAAAAGTAGTTCAGAACTTATTTACTAAAACTCAACAGATGACTGCCTGATAGATAAAAGATTCAAATAGAACCCAGTAGCTCATACTATAATAGAATGTCTAGGATACAATTGAAAAAACCATCATAGCAAGAAATAGGAAAATGACAAATATAATGAGAAAAGATAACTAATGAGAGAAGATAACTAATGCCAACACTGAGATGAATAAAATATTTGAACTATTTGTCAAGTAATTTTAATCAGACCTCATAAAAATACTTCAATAAGCAATTACAAAGTCTCTTGAAACATAAAATGAGGGAAGATCCTAAACAAATAGAAATTATTAAATTTTTTTTAAAAACACAGAAATTATAGAAATCATAAAATACAATACCCCAAACAAACAAAAATCTTGTTAGATGAGTTCCATAGTAAAGAGGAGAGATGACAAGTAACAGAATCAAGAGATGACAGAGATAATAGATCAATAGAATTTAGCAAATCTGAAGCAATAGAAAATTGGGAAAATAAATATATCTTTAAGGGCCTTGTGATACAGTGACTAAAATTCCAACATTTGTATATTTCGGGTTCCAGAAGGTGATGAGATAGGAATGTGGGGCTGAAAGAGCGTTCAAAGACACGTGGCTGAAAACGTCCCAAATTTGGCAAAAAGACATAAACATGGATTCAAGAAGCTGAACAAACTCCAAAGGAAACAAACAAACAAATATTTATGGACACATTAAAATGAAACTTCTGAAAACTAAAGACAGAAAACTGCCTTAACTAAAGGCAGTTAAAAACTGCTAAAGAGAAATGTCACATTGACTAGGAGTAAAACAATACAAATGATGGTGGATTTCTCATATGAAACCATGGAGGCTGGAAAGAATTAATGTATTTTTCAAATCCTGTGGGGGGGGGGGGGACAAAAAGAACTGTCAGCTGCAAATTCTATATGTAGTGAAACTTCTTCAGGAAAGAAAGAAAAACTGATATTCCCGGCGTCGGAGCAATTTCCAAATTCTTAGCATATTTACATGAAAAAATTAATCTCCTTTCTCTTTCATCTTCCAGACCATGACAAGAAAACTTGATCTTTTGCATAAAGTTCAAAAAAGATGTGTGAAATTTTTCTTCCAAATAAAAGTTTAAAAAATACATGAAATTGATCATGCCTTCCCCTAATAATGAATGTTATGTGTATTTTTCTGATATTCAACTGTTACAAACAATTCAGAATTTCAGTGACATAGAACAGCAACCACCTACATCCCATTTGTGTCACATGTCAGCAATTATGAATTTAGTCCAGCAATGCTCAATGGAATTCATATTCCAGGATCTAGGCTGAAAAGTGCCACTACTGTCTAGGATATGGCTGTTTTTATAACAGAGTAAGGCAAAAATGTGCAATCACTCTTAAAGATTCTCTTCATACAAAGTTATGACACATGTATTCATATTTATTTGGTCAAAATAGGCTCATGGTCAAGTTCAATGTCAATAGGACAAGATAGTATGCCCCTCCTGCAAGAGGCACTGAAAGTCATGACCAGTGTGTAGAGGCATATAATCTTTTTACTGGAAGGGAATGTTAATGATATAAAACAATAATAAAATTTCCATATATAGCAATAATTTTTGTAGCAATAATTTTATAGGAATTTTTATTCTCCAGTGGTTATGAAATATTTTATAAAATCTACATTCTTGGAACTCACTATGCAGTCACAGTGCTCTAAAGGACATTCTGTCTAGCATTTCTTAGAGGGTAGTGAATTGAGTAGTGGTCATAAATACTCTTCAAAGAAAACAAACAAAACCAAATAAATTTGGGAGCTGCTACTTCTTAAAGATTGCTATTAAACTGGAAAGCCCTTGATCTATATATTTTAGTGATAACATTTCAAGTATCCTACTTTGATTTCTACAGTGGTCACTTAACATCTTGGGCCATAATAAATATCAAGCTTTTATACATATAGTCAACATTTTACAAAACTATAATGCAACGTTTTTATCAACCAGCAAATCAAACGAAGTCTGTGTCAATCCTATCCATAATGTGAATCAATCTAGAAAGAGATTAAAGTGCAAAAGATAAAAAAGGAGCAAAAATCATAGTTTATTAACAAATAAACTGGAGTCATAGTTTATTAAGAAATACGACTAGTTCACATGTTGCCAGTAGGTAACATTTGAGACCAATCAGCATTGTTCACTATCTCAAGGAATTTTTTGATCCATGGGAATTTTCTTCAGTTACTGCTGGGCTGGTACATGGGCTTTTTTTTTTTTTTTTTTTTTTTACTGGACTACTGTGTTAAATAGAAGAAAAGACACAAAAAATGTACACCACTGAAGTTAAATGACTTCCTCAGTCACTAAACACAAGCTAGGTAGAGAACTGAAAATAGACCCCAGATCTCCATGATCATAATTGCATCACTAAACCACACTCTCCTTTGGTTGAAAGCCTTAGAATGATTAATAAGCTTATGGGTTAAAGTGCACAGAAGAAACTTCCTTTGTAGACCAACAATAAGGAGAAGTGTTCTCATTTTATTTTAACATCTTAGCAAACCACAGATAAATATATTAAAATCACATTACGGTAGATGACAAAGAGCTTTCAAAAATAAAGTAAGAGATTTGATACTGACTTTTACTTCAGTAGGTTTTAACAGAACAATCCTTTAAGGTTCTTGACTAACATGCTGATGTTGTTGATAATATTATTTGATTTTTATAATTCATATATCCACTAATCTTATATATAAGATTATATAGGCTATTTGCCTAAGAAATTTGAAAAATTAGAAAATAATTAAATGTTATTGACTCTTCCATCTACAGAAATCAAATTATTAATGTGATATATTAATTTTAATTTGTTCCAGTAAAATATACTTTTTTTACCTAATATCCACAACAAGAAATTAATTTTACATTGTGACCTTCCCCTCAACACATAATTTAATGTAATTTTATATATAATTTACATATTACTAAAAGCTGAAGCAATAGTTACTTTTATTACTTGAATATATTTTGTTATTTTCTGTTTTATTCAATTCCCTCTCTCTGCCTCCCCCCCCTTATGTCTGGCTCTCTCTTTAAGTACTGGACAAAACACTTTGTATTGACCCAATGTAGTTTGATCAAATTTAAATGAATCTACATAAAAATTATTCAAATTGGATCAAAGATTTACACAATGTATTCTTTCCACTGGTGTTACTATACATGGATAGTGAGATACTATTTTTTTAAAAAACCTAGCCAGGGGCACCTGTGTGGTGGCTCAGTCAGTTGAGCATCTGCCTTTGACTCAGTGTTCTGGCATCAAGCCCAGCATAGGGCTCTCTACTCAGCAGGGGACTCTACTTCTCCCTGTCCTTCTCCCTCTGCCTTTGATAATGTTCTTTCTCTCACTTACTCTCTCTCTCTCAAATAAATAAAATCTTTATAAAAAACAAAAACACTCTAGCCAACTGATCTCCAAATTCGTAGGTAGACAAACACATAGAACTATGTATCAACTCATCCCCTACTAGTAGAATAAAGGAAGTTTATTTTCTCTATATCTTTTCTTCTCATTAGCTACAAAACCAATCATGATTTCACTTTTACCTTAAAAATTTCAGTGAAAGAGTTCTCACCAAGGATACAAATTACTTCTATACCAAACATTCAATTGACAGGGTTTTTTTTTTTAAAGATTTTATTTATTTACTCATAATAGACACACAAAGAGAGGCAGAGACATAGGCAGAGGAAGAAGCAAGGTTCCCCATGGGGTACCTGATGAGGAACTCTATCCCAGAACCTTGAGATCATGACCTGAGCCAAGTCAGACACTAAACCACTGAGATACCCGGGTGCTCAATTGACAGTTTTCAATCCTGATCTTACTTGCCCTCTCAGTAGTATCTGACAGTGTTGATGCTTCCTTCTAAAACCCTCTTTTCTTTGATCTGTTATTATGCCATCCTCCCTAAAACTTCATGTTTGGTCTCTTTTGTAACAATACATACCAGGAGTTCTTCAAAGCTGAATCCTAGGCTTTTCTTCTTCTTCTTCTTCTTCTTCTTCTTCTTCTTCTTCTTCTTCTTCTTCTTCTTCTTCTTCTTCTTTCTTCTTCTTCTTCTTCTTCTTCTTCTTCTTCTTCTTCCTTCTTCTTCTTTCTTCTTCTTCTCCTTCTCCATCTTCTTCTTCTTCTTTTTCTAAGTCAATTAGCCAACATATATCATTAATTGCAGATGTAGAGTTCAGTAATTCATTAGTTGCATATAATACCCAGTATTCATCACATCACATGCCCTCCTCATTGCCAATCACCCAGTTACCCCATCTCCCCACCCACCACCCCTCCAGCAACCCTCAGTTTATTTCCTATAGTTAAGAGTCTTTCATGGTTTGTCTCCCTCTCTGATTTCTTCCCATTGAGTTTTCCTTCCCTTCTCCTATGATTTTCTGCACCATTTTGTATATTCTACATGAGTGAAACCATATGATAATCATCTTTCTCTGACTTATTTCACTCAGCATAGTACCCTCCAAATACATTTAAAAAATTTTTAGTTTCAACCTGGAGCAGAACTTAGGGCATCATTTTTATGAAAATATGAAAAATATTTATAAATTTATATTTCTAACCTGGATATTTCTTTGGAGTTTAAAACCAGTATAGTTAACTACATTATGTCATCTCTTTCACTTACCATAACCTTATTTGATATAGAAAACCACTTATTTGATATATCAACACTCTTCAACTATCTGAAATCAAATATGACCAAATTCTCCAGTCCTATTCCTCATCAATTTTTTTTATTTTCCAGTATTGTTTCAGTGAATGTCACCAATATACATTCAATTGTATACATTAGAAAGTCACTATTTCCCTTAATCTTAATTCATCCCAATTAATTTTATCATTTAAATATTTTTCAGTCCTTAGGACTTTTATCCAACATGCCACTGAAGAGAGAAACCATGGTCTCTTACCTGGTCTGTTATAATAGCTTTCTAAAATATCTTCTGGATCTACTCATGCCCTCATCCTATTCATTTTCCACCCTTGAAGTACTCCAGCCAGAGTATTACTTGTAAGAATATGTATCTGATAATGTGAGTTTTCTGAAAAAAAAAAAATCCTTAATAGTGTCCTATTGCTCTTAAAGTCCTAAATTCCTAGAAAAGCATAGAAAATCTAACTTGGCCCAACCCCCCATGTAGCCCTCCAGTTAAACTTGGTTTTGCTCCAAGCCCTTGTCCTTTGTTTCTCCTTGCACTTTATGCTGAAGCCACACAGGATCATTTGTAGTTCATCAAAGATAATTTGTTTCTTCTCATCTCTTTATATCTGTCATTATTAATATTGATAAAGAGGGGTTTTTGATAATGAGTTTTAATATTAACTTGCCTTACCTAATTTTTACTCAAACATATTTCACTTCAGTTATCACTAGGTCCAATCCCTTAACACAGTTCCATCAGCCTATATTTCTTTCTTTCAACATCTCTCACAAGTATAACATTATAATTAATGTCTGCCCATTCCTACTCAGCTGTCAGCTCTATAAGCACATGACCTCTTTCCATTTTTCCTTAGTATTGTATCTCAGACGTCTATAAGAGTTGTTCACTATATGTAATTGTTGAATATATGAAAAAACTCTATCAAAGACAGTTACTTAGGGGAGTGGATTTCATTGTTACAAGAAAACATGTATATTGCATGTTTTAAGAGTATTTTAGCCATAAATCGGCAAACATTAAATGATATAGATAAATATGCTTATGAAATTTGTTTCTTTGGGAAATTGTCAACAATTAGATAGGAACCCACATATATACTGTACTTTGAATAAATCTTTTTCAGGAATTTTTCTAGTTACAAATTGTTTATCTTTAAATTTTTTTCTCTTAAGTTTTAAAAATTTTAATTCTAGTATAGTTAACATATAGTGTTATATTAGTTTCAGGGGTACATTATAGTGATTCAACAATTCTGTACATTACTTAGAGCTCATCATGAAATGTGTACTCATAAATCCCCATCACCCTTTTTTACCTCTCCCGCTCCCCACCTCTCCTCTATCAGTTTGTTCTCTTATAGTGAAGAGTTCTTGGTTTGGTGCTTGTTCAATCTCACTCCCCTACCTTTTTTCTCCTGTACTCATGTTTTGTTTCTTAAATTCCACATATGAATGAAATCATATGGTTTTTGTCTTTCTCTTACCGACTTGTTTTGATTAGCATTATACTCTCTAGCTCCATTCATGTTATTGCAAATATCAAGATCTAATTCTTTTTATGGCCGACTAATATTCCATTTTTTTTAATTTTTTTTAATTTTTATTTATTTATGATAGTCACATAGAATGAGAGAGAGAGAGAGGCAGAGACACAGGCAGAGGGAGAAGCAGGCTCCATGCACCGGGAGCCCGACGTGGGATTCGATCCCGGGTCTCCAGGATCGTGCCCTGGCCAAAGGCAGGCGCCAAACCGCTGCGCCACCCAGGAATCCCCTAATATTCCATTTTATATATGTACTACCTTTTCTTTATCCAATCATCTATTGATGACACTTGGGCCGCTTCCAGAATTTGGCTATTGTAAATAATGCTACAAGAAATTTAGGGGTGCATGTATCCCTTTGAAATCATGTTCATGTACTTTTTGGGTAAATACCCAGTAGTGTGATTACTGAATCATAGGGTAGTTCCATTTTTAACTTTTTATGGAATCTCCATACTCTTTTCTACAGTGGCTGCATCAGTTTGCATTCCCACCAATAGAGTGTAAGAATTCCTTTTTATCCACATCCTGTCTCCAAGTTTTACTTCCTCTACTTCTTAGCTCTGGTTCCTTAAGTAAAATGCTTTGGCACTGATTCTGCCATCCGTAAAATAAACAGAGTAACAATATCTATTTCTGTAGATGTGTTGTGAAAAGGAATGAGGCCATTAATATGAAATGCATAGAATTGTGCCTAGCAAACTGTTACTTTTTATTCTATTATCTGAGACCTTCATTATGTACATAAGGAAGGTGAAGGTAGCAAAATTATATTATGAAATTATGATTGGTTTGCGATGCTATTCATGAAGGGACATGGTTTCCTTTTTACTTTCTTCATACTTCTTTCTTTCCCTAAATATTCGTTGAATTCCTACTTTATATGAGGAAGCATACTCCTATAGTTCTGTATGCCAAGAAATATAGTTGCTTTTCTCATACACTACCTAATATAGTAAAATAATATAACTTCAAACTCTAAAGTTAAATCAATTCATAGAGTTGCCTTTGTATTATAAATGTTCACTCTATAATTTGGAAGTTAACGGCTGATGACAGTGAATTTTATTAATTTTCTTTCAAGATTTTTCTTTAAATGTCACTAATTTTGCTTTTAACTCCTCTTTAAGTAAATTATTCCATTTCCTCATTACCTGAATCATTAGGAGAGTTTAAATGAATATGTAGCTTCAATTTTCCATTTTGCAGTATCAGAGTGTTTTTTCCACTTACTGACTTAAAGTAGTTTTTGTTTTGTTTTATATCATTGATACTTCCAGAAAAATTATACATTATACAGTGTATTATCTTCTGTTTGTGTCTACCTGCCCATTGCACTTTTATATTGTATTTTCTTAGAAAGTATTCTTTGCTTATGGTTTCTATTTCATAAGATTCTTAAACTCCAAAAATATTTTTAGATCTTCTTTTAAAAATGATATCATATTGGTTATTATTCATTTTTACTTAATGAGCAACAAACAGAAAAAAATGCTTTTCTGGCTGATTACAATTAAACTGAGAAAATTGAGATTTGATCCAGGTGTTTGAATCAGGAGACTAGACTTAATTTTGAGGAGTTATGCCTTGTCAAGTGTGGAGGCCATTTTGATCCTTTGAAATTAGGTGATGGATACATAGATCAGTGGAAAAGAATAGAGAAGCCAGAAATAGACTCTCAATTCTATGGTCAACTAATCTTCACCAAAGTAAGAAAGAATAGCCAATGGAAAAAAGACAGTCTCTTCAACAAATAGGTTTTGGGAAAATTGGACAGCCATATGCAGAAGAATGAAACTGGACTATTTTCTGACCTTCTACACAAAAATAAATTCAAAATGGATAAAAGACCTAATGTGAGACAGAAATCCATCAATAGCCTAGAGGAAAACATAGGTAGCAACCTCTTTGACCTTGACTGCAGCAATATCTTGCTAGACACAACTCCAGAGGCAAGGGAAACAAAAGCAAAAATGAACTATTGGGACTTAATCAGGATAAAAAGCTTCTGCATAGAAAAAAAAAGTCAACAAAACTAAAAGACAACCTACAGAATGGGAGAAGATATTTTCAAATGACATGTCAAATAAAGGGTTAGTATCCAAGATCTATAAAGAACTTATCAAACTCAAAACCCAAGAAACAAACAATCCAGGCATGAAATGCGAGAAGACATGAACAGACATTTCACCAAAGAAGACATACACATGGCCAACAGGCACATGAAAAAATGCTCTGCATCACTTGTCATCAGGGAAATACAAATCAAAACCACAATGAAATACCACCTCACAGCAGTGAGAATGGTGAAAATTAACAAGACAGGAAACAACAAATGTTGGAGAGGATGTGGAGAAAGGGGAACCCTCTTGCACTGTGGTGGGAATGCAAACTGGTACAGCCACTCTGGAAAACAATATGGAGGTTCCTCAAGAAGTTAAAAATAGAGCTACCCTATGACCGAACAATTGCACTACTGGGTATTTACCCAAAAGATATTGATGTAGTGAAATGCCGGGACACCTGCACCCCAATGTTCATAGCAGCAATGTCCACAATAGCCAAACTGTGGAAGGAGCCATGATGTCTTTCAACAGATAAATGGATGAAGAAGATATGGTGTATATATACAATGGAATATTACTCAGCTATCAGAAAAGACAATACTCACCAATTACTTCAACATGGATGGAACTGGAGGTTATTATGCTGAGTGAAGTAAGTCAATCAGAGAAGGACAATCATTATATGGTTTCACTCATATGGAATATAAGAAATAGTGACAGAGATTGTAAAGGGTGGGGGGGAACTGAGTGGGGAAAAAACAGAGAGGGAGACAAACCATGAGAGACTCCTAACTCTGGGAAACAAACAAAGGGTTGCAGGAGGGGAGGTGGGTGGAAGAATGGGGTAACTGGGTGGTAGGCATTAAGGAGGGCACTGGGTGTTATAGTATATGTTGGCAAATTGAATTTAAATTTTAAGAAAAGGGAAAAATAGGGACACATGGGTGGCTCAGCAGTTGAGTGTCTGTTTGCCTTAGGCTCAGGGTGTGACCCCAGGTCCGGGGATGGAGTCTCACATCAGGCTACCTGCGAGGAGCCTGCTTCTCCCTCTGCCTATGTCTCTGCCTCTCTCTCTGTATGTCTCTCATGAATAAATAAATAAAATCTTAAAAAAAAATAAAAAAGAAAAAAATAATGTAGGAAAAGTGAAAAAAAAAAAAAAACCTGAAAGGCAGCCTACTGAATGGAAGAAGATATTTGTAAATGACATATCAGATAAAGGGCTAGTATCCAAAATCTATAAAAAACTTATCAAACTCAACACCCCCAAAAACAAAATCTCCAGTCAATAAATGGACAGAAGACATGAATAGACATTTCTCCAAAGAAGACACATACAGATGGCTAACAGACAGATGAAAAAATCCTCAACATCACTCAGCATCAGGGAAATACAAATCAAAACCAAAATGAGATACCACCTCACACCTGTCAGAAAGGCTAAAATTATACAGGAAACCACAGATGTTGGCAAGGATACAGAGAAAGTGGAACACTCTTACACTGCTGGTGGGAATGCAAACTGGTACAGCCACTCTGGAAGACAGTATGGAGGTTACTCAAAAAGTTAAAAATAGAACTACCCTATCACCTGGCAGTTGCACTACTAGGATTTTATCCAAAGGATACAAAAATAATGATTCGAAGTGGGCACATGCACCCCACTGTTTATAGCAGCAATGTTCACAATAGCCAAACTGTGGAAAGAGCCTAAATATCCATCAACAGATGAATAGATAAAGAAGAGGTTGGATGTACACACACACACATACAAAATAGAATGTGTATGGTACATTGGAATATACATATACAGTAGAATGTGTACATATACACATAGTTACACACACAATATAATGGAATATTGCTCAGCCATTAAAAAGAATGAAATCTTGCCATTTGCAACAATGTAGGTCAAACTAAAGTGTATCAAGCTAATGGAAATATGTCAATCAGAGCCAAACAACTACCATATGACTTCACTTATATGTGGAATTTAAGAAACAAAACAGATGAACATAGGGGAAGGGAAGGAAAAATAAAATAAAATAAAAACAGAGGGGACAAACCATAAGAAACTCTTAACTATAGGAAACAGAGGGTTGCTGGAGGGGAGGCAGGTGGGCAGTGTTCAGGGTAATTGGGTGGTAGGGATTAAGGAGGACACCTCATTGAAATGAGCACTGGGTGTTATATGCAACTGATGAATCACTAAATTCTACCCCTGAAACTAATATGTTAACTAAATTGAATTTAAATATTTTTTAAAAAATAAGCATTCATATTCTGATACCATTAGAGTTTAATATAAAGTTAATTCCCCTCTTGTTGATTTAAATTTCACTAAGTAGCACTTCATTTATATATATATATTTTTAACATTTTATTTATTTATTCACAGAGACACAGAGAGAGAGGCACAGAGACACAGGCAGAGGGAGAAGCAGGCTCCATGCAGGAAGCCTGATGTGGGACTCGATCCCAGGTCCCCAGGATCACGCCCTGGACTGAAGGTGGCGCTAAACCCCCTGAGCCACCAGGGCTGCCCGCATTTCACTTATGAACTGGCTTCCCACTCTGACTAGGAATTTGTGAATTCATAAAATATCATTTCTTATTGAGTTCAGCAATCTGTGATCACTCTGACAAATGAATTAATTGCCAGGGTAATTATCAAATCAGATTCATGTCTTACCCTAACAAAATTATATTTCAGTGTAAATGCTGTCTTGTGAGATAGTAGCTGAACTGGGCATCTGCTCTTTGTAGAAATATTCTATGTATCTATGATGGTCTGCTCTTCACTTAGAGCATCTACTGACAAAATTATTTCTATGTACAATCTACTAAAAATAGCTAAATGACCACATTTTGTATCACTGTTCTACATTACGAGAATGTCCACTAAAATAAGAACTCTTTGTTTTGCAGTATGAAACTCCTACTTTGTACCTGGCATTTCTCATAATTTGTCTGGATTATAGATTTAAAAATTAGAGCTCATCAAGATTAACAATTATGTCAATGTCTTACCATAAGTATCAAATTCACTATGAAGCCAAGGACCAAACTACCTCCACAGTATCTGGGAAATATTTGAGCAAAGAAGGCCTTAGTGTGTAAGTTCATGAATTCCCAGGGAATTACTTTGGAAAACAACATTACAACATTTATAGGAAAATATGAATGCATTCTGTTATAGTTCTTACTTCTGATTCCAAGGTGAACAAAGGGCATATAGAATCTCATATATATATCCTTTCCAGCTCTGTCATCACTCCAGTTGTAATGAAATGTTTCTTTTCATTCTTAGTTTTGTTTATTTTCCTTAAAGATTATTTTGGTTAGCAGATTATGAATCCTTTATAAAAGAGTTAAACAAATTTAACAACATTCATCTCGGGTAAAAATAAGCTAATCATATTGCTGGTCCAAATGAAGGAGAACTGAGTATCAAAGTGTCTGTCAATATCAAGTTTTGATGGAAAGTTACAGCTAGATAAACAGAAGTAGCTCGTTCTTTTTTTTTTTTTTTTTTTATGATAGTCACACACACAGAGAGAGAGAGGCAGAGACATAGGCAGAGGGAGAAGCAGGCTCCATGCACCGGGAGCCCGACGTGGGATTCGATCCCGGGTCTCCAGGATCGCGCCCTGGGCTAAAGGCAGGCGCCAAACCTCTGCGCCACCCAGGGATCCCGAAGTAGCTCATTCTTAGTAAATATGCGTGTGTATACGTGTGCACCTATGTGGGTGTGAATTGGGGATGGTGATGGATGATTTGTTTTGTCCCAGTGGTATAATAGGTGACAACAGGTGAAATGAGAGAATCCTATAGCAAAAGTAAAGTGATATGTTCAAATTCATGTTCTGGGACTATTTTGGCTTAGAAATATTTTTTGTTTGGTGCTCATTTTTTCTTTTATGATGTAAAATGTAGACATTGAAATAAATAATTCCACAGGTATAAATATTTGTAATGAATACCAAACGGAAATATATTTTTAAAGGAAGGATTCTGAATGCCTTCTGCAGCCATTTTTGTGACATTATTTCTGAACATTGTTCAGCGATATAGACAAAACAATGCATTAAATGTCAGGGCAATAATAGATAATTATTAATTATTTCCCGAATATAATTTTTCTAAAAGAAAATATTGAAAAATGAAAGAAACATGAAATCTGGAAGCAACTATAAATGAATCCTGAAAGAAATACATCAAAGCATCCAAATAAACACTGAGAAAGTAAATGAAGGAAAATTCCCCAAGAGAAAAACATAAATCAGCCATTCTGTGTAACCAGGATGAGAAGAATATTCCAAAATTAAAACTACTAGATGAAATTCCTTTTAAGGTGATATCACATTAGGGATCATTGGGTGGCTCAGTGGTTTAGCGCCTGCCTTCAACCCAGGGTGGGATCCTGGGGACCCGGGATGGGTCTCCTGCATGGAGCCTGCTTCTCCCTCTGCCTGTGTCTCTGCCTCTCTCTCTCTCTCTCGTGAATAAATAAATAAAATCTTTTTTTTAAAAAAGGTGATATTACCTTAAAAGTGACACAAAGATCAAGTTTCTACTCTTTGGGATTAAGTAGCAACATTTAATCTGATTAAAAGTTTGCTGAATCACTGATCTGTACAGTAACTGCAGGCTAAATATTCCTCTAGGCTTCATTAAGGCATGAGCTGGCTTAAGTAAAGGAGTAAAGGGAATAAAGTAGAGCTTTTCTTCAGAAAAGAACAATCTTAGAACGTTAAAAGTGGAGTGTGGTGTATTATATGTTAATGGGAGAGATAACAAGAAAGTCAGTGAACTTCAAAGTCAAAGAAACACTTCTACTCCAAGATTTAAACCATATGACTAAAGCACAGTGAATCTTTGCCTGGAAAAGAATATAATTTGAAATAACATAAAATAGTAACATATTTTTCTTAAATATATATTACCTTTATTTTGCTAAGTGACAAAATTTGTTTTTAGTATTGAATATTACAAGTTTTTGTAAGCAGCAGATCATGAAGAATCCTTGTCTTCTAGCATGCCACTTTAAATAATAGTCTATTCAGTTAGTACAACACTGATAACAAAATTTCCTGTCCAAAATATACAACTTGAAAAATCTTATTTTTGTAGGATTGGCAAACTCTTCCATAAAACTGGCAAGAACTCAGATTTCTTTCTTTGCCCTCACTTGGTCCTAATTAGTCCTGCATATACAACCACCACAGGTATGTCTGTAAGGGACTCACCTCAGTTGAAGACTAGATCTTGTCAGGGACCCTGTGTGAATCCCAGATAGCTCTAAAACCTGCAATTTGATTTTTAATTCTGCCAGCATTCTTCTGGAATGTTATCTCATTTTTTTTCTCCCTAGTTGTTAATTAATTAGCTCGTTAATTAATACTTAATTGACTATTACTAGTAATACACTACCACAGGATCTAGGAAAAAAGATGGATCGGATACAGACCCTGTAAACCCCGGGGGTAGAGCTGTCCAGGATAAAAGAGAAGCCCATGCATAAACACTTTAAATGTAATACATCAGGGTGATCCCTGGGTGGCTCAGCGGCTCAGTGCCTGCCTTCAGCCCAGGGCATGATCATAGAGTGCTGGGATCAAGTCCCACATCAGGCTCTCTGCGTGGAGCCACTTCTCCCTCTGCCTGTGTCTCTGCCTCTGTGTGTGTGTGTGTCTCTCAGGAATAAATAAATAAAATCTTTTTAAAAATAAATAAATGTAATACATCTAAGAGGAAACGTCTGATTGCCTTTCCCTGAACCCATCCATTCCCCAATGCTTACACAGACCAAAAGTATTCATCCTTATTTGCCTATTTTTATCAATGGCAGTGGTTTATAACATGAGAATATTGGGAGTACTTATTTTACTGGGCTATTTTGAAAATTAAATACATTTATATGTAAAATTACTTAGCATGCTCTTATTGTTATCATTATTTGATATTTATTTGAAGACTTTTGATTTTGGTGTTTTATTTCTTTTGCTAAAATTTCCAAATGTTTAGTCTGTTGTTTGCACCTCCGTTCTGGTATACTTAGTTAAGGATGCTGTCAAACATACTGTAATGCACAGAACAGGCTCTCACCACAGTTGTCTATCTTCAAATGTCAATAGTACGAAGGTTGAAAATCCTTTTTTATAGTGAGGAAGGTGTATATATTTACACACATAATTTCAGATTTCTCATGACCTACTGAAAACACCATTATTCAAAAATCGTTTTGTTTTTAATTACATTAGAAGTCATCTTTTAATTAATCAGCTATGTACTTGACTTATATTCCTCAATTATAGTAATTCAAGGATAGTTTTCCAACATGCCTGATCACAATCATACTTTATAGATTTTCTAAATTTGTTCTGAAAGTTTAATACATGTCTTTGGTTTTGAATTTTATTAAATTGTAAGTTATCTTGAGAATTACTTGTTATTTAATCATCAATTAATAGCTATTTCTATATTAATAGTACTAAAAACGTGGCTGACAGTTTGCAAATTAATGATTTGGAGTGACAGTGTATGTTTCCCCTGCCCAGGAATATCATTCTTTGCAAAACAAATGAACAACAAGAACAACAAAAAGGTGTCCTAAACTACAAAGCACTTTTTTATTTCTTTAACTGTGCTTGGCATATTTAAAAATCATATTCTTTCCTCTTGTAATATTCTCAGGTTCTATGACTCTGTTTACTATCTTTACTTGCAACCTTCCCTTCCTGAACCATACAAACCAAATACACACACCTGCAACAGAGTGAAAATTTTCTGAAATCCTACATATTCCAATATCAAGAGCATTGAGACCCATTCCCCTTTATATTTGTTCTACTTAGAAGAAAGTTACAGTTTTTGAGTAGATAGAGAAAAAAAAATCAGAAGGGAATTCAGGAGAAAGAAGAAACAATCAGTCTCAGAAAGTCATTTCTGCACAGTGAAAGTAAGAGTGAGCTTCCCAGGATTTGTTGTTAGTGCCCAGTCTGCTGCACACATTATTATATTTATATTAACCTTGAATGTGTTTCTTATAGTCCCATTACTTTTGTAATTAGTATAAGTTTATCTAAGATTGACAAATATTTCACCTCTGCCCTTACTCTAACACGTTGTTGCAGTATTAATGGTCCCAGGCACTTGGAAATATATGGTGAGAATAAACTTATTATTTGTATCTACAAAAAAAATTATTCCCTTATACTGTCTACATTAACATAAAGCTCACCACCTTATTCCCATCCTCTAGGCTTACAAATGTACTTATTTTTTCTCCAAAAACCACTTCTATTCTTTACCAGATTATGCTGATTTTTGCCTCTTAAAATAGTCCTCGGGACTTATGTGGTCATTCACAATAGTTTCCTAAAGTTTCCATCTGTCTATATCCAGGGAACAGCCAACAGTGGGAAAGAAGATGGGAAGATTAGATGAACTATAAAACTGGAAAGATTGGTAGAATAAATTTCAACTTAAATGCAACTTAGAAACTCTTGTCAATTCTTGATCCTACTTTTTTCCTTTTTTTTTAATTTTCACCTTTGAACTAATTTGTACTAAAATATTAACTATCCATTATCTCAACTATTTATTTTAATAAACGACTAAAGCTCATATCCCTTCTCTGACTATGAAAGGTTGACCAATACCAGTTTAATCCAGCTTCTGGTCAGGTATTAGAACAATCTTCTAATACCATTTTATGAGATCTGGCTCTACAAAAGGACAAATAATGTCTCTTCACTTTTTTCCTTCACTTTTATCATGTAATAAAAAAACCAGTTTGTGCTCAAACTTTTCATCCACATGTTTTCTGACTCACAGCTTCACCTCACAACACCTATTTCAATATTACTTCACCTGAATATGACATGCTCACCATATTCATTCACAGTTTTCTAGAATGCAATATGGTGATGCTCACAGCTGAAGAAATGGAAATTCCTGATCTTTACAGGTTCCATTTGCTAATGTGGCCCTTTCTTTTGTCTTTATGCCTCACCATAGTAGTGTTTTCTTGATTCATTTCCTCTGTGGTTTATTCTATGTAGATACAATACTTTTCTGTTCTCTACATGTTCTTTTCCTCCTCAGTTTCTGTGTCTTTTGCACTCTCATTTAGATCTCTAAATCCTGTGGGTCTTTTATAAGTGAGCACATCATGTTTTATTTGTTATTTCTTCATCTTGTCTCTGGCTAACATGGATTAAAATGACCTTATTAGAGGTGTCTGGGTGGCTCAGTTGTTTAAGTGTCCTACTCTTGATTTCAGGTCAGGTCATGATCTCAGGGTGTGGGACTGAGCCCCATATTGGGCTCCATGCTGGGCATGAAGTCTGCTTAAAATTCTGTCTCCCTCTCCTCACTTCTAAAAAAAAAAAGAAAAAAGACCTTATTAAAGGAAAGCTAAGTAATGAGAGTTGGCATCACCTAGTGATTAGGAGTCCTATATGGTAACTAACAATGTGATTCTGAACATAGACTGGAACATTATGTTATGAACATAAGCGATATGGGAAAATCCTTAAGATTAAAATAAATAATATTTTTATATTATAGACATTTTATTTAAGAACTAAATATACAAGAAAGGCAATGGAAAAACAACTTCCAGTGTTCTAAATAGGCACAATACTGCACTGCAACTTGATGAAACAACTATAATTATATACAACTCCAATATTAGATTCAGGAATATAAAATTCTAGCACATATTTCATTGCTATTCTTGCTACAGCTATTTAACAAACCTTTAGAGCGGATTATGATACTCTTTCTTTGTAATGTAGCCTGAGTAACTTCTCTCCTTTCCTCATAACAATTACTACCAATTGGTATGTTTGGAGACATGAAATACAGTGTATTCACCATAAAATAAAGTATTATATATATTAAAACTATTTAAAAATAAAAATATATAATAAAATATAATGGAATTGAATATAAGCCTCTGTGAGAGAGAGTCTCTCACATTCTACAGAACAAAAACAAATCTTTGATTTCATATACCTATTTTCTTTTATCTATGGTCACTGGTTCTATGACCTAATCTCTATTCATTTAAATTTCAGTCCTAAATCATGGGAAATAATAAAGGCCATGGTACTTTGATGTTAGGATAATATCTAATGTTAATGATTTGAAAAGTGAATTTTACAATACTAAGAATAATTTCTTAATACACAATTCTCTGGTAAAGATGTTTTTTTTTTTTTTATTAGTTTTTTCCGGCACCTTTTTGGGGAACATTTCCAGAGCAGTGTTACATAGATTGACTGGTCAACATAACAATGCAATAATCCAGAAATTCAAATGTCTTCTATGAACAAATAAACCTCTGTTCATAAAAAGTAACTCTCATAGCTATTGTAATAAATGTCTATGGGGCTCCTGGGTGGCTTAGTCAGTTAAGCATCTGCCTTTGGCTCAGGTCATGATCCTAGAATCCTGGGATCCATCTCCCTGATCGGCAAACAAGTCTGCTTCTCCTTCTCCGTCTGCCCCTACCCCCTGCCTGTGTGCTCTCATACTTTCTCAAATAAATAAATAAAATATTTTTAAAAATTGTCTATGTACCCTTTAAAGTAAGTTTCAGTGCGCAACAGCCCATTTAATACTTATTAAATAAATGGAGAGGTATCCAAATTTTTGACCCTTTAAATCCAATACTTTTTGCCATGGAAGTAACTATATTATATAACAGAGAAAATTCTTTGGCAGGGATTTGATATTTGATTGAAATTCAAGTTATTACTCTTATTCAACAAAGACCTAGTATTTCCCCAAGGACTACTCTCACACAATTTGTGAAACTGTAAAAATAGCTTCTTCAAATTTGTCATCAGTTTTTGTAGAATGCTAAGAGTTTGTAGAACTTAACATATAGATCTCTTTAATGAACATATAGTTCCTGAAATATACTACTATATATGTCATTAGTTTTGATTTTAAAGACTAGAGGTCAGAATCAGTCTCTTAGAGAATCCCGTGTAATACATTTGAGTATATACAAGAGCAGAAAAGTCTATGGTCATATAAATATATGTTTTGTGTTATGATTATTTTAAAAGTTACATATGTGATTCCACTGAAGTTTGAATGTTTAAGAAAACCCTATTGATAGCCTAATTTTTATAGTTCTATGCCTATGGTTTAACATTTAGTGTCAGTGGGTATCTGTCATTGTCTTCTCTGTCCTATATCTAACCTACCTTCTAAGTTTGCCATGTTAGGAAAAGATAATAAAGAAAGGAGGGGAAAAAAGGAAAGAGTACAATCCATGCAGATTTACTAAATCAGAAACCTTAATGTAGAGGCAATTTCTGTGGCTTGTGACTAAGAATTTTGACTACCATATCATCTATCCAATTCTTGGTTGTCCTTAAAGACCTCTCAAAGAATAGAGGAAATGAGATATTTTGCTCATTTTTCCAATTAATGTTTATAGCTCTCATCTCAGTGTTATAAAGCAATTGTTTTTAATAACTTCTCAATGCCACCTGTAGTAGTCTAACTGTATTATGATCTCCTTTACAGTGTTTGTCTCTGTTAGTAAATTTTGGGTACTTTGACAATCATTTATCTTTGTCTCCTAGTTAACTAGCATAAGACTCAGTCCTCAATGTAGGTTTTCTGAACTGAGCTAAAATAGAGATTTGATGGTACTTTTATATTTACCATTAGTTATTTTATGCATATGTAATCAAATTTTTATCTGATTCCTTTTCAATATCTGAACACACACTAAAGAGAAAGCTTAGTGGCAGTACTTATGAGTAGTTGCAATGATGAGGGAAAGGAAGCAAAGTAGGAAGGAAGAAGATACAGATCATTTTCTTGGGAGATTGAACACATAAATTTGATTACATTAACCTCAGACTCTAACTAGCTGAGTTAATTGGTCATAAAATATTCTAGGGTTTAAAAGTCAATAATGAAATAAAGCCTAACCTATTGGCCTGTACACATAGGTATGCCTAAATACAAGCCTCTAAAACTATGACTCTGGGTAAAAAGAAAAAAAATTAAAGCTCTCAAGCCCTGTCTGTATAGCTTTAGAAGCTAGTGTATAGAGAAACTAAAATAAATGAATACTCCCAGTGCCCATGTAGATGATAGAGCAGTAGTTCACATTCCACATTTCCAGTGTGTGTCATTGACCTCAAACTCCAGAGCAAAGTATACCCCTTTAAAATGTGTACACAATGTTCAAGACTTCATTTGTCATTATAAAATATGTGATTTGATTTGTCACTGTGTGTAGCCTGAGATATCCATAAACACAGGGTTTGTTGCTTCAGACATCATCATATATAATGAACACAGCTTGGGACTCTAGGGTATATTATTTGTATAGCTTCATACGCCAGAATTTATAGGGTATTCAGGATATCCTATACTCACATATTCTTGTTCCCATAATATATACCTCCATTCACTGGTAGATACAACTTCATATGCCAAGTAATTCCAGGCCAAAATTTTCTACTTGAAGAAATAGAGGCAATAAAAGAATTTCATGAATAATATGCATATACTTATCTTATCTTATCCTACCTTATCTTATAAGGTCCTATTTAATAATACCAATTCAAAATGTAGGGATCCCTGGGTGGCGCAGCAGTTTGGCGCCTGCCTTTGGCCCAGGGCGCGATCCTGGAGACCCGGGATCGAATCCCACATCGGGCTACCGGTGCATGGAGCCTGCTTCTCCCTTTGCCTGTGTCTCTGCCTCCCTCTCTCTCTCTCTCTGTGACTATCATAAATAAATAAAAATTAAAAAAAAATTAAAAAAAAACCAAAATGTTATAGCACATGCAGACTAAATATATAATGCATTTCAAGCATGATTTCATATATTTTAGAATGTTCTTCCAAAAAAAAGAATGTTCTTCCATAATTGACTTCCATAATGAACTTCCAAAAATAAAACAATAAAATTATTTCAATCTAGCAGACCATGAGAACATTGAGTAATGTGATTTGACTGTATTAACTTTTTTATTTTTATTCAATTTGATAGCTCAAATTGACGAAATCCTGCTAATGATCAATGAAGCCAACTTTCCTTAACATATGATGTTCAAGAGCAAAATGGGTATAGAGACATAGAAGAACAGATATCACAGCTGTCATGTAGCTATTATTATGAGATATGCTTAAACCCAGATGTATCAACATGTCATAAAAGAGGATAGGTAAGATCAGAGCTCACATAGCCTTTACCTGAACTAACAAAATTGACCTTATTATAGACTGGAGATCTGTTATACACACAATGAAAAAATATTTTATATATATGTATTAATTACATGTAATTAATATATAACATATTTACATATTAAATAAATCAGTGTTCAGTACTTGTGTACAAAAATGAATAGAATCCTTCAACATTTATCTGATACTTATTGCATACCTTGTAGATCTCAGATATCACAAGCAGTGTGTTGCATATTATATGAGTTTCCTAGGACTGCCTTAACAAAGTACCACAAACTAGATGATTCGGTGTTGTTTTAAAACAATGGAAACACTGTTTCACAGTTCTGAAGACCAAAAGTCCAAAATCAAGTGCTGGCAGGGCCATACTCCCCCTAAAATCTATAGAGGAATTCTTCCTTCTAACTTCTGGTGGCTTGCCAGCAGCCTTTGATATTCCTTGTCTTGCAGCTACGTAATTTCAATTTCTGCCCCCTTTGTCATGTGATGTTCTCCCTGTTTCTCTTTTTTCACATGATCTTCTTACAAGAACATCAGTCATTTTGAATTAGGGGCTCACCCTACTCCAGCATGACTTCATCTTAACTAAGTACTTATCTGCAAGAATCCTATTTCCAAATAACGTCACATTCTGAGATTCTAGGGGCTAACACTTCAACATCTCTATCTCAGGGGAGACACAACCCTAAACGTATGTGTTCTCTGATTTCATTCTATTTAGCCATACTTTTTAGCTCTGTTTATCAATATTTTACTGATATAAAGGAGCTCTAAGGTTAAAGAAAATTAATGGACTTCCAAACAATAATTTGAGGAGTTGACATCTGAACCTAATGTTTCTAATCACAAAGCCAGTGAGGAAATTCTCATGAAAAACAGCTAACTAAAATACAAGACATAGTTAAATCAATGCTATTAAATGCAGTGGAAACCAAAGGGGGTAATTAATTATTTCTGACTGGAGAGATCATGAAAGGCTTAATATAGGTTATTACAGTTGAGTTCAACCTTTGTAGATGGGTTGGAATTTATTAGGGAGAGGAGAAATGTGTAAGGGCTGGGAGGTCTTTGAAAAGTGTAGAAAGATCATGGTATTTAAATCAATTGTCTCTTTCAGCTGCAAGTAACAAGTCTCAGAAAACCCCATTCAATCTCACTAAAACAAAAAGGAAATTTATTGGTCCATGTAGTTCAAAGTCCAGAAAAAGTGCAGGATTCAGTGTTAGCCTAATTTATTGGATCCAGTTCTATGGATTTCACTTGAACTCACCTTAGGTGTGCTGTCCTCCTACAGACTTTCTTTTCAGGCTCTTTCTCTTGTAGTGGCATAATAACAATAGCTATTTCCCTGTACTCTAAGACTTCAAAAAAAAGTCTCCTGGCATTACAAGAATCCTGTGTTTGTACCTTATCACACATATGTCCACTCCTGATGCAATCACTGTATGTTATAAGGGAAAGCACGAACATAAAGAATTTAGGGATGCCTGGGTTTGAGTGTTGGAGCATCTGCCTTTGGTTCAGGTCATGATCCTGAGGTCTGGGAATTGAGTTCTGCATCAGGCTCCCTGCGAGGAGCCTGCTCCTCCCTCTGCCTATGTCTCTGCCTCTCTCTCTGTGTCTCTCATGAGTAAATAAAAACAATATTAAAAAAATTAAAACAGGGCATGGAACAGCATTAGTGTTATATAGATGTTAAGTTGCTTTTACTAAGTACCCATACTTGATGATCCAGAGAACCCTAAATATATCTTTGTCATTTATACCCAATATATTATACATAGATTTCATCATTCCAGTGAGTATTTCTCTTTCTTTTCTGAATTTCTTAATAGCAGACTATTACATCTTATTCATTTTATATCCCCTATGACTATCATGTTGTTGTATAGCATGTGTTTGTTTGTTAAATGAAACAATGCTGGATAGATGTAAAAGGTATTGAAATTAGAAAATAAACCAATTTGTATAAGAAGAAACATAATAAATCCACTATAATATTCACCTTTTTATATGTAAATATATACTCTTTATTATTAATTTGAAAGAACAAGAAATATTGTACTGACACATTGCCTTTAATAACTCATTAACTCAATGGAACTTCAGTAATTTTGGGTGATGATGTGAAGTTTCACTCTTTTTTTTTCACTCTTTTTAAAGTAACAAAATTAGAAAGTACAAGAGATTTGCCATCTCTTTTTTGTAGTAAAGAAACATACAAAAGGACCATATTTTGAACAGATAAGATAGAACTTTAATAATCATGTTCCTTCACATTATCCAATTTGACACGACACTATTTTTGTCATTGCCTCAAGATTTCTTTTCAATTCATTATGGAAATAACTAGCATGGAGTTTTCTCTGACTGATTCCCTTCTCTGTTATTCCAAATAACAGATCTTCTTTGTAATATTAATTCTAACATCACTTTTCTGAATATTTATGAGCATACACATTATTTACTAGAAATTTTTTTCTCAGGTATTGTATCCCTCAGCAATATTTACTAAAAAGGTTCTTGTTAAAACCTTTAGTTTAGTTCTGACAGTTCTTTTATGAAATAGTAGGACAAAGTTTTGGACATACATTATTATACCTCAACATTGAATAGGAACTGGGAAATTTATTGGGTATTTTGTTTTGTTTTGCTTTTCTATTAAATACAAATCCAGGATGATTTTAGTAAGCAAGATTCAGTAGGGAGTAGTGAACCAGTAGGATTGCCAACCTTCCTTTTTGGTGTTCATTCATATTGAATATCTCTTTATCCAGTCCCAAAAGGTATGCTTCTCCCCTTTAATAGATCCAGATCAAACTTAGACAAAATTGTCTTTCCTTAGTTTCATTTAAAACAATTCTAATAGTGGTCTTTTGGAAAAGCTTATAAAATTAAAAAAAAAGAATAAAAAATAAAAAGTTTTCAAAGACAATTTTTTTTTATCATGGTCACCTCATTTTATACAGTTCCTCTGAAATATCAGTTGTTTTTTCCCATCATTGAGTAGATGTCATGTCAATGATAATGCACCTGGCTTTCTCCTGTCAAAATGCTGAGTTCCGTCCTATGTTTCACAAAGAATCTTTTCCTAAACAATTTAAATCTTTTAAAATCAAATTCAGAGTATCTAGTTCCATCCACCAATGCTACTTTTGTCTTTCGGAAGTTCTTCAAAATGCTGCTTGATGATCCATAAAACACTTTTCTAATAAATTAATTGAAAGGTAATTATATAATGCTAGATATCCTCTTCAGGGTGTATGCAAACAATATTAAGGCTACATATAATATGAAGTTCCAAACAATGGTAGGGGCCTTTGTGCCTCATTAAAAGTGTTAACCAATGATAATCAAGGAGAGCAAAACTTTGACAGTTATGTTGTCTCAGAGGAAAGGAAGAAATTTGGACATTCATAAGATTTTGCCCAGGAAGAGTGTGGAGATTGGATGGGGCTTGATTTGCACTGGGTAAGGAGTTTAAGATTATTAGATACATTATAGTGATGATTTTGAGACAAAGAGTTAAAAGAATCTTGGAGACTAAACAGTCCTTTGATGTTACCTAATAAAAAGTTACACTTTCATGTTCATTTAAATGAGTCTTTGTTCATTTAAATGGGTCTTTTGAGAAGTCCCTGAGACAAATAGTAAAGTCGTTTGCAACGTTTATCTTACTGGGCAGAAATTTCCTGGAATAGTCAGGTAATAATGCTGTATTGTAGACAGTAAAGTGTTTGGATGTAGAAATTCTCATGACCTAAGGAAACATGTCCAAACAAGCTAACATCCAAGGTCCCTTTTGTTTACAGAATCAAATCTAGGAATATCAGGTTTTCTGAATCATTAGACTAGGTTTTATTCTACCACAATACATTCATAATTTCATATTTTAAGCCAACAAGAGATTAGATGATATGTTATCTCAAATTTAATTGACTAAGAATAACATGTGAGTATGGAGTCAAATTAATTATAATAGAAATATTTCTTTTGTGAGAGAGACTGCAGAGGTGACCAGACTCCATAGGCATTGAGTAAGGACATCTGTATTCAGGAAAACATAGTAAATATGCCGGCTGCAGCAAAATGTGAGAGACCTTTGAATTTTCACTGAGAATATTCACTAAGACTCAATTTAAGCATTTCCTATGCATCAAAGGTGCTATTTCATGCCTATACCACAATATTTTAAAGAATGCAAGGATGCACTAAAAAATAACAAAAACTATGTATTATGAAATATATAGCCAACATATTAGTTTTAGAAAGTAGTAGACCTATAAAAGTATCCTACTAAGAAAGGATTTTAAAACATTTCTTGGGCACCTAGGTGGCCTAGTGGTTGAGCATATGACTTTGGCTCAAGTCACCATCCAGAGGTCCTAGGATCCAGTCCCACATCCAGCTCTCCACAGGAAACCTACTTCTCCTTCTGCCTATGTCTCTGCCTCTCGCTGTTTGTCTCTTATGAATAAATAAATAAAATCTTAAAAAAATAAGTTAATAAATTTCTTTCAAAATTGTTTATATATATATATATATATATATATATATATATATATATATATAGTATGTTCATATGTTCATTAAAGCAAATTTTTAAAAACCTCTTCATAATGAGGGGCACCTGAGTGGTTCAGTTGGTTGGGCATCCTACTCTTGACTTCAGCTCAGGTCATGATCTCGGGGTCCTGAAATCAATCCTCACATCACACTTTGTGCTCAACATGGAGTCTGGTTGTCCATCTTCTGCTCCTTTCTGCACTTGCACTCTTTCTCTCTCAAATAAATAAATAAATAAAATGTTAAAAATAAAAAAACCTCTTCATAATGATTAAACTCTAATGTGTCATAAATACTTTTCTCCAAATACACTTTACAATGACATTTTAAATTTTTATAACATCATCTGCAATCATTTTAGAGTCGCATTTTATGATGAATAATCCTAATTGTTCACACTTTTAATTAACTCTTCTCTGCAAACCAAGTTATTTTTAATTGAGGAAGTATTGTGTCTCTGGATGTTGAAATACCTCCTAAATGAAAGCTCTTTTCTATTCCTTTTTTAAAAAGAGTGGCTAATATTTTGAAAAGTACAGTCTTCTGATCTTTTTCAGGGTACTTTTCTTCAACAACTTTTTTTCAAAGAGAAGCTGTCACTATTGATTATTTTGTCAGTTTCAACAAATCTAGATGTTTTAGTATGGTAGTTTACCATATCTCATTCCAATATAGAATTAAATGTATTCAATTAAATAGAAAAGCCAAAAGTTCTTCCTACAATTCAAGACACTGCAACATACAATTATATAATTCAAAATTCAAATTTGTACACCCTATGAGATCACGTAATTTGATCTATTCAGTAACACTCTTGCTCTTGTAGACCTTAGTTTTAAAGTTTTCCTGTTTGTAAATTTTGTAGTTAGTAATTGTATCAGTAAACTTTAAAAATTGAGGAATTTTTGGTACTCCATTCTTGAAACACTCAATTTTTAAGTATTCTGAATGCATTAGAAAAAAGATTCAAACAAAATATGGAGGACTAATTCATTAAAAAGTTAAATACTATTGTAGAACATTTAAGTTGATTTACAAAATAATTCAAAGGCCTAAACTTTTCTAACATTTGACTAATGACATAGTGAAGAGAAAAAGCACATATCACTATGATAAATTTACATATATATGTAATATATGTGTAATGTATATCAGCTCTCAGCTCCCTTACAAAAATACTATAGTTCAGTTACTCTAACTACATATATACATACACAAACATTTGGAAGTCATAATAAGTACACATTCTCTTCACATTTGGAAAATATTGGATGTGTTTGGAATTGTGAATTATGTGTGCACACAACTAATTTAAAGTACACCTAAATTTCATTTTTAAATTTATTTTAGTAAAAATATTGCTCTACCATGATCCTTTGTTCTACCAAAATTTGCACATTTAATTGTAAAATAAATTGCTGTTATCTTCAATACTGAGTTTATAACATTTACAGTAATATCAAATGTCACATTAACTTTCTGTAACTTTACTTTGACTCCAAGAATTGGAAAGAAAAAAAATTGAACCATTAATAGATTTAATTTTTTTTCTTTTTTCTTTTAAATCCCTGAATGTGTGTGTGGTGCCTAAGTGGTTCGGTTGGTTGAGCATCCAACTCTCGGTTTTGGCTCAGTCATGATCTCTATGTCAAGGGATGGAGCTCCAAGTCTGGCTCTCCTCTCAGTATGGGAAGTCTGCCTAAGATTCTTTCCCCCTCCTTCTTCCTTCTCCTCTGCTCCTCCTTCCACCAGCACTTTCTCTCTCTAAAATAAATAGATATAGATGATAGATAGATAGATAGATAGATAGATAGATGATAGATAGATAGATAGATAGATAGATAGATAGATAGATGATAGATAGATAGATAGATGATAGATAGATAGATAGATAATAGATAGATGATAGATAGTAAAATCTTAAAAAAAAAAAATCCCTGAATGCTCTGTCTTCAAAGGACATCATTTTAACCATTTTAACTTTTTATGTTATTATTTTTCTTCTAGAGGGCCAATACTAACATCTCATTTCATACAGAAGATAATTTTCATTGAAAATGATAAAGGTCAGGGCACCTGGGTGGCTCAGTGAGCCCTTGGTGTCGTGATCTTGGGGGGGGTCCTAGGATCGAGTTCGCATTAGGCTCCCTGCAAAGAGCCTGCTTCTCCCTCTGCCTGTGTCGCTGCCTCTTTCTGTGTCTCTCATGAATAAATAAATAAAATCTTTTAAAAAATGATAAAAGTCAATTTAGGAAAAATCATCTGATCTAAATGAAAGTACATTTTACAAAATGGTGTGTATATACCTTACTGGAGCTCTCTGTGATAAATTCTCATCATAGGGGCACATTCTAATTAAATTAACTATAATGTTTTAAATAGATCCTAGAGCTAACATAGCAGATTTACAGTGTTTGTCTTAATAGGAAATGATACCACAATAAATAGTCTTAGTAGATGGTAAATGTTGACACTTTATCGACATTCTTTTGAAAAAGTTAAAATACTTTTTTCATTGTATATTGAATTTTTAATTTCATTGTTGCAGAAGAGCACTATTGCAAAATAAAAAAAGCATTTTCAAGTAGTAGTATAAATAGTTGCACATTATGACATAAAATATATTGCAAAACCACTGGAGCAAGAATATTTTAACTATTCTCTATAATCTCTATAAACCCCATGGTAGGGCTCTTTATTTTTTATTACTCAAAATATATATCATATTTACAAATATATAAATTCTACTTCCTACTGATCTGTCAAGCATTCTGGTGGCTTCATGCATCTGGCTGGCTTCAGCATTCTCCAAGGTATCTCAGCAGCATAAATTAGGTTCTTGACTACTTGTACATACTCAAGCACCTTCATTTTATCAGCAAATATTCTGAACGCTGAGCTGAAACAAGAGGTGGGAGTTAAGTTGAGACTGGAATAGCCCAAGAAAAGACAGAAAAGGAGTGTATTACTACTAAGAGTCTCTCATATTTGGCTATGTTTTGAAGTAAACTTTGCTTTGCATGTATGTCTGACATGATATAAGCAGAGAATACGGTAGAAGCTAGCATAGCAAGTGGGAGTCTACCAAACTCATGCTGGCTTACTGAGCTATTAATATTTATATTTTGGTTTAAAGAAAATGAGAAATGCAGGAAAATGCTAAACCAGGAATACAGGAAGCCCAAAAGGAGGAATTAACTAGAACTCTTCATGTTACACCAGATTTTATAGGTTTACTTATAGGATTCTCATATGACTAGATATATTCTTAAGTTTCTTTCTTTTTTTTTTTTTTGCTATTGATTTATTCAATTTATTGATTGTTGTCTGGCAGGGCTTTTCCTTCCTTTTAAAGAATTGCCTCTAAAATTATCTTAGTAATGATTTAATGTTTTGCTTTTTTTCCACTGTGACATTGCTCTGTGTTTCATAATTCAGATATTTTGAAATATAAGTCATTGCAAGATTTAATACAGTGTTTTGAGTCAAAGAGTCAAAGAGTCTTGCATTTTAGCAAAACTTGCTGCTGCTTCTCTTTCCATTTGAATAGCATGAGGTTAAAACTAGGCTCAGGAGCTGGAAATATTAAGTTCAAATGCCAAACTTACCAACTGGGACAACCTAGATACTTAACCCCTCTGTGGTCCAATGTCTTCATTTGTATTCTTATCAGGCAAGTTTTTCCATGAAGATTAAGTGGCTTAATAAAAGTGAATTGCTTAGAACATACCAGGCTCATTCAATGCACCATAATCATTATAACGAGGTACAGCATCGTTTCTATTCTGTTCTTACTTGTTCCTCCTCTCCCTTTTCTCTTATGATTATTCTTATTCCTCAACTCATTGAGGGCTATAAAAGCTGACATTTACATTACCCATGTCCTTTACTAGGTCCTATTCCAGCTTGACCATGATTTTGTTTAAAAATTTGAATGAAGGTAGCTCAAGCCCTACGAAGGTTCAGGAAACAGTGGCTGCTCTTACTGTTACTGCTGCTGCTTGATGAGATTAGTGGTGACACTAATACTGTTGCAGTAATTATTACTACTTGTCATTATTATTTGCGATATTATTATTCCTATTTCTTAGAATCAAAAGATGAGGGACTTGATGTGTACTAGCTATTTGTCAATATATCTTTTACATGAAAGTATTAATATGTGTTCAATTAATTTAACAGGCCATGGCAAACCAATAGCTACCTTGTTGAAGTTAGGAACCAAATTCTGAGGCTATTGTTTGTTTCTCTGTTTAGTAATTTTTACTGAGAAAAGAAAAATGATCCTCTAAGTATGAGTTAATCAAATATTAATCTGTCTTACTTTAAGCAGACTAAATCACTCCAACATGAAAACTTGTGCCCTTAGTTAAGAATGCATTTTAGTATAAATATACACTCTTCACAGTTGTTCCTTTACAGAAAATTTGTGATCCTCTATTCTTTCATCAGTCAAAAAAACTTTATCTATAAATTAAGGATTATTTTGCACCAAAGCAAAAAATGTGTTTTTGTTTTGTTTTGTCTTAACTTTTTTTAATGAGTATTTTATTCCATATTTTTACTGGGGAAAAAAATCCTATTGAGTCTATGAGTTATATTTTGCCTTTGAACTCCATCTTTACTTTTGCAATAAGATAATAGCTGTGTTAGGAAATATAGAATGTATTTGTTCGATTGGGTTCAGCAGAACTAAACAAAAGAAAGACAAATTTTGAAACTTAATCACATTTTAAAAAGTATTATTTAAAAAAGTCTTAAAATAAAATAAAATAGTCTTACTGAGATAAAAATCATTTTCAAAATCATATAATAAATTCTAGTGATGAGAAAATGTATGATCATTTTTCTTGCTTCAGGTTACATAATCTATTTATTGAGTAGACTAAAGTCTCTGTGAAATGACTTTAGATACAGAAAAGAGTAAGTTTAGGTGTCAAATAACTCTATAAAATAAACTACCCAAAATTCAGAAGCTTAAATATACATTTATTGTATGCCTTAAAATTGTGCAAATTTGGATTTCTAAGTGTTTATCTGAAACTCCATAATTGTAAAAATTGTAGTACTAAAGTGATTTAATTACTATATTATCTATTCTATTATTTATGTAATGAGGGCAATACTAATATATAACTCAAAGCTCCATTTATTTTCATGTCCATTACATTAATATAGTTTGCCTCTGTCTCTGTTCTGTATTGCTCATGAATCAGCTGTAGTAGCTAGGTTCTGCTAGTATGGACCAGGCTTGTTTATACACCTACAGGTCAGGTAGGGGCACTGCTTTGCCCTGGACTTGGCTAGGACATCTTAGTTGAGCAATGTTGGTCCACATGCCAGGCAGACATGGCTTTCTTATAGCAGTAAGGGAGTTACAAAAGAGTAAATGGAAACATAATACCTCTTAGGCCTGAGCTTGGAATTAGCATATTACTTTCTCTTCATTCTGTTGGTCCAAACCCCTCATATAGCAGAACTGAAAGTAAAAGGATGGGAAAATAAGGTAGTCCTCATATTGGGAGGAACTACAAAGTCTTATAACAAAGGGCTTTAAAACTGGCAGAAATAAAGAAGTAGGGTCAATAATGCATTCCACTATGTTTCCTTCTGAATTTTGAAGCACTGATTTTTTTCCCTCATTTTACAAAAAAAAAAAATTATAGCTGCACATTTCACAAAAGAAAAGCATTGTTTACTTTAGAGTTAGGAAATACTGTCACTATAGACATTATGCAACTAAAATGAGCTTATTAGTGGCACTCTAAAATCATTCTAGCCTTATAAGGTAGCAGTAAGATTTCTATGATGCAATGAGGTATATTCTTTCTGTTTTCCCACAAATAAGAATGAAAAAATACAGAGTGCTTCCGTCCATGTCTTTTTTAGCAACTCATTTCTCCCTGTAATTGGAAGTTTGGGATTTCCAAATGTTTGTCTATAGATTTATAATTGCAAACAATTAAAGTCCTAAAGAGTATTAATATATTAGTTATTCTGTTGTTCTCTACATTAAGAGGCCAGTGTTATTAATGTATAATTGAAAGCTCCATTTGTTTCTATGTTTATCTGTTAATCTAGTTTGCCCCTTTGGTTCTCTATTCTCCAAAGAATAGCATGATCCATTGATAGTCACTTTGTGAAATGGAAAAAGGTATTATCTTAAGGTTATAAAAATAGCTAAATGGAAAAATTAGGTAAAAGCTTCAATTATAAAAACATGGAGATTACTTGATCTTTTTTATATTCAGTATTGTACAGATATATAATGAATCCAGATTTGTATCTTTCAAAAGCAGGCCATGGCTCATTACATGCATTTAATAATTGAGGTAAGCATTTCAAAATGTTTGTGGAATGGAATGGATGGAAAAGAAAAGAAAGGAACAAAAAGCATCAAATTCACTGCAATTAGTAATAGTAAGAATTGTTTTATAAAACTCTTGTTCCAATTTTGTGTGTGTATGTGTAATTTGACAACCAGCAATAGCATGGGTGGATATGAAAAATTCTCTGGTTCTCAAATCAGAAAAATAAATTGCATGGTTTAATTGAAAATATACAGAAAATTAAATCTTACAAATTTCCTTCATTTTATTTCCTTCATTAGCATATTTCAAAGACTGTGATTCCCCATACTGCTTAGTTTTCCTTCATTTTATTTGCTTCATTAGCATATTTCAATGACTGTGATTCCCCCATACTGCTTAGTTTTTCTAAAGCCTAGCCTTAAATCCTTCTTGCTACAGAGACCTTTAGACCAGTTCTGATACTAGGTAAGTTTTTGCATACATATCTTGTATCTATCTTTGTAGAGTAGATATTGAAACTTGAATCCTGCCAAATTTTTGCAAGCTTGCCATATTGAAATATTGAGAGCTCTATTCCTCTCTCATCTATATTTCAACTAGTGTATTACAGAGTATAGGGTTTTAGATGGCCACCAGAAAGGCCACCAATTTACAGATTATATAAAATTCCATTCTCTAGACTAGATCCATTCAGAGAAAGTTTCTGGTATAGTGAAAAGGTAACAAGGCTAGGAATTGATGAGTCCTCTTGCAGATTCAAGATTTGCTGCTTGTGTCTCAATGTTCTAACCTGTACAATGTCGACAATACCACACTAATCGTAGGATCATTTAGATAGATTATCATTTAGATAATCTATAAGATAGATTGTTTGAAGATAACATGATTTTGGTATTGAATGTATTATAAAAGCAAGCATATTGAAACAAGCTTCTGTGATGACAGTGACTGAGAAATCGAGTTTAACCAATAGCCTCCTTCCATATATCACCCTAAAAGTAAAGGCAGAAGGGCCAGGGCAGATAGTGATTAATGCTGGAGGAATACCTTCTTCCAAGGTGATCTGGAACTATAAGATAGGGATATAAACTAGGTTTTTAGAAATCGGGGACAATTTTTTACTTAATTGCAAATACACACACATACCCTTCATAATTCCATGTACTCCATGTACTCCATATCACCATGTGTATTAAAATCTATAGATAATTGAATGTTTAACGTATGCCTCCTTCACTGCTTTCAGTATAAGCTCAATACAAATTAGCGGTTACTATAAAAGTCATTTGAAGGTAAATGCTTTGAATTATAATTATATTTAGCATCTCTGAGGGGAAGGGGACTTATGGCTAAGCAACCATAGCTAAGTATAACCTTGCATACTCCACACCCCATCCTTACACTATGGTTATATCCCTGGTTAGTTTCCACTGTTATCTCCCACCTTACCTGGGGTCTCACTTATGTACTACTCTTTCACTACACAACAGAGATTTTTTGTGATTCAGCGATGTTTGATTTGAAATATAGACATGGCTTTCATCTTATTTGTAGTTTACCTTTCTTTTCCAGGCATTGAGGAAGGCATTATTTCATTAATATTTCTACTAGACTAAATGACTGTATGATAGATTGCAATCTACTATCTAGATTCAGGGATTGAGTCCAATTATAGGTGAAACTGGAGGATATTCACTCAAGTAATCTACCAGTAAGCAGGATACCAAATGAATTTTCTTTGCTTTTGATGAGTCTCTGCTGTTTTTGTGTGCATCATTTTATATATTAGTCAGAGTTTGAGGGGAAGTACAGCATCAAATTTATAGTAACAGCAGTTTTCTTTAAAGCATATCAACAGAGATGAATTGGCAGATTCCTGGTTCACCATCTTTTATACAATATTGCCCTCTATGGGAACCTAAAATATTGAAGATTTTAGCAGGGTGGTATGTATATTCTTTGATACATTTCTGTGGTCATTACATGCTTCTTTTTCCCACCTTGATTTAATTGCTGAGCTTTTCCCTACCCTATAAAGAATATAAACAGCTGAGATAGCAAACAAACTGATCATTTATTATGAACTGCATTTATAGTATTATTTTACTTAATTTGCTACATAATCATTTTACTTCACTTTATTTATCTTATATTACATTCAAGTATTTGTTTTGTTCTTTTAGTAAAATCTCTCTGTCTTCAGAGTACTCCACCTATTCCCAGTAAATTTATAATCATTTTATGCATGATAACTCATATTCAAAAAGGGAAAACTTCAATTACAGCCCAAAAATAATATGATACTTACTGTAATAGAGGAGATAGATCACATTATATGGTGAAGCACTTAGAAATGACAGTCATTCTTTTGATTCTACAAGTACAAATTAAATTAAATATATATAATGCAAACATTTAAAGACTTTATTCTTACTAAAATATTTTTATTCATGAATAATATTAGTGAGATTTCAATTATATGTGTTCTAAAAAGGAAAACTGATCTGTTTTTTTTAATCCATGAGAAAATTGCTTTATAATGTTTTTTTGCAATTTTGTTTTGAAATTATTTGTAGCTTTTCCAATTTGTGAAATATAGAACTCATGCAATGGTTGTGTTGGAAATATATTTGTATGCAAGACCTTAGTGCTCCCCTCTCCTCATTTCCTAGTTCATTCATTAATTCATTCATTCATTCATAAGTTTGGGTTTTTTTTTATTTAAGTGCACATATATACTCTGTGCCATGGTACTGCTCCAAGTATTAAATGTATAAGTCTCAAAAGAAAAAAAAATATGATCTCTGTCCCCCAAAAGGAAAGACTATTGCTGAGATTATAATTGGGACTCAAAATTAGTGTCTTGGCATAGTGTACATATACAGTTGTCAGATCACTATGTTGTACAGTTAAAACTAATGTAACATTGTGTGTCAAATATACTTCAATTTAAAAAAAAAATAATGTGTGTCTCTAAGACAGATAATGGTGGCTATATATAGTCGTATACCTAACCGCTAGCTGGGCTACTGCAGGGCTTACAGTTCATGGGGTACAGCCTGACTGTGGACATTATAACTCATATGTTTACTTGCATCACCTTTCAACTGTATAGGAGACTTTCAAACATTTCTGGCTAGCCTTCACACATCATGGTCTTATCTTATACATTTGCACACAACTAACTCTCTCAACACCACCAACACCACCTCCCCTAAAAACATTGCTATACTGAAACTAAATAGGAGAATGAATAGGAACATCCAGTGAATTATCCCAGTGATGATAATTTAGAGTGAGGCACTGGAGCTAACAGGACAGAAACTGATTTACGAAGGCTTGGTGAAACATTAAGATTTCCCATGCTGATCAGAGCATTAGTAGAAGTAGCTCATAAATGAGATGCCTTTCCCCAAAGGACTGGAGCAGACAGAAAACAAATGATATTGGGATACTTAAGATAAAAAGAATTTGCTAACAGATGAAACAATATACCCTATATGACTAAAAGAGTTTTTATAAATGTATCATCATGATGCTAGGATTGTGGTCCACAAGTCCGTTTCTCACTTTGAACATTAGACTTGAAGTTAGAGGATATAAAATGACTTGATTTGTAAGGCCTAACTCAGAAGGAAATTATCATTAAACCATAATGAAATTTCGGCAAACACATTACAAAGAAAAGAAAAAGACATGAAGAAACAAAGCAAAACTGCCTATTGTAGATATCCCATTCATACTGAAGCACTTTGTGGTATTTAAAGATTCTCCTCTGATAAGAGACTCCCACAGGAATTGTAGCCTAATTAATGTACTTTATAAATTCTAACCACCTTTGTGTAGCCTCAAAAAGAGAAATTCACTGAAAATTTCATAGCAGGGATCAGACCATGGAATAATTGTAAATTTAATATTCTACAGTCTTCTCTCACCTCACCCAGGACACCACTAGTGTGCTCCCTTTCATTACACAGCAAAGATTTTTGTGATTCAATAATGTTTTGGCCAACATCTGCTATTTATTAAAAATAATGTTCCTTTAGGCACTTGTCAGCCAAAGTGGAATTGGACGATTTAAACTTTTTTTCCCCTCACTTGGCCTATCAAGCTTTGCATCTTCAAAGGATTTATTTGAAGCATTAACATGCTGATTTCTCTCTTGCTAAAACAATGCACTACAGTGATACTGGCAAGAAGATTCTTTCTTCCAACCCGTGGTTACCATTTTTTTCCACTCAATAGCTTGCCAACAAGATATCCAGATGTGTAATAAGATAACATTTATGTCTGTGTCTGGAGTGCTTGTTACATAAGTAATGCTATATAACATTACTTTTTTTTTTTCTATGTCTATGAGTTCTATGGAGTAAAGCTGACTTTCTTCTCCTTCTTTCTCATAGGAGTTTTTATCTGAGTAATTACTTGCAGAAGGGTTTTTTAAAAAAACACAATAAGTTTTTGTTTTAGTCACTCATAGCTCAATTAAAGGCTTTTCCCCTGAAGGCATAAACTTTGAACATAGCAGTTTCTTCTATTCATGCTTTTTCCTTTAAAAAGTAAGAGCCTTTGTGTGTTAGCTGGGACAACTAGAAAATTGCTCATGATAAAAAAAGAAAAGAAAGAAAAGGGGACAGAAAGTGGTACAGTAGTAATAGAATCCTGCATGCGTAAAGTTCAGTAATTTAAATTGTAAATTAAAGTACTTGTATTTATTCAAAATTGTCATTTTTGCAGAATAGAGGAAATGAAAAATAAAGGAAAAAAGTTTATATAGAAAACTCTATATAAAACTATAAAATCTAAAAAAAAAACTATAAAATCTTCTGTTTATTATATGTACGTGTATGTGAAGGGTATTTTTTAATAATAATTACAAGGTACTTGAAGATATTTCTTTAGCATTTTCTTTGCAAATTTCTGTTTATTTTAAATGGATGGATTTAAAACTTGACTTTAGTAACAACAAAAAAGAAGTTAATGAGAAAGAAAATGAATAGGAATTTTAGAAATTGTTAAATTTGCTGAATATTTCTTATCTTGTATTTTTACTAGTAGATATAATTACCCTCTGACTTTGACTCTGAAAATGCATTGACATATAAAACCAAAATAGGAATTTCCTTTTATATAATAAACATGCTTAATTCTGTTTTCTGCTTCTTCTATTGAGTAAATAGACATTGATATGTACTTTACATGCTTTATGCACATTTTAAGTGCTATTACAGAATAGTTTTTGGAGTTTTTCATTTTTAAAATTTCAAAACCATGCATATGATACATTTTTTGAATTTTCAAAGAAAGTCAGTTGAAAACAGAAGCTTAGATAGCAATTGAATAAAAAATATGGAGAACACAAAAAATGTATTAGTTCAACAAGTTCAACTCAATTTAATAAGGATCATTTATGATTAGTATATGCTTCAACCTATGTCATAATAGGAAGAAAAATTTTATTGCA
The DNA here is from genome assembly GCF_905146905.1 of Nyctereutes procyonoides. Lineage (NCBI taxonomy): Eukaryota > Metazoa > Chordata > Mammalia > Carnivora > Canidae > Nyctereutes > Nyctereutes procyonoides. Next base: position 3,840,826 of record NW_026575130.1, read on the forward strand.
CTTCATGGGTGTCAAAAGAAAAATAATAGAATTCAGCTAAGATCATTCGGGTAAATGCTTTGTATAATGTATATTATTTCGAGCTAACTGGATAGATGCTACATCTGACTTATGTGCAAGGTCTATAAATTGTGAACACAGGTAAAGTTATTAAAAATTGCTTTGAGAAAACAATTCTTCCCTATCTTCTCTTGCATATTACATTTCCTCCTAGAAATCGCAAGGTCATTTGCTTCATTTCTCCAACACATTAGGAAATGATAAAAGTTATTAATTTCATAAAGAAATGTTTTAAATCATTATAAAATACAATATACAAAGGAAATTATGAGAAAACTATTCAAAGTACTTTTGGGATTATTTTATTTTTATTATTCAATATGGACAGTGTGAATTTTTCCAACTTTCCCTAGATGTACGAAAGAAAGCAATTTGTAGTCGGTTTCCATCATTTATACGTGTGTACATCTGATTGGTCCCTCTGCCCCCAAGATTTATTTTATTTCTGAATAAATTATGAGAATAGACAGTATATTTTTTCTTTTCCTACTATGTACTTGAAATCAGAATCTCAGAAATTTTTGGTTTTCACAGATATTTATAGTATTTTATGTTAAAATTTTATGTTGAGAATATCTTCCAAAATATTACACATGATGCTTTTACATTCTCCAAGTGTTTTCATGATAATGTATGTTTCTTTAGCTGCAAGCATTGTTTATGGAATAATATTGGAGAAAAAACTGGTCAATTAGTTTCACTTATAATCAAATACCAACTGTGGTTATCACCAGTGCTGATGATATAAATCCCATTCTATATTTTAATGCCATGGTTTTGTGATAAGAATCATTGTGTTGTCATTTAGTTGCAATAACTGAAATGACTCTGAAAAAGTAGCAATCTTTATTGACTTATGAAGTAGATATATGTTGATAGGATAAAGAACTTAAGTATTTAAAAAAAAGTTTTTCTTTTCGTTGTATAGCTAAAACAAGAATGATGACTAAACTTAAATAAAGAGGCATTTTTAGTGTGAGAAGCTACATAAAATGGAAAATGTTCAATTAGCTTTTAAATTTCTTTTATTTGGTTTCTTAGCAGATAGTATTTGGCATGTTGCTGTTCTAATAGTAATTATTTTACTAATACATCATTGAAATATTTAGCTGCAATTTATCCATTTTAAATTTTGATGTGTGACACTATGAAGATTCTGATTTGATCTTCCAATATATTTGCATTCCAAAGATTCTTAAAACATAGTAAGAAGTTCCTAGACTCTTCCTTGAGGAATTTTAAAATATGTTTTTCCTTTATTATACCTTTCGCTTTTGCATCTGAAAAAATTCCTGACACGTTGTCTATGGTTTAGTGATGGTCTTATAGGTACAAAATAACTGGTAGATATTCTTTTTAATTTGCTAGAATTTTTTTTCTGTCTTCTATCTAGAATATGTGTACAGCTGCATGACCCTCAAACCCTTATACAGTATAATAACACCAGTAGCTCTGAGTGCACTAATATCATTCATCCAAAAGATCATATCATGAATAAATGCTGTGTTTTGAGGGACCCCCCCCCCACAACTAACCTGCAACATACTGAAAGCGTCAATCATACTGTCCCAGTAATCCAAGCAGAACTCCTTATAATCAAAGACACACTTATACCAGAAGGACTCTTTGGATTTGAGAAAAGTTTGTAGTTTTGTTATCTAACCTATAAGGGGTTTGGGTTGAGTTTTCATTAGTACATCTTATTCCACTAATTTAAATGGTGGAAACTAAAGAAGGTACCAAAGCCAGAAGAACTCTGGGAATCATGTAACCTGAAATGAAGAAGTACATTCAAAAGCACTTTACTTTAATCAAATATGTATTTGAATGAAGTTCAAAAAACTTTACATAAAACAAATAAATGTAATTTATGTTTCTGAGTAAATATGATTTAGAACAAAGAGCAGTTAGTCTTCATATTTTATTGCCAAGTAAAAGAATGAGACATGGAAACAATGATTTTTTGTTCGTGCTGGGTATAGAAAAGAACCTTTCCATAATAATCGAGTAATTTACCTAAACTAATGAAACCATCTATATAACACACACACACATACACACATACACACACACAACTACTTCTTTTCTTCTACCATTTATTACAGTCTAAAATATTATTAATTTTAGGAGTCTGTAGCTTACTAATATTTCTCCAAGTTTCGTACTGCTCATCATTGGCTTTTATTTAATTCATAATTGATGCATTGACTGGCACACATTTACCACCGAAAACCCTGTCTTCAACTTTTCTTTTTTACCCAGTAGAATCTTTCGGTACAGTGTCATAGCTGCAAAGTGGCATTTTACTCTCCAGCTTCATAGGAAATAGTCCAACTGTACAATGAAAGATTATGCAAATCCTCAAGGAGCATCTAATCAATCACCTTGGTGTGAGAGGAATGCAGCTGATCGCTGAATTAGCTTCTGTTGGAATGTATTCATGTGTAACATCCCACTGACTGCATGACATCACAACAGCTCCAGGTCCTTGAAAGTCTTGAGGATGATTAGCTGAAGGAATTGGCTGTTTCTGCCAATCATAATCCGGCAGGGCTGCCTTTATAGTTCTGGAGATGTGAGAGAAAGAGGGAGGGAGGGAAAGACCGACTACGGCTACACAAGAAGCACAGCAGCAGGAGCAACAGCAGAGCAGGAGCAGCTGGTATTCCGGTGATTAAATAGTTCTCGTAGCCTTTTTGCTGTACTCGGTCCGCTCCCTGGTGTAATTCTCGTGTCCAAGGAGGAAGCTGCATTTTAACGGTGTGCTGAACAGAGGTTTGAATCATTCCAGCTGGCTGCTTGTTTTGAAAAGGACAATGTGTGTATAAATAAAAAGAGACTGCTGGAAGAGTTCAGATACTAGGATTGGAGCTAAAAAGCGCTCTCGGAATATTGTTGAGGCAGATTGAACAGAAAGCTCCTTCTAATTAACCTGGAGCCGAGTGAATCTGAACACTGGATATCTCACTTTCTAACTCTGGATAAATTCAAGTTAGGATAAGAAAAAAAAAATTGAAATGCTTCTCTAGGTAAGTTACTGCTTAATTTACTGAAACCGAGGTGGGTACAATAAATGAATGTATGTTGCTTAGCTATGTAAACAAGTTGAGCACAATAAAGTTTTATTGGTGAAAGATTTGTGTAGAAGCAGGTATTAGTTTTAGACCAAATTCAATTTCTCTTTTCAGCCTGTGTGTGCTTATCTGTCATTACTCCTTGTGGAAGTTGTATTTGCACTATAAATGGAAAATACAGTCCTGCCTAAAAAAAAGAGAGATAGAACCTGAAATACTTTAAACTGTTGTCAGAACATTTGCATAATAAACAACTCACCTGATAACAATTTTAGCCTTTCATATTGAAAATACCCATTTTAAAAACTCAGCACTCAGACTGTGTGGTTATAAATGTTTGCCTGCAAAGTGTTACTGATAACATGACATTCAAATTGTTCAAGATGGGAACTCCTCTCTTTGGGACCTGAGATTTATAGGCATGCTCTGTTCTAATGGTCTGTTTTAGAAAAACAGCTGTCACGGACATTTGAAATTGTATGATACAGTCATAAATTGCTTTTAAAGGAATAAAATGCTTTCCTATGAGGTGCTATTAGGAAAGAAAAAATAAATTCTTGGAATAATGTATGTCATATGCCATAAACATAGATTCCCAGGAGCACAAAAAAGCTTTATGCTATACCTGTAAATACCTCCAAATTCCTCATTCACAGAGAAGTTGGAAAATAAGAAATACTATTTAAATACATCTTTATTCATCCCTTCCAATATCTGTTGAAGAAAGCCAAATAAAAAGGAAACCTTAAACCTGTATTTTCTTTATAATTTGTCCTGATAGATACGATATTGGATTTTTCAGAGTTATCATATAGGTATTTTCAAGTGATGCTATAATTTATTATGATAGGTTATATATACTATGAGTTCTAATATAACTCTGAAAAAGTTTCAGTAGTTTATACTTTATATGTCTTTTTCAAACTCACCTTTTCTTGCTTTCATGTCTTCTATCAGAATGTTTTTCATCAACTTAAGATCTTTAATGTTTAAAGTAAATTGCCTGCAAAGTTATTGATATGTTTTCTTAGTGATTCTAGTAATTCACTTTCTCCCTAATTCATGGCTCAAATGCTGAGAGTTTCTTGCCACTAAAGGAAATTAATGAAGACAAAAGTTACTGTAATTAGTTGAATTTATCCAAAGCTAGGAGGCAATTATTTCTTTCCCCAGATTTAAAATGTTTTTGTTTATATCAAAATAATAATTTTTATTTCTTCTATTAAAAATATGTCAATTAGCTTTTTCCAGATGCCAGGTTGGTGCTATGTTGGTCATGTTTTTTTCATGAAACAAATACATGTAGAAAATATAAAGTCTAAATAGTTTTAAACCTTCAACTGGAACTCATTTAAAAAAATTAAGTGATTAATAAGAAAAATATATTTGCTACTTATCATTTATCTCAATAGAAAAATGGGTATTTAATACTATTTAACATCTGCTGTGACATTTTTATAATAACAAATCCTGTGAATATTTACCTTATGATTAATATCATATAGCACTTACGATAGATGTGTCATGATAAGCTAAGAGATTTTGAGAAAGTGAACAAACATTAAGTGGAATAGTCTTTTTTTACTGTATTTTAATGACAATGATCATAACTAAGATTGATACTTAGAATCCTTTGAAAAAATTATAATGTGTATGACTTAATAAATATAGCATGGAAATCACCTTTAGAGACAAAATACAGATGCAATTTACATACTCCGGCATCATTCTCAAATTTTTTAAAAAGACAACTAGCTAGAATTTAAATAATAACTTTTTAAAAAGCCAAAAACTTCATAAGGATTTTAACATTTGTTTTATTTTCAATAAACTTGCAAATGTATATAAATTGCATTTTGTTTTCTGCCAACTGAAGTTATTCTCAAAGAAACTTATTCATTTAAATGATTTTCCCTGAATACCAAAATTAAGTTAATTACACTATTTTATACATAAATATTTTAAATCATAATTTGGAATTTGCATATATGATAACCAAAATAAAAATACATGTTTATATATGTATTCACCTCAAAAAAGGGCAATCTTTTATATTTTGTCTGAGTATTAAAACCCGTTATATCTATTCTCTTCTCCTCCCCAAAAATCATTCTGTGATTAGATTTAAAATAAAGTTAATTTCTTAGTTCAAGTCTCAGTGCTAACCTTACTTCTTAAAGATACTAAAGAAATGCTTCTGAACCAGTGAAATATTTGCCCTCAATAGGTCTAATGTTTATATGATCCCCTTGCACATTCTGTTTGAGTGGGAAAGTGCCATTGAGAATAAAATCCAAAGATCAAACTTTCTGTGCTCCCTGAGTAACAAGTACTCAAGGAGGAGAAGGAGAGAAGCATTTAGCATGCTTTGTTCAAACTAGAAGATTCTAGCTAATGCTGCCTCCCCAGATTAGGAAAGCAGCTGGGGAAACTTATAAAATAAAGCTAAAATATCAGCTCTGGCTAAAAGCCAAGACAGAGAAGCTGTGCACCCAGAAGGCTAATTCTTTCTGGGCTAAAATTCATTGCTAATACATTATGTTTAAAGTCTAAACTGAAGTGTAACTTTTTTCCCTAGTACAAACTGCAGGGCATTAAAGAACAAATACACTTCCTTACTAGAGTAAAGTTTTTAAAGTAATGAAGTTTTCTTCTTTGTAAAGTTTGCTCTAATGAAAACTGTAAATAAACCTAGCAGAAACTCCTATAAAATACACTTTGTACCTAAGAGCAGAAGAATAAATAAACATGAGATGCATCATCTAACCATCATCTTAGTGATAGCAGAGTGATCAGATATGCCCCCTATGGTTACATGTCCAAAGGAAGAAGGAGGAAGTTTTTATGGAAGTAACTTGGATAGTAAAATTTACAGTAGGAGTAGACATACTAAAACTGTTGAAGAATATACCTTTTGAAGCTAGACAACAAAAGAGAAAGTTAACTCTCGGCCCTCATGTACTCCAAATAAGTAGGAAAAGGGGAAACCATGTTGTCTGTTGATTTATTTTAAGTTTATGAAGTGAGAGAAAGAGGTCAGGTGTCAGACATAATGCTACTGCCTTCAGCCATCTTTGAATAGCATTTAGCCAATGTTTTCTTTAACACTTCAGGAAACTTTCAACTATGCTGTTACAGAGAGTGTTAAATGCACTCTTTTTTAAGTTATTTCAGCAAGCCTCAGAAGTTAAAGGTGTCAATTGCAATGCAGAACTTTTATAAATACAGTCCTATTTCCAAGCTTCCTTTATCTCAATTTTCTAAGGAATGCTATCACATCCTAGAGTTGACAAATCTAAAGTTTCTTTTAGAATAATATTGAATTGATAACAGATTTTTTCCCAAAGTCCAAAATAGTCTGATAATGAAATCCAAACACATCAATGGCTTTGTATATTTCAAAACAAATAGAGTTTTTTTAAAAAAATATGAAGAGTGGGGCACCTGACTGGCCCTGTTGGTAGAGCATGCAACTCTTGATCTTGGAGTTGTAAATTCAAGCCCCAGATTAAGTGTAGAGATTACTTAAAAATAAAATCTTAAAAAGAAATGTGAATAGTAACTTCCTCTTCATTCCTACACAGGTAAATTTTTTCCTTGATGTATTTATTTCCTTTACCTTCTTATAATTTCTATATTATATTCATGATTATCCATATAATTCAGGCCATGAAAAAATCATAACAAAACAACCTGAATGTCACAAACTAAATATTGCCTTTCAAGTGATTTATTAAGGAAATTTGCATATATAGACTTATTTAGAAATATTTTTTCAAGAGATACACCTAAGGATACTTCATTAATACTAAATGATAATCATGAATAATTAATTAGAACTAAGGAAATATGTGAAAAGAAAATAAAGTTTAAAAAGACTATGCTCGAATGCTTGAGAACTTAATTTGATGATGTACTTAGAGTATCTTAGAAAACAAAAGTGACAATTTTTAACTCCATTAAATTGCAAAATTGAGACTTCTGTACCAAACTCAATTTTTACACTTCTTTTAAATTATTGTTTTAAATATTTGAAGTGCTCAATAGACACCTTCAGTAAGCCAATACACACACACACACACACACACACACACAAACAGGTGTGCACAAACACTTCCTTTTTTTCTTCCAAATTAAAAGTCCCCTTTTCAAACATTCTACCATCAGATGAACTTGTGCTTTATTTAAAATAACCTCTTCATTAAAAGCCTTTAATGGAATTTATCTTCAGTCATAACCTTGTAGAAGTTGAATGTCAGCTGACCACATTACGTATGTTCAAGCAAAAAGTAAGTGTAGATATTCTTCCTTCACCGCAGTTTACCTGCTCCTTTATTCTTTTCTTTCTTTTTTCCTTTTTCTTCTCCTTTCCCTTTACTTCTTCTCTCTTCCCTTTCTGTTTCCTCCTTTCCTCTTTCTCTTCATTTTCTTCTCTTTCTTTTTATCCTTATTTATTTCCCCCCTCCTCCCTTCCCTAATCATTTTCTTTCTTCTCTTTATTCTTTATTCATTTTTGCCACAGCAGCTTCAATGCTGTCTTGCAAAGCCCAGGAGCAAATCACTCATGTTTAGCATGAAGGTGATTATCTAATGGCCCAGTTTGAACATGGCAGTGGGTAGGAAAAATGCACATTAAAAGTGAGTTTACTATGCTGAGCAATAAAAGAAAGGTAAGATGGAATGGGAAATTCATGTCAAAGTAGTAGTGATTTCAACCTTAAAATATTGGCTGTTCTCCCACCTGTGAATTTCCATTTAATTTACTAAATTCTTTAAATAAAGTTCTTTTTCTCTCTTTCTGAGTATTTCCCTTTCATTGCCAGTGTAATATTTTTCATGCAGCAAATGCAGCATAGTGGCAAAATATAATAATAATAAATGTAAATAATCCTTGTACTGGTATTTTAAATCCCCATAAATCATTTTTTATATTTAGTAGTTTAAACATAGTAACATTCATATGCAGCCTACAGGCTGACTGCTATATTAATGGAAGAAAGAGAGAGAAGAGAAAGCTATTTTGCACATTAACATGCTTTGGCTTGACTCCATTCCTGAATCAGAAATTCAATTGTAGACTGCTGATCCACAGAATTTGTCATATTTCATCAGACATCTTAAAAGAGTTCTTCTTGAGGTACTGAATAGTCTTTCACACCTACGTAAAAATCACTTAAACTTCAGAAATAAATATAGCTACACTAAGGATTAATACAAGGAAACAGATGCAGAGATGCATATGCTCTTGTGAACACATATAAAGGTCCTAATTCTATTCATTACTCTAAAGTGCAAATGAATAATGAGAATTAAAGTTTAAATTTTGTTTCCAACTCAATCTCTCTCTAATAGTTATGCCAATCCAACTGAGTTTTTGCATGCTATGGTAAGTAAAACAATACAGGCTATCGTTTAAAAATTACACTTAATAATTCATTTAGAGTATTATGGTTCCTGATTATCTCAGTTTGGGAAGCTGCTTTCCTTGGAATAGGGTATTTTCTTAATAACCACAAAAATGATGTTCAAATTACTCAGTCGAGGTTGAACTCAATTTAGTACTTAAGCTACTCTATTTTTCCATCTGGACATATTTTTCACTTTATACAGAGAAAATAGCTTTTCATTTTTGTTCAGTAATGTTTATAATGATAATGATAATATTATTATCCATTATGTTTAATATACACCAGATACCATTCAAGATATTAGTGTGAAGAAAACAGCTCTCAGAAGGGCTTATATTTGGGGTGAAGGCAGGGTAACAAGTAGTAAACAAAGATGGTATGAGAGGGCTATAAGTAATATGAAGATGAATAAATCAAGGTAGTGGGTTAAAGAGTGTTACTGAAAGCCGTAGAGCTGGTCAGTAAACTTACCTTTTTGGTAAGTTGACACTCAGAAAACTTATTTAAAAGCTATATGCCAAACTGAGATATTGCCTCAGTCTTGTAGAAAACATAATGAGGAGCAACGACTTTCTGTAATATGCTAGCTGACAAGCTGACTTTTGATTCTACTGATTGATTATTATCTTCAATTCTGTGAAATTGGTAGAGGTTTAGGATATGGCACACTGTTTAGTGTTACTTTCTCTGTAATGCAGAAAGACCATCAGTTTTAGAAAATGTAATTCTCAATTCACTTCTACTCTTTACATTCCTCAGATATTTAAAAAGTAGTAAAATATCTCAAATTATTGTATTTCCTTATAGCTTGAAAATTAATGCTATTTTTGAGACTTATGTAGCAGAAGACCTAGTCCTCTGTTTTATTCTCACAAATCAGTGGATATAAGAACCAATATTCCAAAATCACTTAGGTGGCTGGAACAATAGACTTATATTGCTATTATAGAAGGATAACGTAATTGTTGAAGTTTTTTTTTTTAAATCACCAATTACAAAAGTATTTCAAAATCAACAAGAACAAAAAATATAAGGCTAATACAATGCTAATGTAAATTTAAAACGAATTAACGAAATCAAATTACCAAAGTTGAGAAAACAATGATCGGTAATCTTGGCAGAGGTCTGACATCATGCGGCCTATTTGCCAACATCAGGTTCCTGCCATCTCATATTAGAAGCAGTCTTCTCTGACCTTCTTCCCCCAGGGTGGATCACTGTCCCTGCTCCACCCTCACAATTGTATTACGGTACCTATTAACTTAAAATGTGAGTACTATATATGTGTTAGCATCCCTAGTTAACCAAAATATTTCAATAGCAGGAAGTTTAGGGAGTTCTTGACCTACAAGCAAATAGCAAGCATTTGATAAATGTAGAATGTGAGGCATGTTGTATGTGCAACAGTTGAGGAAACAATATTTAAAGGAAAAAAAAAACTATTGAAGAACAGTGTAATTACTTTCATATGTTGCAGATTTTTTTTATGAAAGGAGAATTTGTTTTATATTATATGACACCAGTGGAGTGACATACGAAAGATATTGGGAGATTGTTTCTATGCAAAATCAGGAAGAACAATACACCCTAAAAATCAGTGAGATTCCAGTCAATCAAAGCAACCACCGCAGGTTGCAGGGCTACTTATCCAGAAGACTTTTTGGAAAGTATTTCTGCCATGAGTAGGAGATGGTTACCAAGGTTTCTTATGTTTTTCATTGTGTAACTATAAGAAATGAGGATGAAGATTTTACAGTGTCATGCTACCCACCTAGAAACAAACTCTAGCAGTTGGTTTGAAGACTAGTCAACAAATTTCAAGTAAATAATGATTGAGTAAAATTGCATAGCAGGAAAGTATTACTCAGGACATGCTCTAGAATGTAAAAGCAACTTTTCCCAAAAGTGTAATTTTACAAGGTATATAATCTGTTGAAGATAATAAAATAATTATTAAGTGAATTGACTTTTAAAAATTTAGACATATCAGTTTTGCTGCTCTTTTGAGCCAGTCCAAGGAAATCTCTACAGATTAGATGTATGAATAAGAAAGATACTTGTAGCTTCTATGAACTTCTAAATGATAAAGAATACAGAGATTGTTTGGCCAAGTTGTGAAGTGAAAGTAAGCCCTAAAGAGAAGAATTGCAGTCATGTAAACAAATGTGGATTGATTTAAAGATGAGTTAGCATCATGACATAATAGAAGACAGGAGGTAATGTTGAATTCCACCAAAGCTGGATTCTAATTCTAGCTTTGCCCTAATGTGTAATATAACCTTGAAAAATCTTATTAACTCTTCTGTGCCTCAGATTCATGATCTGTGAATAGAGATAATAATACCTACTTCATAGAACTGCTGGAAAAGCTAAATGTGATAATAAATATGAAGTTCCTAATACAAAGTTGGAAACACGAGAGGTGTTAAATTAATGGAATTAAGTATTAATTACATGCATCAGTACTCTGACTTTGGCCTGCAAGGTAACATTTTGTACTGATTTAAAGCAACCCCTAGTGACGAGTATTGACTATTTCCATCCCCATCACTCGTAAGTAATGGTCTAAATCACCATTCTGCACTGTCTTTCCTGTATTTTTATTATATGTGAATATTAATAATATTAAGTATAACTTAAAGATCAGGGATCATTGACTAACATTTTAATCTAATTTATCACAGTTTCAAAAATTAACTTACACTCGAATATCTTAAGGAAAACAGACATAAACCAGAGGAAAATACTGTCAGAAGAATAAGTCTTAAATAGTTTGTCTTGATTTTCTGGCATGCTGGTGTGAAGAAAAACATGGGATCAGAAGATGACAAGAAGGCAAAGGTTCGGAAACTGAAACTGCATAGAACGAAAACAAATACAAATGTTACTTAGTTCGCTATTTTTTCTAGTAAAACACTAAAAAAATTTCGTGTGGCATCTATATTGATATATTTTCTAGAATTATTACAAAAGTTACTTAATGAATGTTTTAAAAGAATGCTATACACTGAACCAAAAAAATTCACTTAGAAAGCCTCTTTGTTAGAAAATCTTTGGGGTTATAAAATGTAGAAAATTTTGTTGACCTTCAAAATATCTTTGGGGAAAAAAAGAACAGGGAAAATGAAAAAAATGATTTTGCTTTACATGTGGAAATTATGTAAAATGCAGAAACCGCTGCTACAACATTTTACCCAACTGTTTACTTCAAATTTATTGAACAGTTTTCTAACCAAGTGCTTGTGCAGGTTTTAGGTGGGCAGAATGTTCATTCCAGAGGCTTCTCCACACCTCTTGTACTCATACAGTGAGAAACACAGGAGAGCTTGTTAACTACCACCTCCCTCCCACTCATGGCAAGAGCTACTTCCACAGAAGCCTCTGGACAATAGATTTAACTTCACTAAATTACTAATGTTGACTCAGACTGAGAGTAAAAAGATACAAATTATATTTTAAGTTTTGCCACAAATGTGTTGGTGTATCTTAAATTGATCTTAAAGTTTCCATATGTAAAACCAGACCACTCCTCCTATTCTTTTTTTCCCAAGATATTTTTGGAGATCAACAAAATGTTTTACATTTCACAATTTCCCAGTATTTTCTATGATATAGGCTTGCTAAGTGAATTATTTTGGTACAGTGCCTAACATCGTTTTAAAGCATTCATAAGTAACGTTTGTAATAATTCTAGATTCCAGTCATCAAGTATTAAAATAGGAGCATCTCAAGAAACATTGCCTCTGACAAGTAGCAGAAAGCTTGAAATCACTCCAAGTCTCTCCCCATAAGTTTTTATTATGTTTTTTTCCCCAAAACTTTCAGAACTGTGTATTCTGGATTAGTTTTGAGTGGGAAGAGGAAATTTTATATGGCATATATTTACATGTGATCACCCGTGTTATATCTGGTTGATGGCCAAGCTGGTGTTTTATTCTACAGTATCAAAAAGTTAAAATAACATAAAATATGAAGCAATTAGATTAAAAAAAAAAGCAAGCACAGGTTATCAGTGAAATTGAGTGGAGTATGTCCTTTTGGTAAATAATTATCTGACTCTTGTGCTATGTAAAATTACGAAAGCTCTGAAATAAGAAATAAGTAAAAGATGGAAATAGTAACTAAAGGATTTATAAAATCTAAAGTTATGAGATAAATTATCAACATAAAATGATTAGTATTTCCATTTCAGCAGAGTTCTTTATAAGTCTTGTGGGGAAGGCAATGAAATTCTACTTTTTGATATTTAGGGTACCAATGCAGAACAGTGGCAATGGAGGAGATGTAGGATCAATCAGAAAATATTGGTTCACATTATCTGTGTGAAGTTCAAAAAGTTTTGCCTTCTATGCATTGAATTTTCCATTTATTCATTCCTTGAGTTCTTTGAATAATAATTTGATAATTGGTGTTTATATCTGTTTATAAGGATATATATGTGTATAAATATATATATATACACACACACACACACACATATATACATATCTGTCCTTACATGAGATAAACAGGGCCCACTTGAAAAGGGTTTATTTTTATAACAAGAAGCTCAAAGTCAGTAGTATATAAATTTACACAGTAATATTCTGCTAATGAGATAATATAATGGAAAAAACAATCTTCACTAAAATTTCCTATAAACTAGATAATAGACATCAGTTATACTGTCCCAGACCAATCTAATTTTTCTCCAGCATTTATCTATTAACTTAACTACATTAAAAGTCTAGGTAAGAAAGTCGGTGGTAAGGAAATGACTGTTGAGATAAATGAATTTTAAGGGATACTAATCTTTTGTTACTTCTGATGCAGGCAAATCCTGTGATAGTGGCCAAGCAATAGCTTACCTAAATTCAGTAAATTAAAACATCAAAAGTGTATCTTCTAAGAGATGTTAGATTTTAATGTAACTTGTGAATGTAAGTGTAGTAGTATTAGTAACACGTTATATTCACGGAGACAATGTAATTTTTGTAATTTGCAGTTTAATAAATTTCTTTCCGATTTCTTGAAGGTAAACTTCAAAGTTAAATATTAGGCATAATTATTTTTCTTTCTGTTACTCATTAATAGATCAAGACATACATTTCTATATTATAATTTCATTCATTTATCTCTATATCTTATAGTTTCATTGTCTTTAAGAACATGAGGGCTAAATGAGCATTTTATGTTTTATGGATAACTGCTTCTGTGATTGTCTACTGAGACAATTGACAAAGACACAGATTCATGCTAAATATAGCAATAGTTTTTTTAAAAAAAGATTATTAAGCTAAAACAAAGCAATTATTAGTTGATGGTAATTATTTTATTGCTGCTGGCTATAAGTTGATTTAACTAAATTGTATAGAGATAAGTGCAGAAAATGAACAATGCATTGGGATTCTAAGGGCAAAATTGGTCATCATTCCCCTGCCTGAGCCTGGATCTTGGTTTTCTCTCTCTCTTTAAAATCTCTCCTTCCTACTCAAAATCCAAATCTCTGATTTAAACAATGGACTTCCCTCTCTAGATCCTCTCCAAATAACTTTGGTCCACATGATTCTTTCCTTTCTCTGAAATCTCATAGCGTATTCTTTCTTGGCTAATAACCATGTACTCCTCATGAAAGCAAGTTTGTGTTCCCATGAACTCTCACTTTTTTTCTTCATTTTACTTGCAGGTATTCTGAACTTTTCACCATGTACCACTTTCTCAACTCACTTTAATCTTTTTACTTGACTTCATTACACCACTGGGCATTTGCTAAGGTCACTAAAACCAAGATCAATTTTCAGTTGTATTACTTGACTTAAAATAGCATTCAATTCTTGCTCAGAAATATTTGTGCACCTTTGCTTGAAGCTTCCATGGCTCTCTTCCACTAACCACATTTTACACAGTTTAAAGGTTTTAATGGTCTACCTCTATCGTTTTACTCATTCCTTAGCTTTCTCACTTGATATTATAGCTTTTTCTACTCCTTAACTTATAATTCCAGCACAGACCTTAAATTCCATTCTGATATATTTAGCAGCCTAGGACACATTCCTTTTTAATATTTCACAGATATTTCAAAAAAATATATTACATTCTACTCATTTTCTCATCCCACACCCCTGGTACCGTATGACTTTGTACTTTCCCTAGTCTTGTACTTATGCTCTATTGTAATTGACTTTGTATTTAAATGTGTCACAGAATAAATGCTTATTGCTTTTGAAGAGCAGAGGTAGTGTTTGTCAGGTAGCTAGTACCTCTGGCACTTGAGAGGCATTAAAAAAATATTGAATGAATGACTGAAAGCCTGAAGCCTTGGACTATTTTTACCCCTCTAGATCCATTCAATCACCAAGTCACGACACTTCTAATTCTTATATGACAGGATAAAAATAATTCATATGAGAGTATTCACAACTTTGTCCCTCTAACAAACAGTATAAAACTATTTATATTTCCCCTTCCTAAAGAAAAGGATATCTTGCTTTTCAAGTGTGAGGTTAATTAATAATATATATTTTTAATTTTTTTGCTATATTTTTTATTGGAGTTCGATTTGCCAACATATAGTATGTTAATTGATAATATAATAAGGTCTTAGAGAGAAGGGATAAGAGAGGAGGGAGAAAAAAAAGTGAAGCAGGTGGCAGAAATAAAATTTTGTCATGTGAGAATTTCCAGAGTAGCTTTGGGGTACAGGGGAAATGGAGATTAAAGAAACAAACATTTTAGAAGTGCCATTTTGTTTTATGAATTGGAACTCTTTAATGTTGTTTAGAAAATGTGGGTAAATAACAGAATTCCTTTAAAATAAATTACTGCGGCTCTTGTTTTGTACTTATTAAATGGTTCCAACAAGGCTACCCACAGAGGGCTGCAAAATTATAAGACCTAAAAAGCTATATACACACATTATGAAACTGCTTTCGCTTAAAAAAATTAACTTTACTCTTTAGAGCATTTAATTACTCACACACACACATACACACACACACACACAGATACACATGCTAGCCTCCTCCACCACCAACATGCATCAACAATTGATAAACCTACATTGACACTTTGTTATCACCCAAAGTCCATAGTTTACATTAAGGTTTACTCTTGGTGATATATATTTTCTGGAGTTTGACAAATGTATAATGAATGTATCCATGTTTACAGTCAAAATAGTTCTACTGCTCTAAAGATCCTCTATACCCCATCTATTCATCCCTCTCTTCTCCTCCCATACCCCTGACAGCTACTGGTCTTTTTTACTAACTCTGTAGTTATGCCTTTCCAGATATTATATAATTGGAATTATACAGCATGCAATCTTTTCAGATTGGCTTCTTTCATTTGGTTTGATTCCTTCATGTATTTTTGTGGCTTGATAGTTCTTATCTTTTTAGCCCTAAATAATATTCTATTTTACAGAGGTACCAAAGTTTGTTTACCCATTTACCTACTAAAGGACATCTTGATAGCTTCTAAGTTTTGGCAATTATGAATAAAGCTTCCATAAATAGCTCTTTTTAGGTGTTTGTGTGGACATAAGGTTTCAATTCTTGGACAAATAACAAAGAGCTCAATTGCAGGATTGTAAAAAACTATATTTAGCTTTGTATGAAACTGTCAAAGTACCTTACAAAGTAGCAATGCCATTTTGCATTACTGCCAGCAATTAATAAGACTTCCTTTTGTTCTACATCCTTCCCAACATTTGGTATTTTCACTGTTTTGGATTTTAGGTAGTCTAATCACTAGTGATAGCCATATTGTTATTTTAATTTGTAATTCCCTAATGACATATGATGAGCATCATGTTTTTACTACTTATTTGTCATATGTGCATTTTCTTTCAGGAGGTATCTGTTCAGGTCTTGGACTCACTTTTTTAGGTTATTCATTTTCTTATTGTTGAGTTTCAAGTATTCAATATATATTTTGAATAGCAGTCCCTTATCAGATATGCCTGCTTTATTCCAGTGCTTAGCCTGTCTTTTTTATTCTCTTAACAGTTTCTTTCACAGAGAAGTTTTTAAATTTTTACTTTACTGAAGTACAGTTTATCAATCCTTTCTTTCTTGGATTATGCCTTTGTGGTATTTAAAAAGTCATTACCGAATTCAAGATCACCTAGTTTTTCTCCTGCTATCTTTTAGGAGTTTTATAGTTTTGTTTATTTTACATTTATGACTCATTTTTTTGTTAATTTTTGAGAAGAGGATAAGGTCTGTATATAGATTCTTTGTGTGTGTGTGTGTGTTTATGTACAGTTGTTTTAGTACCATTTGTTGAAAAACTATCCTTTCTCTATTAAATTGACTTTGCTCCTTTGTCAAAAATCAGTTGACTATCTTTGTTGGATTTATTTCTGAGCTCTCCATTCTGTTCTATTGATCTATTTGTGTATTCTTTTGCCAGTACCACACTGTCTTGATTTCTGTAGCTTAATAGTAAAATTTGAAATTTGTTGTCAGTCTTCTTTTCTTCTCCTTCATTATTGTATTGGCTATTCTGAATCTTGCTCTGAACTTTGCTTCCTATTTTTAAATCTCTGTTTGTATTTTCTTAAGTCTTTATTGGAATTATTGTAATAAATTTTTCTTTTTGGAAGGTTTATTTATTTATTTGGCAGAGAATGAGAGAGAACGCATGCCATCAGGGGAGGGGTTGGCAGAGGGAGAAAGAATCTCAAGCGGACTCTTCACTGAGCAGGCAGCCTGACTAGAAACTGGATCTCATGATCCTGAGATCATGACCTGAGCTGAAATTAAGAGTCAGATGCTTAACGGTCGGAGCCACCGTTGGAGTCCCCTATTGTAAATAAATAAAGATCTTCTGTCTCATGGCTCTAACCTGTCCTCTTACTCCCTCAAAACAAAACAAAGCAAAACTTACTAAAAGACAGCATTTACCATGTCATTCTCCAAATTAAAGTATTTCAATAGTTGTCCAATATTTAAGGCAATTTAAAAATCCTTATCATTTTGAATGAGGCCTTTTTATTTCCTGGTACCTGTCTTCTCAATTGAGTTTCCTGCCATCTCTTTTAAAAATGGGATACAGACACTGAGAATAGAAAGGAGCAAAACAGAATCAAATCTCTGATTCAAATGCTAAATTCTAAAGAAAATGATAGACCAAAAAGTAATATTCTATACTAACATTATTAATAGTATAATAGATTTTTAAAATCACACACACACACACACACACACACACACACACACACACACAAAATAAAAACAAGGAGGCTGGGCAGCCCTGGTGGCTCAGCGGTTTAGCGCCGCCTTCAGCCCAGGGCCTGATCCTGGAGACCTGGGATAGAGTCCCACGTCGGGCTCACTGCATGAAGCCTGCTTCTCCCTCTGCCTGTGTCTCTGCCTCTCTCTCTCCTCTCTGTGTATTCTCATGAATAAATAAACAAAATCTTTAAAAAAAATAAAATAAAATAAAAATAAATAAAAACAAGGAGGTGCAGGGAGAGAGCTTGCAATCCTGCACTGAGAGATTAGAAGCAGATACACTGAAACTATTACATTTAAGTAAGACTTAAAGATATGATAGTATATGCTATGTTTATATTTGGGGGACAAGTATTTAAAGCAGAGGAAACAGCAAGTGCAGAAGTACCAAGATTGCTATCTGAAGAACACAGCATGTTCAGAGAACATTGAGAAGGCCAGTGGGATTATAGAGAATTAAGTGAAAGATAAATGGAAGATTAAGTAGAGTTGTGTAGAACATTCTGTAAATTTGGCTCTTAATTACTTGAAATGAAGGAACCACTATGGGGGTGAGGAGTTGATCTTGGAAGAGACCTAGCCTGATATGCATTATAAAGTGATTCCTCTGGCCAATGCATTAAAAATAATGATTTGGGGAAATGGCAGAGGCAGAAATAAATTAGGAAGATATTTTAGTAATCTGGTGGATATATAATGCTATTTTGGACTATAGTAATAGCTGAGAAGATGTTAACATGTGTTCAGATTCTATATGTATTTTACAGGTAAAGCCAACAGATTGAATGTCTAATGCATCTGGCAGGAAACAAAGAGAGAAGTCTATGACTAACCTCAAGGGGAGTTGTGTGTGTGTGTGTTTGCGTGTCCTTCAGCAGATAAAAATAATGGAGCTATCATTTATTGAGCTGGAGGACCTATGAGAGGAATCAGTTTGGGGTTAAAGAAAATAACAGGTAATCAGATTTGGTCTCCTTTACATTTGAAATGTCCATTAGATTACCAAGTGGAAATACAAAAGAGGTGGTTGAATATAGAAATAGAAGCAAGTGAAAGATTTAACTGGAGATGTAGATTTTGGAGTCAGCTTATAGATTTTAAAACCATAAGACAGTGTGAGGTCACCAAAGAAGTAAGTCAAAACAAAAAATTAATTCCAAGAACTAAACCCTGGGGAACTCCACGTTTGGAGGATGGGGAGATGGGAAGAACCCTGCACATGTAACTAAGAAGTCATAGAAAAACAAAAATCCATGATTTCCTGGAAGTTGGGTAAAGATAGTTTCTGTGTGAATGAGGGAATAATTAGTGATGCAAAATTCTGCTAATAGGTAAATTAAGATGGACAGTGAGAATTGAAAATTGGATCTCTCAACATGGAATTTATTGTGTAGATCCTAGGTGGAGAACAAAAGAGCATGTCATTTTATGCATATTAGCTTTCAAGAGGGAAGAAATGGAAAAATAACTTATAGAGTAAATCATGAGAGAAATAATAGAATGTTTATATATACTGGCATAAATATTCCATAGACAAGAAAAACATTGTGGTCACATGAAACAGGTAAAAATATTACTGAAGTGATGTTTTATGGGGTTGGTGATAAAGCCTGGAAAACAGTGCACAAGTTGATGGTTGTCATTAGCTAGAATGGACAACTCATCCAGTAGAGAACATCTACTCAAATGAGTAAGTAAGTGTAGTACCAGGAACTTATAAGGAAAGGGAGAAGAAATGTGTGGGAGATATCAGAAAGGGACACAGAACATAAAGACTCCTAACTCTGGGAAACGAACTAGGGGTGGTGGAAGGGGAGGAGGGCGGGGGGTGGGGGTGAATGGGTGACGGGCACGGAGGGGGACACTTGACGGGATGAGCACTGGGTGTTATTCTGTATGTTGGTAAATTGAACACCAATAAAAATTAATTTATAAAAAAAAAAAGAAATTCGTTTATGCTTGCTATTGTGTTCTCTGTGAAATAGAAAACAAGATCATCAGTTGAGAGTGAGGGAAAGGAAAGAAGTGTTGGAAGTTTGAAGAGGGGAAAGGGGGACATAGTAGTCATGTAGAAGAGATATTTAAGCAACTAAGAAAATATAGCATAATTGCCAGCAGCATTGGAGACCCACATGAAGCCACTGATTATGAATTTAAGAGAAGAATAGTCAGTTTGGTAATATTCTATTAATCTTCAGAGTTGCAGGCACAGATTTGGTGAATTGTGGAATTTAGCCAGTGTTGTTTAGATAAATGTGCATCATAAAATAAGAAAGGAAAAAAAATAAAATAAAATAAGAAAGAATAAAAAAAGTTTGAGAATATATGAAATGAGGGACACCTGGGTGGCTCAGTGGTTGAGCATCTGCCTTTGGCTCAGGGTGTGATCCGGGAGTTCCGGAATCGAGTCCCACATTGGGCTCCCCATGGGGATCCTGCTTCTCCCTCTGCCTATGTCTCTGCCTCTCTAGCTCTCTGTCTCTCATGAATAAATAAATAAAATCTAAAAAAAAAAGAGTTAGAGTGGTATGGTCCAATAAGATGAAAAGTTGGAGGTTTTTAAAGAGTAGGAAAAGAGAATAATCTAAAAGTGACAATAACGAACAAACATGGCATCTAACCAACCTCCTGACCCAATAGTAGAACTGTATGTAAAAATATAACTACCACCAGAGGGACTGAAGGTTTCTCAGGGGAGAGCCAGGTTTTAGTTAGAGCTAGAAGATGAAAAAGACTTTCAGAGAAGAGTTTCACTATAGGGAAATAATTTTGCTAATAATTGAGCATGTATTCTGATTAGCACAATGAAAGGTTTCAAGAGGTCAAGAATATGGTGAATGGGATCATAGAAGTATTTCTAAATGGATAAGGAAAACCCTGTGAGTCCTGTCTCATGGTGACTGACATGGCCAGAAATAAATGGCACAATTAGAGAAGTTGTGAGGGTCCCAGAATGATGAGTTCAGTCCTGAAAAGCCCAACATTGATAGCAATAATCAGGCTTTAAGAGTTGGATGGGGGCTGGGAGAGGCGCCTGAGTGGCTCAGTTAGTTAAAGTCTGCGCCTTTGGCTCAGGTCATCATTCCAGGGTCCTGCTCAGCAGGAAGTCTGGTTCTCCCTCTGCCCCACACCCACCCCCTGCTCATGCTCAATTCTCTGTCTCTGAAATAAATAAAATCTTTTTAAATAAAAGAATTGAATGGGGTGGGGGGCATTCAAAGAAAGGCAGCTTTCTGGTGGACAGTTAACTGTCACTGCCATAATTTTGGAAGCACTGTACCTAATTAACATTGCACTTTACAACTACTATATTATATTACTTTGCCATAAGAGTGTTCCACAAACTGTTCTTAAACAACAGAAATTTATTGTCTCACAGTCGTGGAGACTAGACGTCTGAGATCAAGATATCCGCTAAACCATGTTCTTTCTGAAGGCACTGGAGAAGAATGTGTTCCAGGCCTCTCTCCTGACTTCTGGCAGTTCTTCAGCTTTGGACAGCACCGCTGCAGTCTTCACATGTCATTCTCCCTGTGCCCATGCCTGTATTGAATTTCCCCTTTTTGTAAGGATACCAATCGTATTGGCTTAGGATTCGACTCTAGGATTACATTACCTTAACTAATTATATCCGTAATACCAGTATTACCTTATCTTAAACTAATTATACCCACAATAACTCCAGTATTACTTTACCTTAAATAATTGTTTCTACAATAACTTTATTTCCAAATAAGTTTACATTCTGAGCTTTAGAGGCTGAACCTTCAACATACTAGTTTTAGGGGGACACAAGTCAACCTATAGGAGCTACTATCAACTTTGCCAGGCTATTTCATTCTTCTTTTATAGACTAACAAGCATTACTCTTTTTTTCATTTATCTTAACAAGAGATTGGAATTATTTATTCCTTGAAGTTTTGTAGGACCTTCTGGCAAAGGAATCAGTGACTGGAGTTTTTCTTTGTGGAAATTTTTTCACTGTTTATTCACATTCATGCATTTTGTTTTATTCATTTTGAGGCTTCTCTTATTTATTTTTTTCAGACTTTTTCCCCAGTTACTTAATTTACAGTGTAATGTTAATCTCATGTATAGAATTTAGTGATTCAACACTTACATACTATACCCAGTGCTCATCCTAAGTGCTCTCCTTAATTCCCATCACCTATTTAAACAATCCCCAACCACCTCCCCTCTGGTAACCATTAGATTGTTCTCTGTAGCTTACAGTCTGTTTCTTGGTTTGCCTCTTTCCTCCCACTGCATGTTCATTTGTTTTGTTTCTTAAATTCCACATATGACTGAAATCATATGGTATTTGTCTTTCTCTGACTTATTTCACTTGGTATAATACTGTCTAGCTCTACCCACATCATTGCCAATGGCAAGATTTCATTTTTTTTATTGGATAAGTAATATTCCATTGTGGAAGGAGGCTTTTTTAAAATGGATTTTATAAAGTACCTTTTAAAAATATTTATTTAAATTCATTTAAAATTAAAATATTTTCTTATAAATTCATCAGTAATTTTCTTATATATTTTTAATGGCTAAGCAAATGTAGTATCTTCTCTTTCTTATTCCTATCACTTATGTGTGATTTATCTCTTTTTATCTTAATGTCAGCAGAGGTTTGTCAAATTTATTAGCCTTTTTAAAAGAACCAGCTTTTGGCTTCATTCTTCTCTTTACTGTCATTTTTATCTGATTACTTTCTGCTGATGTTTGTTATGTCTTTTCTTCTATCATTTTTGTTATTATTTTTTTATTTTCTAGCTTCCTGAAAGGAATACTTACCTTATTATCTTAGTAATTTTCATATTTTTCTCTTTTCAAGTATATACTTCTTAGGTTCTAAATTTCTCTAAACATGTACTAGGTTATAGTACATCTCTCTATCATTTTTAGTTCTTTGAAATTTGTTGAGACTTGCTTTGGAGCTCAGTATGATAAAATTTTGTAAATATTTCCAAGTTTAATACATATTCTACAGCTATTGAATATCATGCTTTAAGTATGTCTTTTAGGCCAAGTTTGTGAATCATGTCGTTTAGGACTTCTTTATCCTCACTAATCATCTATCCATCTTTATTATAACTAGTTTATATTCTAAAGGCCATTTAGATTAACTCACATTTTTATAAATTCTTCTATCTTCACCGTTCACAATTTGAACATTCTTCCTGTGTTTGAGAAATTCATGACCTTATGAGTTTCTTTAAACTTTACATAACAGCTAATTATTTCCTAGCCTCTCTGGGAACCAATAGACATGTCCTTAGCAGACTCTGAATCAGAAGCTAATGAGGTGAAGAAGCAGGTCCAGAGATGATTCTCTTTAGGTTAGGCTGTTTTCATTCACAACGGTATCCCAAAGGCATCAGTAGCAGTGTCTCTTGAAGAACTGCCCACATTTCAATATTGGCAATGAAGATTGTGCAATATTTGGTTATAGCCACTTTTTCAAAATGGACCATAATGATTTGGGGGGATATATATGTAATAGAATAATAATATAAAATATATATGAACACACACATAAATATATATATAATCATAACATAAGCAGAACGATGTGACTAAATCTAATTAAGAACTATTTTTGGAGTGCATTTTCAATCACCTTGATGTTTGCATTCCAGTAACAGTTTGCAACACATTACCATCTTATTCAGTACCCATCTATAATATATTCTGTGATATATATATATACATATATATATATATCATGATTCCTTAGTTCCTAAAAGTGCTTTATTTTTTCTTTTTTTTAAGAAGATTTTTTTAAAGATTTTATTTATTTATCCATGAGATATACAGAGAGACAGAGGCAGAGACATAGGCAGAGGGAGAAGCAGGCTCCATTCAGGGAACCTGATGTGGGACTCGATCCTGGGACTCCAGGACCACTCCCTGAGCTGAAGGCAGATGCTCAACCGCTGAGCCACCCAGGCATCCCAAAGTGCTTTTCTTTAACAAATTTTTAATGACTAATTTAGGGAAATTAACTTTGGAGAAAAAACTCAAAATATGAATGGAAATAAATTTTATTATACATTTGTACATAGTACTCAGGTTGATTAATTTGAGGATATTTCATTGCATGTACAACTTCCTAATGATCTATCATCTTTGAAATCATCTGCAAAGCAGCTACATATAAGAAGGTATTTTTACAGGTTCTCAGGTAAATGATAAATTATAATGGAAGTGCATAATGCTACAATACTAAGATGTAACTGTGAGCAGTAGAAGTTACTGTCTAGAAATCCTTCTTTACAAATATGTCATAATTCCATTCTAAACAGAAATTATAACCACAACTTAAAAATTTTTGAATAGTGCTCTTAAGTTTTACGATTTCATATCAGAACTGAGAACCTAGAGTAAATTGGGATACAACCTAAATCACGGTGTACTGTTTTCTCTTTTATATAGAAGTTTATTTATTAATCATTTTAGGTTATTTCTTTACTCTTAAGATATTAGAAAGAGTTCATCATTTAAGTAGATTCAAATTTTTAGAAATCATGTTTTGAGGCAAATGAAATTAATGTGCAAATATGTTTGCATAATAGAAAAATGTGAAACTCTATTTCACCCTCCCTGCAAAAAGCATATTATTGTATTTTCTTAATAAATAAAATATATTTTAGAGAATATGGTAATTTGGAAACACTAAATGGAAAAGCTTGCTTTATACATCTTTGAATTACAGATATCATTCTTCTATTTCCTTAAAAAAGATTTAGATCTTAAAAGTTCACCAAAATTAGCAAGATATTAAGCAGAAGTGATATTTCATTCATCCCTTTCTTGGGCATAGCAAAAATAAGAAGAAGAAGAAAAAAAAGAAGAAAAAGAAGATTTCAAATTAAAAAATAAGAATTTAGAAACAGAATCTTACAAGCAATATAATATTGTTTGTTTATTGCAAATCTTAGAAAGAATTGATTAAATGGATTTGAGATAGAAGTGTGACATAATTGATGTTTTAATATTAAGAATCACTGATATTTCTCTGAAGTCAACAGTAGGGTGTTTATTCTGAGAGCAAAGTTGTCTCTGAGCTCTGTACTAATCTAGTTATCACTTTCTGTTTTTTGGTAACCCGTCAAAGAGAGGAAGTGCTGTCTTGTTTTGTAATAAAAGCAAGAGAATATCGCCCTCTAGTGTTGATAAAGATAGAGGCGAGCCAAAGATTGTTTAAAAATACAGAAATAGTGCATTAAAAAAATAATAATTTAGTTTCTCTTTTCAAATAAATGTGATATAGCCTTATACAGGTTAACATTTTGAATCTTAGAAAGCAAATGTCAAATATGATTTATTACTTCATTTGTGTTGCCTGTATTATAAAAAATATTGGCTGAGTTGAGAATAAATTATTTCTTTTTAATATATTACTTTTTTGGTGATTTTTTTAAAGATTTATTTATTTATTTATTTATTTATTTATTTATTTATTTATTCGTGATAAACAGAGAGAGAGAGAGAGGCAGAGGGAGAAGCAGGCTCCCTGCCGGGAACCCCATGCGGGACTCGAACCCGAGACTCCAGGATCATGCCCTGGGCCAAAGACAGGCGCTAAACCTCTGAGCCACCCAGGGATCCCCTTTTTTGGTGATTTTAATTACATTATTCTTATCATGGTTTTGGGTGAGCATTTTAAAGCTTTAGGAAAGATAAGATAGTTATAATACTTTATTGGCAGAGGTGACTTTATAAGCTCTTTATAGCCAGACTCTGTGCCTAGTGAAAAATCTTTTTTCCATTCTCTGAAATGCAAGATCAAGAATTGAGTGAAAAGTTCACAAGAAAAAGTCTTCTAGAAAATAATATAAGTATAAAGTTAATGATTGAAGTTGAAAGAGCAAGATACTTATCATTGTAGTCACAAAATGATAAA
The DNA here is from genome assembly GCF_905146905.1 of Nyctereutes procyonoides. Classification (NCBI taxonomy): domain Eukaryota; kingdom Metazoa; phylum Chordata; class Mammalia; order Carnivora; family Canidae; genus Nyctereutes; species Nyctereutes procyonoides. The sequence goes on from NW_026575130.1 coordinate 3,866,498, forward strand.
CTGAGACAGAATATATCCTGAGGGACAATATGCCAATATTAATATAATCGAAATGTCTCCAGACCACCACTGCGTGTGGGTACAAATGGAGGTCAATGGTAACAATAGCCCACATATTATTGGCTTTTCCTCTTGTCACACATTCATTTCAGTGCCTTCAGTTTTACGGTGCCTTTCAAGGGCTCATCTGTGATTGCCAATTGGTAGGTTCATCTTGGCTTTCTGGCCTGTCACCAGTCTCCTTACCCAGAAATCACTGAATGTGTCTCAGCAAGGCCACTGCTATAGGCACCCACCGTGGAAAACAGTATTGTACATGCAGAACCACAGCTTCCTATATCCCAGTGCTCTATATGCACTAGGGTCTTGAACAAATTCTGCAAATCAACCTAGGCAAATGGTTGGAAGTGTGCTTGCCACTCCCTGAAGATTTAAGTTGAACATAGATGGCAGGGCCTATCTCAGGGGTAGATGAAACTTTTGACTTTGAGGATCCTGCCATTCTTTTTACTCTGAGTATTTCATTTCCCTTTTAGTAACAGATAAATATGAATTTTGCATTTTTAAAGAAATATTCGAATTTGGACTTATCAGAAACAATTGATGCATCATAATATTCTAGTTATAAGTAAATTTGAGGACAATTTGGTTGTAAGTGATTTTCCAATTTTCAAAACTTTATACTTGAATTCTGAGATCCAATAGAACTGAAAATCTGGAATATCAATTTAACTTCCAAAAGAACTATTACAAATATGGAATATCAATTAAACTGAGTTATGATTATTAAAATTTTACTATGTCTCTAATTTAGGGTAGAGGGTGGAGCTTAGTGTGAAAAGATAAACTTAGTATACAGACTAGACTATTGAAAATTGACCAACAGTCATCTTGGGAAGAAACACAGATCAGTTAAATAAAAATGTAAAATTATAATAAAAAATATATAGAGAATACACACTTCTCTTATTTTTAAATTTTTTTTTATTATTTTACACTTCTGTTATTTAGAAGAAAAATATTACCAGGGACCAGCACAGAGAAAGCTTATTATTCACCAGATTAATAAATTTTAGAGTTGAAAGTAACCTTAATGTTAATAAACTCACTCCCTTTTAAAATTTTCTACTTATATTTTTTGTAAATATTTTTATAAAGATAGTCCATTTTTTAACATAATACATTGTTCAAATGATATAGAAATAATCATAATACATTGAAAATTCAAATGATATAGAAAGGTATAAGAAAGAGATGGTCTATGCACTTCATTCAATAAAAATCTACTCTTCTTTTTGAAAAATCATGTTGTTTTTCTGCTTTAGAGAATAAGACCTATGAAAATGATAAATAGGTGATAGATAGATAGATAGATAGATAGATAGATAGATAGATAGTCAATAGATCGATCCAGGATATGGTGATAAAAGAAATTGACATTTATTCTTCTATTTATTGAATTGCTTTCATAATCTTTGGAAGTACGAATATAGCGGCTAGCTCAGAGCTATGTGCCTAGTATAATATTATGCTACCATATAATATAGTGGTAGTAATTTAATCATTATGTTTGAAGTGACACTTTTGGGAGTTTGTACTCATAAAAATGCACACTTTGGGGCCTAAAATAAATTTATATTATGTCATTGAATTCAAGAAAATATGAAAAGTATAAAAGCTCAGTAATAGTCAACTGGTTATGTATAAAAGTAGGTAAGATCATTATTTCAGAAGATCATAAACTAAGCATACTACTTTGATTTTGATTAAATATAGCAATTACTCATCACTTTATACCTTCAATCTGAAAAAAAGCTACATATATAGGTACGATTGTTACTGAAAATATCTCAATATTTTGAGTCCTGGAAGCTGAAAGAAGGTTCAACAGTCAAAGCATATGATATTAACCAATTAGTCTCAAATTCTGTTGAATCAGTAATGTATATTTTCAGAAAGCACTCAGAATCTTAAGAGAATAAATTCATCTTTAGGTAAAGCCTCTGTGATATTTATGATTCTCTTAAAACCAGGTTAAATAATTTGAATTAGCTGTTCCTTCTGGAGTAATGTTTTTCAAGCATATTTGATTCTGACCCAGAAAAGAAATAACCTTCACTGGGAATCCAGAAACACAAAATCATGCACACACAAAGCTATCAAATACACGTTCCTAAAGTACTACTATCCTCATTCCACGAAGTACATCAATATTTCTATTCTGATCTATTTCATTTCTATTTATGTGTTGGTAAACAGTAATCTCAGGAAAAAAATGCATCTCTCTTGAAAGATGTTCATACATTTTGGAGTTCTCCCTAAAAGAGTGCAAGTACCATTAATATATGGGAATAAATGGTTAAGTGTTTATATAACAAAATTTTTAATTAAAAAAATCACTGCTTGGGCAGCCCTGGTGGCTCAGCGGTTTAGGGCCACCTTCAGCCCAGGGCGTGATCCTGGAGACCCTGAATCGAGTCCCACATCAGGCTTCCTGCATGGAGCCTGCTTCTCCCTCTGCTTGTCTCTCTTTCTCTCTCTCTCTCTCTCTCTCTCTCTCTCTCTGTCTCTAATAAATAATAAAAAAGTCACTGCTTTATTAATACAAAATATGAGCTATTCTTTATAATATCCCTAAAATCAAAAAGAAAACTTATGAAGCATGTAGAAATGAGATACTTGATAAAATACGTTCTCTCTGCCCCATGTATCATGAAAAGTCAAAGTTGAACTATTGAAAATTCTTAGGTCATTTCTACTTACAACACAGTTTGTTTTGCCCTAATCTAATTCACCTCTAGATTGTTTTCTGCATTTTTGGTAGATATTTCTGGCTTTTAGTATTTGAACTTTTAAAATGGAATAAAACTTGCTGATATCCGGGTTAAATTATTCAATTATGCTAACTGCTAAGTTTTGGGTTTCATGTCTCGGTTTTTTCTCACCAGTGCAATGGTGGAACATAGAAGAACCCTGGTATCAAAAATCACCCACAGCGTGATCTCAGATCTTTCTTAAATCCTCTAAATCTCCATTTCCTCATTTTATGACTAAAAAAAATGATGAATGCAAAAAAAAAAAATGCAGCATAGTGACTGTCAAGTAGTGGCCACTCATTAAATGCTGGTGATTGTGTTTTTACCAATTGTGGGTTTGTTTGTTTTTTTTACAATTTCAGCTGAATTTTAATGAGCTTCTGTGATAATCTGTATAGCTCATGACACCACCTTCAAAAAAGAAACACTCATACATTCATTGTGATTCCTTGCTTCCAGCTTACTTCTGAATTTCTTTTTCCAAAATATAGCAGAACTGTCATAGTTTCTACAGTTGTTTTGTTTACTAATTTCTCCTCTACTGCCAGAGATTACTAGAAATTTTCAATGATTGAGAACGTTTGGTAAATGGGTTTCACAGACTATTTTTTTAAAAAATCTATAAATACATTTTGAAAATAAGTCAAAGAACATTTTTAAAAATTGATGTAATAAACAATATTTTTTTCATGTTATCTAATCTTCAAAGAGAGTGAAATATTGTGAGAAATATTTATTCCACTACCACTGAGGTGATGAGTCCCACTTGGAAGGGGAGAAGAAAAGGAAAAGAAAAGAAAAAAGAACAAGGAAGACAGCACCTAAAAACTTCCTTTCTTTCCTCACCAAAGCCTGTACTTACAACCCCACTTTTGGGGGAGAGATTGTCACAAAAAAATAATGAGTATGCCTCCCTTTCAAATGTTTAACAATAAACTTGTTAGGACATGTGAAAGGCAGATTTAGCAGACTTGGGATCAAAGGTGTTAACCTTTGAATTAACACTTGGTATGGTAGTTAAAGAAACAGAAATTCTTCACAAATGCTGTTTACTCGGTCACCCATATACTTGTCCATTCATTCTATAAAGAAAGAATTCATGGCGTAAGGGGAAAGCAAGGCAAGAGTCTCCTTTTATTGCTAACAGGTCTCAGATTCATCTTGCACAATGCATTAGATTAAGTTAAAATAAAAACTTTAGTATAACCATTAGACTCCTTAAGAACACATGGCACATCTTTTTAGACTTTTGGGAAAGCATTTTAATGTCTTCAACCTTTATCCTTAAATGAATATCCCTAATTTTATATGTCTCATTTAATATGTGTCTTTAAAAATGATCTCAATTTTATTTGACCTTTCCAAGGTTCTTAAATTGTTGTTCCTACCCTACATGCTGCCTTGCTTTTTTTTTTTCTTTGTGAGTGGCACAACACTAGCTAAGTGCATACTAAACTTATTTTTTCTTCTTGAGTTTCTTCTTTACACTCACACTACTAACACACTCGTAACACTTCTGACTCCAGATATATGGATTTTCCCAAACCAAGCAATGCATGCTTTGTGACACAAACTGGGTGTCCTACAATTCAATTCAATTCTGATTCTGCCCAGAAATGCAGACAAGTTAAGGGCTCAGTCCCAGGAGACTGACCCCACCTAATTCAGATGCCAATTGCAAGTAGTAGATCCCAGATTTTCCATAACTGCTTTCTGACTTTGAGACAAATCAAAGACCCTTATGACCTCACTTTCGATTCAGATTCAATTGTTTGCTAGAAAGCTCACACAACTTGGAATCATTTACTTTCATTTACCAGTTTGTTGAATGATAAAAAGTATAGATGAACAGTCAGATGAAGAGAAATATAAGTAAGGTACAGTAGGGGTCCGAAGTGTCAGAGTTTCTGTCTCTGTGTATCACTCTTCTGGTTTGTGGATGTCTTCACAAACCTGGAAGCTCTTCAGACCCCCAAATATTGGGAATTTTAGAAAGGCTTCATCATCTGGTCATGATCCATCATTGACCCAATTTCTGGAGCTTCTCTTCTTTTTGTAGGATGGGGGCAAGGCTGAAAGTTTAAATTTCTAAACAGGGGTTGGTCTTTCTAGTGACTACCAGGAGCCCACCAAACATTGCCTCATTAGAAAATAAGATACTGTTATCACCCAGGAAATTCCAAAGGCTTTAGGAGCTCTGTGTCAGGAATCAGGGTCAAAGACCAAATATTGAAACAAAAGATGCTCCTAGAGCTCCTATCACTTAGGAAATTACAAGTGTTTTAGGAGTTGTGTGCCAGAGGGCAGATATGTATGTTATGTGTGTGCATGTGTATAATTTTTTTCTATTAGTTCACAATAAGAGATTCAGACAAATCACAAGCTACATTACTTTGGCATCCTGAACTATGCCAAACCATCCCCTATCTCAAGCATAGAACTTTAGTAAACATCTTTGGTATACCACCTTTTATTTTCCAGACTTCTACACTTCTACTCTTTAATTTTTGTTAGGGAAGGATAAGTGGGAGGATTGAATGTAAAGGATAACTCCTTAGGTTAAAACACACACACACTCATACTCACATTCAAATTCACATAGCTACAATGGCAATAATATGTATCTATCATTTTTCCAACTCTGAACATGTTAATGTTAAATAAATGTCACATTTAAATTTTATTTATTCTTTTGGTTGGCAGATTCTAGTTCCATATGCTTTTTAATTTTTTCCACTATTGCATATTAAGATGAGATGTTCTAATATGCAAAACTGACATCTCATCCTTTGTGTATTCAAAAATAAAAATCACATCTTTAATGTCAGAATAGATAAGGATTTAACAAACTATTAAATTGTCATACATTTAGTTTCTTTTAAAATATCTACTAAATTTATTTTTAAAGTATTAAGCAAACCCCTAAGGTATGTGGATTAAATAGATTTCTGCTCTTGTGAATGATGGGGGTTGGAAGGGTGGGGATGGGGCAATTCCATGTATGCTTAAATGGTTTTTTTAATCAAATATATGAGCTTGGAGAAGTCTAGTCATAGACATAATACAAGACTGCATAATTTCCTTTGGCAAATTACAAATTTCTTTCAATATTTATTATATATATTGTTTAACTTTTAGTTTTAAAATGTGCTTTATAAACATTTTCAGATATATATGAAAACTGGAGGATATGGTATAATTGATTTATATATTTTAACCAAACCAATGACTTTTTATTGATATATTTCATTTATTTTCAGTAAAATACAATTTAATTTGTTTATAGGAAGTAAAATTTTGAAACACTTGAAAAGTTTTGGAGAGCAAATAATTGTCTTAAAGAATTATATTCGATAACAATATTGTAAGACCCTAACATGGAAGTTAACTTTCCTTTAAAGTAAATATGAAGTCACTAGGAAGATTTTTCAAGTTGATTTACTGTCTTTCATAAGCAAAATTTCAAGTCTCTCTCTTTCTCTCTCCATATATATATATCTATGATTCTATATGTAAATATATATATATGTATATATATATATATAATATGGAGAATTAAAATGTGTGGAAGAAATTGTAGAACTTCAAATTATGGATTTTTGAGATTATTTTAATTTTTCTCCAAAATCTAAGACATAAACACACATATTTCCAGTGATTGAATTTTATTTAAATTGCCAACTAAGAAAAATGTATTTCAGGACATAAAACTATGGAAGAGAAGTAATGACATAATATTATAAGGTGTAATCATTTAGTCCAATAATCTTATATATATGTCTATATATATATATATAGATTAGATAAGATTCTATATAGATCAAATAAGATTCTATATTCTTGAGAACAGGAAAAAATTCACTCTAATAGTAAAAACCTAGACTGTAAACTTTAAGTTATTAATATTTTATCTTATTGACATGCGAAAATTCTCTTTGATTATGTTTCTAATATATAAACATCATTATCATATAAATATTTATATCTGTATTTGTATCTTAGTCATTACATTTCTCCTTTTTTTTTCAGATAATGTTTAAAGGATTCTGCATCAATATTTGGTATTGGACATATTCAAAATCTGTTCTTCAACTTTTGATCTGCTCTATTGTCTTCCAGTTTTAACTTACTTGTGATCCCTTCAAACATTTTACATGGTTTGCAATGGTTACATGAACTTGCGGGAAGTGATATTTGCACCATCTCATACTTTATTCACTATGACACTTTAGGAAAAGAAATCAGAAAAAGCTTCCAAAACAGTATTTTAAAAAATGAATCTTATCGTGAAGCTTCGGAGAAGTTTTCGAACATTGATTGTTCTCTTAGCTACCTTTTGCTTGGTGAGCATTGTAATTTCTGCCTATTTCCTCTACTCTGGCTATAAACAGGAAATGACACTTATTGAAACAACTGCAGAAGCAGAATGTGCTGACATCAAAATCCTACCATATCGGTCACTGGAGCTAAAAACAGTTAAACCTATTGATACATCCAAAACTGATCCTACTGTCCTCCTATTTGTGGAGAGCCAATACTCTCAACTTGGCCAAGATATCATAGCTATCCTGGAGTCTAGCAGATTTCAGTACCAAATGGTCATTGCCCCCGGCAAGGGGGATATACCTCCTCTTACAGATAATGGCAAAGGGAAATATATTTTAGTTATTTATGAAAATATTCTGAAGTATGTCAGCATGGACTCATGGAATCGAGAGCTTTTAGAAAAATACTGTGTGGAATACAGTGTTAGTATAATTGGTTTTCATAAAGCCAATGAGAACAGCTTACCAAGTACACAATTAAAAGGCTTTCCATTAAACCTTTTCAATAATCTAGCTCTAAAGGACTGTTTTGTCAACCCTCAGTCTCCTTTGCTGCATATTACCAAAGCCCCCAAGGTTGAGAAAGGTCCTCTTCCTGGGGAAGACTGGACCATTTTCCAATATAATCATTCAACCTACCAGCCTGTGCTTTTAACTGAATCACAGACCGAAAAATCCCTTTCATCCTCATCTAGCAAATCACTCTATGCGACAGTGATTCAAGATCTGGGACTTCATGATGGAATTCAGCGAGTTCTTTTTGGCAACAACTTAAACTTTTGGCTACACAAGCTCATCTTCATAGATGCCATCTCCTTCTTGTCAGGGAAGAGGCTGACACTGTCCTTGGACAGATATATTCTTGTGGACATTGATGATATCTTTGTTGGGAAAGAGGGAACAAGGATGAATGTCAAAGATGTAAAGGTAAGAACATTTATAAATAACATCTTAATTTTTATTTCACTAACTGTGGTATTGACAAAATATAATTTTGAATATTTTAGATTCATAATAGCATGAAATATTCTGATGAAGTATGTTTGAAATTAAAAAGGCATTTAAAATTTTTTGAACTAGGCCTTGACTACTCCTCACATACATATCAAGATGCTTCAGAGGGGAAAGAACTAAAATATCCCCAAAAAAATATTTGAACTTAATCTCCTAGTCTCTTCTTAGACCTTACTTGTCCTGGGTGGAACCCTGTAGAACTGGTTCTCTTATTCTAGCATATGTTGCAGTTTGTAAGAGTGAGATTAGTATAGTCATAAAATTTGATCTTTCCATTAATCCCTTTGCCCTCCTTGGGTTTGACAATGGTGGTTGAAATACAAGATGGAGAAGTACCCTAAGACCTTTTGTAACTTTAGGTGAGCATAGTGTTTGTTTATATGAAATGTTCATACACTTGTAAATATAGATATAACCAAAACTATAGTTTTACAGGGAAACTCTATTGGACTTGAATTAAAAAATCTTCCACTATTATCTCTTTTATTAATTTATCATATTGTTTTGGGTAACACAACAGTGTTAGCACTTCTAGTTATGATCAAATTGACTGTATAACAAATTCACCTTGCAATTGCTATTAGATAACAAAAAAGCCAGATATGGTATACTAGGTTAAGTGGGTAATCTGAGAATAATTCCTTCTTTTTCATCTTGATTCAATATTTTCATTTGTGCCTGTCTTGTCCCGTACATAGCTAAGTTCATTCTTGAATGAATAAATTTAGCAAACATATAAACAGAAATAACAGGGCACAACTTAAAATTACAAGAGAACTATAGATTGCTAAGATTATATCATGTTTTTTAAACTCTTGCTTTTTTATCCCCCAAAGATGAAACCTCAATACTACTTCAAAATAACAGCATTTTTCCCATCCTGAGACCTTACGACCACTATAGCAAAATATGATTAAGACCAATGATATAAGTTCACTTTTTAAAAATGTTCAAAATACATGTGAATGGTGAACTTCGTTTTTAATGAGTCACTGAATGAAGCATCACTTGACTGGTACCCAAATATTTCATTTTGGACTTTGTTATAAAAGAATTAAGTGATGCCCTTTGAATTCTGTCTATATTTTTCTGATTTTTTTTCTTTTTTGTAGGGTTAATATAAGTTCTAGTTTTATTTCGATTTCAAGATCATAAACTTAAGAAGAGATTATATGCTTCAAAAGCTTCTCTGAGTGATTTCTATCCTGAAATCCTAAAAGGAGAGGGTTTTCTAATTTCAGTTTAACAAAGTATATAATTCAAAAAGTTTTTTTTTTTAATTTTATTTATTTATGATAGTCACAGAGAGAGAGAGGGAGAGAGGCAGAGACATAGGCAGAGGGAGAAGCTGGCTCCATGCACCGGGAGCCAGACGTGGGATTCGATCCTGGGTTTCCAGGATCACGCCCTGGGCCAAAGGCAGGCGCTAAACCGCTGCGCCACCCAGGGATCCCGTCAAAAAGTTTTTATAACTCTAACAAATTTTTTTTCAGGTTGAATTCAGCTGTTTCACTTACTCTCAATAAAAACAAATAGCTACTCACCACTATACAATATTCACTGGTGACTTCTTAAGTGACATGACCCTGAACAGAATAATAGAATACTGAAATTTAACCAAAGTTAGAACAACTTCACAAGCACAGGGAGGGCCAGAAAGGTTGTATGTGTATATGGATATATATGTAGTTTGTGTATGTATGTACATATGTATCTTAATTATGTACTCTTCACACACACACACACTGTCACTTTGAAGAAAATACTTTTTTCTGCCCTTCTTGATGTTGATTCTTCCTCAGAACTGCTAATCAAAGAATATCAGAAACTTGATTGAAGCTGAGGATTATTACCCTATTGGTTACTTAAAAGTCAAGAGGAAATACATTTTTCCAAACATAAAAATTCTAGTCCCAGTCCTTGGCATTTGATTTGTATTTTGACCTTTTTTTTTGGATTAATATGATTTTATAGAAAATAATTTTAAATTATGTGTAGAAAAGTTCTCAATACTCCCATGTTCTTCACCATCATGTTCCTTTTCTGGTATTATAACATTTAATCATACACTGGTAAAAATGAAGAGAAATCCACCCTCCACCCTCCCTCAAAGTCTTCTTGAATTTTCTCCCATCCAAGTACTAACTAGGCCCGACCCTGCTTAGTTTCCGAGATCAGACAAGATCGGGCACATTCAGGGTGGTATGGCCGTAGACATCCTTGAATTTTCTAAAGCAAGAGTATTACATGGCCACTGAAATTCTTCTATATTATACTGAAATAGAGAGTAGAAGTGTCCTGTTCCTCAATAGAACATATATGGGAACGCTGGAAGATCATGGTTGAAAATTCTTGGTTATTTATATGATTGGTGTTTCCCTGGGCCAATCCCACAATTAAACCTGGAGCATATAGCTGGGAGCATTTAACACAAATTCAAGCACAGCTTTGCCTGTAACACCACCTCACTCTGTTGACAAAAAATATATTAGCATATTTTAGCTTGCACACATTTTCCCATTTTGAGATAGAGATTCTGGATCATAGCACTAAAGAATTATCACTTTTAAGGTGCAGCATTTGATGCAGTGGAAAGAGCATGAGTTTTGTTTTGTTCTGTTTTGTTTTTTATTGAACTTGAAAGCTCATATTCTTTTCACTACATGGTTCTATTTGACCTAAGTTACCATATATCTAGCTTCTTTTAGAAACTTACATACTTTTTCTGATTTTATCATGCCTTCTTCCAACCAAAGCCATTGAGATAGAAATTAGTAGTTTCATTTCCAAGGCAAGCAAAATTAAACTCAGGCAGTTGCAGTAACTATCATCTAATTGTTGCCAAAATTTTATCTTATATACAAAAATTCAAGATATAAGAGAAATATTATTCATGTATATAATCTTCTGGAAATTCATTATATATCAAAAGATTGTAAAATATTAGCTATCAATAAAGTCAGAGAATATGGTCATGTTTTGACCTGGTAATATTTCTGTGTGGTCTTAGAGGCAATCACAAAATACTCCTGTACATCTAAACTTCTATTAGCAGGATGACCTTGGGTTATTTAGGATGATGTCTTATACACTTGAACTTATTCTTTGCTAGTTTTGAAAACAACTATCACTTTAATTACATGTATGTAATGTTCATTCCAAATGTGGTAACAGTTAAGCAATAATGCATTTAGGAAAAGCAAAAATAATAAAGGGCCATCCTGATTATTAACTTTTTAATTTTAAAAAGCTTCTTGCAGCCCACTGATTTGATTTCTATCGAAAATCCCTTACCCTTGGTTGGAACATTTGCTATAATCATAAATGTTTGGTAAAATTAAGGTAATATTTTTTTTTTCATAGTGTCCTAAGAGAGAATAAATATTCTTTCCCAATGAGGGCTTTGGAAATATGATCATGGTGAATATAAGCTTCCGCATGGGCAATGAAATCAGTTTTATTATTGATGCTTACCAATAATTTTGGCGCTTTAGTCAATTCTGTTACCTGTTGTTGCTTTCTCTGTTGGCAACAAAACATTATTATTACCATCTTTATGTCTTTACATTTCTTTTTTTTTTTAAATTTTATTTATTTATGAGAGACAGAGAGAGAGAGAGAGAGAGAGAGAGAGAGAGAGGCAGAGGGAGAGAGAGAAGCAGGCTCCATGCAGGGAGCCCAATGTGGGACTCGATCCTGGGACTCCAGGATCATGCCCTGGGCTGAAGGCGGTGCTAAACCGCTGAGCTACCGGGGCTGCCCTGTCTTTACATTTCTTAAAGAAATATATATATATATATATATTTATTATTGAGCATCTACTATATATAAGACTATATTTAAGACATCATCTGCCTAATAAATCTAAACTTATTTTAAGGTTATATATGGTCCAGTTCAATTTACCTTCTCTACATTTTTTCTTAATATTTCTCAATACACACTGCTCGTTTTAGGCTAGCCGACTGTCTATTCCTCAGCTATACCTTGCTTGTGTATACCTTGACCTCTTTTCTCAGCTTCTGTACCTTGACTAAAACATGTTCTCTGAATCTACCTGTATTTCAAAAGATATCTTTTGTTCCACTTCTCATGAGAATGGAGTACATGTCCTAGTGACCCCAAAATATGGTGATCTCTCTTTAAATTGAGTCTCTGAATAATCATTGGCCTTAACCCTCATTTAGCATCCTCACGTATATGAACCAACTCCTAAAATTAGACAATGAGACAGTTTTTCTTATATGTGCACATATGAGAAAGCACATAGCAAGGAAACTTAGACATGATTTGAAAACCTTTCTTTGACAATTATACTGTCTTTAACTTTTTGGTGAGTGCAGGACTAATTACTCATAGAATTGATTTACTACATTAAGAAAAATAAGGGTAATTTTGAGGTTTGTTTCAAAACAAGAGACGTGTATATTTTAAGTAGGTGGCAGAACTAGGAAAAAAATTATATGTATTGTAAACCTGGAATCAAAACAACAACAACAACAACAAAATGAGGTCAGCAAGCTAATTGGTTTCTTTTTTTTTTCCTTTTCTTTTTTTCCTCCATGGTGTTTTTAATGGATCTGTACCTAGACTAGTGTCAAAGCTTGATCCTGATAAAAGAGTTTAACAATATCTCAACCTGGATATTTTCATGCATTTATTTGACTACATGTTTCCTGAATTGAAAATCATATGTTCAAAGATTTAAAGTGCAAAAAAATTGTGCAAATTGAATGACTTAAACAGGAAAGAAGTTAAAGGATACTAATCTTTTGTTACTTCTGAACTTTTTATTTTTCATACATTTGACTTTGAAAATGGAAGAAAAAACTATCTCTTCCAAAAAAAGATTTCTTTGTGGAAGTAAACAGATTCTCTCCTTAAAAAAATACCAAAGTGATATAAAAGTACACTTTTAAGTGATGATAATGAAAAAAAGAGAAATACATTTAGTTAAATGCCTTTTAAATTGGACATTTAACTAAAAACATTTACATGATGTCTATTAACTTCATGTAATTTAATTCAATGACCAAATCATTATATATTTCTCACCTATGGGCTTCATATGTCATTTTTATTATAAAGTTACACAAAAATAAAATATTTAGTTCTTGATTTCATTAGAACAGGCAGGACATGTTCACAATTACCTACATTACAAGGTAGAATGCAATATATACCATGACAAAATGTGGACAATGGGAACAAAGGGGCTACAGTATTTCTTCTAGGAATTAGGGAAATTTTATGGAAGAGGTAACATTTGAGCCCTCTTGATGGTAGACAGAACACTAGCAAATCAATAGGGGGGTAATATTCATGGTTGGTGGATCAGCCCAAGCTAAAAATATCAGAGATTTTTGGGAATGGTAAGTTATCTGTGTTTGGTTAGATAATTAAGTAAGAAAGTAAAGTAAATGTTATTGAATGCTGAAGATGTTGGTTGTGGCCAAATTATAGAGTTTTGTTGACAAAAGGATACTATTTGAGTCACTGAAAATTTTAAACTGGAAAGTAACATGATCAGACCTGGGACTGAAGAAAAATATGTTGTTTGAACCAGCAATATGTTTTTTGTGGAGTCCTGTCAAAGAACCTATTACAACAATATAGAAATAATAATTCTTCCATATTTTTAAAAATAGGATTTATTTAGCATATTAATATACATTAAGCACTGTACTAATCATTAACAGGCAGTATATCATTTAATATAATAACACTAGGGTGGCTGCATGGCTCAGTTGGTTAAGCATCTGCCTTGGGCTTAGGTCATGATTTCTGGATCCTGGGATTGAGCCTCGCATAGGGCTTCTGGCTTAGTGGGAAGTTTGTTTCTCCCTCTCCCTCTGCCTCTCCCCCCAACTCGTGCTCTTTGTCTCTCTCTCTCTCTCTCTCTCTCTCTGTCTCTCTCTGTGTCTCTCTCAAATGAATAAATAAAATGTTTAAAAACAGTACAACAACACTAAAAGGAAATATTTTGCATATTTGCAGAATGAGTAAAATGAGGTTTGGCAGTATTAAGATACTCATCTAGCTAGTAGGTAGCAGAGCAAACAAACCCAGACTTTCACAAATGTCTAAGATTTTTTTTTAAGAAAACAATGTAGGTTTGGGTTTGAATCTCAGTGCCAGCAGTGATCAGTTAACTCTGGCCATGTTTACTAACCTCTCCAATTCTCAGATTATAGATTGTGACACTGGTGTAAAAAAGAAGATCCACTTCTTAGTATTGTAGTGAGAAAGCTGCTAAGAGAGAGCCTGACCTGTAAGATTTACACAGTTTAGCTTGGTGGCAGTTAGGATGGAAGGGGAGATTGGGAGAGCCCATGCAAAAGTAGAATTGACAGGACTTGGGCACATACTCAATGGAGGAGAAGAGAAAAAGGTGGAGATGTAATGGCATTATGGTTTTTCCTGGGTGTATACATTAACATATGCAGAATCAGGCAGAAAGAAAGGTGTTAGGAAAATGAGGAGTTTGGTTTAATGTCTAATGATTTAATATGGGATATCCAGATACGGGCATAAAAAAAGCAAATCTAAAATTTCAGACACTATCAGAGGTGGCAGTATAGATTTAGAAATCATCAAGCTTAACACTTGCAATCTTAGTGATGATCACTAAAGGGAAATGAATGAAAGAAGAAGAAAATAATTTGAATGCATCTTTTGGATATCCTGTAATAAACCCAAGATTAGGACAAGTTAGTTTCTTACAGAGGAAAATTGTTTCGTGTACTAAGATAGCCATCCTGACAGCCTTTTCAATTAATTACATGGAAGAAAGCCTAAACTTCAATAAATGCTCCTCAGAGAAATAAAATTGTCCTCAGAGAAATAAAACTAAAGGAATGCCTAACTGAGAACAGCACGGTGCTCATCCAACAGAGAGGGCACAATTATTTATCTGGAATTTGGCATTTTGAATTATTTTTCCCCACTTATTAATAACCTCTTGATGAACAAGAATTGCAATATGATCCCCTCCTAACTTGATTGTGAGGGGTACCAAATAACCCTTTACCATAAATATTCCCAAAATGTAATGTCTAGGGGTTGAGTATAAAGAGAACAAGAAATTTAAATCCTCATTTTCAGTTATTTTGCCCAGAAATTATATCCTAATGAAAGACTTTTGTTTAGTTTTCATGTGTTTATTTTCTTTATGGCAGTGTTTATTCCAAACATGTTTGCTTTTTTGTTGGAAAGCAAGGGTTTCAGAGGCATACTTATATTTAAACCTGGCTTTTGGGTATCAATTAATTATTACATTTTAAAAAGCACATTTTAAAACAAAATCTGTTACCAAGCCAGAATAATTTTTAAAGATTTTTTATAGAAATTATATTTTAATTTAAAATTGGACATTCCTGAATTCATTTGCACTCAAAACAGTTAAATAGTAATAGATCCAACACTAACATGAGTGCTCACTTTGGTTAATTTACAGTATAAGATAATTACTGAGCAGAGAACAATCCCTTGATACACCAGGGGAAGAACACAATTAAAGTCCATGAGCTCCATTTTGCTACTTAAGATGTAGCAATTGTCTCCATGGGAAACAGAAAATGTTAGAAAATATTTTGGTAAAAGCAACCAAGCTAGCCAACTCTCAGCAAGGTATAAAACAACCCTGATTAGAGTTCTTAAATCTCATTCTTAATGCCTAAAAGCCCTGGGGATATTCATAGGGATATTTTCTGATTCATTTTGCATATTTTGTCATTCTCTGTGATAATAGTGATTAATGCTAAGATTATAATGAGCCTCTTTAGCTAAGGCCACCATGTTTTTGTTATGATCATCATCAGAAGATACCACAAAATGGTTTCATTTCTAAAGAATAACTATGAGAAAAACAAAACAAAACAAAACAAAAACTTGCTCCTTTTATACTCCCTATAGAAATATGCAGTGTGTTCTGAAATAAATTATCTTGTAATAAAACATCTTGGTTATATAATCCTGAGGCAGCTAAAATATCATTCTGATTATTATTATTATTTGGATAATGGATTAAACTATTTAAGTAGTTATAGGCATTGCATTTTATTTTCATTCAACTCATAATTTTTCATGTCTACTCTGAACTGAGCTCTCTAGCTTTTTGCTGGGGTTGATAACTTCCACCTGCTACTTTCTTTTTTCAAATATTCTTCTGCTGTGTTTCTTTATTATACATTTGAAACATTTCATACATTCTAAAGAGTGTATATGATGAATATTATTTAAAGGATGATAAAAAGAACAGCTTTATCCATACCACTTAGCTTAGGATATAAAACATTACCACCACCTTTCCAATAACATACCATTTTCTTTCAGGTTCCTCCTACATGTGTGCTTGAAAAGGGTTTATCTTCTCCAGGTTCAGAGATCTAGTAGTCTTTTTTTGCACAAGATTGTTAATTGTGTTGCTCAAATCCTTTGTATCCTTTCTAAGTTTTTGTTTGCTGATCTGTGTATATTTTATGTTTGACCTGTGAGAGGTATGTCTATATCTACATTGGTAGATATGCATAGCTACATATGGTAAACTTTCCAGTATTATTGCTAATGCTTTCAGTTTGTGGTTTATATATTATATAGCTCTGCTTTTTTGACTTCTTAGACATTTATTATCATTATATCTTTCTAATGAATTAAAATCTTATCATTTTTATCGTGACATGACTTCCAACATATCCGAAACACTTTTTTTTTTAATTTTGTTACTAAGATTTTTTTGTTTGTTTAATATTACTAGAGTTCTACTTTGGCAATTTTGCTGGCTAAATTATTATGTGTGTTTTTAGTACCAACTTTTCTATGTTCTATGGGCTTAGTTATGTTTCTGGTAACAGAATAGAATTCCGTATTGTTGATGTTTTCTTTTAATATAGTCTGACAATCTTTTTTAAACTAGTGAATCTAATTAAATCTCCAAAAGATAACAGAGATGTAATATTCAAAGAATAATTGCTCTCTTTCAAAATCAATTAATGACAACACTTTCCAATATAGAAAGTTTTCTCACAAAAAATCTGCCGCGGAATAAACCACAAATAAGTCCCTAACTAGCTACATTATAATGACACAAAATAACATACAACCAATTATTCGTCCTGGAATGGGAAAAAAAAAAGAAATTAGAAGCCAGATTTAAAATCATCTAATTTTAGGGATGATAGCCTTCTTTTTGCAAAACACAGAAACAGAGGGGTGGTTTTGTTTTTTTAGTTTTGGGTTTTTTGTTTGGTTGGTTTTTGGTTTTGGGGTTTTTTTTGGCATAGAAGCTGAATGATGGGAAGATACTTCATCTCAATCTTAAAATTCTGCTTCAAACAAATATGATCTAAATACAAGTTGCTTGTTTTCTGGACATGAACATGTTTCACTGAAGGAAACTTGTTTTGGGTGGGAATAAAACTATTATCATTGTAGGTGAAAATAATACTTAAAACATTAATTTGAGGTAAGAATTAAATCATGACCCTGTTGATCTTTAACTAGAATTTTGAGTTGTTGTTGAGTTGTTGGTCTTTAACTATAATTATAAGTTACTTAATCTTATGTGCCACACCTTTTCCTCATTTGTAGAGTGAGATCTAATAAATAGAACATATTCAACAGATAGCTATGGATATTAAATAATTTAACTGAATAAAATTAGGAAAGTACCTGACATTTTGAAAATAAGCTAATTTTCTTGATAATGGAGTTCAAGAAAATGATTCCTCTGATTTTTTTCAATAATTTGATTACTATATTTAACTGTTTCTGAGATTCATAATTAGTTTCATTATTTATCATCTCAGACATTACGGTATGTCTTTGAATTCATATCCTCTTATATTTTATGAAGTGCAGTAATCTAATTTTATTTAATTTATTTTTAAAATTATTTTTTAAAAGATTTTATTTATTTATTCATGTGAGACCAGAGACACAGACAGAGGAGAAGCAGGCTCCATGCAGGAATCCTGATGAGGGACTTGATCCCGGGACTCCAGAATCACACTGGGCTGGAGGCAGACACCAACTGCTGAGCCACCCAGGGATCCCATAATTTTTTTTTTATTATTAAACCATAGTTAACATACAATGTCACATTACTTTCAGGTGTACAACATAGTGATTTGACAATTCCATATGATTCAGCTTACCATGATAAATCATCACCTGCCACCAAGCAATGTTATTAAAATATTGACTATATTCCCTATGCTGTACTTTTCATCCCCATTACTCATATATTTTGTAACTGGAAGTTTGTACCTCATAATCCTCTTCCCCTACTTTGTCTGTCTCCTTCCACCTCACTCTCCTCTGGCAAGCACCAGTTCATTCTCTATATTTAAGAAGCTTTTTTGCTTGTTCATTTGTTTGTTTTTTTTTTTTTAGATTCTATGTGTAAATGAATTATATGTTATTTGTCTTTCTTTAACTTATATCAACTTAGCATGGTACCCTCTAGGTCCATCCATGTCACAAATTGCAAGATTTCACTCATTTTTATGGCTGAGTTATATTCCATTGCATATTTATACCACATCTTTATTATCCATTCATATGACAAAATCTGAAAGTAGTCAATTTTAGGTGTTTCACCTCCTTTTATTGAAAAAATAAATCTATAAAAAAATCTTTGCTTATCAGAAAGATACTGTGTAAAACAAGTACTTCTAGTTGTTTATAATAAAGTTGTGGGAAGTATATTTCATATAACTTTTATGATGAATTCAATATGATTGCAAATACATGTACTGAGTAAATAATGTATCAAGTCAGAGCACATACTTTTAAGTGAAAAAAAAAGTACTCTACTCATTTAAATGTTAGAGCACAAAAATAAAAATAGTTTCCAAAGTCTGTATTCCATAGTTAAAATTTGCAATTATTTATCTAAGATTAGCTAATGTCAAGGCATAGATGCTATTTTAAAATTTTTAACTACTTTATTGAGGTACAGTTGACATGTAAAAAGCTGTACATATTTAATTTATACAACTTGATGAGTTTAAAGTTAAGTATACCCTTATAAAATTGTCACCTCAAAAAAGGACATAAGCCTACCCATTACCTACCTGCCAAAGTTTCCTTCCACTTCTTTTATGATTGGTACCAGTGTTGGTCTTATCTTGTTTTATGGTGGTAAGAGCACTTATGAGAAAATTTACCCTCTTAGCAAATTTTAAATATACAATACAGTATTATTATCTATAAGTATTATGCTGTACAGTAGATCTGCAGGACTTACCTATCTTGCATAATTGAAATTTTACACCATCTGGCCAATATCTGCTCATTTCCCCCTCCCCCAGCCCTTGGCAGTCACCATTCTACTCTCAGCTTCTAGGAGTTTGACTACTTTAGGTTCCACATATAAGAGATATCATACAATATTTGTGTTTCTGTGTTTGGCTTATTTTACTGAGCATAATTTCTTCCAGGTACATTCATATTGCTGCAAATGTCAGAATTTCCTTTTTTAAAAGACTGAATATTATTATATTGTATGCATTACCACATTTTCTTTATGCATTCATCTGTTGATGGGTATTTAGGTTGTTTCCATGTCTTGGCTATTATAGGTAATGCTGTGGTAAATGTAGGAGTACAGGTATCTTTTCAAAATCCTGATTTCAATTCCTTTGGATAAATATCCAGAAGAGGATCGCTGGGTCATATTATAGTTCTATTTTTAATTTTTTTGGGAACCTCCACGCTGTTTTCCATAATGTCTAGTTGACCACTTTTAATAATCCTTTAATAAACTAATATATTAAGATAGTTAAATATTATAATAATTACAAAGCAATTCTAATATAAAACAATGAAATAAATTGAACTTACAGAACATATGTGCAAAAATACTGCATTTACATAAAGTAAATGTTTAAGAGCTGTAAAGCCAAGCTTTCCCGGAATTTCTAAAGATACATAATTGAAAAGACCAGCACAATTTGTCAAGCATCCATTCTTTTATTGGAAAACTGAATGGAATAGAAATGAAATATAAGTGCTTTTTATTTACTTCAAATAACTCTTACAAATAATATTTAGTAAAGATATTTGATATACAAATGCTTTATGAGATTAACACCACACATCTGCTGCATCTATTTTTCTTTTTAAGATGCAGTTACCTAAAAGAAGGTTATGATGAACAAAACACTAAATAAATATAAGTTAAAACGAAACAGGGTTAGCGAGATGGCTCAGTCAGTTAAATATCAGACTGTTGGTTTCAGCTCAGGTGATGATCTCATGAGTCAGTGGGGAAGTCTACTTGAATATTCTCTCCTTCTGACAGTCTCCCCACTCTCACACACACTCACACACTCTCTCTCGCTGGCTCTTTAACTCTCTCTCTCATAAATGAATAAATAAATAAATAAATAAATAAATAAATAAATAAATAAATAAACAAAATATTTTTTAAAAAAGGAAACAAATTTTGCTTTTTAAGAATGTATATGTAAAGCTTATATATATAGTAAATATCTTCTTTTTCCTTGAATAATGTAGCTTTTCTTTTTAAAAAAATTTAATTATAAATCGAATTATCCATCTATATATAGTTTCCAATGTTCAATTATTCCTCAACTAATTTTCAAAAGGAATTAAACTCAATAAATTATTTTCTAATGTCATTTTTATTTTATCATTTTTATTAATTTAATATTTAAGAATAGACACTATATACATACACAATAAACATTTCATATATAGGATGAAATATGTGAAAGTTGCATACGTTTTTTTACACTCACTATTATTTTCCCAACGTTAGCTTCATTTCACATATAAATAGAATACTCTGGGATGCCTGGGTGGCTCAGCAGTTGAGCATCTGCCTTCAGCTCAGGGCGTGATCCTGGAGTCCCTGGATTGAATTCCACATTGGACTTCCTGAATGGAACCTGCCTCTCCTTCTGACTATGTCTCTGCCTCTCCCCTTCTCTCTCGCTCTCTGTGTGTCTCTAATGAATAAATAAATAAAATCTAAATATAAATAAATAAATAGAATACTCATAACTTTTAGGCTATTTCACATATTTTTACTAATAGAGCAATAATCCAAAATCTTATTTCTATTTACTCAGTATTTGCTTTAAAATACTAACTTAAGGTTAGTATTAAAGGTAAAATTTGTTTTATGTATATGTCATAGTTTCCCTAATTTGCTTAATTATTTAAAAAAAATCTCATTCTTAAAAATGTTGTTAGACTTATAATGAAAGATAAATAACATTTTGAGTGTGTATAAAATGTTGCTATAAAATATTGCTGCTAGAGAAAAAAATGTATCATTCATTATTATATAAACTCCCAAATATATATCATCCAAAAAATAATATTTATTATATACCTAAGGTAGACCCTCACAATTTACTCTCTGTTACTCCTTACCTTCAAGACATAAATTTTAAACTATAAGCTGTGTTTCAAATGTTAAACTCCTATGTTGAGTATTTTAAATGAAATTTTAATTTCTATATGTATAACTATTTTAAATTTAAATTTTGTTTTTGAATTTCTCAGAATGTCATAAATAATTAATTTGTGCAATTAAAGCTTTTATGATGCTTAAAGAAAACCACCTTGACCTCCCAAAATAAAAAATACTTTTTATGTTTTCACAGTGGGAAAGAAGTAGTAGTAATTTACAGTAAATATAGTAAATAGCTCTTTCAAAAAGTTTTTCCAGATTGAGATGTACGAATGTCACTGATGAGAATTGTTCATACTAAGGCCAATACATCCTACTGGAATTTTTTTCCCAAATGGCACAAGACCTAGCAAGCTTTACAGAATGAAGTAGAAAAGCATCGATTGACAATTATGTATCATTACTCTGGAGTATAATTAAATTCCACTTGAATGATTTGAGCACCAGATAGCCACCATTTGTTACAATATTGTATTTGTCACTTACTGCATAGGACAGAAACAATATAAACTTTTCTTTATGGGATTTATGGGGAAGTACTGGGGAGTATTTGAGGAAACACCAGAGACAAACTTGAAATGGCAGGATTTTAGAGGTTTAGTGGGACTAACTCTCAAGGCAAGACATTTCAAGTAGTTCCTATAATAGAGCTTTAGGGAGAGCCAATCTAGAAAATTGGGCAAGTTCCAGGAACACTATTATAAAATTTTAAGATTTCTTGTGGCTTCTTCTTGTGTGTCTTTGTAGAATTTGTTTTCCTTGGTTACAACTAGTTTAAAAAGTTAGAAACCTTTTAAATAGCTGTGACTAATTTCTGGGGATTAGTAGACAATGGAAGGAGTATATTAATATACCCCTATTTTTTTTTCTCATAGCGAATTCTTTTTTTTTCTTTTTAAAGATTTATTTATTTATTTATATTTTATAATAAATTTATTTTTTATTGGTGTTCAATTTACCAACATACAGAATAACACCCAGCGCTCATCCCGTCAAGTGCCCCCCTCAGTGCCTGTCACCCACTCACCACCACCCCTAGTTCGTTTCCCAAAGTTAGGAGTCTTTATGTTCTGTACCCCTATTTAAAGAAAGAAACTGGGACAAAACACAAGATTCTTAGATTGGGAAAAAAATGGGTGAAAAGAGAGATTGTTTATGTAAAAAAATTCCTACGAAGAGTTTATAAGGAAAAAATCATTGAATTCTAAAGGTTAAATAATGTTTTCTATAGCTTTGACATTTTTCTATAGCTGTCCTTGATGTATCCACGCCTGTATTTATTCTCAGCTTATTGCAAAGTCAAATGGATCCTTTTGTGATTTTCATTATAAAATATTATATCTTAGTTTGGTCACATGTGTGCCATATGTAACCCCTTCCTTAAAGAAGGTAATGGCAGGGTGGAAATAAGATACTATGTTGCTTGTAGGTATGTGGTTGGTGTACCTTGAGCAATGAGGCAAAATGCAACTTTTATTTCCTAGGATTATGTTTCTCATTCTATACCCAACTTAATATTCCTTCCAATCAATTTCTAGTCTCTTCACTTTGGTTATGATCAATTTTCATTTTACTTGTTATTATAACCTCACTTGTTCACTTATTGTTATAATATATAATCAATATATATTGTCATATATAATCATTATAATGATTGATTTGTCTGTTTTGTCTTAGTTGTTGAGGGATGAAGTTATTATACTTTGGATGATTACTCTTCATCACACTAAGAGTAGTTTTAATAATTTGCTGTTCAAGCTATGTGCTATTAAGAAACAAAGAAATTCTTTATCTGTGACCTCAATAAATTTGAGTGTGTGTGTGTGTGTGTGTGTGTGTGTTTACAACTTAAGAGTACTTTCTATACTGTCAGATACTTGTTTGATTCTCTGAAAGCATTTTTGAAAATAAAAAAAATTCTATCTGCTAAGTTTATATAATTTATTTAAGTCTTTCTATTCTGCTTAAAAAAAGAAAAAAGTTTTGGAGTTCTTGTAGACTATAATTTCACTTTATAACATTACTATTAGAAAAAAAGGGAATTGAAAGAGATCTTGAATTAAAATAGGTTCTGAAAATGCTACACTCAAACATTGTTGCATGTACCACAAAATAGGAGAAACTAGTTCAAAGCTTTGTGTTTTGCTATAGAAAAGTGTATCTCAATTGCAGTGTCTTAAAATGTAAAAAAAATAAAATAAAACAAAAAAAAAGGAAAAAACTGTGTGTGGAGGGATATAGTTCAACTATGTTTTAAAATCTCAGAACAAAATAATAAAATTTCACAAAAAACAAAAAGAACTGTTTTCTATGTTAGAAAAAAAGAACATAGAAAGATCAAATATCTTACTAGGGTATCTAGCTCATTCAAACTTAAAAAGTGGTCATATAATAATTACTTTGAAAACCCTTGTTCAATAAACGCATCACAAAAAAAATGTCAAATATATGGCATTTCCATTTGCGAGGGTATTATTGAAGTTGTTTTGCTATTCAAATGCAAGTAAAAGAATAAGCGTTTAGGGCAATAATGCAGTTTAACATCATTAACATTATCAAGCAGTTTTTAAGTGGTACTATTAGTGATAGTAATGGCTCAGGTGGGTGGATAGCTATGTAAAAATAAAAGTATTATTTCCTATGGTTAGGAAAAAGAAAAAAGGTAGGAAGTATCCCTTGTGTGTGTGTATATATATATGTCTATATATGTGTGTGTATATCTATAAAATAATGTATATATATAGAAGTTAGCAGGCAAGTGCATATGTGTGTATTTACACACATATGTAAATTTACAATATGTTTTTTTCTTACTAACTTCATTAAGTACTAATATTCCACACTTTTTTATGCACTTTGCAACAGTGATATATCATTGGCATCTCTCTAAAAGACTTCAAGCAGCTAAATAGGAATCTCATATCTGTCCATTCTGTTATGTGTGTGCCTTGTAAGTATGTGTGCATATGTGTATGTGGATGTGTAGTTATGTAGAAAATTTCTAGCCACAGGGTTGCGTGGGTGGCTCAATGGTTGAGTGTCTGCCTTTGGCTCAGGTCGTGATTCCGGGATTCTGGGATCGAGTCCTGCATCAGGCTCCCTATAGGGCACCTGCTTCTCCCTCTGCCTATGTCTCTGCTTGTCTCTGAGTCTCTCATGAATAAATAAATGAAATCTTTAAAAAAAGAAAAGAGAAGAAAATTTCTAGCCACTGACAACAAAACTGTATCTGTATCCAAATCATTCATTCAAACATTGTGGCTGAATTGATATTCTTATTAAGTCAGCTAAAATAATAACCTTTGAGAACTAAATTGAAATATTTAAACTATTGATATTAAATGTAAGCTGCATACTTATAAGCAACTGTTCTGGGGAACAGAAATTATTGGATTTTCAATATTTGTAATTTTTGCCAGATTTTTCATAACTTTAACATAGTTTTAGTGTATTCACTGGGGTTGGATAATTTAACTGAAAGAGGAATGAAATAACGACATTATAGTAATCAGTAAAATGAAATGTTAAAACGAAAAATTTTAACTACAAAGCAATAGGTAAAAAAGCAACCATAGTAAAAAAAATTATCTTTTTTACTAATAATACTCTGTGCAAAGCATTATTCTTAGTGTTCTACAGATTTTTAACTCACATCTTCAAAGCAATCTAGTTCATAGGTGCTTCTAGTAACATTTTACAGAAGAAACAGTAGATATGCACCACAGTTAAATAACTTATCCAAGGTCATATCACCAAAAGGTAGCAAAATTGTTCTTTGAATTCTGGAAGTCTGGCTTCAGTCTTAACACCTACTAACTACATTACAATACTTCTCCATATTGACTTTTGATATTGAGTTTTTCCACTGATCATTATACTTGTAGATTTTTTTCTCTCTCTGTTTTACTTGAACAATTTTTTTGTAATTTGTCCTCACTGGAACATGTGACTAGCAAATGGAAATTTAAGAAAGGAATCAATTTATAATTTGTTCCTTTGCCAAATTCATCTAATACCTTCTTATTTTTTAACATTTTATAGTGAAGCTTAAATTAAAAATTAGCCATTAAATTCACTTATGATGAGCATTAGATTTTGATAAACCATACAAATGCACACATATATGCATATGTTGGTATATTTAATAATACCCATAAAATGATTTTTCCAAGCTCTAAATATTTGTCTTCATGTAGTTAGTCTATAATATAATATGAGAAATAAGGAAACCTTTTCAGAAACATATTTTATCTCCCTCAAGTCTACTTTTTTTTATTATTTGTGGAAAAAACACAAAGTCCAAAGTTTGAAATGGAAATGAGTAAATTTTTAGCTTAACACCCAAAACTTCTTCTTTTCCTTTATGTGGACTTACAATTTTTATGTAGAGATTTGAATTTTCGTCTTAGAAAAGAAATTTAAAACTATTTTAACTAATCAAGAATATGTAACACGTATATGTGTGTATTCTCAGTCTTATAGCAGCTGCAAACTATTTAACTTCTTTTAAGACTATAGATAGGACATATAAGTGAGATTTAGCTCCAAAAAGCATGTTTCTGCTAGTCTTTTAAAAAATTATTCAAAAGTCAGTGGTACCTCTTTATGCTCACTTTAAAATTTTTATCTAATTACAGTAAACAGACAAATACAGAGTACTATATATTAATGTTTAGCTATAAATATTAGCAATAATACAGAAACATTTCAAATTTACTTGAAATCTGGCAATTACTTGTGGTCATAGAGTACAACAATATTTAAGAGGTGGTTCTCTATACAGATTAGATTAGATTCTCTATATAGATTAGCCATGGTTGAGATTCAAAGGAATTGGGATTCTGTCAATAAAATATATTGATGAAATTCCTAGCAATCAAAGTACAATTTTATATGATTAGGGCTAGAACACAGGAATAGCGGAACAAGATCTCTAGGCAGTTGTATGCAAATAATTTACCTTTGTATGCAATAATTTCAATGTATTATAAAATATGACAAAAGCATCTTACAAATAAAAGATGAATTGTAGCTATTAGAATGCTGAAGAGAATTGTGATGAAAATGATCAGATCAAATTTTATGGAGAAGGTGGCATTTGAACCAGGTCTTCAATGATTTAAGGGAATGCCACCAGCGAACAGTCCAGGCAAAAGGAATCGTTAGCAAAATTCTGAGATGGAAAGGTACAATATTTATCTGGTGTGGCTTGTTCCTATATTTGTGTATAAAAAATGAAAGGGAGACTGAAATGCTATTTTGGTATTATTTAAACAGCAAATGTAGAATATCAGTGGACACATAAAAGAGTTTAGGCTTTACTCTAAAATAAATGAAGAATCATTGGATGTTTGCATGTTTTGTTTTGTTGTGCTTTAAGCAGGAAATTGGCCAAAATTCTTTATTTGAAAAGCAGCAGTGCAGGATATATGGGAAGAGTTGAGGCAGGAGACAAGCCCTTAGAAACATGGCTCAGGGAATTGTGGCAATAAATCAGAAGACTTTAATAAGACCTGAATTAGCCTTCTGTCAGTGGGACTAGACAGGAGAGGATGGATATAGAAGACATCTGACAAATAAAAATTTACCACTTTAGAAGGAGGATAAAAAACAAAAGAAGAAAAAGGATAATGGAGGTGAGTATCTCAAAGGAAGAGAAGAAACATTTTTAAATTATTCTAAAAATTGAACTAGGGTCATTTTAAAGGTTGTTGATGCCATTTAAGAGAGAAAAAACAGCATGTATTTTGGGGACATGGTTGGGGAGTAGTAAGCAAGATAGCAAACCACAAAATAGTAAATATTACTCTTTAAAGAATAAAAAGGCAGTAAAATAATGTTGAGAAAAACTTAGGTCAGTTCCATGAGGATGCTGAATATTGATCTGATTATTAAAGAAAGGTTAAAGGAGAGATGAGAAAGGCCTCCCTATGGAAACTGCAATAGGGAAGGAGGGTAACGATGAATGATTTTGAAGTCTTGTGGGAAAGCATTAAAAGTCACGATTGAAATTAGCTAACGCAAGCAGTGTCTTTATATTTAGCTTTGCTCTTACAGACAGACCTACTGTAAGAGTGGTGTAGCTTTGCCAGGAGAAATTTTCAAAGAAGGCTGTAGTACTGATGCAGGAAGTATATACGACATGAAATTATATCCTAAAATGGAGTGTATCTGGGAAGCTGGGAAGCATGAAGTACTACTTCACTGAAGTGGTGGGTCTTACATCAGAGTGGCCACAATAAAAACTGGAAAGAAGAGATAAACCTGAAATATTTGATGGACATATTTTTGAACTTAGTGAGTTGACTCTATGGAACAAAGACAGGGGACTCACAAGTTAAGTTTACATTATGAAGCTAGGAAGTGAGGTAGAAAGTAGTCCACTGACACAATAGGACTGACACAACAAAGGAACACAATTTGAGAATATTTTGATTTTAAGCAAGGACACTTTGTACAATATAAAGCCTTCTAAAAGAAACATTTACCTAATTTTAGAAACGTATTTATAAATTAACAAGAGAGGAAAATCAATGAGAAAGGTTTAGAAATGCATCTGACAACTTTCTTCCTATTATTTATGAACAATGTGAAAAGTTTTACTTTGAATATATATATTTTTAAAGATTTTATTTATTCATGAGAGACACACACACAGAAAGAGAGAGAGAGAGAGAGAGAAAGGCAGAGACATAGGCAGAGGAAGAAGCAGGCTCCATGCAGAAACCCCAATGGGGGACTCGAACCTGGGACTCCAGGATCATGTCTTGGGCGGAAGGCAGACGCTCAACCACTGAGCCACCCAGGTGTCCCTTGACTACATTTTAAATGTATATGTTGTGATAGGTATTTTACATTCCCTCTAACCTTCTCAATAATTGTAAATTGGTTATATAATTATGTTAAAAATAAGAAAAATGAGATGCTGTAAGTATTGAGTGGTTTATTTAAAACCATACAATGAGTGGGTGACACTGAAACAGAACGGAGCATTCTGTCTCTACATCCGGATTGTTCCCTTGCATATTGCCACAATCTCTTGATTTTCCCAAAGTACCACATAGAGTACTTATTTATAACAGATTTTGATGGAGAGTTGTTATTTCAAAGGAGTCTCTACTACAATACTACATAACAATAAAAACAAGTAAAATTCAGTACTGCACATCCAACTGTACAAAGTCCTTTAGCTACCTCCCTATCTGAAATTAACTTCTGGCTGACATTTTTCTGCAAGTCCCTAATGGATTACAATATCACTGAGACTTTTCCTCCATTCCCCTGCTTCTTTCCCACTTCACCTCCCTTCTCAGTTTCCTTTGCCTTCTTATCCCCCACTACCTCCTTCATCTTTTTCTCCTCCTCTTCTGTTTTTTTTTTTTTCTCCTTCCTCCTTTCAGTTGCTTAGGTTCACTGGAGACTGCCAATTTGAGGTGATCTGTTATAAAGGACAACTTAAGCAACTCTTTGTTTAGCTATTTCCTCTTGCCTTCCAATTTGCTTCCACTCGCAGGCTGACGTTGTTGCCCAGGTGTACTTCCATTACTTCAGAGAATAAAGACTATTTTTTTTATAAGCAGAAGCATCAGCCTCTGGGATTATGTACTTCTGATTTACCTACATATATGTCATCTTGGGATAAGTAACTGCAATACAATATACTAATACTCTTGCCTTTTGACAATATATTAATACAAAATAATAACTCTCATGTTGACAACCTCCTCATTTAGCAATACATATTCATAAACACTGAATATATTGATGCCTTTCCTATTAGGCAATATATCATCTGCTATAAGACAGTCTGTTTGGCTGATCTATTTGACTGCATTTTTCTCAAGCTTAGATGACCAACATACTATGATACATTGTTCACTAAACCACTGACATAACAATGTAATTTGGCCAGATCGTTAGTAATTATAGCAACTCCAAGAATGACAGCCTGCTATATTTGAAATTAGGTTTTAAGTCTAAAGTAAATATTTATGTGGTCATATTTATTTGTTCTCAGGGTTTTTTTTAAATAAATTTCTTTAAAAATGTGTGTGTGTGTGTGTGTGTATAGAGTAGAGGTAGAGAGAAAAAATTATATATATATATAAGTAGTAAACCAGGAGTATTTCATTATAACCATTTAAAACATTTGTAACTACATATATACTAATATGAAAATTTAAGACAAGTCTATTTTTATTTATATTAAAGTCCTTAGGGAAGTAAGTGCTGCCTGAAATATGTAATCTATGAAGAGTATCAATTCCACTTAAATTAAAAATTTAATTCCTAAAAGTAATTTTATCATAAATGTGTGTAAATGAGACACACAAAAAGAAAGCATAAATATATATATATATATAAATAATCTGAAATGATGTTGCTTTTTCTTTCCAATTTGTTGCTATTTATTGTTATCATTAGAATTTACTGCAGCATAGTTTTCCAAATTGAGATTTCTGACTGTAAGCATCCAGAGACATGAAGAATTTCTTTTTCTATAATTTAAATTTCTTAAAGGAAAAGCAATTAGTTTTTGGAAATAAAGAAATCATATTAATATTGAGATCCATGGTCTTGGAAGTCCATAAACTATGCTTAAATCATAGTATAAATATTTATTCACTGAGCATGACCAGAAATATAGCGAAGAGCTTGGTTTTATGGTGATACAACAATTTCTAATAAAAGTTGTATGGCACATTGTGAAAGTGGCATTCTATCATAAACTGAGTAGAGGGAATCTGATTCTAAGTTTATTTCCTATGGCCAATGAAATGGCCTTTCAGAATGCTTTATGAAACTACAAATCATTTTAGCTGCTCCCTGGCTGAGAAACTTAAATTAAATTGAAAAGAACCTCCAAGACAAATCAAGAGTCTTTTGAAACTGAGTTAACCCTATCAACATAACCATCACTCTTACATGATTACAACTAATTTAGAGGTCCACAGGGGTTTCTTTACTATTTTTAAAAAGTATAAGCCAATATCATATATTTTTTAAAGATGTTATTTATTATTCATGAAAGACACAGAGAGAAAGAGACAGAGACACAGGCAGAGAGAAAAGTAGGCTTCTCACCGGGAGCCTGATGTGGGACTCGATCCGGAACCCCAGAATCATGCCCTGAGCTGAAGGCAAATACTCAACCGCTGAGCCACTCAGGTGTCCCCAAAATCATAATTTTAATGCAAATTACTATTCATTGTATTTTTAGTCATATACTTATCAGTGTTTTTCAAATTTGAATGTTTTCTGTGCCCTTTTTAAAGAAAAACAATTATGAATCACAATGACAATTTAAATCATTTTTATATTACAACAAAAAATTGTTAATATAAAACTATATATAAACTCGTTATATATCATAATATATAGTCACATAGTTATAAATAGTAACTGTTACCCAATAGTTAGTACCAAAATAAACTATTTTAAAGTGATAGATGATGTTGTTGCTTAAATTAAATGTTACCCACAATATCAGCAATTGAATAGTGTGAATATGGTACTATCTGCTATGCAAAGATTCATTTGAGTTCAGGTTGCTCAGACTTTCTCTTGACATTCATTACTCCTTCATTGGTATATCCTGTTGGTCTTTACTTGGTGTTATCCCATCACTTATTAATTATTCCTATGTTCTTTCTCATTAACTACAGAATCAAATAAGTATTACTTCTTTTTACAAATTACATTAAAATCGAGGACCAAATTAGGCATTAATATCACCTGTACTAGGTTATAAGGTGTAAGATTAAACAAAACCACAAAATCTGCTTGGATTTAAGAACTGACATAAATGACAACTTGATTTCAGGTTAAACTTATTTTTATTTTGTTTTACTTCCAAACAAACAAAAAAAAAGTGAATGGATTTATACAAGTCAATAACATAGGTGTAGAGATACAGCTTCCTATTTATTCATGGTCGTGTACAGACATTTCCAATGGGCAACAAAACTGTAATGGAATAAGGAAATGTCCAAGTCAAAGGTCAATTTGAGTTTTTGGGTTTTCTGAATTTTATAAAGCAGTCAACCAATAGGAAGAGACTACATCAAGAATCAAGAACCTAAGATTTCCAGATAATAGTCACATTATCTGAGGATAATGAGGAAATTCTTGATTTGTAATTGTCAGGTCTATACCATAAACCCCGCTGCAGGCCATTGATGGCCTTCGGTGTTTCTCTATATCAACAGCCTACAAAGGAAGTTGTATGCATCCTATTAGAATACCAAGAGAAAAACATCAGTGTTTCAACTCAGGTTTTTATCTTACCTTTATAATAATTACAAACTGTAACATATCTGTTTAAGTCTATATAAAATCAAAAAAGTTAGTGAACATAGTTCCATTTGATCTGAAACATGCATGATACTTTTTAAGAAATTATTAAAATAAAATGCAAAATTGTGTATTATGTAAGTGTAACAGAGAATTTATATGATCACTACTATACACCCAAGGACTCCAGTTTGAAAAATACTGCTCCAGATAAATCCAGTAAATCACAAAGAAAATGATTCAATTCAACAACTTTCTGTAAGATATTCCTTTTTTATTTAGTACAAATCATATGTAAGTGTGTGACTTCAGTGATTTCTTGCCTCACAGTAGATATAAGAGGTTCTGTTTCTTTGTCTAGTTCTATGATTCTTATCTTGGGAGTGAACCTGCCATGTCTTATCTTTTTATAACATTTAATATGTTTTAAATAGATCATGCTTTCAATATTATAAATATTTATTTATTTTTAAATGTTATAAAATGTTTAAACTTAATAATTTTTGTTTTTTTTTTCCTTTTAAGAAACTCATAGTGACTTATTACCATTCAAAGAAATTCAGTGGGTAACATATATAGAGATTGAGTACATAAAAGATTCTTTACTAAGAGCCAATATGTTAAGATCCATTATTGTTTCTATATCTGAGATAATGAAATTAGGAAACATCAGATATTAAATAGATATCCCCGCAGTGTAAGAAGTAGCAATATCACTGTCAAACTGAGTAGTTATGGGAGGCTAAAAAACCGGCATGTTGTTAATTAAGGAAATCAGAAGTTCAGAGACAGTTTTGGGAGGACCACATTATCCCGATTCATATTTCTTCACTCTCTTCCTCAGACTACTTTACTTTCCCTCACAGAATAAGTACATACTAGGACAGTAGTTATTATAACAATAGTTTTGATAAATAGTACACGTGGTTTTGCATTTTTGGAAAAATTTTTATTTCCTTGAGCACTATTTTGTATGTGACTGTGTTCATTATTTAAGTGTCAAAGCTATCCAAGCATATTGTAAAGTAGTCTGGGAGTGCGGAGGATGGAATTTAATGGTTGATTAAAATTTCCCAAAGGAGACCATGGAAGAGAAAAGGAGATAGAATTAGGGCTCAGACAATAATAAAATGTACTGAGTACTGAGACAATTATCTTATCATTTTTTCATCTTTGTTGAGATATAATTGGCATATAATACTATATAATTTTATTTTATTTTTTTAATAATAAATTTATTTTTATTGGTGTTCAATTCGCCAACATACAGAATAACACCCAGTGTTCATCCCGTCTAGTGCCCACCTCAGTGCCCGCCACCCAGTCACACCCACCCCTGCCCTCCTCCCCTTCCACCACCCCTAGTTCGTTTCCCAGAGTTAGGAGTCTTCCATGTTCTGTCTCCCTTCTGATATTTCCCACTTATTTTTTCTCCTTTCCCCTTTATTCCTTTTCACTATTATTTATATTCCCCAAATGAATGAGACCATATAATGTTTGTCCTTCTCCGATTGACTTATTTCACTCAGCATAATACCCTCCAGTTCCATCCACGTCGAAGCAAATGGTGGGTATTTGTCATTTCTAATGGCTGAGTTACTATATAATCTTAATATGTATAGCATATTGACACATTTATATATTGCAAAATGATTACATTACTCACATCAGCTTTTTAAAGATTTTATTTATTGGGACACCTGAGTGGCTCAGTCCATTAAGTGTCTGCCTTCAGCTCAGGTCATGATCTCAGAGTCCTGGGATCAAGCCCCACATAGGGCCCCCTGCTCAGTGGGTAACCTATTTCTCCTTCTTACTCTGTCCTTCCTCCATTATTCATGCTCTCTCTCTCTCTCTCTCTCTCAAATAAATAAATAAAATCTTTAAATTTTTATTTATTTATTTATTTACTTGAGAGAGAAAGAGAGAGAGCACACAGTGGGAAGAGCAGAGGGAAAGGGACACGCAGACTTTGTGCTGAATGTAGAGCCTGATGTGGGACTTGATCACACGACCCTGAGATCATGACCTGAACTGAAATCAAGACTCTTAATCAATGCTTAACCAACTGAGCCACCCCGACACCCTGACTCTCATCATTTTTGAAGGATAAGTCCATTCTATTTCAGTGCATTGAGTATATCATGTTTTCCTGAAATTCCACTGCTAATTCTTTACTAGTAATTAGCATATTCTTCAGTTACTATCCCAAATTTCTTTGTGAATCAGACAACAAAATTCTGTTTAAATTGCCTATTTTAGCTATTTCTGTTGGGTCACTGACACTGAGAGAAATGTGTTTTTCATTCAGTTTTCCCTTGAGTCAGTAAATGAATCTCCTATAATGTATGGTGAAGCCTCCTGGGGGTTCAGGACATATTACGCTGGCCACCCTGATTTTTCCACTGGGTTCTAGTATGAATAAATGACCTTATTTCTTTATATACACTTGTATATTGTTTAAGTAGTACAGGGACATTTTGACATAAAATGTTCTTTGTTTTCCTTTTAGTTTACACTACATTTACTACCAGCATTAATGTGAGGCTTTTCCTCAGGGCAATCACAACAAATTTTTCAAATATTATCATTATTTCTTAAATATCTTTCTCTAGGCAGGTATTTAATACTCAGGCTAATTGAGTTAGAATGAAATTGCTAATGCTGTGCAATGTTTATATCATTCACTATTTTGAATGAATAGGTGAATGAAATATTAGATTTATGTGCCTTCTATAGAGTTGGAAAAACTTTATAGGGGTAAAATGACATTTAAATCTGATTACCTGGGATCCCTGGGTGGCTCAGCGGTTTAGCGCCTGCCTTTGGCCCAGGGCGTGATCCTGTAGACCCGGGATGGAGTCCCTGATGGAACCTGCTTTTCCCTCTGCCTGTCTCTCTCTCTCTCTCTCTGTCTCTCATGAATAAATAAATAAATAAATAAATAAATAAATAAATAAATAAAATCTTTAAGAAAAAAAAGACCAGTTTCCATGTATAATTTACAGAAATATATACTTTATATTAACTGAGGTAAATAATATGTAGAGGCTCTAAAATTTGAACTACTCTTGGGAATATATTTAAAACTAAATAAAATCATAAAGCAAATAAGAATATAACAAAACTAAAAAATATAAATAATAACCTACTGTTGTCAGGAGCAAAGTAAACAAAGGAAGCCAATCAACAACTCCTGGTTCAGTAAAATGCTTTAAAAAAGAATTTTACCTATAAAAATTGTTTGAAATTATAAGTATATTCTTATTTAAGTAAGCTTAGAGATACTTAGAACAATTTTACTGCAATGCCTACAATCTAAATAAAATGCAATATGTCACTCTAAGAAATCCTTTTCCATTGATTAATCAGAGGATTTGTTTCTGGAATTGGATTCTCTGAATTGCAAACTCATAATATTTTTCTGTTCAATGCATGTACAACCTACTTATTTCTACAGTCATAGGAATTTAATGTAGTGTGGCATCTCACATTTTAGAATTGTGGCTAGTCACAGTCCTTTTGGGAGGAAACATGCAAATACAAACAATGAATCCTTTATGATTCTCACAAACTGTGCATGTCTCCTCCTAGTAGTAACTGCTAAGATTAATAGATTCAATAACCAAGCATGATTAAGATATTACAAACTATAATTCTATTCGATTTGTTATTGAAAATGAAAACAAAGTTTCCCATAAAATGACATCATTATTTCTTTGAAAACTAAAAGTATGCTGGGATGCCTGGGTGACTCAGCAGTTGAGTGTCTGCATTCAGCTCAGGTTGTTATCCGGGTCTGGGATCTGGTCCCACATTGAGCTTCTCACAGGGAGCCTGCTTCTCTGTTTGCTTGTGTCTCTGCCTCTCTCTGTGTGTCTCTCATGAATAAATAAAATCTTAAAAAAAAAAAGAAAAAGAAAACTAGAAGTATACTTCTAAAGCGTGGCTGTGACCATAGCCATAAATATCATAAATATCTCTGGGCAGCCTCTGAGTCATTTCATTCTATTAAAAATCAACTGAAGACTGGTGTGTGTGTGTGTGCGTATGTGTGTGTGTTACTACACTTTCAAAGCAACATATGCCAAATAAGCAGATATAATTTATGATAGATTAAGTAGACTCATACTGTTTATATACTTCTGGAAGGTCACTTTGCAATATTTGCAATTGATGCTTTCAGAGTAATTTCAGTAGTGGTGATGTATATTTACAAGTTTGAGGAATGTGATTGTCTAGGACACTGACATAGAACAGATCCAAAATATTATCATGAGGGTCTTTCCTGCACATGAAGAGTAAAACTTTAAGAATTCACTTCATTTGGGGAAGCCTGGGTGGCTCAGCAGCTGGGCAGCTACCTTCCACTCAGGTCGTGATCCCAGTATCTGGGATCAAGTTCCCTAATGGACTCCTCCGAGGAGCCTGCTTGTCCCTCTGCCTGTGTCTCTGCTCTCTCTCTCTCTCTCTCTCTCTCTCTCTCTCTCATGAATAAATAAATAGATCTTTAAGAAAAAAAAAAGAATTCACTTCATTGGTATTCTCATTGGAAGAAAATCTGAACTTTACAGGAGTTGGTAGGAATATGTAATATGAAAGCAAATTATTGAAAATAAGTAACTTCAAGAGGGATGGGAAAAAAAGCAATGATCTCGATAATCTGAAAAGTCAGATTTTGGTCCCAGCTTTGACAGAATTTAGGCAAAACCCTAAAATCACTGGATCTCAGTGTCTTAAACTGTAAAATAAGTGTAATGAAGTAGAGGTACTATGATGAGCTATAAAACCTCCAAGTCCACAATCTGATTAGTTTGTATTGATGTAACAAAAATAGCATTAAGCATATATTTTACATAACTTCAGTTTTAAACTTTCCTTTTCATTCCATCACCTTATATTTTTCTCTATTACCCTAACTCCAAAATCCATTTACCTCTCTGTCCTTATCACTCACATGTTCTCATTTCCCAACTAATTCACTATAGTCTTTTTTATTTTGTTTTTGTTTTAAGTAGGCTCCACGCCCAGTGTGGGGCTTGAACACATGACCCTAAGATCAAGAGTCATATGCTCTACTGATTGAGCCAGCCAGGCACCCTTAATTCACTATAGTTTTGTATACACTTTCAATTTCTGCCCATATCTCACAGAGCAAAACAACAGCCTTGTTAAAGTCTAACTGTCCAGTTAATCTACATAATGACTTGAGCTATTAAAATTCGTTGGAGGAAAACACAAGTACACACATTTTTAATCTATTACCTTTCAAAAAGCTTCTTAGTACAGCCTGATCATCTTTACCTAGGGCACAGTTCTACCAAATGGCTGATCTATGTGTAACCCCAAAGATATTCCTAGCAGGAGTAGTTTAAGATAATTGGTGACAACTTCCTCAAGAGAAGATACCTGAGGTCCTGACGTCTTACTGGTCTCCTTTTCCACTACCCCTTGCATATTTAGCCTTTTCCCAAGTTTCAAAAGAAAAAGCACACAGTCAGTTTTACCAGTGTGCTCCTGAAAGGGTATCATCTCTGAGTTGCAAAACAAAAGTCTCAACATATTGGTATTGATAGAGTACATTGCTCTAAAGATGAGGCAACAAATCCTATTTCAAGTCAAGTGGTTCCAATTACTACTTTCAATAAAAATAATTCAACATCCTCAATCATGGTGATGGTGGGGTGGGAGACACACAGTAACCATAAAGAGGCCCTTCCTTAATATTAAAAAACTCTATTTTCTACAATTTTCTTCCTACAACTTTGATTCCACTCAATTTACCATACAAAAAAATATTATCCTAATGTAATTTATGTATGGAAATCTTTTGTTGCTCATACTTTCACATAACTCTAGAAAAATGTAGTAACTTGAAATTCATACTGTGTTCTGTTTTCTTTTACTATGAAATTCTAAGTCTTAAAAAATACATCTGGATTGAACTAGGCATTATCATTAGTATGATTCTGATCAAAATGCAATGATCCTTGATAAGGAATTAATAAGCATAAAATATATGATTGAAATGATGTCTTTAGGAGTTGATTAAAAATATTTTTCAGAGTTTGTTTCCATGGATGAACTTGTCTTATTTTAGAAAGAGACTAGTTCAACACCAGTTCTCTTCTTATCCTTTTTGCTCTTATAAATGTAAATGCTAAAAGCCTTGTATATAATAGTAACTGGGAGTAGATGTTGTCTTTTAGCAATGAGTCAATTCTTCTAATTTCTTCTAAATTAGATGCACATGAGGGCATGCTCACACTCCACCCCCAACACACACATACATACACATGTAAATAAAGCCCACTTAGCTATCTTTTATTTTTTAAAAAGGTTATTTTTAAAGATCTATGAGATAAAAAGTTGACCAGGTTAGATGCTTTTAAAATTTTTTCAGGCAAGAAATGATAAAGCTCCTGTTCTATAACCGGTTGTATACCTAGTCATTAGAGGCTGCCCCTTAGTAAGCTACTAGAAATAACTCAAAACTACTTTTCCACATTTATCCGATAACTACTTTGCACAGTAAAATTTCACATAATGGCATTTAGTTTAATCTCAGACACTCAAAGAGGGTGGGAAAATAAAAATATTGTTAATTTTATTACAATTTAATGCTGCATTATTTTTCATAAGATGCTTTATTGGAAATTAGAGAGAAAGAGAGAAAGATATACAATAAGATAAAAGGACAGATACATAGATACATAGCCATCATTATCATGGAGCTGTAGATTTGGCTCAACATACCTGACATTAAACCTAAAAAAAGGAAGCATGATCTTTACTATCGAGCCTACCAGCCAAATCAGACTTATTTACTCTCAGAAAAAGCTTATCCCCATTAAACTAAAAGAATATGTGTTTTTAGTAACTACCCTGAAATAAATTAAGAATGTATTTTTATAAAATACGTTACAAGCAAATCAATCAAATTTAAAGTCAAACATCACTAGTATAATTATCTCTTTTTAAAATGTTATAAGATCATAAATAGATATGCTATTTTCATCTCTTATGCTTAAAATAA
Source organism: Nyctereutes procyonoides (assembly GCF_905146905.1). Lineage (NCBI taxonomy): Eukaryota > Metazoa > Chordata > Mammalia > Carnivora > Canidae > Nyctereutes > Nyctereutes procyonoides. Next base: position 3,905,426 of record NW_026575130.1, read on the forward strand.
TGCTAATAATGTATAACTAGAATATAATTTATGGAGCAAGGCAAGGAATATGCTAAAAGCTACAGATTTTTTTTTTCTTGGCAAAAGTGTGGCTTTCTATCTGGTGTTTGGCTTTGGGGAATAACTAATAACAGTGATATAAAAATCCAAAAATAATGTTATTAATTTCTATTAGTTATGTAAAAAATAAATATATATATACCACTAAAATATAATTAGTCTGACACCTAGCATATAATTTTATTTTAATAGGCTTTTAAAATATTAAATCTTTTACAAAATGAAAACAATAATTGACTCTAATTGGATGAGTTTGTGATATATCTGATAAAAGTAGTTTTTAATTATCTTATAGTAATATCTGAAACATAATCTTATGAATTTTCTCCCAGTGGATTTTATCTATTTTATTTTGTAAATTTTAAAAGTCTTGAAAAATATTCCAATTACATCTAAAAGAATGAACATCATTAAGTACTTAAGCTGTTAGAATGGGCTTTTTACTCCAGTTAAAGGTACATACTTGGGATCAATTTTCAGACAACGAGAGATATATTTATTCAAAAACATGAAAAAGAAGTCCCTTTTAGAAGTTAGTATTTCATGTCACTTTTCTCTTTGATTTGCTCTCGGTGGACTTTCCCTTAAGCGCAATGAATTATTTGACAAAAATTCAGAAATAAAATATATATTAAGCAACAGCTGTCATTACTCCTATCATCCCATGTTTCAAATTTCTTTTTTCTTGAAGACTTATTTACTTATTTATAGGAGAGAGAGGAGAGAGGGGGAGAGCAAGTGAGCATACAGGGAGGGTCAGAGAGAAGGAGAGATGCAGACTCTGCTAGATGTGGAGCCCAACATAGGGCTCAATCTCACTACTCTGAGATGATGACCTGAGCCAAAATCAAGAGTTGGTGGCTTCACCAACTGAGCCACCCAGGGGCCTTTCAGATATCTGAATGGAGAAATAATGTCTAAAATGTAAGCTTAACAGATTACTTTTTTAAAAAAAAAATTATTTATTTATGATAGTCACAGAGAGAGAGAGAGAGGGGCAGAGACATAGGCAGAGGGAGAAGCAGGCTCCATGCACCGGGAGCCCGACGTGGGATTCGATTCCGGGTCTCCAGGATCGCGCCCTGGGCCAAAGGCAGGCGCCAAACTGCTGCGCCACCCAGGGATCCCCTAGATTACTTTTAATACCAAATATATCTCTATATCTATCTAATCAGATACATTCATAAATACCAAGCAGGGAAATATAAGAAACTTAATGTGTTTATGATAAATCATTAATAATTAAAGGAGGCTATCATGAAATCAATATTATGAATTACCCCCTTTCTCCAACCCCACATATACCCAAGAGGTTTTTCACCTTGGGAAAATGTATGACAGAGGGACACAGTTGAGGTAAGGGGTATCGCTTTCTTTACTGAGTGGCAGAAGGACTACTATGAATGCAGGAAAACACTAAAGAGATTTATAGTTAAAAGAATATATGGAAGATAAAGATCTGGACAGTGATATCTAGAAATTGGTTTTTTTTAAATTTATTGCCATTTTATTTTTTTCAAATTTTTATTTGGAAATTTTATTTTATTAACTAGCTAGTTAATATATAGTGTAATATTGGTTTCAAGAGTAGAATTTAATGATTCATAACTTACATATAATGCCCAGTGGTCAACATAAGTGCCCTTCTTAATACCCATCCCCCATTTACCCCACCCCTTGCAATTTTCCCTCTATCAACCCTCAGTTTTCTGTAGTTGAGGTTTGCTTCCCTCTCTCTTCTTTCCCCCCTTCCCCTATGTTCATCAGTTTTGTTTCTTAAAACCCACATATAAGTGAAATCATATGGTGTTTGTCTTTCTCTGAATTACTTCACTTAGCATAATACACTCCAGTTCCATCTGTGACATTGCAAAAGGCAAGATTTCATTCTTTTTGATGGATGAGTAATATTCCATTATATTCTTCTTCTTCATGCATTCATCTGTTGATCGACATATGGGCTCTTCCATAGTTTTGCTATTGTGGACATTGCTGCTATAAACATTGAAGTGCATGTTCTCCTTCGAATAACTATTTTTGTATCCTTTCAGTAAATACATAATAGAGTAATTGCTGGGTCATAGGGTGGTTCTATTTTTAACTTCTTGAGAAACCTCCATACTGTTTTTCCAGAGGGGCTGCACCAGTTTGCATTCCCACCAACAGTGCATGAGGGTTCCGTTTTCTCTACATCATCAACATCCGTTATTTCCTGTGTTGTAAACTTTAGCCGTTCTGACAGGTGTGAGGTGGTATCTCATCATAGTTTTGAATTGTATTCCCTGATGATGAGTGATATTGAGCATCTTTTCATGTGTGTGTTGGCCATTTGGATATCTTCTGTGGAAAAATATCTATTCATGTCTTCTGATCATTTCTTAACTGGATTATTTGATTTTTGGCTGTTGCGTTTTGTAAGTTGTTTATAGATTTATCTGATATGTCATTTACAAATATCTTCTCCCATTCCATAGACTGCCTTCTAGTTTTGTTGATTATTTCCTTCACTGTGCAGAAGCTTTTTATCTTGATGAAGTCCCAATAGTTCATTTTTGCTTTATTTCCCTTGCCTCTAGAGATGTGTCTAGCAAGAAGTTGCTGCAGTCGAAGTCAAAGAGGTTGCTGCCTGTTTTCTTCTAGGATTTTGATGGTTTCCTGTCTCACATTTAGGTCTTACATCCGTTTTGAATTTGTTTTTGTGCATGGTATAAGAAAGTAGTCCAGTCTCATTCTTCTGTATGTTGCTGTCCAGTTTTCCCAACACCATTTGTTGAAGAGACTTTTTTCCATTGGATATTTTCCCCTGCTTTGTTGAAGATTAGTTGACCATATAGTTGTGGATGGGTTCTCTAGAAGTACATAATTCTTGTTTAAGAGATTTTTTGACAAAGTACTTAGGAGCAGGACAGTCGGGAGGGAGGATAGGGCAGGGTTGAGTATGGAAGAAAGGGATTTTAGCTAGAAACTATCTTCAGCCTATCTCCATGGAGGATCTCTGGCACAAGCTGTTTCAGAGTCATTTGTCTGGGGTGGGAATGGGAACTGGAGCCAGTTCTGCATAACTGCCTGGGCAGTAAAGCTCCCATTTTACCTAGGTTATAGGTGATTCTCCAAATAAGGGAACAGCTGTGGGCTATTAGTAGACAGTACTTCAGCAGTTGGGAGATAAAGTATCTTCTAGTAAAGATGATTTGGGCAAGGCACCAAGAGATTTCCTTCAACTATCCATAATCCCCAATGCTTTGCTATTTCGAGGATCAGTAGCCCTATGTGTAATTGATTGTTCAAAGGCTTTGCAATAAAAACTCTCCCTTCACTGTCTCATATCAATTTTTCCCTCTAAGTAAGACTCCTCACACCTTCACTCTTGCTATTCCACCTTATACTAAGTATACTAAGGTATCTCCAGTATACTAAGGTATCTCCACCTTAATCCAAACAAAATGAAACACAAAAGTACTGTAAACAGGGAAGGCAAATCCATATTAGGAGCAGATGTCACATGCAAAGATACCCCTTGCTCCCTCCAGAGGAAAGTGGTCTCAAGGGATGGTAGAAGATCAATTGTTCAATGTCAGTCTCTATGTCTGAGGGGTCAGGCATTCAGCAATAACAAGATCTAGGACACCCTTGAGAGAGGAGGTCCCTACTGAATAACTTCCACAGCTAAAAGCATGTCCATTCCTTTCATAAATTACCCCTATGGAAATTACACCACTGAAGCTGAATTCCTCTAAAAGATCTACATTCACTCATATCTATATCCTCGGGGACACTACTAACCAAAGATAATTTTTAATTTAATTTTCTGGTGAGGTTTTTTTCTTTGTTTGTTTTATACATCATAGGCAGCATGATTTTGGACTTCAAACATACATAAGAGTTGGCTTATAGCTTTAAATTCTTCTACAATCCAGGCAAATTTTCCCTACTACCTAGGCAAATTTACTTGTTCCCTTTATATATACATAGGTTTATTTTCCCTTTACCCTTAGACTTTGCATGTAAAAACATAGGTCTCATTTATATTTCATTTTCTTATTAGACCTCATTAGAATTTTTCTATGAGTAGAATTGGCAAGTTGTAAAGAATGCACACGTTCATCTTTATGATTAGTGCCAAATTGTTTTATAAAATGATTCTACCAATTTGCATTCCCACTAGGAGAGTATAAAAGTTCCCATGGCTATGCATTCTTGCCAACATTTAACATTTCCAGACTTTAATACTTCTGCATCCAGCGACTGTGAAATAGCATCTATTGTAATCTAATTTGAATTTTCATGATTACTAATGAGTTTGAGAATCTTTTCATATGTTTATTGGTCAGTTTTGTGAAATGTGCTTGGTGTTTTGTTTTGTTCTGTTTGCTTATTTTATCTGTTTTCTTTACATTTATACATGATTATATTGTATTATTTCTATAATAACTCTAGTATATGGTATTCTTGGCAGTTTAAATCTGCTTTCCCCTCTTCCTTTCTTCTTGCTGACTTTTAGTCATGGTGGCATGTTTCCTTACATGTTTGAAACATTTGATTTTGAGTTTACTCTGTGAAAATGTAGAGGGACTAAACTGGGGGCTGCTTCTCACCAGAGTGAATTTGAATTTTTTTCTGCTACCGAATTAGTAGTTATAATTGACATAGAATATTTTAACTCTATCAAGGCCCTGATTTAATTGGAGAATCTCTAGTTTACCTTCTCCATCTTGCCATGGCTTCAAAACAAACTTGTTTCCTTATAGAACACAAATATGGGTATGTGCCTCAATAGAAAAAGCACCCTTTATGATTCATACCCTCCACTACTCACTTGTTTCTTCCTTATTGCTACCTACTTATGTTTCAGTTTACAATTATGTGTGTTTCTTTATTATTCCTAAATCTTTAAACTTTCTTCTCTTAATTTTGGTAAGCATACCTATATAAAACATATATGCCATTGTAATTTATTCTAAATATTGTTAAATTCTATGGGGAGTATCTGCAGTATATCTAAGTTCATCATACTATTAAAAGGATCACTTCTAATTTATGTACTATTTGATTCTGAAATAAAGGTTCCAACTCCAATTCTTCTCATACTTTAAATCAATTTCTTTCCAACTATGGGGCATAAAAATAATTTAGAAGGTTGTAAGAAAGATGCATCAAATATGAAATGCAAATTATTATTTTTAATATATTAAAATTATACAAAGCTTTAACGAGTCAAATAAAAATGCATTTATTTTGTATGTAGTCATGATAAAAGCTTTGAAAGTCACCTCTCTAACTTACTTTCGAAAGCCACTCCTATAACATCTTTTTTGAACCCTCAATCTGTAATTTCTTCCCATTCTGAAATATCATAGCCTTTTGATTATATTATTCATATAATACTTTGCATAGTAAAGTTTTTAATTTTCTTTTTTATTTTATTCAACATTAATTCCATTAGTAACATGTATAGTCATTCTTGGTATCATTCAAATCAGAGCAAGATGCAAATTTAACATTTTTACCCTATTTATAGATAAGGAAACTGATGTGCAAAGAGACATTAGGTAGCTTGTCCAAGGTCTCACAGTTATTTGTTGGTTGATCCAGGCTATTCTAGCTCTTTCATATCTGAAAACCTATATTCTTTACTATCATGCTGCCTTTATGTAGCTTTAAGAGGTGACTTCTGACTTCCTTTTTCTGCAAAAGTGATGCCCCATGATGGGAGCACCTGGGTGGCTCAGTGGTTGAGCATCTGCCTTTGGCTCAGGCCCTGATCTCAGGGTCCTGGGATCTAGTCCCGCATCAGGCTCCCCACCCACGCAGGCAGCCTGCTTCTCCCTCTGCCTATGTCTCTCCCTCTCTCTGTATCTCTCATGAATAAATAAACAAAATCTGAAAAAGAAAAGATATGCCTCAGGATGACCCAAGTATATTAACTGCACAAATGAATGTATCTTATATAAAGGTAGTAATAAACAATTTCTGATGAGCTAGACATGCATGTAATAGTTTATTTCCTCCATTCAATAAAATATGTGGAAATGAAAGTACATTTTAGTGATAACTTTGAATCACCTTTGTTTTTAAAGTGTACATCATTCTTAAACCTTAGGTACTTCGGCTAATATTAAAGTATTCTTTTAATATCACTGCCAATTGTTAGACACATTCTAGTGTATCAGTAGAAGACCCATAACTGAGAACCAGTACTTTAAAGTACATATTTATTGGAATTTTATTTTTATTTTTTAATTATAATTGTGTTTATACATTGTCTTGCTTTTTAAAAATGATTTTTAAAGTTGATAGGATATTTCTGGTTTCTTTGTGTTCAAAGACACAAAGAGTAAGGACTGCTTTTTATATGTAAGCAGTGGTTAAACAAGTAAATCTGCATTTCCAAACTTTGTACCTAGGCATCATAGAGCAATGCAGTAAACTCCCAGGAGTGTCACAAGATCTTTTAAATATTTGAGAGAAACATAGGGATGTCTGTCAGGCACCATATATCCTTCTATTAAGTTTTGGAGACTAAATACATAATAATTGGACTCTAAGATCTTTCTTTTGGTCTAGAAACACCATGAAGTAAGTTACTGAGACACTAAAGTGTTGTAAATGGAAAAAAATTAATAACCTCTGACACAGAATCTGGAACCAAACTCTAAGTCTAAATTGCAGATCTTACAGTTATAAAGATTCCCAGCATATAATAACTGCTATAAACTGTTACATAAATTTAGTAAGTAAATCATCATATCTCTAGCACCCCCTTAGAAGTTGGCATATAATGGACACTTGATAAATATTTGATGACAATGAATGCATGACCAAGTAACTGAGCCCTCTCACAAGAAGCCATTACTTCTTGAGGAAAAAATTACCACTTGTTTTTTATTTCTTAAGTTACACTCACAAATATCCTAAGGATAAAGTCCTTACTGAGTCTGTGTTGAAAAAATTCAAATCTATAGGCAGGGACTCAGACCATTTCACAAGTACATAATGTGATATGTCAGGAAGAAATACATGGAAAACACCAAATTCTGGTTATAATGATCAGTAACATTCTTGAAATGAAAAGGAGATAGATATCAAACTCAGTGATTAAATTAGCTTCAAAACAAGACATTTAATCTTTTTTTTTTTACATTCATATTTCAGCGATACACTTTCAAAGGTAATCCTTCTTAGAGAATGTCATTAGCTAGGCTGTCAGCACATGGCTAACCAGAAATCACCTTGAATTGATTTGCATCATAGTCTTATTTAATATTGAGGAGTTTTTTTAAACCTGTTTGAATTTTCCTTCAATGAACTGGCAAAATTCTCTTGGAAGGTTGAGGCACTTGATAAATAATCACATGTTCTAATAGAGTTAGGTTTAATAAGTAATAATGAGACCCAAGGAAAAACAACCATTTGTTAAATAATTTTTCTAATACCATGTACATTCTATAAATTAAGAACTGGATCTAGAGATAAGATGAGACTCAGATTCAATATTTAAGTAAGACTCCTTCAAAAAAAAAGAGATTGTCTTATTTTATCAGAAGCCAGATAATGTCTGGCTATCTCTCTTTGTGTGGTTGTAACAGCTGTTAATGATCAATGCCTGGCTCAATTAATTCTTTTGGTGTTATAAAATAGTGACATTGTAATTCCTTATTTATTCATTAGCTGGAGTACCTCTATAAAGAAAACATCTCTACTATTTGCTTGCTAGTGGTAGAGTCCATAAAGGAAAGGTGAAATAAACGCTTGTTTTCTGGTTTTGGTTTCAAAAGTGTTGATTAATTGGTATTCTCCAACTATGGACAGTTATTTGCTTTTTGTTTTCAGTTTCCTTATGAGCGAATGAATTTAAGTATATACATGTGTATGTATATGAAAGTTCATTTAAATATATATGTATACCTGCTCTGAGAATGTTCATAGTTTTAATATAAAATGCATTATCTAAGTGTCATATAATTAACTCAAAATGAACTACAAGTTTTTCTCTTTCATATATTATCTCCTTTCCCCAATGCTGAGAGGTGTTCAGTGACACTGAGAGTGTCTGAAGAGCACAAATGACTTATTTGCCATATCTCACATTATGCCATACTCCCAACATTATTAGAATAATAAAAGCAATGAAATTATTAATAATAAATTTTGTAGTTCTTGTTCTTAAGGTTATTCCAATGGAAATATACAGAACAATTACTTTGCTTAAAAGGCTCTTTGGACAGTACCCTACTCTGTGATTATACCTCTAAATACACATTTATACTTCATTTCTTTCATTTTATTTTTGCTATCTATAGGTTACCTTTTGAAAATTAATTTTTACAATTTTTGTAAAATTATTAGATGCTTTCACAGAAAACTTCACTAAACAAGGTATATTCAAAGAAGTCTGGCTTTTATCTGTATCCTCTCTTCTATCAATCTCATGTAGGTTACCTTTCAAAAGCTAGTTTTAATTTATCATTCTATTTTTTTAAAGTAAATAGATACATATATATTACTCATACATCATCTTTTCTTAGATAAAAGCTATTACACATGGTGCACTTCTCTGTACATTGATTTTTTTTTAATAAAAGAACCAAGGAATCAATCCACAGTAGTGCAGAGAGATACAGCATACTGTTGAATTTAGTTTTGTTAGGAAATGTGAATACATTTTCTTCTAATAAATGAATTTAACCATTTATATTTATTTATACATTCAGTGTGGATATCTTTGGTTTTGTTATATCATGTACATATGTGTACCTACACACAAACACAGACACTTTTTATATCAATGCATTTGCCCTATTTTCATTTCTCCCTTAATTTGGATTCTACTACTAACAGATTTTTTTTTTCCTCAGTATAGAATTTGTCCACACTGGAAGTTTCTGTAGGTGAGTTTTGAGGTTCGTATGCCTAGATCTCTCTAGCTACCATAAACTTTACAGTGTTTCCCTTTGACTCCTCTATGAAAAGAACACATAAAAACCTTTCCAGCTCAGCAACTGTTCTATAATCAGCACACAGTACTTTCCTGAGGTCACTGTCAGGGTTCTTTTCTCAGGGTTCTTCTCTTAGGTATTTCACAGACCTGATTACTTTCCTTTGCTTCCTCTTTTATAGATGCTAAATTACATGGATCTTTTACCTCTAAGTAGTTTGACCCTACATATATGCTTTTGTGGGGTTCGTTGGCATATATTTTCACCTACTTTTGTTTCAGATGTAGTCCATGATTTTTTGTTTCTCTATAATTTTGTGTTTATGGGAAATTCAGAAAGATGTGTTACCATCTCCGATTGACTTACTTCACTCAGCATAATACCCTCCAGTTCCATCCACGTCGAAGCAAATGGTGGGTATTTGTCGTTTCTAATGGCTGAGTAATATTCCATTGTATACATAGACCACATCTTCTGTATCCATTCATCTTTCGATGGACACTGAGGCTCCTTCCACAGTTTGGCTATTGTGGACATGGCTGCTAGAAACATCGGGGTGCAGGTGTCCCGGCGTTTCATTGCATCTGTATCTCTGGGGTAAATCCCCAACAGTGCAATTGCTGGGTCGTAGAGCAGGTCTATTTTTAACTCTTTGAGGAACCTCCACACAGTTTTCCAGAGTGGCTGCACCAGTTCACATTCCCACCAACAGTGTAAGAGGGTTCCCTTTTCTCCGCATCCTCTCCAACATTTGTGATTTCCTGCCTTGTTAATTTTCCCCATTCTCACTGGTGTGAGGTGGTATCTCACTGTGGTTTTGATTTGTATTTCCCTGATGGCAAGTGATGCAGAGCATTTTCTCATATGCTTGTTGGCCATGTCTATTGTATTCCTCTGTGAGATTTCTGTTCATGTCTTTTGCCCATTTCATGATTGGATTGTTTGTTTCTTTGGTGTTGAGTTTAAGAAGTTCTTTATAGATCTTGGAAACTAGCCCTTTATCTGATAGGTCATTTGCAAATATCTTCTCCCATTCTGTAGGTTGTCTTTGAGTTCTGTTGACTGTATCCTTTGCTGTGCAAAAGCTTCTTATCTTGATGAAGTCCCAATAGTTCATTTTTGCTTTTGTTTCTTTTGCCTTCGTGGATGTATCTTGCAAGAAGTTACTGTGACCGAGTTCAAAAAGGGTGTTGCCTGTGTTCTCCTCTAGGATTTTGATGGAATCTTGTCTCACATTAAGATCTTTCATCCATTTTGAGTTTATCTTTGTGTATGGTGCAAGAGAGTGGTCTAGTTTCATTCTTCTGCATGTGGATGTCCAATTTTCCCAGCACCATTTATTGAAGAGACTGTCTTTCTTCCAATGGATAGTCTTTCCTCCTTTATCGAATATTAGTTGACCATAAAGTTCAGGGTCCACTTCTGGGTTCTCTATTCTGTTCCATTGATCTATGCATCTGTTTTTGTGCCATTATATGTTCTCATTCATTTGGGGAATATAAGGGAAGGGAGAAGAAATGTGTGGAAATATCAGAAAGGGAGACGGAACATAAAGACTCCTAACTCTGGAAAATGAACTAGGGGTGGTGGAAGGGGAGGAGGGCGGGGGATGGGGGTGAATGGGTGACGGGCCCTGAGGGGGGCACTTGACGGGATGAGCACTGGGTGTTATTCTATATGTTGACAAATTGAACACCAATAAAAAATAAATTTATTATAAAAAAATAAAATAAAATAAAAGGGTATTTGAAAGGCATGAATTTATTATTAATTCTCAACTATATATTGACCTACTGCGTACCCCTTCTGCTCTTGTCCTTGTACATATAACAATATATTGTTCACACACAGCCAAAACAATAAAAGTAAATGAGGACATGAAAAAAAAAAAGATGTGTTACCATATTCCAAAAGTACTGCTTATAATTTAATCTTAAAGAGGAAAATCACATGTTTGTTAAAGGTATGCCTGTGTGCTCAATGGTTGAGTGTCTGTCTTTGACTCAGGGTGTGATCCTGGAGTCCTGGGATCGAGTCCCACATCAGGATCCCTGCATGGAGCCTGTTTCTCTCTCTGCCTGTGCTCTGCCTCTGTGTCTCTCATGAATAAATAAATAAAATCTGTTTTAGAAAATAAAAATAAATGAAAAATAAAATGTTTGTTAAACAGGTTCTTTTTAAAAATAAATAGTCATAAAGCTTTTTAAAATTATTGTTCTAACATGCATAGTTGACACAGTGTTACATAGTGATTCACTGCCCTTTTATGTTATACTCTTACAGCAGGCGTAGCTACCATATCTCACCATAAAACACTATGACAGTATCATTGACTGTAAAAAACAACAACATCATTGACTATATTTCCTGTGCTGTGCCTATTATTTTTGTGATTTATTCATTTCATAACTGGAAGCCTGTACCTCCTGCTCTCCTTCACCCATTTTGCTCATGCCTCTCCCTTTAGCAAACATGAGGTTGTTCTCTGTATTCACAGGTCTGATTCTGCTTTTTTTGTGTGTGTTTATTCATTTGTTTTGTTTTTTAGATTCCACCTATGAGTTAAATCATATGGTATTTGTCTTTTCCTGTCTTATTTCATTACCCTCTAGGTCTGTCCATGTCATCACATCCCTGAGCTATGTTAAACCATAATAATATATTTAATTTTCCTATATGAATATACAATTAGAGATTAGGTGCCTAACTTTTTAAATATTTTATTTATTTGTTTATTTTAGAAAGAGAGAGAGTGAATGGGGTGAGAAGCAGAAGGAGAGGGGAAGAGAATCTGAAGCAGACTACATGTTAAGTGCAGAGCACCACACAGGTCTCAATCTTATGATCACAAGATCACAACCTGAGCCAAAAACCAAGAATTGGATGCTTAAGGACTAAACCACCCAGGCATCCCATTAACTTTGTTTTTAATTTGTAGAATATTAAATTTAATGAATGGATATTAAGCTACTGTCTCCTTTGGCAAGCCTAGGTTGGCTTCCCTTGCTGTCTTCTCTTGCATAAAATCAGAGAAATTTAGGCTTCTTTGATGGTTTCCACCATCTCTTCTTTTGCCTTGTGTACTGGTTTCTGTTTTACCTTTTCTCAGCTTTCCTCTTGCCATTGCCTTTGAAGTTAAGAACAGATCTAATCGTAATGATTGTTCTAGCCAATAACTACATAAAAAAGACTGAAGAGAGCGAAAGAAAAAAACATAGGAAAATTGAAATGGTTATTGGACTTTCTAAAATTTATTGTAGTAATCTTTGTTTTTAGTTTCTTACTCTCATAAAATGATTAAAGAAAACCCCACTAGAATTCATTTATTCACTAAACAAATATTAATTGAACAGATATATGTAAGGCAATGGTGCTTGATTCTAGATTCACAAAATATAGTCTATTCTAGATAGGCAAAGTTTTTACTTCTGATTTTTTCCTCAATTTTCTGATTTTGCCTTCCGATGCAGTCAAAACATGCATTTATCATAGAAGTCACCTAGAAACTTAGCTCAAATTTCTGTCTTTGATGAGCTATTTATTTCACTGGATCATCCTCCCATCCTCTAGTTGCTCTCTTTGGACATTTTCTTACAAATTTATTTCTTCTAATTTAAACTTAGGGTGCTGCAGCTGGCATGATATCGATGTCTTATGCTGTCCAGTACTTGCATCAATACTGATGACTCAGAACTAAGTTACTAAAATTACTAGGATTCTAACTTTGGCCTTCAGTATTGGCTATTTACTGGGAGTTATTAAAGCTAATTACTTATTCATTAATCACAAAAATATTTGATGAACACACACAATGTTCCAGATATTAAAATTATGCCCTGAAGATATGTTTTTTAAAAATAGTCCCTGATCACGAAGAACATTCTGGAAAGACATATATATCATATATACATATGCCTACATATATATACATACACATAACAGTATAGGAAGAATGACCAAAAAAAATGCTCCTACAGGGGATTTTCATGATCTGTAGACAGATACCTCAAAGACAAAATTATATATTTCTGTTTGCTATGGATTTATAGGCTCGACTTTTGATCCACACCTCTTCTAGTCTTTTAATGATATGGCATTTCACTTAATGGGGTGATATTAAATGTATGTTAAACAAATTAAGGTTGCAAACAAATTGCAATTAGCAATCAATGTCCAATTCAAAATTCAAAAGGCACACATAATCTCATTCTCTTTCCTTAGTGGCACATTTTGTTCATTTACCTTGACTTCTCTTGCTTTGACTCTGTTTCCTCGGGTCACTAGTCTCTTGCAATGTTCACTGTGCTACAGATTACTGTCTCCTCTCCATCTTTTTTTTTTCTTTCTGAAGGGATCATTAATGGCCACCATTCTTAACAAAGGAGAAACAGCTTTTGGATCACAGCCTTATTGATGTTAATTAAATCATCTGATTCCTCTTTTCATGAAAGCTCTTAGTAAACACGTCCTTTCTCTGTCCCCTCCCTTCCATCCAACTTTCTCTCTCCTAAAACACAACATAATTCACCAAGTGAAATAATAGACAAAAAGTTGTTTACTGTCTTATGTATTTTAAAGATTTTATTCTTATATTTTAACTAACTTTTGCTTCATATTCCACGTCTTCTATTGCTGATAAAAATATGTTTGAAAATAAACAAATATGAAGGATATTATATAATTGTGTTACCTATTTGATACCAATATCAGTTTTTTACTATTTAATAGTGGTTTTGTTTTAATATCTTTATACTTAAGAACATCCATAGATAGATATAACACTTAGGAAGTAGATTAGTCATGTATAATTAAAGCATATATTTATATTGATGCCATATATTTAGAAAAGATACAAAAACTTGCAGCAAAAGTCCTGGGAAGGATTTGGTTTTGAATTCTGTTATATTGGGATCCTGGGTGGCGCAGCGGTTTGGCGGCTGCCTTTGGCCCAGGGCGCGATCCTGGATACCCGGGATCGAATCCCACATCGGGCTCCCGGTGCATGGAGCCTGCTTCTCCCTCTGCCTGTGTCTCTGCCTCTCTCTCTCTCTCTCTCTCTCTCTCTCTCTCTCTCTGTGACTCTCATAAATAAATAAAAATAAAAAAATAAAAAAAAAGAATTCTGTTATATTACCACAATTTTATTAATTTTATAAATCCATTGTTTAAGAATCTACATACATAAAGAGAAAATACATAAGGATTTTTATTTTCATCCATACACTGAAATGACTAGATGAAATAATAAATAACTTTATAAATTATGTACATTTACTATTACTAGCTTTCCCTGTTAGAAAATTTAGATTATGATATATACATAAACACACATAATTACTATATTTAAAATTATAGATATGTATTGTTTAGATTAAGTCTCTATTAAAAAAAGTTTACAGCTGTAGACTATTGCAACCAGAGATGTTTATATTAAAATAATAAGAAAACAAAGAGGAAAGTTGTTGTTTCCTTTGAACTTGTGTTCAAATATATGGTAAAGGGATATTTGGGTGCCTCAGATGGTTAAGTGTCTGCCTTACCTGACATGATCTCTGGGTCCTGGGATGGAGCCCCAAGTCAGGCTCCCTGTTCAGTGGGAAGTCTGCTTCTGCTTCTCCCTCAACCCCCACTTGTGCTTTCTCTCTCTCTCTCTGTGTCTCTCAAATGACTTAAAGCCTTTCTTTAAAAACAAACAAACAAAAAAAAAACAAGAAAGCATACCTGATTATAAAAAGCTTTACTAAGAAATGTTATATAGTAGGCAACTTAGAGAAAATTTTCTAACCTGATGAAAATATCATTCTCCTTTGAGAAGTAAGATTTTTGAAAAAGGAAGTCCAATTGGCATTTACTTTTCTGTTAATTCTGTGTTCCCCCATTACCTGTTAAAATTGGTATGTAATAACCAATCAAAGAAAGCAGTCTAATCATTTATTTGAATTTTGTTTCCAAAGATGACTACAAAAGCTTAGAATCTCAATTATTTTGGCCTGCCTACGATGACATAAGATAAATCCAAGTTATGCTCTCATTATCTTTTTATATCCTTACTGGTAATGACATTCTCCATTGTAAGCAGAATTCTATAGTTTACTGTCATAGAATGGATTAGACTTTTTTGCTACATCTTTGGTATGCAGTCAATAAAGGAGCCACTGAGCAGGGAGTCAGAAATACACATAGTACTTCTATATTTATATGTGATTCATATATGCATTGTGTCAGGATGTTCTTACTCTTTAACTAGTAGTTCAAGTAGGTACACATACAGAATAAAAGTCAACTGATTAAACACTTTATTAGGTTATATTAAAACTGAAACTGTCATATATTTTAAATAACATGGCATGTATTTTAATATCCAAATTTAATGTTGACTACAAACTAAATTTCCACAATTTAGTTATTCATTACTTTTCAAAATTGTCAAACATTCCTTTTGCTTAGCTATTCTATACTTTTTGTGTCCCATTACCCATATGACTTCTGCCATTCTGTGTCCCTACCTTACTTTACCTTGAAGAACCAACTCCAATCCTATGACCATGTAGACTTTACTATTTCAATCATCACCTTTATCTTTTGACAATTCATAAATAGGCCTTGTTTTCTGTTCTGCATCACATCAATAAATACTACCTAGGGAGATTTCTTGTATTCTATTTTTTATAATCTTATTGTTTAAGTTAGACACAGTCTTGTTTTTACCACACCTCTTCTAGTCTTTTAATGATATGGCATTTCACTTAATGGGGTGATATTAAATGTATGTTAAACAAATTAAGGTTGCAAACAAATAAAATAACAAAATAATAGGTTATAATTTTACTATTTTCTGCAACTGAATATAAGAGCTTGGGGGAAAAAATAAGAGAAAAATTAAAACCACCAATAATTCAACCAACCAAATATTATTGTTTGAGTCCTTTGAGGAGCAGACACCAAGCTGGGATTGCACATGCAAAAGATTTATTAGAGGGAAGGAAGATGTGGAGAATGAAAAGAGCTTTCAAATGAGATGCTGAACTAATTCCTATGAAAGAGGCAGAGAATGAAGGAGAATACATTGGAAAAGTTTTAGACTGCAAAGCAGCTCTAAGAAAGTTTAGACTAGACTGATGAGAAGTCTTGATTTAAAGACACCTATTGGAGGTGTCATGTGTCTCTCAGGAGTAGTCCTGAAGAAGCACACCTGCCATGTTTAGTAATCAGGAGGAGCAAGCTGTGGTGAAGGTATGAAAAGTGTGAAAGGCAGTGGTGGAGCCAGAGGGCCCACAACTGGGGTCATCAATCAGTGATATTCCCATAAGGGATTAAAATGCACATTTTTATAAGTGTCACAATTTTATCAGATGATATTTTAGTATATATCTCCCAATCATATTAAGGTATTTATATTTAGAATACAGTACTAAACTTTTTGTATCCTGCATATTTCCATTTTCTATTATAACATGAGTGTTTCAAATGTGATTTAAATTATTGTAAATACTTTTTAGTTGCATAATATTTCATTATTGTTTTAATTATCTCCTCTTCACCCTATTGGTGAGAGAGGGATTCCCACCTGGGGTTGTGAAGATGGTTGAACACATAAAACTTGACATTGGGCAGATGAGATCGATGGCAGTTTATCAGTCATTTACACCCACAGTCAAGAGGAAGAGGATACCACAGACTATGAAGGGTCATTTGGGGGTTGCACCTAAGGACAGAGTGAATAACCAGGGATTGGGAAGCAGGCTTTGTCATATCAAGAGAACAGGGTCTCTCTCTGGTCCTCCTTTTTGAACAGCTGAAGGCTGGGAGGGAACTGAAACCTGCTTCTCAAGAATGAGGAAGAACTGTACTTGGCTCCTTTGAAAGGGAAGAATTTTGGCTTAGGGGACCTTATCTATGGGAGCAAAGTGCAGAGGGGAACTTGCAGTTAAGGCCATTGAGGCCCTCCCTATATTACCAGATGTCAAGGCAACACATGCTATTGAACATTAATGTGCCTCACATTATAATTACTTGAGCTAATACGATTAAAATGTTAGTACCAAAATGAAATTAACATATTCTAATATTGACTTTTTCAGTTTACATCTAACCTAAAATTTTAAATAATTCTTCAACTAACATATTGAGAATAATTTCTTTGTGTAACTTAGATTAATCCTAAAATAGCTTTTTAGAATTTATTAGACAAGAAATAAAGTTTTAAATGCTTAATAAATATTGTTCAAGTTCTATCCAAAGGACTGAAAATTTTTCCACTAGTGTTATGAAGTGCAGCTTTTCTATATCATCATCAATAATGAGTATTATTACTTATTTAGTGATAGAAGTAATAATTCTAATTAATGGTAAATTCTGTATTATTAAATATATTGAATTGACTTGTGGGAAAAATCAAATGAGAGCTCCCATTCCATACAATGTATCAAAATAACTTACAGTTAGATTTAAAAGTTGGATATTTTAAAAAATAATATAGAAGAAAACATATCAATAACTATGAAGAAATGCATTTTTAAAAAATTGAATATACACTTAATTACTTAAAAATTGATAGCATCTTTATGTTAAAAATAACAGGTCAGTAAGATGTAGCCCCTATAAATTCCACCCAGTAGATAAACTGACAAAGAGAAAACTGAGACAAAATAAAAGATTAAATGTATACGGTAAATAGACATTTGAAAAAGATAAGTTTACTAGTAATAGAAGAAATATAAATTCAGCATGTTTGCTAACAAAATTAGTGGCGTTTTATAGCAGCATTATATCAAGAGTCATGAATGTTGTTGAAGAAAACATCTTTTGGGAAACTCGATATGGACACAATTTATCTTTCAACTAATGAATTTGATTGTTTTTGGCCAAAGATCAAACTTCTAGAACAACAATGACAAAAATTCTTATCTGTCATATGCTCTTGCAATGAAGTAAACTTCAATCAGAAGACTTAACCTATGACTAAAAATGTATGTGTCTGAGAAAATTTCATAAACATCCCAATCAAAACCCATACATCATTGTACCATTTAATTATACAGTCTGATAACTCTACAATTTTAACTCTAATTTTTGAGACAGTACAGAAAAAACACCAAATTCTTTTCAATCTGGGACCAACATTATTTTCTCTTTTTATGTGGTTTGAGTGAATACTGTACAACTTGTACTCTGAAACTTCTCAAATAACTCCAGTGATAGAAAGTACCTTTTAATATAATGTTATGTAATTAGCCTATCAAAGTATTCAAATAAACATTTATGAATGGAGATGAGTTCCTACATAAAAAAATTAATAATGATGCCACTGAAAAACAGTAAATTTAAAGCAAAATAAGAAAACTATAAATGCAGTCAGTACTACTGTTGATTAAACTTCTTTTTCAGATTGTTCCATGACTGTCATTTAAATTATTTAAGTAGAGAATTCAAATTCTTACTAAAGACTAAGAGGCAGATTGCATACATTAGCATTGGATGAACTTTTGCTTAGACATGATTTGACTCTGTAAAGACACTAAAAAGTTTCAAAATCTACTTGGAAATTTCCAGAGATGAGCAGCTTATCACTATATAATGGATGGGATTTCCTTCTTCATTCGTATCACTAAATCTTCGATCACCAGTGATCTTGATTCTGCTTCTGGAGTTAGAGAAGTCTATGATGTTCCTGGTCTTTAGACACCTTCAAGTACAATAAACATTAAGATTTTTTCAGGATAACAAGAGTGACAAAATATTCTATTGTGACTTTTCTTGTTTTCTTGAGATCCATGGACATTAAATGCCAACACATTCTAAAGAGAGGTGTTGGATGGTGGGTGGACTTTTTGCCCCTTTCTTACATCTCAGTTATAAAAAAGGTAGAGAAAAATCAAAGGAAGCCATTCAGAATGATGATTTATTTACAGAGATGCATACTCAGAATCTTTTCTCCACTCTCTTTATTTGGAGAGAGAAATATTGACTTCTACGCCCAAACCTGCATGCTTAAACTGTATGAGTGTGTTCAGAGAGCCCCAGAATTATTATGGAACCTGAGTAGTGGATAAGGAAAGAGTGCTTTAAAGAGCTTCAGTAGGGCTTATTGGGGGTCAGAACAGAGAAAGCTGTTGCCTTACTCTTATTTGAGGAACCACACTTACAGAGTGTGTGGCACAGGCTAGACCAATTTTGTAAAAATTTCACCCAAGCAGTGAACTGATTTCAGCAATTAGTCCCTGCTAGTCAAATAAAATCTTGGCCCTTTCCCACCCACCTATTCCCTGGGCCACGGAGATGCCAGAAGCAGCATGTTCTGGAGAGGAGGTATTAAAGGACCAGATAGAGCAAAAACAAATAAGTAGACTGTTTCTCCCTTCTCGCACTGCCTTCTCCCCCATTAAATCTGATCTGGGGAGAAGAAGAGATACATTAAATCAGATAGGGAATCAAAGCTTTTATTTAATGGGACTGGATTTCTTTTTGAACCCTGAAAATTAAACTATTTAACATTGTAAACTCAATAGGTTGTAAGATATGCCTGAGGTCAAAACAGGGATAGAGAAGCAGGAACTCATATAAAGGGGATGACACTGTGAGGAAAAGAATTCATTCAAGTAGTTGCATTGACCAAAGTTGTTTAACTATCCCTTACAGAATATGGTATCAAGATTTCTAAATATCCTTGTAACACTTTTCTGAATTACCTATCATTACTCTATTAAAGTGTGAAACTCAATACTTGCCTCATTGTAGCACTGTCCTGAAAGGAATATGACACTGTTTTTTATTCATTCCTAGTCGCATGTTCTTTATTATCTTATACACTTCTTTTGAATTCTGAGATCTTTGGACAACTCTCCACCTGACCCTTTATTTTTCTTACTTTAATTTAAAATTTTCACTATAATTATTTGCAACTGCATGACCATAATTACATTTTTAGTGTCCTCTATTCATCCCTTTGAGTTGGCTTTACAGTTAACATCTCTGATCATTGGATAGCAATAAAAGTTTCCTATTTTATTGTTTTGTACTCAAAAGACTGACTTGTCTGTCAGAATTCTGTTCTTTCTCCAGTAAATGGAGGATGACAGAGCTACTATGACTTAAGATTTCTGTCAAGATGACATTGCAAGTAAGCATTTTTATGGAGGTCAGGAGTAAGTTCAAAATAGCTATTCCTCTTATAACTTCTAAGTAAGACAATCGACTGCAAATCAGATTAAGAATTTATTGAGTGCTCAGCATTAATAGAATAAAAATTGTGAAAAGCATCCAAATAGATCCTGCTTCTGATCAGACCATATTTTGTATATTTTTATATTATAATTTGTGTTAGGAAAATGTCTCTGTCATCTTCTGGCTTTCTGGTATCTTCTAACATATTTCAGCAAATGTATCACTTCTGCTTCTCTCTCCATTTATAAGCATTCAAAGATATTCTTTTCAACTCCCTAACTTATGGATTTGTGAATAGGAATGTTCCTTCTTCACTGTCCCTCTTCACTGCATAGCAGAAAAGAGTAATAGCAATAAAATCACATGATGAAGTAAAATTTATTGACTTCCTTATTTTAAAAGAAAAAAAATAAACTAGGTATACTTTATACTCACTTATTCCTATTTTATATATTAAAAAAGAATCAGGATGCCTAGGTGGCTCAGTGGTTGAGTGTCTGCTTTTGGCTCTGGTCATGATCCTGGGGTCCTGGGATCAAGTCCTGCATCAGGGTCTCCACAGGGATCCTGCTTCTCTCTCCCTCTGCCTATGTCTCTGCCTCTCTCCCTGTGTCTCTCATGAATAAATAAATAAAATCTTTAAAAATAAATAAATAAATAAATAAATAAATAAATAAATAACCCATCTCTGACTTCTCATGCCTTTCTGGTTCCAGATGATTTTCTTTTCTTCTTCTTGTTGAGAGTTCTTTAAACAATAGTCTACTCTTGATCTTAACACTTCTCTTAATCACATTTGTGCTGGATACCTTATGTATGCCTCTCCAGATCCAGGCTGACCTGTATGGATTATATCAATGAACTATCTTGTTCTACTATGTTCAATTGAGTTTTGCCAGTATGAGACACATGTAGAATCTTGGCAGAAGGAAAGTGAGATAAAAATATCCATTTACCTGTAGGGTTGCTGCATTCTGGGTGAGTATCTTGACTGGACCTTCTCTCAGGTGGTCTCTCTAGACAGAACTCCTTTTTTCTCAGTTCTGGTAACCCTTGCCACCTCATTATTCATAGGGTTGGAAGTGATAATGGAGCCCTGCTTTTAGGTCCTAAACTATTGTATTATCCTTTGTAGTTTATTTCCATTTATTTATTTATTTATTTATTTATTTATTTATTTATTGTTTTTTGACCAGGAGGTAGGCAGAGGAAGAAAGAGAGAATCTTAAAGCAGGCTCCACACCCAAGGCAGAGCTTGATACAGGACTTCATCTCACAATCTTGGGATCATTACCTGAGCCGAAATCAAGAGTCAGATGCTTAACGGACTGAGCAACCCAGGTGCTCCTACTCCCAATTATGTTTCTTTTTTTTCTTTAAGATTTATTTATTTATTTATTTATTTATTTATTTATTTATTTATTATTTATGATAGACATAGAGAGAATGAGGCAGAGACACAGGCAGAGGGAGAAGCAGGCTCCATGCCGGGAGCCCAACGCGGGACTCGATCCCCGGACTCCAGGATTGCCCCTGGGCCAAAGGCAGGCGCTAAACCACTGAGCCACCCAGGGATCCCCCCAATTATGTTTCTAAATCACCACTTCATAAATTTCTCCTCTAGTTATCTTAATTTTAAGGACTCTTTCTGCAAGAATTTTAACAAATAATATGTTCAGTTCTCACTAAATGTCATGTGGCTTCTACCATATCTGTGTAATAAAGCTACTCTTTCTAAGTGTTCTAAGTACCACCTAATTTCCATTCCCAGTTAGTCTTTCTCAATTCTTATTTTATTGACACCACTACATTATACAGTGATAATCTCCTGATATGCTGTTTTCACAAATTCAGATATACAATAGTTTTCTTGTTTTCCTGTAGCTTCCTGTCTTCTTCTTTGACTCATTTCTTTTATATCTAATATCTTCTCTTAATCTCTTCTCAACAAGAGTAGTGTTGCTCCCAGTGTTTCTAGCTCAGTCCATTGTTATTTGTATTTTGCACTTTCAGGTTTTAGGTTGATCAATAGAGTTTCAGCAACCACATATAGATTGATATATTCCAAATATTTATTTGTACCCACACTTTTTCCCTGAGATTCAGATCTTAATACTAAAACACCTGTTAGGTCTCACCCCTGGCAATCCTTGTCCAAAGTGTACCCATCAACTCTCCCCTTTGGGTTTTTACCCTGTGTTTTTAAAATTAATCTTTTTTTTTTTTTTTTTACGATAGTCACACACAGAGAGAGAGAGGCAGAGACACAGGCAGAAGGAGAAGCAGGCTCCATGCACCAGGAGCCCGACCTGGGATTCAATCCCAGGTGTCCAGGATCGCGCCCTGGGCCAAAGGCAGGCGCTAAACCGCTGTGCCACCCAGGGATCCCTAAAATTATTATTCTTGAATAGCAAGTTCATCCAACCAGACTCATGCTAAGAATCCCAAGAGTCATGTCTAATCTTCCATGACCTCTAACATCTAATCAAGACTTACTACTGATTATATTCCCTAAATATCTCTTGGAATTTATGCCCCCCTGTCTCTACTATAGGTCCTTTTATATGAATCATTGAGATAATAATTTCTTTCACTCAGGGTTATTGTGAGGAGTCAGTGGGTTGATACATGTGAAGCTTTTATAACAGTGCCTGCCAAAAAAGTTAAGTGCACAAAACTGGTGCTTTAACATGATGTTACAATTTAAGTTTCCAGCAAGAAATCAAGGTATAATAGATATCAAATTATAAAATCAGATGGGAATATGAAGGATTTACAAATAGTCAAAAAACATACCTATATTTGAAATTTTCTCTCACTATGAGACTATAAAAAAAATCAAAAGAGCAATTTGAAAAAAAAAAACATTTTCAAAAAGATCTTGTGAAACTCATCCTCCTTCCCAAGAGAAGATGGAATGTAGGTAGCTCTTTTTCATCTCAAACACTTAGAGATTGCACTTTAGGGAGACAACTCAGAGTGTTTTATATGTTTTACCTACAGTTTTGAGACATATTGCTCACACCCAAATGAGCAATCTAGAAATTGAAATCTAGAAATCACTATATGGGGTGACAGACTGCTTTGGGAGAGAAGTTAAGTGAGAGCAGGGTTTCACTTTCCATCTCAGATGGCAAAGGATGCATCTGTGTTTCAGAGGGAGCAAATATAAGATCCAGGGACAGATAAAAAGGAGTCAGTAGGTTTTTAAGTCCTATCTAAGAGGAGCTTATGGGACTATATGTATGGAGCTACCCACCTGTTAAACTCGCTAGAAATGAATGACCAACGGGGAAATAAAATACCTCACTTACATAGCATGCAGAAGTGCAGCCTGAGAATATCATGGCATTCGCAGCTTTGGAAACACTCAAGAAACCTGTAAAAATACCCCAACAGAGAAGGGGTCAGCCAGGTTACCTCTTTTCTCTACCACTCTTCTTTTGAATCTGGTTGTGACTTAAACAGCAAACTAGACTGCAAGAAGTGTGGGCCTTAGTGGAGAAAGGAAAAGCTGAAATGCCTCCTTTTCAACACAAGTTGTAGACTGAGGTAGGGCAAAAGAGAGTTTTAGCTTAAAAGATTGACTTGTGGGGCACCTGGGTGGCTCAGCTGGCTGAGCTCCAACTCTTGGTTTCCACTGGGGTCCTAATCTCTGTCTGAGTTGTTAGGTTGGGCCTCCTGTCAGCCTAAGTGGGACTGGTTGTTCAGCAGGGAGTGTGCTTGTCTCCCTCTTCTTCTCCCTCTCCTCTATCCTTCCCTCTTTGTGCTCATGCACTGTCTCTCTAAGATAAATAAATAAACCAAAAAAATTGATTTGTGATTAATGTGATTAATACTTTTGTCTGAATACTTTTAATTACCAAGTGATGAACCTGTGAAAAACCAGGACTAGATACTATCTAGGATAGAGCAGAAAGTCAGAAGACTGCTCATTTCCTTGCAGTGCAAGGAACACTAGACCTATTGTATTCATTTTAAAAGGATAGTGGAACAAAAATAAGTCAGGTTTTGGTTATGTAGTATACTGGGTACTCCAACTATAAAGGTACACTAGCTCCTATTATTATTATTAATGATGATGATGGTGATGGTTACTTAAGGTTCCTATCCTCTCTATTGTAAAGCTGTAACACCCTCATAACTCTTTACCAATTCTCCTTTGGTTCCTTTTAAATTCATTTTCCACAAAATTGCTAGAAGAATCTATCTAAAACATGAATAAATCAAGTCCCATATAGTGCTACATAAAACCTTTCTGTGGCTCCTTTTTCTATAAACTTTTTGCCATATGGTACCCACCACGTTACTATGCCTGCCCATCTCTCTGGTGGCACAGAAGATATTTGAGATGAAAATCTGAATCACTGAAGGGGGCACTTGATGGGATGAGCCCTGGGTGTTATTCTATATGTTGGCAAATTGAACACTAATAAAAATAAATTTATAATAAAAAAAAAGAAAATCTGAATCAAGGCAAAAAACAAAAACATGGTGAATGAGGAATGGCAAGTTTCTCATATCTGACTTTAATTTGGCTGGCCTGGAGAAGCAGGACAGTAAACCTAAGAGGTAGTGAGGGTCAATATCATGGCTCTTTCTTTAAACTGGGATTTATATGAAAACCAAATTCTCTCTCTCTCTCTCTCTGTCTCTCTCTCTCTGAAATATAGTTTTTTTTCCTACAAGAAATGAGAATGAGAAAAAGTGTCTGAGTGTGGTTGTATGTTTATGAGTGTGTGTATGTTTGTGTGAGTTTGTATGTTGGAGGGATGTTTTAGGAAATCTGTAGAAACTAGAGCTCAAATACATTTTACTGAAAAGTTAACCTCCATCATATTCTCTAATATGGACAGTAACAATCATGATTTCTTCTAATATGTCTCTCTTTAAAAGCTCTGTACTGACCCAAATCAATGAGTTTCAATAAAAATCAATTTCAATGAAGTCAATGATACACTGTTACACTACAGAAAATTAACTTCAGGTTTATATGTATGCAATCAAATGGAAAACTGGCTACCCCCAAAAATTGAAAGACAAATAGAGTTTTATTATCCTAGAATTAGAGCTAAGAATATTAGAAGATAAAGCACTCTATATTACTTTTAATAATATGAATAGAAACTCATAAGTAGTAATATTTAAGACTACAAAAATCACTTCAATGACTTGTCAATATTGCCTACGTGACACTTTTATAGAAAAGGATAAGCCTGATAGATGTTGTTTAAGAAAATAGAATTTGTAGAATTTGTAGAATTTACACAATTTTCACCAATAAAGTCATATTGTCTAAGCATATACCTTGGGTAAACATGTTTTTAGAAATATATACAAGACTAGTAATCTTGAAAGTAAATAAACCTAAATTCAAGCACCACTTTAAATTACATCCCTGTGTACTAAATTCTAGTTCATCTGTGGTGATAAATAGACACCACAGGGTATGTAAACGCTAAAAATGTAATACATCCTATTCATGTGATAGTAGGCCAATAGGATTTTTATAGAGTGATTCTCCTTTGATTGTTGCCATTATGTAGAACAAATAAAGAGGTAGTAACTTACTAATGAGTTTAAATTTTCTCTGAAAATCAAATTGTCAGAAACTTTCAATAATATTTTTCAACTTGAAGTTTGTATTTTGTTTTTTCATGTTTATGAGATAAGATTGTCAGTAAATAATCTATCTTTGCCTCATCAGTGTCATTCATTCTCCACGTAAGAGTACTGAGCTAACAAATAAGATCAGATTGACTTTAATTAGATCTCTTACTCAGTATCACACTTTAAAAAACAATTTTGAAGATATAGGCAATCAAGAAACCCATATGAAGTGGAATATGTTCTAGGTTATCAAAGCTGTGCTTCAGGTTCTTCTTCCCATGTTGGACTTGCTACTCTGGTTCAATAAGGTGGGTCCTTAAAGGACATTTTGGGGGTAACTAACACAGTGGGAAGAAGTTAAATTATGAAACTTACCATTTCATAAACTTAGGGTTTCATACCTTATGTGAAATTCTCCTGGAGAATTAAAGCTTTTGAGTTTTGTTAGTAAAGATAATAATTTTCAGGCAGTGTGTCATTCTCAGGGCATTTTAGAAGCCAGGTCTCTTCCTGTCAGCTATCTAATCAGTTTATTTACACAAAGATACAGGTGACAAGATTAGACTGGGTTACCTGGCTTCTTTCCTCTTTTCTGGGGATGTCCTCGATAAAGGGAGAAAATACATCATAGGTCAGCTGCTCTATGTCCTCTTTTTCTAGGTAATATATTCTATAAGAGTGTTCACATAAATGTATAATTCTTATCTAAAGAAATTTACATTTTTAGAGGTTTTTTTAAATTGTATTTATTTAAAAAATTTTTATTTATTTATTCATGATAGACACAGAGAGAGAGGCAGAGACACAGGCAGAGGGAGAAGCAGTCTCCATGCAGGGAGCCCAATGTGGGACTCGATCCTGTGTCCCCAAGATCAGGCCCTGGGCTAAAGGAGGCGCTAAACTGCTGAGCCACCCGGGCTGCCCAGAGGATTTTTTTTTTTAAGTGTTTTACTTAGTGGTATATTTGTTTTGAGGGAAAACTTAAGAAGCCCATTGGATAAGGTAAGTAATTTGTCCATAATTTTATATTTAGCATAAAAGATATAAAAACATGCTTTTAAACATAGCTAAATGAAACCTAGATATTATATAGGTGATGAATCTTCCCTTAACCCAAGTTATTTCACAACCTCATAGTTGATAAGGAAGGATCCAAGAGAAATGATAAGTGAGAACAAGAATTGGGCTGGCTACATGAATATTTTGACCAAAAAGAGAAAAGAAAAAGAAGAAAGAGAAAATAATCTTGAAGAGAGAGCTACACAGAAAAAAATAGAAGTATTCTCTTAAAAGTAATTATTACCTTAAAAAACTAGCAGTTGTTTTCTCACAGAGAAATATTTATAGGGATTGACAATGTTTCTGAAATAAAATTTAAATTTTAGAAGATCCAAGTTTTCATATTCTCATAACTTTTATTTTCTATTATATTGACTGACATATTTTTACTAAGCATGATAGATAATAAATCTAATAGCAAGTTTAAAGCACTTTATTAGCTCCATAATTTATTTTTAAAATATTCTGAATTTTGCACTCTTAAAAACAATAACACACATCTGTTACATATGCCATTTATTTTATTTACTGGTATTCATGCAAAACTCTGAATAGCATACTAATTGATAATGGAAGGTTTATAGTCCATCTTGAAATAACTAACAAATCACTTATTTGAATAGAATAATTATAAAAACACACTCCAATAATTTTTTATAAATTTATTTTTTATTGGTGTTCAATTTGCCAACATATAGAATAACACCCAGTGCTCATCCGGTCAAATGTCCACCTCAGTGCCCGTCACCCAGTCACCCCCACCCCCCACCCACCTCCTCTTCCACCACCCTTAGTTCGTTTCCCAGAGCTGGAGTCTTTCATGTTCTGTCTCCCTTTCCGATATTTCTCACTCATTTTTTTCTCCTTTCCCCTTTATTCCTTTTCACTATTTTTTATATTCCCCAAATGAATGAGACCATATAACGTTTGTCCTTCTCCTATTGACTTATTTCACTCAGCATAATACCCTCCAGTTCCATCCACGTTGAAGCAAATGGTGGGTATTTGCTGTTTCTAATGGCTGAGGAATATTCCATTGTATACATAAACCACATCTTCTTTACCCATTCATCTTTCAATGGACACTGAGGCTCCTTCCACAGTTTGGCTATTGTGGACATGGCTGCTAGAAACATCGGGGTGCAGGTGTCCCGGCGTTTCATTGCATCTGTATCTCTGGGGTAAATCCCCAACAGTGCAATTGCTGGGTCGTAGAGCAGGTCTATTTTTAACTCTTTGAGGAACCTCCACACAGTTTTCCAGAGTGGCTGCACCAGTTCACATTCCCACCAATAGTGCAAGAGGGTTCCTCTTTCTCCAGATCCTCTCCAACATTTGTTGTTTCCTGCCTTGTTTATTTTCCCCATTCTCAGTGGTGTGAGGTGGTATCTCATTGTGGTTTGGATTTGTATTTCCCTGATGGCAAGTGATGCGGAGCATTTCCTCATGTGCATGTTGGCCATGTCTATGTCTTCCTCTGTGAGATTTCTCTTCATGTCTTTTGCCCATTTCATGATTGGATTGTTTGTTTCTTTGGTGTTGAGTTTAAGAAGTTCTTTATAGATCTTGGAAACTAGCCCTTTATCTGATAGGTCATTTGCAAATATCTTCTCCCATTCTGTAGGTTGTCTTTTAGTTTTGTTGACTGTATCCTTTGCTGTGCAAAAGCTTCTTATCTTGATGAAGTCCCAATAGTTAATTTTTGCTTTTGTTTCTCTTGCCTTCATGGTTGAATCTTGCAAGAAGTTACTGTGGCCAAGTTCAAAAAGGGTGTTGCCTGTGTTCGCCTCTAGGATTTTGATGGAATCTTGTCTCACATTAAGATCTTTCATCCATTTTGAGTTTATCTTTGTGTATGGTGCAAGAGAGTGGTCTAGTTTCATTCTTCTGCATGTGGATCAATATTATCCAGGGCAATTTACGCGTTTAATGCAATCCCTATAAAAATACTATGGAATTTCTTCAGAGAGTTGGAACAAATTATTTTAAGATTTGTGTGGAATCAGAAAAGACCCCGAATAGCCAGGGGAACTTTAAAAAAGAAAACCATAGCTGGGGGCATCACAATGCCAGATTTCAGGTTGTACTACAAAGCTGTGGTCATCAAGACAGTGTGGTACAGGCACAAAAACAGACACATAGATCAATGGAACAGAATAGAGAATCCAGAAGTGGATCCTCAACTGTATGGTCAACTAATATTCGACAAAGGAGGAAAGACTATCCACTGGAAAAAAGACAGTCTTTCAATAAATGGTGCTGGGAAAATTGAACATTCCAATAATTTTGATTGCATTTCTTAATTTGTATCCAGTTTTGAAAAAATAAAGTCAAAATAATGCTGCTGAGATTGCTTACAAAGAAAATACTATCAATTTTAAAATATATAATTAAACACTCATAAGTACATCAGCCCCCAAATCATTTATGTACAAAAGGAGTTTTATAACTAATGCTGCTGAGATTGCTTACAAAGAAAATACTATCTATTTTAAAACATATAATTAAACACTCATAAGTACATCAGCCCCCAAATCATTTATGTACAAAAGGAGTTTTATTTTTTTATTTTTTTTTATTTTTTTTAATTTTTTATTTATTTATGATAGTCACAGAGAGAGAGAGAGAGAGAGAGAGAGAGAGAGAGAGAGAGAGGCAGAGACACAGGCAGAGGGAGAAGCGGGCTCCATGCACCAGGAGCCCGACGTGGGACTCGATCCCGGGTCTCCAGGATCGTGCCCTGGGCCAAAGGCAGGCGCTAAACCGCTGCGCCACCCAGGGATCCCCAAAAGGAGTTTTATAACTAAAATTAAATTAACATATTTCCATATTGTCCTGAGGATTTTAATTCTGTCTTCTACTAGAAAATCTGTCTGCTAGTTAACACATCATACTAGTTAATGTGGCAAAATATCTGCTGTACATACATATGCAAATATTGCAAGTTGGGTTAGGCACTTAAAAATCAATACATCAGGAATGGGGTTGGTTATTACACTCAAAGATTATCATTTTTAAAAATATTTTTTTATTTATTCATGAGAAACAGAGAGAGGCAGAGACACAGGCAGAAGAAGAAGAAGGCTCCTTGTGGGGAGCCTGATGCAGGACCCGATCCTGGAATCACGACCTGAGCCTAAGGCAGATGCTTAATAACTGAGCCACCAACATTGGTGAGCCACCACTGAGCACCAAGATGCCCCAAGATTATAATTTTTTAAAAAGATTTATTTATTTATTTTTGAGAGTGAAAGAGAGTGCATGTGTGAGTGGACACACACACACACAACAGGCAGAGGGGTCAGTGGTAGAGGGAGAGGAGGAGAATCTCAAGCAGATTCCCTGATGAGTGCTGGGACCAACTGGACTTGGGACTCAGTCTCACAACCTTGAGATCATGACCTGAGCTGAAATCAGAATTCTCACACCAACAACTGAGCCACCCAGGCACCCCCATATCTATCTTTTTTTTTTTAAGAAAATTAGTAGTTTAATTTCATTTATAATTACTAACTAAAATATTTCAAGTACAAGATATGTTTAGTGGCATATGCATGCTTCAATAGCATTTTAACTAAAAAAAAATCTAGATCTCTATTTTTAAAGATTTTTATCTATTTATTCATGAGAGAGACAGAGAGAGAGGCAGAGACATAGGCAGAAGGAGAAGCAGGCTATTTGAAGGGAGCCTGATGAGGGACTGGATCCCAAGACCCCGGGATCACAACCCGAGCCAAAGACAGTCGCTCAACCACTGAGCCACCTAGGTGCCGCCAAAAAATCTAGATCTAAAGAAAAATGTGTGTTGTGGTTCAAACACATATATCCATACCTCTATTTCTAACTCATAATGTCATACCTTTACTAATATGGTAGATATGTATTAAATTTTTATTTTCCAATTTTTTTTGTGGAAAAAGACTTCTAATTGTTATAACCAAACAACTATGTCCTACTCTACACCCCTTCTACTCTACACTCCCCTCTGTGTCCCCAAAATTAGGAATAGGCTATGAAGTTGGGCACAAAGAACTTTTGCTTTGCTTATGGATGATCTCTAGTTCAAAGAATTTGAGAAGCACTCTTCTAGATAATACTTTTTTTTTTAGATAATACTTTCTTAAATAATTGCTTTATTATTCCTAAACATCAAGACTTCCATGGTATAGCTAGCTCTCTTTTAAAATGATGGATTCATCACTTGTCATTTGAATGTTTTAGTATGCATTCCTTTGGAAAATAAAATGGTTTCCTTTCAAGGGAGTGAATTAAGTGGCAAGAGAAAAACCCACCCCTGATGTTGCCCAGACTAACCTTCTGAGTAAGTATCCACCACTTAAATGCAGGAAGATAATAATTATGAGGATCTAAGTGTGTTTCGGGAAAGAAGGAATGGCCAAAGAAGGAATTCTCTGGAGAAAAGAGTATTATACATAGAAATGTTTCATGAAGAAAGAATATTATATGGTTCTTTATCTGGATAATATGTTTGGTGGGTAAAATAAAGAAGAAAAATATATGTGTTGAATAAAAATGGCTACGAAGTATAATTGAATTCTATAGAATTTGAAAGTATTATTAAAAAAGAGAAAATAGTTATCTGTCCTTGCTTTTTCTGTAATAGTATGCTGAAGTTTTAAAAAGCCAATTTTCTTTATTAAATAGTATGCTCTCCCTTAATAATAATTAGTAATATTTGACAGTTTTTGCATGTTTGTTATATTTGAGTGACTTAATTATAACTAAAATAAATTTCAAATTAAAAATCAAGTAACTAATTGAACAATAAAATTTACTTTTACAAAACAACAAATCCCTAGATTCTGTTAAAGAAAAACTATTTCCTAATTTTAAGATATCTATTTCTTTTAATTGTTCAGAAGTCTTATGTTGATAGTTAGCAATACTTTATTGCATTTTTGAAAGTTTCTAAGGGAGTAGATCTTAAAAGTTATCACAAGAATAAAGTTATCACAAGAAGAAATGTGTAATTGTGTGAGGTGATGGATGTTAAGTAAACTTATTATGGTAATTATTTCATGGTAAAAACATATATCAAATCCTTATATCAAACTAATATAGTTATATGTCAATTATGTTATTCAAGGTTCTCCAGAAAAACAGAACCAATAAGGTAGACAGATATAAATTGATAGATATAGATATTATAAAAATAAAAGAAATAAGTATGGAACATGGGAATTCTATGTTGAGAGAATATATTGAGAATATATTGTAGAATTCTACATTGAGAGAGAATATATATTTGCATGTGTATTTGTGTGTATGTGTGTATATATATATGTATACATATATAAACATTGTGCATATGAGACACAAAGGGAATAAGGAATTGATCACATGATTATGGAGGTGTGAAGTCCCATTATCTAGATACCCAGGAGGGCTGATGATGTATGTTCCATTCTGGCAGGCTCAAGACCCAGAAAGTGTTGATTTTTCATTTTGAATCTGTGGGCAGGAAAAGACTGATGTCAGTTCAAATAGGCAGAAGGAGTTCCCTCTTAGTCGATTTTTTCTATTCAAATCTTTAACTAATTGAATAAAGCCCACTCATAATAAGGAAGGCAGTCTACTAAGACTACCATTCAAGTATTAATCTCATCCAGAAACAACCTCACAGACACACCCAGGATAATGTCTGAACAGATGTGTGGGTACCTATGATCCAATCAAATAAAGGTAACACGAATTTCAGTTAACTGAGCTATTTGTTCCATAAATATGAAGCCCTACACTAAGTATGATGGCAAATACAAATATCATAGGCTAGTCTTAAATCTAATCAGAAATATTATGCAGCAATAATAAACTCATGGCAAAATGTTATCAAGAGGTATAAATAATGTGCTCAAGGCAGATTGTGTTTAAACACAGTCTACATGACAATACCATTATTTCAAGCTTGTAGCTTAGGGAAGCAGAAGTGGCATCATTTCGACTCATAGGAAAAAATCAATATTGCTCTAGACCTGGAATTATAGTTTCAACTTGAGTATGTGAATAAGCATAAGCAGAATGTCATTCTTCAAGAAGGATGTGACATAGATGATGTGCATAGAAAAATTTTCTCATGTGAACTTCATTTAGTATGACTTGAACTTGGGTTGCTTAAAGGAAAATCCTGAGAGGTAGGACAGGAAAATAATGTATAAGTCAAATATTAGAGGATTGTGTATGCCAGATAATAACATTTGAATAACCTTTGGTACATAGTATGTAGCTATTGAATACTTTTGAATGGATTAGCATTGACAATGAGCTAGTATTGTATTGATAAGAGTCTAAAGTAGTTAGATGTAATGAAAATATAAGTAAATGGATCATGGATAAAACTCTTGGAAGTCATAGTAAGTAGATGTTGAGAGAGTGGAGCATGACCTTGAGCTGTTTAGACAAAGTCAAGCATTAGAAATGATTGCAGCATAGGAGAAAAGGGAAAACTGGAAGGAGTGCTGATTTTGAGATGGAGATGAATTAAAGTTTAGATATATTAAACTTGAGGTAAAGAAAGACATTTGACTTGAGAGGTTCATTAGGCAACTGACAGGTGGACTGTGGCTCAAGAGAATTCCAGGTTGAATGTGTATTTAATGGACAAATACAATGTGATAGTTAAAATACATTTTTTTAAAGTAAGTGAATTTTATGGAAATGAAAGAAATTAGTATGGAGCTTGGGAATTCTTCTACATTGAAAAGTTAAGAGAGCCCTTGCAATAGAAAAAAATACAAATAATAGTAGGAAGCCTATTCTATTCGATACCATGAAAAAAAATGAAACGAAAATTTTAAAAATATAATCAAAGAAAATTAAAAATGGGAAAAAGATATATTCCTAGGTTTTGTTGATAGCAATGGTGTTGAATTTCTGATAGTGATAATTCTAGCTAAATTATTGGAGGGAAATCAGTAAAAATAGCTTATTTTTAGAAAAAAAGTTTGACTTATAAAATAATATTCCAAGAATAATACTCTGAGAGAGCAATAAAGTTCTGTTGTCATTTTTTTTTTCAGGAGAAAAAAATTAATAGTATTCTTTATATATTTAAGTATAGTTTTTTAAAAAGACAAACACAAACAAAACAAAAACAAAAAACCCTCAATTTAAAAGTACGAAATTCAATTACTTGAGTGAGATACAATAATTCATGATGTGCTTAATAACTTAGCAAAACTAATATAGTCAGCAAAACTATGGTATTAAAATATATTTGGATCAACCTTTATTTTAAGAATCATAGTGTGGGATACCTGAGTGGCTCAGTGGTTGAGCGTCTGCCTTTGGCTCAGGGCGTGATCCCAAGATCCAGAATCGAGTACCGCATCAGTTCCCTGCAAGGGGCCTGCTACTCCCTCTCCCTATGTCTCTGACTCTCTCTCTGTGTCTCTCATGAATAAATAAATAAATCTTTTTATAAAAGAGGATCATAGGGCAAGCACATACTGATATAAAATATTTCTTTTACTTAATTTGGGTGAAAAAAATCTAGTAAGAAAAGAGAGCACATGAGGTCACTTAAACTCTAGTGTTGGGATGATAGTTTTATTTTGTAACCATCAAGTAATAACTCCTTTGATTTAGGGTGACATTGAGCCATAATATCAGGTAGTGAAAATTTAAGATGCTGATTCAATTTCCCATCAGATAATCCAGCCATTTATAAATGAAAGCTCCCATATAACAGTGATAAATGTAAAAACAAAAAGTTTTAGTGATTGTAAAAAATGGTCTCAGGAATACTGAACTTTGATAAGCATAATAACTAGATTATAAATTTATAAATTATCATTTGTTTTATGATGATGTCATTGATAGTTGGAATCAATCAGTGTTGCTTTTTAGCTTGTTTTTTGTTTTTATTTTGTTTTCTGAAATAATGGATTTTTATAATAAATTTATTTTTTATTGGTGTACAATTTACCAACATACAGAATAACACCCAGTGCTCATCCCGTCAAGTGCCCCCCTCAGTGCCTGTCACCCATTCCCCCCCCCCCCGCCCTCCTCCCCTTCCACCACCCCTAGTTCGTTTCTCAGAGTTAGGAGTCTTTATGTTCCGTCTCCTTTTCTGATATTTCCCACACATTTCTTCTCCCTTCCCTTCTATTCCCTTTCACTATTATTTATATTCCCCAAATGAATGAGACCATATAATGTTTGTCCTTCTTCGATTGACTTACTTCACTCAGCATAATACCCTCCAGTTCCATCCATGTTGAAGCAAATGGTGGATATTTGTCATTTCTAATGGCTGAGTGATATTCCATTGTATACATAAACCACATCTTCTTTACCCATTCATCTTTCGATGGACACTGAGGCTCCTTCCACAGTTTGGCTATTGTGGACATTGCTGCTAGAAACATCGGGGTGCAGGTGTCCCGGCGTTTCACTGCATCTGCATCTTTGGGGTAAATCCCCAGCAGTTCAATTGCTGGGTCGTAGGGCAGGTCTATTTTTAACTCTTTGAGGAACCTCCACACAGTTTTCCAGAGTGGCTGCACCAGTTCACACTCCCACCAACAGTGCAAGAGTGTTCCCTTTTCTCCGCATCCTCTCCAACATTTGTTGTTTCCTGCCTTGTTTATTTTCCCCATTCTCAGTGGTGTGAGGTGGTATCTCATTGTGGTTTGGATTTGTATTTCCCTGATGGCAAGTGATGCAGAGCATTTTCTCATGTGCATGTTGGCCATGTCTATGTCTTCCTCTGTGAGATTTCTCTTCATGTCTTTTGCCCATTTCATGATTGTATTGTTTGTGTCTTTGCTGTTGAGTTTAATAAGTTCTTTATAGTTCTTGGAAACTAGCCCTTTCTCTGATACATCATTTGCAAATAATGGATTAGTTCTAAGACTCTGGTACTCATTCTATGTGACCATTAAATTCCCTTTCACTTTATCCACTTCATTCTTGTCCCTCCCCCTGACACAAGGACTTTTTCTCTCTTTTTCATTTTGCTATTTATGTATCTTATCATAAATTATTGTATAAATTATTACAATTATTAAAATTAGAAAGCTATATATGTTTATTGTAAACATGAAAAATTAACACTAGTCTATGTATCTGCAATGCTATTCATATAGAACCAATGTAAATGTAATTATCATAAGCTAAATAATGTTATTTCTTATTACTGTTCTTAGTGGTTTGGTTCCATGTGAAATAAAGTTCTTTTACCTTAGGAAGATATATTGGAATAAAAAATAAAATAAGTTGTACAGTATTTCATAGAGATAAAATATTTAAATATGTTTATGGACAGTATATTGTTTATGATTTGAGATAAGTAGAAATTGAAAAAATAGGGTTTTTTATGTTTATTATTACCTGGAATTGCTATCTTTCTTACACATGAAATTCTTCACTTAAAAAAGATGGTATCTAAGTTGACAGCAGTAGTCCTTACAAAAATTGTCAGTTTATTAAACTATCAATCATTTTAGAAAAACAAGTATACATAAGGATTGCAGCATGAAAAAAAAGTGATGCCTTAATGTTTGTCTGAAATTGCTGTAAAAGTAGAAGGTTGATGTGCTTGAAGTATAATGAAAGGTTAAGAAACAGATTTGAATGCAGTATCTGAAGAGTTAAGTGATAAGACTTTTCTCAGACTATAGAAATATAGATAAGTACCAAAATGGCATGACAGCTGTGAAGTGAGGTTAAAGTAACTGTTTAGGGTGCCAGTAGACATGTGACATAGAGATGAATAGAAACTATTCAATAGATAAGGAAGTCATAGAGTGGGATAAGATAAGCACATTATATCTGACTACTAAACTTCTGAAGGCAAATTGAATGAAAACAGTATGAATGATTCTATCATTCTATCATTTTCCTTTTTTTTTTTCATTTTTCAGTTGCCAGTTTCCCAATATTGTGGTGATTGTGGGAAAGGAAAAGTTATGTGATTAGACTGAATAAAAAATTAAAGTATGATCAATGTGAAAAAAAGAGCCCTGCAACATAGGCTTCGTTGATTATCTTTTTTTGAATTGTTCAATTCTGAATTAGTGATACACCTCAACTTTATATTTAATCAAAATGGTTGCAGAATAATTGCAAATTTTCCTGAGCAAGGATTAATTTCTTGTTTGTAAGTAAGCAAAGCCCATAACAGCTTCACTTTTAGAAACAGTGTAGAAGAAATTTGGATTGTGTTTGAAAGAATGAAGAGTTTACATAGTAGCCATCTTATTATCTGAAATTCTAAGTTTATATTTAGTCAGCCATTTAAGATATCAATGTCACAAGGAGCCATCTGACAAAAAGAAATAATAAATAGCAAGCAATCTCTCTTGTGTTAATTGGAATGATGGAAAAAAAGAGTTTGAATGGGGATGACAAAATACTTTATAATAGCTGAGAATATTCCAAAATTGCTGAAAGATATTAACTTCATATTCAAGAAGTCAGGCAAAAAAGGAAGGAAGGAAGGAAGGAAGAAAGGAAGGAAGGAAGGAAGGAAGGAAGGAAGGAAGGCCAAAAGCCAAACCAAACCCAACAAAAACTCTATTTAGGCACATTATGTCTGAGCTACTGAAAACCAAAGTAGAAAGGAAAATACTGGACAGCCTCGGTGGCTCAGCGGTTTAACGCCGCCTTCAGCCCAGGGCCTGATCCTGGAGGCCTGCTTCTCCCTCTGCCTGTGTCTCTGCCTCTCTCCCTCAATCTCTGTGTCTCTCATGAATAAATAAATAATATCTTTAAAAAATAAAAGACAAATTTTAATATTGGGCAAATGTTAGATCCAACCATATCTTGTTTATAGGAAATTCATTTTAAGCATAAAAGGTAAAAGTGAAAAGGTGGAAAAATAGAAGTATAGTAGCTTTAAGCAAAGAAATCTGTGTTGCCAGGTATAAACAGTGATTTTCATAATGATATAAGGGCCAATTCATCAAGAAAAGAACATACTAATCTTAAACATGTATACAAATGATAACAGAGTTGCAAAATATATGATGGCCATATAATTAAAAGCAATGGTAAAATGCACAAATCTATAATCATAGATGATGATTTTAACACTCTTCTTTCAGTTCCCAATAGAAAAATTAAATAAAATTTCAGCAAGGATACAGAAAATTTGAACAATATTAACAAGCAACCTGACCTAATAGATATATATGGAACTCTACACTAAACAATTCTATAATGTCCATTCTTCTTACGTATACACACCATTCACCAAGGTACACTATATACTGAGCCACATAAAAATGTTTCTAAAATATTTTGGACAAAACAAAAAGGACTATTTTCTCAAGAGATAGGAATTAAATTAGAAATGAACAAAAAGATATACAGAAAATCTTCAAATATTTCAAAGTTAAATAGATAACTTCTGAATAACTCCATGAATTAAAGAAATCACACAGATAATGAATATTTTCAACTAAACGGTAGTAAAAAAACTATGTATCAAAATATGTAAGTTCAAGCTAGAGATGTGTAGAGAGAAATCTGTAGCTTTAAAGTCTATAGAAACTAAGAAAGGTGCAAATAAATAATCTAAATGACAAATTTAAGAACCCATAAAAAAAGAAGAACAAATTAAACCCAAAGTAAATAGAATAAAAAATAAGAAAAATAAGAATAGCAATTAATTAAATAGAAATGGAAAATAAGAGAAAATCAACAGAGTAATGCTGGTTCTCTGAAAAGATGAATTCAATTGGTTAAATCCCTTGCCAGACTGATCAAGAAAAAAAATAGAAAAAAAATTATCAATTTTATTTCATATAATCACAATTGAAACTAACCCTAATATTCATCTTCAGGAGAATTATGGTATACCCATTCAATGGAATATTAGTAGATAATAAAAGTAATGATTTCATAAAATTGACATAAATTTGACATAAAATTCTGAAACAGATAAAACTAATCTATAGTAACAAAAAGCAGATCAATGGTTACCTAGGACAGAGTGGGAGGTTGATGAATGAGAGAACAAGGTAGGAAGATAAAAATGAGTTCCTTAAACAGTAGCCATTGAACAGTCCACTTAAAATAGTTGCCTCTTATTGTGAGTTATACCTCAGTGAAGTTGATCTTTAAAGGGCAAATATTATAATGCAATAGAGATAAGAAAGATGCTTCTGAAAAGGCAGGAATTGATTGAAAAAAGACACAAGAGAACTCAATGGAGTGAACTAATTGTTTTTTATGCTGTATTAGATAAGTGCTTACATAGGTATCTTCAATTGACAATATTCACCAGACTGAATATTTATTTATTTATTATTTTTTTATTAATTTATTTTTTATTGGTGTTCAATTTGCCAACATATAGAATAACACCCACTGCTCATCCCGTTAAGTGCCCATCACCCAGTCACCCCCACCCCCGCCCACCTCCCCTTCCACCACCCCTAGTTCGTTTCCCAAAGTTAGGAGTCTCTCATGTTCTCAGACTGAATATTTAATATTCATTCATCTCATTTCATTTAAATTATTTCTCAATAGAAGCCTAATCTAAATAAAACAATTTCAGGAGATCTCTTATTTTTATTTTCATTTCGTTTTTTGTATTGGTTCTCAGAGCCAAACTGAAGCTCATGACATGAAAAGTTTTCTAGGTCATCAATATATATATCATAAAATGCACTGAATTTTAAATATATCCTATAGCTCCTTAAATTCTAATTCTCTCCTATCCTTTATATCTCACTTCATTAATAGATCATGTGCTTGCTTTGGTTTTTATATAGTATATAAATTTTAAAAGTAATTTTTCCTTTTCATGTGTCCATTTCTCAAGGTTTTTTAAAAGATTTATTTATTTATTTGAAGGAGAGAGAGATGAGCAGAGAGAGGGGCAGAGGAAGAGGGAAAGAATCTCAAGCAGACTCCCTGTTGAGTTTGGAGCCTGACAAGGGTCTCCTTCCCAGCATCATGAGATCATGACCAGCTTAACCAACTGAGCCATGAAGGGGCCCGATCTCAACAGTTTCTTAATATGTATATATTGCTTGTTGATATATGTAAGAATTAGGAAGCAGGTACTTCGTGTCCTACAATCACTCTGAAAGTGAAAAAAAATTCCTTATACCCACAATTAGTCTATTTAAAAAGTACCCAAATAATACCACTTTATATAAAAATTAAGAGGGAATAGCATGGCATAAAGAGCAAGTTGCCATCTTGCAAGGTGATAGGAAGCAGACAGGAAAAGGATATAAAAGAATTATATCTTGAAGGGTTAATACTGATCTCCATACAAATATTTTATAAATGATTTTGAAGATGACAGTCCAGCTGCAAGTCTTCTCCTAATTCAATTCTCTCTCTTGTTTAATTATGTTTTTGTGAAATAATTCTCAAAATTTTAAAGAGAGCACAGCATATTAAAAACACTGTCATATGTATCAATGACTCATTTGTCCAGAATAGATAGTTTAGGAGCAAGTAAGTGGCTAATTCAGTGAGTTTCATGAGGAGTTTTTTCCCCTAGGAATCCTTACCGCAAGGTTACTCTAGTAAATTATTTACTAAAGCACTGAAAGATCAAGGAAATTGCTGTGACCTCATTGCAAAACATTTGAAGCTCTGGAGTTTATGGGAGGGCTAATAGGCAAATTACATCAGCCTTAAAAAAATATAGCATACCAGCTGACATCCATATGTAGGAGTACCGGCGTATATAACTGCTTGAGGCAAGAGTAATGGCAACCCACTGTGTTAACTATATGCGTGTGATATTTTTGTTAGTCCAATACATAAGTAAGCTGTTTGTAAGCTCTATAAAGCTGTGCCCTATGTCTTCCAATCACATAGTGTAATTGTCATTTACTATTACCAAATAAATATAGAAGGTAAATTAAGTAGAAGCAAATGCAACAACTTCTAGTCAAGATTACCATCTAAAATTTTAGTTGAAATCTGGAAGAATTCTTGAATAAATTATGAGTATAGGTAAAGGGAAATTTTTCTAAAATATTACATTTATGGATCTAGACTTAGTCAATAAATTTACTCATTGAAGAACCACAAAATCATCTCTTCAACACAGGCTATGAATATACTATGTCACTGGTAACCCTATGGAAATAAAGGAAAAATGAATGATATACTTACAATATAACAGTTTTTATTATGCCCTCTTGAAGTAGGTTGCATTTGAAGTGTGTATGATGAAAATTATGGTTAAAAAAATGCCTGAAAAGACAAAATTTTAATTCCCCCCAACTTATCTTGTCCACCCAGAAAGATCTATCAGAGGTTTCCATATTTCTGAGGTTAGTTTTGAGGCCGACTCAGTAATTCTTTTCTGGGTCAGTATTCTAAGAAAAACCCACTAAGCTCTAGGTCATTCCCTAGGTCTCTAATTAGATTTAAAAGAAAATTAAGGACTTTAACAACCATCCTGTGATGAGTTTAGAAGTTAATTTTATTTTAGTATCCTCTGAACCCCTTGAATCCCAAGGCTAGTCCAAGCACAGAGCCAGCTTTTATTCAGGACTAACTCCTTACAGGAGTGATACAAAACAGAGGCCAGATAGTAGCCGAGTGAGGTGGTCTTTGCCACAATTATTTATCTCTAGAGAAATAAGAGGAAATGCTTAGATGTACTGGTTGTGTCCTGGACAGTCTTCCTGTTGTTCTTATTATCTGAAGAAATGTCAGTCAATTAGGTTTTCTGCTTTGTTTTTTGTTTGTTTGATTTGTTTTGTTTTTGCATGGTAAATTATTACCTGTGCTTTCTATGTCATCTCCCCAACCTTCTCTGGTACCCTGCTCTATCAATCTTTCATCTCTTTATTATGTCATCGTTCCCTTTTTTTCTGATGGAATTTTCAACTCACCTTAGTTTCCTAGGACTTAAACAAAAACAAACAAAATCGTTGTTTAAATCCACATATATCTCTAGTTCCTGATTCATCAATTGCATCTTTTCACTGCTACACCACAAAATTGCTGCCTTCCTTTGCTTCTCACTTAACTCCTCAATACCATATAGTCTGTATCCATGCCTCTGTCATTCCACTGAAATAGTTCTAGTTATTTTCCAGTCCTATCGATTGTGAAAGTAAAAAGCACATGTTTCTATCACCATTTCACAAAAATAGCAATAACCAACCTAAACATTTGGAATGTAGAACCAGACAGCCTATATATTTGCTAGTTCTGTAACATTGAGATAGTTTATTTAAACTTACTGTTTGAATAAACTAGCTCAATTACTATGTAATAAAATGCAGTGATAATAGAACTTCCAAAAGTGTGATTATGGAAATTAAATTATTTAGTCTGTTTGAGGTAATAACAACAGTGTCTGGAGTATTTTTATTTTCTGAGATGTAAAATGGGAGATTATAACAGTTCATTTCATGCAGAGTGTCTGTGAGGCTTAACACTGTAACCAGTAAACAACACATTAGTAAATTTTCAGTAAAACCTAAGCATTTTAAAACTCTCAAAGTTGTAAGGTTTGATCACTCCTCCTCCCACCATTATCATCTCTTGTTTTTTCTGGCTATTTCTTACTAGTCTCCTTGGCTGCTTCTTTTCCTCCATTCATGCTGTAACCGTAATTATCCCCAGGGTGCTCTAATTGGAATTTTGCTTTACTAATTCCATATACTCTGCCTGCAAACTTTATTCAAACTTATGATTTCAACTTCACCAGACCTGCGACAACTTCAGACTTTCTGCTTATGTAGCTCTTATATATACCATTTTTGGGTATCTCAATTTGAATATCCCTTAAGGACTTCAAATTCATTATGTCTCAAAATAATGCCATCATCGTTTCCCACAAACTTCTTCCACTGCCTATGAATGTCATTCCTACTCCTTCACATATTCAAAGCAGAAACTTGGGAGTTAAATTTGCTGTCTCCTTCTGACCCCCCGGCCCCAACATCTATCTAATCTGTACCTAGTACCTGTATACTATACTGACTTGATGTCT
The DNA here is from genome assembly GCF_905146905.1 of Nyctereutes procyonoides. Classification (NCBI taxonomy): domain Eukaryota; kingdom Metazoa; phylum Chordata; class Mammalia; order Carnivora; family Canidae; genus Nyctereutes; species Nyctereutes procyonoides. The sequence goes on from NW_026575130.1 coordinate 3,948,200, forward strand.
CCTCTATTTATTTCTGAAAATCTAAACCCAGTTCAGATTTTCCCTAGATTATAGCCATAAGCTTCTAACTGCCTATGGATGGACTGGCTTAGTTTGTCTATCTGCAACAAATGTTATCTGAATGTTCATTATTCCCCTGATTAAGAACTTCAATGGCACTCTCTGGCTTTTAGGATAAAATACAAATCCTTTAGTTTGTAGCTTAAGACATCATCATTTCCTAAACAACTGTTCCTTAGTCATATAGAATTTCTTGTGGTTTCCTGAATATATTTTTGTGTCCTCTCTCTCCAAGCCTTCCATATTCTCTTCCTCTTCTCAATTCCAGATTTCCCCATCCTTTCATCTAGTTAACTTGTACTTAATCTTCAGATCTCACTAATTTCTTTGTCATCTTCTTTAGGAAGATCCCAGTCTCATACAGAAGCCCCATTCATACTTAAGATTACTCTGAATATTGTAAATCATGTACTGTACTTGAAATATCAATACTCTTGTCTTTTTTTCACTGGACTATAAACTTAATAGGGACAAGGGATTATCTCCCATTTCTCTTCCTCTTTCTCCCTCTGCCTATTATACTGGCTTCCTAGCTGTGTCCTAAACACCTTTGACATTTTGTTCTACAAGGATATAAGTGCTACTTGTTCCTTCTGCCAAATATATTGCCATGACCACCCAATTTAAAATGAAATCCTCTCCCAGAAGGCCCAAACACCGTACCTTATTAACCTCTATGACATTATATAATTTATTCATTTGTTTTATAGACTGTCTTCTCCATCATAATGTAAGCATGAAAAAAGGTCATTTGTTTGTATTATTCTCTATTGCATTCCTAGAGCCTATTTGTATTGTTCTCTATTATATCCCTAATGCCTAGAACAAAGTATACAAAGTATGCAAATCAATGCAAATCACAAATGGGGGGTAATAAATGAATTATTCTTCCTTTTAGGCTATGCAGCATCAAACATATAATAGGTATTCAATGACTCTTCCTAGAGTTTTAAATTTAAAATTTTAAATGATTTGAATTTAATAAATTAAATATAAGCAAGTAAAAGAGTCCTTTTTAAAATTAGAGGAAAAATTCCCCCATTATGGTAAGATTGAAAAATAGTCAAATTTTTGTAAATTGTAAATTGTAAATTTAGCTATATTCTAGTTTGATCACAATCAAAATTAAATTGATTGCAGCTTACTTTTCCTGTGAAAGAGGTTAAACTATTTCCCACTCTTTCTCCTACCATCAATTTAGAGGGAATCCTCTGAACTTTTGTCCAATTATTCCTGAAAAAGATAAAGTATTAAGCACTGGGGAAAAACCATAGAGATCATATACAACTCACCAAACTAATACATATTTGTTATAGTAGTATTATATGTTCAAATAGTACCATAATTTAGAGTTGACCAAGAAGGGGTGGTTAGTGTGAAAGCAGCAAGATGAAAATACATTTATACCAATTCCATGCTTGAGGCAAGCTTTACCTACAAAATGGCAAATAGATATACATTTTGTCCGCCACTGCCAGGAAAGCTCATTGCATTCATTGCATATAGTGCATCCAAAGCTGAGGGGTTGGGGGGTAAAGTATTAACAAGTACCAGGTGCAAAAGAAGTCTACAAAATCCCTTTACCTTGCAAAGGGATGAAAACTGAATTGTACTGTTTGGAAGACTAGACCTTTTCTAAATCTCCTCTGAAGATTATTATATATCTACTATTTTATAATTAGTAACACATTTTGAAGCCAAAATATGTATTAACATTGAAGGGTGATCATGATTAAAAAAAAAAAAACCCTCTATTTTTTGTTTGTTTTAGTGGGCTATGGCATTTTATTAGTATAAAGTATTGATTTTTTCCAGTGTTTTTAAGTTATTATTTTATTTTAGCTACTTAATTAAAATAAATAAAAGCTTAGGAGACTAAATCCATAGAGACAGACAAAGGTAAGACATGCATTTAATTTCCACAAGTAAAGGTGGCCGCATATCTATAAGTAAGGACAAAATAGAGCCTTGCTATAATGAGCTGCCTGGTAGCTAGGAATACATAGACACAACTCTTTTCCCCATTCAGCCACTTACTTAAACTGACCATGTGAAGAGGCAAAATCCATTTAAACATTTGTGCCTTATTGTTTGTATTTATAAAATAATTATAAAAATACTTAACATTTATTAAATCCTAGTATCAATTTTTATACTTCCTTTATATCATCCCATGTCATGGTAGCCCCACAACTTTAAAGTACAAGTTATCCATTTATTCTTTACTAGAAGAAGAGACAGGCTATATAAACACTGCATGACATGCCCTATCTGATGGAGCTCCTAAGTGCTGGAAACGGGTTTATACCTTGTGCTACTCATCCCCTTTCCAATTTGTAATGCTGCCTTGGGGCATGATGATAACACCTGCCTTGGAAGTACACACAGTGGATGTGGAAATAAATTCATTTTATGAAGTAAATTGAAAACTAAATTGTTATTGAAACTGGGAATCATTTTAACAATTACTTATTAAGAAATTATTTGTTAAGCAACTGCCCAGTTGAGGGATGCTTTGAAAAGAAAGTGTACTACTTGTTTCAACTCTGAAGGAATTTGCAAGTTGCTATACACATAAGATTAATATATCAAGGAAAAAAATTCGTGAAATTTACTTATAAATATGTAACTAAATTCTAAATCTAGGACTTCTATAAAAGTTACCTAATATACATAATTATTGTTTTTTGGCAATCAGACAGGATCAGACTCTGGTTATCTTTTTTAAAATTATTTATTTATTTATTTTGGGTGAGGGACAGAGGGAAAAAAAAGCCCCCAGGGGGACATGGGGCTCAATTCCATGAGATCACAACTTGAGCCAAACCAAGAGTCAGACATTCAACTTAACTGGGCCATCTAGTTGCCCCAAGACTCTGGTTATCTTAAGCCAAATTGATTAATTGAAAGGCATATGATAGTTCACATATTTGTATTGAAAAGCTGAAGGGGAAATTAAAAAAAAAAAACAGATTTCATTATGAGGAGCAAGACACCTCTGATAGTCTAGACCATGCTCTACAGCATCATTTTGATGGGTGAACCAACTTTAACTTTTCTCTCTTTGGGTCACTCCACTGAATAATCATATTCCTAAAAGAGAGTCTGGTTAGTCTAGTTTGAGTGTGCCCATCCCTTGGATAGGGCAGGGCAGGCATTAAGAGTCTCAGTAAAATATCATGCAGTGGACAAAAATTAAGGTGCTGTTACCAGTATAAGGAAAGTGAATGATTTGCAGGGAAACTTAAAAAGACCACTCTAAGGAGAAAAATCAAAGATTATGATAGGTGGGAGACTGCAATAAAAGCTTCAGAAGACATGTAGGTCTTGAAAGACAGATAGGGGGGATCCCTGGGTGGCTCAGCAGTTTAGCGCCAGCCTTTGGCCCAGGGCGTGATCCTGGAGTCCCAGGATCGAGTCCTGCATCGGGCTCCAGGCATGGAGCCTGCTTCTCCCTCTGCCTGTGTCTCTGCCTCTCCCTCTCTCTCTCTCATAAATAAATAAATAAATAAATAAATAAATAAATAAATAAATAAATAAATAAATAAATAAATATTGGATGCAGAACACTTGCTGAAGAAAATGAATTTTTGCATAAAAATTAGTGTCACACTAAGACTATGGACAATGAAGATAAAGCTTTAAGTTTCTACCTTAAGGACTCTGGGGCTTGTTTTGTTTTACTTTGCTTTATTTTTAAAAGAATTGCCAAATCAGTCTACTTTGAACTATATTTCAACAAAGTCCTCACTACATACATAGAAAGGAGTTTAAAAACTCTTAAAATCTTTTGTATCATGAGTTGATTATTGGAGATACTTGATTTCTTAACAGACTTCTAAAAAGCAGATATTCTCATGAGGCAATATAGAAGAGAAATGAAAGATTAAATTCCTGGGAAATCAGGTAAAATGTTAAAATTGAGAAACATTATTTCCCCACATTGTAATTTATGTCAATTAGCTTTACTCTCATTTTATCATCCTTTAGACTTGGCATAATAGTCAAAGAAACTTCTATTTAATGTTAGTTATATAACTGCTATGATGTTTTAGACGTGAATTAGATTAATAAAATATACTTTCTTAAGCAATTACAAAATTTAATATTTTAGAACATTCTTTTACATTATATGCTGTTGCATCACAACATAGTATAACAAATGTTCATGACTGTTGATTTAAAAAATCAGAAGTACATACTTAATTACTGATTTGAATGTATTCTAGAGTATAATGTTGCCACATAATCTTAGGTTGGTGAACTGAGGATTGATAAAAATAGGTCTTTTCATTGATCACCTCCAACAGACCTTCCAAACATTATATACTTGTTTCTAGTCTTTATTATAATGATTATTTTCCTACTGCGGCCCATATTTCAGAATAATCTTCCTGGAAAATCTTTGTGATTACCCATTGTCTAAAAAGTAACTTCAAACTTTTAGCTAGAAATTAAAAGAAAAGAAAGAACTCTCAGAGTATTTTACTATTTTGTGAACATGCTATGGCTTTTGATAACTGTGTCTTTTTGAATGCATTTATGATGTTTTAAATCTCCATTTGACAAAATCAGGTATCCATAAAATTTCTTTAAATGAATGCACATCCAGATAATAATTATAATATGTTTTTAAACTTATGATAATATTAATAACATTTTTATAGAGCACTTTCTTTATACCAGAAAATAATTCTAAGTATCTTTTCTATGTAGTATCTCAATTATTTCTCATAAGAAATTATTGGATAGATACAAATATTAGTCCCATTTTACAAACCATAGAATTGAGAGATGAGTGAAAATCCACATGGTCACATGGCTAGTACTTAGGAAACCAAGATGCAAATCTGGAGATCCTGCAAGGCTTTGACACAAGATCACCTATAATTAAATCCAAGCTTTGCCTCATACCAGCTGTTTTACTTTAGGCAATATACCTAACTTCTGGAAGCTTCAGTTTCTTCATCTGTAAAATGAAGTAACAGTAACATAGTAATAGTAAATTGAATGAGTTAATATGTATATAGTGCTTAGAACAGTGCTTAATAATTGCTCCTTTGAGGTTAGTTTTAAATTACCTATTAATTTCTATGGAAGTAAAACCTATATTTGCAAAAATGAGCAGATGATTAAATATCTTGATAAAATACATAAATCAAAAATATTGATGTGTGGATCTCTTCATTCATTTGCACACATGCATTAAGTACATAGTACAAACCAAGAACTGTGCTTGGCATTGTAGCTATAGCAGTAAACATAATATGCATTGACTCTGCCTTCATGAAGCTTATTCTCTCAATAGTTTGTGATTATAATAGGAGATAAGCAAGATGCATTCTCAGGTTGATTTGGTTTTATCCCATAATGGAAGGAATGGTAAATCATGCCTTATTACAAGGCATGGTGTTTGAGGTGACTCACCTAAAAAGGGAGAGCCAAATTTAAAGCCAAGGCCTCAAAGAGATCTTTCTTTGCCAACCAGGATCCCTCAACCTATATGTGGCATGAAGCAGTTTCCTAGACAAATAGAGGAAAGACAACACAATACTCTGTTGATGAACTCTGAGAGTAAGTTAAAAAAAAAATGCCCCGATTGCAAAACTATAGTCAGAGCACAAAATTTCTTCTATCAGCAATGTCACTTTGATGATATATCTGAGAGCAATGAGGCTTAAAAGCCTGAATTCTAGCACTTATGAGATTGCTTTTAATTCTTGCCCAGAACCTGCTTTCTTTTAGAAACAATGTTTCCCTAAGGCCTTCATCAAGGGGGTGAGGTATGTGCTACTCCAGAGTATCTGCTATCCAGGGAATAGTTAATGGAGTTGCACAATAGGAGCCATGACCTCTAGGTCTCTGCACTTTGGGGAATCCATTTTCAACTTAGATTCTAAGCTGGAAGTGATTCTTTCCATTAAAACAGTTTTTAAAAAGCCTCTCTCATAACCACAGCATGCAAGAAAAAGCTGATCTCTAGAAGAGGCTGTACACACAGGATGTTCACTTTAGAAATAGAATAAGTTTCAGCCATTCTTGGATTTAGCAAAGCAAATAGTAAGCTTTGTGAATAGTTGGAAGAATTCTGAGACTAGGGGACATGATAGGAAAGCAGGCAAGGGATAAAAGCTGCTGGTGGAAATGATTAATCCCCAGGCCTTCTAAGTACAGAAATCCAGTCCAAAGCAGAACGATTCCATTAGCCACACTACTTAAGTTATCATCAGAGGAGGAAAACCAGAGATGACTATCACAACATATTGTAGATGCCTATGAATCGTAGACCACATATAATTTCCAATATAGAGTGTCATTTCCAACAAATCCTTTAATCCTCTTCAAAAAGATGCAAGCTTAAAACCCTTAGAACCAGGAAGAGATATTACTCCTCTATTAAAATCAGAATTTGGATGGTTGGAGTGGGTGAAAAAGAACATCACTTACATAATTCTTTCATAAGGAGTCATATTTCTCTCTGGGAATATTAAGAAAGCTAATGGAGTATTTTGAATCAATTAATTCAATCCAGTACCTGCTGGGTCTGTACTATTGGTAAAGTACTGTGTTTATTTATATAAAAAATATGAAGGTAAATAAGATTCAGTTTCTTCTCTCTAAGTCCTTACTATCAAACAGGAAGTTAAGAAAAAATCCACACAAGATTTAATTCATTGATACAACTTTCCTCAAAAGTAATATTATGCTTACACACTCAGATTACTTGTACAAAGAGGTAGACATTGTTTTCTACCTTACAAAAAAAAAAATCTGTCACCAAACAATTAGAACAGTAACATGCTTCATACTTTTGAGAGCCGATTTTATGAATTTTTATATTATCACCTATTTAGCAGATACATTTTTCCTTTAGGAACTTGGAGAGTATCTCCATCTTTGTTTCTGTTTCTATCTCCTTCATCTGTATTGATGGCTACATATGCTAGATAGGGAAAGAAAAGAACAGAAAGAAAATAGTATGGCCAAAGGAATTATCTCCTAAAAAAGGAATCAGGAAAAGCATCATGGAGGGTTTGGATTTACAAATGGATTTGGAGGAAGAAACGTTTTGTAATAGAGCTATGGTGGGAGTGAAAAGTGTCCCACATAAACAAAAGCTCAGAAGTTGGAAAATGAAGCATATTTGCTAACCAACAAGTCATATCATCAACCTGGATGATAGGGAAAAAGTGAGGAACTGAAAAAGGATTCAGGACTGCCTCCAGGGTCCCTATATTTAACCTACTAAGTAAAGCATGGCCGGGTCAGGTAGCTGCCTTGTGGATACCCAAAGCATCTGTTCAGTAGAATACCTTGCAGCACCATTTCTCATTAGGAATGCGCTGAAGTAAAAACAAGTAGTTATTTCTTCTAATCATGATTTCTCCCCCATTTTGGTCTATGAAGCCACCGATGAACACATGAAAGGAATTCTCCAGGGTCATTTTCTAATTTAGCCCAAATGAAGAGATGCACTTTGGCAAGTAATTTGAGTTCTCAATTTAACTCGTGGAGGGATGCATACTGAATGAAAATTGGATTTTTAATATTAGCATGTTTGAATAACCTAAGGAGTTTGTCCTAATAAAAATGAAGAAAGTTTACTCAATTCAAGGCTGATCACCTTTCTGACAGGTACCAGAGGCCAGGGTTGGGATAGGCTGACAAACTTGCTCCCAAAAGCAAGAACCTCCAGAGCACTGAGACAGGACCTTGGAAACAGAGATGAGAGGTAAAGATTCAGTTCTCAGAATGCTTCTGATTGTTACTATTATGTAAACATGTTCTTATCCTAAAAAAGGTGTTCTCTGACATGACAGTTTTGAGTTAGATAGGAGTAATAGCATTATGGTATAATAGAAAAATGAGGAGTCCAAAACCTGAATCCCAATCTCCACATAAAAAGAACTTCCAATGGGAATTTAAGCAAGCAATCTATGATCATCCTAGTTTTATTTGTTTTTTAAGATTTTATTTATTTATTCATGAGACACAGAGAGAGAGAGAGAGAGAGGCAGAGACACAGACAGAGGGAGAAGCAACCTCCATGCAGGGAGCCCGACATGGGACTCCATCCCGGGTCTCCAGGATCACTCCCTGGGCTGAAGGCGGCGCTAAACCACTGAGCCACTGGGGCTGCCCCTCATTCTAGTTTTCTACTCCTTCATACATAAAAAAAATTATATGCACAAGGCAGATTTTTAAGATTTACCACATTTATATCTCATTAATTTTTCAAGGTAGGTTTTTTATTCCCATTTTATTTTATTTTTTAAAATTTTATTTATTCATTATATATATATACATATATATATATATATAGAGAGAGAGAGAGAGACAGAGACACAGAGACACAGAGACACAGAGACACAGGCAGAAGGAGAAGCAGGCTCCATGCAGGGAGCCTGACATGGGACTCGATCCCAGGTCCCCAGGATCAGGCCCTGGGCTGAAGGAGGCACTAAACCGCTGAGCCACCCAGGCTGCCCTTATTCCCATTTTAAGGGTAATAAAAACAAGATTCAGAAAACCCACTTTGTCAGAAAAACAACCGAAGTTTCTACTTTAAATCTTCACTGAATTATTATTTTAATGCATCAAGAACCAGAAGTTTTTTGCACAATAACAAGAGATTATAAGAGATTGTTATCATAGAGAAATGTTAAAGGATATTTGTAAAAATCAAACACAATGTAGGAAATAAATAGAAACAAAAGCATTTCAACTAAAATGAAAATGAACGGGAAGAGAAGTTTAGAGAATTCCAATAAAATTCACACAGAAATGTTAGGATCACTTAACATCTTTTAGCCTCTGATCATATTTGGAGGCCCCCAAGAAATGCATTGGGAAACACGGAATGATTGCCCTCATCTGTCTAATGTAGATGCTTATTCAAATTAATGTTGGATTTCAATGTCAGAATTTCAGCATTACCCGAAAGAGATATCAAAATAATTTCACCTTTTATTACCGCTGAATGAAAATAGCAAAAGTATAAGTTTAGTGGAAATGAATCAGTATAGATTATTATGAATCTAATCTCTTCTTAATTTAAATAAAAATATATGTCAACATATCATTGTAAATGTTTTACGTACCAATTTCATGCTCACAGTTCCTTTAACAGTAATGAGATAGCTTTGACCGTCCGATTTTATTGTTTAAAGAGATCATTCATAACTGCTTAACTTCCTGCCCAGTTTAGATGAAATTAGAAAAAATTAGAAACAGTAACTTAAATGCTTCTTTGAGATTCTAGAAGAGGAACTGTGTGAATTAGAATAGCCAGTTCAGCACCCATTTTGGTCTCTAAATTATACTCTGGTACCACTTCAATGATCTGTAATAGTTACAAATCAGACAGAATTTCAGAGACGTCTTGAAGTGACCTATTCTCAGAAAAGCAGATAATTTATTCAGAGATTTTTCTGCTGCTGCTCAAGAAATCTGTGGAAATTTTTATGGTTTTCTCCATTTAGCTTGGAATTTTCTGGTTACTTAGTCACGAATACCTGGTTAGTTCTGTTGTTGATTAATTAACAGGAAAAATTAATTAACTATGGGTTGTTTTTTTTTAACTCTAGGGGTCTGTTTTTTACAAGATCAAAGTGTCCTTCAAGTTGCAATTTTATTGTTGTATCATCTGATTATCTAACCCAACAGGCTCAAATATCCAGCTATATAAAATAACTCAGTAACTAAGGGAAACATAGTGTATATTTGAACAGGATTCCCTATTCATCTCAGTCAACTGACGGTAATTGCAGCTGCGCTGGAAATGTCTTCACCCTGGGGCTATGAAATTTGAACACCTAGCTCCCTGTAATTGATTTCCATCAGTTCCAAACAGGACCATCATTCATCCTGTGCATATTTATTGAGCACTCTATGTTCCAGGTACTGTTTTGGCCTTATGGGATACATTAGGGTACCAAGAAAGAAAGATGCCCTATCCTCATTTGAGCATGTGTGTAGGCAGGAGGGGAAAAGGCAGTTAACATATATAATAAATAAATGAATTATATGGTATTTTGAAGATATTAAATCCCATGGAGATTAAAGAAAATGTAGAGCAAGTTAAGGGGTACTAAGTGGAAGTTGGAGGAGCCTGCATTATGAAATAGTGTGGAGGGGGCTGGCTCTCAGAGGAGGGGCGAATTGATGGATGTCTTGAAGGAAGTGCCTGAACTATCAGTATTGCTTCAACAAATCAAAGACCCTGTTTTTTTTTTTCCATGGGAAAAACAAGAAAGTCATCAGTAGCCAAGTACAAGCTATTCAAAATAAATAATTACATGAAATAAGGCAACATAATTCATATTAAATTTGAAATGAAAATGATACTGAATCACTCACCAAGAGTTTCTTTCCAAGAAAAAGATATTGGGCCACAGTTCTTTTGTTTTGAAATAATAACTTCATCAGATTATCTTTAATCTATTCTATTTTTACAATATTATATATATTTTAATATATTCTAGCACATATTGAAAATTAATGTTCTAGAAGAGAGGAAGGAGTCTGCAGTATCACAAAAGGAACTGACACAAGGGTCCCCACACCTTCAAAGATACCATATTAAGACTGACAATAATCAAGGACGTTTAAGGGAAAGGCAAATAACCCAAGTATATATGTACATTTGCTTTGTAGAACTAATATAATGATGTATTCCGTAACCTGAATGAGTTCAGATGATGCTTTGTTGCCATATAACAACAGCAACAACAATTTGCAGTTATCGGAAGCTTATCATATACCACACTTGGTTCATATTCCAGAGCACTGTATGCTACTTCAATTACTCCTCCCAACAAGTCTACAAAGTCTTTCACATCCCCATTTCACAGATGAGGGAGTTAAGCATAGAGGTTAAATGGTAGAGTTCATTTTTGAACCCAGGCATATTGACTTCAGACCCTGGGGCATTAACTATAATGTGACTCTGACTCCTGTTGAAGTTTTGACAGGCACTACTCCAATGTGAGTAAAATACAAGGCAATACACTAAGATGGGGGGGCGGGGGTAATAGGATGTTGACAATGTTGACTAATATTCATCTAAAAGTAAGAAAGATAGTTATCTAAGATATTATTTGGTAGAGATGAACCCCAATATCCCACTAGGTTGATTCTCTGGCAGCCTAGTATCTCAAACAGTATCCACAGCATGCTTGGGGGAGAAATGAGCATGTCATAGTGTGCAGGGCTGACAGTAGCACCTCACTGTTTTCTTCAATTCCATTCTTTTGCTGTATATTAGAGTTTGTGAAGTAATTTAAAGGCATTTACTGATTTTTTTAAACCTAGTTTGATTAAATTAACCTTCATAGATAAAGTTAGTATTTGAAAGTTCTTCCAATGAAGAGACTGCCAATTAAGCATAATACTAATAACTCAGACAGCAGGAAAACGGCACAGGAACATTTCTCCCACTTCCTTACTGCATACATTGTCATTCAAGTCACACTACTGATTTCAAACAAGGATGTCTAATCAGATCTGACCCATTCAGTCACATTCCTTTACATTAAGACATTATCATTTTTGTTAGAGCCAACAAAGGTGCTATGCTTTTAATAACAGGAATAAAATATTTAAAATAGTGTTCATGTCATTTGCTTATGTCCATTTTCATATTTTATAAAGCACATAAATTATAGGAATGCAAGTATATAATGTACCAAACTAAATATTCATGTATTAAGAATATATTCTCAAAGTATTTGCTGGTAATTGTGAGGACACAGACCTAGATCATCAAAACAATTACCATTACAAATGAAGATGGATTTTTATTTTAAAAAATCAACACTAATTTACTTCTGCAATTGACATACAAATTAATAGGACTTACACATCCATATGTATAACTTCCAAATAGTGTCCCTAAATGTCTAAATGAATCTTACTGTTTTGAGCTTAGTTATAATTCTGATTTTTTCTGTTCTTTTATAAAAGGTTATATTTGAAATATATGCATGAATTTATGCAAGAATATAAGTTTAATTCATTTTCAGGTGATTTTAATTCAATTAAAATATTTGATATTGATTTAATTGATCACCATCCACACTAATACTTTCCTTTAACTTCATTATCTTTCTGTCAATGGGCTCTGGATAGTCTCAGAAATTTAGGCCTAAAGCTTTCTCTATTGCTTCTCTATTTCTTGACATATAAGAAATTGATAAATCCTATGTTTTCTTTTTTCTATAAGGTGCTTTCATTTGTCTCTTCCTTTCCATTCATTGCTACCACCATCTAAACTCTTAAAATCTAAGTAGATACTATTTTCATGACTTCTTTTGTGTTGGTCTCCCCTGTCATGCCCAAACCCTACCTAACAGCCATGTTGATCTATTCACAATTGCTAGATTATTCTATTTTAAATATTAAAGTTTTTAATTTTTTAATTTTAATTTTTCTTCAAAAACCATTATTAAGTAAATTTTCCTACATGGCTCATAGAACCTCTGCCCCACCTATTTTATCTTGCACCTTCTGGTCCACTCATTCTGCCTATTGTCTGGTACAAGACAATAATGCCAAGCCTCTTTCGAATTTTTATTGCACTTTGCTGATAAAATACTTATGACACTTTTTCTGCTTATTATTATACTTAGTCAGATACATGCTTTTCCTCACATTGATTACCCTTGAGGGTACAGTGCATGTTTTACACACTCTTTAAAAGTCTCTAGCAACTTCAAGCCTATTTGCCTGCTCATAAGTGCTCAAAATTAATATTTGATGAGTAAAGGTACTCTAAAATAAAGCAATATTGTCTTGGTTTTTTAGAATGGACTTTAACATGTTTCAATCCCTTAGAGGCCCTAATATTCTCTGCTTGCCATCGATCAGCATATCAGCTAATAGAAAATTACTAAATATGTAGAAGCTACTTAGACACATCCCCAAAGAGTTTCAAGAAATTTGACAGTATGTCATATTATGAGAAATGTGAAAATGAATTATATTTTTATAGCCAGATTGTAGGATGTCATTTAGCATAACCTGGTTTTCTCCAAAATCAAAAAAGAGAAAAGAAATAAAATTTAAAAACAAATTATAGTAAATTGTTCACCTTTGCATATCTTCTCTCTCACATTTCCCAGAATTGTTTTCTTCTTTTTTTTACAGACAAAAATTACATTTTCTTCAAAATATGTTTAATCATTTACCTACTGAAATCTTCTCCTATCAACATGACCCCTCCTTCTTTATTTGGATTCATTAAGCATTTGCACTGGCTTGCTCCTACTATATTATCCTACACTGACTTTTATACAGTTTTATTTTGTTTGTTCAAAAGAAAGCTACTTATTTTAGATGTAGAACAGTTATTTTATTTATTTTGGTTCCTACTAAGATCATGGAGTGGTTTCACATATATTCTACATACTACACAATACAACTTTCATTGACTGGGAATAAGAATATGATTTCTAACAGGTAGAACACTATATCAAAAAAGTCAGCACATTCTTTTTGAAATTGTACCAAGGTATCTTAACAAATTAGTATGGATGTGGACCAAATATCAGGGTCAAAGATGTTTTTCAAAAATGAGATAGGTGTAGGATCATACTTTAAAAAATTTTCTTAAGATTTGCCATCCTTACGAAGGATGAATAAAAGCAAAATTAGTAATCTTTAAATCCTGAATTGAGATGGTGCAGCCAAAATTAGGGGAGCAATGTCTTTAAGGGGTTCACTTTAAGAACAAGCTGTAACTTTTTTTTCAGAGAGGGAGAGAGGGAAGGGGAGAGGGAGATGGGAGAGGGAGAGAGAGCCTTAAGCAGACTCCATGTCCAGTGAGGAGTCCAGTAAGGACTTGATCTTACAATTCTAAGATCATGAACCTGAGCCGAAATCAAGAGTCAGATGCTTAACCAACTGAGCCACCCAGAAACCCCAAGATGCAACTTTAAATAACTACAGAACTACTTAGCAAAGATAGAGTTTAGAAGTAAACAGATTTCAAGATTAATATAAACCTATATAGACAGTGGCCTTCATCACTTGGTTTTGAAAACATATACATATAATTTTTTACATTATCTTAAACTTCTCTGTCAAAAAGAGATGTGAAGAATACATATTTTTTCAACAAAATCAGTGTAAAAAGCAGCAGAATATGTGTCCGTTGGAAGGCATCTACCAAGTTGGAATTAATTCTGAGACAGTTGCTTTCTATGTCTTATTCCTCAACTTACTACTACATTTAAAAATAGTCTTATTTAAAACAGAAACAATAATGTTGAGGTTAGGGGGGCAAAGAAATACCCAGATAAGTTTGTTGCCTATCTTTTTCCTATCAGATAATGAAAAAATCATGAAGAAAATTACCAGTTCGTGTTATTGTCAAAATAAATGAGTCTTAGACTTTTTAAATTAGGTCCAGTTTAGTAGTGCACATCTATGTTCCCATATTCAGAACATCTCTAGGATCCTAGCATATAGATTACAGTAATGAACAGAAGGGTTAAAACAATAACCCAGACTTACCAAAAAAATGTGGGTACTTTGCAGTGTGAGTCCCATTTCTTATGCGAAAGTCCAAGTATTTACTATCTACGTAGCATAGTATGGTACTAAATTATTAATATATAATGTTAATTAAATACTATTTCATTTATGTGAGCTTTAACTCTTTCCTTTGGAACATTAAATTCCGTAACTGAAGTGGGTATTTTCTTTAAGTAAACTATACATAGCTTAGTTCAGCTATCAGTAAGTAGGTGATGCCACCCATAACACAATAGCTGAAGAATTCCTTTTTTTTTTTAGATTTTATTTATTTATTTGAGAGGGAGAGAGAGAGAGAGAGAAAGAGAGAGAGAGAGAGAGCTTGACAGGAGGAAAGGGCAGAGAAAGAAGTAGACTCCTCGCTGAGCAGGGAGCTTGATGTGGGACTTGATCCCAGGACTGACACTTAACCAACCAAGCCATGCAGATGCCCCTGAAGAATTCCTACAGGAACTCTAAGGAACAACAGATTTGGGATCTTAAGATTACATTTGAGAGCCTTATTGAGCTACATCACTTTCTTTTCCATTTTATTTCAACTGTGAAATAAAGATAACAATACCTAGAATTGTTCTAAAGTTTAAGTGAAATACTATATGACAGCCTTTTGAAAATTATGAAATGCTCAAAAGATATTATTTATGGCACAGTGTAATCTGTTTTCTCAAGTTAAAAAAAAAACCTTTGGAAACAAGTTTTCATTTTTTTATTCTCTTCTTTTTCAAATCTTGATTTTCCCCTCTGTGTGTTGGGCAAAAGCCAAAATGAAAATTGTCAAAGAGAAATTTTAAAGCCAACTTTACTGTGTCTTAACTGGATATTTTTGGCTTTGAGGCTAATCTATATTAATACTTATTGGATGACTCCAAGTATAAAATTGGCCATCTTTGATTTTATTTAAACACATTTGGAAAAAACATAAAATAGTGTTTAGAGAAATATATGAAGTATTTTAATACAATACAGCATTTTAAGCTCTTTAAAGACAAAAAATATTTCCTATACTGTCTCCTTCCCACCTCATTCTATTCTGGTCCATATTGCAGTGCAATGTACATAAAAGATTCTCAGTAAAAACTGACCTGACTTTTTGTAATGAAACCAGTTACCAAATAAATTTTATTCTAAGCATGAGCTATGAAAGAAAAAATTAATAATTCTGATTTAATTAAATTTTGAAACTTTTGCTCTACATAAAACACTGTTAAGAAACTGAAGAAATAAGCCTGAGAGATAATACTTATAAAACATATATCTGATAAACAACTTTTATCCAAATATATAAAGAATTTTTAAAACTCGTTAATAAGAAAACAGGCAACCTAATTAAAAAGTGGGCAAAAAGATTGGAACAGATAACTCACCAAAGAAGATAAAGAGATGGCAATAACACATAAAAAGATGCTCAACATCGTATGCCATTAGGGAATTGCAAATTAAAACAATGAGGTATCACTACCCATCTACTAGAAAGGCCTAAGCCAAAACAATGACAACAGCAAATTCTGAAGAGTATGTGGAACAAGAGGAATTCTAATTCATTGCTGGTGGGAATGCAAAATGGCACAGTCACTCTGGAAAACAGTTCAGTGGCTCCTTATAGAATTGAACATACTTGTACCATACCGTCCAGGAATTGTACTCCTTGGTACTTACTCAAATGAGTTGAAAATTTATGTCTACATAAAAACCTGAACATGAATTTTATAGCAGTTTTACTCACAATTGCCAAAATTTGGAAGTAACCAAGATACTTTTTAATAGGTCAATGATAAATATGGTACATCTATCTAGATGATGGAATAGGTTAACAAAAATTCAACTGAATAAATTTAAAGATAAAATTTGCTTTATTCAACAAGTTATGAATTGGACAGCATCTCATCTAGCAATAGAAAGAGCTCCATCAAGCTGTAAAAAAACAAAGGTTTTAAAAGGTAGAAAGGGGTAGTAAAAGGAAATTATTAGCAAAGGATGCATTGTTTTGGGCAAGGTTGTCCTCCTAAGGGAAACAAAAGAGAGTCTACCAAGAGGATTACCTCAGGAGTACTGACCAGGTATTCGAGTTCAACTGGTAAAAGTTACATTACTGGAAGACTTTGAAGCTTCAATAAGGTTAGGTATCAAGTCTTGGTTTGCCAGCATGGCATTTAGCACAAGTGACTCCATTTGGGGCCTGCTGTCTCCTTTTTAATAGATATTATTCAGTATCAAAAACAAGTGGCTATCAAACCACACACACACACACACACTCACACAACCCATAGAGAAATCTTATATGTATGTCACCAAGAGAGAGAAGCCAATCCAAAGGGCTACATACTGTATAAGTCTAACTTAATCACATCCTAGATAGGCAAAACTAGCAACATAAAAAGTTTAGTGGCTGCCAGAAGGAGGGGGAAAGAATGAATAAGTGGAGTGTACAGAAATTTTAGGGCAGTGAAACTATTCCATATGAAACTATAGTGATGGTTAGATGACATTCTATTTTTCTCAAAACCCCTTAACTTGCCACAGAAGGAGAAAACATCAATGTAAATAATGGATTTTAGTTAATAATAATGTATCAGTATTCATTCATCAGTTGTAACAAATGGGGGATCTGTGTAGGGATATGGGGAAAAGGGGATATACAGAAACTCTGTGCTTCCTAAGTTTTTCTGTAAACCTGAAACGGGTCTTGAAAAAGGATATGGATCTCAAACCAAGAGGAGCCTAAGAAGATATACAATTAACTGTAATGTGGTATCCTGATGGGTTCTTGAAGAGAAAAAGAAAATCGAGGGAAAACTGAAAGAAATATGAATATAGTATGGACTTTAGTTAATCACGATTTATCAATATTGGTTCATTAATTGTGACAAATGTACCAAGGTAACATAAGGTACAGTAGTATTGGTATGTGGAAACTCTCTGTACTATCTTTGCAAATTTTCTGTAAATCTAAATATACTCTAAAATAAAAAAGGTTACTGAAATATTTTTTTAAGATTTTATTTATTCATGAGAGACACACAGAGAGAAACACAGACATAGGGAGAAGCAGGCTCCTTGCAGGGAGCCGGATATGAGATTCAATCCCCAGACTGGGATCACTCCTTGAGCTGAAGGCAGATGCTCAACCACTGAGTCACCCACGCATCCCGGTTACTGAAATATTTATTGATCATATGCTCTAAGTCAGGAACAATGCTAGAAATATTTTTAAAGCACACAGATTTTACACATAAAGTTATTAAAGCTATATGTTTAAATAAAAGTATAGGGGCCCCTGGTGTCTCAGTCAGTTAAGCATCTGACTTTGGCTCAGTGGTGATCTTAGGGTTCTGAATCCAGCCCTGCATCATAATCATTATTGTTGGGCTCCTCTCCCCCTGCTTGTGTTCTCTATGTCTCTCTCTCAAATAAATAAAATCTTTGAAACAAAGAAAAGTATATTAATATGTTATTAAAAATTTAAATCTTAAAGAGCAATGTACAAAGCTAAACAATCCATGTGTGGAATGTGTATGTCATCAGAGCAAAATGAGAATATTTTGGATTTTAATGTAACCACACTATTTATTAAATGCAAATGTTCTGTTTAATTGTTATGCTCAAGTGTCTTGGTTTCATTTATTTTAAGATTTACATAAGTAGCAAGTTGTTCATAATATAGGCTGTGACAGAACTGTATATCATTTAGATTCACCTTTCTCCTGTGGTTAGAGATATGCATTGCCTGCAAATGCAAATAACAACTGACATCCCTAGGAATTTCAGTTTGGCAGCTAGTATCTTCTGAATATATGTATTCTTTTACCTCATGCTAGGGCAACATATTCCCTAAAATATTGAGTTGCCTTTGCTTCACGTTCTGTGATGAAATAGTTGAGATTAGTTTTTCTTGGCTCAATTAATATGGCATGTGTTCTCTGGACTCCGCAACTCATTGGTCATGCGAAAGGCGAATCTTGCTCTTGCAGCCGTATTGATCCACGTGGCCCTTTTGGTTAGGAGTAAAGCCTCTTTAATTACTTTGGCTGACTTTCATTTTTTACAAAGTCTTAGGCACATTAGCTATCATGCTGTAGTGTTCTCATTTGTCTTAAATTTAAATGCACCTTGGTCTCCTGAGATTGATTGACTGTCTATATTCTTGGGAAACCACCGCCTACCCCAACCTACACTAACTCTGTTTAGCTTAGAAGTCTGAAATAGCAATCTCTCATCTTATCCCAGAGCTTGATAACCTCTTCCTTTTCCTTCACCAGAGGTGTTTTGACCTTTAATTAAAAGGAAAATTTGTTGTCTTCCTTTCAGAAGACAGCAAATAATGAACTCATTAAAATGAGGTTAGTGTTCAGGCCTTAGAGCAATAAGAGTTGAAGTCTCATTAGCAGCTAACAATGCAGAACACAGCACATAAATAAACCTAATATGGCACAGCCAAATGCCTCCGTGCATTAAATTTGAGCAGAATCAAATGTTTACCGTCAATGATGTCTAGGGCATGAAGTTTTAATGCACTTAATAAAGGAAAGCAAATTGCTTCCTATTAGCCATGAAATGTTACCACAGAAAATGCCCCTAAAAATGTATTATGTAAATGTGGGATATGTTAGTAATTAACAAGGATATGTAGAAAAATATCTGCCTTGCTTAATAGATGCAGCAATTAGGAAGAATAAAGATGACTCAAAATCTCTAAAGGTAATTCTAGAGATTAATGTAAAATAATGCAGAATGTGAGAGTAAGATTTTTTTGAGACTTTATTTCATATGTGACCCAAGGTGAGAGATATTTGCAATGTCAAACTAGACTCACTTAATAAAATGAAACTTCCCTGGAGTTGATTAAATATCTTCTGGGAAAGAGATTTCTTAAGAACTTATTTTAAAGAGCTACTATACTTCATTTACAAAAGCAGAAAGACCTTGTTTCAACAAATTCTAATACTTTGTAAGTTATTTTATAATGTGAAATGATACATAGTAAAATAATAATTAGGAGTTTTATTTCAACAGTTCAGTGAACATGCTGAAAGTATAAATTCTTAACAGCATCTAATATCTATGCCACAATATTTACATAAAAAGATTGGTAATGATATGCTCTTTATTCTTCATGTTTCACATTCCTTAAATAGGGTTAGATAGTTGTTTCCATATTACATTTCCTCTGCATTTAACACATGTATAACATACTCCTTAAAGTAAGAATTGTTAGAACAATTTTTTTACCTGATAATTTGTTGCATCATTTTTTTCCTCTAAAATATTTGAAAAAGTTTACTTTCATTCCACACTTCTTGAACTCTTATGAAAACCTAGCAATGGAAAATTATTGTTTGAGCCAAAAATTTTAGTAGATTAGGGACACCTACTTAAATAGATAAAGCCAACTCACCCAGCAGGTTGAATGATATTGGGTAAATGATACTCTGAGAATTTTGAGGAAATACTTCACTTCTGGAGAATAACTGCCATTTCCAGTATTCATCTGATAGCTCAAATCTGGACAAATCCAAGAGGCATTACATCTCACATCCAATCATTTCACAACTTGCATTCAATTCATCATTTGATATATAGTGTCCCAGAACCTCTATCTTCAAACTATATCCCAAATCTGATCATTTCCCTCCTAGTTCACCACCCACTCCAAGATACTCATTTCTGAAGTAGGGTAGTTGCTTCTGTTTTCTAAATGCTTCTTTCTACCATCTTTGTCTTACCATTACCTGGCCAGTTCTTCATGCATTAGCCAAAGATTCAAAGTGTGATGAACATTGTATCCCTGCTTAAAACTCTCCAGTGGCTTTCTAGTACACTCTTCTTACTATACGATTTTATTATTTGTTTATTGTCTGTCTTACCCACTAGAAGATACACTCCTAAAGAAAGTACTTTGTTTTGTTCAAAGCTGAATCACTAATGCATAGGACAGCTGGAATATATTAGCTACTCAAACATTTCTTGAATAAGTAAATAAGACAACGTATTTCATTTATTTGAGAATCCTTCTTAAAATTACAGCAAAACTTCCTTATTAAAAATATTTGAGATATGGGTAAGGGCAGTCACAGAACCATTTACATGGAAAATATTTTGAATATTGCCTTCTTTCATTGGGAAGTGAGAGCTGTGCTGGAAAATGTTATCATTAATGCATTTTTGTTTTTTGTTCTCCTTTCTCACTAGTTCCCCTTCATCCACAGGAAAGCAGAGTTGGTAGACAATCAGATGATGTCAAGCCTGTTTTGTTATGAATGTGAATTATAATTAGGCTTTAAATAGGATTGAGCTTGAGGAGGTGACAACTAAATCTCACAGGAGCTTTTTATTTTTGAAACCCTTAAGTCTTTGTCAGAGGGAGAGATTTGCCAGAAAATGATTTGTCTACTAAGTATAGGAAAAGCCCACCTTAAAATATATACGATAAATTGCAATATATTTTGGGGATAATTTTTAAAACCAAATCAAGGTTCTGTATAGATAATGACATATGTTTTCATATTTATACTAAAGCCTAAAAATAGATGTATCTCTCCCTTCCTTGCATTCTAATGAGATGACTCTATTTCATCTGAGCTTAAGTAATAAATAAGCTTCAATGTTTCAAATATATATATATTGACTTATGATTTGATATTTAGCCTTTGGAAGTGATTTTTATGAAATGCATTCCAAAATATATGTATCTATGTGTTTGCTAAATGTTCAGCTATGTATCCCATGAAAAAATTTCAAATGTTTATACAGTTGATCATGAAAATTGAAAGGATAAGAGTGTCAAATTAAAAAATCAAGAACATCCCCTACAAATGTGCATACAACATATTCATATAACTTTATTTATATAAATACATTTATCTATATACAATCTAATTTCACCATTACAATTTTAATATGAGCACAATATATTAGCAGAGCCTAGCACCTAGGAGACTACTTGAAGGAATGAAGTGTTCAATAGATGCTTGCTGAAGTTTAGTTTCTTATGGAGACAGTTTTTGTTTACTTAAAGTCAATTTGGTAACTACAGGTAGTTGTATTTATTTGCAATTACATTTTTCTCATTTTACCTGTTAATAGACTCATATTTGTCAAATACTGAATTTATGCTGTCCAAATGAAAAATGAATGGTCATTGTATTTTCAATTATATTTTCAGTAATAAATTTTTTGTTTGTTTTCTAAATGATCAAGGGGATGTTCTTGATTTTTATCCAAATCTGTCAGTATTATTTTATCCTTTTATCCAAATATGTCAATATTCTAATATAAATATATTTTAAAGTCTAAGCAATTTAGTTATTATGCACCATATTAATAAACTCTAATAATGATTTTGCTATTAGATATAGCCTGTTTGTTCATCTATTAGCCCAAATATGTATTTAAAAACACATATCCTTTTTATTCTGAAAGAAGACAGATTTATTCATTGTGAAACATGAAACATATATTTATCAGCATGCCAGCTATCCTATATGTGTTATGCAATATATCAGTACCTAACAAAGTCAATGATTTATCTTTGTTCAAATCACTTATAGTATATCAATTGAAAATTTATTGCATTAAACTATTTTTATCATTATAAGCTTTTCTTACTTGCTATTGCTTGCTTTGCCCTGGTTGTAACTGCAACTTGACAGAATTCAATATATGAATATAGCAATGAAAATAGTCTTCCGGTTTTTTTACATGATTAACAGAAAGACAGTAGTAAAGTTAAACTGTGTGGTTTATAATTTCAAGCATAGTATAAATGAAATATCTGTCATGAAAAGAAAAAGTTTGGCAACCAGAAAAGTCATACAGACTTTAAACTGATATTCATTTACATTTAGGGTAAAGAGAAATTGTGAATGAAACCACATAGAAAAAAAGAAGAAACCATACCCTTCATAATAAAAATTAGATAAAAACCTACAGACATCCTTAGATACTTGTAATAATATATCCCTTGTTCCTGTGAGAGAGAAATGATGGAAATCGACAAATTTTTATTTTTAATGTTGAATGAAATGGCTGTAGACATAAAATTTGAAAATTAAAATTCTGAATACCTACCATCTACAGAATTCCCCTTCTATGGTTTCAGGGCATTTTTAGGAGAATTATTATATAAGCAACATAACTGCCGAGGCTATGCCAAGAATTCTGAAGCCAGTCTTCAAGATTCGAAAAATCTGACATAGAGTGCAGGTGTTTCCAAGGTCCACTGACAAAAGGGAGTTGTATATTATTGGGAATAGAAAGTATACTTTTTTTGCACTCGAGAAACATTGTGGAATTGTTACAACACAACATTTAATCAAATAATGACACAATATAGCTAATAAGTGAATATCTTAGGAATGAAGAGATTCCTAAACAGTATGTGAGCAGGGAATATTTCTAGAGATGAAATTAGAAAAGTCAATTACAATACCAGCCAACAATCATTGAGTAACTCCCTGTGTTGTATAAGTATTACTGTAAACCCACCCTGCACTCACTCTGGGAAGAGAGAGTGTAGGGAATGAGAAGTGAAAATTACAGATGTGAGCAAAGGCAGAAATAAGAGTCCTGAGAAACAATGCCAATGTTTGATGTTGAGTAAGGAGATAGTTGCTTCGGAAACTTTCATTTCTTTAAGACCTAAAAAATAGAGTGAGAATTAAACTTAGAGACTTTCTTCAATCTTTAAAGTAAAAAGTATTTTTGTTAATGAAACAACTTAATAGTCGCCTTTAATAATTTCTCAACAAGAATAAGATGCTCCAAGAAGTAATATCATTTTTATCAAAAGTATAATTCTTATTTCCAAGCATCTTCCACAATTTTGTAATATTAAGAAATTGATCTGAAGTTCTTTAGGGATATCCTGTAGTAATGGAAAAACACCCCTTTTTTTAAAGATCACTTACAAAGAGCTAAGTTATTATATGAGTAAATGTACACACAGAGTCACATTTTATATAAAATCACAACTATTTTATTCTGCAACTTACACTGGATACTAAACAGGAAACTATAGCATGAATCCAGGAAACACTTCTACTTCCAAGGGATTAGCCATCCACTTAATGTTTTTTCCTAAAACAATATGTATCAGATTTGGGCAAGTGGAAGTATGTGCTAATGGCTAATAGTTCAGAGAAATAGTTAAGGTAAATCATATACAACATTTTTCTTATCAAAGAGTTCAGTGTTAATGTGAATTAAGACCTTCCCGAGAGGGGTATAATATAGTGTTACCCAAACATTTTGAACATAGAATTATTCTTCACAGAACTGTTAAATTTCATAGACCTAATGAACCATGGATCATAGTTTGGAAAATACTCCTCTGTACTCAGGAACTCTGTTTCATTGGTCGTCTTCTTTTATACAGTAAAATAATTCATAATGACTCAGTATTCAGCCGAAGCTTCCATACTCCCAAGACTCCAAGCCAACTCTGAAGGGGGTGATTTTGTGTCTGTTTTGGAGCTTCCATCACACTACACAGCAATTCTATCAAGTTGGCTCCCCAACATAGGAGTCAAAATTATATAGAGTAATTCACATTACATTTTAAAATTCCAATATGTGGAATCTAAGAAGTAGTGAAAGAGAAGATAAGGGAAAGGAGGGAAACTAGGTGGAGAAAAATTAGAGAGGGAGACAACCTATGAGAGACTCCTAACTCTTGGAAACAAACCAAGGGTTGCAAAAGGGGAGGTGGGTAGGAGGATGGGGTGACTGGGTGATGGGCACTAAGGATTACACATGACAAGATGAGCACTGGGTGTTATACTATATGTTGGCAAATTGAATTTAAATAAAATATTTTTTAAAAGAATTCCAAGCTAACACAAAGAGAATTTGGACCAGTTCAGTGTAGATCCTGACTGAGAATCCCTGGAAATATGTTGGAATTATAAACTACTTTCTGCCCACCCTCACCGAATAAAGGTTTGACTTTGTTATTTTGCTTGTGTTGTGTGCACATGTGTATGTTTCTCCCAGCTGACTCCTGATTACTCCTGGAGTAATCGTCTTTCAGTCATTAAGCTTATAATGACCAGTTTCATTGCACATCCCCAAAGAAATCCTAATATAAGGTAGTTCTATATCACTACTACTCTATCATCTACTTAAATACTGCTTAAATACTACTTAAACACTTGTTGTTTAGGGAAAATGAGATAGGCATTTTTGTCAATATTCATAAAAGGCTTTTGAAGAGAACCATGAGCAATCCATGAACTCTGAACTTATATTTTTATCTTTTTATAACTCAAAAAATTTTGTAGTCCATGATAGAGACTTCGAGCAAAGTTACTAATAGG
This sequence comes from Nyctereutes procyonoides, assembly GCF_905146905.1. NCBI lineage: Eukaryota > Metazoa > Chordata > Mammalia > Carnivora > Canidae > Nyctereutes > Nyctereutes procyonoides. The sequence continues at coordinate 3,973,105 of NW_026575130.1, forward strand.
AAAAGTAAATTAAACAGTATAATTAAAGAAGAAACTAACTTTTAAAGGAGAATTCCAGTGGTTCAAATAATAAGTGTATAAATTTATAAATTATGTATAATTTATACATAATGTCTAAAACTATCTATACATTTATACGTGTATAAATTACCTGAAGGATATTATAGCTCATATTTGATGCAAATTTATTTATTTCAAAATTCCAATCAACTAAGTAGAGCATGGAAAACATGGAAACAGAACAGAATCCACTCATAGTTGGAGATGATCTACATGTACTGAAAATGAGAATACAGTTGAAGAGACTTTGGGGCTGATAGAACTGGGCAGTATTTCACCTTGCTTAAGGAAATTTTCTGACCCCAGGGAGAATAACAGACTACTAGCCAGAAAGCAGGAGCAGAAGTTCATCTCACATATTCTCAGAATGGACTAAGGTAAAAATGGCTTGGAATTCTGTGAACACGAAGCTGCCCAGGACACTCTGCAGTAACAAAGTTTAGGGCACAGAAAAATCCATTTACACCCACTGGGAAAGGAATCAAAGTCACATGGACTCTTTTGCTGATGCAATCAAATAAAATTTACAACACTATAAACGCACTTCAAATTTAATGATTTATATAACCTTCATTGTGTTCTTTGATAATCAAGCAGAAAATGCAAACTCTTCACATACGTGACACGAGTTAATATTATTTTGCAAGGTCAAACCAATTTTCAGATTTTCTCTTCTCTTTTGCCAGTATCTTTAATCAGCATCAATGTTTAACCTTCCAGTATGCAAAAAGCACTCTTTATGCTATGAGACTATTCCCTTTACCAATATATACACTCCTTGTGCAGTTAGTTCCTGAAGTTTACCCTCCAATTATGGATAACAAAGGTTTAAAAACAATGATGCTATGCTCTAGGACCTTCACCTCTGTCTTTCCCGTTAAGAGTATTGTAGAGGTTTCAACAACACAGTTATCCTGTTGTGAGAAAATGTTCAGTGTAGCAGTGAAAACAGTGTTTTTTCCCTCAAAACCTTTCCCAACTCTTCCCCCATCTCACTGAATGTCAGAAATCTGAAGCATTAATGAAATCTGAACTCCACTTCACTTCCCACATTAGTCCATCAAAAATTACACTATTTCCTTCCTTCTATTCCCAGTATGCCCAGTAGAAGTCATGCCTTAATTTTGTTCTTACTGAAACTACTGCAAAAGCCTCCTCAATGATTTTCCTGATTTTGCTCGTTTTCCCACAATTCCTTCTCAGCAAGTAGCCAGAGAATTGATTTAAAATGTAAATCGTTACCTCATGCAAGATGAAATAGAGTGTGGTGTGTTAAGATGCCAGGGTTCTTCCTGACACTGAGCCTGTTGTCACTGCTCAGTTTGCCGGGAGCACACTCCTCCAGAGCCCTGATTTGGGCATGGCTGGCCTCTCATTTTTTATCCCTCAATTGAATTGCTGCTTTTTCAGAGATGCTTCATAGAGCACATTGCCTATCCTGTTGAAATGTAGGCACTCTCTGTTAGTTTTAATAATAGCATATATTATAACACTATTTTTGCGCGATTAACTATAATTTGCAACTAAATAATTATTTGATTGATTTTCCATGTGTATCATCTATAAGCCTAAATAGAACCTAAGTTCCACAAGAATAACAAGCTTGTCAATTTTGTTTGCCAGATATTTTCCAACTCCATAATCTTTTGTAGCTTATTTAGCCTCTCTGTGCATTATCTTCCTCATTTGTAAAGTAGGATTAATTAAGGGATCACAGGGAAATTTAAAAAGGTAATTCCAGTAAAGTGCTTCTCACTGTAACTAACACAGTAAAAGTAAAGTATTATTAGTAAATAGTATTTACTATTTAGTATTCACTACTTTACTATTTAGTAATAGTAAAAGTAAATTATTATTAGCATTCTTTCCCATGTCCCCAGTACCTACAAGAGTTCCTGTAATATAGCAGAGTTTCAGTTAATATTGTTTCAATGAACGGATGAATTAATAATGGCACAAGGAAGAAGAGAATCCAGAGGGTGAGCTTCAGATCCCTGGTTTCCCAGAGATGTAGGCAAGATTGAGAGATGGGAATGCAACACTTGAGTGATGTGTGGAAAGACAAGAGGGTAATTGCTCTGAACTGCCATAGAGTTTTTCTATTGAGCAAGTTGTTCTTCAAATTGAGTGTGATTTCCACAGAAGAAACCCCAAACTCTCCTCCCCAGAAAAGGCTCCCACATTTCTTCAGTATTATTCTTACAAACGTTCATTCATTCTTCTTTAGTTAACTCATCCATCCCACAATCATAGCTGAACTGTTCAGTGTAAAATCCTGTGGAAGGCTTGCCATGTTCGTGTGATAAATTTCTTTTAATGTATAAATTATATCAGACAGTTTCCACTTTGAGTTGAGTGACAGTAAGAGTTTATTTTTAAGAAAGGAGGGAGAGTAGGTTTCTGAAGAAGTGGGGATTGCTTCCAAGGGGAAGGAGATGAACAAGAAGGGAGGCAGAGTCTATCAAAGGCAAATCTCAAAAGCTTCATACTTTTACCCTCGGTCAGCCCTGTTCATCTTCATTTGTGCATTGACAAATAGTCTGCACAAAAGTTCATGGAATTGTGAGTCATTTCATCCTGGGTGGCCACAGATTTACTGTAGTGGGACCTGAAGTTATTAAGGTTGGACCAAGTGTAAGGCAAACATGATCAATTTTGGCTCTCTCCTTGTGTTGTGGGTAGGCCATTTAAACTTCTCATGAAGCAATTTTATCCATCCAGGTAATAAATATAGAAGTAACCTGTTCAGGGGATCCCTGGGTGGCGCAGCGGTTTGGCGCCTGCCTTTGGCCCAGGGCGTGATCCTGGAGACCCAGGATCGAGTCCCACGTCGGGCTCCCGGTGCATGAGCCTGCTTCTCCCTCTGCCTGTGTCTCTGCCTCTCTCTCTCTCTCTCTCTCTCTCTCTCTCTCTCCTCTCTCTCTCTATCATAAATAAATAAAAATTTAAAAAAAATTAAAAAAAAAAAAAGAAGTAACCTGTTCAGATTCCCACTGGAAATCAATGCAAGCCTTACACCAAGATCTTGTAAGATAAATAACATACCATTTTTATGAATTACTGCATATATTTAAAAAAAACTATATAAGACAGTTAAAGGAACAAAAGCTTACATCTGTATTTAATTTGTTTAGATTTGAAATTTTGAAAGCATAAGGCTATATCAATATACATAAATAGTCATGTCTTAGTAACTATATATATTTAGAGTAAGGGTTAGCCTTTTTTTGTTACAAAATTTTATTTACTTATTTGAGAGAGAGAGAGGATGAGAGAGAGAGAGAGAGAGAGAGAGGGCATGGGCAGTGGGGAGGGGTGGAGAGAGAAAGAGAGAAGCAGACTCTGCTTACTGAGCAACAAGCCCTACATGGGGCTCAATCTCAGGACCCAGAGATCATGACCTGAGCCGAAGGCAGATGCTTAACCTACTGAGCCACCCGGGTGCCCTGCATTGGTCTTATATTAACCTAAATATCGGAGTAGATTAAGACTTATGCAAAATACTTTGAAATTAGTATAAACAATGCACTAAAACAGTATTTCCCAATGTTCCTTGATGGTTATAATCTCCAATTTGAAGTTATACGAATCATTAAAACTTCAGTTTCCTGGGTTCTATTATTCTATTCTCTAATTCAAAATTCCCAGAGCATGGGCCTGGGAAAGTTATTTTAGAAGTATTCTGGTGATTCATTTGATATGGGCAACTTGGAAACAATTGCTTATGCCATTTTTAGAGCCAACTGGGGTCTATGATAAAGTACACAAGCCTGAACCCTATCACATTAAGACTAAACCAGTAACTCATAGAATTCACAATATCTACAGCTACATGCTATTTCCTAAGCCTTGCAATTTGATTTTTATCTCTAATTAAGACATATTACTTTTACTTTATAAACAAGCTTTTCTAAAATAATTTGTGTCTTTCTTCCTTTACCAGTAAAAGACCATGTAAATTTTCTTTCCCTGAATTTTGGAAATAAAAGAACATTTTTTTATACTGAAGTAGGCAGGCTTTGAACCTTTTAGGATTTGCTTTTTTAACCATTTGTTTTGTTTTGTTTTTACTTTTTTTAAAAAGATTTTATTTATTTATTCATGAGAGACACAGAGAGAGAGAGAGGCGCAGAGACATAGGCAGAGGGAGCACAGGCTCCCTGCAGGGAGCCTGAGGTGGGACTCGATCCCAGGTCTCCAGGATCACGCCCTGGGCCAAAGATGGCACTAAATCGCTGAGCCACCCGGGCTGCCCTGTTTTGTTTTTACTTACAGAAATTATCATTTTTACTCCCACATTAATCAAGATTACATATTGGGAGAATATGACTAGACAACTCTATTTCTTTCAACAATGGAAAGGACTGTCAAATTCTTCATAGAGTTAATTAGCAGCAGAAAAAAATCTTTCTGGCCTCGCTTCTGTGAGCTTGTCTTACTAGGCAATCTATAATATAAAATTATAAAATATCCATGATATAAGTGTGCTGGTGAAATGTAGTATCCTATTCATATTGTTCTGATATCATTTAATGGTGTGGTCCATGAACTGTGTTTATCATTTTACCATCAGGAATATGTTACTAATAAAAATAAATGAAATTAATTCAATTGAATGCCTTCCATATATATAAATATATATCTAGCAATACAGAATACTTAAAAATAAGTAAGCATTGATTGACCTGAAGGCACTTATAGACTAGGAGAAGTAAGATATAAACTGATGTAGTAAAGTGGAAATCAATGCAAGTCTTAAGAAAAATAATTTGGGAACTTACTTTGGGAGAGGAGAAAAGGAAAAGCTTTGAGACATCAGGACAGGCTTCATACAAAAAGGTGGCATTCGGGCAGAGCTTTAAAGAATGGGTGGGTTTGAGGAATGGGATGGGGAGCAGCTAGAGACTAACTAGGCAAGGGGAACATAATGAGAAAAGGCATGGAGAAATGTAGGTATTGGGAATAGACCCAGAAGACAAGGTGATTTGGGGGAATTAGCAATGCATGTAGCTCAATTGGAAATGAGGAGTCATCAGTAAATAATCCCTAGTTGGCTGGAAGAGAATGACATATTGAGTGCTCATTTACAGCCTTTATTGAGTTCCTACTATGTGCCACGCACTTAGCTAAGCACTTTGTGTGCCTTATACAATGTAACCCTCACAATAATAGTGTGAAACAGATGTTAAGCATTATTCCATTTACAGATAAAGGACAGAAGTAGAAAAGTGAAATGACGAACAAAGCTAAGCCATTAATTAAATGGCCTCCCTGACCCCAAGGATGAAGTGCATTTACTGCCTTTGGGATGTTAGCATGATTACAGAATGTAAGGCAAAGTGAAGGAAGATAACACTGAAGGATGGGAACAGGTTAGAGACCACAGTGTTTTCAAAGCCCAAGAAAAAGACAATGTGGGTGTTCCTAAAGTGGAAGCAAGTTGATTGAGGGAAAAGCAGTTTGTTTGATGCTTATTTTATTGTCCCTAAGAAAACATGTGGGCCCACTTTCTCGTAAGATAAATTAAAATCCTTTACTACATCTATCACAGAATGCTCTAGATTTCTTTTTTAGAATTTATCATGAGTTGTAATTACACATTTGTCTGACTTTCTGTTTAAAATCTCTCTCCCTTTCTAGGCACTGAGGTCCTAGGTTAAAGGGACTATGCTTGTTACACCCAACACTGTATGCAATTACAATATGTATTAAGTGAATTTAAGAATGGATAGTGGAGAAATGCATAATAATGGCTTCAAGAACTCAGAAGTAGAGAGTTGGAAGGGAGTTGGAGTGATAAGGAATACAGGGGAAGGGAGAAACTTTTTTAAAAAATTATTTCAAGACATGGAGGCCCAAGGATTGTGCATTGAATAAAGTGAGAAAGCCAGAAAAAGGAACTTACCAAGATAAAAAGATGCATGATGTTTTCAATTTAAGTCTGTATTCCACAGGATTTACCAATATGATCAACTAGTTCAACAGACTTTATTTTTGACTCCAGCCTCTTTTTAATATTTCGTTTGTTCTTTTGAAGAACTGTTAAAAATACATTTTATACAACTGAATCAAACTAATAGGTCTATTTTTTTCTTTTTTCCATTTAGTTCATAATATTTAAACAAGATTGGCCAAGATTCACTCGATGTAACTGTACCCATGGATAATCACTGATAATATAGTTACCAATCTTTTGGTTATTTTCTTTTTTTATTTAACCAAACTAATTTGCAGGAGAGCCTTCTTAATTCCAGGGGACTAAGTAGTTTTACAATTTTTTAAAGCAAATGCTTAGCCACTGTGACTAACGCTCAAAAGAATTGTCTATATTTCTATTTACCTTAATATATGGATAGCAATGACCAAAAATTGGTCTTATTAATACCTCTGGTTTTTTAAAAAAAAAAAAACATTTTATTTATTCATAAGAGATACACAGAGAGAGGCAGAGATGCAGGCAGAGGGAGAAGCAGGCTCCATGCAGGGAGCCTGATGTGGGACTTGATCCCAAGACCGTGGGATCACTCCCTGAGCCAAAGGCAGATGCTCAACCACTGAGCCACCCAGGCGTCCCCAATACCTCTAGTTTGATATGAGTTTCTCATTTTCATCAGAACAAAGTAAGTCCCTTTTAAAAATCTGTTTAAAAACTCGAAAAGCATTCTGAATCAATAAGCAAACTAAACAGCACTAGGATAGGAGAGTTCTGAATTATACTACATATGTTGGCATAGCAGTTGAAGGATTGGCAGCAAATTTACAGGTCTAAGTCCGACTCTAAGATTACTATCTGTGTGTTCTTATCCTTTCTACAAATAAGAAATTAACATAGAAAAATTCCAAATACAGAAAATAGGGACATTTTGCCACAGTTGGAAAATGTTTCTTTTATTATTATTATTTTTTTAAATTTTTATTTATTTATGATAGTCACACACACAGAGAGAGAGGCAGAGACATAGGCAGAGGGAGAAGCAGACTCCATGCACCGGGAGCCCGACGTGGGATTCGATCCCGGGTCTCCAGGATCGTGCCCTGGGCCAAAGACAGGCGCCAAGCCGCTGCGCCACCCAGGGATCCCTGGAAAATGTTTCTTTATGGAATTGGCTATTTCCTATCTGTCCTTGCCTTGTTCATATCTCAAGATTTGCAATCAACACCCTTTAAATTATACATCTTTCTTTAGTTTGTATAGTAAAAAACCCGATCTTTAAACTCAATGACACCTTAAAAAAACAATAGGGGAGGTAACACAGTTAAATAAATACTAAATTGCAACTCAAGCAAATGTTACCTTCCTATTTCTTACCAACAAATGCAAGACTTGTCTACATCCAACAACTCTGAAAAATATCCCCCAAGGAAAAGAAGTGTAATAATCTGAAATCAAGAAATGTCTCACATGGAAATGAAAAATGATTTCAGTGCTGTGTGGTTAGAGAATTGCCTCTCAGCAGCTTATAATGTGCTTAGGACTTAACTGCTTCATAATTTGGTGAACTTTAATAAAAATAACAAAAGCTATTATAATACCTGAAATATGAATAGCATATAACAGTACCCATCAAAAACCCCAAAAACAAGAAAGCCCATATTATTTTGTTTCACTCATGCATACACATTTGAAAAAGAGGCATCCCAAAGCTTCATATTTATTTTTCTAAAATCATGTTAATTTCTTATTTATTTCAGGCATTACTAGAGACTCAAAATTTACTGCGCACTCAGGTTGCAAATTTTACCTTCAACCTTGGATTTTCAGGGAAGTTTTACCACACAGGTAAGAAGGAGCTTTGTGTTCTCAGGCAGCTACATATAAATAGGAGAGAGGATTTTAAATGTTTCATAAGTAGGAGAAATAGAATATCCAGACTGATTATGGGAAAAATGTGGGTACATTATATAGCCAAATCCAAAATCAATGAGCTTGTTTACTTTGGCAAATACTGTTAGAATCAAGGGCAGAGGAAAAGATTGACTTTTTCAACTCAGTAAAAGAAGCCATGATAATTATTCTAAGTGTGACTATGCATCTTGTCGCTCAGCATAGTCCAAGTAGAAAGCATAGTGATTGTGATGATGATGATGATGATGATGGTGATGATGATGTCAATGACACTCCAATAATAATAATAGTGGGTAGTGTTTTTAAAATGTCACAGAGTCAAGGTGACAGACATTTTTTGTACATATTACTTTCCTTTGGAAAACATCTGGTGATAAGAGAGGAATTTTATAGCCTCAAAGAAAATTAATACAGGGTCATATTGCTTAATTTACCTTCCATTGCAGGATTTTTCCCTAAAAATATTACAATTTGGTCCAACATACATTAAAACAATCATAATAAGGTTTGTATTTCTTTCCATCTCAGTCCAGTCACAGTTGCACTTCTGCTCAGTGTCAGCTTCTTAACAAATTCTTAAAATGTGATTAGTGTTCATGCACTACTCCATGTTCTGATATTTCTCACTTCTTTACCCATCTTCACCTTCAGAATATGACTTTTATTTTTTGAGTATCAGCATTCTAATGTCTGACACTAGTATCGAGAAAACTATGTGCAGAGAAGTGACTTTCTTATAATAATGACAAAAATAACACAAAATAGTGTGTAAGAGCCTGTATTAAGGCAATACCTACTGTCTGCTCCTATTTCTGCATTTGTGCTATAAGCCAAATGCTTTATGACTTTGCACTGTTGTTATTTCATAGTATCTTAGTGAAAACATTTCATGGTATCCTCTATGCATGCGCGCATGTTATTGACATTTAAAATATCCCGTGCAAAGGTAGTCTTTAATTATCATAAATGCAGCTCATTTACACAAGGAAGCTTTTTAATGTTTAACCAAGGAGGCTCAGCATGGTTTATTAGAATATTGAAGCAGTGACGTCTTATTGGCTTTTCTTTAATGCTTTTTCCCCTCCCGATTTAAAACATGTAAATCTGTTTAAAGTAATAGAAGGAAAATTAGTATTTAGACCATTTGATAAATGGTTGCAAATGATTGCATATTTTAAAAGGACATTTTGCGGAAAGAGATTTGGGTCATCATATCTGCACAGGCAAAGCAATTCCAGCTTACAGTTTTGAAAATAGACATGGCTTTGTAAATCTTCTTCAAAAGCCCCCTCAAGAAATGAGTTCAGGACTAAGAAGCTCTGACTCTGAAGTTATAAAGCAGATAACTCTAAAGGCTGTATCTACTCATGCAGGGGAAAAATTATGGGATTATTTAGAGTTCACACGCAAACAATACTATTTTGTCTTAAATAGCTATCTAGTGCAAGTAAAGCCATTCTTTTGGTTGAAATATATCTGGATAACTGCCTCAGCTCTTTTATTTACTTTTCATATTCAGAACTATTAAAGCTGTCAGACATTCACAGAGTTAATGTTGATAGCAGGTTATAACACTTCTCATTTCTTCTTTACGATCCTGAGCATGTACACAATACACATCCACTAGGAAATGAGCAACACACTAGTTAATATCACAGGGATAGTTGTTGGAGGAAGATATTTTAAAAAAGCATTTTAATTATGCCTTCTAAGAGAGCTTATTGACTCTTTATTGGCTCTTTATGTTGGTACTAACCTAACAAATATAATGGAAAAAGCACTCTTTTCTGTTATGCTGTGGTGTTAGTACACTTTAGAGACCAGGCAATATACATAAATTTGTAAATCCCAGAAGTTTTCTTTCCTTCATATAAAGATGAAACTTTTGTTGATCTTTAAGTGTAGAATCATTGAAAGGCATTCATACTGTATTTCAAAGGTGCAATCATATTATATTGAGTACTTATTAATTTACTCAGAGATATGAAATTTTCTTCTAGAGTGAAATTAATATTGGTGATGCCCACTATAGGGAGGGCACACCTCTATGTTATCTAGTCACATTCTTCTATGCAGGCTTAACTATGTGGAGTGAAGTTTGCAAATCAGGGAAGGGCTTTCCTTACACTTGCACTCCACTGTGATGTGTAACTATTAGAAGATGGCCTTGTCACAATGACTATCTCAGCTCTCTCCCAGGATGTTCTGATTTTCCAATGCATGAGGATGCTGATTGATGAGCCTCATTGTTTTGAAGACATTTAATCACATATGCCCAGCGTAATAATGATAGATTCTTCATTTCTTAGACTGTTCCACTTATTTGTATTTCCCATGTATACTTTCCCGTTCAGTTTCTCTGCCCTTCACATGCTAAAAGCAATCTCACCCAAAAGGACAGATTGCTAAGCTTTCTCTAGCAGCCAGTCACGCACAGGTACCAAATTGAAAGAGGAAGGACATACAGTTGATTAAAAAGAAAAAATAAAAGTGCGGAGTTGGAAATAAAATAAAATGTTTTAGTCTGAAAATATGTAAAGCTTGATTGGAATTGTGCAATGAAAACTCAGAGAATGAAGACATCATAGCATTAAGATGTCTTCTAGGATAAAGGGCTACAAATATTTTGTGTAGGGCATAATTTCTAGTGATGAACATTGCTACTCTTTATAATTAATAATAAATCAAATAGGATTCAATCAATTACTAATGGATATTTGCAAATTGTATTATTATTGTTTTTTTTTTCATGGGAATTCATTTGACAAAATATAGACACTTTATATAAAACTATTAACTTTCAAACGTGAAATTTTTAAAAAATGTATTACATCCATTCACCTTTGTTTGCTTTTTGTTTTTGATTTTCTGTATAAAGTATTGGTTCAGAGCATAGAAACAGACTGCTTTCGTTCAAATCCAGACTGACACTTACTAGGTTTGTGAACATAAACAAGTTACTTCAACTTTCTGTGCCTCAGTTTCTGCATCTCCAAATGAGAATAATATTTCTCTTATCTAGAACAACGCATAGCATATTCTAAGTGTTATGTGTTTATTATAATTACTTCAAAAAGTATTCTTGAGGGAACCTCAGTGGCTCAAAGTATTCTTGAGCCCCCTGGGTGGCTCAATGTTTTGAGCATCTGCCTTTGGCTGAGGTCATGATCCCAGGGTCCTGGGATTGAGTCCCGCATCAGAATCCTCACAGGGATCCTGCTCCTCCCTCTGCCTATGTCTCTGCCTCTCTCTCTGTATCTCTCATGAATAAATAAAATCTTTTAAAAAATTAAAAATAAAAAGCACTTTGTATAAGATCAAATTTTATAAAAAAAAGTAAACAATAATGCACATCACTCGATTTTCTAACTTTGAAATTACGGTTGCATACATACATTTATTTATGTATTTATTTACTTGCCTTTAAAGAGAGTTTGCACTGCAACGTGGGGAACACAATTATCAACTGAAATAATACTGTTCTTATATACAGAAATAGCATTTTTAGAAACAGCTTTTGTGTACGTGCCTTATAAATTATTCAGTAAGACAATGCATAACAACAACATGTATACAATGAAAAGATAAACTCTACTTATTTATTGATACAAGTAACATTATTAGAAATATATTTTCTACCTGTCTCTTTGAAGGTTTTACATGCATGCAATTTCCTGAACACATTTTCTGAAGTTAATATTTTAAAAAATTTTAATTTAAAATTTAGTTTCAGGTGTACAACATAGTGATTTCACAATCATACATGGGGTGCCTGGGTGACCCAGTTGGTTAAGCAACTGACTCTTGATTTTGGCTCAGGTCATGGTCTCAGGGTTGTAAGATCAAGTCTCTCGTTGGGCTCCACACTCAGCACGAGTCTGCTTGTTCCTCTCCCTTTGCTCCTCCCCTGCTTGTGCTCTTTCGCTCTCCCAAATAAATATATAAAATCTTTAAAAAAATTTTTAGAAGTGAAAGTCATATACATTATAATATGCTCACCATGAAAAGTGTAATTTCTATCTGTCACCAAAGTTATAATGTTATTAACTATATTTCCTCTGCTATACTTTCCATCTCTATGACTTATTTATTTTATAACTGGGAGATTGTACCTCTTAATCCCCTTCACCCTGTTTCACCCATATCCCACCCCCCTCCCTTCCAGCAACCACTGGTTTGTCCTCTTTGTATATGAGTTTGTTTCTCCTTTGTGTTATTGTTGTTGATACTGTTGCTTGTTTTATTTTTAGATTTCACATATAAATGAAATCTTAGGATATTTGTATGTCTTTGACTTATTTAATTTAGCATGATACCCATCCATGTTGTGCCAAATGGTAAGATTTCATTTCTTTTTATAGCTGAGTAATATTCCACTGTGTATGTATATCACATCTTCTTTAACCATTCATCTGTGAATTTATACTTGGGTTGCTACTATATCTTGGCTCTTATAAATAATGCTGCAGTAAATATAAGTATTCATATATCCTTTCCAATTAGTGTTTTTGTTTTCCTTGAGTAAATACCCAGAAGTGGAATTATTGGATTGGATGGTAGTTCTAGTTTTAGGTTTTTGAGGAAACTTCCAACTGTTCTCTAGTGGCTGTACTAGCTCACATTCCTGCCAACAGTGCACAAGGGTTCTCTTTATTCCACATCCTTACCAACACTTCATATTTTTTATGTTCTTGATACTGGCCATTCTGACTGGTGTTAGGTGATATGTTATCATGGTTTTGATTTGCAGTTTTTCCCTGATGATTAGTGATATGAGCATCTTTTCACATGTCTGTTGGCCATCTGTATGTCTTCTTTGGGAAAATGTCTATTCAATAACTCTGCCCATTTTAAATGGATTATTTGTGGATTTATTTGGTGTTGAGTTATATGAATTCTTTATCATATGTATCCTTTGCAAATATCTTCTCCCATTCACTAGATTGCCTTTTTGTTTTGTTCTTGGTTTCCTTTGCCGTGCAAAAGCTTTTAGGCAGGATGTAGTCCCATCCTGCCTAAACTCATTTTTGCTTTTGTTTTTCTTGACTAGAGAAATATATCCAGAAAATTATTGCTGAGATTGATGTCCAAAAAATTACTGCCTATGTTTTCTTTTAGGAGTTGTATTGTTTCAGGTCTTATATGGAGATCTTTAATTGTTTTGAGTTTATTTTTGTTTATGGTATCAGAAAGTGGTCCAGTTTCATTCTTTTGCATATAGCTGTCTAATTTTTCCAAAACCATTTATTTAAGAGACTATTTTTACCCTAGTATATTCTTCCTTCCTTTGTCATAGATTAAATGATCACATAAGTATGGATTTCTGTCTGGCCTCTCTATTCTATTCTATTGATCTATTTGACTATTTTTATGCTAGATCTATAATGTTTTGATTACTGTAGTTTTGTAGTATAGTTTGAAATCTAGGATTGTGGGATGCCTGGGTGGCTCAGTGATTGAGGGTCTGCCTTTGGCTCAGGTCATGTAATTCTGGGGTCCTGGGATCAAGTCCCACGTCAGGCTCCCCACAAGGAGCCTGCTTCTCCTTCTGCCTATGTTTCTGTCTCTTTCTCTGTGTCTCCCATAAATAAATAAATAAATAAATAAATAAATAAATAAATAATCTGGGATTTTGATACCCCCAGTTTTGTTCTTCTTTCTTTTTTTTATAAAGATTTTATTTATTTATTCATGATAGACACACAGAGAGAGAGAGAGAGAGAGAGAGGCAGAGACACAGGCAGAGGGAGAAACAGGCTCCATGCAGGGAGCCTGACATGGGACTCGATCCCGGGTCTCCAGGATCAGGCCCTGGACTGAAGGCAGCGCTAAACTGCTGAGCCACCAGGGCTGCCTTTGTTCTTCTTTCTTAAGATTCCTTTGGCTATTTGTGATCTTTTGTGATTTCATACAAATTTTAGGTTTTACTAATTCTTGTTCTGTGAAAAATACTTTTGATATTTTGATAAAATATCACTGAATCTTTAGATAGCTTTGAATAGTTTGGATATTTTAACACTAGTTTTTCTAACCCATCAGCATGGTATATCTTTCCATTTGTTTGAAATTTCTTCATCTTCTATTTCTTTCATCAGTGCCTTATAGTCTTTAGCATACTGGTGTCACACTTCCATGGTTAGTTTTATTCCTAGGTATTTTATTATTTTTGGTGCAGTTGTAAATGGGATTGTTTTCTTAATTTCTCTTTCTGCTCTTTTGTTATTAGTGCATAGAAATAGATCAGATTCCTATATATTGATTTTAAATTCTGCAGCTTTGATTTTATTAGTTCTAGAACTAATAGGTAACTATAGGTAACGTTTAATTAATTTTGATCACCACACAGTTCTTTTTAATTATCGTAATATTTAAAATTAGTTTAGTGCATATACCAACCTTTACGGAACCATGCCAGAGTCAATATGCAAAAAAAAAAAAATACAAACATCTTTTTACCATTTAGGAATTACAATATTTCATACATAATGAGCAAATATAAAGCAGACATTTGTACAAAAGCAATAATGCAGACACTGGAATTTTATAAATTACATTTTAATGTTGCCTTATGCAAATTAACCTATAGCCCAGATCTTGCTAAATTATTCTTATATTGGCAGACTTAAAGAACTTACAGAAATATGCTATATCTCATAACAAGATCCTCCACAAGTGATGACAAAAAGTGAATTCTTTGATATTTTACTTCTGAATTTAAAAACTTCCTATTTGTTGAGAATTTAGAGAGGTAAAAGGGAATAACTGTTAAGTGAGAACAAAAAAATACTATATTTTTAATTAATAATGATGTAGATTTGAATCTAGATCAAATTGGAAATAAAAGGTTAAATATGAACACAAATTCTATTTATTTATTTATACATTCATTCATTTAAACACAAATTCTTTAATGGATTGTAATATGTGTTAAATATGTTGATGTATGAACTACAAATTATATTCTCACATATAATTTAGGCAAAAATTAGGTATAGAGAAATACGTGTCAATAGCATAGAAAAATACGTGTTTACAGGGATTCAAAATTTTAATATTTTCATTTAGTTGGACTTTAAAACATTTGAAATTCTGCTTTGGTCCCTCAGCATGACTTGATATCATATTTTTCATTAAGTTATTTCTAGTGTCACAAGCTTGCCTCACATGGCTTTGAATTATAAGAACTATTATATAAAATAAGAGAAAGGCTGATGGGAAATTAATCTATGAAGTGAAAAAAAAAGGTTTTTAAATATCTTATTTTAAATATCTTATATACTCCCAACTTTGTGATGAGTGTTTATAAATTAAGACAATCTCTAGTATAAAGATCACTAACATTTTATGATCAGTCATGCATCTGTTTATGTCAATAGTTTGCAAATTTCCTTAAATTGAGTAATTGATGTCCTTCCTGGTCAAGTGTACATTTTGTGCTTCCTGCTAGTTTCAATAACAATCAGTGAAGTTTAAAGTGAATAGAAGCATTTCTCAAACATTCTGTATTCAAAGCACAACAGAAGGATAGGAGAACTATCAATTCATTCATTGCATGTGACATCAAGTAATTCTTTCTAATCTGCGCCTCAGTGGGCTGCATTATGGCCATAAGAGAGAAACACTTGGTTAAAACATTTCATGCTTAAAGTCTATCTGAGGAAATGATAAACTTCTCTTCATTTGGATTTCAGTGTTTGATGTTCTCTGTATTAACAAAAGTCAATGAATTGCATATCTACCGTACTAATAATTTTAGCTAAAGTTAACAAAAATTAAGGATCCTGTCTGCTCAACTGATTCACAAGATTTTATCACATTCAAAACTTCTATTTCTTTGCCCTTTGTAGAGTAGCAATTGTTATAAGTAGTACGGTGCCAAAACTCTGATTAGCCTGATGGTCCTTTACCTTTTAAGAACTATGGATTATGAACAGCATCCCAGAAATAATGCATATACATAAATCATGCAAAAGTTGGCATGCACCTCAGCAGACATATGAAAGCTCTGAAGTTCAATGACATTATATAAATATGAACTGAATTAAATTATTCACCTATTCACTGCTTTGGGGAAGTGGCACAATACAGTGCAAGTTAAAGGAATCCAATCTCTGACCTTAAGAAATTAATAATCTAGGCAAACAATGTTTTCAAGAATTTGTAGAAATATGTAAATTTAGAACACTAAGGATAAACCTGTAGATATTATTTTTAAGAAGAGATCTTGATATTTATGAAGTGCTTACTGCAGTCAAGATATTAAGTGCTTTAATATATCAATCTCGGGCAGCACGGAGGGCTCAGCAGCTTAGCGCCGCCTTCAGCCCAGGGTGTGATCCTGGAGACCCGGGATCGAGCCTCACATCGGGGTCCCTGCCTGAAGCCTTCTTCTCCCTCTGCCTGTGTCTCTGTCTCTCTGTCTCTCTCTCTCTCTCTGTGTGTCTCATGAATAAATAAATAAAATCTTTTTTAAAAGATAAATAAATATATCTTTTCACAAAGACCCAGTGAGATAGATATTTGTATCCCCATTTTAAATCAGGAAACCAAGATTTAAAGAAGTTGACTTGTCCAAGGTCACAAAGTCAAGTAAATGGCAGATGTAGAGACTCTACTTCTGTGTTTATTGATACCAAATTACACTTTAACCATTTCACAGCACTATTTACTACATGATCAGTGAAATCTTTATTATGGGACACATAAGTGAAGCATTTGGAGAAGATTCCTTAAAAAAAATACCTTTAATATTTATTTGCTTAGTATTAAGTTAAGCAGCCATTGGTAAAACATACTGTATTGTGGGAAAATAAACCAAATAAGTGTACCTCACACTCTAAGCCAGAACCTGTTATTCTACTTCACTTAGTTAAGTATCTAGAGACCAAATAGGAATCAATTCTTACATTATTGATCCAGAACATTTTAAAATTAGACTGCATATCATAAAATTGTGCAAAAAATATGATATCATACAGTAAGAATACTTGCACATATCTGCAACAAAGTGAATTCCCTGGGAAGTAAGTTGTAATTTCCTTTTTCTTTTTTCACTTGTGGCATGACAGATGGTTTTTACAATGCCTTGAGCACTGTTAACAAATTTTCTTAATAGAGGATGAAAACTTTATTTTAGTTTCAAGTTCTCAAGTAAATGTTCTACTGTGTTAATAACTTCATTGTTTAAGTTTTATGAAATATTGACATTAAAATAGGAAATGTATATGTTCATAATATTCGTGTTAGAAATGTAAGGATACAAAAGTAATTGTACAGTGTTAACTTTTAAAAACTAAGTAGAAAAAGATTTAAAAGAAAAATACTGAAATGTTTCCACTGAATTGACTCTAGATGATGATCTTTGTTTCTGTTTTGTTTTGGTTTTGTTTTGGTTTTCAGCTCATCTGTGCTTTTTTGTCACTTATTTAATAAGCATATATTATTTTTCTTTTTTTTAAGATTTTATTTATTTATTCATGAGAGACACACACAGAGAGAGAAGCAGAGACACAAAAGAGGGAGAAGTGGGCTCCATGCAGGGAGTCCGATGTTACTCGATCCGGGTCTCCAGGATCAGGCCCTGGGCCAAAGGCAGCGCTAAACCACTGAACCCCCCTGGGCTGCCCATATATTATTTTTCTAATCAGGAAAAATTTAGCAAACCTCATCAGTTGAACTTTAAGCTCAAATTTAGACTCATATGCAAGAATTTTTTAGAATAAAAAGAATCACCTGTGATCAGGTTTCCCTTTTGCATGCAGTAAGGAAGATTATCAGCTAGTAATTTTAAAACAAAAATAAATTGTCTCAAATGAAGTCTGTTTATTCAATCATCACCATATGCTAGCAGTTCAATAGTGTCAGGACAAAATACCCCTAAATTCCAAATTAAACAACTATCTGCACTTGGGGCTACCACACCTACCCCAATTCATCCCAATCACCAGCCACATTGCCTTTGATTTAATTTAGATTATGGCCATTTCTTTTTATTAATATTAAAGCAATGCAAAATAGGATTTAAGTATCAGTAGTAAGAAGAGTAACAAAAATCTGACAAACACAATCTTAAAGCCAACATAAAATATTCATTTAAACCATTTTTAACTTTGTGTTTTACAGGGACTGAAGAGGAAGATGAAGGAGATGACCTTCTGCTTAGGTCGGTAGATGAGTTCTGGTGGTTTCCTCATATGTGGAGCCATATGCAGCCTCATCTCTTCCACAATGAGTCATCCTTAGTTGAACAGATGATTCTCAACAAGGAATTTGCACTGGTGAGCATATTTAATTGCAATATTTTTCAAACTATGAGTTTTGATGTATCAGTGGATTGTAAAATCAACTTACTGGGTTGAATACAACAGATATAGAAGATATCAGAGAGTACATCATACATATTAGGGTATATAATGCTTTGTGTTATTTTGTTTCATATATATATATAATATATATATATATAGCCATGATGTGGTATTAAATGTATTTCAAGGGGGATCCCTGGGTGGCTCAATGGTTTAGCACCTGCCTTCGTCCCATGGCATGGTCCTAGAGTCCCGGGATCGAGTCCCACATCGGGATCCCTGCATGGAGCCTGCTTCTCCCTCTGCCTATGTCTCTGCCTCTCTCTCTCTCTCTCTCTCTCTCTCTCTCTGTGTGTGTGTGTGTGCGTGTCTCATAAATAAATAAATAAATAATCTTTTAAAAAATTAAAAAATAAATGTATTTCAAAAAGTATGTAATTATCAGAAAGTTACTGACTTTGTCTTATAGAATAATTATTCTTGTACCTATGAGGAGGAAATATAGTACCTTCTCCATTGTATTCCTGATACATTATAATTACCTCTCAAAAAGCATTTATTGTAAGGAGAAATGAATGGATGGATAAATTAAATCATTAGAGCAATGATTGTAAACCAGTGGTTTTAAACTCTAGCATGTATCTTTTTCACCTAAGAGACTTTTTAAAACACAGAGTGCTGGGCCCACTCCTAAAGTTTCTGTTTCAATAGATTTTCAGAGAGGCCTGAGAATTTGCATTTCTAACAAATTATCAGTTGGCCCTTAGGCCAAATCTGGCCTGCTGTTTGCTTTGTAAAATTAGGTAAATATTTCCTTTCAAAAAATAAACTTACCTTGAGTAAGCATGCTAAATTCTCTCTTTGCAGTTACCTTGACAATAAACTGTTTATCATTTGACTTAAACCTCCCCTACCTCACTTACACTGTGAAGGCGTGCTTTTTAGGTATGTGGGTTATATTTCATAATGGCTGATTTCACCTGTTTGTATAATTTCTTTTTTAAAAAAAACCATGCCAAAAGCATTGGGAAAGACTCAGACATAATTGCTTTGTAATGAAATGTTGAAAGCTATTTAGAGTTCATTCAGAGCAATTACATTTGTTTAGTCAGTGTGGCTAGATGCTAGACTGAAGCCTATAAATACATTTTGTAAAAAATGATCTTATTATATGTTGCATTGGCAAAATATTGCAACTAAAATGAAGTCTGTTAAATTAAACACACAGACTGAAATGACATTGTTCTTCTCCTTCTGGAGTTCTCACCTCCGTAAAGCTTCTCAGGACTCTTCAGGTAGTGACTTTCAAACCCATCTTGAGCTGGGTGTGACAACATAGGATGACAATCAGTGTGTTGTCCAGAGAGCCAGGGAATGCATCTCTTTCCTCTTAAATTATTATCTTTCCACATCCAGATGACACTGCAAAACCATAACAGTATCAAGATGGAATAGGATACTGGAAAATACTACATGAGATATTGGCAGGCTATATTTTAGTCCTCACTGCAGGTAACAATTTCTAATACAGATGAGGTCTCATTTATTGTCTTCATGCCTCAGTTTCCTCCCCTGAAATAGTAATGATTCCCTTTTTCATTCTCTTAACTACAAAGTTTTTAGATAATTAATTTAAATCAGCTCATCTGCCAACCAAAAGCGCTAGACCAGATAATCCACTGATCAATTCCATTTCTAAAATTCTATGATCAGTGACATCAGTCCACGAATTTGGAATGAACAACTTGAAATAATCATCTAGTTGCAATTGAAGCAATTATGGAAAGAGATTTTCAAACTAAATGACCAATTTAAACTGAAAAATATCAAAAGTGTTTAAATCTCTCTCTTTTTTATTCCAATATGATATTCCTTGGTATGACCTTGGCTGGCAGAGGGGTTATCAGTCAAAAGCACAGTTATTCTCACAACACTTACAAAAACAATTCAAATAACATATTAATAGTTTTATATTGATGTTTCAAGAGCAGTTAAACAATCAGAATGGTTTTATTTGTAATATTTATCTAAATTCTGTATGGATAGAGTTCATTTTCTATTGTAATATGTCTAAAAATCAAGAGAGAAATATATTGCAATACTATTTTTTTACTGTTCCATCATTTTAGGAGAGCTTTTATTACTGTAAAGCATTGCCATTTCTTTTGTCAAAAGCATTTTTTATTGAAGTATAACTAATAGTGTCATATTAGTTATACTTCATTAGTTATACTAATAAATACTATTATTAGTAACTATTATATAATTATATATATTATATAACTATTATAACTAATATTAGTTATACTAATAAAGTATGCTTTATACTAATAAAGTATAACTAATAGTGTTATATTAGTTTCAGCTATATAATACACTGATTCAACAATTCTGTACGTTATTCAGTGCTCATCACTAATAAGAGTATTCTTATTTCCCTACATCTATTTCACCCATCCTCCCACCTGCCTCCTCTCTGGTAACTGCCAGTTTGTTATCTATATTTAAGAGTCTGGGTTTTTTTCTTTTTTGTTTTTCTCATTTTTACTTTGTTCATTTTGTTTCTTAAATTCTTCATGAATGAGATCATAATGGTATTTTTCATTCTCTTCCTAACTTATTTCACTTAGCATTTTACTGTCTAGTCCATCCCTGTTGTTGCAGATCTCATTCTTTTCTATGGCTGAGCAATATTCCATTGTGTATATATATACCAAATCTTTATCCATTCATCTATGGGTAGACACTTGGGTTACTTCCATATCTTGGCTCTTGTCAATAATGCTGCAGTAAACATAGTACATTTTTTTTGAATTAGTGTTTTCATTTTCCTTCAGTAAATACTCAATAGCAGAATGGCTGAATCATATTGTATTTCTAATTTTAGCCTTTGAGGAATCTCCATACAGTTTTCCACAGTGGCTACACTAAATTATATTCCCACCAATGTGCACAAGAGTTCCTTTTTCTCTACATCCTCATCAATGCTTGTTATTTGTCATCTTTTTTAATCTAACCATTCTTACAGTTTGTGATATCTCATCATGGTTTTGATTTGCATTTCACTGATGATTACTGACTATGTTTTCTTCTAGGACTCTTATGGATTCAAGTCTCACGTTTAAGTCCTTAAGCCATGTGAATTTATTTGTGTAAATTGAATAAGAAAGTGATCTGGTTTCATTGTTTTGCAGGTACCTATCCAGTTTTCCCAACACCATTTGTTAAAGAGATTACATTTTTTCCATTGCATTTTCTTGCATCCTTTGTTGTAGATTAATTGATCATATAATTGTGGGTTTTTTTTCTGGTCTGTTTTTTTCTGTTCTATCAATCTGTGTGTCTGGTTTTGTGCCAATATTGTACTGTTTTGATCACTATAGTTCTGTAGTATATTTTAAAATTCAGGATTGTAATACCCTCACCTTTGTTCTTTCTCAGGATTGCTTTGGCTAGTTGTATTCTTTTGTGCTTCTATATAAATTTAGGATTATTTGTTCTAATTCTATGAAAAATGTTGTTGGTATTTTCATAGGGATTGCATTAAATCTATAGATTGCTTTGTATAGTATGGATATGTTAACAATACTGGTCCTTCTATTCCATAAGCATAGAGTATCTTTTCATTTGTTTGTGTCATATTCCATGTCTTTTATCAGTGTTTTATACTTTTTGGAGTATAGATGTTATACCTCCTTAATTAGGTTTACTCCTAGGTATTTTATATTTTTAATGCAATTGTAAATGGGATTGTTTTCTCAATTTATCTTTCTGCAACTTACTTATCAGTGTAAAGAAACTCAACATTTTACTGTATATTAATTTTGTAATTGTAATTCTGTAATTTGTGACTTGGCTAAATTTAATTATCAGTTCTGATAGTTTTCAAAGCACTATTATTTCTAAATCCATGCACATTTATGTTGTGTTGTGAATTCAGGTGTGTATATATAGAAAGTTATGTGTATGTTATGCTTAATCTAAGAGCACATGTGTATAGAGTATATGAATGTGTTTGTGTGTGCATATATATGCATGCATGCTTGTTACACGAACATATATGCCTTGTGAGAGTGTGTATGTTTGTGTAGAGGGTGTTAGTTGAATGATAAGTATAGTCAACGAAGGTATGTTAATTTTAAGATACTATGCTTATAGGGCAATAAGGCAGGCAGTAATAATTTTTGATTCTTTCTTTTAGTAAACCATACATTTTTGCTTTCATTCTGTTGCTTGAGCATCTCACTAACTAGAAGCAATGCTTCAAAGATGACAACAGGCAAACAAAAACTCAAGAGAATGAGAAACATTGGCTAACATTAAGGTGTTTGATGAAAATGTTACCAGAAATCATTCCTTACTCAACCCATACCTCTTTTTCAAATCTAGAGATCAAGAATGCCAGAGTTATTTATTTTTATTCCACAATAAATGTATGGGGGTGGGGAAGAAATTAAGAAACAATGTCTCCTTGTTTTAAGCTTTGTGTACAGACTCATTAACATTTTCAAATGAATAAGGCCCATTTGTTCACTAATAGTAGTAGTAAACCATAAATATCCTGAACAGATAAAAAAAATTGTCTTCACTGATAACTTTTAAATAATTATCTGTTTTTCTTGACATTTTGTTAAATAATCATGCATCTTATTTATGAGTAAATAAGTTAAGAATTATTGAAATAGGGGCACCTGGGTGACTCAATCAGTTAAGCGTCTGCCTTCAGCTCAGGTCATGATCCCAGAGTCCTGAAGGTGAGTCTTGTATTAGCTCCCTGTTCAGTGGAGAGTATGCTTCTCCCTCTGCCCTTCCTCTGCTTGTGATCGATCTCTCTCTCTCAAATAAATAAATGTTTTTTAAAAAAGAATTCTTGAAATAAAAGCATACGTTTTTAAATTCTACTTTTAAAATGCTACAAATTTTTATTAATTCTGTTTTTGTTTTCATAATTAGGCAGAACATTTCTGATAAGAAAAATGCTGACACTTAGATTGTTCTCATAGAAACTCAAACTTATCAGAGTAACTAACTATGGAAAATATTTAAGTATTACTTATGCAGGGGTTTTAATTAAAAAACAAAAAGAATTTAATGTTGGAATTCATAGCACAAAGGTATAAAATTGAGAGAGAGCTGCCTTTCAATAGCCAATATGCCTATATCTTTACTAAATTATGCAGTATACAGACTTATGTTGTACAACAAATACAAGATATCAAAAAACCCTGATAATTATAGTTAATAGGGTATTTCAAAGATAGACCATTTAGAGAAGGTAAGAATATTTAATCAAAAATAAATTTGTGACCAAATATTGACTTAATGAAAGTTCACTAGGGAGCGAATAATGTTTTTTGATGGCTCAATAATGAATAAGGCAGTCTGTGCACTCAGCAGAATAGACACTTGCATAAGCATGAAAATTTTAAATAAAATACAAAGAAGCAAAACATCCAAGCACAGACAAATTCGAAACATGTTTGGCAAACTGCATGAACTTTTGAGAGATCCTAACTTTTATAACCTAATCTCAGAAATGAGATTCCATTATTTTTACCATATACTATTCATTAGAAGATACTCATTAGGTCCAGCACATCATCAAAGGAAGGAGAATTCAACAAAGTAGTAGTGAATACAAATAGGAAGAAATCATTGGAAGTCATTATGGAAACTCGCCTTTACATCTAACTAGAAATAAGAAATACAGGGAATCCTGTATGATAGAAGTCACATTTATTCTTTCATTAATTTAAAAAATATTTGCATATGAACTAAAACATTAAACTCCAAATCTTTATTCTAAGGCTTAATGCCAATTACATCCCACTAAGCCAAAAATGTTGATTCATCAAACACTTCTCTTTCTCTCATCCCATCTATTGCCTTTAGTTGAAAATATATTTAGACACGTTGAGTTCTCATCACCTCTTACTACTAACGACTTAGTCTAAATAATAATTGTATCTTTTTATCAGCTTTATTGATATTTATATTAACATACCATACAATTCACCCATATAAACTTCAGTGATTTTTAGTATATTCACAGATTTGTGCAAACTTAACCAAAATGCATTTAAAAACATCTTTATTGGGGCAGCCTGGGTGGTTCAGAGGTTTAGTGCTGCCTTCAGCCCAGGGCCTGATCCTGGAGAGCCGGGATCGAGTCCCATGTTGGGCTCCCAGCATGGAACCTGCTTCTCCCTCTGCCTGTTTCTTTGCCTCTCTGTCTCTCTGTTTCTCATGAGTAAATAAATAAAATCTTAAAAAAAAAATCTTTATTAGGTAACGGGGTGATAGCTATTAAGGAAGGCACACAATGTGATGAGCACTGGATATTATATGCAACTGATTAATTGTGGAACACACAAATGCATACACACACACAAACACATCCTTATCACCTCAAAAAAAGTCTATACCCTTTAGCAGTCACTCTCTCTTTCTCCAACTCTCCCAATCCTGGGAATTATTAATTTACATTTTATTTCTACAGATTTGCTTATTTTGAACATTTTATTTTATATAAGGGGAATCATAAAATATGTGTGTGATCTTTTATGATTAGCTTTTTTCATTTAGTATAGTGTTTTGAGGTTTATATATGTTGCAACATGTATCAGTACTTTGTTCCTTTTTATATCTAAGTAACATTTCATTGCTATATTTTTTTTTATTTAACAATTCACTAGTTAATAGATATTTTCTACTTTTTGGCTATTATCTATAATGCTGCTATAAATATTCATTTATAAGTTTTTGTGTGGACATATGTTTTCATTTATCTTTATATTTACCCAGGGGTGGAATGTTGGGTCATGCGGCATCTCTATGTTTAACATTTTGAAAAACTGCCAGACTGTTTCTAAATTGTCTGTACCACTTTACATGCCCACCAACAATGCATGAGGATTCTAATTACTCTGCATCCTAGTTAACCCTTGTTATTAACTGTCTTTTTATTGCAGACATCTGAGTGGGTGCAAAGTAGTATCAAATTATGTTGTGATTTGCATTTCCCTAATGGAAATGATGTTGAGCATCTTTTCATATGCCTATCAACCTTTTGGTTAAATGTCTATTCACATCTTTTTCCACTTTTTAGTTGAGTTAGTGGCCTTTTGTTCTTTCTTGCAAGAAACCTTTGTGTATTCTTTATACAAGTACTTTATCAGATCTATGATTTGCAAATATTTTCCCCATGTGTGGATTGTCTTTTCATTTTCTGAACAGTGTTTTTTGAAACATAAAAGTTAATTTTGATAAAGTCCAATTTATCTTTTTTTTCATCTCTTGTGCTTTTTGGGTCAAGTTAAAAAAAAAAAACAACTTAGCTTAACCCAAGGTCATAAAAGTATACTCTTATATTTGCTTCTATGAGTTATATAGTATGAACTCTTATGTGTAGTTCTGTGATACATTTAGAGTTAATTCTTTATGAAGTACAACTTCATTCTTTCATATGTGGATACTCGGTTGTACCTACATTATTTATTGAAAAGATTGTTCTTTCCCCCACCAAACTGTCTTGGTACTTCTGTTAAATATAAATTGGATTTAAATATAAAGAAATACTTTGAGACTCTCAATCCTATTATATTTATCTCTATCACTGCCCTCATGCTAAATCTTATTATTTTGATTACTATACATTCACAATAAGGTTTGATGTTGGGAATTGTGAGTCCTCCAACTTTGTTCTCTTTCAAAATTGTTATGTCTAACCGGGGTCCTTTGCATTTTCATATGAATTTTAGAATCAGCTTATCAGTTTCTGCACAATGGCTGGCTGGGATTTTGACAGGATACCATTGAATCCATAAATCAATTTGAGAAATGCTCCCATCTTAACAATATTAAGTCTTCAATATAAAGTCTATGTACATGGGCTGTTTTTCCATTTATTTAGGTCTTCCTTAGTTTTTTCAACAATATTTTCTAATTTTCAGAGTCTGTGTTCCACACTTTTGTTAAATACATTCCTAAGGCTTTTTGATGCTATTGTAAATGGAATCATTATTTACTTTAACTTTCATTATTTTATACAGATATATATATATATCAATTTATACAATTGATTTTTGTATATAGAACTTGTAACCTTCAAATTTGCTGAATTCATTTACTGGTTCTCAAGTTATTTTAGTGGATTCTTAAGTATAGTTTTTATATAAGATCTTTTCATGTGTAAATAGAGATATTTTCGCTTCTTTTTCCATTATATGTCATTTTCTTGTCCAATTTCCCTGGGGAGAACCTCCTCTATAATGTTGAATAGAAATGGCAAGCACAAAAATGCTTGTCTTATTCCTGATCTTATGAGGGAAGCTTCCAGTCTTTTATAATTAAACATGATGTTAGTTATAGGCTTTTCATAGATACCCATTACCAAGTTGGAGTTCCTAGGTCCATTTCTACTCAGTGGAGTATTTTTATTATTAAAGAATATTGGCATTTTCATACATTTTGAGGGAGGTCTATTCAGTTAATTATGTTTGTTTTATTGATATATTATATTACACCATTTGGTTTTTAGACATTAAGCTAACCTTATATTCCTGTGATAAATCTCAGTTAACGCTGGAGTGTAATGCTTTTTAATTGCTGAATTTAATTGCTAGTACTTTTCTGAAGATTTTTCATGAACATTCATAGACATATGGTTTATGGTTCTCTTTTATTATATCTTTGCCTGGTTTGGGTTGTAGGCTAATATTAGCCTAATAGAATTAGTTGACAAATGCTCTCTCCTCTCTGTATTTTGAAAGAATAAGTCCATGATTGGTATTAATTCTTCACATGTTTGGTAGAACTCACCAGTGAAACTGCCTGGCCTGGCTTTTCTGTGTAGAAAGCTTTTAAATTATTAAATCAATATCTACTAGTTATAAGTCTATTTGTATTTTCTGTTGCCACTTGAATCAGTTTTAGTACTTCATGTGTTTCTATGGATTTATCCATTTCACCTAAGTTAGCTAATTTTTTGGCATAGAGTATTCATAATAGTGTTTATGGCTCTTTTAATTTTTACAAGGTTAGTAGCGTTTTTGTTACTGTTGTCTCTGATTTTACCAATTTGAAACTCCACTAATCACCAGCAGCATGTGCTATGGTTTTTCAATAATGCCTTAAGATGCAGACTTTACCATAGTCTGAATCAATAAAGTTCATTCTGTGTTGCAGAAAGTAGTATCTGAATTAGGTCTATGAGACTCTTTTCAACCAGAGGAGTGTTCTTAGCTGTCCTTTTCCTTGGTTCTCTCAAATAAACTTCTTATTTGGTCTATTATTAGCTTGTTGTGAATCTTAATTAAAATAAAAGTGTTCTCTAAACTGCTTACCATCAAAATCTCCATTGTTTTCAAGGGTGACCTTAAGCTTGAACTTTTCCCTACTATATCCCAAATAAAGTCCCTTCTCCTGGAGAGAATTTAGGAGATCTCTCTTTCTTTGACCTGCATCTTCCCCTGGGAAAAATCTTTGCATCCACTGCTCTGGAACTGAAGTGGGTACAATGACCTCCTCTCAGAGTGACACCCAGATTTATGAGCAGGGTACTGGGTTGGGATGGTAATCTCTGATCTTCTCAGTTTGGCTCTCCTGGTTTAAAACCACCACCCTACAATTGAGCTGGAGCAAGAACGAATCATGATTTCAGTATTATTAGTCTCTGGCATCTGAGGTAAAAAATGTGGAAGAGTGCTCCAGATCTCTTAGCAGTTCTTGCCTAGAATAGAACTTCTATGCACAGAGCTAGGGGCAGGAGAAATTCTCATGGCCTGCCACTCCCAGGGAGAATCACAGCGTTAGACTGGAATCCAAGGAAACAGAAACCCTTGTATTCCTGGCTGCACCTTCCTGGGGTGGGAATTTTGTCATTCCAAACTGAGGCAAGTGGGGAAGGGTGTGGGTTATGGCTCAAATGGCATTTACTTTCATTGTTCTTACCGGTCTTGGTAGATTTTCTTGAATAATGTTTCTTCATTTTCTGTACATCCTTCAGTTCATTTTCCAGAGATTTTAAGTGGTTTGGTTTCTTTTGTTTTTTTGTGGGTTTTTTGTTGTTGTTGTTGTTGTTGTTTTAGGAATTTATTTATTTATCCATTTTATTTATTTATTTATTTTATGAAAGAGGAGAGAGTACAAGTGGAGGGAAGGGTCAGAGGGAGAAGCAGACTCCCCACTCAGCAGGGAGCCAGATGCAGGGCTCCATCCCAGGACCCAACCCGAAATCATGACCTAAGCTGAAGGTAGATGCTTAATTGACTGAGCCACCAGGTGCCCCTAAATGGTTGTTTTCAAAATAATTTCTATGAGTTTTGGTTGTTTTGTTGGAAGATAGTCCACAGAACTCCTCATTGCTAATTTATAGCAATAGTGCCCCACTGGTGTCCAGCTCCACTCTGGACCCTTTTGAGTCTGTTCCCCTCAAAGCAGCTATAATGACTGTGTTAACTCCTAATTCAGATCCTGTCACATTTTGCCTCAAAGCCCTCCAAACTACCTTAAAACAGCCCTTATGGCCTTTGCATCTGAACTCTTGTTTCATATGCCCCATGTTCCCATCTGATATTTTAATGGCTGATACTTGAAAGTCCCCAGTAATTTCCCCTGATATGTTAGAATTTCTAGAAAGGGTTTTCAAATTAAAACCCACTGTGGTTTTGAAATAATTTGTTTCTTAAATCTGCTGTGTCTATTTTTTTGTATCAGTACTTTAAATCCTAAAACGGGGTAGGCAAAAACAATTTAAGTTTGAAAAAGCGTTAAATAATGAAATCAAATATTAATGGTATTTCCTTGGAAGACAGAGCAGTAAAAATTTGCTAACTGTTTAGTAAATGGAATATTTATATGATCTTGAATATATTTAATAATACTTATAGGAAACCTATGATGAGTAAAATGGTCTTAGGAAGAAAGAAAATAATAAAATCACAGTGGGAAGATTATAGAATAGCAGCCAGAAAACTTGAAGCACACTTATATGAGCACTTAAATGATTTTGTTACTGAATACAGAACATTTATTTATAGATGGCGTTTTATAACAGTGTAAAAGTGATTTCTGTATATATACCATGTGGCCAGTAGAGATATCTCCTCATCATTATAAATATTATTTTTTCTCTTTATGTTAAATATACATGCATTTCTCATATATTGTTCAAAAATATCATTTATAGACACAATTTATTTATCACTATGTTCCTTTACCATGACAATATTTTGTCCATCATAATTCTTTATATCTTCTTATTAATACTCTTGTATTTTATCTGGGATTCTCAAAATTATACACCTATAGATTCAACCTTTAATATATGCTACATCAGATGGAATATTTGTATTACAATGTATGAGCTATCCATTTTTCACTGAAGAGATTTAGCATCTGGATGATTTTATTGTTTTAACCATTTCAGAGAGGACTTTCTAAAATATGATACTTACCTCTTTTAAATTAACAAATGCATACTAAGCATCATGTCTCATTTTTCACAAGTCCTAAAAGTTTTCACTGTTGATACAAATGATTTTACTGTGCTCCCAGAGTCTGCTAAGAATATGCTATTTGCTCCTAACCTGTGTTCTTAGAATTTTTACATCTACTTTTTCAAGTTTTCTAATTTATGGTTTGTAAGATTAATAACTTTCTCTTCTAGCCATTGTTATATTATCTGAATATAGGAGCTAGATTCCCATTTTATTAAGATGAAGTGGTTAAACTAGAAAACCATTAAGGTTTGTGATAGCTCTAAAATTCTATAAATCTGAGTTGCTCTGAGCTTGGAAATCAGATACAGCAAGCTTCTTAAGGTTGTTTCTAAAGTGACAGTTAAAGCATTCCGTTTCTCAAATGAGAAAACTGAGCTAATATGTCAAAGGTCACACAGAACCCATACTCTGCCTGTGATGCCTAACCCAGTGTTCTGTCAATTGCACCATATACCACCTCAAGCAATTTCACCTCTGGATCTCTGGGAGAACCAGACAGTGTCACCTGAGGCAAAATAAACCAACTTATGTGCCCTATTTTTCTAGTGTCCTTTTTTTAAACCATAGCCCAGATAATTAAGGTAATAAATGACTTCTACAAATTTGAAAAACTGTTGAAGAATATAAGACCTTTCTTTCTGTATTGAGAGAAATATATGCTATTGAATAAAAACTTAAAGGTTAATATGGAAAATTGAAGCACACAGATAGTATAATGATCAATGTTGCATCAGAAGTGAAAATAATTTTAGTTTTCTTGCAGCTACCCATTGCCAGAAGATTTTTTTAACCCTTTTTACAAGTAGAATGATGTTAATTAAGTTCTTAGCTAACTTATTCAAGAGTCTCTAAGGTTTTCATCAATTCCTATTTTTACCAAGCCTACAACATGAAGGATAGCATGAACTTTTTGTCTGAAAATTAGAATTGGTATTTCATTAGCTATTAATATTCATACTGCTTAACAATGGATTTAGTGGGGTTGGGGGGATGACTTTTGTTGTCATGTGTTGTATCTTGCTAAATCTTTGACTTGCTTGTCTAGTATTGGCAGGTAGATGAGAGTATTTCCCTTAGACAGAAAATCTCTACAATACATATTTATCTATTTGATTTTCCTAGCAAAGGACACAATAGACCCACCCATCCCCCAAATTCCTATTTTAGTTGCAGCATCTTTTTTTGGTCAAGGAGCTATTTTATTTCTGAACATGTCTAACCTCATAGGAATAAATGCCACCTACAAAATTAATTTTAATATTGGGCAGCAATAATCGAAAGTAATGAACTATTTGTATCATTCAAGATATTTTAAAGTAAATCTATCAAGGCTTGTATCTATCTCTTCTGAATACCTTGTCATCATTATTTTTGGTAAATGTAAAGCCTTGAAACTCATTTTTTCTGCTTTCTGATTTTTATGCATTTAAATAATCTTTTAAGATTAACTAGAGGAGGTCTAATTCTTTTCAAGTGCTGATACATGAAACAATTGAAGCAGAGGATTTCCCCCTAGGAGATAAGCTGATAACTGCTTAAAGGAGTTGCTAATATTTAATTTAGTTGCTTTAAAAAAATAAGTATTTCCTCTAAATATTGTTTTGTTTATATTATATGGAACAGTAAACTATGCACAAAAACAAAAGACAAAGTTATGTTGCTCTGAAGAAAACAAAACCCTAGCTGTTTGTACATATAAAAATCTTTTGCGACACAAGTTAGCTATTGCTCAGTTGTTCAATGTATTAGTTAAGCCCATGCATTGGGCTTCAAACCTATCTTAATTCAAATTCCATCTTTGCCAATTACTAAATGGGTGGCCTTCACAAACAAACTAAAATTCTTGTGCTGTTTATTTTCAAATATGTAAGACAGGGATGATAGAAGTTTGTGCCTCACAGGTTTTAATGAGGCTTAAATGATGCATGTACATGTTTGTATATCTATAATGCTTAATGAATAGTTTGGCACATAAGTGTTTCAAAAAATATTTGTTGTCATCATCATCATCATCATCATCATCATGCCTACCATCATTTTCACCATATTTCTTCAAAAAAACATATGATTGTTCCTTTTGAAATAAGAAATTGGTGATGACAATACCATGGAATGATTTTTTCAAGGTTATGTAATATGCAAGTTGGGGACAGATACAAGATATTCTCATTTACCTTGCAGTTCTCCATCTATCCATAATTCAATACTGAATATAATCACTAATTTTTAATAATTAAAAGAGACTAGTATCTTAACAAACATTCCAAAAAAATAAAAGAATATGGATGTCAGGGTTTTATTTTTAAAGAAATAAGTGGGGACCCCTGGGTGGCGCAGCGGTTTGGCGCCTGCCTTTGGCCTGGGGCGCGATCCTGGAGACCCAGGATCGAGTCCCACATCGGGCTCCCGGTGCATGGAGCCTGCTTCTCTCTCTGCCTGTGTCTATGCCTCTCTCTCTCTCTCTCTCTCTCTCTCTCTCTCTCTGTGTGACTATCATAAATAAATAAAAATTAAAAAAAATTATAAAGAAATAAGTGAAAAAATTAGAAAGGGTTGATTCATGTACATGTGAACTCTTGACTCTGAAATCATTGTTCCCCAATTATGTCCAAAAATTTTCAGATACTTCTTCCAGTGTGAAAAAGTAACTCTCTCCTTTCTTTCATGCATTTGTTCCTTCCTTTCTTCCTTCTTCTTTGCAAAGAGCACAAAATATTAATTTTTCCTTCCTCTCTTTCTTCCTCTTTTCCTTCCTTCTTCCTTTTCCTCAACAGACAATTAATGAATATGTATTATCTGCTAAGCATTTACTTGATATCAGGAATGCAGAAATGAATGGGACGCTTCTTATTCTCAAGGATTTTACTTAAGTGTAATAAGACAGTGTTTTGGGTTTTTGAGAGAAATGTACAGAGCATAGTATAGCCACAAAGGAGACACTCATTAGTTATAAGGGGACATAAAATTTTTAAAAAACAAGACAAACTATTGGAATAACACTTGTGATGTAAGTGTGGTTGAGGCAGAAGATAGGAGAGGAGCACCTAGGCAGAGAGAGAAATGTATGAAAGAACATGAGATAATACCCAAATAACATGTTCCACTCTTCTAGTAAAATATATACTGCTTCAGCAACCACTTATCATTGGGCCTGGAAACTACTGCCTGTGAGATTTGGCCTGCAGTCTGTTATTGTATGGTTGGTGTACTAAGGACTGGTTTCATATTTTGAGAGGATTATAAAAAACGAACTAACTAAGAAAAATGTATGACAGAGACATTATTTGCTGGCAAGGTCTAAAATATAACTACATAGCTCCTTGGAGTAAAAGTTTGTCAGACTGTGATCCACACATGTAATGATCCAGAGGAAAGTACATCAAATTGCAATCGTAATGATGAACAGTATTCCATGAATCTGAAATTAACATACATCTGTCCATCAGAGATTATTGGTAACCTCCTGTGTCCTTAGAAATATATTCCTGATAATTCTTACCTTTGTGAATCTCCAAAAGGAGCATAAAATATTGAGGAAAGGCAGAAAACATTGATTTGGTGTCAGAGAAAGCTTTGAGTTGGGAATTAGGAGAAGATGAGCCTGAGTAGCTCATGCGGGATCAGAATAGGCAAGAACTTTATACTCTAGGCCTCAGGGCCTCAGGGACCTAAATGCAACTGTCCTGATCACCTTTTGCATAGAACTCTGTCTACCATTTGAAATACTAATTCTCCAGATTCTTCATCTCCCAATGTTCCTAACAAATGTATTCTAATTCATTGCTTTTCTAGCCTTCTAGATTATTATTCTTGTGTGTCTTTTGTACGAAAGATTAGGAAGTGAACTGCTTAACAATAGGAAATGGGAATTCTCATTTCTGCATTCTCATTTCAGGGGACAGATGTCTTTAGTCCTTGGTTGTCACATCCAAATGCATACTTAGTACCCATTTTTAACATTCTTCATTACTGAATGAAACTAAATTTTGCTTGTGGATCCAAGTGTCTGACTAAAGGACTGATTTTTCACCTTTTATTTCAGGTAGGAGGAGACTTTTAACATATTTCTGGCCATTTGTATGTAAACATAAGTTGAGTTATGAGGCTAGAGAAAACAAGGTTAGATAAAGCTGATGCTTGTCCTTCCACCCTTTGCCTTTGCTCCTTTGTTTTGTCTTGTATTTGGTCCTATTGGCTGGAACTAAGGCATCATCTTAAAACTATGAAGGCAAGGCCAAGAGAATAAGAAATCTCACTTCTGGCATTCTTGAACCTCTGAACCAATGGCTTATCTCCCAATTTCCCATTATTTCAGAAAAGTAAGCTCCTCTGTTTTTTAAGCCACTGTTTTTTGTTTTAATTTTTATCTTTCTAATACAAAGTTTGAACCCATTCCCTATATTATGCTTTTCTATTGCATTTTTCCTCTTCAGCTGTTTTGACATTCCCCTACATTGAAATTGCCCCATTGTTTAAGATTTGTAGACCCTCCAAAGGAATATTTATGTAGAATACCTTGAAAATAATAGCCCAAAACTTTGAGATTTTACTTATTTATTCATAAGAGACACACAGAGAGAGATAGAGATATAGGCAGAGGGAGAAACAGACTCTCTGGGGGGAGCCTGATGCGGTACTCGATTCCAGGATCCCAGGACCTGAACCAAAGGCAGAACCTGAGCCAAGGCAGATCCTCGACCACTGAACCACCCAGGCACCACAGCTCAAAACTTTTTTAAGAAGTGTTGGTAGTAGATTTTATGCCTATTTATCAATCAAGATAGCAGTTTTGCGAGTGGATTCTTAGAATGGTCAATAATAGCATAATTAACTTTCACTGACAGATTTTTAATTTAACTGCTTCAATGACCAAACTTGTTTTTAATTATTGAATGACTGTGAAATAATCAAGAGCCAAGATTTTTAAGAATTTTTTTTAACTTAACTCCTGCTGTACTGAATAAACTCCATTCAAATTGGATAATCCATCAAAGGTGCTTGTTACCACATATTTTTTCTTTTCTTTTTTTCTCTTTTGCTTGTTTCAATTTGAAAAATTCTTTCAGCTTGATAGTTTCTTTCATACTTTATCTATAGTGTCTGAACATTTTCATCATTCCATGATTACCTCTTTATAGTTGACACTTCAGTTCCCTGCAGTCATATCTGCAGTAACTTGAGCAATATGAGAATATGAGAAATTGTTTCCAAGCATGTTGACAGAGGAGAGAGGTAAAACTGATTGATAATATAGGAGAATTAAAGTGCTTGAAGTCGGGTTGTTTTGAGAGGAGAACTGTATCAATGCTTTGATTTACAAATATGAAATCACTTTAACATAATGATAACAAAATGGAAATATAATATATTGGTATGACTCTAATTTGAAACGTGTCAACATATCTATGGAAAAATATAATAATGTAATAATCTTTATAGGCAGTTACTTGGGATATCATAATTTAAGGGTTTTTTTAATATGTAGGTAACATATTAACATAAACTTACTTTTGGGCTAATGAAATTTAACATATTTTACATGGTAGTAAAGATTCCCCAATATTGGAAACAATCAAAGATATGAATATTTTAACTCCTAGAGAAGGCACAGGATGTTACAGGGGGGATTTTAAAATGTAATAAGATCCTGTATTTTGGGGGTAGGAGAGGGAATTAACAACCTGAGGGATGGCACATGTCCATACCAAATGTTTAAAGCATCTTCCCATAAATGCATTAGGTTGACAATAAGGGGAAAAATGACTCCTGAGAGAAATCTCAGCTGTACTCAAAAATAATATTAGAAAGATATTCCATTGCTCAGAGAAAGTAATAGTTTATGCAAATCTATATCTGCAAAGCAATGTGTTTAAATTACTGATTCCAACTCATCAGCTATATAACTGTGGAAGGACCCAAAAGGTTTGGAAATGTGTTCAAAATCAGAAAATCAAGGGCATTCTAGCCAGCCTTAAAAAGGGCAAGTTGCCGTCTTCAACATGTCTACTTCACTCACACACACACACACACACACCCTAGCCATCTCACCTAAAGCAGTGCTTTATTCCATGAACATAGGCAATTGGAGGATTAAATAATAATGACAATAATAATAATAATGATAAATTTTTAAAAATAGCTAATGGATAGTGTGTATAAATTCTTGACGTACTAAGAATGGAGATAAGATATGGCAAGATAAATTAGGTATATTATTTACCTGAAATAAAATTACAAATGAAACATATTGTGAAGGTGCTTTAATTTGTATTAATCAAGTTTATTTTGAGTACCTTCTTTTTGCACGTGTCTGCTTATAGTAACTTAGAAATGGTGTCATAATAGTATAAATAATTCTATTCTTATTTTCATCTGATTTGTAACACATCTAAGAATCTTTAATGTTATCATTTCTTTTAGGTTATATATTTATATTATTATATCAGGGCATTGTCAGAAGCTCTATATGCTTAATATCTGGTTCTGTTTCTCTTGTTACTAAATTAAATCTAGAATTAAAACTTTTCCATGTAGCAGAGGCAACAATGAAGGGAAAGCTACTGAAATGCAGTCTGGCATTTCATGAGATATCCTCAAACTACATCTCTGCCACCCTTCTCAGGTTTTTGCTTTCCTCCTTACTCTGCTTATTTCAAGAGCCAATCATCACAAGCATTCCCTTGGATATACACCCTGAACTCCTTTGCATTCTTGGTTCATCATACTGCAAAGCCTTAATTTTGTTTGGATCCAAATCTCTACCTAGTCTATGCCTGTACCCCTGAAACTGAATTGCTGGGGCCAACATTTAACTGTTCTCACTTTAAAGCCATGACTACAGACCTCAAGAAGACCCTCAAAACTTCCCAGAAGTACACTGAAAGTCTTTACTTTGTTCATCATCTTACTCTCCTAGACCACTGTTGCATCCTCTCTACAAACTGCCCCACATCTTCCCCCATCCTCATTCTGAGATGATGATCTTATTTCACTAAAAAACAAAACAAAATAATAAATTAGAAGGGAACTTCCAGGGGCGCCTTCCATTTAGCAACTGCCTTCAACTCCGGTCGTGATCTTAGGTTCCTGGGATTTAGTCCTGCATCAGGCTCCCTGTTCAGTGGGAGTCTGGTTCTCCTTCTCCCTCTGCTTCCCACCCCGCCCCCGCCCATGCTCTTTCTCCCTCTCACTTGTGCTACGTCTCTATTTTGTCTCAAAATAAATAAATAAAATCTTTTTAAATACTATTTATGTATTCATGAGAGACACATACAGAGAGAGGCAGAGACAGGCAGAGGGAGAGCAGGCTCTATGCAAGGAGCCCAATGTGGAACTTGATCTCAGGACTCCAGGATCACGACCTCAGCTGAAAGCAGATGCTCAACCACTGAGCCACCCAGGCATCCCAATAAATAAAATTAAAAAAAAAAAAGAAATTCCACATGCTCCCATTACTACAACTACCACTTCAACGTGATGATAACAAAATGAAAATATAGGTTTGATTTTAACATATTCACAGAAAAAAATGCAATTATAATAATCTTTACAGACAGTTACTCAAGTAGCCATATTATTTAGTAAAAGCTTGTGGAATATATTGGTACCACTTATTAACATAAACTGTGTTAATAATGACTTAAGTATAAATTGTGGACTTAAAAAAAAAATTATGGGCTGGCATCCTGTGAAGGAAGCACACAATTTTGGCTTCTGCCTTGAAACAATGAATAAAAGAACTAGAAATATGAAGGCCAGATTCTCTACTTTTTGACTCAATCCTACTCCATTCCAACTGTTCAAAAGTATTATTGTTCCAGCAATTCTCCCCTCTCTCCTAAATCATTTCCCTCTCTGTACAAACATACTGCTATTTCTCCCATCTTTAGATAATCCTGTGCTTAGGTTTGCTGCTC
The DNA here is from genome assembly GCF_905146905.1 of Nyctereutes procyonoides. Taxonomy (NCBI): domain Eukaryota; kingdom Metazoa; phylum Chordata; class Mammalia; order Carnivora; family Canidae; genus Nyctereutes; species Nyctereutes procyonoides. The sequence goes on from NW_026575130.1 coordinate 4,010,732, forward strand.
CCTCCAGCTACACCATCATTTCTAGACTCTCCATTTTAGCAAAACTTCTTGAAATAGTTGTTAATACTCACTGTCCCCATTGTAGTTCCTCCCATTCTCTCTTAAATCCATTCTGATGTCCCTTCCCTTCCCCTATCCGTCAGAACTCTTGTCCAGTTCACCAATGGGTAAGTCTTAGGTTCCCATTTATTAGCAGCATTTGACATTTAGACTCTTTTATCAAACACTTTCTCCAGCTGGCCCTCATTTTGTTGTGGATTCCTGGTATTCCTCCCTTCTCACTTGAAATACTCTTTCTCCATGTATTTCCTGGATTTTTTCTCTTCTCCCTGACTTTGTCATGTTAGATACCCCCAAAGATCTATCCCTAGACTTCTCTATTTATGCATTCATTCTGTTGATGATCTTAATGAGTCTAATGACTCTAAATAATATTTCTGTATTGATAACTCACCAAATTTAGATCTCCAGCTGAACTCTCTCCTCTGAATCCTAAACTCGTTTACTTGAATTTCTACCTGACGTACCCAGTTGGCTGTCCAATGTCAAACATATGTCTTATCTTTCTTCTCAAAATCTGTTTAATTTTTAACTTTCCAGTCTCACTTAATGGAAACTCTACCTTTCTAGTTGAACATTTCTCTCATGTTCTCTATTCAATCAATATTCCGTCCTGTGGCTCCACAAAAATTCAGGACAAAATCACTTCTCACCAGCTACATTGTCCCCACCCTGATCCAAGTTATTATTATCTCTCATGTAAATTGTTTCAATGAACTAGTTACTAGTTTCTACCTTACTCCCTATCAGTCAGCTCTCAGCATTCAGAAGTTTTGTAATTCTGGTAGGCTAGATTTTATTATCCATCTAATGTGAAACTTACTAGTAGCTCCTTATCTCACTCAGGGTAAATACCAACATCCCTATGGTAGCATAGAAGGACTTAGATGAGCCACACTTATTCCTTCTGTGCAGTGATGCTGCATTATATAGCTTGGAATTGTTCAGTAAATAACTTGTAAGGCTATTTGCAGCAACCCTGCCTCTTGACATCACCTCTTGTGATTCTCCTCCTTTGCTAATTCCACTCCAAAACACCTGAATTCTTATTCTTCCTAAAAAATACCTGAGGAGATTTTAACTCAGAGCAATGTATGTACTGTCACTTCTTCCCCCAGTTATCTGTATGGCTTAATTTCTCACCACTTCAGACCTCGATTCAAAATATTACTTGTTCTAGGAAGCCCTCCTGAATAATCTATTTAATATTGCAACCCATACCGCTTCAAACCTCCTTTTTTCTCTGCTTTATTTCTTTCCATAGCTCTTAGCATCTTCATTATATTGTACAACTTACCTACTTAATTTGTGTAATCTTGGTCTCATCTCATTACAATATATACACTTCATGGTGGCAAAGATTTGTCTGTTTTGTTGGTTGATTTATTTTCAGCACCTAGAATGGTTTCTAATACATTATGTATGTAATAAATATGCATTGAAAAAAGATAATTGATGAACCAAAATGTATTGAACATTTTGATTTTCAATAAAGTGAGAATTCTAACCACAAAAATTAACAATGCAAATGCCTAATCAAGTACATTTCATACAATGTGAATGAAGACTGTTTTTTTCTGATGGTTCCCTTTAGGCAACAAAATAGACCTTCAGCAGAATCAAGAATATTAAAGGGATGAGTCTCAATTGCCCAAAATAGCTCTACTTAAGACCGGAAAGTTCACACTAAAGAAGCAACACCATTGCTATACTACTTCTTTTTCAAAAGAAAAATCCATTTGTAACACAGAGCTCTCCAGAGATTTGTCACCATTTACTAGGCTTCAGTCCAAAAAGTGTCAGGATTGACCAAGCCAATTTCCAGGGTCACAGAGTCATTGCTTTTATCACTTATGAAAACAGAAGACAATTTCAGTTCCCAAAACACGGCAGAAAATCAATAATCCTGGAGTCATTCTCAAAGTTGACAATATGATTCCAAGTCCTTATTAAAAGGAAAAATAGATAATGAGATCTATTTTCTTTAGCACCTGTGTAGCTCCCTAGGAGTTGTATATATAGGAGTACAAATCAATACTTTAAGTTCAACAAGATATTCTTTAATGCATTATATTGTAACTGAAGCAAATGAAGTATATTAATTTATGCAGTCTTATTTATTTTCATTTTATATTCATTTATTAAATATTTATGATTAACTTATTTAATAACATTTTACAAATTTGTCATTTCCTTCAAAAAATATTTATTAAATATCAAACATGCACCAGGCATGTTGCTAAGTGCTAGGGATATAAAACTATCCTAAATGTATTGTGGGCTGGTTTCACAAACATTATCTCCTGAAACACAAACAGAAGGACATAATGAGGGGAAAAATACCATTTGTCTGGCTCTTCATCATCCCTGTATCAAGACTTCCAAGCACTCTTCATGTTTCTGTCCAACTATTTGTGGGAGATCCGGGGATCGCCTGTATGTCCATGAGCCCATTTTTCTCCTTTATATCTCTGGCTTTCTATGATGTATCAGGTCTTCTAAAAAGTATCTAGTGACTGGCCACAAAACACAAAACCAGGGTGCTGTTCATGCTCAACGTATGGGCCTTTCTGCCTTTGCATGTGATGTCTACAGATCTCTGCCCACTTATTAGTATGTGGTTATCATTATGAAGGAATATTGCAATGCATGTTGGCACAGAACCATTTGTGATCATCCAGATTAATCCATTGGAGAAATATTCTTTCAATAGAATTTATCTCCCTTCTTTATATTACCTACATTATATGGTTTAATCACATGTTGGTCTGTATTAAATATCTGTGGTATTTGTTATTTAAGTAAACTAGTCTCATATTTATTTTCTCTGTACATTACCACTGGTTGACTAGTACATAAAATTAAACAGTCTTACATATTACATTATTACCTGATAGTATCCAATTAGACAAATAGGCGTTTGCCACAACCAATCAGTGAGTTTCCTTGAAGAAATATTGAGCAGTGCATTAGCAGATTCTCTCTCTGTTTTCCTAGAATTCAAACCACTGACATCTCATCTCAACCCTTTAAACCTTTTGTGCTTATTACAAAGGGGCAAAAACTACCTGTATCAGTCAGGTTTCCATGCTAAAAGCAGAAGCCACCGAGAGTTATTTTAAGCAAGGGGAGTTTTTATTCAGCTATTTAAGTACTTCTGAAAACTTTCGAAGGGTCGATGGAGCAGATTCTAGGCAATATTTCTCCAGGGACTCACAAAGCCAGGCAGAACTGATTCCCTAGGGGAACGACCACATACAAAGATGCCGCTGGAGCTCTGGTAGCAGCAATACGCTTTCACAGTCACCCTGCAAATGGGCACCCAAATACTCTTTCAGGAGAGCATCCTGTTTTTGAGATCTTAAGTGTCAGCATCAGGGGCCAGGAGCTGCCACACTTTAGCTTTTGCCCACCCACTGCTTTCTGAAATATGTCCTGAGTACTTCTAATTGGCTGAATGGTGTTTGCATAAAAAATGATAGCTGCAGAGAAGTTTGGGAAATAGAGAATTTTGCTTTATAAACTCTCCAGGTGAAGATCACTCCAAGTGGATAGGAGTTCCAGTTCAGAAGTATATATTAAAGCCATTTCTCTTTGTCTGTAAAGTGCTTCCTATCATTAACTGCTTGAGCAGGAGTTACAGTAGTAATGACTTTGTAGAAGAGCAAATGAAAAATCTATGAATTTAGAAGACTGGGTTATAATTTTGGCTCTGACATTTAGGAACATGAGCAAGTCATTTGCCTTTCCTGGGCCTCAGTTTCCACATTTGATAATAACATCCGGGCCATCTCACATGGTAAGTATGAGGATCTCATTATCTCATTAGACATAACTGCGAAAACGCTTCATAAATACTTAACAACTACAAGCAGACATGATCAATAGGAATGATCAAAGAAAAATTAAATGAGACTATTTCAGTTACTATTAGATGTTTAATGTTAAGTGCATTTTATTTTCTTCTAAGTTTTGAAAAATGGCAGCTTTATTTTTTATATAGCCTGTAGATTAAAACATTATCCCATTTTCTAATCAACTGGGAACTTAATGTACCTGAGAAAATGTAATTAAGTTAAACTGTAAATATTTATGGTGTCTTACCATAATATCATAGAAATCTTAGATACTATAAAAGACATTGTTTTAATAAATAATAAATGCCATATTTGAATTAATTCTGTCACCTTATTCTTATAGTTTCAAATACTTCCTTTATTCACACTAGCAAGTCTTTTGAATTTTGTAATTTTTGTGATCCTGTACAGATATAATGTTTAGTTCACTTTTTAGTTGACCAAATCTCTGAGAAGGGTGTTTCAAGCTCTGGACAGTAAAGAATGAAGGTTTCTAGTCCAGCAAGACTCTTGATAACAGAAAAAGAGTTTCTAGGGAATTACTTTTCATTTTGTGTTATCATTTAGATTGAAAAAGTATAAACTCATAATTATCTAGTGTGATTTACTATTTTGATTGAGCTCTGGTTGTCAGTGTGATAAGATGACCTTATGAGCAGTATAACATTGAGCCCCCAGAAATCAATAAATACAATAAAATCCTTTTACTGCCCCTTCCTTCCTACTCACTAAATCAATTGCTTTTTACCTTCTGGTTTTTCATAAAAGTCTACAATTCATTTTACTACCTGTCAAAATTGAAATGTCTTTTTTTCCTGAGAAAATACCGTTGTTTGATATTTCAATTCTTCCATGATTTTATTTTTCATCCTTTTGTTTCCAGGACATTTACATACTTATATAATGTTCTAGGCTCCAAATTTGGAATAAAATATTATACAGGGATAGAAAATGAGGACTAGAAGAGTGATTAGTATAGATTATTAGGATTCTTACACTGTTATTTTGCAAATCATGGGACAAAACTATACAAAAACCTTCATAGGCATCATGAAAGAGTAATGAGAATATAACAAATTATTTCTCCTTTCTTGCAAATCAGGAGTACTTCTGTAAATATCAGTCACGTGAGTTCTATTTACTACATAGAAGGGTTTCAACACCCTCAACCCTATTTTTCTTTCATAAATAAATTAATCTGTATCTCATATCCAGTGCATCCACACTTGACTACCTGATGATACTGATCCTCAGAATGCTTTGATGATTCACTGGGAACATGGAACTAAGCCAAAAGAACTAAGGCTTTTCCCAGTACATGTCTCCCCGTGATGTGTCAAAATAGCAGTAGCTGCCTTCCCCTCTGACAACTTCCAAGTAGTTTTGTTACTGTACGTTTCCAACCTTGCCTTGTATTGAAAATATAAGCTCCTGGGAAAAATGGCTTTCTGTGCTTTTTCTTCTGCACACACCAAGGAATGAATTTTCCCCAGTGCCTAGCAAAAGATTCCAGCTCATTTTATAGCATTGATTTCATAATTCAGTCTTTCCACAGAGTCATTTATTGTAATAGATGTTAGAAAACACAAAGTCATGGTGAAAAAGAGGTAAATTTGGCTATACAATGAGAGTTATTCCATGAAAGGAAAAATGATGGAGCCTTGCAAGGTAATTAGGGCCCATCTTCTGAGCTGAGTGTGGCATGTGACTTAGGAACTACAGATATTTGATCCCATTCACCATTAGCTTATTATACCAGACTGAATTCTTTTCTACGCTTTATGCCATATAATGGAAAATATTAATGGCAATTGTCAACAGTTTTGTGTTTTGTTTATTAATTCAATCTACTTTCATATAATACTGTATACATCATTATAACCTCATTGATGAGATTCAATCCTAGAAGGGGTCTTATGAAACATATAAGCACTTTAAGGGAGAAATGTAAAAAAGGAAAATTAAAAAATTGCCAATCTAGTCACTGTGTGACTCAGTGGTTGAATGTCTGCCTTCGGCTCAGAACATGAACCCAGAGTCCCGTGATCAAGTCCTGCATTGGACTCCATGCAGAAAGCCTGGCTCTCCCTCTGCCTGTGTCTCTGCCTCTCTCTGTGTGTCTTTCATGAACAAATAAATAAAATATAAAAAAAAAAGAAAAGAAAAAAGAAAACTGCCAGTCTATATCCTGTACCTTGCAATATAATATCATTAGCAAACATTTTTTTTCCATTTTCTTGTTTTAAATTTGTATTTGTTTTCTTTTAGATTCGACTGTTTACCCAAGGCAAGCATCTCATAGTAAAGTGTATGTTTCATAATAAGTATAGTGAGCTGCTATGAACCAAAACCAAGGGAGAACCTTTATTTTGCTTTTATTTTGTCTATTATATCCAAAACATCACTAAGTCTCCTATAATATTTGTCCCCTGGCTTTTAATTGGACTACCAATAATCAATCTAGTCTGAGTACCTGTGTTCCCTCTAATCTGCATCATTGCAGTAACTTCCTAATGCACAACCTTAATTCATTTCCTCCCCCTTTTAGTTCATCTTAACATATTGACACTGGGTCTTTCTTCCAAAAACATAGAGCAGAATATGTCCCTCCATGATCAGATAGCTTCCTTATCTACACTATTTAAGTGGAATTTATTCCAAATCCCTTAGTTAACAGTAAAAGCTCATTACTTTATAGTTTATACTTACCTGTCTGGTTGTCTTCAACGTGACACACACATATACACATACACACAAAAAAACCACACATACACACACATGCACACGCACAGAAGTTGCTCTCCATCTCTCATATTTGGGCACTTGCTCAAGTGACACTGCTTTTCTATCTGAGGAAAGACCATGTTCTCTTCCTATCTTCCTCCAAAACTTTCTGTATTCAAAATCCAGAATTAATCTCACCCACATACCACATGCCAAAGTATTTACTATGTCTATGATACCATCAGGATTCTGTAAGATTATGAGCTGCTGAGAGAACTCTATGTTAGTTTTTATATTTCTTGTACTTCACATAGAATTCAATGTATGCTAAATAATGTTTATGAAAATAATTTTAATTGAATTCACTTGGCCACACTCCATGTGATATTCTCTCTTTCTTTTAGGAACATGGAATACCTATCAACATGGGCTATGCAGTGGCACCACATCACTCAGGGGTCTACCCAGTTCATATTCAGTTGTACGAAGCTTGGAAGAAGGTCTGGGGTATTCAGGTCACCAGCACTGAAGAATATCCACATTTGAAACCTGCACGTTACCGAAAGGGCTTCATTCACAATAACATCATGGTGAGCATATGTTGCTTCATGTATTAAAGGCTTTTAATATCTATTATGTGGAATAAATACAAGATATAACTTCTGACCTCTCTGACATGAATATCATAAGTTCCTAGCATACCATGGTGGTGACTGGTCACACATTAACATGTTGTTCGGCTAGTGGCTTGATTCACAAGCATAAGTTTGGTTGCGCCAAATCCAAGACAAGCTCAAAATGATGAAAATGAATTTCGAATAACCATCCATGCAGTTTCTCAACTGAAGTTTTTCTGGAGAACCTTAATTTCTGGGAGTTTCTCCTTGTCTATTTGTTTGGGTGGTCATATTGAGAGTTTTCCAGGCAAAGTGTTGGTCCATAGATCAAGAAAATATCTCCCAAATCACTATACAATCAACAGACAGGATCAAACAAATAGCATATGAAAACTAAACTTACCTACTCAGTTTATTTTGACTTTCAGACACTTATGAGCATCCTAGGATGTTGTTTTCTTATTATTCTTTCTTTTCCTTGCATTTTCTAACAATGGAGGTGGATATATATTTTTTTTCAGATATACTGATTGAAAAAATAATAATAATCTGATACAAGAATGGAGTATCGGTTGCCATAAATGAGAATAGAATCAAATGAATTTTACATTGGAATTTTTTAGTATTCATTGGAATGAAAATGTATGGTAATCTTCACTTTGAAATAAAATAGCCTGTTGTAAAATGTCCATCCCTACTTCCAGTGCCTTATTTTCTCATTGCCTAGATCATAGTAAGGGTTTTTAAACTGTTCTCTCTACTTTATATATTTACATCTTCCTAATCCATTGTTCAGATTGCTGTTAGAACAATTTATCTCTCTATCTAGTCACTAGCTAAAACCAAACAAAACATACTAATACACATGCCTAATCACAACCAGTAGTAGAAGACCTTAAAAAGCCTCAGATTTAAATAGAGCTATGAATTATGCAAATAGTGGTATTGACATTCATAAAAATACAGAGGTATAGAAAGAATTGCTCTTATATAATTTGAATCAGAGTGAAAACACCAGTTTTCTCTTTACTGAGTTACATGAACATTTGACTATTATAAAATAAAAACATTCATTTTAACCAATATTACATGGATTCATTTACTTTGAATTTAATATAAACTATTACAGAAATTAAGCAAAGAACAGATAAAATTATAGTTACTCTGTTCAATGGGGTGCATTTCTCCATTAGATGATAAGCAGTTTATTATTCAAAGTCCACTTTTGGAATAAAATTACTTATTTACTTTCTCTGTTGAGACTTCAAATTTATAATAGAATTAACCACAGAATATGCCAGAGGCAGTCATTATATGGTTTCACTACTACTGTGATTAAAATTTAAAATCAGAGTGTAGTAAAAATAAAATTTAGAAAAGATGAAAGTGGATTGTTTTGTATCTTAGAACCTGAGTACCATGTAAGATTGACCTCAGAAGCAAGGAGAATAATATCCTAATACCTTGAAAAATGTAACTTTGGGAAATCTCTATATTTGAATTAAATTAATCTGAAGAAGGCTTTTATTTTTTGCCAGTCCTTTAACGTAACCCAGTTGGTGAGTAAGATTTATACCATTTTGTGATAATGCTTAGCCTATATGTCCTATAGCATTGATTTGGCAACTCCCTTAATATTTACATAATAACATCAACAGCAATTCATGATTACAGTAAGATTTGGGCTTTAGCAACCAAGGAAACTCCAATACGAATTGAAAATTTGCAGCCTCCAAAGTCATGAGACAGCAGGAGACCTCTTAATTAAGTAATACAGTGTGGTCCTTTTCCCCCTTTTCCTCAGGTCCTCCCTCGACAGACCTGCGGGTTATTCACCCACACTATTTTCTACAAAGAATATCCGGGAGGACCCCAAGAATTGGATAAAAGTATCAGAGGAGGTGAACTTTTCCTTACAATCCTTCTAAACCCAGTATGTATTCTATTCATGCTTTTTATAACATGAGAATTTTCAAATACGTGTTTATTTTTGTTTCTATTGCCAAACCTTCACAAGAATAGTTGGTAAATACTAGTCCTACTGGAATTAGACTACATCTCCAAGTTACTCACATTTGATTTTTAATTTTTATGATCCTCAGTTAAGAAAGACAGATTTGTTAAAAAGCATCTTTTGAATTTAACTAAATGTAATATAATATCTCAGTGCTGACTTCTATTCTTGAATTGTAGTAAAGACATAATATGCAGCTCTCTAGTCCCAAATTAATATTCACAATGTTATCAGTGAATGCATATTTTGTCCATAAATTGAGTTTGCTTCTGGCTCAACATATGAGTAGGCATACAATTCAGTCTCTAAAAATTATTACAATGTAAAATCGCATTGAAAATATGTAACTAGGGATCCCTGGGTGGCGCAGCGGTTTGGCGCCTGCCTTTGGCCCAGGGCGTGATCCTGGGGACCTGGGATCGAATCCCACGTCGGGCTCCCGGTGCATGGAGCCTGCTTCTCCCTCTGCCTGTGTCTCTGCCTCTCTCTCTCTCTCTCTCTGTGACTATCATAAATAAATAAAAATTAATAAAAAAAATTGTTTCCTTTAAAAAAAAAAGAAAAGAAAATATGTAACTATGTATTATCTTTGTTTAAAGGGTCATCTGAGGCCTATTTTAAAAATCTCCACTAATTCTATTTGGAATCAAAATAGAGAATTTGGCCCTTTTTTCTTTAATTGTGTCCTTTTATCGTTCAAATTTTTGCAATTGCATTTCCTTTTATGTGTATAAAAGTATATCAAGGTGGGGATATATTATAATTAGATACTGTTGAAATTATTTCAGCTTTCTGATTTTTTTCTCCCATTAATGTTCCATTTCTAAGGTCGGACAAAAACAACCCCTCTTTACATCTTAGTACATACAAAAAATATGAAGTAGTGGGTAATATGCTGTCCCCACCTTATTTAATGTAACAAACTTTCATACTCAGAGAAAAAGATTCATGCATTAAAAAAAAAAAGAAACAACAGCTCAGTTGTGTATGGTGAAGGTACGTTTAAAATGAATTATTTAGATAATTTTTCTATAGTATTTTAAATTCCTGAAGAAATTAAATAAAAACTTACACCGTGCAAAAATGAAAACTTGCAAATTGGATTGAAGGAGTAGGGAAGTGGGGGTTAAAATGCTTTGTATGAATAAATATGAATAATCAAAAAACCTTTCACTCAAATGGCATAGTTATTGAAAACAAAACAAAATTTTAAAAAGGTCTGTTGTGCTGCGGTGGCACTATACTGGCAAACACCTTGGATGCTCTATGATCTTTTGCAGGAAACCATTTCTCAGAGCTTGCTTGCACTTCTGTAAACAAATTAGTTAACTAGACAGTCTTCAATGGGACTCAAAGATATTTTTTATGGACATAAATCTGAGTCATTCCAATGTTTTGTGTATAATTCAAACTCATTGACATTTAAAAGATATCAGGATTTTCTACAAGTATTATTTTGGAAATTGAGGTGTGCATGTGAATGTTAATGAATGAAAATGTGGAAAACCTTTCTGTTTATCCCTTTCCTCACTAATTGAAAATTTGATCTCCACAAATGCAAGGGTCATTTCTTCATACCTTTTTCATTTCAGGGCTAAACTCTTGTCCCCAAACCTGCACCAACCATTTCCTAAGGGGAAGTGGGTAAGCATGAGAGCACTGATGATTGCCTCCCCTTAAACGGTGATCTTAGGCCTGATTGCTATTTCTGCAAATGATCTGACTGCCTGTCTCATTGTCATTAAAGAGATGGATCTAAAACTTGTTTTTAAATTTTGAATTCAGTACCATTCTTCTCATAAAGCATCATTTGAAGATGTATAGTTGGTTCTTTAAATAAAAGACTAGTTGGCATCTAATATTTCTACCTTTAGCACTTGTGAATTCACAAAACAACACTAGTGTAAATCTTGTTTAAAAACATTAACAGTGTCACACAGATCAATTTTAATTATGAGTGGAATGTTAACAGTGGGAAAGGGAAGTTTCAGGAGGCTTCTTGTGTCCATTCACAACTGTGCTTGCTTTATCATTGTGAATTGATAGTGAACTCAAAATACGATACATGAGTAAAGGATAGAAACCTGGATAGACAGCAGAAAGAGCAATGCTAGAGATGGTCAATGGTGTGGATGATATAGGACATTGTAAAATATGGTAATATGGGGGATCCCTGGGTGGCACAGCGGTTTGGCGCCTGCCTTTGGCCCAGGTCACGATCCTGGAGGCCCGGGATCGAGTCCCACGTCGGGCTCCCAGTGCATGGAGCCTGCTTCTCCCTCTGCCTGTGTCTCTGCCTCTCTCTCTCTCTGTGACTATCATAAATTAAAAAAAAAAAAGTTTAAAAAAAATATGGTAATATGAAGCCTGCATCTGGCAAAGAATGGTCCACAAGATGTGAAATTAAGGAACAATGTTGGTTAAAACATGGACAGTGTACACCCATAAGCAATCTAAGGAGATATTTCTCCTTGGCTCTCTAGGGAGACATGTGGCAGGCAGCATATAGTAGTACCCATCAAAATGGGGCTTAATTCCAGACCTGTGTAGGCAAAAGCTACAAGATGTATTAGTCAGGGTTATCTGGAGAAACAGAACGAGTATGGGATGGGAGGGAGATAGACTTATTATAAAGAATTCACTTATGTGATTATGTAGGTTGATGAGCCTCAGGATCTGCAGTCAACAAGCTGGAGACCCAAAAGAACCGATTGTCTAGTTCCAGTACAAGTCCTAATGGTTTACCTTAGGCCTGAGAATCAGGAGAGCTGATGGTGTAGTTCCAGTCCAAAGGCTGGCAATATCAAGATCCAGCCAATGCTTCAAACCAAATCTGAAGGCAAGAAAACAAACAAACAATGTTCTAGCTCAAAGACTATTAATCAGGAGTTCCCTGTTACTCACAGGATGATGAGCCTGTTGTTCTTTTCAGGCCTTCAACCTATTGGATGAGGTCCATGCACATTAGGGAGAGCAATCTGCTTTACTCAGTCGACCAATTCAATTGTTAATCTCATCCAAAACACCTTCACAGGCACAACCAAAATAATATTTGAGCAAATATCTGGTCACTCTGAAGCCCAGTCAAGCTGACACATTAACTACCACACCCAAATGAGATACTTAATGTGAATGAAATAAAATGGGCCACACTGATAGAGAGGAGGAAGTGATGAATAAAGAATCTTGGAATGTAAGCTTAGGATTTTTTTGTGCATGTGTCCTATTATGAATAGAGAGTCACCTTAGGTGATGACCTATCATCAATACACTCATCTGGAGAAAAGAAATAGTCAGGATGCTTAATTACAGTTTCAGATTAGATGATTCCAGTGAGTCTATCAAGGAGTGAAGTTATAGGAATGGAGTGAGGAAAGAAGAAAACAAAGAGGAAATATCATACTGACACCCAGCCCTCCCCTTTGGTCTATTCTTTTTCTCTAGCCATCACTTATTATTTATCAGAGTAAAAAATATCTCTACTACTCTTTCACCAAAATGATGCTCAAGACAACCTCTGAAAGTTTTTTGATATGAAGGTATACTATTGATATGAGCTAATTAATATGCTGACTCTAAGAATACTTATATTCTAACAGAGTCAGTTCCCAAAGGAGAGGTCTAGGATTGCATTATTTTAGATATCAAAGTCCCTTGTGACAATAAGTATTTAGTAGGAAGCATTCAACATCCATGAAATCACTTGGAGATGACCACTTCTATTTACTGTTCCAACTGAACATTATAATGTGAAAAAGTGATTTTCATGAGGACTTAGAAGTAGGATAAACAATCATTAGGGTTAGCATCAACTAAAGATTAAAGGCCAATCTAGCTTTAATTTGTTTTTTCATTGATGATCTATACTTTCACACCACAGAAATACTATAATTATCGTATATTATGACATCTTTCTTTTATGCTAATTTTCTCCAAGGATTTGTTAAATAGTGTACAGATTTCTGTTCATAGCACTGGGGTTTTTGTATGTTGATGAATGGATGAATAAGGATATAGATAACATGACAGAAAGCTAGCAGTGGTAGTAAATACTCCAGATAATATTAATGTCTAGTCTTTCTTATCACATTGGAATGATAGATCAACTCTAGCAAGATGAAATTAACAGGAAATAATGAAAACCCCCAAAATTATTTTCAAAGAAAATAGTCATATAATTCCAGCATCATATAAGAATAAATATTATATAACAGCAGATTAAATCTCCCAGCAAATTGTATGGGATGCATCATGACATATTAAGTTCCTTGTCATTGAAGTTACCCAAACAGAAATGTAGGAATATGGAACCTATTACTTTAATATCTCTTTTGATTTTAAAAATCTGTGATTCTATTCTTATCCAACCAGACATGGGTGTATCTCTTTCACTGTAAAACATTAAAAAATATAAAGTAAGTTTAATTTTAAATATTACCAACCAGCATTATAAATGTGCTTATACTCTGTGATCATAAAGTCAGAGGAAAAGAAGAAAGAGTAACTTATCAACATGTATACAAATGCAAGAATGAGACAAAAATGGGAAGTAATTCAGTGGTGGATGTATTAAGGGAAATGTATTGAGAAGAAAAAAAGATTCTTATCATTAGTATACTGAAAGAAATATTACTGCCAGATTTAGCAGAACTGTTTTGAATAGGTGGGTAGTGTCCGGATCCTTCATAGGATTCATGTAAACATCCTATGAAGCTAATAACAGCTGGAAAAAGTATATGAGGGAATGTCCTGTAATCTTCCTCTCTAGAGTACTTTAAAATAGAATCAACAACTATAGAGTTCTTTCTTATTACCTTGGGAGTTCATCGGCCTAAAGGAAGGCCACTGGATTAAAAAACCTTAAAAAGTTCCACGTATTTTTTTTTCTGGTTTCCAAAACTCTGCTCTGCAGTCAAAAAGGCACAAACCTTTCTTCAGAAACAGATCCATAAATACACAGAACAAACTGGTGTTGCCAATAGGTAGGGAAGGTAGGTGATGGATAAAGTGGGTGAAGAGGAATGAGAGGCATAGGCTTCCAGTTATGGAAATAATAATGGGGTTGGAAGGCACAGCATAGGGAATATAGTCAATGGTGTTATAATAGCATTGTACGGTGACAGATGGTAGCTCTACTTGTGGTGAGTATAGCATAAAATATAGGCTTGTCTAATCACTATGTGTATATTTGAAACTAATGTAACATCGTGTGTTAACTACACATTAAGTTTTTAACAATTGATATCATATCACAAAAGGGGGAGGTAGGGAACATGAATCATACCAAGATCAGGGAAATTTTGTTGTCTAGCTTCCAACTTAGGGATTCACATTATTTTGTATTGTCCCCTCTAGAAAAGACCTGTATCATTTCTGTACTCAGATGTCTCTGATAGTTTTTCTTTATGTGTTTTCAACATTTTTTTTATTGTGACTCTAGCTGACACCCTGCTTCTATGCACATTTTAAAATTTGTCACTGTTTTCTGGGGTGCCTGGATAACTCAGTCCAAGGAAGCATGTAGCTCTTGGTCTTGAGGTCATGGGTTTGAGCCTCATGTTGTGTGTAGAGATTACTAAACTATTAAAAAATAAAATTAAATAAGTCATTATTTTCTCATCTACCATAAAACAGAAAATATAAATTAGAATATATTTTCACATCTTGACTTGCATATGAACTCCTATTACTGAGGTATTAGATCTTTTGATTCAACAAACTACGAAGAATAAGGTTTCTTGATTTTCTTGAATACCAACTTGTTTTGCCCAAATGAATCTAACAATTGAAAATTAAATGATATGAGGGCCATTTGAACGGCATTTCAAAAGGATAGCCAGGAATCTATCCACTTAACATTCGGATAACTTCCTCCTATCTTTCTTAGATTCTATCATGACCTCATCACATATTGATATTTTCCTGCACTGCTCCACACTTGTCAAATACTAACATGTATTTCCCTGGTGCCGAATCCTTCCTGTATTTCAATATAATCTTTGTTCAGACAGGAAGAAATATAATTTAATCATGTATGAGGTGAAACAGCTTATACCAGGTAACCCACCATCATTCAAGTCGAGACACTACCCTATAAAATATGCAGCAACTGACAATAATAAAGGAAGTCTGGAGTCTTATCAGATGGTGTCACCAGTAACTATAAAAGCTTGAAATGAGTATGTTCTACCGGATTTATTTTTTTTTGACTCATTTTAATTCTGTGCTACACGAAGAACAATATGAAAATAGAAATTTTCTAAGTTTCTTAACAGATATGCTTAAAAAGATGTTCTGATTCTAGAATGTTTTAAAATGAGAGTACTGAAGCCAGGAAATCTATGTTTTCCAAAAGTTTGAAGCAGTGTCTAGACTTACTAACCTTTGCCTGTATTTTAGCCAGTTGCAAATTCAGATGAAGAAAAAATATGTGCCTGAAAGAGTGGTGTACTTGAAATTGACAGTAGAGTATAATGGAACTGCAATGATATACCTCTCCATGTGCTGTCTGCTGAACTCTCATACACCGAGGCTGCTTAATGAGCTTCCCTTCTTAGTGTATATCAATCTCCAAGTTTGTGGAATCTAATAGCAGGTGCAGTACATTTTGGATTAGTGCTGGCTCTTAAGACAAAGTAAAGATAAGACAGCTGTAAGGTATAGGAAAACATCAACATGAATAGCCTGAACCAAACTTTAAGTTCTTTTAGTGCTGAAATAATACAGAATCAGATATGTAAGATAAATTCACAGAAACATGTTATGTGCAGCACAATATAAAATCCAAGAAAGGGATCCCTGGGTGGCGAGGCGGTTTGGCGCCTGCCTTTGGCCCAGGGCGTGATCCTGGAGATCTGGGATCGAATCTCGCGTCAGGCTCCCGGTGCATGGAGCCTGCTTCTCCCTCTGCCTGTGTCTCTGCTTCTCTCTCTGTGTGACTATCATAAAAAAATAAAAATTAAAAAAAATTTTAAAAAAATAAAATAAAATCCAAGAAACATCCCAAGCCTATTTCAGAGCAGATTATAAAGAATTACTGGTTACTGATATTAAGACATCCAAGTATTCTTTGATGATCTTGATTCTGATTTCCTATAAATGCCATGCTTTATAGAAAATCGTAACAATCAAATAATATTCCATGTAAAACAAAGCAGTTACATAGTCTGTCAAAATATGCTTCTCTACAAAATAATATATTAATATTTCTAACTCAGGGTCGCAGGATATTTTTACATGTGTTCTAGCACTGTTTATTTAAAAAATAAATAAATAAATTGACTTCTAACTGCTCTACTATAGTGAAATATGCCTCTTATCTGGGCAGGGATTTTGAAGCAATTAGTGTTACTGGTTGCTGTGGGGCACGGAGCCTGGAAGAACAGCCACCAACTGTGAGAAGAATGGACCCCCGTAGAGTATATAGATTGTGGAAAATTCTATTTCCACTCACTGAAAGATCTACAATCACTTTTTTTTCCTTTATCTGTTTTTTTTTTTTTTTTCCTTAAAGATTTGCAGGACTAACCTTTACAAAAGGACATAAATCACCACTTCTGAAGTGATTCACACTCACAGCAGGGACTTTGTAAAATCTGGAGTCAGCTAAGATCCGTGGCCTCACTATGTATGATATTATTCTTTCTGTTCACACTGAAAATCAGGATCAGAGTTAGTACAAGGATCTAGAGAATGTGAAGAAATTTTGCTCTTTTCTCATTTAGGGGAGTAGTGCGGCTTTTGTTTAATTTTCCATAGTAGGATTTACATAGAAATTAGACAGAATATTTTTGTCTCCTAAACCTGAACTCTCTCTTTTCATCAAATAAAAGGAAGATTGCTATTATTGTGCAGACATGCTTCTTTCTAATGCAATGGTTGCTACAGATCCTGATGGAATACAATTTACATTCCTATATATTTCTAGACCATGAGCAAATCCATAAAATTGCATTGGTTTTTTTCAATTTTGTTTCCCTAGAAAAATAAATGAAAACAGCAATATTTTATTGAGGAAGTCTATTTCATCTAGTGTAACTGGATAATTTAGTTTTCCCAAAGCATGTTATGAAAGGTGGTGGAACAGCTCTTTAGCATAAATAAATTTTCAACAGAAAAAAATGCAACCTCCGATTTATGCAGATGT
This sequence comes from Nyctereutes procyonoides, assembly GCF_905146905.1. Classification (NCBI taxonomy): domain Eukaryota; kingdom Metazoa; phylum Chordata; class Mammalia; order Carnivora; family Canidae; genus Nyctereutes; species Nyctereutes procyonoides. The sequence continues at coordinate 4,028,150 of NW_026575130.1, forward strand.
TAGTCAATAGATAAACCTTTCTTCCCCTCTCTTTATTTTGAAGCTTGTAATATGTAAGTATTAGATGCATAATGCTCTTGACATTCAGGGATAGTTTGGAAGCAAAAACCAGTGAATTTGTGGTGATAAGAAAGAAAAGTAAAACCTCTCTGCATCACTGTTTATATGCCTTAGTGGGTTGGTGGGATAGTAGGAAGGTAAGTGGGTTTTGTAGAACTTCACAAAATTAAAATTGAAAATGTGTGCTATTTTTTGGTTTGTGAGTTTTCACCCCATTCTTGATTTTATCATCTCTTCCACAAATTATATAACACCTTCAATATATCTTGTTTCTTTTTCTTCATATTTATTTTTTTTTCTAATTTTGTAGTACAGTGAAGCAGAAAGACCATTTGTATCACTTTACTTTAGTTCACTTTGTTTACTCCTACTTCACTTTCCCCTGACTACTCCAAGGAGTCAGATAATGTGAAAATAAAAATATAAGCTCTTTCCCAAAACATATTGGTGTTTTCATATTTTTTTGTTTCTGGTGACCAAATTGTTTAGTCTCAATTTTCCATTAGCATCTATATGCTGAAATAATAAGAAGTATTTATGTAAATACTTAACTTGCTGGTTTCCATTGAGGAATTAAAAAGAAAAAATCTAATTTCCATCCCTACTTTTATCAGCAGATGGCCAAAAATGTTCTATCATTAAAGTTAGCTTGAGTTGATATTTATTTGTCAATTTTTTATTTGAGGTTGACCTAATCTTAAATGTAACAATTCCTGATAAAAATGATTGGAAATCTGGCACTTAATTTATAATGAATTGTTAAAATGCCGACTGTTCTTTAGAGGACAAACCCTCAACCGCTATTTGTATCTCAATCATTTCATTTCTTCTTTTATTCCATTTTTTTAAAGAGACCATCCTGAGGACACTATCAAATAGTTCTAATGTGTGAATATTCATACATGTGCATAACTCAGTCAAGAAATGCTTGGGAATGCTGTCCAGAGGAATTGATATTTGAGTGAGCTGAACAATAGTAGGGATTCATCAGACAAATAAGGTAGCATGGTGGGGCTGTGGAGTGGGAGTTTGCAGTAGGAGGTTTCCAGTCTGAGAGAAGAGACATAGAAAGTTATAGAGGGTAAAATAACCATGGCAAGTTTGGGAACTGTAAATGTTCGGGTTTTGCAGGAGTACAAAATGAAGATAAAGTTTTAAGAGTAGGTGAGAATAAGATCATAAAAATTTCGTATGACATGTCGACAGTTTGAATGTTATTATTCTGTTGTAGGAAGAGAAGGAATTTAAGCAAGAGAGTGACAGAATCAATTATTAGTTGTTATTTGTAATTTTAGCTGACATTTCAGGGTCTGTCTTATATAGAGAACATTAGTATATACTCCTTCTTATGCCGACAGTACTTTTCTATCCCTAGTATTCCCGCCTCCACCTTACTATTTAATCCCTCAGATTTCACTTCTACTTTCTCTTCCTCACCTGGGCCCTCACAGGTTTAGGACATGACTCAACTGCTATATATACACATGGAGCCACATGCACAAGAGTGCTTTCAGTGGTATCTTTATGTTTTATATTACCTTCCTTGCCCATGCTATGTGCACCCGCAGGCATGAAGTGTTGGCTTAACAGGTATTTGTTGAATAAACTCATAAGTGAAAATTATAGGATCATAACTGCATGTATGATATACCACATGCTGTTTCACACAAATTGTTAGAGCTGCGTCAGAAGAAAAGGGAAAGGAAGGGAGAATGAAAGAGTAGAAAGGAAAGCAAAGGAAGGGGAGAGGTGATAAGGAAAGGAAAGGAAAAAAGGGAAGGGAAGGGAAAGGGAAGGAGTCAAGGATGGAAAGAAGAAAAAATGGAAACCCATTCCTTTCTCTTTCATCAGATGGGCTGTAGGAATGTAACCTATCTGGTAACTGTAATTCAAAGGATCTTGTTTTAATGTATTATTTGTATTAATTATAAGAAAAAGTCATATAATATTCCTAATGCTTCAGAATTTCTCGGTTTGTAAAATGGGGGGAATGCTGTTAGTCCTCTTACTGTTTTACACAAATAATATGAAATGTGATAAAAAGTAAGTACTTTGGTTTTTCAGAGAAAATGTAAATAATTTGGATAGAATTCTTACTTGAAAAAGTAGAAATATATATCATTTTTATTATCAAATGATATTTGAGGTGTGTTAGCAGCCCATAAACTCTGGGTTTATTTGCAGTTTGAATTTTGCTTGACTGTTTCTCCCTGCTGAAACACATAAATCATGGGGTAAAGACATTCTCTTTTTACCAAGGCTTTTAGTTTATTATATGTTTTGCTTCTGAAAACATTCTTGGTTGTGTTACTTTATTGTGCTTTCTGAGCTATTTTTAAATGATAACATTTCTATCATTATTCTTTCTTCCAATAAAACAAATTGACCCATCAAATGCAACACTTGCTTGGCCAGGCAAGACTGTTTTTTTAATTCGGTTTTGGTTCCTACCAAAGTACCTCAGATGTTTTTGTCAAAAGTTTCTGGTTTTGTGGTTACTGTTGTTGATTTTAAGGCCTTTTATTATTATTATTATTATTATTATTATTATTATTAATTAGCACTAGAGAGGTTTTCTGGAAACACTGGGTCCATACATTTTTAAAACTTTATAGTGAACATTGTTGTGGAAATCTTGCTCAAATGAGGAATAAATAGAATTATAGCAATCTCTGTTTAGTACATAAAAATTAATTATATGAAAAATGGAAGACCTTCCCAATTGTTTCATAATTATAGATAATTTAGATGAACAAATTGAACTCGATAGAAATAAGAAAACCCAATCCCACAGATTAAATAGAAAACTCTAGGCTAGATTTCATTACTTATCACAAAGGCAAAGGGTACTCTTCATGTCTACAATCATTGATCCTACAGATCTGTCTCCATTGAACTTCACATCTAACAGAACAGTGAGAGTTCAATGACCTCTGTGAAGACATTAACTAAAACTAGAGAAGAAGCAAAGAGATTTAGAAGTAAAGAAAAGGTCGTGTTCTTGTAAACGGCAAGTTCACAACTGCCAACATCCTTTAGAACTATGTGAAAATTACTAACTTAAACAATGTAAAAGATTCCAAGCATGAAGTGTTTCCCTGATTTATAATTGTCACTTTTAGCACAATTTAAGGTATCCAATAATAGCATTCAAGGTATAAAGTGTAAGTAGCGGAATTTTGCTCCTTCTTGAAGCTGTTATTATATCCACTTAAATTCTCTTTCACACACAGGTACACATTCAAATCAAATGTGAATAAAAGATGTGACTTGAAAATTGCCATCCTCCTGAAATTTCCTTTCAGAAGTCCATTCTGTAGTTCACTTAAACAACTTGCTCAAGCAATCAAATCTATATAGGCAGAGCTTTCTACATGGACTGAGATGTTACGCTCATAAACATAGAGTTTAGGAATTATGAGCTTTTTAGAGAAATAAAAAAGAAACTTAAACATATCACATTGCCCCAAATTGGAAGTAGCTTTTATACTATCTTTTGCCAAATGCTTCTTTAAAAGTATATGCTATAGCATATAATGACTCTTGAATCTTTAGTGATTCAGATTTTTATTTATTTATTTTTTATTGGAGTTCAATTTGCCAAGATATAGAATAACACCCAGTGCTCATCAGATTTTGAAAAAGAAATCCATCTATAAACAAGCACAGACATAGTGACTTACAGTGCAAGGAGCCATTGGCTGAACTATGATGGTTTGGGAAATGACTTTCTGGTGAGCAAGCAAACTCCCAGTTAAATCAGGCACATTACTTTTATGACATGTTCCCATGGTAGGCCCTATTATATATCTGTTGAATGAATAAGTCCATCAGTAAGTATTGTCAACACTGCCTCCAAAATATACTCCAATGAGTGCTTATTTTCTTTCCATCTCCAGGATGAGCCTACAAAGACAGTGGCTCCATTATCTCTCTCCCAGACAGCTGCTACCATTCCTGCCACCCAGACTCCATTATTCCAAGAGCAGTCAGGATGATATTATTAAATGCAAAATAAAGCATATCATGGCCATTCTTAAAGCCCTCCAATGGCATCTCATTTAATCTTAGAATAAAACTCAAACTCTGGGCCATGACCTGGCCATCTTCTCTGCAGTAATCAAGTTCCACTCTGCCCTTTACTTACTACACTCCAACCATACCATCCTTATTTCTTTACAGTCTGAATATGCCGAGATTGTTTGCCCCTCAGGACTTTTGTGTTTCTGGCACTTTGTTTTAAAATACTGTGGCTTTTGGAAATTTCTAAGCCTAATTTCTTCTGCCATTCATATCTCAGGTCAAACGTCATTTCCTCAGAGAGTGGTTGCCTGCCCTTTACTCAGTACCTGTCTATCACTTACATGTCTTAGTTTTTCATAGCATCTACTACTCTCTGAAGCTATCTTGTTGATTTATGTGTTCACCATCTGTCTCTTTCTCCCAATTCTATTTCCTGTCCTTACACAACCAAGGATCCACTCCATATTAGCTCCATGAGTCCAGCAACATTTATGTTGCAATGGAGGATGGAGAGTGCAGGGAGGATATAAGTGGTATAGAGATCACTAAACCACTGTATATTCCTGGATAGATGTCATTATGAGCTGTAGAAGTGATCTTTAGCCCAAGATTTACGATGTTAATGTGCAATTGAAAGCAATTCTGTATATTCGATCACTGTCCGCTTGTTTGTTTTGACATACACAGAAGACTTTGTAATTTGGGGGGGAAACAATGTATACCTAAAGTGCTTTATAATTTTTATGCAAATTTGACTTAAAGTAATATTTTATTTTATCTTAACTGCCTACATGAATGCTTAAAATTAGAAAGACATAACTAGCAATAATTTCCTAAGAAACACAAACATAAATGAGATATGCGGGTAAAATCTGTAAAAATTCCTGTGATATCCAAGCCATCTTCAATACCCACTCAAGTATTGACACCCATTATTTTTAATATGATAAAGTTCTCTTTGTTTTAGTTATAGTAAATTGCTAGCTAGTACTTATTCAATGTTTACTATATTTAATATTCTAAATGATTTATGTGTATTAACTCATGTAATCCTTCCAACAGCCATATGAAATGGATGCTATTATCTCCATTTTCTAAATGAGGAAACTATCCAGTAATGTTAATTAATCTAGTATCATGTGGCTGGAGATTGCAGAACTGCAAGTTTAACTTAGGAAGTCAGGTACCAAAGCCTTCACTCTTTTTGCATTACATTTTGCTGTCTTCCCTAGTCAGACAACTGTCAAAACAGTAATATAACTTGGGAAAAACCTGTCTCTTTGAGGGAAAATGATCTTAGCAGCAATAACTGTACTCCATCAACTTCTAGGGTTGAATAGGTTTGTGTAATTGCATGCTCACATCAAAGCTGTAGGTTCCTTGATTCACTCAATAAGCACCTTTAAGTACTATTAGTGTATCAAAGAAGTAAGAACACAAGGGTACAGTCCTCATAGACTGATGAAAGAAATGAATATAAAGTTTGATAAATGCTATTTTAACAAGGAATGGACGATTGCCTGGTTGGCTCAATCAGTTAAGCATCTGACTCTTGATCCCAGCTCATGTCACGATCTCAGGATGGTGAGTTCAAGCCCCATATTGGGCACCATACTCAGTGTAATGAAAAAAAAAAGTGAAGAAGGAGAAAGAAGAAGAAGAAAGAAGAAGAAGAAGAAGAAGAAGAAGAAGAAGAAGAAGAAGAAGAAGAAGAAAGAAGAAGAATAGAATGGAAATACACAAAAGGGTGGTTTCCGGGGTCTGAAAGAATTAGAAAAATCTACAAGGACAATGTGATTTTTGAGCTGGACAGAGTATATAGAATTTTGACTGACATTGAAGAAGAGGTTGTTTCATGCTGACAGGAAACTAATGAGCTGAAGGCATACATGGAAAGAACAATAGAAACAGGGATAAGAGTGAAAGGAGATAGGAGGTTGGAAGAGGCCTTGGGGCCTTGGGTACAGGTCTTTATAGGGGCACTAGAGTAGGTGAGTGATATACACAGGTTTACAAACAAAGTGAATATTCTTAATATTCAATATTCAAGCTATTCCATCAAGATGGTGATCTTCCTTGAAAAAGGATACTTTTCCTTTCATCAGACCATGAGTAGTTTGTTCCCATGCTAGAACCTTCAAAAAACTGTCCTCGTCTCCATAAAAAAACAAATCCTGTTAGTCCACCGCTCACAAATGGGATGCTGGTAGAAGAGTCCAACAGTAGGTGCTATCCTTTCTTCTAGGCTATCTTTGCAAAATGAACAATCTCAGGACTTCAGAAGATAAGCCTTTTAAATTGATTTTAATACTGTGTAACAATGGAAACACTGCAATTTTGAACCCATAGTCTATGTGGGGTAATTTTCCTGTTTTTCCTTTTCTTTTTTCCCTCTTTCCTTTTAACTTTCTTTACTTCCCTCTTTTCTTTCTTTCCTTTCTTCCTCCCTCCATCCTTCCCTCCTTCTTTTCCTTCCCTTCTTCCTCCTCTCCTCCTCCCACTTCCCCTATTTCCCTCCTCCCCCAATCCTTCCCCCACCCTGTCTTTTCTTTCTCTTGTTCTCTTTAATGAGCAACTTCAGCTCATTATTTCTAGAATCACTGTATTACTAGACCAAAAAAACATGTAGTAATATTACATGTTACTGTCCACTAACTTTTAATGCCAACATAATGATAAAAATAAAAGACTTCAGTTAACAACCAATGAAGTAGATTTTAAAACAAACCTATGTTTAGGAAAACACACAGACTTTATATTACTCCAATTAGTGTCTTCAGTGAAGTGTTTTCTGTATTAAAAAAAAAAGTCAGTTCTTAAGACTTTGTCCATATCCAAGAAAAATGACTTTTTATCTCATAATCCAATCATGAAAAGAAGGGCTGTAATTTTTTGCATATTTTGACTGTTAATAAGTAGATGATTATAAAAGAGGTATGAATTAAATATTTAGTATATTTATCTTAATTTCTAATTTGACTCATTAACCTCATTGCATCCTACCTGGTATCATTGGGAAGAAAATAGTGAGCCATGAAGAAATAAAACCAAATTCAAGTACAAAGTTCACTGGCCCCATTATGGCATTGACCAATCTTTTGAAGTTCCCTCCTAGAGATGTGATAGCTTTGTGTTTTGTTTTTAGTAGACTGAACAGAGAGACCACGAAGGAAACGCCTATTTGTGATTGCATAAGAACCCTTATACCTAGTGCCTTTGCTAAGCAACGTTATTTAATTTTTCTTCATTTAAAAAATTAATTAGGATAATGAAGTTTAATATTTTAAGTGAAAATAAAAAACAGATCAACATCTGTAGCAAAAGAGGAATTATAGGAGCAGATAAAAAATATCCCTATTTCCACTTGCCACTGTCTTGTTTCCAAGTAACCTGTTCTCTATTCTCTGCCTGGCAATGCCAGGAGTGAAAAAGAAGTTAATGAAACATTAAAGGGAAACAAGCAGTTGCTCTTGCTTTTCAAAAGATAGTGATTAAAAGCATGGACTGGAAACTCAAGTACTACTCACCTCAATTTCCTGCCACCTCAGGTTTAACATAAGCAAATTGCGAAACCTGAATTTAGTGCCATGACTGTTGAAGTTTCAAGGAATACAGAGAAAGGGGGTACTGATTCTGAAAGGATGATTGTTACCTTATTAAAAAGTAGTATTCCTTATAATTTACCAGTCACCCACTTGTATTTAAAGTATTTCAAGGTTTTAAAATATGTTTAATATTTCTCTCCTAATGGACGGTGAAAAGAAATTCCCTCTAAGCCAGTGGTATCTAACATTTTTTTAGACTTATACCATATCAATAAAAATGATTTTGAACATGTATCCACAAAACATTCATAAATGTTTATTTACATATAAGTTAAATTCATTCCCATTAAGCTAACACATTACTATACCACATACATTATATTGAGATACACAATAAATAAAAATAAAATTGTAATATTTTCTTTTTTTATTATTTATTTATTTATTTATTTATTTATTTATTTATTATAGTCACACACACAGAGAGACAGAGAGAGAGAGGCAGAGACACAGGCAGAGGGAGAAGCAGGCTCCATGCACCGGGAGCCCGACGTGGGATTCGATCCTGGTTCTCCAGGATCGTGCCCTGGGCCAAAGGCAGGCGCCAAACCGCTGAGCCACCCAGGGTTCCCAAATTGTAATATTTTCTTATGGAGATACGTTTATTACCCCTACTGGCATTCTTGCATTCTGGGGACCACTGCAGTAGTAGATTGAAAAGCTAATTAAGAGACAGAAAAGCATTATAAATATGAAAAACAAATGTTGTTATTTTGTGTATTTTGTATATTCTTCTAACCTCTCTTTAGTATTAGGACCAAATCATGCAATGCCTTATAGGCCATGGAAAGACATTTTATTCTTTATATTATCGTGTGTGTTTTTATATTTTTTTTACAAGTATTCTCTTTATTTAAATGTGATGTGAGTCATTGGAAGCTTTTGAATAGGGATCTGACACAATCAGATTATGTTTTGAAAGAAATAATCTGTCTGCCGAATGGAGAAGAATCAGCCAGTGTGGAACAAAGATACAAATTAAGAGGATATTTTAAGGCAGAAATTAATGCTCAGGCAGGGCAATACTAGTGGAAGTAGTGAGATATAGTTGACTATAGAACTATAGAATACCTTTTATTGATGGATTTGATGTGGTGTGGAAGAAAGAAGAGTCAATAATGGCCCAAATGATTTAGCTTGAAGAAGCAGATGAATGAAAGCACATTTACTAAAATGGGGAATATTGAGAGAGGAGCCAGTTTGAGGAAGGGGCTATCACGAGTACATTTACTAAGAAGCTGAGATTGAGATATACTTTAGGCATCCAAAATATTAGTCATTTGGCTTTGTGAGTCTGCAATTCAGGAGATTATAATAGTAAGATATATTGGCATCAAGATGTCATATAAAGTTATGGGACTGTATAAGCAAAATTATAGATTCAATAACATGCAAAATTTCTCTCTTATATTTGGGAATATTATCCTAGATATTTCTTATTAGTATTGCAAGGAAAATCTTCTCATTTTCTCTAGGATGAAGAACAAGCCACTATACACACACACAAGCCCCCTCCCTTGAATGACTGTCATAATAGTGAAATATGATCATGTTTTAGGGCCTCTTTTTTCTCTAATAGAAATGTTCATTTCCTGAAATGGCAATTCTGAGAAATTAAAGACATGGATGATTGAGATGAGCTTTCCATTTGTGCTCACATACTACAGTTTATGCCTCATTGGATACCTTTAATTTCCCCTCTATTCCTTTTACCAAGCTTTTGAGTGGGTCTGAAGAGAACGTGCTTTGACATGTTTAAGGCATCCTGAGACAGGATCTGTACCCATGATCATATCTTTTCAGTGTCCACAAGGTCTCATAGAATCTTTTTCCAGCTCATCTTTCTTGCTCCCTTGCCATTTTGGACGATAAAGAACCAGCTCATAAATGTTTAACAGACAAGATAAGCTAATAAATACAGCTCGAAATATCATCCTCTTACAATAGTCAAAGAATTATCTGTCCTGGAATAATTTCTTATGCCAACCAAGAAGAGCTCTCTATGAAGCCAAACTGTTTAAGTTAAAATTAAAAATAAAATCTACATTTCAAATGAGATATTAGCAACTTTTCTGGCATTTTAATGATACATCTTGCTACTATCTCAATAACCTTTTAATTTCATACTAATGCATAAAATTATCTTTACTAATGAGTAAGGATTTACTCAAGGAAATTGGGGATATCTTAAATTATAAACTTTTGAATGGCCATTGAATTAGTCTAAATTAGAAATTTAGATTTCTAATAAGCCTCAGTGGTTCAGAATTTTTAAGCCTCTAACCCTGATGCCATGTTAGCCTAGATGTAGTGATTTACAAATTCTCCTTCCTTCATATGCTTTATTCATAATTGTCATAATAAATAAAAGTAAACTTTTTCTATTATTATGGCTCTTGTTTCCTTTTCATTGAAGAATATCACTAATTAGGAGGTGGTAATTTTTTGATTAAGTGAATTTTGAAAACAATAAATACATAAATTTCTTAAATTATAGGGTTTGGATCAAATTGGCATACTATTTTGATTAAGATATTGGTGGATGGCATGATATTGAGTAATAGAAAAAGAATTGGTCCATTCCAAGCCTTATATTTTGTAACATAAATGTTTCATAAAATTTTCCCTTATATATATTTAAACATAATAACATCAGAACACTTTTCACGATAGTCAATTAAACAATTTTAAAATATATTATTTAAGCCAATGGTTTACTTCCTTTACTATAATGTGAGAGTAGAAAACAATGTTGTTGAAATTGCTTCAGAATAGTAAAATTACAAACTTTAAGAATTAGTTTGTTGTCCAAGAAAAAAGGTTTGAAAAGTTACTGTTTGTGTGTTTGTGTTAATGTGTTTCTGGATTTTGCTCTATTTTTCTGAATCTAGTTATAGTAGAGAGAAAACTTTAACCTTGGATAACAAAAAATTGTCTAACTTCAAATATAATTCATAATTGAAATTGTACCAGTGTCTTGCAGCTGTTATCCAGTTAAATGACTTGCAGCTGTTTATCCAGTTAAATGACATATTGAGCAATATGGAAGGGTCAAGCATTTTATATTTAACAAACTCTGTGTAATTAAAGAGTATGTTAGCATAGTCTTTTACTGTCCCTGAAAAAGACAAAAGCTCACAAGAATTGAATTCGAGTTGATTTAAAATGTATAAAAATATGTTTTTTTCTAATAACAGAAGTAATAAAAACATGCTTTAATAGAACAATGTGGAAAATAAAGGAAAATAAAACAGGACAAAATTCACCTACCTCCTGCCACAATTAACATTTTAAAGTGCTTCTTAAGTATGTATAACCATAGAATATACAGTTTATATCTTGTCATTTTAATTTAGTATTCTAGCGTGAGGATTTTCTCCTGACATCAGAGTTATTTTTTTTTAAGTTGGGCAGTCATAAAGATTTAATTATATCCATATTTAAGTAACTATTGCATGATTATTGGAGATTGTGATGATAGGCCCAGTCACATAAAGTTTTTTAAGGTTCCACCAAATCAGTAGTTTAACATTAGGGGTACACAGATAATCTAATGTTGTGAGGACTAATTTAGGCAGTAGTTTTGTTCTATGGAAGGATGTAGAACCACTCAGAGCAATTTTTCAAGAACCCAAAGAGACTTTCTTGTAACTATTCTTGTTTTTAAATAATGGTTTAAAAAGTACAGCACCCCTATTCACCGAAAAGTCTAGAGCTCAAATGGAGCACCAGTTTACAATCTATGCTTTACGGCATTTTTCTAACATCAGTGTGGTATTCCAAAAGTGACTAAACAAGGATTAAACATTTAAAAACTACCTTTTTCCTGCCCCAATACAAAGCCCTAGGAACTAAGTCACTACATTTTAAGTAGCTAGCAGCATTTCACTATCAATAACATAAATTTGATTCACTGATATAAATTACTAATCAGAACCATCTTTTAGTCCATTTCTACTAAAATTCCAGAATAAACTTGGAATATTTCCATATTGTTTTACAAGCGATTATGTTTCATTTCAAATATTCTACTTTTATTTAGTCTAAAGAAGACTAGTATTGGTCAATAGCAAATTTATCACAGCAAAATTTTAGTTTTAGATCACAGGTCTGGAGGAAAGTCTTGGAACTTCACTCTGTATACACTTGTGCTTTTCCTCATGAGTGTCACTCATGAAGAAAACCAATTTTACTGCTTATTTAGTAAAGGCAAATAAAAGTACACTTCTTTTTCAATTAAAAGATTACTATGTGACAACAAAGTTTGTATTTTTAGTAATATAGATTACCAACAAGGTCCTGACCTAGTAATAAAAAATTAAATAAAATCTCAAATCTAAAAACAAGGAACAGGCACAATCACACACATATTCTGACCAAACTAATCCTGAATATTTCCCAAATAAAAAAAGCACAATTATTACATTCCATGTTTCAGCAAAGAGGCATTAAAGATTCATGCCATAAGTTTATTTACAAACATGTTGAGTATGTTGAATTCAAGAGTTTGATCCATTTTTCAGAGACTGCACCTCTTAAGATGTTCCTTTTCACATCTGTTTAGTGGATCAATTAAAACATCCTTATTTCTTAAGCAGCTGGTGTCTTACTATAAAAAAGGGTGCAGCAAATCCAGATCCAAAATACAAAGTCATCATAAGCAGTAGCCTTGTTTTCCACTGAAAATGGCAAATTCTTCCCGGGGCCCTCCTCATCGCGGCTCCTAGGGACCACAGAGGTCGTGGACCTCCGGATGCTCTGTCCCAACATAGCGCCCCTGAAGGTCCTGCGAGAGCCGCGGACCCCCAGCCGGCAGGAACCGCAGCACCACGCCCGCTGCCCTCCGCGACCCTGCTCCTGGCCGAAAGGGCCACAATAGAGTTGTTTAAAGTTACACTATGAATGTTATACTATACACTAAAATATGACTTTGGCATTATTCACTTGATCTTTCTCCAGTTGATGTGTATTTCTTACCAGTATTTAATTCACCTTCTATACACCTTATATCCTATGTTAAATAGAGATCTTTTCATACCATTCCTCTCAAAATCTTTTAATGATTTTCCTTCAAGTCTGAACCTCTTAGCGTGGATGCACATCTCTTCTCTGTATGAATCTAGTCAACAATGGTCTCACACCATGCCAAGGACTGCAACATCCAGCCATGTGGGTGGAACCCTTTTTATTCATGCCTGTAAGATAGGGCTTAGGCTCTTCCCTTTCTCTTGTTCACTTTCTTTACCTTTTTCCTCTCCTCGCTCAGTTTAGGTAAAACATCCTCTTTGAAGACTTCCTGACCACCCCCACACCAGGTCCAGTTAGATGCTTCTCTTCTAAACTCTGCTATTAGCTTGAATCACTGCTAACTTAGCATCTATCATCACCCCTTTTTAACTTGTCTGTTTAGATGGTGAGCAGCTTCTGGGATGTTTGCACATGAAATTCCTTTTTGCTTTACCCATGCAACTTAGTGCGTATATATAAATTTGTTAATTAAAATAAATTAAAACTTTTTTAAAGAATTTTTTTTATTTACTAGACATTGGTACTTCTGGTCCTTTGTGTGTATTAACTTAATTTCATCTTCAAAACGAACCTTTGAGAGAGGCTCTATTATTTACCTCTTTTTAAAAAAGTAGATGAAGAACCTGAGGCATAGCAAGGTTAAGTAGTTAACCTGCTTAAAGTTAGACGTTTAGTAAATATCAGAGCTTTTAGTAAATATCAGAGGTTATGAGAGCAGCCCTCATAAAAAAGACCTTATGCTCTTATTCTGGACCAGATATGTGTTCTTAAAGACTACCAAGGACAAGCATAAGATTTAACTTTAGAGTAAAGCAAACAATTAAAAGAGCAAAGATACATGTTCAATGCCTCCACTTTATTTCCCAGAGTTAAGAGAGAGAGAGAGAGAGAGAGAGAGAGAATAAGGAAGGGTAATAATTTGCCAGTGTTTCTTAGCTAGTTAGGGTCTTATCATTCTAATGTTCCTCATTCTAATGTTTTTTTTTTCTCATTTTAATGTCCTTTCAGACAAGATAAAATGGACTTACTACTTCTTTTCTATAAAATTAAGACAGCTGCAAAGAAAATAGAATCAAGAATCACTAAAAGAATAAAAAGAGTTATTACTCCTATTTATTGAAAGCTAAAGTTTTATAAAATACGCTAAGACTTCAGTCTTGATATACAGGCTTAATTGTGAAAAATAAATGCACCTCAGTCCCTTCAGAAGAGCTGGAGTTCTAGATACATTCAAATGCAAGTCAATTGGAAATTTGTTTCTAGCCTAGACAAAAGCCTATATCTCCTCTTCACACTTAAGGTCAAGGCCTAAAATTAGATAAAGCAAATGATTTTATTTTACTTCAAATACATATGGGGAAATGTAACAATTATGTATTATTTTGCATATCTGTGTTTGTATTGGCATGGGAATTAACTACAGGACAGAATGGGTTAACCACATCTATTTGTCTAAAGTATGGAAGTTGGGCAGCCCCGGTGGCGCAGCGGTTTAGCCCCGCCTGCAGCCCAGGGCGTGATCTGGAGACCCTGGATCAAGTCCCATGTCAGGCTCTCTGCATGGAGCCTGCTTCTCCCTCTGCCTGTGTCTCTGCCTCTCTCTCTCTCTCTCTCTCTCTCTCTCTCTCTGCAATTCTAAGAATAAATAAATAAAATCTTAAAAAAAAAAAATAAAGTATGGAAGTTTAGGGCAGCTCGGGTGGCTCAGCGGTTCAGCGCCGCCTTCAGCCCAGGGCATGATCCTGAAAACTCAGGATCGAGTCCCACGTCAGGCCTGGAGCCTGCTTCTTCCTCTGCCTGTGTCTCTGCCTCTCTCTCTCTCTCTCTCTCTCTCTCTCTCTCTCCTCTCTGTGTATTCTAATGATAAATAAATAAAATCTTTTAAAAAATAAAGTATGGAAGTTTAAAGATCCCATTTATAATGTAAAATATGTTACTAAAGAATGCTTATCTGTAGAATAATCTCCCCCAAATATCTCCTTTCATAATAAGAATTGCTGGTAGAGGTGATAACATGATAGAAAAATTATAGTACAAACGTAAAAGTCAAAGGGACTTTTATCATCCAACTCCAGGTATATGATTAAATCTGTTTCTTCCTAACTCAAGCTTTTCTGCACAATTTTTCTTCCTAAGTATGACTGTAAGTCTATTTTTCTTTTGAATTCTTCTCCTTCATTTTCCTTCTTAATACAGTTCCTAAATGAAGCCAAAATATCAGGGTCCACTGAGAATAATACTTTTCAGCTTCATATTTTATAGTTAATTATGTTATGACTCATAAAAAAATTGATCCCAAAGTTCATAATTTTTCTTTTTCTAATTTGTCCTGTTCGAAAGCTGCCTTTTCACCATCTCCTCATTAATGTAAACCGATAGTGGTCCTTGTTTGAAAGCACTTCATCAGAATTAGCCTCAAGTGAGTCAGCTGACAGAAGAAATAGTAATAAATGAACATGTGTCAATGAGAAGGCTGTTGAGCAAAAGAATTTAGTTACCTTCCAGCACAGACCACAGGATAATTTATTAAAGTGTCAGAAGCAAACCTTTAAGGTAAAAAAATAGCTGATACAAAATTCTCTGATTACCCAAAATGAATCTTTAATGTAAGTAAATGGAAAAGAACAGAATTTCAACTGTGCTGTTCACCATTCAAAACTAATTGGAAAATGGTTGGCTTGAAAATATAATACTCTATAACAAACTGATCAAATAGTGAATAAAATTAATTCTAAGGTTTGTTTATACATAGTAGAACTACAAAAATGAATGCTAATTATCATTTCTAAGCACTTTTAATCATAAAAATTATCTTTGAAAAAAAATGCATGAAATCAGCTAGATTAAGGAAAACAAAGAAAAATTCATGAAAACAAATAACGTCTTTTTATATCTCAATTTCACTAGGTCTTTGCCATTTTTTATAACCTAAATGTTAAAAAAAAGCATCCTTAATCTAAGGCAAAGTCAAATAAAACCCTTTATCTACACTTATAAGGACATTCTGATTAAAAAGTCAGATTAAGTCTTCTCTGTGAATAGCTGATAAATTGATAAGAAATCTCTATTAACACATTATAGAGAGATTCAATTTGTGTGTGCTACATAACGGCTTTAAGAAGAAGCTAAATATTATCTGTATAACTCTATTCAGGATGAATAGTCTACTTAATAAGCTTTATTCTCACAAATTAGCAGTGAAGTAGCCCACGGATG
Organism: Nyctereutes procyonoides; assembly: GCF_905146905.1. Taxonomy (NCBI): domain Eukaryota; kingdom Metazoa; phylum Chordata; class Mammalia; order Carnivora; family Canidae; genus Nyctereutes; species Nyctereutes procyonoides. The sequence continues at coordinate 4,044,082 of NW_026575130.1, forward strand.
CATAATGTAGGAATTTTATAGGGTGGTATACTAATTAGATTGAGGCTATACATGTACCACAGACTATTTGTAAGAGGAAAAAAAAAAGAAAGAAAGAAATAATATCCATCATGCAACTGTATTTTGGGCAATGCAGAAACTGACTTCACACAAATTATTATTGCCTGTTTTTCATATCTTTGCTTATTTTTTTTCCATCTTCAGTTTGATAGTGTATGTAAAGTAACTTTAAGTCAGATCCCTTTATATTTAAATAATTTTTAATGTGTTAGTTGTGAGAGGACAAATAGTTGAGAAATGTGTGGTATGTATTACAGTAAAAAATAATCTCACTTGGGTGGGGAAATAGGGATTATTCCATAGTCCAAATTACTATTACACAGATTTAATGCATGTGGAAAAGTATAGCATTTTGTAAATTAGAAAGTTCCTTTCGGGATGCTCGGGTGACTCAGTGGTTGACCCTCCACCTTTGGTTCAGGTTGTGATCCTGGGATCCTGGAATTGAGTCCAGCATCAGGCTCCCCTTGGGGAGCCTCCTTCTCCCTCTGCCTGTGTCTCTGTCTCTCTCATGAATAAATAAAAATCTTTTAAAAAATCACTTGTTTTTTCAAATAACCCATTAATCAAAGGTAAACATTTTCATATTTAAATCACGAACATTGTGAAAGATATGTGACAGCAGAACTAACATTTTTAAAAAACATTAATTTAATAAGAATTATAATGCCAATCTCAAAAGAACCCTGAACTAAACCCTGCAGAATCCTATTTTATTCCGTCAGCTTTGCTTTTGGCGTCTATAACCTAAGTGAAAATTCCCAGAGATGTCAATAGTCTGGAGATTTCCAAATACTGGAGAGTTAAGATGGGAAACCAAAGTCTAGATGATAAGTGCTTCAGGTTTAAAGATAGTGCGTGTGTTGTTTTTTATTTAACTTTATTTCTCTTTGCTTTCCTTTATTATAAGTCAGCCTAGGCTACAGTTTTCTGGTCTGACATATAAAGAGCTTGGAAGTCATCATTCTATCCCAACAACAAATAAAAAGCTGAAAAAACTAAAAAATTAGCAATTCTTCTTGGATGGGTCAGATAAGTAAGGTTCAGCGTAAATCACTATTAGAAACACAGACAAGTGAATAGAATCAACTTCCTGGGGCAAAAACTTCCATGGGAACCAGAGACCAGGAAGGAAAACCTGAACTGTAATTAATAAGTTGCTAGAGGCTCAGTTGGGACAAGTTTGAGGGTCAAATACTCTAGGGAGACGTAGACATAGGGGAGCCCCTACACTTTTGTGAGTTTTGCATCCAGATGCTCGGCCACATTCTAAGAGTGAATATCTGAGAAAAAAGCATCCTTTCATGCTGCCAGCGGAGGGAGGAAAAAGGAACAATTTGGAAATACCCCCAAGCATTCTGTTCTTCTTAACAAGGTTTTACTTAAGGAGAAACTATTTAAACAGAGCCTAATCTACAGGATTTTATCAGAGCCTAATTGACCCAGGAGAAGAAAAAACACATAACTCCATGCCAGTCTAGTCATCCAGTTCTACCTAAGAATGGAGAGAGTGGTTGAGAAGCATTTGAGAAATTCACAGTCTGAGACATAGGCTCACTACAAGAGTGAGACCTAATTTTAGGACTATAAAGTATTTCACACACACACACACACACACACACACACACACACACACACAAACACCTGCAACACTTCACCACCACATCAGTTAAGGCCTATTTATAGCAATTCCTTTACCCAGTAGAGCATGTCTGGCTATCAACTACTACCTGTGAATCCATATAGTTTATTTGAAAGTGAATTTAGATTAGTTGTAGATGTATATTGCAAACTCTTCGGTATCCACTAAGAACTATTTTTAAAAAGGTATAATTGATATACTAAGAAAGAATAAAAAATTGAACCATAAAAAATGCTCAAGTAAAGCAACAAAAGTCAGAAAAAAAGAGTGGAACACAGAAATAGGAACAAAGAATTAGGGCAACAAATAAAAAACAATAAATATGGTAAATATTAATCCAACAATATCAGTAATCAATTATGAATGTCAACAACTTAAATATACCAATTAAAAGACAGAGATTGTCAGAACAAATCAACAAACAAGCCCAACTATATGTTTTTTACAAGAAACCGACCTTATTTTTTTTATTTTTTTAAAGATTTTATTTATTTATTCATGAGAGACATAGAGAGAGAGAGAGAGAGAGAGAGAGAGAGAGAGAGAGATACAGGCAGAGGGAGAAGCAGCCTCCATGGAGGGAGCCCGACATGGGACTCGATTCCACATCTCCAGGATCACGCCCTGGGCTGAAGGTGGCACTAAACCACTGAGCCACCGGGGCTGCCCCAAGAAATAGACTTTAAATATAAAAAAGTGTATACATTAAAAGAAATGGAAGCAAGCAGATATCCCATGCTTAGCACTAGTAAAAAGGGAAGTGTGAATACCTACATTAATTTCAAGCAAAGAAGACTTTATAAACTTTTTTTTTTTTTTAAATTTTTATTTATTTATGATAGTCACAGAGAGAGAGAGAGGCAGAGACACAGGCAGAGGGAGAAGCAGGCTCCACGCACCGGAAGCCCGATGTGGGATTCGATCCCGGGTCTCCAGGATCGCGCCCCCGGCCAAAGGCAGGCGCCAAACCGCTGCGCCACCCAGGGATCCCCAAAGAAGACTTTAAGATACAGAAGGTTATCAAGAATAAAAAGGGGCATTACATAATGATAAAGGGGCCAATTCTTCAAGAGAAAATAACAGTTCTCAATGTGTGCACACCTAACAACCAAGTGTCAAACTTTAAGAAGCAAAAACTGATAGAACTGCAAGAAAAAAATAGATGAATTCAATATCGTATTTGGATTCTTTAACACCACTTTTCCCTGAAATGGATAGATCCAGCAGTCAGAAGAACAGCCAGGGCATGATTATACCCAACACCACCAATCAACTGGATATAACTGATACCTAATAGACTATATAAAACCAGTAGATTACATATTCTTCTCAAATTTACATGGAACATTAACCAAGATAGATTAATTTCTGGGCCATAAAACACACCTTAACAAATGTAAAAGAATATGAATCATACAGTATCTTCGTTCAGACCACAGTGGAATTAAACTAGCAAACAATAACTGAGAGACAACTGGAAAATCCCAAAATATGTGGTGATTAAACTAGTTACCTCTAAATAACACATGGAACAAAGAAGAAATCTCAAGAAATATTAGAAAATATTTTGAAATAAATGAAAATAAAAACAAAACTTATTAAAAGTTGTGGGATGCAGCAAATAAAGTGTTTAGAGGAATTTATAGCATTGAATGAATATATTATTAAAGAAGGAAGATCTAAAATCAATTGTCTAATCAATCAATTAAATCTAAATAAACAGAAGACAAAGTAATGAAAAATCCAGCAGAAATCAATAAAATTGAAAATGAAATAAATAAAGAAAATAAATACAATGAAAAACTAGTTCTTTGAGAAGATCAATAAAATTAAAATCCTATCAGGGCAAGAAAAAAAAAGAGAACACAAATTTATAAGATCAGAAATAAAAGAGCAGACATCACTACAGACCCCATGAACATTATAAAGTATAATCAAGGAATGCTATGAATAACTATGCTATGATATAGTCAACTAATTTGATAACCTAGATGAAACCTTCAATCCTTAAAAGATACGATTTGCCGAAATTCACATAAGAACTAAAATAGTTGGAGAAGATAAATCAGATTGGGAGAAAATATCTGCAAAAGAGACATCTGAAAAAGGACTAGTATTATCCAAAATATATAAAGAACTCTTAAAACTCAATAGTAAAAAAAACAAAAACAAAAACAAAAACACCCAACTGAAAAATGATTCGAAGATCTTAACAGACACCTCACCAAAAGATATATATGGATGGCAAATAAGCATATGAAAAGATGTTTCATGTCATATTTCATTAGGGAAATGCAAACTAAAACAATAGTGAGACACCATAATGCACTTATTAGAATGTCCAAAATCCCAATGAAAATGTGGAACATTAAGGACTCTCATTAATTGCTGGTGGGAATGCAAAATGGAACAGCCACTATGGAAAACAATTTGACAGTTTTTTACAAAATTGAATGTACTCTTACCACATGATCTAGCAATTGCTCTCCTTATTTTTCTTAAAGATTTTATTTATTTATTCATGAGAGACACAGAAAGAGAGAGAGAGGCAGAGACATAGGCTGAGGGAGAAGTCCCCACAAGGAGCCCTAGGTGGGACTTGATCCCCAGATATGGGGATCATGCCCTGGTCCAAAGGCAGATGCTCAACCACTGAGCGACCCAGGCATCCCTCCTTCTTATTTTTTAAAAGAGTTGAAAATTTATGTCCACACAAAACCTGCACATGGATGTTTATAGCAGTTTTATTTATAATTGTCACAGCCTGGAAGCAACCAAGATGTCTTTCAGTAGGTGAATGAAGGAGTAAACTGTTTTATATCCCGAAAATGGAATATTACTCAGAAGTAAAAAAAAAAAAATTATCAAGGCATTTAAAGACATGAAGAAATCCTAAATGTGTATTACTCTATGAAAGAAATCAATTTGAAAGTGCTACATACTGTATGATTTCGCTTATATGACTTTCTAGAAGAGGAAAAACTATGAAGACAGTAAACAGATTAGGGGTTATTAGGGGTTAGGAAATTGAGAGTGGCAAATAGTTGGAGCACAGAGGATTTCTAGGGCAGGGAAACTATGGGCTTTGGGTGATAAGGATGTGTCACTGAGGGTTCATCAGTTGCAACAAGTTTACCACTCTGATAGAGGATGCTGATAATGGGGGAGGCTATGCATGTGTGGGAGCAATGGGTTTATGGGAAAACTCTGTATCTTCCACTCTATTATGCTGTGAACCTAAAACTGCTCTAAAAAAAATATCTATTTAAACCAATCTATTTTTAAATTATAGTTGACTCTGGCAAACTTTTATTGACAAACCATAACTTTATTTTTTTAAACCATAACTTTCTTAAGAATATGCAAACAGGGGATCCCTGCGTGGCTCAGTGGTTTAGCACCTGCCTTCAGCCCAGGGCATGATCCTGGAGTCCTGGGATCAAGTCCCACATTGGGCTCCCTGCATGAAGCCTGCTTCTCCCTCTGCCTGTGTCTCTGACTATCTCTCTCTCTGTGTCTCAAATAAATAAATAAATAAATAAATAAATAAATAAATAAATTTTTTAAAAAATATACAAACAGAAAATAGTGATCCTAAAAAGCATATAAAATAGCTGTTCACTTGTGTTTTCTTGCAAGTAATTTGCATCCAATTTGAATAATACATATGCAGCCCAGATGAATATCTGGAATAGTATTTACTTTTTCAATACATAGTTGTGGTTTTTTTTTTTTTTTTTTGTCAAAAGCAAATAGTTTAGAAACAGGCAATGATACCTTCACCCTCACTTAAGAGGCCATCATAATTGAAAGTCACACTAACCAGTGTCTTTGTTCTCAGTTTTAACTAAAAGAATACAGGCAAATGATCTCAAGACTGAGTAAGGCCAGGGCCACAAAGATAGATGTTCCTAGTTGTCACTGGTTAAATGGTATCAAAGCTTCTATATCCCTAATAATTTCATCTCATAATTCCATGAATATGAGTATATGGAGTGTTTTGTATCATTCAACTTTTCTTTTATATCAAAAATCACATTTATTTATTCTGTTAAATTAAATACAACATACTGGATTCTTAATGCAAAATTTGAAGATTTAACTCTTTTGAAAATGAAGAAGCAGATATAGACATGATCTTAGAATTCTATAGTCCTGTTTTAGTCCTTCTCTTATCTCTCTAGTATACTCATTTCTATCTCAATGCATACATTCTCTAATAATTAATGAATTAGTTGTGAGGGGTATAGTTTACATGAATGCATTTGCCTGCATTATCTTAAAAGCTTTAGTATGGATATGAAATAAGGATTTCTTGGTAGTGAAATATACTGGTTACTCAGGCATCATTGTTACACAAAAGGATAGCATTTTATGACTCTTGAAAAAGAAAAAAAGTAGGACAACTCATACAACCAGATACCAAAGCTTATTATAAGTAAATTTAATGTACCATTCTGTATAACTGTGGTGCAGTTATATTTCAAGGCATACTAAAAAAAAAAAAAAATTAGGGTAGAAAAATTTAAGTAGGCTAATAGTACAAAATTAATTAGTCACAATATATCCAACTATAAATAATGGATGTGGTATTTATGATCAACTCTTATATTCAATAATTAATATTAATTGAGCAATTATAAAAATAAATATGCTGGGGAGTTTACAAAAACAGATAAAACTCAATTCTACCTTTAAGAAGTTTCCAATTTAACTGGGAAAAATGTTAGATTATACCAGGTAAAACCACCTCGCAATTATTTTTGGCCTATAAAGTGGTGATTTCAAATGCTTCACCTAATATAACAAAAATCTCAAACAGTGTACATGGTAAAAGCACTAAGAGAAGGGTGAAGTGCTATCATTATTTAAGAGGTGAGCTTGAAGGCAGAAACTTTCCAAAAGGAAAATCAGAAAGGTGAATACACAGAGGTATACACAAGGGTGTGGAGAAAGAAATATGTTTGAGGAATGACAGTGGCATCCAGTTATATCAGAGTCAAGACCTGGACTTGTAGGATTGGATCAAGAAGGGTCACAAGTCTTGTCAAATCAGCTTCAGTCCTAATCAGTCGGTAACTAAAAGCAATGAGCATCTCTGAGGCAGAAAGGTGGCTATATGCTTTATGGAGAATATGTGACATTTGTTGGCTGAATGAATTATGAGGGCAAAGATAGAGGTTGAGAGCAATCAGGAGATTCTTCAATAAGCTAAGGAGACATAAAGAGACTCTACATTAGAATAATAGAAATGGAAAGGAAAAGACTACAGCAAGAGAAGTGCCAGGGTAGAATCAAAGTCAAATGCCATAAAGATTCCAAGTTGATAGAAATGGTGGAGAAGGTTTGGAGAGAAAAGGTAAGTAGTTGAGAAGAATGTGAAATGATCTAAAGACGTTCATATGGATAGGTTGTACATCTCAGATCTGGAAATGCCTCAGTAAGGTATTTCTTTTTTTTTTTTTTAAGTATTTCTGATTCCTTTATTTTAAGATGCTAATTGACCTTTTACAATGTTAGGAGAAGATATTGCATAGAAAGAGAAAAGGGAAAGATTGTATGCAGAACTCAGAGGACTTTTCAAGTAAAGGATAGAAGAATGAATACAAGAGGAAAAAGAAATGTGAGCTGAGAACTATCCCTGTGGAAGATGAGTACCTCAAAGACAAAGTCAACATTGTCAAATAGGGTTGAAATGTCAAGGGGAGACGAGGACCTCTGGATCTGGCAAATAGAATGTTATTAGTGACGTTCAAAAGAGAGTTTTTGGTCTAGGTCAAAATCAAAGCCAAATGTAAAGATATAAATGAGTCAGGGCTAGGGATAAAATTGAAGGAATTTGAAAAACTCAGTCAGCAGAAGATAGTAGAAAGTTTGCATAGAAGCTCCAGGGCATAAGTAAATTGAAGGCTATTTTAGAATAAAGAGACTAGAAGATTGTAGGCAAAGTGGTAGTGGGGAGTCAGAGAATAAATTTGCAGGAGTATATCTCGGGATAGGAGAAGGGAGTAATTAATAGGAAAAATTCCCTGAGGACAAATGAGAGCACACAGGATTAACTTTGGGTTAATCCAGCCTTGTCTAGTCTATTTGGAGGAAGCAGGAGGAGTGAAAAAGATGGGATAAAGTTGAAGTTGTATAGAGACATTAAAAGAGAAGCTTTAGGAATCCTTAAGTATTTCTTAGCCCTGTTTCTCATACTAAGATGGGATAAAAAACTATCACTCCTCTTGGAGAAAAGTTTCTGCATTGTAGTCAACCTCTGTATTTTTTGTGGTAATATTTGCTGGTGATGACTTGAGGAAAAGGTGTTCTGGGGCTTCTCCCAGACCATTTCCTATAAATGAGTCCTATTCTGTTACTTGTAAGGTGATTCTATATGCAAGGTTCTCTACGTTGATGAAGTTTTAGTAAAACACCCCTGGCTGCCTCTTCTTGCTTATTTAAAGTTGTTCTAAGATTTTATTCATATTCTTGTCTGACTTTTAGTTTTCTCAGTAAACTATATTAGATTTGTAAACACTCTTACCACCAAACTAGAACTTGGAAAATGGTACAAATGTAGGATTTGCAAAAATAGATGTCAAGAAACGTTAGAAAGCAGAACTTTACATTGTTAACTATTCAAAATTTGTGTACTTGCTTTACAATGACCAAAAGAACTACCAGTGGATAAAAGAGCAAGAGCTCTGGAGTGATAAAAAGCACTGGGTTTCCAAAGAAGAGCTTGAGAAAAGTAGCACGGTTTCTTAAGGCCCACCTTTGTTGTTATTGTACTTTCATTGCACATTCAAAACCACAGGTTTTGTGTTTACTATGAACCAAGTATTTTCCTTCTCACAACAAGCTTATAACATGGGGATCATTATCCCCAATTTGCAGATGGAGTCACTGGGGCTCTAAGAGAATAAATAAGTTCCCCGAGGCCGCTATAGCTACAAAATGATGAAATCAGAAGTTATCTACAGGTACATCTAATGTCAGGTTCTGTTCTTTTTCCTCCACCTAAGATTTTGTCCCTGGAAGGTGCGGCTGTTCCATTTGGAGACAGCACATAACATTTTTGAAAGAAGTTTATGATTGATGTTTGCTTTGACATTTTCTAAAGGTCTTTGTAAACCTCAATGAGGATTATCAATTTTGCTGCAACTCTCTTGAGTTTTGCGCTTTGTTCCAAGTGTGGCTTAACTTCAAACACCTTGTTACCTGATGTGAACACAAGTTTTATTATCTCTGCCAGAGTGTTCACATTCAGCATAGACTTTATGGTCATGTGCTTACTATTTGACTAAACATATTCCTCAAGGTCATCTTCAGTCTACTCACTTCTTTGTTTGACTTCTCCTTAATATTTGATAAGCAATAACCAGATATATAATTTGTATATTCATCATCTGCCTAGAGTGAGTCGGACCGAAATCCATTTAAGATGGACTCAAATGAGCAACTTTCATGCATCTTGGGAAAGCAATCTGAAAGTATACCCCCATTTTCCAAAGAAAGGATTACAAACTGAAGTATTAAGTTGGTGACAAAGTGGGTAGCTGTTCTTTTGCTCAAACTCATGTGCTTTTTTGAGATAGAAAAATCCATGGATAGTTAGTTTAAAAATGTAGATGTGCATGTTTTATACCATGAAGAAAGTTATTTAAGAAAGCATGATAATATCCAGTATGCCTAAATGTAGGTGTGAGGAATTGACAGCTCAGCAGAGATGTGTGGATGAGGACCTGGAGGTGGAAATTACGTTTAAAAGAGGAAAGAAAAGAAAGAAAAGGAAGAGAAAAGAAAAAAAAAAAGAAAAGAAAGCAAAATTAAAATAGAAATAAATTAATGATTTTGATCTTCAAAGTATCAAAAATTTATGATGAGAAAAATTTTTAAAAATCAGCATGCACGTGGGATATAAGATCCAGTAGCTAGATTGTGATGCTGTCTACTGAGGAAATAAAAAAATGGTTAACTGTATTTATTAGAATAGAGTCAAGGGCTACTCACTGAGCTGATCAGGAAAGCAATAACAAGGCCCACAAAATTAAAGATCTTAAAGGAGGCAGTTTATACCAAATTTGAGAAAAAAATTCAAAGATTAAAAAAAAAGGACTACATTATACATAGAATAGTATACCACAGCCCGGGCTAGGGAATCACAAACTACTGTATAAAGCCCAGTCTGTATTATTGTAATATGTAATCTCTTTTAATTTCAGCTTTTTTATCAATTAAATGAGTGTTATAAAGCAGTTGCAAAGACTAAAGTATAGGTGCTTTGTGAGTGCCAATGATTAGGCATTTTTATTTTTTATTATATTTTATTTTTTTGATAATAATTTTATTTTTTATTGGTGTTCAATTTGCCAACATACAAATAACACACAGTGCTCATCCCATCAAGTGCCCCCCTCAGTTCCCACCACCCAGTCACCCCCATCCTCCACCCTCCTCCCCTTCCACCACCCCTAGTTCGTTTCCCAGAGTTAGGAGATTTCCATGTTCTGTCTCCCTTTCTGATATTTCCTACCCATTTCTTCTCCCTTCCCCTCTATTCCCTTTCACTATTATTTATATTCCCCAAATGAATGAGACCATATAATGTTTGTCCTTCTCTGATTGACCTATTTCACTCAGCATAATACCCTCCAGTTCCATCCACGTCGAAGCAAATGGTGGGTATTTGTCGTTTCTAATGGCTGAGTAATATTCCATTGTATACATAGACCACAGCTTCTTTATCCATTCATCTTTCGATGGGCACCGAGGCTCCACACAGTTTTCAAGAGTGGCTGTACCATTTCACATTCCCACCAACAGTGCAAGAGGGTTCCCGTTTCTCCACATCCTCTCCAACATTTGTTGTTTCTTGCCTTGTTAATTTTCCCCATTCTCACTGGTGTGAGGTGGTATCTCATTGTGGTTTTGATTTGTATTTCCCTGATGGCCAGTGATGCGGAGCATTTTCTCATGTGCATGTTGGCCATGTCTATGTCTTCCTCTGTGAGATTTCTCTTCATGTCTTTTGCCCATTTCATGATTGGATTGTTTGTTTCTTTGGTGTTGAGTTTAAGAAGTTCTTTATAGACCTTGGAAACTAGCCCTTTATCTGATACGTCATTTGCAAATATCTTCTCCCATTCTGTAGGTTGTCTTTGAGTTTTGTTGACTGTATCCTTTGCTGTGCAGAAGCTTCTTATCTTGATGAAGTCCCAATAGTTCATTTTTGCTTTTGTTTCTTTTGCCTTCGTGGATGTATCTTGCAAGAAGTTACTGTGGCTGAGTTCAAAAAGGGTGTTGCCTGTGTTCTCCTCTAGGATTTTGATGGAATCTTGTCTCGCATTTAGATCTTTCATCCATCTTGAGTTTATCTTTGTGTATGGTGCAAGAGAGTGGTCTAGTTTCATTCTTCTGCATGTGGATGTCCAATTTTCCCAGCACCATTTATTGAAGAGACTGTCTTTCTTCCAGTGGATAGTCTTTCCTCCTTTGTCGAATATTAGTTGACCATAAAGTCGAGGGTCCACTTCTGGGTTCTCTATTCTGTTCCATTGATCTATGTGTCTGTTTTTGTGCCAGTACCACACTGTCTTGATGACCACGGCTTTGTAGTACAACCTGAAATCTGACATTCTGATGCCCCCAGCTATGGTTTTCCTTTTTAAAATTCCCCTGACTATTCGGGGTCTTTTCTGATTCCACACAAATCTTAAAATAATTTGTTCCAACTCTCTGAAGAAAGTCCATGGTATTTTGATAGGGATTGCATTAAACATGTAAATTGCCCTGGTAACATTGACATTTTCACAATATTAATTCTGCCAATCCATGGGCATGGAATATTTTTCCATCTCTTTGTGTCTTCCTCAATTTCTTTCAGAAGTGTTCTATAGTTTTTAGGGTATAGATCCTTCACCTCTTTGGTTAGGTTTATTGCTAGCTATCTTATGCTTTTGGGTACAATTGTAAATGGGATTGACTCCTTAATTTCTCTTTCTTCAGTCTCATTATTAGTGTATAGAAATGCCACTGACTTCTGGGCATTGATTTTGTATCCTGCCACTGCCAAATTGCTGTATGAGTTCTAGCAATCTTGGGGTGGAGGCTTTTGGGTTCTCTATGTAGAGTATCATGTCATCGGTGAAAAGGGAGAGTTTGACTTCTTCTTTGCCAATTTGAATGCCTTTAATGTCTTTTTGTTGTCTGCTGAGGCTAGGACTTCTAGTACTATGTTGAATAGTGGTGGTGAGAGTGAACATCCCTGTCTTGTTCCTGATCTTAGGGGAAAGGCTCCCAGTGCTTCCCCATTGAGAATTATATTTGCTGTGGCCCTTTCACAGATGGCTTTTAAGATGTTGAGGAATGTTCCCTCTATCCCTACACTCTGAGGAGTTTTGATCAGGAATGGATGCTGTATTTTGTCAAATGCTTTCTCTGCATCTAAATTGAGAGGATCATATGGTTCTTGGTTTTCCTCTTGCTGATATGATGAATCACATTGATTGTTTTACGAGTGTTGAACCAGCCTTGTGTCCCCGGGGATAAATCCTACTTGGTCATGGTGAATAATTTTCTTAATGTGTTGTTGGATCCTATTGGCTAGTATCTTGTTGAGAATTTTTGCATCCATGTTCATCAGGGATATTGGTCTGTAATTCTCCTTTTTGGTGGGGTCTTTGTCTGGTTTTGGAATTAAGGTGATGCTGGCCTCATAGAACGAATTTGGAAGTACTCCATCTCTTTCTATCTTTCCAAACAGCTTTAGTAGAATAGGTATGATTTCTTCTTTAAACGTTTGATAGAATTCCCCTGGGAAGCCATCTGGCCCTGGACTTTTGTGTCTTGGGAGGTTTTTGATGACTGCTTCAATTTCCTCCCTGGTTATTGGCCTGTTCAGGTTTTCTATTTCTTCCTGTTCCAGTTTTGGTAGTTTGTGGCTTTCCAGGAATGCGTCCATTTCTTCTAGATTGCCTAATTTATTGGCGTAGAGCTGTTCATAATATGTTTTTAAAATCGTTTGTATTTCCTTGGTGTTGGTAGTGATCTCTCCTTTCTCATTCATGATTTTATTAATTTGAGTCTTCTCTCTCTTCTTTTTAATAAGGTTGGCTAATGGTTTATCTATCTTATTAATTCTTTCAAAGAACCAACTCCTGGTTTTGTTGATCTGTTCCACAGTTCTTCTGGTCTCGATTTCGTTGAGTTCTGCTCGAATCTTTATTAACTCTCTTCTTCTGCTGGGTGTAGGATCTATTTGCTGTTTTTTCTCTAGCTCCTTTAGGTGTAAGGTTAGCTTTTGTATTTGAGTTCTTTCCAGTTTTTGGATGGATGCTTGTATTGCGATGTATTTCCCCCTCAGGACTGCTTTTGCTGTATCCCAAAGATTTTGAACAGTTGTATCTTCATTCTCATTAGTTTCCATGAATCTTTTTAATTCTTCCTTAATTTCCTGGTTGACCCTTTCATCTTTTAGCAGGATGGTCCTTAACCTCCATGTGTTTGAAGTCCTTCCAAACTTCTTGTTGTGATTTAGTTCTAATTTCAAGGCATTATGGTCTGAGAATATGCAGGGACGATCCCAATCTTTTGGTATCGGTTCAGACCCGATTTGTGACCCAGTATGTGGTCTATTCTGGAGAAAGTTCCATGTGCACTTGAGAAGAATGTGTATTCAGTTGAGTTTGGATGTAAAGTTCTGTAGATATCTGTGAAATCTATCTGGTCCAGTGTATCATTTAAAGCTCTCGTTTCTTTGGAGATGTTGTGCTTAGAAGACCTATCGAGTGTAGAAAGCGCTAGATTGAAGTCACCAAGTATAAGTGTATTATTATCTAAGTATGTCTTAACTTTGGTTATTAATTGATTGATATATTTGGCAGCTCCCACATTCGGGGCATATATATTGATGATTGTTAAGTCCTCTTGTTGGATAGATCCTTTAAGTATGATATAGTGTCCCTCTTCATCTCTCACTACAGTCTTCGGGGTAAATTTTAGTTTATCTGATATAAGGATGGCTTCCCCTGCTTTCTTTTGAGGACCATTTGAATGGTAAATGGTTCTCCAACCTTTTATTTTCAGGCTGTAGGTGTCCTTCTGTCTAAAATGAGTCTCTTGTAGACAGCAAATAGATGGGTCCTGCTTTTTTATCCAGTCTGAAACCCTGCGCCTTTTGATGGGGTCATTAAGCCCATTCACGTTCAGAGTTACTATTGAAAGATATGAGTTTAGTGTCATCATGATACTATTCAGTCCCTGTTTTTGTGGATTGTTCCATTGGACTTCTTCTTAAAGGGGAATTTTAAGAGTCCCCCTTAAAATTTCTTGCAGAGCTGGTTTGGAGGTCACATATTCTTTCAGTTCCTGCCTGTCTTGGAAGCTCTTTATCTCTCCTTCCATTTTGAATGAGAGCCTTGCTGGATAAAGTATTCTTGGTTGCATGTTCTTCTCATTTAGGACCCTGAATATATCCTGCCAGCCCTTTCTGGCCTGCCATGTCTCTGTGGAGAGGTCTGCTGTTACCCTAATACTCCTCCCCATAAAAGTCAGGGATTTCTTGTCTCTTGCTGCTTTAAGGATCTTCTCTTTATCTTTGGAATTTGCAAGCTTAACTATTAAATGTCGAGGTGTTGAACGGGTTTTATTGATTTTAAGGGGGGATCTCTCTATTTCCTGGATTTGAATGCCTGTTTCCCTTCCCAGATAAGGAAAGTTTTCAGCTAGGATTTGTTCAAATACATTTTCTGGACCTCTATCCCTTTTGGCGCCCTCGGGATCCCCAATTAAACGTAGGGTTTCTTCCTCAGGCTGTCACTTATTTCCCTTAATCTATCCTCATGATCTTTTAATTGTTTGTCTCTTTTTTCCTCAGTTTCACTCTTTGCCATCAACTTGTCTTCTATGTCACTCACTTGTTCTTCCACCTTGTTAACCCTCGTTGTTAGGACTTCTAGTTTGGATTGCATCTCTTTCAATTGATTTTTCATTTCTGCCTGATTAGATCTAACTTCTGCAGTCATGAAGTCTCTTGAGTCCTTTATGCTTTTTCTCTAGAGCCACCAGTAGGTTTATAATAGTGCTTCTGAATTGGCTTTCTGACATTGAATTGTAATCCAAATTTTGTAACTCTGTGGGAGAGAGGGCTGTTTCTGATTCTTTCTTTTGAGGTGAGGTTTTCCTTCTAGTCATTTTGCTCAGTGCAGAGTGGCCAAAAACAAGTTGTATTGGGAAAAGGGGAAAAAGAGAGAAGAGAAAGAAGAAATGAATAAGAAAAGAAAAAGAGAGAAGAAAAAGAGAAAAAAGAAAAAGAAAAAAGGGGGGAGCAAACAGAAATCAAAAAGCAAAAAAAAAAAAACAAAACAAAAAACAAAACAAAAAAAAAAAAAAAACAAGGGGGAGCATCCTCTGATTCTGTATACTGTAAGTCCCTTGACTTCCCCTGGAAGTTTCCAGTGATGCTTGGTCAATAATTTGTTTTTCCCCTGTGCTCTAGCTGGTCTTCTGGGGGAGGGGCCTGTTGTGCTGATTTTCAGGTGTTAGCACTTGGGGGAGCTGCTCTGCCCCCTGCCTGGTGCAGGGCTCAGTGGGGGTTGTTTACCCCGTGAGGCCCCAGGAGGAACAACCGCAGTGGCGGGGCCAGCTCTGGCAGCCCTGGAGTCAGCCCCCAGTAACTCCGGAGCTCTCCGTCCGCAGGGCCTGGAGGCTCCGGGGCGGGGCCGCTGATCTGCTCAGCTCGGGGCAGGAGCGTCCTCGCTGTCCTGGGCCCTCCCGGCCTCTGCCTGTCCCGGGGGAGGCCGGATCCTGGGCTGTGTCCCGGCGCCCTGTGCTCCGGGGCCTGCGCTGTTGGATTCGCGCTCCCGCCCCGCAGCCCCCTCCGCGGAGCCGCCGCCCGAGCCCCTCCGAGCTGCTCCGGCCCCGCCGTGCGCGCTGCAGCCCTTAGGGAGCTCGGCGCACTCTCCCGGGGCGCAGGTGTCTGTTAGTGTCCCCGGGAGCCCGAGGGCATCCCCGCCCTCCTGGGTCCTGCTCCACCTCCCTGCGAGCCCCTTTCCGCCCGGGAAGGTTGGTGCAGCTCCTGCTCCTCCGGGACGGGGCTCTCCTGTCCTGGGGACACTCGCCCCGGCCTCAGCCCGGCTCCTCGCGGGGCCCCTCCCCCTCGGAGGCCTTTTGTTCCTTTATTTCTTTTTCCCCGTCTTCCTACCTTGATAGAAGCGCGAACTCCTCTCACTGTAGCGTTCCAGCTGGTCTCTCTTTACATCTCAGGCCGAATTCGTAGATTTTCAGGATGATTGGAAGGTTATCTAGGTAATTTGGTGGGGACAGTTGACTTGGGGACCCTGCTCTTCCGCCGTCTTGCCCCGCCTCCCCTGATTAGACATTTTTAAACTTCAGCCATCCTCTGAATCAGTGACTAGGCAAATAAGTGCTTGTTAGCTTGATCCGTACTGAATGAGCAGCTTGAGACTGAACTGATTATACTTCTCAGGTATGTTATTTATCCCTGAAATTTCCCTCACTTGTAGTGTGGTGTACTTACTTTCTAAGATGAGTGCCAGCTGCAACGAACAGGGGGAGACAGAGGTATCAATATACAAAACCCAAAATTAGAAGGCTGACTAGGACCCAGACAACCAATTACATGAGATCTACCTCCCTTTTCACCATAATGGAGGCAGTAAAGAAAACTTGAGATTGCCTTGTAACACCAAGTGGAAATCCCTGGGTAGACTATCAGTGTCCTTTGTTTACCTGTAATCCAAAAGGTGAAAAAATGAAGTTGCAGGTGGAAAACAAACTCACTATTTTAATAAATGGATTGAATGTGCTCCAGGTGAACAGATGTATTATCTAATATTTGAAGGATTCTAAATGCCAAATTACTTTAAGCTAGATAGTTTGGGATTTCATAGAATAATTATTAAGCAGATCCACGCATGGATGCCTGTTTGTTTTTGTGCCAACAGACAGGCAGTGCTTTACAAGTTTTAATCACAGAGCCTCTTCTGTGTATCTGCAGCTGAATGTCAACTTATCCTTGTTAACCTGTAAGTCAGCGTGAAGCCTTATGGATGTATGTCCAGACACATGTCTCCTTAAACAGTTGTCACTTAAGCACTGAACTCTCATTCAGGTTGATAATATCCTGCATGATTCTTAAAACAATCCAGATCAGATTGTCACAATATTTGCTAATTTCTATTTATCTAGTTTCTTTCTGTATATTACAAATCACATTTAACTTTTGAAATAAAATCATTTTTACATCATTTTTATAGTAAACAAAGTGTTGCTGTTGTTCCTTAGAATATCCCAAGATAAACCTAGATAATTCTTTAAAGTCTTTCTTCCTAGATAACCTAGTTTCTCATATAGAACATGATTCTGAATTTAGATTCTTTGAGAACAAACATTTAGTACATTTAGGAATACTTGGTTTTAAATTTGTCTCTATTGCTGCTGGGTGGTCATTTTCTGGGTTGTAATTCACAATGGATTCATTGCTATTATGCACTTCCTAAAAAGAATCTACATGGGCCTATCTAATAGATAATTCCACATACTCACAAAGAGGTATAACTGTTTCTTATCTTTTCTGTTTTTTTCAGTCCTCTAGTGAGATCTTTTGTTTGCAAGGGGTTCAAAAATGTAAGCCCTTGATACTCACCTATAAATACTCAAAACTTCAGTTTGTTATTTGCCAACAAGCAGGCATGATAAGGACATGAGGAAAACCCAGTGCCATGTAGCTGCTGGATTTCTCTCTTTCCATCACTCACTCCTTCATCATGTATTTCTCATTTTCTTACTGAATGAAGCAGATGGTATCTCAGAGAAAATAATTTTCCGATCAAAAGTGATTAGTTCTACCAAAATCTATGAGGTAATGAGCAAAAACATAAACTGTAAGCACGAAAATTTAAGAGGTTTATAGTACTTCACAAATTAGATAATACTTGGTGATGTGCAACTTATTCCATTATTTCAAGTTCAAAACCTGATGGCTTGTATCACAAATATTTATTTCTCTTCACCACAAATTGGGAATGTGAAATCTTCACACAAAGTAGATAATAACTTTCAGAAAAACAGCAAACAGCTCCCAGAAAGTGGTTTCTGCATTCATCTCAAGAGTTCCGTAATGAATCCAGGCACTTCTCTTTATACTTAGAAGAGTATGATGTACATTCAATTCCATGTTCAATTCCAAAAATGAAGAAGAAGGAGGATAGTTACGTGTGCTGACACTTCCTTACTACGTAAACAGTGAAACATGCCTTATGTGTCGCCCACTCCTTTGCCTATTAATTCATAAATATCTCTCAGTGCTGATTGATTCAGTCATCTCCATCAAGCCTCAAGCTTTCCTAAACAGAGGAAGCTCTACTCCTGCTAAAATGGCACGCTCACTGTATTAGTTTGCTAGGGCTGCCATAACAAAATACCACAGACTGGTGGCTTAAACAACAGAAGTTTATTTCCACACAGTTCTGGAGACTAGAAGTCTATGATCTAGGTGTCAAAAGGTTTC
The DNA here is from genome assembly GCF_905146905.1 of Nyctereutes procyonoides. Taxonomy (NCBI): domain Eukaryota; kingdom Metazoa; phylum Chordata; class Mammalia; order Carnivora; family Canidae; genus Nyctereutes; species Nyctereutes procyonoides. The sequence goes on from NW_026575130.1 coordinate 4,062,300, forward strand.
ATTTCCTCTGAGACCTGTAGGCTTGCACATGGCTGCCATGTCACTGTTTCCTCACTGGTCTTTCCTTTGTGCATCCTTGGTATCACTTTCCTTTTTTTTAATGATACCAGTTAAAAATAGATTAGAGCTCATCCTGAAGGCCTCATTTTAACTTAATCACTTCTTTAGAAGTTCTATCTCCAAACGCAGTCCCATTCTGAGGTATTGGCGGCTAGGGCTTCAACATACAAATTTTAAGAGGACATAGGTCATAAAATTTGCTTTTCCCCAAAGAATCTTTGTGTCTCATTTTCATGCATTCCATTCTACCCAGAGCAAAGGAATAGCAAGCACTTTTTTCTGAGGTAGTTAAAAAAAAATTACTTATATTCAAAGTCTAATAGATATTGCTCTTTTTTATTAACTCTTCCTAGACCACACCCATGCCAACACACAGAAGAACTCCTCCCTACTGTTAAAGCAAATATTATCTACTGTATTCATCCAAATCCCTTACAATATGGTACATTGCTTTTTTCCATAATTTTTATCTTACTTTCTTTGTTGACACTTTTATTGGATTATATTTTGTTTCCACATAATAATTGTCAATGATCTCTAGTAAATATAACTCAATAAAATTAGGAAAAATGCTGTAGTTGTTCAAATTTCTCTTTTTACATATGATATTTCCCTATTAAGCAGCAATCTCATGGAAATATAAATATGTGTAATAATTTTATCATGAACATAAAGAGTTTTCAAATCACATAAGAGCATGCAGAATGTGAACAGTTGCTTTTCCTTTAATTTAAAATTTTAAGGGATGCCTGAGTGGCTCAGTGATTGAGCATCTGCCTTCAGCTCAGGGTGTGATCCTGGAGTCCCAGGATTGAGTCCTACATTGGGCTCCCTTCATAGAGCCTGCTTCTGCCTCTGCCAAGGTCTCTACCTCTCTCTTTCTGTGTTTCTCATGAATAAATAAAATAAAATCTTAAAAAAAAAATTTTAAGCTACCACATATTGATCAAGCAGTCTTCCATTTATCTCTGTGAATTTCTAAATTTTAATATGTATGTTTAAAAAAATATTTTAAGAAAGCTCAATAATGATTTAATTTCATCTTTAATAACCTTTTTCATTTGCAAGAGAGCCACATGGATCCCATTAGTAAAATTTAGAGATTCACAAAGGGATAAGTAAAAGGCTGTTTAATCAATAAATGATGGCTTAAAATATTTAAACTAAAGGAAAAGCAACTATTCACATTCTGCAGACACTCATGTAATTTGAAACTATGTCTTTATGTTCTTCATTTATAGACTTGTATGTGCAAAAAGAGAAATTGTCCTGCACTTTATCTTTTCAAAGTGTTTGTAGAACTTTAATCTCATTATCAGTAGAATCTGTATTTGTTTTATTAATTAACATAAATGTATGTGATTTGATAAATGATAAATTTAAAAACACAAACAACTAGTTAATGAAACCATACTTCAAAATGAGTGGGCTATGGAAATATATATTTTTGATGTACTGCTCTTAGCCATATATATAGCCATTTACTGAGTACCTTCTTCAAAGTTTGAAAAAATGTCAACGAATGACTTCAATTCAACCCATGTGTTTTGTTTGGGAAGTATATTGTTTTTTATTTTAAAAAAACTATAAATGTATTAGCAAAAATTTATATGAAAACTTGAAAACTGACATGACCATCCATGGGACAATAGAGAGCAAAGTGTGAGCTTACCGAGTCAGTACTAACATCAGCACTCCCTGTTGTCTTGAATGTGAATTTGTACTTTCATCATGCATTTCTTTTTTTTTTTAATTTATAAATGTAGGGGCGCCTGGGTGACTCAGCGGTTGAGCATCTGCCTTCAGCTCAGGGCTCAGGGTGTGATCCTGGAGTCCCGGGATCAAGTCCCATATCCAGCTCCCTGCAGGGAGCCTACTTCTCTTGTCTCTCTGCTCTCTTTCTGCTTCTCTCTCTGTCTCTCATGAATAAGTAAATAAACTCTTAAAAAAATAAATACATTTATAAATGTAAACTGTCTTATTATAACTTAATTGCCAACCCATATATGCATCTGAATTTGTGGCACTTATTTTGTCTTATGCCAGGAAGTATGAAGAGTTAGATAAAAAAATATATAAAATTTATAAAATTTATCCCTGCTCCAAATATGCTCAGAATCTAGTGAAAGAAATAATTAATTCATTTCTTAAAATATAGTAAACAATAATATAATGCCATGTTCAAAGTGCAATGGACACTCAGAAGAGCAAAAAAAAATCCATTCATATGTTAACCTCTGATTTTTCATTGAAGAAATATCATTAAGAAAACATTTAACTCTTGTTAAATGTGCTGAGATAAAAACACATGATGTCTAGAAGGGTACCAAATTAAAGCAGAGACAATTTTCCGGCACATAAATTATTTTGTTTCAGGAGCAGAAGGGTCATGAATATGAAAAGTGTTGAATTCTGAGGCAATTTGTCATTATTAAAATTAGTGCTCTGTCAACCCAAAATCTCTTTCAACACTCCTTTTGTGTTACTGCAGCTGTTTGTTGAGTTACCAGATCCAAGTGTTGTAGGAGATCCAACAGTAGTGAATGAGGTATACTTTTTAATCTATAATAGCAGACTATCATCTGTAATGGTAGATTGTCAGGATATGACACATGTTAAACACTCAAATCTCGAAGAACTGCTGTGACAGATAACCAAGGATGGGGCTGTTTTGGTACTGGAAAATGGACACTTGACAGGAATGTTTTTGTTCCCAATGCTATTCATGTATTTTAAAATATAGCCTGCTGGCATGCAGATCAGACTTTGACAGCTTGGAAACTATAGAACATTTCGCTAGTGTAACAAAAATACTGAGGCCAGCAAAACCCATAGTTATATACAATTGAGAATAGAAAAGAGGAAAAAGAGAGAAGGGGGGGGAGGTGAAATGGAGAGATAAAATTTTAATTTCTTAGATATTTTATATATGTTGTAAAACCACTGTGAAGTTACTATCACCCAGTAGGGTTGGCCCTCAAACCAAACCCATTTTAGCCACCTGGATCACTGTAACCAAAATTTCAGTACCTCTATTTTTTTTTTATTTCTCTGTATTTTATTTTATTTTTTTCTGGTAAAAGCTCTTATTTTTCTTAATAATAAATTTATTTTTTATTGGTGTTCAATTTGCCAACATACAGAATAACACCCAGTGCTCATCCCGTCAAGTGTCCCCTCAGTGCCTGTCACCCAGTCACCACCCCCCCCCCACCCTCCTCCCCTTCCACCACCCCTAGTTCGTTTCCCAGAGTTAGGAGTCTTCATGTTCTGTCTCCCTTTCTGATATTTCCTACCCATTTCTTCTCCCTTCCCTTCTATTCCTTTCACTATTATTTACATTCCTCAAATGAATGAGAACATATAATGTTTGTCCTTCTCCGACTGACTTACTTCACTCAGCATAATACCCTCCAGTTCCATCCACGTTGAAGCAAATGGTGGGTATTTGTCGTTTCTAATGGCGGAGTAATACTCCATTGTATACATAGACCACATCTTCTTTACCCATTCATCTTTCGATGGACACCGAGGCTCCTTCCACAGTTTGGCTATTGTGGACATTGCTGCTATAAACATCGGGGTGCAGGTGTCCCAGCGTTTCATTGCATCTGCATCTTTGGGGTAAATCCCCAGCAGTTCAATTGCTGGGTCATAGGGCAGGTCTATTTTTAACTCTTTGAGGAACCTCCACACATTACCTCTATTTTTAAATATCAAAATATGTACTTTTATGTTATTTGTCAATTGTGAGATTTCAATAGAGGATTTATTCTAATATGCTTTGATTAGCATAAACTGGAGAACCATTCACATCATTTATATGACTTCTTTACTAAAATATTAGAAAGCAAAAATAAAAACAACAACAAAAAGAACAAACACAGATACTTTCATGTAAGGAACAAAACCTCTCTAAGCTAATTCAAATCAATAATACAAGTGATATTGATTTCACGCATGTTAAAACAAGTTTTATAATAAACATTACCTCTGTTAAAGTATTTAGATAAAATATTTTTAAAAGGTACCCTATCACTGTAATCCATTAGAAAACTATTATTGGAAAACATGAATATATACATTTATGAGAACTCTCACCTGTGCTATATTGAACCCTGCTTCCTGCAAAGTAAAGGTTCCATGAGAATATCTTAAACCAGGATCCATAACTCTATAGCCACTTTCAGTTATAAGAACATTATAGGTATTTTAAGTCAAAAGTTGTGATTTTAAACCCAAACAAAAATTCTTTTCTTCTCCTAGTGCTATGTTGGCTTGTCTCCCCAGTATCTTGGAGTTGGTGTGGATGTGCATATGTGTATGAATGAATGTGCAAATGAATGTGTGTGAGTACATGAGTATACCTAAGTGTGTGTGTGTGTGTGTGTGCATGTGTGAATGTGTGTGTGTGTATGAGTAGATGTATGAGTGTGCAAGTCTAGTGTCTGCTCTTGGCAGTGTATATACTATTTATCCATGATAATCTTTTTTATTCTGAAGCCTGCTTTTCAGAAGTTAACGTAGGAACTCTACTTTCTTTGCTTTGCGTTAGCATGGTAAATCTTTCTCCAAACTTTTACTTTTAACCTAGCTGAGTCTTTATGTGTAAAGTGAGTTTTTTGTAGACAACATAGAGTTGGGTCTTTTTAAAAATCAATTCTGACAATCTCTGTATTTTAATTCTGACAATCTCTATATTTTAATTGGTGTACTTAGACCATTTATAATTAATGGGATTACTGATATAGTTTGGTTACTATCTACCATGTTTCAGCTACTTTATATTTGTTGTGCTTGCTCTTTGCTCCCTTTTCTTTTTATGTTTTCACTGGTTTTAACTGAACACTTTAGATGACTCCATTTTATCTTCCCTTTTAGTATATCAATCATACTTCTTAAAAAAATTTTAGTGATGGTTCTGGAGTTTGCAAAATACATTTTTAAGTAACTTAAGACTTTTTAAATAACACTATTCTGCTTCAGGTGTAGTACAAATACCTTGTGACAGACTATTCACAATTCTTCCCTCTCATTTCTTATGATCTTATATTCTTTTAAAAAAAATTCAAAGATAGATTTATTTATTTATTTATTTATTTATTTACTTATTTATGATAGACAACAGAGAGAGAGAGGCAGACACACAGGCAGAGGCAGAAGCAGGCTCCATGCAGGGAGCCCGATGTGGGACTCGATCCCAGGTCTCCAGGATCACACCCTGGGCCGAAGGCAGGCGCTAAACTGCTGAGCCATCCAAGGATCTCATGATCTTATATTCATTTCATTTACATAAGGTATAGTTTACCCAATGCATTGTTACTATTATTGCTGTATACAATTATCTTTTAGATCAATTAAGAATAAGAAAAATAAAATATTTTAGTTTACTTTTATTTATTCCTTCAAACTCTTTTCTTCTTTATATAGATTCTGAACTACAACATCTTTCTTCTTCCTCAAGAACTATTTTAATTTTTTTAATTAAAATTTTTTTCAGCAAGTCTGCTGACAAAGAATTTCCTCAATTTTTCTTTGTAAAAGTATTTATTTCTCCTTTGTTTTTCAGGGATAATATTTTGGATATAGAAATCTAAATCAGTGGTTTTTAATTTTTCAATATTTTCAATATTTTATTCCATTTTCTCCTTGCTTGCATAGTTTCTAATGAAAAGTCCACTATAATTCTGACCTTTGCATGTCTACAGGTAAGCTGTAGTTTTTCTCTAGCTTTATAGGTATGGTTTATTTGTTTGTTTATTTAATTGGCATTTATCCTGTGTGGCTTTTTCAGAGCTTCCTGGATCTGTGGTGTTGTATTTATCATTAATTTTCAAAATTTCTCAGCTACTATTACTTTCAACTTTCTTATACTCTAATCTATTTTCTTATTATGGTACTTCAATTATGCATATATTATACTTTTTGATATTTTCCCATAGTTATTGGATGTTTTATCTTCATCATTTTTTTTCTCTTTGCAATTCTACATGGGAAGTTTCTCCTTACTTCTAATGAAGCTCCCTGATTCTTTCCTTAGTTTGGTCGAGGCTATTCATGAATCATCAATTCACTGGTTAACACCAGTTCATCCAGGATGGTCTCAGTATGGCAGGCATTCAAATGCTACGCCTCTCAGGAGACCTGTGTGTATTCATTAGAAGTCCCAGCAGTGACGGTTGGCACCCATATCCCATAGCACAGAGAACAGATGTGGGAGGTCCAAGTTCTGCTCAAGTTTTTACACCAACTCCCCACTTGCCACTGAAGCCACACACCCTGAGCTTCTTGCTCTTTGGAATCCCTTGCATGAAGGGAATTCCTCTTTGTAATTATATGCAAAATAAATAAAACCAAGATGTTTTCCTTGGTATCACCTTGACTCAGAAGAAATGTATGCGTCCTACAAAGGAAAACTGAGCTAGAACTAGAAGGAAGCTTAAAAATTCTTCTATATAGTTTTAACTTGAATTCTAGCCTAGGAATTTTTTCCCCTTTTCAGGGATCCTAACTACCCTTTTTATCATAACTCTCCAAAGGTAGGAGAAAGAAAAAAATCAGCATAAGTGAATTCTTTAGTCTTCTGCTTCTCTTTTAGAAGGGCATAGTGCATATCTCCAATTTCATAATTGTCACTTATCAGACTACCTTCTTGCTGTTTAAACAGTTAGAAGGTAAGTGAGTTCTGTGGAGTTAAAAATGTCTGGGTAATTGTCAATGCTTCTCAATGCTCCTCTGTAGAAAACTATAGGTAAAAGTATTTTTTTTAACATGGTTAACTTGTAACTATAAAATGAGTTACTTAAAATATAAAAAAAAGAGCACTTGGGTGGCTCAGTCATTTAAACATTGGACATCTTGATTTTAGCTCAGGTCTTGATCTCTGAGCCCTAAGATCTACCTGCATCTGGCTCTGCATTCAGTAAGAAGTCTGATTGAGATTCTCTCTCTCCCTCTCTTTTTTGCCTATTCCTCTTAAATAAATAAATAAACAAACAAACAAATAAATCTTTAAAAAATGAAATACAAAAATGTACTTTAAAATAATTAAAATGGGGGCACCTGGGTGGCTCAATTGGTTAAGCATCTGCTTTTGGCTCAGGTCATAATCTCAGGGTCCTGGAATGGAGCCCCATGTCAGGCTCCCTGTTCAGTGAGGAGTCTGCTTCTCCCTCTCCCTCTGACCCTCCCCCCCCCCCAGCTTGTGCTTTCTCTCTCTCTCAAATAAACAAGTACATATATGTTTTAAAATAAATAAATAAAAGATTGAAAATGTTACTAATTTTGGAAAGCACGTTGGGGATAATTTCTATCTCTGTCTTCTAATAATTACTAAGAAATCTGTTGCTCCCCCCCTTTTCTTCCATTTCATTAATTTGTCAAATCCCTAATTCTATAAGAATTTAATAGTCTTCACCATTCAGGTCCACATCTAGCTCCTAACTAGTGCAATGCTGGAGAATATCATGTAGATTGAAGTCTGTATAAATTTATATGGTCTTACCAAGATTCTCAGAGCAGCCACAGCAAGAATATGTGCTTACATTTATAACTCCCTCTGGTCCTCTATGCCACTATTTTAAAGTTTTTATTTCTTTTAATTCATTCTTTCGTTTTGTTAAAACTGTTCCAGTATCCATACAGTTGCCTAAGGCAGGAAACAGAGTAAAATATTTGATCTCTTCTTTTTTTTTAATCACTCACATGCAACCAGACAATAAATCTCATTAGAGATTTATTACCTTTTCCTCATCTTTACGGAGCTATAATTGACATATAATATTGTGTGAGATTAAGATGTACAATGTGATGATTTGTTACACATATTTCACAAAATTATTACCACAGTAGGGTTAGTTAATACCTCCATCACCTCACATAATTACTATCTCCTTTTTTGTGGTGAGAACAAATAAGACTTACTCTCTTAGCAACTTGCAAGTATGTAATACAAGATTATCTATAATCACTATGCTGTAAGTTAGATCCTAGAACGGATTCCTCTTATAAGTGGAAGTTTGTATCCTTTGACCAAATGTCTTCCCATTTCCCTCACTCCCCAGGTCCTGGTAACCACCCTTCTACTCTCTGTTACTCTGAGTTTGGCTTTTTTAGATGACACACATATGTGACATTATATAGTATTTGCCTTTTCCTGTCCGACTTCTTTCACTTAGCAAAATGCCAACAAAATCCATCCATATCATTGCAAACAGCAGGATTTCCTTCTTTCTCTGGGTGAATAATATTGTACAATCTCCATGTCTTTAAGGTCAGTTACTGGAAAATTATTGTGATCCTTTAGTAGTGTCATGTTTCCTTGATTTTTTGTGTTCCATGAAGTCTTGCATCTCTCTCAACATATTTGAAGATAGTCACCTCTTCCGGTCTTCACTAATACTTGGAGAGAAAAATGTCATCCTTTAGCTCTGCTAGGGATTCTGAGGCTTTCTCAGGCTTTGTATGAACCACTTGCTCCAGGCTTCTTGCTCTTTGGCTGAATTCTTAAACTTGTATGCCTTCTAATCTTGTAACACACCATGCTGGATTCTGACAGCTTCTCTTTTGCTTTGGAGGTAGGATGGAGCTAGAGCTCATATTTGTGGTTTCTCTGTGACTGAGAGATTCTGGCCAGTTTTCTGCATGTGCTCACTGGTTATCTCTTAATGTTTGTTCTTGCTACCCCTTAGGAGCATGCACTGAGAGACAGTCACAGGGTGAAGGAGTGTGTGGGTAAGGGATGCAGAGCACTGGGGTTGTCTGTGGGCTGTTTGAAGGAGATCTATGGGCAGGTATGTTCAGAGGCTTCTGGACAGGCTTCTTGATAGAGTCTGATTGGTTAGTAGGATCCATTTCCCTTTAAATAAGAGTATTTGCCACTAGGCAAGCCTCTTCCCACCTTCCAATCACACAGCTCACGACTCTGTACTCTGGATAAGTTTTAAGGGAAACAGGCCTCTTTGGCAGCATTCTGTGCAGATCTGAAAGCCTAGTGCTGGCTCACATCACCTCACTTTCTCCCTCAGGAGAAATCATGGGCTGAGAAAATCTCTCTTGGCCCCAAACTGTGCCATTTTGGGGGAGAGATGATGTGAGTAAAGTAAAGGTATTGCTCTTAGCCTGTCCAATGCATCCAAACTTGTATTTTTTTATTATTTTTTTTTATTTTTTTGGCTAGCAGTGGTGTTCTGGAACTTCTCCAATGGGAGCCTGGACTTTCACAAATGCTCTCTTGTCTAAGAGAGTATTCTCCTGGACCACATCCCAGAGGGGATAAAACTAGTTTAGAGGCCACCTCACAGTTTACAGCTAGACCAAAGTCTGCATTCCTATTATCTGATGCAGTACTGAGAGAGACTCCTTCCAGGTTCCTTGCACATGATATTGTCCTACAGCTCCCTCAATGTTACTTTTGTCTATGAATATATACCAAATTGTTTTTGGGGTAGGGGACCTCTTATTCATCCATGTTGCTGACATCATTCTTTGAAATTCATTATCTTAACATAACTCGAAACTGTTTAATTTCTCTCCTTTCCCATTGCTACTGTTCAAGTCATCATTATGTATGAATCATATGCCTATAAAAGCCTCCTAATCTCCAATTCATACCATTTTGTAAGGCAATCAGGATATTTCCTGAAATGCATATCTATGTCTCATCCCTGCTCAAAATCCTTCATTGTTTCATTGTTGGTTTTAGTATTAAAGTTCAAACCCTTGAAGAATTTAAAAGATCTATATGAATTGGTTTTTTTCCTTTCTCTTATTCCCCCACTCCCTTTTTGGAGTTTGAGTTTCTAAAATGCAATTCTCATCAACTGTCTTTCACATAAACAGATCCTTCTGTCTAAGCTGCGTGACCTTAGCTACATGTCATCCAACGTTACTCCAACTCATTTCCTCACCTGAAGTGTCTATAATTTGCCATCTTTCAGATCTCAGCTCCATGGTTCCACTTTTCAAGAACCCTTCCACAAGTCTTAGATCAGTTCCCAATCCCCTGCATCTGTGTGATATCGTAGATCACAGGATTTCCAAATCATGTTGTATTATAATCCAGTATTATCTTTTCTAGATCCCCCATTTGACCCTATGCACCTATGCACCTTTAGTCAAAACCATGTATAATTCATTCAAGATTATATCTCCAGTTCCTAAGAGACTGACAGACACTTAGTAGGCATTTAATAAGTATATGTCAACTGATTGATCGAATAAATGGAGATGACTCCTTTTTTCACTGAAAACTGCCAGACTCTGAGGCTGTTAGTAGCTTACATTGATGACTGATGGACATGTATTCTCTACCCATTAGTGTGTCCATGATTATTCCTAGGGTTATGATCTTGCACTTCAGTGACTTTTATGTGTTACCATTGCAACATGGTTGGAAAGGAGATTGATCTCTTGAAAAGAGATCTCTTTTGAAAAGAGAGGGATGCTAAGTAGCTCAGATGGGAAGCAGTTTTGGTTGTCTGTCTCTCTGTGGGTAACAACGGTAGGTCTTTGCTCAAAATCAGGTTATTCTAAAAGGCAATTACTGCAACATCTAAAACCTCAGTTCTGACTTGACTACTAAAAGGAAAACAAAACACAAATATATGTGATAACGATATGGTTGGGAGCATGAGTTGCCTTTTAATGACTTAGGCCTCTATTAATGTACAAGAAAAATGGAGAGTAAAGCTCCTGTTCATTGAAATATAGCAGGAGCCTTCTGTTCCCTTTTAGAACAGCTGCCCTATTTACTGCTGCTTTGGTGAAGTCACTGCCCAACTTCTTTATTCAGGAAGATCAGTGTTTACACTCTAGTCGGTCTTGAATCAAAACAGTTCTGATTTGTTAATAATTCACTAACCAAATATTATGACTGAAAAACTGGGACACTGGTAAATAATCAGATGCAGAATGGAACTTCTGTTGCATTTAGTCTGATAATGGAAATGGAAAACACAAATAAAAATGTAATTTAGCAATTCATCGTATCTTGTTAAATGCCAGCTGTTTTCAGGGTTTTAGGATAGCATTTTGTTTTTCCCCTCACGTCTTTAGAATATGGGGAATAATTAGAAAGCAGTTAAGTTACTCCACATTTTCTACTAGCAAAAGAAGTCTATGTTACCAAGAACTCATTTTTTATTTAATGGATATTTGTTGTGAACCTAGTATGTGCCAGGCATCTTATGAAACATTGAGGATACAGCAGCAGTAGAGTGACTGGGCTCAAGGAGCTTACGTTCTAACATGCGAGTGAGGGAAGCCACAATAAATAACCAAACAAATACATAATATATCAGTGCCCTGGAGGGCAAGGAGATGGGGAGAGGTCTGGGGGTGCTCTTTGATTTAGGATATATAGGAATAAGGCAAGGAAACATCAGTCCATTGCACTATAACCTTTGAGTAATGTTTGTTTCTAAAATCTACTCATTGCACTTTTTGAAAAAAAGGGTTCCATTTAACAGTCTCCCCCTATATTGATTTTTAACTGCAATTGTCAGAGGTGATTCTGGAAGATGAGATTTGCATTTATTAAGAAATAACATGAAGGCTACCAAAGAACTTCATGTATTAGATATCAAATTTAGTGATTTGTACTCTGATATTAATATATATGACATTTTTTATTTAACTGGAATACATGTTAATTATCATAAACATGATATATTTACAGTTGATTTCGCCAGAAGAAATACCAACTTTATTTATAAAATATATCTGAGGTATAAATCAAATAATTTAAAATTATATTTGTTATGTTAACTATCCTATAAGTTACTTTAGCTGAATATGTATAATGATAACTTTCAAATGTTTTTCATTTTAAAAAATGTTTTAGCATACCTCAATTCATTGAGCAACATAAACCTATAAACTAAGTTATTGTTTTCCTTTTCAGTAGAGAAGTCTGAGATTCAGGAAACTTAATTGGTACAATGAGGCAGAGATAGTCCTCATAACCAGGCATTCTGGTTCCAGATTTCATGTTGGTACTATCCCACTGTAGGCAGACCATACCAATGTGAATTATACCAGCAACCCAAAATTATTTTCTATATTTTCTGATTTATGCAATAAATGAAGACTCTTGGGATAATATTTTAATCACTATCTCTTAAGTCTTACACTGTTTGATTGGCATTATTTCCTTCATTAAACTTGCTCCAAATTAAAAACAAAGGTCTAATTTTTTTTTTTGCACACCCAAGCAAGTCTTCCTTTTAATAGACAAAGGTATAGGATGTTAAAACAACTAAAAGAATAGTAATTAATTATAAATGCCTGTGGTGGTGCACATTTACATGAAACCACACTGAAAGTCACATGGAACGAGAGCCTCCTTTACTTAGGGAAGTAGCCTGAGCAGGAGATCAATAGCTGGAGTTTAATCTGTGGATATTTAAAGACATGAACTAAATCATTCCTAGTAGCTTACATTCTCCCTGTCCATCTGACCTACAGATGGTAAGATATGTTTGATTTTGGAGATTTTTTTGTGCTTCTTTTTCTTTCCTTCCTTCCTCCCTCCCTCCTTTCCTTCTTTCCTTCCTTCTTTCTTTTTTTCCTTCTCCTTCTACTCCTTTCTAAGAATAGGTCTTAGAGAAATACATTTTGAAAAGTCTGTTAAAGTCAAATGTGTTTCTTTAAGATTGGAAGATTGGAGTTAATTTCTAGTTCTATGACACATTTCTATTAAGAAATAGCTTAATCTTTTGAAATGACATAATAATTTTTCTTCAGTATATATTATCTTGAAATGTTCAGAGCCAACCTTAATTGAAATGTACATGTGTATGGAGATGTAGATATTGCAATATTGGCATTTATTTTGTCCATTTCTAAAAATATATAAAAATATGTAAATGAAATGCTATTAGAGAAATTCTAAGAAAAGTATTCTATGGAATGTTGTTAGTTTTACCTTTCAGATTGTTATAAATAAAATCTACTAGGTAATTAAAATGATAAAAAGAGAGAAAGCAGGAAATACAAGGAAGTTAGATGAACTTATTGCCAAAGTCTTTGGCAGAGCCTTATGTGGGAAAGAGCACTGATTCTGAATTCACATGCCCTAACTTTGACCACTGGATTTTCTGGGATTCCCTATAATCCCACAAAGATCACTTGAACCCTTTGGTCCTCATTTCCTTTTTTTCTAAAATAGGATGGTTTTTTAGTACCTAATCAAACAATACAACAGAAGAGAACATAGGACCATATGACAAAGTTATATAAATAAGTTAAGACTATGATTCAACAACATAGTGCATTAAAGAAGATCAACCATTAACCAATTATTCAGTTTGTGTTACATTTTTTAAAAAATAAAATGGCATATCTCAATAGTGAATTCCAAGCTAATGATGGTCTTTTAGATTGAATGGCAGAATAATATATTAGGTTTGAGTAAATATTCCTTACTTTTGGTATCTAAGAACATAGATGTAAACATTTACCGAGTTATTAGTTGCCCAGGACGTAAAGGGTATTACTTGAGGTGCTTAAAATTATTGCACAAGGGTTATGTTGTGTGTGTGTGTGTGTGTGTGTGCTTATCTTAAAAAGTCTTGTGCTGTGGCATGAGCACAGGGCACGCTGCCTTAAAATGGGGTATATTTCTTGTTCTGTGAAGCAATTGTTTCTTTCTATATTTGTTATAACATATTTTCTTTCTAGTATGTTTGTCATGTGTATTTAAATTGAAAAATATCTAGGGATATCTGGGTGGTTCAGAGGTTGAGCATCTGCCTTTAACTCTGGGCATGATCTCAGGGTCCTGGGATCGAATCCCACATCAGGTTCCCTGCATGGAACCGGCTTCTCCCTCTGCCTATGTCTCTGCCTCTCTCTCTCTCTCTCTCTCTCTCAAAAATGAATAGATAAAATCTTTTTTAAAAAATCGAGAAATATATTGACATTCAAATTGGTAATGTCTGATACTCTTAGGCTGACATTGAGTATCTCCTGTGTGGTTCCAGCTTATATTCAAAATAAAATAAAGACACAAATGGCTTTTTATAAGAAAAATATGAATATAATGCCAAAGCCTATCTGATGGGCCATCAGGGATGTCTTCCCCTATCTTTAATCTATCTTCACATTTTATGAGAACTAAAAGCCTAATCAATAATTTAACAAGCTAATGGGCATATTTTTAAACACAATGGAATCATTCTGAAAAGGGGCACACCAGCAGGGCCACAAAAGCAAAGATGGGAACTGCTAATATTGAGTGCTTATCTTAAAAAGTCTTGTGCTGTGGCATGAGCACAGAGCATGCTGCCTTAAAATGGGGTATATTTCTTGTTCTGTGAAGCAATTGTTTCTTTTCATATTTGTTATAACATTTTTTTCTGATGAACATGTATCTGACTACTCTGTAAATGATTTGCTTTTAAATAGTACTACAAGGCACAGAACTAATATCCAAATACTTAATGTCCACTTCATGTAAAAAATGTATGCTTTAAAAAATGATTTGAGATTCTAATTTAAGGTACTGTATCAATATTCTAGCTATAGATATTAACATCTATACAATTTACCATGACATTCTGTTTGTCATACACGTAGGAAAAGCAAGGAAGCTATTGGAAGTCTGCAAATATTTTAACTCAATTTAGAGGAGGTTGTTGCTTCAATTTATGAATAAAAATTAGGCCTTTGTGTTTGTATTTTATTTTTCTCTTTTTTCTTTCTCTGTTATTTTGGATGCTAGTAACTTCTTAAGAGGCAAAGTAAAATGATATACAAAACAACAAATTGTATAACTTGCAACTAAACATTCAGAAGACAGCCACTTGCCCACATTTATATAATACTTTTCCATTTGTCACAATGACAGTACTTTTGCCCATATTTGAGGATTATCCATAGAGTTCAATTATTTTTCTCCAATTCCTTATTATCAAGATTTATATGTTACTGTATTTAAAGCCTCTCTTTTCCTTAGACTGTAGTTACATCATTAAATGGATTTATTTCACAGGCAATGATCTCAGGTTTGGTGGAAGCATATTGCATCTAGCATTCGGCAAAGCTGCTTTATGTTTCTAATGAATAATTAGACTATGAGACTGCCTTCAAGTTTAGTTTTCAATTTTACACTAGATAAAAGGAAGAAATTAGACTTGTTTCATGTTGGTTGTAAGGGAGTTAAGAAAGTTGCGAGTTGAGGGAGGGACATAAGTAGAAGTGTCAGAGGCAATGGAGAGGCAGCCCAGAGGCTACTTGACAGAAGCCATGGCACCCAGACCTCAGGGACTCCCTGGGAGGCCTGCTGCAGTCAGCCCACTATAGACGTTAGCACTTGATATCTTATTCTTAAACTCATTCACTGAACATGATGTCCTTGCCTGTCTTTGTGACATGAGAGATAAAGCTCTGCTTGTCTGAATCATTGTGGATCTCTGAGCTGCAATCCTGTGAGGTACAGTGAGTTGCATCTATAAACATTTGCACCAGTGGAGCACAGTCATACCTTTTCTAGATGATGCTTTGGGGAGTACTGAGCAAGAGTATCCTTACTATATAAGTACAAAAATAACACTCTAAATAAATAAATAAATAAATAAATAAATAAATAAATAAATAAATGGACGGGATAAGCAGAGGCACAAACACTGTTGTGTAAAAAATAGTAGCAATAAATCACAAGCCTGTGAAAAATTAATTTGCTATCATTTCATATTGTACATTCTTTAACTTCCCTTATTTATGCTTTAAACCACATCTATTCCTAATTTATCTTATTCTCCCTACACTCTCTGAAAACAAGCCATTTGTCCAGCAATACAAAAACTAAAATGTTCTGCGTGCACAATAGGTGCTTTTAGCAAGTCAGATATGCACAGTTAAGCTGCGCTTGCAGAATTTCTCTTCTGAAAGTGTGGTCAATTGACCATGTACCAGCACTAATTTGTTTCTAACCAGTAAGGCAGGTAAATAGGCTGCGCTGTAGAACAGTGACCACAACCATCATGGCCTGGACACTCTTTCTATTCTCAGCAAAGGGATATTAAAATGTAGAAGCGTATCTCAGCTTAGAACCACACAACAACTCCAGACTCTGCTTCCCTCTAAAGGCAGATTTTCCATTTGCCCTGCATTAAGTTTGATACTTCCATTTAGAAAGCAAGTCTTGTTTTCCTAAGAAAATTCTGGATAAATGGCTTAAAACTAATCTGGGACAAAAATCTTTTAAAGGCATTATGTTGATACCCCAATGAAATGATAATATACATCTGCCCACAATATAAAAATAATCTTTATGGTACCCTTCAAATAGTATTCTTGTTTATAATTTTGTCAGATTTTAGACACTGGCAGGTGCCTTAAAGTTCCCTCTTAAAATAATAATGCTAGAGGGCAGGTGGTAGATTTCTAGGAGATTATTATATTTCTTCAGGCATTAAGCTGGCAGCCTGGTTTTCATAATAATTTCAGTCCTGAGAAACTGTAATTATCCTGAAGCACACTACTTACACTGTCTTATTTCTTAATTATAATGGTGACATGAGATAAATGCATACTTATTGGGATCAAATGCATATTATTTTGTGGTGATTATAAAGAAGTTCTCGTGACAACAATAGCAATTATATGGTCATCAACTACTGATACTATGTTATGTTCTAGAAACTCTGTAATTAAGTCCTGCCAACAGGACACTTCCTATTTGGAAGAAAAAGAAAAAAAAAAAAAAACAAAACCTTAGAGAGAGAGAGAAGTTGGCCAGTGTAAAAATCACTGACAGACATAGATAGATAACCTGAGTCTGTTCCAATGATTCACATGAATCTCAAATAAGGACATTGTATCAACAAACATTTGGGGGATTAAATTTAAATTTCTATCTAAACAAGCTATGTAAAGAATATTCTTTGAAATAGCCTTTCTCTTTTCTGACCTTTAGAATAAAAAGCTTTGAACACACCCCACAGGGGAAAAATGGACTGGAAATATGATAGGAGTGATATTGCCTTCAAAGATAAATCTGCAGGCAATCAGTAATATTCTTTCAAATACTATAATTCATCATTTTAAAAGTTTTCATGTGGTCACCTGGGTGGCTCAGTGGGTCAAGCATCGGCTCAGGTCATGATCCCAAGGTCCTGGGATCAAACTCCCTGTTCCGTGAGGAGCCTGCTTCTCTCTCTCCCTCTGCCTACAACTCCCTCTGCTTGTGTTCTGTCTCTCTCTGTGTCAAACAAAGAAATGATATAGGGCAGCCCGGGTGGCTCAGTGGTTTAGCGCCACCTTCAGCCTCGGGTGTGATCCCGGAGACCCAAGATTGAGTCCCACATTGGGCTCCCTGCTTGGAGCCTGCTTCTCCCTCTGCCTGTGTCTCTGCCTCTCTCTCTCTCATTAATAAATAAAAAACATTTAAAATAAATAAATAATATATTTTTAAAAGTTAAAAAAATTAAAAAATAAAAATTGTCATGTAAGATTCCAAAAATAATTTATCTTGTCATTCCAATTTAAAAGAAAGAAAGAAAAAAATCTTTAAGTTACCAAGATACTGCTTACATAGATTTTTCCACTTTTTCTCTAGACTGATGTCTTTGCCTTTTTTTTTTTTTCAAAAAAAGGCAAAAGGAAAAAAATGATGGATGTCAAACTCTATGTATTAAACTGTTTGGGTGAAGGTGTCAGGTATATCATGTGTCAAATCTGGAAATCAAATGTCCTGGGTTTTAAATTCTGCTCTGCCTTTGACTAGATGTGGGACTTGGACAAGTTACTTAACAATACCTCTGTCTCTTCATCTGTAAAAAGGTACAGTAGCTGTGCCTCTCATAAGAATTATCTGTTAAAGGATTTCATGTATGTAAAGAGCTTAGATTCATGCCTTGCTCATAGCAGGCACTGTATACTTTTTAGGCATTATTTTATGTGATAAAGGGATATGAAGGACAGTGGACCAAGCTCTCCCACTTTCCTTCTCACCTTCAACCATGGTGAGAAGAATCTCTAATCATTTTAATAGGCTTTCCTTAGAGAATTTGTTTTACCATTCTAATACAGCAAATGGAAAGAATTTTTTTTCCAAAGTAAAAAGGGCATTCAATGAACCTGATAGCTTTAAACTTATAACTTATTCTGACAATACTTTGTCAGAGTATTGTTTTATTTTTATTTTTATTTTTTTTAATTCTGGAACAAGTTATGCCTTTCTATTTTCAACACAAAAGGTATCCTCTTTGGACATTTACAGTTATCCAATGACATGTAGGATCTTGGCACAATGTTCTGCAGTGTATGACCTTTACTGCATGGCTAGCATTCTAATCAGGCTGCAATGACATGATATTGGAATGGTTGCTGCAAACCTGTTTTTATTTTCAAAATAGTTCAAACAACCCAAATAAACACACCAAGAAACATAAACCCTCTTTAAAAAGTCAATTAGCATCCATAAAAAAGTTAGCCATGAAACACTTGACTTTCTATATTTTGACCTGTGGGTATTATTTTTCTGGTTAATTTCATATGTTATATTTGTTTTAATGTTATTATTTCTAACCTTCTCTTACTGTTACTTTTCTAATGAAGTTAATAAAGTACTTAATTATAACATGTTAATTTCACTGAACTATTTATAGTTCTAAATAATAAGTAATAAAATAATTTTTTGAAATACATGCCAATATAATGAGATTGAGGAACAAGTACAAATACTGTTTAGGGTAGAAAATTATTAATTTCCTTTTTATGACTTGCATTAGTCATCTCTACAATTAATCTCTACAATTTAGATCAAGAATATACAAATTATCCTTCATTTAATATTTTAAAATTCCAACTACAATCCCTGATGGATTATCAGGAAATATCAGATTATATCTGTGATCACATTCAAAATTTTTGTTGCTGTTTTCAGAGCAATCAATCTGGATTTTACTTCTTCCTAGTCTCTAATATACAAAAATACAATACCAAAATGCTATGAAATTTTTAGAATTAATATAGAGATAGGAAATATTGCAAAAGGATTAATAACTATGGAAGAGTTCTTTGGCTGAATGCAATCAGTTTCCATGCAAACATTAACTATTTCTTTATTGCAGTAAAAAGTCTTCATTAGACCTTTGAGTCTAATTCCAATTTAAATCTAATTCTAGTTCAGTCGATATACAAATCTAAACCAGATCTGGAGCAATTGTTTTATTTTAGAACTAGTCTAATTCTGATTCTTCACTAGCAAAGAAGATAATAGATTGTTCGGTTTGATGATGTTGATTCTAGAATGCGGAAAGACTGATATGGAAATTATCACTATACTTTTAGTGAACAGTGAAGGGGAAAAAAACAATTTGAATTTCCATTTTAATAGTGAGTTTAAGAGTAATTTTAAAATAGAAGTCAAATGTGTGGCTTTTCACTTGTGCTAATCTGTGCAAACTACCATAAGAAGATCCCACAGACTGGGTGGTTTAAACAACAGACATTTATTTTTCTCACCATGTTAGATGCTAGAAATCCATTAATTGAGGTGCCAGAAAATTTAGCTTCTGGTGAGAACTCTCTTTCTGATCTGTAGACAGCAGCCTTCTGGCTGTGACAGAGGGAGAGAGATGGGGGGTTGGGGGAGAAGAAAGAAAACATAGAGAGACAGAGGGAGGAGGAGAGAGAGAGAGAGAAAGGGAGGAAAAGGGGAAGTGAGATGGAGAAAGGAGGAGAGAGGGTGGGAGCAGGGGAGAGAGGATAGAGAGAGAGAGTAAGTACAGGTATTTCTTCCTCTTACAAGGGCTCAAGACCTATCGGGGCACCTGGGTGACTGAGTTGGTTGAGCTCTGCCTTGGCTCAAGTCAAGATCTCGTGTCCTGGGACCTAGTCCTGCATCAGACTCCCTACTCAGTGGGAGTACTCTCGCTCTCCCTCTACTGCTCCCCCTGCTTGTGCTCTCCTGTTCTCTCCGTCAATAAATAAATAAAATCTTTAAAAAAAAAAAAAAAAAAGACCTGTCAAGATTAGGGTCCTGCTCTTATGACCTTGTTTCACTGTGATTACCTTCCTAAAGCCCCAATCTTTGAAAAGTCACATTGGACTTTATGATTTCAACATATAAATTTGGGAGGAACACTGAAATTCAGTTCTTAACACCACGTAAAATGGTAATTGTACTTCTCATGAAATTATAAGATTAGGTGAGGTCCTATCTAGAGCTTCTATGCCATTTTTGAACTTAAGTATGTTATATTTTATGGTCACTTTTATTTATCTTTCAGATCAGCATTTTCATGACCCATTTGTCGAACTATGGGAATGACCGCCTAGGGTTATATACCTTTGTGAACTTGGCCAACTTCGTGCAGAGCTGGACCCACCTGAAATTGCAAACTCTGCCTCCAGTACAACTAGCACACAAGTACTTTGAGCTCTTCCCTGAACAAAAAGACCCTCTTTGGCAGGTAATGCTAAACATTCTCTCTGTAAGGAAGGAAAGAAAACACTGCCTAATTTGTATTAGGAGCTCTGTTGGAGGTATTAAAACTGACATTTAACACAAGGTGCTTTTTTATTCAATTGTTTCATTCTCTTTAAGAACCTTTTTTAAATGGATTAAGTGTATTTTTTGTTTTTCTGGGGTGTTGGTTGCTTGGTTGGTTCTGAATTTTTGCTTTGAGAATGTTGTTTTGTTGTTGGTGTCTTCTCGGTGTTAATCGTTTTGACTCCCACTTAGTGTAAGCATTAACTGGCAGTAAAATGATTAGGCACTGGACATCTAGGGAGATAGAAACCAAGAGCAGTCTTAATCTAAGACCCTCTAGGTAAACCCTGATATGTATGTGTAAACACAGTATAAATAAAAAGGGAAAAGCAATTTTTTATATCATGCTTATATAGATTCTGTCTTTACTATGTCTTCACATTTCTTTTAATCTAGCTAATCTTTCACTAGAACCAGATCTATTGGGAAAAGAAAAATTGCCAGTTTTAGGATTGTTTTTACAAATAATTCAATTCATATGGGAGCTACTGAGCCTCAGTATATGAAAATGTAGACTATTTGCTTCTTAGCAGTTATCTAGGAAAATGCTACCTCTCAGTTTCTTGGTTCTTTATGCATTACATTACATTGACCCACACAATCAATAAGCAGGCTACAGGGAGCAAATCACATAGTTCCCTGCTAAGCAGTTGGTAGAGAAGTAGCATCATCAGTACTGAGAAATCACCGTGAAACAGACTTTTTACCATCCTCTCTCTCTCTCTCTACTCAAGACTCTGCGTTTCTCTTTGTTCTGTAGTTCATGTTACATGCTACTCTGTGTCTATACAGTCAGGAATTCATCCATCACATATTTATTGAGCATCTACTATGTGTAAGGCAAGGCTAGTCGCTTTAGAGAATGCAAAGAATAAAACATAGTATTTTCTCTCAAAGTCAGGGAAGGGTTTCCTTGCTATTCTTATTCACTAGTGTATATTTCAAAATGTGCTTTAAAACTGCTACAGTGAGTCATACTTTACTCTGATAATTTATTCAGGAACTGCGCCATTTGTATTTATGTTGAACTACACATTTTAATTCTTTCACCTTTCTAATAAGTTGCTTGACCATCTATATGTCTGGTGTCTGACTTAGATAAATAGATGAAGACATCATTATCATAGTGTATATAATCATACCAAGTAGCTGCTGGATTTCATAAAGGCAAAGTATAAATGGTATTATTCAAAAGTGCTCACGCACTTATAAAATTGATAAATCATTGATAGTAAATCAATTCTTTTCTCAAACATGTTTATTTATGAGATATCTATAATTCATGGTATGGTAATAATAAAAAGTATCCAACTTAACAAAGGTTGCAAACAGCTAACATATAAAAAATGAGTCAATAGTCCCAAGCTCTAATCTTTCTTTTCCTTTAGAGGCAGAAATTTTATTTTAGATGAAGGATTTGTATCTCTTACGGTTGTGTGAGTTTTTGTTTTTTGTTTTTTGTTTTTTTTTTTTTGAGAATTGTATTTATTGGTACCAGTTCAATATGAGTGACACTATTCCTTTTGGTAAGGAATAAATATAATCAAAGATACACCAGCTCTGGGGCACCTGGGTGGCTCAGTTGGTTAAGCATCCAACCCCTGATTTCAGTTCAGGTCATGAACTGAACGGTGTAAGATTGAGCCCTGTGTCAGGCTCTGCGCTGGGCATGAAGCCTGCTTAAGACTCTTTAGCTCCTTCTCCCTCTGCCCTTCCTTTCTCTCTCTCTGTCTCTCTGTCTCTCTCTCTCTCTCTCTCAAAAAAAAAAAAAGATAGAGATACATCAGCTCCAATATGATTTGGTCAATTTGATGATTCTAAATATTGATTGAATTTTTATTAAATATGAAATACTGTGTTAGTTGATTGGGGGTGTAAACGAAAAACAGGAACAGAAAATAGAACTATTTCTTAGAGAACTGTATCATTTTGAAGATATAAGAACATAAATGTATATAAAACATTTGTAAGTGCTAACAATTTTGAATAGTATCATAGAGGTAAATCCCCAGGTAGTTCTTAATAAATTATAGAATTAATCAGAAAAGGCTTCAGGGTTCATGAGTTTTTGTTACTGCTGTTGTTATTTATATGTTTAGCAATTTTAATATATATTATTGAAATAGCTTACTATAAAAGTATTTCAATAACTTCATAAACATTTACTTTAAAAAATCCCATTTTATCAAGTAAATTACATGGTTTCTTTTGATTGAAAAATAAAACTGCAAGAACTTCTCATTAACGTGCCATATAGTCTCAAATATGTTTAAGAAGGAAAACAAGAAATAAAAAGCAGAACAGTTAAGTTCAAGAGGGTATTATTCAGGTATGTGAGATTTTGAGAGCAGTTAACTTATTGAAGCAAGGCTGATAAACTTTGCCAGTCATAAACCAAGTCCATGAGACTGCAAACGGTTAAATAGAGATAAAGTGCATAATAATGTCTGAGTCCCTTTCCCTGGCAGTTATCTCTTCTTTCCATATTCATATTTATAATGACAAACAGAGCAGCTGTAAGCATTATCATCATGTTCTTTAAACAATATGAATTTAATTTAACAAAAAAAAAGCGTATAAGCATAGCCAGCATTAATTAAATGTTTTATAGCCCACTCATCACAGCCCTACAGAGTTAGGATAGATTAGTATTATGTGTCTGTCATTGTATACATTATCAAAATTCAGATACTTTTTTGTGTTTCTAAGCATGCCTTATTTAGTGTATTTCACTTTTAAAAAGTAAATCAACTGTTATTTTTCTCTAGATTTTTAATTCACACTTTTTTATCACTACAAATAAAAATAAACATGAATAATGGTGATCTTCACATCTATTTAGTTTTCTTTGGTTCTTTATGTAAATTTTCATTAGCACCAACTACTATATATGTGAAACTGCTTTGTCACCTAATTAAAAAGTGCAATATAAATATCTATCAATGGATAGCATGGCAAGTTCAACACAGAATGTGCCTGCGTTCTCTTCACTGGAAGCTGATTTTTTCAAAGCTATTAAATGCGAGAATATATGCTGAGGACACACGTGGAACTCTCTTCCTAAAGTTTATCCTACTTGGTGTAGTCCCTAGTGAGTAAGATTCTTTAAAGTATTCTCACGGGTTCCTGTTAATTCATATCCCTTTTTGTTTTGGAAGAATAATCACTATGAAGCATGGAAGAATAGGATTTCCCCTCCCCCCTCTTTTTTAAAATTCTCATTATAGAAACTCAAACCACAACATGGAGGCATTTAGAAGGTCAGATTTTTGCACATTCGCTAATCGATGCTTTTAAGCTCTCAAGCTGTCAGGTTAGCTCAGCCTCAATCTTCACTCAGCCACTCCAGACTCTCACTATCAACAAACATGCCAAACATGATGTGGATTTCTGCTTGCCTGTGTGACCAAGGGAATGCTCAAAGAGCTGCAGTTTCTTTCTCTACATGCCAGTATCCCCAGGATTAAAGAAGTAGGAAAGAAAATCACAGGGTTCTAACCTGAGGAGGTTAGCACCTTTGTTGACTCTAGCTGTGAAATCATCCAACTCCAGCTTAGAAATGATGAGATTTGGACATCAATGACATAAACAAATCCCAAGGTCTAGCACCATACACACTGTAGGTTCTATTATTATAATGTCTGTTAAAGGAATAAATAAATTCTACCACAGAGAATTATAGATTATAAGAGCAGGAGAAGAAGTTAGAGACATCCAGCCCAGCATATTTATTTTAGAGAAGACATAGGTGACACCTTGGGAAGTGAAATATCTTGTTCTAAGTCACTAGGATTATTATGGACAAGTCAGGAGTAAAGCTCACGTTTTCTTATTCCGACGCCAGTGTAGTTCCAGCCACACATCAAGATGGTAGTTTTACATTCAGAAAAATAAATCTACTGCTATCATCAACCCTCTCTGTAGGATGAAATTTCAGGCATACCTTGTTATTTTAGAAGAATCTGGTGATGTATTCAGAGTGAATTTGTTTGACCTACACTTTTGAAGTACCTACATAATAGAAAGGTCTTTGCTTTCATAGAACTTACAAACCATAATAGCTCTTAGTTATGTGAACAAAATGACATTATAAGTTTGTTTTCATATTTATTCCTCTTTTCTACTCTCTACCTTATTTATGACTCTATTATTGCACTTACCATATGGTCTTGCAGACACTTTTGCCTGTCATATACCAGCTCATGCAAACTTTAAGATGTGAGAATATGTTTATTCATGCTTGTAACCTAGAACCTAGCACAGTACCATAGCTACTGTCATTAAAATCTCTTGAATGAGGGCAGCCCCGATGGCCCAGCGGTTTGGCGCCACCTTCAGCTCAGGGTATGATCCTGGAGACCCAGGATCGAGTCCCACGTCAGGCTTCTTGCATGGAGCCTTCTTCTCCCTCTGCCTGTGTCCCTGCCTCTCTCGCTCTCTGTGTCTGTCATGAATAAATAAATAAAATCTTTAAAAAAAATCTCCTGAATGACTAAGTGAAAGCAGAGGTATGTGCACAAAGAAGTCAAAGTGACACACTTGTTTCTTAGAGAACAGTAGGGATCCAAGAGAAGAAGTAGGGATCCAAGGGAAATAACCTCAAAAAGCACATACAAGTCAGTTGGGAAATCTTTGGATACCATCAGAGTAATCTGGATGTGATTGGCAACAAAGAGCAAGTATGTGTAAGTTCTGAAGATGAGTAAAGTAATTTTAAAAAAAGGATTAACCAATAAAGTTTATACCAGAAACCTTTTTTCCAGGACAGGTAAGAACAGGGAGATACTAATATTTGGACAATAATCCAGCCATGAGAGAGGGAAACCCTGAGTAGCTTCATGGTTGGGAAAAAGTGGGACCTTTGAAGAAGTGGTAGTTGTTTGTGAGACACTGAGATAAAAGGAAAACTGATCTGTAAGTAATCACCCCACAGCCAGGAAATAAGAGTTCTATAATTTATTATTTTTTATTTCCATTTATTCATCTTTTAGCCTTTCCAGTGAAATAGCCAGAATAGTTTTTTATCACTTCATAGATGGCAGAGTAGAGGCATTGACATTATCATTATCTTACATATTTTTCCCTAATCACACTTTGAATTAATGTATTTGTTATATTTATCTTCCTAACTCAGGCTAGTATTTAAACATTTCAAGAATACTTCCCAAATATGTAGGTAATTCCTCAAGATTTTATTTTTTAAGATTTTTAAAAATTTATTGAGAGAGAGGCAGGGGAACGTGAACACAGTGGGGAGGAGCAGAGGCAGAGGGAGAAGCAGACTCCCTGCTGAGCAGGAAGCCTGATGTGGGGCTTGATCCCAGGACCCTGGGATCATGACCTGAGCTGAAGGCAGATGCTTAACTGATTGAGCCACCCAGGGGCCCCTAATGTTTTAATATGAAAATGAAGTACTTCCCTATTTGGCTATATAAGACTATCAGACATTCTGACATCCAGAAATGGTGAAATAAGTCACGGATTTTGCGTTTCCTGTCAAATTAGTTGCAAATATGATCTCATCACGTATCAAATTCCCCATACAAATAACTTAGTGAGGTTTAGTAATAGAAAAACTACTTGTAGGGACACCTAGGTGGCTCAGCGGATGACCGTCTGCCTTTGGCTCTGGGTGTGATCCTGGGGTACTGGGATCGACACATCAGGATCCTTTCAGGGAGCCTGCTTCTCCCTCTGCCTGTGTCTCTGCCTCTCTCTCTCTGTATTTCTCATGAATAAATAAAAAAAATTCAAGGAAAAAGAAAAATTACTTGTAGTAGTGCCATAAAATAAATAATAAAATAAAATAAAATGCTATATATACTTTCATCCTTTCTGAATCAAAATCATTATAAAACATAGAGTTTGCAGACCTAATCCAAATATAACAACAAAAAAACCCTGAATCTTCTGTGTTTGTGCCCTATAGATATGTCTGATAACTTATGTTGTACTGGAATACACTATATTAGGCCAACCTATTAATAAGAGTTTTAAAATACACTTTTAACTGAGTTGGCTATCCAGATTCTCTGACAGGATATTCATAAAACCATAAATAATAACACAAGGTACTATATGCAAGAATATGCAGTCATCTGTTTGAATATACTCAGAGTTTCAGAGTAAGCCTCTCATCTCCTAGGGTCAGTTTTACTACAAAAATATTTCATGTGAAACTGCCAATGGTATCAATTTATTTAAATCAACATGGGTATAATGTGGTGACAAGTGCATAGATGTTTAAGGTAAATCAGAGGTCCTTTGTGCTTAAAGCAGCTTTCATGGAGCTGTTACCTCAGACCCGCACAGAACCACAGGTCCTTTTCAACCCATTCCCACCCTCAGAAGTAGGCATTTACGCTTCTCTGTCTTCAGACTACTTTAGAAGGAAAGTTTGGTTAAGAAATCAAACTTATAAGTGTTACAGGAGTTCTGTGGAGAGAGCATTCATTATAAATCAGTGTGCACTCAGAAAAGAAAGGCTTTTCCAAGGAGTTGATGGCTAGCTGGGTTTTACATAGTGTGCGGAGCAGAGTCAAGCTTTGTAAAGATGGTGTGTGTCTCAGAGTTTCTCCATAAGGATTTGCTGATTGAAACACTGAGGATAAACACCCATGGCCTATTAAAATTCCTCATCAGTGTATGTGAATTGTATTAGGCTTAAATGACATTGAGAAACAAAAAATTGAAAGTCACCCACCAGTGTAAAACAGATTGGAAAAGGATTTTGTTTTAAAGACATGTACATGGCAAAACTTGGTAAGCAGGAGAACTTTTGAAACGACACAACAGATAGGAAGCATGAAGTGTAATTTTAAAAGAAAAGCAAATACATCTTTCATAGCATTCTCCTTTAAACAGTGAGGTCAAAACAGCAGAAGGCAAGCAGAGAGGAAATGAAGAGGAAACCAATAACCTCTGAAACTTTTGTAATTAACAAAATAATCCTATCATGACCACTGGGCATTTTTAAGGTCCGCTATTAAAGTCTAGATATGTCCAAGTTATCTGGAATAGGCACATGAGAGGGGATAATCAATCTAATTGATAATTCCATGGTGTCCTTGTCAGTGAAGGATGTGGAGAAGCAATGAGCAAAGCAGATTTTAAGTAGAGAAAAGGCAATATCATTGGAATAACTAGATCTAGGGAGAACAAAAACTATTTTTGTGTATTCTATACAAATATGAACCTCACTGTGATTTTTTAAATATGTATTTTAGCAAGATTATGAATTTGAAAATTTTACTTAATTGGAAAGGAAGAATCTGGGTTTTCATCAGAATTTACTCCCCTTTCTAAGACTGGTCCATCACCTCAGGGAATCTTCTCTCCACCTATCTTTTGTCTACTTAAAAGTAAATCGGCCTCACCTCATCATACATTCTCTGTACAAAACCACCTACATTCCCTTTACCTGGGTTACAGCTGAGTTACATGCATTTTTACCAGACAGGCAGTGTAACTCTAAAATGCCTAAAGCAATTTTAACTGAAGGGTTTTTTTTTTTTTAAGTTTCAATATATCTCTACTGCTAAATACTTAAAACAGTAAATTATTGTTTATGGCAGTTTCAGATATTCAGGGAACAATCAAATTAGAAAATGAAAAAGAGTATAATTGCTTTATAATTTTCTGACTTTTGAAATTAAAATAATAGCAATGGAACCAAGTATGAAAGTGCAAAAAGATGCTTTGCTTTTTCTTGGGAAGACCCTTTGACCCTCATAATCACTGTCAAACCCTCTTTCTCTAAATCTCTCTCTCTCTCTCTCTCTCTCTGTCACACACACACACACACACACATACACACACACACACACACACATGTGCACGCAATATTTAGATGCAGAGACAACCCCAGCTTTGGATTCCAAATTTGAAACTGACTTGCTGTGTGACCTTCTGCAAGGCCTAAATAAAACACCTTGCATCTCAGCCCCCTCAGGTGTAAAGAAGGGATAATGATATCTATCTTGCCAGGTTGCTTTGAGGATTAGAAATAATCTATGCCAAGCAAGTGCCTGGAATATAGAAAGTGATCAATAAAGGTTAGATATTAAGTTAACTGTTATTCAAATAATTCAGATGATAGAAATAAAGTCAGAGTAGGACAAATCTAAATAAACATTTTCAGAGTATAAAATAGGTAATGCAAACATCCTGTTAATAAAGTTATGATTAACAGACACAAGGGGAAACATGCAGTAAAAGAGGTGAAAGAAATGAAAATGGGCATCTGGAAGGTCTTAAAATAGCATAACATAGAAGGAATGCAGTTATAAAGACAGGCAATCTGCCTAGATTGAGGTATACAAATGCCACCAACTGTAAAATACGAACAGGAAAAACGGTAGTGTAAATTGAATTGTTAGTAGTAAAAGCATTTCGAACAGCAAGTGTTGTAACAGCATCCAGGTTATTTTGTTTGATAGTTTACTTCTATCAGTATAATTTCTGGGGAAAGCACAACAAGAAATAACTAGTGTCTTTATCTACCAAAAAATGGCATCTTTACCCATGTTCTGTATGTTAAAGAAAACTCTTATTTTGTCTTATTTTGAATTTGCCCATTTCTGTGAATGTTTTATTTCACTGGTTTTGCATGCAGAAATCTGAATGGCAAAGACATGTGTACTACGATAAAGAAAATAAGTGGCCTAGTTGAACACAGAGAACCAGAAAGATCTCACAAGAGACCCTTTGAGCAGTGGCAGTGAATAATTGATCAGTTTGTTCATCTACCTTTGCTAAGCATAAAGTAACCATTTGAGCAAATGAATTGAGCATTTAATCTGAGATTTGTTCTTCATTGGGTTATGTGTGGGGAAACTTGATAAGTGTAGGTCATGGGAACCCTAATCCAATTGTTTAATATATAAAATACAGTTGAAAACTAAAGTTCTTTACAAAGGAAGCAGTTAAATAATAGAATAATGTTTAAGATATAAAATGATGACTTAAGGAAATAGCAAAAACTAGCTTCTGAGGCCCCCATGAAAAACATCATTGGAGATTGCAGGCATGTTATTTTTGTGGGAATTTTGGAAGTATAATGTCTGCACAGTTCCTATCATGTTAGTTTTCAAACATATATCAGAATCTGTCTATGCCTATTACGAAAGATTTACTGTGCCTGTCTCAAGTCATTCAACCTGTATTTATCAAGCACCTGTTATGTATTATATTTAACAGAGCTCTTCAAAGCACTTATATTCTGCTTGATACAGAATTATTATAAATATAAATGCATTTTATATGTAACATAAAATTACTGTAAACACATACTTGAATAGAATAACTTCAGGTACTGAAATACAATGAAAAAAAAAATAACCAGAAGCTATCATAGAAAGACAGGAGTGGGAGGAAGTGCTTTGATCTGGTCATCAGGGAAGGCCTCTTGCATAGGGTGATATTTCAGTTCAGACCTGAGTGATGACAAGTGCTAAAACAATAAATTGGATGAATGCAGGAGCCAGACAGGAAGCATACTCAAAAATAAATTGAGTTGGGATTACATAGGGGTCTTTGGGTCTGGTAGGACAATCTATATTCTCAAGTTTGCCTAAAGAAACTCTAAGCTATTTCCCTATCAAGTAAGTCATACAATCCAGGAATCCAGTCACCAAACTGAATTTGTCCTGAGAAGGTGTAGCCATCTTAGGGTCTAGGGTTCTGACAGTAGACCAGGAAGTCTGCTCTCAGGATGGATATCTATAATAAACCAGTCCATCAGCAACAGTATCTTCTTTCTGTTTCTTCAACTGACTAATCTGGACAAAGAAAAAAAAGGGGGGAGTCGCTAACATGGGATCACATAATAACACTCTCTTTTACAGAGAACAATTTAATTACTTAAAATATATTAACTCCCTTAATATCCTCAATAATCATGTGAGGTAGAAGCCATCAATCATTATTTTCTTGATAAGGAAACTAGGGCCCAGAGAATTTAGGAAAATTCTGTAAGACACAGAGCTCCTGAGCTCACACTCTTAACAACTCCTGAGCTCACATTCCCTCCTGAGCTCACAGTCTTAACAACTGGGCTATGCTAGCCCTCTAAAATAAATAGGGAAGGTTATTAGGACATATTAGCTTACAGTAGACTAATAATTTGTGAGATTTTTATTATGGATTGGTAAAAAGAAATAAGAGCATTCCACAGAAAAATAAATTGTTTAAATAAACTTCAAAGAATCAGGTGCAGACATGAGTATATCTATAAAAGTGAATACAGTGTAGTTGAAACATTAAGTTGGTTTGGGCAATTATATTTTTCTTTTTAATTGAAGTATAGTCGTCACAGTGTTACATTAATTTCAAGTATACAACATAGTGATTCCACAAGTCTGTGCATTATGTTAAGCTCACCACAAGGTTAGCTACTATCATCCTACACTATTACCATACCATGCTGTGCCTTTTATTCCTGTGACTTATTCATTCCATAACTGCAAGCCTATACTTCTCACTCACTCCCTTTCACCGATTTTTTCCCACTATGCCAGCAGGCAAGCATCTATTCATTCTTTTTATTTATGGGTCTGCTTCTGCTTTTTTGTTGTTCATTTTATTTTTTAGATTCCACTTATAAGCAAAATCATATGGTATTTGTCTTTCTCTGATTTACTTCACTTAGCATAATACCCTCTAGATGTAGCCATGTTGTCACAAATGTCAAAACCTCATTATTTTTATGACTTGGTAATATTCCATTGTATGTACATGCCACATATTCTCTATACATTCATTCATCAATGGACGCTTAGGTTACTTCCATATTTTGACTACTGTAAATAATGATGCAGTAACCATAGAAGTGCATATATCTTTTCAAATTAGTGTTTTTGTTTTCTTTGGGTAAATACCCGGTAGTGGAGTTATTGGATCATACAGTATTTCTATTCTTACTTTTTTGAGGACACTCTATACTGTTCTCCACAGTGACTGTACCAATGTAATTACATTCCTGCCAACAGTGCCCGAGGGTTCCTTTTTCTCCACGTCATCACCAACATTTGTTATTTCTTGTTTTGGATTTCAGCAGTTCTGACAGGTGTAAGGTGATAGCTCATTATCACTTGATTTGCATTTCCCTGATAATGAGTGATGTTGAACACCTTTCCAGGTGTCTGTCTATTGGCCACCTGTATGTCTTCTTTGAAAAAGTGTCTGTTTAGGCCCTCTGCTCATTTTTTAATCAGATTTTTTTGCTGTTGAGTTGTATAAATTCTTTATATATTTTTAATATAAACATATTATCATAATTTCATTTGCATATATCTTCTCCCATTCAGTAGATTGTCTTTTCATTTTGTTGATAGGTTTCTTTGCTATGCAAAGACTTTTTAGTTTGGTATTGTCAGAATAATTTATTTTTGCTTTTGTTCCCCTTGCCTGAGGAGACATATCTAGACAAATGTTGCTAAGGCCAAAGAGATTACTGCCTGTTTTCTTCTAGAAATTGTATGGTTCCAGGACTCACATTTAGGTTCTTAATCCATTTTGAGTTTATTTTTATGTATGGTGTTAACAACATGTTAATTCAGAGCATTGCTACTCAAAGTGTGGTCCGTAAACAAATGGGCTTAAACTGTTTGTTGCTGATTTTCCATGAGATAGGAAATTTGTGCCAACATGTAAATCAACTATATCACTGAGCACACTGGCTGCTTCAGCTGGAATTTTGTTTTTTACTTATAGCAGGATGTTCTTATTGAAGTAAGCAGTTCAATAATTCACATTCTGACACAAGTTCCTTACCTTCTTGTAGAAAAGTCCTTTGAAACACGTTGACTTAGTGAACGGGCAAGATTACTATAATGATGACATTCCAAACAGTAAATTGACTGCATAAAATAGATATGTATTACTCACTTATACAACTGTCTAAAAGTGGGCAGGCCACTTAGGAGAGTTAAGACAGCTCTATTCCACATGGTCATCCAGTGCCCCAGGTCAGCAGTTATTCAACATCTCCAAGTCCAAGGCACATGCTATAATTGTAGCCATTTTACAGCTGATAGTTGGTAAGAAAGGGGAAATCTAGGGATAGTGGTTTTATCTTTACGTAGATACTTTATATCATTTTGCCTTTTTTTTCCTTTGGACTGAAATGATTCATATGAGGAAAGCTTGATTCAAAAGTGAATGTGAAACATAGTCTCTAGCTGGAAATTTACAAACTGTGCAAAATAGGGAATGTTTTATAGCTGAAGGACTAAATAGTTTACCCCTCTCTGCCACAGTGAAAATTATGATTAGAGAACTAAACTGAAGCTAGACTATTGAGGATTTGAGATTTAACACTAAATAAAATAATGGCAGAAAATAAAGACACTGGTAAAAATAAAATAAAAATTCAGTTATTATGCAAGAAAAAATGTGAAGTTTATTTACTTGTAATTAACTCCTTTTATCACAGTTTCTACAGATGAATTCATAGAAAAACCCAAGATCTATAGCCTAACTTTTCCAAAATGAATTCTCATATAACACAGTTGTCTTTATATGATATTGGTCTTTTTATATTACACTCCACTCTTGTTCCAATGGAAGATGGGGATGGAAAATGCATTAGGATCAAGTCTGAGATAAGAAATTTTGCCAAATGATTTATTGAAGAGATGCTTTCAGGAAAAACCTACAAGGGAAAAGGTGAAACAGGAAAGAGAAGAGGAAACAGCCCATGTGGGCAGAGGAGGAAAATCCATACTCTGAATATGTGTGAGCAGAGGTTAGGATGAATCACTGCCTTTTTCAAAATGGAAATGTCCAATATAATCAATTTTCCACTAAGTGGTAGGATAGTGCTATTTCTGGGATTTAGAACTGGTCTGTTACTGACAAGTCAGATATTCAACAGTGGCTGTAACCAGAGCAGACTTAGGGGAAGGAGGCCCATGAACGGCATCCATCTTTCTATTGTGGCTTCTCCATTCATGAATCCATTACTTCAGCAATGGGTTAGCCAAGGATAGAGGTTAGGTGATAAGTGGGAATTTGGGGAACTGGCTGAGTCATTCTGTCCACTTGGTTGTTTAGCCTTTCTACAGTGAATACTCTCTGGTGTACATTAATGTGCAGTATAAGTTCGTCACACTTTTTGGTCACTGTCATGGGTCCATCCACTTTTCTTTTCCCTAGAATTATTAGCCCTTATATTCCCAACCGGCTCCTTTAAGTCCCTTGCAAATCATGTCACCACTGTCTGTTATAATCTTATGTTGCCCTACTAGTCTACCCATAAAAAAAGGAGATGACCAGGAGCATTGCCCAGAACTCTGTTAACAGGAAGTTTTCCCTTAACCACTGGTTTTTAGGAACCTCTCTTAATGGGGCTGCGGTGCAACAGCAGTCCACTTTAGCCCCCTGCCAACATATGAACCAACCTATCCACAAATCAAGCTTGAGTTTCTCCTCTCTTCATCAGCAGAATATAAGGGGCCTTCTGTGAAACTATAGGAATGAGCTGATATAGAGGTATTATGTCACCTAACAGTAATAGGTGACATAAGGGTCTGGGCCACTCATTTGTAAAGCCTACTTGTAGCCTTTGGATCAACTTGAGATCAATCCCAGACACACCACTCCCATCTTAAAATGAATTGCTACTGGGTACAAACGAATTTAGGATTTGGTGGATCTGCCAATACTCAGCTTATGATGGCCAGTTATGGCCACACAATTAATTTGAAAATTCATGGCAAACACTATCTCTTCTAGAGCTCAGTAGACTACCAGGAGTAGATACCAGTTTGAATGATCTGCTGCAGGTGGCACACCTTACTGGAGAACCTTAGGGGTGTACATTATGATTCTCCTCTGGGGCTTGACCAAAACTCTATTTGGCATCCTTTTATACCATAGATGCCATAGTGCCATAGATCTGCCCAGTTGTATGATCCAAGTGGAAGGGCTGCTTGTACCTCGGTCTTAACTCTTGCAGGACTCTTTCTTGTTCTGGGTTGCACTCAAAACTAGCAATTTTCTGCATCATCCTGTCAATGACACAGAGCAGTATTCCTTAGTGCAATAAAATGCTGCTTCCCAAACCCAAAGAGGCCTATCAAGTCATATTCTTCTTTCTTAGTAGTAGGAGTCACAAAGAACAAAAACAGACTTTTACTTTGGTGGGGAGGTCTCATCATGCTCCAGAACCCTGGATCTTGAAAAACCACCAAAGGTGGTAGGTCTAGTAGATCCCTGAAGCTTTACTGGCTTTTCTTCCACCCTCTGGAGTGCATATGTCTTCCTAAGGCAGCCAGAATACTTGACACTTGTTACCTACCAGGTACAATTAACACCATGTCATTAGTACAGTAGACTAATGTTAAGTGCTGTGGAATGTCAAGATGATCTAGGCCCTTTCAATCTATATAATGACACCGAGGACAAGCAGCTTTGAAAATTATCTTTGAGAAAAATATTAAAATATTATTTTGAGAAAAAATATATTTAAATAATATTTTTCTCTTCCTTTAGTGCTTTGTGTCATCTTTAAAAAAAAAGCTTAAAAGCAAGAAGGGAGGAGACTAAACAAATTAAGTAATGAGAATTCAAATGAACTAGAGGGTTTAATTTGTCATTCTTTAATTGAACTTTGGGAGTTCAACTGTGGTAAGCATTTCTTGATGGACCTCCTATTTTTAATTAGAAAAATTTATACTCTGGGGATCCCTGGGTGGCTCAGTGGTTTAACGCCTGCCTTTGGCCCAGGGCGTGATCCTGGAGTCCCGGGATCGAGTCCCACATCAGGGTCCCTGCATGGAGGCTGCTTCTCCCTCTGCCTGTGTTCTCTGCTTCTCTCTCTCTCTCTCTCTGTATCTCTCATGAATAAATGAATGAAATCTTTAAAAAGAAAAAAAAAAGAAAAATGTATACTCTGTGCTGGAATGCAATGTTGAGAAGTCTATGATTTTACAGCACTTGTATTTGGCAAAATGGTCAAAAGTGTCATAATTAAAGGCAATTTATCTGACAAGTTTTAACTTGAAAAATATTCATCAAAGAAAGATACTCCAAATGGAAAATAACTGTGGAATATTTGGTCTCTAATATTTGAACATATCAATATGGAAAAAAGCTACAATTGGAAATAACAGAAACAAATTTCCTTCACAGAATTTACTCTTGCTTACTTCAACTCTATAAAGAAAATATTTCCCCCATTAAAAATTTAGGGGTCTATAGAGGAGAGTCGATTGAAAGTATCAACATTTTCAAATTTATTAATCATGAATGGAACTTTGAAAAAGATTGCAAGCAATTTTATGGAAAAGCAAAACATAATAGGATCACACTGAAAACAATCATTCTTTAGTGGAACTTTTCTGACATGGTATTAGAAAAAGATGTGGTTAAAGAAACTGATTAAAGTACATAAATATGAACCATAAATAATTAGTCATGTCATTTTTAATACTTAGATAACAAATATATAATTATAATTATTTTAATGCCTAACATGATTTTAGACAGAATTTAATTTGTGAAAATTATTTTAATATATTATTTAGTTTAACTATAATAAAACCGCTATTTGTCAGTCAATAAGTATTTTTTAAAATGTATTATTTTCATTTAATGGCTCTTTTAATTCTCAAAAGTGTCATGATTTAGATAATAAACGTGGGTCAGTAAAATGAAATGGAAGAAGAATGGAATAGGAGAAGGTTAAGATGGAGATTAAATTGGACCTATGGATATGTTGGGCCTGGCATTTCCTCACCACCATCTATATAGCTATCATACAAATGCAATTTAAAATATTGGTTAAGAGCTCAGGAGGGAGATATAGCCTAGAAATGTTGATCTACATGGCATCAGCTTAGAGGGTACGGCCAAACATTAGGATTTGTTAGAATAGCACATAGTATGTGAAAAGAAAAGGAAAAGTTGGCCAAGTCTTGAGTTCAAAAATGGGCCTCTAGCCTCTAGGGAAAAGAAATAGGAAAGATTAGGGGAGAGCTCAGATACCTGAGAAACTATGGTCAAATGAGATTAAGACAAGTAAAGGCTCCAATATACAGATATTTAACATAAATCCAGAGATGGAATGGAATCTCAGCAGTTAGAACCTAGCCAAGTTTCAGAAAAGGATGACAACAGATCAACTTAATGCTGAGCTCTAGCTTTGGAGCTAGGAAAGGAAGGAGGGTGCCATTGGAGGTAGGAAAGGAAAGGAAGCTGCCAATTTATAAGGAAACGGGAAATCAGAGAACCAGAACCAAAGCAGAGTCTAACTCCTAGTTCTAGGGGATCAGGCAAGGATTTGATCCTGTCAGAACACAACCAGAAGTTCATTACCCAGTAACATTGATTATTCTTCTTGCAGAATCCATGTGATGATAAACGGCACAAAGATATTTGGTCCAGAGAGAAAACTTGTGACCACTTGCCAAAATTCCTGGTCATCGGGCCGCAAAAAACAGGTCGGAATACCCAGTGGTGCTGTCTATATACTTTTTTATTTACTTTTTGTCATGTAACATATTGTCATATATTCTAATTGGATTAGGTCTTGTTTTGTGAAATATCTAGACATCTGTCCAAGTTCATTATTTGAATTGTTTTTCATCCCTGTGGATCTTTATGCTGTGATCCTCAAAGGGATCCTAATGCTGCCTATTAATTAGACTTAAGGACTAAATTTTTAACTATATATTTTAAAACTGTTCAACAGATGTCAAATTTTTGACAACTTTGTGATAATGTATCACAGTTCCAGTATCTGATTTTTAACCCCTACTATTTTGTAACTTTGCCTAATTATCTCCAAAATTAAGTCATAAAGCAAGCAATTGGCCTGATTTAAACTTTTCTACACAGTATATCAGCCTTGAATTGATTTTTTTCAGAGCCAGTGTCATTATTACTTTCAAATATTCTATGTGTGTGATTTTAAAAAAAAATAATTATTAAGTATAAAAATGGTTTGGACTTATTATCTGATATACCTGTGGTTCATCAGGCATTTTTCCCTTAGTATTTTCTCATATGCTGAAGGACAAGTGTATAAGACTGCAGTAAAAGAGAGTGAAAGTATTTCACCAATGAGATGACACTTTCAATTAGAATATTTTATACTTTCTTCAGCATGTGACAGTTTTATACACTTTGCTCATGTCCTGATTAATTAAAGTTTTTATTGAGTCGCTGTATTTTGAATTCACTACTTTGACTAGAAGCATTTTCATCAGTGAGTGCAGAAACCATAACACAAAACCAACAGTCACTATAAATAAGCACAGCCCAGATGAAGATATTTGTAATACAAGCAAGTAGATCATTTTAAAGGTTATGGGCAAAATTTCCAGACTATTAGATATTGGTTGTTGAAATCTTTTCTCCCACCAGTAATATAAATTGTATTACAACAGTAAGTTACACATGTGCAGGGAGGGGAAAAAATCAGCACATATTTTCAGATCTATCACTTGTGGTGTTGTTGTTTAAAATGTACATTAATTTTCTACCAACCCCCTTATAGCAGTGCTAACTCTGGAAAGATTGCTAAAGAAACAAAACATTCTCGTGTTGTAAAATTATGCTAAAAATTTAAATTAAAGACATCTTTTATCATTTGTCACTGCATATTATTATTTCTTACTTCTGCTAGAAAGCTACAGGTTAGTAAGTGTAAATCTAGCTTTCCTCTTTGCTGTTGTATTTATAAAGACTATAATTACACCTTTAGATTTTAATATTTGACCTACCAGTATGGAAATAACAGTTTTCAGCTGCTTTTGAGGCACTCCCAAGGCAAACAAACAAAGTTAAAATAAAGGAATTGGATGATAATAATATTTTATATACTGTGAAAAATGCTATTCTAATATAAAAATGGCTGTGATAATTTTTAAAATCTGTCCAGTCATAGAAGTCTAAAGTCTTCTTTTGTTCTCTTTATTGCTTTAGTTGGCAAAATTCCCACTGCTGTGAGAGCTGTAAATTTCCTGGACACAGCTATTGCTAAGAATCTGATCTTCAATGCAAAATTGTCTTTAAGCAACTTAAACATAGCCTACATGCCCCTTGTAATAAACATGAGGTATAAAAGTAGCCCTCAAACCCCTATTCCCTATTTTCTCAATTGTTGTGAAGTGAGAATAAAAGGAAGTGATGTCCCACTTCTCTGTTGTTGAACCTTGGAAGGAATTTCTGTCCACTGACAGTGGGGCAGTGAATGAGGACAGACAGAGAACAGAGTAGGCCTGGGCTTATGGCACTCAAAGATTAAACCTTAGCCCTGGACAGATGAGCATTCTTCATGAATCCAGATCAAATTTTGATATTACCAGGCTAGGAGGGGATTTCCAAAAGAGTTGAGTTTAACACAATAATCCTTTTGAAAAATAATATTTTATTTATTAGGGTGTCTGGGTGGCTCAGGTGGTTAAGCTTTTGCCTTCAGCTCAGATCGTGATCCCAGGGTCCTGAGATCGAGCCCCATGTCAGGCTCCCTGCTCAGTGGAGAGTCTGCTTCTCCCTCTCCCATTGCTCCTTCCCTGCTAGTTCTCTTTCTCCCTCTCTGTTAAATAAATAAATAATATTTAAAAAAATATTTTATGTATGTATTTGAGAGAGAGAGAGGGCACACTAGCAGGGAGAGGAAGAAGCAGACACTTTGCTGAGAAGGAGCTTGACATGGGGCTCCATCCAGGATCCCAGATCAGTACTTCAACTGAAGGCAGACGCTTAACCTACTGAGCCACCCAGGCACCCCTAGTACAGTAATTCTAAAAGCAAAACTCATTGGCTTTACCTCTTCAAGTAAATCAGTGTCCCCATTGTCAGTATTATTTTCTCATGACCTGGTTGTTTTACTCTGATAAAACTAAAAACAAAATTCATTGGTATAAAATAGAATGAATGCAGTTTCTCTGAGAGTATTGCTAGGCATGAGGTCTGTTTTACTTCTTCCACAGAATATTTATATCAAAGACAGTGGATAAAAATGAATGTCAGTAAGAGATGAAACACAGGTGATAATAAAATGAATATACATTTTGGGACAGTAAGCCCAGGTTCTATGACTGGTTATATGAATATCAAGCCACATACCTACTGTCCCCAGTTGAAAAGACTTTCTCCTTTCTTCCTGTCAGATGTCTCCTTGATGTCCCTCCTGCTCCTGGTGGCATGAAGGTGTTGTGGCTCAGAACATTAAGGCTTTGACTTTATGTAACCCAGGGGAGATGTGATACAATTCTGTGATCCTCAGGGTGATTAAATATTTGTCCATGTTACTAAATGAGCTTATAATGAATTTACTTTCTGATATTCAGCAATAATTCAAAAATATCCCTTTATTTGTACCCTGGATCCATCCAGTCTCAACATTGCAGGGATATTAAATTATCAATATTCTCAGCTCTCTAGTGTGTCTCAAATTCTCTCTCTCTCATGCATGTGCACACATGCACACACACAGGCACTTCAACAACTAAACATTTTTATGTAGGTCCCAGCCTGAAAGGTATATAGAAAGAATCCTTTTGAATTCGCTATTCCCTTCCAGATACTATTCTGTAACACTCTAATTTATTTATTCTCCCTGGAACATTTTTGTTCCACCTCTCATAGTTTCTCCTTTTTGAACTGCTGTTATTTTCAGGAGTATTTCTGATCAGTTCTTGAGGACTCCATTGCCCCTCATAATTTTATCTCTTTTTCAATGTGTTTGAGATAGTTGTGTCTTGTTCTTTGGGCCTCTAATTCAGTTCCTAACCAGTTCTGACTCCTTTAATTTTTAAATTGAGTTTATATGATTTGATTCCATTTTTGTTAATTTTTAAGTTGTTTTGGGGCACTCGGGGGGATCAGCCTCCTAAGCATCTGACTCTTGGTTTCGGCTCAGGTCATGATCTCAGGATCCCAAGATGGAGCCTTGGGTGAACTCTGCATTCATTTGGAAGTCTGCTTGAGATTCTCTCTCTCCCTCTTCTTCTGCCCCCACCCCTATGCTCACTCATGCCCCCTCTCCTTCTAAAATAAGTAAATAGATCTAAAAAATAAAAATCATTAAAAATTATTTTTAATTAGTAATTAAATTTTTAAGAGCATTTATTATTTTTACCCTCCCATTTCACTGGGGGCAACTGATTCTGTATTCCTTAACTTTCTTCCATCCAAGGTGGTTGGTCCCCTTGGATCTGTCATCACTTTTCTTTAACTAGTCATGTCCCTGTTCAGGCGTGGTGGTGATGCAAAACTGTGAGGATCTAAGCAGGTGGCCATGTCATTAATTCTTAAGCACACTACCCTTTGCTCCTGCGAGCTTAAGATAAGTTAAAATAAAATGCCAATTCTCTCGTGATCTGCTCAGCTTTCAGATCCCCAGCTGCCATTGTTATGGTTCTGCCAACACACCTGTGTAGCTCATTTCCAACTCTGCTACGGCTGGGAAATCCAACAACTCCTCTTGGGTCCAACATGTTACAAAAGAGATAATCTTTTCAAGAAGGAAACTGATTTATGAGAACTATGAAAACCCATTCACTTCATGATTCTTTCCACTGTGGTCCCCAGTCTCTGGCCCAACTCAAATGGAAACAAGGGTCAGAGATTGCATCTGCGCCTTCGGTGACATGTGGGTTCTATCAACCAGTCAGTTCAGACTACTGCCTCAGTTATCAGATCAGATTGCCCCCATTTTGCCAGAGTAGGACATTCAAGAGCCCATTTTTCCAGATTCTTGCCCTCCTCTTTCAACCTTACTGGGAACACTTATACTTTTAAGGGACAGACTGAGAAAACACTTCTTCTTGGAAGCTTTCACTGACTTCACAGGTCTAAGTCACCCATTTTCTCATGCATTAGAAAAGCAATCTGGTCTTCTCTCAACATGGAAACTCTCACTATGTTGCCATTACCTGCTTACTTGACCTAAGTCCACACGTACACTTTAAGTTGATCAAGGCCAGCAAATGAGTTTTTTCTTATCAAGAGTTATCACCAGGGACTTAGAGTAACACCAGTCAGCATGTGTTGAGTAGTTTGATTTAATTTAATTGATTTGAAATAACATTAATTGAGATCCACCAGGTTCAGATATTGTGCTGGATGCCCTTGATGCTTTATCCACTCACCAGACTTAAAGAGGGAAATTGAGCCACCAATTTCTGATGTTCTCTCCCAGCTTAAAGCACAGTATCATCTGCTTCAGATGCCCAATTTTGTCATATCTATGTATAACTGCCTATGTGTTTTTTGCATTTATTTGTTTGTCATAAAATTCCTGTGGTATCTTATTTCATATTTTTTCTTCAAATAAACTTCTTTTTACTTCAAATAAAATAATTTAAAGCAGAAACTTCATATAATCCTATAAATAGAAGAACAGTTATTGGTTATCAAACAGAAAAAAATGTAAAAAAAAATACACTGAAGACAAAAATAGTTGTATCTTCAGTCTGCTTAACTTGGCCTATGTACTAATATTAAATCAGATGTTTAGGTAAATAGAATCATGAAGACTAATAAAAGAATACTTAGATTCTTGCACATAAAAACTGCCTAACTGATTTTAAGGAAATCATTTTTTAAAGCTTTTATTTGTTTGATAGAGAGAATGAGAGCATAAACAGGGAAAGAGGAGGAGGAGCAGAGGGAGAGTGAGAAACAGACTCCCACTGAGTAAGTAGCCCAACACAAGTTCAATCCTAGGAACCCAAGATCATGACCTGAGCCATCCAGGTGCCCCTTAAGGAAACTATTTTAATACCAGAAGAAAATTGGTCTTCTGAATATTACTTTTTGAGCAAAAATTTTGCGAAAATAGTATTTGTCTCTTCTTTTGTTGCCATATATTAACCCTTTGCCTCCTTTTTTTGTTATAGGAACTACTGCACTTTATTTATTTCTTCTTATGCACCCTTCCATTATCAGCAATCTTCCCAGCCCCAAAACATTTGAAGAAGTTCAATTCTTTAATGGCAACAACTACCACAAGGGAATTGATTGGTAAGGAAAATAACAAAATATAAAGACCATTATTAACACATGCTCAATCACAGCAGAGCAATTATAGATGTATGCATGGCATCTACATAATTACAGCATAAATTTGTTATGCTCAATTCTACAATAGTGAATTAGAAATTAATTTATAACAACGATATGTTTAATCAGTGTTGCCTATAATTTGATTTGGACAGTGCAATAATGATAATATTTTCCTGGTAAATTAATATGATTGAATAAAGAAGATTATGGAATATTTTGTCAGAATTATTCATAAGGATATTTAAAATTATACTTAGGCATATTATTATTTTACTGTGCTTAGAATTTTTTTAACTACATAATTTGTCTTCACAAATGATGCTTGAGGAAACAAATAAGTTGTTTTACTTTATGCTCTGTGACATGTGTCTTCATTAACCACATAGACTATAAAATGTTCTATTATAATATAAGCTGATATTTGTCATGTAGATAATAACATAGCATTTCCAAAACCATATTAATGCTAGCCACACACATGCATAAAAGGAATATTACTTTGCATTTAATAAATTATGAAAAATTTAAAAATCACAATATTTTCCTTGAACTAAAATAGCATAAATCTGATATTAGAACTGATCTTTACTCTGGAGCTTTTTTTCTAGCTATATTCCAATTTTCTAAGAAAATATCACTCTGAGTCCAATTTCCAGTTATATAAGGCAAATCTCCTCTAAGGAAAATTCTCCTAAATGCATGCCTCTGTGGTGTGTAACTTTACGTCAACACCACATATGAACCTGTTCTCAAAAGAGGCCTGTTCTGTTTAAACTCAGCTGGGTTTAGAGTAAGGGAAGGTCAATTCCAGTGAGCATATCTGGCTTCCTATCATGTATAAGATGCACCCACTCTGCACCTAGGATATTACTATTCTACCTTACTTTAAAAAGACCAAATGAATTTTGGAAGTGAATGCAAGTTACTAAAAGCAGAACAGCAATTTTCTCTTATCTGTGAGCTCAAATGGAACACAAATTGTTAAGCAGGAATATAGATGAGACTTTCACCACTTCACATTTGGGAAACATAATAACAAATGTCAAAGAGGAAAATAAGTGTCTTATATGAATTCTTAATTGCTCTCATTATTTATTTCTAGAACATTTGAGGGTTAGAGAAGTGATGAGCTGTAAGGAGGATTACACACATAATTAAAGCCTTGCACTGAGTTAACCTCTGAACATATTGATTCCATAATCTACACACAGAGGAATGTTCTGACAGCATATGGAGGAGTGAACCTACCGAGGCACCACAGGATCAACTGGCAGGAAACATCTTCTTAATTACTCTAGATAGACTATAATGTGTTCACATTGCTGCACATACTACAAATTATGCAGAAGTTAAAAAGGAGGGGAACAGCTATGCCCTACTCTGTTTAGGATCTTAGAGCTATTCTGACTTACACATCTTCCTCTCTTGGCACTTTCATCTCAAATTAAAAATTTTGCGTTCAAGTTTGCAAACATGAATTTACTATTTTTAAATATTTACTAGGCAATACTGTGCCATTTGCTTTTTGCCAAGGGTAAACTGATTTTTTCTGGATTTGGCTTTTGATAGCAGAGAACATCAGCCCAAATCTAAAGGATTTTCCCTCTGTTCTTAACAATCCACCTATTTCATCTCACTCTTTCCCATGCCCTAAATAATTGATTAGAAGAACTGTGCTTCAGGTCATTTTCATGGTCAAAGTGCATAGAATAGCCATGATTTCAACTATTATAACACTAATAATCAGAAATCAATATAAATGAATGTTAAAATGTTCAATTATTTCATATCCATAGCATGTTAGAGAAAAACTTAGATCTCGGATTATTTTTCTCTGCCTTCAGGTATATGGACTTTTTTCCTACTCCACCCAACATTACAAGTGACTTTCTCTTTGAAAAGAGTGCTAATTACTTCCATTCAGAAGAAGCTCCCAAGCGAGCTGCATCTCTGGTCCCCAAAGCCAAGATCATCACCATCCTCATCGAC
Source organism: Nyctereutes procyonoides (assembly GCF_905146905.1). NCBI lineage: Eukaryota > Metazoa > Chordata > Mammalia > Carnivora > Canidae > Nyctereutes > Nyctereutes procyonoides. Next base: position 4,106,866 of record NW_026575130.1, read on the forward strand.
CCCTCAGACAGGGCATACTCTTGGTACCAGGTATGAAGCAGTAAAAAATACTATTAAAAACATTTGTCCATAGCTTAAATGTAAGCAATGGTGAATATCAAAATAAAGTCTAGATGTCCAGATGTATTCAAGTCAAATGTTAAAGAGCTAAACCAAGAGAGAGAGAGAGAGAGAGAGAGAGAGAGAGAGAGAATAGAAATTATAAGAAATAAAGCTGAATATTTGATTCATGGGAATCTGGGCAAAGATTTTCAAGCATAAATAGAAAACATACATAAAGGATTAATAGATTGACTAAATAGTATAAACATGTTAAATATTAGTCTATCACAATTAACAAAATAAAAGTCCATATCTAAGCAGAGCATCTTTATTAATACATGGTAAATGGTTTATTACACTTAATTTGTTTTAAAAAAATTCTGTAAATTGGTAAAAATAAAAATATAATAACTCAGAAAAATGAGCAAATAAACAGAACGCATAAATAGACATTTCACATATACAAACACACAAATATAACTGCTCAACAATTTATATGAAAAATGATCAATCCAACTAGGGGAGCAACAAAATATAAATCAGAATGATACTCTTTTTGAACATCATCTCAACAAAAATCATAATGTTTATTCTCCCTGCTGGCTAGAGTGTGATGGTAAAGATAGTCAAACATTCCAATAGAAAGGTATGGGAGGAGATATTTTCTGAAAACTAATTTGGCAATAATTATCAAAATAGTTTTGTAACGGTCCTTGTGTGTTATGGATCCTCTTCTGGAATCAATCATAAAGAAACTTCAAAGGAGTAGGCAAATATTTATCCCTTTATGTATCGCAGTACTATTCAAACAGTAATAATAAAAGGAAAAGTTAATACCCAACAATATAAAATTGTGTCATGTTGAAGTGCAATATTCTGCAACAACATTTAATGGTAGTTTTAATCAGTAGAATATTAATTAAAGCATTGCGTCCATTTTAATGTGTGGATAGATATTAATCAAATAATCACAAAGATACATAATTAAAAATTTCAAATGCTCTGTGAGGAAATTTGTAAGGTACTAAGAAAGCATTCTCTAGAGAAATAAACTTTAGACTTAAAAGTGAAGAATGAGTCAGTATAAACTGAGGGAGGTAGGAGAGTGGGGGAGAGAGAAAAGTATATGCGGTCCCGTGGGTGGAAGGAACAGTAGCATATTTAAAGACCTAAGAAAACTTCCATGTGGCTAGAGAGCAAAACCTGAGGTGGGGACCTTTGGGACATGAGCCTTAGGCATACACAGAGGCCAGAACTCAGGTGGGGAAACTGGGCGGCTATCATTCTTCAAGCCAAGCATAAGCCTTTGACAAGTTGAGCCAGTGTGTAACGACCATATTTCCTTTTAGAAAAATTTATACTATAAGCTATTTGAAGAATGGAGTGGAATGGAGCAGACAACTATTCAGGGAAATCCAGGAGAGGCTGCTAAGAAATAGAGGCAGCATTGACAGAGACAGTAAATATAGACTGAAGTATAAGGTATCAAAGCACATGGAGGGATTAAAATCAACAGAACCTGGTGAGGAAACAGTGTCAAGAATGAACCAAATTTCTGATGTGGACAACTGGATGATGAGGATGTATTCCCATAAAAATAGAACCACTGAAGAAGGAAACAAGACTGGTTGGGAGGGAGGGGTGCTAAAGATGAGGCACAAATGGTGATCATGAGGTATGGAATCACGGTCATACCGAAAACAGCAGTAAAGTCAGCAGGCACTCCAGAGAGAGGTCCAAGCTGGACACTGAGATTTGCGAATCAGAGGCAAAAAGCCACATAAAAAATGGTAAAACTGCCTGAGGAGAGAGTTCAGAGAAGCAAAGTATAGAGAAGGATGAGGCAACCAGGGAGATAAGAGAACACAGCCAGAAGAGTAGAAGAAAAAAATCTAAGAATGTAATAATAGCACTGAATACAAGGGGACAAAGTACAACCAAATGGAGGAGATGACAACAGTGTCAAATGGTTCCTAAGAAATTAGACAATTAGGCAAAATAAGGTCTGAATTATTTTCACTGAGTTGAAAGACATGGAGTGAAGTGAAGCCTATAGCGACAAATGAAAAGAACAAAACCAGATAGATTTGGTGGAGGAAAAACTGAGTAGAAGAAATAAAAATGCAATTTCAAAGGGGAGAAACAAGACACATGCATATTACAGAGACATTAGAGTGCATTCAAGGAAACTGCTCTATGGGTAGTGATTCGGGTCATGAGATGTTTCCGAAAAAGGAGAGATGGTTAAGGCCCAGGAGAGAATCTGGGAATTAGTCCTGTGAGGATCCTTGAGGGGCCAGAGGGAGATGACTACCTACAGGAAATAGCTTAGATGGGAGGGAAGGACTCCATTTCCAGACTCCACTTTTCTTGTGCAGGGACCCTTCTGGCAAGTTGCTGGAGTTTCTGGGTCCCATTTGAGAAACATGTTTTGAAAGCATAAAACTTAGAATTACAGAGAAACAACTTTCTTGAAATATAATTATCAAACTAATCTTTAAATTAGTAACAGATTTTTATTTACCTAACAATTAAATGGCAAGATCTAATGGCAGGAATAAAACTGCTATAATGTTGAAGTAGGGATGAGCATGAACAGCATTTTGATATATCTGAAGTACTTGTAATGTGATATAAAAATAGCTGATTTTTATTGGTGGTAAAATCTCAGGTGTAATAAACACAAAAATTCATTTAAAGACTTTTTTTTTTTGGCAGATGCAAGTTCACAGACTCTCTGAATTATATCAATAGATCTCTGGTTAAGAATCCTCCAATTGAAACTTAAGAGATAGAAGAGAGGATAAATGTACATGCTGGCAAATTTGAAGGTCTGAGATAGAGAAACTGGAGTGATTCCGATGGTCTCTCCTTCCTTTGGAAAGTTGAGAATGAATTAAATCTGATGAAAAAGTGGAGGATGATTTGGGAGACAGCAATTGGAGGAGAGAAAAAAGGCAGTGTGAAATCTTTGTACAGGGGTGACATAAAGTTGACCACAGAAATGTAAAATTGTCTACGGCAGTGAAGGCCCAATTAAAGGTGATCTTGAATTTATGGTGGCAATAATGTACATGTACTAAAATCCATGATATGAGTACATTTCTGTATGTGTATGTTCAATGCATATAAAAATTAATGCCCAAAGTAATTGGACAAAATTTTATGAAGAAAGTGATCATTCTCTCTTTTCCTCCTTTTTGATGAGGATAGAGGAAAATATAAATCTTGATGATAGCTTATTCCTTGTTATTAATAATAACATTAATAGGAGTTCTTGACTATATGAATTATTAAAGGAATAAAACACTACACAAAGACTAAAATCCCCTCTGACTGCCACTCTTAATTTTTACCTTTTCATTATTCATCAACTTGGAGTTGATGCTTCCAAGTGTTTTACTGTAGATTTACACACAGATACCAAATATATTAATTTGCAGAAAATATATAGTACAGTTTTATTTATAGTGTTTTAATACAAAATGGTACATATTATGTATACCTTTATGTAACTTGCTTTATAAACTCAACAATAAATCTTGTAGGTCTTATTATGTTAACACACATAACAAATTGATTAATTAGTTCCCCAAAAAAATCAAGACTAAAAGGAAATTTTTAAAGGACATACAAATAATTTTTATTTTTTTATCAGTTTTTTATTCATTTATTTTGTATCCATTCTTTATTTTTTATTCTTTCTTTTTAGTTTTTTTAAATAAACGTATATGGCCAAAAACAAATAATAATGAACTGAAAAATATAACCCTATACATTGGGATTGCAAGTGATTGGGGATCCAAGAACACCTGGATTGGGAGCCATATTCAAATATTATTATTAGAATCCATGAGTCACTGTATTCCTCAAGATATAAAAATATGCCTTTCTCACTTTATGAAAATTCATATTTCAAACTAAGATAAACTTTTTTAAAAAAATATGACCAAAGTATTGAAATATTAAGCCTTAATTAAAAATTTTGAATGCAAGTACTTGGGGCAAAATGCTGCACATTCTCCTGGCAGAAAACATACAGCAAATTTATATGGATCTTTTTTTCACATAGATTAAACTATTTAAATAAAAGAGAATCTGTGTCTGCTCCTTCAAGTAAATTCTTTGAACATACATGCTAGAAAGGAATTTTTTTTCTGATATTTTTATTGCCATATTGCTAAGAGTAGGGTCCCCAAACTGCTCCACATTTCAAAATAATGCAGCCTATTACTTAACTAGTCCTGTCTATTCAGTAAATACCCTAAATCCAAAACTCAGCAGGTATAATTCAGAGACTCCTACAAATATCACCTGCCTCTGTAATTTCTACCCCACATTTTTATAATGGGCCTCACAGAAGAACAATAGTCCTATTTTTCTATAAAATATGTCCCTTTGTGACTTCTGGTCATATTTTTATGCTAATCTTCTTAGTACAGGAATATAAAGAAAAGTTGGTGTTAAACTTTTATAAATCAATGTAGGGCAGATTAAGTACAGTTCCATATTATCACTGCCTAAAATAGAAATTTTAGTATTAACATATTAATATGCACATAGTATTTTTATATTTCTTTATTCAAGTTATATAGTTTCTACACATATTAATTCAATTTATTATGTAGTCTATGTATTCAGCATAATGCATATACATATAAGAATTTCAATAAATATACAATAGTGAGAGACCTTCAAAAGTTTCATTAGTTCCACCAATCTATCACTCACTGGTTACTGTGTAACTACTTCTTACTTATCTTTATTTTTTAACAGTTTTTATTTCTAACCCGCATAGATAACCTGCTGTTACACAATTGTATCAAGTCCTAATATACTCCCATCCTCCATCCTGTAGTTTATTTTCTCTATGTTAAACTTTTAGATATCTCGCAAAATCAACTAATCCATTCCCACAACTCATTCACTTTCACTCAAACTTAATAGATCAAGTTCTAATGGTTTCTATGTTGAGATTTTTCTACTTGTAAAAATCTGTTATTATATTTTAGCTCAAAAATTTCAACCATTAAAAAGGATCCCTTCATCTTTCATTCAGAACTAATCACTTATTGCTCTGGCTACCAGAGCAATGTATATGACTCTAGTTAAATATATGTCTTTATTACAGTCTGTTAATCCCTTGTCCTCCATACATCTTTGAAGATAGAGATTACGTTTTGCTTGTATCTTTTGTATCTCCAGAATCTACCTCAGTTCTTTGTCCTTGTAAGGAGCTTAATGAGTGCTCATGAAATTGTATTGAATGCTAAATTCATCTCTCATTGTATTGGGCTCTTGAGCTTGACTAATGATGGTTTGATATGAAAGACTCAGAGGACTTTGTACCTAAAAGTAGTAATAGATCAGTACTTGGAAATCAGCAAGGATAAGTGGAAATTCTTGGGAGAGCAAAAGGAAAGGATTTGGGCAACATCAACATCTTTATGACACCTAGACAAGAATTAGGAATACACATCCATTTTCTCTGTACTCATAGCATCTGCCACACAGGGGTATTGGGAAAGTACCAGAACTTGTAATAGTAGCTGTAATGAAACAATGTGCAGAATAGTGTATAAGCCTGCTTTTGCCCATCTAAATCTCTTTTCACTGGGCTTGACTTGTCTAGTGCCTGATATCTATTCACTTTTAATTTTTAATCAGACCCATGAAGAAAATCCTGTACTCTGTCTCTTGATTGTATGTAAACACTTTAGATATGAGGACAACCATAGGTTTATGTGCACATGACTTGATATACATGGAAGGCTTGTACTTTAAATAAGCAATATGTCAATGCCTAGATTTAATATATGTGCTTTTCACCTTATTTTTTATTTTACAATTAATTTATCATTTTCATGATACACATGAAAAATTGTAATTAATTACAATTAATTATCATTTCATTACTTTTTGGAAATAAAAGGCACACACATGTACATACATCAAACACAAACATGCATACACACCCCCACATGCGTAAAGAAAACTAATTTTACAATTGACTTTCTTGTTAAAGCACCAACGATCACATGAAGATCCAGCTGCTCTGAGGTTTAATTTCTACGAAGTTATTACAACTGGACATTGGGCCCCATCTAACCTAAAAGCTTTGCAAAGGAGATGCCTAGTACCCGGATGGTATGCAGTCCACATAGAGAGATGGCTAACTTACTTTGCTACTTCTCAGGTAAGGTCTCAAAATTAATTTCTTCCATTTATTATACCTTGGTTGTATTGCATTTGACAACAGAGAATAAAAATAGCATTGCCACAGATAACAATTCATAATGAGACAATCATACCTAAAGAAGATATGTGGATTTTTACATGTTTAATGTCAATAATAGTGTTAAATTTCAAGTGGCTGTGAAACATATTCTTGGGATCATCTTTTGGGTAGTAGCTGGTCTCAAAGTGCTGAGTCCTCACACAGGAGACATCATATGATTCACAGACATTAATTCAACCACTCATAGAACAGCCAGTTAGACAGTAACTTTATGGAACACCAGGTGCAGATAGTCTGACATCTGTCCTCTAGGACTCTTAGAAAGGAAGAAGGAGGTCACTCATTAGACTGTCAAAATGGAAAATGCTGTAGCAGCTCCAGGAATGTGGGATAAAACAGGAGGTAAAGACTTGAGGAAACGTCCATATTGTTTATATTCATTAGTCTAGATCAGGTCATGACTAAAACCTGAGTTCTTTGTCATAGTTTATAAGGAGAATAGATGAGTAATTTTCATCTCTGTGCCATTTCTAAGTCTTTGGCTCCAAGGTTAGCTCATGGGATTCTGATTACATGACAGATGGAAAATTGAGTTCCTAGTGAACTACTAAATCAAGAGAGTATCTGTGTTTATTTCTGATTTACAGTCAAGTTAGTTAAGACTTATAAACAATGCCAATGGCAAACTTCAATCGTTTATTTGGAAGGACACAAGAATAGTAAACATTAACATGCATTCTAAGTAAAGCATATTTTCTTCCTAGTCACACTGACCTAATTGATTAATGTTATACTAGGTCAAGTGAGGCAGCTCAGTCTATTTAATTTAGTTTTGTTCTTCACAAAGTGACTATTTTTGACTTTATAGTTGCTAATTATTGATGGACAGCAGCTGAGATCTGACCCAGCTACTGTGATGGATGAAGTCCAGAAGTTTCTGGGAGTTACACCTCATTATAATTATTCTGAAGCACTAACGTGAGTCTATTCTCATGCTTGATTTCATTTCCATTATTTGCCATCATAAATTATCACTGGTAGGTGTGTATATAGCATCATTAATACTAGCTATGAACTTATACATCATTATGCTACTCAAAGCAGTCAAAGGAGTATCCTCATTATTCATGTAGTGTCTTCCTTTTGAATACCACAAATACTTTATTTTACAAAGTGTTATCCTGTAGGCATTTTATATATCACAAACTCCCTTCTTTGTGGGCTTTTTCCCAATATAAGTTCAGTTAAGTAAATTTTTAGATGCCTACTTTATGCAAAAATTGTCCTAGAAATTGTAGTTATAAAGCTGAAAAAAATATATAGCCTCTTCCTCAAGTAATTCACAGGTTAGAAATGAAATGCTGATGGCCACCAGTAACTCTGTGAAAGTGACCAATATTGAGGGCAGAATTCGGAAAAGAATAAATTCATATTTTACTTTGTATTTATTAAATTATGTCTAATCAAATGTAATCACATATAATATTCTAGTTATCTATTATTGCATGGCAGACCATCCTCAAACCCACCAACATGTTGCCACACCCATTTTATTATGGTCATAGATTCTGGGGGCTGGGAATTCAGACAAGACACAGCCAGAACAACTTGCCTCTGCTCATAATACCTGGGGACACAGGGAGGAAAGTGAGTATCTGGGTGTGAATCAAATGTCTGGGACCGGAATCTTCTAGAGGCTTCGCTTCTTCCCTCATATCTCTGGCTCTTGGACTGGGAGGACTCAAAGGCTAAGCACAGTGGGATGAGACCTCTTCATGTGGCTTTACCACAGTATAGTGGCTGTGTTCTGAGAGGGAGTGTTATGTTAAGGAAATGTAATCTGATAATGGCCTTCTCTGACCTAGTCTTGCAAGTTGCACAGCATCATTTATACCTCATTTTATTGACTATAATCAAGTCATTAAAGCTAGTGCAAATCCAAAGAGAGGGCAATGGGCCTTCCCCTCTTGATGGGGAGGGACAAGAGCATTCTGCAGAGAAGAATATGGGAGGGAAGATATTGTTACAGTCATCTTAGAAAAATAAAACCATGTGCCTGGGTAACTAAAGATGAGGTAAAAGGTAAAGAAGCAAAATAACAAACAAACAAAACCTCCAAGGAGCCAAAACAGATTTTAAAAGGGCATGTACTTGACTCCCTCACAAGACCTTAAACAAAGCCTATTAAATTTTAGACAAAATTCTAACAAGCCTGATTATATAATTTCCCAGTTCACAGCAGATTAGAATCAGCAATTAGACAATTAGAGAGGGTAATGGAAGGACAGGAAAAGCAGTAATAAGATTGGGTTGTTCCTTATCCACTCAAACAACCCTAATGAAGTTTTTACCTACACATGGAAATAACAACAATACAAGGCATGCCCCTGTTGATTAAGTAGACAAAGCTTCCTAGAATACGTTTTACGTAATAGTTATTGATGTTAACATGTCTTCCCCTGCCTCCCTGCAGTAGGTTAGGGAATGGTTCTATCTTGTTTACTACAAATAGTTGCTTATGGTTCAATAAAACTGTAAAATCATACTTTTCAAGAAGAGATTGCAAACAAGTACAGAATATATGGTTTTTAATATGTCTCACATCACAAAAATTAATAACTATAGTGATGTTCAATGTAATAAAAGAAGTCGTGTGGTAACCAATTCATGTCCTCAAAGTTGTCTAACAGCTATTTGAGAAAGGCTTTGCATCTTCATTTTACAATTTCATGCCTACTAAAATGAAACCATGAAACAATGAATTCACATAACTTAGAAAAAGTAAATGCCCTTTGTTAGAGTATATAACATCAGTGCAATAAATGAAGCCAGGACAGCAAAATAATGTGGAGTCAAGGTTATGACAACTCTATCTAAAAGAATGACTTTTAATATGGCTCTTCTTCCTCAAGCTGTATTAAGTTCTCCCTCACAACAGCTGCTATGGAGAACAGGGAGAGATTGTAGCCCATCCTGAGACTGCTGCACACCTGAAAGCAAAGGAGATGCTCTCAGTGTGGGTTATAAATATCTTGGCTTTGGTGCCAGAACTGTATTTTACCTTAACACAGTTAAATATTCTCATCCTGAGGCAGAAAATGCTGTTTAGGGGCACAGTTATGCCGACTTCCCCATCTCATTTTGCAGAGCATGCCGAATTGTTTTTCCTCTTGGGAAATTAATGAAAACTAGAGAAAGGACTGTGATAGGCAAGGAGCAGATTGAAAAGTCCAGGTTGGAAATGACTCTGTCTTTCTTTTATCTATTTAACCAGTGATGTATTTAATTTTAATTGATAACATGTACTAGGACAACCTGGACTGCAAGGATCAGGTCTCTAATAATGGGTTGGGCAGGGAACTGTGAAGAAAATTTCCCCCTCCCCCTAAATGAGTTCACATATGTGCAGAGGCAAATTGCAGGTGCAACGGTATTATAGGAATGGGCCCAGGGCAACAAAATATTCTGCAACTAATTAACTTTACATCCCAGTCAATTATGCTTCATCCTTCTAAAACATCTGCTGAGCAACAAAAATGCAAACCTTTTCGATGTTTTATGCATGCAGCAAGTCCCACAGCAATAAATTTAAATTTTCTCTTCTTATTGGTTTATTCTTCCATTTTTCCTATCTTGTTAGTCCTAAACAAAAGTTCTTATATATCTGAGTTTAAACAATTAGGCCACACATACTTTCTCTTGTACCTTTGTGCAGCCACAGGAGCAAAACATTAGAATTTTCTTTAAGAGTATAGGGACCTGAATTATCCCATAGGATCATTTGCCTTCAACAAAAGAAATGAAGAGTTGCCTAATCTTCCACTCACCACTTACACTGCCTGTGCCTCATGTTGTCTGAAAAAAGTATAACAGATTATATTTTTGCAATTTTAATTTTCTCCTTAAAAAAAGTGTAAACATTTTGAACTTTAAAAACTATAGCATCTTTCCAAATTAGAAGTTTTAATTCAAGTTTATATTCACAAAAGTGTACTTACATTACATTCAGTCACTTTAATATATACCATTCTTTGAATGATTTCAAAGAAATCTGTTAACATTCTTTTTGACAGGGAAATCATATTAATAAGTAAATAATTATCTTAAAAGTCCTGTGTGTATGGGTATATTGGTTTTGATGATTGGTCCTTGATCTTTTATGGATGAATAGGTAAAATATGAAACTTAAGTTAAATTTTAATCTAAGATTGGATTAAAGATTTACAGGTATTTTTTCTCAGTAAAAATATTCAAAAATATATAATAACATATAGCTTATTAAATCTCAATTAAACTTTTAAATAAATTCAATGAATATTTGTAGAACTAAATTAAATTAAGTTAAAACAATGGATATCCCAAAGTGCATTTTCTGTATCTAATTGGTAAGGCTCTCTCACTCAAAATTCTGTATACAATTTATAATCATTATATTCTTATAATCATTTATATGTTTGATCTTTTGTAGGTTTGATCCCCAAAAGGGCTTTTGGTGTCAACTACTGGAAGGAGGAAAGACCAAATGTCTTGGAAAGAGCAAAGGACGAAAATATCCACCCATGGATCCAGAGGTAATATTTTCTTAATCTTTGAAATACTCTAGTAAAACTCTGTGTATACAACTGTTTCAAAACAAGACACAATAAGTTTACTCCCTTTTTCTTTTTTTATTTTTTTTAATTTTTATTTATTTATGATAGTCAGAGAGAGAGAGAGGCAGAGACATAGGCAGAGGGAGAAGCAGGCTCCATGCACCGGGAGCCTGACGTGGGACTCGATCCCGGGTCTCCAGGATCACGCCCTGGGCCAAAGGCAGGCGCTAAACTGCTGCGCCACCCAGGGATCCCACCCTTTTTCTTCTCTTGGTTTGCTATCAATGTTTTATATATTTAGAGTATAGATAGACTGACAGAAATCAATAATTGATAGATATTTGTAGGAATTGTTTGCTGTTACGATGCATTTGAAACATAAATACTTATTGAACAATAACTGTATTCCAAATGTATAAAGTGCTTAATGAATTGTTTACTAAACAAGTAATTTTGGATAAAATAAATAAACATCATTACCATATATCAAATATACATATGTAATGTCTATACCATGCATGGGTGCTGGAGAGCCAATAACAACATATGGGTGGGGAGGTTTCTCCACACCACCAATCAATGCTCAGACACCAGCTGGGTACCCAACAATTCAACTCAGTTCTGACAATATCTACCCTGAGATAGCATTAGATCCCACAAGGGCTCAGTTCTGTAAGACTGTCTCTCCCCACCCCCAACTTTAGATACTAGTTGTAAGCTCCAGTTGTTACTTGTGCTTCTGACCAACCAGCTATAGATTCAAAGTTCCAACAACTTACTTCTTGGGTTCAATCCATTTGCTACAGTGACTCACAGACTCACAGAAACCTTACTAGAGCACATGTTAATCATAAAGAGATATAACTTAGGAATAGCCAGATAGAAGGGATACATAGGGCAAGTTATAGGGAAACCCCTTTATAAGTGAACCATTGTCCCCAGTCTGCACATGTTCACCCACAGGGAAGTTCTCTATACCCAGTCCTTTGTGGTTTTTTATTGGAGGTTTCATTACAGAGACATGATTGATTAAATCATTGGGGTGGAACTTGAAGTTCCAACTTTCTAATCACATGGTTGGTTCTCCTGGAAACCAGCCCTCATCCAGGTAGAGTCCAAGAGCCACTTAATAAACATAACAAAAGATACCTTTATAACTCTTCCATTTAGGAAATTCCAAGGATTTTAGGACCTTTGTGCCAGAAAAGGAAGCAAAGGCCAAAAATATATTTTATATTATAAATTGTAATATCACAGAGAGGTTACAGGATAAAACAATTATCCAGATTTATTATAGGACAGAAAATTAGTTATTGCCATTGACTTATAATAAGATACATAAAACAATGACAAACTACAAAAGAAGGGAAAAACAAATTCTTAGTAAAAGTGATGGTATGAGGAGGTCGACTAGGGTTGGGAAACCAGTTAGCAATCAGCTGAGCCAGGTTGAGTATCTCTCCCAAGGCAAGGTAGGCAAAGGGAGGATGGAAGCGATTCAGGTATCACTATGGAAATAGAAGTACCAGAAGTCCTTAAACTATACCTTTGAACTCAATAATTTCAAAGAAGTTTCAGAAATCATTTTAATCTGCCAAAAAATCAGTGTAATGTTCTCACTACTTCTATAAACATCTTATCCAGAATTTGAAGTGTTTACAATCTGGTTTAAGGGAAGAAATACCTGGTGGATGGCACAAGACCAAATGTGGTTGTCTTAAGTCCATTTCCACAGTGTGCACAAAAATTGCCAAGGGAGTTTTATGAAGAACAAGACTCATTTGTGTTAAAATATTGGAAAGGGCTTAAGTGAGATGATATAACTTTCACCAGACCAAAAATAGTGTTTGAGCCATTGCTTCTATACTTAGGCAAGGAAAAGTGTTCAGCTCTACTATTTCGTCAGAGACCCAAAACAATGTTCATTGGGTTATAATATGAGGTAAGTGACATCCAGAGAGAAAACCCAGTTGTAAATTTTTTGTTTCCCAGAAATACAAGGGAACATAAAGTAATACTACTGATATATTTGAGCATTAGCTTTGTACCCATTTATCTAATAAGGGTCAATCATTCCAGTTTGACTAGGAATTTAAGAATCACAATAAAGTTCATTATAATGATTTTTATAATGAGATCTTATAATATTTTTTAAGTAAAGACTCTTATTTTAAAAGCACCCATTTTTGTGCTGAACAAACATAGAAAATATTTTTGCAAAGTTGCAAGTTATTTCTTTAATCATGAATTTCAGCTCTTATGTTATTTATGTTCCTCTTTTAGGTTATGGCCCAATTTTACAGAAAGGGACCAATTTTAAAGGAAATGTACGTGTTTTTTTCTAGCTTGCTTTTGTAGATTTGGTACTACTTCAAGTCCCTACCTCACTCTTCTTTAGTGTCATTACCTCTCATCAACTTTTCTCCCTGCATAGACTTGACCAATACAACAATCAGTAAGTGCCTTAATGGTATATAAGCCAGAAAAGATATACTCAGACCTATTTTTATTTTATAGCTACAGTTCTGCCAAATCTTTGCAAATTGTAATAATGAGTGATATCTGGAGAATAATACAAAGAGATGCATATTTTATAGACACCTATGTTGTAATAGAATAGTTTAAGAGATGTAGATTGCATAATTGTGTTTAATGAACTAATAACTTCCTTCAAGTTGTATTTTTTGTTTGTTTTCTTTTTGCTTTCTAGTCTAGAACTTTCCTCTCTAATTACTACCGAGATCATAACGTGGAACTTTCCAAACTGCTACATAGACTGGGGCAGCCTCTCCCATCTTGGCTGAGACAGGAGCTGCAGAAAGTGAGATAGCACTGGAGACAAGAACCAAGGCTCAAAGGATGCTTCCTTTTACTATTAAGTAGAACAACACACCCCACAACTTTTATCCCCTTACTGCACTTGTGATTGTCAGCAGAGGACTGTGTGAATAAATTTCCTTCTATCTTTTTCATAAAATGAAAATTGTTATATATGCACGCATTGGCAATTATTAGCATCCATCCCTATGTGAGCTTCTGGGAAGTAATGTGGGGTTTTGTGGCATTATCCAGTTTCCAGTGTGGGGATCGTAACACAGCCCAGTTCCTCTGTTAACTACAAGGTTTCAGAAACTCTACATAAGACTGAGAACCCTGATTAAATGCAAGTGACAAATGAGAATCTTGAGGAAAAGATAAGGACAGAGATATCTGTAAATCAAGTTAGCAGTAACCCAGTATCTGAATTTAAGGGCTTACATTTTCTCTTTGCTAATTTAAAAACAAGTTTTCTTTTGTTGTGAAAAAAAATCCTATGATCCCGGACTCTTATTTTGAGCAGTTATTATTTGTTATATTTAGCCCACATATTTTCCTCCATTACTCCTCTTTATGAATATTTTCTTCTGTTGCTCCTCCTGACTTGCTAGAGAAGTTGTAAAGTTGTAGCTGCCTGTGTTTGTTGTCAATTTTCCTTTTATGGAATGAAAGTTTCCGCATTCACTGATAGTACTATTTTATCTGGCAGGGCAATCCATTCTCAGTGAATTCTGCATTATGGGTCCATCAAAATCTATCAGAAATTTTGGGGAAAAGAAGTGAGAGTGCATACTCTGTGTAGTATTAACTAGTATGTATAAGGCCATCTTTCCATGAGTTCATAACCTTACCATACAAGTAATCTAGGTAAGTCCACCTTGACAATGACGTAGTATTTATATTTTTTTCACTATCTGTGGAAGAAAAATAACTTTATTGATAAGCTATGGAATGAAAACATCAACATGGGTATACAGGTAGAGTGGGGCACTTGTGCCTTCTATGTAGTATTATGTCAATTGTTTTAAAGCATGGAGTTTTATATATGCCAGTAATATACTATTGCAGAAGATTATGTTTTTAATGCCTATTTAAATATATATATGTATATATATATATATATATATATATATATCATACCTAAAACTTACCTCTTTAAACATTACAAATTCTCTAAACTAAATCCTATTTCTCAGCCATACCACCCAACAGTTAATTTCTAGAGACGTGATGGCTCTTCCTGTCCTAGAGTTTTAGGTTCCTCTTCTATTTGGAGGTTATTGTCATGCTGGTTGAATTTTTATCCCATTTTTCAAAGAAGATATATTAAGGCTTTGTTAATCTCTTCAGTGTGATACATGAAGGTAGAATTTCAAGAGAACAATAAATCAAATACTTTAGTAACACTACCTGTCAATCCATCCTTCCTCTAGAATAATTTTTCTATAGGCCATAAATAATATTTATTTTTTGTGCAACTTGAGAAATTATGCTTCACATAATTCAATGTCTTTAAAGGAAACTGAAGATCCTTGTTTATATTTGTTTGGTTTTTGTTGTTGCTATTATTGTTTTAAGCAAGCAAATTAAATCAAAACTAAAAGAGAATCAAGAATTTTCACATATCTTATTTCAGAATTCAACTTTGGATTTATACTTCATTAAAATTTTTGTTTACTGTTGTTCTCCCACTATATCTAGAGGCTCTTGATCTTTTTTTGAGAAAACGTGAAAATTTTTCTTGGGCTTGAGTACACTGAAGTCACAAATTATTACTTTGGTTGTTCCTTCGTTAACTGTGAGACTCAAATTCTCAAACTTATTGTTACTTATGTGATCATGTACTTGAAAGCATTGTACTAGGCACACTATAATCACAACAATTGGATATTTAGATCTCTAACATTTGATTTATTTGTTCACTAGCTTCCTCCAGGTTAAATTCTAATATTTTCTTTTTGAACTAGATATTGACATTTTTTTCCTGAGCGGGATAATCAAAATGGTCTTAGAAAAAAGCAGGAGATATTTTTCATATTAAGTTAAATTCACACAAGTCAAAGTCCAACTCATACCACCAGATTTGTAAAAATTTAACTCATTTTTTGGCATTTTCTCATTTTTTCCTAAGTAACATATACTGTATCATTCACCTATCTACAGACATCAGAGAGCAAAATTCCCCCAAATTCAACCAGTCTTTTCTCCCTGGTTCATTTCAACCAGTGTGTACCTTTTTCTTGTTAAGATTGTCATGAAGAAAAAATAAATTTTAGTTATATAATTCATCTTCATCTTATAGTTAACTACTTAGAGGGACTCTGGGCTTTGGGAATATTATAATAAATCAGGAAAAATTTCAGCTTTAAGAATATCTTGATTTAGCCACTGGCTACTTTGGAATTATTGAGTCAAATTTAATGTATGTAACTCTTTAAAATTTTAAACCAAATTTATTTCATGGTCTTCAATTACATACTTTTTTAAATTTTAAAGAACTTCTTAAGAACTTTAAGCGAGACATTACATTCTCCTCTTTCTTCTTCCAATTGCCTAACTTATAAATATAATCACTGATTACTTCACACTAATAAAGACAGGAACAATATTTGATTACAAGCCTACATCAAGATATAATGACATGCTTGTCAAATACCAGTCTCTGAAAATTATATTACAAATCTCTCCCGAAACCAAATTTTACTTGTATTTAACAATGACCCCCAAAGAATTAAATAAGCAACGAGGAAGAATGGTAGTGAGAAAAATTTATAGTCCCTTTATTACTGATTTTTTTCTTTAAAAATGCACTTAGTCCATTTAGAGATTTTATTTGCCTTGATTTCAACATATTCATTTATATTTACCTTAAGTAGTTTTTGTTCTTCTATCTTACTGTTTTGGTATGTCATAAAGTGTTCCATTTGACATAAATAATTGATTTATTTTTAGTTACACAGAAAATTTATAGTGGAATAATGTCTTAAAAGTCTGGTTTTGGGTGACTAGATAATATATGAACCATTTGCTTGATGGAGATACCTCAAAAATAATGCTATTTGGAAAGAAAGAAATCTAGTAGTCTTACATATGGATTTTATCTCAACTACAGGAATACAGCTTAGCCATGGGTACATATATATGCCCAATATATGTATATATATGCAAATGAACATTTGTGTGTGTGTGAGCCAGTGATTTGGATTGGCAAAGCAGAAAAAGAAATTGTTAAATAACGGATATAGTACACGCATAACATATCTTTGATTCTTCTTCAGAATAAATACTATACTGGTATGGTCATTAGAGTAATGTTGTTTCTCCTCTAAATTCTAAGATTTTAATCAATAGATCATTCTTTTTCCTTTGCTTTTTCTTCCTACCTTCTTTTTCTTCCTATCCTTAATCTATATACATATTCCCTAAATTCCAAACATATAACTAGTATAACCAGGAAGTTATGAGTGTGGACTTTAGATATCTGGATTTTCATGCCAGTCCTGCCTCTCACTAGCTGTGTAGCCTCCACAAGCTATGGAATTTCCCTGAGTCACTGTTTCCTTTCCTGTAAAAGAAAGACAATAAAGTGTTACTTACTAATTTGGTTATTGTAAGCATTACTTAGTGTATATTTAAATAACTTAGCACAAAGCCTGATATAGTTATGCTGGAACATATTTGTTATAAAAATAATGTATAATATTCAAATCACTATCTCTTCTTTCATGAAACAAGAATATGTTTTCTACTCCCTTTAATAATAAAACATGTATGTCTTGAACATATCATTAATTACATTTGGTCAAAATGAGAAACTGTCTTCTTCATCACTGTTCAAAAATGAGTTTGTGCTGTTTCCTACTATTGTTCTGATCATCATTTGGAGCAAGGTAGTTCCATATTGGTCCATCCCTTGAAATCCCTTTCCTCCTACCTACCTCCTTCTCAGTTTATTCAGAAGAGTATCTCCCTTGAACCATTTCTTTATGTCTTTCTTCAGTTCCTTTGCAACCCAACAGATATCCTGTCAGGAATATCAGATCCACAGGTGCAACTTCCTAAGACCAAAGGACAGTTACCAAAAAATTAGTGCAAGTATTAATATAACAATGAATCAATACTTAAGGAATCATTAAAACTTACAAGAAAATTTCTCTACATTCTCCACAAGTCTTCATCTCCAACCTCACTTTCTTCCATAAGATCTTTCCACAAAAGAAACATTCTATTACTCTTTAATATATTACTTTATATTATACTTATTAATATCAAACATTTTTTATATTTTTATTGCAAATGCACAGTATTTCAGGCTTGAAATAAGACATTTACCTACATAATTTCCATTCAAAAAATATTTTGTTTTTTATATGCCTTATGTCTTACATATTACCAAAAGTCAGCACATGATTGATACTCAATAAACATTCATTGAAGTACATTGAAATGTGTTGAGGACTACCAGTATACTTAATTATTTGCCCAACTTTAATATATGTCATTATCCATATTGTTAGTTTACATAATAATTTTGCCTTGCCACACTTTAAGTGCTTCATAACCACATGTAGCTAGAGGCTTCCATGTTGGACGACAGCACAACTCTATTCTCTACTTTCTTCATCTACTTATTTTTTTTATCACATCCTATTCACCTCATTGGTGAGAGAAAGATTCCTGCCTAGGATTCTAAGGGGTAGCCAAACACACAATGCAAAGCACTGGACAGATGAGATTAACAGCTGTTTCTCTGTTACATATATTCTTAGTCCAGGGAGGAGAACGTTCCACACCATACATTGGACTTGAGAAGGAATAAATAACAAGAGCAGTGAGAGACAAGTTTTGTAGCATCCCGTGAGGTCACCCTTCTTCCCCATTGGAATATGTGATTTGCTTGTTTGAATAATTGTGCAGTCTGGCAGGAAACTGGAATCCACTACTCAAGGATAAGCAGAAACAGCACCTGGTCCGCTTGATAAGGACAATCTTGAGCTAGGGTACCTTACCCAAGGAGCAGAGGGGGAAGAGAAACTTGTGGTTAGGCCATTCAAGATCCCCTCATATTAGCATATGTCAAAACAGCACATAATTTAAGTCTTAATGTTAGGCTTCACCCCACACGTCTCACCACTGTTTTACTATAACCTCTCTTCATCTCTCCTATAGCATTTTGTCACAGCCTCCAAACTGGAGCTTTTACTTCTCTCTAAATTTAACACCACACTACTGATAGAATGGTCTTTATAATTTGTAAATAGGACCATGTTATTCCTTACCCTAAAAATCTTCAAATAGTCCCCAAACCTGAAGGACATATGCACACTCTGTAACATATTCTATGAAGTTCTTGTATGGTCTGATATTTTGTTTACCTGAGTATTCTTTTCAATTATATTTTTAAAATTGCATTCCAAATTCTACTAACAATCAATGACAGTAGTCCTCTTTGTCCATAGTTTCACTTTTGATGGTTTCAGTTCCACAGTCCATCTACCAGAAGCAGATGAACCTCCTTCTGACCTATCATCAGAAGGTCAATCAATAGTAAGTAGCCTAATGCTACATTACTATGCCTATGTCTTTCACCTCACTTTATCTCATCACATAGGCATTTAATGATGTCACATAATCACAAGAAGAGTGAGTGTAGTACAATAAGACATTTTGAGAGAAAGAAATTGCATCATGTAACTTTTATTACAGTATATTTTTATAATTGTTCTATTTTGTTATAAATTATTATTGTTAATCTCTTACTGTGCCTAATTTATAGATTAAACTTTATTATATGTATGTATGTATGTATTATGTATGTATGCATAGGAAAAAACATAATGTATATAGAGTCCATGGTTTCAGGCATCCACCAAGGGTCTTGGAAAGTATCTCCCATGGGTAAGGGGCACTGCTGTTTTTGCAATTCTCCAATTACCTTGTGATTTTTACATTGCTAGGCCTTTGTATGACTGCTGCCTAGAAAGCTTCTTGTCCCTTCCTCAATTGAGCTCCTGTATGAATTGCCATTGCTGATTCACTAACATAGTACCACTCTGAATATCAAGTAAACTGGCTATGAAGGTAACTCCTTTTGCTTTCTAATTGTTTTATATCTAATGCACAGAAATATCCACCATCCCAACTTTGGGTCTCTGGCTTTAAGTTGTACCAGAATTCCTCCAGTTCCCTTAGCATTATACCATCAATATCTGGGATATAATGATAATATATTTAGAACTATAATCCCAGCAACTGACTTACTAGTCATATTATACCATTATTATTGCACATACCTTATTTTTTTAATTGCACAAACCCTGTACTGTAATTTTTCATATGTCTGTCTACATGCTAAACTAAGTTATCAAAATGAGAAATATCTTTTCATTTTTGTATCTCTCATACATAATACAGTATCTGGTAAAAAATAAGTAATTGTTAAATGAATATATGCATTACCTTATATCTTTACAGAGGTAGGAAACTGGACTTTTGTCTTGCATAAAATGTAGAGTTATTTATTCTTGCAATCATAGCACCAAGATATACATTTTCAAGACTGTTGGGTTTAAGAATATTGCCTGTTCTCTAAGAGTCTTTATGTTTGTACATCTAAGTCACCTAATCTTATGAATAAGACCAACCAAACAAACCAAATTAAGCATCCCTAGACACATTAGGAATTGAACTACATGGACTGCTGTTCTTTTAGATTGTGTTAAAGATCTCACAGTATCGCTCCCTAAAAATGTTTGTATATAATCAGAACAAAGCCAAGAGCTGCCTGTTTACAATGCGCTTTGGATGGTGAAATGCATGGATTAGAATTAAAAAGAATTCACCATATTGAAGAGGTTAAAAGGTAATTGACTTGGTATTTGATCAGTGAGGGCCTTGAGTTATAAAGATCTTTTTTCTGACCAAAACAAACAAACAATAATGCTCATTGTTTAATCACACATTTAAAATGTTTGTGGAAACAATGCCAAAAAAAGATAGGTGGAATTGTTATGTCAAAAACATTGGCATATTATTTTTAATTCAACTGGAATTAAAGCATCCCCATATAATATTTTCATGTAAATACAATTATTTCTAGGGTGTTCTTAATCAATTAAGACTCCATTCTGATTTCTGTAAATCTTACAAGTCTTTTCAGAAATCTAAATGGTATTCTAGGAATAAGACACTAAAATACACAGCAGAAAAGAGAAACCAAGAACCAATTTGTGAGGATGCAAGAGAATCATGACTGTGTTCTTATGGCTACCAATGACTATTTCTAGATCACATGTTTGATATAAGAGTTATACACCTATGGGTTGTATAACTGTCAACAGTGTTTTCGAAAAAGCAGGAAGTCATTTTCACTGCTTACCTGGAGTAAGAGATGCCAACTTTCTCCATGGACCAAGCCACACAGATATACAAGTGAGAGTATGCCGAAAGAGGAATTTTTACACTGAATATATTTTCCTTTATTTTGTTTCCTGATGAAGATGTATCATAAGTCAAAGGTAGAGTCTTGCATAGTGGTAAGTTTGGGGAGTGGTGGGTTTATTGTAACTCACTTGCTATTTGAGATTCAAAACCAACAGACTTTTGTTTGTCTAGGGTATCTAAAATAGACTCTACACTGTACAGAGTGAAAGCATAGACATGTTTTTCTCTCTGTACTTTCAGGTACCAAATTCTATATACCAAACTCTCACCTTTACAGGTTTTTTGTTTTTGTTTTTTTTTTTTTTTAGTTTTTATTAATGTCCAGGTCAATTGTAATTCTCTCCTGCATGTTCCCAGGATATTGTCTAGAAATTACAGTCATCCAGATGCCTTTAATCTTTTGATAAAATTAAGCATATTAAACCTATTGTTATGTATTGAAGAGATACATAATGTTACCCACAGACAAGATTCTGAAGACACTTGTATCCCATTTTAGTAGAATGGCGAAGCTAAAAAGAAATATGACAATGGACTTTAGTACGAAGTTAGGCCTTTGTCTCAGGTAACACACATATAATATACATATAGATGCCAATCACCTCCTCCCTTAGCCACCTTTAGCCAATATAGGTAATAAAGCAAACATTTAGCAGTTTGCGTGATAGTCTCTGAAATGAAAGAATGATTTCCATAACAAGATCCTTTTTATATAAATTTATTTTTTATTACTGTTCAATTTGCCAACATATAGAATAACAAGATCTATCAAACTATTTTAAACAATTTTAACATGAAGAAATACAGTACATAATGTGATCCATGGCTCTCTGGACCAGAGTCACAGCTCAAAACCTGGCAAGATCACTTACTCATCGTGTGAGATTCCTCAAGAGCATACTTAACACTCAATGTGCTACAATTTCATCATCTTTACAATGCAAATAATAACGCCTAACCCTTGAGGTTATTATGAGGATTATATGAGTTAAAATATATAAAAGCACTTAGAACAATAACTGGCACCTACCAAATACTGTGTTTGCTGTTATTATTACTTTGTACATTATCTACTTGTAAATGTACAATACACATTTTAAAAATATGTACCTAAAAAGTTAGCTTCATGTAAAATTAATTGCATAAAAAGCAAGCATATTTAGAAACATAAGAATCTACAGCCACAAGAGATCGATAATAACAAAGCAATAACAAAGTAATCAATTGTAATATCTCCACATTTTAAATTCTAGTTCTATGAATTATTTTTATGTGCTTGACCAAATTATGGAATTCTTCTGAGCCTCATTTCTTCCTGTATAGAGAATTGAGAATAGGGACCTAAAGATAGAACATGGATTAATGAAACTAAAGTCTAAGATTGATGAATAAAGAAATTATAATAAAAACTGAATTATTCTCATTACATTCAAGTCTCTTGGAAGGAATGGATTTATTAAGAACATTCTGAGGGGATGTGCAATGTAGATCACAATATTTACAAAAAGATAAATTAAGTGCTATTATAGAGGAATGATAAAAAGGGAGTGCCAGAAGATAGGAGAGTAGAAAATATCAACTTATATATATTTTTTCAATCTACATTCTTAATGGGGTTTAACAATTAAAAGTATATATATTCTGTAAACCATAGACCATTGAACTTAACAATATTTATTTATGGGGAGGATTCTTGAATTGAGTGTTTACAACTAAATTTGGCAAAAGTAATCCACTCATTGTCAGTACATAAATTAAAATGAGATAGGATATCCAAATTTCTTATGTGATACAAATAAAAATGGTCTTTAGATAATATTTTTTGAAATTTGGAAAAATTCAGATATTTCAACTTTCAAAGCCCCAAATATGTCGATTTAAGTGAAAAGGGTATCTAGGCAACATTTCTTTTACTATTTAAGTAAACAACCAAGAGCAGTATGAATTGCAAACTAATGAAAGTTAGTAAGTCAGCAAATAGTTGAAAGAGCATAGTCAAATAATATTATTAACTAATAAATATCTGTCTAAAAGAAAATTTTAGTGACCCACTTCTCAGTTTTGCCCAAGAAAAGTTTTATAATAAAAATATTCAGGTGAAGATATAAATTAAAGATCCTAATATTACAGTCCTTTGAGAAACCAGCAAATAGGTTTTGAAAAAAATTATTTTATTGGTCCTAGGTGGAGTATGTACTTTTCAGTTCCCTGGGATGCACAGGCAACCATTTTTCTATTACCAGCTGTCTAGATTCTGAAAGTGTTGGGTTTATGGGCCCTGATACAAAATTTATCATTAAGATAACTGGATATAGGATAAAATTGGAAGGCATAAAAAGTAAGTAGTGTTGTGATCTATATTCAGTATGAATAAAGTAATTAAATACAAGTTCATAGTCTTAAATCCAAAAACCCAACTGGTCAAGAAAAGTGGTTCTAGTTAAGATTTCTCAAACCAATGTGCTGTAATAGATAAATTGTGGAAGCTTAATAAATCAATACAATCAAACTTTATTTTGCACTTGCCTAAAACCCAATCAATGGGGAGGGAGAATGAGTAAGGGAAGAAATTTTGCTCCATCTTATCATTTAGAAATCCAAGGGTCTGTTATAAGTTTGACATATTTAAACACAAATATGGCTTCCATTGTCACTATAGACTTTGGACATCCAGCCTTGCAAGACAGAATAAGTGAGAATCAGAATCATTTAGGAGTATTTTATGGGACTCAGAATAATAAACAACATGCTAGTACATATCACATTGGCCACAGCTTGGTGGAGGAGGTTTAGAAATGTTGAGCTGTATGCCAAGAGGAAAGAGAAATAGGTCTGGTAACTTTTCCAAATATCCATCACATGGATATATTTGAAAATATATTCATCTTTCCTCAGAGGAAGATAACACAAAGTCCTATCTGTCACTTCATTCAGTTCAATGTAGAAAATCTTAGTCCCCTGTTAGCCTCTACAATTGGTCTAGACATGGCTTTTGTGGTTTGACAATTCATGTATAAGTTATCTTCTTTCATCACAGACAGATATACAATTATGGGCCCAGACCATAAGAACCACAATAAATGCTCTCATTTGAGATGAGAAGGATAGGAAACATATGGCTCTCAATAAATGGCAAACATGATTCATTTCGGCTTGGAAGACAAGGAAGTGTGATTTTTTTTTTTTATTAGAACCCAATTTTTCCCACTCTGAGGATCTGCCTTGATCATTTTTTTTTCCATACTGATGGCTCCCATCTGTACCTTCTAGGAATTTTTTTTTATAAAAAAAAATCTGGACTTATGATTTCTCTGCCAATACACTTCCCTCAAAAACTTAGTAGGTATCTAATCTAGTTGTGTCAATTCAGTTCAATGATTAGTGCCAGTGATCATCACCAAGATTCTTTCTTACAACTAGTACTCAAATATGTTTTATTCCCTCATATTCTTGCCTCAGGACTCTCATTTCTCTAATCTTCTCTCAGTCTCTTTCTGTCTCTTCTTTCCTCCAGCCTTCCCTTCCTCCATCAATTTATGGCAGCTCCCAAAGAGCCATCAGGCTTCAATGGAAGGTCATATTCAAACTCATTTTTATCAAAGAACTGAGTGTAATGGGTCCTTGTTGTTGTTTTTTGTTTATTTGTATTTTAGAGAGGGGATAGGGGCAAAAGGAGAGAGAGAGAGAATCTTAAGTAGGATTTACAACACAGGATTCAATCTCACAACCCTGAGATCATGACCTGAGCCGAAATCAAGAGTCAGACACTTAACCAACGGAGCCACCCAGGCACCCCTGAAATGGGTCTTTTTAATTGAAGTTGTCTTTCAACCTTCCTCACAGTTTGAGGTTTAGGAGAATTTAGAGTTTTCAAACTTTTGAGGCTTCAAATATCTGGAGTCTAAAATAAAATTATTTTATGTTTGTCTACAAACCAGCCATCCTCTGAACATGCCCAACAGGCTTCTACAGTAGAACCTTCACACTCTCTGTTCCCTAAACATCTGCACTCCTCACATCCCCCTTTCTTCAAATCTTTGCTTAAGTGTCACCTTGTCACACAAGTCTTTCCAGACCCCCACACCATCATTCTCCCATACTTTCCTTTCTTTATCTTTCCCTAAAACTTATCACCAGCTGACACATGAATGATCTATCTGTTCATTTGTCGGTTCATTTCCCTAACTATATTATAAGCTCCCTGAGAAAAGGTTCTCTTTTGTTCACTGCAGTATTCTGTATGCCTAGAACTCTCTGGGATTTTGTGTTAAGCCCTCAATAAATATCAGTTAAAAAATGAAAAGGGAAACCAAGATGACGAAGGAACATAAAACCCTAGCACATGAAGAGCACATGAAGAAACTGGGAATATTTTGATGGAAGTTTGGGTGTAAACAAGGAAAATAAAGAATTGGCCAGAGTGAGAATGGGTTTCAAGAACTTATTTATCTTTCAAGAACCTGTGACAAAAAAAAAAAAAAGAGATAAGTTATAAAAAGGTAAATTTCTTTTTCATTTTTTTTAAATTTTCTTCTTTTATTCATGAGAGACACACAGAGCGAGGCAGAGACATAGGCAAAGGGAGAAGCAGACTCCACGCAGGGAGCCCAATGCAGAACTCGATTCCAGGACCCCAGGATCATGCCCTGAGCCAAAGGCAGAGACTGAACCACTGAGCCACCCAGGCATCCCATAAATTTATTTTTTTAATAGAAAAAGTATTTTTCTAATAAATAAGGCATGTGGAATGGGCTGCTTTGAAGATGTAATATATAACTTGCACATATTTTTAAGTGTTCAAGAATAGACTGAATTAGAATTTTAAGGGGAAGTCATAAATTAAATCTAAAATTCCAGTCTTATGCTCCTTTCTAATTCTGAAAAGAATAATATTTAATAGTAAAAGAAAGAGAGGGAGATTAAACATTTGATGAGAAATGACAACTAACGTTTAGTTAATTGTCTATCTGTGTAGGAAGTTTTCTACTTGTTTACTTACTTAATTTGTTCTTTTATTTAATAATGTAGCTAAAGAGGTCTTAATCTTATCAATGGGCTAGGAAAGAACATATGAGCTGGAGACCCCTATCTACTCCAACTTTCTGTAAAAGAGAAACAATCATTCTTTTTTTTTTTTTTTTATAAATTAATTTTTATTGGTGTTCAATTTACCAACATACAGAATAACACCCAGTGCTCATCCCGTCAAGTGTCCCCCTCCGTGCCCGTCACCCATTCACCCCCACCCCCCGCCCTCCTCCCCTTCCACCACCCCTAGTTCATTTCCCAGAGTTAGAAGTCTTTATGTTCTGTGTCCCTTTCTGATATCTCCCACACATTTCTTCTCCCTTCCCTTATATTCCCCTTCACTATTATTCATATTCCCCAAATAAGTGAGAACATACACTGTTTGTCCTTCTCCGATTGACTTACTTCACTCAGCATAATACCCTCCAGTTCCATCCACGTTGAAGCAAATGGTGGGTATTTGTCATTTCTAATGGCTGAGGAATATTCCATTGTATACATAGACCACATCTTCTTTATCCATTCATCTTTCGATGGGCACCGAGGCTCCTTCCACAGTTTGGCTATTGTGGACATGGCTGCTAGAAACATCGGGGTGCAGGTGCCCCGACGTTTCATTGCATCTGAATCTTCGGGGTAAATCCCTAACAGTGCAATTGCTGGGTCGTAGGGCAGGTCTATTTTTAATTCTTTGAGGAACCTCCACACAGTTTTCCAGAGTGGCTGCACCAGTTCACATTCCCACCAACAGTGTAAGAGGGTTCCCTTTTCTCCTCATCCTCTCCAACATTTGTTGTTTCCTGCCTTGTTAATTTTCCCCATTCTCACTGGTGTGAGGTGGTATCTCATTGTGGTTTTGATTTGTATTTCCCTGATGGCAAGTGATGCAGAGCATTTTCTCATGTGCATGTTGGCCATGTCTATGTCTTCCTCTGTGAGATTTCTCTTCATGTCTTTTGCCCATTTCATGATTGGA
The DNA here is from genome assembly GCF_905146905.1 of Nyctereutes procyonoides. Classification (NCBI taxonomy): domain Eukaryota; kingdom Metazoa; phylum Chordata; class Mammalia; order Carnivora; family Canidae; genus Nyctereutes; species Nyctereutes procyonoides. The sequence goes on from NW_026575130.1 coordinate 4,134,002, forward strand.
TTGTTTGTTTCTTTGGTGTTGAGTTTAATAAGTTCTTTATAGATTTTGGAAACTAGCCCTTTATCTGATATGTTATTTGCAAATATCTTCTCCCATTCTGTAGGTTGTCTTTGAGTTTTGTTGACTGTATCCTTTGCTGTGCAAAAGCTTCTTATCTTGATGAAGTCCCAATAGTTCATTTTTGCTTTTGTTTCTTTTGCCTTCGTGGATGTATCTTGCAAGAAGTTACTGTGGCCAAGTTCAAAAAGGGTGTTGCCTGTGTTCTCCTCTAGGATTTTGATGGAGTCTTGTCTCACATTTAAATCTTTCATCCATTTTGAGTTTATCTTTGTGTATGGTGCAAGAGAGTGGTCTAGTTTCATTCTTCTGCATGTGGATGACCAATTTTCCCAGCACCATTTATTGAAGAGACTGTCTTTCTTCCAGTGGATAGTCTTTCCTCCTTTGTCGAATATTAGTTGACCATAAAGTTCAGGATCCTCTTCTGGATTCTCTATTCTGTTCCATTGGTCTATGTGTCTGTTTTTGTGCCAGTACCACACTGTCTTGATGACCACAGCTTTGTAGTACAACCTGAAATCTGGCATTGTGATGCCCCCAGCTATGGTTTTCTTTTTTAAAATTCCCCTGGCTATTCGGGGTCTTTTCTGATTCCACACAAATCTTAAAATAATTTGTTCTAAGTCTCTGAAAAAAGTCCATGGTATTTTGATAGGGATTGCATTGAACGTGTAAATTGCCCTGGGTAGCATTGACATTTTCACAATATTAATTCTGCCAATCCATGAGCATGGAATATTTTTCCATCTCTTTGTGTCTTCCTCAATTTCTTTCAGAAGTGTTCTATAGTTTTTAGGGTATAGATCCTTTACCTCTTTGGTTAGGTTTATTCCTAGGTATCTTATGCTTTTGGGTGCAATTGTAAATGGGATTGACTCCTTAATTTCTCTTTCTTCAGTCTCATTGTTAGTGTATAGGAATGCCATTGATTTCTGGGCATTGATTTTGTATCCTGCCACGCTACCAAATTGCTGTATGAGTTCTAGCAATCTTGGGGTGGAGGCTTTTGGGTTTTCTATGTAGAGTATCATGTCATCGGCGAAGAGGGAGAGTTTGACTTCTTCTTTGCCAATTTGAATGCCTTTTATTTCTTTTTGTTGTCTGATTGCTGAGGCTAGGACTTCCAATACTATGTTGAATAGCAGTGGTGAGAGTGGACATCCCTGTCTGGTTCCTGATCTTAGGGGAAAGGCTCCCAGTGCTTCCCCATTGAGAATGATATTTGCTGTGGGCTTTTCGTAGATGGCTTTTAAGATATCGAGGAAAGTTCCCTCTATCCCTACACTCTGAAGAGTTTTAATCAGGAATGGATGCTGTATTTTGTCAAATGCTTTCTCTGCATCTAATGAGAGGATCATATGGTTCTTGGTTTTTCTCTTGCTGATATGATGAATCACATTGATTGTTTTAGAAGTCAAGGGACTTAAACTCTACAGAAATACTCCCCCGTGTTTTTTTTTTTTCTTTTCTTTTTTCTTTTCTTTTTGAAACAATCATTCTCATTTCCAAATCAAGTTATCTAGCTTAGCCAGGAGAATATGTGCAAATAAGTATGTCATGGCGTATTTGCCTATGTACAGCCTACATATTTTATATAATATTTATATAGTATGTTTGTGTATATATATAAAAATATATATATACACAATCATATATAAATTCTTACAAATATACTGTGTGTATATGCGTGGGTCATGTGTGTTTGAATACACTATAGTGATACAGATATAGTAATCATGTCTTCAATACAGCAAGCATTCAACTATGCCAAACCATTGCAAAGTTTACAAAATTGGAATTTATTATCACTAGGAATGCAGTATTGTTATCTTTTGCAAGCTCTTTCACTTCTAAAAGCAGTAAATAAATACTTTTATTTTGTCTGTAGTATTTTATACTTCACATTATGACACTTATACCACTTATCACCAAATCCTTTCTTTCTGGTTGACTTTATGATTCAACTTCTCCAATAAAAGTTTTATAGCAGGAGTCTAATGAATTAGACCCTACAGAAAGGAAAGTAAATTGGTCTGTTTCAAAGCTCAAAGCTGCAGCAATAAGTTCTGTGGATTTATTGCAGACCTCTCCACTGCTCCAGAGAGGTGCTGAATGCATTGTTTCCCAGCCTCCTTTACAACTTTTTTTAAAGGCAGAAATGAATCCAGGGATTCACAGAGATGTCAAATAGGAAAAGCCCTATTGGATTCACTAGCATGAGCACCATGAGAAATGATGATTGTGTGAAGCATGTAAAAAAAGACTACATTTAGATATTGGTCTTAGAAAGCTTGTATCATGACTAAGCCAAGAAAAACAAGGACAGCCACAGCAAAAAACCTGTTGATCAGGATATCATCAGAGCACTCCCTGCAGTAAGCCTCACCAGGCCAAACCCCAGGGTTCTTAGAGACCAGGAAGCCTGAAAGAGCATGCAAGAAGTTAAGGGGTATAATTTGTATTTCAAAGAATCCAAGACAAGAAACCTAGAAGAAAGTTCTAAAATAATATAGTTTACTTTCTCAATTGTTAAATTCTAGAAAAGAATTGTTTTTATTGTTGTTCCTGTTTATTTACCTTGCTAAGAGGAAACCACAGAGAGTTGGAAATGTGACCCTGTATTTACCATCAGGTAGACTGACGCTAATTAATTCTCCCAAAGGCTGGGTTTTTGCCACATATGCCTTGGTATCAGATTTATATAAGGAGAGAAAAGGACTCAAATCATAGAATTAATTGATAAAACAAGTTAAAAAAATAGAAAAAATAAACATAGCATTTGCATGATTAAGCAAATGATATTCATTTTAGTTGGTATAAGTGAGTTATTTCTCATATAGAAATATCAAATTATAATTTAGCAACTGATAATTTAAGAGGATTTTGAATGTAAATGAAACAAGTTAAAAGTACAAATGAAAAGCTGCTAACAAGTTACTGTTTTCCTTTCCTTAAAGTTAGTTTGGGCAATCAGTATAGTATTTTTGATCAAAAATGATCATTGTAGAGCTCCACAAAGAAACAAAAAATTTGGGGACAGCAAATAATAGGCAAACTTCAACACACACTGTATTGGCAATATTATGCAAAGGACCATTTTTATGAGTACTTATAAACCTGAACTATATAATAAAAATGCTGTCTATGACACTCAAACATATAACAAAAGTTGTTTTTTTTTGTCCCTGTGTTATATATTACTGGCAGAGTCATATATGATTAGAAGAACATCTTTAATTTAAGATACATTTATGTATATTGATATTATTTTGCAGCTGTATAATTACAGAATATACCAATTTTATTAAACAAATTAGTTTCTATTCATATTAATAATATTGTGGCAAGCACAATTAATGTATTAGAGTTATTTTATTTCAGAAAGAGGCTATGCCAAATATTAACATGACTTCCACTAATTATTTCTGCTAGAGGAATGATGGTACCTAATTATCCCACAATAAACCACTACCCACATGTCAAGTCATACTAATTGTCTAAAGTTCTCTACTTGAGGGACCCCTGGGTGGCTCAGCTGGTTGAACATCTGCCTTTGGCTCAGAGCGTGATCCTGGGGTCCCGGGATCGAGTCCCACATCAAACTCCTTGCATGGAGCTTGCTTCTCCCTGTGCCTGTGTCTCTGTCTCTCTCTCTGTGTGTCTCTCATGAATAAATAAATGAAATCTTTAAAAAAATAAAAAATAAATTTCTCTCCTTCACTTCCCCTACCTACAGTCTGACAGCACTATTTTTATCAAATATTATATTATGTAAACTAGGCTGTTCAATTGAAATATTATTGTGCTAATATCAAACTTTATTGATCCCTCTAAGCTTTTAGTTTATATTATTGGAATTATTTTTGATTTTCAAAAGTGCTATGTCTCTTTTTACTTGTTTATTCTCTAACACAATTTTAATATAATTTTGTCAAGTATGTAAACATGTTAATAATATTAAGATTTTGAATGGAATTGCATTACATATAAATATAATTTAAAATATCTTTAAATTATTCAGTCTTTCCATAAAAATATCATGTACTTAAGTCTTATTTTTTGGTATAAAATTATTATGTATATAAAGTACAATTTTGGAGATGTCTTAAAATTAATCCCCTGTTTTCTCCACACATTTGATAATCTAGCTCATATTATACATAGGGGAACATTTTCCCCAGTATGATTTCTAAAGTTTTAGTTTTTGTTATGGGAAAACTATTATTTCCATAGAAGAGCTATGGGAATCTTTTAATTATTTTGTTTTGATACAATCAATAGGATGATTTTCTAAAAATTTTAAATGTTTTGCAGTTGATTTTCTTGGTGTCTTATATAAAAAATTTTTAAGTAAAAAAAAAGTTTTTAAGTAGAAAAATCATGATAATTTTATTTCTTCTCATACCTCCATATATCATTTTTATTGCAATATTAAGAACTTCAAGGGGTGCCTGGGTGGCTTAGATAGTTAAGCATCTGCATTAGGCTCAGGTCATGATCTCAGAGCCCTGGGATGGAGCCCTGCATCTGCAGCCAGCTCTCTGCTCAGTGGGGAGTCTGCTTCTCCTTCTCCCTCTGCCCCTCTCCTCTGCTCATATGCTCTCTCTCTCTCTTTCTCAAATGAATAAATAAGATCTTTTTTAAAAAAATAAGAACTCCAAAAAGGTTGAACATAGTCTTCTAAATTAATAAAAATTCAATTTAGGTAAATTAGGTTCATATGGCTTCATTTCTTCATATTCTCTGGGGGACATATGAACTTATCATGCACTTGCAGGGTAGGCTTATTCAATCTTAGATTTTTTTAAGTTTAAGTTCATTAAATATCTCATTATGCTATATGTAGCAAGGTTTAATGACTGGAAAGAGATGATGGGATATTTAAAACACAGTATGAAGTATGAATAAGAAAAAAGTATATCTGGAACGTTTGTAGTGTATGAGTGATTTCAAACGACCATTCCTAGAAGAACTTGTTTACTTGATCAATTTCCATTACCAACCTGCAATGCCCTGTGAGATCATTTCATATGCTACGAAGCCTACAGCCATTTGACATTGTCTCACTACAAATACTAAAGCAATATATCTGTAAATGGGCATATTTATTTTAACTATAGAATAAAAATATTATCAGGATGTTATAGACAAATCTTCCAGTGATAGGAAGAGATTTTAGAAATGCTTACGTGTGATCAGCCTGGACTGAGAGCCAGAACAGTGTTAAGTTCTCAATAAATATTTGCTAAATTAAATTGTTTTCTTTAATTTTTTAAAAGACTTATTTATTTATTTATTTTTAGAGAGATGCAGGGGAAAGGGGCAGAGGGAAAGAATTTCAAGCAGACTCCCCCACTGATCAAGGAGCCTTACATAGGTCTCCATCTCACAACCCTGAGATCATGACCTGAGCCAAAATCAAGAGTCTGATACTCAACTACTGAGCCACCCAGGTGCCTCAAACTCAATTATTTTAATTCAAACCTGTTTAACTTGAATTTGAAGAACACAGTGGCATTTTCAAATTTGCTTTCTATAGTATCTTTTTCTTCAAAAGGAGTTATGCATAAGATTAAATATGATCAAATGAAAGAAGAATTAAAATAATATCTCATTTCATAAATCATGATTTTAATAATGAGATAATAGGCAATAAGAATGTATACGGCTATGGTGTTTTATTATTGAACTATCTCTAATTGCTTTATGACCATTACCATATGAACTCAGTAATTTATTCTCTAAACCTGTTTTTATATTGATTTGCCATCGAGAATATAAAAAATGAACAAACTAAAATTAATTGGTCTATTCTTAAAATATCATTAAGTTTGCTTAATCAGAAAAAAAAATGTAAGTGATAAAATTGTGCTTATGAACTTCTTTCAAAAAACCTCTTTGGACTTGGGCCAAAATAATATAAATTAAAATTCTTTATGCTGACCTACCAATGCCCAGGCCAATAGACATTGATCTGATTATTTCCAGATGATAAATTTAGGCATGGACTATAATGCCCAATATTCTAGAATATCTCCTCTTTTGAATCAATTGAAGTATTTTTTATAATCAGACCTTCCCCGAGCGGAAATCAGAAGTGCTTGAAATTGAACACTTTTAGACAGATTGAACTTCCATCTACATCAGTGTCATATACATCAGTGTCATTCATTCAATTAATAGATATCAATAGATGGATACCTTACATATCCATCCATATCTCTATCTTAAAATGGTTCGGGATTACTAGGTTTAAAAAAAAAGTTATAGATTCTGCCTACAAGCTGTTTAGAGTCAAGTGGGGGAAGAGAAAAAATGACTAGTCAGTTTACATACAGAATGCTAATATTCTGATAAAATAATACATGGGTTTCATGGGAGAAATGAGAATGGACTTGACCTAGACAGGAGGTGTGGGAACATTTCCTAGAGGAAGATACAGCTGGATCAAATTCTGAATTGTGAATGTGAGTGAAATGGGTACATAGGAGAGCAGAGAACACAGGAATTAGAGAGGGCAGGAGAGAAGAAAATTCACAGAAGAAACTCAATGGAATGAAATAGATGGTTATTATATATGTTCAGTGGATTTCTTTCCAACTGGAACATGTGTGTTTATACACATAACATAGGAGGGAAATTTGATCGTGTTTCAATATCATTTTGGGTCCAAATATTTCTCTAACATGATATAGCAGGTGGCCAACACAAAAACAAATTTTTCTAGGCTACAGCGACACAGAAAACATGTTTTCGCATTACAGTATCTTTTAAAAAGCTTTACTGCACTTGCAGCAATTGGTACCACTTGGAAATTCTGGTCTACATTCCCCCCACCATTCTGATATCTTACACTCTGAAATATAATCCAACTTACAGGGTACTGCTGTCACGTTAAACAATCTGGTTCTGCCCAATTTAACTTAGGAAATTGAGTATTCTATATAATTCTTACCTATGTAAGTATCAAATTTTTAGACTCTGAAACCACAATGTTTACTATTCCATGCAAACTTAATCAGACATAGCATTCATTTAATAATTTAATCATATGTAAAAAGAACCACCTGGAAGTTAGTTACAAGATGAGAAATATTGTACCTTGATTTTGTGTTTTTAAGAAATATCAAATTATTAGAATGGATACACTCAGTTTCCCCAAAATGTGATTTTTTAAATTTATGTGTAAAAGCCCTTTAACCAAACTCTCAGCTTCAATTTTTTGCAATCAATACACCAACAGCAGTGATACTTTTAATAAAGTATACCCTAAATAAGGCACGCCAGAAAGAAAGTGAAATGTCTATTTTAACTCAATATGGACATACATAAATATAAAATTAAGATACTGGCAGCATAGAAATTATGTGAAATCTTAAAGGGGGTATTCGCATGTTCATTGAATGCACTATATCAGCTTATTACTTCAAAAAATCTATTTTTTGAAAAGTAACAATAGGCCAACAAGTTACCTTGAAGAGATGTCAAGGAATATGAGCACAATGTCAAAACAGTATTTGGAAAAATGCCCTCTTTAATGGTCATCTACAGCTCATTGAATGTGGTTTTTCTCTAAAGTTAAGGGCACTTTTAAAATTTAGTTTCACAATTGATTCACTTAAGTAACAGTAAGTGCATTTTAGATTGATAAATTTGTAATAAGTCTAGACAATAAAAATCTGCAGTTTTTACAAACTCAGCCACCTCCAGATGCTTATATGCTCAGGGATGACATTATATTTTTAAGACTTCTTTGTTGCATCTGAAGAATGAAACATTTCTCTGAAGGGTAGATTAAACTGTGCTTATATTTACTGAGTTCCAGGTGTATATTTTAAAGGATTATATTAAAATGGAAAAATACTAAAAAATAAAAGTTTATTACATATTGTAGAATATTCATAAACTAAGCATGTATCATTTTAAATGGTTCAATCGCTATAAATATATTATAGGCACTTCTATATTTATTGAGAAGAATTCAATTACTGAGTCTTAACACTGAGTTGGATAAATTAGTGACAGCAATATGTTCTCCGTTCAGCTGATTTAATGAAAAAATAAAACAGTGGTGTGGAATTACTAGATTTTGTGTTTTGTTTTGTTTTTTTTTTAATTTTTTTTATTCATTTATTTATGATAGGCACACAGTGAGAGAGAGAGAGAGGCAGAGACACAGGCAGAGGGAGAAGCAGGCTCCATGCACCGGGAGCCCGACGTGGGATTCGATCCCGGCTCTCCAGGATCGCGCCCTGGGCCAGAGGCAGGCGCCAAACCGCTGCGCCACCCAGGGATCCCAAGATTTTGTGTTTTAAAAACTCAAAATGTTACTGAGCCTTTAAAACGCTTCTTAAATATGAATAAAGGTCTTTTTCTGTGGTAAAAGAATAGATTTAAATAAACACAAATATATATGTGTGTGTGTGTGTATGATATTTGGCAAGGATTTAAGGTTTAAAATTCCAACTATTTCTATACTACCAAAAATTATGTATTTTTATAGATCTCACACATTATTTTTGTATAATTTATTTTGAAACAACTTAGTAGAGAATTAGCAAAACTTGTTTTGTGTGGTGTATATGCAAAGCAACAAATGTTGGATTGTTATTTTAAGTATCTAATATCCTAAATCTCTTAATATCAATGCATTAGACTAGGGAGGTGAAACAAAGTCCTTCACATCAGTATTCAAGCTGAGCAGAATGACAAAATACAAACAGCAAGGACAATGAATGACAAAATGTAATATTGCTTTACAGTATTTTTTTCTTATAATATTATATGTAAGAAAGCCATTAAATTAAAATAAAGTGCATTCAGTAATTGACTCCATTGAACAATTGAAAACAAAGTTGTAGAATAAACATTAGTCTTACATTACATTAGTTTCCTATATTTAGGAAATTGACAAGACTTCAAAATTATTACATTTCACATTCACTTAAATAGATATCTCTAAAAATAACTTTGTATATAATACTATAAGATGACATATGACTTCAAATGTTGTATTTGGACTTCTTAGAGTCAATCCTACTTCCAAGCTTTTCCTCTGTTTCTGACTGGCTGCAAAAGTCTTTTATCCATATTGCAATTATTTCCCCTTTCTCTGATTAAAAACAATAATGATAATTATATGTATGCATGTATGTATATATGTGTGATGGATAGAAATAAAGGTCAATTTAGATGTGGATATATAGATATAGGTGTAGATATATATTTATAAGTCACTATAAATATATATGTGACTCACCAGAGAAGGTGGAATCCAGCATAATATATTATTACAGTGTATCTATCACCATCATTCCTTCCTCCTCTCAGCCAGGCCACACTTAGAAAAGGAAAAAAGGTAAACATGAAAATAGCCTCACAAACACTACAACTACAAACTCAGAGACTGAATTGATTGCCCAGTCAAAAACTTGGCAAAAGAAAAGAATAGGCAAACCAAAGAAAGGAAAATGTGAGTGGCTAATATGTGAAAAGATGCTCAAACGCCTGGATTATCTCACCTCATATTCAAATCCATGACTTAAATCCTGTTATTACACCCTTTTATTGGATAGGAAAACCAGCACTCAAAGAGGAAAGGTATATCAATTGTCAAGGTCACACAGGTAATAAGTTACAGAGTTCTGATTGAAATGCAGGTACAATACCAGGGCAAGCCTGATTAACTGGCTCAGGGTTTTTTTCCCCCATAGGAAAAGCCAGAAAGGCTTCTATTCACAAATACATTTGCATCACAAAACAGAGTTATTGCCCTATACGAGTTCTCATAGAGTTGTTGAACGAGAAAATGAATGCATTCATTAAGGATGAGCGTAGAAAACAATGTTCAGTGTAATGAATTTGCCATTAACATTCCAACTATAAGGCTATTTGTTGTTGTGATGAGAGCAGATACATTCCAGGGTATTCTTCTCTGCTGTTGTTTCTTTCTACTCCACCTTCTCACCCTTCAATTACAAAATGAATTATCTTTCTAACTATAGCAGCTTTATCCCTTTTTTTCTCCCAATCCCAAAATTAATGACCAGCTTTAATTTTCCTCTAGGGGTTAATATTTGTCACAGGAGTAAAGATTGTTTTCCTTCCATATACTTATCATCTTCATCTCTTCCTGTGCATTGTCTGTAATCTCAACTTTGACTGAGACACCAATATTTCCAAGTCACCAACGTCAAGGAAAAGAATGTCAATGAGGAGAGACAAGGAGAGACTATCAAGGGAGACTATCAAATATCAAGCTTTGATGCCTATAATAGAGGTATTCTGCTACCCGCTGGTTTTGTTCTCCCCGCTGGTTTCTATCTCAAAATAGCTAGAAATTTGGGACTCTGGATAATTCTCAAGATACGGTGTCTCAGCTGTTCTAAAGTTTATGATGGGATGAAAGTATAGAATTTTAGGTAAATATATATTTTTAGTAATCATATCAAGAAAGATATCTCAAGAAATAATAGCTGAATAGAGAATAAAAAGGTATTACCTGAGGAATATCCTGGGAATTTTCAGAGGTGATAAATCTCTCAATTTGCAAGTCATACTGAGAAGGTCACAAACAGACAAAACCCTGTTAGTCCATTCAATTTTAATAATTTTGTGTTATTGCCATAAAGCACATTGAATATATTCCTATGATGCCAGAAACTATTTTAATATGTCCTCTCATATTGTGTTGACCCAGTATTTCCCGAAGATCTGCTGCATGAGAGGTGTGGGAGCCCGTGCTGGGTGCCTGCTCTCCAGGTGAAATGATTTTCACAGGCACTTAACAAACAAAGGACAAAATGATTCCTATCCTGTTTCTCAGTGTTCTTTCCACGCTGTCACTTATTTTTGTACAGGAAGTACTTCTTTGTATATTATTATCAACCTTCACCACTTTCTTCTATCTTCATGTCTCTCCTCTCTCAGGAGATCTAAGGTCAAGGAAAATCCAAGAGAACCAAAGGATGTAGAGATGTGAAAAAGCACAGACGGCAAGGCAGCAGTAATCTAATTTCCCTGCAAGGAGCTTGCAAAATAATGAATGCATATGCAGAAGACAGTCAACTAAGAGGCAGAAAATTAAACAAACATATTTATGTTATCAATAAAATTCTTTATGGACTTGATGTGATTCACAGAAAAGCGTAGTTTAAAAAAACAAACAAAACAACACTCTAGAATGCATTTGCCTCATAAATGTAATAGCTGCATCATACTTGCCTTTTTCAAAATCATCTTACATTCAGGACCAAAATCTCAACTGAAATCCAGTACACATCTGTACTTTGTTCAGACCTGTCTATCTGCTTCTTCCCTGGGAGTTGCTTTGGGTTACACAGGATCCCCTTTAGTCACACTCCTTAGCCATTGTTATGTACCTATGGTCCTGCTCCTCCATCATTTTTCTTGGAAAAATAGCTTTCCAGTTGATCTCAGAAAATACTTTACCCACTCTGTCTTAACCTGAAGGGAACCTACTTGTGATAGACAGCAAATACTTTTCCCTGTTTCTTAATCTTTCAGGGTGTCAGTTATTTTGCAATTTCAGTTTGTAATAAGCAAACTGGCCACTTCATTAGAATATTTCATAGATCCCAAAAATTGCCATGCCTTACCTGTATCTTTAACTGATGTCATTAGAAAACCCTTAGCCCACTTAGCATGTAGAAAAGAGCAACTTACAACTGAGGTGGACCCTGTGACATGTACACCAGATACCCCTTCACTGTTTGGATTTTTGGCCTTGGCTGCTCAGAGCACCATCAGCTGCCAGCCTCCTCTGGAACATTCCACCTGCTGAGAACTACCTCACGTGATGTCATGCTTCTTTCTTTTGTAGCTCACAGTCAGTGGCTGGTTGATGTAGGAGTATGAACCAGGGCCTTCTCAGCTCAACTTGGAATGGCACCAAAGATGAATCACTCCATCACTCCTTGTGGGTTTGGCCAAAGTGCCTGCATCACAGCTTGACCACTCTTCCCACTCCTGCTTTATCTTCTCTCCCCCAGATATTGATCTTAAAAACACTAACAAGCATTTTGCACACCAAATTCCATCTTGGAATCTCCTTTTTGAGGAACCCAAGGACACATTCATCCTTCAAGCCTTTCTTCCTCATTCATTAGGCACTGCAGTTTAATGGGAAGTGTTGCACCAGAGTCAAACTGAATGACATCTGTATCCAACTCACACAATTCATTGTCTATCAAAACTACTTTAACATTCTGATTCTCAGCTTTTTCACCAGTAAAATGGGAATAATATCAACTCACAAATTTTTCTGTGGGGATTAAATAAGGTAACCTATATGAAAAGTACAGCATATGTCAAGAAAAAAGAAATAAGTACTCCATAAATACTATCTTACCCACCCTTTTCTTCCACTATTCATTACCTGATTTATATTCTGTGTATATCCTGATAATGATGCCATTAGCTTTCTTTTTTTCTGCAAAGCTTTGCACTTAGTCTTATGAAAAATGGGTTAGGCAAAAAACACCTCAACCCAGTTATAGTTCCAGGTTATTCATTAATTGCAATACTATTCAGCTTTTTTAGGTGATCTGCTATGTGGCTGTGACCCAATTTACAATAATGCTTAGTAGCATTACTTCCTTGTTTCTATATTGGAAAGAAGATGCCATGTTTTATTAGTCATACAACTGTTAAGGAGTTCCAGCTGCCTGTGGAAAAATGGGGAAAGTAAGCAATGTTGCTCTTCATTAGGTTTTAGGGGCAATGTTACAATGTCTTCTATGAATTGAATATTAAAGCCTTACAGTGAAGATCTTTGAAAACATTATAATTGTATTTCATTAGGATAATATCAAGAGACAAGTTACAAACTGCCTTCCTAAAGCAAAAATGAATATATGATAACAAACCAATCTCTAATCACAGGCCTCAAAATCTTAGAAAACATCCAAATAACACTAATTCATGGGTATATTTTAATATTAAATACATATTCAGCATTCTCAGAAGTCAACTAAAAGAATGGTTATACATAGTCCATTTGGTTCATTCATAATTTGTAGTTATTTACTAAAGAATTTTTCTTACATTTCTGGTAGAGATCTTAACAATCTGTGCTTATTGAAAGACTCAAAATTTCACCATCATTACTAAATTCATTTTGGAGATATCTCTCTGACCTGGATATACATTTAGAAATGGAAAATTCTGTTATACACTGTATTTAAAGTGTAATGATGAGGTACTTGTTAAAGTGATAGCCATATTCCATTATAGAGTTATCCTTTATTTAATAGTATTAACATCAACGACACTGCATAATTTAAATAGCAAATCTTCTGAGAGTAGAGACTCTAAACTTTCCCCCTTCCAGCTCAGGAGTGATACGAGATGCATTTCAAATACTGGCTCTTTATTACCACATGGCCTAGTTATACCTTAAGTTACTTACTTCTTATGGTCTCAATTTTCCCATTTATATGATGGATGCAATAATCAAGTTTGAAAAAGATAGGTAAGATATCTGAATAAGGTTGGTTCCCAAAAAATTTAGCTCCTCCCTCCTCCTATTCCTAATTTTTTTATGTAAATAACTATGGAAAAATCCAAGGTAAATGTTGTTCAGAGGGGCTTACCAGTAGACACCAACAAGTTCCTCTGCTCAGACTGCAGCAGGAATATTAGAAAAAGGGGAACACTTTTTTGCACCCATATGCTGTAAAATATAAACACATGCATGAGAAATATACATACTGCGTTGTTACCTTGGCTTTAGATGTATTTGCAATATTTAATTTCATTAAAACATCTAAATCACTATAGTAAATTGTAATATTTTTAATCTTGATGATTATGATTTTCTGCAGGTTTGAACTATGTTTGAATTACATGATTAAAATTCCTTGCATAATTATAACTTAAATGTTATATGCACTGTGAGCTGGGAAAAGTCTTGACATATTATGGTGCCATCTGGAAAATATTTCTTCTCCAATATGAATGTAGACTCTGCCTATGAGAAAGTCACATGCATTGTTGGTGTTTATATTTCTGTGAGTGTATTACTTTCCAAGATTTAACAATTAGACAAAAGCCTGGAAAAAAAAATGAGAAGAATGTAAAAGGGCCCAGATTTGAAATGTCTAACATCATTCCTCCCTGTTCTGCTGAAGTCCATCAGCCCCATAGTGTTACATCAGCCAGAAAATAGAATGTAGATTATTTTAATTGTTGATTTTTTTTATATGAAGTCAGAGGAGTGGAGGATGAGGAGAGAACTAATTATGAGGTGAAAAAAAATCAAATCCTTAAAGATGTAAATAAAGTATTCCAAAAGTGGTTGGATACTCACCCTAAAAAAATAAATAAGTGGCTTATTCTGAGAAATGTAGATATAGACTTAGGGCAGCAAGACTAAGAAAAAGAATGTACTCATTAAGGAAATTTTATAAAGGATACAAATTGTATTTCTCTTCCCTGCTCTGGAAACAGATGCATTTAACATATAACTTAATTACTTTCCCTGTAATATACTTATTTCTGATTATTCTCAAGTCTTCCACGTCAGATATGCATAACCGCCATGAGTTCCAGGGAATATGAGAAGGTTTTGCAGTGCTGAGGTCTAGATCTATCTATAGGTTTAGAACTGACCTCGGCTGGGAGAGAGTTTAGTCCTGGGATTCTCTGGTTCCAGGGGAAACAAAGGATATTCAATGATTGGCTGAGACTGGTAGACAAAAAGCAGATGAGAACAGAGAACAGATTCTAACAGACTGGCAGTAGAGAATGGGAGAAAGCTCCTTCCCTGGTCCTACACAGAACTACAGGAGATGAAGCTTAAGGGGATGGCAGGGATATAGATAGAACTGCAGATTTCTCATCTATTTCTACAATTTTTCAAAGTACATAGAGTCCTAAGAAGGTGCTTTCATGAATTGGGGGTAAATGGTAAAATACTGGCTGAAAATGCTTAGCTAGCTTCAAATGCAGTAATCTTCATTACAGATTTCATGGGCTTCCATCTAAGAACTCATTTGGCAAAAGATTCCTGTGACAGAAAAGGAGTGAATAACAGGTCTGTTTTTATTAAATTATAATATTTATATAATATAGATAAAAACAAGTAAAATATATTTTTATGCAATAGCAGGATATGAAGATAAAGTAGTTGAGGTATTTGTCATGGCAGACTGGCATTTTAAAGATTTCTATAACACTATGAAAAAAAGAAAAAAAAATCTATAATGCTATGGAAGAGGTTACTTTTTTTTACTTTAATTTTTTTGTCTTTGTAGGATTAAGATAATCAATTCCTTAATGCTTATAAGCAGAGGTTTTAAAAGAATGAAAGGAAGAAAGTAGTTTTGTATTGTACAGAATTTAAATGTACAGAAACTAATCCCACATTGAAGAATTCATTAAGGTAGAGTTTCTTTCTGTTGGTTCAAACACTTGCTTAGCAAGTAATTAATAATAGGTCAATTGGTCATAACAGTAGGACTGCTGAGCCCCCAAGTCTTTTGCATGCCTTTTGGTGAATCCCTGATCTTTATTCCACTGTTCTGAAATTTAATGCTTTCATCCTCCCTCCTTCACTATCTAGACATCCCAGAAATCCCCTTGGAAAGACTTTCATATGTTATAACTTATTGGGTCCTTTTGCTAGTGGCAAATAAATGAATATCTATGTCATCTATAACCCATTTCTTCCATATTGCTGAGATATGAGATATGTATGGCACAGAGCAAGAGAAATAAACTAAGCATGAACTATTCCTTTTTCTTTTTATTTTTTAAGATTTTACTTATTTATTCATGAGAGACACAGAGAGAGACAGACATAGGCAGAGGGAGAAGCGGGCTTACTGTAGGGAGCCTGATTTAGGACTCGTTTCTAGGCCTCTGAGATCGTGACCTGAGCCGTAGGTAGACGCTCATCTGCTGAGCCACCCAGGCGCCCCAAGCATGGTCTGTTCCTACTCCTAACTCCTCAGTAACTGTGTCATCAATAAGCCTCTTTGAGATTCTGCTTCCTCACCCATAAAATAAGAATGTTTATTCTTTAGAATATTATTTTCTTTAGATGTTAATAAGCTTTAAGAAAAAATGATAAGCAACATAAAATAGTGTTATTTACAGAGTGACTTTTCAGGACTTCTACTGTGCAAATGCATACTGTAGATCTATGAAATGGGGCCAAGCTGAACATTTTTCAGCTTTATTTGATCATGAAACCCTAGGTTACCAGAACGTCTTATAGAAGTAATACAGATTTAGCAAATCTGGGTCTTGACATCCCTTTAAGGGGTTCTAAGATTCTACTTACATCTTCCAGATTGTAAGAGAAAAATAGAAATGTCCATTAATAACAAGGTAGTATTAATGGGTTTTCTCAGACATACTTAATCAGAATATCTAGGGCAAAAGGGTTGGGAAGCTAAAAATGGTCACACTGGTGAGAGTAACATACCTAATGAGAAAAGCTAGTGAATGGTTGAACTTCTGTGAAATTAAGCCGAAAGCTTAAAACAATGCATAACTAGGACTCCTGGGCGGGGGGGTGGAGCAGTTTAGTGCTGGATCCAGTCTTGCCCTAAAACCTTTGCCTAGGTTAAGTAGCCAGCAAATATTTGAAATAGGCCAGAGAAAAAAGCAGGATGATGGCCTCTGTGAGTGAGCCTAAAAAAATGTACCTGAAGAGGGAAATGTGAAGATACTTACCAGTTTTTACCTTTATAATTCTTTTCTTAAAAAGATTTAAAAAATATTTTTAAGTAATCTCTATACCCAGTGTGGGACTCAAACGCACAGCCCCAAGACCAAGAACTGCACACTCCACTGACTGAACCAGCCAGGAGCTTCTTCACCTTTATAATTCTTAACCACAAACCTAAATGGCTTTGGTGCCAGAATTCACTCTACTTCTGTAGCCTGAAAATCCTAAGAAAAAACTGTGGTCTCAAGTGGCCTTAGTTATGATGGCCACACGTACCTGTAAGAAGTTCAAACAAACCTTTTTTGAGGAACGGCCTGGGGCCAGACTCGGGTGGGTGCTGGCTATGGAAGCTACACCAACTTCATGGAGGTTACCCCTGAAAACACTCAGACATCCACCAGCAGTGGAGGAAGAAGACAGGGAAAGATACCATTTTCTGCCTATTATGTGTTCACCTTTAATTTTAATGTGAAGATGATTTACCACTATAAAATCAATTAATAGAATTCACCATGTTAACAGATGAAAGGAAAATAATCATATTAATAGAGGCAGAAACAAAAGCATATTTATTTATTTATTTATTTATTTATTTATTTATTTATTTATTTTTAGAAACAAAAGCACTTGATGAAAGTCAACATCTACTCATGACAGTATTTCTTCTACCAGATGCAGAGCGATAAATTCTGAACCTGATAACACATCTGTATACATATACGTTCTTATAAGTGCATATATAAAATACTCCTGATAAAGATGATTAAGTAACTAACATCCTATGTCACTGGAATTCATTCATAGTCATGTCTAGTAATTACTGTCCAAATGGCTCATTCTGTCAGGAGTAAATGTATACTAAGCAAAAATAATAGTTTTTTTTTTTTCTGTAGAAACTCTAAGATTTAAAAACTTGCCTGTATGAAAGCATAACATCTCCCACTATGAGTTTTAGCTAGTTCTAGAATATCATGTCAATAATGCATCACGTATAAATTCTTATTGTTTTCACTTGAATTTTTTTTCTGTTCATATTTATTTTTTATTTGTTTGTTTGTTTTAATTCACGATAGACAGAGAGAGAGAGGGAGAGAAAAGCAGAGACACAGGCAGTGGGAGAAGCAGGCTCCATGCAGGGAGCCCGACGGGGGACTCGATCCTGGGACTCCAGGATCACGCCCTGGGCCAAAGGCAGACGCTAAACTGCTGAGCCACCCAGGATCCCCTCTGTTCATTTTTAATAAGAGTTTTACTGATAGCATTCCTACTCCATAAAATTTACCTTTTTTAAGTGGGTACAATTCAATGTTTATTATTTTCACAGCTATGCAACAATCACCATGATCTAATTTTAGAATTTTTCTATAACCCCCAAAATAAATTCTGTACCCAATAGCATTTAGTCCCCATTACTCATAACTCTCAGCCCCTGGCAACCACTAATCCACTTTCCCTTTTTATGGATTTGCCTCTTCTAGATATATCATATAAAAGTAATTATTCAATATATGACCTTTATGTCCCTCACTTAGCATAATGTTTCCAAGAGTCATCCATACTGTAGCAAGTATCAGTACTTTGTTCCTTTTTATGGTAGAATAATATTCAATTACATGGGTATACATATTTTGTTTATCCATTCAGCAGCTAATGGGCATTTGGGTGGTTTCCATTTTTTGATTATTATAATGTTTGTATTAATACTAGTCTACAAATTTTTATGTGGACTTCTGTTTTCACTATATACGTAGGAGTGGAATTTCTGGGTCATATGGCAACTCTATATGTCACATTTTGAGGAAATGCCAAACCGGTTTGCTAAGTGGCTACCGTATTGTACAATCCTACCAGCGATGTATGAGGGGTCCAATTTCTCTGCATCCTCACCAACACTAGTTAATGTCTGTCTTTTTTATTTTGGACATCTGTGAGTTTGAGGTAATACTTCACTGTGTTTTAATTTGCATTTCTCAAATGACTCCAAACATTGAGCATCTTTTTGTTTGCTTATTGGATCATTGTATGTGGCCTCTGGTTAAATGTCTATTCAAATTCATTATCCCATTTTAATTGGATAAGTTGCTTTTTATTGTTGGATTGTGAGAGTAATTAGTATATTCTGGATACAAGTCCATTACCAGATACAAGATTGCAAATATTTTCTCTCATTAGATGAGTTGTCTTTTAAATATCTTATGATGTCTTAGGAAGCACTCATTTGTAAATTTTCCTTAAGTCCAATTTATTTTGTGTGTGTGTCACTTGTGCTTTTTGTTTCGTACCTAAGAAATTATAAAGATTTATTCCTCTGTTTTCTTCTTAGAGTCTTATAATTTTAACTCTTACAGACAGGTCTATGAAGAATTTTCAGTTCATTTTATATCCGGTATACAGAATGTGATCAAACTTCACTTTTTGCATGTAGATATCCAGTTATCCCAGTACAATTTGTTAAAATCTTCTTTAAGTTTTAATAAATGAGTATGTGCAAATGAAATCCAAATGGGATGGCCCATGCATTTTGCAAAAATTGCCCTTTCAGATGCAAACTAGAACTTGTGGATAGAGTGGGAACTTGCCTTGAGTTTGTACTTGTGAAAAGCTGGTGTTCTATTCTCACTGCCAAGAAGCTTTGGGCAAATGGAACCATTTTATATGTAAATTTACCACAAATTAGTCAATTTCCCATTGACCAGTAAACTTGTTAACATTTTTAGAACCTTAAATATGATACTTATGAGCCATTTTTGCCTCCTAACATAAGAGACATGTATCCCTTGAGCCACCAAATGTTCTCGCAACCGTGAGTGTCCAGTAACAGCCAAGTGCTGAAGATTCAGGGGTGGGAAGGCAGATTGGGCTCGATCAAGAAGGAGCCTAACCAGCGTCCCTCAGAAAGCAATGTGCTGTGTGTTTTTTTCCCTCTACAGTGATCCTCTAGTTCATTTCTTTTCCTACATTGATTTATTCAGTTATTCCTGAAAACTAAGTGCCCACCAGGAGTCAGGCACAAGCTGGGGAAGGATAATACAAGCGTATGTTAAACAGATACTGCCCTGGCCTCCTAGGACTTTAAACTTAGTGATGAAGATGCACATTCATCAGATACACTGGACAAGAAGTACACAATTAAGACATTTGCTACAGAAGAAAGATTCACAGCATTGCTGAAGTCTTTAACAGATGGCTGGATTGAACATTGCTGGAGGTCAGGGGAAATATTCTCAAGGAAATATCCCTTTTTCTAAGACTTGAAAGTAGAATGGTATTGAAGAGATTGGAAACACACTGAAAGGGGATCCTGATTTTGCAGACAACAAAGTATTATCTGCAAGTTAAATGTGTTTGTTTGTTTACTTTTAAGTCTGTGAAGTATGTATGCTTAGATGCTTCTGCTCAAATTTGGGGAGTCATGCTCGGTTCTTTTGTTTTCATTAGCACTTTTGCTATACTTCTCGCTATTTGTTTCTTCTGCATTCCTCCTCTAGAAACCCGCCATTTACAGTCAGTTTAGCTACTAGACAGTACTATGACATTGCGGAGGGGCTTCGAGCTCAATCCAATCCATATCCCTTCACAAGACTTTCAAAGCCCTCGGAGGTCTGCTGTGTGAAGATCACTGACTAGGAACCAAAATTTCTGTCCTCTTGTCTTGTCCAACTCTGACACAAGCAAGTTATAAGACCTTTACCTTAGGGGACTTCGGTTTTCCCATTAGATAGCTTTTAATGACCCTTCACAACTATAAAATTAGAAAAATCTATTTCCGGCAACTTTCTATATTTCACCTGCATTTGAATCTGGCCTCCCTTCCTCCCATTCTCAAAGGTACTTCAGTTTAGCCTAACTGAACCTGTTTCCATAAGGTAGCCCATCCAGAGGAGATGGATTCATTTCTTGCCGCCGAACACTGTGCTGTCATTCGGAGGATAGTTCCAGGTCTGTCCCTTTCACGAATTTCTCAAGTGCCAAAAGCAGAGTTAGCTTGAGAAGGCAGAAAAGAAAGATGTTTTAATGAATCGCAAGAGTTGACTCTCCTCACTCGGTGTAAATTGCAATTCACTTCCTGTGAGTGGGCAAATGACTATTTACAAAGCTATTACAGGTCTCATTAATTGTCATTATTATTCATAGATATCACTGCAATTACCAGAGTGCCTCTGTGCGCTTTACCTTGGAGTTCTCTTTTTAATTAGTCATATTGAGTGTAACTAGCTGACCTCCTTGCATAATGGATAAGGGGAAGGAAATACACAGCAAGGTGATTAAAAACAGGATCTTTGTTGAAAGAAGGGGAAAGGAGTGAATCTATGAGGATCAATCAGCAGCACTTCATCACCAAGCACTGACTGCAGCTTTACCTGCAAGAAACCAAGAGAAATGACATTGTTACACATGCAGGATAATGACATTTTGATGGACTTCCCCTCCTCCAGAGAAGGAGAGGAGAAACTCTGTCTTCCAAAGCCTGGAAATCAAGAATTAAATTGCCAGCAAGACTCATCATCCCGTTATTTAAACATTTAACCCAATACCCAAGTGAAGCATGATTAATAAGAAATCTACCCACGGTATCAATTTATGTTGATGGAACTCTTTGTCAAGTGACACAAGCACACTGCAGACTTTTAATTTATTATTTTTAGGCTGTTTGTCCTTGTGGTTCACTTGAATATGAAGATCAATTTCTAATCGATAAAGTCATAATTTTTTTTTGCTAATATATTGCAACTGGTTAGTCAGTTCTTTTGCAAACAATATTAAGAATAAGCTATTTTTAAAAAAGATTTTTAGGACAGCCCCGGTGGCACAGCGGTTTAGCGCCACCTGCAGCCTAGGGCATGATCCTGGAGACCCTGGATCCAGTCCCACGTCGGGCTCCCAGCATGGAGCCTGCTTCTCCCTCTGCCTGTGTCTCTGCCTCTCTCTCTGTCTCTATGAATAAATAAATAAAAAAAATTAAAAAAAGATTTTTATTTGCTATATAATGTAATGTTTGCTACTTATATTAGTCTTGACAAACTATTATCAAGTACCTTACTCACCGCAGTGTGGTAGTTGCTAAAGTGAGAACAGAATAATAAGAACAACAAAAAAAGGATAATCAACTGTTACAGTGAGTATTGTAACAGGCTTTAAGTGATAAGGTTTAAAGAAGGAAGAGATGTATGAAGACTAAGAATGAAGGAAAAATATTACAGAGGAAATAAAGATTGAGCTGGACCTAATGCTATATCTCAACAGATGTGTGTATTAGAGAATGATAATCCACACCAAGAAAAACACCAAATAAAAATGTAAAGATGGGAAGACTTTTATTATATTTTTAAGTCTGCGAAGGCCTTATCCTAAAGGGTTCATTTTGAGAAACAGTGAAAAAATGTGGAACAGAACATACAGAAAATTTGTGTATAGAGTTTCAAAAGGAAAGAAGAAATATAAACTTAATATGTGATAATAATAATTTAGAATCTTGATAGATCTTTCAAGCATTCTCACAGTGATTGCCTGCAGTGGGCAGGCCAGACATTATCATCTGCCTCCTTCAGTAGATGAGGAAACAGCCTCTTTATAACTCAGGAGCTAGTAAGTGGTATCCACACCTTGTCGAGATGATCTGACTTCAGCAGGGATCCTACTGTTCTGTGAGCTTTATACAACAGTAACAAGATGAATGTGTCAAAGAAAATTTGTGAATTGGAGAGATGAGAAGCCGAAAGTAAAGGCAGACAGAGTCAGGCATAGGCTTCAGTGTCTCCCTTGCCCCAGATGGTGCAAATATATCCACAATAGTCTCAGAAATGTGAAGAGCTAAAGAAGACTAGTTCAGTAGAGGGATAATGCTGAAGCTAACAAAGACTCAAGGTTTGGTTAAGAAGAGAGACATTAATTAGGAAGAATTGAGTTCATATTCATATTTGAATATTTGAATCTAACACCGAAAAGGAAATAGACATTATTTGTGAAAAGATAAGCTTAAAGACAAAGTTAGTGTGGAAGTAAAAATGATGAAGTAAGGCAATTAAGGAGCTCTGCAAAAGAAACACAAGGAGCAATGAGGGTTTCCCACTCCACTGTCCCCTCTACCCCTTCCTCATCCTGCAAGATTTAGTTCATGAAATACACATAGCAGAACTCCTGACTCACCTGTCTGATTGGAGTTCTATTCTCTTAGTACCCTAAACCCAACCATACCTCTGTACTGACACTTATTGGGTCATTGGAACTTACTGACATACTTGTATTTCTCCCTCTATAGGTCCAGCAACTAGATCACTGACACATAGAAAGATTGATTAAAAATTGTAAAAGAAGAGAAACAGGTGAAGGTAGTTGAAGGCACAAGTAGTTCCCCTCCGCAACCCCTGAGTTATGATTATTCACCTACAAAGTCTTTGATTTCCTTTGAAATAAGAGCAGACGAGAGTTTTGAGAAAAAGTGGAGCATGTTTGCAAAAGTAATCACGGAGAATGGGAAATTGAGCTGATAAGAACATGGTAATTTTGCCAGGTGATGTTATAAGACTAACCAAAGTAACAACTATGCATGTAGAGTGGTTAATAAAATCTCTTGTTTTATTGAGACTTGTTGGAATGGAGCTAAATGCTAGTCTAGAACAATAAAAGTGCACATTACCTATGTTAAAAAAAAAAAAAGATCGTGTAGGGAGGGAAGCTGTATCTGAAGATACCACTTCATGAAAATCTGTGAATCTTTTGGGCTCATGTAAGTTGACTTGTAAACCTTTGGTTGAAGAGAAATGAAAAGAGAAGCAGAGATATTATTGTGGAAAGGTTCTAGATCCTCCAATTCACCCTTGGCACAAAGATAAGAGGACATTGGTGACTTCCAGACACTGGGAAATTCTAAGAGTTCATTTAGCTAATGAGCATAGTTCCTCACAAGTTCTTGTCTTTCTGAAAAATTCTTCTTAGGAAGGAAGAAATCCACTACTCCAAGCCGAAAAGAACGAATTTGGGTCGAAGTAGAATTAGCAGGAATCAAGATGCATCCTCCATCAGCCACAGAGAATTTGAAAATAGAAAAACAAGATTATTTTTAAAGAACTAAACAACTAACAGATAAAAGTGGAAAGCAGAAATAGGCAAAATTTCCTTGGGGAGTGTGGGCCTGCAAGGAAATGATTTTATGTTTCTTCATACTGGGACTTTCTGAGCAAATCTTGCTGAAACTTGGGACTTGAATTAAAAACAAGTCACCGCAAGTGATTTATGACTGATTGGCTAGTGAAAGACAAGAGGGTTTTTGGTTTGTAATAGGGAGATAAATGGCTTATGGACAAGTCTGTAACCTGAATCAATGAGCCATGGTATCTAATGAAAAGTGTAGTGTATATGATTAGAAATGGAAGGAAAGAACTGGGAGAAATCATACTTTCAAAGTTGGTAGTGTCTTTGGTATTATGCAGGGCCAAGGATCTTAATCAACTATAGCAAAGTTTCTCAAAATTAAGTGGGCAAGAGAGCTTATTATAAGGGCAAATATATTTAGAGACCCTTGAAAATCTTGTCTTCAAACCTTTAGGAGTCTACTGACAACCATTTTAGAATATTTACTTAAGAAATAAAAATTCAACTGTGAATTATTCCTATAAAAATGCAGCTTGGTTCTTAAAACTCATTTTTTATAATTGTATAAATAGAAATCAGAAGCAAAACATAGTCATAGAAATAATAAATCTCCAAAACATATTGAAAGATGTTAGGAGTTTCTGAACAACCATGGGAAAAATACTTTGCATTTAGATATTTTCCTCTTACTAAGGCTAATGCAACAGTCTTTCATAGAAAGAAGTCCTAATGATTAAAATCATCCAACTCATTTTAATTTTATCTTATTTTATGATTTTAGATCACAATTTGACATTCCACATACACTTGGCTACAGAAAAAAAGTAAGCTCATCAGTTAATGCAAGCATCGACATGTCCTGGTTGATATAGCCTATTAGTATAAATTCATAAATTCTCATCCCGTTTTTTAAATTTTATTTTGCTGTGCTCTTGGCTAGTTCTGCAGCTAGGCTAGTGACTCTGCATACATTAACAATTATATTTCCAAGGCTGCAAATCTGAGAACAAAATCCCGAAATGTGATCATCAATCACTTCTTTTAAAGGATGACTAGCCTTCCTCAGGTAGCGCTGCTCCTTCTCATTGCAATGATGAGACAAGGACAAAGAAACTGTGTGACTTTAGAGTTGATAATAACTGAGAAGATGAAGACATGTATCCTTGAAGGCAGAAACCCAAATATCTAGGAAAGACATAGTATTGATCTCATGATATGAGATCCTGTCATAGAAGGTGCTTAGGGGTTTTTAGAAATATAATCTTTATTTTTTCAATCATAAATTATCCCATTGAGAAAGACAGAAGAAGATTCCTAAAGAATGCCAAAAAAAAGTATATACAGTGTGCTCTGATGAGCTCACACTTTAAAATTCATATACAAATCATGGGGAAAATGCATTTAAGATCAATAAGAAGATGACATATACCAACAAATTTAATGTCCTTGCATCTATATTCACTAATGAGTTTAGGCTTTAAAAAATTGCTCCGAACAACAGTGTCAACTCTTGTGGTCAAACTCGAATCAAGAAAGTTATAAAATATGAAGGCTTGCTTTCAGCAGCCTATATGTTATCAATGGACAACATGAGGCACATTTTCTCTGTTATCATGTTTCTATCTACCTTGTCAAAGAGAATGATCTTCAGCACAGTAAGAAGGAAGTAAAACCTTATGTGAATGAGGAGATTGTAAGAGAATACCCTGGCTGTTGTAAATGAATTAAATTCTCATGGTGAGAGGATAATTATATCTCGGGATATAGGGAAATGTGTAAATGAGATCAGTGAACTACTGTTAGAAACCTTTGAAGAGTTTGAAGAATATAAATGATGCCAGAGGCCTGTGGAGAAATAAATACCACTGCTAATTTAAAAACAGGAAAGAAATAGAATCCTTCATCTATTTATTATTTATACATTTATTTATTTTCATCCTACTAATTTCATATAGGCTTTGAGAGTTTTTACACAAAGGCACTGTAGAAATAATAACAGCAATAATTAAATATACAGAAAAAAAAATTATGGGGTGGGGAGGGGAGAGTCCTAGCTGCCCTCCTGGGAAGTGCACTGAAGAGACTCCTCATGTTTTCTCTCACTGGATTCCTGTCTGATGGCCACAGCTAATGAGCTGATCCAGGGTTGGATAGCTGATCACCTTTGGATCATTCAGAATTTTATTTTCAGTAAATGGAAGTTCAGAATGAGGTAAAATGGAGGCTGGTAGTTGTTGGAGCTCAATTATATATAGTTCTCTAAATATAAAATTAGTAAAGTGCCTGCTAGAATTTTCACATCTGGCCTGGATGCTTCTCTTCCAGATACCCAATTACTGAACTTGTCTTCTAATACTCTCCTCCACAGGCCAACTGTTGTAGATAAGAATACCCCAACTTTCAGTGACCTACCACAGTAAAAATTAATCTGCTGCTCACACCATACTAAGAGTTGAGCAAGTGAATAAAGAAATATTTTTATGGTTCAGACCTGAAAGTGCCAGAATCACATCTATTGGCTGGAGCTCAGTCTTATGGCCACACACTACACATCAGAACAGCACCTCACTGTATGCCCAGGAGTGACAGAAACAGTTTGATGAACAGCTA
This sequence comes from Nyctereutes procyonoides, assembly GCF_905146905.1. Lineage (NCBI taxonomy): Eukaryota > Metazoa > Chordata > Mammalia > Carnivora > Canidae > Nyctereutes > Nyctereutes procyonoides. The sequence continues at coordinate 4,160,460 of NW_026575130.1, forward strand.
GTCAGTCTCTGCTGCTGTCAACCCTTCTGGCCACCAAATGCCTCTTATTTCTTCTCCCACACAGAGAACATACTTACACCATGCTCAACGCACAACATTCAAAAATCATGCAGGTATTACATCCAGCTCACATTCCCAGAAAATGTCAACAGCTTGGTGCCGAGCCACTATTACACCCTATATTCTTTGTCTAGGCTAGCAAGAGTAGATTTATGATGCTTGCAACCAAAAAATATTACATAATAAGGAACAACTGAAAACAGACCTTTAGGGCAGTATTCTTTTTAAGATTTTATTTATTTTTTTCATGAGAAACACAGAGAGAGAGAGGCAGAGACACAGGCAGAGGGAGAAGCAGGCTCCCTGCAGGAAGCCTGATGCTGGACTCGATCCCAGGACCCCGGGATAGTGACCTGAGCCAAAGGCAGGTGCTCAACCACTGAGCCACCCAGGAGTCCCTAGGGCAGTATTTTTTAATACAAGTCTGTTCTTGGAATTACTTAGAGAGGGTTGTTTCTTTGTTTAATACAAATGGTCTCTGCCTTCAAAGATTCTGATTTAATCTATTGGGGGTTGGGGTCCTGGCATTGGTATTTTTAAAATACTCCTCAGGTGAGTGTTTTGTGCAGTCAGGCCTAAGAATCATTTCTCTAAGAGAAAAGATGGCATCTGCATGTGTAAGTAACCACATGTATGAAATCAGCATACCCAACAGATTGTGAAGAAAACTGTCCACATGGGAGAAATCTACTAATTTTTTGACCCTTGTTGAATCATCTGACTAATGAGCTTTCTTTATATCCAACTAATCTTTCTTTGTATGTACTAATGCTTTGTTGACAGGGTTATGTATCAGAATAAAGATTTTTAAGATGCTATCTGAAAGAACTTGCATTCTGATTGAATAAAAATCATTACGGAACCTAGAGATTACAATCACCTGAGCTAGAGAGAAAAAGAATCAGGCTTAAAAATGCTGTTTAGTGTTTGCCTAGGAATTAAAACTGTGTTTTGCAGGGAATGTAATCTCAAGACACCTCCATGACTTTTCCTCCTTTCTTAAAATTCTTTTTTTTTTTTTTTTTTACTTTTTTTTTAAAACAATGGTTTCAGATGAAAGAAAAAAATTAGATGCAAATTCACTAAACTGGTTGTTGGGTAATTACAGATACTGATTTCCATGTCCCCTCCCTACATGTGAGTGTTCTATCTTGCTAGACTGGTTCTTTCCTTCCAGTCCCCACATCTGGACCCCAGGAAGGTGGGCCTGAAATCCTACCCTCAACAACACTGGGAGGAGCCTTTGGCAGAAAAACCCAATAGGCCACTTGGGTTTTGGACTTAACACTAAGATGGGAACCTCAGAATAATGAGACGTCCATCCTGAAGTTTTTTTCCTAAATGTTGTTACAAGATCCAAATAGAATTTACAATCACTCCTTTAAAACCACCTTAAGGGGATCCCTGGGTGGCGCAGCGGTTTGGCGCCTGCCTTTGGCCCAGGGCGCGATCCTGGAGACCCGGGATCGAATCCCACATCGGGCTCCCGGTGCATGGAGCCTGCTTCTCCCTCTGCCTGTGTCTCTGCCTCTCTCTCTCTCACTGTGTGCCTATCATAAATTAAAAAAAAAAAAAAAAAAAAAAAACACCTTAAGATTTAAGCAGACTTCCAGAGATTATTGAATCATGACTTTCAGAAATGAAAAATGATGGAAGTGGACAAGCAGGAAAAATACATACTCTTAAACAATGACTCAGACTTGGAGGGATATGACAAAAGTAAAGTTTCACTAATGCATCAAACTCAAAAAGGGTAAGTTTGATGACATGTGGATAGACTAATTTTATTCAAAGCAGACTGCCCAGTTTACAGCTATGTGGATATATGTGGCCGTAGTGAAAATGAACACTCAGAAGGTCTTGTCTGTCTCTAGACGTGCAAAGGTATTAGATACACGACAGTAAAATGTTTCATCTAAGCATTGGAATATGAGACAATGGGGTATTTTATTATTGTATCTAGTTACTAAGTGATTTTATTAATTTTGAAGACAGCATTTTAATGTATGGGTATTTATCAAATTACCTATCTCTAAACAAAAGGCTATCAGTGTAACAAAGATGTGTCTCTGTTGAACTGCCAACTCATATTCAATCTATGGCTACTCTGTATCTGTACATTTAGAGCCAGGCATAACAGAAAAATATAAAAATCTATGTGGTTATTGTCCAATATTGATTAACTATAAATAAGGTCATTTGGGATGTTTGTCTCCAGGTGTCTTCTATTTATTTTTCTAAATTGTAGGAGTATGGATGGATTAAAATTGAACCACTTTTGATACACATATAGATTTGGCATTTATAAGAACATAGGTTTAGAGCTTGTTTCAGACTAATTGGCCAAATATGGTAAGACGATCTTTCAAGCTACTTTATATATTTCCATTTTACAATCATTTTATTGTTATTTTCTGCCTGTCTCTCTCTTTCAAATCTCACTTACTCTTTAAAAGCAAACTGATTATAATCCTTGGCGGGGAAACAGCTCCAAATTGCCAACAATAACAACAGACAGTTTCAAAGTCTTCAGCTTAACTCAAAAACAAAAACAAAAAAAAACAAAAAAACAAAAAAAAAAACAAAACACTGATCCTACACAGGGCAAAGACATTTAGATTAAAAACTTGCAGGTAACATTGAAAATGAGACACTGATTGGCATAGAATATAACACTTTCCCAAATTTTTCACTTTGCTTTTTGTAATTTTATGTATTGTGAAGGCTGCAAATGCTTTGCATGTCTGCATTCATGGAAAATAGTTACAGTACCTTTGGTAGACTGTTTAACTCTCTCATACCATGATGTTAACTTTCAAAGTCTGCGTGTATGAAGTCTCTGGTATCAAAAGAGGCTGGCGGTACGCACGATGTAATCTGAAGGATTTTCCAGGATGTGCTTGGGTAATCAACTCTGAATTAATCTTCATGATAAAAAAAAAACTATATTTTATTTGGAAATGATAACATGCTTTACATATTCTCAGTAAAGATAAGCTTGTCATGCAGAAATCAAATGTTTTATTGTTATAAAGCAGTAAAGCAACAAGCATATTAAATGTTAGGACAGTCAGTGATTTTCAGACATCATAATTAATCTAGGGTGAAAACTGTGGAAAAAAATAGTCTATATAACGTGAAAAATAAAGACAGGGTCTTTTGGGTTGTTTACCCTCAGAGATATATTGAAAGGTTAAAAGAAGTATTTTCCTGTTTTGTGTCCCAGTTGAAGAGGTATATTTTTCAAATGATATAAAGTGACACTCCCTTGTAAAACAGATTAAAATTGAACCTGCTAAATTCGATGTCTCTAAATCACATAGCACTCTAACAATTGAAAATGTCATCTAGTAATCCCCCTTCTCCTGCTGACATAACCCAAATCCCTTCTTATTGGACATAGAAAATGAGAAAGGATTTACAGGTGAAAGATTTCTTTTAAGACCCATGAAGTACTACGTTGTTTGTCTAATGATTCCATAAAAGAGAAGAAAAATGAAAAGAACAAGAAACAGGTGAAATCAGATATTCTCCCTCTTAAACAAAAATGGTCTCTTTTAATTGAAAGTGTGGAGATTTTTAAAAAGGAGTTGCTCATATTACTGACATCTTAAGCCCCTCTTGATTAAAGTTAATATATCCATTCCTTAAACAAATATGTTAACTGAAAACTGAATCAGAAGAATAATCATTTATGTGGAAATAAATTAAATATACAGGTTTGAGGTTAAAAGCCTTGCTTATTCAGCTGTGACTATTGGCTTGGTGTATATTAACAAGACTATAAGGAAAACCTGCAACCAGGTTTTGTTTGGTTTTCTCCAGCTTCAGTTGATATATATATATATTTTTTGTTTTATTTTGTTTGATCCTGTTTCTGCTCATTCATCGACTTCCTAAATGTCCTGACTACTAGAAAAGTTGGTATTTGGCATACTTAGAGTTAAATTTCCTCGGATTCCAGAATAGATATGTACAAACTAGGTGTTGTTGTTTAACCTGAAAACTTTATTCCCCCACCCCCCGGTTTCTACACCCACCCTCCAGAAAGACTGGAGATAACAATTCCTTCAACAGAGACAAAATGTACCCCAAGTGCTGAAAGAGGGAAAGAAGAGAGATAAGGAGGGAAGGAGCAGGGGAGGCCACTGTGACCAATATTCCCTCCAGACTGTTCCCAAGCTTTCTATGCATCAGTATTACAGATTTTTTTCAAGCAGGTTAGAAGCAATTCTGAATTTGAATTTAAGTAGGAAAGAGATGAACTACAGTCTGTTTTTAAAATTCTACATTTTTCCTTTTATCTTCCATTATTGGAAAGTTCACATGCAGGGTCTTACTGAAATCAATAGCTACCATTCATTGAGCACTGTGTGCAGAGCACCATTTTGAATGTATCAGTTCCATCTTCACAATGCCCGGTAGATTTTCTTAGTCTACAGATAAGAAAATTGAGGCTCAGGAAATGCTATGTACTCTGTTTGTAAATATTCAAACTATAAATTGGACACCTGGGTGGTTCAGTGGTTGAGAGGTCTGCCTTTGGCTCAGATCATGATCCTGAGGCCCTGGAATCGAGCCCCATATCAGGCTCTCTGCAGGCAGCCAGCGTCTCCCTCTGCCTATGTCTCTGCCTCTCTCTGTGTGTCTCTCATGAATAAATAAAATCTTATTTAAAAAATACCTAAGAAATTAACCCTGAGTCTTCCTCCTTACTCCATGTAGGTACTAAAACCTTTGTGCCTTTTACTGACTGTAAGAGGTAGATTAGGAGTATAAACATACCCATTTAGATGAGATTTGGGGCAAATGTTCTATACCTGATGAGGCCCTTCTCATCCGTGACCTTGGGCAGGTCACTCCAACTGGCCTTCATTTATCTCTGGATGTCTCTTTAATAGCAGTTGTCCCACTGGTATTAATCTGCTTGACGCCAATGCTCCCCTCTTATTTCAGTATTCACCAATGAGTTTCCCCATGCCCTTAGAGTGTTGGGCAGGGCCTGGAGCTGTGGTTCAGGAAATGCTTGTGGAAATAATTGGTTATAAATCATACCTATCAACATATAAAGATGATTCCAATGTACTTGTGAGAAAGATAAAATTCTGTGCCAGTAGTAACCTTCTAAAGGTGGCAGCTTGGATGATTAGTGGCAGAGAGATGGTCTGCTGGTCAGGTACTTGCCTACCTGGTCCAAGACAGGGGAGGCAGAGAATTCCACTTGGAGGGGAATATGTGGTGATGCCATCCGTTAATGTTTGATTCCAATTCCATTGCCCACAAAGGTCTTTTCTCTCCATTGCTTGAAGGTGCAAAAAGGGTTTCCTCTCTGTCTCTATGAAGATGAGAATATAACTTTATCCAGAGAAGCTGATTTCACTAAAGTTGCAGGAATAATAAGGCTGACTATGTTATTAAAAACAGGAAAGTAAAGAAAAATGGTCCCCTTCATCCTTTCTATCCTGTAGTATGTAAAATTTATTCTCTTTCAATTGCAAAAAAAAAAAAAAAAAAAAAAAAAGAATCACCTCAGTTTCGTATGCCAAATAAATCCTCCATTTGCATCCATTATCCCCTTGGCTAACCATCTCAGGTCGTTTGATCGTTCTGGCACAATAACTTGCCATCTGAGAAATATCATTGTGATAGCAGAGAAAACTGTTGAATCTATAGTGTGCCTGGTCTAAGCAAAAACATAGTAAGTTTATAATTAAAGTGAGTTAAACAATTTTGCTAGAATGGATAAAGTCAATTGATATCTGCAGACATATATATTTAGACAAACATAAGAAGCAAATTGAGCATGTCATTATTTCAAATTGGAAATTAAAAAAATAATAGATTACTCATAAAGCTATCCAGGAACACAGAGAAATTGGTCATGGTGGAAATTTTAACTGTGAAAAGTGATGCAATTAAATATAATTGGACATTCACTCTGAACAGCAAGATGATACTCAGGGCAATCAAGAATAGATTCAGAATTGGAAAGAAAAAATTGAAGGAAGCACCATCAACATTCATATTTTTTAAAAATGTAGTCAGGCAGTATGCATTAGAGCTTTCAAGTAAAATTACTTTAACAGTTTCATTTGGCCCTTAAATGAAATCTTTTGTTCACCAAGCCTCTACAGTCCCTCTGAACTTCCAAAAGTCATTTGTGTTCCTTAGAACAAAGGGCTGTGAAACAGGCTTGAAATGCTCACAGTGGTATTTTGAAATACACCTATTTCTCATTTATTCATCAGTTCAAGTCTTCAATATATCCTACTATGTGTCAGGTAATAGGAAATATGAGAGTGTATGATCTTTGCCCTCAAGATGTGATTGTGTAAAGTGATGTGTTACATACAAATTGCTAGATAATCCCAGGAAGGGAGCTACTAACACCCCAGAATTATTAAGGAATCCATTTTGACCTAAGTCTTGTGGAATGTATAGAAATTTGCTATGTAGAGAAGGTATAAAGCATTCTAGGTCTGAAAAGATCAAGTACAAGGTGGGGGGGTGGGCAGAAAAAAGGGGGGAGTAATGGGGGGGAACTGTTTAGCTATTTGTGCTAAATTATCCACCAATAAACATTACACCTAAGAATGAATTATCTCAAGAGAAATACTGTTTCATTAAATGCATACATGGCAGCTTTGATGCATCCACATTATATGCTCTTAAATACTTCCCCACAGAAACCTAGACTATGCATATTCTCTCTGTACTAATGAAAGAAGTTGTGATATGTCTCTATTTTAAGTACGTTTCTAGAAGTCCTCCACTCTCCACACGATGTAACAAAGTTGGAGATGAAAGCAAATCCCTAGTTTGGAATTTTTACAAGAAGTTATGTACTTTTTTCAAAGCCAACATAAAGTTTGAGAGTCAAGTACATTTGTTAAGAACTGAGATTCTGGAATCAGAGCGCTTGGATTTGCATCCTCCCTCTGCTGTTTACCAGCTTTGGGAAGTTGAACCAGGTTTTTTTAATTTTCCTGAGTCTCAATGTCCTCATCTATAAACTGAAAATAATAGCACTACCACCCTTAAAGGTTGCTGTGAAGAGTAAAAGTGATAATGCTTATCAGAGCTTGACATAGTTCCTGTCCCCAAGTAGATGTTCAGTAGTTCAGTTACAGTTGCAATAACTGTACCCAACACAAAATCAAGAGTCACATGCACCCACAGATGTGCTTGCAAGAGGAGAAGAGAATCTGATTTTTTATCTTGAAAAGATCCACTCACCAGAGTTGGCTGGCACAACTTACCTTCTCATACCTAGCTCTTACCTTCACCTTTCCCATCCTTTACCATATCTTATGACTTTAAAAAAAAAGATATTACTTATTTATTCATGAGAGAAACAGAGAGAGGCAGAGACACAGGCAGAGGGAGAAGTAGGCTCCTGGAGGGGAGCCCGATGTGAGACTCAGTCCAGGGACTCCGGAACCACGCCCTGAGCTGGAAGCAGATGCTCAACCACTGAACCACCCAGGCGTCCCATCTTAAGACTTTTTATTGAAACAAACCACAGTGGCCTAGGACAGTGTGCTTCCCTGATCTCAACAGCGCAGCTTCCCTAACTATCATTGAGACTGCTGCTTATGATGTGAACAGCCAAGACAACTAATGAGGCTGTCCCTTCAATGTGGTCAGCAGATGTACATTAATATATTTTTTTGGTTCTCAAATTACATCCCCTACCACCACTCTCTGTACAACATTTTACTCTCTCTATTTTCTGTTATATGTATTCCCCTCATTTACTCTTCATCATAGGGACACCTGAATCCTTAGCTACACTGTATCTCTCACCTTCTCAAATAGCCAACTGCAGGTCCCTCTGATTCTTCCTTTTCCAAACTATCTCTTCTTCCCTTCCCATTGCTGCCAACCTAACCCAACCCCCAGTCTCTCATGTGTGGCCTCTTGGAAGAGCCTCCGATCCTCCAGAGTATAATCCTACCAATCCATCCAACAGTTTATGGCCAGAATGCATCTTTGCTCAGTAACCTCCAATGATACCATTAGCTGTGGGATAATGTTAAAATTGCTTAATAAATTATTCGAAATGGAAAATTCAAAGAAGAAAAAAGCCACGCTAAGATTTTTTTTTTTCTAAATAGGCAATAGTTTAAAATATGAGCATGTGGAAGAAAAAAAGAAAGACTGGAAGGAAGGAAGGATGGAAGGTAGAGAGGGACGAAGGAAAGAGCTCTTAAACTTTATAGATCAAGGTCAAGCTTACATTTAATGTCATAATAGAGCAGTTACCCTGCTTTTCTCCCTATGTACAAAAAGAGTAAAACTACACATCATTAGCGACTGCAGACCATTTTAAGCTCTCCTTTCAGATATATGAACTTAAAATGTTATTTTTTTCCTAAAAATTGTCATTATTAATCAAATCTATAAAAACAAAGTAATTTCACTGTCTCAAGTATATATATATATATACATTATAATTTCAAATTACAGCTTGGATTTAGTTAAGATATCAGTGTATTATATTGGATAATTTTTCCAGTTCCATTTCATATACTTATTGTGATTTCACTGATCACTAAAGAGAAATATAGCTCTCTTCTTGCTTACATAATAATACAACACACTTTAATTAAAACAACTTATTGTCTATATTTTGACAGGAAAATCCTCTCAAGAAGTCACAAAACTAAGAAGTTTTCATCCTATGATCAACCCCAAAGGTTGTGTTATGCTTTTTTTTTTTTTTGTGCTGCTACTATTAATTTCCCAGATATTTTTAAGTTTCTTTGTTCTAAAAATTCATCAAGATTTGAGCACACTTAAAATTACAGGGGGCATCGACACCAACTAAAGATAAATGAACGATGAATTTCTTGTTGGTTTTTTAATCACAATTTTCAGTTTTAAGTCAGAGAAGCCTCAAGTAAAAAATCTAGACTTATCTAGTTCAATTGATTCAGTCCTTTTTTTTTTTTTTTTTTTTTTTTTTATAAATTAATTTTTATTGGTGTTCAATTTACCAACATACAGAATAACACCCAGTGCTCATCCCGTCAAGTGTACCCCCCAGTGCCCGTCACCCATTCACCCCCACCCCCCACCCTCCTCCCCCTCCACCACCCCTAGTTCATTTCCCAGAGTTAGAAGTCTTTATGTTCTGTCTCCCTTTCTGATATTTCTCACACATTTCTTCTCCCTTCCCTTATATTCCCTTTCGCTATTATTCATATTCCCCAAATGAATGAGAACATACACCGTTTGTCCTTCTCCGGTTACTGTGGCCAAGTTCAAAAAGGGTGTTGCCTGAGTTCTCCTCTGGGATTTTGATGGAATCTTGTCTCACATTTAGATCTTTCATCTATTTTGAGTTTATCTTTGTGTATGGTGCAAGAGAGTGGTCCAGTTTCATTCTTCTGCATGTGGATGTCCAATTTTCCCAGCACCATTTATTGAAGAGACTGTCTTTCTTCTAGTGGATCGTCTTTCCTCCTTTATCGCATATTAGTTGAGCATAAAGTTCAGGGTCCACTTCTGGGTTCTCTGTTCTGTTCCATTGATCTATATGTCTGTTTTTGTGCCAGTACCACACTGCCTTGATGAACACAGCTTTGTAGTACAACCTGAAATCTGGCATTGCGATGCCCCCAGATATGGTTTTCTTTTTTTAAAATTCCCCTGGCTGTTTGGGGTCTTTTCTGATTCCACACAAATCTTAAAATAATTTGTTCTAAGTCTCTGAAGAAAGTCCATGGTATTTTGATAGGGATTGCATTATACGTGTAAATTGCCCTGGGTAACATTGACATTTTCACAATATTAATTCTGCCAATCCATGAGCATGGAATATTTTTCCATCTCTTTGTGTCTTCCTCAATTTCTTTCAGAAGTGTTCTGTAGTTTTTAGGGTATATTTTGAGAACCATTTGAATGGTAAATGGTTCTCCAACCTTTTATTTTCAGGTTGTAGGTGTCCTTCTGTCTAAAATGAGTCTCTTGTAGACAGCAAATAGATGGGTCCTGTTTTTTTATCCAGTCTGAAACTCTGCGCCTTTTGATGGGGTCATTAAGCCCATTCACGTTCAGAGTTACTTGAACTTCTTCTTAAAGGGGAGTTTTAAGAGTCCCCCTTAAAATTTCTTGCAGAGCTGGTTTGGAGGTCACATATTCTTTCAGTTCCTGCCTGTCTTGGAAGCTCTTTATCTCTCCTTCCATTTTGAATGAGAGCCTTGCTGGATAAAGTATTCTTGGTTGCATGTTCTTCTCATTTAGGACCCTGAATATATCCTGCCAGCCCTTTCTGGCCTGCCAGGTCTCTGTGGAGAGGTCTGCTGTTACCCTAATATTCCTCCCCATGAAAGTCAGGGACTTCTTGTCTCTTGCTGCTTTAAGGATCTTCTCTTTATCTTTGGAATTTGCAAGCTTCACTATTAGATGTCGAGGTGTTGAACGGTTTTTATTGATTTTAGGGGGGGATCTCTCTATTTCCTGGATCTGAATGCCTGTTTCCCTTCCCAGATTGGGAAAGTTTTCAGCTAGGATTTGTTCAAATACATATTCTGGCCCTCTGTCCCTTTCGGCGCCCTCGGGAACCCCAATTAAACGTAGGTTTTTCTGCCTCAGGCTGTCGTTTATTTGCCTTAATCTGTCTTCATGGTCCTTCAATTGTTTATCTCTTTTTTCCTCAGTTTCCCTCTTTGCCATTAACTTGTCTTCTATGTCACTCACTCGTTCTTCCACCTCGTTAACCCTCGTCGTTAGGACTTCTAGTTTGGATTGCATCTCATTCAATTGATTTTTAATTTCTGCCTGATTGGATCTAAATTCTGCAGTCATGAAGTCTCGTGAGGCCTTAATGCTTTTTTCTAGAGCCACCAGTAGCTGTAGAATAGTGCTTCTGAATTGGCTTTCTGACATTGAAGTGTAATCCAGATTTTGTAACTCTGTGGGAGAGAGGGCTGTTTCTGATTCTTTCTTTTGAGTGAGGTTTTCCTTCTAGTCATTTTGCTCAGTGCAGAGTGGCCAGAAACAAGTTGTATTGGAACACGGGGGAGTATCACTGGCCCCTCTAGCTGGTCTTCTGGGGGAGGGGCCTGTTGCGTTGATTTTCAGGTGTTAGCACTTGGGGGAGCTGCTCTGCCCCTGCCTGCTGCAGGGCTCTGCGGGGGTTGTTTACCCCGCCAGGCCCCAGGAGGAACAGCCGCAGTTGCTATGGCAACTCTGGAAGCCTGGATTCAGCCTCCGCAGGAACTACGGGGCTCGGGCTCTCGGCTCTCCGTCCGCAGGGCCTGGAGGCTCCGGGGCGGGGCCGCTGATCTGCTCAGCTCGGGGCAGGAGCGTCCTCGCTGTCTCGGGCCCTCCCGGCCTCTGCCTGTCCCGGGGGAGGCCGGATCCTGGGCTGTGTCCCGGCGCCCTGTGCTCCGGGGCCTGCGCTGTTGGATTCGCGCTCCCGCCCCGCAGCCCCCTCCGCGGAGCCGCCGCCCGAGCCCCTCCGAGCTGCTCCGGTCGGTCCCGCCGTGCGCGCTGCAGCCCTTAGGGAGCTCGGCGCACTCTCCCGGGGCGCAGGTGTCTGTTAGTGTCCCCGGGAGCCCGAGGGCATCCCCGCCCTCCTGGGTCCTGCTCCAACTCCCTGGGAGCCCCTTTCCGTCCGGGAAGGTTGGTGCAGCTCCTGCTCCTCCGGGACGGGGACGGGGCTCTCCTGTCCTGGGGACACTCGCCCCGGCCTCAGCCCGGCTCCTCGCGGGGTCCTCCCCCTCGGAGGCCTTTTGTTCCTTTATTTCTTTTTCCCCGTCTTCCTACCTTGATAGAAGCGCGGACTCTTCTCACTGTAGCGTTCCAGCTGGTCTCTCTTTACATCTCAGGCCGAATTCGTAGATTTTCAGGATGATTTGAAGGTTATCTAGGTAGTTTGGTGGGGACAGGTGATTTGGGGACCCTGCTCTTCCGCCATCTTGCCCCTCCCCTCCTTTTTTTTTTTTTTTAAGAGGTTATGAGTTTTTCCAGTTCTTTTCTCTAACACAGAAACAGAAAAGCTTCCCACAATGGTCAACAGTGGTTCAGAAAATACTGTCATTCTTGTGTCCTCACACAAATTCTATCTGAATAGATTTTATTGGAAATCGGTTGAAACACAGGGCTTTCTGCCATACATATGTATATATCGTACATGTAATGTAACCTTTTTGAATGTATTCATGCCTATCTTCAATTTTACTGTGAACTGTGAAATCCACCTCTTCCTAGAGACCAGAACAAATTTTATGGATCTCCTTATAATCTTATAAATGGTGCACACGTGCCAGAAGTAAAATACAAAAAGAAGCTGGCCATCTTTATGTGGTTATTTTGGAAAAATGCCCGTAAAATAAAAATATATGTTTTTTCTTATCCCAAAACTGCCTCAGGCCTGCATGCTTCTTCCACTGGTAACCAGTCCCACTTACCCTCAATATTACTAAGGTATTTTTTCTGGAAAAACTTTTTCATACCTGTTGAAGCTGTATTTCTTCTTGAAAATGAAAATATTTAATAATTACTTTGAGAGAGTGTTGTTATAAGCAAAAATAAGACAATATATACATGTACAGAACATTATAAGACATCATTGCCATTACAGCTTTAGATGACTTGGCAAAAGCACTAGCAGATTTGTCATTAGTGAATTGTTGAAAAATTTGTGCTCAAACAAAACCCCAGGAAGAGAGTCGCTTTTTTATTTTCTCTAATTTCTAATGCAATTGTACATGTTTTAAGAACAAAACAAAGAACAAAAAACTTCGGCCACGGAAATTGATATACAAATGCATACTTGATAGTAAGCAATTATGACGACAAAGTTTTACCTGAGTATCAATTTTCAATTTCTCTTCTTAGATACAAGTGGACTTATATGTTGGAAGATACAACCCTTTGACAACTTTAAAATCCAAAGAATCCACAGCAGCTGGTTCATAATTTCTCCTCTAATGTTGTGTCTAACTAACCTCCCTGCCATCACCCCAAAATTCATTCCCTCCCTCACAGCCAGACATCATAAAAATTCCCTGCTCAAAATGATGGCTCCAATCTCCTTCAGAATATGAACTAAATTTCCTTGCAGAGCTGCTTGTGATGTAGTCCTGCTTACTGGCACTTAATTCACTGACCTACACCATCCACATGTTCTCTACTAGTGCTGGAAATAAAAGCTGTAGTTCCCCTAAGCACATCATGGATTTTATACATGACACTCCTTTCTGACTCCTATCTTCTTGTTTCCTATCACTTCTCACTTAGGAGTCAGCTCAAATATTAATTCTTCTACGAATCCCTCCTTAATCATTCGCCTCTTCCTGCCAAAGACTCTGCTCCCATGGGACCCTAGGGAAAGTTTCCTCACCTTCATTTGTACTTGTTTATCTGTGTATCTTCTTCATCAGACAGTAAACTCTTAAGAGATTAGAATGCTGTCTTTCTCATGATTGTGTGCTGGTACATGGCCTCCTGCCTATCATGATAAATATCCGTCGAATTCTACATTCATCAGTGGTATATGGAACAATCAGGAAGCATTGTCCTAAAGGACAATAAAAAGTACAAAAAAGCTTTCTTAACTAATCCAAAAACATTAATACAGAGAGGTGACATTTAATCTGTTTGAATGCATATATTCTTTTAATAGAAGATCTCCAGAGGATAGGGAATGCATTTTAGAAGAAACTTGTAAGCAAGTCTAAAACTTGATACAGATAGTTACCTAGTGCTAGTCACTAAGTTCAAAATGCCAGTTGACGGGTTTGATCTGTGTAAGTGACTATTCACTTCTTTTTACTCCATCTGCCATAAATACCATCTCATACTCACCAAACCTGTTACTGTCAATTTAAGCTTTACAAGGTTTGGGATAAGTCCTCTCAGTAATGAAGAGTAAACCAATTCAGAGGATCTGTTTTATATACGTGTGTGTATGTATGTGTGTATTTTTGTGCTTTCTACTGCCTTTTAGGACAGTCCTTCCTGATTGTTCCATATATTACTGACGAATGCAGAATTTGACTGATTCCTTTTTTTTTTAAGATTTTATTTGTTTATGAGAAACAGAGAGAGAGAGAGAGAGGCAGAGACACAGGCAAAGGAAGAAGCAGGCTCCATGCAGGGAGCCTGATGTGGGACTCAATCCCAGGTCTCCAGGATCACACCCTGGACTGAAGGCAGGCGCTAAACCACTGAGCCATCTGAGCTGCCCAGAATTTGACTGATTCTTAATATGATAAGCAGTAGGCCACATACCAGCACACAGTCCTGAGAAAGATAGTGTTCTGGTCTTCTAAGAGTCTACTAGTATAAATATATATATATATATATATATACAATATTTACATCCAAAGAACAATGGTGGTAATAATGAAATTATCAAAAATGACAGAAGCAATTGGTGAGCAGTGACAATTTTCCAGGTATTATCTGACATGCTTTACAAAGTTGGATCCCCACAACCTGATGAACCCAGTTAGGAGAAGACTATTACTACCATCTTAAGAAGAACCTGAGGCTAGAGAGATGAAGTATCTTACCCAAGGACATGCAGCTTGTAAAGGTGAAAAAGCTGGGATTTGAACCCAGAGAGTCAAAGTGCCTGTATGATTTACCACTCTAGGATAGCCTGCATTCTGATTCAATACAATGTCCTTACTGGGCACACTACTAGTACTTAATGATGATGATGATGATGATGATGATAAGTTATGTATCAGCCTCTTGCATCTTCTTAAATCATATTTAAGGCTAGAATTTAATACCTAATTTTGACCAAGGTACGTAATTTGGAATGCATCTGAATATGTAACAGACATCACTAAATTTTGAATTTCTGAGCTGCTGTTAATAGTTTCAGGAAGACATGCAGTTTGCAACATTCATTTTGTTCAACCACTGCTGCTTAGTCCTCCAGTTATATAGCCTTTCTTCATAATGCAAGCTGTTATAAAAAACATTACATTGTGAAGCCTGAAATACTGGCCAGTTGAAAAGAGAATATCCAGCAGGGCTCTTTTTATATATGTTTGAAAGTTTAATCATGTGCTGCTGGGTAGATGTTTGGCCCGTGAAGGTTACACAGTGGTCTTTTAAAGTGTACTATAAAAGTGCTTGTACAGGGGAAAGATCTGACAGGCTGATGGAGCTTCCAACCTCGGCAATTATTTCAGCAAATCTCCATACCATGGACTTTGTAAACCACATGACCCTTTTCATGTCCCTGTTCTATTAATTGGAAACCATGTCACTTAGGAAAAATAACTCCTTCCATTTTCTTCTTCTTCTGATCTTAGCTGAACCGAAAGCTGCGATATGCTCCTGGCCAATCAAGGAAACTGAAATTCAAGCAGCTTTCTGGATTTTAGACACACACACACACACACACACACACACACACACACACAAACACATACACACAGTATTTGATTATATAAAGTTGAGGAGGAATAAAATTTTATTGTATTCAGCTGCCTCGAAACCATCTGTTTTTCTCTCTAAATTTTGGAAATTGCCAAATATTCAATATCCAGAAAACTCTTTTGATCTCCTAGCGAGGCATGTGAATTGTAACATTGATTTCTCCCTGCAATATGTCCCCCATGGGAGTGCTAGTGCGTTACGTGATCCTGACGCCCCAGCGAAGCACTCAGTAATACCCTTGAAAAACCAACGTTGCCAAGATGGGCAGCCTGGTATTAAAGATCATCCCGAGATTGTCATCATGTTCATTTGTGGTCAGCCTGTGACAAAGCAGAAATTCAAGACGGACCCTGAGAATAAAGTCGGCTTTGTGGCATTTGTCAACAAAGCTATATTACTGTTTTGATCCAGATGACTCTCTAGATAAAGGAGAGATGCCTGTAAATCATACAATGGATGTAATTTAAGAAGCGCTGGGCATAAATGGCCCTGAGCAGCAAAGAATACTGATTCTTTTTGTTATTGTTGTTCCTGGGATTATTAGTGTCACATCCTTCGGACCATTCTCCCCATTAATCCTATCAGCTGGGAGAACATCTATAACTTCGAAGGGAAAGGAAAGGAAATCGTGCTTAGCAGCAGTGGGGTCCTGCTGAGAGGGGGAGTGGTGGTCCCTGCAGCAGTCTCTGTCTGTGAGGCCTCACACAATCTTCCAGTTCCATCTATAAGATAAAATTAGTTAATGAAAAAGAAAAAAGAATTTACAAGGGGAATCTTCATCTTAAAAAAATTCAGAACATTTCCTTTTTAATAGGTTTTATTACTATGCTGCATCCTACCAGTCTTGTTTTTCCCTTGTGCTGTATATTTAGGATTCTTTATTGACCTCAGCACTGCCCCGAGAATCTGTTCTATTATTCTCTTCTTTCTGCAAGCCAGAACTTAGGTTGACATCCACAAAGAATGTGTACTGAAAGGTGTGGGCAGATTAGATTCAAAAGTCAGCCATTGTGAGTTTTAGCACATGTTCTTGTTAAAATGAGAATAAGGAGACACTTCTCATATTTTATTTTATTTTATTTTTATTTTTAAGATTTTTATTTATTTGCTTATTCATGATAGACACACAGAGAGAGAGAGAGGGGCAGAGACACAGGCAGAGGGAGAAGCAGGCTCCATGCCGGGAGCCCGATGTGGAACTCAATCCCAGGACTCCAGGGTCATGCCCTGGGCCAAAGGCAGGCGCTAAACTGCTGAGCCACCCAGGGATCCCCCATTTCTCGTATTTTAGCTATTGTTATCTGATTATTTCTGCCCTCATTAATTTATTTGGAGATTGGACGTTGGCTTGCAAATGTATTTGCTGTTTTTGCACACATATCCAGGTTTTCCTAATGCAAACAAAATAATTCCAAATACATGTGAACTTCTGGTAGTAATGTTCCAAATCTTGCACACTTTTTTCCAAGTAAAATATTATCCCACATTGTAGCCTTTGTATGTAAGAACAGGCAATGCTCAGGAGGGAAATGGTGGGTCTCTTTTGTCATTTAACCTGTTCTCTGTTGGCATATGCTTTACTAACAATATATAAATTCATTTTCTAAAAGAACACACATTGCCTTTAAGAATTTCTTTATGAAAAAGAAGCTTTTACCCTTTTATTATTTTTTAAGCAAAGTATTTTTCTTCTCAGTACTAAAGACTAAAACCTGCTAGTAGTGAAGCAGCATATAAGCAATATTTTGTTCACAGGGTCAGAGCATGAAGTACTAAAAATAGCTCTGCTTTGGTTTCAAGCAAACGCAAACTTAAGCTCACATCTGCTATGTGACTGAAGGAAGTTTCTTCCTCTGAGATCCATTTTCCTCATGTCCTGAAAAAGAAACTAATGCTGCCCTAGAAGATGGTTAAGAAATTCAAAATAATGATTGGAAAGTGTCTATTGTCTGGTCTATTAAACTCAAAGTCAAAGCAGGATTACTATTTTAACAATATTGCATTTACTTATTTTTTTTATTTCAATGAACTCTAATTTCTTTGTGATTTCATAGCACTTGGATCTTTTTTCAGCCTTGAATAGATCATCAATAAATCTTCTAACAGTCCCTTCTTGAAGTTATTATACACATCTTCCTGACCATTATCACTTATTTATTAAGAGCTAGAGAATTACTCTCTTGATTTTCTCTTTCTTATTCAAGTCTTAGCATATTCCTTGGTGACTTCAAGGTAAAACATAAATTCATTCTTTCTTGATTGCTTTCTTTCTGTCTTTAAATAATCTTTAATATAATCTTTTTGATTATAAACCCTGTGTTAGGCTACTGAAATATTATGGTGAACAAAAGAGATGCTTTTTCTGCCTTCATAAACTTCACATCCCAATTGTGAAGCCAGCCAGAAATCACACAGCTAGTGCACCCAAAATAATAAAGGATAAATTACAACTATATTAATACCATATAGGAACGAAACATTGTCTTTGTTCCATGTAGAGGAGGAATCTGGGAGGGTTGGTGTCAAAAAATCTTTATTAGATAACAATTAAATTGATATGAAATTTGAAAGATGACTGAGGATTAAGTAGATGAAAGGCGTGTTGGGGGTAAGACCAGAAGTGAGCAAGGTAGAAGAAACAGCAGGAACCAAGACCCTGTAGTGGGAAGAAGCAAGGTGTGTTCAGGTACCTGAGACAAGGCTTGAGTGGCTGAAAGGGACACAGGTGGGAAAAGAGGTTGGGAGAGGGGGATGCATGATGTTAAGCTGGCACCCTCTCAGACATATTTATGATGTTAGTCTTTATTCCAAGAGCAATGGAAGCCACTGAAATGTTTTTAAGAAAGGGTAGGTGACATGATTATATTTGCATTTTGAAAGATCTCTCTGGATGCTGTTCAGAGCACTGCTTTTCAAACTTTAATATACCTATAAATCACAGGGATGTTGTTAAATGCAGATTCTGATTTAGTGTTTCTGGGGGTGGGGCCCTCGTGCCTGCACAAATTCCCAGGTGAAGTGGCTGCTACTATACTTTGGGTAGCAGGAGTTTAAAGAAAAAGTGTGGATAAGAGTAAGATGGGAGGCCAGGAAATCATCAGGAAGTGTTCTTTGATTCTTTCAATCAATGTATATTCAGTATTTACTAACTGCTAACCCAGCCCGGCTTCCAGACTATGGGAACAGCATGACTGTCTCAGTTTGTTTTTTGTTTTGTTTTGTTTTGTTGTTTTAAAGATTTTATTTATTTATTCATGGGAGACACAGAGAGAGAGAGAGGCAGAGACACTGGCAGAGGGAGGAGCAGGCTCCATGCAGAAAGTCCAATGTGAGACTCGATCCCGGGTCTCCAGGATCACACCCTGGGCCAAAGGCAGCGCTAAACCGCTGAGCCACCCGGGCTGCCCTCAGTTTGTTAAATAGCTTACACACTAGTGGCTACTGCACTGTATAGGTAGGAGAAGACAGAAGCTTTGGCTGGAATAGTGGCAAGGACACAGAGCACAGTTAACTGACTGTGGAGATATGTACATGGCAAAACAGGATAAGAGAGGCGTTGGATTTCAAAGGATGAGAGAGAAGATTTAACAAAAAGGATGTCTATGTTTCAGGCTATCTTTAAGACAGCCACATAAAGTGCTTATTTAAATCTATGGATTTAGAGCTCAAAATAGAGGTCAAGGCTGCCAGGGAGATCATAAGCTAGATTGTCTGTAGGTTGAATGTGGGGTGTCTTAAGTATATTCAAGTGGACGTGCCAGGTAGCAACTTACCTCCTCCAGTCACTTCTGCTTCTGGCTAGCCCATACCCCTTGTCTTCTACTTTTCTGAGAAAACGCAGATGTCCTCAGATATTTCCTGTTCTTACACACACATTCAGCTGTAGCTGACCTCAT
Source organism: Nyctereutes procyonoides (assembly GCF_905146905.1). Lineage (NCBI taxonomy): Eukaryota > Metazoa > Chordata > Mammalia > Carnivora > Canidae > Nyctereutes > Nyctereutes procyonoides. The sequence goes on from NW_026575130.1 coordinate 4,179,827, forward strand.
CACTTCTTCTGTTTCTAGAGAAGGTGTCTCTCTTCTTTAAAATTAATCTCAGTCACATCCCTTAAATTACTAACATGCTCATCCATTCTCTCACCTGGCAGTCTTGTTCTACTCGCTGCAAAATAATTTCTACCCTGGCAAGTCCGTTTAATCTACAGTTTTTCAGTCCTCACCTTGTTTTGATTTCTCTGCCACAATATTGCCTACTCCTTTCTTCTGAAAACTCTTATTTCTTGGCATCTACTATCTACATCATGTATATTTTCCTTTTATGTCTCTACAATGACTTCTAATCACCTCTGCTAACTCTTGATCTTCCAGGAACCTGTTTATATCTTAATATAATGTAAAATTGTATACATTCTTTCTTCTCGTTACACAGTAACACTTCTCATTTTACTCTTAACCCAGTGATTCTGCTACCACATTTATGCTTGAAATATGTATCACTAATCCATTCTTTTCTGAGCTCCAGACCCAGATAGCCAGCTGCCTACAGGACATTGCCACTTGAATGATTCCAGGCACCTTAAAGTCAGTATAAATGAAATTCAACTCATCTTCATTTACTGAAATGAGTTTCCTACTTTGTGTTACTGTTCTCGGTAAATGTTCTTGGCCGAAGCCTGAGATTCAGCTAAGACTTAACCTTCTCCCTTCTACTTGAAAACCAAATGATGAAAACCTGTTAATTCTTCTTCCCCTCCACTTCTGCTTTCCTTCAAGATCTCATCAGCCTTCATCATTGAACCAGCCTCAAAAAAATCTCTACATCTTTGTTCTTTCTTCTACTTCATCTTCAGGCTTTTGCCCATATAACCTTTCACTTTATGACTTAAAATTCTTCACTGGCTCCCTATTCTACAAGAAAAATGCCATCCTGTTAAGGTTCTCTGTAATCTAAGACCTATACACTTTCATAACTTTGGTCTCTCATAATAATCTCTCTTATATCCTAACAGCAATGAATTCCTGACATGTTGAATTAGTCAGACTATTTTATAACAATTTGCTTTCTAGTGAAGAACATCATAAGAGCCTCCCAAAAGTCCTCTCCCTCGTCATTTTTGAAAAAAATATACTCACCTTTCCGGACTCCATTCAAGTAGCATCTTTTTATCAAAAATCTTTCCTGATCCATCCCACTCCTTTGTGTCTATACTGCACATGGGCACATGTTTCATAGAATAGCAACTTATTTGTGTAATTGTTGATATGCCTACATTCACCAAACTGCAAATTACTAGAGAATGAGATTTTATCTTTGTAAGTCTGAATATCCCAATCCAACTCATTGCACAGTAATATAAAGTCAACACAAAATCTAATATAGTAGCACTCCCTTTATCCACAGGGGATGTGTTCCAAGACCCCCAGTGGATGCCTCAAATCAGAAATAATACAGAACCCTATATATACTATGTTTCTCCTTCACATACAGACCTATTATTAAGTTTAATGTATAAACTAGGCACAGTAAGAGATTAACGATAACTAATAATAAAATAGAACAATTTTAACTACTGTAATAAAAGTTATGTAAATGTATTCTCTCTCAAAATATCTTTTTTTTTTTAAAGATTTTGCTTACTTATTCATGAGCAACACAGAGCTAAAGAGGGGCAGAGGCATAGGCAGAGGGAGAAGCAGGCTCCACGCAGGGAGCCCAATGTGAGACTCAATCCTGGGACTCCAGGATCACACCCTGAGCTAAAGGCAGATGCTCAACTGCTGAGCCACCCAGGCATCCCACTCTCTCAAAATATCTTACTGTATGTACTCATCTTCTTCCTGTGATGATGTGAGATAAGATGCCTATGTGATGAGATGAAGTGAGGTGAATAACATAGGCATTGTGACATAGTGTTAGGCTACTGCTGACTTTCTGATGCTATGTCAGAAGGAGAATCTGTGTCTGGACTGCAGAAGACCATGGCTAGCTGAAACTGTAGAAAGCAAAACCATGAATAGGGGGAGACTACTGTATGTATGATAATAATTCGGTTTTTAACCCTCACCTGCATAGTGCCACATCTTGTCCCATGCCACCATAAACCCATTGTCTTAGTCACCTCCTAATTTTGCATGGAGTTCGTTCTTCCTAAATTCTTTTCCCTTAGGCATTTAGGTAGCATTCCAAAATCATCGCCCTTTGTAACTACCTGTAATGGGAAACCCAATCCTTCTGGCACTTCTATAACAAGCTTGGATGTCTAGACATCTGGCTTAGATCCCTCATCTTCACTATAAACCTTAGGTTGCCATCCTCTCCTGGGAGCAACAGCCTTGCCCCCTTCTCCTCACTTTATAAGCATTAGTTGTACACTTGAGCCCTTTTGGAGGGTGTTAATACTCCTATACCTGGTGCAATAATTATGCTCATTATTTTGGACAATTTCTTCTGGGTAAACCCTAGTTTATCAATTTTAAACTGACTATAATTTTCCATGTGTGCCCTAGACACCACGCAATAAAATAGGACTTCTATTTGTAAAAATTGACATCTATTGAGCATTTGCAAAGTGCTAAGTACTCTCCAAAGTGCTTTGCTATGAAATAGGGATGATTGAAGGAAACAGTATCAAGTCAACTAAAATTTTAAAAAGCAATAGTGAGAGTCAGAGACAGAAAGGAAGAGGGAATTTCTTTATGCTTAACAAAATGAAGTTTCCCTATGAGGTCCTATTCCCGTTTGTCAGTGACTAATCCTGCTACTTATAGACATAGTAGATATGAATCAGAATATACTCACATTCTGCTGAATATTTAATATAATTAATGTATTGATCTCTCAGCCAATGCTTACAACTCCCTCTCTGATCTTCCTCCAATTCTCAAGTCTCTCCCTCTTACTCCACCTGTTCCCATTTTCAAATTTCCTCATCTCACTTGTGCCAGGAGCTGGGAGCAGCAAGGACAGAATGGAAGTATCGTTCACCTCATGGTCGGGTGCACATCGGCACAATTGTAGGTAGTGCGTCACTTCTTTGGTTTCATCTGCTCCTCCAGCTGGTGCAGGTACCTTACAGTCTCTCTTGGCATAGATGCCTTCTGAGGTTGGCTTTTATTGTGTGGCCATGAGAATGACCTTTATGTGCCCATATGGGCCGTCTTGCAGCTTACTGAAGGGTAATTCTCTAGAAGCTTGGCTGAAACTTCCCCTTCGTATCCTTGGTGGGTGACCTACCCCGTGTTCTCTGCTGGTGTGGTCATCGAGCATGCTGGGTTGACATATATGTTTATATTCCCATTCCAGCCTGCTGAGGCACTTTAAAAGAAAGCATCTAAAAATAAATGTGTTATTTCTCACAGCTTCCTGTAATGTGCCAATTTATCAGCATGCTTTATTAATTGAAATAAAGTTATTAATTGAAAATGTTGAGTATTACTGTGAAGAAAATAGGGTTCTGAGACTTCACTGGAGGTGGCTTTCTATGTTAACAACTCATTAAATCTCCAACTTCTGCATCCAATTAATCAACTACTTACAATTTTACCTAATTATGCTCCCATTCATCACTCATTCTCATCCACAAAGATGTTATTAAAAGTCATTGTCAATGTCTTGCAGAAAATCAGGCTCTACATGCCTAGAGAATTGTCTGGTAATCTTAATAAGCAAGGAATGAAGGAGGAAAAGGATAAGGAAGAAATAAACATAGGAAGAAGGAAAGAGAGAGAAATGGGGAAAAGTGTGGAGGAAGGAATAGAATAGCATTTTTTTAAAAAATGAGAAAGGACAACTTCCATTATTGATCTTCACTCAACTCCCTGCGGGTGGTGGTGCTTACTGCAGTTCTCTCTGAGTGGTCACAAATCAAGGGTTTATTAGTCCATTGTGTAAATATGGGTTTTTTTCATGATTCTCTTTGAAATCATAGAACTCTTCTTCCCTACCAAAATCGTATCTGAGAAAAGCAAAGCATTGACGTTTTGGCTGCAGTCTCAGTGCAGGTACTCGGCCTCTCCCTGTACTTCTTCCTCACCTCCAGCGCTTTCCTCTAGCACTGCTGTCCTTATGGTTTCTGGTAAGAACCCCAGGGCATGGACAACCATAAGGCATGGACAACTGAAGTTTGTAAAACTTTAGATCTTTTTTCTGGAATCACTTCAAGCTCAACAATCTGTGGTGCAGATAGACTACTTTGTCTACCATTTATGGGAAACCAGAATATTATTTTCTGCCTCCAATTTTATAGCATTCCTTCCATTTCCCACAAGTCTTCAAAATGTATTAGCAACAGACACGTAGACATCGCCTGAGCTAGTTCTCCTGGAGCCTAGGATGCAATTTGTCTGGATCATTTGAAATGCCAGGTCTACTCTATAAATTATTTCACCCCTCTTGCAGATCAATTCTCACCTGATAATCTGTGCTCTCCCCTCTCTGGCTGAAGGATCATTTCCTCTGACAAAGTAGCTAAAACTTTGTGAAGTGAAGGGGCTCTGTTTTTTTCCCCTGTCATCTGTTAACATTATACCATCTGTCCCAAGCAGCAGGCTTATACTTACTTTTGTCTTTTCCTTGCTTTTAACATGTCTGAAAAAGCCCTTTGGTACTATTGACATTTTTCTGAAGCCACATTTTATCCAGGATTATAGATTTTCTGATGTAATTTATATAAGTTTATAGTACTTTTAATACTAGTTCTTGGTCATGTCACCTAATTTCCATGTTTTGTACATGACAAATTCCACTCTAAATCGTCAGAAACTAAGTGTTAGTTGCCGCTCTATATTATAGACTTGAGCTCTTCAAAATGTTCTTTCTAGAAAGAACAAAGACACATAAATCCCCCCACCCTACTGACTTTCACTCCCCTGTGTTGGGATCCTTCATTATTGGGAATTTTTTGTTTTAGAGCTATCAAACCCTGCTTAAATTCTTTACCTTCTGAAGCCCCAGGATGAAATTCTATAAATATGTTTACACTTACCTATTTCAATATATCTTTCTGAATTTCCCACTGCACATGTGACATCGTTGCCTTCCCTAGTAACAGCCATCTGTGTTCAACATCTCCAGGTATCCCTTCATTACTATTTGATGGTCACCATTAAGTCCACAGTACTAGTCCCAATTAGTACTTGTTCTGTCTTCTGAAAAATGAAAATCTCTTTCAAGAATTTTCTTATGGGTTGAATTGTGTCTCTGCAAAAATTTATATATTGAAGTTCTAATCCAAAATAGCTCACAATGTGACCTAATTGAGAAATAGTGTCATTGCAGATGTCATTAGTTAAAATTAAGTCACACAGAGTAGCATGGATCTCTTTTCCAATATGACTAGTGTCCTTATTAAAAAAAAAAAAAAAGTAGGGAGGAATTTGAGCATAGACACCCAGTGGCAGAGCCCCATGTGAACATGAAGGTGAAGATTAGGGTGACTCATCCATAAACCAAAAAGTGTCCAAGATTGCTAGCTAGCAAACCACCAGAAGTTAGGAAAGAGGTATGGAACAGATATCCCCTCACAGCCATCAGAAAGAACCAATCCCTTAAGCACCTGGGACTTCTACCCCCAGAATGGTGAGAAAGTAAATTTCCATGGCTTGAGCCATCCAGTGTGGACTACTTTTTGATTCCACTGCAGCCAACCAATGCAACCAGTTATAAACACATCAAATAGTATGCTTCTAGAAGAATTTGTCCTCCACATGGATCCAAATGATCTGAAAATCCTATTGCTATAGGAACTTATATATTTCCTTTGTCAGTGTGTTTTGTTTGTTTTGTTTTGTTTTGTTTTCCTAGAGCCCATCATCCATTTTCTCCAACTGGCTGGAAAGTTTTAGTTTGATCTAAATTTTACTTTCATTTAATTTCATTTATTACATGATCACCTTAGATGGATGAGAAATATGTTTCCTGATACTCAACTTTTGTTTTTACTGAATTTCTTGGCACTTTGTCTGTTATTGCCACTCTTACTGTGACATGTTTATATAAAGAAGACCAGGAGAATAGCATCCAAGTACCTGGGTGCAAGACCTGGACTGGTGATGTTAAATCTTTGCTAACAATATGAAATTAATCAAGTTTCTTAATTTCTTCAGGCCCCATTTTCCTCATCAGATGATTTAAAAATAAATAAATAGATGATAGATAGATGATAGATAGATAGATAGATGATAGAAAATACCTATCCAATAAGTTAGTGGAGATGATTAAAAAGCCAACACATGGGAGAATCTTAGTTTTCAAAATCTATATACTCCAGATTTTATTTTTAATTTAATCAAGGAATTTTTCTCTTTTTCTTCCCTCCACTTTTAGATTAAAATCCTACTGGTTCTATTGGCAAGTATCTGGGTCACTCTTCTTTGACCTCTTCAAATAATTCAATCCAAATCAAGAACACATTCTCATAGATGAAATCATGTCCAAGAAAATAAGCCATGTCTTTCTACACAGAAACCATTTGTTCACTCCCAATTTTCTTTCTGCTCTAAAGTGATCATTTTCCATCGCAAGAAGAGGTAAAATTGGATTTTCAAGCCTGTTAGTTTTTACCTGAAAACCCATAGCGTCTTAGAGATACCTTGTCAGTTGACTCTGGCAGTGGCATTTGTCTCTGTACAAACCAACAAGAAGGTCATTTCAAAAATTCCATCAGATTTTCTGCCACATAAATGGTAATTAGTATGGGAAAATTAATAATTAATAAAATCTTCCCTCCTCACAACAGCCTGGCCACAAAACCCTCATTGAATGCTATAGTCAGCAGCCATTAATTGCCTTGGGCTTTCTTCTTGGAAGCCACTAACAGATTTCCCCAAATCTCCTAATGACTAAAAGTCCTCTTTAATATTCAGGGAAACAAGGGCTGTGTTTTCTCTTAGGTACCTGCATTCTGCTCCAGTGTCACATGGCACTGTTGGTTCAAAGCTTCTCTCTTTTCTCATCAGTTTTTCCAGTCACCAGCAAAGTTTGACCAATTCTGATGGCTTTCAACTCCCTCACAGTGTTGTCTTCCCCCTTGTTTTTATTCACTTTACTTCTTATGTGCTATCTAGGAATATTTCAACCCCGAAGAAGAAGTTTTCCTCAAACACTCACACCTTCTTTCCATTCTTTCACCTTCTCTTTTGCTTTAAAATTCAGAAGTTCATAAAATTTGCCCAGTGATTAGCACAAGTCCCCTAGCTAGTTTTCAATCACGAAATGCAGAGATGCAATCAACCATATCACAGACAGTATTGCTAACATTTTTTAAACAAAATGTTTTCGCAACTTTTTTCTTTTTATCTGCTTCTCTCCTCTCCTTGGCAGGCCTTTGACTATTTCTAGAATTTTTTAAATAAATCAGGTACCAATAGCAATGAATTAAATCAAGAAAATCCTTTCCTAAATTGGTCATGCAGCTATGCCAATCAAAGGCAGTCCTGACCAGAAACCTCCATTTCCCCCTTCACTTTCCTTAAAGACTGCCAAATCTATGACAATTTAATAATTCCACTCTTGGCTTCAGAGGTGTACAAATGGACATCTCAATGAGACTAGCAAACTCATTATTCACAGCCACCTAAAATGTGATCCTTGAATGCTAGTGCTGAAAGGCTAGTGGTATAATTCACTAGGTCTCTTTGAATTTTAATTAAAATTATAAAAATGATTTTGAATTCCAATATGAACTGGAGCTTTCTATATTGACCATCAGATATGTCATCGAAGCTAAAGCTCCTATGTGCAGTAAATGAAGAACTCTGACAATGCTTTTCATTTTTATTTATGAATTTCATTCTATGAACACTTCTGGCAATGAATTTCAAATTATCTTCATTCTTCTTTAGTGGACAACACTACCTACTATTTGTCAATGAACTATACATGCCACATTCTAAGAAACAGACTCTGAATGGTTTTGATAGGTATTTTTAAAAAATACAGTGTGGGTCAAACCTTTATGTTCAACCCATAGAACCTTCTTTACATGTGTTTATTTACTGCACGTTCTCTTTTTACTGTGCCATGCTTAATTTCTTTACATCTTAAAGGGCTGATACTCAGTATCATTGACAATAAAGCCTTTAGAAAATTAAATCAATTCTTGCTTCCTTTTGTTATTAAATGCCAAAAAAATGTGTCTCTGTGGGAATCACATTGCATAGTACCATAGTAATAATGTTGATAATAACAAATACGTTGGTAATAGCACCTAGCCATACAGCACTTACTCTAGGTCATGCACTATTCTATTTATATATGTAAACTCAATTACTTATCACAATAATCTCATAAATAGACACCATTAATATCCCAGTTTTACAGGTGGTGAACCCAAGGCACAGGGAAGATAAGTGGCCACACCAGAATCAAAAGTTGAGCATCTAGAACAAGAAATCACAATCTAAGTTAAATCAGCTATTGCCTCTAGATCTACATATGTAATAAAACCTAATATTTGAAGCTTGAAGATTTCTGCTTAAATAAAACCTCACGCTAAATATGGCATATGGAGTACTATTAGATACATGGTGTGATGTTAAATGCTGCAATTTTGTTTTCATATTATGATACATAAAAAAGAGAAAAAGGAAGCAGGAGTTCAAAAACCAAAAGTGATTTATTAGGTACTCAGAAATATAAGCAGTACAGCAAAAGGAGTGGCCTAGAGCAGCCGGGAAGTCTGGATGGCAAAGAAGGTTCTATCTTTCAGCACATATATTATTGGTTGTATTCTCCAATACAGCATCTGTACTGGAACCAAATGCCACAAAATGCCCTTCCATGATTAAAATTTTCAAATATTTCAGTGTGTTATTGTGTGTGCATCATTGTGTTTTCACAAGATATGCATTCATGTTACTTTATACAGGATATACCTAAACTCATCCTGATTGGCTTTTCCTCAAAGATAGTCACAAATAATAATTATTTTTACAACAATTATCTTATAACCAACTTTGCTAGAAAACATTGATTCCGTTTGATTAGGTATGCTTGTATTCCTAACTATGACTCAAAATTCTCAGTAGAACTCCAAATTCTCAAGCCTCATTACACTGTTCATATTAAAGATTTAACTTATTTATATGATAGGTGTGTTATTTAAAGCATATATCCCATATACTCTAGTGAGGAAAAAATCATGTTCTGAAAAATACTTCAAATGCAATGTCATTGTATTTTTCTTTAAACAGCATCTTTTAACATTGCCAGTGAGCAGACGGGTGTAGAAACAATTAACAGCAGAAAAGAACAGACGGAATCTGAATTCAGAGACTTAAACCAGCAGGTAAAGACAGATTCATGGTTTTTTACCCATCCTAGATCTGTAGTTTGGAACAGCAGGTGGAGAGAAGACATGATTCAGGAGAAGTACATATTTTTATTTTAAATAAATGGTCAATTAAACAGAGCGATATTTTTGAATTGCTGGTGGACACGTACTAAATTGACTTATTTAGGAGAATCAGCTGGCATGTTTAGTCTCCATTTTATTTCTCTTTTCCCCTTTCTTAGAAGCATGAAAATCCAATTCTTTTTAACCCTGCTGATTTTTTGACATTTTCCATTTGGCAAAAAAGAAATTTCTCTCTCTCTCTCTGGTGTTTCTAATGGACCTGAAACCCGTGTGATTAACATGGCTTCCTTCCTCACACTAGGCTTGGCATCAATAACAGCTTTCAGAAATAATGTGTGTATCTCCTGAGATCAAGTGCTAATTTCTGTGAGTTCTAGCTAAAAAGCTATTATACATGGCTTCCCTTATTTGGCAAAAAAAATTTTGGTGCTTGGATGTCTGTCTCTAAATTATTTAAGAAGAATTAAAATTGCTATCAAGATCAAGTATGAATATAAGAATTAAATTATGAACTTCCTTCTCTTTGGGAGGCCCTTCTCCCCCTGACCTAGGACAAGCAGGCAATGTTTCATAGTTCCTAACTCTGTTGCATATTAGAATCATCCAGGCAACTCTTAAACTAAAAAATATCGGTACCCAGACACCACCTTTTGAGAGTCTCAGTCAATTGTGCAGTACCTGGCATCTGATCAGTTTTTAAAGCTTTCCAAGGGATACTAATGTACAACCAGAATTTAAATCATGGGCTTGCTCTACCTAAACTCATATACTTTTAATGTTTTGTTTAAAAAAAAAAAGGCAGTGGTGGGGCGCCTAAGTGGCTAAGTCATTTGAACATCTCTTGTTCTCAGCTCAGGTCTTGATCTCACAGTTGGGAGTTTGAGCCCCATATGGGGTTCTGCACTGGTTTTTTCTACTTGAAAAAAAAAAAGAAAGAAAGAAAGAAAAGGAAGAAGAAAGAAAGAAAGAAAGAAAGAAAGAAAGAAAGAAAGAAAGAAAGAAAGAAAGAGGCATTGGTTAAGTCAATGACTTGGGATTAAGTCATATGAAATAGTTCCATTAAAGTAAAAATGCTTTATCAAGGTAAGGTAGTTATGCTGACTTAATATTTCATGCTTAGCAAAATTCAGCTTCACAACTAGAGTCTAAAGTCAGTTCTGGTAATATGATCTTTCTTTCTGTTAATTCTTACAATCAATTTATCAATAAATAAATCTATGCCCAGAATCTGATCATTTCTGGCCAAGTCCACTATACCCACCCTTATCCAAGCCACCATCCTCTCCTACCTGGAAAACTCTGTGTCCTGACAGATCCCCTTTTCTACTCTTGCACCCCTATGGAACAATCCTTTAAAAATGTAGGTCAGCTCATGCCATCATTCTGCACAAGACCTTTGAATATCTCCCCATTCTGCTTCCACTCAGAGCCAAGGCCTTACAGTGTCACAAGGCCCTTCATAGATGGATCTACCCACATCACCATCTGCCACTCTTCTCTGCCTTGCTCATGTGCCTCCTGTTGCACCCCAAACATTATAGGCATGCTCCTGTCTCAAGACCTCTGCACTGTCTGTTCCCATTTCTAGAAAGTTCTTCACAGATATCTATATGTCTAACTCCTCCCCTGCCTTTGTTTTTCTTAGAAAGTCATCTCAAGAGACCCCTCCTGAGCTCTATCTATCCTGTCACCCTATCTGAATTGTAACTGCCCCCACTCCCAATACTCTGCACCCTGCTTTTTACTTTGTTTAACAATACTTATCAAATTTGAAATTTTACATAATTGGCTTATTTATTTTTATGGTATATAGTCTCCCCCTTTTAGAATGTGTGCTCTCTGTGGGCAGAGCCAGTTATCTCTTTTGTTTAATAATCTAATTCAAGGGCCTGCATCTGTGTGGCACACACTAGCTAGGAAACACAAGTAAATGTTTGCTGAATGAATAAATGAGCAAATAAAAACAAACAGCAAACTTGTATCATCATACTTTCTAGGAAATTGATCATTTCTTTTAGGTATGGTAATAGCTTGGTTTTGTAGGAATATTGTCACATTTCTAACTAGTTTTACATACTGATGATACTGTTTGGAGTGCTTCAAAACTCCTGGCATGCTCTACAGGCCCTCAAATTTTTTATGCTCAGAAAGAGGTATAAAAAATAAACTATTTCAGGATTAAGAGAGCATTCCCATAAAACTATCCCTTTATCACTAAAATTATTGTCATTTCATCTATATAGGCAAGACTTTCCATTTTACCTTCATATGTATTTACCTTATAAAATAAACCCACTCCACCACATATCAAGCAACTTACTTGTCTTCCCATTATCCTTCATCATATATTGGCAAATCATAATTTTTTTCAGGGCTTTAAATAATTTTGAAGTTGGTAACTTCACCAATTAAAATGCTTTGATGATATACTTCACCTGATTCAAAAGCTTTTGAGAGAACTTAACTTCCAACACAAGTAAGTACCACTGTTGTTCTCCTCCCCATCAGTAAATGTGATTCTTTTGTTTTGGGATAATTGTTCTAACTTGTCATTGTTCAATTCTGTAAATATGAACATAATTTTAGTGCCAGGCACTGTTCTAGGCATTTGGGCTTTATCAATGAATAAATCAGACAAAGATCCCTTGTCTAGCTCACATTCTTATCTTTTAATTCAGTGACCAACTCGACCATTGGTTTCAACTGAGTGCCTAAAAATCTCTATTCTATTCAGATCTCGACTAGATGCATTATAAAAGGTGTGTGGACACATTTTAAAGAATAGCAAATATAAATACCACCCTCCTGCTGATAAACATACTTGCTCTGACTGGGGAGGGGTTATGTTGTCCGAGACACCAGACTAATGCACACATCTGAACTCCCAACATTTTCTGCCTGGGTGACATCCAAAACATTACTTCAATTCTGTGTCTGTCATAATTTCTGTACTTACCAAATGGGACTAATGCTTCACACAGTTATATTAAAATCCTAGAAAGCCCCTACAACGTTATTGGCCAGTAGCAAGTATTCAGTAAATCTCAGTTATTATTGTTACGTTTAGCAAAGGGGAAAAAAAAGAACCCAATGCTTTATAACACTGATAAATTGAAAAAAGTAATTTTTGATGATAAAGACTCAGCAAAAATATGTTACTAGTAAAGAAAACTACCTACGTCTGATGCCACTGATCTTTTTATTAGAGTTGAAGTCATATAATATGTACTCTAGAGAGAATTTGTGACCAGGTTGGATCACAGTATACTTCCTTATTCTGCTCCCATATTACCTAGCCTTTCCCCTTCCCCACACTTGTCACATTCATAATTACATGATTCACATCTGACTACACCACTTCACTGTAAGCTGCAGGACAGCAAGAGATGGGCCTTAGCATCCTATAATGTATTTGTTTTCCTGATGAATGCCTCGCACACAACACAGGGCCTAGGACACAGTATATACTCAGTAGATTTTTTTTTTATTGTAACTCGATCGTTAAGACATGTATAATTTGCCTCAGGGAAGGCTGGTTTATATTTCTGAGTGGAGATAGCTTAGGTCATCTTTAGGAAATTTAGGTGCAAATATCCTAGAAAACAAAACAGACCAATAGTAATAGCCTTTATTTTTTCCAGAGACAGATACAAATGTTTTGTATCTGCTGTGATACAAATGTGATCTGCTTTTGTTGATTTGCTTACTTTCATTTTGTTTTTCAGAGAATTGCCTCCATAGAAACTCTTACTTCCAGGAACACCAAAGAGCAGTCTACATCAGCTGAGAAAAATGAAACCAGCATTCCTAAAGGTGAAAGTCAGGTACTGTTATGTGGATACGAGAACAGGCTGAGAGCAAAAAGATGCAGCTCCCAGGGCTGTTGGCCAGTCCTTTCTTGTGCCATTGTGTGGGAGGTTCTAGACCAAGTCCTTCCATTAATTACACATTGAACCCTCACAATAATCCTGTGGTGGGCCCCCTACTATTGCCTCCATTTTGTCTATGAAGGAACCTATCTTAGAAAGATAAAGTTAAGAATTTTCAGGGGCATATAGTGGAAAGAAGGCAAGCAGGGTTTCCAGTCCAAGACTTCCTGCCCCAAGTCATGAGCTCTTGACTGTCACTTGGTCTCATGAAGTCCTTTGTGATCCTGATTCTAACTGAGTTCAAATAAGAATGGTTTTACCTATATTCCACAAAAAGTAGACTTATGAGAGTCTACATAACCCAAATCCAAACAACTGATGCATTTCTTTCTAGCTTATTTGTCTAAAAAGATACCATAAGGACTTGTTTCATATTTACAACCTAGTTTCAGACAGCAATTTCTTTCTCCAGGGGAATCATGTTGGGAAGCTGTTATCTTAAAAGTTAGAAGGGGAAAAAATAACTTGTAATATTATGAAGTAAAATTCATTAGTGAGGACTGCTTAGGACTTCCTCAGACACAGAAGAAAATAAAATGGCATTAACAAAGATCCCTATTAGAAGGAAACATCTGGAAAATGTTTTCATATTGTTTGCAATATCCTTCTATCATGCACAGAAAGAATTGGTATATATAAACTAAGTACAGTCATATATTCAATGATGTAAGTGACACTAATAAAAATGCTAGATTAAGTTTAAAGCAGCAGAAAGCTTCTAGTTATTTATCATTTATTAGGTAGCATGAAAAGTGTTAGAAAAAGTGGGCTATTTAATTATATAAAGTTTTTAGGTTTTTTTGTTTTAATTTTTTTTTTAATAGAGAGAGAATGGGAGAGCAGGTGAATGGGGGTTGGGAGAGGGGCAGAGTGAGAGACAGAGAATTTCAAGCAAGCTCCACGTTCAGCATGGAGCCTGACACAGTGCTCAATTCACAACACTGAGAGCATGACCTGAACCAAAATCCAGAGTTGGACCGTTAACTGACTGAGCCAGCCAGGTGCCCCTAAAATTTCTAGTTTTAAGAACCTCACAACAATCTGCAAATTACAATTTTGGATACCATCAGTTCTTAAGATTATAACAGAGGGATATTACATTAGAGTAACCACCTCTCTCTCAGGGAATAAATTGAAACACAAGCAGGTGACTTTTTCTAAATGACTCCAATTGCAAGAGAGCCAGTAGTGTGAAAGAGATTCTCTTCTGCAAAATGTCCCCTTCATTTCCACCCATCAAATGCCCATACCAAAAGCTTTGTTTTTTTACCACTGAACTATTCCAGGAGTTGCTTGCTGTTAAAAATGGAGTTAAATGGTTTCAAAAAGGAGAGCCTGAAATTTTGGTGCAAGTGCTGAGGTGATATGAAATACATGAAAAAAATTGAGGGAAATAGTGAAAGAAGGGAGATGTGAGGGGAAAGAAGATTATTCTTTTGAGAACAGGGCTGCTCCTGTTCTTCAGGTTAACAGCTTTCATGGCCTTAAACTCTTTGGGTGGTCTTACATTCATTTAGAAGCCATAACCCTCAACATGAGGATTACTAATCCATATTATATTGCTACAAGTAAATGCCAAAAATTAATTTCATGTGGATGTACTAGCAAGCACAATAAAAGCAAAGAATTCTCAAACTATGCTTTTGCTTTTTTTTATACAGTACTACTGATTTGAATCTTCCTTCCTCACATAATATCATTTTGTAAGTCAATTGGGTCCATTCAGGGGTGTGTGTGTGTGTGTGTGTGAGTGAGTGTGTGTGTGTCTTCCAGGGCCACCCATTGCTAACCTTCGCTGTCCTAACGTTCTTTCATTTGGATGCACTTTGGATTCGAACAATTGCAAAGCACAAATGTAGATTGCCAGCAAAGGTGACCTTTCTTTCCTATTAGATTATAGCCTTGTTTCTATGAAAATGAAAGTTACCTTTGAGTATTGCTGTCTTTAACTCTGGGTAGGAGAACCAGATGTATCCCTAGCTTATTGCTGGTCAAGATTTAACATTTAATTGGGCATCTACAGGAATGGACTGAAGTCTATATTGGTTCAAATGTTCTTAAGCTACTACTGCTCCCAGTTTCCATCGACAACACCAAAATAAAGCAGCAACAAAATAGCCTGTACTGGGTATTCATGGAGAAGGTCCCTATACACAGACATGACATGTTCTATTTTGCCAGTTCATGTGGCTGGCTGGCTATTTTTAGAATTGAGTGGTATCAACCTTTGGTTTCTCAGAGAACTTGAAGCAGGGTCGATGCCTGGTTTGAATTGCTGACAGCAGCTCCGGCCAGGTTACTGCTGCACAGTCTCCCCTGCCAGATGCATGACCGTCTTCGTGCCAGCCGCTCGCTCACTGCAGCTGCCTCCTGGTGCTCCCAGCTGCCGCAAGACAGCCTCTGCCAGTCACACGCTGGGACCTCGGCCAGCTCCACAGCAGTCCCCACCTGCCACCCGGCAGCCCTACACCCCTTGTATCAGCCCTGCTGTCACGTGCAGAAAAAGCACTCAATGGGATGCCTAAAATTAACTTCCCCGCAGAGTCTCTTTCCCCTGAGCTTAGTGTTTGTGGAGGTGTGGTTTAATTTTCTTCTTTTAGACAGCTTGCATATATTTTTTTTTTTGCAAATTCTTTCGCTGGTTCCCTGGCGGAGATGTTCTTATAAACTTGTTTGCTTCTGACACCTTTGACCACAATCTCCTTGAACTTAAGATCACTGAACAGAACCAGCTAAATGTTAAGTTTGGAATCCAGATTCTAACAAAGTACGGGAACTTTACATGATCTTCTCCTAAAATATACAAAAGGCATAGGTCAGCAAGATAAACCTCAGAATTCATACCTTCTGTACTTTTCAAATCCCCAGAATTCTCAGTCTTGAGCAAAGAACTACCACCAAAAAAAAAAAAAAAATCTACAAAAAGAATTTTTTAGGTAGTGATCAAATATTGACTGAGGTCTAAGATATTAGAATAGATGGAGAGGTACAAAATGCTTAGGACATGGGCTCTGTTCATAGCAGATTTCAATCTACTCTGGGATTGGAATAACCTTTTACAGAGCACTACAACATGAAAAACTCAGCCCACCTTTAATTACACATTGTACACCACAGCCTCTGTGTAGATAACAGTGCCAGGTGTTAGGCAGAGGACAGACAATTGGTCGCTAGATTGAGCTATGAAGTCTTCTGAAGAAAGTGGGTCTTGAGTTGGGCTGACTTGATCGGATGAGGAAATTTGTGGTAGAAAATGTGGTGCCTAGATTGTGAAACATCTTGAATGTTCAGGTTATAGAGTCAGAATATCACATTTTCAGCAATGGAAAGCAGTTGAAACTGTCTTGGGTATAGGAGTGATGATGAACTTTGGGAGTAGACTGAACCATATGAATTTGCTTGTTTTGTAAGTTAAAAACTTACTTTCGTAAGGTTCAACATGATATAGAAGACAAAAATGAAGAGAAAAGAACCAGAAAAATTTTCTATTCTCATGTACCTCTTCTTCTATCAACTAATTTACCAAGCTATCCCCTTTACCAGTGTCTACTTTCTTAAAGAGATAAAAAGAATAAGGAAAGGATGATAAGACAGAAGAAAAGGAGAAGAGGACAAAAAGGCAGGAAATCAGAAAGAATCATGGAGCATCTTAAAAGTTCTTTAACAAAGAAAAATAAATAACTATATCTTCTTGGAAAGCTCACAAGTAAATCTGTACTAACACTTCAGCTAGGCCACAAGGAATAGAGCAATTCTGAAAAATTTATGCATGGACCTATCTTGATTTTAACAACCTAGAACTTGACTTATATATTTTACCTTTCCTCCTCAATTAGCTGTGATTTACATTTTCTAAAAGAAAATTAATTCCTGATTCCAGGCTCTGAACAAATTCTGTCAACATGTATCTTAATCCTTTACTTGAATTTACAATTTAGAGAAAGAAGAGGATATCCATCCATTTACTTGCATTACGTTTAAGGGCAAAATTGAATTTTCTTCAGATGATACCATTGAAATGCCAAGCAATTGGCTTCACAAAATATAAAAACAATGTCCTGCTGCTCTATAATCTTCACAGCTGAGATCCTTTAACTCTCAGCCCACACTTTGGGATCTCTTTACCTACATAGAGGGAATATAAGGAGCCTTGCTGAGGCTTGGAGTCACCAAAATATTATTCTTGTTGTTGATCATGTGTAACGTTATGTAGAGAGCCTCCTACCATAATTAAAACCTCATGTTGACCCTTTCACTCCTTTATTTGGCCCACATCTTTCTGCTTCCTTCTCTGCAACCATTCTTCTCCTGGCTAGACACTTTCTCTAGGTCCATTATGGAAAGGAGTGTTATTTCTTTGTCCCTTCCTTACCCTTCTTTTTCTGACATAACTGCAAGGGAACAGAGGAACAATATGATAGACAATGGTGAATAACAAAGACAATACTGGCCATGAGAACTACGATCTTCATTCAAGTAAAACTAGTCTAGACATGTTCTTGCCAATTTTTTATATTATCTTTAACTGGAATAGTGTTTTCTTATTTCCATAAAATTTGGGGTCCAATAAAACTTTCTTCCTTCCCAGGAAACTATTGAGTTTCTTTTGTTCTTAGGCAAGAAGCTTCAATCTTGGTCTCTGTAATTCTATAAGACAGAAAATAAAATTTATGAGGGCCTAACTTTGTTAAAATATGTTTAAAAACAGATTCATTTACATGTGTCAAGACCTCTGCCAATGGCCTCTATTTTAATCTTTGAACTTCCATTGATTGTCTGCACCAGTCTTTGCTTAGAGAGATATACTTCATCTTAGATTCACTTTCCAAGTGTCAAAACTCAAGTTTCTAGAGAGTCCAGAAAGGTAATAAAAATGAATGACAGGGAGCCAGCTATAAGAAAAAGAAGGAGCGATAGGGACTGTGATGATCTAGAGAGCCCGTGCCCCATCTTGAGGGGACCACAGCACATAATCACTAGTCAATGATTTCCTCATAAAAGCTGGGCCAGTGTTTCTAGACCTTTTTATATTTTTTTCATACATGTTTAATTTGAGAAACTAATTCAAAATTATTTTAAATATTATACCAGGCAAGTGACAAATCCTCATAAACGTACTTTAAAAACATTCATTCCAATGATAAGTAGAGTTATGCATGCAATTAAGCAGGTCATCCATCCTAAGTGTTGTCAAATATTTCTATAAACAGCTAAAAAGGGGCAATCCGGGTGGCTCAGTGGTTTAGTGCTGCCTTCAGCCCAGGGCGTGATCCTGGAGACCAGGGATCAAGTCCCATGTCAGCCTCCCTGTGTGGAGCCTGCTTCTCCCTCTGCCTGTGTCTCTGCCTCTCTCTCTCTCCTCTCTGTGTATACTCATGAATAAATAAATAAAATCTTTAAAAAAAGAGCTAAATAGTAAACATTTTCTGGCTTGGAGGTAATACAGCCACTAAGCTCACCCACTTTAGTGAGAAAGCAGCCATATGTACACAAATGATCTGTGGCTATGTTCCAATAAGACTCCCTTTACCATAAAAGGGTAAGGACAAGATTTGCTGATAGCCTCAGTTTGCTGAGCTAAAACTATACATACCTTTATAAGGCTACTCATTGAGAGTTTTACTGAGTAAATATCTAATAGTCCATATATTCTGTATATCTCAACTTAAGCAATAAGTTGATAACTTGCCTCAGGTGTTTCCAGTGCATCTGTGCCTGGGGTACTATCATATTTATCGAAATATGACATTGTTTTGTAACTGTTAATTGGTTCTGTTATTAGTAGAATATAATCTTAGGGAGAACAATGACTTTGCTATGTTGTTTGGTATCTACTGTGTATGACATATAGTAATCATGCATTAAATATTTCCATTCTGCTCCTCTTCCCTAATTAATCTAAATTGGAAATGTTTTACCATTTTATTTTCTGAAGGAGAAGGCAGGAAGCTGTAAGATGTCAAATGTTTGTTAATGCCTTCATCTAGACTGGAATCTATCATTATCAAAATTATTCTTATGTGAGACACCTGGGTGGCTCAGCGGTTGAGCATCTGCCTTCGCCTCAGGACATGATCCAGGGATCCAGGATCCAGTCCCATATCCGGCTCCCTGCGGGGAGCCTGCTTCTGCCTCTGTCTATGTCTCTTCCCCTCTCTCTCTGTGTCTCTCATTAATAAATTAATAAATCTTTAAAAAAATATTCCTATGAAATGACACATTTAATTGTTATAGTCTTTGCATTAGGAAATTATGGAACAGACTGTAGAGATTTTTCTGACATAAAGATGAAGAACCAGATTGCTGGATCCACATTCCCTGGGTTACAAATCCTATCTCCACCACTTACTGTGTATTGTTATTAAGTTACATGGCTTTTTTGTTAACTCAAGTTTTCCTGTCTATATAAACTGTGACTAATATACCTTTCTTATAAGAAAGTTAGTGGATATAAAGTCCTTAGAGAAATACCTAGATATCCTAAGCACTCAACAAATCTGAAATAATCTTTTCATTGTCCATGCTTGAAATCATCCCTCAGTCTCCTCCAGGATGCTGCTAAATCCACCAGTTGAGCTTTGTCCCGGCCACCACACTATAACTGCCCTTGTCACACTTAGCGCTGACCTCCATGTTGCTGCATCTAAAGGTCATTGCCATTTCTATTAGCACTTTAATACAGGTGATCCCTCCTTCCTTCCGGAAAAATGTTTTTCATTTTACCACAGGATACCACTTTCTCTTGCTTCTTATGCCCAGTTCACTGGCCACTTCTTCTCAACCTCATTCCTGCTACAGGTCTAGTTTCTCATCCTTTTGATCTTAGAATGCTCCCCAAGTGCAGGACTTAAATCTCTCCGTCTCCACTCATTCCAAAGAGATATCATTACATTCAGGGCTTTAAATTCCATCTAGTTGCTGACTCCCAAATTTATACTCCAGCACTGAATTTCTGTGTGAACTGAAAACTAACATACCCAGCAACTACTCAAGCCCTGAACTTGGCTTTCTAATTAGAATCCCAAGTTCAGTATGTCTGAAAAACAGACTCTTTTTTCCCAGTTTTAGTAAGAAATAATTGACATACATCAGTATGTAAGTATAAGATGTACAGTATGAGATTTGATTCATATAAATTGTGAAATGATGAGCACACACACACATACATCTTCTTTAGTAGTTTTTTCTCTTAATAAATGACAATGATTTTTACCAATTACTCAGGCCAAAATACATAAAACCAAACTTAGTCTTCATTCTTATTAACCACAGCCCATACATCTGTAAATCCTCTCAACTCTACCTTTAAAACACTTCCAGGATTCAAAGTTGCTCACCAGTATTTACCATTTCCACCCAATCCAAGCCCTGTTATCTCTCACATTATATATTCTATACCTTCAGGACTAATATCCTGGTCTTCCACTTTGCCCCTCTTATGGCCATACTCCACATAGGAGCCAGTGTAATCCTTTACAGTGGAAACCAGACCATGATGCTGCTTATCTGCTGGAAACTCTCAATGACTCTGCATTATACACAAGGTTCAAAATTCTCAGCATGGCCATCAAGGTTTTCCATGGTCAGCCTCTTCTTCTAACCTCTCTTACCTTTATACTCTCCTTATCATTCATTGAGCTCTAACCTCACTTACTATTCTTTAATAACACCAAGAGCACTCTTGACTTAGGGTCTTTGCAATTGGAATTTTCTTTACCCAGAATTCTCTTCTCTCATCTATCCTCAGCTCCTCCACTTCCTTTGCTAGTCTGCACAAATAACACCTTACCAGAATGAATTTCGTGTCTACCCTATAAAAAATAGTACCCCGAGTCATACCCAGGCCTCCTTGTTCTGCTATTTTTCTAAAGAATACTTTTCATATGATACTTTCCATTCTCTATGCATACAGTAAGTAGAACATAAGCAATATGAGAATAAGAACTTTATTGCTCTTTTGATTATTCTATCTATTACATTTTCAGTAATGCTAGATGCATTTACATGCTCAATAAAAGTTTTTCAATGCATTTGTCATATTTATAGATTTTGTATGTATTTGCCAATATTTGTGATGTTTATTTTTGTGATATTCTATGGTTCTAAGTAATATTGCCTTCCTAGAAATATCAGCCCCCTCCTCAAGTAGATTCTAATTGGATTCCAGAGGCACATATGGGAGCACACCTAGAGCCAAACCAGTGGACTGCAGGCAGTATGCAATTTGGAGACTGCTTCAAAGATGTGAGGACAAAGTTACAAAGTGACATGGGCCAAAGGTCCCGGATTACAGTTGAGAAATAGGAGCCAAGGATCAAAACTTGGTAAAAGGAAGACAAAGTTATAAGAAAAAAAGAATACAAATACAAACACTAAGTGAGTCTATTTTACTCTGGCAACGCAGACTGCCTCTTTCTGCTATGAAGTTCTTAATGCCTGGGCAATGTTCTATTACATTGAATCAAAACTACCACCAAATATCTTCCTAGCCAAAACTCTGCTTTACAAACTTTTATAATATTAGTGCTTAGTAAAGTATTCTACACATAGTAAGCACCTAATGGTCATGCAATAAAGGCAGTGATAATAATAATAATTTTAAAAAAATAGGAGCTTTACAGTCCCGACTTATTAAAATGCATGTGAGATTCTCAGCAGGTGAATGCTCTCAGAAATGTGTTCCTTTAGCAGATAAAGCACTTTCCTTGCATTTTGTATCTGTGTTGAAGTGCAGATTACTGATTGCCAGCTAAGCAAACTGGGGAAACAATCTTTGTGTCACCTTTATTGGAAAAAGCTGTGAAAGGCATAAGGAACTAGATGTCAAAGAGAAAAGAGGATTCTTCTTTGGGATATCCCCAGTGGTGATGACAACCTTTCAACACTATGCTTACTTAGTATTTTCATACCCATCATTTTACTTCTTTCAAAGAATACTCAGTAATGTCTTTAACTTAATAGGTGTCTTCCTGGCATCATGCACATATTTAAAAAAATCTCCAAATTTCCCTATTATCTCAATAGCCCAAAGAGCTTATTGCCAGCTGGACATATAACTTACACCCAGGCCCCTTGTCCTTACCACATTTAAGAAACTATTCAAACTACAAACTATTACTATGATTTCTGTTCTATTAGTTTTTAAAGCCACTTCAACATTGCAAAAAAATAGCAATGATAACCTCACAGCTCTTCCATTGCTATCTTTTGTCTTCCACATTTGTGCATCAGGTTAACTTGCCCATGGCAATAAGACTTTTTGGGAAGAAGCATAAAACAAGGGTGGTCAGTTCTTTCTAATTGGTAATCTTTCAAAGGAAAATGCCAAAAGACAAATTAAAGGCTTCTCATTCATTAACATCTGAGGGCTTTAACACAAAGTATTATATTCTTTTTCACTCCAGTGCTTAAATTCTCTATATATTCAATCACTAACAATAAGCAATAGTATATGCTGGGAAATTGTAATTCTAGATGTACATTTTATTGTTTTATTCTAATAAGTGTATGACTCAACTAGTCACTCTTTAAGAATATTTTTGCTTAAACTGGTGACATTTCAAAATACCATGTGAAACTCAATAGTTAGTTGTATCTCATAAGAAGTTAATCATAGATACAAAGAGTAAAGGCAACTTGGGGCCCCCCCGGGTGGCTTGGTGGCTTAGTATCTGCCTTTGCCCCAGGGCATGATCCTGGAGCCCCAGGATCGAGTCCCACATCAGGCTTTCTGCAGGGAGCCTGCTTCTCCCTCTGCCTGTGTCTCTGCCTCTCTCTGTGTCTCTCATGAATAAAGAAATAAAATCTTAAAAAAAAAAAAGTAAAGGCAACTTGGTAGTGTCAGATATCTATTATATGGTTCATTTTCACAAAATAAGGTAATCTAGAAGAGAATAGTTAATAAGAACTTTATTTCACATATTAAGGACATATATACAGACAAGGCTGAGAATAATCATAAGTGCCCTGATTGTTAAGCTCATGGCATTTTGGTCCACCTTGGTCGCCTTTTGGTGATCAATCCTGATTATATCCAAAAATAAATTCTTATGTATAAACAGAATTGATCTGATGACAACATTTTCTCTGAGGTTATTTTCTATCTGGAGTAAATGAACTATTTCTTTTAAATCTATGGCCCTGTCACTACATTTATACAATGTGTGCTGTAATAGAAATAAAACTTTTTAAGAATCCTGTCACTGCAAGTACATCTGATTCATATCCTTAATAGTCAATTATTTTTTAGCTATTAAGGTAAATTTTAAAGGAGGAAACTTTTAGAAATGATAAAAGTAAGTCTTACATGAACCAATCAAATGGAAATTGGGCTTTGCATATAAGTTGTTTTCCCTTTTTGATATTGGATTGAAATCAAATATAATTACCTTTCTCCAAAATGGCTTTCTCTCACATTTGGAATTTATTTGATGAAAAAAAGATTTCTAGTCAGTCATAAAAAACCTTGAAGAAAGTGACGAGAAACCTCTGCAAAAGTCTAGAGTAACAGCTTTTGAACAACCCAGGCACAGCATATGCCTGAGGAATGTCTGAAACTTTACTCTGATTGAGTGGAGATGGAGCACTCAGATCGCCAACTTTGTGAATAATTAATAAATTACTGTAGGAGTAATTAAAATTCCTCTTAACCTGAGGTGAGTGGAAAGAAAAATCTCACAGCATTCTCTATTCTCTTCCACCAGGGTCATGGTTTTATCAGCATTTTAATATACTGAAACTGGCATAGATAATTTGTTCTATTTGTTTCAAAGCCTAATCAGTTTTAGTGGGATTTACTTTTAAACTATATTTTTTAGTTTGATACTGATTCAATATATATTCAGTGTTCATAGAGCATGTCAGAAACTTTGACCACTAAGATGAAAATGTATCTCAAATACAAATGATTTTGTTCAGTTGGAAACCATGTATCCTCTACTCTGAGAGAGGCATGGTAGAAACAGAGAAATAAAAATTCCTTCCCTTTATGGTTTAATTGTCAGAGAGGGGAGATTGATATGCAAATCGATAATCATAAACACAGTAACAGATATAGAAAATTCTTCATTATCTTGTTGAAGAAAATAAATAACTTCCCAGAGAATTAGGAAAATTTTAGAGAAGAGTTGAGATTTGAAATGAGTTTTGAAGTCGAATAGAAGTTTTCGGATGAAGTCCAAAAAAACTGACTAAATAATCTGCAAGCAAAGAAAATGTAAAGAACGATGGTCCGTTTATCACCTAGTTTGAATTCTAAATGCTATTACTAAAAGAGTCAAATGTATATAAATAAAAACAAAAGTTACCTCTCATTCACATAAAATAGAATGGGTTCCTGGGTTGACATGTGGCTTTTCTCCATGCAGTGATTCAGATACCTAGGCTCCTTCCTTGTATTGTCTCTGCTGTTTCCTAAAGCATGATTGCTTTCTGCCTCCCCTCAAAGATAGGATGAGAGATCTTGGAGGGTTTTATCTGCCATCCCAGAAATGGCACACTACACATCTACTCATATTTCATTTGCTATAAAACTCAGTCAGCCATATGGCCACAATCAACTCTAAGGGAAGCTGGGGACCATACTCTAGTTTTGCCTTCTGGAATTAAAGTATTTTTCTTTTTCAAGATTTATTTATTTATTTGAGAGAGAGAGAGAAAGAGCACGAGCAGAAGGGGCAGAAGGAGAGGGAAAGAAGTCTGCCTGGCAGGAAAAGCTAACTTCTCTGGAGGAAAACAAAAACCTCAGTAGCTTGTCACTGTAATACGTAATGTAAATGTTTGCTTCTTGCTTATATCACCACACAATGAGGATTGACAAGGATGCTGTGCTGCATGCCTTCATTCAAGAACTGCTTTCGTCCACATAGTAGTCAAACCATAGCCCGGGTCCTTAAGGCTTCTTCCTGACCCTCAGCAGCAACCAGACGGCAAAAGGAGAAAGGATCATGCAAGGAGCCAGGTCTTCAAGTAGTGGACATCCCTTCTACCCATGATCCTGTGGGCAGAAATTGATTATATAACCCCACCTATGAAAAGCCTGGGTAGTAATGTTTAGCTGTTTGCCAAATAAATTAAATATTCCTAAACTAGAGAGTCTTTGGCCCTCCTGTATTTTGAAGATACCTTTTGATCTCCACACATAAAATGCCATTGTCACCTCCCCAAAAGAAGACAGCCAAAATCTCAGCCAGTCACCATCTTGAGCTCAGAGTCTAGAATATCCAGGATATATGCAGTGCACAAGTGCAAATGCTCCTTCTCATGATGCTATATGTACTGAGAAGATACACTTGTTTGGATGCCATATATATATATATATAAATATATGTTTCTTTTATATATGTATATATATGGTTCATATATATATTATATAGATATAAATATAAAGTTATATATACAGTGTAGAACAGGGGCAGAATAATTAGAACAATTATGCCCATTTGAAGAGAGGAAGAATAAGAACAGTCATTTAACTGCAAAGACTCTGAAATCCTTTTGGGCTGACATGGTAAATAAAGGTTCTTTTCCTGGCACTTGGTAAAGGCTCCTAAATTTGACTGTTCCTTCTGGAAGGAACTCAGGAACTCTTCACTTTTCATTGTTGTCCATGTGCCCTGACTCACCCTATTAGAAGGTTCTCCATTTTCCATCATTTTCCACTGGAAAAAAATGCTATCATTTGGGGGTGCCCAGCTTTCACAGCTCATTTTCTGTTGTAGTAAGCTTGATGGCCTGAACTTATTGAATAGTCTGAACATTCAAAGGCCCTTTTCATTGACATTGTTTCATTGACAACATCAGTCCGTCAAAAACTTACTGGTTGGCTTCTGATTTATTTGCATCTTGTTACTTTCATATGCCAATAACCATACTCAGAGTACTCTCCTAGACCTGTTAAATTTGTATTGCTCACCCTCAAGCCCTATTTTTCAGCCTAATGCTGTAGATACCTTGACACCAGGTGGAGAAATAGGCCTGGCTGGGAAGACCTTTAATTTTATTTGTCTATAGGCTTGAGTAACTCACTTCAACTGAACAGTCTCGGTGGGTTGGTGGTGGTCAGAGCCTTTTTTCAGTCTCATCTTTTATGCCCCTTAACCATTTGGAGTTCAGAATCAATTGATTTTCTGCCTTAGAAAGGCCTCCAAATTACTTCTATTTTGCTTTTTTGCTAACAAACAGGCCAACTATTTTCTGAGCTCTTCTCTTTCTTGCAATGCCTAATCAGACTCATCCAAAAGCAACCAATACCCATATATAATGTTTTTGTTTAGCAAACTCTTTTTCACAGAGGTAGTATTAGCAGGCCTGAGGTCTGTCTTTCTAGTTATCATGTTACATTTTAACCAAATACTTTGCCATAAGAAAGAATGAATCTCAACTGTCATCCTGTTACATCTGCTCCTTTGTAGCTCATTTCCCAGCCATGGAACCACTGACCCATACTTTAGGTTTTATTATAGCAGCATCCGTTCCCCCACCCACTCAAAATTTGCATTGGTGTGGTAGGCTAACAGTTATTAGAATCAACAATAAAATGTCAATGGATTATCACTCCCCCCCCAAAAAAAGCCTCTTTTTTGTTTACATCACATCCAATGTAGGTTGCAAGGGGAATACTGCTTCATGTAATCACAGATCCAAACTTCTGTCGTCTCAAGTCTCCACCGTACCTTAGAGACTTAAAGTCCCCCTCTGTACTGCCCACATCTGGCCTTCAGGGGAAGGAAGAGAAAGTGAGCATGGAGGATTATACAAGACTATAAGGGCCAGGCATGAAAATGGTATAGATCATTTCTTTGTAAACTCTGCTGGCCAGCACTCAAGACATGGCCCTACATTTTAATGCAAAAGCTTGAAACATAATATAAGGAGTGAGATAACATAGATAGTGGTTACAGCTGTAAGTTTCTGCTACAACAAGAAAAAAAATGGATTTTTGGTGAGGAACTAGCAGTTCCTGCCTCAGCCTATTTCTAGGATGCTGCACTACTTAGAAATTGAGCTATGCAGGGTTAGTGCCAACAGACTTTTTATAATTTAGGGCCACCAGCTGTGGTCAAGGATGACAAAGAAAAATATATAAGAGGGTCAGATAATTGAACTCCTTTTACGTCATGGTAGAGATTTCTTTTCCATTCTGTACTCAGAATCTACTTGATATTTTTTTCCACAGTAGACTAACACAATCACATTTATACTATATGAAGATTATTCTAGAAATATAGAAAGAAGGAAACTTCCATTAATTGGACTTCATATAGCACCATAAATTACCTAGGTGCAATTTCATTTAACTCTAAGATCAACCTTGTAAAGTAGGTCACTTTATTGTGTCCCATTTTGACAGGTGAGGAAGGTTTAAGACCATAAAGCTTTAATTACTTACTCTGGTAAGTCTCAAAGCCAGTATGCAACCTGAGAAATATTTGACTCCAGAATTCATATTCTTTCACTAGATAAGCTGGCTAATTGGAGATGAGACTAAAGACATAAAGGCATTTTCAAAAATTATTCTAATATTTCATCCAAGTAATGAAAAAAAGGTATGCATTAGGTCAGCAGTTATGAGGATGAAAAAGCAGGGATGAAAATACCTTGTAAGTATAATAGACAGAACCTGGGCCCCCACTGAATGTGAGAAGTAATGGAAAGGGGAGAATCAAGGATGTCTCAGGTCTCCAGCTTGGGAGAAAAGACGTGATAGTAGGAGAAATATGTTTAGGGGGGAAATAATGAATTCATTCTCAGCAGTTTTGAGCTTGAGATGCCTGGGTTTATCATATTGAGATGCACACTAGATGGTGGGAAATAAACACCTGAAAATAAGAAATAAGTCAAAGCAGAGATCCTATCACGGTGTTGTGGAACTGTGCTGTGCACAATCATTAGCAAATTCCCCTGTATCCTCAATTTCTCTAGATTTTTCCCTTCACCTTCTTGTTCTAATAAAAGCCCAGGTCTTCTCTGTGAATCTTGATTCCCTTGAAACTTCTAATATTGAGTTTGATTTTCCTCAAATTTGTAATGCCTCTTAAAGTCTTTGCTCAGAACTGGCACAATTTAACTTATCTCCACATTCCTTTGGCCAAAGCAAGTCACATAGTCAAGCCTAATATTTGCTAAACAATAATAAAATCTACCACAAGGGGTCCCTCCTCCTCACTGATTAACTATTTTATCTCATGGATCCCCAAAATTCTCTCTCAAGTTGATTATGTCATGTCAAGGGCATTTGAATAACACTTGAGAAATGATCATTTCAATATTCCAGTCTCTCAGATCTTTAGACTCCCTACTCTTTTCCACTGAATTTGCCTCCTTCCCATTGTCATCCTTTAGAACTTTTCATTACCAAGAACAATTTCAAGCTGCCTACTGTCCAATGACCTCTTTCTTTAATACATGTTTCCTTTCATGTCCCTCCATTATTCCTGCTCACTACTTTTAATACTCTGAGGGGCAGAGTAATGGCCCTCAAAGAAATCAGAGCTCTAATCCCTGCTATGTTATATGGCAAGAGGGAATTAAGGCTGCATATGGAATTAAGACTACTAAAGAGCTAACCTTAAAATATGGAAAGTATTCTGGATTATCTAGGTGGGCCAAATGTAATTGCAAGAGTACTGAAATGGTGAGGAGGGAGGCAGAAAAGTCAGAAGGCATCATCAGAAAGTCATAAATAAACATTGCTGGCTTTAAAGATAAGAGGGGGACACGAGCCAAGGAATGGGAGCAGCCTCTAGAAATTGGAGAGGAAAATTATATATATTCTTCTCTATGGCCTCCAAAAATAAGCTCAACCTTGCCATCACCTTGATTTTAGCCCAATGAGACATATTTCAGACTACTCACATCTGATTTTGTAAAATAATAAATTTGTGTTCCTTTAAACTTTTAAGTTTGTAGTGATTTGCTGTAGCAGTAATAGGAAACTAATATGTACCCCAACTGAAACAATCTTTAACCTCAGGAAAAAAACAGTACTTTGGTCTTACTACATTTTCATGGACTCCTGCTTTCCTCTCACTTCATTTTATTCAATCAATTCACCAGCTTAAATCCCACGGCCAATTATTATAATTATCCTCCGTTCTTGCTCTTAGCAAAACCTAAACACCAGTTCTCAGCCTGCTCTCAGCCTGCTCTCACATGTCAGAATGGTGACAACCAGCACAGGTTGACCACAATCACTTTAAATTCACTGTATCTTCCAAGTGTGTCTCTAATATGACTCAGCTAAAATATTATGTTTCTCTAGTCCATTTACTAATCCACTCTCCTGGATTGATGACAATCAATTCTCTCTCCTCAAAACCTTCACATCAATCTCCTCCCATTACTATAGGTCAATGACCTTGCTTCATTAAGTGAAATAATCTAAAGATTACACCTACATGCTCTCACTATATATGCCCAACTCCCTACATCTGTCCCCTTTAATTTCTTTTCTGTTACTGTGGATGATTCACCTATGCTTCTAGCTAAAGCCAAATTTCTTACTTGCATTAATATCCTTTACCTACTCAAGGATACTAATCCAGAAACTTTCATGTGTCTCTCATGCTTCAACTTTCTCTCTCTACTGAACTATATCACTCTATATATGAACATGCTATTATTTCTCCTATCTTAAAAATTAAATATATTCTCTTGGTTCTTCTATCCCTCCCCACAGCTTTCCCACTTCCTTCTCTTTAAAAAAAAAAGATTTTATTTATTTATTCATGAAAGACACACAGAAAGAGAGGGGCAGAGACACAGGCTGAGGGAGAAGCAGCCTCCATGCAGGGAGCCTGATGTGGGACTGGATCCTGGATCTCCAGGATCAGGTCCTTGGCTGAAGGCGGTGCTAAACCACCAAGCCACTCAGGCTGCCCCTGACTTCCCTCTTTTAACCTTCCAAAAGAGTTATCTACACTCATTGTCTTCAATTGCTTTTCTCCACAGCCTGCATGCTGTCTCAAATCCACTCCAATTATCTTTTTCCTCAAACATGACAAAATAATAGTTTTTGCTAAGTCATCAATTGCCCCATATTCCAAAATCCAAAGGTAATGATTAGCCATAATTTTGCTTGACCAGTTAATAGCATTTTATCCCATAAATCATTCTCTGTTTCTTAAAGCACATTTATCACTTGGTTTCCCAGTCACCATCCTTTCTTAGTTTTCCTCTTATTTCAGTAATTTCTCCTTCTTCATCTATTTTGTTGTTTCCTTATTTTATTTCCAATCTTTTAAGAGTGTGAAGCCTCAGATTTCATACATTGAACCTCTTGTCTCTCTGCCCATAATCATCCAATGTCATAGCTTGGGCTACTATACTGAAAATTCCTAAATTGATATCTCTACCTAGGAATTCACCACTGAACCCCAGTCTCTTATGACTAAAATTTTCTATACAACATCACCATTTGGATGTTTATTTTTTTTAATATTTTATTTATTTATTCATGAGAGACACAGAGAGAGGCAGAGACACAGGCAGAGGGATAAGCAGGCTCCATACAGGGAGCCTGACGCAGGACTCAATCCCAGGTCTCCAGGATCACGCCCTGGGCCAAAGGTTGCACCAAACCGCTGAGCCACCCAGGGATTCCCCATTTGGATGTTTAATAGGCATCTCAAACAAACGCCTTTTGATTCCTCTGCATAACACACACACATACATATGCACATGTACACACACATTCACAACCTCCTCCTTTTGAACTGTTTACACCTTATATCTCAATCATAATGCTACTCTCATAGTTTTCCAGTCAAAATTTTCACTTTCCAACAAAAACTGTGGACAAAACTGTGGATGATAATTTGACACTTTTCTTTCTACAATATTCATATTCTGTTAGTTCTGCATTCAATTTATTTTCAGAATCTGATTATTTGTCCCTTATATCCACTGCAGCATCCCTGGCCAAAATTTTGTTGAATATGGCAATAACCTCCTAAGTGGCCTCAACTCAGCTACCATCAACTGGCTTCTCCTCCTACCTGGTGAAAGTCAAAACCAAGTCTGGCCCATTTGAGCCTTTGTACAAAACGTTGTAAACCAGCCAGGATAGCCAACACAATAGTAATGGAGAAGAATGAAGTTGGAGGACTGATGCTACCTGATTTTGAGACTTCTTGTAAAGCTACAATAATCAAGACAGAGTATTAGAGGTGAAAAAATGGACAAATAAATCAATGGAACACAATAGAGAGCCCAGAAATACACCCTTATAAATGTAGACAGTTGACTATTGACAAAAGAGTGGAGGTGATACAATGGAGCAAAGATAGTCTCTTCAACAAATGGTGCTACCATAATTGGACATCTTCATACAAAAACTGAATCTGGACACAGACCATACGCCCTTTACCACCTAATCTAAAATGGGTCACGGATCTAAATATAAAACTCAAAACCATAAAACTCCTAGAAAATAACATAGGAGGAAGCTTAGATGACCTTAGGTGATGGTGATGCCTTTCTAGATATAACAAAGACATGATCCATAAAAGACATAATTGATAAACAGAACTTCATTAAAATGAAAATTTTCTGCTCTGCGAAAGACAATGTCAAGAAAATAAGAAGACAAGACACAGACTGGGAAAGATATCTGCCAAAGATACATCTGATAAGGGACTGTTATGCAAAATAAACAAAGAACTCTTAAAACTTAATAAGAAAGCAAACAATTAGATTAAAAGTGAGCCACAGACCTCACCAATGAACTACAGCTGACAAATAAGCCTATAAGCAAACATGTACAAAAAAAAGCACAAGGTATTTCACACCATATATCATCAGGGAAATGTGAATTAAAACAACAATGAGATATGACTATACACCTATTAAAATGACCAAAATCTAGAACACTGACAACGTCAAATGCTGACAAGGATGTGGAGCAGCAGGAAATCTCACACATTGCTGGCCGGTTTGCAAAATTATATAGCTATTTTGGAGGACAGTTCTGTGGTTTCTTACAAAACCAAACACGCTCTTACCATATAATTTAATAATTACACTCCTTGGTAAATACCCAAAGGAGTTGGAAGTTTATGTCCACACCAAACTTGTACATGGATGTTTATAGCAGCTTTTTTCATTCAGAATTTGTTCAGTTTGATTGGAAGCAACCAAAATGTTCTTTAAATGGACAAATAAACTAGTAGTATATCCACAGAATGAAATATTCAGTGCCAAAAAGAAATGAACTTTCAAACCATTAAAAAACATGGAGAAACCCTTAAAGAATATTAAGAAGTAAAAGAAATCAATCTGAAAATGATACATACATATAATTTCAACTCTATGACATTCAGAAAAAGGCCAAACCATGAAGCCAGTAAAAAGACTAATGGTTGCCAGGAGTTGAGGGGAGGTAGAGATAAATAGGCAGAGCCCAGAGGGTTTGCGGGCCAGTGAAACTACTCTGTATGATACAATAGTGAATATATGTCATTATTTATATTTTTCAAACCCATGGTATGCACAAAACCAAAAATCAATCCTAATATTGACTATGGACTTTAGATGATGATAATGTGTCAAAGTACATTCATACTTGGTAAAAAATGTATCACACTGGTGAGTGATGCTGAATAATGGGAAAGGCTATGTATGTGCGAATAGGTGGTATGTGGGAAATTTCTGTACCTTCCTCTCAATTTTGTTGTAAGCCTAAAACTGCTCTAAAAATAGAAAATATTTTTAAAAATTATAAACCTCCCTCCTCTTCTAGTAAATAGAGCCCCATAACAGGGCACGTGGCATAATAAGAGCCTTTTACCATCTACCTCGCTGATAAGTGTGACACCTCTCTCCACTCCCACTTCACCAGGACTCCCTTTTTTCTTCCTTTCTTGACTTCATTTTTCTCCACTGCATATTATATCTCTCCCATGTTTATTTTGGTTATTCTATCTCTTCTCCCTCTAGAATGTGAAATCCAGGAGGATAGAAATCTTCATCTATCTTGTCTACTATTGTCTTTCTAGTGCCTAGAAAAATTCTTACTATATTATAGGTATTCAATTATATTTCTTAAACTAATATACTTTGAATAAGGAAACCTAACATGGGTGAGATATAATGAATCCGATCACTCAGAAGAAATGTTTAGAATGAGAAAAAGGAGCAGTCAAGATAAGGAAGGACACTAAGAAGGAATGGTTAAAATATCTGCCTTTCTTCCAGCTTCCCAAACTCTTAACAAATCCATTGCTTCATGTGATAGCATAAATCATACTGATGATTTTTGAAGAGTTGTCAAATTACTTCTAAAAAAACATTATGCAAGGACTGTGTGAGTGTGACTCTGTGTGTATGTGTGTCTGATTGGGAAATAGAAGAGGAAAAGAAGTGACTAACAAATTTAGCCTTAACTTCAAAGATCAGAAATTTAGAATTTACTCCAATTGATAGACTAGCATTTATGTTTGAAAAATCTCAGGCTAGAGTAAATAAAGACAAATGCTCAATTTCATTCTTAATTTTTCTCTGATTGCTATGAGTCTCTCACAAAGTACAAAACTATAAGTTGTAGAAATAAATGTCAACAGCTAAAAAAGATCAAGGTAATTAGTGATGTAGGAACAAGTTAGGGGCAGACGGGGCTAGGCAGGGAAAGATAAGGGAAAGGACCCAGAGTCAGGCTCCTACCCATCCCAAGAGAACAGACGAAAGACAGTAAAAAACAGAAAAAATAAACCTGGCTCCCTAGCTCCAAAATGTTAGGGAGTATCCCTCTTTAATGGCTACTGTAATCATAGAAATAGGTCATTAAGGTGTTATCAATAGTCCCTGATCAAACCAAGACGATACAAGAATCTCAAGGCCATGGGCTACCTGACTAGGCTCACAGAAATCCTAGATGCAGAGAAATGTTATGGAGAAGAAATTAATCAGAGAGAAGGGAACATCTTATTTGGGCTCATGATATTTACAAAAACATCTTGTTTGTTATTATGATAGATATAAGTCCACCATGTTTGTTCTAAATATCCACCCTGATAGTGATAAGAAATTTACCAAGTTCCCTGGTCAGTTTTCTATATAAAAGACAGACCATAAAAGCCCTCAGTGGCAACCCTGTCGGGACCCCTCTCACTTCTGAGAGCTTTCTCTGGATCTCTGTTTAATAATCTTCTATTGCTTTGCTCACTCTCTGTTGTCCGCGAGATTCATTCTTTGACTCCATGAGACAAGACCCAAGCTCTCCCATAGCATTACCACTCACATTTGAAAAGCAAAAAATAATCTTTTGCCATACCAATTTTCCAATAGAGCATCTAGATTTTGAACCATGTTGACCTTACCAAAATTTCTTTCCTTTGCATCAATGTATCTTCCTGATACTTTTTTTTTCAGTTTAATTGTGATTCAGTCCACAGGAAATATTAGTAAACTAATTTTTAAAAAGTAACTTCTTTGCTTTCTGTGCTTCTCTGTTCTTAACCTCACAGGAAGTAGGCCGTTTGTTTGAATGTGTTTACAAACTGAATATATCCACTACACTGGAACTTCATGAAATGAAAGGCAAAATCATCCAGCTGCACAATTATGTGCATAATTTATCAGATCAGTTTCTTTCTATGGAATCAGTAGTGAATTCTCTGCTCTATACTGCCAATTTTCAGGTTTGTATTATTGTTCATTGCCGTATTACTTGCCGAAATGACTAGCTTGAGTAGCATGACTCTATCTTGTGACACTGGAGTCCAACTACAAAAATGCCAGTTGCCATAAACAGCATGCCCTGGCTGTCCACTCAAATGTAACAGACTGTTCAAGCCAGGTCTTTTCCTTGCCCTTCCCATTTGCCTAACATTTGTCCTGTTCTACTAGCCAACTTGTATAAAATTAATTGCTTAGAAATGGCCAAACGATATTTAGATTATATAGTAAGCAACCTGGTAAATTCTTTCCCATTTAAAATTGTTTATTGAGCAAACATACCATAAAAGAGTTT
Source organism: Nyctereutes procyonoides (assembly GCF_905146905.1). Taxonomy (NCBI): domain Eukaryota; kingdom Metazoa; phylum Chordata; class Mammalia; order Carnivora; family Canidae; genus Nyctereutes; species Nyctereutes procyonoides. Next base: position 4,215,031 of record NW_026575130.1, read on the forward strand.
TGGGGACAAATAACAAAATTTGACAGCAGGCTGAGTATTGGATGACATTAGGAAATTTTTATTTTCAGATGTGGTAATGTTATCTTAGGTGTGTGAGTGCTATTTTTGCAAAGATATACATTGGAAGTACTTAAAGATGAAATGTAATGATGTATGTAATTTATTTCACAGTAGCTCAGCAAATAAAGAATGCAGTTATAAAGTGAACAATAAAGCTATCAATTCCCAAAACAAAATTGATGATTTTCATTAGTTCTCCTCTTGGCATATATTCTTCTAGCTATAAAATAAGTATTACTATGTAACAGTTATTGAGTGCATATTATGTGCCAGGCACGCTGGTAAGTATTTCATAGGCATGATCTCATTTAATTACCCAACAAACTTATTTGTTAGGTAATAATATTCCTGTTCTTAAAATGAAAAAAAATAAAATAAAATAAATAAAATGGGAACAGTTCCTTAGAAAGATTAAATAACTGTCCTAGATTATAGTTTTGTCAGTTATCCTCCAATGTGTACACACACACACACACACACACCAAGAACATATAGATTTCCCTAAAGGCATTCATTCAAATATGATTTGTATATATATATAAAGTAATATACAAATAAATTAATATATAAATTAACAAATGAAGTATATAATATGCAAATAAAGTACACATAAAATATATGTGTATGAATACATATGTATATCTCCCTTACATATGTATATCTCCCTTACTTCTAAGTATCTTAGACACGGAATCATTTATATTTTGAGAGGAGCTCTAAGGACATTTGGGCTTATGAGCCCAGATTAGAACAATGGTTTTCAAAGTTTTCATTGTAGAGCTCTGAGTTCCTTGGAATATCAGGGTTTCACCTTAGTCAAAGGAGACTCCCATGGGGTAGACTATTCTTTTAATCCATTTTATTTAGCAGGCTGCGTGCAAAATCCCATTTGATACAAGTAGTCTGCTACTAAAAAAAATGTGTTTGAAAATACATATCTAGATGAATGGATGGATAATATAATCTTTATGCAGTCCTTTGTGACTATTATTTATCTCATCCAAGCTTTTGAATCCTATTGAAAGATAATCAAGTCAATTATACTCTTGGAAAGGACCATGGCGCGGGTATGATGCTTTACTGTGGGAGTTAAGTGCAGTGCTGTATGCTTCCATAGTAAATTGCGCTGGGAGGGAGGGAGCGGACCTCCTCTTGTAAAAAGTAAGAATCCTGCAAGAGTCATGTGCTTGACTAGAGGGACTATTTTCCTCTTCTCCAAGGTGAGGCAGATAATACCCACGGGTAAGACTAAGATTATTATCAGACAGCAATTCAGGGTGTGCTCTTATATAGCAACAACTGAACAAGCAAGCTTTCACAATTCATAGAGCACGACTGAATAGTTTTAGCTTGGAACGTGTTTATCAGGTACTACCCATTGCCCCTTAAACCATATAATAAGGTCCAATAGACCACACAGAGCACAAGATCAGCACACATATAGTACATAAGCCAAATGTTTCTGCTCATTTTACTTCATTTTAGAATACTTGTTTGCAGCTCTTTTTTTTCTGCCAAGAAATAGTTGTTGGAGGTAGTTTCTATTAAAACCGCTATTGTTAAGTGATGAATCACTGAATTCTACTCCTGAAACCAAAATTATACAATATGTTAACTAGCTAGAATTTAAATAAAAATTTGAAAAGAAATTTAAAAATTAAAAATGCAATACTTTTTGTTACCATAAAAAATTCACTATTAGATCCTGGTAATAATACTAATTAATTTCCATGTATAAGATAAGATATGCATGGGACACCTGGGTGGCTCAGCAGTTTAGCACCTGCCTTTGGCCCAGGGCGTGATCCTGGGGTCCCTGCATGGAGGCTGTTTCTCCCTCTGCCTGTGTCTCTGCCTCTCTCTCTCTCTCTCTCTCTCTCTCTCTTTCTCTGTGTGTGTCTCTCATGAATAAATAAATAAATAAAATCTTTAAAAAAAGATATGTTTATCATTGATAAGGAAGCTTATTGTACAATTGTCTGTAGCAGGGGAATATTCATCTACAGATATAAAATATTGATGGAATATGTTAAAATGGGGAAAGAGTGACCAGAACATGTCTCTATTTCCTTCCTCTGGAAGGCATTATCTGATGCATTAATAATCCATTCTTACTGACTTTGATTCTATTGGTAGTATTACAATATAAATCTTTATACATTTTTTTAAATATTTTATTTATTTATTCATGAGAGAGAGGCAAAGACACAGGCTGAGGGAGAAGCAGGCTCCCTGTGAGGAGTCTGATGTGGAACTCGATCCCAGGACCCCAGGATCATGCCCTGAGCTGAAGGCAGACGCTCAACCGCTGAGTCACCCAGGCACCCAAATCTTTGTACATTGTTAACCATTTGATGTTAATCAGTGCAGTGTGATCCTTAATAATCTCTGTCCACAAATTTAAGACTGAGAAAACATTAGTGAAAGCCACAGTTTTAGAATACTATGGAAATGTTTGATGACAAAGAAGTACAAAGTGTGATAGTGGTTAGTCCTGGAATAGCAGTGCATAAATACAGTTTACAGTTCTTACAGAATATTGGCTTGAGATATTTGTATTTGTATTAAGCAAGAAAAGAGCACACATTTCTCATTCAAATCTTAATGGATTCATAATTTGGGTGAAAAAAATAATTTGGGTGAAACAAAGAGCTGCCTTTTAAAAAATAAGATGGACTATGTTCAAAAACACATCAAATAGTAACAAAAGCAAAACAATACAAAAAACCTTCATAGTCATGAAAGAACCACCTTCCCCACACTGTAATACACTCCTTACCCTTACTTACTATTTCAGCTCATTTACTATCTAGGGTGCAATCAAAGACTAGCTAAGAATCTGGCAATTGGTATTGATATGTTATTCTGAGAAAATTAAATCTCTCTTGTGTGAATTTGTATCTGAACTTCAATGCTCTCCTTACCAACTTCAAATATGGATGGCATATCTCCTTTTCTCTCCTCTTCCCAGTTATATCCACCACGTTGGGATCCTCCATAGAATTATTTGTAACTAAGTTATAAACATATACACTTTTACATTTAATTAGACTCTGAGTGAACACTTACAATTTTCATTTTTCTCACTAACTCATTAATCTGGTTAGAATTTCTTCCACTGCCTAATCTTTGTCAAGGGCAGATACTAGCCAGAAATGTCTAGTTTCCTGAGAGGCTGAACAGATAAAATAAGTGTTAAGTTAGTGACCCTCTGTGGTGGGGAAAAGAGGACCTCTCTCCCTCAAATGCCAAGTTTTCAACGGTTTTCAAATAGCAGTAAATTTCAAAGATAACCTGAAAGCACCTTGTTCCTTTTAGGATTATCCCTGCTCCACCTAGAAAATGCTAATTCACATTCGCATTCAAATGTGTTGACAGAGAGACTCAGTATTGTAGGGGAAAATGTGCTTAATAAAATTATACTTAAAACCACTCTACCTCTTCATTGTTCCTGTCTCAAATAACCCAACATCAATACCAAAAAATAGAAAGATACTCTTGCAAAGTGCTTAGCACAGTTGTTGAATAAATGAATGGAAAATTCCATTAATCTGACTTTCCACATTCTAGTGAATACAGGCTCCCCTTACCCTTTTCCACTGTCTTGATCTCTTTTACTTTTCATTAAGCTTTCTGCAATAGAATTATAAAGAAAATGGGGAGAATTCACATTGCTAAATTTCACAGTGCCCAAAACATTGTATGAAAGGCAAAAGGTAAAAATAAGAAAAAAAGGGAATAAACTCCCTGGTTGAGATGTTTGTGAAAAAAGAATACTGAAACAGGTTACCTAGGGTATTAGAATCTCATACACATATTTTGTGTTTGATTTTGTGTTTGTTAGTATTTCCTTTTTTATGTCTTTGGTTGTGTTTTCTCAATTGGCTTTGTGCAAGACACTATCAGACATCCATGCATACAGTCTGAATACCAGCCAGGATAGGTATCCAGTATGAGTCAGATGTATGTTATGACAGCCAGCTCCTTCATAAAGCACAGAAGTAAAACAAAAAACATAGTAAGTGATTTATTTATGATGACTGAATTGATTAGCAAGAAAATTATTAATAGATTCCATCCAAATGTCCTCATAACTAATTTAAGTGCTTTTTGATTTTTATTAATACCATCTTTTTCTGCCTGGATAATAGCAAATACCATATTGTCTTCAAAGGGAATGCTTTGTGAAATGAAATAGGTTCTGATAGAGTTAATCCATGATTTTAAAGAAGTAACTTATGATTTATTTCAAAATTCTTATCAATATGTGGTTCACTGCATTCTTTTTGTTATAAGCAACGATAAATAAGCTTACGTTAAACTAACTTAGGTATACAAATGAATGGATTAACTCACACAACTAAAAAAAAATCTAATAATGGTTTCAGGTACAACAGGATCCAGGAATCCAGAGCCATTAGTCTTTAAAGCTCCTATTTTACAGATTTAGCAGACTTGACAGTCTGAAGAGATAGTCCCCTCAGGTTCTTGTAATCATCCCTGAAATAATCACTGTGGCAGGAGATGGGTTATTCAGACAGCCATGCCTGGCTCACGTGTCTGTCATGGGGAGAAAGGATTTTCCCACCAAACTCTATGGAACATCACATTGAAGAGAGGTTCCGTTACCAAAAGAATGAGGAAATACCCTGAATAGGCACACATATCAAGATGTTCATGGTGGCTCTCTTTTCAAGTTTGTTTGTTTTTTTTCCACTGTGACTCTTGAACTCTTAGTCTACACTATCAAGCTTATATGAATTTGCATAAGAAGCCACTCATCCCTGTTGGGCAGCACCCACATTGCTGTTGGCTACCAGCAGGCCGGAAGTTCTGATTTCCATTTGACACCAGTGGTTTTCTAGACACAATCATTTACACAGGCTGTGATTTAATACACCAGCACTAATGGCTCTTTCATATTTTTTAATTGTTAAAACACATCTAATTATATTAGAAAGTCAACCCAACATCGATTCAGCCCAGCTTTACCAAATTAAGAGGGGGAAATAACCAGTTCTCTTTAAGAAGAACAACATATTTCTCTAGGTTCCTTTTAATGTCATAAATATAATTATGTATAAGCAAATGATAAATATTGACTTAGTAATGATATCCTGATAATTGATATGTTGACAATTATAACACTGTTTTAAAGACCTTTTGTTTATTTATTTATTCATGAGAGACACAGAGAAAAGCAGAAGTAGAAGCAGGCTCCGTGCAGGGAGCCCAATGCTGGGACTCCATCCCAGGACTCCGGGATCACGACCAGAGCCAAAGGCAGACATTCAACCACTGAGCCATCAAGGTGACCCTATAACACTGTTTTAAAGGGAAGATGAAAAAAAAATGAAAAATAAAATAAAATAAAATAAAATAAAATAAAATAAAATAAAATAAAAGGAAGATGATACAGAGACGTGAATTTACATGAGTTAAAATCAAATGAATTCTTCGATATGGACAATTCCTTAGAAACAGCATACATGACTCTTTTCTATCTCTTCAAAAAAAGTAAAATAAATGAAGTTTATTTTGTCTCAGTATTGTACACTAAAATAACACTGGCACCTTTACTTTGTTAAAAAAAAAAAAAAAAGAACTGGATATTTTGCCGAGATTCAAAAATCAGACTAAGTCATTTTACCTGCAATCCAACTAATGAATGATCTCATTGTTTTTGCCTGGTGTAATACCTTTGTGATGCTTCTTTTTCAGCAGCTACCAAATCTTGTTGGTTCAAAAATGAATGCATTCGAAAAACGACTTGAAAATGTCACCACCACTTTGAATAACCTTCACAACAGCTTAGAGGAGGTCAGTACTGCGTCTAGGTTGGTGCACAAGTGAGGATGATTAATTTTTTAAAAGGATAATAATTCAATTTTAAAAGATACACAGTTACTCACCTTGAGTGCAATTGCCTATTTGTTCATTTTGGAGGTGGTTGGCAGGAAGCTACACAATGATTTCTGAAACTGCAAACGGAGGTATATAGCATATCATAATATATTTATTAAGGACTAATGCAAACCACATTGAGTTATAGGAAGGAAAATGTATTCCCCAGTGCTTAGAATTTACTGAACATGAAGAACTCAAATGAGATTGTTTAGTGAGAAGGAGGAGGACTTTCCATAATTACACCCCAAACAAATAAATCACTACTTATATCCTGGGAATGTTTTCAAATAGACTATGTTTAATGATATGAGCAGTATTAATAACTGAGTTTATATTCACATGGCTTTTGTGCTTTACTTTTCAAATGTATGCTTCAGACTAGGCCTGCAAATGTCAAATTTACGTTCAGGACATAATCCTAGGGTATCAAGGTCAGTTATCCTTGAATTGTTCTTTTGTATTTAAGATAGCAGCAGAGTTGCTTCGCTGAATGGCTAGCTTGTATTCATCCACAAACAGTACAGAATAATTCCGTGCAATGGCATAAGTGCATCTTTTAAAGCATCTTTATTTCATTCCAGGAAAAAGGGTCAGTGGGCTACATAGAAAAAAGAAAGCTTTCTTTCCCAGATTTGTCATCTGTTCATGATGCCATTTTGTTGAAACTTTTCTTTGTTTCTGAGTCAGTGTCCTGTGGCTAATTGATCAAATGTGACTCACAAATATGCCATCAATGTAGCTTTTCTTGGGAAAAGTGCTGCATCAAAGGAATGAAGCAAGGTTTTCAGAGGTTCCCACATGATACATCAGAGATCAGACCTATTTAGGTGATATTTAAACAAATTTGCATTGAAATAAGCAAAGGAACAAAATGTAAAAGACCTAGTCTTGAGAGAGCTCAAGGAGGGTGGGGAGGAGCCACGGTAGAGGGAGAAAGAATCTTAAGTAGGTTCCATGCCTACTTAAGTGCAGAGTCCAATTTGGGGCTCCATCTCATAATGCTGAAATCATGACTTGAGCCCTCATGAGCTAGATGCTTAACTGAGCCATCCAGGTGCCCGCACAGATACCTAGTCTTGAACTAGATCTCAGTGCTAATTAGCATATCAAGAGATAAAAATTTATTAAAAATTATAGCCAAATATTCATCAAGGTCAGTGATGGGCAAAGCATGTAAAAGAATGAAATCTGAGCAGGAAGAAAAAGAAACCTTTTACAAGACACAAATATTGGTCCTGGTAAACTTAAAAACTTCGACATAACAAAGAAAGCACATAGTGAAGAGAGCTGGAATAAGTGTTTATCAATTGGAGAGAAAATTAGTTCTGGCAAATATCTCATTTCAAATACTAAAGTGAGTTTATCTTGACTAAAACCAAAATATCCAAAATAAAACAATATACAACAAAAAGAAATTAGAGCTAAATTCATCAACACTCTGGAGGGGACACAACTGGCTTTATAAGTCTGAAAATAAGGAAAGAACTCAATGGAAATGATAGATTAGGAAAAATTAAGGTATTATGTACAAACATTAAAGACAAATAATACAGTAGGAGATATATTTGCCAAAAACGACTCAAACTTTATGGAAATCTTGAAGAAAAAGGTTAAAACACAGATAGGCAAGAAAATACATAAAAATATCTCTTTTTAGTGAAGAAATGAAAATAAAATCAAACACTTTTTACTTAGCAGACCAGAAAATAAAGAAAAATAATTCCTAATAATGATACATAGTATTCCAAAAAAGGTACTAGTAATGTTGTAAACCATTGAAAGTTTTTGGAAAGCATTTTAACAATGCCTATCAAAAGCTGTAAAATATTCCACCCCATTGATTAGTTTAATTTCAGCTCAAGGATCCTATCCTAATAAAATAGTGTAAATATGCAAATATGCAAAAATAGCAAACACAAAGATGGTTCCAAAATTATTTTTCTTAGCAAGACTGGTAGACTATCTCACAAAACTACAACTGATAAATATAATCCTTAGTAATGTGGGAAAAATGTATGCTCTATAAGGCAAGTGAAAAAAACAAAAATAATATACACACACCACCATGATTACACTGATAAAAAAAAGCATTAATACTTTAATGAAGATAAGAAAGAATTCCTTAAAACAAGGACATTTACATTTGCAGAATTACATACTATTTTGTTTTATTCTATCTTTATTTTTCCAACTTTGTTAGTTCTGTGTCTCTCAGCCTTTTTCAACTTCCATTTCTTGTAAAATTGTGTTGTGGCAATAGCATAACCCCAGCAAGGCTGGGTGTACATGAAGGCCTTGATTAGAGTTATCAATTCTGAATCCCATAGCTGAAGATGCCAGTTGCAGCCTTAATGTCTGTATTTTGGGGCAAGACAACACTTGCCCAGTCTTCTGGAAAACAGAAGGGTGCAGGAATCACATATGACACCAAATCAGAGGAAAATTATATACTACAGAAGATACTCAAAAGCAAAGGTAAAGGGCTTGCTTTCCTCAACCTTGATATTCATGACAGTTGGCATTAACAATAGCTTCATACAATCCTATGAAATTCCTGATGGCCCAGCTATAGACACTTCTTCCCATTCACTGTAACATCAAGACAAACATCAATGAAAACAGCATTATTATAGAGTGGTTTTGAGTTTGCTCTGGTTTTTTTTGAAAAGTAAGTCATTACTTGCGACACACTTTACAATTAATCATACTCCTTGATGTCTTTTAATTATCTTTAAATAAAAGCCCTCACTTTTAGTTCCTGCAAGAACACAAACTAAAATAGCTTGAAAATCTTTGAGAGGTATCTAGAAGTAGAGAATAAATATGCCTTCTTAATATGAATTCTAAATTTTTTGACGTTAGAGTTTTTTGTATTTTGTACTTATAAATTCCCATAGAATCTTATAGGACTTCACTCAGTTCAAATTCTGTCAATATCAATTTTCTCAGCGAGACTGATTGTGTACCATGAAGATTTGAGTCCACTGTTCTCCATTAAATGCAATACACTTGGCACTTGGTGGGCACTCAGGATATATTTTTAAATGAATTAATAAAAATAATAACTGTCCTGAACATTTTGATCATGTATTTCAAATATTTCATTATTTATGATTAAAGCAATGCAGCTTTCTAGCATACAGAAAATGTATATTTCCCTTGAGAAAGTAATTTACATTATTATGTACTCCTTTATTACTTTCTTGTTAGTTTACAGGGTTAAATCAACATGGTTTAGTGCAGACTAAACATTTAATTTAATCAATACAGACACATTAATGTAGGTAAATGAGGCTATGAAAAATTGAGTTTGGATTTAAATGCCTAAAGTAATTAAATTAACTGGATAATTAACAAAATTCCAATTCCACTTGCAATATGTGGACACGGCCTTTGAAAATATAATTGGGATTTTTTTCCCTACTCTGGTAGAATTTTGTTCCAAAAAGTAAGTAATGCATATAGATAGTCACAAAAATCAAAGACAGTTGAGATTGAAGAAGCTTGGAATTTGTCAAATGTATTTCATTAGTTTGTCAATATTTTCATTCTAAAAATAAGGTTGAAGTTTAAAAATATTAAATAATTTAACCTGATTTTTGTTAGTAGATATACATCTGAATATAGGCTCTATTTCCAGCGCAGTGTTTCTGCTATTGAAACACGCAGACTTAAGATCTGAGTTCATTTGTAAAAATATAGATAATTTTGTACCTCATAGTCTAGTAAAAATCAAAGACTTCATAGTTTGGCAAGTTACCTTGCTTGAATAACATATAAAATGGAATCTGGACCAACAAAATTTGCAGCCACTAATCAAAAGTACATATATACTCCATAATCCCAAAAACATAATGGTAATAAACTACAAAGAATAATGGTAGATTACAGAACATAGAAAATATATACACTGGTACTCTACTGGTTTCCGTCTAAATTCTGTTAAAAGTTTCTATTACTGGGATTCACCTCATTAGAACAAGCAAATGTGGTACTTCTGCCCATAATCGGAGCATGTTCACATAAGCTAAGTATAATTGCAGAAAGAAACATATTTATAATATAAGCTGGTGAACTAATTGGTTTTTTTAAACTAATTGTTTTTAATTTTAATCTCTACACAAATTTCTCACAATAAAATTTTTAGTTAAAGCTGAATATCTTTTCTGCCTTCCCCTTTGCTTTTAACAGTTTTAGAAAAGTTTACTGTTTTTCCATTTTGTTCCAATCTCCAGTTTATATCAGCATCTCTCAAGATTATATACAACAGAAGTATCTTTAAAGCCTTGAAAAAAGTGAATAAATAAATCTATTTCACCACTAGATGTCACCAAAGATTTGTTCATAGTATCTTTGACTCAGCATGTAGTCATCAGATAATGTCTGGCTTCTGTCAGAAAAATGATTTGCTCTATTTCTCACCCACTATTGATATGTATACGATGTATATTATATTGTATTATATGTATGTATTTAATAACAATGTGTATGTAGAATATCTATAATATAATAATATATGTGAATATAATTTCCCTCCAGTTTTCATTAGAAAATGAGCATAGGTTGGCCCTTTCACCCATCATATACCTAACTGATGTGGGAAATTATAACTCTAATTCACAATTAAAACTGTTCATATCACTATGAGCATTATTATGACCAAGATGAAGAATTTGGCAATTTTGCAAAGTTTAATTGCCTTAAATAATTTGAATATATATACTCTTCATTCATTGAATTAATCTCTACAAGAAATAATAATGAAATTATTTGCTTAAGATTTTATGATAAAATTCCTTTAAAGAGCAAACTTCAAAGCCATATATACAATTTTATTTGATAATCCAATATAATCACCTCTTTTCTTTGTTTTGAGTACAATGAAGTTTACTGGATTGGTAGACTTTTAAACCTAAAGACATCAAGAAAGAAAAATTAATAATAAAATAATTTAAATAATGAACAAGTTATCATAAATATAGACTTTTTTCTTTATAATGTGTTATCAGAAATCACTTTGAGTATTAAATATTTTTCCTGGATGTGCTTTGTAGCATATCTTTTTCCAAGACATAGTGTGATAAAATTGATCCTATTTTAACTGAGTAATTTTTTTTTACCTTTACTTAACCACTCACTAATTATAACTTGCTTTCTAGGACCTGGATGATTTTTTTTTTGCAGATTTCACAGCTTAAAGAGAATCTTGATATTTTGGAGAATACATTGAATATAACCAGTATGGAACATTTAAGTTCATATTCATCACCAACTCAGCCCTCCCAAGAAAAAGAAATTTTATACTCCAATACTGCCATATGTAATGTCTAGTCAAAGTTATGATGTTCCTGGTATGCTGATCATTGGTTATACTGATAATTTTGCTTTAGTGTGATACTCAGGAAAGGGTGGGCTTGGTATATGTTTAATTCATTACCTATCTTGCAGCACATTTCCTGGCACATTTTATGTACTCTGTAAGTATTTGTTGCAAGAATGAATAAATACAAAAATGATACATGACAGTAATTGTGAGAAGAGAGATGGTGTATTTTTCCATACTAATCACTGCTTCTGTAAATAATCTAAATGCCAAATGTAATATTAATCAAAGTAACATATTGGCAAAACATTTTAACATGGGAAATATTTTATTTCTGTCAGTTACATTTGCAAGTAGGCAGTAATTATTACCAACAATTCATGAATGGAGAAAATGAACAGCTTGAGATAAGTTAATTGATATATGGAGTCACTGTATGTCACAAACCTTTCTTTGAACTTTAGTATGGATAGTCCACATGGCTTGCAACCAAGTAGTTCTTGGTATTCAAGTCCATGTTGACCAGGGCAGGATTTGGAGGAAATTGTTATGCTTTAAAGGTTTATTTATATCTAAGGAAAAGATATTTATGAGATAGAACATTACCAACAGAAATACATTTGGATTGCCTTTTGTTGTTCTCATCCTTTATTGGAAATATCACCTCTTAAGCCTTCACTTATTAAACAATATTTATTTAATGAGTATCATGTAACAGGGGACCCAACACCAAAGATCTCTGTTCTCATGAAGGTTGCATTCTTATTGAGAGAAATAAACATAAACAAGGAAGAAAAAATAAATAAGGATTTAAATAAATAAGATAGGATTTTAGATAATGAAATTAGGAAAGACTGATTAGATAATAAGCAACTGGAGGGGTGCCTGGGTGGCTCTGTTGGTTAAGCATCTGCCTTTGGCTCAGGTCATGATCCTGGGGTCCTAGGAAGGAGCTCCCCACATCTGACTCTCTGCTCAGTGGGGAGCCTGCTTCTCCCTCTCCCTCTGCTGCACTCCCCCATCCCTGCTTGTGCTCTCTCCTGTAAATAAATAAAATCTTAAAAAAAAAAAAGATAATAAATGACTAGAGAAGAGTGGTTTAAATTGAGTGATGAGGAAAATCTTTCTGAGCAGAAGGCACTTGGTCAGAGGCCTGAATGAGAAAAACAGGCATCCACAAGATCTGAAGAAAGAGAATCCCAGCAGAGGGGATTTCAGTGCAAAGAACTTAGGGGAGAAATGAACTTAGCATATATGAAGAACAGAAAAAGTTCTGAAGGCTGATGCTCAGCAAATGAAGTAGAAAATGTGATACAGCTGTTTATAGCACAGGTATTGGCTAGATGACATGGGACCAGGTGGGCCACAATCAGATGTTTTGGAAGCCAGTGGGTTTTGACAGGGGAGTGAATGGCAAGGATACATGAAGAGGACTCTGGCTGTTGAGTAGAAACCAGATATTAGAAAGCCAAAAATGGGAGGAGAGAGCTCTTTTGGGAAAGCTTTATGCATTAGGGTAGTGAGAGGTTGTCATGGCTGAGATGGAGAAAAATGAAAGGATTCAGGAAACTCATGGCAGTACAGCCAATAGGACTTAATTGTTTGGAGAACAAGAAAACTATAGCAATCAGGATGCCTGGGTGGCTCAGTGGTTGAGCGTCTGCCTTCAGCTCAGGGCGTGATCCTGGAGTCCCGAGATCGAGTCCCACATTGGGCTCCCTGCATGGAGCCTGCTTCTCTCTCTGTGTCTCTGTCTCTGTCTCTCTCTCTCGAATAAATAAATAAAATCTTAAAAAAAAAAAAAGAAAGAAAACTATAGCAATCAAGGTGTTTGAGTAACTGGGTGTGCCCCATTAGTACCATAGACAGCACCGGAAAGTCCTAGGAGAATCTAAAACTTCTGTGTTTGACATTTTAAATTATAAGTGCTGTTAAGTCTGAAAAGCAAAGATCCCACCTAAACAGTTGAGAACTCTACAAACAGGTAAGGTCTAATGGTATAAACTTGAGATGTCAACATCTGTGTAATAACCAAAGGCATAGTACTCTGTGGGATCATAGAGGGCCCAAGACCCCAGTTTTGGGAAGGCTGGTAGATTTCATGGTATGTACACAAAGAAATTCATACCTATTTCTATCTTATAAAAAAAGTATGATGTAAATTCACCTGAACCTGAGGGGAAAAAAGAACTGTGGAGGAATAATAAAAGAAAATGTAAAAATAGAAAAAGATATAAAGAAAGAGTAGAGGGAAGAGTGAGCAGTGTTGTGAATCCATTTAAGATTGGGGCTATGCATATAATGCTGGGCTTGTCAGGACCATTGTGTTCTCCAGCAATATCTCCCTGTTCTGCAGCAAGTGTAGAGTAGATAGATAGTTGGATCATTCCAGGTGAATAAGCAGATAAGGTTGGGTTTTCTCAGGAGAATTTGATGAAGATCTATGCCTGGAAGTTGGTGCAATGGTTAGTCCAATGCATAATACTCAGAAGTGTGTGTTCTGAGAATTTGTCTGTCTTTACTACCTGCCTCTGAGGTAGAGATTTCCACTTTGTATGTGTGATGCTTACAGAGAGAGCCATGATTCTCACAAAGTCCAGAGCCAGAGTGGTCTTACCTTTAAAAAGTTTGGGATCCCAATTTTAACACATAAGATTTATATGGGTTCAATGATGTGAATCACAGCAAGTTGCCCTTTCCTACTCTCCAGAAAACTCCTGGATCTTCCATTTCTTTCAGCCTAAAGGGCTCTTTTGATTCAGGCCATCTGATATTTTATCCTTAGTCAAAATTTCTCGTAGAGTTCTTGAGAGCTTAGCTGTTGCTTGGGTTATTGAGCTATTTGGAATCATTCTTTTTATGTTTGTCATTGTCACCACATCTGCTTTAATAGAGGTAGTGGAAACTACATTTCAGGGTATTAATTGTACTAGAAATCTCAACCTGGGCACTTTCTACATCACACCTCCAAAAAACCCCTTGCTGTCAAGTTTATCATTAGACAGTGGAATCTTTGTGCCAAAGACAATGTCTTATTCAACCTGGTATCTACATCACATAGTTCTGTGCCTAGCACAGAGTGGGTGCTCAATAGATGTGTTTTTGAATGAACAAAGAAGTGAATGATTCTGCTGAGGAGTCTGAGACACATGCACAGAACACTGAGTCAAGAAGGGAGAAAGAAATGAAACATTAACCTGTGGGAATAGGTAGGCCTTTTATTGTGTTTACAACTGAAAATACAGAGAGCAGATTGAACGTTCTGCCCCAGATCACTATAATCCAGATGATTACAGAGTTAGAGTGGTGATTTAGACCTAAATTTTGTTTGCCTAGATATTATACTACATGAAGTGTGTAACTATTCATTTTCTCACATTTCTTTGACCAGGGTCACTGACTGTTTTTTTCTCTTTGAAAAAAGGTGTTCCAGAACCAACACAAGACCCTAAAGGTGTAGTAGATTCTGAAATACTGGAAGAGAAACCCAAGATAGTTATTTCATTCATAAAGAATCTTACAGGTAAATTTCATAATATGATGTACAGCTAGGTACCCACTCTTATCATCTGGAAAAGATGCAACAAGTAAGAAGTAATTTATCTCCCTACCACCAACCTTATTTTTAGAATATCTGTCCTATAAATATAAGGTGTTAGATTTTAATTATATGTTCAGATGCTTTTTATTTTGCTAAACCATTCAATATATTTTTTATATATTTAACTCTAAAATAACTCTGGGGCAAGGGATGACTTGACTTAAAAGTACAATTTCTTCATTTTATCCTGCAGATCCACTATATACAGTTTATTCTATAAAATGAAAAGAAGAATCATATAAACTTAAATGACTCATAGTAAAGTTTTAGAGGCATAAAACTAAGCCACACTAATGCTGTGAGTGAAACTCATCCAGTTATAAAAAGTTTTGATGACTCCTCTATTACCTGGATATCTGTGAATAGCATGTTAATCGTACTTTGTGAAAAGGCAAAGCCTTCCAAAATGGGGGAAATGGTGAGTAAAGAATTTAAGAAAATGACCATATGCTCCCTGCCTTTTTGACACGGCTCTTAGTTGTTACTCTTTTGGGCTTTCCACTTGGTTAAAATAACATATTTGCACTTGCTTGTATTTTTTAAAATACCATCTTCATTGAGATATAATTTGATACCATACGTTATAACACATAATTATGTATACAGTGTATAAAATCATGGTAACACATGGTATATTGAATTCATGTTTGCCAATAAACATGGAAAAGCAGTATGTTTGTGCCTTAATTTGTAACACCTATACCTTAATGAAGACAAGGAAGAAAGGGAACTGCTACACAGACACAAAGAGTTACAACTAAAGTGATCTTTAGAAGATCAAGAACAAGTGAACTTAAAGAAACAGAGCCTCTCCCATTATTCCCCTAGGCTTGCCCCTGAAAGGAATTAATTCCTTACGTCCACTGCCTCTGTTGAGAACCTAGCCTGTGCCAGACACTGACTATACATCAATGAACAGGACAGACGTGGTTGCCACACTGGAGCAATGGGAAAGCCTAGCAGAGAATAGAGGACAACAGATATGTACTCAGTGCTAGGAGAAAGCTAGAAAGAAGACCCTATTTGAGACAGAGTGGTCAACAGATAAAATTAAATATGTTTGTCTCATCATTTAGCTCTATTCCCACTTCCAAATTCTCATCCCAGGTATGGAAGCAGTAAGGCAAAAGAGAACTAAAATGCTTTTTCATTCGTTAAGCAAACATTTTATGAGGGCTTTCTAGGTGTCTCAGGTCTGTGCTAAGTGCTAGGAAAACAGACTTAAAAAGTAACCAATACAGTGTATTCAGTGGAGAAAATAATATGTGAACAGTTATGACCAGTGGCCACAAGTACAAAAAAAAAAAAAAAAAAGAAGAAGAAGAGATATTAGGGGCAAGAGGCATAACTGTGACTGAGGAGTCTTCAGCTAAGAGGTACCATGTGAGGTGAGATTTAAAAAGCAAAACGTTCTTCAAGAAAAGGATGAGGACAGAACTAAGGGAAGATGAGGAAAAAGAAGTTACTGGGAATGGGGAAGGGCGATAGAAAAGACAAAAAAAATGAAAGAAAGAAAAAAGCAAGGAAGTAAGCATATATTTATTAAAGAACATAGCACATATGAGAAACTGCAAGTTGTTTGATGTGGCTGGTGAGACAGTGTAGTGAGTGGCAATAAATAAGTTTGGGGATGTTGCCAAGCACTAAATATTGAAAGGCCTTATATGCCAGTCTAAGTTTTATCTTATTGTGAATAGGAAGCCATGTGAGGAACTTTTTTTTTTTTTAACTTTTATTTTAAATAGGAAAGCATTTCTAGTGCTACTGGCATTAAGGTATTTAAAAGGCATCAAAATCTGGTGCATAGCAGCTCTGGCTCATAGAGGCTTTTATTCCTTGAGGACAGCAGAGCAACCCCAGAGGGTCTTGCAAGAACCCCTCGTGAGGCAGCTACCCCAGGGGCAGGAGGGTGGAAGCAAGTCCGGCCGGCTGTCTGGAACTTCATGTCAGGGGCCGCCACTCACAACCCCTCCAAAGGAAGCTGAAGGCTGCCAGCTACAGGTCCTGAAGCAAATCTCACTATTCAACTCTGACACAAAATTTAAAGAAAATATGAAAACACTCAGCTTCAGGAGGGACCAGTGATAAGAAGTAATATGATCAAATTTGCATGTTTTGACAGATCATTCATTATGTTGAAGGAAAATAGTTTGTAGAGAAGGAAATCTGGAAGCAGGAAAAAAATTACAGAAGTATGTCAGTAAGTCAGGTAACGTCACCAGATAAACTAAGGCAATGGCAAAGAAGTAGAGACCTGAGGGATGCTAGGGAGGTAGAACTATCAAAGATGTTTGTTACTGGATGGAGGTGGTAAGTAAAGAAGAGGCCTAAAATGATAACAGGGTTTATGGCTTGTGTGATTGTATTAACGTTAGTGTCATTAATTAGGAGAGGACATGACAATGAAGAAGAGCTTAGAGAAATGGAGACGAGAAACAACCATATTACTGAGTGTGTTCTATGTGCCAGAAACTTTTCTTCTGCCACAACTTAATCTGTATTTGTGGCTAAAACCCAAATGGGTATCTCCAGCCAGATGTTCTTTCCCGAGTTCTAAATCTGTATATTTGAATATCTCCTAGATATTTTTATTTGGATATTTTGATAGTGTCACAAAAATTAAGAATTGCAAAATGAAACCTAGATGAAATTAGATCTAAGAACAAAAGTAGATCTGATTATTATTTTGTTAGATCATGATTTTTTTCACTGAAACTATAGAAAGGAAGAACAAGGTAGGTGTGGTGTGGAAACAAATAAATTAGATGTGGCAAAATGATGAAGGAACATTTACTTATGGACATTATTTTTTTTTCCAATAAAAGCAAGATCATCCATAGAAATCAATGGAGGTAAGTTTACAAATTAGAAGACCAGAGGGGAAAACAGTGAAGGTTTGAGATCCCACCTCACACCAGTGAGAATGGTGAAAATTAACAAGACAGGAAACCACAAATGTTGGAGAGGATGCGGAGAAAAGGGAACCCTCTTGCACTGTTGGTGGGAATGTGAACTGGTGCAGCCCCTCTGGAAAACTGTGTGGAGGTTCCTCAAAGAGTAAAAAATAGACCTGCCCTACGACCCAGCCAGCAATTGCACTGCTGGGGATTTACCCCAAAGATACAGATGTAGTGAAAAACCGAGACACCTGCACCCCGATGTTTCTAGCAGCCATGTCCACAATAGCCAAACTGTGGAAGGAGCCTCGGTGTCCATCGAAAGATGAATGGATAGAGAAGATGTGGTTTATGTATACAATGGAATATTACTCAGCCATTAGAAACGACAAATACCCACCATTTGCTTCAACGTGGATGGAACTGGAGGGTATTATGCTGAGTGAAGTAAGTCAATCTGAGAAGGACAAACATTATATGTTCTCATTCATTTGGGGAATATAAATAATAGTGAAAGGGAGCAGCCTAGGTGGCTCAGAGGTTTGGCGCCGCCTTCAGCACGGGGCCTAATCCTGGAGTCCCGGGATCGAGTCCAACATCGGGCTCCCTGCATGGAGCCTGCTTCTTCCTCTGCCTGTGTCTCTGCCTCTCTCTCTCTCTCCATGTCTCTCATGGATAAATAAATTTTTAAAAATCTAAAAAAAAAAAAAATAGTGAAAGAGAATAAAGGGGAAAGGAGAGAAAATGAGTGGGGAATATCAGTGAGGGTGACAGGACATGAGAGACTTCTAACTCTGGGAAATGAACAAGGGGTGGTGGAAAGGGAGGTGGGGTTGACTGGGTGACGGGCACTGAGGGGGGCACTTGACAAGATGAGCACTGGGTGTTATACGTTGGCAAATCAAACTCCAGTAAAAAAATATACAAAAATAAATTAAAAAATAAAAGTAATAAAAAGAGTGTGAAAGCCAAAGTGGAGCAAATGAAAAGATGAGTGAGTATCATTGACAGTCTCACTAATATGAAGATAGCGATCTTTTTAGTAGCATCGATCCATAGGGCTGTTTGATTTTTGTAGGATAACTTACAATCCAGGCACAGGAATGAAGAATATAGGTGGTCGGGTTGATCCAGGGCTGGACTTTTGCTAGATGGATTCCACAGGAAAGTAGAAACAAGAATTTTGTGAGTGTTGATTATAGATTTTTAAGTTAGGGTTTAAAGGCCCAAACTTATTATCCAAGAAAATGTTTCAGAGGGAACATTTTAGATTGAGATGAAAAAATAAAAGTCATGGAATGAAATACAAATAAAATGTAGTGGAAAAGGTAACTGGAATGACAGGAGACTAGCCAGACGGTGGGATGTTAGTAGAGTATTTCAGAGGTGGAGCCTGGATGATAAAAAACAAAAAACAAAAAAAACTATTTGCTTGGAGATGGTGACTGAAGAGGAAGAGAAAAGGTCAATGGCTTTGACAACACGAAGGAAATATGACACTAATTTGTCAGATGGTCCACCCAATATTTGGAAGTACTTTAAAGGCCACTAATACAACTTCCTTAAACAGAAACTGAAGGTGTAATCTTCAATACATCCTGTCCAAGTAGCTGTCATCCTAAACATAAAATCATGACCCATAATAGAACCTCTTCTAGGAATTATTTAATTCCTGTTCTCTACAGTGAGTGTAAAATAAGTCAGTGATATACCCTCAGTTTTTTATTTAACGACTTTTTTGTGTAGTTTGTATTTTTTACTTTTTTTTTTTCTTTTCAGAAAATAGTTGACAGGATTTGGAGAGATAGAACTTTAGATTCCTTCTCAGTCAAATCACTTGAGCGAAACTCCTAGAAGGAGGAGCAATGAGGGCTGTAACTAAAGTTCTCTTAGAGTTGACATTTAAATTACTTTTCATTGAAGAGGCACGAAACCAATCTCAATTTTCCCACCCCAGCTACTGATGCCAGCTCTGTTATCTTAAACTCCCAGGTTTGGCAGGATATCAGACAGCTAAATCTTATTTTTTCTAACTCTCATCTGAATGTAGCCCTGGACCTAATATGAAAGCAAACATAATTCCAAATGTCAATATCTAGACTTCGGGGTTTTAAAACTGTTAGAAGATTACACCATTATCAGCCTCTAGTGGGTGGAAACTCAAGGCTGCTGACCGCCCCCCGCCCCCTTTTCCTCACTGTGTCTCCAAAAATGAATCAAAGGAAAAAGTTTTACTTCCCTTCATCTGCAAGGAGGAGCCTTCATCTGCAAGGAGGCTTACTGCCAGCTCCAAGGATATAATGGGCCCATAGAGCTATTAGAATCTAATTAAACCTGAGTGAAAGGAGTGAGAAGACAGCTGCAGGGGCTCCACAAACAAACCTGGACTTCTAAAGCTGTTAGGACTCACTTCCTCACTGACTGGCAGAGAGAAGTCACTGAATCTGGGAAGAGAGCTAACTACAGACTTAATAGTTGGATGTCAATGATTGCTTCGTTATCACACTTGGCTTCTTCAGGCATACTGAAGTTTGGTTTGCCTATTCTATTCCCTCCACACTTTTGGCAAGCTTAGAAGCCAGGTGATCTGATTTGGGGACCCTGGGTTGGTGTTTAAAATAATGTTTTTTTGTGACATGGAGATGAACAAAAAGAGGGTAATAGCTGCTAAAGCAAAACTCAACCCAAAAACTGTAGGAAGAGCAAGCGTTAATTGGATAGTATGTACGGCTAGATTTAAAATCTCTAAAGGTTATATAACATTCAGTTATATTTCCTGTGTGTTACTCTTGTTACTATAGTAATTTCTCTTTTCTTGCCACAGACTACATTACACTGTAATCTCTATATTCCCATTTAACCCATGACCACCAAAATAATCATAATCCCTACTTTCTCACTATTATTTTGGGGCATTCTGTTGGTCAGTATTCCTAGGCATTTCATTTACCATGTTAAGTAAAAAAAAAAAAAAAAAAAAGTGTATAAATTGTTGCTTTTGCTGAATTCTTTCATTATCAGAACATACTCTTTCATATTTTAAAATGAAAAAAAAAATCTCATTTCTTTACTTCAAACCAGTTAAGAAGAAGGTAGATATATTACAAGTATTTCACAGATTTCCAAGCATAAGTAAACTTAAAAGTGATATGCTTTGGTCTTTCTCTACAATTTAGCTTGACAGAAGGGCCTATGTCAAATGATGTGCAATGTAAGAAGCTTGATACTAATAGTTTTGAAAGCTGTGCCCTGTGATCAGGTGGTCAGCACTCAGGCACAAAAGCACATATCCTGGGGAAAGTTATTGAACAGCTAAAGCAATGCATATCGTGTCTCACAATGATAAAATGAAGATCCAAAGGGAAGACCAAGGTCAGTTAGAAATACTTTTCCTCAGTATGGTGGTCATGTGTCCTTCACCACACATGACTGTCAGACCAAACTACCTGCCATTTCCTGCTGTGCCACCATTTCCCATAACTCAATGTCTTTGATCACATTACACCTTTCAAAAATTACCTCTACCTACTTCTCTGCCTTCATTCTTTACAATTCAACTACCACAACCTAGGTGGAACATTCTGTTACTATTTTATATGCTTCAATGGCACACTGTCTATACCTACATTACAATGTATATTCCATTGCTCACTGAAACTGCTTACTAGCTGGCCTTGTCTCCTTGAAATCAGGGACTATGCCTTCTTCATCCTTGTATACCCAATATCACGTACAGTGCCTGGCACTTTAGAAACACAGAAAACAGTGTTTGATTGTGTTTTAACAAAGGCAGTATTTATAGCAGTGAGCTCGAGGAGATAATAAGAATTCTGATGACAAAGGCATGTTATTTAGTGGTGTTATAAATGAAGAAATAACATTTGATTATATGTAAACTAAAATAAATTTTATAGATGACATCCAACTTAGCATGAGAGATGTCAGTATGTTCAGAACAGATAGCAAAAAAGAGTAGGCATCTTTTGATATAAAATTAAGAAACGTTAGACAAATGGGACATAGGAAATAAATATAAGCAAGGTAAGTCAAGTACTTAGAATAAAAAGAAAATTACAATTAGTCAGATGGATGTTTTTAGTAACATTTTAGAAGAGAAATAAGATCCAATAGATGATCAAAAACTGGAGAAATGGAAAACATTCCATTAAAATGTTTAAATTAATAAATGAAGCAAATATAAAACAAAACACTTGAGTTTAAAGTTAAGTATAAAAACAAGAGAACACAGATAACAGAAGGATAATTATTAAAGTGAATAATCAGATAATTCAGAGTAGAATGAAGTAAGAGGATTAAACTGGCTGTTAAAAGAAAGGAAGGGAAGGATTGTTTTGTTGAAGAGCTTTACAGTAAAAGCCAAAGGGGAGGGTAATGAGGACCTAGGTGTGTGTGAGAAACTGAAAAAAAAAAAAAAAAACCCAAAAGCAAATACACATACACAAAAACACAATGAGGACACAGTGATGTTCTGAAGGGTGATAGGTATTTGGCTTGACATTCAAAATCTGAGTTGAAATAGGCAAAGCCTTTCATTTTCATAGATCTTCAAGTGTTTTTCTATGGTGTTGACAGCGATGCAAATGGATATTTAACTTATAATGAAATGGAGAGTCTTCTAGGAGAAGAGACACGGGAACAAGAGCAACTGGGACTATTTGATGCTGACAATAACACAATGTTCTCCTATCTTGAACTAATGAGAGCGTTTGGACTGATTGGTAAGGCCCTTCAGGGACGGAAATACCAGTGAAGGTCAGGGAACAGACAGCTTTGAATAATGTTCTGTATTATAGCCAAAAACTAGCAAGACACACACAGTTTACAATTTTTAGTTTACAACGTGGAATCTAAAAGCAAAGACTATTAGAAAAACCTCAAAGATATCAAAAAACATGGCATCCCAAGCTACACACAATGATAGAGTAACAGATCATTCAGTTACTGAATGAATGAAGAATGCATGTTTTCCGGAGGTTATTGCTTAAAGGGTTTTAGGATGGTGCTTGTACGACCAAAACTTTAGAGCCTAAGGAGTAGGAAGTGATGCTGTAGAAGAAACTAGAAGGCTACCATTAATTTAATAGAATAAAAAAGCAATATAGATGGCATTAAACCATAGAGACTCTAAAATAGCATTTGTAAAATCGTACTATTTCCCTCATCTGTTTCTTTTCTAGTTAGTTTTCAATGAATCTATCATGGAAGAAATTTGAAGACATTTACCATAAATATCTAGTACTTTCCTAACCAGTGATGTGAGGAACAGTAGACTGAGATAGAGATGGCTATGAAGAAGAGATGCTTGGTAAACTAAGAACATTCTGACATAGAAAATAAGGGAACATTTTTTAGCTCTTAAATCTTTTGAAGACACACTAGAGCTGACATCTGAAACTGACAGATTAATAGAACACACTTGGCCATGAAACTGAAATTCCATGTAATCAACTACTAATTGAATCTATTTACTTTTGCAATTATTGAATTGCAGTCATTTCCCTCTTATTTGAAAAGATATATGATAGCCAGCAGAGAGATGTTTTGCACCTTCCCATCTCTATGTGCACAAACACGAGCTAACTCTTTCTACTCCCCCCCACCCAGGGATCCTACCTATGTTGACAGCCACATTGCTACATTATCTACAACATAATAGGGCCCATATGTTTATTGATACCTGGGTATTGCCAAAGTCTCACATTTCCCAAACCCCATCGACTTCTCTGTGTTCTATATTCAAGACCTTTAAAGCTCTTTGGTTGCTTTTGCTCCCTCCTGCCTTCTCCCTGGGGGGATAAATAAATAAAATTTTAAAGAAGATGGATTGCCATTCCAAAATACAAATTGCATGGTTGGAAAGCCATCCATCCAATTCAGATAAGCCTCTCTGGAATATCACTAAGATACAGCACGTGAATAAAAATAAAAATACATAGCGAAGAGCAGAGGAGGTATTCTGAGGCAGCTTTCTATCTGAAACATCTACCTCCTCCCCAGGTGGTCCTTGTCTTGCTACCCACATTCTTTACTGCTTCCTGGGAGGTAAGCCTGCTACAACCCTAAGCTGAGATAGGTTCTTTTTTTTTTTTTTTTTAAATTTTTATTAATTTATGATAGTCACAGAGAGAGAGAGAGAGAGAGAGGCAGAGACACAGACAGAGGGAGAAGCAGGCTCCATGCACCGGGAGCCCGACGTGGGATTCGATCCCGGGTCTCCAGGATCGCGCCCTGGGCCAAAGGCAGGCGCCAAACCGCTGTGCCACCCAGGGATCCCCTGAGATAGGTTCTTGAATGCCTGCCACCTAAAAGTCCTGGGCCTTTGATTCTCCCAGGCAGCCGGCTGCTCCTGCAGCATCTTCTGTTAATATCAGAGATATGAGCAATACTACTAAACAAGTGAGAGTCAAGAGAATCAGAGATAAAATTCAACCTGGCGCAGATCCTTTTAGAAGCAGCGATAACATAAGAGGCAGGCTTCCCCTGGAGAAAGGTAGGGTTTCTTTCCATACCAACCAGTTATACAAGAATTTTGACTTATTAAGAGGAAATTAAAGGGTATGCACGGCTTGACAGTTTACAGATCACTGAACTATGCCCCAGAATCAGTTCATGGGGTCCCACAGCCAAAGGGCTGGGCACTCAGCCAAGCCTTCCTCCCCACACCTGGAAGGAAGCACTATCTATATATTCATTGCTTTTGATGGACCTTACATTCTAATGAAATATTCATTAATAAATGAAGACTTTTTAATGCAGCTGGACATTTTCTCAACTTAGCCTTCTTTAATTTGGAATTCTTAAGCTTCCAATTGTGTTTCCATAGTTGGTTAAAAAGAACAAAAGCATCATTACATACATAGGCACAAACCATGCATCTCACACCTGGAAATGGTAAGGCAACTCAGAAAACACTGAACGGTGGAAAACCCAGGAGAGGAAACTAAAAGCTTGGCAGAGAGAAGGGGTGGGGGGTGGGGTGAGACCAAAATAGGGACAGTACATACTTTGAAATCTGGAACCAGAGGCTGACGTACTCAAAGTTAATTGTTTTCACAAAGGGTAAAATCAACACATCCATTCCCTTGGATCTGTGGAATGCCTGAATAAACTTCCTTGCTTTCATCTTCCTGAGACCCCCAATGAAAAACTGTCATGTGTCAGCTGAATTCATTGTAAGACAAAATATTATTCATAACTAGAATCTAAGTCTCAAAATGTTTTTCTTCTAGAATAAATTCGAAGATGGAAGTTCCAAAGAAGACATTCAGAGCAGTAGCTTGATTTTATAACGATTTCACCCAATTTTCACAATGTTTTATCAAGAAATGTTATGGGGGTACATCTAACCTAGTTGTTAAGACTTGCTAGTTCTTTTGAATTCTGTTCAGTTTCAAAGACGTTTTTGTTTCTTGAAATAGACTTTAAGTCATCTACTGTCCTTCTTAAAAAATAAAGAAGGAATTTTTGGTTTAATTTTTTAGAAAATAATTTCTAAAGAATTGTTTAGTATAATTTATTTTTTAAATTTTATTTATTTATTTTATTCATGAGAGACACACAGAGAGAGAGAGGCAGAGACACAGGCAGAGGGAGAAGCAGGCTCCATGCAGGGAGCCCATTGTGGGACTCGATCCCAGGACTCCAGGATCACGCTCTGGGCTGAAGGCAGGCGCTACACTGCCGAGCCACCCAGGGATCGCCGTAATGAATTATTTACTATAATTTAAATGCTAACTATACACATGTACACACCCGTACAAAGAGAGTTAGTATTAACATTATATATTAGTATATTTTTACTTTGGCATACACATCATTAGTATTTGCTTTTTTTCCTATTGGCCAAGGCTCAACTAATTTTGTTCACACTGGCATTTTTAATAACTCTAGAACTGCCTACTTACTCATAAGTTCAACTCATATCCAGAGGCCATGATGAATCAGGATCAGAAGCAGAATTGACCATTTTCATGATATCATAGCCTTGGGCTATTCTAGACACCTTGTCTCTAACTGCCAGTTCTTTTGATTTGTGAACAAAATGCACTCACTCAGAAATATCATACCACATATCAACACTAACATGAAATTTAACATTATATGCAATTTACCTAAGATAATTATACTCAAAATTTCCGATTTTCTGCTAAAAGTAAGTAATACCCATGTACTTCAGCCAAAATTTCAGAAGGGTAACTAAAGTAAAATTAGCATGGATTTAAAAATTTTTTTCTTTCAAAAATATTAGTTGTTTGACATTTCAGTGCAGTGGTATAGTAAGTAAAAGAGTAAAGGATCCTTCAATAGCAAAATTATCTGTTTGTATCTAAGATCTCGATGGCAAATTATTTTTGGTTACACTCTACCTTATTTCTGACCTAAACGGAAAACTGATCTTAATAGTAGGACTAAGTATCCATGGCTCAGTAGAAATAATCTTTTAAAAGTGTGGATACTATATTGAAATCAAGGTAATTCTGTGTAATAAGGAATGAACACTTACTGCACAAAATAGGTTACTGAAAGAATAAAAACTAACTGAAGATAGAAATCACATAACAATAAAATATTTTTAATCATATAAAATTCAGTGACAACTTCAGATTTTATTAGTTAATAAATGAAATGCTTTGTAATACCTGAGATAGTTAATGTTGGTGTTAGCCTTCTTTGAGTAGATTTACACTATTATAATTGTTTTATTTTGGTAACATCATTTTACATGTAATTCTTATTTTTCAGTCAACTTGGATTACATATTGCTCTGTTGAAAAAAATCTAGTTTTATTACATGAACTAAGCATATTGTCAATACTCTTGCAGACTATATGAATTCTTCCTATTTACTGAAAAGTAAAGAATGTCAATTCTATAATATTGTGTGCCTTTTAGTTTCCATATTTTGAAAAACAAGAACATCCATGCTGTTCTTCCCCTAACCCCAACTAAACAACCTAAACACCCAAGTAATAGTGAGCCTGAAACAGTGTGCAGAATTTGTAGAAAAGTGACAATATGAAGATTTTAAATGCATGGATTCCTAAGGCACTTATAAGTTTGTTAGAAAATGTTTTTGCCATCTTCTAAAAATTTCACTAACAGTTTTGCATGAAACATAGGTTTTTCAACACTGGCTGAAAAATCTTACTCTTTCAGTAATATGCAGAATAGGAAGCTCCTTACTGTATGCATATTTTGAAGAATTTTCACTAATAGAATTCATATAATCATTAAACTTTGTCATGTAAAATTTAAAATTTTGCTATTTCAATTTTTCTTACTATACTAGTTACAAATAAGCATTCTCTAATATGATTTAGTATTTAGAAACCAGCTGAATTACTTAAAAGCAAAAATGAAAATGAATTAATTACACATTCAATAATAAAACATCACTGAATTATTCACTGAAATGGTTTTGTCATCTTTGGTTCTCTCATTTTTAAACCTCCTCTTTTCACAGTGGAGTCACTCAATTTTAGTAGCCTTTTGGGCTTTGGTGAAGATTTGGGCTGTGAAGAGAGAAGACAGGACAACTGACAGGATAGTGTACCACTAGTGCTTAGGACAACATCAGGGTTAGTAGAAGACTCAGTAAAAGTTTGAACGCATTAATAAAACATACTTTTTTTCAAACAACAAAGTGGGGTGCCTGGGTGGCTCAGTCAGCTAAGTGTCTGCCTTTGGCTCAGGTCATGACCCCAGGGTCCTGGGACTGAACCCCATGTTGGGCTCTTTGCTCAGCAGGGAGCCTGCTTCTCCCTCTCCCTCTGCTTGCCTCCCCCCTGCTTGTGCTCATTCTCTCTCTCTGTCAAATAAAACACCAAAACAAAACAAAACACAACTTTCAAAAACTGAAAGCACAATACTGTGACAGAGCTTAGTCTATTCAGTATATCCAGGATTAACAACTACAGACTTGAGTGTTCATTTCATGCTGGCCATGATGCTAAATGTTTTAAACATAGACACAGGTGCACACACACACAGTGTGTTTAAAGCATTCAGTACAGTGGCCAGTACAGAGTGAGTGTGTGTGTATGTATTCATGATAAGCCCATGAAGTAATTATCATTATACAAATCAGAAATACAAACGTTTAAAGACTAGTAACTGTTGGGAGTTAGCCTTCAATGTCAGGACCCTCAGACACCCAAACTTGGATTCAATCAATATACAGTTCTCTGAAAAAAAAAAAAAAATGAGGATGTTCCTTATTAAGCACTTAATGCCAGAGGAGTTTGTGTGCTTCAGGCAAGGTGCTTATCATTTATAAATAGTAATCATTCAAAAAGATTCTCACAATAAAATGAGCTTCTTTTGTTTTAACTTCTGAGCATGTTTTATGCTCCATAACATCTAGTTACGGTGTCTAATATGCCTAATTATAGTGAAAAGCTGGAAGCAGGACACCAAGGCAGGTTATCAGAATCTATCATACCATTCAAGCACAGATATTCTTATCGTCTTGACTGAAGTAGGAAATGTGTGTGTGTGTGTGTGTGTGTGTGTGTGTGTGTGTGTGTGTGGTGGGGGGACCAGGATGTTATATCTTGACTCTCTAGTGTTTCATCACACTAGAGATGGTTCCTAGCAGGGAAGGAGGCAGGTAGGATATCAGATCACAAATACGTTTTTTGGAGGATCCAGTGTGGTAGATCCTAGCCCAGTGGGAGAGGGGTGCTGTATATCACAACCTAGGGGTGGGGTGGTAAATATGTGGTTGGGTGACGTTCAGAGGTGATTCCTGGCGGATAGCAGGCCCAAGCCTAAGTTGATAAACACCAGAGAATATCTTACCAGAAAATGATCAATGTAGTATTGCGAGTCTAGGAGATTGTCCTCAAATTGTAATATGAAGTTTCTGCATTCTCAAGACAGAATCTCTAGCTTTCAACTTCGATCGTAAACCATTGCTTTCACCCAAACATTAGCTCTCTCCAATCCTGGACATCCAAATTCTGCCCTTATGTCTATGTGGAGGGACATTAGAAGTCATGGCTCTAAAGGAAAAATGGATCGATATCTTAATTCTCCTTTGCATTTGATATGATGATGACCAGCTATGAAAATACATGCAGAGGCTCTTTTTAAAAAACAAAAGAGTAAATACCTTCTTGAAAACTTTACTTTATTAGAGAATCTAGCCCAAATGTGGAAAATTTAAAATCACTCTATTTACCAAAACTGGCTAACAATAAGCTTACTAGGAAAAAAAAAAAAAAAAAAACAACAACAATGATCAGTAAATACCTACACTTAACATTCTTAATTCTGGGTAATTTTAAGATCCATGTTGACGTACTTTTAAGGTAAATCTCTCTGTTTAATAATAATAAAAAACGTTCCCATGTAACATTTGTTTTTACACTCATATACACAATATAAAAGTTGGGAGACATGTCTTAGAAACATGCTTATAATGGATATACATAATATTGTGAAATAAAATCTGAATAAAAATTTTATTCCAACAACATTTCTCTAGTTTTAAATCACGTTTATTGTTTAAGTTTTTATCACAGTGGAGATTAATTTATGCTTAATCATCCAGTGAGTGCCTACTGTCAATTCATCCAATTCCAAAAAAGTAAAATCAACTCATTCATACACTCTAAGCCTGTTACCATCCCACCATTCATTGCCTCAGTCTTTTTTCCCTTTTAACGGCAACATAATGATAAGATTGTAAAAAGGTATAACTAATAGGCTTATATGTATAATACCATTTCTTCAAGTATTCAGAAAGCAGTACGTTTGTCTGCATCGTACATTAGAAAACTATTTGTGACATTATTTCTAAGTAGAGGAGAGTGGCTCCTGGTGGGAGTATAATGAAGTTGTATGTCATAGTGTATGACAAGGATTTACAGCATTCTAGAATTTTCACAACTCTTCCCATGTTAGTGAATGTCATTAGGTGAATGTATATTTCTACTCTCAGTTGTCAGACATGGGATCTCCAACTACGAATAAATAAAGCATACACTCAACATGTGTAGTGCAAATGCTAAGTAAACAGAATGACACGGAATAAACTCATAGTTGCCAACTAGCCAGGACGTCCTGATTTTATGATGTCTGGGATCTGCATCCCTATTCTCAAGCAAATATGGTCATTGTTCTGTGTCAGCCACAATGACTGGAAAATGCTACTGAGGTGGGGGGGTATGAAGAAGTGAAGAGAGAACTAGAAACTCATTTTCACAAGCAACTGATACAATTTCTCTGTCACTTCTGTAAAACAACGTGAAGTCTGATCTGTTAACAAGATCTCAAACCTCTCAGAGAAGGTACCAATATGGAGAACTGTAATGTTCCATTTAATTAAATGTTGGCACCTATATAATATGGATTGTGTGGCCCAGACAACAAAAAGGATGAAGATTTTTTTTTTAAGTTAAAACTTTGGAAATATAACACCTGAACATTCAAAAATTACATTATAAAAAAGCCATCAGTTACAAGAACATTCAAATAACGGCTCTGTTTAAAGATGCCACGTAAGCAATAATCTTCAGTACTTTGAACAAAAGTCAGAGCTTTATATGCATTTAACATAATGTTATTCATTAAAACAAAAGAGAAAAAAAACTATAAAATTATTCTAGAGGCAAATTATTGATGGGGGAAAACAAAAGTAAAATATGACAACTGATTTATACATTTACTTAACTGCATGTATTTTTCCCCCAGAAGTTTCCACAGTCTATAAGAAAAGGAAAACAAAAACAAAAAGCAAAACAAAACTAACACAAACAAAAAAAAAACAAAAAAGGTAGAAAAAAGGTGCCATTTATCTTTTCATTTTCTCCCACTGCATTCAGTTTAAGGGAAAAGCGTTCTTTCATGGTAAAGTGTTCTGAGTTCATGTATGTTAAATTCTAGAAAAGAAACACGTGGAGCCTGTCTTTCTACTTCATCCTTGGATGCTGGACCTTCAACAAATACGCCAAGCAGCCAGCTAAATATTCTCTTAATCAGGGAATAACACACACATATACACATACACACCAACAAACAAATCTTTTTAAGAGAAAAGAAAGCATTCCTCATCTGGGATACACACATATCAAGATTCAAAACTAAGGTCTGATGTGGTCACTTAATTGATTTAAATAATTAAGGCTTCTAAAAGGTTCAGTGCCAAAACTCTCTATCAGTATTCGAATAAAATACATTTTTGCATTTTAGGTTTGTGCTTTTTACAGCCGTCTTAATTCCATAAAATTCTGTTAGTAAGATCAGATAACAGAGTGTTAGAATTGTTTACCAACATTTTACTTTTAGTAGTTGTTAGGCTAAATTATAGCGATAAAAATTCAATGACTGAACAGATTTGTTACTATCTTGTGGACTGTTGGCTCATTTCACTTTCTTTTCATGTTTAATATGGCCATTTCTTTTGTACTTGCCATTGAGAATTCCATTATGGTAATGTCCATTAACTGTGCTATGCTTATTTCTAGACCACAGGCTTTTGATTTTTCTGTAGATAAATTTTGTCACCCAGGACAGGAAGAAGTAGAACAAGGCAGCACCAAGCAAAAGCACAAAGGCAATATCCAGTAAAAAATACTGACAGAAAGAGATTTGATGGACAGCGGCACGTAGGTGATGGGCTCCATTGTGACGAAGAATGTAATCGATCCAATAGACAGTCCGATTGACAGGGTGACCAGGTTGATCCTTGTGGATTTCTGAAAGCTTCTGGGCCCTCTGCCGGTAGCTATGGAATGGAGGCAGAACACAGAATGATCATGTAGATACAAGGTTCAGTATTGTAACTTCTCAAGCTAAAAATGAGGAAAATAATAAAAGCAACTATTCTTTATTAAGTACTAGTATGTGCCAAGCACTGTGCTAAGTGCTTTAAACATAGTATCTTACATTAAGACAATAAAATAAATCATAAACAAGTGAGGAAATTGGAAATCAGAAAGACTTTACTTAGTCTTAATCATAACCTGATTATGATTACAAAGTTGAAATTCAGATTCAAGTTTTTTCTGACTCTAAACCCCAGTTTTGATTTCTTTTTGCTATAATATACCTCTTACTCACACATACTCCTTCTGTCCCTATGCTTTTAAATACTATTAATCAATGAATCTCAACCAGGAAAAGTAGTACATACATTCATTGGATTCTAAAAGAAAGAGATGAAGAAAAATGCAGAATTTTGTTCCAACACCTTTTTAAGCAATGAGCTTTAACTATGCTCTGATTTAAAATAACATTAAGTGAAGGTGTGGGGCTATTACAAAACAGAGGAAAAGGAGCTGAGAAACACCACTGTGAAGCCATTCATTGATGACATTATATGCAGTACATATATATGCATGTATGTGTGTATATATACACATATGCAGTGTATAACACACACACATGCACACACACATGTGTATACACACACACACACACACACACACAGAAAATGACCTCTTAATGGTTAACCTGAAATCAGATTACTTATGTATACTTGGAAATTACACAACTGGGGTTTAATTGCAATGTGACCTATGACTATAGGGTAGCTTCTGATTAGACCCTGTTTACATCTCAAAGAACACTGACAGAAGGATTATATGTGGATAATCCAGCCTTTCGCTTTTTTCTGTAGAACAAATCCAATCGCAGTAGCTCTGCCATATACTTTAGGGCTGTATTTTACAAACCTTTCTAAAAAAACCTGTAAGATATATATCATTTTTCATAAAGACATCATGTTTGGAAAAATATTTGACTTATAGAACACAGACAGAGGGATCTCCATACTAAGACACTTCGGGTCATAGAACATATTACTTCCAGTGCCGGAGTTGTGACCAAGACACTGGAGCTTTTTAAGAGGCCAGAACATGAAGGCTGCCTCTGAGCCCACATGAGGCAGTAAAATGAACCTCAGTGCACTTGGATATACCCTTTTATATGAAAGCTGCATCATTTTATATGAAAGGATTTTCTTATTGTCGGTTGTTTATTAAGACTATGGCAATGTTTCTCAATCCACTGTTAAGCCGTATCTCCCAGGTATAAAAAGAAAAAGCTTATAGTCCTAAAAATACTACTGTCATTTGAAATGCAAGATTAACTAAATGTCATGTAAAAATGGAGAAAACTGCTGCATTGTTTAAAACTATACAAGCCACTCTCTAAACCCTTTGAGACTGGATTAACTAGAGAAATCAAAAACTTAAAAAAAAAATCAAAGATTCTGATTAGTAATTCTGAGTAAATAAACCTCTGTTTGTCCTAGGTTAACCCAGCACCAGTCAATACAAAGAGTATCAGCTTTGGAATCAGACAGTCTTGGTTCAAATTTCTACTCTAGTAGCTGGGCACCTATGGGCAAATTATAAGCTGAGTTTCAAGTGCCTCATCTTTATAATGTTAATAATGAAAACAGTGATATACAGATATTATGAGTATTAAATGAGACAATACCTTCACTGACACATTTTAGGGACCCAATGATTGTTCCCACAGTAATTTCTCCCTCACTTTGGCAAGTCCTGGTAGCATATCATTCAAGGTCATACAAGGCTGGCTATATGACTGCTATTCTTATTTTTCAAATTATGGAAGACATGCAGAAGGCATTAGACATAGGAATCTAAAGGATACTTCTATAACTGGTTTATTGACAACTTTTTGGTAATAATCGGTTATTGACAATATGCTGTGGTATATATACTTCATCTGCTTTCATATTAATTGAAAACCTACCTGGGATTATTGATAACTTTCACCAATGCTTCATATAGCTCTCCTTCAGTAACTGTCTTCCATTCTAGCAATATCCCCATGCCTTTTGCCTGGACCCGAGTCATAGTATCATAGTGGTCTCCAAAGAGTGGGATTCCCACTACAGGTACACCATGATACATAGTTTCAAAAATACTATTCAAACCACCATGGCTCAGGAAGGCTTTAATATTTGAATGCCCTAAAAAAGGATTAAAAAAAGAAAACATACATTTTAGATATAGGATTTTTAAAGGCGTAATTTCACCGGTTCCTGCTCTACATCAATTAAAATGCTTGTCATATAAATAATGAACTGATTTGTATATATTAATTAAAAGCCATTTTTAAATGGCTAAAATTTCTGGCTTCAAGGAGGGTATTACAACTTTGCCTCACACACAAATACCAATGTGTGGGAGTGAATGCCACGCCTCGAGTCGGATGGGCTTCTGAAGCCAGCAGGATGAATGTGGGGGTTGCACACAGAGAAATAGATCTCAATACTGGAGTGATGAATAGCCCGGGCATCTGGCTGGCCTACATCGCCTTGGTAGGACTGCTGCATGTGGTTTTACTCAGCATCCCCTTCTTCAGCATTCCTATTTTCTGGACCCTGACCAACATCATCCATACCTTGGCTACGTATGTCTTCTTACATGCAGTGAAAGGGACACCCTTTGAGACACCTGACCAAGAAAAAACTCGGCTGCTGACACACTGGGAACAGATGGACTATGGGCTCCAAAATACCTCTTCCTGCAAATTTCCTCAGCATCTCTCCTATCGTACTCTACCTCCTGGCCAGGTTCCACACCAAGTATGATGCTGCTCACTTTCTCATCAACACAGCCTCATTGCTCAGCATACTGCTGGCTAAGTTACCCCAATTCCATGGGGTTCATCTCTTTGGCATCAACAAATACTGAGGGATGGGGCTGGGGATAACACTGGACCAAAGGACTGTAGCGTCCTTTCCTTCTCCGTATTGTCTTCTGTATCTTGAAAGGCTGAGAACTATATAACCTTTCCCAAATTCCCAAGAAGGGAATAGATTAGAAAACTGGGCTCCCTGGGCCCAGCCTTGCTAAGAGCAGATTTCCTTGAATCTGGAAAGATGGGAAAGATAAGGACCAAATCACTCTCCCTCACAGCATGAAGTCATGTTTGAGCAGCTTATTTGGTTATTGAGCAGTTGTTTGGTGATTAAGTTTTTCCAGATCTTCCACCCACATCACCTTCCAGCTCTGTTTTGCTGTGTATTTTCCTTATAATAAAGATAATAATAAAAAAATATGCGAATACCAACTGACTAGTCACATCTATTTAAGTGGTCATTAATAAATAGGAACCAAAAGTAAGAAAGGCCAAAATACCAGGGTGCAACCACATTCTACTAAAAATAGACATCCACTTCATGATACCCAAGCATTTATCTATATTAATAAATAAAACACACTTTGTAAAAAAATATGTTATGATGTGGGGCTGATTCCTTAAGTCCATGAAGAGTTTATTTGCTTATCCAAGGAGGAATACTGTACAGCACAAAGTATTTACAACATTCAAGTCATGTTAGCTTCTGTGCTTCATAATTTTAGGGTCCAATTTTACTGTTTAGGTATATAAACAAGTAGGGACTGACACTTATAAAAATTAGTTGTAAGCGATGGAACATCATTAACATCTAGTTGTCGTGGGGATAAAAGAAGATAATTTATCAAAATTAATGAGGTATTTCAAAACCCAGATCTCCTCGTGAGCAGCCTATATTTCATAAAAGGCACTAAAAGCCTTGTAAAAGAAATGTAGGACAAAGAAAACAGTGCATTTAGGAAGTGTGTGCTATGGCCAGAAAGGAACTACAGCTTGCAGCAACAAATCTTTTAAATATACACACACCAGGTACAAAATGGACTTTGGGGGGTACCTGGGTGGCTCAGTGGTTGAGCGCTTGCTTTTGGCTCAGGGCGTGATCCTGGCATCCTGGGATCTGAGCCCCGCACCTTCTCCCTCTGCCTAGGTCTCTACCTCTCTGGGTCTCTCATGAATAAATAAATTAAATATTCAACAACTAAAACGGACTCCGGGTATTGAACCTTGGTCTCAATTGGGCACTGGGACCCTCCCACTCCATGTCTCATAGGGTCAGTCGCTCAGTGTCACCTTTGCCTACAAATAACTTCTCAACTCAGCCCACTTAATGGATCTGCCCTCCTAGTGCATTTCAAATTTTCTTTTTAGCAACAAAACCTTTTCCCTAAACAAAACCTTGCAGTGAAAAATAAGGCAGTGTTGGTGGGTGGAGCACAGGGGGAAGAATGCAAGGAAGGGAGGGGAAAGACAGTGGTCTGGTTCCTACTTCTCATCCTGGAGGAATCTTCTGATCATTGTTAAAAGCCAACAGAGGACCCACAAAGTCATGCCTGGTGATAAAAAGGACACTAATCTCGGCAAAGGCAGAGAACTGAGATTCTGAGGAGCCCAGAAAAGGTAGGAATTTGAGAAAGGCCATTGGGTGTGGACCACTGAGAAGCTACATCTCGCTGTACAACCCATGAGTACAGTTCAGATTTTCCCAAATTGTGGTATCATTGTGGGGCTGAAAGGGCTGATGGCCAAGATTATCTTATTTAAATTTTCTGCTTCTTTCTACCTTCTATGGAATCTGAAGTCATAATAGTAAAGACATAAGAAAAAAATACAAGTATTAAGAAAGGCAAATTGCCCTGTTTCTTCTTCGATTTTGTCACTTATAGAACACTAATATGAGCAAAAGGAATTGTGTATCTAAAGAAAATTCCTCACTGTTTTTTAGTTGCAAAATTCAACTTGCTGGTTTTTAGGATGGGTCATTTTGTAGCTTCTAAAAAATACTTTCAAAATCCTATTTTTAAGAATACTATTTAAAGTCAGCTACATACCTCACTGTTTTTCAGTTACAAAATTCAATTTGCTGGTTTTTAGGATTGGTCATTGTAGCTTCCAAAAGATACTTTTCAAAAACCTATTTTAAAAGAATACTGCTTAAAGGCGCCTACATAATTTGTTAGATTTTAGTATTATTGAACAAATGATGGTCAATATTGCCAAAAATCAATAACATTTTTACAATTTCCTTAATATCTTAAAGGATACTATGGCATCACGTTTTTCTAGAAATTTAATGAAATTAGTTTTACTATCTCTGCTTATTGAACAGTTAAATTATTTATTTCAAATATCTTCAAAGAAATGCACATAATTGCTACTTTAGTTTTTAGCTAAGGATCAGAATCCCAATAAATAAATCAAGTGTTTATTTAAAAGTGTTTCATAAAGGGGATCCCTGGTTAGCTCAGCGGTTGGGCGCCTGCCTTCAGCCCAGGGCATGATTCTGGAGTCCAGGGATCGAGTCCCACATCAGGCTCCCTGCATGGAGCCTGCTTCTCCCTCTGCGAGTCTCTGTCTCTCTCTCTCTCTCTCTCTCTCTCTCTGTTTCTCATGAATAAATAAATAAAATCTTAAAAA
This sequence comes from Nyctereutes procyonoides, assembly GCF_905146905.1. Taxonomy (NCBI): domain Eukaryota; kingdom Metazoa; phylum Chordata; class Mammalia; order Carnivora; family Canidae; genus Nyctereutes; species Nyctereutes procyonoides. Next base: position 4,252,097 of record NW_026575130.1, read on the forward strand.
AATAGTTCCATAAATATCTGGTGATTTGAGGGGAAATCTAAACAGATGAACCAAATAAAGATAAGATAAATTGTTTCCTTGGCCTTCTGCTTCTCTTTGGTTTCAAACAAATGAGTAACCTTTAATTTCTCTGAGTTCTGAGATATAACTGTAATAAAACTCAAATCTACATTTTCACTGTTTTATTACCTTTAGCTGATTAATCTAATCAGATATAACTTTATTCACTGCTAGTTTATATAGCTTATTAAGTATATTTTCCAGAAAATTAAAATTAGTGACTTGCCTAAGAACTTTAATTTATAGACCCAAATGATTATACTTGACGAATTATTTTCTAATAAATAAAGATTTGACTTGTTGGTTTGAAATCTAAGTAAGATGAGACACTGGATGACATAGTGACTCTATGATAAACTACCTGCATATTATACAAGATGCTCAAGTACAAAAGTCACATTTACACAATGAAGATCTAAAAGCCCAGGTAAGTACCCACATGTCACTGACTTACCAAGCAGGTCATTTTGTGGTAACCATTCTATGAGCTTAGTGTTGTTTCCTAGATTCTTTGGTTTGGTTCCGGAAAACCTAAAATGTACGTCAGACAATGAATCTTTCAAAAACCAAACTTTACTCCTGATATGGATTCTGTGGTTAAATGATTCAATTTATAAGAAGGAAATCATGCTGTAATAACAACAAAATTTTAAATTTCTCTTTCACATTTTCACTGATTGAGAGAGAAAAAACACTTGGCTTCTATTGAAATTTATTTTTCTTCAGTTCTTCTCACCCACTTACAGATATGGGGGGTGGGGTGGAAAGCATCCAAATAAACCTGTGCTAGAAGTCACTCTCCAGAAGAACCCAGAAAGAGAAACACGAGAGAAGCAGAGAGGGCAATCACTGGGCAATGGATAGCTCTAGTCTTTGACACCTGGAGTGAAGGAGTGAGAATTCAAAGAAAGCAGAGAGCATTCTTTGCTCGCTTGGCGCCAGAGACTGTTCTGTGGGGTGAGGGGTATCATTAAGTTGTTTCTTGCCTTGATCTTTGAAAGATAAACCATGAATATGCTTAATACCTGAGGGAATGGCAAGAGTCTGAGCTGAGCAGACATAAACGGTCCTAAGTAGAGAAGGGTGCTTTCTGGGTTAAGCCTAATAGAGGAAATGCAATAGAACTGGCATCCAAAGGAAAAAGTGCTAAACAGTTGGGATAAAATATGTATCCATTTCGTAGCTCAGCCAGGAAAAGTGAGAGCTAATCCTTACACAGTTGTTATAAAGGAAAGACCCATGCGACTCAGACCCTATTTGTAAAGAACGGCTTGAGATTCTGGGGCCAATGTTGTTCACTGCTGTATCCCTGGTGTCCAATGGCAGTGTCAGTACTAAATAAATACATGGTAGATGGTGTTTAGGTCTGATTTTTACATAGTGAGTTGGGAAGTCCAGAGACAGACACTTGTGGGCAGTGCTTCCAGGGCAGGTAATCTATTGATCTATTTAACTAGCATTAACTAGCAAGTTATTATGTTTTTTTAAGGCCTGGTCTCTTGGATACAAAAAATAAAAAGCATTATAAAGGACAAAAGGTTCCATGAAATATTTTACCTGTTTATTCATTCATCTATCACTCTTAACTCATTCCAACACTGATTTGAAGGGATATAGGAGGTATACAGAAATGCATGTAACTACAACAATTTTTAAAATGACAATAACCAACAGAAATGTAATAGATTATAAAACTGAGGATAACATAAAAATGCATCCAAGACAAGGATAAATCATTTTGCAACACAGTTTCTTTGTATGCTATAGGGTTGATAATTTCTTTATTTGTCCATCTCAGAATCTTATAAATTAGTCCCTATATTACGAAACACTAAAAAATCAAAATGAAAAGTCAGGGGGATCCTGCAAATCTTGCCAGGGAACCAGTGTGTTGTGCTTTACTGGGACCGGCAGGCCAAGCAAGGGGATACTGAAAATTAAAGAAGTAATGGACATCATTACCTTACCTCCAAATAACTTTTTGGGGCAATCTCCCCAAAGCTCCAGCCAGTTTGTTAGCAATGTCTTCGGACAAATACTTGACACCAGCTCCAAAAGACACCAAGACAAAGCCGTGTTCATTAGCACCATTTACCCACCTTTGGAGATCCTATAAATCAAAATGCAGCAGTTAATTCTATAGAAGACCAGTTCATAATCAGTTTCATCAAGAACCCAGTTTTTTAAAAACTTTAGGCAATTTTCTTAAACAATTAGGTAGTAGAGGATATAAAATTTTTCTTTAAATAACTGTTTTCGTTTAAAATATTTCATCTGATAACACGAACTAAAATGAGGAGGGCAGATAGCTATTTTGGTAAGACCAACAAAGAACAACAACAACAAAAAATCAGTAGCTAATGGCCCAAGATCTCAGTTAATGATGTTTAAAACATGGGTATAAATTTATATGAGGATGCAAGCGAAATATGTGGATTGGACATGAACTACCCACCCCCACTCCCACCCAGGAGGTTTTGTTTGTCTGTTTGGTTTGTTTGTTTGTTTGTCTGGGTTTTTTTCAGGAGTGGGCTGACTTCATCTTGGTCTAAGCTTGGCGATTTTCATCCTGAAGAGTCATATTCTGTTATATGGTAAGAGTATATGTCATACTCTGTTATATGAGAAGGAGTTAGCTAATAGTTCCAAAGGTCCATAGGTCTAATGAGTTTTACTATTTCTCTAAATATTTTTCCAACTCACAGAGAACACAAATCATACATGCTCTATAGTGAGGCATCCAGGGGTTCTAGAGATCTCTGAGTGGTTGCTCTCTCTCAAGGTGTAGGAAAATGTTAAATTCTCAAACCTGTCCTTAGACAGTCAACAGATGCCGGGCCATAGCAGATGTGATGTTAAGTAGGGACAATTTTAGCACTGCAGTACTCATCTTGGAGGAAGACACATTCAGAAATTTTTACTGGTCTGGTTAATTTATACTGAAAATGAAAGCAGTAAGTTTTAAGGGATACTCTCCTTGCTTTGTTTTATTTTATAGGCACAAATTTGTATGGTAAGTTATCTCTTTTAGTAAGTCTTTGTCAAAGACGCTGAGCTTCAGTTTCCCATATGAAAGCTAATAAAGCCACAGCACTTTGAGGAACACGTAATTCCACTGGAAGGAAAACAAATGTGCTGTCCATTGACAACACCTTTGCCATAATATAGGCATGAAAACAGGGGACAGACCCACTCTGTATTCATGATGTGCAGAGTGAGCTGTCACAGTTACGTCTCACAGACCCTGCATATCTCTCATTCAGGATGAATGAGTTACTACGGTGTCCTCCATGCTCTTTGCATTTCTGGCATACCCTGATTTACTGCTGGGGCAGCAGCAAGGGTAACTGCACAGTAAGAAGTATCATCACAATGGCATCACCGCCTAGCTTAATACCAAGTATTTATATGGAACATTAGGAGCCCTATGTCTTTCTTTTCTTTGCTTTCTTCCCTTTTCTTTTATTGCTTAATGAGATCTGTATTAACCCTCTATTATACTCATTTTAAGCAGGGAAGGGGGGGACCACTTCTTATGCCCAAGATGAGTTAGCGACTAGGGTAACTCGATGACTGAGACGGTGATGGAAGGAGAAGGAGGTATACCATCCTAGCTCATGAGCAGGTAAAACAGGCTATAATTATTAATAAAGCTTTCAATTTATATTCTGCTACATTTACCAAGAATATCACATGTACTGAAAATATAACAGTGTTATCTGTGGATTCAAAGTAAGAAACAAGAGCAAACTGATTTAAAAATCTCCATTTTAGATACAGTCCTAAGCCGGATGTACTTAATACAAATAGGAATGCTACACAGTAGAATGATTCAAATACTACGTTTTATCTCTATGGTTCATCTTCAAGTAACTTATCACCTACTATCCAGTTCTCTAAAGATTAAAATTTCAGGGTCAATGCCATTTTAAAAAAGCTTACATTCAGATATACTAAGCCTTACAGTAAGAATGCTATTTAAATTTTGTTTCCCAAGGACTTAAAAGGTCTTTGAGTTTCAAATGATTCTATGCAATAAATACTTCAGTTGTTTGTTCTTTGTCCTGTATAATAGAAAATAAAATAAAGTCCATTAACCTATTTTTCTAGATTTTTTTCCAACCATACTCCTCAACCATTTACAATATATTTAAGTATATAGCCTTTATTGATATAAGAGGGGGTAGAGAAAATTTTGCTCATTATAGTTCCCTTCAAGAAAAGCACTCAATATTTTTAGAAGATAATACTCCAATTGGCCTCAAGGTCATTTCCAAACTGCTATTTTCCTGAGCTGGAGGAAGCAGGGACATGAAAAGTCAGGGATGAAACAGTGAGCCTGACACTGGGCTCCTGGACATAACCCCCACCCCTATGACCTTTCATCTTCAGCCTAAATTCGCAAAACATTTGGGGTGACTGATGTTTTATGGGAACACAGAAGGGGATGGGTTTTGATTTGGCTGAAAGGGGTGATACTCAGGCAGCAGGAAAAGCTGCAGGCACTGGAGGCTAAAGGGAGCCCAAATTCGCTGAACTCATGGTGAAGACTTTGGAACTGGAACTTGATGAAAAGTATTCCTGGCTCTCTAAAGGACTGAGAGGCCTCAGATGGCATTTTGTCTCTAGATACATACACAGTGTTTTCTGGAATTTATAAAGTGCAAATTGATTTAACAATTCTTAAATAATAATAATAACCTTCAAACAAATGTGTTTGATGTTAAAAAAAAAAATTCTGGAAATTTAACACTTTAAAGACGAAGGTGTTTGGACTGTCCTTGCCTCCCTGACAGAAACCAGGTAAAAATTTAGAGTTAAAAAAGAAAACCCACCTCATTTATAATATCAACAAAAATCAGACATATCTAGGAATAGAGTAAGCCTAACAAAATATATAAGATGTATATGAAGAAAACTTTACTGAAGAACAAAATAGAAAAAATGAGTAAGTGAAAAGATGTAACATCTGCTAGGAAGGAAACATCAGTGTTCTAATGATGCATTTTTTTTTTTTATAAAATTAAGTTCAATGCATTGCCAGCCTACATCTAAGAGGACTATAGTAACTAGATCAGTATGAAATTCATCTGGAAAAGAAAATGTACAAGGAAGGCCAAGAAGATATTGAAAAAGAACAGGCAAAGAAAGTTTTCCTTCCACGTATCAGAATGCACTCTAGAACCTCGAGCCATCTCTATGAAATGTTCAGTTTTAGGAGAAGAGAGATCATGAAGGCAGCAGGCAGAGCCAGACTGCCATGTACACAGGAACTGAACATTTCCGTCAGCGGGGAAAAGCATCCACCACTGACTTAGAAAAAATGTGGTTAGATCCCTCCACTAATATGAATTACATGAGGAATTAAAAAGTCAAAATGAATTAAAATAGATGAAGTACTTGAAAAAACTCCCCAAAAGATACTTTTGTTTCTGGGTGTGGAAAGCCTTCCTGATGCAGTCACAAATCCCAGAAGTCAGAAAGAAAACACTGAGAGATCTGGCTATAAAACAATAAAACTTCTAGAGTGTAAAAGACACTTTAAAAAAGCAAAATAGGGATCCCTGGGTGGCGCAGCGGTTTGGCGCCTGCCTTTGGCCCAGGGCGCGATCCTGGAGACCCGGGATCAAATCCCACGTCGGGCTCCCGGTGCATGGAGCCTGCTTCTCCCTCTGCCTGTGTCTCTGCCTCTCTCTCTCTCTGTCTCTCTCTCTCTCTCTCTGTGACTATCATAAATTTAAAAAAAATAAAAAAATAAAAAAATAAAAAAGCAAAATAACAATAATAAGAATAATAACTAGATGCAGAAATAGTTTCAATATACAGAATAAAAGCTTGACATCCAAAACAAAATGAGAAAAAAACTTCCACAACATCAGGAAATACCCATTTCACAGATGGAAAGCAAATGGCATTCACATGGAAAGACGCTTAGTTAGTTTCACATGCTAGCCAGAGAAACAGATTCAAATTCTTTTCATCTCTTATTCTCTGTGGTCTCACACAGTCCTCTGTTAGATGATGTCAATATATAGTTTAATCCATTTTAACTTAATTTAAAAAAGAATCAAATGCAGCATTTACCTGTAAGTATTATTTCTATAATAATTTATAGTTTTCCGTCAATTTTCTTGTTTTGCTGTAAGGATAAACTGTTTTTTCCCAAATGGCCTCTGGGCCTATTGACTTAGCAAACTTTTCCCACATTAAGATTATCTTGTAAATGTCCATAGTTTCTTCTAGTAATTTTAGAGTTTCATTTCTTGAATTTCTAAGGCTTCATTATCCAGAATCTCTTTTTTGGAGGAAAGAATGAGACTGAGATCCATCTTTATTTTTAATCCAAAGGATAGCCAGTTCCGTCAACACTATTGAATATTTCCTTTTGTCCTCATTTATGTAAAATGCTGCCATCTCAGTGGATTTCTGAATTCTATTCTGTTCCATTGATCCATATACCCAGTTATTCCTGTGCCAGGGCCAAAGATTTTTATTTTCTGTTATATATAACACATTTTAATATTTGCCATGTTAGATTTCCCTCATTAATTTTCATTCCGGGGATTTTTATTAATTATTCCTGTATTTAGCATCTGTTTTAAGGATTCTTCACCTGCCATTTACTAGCAGTACCATTTCTTAAGTATGTTTCAGGTATTTGCACATATATGGACAGAATAAACACTTTGCTTCACATACCATAACAATTAAAAAATCGCATTCAGTCCTTTATACTCAACTGGCCAGCACATGGGCTGCACACTGCTCCACTAGATGGCACATCAAGCACGGAGCATGGATGTGTGGTTGCTGCAGAATGTTCCCCATGCTTCGGACCATCATGACAGATCCAAAGCCAGAGCCTATCTCTATGGTATTTCCTGCTCCCTGTCTGGGGAAGAACTGTGTCATTTTTCAAATGCAAAGGAAAGCAAAATCATCACAATAATAAATCAAATATTAAGCGGGAAATCAGCATATATATATATATATATATATATATATATATATATAAGCTTTTGAAAAGAGAACCTCACAATAAAAATAATCACTTTATCTTTTTGCAGGGTTAAGGTGTCTTAGTCTTTAACAGGAGAAAGCAAAATAAGGAAATATGGATAACATATTTATCATGGGGTTAATGTATTTGCTCTCTTTTATTTTTTATAATCATGACCTGTATACACAAGGATTTGTTTTCCAAGACTGCCAGATTTCTTTTCACCACATGCCTCGACTTGGTCATGGGGAGAATAAGGGCACTCTCCCCTGTTCCTTCCATGGGGAGCTGTTTAGGACAAGTCAGGGTGAACCAGCCAGGCTCTGTGAGACTAGACTTGGGCCAGAACGGGAGCCAAGAGATACACAGATTTAGATTGGGGGGGGGGGGGTGCAAGTGCTCCCAAAGTGTAACATTTTTTATTGATTTTACATAAGATTTTGACATGATGGATTTTGACATGATGGATGTGAATAAATATTAAAAGAAGGAGTAGAAAGCAAGATATCAAGACATTTAGAGAAGACAATCACTGGGTGACTCCTTTTTTATATACTTAGCCCCCTATTCCAAAACAAACAGAAACTTCCTATTAGTTGTGGCCCATGTGAAACATATCCTAACTCCAGAAATGCAAAGGCAGATTTTTAAAAGATAACTCAGAACCAATGAAAAAACAAACAAACAAACAAAAACACTGAAGAACTGGCTAGTGTAGGCCCACCTCTGTCTTCTCTAGGCTTCATTCTGAGGGCACCAGACTCTGGAGAGACCCCTGGGGAGATCTTTCACTGCTCTCTGAGACCTGGGGACAGATCGGGCTGCCGTGGTTAGTTAGTATCACATCTGTCCTGATGGCAGCCTGTGTCCCAAACCTACTCTCTTCTCTCCCCACAAAATAGGAGCCTTGAGCAGGGGCCAGCACAGTTGAGAAAGCAGTAACACTGCATCCTTTGTCAGCCTCGTCCATTCTGAGACGAAGAATGCCTGGACTGTGAGAGAATCCTACACAGAGATGACGATGGGAGAAGAGGGACCTTTTTTCTTGTTTCCAACACCAACATCAATAGGCCTCTTTTCCAATTTTTAAAGTGCCTGACATAAAGAATGTTCCACTTTGGTCAGGTGGGCTGCAGAGAATCAAAATATTCATTCTGCAAAACCCAGTAGGTAAGATAATAATGAACATTTTGATATAAAATGTTTATAAAACATCGTGGGACATCAAACTTGACCTTTGGCTACAGCTAAGATAGTTAACCAGGACTTATTAAACAGCAACAAAAAGTACCATTGAAAAAATAAATATGAAAGTTCCCATTCAAGATGAAATGCACCAACCATTATGAGCACTGATCTGATTGGCAAAGGATTTGGTTCAATCCTCAGTTCCACAATTTGCTGTGTGATCTCACTCAAGTCTCCTATTCTCTCTCAAGCCCAGATTTCTCATCTCTGAAAGTGCTGATAATATTCAGAAAGACATTGTGAAGATTAAATGAGATCAAATATGTAGAAGTGCAATGTTAAGCAAAAATTACCCTGTTATTCTTCCCTGCACAGGATGTCTGATAAGCAATAGACTGAATAGAGACTGAAATGATAGCCATGTTGAGAAGGGAAAAAGTCATTCTGCACCAAGATATATCAATTATATGATGTTCACCATGTTTGAGATTCTTCCGAATAATTATATTATCAATTATATGATGTTCACCATGTTTGAGATTCTTCCGAATAAAGTTTGTTCAAACAAATGAGAAGTAGTACAAAAAGCTGTTTTACATGTGGTATCAAATCCAGTTGTCAGTTTTTCAGAATATTCAAGGGATTTCCAAGATTATCCAAAAGGCTTAAGCCACAACTAACATAAAGAAGCAATACAGTGATGAAAGTCAATGTGATGGTTCACTTTTTAAAAACCCCAGATGATCTTTTATTAACACATCGAACATTCAGGAGAATGAAATTAAGTACCTTAGAAGGGTGTATTCATTTCCACTAGGATTCTGTAGTATCTTCTCTCTTTCTCATAAGGCTTTTAATTTTTGCCATTACAGTTACAATGAAAAGTAGGCAAATATGAAACCTTGATTTGACTTTGGAGACAGTTAAGTTTCAAAGTTCTTAAGACCTTCCAGAAATTGCACAGTCAGGATGTCCCAAGGTTACAATCATGGCAAGGTACCAAGGAGCAATGGTAAATAGACAGTGGAAATGGAAATCTTACCAGAAAAAAAAAAAAAATCAGTCCAACAAAAAAATCTTTTTTTGTTACAAAAGGAAGCTAAAATCCAGAGATTTGGGGAGAGTGAGAGAGATCTGAGTATGCTTATTTGCAGTAAAGAGTGAGAATGGAGGGGACGGATGAAGATGCAGAAAGAGGAGGCATATGTTTTCTTTGCACATCTTAGTGTGTAGCATACAGATGTGAGATCCCAGAAAATGCTTTCCTTCACAATCTGCTGTCAGCTAAATGTTTTAAGTTTTGCCAGGGAATAAAAAGGCCACAACTATCAAAGAGTGTCCCAATAAATTTGGTGGGTTTCAAAAAGTCCATTTATTAATTCAGCAAATACTACTGACCACCTGCTATTTATCATACTTGACTTTTTTTTTTTAAGGCACGTGAGACATATCAAAGAATAAATGAACAAAAATTCCTGTCTTCAGGAAGTTTACATTCTTAACAGCATGGCCATAACCTAACTTTCTACCCTCACCTCCCATCACATTTGGATACCTTATCTGCCCTTCATTCCTCCAGATACAGTCTGCCCTGTGGTGCCTGAGATTTCCTCCTTACATGACAGTGATTTACCAAAGCCCTGACAAAGTATACTAATTCTCTGTTGATCTCCTCTGTGAGAGGTGCTTTCCTTTCCCAGGACGTTTATCACCTCACTTGTGTGTGAATTTATACACAAGACTTTCTTCTTGGTGTTCACTATGTATTTTAAGAAATCAAGAGACCTAATAGTAATCTACATCCTTAAAAAGATAAACACAACATTACTTTATTTTTTTCTTTCAGTTAATTAGATAAACAAGATTGTCTTTTCTCTGAAATTTGAGCCAACAAAGAGAACATTGAGCATTTTAGAGAAATGTCTCATTTTTAAATTCAGATTTAGCTACTAGATTATGTGGGCTTGCCTAGAGAAAATAAAGGTAGATGTGCCAGCCAGTCTAGCTGTCTGTCTTCCTTCCTTCCTTCCAGGAAAACACCCAAACTTTGTGATAATCACACTATTACACTACAGAGACACAATGAACAAGGCAAAGTCCATGTCTAGGATGAAGGCAGATGAGTGAAATGGCTGTAATAAAGTAAAATTCATACAAGGAGAGATGTTTAGAGGAGATGAGGAGGATATAAGGGAGGACCAGATGAGGGTCTAAACCAGGGCTGGGCTGGCGAGAAGAATATGAAATGAATGCACTGAGGGTTTATTAGAACCAAAGACTTAGTGAGGGCTTGGGAGAAGTTGGGGTTTAGATTTTCAAGTTTCTGGCTTGGAATCATTGCAGAATTTACCAAGGGAAGAAACATCTAAGAAAGCAGGTTTGAGGGAGTAAGAAGAGCTTATAGCTGAACATAATGAATTTGAGATTTCTGTGTCCACTTCTGTTCCAAGTGGAACTATCTAGAAAGCAGTGGGAAATATGAAATTTGGGAGGGAAAAAAATGTGCTACAGACATAGCTTTGTACCTCAACTACATCAAGGGGAAACACATGAGTGTTATGGACAATAGGACTGGTGGTCTCCTTACTTTATCTTTCTCTCAAAAAGAGTATGATGAAGAAATTAGTGCAATTCTCAAGGAAGGGTGAGAAAAAGAGACTCTGGGTCTAGAATACCTAGCAGTATAAATTAGGAACACTTCTGTTCACAGCGCTTTTTAAAAATTGATCCTCTAGTTTAATAAGTTGGAATGTAAGAGTTGATGGTACATCCTTGCACTTCTTGTCCAAGCAACCCCATAGAACATCAAACTCATCCTAGAATCAATCTAGTTACTTTGGGGAGGATCCCAAATCAAATCACAACCTCAAAATGACCACTATGCTCACTCCAACTTAATCTGATCATGGCAGTCCCATGCTAGGACTCTCCAGCCCACCTTCACACTGAGCAGAAATGGCATTCAGCCCTGCTCAGGCAGAAAGAAAAGAACTTCCTGACTAGCAAAATCAGCACCTTACCCAAAAGGAGAGAATAAAAAACAAAACAAACAAAAAAGGAGTTTGAGGAAGGGAGATCATATCAATTTTGATATTTCTTAGAACTTGATTAATTCCCATATAAACTATAACTCCCTGTTCAATCACATAATATAGCTGAGAGCTATAAAGTATGCCATTGTTATAAGTCTGAACTAAGACGCCTTGGATTAAAGGCAAGAGAAAAGTTAAATAGCATATAGCAAAAAGAAACTGAAAGAAATTACCTAGAAGCTGAGTATTCATTATTTACTTACATAAGAGAAGAATGAAGTCAAGTCCTTTTACTCCTTTTACAATCTCATTTTATTATACATCCTAACTACTTTCCCTCCAAAATATCAACAAACCCGTATTTCTCACCACACTGAGAAATAAAAATAAAGCCACTATTTTTTTTTTAAGATTTTATTTATTTATTCATGTGAGACACAGAGAGAGAGGCAGAGGGAGAAGCAGGCTCCATGCAGGGAGCCCGACATGGGACTAGATCCCAGGATTGGCCAAAGGTGGTGCTAAATCGCTGAGCCACCCGGGCTACCCAAAAATAAAGCCACTATTTTTTTTTACTTTTAAACTTCCCTCCATCAATTTCAGCATCTGTTTAACACATTTATAACTGCAGATTTTTAAAAAATAGGTAACAGGGAACTGGTAAATAGTCTATTTGGTAAAAGCACTCTAGGGAGCTATAAATTATTAATCATTTGTGAACATTTTATTTTAGTACAAGGCATGGAAGTTACATTGTGTGGTAGATTGGATTTTCCCAAGCAATAAAGCAATGGCTGCTGTCCCGCATGTGCTTTCAGAACCTTGCTACTCCCCATGAAGTCAGGCTGTTTATATCCACCTCTAGAATATGGGCAGGCTCGTGATTGCTCTCCTCAATATAGTAGAAGTTAATGCTATGTGACATTAAAAGCTAGATCATCAGAAAGGATACAGATTCCACCTGCTTCTCTCTCTCTCTCTTGGAACGTGCACCCTTGATGCCCGATCACCATGCCATGAGCTATGAGCAAATCCAGGCCACATGGAGAAGCCACAAAAAAGAGTTCTAACAGCCCCAACTGAGGTCTCAGCTGACAGTCAGTATCAACAGCCCAACATCTGACTGAATGAGCCTGATGATGATTCCAGTTTCTACTTCTCAAGTCTTCCGGATGAGACTGCAGACGTGAAGCACAGACAAGTCATTCACTGCCTCAATCCTTCACCAACAGATTCTATGGGCATTAAAAAGTGGTTGTTTAAAAGTCACTAAGAGGGGCATCTGGATGGCTCAGTCAGGTAAGCTTCTGCCTTCATCTCGGTCATGATCTCGGAGGCCTAGCATGGAGCCCCACATCTGGCTCTCTGCTCAGCAGGGAGTTTGCTTCTCCCTCTTCCTCTGCGCGCAAGTGCTCTCTCTCTCTCTCTCTCTCTCTGTCTCAGATAAATTAATAAAATCTTAAAAAAAAAAGTCACTAATATTGTTTTTGCAGCTCAAGTAACTGAAATATCCCAAAGGATCTTTATTTGGTTACTTTCTCAAGAGTCACAGATGGATGTTAAAAACAAGGCTAAGAGATTCATATGAAGTCCTAGAATTTTTTTCGCAGAAGAGGCTGAGAAAATAGGAAGTAACTATGGTCACTGAAAGCCTAGTTTTGTGGCTTTAAACTCATCTAAATTGCTATTTCTAAGAAAGTAAGATAACGAATAAACCTCAGGCCCAAAGAACCTAATTTTGAGCAATGGACCTATGGTCCACATCAATACTTCAAAGGGGAAAAAGTAATATTTACTTGGTATTTTTCCAAAATAATTCTTATAGCCCTATTCCCTTTTGAAGCATACTGATATTACCAAGGACTGCATGCACTGCCCGTAGTTAATCTGCAGGCATATTTGTTTCTTCAATAACTCAATAACAGTTAAACTTTTATTCGTCAATTTCTATGTGCCAGGAGCTAGGTGTCAGGACTACAAAATAGATAGGTATGGTTTCCCATCCAGAAGTTCAGAGTCCAGTTCTGGCTTCACTATCAGCAGCACATGGATACTAGCTTTGTCCTATTTCTTCCCTCTATGCTGAGGATATGGAGACCCTGGAAATAAATAATATGATTTAAAAAACACATTTACATTAAATTTCTATAAATTATAGCTCAGTTTTCTCTTGATTTCAGAGTTGAATTCCCAATGGAATGTGTGACAATCAGCAATTAAAAGTTGTATGTAACTGGTTCCAAAACCAATTAGAAACACATTAATAGTTCAATTAAGTAAAATTCCAAAAATTCTTTGGCAAAACTAAAGAATCCCTTTATAATTCAAAGAAAATCTTTGTTTCTGATATCAATACTGGTATATTTGGTGTTCCTGGATTATAAACGTATAAAGAGAAGAATAATAAATGCAGAAATTGGTTAAAACCAGTCAAGTTCATATCATTTCCAGAGTAAATCACTTAATTAGATCCTTCCACGTCAATAATATCATCAGAGTGCACCTGAGTCAGTTTCTCTCGAATGTCTAAAAAACGTCTATGAAGCTAGACAACAACCAAATATGCAATAAGATCACATCCTATATAGATATTTCTACTAACTCTAATGTCTTTCCATGCTGAGCACGAATACTGTACATGGACAGGAAGAAGGCAGGAGAGGTGTTTGGTTTACTTCTGCTGTTGCTTGAGGTGAGTGATGGTACAGACTGGAAAACTAGGCACTGATCTACCCTTTGCCCTTAACCTCTCTCCTCTTTCAGATAATTTATTTCCACAACTATTCAGGAAGTACATGCCTCCTATGAAACAAAGCCAATGACCCAGAAGGGGTATTGGGCAATGGTGCATTGATCCTGGCATGAGCAGTTGTGTCATCTCAGGGAAAGCACTTCTACCTGGGGCAGGAACATGCAGAGCCATGGTAACAGTGCCTGCTGGATGATGTAATCTTTCATGTATTAACCTATATAAAGACAATTTACAAAACAAATCTCACCCATTGCTTGGATGGAGAACAGGAAGATCAGAAAAAGATAAAAATCCTAGCTGGTTCCATCAAAGGCTATATAAATGAAGGAGAAACATCATGTTTGGGGTTGTCCTGCCTCTCATTCCGTCTCTGGATACTGCTCCTACAGGAGCACTCCCATCAAATTATTCACATTCTCAAGTCAACTCTGTGGAACTAAAATTTGGATCCATTTGCTCTTCTAATTCACCAATATCATGACTTCTTCCATTAATATGATAAACCAGTATGCTCCTAAAGAAGTGTGTAGTAGAAGACTATTATTGAATGAGCAGCCCAAAATTTGCTTTTCCGCCATTCTCTTTTTATCCTCATTCCTGGGCTCTCTCATAAAAGTTTACTGCCCAATCCAAACCAGCATGTTAAAAAAGTCTCATTCAGATACTCTCTACTCAGTGCTCAAGCTCAAGTTCTTAATTCCATCTTTTAAACTTTATCCGTGAAAAGAATCTTCAAATTTTCATGGACAATCCAATGCCAATCTGTTTCTCACTTTCTACACGGAACCACACTAGATCATTCTCATAACCTGTCCCATCACTGCCCACCTGGTGACTGTGTTTGTTCTGGTTCCCCTTGCATCATGTTACTTCCATCTATCCATATTGAACAAAATCTTCAAGGTCAGATCAAATGCCACTTTCTACACCAATCCTAGATATTGTCCACTTTAAGATATTATTGTCTTTCCTTTGATAGTACTTTATATCTCTCTTATGGTATTGTTCTACTTGAACTTGTGATAAAATTATTTGTATACATATGTTATTTCCTTTTTAGCATTTTTAGCATTTAGCAGACTATAATTCCTTGAATATCAAAGCACCCAAAATATTGTATTGACCATAATTCATGTACATCCACACATCCATTGAATACATATCTATCTGATAGCTTACATTAAATTTTCATTATTGCTTTACTAAATCAAACCAATGTAAACATCCACCAACTTACAAGTGGATTTATTCCAAATTCCAATGGATTTATTCCAATATTTGTATGTCTTCCTTTTCTGAAATCTATGTGTGTTTTCACAAAATGTTATTGTTATACATGGTAATCAGGATAACTGAAGTTGTATTTTAGGACTTCAGTATATTATGGATCATTTATTAATTTAAAAGACATTTGGAAGATATCTTAAGAACCTAGCTGTGATGCATTTAATAACACTGTTCCAATGGGAACTTTGAGACAGCAAATTCGTGTTCTCCATTCCCATTCCTGGGCACCAGTGTCTGACAGACTACTCTACCTGTTCAAAAAAAAAAAAAACAAAAAAAAAAACACCCCTCTGTATAGGTTTGACAGTACGCACTTAAAAAGTTTATGAAACTGAAATATCTTTGTAGCAGAGAAGGCATGCCCCTATCAGAGCATGTAAGACTGAGAGCAATAAAACCAAATGAAATAGGAATGAGAGCAAAAATGACAAATATATGGAAAACCAACCAGTATTTGTCTTAAATCTTAAAACTCTCTTAAATTTCACAAGAAATTAAAATGTGAGAATTTTTTACTGTAAAAAAGAAATATGGCTAAAGAAAAAGGTTTAAGTAATTCTTTAAGAAGATTCTTCAAATATTCTCAACTGAGGAAAAAGAGAAAGAATCTTTTTAACTCAAATTGTTGACATATTTTCTTGATATATGTGATTTACTTATTTACTCTAGGACTCCAAAGGAAAATTAGTACGACAATCATTCACTAGAATGAAAAACAAGAAAACTAGATTAAAAAAAAAAAAAAAAAGAGCACTCCCTCCCCTTAACAAGTTATAAGGAAAATGTTTGCCAGCAAAGATCTCAAGTATCTCCTCCAGCTCCGAAAATATAAGATTGGGCAAACTGAGAACAAAAATGGAGAAGGAACAAGGAGTAAAGCAAAGATAAGATTTTTCAGGATCAATAGAGTAAGGAGTTTTTAAAGAGATGAGTTACAAGTAGACAAATTTATATTAGAGACAGGAAATGGTAGAGCAAAAATGAACTTTTGGGCAAAGGGAAGGGCTTATTCAATGGAAAAAAAGCAGTAAGATGTTGCAGAATAGAAAGACAACTTATCCATTTACAGAAGAAAAATTGCTTTCTGTGGAAAAGAAAGAAATGAGCACGATCAGATAAAGAGTAGATGCCAGAGAGCTCAAAGATTTAAAAAAGAGAATAAAAGAACTCCTGAATTTATGAGATCACCCGGGATTCCTCTCACTTGGCAGCTGATTCCAACAAATTGAATAACACTTCAAATAAATTAGAAACCAACAACCAAGCATCAAAAACGTCACCAAGAAATAAATTCTTTAATGGAACTAGAAACCATAGTCACAATATTGGACTAAGTATTTCATAAAAATGTAAGAATGCATGTATATCATTTCCAAGTACAAATAGACAACTTTAATGTATTTGTATGTAGTAGTAGTATATATACTGCTTCAAAGCATATGAACCTGGGCAGCCCGGGTGGCTCAGTGATTTAGCGCCTGCCTTCGGCCCTGGGCCTGATCCTGGAGTCCCGGGATCAAGTCCCGCGTCGGGCTCCCCTCATGGAGCCTGCTTCTCCCTCTGCCTGTGTCTCTGCCCCTTTCTCTGTGTCTTTCATGAATGAATAAATAAAATCTTAAAAAAAAAAAAAAAAGCATATGAACCTTTAAAACGTAGCTCATACAGAGGAACATGAATGTGGGAAAATTATCCAACAAGTGCTACCTGTAATATGCAATATTCTCCAGGAAATGGATACATAGGTATGATTGTAAGAAGAAGGGCTCCAGGGCTGGCCAGTTGCCAGTTATTTTGAAATAATAAAACTCCAAAGGTAACCAATGTGACTACAGGGCCTGGAATCCCTGCAAAGAATTTAACACCTGGAAGAGGGAACTAACTCAGTGATCCTAACAAACATCAGGTCCTCAGGGCAAATGCAGAATCTCCATGTGAGCTCACTTAGGAAAAATCTCTGCATACCAATCCAATGTAGTTAAAAAACAAAACAAAAGACAAATAAAAAACAAGCAAAAAACACTGTGATCCAAAACACAGCTTTTTTTTTTTTTTTTCAAAACATAGCTTGTGTATAAGAGTTCACCTACCATTTAAATCAATCTTTACTAAATTTAAACAATCACATGTAAACCTGTATTTCTTGGTGGGGAAACACCCAAGTGTACCAGGAATGCACACCATAAAGCCATAAAATAAATATATTATCCTATAAATTTTTTAACCCATAAGTAACTTTTAAATCCTTTTTTATAATAAAACAAAGGTCTATCACTGTAGGAGAGACCTGCTAGTTGCCCAGCAATATCCATTTCCTCCACTTACTTAATAACAATTGTCAACTTACAGCTAACTGGGCATACTACAGCCCAAGTAAAGACATTTCTCAGCCTTTGAAGACGCTGAGCATGAACATGTAAACTAGCCAATGTTCTGGACAAATGACTTGTAAGCAGAGTGGGCCTTCCAATGGCTGCAATGCAGCGGTCTATCTTGACCATGAGGATGAGAGCGGCTTTCCAGGATGGTAGAACAGAGGGCTGGATCCCTGCTGACGAGACACAATTGCCATACTACCCTGGACTGCCCACCTTAGTGCTTCCTTTATGTGATGCAGAAATAACTGCCATTGTGGATAGCTACTTAGTTGTTTTCTGTTAGTCGTATTAAAATGTAATCCTAAGTGATGAAATCATGAAGAATGCAAAATAGAAGACTTCAAATAAATGTCCATTACTTATGGTTGACTGGACATTGCTTTTCCAGTGTCACACAGGTGACGACATGCATTATTGCATGGCCTGCAGGTTTGAGAAGTACTGTAATGCAAATTATTAATATAATACTAATGTCGGGGTCATCTGTGTTGCTCTGAAACTAGAATACTCTACTCTACTATATTACCAATCCAGTACTCAGGGGACCAGGCATTGTACCTGAAAATCCAGCATCATTCCAGCATAATAAAGTTTGAAGAAGAGCTAAAATTCATGTTGTCCTAACAATTTATTTTTTTACATCTGAAGAAACTGAAGCAAGTCACTAACTGACAAGAGGTAATGCAAAAATTATTTTAAGTTCCTAAGAAGGATAATGTTACGCAATTCGAGGGTATTAAGCCAAGGATTTCCATAAAGAGTGTTTTTGTTTTTTGTTTTTTTACTTGCTCAGTGAAAAGATACTATGTTGCATTATACCCTCAAAGACCACATTTTACCCTCCTCTTCGCAGTTTATTGGAAGGAAAACAAGGACATGCACAAAGAAATCTTAACCAATTTTGCAACTGCTAAATATTTTGTGTTTTCTACTTTATCATTTAATTATTTTATTTCCTTTAATTTTTTTTTTTTTGCTAGAATGCATGGGTATTAATCCACCTGAAGCACTGCTAATGGAGTTTTTAAAAATGTACAAAAACTGCTTCTGACTCATAAATATATTCTAATTTAATTATGATTCATGAGAAAATTGGACGAAAAGTACATATAACTCAAATCTTGTTCCTGTGTCATAGGGCAAAATTTAAAAAAGTAATGCTTTTCCCCCAACCTGTTACAGACAGCCCCCTAACCCTAACCTTAAGTATCAGTCATTTAGCATTCTGGATTGGACTAAAAAAAAAAATTATAAGTTAAAAATAGGCTATCTGTGTAACTAAGGTGACAAACAAATGATACTACTCAGCAGGTTGATGACATAACCCTCCCTTTCCCCAGCACAGGCAAGAAGTGTATACTCTCCATTTCTCATACACTGTGGAGTTTTAGTAAAACACACAAATGGGGGCAGTGTGGCTGGCTCAGCGGTTTAGCATCACCTTCCGTCCAGGGTGTGACCCTGGGGACCCAGAATCAAGTCCCGCATCAGGCTCCCTGCGTGGAGTCTGCTTCTCCTTCTGCCTGTGTCTCTGCCTCTCTCTCTGTCTCTCATGAATAAATAAATTAAATCTTAAAACACACACACACACACACAAATGGTACCACGTACTGACCTGCTCAGAATCAGCTCAATATGCTGAGTCTTACACAATGAAGATAAATAAAGGAAATCAAAATAATCTTTCATTATAAACTCCAGGTACTAAAGAGGCAAACGTCTTTAGAAGAAAGGCTAAATTCATTAAATTTAAAGTCTTCAGGGCAGAAAATCGCCCCAATTGGCAAATAAAAGACACTGAATTGACATACAGTAACTATAAACAAGAACACTGTATTATGCAGAGGCCGGTACATCTGCTTATGTTCACAACATGTCTTCCACAGTTCTGTTTAATTAACAAGCCTGAATATAAAATGGAATGATGCCTGGGAAGCACTCAACACCATGCCTCTTCATGGTTAGTCCACACCAAAGGTATCCACTGATTTAATTTTTAAGGATCCTTGAATATTTACTCCCATTCAAGAAATTCTACAATGACTTTCCTAACAATTTCTGACCAATTTCTAGACTTGTTCATTTATTTGCTAATTAAATTTTCTTCTTTGTAAATATAGTTTGAATTCCTCCCACAAAGTTTCCTTATTTTCAATCTTGAAGATGGTCAGGATGCCTCTACCTCTGTGCATAGTATGTAGTGAGTTGATTTATACATGTTTAATTATAGTTAGAAACTGAACATGACATTAATGAGTCAGTAGCCAGGTTAGGAATATTAATACATAAAGATCTGAATGAATAAGTAGCAATGTGATGATTCCCTGCAAAGCAGTACATTATAATGATAATATACGAGACAAGCACACCACTGTCAGCTATATAAGGACCATGCAGAGAAGTACAGTCACCACTACATATTAAGCACCCAGTATTGTGTCTTGCAGGTACTCAGCACTAAATAAACTTTACCTGAACAAAAGAAAGGAGATAAAAGCTTTTAAAAAATGAAGACAGGACATTTTAGGCAGGTAAAGAATTATAAATGTATAGACCACAATTATAAGTTGCATGAACTCATTCATTCCATGCATATTTACAGAAGGCCTACAATATTACAACTCCAGGCATACATAAGAGATGAAATAAGGTGTCTGCCACAATTCAGTGTGATGTGCTAAAATCAATTTTGGAATTCAAAAAAAGGGTCTAGAAAGGCTTTCAAATGGAACAAGTCTCAGGTTTTGAATTTGATCATTTATGTAAGAGAACCAGAGAATATGTCGTGAGAGAAGTAACTTCACAGTGCTATAATACTTGAAGACTAACCCATAGTTTTTTGGGGCTAGATTAGAGTCAGGGAAAAAAAGACCACCGAGACTGACAGGTGAAGCCTGGAACAGGTTAGCAGGCTCTGTCATTGTTCACATGTGAAGTCATTATAATTTGCAAAAAATGGGAGTGGAAATAAAATGGAACAGAAAGGGACAGACATCATTTCCAATGAAGAACCACCAGTATTTGCTGAAGCCAGAGAGAGAGAAACAATGAAGGAGTTTACAAAAAATGTATTTCATTTTTGATGTGCCATGGGTTCAAGAGTTTTCAGTACGATATTAAAGAAGAATGCCTAAGTTCGCCAAAGAGATTCCCTTTCTATAACTCTGCTATGTATGATGCCTGAAGTCGGGAGTTTCCATCTGAGAAACTAATGTAAAGATGATAAATGCATTCACGCATCCAACAGAGATCCACTGGGTACCTACTCTGCATATGCCCCAAATAATGAGCTCAGCACTATTAATAAAAAAAATAATAAAGCTTGAGTGATTTATTTTTTGGTTTGTGAAACAGTACCTGACTCTGACTCTAAAATATTACCCTGAAGAAGCTATTTAAAGTATTATTAACTCACTCAGGAAAATACGGTAACAGTTTTTCTAAGCCCCACAAGCGACTCATCAGCACCAAATGGAATGCCACAAAACACATGAACTACTTCTCCTTGATACCCTATGGCTCAGCACTACTTTTTTTTCCCCAAGGATTTTCCTGTCTAACTGCCCCACATAAAATTCAAGTATTTTACTTAGGTGCTTTATCATTCATCAATATCATATAACTAATAAATTTTAAATTTACATTGACAGTCTTTCTTTCCATCCTCCTGAACACAAGGGCTTAAGAGCCACATTTGAGGTCAATGCCATCTTCTCACATCCAGACATTGTTTTTATAACTTAATATAAGTAAAATAATCAGACAGAATGTGACCATGCATCTTAAATACTGGGCCCTGCCCTTCCACAGTTATTACCCTGGATCTTAAGCCAAAATTATACAAACTAAAACACCATTAAAATGACAAGAACCAAAAAGGTTGTTTTGTTTTTCTTTCAAAACCCACAAGGGTGATTTCCCATCTTGGAGAAAGAGAATCCTTTAAAGGGACAGCTGTTTCTAGTTTTGTTCTGATATCAACTATGGGATATCGAAGTATGATATCGACTAGGGATCACATATCTCAGAGGCCTATAGATAATTATTCACAAAAGAAAAACACCATATTCTGCATTTTAAAAAATTCTCTAAATGCAAGAGGAGAATCTCTTTAAACAGGTAATTCCACCCGATTGATTTTTCTGTGACTTATCCTTTCATGGGCCTTTAAAACAACCTAAGTTACTTTATTTTTTTTTAACCTAAGTTACTTAAAAATAAACACATTTTTCTCATAAACCAACCTAAAGTCAAATAGCAAACTTATATCCCATCGCTTACAAACTAAAATAGCTATGAAAGAGAAAGGTGAAATAAATAAAATGAAGTTTTATTTACTGAATTGTTGAGAGCTAGCTTATACAGCTGTCTTTGCTGGGTGATTTATTATACAGCTGCTCATTCAAGTGAAAATACAGCATTGGAATTCGGGAAGGAAAATAGTCCTAGCCTAACAAGTTGGTAAAAAGAATAGCTAAAGCATCTCATGCTGTGAAGAACATATCAATAAAATTCTAACTAAAAAAAATTGTGTTCATCCTGCTATAAATTAATAGCTGATTACTAAGCATCTAGAATATACTGGTCATGGCATTAAATAGCGTGTTTTCCTCACTCTACTGTCCTATTTAGACAGCAAAACAGCACTAGAAGGTAGGAAGTTTTCCCGTATTTAGATGAGAAAACTGCAGACTTAAAGCCCTAATATTTCAAAAATATAAGTGGCTGAAACAAATAGACTCCACCAAGATTAATATAAGTTGAAAACCCTCAATATCTTCCTGGTAGTCATTGCTGCATCTGATGAAACAATTTTATTAAACATGTGAGGGCCATGTTAACAACTTGAGCAAAAAGAGACAATTAGCGTGTAGAGAACACTAACTCCCATAGCTACTACATTACAAAGCATAATGAGCCCATTTCCTCTTCTTATTGATGTTTATTTATTTTTCCTTAATAGGAATTTCCATATACCTAAAACCTATGAACTGTCCTCTCATTATAACATTTCAGATTCACTTTTTAAATTATCAGTTATGTTACAATATCTTTCAGTACACAGATGAATGTCAAATATAATGATCACAAATTTTTGTTTTTCTGTAAAATTGCAAATGAAAATAAGAAGACTGACTCAGGCAATGGAGAAATGTAGACCCTATAATTCATTCAAGTTTAACTGTATCTATTTTATGTTCAAATGATCTAATACAATCCCAGGCATGTGACACTGGTTTAATATGCAAAAATACATTATTATAATCTGTCACATCAAGTAACTAAAATAGAGAAATCACATGATCATATAATAGATGCAGAAAAAACATCTGACAAAATCTAATCCACGTTCATGACAAAACCTCTTAGTAAACTAGGAATAGAAAGATATTTCCTCAACTTGATAAACAAATACCTTCCTCATTAAACTAGGAATAAAAAGGTATTTCCTCAACTTAATAATCTACACAAAACCTCCAGCTAATATCATACATAACTGTGAGAGACTAGAAGCCTTCCAATTTAAATCAGGTACAAGACAAGAATGTCCCCTCTCCCTATTCTTTTTCAACACCATACCATAAGTCCTAACTAATGTAATAAGGAAAAAAAAAAAGAAGAAAGAAAAGAAGAAAAGAAAAGAAAAAAAAGAATAAAAGAAAAGAAAAGAAAAGAAAATTTTAAAATACACAGAAAATTTTAAAATACTGTCTTTGGTCATACACGACATAATAATCTCTGCTGAAAATCCAAAATAATCAACAATTTTAACTCCCAGAACTAATAAGTGATTATATCAAGGTTTTAGGATAGAAGGGTAATACATAAAAGTCCATCACTTTCCTGTTTATCAGCAATGAATAAGTGGAATTGATAATAAAAACACAGTACCATTTAAATTGATATCCCCAAAAATGAAGTGCTTAGGTATAAACCAAACAAAATATGAGCAAGATCTATACAAGGACAACTACACAACTCTGGACGAATGAAATGAAAGAAATACCAAATAAATAAATAGATATTCCATGATCATTGGCAAGAAGAAGCAAGATTGTCATGATATCAGTTCTTCCCAACATTGTGGATTTAATGCAATCCTAATAAAAATCCCAGCAAGTTATCTTGAGGATATCAACAAATGATTTCAAAGTTTATATGGAGAGTCAAAAGAATCAGAATAGCCAAAATAATATTGAAAAAGAACAGAGTTGAGGATGCTATCTCACTTTAAATAAATAAAACTCACTATAAAACTATAGTAATCAAGATAGTGTGGTACTAACTAATGAACAGACAAACAGGTCAATGGAACAGAAAAGAGAGCCCCAAAATAGACCCATATACAGTCAATTAACTCTTTAACAAAGGAACAAAGGCAACACAATGGAGCAAAGATGGTTTTTTGAATAAATGGACCAGCTGGACAGCCACATGCAAAAAAGTGAATCTAGACACATGTACACCATTCATTCACAAAAATTAACTCAAAATCCATCACAGACCTAATAAAACACAAAACTATTAAACTCCTAGAAGATAGTATAGGTGAAAACCTAGAAGACCTTGGGTATGGTGATGACTTTTTAAATACAATGCCACAAGCCATGAAAGAAAGAATGGATAAATCGAACTTAATTAAAATTAAAACTTCTATTCTGTGAAGGATAATTTCAAGAGAATGAAAAGACAAGCCATAGTGTAGGAGAAAATATTTGCCAAAGACACATCTGATAAAGGACTGTTATCCGAAATATACAAACCCTTAAAACTCAATTAATAAGAAAACAAATATCCTGATTTAAAAATGGACCAAAGACCTGACCCAACACCTCACCATGGAAGATACATACATGACAGATAAGCTAATGAAAAAATGTTCCACATTATGTCATCGGGGAAACATTTATGAAAACAACAAGGAGGTACTACTATACACCTATCAGAATGGCCAAAATCCAAGTAACACCAAATATTGGCAAGGATGTGGAGCAACAGGAATTCTTCTTATTCAATGCTGGTGGGAGAACAAAATGGCACAGACATTCTGAAAGACAAAAAATCTCATGGTTTCTTATAAAACTAAATATATCCTTACCATATAATCCACAATCATACTCCTTAGTATTTATCCAAGAGAATGAAAACTTCTGTCCACACAAAAACCTTTATATGGATGTTTACAGAGGTTTTATCAGAATTGCTAAACTTGGAGGTAACCAAGATGTCTTTCAGTAAGTAAGTGAATATATAAACTGTGCTACCTACAATGAAATATTTTTCAGCACTAAAATGAAATAAGCTGCTGAGTTATGAAAAGACACAGAGGAACCTCAAATGCATAATACTAACTCAAAGGCATCAATCTAAAAAAAGCTGCATACAATAGGATTCCAACTATATGGCATTCTGGAGAAGTCAAAACTATATACAAACAGATCAACAATTCCAAGAGGTTGGGTGAGGAGAGATGAGTAAACGCAGCACAGAGAATTTTTAGGGCAGTGAGACTACTCTACATGATACTATAATGATGAATACATATATATCATTATACAGTTGTCCAAACCCAGAGATGGGCAACATAAGTAATGAACTCTGCTGTAAATTATGGACTTTGTGCAGTTATAATGTATCTGTGTAGGTTAATCAATTGTAACAAACATACTACTCTGGTGGAGGATGTTGACTGTGGAAGAGGCTATGCACACATAAACCTACATGATAATTTTTTCCTCTACCCCCTCTCTCTCATTTTTCTATCAACTTACTTCAATGGTTAATTGAAGTAAATAATTTTGTGAATCAGTAAATACTGTCAATATATTTGGGTCTTTGCTCACTGTAACCCCACTCATATAAATGTCTATGAACTAACCTCTGCCTAGCAACCATCAAAATTTGTAGACACTAAACACTCTTTTCTTTCTAATTAACACGGTATTATGAAAAATTCATGGACCTAATATTTTAGGAATGACTAAAAATAACTTTCTCACCACTTGTATGAATTAGAACCTATGATTATGTCATTTGAGACAGTCACCAGACCAAAATTTAACATAATACAATTCTTTTATTTTTTTAAAGATTTTATTTATTTATTCATAAGAGATGGAGAGAGAAGCAGAGACATGGGCAGAGGGAGAAGCAGGCTCCTCACAGGGAACCCAATGCAGGACTTGATCCTAGAACCCCGGGATCACACCCTGAGTCAAAGACAGATGCTCAACCGCTGAGTCACCCAGGAGTCCCTAACATAACCCAATTCAAGTATTACTTTGTGGAAATAAAAACAAAGTGAGATTGAGCAAAGAGGGACAGATCTCTGAGATGGTTGGAGGGAAGGGAAGTAATAAATTAATAGTGACACTGTATTTTAAGATAACATTATTATCTATGAAGATAGAGATTCTAACAACAGTAGGCCTTGTGTGGTTCTTTGTCAGCAATTGATTATCGGTTGACAAAGATTCATTACAAATTATTAGTTCAAACTTTACCCTCAGCCTTGAGAGGCTATTAATTTTAGGTATTACATTTAGATTTTGCCTGGAATGTTTTTGAACATAGCAACGTGAAAAGCATAGCAGAATTTCTCCACATAAATTACTCTAAGATTGACAACAATAATTAATTCGTCACAAAAACCAAGGTTTCACTTTTAAGGTGAGACTATCCTTTCATGATATTTTCTAGGATAAGTCTTTGAATCGAATAAAATCCAGTAACGCAGGAGCACCTGGCTGGCTCAATTGGTGGAGTATTAGACTCTTGGTCTCCAGGTTGTGAGCTTGAGTCCCATGTTGGGGTTAGAGATTATTTTTTTAAAAATCTAGTAATACATGACCCATACATTTGTTTTACTTTAACATGATTTTTAAAAATATTCTATTTATTTTGGATGGCAGCTAGTATCAACTGGAGGAAACAACTATAACTTTATTCTTTTTTAAAAAAGATTTTATTATCTATATGAGAGAGAGCTCAAGCACATGCCAGGAGGAGGGCCCAGGGAGAAGCAGGCTCTCCGCCGAGCACAGAGCCAGATGCAAGGCTCAATCCCAGGACCCTGAGATTACAACCTGTGTCACAGGCAGACTCTTAACTGACTGAACCACCCAGATGCCCCTATAACTTTATTCTTGAATAATATTACACAAGTGGGAACTTGAGGAATGTTTCTAAGAAAAATTCTTAGGAACTTTTCTAATAACTCTACATGAAAATTGTCAATCTATGAGATCATAATAGTGAAAGAGAAAATGCATGGAAGGTCACACAAAAGTAAAGTCAACAATTTGTGTTTTATGTATCCAATAAAGCAACCATTATCTCCATTCCAGTCCAGTGCTTACCTATGTCTACTTTTCCTCTCACCAACCGTTTCTGGGAGACAACACTAGGCAACCAAGGGAAACTAAGTCTACATGTGCCATGCACTTACAATTTACCTTGTATATTTTTACAATGAAATTATTTTTCTTATTTCATGGATAAAGAAGTTGAGGTTCTGAGAAATTAAGTAACTTGCCCAATAACCTATAACTAGACATGGGGCAATCACAATTAAAATGCAGGTTTGCCTTGTGTGGAAGTCTGAGCTCACTTCAGTGCCAGGAGGCCTCCTCAGATCAGTTCCATCAAAGATGGCTTCCAAAAGTAAAAGTGAAGGAACAATAAACAAGGAATAGGTTTATTGAAAAGAAACGGCAAAGATTATAGGGCGCAGATTCTTCATTCCAAATTACCTACAGACCAGCAAGGCTGCCTTTCCTGGCACCACTTTCTGAGCACGAAATCTCACTCTGACTCTTGGCCTCAACTGTGTGTCTAGGCATAATGGGAATATGAAAGTCCATGGGTTTTTTGTTTGTTTTGTTTTGTTTTCTTAAAGATTTCATTTATTTATTAATGAGAGACAAACACACAGAGAAGCAGACATAGGCAGGAGAAGCAGGCTCCCTGCAGGAAGCCTGACATGGAACTCGATCCCAGGATCCTGGAATCACCACCTGAACCAAAGGCAGACACTCAACCCGACCCACACAGGTGCCCCAAAAGTCCTTGTTAAAGAAAAGAGCCAGGAACATCAGAATGCCCACAACATCAGTGTTCAGGATGGCCAGCTCTTCCAGTTCCTTGAATGGAGGGCATGTGTTAATAGACTACTTGGCCATGACATTTAGAACAACACCTAACCCTCGTAAATATCTGGTGAAAGAACTGATGAATGGATGAAATGAGTGATGAGAGTCTGATAAAAAAGGTGGCAGAGAGATTGCTATCTTTCATTTCCACTGTAACTGGCACTAGAATCCCAGCAGGCTATAAAATTTAACAGATTACATATAAGATCCTTCGGAGTTTTAGGGACACAGATGTTTTATTCTGCAATCCCAGCACCTGCCCATAGTAGGCACTCAACAGATACTGCTCAATAAGTGAGTGACTGAATGAATCAATCAAAGATATAGGTATGAAGAGGACCAGGCATTTTACAGGGATGAAGAAATGTTCTCAGATGAGATCTCAATCAGATTTGAAAAGTTCGAGACCTAGAGTGAGTGTTGGAGAAGCTAGAAAAACCCTCTGCTATTTAAGAGACCCCTAAGAATGACAGCTGAACCGGAATATGGATGTGCTGGTGACAGACAACCTATAAAATCTGGTGAAATTGCAAAATGAAAAAGAGAATTCATTACTCAAACAAGCAGCTTGTGGGAAGGAATAACTTTCCAATAAGTAGAGAACATTTAGATGAACCAAAAATCAGAATGATCTAAACTGTTAGCTTCGGTGGTAGCAGAAGGAGGTTCTTGCTCCCTGTCAAAAGAGAGGAGTTTTATTTTTTTTTCAATATTTTATTTATTTATTCATGAGAGATACACAAAAGGAGGCAGAAATATAGGCAGAGGGAGAAGCAGGCTCCCTGTGGGAAGCCTGATGTGGGACTTGATCCCAGGACCCCAGGATCATGTCCTGAGCCGGAGGCAGATGCTCAACCACTGAGCCACCCAGGTGCCCCAAGAGATGAGTTTTAAAATGGGAGAATGCATACTGCCTCATACATGGTGACCATCCATAAATTATGGAAATGACAACAAAAGAAAGGAAAAAAGTGGTGGGTGGGAGGGGGGCGGAGACAGGTGACTGTCAAAATTTAGTCTGGAGTTTTTTACTCTTCCTTTCAAGGAGCTTTAGTTCTGGGTGTCCTACAGGGTTTTGCTGTAAGGCCGTGGTCATACCCAAGAAGCATTTCCACAGCACAGATCCAGAAAAACTACAGTGGACCCTCAGGGGAAAGGCTCTTAGTGGATCTTGTTCTATTTTCCCCAGGTTCTAATGCTAAACTTTTCAGGCACCTGTCATTTCCACAGTACTTCTAAATGTCATTTAATGTGATTAGAAGCTTAAGATCTGTCTTTCACACCAGTTTTAAGTTCCTTAGGACAGAAGATTGTTTTGCTAAATCCTGTGTTCCCAGGAGCTAATGCAGTCTCTGGATTTAGGAAAGTGCTCAATGTATATTTGTTAAATAAATGAATAAATGACCTAAAAATTTCTAAGTCTTATTTCATGGTCAGATCATAATAATAAAAGAATTTTCGATGTTTTTTTAAGTGAATAAAGCAAACACCACATATCATTCTAAATCGAATTGTTTGTACGCTATTGGAAAATTTGTTGTAAGAAATCTGCTGGTTTTGAAACATACAATATTAATCTGACAGAAGGGATTTATCAGGTTACATACTTTGGTCTGTAATTCTAAAAGTTAGTTTAGCCCAAACTCTTCATTTTGCAAATGAATAAACTGGGCCATTCCAAATGAAGTATTTCTGGATCCCTTAACCTAAGTACATTCAGATGAACCAAAATAAAACATCTGGTGCCTGTTGTGAACGTCATCATTCTGGGTCCTTTGTATCTAATAGATAGTTAAGGTCTATTGTTGGTGAGAGTACTTATAAAAGTCACTATGCATTTCTGTCCTTGATTACACAAAGAATACCTAACACATGAACTCAATTCTACTTTGTGTCACTGTAGCAGAGAAACATCTTAGGGTCTATGACACTAAGTGGCCCCAGAGGGCAAGGCTATATTATTCCTATGGTTATTCTGGAAGGGTCTTCTTTTTCTTTCAAGTTATTAAATTGTCACTTTTCACTGTTTTCAGCATGCCTATCTCAAAAATTTATTTGCTGTTTTAATCTTCAATGGGCTTAAGGATAAAATAACCAAGCTTTTTCACAGGTACATAATTAGAGTGAATTAACTCAGGGTGGAGAAGACCTAAAGGTTACCCACTGTGAGTCAAATATACCAACATTATTAGTTCCTGGACATTTTGGCATTTATTTTGGCTTCTCAAATGTCTTTTGACTTGCTTTTTTAGCTCTTGGTTGTCATCCACATAGATGAGACTGCCAGAAAAAGCCTGTTTGTAATTGGAGTTAGCAGAAGAAATGGCACCCAAACTCAGATCTCTACTAAACATTCTCTTAAAAATGCAGCTCATCTTAGGTAATGATACATCTTTTAAAATTCATAATGTAGAGTCCTCACATAATGCTTCAATAACCCTTTACTTTTATGTAATACTCTATAGATATTGACAAATATTAAACTGATCTTCAGTCAACATTTTTAATGTAGACAAAAATCTTCTTCTCCTTTTACAAATAAGAAAACTGCATCTGATGAATTCTTGTGGACCAGCCTCACGATGAGAGGGGCTAAGCTAGCTATGACAAAGCGATGTAAGGGGCAGACATGGGACTCACAATCCAGTCTCTTGTATCCCAGGACACTCGTGCTGCTGCAGCGACACAGGTTTGATCAGGTGAGTAAGCGGAGTAGAGGTAGTCTACAAAGGTTACTAACAACAACACTTACTAAGTGTGTGCGTTTGTTGAATTTCAGATCATCATTACCTCAGTATTTCCCCAAATGCATATTTTTCAATGAGGAAAGATTTTCAACAAAATCCGTGCCATTTAAACATTCAAAATGTATTTAAATTTTCTGTACACCTTAGCTTCCCAATGTAGTATTATTACTTGTCTGGCCTATTTAATTCCGAAACAGAAAAGGCAAAGTCCAGTCTATAAGAACGTTAAGCATGCATCATACGAGTACCACGTCAGGCCTGGTGACATTCCTGTTACCCCTGAACTCACAATGACTATGAGATTAAGAGTGGGAAAAGTTAAAAATGCTGCATTTTGTCCTCCCTAGAAAAAAGTCTGAACCCTGAAAAGTATCACCACCCATATAAGTGAGCAATAAGAACTGATATGAAGGATACCCAGAGTGTGCTCCTGATCCTCTGGACCCATTTGCCTCTGCCTTTTACTAACCAGACTAATTACACTACTGGTATTGACTCTTCTGACTTATGTCTTACTGTCACTAGACCTCAGATTTCAGTATAAAATATTCACTACTCCTAGAAAGGTAATACGTTAAATTGCTATCAGCCATTAACACAGCACTAAACAAATTTCTTAGACCTGATCTTTGCTACAGCTCACGGCATCTGATATTTAGGAACAAGGTGGTTTTAGTACAAGAAAAGGAGATGAGGATTTTGAAAAATAAGGCTGTGGGAGCCACAGTAAGGTTCACTGGCTTGCTACAGAGGGGTTCCTGTCACCAGGGTTCAGAGTAGGGGTAAAACAAAGCAGAGGGGAGGAGAGGTGTAGAAAGTTTCTGTGTCTTGGAGGGTGGGGGGCAGTCAGACTACTGGGAGCCGCTGTGGAAAGGGAACAGAATGAGGAAAGTGAAGAAAAGAAAGAGAAATTGAAAGGCCACATGTAAACTTGACAGTTTTTACTAAGGCTGGTCATATTTTAGAGAGATCATGGATTTTGATGAAAGGATGATATTGCTAAATTATTCCTAGCAGGTTAAAACATTTTGTTCAAGATTGGCTGCTTTACATACTCAACACAAATGCTTATTAATGAAACCAGTAATGTGCAAAGATTATTTATTTATGGTTTTCAAACAAAAATGGTATTGTATCAACTCCACTGGGTACGCTTTGTCCAGTTTGATGTTCTAATTAGCAATTCTTAGCATGATTAAATGCTAAATACACAGCTGTGTGAGGCTTCAGCTGGTAGTAACCAGTAGTGCCTAATACTGACTTTTTAAAAGAGAAAAACAAAAGTACTCAAATACTAGACACAAAACTTTTGAGGCCCTATTCAGCAGGAAGAAGGAAAGTGATCAATATAAACAGCAATTATACATAATATGTTAATAAAGCTAATAGCTATGTAGTATTTGTCAACTCTGTTGAAAAGCTCTTTGGACTAAAAGAAAATAGGCCTAGCCTGAGTCACTCACTGGTCGAGCTCACATTATAGCATATTACATATGGAGCTCCATTACATGATCTTAATTTAAAAAGAATTTTAACTTTATTACTAAACAAGTCTGGAGAGATAAACTAAACTACATTCAAACATTATTACAGAAAACCCATATACTTTTTGAAAAAAATGAACTCCTCTGCATTCACTAGCAAAAAGTTGTGCACCGAGTACATAAATAACTTCACTATCTCATTCTCTTCCTGATACCACCTAATTCTTCTCAATAGCTAAAAATGATGGAGATTTTTCTATCTTCATAAGAGAAAAGTGACCCAAATTACATTGTCAATATAAGTTTCCACCCTTAAATGGTAAAGATCATATAAATAGATCTCATTTGAAGTTTTATTTATGAAGCAAATTACCTAAAGCTTAAGTGAAATTACTGCTTAAGTTAAAAAAAAAATTGATAACAACAACAAATGCATTGTTCGGTAGGCACAATAATAAAAAACAAAACAGGGATCCCTGGGTGGCTCAGCGGTTTGGTGCCTGCCTTCGGCTCAGGGCGTGATCCTGGGGACCTGGGATTGAGTCCCACATCAGGCTTCCTGCATGGAGCCTGCTTTTCCTCTGTCTGTGTCTCTGCCTCTCTCTCTCTGTGTCTCTCATGAATAAATAAATAAAATCTTAAAAAAAAAAATCTTAAAAACAAAACAGGTTAGTATTAAATGCCTCAGATGATTGTATTGTATTGTATTATATATTTGTAACTAAGCCAAGTTTTTATGCCTCTGAGCTTTGGCAGCACAAGGGGCGAATTCCCTCCTTTTTTTACTTTTATATAATATTCAGCTAAGTATGAACTTTACCAAAATGAAACCCAATTTGCAAAGGCTTTAAGCATTTTCCTACAATTTCGATTTTTGCCTTTCAGAAGAAACACATTTTGCAAAATCTATTCACAGATTATCTATCATAAAAAGCTGAAAGAATTTGTTAAGTGAGAAGAAACAGAATTGTGTATGACTTCATGTGTCTTAAAATTCTCTTTAAGATTACAGTTCAAGAAAAAAAAATTGTGCAATAAAAGTGGTAATTCAACTATATTCCCTGAAAAAATGCATTTTCTGTATTGTGAAAAATAAAACTCATGGTTTGAATTTTTAATCATAAATTTTGTAAGTCAAAAATGACTTAATACTATTTCAAATTATTGCTTATGACTTACTAAAAAAAATAAAAGTTTCACTACATTTGAATTGCAAAAATCCTTTTTTTTTTTTTAAGATTTTATTTATTTATTCATGAGAGACCCAGAGATAGAGAGAGGCAGAGACATAGGCAGAGGGAGAAGCAGGCTCCATGCAGGGAGCCCAATGCGGGACTCAATCCCAGGACTCTAGGATCACGCCCTGGGCCAAAGGCAGGTGCTAAACCACTGAACCACCCAGGGATCCCCTAAAAACCCTTTTTTATAGCTATCCTCATCCATCCTCCCTGAGCTTCCATGTCTATGAACTATTACTTAAACCACACCTGCACAAAAAGGGCTGCTTGACTTTGGTTCTGTCAACATAACTGCGCCAGAAATCAAAATGATTTAAGAATATAAGCTGTATTTATTTTTTTTAAAAAAGATTTTATGTATTTATTCATGAGAGACACAGAGAGAGAGGCAGAGACACAGGCAGAGGGAGAAGCAGGCTCCCCTCAGGGAGCCCAACACAGGACTTGATCCCAGAACCCTGGGATCACGACCTGAGCCAAAAACAAATGCTCAACCACTGAGCCACCCAGGCACCCCTATGTATTTTAATGTATGGTGTTCAAAATGTTCTATATCACACCATCACTAAAGTGGAAGAAACTAAAAAATGAATTTAATCCCCACCCACTGACGTGATCACAATTTAATAATAAAGTCCTGGGGCCCAGAAATACAAAGTGATCTTCTCAAGAACCTCACTGGAGACCCTGAATATATAATATATACTCTCTCGGTTCCTAGTGAGCACTCTTCAATTTTACCAATGGACTGACACAGCAGGTGGAAGAGGATGTTAGAGTCTAAATTTAGTGTTTTGTTACTATTTATCTACTCAGCAAACAACTAAAATTGTCCAGTGACGTGGGACCACCTGTCTATATCCCAGCTAATAAATGGAAAACCTAATTTAGCAGTACTGATAACTGGTAGACTCTCCCTTTTTGAAACACTCATTTCTTAGCTTCTAAAGTACTACTTTTTCCTGGATATTCTTCACTTCTTAGATCATGACTTCCCAGAGTTCTTGAAGACTTGTCTTCCTTTACACAGCCTCTACATGGCTGAGTGTTGTTGGTTCGAACCAAAGTCCTCTGTTCTTTCCACACCTCTCTGTAAGTAATTTCATTTATTCCCATCACTTTAGTTCAGTCTCTTGGAAGATGACCCCCACATCTGAATACCCAGCCCTGACCTTTCCTATCAGCTCTATGCTCAGATCTTCAAAAGTCAATTTGACATTTGCACTCATAGATTCCTGCTTTCTCAAATTCAATATTTCCAAAATGAACAGTGCATTTTCTCCCAAAAACCCACTCATCCCTCAGTCTTTCTCATTAAGGAAATGCCTTCTACTGGTTACTCAAGTAGGAAACCTGCTGTTTTCTTAGTCCCTTCATCCAACTCCATTCCAGTTAATTCAACTTCCCAAATATATTTGGATTCATCCCTCCTTTCACCAGCCCACCTCTCTCCTGAGTTAAGACAACATCCACTCTATTGGTCCTCCTAACTTCTCTCTCTCCTTCCAACAATATTTCTCCACAAAGCAACCAGAGCAATTCTTTCTAAAAGTAAATCCAATCATATTTAAGCTCACTGAATAAAATCCAAATCCCTTACAGCACCTAAGGTCTTCTGTGAGACATCACTGTTAACAATTACCTGAGGCACCCTGCCTAGCTCCTTGTCTTGAACTCTTTAGCCTCACTGAACTCAGATCTTCAAAATGTACCTCGGGGTGCTGTGTTCAGTGACAGGAATGTTCTGGTTCCAACTTCTCATAAGGCCCTACTTTATCTCCTGAGAAGGCTCCTTTTTCTCTATCAATGAGCCCTGCTGGGTTTCCTTCACAACATTTTAGCTCTGAAATTATGGATCTTATTTATTTGTTTACACCTTTATTAATTATTTCTCCCATTAGACTGTAAGTGGCACAAACAAAGAAACTGGGACTTGCACTTAATATCACCAACCCAGTACCTGGTACATACTAAGCTCTTAATAAATATGTACTAACCGCATAAAAAATAGCTATCTATCCTTTATATGAATGGCCATCCTTTTGTGGTATGAAAAAAGCTTCTCATAGTCCCACCCATGAAAAAGTTCTACAAGGACTTTGTGGTGAAAAAAGACATTGTCAAGCTGGTTTTAAAACAGTAGTCAGGTTAATTTAATTAGCCTCAAAGTTTTAGTTATATTTATCCAGCCACTTGAGCTGTTTTTCAGTGATAAAAACTCTGGGAGTCTATAGGATAAAAACAATTTTATCTTATTTTTGGAAAATAAATTGGGCAAATACATAGGCTTTTACAATTAGAAATTACATTAAATCGGGATCCCTGGGTGGCGCAGCGGTTGGCGCCTGCCTTTGGCCCAGGGCGCGATCCTGGAGACCCGGGATCGAATCCCACATCGGGCTCCCGGTGCATGGAGCCTGCTTCTCCCTCTGCCTGTGTCTCTGCCTCTCTCTCTCTCTCTGTATGACTATCGTAAATAAAATTAAAAAAAAAAAAAAAGAAATTACATTAAATCAAAAGATATACATTAAGGCCTATACATGCAGAGTGCGGTGGCACTAGGTACGTTAATGGGTAGGATATAAAAGATGAGCCTGGGTGGCTCATTTGGTTAAGCATCGACTCTTGATTTCCACTCAGATAGGTCAAGATCTCAGAGTAGTGTGTTTGAACCCCACAATGACCTCCGTGTCAGGGTCTGAGCTCAGCAGGGTGTCTGCCTGAGATTCTCTCTCTCTCCTATTCCTTCTTATACACACTCTCTCTCTTTCTCTAAAAAAAAAAAAAAAACAAACAAAAAAAAACAGAAAAACAAAAAGCTGAGATTGCTGCTTTCAAAGAGTTTTGCTTCCTCCATTACTCCTTCTGAAAGGTTTTCAGTTTTTTAGAACCTAGTGTTCTTCTTAAAGATCTATGCAAATTAAATATTTTCAACTATTAAAAGAACTTTCTCTGGCTCTAATTAAGTACCCTAAGCATTCAAATGACATTTATTAAATAGTTGCTGTAGTCAAAGAAGTATAAAATAAGGTCAGCTTACTTTGATAAGTTTATTTTTACTATATCATATATTTAGGGGAAACAAGCAGAAGAAAATCAAGGGGAAATAAATAATATCCTCAATATGGCATAAAGTTTCTCCTCTTGCATCAGAAAACCATAATTGTCTTGAAAAGCTACCCTGTCAAAAAGCTACCATATGAAATAATCTAATTATATGTAGATGCCTTTTTAATAGGGACTCTTCTTTGAAGTAAACCTTTTTAGGAAAAAAGACATGCTTCTCTGTGCCCTTTTTCTTTCTCTCTCATACCCCATAGCACTTGTATCTCTTATAGCACTTTCTGTAATGCATGCTCTGTTCACAGACTAATTATATTCATATTGATAGCATCAGAATTCTTGAATCTTCTACTAAAAGTGGTCTCTATAATAGCAATAAATGCTAATTTACAAAAATATAACTTGACAGAGGGCCAAAAGAAAATGGTGGAGGTATATATAACCCATTCTGGCCCGTTCTGTGCCAGCTTGGCAGCACAATTGCTTCTGACTATACAGAGGGTCGCTTGGGCTGTCATTGCTTTGTGTCCAAGGTTTAAAAAATACACCTTCTTTCACAAATACTCAGGGTTCTGGTCTGCATAGCTCTGTCATTTTTATTTTGGCGCCCAGTTCCTATGGCTGAATATAGGCATTGGAGGGAGAGCAGGCATTGCTAGCACCCTGAAGCCCTCTCCCCTGTGCTTTGTGAAATGATTTTCCATTGGCTCTATGCAGGGAGAAGTTTTCTGTACCATTGTGATTTCAGATGGAATTAGAGCACATTCTGGATTAAGAAGTGCCTGAAAAACTGTTCCATTACTTCAGTGCCTATTGCTCTTTGGCTGTTCACCCTGATTTTCCTCGCTACAAAAATACCCACTACAAAGCAACTCTCCGCCTCAGGTCAACTCTGGGCATATCAGACAGGGGCCAGCATTTTGCTTGAGTGCATGTTCAGGATTTGCAAATTTATGAGAGGTGCCTTCAAAGTAAAACGATAAAGTGGTTTTCAGAGCATAAAAATATTTCTTGAGTAAGCAAGCTGACACATAGACTGGACACTAAAAAATAAATCTCTTCTCATATTTTGTATTTATAGTACATCAACAATGGGTAGTGAACATTTATAGAATGCTATAAAGAGTATATGGCATTCTGCTTGGTACTAAATTTTGGATATAAGATTGTAGGTAAGATTTTGGCAATAAAACTTCTTAGAATTTTAGAAAACATGAATTTACATAATATGACTTTAAAATCATAGCCTGCTCGGGGTGCCTGGGTGGCTCGGTCTGTTGATCTTCCAACCCTTGATCTCAGCTCAGGTCTTGATCTCAGGGTCTAGAGTTCAAGCCTCGCATTGGGCTCCACAATGGGTGGGGAGTCTACTTTAAAAAAATAAATAAATAAAATCATTGCCTGTTTTGATCAAATACTGTATACGAACGTGAGATAGACTATTTTTAGAATGTTGTAAAAAATAGGGGATATGAATGAAAATAGGGAAAAGAGTTGAGGGTATTAGTTCTGAAAACCTTACCTATTATTAACATGGCTAACTACACACAGATGTTCTGTTTAGGACTGTATCTTAAAGTAATGGCAGATAATTGAACAGCATCATCTTAATTTCACAATGCAGAGATGTAAGATAATAAGCTCTCCAAATATACAACGGAATCCAGGGCTTTTCTAGTTATTGAAATATACACACATACACACAATTTATAATGAAAATAATTGTCTAGAAAAGAGAAAACCTATAAGGATCAGAAAAAAGTTGATTCTCATGCAAAATATGTTATATACTATAATTAAAATTTATAGATCACACAGCTAGTGTACAAAGTTTTGGTTGGTCCTCAGACCAGCAGCATCAGCATCACCTGGGAA
The DNA here is from genome assembly GCF_905146905.1 of Nyctereutes procyonoides. Taxonomy (NCBI): domain Eukaryota; kingdom Metazoa; phylum Chordata; class Mammalia; order Carnivora; family Canidae; genus Nyctereutes; species Nyctereutes procyonoides. The sequence goes on from NW_026575130.1 coordinate 4,290,349, forward strand.
CTTGTCACAAATTAGTATGCCCATCCCAGACCTACGAACTTGCCCTACCACCCATGTTTTAACAAGAATGTCACGGCATTGTGATCTAAACAATACTGAGGAGAGTTATTATAATTGGGACTAGATACAGAGATAAAGGAAGAAGTCAGGATAAAGATTGGGTTGGTTGCTGAGTCTGCATTCTAAATCTTGGAAGAAAACCTTAAGCTTATTTTATTTTATTTTTTTAGGTTTCTAGGTTATCTAACCTAGCAATGTAGTTTACAGGGTCTGAATGCAAAGGAGAATGTGAGGACAGTCTCCACCTAGAAGGCAGGAAGTCATTTATTTGCCCTAAACTCCTTTAGGAATGGAAAGCACAGAAGTAGAAAAACAGACAGGGGTAGAGCCAGCAGAACGGGTGAGAGTCTCAGTTCCTCCATATAAAGGCCTGAAAAACCACAGACTGTATCACTGAGCCTAAAGAGGTCAGCATTCCCAAGTACTAAGAAGCTTCTCCCTTAATTCTCTTACCCTTGAGAAATAATACCTGTCTGCTTCTGCTAACCTCTTACAACTCAGATGGGCTAATGCCCACATACCTCATTTGTCATTTTCTTTCTATTTACGTGGGGAAAAGGATGAGAAAGAGGATGAAGGAAAGAGAAATAAACAGCCCCAAGATAGGGATGCCTGGGTGGCTCAGTGGTTGAAGGTCTGCCTTTGGCTCAAATTGTGATCCTAGGGTCCTGGGATGGAGTCCCCCATCGGGCTCCCAGCAGGGAGCCTGCTTCTCCCTCAGCCTATGTCTCTGCCTCTATGCCTCTCATGAATAAATAAATACATCTTAAAAAAAAAAAAACTCCAAGTAGAAGAACCAAATGCCAATCCCTAAAATAAGTAGAGGGAAGCCATAGTGACTTCCTCCACATACCTTCTTCACCCCTAAAACCATTCTATTTGCCATGTAGAAAACAGCAAAATAGTGATTCAGTAATTAGAGCTCATATTAAATACCAAGAGTTACTAAAACAATTTAAAAAGCAACAGCTACCACCACCAGCTATTGCCATGGCTCTCATATATCAATCTCTCTGAGGTAAGCATTGCCATCCTCACTCTAATGAGGCCGACTCCCTCATCCAAGAGTCCTATTAAGGCCAAAATTAAAAGTCAAGACCATTTGGCTGAAAAAGCCCATGTTTTTCCACTTTGCTACTTCTGCCACAAGCTCCTGGAAAGTTGGTATAAAAAAATTCCATAAACAAAACTATGAATTAGGTAGTTTGTCTCCAGTGACACCGAATCTTCAGAAGCTCCAGCTCACTCCATCCTCTCATCAAAATGTGCACTCAGGAGTAAGTCCGGCAAACTCAACTGACAGTAGAGATTTTAATTTCAAAAATAGAACTGTTTGGTTTAGAATGAGAGCTTTTGCAATGAATATTATAAAAAAAAAAACTGGTACCAACAGCAATTTAATTAAGATTGTATTTTGCAAAGATGATCAGTTAAATACATTTCCCTTGACATAGCCACTGTGTGAATTAATATCTAAATGAACAATTCTGTAGGGAATCCAAAAGCTTAAACAGTTACTAGCAGAGGGAGGAAGGTGTTTAAAAATCGTATCAGACTCTGTAACGTCAATTATATTTGGGTCTCCTATCATATCAGGGAATCTTTGTAAACCCATGATGCTTACAGAAGCAACTGATAAGCTATTTAAAACTACAGGGCTGCTCAGAAAATTATCACATCAGTGAGGTAAACAGTAAGTTATTGATGGCTCGAACAATGCCTGATTTACTTCCTGGACAGATTCATTTAGCAAGGTAATCTGGTTTCTCGCTACAAAATAAAAACAAAATATATGATCGACCTATAAAGCTTTTGCAAAAAATATCTGCAACAACATTTTACATTAATGAGTTCCCATAGTGAATCTATCATTTCTGCCCAGCTACCAGGTTGTAGTAAATATTTAAAGCTCAGGATTAGTAATTGGAATGAAATCTTTTCCAAGCATTAGAGTTGTCAATTTTCTGATCCCCACATAGCTACCAATAGCACAGTAGTATTATATAGATGGAGACATTTTACAAAATTCCTTGTAAGTGATGGTATTCAGAATAAGGAACTTGCTATGAAGGATATATATCTTGATTAAATGGCATTTATCTAAAAGTGGACAATTTAATCAATATGGTACGAAGGCTATAATCCAATCTCTACCTGTGTATTTCATAATATAATGTATATGTTACATAGTATTAAAATGGCCTTAATTTTCCACATCTGCTGTAATTCTGGAGCAAGTCTGTGAACCCCAGAGACTCTAATCCCATTTCTCAGCCTAGATACTTTATTCACTATTGGGGAAGTCCGCTTTCTATCTCCATATGTAATAGTAAGTAATGGCTTTCAGGCAAATCAATGAAAACTGAATATGGAAAGCTATTATCTTGCTTCTTAGTTTTATGCTTCTCATAACCTGATCTGCTCACAAGTGGTTAATCTAAAGAATCTGTTGCCTAATGTCTCATTTTCCCTAAAACCTTTCTCTGTGAGGAAGTTCTGGCAAATAACAAAATGACAGTATTTTCTGACCCCGCCCTTGGTCTCATGCTCTTTCTTACCTCTGTTTATCTCTTATCTGTATCTCTCCTGGGGATTGTTTTCGTAAATTAAAAATGCCTCTACGGCTGGTGAAATGAAGATGCCCTTTATACTCCAAGCCTGGCAATAAAGTACCTTTGAGGTATACCAAATGAGTACCTCATCACCTCAAAACATCTTGCAAGTCACCAATAGGTAGAATGATTTATACCACTGACTAATAGGTTATACCACTAATCCTGGTCGTATGCATATTTGGAGCACAGTAGAGACCATTTAGTTCACCAACTGAGTAACGCATGATGATCTTTTGTCAATATCAATAACATTATATAGCAATTCTAATTCATTAAAATAACTTAGCCTGGAATGTTTGGTTGCTTAGCGGCTGGGATGGTATGTGGGCATAAATTTGAAATAAGCAGATAATGGCTATAATATTCACATTGTTGTAATTGCTGAAACCAATTTTTTTTTTTTGGCAACTATTTCTATTTGATGCAGTTCATTTAATCTTAAACATTCATTGAATGCCTACCATTTTCCAGATACTCAGGGTACAAAGATGAGTAAGTAGGGGATCCACCCTTTGAGGCATCCACATTCTAGTTAGGGAGAGAGCCATGTGAAAAACCAATAGTTAAAGTACAATCTATTAAGTACAAAAACAGTTCAGGGCTGTAGAAGCAGAAAAGTGGGAGAGATCGGCTGCCTGACAGGGTCTGGCCATTTCAGTTAATGAAAAATCACTTAAAAATTACCACCTGAAATACGTTCATTTTAAAAATAGACTCCCTAAGTAAATGTACTAATCTTTAGGAATCATTATTATTCCCCCCTACTAAAACTGCTAAAAGCTACAATTACTCTCTCTTAGATACTATTTCATTCACATATAATAGTTAAAGGACCTAGTCGAATAGGGATCTATCTGTGTATAGATCTCCTTCCTGGCTGAGGCAAATGTTCTTTTCTAAAGAAATGTGTATTCATGTTCTCTACCCCCCTGCAATGATAGAGTAGATGTGATCCAACCCAGACCTCCTCCTCTTCACTGACACATTTTAAGGACTCACACTCTAGGCAGTCAGGTAGCAAATAGCATATAATAAAGCAGGCACATTGCTAACAGGCATTTTAAAATGACTATTATCAAGGCACACAACTGCTTCACTTTATGCCAATACAATACTCTGTAATCAAAGCATTTGGATTCTAATTACTATTATTAAATTTCTAAAGCATAAGAAAGAGTATGTATGATTTAAAATTTAACTTTCGGGCAGCCCAGGTGGCTCAGCGGTTTAGCGCCGCCTTCAGCCCAAGGCCTGATCCTGGAGACCCCAGATCGAGTCCCATGTCGGGCTCCCTGCATGGAGCCTGCTTTTCCCTCTGCCTGTGTCTCTCCCTCTCTCTCTCTGTGTGTGTGTCTCTCATTAATAAATAAATAAAATCTTTAAATAAATAAATAAATAAATAAATAAATAAATAAATAAATAAATAGAATTTGACTCTCATATCAAGTCCTTGTAATCTTTAAGATATCAAATAAAGAACTGAAAACTATTTGTCTCTGCATAGATTAATACACTCTAATGTATATAATGTATACACTATAAATGTGTAAATGAGTAATATGAGTAACAAGAGACGAGACTTCTTGACAAAATATCCAATCACAGCAAAATAATTGATACTTCCCTTGGCTGTGCCTCAAACTAGCTTAATGGCCTTGGAGGAGACATCCAAAAACCCTGAATCTCCTATGTAACAAATGGATGGACTATTTTCTCTATTTTGAGAGGGAAAAAGTAAACTACATTAATGGAATTGAACTAGATGCTCTCTAGAGTTTCTCTGGGCTCAAATGTTATGAAAGCTTCTAACCATTCCCTTGGTTCTAACCTTCCAATCCATTCCCAGTGTAAGATACCAAGGCAGTTAACAATTAAGCTGTTATTAGTGAATCATGTGTTCTAAATGGTCACTTGCTAGGGTCTATTATTTTAGTGTCACAACCATGACCTGTAAATAATATAGGCATTTGAGAAACTTATTAACTTGTAGAACCCTGAGGTACAGGTTATCGTATCAGACAAATCTACTAGAGAAATCCCAGTAGGAACACATGTGTTCCTAAGCATATAAAACCTCAACAGAGTAAGAAATATCTGAAAGGGTAAGACACCTCATCCTTCAAAATACTCCCTAGCGAAAAACTTTGCAAATGGCATACTGAAATGAAAACAGCCCTTCACACTTATGACCTAAGATGTTTTCCAATGATAATAACAGACGCATCTAGGTCTACATATATAACACATGCATATGCTATATTTTTATGTGTCTGTGTGTGTGACCTGAGTGGCAAAGCCAAAGTAGTCATTGTAAACAAAAAGCACATTTTCAAAAGAATCATTACAAAAAGCTCAAAGTGGGGATCCCTGCGTGGCTCAGTGGTTTAGAGCCTGCCTTTGGCCCAGGGCGTGATCCTGGAATCCCGGGATCAAGTCCCATGTTGGGCTCCCTGCATGGAGCCTGCTTCTCCCTCTGCCTGTGTCTCTGCCTCTCTCTCTCTCTCTCTCTCTCTGTGTGTGTGTCTCTTGTGAATAAATAAATAAAATTGTAAAAAAAAAAAAAAAAAAAAGCCCAAAGAGGAAAAAAAGAACAGAGAGGCTCACAGAGTCAGTCAAGCTTGGATCAAGCTAGAAATTATGGAAGTTGGAGAACATTTTGAGTAATAACCTTATATAAGTCTCCAAAACCACTCCCCAAAGATGGTTTAAAAGTAAAATAAAATAGTGAAACTAATGGGCAAAAGGACCCATGGAAGAAAAGATAAGTCTGGGTTATAGGGAAAAAAGAAATATTCTCATGTGCTATGTATCTTAATGAAGGCTAAAGGATAGAAAAATAAAACCCATAAAATATTATTCTGGGCACCTGGGTGACTCAGTGGTTAAGCGTCTGCCTTTGGCTCAAATCTTGATCCTGGGATCCTGGGATCGAGTCCTGCATCGTGCTCCCTGCAGGTAGCCTACTTCTCCCTCTGTCTATGTCTCTGCCTCTCTCTGTATGTTTCTCATGAATAAATAAATAAAATCTTTAAAAAATATATAATTCTGTACTTGTGCTATATAGTTCAAGTTGCTGCAATTCAAGACAAATGTACAGGGACTAAAGATTCTTTAGAACAATCCTTTTCATCATCAATCCCTCCTTCAATCATGTGACCAAAAGAGGGATACAGCCCCCAAACAGAAACCAGAAAAGTGCAGTGCTCTCTGGTCGGGAAAAAAATGAAGACCTGGAGGGAACCCTCATCTGTGTAACATTATGAATGACTCAGAGTAAAGACAGACTAGCTCCAGTCTTTTAGAAGCTACTTCTAAATCTGATTTTAGCTCCCTTCAAGAAGGGTAGTTAATAATACATCACGTGGTGACCCTGGCAGAGAATATTTAAAGATTTGAAATGGGCTTGGTTAAATTCATGAATGGCTGAGGAAAGTTGAAATTAATTCCTATCCTCTACAGTTGATGTCAAAGAGAACAGCTGTGCCCTCAAAGGCCTCCACTGGCAGCATCGGTTTGAACTACTAGGTGGTACAGGCCTGAAATCTGGCAAGCTCTATTTTTTTCATGTTATGTGAAATATATCAAAGTATTACTTATTAAATGCACTTCTAAAGGATTAGAATAAGGGATGCCTGTGTGGCTCAGTGGTTGGGCATCTGCCTTTGGCTCAGGGTGTGATCCTGGGGTCCTAGGATTGAGTCCCACATCAGGCTCCCGGCACGGAGTCTACTTCTCCCTCTGCCTGTGTCTCTGCCTCTCTCTGTGTCTCTCATGAATAAATAAAGTCTTTAGAAAAAAAATAAAGGATTAGAAAAAGTCTACAGGCTGTATATTGCCATCACATTATTTCTCCACCAGAAAATTCTGCCCAGTGACTGTCCTCATCCAATGCCTGTATGAAAAAATACAGATTTGCTCTTCGTCAGGCTCTAAAAATGTTTTGATATGTAGTGACCAGAGATTTAGTAGAGTTGTTGTAAGTGGCTATTTTCAGATTTTCAAGAGTAGAAATAGTTTCAGTAACGAGCAAAATTATAGAACAAACTTGTTGCTTCCTGGTAAATGCCATCAGATGTTGAGATTAAATCCAGAGAGCCAGCCTGAGGTAAGAAACCCCAACGACAACAGATCCGCAGGTATGATGACCCCTACGAGTTTGACATAATAATACAAAACAAACTGGGATGGAGAAGAGACACAAGGGATTCGCTGACAGCTCAACCAGAAAAAAAGAACTTACGTTTGACTTAGATAGAAGACAGGGTTTTGTTAAGTACAATCAATTCCATCTTTGAAATGAAATCGCAATGGGGCAGGATTGCTTTAAAACAGTTATTTACTAAAAATTAGTCAGCTCCTTAGTTTGATAGAAATTACTACTTTATTTTCATTGTTGGACATAAGCTGTTTAGTGGTTATGACTGCTGCAAGAAGACCCTCTATTCCCATGGTTTCTGTTTATTTGACTTCAGTGAACCTAATCTAGATGTGGAAACCGGTCATTGTGCTATCTGGGAGAAAAAAGCAAATTCTGTGTTTAATTAAAAGAAAAACCACTTATGCTCATTAAAGCTACCTAACTACATTCTCCTCACATACTACAATTATTAATCAAAAGTCTATTTCCCAGCCAGTCTATTGACCATGTGGCCAAATGGCCTCTCAGCATTGGAGAAAGGCTCCATCAAAGGAACATGCTCCAGGGAAACGGTGCATCCTCAAGGGAAGGGACCTTAGCCGGCTCTACTGTCTTAACTACTTTTTCGAGTAGCATTTGCTAGCCAATGATAACCAATCCTATCTCTTCCAAAAATCAAAACTGACAAATTGACCTTTATATTTAGAAAAGATTACCAAGGAGTTCAGCAAACCTTACTTCTGGTAGTGGGCCGGCTGGTTTGGTTAGGATTCCTCCTACATACACAACATTAGGCAGAGTGGGTCTTGGAAACTCCAGTGCTACATCTGTACACAGCATCCACAGACTGGACCCATGGACCAAGTCGTACATGGACTTCTCTGGCAGCAGGTTGTACTTCTGCATTATCCTTTCATATTTGGGAAGAACCAGAAAGCTGACCCCTAATCTGGAAATGAGGTAAACGCCGGTATTTTTCATCCTCTGCAGCAAGTTCATGTGGTCTGTGAGGAGTGAGTTAAACTCTGGGACGTAAGCTAATGGGGCAGGAGCACCCACTTCCGCAGGATACCAAAGGCCAGTTGAAAATACAGCATATTTAACTCCTAAAAGATGAGCTATCACAAATCCACACATGTCATTAGGGTCCACCAGCAGCAGGTCAAACTTTTCCTTCTTCAGACCCTGAATCAGGGCACGGTTGCCAACCATCATATCACAGTTCTTGGTATAGTGGTCTAGTATGTCAAACAGTTCGATTGCTGTTAATCTCCCAGAGAAAATATTCCGCATTTTGGACTGCAGGAAAGCATCGGAGGTGGTACTGTTAAAAATTCCTGGGTATCGCTGGAGGCTGTAATGATTAGATGGTGCGATGTCTCTGCCTTCGGAGAGAAGGAACACTGTACGGTGGCCTCTCTCATGCAAGGCTGAGGCTAGTGTCTTGAAAATGTACATATGGCTCTCAAACATAATTGGCGGCACGATGATGATTTTGGCGGCCTTCGCTATCCCAACAGCACTCCACAGGAGCATGAAATACGGAGTGTAAGACTTCATAGCTGAAATGACAACCGGAAAACCACTTAAACAGTACAATCCTTACCCTGCAAAACAACCACAGAATTTTTTTCGTAGTATCTCTCGTGATCCACTACTTTGTCTAAGTATCACTGTTTAAAAGTATCCTGATACTGGTTTAATTACCTCTATTTTTGAAAGACAATTTTTTTTAAGGTATAGAACTGACAGCAAAGCTGACAGAAACTGAAATATACTTAAAATGTATCCATTTCAGAGCACATGACTGCATCAATAATAGAGAACTAGATTTCTTTTAGAGAACTAGATTTATGAAAATCTGAAATAAAACTTTTGTAAGATTGAATGTCTGAAGATCTTTCTTCTTTGAATAATCGCTGTAAGATATCTATGGAACATCTGTTTATCTTTTAATTAAACATCAATGCTAATTTCACGAAGAAGAGCCAAGATTTTTGATTTCTGGGTGCATCAGCATGTATGTCTCTTTTTAAATCATTTGATCACAGCAGTTACATTCCCAGTTATCATCAAAGCATATCAAAGAAAGATTATGTTTTAAAAAAATAATCCTTTCAAGTAACAGTTCTATATAAAAGACATTTTTCTACAGGAAAAATTACTTTATTGTGAATTTCCCCTTTACCTAAATACCCTGATGTGTCCTGGCAGTCTCTATTTATGCAATCTCTATCAATTCTCCAATTCATCTCAGGGCACTGAAAGAAACTTTTAATAGAAAAATCCAAGAGAATTAACGGGATCTTTGTAAATGCTTATGGAAGAACTGATGATGAACGAATATATCCCAGACCACACTTCCTTGTGTTGTATCTGTAACTCAGGTGCAAATAGCAAATTAGAGGATGGCTGTACACATGACACCTATCACTTCTCCTACCTTTCATGGTAGTAGATTATGTACAATAGTTAGAGTTGTCCTCTGTTATTTTTTAGAATTAAGTGTCCTACCTCTGGGGGCTATATAGTGTGCAAACTCCTCCTACCCTACCCAGTATAATTTTTACTTAGACTCTAAGCCTCCAAATAGAAAAAAGATCTAAACAGTAGTTAACCATGCAAGCTGGATCTTTTTACCTGGAGGAACAACTTAAAATAGATTTATATGCACATTACCAAATCAATATCTATTTTTACTCATTATCATATATTAACCAGCCTACTCTCACAAATTCCCACCAACTAAATGCAGTTTTAGCAACTATACTTTCTCAACATTCAAACACTACAAGCAACCTAAGAAAAACAAAAAAGAAAGTCAATAGCAGGCAAATGATGGATTCTTCCAATATCAAGATTAAACTATGAAAAATCTATCTCCAGGTGCCTTTTCCCTCTCTCAATCCAAGGAAATTTTCAAGCTATTTCTAGATGCTGACCCTATACCAGTAAGAGTAAACAGAAGTAATGCACATTATAAGCACATAAAAGCCTTTGTTAAATGTTGCTTGAATTAATTGAGGGCTTTAAAAAAATAAATTTGGAGAAAACACTATTTCTATAACAATGAAGTAAGTTTATTTTATAATTACATGGTCAATGAAAAAATAGACAATCTTTTGTAAAAAAAAAAAAATTTAAGATTTATTTATTTAAGAGAGAGAGAGAGAGAGAGAGAGAGAGAGAGAACGCACCAGAGAACACACATAGCGGGAACAGCAGAGGGAGAGGGACAGCAGGTTCCCCACTGAGCAGGAAGCTTGACATGGGGCTTGATCCCCCGGACCCTGGGATCATGACCCAAGCCGTTGGCAGACACTTAACCGACCAAGCCACCCAGGCATCCCTAAATAGCCAATCTTGGAGGAAACTTCCCTGGCCTTATTCTACTGTACTCTCTGTGGTGCAGCCTCCAAATCCAAGGAATTAAAAATTAGGGATTCTCAGTAGAGATGTTCCTAATTCTAGGGATGAAATTTATGCAAACACAGTTATTGCAGCAGCTAGGGTCCACTGCTGTTATTAATACTACCTGTCACTATTTGCTTGTCCAAGAAGACATAACAGCTGAGGGACCAATCATAGGAACTGCTCTGCCCATTGTCTTTTGCATTTAGCTGAATAGCAAACACACAGTTTATTCAGTAGCAGTTAAAACCACTGCTTTATCTACCATAAATAAGATACAAAATAAAAAATAATAGTAGGGAAACCAACCTTTTCACTGAGCTTCTTATTCTATTCTTGCTTTTTGATTTTAATATTTTATTTCAGTAATTACTATAAAGTAAAAAGAAATCACAGAAAAAAATCTTTAAATGCACAACTGCCTGTGTTCAAGAACAGCATTGTTCAATAGAGCTTTCTGTGAATATGAAAATGTTCTATATCCCTCCTATCCAATACTGGGCAGCTGAAGTGTAGTTACTGTGATTGGGAAACTGAATTTTAAATTTTAACATGTGGCTAAATTAATTTAGTACTAGTGGCTACAGTACTAGTATAAAGTTAGAAAAGTGCATATATTCTGTCTATATAGATTCTGAAAGTATGCAAAAATACAAATATCTGTGACAAAATATCTTATAAAAACAATATCTATTAGGTCTTCATGAAAAAATACTGATTACCAACAAAGAAGCATCATTTGTGCAAGTGTGTCATTCTGTTCAAATACAAGACTAAGTATGAAGGACTATAACAGTACTTTAATCTCATAAACATCACTGCAGTGGATAACAGAATGACTAATACAACTACCAACAAATAGTAAGATTCTTAAAAACAAACAAACAAAACAAAACAAAAATAGTAAGATTCTTGCTAGTCCAGACTTATCAGAGTGTGTCTACTGATAAGCTGGAGTTAATTAATATTAAAAATTTCTGCTCTAAAGATAATGTCAAGAGAATGAGAAGACAAGCCACAGACTGGGAGAAAACATTTGTAAAAGACACATCTGATAAAGGACTGTTGTCCAAAATACACAAAGAACTCTTAAAATTCAACAATAAGAAAGTAACCAACATAATTTTAAATAGGACTGAAGACCTTAATAGGTAACTCATAAAGAAAACATACGGATGGCAAAGGAGCATATAGGAAGATGCTCCACGTCATAAGTCATCAGGGAAATGCAAAATTAAAACCATGAGATACCACTACACACCTGTCAGAATGGCCAAGATCCAGAACATCGATAATGCCAAATGCTGGAGAGAATACAGAGCAACAGGAACTCTCAGTTGGAATGTAAAATGGTACAGCCACATTGGAAGGCAGGTTGGTGGTTTTTTACAAAACTAACATATGATCCAGTAATTGTGCTCCTTGGTATTTACCCAAGAGTTGAAAATTTATGTGCACACAAAGACCTGTACACGGATGTGCATAGCAGCTTCATTCATAATTGTCAAAACTTGGAAGCAATCAACATATCCTCCAGCAGGTAAATGGATAAATAAACTGGAGTGGAATATTACTCAGTGCTAAAAAGAAAATGAACTATCAAAACATTAAAAGACAGGAAAGAAACTTAAATGCATTTTAAGTGATATGCATATTACTTACGATATGCATATAATAGTGTAAATTACAAGAGTAAATTTTAATTTAACCTTTTCTATAATGGACATATGTTACTCTTCTCTTAATAAAAATAATAAGTATTGTTTTTATTTTTATTTTTTTTAAAGATTTTATTTATTTATTCATGAGAGACACAGAGAGAAAAAGAAGCAGAGACACAGGCAGAGGGAGAAGCAGGCTCCATGCAGGGAGCCTGATGTGGGACTTGATCCTGGGACTCCAGGATCATGCCCTAGCTGAAGGCAGGTGCTAAACTGCTGAACCACCCAGGGGTCCCATAAGAATTGTTTTTAAATAATATGTGATGAAAGGAACTCATTTACAATAACAATAAAGTACAAAGGGGATCACTGGGTAGCTCAGCGGTTTGGCGCCTGCCTTTGGCCCAGGGGGCGATCCTGGAGTCCTGGGATGGAGTCCCGCATAGGGCTCCCGGCATGGAGCCTGCTTCTCCCTCTGCCTGTGTCTTTGCCTCTCTCTCTCTCTCTTTCTCTCTCTATCATAAATAAATAAATCTTTAAAAAAAAAAAACATAATGAAGTACATAAAGTACCTTTGAAATTAACTAAAAAGGATATTTGCTATACTAAGTTCAACAAGCCTTTCCCTAAAGACATACACATAGAAATAATACTAGTTGTATAAAAATACTCTATTATTTTGATGAAAGATGGTATTTGAAAAAAGTCAATCCTCCCCATAAGTAGACTGAACAAATTCCTCACAAAATCCCACTAGATAGTTCATTTTGTTTTGTTTGGAATTTGACCAAATTATACCCATGTCCACTTGTTAGAAGATACAAGAGAGAATACGCTTTTAAAAAAATAAACAGTAAAGCCTCAGGACAGCAAGGGGAAATGTTAAAATATATTTTTGAAAATAATTAAAACACTATGAATTCAGCCTAAGAATTCTACTTCAAATAGGTAGAATTACAAGAAGGTAGGTAGATAGCCTTGAATAAATACGAATTTATTCATATAAGAATTGATATAAATAAGAATTCCTTGAATAAATACGAACATCACATGAGATGAAGAAAGCAAAACAGGTAGATTAGGAAGGAATAACTTCCTATTGAAATGGAGTGTCAAAAAATTGGCTTTATACTTGAGAAACAGAATCACTGAATTTTTTATCTCAGACTTTCCCCAAAGTAAATCAGATAGAATAGCATTAATTTTTTTTAATACAGCCAATAAAAGTGTTGAGCTTTAAATGATCTCTGGAAAGAGAAGGAAACAAGGTGAGCAGAAAGAAAAGAAATTCTTATTGCAGATTCTTACTAGATTTGACTACATAATCATAGAATATTTTTGGAATGTTTGAAACATCTGGAGCAGAGGTTTCCAGTCCAAGATGACTAAGCACAAATGTTTTCACTCCTTTCTTCCTAAAGCTTCTTTAGAAATGATAGGAAAGTACATAAAAGGGCATATCTAATATCTTTGAGAATTGGTATGAGGAAATGAGGTGTGGGCAGGGCTACAGTCATCAGTGTAATAGATTTTTGACAAATTTCTAGAAAACAAATGCTAAGAATAGCTTACTGAGGAATAAAAGTGAATGGAGGAAGTCACAAGAGAATCCTGTAGCAGAGGTGAAAACAGCTTCCAGAATGGCGGAGAGCTTAAGTGGACAAGCCTGGGAGCTAGAGTAGTGGGTGGAGCAAGAAATCACAAGGGAGAGCTCTGGAAAGAGGAGTTGGAGCAGTTTTCCCCATCTATTACATCTTCCCTTCACTTCTGTGGAGGTAAAGCAGAGGCAGTTGCATTTACTCCCCAAAATAAAAATGCACATCAGTTCTCTAGATAGATAGATAAGCTGCCTAAAGAGTGATTAGAACAGATAACTCAAGGTAACACCCTCCTAAAGCTGGCATTCGGGAGGTGGCTTTGGGCTCCTTCTCTATGCACCTTAGAAAAGCGCTGGCCACCGAACACACCACATTCATACACAGTTTGAACCTAACCTCCCAGTTAGAGGCAAGGAGCTAAAATCTGCCCAATGACTGAACAAAGCAAACTAGATTTTTCTTTTATAAAATTTGCAGGAACATCATCTTGAATGATAACACAGTTCTAGGCCAGTGATGAAAATGTAAACTGGTGCAACTGTTTTGGAAAACAACTGGCACATCATTTTACATTTATGTAATGACTCTACATCAGAAATACCAGCATGCAGGCTGCCCAGGTGGCTCAGCGGTACCTTCAGCCCAGGGTGTGATCCTGGCGACCTGGGATCGAGTCCCATGTCAGGCTCCCTGCATGGAGCCTGCTTCTCCCTCTGCCTGTGTCTCTGCCTCTCTCTCTCTTCCTGTGTCTCTCATGAATAAATAAAATTTAAAGAAACACCCGCATGCATGTACATAGATGTTCCTGTATTTACTTTTAACAGCAAATAGCCAGAAACCAATAGGAATCCAGCAATTGAGGATTAATCACATCATAGTACATTTTACAATGGAGTATTATAGAAAATTATATGTATACCACATACATGTATACACAAAATGATTATATTGACTCACAAAATAAAAAAAACTGTTATCAGTAGTCAATTTGGATTTTCAAATTGAAGGATTTTGTTTCTCTTCTTACTTTTATATTTCCAGGTTTTTGAAGTTTTCTATCAAAAATATGTAATATTTATAACACATTCATTCCATTTCCATGCCCCTGGAGCTTTACTCCCACTCTCCTCGATCAAATCTCTTAAAGTATCAGTGTCTATATTAAAATATATTTAATTATTTAATTAATTTAAGATATATAAATATATTAAATATCAGTAAGTGAGCCCTACTTACTCCCCAGATAATTAAAGCCTGGCATTGCCTCCACCACCACTCTGCCCAAACACTCATTGTTAAGGCCACTAAATACCTCATAATATTCACACAAATGCCCTTTCCTCTGAACATTTATCTAATTGGACTTCTTTCTGAACTATACACTAATAATCCCTTTTCTCCTCCAATTCTTTCTTAGTTCTGAGATGCTACTGCTACTTGACTGTATTCCACTGCCACAGTATTGAAGAAAATCCAGAATCCAAAGACTCTAAACAAATTTCATTTTACATATCAGCCCATCCTTTCTTCTTTATATTAAAAATCATTTCTATGTTTGCATTCACGACAAGAAACAATGCCAGTTTTAATAAGAGTGCACACCTCTCACCATAGGGAAGCCATTAACATTTAAGTGCAAATTAATTCAGCAAGGATATGAGAGTAGCACTTTACTTGAATCCTGTGTATCCAAAACACTCATTTGTAAAAGTGATCCATCTAAGGCCAAGTCCTTAGAACACCAGAAAAAAAAAATAGATTAGCTCTATCATTCTTGCTCCTAAACCTCAATGGTTCACTTCCACTGAAACTCAACAACAGAACACCCCAATATACTACTAAGATTTTTGTAAAGATTTATTTATTTATTTTAGAGAGAAAAAAAGAGAGAGCCAGGGGAAGGGGCAGAAGGAGAGGGAGAGTCTTCAGACTCCATGCTCAGCGCGTAGATGACACAGAGATCACCACCTGAGCCAAAACCAAGAGTAGGAAGCTTAACGTACTGCACCACCCAAGTGCCCCTATACTACTGGGATGTTTTTAAAGATAAAAAAATAAATTTCATGAATCCCTCATTTTTCCCATTTTCTCAAGCAGGAGTCATTATATCAGTCTAACAGCTACCTTAGGAGACCTCTAGCAACCTTACTTTAAAATGCTATTTTCACCTATTTAGTAAAAAAAAAAAAAAAAAAAAAAAAAGAGAATCAACAGTGGCTACCTTATGAAAGAATCATTTCTCTGGTTTTTGTTATTTGAGGCTAAATCATGAATAATGCTGAACTGAAAAGTATACATGAGGATGAACTATACAGGAAAAACAAAAATGGCAAGCACATAAACTATAGGAAAGAATTTAAGCTTTCGTAGCCTGCCAGCCCAGCAGCTCAACAATTCAGGAAAAAGAGGGGGAAAAGAAAGAGAGGCAAACCAAGAAACAGACTCTTAACTCTAGAGAACAAACTGAGGGTTACCATAGGGGAGGGAGTGGTAGAGGGGTGAAACAGGTGATGGGGATGAAGAAGGGTGATGAGCACCAGGTGCTGTATGGAAGTATGGAATCACACTATATTGTACACCTGAAACTAATATTACACTGTACGTTAACTAACTGGTATTTGAATAAAAACTTGAAAGAAAACCTATCATTTTAAACAAGAATTAATCAAAGTGTTTTTGCATTAAAGGAAAAACAAAATAAAGGCTAAAGGGACATTTGGGACACCTGGGTGGCTCAGTAGTTGAGTGTCTGCTTCCAGCTCAGGGCATGGTCCCAGAGTCCTGGGATTGAGTCCCACATGAGGCTCCCCTCCAGGAGCCTACTTCTCCCTCTGCCTATGTCTCTGCCTCCCTCATTAAATAAATAAATAAATAAATAAATAAATAAATAAATAAATAAATAAATAAATAAATAAATAAATAAATAAATAAATAGAATCTTTACCAAAAAAAGGCTAAAGGGAAATTTAAAATCATGTCTATATGTGGTGAATTGAGCTATTTAGAAAAATGAAGTGGATGATTTAGTCCCCAAAGCAGATTATGTAGTCTGGCAAGCTGAATAGCTAAATTTCTCAGTACTTTTAAGTTTCCCCAGCATTTCGTATTATGAAGACTGCAATAAGATGAAAAAATATATCAATCATAACTACCACCAGAGGTCAACCTTGGTACTACATGAAATACTGTTAGAATAATTTCATCTCTCTTCAAAGCACCTTTTATAAGTAAGCCTAGGAAAATACCATCCAGTAAAATTAAAAATAAAAAAAATCAAATCAAATCTATCAAAGTAAAGACTAATTATGAATCATTACCAGTGCTTTTAAATAAATACCAACAGCATTTTTCACAGAACTGGAACAAATAATCCTATATTGTGTATGGAACTGATGAGAGAGCAGAAGTCTATCTGAGGACAAAGCATAAACTGATACCCCACACCCCCAGCCCAGGTAGGATACGTGTGACATTCCTCAGGCTCTCCTGGCTGCCCTTTTTTTTTTTTTTTAAATCAATAACCTAGCTTCCTGAAGGAAATGTAGATACAATTAAATGTCCTTATAACCTGCAGCCCATAGACAAGATACTTGAAATAGGCAGAGCATAATGTTCGTCCAGGAAGTTCCCAACAGTCTTAATGTTAATGCTTTGCCAGAGGAAAACAACATTAACTTGACAATGGCCTCCAATATCTTGCAGATCCTCCTCAGCATAAGAAAATTCTATCCTTACCTCCAACTCCCAGATACATAATCAGCCACCCCTCACAAGCCCAGGGCAGCAGCTCTTCCTCCCCACAGGTCCTGTCCCCAGGCTTTAGTAAAACCACCATTTTGCACCAAAGACATCTTAAGAATTCTTTCCTGGTCGTTGGCTCCAGACCTCCCGGTACCAAACCCCGCCTATACTGCCTATATTCCAAAACTACATCAGAGCTCCAAAACACCTGAATAGCCAGAGTAATCTTGAGAAAGAAGAACAAAGCTGAAGGTATTACAATCCTGATTTCAAGATACTACAAAGCTATAATAATCAAAACAGTAAGGTACCGGCACAAAAACATACATAAAGATCAAGAGAACAGGACAGAGAGACTGGAAAAAACCCACACCTACATGGTCAATTAACCTGCGACAAAGGACACAAGCACACAAAGAGGGGAAAAGAGTTTTTTTGATAAATGCTGCTGGAAAAACAGCAGATACATCCAAAAGAATGAAACTGGACCACTTTCTTACACAAAAATAAAACTGAAAATAAAATGAATTAAAAACATAAATTTGAGACCTGAGGCTATAAAACTCCGAGAAGAAAATATGGATAGTAATCCTTTGGAAATCATCCTTAGCAACATTTTTCTACATAGGTCTCCTCAGGCAAGGGGAAACAAAAACAAAAAATACACTGGAACTAGACAAAAATGAAAAGCTTTTACACAGCAAAGGAAACCATCAACAAAACAAAGAGACAACTTAGTGACTGGGAGAAGACATTTGCAAATGATATATGTGATAAGGGGCTAATATCCAAAATATATAAAGAACCTACACAACTCAACACAAAAACAAACAAAAAAATCTGATAAAAAATTAGGCAGAGGTCCTGAAAGAGACATTTTTCCACAGAAGACATGAGGATGATCAACAAACTCACAAAAAGATGCTCAACATCACTAATCATCAAGGAAATGAAAATTAAAACCACAGTGGAATATCGCCTCACACCAGTCAGAATGGCTAGTATCAAAAAGACAAGAGATAACAAGTGTAGGTGAGGATGTAGAGAAAAGGGAACCTTGTGCATTGTTGATGGAAATGTAAATTAGTGCAGCTACTATGGAAAAAAGTATGGAGGTTCCTCAAAACATTAAAAATAGAAATATCATATGATCCAATAATTCCACTACTAGGTATTTATCCAAAGAAAATGAAAACATAAATTTGAAAATTTATATGTTTACTGTAGCATTATTTACAAAAGCCAAGATACGGAAGTCACCAAAGTACCCACTGATAGATGAATAAAGAAGATGTAGTGTATATGCACAATATATTACTCAGCCACAAAAAGAAATGAGAACTTGCCATTGGCAACAACACGGATGGACTGAGCGTATTATGCTAAGTAAAACAAGTCAGAGAAAGACAAGTATGGTATAAACTTCACTTAAATGAGGAATCTAAAAAACAAAACAAATGAACAAACCCAAAACAGATTTAAATATAGAGAACTGGTGGTAGCCAAAGGAAAATTGGGAGGGGTGTGTGTGAAATAGGTAAAAGTGTTTAAGAAGTACAAACTTCCAGTTCTAAAATAATTAAGTCATGGAATTGAAATGTAGAACATAGGAAATATAGTCAGTAATATTGTAATAACATCAGATGGTGACAAATAGTGACTATAGTTACTGTGGTGAGCACTGAGGAAGTACAGAATTGTCCAATCACTATTTGCCACCTAAAACTAATATAACACTGAATGTGTATTTTACTTTAATTTAAAAGAGAAAATAAAATCTAATTTCTGTATCCACTAGCACAATTTAAGCTCCAAAAGGATAGAGATTTTAGTAAAAGCAGGTAACTATTTTATTCTCATTGCTAACCATGTAGTAAGTACTTAATAAATATTTACTGAATGAACTGACTGCAATTACGATTTTGAACCAGGATATGCAGTTGGACCACAGGCACTGCCACCTACAGTCCCATCTTTTCCTTTAATCTTAAACGAATGAAATGCAATTTTATCAACTGCCTTACTTCTCAACAAAATCATAATCAAAAGCTTTTGCCTGAGGCATTGTAATCTGAATTACAGGGAAAATTTCTGGGGTAATGTGTATTGCAGTTGGAGGAAGAAAGCAGCAAAATACAGATTCCGTCTCAGCTTTTCCTTAAATCTAAGGATCTTTTTTCATCTTATTTATTAACTCCTTACACATTCAATGTGTAAATGACCAAGAAAACAACCATGATATTTTTTATTTATTTATTCATGAGAGCGAGAGAGAGAGAGAGAGGCGCAGAGGGAGAAGCAGGCTCCATGCCAGGAGCCTGATGTTGGACTCGATCCCAGGACTCCAAGATCACGCCCTGGGCCCAAGGCAGGTGCTAAACCACTGAGCCACCCCGGAACCCCCATGACCGTGATATTAAATAACAAAAGAATGTGACGAGAAGCTGGAATTTATTGGATGTCATAATAGGCATATGAGAGACAGCTGGGGCATAATTTTCCTCCTCTTTCCTAGTAACAGGATCCTCTGCTTTAGCTCGGCTCAGCGCCAGAAAGACCAAAGTCATTTCGCAGCCTGTCTAGGAGCTAGTTTTAGCGATAACAAGTAAGTTCTGGTGAAAGTACATGGGCTAAAAGCGGAAGTGATACGTGCAATCTCTAATTTATTCCTTTAGAGGTTTCACTTTTCACTTTCCTGGTGGCTGGAAGAAAAACATGGTAATGATTAACATCCTGGACCGAGCAGGCTGAAGTATACAGCAGGAAAGGTCCAACAACAAAGATACCTGAGTGACGCTGTGGAAGGAGACTATCAGCCCTGCCTTGCTCATGCCCATTATGACCATTCTCTGGGAAGCCCCTAAACTACTTTTTTCTAAAGTCATTGTTTTCTGAGCCTCTGTTTCCAGCACTGGGGTGACCAGCCATCCTGCTTTGCCCAGAACTGAGGGGATTTTCAGGATGTGGAACTGCCAGTGTCACTATCTGGGCAAACCAGAACAAGCTGGTCGCCCTCTAGCTCGGGTCTTCCATCCATTTTTTTTTTTAAGATTTTATTTATTTATTTGAGAGAGAGAGCAAGAACATGAGTAGGGGGAGAAGGAGAAGCGGACTCCCTGCTGAGCTGGGAACACGACCTGGCCCTCGATGCCAGGCCCCTGGGATCATGACCTGAGTCGAAGGGAGACACTTAACAGACTGAGCCACCCAGGTGCCCCTTGGGTCTTCCATCCTAACATAACACTATTAACAGCAGATCTTAAAAAGAGCTGTACTTTGTACTACGTACCTTCCCTGCCTCATAGGTTTTATAAGCATGATCTCATTCTACACTGAGACCACACCAAGGGAAAAGAGTTGTTCTCATCTCACAGACAAGAATAAGATTGAGGAAGATAAGATCTTTAGCAAGATCTAGCATCTTGTATACTGCCAAAGTTCAGGTCCTCAACCATATAACCCACTTTCATATCCCACCATGTGAAGAAGAAAACGAAGCTGAAAAAACATTTTAACTGTGGACAAACTATGGGGAAACTGCTTTATTGCAGAGACCTAGCTGTCCAACAGCCCAGGCTTAAGCATTTACTTCCATACGCAGGCAGTATCTTGTGCTGAATTTCATTAGGACTTCCTTCTTGCAAGTAAACTACTAAAAGGAAGCAGCTCCCTAAAATCACACAGTGAAATGGGAACACCCTGACTGAGGGTGGGAGGCTGGGGAGAAATAATTTAGAAAATTAAGGCCATCTATTGTTGGTTAATACTGCTATTAATCTGGCTGTAGTCAGGCATTTTTAATTAATTAGGAGTGCAATAGGGCTAAAAAGCTTATATAGGCATTAGAACCACTCAGGTTGGCTGCTGGCAGTTAATAAAGATAGAGAACTCAGATTTTCAAAGTCTACTACTTCCTCAAATTAATAGCTTTGATTCATTAGGGAAAATCAGATACTTATGTATTTGTATGGAAGCGCACACATAACCACAGAAATACAACTGGAATATGCTAAATGCAAAGGGAGAAATTGCATTCCATTTCACAAATTAAAAATAACAAATTAACCCAAGGCTACTTGTCAAAAGCTTTTATTCAAAATTTCTAACACACTTTCACGTTTTTAAAAATAGTTTTTGTGTCTAATAACAAAATCAAAAGGCACAATAGAAGATATTCTATTATTAATACCACATTCCTTTCACTGACATATCATCTTAAAGAAAATGAGACTAAGATAAATTTCTAAAAGTACCATACAGGCAGATCTTTCTTTATTCACACAAAATAATGAAAGAAATAAATCAGTAGCAAGCCCATTTAAAAATTTTAATTCTGGGGGCAGCCTGAGGTGGCTCAGTGGTTTAGCACTGCCTTCAGCCCAGGGTGTGATCCTGGAGGCCCGGGATCGAGACCCATGTCAGGCTCTGGGCATGAAGCCTGCTTCTCCCTCTGCCTGTGTCTCTCATGAATAAATAAAATATTTTTAAAATAAAAAAAAATTAAATAAAATCTTAAGATAAAAAATAAATAAAAATAAAAATTTTAATTCTGCACCTGGGATTTTAATGAGGGCCAAGGGGCACACGAAAAACCTCCTTGTGAAGGAGAGGTTATAAAGAACATTTCTGGTGTCCTTTATTGTTCCTGTGGCATTCCAAGTTAGCTGCGCTTCACCACTTTTCTACACTACCAGTATCTTTTCAGACATCTAGTACAGATGGTGAGCCTGTCAAGAGAAACCCAATGCTATACCCTTATCAGTGATAGTTGGCCCGGGCCCTCCTGGGGCACTTTTCCAAAATCATCAGGTGGGAAGTTAAGATTAAAAACAAGCAAAAGGGTAGCCCAGGTGGCTCAGCAGTTTAGTGCCACCTTCAGCCCCGGGCGTGATCCTGGAGACCCAGGATCGAGTCCCACCCATATCGGGCTCCCTGTGTGGAGCCTGCTTCTCCCTCTGTCTCTGCCTCTCTCTCTGTGTGAGAACAAATAAATAAATCTTAAAAAAATAAAAATAAAAACCAGCAAAAGAGGGGAAAGAAAAATAGGATAATATGGATACCAAGGTACTGCCACTCAGTACTTTGTATATAATATATATCAAATTAATGCTTGATAATAGTGATTAAATATAACTATATTAAACACACAGATTTAATTATCTAATAAAACAGTTATCAAATGTTCGTGTTCAAAACAATCACCTGTGGTGTTACTAAAAATGCAGATTCCAGGGTTTCTTCATCACATTGGCTGTTAGGAAGTCTCAGGGAAAAAATCCAAAAATCTGCATTTCTAATATGCATCTGGAGATTTTGATGCAATTCAACCACCAAATTGAAAGACAAGGATCTAATACTCAATCCTTACGTGCATTGAAAAATCCAAATGATTTGAAGGGCATGTAGATCTGAAATATAAAGACGAGTTAAAGCTCAGTTTTCCTGGGTACTTAGAAAGCATAATACCCAGCTCAAGATCTTAAGGAACTCAGAATAAAGCAATACCAAAGTATATGTTTTTAATGTCCTGTTACAAGGTACCTATGATATCTCAAGAACACATGAATACAATTTTAGTAATTTATAAGGCCATGACTGTACCTTTCAATTTTCAGTTAAATATTACATATCCAAACTTTCTCATTATCACTTAATGCCACAAATTATAACATAATTTGAAATATCGGTGTATTAGTAAAGTATTAATCAATGTCACTCTAGGTAGATAATCTAAATAAATGTCAATGTGTATTTAAAATTTTGTTTTTTGGATATATGCCGGACTTCGGTAACCTAATACTATCTTTTCAGGCAGCTCCAATTTCAAGTTGTTTACACTATGAAAATAATATTTTAACTGATCCTATAATGAAGTATCTGTAATGCAAAAAATAAAAATAAAAATACATACGGCACGCATCTATGGATTCCCCTATCAGTAGCCTTTGTAATTTAGGACAAGTCATTTAACTTCTCTGTGCCTAATTTCCTTCACCTGCCAGGTAAGGCTATGATGTTAGATGGTCTTGGTGATCCCTTACAATTAAAAAACTTACTGAAACAATGGTTTAAAAATAGGCTTAATGAGACTGATTTCATTCATAAAAGTAGTTAAGATAGATGCTAAGGAAAAAAATGGAGAAAAAGGAAACTCACCCCAATTTTAAGCTTTATGTTATCAAGAATCTTTAATGTGAAGCAAATTTCATAGGAATGCTGTTGAAATGAGAATTCTGATTCAGTTTGTCTAGCATGCAGCCCTAGATTATTTACTTCTAAGCTTTCTGGTGATATGGGATGATGCAGGCAGATGGACTGCACTTTGGGTAAGAAAGAATTCAAGGTGGGGCACCTGGGTGGCTCAGTGGTTGAGCACCTGCCTTTGGCTGAGGTTGTGATCTCGGGGTCCCAGGATCCAATCTCGCATCGGGCTCCCCACAGGGAGCCTGCTTCTCCCTCTGTCTATGTCTCTGCTTTTCTCTGTGTCTCTCATGAATAAATAAAATATTAAAAAAAAAAAAAAAGGATTCAGGGTAAAGCCAAGAAGTAGAATTAATAATAATAAAACCTGACAACAGTGCTCAAGTGGTCAACAATACAGTAACTACTGGAAAACAAATTATTTTTAAAATGCACATACGCAAAAGGCGATTTGCTTAAAATAATGAAAGGACCTAATTTACCTATATAATTTTTTAAGGGACAGTAATGTGGTAAGTGAGCCAATTTTTGAACATATGGCTATGTTCCAGTGGCTCTCAACTCTAACCATACTTTATAATCACCTAGGATGCCTATAGGATCTAGAGAAGCCTGAAAACCTACCTATCAGCTCTTAACTTATCAATTAAATCAGAATTTCTGGAGATAAGACTTTGGTTTTAGCTTTTTTTTTTTTTTTTTTTTTGCTTTTTTAATGCTTGTCAAGTAATTACAATATTGAGAACCTCTGGGCTGCCCTTACACACAGTCATAGCAAAACATGCCAAAGTAAACAACTAATCCAACCCATTTTGGTTGTTGTTTTTAATAAACTGAGGAGCAGAATGTGTATGTAGCAAAGTATTAACAGAAAAGCATTTTGAAATCGATACCTAGTTTTCCTTTATCCCTAAAATGTTTTCATCACATGGAAAAACTTAATTGATTATATTTACTATCAGAGATCACTGGTTCTCCACCTTAGGCCTGCATCAAATCACCTGGAGAACCTATTAAGAGAGACTATTGGCTTCATCCTCACAGTTTCAGATTCTAGAGGTATGGGATGGTCCCCAAAATTTGCATTTCTAACAAATTCCCAGGTGATGCTGGTACTGCTAGTTCAGGCACCATTTCAAGAATCACAGAGATAAAAGTTTGCAATTTTAAAAAATGCAACTGTCTTTTTTAATAAAGAAAATAGTGGCTAATATTAAGACACTTTTGATTTTTATCCCATACCCAGTTTTAAAATATATATGATATACAAATCATACAGGAATAAGTGTGGGTTTCTTTTCATCTCTTCAAAACCAGCCTGGTACAGTTATCTCCATGCAACTGCATCATGTGATCAACATTCAGCAAAACAATAAGGAAATTCTTTGTTTTTATTCTGATCTCATCTTTAAACAAAAGAAAAAAGTTTCATAAATGAGACTGCATGACACTTTAAGTTCTTATAAGTACAGGCTTTCTTAAAAGAAAACTAATGTTTGGCAATGTTTTAAAATGTTTCATTAGGACTTTTATAATTGTCTTTTATTGGGATTTTAACTTGTGGAATACCACAGTGAATGGGAAGGAGACCCAGATCAACACAACAGGACAAATTCACCTATGGAGAAACAGTTTTTGTTTTTTGTTTTTTTTTTTTACTATAATTTTTTAAAGTATCTAACATCCAAAGTGAGGCTCGAACTCACAACCCTGAGATCAAGAGTCACGTGGTTCTACTGACTGAGCCAAAAAGGCACCCCAGGAAACACCTTTTTAAGACATCATTACATGATAGTCTTAAGGCTGCAGAAATGTATTAGGATCACAAAATATCATAGGTTGTTTCTCTTCCTTATTAATAAAATCCTTTTTGTTAATATCACTGGTTTAACTAGATTTTTAACATTTTCTACATTAACATTATTAACACTCACAAAATAAATTGCCAAGTGATATCTTAAACACATTTTAGAACCAAAAACATTTGCACAACTATAACCAAAAACAAATCAAAAAACAAATTTCTGGATATTTCTGTTTAATTCCTTGGAAGTCCACATGAACAAACAACAAATTTTCCCAATGCTGTCTTATAAAATACCTGCATAATCACCTCATAATCATAAGAGAAGGTTACTATGGCCTATTAGATAAAAGAGCAAAGTTATATCATTCCCCAGAAGAGAAAGATTTGGGTAGGTTCTGTAGAAAGACAGAATGCATTTCTCTGATGCTTCCTCACTAATAGGTGAAAATGTAATTTTGTGCCTTCTTAACATCTAGAATTATACGTGATATTCAGCATAATGAAGCAAGTCCAGAGAAATCTTTCATATAGCATCACCATTGTTATTAGTCTTGGAAACAATACAAATTTACTTGAATACTGGTACTTAATACACTTGTTATGAAATACAAAATATTTTTAAAATATGTATTTTCATTTAAAACATGTCAAAGTATGAGGTGCCTGGGTGGCTCTGTCAGTTAAGCGTCTGCCTTTGGCTCAGGTCATGATCCTAGAGTCCTGGAATGGAGTCCCATGTTGGGCACTCTGCTGGGCAGGAAGTCCGCTTCTCCCTCTTTCTCTGCCTCTTCCCCTAGCTTGTGCTCTCTCTCTCTCTCAAATAAATAAATAAAATCTTTAAAAAACAAAGTCCCAATTTAAAGACTAAAGATAACTGAGTCCAAATCTTCTCATTTATAAAGAAAGGGACAAGTTCTCCCGGGGAGGGGGGGCAGTTGCCTAGCATCACCTGGATAAGTTTGTAGTTACTCACTGACAGAGTGGGACCTAGCACTCAGGTTTCCTGGGTCCTAATTCACTATCTCTTATCTGTACCATATAAAGACTCTCCAAAGTGGCCACTGCCATATGTCAGGCGATAGATAACTTTTTCCTAAATTCTGAGACACCCAAATCAAAAGCAGTTTCTGAAAAGCTTTAATAATGACCTCTTTAAACCTTTTTGCAAAAACTTTTAAATTTTATGCTAGGTTTTTAAAAATCACCATGTATTCTGGCTCTAAGGCAGAAGAGTTCTATCATATAATAGGCTGCTTGAAAAAAAAAAATAGGCTGCTTGTTGAATGAATGTCTGAATTAATTCGCCTATGTTACAGATACTCACTATACAAACCTCCAGGAATCAACATGTCTAGTTCAAAACATCTCATGTCTTTTTGGGCAGAGAAGTATGAGGAGGAATAGGAATGCATTTAAGGAGTATCAAAATTGTAAGCTGAAGTATTTTTACTGTCAAAATAACGATGAAAAAGCATAAAGCAGTTGGGGTTCTTATTCAGGCTGGACTACTACTATACAAGGTGATTTGAATAAAATACCAGCTCCTGTGTAAGTGATGGGCACACCCCTATGACCCCACACACACCTTTACCCACATCCTCCCCTCCCCAATCACTAGGGTCCCTCTTTTGATTTCCCCACCAAAGGCAGGAACATTACCTCCAGAAGGGCAGGCAGGTGTAGGAAGAGTGGGACAGCAAAAGGAAGGAGCAAGACAGCCAGAGGACCTTGTTTCTGTAGATTCTGCATAGTTGTGAAATCTGAACAAGAATGATATCCCAAAGCATATGCCAGATAAATTCTAACTGACCAAAATACCAGTTACCTCCCAAATGGGCTCAATAATTAAAAAAAAAAAAAAATTAAGAAGAGGCAAACAGCAGACTCAGGCATAACTTCTTATGAATAGTTTAACCAAACCTGTTTATTTTCTTTTCAGTTTGGTTGAAGAAATTCCTTAAAATGTGCTCATTCCTATTCCCACTCCTACTGCCCTGCGCAGAAGGAGACAGAAGAAGAGACATTTAGAACCAGAGCATTTTGCCAATTACCAAAGGAGGAAATAAGCACAGAAGAGGGAAAAAAAGAACTCTGCCTGGACTGGTGCTTTAAATTAATTGGTATGAAATGTCTTATCTGGGGATGGGGAGGAAGGGAGCAATTCAAATGTCTCCTAAGTCAGATCTTCCTAATATGTGTAATCATTTCTTTCTCCAACTACTGTTTCATGACATCAGGTGTGCTTATATTCAGATATAAACAGAGAATACAAAACTAAATACATGTAATTATCTCCGTCATTATTTCCTTTTATTAGCCTTGCCTAGAGTTAGCTGTGCATGTACTTCCATCCATTAGTAGCCCCAGGTAAATTCAAAAAGACAAACCTACTAAATGACAATAAATATTATAATAAAGAGTACAAAGGGCTCACCATGTAGAGGTAACAGATAATAACATCTAACTTTGGTGTGACTAAGTGATACAGGAGTCTACATAGCACATTTCATTTAAAAGCAAAATAAGGGAACATTTCAAGGTTGAATTATACAAATTTGGAAAGAACAAACAAAGATAAAGCATCAACATACATATAGAAAATTGGAGAATGCGTCTCCGTTGCTGCCTTAGTCACTAAAGGTACCACTCAATTTTGTTTTAAAATCCTATCTGTGATCAATGTGTTTGTCTGAGACATTATGAGGCAACTATGGGCAAAGGCCCACCTTCTAAGGGCTCACTCATACTCTTCTCAGAGAGAGAATTAACGTAATTCAGTATTAAAGGATCATAAATATAAGTAGAAAAGAAAGTCAAAGAAAATCAAAAGAGACTGGGAAGCAGTAGTCTGAGATGGAACTTAAGTGTCAATATGGTGAAAGATGAAAATTTGCCAAGTCCAGAGAGAAAAAAAGCAGGACAAATCAGGTGAGGGAATATCCTGAAACAAATACCTCTAGGAATAAATGGAACCTGAGAGATGGGGACCTATTGGAGGGTGATCAGAATGCAACTGGACAGTAAGGCCCCAAAAGCCGGAATTTCCCACGTGAAAATTAATGGCACAGTTGAATGGCACTCTTGGAAGCCAAATGGGTCCCAGTAAGGGATGGAGAGAAGAGGAACAAAGGAGCAGGGTGTGGTGAGAAGGAGGCACTGATGTGGTCAGCAAGTGACAGGGACTGAATCAGGCAGCAGAAGCTAAGTGGAAAGTATCAATGTGTGAAAGGTCTTCATGAAGAAGACAGTGAGTGATGGAGTTAGGGACCAGCTGGATATAAGGGGGAAAAAAGGAGGCTAGATCCCAAAATGACACCCAAGTCTATGTCCAAAGAGAGGCAAATGAGGGTGTCAGACCTGAGTTTGGAAGCTGAGCTGAAACTCTACAGAGGAAGTACCTAAGAAGTCAGAGCTAGACTTGCAAACTGTGAATCCTCTATTTATAAATAAAAATGCAGTGCATGAGTGAGAATAGCCAACCATTCCAGGGGCTCAAGGGGAAGAAAATCTCAGGTAATGGGTAAAGAGTCTCTCGTGAGGCCTAAGGAAAGACTTATTTAAAGGATGAATGGATAAAGAAGATGTGGTTTACGTATACAATGGAATATTACTCAGCCATTAGAAACGACAAATACCCACCATTTGCTTCAACGTGGATGGAACTGGAGGGTATTATGCTGAGTGAAGTAAGTCAATCGGAGAAGGACAAACATTATATGTTCTCATTCATTTGGGGGAATATAAATAATAGTGAAAGGGAATATAAGGGAAGGGAGAAGAAATGTGTGGGAAATATCAGAAACGGAGACAGAACATAAAGACTCCTAACTCTGGGAAACGAACTAGGGGTGGTGGAAGGGGAGCAAGGAGGGGGGTGGGGGTGAATGGGTGATGGGCACTGAGGGGGGCACTTGACGGGATGAGCACTGGGTGTTATTCTGTATGTTGGCAAATTGAACACCGATAAAAAATAAATTTATTAAAAAATAAATAAATAAAATAAAGGTCATTTCAGGTGCACCTGGGTGGCTCAGTCAGTTAAGCGTCTGCCTTCAGCTCAGGTCATGGTCTCAGGGTCCTGGGATAGACCCCCTTACTAGGCTCCCTGTTCAATGGGGAGTCTCCTTCTCACTCTTCCCTTTCCCCCGCTCCTGTGCGTTCTCTCTCTCTCTCTCTCTCTCTCTCTCTCTCAAATAACTAAATAAAATAAAAAAATAAAAATAAAAATAAAGGTCATTTCCATGGCATCCAGGTTTCAGCAGGTGGTGAGCTATAGTTCCAGGGCACCGCTCTAGGAAAGAAGCCTGTGTTCCAACACCAAATCCTCACAGACTATCCTAGTGATCTCCAGAAGTTACTTAAGAGCTCTGCATTCCCAGGTCATGGTTTATAAAACATGACTACCTACTGGACAACCCTCAGGGTGGAATGAGGATAAAACGATTAGGGTATATGAGTAAGAAATCTGATGACAAATAAGCTGTATGAATAGAACATTTCACTACTGTTCAAGGGAACTATGTACTTCAAACACAAAGTTAGTGTTAAGAGATGTTAACTACAACATTTTCCCATGAATATTCCCAGTAAGCCTCAGCTCTGACCCTGTAAAGTGTTCCCTAGATTGGATATTGAAGACCACAGGTGTTTGCTTGTTTTAATTAAACTCATTCTCAGACCAAAGCTTACACAAAGCCTAGAACAGACACTGAAACACTTGACTTCTTCCTCTTTTTTTGTTTTCCCCTCCACTATTGTTTCTCCTTTCCCTCTGTTCACCTAGTTCTAATTCCCTATTTCTTATTTCCTTTTTTCAGTTCCCTTTACTCTCACTCTAGCTCCTGGAAGACACGTTCTCACAAATGCCCCCAAAGGATTTTCAAAACCCTGGAGAAAGAGTCAGTGATTAGCATTAATATTCCTTAAAATAGTTCCACCCTTGACCTTATCCACAAATTTCACTGCTTTCCTTACCATTTAAATAGATGGGCAAACCTGCTTGACCAGTTTCCCTCTAAGCCCTGCTCTTTCTGATTGGCTGGTGTGTACAAACGAACAACAGGTACAGCCCAACAAATGCAAAAGCTATGTAAAGCACACGGCCTTTCTTCCTGAGAACCTACTGGGAAGGGCCTGCGGGCCCTGCACTATCCAATACTATCCAATCTTAAAGCAACTCTCTCAAAGCAGGAAGGCAACATACCGAAGTATTCATTCATGCCACTGCTAATTAAAACAGGAACACACAAAAACCACAACAGAAATCCTTCTGTTGATGTCTCCTCTTAAGAACAAGGGATGTTATGATGAGAGATCACATTAAGCCTTTATCTTAAATTTAGAAGTTTAAAAAAGTCTGGTGGATGGAACTCCATTCAAAATGTGGTACAGAGAGTAGCCTGGGTGGCTCAGCGGTTTAGCACCGCCTTCAGTCCAGGGTGTGATCCTGGAGACCCGGGATCGAGTCCTGCGCGTCGGGCTCCCTGCATGGAGCCTGTTTCTTACTCTGCCTGTGTCTCTGCCTGCCTCTCTCTCTCTCTCTCTCTCGCTCTCTCTCTCTCTGTCTCTCATGAATAAATAAATAAAATCTTAAAAAAAAAAAAAAAAAAAACAAAATGTGGTACAGAGGTGTGTCCAAGTTTGGTGGTGGTGTGCTAGTGGTGTGTATTGGCTTAAATAGATTAATTTGAATTTGCAAAGCAGATTAATGGAAAAAGGATTCTTTTTATGGAAAGATTTACTTTGATATTGCTGTAAATAGCAGTGCATCTCTTGATACACTGATATGCTTACTGCCCACATTTGTCCATATTTTTTACTGTAAAATATATGAAACATACAGAAAAGTCCTATAAAGATTAACAAACATCTGTATATCCATCACCTTTATTTTAAATTCTATAAATATGACTCGGTTTATAAAAAGTGAATTTTTATACAACTATTCAAATACAGCATATTCATACACTAGATTCTACTTTCTTTAAAAAATATATTTTTTTAAATTCATGGGGACATATTATTAAACTAAAATGTCAGCACCACTTGGAGGAAAATCAGCACCACAGTTATTACTTATTAAAGCCAGTTACAGCCAATGTAACAGCTAAAAAATTATGACTTGATTTCTTGAAAATATATCAAGTATTAATTTTTTAAAAATAGAATTGAAAACTACAAAATCATTTTACACATATTATATATCAATAATATTCCAATATCAAGCAAATATCTACCGAATTGATTATAATGTTAATTTTTTAGTGAACTGGGATACCTACAGAAGTATTTCTATTCTTGGAGCACCTGGGTGGCTCAGTGGTTGAGCATCCGCCTTTGGCTCACGGCGTGATCCTGTGATCCCAGGGTCCTGGGTTTGAGTCCCACATCATGTTCCCCATGGGGAACCTGCTTCTTCCTCTGCCTACGTCTCTGCCCTCTCTCTGTGTCTTGTGAATAAATAAATAAAATATTTTTTAAAAAATTCTAAAAACTAAGTATACGCCAAGTGCCACATGACAAGTGGTAAATAATGGTAATAAGCATGTACTGAAACATACCAATTTGAACTAAAAAAGAAAAATCTATAGTATTTATAACAAATTAATCACCAATATGCCTTACAATCAATTAGTAAATAATATGCATTATGTTCTATTGTTGATTGGTTCCCAAACCAGTTCATACATACAAACATTTTCTCAAAATGCTCACTAATTACAGGGTGAAAAATGTATACACATAGTAAAACAGAAATTTAATTTTAGATGTTTATCTCCAATATAAAGCATTACCCATCCAAATAGAGAAAATCCAAGGGAAAAAAAAGTAGGCATTTTTAAATATTACTATGGTACACCTAATTTTTTAAAAAACAAATAATAAATCAGTCTTTCTCCTATTATACAAGTTAGTAATTGCTTCCCATAGTGTTGACTTTTAAGACCATATAAGATATTAAAGTACCTTCTGATCATCAAATATTAATATCATTTGTCTTCTTGTTTTTGTTCACTCTTCTAAAATGAATAATCTATGCCCTTATTAGATTATCTAAAAAACTAGAACTCACTTATAATACCAAAAATAATTTAACAAGACATTTAAAATGTCTACGATTTGACTACCAGATGTTTTTTTTTTTAAGATTTTATTTATTTATCCATGAGAGACACAGAGAGAGAGAGAGGCAGAGACAAAGGCAGAGGGAGAAGCAGGCTCTATGCAGGGAGCCCAACATGGGATTGGATCCCGGGTCTCCAGGATCACGTCCTTCGCTGAAGGTGGCGCCAAATCGCTGAGCCACCTGGGCTGCCCGGGGCTACCCCTACCAGATGCTTTTAAAAAAACAACCTGTAGGGATCCCTGGGTGGCGCAGCGGTTTGGCGCCTGCCTTTGGCCCAGGGCGCGATCCTGGAGACCCGGGATCGAGTCCCACGTCGGGCTCCCAGTGCATGGAGCCTGCTTCCCCCTCAGCCTGTGTCTCTGCCTCTCTCTCTCTCTGTGTGTGTGACTGTCATAAATAAATAAATAAATAAAAATTAAAAAAAAAAAAAAAAAAACAACCTGTATACTACAGAACTCTCCAAGCTGGTAGAAGCCTGGCTTGTCCTGAGGATCCCAACAACTCCCCCAGGGCTCTTGCAATTCCCACCCTTCTCCTCAAGGAAGGTTTTCCGATGCTCTCTCTGCTCCCTTCAAAACTTCCAATTGCCCCTAATTCTACCAGCTTCCTCCCCAAAGGCTGTAAATCTGATCAAGTCATAAATATATCTTTAATCACCCTCCTTGAACCCTGAGAGCACGTACTGCTGAAAGCAATAGTCTCTACAGACCAACTAATCACCAAATCTAAGTTCTGCTTTTCATAAAAAACAGCCAGCATTTAATGACCGCAAATCAATAACCTCTTAGGTAGGGAGCCTATCAGACTTTAATCTCTTCTGATCTTCACCGTAGCCACATGGTGTAGGCACTTTGACTCTCTTTTTGTAAATGAGAACTACAGTCTAAGTTCAA
The DNA here is from genome assembly GCF_905146905.1 of Nyctereutes procyonoides. Classification (NCBI taxonomy): domain Eukaryota; kingdom Metazoa; phylum Chordata; class Mammalia; order Carnivora; family Canidae; genus Nyctereutes; species Nyctereutes procyonoides. The sequence goes on from NW_026575130.1 coordinate 4,323,600, forward strand.
GGCACAGAGTTAGGGGCAGAACCAGGACTGTCCAATACCTTTCATTTTAGTACTTAATTTTACTTCTTGAACTTCTTTCCTCCTTCAGCTACTAAAAAAGCTGTTCTCCCCCAATTTTCCTCCTGCTTTTCACTCTGTACTTCTCATTCCTTACTGCTCCCCTATTTCTCACATAACGTTTACATTTTAAGATTCCCCAGGCTTTTATCTCCCTCTTACTCTTTGTACCTACCCTGGAAGGCATATCGATTTCCTTTTTTTTTTTTTTCCAACCACCCATGTACTGAAAACTGCTAAATCAGTGCATCCATCCATCCATCTATCCGTCCATTTGTCCACCTACCTATTTAACCATCCGTTTATCTACCTTATTTATCCAGCCAAGACCTCTCTACTCGGAACTTCTGTGCAATGATCCACTGGACCAGCCTCTTCGATTGGATTTTCTGTAAGTACTTCACATTCTTTTCCAAAACGGAACTCTATCACCCCTGCTCCTCCAACCTGCCTCTCCTTTAAAGTTCCTATCCCATCCTGATAGGTCACCTACCATGTAATCACTCACCAGAGATTCTCCTACCTTATCATCCATGTGATCAAACCCTTTTCTTCACCTCACTGCTACCACACTACAGTGTAAGGTCCTCAACAAGATCACTCCAATACCTTCCAAACCACCAATCCTGTCTCATATTCCTCAGATCCATCCTCGTTGATGGCTGTGAGAGTTAACTTTTCATCGTATCACTCTTTTGTTTGGAACAAACTTGGGCAGAAAATGGTCCATATTCTTTATGATGGCAAACAGCCCCCCATGACCTTGCCTGTGCCTATAACACTGACTTTTATGTCACCTTCTCTACAAAGCCTCTCTAGTCTTCTGCTCACTTCCAAATGCCTGTTCAGGGCACTCTGCATATCTTTATCACAGCACTCATAGACTTTACAGCATTATATTGCACTTATTGAAACTAGTTTGTTTTCAATCTATCTAACCTCTTAAAGCCAGAGCCCTTCCAGGGTTTTCTGTGTCTGTATATCCCCAGAGCACAACAACACAATATGCTCTTAATAAATATTTGTTGAATAAAAGAATGAATGCTTGTAAAATGGTTTGGGTTAGAAAGATGTTGATTACTACTATTTTCTAAGGTTAAATTAAACTAATTTATTCAAACTAATTTGGTTACGTAGCTCCTTCATACATAGGTAGGCAAAATAATATTGAAATGATTGACTTAGCTTCAACTATGGTTATCAAGATTATCAAGTCATACTTCTTATTCCTGGCTTCCAGAATAAGAAAACCTAACAACATTACATATGGCTAGCTAGTTTCAATGGCAGAAGGTGGTACAGAAAATATCACTGTATACATATTCCTAAACAAAAGCAATCTGGTCTACTGTAAAAGTACTGTTTTTAAGGGCTACTTCGATTTCTCAGAAAAGCAAAGATTTTTCAGTAGACTTAACCGTCTGAAATTAAGACACCCTTCTAAAGATTTTATACACAAAATATTCTGTAAAACAATATTGTATTTAAACCATTTATGTACAGAGGCCATCCTACTAGGAACCTCAGCCATATAGCTTACAATTCAGCCCAGAAATAAAGCATGAGAACAGCAAGTACCTGTCACAAAGTCCACAGGCTTTATATTCGGTCAATAGCCCACATCATTTCACAGAAAAAAAAAAAAAAAAAAAAAGACAACAGATAATACAGCAGCAGGACACGCTCACAGCCTGACAGTAGTAGAAAGTGATAGCTGATAACAGAGAGAACCCAGAAAAACCATAAAAGGAAGAATAGTACTTCTGTCTCCAATCTAGTATTTCAACAGGGCAAACTGAGACCATTTACTATAAACAAAAACAGCTCTATACACCTCAACGATTAGCACCATTCAATTCTTTATGAATTCATGCTCATGAAGACAAGCCAACAAAAAAATTAACTTAAATCCAGGGGAGCAAGTAGGAGTGTAAGATTTAGAAATTATTTGCTTTTATAGCTGCATTTTTAAGTTTCAGTAATTGATCATGTGAGGACACAGCCATGGAGAAGATGCACTTATGCAAATAAGCAACGGCCCAGATGGCATCAATATCCATAAACAGAGTATTATTATATATTATAAAAACAATCAAAAGTTCATAGTCTCTTGATATATCTGAAAATCTAGTGTAAATTAAGTAGCGTCAATTCAATATTTTTTTTTTAAGATTTGATTTATTTATTCATGAGAGACATGGAGAGAGAAAGTGAAGCAGAGACACAGGCAGAGGGAGAAGCAGGCTCCATGCAGGGAGCCGATGCAGGACTCGATCCAGGTACTCCCAGGACTTTGGGATCACACCCCCAGCCAAAGGCAGACAGACACTCAATGCTCAAAGCCACCCAGGTGTCCCAGCATCAACTCAATATCATTTGACAAATAAATATATAACTTTGAAAAGGAGTCTGAAAATTGGGCATGTGGTTATTTTTTCAGTATTTTTTCCTTTATCATCAATATTTAAGTGGTAATAAAGCTGACAAGGTATTATGAAATGTTTTAAGTAACTTAAATCAAATGTTGTCAAACTCTTTACACATGAAAAAATAGATTTTGTAAGAAATAAATTTTGTGGGGATCCCTGGGTGGCGCAGCGGTTTGGCGCCTGCTTTTGGCCCAGGGCGCGATCCTGGAGATCCGGGATCGAGTCCCACATCGGGCTCCCGGTGCATGGAGCCTGCTTCTCCCTCTGCCTGTGTCTCTGCCTCTCTCTCTCTCTGTGACTATCATAAATAAATAAAAAAATCAAAAAAAAAAAAAAGATACTCTTGAGTGTAAAACTAAAAAGGTCAAAATATTAAAAAAAAAAAAAGAAATAAATTTTGTCGTAAATATCTTTATTTAATCCACTGGTTTAATTTCCTAATGAGTGCACCAAGTTGTTTTGTTGGTGGTGGTGGTGTTTGTTTTTTTTTTTTTTGCACCAAGTATTACTACAAGAAGCATAAAGCTCTGAAAATCATATATTTAAAGAGTTTGGATCTCTACATTTGCATTCCTCAGAAAAAGTCAGAAGCATTGTTTCTACTCAGTTATGCCCAGCTACAAAAACACTATTAAGCTTTCACCAAATGTCCAGGCATTGTACTTCACTGTAGTTTTTAAACAATCCTATGGCACTAAATCACACAACACTCACTGGATGTCACCTTTATCTTGTGGTGGCAGGCAAATCAAACAATACTAGAGTATTTCCCTCTGGAATGATCTAGAAGTGTTGCTGAATAGTTAGGTTCCTAAAGCCAAACCTCAAACTAACTACCAGAAGATAGTCTTTACATTAGAAAACTAAATCCACTGTTTCCTCTTTGGGATTGGGGGGGAAAAAAATGCTGATTTATGACTTAACTCGGTTAACAAATTCTGGATTCCCTTATCATATAACACTGACTCTTCAATTAATTCAGAAACCTCCAGAGAATAAAGTATGATCAACCCTAATAGGATTAGAATACCAATTAAACAGGACCTTCTATCCTTTCTTCAAATGGCAATCTTTTTTTTTTTTTTTTTTTGACCCTCTAAGGATATATAAGCACGGCAATTCTGAGTGGAGACCTTTTTTCGAACACGAAATTACAGAAAAAGAAACCCCAGCACTCCTGGCAAATAGCCAACCAGCCACACCTCCGGGCTATTAATCTTGAAAAACTCCAAACACAAGGGGACAGCCTTAAAGGGACTGTTTTTAAAGTCGTGCTTCTGTTTGTTCGTGTGATCTTTCCTGGGTGCAACCCACCTGAGATAAAAGGCTACGTCTGAGGAACGCTGACGCCGAGTGCAGGTGACTTGGGGTCACTCCCGCCCGCCGCCCGCCGCCCGCCCGAGCGCCCGTGCCACACGCTCCAGCCTTCCAAGGAGTTAGTCTTTGGGGCTCTCAGAAGTCCCCCCACCTCGCCCTCCCCAGGGCCCCGAGGTGCCTGAAGGGGACGGGAACCGGCGGTGACCCGAACCTACAGGTGCGGGGGCGGCTCTTGCCCCGCGGAAGCGCTCGCCGAGGGCGCCTTCACCGCGCTCCCCCTCAGCCACCGGGAGTTCAACCGCCGAGTTTCCCCGCACGCAGGGGCGCGCCCCTCGCCGCCTCCGCCCGTCCCGCCGCGTCGCCCCGCTCAGGCTCGCGCCCTCGGGAGCGGCTCGCCGCCTGCACCCCCGCATCACGCAGCCCCGGCCCCCTCGCCGCTCCTCCAGCCCGGGGAAGGCGCCCTACTTCCCGCAGGCTGCTCTGAGGCCAGGGCACGCCGCGGGGCTCTCGCAACCGCGTGGGGAGCGGCGCGCGACCCTGCCGCCCCCGCGCATCCCGGGGAGGGGCGCACCGGCAGGCGGGCTGCAAGAGGCTCAAAGGTCCCGACCGGGGCAGCGTGCGAGCGTGCAGGTGCGGGGGCGCGCAGCCCCCGAGACTCCCCACCCCCCCCCCACGCGCTCGGCTCCCCTCTAGGGAGCGGACGAAGCGGGAGGCAGTCCGGAGAGGCCCGAAACTTCCTGGTCCCCCAGGCCCGCCCGCAGCGGGCTCCCGCCGCGGGGCTCCCGGACGCCCGTCCCTCCAGGGTCAAGTGCAAGGTCCTCGGCCAGACCCGCGCCAGGGGATCCCCTCCCGGCTCGAGTTCGGCGCGCACCTGCTCAAGAAGACCCTCCAACGGGTGCCATATGGAAGAGGAGAGACGAGCACCGGAGCGACCCCGGGCGGCCGGGAAAGCTCTCTCCCGCTCCCCACCCCCACGCCCCACTCCCTACCTCGCTCAGCCCAACCCCCTCGGCCCTTTCCATCCCAGCCCCCCAGCCCCGGGATCGCAGCCCGGCGCGCAGCGCTCACCTCCCGGAGCCGACAACGCCCATCTCCTCCCCCCGGCCCGCCCCCCGTCCTCCCGCGGCCACCGCGCGGTCCCTCCACTCACCTCGGCTCTCGGCTGCTGCGCGTGAGTTTGAGTGTGTCTCCGCCGCGTAACCGTATCCGGGGACAGAGGGGACCCGTGTTTGTGCGCCGGATCAGGTGTCGCCGCCTTCGGTGGTTCGGGGGCGTGATGGAGGCTGTGGAGTTAGTGTGTTAGCTTAGGACGGACTCACGGGCTCGCAATGATGGCAAAGCTTTAACGGTGCCCTCCCTCGGGCCCGCGGCGCGCCTGCTCCTCCGCTGCTCCCCCGCTGCTCCCCGCGGGTGGCGCCCCCCCCCCCAGCCGCGCCCCGCCCCGCCCCGCGCTCGGCCAGAAGAGCTGGAGCGCGCCCCTCTCCTCCCGCGCCCGGCTCGGCGGGGCACGACGCGGGCGCCACGCGCTCAGCCTCGCATCACACGCCAGGGTCTGCGGACGCCTGCTGCCGCCGCCCCGGCCGGGACATGGGTGCGGACGCGCCTTCGTGCGACGCGCTCGCGGGCTGGGCGGGCGGCAGGTCCTGGCACCGGGATGCTCGCCCGGGCTGGGGCGCTGGGGAGCCCGGGGCCCGCGCGCGCTCGAGCTGGGAACCCTGGGACTGGCACGTGGCCCCGCCCCCGCTCCCCCCGCTCCCCCCGCTCCCCCCGCTCGGCGTGCCCGGTGCCCTTTCTGCCACCCCGCTCTGGTCCCCGTGCCCGCCTTTTTTTCTTTTTCGCTCTCACCACGCTGTTGCAGTACGAATCAACGTGGCGTTAGCGCGCCTTCGCTCACCTTCCCCGCGCCCCAGTCTGCGGCGCTCCTCTAGAGCCGTTAAAAAGTTGGACTTGGGCAAAAGGAGGCAGAGGAGACACGCGGAGGAATGAGGAGGGAGGGTCAGGGTCAGGTGATGAAGCACCTGCCTCCTGAATCCGAAAGCCCCCACCCCCACCCCACCCCCCGAAAACAAAAAAAAAAAAAAAACCGAGTTTGGAGATCGCGGAAAAAGTGATTCGGGTTGCTGGGCTCAGGAACATCCCTCCTCGCAGGCTTCTGCTGAAAGGGCCGTTTATGCCTTGCGTGGCGGGGGCCGTGGCGACCTCTCCCAGCCGCAGATCCTGGCCAGCTTGGCGTTCCGGCCGGGAAGCGACTTGGCGCAGCCAGGCCTGCTGGAGCAGCCTTCTTGGGGCGCCTCAGACCCCAGAGCCCAGCGCCCGTACGCGTCGGGGGGTGGATTGTGAGCTCCCTGGGAACCAGGAAAACCGAATAGCGTTGTTGGATTTTTCTCTAAGCCCGATTGGCATTGTATTCCACAAGTACCTATAGGACGTGAGCGGGATGGTTTACGTTGGGACTTTCAGAAAAGCAGAAATGATGTGGGGCGTACATTCTAGAAGCTAAAATGCCTCCACCGCTCACAAACATACGTTTAAATAGTGGAAATAAAAAAAAAAAATTGACAAAAAAAGCCAAGTCAGGCCATTCTTTCCTTGCCCCCAACCGATTTTCAGAAATAGGTTGGGACACTGCGCTTAGATAAGAAGCCAGAAATTATGTTTTATTGTGTGTCTTATTACTTAGTGATAAATGGGAAAAATACACTAATATACACCATTGTCCTCATTGTGTTAATGCTCCTATATTTAGTAAATCCAGGATCTCAAGTCCATGTGCTATAAAGAATGTTCATTGATGGAAAGACTTACAAATGCTGAGTTCAAAAGAATGCGCTTGCCTTCTTTGCAGATCAGAAATTTCATGAGAAGTATGTTCTCAGTCTGTACCTGTCATAAGATCAACATTGCATATATTTACTTTTTATTTACCTTGCATTAGAAAAAAAGAAACTAAGCATTAAACAACCGATAATGATCTGACGTAAGAGAACTTAAGCATTAATTTAAAAACTCTTTATCTCTCAAGAATGGAGCTTCAAGGGGTTGTTCAAGCAATTGCAAGCCATTGTTTTTTTGTTGTTGTTTTGTGTTTTTTTTTTAATTTTATTTATTTATTCATGAGAGACACAGGGAGAGAGAGAGGAGCGAGGCAGAGACACAGGCAGAGGGAGAAGCGGGCTCCATGCAGGGAGTCCGACACGGGACTCGATCCCCCCGTCTCCAGGATCACGACCCGGGCCGAAGGAGGTGCTAAACCCCTGAGCCAACCGGGCTGCCCCATTGTTTAATAATACATGTGTAAGCTCTTGGTTAAGAAAAAAAAAAAAAATCATTAGAAATTAACAGAAACTAACTTTTATTTTATGAAAAGCCTTTCTAAAATTTGTGTCACATTCCTTTGCTTAATAAAACATGAAAACTGACATGAGATTTTTGTCAGACTTTTGGAAAGAAAATGCATTACTCTATTGTGTGTAGATATGTCCCTGTGTATTGTTTGCATGGTCTCTCTGGTGCCTTCCATAGTCTTTAATGATTATTGAATTTCTCACCCGTCTGCACTCAAAGGACAGTGCATAACTTAAAATAGGTTAAGTCAGCCATTGTATAAATAGTTAAATTGCATTTTTGGAGCTTGTAGTTATAAAAGAAATTGGTAAGATTCTCTTTTTTAAAAAAATCTACCAGCACTTAGCACTTAATATTATTGGTGGAATGACTCGATAAAGTAAATAATGAAAGCATTTGCATATTTTCCATATTTAAGTCATCCTTCCAAGCCCTCATTCAGATTCACACAAAGTTCTCCCTATCATCTTTTGTGTATGAAATGCTGAATTGGACAGCATCAAATTGGACAGCATATCTGTAATAAGGAACTTCTAGCCAATGTGAAATATGTAGTAAATTCCTCATTATTTCTTATAGAGCATGTGTATCAGTATATTCAATGGTTAATTTTTTTTAAATGCTTGTTAATGAATTTTCTGCCAGTTGGACCTATCTGATTTTTTTTTTAAATAAACAATAACCTATGAGAGATACTAGCTTAGCCTGGTGATTATTAACCCTGAACTCTGGAACCAGATTTTCCTAGAATTGAATTTCAATTGATTATAATTGGCACAGTTTTGTATTAGTTGACCTTGTAATGTAGACCATATAATGTATAGTACAGCAGAATGAATTAAGATTTAATCATGGGAAGAAATATGAGTGGCTATATATCCCAACACCCCTTCGCCTACATTCCCAAATATTCTAATATATTGCAACATCACTAACTTCACAAATAAGGCCTTTGAGTTTGCTAAGACTCCTTGAAATATGATTGTGTATTTTGGAGCTGTGTAGTATATAAAGGCTTGTTAGGTCTCATTTGATGCTACCTTCCATGGTAATAATAATGATTATTATGACTGATACTTGAGTTTTCAAAGTGTATTCCGGGCACAGTGCTAAATTGATAACAGTGATCTCATTTAATCCTCAAAAACTCCAGGGATGCCTGGGTGGCTCAGCAGTTGGTCTCTGCCTTCAGCCCAGGGCATGATCCTGGAAACCGGGGGTCGAGTTCCACATTGGGCTCCCTGTATGGAGCCTGCTCCTCTCTCTGCCTATGTCTCTTGCCCCTCTCTGTGTGTCTCATGAATAAATACATAAAAAATCTCTTTAAAAAATTCCTCAAGAAATCTGGAGGTGGGTACGATTATTTTCCTTTCCGAGGGTAAAGTAGCAGAGAATTAGAGACTAAAACTTATTCAAGATCACAACTGGAAAGTAGCAAAAGTCTATTTGAGTCAAAGAGGATGCCCTGAACTACTAGGACTATTCAGAACAGATCTCATAGTGCAGTATAAATCTTGGTCAGAGAAAAAGTTGAAGTACATAAATGCAACCTAACCATTAGGAGAACCCTCAAAATTCAAGAAGCACATAACAAATCCTCCTTGCTGTGCCTTGCTGTGTCTCCTCTTTTACTTCAGAACGACTGCTCAATAAGCAAGTCATAATACAAAGACGCTTCATGAAAAGAGGGCCATAATCATCTATGTATCAGATTTTAAATCTTTGCCATGAATTTAATTCCTGTTTCCTGTGGACTCTGATTTGCATTTTTTATAAGAACACTAAATCTGAGAGCAAACAGAATGATGATCATGCACAAAGTCTGTAAGATAAAAACAGGCACACCATCTTCAGCTTTTCCTTTTTGTTCCTTCCTTTTTCCTTTTTCTTCATCTTTTATTACCTTCCAAACAGCGTGCTTTTAGTTTCAATTATAATTGAAAACATAAACTAGATTTTTGTGCCATACTCTATATTTTATATGTGCAAATTATTTCATTTTTTCATGATTTTTAATATGTGCAGTCATTTTTTTCATTTTTCTCATAATTCTATGTTATTACATATTATAGACAATGTTAGAAACTGTTAATTTAGATCAAATTGTAACAGAGAAAAAGGATCAGAGGAACAAAGAGGGATTTCTGAAACTGTGGAAAGGATGGAGATGGCTAGATCACCTGACAAGTTCCAGATTCTCATCAAAGGATTTTTTGTAATTGTCTAAAAGAATATCTCATATAAAAGGCAAGCCAGAAAAGCTTATACTTTTAATAATTTTGATTATGTGGCAGTAGATATCATTAGCTTATTCTATATATCTCGGTAAAGCAATATTTATTTTCATGCTCAGAAAATGTCCTCAAACTTTTTGCTCTCGGTGCACCTGGGTGGCTCAGTGGTTGACTGTCTGCCTCTGGCTCAGGTTGTTATCCTGGGGTCCTGAGATGAAATCCCACATGACGCTCCCTAGAGAGAGCCTACTTCTCCCTCTGTCTGTGTCTCTGCCTCTCTCTGTGTGCCTCTCATGAACGAATAAATAAAATCTTAAAAAAAGAAGAAAAAAAAAAAAAACGTTTTTGCTCTCTACTCTAGCACCCTATATGTTAAATCTTCTAAAATAATTTCCAAAACTTCATGATGAACCTTCATGAACGATTAAATAAAATCTTGAAAAAGGAAAAAAAAATGTTTTTTGCTCTCTACTCTAGCACCCTATATGTTAAATCTTCTAAAATAATTTCTAAAACTTCATGATGTTCAGAGGTAGTTGTAGAAAACTTATGGAAATAGCAAATCTTATGGCCTTTGGCCTTTCGGAACTGGAAAGTTTGCCATACTGGATTCTTATACTGCCCTATGTTGAGTCTCAGTGATAGCAGCCAAGATTTTAAAGGAGAGGAAGATGGTCCTACGTGCTATCAAACATAAGGCTGTGTCCATGACCACTTCCTTTGCCACCCGTTTTGCAGGTGTTACTTATTGTGGCCTTTCTATATTTAGCCTGTAATATTTTTATAATATATTGCAATTACAGCACCGTAATTATTTTGACCTAAATACATTGCAAGCTCCAGGTAATACCAACCATTTTAATATAACAGCACTAAGTGAATATGGTCATGTGGTTCACCATATCTGCTTTATGCTTTTATAGGTGCTAATCTTCATATCTTTTTATTATCACTCTTCTATTGCAATTCTCAGGTCCATTGAACATAATTCTAAAAGATGAAAACTTTCTGACCTATATTATTACATCACCCTGGTACCATGGTCCATGTGCTTCCCAAAGTAAACATGAATTATCTTGCGTAGTCGCCTTGCATTTATTGGGAAGGTTAAAGAAGATATCCAGAATCCATGATTTTTTTTTTTTTTAGAATTATACCCTCCGCCATTTAACATAAAGAACTAATTGTACTGTTTTCAAAAAAGAAATAAGGGACTTGCCTTGGCAGATTGGTATAAGCAATTATGTGTGACTCATTTCATGTGGTTATCTTGGGACTGTAGTGCTTCAAAAGTCACTTTCTCAGTTATATTTACCAATTCCCTCTTCCTTCATACCATCAATAATCTTCTACCAGACCTTCCTAAAACTATTTGGTTAAATTCATCCCTACCATTAAAACATACCTAGAGCTTCAGATATCTGTTTTAACCCTAATTGAGTAGAAATTTTTACAAGATATGGATAGAATAAAATGGTTTTCTAAGTTTATGCTTTTACATGACCTCTGTTTCAAACAAGATGACTGATAAACTACAGAAGGAAAAAACACACCAATTAGACATAGAGGAATTAAGAAACAAGGCAAATATCCTCCTGAACTAGAAATAGAACAGAAATGCAAAGCAGGGAGCCAAGCTGGGGCCAAGGGTTGTGACTTCTGGTACCAGACACAGATAATGGTCTTGGGACTAAAGGTCAATGATGCAGACAGACCCCAGGGTAACCTCCGAATCATGTTAAATGTGGCTAACAGTATAGGTACAGAACTGTATAGTTAGTTGTGCATTTGTGATTTTATCACTCTTGTTTGTTTGTTGATTCTACCTCCTGGCATCATGCTTCCTATAATTCCTGCCCTTTAAACTTTGTCTCACTTCTAGCCAAAGAATATGGCAAAAATAAAGAGATTTTTTTGTTGTTGTTGTTAAGGCTCCATATCTGGTGATGAGTTAATCAAAAGGGAGATTATCCTGGGTAGGTATGACTTTAAAGGTATCAGATGAAATCCCTTAACACAGAAACTGCCCCTCCCCCACCCAAGGGGAAAGACTCTCCTTGTGGGCTTGACAAAATAAGCAGCCATGTTGGGGAAGTCTTCATGGCAAACAACTATGGGCAGTTTCAAACCAAAAGCCCTCAAAAAGTTGAGGTCCTCAGTCATATAGCTGCAGAGAAATGAATTCTTCCAACAACTGAATGAGTTTTAGAGTATATTCTTGCCCAGTCAGAAGGCAGCCTAGCTAACACCTTGATTGTAGCCTTGAGAAACCTCTGGCCTCAGAACCTAACCAACTCATGCTCAGATTCCTTACCCACAAAACACTGAGATAATAAATGTGTTGTTTTAACCTACTGAGTTGTGGTAATGTGTTATACAGCAATAGGTAACTAATTTGGTACTCTGTACAGGAAGAGGATAAAGCCAGGTTCACTTCTTGAAACCACAGGCTGGGCCAAAACTCCCACACATGTGAACAGAATCTGAATAAAAAGATTGGAAACCTGACTATCTAGAAAAAAGTAGCTATACAGATATTTGAAAACTCATAACTAGGAATTAAATCAAGTTGCCAGCTAACCCTTTCATATCCCCAATATCTGCCAGTAGCCCTTTCATATCCCCAATATCTACCTACCCACTGCAGGAGCTTTAAAATGCTGTTATTAGACTTCGTTCTGGATTGGTAGTGCAGGAGTGCCAGGTGAAGGCAGTTATAGACACTGAACCTGATTAGGCAGGAGAGGCAGACCAACAGAAAAAAAATCTCTCCAGGTAAAATAAAGTGTATACTAAAATGCAAAGACACATGAAGGACCCTAATGTTAAGAAAAGGAAACAAAAACCATAAGCCTGAATTCTTTGTAAATAAAATTAATCTTATGGAATTATTTGACAAAGACTTTAAAATAACACTTAACGAAGGAATAAATCTATTAAAGTCAAAATAAAAAAATTCCTTTGAATTAGTAAAGCAAAAACCTATCTCAAGAAAAGTTTAAACATGAAGAAAATGGAAGTCTTAAAAATTCATTCTATGGAATAAATCCTACATATTTGTGAAGAGAAATTAGTAAATCTGAGAAATTACCTCGGGATGGAGGAGAGAAGTATGCACACACACAGGCAAGTTAAGAGACTTGGAAAATATATTAATTCAATGATACATGTAATGAGTTTCAGAAGAGAAGAAAGGAAGGAATATCAAAAGAAATAAGAATCAATAACTAAGAAATTTCCAGAATTGAAGAAAAACTAGATCCTCAAATCTTAATCCTTAACTCATGTCAGGTTATCAGTAGACAGAGCAAATAGCACCTACCAGAAGAGACAATGTAATCAATGACTGAACCATGAGGAGATTTTGTAAAATTTTAAATTCTCAGGTCCCACCCTAGATCTACCAAATTAGAAACAAATACAAAAATATCTATTTTAGGAAATCCCCAGTCTTCCTCCCCTAAACTCATAATTCCAGTCGAATTATGAAGAAAACATCAGCTAACCTCCAGTAGAGGACATTCTACAAAATGCCTGGCCAGTATTTCTCAAAACTATGAAAGTCATGAAAGATAAAGTCTAAAAATCTATGACAGCAGAGGAGCCTAAGGAGACAGAATGACCAAATGTGATATATCCTGGATGGGGTTCTGGAACAGAAAAAAAATATTTGATAAAAAGTCAGAAACCCGAAAAAAGTATGGACTGTAGTTAATAATTGTGTATCAGTATTGGTTCATTAATTATTAACAAATGCACCATATTAATATGATATGTTAATAAGGGGAAGTGGATGTGGGGCCTCTCTGTACTATATTATCAAGGTTTCTATAAATCTAAAACTATTGAAAAAATTTTAATTATTAAAAATAAAAGTTCCCGATTTTATTTTCATCATCAGCCAGATTTCAGAATTATTTGTTTCACTCCCTCATGTTATAGATGAGAAAACTGAGGCACTTTGATTATAAGCATTTGTGTAGTTGTGGTAATTTTTAGAGATAATAGAAAGAATTTATTAAATTATGATTGTTGTAAATTGTAAATACACATTTCTTTCAAGTATCTTAGAATTAGGGGTACCTGGGTGGCTCACTCTGTTGAGCTTGAGCGTCACACTCTTGGTTTCAGATTGGGTCTTGAACTCAGGGTTCTGGGATGGAGCCCCCCTGGTCAGCTGCACACTCAGGGCCAAGTCCACTTGGGATTCTCTCTCTCTCTCCCTCCCTGTCTGCTTCTCCCCTGCTCGGTTTGTAGGCATTCTCTCTCTCTCTCATAAACTAATAAATACATACACAAATACATAAATTCTAAAAATTTTAGAATTAACTGATTTGGATTCTGTACTTAGAACAATAGCAAAATAATAATTGTAGCTTAATTACAACAAATGTTTATTTTTAAGACATGGTAATGAGAAATGGAGTGGATTGAAATGGTAATGAGAAATGGAGTGGATTGCAAAGTCAGCCTGCATAAATATTAGATAGTATAAAAATTTGGGACACCTGGGTGACTCAGCAGTTAAGTGTCTGCCTTTGGCTCAGGGCGTAATCCTGGAGTCAACAGGATTGAGTCCCACCTCGGGCTCCCTGCAGGGAGCCTGCTTCTCCCTCTGGCTGTGTCTCTGCTTCTCTCTCTCTCTCTCTCTCTCTCTCTCTCATGAATAAATAAATAAAATCTTTAAAAATATATATAGTATTAAAATTTATTGCTGAAATATTTTTTCTGCACCGTGTCAGCACTCAGTGTATTTAAAGGTAACGAGAGGTTTGCATTCCTCAAAGAGTAGGACATTCTTTCTTGCCTCCTTTCTCTTTAATGCTCACCCCTCAAGGATTTCCTTAAAACATTCTACCTTTCTTCACGTCCACTTCCTGGTAGTTTCATAGAAGAAAATCCCCTCCACACAAAACAATTACAATCTCCCTCAGCATGTGTAATCAGCATAGTGTGTGGTCAGAGCTGACTTTGCTATTTGCTTGGTCAGCTAAAAGTCTCCTTCTATATGAATGGCCTCACTGAAGCAACCTTGGAAGCCACTTCCTAGGTGTGTGTGAACTGACATATATCACACAACTTATGAATGCCTCATTTCTCAACTTGCAAAGTGTCAATAAAACAACTACTTTCCAGAGTTGTAAAGACTAAATGAGGTAATATGTGAGAGAACTTCCTAGAGTTTCTGATACTTTATAAGTCCCCAAATGACATCTTTGGGAATACTTTACACTTTCTAAGGAAGCCCTAGCTATAGACTACATGAGGGGAAAATGTATTCACTTCTCATTTATCTTCAGCAGTCAAATCAGTTTCTCCTAGACTGGCTAAGCCTTAACGCAGTGACCATGGATGTAGCCAACTCTGAGGCTAGTACTGGCCTTGTAAGTTGTTGCTCCTGAAGTTCTAACAGTTACCTTTCCTCAATACGTTAAGCATGGTGGGAGTGAATAGAGTTCAACAACTGCTTTTCCTTACAACTCAATTTGACTACCATTTCTGGGAAACGACTTCCTTGTATACACTAATGCAGACTCTGGTATCAAAGTAGAATGAAAGAATAATATGATGCTGCAGAACTTCAGTTAGCTAGTATGTAGCATCATTACCTCACTGTGTTAATGTCAGGTTCTGGAAATTCTCAATAAGCTGGCCTTCTGAAACATTCAGAGCCATTCCCTATATTTCCCTACAATGGTATTTTCAAAAGATGCATGTTTCAAGATAAGGCATTTTTCAAACTGCTGATTGTCAATTAAACATGTATCATCAAACTTCCACACCGTGTTATGGAATATCAAATTGGTTCATAAGCTTAGAAATCCATACATACTGAATTTTTGTGACATGTTGAGAGAGAAATCTTGGTGAGGAGGCCCCTAAAGTTTTCACAAGCATAGCAGTTACAAAATATTTAGCTACATTCATTCATTTCTTATAAAGATCTATTGAATATATTCTCTTTTAATACAAAAATTATAAAATATTTGTCTTTGCCCTCTAGTTCATAGCTTACTGAGGCAATTGAGAAGAGAAGTAGGGATAGACAGAGGACCAAATCATTGCTATAGAGGAAGAAAAAACGAGTAGAACTAACAGAGTAATGGGGGAACAGAGTCTGAAAAACATCTGAGAAGACTCTTGAGAAAATGACATTTGAGCAGAATTGTATAGCCAGTTTATTTTCAAGCTAATCACAGCTATCATTAGAATTTAATCTCCATGAGAAGAGAGACTGGCTTTTTACACAG
Organism: Nyctereutes procyonoides; assembly: GCF_905146905.1. Lineage (NCBI taxonomy): Eukaryota > Metazoa > Chordata > Mammalia > Carnivora > Canidae > Nyctereutes > Nyctereutes procyonoides. The sequence goes on from NW_026575130.1 coordinate 4,339,233, forward strand.
TTATATCTTCAGGGTCTAGAACACTACCTGGTTCAAGGTATACTAAATATCTTATGTTAAATGAATAAATGAATGGCTGCTTAGCATCAGAAGCCCCTGAGTGAACATATTTGCTCCCTAGACAGCTGAACCATATCTAATATCTGTGACAACTCCTGACACCATTGGTTTTCACATAATTTCAAATACAGCTAGAGTCAAGCCAATTAAATATGTGACCTCAGTCTTGGATTTCAAATTTCCAGGGAGAGCAAGAAGAACTTTAGGAAATAGAAAGGATCTGATAATAAGAACAAATAACTTCGAAAAAATAGTCTGAAGTTAAGAAAGAGGAAAATAGGCCTTCGTCCACTAAAATTCACTCGTAAACATGCATTTACATGGTCTGCTGGGGCTGAACCAAAATTCAACAAAAGATATATGATATGATAAAAACTCACATAAAACAACTTCTCGGATCAGTTGAACAGAAACAGAATGAAGAAAAGAGGAAATTGATTGCAGATGTTCAGTTATCCCCTTTGAGATACAGCCTAAACTGACTACATCCATTGTAAAATCATCACTCCAGCAAAACCAAACAGTCTCCAAGCAATGGACATGTGCTGTGTAGGAGAAATTATATTATAAATATAGAGAGTTATGGAACATACTCTTCCCCATTTCCATTTTTTAAAAAATCCTAACCATCATGAAATTTAAACTCCATTGTAAAGCATTCCTGAAACCATCTCTCCTTCTTTCATGTACCAATAACTTTTCAGTCAGATTATTACCTTGACAATATGGTCTATAATTATTTATATACATGTCAAATTCCTATTAGAATGTGAGTTCCTTGCGCACATAAACTATATCTTTTCATTCTTTTTTTAAAAGATTTTATTTATTTATTCATGAGAGACACAGAGAGAGAGACAGAGACATAGGCAGAGGGAGAAGCAGGCTCCCCAGGAGGAGCCTGATGTGGGTCTCAATCCTGGATCTCAGGATCACACCCTGAGCCAAAGGCAGATGCTCAACCACTGAGACACCCAGGCATCCCTCTTTTCATTCTTATATCTGACCCCATACCTTCTAACTTCTCCTTACATACAAATAAACACAAACCTTTGCTGAGTGCTGAAAGAAGACTATAACCTGCTATATTACAGCTGGCCCTTAAACAAGGCAGAGATTAGGAGCACCAATACCCCAATTATGAATAGCCTGCTGTGGAATGGAAGCCTTACCAATAACACAAACAATCAATTAACACACATGTATTATATACTATATTCTTACAATATACAGGGTAATCTAGAGAAAAAATATTAAGAAAATCATAAGAGAAAATACATTTAAAGTACTATACTATGCTTATGGAAAAGATCCTCATAAGCAGACCTGACCTATGCAGTTCAAACCTATGTTGTTCCAGGGTCAATGGTACTTGAAATTTTCTAATATAAAGAGAAGCCCAGAGAACAGTACTAATACAGGATTTATGGATGGCAATGCAAGATATAAAAAGCAACTATGGAAAATAAATAGAAGATGAATCAGGAAGTTGTGACATAAAAAGCATAATATTAAGAATGCTTACTGATACTCATTGACATATATTTTATTAAAATTAAGGAATATATGTAAGATATTTTCTGTTTCTGAAAGCTCTAGAATCAATAGCATTTACGTGTAATCAAAATGCCTTTTAATGATCATCCAAGAGCTGCTCTTTAACCCTTGTATCAGTTAAAATGCTTTCATCTAGAAACTGCATTACCCATCCAGAATGGCCTAAACAATACGATCTTCATCTCATAATGAGAAGCCTAGAGGTTGGTGGTCCCAGTTTGGTGCAGTGACTCAATGGTGCCATTAGGATTTGGGCTCTTTCGATCTTTCTGGTTTCCTGATTACAATATGGATGCCATAGCTATACATCCAAGCAAGAAGCTGACACAAACAAAGGCTTTCTTCTTGAGTATTCCTCTTTTATAAGGAATATCTTTCTTAGAAGACATTTCTCAGCAGATTTCCCTTACTTTTAATTGGCCAAGACCAATTACTGACAAAAAGGAGAGATGTTGCTATCACATGCTTATATGAGTTAAAAATCACCCAGTAGAACTAGTGCATCATTGCTTTAGCAAAATGAGGATTGTGGTTACAAAGACTGAAGATCAATAATGCTTGGAAAGGAAACCACTAGTATCTGTAACAACACACAAGATAGTCTCTATAATCTTTGTGTCATACCAGAAATCTGCTAGCCTTGGTTTTTATTAATTTACTTTATTAATTAATAGCAAATACTTGAAAATTCTTTATTATGTTAGTATTTAGTTTCAAATGATCTTTTCAAAACTTGGGTGAGATGGCAGTAAGAGCTATGTTAATTTACAGGATCTGTAAATAACTGTAAATAGCAGAGAGAATCATTATATTGTAATTTACAACACCTAATCAAGTACATAATTTAAAAAGGATCACTTTAACAAAAATATCAGAACTAAGACATAAAAATGAATTTCTTACAAACTACTTTGCTTGGAAAACTGTGTACATTTCTAAAGTAGCCACTGGCCAAAAAAAGATAGAACTAATCTTGCAGACTTGCTATTAGGTCCGGTGACACAATTCTTAGGAGTATTTTCAATTATGAGAAATCTTTGTCTTTTGGGAATAAATTTGTTTGTTGGAAATAAATGCCATTCTGAGCCAAGCCTGGTAAATTGAATCAAGTCAAGATGGGTAGAGCCATGTCTTGGTCAAAAAGTAATATGACTAAGAAACATCTGATATGTTTAATGTGGCCTGTTAACATGCTCTGAAAACAATTCCAAATGGGAAATTCCTAACTTTGAGAAATGGGAAGATTTGAAGTGCATCCAAAAACATAATAAAAGGACATTTTTTTAGGTAGTTACTTTTGAAAATATTTTTAAAATCTGTGTATATATAGTAATCTTGAAATCAAACCAATTTTAGTAATAATTAACTTCAAACATATGGTTCAATATAAAATGTATATTCTTGAAAATATATCTTAGAAGTAAGATTCTCAATTACTAAAGACATTATTTTATGTGCTTAGGACATGGTTGGCATGACTCCTATTGGATCACTGAGTGATTCAATCTCAAATAATAAATTGAAGAATATTTGTTTGGAAATGGCAGTTTTTTAATTATAATTTTATGATTATTATCTAGTCGTAAATGTAGATTCCTATTAACATGGAGAATTTAGAAACAACTTATAGACAAGTAGCCTACTTAAGTATATCATAGTAGAACCTTTCTTTTAAGATTTTATTTATTTATTCATAAGAGACACGGAGAGAGAGAGAGAGGCAGAGACAAAGGCAGAGGGAGAAGCAGGCTCCATGCAGGAACCCAAATGTGTGACTCAATCCCAGGACTCCAGGATCATGCCCTGAGCCAAAGGCAAACCCTCAACCGCTGAGCCACCCAGGTGTCCAGAACCTTTATTTTCTACTCTGCCTACTACTGTCATAGGCAAAGATGTATTCCTGTGAGAGAAGCTTCTTAATATAGAACAATTGCCCAGACTTTTAGAAATAATACAGTTTACATAGATGCAGGATCGCAAATCTGACCGTGGATTTAGTCTATAATATTGGTCACAACAACTAAAACATTACAAAATAAGTAATTAAGGTAGTTGGCACAGCCCTACCAATTTGAGTGCTTTGCAATCCCCTATAGATAACTTAATTAGTAAGTTAAGCAATTAGAAAACCACTAAGTGATTTAGAACTTTAGGTAGCTAATTATGTCTGACCAGTACTATTTATAGAAATTACCCTGAAGTAGCAGCATTGTAGTTTTACCTGACAGAATGGTTGGGTTTAATTTTAACAGCACCTGTAAGAAGGGAAATCAGTTCACAAAGAGAGGGATAAATCAGTATACCTGAGAGTGAGTGCCTTCTAGATGCAGCTACTCCTATCTCTAACTCAGTACGTGATAAGAACAAATACAAAATAGGAAAAGATGATCAGGTGTTTGTTTTGGAAATATAACTGACATTGTACTGGTGTCAATTTTGTTTTCCTTTAACCTGATGCATTTCCTTACTGTTTCCCCAAAAGAATTATTTAAACTTTTCTATTTGCATAAGCATACAACACACACACACACACACACACACACACACACACACACACACCACAACATCCCCTCTGGGTATCTCAGAATGATGTATTTTTTAAAGATTTTATTTATTTATTTGAGAGAGAGAACTATCTGGGGAAGAGGCAGATGGGGAGGGAGAGAATCTGCAGCAGACTCTGAGCTGAGTGCAGAACCCCAGGGCAGAGCCTCAGGGCTCAATCCCAGGACCTTGAGGTCAGGACCAAGAATTGGCCAGTTAACTGACTGAGTTACCCAAGTGCCTCAAAATGATGTATTTTTGTCACAAGGACCCTCAGTTCATGCCTTTCTTCAAATTGCTTCTCTTGATACACTATATAAATGCATAAATAGCTGGAAACTGTACTGGATTGTGTATTTTCGAGGAACTCTGCTTTATGCTTATATTTTCCAAAGAGGATGCTTCACAAATACTTATTATTTGTTGATTTAATCTGGACTGAGAGACCAGTATCTTCTCTTAGCCACCTTCTCTATTTGTATGAGTTTGGAAAACTAACTTTTCTTTCTGAACCTTTTACCTCATTTGATTACTAAACATCTTATATTTATTCTGCATATGCTGTGGTTAGTCCCATTTTGCATATGTATACTGTCTGCTGAAGATGAGCCATCAAGAATATGTTTTCCATTTATTCACCCCATGCTAGTTTCTGCTCAAAACATATATACATACATATGTAGACATTTATATTTCATAATCCTTTCCCTCTTGATAGAGAATATTGTAAAAATTATCTGTTGTCTTCTTAATAAACCTTAAGAATGCACAAAGTATAAAAGATTGTTATTTGTATATGAATGCATTTATTTAATGCTAATTAATTTAATGCTAATTTTACACAATATACCATTCCCCAGAGAACACCAGACAGCTTTGGAATCATGCCTCCCTAATCATTTGTAGAATCCTAGGAGGTAGCTTGATTATAAATACCACATGCATTTTTTAAATTTTAATTCCACTATAGTTAACAGAGATAACTATAGCATATAGATAACTATTACATACAATATAGTGATTCAACACGTCCATAAATTACCCACTGCTTATCACAAGTACCCTTCTTAATTTTGTTTTTTTGAGATTTTATTTATTTATTCATGAGAGACACAGAGAGGGGGGGCGGGGCAGAGACACAGGCAGAGGGAGAAGCAGGCTCCATGCACGGAGCCTGATGTGAGACTCGATCCTGGGACTCCAGGATCACGCCCCAGGCCAAAGGCAGATGCTAAACCGCTGAGCCATCCGAGTATCCCCACAAGTACTCTTCTTAATCTCTGTCACCTATTTCACCCATTCCCCAGTTACCTCCCCTCTGGTAACCAGCAGCTTGTCTATATAGTTAAGAGTCTGTGTCTGGTTTGTCTCTTTCTCTCTCTCTCTCTCTTCTTCCTTTGCTCACTTGTTTTGTTTCTTAAATTCCACATGTGAGTGGAATCATATGGTATTTACCTTTTCTGACTGACTTATTTTACTTAAAATTACACTCTCCAGCTCTATATATGTTGTTTCAAATGGCAAGATTTCATTCATTTTTATGGCTGAATAAAATCCCATTATATATTCTATGTCAGAACACATATTTAGAAAAATATTTCTACAGCTGAGGTCAGAGTCATTACTTCTTGTCTTCTCTTCTAGGATTTTTATGGTTTTAGGTCTTACATGTAGGTCTTTAATCCATTTTGGTTTTATTTTTATATATAGTATAAGAAAGTGATCTAGTTTCACTCTTTTGCATGTAGTAGCTGTCCAGTTTTCCCAACACCATTTGTTGAAGAGAAATTTTCCTATTGGATATTCTTTCCTGCCTTGTCAAAGATTAATTGGGATATAATTGTGGGTTTATTTCCAGGTTTTCTATTCTGTTCCATTGACCTATATGTCTACTTTTGTGTTAGTTCCATACTGTTTTGATTACTATAGCTTTGTAATATAATTCAAGTGATATGTCAAGTTTTTATTTCCTTTATCTTTTCTTTTTTAAAGAAAATTTGTTTATTTGAGAGATAACATGAGTGAGGAGGTGGAGAAGGACAGAGGGAGAAGGAGAAGCAGACTCCCCACTGAGTAAGGAGCCTGACTTGGGGTTTGATTCCAGACCCTGAGATCATGACCTGAGCTGAAGGCAATGCTTAACTGACTGAGCCAACCAGGCACCCCTGCTTTTCTTTTACAAGATTACTTTGGCTATTTAGGGCCTTTTGTAGTTCCATACACATTTAAATATTGTTTGTTCTAGTTCTGTGAAAAATGCTATTGGTATTTTGATAGAGAATGCATTAAATCTGTAGACCTGTAGGTTGCTTTAGGTAGTATGGACATTTTAACAATATTTGCCTTTCCAATCTGTGAGCATAGAATGTCTTTCAATTTCTTTGTCTTCAATTTCTTTCATCAATGTTTTTTATCTTCCAGAGGATGGGTCTTCTACCTCTTTGATTAGATTTATTCCTAGGTATTGTATTATTTTGGTGCAATTGTAAATAGGATTTTTTTTTTATTTCTCTTTATGCTGCTTCAGATTAGTGTATAGGAATGTAGCAGATTGTTGTACATTGATTTTGTATCCTGCAACTTTACTGAATTCATTAGTTCTAGTAGAGTTTTGGTGAAGTCTTTCAGATTTTGTATAGAGTAGCATGTCATCTGCAAATAGTGAAAGTTTTACTTCTCCCTTACCAAGTTGGATGTCTTTCATTTCTTTTTGTTGTCTGATTGCTGTTCCAGTAGTTGAATAAAAGTGGTGAGAATGGACATCCTTGTCTTGTTTCCATACTTAGTGGGAAAGCTCTCAGTTTTTCTCCATTGAATATGATGTTCACTGGGTTTTTCATATATGGCCTTTGTTATGTAGAGGTACGTTCCCTCTAAATTCACTTTGTTGAGGGCTTTTATCATGAATGCATGTTGCATTTAAATGCTTTTTATTTCTATTGAAATGATCATATGGCTTTTATCCTTTCTCTTACTGATATGATCAATCTCATTGATTGATTGTGAATATTGAACCATCTTTGCATCCTGGGAATAAATTCCACTTGATCATGGCGAATGATTTTTTTTAATGTATCATTGGATTCTTTTTGCCAGTATTTTGTTGAGGATTTTTGCATCTATGTATATCAGAGATACTGGTCTACATATATTTTTTCTTCTTTTTTGTTTTTTTTTTTTTTTGTGTGTGTGTGTGTGTGTGTGGTGATGGTGTCTTTATTTGGTTTTGGAATCAGGGAGATACTGGCACCATAGAATGGATTTGGATGTTTTCCTTCCTCTTCTGTTTTTTCGAATATTTTTCAAAGAATAGGTATTAACTCTTCTTTAAATGTTTGGTAGAATTCTGTAAAGCTATCTGCTCCTGGACTTTCGTGTGGTAGTTTTTCTGATTCAATCTTCTTGCTGGTAATCAGTCTGTTCAAAGTTTCTATTTCTTCCTGCTTCAGTTTTGGTAGGTGCCATGTTTCTAGGCATTTATCTCTTTCTTCTGGGTTACTCAATTTGTTGGGATATAATTTTTCATAATATTATCTTACAATTGTTTATATTTCTCTGGTGTTGGTTGTTAGATCTCCTCTTTCATTTGTGAATGTTTATTTGAGTCCTTTCTCTTTTTTACTGGATGAGTCTGGTTAGAGGTTTATAAAATCTGCTTTTTTTTTTTTTTTTTTTTTTTTAGTTTTGGTGGGTCTTTTGTTTTGTTTTCATTTATTTGTTTTAGTTTCTGTATCCTTTATTTCTGTTCTGTATTGTTTCCCTCCTTCTTCTGGTTTTGGGTTTTTTTTGTTGTTCTTTTTCTAGCTCCTTTAGGTATAAAGTTAGGTTGTTTATTTGAGATTTTTCTTGCTTCTTGAGGTAGGACTGTGATGCAGTTCCAGCACTGCCCCACAATCTAGCATGTTAAATATATGTTAAACAAATGGGTATTTTATCAAAAGTAGTTAATATTTAATTTTAGGCCAGTTGTTTGGGGTGGGGAGGTCCTGGTGAAAATAAGATACCTTTAATATACAAATGGATGATAGTAATGAAACTTTTGAAATGATTTTATTTTATTTTAACTTATTTATTCATGAAAAACACAGAGAGGGAAGCAAAGACAGAGGCAGAGGGAGAAGCAGGCTCTCTGTGGGTAGTCCAATGGAGGACTCGATCCTAGGACTCAGGATCACGACCTGAGTCAAAAGCAGATACTCAAATGCTAAACCACTCAGTCGCCCCGAAAATTTTAAGATTATTATTTGTTTATTTGGAAAATGAATTCATCAACTCAAATTCATGGGTTACACAGAAACTCAGCAAGATCAAGGAGCTGCAAACTAACTCATGCACTGATTACTTTCCCTGATTTTAGGTCATGCCCCCAAACTCAAATGTCTATATATAACCAACTGTAGTTTTGCAGTAACAGGGTATTCATTGACTCTTAAGTCATATCTACCTTTCATAAGTACAGCTTTCCCAATCCACAGATTAAATACTTTCAAAAGCTTTATTCAGTATCACTACAGAATGGCTTAATTCCACTCTGTGAAAGGTGCTGTAACTGGGAGGAAATGAGAACAGGATATTAATATCTGCTCTTAAACTCTTACCATTTATTGTTGTCTCTGGCACTCCATTCCAGGCAAGTTTTAATACTATAGACTGCAACTTTTGCTATACCCAGAAATCACTCAGGAAGCTTGTTAGAAACACACATTTCTGAACTCCACCTTCAGGTCTAGGGTGTGGCTCAATAATTTGCATTTTCAATTTGGTTGTGAATCTCTAATACAACAGAATCACTGCTTTGAAGGTTAGCTAGGGGCAGTGGAGTAAGAGTGAATCAGGACAGGTGTGATATGGAGTCAGGATCTAAAACATAATGTAAATTAAATCCACGTGGGTTCTGAAGGTATCTTGGAAAGATGATCATTGTCACTGAAGATGATCTCATCTGATCATTATTCTCCAAAGTTGCCTGGTGATTGGAATCATCTGGAGACATTTATAAAGCAGTTCATTACTGGCTTTGTCTCCTAGAGCAGTGGTCCCCAACTTCATCTGCCCCACAGAATCTCCTCAGGAATATTTAAAAATCCAGATATCCAGGCCATACCACAGACTGAATCAAAATCTCCAGGGCTCAACTGGGGCATATGTTTGTTTTGTTTTGATTTTTTCTTGAAATACAATTGATACCTAACATTATATTAGTTTCTGGTACACAGCATGATTCAATACTTGTATATTGCAAAACTATCAGCACAATAAGTCTAGTTAGTTAACATCCATTGCCACACATAATTACAAATTTTTTTCTTGTGATAAAAACTTTCAAGATTTATTTGCTTAGCAACTTCCAAATATACAATGCACTGTTATTAATTATAGTCATTATACTGTACCTCACAATACATCCCATGACATATTTACTTTGTAACTGGAAGTTTGTACTTTTGACCACCTTCACTCATATTGCCCACCACCTCCCACCTATCTCTCCCCCCCAAACCCTGACACCTCTGACAACCACCAATCTGCTCTATGTTTTTTGTTTTGGGGAGTTGTATTGTTTTATTTTTTAGATTCCACATATTTGTGAAAGCATACGGTATTTATCTTTTTCTGTCTGACTTATTTCACGGCCTTAAGTATTTTTTAAAGCTCTCCTGTGATTTCAGTGTAAAATCAATGTTTGAGTGACTATGCTAGAGATTGATTCTGTTGGTGACCAAGAATCAGTTCTTTTAGCAACAGCTCCAGGTAATTCTTATGAACACAAAGTTTGGAAGTTATTAAATTTTATATACAAAGAGCTATTTAGAGTTATTTAATGAAAGAATTATCCACATTTGACTAACATAATATACAGTGAAAAAAAATGGTTTCTCCTTATTTGGGATTGGTAATTCCTACATTTTTTTAGCTCAGACTGTGTACTTGTATAATCAACAACCACATTAAATATACACACACATATGCACATACATATACTGTAGATTTGTACTCTTATATTGTAAGGACTAACATAGATGACAAGTTATTACCTTAAAAAGATTTACTGCTAATTTACTAGTGTAATGAAATATTATTTCCCTGATGGGTGATTTTTTAGGGTGTGGTGTTAAAATTGCTTTCCATGGTTTAAATTTACTCTTCATCTTCATCAAATCCTTCAAAAGACAAAGTGGAGTAACTTGTTCTCAAGAAGAAAAAGTTCCACCCTGTCTTTGAAAATGCATAACTGAAACACAATGTATGTTCTACTGAGTACAGCAGAACAGAGAAGTTACATCTTAAACCCCATCCAAGAGGGCAGAACATTACTTGCTAAAATATTTCAATGATATCCTACGACATAGACACCAGCACAGCACTGTTGCTTGATTCTAGGAAATCTTAACTATGATTGAATCTTTATCATGTTCTATGATTACCTCAAAGAATCATAAGACCTTAAATATGAACTGGACAACAGAAACCTGTCTCAGTCCAACTCTCATGTTTGAAAGAAAAGGAAACCAATGAACAAATAAGTGCACTGATTTGCCTCAAGTCTCACAGGAAGTTAATACCTGATTTCCTGGGCAGCCCGGGTGGCTCAGCAGTTTAGCGCTGCCTTCAGCCCAGGGCATGATCCTGGAGACCTTGGATCGAGTCCCATGTCCCGCTCCCTGCATGGAGCCTGCTTCTCCCTCTGCCTGTGTCTGTCTGTCTGTCTGTCTCTCTCTCCCTTTCTCTCTGTGTGTCTCTCGTGAATAAATAAATAAAATAAAATAAAAATACCTGATTTCCTGCCTCTCAGCACAGGATTCTTTAAAGCCCCCATACTGCTTGTCTTTTCTTCTGACCCATTCATCTTTGGGCTACTCATTATTGAACACTCTAAACTGTAGTGTTCACCTATTAAAAAAAAAAAAAGAATCAAACGTAATTCTGTATTAAGTGGATGAAGTTTTGTAGTAAAGTAGAATTTAGAAGTCTTTTGTGCCCTTCGAATAGCTTTTCTACATTCCCACTCCCTTGAGTCTTTTAGGGGTAAGAGCAGAGCCTGAGTCAGAAAGAAAAAGACATGAGCAACTTATTTAGCTATGTTCCAGCCTTTAATAAAGAAGGTTCATATAACACTATATGTTAACTACATTAGAATTAAAAAAATTTTAAATGATAAAACATCTCACTTTCTTTTTGACCCTGTTTCTTTGTTCCTGTTCATCTGGCTTCCGCCATAGCCTCTGTGATGTAAAATCTCATGGACAGAGTATGTGTTTGTGAGAATGTCCTTTTTTTTACTCTAGCCAAGAATTTTCCAACTGGAATGTATTGTTTGATATCCTAGAGTTCTCTATGGGAAATTAAATTAATTTTAGTGCATTCTGTATCTTTTGGAGGACAACCTTTTATCCTAGTGCCAGAATTTGTGTTTGTGTTCATAGGTGTGTTCTCATGAATTGAAGGCCAAATAACAACACAGAATTCTATAGCAAGAAAAGTTTTACAGTAGTTCAAGCAAAGAAAAATAGAACAGTAAGTGATTTATTGTAGAACACATGGTAGGACAGACTCCATGATAGATTATGTTTTTGCTAAAATTGGATATTTTGTTGTTCAGATCCACTTCTTTGTGCAAAACAACTTAAAATAGTGTATTTGGTAGTGCCATACCTCTACCAGGAAATCTTACCTAAAATTCTCCTCTATCACATTATGCAATCTTGCAGAATTAATTCACCTATAAGTGAAGTAATAAAAAGGCCAGAAAGTAATTTTTATGTTCCCTCTTGCAGTAATCATTGGAAAAGATACTTTATTCCAACAGATTTCATAATCGTCTTGATATTTATCTTTAAATGAGTAAGAGTCCTATAAAGTTATCAAATGATATCTCATTAAATTATCACTTGTATATTGGTTGAGGTCAGTTTGAGTATGAGATAATTATACAAACTAAGCAAATGATGATGGAATAAACCCTCCTGGTCAGAAGTTCAAGCTCTAGAGTTAGGATGTCTTTTTTTTTTTTTTAAGATTTTATTTATTAATTCATGAGAGACACAGAGAGAGAGAGAGAGGCAGAGACACAAGGCAGAGGGAGAAGCAGGCTTCCATGCAGGGAGCCCGACGTGGGACTCGATCCCGGGACTCCAAGATCACATCCTGGGCCGAAGGCAGCACTAAACTGCTGAGCCACCCGGGCTGCCTGAGCTAGGATGTCTTGATCCAAATCCTATTTCTCTAGAGTCTGGATCATTTTACTAGACAAGTTACTAACCACCTGTCTCTTAATTTCCTGATATGTAAAATGATGATAATAACAATTTCTACCTCATGGGATTATTGTGCAGATTAAATTGGTGACACATGAAAAACACTTAGGATAGTGTTTGGTGCATACTAATTACTCAAAAAACTGTGGTTGTTGTAGTATTGAAATTAAAGTATAGAAATATTTAAAACTGATTTCCCTTTTTTCTACCATTTCTACCATAAATCCAGCACTAGTGATTTAGGTTCGGTAAAATATCATTATCTGTCATGTCAAAAATATCTGTATTTAATTTAAATTAAGGGGTAAGGAAAGTGCTGCCTTTGGAGTTATGCAAGCATGTTAGAGATGGTCAATATGCTTTAGGTTACGGAAGAAGCCTGAAGAGAAGCATTAAGAAGCAAATGTTCATGCTAGTTTGATTTGAATGAGACACATTCAAAAAGGTAGTTTGTTTTCATTCATTCATTTTTATTTATTTATTTATTTATTTATTTATTTATTTATTTATTTATGATAGTCACAGAGAGAGAGAGAGAGAGAGAGAGGCAGAGACACAGGCAGAGGGAGAAGCAGGCTCCATGCACCGGGAGCCCGACGTGGGATTCGATCCCGGGTCTCCAGGATCGCGCCCTGGGCCAAAGGCAGGCGCCAAACCGCTGCGCCACCCAGGGATCCCCTCATTCATTCATTTAATACATATTTAGTGAATATTAAGTAAGGACTTAACATTGGGAATTTTTTTTAAAGATTTTATTTGACAGAGAACAAAGGAGAGAGAGGGAAAATGAGCGGGGGGGGGGGGGGGACAAAGGGAGAGGGAGAAGTAGACTCCTCACTGAGCCAGGAGCCCAATACAGGGCTCAACTCAATCCCAGGACCCAGCTGTCATGACCCAACCTGAAAGCTGATGCTTAACCAACTGAGCCACCCAGGCTCCCTGCACTGGGATTTTATTTATTTATTTATTTTGCACTGGGATTTTAAAAACAAGAGTATTGCTTGTCTACTAACATATAAACTTATATAAACACATCCTTACATTTATTCCCAGTGTTTTGGGGACTCAAGAGGAAATGAGCTATGGGAGTGCCAGATAAGGCTCCTTGAAAAGGGTGATTTGTCATATTGGTCTTGTACGTTAGAAAGAATTTCTTTCCCATGTGAGACAAGAATGGGAAAAGTATATCAGGTCACAGAAAAAGAAGAAGGAGAGGGAGAGAGAGAGCGAGAGAGAGAGGGCTGTTATTTTTACTTATAAAGACCTCATTTCACCTTAATTACTCCTGAAAAGGCCCTGTCTCCACACACAGTCAAACTGGGGGGTTAGGCTTCAACGTATGAGTGTGGAGAAGAGATCACAAACAGGCTGTAATATATGGGTGAGACTTTGAAAGGAAGATAGACAGGAAGGGAAAATGGTTAAAGGTATGTAAGAGAATAAAGAATAATAAAGTTGTCTCATTCTTTTGGTGTTTAACTTAGCCAAATTAGTGAGGAGGACTGAGCTGCACCTTTAAGGTTGTGAAATAAATTTAGCAGAGTTGCTATTTAATTATGAAATTATCTAGGCATTGTTTCTTAAATTTATCGGATTATAAGAATCAACTAGAATATTATTTTAAAATATAGATTTCTTTGGAGATTCTGTTTCTCTCAAAATGGGTTGGGATTCTAAAATTTTAAACAAGCCTCTTAAGATACATATCTTCCAGTTGTGAGAAACTAGAAAACAGGGAGTTAACTAGGAGTAAAAGGATTAGAAGATAATAGTGAGGACTCAGTATAAAGATAATCTAATCACATTGATTTTCATAAAGATTATTCATAGCCAAAGGACAAGTGCATTTGTTTGAATGTATCTTGATCTAAGGATTGGCAAAATGGTTGGGCTCAGGTGAAGGGCAAAGGGAATCTGAGGTGTTTATGAGTGTGCAGTTGAAATGTTGATCCATACATTACAGGCTGAATAGGGGTATAGGAGCGAAGCCAAGAAGGAAGAATAGGCTGGGTCAAGAAAGAAGGATTAAGGGGTTATTGTTCTGAAAAATAATGAGGGTTGTGTTCACTGGGAGACTTAAAAGAGCAGGAGGTTATATTAAAAGATTTCCGAGATCAAGTTTTCAGTAGTATAGTGGATTCTGAATTTGTGTAGACATGAATGCCATGGAAAATGGCAGAGCAGTTCTTTACTTCCTTCAAATCCATGATCAGTAATACTGTCAAGATATTCTTTTTTAAATGAAAGCTGAATCATACTTCTCTGTGTCAAACACTTCCCTAACTCCCCACTGTCTAGGGTAATTCCAAAACCTTACCATGGCACTTGAGATCCATTATTGCCTGCAAATATTACATACCATGAACAGCATGCTGCCTATATACATCCATGAAAATATTCATTCATGTTTTGCTTTTGATTATGTAGTTCCCTCTGATAAGTCTTCATGGTAAAACAGTAAATCCATTTTTTTAAACTTCTTCACAAAGATTTTTGTAAAATATTCCTCCTTCCTATCCCCAACACACATTAGTTCATCTTTTCCTTCACTGTTCCATGTTTATACTATGCACATGATTTGTTGTTGATGTTAAGACTATAAGGTAAGGGTCAAGAACCAAAAACCTGTAGAGGGTGTACATTTTATATAAATGCCAGAAATAGGTAGGATGAAAAACAATGCATGCTCAGGGGCTGTGTTGTAACCAAGTGTAACACCTACTAGTTAAACTGCCTTTAAAAACACTGTTGATATAACAAAAGAATCAAACAAAATACATCCAAGGCACATATCGTCCTCTTCTGCTATATGGGACACAGCATAACTGAAACCAGAGGTCAGTGTTGAGAAGTGGCAAATAAGAAATGCAATTTAAATTTCAAGTGGAAGGCGATTATATGTATAAACAGTGTAATAACATGATTAATTCAGTTTTTTAGGATAACAATACCTAGGTAATTTCCTGCTACATGTGCTCTTACCCAAAAAGGCTCAAAATAAACTAGTGACTCAGAATTATCACCCAGCAAGGAGCTGATAGATTGAACTTTGTTTGAACTGGGGTGTGGTGATCTATGGCATCCAGCTGTCACTATATTGGCTCTCCCATCGTATTGGCCTTTACAATGCTGATAGACCATGTGATTTTCTCCAAAGTTATAAACCTTTTTCAGTGATTTATTTATCAGTTTATGGACTGCTTGGAGTTATCTTTGAAGAGAGACCTTTAAGAGCTTGTCAATGGAAGCAGGTATTACAAGAGTCCTTTCAGCTATGTCAACAAAAGACAACTTTAATTATCTATATGTTTATCTCTACACAACCAAGATTTATCTCTTGAGCATTAGAGACACATATCTAACGTCCTCCTGGACATCTCTTAAATGACAACACAGGCATTTTAAATTTAATGTGCTCAAAAATGAACTTTGGATTTATTCCCCTCATCACCAAAAACAAAGACAAAACATTACTTTTCTTCATGATTCACTTAGCTGCCCAATGCAGAACCAGAGTCATCTTGGAGAACTCCATTATTCTTCTGTTCCTTATCTAACCAAACACAAGTCTTTTCAATTTACCTTCCTAACTATTCCTCAAGTCCACCCTCAATGGCACAGTTTCAGTTTGCTCAGGTAACTCACAGACTGATTTCTGCTCCTTTCCAATGTATTCTTTATACTGTCATCAAAATAAGCTTTCTAAAATGCGAACTGTAGATTAAAATACTTTCCCTATCTCTTCACTATTTTTATAATGAAGATATGAGCTCCTTAATATGATCAAGAAAGTCTTGCTTAGTTTGATTCTTGACTAACAATCTGGAGTCTTTTCTACTGTTCCTTCCTTCACTCTCTAGACATTTTTTTTTTATTTGACAAAAAGTTGGGTAAACAAAACAGGCAATGGAAAGAGCATTTTTCTAATCATAAATATAGAATTACACACTGTATTAAGTGCTAGGTAGGAAAAGTAGAGGACCCACTGAAAGAATATTAGCAAGTGACATCATTTAGATTGGTTATCCAGAGACCCCAATCCTGACAGTCCAACCATAGCTTTCCTGAAAAAAGCTGTGTTCACACCTGTAAGACTTTTCCTCCTCCATTAGCTTACCACTACCTCTTGATCTAGGTCTTAGCTTATATGGTACTTCTTCGAAGAAGCCATCTCTGAGACCAGAGCCTGGGTCTGCTAGTACTCTGTCCTCTGCAGTTTTCATATCATTTGTATTATACTTGCTGTATGGCTTCCCTAGTTCAGTGATGCAGGGACTGTTTTTTTTTTTTTCACTTTAGATTCATAACTTCTAGCACCATGGCCCTTGGAGTGGGTCTTCAATAAACATTCCTTGGATCAATAAATAGAAGAAAATTACTGCCACTGACAGAATCAAAGAAAGGTCTAGGGAACTAATGTTTGTGAAATGTTCTGCCCTTTACTACTGCCCCCAAAAGATTAAATCTTGTCATCTTTCCCTTGTCTAATTTACCAAAATATCAATCCCATTTGAATTAATTATTTGACATACGATGTCTGACAAGTGCAAGAGAGTAGAAGACCGCAAGTTGTGTAAATGGATACATCTGAAGGAATTATTACTTGGGACTTATATCTCTATTGTAGATATAATCTTGTTCTGTCTTCAGCTCTTTTATCTACTGATAGCCATCTTCAGCCACACCCTATCCATAAGAGATGGGCAGTTTAAGTCCTTATCCGTTGTTTGATCTCACATTAACCAATCTGAAATGTGGCAATAAAAATCCACTACAAACCTGACATATTAGACAAGAAACACAGGTAACTCTGTGAAACAGCATTTGTAAACTGTTGAGGCATACCTGAGACAGGTGGTAAAATTTAGAGTCTATATGATAAATGGACTAATGGGTGAGGTTGATTCTTTGAAAAATAGATGAAATTCATAATGTATTGACTTCATTTCTGAATCCAGGTGTGTCTTAAATAGGTCATTTAATGTAAATCATGTTACCTGTTGAGAACAGACTAAACAAATTCATACAAATCAGCCAGTTTCCATGCACTTAACGTCACTTCTTGATTTACTGGGCTTGGTGGGCACTGGGCTGTGTGGTGATCTGTAGCCTTGGCAATCTCCCAGACCATTGTGGAACAATGCTGTTGATGATCCTCACTCTTTTGGCCTTTCCTCCTGACCGAAAGATCCACCTCAGCTATATGATGAGGTTAGGAGGAATGACCTACCCATCCCATCTTGCCCTACTGCTCAATACATAGAAGACCTGTGATGGAGTTCACAGAGTTCTGATAATGCATGTAATTTCTTGCTAAGTAAAGTGAGAGACAAAAAATGTAACAAGGTAGGGGCACCCAGGTAGCTCAGTTGGTTAAGCATCCAACTCTCATTTGTGGCTTGCCTCATGATCTTAGGGTCGTGGGACTGAGCCCTGCATCTAGCTCCCAGCTCAGTTCAGAGTCTGCTTGAGTTTCTCTCCCTCTTCCTTTGCCTCTCCCTCAACTCATGTTCTCTCTCTCTAAAATAAAACTTAAAAAAAAAATCGTTAAATGCAAAATGTGACAAGGTCAAGTTTAGCTTTGACAATGATCTGTTGAATTTTAAAATTCAAAGATGTTATATAATACAAACTCTAACCGCTATATTAATTGCCTAAACAACTTATCTCTGTCTTTTTTCATGCTGTTTCCTAGAATGCCCTCAACATCATCATATTTAATATATCTAAATTCTACCCACCTTTCCTGCCTCAAATACCAACATGACCGTGAAATCTCAGATTTGCCCAGCTAGAAGTGATCTCTCCCTGTATGATTAGAGCTTAACTGCTGACACTGAGTATATTCATCTGAGCTTTCCTATTGTGGAGGCCGAGAAAAATTAAGGCCATTCCACCTAAAGTTTAGCATTAGCACAAGTACAGCCATCTTAGGCCCCTGTGAATAAGAGCTGAACTTTGCGGAAAAAACTGCGGAATGTCCTCAATGTCCTCAGCGGGTAAGCCCATATCAGAAAGACAACAGAGCTCAGAATTGCCCTCCAGCAGAGAATCCCATATCAGAAAGACAACAGAGCCCACGCCCATGGGAGAAAGTACGATATTAGAATGAGAACAGAGCTCAATGCCCTTAAGCCCCATATCAGAATGTAAACAGAACTTGAGAAATTCTTCCACCCCTTCTGAAAATCCCCTAGACCAGCCAATAAAAAAACCAGTTGTAACCCACTTCGGGGTCCAAGTCCCTGCTCCACTGTGTCGGGTGTACTTGGACCCAAACTCGAGCTTGCTAATAAACCCTTGTGCGCTTTCATCGGTATCGGCTCCCTGGTGGTTTCTCGGATTCGCAATCTTGGGCACAACACTATGGGTTAAATTTCTTAAAGGCTTTGTACTTGGTAGGTGTTTACAAATATTTGTTGTTTGAATAAATATTAAGTTACATAATTTGGTAGAGTAGATGACCACAAGTTTTCTAGAACTTGAGTTAAATCTGTGCCTTTGGGAATGTCAGCATTCTCTCTAGCTTTCTGCTGTACTAAGGAGCTCATCTTCAAGCTTATAATTGAGAGTACTATACTTCTTTTACTCTACAGCTTTCCTCTTCTTCTTTCTCTTCACTCAAACTATTAAACAGTTCTATTTATTGAACTGGCTAAGTTTCTTCCTGCCTTGGATGATCTGTAATAGCTTTTCCCTGAGCCTGGAATTCTTTTCTCCCAGATTTTCTCTCTCTATAAGGCTGATGTTTCATCATTCAGGTCTTGATACCCCTTGCTCAGAGAAGCCTTACTCAACTGCCTAAGTTCAAGTAGCCCAATCATAGCACTGTATTTGATTTTATTTATAATACTTATTACTAAATGAATTTATATTGATATTTATTTGTTTCTTAGTTGTTTTTTTTTTTTTCCTCCGTCAATAGACCGAAACACCTATGGGAGAAGAAATCTTGCTTGTTCTTCCTGCTATACAGCCAGCTCCAAGAAGAATGTTTGAAAATGCTCAATAAGTAACTGTTGAATGAATGAATGAATGAATGAATTCCAAACAGAAGTGTTTTATATATACTTTTAATGAAAAGCATCAGGGCACCCAAAAGCACAAGGTTTTATTTGCTGAACTTCCACCAGGGAGGTGGCTTGGTTTAAATTCTCTACCTGGTAGGAATTTGAGTCATGACATCTGCAACACCTGATGAAGCATATTGGCAACTCCATAAAAAGAGGGTATGGCTTGGACAGTACATGTATTTCCCAGCACCTAGCACAGTTCATGACATTACATGGAACAAAGTAAGGGAAGGATTAAATATGTGTAGCTTGAATCTCAAACTGATTCTTTATCTTAGCACTTACCCAAATCTTCACAGTAATAGCTATCATTTCTGGACCAGCTACTCACTAGATAAGTACTTTATAAATTTTATCATATTAATTCCATTAAATAACCCTTTGGAAAGAGAATGTCATTATCATTGTATTTTATTTTTTTTTAAGATTTATTTATTTATTTTAGAGAGAGAGGATGTGCATGAGTGGGAGAGAGAGAATTTCAATTAGACTCCCTGCTGAGTGTGGAACCTGACACGGGGCTCCGATTCCATGACTCTGAGATCATGACCTGAGCCAAAATCAAGAGTCTGACACAACTCACTGAGCCACGTAGGAGCCCCTGTCATTCCCAATTTAAAGATGAAGCAAGCAGAAAGTGATTATTTGGCATTGGATGTAGATCTAATTCCCAAATCCATAATTGTAATTTAATCAGTCACATTACCTGTTCTTATTAGACTAAAACAACTTTAAATGTACTTAACGGTCAGCTCATTTGAATACCATTGTTTCAAACTTTGCTAAATATTTACTCATTCTCCTCACAGCAAGTAACTAGTATGTAACATGAATCCATTCTTAATATCAAAACAAATCAAAAACGTTTTTGTTGTACACCTAACCTACTGTAAATTTTCTTGTAGTTTAATATATAAAATAACTATAGCTTTTGTGATTATAAAAAATAGACATAAAAAATAAAATACAGAAAATATGGAGAAGAAAACAGCTTAAATTTTCATCTTAAATACTCATAAAATTTTACATAAATGGAATCAAATTATGTATTTTTTTTCTTTCACTTACACTTAATATTATGCTTCCATGATTACAAAAAAAAATAGGCACTGTCATTTATTATCTCCATTTAATGCACTGGAAAAAATAAATTAAAAAAGAACATGTAAAAGAGTAACAAAATATTTTAAAAATCTAATAGAGTGATGGGGTGTGGCTCAGGTTGGTTCCCACTCATGGGTGGTGATATCAAGCCCCACATCAAGCTTCACACTCAGTGCAGAGTCTGCTTATGATGCTCTCCCTCTGCCCGTCACCCCACTTGTGAGAACTCTCTTTCTCTCTCAAATAAATAAATAAATCTTAAAAATCTAACAGAGTGAAGCCTATTCTGACATCATTCTGAAGTAGTTTAACTAATCTAACTCCTTTAAAATTTAATTGGCTTAGGGTCACCTGGGTGTCTCAGCAATTGAGCATCTGCCTTCAGCTGGGGCATGATCTTGGAGTTCTGGGACTGAGTCCCACACCAGGCTCCATGCATGGAGCCTGCTTCTCCCTCTTCCTGTGTCTCTGCCTCTATCTGTCATGAATAAATAAGTAAAATATTTAAAATAAATAAATAAATAAATAAATAATAAATAAATAAAATATTTTAAAAAATCTAATTGGTTTATTTGGTCAGGTTTGGTGTCATATACCTCTCTGTGGCATAAAATACACAAAACTCTTGCACATGGAGTTACATGCATATTTATTCAATACATTGCAAAGAATTGAAGCAGTTTTGTTATTTTAGTTTTTATTTTTTGTATTTATTTGTGTTGTTTTTGTGATAATGTTCTTTCTTTTTTACTACTTTCCAATTTTTGACAATGACATTTTTCACCAAGGATCAAAATATCAAAGGTACCAATGGTTCCTCTTTCCTTAATCCCAATGTCCTTTCTTTTCCATCTCATTTGCCACTGTCCAATGCTAAATCTTTAGAAGTCTGAACCTGGAATATTGCAATTCTTATACATATTTTACCCAATCCATCTCATACTGTATATTGTATCATTATCAGACAAATCTTTCTAAAATATACAACTTTTATAGGATTAAACTTGAGTGTCTTCATCAGACATTCTGCAACCTGGGCTCAGCCTACTTTTCTCTACATGATGAGCTCTACATTCCATTCAGACTATGCAAATTTTCTTT
Source organism: Nyctereutes procyonoides (assembly GCF_905146905.1). Taxonomy (NCBI): domain Eukaryota; kingdom Metazoa; phylum Chordata; class Mammalia; order Carnivora; family Canidae; genus Nyctereutes; species Nyctereutes procyonoides. The sequence continues at coordinate 4,360,927 of NW_026575130.1, forward strand.
GTTTAGTACTGCTTCTAGGAAAAATTTTCTCTGTTCTAAGCCCTTAGTACCCTTTAACACTCAAATATCATCTTGCCCTGAAGGTGTCTCTAATTACCCCATCTAATCTATTTCTACTTTACATGGATATCTTCCATAGAATTCATTCATTCTGAAACTGTATTTATTGAATACCTACTATCAATAGTCTTCAGGGTACTGAGAATATATCAAGGAACAAAATGAACAAAATTCTCTGATTTTAGGAAATTTTGCTCTCCTGGATAGACAATAAATATACATAATATACAAAGAATTTGTGTAATATGGTATAATGTGATAAATGTTATTTTTAAAAAATAAGAGAGAAAGAGAGGGAATCAGGATTACCAGTGCTTTACCAATTTTTAACAAACTGGTAAGTCTTTCTTAGGGGTCAGCAAACTTTTTCTGTAGAGGCCAAATAGTAAATATTTTAGACTTTGTGGACCATAAGGTCCCTACTGTAACTATTTAACTTCAGCCTTTTTATTACAAAAGCAGCCTGTGTTTCAATAAAACTTTACTTATAAACATCAAAATTTTAATTTCATATAATTTTCATGTGTCATGGAGTATAAATTTTTTTTTCGATTTATGTATTTTTCAACCAAAAATGTAAATTCCATTCTTACCTTGTAGACTGTGCAAATAGGGGCAGAGGCCAGATTTAGCCTGTGTGTTGTAGTTTGCCAATTCCTGTGTAGACCAGTGAAAGGCTAAAATTAGTAAAGACATGGGGAAGATAAGGGAATGAGCACACAGATATGTAGGAGCAGAGTACTCTAGGCAGAGGGAACAGTCATTGCAAAGGTTCTGAAAGGAGGGAATGCCTGATATATTTGAGGAACTAGCAGCAAGTAAGTTAAGGTGAGAGAGAGAGGGAGGTAGAGATGAGGGAGGAGAGGCAATATAGGTAAGATCGAATAGTAGGTCATTTAAGCACTTTGGTTTTTACTCTCAATGATAATTTGAGTCACTGGAAAACTTTGAGTAGAGAATGTGATTTATCTACAATCACAGATGACGACTATAGCTTCTTAGACCCAGAAGAAAGAAAGAAAGAAAAAAATATATCTAGTTAAGCTGGTCACATAGGCTTAAACTCAGAGAGCCAACTTTAATTGAGGTAGTATGTTGGCAAAGATTCTGAGCCAGAAACATTCTATCATCAATTGGCAATTCCTGCTCAGATGTGCAGCTAATGGTGCCATGCACTTGTGGTTCTCCTCTAGTCCAGCCTTCACATCTTCACCATAGGACACACTGAGCTTCAAACATTATACATGACCTATTCAGCATTATTGTCTAAGTAATGACAGGACTTCTGATTCCTAGACTAGTGAGTCTTCATTTACTAATATTTTGGTCCTTCCCTGTGTCAGTTTTTACACTGAGGGCAATAATCCAAACATATCTCTCTTGCCAAAGCTGAAAAGATACTAAACTCAGAAGCTGTGTGGAGATAAGGATTACCATGTAAATTTTATTTCCTTATATCTACATATTTTTACAGTTTACAAAGCACTTCTTACCTTCATTAAGCCTCAGGATGGCCCTATGAATCCTTCATAATCCCATAAAATCATCCTGGGGCCCTAAGCATGGAAGAGCAGGCCCTCCAGGCATCTCCTAACTTGAACTACATTTGTGTGGGATCGCTGAGATTTCTTTCTTTTCTCTTTCTTGTTTAAACAATTCCACTATAAAATCTTACTCAAAATATTACCAACTTACTATATCATTGCTACTAAAATACTTCTTAGTTCATTTGGAGCAAAAGTAAGGAAGGACCAGAGGTTCTAAAATGTTTAAACTTAAAACTGCCATTCTGCCATTCTTTCTGTGCATTGTGGGGGAAAAAGAGGAGGAGTTTGTGCTGAGCTACTGTGATGACTAATGAAATTTTTATTCTTTTCAATAAGAAGAGCTTTAACAATTAGGCTGTGTTATAATGAAATGTTCATTTGTCCAAACTCTGATTCCTGGCCCATCAATACCTCTTTGTAAGAGGTACATCCCTAAAATATGCCTTTGTCTTGTATGGAATGCAACCAGAGGCGTTTAGTGCAAGGACTCTCAGTAAAGCAGCCTAAAGTGAACAATGGTGCTTCAGAAAAGCTAAAATTAAAATGTATATATATATTTTTTTTCCTGTACCATGTGATATTCATTACCTGACTGATTATCTACAACAATAAGGAGTGAAACTTCATATTTTAATTTGATCATAGAGAAATGTTTAAAAATCTAAATTATATGGCAAACATATTTAACATTCTCATTATGAATGTAAGGACATCCGGAAACTACATTTTTGTTGTATATTTTTAAAGGAATTTCAGTTCAAAACTATCTGATGATTTTAAATAGCCCATGCTATCCTAGAAATATTTTCAGTTTTATATTTTGATAAGTGTTCACTTTCCTCCCTTATATTTCTAATGCAGCTGGAACCAGTTGTGATCTATTTGAATTACTTTCTTGTTCTTGTACTATTTCATCTCTTTCCTTTTTTTTTTATTTCATCTCTTTCTACTAATATTTAACATTTAGGGAGAGCCAACAAAATGTATTAAATATGACCTTAGTCGCAGTGGGCTCACACTTCCAACATGGCAAGAAAGAACACTATATTATAAAGGATTCACACAGTGTAGAGAATGGAAACATGATAAAAATCTTGGAGATTTACCTCACCTATAAGTCGATTATGATTCTTTTCATAGCTTGAGATAATTCGAAAATGCCATTAATAGTGCCAAAAGAGGACATTTAATCAGAGATGGTATTTGTGCAAGTGAAAAGCTGTAGAGAGATTGTCAGGCTCATGGAGATGGAGGTAAGTGAGGCAGAAATGGGAGCAGTGAATAGTATTGATGGTTTTGTAAAGGATCCACAGCTCAACTCATTTCATTTTTCACTGTTATATAGTCAATCCATGGATCTACGAGTGCCTGATCAATCTTTGGTCCCCATTCTACTGTCTTTGTCTTCCAGCCCATCTTAGAGTATCTAAAGGGATACTGGAATCACTGGGCCCCCCTTTTTTTTTCTCATGGACAATGTTCATGTTCAGTTTTCCTGCTCCCAGAATGAGATCCCACTTTTTGTGCCTAGCTAACTTCTAACACATGTACACTTAAATTCAGTGAAAGTCACCTGTTCTGGAAAACTTCTCTGGTACCTGCAGTCTGAATTAAATACCCCTTATTTGAACTCTTATGGTATCTTGGATGCACTTCTATTCTTACATGATTATATGTACTTTCAACATAAAGTCATGTAATTTTTTTTTATTTTTCTGTGTTTCTCTTAATAGGTTATAAACTACTTCACACCAGAGAGTAATTTATTAAAATAATGTATTCAAATGTATATCACTAGTTCCAACCACAGTTCTTGGAGAAAAATAGGCACTCAATACATGCTTATTGAAATACTTGTTCTTTCTGAAGTACACAGGAGTGATTATATTGCTCATTCTATTTTTTGCCCTTTTTAGGTAATTGTTTACTGTTAGCAGGATGTTAGGTGAAATAGAAATAAGAATCCAGGCACTATGTCTTTACAGAGCTTTAAAAAGTGATTTGGTATCAACATACAGTATGTGTTAGCAATATCATTCATAAGAGTTGCAGCTAAAAAAATTGGCAGGTTAAAACTAGCTTGTCTTAGCAAAGTCTTTATAAAGTGTATGTAAAATATCATGCCAGGTACAGTTGACCTAAATAAGGAACATGTTTTATCTGTAGAGGTAATTTGCTTAGCGACATTGATAGAAAAATAGTGCCTACATATAATTTATATGGTCCTGAGATGCTTCTAGCATCCAAACCTGTCATTTCCTCCACCTACCTTGATGTTGAAATCAACATGCATTCTTTTAGGTTAATGTTGTGTCTATTAGGAGAGATAACACTGGAATGTTGGCAGTTCTCACTTGTTAATGCCACCAAGAACTCTTTGCAAGAATAGGAACAGAAGATAGGTTGTGCATTAAAAAGAAAAGATAGGTTGTGCATTAAAAAGAAAAATCAACAAAACCACAAAATCTGAAGTTTGTTTCATTGCAGCACTAGTTAGAAAATATTTGAGAATTTAAGACACTGTCTCAGTTCTTTGGGAGCTTTACTTGGCCGACTATAAAATAAAGGGGTTGAAATTTTGAACTTTATAGTTCCAGGTTTCTAAGAGATACTTACCAGCTAAATGTTTATAATAATTGAAGGAATAAAGTGAAAAGTTCACACAAAAGCATTAGAGAACTTTTGGGTGGGATACTTCAATAGAGAACGAAGACAGCAAGGAGAAACACTTATGTTGGAATATGAGATATTGGGGGTTAGGGTTGGTGTCCACTGACTTCATACAGCTCACAACTTTGCACAATGCTGATACGAGAGAGAAAATGGAAAATTATAGAAAATTGAATGACCAGCACAACGGTGAAAGGCCCTAAGAGCAATTAGGATCTTGAAAGATTTCTGGAATAGTACGTCTGAACAAAGAATAACTCTAAAGGAAAGAAATGAAGGAAAAAAATGCTAATGTAGTTCAGATTTTATAAACATGTTACCTCAGGTGCCTGAGGTTTTAGCTTCATAAATCTATAACAAAGAGTTGGTTTTACATTAAATATAATAATAACAGGGCAGCCCGGGAGGCTCAGTGGTTTTTTTTTTTTTTTTTTTTTTTTTAATTTTTTATTTATTTTTTATTTTTATTTTTTTTTGGCTCAGTGGTTTAACGCCACCTTCAGCCCAGGGTGTGATCCTGGAGACTTGGGATCGAGTCCCACGTCAGGCTCCCTGCATGGAGCCTGCTTCTCCCTCTGCCTGTGTCTCTGTCTCTCTCTCTCTCTCTCTCTCTCTCTCTCTCATGAATAAATAAATAAAATCTTTTTTAAAAAAGTATAATAATAACAATGATCAATAAATATTCTGTTGGTAGGCACTTGCTAAGTACCTTTTTTATCCTACCATCCATATTATTTTTATCAGCGTTTCACCGATGAGGAAACCGACACACAGAAAAGTGAAGTAACATGCTCAAAATAAATGAGAAAGTGCACTTTGAGGCCAGGCACTGTGACTCCAAATCCAAGTGGAACTCTTATCTATTAAGTTCTACTACATTGATAAACATTATCTTTAAAAAGATCCAAAAGAGCTCTTTAAAATCTCAACAGTGTTTTTAAAAGTGATGACCTTGGAATGATGTTAAGCATGTGGCAATTCACTTCATCCCCAAGGTGTCTTCCAGTTCCTGTTGCTGCAAATAAGCATCTCTCGTCCTAACATGTTGAGGGGAAAGCATCAGAGTTTGCTCTGATGACAGCTGTCATCTCCACCCATTTCCATCCATTAGGGCTACAGTGGTTCTCTTGAGCTGCTTGAGATCCACAGCCTCAAAGCTCTTCCTGTTCCAGGAAGAGTGACCCAAACTAGGCCCAACTGGACAAACATGTTTCGCTCTGTAGAAAACCGGACACTACCTCAGATTGCCTCAAATATCCACCGCAATTTTTGTTAGTTTTGTAGCAATACATGCTTGTTTTTCTTTCGACAAAGGATAGAAGATTAAAATATCAGGAGAAATACCAAATTATTATCAGAAATACCTAGGTATTATCAGAAATATCTCATTATTATTATTAGCTGAGAATAAAATTTCAAATAAAACATGTTTTTAAATTTACCCTTTCACCATGCCACAATTAAAATTCTATAATTTTATGCCTGTATATTTTTCGGTGCTTTCCTGGATATCATATTCACAAAATCACACAAAGAGCTGAAAAATTTTTTAAAGATTTTATTTATTTATTTGAGAGAGAGTATGTGAGCAGGAGGAGGGGAGAAGCAGACTCCTTGCTGAGCAAGGAGCACATGCAGCTCAATCCTAGCACCCTAGGATCATGAGCTGAGCCAAAGGCACCCTGAGAGCTGAAACATTCTTACTCTTGGACAACTGTAGAAGTCTCCCAGTTCCTACTTCCATATCCATTTTGTTATGCCACACTTAAGTGGAATTTTGACAACACAAAAAGTTAAATAGTGACAGGAATTATCACATAGTCTTTGTTCGGCTACTCAAATCGTCAGATGTCAGTGTGGTATTTTAAAAAATATAATATTCTCTCTGTCACCTGTCATCCATCACATCATTTCTTACAGTGAAATTAACTTCACACAACTTCAGAAATACCTTTTAGAAGCCATTCTTGAGAATTTTTCAGTTTAAATTTGGCTATAATCAGCTTTACATATGTCTTTGCATCACGTTACTATATATCTTATCTCACAAATTTCTATTTTACAAAAAAAAAATTTCTATTTTACAGATAATGACCATATCTACTATTTAATATAAACCTTCCCTTAGGGGTGCCTGGGTGGCTCAGTTGGTTAAGCGTCTACCAGGTTCAGGTCATGATCTCGGGGTTTGGGATCAAGCCCTGCATTATACTCCCTGCTCTCCCCACCTTTCTCCCTCTCCCTCTGTGTGCGCTCTCTCTCTCTCTCTCTCTCTCTCTCTCTCTCTCTCTTTCAAATAAATATGACTTTCAAATAAAACGACTCCTAGTAATCTGGTGTCTACTTTCATTAAATACTTAAAAAATGACCTTTTCTTGGACAAGTCCCTTAACTTTTGTGTTATAGTTATTTGTTATTTGTTTCTCAACTTCATCTTAAAGGTGTAAAACACCTTTCCACTTTCTTCACAAGCAGGTATCTACTCATATTCTTCCCTGCTCAGAGTGGTGCCTGAATGTGCATCTTAGATTCAAGGACTTGCCTAAATACATGTCTTAATTATAAAGTCATAAATAGGCTACTGCTTTGGCCAACTTGGCCATTGACTATTTCAACATGACCCTAAATTGATATTCCCATAAACTTACCAGAAGAATTCTCTTAGGGAACAGGATCCTTTCCCTGATTAGCGCTTCAGGAGGATGTTTCAGAGATTAATGGAGTTCCTGTGTCCCTGCAACTTGCTTAAATTGAATAACATAGTGATGATATAAGATAGTAGGCACACCTTAAATAAGTCAATAATCCTCCCAACAGGGTCAAATGCAGGCCTAGATGAAGTCAGAGTCTGTCCCTGTGGCTGGATTTAAGAGATTAGAGAAAGGACTCCTCCTCTGGGATGTTGTACTTCTGCCTAAAATCTAGCCTCTAAATTTAATTATTTTGAGCTAACCAAAAGATCTGTGTTCATCACAGTTGCCTTTAGAGTATATAGTAGTGAATGATACAGTCATCGAAATTAGCTATCTTTGTTTGCTACTCCTTTTATAATATAATAACCCGAAGTAGCCTCCAACAAGTGACATAGTATAAGGGAGATAAATGAGAACTGAGATGAGAACATAGGATTTCTGGGGGTATAAAATATGATGGAAGAGAGAATGAGATAAATGAGAAATGAAAAAAATGCCATACCAATTTTTACTTTGAAACTTTGCCTAGGGCTATCTATGTTTCCTGGTGTTTCTAGAACACCTTGGAGCATAATCAAGATATGGGGGTTCTGAGCAGAACTTGAAAGTTGACCTTGCACACATGATGTGGGTGTCCAGTTAGGAAAATCCTGGATTTTCAGAAGTCATGCCAGAACAGGAACAACTTCCCTCTTTTCCCTTTGCCATAGATCTGGTCCAAAGACACTGTACCATATTTTTTTCTAAATAGATTATTAAAATAAATATTTACTCTTTGAAAGCCAGTTGAGATACTGTGGGTTCTTACATACTTCACACAGCTTATATGTGCGGCCACAAATGCACCCAAATGAGTTGACAATAAGAGCATCACATAATGAAAGGAGGTTGTTCAGCTTGAAGAAAGCTGGGCAACTTAATAAACAGTGGCTTGCTACCTAGATGGTATCATAAATGTGAAAACCAAAATTGTACTTACAATACAAAGAAATAGATTCACAGTCTAGGAACTGTGTGAAATGTAACATTTCACTAGTGGTAGAGAATGACTACAGCTTCCTTGTGATTTGACAATGTATGACTTAGAAGGAGGACAGTGAATAATTTTCCTGTGGAAGGGTAGTTCACTAACTTTTATTTTTAATCATCAACTTTCTGAAGTATAAGGGTAAGCGTTGTTTCTAGTATTGTGTAATAAGATAATTTGTCAATGAAGTAATATTAGCAATTTTAGTGAGGTAAAGGATTATGGAAAAAAATATATAGTATGAGTTTGTGTGTTTGGTTTTTCCACATCTTTAAGCTACATATAAAAGGATAGAGTTGCTGATAGAGGTCTAATATACCCTTAGATAATCTCTGCTTCTACATAACTCTGGAAATTCTATGCCGAGAGCGTCCCTATCACTCTTCCAAGTTTACACATAATTTTGCTCTAAGTTTAAAAGGGTTTCAGCTCACTATAGTGATCTTTGAATCTCAGTTTGCTATTGCTTAAAAAGATATTCTTAGGGGCACCTGGGTGGCTCAGTTTGTTAAGGTTCTGCCTTCCGCTCAGGTCATGATCTCTGGGTCCTGGGATCGAGCCCACCTGGGCTCCCTGCTTTCTCTCTCTCTCAAATAAATAAATAAAATCTCAAAAAAAAAAAAAAAAAGAAAAAAGAAAAGGTATTCTTATTCGCCCTGTGGAGGTGTGTGGTTATCACTCTCCCTGATTCTACTAACACTCTCCTCCACACATTTATCTTCTCTACCAACTAAATTTAAAATCAAATGAAATTTTTCTTCATAATTTTCCATTCAATATACTTATTAGTTTTCATCCTTTCTGCTTCACCTTTTAAGTGGAGCAAAAGCATCTGCTGTAGTTTACTTCGAACTACAAATTCAAAAAAATGTGTTTTCCACAGTTGTAATAATTTAAATTTCTGAACTAAATTGTATCTGGGGAACAGAGAATTATAAAGCAATGAGTTGGGAGAAATAGGAAAACTGAAATGGTTTGTGAGTTCAAAGTATTTGCCTTGAAGCTATCACTGCACCTGACTGGATCCACACTCATGACAAGAGTAGTGATGGGTATCTGAGCAGTTAAACAACTTACTCATTCAGCTCTGCTCATAACTCAGCTGATTCCATTTTTAAACTTAAAGGAAATTTTTAATCATTTCTTAATAAATATTATTATTTTCCTTCCTCAGAAATCAGTTTTTTTCTTCAAAGAATACTATCACAGCTAAGGAAAAGATCAGTAAATTAATAAACAATAACCTAATACTCCGTTTTTTCTTTCTAACATAAAGTTCAAGTTGGGTGGATTCCTCACATTCAGATATATGACAAAATGAATGCAAAATGCCAATATTTATAAATAGTATCAGAAACTATTGTCTTCTGGAATCAGTTCTGTCATAGGAACAAAGAATTAAAACCGTAATAGATCACTCAGGCAGAGTTACTCTTTCTCTCCTGCTCTAGCAGCCAGAGTGAACACATGACTGAATTATCACCGATGGAATGCAAGAAGAAAGGACCTGTCCTACCTCCAGGCCTTGCCTTATCACACTACCTGAGTACACCTTTCGACCCTTCCTCTTTCCCTGGGGAAAACTGTGGTGGTAACCAGACTTCAATATGCAGATGAGGACGACACCTTGGAGGCTGGTAGAGCAGCCCCACTTGTCCTGGTCTCTGGGGTGAAATCAGGCAGTCAAGTCCAACTGCCTTCCCTAGACTTTCACATGTAAAAGGAAAACTTAAAAAAAGGGAAAACTGCTCCCTGCAGTTTTAAAGGGAAACTGTAAAAGGGAAACTTCGATCTCCGTTTGCATTTTTGGACCTCTTTGCTATAGTCTTCACCATAAACTAAAACAAATGGAAGCCTAATATAGATCCATTTGAGGTATTTTTTCCTCTAGAGTAGGACATTTTATATTACTAGAAATGGGTATGACTCCAGCAATTAAAGTTGGGGAGACTTATACTTTATGTACTTATTTATTAGTTTATGAAAAATGCTATTGGTTATAAACAAGTAAGATCCAGAATTAGAGATTAGGAAAAGACATTGTATCACTAAGAAAAAAAATATTGTGTAGACAATATAGTTATTTAACTTGAGGACTTGGCTTCTTTAATGTAAAAATATATTAAAGTGATATACATAATAAGTACAATAACTGAATTGGACTTAATCAATGATATTTGAACTTTATAACTATGTTCTAAGAGTGAAACTTCTTTAAAATTGAAATATATATAGAACAAAAAACCTTTATTCTTAAAATCCCTAGGCCTTAACACCCTTCCTGCCTATTAAAACAATTGTTTTTAACTTAATTTTTGATAAAGTGGGGGATCTTAGTTTTTCATCTATTATAGAACAGATTAATGAAAAAATTAAAAAATATTTATAAAAAATTATTGAATGCTCTGGAAACTAATGTCCATTAAATTATAGCCAGAGTTTATGAGAGGCTGATGAAAGTTCTTGTCCACTAAGTAGTAGGTGAGTGTTGAAAATTTGAAAAGCACAGAGTACTACTGCTACATGAGGCCAGAGAGCATTTCTTGGTGGAGCAAAACATGAGTGCAGCTAATAAGAACATCATGCTTTCTGCTCAAAGACCTCAGTCACTTAAAAGCTTGAGAATGTCTGGGCCATGCCATCAGAGAGAGAACTCTGCTCATAGAAAATGGACAGAGCCCTTATAGGGCAAAGAAGAGGTAGCTTGAAGGACAAAGAGGGCAAAGAAGGTGTAGCTTGAAGGAAAACTAACAAGGTCCTGATCGTCTCCCTGAGATGTGCCAGGCAGGAAATTCCCCTCTACAAGCATCTCTTTTAACTTCTTGAATCCTATCTACCCCTCAGCAACAACTTCTGAAAATAAATTATGTTACTGGAAATTATCCTTTGGCTAATACTTTTTTCTCTCAAATGTGCACTGACGTTAAAAATATATAAACCCCCTTTGGAGATGTCATAATGGACATGCTATTCACTAGTCAGAATCCATTATCTCCCCTCTCCCTTTTCAAAGTGAATTTTGATATTATTTAAATAACTACATCTCAGCCGTGTAGCTTAAGTGCTTCCTCGGAAGCTCCAAGAGTGGGCCTGGTAGTTCTAATGCTACTCACACTCCCATTTTAGTTTTTGGCTCAGAGACAAGCACTGGCAACATTGACAATATTGAGATGCTAACAGTAGGGAGTTTGTGGGAAAACTTCCTCTTCACTATTCTGGAAGAACTTCTGGAAGCTACTCTCTCTCTTACATTTGCTGTGAACAAATATGCAAGTATCTTCCATTGTAACTGTTAGCCATTTTAGGATCCTGTAAGGGATTAATCTTTGAAGAAAGATGACAAGGAAGGTCACAGCAGAGACAGAAAGACCGTCTTAGAGTGCCAAATCAGCTAAGCTCAAAGCCTGCTTCTTTCGGTCTTCAATTCCATTAACCAATACCTTTTGCTACCATATAAACAAGCTTCCTTAAAAAAAAAAAAAATTATTCGAGACAGAGAGAGAGAAAGAGCATGTGCATGCAAGTAGGGGGAGGGGTAGAAAGAGAGGGAGAGAATCTCTAGCAGACTCCCCACTCAACCCTGAGCCCAAGGTGGGCCTCGATCCCAGGACCCTGAGATCATGACCTGAGCCAAAACCAAGAGTCAAACATTTAACTCACTGAGCCACGCAGGCACCCCAGCTTCATCTTTTTAAAAATTACTCCAAAATCATTGTAGGTAATATATATAGTCATAAAATACTTTGGTAAGCCTGGCTGAGGTGTGCAATATGTGACCAGCAAACATTTCCAATCTAGGATACATAAAAAATGTTTTTGCCATTGAGTCAATAATGTTTATTGGTTGGACTCACCAACATTGTGAACTCATTTTTCTTTAATTTTATAAAGTGACACCTGAATTTAAAAAACACCTACTCTTATTATTATTGTTTATCTACCTGTTGTTTTCCAGCATTCTACAGCTAGACTTCACTTCTTTTAGATAACATCTCTTCTTGGTTATAGTGATTCAAATTTATTCAAATAATACTGCTGTTCAGGTTTAGTGTATTATTTAAATTATATTACCTCGACAGCACTCCATACTGCATGATTTAGTCTTGGTGTGCCTGTGTTAACATTCATATAGAGAATGACTTAGCAGTCACTAATATCTGATAACACTCTGGATGTCATCCAATACCCACAATTTGTAGTAAGCACTGCCCTGGATAACATAAATTTGCTCTAGAAATTAAGGTAGAAATTAAGAATCTACCAGATTCTTAGGAGTATTCTTATCTTCTTTTTACTTTTCGTATCGGGTAACAACAATGCCACAAAAATTCTAAATTAGCTAATAATGCTTTAATTCTTATGTCAATCTTTGGCTATGTCCACTGGAGGCAATCATTTCATTGTACAGCATTCAGGCACTATATATTTAAGAAAGTTTGGAAATCAACATAATCTCAGTACTCACTGAAGATATTTTACTTGTTCATTTTTTGTTCTTATGTCTATATACACAAATAAAGCCTTACTCATAGTCAAATACTTGGAAAATATACAATTTTGTACCCTGATGATTTCAAACAACATGTATGGTATGATCTTGCCTAACTTGAGGAAGAATACAAACTGTTAATAATAATCACTTCTGCAGAAGTGTCATTGGATGTTTGATGATGGAAAAGTCATTTATTTTACAATTTATATGATAATCTTATAAATTAATGGATTATATTTACTTTCCTATTTTGTATTTTTCTGTATTTTTCTAATAAAAAAAAGTAAGATAAAGCACAATAAGCTGCGAATGGTGCTACCAAGGTAAAAGAAAACAGAACTAAAGAAAATATATTCTCTATTTTGGTATAAGACCTTCATATATATGTTTTAAGTGTCTATAAAATATTTGAGGGATTGAATGTATTATAGTTAATATGTTCTTAGTTGATGAACCTATAAATTGCTTAAATTTTTTCACTATTATACTTAGCACTATATTGAAGATGTTTTTACATAAAGCATTTATCTTATTTAGGATAAGTTTGAAGTATAAATTGCCAAAAGAAGAATTGTTGTATTTGAAAAATTGTATCACTTATAACAAGGTTCCAAATTAATTTCCAAAATCATTGAATTGGTTTATGTTGCCATCAGCAATACAGTTTTTTTGGAACATTGGCAAAAAAAGAAAGAAAAAAGAGGGTAGGAATAAACATTTATATCTCTTTGCCTCCTGCTCTTACAGCTACTTTTCATATTTCTTTGCTTGTTCATCGAATTGCTCATTTAACAAATATCAAATGAGTGTCAATTATATGCCATGTACTACTGATATTCACTGGTGAGAAAAAGAACAGAGATCATCCTTCTTAATTTCTTACCATAATCCTAGGAAGAAAATATTTTTATCCCCAGGTTTAAAGACAAGAGAAAAGAAGCTCAGACAGGCTAAAAATTTATTAAAGATTACACATCAATAGAAAGATCCAGAGATCAAGGATTCAAACTAGCAGACAACAAAGCCTATATTACTTTTAGTCTACCTTACCAGCTTTGAGTATTATTACCCTAGGAGTTTCTATTATTTTTGCCAATTTAATAAGCAAAGTTAATATCTTATTATATTTATTTTCAGTTTTTTTATATCGAACACCGTTGATAATTTTTTCCTGATTGCTAATTGTATTTCTTCACATGACAAATGTTTGTTCATGTACTTTAGTCATTTGTAACTAAATGGTGGTTTTGATGATTTTCTAACTAACTTGTAGACTATGTAGAGATCAAGATATAGAAAAAGTATTAGGTTCTTTGTAATATTTATAGTAAACTTATGTTTTATTATTTGCTTTCAAACTTTGGTTAAAAATTCAGATTAATTCAACACATTACATTTTACCTTTATATTTACTGATGTGAAAAAATGGAGGGTATTAAAATAATAAGACAAGTAGCAATTTTATAAGGTGTGAGGAAGTTTCTTCTGTGCTTAACATTCTTGTTTTTACTATATAATGGTAGAATCATTTTGTGATTCATGTAATAAGCCAAAGGGTTGTTGATAAAGAAATCTTGATTGATCATTGTTTGGAATGCAAACTAGCTTTTTATTAGAGCATTTTAATTTAAAATTACTGTTTTGATGGAATGTTTTAGAGCTCTCTTAATTCAACATTTAGAAACTATAATCAAGGGCAGCTGGATGGCGCAGTCGGTTAAGTGACCGACTCTTGGTTTTGGCTCAGGTCATGATACCAGAGTCCAGAGATTAAACTGCCTTGGGCTCATTGCTCAGTGCATAGTTTGCTAAAGATTGTCTCTCCCTCTGTCCTGCCCATTTGCATGCTCTTTCTTTCTCTATCTCTAAAAAAAAAATAAGAAACTATAATCCTTGCCCATATTTTCTGTTAATTTTTTGCTTTTATCATCACTGATTAAATGTACAGTGACCCAATAAAGCTATTATATGACTCCACATGTTTTATTATCATTTAGTTGATCATAGTTATAATTTAGTCAATAGAGCTGTTTACATTTAGTCAATAGAGCTGTGTTTACTTCTCTCAATGAGTCATATTTCCTTCATATATTTATTAATATACTTTGTAAGATCACATTCACCATAATTCATATCTCTGATTAATTGCCTGAAGGTCTTTTTTTTTTAAGATTTTATTTATTTATTCATGAGAGACACAGAGAGAGAGGCAGAGACACAGGCAGAGAGAGAAGCAGGCTCCATGCAGGGAGCCCCACGTGGGACTCCATCCCGGGTCTCCAGGACCAGGCCCTAGGCCTAAGGCAGGCACTAAGCTGCTGAGCCGTCCAGGGATCCCTCGGTCTTTTGATGGAATATTTAAATCTGTTCTTGGAAGGATTTTCTAGAAATTAGCTTAATATTAGTTTCCAGTTTATATAAAGCACTGCAAGTACAAATAAATAAAATATTATGTAAGCCGTCTTGATGATAATTTCAATGACTTTTGATATCATGACATAAATAGATATGGAAATTTAAGGACTATTTTCTGTTACTGCTGCTATATACTGAACACTATATACTAAACACTAAATGCTATGCACTGGCTCAGTGCTTTTCCTTTTTTAAAATATAGTTTTCACAGCTCTATCATGTACCATGATAGGTCTAAATGCTAAAAGTCAAGTCCTCCAAACAGTGGATTCCATCCCTGTAAGCAAGATAAAGAAAAAGTGACATTACAAACAATTTCCTCATGTTGAGAGAAAAATCGCAACAGGGAAAATTGATTATTTGAAATGAATGCTTAAAAACATTGGGCCAATGAATCTTTTTCCACAGAAGACATATCTACTACTGCTAGACTGGGTAACTCAAGTCATCAGACTAGGGACCCATTTTCTTTGGACAGTTCTTGGATGTGAATGACTAACATTTCCCTTCATGACCATGTCCTTCTATAATGCCATGACTTACAACCAACTATCCTTTGATAGGTATTCTGTATCTTTAAATTTGTTAATCTTTCAACAGAATGTAACAAGCCTCAGAGTTTGTCTCTTTGACAGTAAATTATATATTCCCATTTTATGTTGACTTACATAGAGAAATCTTGTTTCCACAGTGAATGGGTAAGGAGGTAGCTTGAGATAGGCCCCAAGGCTATCTAAACTACCAGGTGCTACCAATAGCATAATAGGATTCATAAATATTGTGTTACAATGAATAAACAAGTGAATCTGGAAATAAATGGGCTTCTATTTTGATGTCCTGAAAAGTTCTTCATTGTTTTATGTATTAAGGAAAAATGAAATGTAAATCAATTCTTTGTAAAATTCCTTTTGGATAGATTTTATTATCAATGTCATATAAAATATTGATATCCCAAGACCTATCTGTTACTTTCTTTGTATAGGAGAATTTATTTTTGCATCTTGAATAAGAGTCTTCTGTGTTTTAATATAGTGAGGTCCCTTTGATTTCATTTAGGAAATGCTTAGTACATATTTTTTTGGCTTTATCTCTTGCTTGAATAAATGACAATAAAACAGAATTTACAATTGTTAAACTTTGGCAGAGCAAAATTCCTATTCACATAGGAATAGGAACTACCCTGTCATAAATTTCAAGATTCCAAATTCCTCAGTTTTTATGCCCAGTCATTCTACAAATACCACCACCACCACCACCACATTTATAGTTTTTAGAGTCTTCTACAACTATCAAGAGTGAGAAAAACAAACAATGCAATTATTCAGTTTTGATGGTGATTTTGTCTCTTGTTAACATGGTAAGTAGGAAGAAATAGAATGAGATGAGTAGAAATAATATACCTCTAGAAGGCAGAAATGGACGATTACAACCTACAGTGAATTTTCATCAGTTTAACCTTACTGATAACCCCTATAACCACATTTAGTTGTGATTTTGCTTGCTGATAAAAAAGGGCATTTAACTGGTAAAAGGTAGACTTTGTGGTTTTAGATCGTTGGTTGTCTGGAAAAGAAGAGGAGGAGGTAAAGAGCTCAAAAGGCGAAGTTGGAGAGGTCAGAAAGGCTGAGGGACAGTCACAAAACAAACTGGGAGATTCATCTAACTTGCCAAGTTAGCAGCTCTTGCACTCTGAAAATGAATGGGAGCTTTCTAGAGAGGTCTGAAAATCAGCTAGTTTGGATGCTTACCTCTGTCTCTTTCTCTAATTAGTCCAATCGCCATCTAATTTTTACTCATCCTTTGTCAGAAGAGGGAAGGAGAAAAAAGCACAGAGAAGAGGAAGATAAACTTATGTCCCCACCAACTCACTTCCTCCTTTTAGAGTCAGCAACATGTAATTTCCTGGTATTTCCCTACTAATAAAACTTATTCCTTCTGAATGCCAAGCATTGTCTATGATGCTTCTACCACTGCCCCTGAGCAAGTGGGTTTCTTAACTTAGTAGGCTTTTGACAACATGCCATCACTATGATGCATATTTCTCTAGTTTTCCCTTTCATTGGAGTAGCTTTGCTACCAAACATATTCTCACTTGATTCCCTTTAAATGCATTGAAACACAGTTGGTTAGAAGATAGGTAAACTTAGAATTTGAGTAGGCCAGTAGCAATACTTTTTTTATGTAAGATGGCTATGAAATCACTATTTATGTTTGTTCATTTTGCTTAGCTGGACAGATTTTATATTTTATTACTCTATAATTTATTCATTATCACATATATATCCTATCCTATTATATATGTGTATTATATTATATATACATTTGATTTATATTGCCTTTTCAAGATGTAAATACATCTATATTTTCCCGGCAATTAATGAATAAACAATTTGTTATCATAGGCTACATATGCCCACAGGAAACACTTGAGAAATGTTTAAAAAATGAGAAATCCAGTCTACTAGAAAGTTGCAATGTCATTCAGAAGACAATGAAAATTAACTTGAATGAAGATTAGAGTCAGAAATAAGAGTCAGTGACAGTATATTTAAATTTGTGTTTGGCCAATTGTCTTCTAAGTTTCATTCTTTACTGTGCTTCTCCCACACCTACCTACCTTTCTTTCTTTCTTTCTTTCTTTCTTTCTTTATTTCTTTCTTTCTTTTTCTTTTCTTTCATTCTTTTTAAGATTTATTTATTTGAAAGAGAGAGAGAGAGAGCAGGGGAGGAGCAAAGGAGGAAAGAGAGAGAGAGGGAATACCCAGCAGACTCTCTAAGGAGCGTGGAGCTAACCTAGGGCTTGATCTCACAACGCTGAGATCATGACCTGAGCTAAAATCCAGAGTCAGACGCTTAACTAATTGAGCCATCCAGGCATCCTCCACACACCATTATTTCTTAATCAAGGTAAAGCAACTAAAACATTTAAGCTCACTCAACTGTTCATATTGTATAGACATTAGTAATATGAATTCGGAAAATGCAATCAAAATAAAGTAACCTGGGCAGCCTGGGTGGCTCAGCGGTTTAGCGCTGCCTTCAGCCCAGAGTGTGATCCTAGAGACTCGGAATTGAGTCCCACATCTGGCTCCCTGCATGGAGCCTGCTTCTCCCTCTGTCTCTCTCTCTGTCTCTCTGTCTCTCTCTCTCTCTCATGAATAAATAAATAAAATCTTTAAATAAAATAAAGTAACCTTTTAAAAAAATAAATGCTTTTAAAGTAAATTTGACCCTGTTGCTAATATATAACTTGCTAATATATAACTTGTCATATTTTACTGTGATCTAGATTTTCTAGTAGAAAGGGACTACCCAAAGACATGGATTGGAGTAAAGGTCAAAACATTTTCTCCTTTTCTCCTTAACACACTTATCCTCTCAATCTTCCCACACATCTCTTTAAGAGTGCCATCTGGTGTTTTTCAATGAGTGTGTTGGAAATTTTATTAATAAAGATTTTGTGTCCTTTGATAAGTTTCTCAAGTAAACTAAGTCATAATTTGTAAGTCCAGCTGTTCTTGGAATGATTGAAGCCCTGTAAATTAGTGTCAGATTTTTTTTTAAAGATTTTATTTATTTATTCATGAGAGACACAGAGAGAGAGAGAAGCAGGCTCCATGCAAGGAGCCCGGTGCGGGACTCCACCACGGATCTCCAGGATCACGCCCTGGGCTAAAGGCAGATGCTTAACCGCTGAGCCACCCAGGCATCCCAATTAGTGTCAGATTTAACAATCACTTACATATTTAACCAACAATCAAACTAAAATGTCTGCAAAATGAAATGAGCATTATTAATATTAAACAATAATAACACAATCTTACTTTCCCCCAGGAGAGTGACCTTACTATTACTTATGATGATGCTAAATGAAGAGAAAGTCAGATATTGCACTTTGAAAGCCTTTGCTATGAGATCATATAAAGTTGTTTTTTTCTTCTGACGTAATTTTCTTCCTTTTCATTTACTATTGTATAACTCAAATAAGCAGGCATTTACTATATTTTTAGAATGTGTTTTAGTTGGGGAGGGTAGGACAGAAAGAAGACTAAGAAATCATGCTTAATCTAGAGGTGATGGTAATATAACTAATGCCTTTATCACAAGCCCCATATAATGACTCTTCCTTAACATAAGCATCAAGTACTCCTTTTCTTCTACTCTCTGTGTCAGTCTCCTTAGTCTTTCTCTACTCTTAAGTACAATTATTTCAATATTCCCCCTATTCCCATCAGCCTATCTGGGTATGGTACAGAAGTTTCTAAACTTCACTTGGAAAATACTATTTAGAATTCCTTTTTTTGTTGTTGTTTCTGTACTCAGAAACACTAGCTATTCTTCTACATCTGTGTTTTACATACTAATACTCAATCTGCATCTACTGGACAGCAATAAATAATTAAGAGAAAGGGTGCCTGGGTGGCTCAGTTGGTTAGGCCTCCGACTCTTGATTTTGGCTGAGATCACCACCCACCCCCCCTTAGCCTGCCCCAGGGCTCTGCACATAGCAGGAAGTCAGCTTGAGATTCTCTCTCTGCCCCTCCTCCCTTCTACTCATGCTCACTCTTTCTACAATAAATAAATGAATCTTTAAAAAAAATAATGAAGAAAAGGAAGTTGAAAATGGCAAGCTGGAAAGCATGAAACTAAAAAGCTATTGATTTAAGTTATATTTAAGGCTGCAATCATTCCACCTGATGAAAATTTTGAATAAAAATGAGATGACAGGGAGGGAAGCAGATTAACAGAGTTTGATGAGTAGTGAGGAGCCAGAAATGTGATTAGGGAATAAGCAAATTCGAAATGATAATTTTAAAATAAGGAATAAGTGAACCTAGTTAGAATATGGCTACAAGCAAATACAGTTAACCCTTGAACGATACAGGTTGAACTGCACAGGTCCATTTTATGTGAGTGTTTTTCAATACATTTGTTGGAAATTTTTTTTTGAGATTTGTGACAATTTGAAAAAACTTGCAAATGAAGTGTATAGTTTAGAAATACCAAAAAATTTTTAAGAAAAAATTAGGGATTATTGTAAGAATGCAATATATAATACAATAACATTAAAAATATATGTATTAATTGACTGTTTATGTTAATTGACTTCCCACAGGAAAGCTTCCAGTCAACAGTAGGCTATTAGTAGTTAAGTATTTGGAGAATCAAAAGTTATACATGGTGGTACCTGGGTTCCCCAATCGGTTAAGCATCTGCCTTCGGCTCAGGTCATGATCCCAGGGTTCTGTGATCAAGCCTGCCTCAGGCTCTATGCTCAGCGAGGAGTCTGCTTCTCCCTCTCCATTTGTGCCACCTACCCCCTCCCTGCTCACTCTCTTTCACTCTTGCTCTATCTCAAATAAATAAATACAATATTTAAAAAACAAATAAACAAACAAACAAGTTATACATGGATTTTGACTGCAAGGATCCATACCCCAACCTCTGCATTGTTCAAGGGTCAACTACTGACATATAAAGATATGAAAAGATGACTAATACCATAATATTCAGGAAGATCATTTTTAAAACAAAGAGATGCAACTATACAACCACCAAAATGGCAAAAATTAAAAAGACTGATGATACCAAATTCTGGTCTGACTGTGAAGCAATAGGAATTCTTTTACAGTGCTGACGAAATTATAAATTGGTACAAGCATTTTGGAAAATGGAGTATCAGTACCTATTAACGCCAGCCATTCCCCTTACAGGTATATGCTAAAATACCTATTCATGCACATGTGCACCGAAAGATACATATGGTCATGTATATAGCTATCTTTCTATATAAGTAGAAATAGGAAACAATCCAAGTGTCCATCAACAGAAAAAACATAAAAATTATATTATAGGTAATAGTTACTAAAATGAAAAGAATAAATGAAATGAAATAAAAGAATAAATCTCATGAAATGAAGGAGTCATAACTGAGAGAGGGCCTATTGGGAGCTTCCAATGTTTTTGTAATGTTCTACTTCTTGATCATGGTGATAGCTACACAGATACTTTCTTTGTGGTAATTTGAGTTATACATGTGTATTATATTTGTGTATATACACATATACTTTCTATATGTGTATTATACTTCATTAATGAAAATTTTATATGTGTATTATACTTCATTATGTGTATTATACTTCATTAATGAAAATTTGCATCTTATATGTGTATTATACTTCATTAATGAAAATTTTCAAAAATGAAAGAAAATGAAATGAAGAAATAAATTGATGCCAAAGACATTTCTGCCAATTTTTGTAAATAAATAATGGTAAAATGAAACAATGAATAGTAGTAAAATAAATAACTGGAAATAAAAAACTGAAATTGTCATTATTTGCACATTTTGTGATTTTCTGCATAGAAAAACCCAAAATAATCTATTAATAAGTTCTAGAGATAATAACATTTAACAAAATTGCTGAGTAGCAAAATAAACATTTGATTTAGATATTTGACTTTAAGTAAATGTCACAGTATGCCGAGGTTTCTTTACAATGAATTTAATAGTTGCTCAAATATATATTGAACAAATAGATGAACCATATTATTGACAAAGTAGAGGACACTAATTTTTTTTAAAGATTTCATTTATTTATTTGAGAGAGAGAGCATGAGAGAGAGAGAGAGAGAGAGAGCATGAGCAGGGGAGAGACGTAGAAGTTCCATGCTGAGCAGGGAGTCCAATACAGGACTCAGTCTCAGGACCCTGAAATCATGACCTGAGCCCAAGGCAGATGCTTAACCAACTGAGCCACCCAGGCATCCCAATTAATTTCTGAGCTAAAATTTCTAAATTTCTTTAATTTCTAAACTAGAAAAGCATGTATTCAATTGCTTAATGATCATATCAAGTTACTAAAGTTTTTAAACATGTTACTAGGACACAGCAGTGAATTTTACTATTCAAGACTGAAACGTGGTTCATCAAGGGCCTGTTTCCACTCACTCTGATTCTCACTCATTGGAAACCTGACAATTTTAAAATGGCTTTAATAGCCTGGCATCCTAGTTGAGGTCTTGCATGTTTTTAAGTATTTCCTTGACAAGATGAAACAAAGTCTAGTGAAAAGCAATAGTGGAGTATAATGGATTCACAGTGCACCCTCCTTTGTGCAGTGTCTGCATTGAGGTTGATGAACCACTTCTGAAAGCATTTTCTCTTCTATCCAAATTCTTTTTTAGCTTGCAATATTATTCCCATAATAGCTAGCCATTTTTAATGGGTAATGATTGTATTCTTTTAGCTTTTCTGTACCAAGTCAAATTTGCAGATAACTCCGTTGCCTGAATGCAAACTCTGGGTAGCTAATTATTTCTGCTAGAGAAAGAATTACTTTTGTCCCATATAGTAACTACTTAGTTACAACAATATCCTAGAGTCCTTTCAGTCCTTCCACTGTTACAGGGAGCTAAAACTCTGCCTATAGAAATAGGGGTAGGGCAGCCCAGGTGGCTCAGTGGTTTAGCTTCTGCCTTCGGCCCAGGGCGTGATCCTGGAGGCCCAGGATCGAGTCCCATGTTGGGCTCCCTGCATGGAGTCTGCTTCTCCCTCTGCCTGTGTCTCTGCCTCTGTGTGTGTGTGTGTGTGTGTGTGTGTGTGTGTGTCTCATGAATAAGTAAATAAAATCTTAAAAAAAAAATAGGGGTAAACAATCCAAAATAGTGGATCAGAAGAATCTCCTTTCCTCTACTGAAAAACATTTATCTTAATTTGTAGTTCTTGTCATATTTGAAAAGTTGTATGTCACAAAGGAAGGGGTCTCTGGCATAATCCTGTTCCACTGATCCCAGGTCAGTAATTTTCATACTAGTTATATATCTGAAGGTGACGTCTCTTGATCCACCCTCATTGAGTCCATAGTTTAGAACACAGAGGGCTGATTGTGTAACAAATATGGTGTCTCCTGTTGTGAATTAATAATTTGACTTCTCACTTTTACCAGTTTTCTGGGGAGGAAAGGCAAATTGGCTTTGAAACCTGGCAAACAGAAGAACCAATGATTTAATTCTTCTTATTAATGATATAATAACATGATCTTGTATTAGACAGGTCCATCTAAATCTCCACACTTCATTCACTCTCAGGCAAATCTGCTGATTCAAGTAAGACTTTAGAAAGTTTGCTGCATTGTGAAAGTCAGTGATGGCTTTTTCAGGCATGGAAAAGAAACAGGGAACCAGGAGCTTATATGCAGAATCAAAATCTAATTTGAGGGATCCCTGGGTGGCGCAGCAGATTGGCGCCTGCCTTCGGCCCAGGGCGCGATCCTGGAGACCCAGGATCGAATCCCACGTCGGGCTCCCGGTGCATGGAGCCTGCTTCTCCCTCTGCCTATGTCTCTGCCTCTCTCTCTCTCTCTATATATATATATATCATAAATAAATAAAAAAAATTTAAAAAAAAGATTATCTTAAAAAAAAACAAAATCTAATTTGAGTTATTAATTTGCTCAGAAAGATACAATGAAGACATTGATAGCCAATTTAGAGAAAATCTGTTCAGAGCTTGTATGACTCAAAAGCTGTCAAAATCAAACATAGCATACACAAAAGAAGTTTGTCTCCTCAGTATTTTACTGGACTCTCATGTGAAGTATCTACTGTCTTTCAACAGTACAAAACCTGAATTCTTATTTTCATTTACACATTCCATCAATGTTTAACCACTAGGAGCCAACATCTAGAAGTCACCACTATTATAATTTTGTATTTATTATTTGTAATTATTCAATATAAATACTTGATAAAATAAAATCAGAAAACACAGACAAAAAATACAAATAATTCACCTTAAACATTTTCGATGCAAGAGAACCACAATTTAGTGTGTTTTCATTCTGTGTTGGGGATAAAGGATGGGGCACTTCTCTGGGAATAGCGGAATTGACTCGTTTAAGAAGTTAGAGTCAGTTCAACAGAATTTGTGTTTATGTATGTGACAATTGCAGCTTAGGCTTATAATGAGTGAAAGAAGCTCATAATTAGATTATTTCTTTTGATATTTCAACTAGAAGGAAGCAACCTCTGTACCAACTTCTGGTGTCACCAGTGTAGCTGTCTACAGTGGTGATTTTGGCCAACTCTCTTGTCACTATCTGCACTGCTGATTTACTTCATACTATGACTTCTCAATTCTCAAAATATTAATCACAATACATATTTTCATCTGCTAAAATACAATTATTTTCTTTGTCCATGAAGGATATATGGTTGTAAATTACATTTTTAACAATGTTTTTCCTTAATACATGATGAGCAACTAGCTAACTTTTATTCATTCATCACTCATTAAAGTGTTTACCAAGTGTCTCTATATGCAGACTTTGTTCTAATTTCCAAGGCTACAGAAGTAAACAAAACAGACAGGCGTCTCAGGATTGTAACTCTATGAAAATGTATGAAAATTCTTCTGGCTATTAATATCCAAATAAAACTGAGAGTGATTTGCATTTATTCCTTTGGGTCTAAATACTCCTCACTTTAAAATATTTGTCATTTAAATATTTAATTTAGGAAGTAGGTCTCCTTTTCATTATTGTGTGAATTCTCTTTCAATGTATTTTTTTCAAGAAAAAGAAGTTTTCTTAAATTATATATTTGATTATTGTTTCTATTTCCAGTTTTCTGACTTGATTCTTCTTCAGAAATACTTATAAATCATAAGACATAGTTCTCATTTCTTTTTCTCACAGCTACCATCATCTCTTTGATAGTTTTCATGTTTTGTACTACTTAACTTTTTTCCTGAATTCTGGAATGGTTTATCACATTTGTTGCTTTTCTTCTATGAATTATTAATTTTATTCTTTTTTATATTGAATATAGATTTTAATTTCTCTCATTAAAATTACATATTTAACTACTCTACAATTTTGCTTTACCAAATAGAGTCCCTTTGAATCTCATATAACCGTCTTCTATATATATATATAACCTATTCCTCTTTTATAGAGAAGATGCTTTTAAAAAAAATTGCCAAACAGTTTCTAAAAATTCATCTTAGTTTCTCTGAAGTCATTTAGCAAGTCTGCATTGCTTCAGTGTTGTATGCTATTCCCTTTATCTTGCTCTAAAAAAAATTGTTTTAAGTCAAAACATTTTGGTTGTTTTCTCATTTTTAGACCTGGTATTTTCTAATAGAATCATGACTTGTTATTGAACTTCCCTACTTTCTTCTGATTAGAAGCATGTCAAATCACCTTTTATGATCTAAATCAGATGAAAGAATAGACTATAACCTATGATTGCCCTTAGGCAGAAAAATCATTTGGCATCATTTCAAATTAATAATATGTAAATATTTCTTTCATGTGAATTTAATAAGATGATTGGTACCTTAAAAGAGGTTTTATAAATCAAAACCATAATACTAATAAGAAATATTATAACCATTTCCACTTTGGTAGATGAAGAATTACACATTTCCATGTTACAACTAGAATTCTCTGCAAAGCCCTAACTACACTGTTACTACTGCTTTCTTGTTATGCTCCTCATAGACTGGCATACTTTGTAATTGTTAGTCATAATTGTGTCACTGACCTTACTATCCTATCCAACTCTAATTGGTGGTAGAGAGTGTTAATCTGGAGAGACCTTGCTATATTCTACTGCTTGTTCTGTGTAGAGCCAGAGGAAATATGTGAAAAGCCATTAAAATGCAGAAAGTGCTCTCAACTTCTTTCTCTGGCTCCTAGCATACAATGTACCCATTTTATTTGAAGACAGTTTCTTGCCAATCAATATAATCAGTCTACTCTAACTTGCCAGCTTATTTTTTAGACTTCACCTACTCCACTTTTATCACTATTGATCTTCCTTGAGAATCTCATTCCTTAGAAAAACTGTGATCTCTCAACTTCTCAACCATGCTTATGACTAGAGAAGCATCAATTGGGGATTGGGAAGAAAAGAGAGGGGTATCTATGTCAAAGAAAAAATATTCAATGAGATTTGTTAACAGGGTAAAGCAGACTCTATTTAGGACCATTGCAATAGGTATAGGAAATACTACAGTGGTGTTTTACAGTGGAAGAGACAAAGTGGGCTCAACTCCAAAAGTACCATGGGCCAGTGGGAATTTATAACCAAGTTGCAGGGTGGGAGTCAGTGGATGGAAAATTATTAACAGGGAAACATCATGGGAAAGGGGAACTCTATCTAAACCTACTTAGCAGAATTCTTGCTGAAAACAGGCCAGGGTGATGAGACATCACCTGGATAATGATGGAAGATGAAGAACCTGGTCACGTATTAAGAGTGATATCAAGGGTAAGGGGTGCTGATTAAAATGACTTAGTAGGATT
This sequence comes from Nyctereutes procyonoides, assembly GCF_905146905.1. Classification (NCBI taxonomy): domain Eukaryota; kingdom Metazoa; phylum Chordata; class Mammalia; order Carnivora; family Canidae; genus Nyctereutes; species Nyctereutes procyonoides. The sequence continues at coordinate 4,387,143 of NW_026575130.1, forward strand.
CTGCTAAAATTAGATTTTATAAGGAAGTGTACCGATGGGCCTAGGAGAAAGTTCAGAAACCTGACTAAAGTTTGGACAAGCAAAGACTCTGTCACCTACATGTTTATGCAATGTAGTTTTTAAAATCTTATTTTATTATTTTATTATATAATATTACCATAGGGAATTTTCAAATATCCCCACTACCCAGAGAATACCACTGTTAAGATTTTGGTTATCCTCTCCACATCCACATAAAGAAGTGTGATAAATGAAATATTTTAATTTTTAAAGCATTTTAATAATTTATAATGAAATTTTTTCTTCATGCATTAATTAGAACAGTTTTTTTCTCATAATTGCTTTAATACCTGCATAGTATTATATTTTATGAATGTGGCAATTTATTTGATCAAGTGCCTTTTTTGGAGTGTTTAGGTTGCTTCTGAATTTCCACTGTTACACATAATTCTGTAAGCACTATTTTTAGAGTTACATATGTATTCCTTTAGGATAATTTCCTAAATGCATACAAAATTAAAAAGCTCTAGATAAATACTACCAAACTGCAATTTCTTTTTTAAGACTGCAACATTGCTCTCACTAGCAATACTTTTAATATATTTATTTTTCAATGTCTTCATCAACTTTAGGCTTCATGTATTATAATTCTTCAAATCTTTGCCAATCTAATAGCATTCCCCCTCAAAAAATATGACTATTGCTTTAATTTATATTTGTTTTATTAATTGAAAGGGTAAAACATTTCAACATTCTTGACTTTTTGTATGCTCTTCGTCCTAAGAAAAGATAAGTCAAAGAGCTGAGTCCTGAATAAAGTCCTGAGTCCTCAATGAGATAAAAACTAAATGCTCTGTGGAGATTTGTCATGAAGAGTTCTAAACAACCCTATGCCCATTTATATTGACTCTAGAAATAATAAATAAATGGTTGGGAAATATCTCAGAGCATCCTGGTAAATTCCTCTTTAAGCTGACATATCCACAAATCTTTCTTCTCCCACTTCTGTGAGGCTGTTCCTTCACTCTGGAGAGACCTGCCTAACAACTTTGCCTGTCAAAGTTCTGTCCAGTGTTTAAGGTTTGTCTTCTATGTTACCTCGCTTATGAGACAGGTAATTCTAAATGGATGAGATCATTTTTCCCTCAATACTCAGAATATACAATTTGTGCTTACCAAGAGTTAGGCACTCGACTATGTACTAAAGGTATAAAGATTTTAAAATGTAGTATTTTTCTTCAAGGAACTCATAAACTGGGGATCAGAAAGAAATACAATTTTTCTCGGGGCATCTGGGTGGTTCAGTTGGTTAAGCATCTGACTTGATTTGGCTCAGGTCATGATCTCAGGTTCATTAGATGGTTCCCAGAATTGGGCTTCATGCTCAGCAGGGAGTCAGCTTGAGATTCACTCTCTCCCTTTCCTGCTGCCTCTCCCCTGCCTCTCTTTTAAATAAATAAATAAATCTTTAAAAAAAAGGAAATATAATTTTCCTCAGCTTTCTTTCTAGTCCTATATAAGGAATCATTAAAAATCAAAAAAAAAAAATCACATCCATTCCCCTGGTATTTGAACTTTGTTAACATGCTCTCACAAATGTTATCAAAATGGAGCAACAATTCTGTAGAATTAGATAGTGTCATTCTTTAATCTTGCCTCCTTCATAGATGAAAACTTGAAGATCAGAAAAGATAAATGTCTAAGTGAGAATAGATCTCAGGTGCTCTTCTTGTTAGATCATGTGTTCTCTAATAAGGTGTGGGAGAGCCAAAAATTTCCCTTGAACCTCTTAGGGTCCTTGACTGGGTCTGAAAATCAAACTGATAAAGAGAGATGAACAGGAGAAAGCAAACAAATTCATTCAATATAAATTTTATGTGACTTGGAAGTTCTGATAAGGAAGTGAAGACCCAAAGTAATAGCTAAACCTAAGTGTTTTTATGCTAGGAGTGATGAAAAGTGCACAACCATGGAAAGATATGATAAGACAAAGAGTATGAGCTAAGTGTAGTAAGCTGGGGGGAAACTTAGCAAGGTCTGATTATTCAGATTCTTCTTGGCAGAGATATCTCCCTGTCTTGGAGATAAGATGGCTCCTTTCCTCTGGGTAGGAAGCGAGCAAATCTCACATAAGGAGAGCAATTCTCTTGCATTGCCTGCTGGGTAAAAGAACCTGTGAGGGGCACCTGGGTGGCTCAGTGGTTGAGCTTCTGCCTTCAGCTAGGGCGTGATCCTGGGGTCCTGGGATTGAGTCCCACATTGGGCTCCCTATGAGGAGCCTGCTTCTCCCTCTGGCTATGTCTCTGCCTCTCTCTCTGTGTCTCCCCTGAGTAAGTAAATAAAATCTTTAAAATAAATAAATAAATAAATAAATAAATAAATAAATAAATAAACCCCGTGAATGTGAGAGAGATCTTCCTGCTTCTGTCTTTTTCTCAAATTCATTCTGCTTAAAATATTCAATATGCCAAGGTGTCATATTTTAGGGTAGCAAGTCCTGAACTTCATTAAACAATATCCATATTTAAAATAAACTTGATATATTATAATGCAAAGCCTCTAATGTGTACTCAAACTTACTTCTGTACTATATTTTCCAATATGTGATCTAAAAAGTGGTTCAAATAAAGTTCAAAAGAAAGCTATTTTATGGAACAAATACAACTATATTATGAGTTAAAGTTACTAGATACTCAAGAAATATTAGTTTCATTTCATTATATCTTGCTTTATTTCAAATTTTAAAGAAGAAAACCATGCAACCTCACTCTTAGTCATTGTGGTTGCAGTGATGAAGGAGACATTGAAACAAGATTAGAAGTTTTTTATGGCAGGCCTTGAAATGGAGTTTGGAGGTACAGGATAGTTATTAAGGATCAACACCTACAAAGAAAAGGAAGGAAACAGGATGGGCTCTCCAAGCAGGACTGGGTTTCATCAATCTGGCAGGAACCTCTCCTCACCTCATTAACAAATGCATTAGGGCAAATAATTTAAATTGAATTATAAGGCAAATACTGAGAAGCTAGAAGAAAAGGATGAACCCACTCCATGCTATCTGCAAGAGATACATTTTACCTATAAAAACACAGATTAAAAAGGCTGGAAAAAGATACACCAATGTAAACACTATTCATAAAGATGATGGTATAGACATATAACATCAAAAAGAGTAGGCTGCAGAACCCAGAGTGACATCAAAGATAAAGTAAGGTATTTCATAATGATAAAATTGCCATCTAATTAGAAAGACAGAACTATTACACCATTCCTTTAAACACGAAACAAAAGTGACAGAAATAAAAGGAGAACTATACAAACCCATTCATTAACTTAGGTGGACATTTCAACACTCTTCTTTCAGTAATAGAATAAACAAATCCTGAGTAAGGAGATAAATTTGATCAACATTAGCAATCAATTTGATCTAATTAACATTTATAGAAGAGTACACAACAAATGCAGAATGCACATGGGTTTTGGCTTATATGTGGAATGTTCACTAAGATAGACAATAACTTGACCAATAAAATAAATCTAAAAAGATTTCAAAAGATTGGAATCTTAGAGAGTATATTCACATACTCCCCCTCAAGGAATTATTATTTTTTTAATTTTTATTTATTTATGATAGTCACACAGAGAGAGAGAGAGAGAGGCAGAGACACAGGCAGAGGGAGAAGCAGGCTCCATGCACTGGGAGCCCGACGTGGGATTCGATCCCGGGTCTCCAGGATCGCGCCCTGGGCCAAAGGCAGGCGCCAAACCGCTGCGCCACCCAGGGATCCCCCCCTCAAGGAATTAAATGAAAAATCAGCAGCAAGAAAATTTCTGGGAATACATCAAATATTTAGAAATTTTACAACATACTATTAGATAGCTCAAGGGTCAACCAATAAGTCATAAGGAAAATTAGAAAATAATTCTGATCGAAAACAAAAATATAGTGCAACAAATTTTGTGGAGTATAGTGAAAGAAATGTTTAAAGGGAAAGTTATAGTTTTAAATTATTATGAGGTAGAAAATTTAAAAAATCAATGAAGACAGAGTGACGTCTGCAAACATGGCAGAGAAGGTGACTCCATGGGCCTGTCCCTCCACAAGAGGCACCGAGAAATTGAGCAAAAATTGCCAGAATCAGCTGGAAGAACTCTGATAGTCAAAGGACTCATAGCAACAAAGTAAATGTTCATCAAGAAAGGGAAGCTTTAAAATGGTAGGAAAGCTTTGTGGCATTTTTCCTTGACTCTGTTCAACTCTTTCCACAGCTTGACAGCTGTCTTGAAGATGGCAGCTCACATTTCCAGTTTGGGACCCTTACCATTGGTTCCATAGTGATAAGAGCAGAATTTATTGCCAAAGAACAGGTTGTTCCTGCTGCCTTAGCCTACCTGAAGGATGACACAAAGCACTTGACTTGTTTCACCTAACCTGGAATTCTCTCAAGGCAGAGAAGTGTCTTCAGAGAAGGCTCAAAAAAACATTGTAGTGTAAATGAAAAATGTACCACTGCTGTATGGAGCAAAAAGTTATAGCTGAGTCAAATTATAGATACACCTGGGAGAAAAAGGTGGGAAGAGAACTTCTTTGGGTAATTAGGGCACCCAAAAATACATACAGGAAGTTTAGAAAGCCATGCACAGGTCCAGGGTAAGATGCATGCTCAGAAGAGATCTGAGAAGACCCTAAGCTTTTACCTCTGACTGATGTTTATGCTTAGCAGAAGCAAGAAATGAAGGCTAAGGCAGAGTTATAAATGGGCCAGAGAATCTTTGAAAGAGTGCTACAACATAGAGCCAATTTACAGGGACTAGGAGAGGTTGTTTGCTTGCCTCTTTTTCTTTTTCCCTTCCCTGCTCTTCCCTTCCTTCCTTCTTTCCTTTCTTTCCCTTCTCCCCCTCCCCCTCCCCTTCCTCCTCCCTTCTTCTTGTTTTTGTTCTTCTTCTGGGGGTGGAGATCCAGGCATTCAAGGAAATTACTATCAAAACACTAGCTGACTAAAAGCTTAAGGAACAGAAACTTCAGAGACCAAATGGGACCAAAAAAAAAAAAATCATTTACCAAACAAAATAAAACTAGTTGACACAATTAGTTCAGAAAATTCACTAAGTAAACAACTACAACCCATAGTAAGCAATAAAAATAAATGCTGAGGAGGATGAAAAATATGACTTTCTGATTTACATTATAATACTCAAACATTCAGCTTTTAACAATAAAAAAATTGTGAAGCATGCATAAAGACAAGGAAATATGAACCATCCATAGGAGAAATTAACAGAAACTGTCACTAAGGAAGCACAGAATTAAAATTATTAGAAAATACTTTAAATCAATAGTCTTTTTCTTTAAAAAAATGATTTATTTATTTATTTTGAGAGAGAGAGAGAGAGGGAAAGAGGGGGAGAACAAGCCAGAGGAGCAGAGGGAGAGGGAGAGAGAATCTCAAGAGACTCTGCTGTGTGGAGCCCAACACGGGGCTTGATTTCACCCTGAGATCCAGACCTGAGCCCAAACCAAGAGTCTGATGCTTAACCAACTGTATCACCCAGACACTCCTAAATCAATAGTCTTAAAGATGCTCAAATTGCTGAAAGAAGCTGTAAGATACATGAAACCAGGAGAATGACTGAACAAAAAAGAATATTAATAAAGATAGAAATTATAAACTGAATCAAATTATGGAGCTTACAGTACAATAACTAAAATAAAAATTGATCAATAGTAGATTTGAACATGCAGAGGAAAAGAAAACCAGTGAACTTAAAAATAGGCGAACTAAAATTATCTAATCTGAGGAATAAAAGAAAAGAGAATGGAAAAAAACTGCAGAGTCTAAGAGAACTGTGTGACATCAAGCTGACCAACATACACATAATGGAGAGCCAGAGAAGACGAGATACAGAAAAGATCAGAAAGAGTATTTGAAGAAATAATGGCTGAAAAGTTCTCAAATTTGATAAAAGAAATGAATATACACATCCAAGAAGCTCAGCAAACTCTAAGACAGATAAATGCAGAGATCTACACTGAGATAAATTACAAACAAAGTGTCAAAGACCAAGATGAAAAAAAAATTGAAACCAGCAGGAGAAACAACTCATCATAAATAAGGAATTCTTTATAAGATTAACAGGTAAATGAAACAGAGACTAGAAAAGTAGCAAACAGAGCCAATAAAACCAACAGTTGGGTTTTCTAAAAGAGATCAACAAAATTAACAAAATCTAAGCTACATTGACTAATAAAGAAAAAGAGAGGATTCAAATTATTAAAATCCAGAAATGAGGGGCACTTGGTGGCTCAGTTGGTTAAGCGTCTGCCTTTGGATCAGGTCAGAACCCAGGGTCCTAGGATTCAGCCCAGCATCAGGCTCCCTGCTTCTCCCTCTCCCTCTGCTGTGCCCCTTGCTTGTGCTCTCTCTCTGTAGGTCCAATAAATAAATAAAATCTTAACAACAACAACAAAAAGAATGGCTAGTGTAATCTTTTTCAGAAAATAGATATGGAGATAGCATATTCCAACTCTTTTTTAAACAACGATGGCATAACCCTAATACTAAAATGTGACACAGATCTTAGAAGAAAAATTATAGACCAACTTGGCCACCTGTAAAATGAAGAGGCTGCAGTTTCACACCTGTTTGCATATGTGGGGGAGGTATTTAAATTCAAGTTAGTTACCGTTAAATATAGTGTATTTATTATACATCTGTTTGCTTTTGATAGATATTTTAAGGACTATGTGAAATATTCTCCTCTAATGTGAAATATTTTTTCATCAAATATCACAGGAGTGATCAATACCTGCAGTAGGTATTCCAATAGATGAGATGAGGAAAAACTTAGAAACTTAAATGCAAGTTTCTGTCTGTTGACCAGACATTACTAACATTATGTTAGAGTAGCAAGAATTCTAGGGGCATCCATTGTTGTAACACAAACCACAGGCAGAGAACTTAAGGATTGCAATATACACTATAGCATTAATGTCTCAATAGCTTAATAGATGCTTCTTCATTCAGTGGATGCTAAAAAACAAGGTGTGCCTTGACAAGTATTCCCATAATTGAGCTCCATACATTTTAAACCCAGATGAGGCTGAGATAAGAACAGGAGTCAGAGACCCAGGATATCACACCACTAAATCTTATTAGCAGAGTTCTAAAATGGAAAAATACATTTACTTAATATAGTACCTGTTATTGTCTGGTTAGTGACTTTTCTCCTTGACAAATACTTTTAAGAGTCCATTTAAAAAATTCCTACATTAAGATAAACCTAATGTCAGCAATTTTCCCCATGAAGTTATAAAAATTTGTTTTTTCTTAATGACATCTTATTAATTTTTATTACACATTTGAGTATGCTTGATGAATAAAGGGGGAGTTGAGTTAATGTTTATGACTCTCGTGAATATTGCTAATATTTCTTCATTGAGTCAGAACTTAGTTAAATCCTAATTATTTATTACTTTAAACAATTCCTTTCAGGGTACACACTCCAGTGTTCTTTATTATCTCCATTTATGAAATACATTTATAAAAATCTTTATAACATGTTTATATTTTATTCATCCTTAACATAATGTCAGTTTTGTTAGATTAGATAGAAATATTTCAGTCCTTTGTGATATATTTTATTTTCATATGTGGCCAAAGCAAGATATCTATTTGGAATGTCATCAAATTGCTGCTGCATTGAGAAACAAATATCTGTATCTACACTGATCAGCCCTTGAAGTCATTGGCCAGCATGAGTAAGGTGAGTCACAGACCCAAAGCACTCTAGTGAGTTTATTAAAAAATTCATACTGTATTAAAAACACACTGTAACACCTTGCCCAGATGTGATAATAGGAGTCGACTCCTTTATAGCTAATAGATGAAATGAATATCTGCCTTGGTGTTATCCATGTAAATAATACTATTTTTTTTCGTTTTCTTTCTTTCTTTCTTTCTTTCTTTCTTTCTTTCTTTCTTTCTTTCTTTCTTTCTTTCGAACAGTGAAGGGGGCAGAAGGAGAGGGAGAGAGAATCTTAAGCAGTCTCCACGCCCAGTGCAGAGCCTGATGAGGTACTTGATCTCATGACCATAAAATCATGGTCTAAGCTGAAATCAAGAGTTGGATGCTTAACTGATGGAGTCACCCAGGTGTCCTATATAATTTTTTCTTGCATCCTGTTGACATATGAAGAAATCATTATACAATAGGCCAGTCTGCTCTTGCCACAATCCTTATTGCCACATAGCATTACTTAAGTATATGAAATCACAGTACAATAAGACAACAAATTCATAAGCTCACTTAAAATGTTTTTATGTTTACTCATCTTATGTTCATGTCCTTATGCTTCTTTACTGGCACATATCAGGCATGTCTCACATTCTCCATACACACTTCTAATTTTTTTTGTATAGCTCTGTGTATTAATAACTGGTAATACATGCAAATATGCATGCATAAAATATAATGCACTATATTGTCATTTCTACATACCACTAAAATTTTTTTCCTAGTTTTACTCCTGTTTCAATTTAAGCTGGAGATATTATACTTAGATATTCTGGTCCCCAGTCAGGCAGTTAACTGTTTCGAATTATCCCTTTTCTCTGTCATCCCTCCTCTCAGCAAAGATTTCTCTGTCACCCCTCCCTTCAGCTGGTTGCTTGCTACACCCTTCCAAAAACATTACTTTATCATGCTGTCTTCTGCAACTTCTCCCAAACCTTCTTTATTCTCACATTAATTCTTTTTTTTTTTTTAAATCTTATTTATCTTAGAGAGAGAAAGAGAGAGGGAGAGAGATAGTAACAGAGAACAGGAGCAAAGAGGAGAGGGAAAAGCAGGCTCCCCACTGAGCAAGGTGCCCAACGTGGAGCTCCATCCCAGGACCCTTGGGATCATGACCTGAGCTGAAGGCAGATGCTTAACAACTGAGCCACCCAGGGGACCTATTCTCACTTTAATTCTTTTTTAGTGCTTTTTTTTAAAAAAAAATTTATTTATTTATTCATGAGAGACACAGAGAGAGAAAGAAAGAGGCAGAGACACAGGCAGAGGGAGAAGCAGGCTCCATGCAGGGAGCCTGATGTAGGACTTGATCTCTGGTCCCTAGGATCACGCCCTGGGCTGAAGGCGGCACTAAACCGCTGAGCCACCCAGGCTGCCCTCACCTTAATTCTTAACCTCAGAATTGACCTGTTCCTTTTCCATTCCAACCTCAAGAAAGCCAAAGGGAATCTTGTTATTTTTTTTTAAGATTTTATTTATTCATGAGAGACACACAGAGACATAGGCAGAAGGAGAAACAGGCTCCCTCAGGCAAACCCCAGGCAGAATTAATCCCAGGACCCCAGGATCACTACTGGAGACAAAAGCACTCAACCACTGAGCCACCTAGGTGCCCTGAGAATCTTGTTCTTAAAAACAATCTAGATCAGGGGTCATTAAACTAGGGTCCATGGGTCAAATCCAAACTGTAGCCTGTTTTTGTATTGCACACGAGTTAGGAATGGTTTTTACATTTTTAAATAGGTGGGAAAAATCTGACAAAAATAATTCATGACATACGAAAATTGTATGAAATTCAAATTTCAATGTCCATAATCAAAGTTTTATTGGAATACAGTCATGCCCATTCGTACATTTTGCTTATGGCTGCCTTTGCACTACAACAGCAGAGTTGAGAAGTTGCAACAGAAAACAAATGGCCTGCAAAGGCCAGAAATACTACTATTTTAGAAGAAGTTTGCCAACATCTGATCTAGATCAGATGCAGGAGTGTTTCAAAAATGAGAAAAATTGTTCACAGAAATTAAATGATTTTCTCAAGGTCATAAGAATTTATTGCTGAGCAAGGGCAGGGATTTTGATTCCTTCATTCATAATTGACTCTCTCTTCATTGTATCATATACAACTCTCATTTAAAATATATAAATAACCTTGAAAAACAAGGGAAAATACAACTTCTTCTGAGATCTCTTGCATTTCCAATATAAGTTAGTCACATAAGACACTATGTAGGATATCAACGTTTACATGACTACTGAAAGAAACAAGGATTTTCATAAATGAATAATTAATTTGGTAGCAAAAATTACATATACCATCACTAATCAGTGTTATTTCTGGTCAAGCAGAGTTGCATTAATAATCTACTCTATAGTACTGCATTTCACACATTTTTATATAAGCATCTACTCTTAGAAAAAAATGAGAACAATTATCTGGGATAATGTATTATCTTGCTTTGAAATGAAGAAAAGAAATAAGTTCTGCTTCTGAGATGTTTCCCACATGCTCTACCCTTAGTAAGATAAATAACTATTTGACTAAAGAGCAGCTGCCTATCTACCCTTGGCCGAGGAGTTGATTAATAAATTACCATTAGTAGTTAAAACTTTAGAACCATTCAACAGCCTTTTGATATCCTTCCCCTAATTATCAACCTCCTTCTTCTGTCTTTGTAGGAGAGTGACTGGTGGGTCTCCTACATGCATTTACAGACCTGTGGGGACTGAGACATTAAGAGCAGGGATTGCACTAATTTTATTTCTTCTTTTCTGGACCAAGGGAAAAAGAGATTTCTGTAATTATCTAACTGTGATCCCAACTTCTCTTTCTCCTTTGGTGAAAACACTGCCCCTACTACATTTAAGAAAGGGAAAGGAGTCATCTGTCCTCCTTTTCAGAGGCCATCTACACTGGCAGCTGCATCTCCTACCAGTTAGCTCTCCTCTGGGTCTCTGATCACTGTGCTCCTGGGCACCAGCTTCTTGGAAGCAGTGATATTATTGCTGCTTTGGCTTCAATGGAGAGTATATAGGAGAGACAACACTACTGCCTACTATCTGTCTCCTGGATTCTCCACTATACCACTAAGCCAAGCTGTGGTTGCGACCTGAAGGTACAGTCCTAAGTGAAAAGATTAGGATATGGTAAGCAGTTTAGTGCCGCCTTCAGCCCAGGGTGTGGTCCTGGAGACCCGGGATCGAGTCCCACGTGGGGCTCCCTGCATGGAATGGAGCCTGCTTCTCCCTCTGCCTCTCTCTCTTTCTTTCTCTCTCTCTCATGAATAAATAAATAATAATAAATAAAATCTTAAAAAAAACTATATACTAAATATGACTATTGCCAGATTCCAAGAGAAAAGCTAACTACAACATGATGTTTTCACTTGTGGATGCAAGCCAATTCATAGCCTTGTTCCCATCATAAGCTCACTCTGTTCTGCTTTATCAGACTTTCAGAGAATAAATTTTCTTATCATTTTAGGAAAATAATTACCATTATCCATACGAATGATATCTACCTTGGGCCTTTCTTTTTCTTTTCTTCATTAGAGAAGTACATAGGATTAAATGAAAATAAAACAACATTAGCTAGGGCTTTGGCAAGATACCTGATGTCGAATTGCCAAAAGTATTATCAGACCCTCTGTTAATAAGGACAAACTGAGTTTATTCACTTTAGTAGGGGAAACAGTCTTACTAGTATCTCAGGAAGAGGACATTTATAAGGTTTGGGGTCTAGGTTTGAATGGTTCAAGGCAAGGAAATGATTAAGATTGGGCAATCTTGGGGATCCCTGGGTGGCGCAGCGGTTTAGCGCCTGCCTTTGGCCCAGGGCGCGATCCTGGAGATCCGGGATTGAATCCCACGTCGGGCTCCCGGTGCATGGAGCCTGCTTCTCTCTCTGCCTCTCTCTCTCTCTCTCTCTCTGTATGACTATCATAAATAAATAAAAAAATTTTTAAAAAAGAAGCCTTTAAAAAAGATTGGGCAATCTTTATGAGACAACAATTTAGGATTGGTGGATACAGGGAGCTGGGGTTTTGAAGTGGTAAGTAAAGAATTGTTTTATAAATTATCTCTTGACTCAGGCCAGCAGGATGTTATCTCTAATGAAATTATTTGTGAAAATTTCTTGAAGCCAATAGTAAAATTATTTATTGGTTTAGTCTTCTCATTTCCCGAGCAAAGTACTCCCTCTCAAATAAAACAGCTAAGTCATATTGACAGACATGGTTTAAGTTCTCACTAGGATAAATAGTCTCTAGTACTTAATAGTAGCAGAAAAGGCCAGGTGTGGCATTGACAGCACTGATTTTTGGGCTTGTGGTATTTCCAACAGTGTAAGCAAACATATGCACACAAACATATACATCTCTCCATCATAAGCATTAATTTTCAGAGATAATACAGCCATGATACTCAGAAAGGAAGAGAAATATCTTTCTCTTAGAGAATTTCCCTAACCACAAGGAAGATAAAAATTTACATTATTACCTAGATGAGTTTAATTATCTACTTTAGATCAGCAGTCCAAGAGATTTCTTGGTTCATACCACAACTAGTAGAGACATCTAGTTGTCAAAAAACAGAAACATCTCCTACTTAACACTCCTAGTAAGAATTTTGAAATTATAATTTTACTTTCTAATGGAACAGGCCAAATTTATTAATATTTAAATATTTATCAATCAAGATGAGAGTAAATCATACAAGCTTTTATTATCTCTAAAATAAAGCCAATGACTAGGTATGGCAGCTCCAGAGACACAATTATTTGCAGATTATTTACTTCTTTTCTTATCATCTGTAAAATGACGTCAGCTGGGCTTAAAATGATCTTTAACTTTTATTTATTTATTTTTAAAGATTTTATTTATTTATTTGAAGAGAGAGAGAGAGAGAGAGAGCTAGAGCACACGAGCAGGCAGAGTGTCAGGCAAAGGGAAAGGGAGAAGCAGGCTCCCCACTGAGCAGAGAGCCCATCTCTGGGCTTGATCCCAGGATTCTGGGATCCTGACCTGAACCGAAGGCAGATGCCCAACTGGCTGAGCCACCCAGACACCCCAGATCTTTAACTCTTAGAATTTATTGAATAAAGAAATACTTAAACTAAATTTAATCAAATTGATACTGATCATTGCATATAATTTTAATTTCAGTAAAATGAGAATGTTAAAACTTCAGAGTGATTTTAACAAGCAAAGTTGTTAATTCAGATTTATGTACCTAGAAGTTGTGCACTTATTATTTTCTTAATAGATAGGCACTAGGGTAGACACAGGGTTTTCTAAAAATGGGATGAGGGCAGCCCGGGTGGCTCAGTGATTTAGTGCCACCTTTAGCCCAGGGCATGATCCTGGAGACCCAGGACGAGTCCCACATCAGGCTCCCTGCATGGAGCCTACTTCTCCCTCTGCCTGTGTCTCTGCCTCTCTCTCTCTCTGTCTCTCATGAATAAATAAATAAAATCTTTTAAAAAATAAAAATAAAAACGAGATAAACAGTATAGTTACTTTTTTTCAGTAGCTTTCAGCCAATTAGTGAGATGCACAAACTCTGGCAGTACGATGTAATAACCAAATCATGCTTGTGTAAACATGTCTTGAGAAGCTCTACATCCATCCTATATTGGGTTTGCATAAAGTAGAGCCAGGTCATATGACAATAGTAGATTTGACCACTTATTATATGTCAAACACATAAGAAAATGTAAATTAGTTGAATTTTATAATGGTTATTTTTAAATTTTGCTTTTACTTGGCTGTGCAAGAAAAATCTCGTGGAAAAAAAATCCCTTTTCTCTTATGTTTATGTATTAGTTTATTCCCACATAGCAACATAACAAAAGAAACTATCCCTTTAGGGTTTTTCTGCTGCAATTCTAGGAGGACTGTTTGACCTTACAGTTCACAAAGTAAATAACTATAACTTGTTAAAGTTAATTCGCTACGCTTTAATGCCTCTTGAAAGGCATTGCCTGGCTTTCTCATACTTCAGTAGTCTGGCTAAACAATACAGAGATATATTAGGATAAGCATATCTGGCTCACCTACTTTGGTGTTATTCCTTTATTCTTTTCATAATTTCTTCAAATTGGACTCTTTTTGCCTTTTTCCTTTAATTTAAACCAATAAATTTTCTTCAAAGCATTGCTTTTGCTGCACCCCATGATTTTGTTTGAGTGTTTTATTATTCAGTTCTTGCTATTCGCTATTTTCTAAAATGATAGAATTAGTCAATGTGTTATTTGCAAGTGTTTCTAAATTTCTACATGTACAGAAAATTTTAATTTATTCAGTTATTAAATACTATTTGTATTGCCTTTTCAGTCAAAGTAGTCTACATGTTATATATTCATTGAAATTTTTCAAAGCTGATTTTATGGGCTTTTTGTCCAGGTATATACTTAAAAAAAAATTCATGTGTGCTTGAGAAGGACATGTATTCTTTCAATGCTAGATGTAAATTTTGATATATATTCATTAGGTCAAGCTTTTTACTGTGTGGTTTTTTTAGGATATTCTGTCTTTGATAATGTCATGTCTACTTAATCTATCAATAATTGAGAGGTATATGAAATTCTCCAATATGAAAATAGATTTGTAATGGTTTCCTCTTTCCTTCTATGTTCTGAGACTATTTAATTAGATGCATATCTGTTTGGTGATATTATATCACATTGGCAGAGTGACCATTTTCTGTTAATGTAGTAACTGTAGTAGCCATCTCTCATGGTCCTTTCTGTCTTAAAGTCTTTGGTCTGATATTACTGTAGCCATATCTGCTTTTTCAGGATAATTTGTTTGACACATTTTCCACTTTTTAATGAGAACCTTATTGTGACTTTCTGCCCATGCTCCTCCACCATGCATTATATGTGTGTTTTGGTGGCAATCACTGTAGTTTGTAACTTCTGGACCAAGAAAAGCTACAGATGAATTTGAGGAAGAAAAGTATTCATCATCTAGATATCCCAGACTTTATGATAGATGCAGTGACTGGAAACAAGGTGGAATTCTCTCTTTGCGGGGAGGGGAGTTCTCTGTGTAAAAGGAAAAGAGAAACAGATATATGAGGACCAGAAGAGATCAGGAAGAGAGAACACCAGGTATTCAAACATATTTTCTTTCACCCTCTGGCATAAGAATTCACCATATTTCAATCTCCCCTTTAGTTAAAGGGCTACAGAAATGAATTCAGAACAATGGAAATGTGAACAGACAGGATGTGAACCACTGCAAACTACTCTAAAATCTCCCATGGTATCCTTCATGCTTTCTGTCTTCTCTTGCTTGCTGGCCACACCTAGAAGAGTCAGTGGAGAATTCCACACAACTGAATGGAGCCTGGACGCAGAATAAACTGTATAGAGCACGATTTTCCTCCTGCTCCATTGCTCATTTCTCCTCATACCACTCCCTCCACTCTCTTAAGACCTACTTTGGATTTTTATGTGGGCAAGCAATAAATTTTTATTATTTTAGGCCACTGAGATTTGGACTTCGTTTTGACTGGCCTCAATGCAGCCTAATACCCTGCATATAGCTGCATTAATTTTCCCAATTATTGATCACTGCTTTTTTTTTTAACTGGCAAGTTTACATAAATTACATGTATTTTGATTTTTGATACATTTAGATTGGTTTTTATCAATCTTTGTAATTTAATCTGTCTCACTTTTTATGTTTCTTTTTCAACTTTTACTGCTTTATTTGTATTAAAAATCTTAATTTTCTCTCTAAAAATATAAGAACATTCTCCACATCCTTTATTCTCTCACTTCCCAATGCTCGTGGTTGTCCAGAATTTTTTATTTATTTATTTATTTTTTTTAGAATTTTGTTTTTGTGTTCTTAGGGCTTTACTTTTTCTTTTCTTTAGGTCTTAATTTTTTTTAATTATGAATTTTATCTAGTTATTTAGTCAATTTAATCAACCTATTTCTCAGAGCATTCCTGGGACTTTCTTCTCTTTTTGGGGGAGGTACTTTTTCCAAAAGCGTTTTAATGGGGATTTTTGTGAGGCAAGGCTTCTTAGTCCTTGTATACTTAAGGTTTTGACCAATGTTGTCACTTTCAAATAACAGTTTTACCAGATGTAAATTTGAGATTGAAAGTTTCTTTCAGTACTCTAAAAATATTACTCCATTGTTTTCTTTGTTTCTTATGATATGACATCTACTTCTTTTATATCTGCTCTTCTCTACAGAGATTTTTAGAATTTTTCAATATTTAAAATTTTCACTATATCTAAATATGGCTTTTCTTTATACATTCTTTTGGTATACAACAGTTCTTTTTTATCTGAGATCTTTTGTTCTGAGAAATTTCTTTTCACTCTTTTAAAAAATATTTTATCTTCTCTACTTTTACTTACTTCCTCCTATCCATGATCCCTATTAAATGGATATTGATATTTTTTATAGGGCCCATATTTGTTAACATTTCTTTATCCTGTCTACTTTCTTCTAGGAGAATTATTCAATCTGATCTCCTAGTTTTCTTATTTATTCTTTGTCTACATCCATTCTATTTTTTAAATATTGCATTCTTTAATATCTAATATTGCTTATCCAACATTTTTCACATCTAATATTTCTACTTGATTTTCTTAGTACATATTCTTATTTCATATCATTATCTTCCTTTATCTCTTGAGTGTTGGTTATGCCTCTTTTAAATTCTGTGTATTTAAAAACACCTGTTTCTGTTGTTATCTGTAAAAAGTTATTTTGTTTAATTTTTTTTAAAGATTTATTTACTTGAGAGATGGTGAGAGTATGAATGGGAGAGGGACAGAGACAGAGGGAGAGAATCTCCAACAGACTCCCCACTGAGCAGAGTCTTACATGTGGTTCAGCTACATGACCCTGAGATCATGACCTGAGCTGAAAACAAGAGTCAGACACTTAACCAAGTGAGCCACACATATGCCCCTATTTTATTTTTTATATACTCCTTAAACATCTCTTTGTTTTAAATGGTCAATTAATATTCTCCTGGGTATATTGGCTACTCTATCCAGCAATGCATGTTTGGAAAATATGAAATACCTAAATCTATTACAATACAGATAAGGTGAGGAGGAGGTGGAGGAAAGACTTAGAGTGGAGAGCCCAGACACCAGGAAACCACAGCTGATCCATCTTTACCACCAACTCTTGGACAAGAGCCTTTACTGTCAGCTTTTCCCTGGGAAAAGCAGCACTAACAGAGGCATTCTCTTAATTGTGATACAGCACAACTTGGTAGTTGAATGGAGAGAGGTGGGACAGTTCATGAATGCTCTGGCCTCGTAACTTTTCATTGCCACTTCTCCCCACCACTGGGTCTGGATCACTCATCAGATTTTACCCCTAAGAAATCCTGGACCAAATGATTGAGCCTCCGGCTCTAATTCCTGAAATGAGAAGTAAACATTTTTAACTGTCAAGGTACCATGAGGACAGTGATAGTGGCAGGCATAGTGAATAGTCAAAGCTGAAAGTCAATTGCCTTTTTCCTAAATTATCTTCCCATTACCAGCTAGAGCCTCCTTCTTTTTGGGGCCACAGTTCCTATCATCCCTTCCACATATCATTTTAAGTAGCACACTTTCCTTCAACAGTAACTTACAGTCTTTTTCTTTATTTCATAGGTTTCTGAGAATCTTTCTATTCTGGTAGGGTTGATCTTGAGGAAGACAGCAATTACCTCATGTTAATGAGAATCCTGATAAGATTCAATTAACAGAAATTTTACCATATGCTTCCACTCTATCATTCTACAGTAATGCATAAACCTCTTTTTCAAAATAATGGAAAACAAGCCTTTCCAAACTAGATCAGTACTGGTCAATAACTATTCAGCGCATATTATTAGTTAGTAATGGTCTTATAGCTGGATTAAATGGTTTTTTAAATAGCTTGCTTTCTCTGATGAGGTTGAAAGTCAGGTAAAAATGGGAGGCCCAATCATCAATATGGCGATGTTTGTTTACCTGTAACAGATATCTATCCCTAGCTGTAAGAACTAGTTTCTTGGAGTACCTGGGTGGCTCAGAGGTTGAGCATCTGTCTTTGGCTCAGATCATGATCCCAGGGTCCTGGGATTGAGTCCTGCATCAGGATCCCCACAGGGAGCCTGCTTCTTCCTCTACCTATGTCTCTGCCTCTCTCTCTGTGTGTGTCTCTCATGAATACATAAATAAATCTTTAAAAAAGAGAGAGAGAGAACTAGTTTCTTTACTCTATCACATGCAGGTACTCCTACTTTATCAATATAAGCTTCCTGAAAATGGAGTCATGAAACATGGCTAGTTTCATGATGTTAAAGTGAATCTCATCATTGCATTAATTCCTATGTTGGACAGAGAGATATAAAACCTGAAGAAAAACTGGCTGTTAAAATATTAAAAGCAGGTGGACATGAAGTATAATTTCAGGACAAGTGATTTAATGTGGATAGATGGGAAATAAGTGACTGATGAACTAACTCCTGGCTTTAATGATTATTATTGCTTCTTTTGTACAAAGGTTTCAGGTTAAATGTTAAACTGTTAACTTGTCAAACACAGATTTTTCTTATTTTCATAACTAGTGTGTAGCTGCCAACAAGATAATCTAAGCACACTCAGTTTAGAGTGTTTAAGCTCTAAATTTTCTCTTCAGTCACACTGTCTCAATTAAATCAGCGATATCGGGACACGTGGGTGGCTCAGCAGTTGAGCATCTGCCTTTGGCTCGGGGAGTGATACAGGAGTTCCAGGGTCCCACATTGGGCTTCCTGCATGGAGCCTGCTTCTCCCTCTGCTTATGTCTCTGCCTCTCTCTCTCTGTGTCTTTCATGAATAAATAAATAAAATCTTTAAAAAATAAATCAGCAATATCATTCTTTGAAAATAAAACAAAAACTGTTGTTAAATAAAATACATTATTACTATGGATCACAATTTAAAAGATAACAAAACAACTAGTACAGATAACCACACACTCTCACAAATGGTATTTAAAATTTAATACAGGGTAAGTTTGCTGAATACAGGATCATTGTGTAGAGATATTGCTAGATTTTTCTTTCCTTCTTCCCCACTTGGATAAGGAAGCAGTGTACCTAGTGAAAACAAAACAAAACAAAACAAAACAAACACACTTTCCTGGTTTCCTTACAAGTGTCCATTATAACAAATTTCTGGGTAGAAATATAAGCTGAATTCATACTATGTGACTTCAGGGAAAGCTGTTGAATAAGCCAATTCTCTTGGCCTAATTCTTGTGTCCGTTTCACTCTGCTGTTCTCCCATTTGCATGTATAGAACACAGAAGCATGCTTGGGATACAAAAGTCATTTTCAGATGACAAGGATAAATACCACAAATTAAGGTTAACTAGGAAGAAATATACAAAGACCCTGGATTTCTATGGACATCTCTAGGCCACCTTATCAGCTCTAGTCCTGTTCTTCTCTGGATTTTTTGTCATATTAGAAATCATTTTATTATTGGTTTAAGCCATTCTCTGGGTGTAGTTTCGATTATTCTCAACTGAACTTAATCCTTATAGATACCTATACTACTCTATGTGATATGATAGAGTCTATAAGCCATTTTAAAAAGCACAACAATTAAACTCAAATTCTTTAGTTAGTAGTATAAGATACTTGGGTTGTATTTTCTAATTGGTTGGTATGGTGTTTTTTGGTTTTGTTTTAATTACAGTATAATTAATATATGGTACTAAATTAATTCCAGGTGTCCAATTTGAAGGCCGACTGCCTCAATTAAGCACATTGATTCTGGAATCAATGTTGAACTTAACCTCTTGTATTTTCTACTTAAAGCTTTGCGACTGTCAGGATACCTACCCTCCATGAACCTCAGTTCTTTTTACTATAAAATTAGTAAATATCATAGGCCTCTTATGAGGATAATGGTATTATATATAACACAATTCCTGGCATATAGTAAGTGCTAAATTCATGCTTATTATCATTATTATCATCATCCAGAAATTATTGATTTTAGGTGGACTTATACAAATAAATAATTGATTTGATTTGTACCATTGATACAACACACAGAGTATTGTAGCTACTTAAGTAGATCTCTTAATTTTTTCCTACAACATTGTAAACTTGTTGAAGGCCAGAAGTATATCTCATATATTTTGGCATTTTCTAAAATTGTGCTAATATTGTAGCCACTGGCTATATGGGACTACTGGGCACTTGAAATGTGGCTACCAAGAATCAATATGCACTGTAAATATAAAATAAACATAGACTTAGCACTAAAAGAAAAATGTAAAATATTTTATTAGTGATTTTTATATTGATTACATCTCAAATGATTATTTGAAATATGCTTAATCAAATATACTTAAAATTAATTTTTTTCTTTTTACTTTTTCAATCCAGCTAATAGAAAACTTAAAATTATGTGTGGCTTACATAATATTTCTATTAATATAAATTGCTTAAGTAGGCAGGCAACATATTCTTAAGGAATATTTAAATTGTAAATGACTAGTTTCTGTCTCCTCCCCCCCCCCCCCACTGCACTATAAACTCCTTGAAACAGAAATTATTCACTATTGAATTCCAAGAGCTTCATTACAAGGCCTGGCATATGGTAGTTCCAAGTAAACTCTTGGTGGGAAGAGTGAGAAATGAATAAATAACACCTGAACTTGGCCCTCCTGTTCATAAAAATACAAAGGGGATCAAAGTACCTAGTCTTTATTATAGGAAATATAACCATGTTTGGCATGCATTAAGTTATTTAGTCCTTCCAATAACTTCAGAAGATAAATCTTATTTCCTTTTTTTCTAAAAGAAAAACTTGAGGGTCACAGAAGTAAAATAATTGGTATAATGTAGCAAAAGTTGGTTTGGTTATGCTCATATTAGAATCAAAATATACTTGACTGCAAATCTCATTCTCTTTATTTCTCCGATCATTGCCTCCCACAAATGTAATTTATCATCCAAGGACTCCAATCTTTAACAAGTAAACTGAACACTGGATACATTTTTGTTTAAAAATGCCTGACCATGCTTGATTGCATATTGCATGAATTCTGCATACTGATCTGTGGTCTGGTTTGGAAAGCAAGAAAATCAACGTGCTATTTTAAAAGGGGATACTGTCATCAGGGATCCCTGGGTGGCGCAGCAGTTTGGCGCCTGCCTTTGGCCCAGGGCACGATCCTGGAGACCCCGGATCAAATCCCACGTCGGGCTCCCGGTGCATGGAGCCTGCTTCTCTCTCTGCCTGTGTCTCTGCCTCTCTCTCTCTCTCTCTTTATCATAAATAAATAAAAATAAAAAAAAAAGGATTCATTAGATAGTTGGCACATGAGGTAGGCCTGTTCAGAAGAGAGGGACTAATATTACAAGTACCTATTTCATACGGAGAAAAAATATAAATAAGGACTCCAAGTAGTAGCATCAAAAAAAGATCACCAAGACAGATAAAGGTAAAGAAAAGAGAAACTACTTAATCACAACCTACTGTGAGTCAGGCTCTTTGGTAGGTTCTTTTATGTGTTTTATTTAGACCTAATTACAAGTTTTTGGTTGATAAGTATTAGCACTTCCACTTAAACTGTTAGAAAACTAAGTCTCAAAGATATGAGGTGACTTGTTCAAGGTGGCAATGATTGGCAGAACCAAAGTCAGAGCTAAGATCAGTCACCATACAGTACAGGCTTTAACCTGTCTACTTCAAAGTCTGACTTCAAAGATGGAGACTTGATTTGTAAAGCAGAAAATCAAATGGAGTAACAAATGATAACATATACAAGAAATGGTTCTGATGGATGAGAGTAAAGAGCAGCATGCAGCTATTATAGAAATGGGCTATAATAAATATTCAATATTCAATAAATATTAAAAAATATTTTTTTCTCATTTTATTAATGTGTAATGATTTTTAAGTCCTTAGAGTTGTATTTTTTCTTTTTTTTTAAGAATTGTATTTTTTATTTCATTTTTATTTTAATCATTATTTATATTTTTTGTCTGTTAGGTTTTGTCATTATTTCCCTTCTGATTTCTTGTACTAAACATAAGATTTATCTTTTTCTTTTTCCTCATTGATAAAAAAGCAGTTTAGGGCCATTAATTTACCTCTAACTAGAGCTTTGATCAGATTATTGTTTGGATATACAACATTTTAATTGTGTTTTTCATAGTTTGTAATTTTTATAACTTTCTCTTTGATCAAATAGCTAAATAAGTTTTTCTTTCTTTCTTCCTTCCCTTTTTTTTTTTTTTTGAGGTGGCAAGTAGTTGATCACTCTAGATTACTGCCTAGAGAGAATTTCCACACCATAGAAGAGACAATTTAAAAGCTGGGGGAGACTTCTAGCAATATCTCTAAGTTGGAGAGGAAGCTGAGAGTCTAGGAGGAGTGGAGACAAGAAGTCTAGAATTCACCCAAGAGACAGGAGAATAGTTAATGGCAGAGAGAGCGCTACAGATACCTGCTGAGGAATGCTGTAAGTCTTCAGGTCAGTTCTGATAAACGGGTCTAAAGATCTCAAATTAGATGAACCAAATGAACTATCCTGTGAGTACTAGTCAATCTCTTTCCCCCAACCACCCCTGTACTTGCTTAATGAATTCCAATGTTGGGGAAATAGTGTGTTACTATTAGAGAGATGGATGCTATTCATGGGCTCAAGAACATGGACTCCCTTTATCAAGGTTAATATGACTACAGTCTGGGCTAAGTGCTCAGCCTGCCAACTACTGAGAAGTTTGAATATCACCATTCCCGGGGGGAACCAGCTAGACCTCTGGTGGCAGATTGATGTTATTGGATCTTTTCTAATACAGAAGGGATATAAAATTGGCTTTAGATATAGGCATGGATTCTGGCTTTAATAGGCAATCTCTATCCATAGACTTCCTGCCAGCAACACCATCTGTGGATTTACAGAAAGCCTCATCCATTTGCCATGGTATCTCAACAACATCAGATAATAGCTAAACTAACCTTTTATAGCAAAATGTAGCAATGGGCTCATATCCATGGAATTTGATAGACTTACTTTATTTCCTATTACCTAGTATTAACCTACTGGATTTGATAGAATGGCCTGCTTATGTTCAGTAATTTTACCAGTTGGGAGACAGGAAAATGGAGAGAGCAAGGAGGGCTATATTAAACATATGTGGAGGAATATTCCCTATAAAGTCGGGATGCATTCCTACAGGATGCAATATAGGGCTGAAATTAGCAACTGGTATCTAAGTGTCATTTCCTTCTTCAGAATGCTTGAATCTGGGCTGTAGGAATATTGATAAAAATAAGTCACAAAAGGATAAATAATTTTCCCAAGGACATGCAGGAATTAAGTTGAAGCATGAGGATATGAACCAAAACTGTCTAAAATTCAGTCTCTTAACTCATTTTGTAAAAATATATTTAGTTATTCATCTATATTTATTAGTATTTATTTATATAAAAACCTATTTAACTTGTTTCAAATGTAATCAATTATTTTTATAAAGAAACGTCCTTGTTTTTGATTAGCTGGTCAATAGTTATTTGTTCTAATTTGGCTTTAAAAATTAACATGGCTCTCAGTCTCATTTGTCACAAATTAGAAATACATCTGTATAGACAAACAGCTATTTTATTTTTAGTGATACTGTGAATATGCAAAGGAAAGTGAAACCCAGACCAACTATTGCTTTTAGACCTATTTATCTGTAACTACTTTTTTTTAGAGTAGTTAAGATCTATTTCCTGAAATGTTAAGATTTTAGGCATTATTCAATTGACACATTTTACTGATGATGACTTTTTTAACAAGGGTATGTCTGACATGAAACAACCATTTATTGGACTTTGAAATTATCAAACATGTACACCAAAGTGATGGTTTGATTGTAACTAAATTAATGAATTTAAGTACCAAGAGAAAATTGATTATAGATCAACCATTTTTATTTATAGGCTATTTTTCTTAAATATTCCCTTCTGTAAGTGAAAATGTAACTGTAGTTACCTTTTTTGTAAAACAAAGTCAGCATGTTCTTTTTTTTTTTTTTCAAAGATTTATTTTTAGAGAGAGAGAGAGAGAGAGGGAGGGAGCAATCGCACAGGAGGAGGGGCAGAGGGAGAGAATCTTTGAAGCAGATTCCCCACTGAGCAATTAGCATGATGTGGGGCTCCATCGCACAACCTATGACCTGAGCTGAAACCAAGAGTCAGATGCTTAACCAGCTGAACCATCCAGGTACCCCCAAGTCAGCAGGTTCTTAAATTTACAGCTTGTCACCTAGAACAACACTAAGCACATAGTAGATGCTTAATATTTTTAAGTAAATAAATACATGAATAGTTCAGATTTTTTATAATGATTCTCACTATTTTCATATTTCCATAAAAATGCCTGAGGGTTGTTAACCAAAACTGGGCACTTACTTTTCAGTAGAACATTTATTATTAAGACTCATTCAGAAAGACAGCTGCTTAATTATTGTTGGCTCAATTTTTTTTAATATTATCTAAGGGCAAAAAATAGCAATATCCCAAACTAAAATATTCTTATTACCAGATCTCTTTAAGCCAAAATTATCTCTAATTCATGTTTAGTCAAAACTCAGATACTGAAGTAAAGTGTGTGTTTCTTTTACTTCTTCAGTTTTCAAGATGTTATCAACCCACCTATAATGATGTTTTATAAGAAAGCTCTTATATGCAATATAGCTGGCATATCTCTTCTATCATCTCTAAAAAAAAGAATGACAGAAACAGAATTTGAAGATATCTTTTGTATCTTCAAGAGGTTGTATCATTGGTTGTTTGCCACACTTTACCTTAATATCGTCATATATTCATTTTTGAGTATAAGCATCGGTTTGTTTCCTTTGGAATTTAAAATCCAGTGAAAGCAAGTTCTTATGGTGTGCAATAAATTTTGCATAGGAAAATGGAAAAAAGCATTAATGAAAATATATTTAAGTCCAGAGTATTAATCATTTGGGGAAGTATATAAAGAAGTCCTAGGATGTATTAAACATAATAATATCTTCTTTGTCATTCATCACAGTATTTCTAAATATGTCAAAACAAGCACAAAAAATGACAAAATTAAAATACCAATTTTAAAGTTGTAGTGAAGCAGCAATTTCAGTATGTCCTAGTAAACATTTCCCTTTCCAATTATTAAAAATAACTTAATCCAGGTGATATTTACATCATTTATGGAACTGGAGTGTTTAGAAAATGATTCACTCTATAACCTTAAAAAGAATTACATAACAAAGAAAAAATGCAGATATTGCAGAGTTTTAAAAGTACCCTTGTACTTTTCTTTACATGTTTAGTAACCTTTGTTTTGATTTAGCAGTATTGATGTAAAGTGCATGAAACAAGCAGCTAATACCATAGAAGGATATCAGGTAAGTTATTTGAGCTTGTTATTAATTATTAATTGTCTTCTGATCCTTAAACTAGATACCTAAACTGAATAGACCACTATCAGCAAGGGATGCAAATTATATCAATACTGTAGGTGCCCAAACACAAATGGATTGCTAAATATTTTATTGCTGTCCTAAGTGTCACTAAAGAATTCTACATAATTTTCCTTATACTCTAAAAGAAAGTGTCAAAATATTTGTCTTCTTCCAAGTAATCAGAACTTATTATCTCAAAATGAATATTATTTTCTTGAGAGCTCATCTTAGAAGCTTAACCAGAGATTACATTTTATGTATTTTATTCTTTCAGATCAGCAATGGGAGAACTATGTCATTATATTTTTATAATTTTGATAAAAAATCAATACTCCTCCCCTCAACCTCCTTAAACTCTTCATTTTATATTTAAGGCAAACTGAACAATTTTTTCTTATAAACACCCAGCATTCTCATACCTTTCATACTTGCCTACATTCTTGCTACAATGTTTTCTCCTTATGTCTATGTTGCCTGACAAATCCTGTCCCCTCTGGCTCAGATTTTACTCTGTGAAGCCTACTCTGATCTACATAGATAGAAATGACATCTCAGTTTTTTGAATCCTCATGATGCTTTTGGCACTATTTTTATGATGTGAGTCTCATTCTGTTCTATAATGTGGTTAGCATTTGAGAACTCCAAATCACCTTAATAAACTAAAGAACAAATTGGAAATGAAACCCTACTGTAAAATAGAAATCTTCCACTTAGGAGAAAACACAAGAAGAAATATAGTATATATAATAAATAATTATGGGACAGAGGAGATGAAGAGAAAATAGCTGGGATGACACCTCTGGTTGTGACTTGTTAATCTTTTAAGTAAAGATGATAACTAAGAAACACCCATTTTGTGAAACTGGTCAAAGGTATGAAGTTGCAGTTATGAGGTAGGTAAGTCCTGGTAATATATAGCACAGTGACTATAATTAATAATATTGTATTGTATATTTGAAAGTCAAAAAATAGATCTTCAACATTCTCATCACAAAAAAAAAAGATTTGTAACTGTGTGGTGATGGATATCAACTAGACTTATTGTGGTGATCATTTCACAATATATATAAATATTGAATCATGTACTGCTGAAACTAATATATATCAATTATATCTCAATAAAAAATTATAGAGTTGAGACCTTTGAAGGGTAAAAGAAATTTTTTTAAGGTGTCAAGGGTATTGTGCATTGGTCATTGTACTCTACTGGAAATGCCAAATTTTCCTGATAATTGAAGCTTTCAGACAGTGTTATCATTTATCAGTGGTGGGAATTCTTGGTTCCTTCTTCTATAGAAATATTTAGTAAGCATAGAATTGTACTGTTTCTGAACATTTAAATGAATTCTGCCTGAAGGAAGAAGAATGACCCTACCCTATAAGATACAAACTTAGTTGCTGCAGCCACAATCAAATTTGTTCTTTATTTTATTGATCCTTTCCATGCTGAGTCTCAGACCCAATATTATTGAACCTGAAAAGTACAATAAAATCGTATATAATTTGAAAGCTAGGAAAATATGGTGTCAATTTAGTTGCTTGGTTAGCTAAAGTTTAAGTAGAAAATCTTTGTTATAAGAGGTTAGGTCACCTTTTATGGTTGTTGAAACTTTTTCTAAAACTTACTGGAGCAATTTATATTTCACAGAATATAGCACTTGGATATAGTCTCATGTTCACTGAAGCTTCAGGAACTTGCAGTGCATCAAGTTTAATTCTAAATTTAAAGGCCTGTATTTTTAGATATTGTGTACTTGGGTATGATTCTATTTAAATAATGGGACTAGATATTTTGTGTTCCATATTATGGAACATCAATCTTATTACTATTCCATCTTTGCTTTAGGCCACACATACTCTTCTATAAAAATCCATATTTAAAGTGAGAATTGCTACAGATCACTGAATGGTGTCTTCAGTGTTGCCATTCAAGTTGGATATACTGCCCATAAGTTGGAATTTCTGGGGATACCATTGCCCTGTTTGACTCAGGATGAGTGTATGCAGTGGGTGTTAATCTGCTGATGGGCTCAACTTCTCTCACTCATCTGACCTGAGGAGACACTGAGTCAACAGAATAGAATTCCAATAGCTTCCCTACTGCAAAGCTCACGCCCTTCAGAGTGACACCTTTGTCCTCTAGGGCTTATTCAACTGCTTTAGGAAAGTGATAGCCTGAGCAGTAAAAATAGAACAGTGTCCAATCTGTAGAGAAAAAGAAAATTAGATTTAACCTAAGACAGTGCAGCACATTTTTAAAATTCTTTATTTTATATCCTGGTGTATTTGTATAAAATTAAACCTTCTTTGGAACATAATCATTTTATGGCAATATTTTGATTATGATATCTGATTCTTCTCAACACTCATTCTCACAAAATTACAAAAGGTTTATGGCTTAAAAATTTCTCTTATCTCTGTATTTGCAATGTACAACATGAAATGAGGTGGGAAAAATGTAGAACTCTTCTGAATTGGCCGCAAATCTAGCTTTTACCATTGATTCATTGGTAATTGTCCTGAAAAACTCCAAAGATAGGAATCAAGGAGTCTAATTAAATGAACACAGTGCGACCTTGCCTCAGACAAGTATACTAACATACGCTTACACAAGTGGCATGTAGTTTGTGTTTGAAAATTATACTTGAAACAAGGCTGTTTCAAAGCAGTTTGGGACTATAGTCTATTTCAATCTTTTTATTTTACCTGTAAGTCAATGAAAGAAAATGATTTTATAAGGTTACTACTAAGTAATTAGCATTTTCTAAGTAATTAGAAAATGAAAAGTGAATGATCTGTGAAGGAATACAGTAACTACATATAAATTATGTTTTCAGGAAATTTGATTAAGCATATAAAAAAATCCCAATAAAACAGAAAAGTTTGTGCCACAATGATGGGTGTTAAGGACAGACACACCTCTCCTTTGCCAAAGGAAGAGATAAGCATAATTATACACACTAAGAAAGAATCTAACAGATAAAAGATAATTAATGCAGCAAAATGACTTTGGAGAGGAGATACATTGGATCCAAATTACTGGCCACTTTTTTTTTTTTTCTAAAAGGGAAAATAAGATAATAAAGAGTAGAGACTTGACCCTCAAGTGTAAAGCAGAGTTGCCAAATAACAGACAGCCTGATCAGGAAGGAATAAGAGGAGGGTTATTGGAAGATTGGCTTGGTACCTGTGAGAGCTGGAAGATGGAAGTCAAAAATGGAAGAAGCAGCTGAGCAGGGATGCTTATTTTTTATTGGTATTGAAAGGCCAGCTGAGATTACAGAGCATGCACTCTGGAGACCAACAATTGTGTAGTTGTGATATTTTCCCTAGCATTGCTCCGCAACAATTTGAAGAGAGCTGATGAGGTGAGACGAAGACTGATGGTTTAGACATCAGCAAGTCAACAGAGAAGAAATGCATGGGGCAAAGGATTCATAAGAACCTCAGAGAAAGTACAGGAAGTTAAGAATCACAAAATCTCTAAAGTATAAAGAAGCAGACCACTGGAAAGGTAGGGGGACCAAACCATCAATTCAGTCAAAGATCAAGGATACTTAGAAGGAGACTCAGAAAGGGAAGAGCGTTCGATAAATGAAGGGTCTGTGGGATGTTAAAATTCCTGGATTGGGAAACTTCCAGGGGGTAATTTCCAGTGTGCTGCCTTGGGAGTGTCTACTGAACCACAATAGTGATGAAAGTGAGTGGATTTGAAGATCAAATAATGTGACTAGAGGGTAGGAACTCTGCTTACATATGGAAATCTTTCAGAAATGGAGAAAAAGGAGATGTAAAGAAGAATGTCAGCTGTGGGCCAAACCACTCAATAAATATAGAGAGGGACACATTTGCCAGAAAAGTAACAGAAAGGAATCAGTTTAGAGGATGGCAAATTTGGATACCATAAACTATAAAGGGTGAAGGGGTTTTTCTTGCATGAGTATAGGAGAATAATGATCTAGAACTGGTGAAGTGAAACTAGAGGAATGCTGAAATTGCTTTAGGAATTTGGGATGTAGGTGAATAAACAAGCTTGTTCTTGAAGGACTACAATGAAGTCAGTATTTGGAGGTCAGCCAGGTTTCAGTTGAGGGATAGAGGAGAAATGTATAGAGAACGTGTCATATGCTTCCATTTGGAATATTACAATATGTGCTTCAAGTTCCAAAGAAAGCCATTTTAAAAGCTTTCTGGTATCCTTTCAAGGTGATTTCTTAAGGACAGGAAGTACAAGTGAACATGCTTATCTCTATAGTTTGTGCCTAAGTAGGCATCTGTATACTATAAACTCCTTCAGTTAAGAGACTGGTGTTGTTCTTTTATTCTCAGCATCTAAGTGCACAGCTTAGCAAATAGCAGGCTCTTAATAAATACTTGTGCATGTCATATTATAGGTGATCCACACATACTTGTGGGATGACCATAATATCCAACACATAGTATGATGCCTTGTCAAGTTTGCTTGTTTCCTTTAAGGAATATCAGAGTGAAATAAAAAAGCCCAAAGTGAAGTTTCCCAGCTCACCTATCCATAAAACTTGATTTTTTCTCTTTAAATAATTAAATTACTATGAAATAGGGTATCCCCATCCACCTCCAATTTTATTTTTTATCTTTTATTTTATTTTTTATTTTTAAAAACATTTTATTTATTTATTCATGAGAGACGTAGAGAGGCAGAGACACAACCAGAGGGAGAAGCAGGCTCCATGCAGGGAGCCCGATATTGAACTCGATCCCAGGTCTCCAGGATCATGCCCTGGGCTGCATGCAGGCGACACTAAACTGCTGAGCCATCCCTCCACCTCCAATTTTAAATGGATAGCCATCTTATAAGAAATTTCCATTTCTTTTTATATTATGAGATAATTCATGAATTTTTACTTCAGTGAAAAAAAAAAAAACATCCAATCAGAGAACTGTCCTTTGGGGGGAGGGGTGGGAGTCTTATTTAAGTAGATACCTGTCATCAGTCTCACAGTGGACACTTGTATTTATCTCCTATACTTATAGCTATTTTGTGCTTTAATGCTGACAGCTGACATAATTCAAAGTTAAGTCTAACTCTATTGGAACAGTTAACTTTTATGTATTTATTTTAAAAATATTTTATTTATTTATTCATGAGAGACACAAGAGGCAGAGATACAGGCAGAGAGAGAAGCAGGCTCCCTATGGGGAGCCTGATGCAGGACTCGATCCCCAGACCCTGGGATCACAACCTCAGCCAAAGGCAGATGCTCAACCACTGAGCCACTCAGGTGTCCCTCAACAGTAAACTTTTTAAAACTTCCCTAAATAGCCTCAAAAAATCTAAAAGTCAATGTCGTTATCACTGAAAGTCCTAATAGATTCCTCAGTTGTATGTAAGGCATTTTGCAGTTGATGATTTCATGTGCTTAGAATAATGCAGCAAAATTTAGTTATTGGATATTTCCCCATAACTAAGCTATAAAAGTATTCTCCAACTTTCTGTAACACATGTAAATATTTAACTTCACAAAATGTATCAATGTCATTTTTTATTCAATTTATTTAAACTTGTTTATTAAATTTAAATGACAACAACAAAATGGTTCATTTATTTTTTTCTACCCCCAACCCCTGCCTCTGGAAGCCACCAACCTGTATCAATGAGCTTAGTTTAGTTTTATTTATTTTTTTGTTTGTTTTTTAAAGATTCTACATATAAGAGAGATCATATGGTATTTGTCTGTATCAGACTTATTTTACATAGTGTAATGCCCTTGAGGTCCTTCCATGTCATAAATGGCAAGGTTTCATTCTTTTTATGGCTGAATAATATCCTATTGTGTGTGTATAAATATATATATATATATATATTTACATATTTACACTTTCTATATTTTCTTCTAAGAGCCTCAGGGTTTAAAACTATGGTTTTAGTTTCTTATGTTCAAGTCTTTAGTCCATTTTAAGTTATTTTTTGTGTATAGTATAAGATAGTACCCTAGCTTCATTCTTTGCATGTGGTTGTCCAGTTTTCCCAACAGCATTTATTGAAGAGATTGTCTTCCTCCATTACACATTCATGACTCCCTTCCCATAAATTAATTAATCGTATATGTCTAGGTTTAATTCTGGGCTCTTTATCCTGTTCCATTGATTTATGTGTCTGTTTTCATGAAAATACTATACTGTTTTCATTACTAGAGTTTTGTAATATAGTTTTAAATCAAAGAGTATGTGCTTCCTGCTTTGTTCTTTCTCAATATTGCTTCAGCTATTTGGAATCTCTCATGGTTTCATGGTTCCATTCAATTTTAGGATTTTTCCTCTGTTTCTATGAAAAATGCCCTTGATAGGGATTGCCCTGAATATATTGCTTTGGGCAAAATGGACATTTTAAAAATATTAATTCTTCCAATCTATAAGCACATTATTTCTTTCCATTTATTTGTGTCTTCAATTTCTTTCATTAATGTCTTGTGGTTTTCAAATACAGGTCTTTTACCTTCTCAGTTAAATTTATTCCTAGGTATTTTCCCCCCCTTTTTGGTGCAGTTATAGATGGGATTTTCTTCTTAATTTCTTTGATAGCTTATTAGTGCCTAGAATGCAACTGATTTTTATGTATTGATTTTGTATCCTGCAACTTTACTGAATCCATTTATTAGTTCTAATAGATGGAGTCTTTAGGGTTTCTATATGTAATATGTCATCTGCAAATAGTGACAGTTTCACTTCTTCCTTTCCAGTTTGGCTATCTTTTACTTCTTTTCCTTGCTCAATTACTCTGGCTGTGACTTCTAGCACTATGTTCATTGAAAGAGGTAAAAGTGAGCATCCTTGTCGTATCCCTGATCTTAGAGGAAAAACTTTTAGCTTTTTACCATTTAATATGGTGTTAGCTGTAAGCTTGTCATACATGGACTTTATTATGTTGTATGTTCCCTCTATACTTGTTTTGTTAAGATTTTTTTTTATCACAAATGGATGTTAAATTTTGTCAAATGACTTTTCTGCATCTATTGAAGTGATACGATTTTTGTCCTTCATTTTATTTATTTATTTTTTAAGATTTTATTTATTTATTAATGAGAGACAGAGAGAGACAGAGAGGCAGAGACACAGGCAGAGGGAGAAGCAGGCTCCATGCAGGGAGCCCGATGTGGGACTCGATCCTGGGACTACAGGATCACGCCCTGGGCCAAAGGCAGGCACTAAACCACTGAGCCACCCAGGGATCCCTGTCCTTCATTTTAATTTGGTATTTCACATTGTGTGATTTGTGGATATTGAGCCGTTTTTGCATTTTTGGAATAAATCCCACTTAATCATATTGTATAATCCTTTTAATGTACTTTTAAATTCAGTTTGCTAATATTTTGTTGAAGATATTTGTAGCAATGTATATCAGGGATATTGGCCTGTAATTTTCTTTTATCTGCTTTGGTACTAGGATAATGCTGGCCTTGTAAACGAAGTTTGGGGAAGCTCACTCCTCTTCCATGTTTTGGAAATGTTTGACATAGTTTGGCATTAATTCTTCTTCAAATGTTTCTTGGAATTCACCAGTTAAGCACTCTGGTCCTGGACTCTGTTGGGAAGTTTTTGATTACTAATAAAGTAATAGAATCAGTTTTCAAACTGTTCAGATTTTTTATTTCATCTTGATTCAGTCTTGATAGGTTGTATGTTTCTAGGAATGTATCCATTTCTTCCAGGTGTCCAATTTGTTACCATATAATTGTTCACAGCAGTCTCATGATTGTTCATGTTCCTGTAGTATCAATTGTAAGATTTCTTTCATTTCTGACTTTATTTGAGCCCTCCCTTTTTTTCTTGGTAATTCTAGTTAAAGGATTGCCAATTTTGCTTATCTTTTCAAAGAACCAGCTCTTGGTTTCACTGATCTTTTCTAATGTCTTTTGAGTCTCTGTTTCATTTATTTTTGCTCTAATCTTTGTTGTTTCCTTCCTTCTAACTTGAGCTTCATTTGTTTTTCTTTTCCTAGTTCCTTAAGGTATAAAAATAGGCTAAGACATTTCTTGTTTCTTGAGATAGGTATTTATCACTGTGAACTCTCTTAGAACTGCTTTTGTTGCATTCCATAAATCTTGGTAAGTTACCTTTCCATTTTCATTCATCTCAGGTATCTTTTACTTCCTCTTGATTTCTCATTTGATCCATTAGTTTAATTTCTTTTGTAAATATTAGCTCTATTAATATAAATGTCTTCTTCCTTAGGCTTATATTTTGAATTTAAGTATTAATTTTCAAATATTTACAGAGTGTCTCTAATACACAAAGCAGTGTGCTAGATTTCTACTAGGACATAAATTGATTTCAGATATAAAATGTTCATGTGACACGCCATTTGTTTATAAAACTGTAGGGGCCCATACAGAATACTTCAATAATATATATATTTTTTTAATTGCCACAAACAATTCTTAGAACTATATGTAAAGAAAAAAAAATCATTTCTTTTGAGTACTGACAAAGTTTGTTCTTGACAAATTTGTTCTTTTGGATTTCTCTGTTCTCTTATTTAACTAAAGTGTGTTCAATTATGCTATTGTATTCACTTGAACTTGGCAGGATGCATTATGCAAATAAGTGCCTGCTTCTTATGTATCAGCAAGTGAGGTCTCCAAAATGTCTCTGTTAAATTGCTGCTTAAAGTTAACCCCAGCCAAACAAGAGAGCACACTAACTCTTACTGCAAGAAAGAGGGTCAAGGAGTGTTTTGTATTCTTTCATACAAAGTTCCCATTATAAATGTGACAGAATTAATGTTTTAACTATACCACGATAAAACACTAAGAGCTTGAATCTCTGGTTTCCAACAAAAAGCTTCTTAAACAAATCCACTGACCTCACTGAGATTAACTATGGAGAAGGCATTCATTGCCACTGATACATGAAGTCATGAATGCTTAAAGACAGTTTTAAGTAACCAAGAAGTTAACTAATACATCTCCAGAACATACTTTATAGATACAACTGTTATACAATGTAATATAATTAGTGGAAGGAATACATACTATGGATTAGGACAGAGGTGAATTCAAATGAGTTCAAATGATTGGACATACAGCAACATTTTCTTTTGGTAACTGCAGTGCCTCACTTGGAAATTGCATACAGTGTTACACCTGTTCTAGAGAGTTTTATGCAAGCTTCCTTTTTAGATCCTATATTTGTTTTGAGTATCTACTGATTCAGAATTAATTTGGTAAAGATAATTTTTATAGTAGGCAAAATGACATCCTATTAAAGATGACCAAACCTAATCCCTAGAACCTGTGAATATGTTAAATTACATGGAAAAGGGGAATGAAAGTTGCCAATCAACAATCTTTAAATAAGGAGATTATTTTGGATTACCCATGTAGATCCAATGTAAACAAGGATTCTTAAAAGTGGAAGAAGGCAAAAGAAGAGAGTCAAAGAAAGAAATTTGATAATGGAAGCAAGGTCAGAAAGATGTAACATGAGGCGGACTTGACTTGATGGCTGGATTTGAAGGAGGAAGGGTTCCAGGAGTGAAAAAATTCTAGTAACCTCTGGCAAACTAGAAAATGCAAGGAAACAAATTGTCCCCTAGAATAACCAGAAGGGAGCACAGCTCTGTTGACAACTTGATTTTAGCCCAGTGAGATCTGTGTTAGATGTTTGACCTGCAGAACCATAAGATAATAAATTTGTTTTGTTTCAAGTCCTTGTGTTTTTGGTAATTTATTACAGTAGTGATAAGAAATGAATATACTGCTGGATTTTTATATTGTTTTAAAACTAAGAAAGCTAGCACTGCTGGTGAGAACTGTATAGCTCTTCTTTATAGGCTGGGTTTATAAATTAAAATTTAGAAAATTATATTTTAATAATTGTTGAAATTGTTTAAAATATCTGTATTTGAAGTTTTGCTTCATGTACTTTATACATTCACTTGTATTATAGCACTATCTGCAGTACGTTTGTAACTTATGCAGCTTGATAGAGGTTTAAATGTAAACCAAATATGAATAGAATATTATATGTCAATTACATCTCAATAAAGATAAAAAAGAAAAATAGATAAATCCCTTGTTTAATATATATATAAAGAATGGAGTAAAGGTCACTGTACTAAACTTTATGAGGCCTGTGAAACTTAAAATGGACACTCGTTACTGAGACAGAAGCTAGGGGTGTGTTCTGTTAATATCAGTTTTAGCAGCCTACTCTGATTTATAGCCTGAAAGATTTACAATAAAATATTATAATTAAGGTTATAATTACTATAATTGTTCTCTTTGGTTATTATTCGGCAAGGGTATGCATTGTCGAGCACTCTGCAAGCTATCAAATCCTTTTTATTTATAAGACAATACTTTAATTTTAACCTACAAAAAAAAAAGAAAATATTCAACACAAATGTTCATACCATATAATGTTAGGATCATAGGGAGAATATGGTACTAGCACAAGAAGTGTGTAGAATGTGAAAACCAAATAGTCTGCTGTCTGCTTTGGCAGATAAAGTGAAGCCTGGATGAGCTAGTTAAAGGGCAGAGGAAAATTTCACCTTTGTAGGCTTTAACGTGGGCAGAAGAGAGGAGACTGAAAATAAGTTGATAGGTGGGTAGGAGGTCCACACTGGATCCAGATTCAAAGGGCTAAACACAGCAAATCTAAGCAGTACTCATCAGATTTATCTTATGAAATAACTGCATTACAGTGCTTTGAGAGAATTGAGGTTTCCATTTTCTAGTGAAATCATTTTTTTAAATGTCCTCATGATTTTTTTCTTTTTTTTTTAATTTAAGTTCTAGTTAGTTAACATACAGTGCAATATTGGTTTCAGGCATAGATATCAGTGATTCATCACTTACATACAACACCCATCACTGACAACATAACAAGTGCCCTCCTTTATACCCATCACTCATCTGGCCCATCCCTCACCCGCCAGCCTCCATCAATCCCAGTTTGTTCTCTGTCGTTAAGAGTCTCTTATGGCTTGTTTCTCTCTCTCTCCTTTTTTTCTGTGAAACCATTCTTTATAAAGTTATCTGAATTGAATTGTGTTCAACTTATTCATTTTTTGCTCAATTAGGTGAAGGGTGGCAGAATATGCCCCAGAATATGGGTCTTTGGTATAGGGATTACTTTGATCTGGTTACTTGAAAAAAGCAGATACAGAAGAAATCTCTGAAAATGGGAGAAGTTACCCTTTTGTAAGGGAAATTTACATTTAAGAAAAATTTCCATTTGTAAGATGTCTCTGCACCAAAAAGAGAAAGATGACTAAATCATAGGAAACTTTTATCAAGGAATAAGGCATCTGACTTAAATCTACATAATCACCTTACCCTCTATTGTACTTTATCTTTTGCTTTTGCTGGTAACTTCCCTTAATTGACCTCCCCTTGCCTCTTCCTCCAATATTTTTTCTTTTGTCTTTAGCTGAAGGTTGTATTTAAACAATGGTTTGAACCACTTCAGAGAGTTTACTCATTTTTCCTGGTTTTCTCCCATGTGTGCATGAGGTATATACGTTAATAATCTTGTTTGTTTTTCCCTTTTTAATCTGTCTTTTATTATCGGCTGAAGGGGGGATACCTCAGTCATAGAATCCAGAAGGATAGGGGAAACTTACTTTTCCACCCCTACACAGGCTAACTGAATCATTATCATTACATTTATCATTAGTACGTTCATGTATTTACATGTCAAAATTTCTGAAAATGGGGCAGCCCTGGTGGCGCAGCGGTTTAGCGCCGCCTGCAGCCCAGGGCGTGATCCTGGAGACCTGGGATGGAGTCCCATGTCAGGCTCTCTGTGTGGTGCCTGCTTCCCCCTCTGCCTGTGTCTCTGCCTCTCTCTCTCTCTCTCTCTCTGTCTCTATGAATAAATAAAATAAAATCTTTAAAAAAAAATTCTGAAAATGTAGCCAGGTTGATTTTGGTGACAATTTAATCTATGTGTATGTAACAATGCTATTATCAATTGTAACCTTTTGCTTCATTTCTTAACATTGCTACCAGAATATAATAATATTTTTATTTATGTGAATCCAGGTTTTTTTTTTAAATTTATTTATGATAGTCACACACACACACACACACACAGAGAGAGAGAGAGAGAGAGAGAGAGAGAGGCAGAGACACAGGCAGAGGGAGAAGCAGGCTCCATGCACCGGGAGCCTGACGTGGGACTCGATCCCGGGTCTCCAGGATCGCGCCCTGGGCCAAAGGCAGGCGCCAAACCGCTGCGCCACCCAGGGATCCCCTGAATCCAGGGGTTTTAATTGGATATTGTGAGCATGCAAACTTACCCAGTTATAAACATTGCATTGCTTATAGACCCAGCTGTCATTCTCCATTGTGTGCACAAAGCCTATAAATAGCAGTAATAATCAATTAGTTATTACTGTACTATTCAAAAAATTATTTATACAATGTGGTATAGGAAATTTCTGTCCTCAATTACATCCTAGTGGAGAAGTCAGACAAAGTCAGACAAAAAAAAAAAAAGATAAAAATATAATGGCAAATGCTGCAGAGAAAAGTAGAAAAGTAGAGCGGTGAGGGAGAATAAAGAATATAGAAGATGGGCTTAAGGAATATCACTAGCTTAGATGGTGTGATGAGTCAAGGTTTTCTTGAGCAGGCAACTCAAAAGTAGAATGTGAATAAAACAAGGGAGCTGACTATGTGGATATTTCAGTGAAGGGCACTGTGAGCAGAAAGAATATTGAGAGAGGAAGGAAGGAAGGAAGGAAGGAAGGAAGGAAGGAAGGAAGGAAGGAAGGAAGGTTAGAGAGAGAGAGAGAGGGTAAGAAAGAGAGAGAAAGGAAAGGAAGAAGTCCAGTCATGTCATCCAACACCAAAAATCAATAATGACTTATTGTTTCACTTGTGGTAAATGCCAAAGTCTTTAGAGTAACCTCATTTGCCTCTCCCCTCCTTTCCATTTTACCTCTTCTACTATATATATCACTCTGCTCAGCTTATGGTGTGTTGGAGTCAAAAGAAGAAACAAAGACAATAGTTGTTAGGAGGTTTTTGGAATAATTCAGGTGAGAAATGTGTGGTTAAATTGAAACTGCCAAGAGAATTATGTCTGTAGAGATGCATGTAGCCTATAGTTATTGGAAAAAAATACCAGATGTTTGGCTTGAGATATGAAAATATAGTGCACGGGAACAAGAAATCAAATAGCCTGCACAGTTGTTACAGTCACAAGGCATATGGTCTCTGTTTTTGCTAACAAAGATAGCATCACTGACACACATTGCTGGGATATTTTGCAAATGCAAACCAGAGAAGGGAATGACCACCCAACCACAATCTTGAAGCCAGACAGACCAGTGCCAGAAAGACAATCAATCTTGAAGTTTAGTCAATCCTTAATCAATCACAAGAACCCACAACACTGAACCCTTTACTCTTGATTTTTACCCTTAAAAATTCTGACTCATAAGCCATCAGGGAGTTTAGGACTTTGAACATTAACTCCCCTTTCTCCTGGGTGGTACCACACTAATAAATAGCCTATCTTTCTTTCTTTGCTATCAAAATTCAGCATCAGTCTTTTATTGGTTTGCTGTTCATTGGGCAGATGAATTCTCCTTTTTTTGATAGTGGTAGAGAGGAGAACAGTAGAGAGAAGTAGGTGACTTATGGATGTATTTGATGGGATAGTAAACAGAATTTGCCTCAGATTTGGGGTGAAAGGGATAGAGAGGACTCAAAGTGAGTACCAAGCTTGTTGGCGTTTACAGCTATGAGTATGGAGTTACCATATATTGTGATGGGGCAAAATATAGGAAGAACAGGTTTTAGGGGAAATATTAGGAACTAAGTGTGAAATGTGGCAAGTTTGAGGTGCTTATTGAACAGTCAAATGAGATGTCAAATAAGCAGATGACCTGAAATTCAGGGGAAGAGGTTGAAGGTGGAGATATTAATCTGGAGTCATCAGAATATAGATAGTATTTTAAGCCATGAAACTGGATGAAATCACAAAGGGGATGAAGGACAACAGGGTAAAGAGACTTCAACATTAAGATGTTTGACAGAAAAGGAGAAAACAGCAAAAGGACTAAGAAGGCAAAAGCAAGTGAACATGGTTACTGGCAGCCAAGTGAAGCAAGTGTTAATGGAAGCAGAGGTCTAATTATGTCAATACCTACTGACAGGTCAAGAAAGTTGAGCATTGAGAATGCTATAGGATTTAGAAATGTGGAATTTAAAGGAAACCAGAATATATAACCCTACAATGTGCCAATTTGGCATAAGGATTATTTTGAGCTGAAGGTAATGGAGAAGTAGACAGAAGAAAAGCTCCCTGTCCTCCCCTTGTTTGCCTAAAAACAGAACATACCTTTTCAGAGATGTTCCTCCTTCCTTCTCTACCAGGAAGAAGAAAAGCCAGTCACTCTAGACCACCTTAGACCCCTATCGGCCTTGAGTCTGCACCAAAAGAAATCTACATAACAAACTTTACTAACCAGCCATTATCTACTAGTTTCCCATATATTTACCTCACCATACTTTGGGGCTCTTGGAAGCCTAAAACTATTTCATCCTGTAATTCCTCCAGAAATTTACTATCTTTTTTGAAGCTGCTATGTAAGCCTGAATTCTAAACCACCTCTTTGAGTTACTCATATCTGTGTACTCCCATGTGTTACATGCATGATACATATGTTGGGAAACATTTCTGTTGTTAATCTGTCTTTTTTTACAGAACCTCACCTGAGAACTATGATGGGTATACAAAACGTTATCATTACCTCACTAAGAATTGTCCTGATGTGTCAGTGGTAAAAAATAAATAAATAAAAATAAAAATTAATAGAGCGCATTCAAGAGAGAATAGGAGATGCAGTAAGAAGAAAAATCTTTTCAAGGAGCTTTACTCTAGTTATTAGGAGAGAAGTGGTACAGGAGCTGGGAGATAGAGGAAGACAAAAGATAGTTTTGGGGATCTTCTTGTTTTTGTTTTAGGATGGGAGAGATACAATATGTTTGCATGCCAATGGTATAATGCATCAGAAAAAAAATGCAGGACGAATTCTTCCTTAAAAACAAGAAAGAAGTTCAAGTTTAGGAACACTGATACAGGTATGTAGGTAGATATTATGGGGGAGACTGTCAATCTCTTTTCGATTGCTTCAGTTTTCCTCACTGAAGTTGTTATTCATCTAGGATAATGCACAAGTAAAAGGGCAAGTAAAATATAGATCTAACACTCAGTAACAATAAAACCCTTCCTAATGGGTTCACTTCACTTAATTCTGTATCTACCCTGACAGTTATTTCTAATGATTCCAGTGGGTTTTGAGCAGCAAAGGGGATGCATTTGTCAGGATGTTATCTAAATACGATTTGTACATTCAGCTATTACTGCAGAAAAAGAACCTAGAGCTTCTTACAAAAGAAAAAAGAAGAAAGAAACCCTAGATCCTTTGCCTTTATAAGATAGAGCATGCATCAGCACAACTTCTCCTCCGGGAGTGTAGCTACCCCACTAAGATGCTAATTAAGTGCTTGTCAGGGAGACTTATTTGCCCTTCCTCTCTCTTATCTGGTTTTCCCTGCATTTGAATTCTAGTCTTTGGCTGCAGAATTTCGACTCATTACAGAAATATTCCTGGAAAAACACAAAAATCTCTGATAGTTGTAAACAGTGCTGAGATTCTCATTTGGTAGAAATCCCTTCCTAAAGCACTATCAAAATTTGAATGGAGTGAATTCAGTGATTGATTTCAAAACAAGCTGTAATCCTATAGCATAAATGTTGGTATGAAGACCTCAGACCTCTCTAATTATTACAAAAAAAAATAATGTATAAATTCTGAGTTTTGTTCATTTTTATGGGTGATAGTGAAAGGCTAGTTGTTATGACCTCAATTATAATTACTAAATTTTAGGAATTATAGTGGGTAGCTCAAAATGGGGGAAAAGGGGAACAGCAAGTTTTACAGATGGAAAACTTTAGATTTGAACCTCTTTTTATAAAAACTAATTTATCAATCTTAATGGATAGAATAAGTGGTCACTTATATGGTTAGTCCTAAACTAATTTTCTAAGTGGCACTTTTTGTTTATAAGTTTATAGAAAATATACCCATATATTAATGCTTTTATTAGTTTTTTTTCCCTTAATGCACACATACTGCGGTTTGGAGAATAATCTATAAGAGGGAACCCTGAGAAATAGAAGCTAACTTGAGATAGGTATACATTAAAACCAAAATTAGACACAAATAATGCACAAACTGAGTTATATACATGTATGGATTATCAAGAGACAACTAAATCTGAAAAGAAGTACACAATTTCATGTATTCATATGCAAAGTGCTCTATAATAAAGAATTCTATTTTTTTCTAATTTATATACAATATTAATAAATAATGCTACTAGGATTTTACCTAAAGTATACTATTTTAGGCTTTTGGCCCCAAATGAAAGTACATTGTAGTCTAAGGTGATTTTAAAATGATGATCTTTCGTGAAGTAAAAAGCTTGGAAAATTATACTTTTTACTATCCAGCTAATGTTAAAGAAAAAAAAATATATTCTAAATCAGTAAAATCTTAGTTAAAAATCACATGAACCAATAAGATTTTGTGGTTGTTTTTGTTTTAATTTCAGATTTTTCAGTAACTTATCTTGCAATTTGAAAAATTAAGATGTGATGGCTAGATATGTAATAGTGTGATTGGTAGGTATATATAGCAGAAGTATCTCAATATGTTAAAGCATTTTAAATACTGCCTAGTATGACTGCCCCATAAAGTATTCTTTCAGGACAACAGTTGGGTACAAATGACCACTGCTGTAGTTAGCAAAGAAAAACTATTTTTGCAAAATTCGTAAAATAAACATTTATCCTGTTTGATTATAAACACTTAGTGCCAGAAAGTTTATAAGTTTGATTTTTTTCCAGGGTGCCTGGGTGGCACAGTTGGTTAAGCATCAGACTCTTGGTTTCTGCTCAGGCACAATGTCATGGTCATAAGATCAAGCCCCAAGTCTGGCTCCATGTTCAGTGAGGAGTCTGCTTGAGATTCTCACTCCCTCTGCCCTTCCTGCTCATGTTCTCTCTCTCTCTCTCTCTCTCTCTCTCTGTCTTAAATAAATAAATAAATAAATAAATAAATAAATAAATAAATAATTTTAAAAAGAAGTTTGACCCTTTCTTATAATCAACAAATTTATACCCTGTGGATCTGTGAATACTGTTCTAGAGAATAACGGTATTGATTCTCCTAGAAATTTTGTTCATGCAACAAAGATGGGTGGCTATATTTTGTTAAATTCACTGTGGGAGAGGAAGCTAATGAGAGACAAGTATGTAGACAGAAGAGAAACACAAAAATGAGAAAGAACCTGAAGACACTCAAGTTCTTCATTACAGTTCAACATGGAAGCCCACACTGATTCCTGTCTTGAGTTGTATTAGAGATGCTTATAAAAGTTACTCTCTATATTTAAAACAATTCATGTTGATTTTGTCACATACAACCAAAAGTATCCTAACAAAAACTTGATAAATTATGTTCAGTGGTGTGGATAAACTCAAGGATTATTCCCACGTGCTGACTTGAGTAGACTGAAAGGCCATTCGTTTATATGTTTGGTGAGAAAAAATAAAGGACTTGCTAAACAATAGAATGCTGTAAACAACTCCTATGGAACATTATACATATGTATATGTACATATACACACCCACACAAAGTCATTTTTCATTATTCATGGATTTCATATTTGTAGTTTAGCTTGCTCACTAAAATTTGTTTCTAACACTAAATTTAATACTCATGGCAGTTTTTCACATATTCAGGGAGATGCACAGAGCAGCAAAAAAATTTGGGATGCCCAAAAAGCGTGTTCCCAGCTGAGTCAAACAAAGATGGTCTTCCTATTTCATAAGTGTTCATCTCACAGTCTGCATTGTGCCACGTTTTTTACATTTTTGTGCCTTTTGTTGGTAATTATGCTGTTGAAAATGTCCCAAGTAAAATTGTAAAGTGCTATGCAGCATTTATTTGTATGTATAAGAAGGCTAAAATGTTCTTAGGACAAAATATATGTTTTAGATAAGCTTCACAAATATATGAGTTGAAAGTGTTATTGTGGATGAGTTCAAAGTTATTTAATTAAAAATATATATTAAAGGAAATGTCTTTAAACAGAAACACACATAAAACAAGTTTATGTATTGATTAGTTGATAAATGTTGTGACCAGAAGTTTGCAGGAACCTAACCTTTTATTTCCCATAGGAGCAATGGTTTGCTAATTCAATATTTGTACATTTTAAAACATAACTACTTTGAATAATGAGAATGAGCTGTGCATATGCTCCATTTCATAGTATAAGTGAACTATTGAATGAAAACCATGTAGATTACCAATTAAATAAGAATCATGAAAATCATAATTGTTTTTAATTATATTTTCAAATTTCCTAAATCAGAGTTTCCCTCTTGAAGATATAGATCACTTTTGAATTAACAAGTTCTACTTTCATGCCAGGGTTCGTGTTATTTTCCCTGAAGTTCAAATATTTATCACTTGAATCACAGGAAAAATATTTTAGAGTATCAGAATAACAAGAGTGTCAGATATAAATTTAATTTTTAGATGTGTTTTGTTTTATCTAATACATTTTAAAAAGATTATCTGTTTTTAAGCAATCACTATTTTTCATCACTGCCAAATCAAAATATCTGCCATTACATCAGTTGTCCCAG
The DNA here is from genome assembly GCF_905146905.1 of Nyctereutes procyonoides. Classification (NCBI taxonomy): domain Eukaryota; kingdom Metazoa; phylum Chordata; class Mammalia; order Carnivora; family Canidae; genus Nyctereutes; species Nyctereutes procyonoides. The sequence goes on from NW_026575130.1 coordinate 4,431,111, forward strand.
GATCACATTCTTCCTTCCTTTTTCCTCAATGATGTCATTGTCAGTGCTGAGGACTGGTTCACTACTGGCTTATAGTTCCTGACACCTCTCAATTCCAATCACTTTTTATCTCTGGTCTACTAGAGATCTCCATTGGCAGAACCACATTCTATATCATAAGAGCTGAAACTTCAAACTCACATATCATATTCCCTAGCCACAATTCTTCTTTGTCACGTGATGTCTTCATATTTCTTTAGTCTTGGTCCTTCCCTACATTATCTAAAACATTTTACCCATCATATCAATCTCTTAACACTGCCCTCAGTTCATGTGCCACTAGTCCATCACCACATCTGCAGTGAATATTCCGATACTTACTTTAGTTCTCAAAAGGCTATTTTCTCTAGTTTCTTATCTGACATATCTTAATGTTCTATTTGTCTCCATTTGGCTTTCTTCCTCTACAATTCCTTTAAGAGCTGGTGTTACCTAAGGTTCAATCTTGGATGCCTTAGCTTCTCACTCTTAGCTTGCTATGTGTGACCATATTTTTTGCATGGGTACAAATACTACTTTTATCCTCATTATTCCCAAACTGAATATATTCACCCAGATTGCTCTCCTGAGCTGTCTGTGAATCTAGAGGCACTGCATAGTTACCCTTGGGTATCTTAAGGGTGTTTAAAATACAACCTGTGTAAGTCTTAATTCATCATCCACTTTTCAAAGTCTATCTCCCCAGGCTGTGACCTTCACATGTCCTTTTCATGTCTTCAGACCTTCACAGGTCTCCCCTTTTCGTAGGGGAGACAAACAGATTAGGGAGTTGAAGCACTTCTCCCAAATCCGGTAAGATTCTGGTGAAGTCTTCTACCAAGCTAGGTAGGCTCTTGTTATGGGAAAGCCTCTGCACTTTTTTCAGAATGGTTGCTTTTCCCATTTTGTTGGCCAAACACAGGGTTTTTTTGTTTTTGTTTTTGATTTTTGGTCTCTACCAGGTGGGGGTCCTAGAGGTTAAACTCACTATGAGACTATTCCCAGGAGTTTTTAACTCTTAAACTACCCCACACTTAGCCCTAGGCAATGCACTGAATTATCATTTAATGTTCCTACCCATTACTGACTCCAGCAGCTTCTACTTCAGATAAACTGATCTGTATTCCCTGAATTTGCATGTCTTTAGGGCAGTGGTTTTTCCTCTGACTTCAATTCTCTGGGAGAGCTAATGTTGTTAATTTATAGTGTGTTCAGCTTTTCTTTTTTCTTTTTTTTTTTAAATTGTGAGGAATACTGATGATTTACAAGTAGTTCACCTGTCAAAAGGGAAACCAGAACTTCCTTTGATAAAGAGCTCCATTTGGGGGGGTTAGAGTTACAATGTAATATTTTTGATTCACTCATTACAAATTATAAACATTTCCCCCACTTCGTACTTTTATGTTATCTAATCATAATGTACATAAGTCATATTTCTTAACAAGAAAACTGTCTTTTAACATGCCATTTCTAGCTTTTATCAAACCAAAAGCTTATTCATAAATAACTATCCATTTTATAAAATCTATTAAATATAACATTGATACGGGAGACTTTGGTTCTTGTCTCACAGAGTCGAGTCAAAGAATGAATCTCAGGCGGACACAGGAGAGTGAGTCAAGAAGTGTACTAAGTAAAGATACAGAGAAAGCTCTCAGAAATGAGAGGGGTCCTGACAGGGTTGCCACTGAGGGCTTGTAGGGTTGGTCTTTTTTTTTTTTTTTTTGTAGGGTTGGTCTTTTATTGGAAGCCAAACAGGGATCCTAAATACTTCTAACATTATCTATTGACATCAACCTTGAGTAAGGACTATTGATAACATCTTAAATGGCTTACTTCTTTGGGGTCTGGTTATTCTTCGTTGCTCACAGATGACTGTCATCAGAAAGACACCCTTCCCGCCCACACCTAGGGCAGGGTAGTCTGGTTTGCTCCCTTATCTCTGGTTTTCTTACACCTCAGAATTTTTTGGATTTTGTGAGCCTGCTTTTGTGGCCCCCTTATCTAGCCCTTTTCCCTAACTTGATATGATACACAATTTATTGAAAACTGATATTATTTGTGCTGTAACTTGCTAGAGAAAACTACACAAAGGACTCTGCTTTTCATACTGAATCTAAGGACAGAACTTCAATACTCCAAGGTACTTAGAAGGAGATAACTTAAGGTTAACATCCTAGAGACAAAAGTAATACTTAGGAATTGAATTACCGAGCTTAATTACCAAAAAGACCTCATAATCCTTCTAGAGATGGAATCTGTAGATTTTGTCTTCTGGTCAGGAAAAAAATAATAATAAAGGAAACTCAGTTTATGGTTACTCAGAATCCACATTAAGTATCTGAATGTTGTTTGTGATGAAGAATAAGAACCTTTACTTGGCAAAATGTGTGGGACACCTGAGCTGCTTCAAAAACCCCCTTCTAAGGAGAGAGCAATAGCCACCCCAAGGGAAATCTGGAGGCTCCCAGCCTATTGTCTACTATTGTCCACAGTAGAGAACTATGCTGGATACATTTTGTTTCACCCTGAAGTGCCTATTTCCTTCTATATCACTTTGGGTGTTTTAGGAAATGGGTAAATACCTGTGCTATGCAGGATGCATAATTTCATAAAATGTTAAGTTTGAAACTCATTTTTAAAGGTTGTTGTAAGTTTTTTATGGAACCACTGAGTACCAAAAATGGCCTTTTATTGCATTAAGAGGCAAATGGTTAATATTATTTCACAAATTTCAAGTGTGAGTTGTGGCATTTGTCTTCAAATAACGAGAAGAAAATGTGTACATATATATAAGCTGAGTTTACCTCTCAGATTGTTGTGAAAAGCATAGGCAATAGATAGAAACAAAAATAGCCTATGTTGCTGTTTTGCATGAGTAAGTTAAAAATATACATAGGACAAATGTAAGCAAGAAGATGTGTGTATTTTGCTCTCTGCTAGCCGTCCCTGTGATTTTGGGCTTGTGTGAAAAATGGCTTTGTCCCTATTTTCATAAGAACTTCTAAGAACCTTATTGTATTAGGAACCAAATTTCAGCAGAAATCTTGAACCTTATCACATGGATCATCTGCTGAATAGCCTTCCCTTTATATGAGAGAATTCTGGGCCCAAGATGAATAGTTTTTTTAAAACCACATTAAATTTTTGTTGGGAATTTTTATTGTTTGAATTTTATTTTAAAGAGTCTTCTCATATATTTAATTGCTCTTGATTTTCTTTTAATTGATGTTGGTAGCTTCATTTTTGAGGCCTTAGATTTTAATGGTTGCTCTCAGTTGCTTATTGTTGATTATTAAAAATCATTTTTTAAAGATTTTATTTATTCATGAGAGACACAGGCAGAGGGAGAAGCAGGCACCATGCAAGGAGCCTGATGCAGGACCTAAACCTGGGAATCCAGGATCATGCCCTTAGCCAAAACGCAGGCGCTCAACCGCTGAGCCACTCAGGCATTCCCAAAATCATTCTTTTATATCACCCATCATCAAGGAAATATAACTCAAAACCACAATGATATACCACCTCACACCTGTCAGAATGGCTAAAGTCAGCAACACAGGAAACAAGAGATGTTGTGGAGGATGCAGGGAAAGAGGAGCCCTCTTACACTGTTGGTGAGAATGCAAACTGGTGTGGCCATTCTGGAAATGGTATGGAGGCTCCTCAAAAGTTAAAAATAGAAGTACCCTACAATTTAGTAATTGCACGACTAGGTATTTACCCAAAGGATATAAAACTACAGATTCAAAGGGGTGCATGCACCCTGATGTTTATAGTAGCATTATCAACAATAGCCAACTATAGAAAGATCCCAAGTATCCATTGACTGATGAATAGATAAAGAGGAGGTGGTGAATATATAAGTTGGAATATTACTTAGCCATCAAAAAGAAAGAAATCTTGCCATTTGCAATGACACGAATAGAACTAGATTGTTTTATGCTAAGTGAACTAAGCAGTCAGAGAAAGACAAATACCATATGATTTCACTCATATGTGGAATTTAGGGGAAAAAAACATGAACATGTGGGAAGGGGAGAAAAAGAGACTCTTAATGGAGAACAGATTGAGGGTTGATGGAGGGAGGTGGGTGGGGGGATGGGCTAAATGGGTGATGGGTATTAAGGAAGGCACTTTTATGGCTAGCACTACTGTTATCTGTAAGTGATGAATCACTAAATTCTATTCCTGAAATGAATATTACACTATATGTCAGCTAACTAGAATTTAAATAAAGATCTTATTTAAAATAACAAATTTTTCCTCCAAATTTATTTTTAAATGTCTTCAATGTGGTACAAATATATTTATAGTATATATTTAAACAGAAGCTAAGGGACACCTGGATGGCTTAGTGGTTGAGCATCTGCCTTTGGCTCAGGTGTGATCCTGGGATCCTGGGATTGTGTCCTGCACCAGGCTCCCCACAGGGAGCCTGCTTCTCCCTTTGCCTATGTCTCTGCCTGTCTCTCTGTGTCTGTCATGAATAAATAAATGAAATCTTTTTAAAAATAAAATAAAAAATAAACAAAGACTGAGTTAAAAAGTTACTTAAGTGTGGGGGAAGGGAAGTGACATTTGATTGAAAATTATATACCAATACTGGCCAAATTTATTAATATAATTTACTCATTTAATGTAAGAGTGCCTAAAGAGTACTTCTAGAAAATGCAGAAGTAGGAGCAGTGCAGAGCATATAATACAAATATTCCACAGGCTTCATCTTATACTGTTAGTCTCACATTGCCAAAACAGTGCAAGGTTTCTTCATATTTTTGAGGATATGTATTTCTCACAGTCATTATTGCTAAATATTCCTAAGATTTTCCTTACAATTCTTTGTTCACCTACTGATTTTTGGGTAATCCCAAGAATAATTTAAATGGAATCAAAATGAGGTTATCTGGCATCTAACACAGTACATTCTTCAGACACCCACATTAGAGAGCATTCATAACATTGCCTAAGTAAATGGCTGAGATTTATAAAATAGTGTATATTACCACAAAATAAATTGTATACTTCACAAAATCTACTTTCCAGCATATACTGATTTTTATCATAGTCTAGGAAGACTTAATTTGAAAAAAAATTGTCAAGCTCAAAGTTTAAAAAAAGTTTTTAATATATTTTCCTTGGTGAAGATGAAAAGGGCATTGCACCCTACACTAAATTCCAACCAAGAAAAAAAATTTGCAGTTTGACAGATACTCCATTATTTTTATGGAACTATGTGCATCACATTAGAAGAAATTCTTTTTGATTAAAATTATTCAGAAACAGGAACCATTTTAAAGCTACAGCTTCCATGTTTATAGTTTTCTTAATCCTCACCTTATTGAGATTATAAAATTTAAATGGAATTATTAAAACTGAAAATTGGGATACCTGGGTGGCGCAGCGGTTTAGCACCTGCCTTCGGCCCAGGGCGCGATCCTGGAATCCCGGGATTGAGTCCCACGTCGGGCTCCCTGTGCATGGAGCCTGCTTCTCCCTCTGCCTGTGTCTCTGCCTCTCTCTCTCTCTCTCTCTCTCTCTCTCTCTCTCTCTCTCTCTTTCTGTGACTATCATAAATAAATAAAAATAAAAAAAACTGAAAATTTACTTAATCTCATGAAAGAAATGAAAGGCAGGGTTAGCCCTGTTACACATTTTGCAGTCTATATATCCTTATTTGGAAGTTTTGTATGTTTTTCCCAATAAACTCCTGCTTACTTCCTCCTTGAGCCAGGCCATTGACAGGGGATGGACCATTTAAGACCTTTTTCTGTCTACTTGATAAAGGGTGGTTGAGGAGTTGCCTTTACCCACATCAGGAAATAAGTAGGTTCCTGATGACCTGTTGTTCCTCAGCATTTATCTGAAGAAGCTCACATTTGTATTAAGTTATTGTTTCCTTTATGTCCTGAAATATTCCACTCTATGTAAAAAAAAAAAAAATATTTGGTAGGGGAATAATATTGAAGTAACCTTAGCAACAGGATTTAGGAATCTGCAACTTATATTTCAGATATTTTTAGCTGTGATCTCTAGACACAAATTAACTCTTATCCAAAATGATTTGAATTTTTCTTCATCCTTGTATAATTATGCACAAATATTACATTGTTTACATAATTGTGGAGCCTGTCAAGTTACACAAATATTGAGTAAGCTATCCTTTAACACACATTATGTACTGAATATCTGTGCTACTCACCTCTTATGTTGAAGCCCTAACTTTCAAAGTGATGGTAGTTAGAAGAGGGACTTATGGGGGGTAATTAGTTTTAGATAGGTCATAAGGGTGGGACTCCCATGATGGGATTAGTAGCCTTAGAAAAGAAAGAGATCAGTGCTTGCTTCCATGTTCTTACTCTTCCTCTCTGCCACGTGAGGATATGTTGAGAAGGTGGCAGTCTACAAGCCCAAAAGAAGGCTCTCACCCTGAACCAAAACTGCCACTACCTTGGTCTTCCTAGCCCCTAGAACTATGACAAATATTTATTGTTTAAGCCACCCTATCTAGTATGGTATTTTCTTATAGCAGCCAGAGACTAAAATACTGTATTATTATGGTTTGACCAAGTTTTCAATCAAGAATAAAAATGCTCAAAGAAGGAGAGTTTAGAATTATAACCATTTAAAAAAATTATGTTCATTCAAGTTATTTTTACTGAAAGTACATTTATGTTCATCTTTCAAACTCAGTGTTAATGACTAGGAGGTCTCATTCCTCAGTTTAAAATTCTCACTGAACTTCCTTCATCCTGGTCTCCTGAAATAACTCCAATGGATACAATGTCTCTATCACAATATCATATATCTTGAGCTAAAAGAAAAAATAAATTCTCTCTCCACCAACATTTCTCACATTCAGGCCAGAGAACCTGAAGGCCGACATGGACTCTCCCTCCCTCAACCTCTTCATTTAATTGCTTAGGGATCCCTGGGTGGCGCAGCGGTTTGGCGCCTGCCTTTGGCCCAGGGCGCGATCCTGGAGACCCGGGATCGAATCCCACGTCAGGCTCCCGGTGCATGGAGCCTGCTTCTCCCTCTGCCTGTGTCTCTGCCTCTCTCTCTCTCTCTCTCTGTGACTATCATAAAAAAAAAATTTAATTGCTTAGCTTCTTTTTTCTAAATCTTATAATATAGAATTTCTAGCAGATTATTTTATTTATAAACAATTCCATGTTTTAATGCATTTTTAACATAAATTCTATTATTTCTTTGCTTAAATTATATGATTTACAAAATTCAGTGTCTCCCCTAGCATTTAACATAAAAATAAGTAACATAGGGATCCCTGGGTGGCGCAGCGGTTTGGCGCCTGCCTTTGGCCCAGGGCGCGATCCTGGAGACCTGGGATCGAATCCCACGTCGGGCTCCCGGTGCATGGAGCCTGCTTCTCCCTCTGCCTGTGTCTCTGCCTCTCTCTCTCTCTCTCTGTGACTATCATAAATAAATAAAAATTTAAAATAATAAAAAAATAAGTAACATAGTATTCAACTACTTATTTTCTATGGTTAAGATGACCAACTTCAAATGTATCTTTTTCAGATATTGGTTTCTATTTATACAAGTAGACCTTAAGAAAAGAGTTTAAAACAAAGGTTTTAGGGGATTTTAACATTTTAAATAATTATTAAAATATTTAATTGTATCTAAACAAACTCCAAGTGTGGAGGCCAAGAAAAATTAAGGCCATCCCACCTAAAGTTTAGCATTAGCACAAGTACAGCCATCTTAGGCCCCTGTGAATAAGAGCTGAACTTTACGGGAGAAACTGCAGAATGTCCTCGGCAGAGAATCCCATATCAGAAAGACAACAGAGCCCATGCCCATGGTAGAAAGTCCCATTTTAGAATTAGAACAGAGCTCAATGCCCTTGAAAGCCCCACATCAGAATGTAAAGAGAACTTGAGAAATTCCTCCACCCCTTCTGAAAATCCCCTAGACCAGCCTATAAAAAACCCAGCTGTAACCCACTTCGGGGTCCAAGTCCCTGCTCCGCTGTGTCAGGTATACTTGGGCCCAAGCTCCAGCTTGCTAATAAACCCTCCTGCACTTTTATCGGTGTCAGCTCCTTGGTGGTTTCTCGGATTCACAATCTTGGGCACAACACAAGCAAAGGAACCCTTCTTTTAGGGAATATAAATGTTTGTATGAAATTGAAAGAGGATAATGATTCTTTGATTACTGTATCTTTGATAAGTATCTGACTGTCCTCAGCACATTTATTCTTTAAATATTTTACTTTTTCTGATATAAGGCATTGCATAGAGATTGGGAGGAATAGAAAATAAATTATGATAGCAATAATAACATCTTAAAAATTGGAAGAAATATATATTGTGCTACAGGTACATAACACTATTTTCAAATATGTATACCCACTTCTTTTAGGCAAGTTGATAACTATTGTTCTTGATTAGAAACTGGTTTGTCATCAGTCCATAGAAAAGAATAAATTATGTAATTTAAATTCATAAAACCATTAATCTGTGAGTAACAAAATATCAGAACATGAGATCCAAAAGGGAACTCTGTTAATAAAAATATCTATAATTTAAAAATCTTCTAGATATTCTACATACACTTTCCTTGTTTAATACAACTAAATTAGGTAATTATATTTGAGTATCACTTTGCACTTAAGAGAACACTGCAAACAGAAAATTAATTTGTCCAAGGACTCACTGAGCTTGTAAGGAGCTAGGCAGGAACATAATCAATTATTCTAAGTCTTGTACTTTCCTTTACCTAAGATATCTTACCCTCTAAAATTTTATAGACAAAATCATTCAACTACATTCATATAAATAATTTTAATACATGTCCTGCATGCTTACTAAATGTTAGAAAGAAAAAAATTTACTCTGTACAGATTAAATACATTTTTGAAAATATTCAACATTTGCCCATTTCTTAGCTATTTTGTCACCATCTTCCAGACTTCTGAAGACTAGTCTAGGGTTTCTTTTATAGATAAATAGGCGAGGATAAAAGAAAAAAACAAACACCCCACCTATTTAGGTTAAAGTAACCGTGAGAACTAACACCTCTGTCTCCTCACTTCACCCACCTCATTAAAAAGTTCAGGTTTAAGTAATTTAAGTAACCTCAACTCAAAATTTAGTTAAGGATCAATTGTCTATGCACCTTGCCAGGAATAGTATAGATCAACCAATTTCCAAAAAAGGCTGTTAGAAGGTAAAGGCCTGATATTGGGAAAAGACCTTTGAGAGAAGAGAAGGTTATAGGTAAAACAGAAGGCAAAAGAAGTCAAGGACAACTGTTGACTTGCCATTGCAACTAGTATTTTCGAAATTGAAACATCTGAGGAATTTTGGTAGTAGGTAAGTTTATTAGACTCTACTTTTAGCAAATCTATGAATTAGGGAGTCTTAATCATTTTATGACAGGAGAGTTTTAAATGGGCAGTCTTGTTTTTAGCAAGTCAATTTATAAAAGTTATGTAGAGTCATATAGATATATTTTGAGCATTAGCAGAAAGAAGATGAACTAGGAGTAAAGTTCTTTTAAAACTGCTTAATCTGGCTCTGTAATCTTCTAGCTTGATTGTTTCACAACCCCAATTTTCTCATCTGAAAAATTTAGTCACTTGTGTCACTAAAATGACACAAGTTTATGCATCTACTGAAGACAGTGATTATGTTAATGCAAATATAGGACTGCCAATATGATTGGCCACCCCCAATGGCTGGGCCTACATTGTAAATCTAAACCTAAGTAAGTCTGCTCTTCCGGAGAACATCAAGTAAACCTAACACCAATCAACAATCCTCCAGCTCAGCTTTAGCTGACTTACTTTACCCTAGAAAAAAGGACCTCTAGCCTCATTAAAAAAAAAAAAAATTCCTTGAACTTATAGCCAATCATGCCCTGTTTCTGCATGCCTCTATAATACTCTCTCTTACCCAAATTCCCTCTAAAAGAGCCCACTACTGTTTGTGAAGCACTGCATTTCCCTAATACATGGATTGTTTTCCCTTGAAGAAAGGATATCAGGTCTTTACTAATTTTTTTAGTTTTGTCATTTGGCAGTTTTCAGGGATGTTGGTTAAGTGTCTGCCTTTGGCTCAGGTCATGATCTCAGGGTCCTGGTATTGAGCCTCACTCAGGCTCCACTCTCAGCTGGGAGTCTACTTTGTCCCTTTGTCCCTCTGCCCCTCTTCCCACGTGTTCTCACTCTCTTTCTCTCTCTCTCTCGCAAATAAGTAATATTTTAAAAAATTATAGAATTAGCTTAAAACAGTATCTTTAAAATGTTCTAATAGACAAGGACACTGTCTTAAAGAGGATTTATATCCTATGTTCTTGGGGACCACAAAGCTGATTCCTGAGCAATAATACAGCATTGTAAACACCCCCAAAGCTACATGAAAGCTACAGTGTACTAAGTCTTTTCAAAAACATTCCTAAGAAGAATAATGTAAATTATATGCAGCTTTCTCAGATCTCAAGAATGATTATTGGAAACTGTTTTTAATACTTGTAGAATGCCTCTACAGATCAGATATCAGAGTAATTTTTTTTCAAATAACTTATAAATCCATGGAGTCAATTTATGCTTGCAATTTTATAAAATGAACTCAATTTGGTTTAAACACTAAACAGGGGTGACTGGGTGGCTCAGTCAGTTCAGCATCTGACTCTTGATTTTGGCTCACATCATGATCTCAGGGTCTTGGGATCAAGTCCCATGTCAGGCTCTGCACTCAGCAGAGAGTCTGCTTGAGTATTCTCTCTCCTTATCCCTCTGTGCCCCAGCCCCCACTTCTGGCCTCTGTTTTCATTCTCTTTCAAATAAATAGATTAAAAAAAAAAACACTAAACAGTTAACCTGCCTTAAGTATACTATAGTATGCTTACAAGTTATTACAATATATAAGCCTTATTCACAAAGAAGAAAAAAGGAAAATAAAATTCAAAAAAGGCAGTGATGTGTGGTTAGTGATGAAGCAGTAGAGATAAAGAAGTCAAATGATAGAGGCTATAACTCAAAAGAAAAAAATGCAATAATCCCCCAAATATGAGGAAATAAATATAAAAATCATAGCATGATTTTTTTCTCCTTAAGAGTGTACTTTTAAGGTCTAAAATCGTGACCTAAGGTTTCACTTTAAAAAGGCAGAAAAAATTAAACCTGAAATAATGAAATTTTTATTGTAAAACAAGAACTCAAAGCAAACAGAATTCAGGGAAGAAATGTTTTGGTGGCAGGAGGAGATGAAATGCATGCTTTTGGGGCTTAAAAAAGAAGAAGAAGAAAATAATAAAATCACATAAATGGGAGAAAATAAACTGCTGTTTAAGCCACCCAGTATGTGGTACTTTGTGATGGCAGCCCAAGCTAATACAGTCCTGAAGCCAGTGGCCTGGACTCCAAGGACAACCTGAAGTGGTACTCTGGGTCATTCTGTGTTGGCTTGAATTACCATCAGAATTGTTTTCTTTGGTCTCCAACCCCAATATGCGTCCCTGACAACTTGTCCTCTTCCCTCTTCCCTTGTCATTTCAGACTCTTTCCCCCTTTCTCTATCTATTAGAGATAGAGAAAAGGATGGGGCACCTAGCTGGCTCAGTAGGTAGAGCATGCAATTCTTGATCTTGGGGTTGTTAAGTTTGAGTTTCATGTTGGGTATAGAGATTACTTAAAAATAAAATCTTAGGGGGGGAGGGGCAAGATGGCGGAAGAGCAGGGTCCCCAAATCGCCTGTCCCCACCAAATTACCTAGATAACCTTCAAACCATCCTGAAAATCTACGAATTCGGCCTGAGATGTAAAGAGAGACCAGCTGGAACGCTACAGTGAGAAGAGTCCGCGCTTCTATCAAGGTAGGAAGACGGGGAAAAAGAAATAAAGGAACAAAAGGCCTCCGAGGGGGAGGGGCCCCGCGAGGAGCCGGGCTGAGGCCGGGGCGAGTGTCCCCAGGATAGGAGAGCCCCGTCCCGGAGGAGCAGGAGCTGCACCAACCTTCCCGGGCGGGCGGAAAGGGGCTCGCAGGGAGTTGGAGCAGGACCCAGGAGGGCGGGGATGCCCTCGGGCTCCCGGGGACACTAACAGACACCTGCGAGCGCAGGAGAGTGCTCCGAGCTCCCAAAGGGCTGCAGCGCGCGCGCACGGAGGGACCGACCGGAGCAGCTCGGAGGGGCTCGGGAGCGGCTCCGCGGAGGGGGCTGCGGGGCGGGAGCGCGAATCCACCAGCGCAGGCCCCGGAGCACAGGGCGCCGGGACACAGCCCAGGATCCGGCCTCCCCCGGGACAGGCAGAGGCCGGGAGGGCCCAGGACAGCGAGGACGCTCCTGCCCCGAGCTGAGCAGATCACCGACCCCGCCCCGGAGCCTCCAGGCCCTGCGGACGGAGAGCCGAGAGCCCCGAGCCCCGTAGTTCCTGCGGAGGCTCAATCCAGGTTTCCAGAGCTGCCATAGCCACTGGGGCTGTTCCTCCTGGGGCCCGACGGGGTAAACAACCCCCGCTGAGCCCGGCAGCAGGCAGGGGCAGAGCAGCTCCCCCAAGTGCTAACACCTGAAAATCAGCACAGCAGGCCCCTCCCCCAGAAGACCAGCTAGAGGGACCAGTGATACTCCCCTGTGTTCCAATACAGCTTGTTTTTGGCCACTCTGCACTGAGCAAAATGACTAGAAGGAAAACCTCACCTCAAAAGAAAGAATCAGAAACAGCCCTCTCTCCCACAGGGTTACAAAATCTGGATTACACTTCAATGTCAGAAAGCCAATTCAGAAGCACCATTATACAGCTACTGGTGGCTCTAGAAAAAAGCATTAAGGCCTCACGAGACTTCATGACTGCAGAATTTAGATCCAATCAGGCAGAAATTAAAAATCAATTGAATGAGATGCAATCCAAACTAGAAGTCCTAACGACGAGGGTTAACGAGGTGGAAGAACGAGTGAGTGACATAGAAGACAAGTTAATGGCAAAGAGGGAAACTGAGGAAAAAAGAGACAATCAATTAAGGGACCATGAAGACAGATTAAGGCAAATAAATGACACTCTAAGGAAGAAAAACCTACGTTTAATTGGGGTTCCCGAGGGCGCCGAAAGGGACAGAGGGCCAGAATATGTATTTGAACAAATCCTAGCTGAAAACTTTCCCAATCTGGGAAGGGAAACAGGCATTCAGATCCAGGAAATAGAGAGATCCCCCCCTAAAATCAATAAAAACCGTTCAACACCTCGACATCTAATAGTGAAGCTTGCAAATTCCAAAGACAAAGAGAAGATCCTTAAAGCAGCAAGAGACAAGAAGTCCCTGACTTTCATGGGGAGGACTATTAGGGTAACAGCAGACCTCTCCACAGAGACCTGGCAGGCCAGAAAGGGCTGGCAGGATATATTCAGGGTCCTAAATGAGAAGAACATGCAACCAAGAATACTTTATCCAGCAAGGCTCTCATTCAAAATGGAAGGAGAGATAAAGAGCTTCCAAGACAGGCAGGAACTGAAAGAATATGTGACCTCCAAACCAGCTCTGCAAGAAATTTTAAGGGGGACTCTTAAAACTCCCCTTTAAGAAGAAGTTCAAGTAACTCTGAACGTGAATGGGCTTAATGACCCCATCAAAAGGCGCAGAGTTTCAGACTGGATAAAAAAACAGGACCCATCTATTTGCTGTCTACAAGAGACTCATTTTAGACAGAAGGACACCTACAACCTGAAAATAAAAGGTTGGAGAACCATTTACCATTCAAATGGGTCTCAAAATATACCCTAAAAACTACAGAACACTTCTGAAAGAAATTGAGGAAGACACAAAGAGATGGAAAAATATTCCATGCTCATGGATTGACAGAATTAATATTATGAAAATGTCAATGTTACCCAGGGCAATTTACACGTATAATGCAATCCCTATCAAAATACCATGGACTTTCTTCAGAGACTTAGAACAAATTATTTTAAGATTTGTGTGGAATCAGAAAAGACCCCAAACAGCCAGGGGAATTTTAAAAAAAGAAAACCATATCTGGGGGCATCACAATGCCAGATTTCAGGTTGTACTACAAAGCTGTGTTCATCAAGACAGTGTGGTACTGGCACAAAAACAGACATATAGATCAATGGAACAGAACAGAGAACCCAGAAGTGGACCCTGAACTTTATGCTCAACTAATATACGATAAAGGAGGAAAGACGATCCACTAGAAGAAAGACACTCTCTTCAATAAATGGTGCTGGGAAAATTGGACATCCACATGCAGAAGAATGAAACTGGACCACTCTCTTGCACCATACACAAAGATAAACTCAAAATGGATGAAAGATCTAAATGTGAGACAAGATTCCATCAAAATCCCAGAGAAGAACTCAGGCAACACCCTTTTTGAACTTGGCCACAGTAACCGGAGAAGGACAAACAGTGTATGTTCTCATTCATTTGGGGAATATGAATAATAGTGAAAGGGAATATATGGAAAGGGAGAAGAAATGTGTGAGAAATATCAGAAAGGGAGACAGAACATAAAGACTTCTAACTCTGGGAAATGAACTAGGGGTGGTGGAGGGGGAGGAGGGTGGGGAGTGGGGGTGAATGGGTGACGGGCACTGAGGGGTACACTTGACGGGATGAGCACTGGGTGTTATTCTGTATGTTGGTAAATTGAACACCAATAAAAATTAATTTATAAAAAAAAAAAATAAAATAAAATCTTAGGGCAAAAAAAAAAAATAAAAAAAAATAAAATCACATAAATGAAGGCACATATCAGGAACAACACAAAGGAGAGAAGACACCACTAAACACATTAAGAGTCAACTGATTAGAACTCAAAAATATGAGAAAAATTACATAAAGTTAAAAGTTATAGAGAAAAAATAGTATATTATGGAAGACTAATATTTATAATTCAGTATCAACCCCAAAATAATGAAAAGGTAATTCTATATGAGAAAGTGTATTTATACAATTACTGATATTTGATATCATTCTTTTCATGATTTAAGGTAGCAAACATTTTCTTCAAATATTTATCTGAGCCTATTTTTAACTAACTTTAAATGAGAGTTCAGATAAAAGAAATACCTATACACATATTTATATGTATGCATTTATATGTTTATATGTACACATGAGAAAATTTTGTGTTTTTACCAACTTTGTGTGTTTTCTTTCACAGAAAGACTGTGGGAGAAGAAAATTGAGATAGGGAAAAGGAAATACTCAGATTTTGACACACTATTCATAGATTCAATTCAATAAAATGGAGGATTAAGTGTAAAAACTTATAATGGTTATCCACCATAACAGAAATGCAATACACATTGAAGTGGTCTATGTAATGAAATATACAAAAACAAAACAGTACAAAACAAGAAAGCATAAATAAAATATGACAGAGCTAAGAACAAACATACCTTTTATATCAGTACCAAAATACACAAAACTCCCCAATTGTCTTAGGTTTCCTTAGGCAGGGACAGAAATACAATTGATTTATTAGAAGACAGTGTCTCAGATAAGAGGAATGAAGGAAGCAGGAGAGTGGTAAGGATAAAAACTAACCAAATATGTGGTTGCAACAAAGAATAATTTCAGCTGGATTCCACAGGGAAATTCCACAGGGAAATTTCTCAAACATAAGCCACAATTAAATTAGTTCCCCTTTGAGGCAAAGGGGCAAGCCTTTAATACCCTATATTAGTCATTGGCTGAGGTCAGCCTCCGCATGGGGAAGTAGGGATGGGAGGCTTGATGAGTGAATTGGCTTTAGTTGAGTACAGTTCTCTAGAAAAGGAGGCAGCTAGGAAGTGTTATTAGCCCACAGTCAAGTCACAAGGAGGATGGGTGCGCCTGCTAGTAAAGGGTATCTAAGTAGGGTATCAATAACCTCCACCACAGGCTATCCTTTGTACCACCCAGACTTGTTTGCTTCTTATGTTAAATATATTCCATTTAAGCACAGGTTTTAACTGCTTGTTCATAATTTCTAGGGAAATCTACAAGAACAGGTTAGTCAACGAAACTATAGGACCAACAGCTGCATCTAGTTCTAAGGCTATCACTGATAATGATCATCTCGGATCTCTACCATCCATGCTACATGGTGGTCACAAAACCTGGTAACATAAGGATTTTGTTTCTCCTTTATGGATTGAATCACCTTATTTATATCTTTGGTATGTTAAAAGAGCAAATTTTTTCTTTTAATGAAAATCAGAGAAGCAACACAACACAGTACATGTACAGGGATTGATGAAAATTTTACATTGTTAACAAGTGAAAACTCACAGAGCATAAGATAATACTCAACATACCACATATTATAAATAAATTATTTATATTTGCCATGATTCCATACTTTATGGTCATGCCTATAGAATTCCCCTACCCTTTGCCTGGGAGTTCTGCTAGTTTGGGTCATGAAAAGCAGCAGACTATGCCACCCCAAAATATGCTGCTTTGGTATAAAGATTATTTTGAGCTGTTTTTTTAAGAAACTGGAAATACAGGAGAAGCTCTGAAAACAGAATAGAAGTTACCTATCTGTGAGGGAAATCTACATTTATAAAGGAAATTGACATTAAACGGAGGCCTATACCCAAAGAAGAACAATTTCTACAGATAACTTTTTAATTTTTGTTTATCAAATACTTCCTCTACTCTATCATGAGTTGTCTTCCTCTCTTTGACGGCTAGAGCTCCATCCGTTTTCTTAGCTTAGGATGGTATTTAAGTCTCAATTATCTGCCTGCCTTCTGAATATTATATCTTTGTGGGGCTCCTGTAGGTATGCATGTAATTTTTTTCTCCCCATTATTCTGTGGGGAGGTATATTCAACCAAGAACCTGAAAGAGTGAGGGAAAATTACTTGTCCTTCTCTACAATGACTTGGCTGATGGGTTGAGCTGAGTCTCACCCCAAAAGGTTCTGAGTTTCTGATTTCAATGCCCTTACCTGGATATAGTTGCTGTACTTGTCCACTTATGGTTACAACTGGACATGGGAATATTCAAGTGGATAATGTGAATTCCAAATATATTCCTCTGCCTTACTGCTTCATGATGATCAAGTTCAATTAGCCCTGTCAGAATAGTGCTTTCCTTTCCTGCCCACTGGTCTAATATAAGGACTCTAAAATGACTTTAGTTATGTTTCTTGGTGGAGGCAGTCCCCCAGAACCATAGAATTACAGAGCCTAAAATTCTGGAATACCAAGCAAAAATTCTGAGTAATATGACAGGGCCATTTCTGCTTTCATCCCTGTTTTTCAGAACTAATATGTTCTACTACTTGAGATAATACCATGTAATTGTCATGGGCTTAAGGCAGCTACCAAATAGTGAAAGAAAGTGCACCATCCAGATAGGATGTTATCTCCAAGTTGGCATCTCAGCTACATTTTCAGAAAGGTGTTCCATTACCCTGTAAGTCTGGCAGGTTATGGGTAGGTATGATAAGTGACAGAACCAGCACATGGTATAAACAGTATGTAGTAGAACTAGGATACTATGTTTATGGTGCACTGCCATGACTCTTTTGCTTAAAAGCTAATCCTTTGGTCAGAGGCAATGTTATGCTAGATCCCCTCATGGTAGATTAGATATCCCCTGAGTCCTTAGATAGTAAAACTGGCTGAAGAATTGGAGAGAAGAAAGAAAAATCTATACCTGAAATATAAGACAATTCCAGCCAGTATGAATTGATGCTCTCTCTAGAATTGAAGAATATGAGGTAATCAACTTCCCACTTAGTGTCTAGTAGATCTCCCTGAGGAATTGTGGTATACTGGGGGTTCAGCATTGGCATATTTAGCTGATAGGTCAGACATTCAGCAGCAGAAACAGCTAGATCAGCTTGAGTGGGAGGAAGAGATAAGGGTGAGAGGGACCCCATCACGTTGGCATAGCCTCTCTGCTACTGTGTTTATTTCATTCATGAGCCCAAGATTGGGCCGGGATGGCTGAGTCACAGGAGAGCTGGCATTATGGGTGAAGACATCCTATTTGGTTATTTAGTACCTCTTTGGATGTCCTTTGATTGGCATCCACATGTTTTTCCCAATTCCCACAGTACCATTACACATGCCTCTTCCTCAAATATTCTTATATTTGATCTTCCAATCTTGCTCATCCCAGGACTCTGACCTACTAATTAAGACATTCCCAGTACTCATGTGTCTATGTAAATTCTTACATTGTGTCCCCTCTATCTGCACACAAATGAGAATACTGGAAGCACTATCCAAAACTGTACCCAGGGAGGATTTTACCTGGAGTATAATTCATGTACCCTCCAAAAAGTCCCTATAGTAGCAGTGGTGTCATAGTGCAATTTTCTTCTTGACCTACATGACAAGTCAATCAATTTGTGCACCAACTTGAGATTTTTCTCCCCAAAAAACTAGTCATAAGAAACTCCCATGAGACCATAGATTAATTATGCCAAGGGAGAGGTATGGATGCATTGATGTAATAGAGCTATGTGTCATGAGGGACTTGGCTGTGTATTCACTCAGCCAAACCTTGGACGTTCTTGAACCTGATCACAGAGGTACTACTTCCATTTTACTCTGAGATGATGCTGAGCCTGCATGATTTGGGGGATCTAATAGTACTTGCTCATAATTAGATATTCTGGCCACATATTTATTTAATGTCTGATGGTCAGACACTCTGTTTCTACTAGGATCTAACATAATGCTAAAAAAACTACCGGGTTGCAGATGGCATGATCTTGCCCCAAACACAAATGATCTGCACTAGAACTTTCAATATTAGAACTCAAAATGGTAACTTTACCATAGATACCTTTTGTATCATGGAGTCTGCTGGGTCAAATGGTCAAAGAGGAACGTTTCCTAAACTACAACTTGGAACTGCTGAGAAACCTTTCTTGATCTGGGACCCAATCAAAGTTAGCTTTATCAGAGTTCCCAGTTTTAGAATATGCTTCTTCCAAAATCCAAGGAGGCCTACAAACCATTGTACATGTTTTTTCTTAGTATTAGAAGTTACAAAGTTGTGGTAACTTGGCCATTATTTTGAAGAGGTGTCAACCTGCCACAGATCATAGTTTCCTAAACCTTTATCAATGTAGGCCTAGTCTAACTTCAGAACTTTTTATGTTCTATTATTCTACTTTTCCTCTTTTTTCCACATTGAACTTCAGCTGGTTAGTTCTGTCTAATTTCAGCATAATCAGCATTGCTTTAAGCAACTGACATCTGGCTAACCTTCCTAGATCCTTCATAGGATCTCAATATACCTTGTACTTTCCTTCACAGCACTTGTCACTTTCAAATTTACAGTTCTTTCTGTGGCTAATGTTTCTCTGATCCATCACATCATTAGTTCCTTTTTGCTTCCTAATTGTTCAAAATACACTCTGGATAATGACCGGGGAAGAAACTACATGGAGTCTGGGGAGAGGGAGACTAAGTAAGAATGATTCTTACCATCTTTGTATTTCCATAGTCACATATTTTAATGAATATCTTTTGTCATAATGAAAGTCCTGGATTCCAGACTGGTTTACCCTGTGCAAGTTTGCCTAAGACAACACAATTTTTAAAAAATAAAAAAAGAAATATAAAAAATATAATTTAAAAAATCCTGATATGTTATAAACTATGGTAAAGTAAAATAAATAAATAAAACCCTAAAAGCAAAATGCTGGCAAATTATTTGACAGGTAGGCTCTTCATATCTGAGAGAATGGAAATTAGACATCCTTTCAGCATCACCTTGGATGTAGGGGCCTAAAAATGAAACTAGTCATTGGCGTTATATTGCCATCATGTGGTCTTAAGAGAGGAATCCTTTTTTTTAAATTTTATTTATTAATGAGAGAGAGAGAGAGAGAGAGAGAGAGAGAGAGAGAGAGAGGCAGAGACATAGGCAGAGGGAGAAGCAGGCTCCATGCAGTGGGAGCCCGACATGGGATTCGATCCCGAGTCTCCAGGATCGTGCCCTGGGCCAAAGGCAGCCGCTAAACCGCTGCGCCACCCAGGGATCCCGAGAGGAATCATTTTTAAATACAGATATCTAATAGAGAAAAGTATGTGGTATTTATTGAAAAGATGACATTAGATTTGGACATAGAAACATAGTTCTTTGATTAGAGGTATCACCTCTGAAAATGTAATTAATCCATTTTACCCAAAACTTGCTCTGTTCTATGACTTTTAGTATGAGAAAAACCGTTTAGTTTTTGTTCCCCAGACAGAAGAAAAAAATAACAATATATTTTAAAAACTAAAATAAGCTATGATGCATGAGAATTAAATAGTAAGTAAAGCAAAATGGAAAAAGTTATAAATTGTACTAAAAGAGAAAAAGTAACATTTATATTAGAAGCAGTTTTCCCATGAAGCTAATGAAGCACAAGCTTAGGGACTGAATTCTCAAATCCCTCTTCTTAGTTTTGCATTGGTAATTTAAAGTTTTCTTTTAAAGACAACCTCCTACATTCAATAAGATTTAGGCTCCATAAAACCTGGATCTGTCCTTTTCTTGTGTCATTGGATTCCTATTTATATGGTAAAGTCAACACATGAGACTCTGCTTTAGATGCTAGGATCCAAGATAAACACAATCTTGCACTCCAAGAAATCCCATCATCAACAAATCTTCCCAATGGTCACAATTTAGGCAATTAATATAAGGTAATATATATCACTCTTTAAAAACTCAGAATTTAGATGAAAATAAAAATATGATTTTAGATTATAATGCATGAGGGATTAGGAAATATTATCCTTTATAAACTTCCTATAATGTCTATAAACTTTCTAAACTTTGTAGAAATGATGACCTGAGTCACAAAGCCCACCCAGAGCAGAGAATGCCTAACTTCCTTCACCAGGTCATAAAACCCATATATAGAGATAACTTTATTATAGCTGAATATTTGAAAAGACTTGAACTTAAAATCATTTTAATATGCTAAAAGATAAATGTTCTGCCCTCTTGAAATTATGTCTTACCTGACAAGTGTACTAAATGTTGGAATTATAATTTAAGTTTCCCCCATTCCACAACCTTCTATAAACATCTATCCTTTTAATGGCTGAGTACATTTTTGTACTATGAGGAGTTTAACACTTGTCCAAACTACTGAAGATATGTGGGTGCAGGTCATGGGGATTTTATTC
Source organism: Nyctereutes procyonoides (assembly GCF_905146905.1). Lineage (NCBI taxonomy): Eukaryota > Metazoa > Chordata > Mammalia > Carnivora > Canidae > Nyctereutes > Nyctereutes procyonoides. The sequence continues at coordinate 4,452,253 of NW_026575130.1, forward strand.
ATTAATTATTATTTTTAAATTCTTGCTCTCAGGCCTCACTTCTCAACTCCACTATCCTATTGCTTTTTGTGACTTCTGAACTCTTTCTATACCATGTTACTTCGAAGGTGTTTGAATTTAATTTCTCCTTTATTTACCAAGGGACAACCAATATAATCTTGTATAAAATGGACTTTTACTAATGGTTTGGGGCAAAAGGGCAAGAGGGTATAAAACAGTACAAAATTTAAAACATCTTAATAATGTGTATCAGCTTTCTCAAAACCACTTTGGTAGTCTCAACACAGTTAATTTCTCAATGGCCATCTTTTTCAATGAACCCAGTCTATTGCCACATAGGTGGGGTATATTCGCTATAATGAACCTTTGCCAAATCCTTTATCCAGAGTCTTTGCTTTCCCTAAAACGTTTTCTACTTGTCAACTGATAGCTACCAAAAGTTCTCTTTCTTTATTAAGTGATAAAATTTACTTTAGTTCAAATTCCTTCTTCTAGATTATATGAAAATACTCAGCCTCACCCTCATCAGGAAATCTCTGAAATATCTTCAAGAAATCTCAGGATTTTGCAAAGCTAAGTTTGAAAATTAAAAATTCAAAGATTTTCTTCATTGTGGAACAAAAATGCCTTTTTCATGCATTGCAGTTCTGTCCTTTTAAGACAACTTACATCTCACCATCTGTATCACTGTGTTCATTCCTATTAAATCAATGTATACTTATTAAATTATTGTGAAAACTTAAACATAATTTGAGTTAAAGTGCAAATATTATGTTTGTTGTATGTACTATATTCAAATCTACTCATACTCATATCATTGAGACTCAATGAGTTTTTGTTGATTTATTCATACCATGTTTTAATAATTTCTAATTTGGCTTCATTTTATGAATGAAGCCAAAACTTTCTCCTCTAAAGTTTTAGTTAACTTCCAAGGTAGGTTAGAGAACCTCAATTTTATTTTCAAGACATTTGTGTATACTTGCCTATAATCAATTACATCACTTCCTTACAGGTGCAATAAGACTTTTAGAGCTTCCTCAATCAGTGTTTCTAGGTCTTTTAGGAATTTTTGGAAAATTTTCAACTACCATATTTTCAAACATGGCTTGTGTATCATTCTCTGCTCTCCTTCTAAGAGTCTAAACAGACTTTAGATCTTTTCACCATAATTCACATATTTCTTACACTCTTTTCATCGTTTTCCCCCCTTTGTTCTTCAAAGTAGATAATTTCTACTGAGCTGTGTTTCAGTTGAAAGACTGAATGAATCCTTTGTTCCAATGGGTCTAATCTGCTATTTAACCCAAATATTGACTCCTTAATTTAGTTCTTGCAATTTTTAGTCACAGGTTCCAGAAATCTGTAGAAATATTCAAACTTTTCCACTATTTTTGAATATATTAATATTAATCATAGTCACTTTTTATTTTATTGTTTTATTTATTTATTTTAAAATCAGTTATTTTGAACTCTCTGTTTGAAAATCTAATATCTGTTGGATTTGTTTCTATAGCTAAATATTTTTTCTATTGGTTTTGGTCATTTTATCCTGGATTTTAGTATGATTGATCATTTTATTAGACACTAGGCATTGTGAAATCTGTGTTTCCTACAGTTCTGTTTCCAAGGGGAATCCCTGCTGGTTTTCTTTTTTCTTTTCTTTTCTTTTCTTTTCTTTTCTTTTCTTTTCTTTTCTTTTCTTTTTTTTTAAGATTTTATTTATTTATTAATGTGAGACACAGATAGAGAGAGAGAAGCAAAGACACAGACAGAGGAGAAGCAGGCTCCACGCAGGAAGTCTGATGTGGGACTTGATCCCAGGACTCCAGGATCACACCCTGGACGGAAAGCAGGTGCTAAACCACTGAGCCACCCAGGGATCCCCTCTGCTGGTTTTCAAAGTCAGACATAATGAGTGCTCATCTTTCTGGTGCAGCATCTGAGAGTTGGGATGCCTGGTGTGGTGAACAAATCCCTTGCTCCTTAGGAAAAAGCTCTGGTTTTTAAAAATTTGTTTGAGATCCTTCCTGATTGTGGGTTACTGCACCAGTGATATGGTTTTTGGTTAGAGCATGTCTCTGACCCTCCTATTCATCTTAGTATAGTCCTTCTATCTTTTGTTGCAGAGAAGGTGTTCATCTAGTTCTCAAGTTCTTTTAAAAGGGAACTGTTCTGTATGTAGATTTGTTGTGTACACAGGAGGAGGTGAGTTCAGCACCTTCCTATGCCATCATCTTGAACCCTCCATAGATGTTAGACATTGTAGATTAAGAAATATAGGAAGATGTTATTTTCCTTCTAAGAGGGTTACTCTTTCTTCTGACAGGCAGCAAGCAAGCAAATCACCATCATCTTGCTGAATGTTCTTTTGGGTTTTTTTTATAGGCTATTCTATTTTAGGCTTTTGGGGATCCCCAAGACAAGGTTAAGATGTTTGTCTTCTTGACAGGACTTGAACTCCAACCTCTTTCTCTCTTCACTGAATGGCTGCTAAAATGTTGGCTCAGCTCTTTAACCTCTGGCTGTTGTCTTCTGGTGGGATTCCTACAGTTATACCCTGGGCTTGCAGGTTTAGAGTTGTAGTTAGGAGGAGGTTGCAAACAAATTCAGAACCTCATTTCCCAAGTAGTTTCCTCCTCTTTGGGATTCTGTGCCTCAATTCTCAATTTCTTTGGATGTTTCAAATTACAGTATTTGTCTCCATAGAAAAAAGGTAAGACTGTTACCACTTGCTACGATTCTACACCAAATAGGGTTTGGGCATCCCAATGAAGTTTTTGCAGATTAGCTCTAAAAAGGTGAAAATCCAAGTGTAAACAAGTTCAAGTGATAACTAATAATTGAATTTAATACTAATATAAAATGAAACACTCTTCAGAAGAAGATAATAGAGTCTAAAGACTTAACACATGTTATCCAAAATCTGCAGCATGCAATTAAATATTACAAAATATTCAAAGAAATGAGAAAGGGCTACCCATAGTCAAGGTGAAAAGCAGTCATCAGAAATTCTGTGGTGCCCCAAATGTTGGATTTAGCTGAAGAAGCTTTAAAGTAGCTATTACAATTATAATCAACTAATGAAATGAAAGTGTGTTCAAGGAATTAAAAGGAAATATGATATCAATGAGTGAATAGAGAACCAATGCAGAGAAATGGAAACTATAAAAAATTATAAATTCTAAAACTGAAAAGTGTATCCAACTTCTTCTCAGAAACCAGGCAAGCAAGAAAAGAATGTATTGAAATATTTAGTGTTAAGAAAAAAAAAATCCTACCAATTTAGAGTTCTCTACCCTGCAAAATTATTCATCAAAAGTGAAGGAAAATTAAATAAATTTTCAGACAAATAAAAATTGAAGATATTTGGGGCACCTGGGTGGCATAATTGAATGAGCATCCAACTCTTGTTTTTGACTCAGGTTATGATCTCATGGGTTGTAGGATCCAGCTCTATACTCAGGGGGGGAGTCTGCTTGAAGATTCTTTCTCTTTCCCTCTCCCCCTCCTCCGACTCTCTCTCTCTCTCTCTCAAATAAATAAATAAATTATATTTATTTATTTAGAGTCAAAATAAGTGATGCAAAAATTATAGAATCGCAAAAAAGAAATAAATGAATCTATTATCATGGTTGGCAGTTTCCATGCCTTTCTATCAGGAAGGGACAGATTCAGCAGGCAGAAAATCAATAAGGACATGGTTGAATTTAACACCACCATTAATTAACTGGATATAATTGACATCTATAGATCACTTCATCTGGTAATACCAGAATACACATTCTTCTTAAGCTCACCTGGAGCATTCACCAAAATAGACTGCATTTTGAGCCATAAAACACATCTTATCAAATTTAAAAGAATAGAGATCATAGAATGTCTGCTCTCATACCACATGGAATTAAATTAGTAATCAACATGATAACTGGAAAAAACCCAAAATATTGGAGAATCAACAACAAACTTTTATTTTTTTATTTAAAAATTCTTTTTATTTTTTATTTTACTTGCAGTATAGTTAACAGGTATACAATATAATATAATGATTGAACAATTATATACATTACTCAGTGCTTATCATACTATACTATTAAAGTATATTAAAGTATACTAAAAAGTATACTATTAATCAACTATTATACCCATCCCCCCAACTCCTCTCTAGCAACCACCATCTTGGTCTATTTTTGTGTCAGTGCCATACTGTTTTGATTACTATAGCTTTGCAGTATATTTTAAAATCTGGGATTATGATAGCTACAGCTTTGTTCTTCTTTTTTTCAAGTTTGCTTTGGCAATCCAAGGTCTTTTGTGGTTCCATACAAATTTTAGAATTATTTGTTCTAGTTCTGTGAAAAATGTTGTTGGTATTTTGATAGGAATAACACTAAGTCTATAGATTGGTTTGGGTAGTATGAACCTTTTAATAATATTGGTTCTTCTAGTCCATAAGTTTGGAATATTTTTCATTTGTTCGTGTGATCATCAATTTCTTTCATCAATATTTAATAGTTTTCAGAGTACAGGCCTTTCACTTCATTGTTTTTTTTTCTTTTAAAGGTGTTTTTTTTAAATGTATTATTATTATTTTTGTTTTAGTTACATGTCTTGATATTTATCCAAAGGAGCTGGAAACTATGTTCACATAAAAACATACACATGGATATTTGTAGCAGATTTATTCATAATTGTGAAAACTTGGAAGCAATCAAGATGTCCTTCTGTTCATGAATGGATAAACTGTGGTATATCCAAACAGTGGATTATGTTATTCAGAGAGAGAAAAGAAAAAGTAAACTGATAGTTATTGGGAATGAAGTAAATTTTTAGATTTATATACATGTTGTTTCTCCTCCAACTCCTTTTAATTTTTATTTCTTCTCAGCATTGCTATCAATTTTTATAGAAGTTAAGAAATCAAAGGAGAAGATAAAAGGATCATAATCAAGCTATTGGGTTTGATATTACCCAAAGGGTAATAGTAGGAATACTACAGACAGAAATTAATAATGTATATTAATAATATACATCGGTTTTGACCTGTGAGGATACTACTAAAACTAGAGGTTGTATCTCAATGTTCACTCATCTTTAAAAAGAAAATTTATGAGTTTAACCCCCAACTCCATGTCCAAATACATGTTATATCACTTACTTTCAGTGGATGGAGTTTTAACACAAATAATGTCAAAATTGACCAGTTTCACAATTGAGTATTTTATCATGTATCATAAGCCTCACAAAATAAATATGAGTGTTCAAGAGCAGCATTAATTAAATAAAAAGTCTCTGTGTGTATGTGTGTGTGAGAGACAGAGAGAGACAAAGACAGAGACAGAGAGACAAAGAAAAATTTATGTTAAGTGTGTAATAATACATGGCCTTGTTTTTTTTTTTTTGCCTTTTCTGATAACAGAGATTGTGTTGATAATAAAAGACCAGAAATAAAAGAAAGGTGGTAGGTAGGTAGGTATGTAGATAGATAGACAGGTAAACTCAGGTGTTCTGAAAAGTTGAAACTATTAAATGACATGCAGTCTTAAGTCTAATGTATGATACAAAGTCATCAATATCTGTAGGCACAAATATTATCAAATCTTCATTTAGAACAGACGAAACCTTATATCCCCCTTCTTCAGGCCCAGGACATCTAAAAAGGAATACACAGTTAAAAGTATTAGGTTATCCATGGAGATATCTAAAATGTTTCTTTCATTTCTCTCTTCCACAACAGAGGTTTTAGGCTTTACCTTAGGAGTGGAGTGAATGCCTCCCAAGGTTATCCTGAATAGTACATTTAAAAATCTAACACTTGAATTGAACATAATAGGTTTAACACCTTAGACACTCCAGGGGGCAGAAATCTTTGCCTTTCTAAGTAAGAGCTATCTTCTGTCAGCCCACAGAAATGTTATAGAAAATAGAAAGTGTCAATAGAAATGTCATCTAAAACCAGAGCTTGTAAGCTGCAAACTATTCTGTAAATTGTTTTTGACACCTGGCTATGACCTGTTATACATTGGTGCTATCTACAAATGTCCCCTCTTTATAATAAATGTTCTAAGCAGTCCACATTATCCTTGCAGGTACTTCATATTTTACATTCAATTTGTAATACTATTCTCAGATGGTCTACACTAAATTGAGCCAGATAATAACTGATCACCTGGAATAAATGCTATTGGGAGTTTCCTCAGATGGTTCTAATTTTCTTATGTTACAAGTTCAAAATTTTTATGAGACTCCTAAGATGGGTCCCATGATAAAATAAGTTTGGAAAATGATCTATTAGCTAGCTCTCTCTTTAAAATAAAATAATAAAGTCTCTGAATAGTAAAAGAAGTAGAAAAAATATTTGATGATGTTATTCCAAACATTTAACCAAAAATTCCCTCTTATGTTACACACTTCAAATTAAACATGTTAACATCTTGCACCACTGATTTTTAGCAGACACATTTTGGGAAATAGCTATGTTGCTGTGCAAATTTGTATTACACATATGTTTTAAAGGCTTTAAACTTGGTTTTAGAAGCTGTTTTAAATGATTTTATCTGTTTCAATAGAAACAGAAAGCTGCATAGGCCATTCAATAGCCCTAGGTACAATGGCACTCAAACAGGGAGCACAGCCCATGGTTATCTGGTCTGCAGAGCAAAAGTGGTAGCCTCACCTGACCAGAGCATTCAGTTCACACTATGGCCTGATTTAAGTCTCTAAGCAGTGAGCTACATAGTCCCTGCTCAGCACCAGGAAAGGAAACAATTCATAGCCCCATCTGCTACCCATCTTCTTACCAACCAATAATTTATTTAAATGTAAATGGATTAAATTCTCTAATTAAAACATAGAAAGGCTGAATTGATTAAAAATAATATCTAACAATATACTGCCTACAAGAGAGTAATTTTAGCTTTAAAATTAAAGACTGAGAATAAAGCAATGGAAAAAGACATTTCAATCAAATGGTAATCAAAAAAGGCAGAGGTAGTTTATATATATATCAGACAAAGTAGACTTTTAAAATGGTAAAAAGGGACAAAGCCCTTATATAATGATAAAGGGATGAATATATCAAGAAGATAGAAAGATTGTAAATATTTATGCACCCAACGTTGAGGCACCTAACTATAGAAAGCAAAAGCTAGCAAAGCTACAAGGAGAAATAAATAGTAATACAATAATAGTTAAAGGCTATCTCTTAAAATGGATAAATCATGCAGAGAATCAATAAATGGTGGACTTGAACAACACTATAGGCCAAATAGACCTAACAGATATATACAGAACAGTGTATTCAATAACAGTAGAATGCACATTCTTCTTAAGTGCACCTGGAATGTTTCCTAGGCTAGACCATATGTTAGGCCACAAAACAAGTCTTAGCAAATTCAGGAAGATTGTAATCATATCAAGTATCTTCTTTTTTTTTTTCAAGTATCTTCTTTAACCACATAGCATGAAATTAGAAACCAATAATGAGGAAAATTAGAAAATTCATGAACACAAAAATTAAACAACATTCTTCCTGAATCAATGGATCAAAAAATAAATTAGAAATGAAATAAAAAGTTTCTTAAGGCAAATGAAAATGGAAACACAACATACCAGAACTTGTGGAATGCAGCAAAAGCTATTTTAAGATAGAAATTAATAGCAATAAATACATCAGGAAACAAGAAAGACCAAATATAAACAACCTATCTGTGCTTTAAGGAATTAAAAAAAGAAAAACAAAATGAACCCAGAGTTAGCAGACAAAAGTAATAATAAAAATTAGAGCAGAAATGAATGAAGTAGAGACAAGGGAAACAATAGAAATGATTAACCAAATTAAGAATTAGTTCTCTGAAAAGCTGAAGTAAATTACCAAGTTGTTAGCTAGACTAGCCAAAATAAAAAAGAGAGAGGACTCAAATCAACAAAATTGTAGGGATCCCTGGGTGGCGCAGCGGTTTGGCGCCTGCGTTTGGCCCAGGGCGCGATCCTGGAGACCCGGGATCGAATCCCACGTCAGGCTCCCAGTACATGGAGCCTGCTTCTCCCTCTGCCTGTGTCTCTGCCTCTCTCTCTCTCTGTGACTATCATAAATAAATAAATATTAAAAAAAAAACCAAAATTGTAAGTGATAAAGGACACATTACAATGGTTACCACAGAAATTCAAAGAATCATAAAATAACTCTATGAACAACTACCAACTAACAGGTTGAACAGTTAGCAGAAATGGAAAAATTCTCAGAAACATACAACTTACCAAGACTGAATCAGGAGAGAAAATACTAACAAACCAAATTCGGAAGCAAAAACTGATCACTTTGGATTTATGCCTGGGATGTAAGTATGATTTAACATATGCAAAGGAACAGAATAAATGTTGAAAACAATAATGACTGAAAAATTTCCAAAACTAATGACACCAAACCACAGATTCAGGACACTTAGCAAACACTAAGCAATGTCAATACCAAAAAATCTTTACCGGGGAATATCATATTCACACTGTACAAAACACAAAACAACAAAAATCTTGAAAGAAGCCAGAAGGAAAAAAAAATAGGAGCAAGGAGACAGTGGAGTGAAATATATATATTTTTAAAGATTTTATTTTTATTTATTCATAGACACAGAGAGAGAGAGGCAGACAGGCAGAAGGAGAAGCAGGCTCCATGCAGGGAGCCCGATGTGAGACTCTATCTCGGGTCTCCAGGATCACATCCCCGGCTGCAGGCAGCGCCAAACCGCTGCACCACCGGGGCTGCCCTGGAGTGAGATATTTAAAGTGTTGTAAGAACTTGTCCTCCAGTTTTCTCAGGCCAGTCTCATATGAATAATAAGTCCTGAGTTGTCTCCTATTTAAAACAGTATGCAGTGCTATATGTAACAAATAACTTGGCTGGATATAAAAGCCTTGATTCTTCTCTCTTCTCTTAAATATCCTGGAGATGTTACTTCACTGTGGGCTAACACTGAATGTTGCTGGGGAGAAGTATAATGCCAACCTGATTCATTTTCCTTTACAAGTGACTTATTTTCATCCAATGGTCCAAAAATTTCTTCCTTTAACCAAAGTCTAATGATTTTACTATAATAAATTTCACTGTTAAGAATTCTGAGTAAATATTCCTGGGTACATGTTATGCCTTTTTAATTTATAGTTAAAATTGTCTTTTAATTCAGGGAAGTTTTCTTGAATTATGGTTTTAAATATTTGTTCAATTTTAATTTTTATTTATATTTTCCATGATTTTGTTTTTTTTCTTCCTAATATAATGTGATCATCACTTACTGTTGCCTGGTCATCTTTTACCAGACTTGTACTTCTGATTTGATGACTTCCTTCATAGTCAGTTTATTAAAAGATCATCAAATTTAGTTTGCAAAGTTATGTTCTAGAATTCAAGGGTTTTGTAACTATTTTTAAAACTTATCTGTTGAAAAGTTATGCCATGCTTGCTCGCTCTTTCCTTCTTTCTTTTCTATCTTTCTTTGTTTCTTTCTTTTTTCTTAGAATAACTTGTTAGAATTTTAAGATAATATAGCTGGGTATATGTTAAACTTGGTCATAATACTATTAACTAACTCTATTATCATATTCCTGAACTGCTTACCTTGTATGCAGCACTGCTTCCCTAATTCCTGTGGCCATATAAGATTTGGTCACCAAGAATATATATCACTTTTCTCTAATGAAGAAAAATAAGATGTCTTTGACATCATAGCACCATATATCTCACTAAAAATAGACTGAATTTACAATATTCTGCTCTTTCACTGGCATTTTGAAGAAAGGAGATCTCTCATTTTCAAACTGGATCCATGGACAAGTTAATTGAGATTCTCAGACTGGGGGTGGGTGGCTTTTCGTGTTGTGTGGGGGGGGGTACTTAAAGTGTAAGATCATTTGGAAAGTGCCACATAGGGCCACGGGATTATAATGGAGTACGAAAAGGAGGGGGGGTAGCGGGTAGAGAGGGGGGTGTGGTGTGTGTTGATTGTAGTGTGGTTGAAGTGTGTGTGTGTGTGTGGGTGGTTAGGGGGAGGGGGAGGGGGGGTGGTGGGGATGTTGTTGTGGTCTATAGGGTGTGGAATAATATTTTGTTATTCTTCATGATTTAGGGGGGGGGTTGGGGCATGAAGGGATAGGGTTGATTGTGTTTGTGGTAAGAGTTTTGTTTGTTCGGTTCCGGTTTAGAGGGCACTTAGCTATGGGTGGGGTATGGGATCGTGGCTCAGGGGGCTCTGGGGATAGGTAGTAGGAGTTGGTTACATGAAGTGGTTGATAGGTGGTCTTTGGGGGCCGGTAAGGGGTTTCTTTTTGACGGGGGATGTGGCGTTTTTGGGAGTGTTGTTGATTTCTGGGGAGACTTTGGCGGAAAGAGGATGAGGATTTTATTATTTTGCGTGTTGTGCCACTTGGGCTATGTGTGTTGTGGACGGCCCGAGGGATGGTGCGGACTGGTTCGGGTGGGGGGGGCATCGTATGAATTGAGTGCGCCGGGGGAGGAGTATGGGGGGACCCTGCGGAGGGGGAGGTTTGCGGGTTTATTAGATTTGTCGCGGTGGCGGTGTCCGTATATGTATGGGTTGACGGTTTATGTACGGGATCTTTGTCCGTGAGTGAGGGTTGACACTCGAAGGGGGGAGACTAAGTGGTCTGGGTGTTGGTGACTTCCCCGTCATGGGAAAAGACGGGGTGGATGTTTTTCTGTGTAAATGACGACTTGGGAGATGGATTGCGGGATAGGGATCGACAGATTTAGTTAGTTATCTACTTGTTATATTGAGGTGGCTGGGGGCTGCGAGGTTGGGGAAAATGGCTGCTGGTATAGTTGTGTTGGAATGGGTTGTATGCTCGCATGGAAATTTCTAACCAACATATTTTCCACCCACCACACCACCCCCTTCCACAGCCCCCCCCCCCCCCCCCTTAATTACCCCACCCCCAAGCACAAACCCCCCCCCACCCCCCCCAAAACAAAAACAAAAAACAAATTTGGTGTAAGATATTTGAATCTATGAAAAAGCATATATTTTCTAGGCAACAATATAATATGACTTGAATGATAAAAGAAGACTATCATTTAAAGTAGTGGTATTTGAAGTGGATTCCTTATAACTCTACCTCAGTAGTCACTTATTCTAGGAAATGAGTATCAAAATAAATGAGACTTAAAGATCTTTTTTAAATTAGAATTTTCTTTTTAATCTATTATGATTGCTTATAAGTTTTTGTTTTGTTTTGTTTTGCTTATAAGGGTTTGGATGAAAAAAGTTTCAGCACTAAACTAGTTAAATAAATGTGTGTTTGAAAATGATAACTATAAGGCAAAATGAGGTTAGGAAGACTCTGGTGGAGTTCTCCATTGAGGAAGTGCTACTCTCTTACTGTACATGGGAATTGCAGATAAAAAAGTCAGTCCAGAACATGACCTTCATTTTCCAAATGTAGAGGGAAAGGTACTACAGAGACTCTCTTAACCTCCAAATAACTTAATCTAACATTAATCGACAATATAAAATATACTGACTTAAATGCATTTAGCTAGGAGGCTAATCTCTGCTATGCTGTGCTCTATAGCTTTTATCAGTTCAATTATACATTCACCAAAATTAGCTGCACTTTTCCCAAGACCCATTATATCATTGTAATTGTCATTGTAATTATGTAATTTAACTAAATATTGCATAATCAAATGAGTGAGTGGTTTATAATAGAAGACAGCTGTATGTATCTATGAATGTTTTTGAGATTTTCAATAATAATGAGTTTCTTAAAAATTGCTGCTCAATTAAAATGAGCAAGGCACCTCTAAAAGTCTGGAAAGTTTATAAAATATAAGTATTTCTGGAGAAGGTTGGGAAGATGGTGGAGTAGAGGATCCTGAGCTTATCTTGTCTCATGGACACACTGAGGAAACATCTACATCCATGCAACTAACTCTAAAAATGGCCTGAAGATCAGCAGAACAGATCTTCCACAGCTAGTCATAGAGAGATGGCAAAATCAACAAGGGTAAGAGGGGCAAAGATGCAGTCAAGAACCAAATTCCCAGGACAACTAAAACACAAATGGGAGGGACATCACAAGCATAGGGGAGTGAGGGGATTAAACCCCATATCAGCCAGCTCCAGCTCTGGAGACTCACACTGGGAAGACAAGTCCTTATAACACTTGACTTTGAAAATCAGTGAGGTTTAACTCCAAGAGAGCTAGAGGGTTATAGGAAACTAAGTCCCAGGCCTTAAAGAACCAGCAAGCTAATGAGGCACAAGGCACAGCACAGAAGCAGCAGTTTGAAAAGTGCCTGGATCATACACAAAAGAGATTTACTGACCAAGAATATGTGCTAGAAGGGCAGGGATCTGCAAGAGATTTCACTGGGAATAAAAGTGCGTGGCTTTGCCTTTTTTTTTTTTTTTAAGACTGCCCCCAAACCAAATAGGTGGGTCCATGCAGGAGCCAGTGCTAACATTGTCCATCTACATGTTGGCACTGTAATCTACAAACTATAAATTGAAGATGACATTAGCAAATAGAAAGCTATATCATGCTCAGGGATCAGAAGAACTAATATTTTTTAAATGCCCATACTACTCAAAGCAAACTACAGATTCAGTGCAATCCTTATCAAACTACCAATAGCATTTTTCACAGAACTAGAACAAAGAATCCTAAAATGTATATGGAACCATAAACCCATATTCCATATAGCCAAAACAATCTTGGGAAAAAAGAACAAAGCTGTAAGTATCACAATCCCAGATTTCAAGATATACAACAAAGCTATAGTAATCAAAACAATATGGTACTGGCAGAAAAATAGACACATAGATCAATGCAACAGGACTGAGAGCCCAGAAATGAGCCCACACCTATATGGTCATTTAATCTATGACAAGGGAGGCAAGAATATACGATGGGAAAAAAGACAGTCTTCAATAAATGCTGTTGAAAAAATAAAATAGCTACATGTAAAACAGTGAAACTGGACTACTTGCATACACCAGACACAAAAATAAATTCAAAATGGATTAAATACCTAAATATGAGACCTGAAACCATAAAATTCCTACAATAAAATAGAGGCAGTAATCTCTTGGACATAAGTTTAGCAATGTATTTAAGCTTAGCAGTGTATTTATGAATATGTCTCCTTGAGCAATGGAAACAGAAGCAAAAACAGACTATTGGAACTATACCAACATAAAAAAAAAAAGGCTTTGCATAGCAAAGAAACCAGCAGCAAGACAAAAAGACAACCTAGTTAATGGGAGAAGAAATATAAAGAACTTATACAACCCAAAACGAAACCCCCCCAAAAAAATCTGATTAAAAAATGGACAGGAAGGGCGGGGCAAGACGGCGGAAGAGTAGGGTCCCCAAGTCACCTGTCCCCACCAAATTACCTAGATAACCTTCAAATCATCCTGAAAATCTACGAATTCGGCCTGAGATGTAAAGAGAGACCAGCTGGAATGCTACAGTGAGAAGAGTTCACGCTTCTATCAAGGTAGGAAGACGGGGAAAAAGAAATAAAGGAACAAAAGGGCTCCGAGGGGGAGGGGCCCCGCGAGGAGCCGAGCTGAGGCCGGGGCGAGTGTCCCCAGGACAGGAAAGCCCCGTCCCGGAGGAGCAGGAGCTGCACCAACCTTCCCGGGCGGGCGGAAAGGGGCTCGCAGGGAGGTGGAGCAGGACCCGGGAGAGCGGGGATGCCCTCGGGCTCCCGGGGACACTAACAGACACCTGCGCCCCGGGAGAGTGCGCCGAGCTCCCTAAGGGCTGCAGCGCGCACGGAGGGACCGGAGCAGCTCGGAGGGGCTCGGGAGCGGCTCCAGGGAGGGGGCTGCGGGGCGGGAGCGCGAATCCCACAGCGCAGGCCCCGGAGCACAGGGCGCCGGGACACAGCCCAGGATCCGGCCTCCCCCGGGACAGGCAGAGGCCGGGAGGGCCCAGGACAGCAAGGACGCTCCTGCCCCGAGCTGAGCAGATCAGCGGCCCCGCCCCGGAGCCTCTAGGCCCCGCAGACGGAGAGCTCCGAGGTTACTGCGGGAGCTGACTCCAGGGCTGCAGAGCTGGCCCCGCCACTGCGGTTGTTCCTCCTGGGGCCTCACAGGATAAACAACCCCCACTGAGCCTCACAGTGGCCTCACCGGATAAGCAGGTTAAACACCTTTCACATAGCCCTGCACCAGACAGGGGGCTGAGCAGCTGCCCCAAGGGCTAACACCTGAAAATCAGCACAGCAGGCCCCTCCCCCAGAAGACCAGCTAGACCCACAGGGGAAAAACAAATTATTGACCAAGCAGCCCTGGAAAGTTCCAGGGGAAGTCAAGGGACTTACAGTATACAGAATCAGAGCATACTCCCCCTTGTTTTTTGTTTGTTTGTTTGTTTGTTTGTTTTTTGATTTCTGTTTGCTTCCCTCCCCTTTTTTCTTTTTTTCTTTTCTTCTGTTTTTTTTCTTTTTTTCTTCCTTTTTTCTTTTTCTTTCTTTCCTTCTTTCTCTTCTTTTTCTCCTTTTCCCAATACAACTTGTTTTTGGCCACTCTGCACTGAGCAAAATGACTAGAAGGAAAACCTCACCTCAAAAGAAAGAATCAAAAACAGCCCTCTCTCCCACAGAGTTACAAAATTTGGATTACAATTCAATGTCAGAAAGCCAATTCAGAAGCACTATTATAAAGCTACTGGTGGCTCTAGAAAAAAGCATAAAGGACTCAAGAGACATCATGACTGCAGAATTTAGATCTAATCAGGCAGAAATGAAAAATCAATTGAATGAGATGCAATCCAAACTAGAAGTCCTAACGACGAGGGTTAACGAGGTGGAAGAACGAGTGAGTGACATAGAAGACAAGTTGATGGCAAAGAGGGAAACTGAGGAAAAAAGCAACAAACAATTAAAAGATGATGAGGATAGATTAAGGGAAATAAATAACAGCCTGAGGAAGAAAAATCTACGTTTAATTGGGGTTCCTGAGGGCACCGAAATGGACAGAGGGCCAGAATATGTATTTGAAGAAATCATAGCTGAAAACTTTTCTAATCTGGGAAGGGAAACAGTCATTCAGATCCAGGAAATAGAGAGATCCCCCCCTAAAATCAGTAAAAACCATTCAACACCTCAACATTTAATAGTGAAACTTGCATATTCCAAAGATAAAGAGAAGATCCTTAAAGCAGCAAGAGACAAGAAATCCCTAACTTATATGGGGAGGAATATCACATTAACAGCAGACCTCTCCACAGAGACCTGGCAGGCCAGAAAGGGCTGGCAGGATATATTCAGGGTCCTAAATGAGAAAAACATTCAGCCAAGAATACTTTATCCAGCAAGGCTCTCATTCAAAATGGAAGGAGAGATAAAGAGCTTCCAAGACAGGCAGGAACTGAAAGAATATGTGACCTCCAAACCAGCTCTGCAAGAAATTTTAAGGGGGAGTCTTAAAATTCCCCTTTAAGAAGTCCAATGGAACAATCCACAAAGACAGGGACTGAATAGGTATCATGATGACACTAAACTCATATCTTTCAATAGTAACTCTGAACATGCATGGGCTTAATGACCCCAACAAAAGGCGCAGGGTTTCAGACTGGATGAAAAAGCAGGACCCATCTATTTGCTGTCTACAAGAGACTCATTTTAGATATAAGGACACATAACAGCCTGAAAATAAAAGGTTGGAGAACCATTTACCATTCAAATGGTCCTCAAAAGAAAGCAAGGGTACCCATCCTTATATCAGATAAACCAAAATTTATCCCGAAGACTGTAGTGAGAGATGAAGAGGGACACTATATCACACTTAAAGAATCTATCCAACAAGAGGACTTAACAATCATCAATATATATGCCCCGAATGTGTGAGCTGCCAAATATATCAATCAATTAATAACCAAAGTTAAGACATACTTAGATAATAATACACTTATACTTGGTGACTTTAATCTAGCTCTTTCTACCCTCGATAGGTCTTCTAAGCACAACATCTCCAAAGAAACGAGAGCTTTAAATGATACACTGGACCAGATGGATTTCACAGATATCTACAGAACTTTATGTCCAAATGCAAATGAATACACATTCTTCTCAAGTGCACATGGAACTTTCTCCAGAATAGACCACGTACTGGGTCACAAATCAGGTCTGAACCGATACCAAAAGATTGGGATCGTCCTCTGCATATTCTCAGACCATAATGCCTTGAAATTAGAACTAAATCACAACAAAAAGTTTGGAAGGACTTCAAACACATGGAGGTTAAGGACCATCCTGCTAAAAAATGAAAGGGTCAACCAGGAAATTAAGGAAGAATTGAAAAGATTCATGGAAACTAATGAGAATGAAGATACAACCATCCAAAATCTTTGGGATATGGCAAAAGCAGTCCTGAGGGGGAAATACATCGCAATACAAGCATCCATCCAAAAACTGGAAAGAACTCAAATACAAAAGCTAACCTTACACCTAAAGGAGCTAGAGAAAAAACAGCAAATAGATCCTACACCCAGCAGAAGAGAATTAATAAAGATTCGAGCAGAACTCAATGAAATCGAGACCAGAAGAACTGTGGAACAGATCAACAAAACCAGGAGTTGGTTCTTTGAAATAATTAATAAGATAGATAAACCATTAGCCAGCCTTATTAAAAAGAAGAGAGACAAGACTCAAATTAATAAAATCATGAATGAAAAAGGAGAGATTACTACTAACACCAAGGAAATACAATGATTTTAAAAACATATTATGAACAGCTGTACACCAATAAATTAGGCAATCTAGAAGAAATGGACGCATTCCTGGAAAACCACATACTACCAAACTGGAACTGTAAGAAATAGAAAACCTGAACAGGCCAATAACCAGGGAGGAAATTGAAGCAGTCATCAAAAACCTCCCAAGACACAAAAAAGTCCAAGGCCAGATGGTTTCCCTGGGGAATTCTATCAAACTTTTAAAGAAGAAACCATATCTATTCTACTAAAGCTGTTTGGAAAGATATAAAGAGATGGAGTACTTCCAAACTCGTTCTATGAGGCCAGCATCACCTTAATTCCAAAACCAGACAAAGACCCCACCAAAAAGGAGAATTACAGACCAATATCCCTGATGAACATGGATGCAAAAATTCTCAACAAGATACTAGCCAATAGGATCCAACAACACATTAAGAAAATTATTCACCATGACCAAGTAGGATTTATCCCCGGACCAAAGGCTGGTTCAACACTCGTAAAACAATCAATGTGATTCATCATATCAGCAAGAGAAAAAGCAAGATCCATATGATCCTCTCATTAGATGCAGAGAAAACATTTGACAAAATACAACATCCATTCCTGATCAAAACTCTTCAGAGTGTAGGGATAGAGGGAACTTTCCTCGACATCTTAAAAGCCATCTACGAAAAGCCCACAGCAAATATCATTCTCAATGGGGAAGCACTGGGAGCCTTTCCCCTAAGATCAGGAACCAGACAGGGATGTCCACTCTCACCACTGCTATTCAACATAGTCCTAGCCTCAGCAATCAGACAACAAAAAGACATTAAAGGCATTCAAATTGGCAAAGAAGTCAAACTCTCCCTCTTCACCGATGGCATGATACTCTATAGAAAACCCAAAAGCCTCCACCCCAAGATTGCTAGAACTCATACAGCAAATTGGCAGCGTGGCAGGATACAAAATCAATGCCCAGAAGTCAGTGGCATTTCTATATACTAACAATGAGACTGAAGAAAGAGAAATTAAGAGGTCAATCCCATTTACAATTGCCCCCAAAAGCATAAGATACCTAGGAATAAACCTAACCAAAGAGGTAAAGGATCTATACCCTAAAAACTATAGAACACTTCTAAAAGAAATTGAGGAAGACACAAAGAGATGGAAAAATATTCCATGCTCATGGATTGGCAGAATTAATATTGTGAAAATGTCAATGTTACCCAGGACAATTTACACGTTTAATGCAATCCCTATCAAAATACCATGGACTTTCTTCAGAGAGTTAGAACAAATTATTTTAAGATTTGTGTGGAATCAGAAGAGACCCTGAATAGCCAGGGGAATTTTAAAAAAGAAAACCATAGCTGGGGCCATCACAATGCCAGATTTCATGTTGTACTACAAAACTGTGGTCATCAAGACAGTGTGGTACTGGCACAAAAACAGACACATAAATCAATGGAACAGAATAGAGGGGATCCCTGGGTGGCGCAGCAGTTTGGTGCCTTCCTTTGGCCCAGGGCGCGATCCTGGAGACCCGGGATCGAGTCCCACATCGGGCTCCCGGTGCATGGAGCCTGCTTCTCCCTCTGCCTGTGTCTCTGCCTCTCTCTCCCTCTCTGTGTGACTATCATAAATAAATAAAAAATTTTTAAAAAAAAGGAACAGAATAGAGAATCCAGAAGTGGACCCTCAACTTTATGGTCAACTAATATTTGACAAAGGAGGAAAGACTATCCATTGGAAGAAAGACAGTCTCTTCAATAAATGGTGCTTGGAAAATTGGACATCCACATGCAGAAGAATGAAATTAGACCACTCTCTTGCACCATACACAAAGATAAATTCAAAATGGATGAAAGATCTAAATGTGAGACAAGATTCCATCAAAATCCTAGAGGAGAACACAGGCAACACCCTTTTTGAACTCGGCCACAGTAACTTCTTGCAAGATACATCCACGTAGGCAAAAGAAATAAAAGCAAAGATGAGCTATTGGGACTTCATCAAGATAAGGAGCTTTTGCACAGCAAAGGACACAGTCAAGAAAACTAAAAAACATGGGATTGGAGAAGATGGGAGAAGATATTTGCAAATGACGTATCAGATAAAGGGCTAGTTTCCAAGATCTATAAAGAACTTATTAAATTCAACAGCAAAGAAACAAAACAATCCAATCATGAATTGGGCAAAAGACATGAACAGAAATCTCACGGAGGAAGACATAGACACGGCCAACATGCACATGAGAAAATGCTCTGCATCACTTGCCATCAGGGAAATACAAATCAAAACCACAATGAGATACCACCTCACACCAGTGAGAATGGGGAAAACTAACAAGGCAGGAAACTACAAATGTTGGAGAGGAAGCAGAGAAAAGGGAACCCTCTTACACTGTTGATGGGAATGTGAACCGGTGCAGCCCCTCTGGAAAACTGTGTGGAGGTTCCTCAAAGAGTTAAAAATAGATCTGCCCTATGACCCAGCAATTGCACTGCTGGGGATTCACCCCAAAGATACAGATGCAATGAAATGCCGGGACACCTGCACCCCGATGTTTCTAGCAGCAATGTCCACAATAGCCAAACTGTGGAAGGAACCTTGGTGTCCATCGAAAGATGAATGGGTAAAGAAGATGTGGTTTATGTATACAATGGGATATTACTCAGCCATTAGAAACGACAAATACCCACCATTTGCTTCAACATGGATGGAAATGTAGGGTATTATGCTGAGTGAAATAATCAATCGGAGAAGGACAAAAATTTTATGGTCTCATTCATTTGGGGAATATAAAAAATAGTGAAAGGGAATAAAGGGTAAAAGAGAAAAAATAAGTGGGAAATATCAGAAAGGGAGACAGAACATGAAAGACTCCTAACTCTGGGAAACGAAATAGGGGTGGTGGAAGGGGAGGTGGGCAGGGGGTCGGAGTGACTGGGTGGTGGGCACTGAGGTGGGTACTTGACGGGATGAGAGCTGGGTGTTATATTCTGTATGTTGACAAATTGAACACCAATAAAAAATAAATTTATTTAAAAAAATGGACAGGGGACCTAAATAGACATTTTTCCAAAGGAGACCTACAGATGGTTAACAGGTACATGAAAAGATGCTCAGCGTCACTAGTCATCACAATGCAAATCAAAACACAATGAGATATCATCTCATACCTATAGAATGGCTAAAATAAAAAACAAGTGTTGACAAGGATATGAAGAAAAGGAACCCTTGTGCATTGTTGGTAGGAATGTAAATTAGTACAAACACTGGAAAAAAGTAAGGAGGTTCCTCAAAAATTAAAAAAGAAACACTATATGATCCAGTAATTCCACTACTGGTATTTACCAAAGAAAATGAAGACACCAATTTGACAAGATCTATACACGCCTACATTTATTGCAGCTTTATTTACAATAGCCAAGATATGGAAGCAACTCAAGTATCCACCAATAGATGAATGGATAAAGAAGATGGGGTATATATATATGCAATGGAATAGTACTCATCCATATAAAAGAATTAAATCTTACCATTTGCAACAACAATTTAGATGGACCTAAAGTGCATCAGGCTAAGTGAAATAAATCAAACAGAGAAAAATAAATATCATATGATTTCATTTATATGTGGAATCTGAAAAACAAAACAAACAGGACAGATTTTAAAAAGATTCATTTATTTATTCATGAGAGACACAGAGAGAGGCAGAGACACAGTCAGAGGGAGAAGCAAGCTCCCTGCAGAGAGCCTGATATGGCACTCGATCCTGGGTCCCAGGATCATGCCCTAAGTGGATGGCAGAGACTCAACCACTGAGCCATGCAGACGCCCTGGACAAACAGACTCTTAAATGAGAACAAATGAGTGGCTGCCAGAGGGGAGATACGTGGGGAAATGGGTAAAATAAATGGAAGGGATTAAGAGGTACAAGTTTATAGTTCTATAATAAGTCATGGAAATGAAAAATGCAGCTTGGGGCATATAGTCAATATTTCAATAAATATATATTAATATTTAATATTTTAATTTTAATAAATATTAAAGTTATTGTCATGATGACTGCACTTATTTTGGTGAGCACTGAGTAATGTATGGAATTGTTCAAGCATTATGGTATATCTGAAATTAATACAACATTGTATGTCCACTATAATTAAAAAATGGACTTGTAACTGACCTCAATTTTGGATGTGTTTACCAAGTCACACAGATAAATCAATAGAATGGAAGCCTGAAGGCTGTAAACATTGTCCTATCATTAAGATATGAAGATACAGAATCAACCTCTAGGAATCCAGGTTATACCATAAAAACCAAAATAAGAAAAATTGAGCAGATTAGCCAGTTCAAGTCATTCAGCCTTTGTTATTGACCACCCCATTTCTTTTAAGGGCTTATAAACAGAGTAGACATACAGGGGGGATTGATGCCATTCATGGGCCCAATAGCATGGGCTCCCTCTCATCAAGGTTGATCCTTGTACCACCACGGTTGAATGTCTGATCTACCAGAAACAGAGATCAACACTGATCCCTCGAAATTGTATCATACCTCAAGGCAACCTTAGTCAGTTGACGGCAAGTTAATTATAAACCAGAACGCTTCTATTCTGGGAAGGCAAAGATTCATACAAAATTTAACACATATTCTGTATACGAATTTGCCTCCCCTGCTTAGTTTCTCAGCCAGCACTATTTTTCAAAGGGCTCTCAAAATTTTATTCACCAGCAAGAGATCCTGTAAAACATTGCTGTCAACAAAGAGGCCCACATTACGACAGATATGTACCACGGGTCCCACTGATTTTACCATAAACCACACCCTCTAGAAGTTACCAAACTCTTGAAGGTATAGTGGAGGCACCAGTTTAGAGATGGTTTATTTTAATAATGGAGCTGTAATCTTCAGAATGAGGTATATACATTTTAAAAGATGGCTGCTATGGTGCTATATTCCCAATTGATGAAGACATGGGTTCAGAATTGTTGTGTTATAACATACCACAGATGCAGCAGCTTCAAACAACACAGTTATCTCGCAGTTTCTGTGGCCAAGCATCTGGGCACAGCTCAGCTGGATCCCTTGCCTACAGTTTCACAAGGCTTCAGCTAAGGCATCCAGTCTGTGTCTTCATTTAGAGGCCTGGCCAAGGAAGAATCAGTTTCAGACCTACTATATTAGCTTCCTAAAGCTGCTGTAACAAAAGATACAAACCAAGTAGCTTAAAACAACAGAAACAGTTTCATCATTCTAGATGCTGTAAGTCTGAAATCAAGTTGTCAGCAGAGCCATACTCCCTCTGAACCTATAGAAAAAATCTTTCTTGCCTGTTCTACCTTCTGATGTTTGCTGGCAATCTTAGGCCTTCTTTGGTTTTTAGATGCATCAGTCCAATTTCTACCTGTGTCCTCACATGGCTATATTCTCCCTGTGTGTCTTTCTTCTTATCTTGCAAGAAAAACAGACATATTGAATTAAGGGCCTACCATACTCCAGTATTACCTTATCTTAACTAATTATAAAGAAAATGATTCCATTTCTAAATGACATCATATTCTGAGGCACTGGGAGTTGGAATTTTATTGAATACCTTTTAGAAGACACCATTTAACCAGTAACACTCCTTCAGGTTGTTAGCAGAATTCATTCTCTTGTGGATGTAGGATTCAGGTCCATAGCTTCTTGCTGTCAGCTGTCTGTCACAGTTCCTAGAGGCTGCTCACAGTTTCTTGACACTTGGGCTTTTTTCAAATGACTGCTTATTTCATCAAGCCATCAAGGAGAAGTTCTCTAGTATAATTATGGAAGTGATATCTGTACTGGGTTGTCTGGAACTTAAAGGAGGAGGGGTCCTTTGTCTTGATGGCTTACCTCTTCCCAAAGGTGGAGCTTGAGCATCTCAAGTCCCGTGGACTTGGGTTTAACACTTTTCTACCACACAATAAGGCACAAGCTTGATGCTGAGTCACCACTTCTGTAAAGCTATTTGGCTTCAAAAATTTGCTGTGTTCTCAGCTTCTCTTCCACCAAAGTTAATTGCATTATGTGAGAAATTTAAGAAGGCATCCAAGTTAATTTTTTTCCCTGACTTCGACTCGTAGATCCTGGCAATAGTTCTTTGAACTATACTGGTTTTCTGGTCAAGTTCCATGGTCTCTTCTGCATTGTGCACAATTTTTAATAAACTTCCCTTATTTAATCCAAATTTTTTAAAATTCAAAATCTCTAAGCCCTCTCCCAGAATGAGTGATAAAAACTTGGCATGTGTCCTTACTGCCTTCTATTCTTCCAAAAACCTACTTGAAAACTAGTAACAAATCATGCACCAAGATTGACACATCCTGGACTTTCAACTCATACACAACTTTAAGAGAAATGTCTTGAAAACTCTCTAAAATCTGAAGGATAGCAGAATATGTCACCCCAGTATATGGCTATCAGACACCAGGACATGTCACTCCAAAATATTATGCTTTTGTTTATTATTTTGAACTGTAGGCACCTGAAGAATAGCAGATGGAGGGAGAAGTTTTCCTTGAATTCCCCTTATCTGCCTAAAGGCAGATCCTCAGATCCTTCAAAAGGAATTTAATTGTCATAAATTTCTTCCCTGGCTATTTCAACAATCAACGAATACTGACCCTTATCACAGGAGGGAGGATTAGAAGTCAACATAACCCCCAAACTTTGTCACAAACCATCATACCTCCCATTGATTCTTCTAAGGGCTCATTTATCTTTCTAAAGTTCATTTATTCTCCCTTATGAGGCACCCTTTCGTTTCCCCATTGAGACGGTATTTAAACCTCATTACAAAGCTACCACTTTGAATTACTCATTTCCCCTGGTTATCTCCGATGTATACATGAGGCA
Source organism: Nyctereutes procyonoides (assembly GCF_905146905.1). Lineage (NCBI taxonomy): Eukaryota > Metazoa > Chordata > Mammalia > Carnivora > Canidae > Nyctereutes > Nyctereutes procyonoides. The sequence goes on from NW_026575130.1 coordinate 4,475,863, forward strand.
GACATGTTATTAAACTTCTGTTTGTTTTTTTTTCTCCTGTCAATCTGTCTTTTATTACAGAGGTCTCAGTGAAGAACTCAGAGGGTAAAGGGAAAATAATTTCTTTTCCCCACAACCTATGTTTTGTTCCTTAATTTTCAGGCTTAAAACATTTGCCTAATACGTTTTTCATGGTTCAAAATTATCATCCCCAGACTTTTGCCTCTCTTTGAAAACTCAAAAGCACTTTGGATTTTAGTACCTAGGATAACAAAGAACACAGAGTTTTCAGACTAATTTATGGTTGTTTTGTGATATTCCTAGGGCATAAAGTGGTGGCCTTCAATCACATTTGCTTTGGCCCATCTCTGCCATAACACTCATGGATATGCTTCTTATTTTTAACAAAAGCAATTTAGCCATAAGTATTTTTTAAGATTTTATTTATTTATTTAAGAGAGAGCAAGAGAGACAAAGAGAGAGCATGAGTGGGGAGAAGGGCAGATGGAGAGGGAGAAACAGACTCCTCACCAAGAAAGGAGCCCAACTCGGGGCTCAATCTCAGGACTCTAGGATCATGACCTGAGCCAAAGGCAGATGCTTAACTGACTGAGCCACCCAGGTGCCTCAAGCTTTAGGAATTTTTTTTTAATTTTTTTTAAATTTTTATTTATTATTATTTATGATAGTCACAGAGAGAAAAAGAGAGAGAGGCAGAGACATAGGCAGAGGGAGAAGCAGGCTCCATGCACCGGGAGCCCGACGTGGGATTCGATCCCGGGTCTCCAGGATCGCGCCCTGGGCCAAAGGCAGGCGCCAAACCGCTGCACCACCCAGGGATCCCAAGCTTTAGGAATTTTTAAGAATCCTTGCCAAACAACTTGGACTTCCAAAACACTATATAGGTGACATGTCTTATAGGAGGTTTTGGAAGGAAACCAAAGTAAACTCCTGGCATAGCATACTTCTGATCCTCTGGTTAAAGAATAATGGTATTCTTTTAGAATAATAGATATTTTTATTTAGATATAGATTTAGATTTACACATACACTGTGTTCAACTGTCTTGGATAGTAGCATATGCTTCCCTGCCACGTGTCATTCTAGTATTTTGCATCTACTGAAGAAAGTATAAAATTAAGGTCCATAATCACAGGATCAAATCAGCTAGGAAATAGACGTATATAGATAGGCCTTTACTTTGCACTAGCATCCACAAAGGGGTAGAAATATGGAAGGGGTATTCTATTCTATTAAATTCTATCCAAAACATATACAGTTTTATTTTTAAATGCTTGGAACATCTCATATGATCACCACTGACTGTTGCCAATTGATTTTATCCCAGACTCTTTCCCACAATTCCTTCCTCATTTAATCTTTGCTTCTTCTCATTAGATCTTATACTTGGTTTGTGTTTTGTAATGCTGATTAGTAATCTCTGTCTAGTTATGTTGTTGAAAAGGGTCCAAAGTGTGTGTGTGTGTGTGTGTGTGTGTGTGTGTGTGTGTGTGAGTGTGTGTGTGTGTAAGGGGAATTTGGGATGGCAATGAGGGGAACCATTACACCCTGTGGTAGAACTGGGAAATTGGGTAAAGTCTCATGGTGGTCAACCTATTTTTCAGGGTATATATATATATAGTGTTAATATCTTTTACCCTGGTAAGATTAAATCCTGCATGAATATTTTCTTATGTGTTTATGCTAAGATAATGATTCCACATTGTGTTGTAGTAAGAAAAGCCATTCTCTGTATCCTACCTAGCCTTGTTTAGATGTAATCTTTCACATCACAGTGACCATTGCCTGTTGAAATGATGAAAGTGCATCCTTGATCTGGCAATTAAGAACATCTTTTCTTTGGTGACTCTATCACAACAGTGGATGACAAACTCCAGCTTACTCCCTCTATTTCTCATCAGGTGAGTCCATCTTTGGTTTCCAGGAGATTGATCTCCTTGAAGGTTGTAGGACAGATTTGTTGTAAATACAAAAAGTCATATATATGAATAGATTCCGAGTAGAGTTTAGCATTATATGCAAATCTAATGTATATCAAAATTCCTCAGGTATAGTTATTTGATAGAATGAGTATTCTATGATCTTTAGTAATTAGTTATTAATCCATTTTTATCTCATAACATTCTTACCAAAACAATGTGTCAATTTAGAAACCTATCTAGAATTGTCTTATAAGAATAGGACAGAGAGGTACATTTTAAAATCAGAGAAGAATCACATGGAGCATTTGACCAAGGAGTTAGATATAGAATGGAGTGACATGATAAGTATGCCTGGCAGGCCCTCAGACCAGAGGCACAGGGGTCCAGGTTGGATGAGGATTATGGCAAATAAGAGAGAAGAGAGTTTTCCCAAAGGAAAGTGAATGGAACTGATGAAAAATAGCTCTTCTTTTGCAACTCTGCTTATAACTTGTTTTTGTAGAGTCAATCACAGAGCACAAATGGAAATAATCAAAGAAGGGAAAATCTATATTTATGGTTAGCTTATTTTTTCTCCCCATGCCTGCCATGGTAAATGTTGGTGTTTATTATGGACTGGATATTCATATCCTTCCAAAATTTTTATGCTGAAATCCCAAACCCCAATGCAATAGTGTTAGAAGATGAGGTCTTTAGGCAAAAAAAGATGAGGCCTTTGGGAGGTGTTTAGATCATGAGGGCCTAGCCCTCATAAGTGGGATTACTGTTTTTATAAAAGACCTCCAGGGAGGCCTCTCCTTGTTTTCCCCCAGCCTTGTGATTGATGACACAGTGAGAAGATGGCCACCTATGAGCTAGGAAGTGAGCTCTCACCAGACACTAGTGAAACTGCTAGTACCTTGACTTTGGACTTCAGAGCCTCCAGAATCTTAGAAATAACTATTTGTTGTTTAAGCTAGTTTGCTATAGCAGCTTGAATGGACTATGATAGTGTCCAATATTAGAAAGTATTAGAAAGTTACATAAGACCAGAAACTTTATTTTGATTATTGCTATCTTGTCTGCACTTATGGTAGTGCTTGGGACTTAGACATTATTCAGTAAATACTTGATGAATGTGTGAAAATGAATGAACGAGGGAATGCATTATATATCATTAACAATTTCATATATGTGAAGAAAGGAAAATACTTCTAACTCACAGGTTCTCTACATAAAAGGTTCATCTAAAAATAAAAAGATACACTATTAGGTAATACTTCAAGATCACACTAATAAATTAACCATTAGTTAATGAAAGTAAAAGCTATAGATTATTATTTTGTATTTCTGTATTCTTAAGATTTTTTAGACAAGGTTCTCCCAACGTTTCAGATTAGGCACTCCCATCATATTTTGAACGTTCACCCTAGTATATATTCCCAAATTTAGTTTCACACTGTAGCCAGTTGCAACTGTACTCATGTATTGTCATATTGTGAAACATACAGAAAATCAGAAACACAAAAATAGATGACAAAGACAAAATATACAAAATATACTATTTCAAATAACTTTTATTTGCTTATAATGATAATTCTTCCTCTCAGTAAAAGTATGATTAATAAGAATATAGCTCTGTGAGAATGATGTGATTGAACATGGCATATTTAATTAAATCATCATTAATTTTATTTCCTTGTGGCTAAAAAAGGGCTAATTTTGGACGTATCAGGTCAGTCATTTTTTTTTAGGTTAGTCATTTTCTTACTGCTTTTCTCTTTATACTTGCATTATCAAAATTATATACAAACAATTTTATTAAAGGGACTTTTTATGCCACTCATCTAATTTTTTAGGATTAGTACAGTTGACAGAATATGTTTCTATAAATACATTTAATGGGGCACAAAGGTTTCAATACTTAGCAAAATTCTTTAAAAGACCAAAAAGTAAGGATGATAGCTTCAAAATATCAGGATGCCCTGGGTGTATTAGGGATTGTAGGACTTATGCAAGGATATGACCTGCAGAGTATAAAGAGTATAAAAGATTAATTTCTTTCTCATTTTAGAAAAAAAATATAAATAGAAGTTCTAATATTTTCTCCACTACAGTCAAAGTTGTTTGTACCTGGTGACCATTGTTCCACTATGCTATACTATAAATATTTCTCCTTCTATCCTTGTATTTCTATTATGGCATATTTTATTATTAATATGTTTTATAATTAATACTAAAAAGCATGTAGTTCCTTCATACCAAATTACTGGAACATAAATCTTCAGAATGTAAATCTCAGGAAATAACTTCAGAAATGTGTGTACAAATTAATCTTGTGAGGATTCAGGCAAATTTAATTCTGTCATTATAAGAGGCACATATTATAACTGAAAGAATCATAAAATTAACCCCAATAGGTGAACACAAAATGTACTGAAGTATTGAACTATTGAAAATAAGGATCTAAAATTAAAGTCTTTTTTTTTCAGTCAAATGAAAGTCCTTTATTTAAGTAAGTAAAATATAAAACTGCAAGTCATTTTTTGCTTTATTCATACTTTCCTACTGCTTCGAATGGTAAACATCTACAGGTCTTCATAGTTACTCCTGTAGTTTGGCTATGATAGTTATATAAACCAGTGTTTAAAACTGGGTCTAGGGGCAGCCTGGGTGGCTCAGCGGTTTAGCACCTGCCTCCGGCTCAGGGTATGATCCTAGAGACCCAGGATCAAGTCCATGTTGGGAGCCTGTTTCTCCCTCTGCCTGTGTCTCTGCCTCTCTCTCTCTCTCTGTCTCTCATGAATAAATAAATAAAATCTTAAAAAAAAGGGTCTATTATTTAAGGCAACATAATTTGGGGAACATTTTTTAACCTCCCTAGACCTCAATTTCCTTGTTAGTAGAACAGGAATACGAAAGAAAAGATATTAATAACATCTATGAACTAAGATAATATAAATAAATTATCTGGCACAATGCCTGAACTCCAATTGCCTTCTCTCCTTGAAGGTTTTGATGCCATCTGTGCCTGTCGTGGGCCTATTTGCCTTAAGATTCATTTCTTGTCATTTTCTTGTTCTGCTCTGTGTGGCAGAAGGCTGACTCTGCAGGCTGTCTTTCTCAGGCTCCTTGAATTAGCCGGTTTCTAGTAAGGTCTGGTTAATGGGAGGTCCTAGCAGAGGATTGGAAGGTGACAACAAGGAAGATGCACACCTTTCTGTGCCTCAGGCTGAGTGTCTAGAAGCTCCCGCAGCTCATGCAATGGCTCAGTGCCCACTGGATAGGCTGCTGTGCTGTGGCTCCAACTTCAGCTGTGGGACTTAACTCCTGGACTCTGGTAACTCACTCCCTATCATCCCTCTGATCTGGGGTTGATAGTAGCTTTCCTACTACTTTCCAGCTTTCCAGCTGTTCCTCAGAGTTGTCTCCTATCTTCCTTTTAGCTTCTTTGCTCTTTTATCATTTGTGTAACAAAATGCTTATGCTGAAAGTTCCTCTTTCTTAAAATCTCAAATGCTTTCTGCTTTCACGTTAGACCTAGTATTAGATTTCTGTTACTATGGACCAAATTATTCAAATCTAACAGCTTAAATGAACATTTATTATTTCATAGTTACAGGTAAATTCCACATGGGCTCAACCTGATTTCCTGTTTAGGGTCTCACAAGGCTGACATCAGATGCCTGCTGAGGCAGTACTCTGGATGCTCTAGGGAAGAATCTGCTTCCAAATTTATTCACATTGTTAGCAGAATTCAGTTACTCAGTTACAGGTCTTCATTTCCTTGCCTTCTGTCAGCCAGGGACTGCTCACAGTCTCTGCTTCTCACACTACCCAGCCCTGCTTCTCAGCAATGCAGAGCATTTATTCCTCACATCCAATCCTTCCCATGTTTTGAGAATCTCTGATAGCCTATTTTGATCACAGCACGGGAAAATTGTCCTCCTTTAATAGGTTCATGTGATTAAGTTACGCCCACCTGGATGATCTCTTTTATTTTATTTTTTAAGTTTTTAATAAAGATTTTATTTATTTATTCATGAGACACACACACACACACACACACAGAGAGAGAGAGAGAGAGAGAGGCAGAGACACAGGCAGAGGGAGAAGCAGGATCCATGCAGGGAGCCTGACATAGGACTTGATCCCAGGGCTCTGGGAACACGCCCTGAGCCAGAGGCCGATGCTCAACCTTTGAACCACCCAGGTGTCCCTATTTTTTTAATTTTTTAAAAAAATATTTATTTATTTATTTATTTATTTATTTATTTATTTATTTGAGAGAGAGAGAGAGAGAGTGTGTGAGTGGAGGAAGGGGCAGAGGGAGATGGAGAGATGCAGACTCCCCACTGAGGGTGGAGCCTACATGGGGCTCCAGATCATGACCCTGGGATCACCCTGAGCTGAAATCAAGAGTCAGATGCTCAACCAACTGAGACACCCAGGAGCCCCTCGATAATCTCTATTTTTAAGGTCAACTGATTTTGAAACATTAATTGTACTGCAAAACTTCTTTTGCTTTCTAAGGTGATTTAATCATGTGAGCAATACAAGGGGAAAAGGTCATCATAGAATTCTTTCTCCCACAGACATTAAGGCATCTATTACCCTGGCACTTGCCCAGGTTTGTGTTCTTGAGCTAATCCTTTAACCTCCAAGGGTCTTAGATTCTTTATGTATAAAATATTTATAAATAAGAGAGATAATCTGATTTCTAATTTTCTAGTTCTGTAATGCTATCATTCTATGACCAGAGACTACATTATTTGGGCCAGTAGAAGACTAGTATGGGGTTTTGCTCTCTTCTCTTGTGCAGTCCTCCTTTCATTGCGGAACATTTTGACTACATTTTGAAAAAGGGAAATTGTGTTTTATTAGAAAGGTTTCTTTATAAGTATAATAGAGATGTTTATATCCAAACTGTATTAACTTCAGTATTTAGGAGTGAATTGGTACTTCTAGAGCTGCCCCAGGTTCTGGTTTGAATCAGTAAGCCTCTATGTCAATGTCCAGGGTAATGCCTTGATTTTTTGATGTGAGGGTGAGCTGAAGACTATGAAGGGGCAGTCTGAGAAGGGTAGTCAGAGGAAAGCTCAGTCTCAGATGACAGTGCCAGCCCTGGGAGTTCTCAGACATGCCACATAACATCTCTGAAGTTCAGTTGTATCACTGGTAGAATGAAGGACTTAGAGTAGGGGCCTCTTAGCATCCTTTAGGTTTTAACATTGAATTATCCTCCTCCATCTTAAACAAACCCTTGACTATGTTTAATTAAAGACCATTTTATATAAGGTCTATTAAATTCTCAGAAAGAAAGCTGAATAGTTTAAGCAGCATTATTTAGAAAATTATCATTAAATGATTTTAGTTATAGTGTTTGGATGCTATGATTCATCACTTTTTTTTTTTCACAGATCTAGTCTTTCTAGATTTTTAAAAATGTATACTAACACACCATCATATGGTAGTCATGTAATGCCCTCTTCTGGCTAAAGACCAAAGCACAACCTTTCTTCCTATTAACAGCATTACCCGGAAATTTACGTGTTCTTAGTTCTTTTCTACACATTTACTTTACAGGGTATGTTTCAATAATTTTAAATCTATTTATTACTTATCAATTCTAAAGTCAGTATGTTTTATTGCTGATGTAAGCATTCACCTGCTTAATTTAGTTTAACAAACATAGGCAGCTTTTTTTTTTAATCTTGGAGTATAATCTTATCTAGTTGGGATATTTTTACGGATAAAATTAATCACATCTTATTACATCTTAAAATTAATTCACATATTACATTACATCTGTAAGGAACGAAGTGACAGGTAAGTTCTAAAACAGCTTGGTATTGTTATAATTGATTTTTTCTATGTATTTGAGTTTTTGACTCTACGTGTATGTGGGAATTAGCTAAATAACTTGTGTTGCTCACTATTTGAGACAAACTATACCATGATACTATTTTGCCATCAATGTTCTTACAGTTTTCACCATCTTGAACAGTGATTATCAGTGATTATCAACCTATTATTAAGACCATGTCAGAATCACTTGGAGGTATGGTGGAAAGACTAAATTTTTTTGTCTAATAATGAAATGTGAAAATTCTTCAAATGTGGTGGGACACTTTGATAGCCTCATATTAGGGGTTACTATTTATCACCCAAATTTGGACATTTTTGAGGGTGAAGGATCATTATTAACAATCATCAGAATATCAGTTTAAATTAGGGCTTTTGTAGGCAAAGCAGCAATTGATCATGATATTTATATTACAAAAAGGTATCAACTGGAATAATAAAAACCTGAGAATTATTCCTAAAATTCTGTTTTATTTCTATTTTCAATGGTGTTTCTCATCTTTCACTTACAAATTCTGTTCATAGCAAGTAAAAATTGTGTTAAACTTTATATTCTCCTTTGAAGACAGATGGCTTAGTTTCAAATCGTGCCAAATTACTTAATTTTTCTGTGTCTCAGTTTTCTTATATGGTAGTTGGGAATAACAATAGTATATACCTTATAGAATTATAACAGGTGTTTGTTTGTTTGTTTAGAGAGAGAGGGTGGGAGTGTGTGCTTGCATGCATGTGGGTGGGGAGGAGCAGAAGGAGAGGGAGAGAGAAAGAATCATAAGAAGGGTCCACATTCAACATGGAGCCTGGCACAGGGCTTGATCCCACCACCCTAAGATCATGACCTGAGTCAAAATCCAGACTCAATCCACTGAACCATCCAGGTGCCTCTGTAACAGTTAATGAGTAAATATGTGATATCTGAATCCTAGTAAACCCTATTATTAAAAACAAAATTAGTAATTTCTGTAAGCAAATGATAATATATTCAAACTTTTATACAGTATGAGGTTGATTGTACATTTATTTCAGGAAACCACTTGTGGTAAGCAGCCTTTAAGATTGTCACCAGTGATCCCTGCCTCCTGGTGTTCAGGCTGTAGTGTAACTCTCTCCCCTTGAATGTGGGTTGGACCTAGCAACTCATTTTCAATGAGAAAAAAAAAAAAAAGGTGATAGGATTTCACTTCCAAGATTAAGTCACAAAAAGACTGACTTCCTTTTTGCTCTTTTTCCTTACTCTTTCTCTTCTCTTGAACCCATTGCTCAAAGAGAGAAACAAGATGTTGTGACAGTCATATGGAGAGACCCATGTGGTAAGGAACTGTCACTGGCCAAAAGTCAGTGAGGATGTGAGGCAAACAATATCCTTTTCCAGTGGCAAATAATAATTTAAAGATACTCAAAGAATCAAACTGTACATAGTAGGAAAATGTGATTCTTTAGTTTCTATAATTTAGTTTCAAAAATTTTTAAATAATCCATTTCTGTTAATAAAAAATATTATAATTTCCAAATTAAAAATGTCTGTGTGTGCTTTAAAACAGAGATATTTAGTTATAAATAGAGCCTTCATAGAAAATTGAGTATGTAAATGAAACTGAGAGTTTCATGTCAATTTTACCACTTGATGGAGCCATAATGCCAGAGAACACTTCAAAAACTGTCATGCTTACATGGAAGCAATCTTTATGAGAAATATGGACAAAATGTATAATTCTAAGTATTTTTTAAAATAATTTATTTATTTATTTATTCATGAGAGATGCAGAGAGAGAGGCAGAGACAGAAGCAGGCTTCCTGTGAGGAGCCTGATGTCAGACTTGATCCCAGGACCCCAAGATCATGACCTGAGCCAAAGGCAGATGCTCAACCACTGAGCCACTCAGATGCCCCTAATTCTATGTATTGATTGGGATCATTCTAGCATTTATTTTTCACTCTTACTAAGCAATTTCTATAACATGTCAAAGAGAAAACTGTATATAATAACCCCGAACAGTTAGTGGAGGATAATGTGCTAATTTTTATTTTTAATCTAGAAAATGTAAGAAAGGGTATTCCTTGGAAAATACTTACATATTTGTACTGGAAAAGATATAATGTAATAAAATTTAAAGATTAAATCTTCTAAGAATCAATAGTTTGATATTATGAAAAGGAAATGTGAACCTTCTTGGAGAGCAAGGCCTATGAAAGATTCTTGAGTCAAGCATTAGTAGAGGAAAACTGATTTTCTTTCAAAAAGAAAGAAGACTCAAAATGTGGAAGTGTTGGTTACAGGCAAACATAAAAAACTCATAAGTCTCTATTTCTTATTAGAGCTATTATATTTGGTAAACACAGATCCGCAATCCATTACGTGAAAACTTTTCGGCCAACTGTGTTTTAGAATTCAAAATTTTTCATATTTTAAAAAAGAAATGTGATATTTATATCATATAGTACATAACATTTTTAGCAATGTCTGGGGTAGTGCTCCTTAAATAAATATGTTGCCTCGGGGTAGTTTCTATAAGAATCAGACTTTGAGACAGAGGGGAAGGATGTTATTTGGATATGCTCTTGGGACCAAAACCTGGTGAAGAGAGTTGAAGTAGGTGGGATTGGGTGGAGGGGAATATCAATCCAGTTCCAATAAGGGCTTCAGGCAACCACATGGGAAGTTCTTGACTTGGTACAGTTCTTTAGGGTTGTCTCAAACTGGAGTGAGGAGGATGAGTCTTCATATCTCCTATATCAGTCAATCACTGGATAGAGTCTGCTGCTGAAAAAAAGGATCATTTTAGGTGCTGCTGTCTTCTTGTGACCCAAAGGGGCTGACATTTGGAGGCCTTTTTCTGGCAAACCTCCTAGGAGCTGAGAGAATAAATCCTTCATTCCAGTGGTATTGCCCAGACCACCCTCACCAAGGTTTCTGAGCCCTATGTCACCAAGCCCTTCTCAGTAAAAGGTTACTGAATTCTTCACTAACCACCAAAACTTGGTACCCAAATGATTATCTGAGTATTAAAAATATCGTTCCCTGTCCCCTTCATATTACTTCTACTGGTGAAAAGTGTCAATTCCCTTACCAATATGCTACAACTTGCATTCCGGTCACTTGCAAGAGAAGCAAGTAGCTTCTAGGTAGCAATCATTAGCTTATGGAGTTCACCCAGACTCTTGCTGTGTGTCTTGGTGGAAAGGTTCCCTTTTTGAGAGAAGAACACCCAGAAAGACAGGGATGAGAAGCACAGATTTGCAAAGTGAGTCACTGAGAGTGATAATAAGTGGATTAATCCTGCTTCTACATTTTGGTTCCTGGATCTACATATTCTTGTTACTGGGGACACAGCATCACACAAAGGTCTTTGAATTAAAGGGACACTGTGTCCTGGAGAAAGTGATATCATTATAAAGTATCTCCTGTAAACTAGCACTTTGCCTTTAGCAGGCTATTTCATTGCTCTATCTGGCCAGCATCTTCCAAATGACATGATATATAATATGACTAGTGGACCACGTTCTATGTATGGATCAGCTACACACCCTTGTTCTAACAAATGGGTCCTTTGATTTGATCCAATATTAGAGATCATGTTGTATAGACTCTGGGACAGTGGTGCTGACTAGGGTTCCATCCATAGGAAACATAACTCCATAACCATAATTTGTATTTATTCTTATAAAAATGAATTACTATCTTTATTATCTCTTCAAGGTGGAAGGGGTCCAATGTATTCAGCTGACCCACCAAGTAGCTACTTGGTATCATATAAAAGGCTTAGCTACAGACTCTGTTGCTCACAGGCTGGACATTCTATGGCTTTGGCAAGTAGCAGTCCATGCATAACCTTTATCTTTGTATCATGGATACTTGTTTTATGTATCTATTTTGTCAACACGGGGATGGTTCATGATTGGAGGCTGGCTTATGTTAATAAGCCAATTCAGTTTTGTTTATCAGGATGCGTATTGACTCTTCCATGTTGTGCAATTTCTGGTGCCCATTATAGTGTGATATGAAGATCTCTTTAGTGTGTGACCATTTTAATATGTCCATCTACATGCCTCTAACCAGAGCTCTTTGAAATTGATCTTTCATTTTATTTCTCTTTCCAGACCCCTGATCAGTCAAGCCATTTATCAGTGACCATTATTGCATACATACACTAAGCTTGGGCCATCTTTCTGTCTACATAAATGGATGTACATCTACATAGATGACCAGGTCATTATCTGAATCTCTACTTAATGGGATGATTTTCCATTACCACTATCTTTTTTTTGTGTGTTGTTTTCTTTCTTTTTTTTTAAAATTTTGTACTTAAATTCAATTTAGTTAACATATAGTGTATTATTAGTTTCAGGGGTAGAATCTAGTGATTCATCAGTTGCATATAACACTCACTCCTCATTACATCAAGTGCCCTCCTTAATGTCCATTACCCAATTACCTCAACTCCCCACCTATCTACCCTCTAGCAACCCTCAGTTTTCTTCCTGTAATTAAGAATCTCTTATGGTTTGCTTCCCTCTCTGTTCTTATCATATTTTACTTTTCCTTCTTTTCCTCTATGTTCATCTGTTCTGTTTCTTGAATTCCATGTATGAGTGAAATCATATGGTTTCTGTCTTTGACTGACTTATTTTGTTAAGCATAATACCCTCTCGTTCCATCCACATCATTGCAAATGGCAAGATTTCATTCTTTTTGATGGCTGAGTAATATTCCATTATATATTCCATTCCATAACATTCCATTATATATATTCCACTCTATCTATCTATCTATCTATCTATCTATCTATCTATCTATCTATGTATCATCTATCTATCATCATCTATCTATCATCACCTCTTCATCCATTTGTCTGTTGATGGACATCTGGGCTCTTTCCATATTTGGGCTGTTGTGGACATAGTTGCTATAAATGTCGGGGTGCATGTACTCTTTTGAATCACTATTTTTGTTTCCTTTGGATAAATGCCTAGCAGTTCAATTGCTGAGTCATAGGGTAGTTCTATTTTTAACTTTCTGAGGAACCTCTATACTGTCTTCCAGAGCGGCTGTACCAGTTTGCATTCCCACCAACAATGTAAGAAGGTTCCCCTTTCTCTGCATCCTTGCCAACTTCCGTTGTTTCCTGAGTTGTTAATTTTAGACTTTCTGATCAGTATGACGTGTTATCTCATTGTAGTTTTTATTTGTATTTTCCTGATGCTGAGTAATGTTGAGCAATTTTTCATGTGTCTGTTAGCCATTTGTATATCTTCTTTGGAGGAACGTTTTTTGGGTGTTGAGTTTGATAGGTTCTTTATAGATATGTCATTTTGCTTTTAGCAGGCTAAGGCAAAATGATATGTCATTTTGATATGTCACTTATAAATAATCTTGTCCCATTTTATAGGCTGCATGTTAGTTTTGTTGATTGTTTCCTTTGCTGTGCAAAAGTTTTTATCCTGATGAAGTCCTAATAGTTCATTTTTGTTTTTGTTTCCTTGCCTTTGGAGATGTCTCTAGCATGAAGCTGCTGTAGCTGAGGTCAAAGAGATTGCTGCCTATGTTCTCCCCTAGGATTTTGATGGATTCCTGCCTCACAGTTAGGTCTTTCATACATTTTGAATTTATTTTTGTGTCTGGTGTAAGAAAATGGTCCAATTTCATTCTTTGGCATGTGGCTATCCAGTTTTCATAACACCATCTGTTGAAGAGACTGTCTTCTTTTCCATTGGATATTCTTTCTTGCTTTGTTGAAGATTAGTTTATCATGGAGTCGAGGGCCCATTTCTGGGTTCTCTATTGTGTTCCATTGATCTATGTTCTGTTTTTGTGTAAGTACCATACTGTTGTGATGATTGCAGATTTGTTATACAGCCTGAAGTCCGGAATTGTGATGTCTCCAGTTTTGGTTTTCTTTTTCTTTTTCTTTTTCTTTTTCTTTTTCTTTTTCTTTTTTTACATAGATTTTAGCAATTTTTTGACTTCTTTTTTTTTTTTAACATTTATTTATTTATTTATTTATGATAGTCACAGAGAGAGAGAGAGAGAGAGAGAGAGAGGCAGAGAGGCAGAGAGAGAAGCAGGCTCCATGCACCGGGAGCCCGATGCGGGACTCGATCCTGAGTCTCCAGGATCGCGCCCTGGGCCAAAGGCAGGCACTAAACCGCTGTGCCACCCAGGGATCCCGGTTTTCTTTTTCAATACCACTTTGTCTATTCGGGGTCTTTTCTGATTCCACACAAATTTTAGAATTGTTTGTTTCAGCACTGTGAAAAATGCTGGTGGTATTTCAATAGGTATTGCATTGCATGTGTAGATTGCTTTGTGTAGCATAGACATTTTGACAATATTTGTCCTTCATGGAATGTTTTTCTGTTTCTTTGTGTCTTCCTCAATTTCTTTCTGTGCACTGTTGCTGGGAATGCAAATTGGTGCAGTCATAATACAAAACAGTATGGAAGTTCCTCAAAAACTTAAAAATAGAACAACCATATGGTCCAGCAATACCACTTCTGGATATTTATCCAAAAGAAATGAAAACAGTAACTCAAAAAGATACATGCACTCCCATAGTCATTGCAGCACTATTTATAATGGCCAACACATAGAAGCAACCTATATGTCCACTGATGGATGAATGCATAAAGAAAATGTGATACACACACACACATACTTTTCATCCATATGGACAAAAATTCACTTATAAAAAAGAATGAAATCTTGCCACTTGCAAAGCATGGGTGGACCTTGAGGGAATTATGCTACATGACATAAGTCAGACAGAGAAAGACTTAGAACATAAAAATCTCATTTATATATGGAAATTAAAAACACACACACAAACAAGAACCTATACTCACAGATACAGAAAACTGTTTGCTGGGTGCCAGAGGTAGAGAGTAGAGGAGATAAAATGGATGAATGGATGAAGGGGGTCAAAAGATACAAACTTCCAACTATAAAATAAATATGTTATTGGATATAATGTGCAGTATGGTGACTGGAGTTAATAATAATCTATTGTATATTGAGAAGTTGATGAGAGAGTAGATTTCAAATGTTCTCATTACAAGGAAAAAAATTGTAATGATTTATGGTGATGATGTTAACTATATTTATGGTGGTGATCATTTTACAGTATATACAAATATTAAATAATTACATTGTGCATCTGAAAATAATATGTTATATATTGATTTTATCTCAATTAAAAGCACATGATTAAAATTATAAATGTCATTATGTCAGTTCAAGTACATTTCTATTGCCAAATGAGTTTGCAAAATGAAAAATAACTTGAATTTCAGAGATCTTTGTATTCTTGGAATTGTGGATAAAGTTTTATTAGAGAAATCCCTCTATGGGATTCCTATGACAACCTTTCATAAACAGGGTATCATATTCCTATATCTAGAGACAGTAATGTATCAGTGCTTTTTCTTCTCCACAGTTCGTGCCCATTCTCATATGTCTAACAAGATGTCTCTACCCCAGACCTCCTTAAACTTCCCTCCAGATCTTTCTCCTTCCAGGCCCCTAATCAGCCATTGCCCATGATCCCACATATACTAAGCTTTAGTTTAGATATAGTACTGGGTGACTGGAAATACGGGCAGGGACAGAAGCAGATTGGATACTGGGGTCTTACTACACAGCAGATAGTTACAACCAATCACCTATGACCCTGATCAACATGAGACAGGAGGATTAAAACAATCATAGTAGGAAGTTGGAAGGCTGAGAAAATCGTCTTTTCCTAGTGACTACTAGCTGACAGCACTGATATTGGTTAATTAATGAAACAGAACAAAACATGAGTGGTTATTTCAAAATGCTAATCAAAGACATAGTAGAAAAAAATTCTAAGAACTCTTAGTGTTTATTTTGTAGATTGTTGCTCTCTCTCTCTTTTTAAAAATATTTTATTCACTTATTCATGAGAGCCACAGGGAGACAGAGACACAGGCAGAGGGAGAAGCAGGCTCCCTGTGGGGAACCTGATGCAAGACTCCATCCCAGGACTCCAGGATCATGACCTGAGATGAAGGCAGATGCTCAACCACTGGGCTACCCAGATGCCTCTAGATTGTTGTTATCTTAAACTCAATTTACTTGAAATCAAACAAACAAACTTTGAGACTCAAAGGTATAGCATGTGTTGTCTATATTTCTAGCACTGGTACATTTTTCTTAGTCTCAAACTTTAATCATTTGTGACTTGCATCTCTCTAGATCCTATATTTAACTAATCCTTATAATTTTTTTCCCTTAAAAAGGCATCTGACATTTATTCATTGTGCTTTGTCTCTATCTCTGGCTTCTGCCTTCAGACCCTTATTTCATTTTTTGATTATGAATTAATGTCCTAACTGAGCTTTCCTTGTCTAAACAAGCCTGCCTACCACTGGCAGATTAGGTTTCCTGAAAATCTATTTCAATAGTTCATTTTGGCCCCAAATTATTAAAAAACATAAATAAAAAGCTGTTTGTCAAATATCCTTAAGCAAGTTTAAAAAGAAAGTTCCCAGCTGGGATCCCTGGGTGGCGCAGCGGTTTAGCGCCTGTCTTTGGCCCAGGGCGCGATCCTGGAGACCTGGGATCGAATCCCACGTCGGGCTCCCAGTGCATGGAGCCTGCTTCTCCCTCTGCCTATGTCTCTGCCTCTCTCTCTCTCTCTCTCTCTCTCTCTCTGTGTGACTATCATAAAAAAAAAAAAAGTCTCCAACTGAGCAAGTTTGTTTGCAACTTGCTTGAACGATTACTTTTTAAACTGGTTAAGGGATATTTGCAACTTATAAGTAAAAGACTCCAAAGAAAAATAAGAAAATGTCAGAGGTGGTAATTCACAAATGAAGAAATAGAAACAGACAATGCACATGAAAAAAAAAGTTAATAATAATGGAAATGTGAATTAGAATATAGCTCATTACCTTTCTTTGCTACCTAGAGAGGGGTCCATATGATATTCTGGGTTCCTATAATAAATTAAAGGGAAATTTTCACATTGTCTGGAGCCTTTGATGTCCAACAAATGAAGGAAGAGGATGTCCTCAAGTCTCTTGCAGCAGGACTCCACTTAGATGGCACCAGACTTGACTTCCAAATGGAACAGCACGTCTACAAAGGAAAAGAGATAGCATCTATATCATAACCTAAAGAGTACCTGGATGATTCTTCTGGAGGCTTGTCCCATTGAAAATGCAGCTGATATTGGTGCTGTATCCTCCAGGAATACTGGCTGGTGAGATGCACTGAAGTTTGCTATGCCAGTGGAGTCACTCCTATTGCTGGCCACTCCACTCCTAGAACCTTCACCAACCAGATCCAGGCAGCCTTTTGGGAGCTGTAACTTGTAGTTATTGATCTTGGGGCTCACTGGTAGCCTCTCACAGAGGTGTGTTGTGTTAATCTGCCTACCATTGTTCTCTGTAACACTGACTTTGTTCTGCACTATGTGGACATTGCCATCCCATGCAACAACAAGGGAACTCATTCTGCGGATCTGATATGGTAAATGCTGGCCCAGGGAGCTCTGCATGTGTGTGGCACCATCTCCCTTGAACATCCATCCAGATCACGTATAACCTCTACTCACAGATGTCCTGAGAGAGTAAAAAGGAAGAACAGGGTGTTGCTGAAAAGACTGTGACCAAGAAGGAATTTCAGGGTGACTGGGCTGCTCCAGTTCCCTAAATTTACCAACTCAACCTGACATCTCAGACTAGCCTGAACCTGTTCAGGTTCCCTTTGTGCCTATCCAGTAGTTCCCTACTGAAGATTAGAGTGCTCAGCCTATCATGGAAGATGGGTCTGCAAGTCTCACTGCTCAGGCCACTGAGTAGGTAGGAATAGCCACTGAGATTTTAAGCTCTTCTTCCTGACTTTTAGCCAGAAAATGGAAATAAGGTTAATGGAAAATAGTTTCTTAAAAAAGAAAATTCAACTCAATACTAACTAGTTTTCATGTTGGTCAAGATCACAAAGAATAATAATATCCATTAATAGTTAAGGAGTAGAAAAATAGATCCCTCATGAACACTGCTGAATTGAATGTAAATTAATGCAAATTTTCTAAGGTTTCCATAATATGTTCTTAAAATTGAAAAATATATATGATCTTTTATCTAGGATTTACACGTTTAGCAATTTATCCTAAGAAATGATTATGCACTTGCCCAAGGTTTATCTATAAAAATACTTGCCTCAAAAACATTTATGCCTGAAAAATGAAATATGAGAGAAAAATAAACAAATGGGATAGTTAAAAAAGTTGTGTAATTGCCATATGGTAAAATACTTTATGCAAATCATCAAAATGATGTAATAGAGTACATTGTAGGGAAATATATTCAAGGTAGAGTGTTAGGTAACAAAAACAAATCAATAAACAATATGTACAGTATGAAATCACTTTTAAATAAAATAAATACACATAAAAAAAGAAATCTCAAAATACATAGCCCAAGATGCTAATAGGGTTTTCTGTAGTGATTTTTCCTTTTTTTTTTTTTTAAGATTTTTTTATTTATTTGAGAGAGAGAGAAAGAAAGAGAGTAGGAGAGCACCAGCAGGAGGGACAGAGGAAGAGGGAGAGAGAATCTCAAGCCGACTCCAGGCTGAGCATGGAGCCTGTTTTGGGGGCTCCATATCACAACCCTGAGATCATAACCTGAGCTGGACGTTCAACTGATTGCCTCACCCAGGCAACCTGGTCTTTCTTTTTAAATTAAAAAAATATATCTTCCAGAATATGGGTCATTTTATATAAAACGAATGAGTTTTTAATTGTAAAAATAAATGACTACTACTTGCAAGCTAAAGAGAACACTTGAGGACCACAGTCCCTATAGATCCCATTCTCCTGTCATTTCTCCTTACTTCCCTTCCCTCCCCCATAACCAACACAGGTCACTGAATTAACACAACCCATTTAGTCTGGAGGCTCTCACAGGCCAGACAGATATCCTGGCTTTGTAATAATTCTTCAGTATTTGTGTGTGTGGCCTTCTTCAACATTCAGCTTAAAGAATGTCAACTAGATAAGCCAAATGCCAAATCTATCTAGAAAATTAATAGGGTGATAGATTTTGAAGTTAGATTTCCTTCATATTCGATTGAAGCAGTTTTATTTAAAGATACTATGTTACTGTTCAAATGAAGCCTTTTAATAAATATCTTCTCCAGCCAGTTTATATTTAATTAAACTTAAGAAACAGATAAAAATCTGTATTTCTTCTTCCAAAAAGATAAAAGAATAATCAGTAGCTTCCACTTCTTGTTTCAAGTTGTGGTTATCACTAAATTATATTACCTTGGTTAAAATACATATTTTAAAAATCTCAAACATGCACATAAGTAACAAACCTATTAACATATACCCATAAACACAAACATCACAATATATAAGCATCATATAAGACAAGGATGGCTTTTCTGAGTGGTTTAATCATGGATGGCAGCAGGTGTTATAAGAAAAAAAGTTCCCAGAGTATGATCAATCTTCATTTTTAGCACAGGACAACCTTTCATTTCATGGTGTAAATTTCACAATATTAAAAGACAACAATCTAGTTTACCTGATTAAAATAAAAGGGAAAGGACAATGTTTATGGGAAGCAACAACGTATGACAAAGGAGCCTGGGGCCATGCACTGACCAGTTGGTGGGGACCCACTTACAAAGTCCTACCCACAAGGCACAAGGATAAGTTATCAAATATTTAACTATGTAGATATATCAAGAATTTACATGGAACTTTTAAAATGTGCAATTCCTTGCCTGTGTTTAAGATACCCTAATGATAACCAATTTGGAGTAGTAATGGTCCTTCCAAATGAGGTGTAGGATTGTTTAAATTCAACGAAACAGCAGTCTTCTGTGTCTTGACTTCAGGTGACCGCTGAATGACAAAATGTTTCCCTCTTTTGGTGCAGTTTCTCAGCCTCCTGTTGCTTCTGCTGTTCAGAACATTTTAACATGAGGGTCAGTTGTTTGCTGCCAACCACGGCTTCTGATACACCCAATGTCCCATTTTTTGCTTCAAGTTTCAAATGATCTTCAAGGATTTTATTCATCAGCTTCTGCTTTAAGCAGAATCTTTGAAGCTTCTGATTTCTGCTGCTTTGACATCATAAAACTGGGGCTTGAAGACTGTCTGCTGGTTCTCCCTGAGTAGTTCTTGCTGCTTTTTCCTCCTGGTGGAGAAGCCTGTGCTGTTTCCTGACCTCTTCAACCCAGTCTTTTTCATCAACTGAATTCTTAGAACTTTCTGTTTCACTCAGTTTTTCTTTTAGTTCTTCCTTCTCTCTCTTTTTTTTTTTTCATAAAGCATTTGTTGCTCTAGAGTCTTCTTCCTTCTTCACTAACTTTTTAAACAACTGGAGTCAAAAGCTTAAATTCTTTACTTTCTTTGTCTACTTTGAAGTCAGTGTTCTCAAACAACTCTAAACCAATCATTGGTGAGAATATTAGAAAGACTCTTGATTTTCTTTTTTCCATGTAGATTTTTGCTTCTCTTCCTGTTCCTCAATTAATTTAAGTGCCAGATCTTTGTTAACTTCTGGCAACCCTTTAATTGGACTCTGTGCACATGATCTATCTTCTATCAGATCTTATTTTTCCTATATTCTTCATAACAAATAGCTTTACTATCAGTTTCACCTGTGATGGAGTCTTACATCCATGAAAAATCCATGCATATATGCCTGGTGAAAATGAGATGTATGAGTCCTAGATTTTCAAGGCCTGTCTTGGTGACAAATTTGCAATCCTCATAAACTGTGCTTTCTGGATTCTCTTGTAATTCTTCTGTCAAATTACCTAAGAAGGAATACCACCTTAAAGCAGAACTTAAAACTAAATTACTAGCTTATTTTAAAAGGATATAACTCAGGAATGACCAGATGAAAGAAATGCACAAGGCACAGGAGGGGAAAAGGGTTCAGAGCTTCCATGCCCTCTCCTAGCACACCACTTCCTGAATATCCACATGTTCACCAACCCAGAAGCTCCAAGGATAACGTATTTTTGTGATCCAAAACATGAAACATGGATGTCATATATAAAAGTAAACTTATGGGGACAGGGAAGCAACTTATCTTAAATTGGAATTGGATAGTCTGGGACATATGATTGGTTTAGAAGCATCTTCAGAAAGTGGTGAAAAAATTGCTTTATGTTCATTACCACTGCCAGGCTTTCAAAGATAATGAGAAAAATTAGGGTAAGCAATTCTTAAGAATTTGAGCATTTCATGACCAAAAAATCAATAATAATGTATCTTTTTAAAGAAACAAATATATCTACATTTTCAAAATGAAATCATAGGACTGAAAAAGTGATGTGACTTTTTAAAATGCATACCATATGCTAGGTACCTTCTTCTATATCAGCTTCTTAAAGTACATATCCACTCCATAGTATATATATAGAAAAGAGTTTAGTCTAGCTAGTTTAGTAGAATTACTAAGGGGAATTAAATATCTCCTAGAATCCCTGGGAGAGCTGGAAGAGAACCAGACTCAGATGCTGCACTGACAGGAATGATACAGAAAGGAAAAATGCCCAAATAGGACTTATAAATGAAAATTATTCTGAGGATTTCAAAAAGCATAAAGGAAAGTATTAATAATAGCATCATTAGAAACTAAAAGTACTTTAGAAAAAATATTGAATAGCTTTTCTCAACTTTCACATGATTGAACTTCATCTAATTTCATGGCCGTTTTAGGTACCTAAAAGCAATATGTGTCCTTCATACCTGCTGACATTAATTCTAGTTCTAATGATGATTAAGTAAGTGTTACAAATTGCAAGACAGTCAGCAAAGTGATCAGTGGTGGATTGTATTATTTGCTTGCAATTATTTTTCTCCTCCCTACCCTTGTCGTGCTTCCCCGTCAGCAGGGAATATATCCTCTTGCCCCACTGACATTGGTTTAGCCATATGACTTGCTTTGATCAATGGAGTGAGTGTGAGCAGATGTGGCATACACTTGTTTGAGCAGAAGTTTTAAGTACCTTGCCTCAGTTGACTTTGTTCCTGAACAGCATCCTCTGCCATGAGAACATCATGTCACAGTTGGTGCGTCCTCCTTCAAAAGGAATCCAGCAGTGAGAGGACTCACGGACCTGGGCTGAACTCAGTGGAGCCCAGTAGAGAACAGCCTTCAAGCTATACCCACAACAATAGAAAATCTGTATTGTGGAAAGTGGCTGCAATTTTGTTGCCACCATTTGCAAAAGTTGGCTAATAAACTTCTCAAGTGGAGTCAGATTTAGAGGTTACTAAATTTAAAAGGAAAATCCCTAAGATTAAATTAAGGCTGGATTAATTTTGCTTCCAGATGCCATCCCTAGTAATTTGTTTCTCCAGGCAGAAATATCTTTTAGCAAAAGAAATATATTCCACAGGGGCCTCAGTCTCTTAAGAGAATGTGTAGTGGGTATTTTACTTTTTATATAATATATGAACATCTTTTGAGAATTTCCTAAATTGTATGTTATAATTTTTTCAATCATAATCAGTTTCAGATACAAATAAAAATAAAATTGAATGTAGAATTCAGAAGTATTGATAATTATTATGAACTTGCTTTAAAACAATGTCTGTGAATATAACATTATTATTGTTGGGTATATTCAAATATAAGGCAAATGATTTTTTTCTCCTAAAATATTAATCCTCAGATAACAAGATATAGTTACTTTATATACAGGTCTTAGAAAGTCTTACTTATTGCTGGTTTTCTCTCAGTTTACTAAATTTGACTAATCAAGTTCTGTTTAGGAAAAAAAATACATTAGTCTGAAACAACAGATATCAGTAGTAGTATTAAGTGATTGATTAATTGATGAAAAAGCAAGAAAAATTTTTGATACAGATTTCTTCATTAATCTAGTAAACATAGCTTCATAATTGCAAGTGTTTGGTTGTAAATAAGCCTTTTAAAATTTACCTAAAAAGCAAAGCAGAAAGTTGTTTGTTCTGGGGAGATCATGAATGCATATACATAGAACAATATATAAAAAAAATGTACTCATGTTTTGTTGTTGTACACTTTTAGGATAAATTTTCCAGTGAGAGAATCATATGCAGATCTAAAATGTGTTTTGTCTAAAAATAAAAATGGACCAATAAAATGATGTGCTTTCAACAAATTCAGTATGCAACTCTAATGATGATGAGACTATTTTAGAAGATACATATAGAAAGCTTGACTAAAATAATTTCAAGAAATGTGAAAAAGCACATTTCTATATTAATAACGTAATTATATAACTTGTGATTTTGAATATATTTCATAACTTATTTATAAATTAAATACTAAAAGTTGATATTTAACAGTTTTATATACATAATTAAATGTTAATTTTTTAGAGTTAATTTTAAAAAACTCTTTTTGAATCTTCTCCTTGCAAATTGAATATAGGGGTTAACTCATAGTAGGAATGTATGGTACCTGATTTCATTCTGACCCATTTCCCCTTAATATTGACTAATTACTATTAATTAATGTCTCATTAGGATCAATTCACTCATTTACTAATCAATTAACAAGTCTAGAATGCAATTTGCAAAAAAAAAGATGTCCATCTCTCCTAACACCAGAAGCCTACAGATTCAATGGAAAGTCAGAGGTCTTATTTAATGATTCTAACATATGTGATTATTTCTTTTTTCTTTTGATTACTGAAGAAGTAGTCAGAATTCAAGAGCCAAAGGGTAAGCTGTCACTTCAGGCTCAGATCAAGCCTTTGCTAATTAGAACATTGCTGAGCCCAATTAGACAGGTAATGATTTGACTACTGTCATTGGTAAAAAGGGACAAACTAAAT
The DNA here is from genome assembly GCF_905146905.1 of Nyctereutes procyonoides. Taxonomy (NCBI): domain Eukaryota; kingdom Metazoa; phylum Chordata; class Mammalia; order Carnivora; family Canidae; genus Nyctereutes; species Nyctereutes procyonoides. The sequence goes on from NW_026575130.1 coordinate 4,499,446, forward strand.
TGGTTTCCTGCAACCACATTTTAAGACGAATTTTTATCAAATCCGTAAAGGCACATTATTTGAAAAATGGGAACAAGAAAAGGAAGACTACATAATTCCTTTTTGGGATCTTTTTTCCATGGTTCTAAAGTTCCAAAATTAGAGGTGGACTTTTAGTAATAGTTGAGGACACACAAATAGAAAGTACTTTCCTATTGATTTGTGAGTGGATTGATATGAGCCCATGTGGGTTAATCCTTCCAAAATAATAGTTAATGGAACTGTCAAAGTTATATCAGAAACTTACATACCCAAGAATATGGGTATGTTCTTTCCAGAAAAACATGGCTGAAATAAGATAATCCAATGGTTTTCTTGGAACCTACCTGCAAAAATTTAACTTTGAGCCCTTCAGGTTAGCTTGGTCCCATATTTTAATTTAAGGGGTTAATCTTTTTAAAGAAGTACTTGTGGTTTTGGACAACGTGATCTAAAAATATTCTAAAAATTATATTTTATAAATTTGATTGGCTCCTACTCTCACCTCTTCCTGTGCTACCAATTCCCGTTCCAGACAAATCATCCCCAGCTAATAATCCCTTGTTTTTCATATCTGTGGGAGATGTATCATACATGCCTGATGACTATGCTCTAGAGCTTTGCCTTTTGAAGTGTAGTCTGTGGCCAAGTTCACAGAAGAGCGGCCTAGAAATGCAGTCACAGGCTGCACTCAGACCTGCATTTTAAAGATGATTGGTTTGCACTTTTAAAGTTTGAGAAATGTTCCTTTTGGTATTTCTTTGTTGTTACTCTTAAGAACAATAGTTCGCTTTTCAAGTTGCATATTAGAATCACCTGGGAAACTTTCAAAATCCCCAGCCCTTTGGTCAGGTCTTATACTTGACTATATCAGAATCCCAAGGTGGTTTAAGCATGGGTATATTTTAAAGATCCCCAGATGATCCAAATGTGTGGTCAAGGTTGAAATTCTTTAGTGTGAATCAGAATCACATGGTAGGATTCTCAAAACGTATTTTGACCTCCAAATGCACAGCATTTCTGATTCAGTAGTATACTATAGGTGGGATCTAAGATGTATCTTGAACAAGTTCCTAATCACTGGTGCTTGCTTACTTAGTGGCCATGCTATGAGAAATACAAATGTAGAGGATGTGACTCAAAGGTAGAAATTTCAAAAAAGGAAAAAGTTTCCAGCCTATCTCCTGCTATCATTTTATAAATAAATTGATGAACTCCATATCTATGACCCATCTGACACCCTGAACTTCTTTCTTCTGAAACCCATATTACTACCATCCTCCAGAAATCCAATCACAGAACCACAACATGGACTTTCACTTTTAAAAGGTCAAACTTCACACTGGGTAGTTATATTTGAATACAACACAACCACACTTGGCAATGTGCTTCTTTTTCTGGATTTTTCATATAACTAAATGATATCATTTATCTCAGCTATCTAAATCTATCAGGCATCAGAGTCATTTTTTATTATTTTTTCTCTTTTACCTTATGTCCAATATGGCAACAAGTTCTACTGATCATTTTCCTGTAATATCTTTAATTATATCTCCTCCTTATTCCTTTAACCATGAGCAATCAGCTTAGTCTCTCTTTGCAGATGATTGTAATCTCTCCCTAGCCTCATCCAGTCAAGCATTGACTGAATTCCTTATAAACTGCTCTACACATACAAATCTTGTTCTCATAATCAAGAAGTGCCAATAGTTCTCCATTACACAGTCCAAAATAAATATGGCATTCAGAAGAATACTCCTACAATATCTTCTCCTTCAATCTACCTTTCCAGTCTGTCTCCCACAGCATTGCTTCATAAGCCTGCTGAATTTCCAAACCCATTGAATCTCTAATGATTCCACAAACATGCTATTTATTTTCATTCATATATATGCATACACAGATATATATAACTAGAGTAAATAATATAGAATATATTATATTATATACTATACTATATTGCATCTATATGCAACTAGAATATAGAATCTATATTCTATGTAGTTCTATATATTTTTGTAATATATAAGTAGAAACCTTCTGCTCACTGTTTCTTTAAAATCCAACTCAGTCTTCAAGATTCAGATCTCTTATTGCCTCAAATACAGTCTTGTTCAGCTCTTAAATGGAATTAATAACGCATCCCATTTTACCATTTTACATTTTTCTACTGTTAGTTTTACATCAATATGTCTTCTTCACTCATAATAGTATCCCTTACAGCATTTGTCAGTATCTGACTCTCAACAAAAATTGAATTTGTTATTATATAAGTGACAGAATTGTCAAATAGTAATTCCCTGTCCTTCAAGAGTGTTACTATACCCCACTTCAAGTATATACAAAAAAGGCAGAATCAGGCAAAATTCACACTCCAATGTAGGTGGGTAATTCTTTTCTATTAGGAGTTTATGTAGATTAGAAATCCTGAATAATATACTACCAATATCAGTTACTATAATATTGCTATAAAAGGCACCAATTGGGATTCTGAAGCCATATTTTGACCCATTTCTATTATGAGAAAAAAATTGAATAGGAAAAAAGAGAAAACTTCTCATCAGGTAAAAGCTATATTCCTGTGATTCCTGAAAATAATTTTTAAAAGTGATCATCTTTTTTTTTTTTTTTTGTCAGTTTCAAACATAGCTCTTTCATATACATTCTCCATGTCAGGTAATTAGTGACAAGATTAAGATGTAGCTAGTAGTCTGCTTCTTGACACACCACAATAGTTTACAGCCAATATCTGCTTTCCATTTCAATTATGTGTTTAATTTAGAGCATGCTGAGAGAATGACAAATGACAGGATAGGTTTGATACATTACTGAAGTTCAGAACTGAAGGATTCAACTACAGTAAGTAAAACCAATTTGATAGAAATATATTAAACTAGCAAAAATTTACAAATTGCTAATAACAATTTAGTAATTTAATTAAGTAAATGTTTACTAATTACTAAATAGCAATTTAATAGACAAACATATTTCAAGAAAAATAAGTGAATCTACTTTTTAAAAGGGTCATTTGTTGTATACCACAATTAAAGGTCAGCATGAGTCACAGTAAGAAACATTTTAACTAGTTCAGGAGCTACTTAGCTAATATTGTGATATAATCACATAAATTAATTTAGAAACAACCAAATTATGCAGAATTTAGGTTATAAGAATATTGTGTGTGTGTTTATCCTCATCAAGTTTATTATATCCTTCCTTGCCTTAATAAAGATAATATAGTAATTGTAATTAAGCCTTTACTTGATGACTCAGGGCAATTATTTTACATCAGTGTGGAACCATTTCTTCTCTTCCTTCCCATCTTTGACTTAATCCTATGTGTAAAGCATATCTTCCTTTTTTTTTTTTTAAGATTTATTTATTTATTTATTCATGAGAGACACAGAAAGAGAGAGAGGCAGAGACACAAGCAGAGGGAGAAGCAGGCTCCATTCCATGCAGGGAGCCCAACGTGGGACTTGATCCTGGATACCAGGATCACGATGTGAGCCAAAGGTAGGTGCCCAAACGCTGAGTCACCCAGACATCCCTATATCTTGCTTTTTTAATAAAAATTCTGCCAGATGTCTATGTTGTTGTAATTGCTACTATGCCATTTTCTCTTAAGACCTTCTGACTTTGTTTCTTTGTTATCCCATCCATGGTTTTTTTTTCCACTCTCCAGTTGTAAATCTGAATGGATTTTGAGATTTATTAGATTTCAAAAAAACCAAGCCATAGAACTATCAGAAAAATATTATCAAATACAGAGATTTGGGTTTTCTTTCTTTCTTCTTTCTTTTCTTTTCTTTCTTTCTTTCTTTCTTTCTTTCTTTCTTTCTTTCTTTCTTTCTCTTTCTTTCTTTCTTTCTTTCTCTCTTTCTCTTTCCTTCTTTCTTTCTTTCTTTCTTTCTTTCTTTCTTTCTTTCTTTCTTTCTTCTTTCTTTCTTTCTTTCTTCTTCTTTTTTTCATTTTCACTTGAGAAATTAGTAGGAGGAGAGAAACAAATGAAAGAATTGGATCTACCCCAAAGCTAGTCAGTCATTCTGGAGTTAGAATCACAAAGGGACTCTGATTTGGCCTAAAAAAGCCATCATGGGCTATTAAAGTATCTTGGATATAAGGAAACAAATGTGACCTTGTGGGTGACTGGGACCTGAGAGTTGCCTATATTGGGAAGAAAACAGACTTTAGAGCCTAAGACAAGCCCTGACTTTAGGGGTGAAAGTTTAAAGGAGCCACTCTGAGACGATGAGATGAATATTGCACTCCAGATGGAAATGAGACTAACAAGACAGCCAGTCCATGCAGATCTTTTAGAGGTTATAAAGCTTTTCTTGAACATCAGCATCCAGTCTTAAGTTTCCTGTCCATCCTCATACCATTATTCTAGATTAAAATTCCCTCTGGTTATTCACTGAATCTGTAACCTGTTATTCTCGATGAAGTTATGAGAAATTATGAGAGAAGTTAGTAAAGAGAAGTGAGACTTTCCTTATATGACAATCACAACACGATAATAGGAGGATCATGGCATTGGTGTTTTGGGAGGTAATTACAAGAGTGAGTAGTGGCCCCAGGCAGTGTTGAGAGTGGCAAGTAACAGAAGGTTGTGTGGAGAAGCAATTACTACTTGGTTTGACTCAAGAAATATGTGAAATATACCTTTCTTTTTTTTTGCCAACTATAACATAGAAAGATGACCCTTAATAGAAGAGGTCACAAATTATAATTTCAACTATAATAAATAGACTTTATGACTACTATTATTTTGTTTACTTAAAGCTTTACTGATTTGCTCAAGATTACTTCTGAAGTCTGAGGCTGTTGTAAAGCTCCTTATTTTATTTTATTTTTTTAGTGATCAATTTAAGCACCAATACAATCCTATAGCTTTGTCAAAGCTAAACAAAAAAACAAAAATCTAGGGTACTCTAGAAAGAAGGTGCCTGCTGCTTGAGATTTACAAAGTTAATAACCACACACACACACAGATCACACACACACACACAAGGACTTCATAAAGAATATGCAGTTTGCTATAAGTCACTTCCCTATTTTTATAATACATTTAGAAATTTTGCTGGTCTAAATTAGACCAGCTGGTCTAAATTAAAAGTCATATATTATGCTCTTCCCAAGCATATTGTTGTAATAAATATTTATTTAATAAGATTAAAATATTTTATTTATTTATTCACGAGAGACACACAGAGAGAGACAGAGACATAGGCAGAGGGAGAAGCAGGCTCCATGCAGGAAGTCTGATGTGGGACTTGATCCCAGGACTCCGGGATCATGCCCTGAGCCAAAGGCAGATGCTCAACCACTAAGCCACCCAGGCGTTCCAATGTAATAAATTTAAATGTCTAAGGTGGGTTACAGTATAGTAGAGGTACATTTTAACATCATATTATTTCTCTCTGGGAGCTTTTACAATCTATTAGGAAAGTACAGTTTAGGTACTATTAATCATTAACTAGAATAAATTGAAGGACCATACTGAAATTGCCACACAAAGATTATTCTCTACTAGGAATTAGAAACAAAGTCAGGCTTTGAAATTCTTGGTATCTTTGAGGATGTTTCCCTTTCAAACCCAACTTCAAAATAGAGCTTTGCAGTTTTTGTGTCTATAGTTTTACTGTCTAATATAGTGTCCACTAATCATATGTGGCTATTCAAATATAAATTAAAATTAATTATAATTTAAAAAATTAAAATGTTCCTTAGTCATACTAACCAAGTATTTCAAATGCTCAACAGGTGCATTTGGGTAGTGGCTATCATACTGGACAGTGCAGATTTAGAACATTTCCAACATCTCAGGATATTCTGTTGAATAGTGCTGGTGTATAATATGATATTCTTTTTTTTCCATTCTTCCTTTTCTTCTAGATTGCCCACATACACATTAAAATGTAGCCATTATTATAGCATTTGTGAATGGCATATCCCAATATTCTGGCTAGCTAAGATGGAAAACAATTTAGTAATACAAACACATTTTCCCCCCATTTTGTTTCTTGTACTTAAGGTTAATAAAATTTAAATGCCTTCAGAGTTCATTCAGTCCTCATGTACAGCTAGGTTATGGCCATGCCCCTGAGAAAAGGAAATTGTCTATTCTTTGCATATGCTGGTATATCTTTCGTGGATTCACAGAATCCTAGGGAATGATAATATACTATTTGGGAAATACACAGTTATAACAAAAGTATATTCACATCCCTTTCTAGGGAACAGGAGAACTTAGAAGTCTATACTCATGGAAGCATCAAATATTACATGAATTAGAGATCCTTGTATTAATTTCAGGCCTCTCCTGTGAATTCCCAATGGATATCAAATTTAAATAGCTTGCATCCTCTTCCCATGTTACCATTAGGAAAATGTAAGGTCTTTGTTGGTATTATTTCCTTTTTCTTCCCCAGGTAATTGCATTTTGAAAATGTAATCAAGATTGGAAATTACCTTCAATTATAGATGTGATTTAGTTAAGTAGGAATACATAGTGCAACTAAGTAAGAAATACCCTATTTGAAGATGAAAAATCTATTACTGGTTTGAGGCATTATCATTAATGTAACAGACGGTGGATATACAATTTCTAGTCTGAGCTCCACCCTAGTATAGCCACAGGGCTGTTGAGATTTTTTTTAGGATCCTAAAGTAAATAAAACATGACCAAGATTTTGCAAGATTCTAGGAAGCTGTTGAAAAGAGAAATGCACCACAGGTTTTGCTGTGGATTAGTTGTGCCTAGACTACTCAGCAATTAGGATTTCTGACAAGATTGGAAGACAATGCCATCTGATAGTCATTAATTTGGATTATCAATATGTCTTGGAGGCAGTGGACAAGTTATTGAACTATCTAATGATCACGTGTCCCTGATACAGTCCTTGGCCCCCATATGTGTTTCTTCTTTAGTCATCTTATGTTACCTTAACTATTTTCAGAGGGTGGTTGACCCAAATACCAAAATTTCAATGTCATATAAAGAACATAGGATTGTCATTGAATAAAAATGTCATGTTGCACTCACCTTGAATACCACATGCAGTTAAGATTTGATGTATGGTTAATACCGTTTGTATGAATGAGTTCCTTGTTTGTCGTCAAGAACATACAAGGAAACCATCCATACAAGCCACAGTTGCTGCTCTTGCTGATAGATTTTTGAAGAGAAAAAAAAAAGATAGTTTAGGGAAGCTACCTCAGGCAAAACTGTGGGAGAAACCCTGCAAATTACCTCTCTCTTAGAAGACTGCCTAATGTACTCACATCACTTCATGGCAATGCTGAAATGTTACCGAGTAGAACTTTACTTGGCAAAGAAACTTTTTTTTTGTTTTTTTTTTTGAAACTTTTTTTGTTATAGAAAATCTTCTGAGAAGATAAAATGATCAGCATGATAAACTTGTAGAAATTATTTTAACTAAATTGTTCTTGTACAAAGACCTTGAACATATCATATCATCTAAACCATGGAGCACTGAGATTATGAACTTAAAGGTGGAAAATTAGTTGGAAAACTAGTTTGCAGTAGGAGCATATTATTTATTCTGTAGTCCAGAATAGGGAGGCTCAGTGGCATGACAGAAGGAGTGACCAAAGTTGCTGTAGGATTGCTCCATATATATCATATCTGTGATTTGGCAGGCCCAAAGACCTGGTAAGCTAGCTGGGGGAATCAAAGAATATTGATGAACAAATTGTCTTGATCCTCTATGGCAACTTCACCACATGCTAGTATTAGTAAACACTTGAATGACTTAAGCCTAACAATAAAAACAAGAAAGACTTATTTATTGGGAAAAAAGCAGGCTCATCCCTATATACCATATATCGTATACATAAGGCCATCCTGTGTACCATATATTTAAACATGTAAAAGTTACACATTAGAAAAAAAACATTAATTCAAATATTCCCCTCTAGATAACTTTATCTTCTCAATTAAAAATTAAAAATATATAAAATTATTGTCTTGTTACTGAAATTTGGCACAAAAAAACAAGTAAATCTATTATTGCTCACTTTTTGATGTCCAATTAATGAAATAGCAATGTTTGAGTAATAAATGAAATGGTAATAATTTATAAATTTTTTTATATTTATCCCATAAAATTTATTTCTTTTCTTACACATAGCAAAATCACTATTTTGTAATAATCAAGATATTCATGTAACACTTTTGCCCCTCTGGTAGGCAGAATTCCAAGATGGCCACCCAAAATTGCTAGCCCCACTACCAGTTATTGCATTCGAACAAACACTAATCTAGGTTTTTCTGGGAAGGGATTTATGCAAATGTAATTAAGATCCCAAATCAACTTACCTTAAAATAGAAGGATTATTTGTGGTGGGCCTGACCTATTCACATAACCCCTTTAATAGCTGAGAGCTGGTCAAGGAGGAAGTCAGAAAGGCTCAAAACATGAAAAGAATTTATTGCATCATTGCCAATTTCTAGATGGATGAAGCCACATGATGAGGACTGCAGGCTGCCTCTGGAGCTGAGAGCAAGTTTAGTTTTTACTCCTATTCATTCATTATACAAAAGGTTTTTGCTGAGGGACGCCTGGGTGGCTCAGCAGTAGAGCATCTACCTTGGGCCCAGGGTGTGATCCCGGGATCCACGGTCAAGTCCCACATCGGGCTCCCTGCATGGAGCCTACTTCTCCCTCTGCCTGTGTCTTTGCCTCTCTCTCTCTCTCTCTCTCTCTCTCTCTCTCTCCCTGTCTCTCATGAATAAATAAATAAAAAGTCTTTAAAAAAGAAAAAGGTTTTTGCTGAAATTCAGGTAGCAAATTTTGTATTTCCTAATATTAGTTATCCTCGAAACTAATCAGAGGATATACTTTTGTATTTGTAATAAATCTGTTCAAAATTAACTAAACCTCTTCATTTATAAGATTTTCAAACAGCTTAGAAAATTCAATTGCCAAGTCTTTTACATTTTCAAAATCTGTGACATTTTCAGCAGCAAAAATCATATAATATGAAGTATACCCTAATATTTATTTATTTACTTATTTACCATAATATTTAATATCCACTTGCTATCTCTGTACTTTTGCTTGAAAAACATTTGCTTCCTCAGCTCTTTGTTTAAATTCACCTTCATTTTGAAGGGGAAGATTAGGTTTTTTGTTTTGTTTTTAATTGAAAGTAACTTCATAGAGTATACCATTGATAGCCAGTGGTTATCACAGACAAAAAAAAAGAAAGAGAAAAATAAACAGAAAGAAATTTGGAAATCGTCATTTTTGTAAAATAAATCTGTTTGTCTCATCTTTAAGTCCTTTGCCATGAACTAGCCAGCAAACTTCTATAAATACTGAAGTTTTTCCTGATCATCTACATCCTACTCTAAATATTCCACTATCTTACCCTTTAAGGAAATGATCCTTTTTACTGGGAACATGTAAACTGTAATGTGTCTCAAAATGATGAAAGCAAATGCACAAAAAATAAAATCCCTTGGTTATATTAATAGGTTTTTCAATAAATTGTGCTTGGCTTACTATATAGCCCCATGAAGAAAGATAAAGTGTGAACATATATAAAAATTAATTCCAAATAGGTATAAATCTGAAAAGAAGACCATAAATATTTTAGGTGATAACATGAGAGAGTATCTTCACCATCATAAGAGTAGGCAAAAATTTATTAAACAGATATACACAAAAAAACCTAACTATAATAGAAAAGATTGATACATTGGACTTGACTAATATTAAGAACTTCTGTTTACTTAAAGATGCCAGTAAAAAAGTGAAAAATTCAAGCCACAGAGTGGCAGAAGGTATTTGTAGTATATTTATCTGAAAAATATGAGGACCGACAAAGGCCTTATATCAAGAATATATAAGAAATGGTTAAAAAATAAGAAAAAATAGAGCATCGAAATGGCAAAAGACCTGAAAGATGTTTTGGAAAAAATGGTTTCCAAATGGCCAATACATATATAAAGAAATGATCAATCTCATTGTAAATCAAAGAAATGAAAGTTAAAATCATAGTTATATATTACTATATACCCATCAAAATGGCTAAAATGAAAGAAAATAATAATGATTTTTAGTAAGAATATGAAGCAACTGTAACACTCATGATCTGCTGGCAGGAGTGTAAGCTGGAATAAACATACCCTATTACCCAGTAATCCCACCTCTAGATATACATTTTCCAGAAATGTGCATATATTCACCAAAAGACACTTAGAAAAGTGTTTAGAACAGCATTATTTCTAAAAAAAATACCAAATAGAAATTTCATAAATTCCCATTAACATTACAATAAATGAATAAATTACAATAAATTAAAGCAAATGACATATTGACCTAATGGAGTAATACACAGTCACTAAAATGGGCAAAGTCTTTAGAATGACTTGGAAGAAATCTTACAAACATAACGTTGAGCAAAAGAAATTAGACACAAATAAATATGGGCTTCATGATTCCATGTATATAAAGTTCAAAAGTAGGCAAAACTAAGCTATGGTAATTAAAGTCAGAGAAGTGTTTACTTTTAGGGGAGGGGAAAGATGAATAAGAAGGCATTCAGAGAGGTTTCTGAGCTGTTGGTGATATTCCATCAGCAATCTGGGTATGTTCACTTTGTAAAAATTCACCAAGCTGTATAATGATTTGTGTACTTTACATATAATTCAACAAAGAGTTACTTTAAAAAAAAGGGGGGAGAAGAAAAATACCACCACTGTTATCTTCTATTATTCCCTCAATACTAAACATGGCAGAAAAGTATATGAACCAGTTAAGGACTCCACGCTCAGTGGGGTATGAAATATCAAGACAGCTTACTTTCTTTCTTATATCCAAATATATATACACATAAAACATAATAAAAATGTCCTCTTTTACCTCTATGGATTGCTTTGCATACTTCCTGGGAAGTGCACACTCCACTGTGGAGACCATTAGTATATCGAAGGGATTTGTGGAACTGAGCATGTGTCTACCACACTGGTCACATATCAGGAGGTTGTAGGGGGATGTCTTCTCACCAAATTCATTCCTCAATTCTTGTTATCCAAAGTGCTCCTCTGTGATCTCTCTGTCTCAGAGGGGTTATATCAGAAGCAGAAGTCTATATTTATTTATATTTAATCATTTATCATATTTATTGAACAGAGTTTTATAACCAAAGGAACTGGAATATTCTTATAGGTTGTGTTCTTATCTACTATTTCTTATTTTAAATAGAGAACTTGTGAAATTGAATCTTTTTCCTCTACCTTAACCTTTCAGAATCAGTAATGACCTATTTTAAAGACTGGGAACTCAGGGTAATATTGGAAGTTCGTAGTTCAGCTTTCATTATGGATTTTTAAGTCCTTATGCCTGGCCTGGGAACCAAACTTCCGTTTTCAACTTTGTTTATAAAAATTAATGTTTTCCAAGTTTCTAACTGACTTACAAATTAAACTTTTAGAACAAAGTCAATTTGTAAATTAGGGATTTCTTATGTAACTGCATTGTGGAAAGTGTAAAAAACAAAAGCATGTATTTGCTATTTAAACATATTTAAAACGTGTTTAACATTTTTAAATGTAATATATTTTTAAAATATCACAGGAATGGCATAGGAAGGAATCATCTTCTGAGGTAAGGCAAATAATTATCTTTAATCTAGGATGGAGATGACTAACAAAGTCAGGAATAGAATAGTAAATTAAAATTGAGAATTTTTCCCAATCCAAGAATAATATAAGGTCAACATAGGATTATGTATAAATAAATCTCCATTATTACACTTGGAGAGTAGTTTTAGATTCAATGAAATATCACAATGAATGAAAAACATCCTTTTAAAAATAGAATCTAGAAATCAAGCCAGGCAAATAACATCGTTCCTTCTGATTATTTTATTTTGCATAACTTAGCAGGATTTCTTGACATTTAAAATTTCAACAATTTCATTGAAAATAATTAAATGCAGCTGTTGAGAGCAAATATTTTGACATCAGACCTTTATTCAAATCTCAATTCTACTACTTTCCAGTGGTTGACTTTTGACAAATTCTTTGACCTTGCTGGGTGTCAGTCTCCTCATATCTGAAATGGATGTAAGGACATATCTCTCTTATGGACATTGTGAGGATTAAATGAGATAACCCATTTAAAGCATTTGGCACAGTACATGAAATATCCTAAGTGTTTAATAGATTGTATTCTCTGCAAATATTTATATTTAGTGTAGGGTTTAATGTTGTCTTTTGCTTTCATTTGTAGAAAGGAAACATAAAAGGTTAACCTTGGATCATGTTTTCTCTTTGCTGATATTTAAATTATCATATTCAGCTGCAGGGAAATAAGAATCCTTCCTACAAGCACAATGAAAATCATGATTTCATTCAAAAAAGGAGAAGTGGATGTTTTATTCCACTAAACAGAAATTGCTATAAAACCAAGGATAATCTTCAATTGGGTCTTCCATGTAGATGACATAGCTGATAAAAATGCACCATGGAGAAAATGGCTTTACCGTATTTCACCTAGTTATGAGGTGATAGCTCGTATGGAACCATTGATGTTGTGTCTTTGCTTTTGTTGCTTTCTGAGAAAGATGTAAAACCTACATCTTAAAATCTGCACTATTGATAGATTTCAAATAAAAAATTGAAGGGAAAGGGATAGCATTTGTGCTTGAGCTCAGCTTGTGAATGGGAATTGAGGAAAAATAAAGTGAAAAGGGCAGAGATCAGATATAGGGACAACCCTGTTCCGTAGAATTAAAAAGCCAGATGACAATTGGTAGAGAATAAGTCTAGGTTTTCAAATGGTGCCAAGAAAGATGGTTTTAACTTAAAAAATAATGAGTGTTTTCTCAGGATTGGGGGGGGGGGGTTATTTCATTTCTGAGTATACCTGTATGTCTGTTGTCCCTCTGGGCCACTCAGCTCTCCTGCCAGATATTGTTTTTTAAGATTTTATTTATTTATTTATGAGACAGACATAGAGAGAGGCAGAGACATAGGCAGACAGAGTAGCAGGCTCCATGCAGGAAGCCCAAGGTGGGACTCGATCCCAGGACCCCAGCATCACACCCTGGGCTGAAGGCAGGTGCTCAACTGCTGAGCCACCCAGGCATTCCTCCCTGCCAGATATTAATACATTTCCTCTCCTTCTTCCAAGCATCTTCTGGTCACTGACACCACTCAACACCAACCTCTCCATGCTCTTTACTTTCATTTACTTTCCTGATACTCATTGGAAAATAAAACAATTCCATGGATTATTTTGTTTTGATTTTCAAAATTAGAAGGATTAAAGGGCTACTGAGGTAAAGTAAGCAATAGAAAAGAATGAAAACAGAGGCTTTGTTGACCTGTGATGACAGGATATAATATGCAGAGAATGATTTCTTTATCCTTATACAAGCCATCTGTGGTCGCAAGGAGAAACCTTTTCAAATGTGCTAAAAGAAGTTTCTTCCTTTTTCTTGCTTGATGTCATTGAAGCCAAGATGTTTGTTTCAAGTATACTTTTTAATGACATCAACCCAAGAAGAATAATTTCTTATAATCAAATTAACACTACATCATCTCTTTCTTAAAACAGTTAAGAACCACTTAAAATGCCTGGATTGGTGACTGAGTACTGGAGAATTTGCTGAGTTTATCATTATACTTACAACAAAAGAATCATTATGGCAGCAAATGGAATAGTACATACCCGTTTTCTCTTCTTTCCCTACTCATCCTCCTTTTTGTTTTTCACAATCAAATTATTAGCAAAGACAAGCATTTTCCTTAATTTGAAGCCAACTCTTCAAGTTCAGTTATCCTGAAAATTTTTGACAGTATTATTATTTTCCAACCAGTTATGTTCCATGCATCATACTTCTATCATATGCCATCTGTAGATTTCAGACTACATTTGCACCCAGATGTTTATACATGAAAATGATTCTCTCTCTTACATGGTGCAACTACAAAATACCATTTCCATCCAGAATGAGTCTAGTGATGCTGCTACTCCATCAGAAAAGTGAATTCAGAGTGTGCTACAAGTTAGCAAAAATGTCTCAAATATCAAGACAGAATAATGAAATAATTATAGGAAACCACAGAGCATTCTTGTTCCCAATTGAAATCTTACTTAGCTCTGCTTAGGTCAGCTCCTGACGCAGGTAAGATGGAATGGATATAGACATTTCTTTTGTAATTGTAACTTTTAGACATTTTTCAACAGCATTTTCTTGTAAGTCTCAAAAGAAATTATGAAATGTATCTACTAGGTATAGAAATACATGTTCACTCATAGCCTATAAATAATGGGGTACTCATAGCCTTTATGAAACAACAAAATTTCACTGGATTATTCAAATGATTGTGTCCATTTAATTCAATAGATGTCCATGTTTACATCCAGTAGCATACACCGGTATTTACGTAAAGTAAGTTCTAAAATGAGTCATTATGTATACCATGTTTGGATGCTTGCTTCAGAGGATGAGATACATATTTTGTCCAGATGTATGGACTTGTTCCCAATTAGTTCTAACTTGCATTCTAAATCTTTTTCTGCAAGTAAATTATGGGGGGTCTAAGGTGAACATATATATTCCAGCAAGAATGAGACACATACTAACAATTACTTATATTTGTGTTTGTAGGTAAATAAGTATTGGCAATTGCATTGGACAATTTAGGAGGAAATACTCATATCAGAAAACAGGAATGTCTCTCTTCTATCTGCTTGATTTTAGTTGTTACTAGAGAAGCAGGACTTGCATATAATATTAACAGGCAATTTATGGCATTTGTTCTACATGTTAAAAGTTTTTAAACCCTCATTCTTAATCCATTTAAAACTATTTTCTAGCCCTATCTCCATAAAGAATGCTTCATTTAGAAAAGATCATGTTTCCATGCTCTTGGAGCCTTCTGACATACTTGATTATTTGTGCAGAGAGCCAGAAACTTGATATTTCTTTCTTAAATATCTCTTCCTTTTCAGTAGCAAAGAAATCTCTGATATATCTGCATAATTATTTTACCATGTTTCTTTTAAGGAAAAACTAGTATCTCTCTTATACAAATATTACTCAATAGAATTTTGCACAGGCTATCATCGTGGTTCTAACACTAGGTTCTTTCAATTTTAAAAGAAAAATATTTTCCTTTAGTTGACCTCAGTTGGATTACTTTGCAGAGCTAACTCTCTTGACTTTGTGAAAATATTCAGGTAAAATCTTATACATGTTCCAAGAAAGGGAAATGATTTCTGACATGGTGATTTAATTTGGTTTGTACATTGGCACCCAAGGCAGCATATTCATTGAAGTAAACTATATATAAGCAAGTAATAGGATTTTTTCCTTTTTTAAAATCTTCTTAATTAGATATTCTTAAATTTTATAATCTTTGGAGGTTAATTTTTATATTTTTGAAGAAAATTTCTCTTTCAAGCCATGGATATATTTTCATAGAGAAAACTTACACATTATTTTTTCTTTTGCTTTCCCAAATAGACATCAATCACTTGACAATGTCTTCTCCATTATTGCTATTTAATTCCTAATCTATACCTCATTTTCTACTCAATATTTCCTCTTGGATATTTAATAAGCATCTCAAACTTGGTAAACTCAAATCTGAACTCTGATTCATGATTCTAACTCAACAGTCCAATCCTCCTTCTCTGGCTCAGTGAAAGACTACTTCTTTCTTCCAGTTTTTAAAAACAATAACAACAACAAACCCTCAGACTCATCCTTGACTCTCTCACATCCCATATTTAATCTACTAGCATATTTTGTTAGCTCATCCTTCAAAATCTATTCTATATCTTATCACTTACCACCTCCAGTGTTACAACTACCCTCTATGAACAAATCATCATCCTCTCTCCTGTGAACTGTTGCAAGTCTCCTTGCCTTATTTTCATCTTTGTGCAATTATAGTTTATTTTCAACACAGCAGTTATAGCAATTCTCCCAAGAAGTGGTAGATCACTTCACTCTCCCATGCAAAATCATCCAATGCTTACCATCTCATGTCTCATACAGAGTAAAGGCGAAGGTCTCTGCAAAGGCCTACACATTCCTCCTGGATCTGCCCACTCTTCCCCACTGCTCTAATTCACCTTCTATACTGTTCCCTCACCAAATCCAGCCACACTGAACTTCTCATTGTTTCTCTAACAGGCCAAGTATGCTGTCACAGGATCTTTGTGCTTTCTCTTCCCCTCTGTCTATAATACCCTACCCCAAATATCCACTGTCTCACTTCATCATTTCCTTTGATCTATTCTCAAATATCACCTTATCAGAGGGATCTTCCCTGATTGCCCTATATAAAATACCACTCCATCACCATCATCAATCTCTAACCATTTATTTGCCTCATTTTTCTGTGGATTGCACTTCTTATGTCTGGCATGTTATGTATTTCTTAATATTTGTTTTTGGTTTGTCAACCTCAAAACCGACTGTAAACTCCACAAAAAATGGAGTTTGTCTTGTTCACTTTGTGTAGTGATTGGCATATGGTGGACTCTCAACAAGTATTAATTAAAAGGATGTATGAACGAACTTCACAATGCTCTGTATTATATGCTCCTGGGCATTATAACATGTGTTTGGGGTTGAAATAGTCATGAGAGAATATGCCATCACAAGCAAAATATATCGTTGCCTGGAATAAGACTTTTCTTACTTGGGTAAGCAATATAAAAAGCTTACTTTTTGTACTATAAGGATTTCAAACCACTCGCAAGCTTTAATTCCTAAACATAGAAGTCTATTCCATTTATTACATCTATTACCTATATAATTATAAAATAATATTGGAATTTGACATGTTAAAGAATAGGCACCATGTAAGCATAATTATTTTTAGCCAGAATAGTCTAACTGGGTCCATAATTATTCATTTACATATGAGATTTTTTTTTGTTCTACCTACAAAATGATTTGTCAATATCTGGCAATATTTAACACTGTACTTTGTTCTTACTGGTATTGTATGATCTGTTCCAAAGTTAGAAACAAACATATTTATCATGTATTTGAGAGTCTAAAGTTGCTTGAGGTACTGACAGGAATATTTTTTACATTACTGGGTTCTTCCTAATTTTTCAGACTAGGAAAAGTTTTCTGCCCTTAAGTCTCCCTTAGATCATCAAATACCAACAAGTTTTATTCCTCTGGCTCAGCTATGCATCAGTTCACCAAAGGATTAATGACTATTTTTTAAAATAGTGTTTTGAGATCAGTCTAGGATGGAGAAAATATTTTACTAAACCTTCTCTGCCTTTGTAAATGGTTAGGAGCCACCAGAGAACATGTTCCTTGGAGGCAAGACATTTAACTCACATCAGCAAGCCACTTGGGATAAATTTTAAACAAGTCAGGAGCTTGACCCAAAAATTACATTTTGTAGGTGAAGAACAAGCTGTTTTCAGTTAACAAATGGTGTTTTGAGACCAGATTAGAACTTGGAATAAAATAAGGAAGCGATTGTGGCTAGTTATGATGGTTAAACTTGGTTGTAGAAGCTGAAGGAAGATGTGATGAAAGGTGAGCCAACTGAACATTTCAGTTTTTGTGAGAAGCCATGTGAAATGAAGAAAAGAACAAAAGCTTTGGAGACAGACAAGGGATTATATATCAAACCTTGAACACTTAGCAGCTTAGCACCTTTGTTATCTTGGACAAGCCACATTTTACCACAACTATACTACTGTTACCACTGCTATTATTACTACTAACTATACCTTAAATAACTTGCTCAATTCAAAGAGAAAGAAATTAACTTCTCTAAGTCTCTAATTTATTTTAGTATTTATTTTATTTTATTTAACTCTACCTTTTATGTTGTTGTAAGAGTTAGAGTTAATGTCTATAAAAATGTTGGTTGGCATTTAGTAGACCTTTAAAAATTGGGTACTCTTCTGTTAATAGTGGGTATTAGAACACCTATGGATAGATCTTAAATCTGAACTTACTAAATTAGCCAGAATTTAATTGTAATAGTGGCAGAAAGCAAGACTATTTTTCCTCATAATCATAAAACTTTCTGAAATCCAAGGAGCTCACTTGGAATTTAAAGCTATTTTTTATTATAATCAGTTTCCAAAAGACTATCAAATAGGACCATATATACATACTTGATTCTCAATATATATTTGCTGAATAGAATTTTTTTTCTAAACATAAGCCAGTTATTTTTTTAAAAAGATTTATTTATTTATGACAGACAGAGAGAGAGAAGAGAGAGAGAGAGAGAGAGAGAGAGAGAGAGAGAGAGAGGCAGAGACTCAGGAGGAGGGAGAAGCAGGCTCCATGCTGGGAGCCCGACCTGGGACTCGCCCCCGGGACTCCAGGATCGCACCCTGGGCCAAAGGCAGGCGCTAAACCACTGAGCCACCCAGTGATCCCCTGTTGAATAGAATTTATTGAATCTATACATATAAGTAAAAATGCTAAAGACTTTTGATATCTATTTTTAATGTGAGCTCCACACCTAGCATGGAGCCCAATGTGGGGCTTGAACTTATGACCCTGAAATTAAGACCCAAGCTATGATCAAGAGTCAGACACACAACCAGCTAAGCCACTCAGGTGCCCCTTCTAATTAGAGTCTGTTTTTTAACAAGCATATTGATTTTACAAAGTCGCACCAAATGTCTTGGAGAATTGGAAGTGGCTTGGGAGAAAAGAAAATATTTCTTATCTTTACCTTTTATGTCCCAGGTAACCAAGTAAACACTACACTGGCATTGAGGCCAATTAAAAATATACAATAGTTTTTTTTTTAAGATTTTATTTATTTATTCATGAGAGGCAGAGGGAGAGAGAGGGAGAGAGAGAGAGAGAGAGAGAGAGAGAGAGAGAGAGAGGCAGAGACACAGGCAGAGGGAGAAGCAGGCTCCATGCAGGGAGTCTGATATGGGACTTCATGATCCCAGGACTCCAGGATCATGCCCTGGGCAGAAGGCAGCTGCTAAACCACTGAGCCACCCAGGGATCCCCTTTTGTTTTTGTTTTCAGCAACTGCCTTACGTGTGCTGTGTTGAACAGTCACAGTCATTCCACTCATCTCATGGTTGACAGGTTAATCATTGAACATCTCTAGGGAACATATTTACCTTGAAGTCCTCTTCCATAACTTTATCTCAATCCACATGCACAGTTTATTTTCAATAATTTTCTATTATTAAACAATCACTGTTATTTTCCTATTCAACCCATCCTGGGAGATTAAACTTTCACAGTTAGAAGCAAGGTTTAGAAGTGTGTGTGTGGGGGGGAGGGTTGCTCTAGTTTCCCAATCTCTACCCCACACTCTTCCTGGTGTGTGCTTTCTAGAAAAGTTAGAGTTGGGTTAGAGGGGTAGGAAGGCAGTCTCCTTGTTTGACTGCCCATGACAAAACTATGGTCCTCTCTTTAATTGGTGCAAACTTCTGAAATTGCTCATAGACCGTGGGCTTGATGTTGACCTGCTCACACCTATAGGTAAAAATCTCACTTCTATGCAACTCATGGGGGCATTGGTGTCTCTCACAAAATTAAGCCACACATAGTTTCATCCTTCCAGCAGCCTCGTACTTCATTCCTCTGAAAAGTACATACCTTTGACCCGCACTCCCATAATCCCCTATATAACTATGGCTCTATGTATTATCTATCTCTTGGTGAATTCTTAGACTACAGACACCTGTGGGATCAGACACTGAGATTGCACTGCTTTTCTCTTTCTTCTCTCAGCCTGGAAATTCCATCAAAGCCTCACCTGGAGTGTTTTCACCCATGCTTTTGTAGCACAAAGAAGCAGGAAGTCTGATGGCTAAGTAGATATCCAACCAGAAAACAAAATGTAGGTCTCTCATTTCACAGGTACCCCTAACTGTTTATAAGGGATCTTCTTTGGACCTCTCACATTGGTTTTCAGAAGAAAAAAACATGCCACCTATTTTTTTTTTTTCCATGTCCAGGAACTATTCTGGAAAGGGCCAGGGACATAGACCATAAGGAATCAGTAGGAAAGCTGAATGTCCCAAAGCTCCAGTGGAAATCCCTTCAGATGCAGAAGGCCGTCTTCTGGATACGAACCATCTGAATCGTGTGGGCAGCTTTTAGATCGCATGTGCATCTCCTTCTCTGAAATGTACCTTTCCTTGGGTTTGAACAAGTTATCTGCAGGGTCAAGGAGCCTACAAGTGTTCGCTGACCCTCAGAATGGTCTTCAGACAGGTCATGGGTCTCTGGTGGCTCAGGGGGCGCTGGTTTGGGGGGTGCCAGTTCGGGGGGTGATGGCTCGGGCTCCTCCCTCTTCCTGCATTCTTTTATTTTCACAACCAAGTCACAGTACTTGTAATCCCCTGCCGTGTAACTCCAGCCGGGAATGTGAATGGCCAGCTGGCTGGCACCACACCCCGGGCCACAGGCTGGGTAGTCCTCTCTCCCTTTGCTTACAGTGACCTGGTTAACTCCCACCTCCGAGAATGCTCGATCTTCCATCCGACGTGAGCCACTGCAAGGACAGTGAAGGAGATGAACAAATGAAAGGGAGATAAACAGATGAAATGGCTTATTTTTTTAGATAAAATATTCTATGATTTTCTGCTCTTAAGCTTCATTTTGTATCAGTAAGGAATGGTGTTGATAATAGTATCAGAAAGGAGGTGAGGGATCCCTGGGTGGCGCAGCGGTTTGGCGCCTGCCTTTGGCCCGGGGCTCGATCCTGGAGACGCGGGATCGAATCCCGCGTCAGGCTCCCGGTGCATGGAGCCTGCTTCTCCCTCTGCCTGTGTCTCTGCCTCTCTCTCTTTCTCTCTGTGTGACTATCATAAATAAATAAAAATTTGAAAAAATATTTAAAAAAAAAGAAAGGAGGTGACCTTAACAGCTGGAGATTCTCTGAACTTAAAACATAAATTCCTGAGTTGTTCATCTTACTCATTAATTCTGATGCATATTCTATTACCCTAGATGGATTTTTACATGTTTTATATTCACAATTCAGTATGCTTTAAAAGAAAAAGAATATATGGTTTTGTAGTTAAATTGGACCTGGATTTCAATCTCTACTATTAGCTGCATTAATTTAGGGCAAGTTTATTAATCACCTTGAGCTTCAATTTGCCCAGTTATAAGATGTAAATAATAACTTCCTCCTACATTATTAAAATAATTTGACAACATATGATTATATATATATAATATACATAAACATTTTTTAGAGAAAGAGAGAGATCAGGGTGAAAGGGACAAAGGGAGAGAGAGAATCTCAAGCCGACTCAACACACAGTGCAGAGCTTAACATGGGGCTCAACTTCATGACCCTGAGATCATGACCCCAGCCAAAATCAAGAGTCAGCCACTTAGCCTACTGAGCCACTCATGCACCCCAACTATGTATATCTTATATAAATAATTTGATATTGTATATTTTACAATGTATATTGCATATGTATATTGTATATATATCATAATTTGATAATGTATATTTTATATAAATAACTCAGGAATATGTATGACAAAAAAGAAATATTTAAGAAAGTTATTTTCTCCATTTAAAGGTAAGAAAACCAATTCTTTGTAGAGATTACAAAAAGCTGTCAAGATCATTGAAAGTAGCAGAGACAGTATTTGAACTCAGATCTGTTTAGTGCTAAAACTTATGTATTTTCTACCACCACATGTCACCACTGTATTTGAAATTTAGTAGGAAAAATTAACCAGTTGACTTATTTTCCTTATGTACAAAAGCAACTTCTACTTAAAAGTATTTTTTTTATTTCTAAGAAAGATTTAGATTATTGTTTAAAGATTTATTCATTTATTTTAGAGAGAGAGAGAGCATGCACACAGGAGTAGGGGAGGGGCAGTGGGAGAGGGAGAGAGAATCTCAAGCTGACCATGGAGCCCATCGAGGGGCTTATCCCAGAACCCCGAGATCATGACCTGAGCCAAAACCAAGAGTCTGCTGCTCAGCCGAGTCACCCAGGCACCTTAGGATATGTTTAAATATACAGTGCTAGCCCAAATTAGAAGTGGTGAGAAAAATACAGCAAAGGAAAAACAAGAATCAATGTAAAATGAAATTAGCAATAAGGCAAATTCATAAAATAAATGCTGTGAAGGCCTATTTAACTTGATAATAGTGGGTCTGCTGACAAAACTATCAGAGAAAATCATAATTAATTACACAACTCAGAATCCAAAAGATAATAAATAAATAAATAAATAAATAAATAAATAAATAAATATCTATTGTTTAAGGGACACATAACACTGGTCCACTCCTTAGATCAAAAAGTACTTTCCTCAAGACTATTTAGAGGATGCTGAGCAAAGGATTGCAATATCTCTAAGTGCATCCTTACAGCAATAAACAGAATACCTCAATACAGGCTGACTTGTATGTACCAAATGGAAATTATATGGAGCCAAAAATATTCACATACAGCTCTGATAAATTAGCAGTATATTTTAAAGTTCCTTGAGTAGGGAAGGATCCTTGGCTAGAATTCCTTGATCAACCTTAGGTCTTAGGAGAGTTCAGGACTCCCTGAAATTATGTGCAATATTTAAATGTGAATACGTACATGTAATATGTGTTCAACCTGTTTTCATCAGCAAATTAAAGCAAAACAAAACAAACAAAAAGAGCAAAAACTTCATAAAAATCCTTTGTGCCAAAGCATTGGATGTATATTCTCTGAGATATTCTATGAAGTCTCTTTTTCATTCCACTATAGATATTGTGTAGCACTGATTTTAAGATTAAGGACTCTGGAATATACTTACAGAACAACTCTTTTTATATTGCAAATTAAATGCAGACACTTTGTGGCATCTACGGAAAACATTCAGGTTTTTGTCTTGTAGAGGCTACTCTTTTATATCCCTAAATTTTGAATAGCAAAAGCTTTAAAACCTGTTTATATGTTTATATAAAAATATATAGTTTTTAATAGAGATTATCATTCTGCTTATTTCTTCCATTGTTTGAGCCCAAACTCATTTAGAGATACCAATTAATTTATTGCATGAATCAAATTTCAGTTTTCATTTACAATATAGAAGATAGGATTAGATTTAAAAAAACTCAGCAGGGCATTTTCAGCCTACTTCTTAATTATATAATGCTATTCCTTTCTAAATAACCTAGGATAATTAAATACTTTTTAAATCTAATAGCTTCTGCAATGAATTTAGCTCTCAGAAATACCGGAATCAGTTTTAAAGTGTCTTAAAGTCAGGGTGCTTCCATTGATTATTTTCTTTTTTGCTTTATCGAATGTAAAATGTTATTTAAATTCACTTTAGTTTTTTTTTAAAGATTTTTTTTATTCATTTATGACAGATATATATATAGAGAGACACAGGCAGAGGGAGAAACAGACTCCATGCCAGGAGCCCGATGTGGGACTCGATCCCGGGACTCCAGGATCGCACCCTGGGCCAAAGGCAGGTGCCAAACCGCTGAGCCACCCAGGGATCCCCAAAGATTTTATTTATTTATTCATGAGAGACACACAGAGACAGACAGAGACATAAGGCAGGGTGAGAAGCAGGCTCCCTGCGGGGAGCCCGATGTGAAACTCAATCCCAGGACTCTGGGATCATGCTCTAAGCTGAAAGCAGATGATCAACTGCTAAGCCACCCAGGCATCCCAATTCACTTTAGTTTTAAGGAGTAATCAGGGATGCCAAGGTGGTTCAGCGGTTTATCATCTGCTTTTGGCCCAAGGAGTGATTCTGGAGACCCAGGATCGAGTCCCACATTGGGCTCCCTGCATGGAGCCTGCTTCTCCTTCTGTCTGTGTCTCTGCCTCTCTCTCTGTGTCTCTCATGAATAAATAAATAAAATCTTTAAAAAAAAATAAGGAGTAATCAGCTATCATAATCTTCTCTGTGGAAAAATACATCAAAAGCCATAAAAATCTTGAAAAAAAGTAATGGATTCATACATTTCATCAATGGGAGACATATAACTCAATAGTGTAAAGATGAGGAGAATTAAAATTTCATTGACCAAATTATTACCAATTATAGGGGTGGTGGACTATTTCTGGTATGCCATTGTAAAGTGAAACAACCTTTAATGTCAAATTAGATAATACTGGTTACCAAGCTGCTTCCATGTGACCTAATTATAAAATTCACTCTGATTGGCAATTATCACACATTCAGGAATATCTCCCAGGCATCTTGTTGATAGAAATTATGCAATTATATAATACTAGAAGTTGGCCTTTTATTATTTAATTGTATCATCATCCATTGGAGATGAGAAAGTTGAAAATAATATGAGTATTGAATTAACATAAGATTTGATCTCTGTCTTCCTAATAATTACTTGTCACATGACTATTGGAATGTTATTTCATTTCCTTGACTCTCTGTTTTCTTTTTTTTTTCTAAAGATTCTATTTACTTATTCATTCATGAGAGACACAGAGAGAGAAGCAGAGGCATAGGCAGAGGTAGAAGCAGGCTCCCCGTGGGGAGCCCAATGTGGGACTCGAACCCAGGACCCCCAGACAATGACCTGGACAGAAGGCAGACGATCAACCACTGAGCCACCCAGATGTTCCATCTGTTTTCTTGAGAAGTGTTATAAGGATCAAAAGAGATGATACGTATACAAGTACTTTATACGTGATGAAATTATTGTTTTATGAATCATGGAATGCTATATATCCTTGCATAATTTGCAATATACCCACCACTTAGAGACTCTATTATATGCACCCTAAAAGACTTAGAAAGACAGCAATGGAGTTTGTCTGTTGCCCATCAATGTTAATCCCACTCCCAGCAATTATATTCACCACTCTAGAATGGTTTGGGAGGAAACATTCTAACAATACAAAAAAGAGGTGGAGAATCTTTATCCTACCTTAGGAGTTAGTCAAAGAAGAATTAAAAATTATCTTATCCAAGGTGCCTGAATGGCTGTCAATTAAGCATCCAAGACTTGGTCTCAGCTCCGGTCTTAATCTCAGGGTCATGAATTCAAGCCCCACATTGGGCTCCAAGTTGGGCTCCACAAAAATTTATCTTATCCTATTGTCTCTCCAGATTCTGGAAAGCCTAGAACCTACTTTCCGCAATATTCCTTTGCAGCAGGGCACTAGTTTAGGTTCCACCATTGAGAGATGCCTCACAATATTTGGAAGGTGAAAGAGTCAGAGCCATTTTATTCTGGCAGCAGTAAGCCAGTATGTGGGCAAAAGATAAACATGATGCTTTTCAAGCAGCTTCAGGTGTTCTGTGAATCTCCTGCATCAGTGGTGCCCCAACTGATAGATTTGCAGTGGTGTCCTAAAACTGATCCTTTCCTTTGTCATTGCCTGCAACTTCTATATTTCCTGAAAGTTAGGGATACCTTCTTAACCTTTGTTTTTCTAGCTTTTTAAATGCTTTTGTATGCACACAATTTATTATATTAAAGTTCTTCTTCTTTACAAAAGCCTGACTGATATGGTATGTCACTTTGCTGAGATATCCCACTGTTCCAATCTGGGATGATGTGGTGTAGAATTATGAATCCTAGAAGTGTCACAGACACTTCTTTCCACTTGGAAGTCAAGTCTAGCAAAGAATGCTGTATGACCATCAAAACCTATTTCCTATTTCTCCCTAGAGATATAAGATATTTTATGTACCCTCTAACTTAAGGATATCACATATCCATGTGACTGAATTCTGGTGACTGCAATATATGCTGAAGTGTTTGTGTTGCTTCTGAGCACAGTCATAAGTAAGTATGCCTCCCTTGTTCTCTTCCATCTGACTATAAAAAGCTCCAAGGATTTAGAAGAGGGTGGAACCACAAAATTGGGAGGTATCTGGGTCCTGAACTGGCAATATAGAAGGCAGCTCAACCAAAAATACCTTAGATGATGACGTGGGCAGGAAGTTAATTTTTATTGTGTAAAGCTTCTAAGAATTCAAAAATTATCTATTGCAGCAGCTAACTAAATTATTTGCCTTGGGATTAAGCTGACACAAAGAAGAGGTAAAGATGGAGAAACAACTAGGTCTCTGATGATACCTTTGAATTGTTGAATCAAACAACCCCTGTAACTTAAATTATCCTGAATCTTTCAGTATCAGGAATGAATAAATCCCCATTACTCTTTAAATAGTATGAGTTGGACTTTCTGGTACTTTTAGCTGAAAGTTAATTTCATGAACAATAAGACCAAAACCAATTCAGTAAACAAAAGGTATAAAACTAACTCAAGCCACAAAGACCAAGGCAAAGAAATATATTGAACAGAACTAGAATGCAAAATGAGCAAGGTTCTAGCAATAAAGCAAAATAGCCAATTTGACACTGAACTGTCAAGCTAGGAATCCATGGATCTGAGCCTGTAGATAGAGGTTAAGTAGCCTCAGGTACAGAGGAGGCTATACCTGAATTGTGTAAATAGGAAGCCAGCTTCCCATTACAACAGAAATATGTATCAGAGACTGGCTGGCCTGATGCTAATAGAAGTCTACTTCAAGTAATTGATAGCAATAGAATATCTTTTTTAAAGTCTATTCCATTCTAGCAAAGGACTAACCTATAGGTTCCTACCAGTCCACTCTCTTTATCTTTTCTACTTACCCTTTATATATCCTTTCTAGTATCACTGATTGTGAATATTTCACTCTATCTGAGAGTCTATACAAATTTTCTGACATATTTTACTTTTTCATTAGTATAATCTGTAATTTAGTATACAAGTCCTTAACATTGTGTACTATATATCTCTGATTCGCTATCATTTTGGCCTCTGATAATATTACTTATGAGAAACTATCCCCTTGTAATACATTCTTTTGATTATTAAATGTAATGCCAATGCTATAGAAGTATTTTCATTAACAATAAAAACACCTTGATTATTTCAGGCAATCTCTAAAGATAATGCTTTTTGTGTATTCAAGAAGAAATTAGTCAACAGTAATGAAGATCATTGTATCAATAAAGAACATAACTTACCTGAGATAATTAGATCACATTCTAAATCCTATTTTTAAAACCTAATAGAATCGGCTTAACCTCTCCTTGGGTCTGTTTTATCTGTAAATTATGATGAATTGTAGGGTTCATAAGGTTTTAAAAATTGTGTTATCTGTGATTTTAATAGCTCAGCATGTCTTTATATTTGCAGCTGCAAGTGATCAAGATCATATCATTCTACTGTGGTGCTATGGAAAAACTGGAAAGTATCCAAATGTAAACTTTTCCACAGTTAATCATGAATAGAATGAGGTTCTAAAATTACTTCCAAGTCAGAAAAATAGTTGAAGCTCAATAAAGTAGAATTTCACACACAATCATCTGAATTTGTTGAATGTAAGTGGAGAAATAGAAATAGCACAGATGACCTGTACGTAAATGAAAAACTGCATTTTGAGGATTTATCAATGCATTGTTTTGTTTTGGGACCTCTAGTAAATTAATAGATATTAGGTGCACTCTCTCCCTTCAGGCAACTTAAAACTCAATAGTTTTATTAGAGATTTAGTGGTCCTGTTGGGGGGGAAAACACACTACATAATCAAGTGAAAAATTACACCAAGCATAAAATAAAATGAATTGCTTTAGACATAACACAAACTCTCTAGGAACCTGAAGAGCTCATTTCCCTCATAATAATTATTTATTTTTCTAAAATAAAATGAATTGCTTTAGACACAACACAAACTCTCTAGGAACCTGAAGAGCTCATTTCCCTTATAATAATTATTTATTTTTCTGTATCTGCAGAATCTGGACACCATGAGTCTAGTAAGTTATCATGAATCAGATAATCATTCTACCTATTACCCATGAAGAGATTAACTAACCAGAAGAAAAATTTTAACATATTGAAATCATTAGATGATGATAAACAAGAGTTTTCCAAATCCTATTATGAAACAGACTATTGTCTAAGGAACCTTAATATTACTTTTGTAAATAATGGCAAAGAATATTTTGTTTTTTAGATTATGGACTAAAATCTCAGATGACGTCTAAATAAATTTTCAATGGAAGAACAATGTTTTCTAGTGTACTACATTGGAGTTAATCAACTTGAAAGCAGCTTGGTTAAAAGTTGTTAAAATAAAGGTTTGGGGGATCCCTGGGTGGCGCAGCGGTTTGGCGCCTGCCTTTGGCCCAGGGCGCGATCCTGGAGACCCGGGATCGAATCCCACGTCGGGCTCCCGGTGCATGGAGCCTGCTTCTCCCTCTGCCTGTGCCTCTGCCTCTCTCTCTCTGTGACTATCATAAATTAAAAAAATAAACCTAAATCAATAAAGGTTTGGGGTGGAGGATATCTTAAAAAAAAAATTCTTAAGAGAACAGTCCATTATCTATTTCAGCCAAATACAGGAAAATACCATTTATTCTTTTTTATTATTGAATTTCTAGCTAAAGATTTGAAAAACTAAAATAAATATATTTAGAACACTATCCAAATAGCCTAAAAAATGAAATTTTGACAGAAAAAAATGGTCTTTAAGCTAAATAAAAGCTTGATCTATGTTGGTTCTTGAGTTTGTATCTACCTTGTTTCTAGCAAATACTAACAGCAGAAAGCATTGTAAATTTCACTTCATGAAACGATTTTATTATTGAAATTTTCCAATTTTCCCATACATAAAAGGAGAATTTAGAGATTTAAGAAAGAAACTACAAAAAAAATAAGGATCTACTGAGATTTGAAAATATTAATATATTAGATTACTGAGTCCACAGTTCCTTAATGACATAGAGTATTTCACATTTCAGAAGACCTCTATTATATCCGCTATTTTCATAAGACAATGGTCTAACTGCTTGTGAACACTATCTGGTCTAAGGAGTAAAAAGTGATTATAAAGGTATTTTTACAAAAGTGGAGGAAAAATTCTATTTTCTTAAGGGAAAGGCTGTTGAGAACATGGTTAAAATGAAATTATGGTAGCTCTTTTCCCACTTTGAAGGAGAATATTTATTTTCCTGTACCTTGAGCTGAAGAAACAGCAAACCTGAGTATTTTTTCTTTAGAAGGAAATAATAATTATCCTTATTTCTACTCTTGTTCTATTCTATCCTTTGAAGGAAGGTACAGTGGACTGAATATGTGTGTCTCTCCAAAATTCTTATGTTGAAATTCTTATCCCAATATAATGATATTTGGAAATAGAGCTTTTGGGAGGTAACTAGGCTATAAAGGTAGAGTCCTAATGAATGGGATTAGAGCCCTTATAAAAGAAGGTCAAACAGCTGGTTCTTTCTCTGCCATATGAGGATACACAAAATTGTCAGTCTGTAACTCAGAAGAGAGCCATCACCTAGCAGTCACTCTGATCTCAGACTTTAAACTTTCAGAACTATGAAAAATAAATTTCTCTTATGTATAAGCCACCAGTTTATGAGTTTTGTGATAACAGCTTGAGCTGACTAAGGCAAAAGAGTATCCAGAGCTGGCCTGGTACTCACATTGAGGCCATGATGTTCTGTTGAACATAATCCCACAGATGACCAATATCTCACAAGGCTACTCTGTGATCATAGTGAAGCAAGACAAAGCAAAACCAGTTCATAATCATGTTTGAGCACAGATACATACTGGGTCACTGTGAAAACCCAAAAATGACCATATACCTCCCTCTCCCAGCTAACATGAGTAACTGTGACTTTTTGTATGTTAAAGCAATTGCAGCTTTAGCATCACTCTCTAGCTTGTGACATAAAATTCATTAAGATATCCAATCAATCATAGAATTACTCATTCTTCCTGACAGTGTCTTGGAGGCCCCCCTCCCCAATCACCTACCACAAGCCCAAATATTATAAAAATCTCTTCCTATTACTTTCTACTGAGGTACCCCATGGTTCTTGTGGTATGTTTCCTGTGCTGTAGCAAACATTAATAAGCTTTATTAATAAGGTTTGACTACAATTCTGTTCCTGGTGGTCTTTGACTAATGGGCATTAAGCTTATGTCATTATTCTCAATAATGACGCATATTTCACTTTGTAGGACAATATAGTCTGATTAACTACATACAACTAAAAGGTTTGAAATCCAGTTTCTACATGCAGATTCAAGAAGTCCAAATCACAAAGGCTGTAATTATGTGGTTTACTTTTCCATTTGGCATTAGTATATATCTGGTCCATTATATATAAACTGTTCTTTGAGACACTAATAGGCAGCCTCTTCTCTGAGCATTAGACAATATTTTTTTTTTAAAAAAATTAAGAGATATATTTTGGATTTGCATCAATTAACAAGTAAGACATGGCTGCAAAATAGTGGAAAATAACCAAAGAATCCCTCACTGTGTTATTTTAAAAAATGCATATACTCAAGCACAAGTACTACTTTAGGATATTTTACATATTCAACTGGGGTCCATAGCCTGAAGATAAACAAATTCAACTATTCACATTATGTTGCAAATCTTTAATAAAATCTTGATTAACATTAAGCAAGTTAGCAACAAAGAATTCAAGTGATGTCTTCACACCATTTGTGATAGTATTAATTATAAACAATAGAAGAAGCTCAAATCCTGTCCTGCCAATTACTCATGATCAATTCCTCTGGTTTCCAAATAATTATGCACAAAGAACATGAGCTGCACAGGGATCTATGGATCTATGGAACTAATGTTCTTAAGATCATACTTTGGAAAATTCTAGGTAAGTTATAGTTACAAGATTAAAAAATCTTTTATACCAAAAGGTCCAGCAATAATTTATTTCCATCTTTTTCTGGGCTCTCATAACGTTCTACACTATATATAGCAACACAGCCTTGAGACATGCCTTTATATACTTTATGATGTGAAGAGTGGATTCTGGAGTCTTTCTTTGTTTCTCTGTTCACAATGTGTATATTATGTTTGCCAGAGCTGTTTTAACAAATTACCACAGATTGGGTGATTTAAACAAAAGTAATTTATTTCTCATAGTTCTAGAAGTTAGAAGTCCGAGATCAAGGTGTAGGCAGGTTAATTTCTTTTAGTGTTGCACTTTAGACCAGTGTGTTTTATTAATGCAACTGTGACACAAAGTCTCCTTTACCTTTTCAAAATGTTATGGCTTTAAATTATGATTTATTTTGATTGTGGAATAAATACATGAATGAAAAATCTCAATTTTGAAGTCCTTTTGAATGATCTTTCAGAATATTTTCAGAATACCAGAAGCATTTTAAACCTGAGTCTGATTGCTTTTTTAATTAGGCACCAGATAATCTTTACAAAATGGCTGTCCTTGGCTTGCAGATGGTCAACTTCTTGCCATGTCCTTGTATGGTCTTCCCTCTATGTGTATGCCCCTGGTGTCTCTCTGTGTCCAAATTTCCTCTCTTATAAAGACATCCATCAGATTCCATTAGGGCCTACCTATATGACCTCATTTAATTTTAATTACCTCTTTAAAGACCCTAATTCCAAATACAGTCATATTTTTACATACAGGGAATTAGGATTTTAACATATGAATTTGGGGGGGGGGGTTGCACATTCATCCTATAACAATGTGTAATGTACTCTCTCTCCAAGCCTACCCCCTGGCTACTTCTACATTTTCTCCTCATCACTAGTTTTCAGAAATTTGTATGATGGACTTTGGTGTGGTTTTCTTTGTGTTATATCTTTTTTGGGCTTTATTATACTTCATGGATGTGTGAATTTATGATTTTATTATTAAAGTCAGACTATTTTTGGCCATTTTTCTCAAATATATTTTAGGTCTTCCCTTTACTTCTGGGAGTTTAGTTACACTTATTTTAGGCTTTTGTATCGTTGTGAATTGTCTGAGTATTTTGTCCCTTTTTTCTAGTGTTTATTTAGCCTTTTTGGCATCAATTTTCTAAAGTTCATCTGTTAATAATATTGGTCTTTTTCTATGGTGTATATTGCATGTATTTCTTCCCAGTTTATCATTTTTCTTTTGAATTTGTTTGTTATTTGGAGTTGAGGGGCATAAATAATTTTTTTAATTGGTTGAATTGACCTATCTTTTCTTTTTTTGCTTCCAATTTTGAATAATGCAAAGATGTTATATCCAGAATATAAAGGAATTTGCGTGTTTTCTTCCAGTACTTCTATATTATTTTTTAACATTTAGTTTTCTAGTTTATTTGGAGTTCATGTTTTAAACATTGTGAAGTACAGTTTTAAGTTTAAATTTTTTCCCCACTAAATATCATTTGTCACAATTACTTTAAAAAATTATTTGCGAGAGAGAGAACACAAGCAGAGGGAGCAGCAGAGGGAGAGGCAGGCTCCCCACTAAGCAGGGAGCCTGATGTGGGGCTCGATCCCAGGACCCATAGGATCATGACCTGAGCTGATGGCAGATGCCCAACTGACTGAGCCACCCAGACAGCTCTGTCCCAACCACTTTCTGCCATGCATTGAGTACCTTATTTATCATATACTACATTTCCATGTGGATCTGTGTCTGATTCTAACTTTGCTATTCTTTCCCTTTGATCTCCTGTTTATTAATGGGTCAGTATCACACTATTTTAAGTATGGAAAATTTGTAGTACATTTCAATAACTATGAAATAAATCACTTGCAATTGGTCTTCTGCTTCATGATTTTACAAACAAATATTGTATTTTTATTATTCTATATCAACTTTAGAATCAACTTGCCTAGGTCTAGAAAAAAAAAACTTGACTGATTTTTATTGAGATTACACTAAATTTATAAATTATCTAAAGCAGATAATTATGCATGACATCTTTATAATTTTGAATTAGAACAACAGATTTTTTTTCATTTGATGAAGCCTACTTCTGTGTTTTTCACGAGTGTTTTAAAGTTTTGTTCATATAGGTTTTATACTTTTCTTAGGTTTATTCATAAGTAATTTATCTTTTATTATGTAGCTTTTGTAAATTTGGATTTCTTTTCCATTATATCTTCTCATTATTTTTGTGTATTCATAGACTATTGATTTTGTATGTTAACTTCTTTTTCTGCTACTTCATGTACTTTGTTTATTGTTTGAGTTCATAGTTTATCAGTAGGTATTGTGAGGTACAACTTGAATGAGTGACTTGGCATCTGAGAAGCACAGAAAACAGTGTTAGTAGACCCTGGAATTTATATCACTTCTTTTGGATCCAGTACTTGATGGCAGGTCTAGAATCCTAAAATAGTAGCTAAGATGGACATCATTTGTGAAATCATGGTGGGCTGAATTATAAATGTAAGACAGTTACTATGCCTCTCCCTTCCAAAATTTCAGGTATTCTCTGCTTATAAGAAGAGAACTTTCTAAAGGTATTCATATTGTTTTGCCTTGCCAGGGCCATTGCCTTTGTAGAGACCCATGAGTCCTCAAGAAACTACCAAATTATTATGAATATTCATTTATATTCATCTCAATTTTCAAGGGATAGGGGCAGCCTGGACAGAGCCTTCTTCTAGAAATACAAATAACTTTGAGGAAGATGCAGGTAATACACATAAACATGATTTGATGAGCAATGAGTCAACCATAGTCAGCCAACACATAAGTAGGAATGTTTCTAGGATGATGCTTCATCACATCTACCCTTCACTTTAAGGTCCAATCTAGAATAAAGGGGGGCAAAACAGTATGGAGACATATATCTATGTGCAGTACAGTTGTGTTGTTCCAGGCATCTCTCTACCCCCTGACTGCTGGGTCACTAACCTTGGATGGCTATCTTCAGGGCATGTAAAGTATTAGGTAGGAATTCCAGCTCACATGTCAGTGAGTGGTGATTCATTTTGGCTGGTACAATAGCATCTATTTCCACTGTTCTATTCCCCCATTATTCTGTAGGTAGAATAGTACTAAATACTATTCACTATATATGTGACATATATCTTACCAATATGGATTCAGTGATGATAATTGGTAGATTAATTCTTGGTGTAAAAGATAAAAAAAAAATAGCAAAGGAAAACTAAATAGGATGACACCAAAGTCAAGGCTACTACAATACCTTTTGTTCTATTATCTATTCTTGGTTTTGGATGCTTCCTCCTACCAAATGGTAGAAATGGGAAGGTGGGGTGTAGGGATAGGAAAAAAGAGAAGGGTAGAAAAAGACCAGACCAATGACTAAACCTTGGAACATAACTAACTATTCACCACCTCTATCACCCAGTTTAATTTCTTAAAAAACATTAATAAATAAATTAAATGAATGAATGAATGAATGAATGAATGAATGAAAAAGGAGGTAAACATACAGGTTATAGATATAAAGCATAGCTGATGTGTTTTTGCAAGTAAATAAGACACTAATGGAATAATCTCATCTTTATATTCTTCTGAACAGTCTTTTTTTGTAAAAGAAAATTAATTTTAGTATAATAGTATTTAAGCCTAGCATTTACTATTTGAAAATTTTTTTATTTGAGTATAGTTAATGCATAATGTTATACTAGTTTCAAGTGTACAACATAGTGGTTCAACTTCTATATACATTATGCTATGCTCACCAGAAGTCTAACTACTATCTGTCACCATACAACCTTATTACAATATCACTGACTACATTCCTTATGCTATGCCTTTTATTTCCATGACTTATTTATTTCAGAACTGGAAGACTGTATCTTACCCTCCTTTTCACCCATTTTGTCCTTCTCCTCCCACTCTTTCCCTCCGACAACCTGATTATGTTTTATGTGTGCTTGTTTATTCATTTTTGTTTTTTAGATTCCACATGAGCGAAATCATATGGTATTTGTCTTTCTGAGTCTGACTTACTTAACTTAGCATAATACACTCTTATTTATCTGAGAAACAGAAGAACCCATGATGCTAAGCTCTTTAAATCAATGTTTAACTCTCAGATGATTATGTTTAAAGCAAATACACAATTTATTGTAAAACTGTAATTCAAACTTAATGCCCTTCATTTTCCAACACACACTCTTTTGAAAATGAGTAACAGCTCAAGAATTTCAGAAACATGATTCTTCATGAATCTAAGTCAGGAAGTCTCTGCAAATCTGCGTGCGGTTTTGATATATTTATGTCTATTACAAATGCAGCCTAAATCAGATATTTCCTGATTACATTGTATTTGCTTAACTTAGCTTGATTTTATGCTTGTTACACAAACATATTTTAAAATTAGCGCTTTATAAAACTCCAAAATGCAATTTTAATTATTTGGCTATGTGTGGTTTTGTACAAATTCCAGTAAATTTTCTGCCTAAGTCCTATGAATAAACATCAACTTAAGAATGAAACCATATTCCAACACATCATGCTACAAAACAATTTCTTTTAGTGATTAAAGAGCATACTAGCCCTGAAAAAAATGTTAGCACAATATTGTGCAGTGTGACCTTCCTCCAAGGCCAGTCAGAAACAGCTGGCCAGTCTGATTCCCAGTATAAGCATTCTATTAATTCTACTTAGATTGTACTCAATACTTGGCAATATGTGAGAGAAGAAACTCAGTAATCAAGATATATTAATATTTTAATAAATTCAATAACTGTATTTCAATAAATTCATCAAAATTTTATATGAAGATAAGATCCAACTGCACTTGCAAGACCCTATCTCACTCAACTCACCCTACTCCAAATTCTGGTTTCAATAGAACTTTATTTATAGAAGTAGATGGATAACCCATAAATCATAGCTTGTCATCTTGTTTTTCTTTTAATATTACTTATGTTGATAAATGTGTGTTTTGATGCTCCCTTAAATAATACATCTGAGATGTGTGCCCCACTCACCTCACCCTATAAGTAAGTATATACCTGACTCTGGGGTATATGTCAAGTCCTATTAAACTGTACACTTTAAATATCTGCAATTGGTGTAACATAAACTATATCTCAATGAAGTTGTTAAAAACAAAAATGAAAAATTCTTCAGTTGTGAAGCTGTAGATACTCTTATTTACTTTCAGTTCCATTCACTAAATATTCACAAGGCATAGATTTTACTGGCTTGTATTTGAGGAGAATTTCTCTTTTATTTCCAGGTTCTTTTCTGTATAGATGTAGATTATGGTAGAGTACAAAAAGAAGGGAATTATAATTATCTTCTGACAATGTAGTTATGTACTAGTTGGAATTTGGTTTACTTGTGAGTTCTAGAAAAATAGCAGCAGTTTAAGCAAAGTAAAGTTTATTTCCTTCTCTCCTCTCTTTCTGAGCTACAACCTTCATTTTGTTGGCTTAAGTGGGTGACCTCTGAGATCCTGCAGCAAAATAGGAAAAAATAAAGGGGACAAAGGAGACATTCCAGATGTCTCCTTGGGAAGGTTTCTGGAAGCTACCATAATATACTTCTGCTTTCATCCTTCCACAGATTGTAGTCACATGGACACATAATTTAGCTATAAGGAACCCCAGAAATTATTCTGGGTGGCCATTGTATATGTAAACATCTTATCTTTATGAAATTGGGAGTTATCTTTCTCCTCTCCAAAATAAGGGGCTTTACTTCATGACCTTGAGATTTTCCCGAAATTTAATATTCTGTATTTTAATTCAATCAGAAACAAAAGTGAATCTAATTTGGGGGACATTGGGAATGATAGTAAGTTATAGATGACTGAAAATAGGCTCTCCACTTAGTGCAATAATACACAAAGCAGTACATTTTAAAAAGTAGTTATACTAAATGATTAAAATATCTTTTAAAGTCCATATTTATATATTTTAAACTGGATATAAAACTGGGGAGCTATTTTAATAATACTTGTCACTTACATTTGAAAACATGTTTAATTTCTCCCATGAATAAAGAGAAACTTTTCTGCCTTTCTCTATTTTTCAAAAAGATTAATTTATTTATCTATTTATTTGTTTATTTCAGTGAGAGAGAAAGAGAGGGCAACATGGGTAGGAGGAGGGGACAGAGGGAGAAACAGACTCCCTGCTGAGGGTCTTTATCTTGGGCTCCATACTGGGCTTGATTCTGGGCTTGATCCTGGGCTCCATCTCAGGACCGTGGGATCATGACCCGAGTCGAAGGCATACACTTAACCAACGGAGCCACCCAGGCACCCCTGTACTTTCTCTTTTGATTAAAAACTATTTTAAGCTAACTAAAGTGTCATGTTCAATCTGATATTTTTTGTCTTTTGGGGAAGGTTTAGTAACAATGACTAATTTGTGCAAGTGTTATATTGAAAGACAACAACCAATATATAAAGATATAACTAGAAGATTTTAGAATCATCTAACCTGAAGTAGCTGAAAAGAAAGCATGGAAATGAAGATATTAATGTACTTTTTAAATAGCTGTAAAGATCTGTGACCAATGAAATTTAATAAAGGGCAGGAAAATTTAGTGATGTTGAGACACTTGGAAATTGGACATACTTGGATTAGAGTTTATATTGCATGCAAATGTTTAAAACTTCTTATTTTCCTAATGCCTCAGCATCTTCACAAACAGGCTGTGAAAACCCCACCTATGTGACCAGGTGCACCAGTGTGGTAAGGTTGGTCTCTGCCACAAGTTCTCCTTCTTACACACCCCTGACTGCGATATAGTGACATTCAAAAGCATCAGTGAAGTCTCCTCAACTCTTTTCTAGTATATTCCACTCCGAACCCCAGTAAGAGTTTTTGTCCACAGATCCTCATTCTCTCTCATTTTTCTCCCTGGCTTCACTGAGCCCACTCCCATGGCGCCCCTCCTGTGTGGCCTTCTGCATGGCATGCAGGTAACTTTCTCTTCTAGGACCCCGAGTATAACAAATCTCTTTCATTTTCATATGCCTCTCCATGGTGTTATTCCATGTCCACACCAGATTGATCATCAAAAACAGTCCACTTTAAGTAACATAATTATTCCTTATAACACAGAGTCCTTGATCTCGCTGTTACTAGATGTGAGATCTGGAGCAAGTGAGTTACCTCTTTGAGCTTCAGTTTTGTCATCTAAAACATAAAGTTGACAGTATAACCTAAATAATAAGGTAATGATGCTACTCTAATATCATCATGCACATAAAGTGATTAAATTGAAGCCTGGCACAAGGGTGTTACTTAATTAATGTAGTTGTTATTATTGCAAAAATAGGAGAACTGAGAGAGAGAGAGACAGAGAGAGACAGAGGGAGACAGAGAGAGACAGAGAGAAGAGCAAGAAAGGCAAGCTAGCTTGTGATGAGGAAATATGGCAATATTTATGCTCAGGAGCAACGGCATTTGTGAAGAGCATAACGTGCTGGAATCATAAACAAATGACTTTAGTAAAAGCCATGAGTCCTAAGCGCTGGCATAATAATAATGGTAAGGAACATTCATAGGTGGCAGCACTCCTGCGTAAATTCACCACACTCAGCCTTTGTCCCATATGCCTCAAGCCCAGAAGCCTTTGAGAAACATGAAAACTCTCATGATTTGTGGGTTTTAACCAGGAAGCACTTCAACTATCTTACTATGGAAATCACAAGGTCAAAATGTTTCCCAACCACACTTTCTCACACACACTTAGTCCTTATATCTGCAGCATGGCACCAGGGAGTATGATGTCTATGGGTTTTATCTGGGTACTGGATGACCACAAGTCCAGCATGCCATGAAATACCTATGTTGCCTGACTTCACAGAAAGAAAATACACAATTCTTAGTGTGAAACAGTTTGAGGATACATTCAAGAGAATAAAGAAAGGGTAAAATATATCCATTGGCTATTTTTGCAGTGCAATATATAATAAATCTCCATTACTCTGTATTTTTAAAAATGGAAATATACAGTATAATGCAACAAGGAACCAGAATAGACTAAGGACAAAGGGCACAGTTTCTGGAGTGGATTAAATTAATGAATGTATTATTAAGTCCTTAACCAAATGCCAGAATAAATTAGGTACTCATAAGTCTACTCTTAGTTTAAAATACCCAGAATGGTCAATTTAAAGTCTCAGCTATAGCAGACTGGTCTCTGATGTTGTAGGAAAACATCACCAAAATATCATCAACAGTATGTGCAGTGTTGTATTTATGATACTTTCTTATGAACATTCACTGAATTATAAAATTCCATTTCTTTTCTTTTTTTAACTTTAAAATCAATGGAACCCAGGAGAGGAGAATGAAGAAAAAAAATATTAATTAGTGAGGTCTTGGGATCCCTGGGTGGCGCAGCGGTTTATCTCCTGCCTTTGGCCCAGGGCGCGA
The DNA here is from genome assembly GCF_905146905.1 of Nyctereutes procyonoides. Lineage (NCBI taxonomy): Eukaryota > Metazoa > Chordata > Mammalia > Carnivora > Canidae > Nyctereutes > Nyctereutes procyonoides. The sequence continues at coordinate 4,538,596 of NW_026575130.1, forward strand.
TCCTGGACACTCGGGATCGAATCCCATGTCGGGCTCCCAGTGCATGGAGCCTGTTTCTCCCTCTGCCTATGTCTCTGCCTCTCTCTCTCTCTCTTTGTGTGTGACTATCATAAATAAAAATTTAAAAAAAAATTAGTGAGGTCTTAGTGAGCATCATAGTAAGAGAGTATCATGCTGGTCTTTCTAGTATACCATAGAAACTTAGCCAGTCATGTCCACAGTCTTAGAGCCATAGATACTACATTTCTCAGTCAGGATGAATCAGTCCAATCTACCAGGTCTGTAATGATTCCTAGTTTTAGTAAGAAGACCAAAGTTTTGATACATGAACAGTTCAGAATTTCCAAAATTCCCTGTGAGGGCTCCCTGATAACAGTTGAATTTAAGGCGGCCCAATTATATATATATTTTACAGTTAACAAATACCTAAGGAAATGACAATTATTATTAAGTCTTCCTGAAGAATTATGCTGTGGCAAACTGATGTTTTGTTTTGTTTTAATTTGACTGTTTCTAAGTTCAAAGTAATGGTGATATACTACTTAGTTTGATACTCCTCTCACACAATATACCTCATAAAAATGAGAATGTACGAACTATGATGTGTTATTCAAAAGTCCAAGCTGATAAAGAAGTAGAGGCACAGAGACTCCAAAATCTGATCTTCCATTTGTATGTTACTTCTTTCTTATATATTCATACATTATTGTATGTTATTTTTGAAAACAATTATTATATTTAGTAAAAATCCCAAAGTGTGTTTAAAGAAGTTATTTTTAAAATATTAGAAAGCATATTAAAAATCTAGGCTTCATATTAAATGATCAGAGATTTTTACATAAATTTATCAATACCAGTTCCTTACTGGCCTGATATTGTTCACCTCTTTTGCTACTTTCCATATTCATTAGCTAAAGCAATATAAAGTCAGCATGTTTACAGTAAGCCCTCTCATTCTCACACAAACATAGTGCCTATGAAATCAATATGAAACCTTTTTTTCTTATGATAGAGTGATTTATCTGTTGCCTTAATTTTAATAAGAACAAGAAGCTAGAAAAGGCAGGGAAACATACCCTATGCTAGAGTTTTCAAAAAGGAATCTCTCCTGCCAACATCTTGATCGTAGCCCAGTGAAATCCATGTTGGATTTCAAATGATGAATAATATATTTGTGTGCTTTCAGTCACTAATTTAATCATAATTTATTATAATAGCAATAGATATCTAAGTAACAGCAAATATAAGCAATATATATAATATACAGATAAATCTATGGTAAAAATAGGAAATAGAAATAATATACATATATACTATATATGTATATGTGTTATATGTATATTAAATAATAGCTCATCTTGCTAAAGGGAGTAAGGCATACAAATATGAAACAGTTAGAAGGTAATAGAGATTATTGTGTAACCAAGTGCTAACTTGTGTGATTCAGAGAAAATATAAGACTTCAGAGAAAGATGTGTTTGAATATAATATGAGCCCATGGAACCAGATAAAACTTCTCCTTGAGGATGTAATTGTGAGAAAGATGTGAGGAAGATTTCCTTGATAATATTAACCATGAAGAATAGCTGAAATTGGGCAGCCGGGGTGGCTCAGCGGTTTAGCACGGCCTGCAGCCCAGGGCGTGATCCTGGAGACCCGGGATTGAGTCCCCAGTGGGGCTCCCTGCATGGAACCTGCTTCTCCCTCTGCTAGTGTGTCTGCCTCTCTCTCTCTCTCTGTCTCTCATGAATAAATAAATAATTTTTTTTAAGAATAGTTGGAATTAAAAGAAAGTTTGGAATTCTCATCTGTATAATTCTTTTCAGATTACAAATGAAGAGTAGTTTGTTTTTTCTCAGAACAGACAACTTGCTTTCATTGATAGTGAGGCCCTGAAGAACTGAGATAGAATTTGAGACCTTATTCAGACTCAGCAGGAAATGGTGCCATGATCAATTAGAGGTGTGTGTTAGGAAAAGAGTAAAGCTTTCCACGCTTAGTTTGGATAATACCACAGCTGATATTTAGCTAATATGTACCAGTTGGCAAAATATGGAATGATATTAAACTATATAAACTATTCAGGCTCATAAAAAGTAGTTCCCTAATTCCCCGAATACCTCACTATTGCTTTGGTTAATCAGCTTCAATCCTAGGACCCTGAATCATCCCTAATCCACCAACTATGGAACTAATGTGTGCAGTAGTCATACTAGTTGCTTTATTGAATACAGGTAGGGTGATGATTTTTCAAGGTCTGCTTGAATCCTATGCTTATGTAATATCTAGAACAAATGGAATATATGTACTTGGTTAAAAGAATACACTAATTTATGTTTGCAGATGTAATTTATTTGGAATCACATGGAAAAGCAGCTGTATTAAAATTTACTTCTTGGGACGCCTGGGTGGCTCAGCAGTTGAGCATCTGCCTTTGGCTCAGGGCGTGATCCTGGAGTTCTGGGAGTATGGGGATCGAGTCCCACATTGGGCTCCCTGCATGGAGCCTGCTTCTTCCTCTGCCTAGGTCTCTGCCTCTCTGTGTCTCTCATGAATGAATAAATAAAATCTTTAAAATAAATAAATAAATAAATTTTACTTCTCAGAAAATTTTCTTTCACAATCATGAAAAAGGCTGTTGGTAAAAAAAAAAAAAAAGGCTGTTGGTATAAACACTGCATAAGATGCTTAGCAATGATCTCACAACAGTAGCAGGAGTTGGCAGATGTATGCCATTGAGCTTTCTCAGGCCAAATAGTACAGTTTCTTGGCATACTTTGAAAAAATTCTAAAAATGGCATTTTCCATGTACAAAGCAATGAGAATGGAATGTCTTTTCTGTTACCACCATATATAGAAGGAATCTGGAGTTTCTTACAAACATGTAAGTTTTGTTGCGGTAGCTAGACACAATACCAACATATGGTAGATAGAGAAACAGACATTTAGAATTATCTTAAGTAACAGAATTAAAAAATGAAAAACATTTCCTTTAGCAGTCATGCTGGGAGAATGTGTGACTATATTTCAGTCATGACCATATAAAAACAATTAATTAAGGAAATGGCACCATATTCAGGTACAGCTGCTGTTCTCATCTATACTTTTATCTGTGAGGTCATGGTTGACTTGTTGAACTAGCCAAAACTTGACATTTTCTGTAGAAAGCAAGCAGGTTGCCAGAAGTCTACTTCATTTTGTAAGAATGATTCCATCTATGTCTCCCAAGTCTATGCAAAATTAAATATTTCATATCTTTACCCCAGTCTTCATCCAGATTATCTACTCTACCTGAAGTCTTTGAGCAGACTGGGCAATGAGCCAGTTGAAAATGTCTAGGACCTATCATACAAAACTTGTTCACTTTTGAGGAAACATTCAGCAAAATATCAAAAGTGAGAATGATCCAGAATTTTATTATTCAATTATACCCTGCCATTAATGATATGTAAATTGCATTGTTATTAAATCTAGACCTAAATTCTCTTACATTTTTTATCAAAGTACTTTTGGGCTTGGAAATATGTTAAACTTTAAATATGAATCAGAAATGAACATTTGTATATATATAAAATTTATATGCATAGTTGCAAACTTTATAGTATCAATCATAATTTGACTTGTATATGCCTATTTTCTTATGAGACTGGGCTTCTTATGGATAAAACTATGGCTTATCCACTTTTATTTACAAAAAACATACAGTTTTTCTTGGAAGAAGATAGTAAGCACTTAAGGATTGAGTTCAGTTGAATTGGATTTCATATTCAAGTTTTAGGAGACATATATTTTAGAGATAACATTCTGCTTGGATGATGCCTGCATCATGCAGGGCAGTATAGATGAGGAATACAATCTTTTTTTAATAGATTTTTAAAAAAGTTTTTATTTATTTATTCATGAGAGACAGAGAGAGAGAGGCAGAGACATAGGCAGAAGGAGAAGCAGACTCCATGCAGGAAGCCCGATATGGGACTTGACCCTATGTACTCAAGGATCAAAGGCAGATGCTCAGCAGCTGAGCCATCCAGGCATCCCGAGGACAACAATCTTGAGCTAATTTTTTCTGAAGAATTTAGACAAACCAAAATGCTTTTTCAGAGATATTGCTGTTGTTTTTCATCTTTTGTTACCATAATACTCAAAATCTTAAGTAAGAAGAAAATACTTATATTTTCTTTTCAGCACTTACAATTATCACCCCCCCCCCAACCCGGACAGAATAGTATTAAAGAATTGGATTTGAGCCTAGTATTTACTGAGAATTAGTATTTGACTTCAACCTAACTTCTCAAGACTTAAAATTGTACTGAATTTTTAAGAGGGAAAATTGGTCTACATAATGTCTAGTATCTCTTGAAGTCTAAAGTTTTTCTATTTTCCAACATGTCATTTGTGTTTACAAAGTCCAGTAAGATTTGGGAAACTGAAGTTAAGCAAGCCCTTCAATTCTCTTCTCAGTTTAAGAAAAAAAAATTATATTTAAGTATTGTCAGTATTTACCATTAAACTTTCCCATGCAATAGGTATAAGTAGGCATTAAGATTCCTCTTCCTTGACCTGGGATATAGTATTCAAATATTTGGGCTCTGATTTCTTTATAGGCAAAAGAAAAAAAAATCCCTTTTCCTCAATGGCAAATGATAGAATAGAGATAGCAAGAGATTTGAACAAGCTCATTGAATCAATGGTAGAAACAGGATTAAATCAGTTCTGAGTCCATGTTCTTTATTTAACTTATATATGACTTATTTTCATAATGCATTACTTCCTATGTTCTTTATCTTCATTTTTTTCCCTTTAGACTCCTTTATATTTCTATTTTTTTTAAATTTTCCATTCATTCATTCCCTTGAGAAAAATCATAGGAGCAACTCTAATTATTTTCTCTTTTTAACAGTAAATGTAACAGTAAAAGCATTAAGTAAATACACAGTCGATGCTATATTTAATAGCATGCAGTAAAGTTTACATTTTAATGGACCTTGAGCTAAATGAAAATGCATAAATTCTTTTCCTTCTACCAACTGTAAACTTCTACTTGAGATGATTTAATCAGGGTTGTGTTGAGACTTTTTAAAAGTGATTGAATACTAATTACTAATCTGCTCTCCAATTAAACATAATCTTTTAAGGTGGAATTCAAGCTGAGTGCTTAAATTAGTGACACTCAAGTTTTAGCAGTGGCCACATTTAATGAAAGAAGAAACTTATTATTGAAATAACAAAATAGTGAAGATATGAAAGGAGAGAAAGAAGTAGGATTAAGGAGGTTAAGAAACTATGACATAACTCTAATATATCTTTGCTTTTTAAGTTCTTGTTAATTTTTTCTGGATCCCTATAATCTCAGAGAGTTCTCAAATTTTAAAGAATCAGAATCCCCGGGAAGTGTTATTAAAACTTAAACTAGGTCCCACTCCTAGAGTTTCTGATTCAATAGATCTGGAATAAGATTCAATGAGTCTACATTTCTAACTGGTTCCCAGGAGGTGTTGATGCTGTTAGCCAGCAGACTGTACTTCTGAGAACTGGTTGTTATAGGTTGGATAGTGATTTCTATCTTAAGAAAAAAATATATATATATACACTTATGTATATATATATGTGTGTATATATATTTTTTAAACATCACATTGTTTCTATTTTTATTTAAATTAAATATAATTAATATATAGTGTATTATTAGTTTCAGAAGTAGAATTTAGTGATTCATCAGTTGCATATAACACCCCCTGCTCATTATATCAAGTGCACTCCTTAATGCCCATCCACAGTTACCCCATTTCCTCATGAACCTTCCCTCTAGTAACCCTCAGTTTGTATAGTTAAGAGTCTCTTATGGTTTGCCTCCCTCTCAGTTTTCATCTTATTTTATTTTTCCATCTCTTCCCCTATGTTCATCTGTTTTTTTTTTAAAGATTTTATTTATTTATTCATAGACACAGGGAGAGAGGCAGAGACACAGGCAGAAGGAGAAGCAGACTCTATTCAGGGAGCCCGACGTGGGACTCGATCCCAGGTCTCCAGGATCACACCCCAGGCTGCAGGCGGCACCAAACTGCTGCGCCACCGTGGCTGCCCTGTTCATCTGCTTTGTATCTTAAATTCCTCATAGGAGTAAAATCATATGGCATTTGTCTTTCTCTGACTGACTTGTTTTGCTTAGCATAATACCCTCCAGTTTCACCCACACTGTTGCAAATGGTAAGATTTCATATTTTTTGATGGCTGAGTAATATTCCATTATATATCCATTCAATTATAGATGGATATCTCAACTCTTTCCATATTTTGGCTATTATGAACATTGCTACTCTGAACATTGGGGTGCATGTGGCCCTACCTATCTAATGTCTGACTATCAAGAAGAAATTGCAAGGTAAAAAGGTAAAAAAGATAAAAAAATACAATTGAAAAGAGAACACATGTTAGAACTAGATTTGTATATCGCAGTTATATTGGAGTTATCAGACCAGAAATTTAAAACAACTGTAATTACTATGCTAGGGACTCTAATGGATAAAATAGACAGCTTGAAAGAACAGATAGGCAATGTAAGCAGAAAGATGGAAATTTTAAGAAAGAACCAAAAACAATCTTAGAGATCAAAAACACTAATGCAAATGAAGAATGCCTTTGATTGGCTTATTAGCAGACTGGGCATGGTTGAGGAGAGAATCTCTGACCTTGAGAAGTCCATAGAAATATCCAAAGCAGAAAAGAAAAAGAAAAAAAAAATGCAACAGAATATCCAAGAACTATGGACCAATACAAAAAGTATAACATGGGATCCCTGGGTGGCGCAGCGGTTTGGCGCCTGCCTTTGGCCCAGGGCATGATCCTGGAGACCCGGGATTGAGTCCCACATCGGGCTCCCAGTGCATGGAGCCTGCTTCTCCCTCTGCCTATGTCTCTGCCTCTCTCTCTCTCTCTTTCATAAATAAATAAAAATTAAAAAAAAAGTGTAACATATTTTTAAAGGGAATACCAGAAGTAGAACAGAAGAACTATTTAAAGCAATAAAGGCTGAGATTTTCCCCAAAATTATCACACACCAAGTCACAGGTCCAGAAAACCAAGCAGGATAAATACCAGACAAGCAAAGAAAAACTACAAGTAGCAAGATCATAATCAAATGGTGGAGGATAATGGACTTAAAAAAATTGTGAAAGAGCCAGAGGGAAAAAACATCTCACTTATAGAGTAACAAAGAATTACATCCAACTTCTCCTCAGAAACCATGCAAGCAAGGAATGAAATATTTAAAATGTTGAGAGAAAAAGAAAAAAATACCAATTAGAATTCTGTACCCTGTAGAACTATCCTTCAAAAGTGAAGGTGAAATAAAGATTTCTCAAAATTGATAAATCATTTTGCCAATAGACCTGCCTTGCAAGAAATTTTAAAAGTATTGCACAGAGAAGAAAGGTAGTATAAATAAAAAACTCAGATTTATGTAAACAAACACTGGAGAAAGAATAAATGTAGCACAACGCCCTCAAGGTCCATCCATGTTCCAGCAAATGGCAAGATTTAATTCATTTTATGCCTGAATAATATTCAATTTTGTATATAAACATACAAACAACATTTTCTTTATCCATTCATCCATCAGTGGACACTTAGGTTGTTTCTATATCTTGGCTATTATAAATAAGGCTGAAAAATTGTGGAATGCATATGTATTTTTGAATTAGTATTTTTCTTTTCTTGAATAAATACCCAGAAGTAAGGATCCCTGGGTGGCGCAGTGGTTTGGCGCCTGCCTTTGGCCCAGGGCGCGATCCTGGAGACCTGGGATCGAATCCCATGTCGGGCTCCCGGTGCATGGAGCCTGCTTATCCCTCTGCCTGTGTCTCTGCCTCTCTCTCTCTCTCTCTCTCTCTCTCTCTCTGTGTGTGTGACTATAAATAATAGTCATAAAATAAAATAAATAAATAAATAAATAAATACCCAGAAGTGGAATTGCTGGATTGTATGGTAATTTTATTTTTAATTCTTTGAGGTACAACCACTTACATTCCCCCAAACAATGTGCAAGTGTTCCTTTTTCTCCACATCCTTGCCAATGCTTTTTATTTCTTCTCTTTTTGATCATAGTCATTCTAATAGGTGTGAGGTGATGTTTTCTTGTGAATTTGATTTGCATTCCCTTGATAATTACTGCTATTGAACATCTGTTGATGTGTCTGTTGTCCAACTGTATATCTTCTTTAGAAAAATATTCAGATTCTCTGCTAAGTTTTAAATCAGATTTTTTTTTTTTTTTGGCTATTGTATTGTAAGAGTTCTTTCTATGTTTGGGGCACTAGCTTTTTATAGATACATGATATATAAATATTTCCTCCCATTCAGTAGGTTGCTTTTTCATTTTGATGATGGTTTCTTTTATTTGCACAGAAGTTTTTTAGTTTGATGCAGTCCCACTCATTTATTTGTACTTTTGTTGCCTTTGCTGTTGCACCAAGACCAAAGTCAAAAAGTTAATGCTTATGTCTTCTTATTTTATTTTTAAAAATATTTTATTTATTCATTTGAGAGAGAAAGAGAATATGAGTGGAAGGGAAGAAAGAAAGGGAGAAGCTTCTGTGGGCTTATAATTTATATCTTGTTTTATAACTTGCTTCCCCCCCACTTTTTTTTAAGATTTTATTTATTTATTTGAGAAAGATAGGAAGCAAGAGACAGTGCACAAGCAGGGTGGGGGAGAAACAGACTTTCCACTGAGCCGGGAGCCTCACGTGGAACTTGATTCTAGGACCCAGAGATCATGACCTGAGCCAAAGGCAGACACTTAACTAACCCAGGAATCCTTGCTTATATTTTTATCTAGAAATGTTATTGTTTTTTGTCTTATATTCAAGACTTTAATCCATTTTGAGTTAATTTTTGTGTATAATGTAAAATAATGGCCCAATTCCATTCTTTTGCATGTGTTTGTCCAGTTTTCCCAACATCATTTATGAAGGGACTGTCCTTTCCCCATTGTAAAATCTTTGTTGTAAATTAATTGACCATATATATGTGGGTTTGCTTCTGGGATCTCTATTCTTTTCCAGTGATCTATGTGTCTATTTTTATGTCAATACCAAACTCTTTTAATTTCTATAACTTTATAATATAGTTTGAAATCAGGGTTATTTTGTTATTATAAGTTATTCTATCTGTGAAGTAGCTTAGCTTAGTATTATTTGAAAGTGGACTTGGGTTAATTGTAAATATATTTTGCAAACTCTAGGGCAATCACTTGAAAATGTAAAAAAAAAAAAGTAAAATTTCTACGATAAAAAAAGGAAAGCAAATAAAATCATATAAGGTGCCCTATTAAAACCACAAAAGGCAGGAAAAAAGGTAGAAGACAAAATTGAAGGAAAAGGGAAATGAATAGAAAATATTAAAAATACAGTAATCCAAGTACACCAATAATCACTCTAAACGTCAGTGGTATAAATGTATCAATAAAAAGACAAAGACTTTAAGTGTCCCTTAAAAGTGTTAAGATTTTAAGAGTGTTTTAAGGTGTTTAAAAGACAAGACCCAACTATATGTTGTCTATAGAAACACACTTTAAATAAATACATGAATATTAAAAGTAAAGGGATGGAGAAAGATATACCATGCTAATACTAACCCAAAGAAAACCTGAGTAGCTATGTTAATTTCAGGCAGAGAAGACTTCAGAGCAAGATATGTTATCAGGGATAAAGAGGAATAAACATAATGAGGAATAAACATAAATAAATAATAAAGAGGAATAAACATAAATATGTATGCAAGTAACAACAGAGCATTAAAATACATGGGGCAAAAACTGATAGAACTGCAGGGAGAAATAAATAAACCTATTATTATAGCTGGAGACTTCAACACCCCTCTATCAGAAAATCAAGAAGCAGAAAAATCAAGAGGACATAGTTGAACTTAACAGCACCATGAGTCAACTGAGTACAATGTACCTCTATCAACTACTTCATCCAACAACAGCAAAGTTAAATCTTCTCAAGCTCACATAGAACACTCACCAAGACAGACTACATTGTGGCCATAAAACATATCTTAAGAAACTTCAAAAGAACAGAAATTATACAACGTCTGCCCTCAGACTACAATGGAACTAAACTAGAAGTCAATAACAGAAAGACAACTGGAAAATCCCAAAACATTTGGTGATTAAACAACACATTTGAAATCACACACGGCTCAAATAAGAATTCACAAAATAAATTTAAAGATACTTTGAACTAAGTTAAAATGAAAATACAAACTCACCAAATTTTGTGGAATGTAGTGAACACAGTGATTACAGAAAAACTTATAGCATTGAATGCATACATTAGAAAAGAAAAAAAAATCTAAAATCAATAATTGAAGTTTCCACCTTAGGAAACTAGAAAAAGAAGAGCAAATTAAATCCAAAGTAAGCATAAGAAAAGATATAATAAAAATTAGAGCAGAAATAAATGAAATTTAAATAGTGAGTGGAAAAAAATCAATTTTGAAAAAGCTGATATTTAGAAAAGACCAATAAGATCAATAATCCTCTAGTCAAGCCAAGGAAAAAAAGAAAGAAAATACATCATATATCCTCACAGAATTGCAAATTTAAAAAACCAGATAACACTACAAACTTATTAAAATGGTCAAAATCCAAAACAGTGACAATTCTAAATGCTGACAAGCATGTAGATGCGCAAATACTCTCATTTGTTGCTGGTTGGAATGCAAAATGGTAAAACTACTTTGTAAGAAAGTTTGGCAGTTTCTTACAAAACTGAACATGCTCTTTCTACTTTATGGTCCATCAATTACATGCCTTGGTATTTATCAAAATGAATTGAAAACTTATGTCCACACAAGAATCTGCACATGAATCTTTATAAGCAGCTTTATTCATAATTGCCAAAACTTGGAAGAAACCAAGATGCTCTTCAGTAAGTGAATAGATAATTAAACTGTAGTACATTCAGAAAATGAAATATTATTTAGTGCTAAAAAGAAATGAGCTATCAAACATTTAAAAAAAAACATGGGGGAACTTAAATATATATTGCTAAGTGAAAGAAATCAATTTGAACAACCTATCTTCTATATGACTCCAACTATGACACTCTGGAAAAGGCAAAACTATGGGCACAATAAAAGGATCAGTAGTTACAAGGGGTTAGTGGAGAAGGGGGGATGAATAGGGCAGGACACAAATTTTAGGCAGTGGAATTATTCTCTGTGATACTGTAATGGTAGATATATGCCATCACACATTTGTTAAAACCCAAAGAGTGTACAACCCCAAGAGTGAATCTTATAACCATGGACTTTTTGTAATAATGTTTTGTCAATGTAGGTTCATGAACTATAACAAATATATTATTCTGGTGTAGAATTTTGATAGTAGGAGAGGCTACAGGTATGTAAGGCATGGGATAGATATGTGGGCAAACTCTATCTTCCGTTCAATTTTGCTGCCTGATACCACTCTAAAAATATATTTTTAAATGTTATTCAATTAAAAACTCCCAGGTTATATATATTATATATACATTAGATATATAGTATATGTTATATACAATATAATATGTTATATATCATATACCACACACATATTATATATAGTATAAATATTATAAGCAATAAATCTATGCAGTATAGGTTATGAATAGGAATAGAGAAGGAATACTTAAAAATTAAAATATTTATTTTTATTACACTTAATTGATCTAAAAAATAACTATAGTAATAACAGTAGCAATGTATTAGGTAATTATAGCCTATGGATAGATCAAATGAATGAAGCATTGTCATAAGGGATGAGAGAAATGAATTGTAAATACTCTAAGTTGTCTTCACTACATGTGTAGTGGTACCATATTATTTGTTTTTTTTTTTTTCAATCTGAGGTTCATGCTGCAATGTGGAGCAGTTGTTTTTTTTTTTTTTTTTTTTTTTTTTTATTTGCTTATGATAGTCACAGAGAGAGAGGCGCAGAGACACAGGCAGAGGGAGAAGCAGGCTCCATGCACCGGGAGCCCGATGTGGGATTCGATCCCGGGTCTCCAGAATCGCGCCCTGGGCCAAAGGCAGGTGCCAAACCGCTGCGCCACCCAGGGATCCCGGTACCATATTATTTGAAAGTGAATTTAGATTACATAAAAATATATTTTTTAAACTCTAGGACAGATTTTTTAAGAAGTGTAACTGACACATTATAAGAGAAGATAAAATAGAATCATGTGAAAAATATTTATTTAAAACCAGAGAAGGCAGAAAAGGGAAAAATAACAATAAATTCCAAGAATTGAAAACAGTTACAAACACAGTAGATGTTAATTCTATTGTATCCTATTGTATCATACCTACTTTAAATGTATAATGATCAGGGACGCCTGGGTGGTTCAGCAGTTGAGTGTCTGTCTTTGACTCCAGGCATGATCCCAGGGTCCTGGGATTGAGTCTCACACTGGGCTCCTCATAGAGAGCCTGCTTCTCCCTCTGCTGATGTCTTTGCCTCTCTCTGTGTGTGTCTCTCAAGAATAAATAATAAACTTTAAAAAAAAATGTAAAATGATCTATACATACCAATTAAAAGAGATTCTCAGAGTGGATATAAAAATAACACTCAAGAATATGTTGTCTACACTAACCTCACTTTAAATATAAAGATTCATATAGGATAAAATAAAAGATACAGATTGAATAAGAGGTATTATGCCATACTAAAATTAATCGAAAGAAAAAGTAACTATATAACTTTAGACAAAGTAGATTTCAGAATAAGGAATATTATAGGCATGAAAAGGACATTGCAGGGGTGTCTGGGTGGCTCATGTCATGATTCCAGGGTCCAAAAGCCCTGAATCAGCTCTGTGGAGCAGGGAGCTTGCTTCTCCCTCTCCCTCTGCCTGCTGTTCCCCCTGCTTGTGCTCTCCTCTGTCAAATAAATAAATAAAATCTTTTTTTTTTTAAGGACATTGCATTATGATAAGGGGTCAATTCTCCAAGAAAACATAACAAGCCTAATAATGCATTCATCTAACAAAAAAAGCATGAAAATAAAGGAGATAAAAACTGATGGAACTTCAAGGAAAGCAAAATAATCACTATTAAAGTTAGAAACTTCAACATTTCTCTTTCAGTTATTGATAAAGTAGGCAGAAAAAACACTAAGAATATAGATTATGACAGCACTATGAATCAAATTGATCTAACTCACATTTCTAGAACACTCCATTGAGCAGCAGAACACATTCTTCTCAACTTAAAGGGTATATTCAACAAAATAGATTGCAATCTAGGTTATAACACATATCAAAACTGTTGTGCCCAAGATTGCAAATCCGAGAAACCACCAAGGAGCCAACACCGATGCAAGGGCACGACGGTTTATTAGCAAGCTGGAGCTTGGGTCCAAGTATACCCGACACAGTGGAGCAGGGACTTGGACCCCGAAGTGGGTTACAGCTGGGTTTTTTATGGGCTGGTCTAGGGGATATTCAGAAGGGGTGGAGGAATTTCTCAAGTTCTGTTTACATTCTGATATGGGGCTTTCAAGGGCATTGAGCTCTGTTCTCATTCTAATATGGGACTTTCTGCCACTGGCTTGGGCTCTGTTGTCTTTCTGATGGGATTCTCTGCCAAGGACATTCTGTAGTTTTTCAGCTCTTATTCACAGGGGCCTAAGATGGTATACTTGTCCTAATGCTAAACTTGAGGTGAGATGGCCTTAATTTTTCTCAGCCTCCACAAAAACAAATTTAAAAGAATAAAAATCATAAATAGTACATTACCTATCAGAACAAGATGAAATTAAGCTGAATATCAATAAGAGAAAGACAGTAGGAAAATCTCCCAACATTTGGAAATTAAATAGCACCTTTTAAAATAACCCATGGATCAAAGTAGAAAGTTTAAGAGAAGTTTTAAAATATTTTGAAATAAAAGAAAATGAAAATATACCTTATCAAAATCTGTGCTATGCAGCAGTAGCAGTGATTGGAGGGAAATTTATAGCATTAAATGCAAAAGATAAGAGATAAGAGTAATCTCTTTAGATAAGAAGAGATTAGATAAGAAGAGAAATCTTTAATCAGTAACTGAAGCTCACACATTAGGAAATTAGAGAAAGAAAAGTAGAAATCAATGAAATTGAAAAGAGGAAATCAACAACAAAGTAACAAAGCTGGCTATTAAAAAGAGTCATAAATTCATGAAACTCCAGCCAGTTTGTCTAAGAAAAAGAGAAAATATACAATTTACCAATATTGGAAATAAAAGAAGAGTGATCACTATTTATCCCATGGACATTAAAAGAATAATAAAGGAATGCTATGAGAAACTATGTTCACAAATTTGAAAACATAAATGAAATAGACCATTCCTTAGAAGACACAAAACTGCCAAAACTCACACAAGAATATCTAACAAAAAATTAAGTAAATTATTAATAACCTTCCAAAAATAAAGCACCAGGTGATTTCACTTATATATGGAATTTAACAATGTTGAACTCCTAGAAGTAGGGAATAGAATGGTAGCTGCCAATGGCTGAGAGGTTGAGGAAAATGGAGAAACGTTGGTGAAAGGATACAAAGTTTCAGTTATTCAGTATGGATAAGTTCTGAAGATCTAATATTCAGTATGGTGGCTATAGGTAACAAAATTGTGTTGTATACTTAAAAAATTTTGCTAAGAGTAGATCTTAAGTGTTCTTACCACAAAGAAAAATAGTAACTGTGTGAAGTGATAAATATGTTCATTAGTTTGATTATGGTAATCGTTTCACAATGTGTAGATATATCAAAACATCAGGTTTGCACACCTTAAATATATAGAATTTTTATTTGTTAATTATACCTTAATTAAAAAATAAGATCAAGTATCAGGCCCAAATTGGGCCCCTGGTGAATTCTACTAAACATTTAAAAAGAAATGATAGAAATTGCCTACAGTTTTTTCCAAAACATAGATAGAATATTTCCTACCTGATTGTAGGAGGTCATATTAGTCTGTAACAAAATCCAGATCAAGATATTGCAAAAAACAAAAACAAACAGAAAAACAACTACAGATCAATATCTCTCATAATAAATTTAAAAAATCTCCAACAATTTAACAAATTGAATCCAAAAGTATAAAAAATATAGCACCATGACCTCATGGGATTTATTCCAGGTGTACTGGAATGCTTCAATATTTTAAAAATCAATCAATGTAATCTACCATATCAACTTGTTTTAGAAGAAAAAACATAATCATATTAATTTATGCAGAAAAAAACTATTTGGCAAATTCCAACATTCATTCATGATAAAAACTCTTGTAAAATTTCTACTCAAAATATACAAAGCCTCTTAAAATTCAATGATAAGAAACAAACAACTCAATTAAAAATTGGGCAAAAGATCTGACTAGAGACCTTATAAAAAATACTCAGGTGACAAGCATGTGGGGAAACGTTAAATATCATATGTCACTAGAGAAATGCACATTAAAATGGTAATGGGATACATCATATACCATTACACACTTATAGAATGGCTTCAAAAGAAAAGATGATACCAATTTCTGGCTAGGACACAGAGCAAGAGAAACTTTCATTCACTGCTGGTGGGGTAAATGGTATGGTCACTTTGGAAGATAGTTTGGCAGCTTCTTACAAAGCTAAACATAAATCTTAACATATGATCCAAAATCACACTTCTAAATATTTGCCCAACCGATTTGAAAACTTAACATCTACCAACAACCTGAACATGAACGTTTCTAACAGCTTTGTTACTAATCACCAAAAACTGGAAGCAAACAAGATGCTCTTCAATAGGTTAATGGATGAGCAAACTATTATATATCCACACAGTGGAATCCCATTCTGCAATAAAAAGGAGTGAGCTACTGACTCATAAAAAGACATGAATAAACTTCAAATGCTTATTGTTAAATGAAAGGTTTAGTCTGAAAAATGCTACAGAATTTACAATTCCATTTGTCATCCTGGAAAAGCAAAAAACTAATGGAATCTGTAAGATTAAAAGCAAAAGGAACTTCACATAAGTAGTGAACTCTAGTTGATAAAGTAGTTTCCTACAGGGTTATGCATTAACAGATCTGACACCACTATAAATGTATACCTTTGATGTGATGTGGTAACACTGAAACTACATTAACAGTCTTCTCAAAAACCTAGAACATCAACCTAATCACAGGAAGAACATCAGACAAATCTCAACGAAAAAATTCTACAAAATACTTCCCTACTCCCCAAAACTGTCAATTCCCCCCACCCCAAACAAACAAACGTCACTGTCATAAAAAACAAGGAAAATCTGGGAAAGTGTCACAGCCAAGAGGAGCCCGAGAGATGTGATGACTAAATATAATATGGTATTGTATGTAGGCTGTTGGAATATAAAAAAAATCATTAGGTAAGAATTAAGGATATCTAATTAAAATATAAGCCTTAATTAATATTTGTGTATCCATTGGTTCCTTAAATATGACTAATATATCATAATAATGTAAGATGTTACTAACAAAGGTAATAGTGATATTCTCTTCACAACCTTTTTTATCCAAATATATTCTAAATATGTTTATTAAAAATTTTAATTTATAGATAAAACAACTTGAATTGTAGATATATACATCTGTAAGAGATCTTATGCATCAACTACTTCAACTTCCTCTTTTTACAACACAGAAAATTGACCCCCCAGAGGGCATGATTAAATCAAGACCAGACAAGTCTAGAATCTTTGTCCCTACTACTGAACTTTGCCATTATGCCCTTCCCACTGAGAAGTGTAAGTTTCTTCAAAATTGAAAATGCAAATCTCATTAATATTAATAAATATCTAAGATGTTTATAACATTTTATAAGTCCTTTATAACATTTTATAAGTCCTTTTAACATAACATGTTTTTTGAATTCTTCCTAAAGTATGTTTTGTCAAGTGTGATTGTTGGGTTCAAAGAAAGCTATTAGTGCTTAAAAATCATGAACTTAGTATTACTCATAAAGGACTATTTATTCAGAGTAATGGTGATATAAGTCATGCTGCCTCTGAGTCAATCTTCTCCAGGAATACCTGCAAAACAAGCCTAAATTTCAAAAAAGACTTTTAGCTAAAGAAAAGATGTGAGTTCTCAAAAAATATCCTATGCTTTCTTACCTGTTAGAGAAATAAATATCTTAGGGAATTGTAGCCCAGAGTTACATGAATTCCTTGTAGTAATATATTAAGTCATTGGCATAATTCCTTGTTAGTTCATCTAGATTACATTTCTAAATTCTGTGTGTTATAATCATACTAAAATCACTGAAATATGATTCTATGACATAAAATAAAATTGAATATATTAGAACCCAAGAAATAAAAGGGATTCTTATTGAGGGTTTCACAGGAAAACAGTGCACATGTTTTCTCTCCTTTTAATACTTTTTAAAAATGTGTACTTTGACTTCTTCCATTAAGTATTTGAAAGATTTTGTTCCCAGAAACAAAAGTAATGAAATGGCATGATACGTAAGCACCACAGAAATAGTAAACCTATTTTACTAGGTTAGCCAGTAGGTAGAACATTCAATATCACTCAATTATTTTCATCCATCTGTTCAATATATGGGAAAGTGACCTTCCTAATCATCCTTTTCTCCATGAAAAGAAACAATGAAGAGAAAAATTCAGCAGCTCTCACAAGGATAAATAATAAAAAAGGTAGATTATTGTTTAGCCTCATGAACAGTTCTTCACAAAAGGTTTCTATACTTTAAATCTAAATATGAGAGAGTACTATGAGGCAAACAATTGCAAAACAAAAACAAAAATGTTAGTTTCAAAAGCCTTAAAAGAGAAAATTACTTTGTAGGCCTGTTTCAGCTTCTGTTTTTCTTACCATGGTTTTATAATATAGACTCTACAGGCTTACATCTGGTATAAAGATCTTCTAAGAAAACCTAGGTCCATTATGTTCACTTCTTTGGTAACAGAACTATATTTCTAGCTGACTTAGATGAATAGTCATTTTAACATCTTTAAACAAACAAAAATTTAAGAGTTAAACTTCAGAGTTCTAAATCTTCAATATTTTTTCTGGCTCTTTATGATATCAATAAAATACTGTTCTTTTTTTTCCCCCATGAGTGGTCTTTCTATTAACATTATTCACTGATTTGCTTGCTTCTTCTCACTATCTCCTAGAAGTCTTGATTATTCTATCATCTTTTAGGTTATTTTACTAACACCAAACCAATTATTATTTTCTTCTTTTAACTTTTCTTCATGGCTTAATCTAGCCACAATTTCCTTTTGTAGACTTCATTCCTTTTTTCATACTTCTTTCCCTTCTTTAATTCTCCAAATCATCTTTCAACTTCGTGGAGTTCATATCACACATTCAGTTTAAGGATTTAAAATAACATACAATATACTAAATTTTATTTTCACTTTACTCAACTTAATTTTTTAAGCTGCATAGGCCAATTCTAGCAAAAAGTGTGAAAATCTAGTTCATTATAATTTCATGAGTGAGAAAATGGCTTTAATAAACTGAGACCATATTGGAAAGGAGATGCCCTAAAAACGACGTGCACTGCTTCTTCCATATCATACTGATGGGCTGATTGACAACGCTGAGTACTCTTGAAATTGCCAGCTTGTTAGATAATTAAATTAAATGAATATAGCACATGGTTAGGCTGGCCAGAAAAGATTGAGAGAGATATTAAATTTTTTTCTCTTTTCTTTAAAAGCTGAAGTAAATTAGCAACTAGAAATACAACATAGACTTTTCCTTCCTCCTATTATTCCCTAAAGTAAAGTTTCCAAAAACTAGAACATGGCTGACTAGTTTGCTATTATTTAAAGCCAAATACAATCATTCATATGTTCTGCAATGATGTGTATGCATATATGCACATGTGCACACATAATATGATACAACTAGTTTGGTAAAATAAAGTCTCACAAAATCTTCTTCTGAAATGCAATACTAAATACTCTATTAATTTTATTTAGCTTGTTATTTTAAAAAAAATTTTTTTAAGTACCCTCCATGCCCGGTATGGAGACCCATGCATGGGTCTTGAACTTAAAACCCTGAAATCAAGAACTGAACTGAGATCAAGAGACAGAAGTTTAACCAACTGAGCCACCCAGGCATTCTTTAATCTACTAAAGAAAGAATTCAAATATAAAATTAATTACTTTTATCACGAACATGTATTGACTATTTTGTATTTCTACATTATTAATTATTTTTCTGGGGATACAAGGATGAAGGAAGAACTTGTCAATTTAAGAAACTTAAAATGTAGTTGAGTACAAGAGTTGATTGGGCTTGAATTAATTAATTATGAGATGGAGAATAAGTGGCTAAGAGAATTATGAGGAAAGGATTCTGGCAGCTTGGACAGAAGAGTTTGTGTGCGTGTGTGTGTGTATGTGTATATGTTGAAAATCTGGGGAAAACTTTTAGTTGAACCTTGAAAGTTCACTAAAATTAGAACATGTGAAAATGGTAACATAAAGACATTTCCTGCAGTTAATAGAGCATGGAAGAATGGATGCAAAAAATACATATATGAAGCATATGAAGGAATTGAAATTTGCCAAGCAGGTTGAAATTAAATGGAAGAGTAGAAAGTAGAGTTGGGAAAGCAAATTTGGGTCAGATGATTTAGGAGTTTGAATTTGTAAGCAAAGAGACTAAGCACTCTTCTGTGGGCAATGGGAAGTTGGTAATGCTTTTAGGATAAAGGAGTAACCTAATCACAGTCAGCATCAGGACTACAACTTTGATAGCAAATAGTAAGAATGGTAGGCAAGACAAGACACTGAGTATGCATTACTTTTTTTTTCAACTGGCAGTGAAAGAAAGATAAGAGGGCAGAGATTTGGTTAGAGAACCAGGGAAAGATTTTATCATCTTTCATTTGGGCTGCAAGACATATAAGGTCACTATTGCCCCAAATGGTTATAAGTTGAAATGTAGCACCATTAGCTTTAAGAATTAAGAGTTATTCCTTTAAGAAGGAAAGATTTAGGAGAAGATACCATGAAGCAGAGATAATAATTCTCTCATAAATGAACGACACATGAATGCAAGATTCTCCAAGATGGAAGAGTGGAAAAGAGTAGATTGAGAGTGTTTCAATGTTGGTGGCAGTAGCTCTGAATTCTCCCACTGCTCTTGAGTGAGTCTCTGGGATGGATGTGAGGGCTGAGAATGACCTAAAAACCACTTTAATTCTCTTCAGAATTCTGAGGGCCAGCAGTCTTTAGAGAACTTCCTCAAGTCACTGTCATGTGTTAAGAACAGATTAGGAATGACAAAGTATAGTATCTTGGTCAGAGAAAATGTGATATCTGTACCCTGGAAATTCTGAGTCTTGAAGCCTAAGTGTCACTGGAAAGCTGAATCTTCTCCAGCTGAACTCTCTCTACCAGAGACTTTAAAAGTTAGCTGAGGAGATACCATAGTGGAAAATGGAGTGAGCATCTGAAGACTATGACTGGATCTCAGATATCACAGCAAAATGAATGAGATGTGTGCTATACTAGACTTTCTGGTTTCTGCTGACTTCTGTCCCTCTCTAAAGACCACTACCTCTCTCTGTGGTAGTCACATTTCCAAAGGAAAAGACATAATTCGTTGAAATGGAATTTAAGTGTAAAGATTATTGAAATGTAGAATCTGAGAAGGAAGAGCCCTATGTAACATTTTTTAAAACATGTAATCTGATATAATGTAATCCACAAGACAGTGGATTATTCTGTAAACAGATAACAGGCCAGTGAAAATACAGACAGAACTTCATTTAAATGTGGCCCAGCAGACAAAGGAACAAGTGATACGTGCTGAGGAAGTCACTAAGTGTTGTATTAAATTGTCAATGTGAGCCAATTTCTGTGATGTTTTGTCAATATCCCACAGAGTACTGAGATGAGGCTTGATGGAAATGAGCATTTTGACACATACATCCTACAGAGTTTACAGTTTACTATTATAAACACAAATGATAAATTCTGAGCAAATCTCATCAGGAGACATGAAGCTGGATGGTATTCCTTGAACCTGTCTTCTGTAATCTCCTCAGTTCTTCAAGAGAACTATGTTTAGATTGTAAGTGATATTATTCAACCGGTCCCAGATGAGGTCCTGCCCTAATATAGTTTTATTTATATATAATCCCAAATTAGGTTTATCAAATAAACCTAATGACTCTAACAATATCACCTTGAAACATTAGTGTACTTACACATAAGTAGCAAATATTGCCTTTAGCAAGTCATGTCGCCTAGCTTCTTAGTTCTGGGTTCAGTTTTCTTACAGCATCACTCATGGCCTCTTCATACATTTTCCATAAATAATATAATAATATCACACACAAAGGACCTCACATTGCAACTATATGACAGTGACCAGATGGCGAGCAACTGAAATCAGTTCAAAGCTAGTTGGAGCTGAGCACTGTGGGTCTGGTTAAGGTAAGCTATAAGGCTGGCAATATGCAAGTTTAAGTTCTTGCCTGCCTTCCTTATTTGTCTTCCATTACTTACTGCAAATTCAGTGTGTCTTGTCCTTACGAATTCAAATACCTAAGAAATAACTTGAGTCATTCAAAATGAATATCTCCAAATAACTGAACTTTTCCTCTACTCCTTATCTTTCCTACATAACCTCCCAACAACTTACTTCTTTTGAAGAACATGAAAATCATTTATACTATTTTATTCTCATCATTATTGCTACCTGCTAATTTTCAGCAAACTCTTCCCCTTCTGTAATGATTTTAAGTACTTAGTACAGTGGGTGTGAATTTAAATACATAAGATTACATATGTAAAAGCATAATATTTTTTATTTCTCTAAAACTGAATTTAATTTTTATTTTTAAATCTTCTTGCCATCTGAAACCACAAAATGTATCCATGTCACCATAAGAGAATAATGAAACTCTCAGGTGAGGCCAGCCACAGCATTGACCAGACTGAGAAGTAGACACTCCCTCCCTGCTGATCAGTAGAAAAGGAAAACATCAACCCAGGGAAAAGGAGAAGGAGGAGCAAGATGTCAATTTTTTTAATGAGTTGAAACCTAATTTAATCTGAAAATGACTAGTGTTCGTATTTTTTTCTCATAAAATGATTGCCTCTAGTGGTCAATTTTACAGCAAGACGTAAAAGATGGGATTTAGGAAACAATGCGAAGTCCATCCCTCATTCCACAATAAGAATACACTTTACAATTTATTGTGACCATCTTTTAACTTCATTTCCTGGACTTGTGTTATTTGGAGATATACATACTGTCCAAAGGATCTCATTTAACCACTCACTGATATTGGTGACATTCAAAATCAAATCAATAAGTTTATCTGTTTATCCTGTCTTTTTCTTTCTCACTATTTTAGTCCCTCAGCTGATCATAAAAGAATAAAGGGCTCCATCTTCTCTCTGCTTTCTGGTCACTTATAAATTGAATCCTACCCTCTCTTCACTACTCTTCCCCAAATCTTTCATAATAATTGAAATTATATTATCTTTAATATAGAATATAGGGTCTAGGAAGGCAGTCATTTTTTTCTGTTTTACTCACTGTTCACAGTGTGGAAAAGTGGCTAGTATTTAATAATGAATGTGTGTCTTCCCCCACTGGATTAGAAGTCCCATGTGGTATAAATGCATGAGTACTGCACACTTTCCTCTTCATTTTGGAGACTTATACAGTAAGTCTTTCTAACTCCTTACTGTTTGGGCCCCACTTACGTTTCCTTCCATTAACTGCTTTGCATATACTAGACATTCCAGTCTGTTGGCAATGCCCCAACTCCCTTGACACATGCCATGGTTTTCTCTTATTGAATTTTCTCTCCACTAATCTTCTATTTAAAAACCCAATCAATCCATTAAGATCTTGATCAAATTGGGCTCTAGGTCAATACAAGTAAAGTCCTGTAATCAAATACAAATCCATCTAAGGTTTAATTCACCTAACAAAGTATTTGAAGAATTCATTTTGTTAAAATATAAAACACTTCCTGTGTAATCAGTTAATTTCACCCTTTGAGAGTTTTTGTATGAGTTTGTATTTTGTGTACTTTTGAATATTTCAAAATTTCTTATTCAATTTGTTTAAAGCAGTCTTGATTCTACATTGTTTTATTTTTTAATTTAATGTGTTATATTGATAAACTGTGGACTTTTTACTCATTTTAGATATTTTCAAACATTTTCATAAATTATTAAGCAAGATCTAAATTAATATTGTATATAAGTACTAATAGAACTTTTACTTCATTCCAGTCTCATCAAATTATCTCTTTTCTGTAGTCCTGACTAATCTAAATGACTTTTGTGCAATAATAATTTTCATTCACATTTAATGAATAATAATAAAAGCATTTTGAATAATAACACATAACAGTTAAAGTAGATAATTCAGAATATTTCAGTGAAATAGTATAAGTTACATTTAACAGATATTTTTAGTTGACTATAAAAATATAGATATAGAAACATACACATTTACTATACATTTAGTATATACTAAAATACTATAATATTTAATATTTACATATATCTAGCATAATATGTAATGTATATCACAGATAAAATTTAGAAAATAAAAATAAAATGAATAATAATAAATATAAACACACCAACCATGAAAATCACTCATAACTTTTGGTTATTTTCTTTCAGTTATTTTCCTGTGCACAGGGTGTTTTCCTCAACATAATTTAAATCAGTCTCTATATATATACTTAGTTGTGCATCATGCTTTTTACTTAAACTTATACTATTTGTTTTGCAACTTTTTAAAATGATTTCCTTCAACATAAATTTTAGTGGCAGTGTCATAATTGAATACCTATAAAAACTCCTAATGAGTATATCAATCAAGATGTTTATCCAACAAGGCTGAAAAATTGGCAAACTTTCCATCTTTCACAAAGCTAGTTCTTTATTTTAATTAGATTTCCTTCTTACCTTTAGAGGTGTCTAGGCCTCTGTTTATCTAAAGTGCAATTCTATGTTACAGAATTTTTTGAATTCATCCATAAAATAATCTATCCATTAATCAGATTTTAAAAATCATGTTAGCAGAAATGAAATTTAAAAAAATGTACTGGGTGCACTGAGGCGCTTGGTGGAGTGAACATATCAGTCACGTGCATGGATTATGGCAGTCGATAGAAAAATGACTGGAAGATGCACAGGTAACAGTACAGTCTGGGGTCACAGGTTGCATGATATAAGGAGTTCTTTTTTTTAAGATTTATTTATTTATTTGTTTATTTATTTATTTATTTATTTATTTATGATAGACATAGAGAGAGAGAGAGAGGCAGAGACACAGGCAGAGGGAGAAGCAGGCTCCATGCTAGGAGCCCGACGTGGGATTCGATTCCCGGTCTCCAGGATCGCGCCCTGGGCCAAAGGCAGGCGCTAAACCACAGAGCCACCCAGGGATCCCCTATATAAGGAGTTCTTGACATCAGACACTTGAAGTTAAAGTAATAATGATATAGCCAAATAACACCAATAATCATTACACACAATTCCAAAAGAAATTTGGAAATTCATGACCAAGTAAACAATGCATGTGGTGTTTAAGGAAGAAGAATGGGTTAATTCAGGATGCTCTTGAGTTCCATGTTAACTCCAATGAAAGGGGGAAAAATGACATGCAATAAGCCAGAGAAGATATATTTATTTCACTATATAGACCAGTTTAGATAAAGTCAAATTTGTGGGCCTTTAGTTTGAAATGTTCTTTATAGGCTCATATCTTGAATAATGTTTAGTTTTATTTGTCCAAGAATCTTTCCTACTTTATTTAGAAATAGGGTAATAATAGCACTCATAAACTTACAAAGTCTCAGAGAACCAAAGACGATGCCAACCATAACACATTCTTCTACCAGTTCACACCTGGATCTAATATTTAGTTCCAGGGTTTGCCTGTACGTGCTTTATTTATGTTAGATACTTGTGGTGCTTTTTCCCCCTTACAGTTTTCAAAGAGGCATTGCAAAGAGGTTATGAAGGTAAACAATACACAATTGTTTTAATCAAAAATCTCTGCCGGACCACAGCCCTTAGTAAAACTACAGCCTTTAATTTTTGCCAGACTAAAGATTCCCACTAGTCAATATTTAAGCTAGGAGGTCCTTGTTAGTCAATAGTTAAGCAGTCCTAATATTTTAAAAACCAATTAAATCTTCACAACCTACTTTTTATTCCAGTTGCCATATTTAAGGAAATATATTTGGTTAGGAAATAGAAAACTATCATATAATGAAGAGTTCTTAAGAAATTGAAGACAATCTCCTACAAACCATAGTGTTATATTTTTGCCTAAATCCAAAGAAAGACCTAAAATTCCCCCTACTTAAGCATGAGGCATTCATCAACAGTGCTAAGTAAGGAACATATATATTTTTGTTTTGGCTTTAGTTTTTGTAGGTATTAGTGGAGCCTGTTTTTATAAGAAGATGATTACTTCTTGGATTTTCAACATTTGTGGGAGAGTGTACAAAAGGCCATAGAAATAGTATAGCAGGACTAAAATAGTCCAGGCCAGTTCTCTTTCTTACAAAAAATTATCAGAAAGACATACTATTCTCACAAGTTAAACCATAGTCAAGATAGTAAGAAATGCATAATTAGAAGACAGATATAACTATGTTCAAATTAAGACTATGAATTAAATATAGCCTGGAAAAGATCATAAGTTCTTCCTAGACAAAAAGGAGAAACCAGGACAAGGTCCACATATGTATGGATACATATGGATACATGAATATGATGAAAGATACACTTCAGCAAAAGGAGAAAAAATAAATGTGGAGAGAAATAGTTAACCAGAAGGAAAAATAAATTTAATCTCAACCTCAAAACAAATATAAAAACTTGTTCTAGATAGATCAAAAGCTTAGCTTTTGAGAATTTTATTTTTGGTATTTTCCTCTAGATTCTATAAAACCTTTTAGAAGAAAATATAAGAAAAAAATGCCTTTGTTGTTTACTTCACATTTGGATTATTTTCCAAGAGAAAACAAAAAAACAGCTACTAAAATTTTAATAAATATGCTTATGTTAAAATGAAAACTTCTATTTAATAAACAATAACTTTAATAACTCCTATTCAATAAATAAATTCCTCCCCACCCCTCTCCTAAAAAAGAAAAAAAAAAGAAATTACAAGCTACAAACTCAGGTCAGGTATTTGTAATACATATAACTGACCAATGATTCATAAACCAGAATTTATAAAGAAAATGTCCAAATAAGTGTTTAAAAAAGACAAAAGTCTACTAAAAGAATGAGTAAAATATGTGAATAGACATATCATAGAAAAAAACCCCAATGATTAAAAAAATATACAAAATTATATTCAATTTTCATAATCACGGAAAAGTAAATTAATACTGAAATGATTTATGTGTACTAGACTAGAAAAAAATTATTTTGACAATACTGAGCTTTGGGAAATTTGTAGATGGCCAGGAACTCTGATACACTGAGGTAGTAATGTAAAATGATACAACTACTTTGGAAAACAACATTATCTGGTAATGAATATTCACATATCTTGTAACCCATCAATTCAACTCTTTGCTAGAGAAATTCCTGCAAATGTGTTATCAAAAGACAAATATATACACACACAAAAAGGTCTTAGTGTCATTGCTCATTATAGTAAAATATTGGAATCAACACTAGCATCCATGAACAGGAAAATAAATGATATAATGTGATATGTTCACAGAGCTGAATATCGCACAACAACTAAGAACTAACTGGAGCCACGTGCAATAGAATGAATGAATCTTAGACACAAGTTTTGAATAGAAAAAGTAAATCATGAAAACTACATATATAGTATGATATCATTTTAACGAAGCTAAAACATAGGCAAAACTAAATGATATATTGTTAAGAGACACATATATGTGTGATGAAACAAAAAGGTAAAAAGAATAAACAGGAACATCGAGATACTAGTTAGGGTAGATGGGTATATAGGAGGATATGATAGTGGAGAAGCCATTTACATGTATGTAACAGGTAGTCTTTATCAAAAATCATAAAATAAATTTAAAAAATGACCAAACAATTATTATAGACTAATCAGGAACAGATTCTAGGCCCTTGTACAATGCGACCTTGTCTGAAGTGATAAAGTTTCTTAGAACTTCTGAGGTATAATTTTCTTCAAACAGAGCATCACCTTTGGCAATCCATGATGGGCTTCCCACACAATGGCCAAGGAAGGCATGAAAGCTTACCATGGTTGGTGAACCTGAATGTTAGAACCAGAATGCTTTGCAGTAGTTAGTTAATTTAGCATAATCTGGGTCCTATTCTTATTTGATGGATAGCCTAAACTGTGTAATTTTACAGGATGATATACTAATTTTCCCAACCATTTTCTTACTGAATTTATAATAGTGAATTTGGCTAAAAACTGGTATTTTTTTATTTAGATGTACTGCATCCAAATATTCTACACATAGCTAGCTTTATTTTATGTCAGTTATAATATATTTCCAAATAATTGAAGTGTAATAATTACTTTTATTTTTTATTAGAAATCACAGGCCAATTATAATTAGGAAGCTAAATCAATTCCAAACTTACCAAATTAATTAAATAAATCAGTGTTACTTGTCTTTGTTTCTCATTCTTTATCTGGGAATTCATATGCATAACTGCATAATGTCACATTTTTAGCACAGTTTATCTTTATTTCCTGTTTTTATTTTATTTTTTCTGAGCACACTCCACTAAGGATCCATAAGAATTTTATTTTTGGTATTTTCCTCTAGATTCTATTAAAAATCTTTGAATATATCTTCTTAGTTTTAATTTATGCTTTCTTAGCCAGGCTGGGTTTGATTCCCAATAATCTCAGTCCTCAATGATTCTTTTCTTGCATATTGTATATACTTTTTCTCCTAAAGATACAGAAGGATGTGTTGCATGCAGCCAAGAATAACAGCAAGAAGAAAGATTTACATGCCCACACACTTTAGGTAAGAGAGAGGAATAGGTCCTAAGCTAATGGTAAGATTACAAAGTTTTCCCATATAACTGAAGGCTGAGTTCAGCCCCTTTAGAGGTCAAGAATTCACTGGAAGACCTGAGGTAAATTCCTCAGTTGAAGTGAGAACAGAAAGAGATCAACAGGCTTGTGTCCTGCTTTGGGCTGTTAGTGGGAAGATAAATGAGCAGAGTAGTAACTTGCAGAGTATACAGCGCTATAAAATGGCTGACTGGTTTGCTCAAGAAGGGGGTACAAAATAGTAAGTGGATGGATTTTTAGAACTTCGTTTCTTTGGATTCATCCCTTAAGAGACATCTATCACAAGTAAAATGATTTTTTTAACCCCATTTGTGATCAGAGACAACAAAGAATAGTAAATATAAGAACAGGAGCAAATTAGCAGAGTCGGTGCATCTGGTATGGTAACTGACTGTGAGAAACTGTGATGATGGGACTTCAGAAAACCTCAGTATCTTTCATTTCTTTGGTTGACTTTTGTTGCCTTTTTCCAAATCGCAGAGTAAAAAAGTAAGCCCTAAGTACTATAACACAAGATACTTATGTAATATGTTATACCCTTTTGTCCTGACTCATTAGATTCCAGTTTAAATGCCCTTCCTTTGTGTTTCCACAATACCCTATAGCTCTGCCATTGTAGTGCTTATCCATATGCACAATGAGAACATCCATTTGACAGTGTCTTCCATCAGAATGTGAACTCCATGAAGCTAGCAATCATATCTCTTTTGCTTACCATGGTATCTTTAATGAAGTTCTTGGAACAAGGTAGTTCGTTAGTAAATATTTTTGCATGGATGGGTGTAAGCATTCTAAATTCTACTTAAACATAGCATGGTGACATTAATCATGATTTATTCCTAAATTATAGGTTATATAGTTTTCTAAACTATCTTACATTCAGCTTATCCAGTACTCACAAATTATACGGTGCATTTTTCTAGGGATGCCTCACACATCAAAGTTTAAATAAGATGCCCTTATATTTATGCATTATCAGCCAGAGTGGCCACACATTGCAACCCTGATAAATGCTGACCTACAGCAGCACTGAAGATCATAATGGAAGAACTAGATTACAGGGTTTAAGAGCACAGGAAACCCATGGGGAATCTTAATCTTAATCATATACCATACTAACATTTTAAAATATAGTAATGTTTTAAAAATAGTTATTTGTATTAGATGCAGTTTAGGGTTTTATTTTTTTGTTTTTGTAGTGATTTTAGAAACAAATCTTCATATAAGATGTGACTCTGTCATAGTTAAGATCCATAAAAATACATTAATTTTAAAAATGTTTTCCCTCTACTCATTTAAATTATACCAATCATTGTAGATAATACTTGATCCTATTCATTTATGGAGATTTTATTCCTAGCTCCAACTACAAATACAGTTCCTTCTTCAATAATTTTATCTTAAAGATTTATTTATTTATTTATTTATTTATTTATTATTTATTCATGAGAAACACAGACTGAGAGAGAGAGAGGCAGAGACAGAGGCAGAGGGAGAAGCAGGCTCCTTGCAGGGAGCCGGACGTGGGACTCGATTCCAGACTCTGGGATAAGTACCTGGGCCGAAGGCAGGCGCGCAACTGCCGAGTCACCCACGCATCCCTGAAATCATTTTAATATATTTTGTTTAGATAACTCTTTGACAAGACATCCTAACATAAGAATGAGTTATTATTTTACACATACATGTTCTCATTCTTAAAGTCTTGGTATAATGCACATCTCTTGCATCTTCCCAAACACCCAACTATGTGAAGTATGAAGAAGGGGCATTGACTACTTAATCTGAGTTTTTATTAGGCAACTGGCAAAATCTAATGTAAGTTAGCTTGTGCAAAATTATTATAGTCTTTTGATCCATATAAAAGGAAAGTTTCTAAGAAGGGACCTGGTTACAGGATGACTGGATCCAAAGATCCCATCATTATTTTTTTTTAATTTATTTTTTTTATTTATTTATGATAGTCACAGAGAGAGAGAGAGAGGCAGAGACACAGGCAGAGGGAGAAGCAGGCTCCACGCACCGGGAGCCCGACGTGGGATTCGATCCTGGGTCTCCAGGATCGAGCCCTGGGCCAAAGGCAGGCGCCAAACTGCTGCGCCACCCAGGGATCCCAGATTCCATCATTATTGCCTAGAAACTTCTTTCTGTCCAGTTCTCATCTCTGCTTTTGTTTTTATTCTTAATTTACTCAATATGATGGCCAAATGGCATTCATAAACTCTCATCTCCACTCTGTTTTAAAAAATGCACATAAGATTCATACCTGCATTTCAACCACCGTTAATCTTTGCAATTTTAATGCAAATTTCATGTGCTTAGCATATTGCAGTAAGGAATCCCTTTAAAGTACTTGGTATTGCAGTGAAACAGAATGTTGTATTTGTGATAGAATCTACGCTTTTAGAAATATTCTAACTACACATTGTTCTCCACATTAGAGCAGAATGTTTCTCTTTTTTCAAAGCAATACAGTAAATAAAACTCGTTTCATCACATTCAAGTTATGTGATGGCAGAGAATAATTCACTCACTTTCCTACCAGAGATCAATAGGCACCTTTGTTTTTGTGCTTGGAAAAATTTATATGATGTTTGTTTAAAATGGAATGTTTCTATGTGTTGCATTTTCCTGGAAACATGGATTCCTGAGCTAATTAGAATGGAAAGTAATAATATCAGCAACCATAAAACAGATCTCCTTTTTTCCTTATGTATAATCATATGAAATTTTTACAGTTATAGTTTAGGTTATTATTTCTGTAGTTTGGTTATTTATGTAAAGCAGAGGCTTATTGCTCAATAATTAGTATTTGTTTTCCTGTTCCTGCTTCTCTTTGGAGAATTGTCTCAGGGATGAAGACAGAAAGTATAGTCCTAGATGGCACATGTTGCATTTATATTGACACTGAAGCACAGAAAACATGTCCAGAACTTGTCCAGAACTTGCCATCCTATTAAGTGCCCAGACAGCAGACATAAATCAGACAACAACACATATTTTCCAGCTATTATCTGCTTAGGTAGTACCAGGCATACTTCAATATGCCACACAATGTAGAGCTGTCTTAGGTCTCCCCAATGAATGGATCAGAACAAAGATGGCATGATGGGCAAACAAGTAATATCTCAAAATGAGGAAGGGAACAACACAGTCAAACTAGGATGAAAGGGGGCTTGGTCTAAGTAGAAAGTGTAACAAGGCAGCCCAGGTGCCATTTCTACCCAAATACTTTCAACAGTTCTTAGAGATCAAGAGCATGTCCGAAAGATGGGTATTTGTGTGACCTCTCTGATTTGAGAAGCAGTGCATTTATCAAATCTCTGTTTCAAATTATGCTGCACCTTTCCAGGAAGGCATCATTACTCCCCTCATCTTGTATTCTCTTCTGTTAATATCCAGAATCTTACAATTCATCGGTACAGAAGACTCTCTGTGGCAGATGAGACCCTGAATACAGAGAACAATCTTCTGGCTTTTTAAGATTGTCAGACCTCATGCAATTTCCATGGCTCTGAGATCCTTCAGAG
This sequence comes from Nyctereutes procyonoides, assembly GCF_905146905.1. Taxonomy (NCBI): domain Eukaryota; kingdom Metazoa; phylum Chordata; class Mammalia; order Carnivora; family Canidae; genus Nyctereutes; species Nyctereutes procyonoides. Next base: position 4,570,215 of record NW_026575130.1, read on the forward strand.
GTTGCATGATCTTGGGCATAGGGAGAAAATTTTGGAAAGTAATGAATTTCTACCTTAAAGTGCTAATAAAGTTTTGTAGGTTCTTCCAATCTCTTCACCCCAAAAGTCTTTTAAATACCCAGAAATTTCTTATATTGAGGTATGTTCCCTCTAAACCTTCTTTTTGAGGGTTTTTATTATGAATGGATGCTGTATTTTGTCAAATGCTTTTTCTGTATCTATTAAGAGGATCATTTGGTTCTCATCCTTTCTTTGATTAATGTGGTGTATCACGTTGATTGATTTGTGAATACTGAACCTGGCGACCCAGGAACAAATCTCACTTGATCATGATGAATGGTTTTTTAATGTATTTTTGAATTTATTTTGCTACTATTTTATTGAGAATTTTTGCATTCATGTTCATCAGGGATACTGGCCCGTAGTTCTTTTTTCAGTTGAGTCTTTATCAGGTTTTGGTGTTAGTTAGGGTAATGCTGGCTGGCCTCATGGAATGAGTTTGGAAAAGTTTTCCTTCCTTTTCTATTTTTTTTGAAAAGTTTGAAGAACAGGTATTAGTTCTTTTTTTAATGTTTGGTAGACCTTGGTTGTAAAGCCATCTGGCTCTGGACTTTTCTTTGTTGGGAGTTTTTTTATTATGGATTCAATTTCTTTGCTGGTTAATGGTCTATTCAATGGGAACATGTGTTTTTGTTTTTGTTTTTTTTTTCACATTTCAGTTTCAGTAGTTTATATATTTCTTGGAATTCATCCATTTCTTCCAAGTTTTCAAATTTGTTGAAAGACTCCACCAAAAAATTGCTAGAACTGATGCACAAATTCAGTAAAGTTATGGATACAAAATCAACGCACAGAAATCTGTTGCATTTCTATACACTAATAATGAAGTAGCAGAAAGACAACTTAAGAAATCAGTCCGTCCCATTTATGGTTGCATCAAATATAATAAAGACACCTAGGAATAAACCTAACCAAAGAGATGAAAGATCCATACTCTGAAAACTATAAAACACTGATAAAAGTAATTGAAGATTCACAAATGGAAAGACATTCCATGCTCGTAGATTGGAAGAGCAAAGATTGTCAAAATATCTATAATACCCAAAGTAATCTACACGTTTAATAAAATCCCTATCAAAATACTAACAACATTTTTCACAAAGCTAGAATACACAATACAAAATCTATATGAACCATAAAAGACTACAAATAGTCAAGGTTTTTCAAACCTTGAAAAAGAAAAGCAAAGCTGGAGGTATCACAATTCCAGATTTCAAGTTATCTTACAAAGCTGTAGTGATCAAAACAGTATGGTACCAGCACAAAAATAGGCACATAGATCAATAGAGCATAACTGAAAACCCAGAAATGAACTCACAAGTATATGTTCAATTAATCTTCAACAAAGCAAGAAAGAATATCCAATGGAAAAAGACAATCTCTTTAACAAACAGTGTTAGGAAAACTGCACAGAAACATGCAAAAGAATAAAACTAGACCACTTTATTACACCATACACAAAAATAAATTAAAAATGGATGAAAGACCTAAATGTGAGGCAGAAAACTGTGAAAATCCTAGATGAGAACACAGGCAGCAACCTCTTTGGTATCACCCAGAGCAACTTCTGCCTAGTTATGTCTCCTAAGGCAAGGGAAACAAAAGCAATAATAAACAGTGGGACTTCATCAACAGTGGGGCACCTGGGTGGCTCTGCTGGTTAAGTGTCTGCCTTCAGCTCAGGTCATGATCCTAGGGTCCTGGGATCAAGCCCCATGTTCCTCATGTCATGCTCCCTGCTCAGCAGGGAGTCTGCTTCTCCCTTTCCCTCTGCTCCTTCTGCTCCTCTGTTCCTCCCCCTGCTCTGCTCACTCTCTGTATATAAAATAATTTTTTTAAAAAAATAATGAACTTATATAATTCAACACCCCAAAAATGAATAATCCAATTAAAAATACACAGAAGACATGAATAGACATTTTTCCAAAGAAGACATACAGAAGGCCAGCAGACACATGAAAAGATTCTCAACAAAAAAAACTACAACTATCAAACTACAACTATCAAACTACAATGAGATATCACCTCACACCTGTCAGAATGGCTAAAATCAACAACACAAGAAACAACAGGCATTAGAGAGGATGTGGAGAAAGAGGAACCCTCTTACACTGTTGGTGAGAATGCAAACTGGTGCAGCCACTCTGGAAAACAGTATGGAGCCTCCTCAAAAAGTTAAAAATAGAATTACCCTATATTCCAGCAATTGTACTACTAAGCATTTACCTAAAGAATACAAAAATACTAAATCCAAAGGATATATGCACCCTAGTGTTTATAGCAGCACTATCTACAATAGCCAAATTATGGAAATTGTCCAAATGTTCATTGACTGATGAATGGAAAAAGAAGATGTGGTACATATACAATAGAATATTACTCATCCATAATAAAGAATGAAACCTTACCATTTACAACAACATGGATAGAGCCACAGAGTATTATGCTAAGCAAAATAAGTCAGATAAAAACAAATACCATATGGTTTTTCTCATATGTGGATTTTAAGAAACAAAACAAATGACAAATGGAGGAAAAAGAGAGAGAGTGGCAAACCAAGAAACAGACTCTTAACTATAGAGAACAAATTGATGGTTACCAGAGGGGAGGTGGGTGGGAGGATGAGTTAAATAGATGATGAGGTTTAAGGAATGCCGAGCACCAGCAGTTGTGATGAGCACCAGATATTGTATTGATGTGTTACTAGATTATATACCGGAAAGTAATATTACACTATATGTTAACTAATTGGAATTTAAATAAAAGTTTTAATAATATCAAATTTACATCTATAGGAAGTCACTTATCAAAATTATATAATGCCAAAATATATGTTTGTCAACAATATTGTGATAAATTATTAATGAACAGAATATTTATGAGTAGAATTTGTCCATTAAAATGTCAATATAAAAATGCAATTAAAAAAACCAAAACTATTTCTGTGCCTCTAGTTACAAAGAGCAAATTTAAAGAAAATGTGAATTCTATTGACTCTCCCACTAACTTAAGGAATGTGCTTCAATTGAAAAACAGGTGTTGGCTAGGTCTTATGAAATCTTTTGTCAGGGATTGCTAATGACAAGGAAATTCTACAATTTGGGATAAGGAAAACAATGATGGGGGAAAAAAAAGGATACTAGGAAGACAAATCAAATTCCTTCTAGTCTAGAGAACTACAATATATGAGGAATCCCAACTTACAAATTTCCATAGCATTTTATCTGAACTTCTTTGATGAAGCTTTTAACTGTACATTGTATCATAATTATTATGAACAAATCTTACCTTCTAAACTGAATTACACTACCATTGATTTGAATCACTCCAGTTCTTATCAAGCACTTATTATAAAGAAGAATAAAACAAGAGTTCCTGCTCCAGGATTAGTGTGGTACTCCATTTCAGTGGGTAGAAAGGCAGTGTTGGAAATATTCATAAATGTCACACAAACTCAGAGACAGTTAACCCTGTCTAATTAATAAAGATTTATGGATGAGGTTAACTCCAACAAGTTTTAGCAAGGTGAAGAAGGACATAGAGGCAGAGTAGGTATCCTTGTAATGGGAAACAATGTAAGTAAAGGTAGGATGATAAATATTCTTTTAGAGAGGTGTTGAGGAATCTCACAGTATTAGGCAAGAGTAATAGATAAAGGTAGAGGTAGATAGGAACCAGACACTGGAGTAGAATTATATGAAATTCTTATAAGTGATTCCATATTGCTTTATCTATGCTAGCACTGGGAATGTGTATTTGGATTCCCCCCCTAATTTAGTAGTTCTCTACATTACTCCATCTCTCCATAGAAAACACAAAAGCAGGACACGTTTATGCTCCTTCCCCACTACAGGACATTTGATGTGGGATTGAAAGCTTGTTTTCAGTCTCACAATCCCTTTCACTATTTCTCTCAGGGAGACTAGGGATGCTTATGAGAATGGAATTTGACTTGGTCTCCTTTCTTATACTAGAATTCTTTGGGTAGGTATGCCCAATATATCTATTGTTTTGTATATACTACCCATTGTGTCTCACACATATGGTATACATTGAGTAAATATTAATAGAATAGAAAACGAAAAGACCAGTCAATCAATCAATCAATCTTGCCTGGTGCATACTAAAGCACTCACTAAATATGTTTTAAATGAGTGAATAATTAAGTATATACAAAATTAATGCCATTAAAAATATAAATTATCTTGAGATTAAACTGCTGGAAAAGGATGAGACCAGTATATGAACAGAAATTATTAATTCTAAGTAACATGTTTGAGATCAGTGGTCTGAAAATTAATAAAAGGAAGACAATAAAGTCCAAGAAAATGTATAAGGAAGTGGAAACATAGGTTGTATCTTAAAGGATAGGTAAGCAGTGATTTTTAATCACTCCATATATCATACAGATAAGTGGTGTGCTTAGGGTAAGGTAAGTTAGAACACTTTTTTTTTTAAAGGTTTTATTTATTTATTCATGAGAGAGAGAGAGAGAGAGAGAGAGAGAGAGAGAGAGGTGCAGAGACACAGGCAGAGAGAGAAGCAGGCTCCACACTGGGAGCCTGACGTGGGACTCAATCCCGGGTCTCCAGGATCATGCCCTGGGCTGAAGGCGGTGCTAAACCGCTGAGTCACCCAGGCTGCCCAAGTGAGAACACTTTTATGAAAAATGTCCAGGAACAAAAATATACAGAGAATTTATTTGAGGATCTCAAGTTATTTGCCTCATGTTCTCTATCTTTAATAGAGAAATCACCAATTTGGGTAGATTTACTCTATTCCACCATTCTCCATGGCCATGGATTCAAAAGCCTGGAAATTGCATAGCTTTTTCCCTGCCACAAACCTGCTAATAGTGTCATCAATTACTTTTACCCAGGGCAACAACACAGTAACTGTTCTATGGTTCAGCTGAGATTGATAATATGCCTCACAGATCTGGAGATAAAGACTTTAGATCAATGATTTATAGATGTAGATTAATGTGCATTTTTTCCAGTATCCACAATAATGCATTCATTATGCAGTTAGTCTTTTTGTGTGAACTGTGGGAAGATATATTAGACAATACATCAGACTGAGCAGAGCAACAAGCCTTTTGCTAAACATGAAATCATGATCCAATTTCTGCAATAAAAAGTGATTCAGAGGTTCTCTGCAGCATTCCATACTCGGAGAGCTAGGTGAATGAAAGATTATATATAACAGAATCAAACAGTGAAGGATTACTCATAACCATAGGTTTGTGGAGAATAATGGAACATCTTTAAGCATAGTAGATTAAAACAACAATCCAAAAAGAATCAAAAGACTAGACTTGAACAACAGGCATGAACTCGAAGATACAGTTCATTAGAAGGTCTGTAAAACCAAATCCCTATTTCTACTGTCAGTAGAAATAATGAGGGAAAAACATACACCATTTTAGAACTCTATCTATCTATCTATCTATCTATCTATCTATCTATCTATCATCTATCTATCTATCTTCTATCATCAATCGTCTGTTATTTTTCTCCCCATCATTTACAATTCTAAATTATTATTTTCTGATACTGGTTTACTTCTAAAAGATGCTAGCATACATAATTCCTAGAGTAAAAATTTTTGCTGTGATGTTAAAAATTGCCTTATTGGTTCTATTTATTTTATAATCACTCTAGGTTTTAGTAAAAAAAAAATGCAGATTATTTGATTATACTTCAAACCAGTATAGCTATGCTTTTCCACATTTTACTGAACAATAATATACATATAGAAAAGTGCATATTTCATAAACTACTCATAACCATATAATGAACTTGGACAGAAATCACAAAATGGTCTAAAGTATTCTTTAATAAGTATGTCTTAATTATTCAAAGGATCAAAACATCCACTCTTCTATATCATTTATGATAGTAAAATGAACAGTTGCCAAAATATCAGTGACTTAAAATAAAAGTGTTTATTTTTTACTTGTATCAAATGTTTCTTACAGGTCAGTTAGGAATATAATCAGAGTTAAGATCTGTTCAACAGCACATAATGTCTATATGCATCTGTCTAATTTTCAGAAATATAGATATGAAAAATAATACTTCAAATAAGTTATTTCTGAATAACTTTACTGAAAAATATATCCCGTACAAATATTAGACTTCACTTTAAATTTTTCAAATTAGTCGACTTACAAATGATTTTGAGGAACTTGCCTATTGAATAGAATAGTCATCTACATCATAAACAATAATTTTTGGTAACCAAAATTAAGTAAGTCATGAAAATTTCCTGAAATCTTTAACAAACATAGACATGGGATAAATTCATTAATTTTTAAAGAAAAATAAACATGATAAAGAAATGAAGAATTACTAAGATGATTTATACTTCTTCCTGCTGGTATGCAATAGGGTGTACTAGATAGCTATCCCAGCTTTCTTTCAACATGAAAAGCATGATTATATAACTTCAAAATATACTGTGATTAGAATGGGCTTCTAGAAATAAATGGTGCTTTCCTTACATAAAAAGATGATAACTGTTTCTGTCCAACATGAAAAAATTATGCTATCAAATAGTCATTTGTTTGAATAACATCTTCATTTTATTAAGTGACTGATTCTCTTTGGGCATACTACTAATAAAATTTCCTAGCAGTGGACAGAATTGTAAGAAACAATTATAAAATTTGACAGAATGTCTGCCTTATATAAATCTGTTCAGGCAATGATTGAAAACAGAACTTAATGCAGTTATCTGGTCAGATTGATTATTTAAACTTTTGAAACTATGACTGCAGGCAGCCCAGGTGGCTCAGTGGTTTAGCGCTGCCTTCAGCCCAGGGCGTGATACTGGAGTCCCATGTCCGGCTCCCTACATGGAGCCTGCTTCTCCTCTGCTGGTCTCTGCTTCTCTCTCTGTGTCTCTCATAATAAAGAAATCAAATCTTAAAAAAAAAAAAAGAAAAGAAAAGAAACTATGACTGATGCCACAGATTTTTAAGAAGTGCCAACAGAATCAAAGCTATGGAGTTGTGACTTACAGGAACTGCCTACATAAAACTTAATGTTTCTGAAATAATTTAGGTTCCGAATTTCTCTTTTCAGAACTTACTTTAAAATAGTAATAGAATTTATGATTAACTACCAAGTGTTAATGTTCCTGCTTTATTAATTAGTGATGACATCATTTTTGTCTTGGCCAAAGTAATTGAAGTTTACAACCTAAACCTCACCACAACACTATGTGATGACCATGGTTAAAGACTCGGCAATTTTATACAAAATGTGTAAATTAGAGAGATAAAACAAACAAAAGAAAGGGTAAAGCCATTCTTCCTTTGGAAGAATACCAAAGGGAGTCACTGAACTCTGAGGAGAAATTAGAAGTCATTTCAAGGAAGCTAATCTGGTAAAGAGGATAATGAGGAGTGTCCATAATGTGGCATAATTAAATGGAAAACTTGTAAAGGTAAATGAAGCTTCGATGAGAATGTAAAGTGGTGGTTCTCAAAGTGTGATCCTCAGAACAAAGGCATCAGCATCACCAGGAACATGGTAGAAATGCAAATTCTCAGGCCCTACCTCAGACCCACTGAAACATAAACTCTGGAGTGGGACCCAGCCATCTGTGTTTCTGGTGATTCTGATGTACTCTGAAGTTTGAGACCTACTAGTAGAGAGTCTTGGAAACAAAGGGAGAAAAAGAGAAAGAGGGAATGGTTCGCATGGACATGAGAGTGTCATAGAGCATGGAAGTCACTAGAGATTGTTAGGTAAGGAACACAGATACATAGACACTAGTCCTTATGATGTATTTACTAGGGAAAGTATAGAAGCAATAGCGTCAGTAGAACACACAAGTTCCCATTCTATTCATCACATCATGAAATTAATACTGGAATGGGTGGACAAAACATGAAAAGTGCTACATGAGAAGAGCCCTCTCCCTATAATGCTGCATATATTTATAGGACAGATGAGAAAATTCAGGGAACTGTGATCAACCATGCAATAGTGGAAGCTTCCTAGCCAGGGATAAGGCCTCGTAAGACAGTAACCTAGTTAGGAGAGGTCACTTATTAATTCCACCAGTATGAGCTGGAAAGAGATTTTATGTTCTTTTGATGAGCTTATTCAGTGCTGCTGAGCCAACAGTCTGCCAAGCCAGCTAAAAGGGGAAGAGAAAGGGCAACTAGGACCATGCATCAGGGCAATCCAAAGACAGGAAATAAGTATCTACTCTGTGATCGTAAAATCAGCATATTCGGACAAAAGTTTGGCTATATCAGAAGGAAGTAAATAGTAGTGGCAACTCAAAAGGATGTGGGATAGGATTTTTTTTTTTCAAATATGAGAGATACTACACCATGTTGCTGTGTTGAAGAGAATAATTAAGTGGAGAGGGAACATTGATAATGCAGAATTGAGAGGGTCACTCAAGGTAGCTAAGATGTTTGAGTTGATGGATAGAGATGGAACCTAGAGAACATGAGCAGAAACTGTCATGAAGATTGAAGGAGAAGAGAAGAAAAAAGAAGAGTCTGGATTTGAGGTTTGTAGGCATTTATTCCTGTCTGCTAACTTAAAAATCTCAGGCCTGGATAATTCTTCTAAGGATTAATGGGCTTAATGATACAAGCAGTGTTAATGGTTCTTTCTGGACCATTGCTTGGCTTTGTAAGTCACCAATTTTTCTGTCTATGGAGAGTCAGAGAAGCAGCATTGGGTCTTAGGGTATAATCACAATAAGATGATGCAACACCAACTGCTACATCCTTAGGAACTGTGTCTAGGGCTCAAGTGTGTTTACAGTGGTTCCCTTCCAATTCTATGCATTACTATGTGAAGACCATCAATGCAGTGACCAAGGTCAGTGGTCCACCCACATCCATGTGCTTGAAAGTAAGGACTGTTTCTTGAATCTTAGACCAGTAATCCCCAGTAAGAGAAAGGAGTCATATTCCCTATCAGACAATGATCACCATATATAGGGCATGAGTCATTTCTTCAGGTCAAATGCCAGAACAAAAGCATTCTTTCTTCCTTCCCTTTCTCCCACTTATATGGAGATGCTGAACAAAAGGGAGATGACCTACTGTAATACTAAGAAAATGTGAAATTTCATATTAAGGACTCAGTTTAGAATATCCTGGAGTTACACTCCGAGCTTATATGGTGACCAAGTTAGACATACCTAATGGATAGAGAATAAAGTATAAAATATTGTACTTTAATCCTAGCTCTTATTATCTCTGGATAATAATAAGGACAAAAATGTTGGGAATGTATATTTGATCTTTAGAGAAAAAATTTCCATTTTCTTTCCCCAGTAAACTGAAACCCTCCTTAACATAAGACAATGTTTAGGCAAATGAATTTTTAAGTATTTTTTTTTGCAGTGCTTCATGTATGCTATGGTCTGTTTTTATAGTGGTTTATTGAATGTGATAAGTGAAAATAATCCATAACACAGTTTGCCTAACAGAGCTATCTTACCAACGATTATAAATCATGTGTAACCACTTGGAACATAACACCCTATATTCTGAGAGAAATATAACTGTACAGCACATTACCCTTTCTGATTATATTATATTTACAGAAAACCAATAGCACCTGGAGCATGAAATAAAGTAAAGTCCCTTAGTATTTTCTATTGCAACACTTGAAAAGCAGAAACACAAATTGTAATGCTCAGTTCTTTGATATTAATGCTAGGCTCCCTACAAAATTTCAATGACCTGTAGAATTAATAATGAAAATTAATGGCCTATTATAGTTCAAAATAGACTTTTTGCTCAAATACAGAGTTAAATTTTTCCACAATATCTGCTTGGATAGTTAAAAAGAACATTTCTCTCATTTGACTTTGCTGATCATAGCACTACGCTGACTGATCTACTATACATTCATGCTGACTATTTTCAATTGGGTTCTCAAAGCTGCTTGACAATTATATTATTCATTTCTAGATGATAAATTAGTCCATTCCCTATAAGTCAAACTCCAAATCTTCTCTCATCTTCTCAAATCCTCTTGCCTAACTTTCTCATACACTCTAGATCATCAGGTTATCTTTGCTTTCTTGTTTATTGAAGACATTTTTTAAAAGTATACTCTTTAATCCCCAACCACTATTTCATTCCCGATCCATCTCACCTCTGGTAACCATCAGTTAAGAGTCTATAGCTAAGAGTCTGTTTCTTGGTATATATCTCTCTCTCTTTTTTCTTTGTTCATTTGTTTCTTGAAGACATTAATGCTATTAGGCTGAAGCTCTCACTTTACTTATTATTTTTTATCTATTCATTAGGTATTCTTTGCTTGTATCTCAAAGAAAGGAGTGATCTATTTTTGCAATGAATTCTTATGGCTATTTTCCCCACTGACATGGTACTTATTATATGCTTATTGCATTCCAATGATTATATATGGTTACATCTTCTTTCATATTTTAGACTTCTTGTGTATAGAAGCCATACTAATATAAATGAGTATCTTCCACAGAGCCAAGCCTTTTACACTAACAATTCTCAATTAATATTTGCTAAATAAATATATTTAGGAAGAAGTAACAATTCCCTAGCTTCCATCTCCTTAATCTTTGTTTCAAAATAAAAACAATGTAAAAGTATTCCATAGACTGTGCAATTTTTAAAATTTTTTAAATTTAAAATCAGGGCAGCCCCAGTGGCACAGCGGTTTGGCGCCGCCTGCAGCCCAGGGCGTGATCCTGGAGACCCTGGATCGAGTCCCACGTTGGGCTCTCTGCATGGAGCCTGCTTCTCCCTCTGCCTGTGTCTCTGCCTCTCTCTCTGTGTCTCTATGAATAAATAAATAAAATCTTAAAAAAAATAAATTTAAAATCAATTAATTAAAATATAGTATATTATTAGTTTCAGTTAGAGTTTAGTGATTCATCAGTTGTATATAATACCCACTATTCATTACATCAAGTACCTTCCTTAATCCCATCATTCACTTACCCCATCCTCCCACCCATCTCCCCTCCAGCAACCCTCAGTTTGTTTCCTATAGTTAAGAGTTTCTCATGATTTCTTTCCCTCTCTGATTTCATCTTAATTTTCCCTCCTTCCTCTATTTTCCTCTGTTTGTTTTCTTAAATGCCACATATAAGTGAAATCATATAGTAATTGTCTTTCTCTGACTGACTTATTTCACTTAGCATAATACCCTCGAGTTCCATCCACACTGTTGCAAATGGTAAAATTTCACATTTTTGATGTCTGAGTGTACGTGTATATATATATATATATATACACACACACACACACACACACACACACACACATAAATATCACGTCTTTTTTTAAAAAAAAAGATTTTGTTTATTTATTCATGAGAGACACATACAGAGAGAGGCAGAGATAAGGCAAAGGGAGAAGCAGGCTCTGGGTCTCCAGGATCATGCCCTGGGCTGAAGACAGCGCTAAACCGCTGAGCCACCCGGGCTGCCCTCACCTCTTCTTTATTCATTCAGCTGTCAGTGTCCATCTGGGCTCTTTCAATAGCTTAGCTATTGTGGGCATTGTTGCTATAAACATTGGGGTGCACATGCCCCTTGGAATCACTATATTTATATCCTAATACCTAATACCTAACTACCTAGTAGTGCAATTGCTGAGTCATAGGTTAGTTCTATTTTTAACTTTTTGAGGAACTTTCATATTGTCTTCCATGGTGGCTGTATCAGTTTGCATTCCCACCAACAGTGTAAGAGGGCTCCCCTTTCGCTGCATCCTTGCCAACATCTATTGTTTCCTGACTTCTTAATTTTAGCCATTCTGACAGGTATTAAGGTGGTATCTCATTGTGGTTTTGATTTGTATTTTCCTGATGCCAAGTGATGTTGAGTGTTTTTTTGTGTGTCTGTTGGCCATTTGCATGTCTTCTTCATAGAAATGTCTGCTCATGTCTCCCCATTTCTTGACTTGATTTTTTTCATTTTTTTTTGGGGGGTGCTGAGTTTGATATTTTTATAGATTTGGATACTAGACCTTTATCTGATAAGACATTTGCAAATATCTACTCTCATTCTGTAGGTTGTCTTTTAATTTTGTGGACTATTTCCTTTGCTGTGCAAACCTTTTTGTCTTGATGAAGTCCCAATAGTTCATTTTTGTTGTTTTTGTTTCCCTTGCCTTTGAAAACATGTTTAGCAAGAAGTTGCTGTGGCCAAGGTCAAAGAAGTTGTAGTCTGTGTTCTTTTCTATGACTTTGATGGATTTCTGCCTCACATTTAGATCTTCTGTACATTTTGAATTTATTTTTGTGTATGATGTAAGAAAATGGTCCAATTTCATTCTTCTGCATGCAGCTATCCAGTTTCCCTAACACAATCTGTTGAAAAGATTGTCTTCTTTTCCATTGTATATTCTTTGCTACTTTGTCGAAAATCAGTTGACCATATAGTTTTGGGCTCATTTCTGGGTTCTCTATTCTGTACCATTGATCTATGTCTCTGTTTTTGTGTAAGTACCATACAGTCTTAATGATTACAGCTTTGTAATACAACTTAAAGTCTGGAATTGTGATGCCACCTGCTTTGGTTTATTTTTTCCAATATTCCTTTGGCTATTTGAGGTTTTTCCAGTGCCATACAAATTTTAGGATTATTTGTTCCAGCTCTGTGAAAAATGTTGATGTACTTTGATAAGCATTGCTTTGAATGTGTAGATTGCTTTGTGTATCATAGACATTTTAACAATATTTGTTCTTCCCATCCATGAGCACGGAATGTTTTTCCATTTCTTTGTGTCTTTCTCAATTTCTTTCATATGTGCTCTATAGTTTTCAGAGTACAAATCCTTTACTTCTTTGATTAGGTTTAGGTATGTTATGGTTTTCGGTGCATTTGTAAATGGGATTGATTCTTTGATTTCTCTTCCTTTTGTCTCATTGTTAGTATATAGAAATGCAACTGACTTCTGTGCATTGATTTTATATCTGCCACTTTGCTGAATTCCTTTATGAGTTCTAGCAGTTTCTGGGTGGAGTCTTTTGGGTTTTCAACACAGAGTATCATGCCATCTGCAAAGAGTGAATGTTTTACTTCCTCGCTGATCTGGATGCCTTTTATTTCTTTTCATTGTCTGATTGCTGAGGCTAGGCCTTCCAGTACTATGTTGAACACAGTGCCGAGAGTGGACATCCCTCCCATGTTCCTGACCTTAGGGGAAAGTTCTCAGTTTTTCACTGTTGAAGGTGATATTCACTATGTGTTTTTCACATATGGCTTTTAGGATATTGAGTTATGTTTCCTCTCTCTACACACTGCAGAGTTTTAATCAAGAAAGGATGCTATACTTTGTCAAATGCTTTTTCTGCATCTGCTGAGAGGATCATATGGTTCTTGTTCTTTTATTAATGTGGTGTATCACATTGATTGATTTGCAGATGTTGAGCCACCCTTGCAGCCCAGGAATAAATTCCACTTGGTCATGGTGAATAATCCTTTTAGTGTACTGTTGGATCCTATTAACTAGTATCTTGGTGAAAAGTTCTGCATCCATGTACATTAGGGATATTGGTCTGTAATTCTCCTTTTTGGTGGGGTCTTTGCCTGGTTTGGGGATCAAGGTAATGCTGGCCTCATAGAAAGTGGAAGTTTTTCTTCCATTTCTATTTTTTGAAACCGCTTGTTTGGCAGAGGGCAGCCTCCATGGCACAGCAGTTTAGTGCCACCTGCGCCTAGGGCATGATCCTGGAGACCCTGGATGGAGTCCCATGTCAGGCTCTTTGCATGGAGCCTGCTTCTCCCTCTGCCTGTGTCTCTGTCTCTCTCTGTCTCTATGAATAAATAAATAAAATAAAAAAAAGACTTCTTTAAAAAATAATAAAATAAATGTTTGGCAGAATTCTGCTAGGAGGCTATCTGGTCCTGGACTATTGTTTTTTTTTTTTAATTTTTGATTACTGTTTCTGTTCTGTTGCTGGTTATATGTCAGTTCAGGTTTTCCATTTCTTCCTGATTCAGTTTTGATAGTTTATGTTTCTAGGAATGCATCCTTTTCTTCTAGATTACCTAATTTGTTGGCATATAGGTGCTCATAGTATGCTCGTATAATTCTTTGCATTTCTTTGGTTGTGATCTCTCCCTCTTTCATTTATGAGTTTATTTATTTGGGTCCTTTCTCTTTTCTTTTCGATAAGTCTGGTTAGGTTTTTATTGATCTTATTAATTCTTTCAAAGAACCAGGTCCTAGTTTTGTAGATGTGTTCTACTGTTCTTTTGGTTTCTATTTCATTGATTTCTGCTCTAATCTTTATTATTTCTTTTCTCCTGCTGGGTTTAAGCTTTATTTGCTATTCTTTCTCCAGCTGCTTTAGGTGTAAGGTTAGATTGTGTATTGAGACTTTTCTTGTTTCTTGAGAAAGACCTGTATTGCTATATACTTCCCTCTTCTGACCACCTTTGCTGCATCCCAAAGGTTCTGAATTGTTGTGTTTTCATTTTCATTTGTTTCCACAATTTTTAAGACTTATTCTTTAATTTCCTGGTTGACTCATGCATTCCTATTAGGATGCTCTTTCCATCCATGTATTAATATTCCTTCCAAATTTTCTCTTGTGATTGAGTTCAAATTTTAAAGCATTGTGGTCTGAAAATATGCAGGAAATAATCCCAGTCTTTTGGTACTTGTTGAGACCTGATTTATGACCTAGACTGTGTAATTTATTTTCAAATTCAAAAGCAAATAAAAGAAAAAAAAAAGGAACAAAAGTTACCTTGTGTAATAAAAGATTTGAGGAGGAGATTTTAATATAAATGGATAAAGATTGATGATTCCAATATCTATTAATTGATATATATTTTAGTTATCTTAGTAGGTATAGCCAAATTCTTAAAGCCTGTTGCCAAAGTATGCTTTTGGTGTCATTCATGATGTTAAAATATGTTTTGTAAAAAGAGTTTTGTGATCAAGAGATTATGTTAAATAGTATGATCTCCCCTAGAAGATTCATACTGTATAGTAAGCTATTAAAAGATCTAAGGAGTCTTATAACAGAAAATCTCATTAAACCCAGCATTTCTAGAGATCAAGAATTCTATTTTGTAAACTTCTATTAATATCTCACAGGACATTAATATTTAATGAATCAAAGATTGAGAAATTCCACCTTCAAGGAACTTGGAGAGACTGGTATGGCTTTATTTGGTTATGGAATCTTTTAAAAATCCTCTGGAATCTATTTTATGTCATTAATTAATTAATGTATTCAGAGACATTATTAAGCACCATCTATGTATCAACCTTTCAAATAGACACTGTGAATACACGCAAACAAAATGGACACAGCCCCCTCAATCAGGATTTTTACCTTAAGTAGGATATAATAATTCTTTCTAAATATCTGAAGAAATAGGAGAATTTATGAGGCAAAGAAAGCTATGGGAGGCAGAACATTCTTCATGAAGAAAATAAAATATTTAAAAGCCATTTGGTGGGAGGGACCATGGATATTCAAGTCCACTAGACAGCATGTGAGGAAGGGCATGGTGAAGATAGGACTGGAGCAGAACGTAGAGACAAAGCCGTATATGGCATTATAGGTAAAGTTTAAAAAATAATTTTTAATCTAAAAATTAATGAGAAAAACCATTTGATTATTATCACCAGAAGTGTAATATATGTTTTAAAAAGAAAATTTCAGCTACTATGACAACAATTTGGATAGGAACAAAAGGGGATATGGGCAGATCAGTTACAAGGTTAATTTAGTGGTTCAGGCAAGAAATAATTATATCTTGGTGCAATAGACTGAATCGTGTTCCCCTAAAATTCACGTTTGACAACCTAACAACCTCCATATGACTATATGGGAAATAGCGCCTTTAAGGAAGTAATTAATCAAGTGATGTCATAAGAGTGGAGTCCTGACCCAGGAGAACCAGTGCCCTTATAAAAGAAGAAGAGACACCAAATATCTACCTCCTTCAGCCATGAGAAAGTATCTGTCTGTAAGCCAGCAAGAGAGCTCATAAAAAATTAAACTCTGTTGGAACTTTCATTTTGGACTTTCTAGCTTTCAGAACTGTGAGAAAATAAATTTCTGCTGTTTAGGCCACCCAGTCTACGTTATTTCATCTTGGCAGTTCAAGTACCAAAACTTGAATACTGGCCTTTATTTCTTATTGTATTATTGTATACAATATTTGTTTGCTGTTTCCCCACATCTCCATGTTTTCTCATATCTGGAGGCCTTTGCTCATATGGTTCTTCTCCTTTAAACATCTATTACTCCCCCAAGTTTTATTTCATTGTATAATTTCTACTCAATCATTTTTCATTACAGTGATCCAGCATCAGATCCTCTAATATCCCTCATGTACATTTCTCTAGGTACTTATCACTTGCCATTTTAACTGTCTGTTATTTCATCTCTTTTCCCTATAACAATAGAAAAATATTGTGATGTTTTAGACAAAATGATTAAGAAAATTTTTGAAGAATTGATAAGTAGGAGGTACCCAGGAAAAAAAAGGTAGTAATGATTTTTCTATCATTTCTGTATCCACAGTAAGTTCTATAATATAATACTTAGTACATGATAGATACCAATAGATATTTGTTGACTGAATTAGTGAGCAGATGAGTAAAACACACATTTGTATTTTATAATAATTATCCAGGCTATTATACACTTATATTAATTCACTGGTGCCCTTGTGATTAATATTATTTTCCCCCATAGCTTTATTATATAATCGACATAAACACTATGTAAGTTTATGACGTACAATGTGATAATTATATATATATATATATATATATATATATATATATATATATATACAAAGTGAAATGACTACCACAATAAAATTAGTTAACACATTCATCACCTCATATAGTTATTACCATTCTTCCATGTGTGGTAAGAACTTTTAAAATCTACTCACTAACTTTCAAGAAAATAATGCAGTATTATTAACTATAGTCAACATGCTATACATTAGAACTTCAGAACTTATTCATCTTTTTATTGTTTATCCAAAAACAAATGGATAAAATGGATAAAAACATTTGTAGCTGTTTTTAACAGTTAAACCACAGTTGTTTTTAAACATTTAAACATTCACTTTTTAACATTTAAACCACAGTTGAAAGTGATTTATGCACCATCATTACCATATTAGAAAATCTTTTTTTTTAAATGTCAGAATGAGGGCATTATTTTTTTAAAGATTTATTTATTTATTATTCATGAGAGGCACACAGACAAAAGCAGAAACATAGGCAGAGAGAGTAGCAGGCTCCATGTAGGAGCCTGATGTGGGACTCAATCCTGGATCCCAGGATCTTGCCCTGAGTCAAAGGTAGACACTCAACCACTAAGCCACCCAGGCATCCCCATATTAGAAAATCTGACTTGAAGTATATAATTGCCTTTACCAGTAAGTTTACATAGTCTATGTTTTTATGATGTTAATTATCATTCTTTCATTTTAGCTTGAAGAATACCCTTGAGTATTTCTTTTAAGGCATATCTGGTGGTGATAAACTCTCGTTTGTTTGAGAAAGTTTTTATCTCTCTTTCATTTCTGAAAGAAGCTTTTCCAGGTATAGTATTGTTGTTTGACAGGGTTTTTTTTTCCCCTTTTCTTTTAACATTTTGAATATATTGTACCTCTCTTCTGACTGGAAAATTTCAAATGATATGTTTTTTAAGTTCACTGATTATTCTGCTTGGTTGAGTTTGCTTTTGAATCTCTCTATGGAGTTCTTCAGTTCAATAGTATGATTCAGTTCTAGGATTTCTGCTTAGTGTTTTGATAGATTCTATTTCTGTTTTGAATTTCTCATTTTGCTCATGCATTATTTTCCTAATTTTGTTTAGCTGCCAACTGTGTGTCTTTTAGTTCACTGAATTACTTTTAGAATGTTATCCTGAATTCTTTGTCAGATAGTCCATAGATCTCCATTTCTTTTGTCAGTTATTTGAGCTTATTAGTTTCCTTTGGTGGTGTCGTGTTTACCTGATTCTTCTTAATGCTTATATACTTGCATTAGCAGGTGCTAATTTCATTGGAGAAAGCAGTCTCCTCTTCCAGATTTGACAGGGTCACTTTGGAAGGGAAGACCTTCACTAGTGAGCTCAGCTGAGGGTTCTAGATGGATCAGCTGGTAGTATCTGCAGGAAAGCAGGGTGTGCTATTTGGGTCTCTAGCTGACAAATTCACAGTCCATCTCTAAGGTGGGGTAGGGTGTAATTCAGCTGGTTGGCTGAGTTAACAGTAGTAATATTGCTTCATGTATGAATGTGTATCTATGTACACACAAATGTGTGTATACAAATGTTGGTATACTCTGCTGGTGAAGGTATAACTTAGAGTACCTTTTCTTGAAGGCAAAGTTATCTATTTTATTGGACACTTCTACCTCATTGAAATTCCTCTCCTTATGCTATTGGTGGGGATGTAAACTGGTGTAACCACTATGGAACAGTGTAGTAGTAGTATGGAGGTCCCTCAAAAAGTTAAAAACAAAACTATCCTATGACCCAGCAAATGCACTACTAGGTATTTATCCGGAAGATACAAACATAGTGATTCCAAGAGACACATGCATCCCAAAAGCAGCAATGTCCAACAATAGCCAAAATATAAAAAGAGCCCAGATGTCCACTGACAGTTGAATGGAATATTAGGCATCAAAAGAATGAAATCTTGCCATTTGCAAAGATATGGATGGTACTGGAGGGTATTATTATAATCAAAATAAGTCAGTCAGCGAAAAACAAATGCCATATGATTTCACTAACGTGGAATTTAAGCCACAAAACGGGGCACCTGTGTGGCTCAATTAGTTAAGTGTCTGCCCTTTGCTGAAGTCATGATCCCAGGGTACTGGGATCGAGTCCCACACTTAGCTCCCTGCTCAGTGAGGAGTCTGCTACTCCCTCTCCATCTGCCCCTCTTCCCCACTCATGCACTCTTTCTCACACACACTCTCTCTCAAATAGATAAATCAAATCTTTAAAAAAAAAAAGAAACAAAACAGATGAACATATGGGAGGGAGAGGAAAAATAAAATAAGATGAAATCAGAGAGGGAGGCAAACCATAAGAAATTCTTAACTATAGGAAACAAACTGAGGGTTGCTGGACAGGAGTGGGTGGGGGCATGGGGTACTTGTGTGATGGGTACATCATTACTTGATATAATGAGCAGGGGTGTTATATGCAACTGATGAATCATAAATTCTATCCAAAACTAATAATACAGTATATGTTAACTAAATTGGATTTAAATTTTGAAAAAGAGAGAGAAAGAAATTCTTCTTAGTCTCACCTCTCACTAATACTGTTACCTGGGTTGTTAATGTAAAATCACGGCTCCTCACCTCAGGCTTTCCTGCCTCTCTCTTGTTTCAGGATACAGGACCTCCTTGATACTCTGGTGTGGGTTTTCAATTAGAACCTTCTCAAAGCAACCTGCAAGAGGCAGTTCATGTCTAAGGGGCCATTCTGACAATGGAGAAAAGAGGCGATTTATTCCCTGAACAAAAAGCACTGAGAATAATTTCCTACAGTTCTTCATAAGGTTCCAGAGAATCTAGCACTAGTGCCTGAAGCAGTGGCCATTCAATAACATACTGTTGTTTTAGCTTTGCCTTCTTCCTTGTTTTACTACCTTGTACTTATTCTCCTACTTTCTGAGATTACATTTCCAAATTAAATTATTGTACCCAACCCTTTGTCTCATTCAAGAAAATCTAACCTAAGAAACAGTAATATATAAAAATGTAAGCATACATATAAGAAAAATATAAGGGTGTATATCTCTTACCCCTGCAATTCCATTTCTGGAATTTCTTCAAAGGTGAAAAAGAAGGAATGAGGCAGACACAAAAAAATCTATATTCAACTATAAAACACTCCTTAAATGTTCAATTTTCAGATTGCTAAAGTCTAAACTTTTGCATTAAAGATTGTCTATTGGGTCTATATAGCTCTTTCTTTTAGAAAGTCCTCAGTTTGTTTATATCATTAGGAATTGTATAACCGGGAACCCTGGGTGGCGCAGCAGTTTGGCGCCTGCCTTTGGCCCGGGGCGCGATCCTGGAGACCCGGGATCGAATCCCACGTCGGGCTCCCGGTGTATGGAGCCTGCTTCTCCCTCTGCCTGTGTCTCTGCCTCTCTCTCTCTCTGTGTGACTATCATAAAATAAATAAAAAAAATTAAAAAAAAAAAGGAATTGTATAACCAAGTTTTGACATTGCTATTAAACAGATGTCTAAATACCATGAAGATATGGCTGAAGGCCATGGTCTGTGATTCTTTTAATGAGAGCTAGAACTTTAAGTAAATTTGTACTCTGTCTTTGTTTATGGGCATGTATTAGTTTCACAAGAAAAAAAAGGTAAAATAAATCTTTCCAATTTATTATGAATTTAAGGTTCTGTGGAAAGTACCCAGATCCTATGAACAGAATATAGGTTTATGTAGTAATTTTATCATTGTTTTATAATTTCTCAAAATTAAAATATAGTACAACAAATATTTTCACAAGCTAGAATTGATTTACATTAATATTTATCTTTAGAAAATAAAATGAGGTATTACTGGGAATTCTTTTATTTACTTAATACAAGAAACATGGGTAAAGAGAGTTGATGCTTAATTATTCTTTAGGATATTACAAGAATACCAAGAATGCTTTTAAACCTTAAAAATCTGAAATAAGATCACTGTTACATTAGCAAACTGTTTCTCCAGACACTTGCAATATAAAGAAATAGAATGAAGAGATATAGGAGTAGAGATTTTTAGGTAATTTATCTAGAATAATCAATTTTAAAAGTTTTCTTACAGTCAGCTATCCACCGAGCTGACCAGGTATTTTGTAAAATGAGGATAATAAAATGTTTCTGTAAGTTTCAGTGAAATTCAAATTTTTGTGAAATTTTTTATGTGTTCTTTGTCCCTATTTATTTTCTTCATTATGGGTAAGGTTGAATATTTTAAATAATTTTTAATAATAACATTGTTATTTTGTCAACTGTCTTTTATGTATTGCATAATTTTTTCATTGGGTCTTATTTTCTTTTTGGCTTTTAAGAGTTAATTTTATACTAAGAAAAGTAACTAATTTCAAAATATAATTTTAAAAATTTGGTTTTTCATTAAATGAATTAATTGCATCTTGGAGGACATGCTCATTTTATATTTGTATAGGTCAACTTCTTAACTTTTTGAAAATTATATATCAAGACTTCTTTCTTGTCAATTGAGTGACAAATATTTTTTCTAATTTTTATTTTTTAACTTTTTAAGGATTTATTTACATAATTTTAAATATTTTATATAATTTGCTGATTATTTCTTATCTTTTTGAACTTGGGATTTAAAGACATGCTTACAAATTATTCTATTTCCTGGAAAAATTATTGAAAATAAAACTAGAATTTTACTCGCATAAGCTGGGAAGACGACAAAGTAGGAGGACCCTAAGCTCAAAGTCAGAGGACCCTAAGTTCACCTCATCCCATGAATACAACTAAATAATACCCACACAAATGTAAATAACCCAGAAAATGAACTGAAGACTAGTAGAACAAACACTACTAACTCAAATTAAAGATAGAGAAGAGGGCACATAGTGGAGGATAGAAAGCACAGAGACAGCAATAGGGACCTAAACAGACCTCGGGTCATCTACAGAAAGAAAGGATCCAAAAATGTGGAGAAGGGAGAAAAATAGAACTTCATACCAGGGATCCCATGAAGGGAAGATGAAAACCCACAACATTTGGTTTTGAAAACTAGAGGGGTTGAATTTCATTAAGTTCTTATAACCAGTGATACATAAAGCTTGGAAGTTTAAAAGTCTGTGGGACCCATTCTAGGAGAGCCTGAAGAGTGAAAGGAAACTAAGTCTTTGCCTTTAAGGACATAGCAGAACAAACAGCCTGTGGAGATACAGCATAGGGGCAATAGTTTGAAAATACCTAGGGCATACAGAGTTAAAATTATTTACTAAACTCAGAGCTTACGTAGGGGGGCAGGCTTCATAGAGGGAACAAAGGAGCTGGCATGCTTCATTTCCCTCCCCTGACCCCCAGAATGAGCACAGGGCCATCTGCAGGAATTAGCACAGGAGACATTCACTACTCAACTTGCTTAAACCAAGCTCCTCTCCTCCATGGTTTGGTGGTTCCACCCTTGCCAGTCACACTTGCCTCTGTCACAGCACTGAAGGTTCCCTCTCTCAGAAGACCAATGCAAACTTGTCAAAACCACATCTTCCAACCAGGGCACTATATGGGACCTCAGTTCCAGTGGCAGTGGGGTCCCTTCCACAGAAGACTGGTGTGCACCTTTTTAAATTGCATGCCCAGCCCATATGCTTTGCTGATCTGCCCCAGTCATTTAGTCCTGGGACTGTTGCAGTGGCAGGTCTCATGCTGCAAGAGATCAGTAGTCACCCTATTAAAACTATGTACCTTGCCCCCTCCAATATATTCTTGGCTGGAGGCCATTCAAACCAGGGCCATAAGCCTGGCAGTGTACTAGCAGTCCTAACAGGAGCCAGAACCACTCCAAAGTGACTCTTGCTCTAGAGCGAGGGGAATGATAACCACACTATAGCAGTCAGATGATGGTAGCCCAAGCAGTGGGCTGGGGGCAGACAGTTTACCTAATTGCCAGGCCCACCCAAGAACAAAAACTTCTCAAGGGATAACACAGGGAAAGTGCCTACAGTTTGATGCAATTGCATCTCTAGTGAATGCCTGGTCTGACTCAATTCAAGCCCAGTGTGGCCCCAGACTGGTCCAGTAACACCACAGGGACCAAACACTGCAAATAATAGGAAAAAAGTGCCACTGTAGATGACTGGATGGAAGGAAACGGTGGCCAAGACACAGTAGCAGGGGGGACACAATACAGATAGAAGACATCCTAAAAGTGCCAGGTTCCGGTAAGCAGGGAACAGTGCAGTGCATTGTACAACAGGACATTTTCTTCATAAGGCCATTACCCTTGAGAATGGGAGACATAATTGACTTCCCTAAGAGAGAAAAAGACAGAGTTAAACAAAATAAGGAGACAGAGGGATATGTGCCAAATGAAAGAATAGCACAGACCCATGTGAAATGGATATAAGCAATATATCTGATAGAGAATTTAAAGAAATGATCATAAAGATACACATTGGACTTGAGAAAACAGTGGAAGACATTACTGAGATCCTTAACAAAGATAAACAAAAAGAATCAGAGTTGAAGAATACAATAAATGAAATTTAAAATTTACTAGATGGAATAAATAGCACGTTAGACGAAGCTGAAGAATGATGTAGCAACCTAGAGGACAGAGTAACAGAGTAATGGAAGACAATCAAGCTGTGCAGGTGAAAGAAAAAAAAATATGCAAAATGAGAATAGACCTAGGGAACTCAGTGACTAAGAGTAATAACATTATAGGGATCCTAGAAGAAGAGAGAGAAAAGGGGGTAGAATATTTATTTGAAGAAATAATAGCTGAAAACTTGCCTAATCTGTATAAGAAAACAGATATCCAGATCCAGGAGACACACAAATCACCCAAGAAAATAAACCCAAGAAAGTCAACACCAAGACATAGTAATTAAAATGGCAAAAGTATTTATAAAGAGAGAATTTTAAAGCAAGAAGAAAAACAGACAGTTACATACAAGGGAAATGCCTTAAGGCCATCAGTAGATTTCTCAGCTGAAATTTTGCAGGCCAGAAAATGGAATGGTGTGATATATAAAAATTGCAGAAAGAGGAAAAAAAAAAAACTATAACTAAGAATACTCTATCCACAAGGTTATCATTCAGAATAGGAGAGATAAAGAGTTTCCTAGACAATCAAAAGCTAACATATTTAAGACCACTAAACCAGCTGATACCAAAATTCTCACTTTCTTGTTTCATATAAAGGCAAAAGCTAGATTCAGTACTAATTTATTTTATTACAACTTATTTTTAGCCTAATACATTTTTATATAACCATCTCCTTTCTTCATTATATGGCATTGATTTTTTTATTCATGTTCTAATAATTCCTTTGTATCACTTTTAATTTTTAATTATTTTTTCCATTTTATAGCATATTTTTAATTTATTTCAAACTATATAGGATATTAGTAATAAAAAAGTAAACTTCTAAATTAAAAAACAGATGAAATTATAAATATGGAGTATATATTTGGGATTGCTGTGTATTTTTCTTTCTTTCCTTTTCCATACTAATTAATATCCCATTTGATTATTAAAATTTGAGAGCTACTCAGTTTAACTGTAATTATTCCCTTATCCCCCAAATTCTACCTTTTTAAGAGACTCATGGGAGAACCTAGTTGCATTCCCATGATGTTAACCAAAAGTGAAGCAACTCCAAGCAGGACAGACCACCATCTCCTCACTTCCCATATGTGAGGTTCTGAATAAAGAGAGTGAGTATATTATCGTAGTGAATGTATGGAAATACGATCATTATTATGAAGAAAAAAGTCACCCACAAACAAAAAGTTGCCTAAAATATATGATAATATTCTTCCTACTGTTTAAAGGTAGTGGATGCAGTATTCATAATTTTAAAATATTATTTTTCTATTTAATATTATGTTTTTCAACATAATATTGAACTGTCAACCTAAGCAAAGTTGTCCACTAAAATAAAAGAGAATTAGGGATAGTACCAAAGGTTTAATCTAAAAATTATGTAGTCCATCAAATGAGTTAGGATATAACTCAATTTCATTCTCTTTCATGAACTTTTTTTGTCCTTTAAGCTTATAGCACTTACACAATCTCTTATAAAATCCTACACTGCTTTATTATATCTCATGAAATAGATTATTATTTCATATTTGGTATGAATTCAAAATGATATCACATCTATTTTATAAGCTTCAGTACAGCAGGGCTCTTCTTGGTAGCCTGAAACATGCCTAATATAATGATATACTTCTTGCTATAATTATCTCTATGCCCCCATCTCACTCAGACATTCATTAATGGATACACCAGACTGTTCAGGCCCTCACAGTTGTTGTTCCACTCTGATTGCTAATTAAGCAAGTGCTGGCTTTTAACAAGGCTTCCCTCACTTCCATTTCCTTTCCTATTCTCTTTCCAGATATTAAGATTTTTTTCTCTCAGAATAAACCATTTATTTGTGTGACAGGCTTACAAAAAATGTCATTTTTATCTTGCTTCTACACTGACCTCCAAATTTACAATATTGTAATATATAATTGCAATGATAAATGAGTAGACATAAAAAGCTATTGTCTCATTTTTCTTCTACAGCTGCAAAGATTCTCACTGTGTATCTTTTCTTTGGGACTTGAGTACTTTAAAAAGTCTAGAAAGTATTTTTTCCAATAAGTTTTTTCAGAGATGCAAATCTCTCTGTTTTATATTTTGATTTGTAAGTACTACGTGCATTTAAATTTTTAGATACCATTTTCCTTTCTCTTAAATGTTTTCCCCTCCAAACTCACATAAACACAGTACTTCTGCAAGTATCTACTGAACAGCTAATCAGATTAATGATCAGCAAGAAGTTTTATAAGATAGGAAAAGGACCTAAGAAATGTGGCAGCATTAAAAAATACATCCATCTAAAGAGCTTTTAATATAGATTTATGTATTATGTAAGGTCTACCTAAGCCACATAAGTTATTAGGATATTTCCATTCAGAAGACTATGGTGGAATTTTCAATATTTAAATTTATGCAAACTAATAATATTTGTGCATCTTTATTTCCATATATATATATATATATATATATATATATATATATATATATAACACATCCATAAGCATCCATAAATAAATATATAGGGTGAGGGGATCCCTGGGTGGCGCAGCAGTTTGGCGCCTGCCTTTGGCCCAGGGCACGATCCTGGAGACCCAGGATCGAATCCCACGTCGGGCTCCCGGTGAATAGAGCCTGCTTCTCCCTCTGCCTGTGTCTCTGCCTCTCTCTCTCTCTCTCTCTGTGACTATCATAAATAAAAAATAATAATAATAAAATATATAGGGTGAAGGTGAGCAAGATTAAATCATATAAAGCCAGCAAAAGTTACAGATCATTGAAAGGTGATAAAGGAACTGAAATAAAATCTTGAATTAAATTAGTATTTTTCTAAAAAATATTATAGATTTACAAATATACTATGAACTAGAAGTAAAAAATTGGTGACCACAGAAAAAATCCATTGCACAAATTTCTTTCAATTGTCCTGATACCTGGGCAGTCATCATAGTTTCTTAAATTAAAAAAAATTATTTGTTAACATTTAAATATGTGTGAATTTTCATAAAATCTAGATTTTTAGACTCTTGAAAAATCAAATTTCTGACAACATTGGCCTTGAGTTCCTAAAGGTAATGATCAGCTGGAACTATTTTGTTTTCATGGTTTTATGGCATTTTAGGGTAGTCTTCCTATTGCTTCTGCTGGACTAAGGACATCAGTGGTCTAATTTTTTTGTAGATAGTTTTTTAAATGAAAAACTGGTATCCATATTCTGTCAAAAATAAGAAAATGGAAAGATGAACAGCAAGGGCTATGTATTTCAAAGTAAAGTAGGAGTGAGGAAGGGGAAAAACATATGGTGGAAGCAAAGACTATTTCTACATGTTTAATATTAAGAGTAAAAGAAGGTTTGTAAAAAGACTAGTCTTGTCTGCTCTACTCATTTATTCATTCCATTTAAGATTATAAACTTTATTTTAAAAACTTATCTGTTTCCCTATCAAATTAGAAATAATAAACAAAATATCCTAGCACTGCCAAATATAAATTCCACTTGATTGCTATTTCTTCCCCAACCCTACTTCTCTTTCACCACTTATGTTAAAAATATTACCAAGTGTTTAACTCCATGACAGTCATTTTCAATCCTGGCTGCATACTAGAATCACCTGGGGCACTTTAAAAATACCACTACCATACGTCCACCCCTAGAGGTTCTTATTTAATATTTGTCAAATGTGTCTTTTGCATCAGTGTTTTTAAAAAAAATCTCCCTATATGATTCTAAAGGGCATCCACAGTTAGGATCACTGCTGTATGGATTTTGCTGCGTATTGAACAATAAGGTATATACATCTTCCGCTCTCTCTTCTCTACACATTTCATGAGTGGATCTAGTCATTTAACCCATTTAGGTCTAATATATTTCTTTATAAAATGCTACAGGAGATATCACCAGGCCAGTTCTTCCAGAAGCCAACCTAAGGCAAGGATTACAGTGAGAGGACATATTACAAGCCTCCAGGAGTCATCACAAAGGCTGTGAGGAGAGCAGAATAAGGAAGAGAGACAAACTAAGCACAGGTAAATTTTCAGGAAAAATTCCAGACAGCCTGATACCATGAGGAACTCTGGGGTGTAACTATATGTCAAAGCGGATCACACTGGGAAGCAAAGAAGCCTGGCTTTTATACTCTTGGACCAGTCAATGACTATGGGGCACTGGGGGATGGGGGTGTTCTAAGAACTCTCAGGTATCCAGCAACTTCTCCCAGTGAAAAGGCTCCATTGCAATCCTCCAAAAGTTACAGGTAAGAGGCATTAGCAGGAAAATACCCAGAAGCTGGGGGATAAATGCACAGAGAGAATAAGAGACGCCAGGTGGCACCTCTGTGGGACACCTTGCAAAAGCATTCATTATAGCCTAAAGAAGAGAAAGTGCAAGATGGTGGTGGAGGATACAGTGGTGTTGAACTAGATCTCTAAGATATTTTCTAGCTTAAAAAAATAAAGCTATAAAACACTATCTGAAATAAGCCCTTTGGATCTTTATTTTCTAACTAATAAATATTTAAAGATTCTACTTTCTTTCTGCTTCAATAATCTTTTGATTCCTATTTTGGTAACTGCTTGAAGTTTGACAAGTGTACTAATTAACACCTAAAACCTAATTCTTTCAAAGAGGGTGAAGGAAACACCTTAGAGCATTAAATACTGAAAGCAAACATTCTTCGCCATGGCACTTGTTCACTCTTAACAGTCAGAATGCTATGTTACTTGTAATCAAATTTGGAGCCATGTAACACAGCCAAAGATTTACATAAGTGAGCATGAATGTAAAAGATATATTTTTATATTTACCAAATATTTATTTAAATAATTATGGGTGCACCAAATAATGAATGCATTAAGCAAGAGGCATCTATTTACAGTTTAGTTCCTGTCATCTGTTTTACTATGAAATCCCATGAAGGGCTATGTAAAACTTATGTTCAGATGATTTAGGCTTAAAGCAATTACATTTCCTTACTTGCAGAGAGCACCTTTTTTCAGGCATTTTGAATCCTTTTGCCATGGAAACTCTAATAAATGAAACACAACATTTTCACCAAAAATGAAAAATGGTAAGTAACTTACCCTGAAAAGTATAGCAATAATCACAAAGATAATATTTTCAAGCATATTAACTTTGACTTGCAGAGAGAATATCTTGGAGAAGCACCAGTGTTATAGAAATTCATGATACAGCCTCAACATTCAGCCACAGAAAATCAGTCTAGGAATTCTGACCAAGTTTTCTGACCACACTGTGCAGCTTACTTAACCCTTTTAAAAATATGTCACTTTTAGCTATTGTCAGCAAACTGCTAAAATACCTATACCAAATAAATAGGACAGGACTAGGACATAGTCAAAATGTAAATTTCTTGACAAACATTTCTTTAAATTAATAATTAAGTGAAAAAATTAATAAGATATAAAAAGAATGAATGTGTGTATGTATGTGTGTTAGGGGAAGAAGGATAAGTAATTTTAAGTATCTATTTACCTACTTTATATCATATATATCATATAAATGATCTCATATAATATTCAAATAGCCCTAATAGACACACGAAGCATAATTACAGGATAGGACACTAAGAGTTACACACACAAAAGTATTTACCCCAGCTGACACAGCTATTTAACTCTGAAGTTGGGACTGAAATCTGTCCACTTCAGTATTTATACTCTTTCCCACCTCATCTAGCAAGAAAAAGAAGATATGTGATACAAAAATATATGAACATATAGATATATGAAACTTTCTGCCTTTTCTGAGATCAAAATCTACCTTTACAAATTCTGGTTTAGATTTAGGTGAATGGGTCAATCCTGATGATCCTTCTTATCTTTTGAAAATTTTTACTTTTTACATTGCAATGAAGAAAGTCATTCTTGGAATTTCTCTGAAGAGGCATCAGAAAATGCATAAGAAAAATAAAGAATAGTTGCCAGCTGACCCTGTCCTCCAACTGTGTTCTGAGAGCAAGAATGGAATGGATTCCTGCCAGCTTCCTGACATCTGAATTTCTTTATGCCTGGATAACGAATTCTGAAAACAACCCACACTTTCTTTGTTACTCATATTTTGTTTCAAAAGGAAACATAAAAAGGAATAGAAAAACATTGTTTCCTTGATATTTTTTCTGGAATTTGGCAGTACTGACAGAAGCATTTGTTTCCTAACAAAAACAGACACAATCTCAGGTATTCAGTGTTTTGAAATGACAACTGAAGGTAAGAACAGAATTGTTAATCAGGATTCCAGGAGCAAAGACTGTCAGTAAAGAGAGTGATTTTGATGTGGAAGACAGGATTTGAGTTTATGTAGACATTCTTTCATCTGATATCTTCATTTGTTTTTGATGAAGAAATTCAGTTACTTTCATCTTGTTCTAAAAGTGTATTTTCTTCATTCGATCTCATTGAAGTAAACAGGTTTCTGTGTGGAACACGGTGATACCTATTACAAGTACTTGCCAGTATCCAGGACTTCTCCTAGCACTGAGGATCTTAAGAGTTGGGGGCCAAAATTTTAGAAAAGTGGTCAGGGACAGCTTCACTGAGAAAGTGACTTTTTAATAAAGAAAATGCAGGGCAGCCTGGGTGGCTCAGCGGTTTAGTACCACCTTTAGCCCAGGGCATAATCCTGGAGACCCAGGATTGAGTCCCATGTCAGGTTCCCTGCATGGAGCCTGCTTCTCCCTCTGTCTGTGTCTCTGTCTCTCTCTCTGTGTCTTTTATGAATAAATAAATAAAATATTTTTAAAAAAGAAAGAAAGTGCAAATATATTAGGAAGAGGGGATTTTAAGTACCGTGATAGCAAGTATAAATGGAACTTTGTAAAGCAGCCTAGCAGATGAGATTATTAGTAGTGCCACTAGAAGGAAATGAAGTTATACTAGTAAGATGACAATAAGTTATATATTCTACTAAACTACAAATACAAAATCGTAGGGAAATTACCTTTGTTACAAGTAGGTTAAATTTTTAAAAACAGCTTTAAAAAAGAAAGAAAAGGAAGAAAAATTTTTGGAAGGCCATCCGAGTATTTCTTTTCTTTCTTTTTTTTTTTTTAATTGAAGTTCGATTTGCCAACATATAGTGTAACACCCAGTGCTCATCCTGTCAAGTGCCCCCCTCAGTGCCAGTCACCCAGTCACCCCATCCTCCTGCCCACGTCCCCTTCCACTGCCTCTTGTTCATTTCCCAGAGTTAGGAGTCTCTCATGGTTTGTCTCCCTCTCTAATTTTTCCCACTCATTTTCCCTCCTTTCCCTTATAATCCCTTTCACTATTTCTTATATTCCCCATATGAGTGAACCCATATAATGATTGTCCTTCTCCGACTGACTTACTTCACTCAGCATAATACCCTCCAGTTCCAACCATGGCGAAGCAAATGATGGGTATTTGCCATTAGAGTATTTCAAGAAACCAAGAGAAAAGGGGCCATGACAAAAGCCAATCTGGAAACTAGAACAAACTAAACAGTGATATGGAATATTAATTATGGAAGGAAAATTATCATTTAAACAAATTGTCACCTAACACAATCTCTTTTCTGTCTAGTTGCTTTCAATAGCAATGTACTATGCAGCCTCACCTAAGGCTGTATGGCTTCCTTCTCCATCTTTACTTCTCTAAGCTGTGACCTCCCAGCTCCTTGTATAATGGAACAAGGATTGCATTTAGAATCATAATACCTGGATCTCACTCTCATTTCCCCTTCTCACTAGTGCATCTTAGGCTGCTTCCCTGTCTTAGACCTTTTTATTCAATAACCACATTTCCTTTCAGTTATATTTTATGACTTTAGTAAATATATGGGGACCTATTGATTGTATTCTACTTGGAATTACCTCTTTATAATGAGATCACTCAAGAAGAAATTTTAGAAAAAATAAAAGAAGAATTAAAATATTATCTTGGTGAAAACCTGTGTTTAGACGGAGAAGAAAGAAGTTAGGAGGATGGAGAAGAATCAGAAGAATAAAAAATAATCACAGAAAGTAATAGAAGATACAGTCAGAAAAAAGAGCTGGAGATCAGTAGTGTCTTCTGAACATATACAAACATCTTTCACTCAGAAATAACCATTAAAATTGGTGATAAGATTATTTGAAACCAATGATGAAAAACAGGATTTAGGAGGGAACAAAGATGGGGTGCTCAAAGTGGAAGAGCCAAACTGCAACATGTTTTATTATGAATGGATGATGACTGTATAAATAAATACTCATCACTTTTTTGAAAATTTGGTTTAATTTCTTTAAATTAATTGTAATTCTGATCATAATCCTTCTGACAAACTCTGCTTCTTTCAAACATGAGTACAGTCTAATGCCAACAAGTATATTTCATGGACAGATGCCATGCACAATTAATAAATCCAGGCAAAGCTATTGTGTGATCCCTATGATCCCTAAGATTGTCTTCCAAAAAATTTTGGCTGTGGACAAATTCCTAATAAAAAGCAGATGTTCCCTCATTGAAACTTTCTGTACCTTTGAAAAGTAATCAAGGAGATTAGTTTAAATAGCGTCTTCCCTACTGTACTCACTCTGGTGGTCATTTCATTATATGATCAGGATACAGGCACTCTGTTATTACTCTCCAAGATATCATTATTTTTAAATATGAGGAATTGAAAGATAGTAAGCTTTTTATTTCCTCTGAAATCCTGCAGCTCCACGTGACCAGAAGCTTCGGGGTTTTTGTTATTTGAGAGAAATAATAAATAAAAAAGACTTTTTAAATAACTGGGTATCTGAGCTCTAAAATTAACTGGATACAAGATTCAAGGTTAATCAATGCAATGGAATAGATAATTTTCCACCTTTTCTTTCTCAAACTAAAGACACTTACTGATTCATTCAAGCCAGGAATGGTTATGAGATTCAATTTTTTCCTCCTGAAATGTATTATAATTCTTAACAACACCATTTACCATTAAGGTCTCTCTGGATCCTGATCAGACCAGATTCATTATTTTTCCCACTGATATATAAAGATGTAGATTTGGGCTTGGACAAAAAAGAAAAAAAGCTCTATAGGTTTTTAATTTTAAATGGCAGGTTTAGAAAAATTGTTTTGGCCAAATACTGTTTAAATAAAAATCATGGAATCTAATAGCTTCCTTGTCATTTCCTAATCCTTTCTGCTCCATGTTGTCCTCCGGCTGGATGGAGTCATAATATTTTTAGAATTGTGAGAGAATTTAACCACTCCGTTGAACATTCTTAATTTTTTACAAAACCCTTTGAGAAATAGATGTTATGAATATTGTTCCTTGAAAATGCATATGCAGACACAAAAATAACATTTGCATATAATTTTGGAGTTCTGTGAATCTCAGAATAAGAACCCTTGATCTAATCCAACCCTGCAATTCCATAAATATATAAAATCACTAGAAGGGTGCTTTTTTTCAGATAACCAAACTTATATGCAACATGATGGAAATTCGAAGATCTGTGTTCAAATAATTTATTCAATAGTCTTTCTACAAAGCCACCTTGATTCTCTGTGAACATGTTCTATACAAAAGTATACATGTCCAAGAAATTTTGGCTGTGCTGAAAATAGAGTACACACTGAGAGAGGTGCTCAAGGAGGCTAATAGTGGCTTCTGGAGGCCCCAACATACCAGCTATGTGACCCTAGATTGAAGACTATCTGATATAAGTTTCATCTGCTCATGAGTGATATCTCTGAAACCTACCTTATGATGCTTTTGGAGAATTATACATAATACATGAAAAGAGGTTATCAATGTTCTTGGAATATAGTAGTAGTAAATAAATAATAAGTTAACTAGTAGCAGTAGCAGAAGTATTACAGTGATTCGGCTATATAGAAGTTAAATTGCTAGGATATCGCCTTCAGGGGTCAATGGGCTGATTAGATAATATTAAACTTTGACTAACATAAGTCATTAACAAGCACTCTGACAGGAACTCCACCTTTCAGTCCTAATATTTGTAGAGTTCTAAGTATGCTACTAAAAGCCTCTATGTTGGTTTGAGTGTCTAAGGTAAGCATACATAAATAAGCCAGTTTATTTCTTTTTAAGGCTTATAATTGCAATTCAAGAATTGGTCACCAGGTAAGCACTATTATGGTTTTGTGCTATAGTTTTTTGAAGCATGTGTCTCAGTTTTTTTGTATATTTAGGTAAGTGAGAGTGACTGTAAGCTAATAACCTATGTTTTTACTATTTAAAAAATAGAAAAACATGAAGGTCAAACATTTTAAACAAATAGAAACTACTGCAAAATGTTATTATTCAAACTGGCTAGGAGCTAGGGCTGGGGTGAGCACTCTCATGTATGGTCAGGAGCTTCCATTATTTGAATCACCAGGGCCAAAGGAGGGAGTACTTGGGCTTTCTTAGCAGTTTGTCAAGTACTAGGACAAAGAGAAAGAGATAGGTGGGCTTAAATGTTGTCAGCAATTGGGGATCCCTGGGTGGCTCAGCAGTTTAGTGCCTGCTTCAGCCCATGGCATGAACCTGCAGTCCTGGGATGGAATACCGCATCAGGCTCCCTGCATGGAGCCTGCTTCTCCCTCTGTCTGTGTCTCTGCCTCTCTCTCTCTCTCTCTCTCTGCATCTCTCATGAATAAATAAATAAAATCTTTAAAAAAAAAGTAGAGTGTGTCTTCATTATACTGTATGGTAAGGCATCAACATACTGAAATTAGCCATTACTGATGCTTAACCATTCTCAATTGATTATTCTAGCCCTATTTAGAGAAACCATGAATCTCATCTACTGGGTGCGAGGGCCTCCTTTGGGATAGCTTCAACTATTAGTGCCACATAAGACTACAATTTCACTGAAACTTAGGTTACTTACAGTACAATCTTCCCATTTATACCAAGCTCTGTTCTTGCAAATGTTTTAGCTACAGTTCTGCAAGAAGGAGAAATTCTGGGATCCCTGGGTGGCTCAGCGGTTTAGTCCCTGCCTTTGGTCCAGGGTGTGATCCCAGGATCAAGTCCTGCATCAGGCTCCCTGCATGGAACCTGCTTCTCCCTCTGCCTGTGCCTGTGCCTCTCTCTCTTTCTGTGTCTCTCATGAATAAATAAATAGAATCTTAAAAAAAAGAAAAAGGAGAAATTCCCTCATATAAAGTAGGGAAAAAATGAATAGCAAAAAATGATGGCTATGCTTGGCATATTTATTCATGACTGTTGTTTTCTAACTACTAAAATACTTTGCTTACATTCCAAGGATTTAAAACTAAATATATATATAACTTCTTTACCAAATTATGTAGATTCATCCAAGTTTATCTGTACTTTTGAAAATATCAGATACATTTTCCTATGGACCATTTTTTTTCCTGCAGACCATTTTAAAATAGCATGTGTAGCTGTACACCAAACAAATGGCAACTGTGAATAACAGTGACAGAAAGTAGTTTCTTCCACTATTAGTACCATATTACCATAGAGTATACAACATAAGTGCTTTAGAGGAAAGACAAATCTACTTGAGCTGACTGAATAAGGGAGATTGGGGAGAATATTTGGAGAAATTAACTGGAATGAGGAAGAGAGAATTTCAGATAGGAAGTAAAGCATAACATATGCATGGGTAGTTGTTAATATAAGACCCCACTTTGAAAGCAATGTACAAATATATGCCTATATTTTAAATATATCGGCACAAGGGTCAAAGATTAAATAACAGAGGGAAAGTAGGTGATTGTTCCTTATATATTTAAGGAGCATGTTAATTCCTTACTTATAAAGAAATCCCTTTTGAAGAAGTACTTAGATATCAGTGGAAATTACTTCATTTGCTCTGAGAAAAGATTTACAAAACATGAAACTACATGAGAAATATGAAAAGTTATAGAGATTTCATATGGGTCTTTGAGACTAAAGAAAGGCTATTAAATATATATCATGAGTGGAAGGGAAAGGCTACCTGAGATTAAGACCCTGAGACGGTACATCTGATAGGAACCGTAAGAACTTAATACCATGTTGCTGGTATGTGCTTAAGTTCAACATAGTAAATGATAAATGTTTTTTTAATAAATCGATAACTTTATTTATCTTGGGAATAAGTACAAAAGATACTGTAAAATATTGAACTAATGAAACCTTTTGCAGAGTATGGTTAGAGTCAGATTCAAGCAAAAATAATTTTTTTTAATGGACCATATGTCTGTAGCTTGCCAGTCACCTTAATTAGGAGATAAACTACTCCCATTAGAAGGCTATCCTATTCTTGAAAACAGTAAATTAATGTTATGATAAAAGTATTATTCTGAGAAAATGAATTGTAGGAACATGGAATTATTTGGGGTTTGTTCCAAATCTAGAAGGGCAGGCATTCTGTGTGTATCAGCATTCAGATACGGTTGCTATTAAGCAAATTGAGGGCAGAAAGTTCTCTCCAACATGCTAAGTGGAACATATTATTACCAGAGGAAGCTCTCTTCCTTTGCTTTAGAATTACTCTTCAGTAGAGTTTACTATTTCCTGCAGTGTATAAACCATATATGTTCATCTTAGAAAATTTGAAATAAACTCCTCAAAAATATAATGAAGATGGAAACTCATACTCACTTAACTCTGAGGTAGTCACTATATACATGTAAAATTGTCAGAACCAAGGATGCCAGATCCCTATACAAAGTCTTCCCACCTACCTCCTCCCCAACAAAACTTCCAGCTTTGGCTAATGGTCTGTGATTTTTCACATATAATTCTCTGAGTCCCGGGGGTCTCATCAATCACAACCTTTCTCACCAAGGAAGCTAAAAAATTTGAGAAGTATACATAGGAGCTATATAGGAACTAGAATGTAGTACTAGCTTTGTTTTCCAAATACAGGTTTTTGTGGTTGTTTTTGTTTGTTTTTGTTTTGTTTTGTTTGCAAAACTAGCTTTGAGAACACCGCTTGATTCAAAAACCAAAATAAAACTTTCATTTATTAAAAAAAAAAAACCTTATAGAAGTATGCCAAGAACTCTTCTAAGAACGGGGGATAGAACAGTTAACTTACATTTTTATGGAGCTTTCATTCTAGTTGGGAAAACACACACAATGAAGAAATAATAAACTATATGGCATATCCAGGAATGTGTATAAGGTGTGTCAGTAAGAAGACTGCTATTTTAAATAGGGGGTCTGGAAAGGTCTCATGAAGAAGGGGACATCTGCGCAAGGATCTGAATGGTATATCTAACGGAATAGCATTCCATGTAGAGGGAAGAGGGAATGTAAAGGCCCTAAACCGACAGCATATTTAGTTTTTTACTTCTACCTTCCTGAACTGGATTACTTTATCCGTAGCTTGAGAACCACTCTCGTGGAGCACAGAACAGCATTGATGATCCCCATCCCCCTCCAGTCCGCCACTCAATCTTGCCTCATTCTAGAAAATACCCTATTGGAATAGAAGCAGAGAAAGGGAATGTTTATCTGTAGTCTATATAACGCAGAAAAGCAGGATCAGGATTTGAGGCTACGCTGGAAGAATGTCATTTTCTCCAATCTCACCAAGTACAAGAAGACATTTCCCTTCCCATGGAAAGGACAAAAATGAGGAGATAGGAATCAGAAGTGACCTCAAACTGAAGAACTGAATTGATATCCTTTACCTCTGAGTGTGGGAATGAATGACTACCTTCCTTATATTTTTATATTATTTCACATTATATGACTTCTTCAGCTATTATAAAGGAACTGATACCTCTATTCTAAGTCAGCATGAGTAAAATTCTCTCTGTAATAACAGAATTGCTCTTAGTGTCTTTTCCATGGTTATTATTGAACCATTTGGGTTATTTGATTGCACTGAATAAACATGTGAATAATTCTCTACACAAAGGATGAAATCTTGGCAAAAGTCCATGAGTTCTGTTCTAATGCCAATATTGTTACCCATATTTTTATGAGAAGAAATTATTTTTCACTTCCTGAGTTCACCTAAAAAGTAAGGGAAGGGGGGCAGAGCATTAACTCAGAACTCTCTGACTGCACAAAGAGTCAGATCTAAATAAATTATATCCTTAAAGTAAAACAGGAAAGAACTAATGTTGCTGGCTATACTTTCTCCTCCATTAGGAATCTGAGCGAGTCAAAGAGAAATAGACATAGATGGGATGAACAGCTGATCATGTATATGTCCATTCTGATAATTTTCATAAAAAGGTAATTAGCATTCCAAAATACTAGCCATGCAATCAACAAATACTGCAAGGAAACTCATAATTTGGCATTTCAAAATGTTTGAACTATTATAAAATCAGTTTCTTGTACTAATCACCACTTTCATACAGATAACTCCAGTATAATTCTGAAATCAAAGATGGTAGATAGAAAATCGAACTTCTCGTTAAACTAATGTAGTTAATTAAATCTAGTCCTGTAGAACATTTTCTCTTGTAAAAAGCACTCAAAACCACGTCATTTTATGTGCCATTTCAGCTCTAGTTCTTAAGATGAATTTTTTTTTTCAATAAACAAAAGAATTCAAGCGATGTTGAAGCATTCTGTGGACAACAAATTGTCAAATTAGAAAGAAGCCTTGTTCATTTTATTTTATGGAAAACAAATGATGTTGTCTTCCAAAAATTATACTCAAAGTATGCTTTCAGAAATCTTTGGGAAATGGCTGCCTAAGAATACTTCCTTTCTTTCCTTATTTTGGTCAGAGACAGCTCAACTTGATTTTGAGTAAAACCTATTCCAGGAAAGTGATGGGGCTTCCAACATATTATAAAGCTTACATTCCAGAGAAAATAGGTCAGTCAATGCCAGTAAGATGTCAGCATCAGAATATCCTTGGTCACAAAATGTCCCTGCCCATAAGAGGACTCAGGTCCAGTGGCCTGGGAGGAAATCTTCTTTCCTGATAGCATCTGAACAAAGACTTCTGATCTCACAGTCACAAGTGCATTCCAGCTCAGAATGGTAGATGGATTCCTTAAACACATACAGATGAACCACCCAACATGCTCACAACGTGTATGGTATTAGATTATTCCTCAATCAGACAAGCAAGTGCTAATGGCAATAATAAGGCAGAAACTATGGTAAAGTTAAAATATAATAGTATTTGATGATATATTTTAAAGTATAATGTGAAGATCATAACATGGTTGGATTTTCTCATGCATATTATTTTTTTTTTTTATTGTGGATTACATTTAGTGTGGGGGAGGACAGAGGGTACACCATTTTCTTTTCAATGGGTAAGGGCCTTTAAAGGACTTTCCCCTAGGGGATCCCTGGGTAGCTCAGTGGTTTAGCGCTTGCCTTTTGCCCAGGGTATGATCCTGGAGTCAAGGGATCGAGTCCTACATCGGACTCCCTGCATGGAGCCTGCTTCTCTCTCTGCCTGTGTCTCTGTCTCTGCCACCCCAACCCCCCCGCCGTGTCTCTCATGAATAAATAAATAAATCTTTAAAAAAAAAAGGACTTTCCCTTAAATGTATAGTTGTGATAAAATTCCAACAATTAGGATATAGTTAACCACAATTTAGTAGAAATTGACTATTGAAATCAACTACTGCCTTTCAATGCAGCTGGAAGAAGGCTATCTCTCACCCTCTTATACTAAAAGGCATGCAAAGCAAAAATCCTAAACGTCTAATTTCAGCTGAGTTGGCATAGTTGTTGCTTGCCAGACAGCAATGAAATACAAACTATATCTCAAATAATTACAAGTCAGTTTCCCTAGAAACCCTGAAACAATGACTAAAATATATTCAAGGGAGCTTTCATCCAAACACATGAGTAGACAGAGAAATATAGATTCTAAGAACGCACACATTTTAAGGAGTTACATCAAGCCAGGTGTTCAAAAAAGTGGTTTTCACTGAATATATATTTAGCTGGTAAAACAGAAGATAATCTCAAATGAACTCTAATGTAAATTCTTAAGGTTTTAGAACATAGCACAACAACACAGAGAACTACAAAATAAATAGAGTGTTAGGAAATAGAAAATATGGTTGCAAACATTTTAAGTTTTAATAATGAAACTCAAACCTGCTGTAAACCAAATTATGTCCTGAGAAGATCAAAGGAAGATACACAGCAAAAATAAAAGAATGCACAAATGAAAAGTTAAGTGATATGGAACTAATCTAGGGCTTCTTAAAAAAAGAGAGGACAAGAAGAAATAATCAGATTAGATAATGGAAGAAAACTTCCCCACATGATAGAAAGATTTAAAATTTTTAAATAGATTCACTGAGTTTAAAATAGAATTAATTTACAAAGAGGTAGCTAGAAAACCTTCTTTTATTTTATTTTATTTTATTTATTTATTCATGATAGTCACACACAGAGAGAGAGAGGCAGAGACACAGGCAGAGGGAGAAGCAGGCTCCATGCACCGGGAGCCCGATGTGGGATTCGATCCCGGGTCTCCAGGATCGCACCCTGGGCCAAAGGCAGGCGCCAAACCGCTGCGCCACCCAGGGATCCCGCTAGAAAACTTTCTGAATAACAGATGTGAAGAGAAAATTTTATAAGGCTATAGATAGAATAGATTAGATACAGGAGAAAGAGAATAAAAGTTTCTCATGTAAACTAAAACAAATCCAGATTTTCACAGAAAATCACCATAACCCAAGAATGATTTCCTAGCAATTTTTCATTCTAATATAACCAAAAGACAAAATTTGAGGATATGCAAGGAAGCTAAAGTTATACCGTTATAATAATTCTAATTAATAAAGTTCAGCAAAGTGAAAATTAATCAGGGGAAAGATTTCTATCAGGCTGTCTCAATATGTTCAGGCTCCCATAGCAAAATACCAGACAGGGTAGCTTAAACAACAAAGACTTATTTACTCAGTTCTAGAGGCAGAAAGGTGCCAGCATGATGGTTTCTGGTGATGGCTCTGGCTTATATATGTTGCCTTTTGTGTCCTCATGTGGCAGGGAGAGAGGAGAATGTAGTCACCTACAAGCTGTCTTCAAGAAAATGGAAAAGGGATGCCTGTCTGGCTCAGTTGGTAGAGCATGCAATTCTTCATGACCCAGTCTCTTGGTAATGAGTTCAAGCCCCATGTTGAGAGTAAATAATATTTGAAAGGAAGACAAGGAAGAAGAAGAAGAAGAAGAAGAAGAAGAAGAAGAAGAAGAAGAAGAAGAAGAAGAAGAAGAAGAAGGAAGAAGGAAGAAGGAAGAAGGAAGAAGAAAGAAGAAGAAAGAAGATGAGGAAGAAGAGACCTCTGGTCTAGAGTGCACAGGGCCTAGAGAACAAGGTTACCTCCCCTTCAATTTCAAAGGGCAGGCCCACCATGCAGCAGACCTTTGTAGATGAGATTACTGTGCAAAGCATGAAGCAGTGATAAATGCCTTGAGATGGCCCACACTGCTTCTAAAGAGCTCCTCCATCTCCTTGCTTTGCCTCTAGTTGGTGAATTTCTTGGATTTTTTCCCCCTCTAGTATAGGTAGGATTGTTTTGTTTTACTTTGTTTTTTTGTTTTTGTTTTTGTTTTTGTTTTAGTAATCCTTTATGCCAAGTATCTTGAAACATGTCTGACAGCTGCTAAAATAGTAAGCTCCTTCTATGGTGGTTCATAACTTTCTAGCATATTGGCAGCTACTAGAGTGACATGATAAAGAAGATGGTATTCCTTGCTGGTATCATACTATTCATTGCCCTGAGATTATTACTTCTTGGGACATTCACCTTTGTATTTTTATTTCCTAGTTTTAGTTGATATTTTTACATATGTTGAAACAATCTCTTGGGGCACCTGGGTGGCTCAATCAAGTAAGCCTCTAAATCTTGGTTTCGGTTCAGGTCATGATCTCACTGGTCCTTGGATGGAGCCCTGTTGGGGAAATCTCTGCTCAGAAGGGAGTTTGCCTAAAGATTTTCTCCTTCTGCCCCTCCCCCTATTTCTTCCCTTGGCACTTCCTCTGCCCCTCCTCTCCCTTTCATTATTTGTTGGCCTTCTGCATGCCTTCTTTGGAAAAATGTCTCTGCCCATTTTTCAGTTGGGTTGTCTTCTTTTGATTTTGAGTTGTAGAAGTTCTTTATATACTTTGGATATTAACCTCTTATTAGATATATTTGCATATATCTTCTCCCATTCCTTAGGTTGCCTTTTCATCTTGTTGATGGTTTCCTTTGCTATACAAAAACTTTTTATTTTGATCTAATCCCAATAGTTTATTTTTGCTTTGTTTTCCTTGCCTTAGGACACAACATTTAGAAAAATGTTCTACAGTCAATGTCAGAGGAGTTACTACCTATAGTCTCTTCTAAGAATTTTACAGTTTCAGGTCTTTAATTCAGTTTGAGTTTATTTTGTCCATGATGTTAAAGGTGGTTAAAAGGTATACAAGTTTCATTCTTTTACATGTAGCTGACCAGTTTTTCCAGCACCATTTATTGAAGAGATTGTCTTTTCTCCATTATATATTCTTGCCACCTTTGTCATAGATTAATTGACCATAAAATAATGGGTTTAACAGGAAACAACAGGTGTTGGTGAGTATGTAGAGAAAGGGGAAACCTCTTATAGTGTTGGTGGGAATGCAAACTTGTGCAGCCTTTCTGGAAAACAGTATGGAAGTTCCTAAAAAGTAAAAAATAGGACAATCCTACAGTCCAGCAATTGTGCTACTAGATATTCACCCAAAGGACACAAAAACACTGATTTGAAAGGATACAAAAATACCCTAATGTTTATAGCAGCCATTATTAACAGAAACCAAATAATGGAAAGAGCCCAATGTCCATCAACTGATGAATGGATAAAGAAGATGTATGTATGTGTGTGCATGTGTGTATGTGTATATACCATATCTTCTTATATATACTACATATACATCACACACACACACACAAACACATGCACATAATGTAATATTACTCAGCCATCAAAAAAATGAAATCTTGTCATTTGCAATGATGTGGATGGAGACAGAATTTATTATGCCAAGTGAAATAAGTCAGTTAAAGAAAGACAATACCATATGGTTTCACTCATATATGGAATTTAAGAAACAAAACAAATGCACATGGAGGTGAGTGTAAAGAGAGAGGAAAACCAAGAAACAGACTCTTAACTATAGAGAATATGGTTACTGGAGGGCAGGTGGGAAGGAGGATGGGCTAAATGGGTGAAGGGTATTAAGAAGGGCACTTGTGATGAGCATCTAGTGTTGTATGTAAATGATGAATCACTTAAATTCTACACCTGAAACTAATATTATACTGTATGTTAACTAACTGGAATTTAAATAAAAACCTAAAAAAAAAGAAAAAAGAATAAATAAACATAGAACTAAAAAAATCATGAATTTATTTCTGGGCTCTTTGTTCCAATGATCTATGCATCTATTTTTGTGTCAGTACCATACTGTTTTGATTACTAGTATAGCTAGTATAGCTTTGTAGTATATCTTGAAATCTGGAATTGTGATACCTCTAGCTTAAAACACAGGTAATTTTTAATTGAGAAGTCTGGCTTAAAGTCAACTTACTAAAGAAAAAAATTCACAGAAAAAATAAAAACAGACAACATAACAAGTATACACATACAAACTTTCAATAAGAGAAACAGAGATAGAAACAAAATAACATTTTACACTGATCAAAGTGAAAAAATGTGATTTAAAATATTGAAAATATTTGCT
Organism: Nyctereutes procyonoides; assembly: GCF_905146905.1. Classification (NCBI taxonomy): domain Eukaryota; kingdom Metazoa; phylum Chordata; class Mammalia; order Carnivora; family Canidae; genus Nyctereutes; species Nyctereutes procyonoides. Next base: position 4,613,197 of record NW_026575130.1, read on the forward strand.
GTTGATTAGACTATGGGGAAACAATCTTTCTCATCTATGTTAGTAGAGTGCAAATTTATATAAAAAGTCTCAAAATTACACCTCCAGGTTTTTATCTACAGAAACGTTTGCATAATTACATCAGAATATAGGTACAAAGATATTCAACTTAGCATTACCTATAATACTGACAAATTAGAAGTAGTCTATATATTAGTCATATCTTAACAAGTTTGGAACATGAAAAATGAAAAATTATAAGGTTCAGATTTCTGAGAATGGAGGGATGAAATCAGATTCTTCCCTAATCCTAATGAAATGTGCATAGATAGGTAAAACATTTAAAAAAAAAAAAGGAAACCACTTATTAACATTCAAAGCCAGTTTTATCCTGTATTTTTAAAAATTATTTAAGAACTTTATTTGTTGTGCCCAAGATTGTGAATCAGAGAAACCACCAAGGAGCCGACACCGATGCAAACACACGAGAGTTTATTTACAAGCTCGAGCTTGGGTCCAAGTATACCCGACACAGCGGAGCAGGGACTTGGACCCCGAGGTGGGTTTCAGCTTCGTTTTAAGGACTGGCCTAGGGGACCTCCAGAAGGGGTGGAGCAATTCCTCAAGTTCTGTTTACATTTTGATCTGGGGCCTTCAAGGGCATTGAGCTCTGTTCTTATTCTAATAGGGGCTTCCAGCCACTGGCTTGGGCTCTGTTCTCATTCTAATAGGGGCTTCCTGCCCTTGGCTTGGGCTCTGTTTTTATTCTAATATGGGGCTTTCTAGGATGTTAAGCTGTAAGCTGTTTTCTTCCTGTAACTGAAGTAAGGTAAAGTTCAGCTCTTATTCACAGGGGCCTGGGATGGCTGCACTTGTGATAACGCTGAACTTAAAGTGGAATGGCCTTAATTTTCTGGGCCTTCACAATTAAGGAGTGCTTGTCATTTGCTGACTTTTTTTTTTTTAACTCAAGTTGTAAACTTTTATTTCAAATTAAAAATGAGGTTCTTAAAAATCTCAACTTGACCGGAATAAAACAATTTAAAAACCTTTAAAGGTATATTGAGACTTTGGGGAGGGGCTGCATGTGTTTGACAAGGAGAACTATGGGACAGTCATGGGTGCTGAGCTCTGCCATGTCCTTGCCACCCTGGGAGAGAAGATGACCGAGGTCGAAGTGGAGCTGATGTTGGCCGCAAGACGATGCCAATGGCTGTATCAATTACGAAGACTGTCAAACACATCATGCCTGGGTGAAGCGGACTCCTTCAGGGTACCTGGCCCTTGGCCTCAGCCTTTCTGGGGCAAGTGAAGCAAGAAGCCCAGAGTAACTGAGCTGGAGCTAAGGTCCTGCACCCACCTTTGGCATGCAGCCTGAAGGCATCCCAGGCTCATAGCCCTCCCTGTAAATAAACAGTCCTGGCAAGGTCCAGGGCCAAATTCTCTGAGAAAAAACAAACAAAACAAAACAAAACAAACAAACAAAAAACAGAAAAAACAGGCTTAAAAAAACCCACACATATATCATTACCAAAAAGAGACATCTTTAGGTAAAAATAATAAACCCCATGCTTCATAGATAATGCAGGCACTTCTATTTATCGTGGGCAAAAAGTAAGGACTTAAGGTCTTCAACTCCAATCTTTTGTTCGCTTCTTATTGCTGGAATTTCATCTTAATTTCTTCCTGTGGATGACTAAACCGGCCGATGGTGGAGATGGGAAGCCGGCCCTGCTCGCCCAGGGAGCCTCCGGTTCTCGGCTGGGGGATCCGCTGCTTTCATCTCTTTGTTGCCGTCTTGCAGGTTTTCTGGGCGTTTGCGTTGGTAATTGAAGTTGTGGCGGCCGCTGACCTTGGTCTCACCTTGATTTTCCTTACCTTCCGCATTGCCATCTGGCTGTCTCTGCGAGGGGGACCCCGAGGGAATCGTGGTGCATACTCCCTCTCACTGGTCTACCGTGTTCTCCTGCACCTGGGGGTCAGCACCTTCCATCACCTCCCCCGCACAGGGGCGTCGACGCCCATGGGGTCTCTGCACGAGGAAGGTGGGAACCGTGGCCTGCCACAGGGTCTGCCTGTTGGGCCAGGCCTGCAGGAGCACTTTCCGATCCCTCCGTCTCCGTCTTTTCCCCACTCTCACTCTTCTGGTCATTCTGCTGTTAATTGCGTGGAGGACCTCTGCGACGTGGGTGGCATCTATATGGTTAGGTCTGCTGCATATTTACTGCCTTGCACTGGAGCTCCACCGGGGCCTGTCACATTTGCTGCCTCCGCACCTTCTTCTTCAACAACAACATCGACTCCACAGTTTCTCCATCTCCTACCCTGCAAAGGCAGGAGACCTTCCTGGGGTGATTCTTCTTTATGACAGTCTGGTGCAGTCTGGCGTTCTGGCTCAGGGCTCTCTGGGGTCGGATCAGTTTTATCCTGTATTGACTGTATTGAGAAAGTTATTTATTTATTTTTTAAGATTTTACTTATTCATGAGACACACACACACACAGAGAGAGAGAGAGAGAGAGAGAGAGAGAGAGAGAGGCAGAGACACAGGCAGAGGAAGAAGCAGGCTCCATGCAGGGAGTCCGACATGGGACTCGATCCAAGGACTCCAGGATCATACCCTGGGCCAAAGGCAGCGCTAAACTGCTGAGCCACCTGGGATGCCCTGAGAAAGTTAAAGACAAATAAGGTAATCAGAATAACAAAGAAGAAAGATGAAAAATCTCTCCACTCTTGCAGTTTAATAAAGATGCAATTAAATCTGTTCTTATACATTCTTTCACTTTTATCAAGAAAAAGGAGCACATAATAAGTTAAGATCAACGAAAAATACTTATCATATCAAGTAGTATAAAAAGGATAAATTACTCTGTTAATACAACTAGATTGGATCTAAAAGCAAAAGCCAATAGTAACCTGTGTACAGGAGGCAAAAATTAAAACAAGTGACTCACAAGAATCGAAACTAAAATTACCATTTTTATTCTCAATGTAAAAAATAAATGCAATAAAAAAAGGTTGGGATATTAATATTAGGGTAGAAACTAAAGCAAAAATATATGAGACACAGCAATATCATTAATTGTAAATGGTAACCTTTACAAAGAAGATTGTGTATATTTATCATCTGATTAAATAGGATGTCAATATATAAAGCAAACACTTCAGGAAATGCAACTGAAAATGAAGGATTAAGAACAATGAGATATTTTAACTCACCTTTTTCAGCCACTAAATAATCAAATAGATATTTTTTAAGAGCAAACAGGAAGTCTAAATAACATAACAGTGGTTCAAAAAGATGCATTAATCTCTATATTCTGAAAACAAAGAACATACCTTTCTTTCAAGTTCTTATGTAGTATTTTAAAATCTGACTCTATATCATTCCACAAAGAAAATATAAATTTATTATAAAAAGATTAATGATATAAAATTATCTGATCATAAATTAATACAAATAGGAAATAATAAAAAGAAAATACCAAAAACATCTTTTGCCTGGACAGTATTTTTATTTTGATTCATAAAGAAAATAACTGAAATAGCCAACCATCTTGAAAACATAAAATATAAAAAAAAATCATAATAATAACATATAGAGAAAAAATCTGTGGATTTAGGTGCTAATTGTAGCAGAAAAGAAAGTCACTAAGTGAGTTAATCATTCAACACACACACACACACACACAAATAGAAAAAGTTAAAAAAAATAAAACCTAAAGAAACAGAATGAATTTAGGGGAAAAAAAGAATAAATCAATCGCAAAGTACTTCTTTGAGAAAAACAAGCAAGCAAAAAAAAAAAAAAATTAAGCCCATATCTAACCTAATTGAAAAAAAGAGAAGATACAAAATACAGAGACATACATGTGAAGAAATTATTATAGATAGGAAAAATTAAAATAGTAAGATAGTTTGCTCAAATATATTTAATTAAATTTGACAACCTGGAAAAAAGTAGATGCCTCTTTCCTTAGAAAATTGGCTACAAAAGAAATAGACACTGAATATTATCTAACATTTGTCGAATGAGAAAAATAACAGAGCTGTTCTGTAGAAATCATAGAGATGAGATAGTTCACAAGTGAAGTCCATTACACTTTCAAGGAACAAGTAGCTCCAATTATCTAAAATGTTCCAGAATATGTCAGAAGGAAAGCTTCCAAATGCTGTTTATGAATTAACTATAACATTGATCACAAAACTAGATGAAAGAGTAAAGAAAGAAGAAAAAAAATCACATTTACTAATATTAAAGCAAAATATTGGCCTATACCTTTGACTTGGAGAGTAGAAAGATAATATGATCTTGGATTCATTCTAGAAATGAAAACTATTATGATATTACGAAGCTCTCTTAATATAATTCACTATATTAATAGTGTGGCAGGTTTTGTAGACTGCCTCTCTCAATAGCCACTTAAGCTCTCTTTGGGGTATGCTTTCCTTGTACTTCAGAGGCTGAGTCTAAAATCTTCATTTCCCAGGCACACTTGAACCTATGAAACAGGTGTGATTTTTGGTTCTACTAATCAAGCGTGCAAATGAGATTTTTGAGGCTTGAATTTGGAACCTAGTTAAACAAGAAGAGAGGCAGAGAATGGGGATTTGTGCTATAGTTTGAAGTAGAACTTTGTGGGCCAAGGGATACCAGTTTCCTGATTCACTTTTAGTTGAAAGGCATTGGCAGCTGCTTTCCAGCTGAGGGCAGCAAGTATGATACAAAGAGATGAGGCCTTTCTTGGAATGTCAACCTTAAGCCAGAAACTCTAGCTCTTTAAAAGATTTTGAAAGCCATGAAATATCTGGTGTGAAATCCTTTTCTGCTTATACTAGCTAGAGTAATATCTGTTGCTTACAATTGATAAATAGGTCAAAGAAAAAAAAACAAAAACATAGGACCAGGCTTCTTGATGTCACAAAGACTGAGAAAATGCAACTATCTTAATTCCTGTTAGAATTTCTTAATAAAATTGTGGTAGATGGATACTTCCTTAAAGAAATAAAATATATGTCTTTAAAATAAATTGATATTATGCTTACTGGATGAACACTAAAAGTATTTTCATTAAAGTATAACATAAGATTAGCCATCTCTGCTAGAATTTTTTTTTTCTTTGCAAGAATTTTTTAGTTATTTTTTCTAGAAGTAATAGCCAATACAACTAGAGAAGTGAAAGGGAAAAATGCATAAAAATTGAACAGAATAAATAAAATGTTTATTTTCATAACTAGAAAATCCGAGGATCAACTAAAGTTACTAGAAAAAGATTATCTAGTTATTAATATATAGAAGTCCAGCTTCTCTATTTACAAATAACTACACAGAAAAAATGGGGAGAAATCTCATTTATAAGCCACCAAAAAACAAAAAACAAGAAAAATAAACAGAACCTAGAAATAAACTTAACAAGCAATATGGCAATTCTAAATGCAGATAACTTTAAGACTCAGACATAAAAGACTTGAATAGACTTTTTTTTAAGAGATCTTATTTATTTGAGAGAGAGAGAGAGAGAGAACATGAGTAAGGAGAAGAGCAGAGGGGAGAGAGAGGGAGAGAGAGAATCTGAAGCAGACCCCTACTGAGTGTGGAGCCCTACTCAAGGTTCCTTTTCAGGGCCCTGAGATCATGACCTTCATGGAAACCAAGAGTCAGACACCCAAATGACTGAGCCATCCAGGTGCCCAAATAGATAGTTTCTTATTGCATATTATTACTCAGTATTTTAAAGACTTCTAAACTATAATCTGCACATTTTATATGACTCCAATAAAAATAACAGAATATTCAATATCCATTTTTTGAAACTAGTTTAACTGATTAAAAAGTTTACAGTGTAAAAACCATTCAAGAAAAACCATAAAAATTCTGAAATGTTAGAGGTAATTTATGACAATACTTAGTAGTTATGAAAACACATTTGGTGGTGACAGTCATTAGATATGAAGTACTTTTATGATTAGATGGTGAATTTTTAGAAATAGCCCTAACAGAAATGTCAACAGTTGGTGTATAATAAAGGTGGCCCTGCCAATTAGGGAGAAAGATTTTTATTTATTTCGTAAGTTTTATTTATTTAAGTAATTAAGAGTCAGATACTCTTCCAACTGAAGCAGCCAGAAGCCCTGGGGAAAAACAATTTTTTTTTTTAAATTTCAGATAGAATAATAATTTAAACGAACAAACAAAAAACCCACAAAAGTACTAAAACAAAAAAATGAGGAAACTTTAATGCAATCTTGAATTAAGGAATTCCTTTTTTAAATAAGACACAATACACAAAAGCCATAAAGAAAATTATTGATAATTTTAGGTAGATAAAAATTTTATATGTTAGCAGCATTATAAACTAAGTACAAAGTCAAGTAACAAAATGGAAAAAATATAATCATAGCACATTAGTCAAAGTACAAAGTGATATTTTTACAAGAACATTTTTTCAAAAACTTTTTAAAGATAGAATTCATATACCATACTGTTAACTATTTAAAGTTTTTAGTATATTCAGAGAATTGTGCAACTTCAAAGCAATCAATATTTTCATAACCCCAAGAAACTTGCATCTATTACAGTCACTCCTCCATTTCATCCCAACTCAGCTCCCTCAGCCCTAGGCAACTTTCTGTCTCTATAGATGTAGCTATTCTGCACATTCCATTAAAATGGTGTAGTATTTTGTTGTCTTTTGTGATTGACTTTTTATAGTATGTTTTTGAGGTTCATCCATGTTGTAGGGTAGCATGTGTCAATACTTCATTTCTTTTACTTGATATTTCTTTTTATTAATGACAATGTTTCATTGCATGAATATAACCATAGTCTATTTACCTATTCATCAGTTGATGGACACTTGAGTGGTTTCCACTTTTTAGGAATTATGAATAATGCCACTAGGCACATTTTTGTACAAGATTTTGTGTGAACATATGTTTTCATTTATCTTGGGTATATATCTAGACACAAAATTGCTGGGTCATATGGTATTCCATTTTTAAACTTCTGAGGAACTGCCAGAGTATTTTCTAAAGTGGCTGCACCCATTTTACATTCCCACTGGAGTGTAGGAGGGTTCCAATTTCTCCATAAACTTGAAAACAATCGCTATTATCTGCGTAAAATGTTATGTGGTTTTAATTCACATTTCTCTAATGGCTAATGCTTTTTTGGTCATTCATAAATCTTCTTTGGTGACATATCTATTCAGATTTTTTTGCCCATTTTTAAATGATATTGTCTTTTTGTAGAGATAAAAGAGTTCTTTAAACATTCTATACACTAGTCCTTTAACAGAAATATGATTTGCAAGTATTTTCTCAAATTGTGTGGGTTGTCTTTTCCCTTTCTGGATAGTGTCCTTTGCATTTGTTCTTCTGGACTTGCCTTTCCCAGCATGAAACCACCCTATGAGTGACCTGGGCCGCGGATAATCAAAGTCCCAGTAATCTGGGCCTGCCTCACTTGGGGTAGAGCCACCATTCCATGCATGGGGAGGGAATGAAAGAAATGAACCCCTAGCCTCTTGGTTACATTTTTTTCAGAATTTTGCCTCTTCACCTTGGTGTCAGAGGGAATGAGAAATGCTGGCAGCCAACTCCTCCAGGTAAGATACTATGTCCCTTGGTTGGAACTGAGAACTCCTGAAGCCTAATCTATTTGGCCACACCCATCTGGAGGGGGTGAGCAGGAAAGCAGTAGGTCATGGCTCATGTGCCACAGACATTCTTCTTACTAAGATTTGGCACATTTTTTTTCAAATAAATGTTTCCTCATTTGCTGTATTTGCTTAAGACAATTTCAAGAGATTTTAATTGGTTGTTTTTTTTTTATAATTTTTATCAATTATAGTTATTTCCCTAGGGTCTGATCCACAGGGTTCCTAATGCCACCATTCAGGAAGTGGAACTCTACTAGTTGACTTTTTAAAAAGGTTCAAAAAAACTGTTTTAAAGAAGGTAACAGCTGAGGTGCCTGGGTGACTCAGTTGGTTGAGTGTCTGGCTCTTGATTTTGGCTCAAGTCATGATCTCAGCATCCTGAGATTGAGCCTCATGTTGGGCTTTATGATGGGCATGGAGTCTGCTTAAGATCCTCTCTCTCCCTTTCCCTCTGTCCCTCTGCAGCCCCCCCCCAAATAAATAAATAAATAAATAAATAAACAAACAAACAAAAAAGATAATAATTCTTTATCTTTAATTTGGCTATTCTACCTATTGCATCTGAATCACAGAATGTTAAGTTTTAAAGGAACTTTTGCAATTTAGTGTTACAGTCACCTCATTTTAATAGATAAAAGACTTTGCTAAGGTTCACATAGGTACTCAATGCCAGAAGGAATACAGGATCTGTTGCCACTTGATTTACACATTTTTAATGTCAACGTGAGAAGGAAGTCTTTATATAACCAACTTTCTAAGCCTAGGCATCCTCATTGCCTTCTTTACACGTGTATCAAACCTTCATCACGTGCAGTCCCTTTGTTTTCTTTGCAGAGTGTTATGTGCTATGAAGACAGAAAGCAAAGCAGTGTCCAGGATGCATGAGAATGTGTAGGAGGTGGTCGGAGCCACTGCTGCTGACATTTTTGTCAGCAGCATAGCTGATATTTTTTAATAGGTATTTTAGACAGATGAGGTAGTAATCCTTTCTTAATGAGAACATGAAGGAAATTATTTTAGCCACTAATTTTAAGCTTCTTTTTAAGTCCAATTTTAGTAATTTGAAATACTCTCTTGCTACTTTTTCTGCAAACTTTAGTTTGTGATTTCAACATGTTTTGTACTAAAGATCTTTTCTGATCCACAAAGAAATCTTAGGTTTGACTGGCAGCATGAGGGTAGTTATATAAGTACAAGCAGGACCGATATGCTGGGGATTTAAATGTGCCTTGGGGATCTCTAGGTGGCGCAGCGGTTTGGCGCCTGCCTTTGGCCCAGGGCGCGATCCTGGAGACCCGGGATCGAATCCCACATCGGGCTCCCGGTGCATGGAGCCTGCTTCTCCCTCTGCCTGTGTCTCTGCTTCTCTCTCTCTCTCTCTGTGTGTGTGTGACTATCATAAATAAATTTAAAAAAATTAAAAAAAATAAATGTGCCTATAACTAAATATTAATTGCTAAAGATAGCAAGTAGCATCACGGATAGGATGCAGATAAATATATGTTTTAAAACCTCACCAAACTTCCAACAATTTTATCAGCCCACTCTTAATGGTCTGATATCTACTTTCCCATTGCTATCTCTGATCTGAAAGAACATAAGCATATGCCTACAGATGAAAAAAGCCACAAAATCTCCTCTTCCTCCAAAATCTCTGACTCCCTCAGCCAGGCAACATGCCCAGCTGCCTGACTTTGAGGTCATGTTGCAACACATATTTATGTAAAATATCTCCTTGAGGCTAGCAGTTTTAATATAATATTTCCAGTTTTGAATTACTGCTTAGTTTTGTTTTATTTGATCCTTGATGCAGTTTTTGAAAATATACAATCAAAAAGCAACTAAAATGTAATATAAAAGAGGTAGAATGGGATAAGATAAAATAATGACAAAGCACATTTAAAAGAAACACATTATTTGAAAGAAAGAAGACAGAGAAAATTGGAAATAAAAATACAAAAACATAAGAAGGGATAAAATGACTAAGAGCAAAGTAGACAACAGGAGTGAGAAAAACTGGAAAAGATGAGAAAGCCAATAAAATGACTGGAAAGATGCAAACCTGTAAATAGTATAGTTTCAACTGCTTAATTGTATACTTCCCTGTGCTCATATTTCTACTCCTGTGAATCATCATCTCGCCACTGTTATTTCTGTCTATTATTGGCAAGAATATAAAGACTTGTAGGATATAAGCAACAAAGAATGCCTTTTGGATAACTTTGTGTTATCATTCCCAACTTCAAAATAACATTCATTGCTGATTCAAAGCAAAAACTTGTATAGATAATTAAATGATATAATGTGTTTAATATTAGGCTACATATTAAACACATAGGAAGGAATTTTCTTTATAAAATATTTAGGTTAGAGTAATTGCCTCTCTCTCCCTGCACCAATTCTGACCTATGTCAAGGGGTGTATTTCTTCTTGAATTAAGGAATGTCTTTGGACAGTAAAATGTAAATATTAATAAAATCTGGATAGATGCCTGAGAGACTCACCTGTAAACTAAATACAGGAACTCTGTGGCATGATCTTTCTAAGGTTTCTTTTTGCAACTAAGATAATTTTCCTGCAAAGTTATAAGAATAACAATGTCCTTGCTGCATCTTCCAAATTAAGAGATCTCTGCGTATGTGAAGAGCCACTGAATTCTTCCCAAAGTGTCTCCTGTCAACAGGTCAACAGAGCTTGGTCATCTGGTTTTCCTACCTACAACAAACTAGAAGACACAAATGAGAAAGCGGGAGATAATACTTCAAAACAGACATAACTGCTCAGGGATAGGTGAAAAGTGACAATGCAAGATGTGAAAAAAGACTCTCCTGGAAACTAATCAGGGGGGCAAATTTTTTTTAAAAAGTATGGAACTCTGGGAGAAATGAGACATAGTACTTTATAGATAGCCAGATGATAGATAAATGAATAGATAGGTGAAAGAGAGAGAAAGAAAGAAATGAAAGAAGAAAGAAAAAGAAAGAAAGAGAAGAAAGAAAGAAAGAAAGAAGAAAGAAAAAAGAAAGAAAAGAATGAGGGAGGGAGGGAGGGAGGGAGGATGAAAGAGAGGGAGGGAATAACCTCTGGAAATAGGTTCATATCCCCATAGAATGAGGAATTTCATGTAGTTCATCCATGGAGTGACTGGCTTATCAACTCTAACCCTTTGCTGTTTCAAATTCTCAACTATTGCCTATAGCTTCAATATTTTCCAAATTTCTGGAATATATCATTTTGTTGATCCTTATTTGCTTAATAGGGATCTGAGAAGCCACCCTAACTTTTTAGGTCCATTCTTACCTTTCCATGAGGATTTAGTCTTATGTTCCACTTGACTCATGTTCAGCGATCCAGATCCTCTGAGACCCTGCCTCATTCTCTAGTTTCCCGGGCTTGATCCCTCTCTGTGGCCAAATTCCTATCCTTTCTGGCCAGAACTCCCTGCTGCCACATTCTCATCTACCTGGATTTCAAACTACTGCTCCTGCCAGGTTAGCTTGATGTGGCTTCTCTATCATTAGTAGGCTGTTTGCTGTGGCTCATCACTGATTTTCATGTCCCTTTGCCTTCTCCCACTACTGGCAACAATACTCATTCTACCCCGAGGGGTCAGTCTAACTTAGACCTCTGGCCATCCCATCCTGCCATCACCTGGATTATAACATACTGAAACATGGAGAAGAGCTCATTTCCAATTTTTAAAAGGCAATGATCCGGGCAGCCCCGGTGGCGCAGCGGTTTAGCACCGCCTGCAGCCCAGGGTGTGATCCTGGAGACCCTGGATCGAGTCCCACATCAGGCTCTCTGTATGATGCCTGCTTCTCCCTCTGCCTGTGTCTCTCTCTCTCTCTGTCTCTATGAATAAATACAAAATCTAAAAAAATAAATAAATAAAAAATAAAATAAAAGGCAATGATCAAAGAAAGCATTGTCGTAAGCTGTCATTAACAAATATTAAAGAAAACATAAGGATCTTCAGTGAGTGCATTTCCAGATCTCTGGAAAAAACATTCATGCAGAAAACTTCAATCTTTAACAATTTAAGTACAAGTAAATTGACACATCTGTTAATTATTCCATTTGGCACTAACATATTTAAGATAAGCACTTAAAGTACCACTTTCATATAAGTCTAGTGCTAGGTACAGAGACGTTAAAGTCCTCTTGCACCTCTAGGGCTCTGGCCTGAGCAGGGAACCAGGGAGGAGTTGTTTCTCTTACAGAAATAGAAAGAATATTACCAGAAGCAAAAGTCTCACTGTTCACATTATCTATTGCACCTAAACCAACATTTATGTGAAAGAGGTTACACCCTAAATCATCCAGTCTAGATACTTTTCCATATTTAGCATTTTCTCTTTTCAATGTCTTCACAAACTGTTCACAGGAGAAGCCCAGCAAACAATCAGGTCATCCTGCCACTAATGGCTACACCATTAGGCTGTGCTCAGGTTTAACAGATTTGACAAAAGTTTTCTGGTAGGTACACCCCTGAGGCTGCCCACATGAGTCTATGGCCTGCACAGTGGCCTACTTCAGGTTTCAAGCACCTTTATATTATTAGAGCAATGTGCCTTGTCAAGAAAGTAGCAACAGACAAAAGCCAGTGATCCTATTACTTTTGCATTGCTCTCCATTCTAATGTGCAAAATAGCACACTCCTCAGTGAAGAAAAATAATTCAAACATGTGTTATGATGAAGTCTTTTATTGAGAGAAAAATTCATTACAAAGCCACTTAGAGAATATCAAGAATTTTCTCCCATATTTGGAAAGAAATGCATCAAAGAAAAGTTTGTCTTATTTCTTTTGGTCTATATACTTTTGGTTTCGGTCTATATTGGCCATCTTTATTTTATTGCTGTATTCATCTGATTGGAGGATCACCAATAAATCTCAATTTTGTTCAGAGGTAGCATCATGATTGAGAAGATTGAAAAGTAAGGTCCATATCATATGATCAAGGCAACCCATTTATTAAAAATATTCTGGCAGAAAAGAAAGTGAACTATTTTGTGCTATTAATCATGACCAATCAGGGTCAATGCCAGTTAGTCTTGAATTGCTCTCCAAGGAAAAAAACCAAGTAAATTAAATAACCTAAACTGAACACATTAAATGCAATGATGCATGCAAATATTCTCCCTGTCTCATAAATAACTTTTACAAATTTGTAAGCATGTCCTCTTGAGCTATTCTTTGAGTATTAATTTACTATATATATTTTTTAACTTTTTCCCTTGTGTCCTTATAACATAGTAATAAGATGCCTAAATACCAGACAGAGACAGAACATGTACTACCACCAAACTGCTATGTCCTTCACACTGATGAGACATAGAATCATCAAATGACTGACTGATTAGTGAGCTGATAGAGTCCACGCGGACTTGATGCCAGGCTCTGTACTATTTACACCATGACACATTAGGAATTGTGCTATCAGCAAGACAGAATTTTGCCTTTAGAAGGATAATTTCACTTTGACATGTCTTTGACAGCAATGGTGGATTTTTAATTCTACCCAACGTGTCTTCTGTTGTTTGAAGACAAATATCAATGCCAGCAAGAAGACTCATTTTAGCTAGAGGATGAAGTTTTTGATTGACCAAGCTTAAGTAGTATTATAAGATACTCTTCGAATAAGAAATATACTGAATTTTAGTAACTCTAAGCAGATTTTTTTTAGAGTTTACATTATGAATTATGCATTATGCATACTTCACATTGATGTTCTCAAATTTAATGAAATGAGTCAATATACACTAAAATTGCCTCATAGACTCTAAAGCTTTGCAGGTAAAAATGTGTCTTTGTTATGTTGGCTTTCATAAGAGAGAAAAAAATAGAACAGTTATACTTGGTTAGTCATTACTGACAGTCATTCAATCATTACAACACATTACAGGCAGTCAGATTTATAAGCAGCTTCATAAGAATAAACATGCTGAAGGGTTCTGCTGGAAGAGTGACAAGTTGTCTAACATCTGCAAAGATTCACATATGGGAACTCTGGAAACCAAGTATTAATGGTAGAGCCATTGCAACAATATGTGACTACTCACCTCTGGGTTTTTGTTTAAGAGACAAACTTTCATTTAATTTGAGTCTCTGTATATTGAAGTCCCTTTATCATAGCAGTTTAGCCTGTCTCTTAACTCATACAATTTCTAATCAGCTACTTATTTATTTAAATATGTTTATTCTGGTGCAGCCACTCTAGAAAACAATATAGAGGTTTCTCAAAAAGTTATAAATAAAAGTACGCTACAATCCAACAAATGCACTAATAGGTATTTACCCAAAGGTAACAAAAATACAGATTCGAAGGGGTGCATGTACCCCAATGTTTATAGCAGCATTATCAACAATAGCTAAACTATAAAAAGATCCCAAATGTCCATTCACTGATGAATGAATAAAGAGGTGGTATATGTGTATATTTATACACACACACACACACATATAAATATGCATATATATAATAGAATATTACTGAGTCATCAAAAATAATGAAATCTTGTAATTTTCAATGACATGGGTAGAGCTAGAGTTATTATGTTAAGTGAAGTAAGTCAGTCAGAGAGAGACAAATACCCTATGATTTCACTCATATGTAGAATTTAAGAAATAAAACAGATTGAACCTATGGGAAGCAGGAAAAAAAAGAGGGAAACAAACCATAAGATACTCTTAACAATGGAAAAAAAACTGAGAGTTGATGGAGGGAAGCGGGTGGGAGATGGGCTAGATGGTTGATGGGTATCAAGGAGGGCACTTGTTATGATGAGCACCGGGTGTTTTAAGTGATGAGTCATTGAATTTGACTTCTGAAACCAATATTGCACTGTATGTTAGCTAACTAGAATTTAAATAAAAATTTGAAAAGAAAAAAATATTTATTCTAAAAACATATATAATGTCTTATACATGGCTTTGGAAATACACGAAGATTACTGTACTACAGACATCATTCTATTTTTATCTGTTGACCCAATAACAGTGTAGTGAACATTTTTGCATAGTCTTAATGTGTATCTTTCTAAGAGTTTTGGGTTTTTCAGTTTATACTAAAGATTTTTTTTATAGCTAACCATTTATTACTGATTTTTAATCACATTACATTTTGGTTAGGAAATTAACCTGTATAATATTGGGGTTTTTAAAATTATTGGAGCTTTTCTGGAAAACTAGCATATTGTCAATGTTTATAAATATTCTATACATGTTTGGAATGAACATGACTTTGGTATTTATTGATTAAAAAGATAAATTTATATGTATCCATGAATACACACAAATGCATACACAAGCTTATTGATTTTGCTATTGAATTTTTCTGTACCTTTACATATATTTGTTTGTTTGATATATCATTTTCTGAGTGAGTCTTCTAAAGACTTTTCAGTTCTTATTCATAACCATAACCTGCATGCACTATTCTTCTCCATGACAAATGGGATCAAACAATGGCTTTCAGAAACTAAAAGCTAAACTTATACTAGCTATGTATTCTAGTACATGTAAATTTTTGGCCAGTATTCTTAAATACTGTCTATGATATGTACCTAAAGATTAAGTTAACTGTCCCTTTGATGAGATGGGAATTCAGTTGTTCCATTACTACAACCATTTTTTAATAAAATAAATTTTAAACGTATCATTTAATTAAGAAATACTCTCTGGGAAGACCCAGTTACTATGAAACAAAATAACACTTTTAGATTGAAAAACATTATCTATGCACTTTAATAAGAAAGAGTTGAAAAAGGAAAAGTAATTAGACGATATATTAAAATGTCTTCATATTGATTTCTTCTTTGCATTTTCTAACCAATTTCCTATAAATTATGGTAGCTTCATGGTAAAGAAACCTTAATTAAAATGCCAAGTACAAAAGGACAGGATTTGGCTGACATATGTAAATGCAAATAAAAATGACTATAGGGAAAGTGAGACTTCATCGAAGGTGACATGATTGCGGAAAGAAGATGTGCTGAGCAAGCACCTCAGCAGAACAAGCAATTTGGGGCAGTGCCATAAGCTGCAGGCATTTCAGAAAAAATACATTGAAAATGTAATTGAGAACAGCTTGGGTAATTAGACCCCAAAATGGCACCAATCTTTAGGACTGCAAAGGCAAAGGAAAAGAAATTGGCAATCAATAAGAAATGGAGATAATGGAGAAAAAACAACAAACACATATGTAAGGAGAGGTACACCTTGCTTTAACTTTTGAGTAAACCACATTATAAAAGTCTGTTTTTACATTAAATGTATATAGATGTAGATTTATACATATTTGTGTGCCCCTTTGTGCGTGTGTATGCAAATGAAACAGATATGCTAGCGTAACATAAGCTGTTTTATGCAAAGTGGTGTTTTGCAGCCCTCAGATTTTGTAAAAATATTCTAAAAGGATGTCTTTTCTCTATAACAGAAGTTGGGATGGGGAATCAAGACAACAAGACTTTACAGTGTAGGAAGTCTTCCAAAAGAAAAGAAGTCATTCTTGTTAGTTCTTTTCCTCTTAACTAATGAAGTCTTGTTACAGATAAAACAAAGAGAAAAGGGAAATTGTTATTGTTTTAAAAAATAACATGGAAGCTATTAAATGAAAAAACGCAATCAGTGACAGAAGGAAGACTCAATAAAAGAGGTGCTTTTCCATTCAGTTTGCCTAAATGGCACCTAGTTTAGAGACTAAATAACTCTGTTTCTACTTCAGAAAATGATCAAGCCACAGATATAATTATATAATCCCAGGGTTTGTCAAACACAGACTACTTGAGAATATCACATCTTTGACTATACTTTCCATTTGACATTTCCCACTTAAACTCTTTATATTTCCTTTCTCAGATGTGGGTATATCTGAACAACAGTTAAAAGTCATATTCCAAAGGTGCTTTGCCCAAGGCTAAGCACATAGTATAACAATAGTCACTAGGGTAGTCCAATAAATAAATTATATACTTCTCTAAAACTAGAGGTAGCATAAATCCCCTTAATGAAATTGGCATATCTTCCCTCTCTCAAGTATGAGATTATCTATGCCATCTACTCTAACAATTCACTCATTCAAAAACTATCTATTGAACTCTTAACTATGTTTCAGGTACTATGATAAATTCAGGGGATAGAGAGCAATGAAAAAAGAAAAACAAAAATCCCAGTCCATTTGGAATTTATATTCTATTCTAGTGGTAGACAGACAATAGGTGAGAAAAATAAGAAAAAGTATCTAGTACGTTAAATGATGATTATTAAGGAAAAATATTAAAAAAGGATGGAGATGGGCAATAAGGTAACAGAAATTTAATAGTAGCAATGTTTAGGATGTAAAATATAATTGGCAAAATAAAAAACAAAATTAAATAGAATGAGTAAAAATGGATATGGTTAAAGAATGAGTTAGTAAGTTAGAAGATTGGAGTAAAAAATTTCACCCATAAAATGGTAGAAAAGGACAAAAAAATGAAAATGTAATAGTTACGCAGTAGAACAGATATAGATATGCTTATATCTGCATAATAAAGTCCTATAAGGAGGATTATTTCTTGAAAAAAAGAAGAAATCTTTGAAAAAATAATGAGGATAAACTGTGTTCAAGTAAGGGTTACAATCAACAACTTCTCATTGCTCCCATTACTACAACCTTAATTCAAGTTATCACCTCGGTCTGGATAACTGTCATAGCCTCCTAATAAGCCAAATAGCCTCCTAATACCTTCCACTCTTTCCTTCCTATAATCTAGTCTAACACATTAGTCACAGGAAACTTTCCAAATTATAAATCATAATATATCACTCTTCTCTCAAAACCTTCTGCCAGTCTGATAAAAGTCAAAATTTTTACATATAGTATCCAGATTTGGTTTCTAAACCATTCCCCAATAAAACTAACAAGGGTCCCATGGAGAAATGACTGATTCTAGAACTGGGGCAAGAAACACACAAAATGAACTTGAAGCATCTTATAGTGCCAGAAAGTAAGGAAGTATTCAAATTAAACACAACAGGGCAGCCCCGGTGGCTCAGGGGTTTAGCCCACCTGTGGTCCAGGGCGTGATCCTGGAGACCCAGGAACGAGTCCCATGTCGGGCTTCCTGCATAGAGCCTGCTTCTCCCTCTGCCTGTGTCTCTGCCTCTCTCTCTCTCTCTCTCTCTCTCTCTCTCTCTGTGTGTCACCCATAAATAAATAAAATCTTAAAAAAAAAATAAACACAACAATGGAGGCTTGTCAAAGGGACAGAGGAGCCAACTGGAAGAGTTCTCAATGGCCAAAGTTAGAATTCGATACTACATTATTTTTTTTTTGCATAACAAAAAATTTAATATAGTATTGACTTATAACCTAAAGTGAAAAAAATTTAGGAGTCCATACTGATATAAATATTTGAATAAACAAATAAAGTAGAAGAAATAGATTTCAGAAGAATCCCAAGCAATTTATGCAGATATTTGCCCTCAGGAAAGATGGAACAGGTGAGACATAACAATAATATCAGGTGGAAAATAACTTCTATTCTTTAAATATGGGCTATGCACAGTGACTTCCTAGCAAAGAGTACAGCTTGGTTATGAGAGAGAAAAAGAATAACTTTACAGTTAATAGACCTGATAATCAGTACTTCAGCCAGGTGATCAAGATCGAAAGCAATAGTGGTAAGTCATGTGGATGCAATGTATCATTAATGTGATATAAAAATGGTCTTTATTTCTGTGGTCATATTCCCCAAACAAATAACCTAAATCTAACCATAAGATAGACATCAGAAAAGTTCCAATTGAGGAACATTCTACTAAATACCTGACCTAGACTCCTTGAAATTATTTAATTTATCAAAACAAGGAAAGCCTAAGAAACTGTAACACCCAGAGAAGCCTAGTAATTTTAAGTGTTGAGTAGATGTGTTGTGGTAACCTAGAAGGTATCTCAGAACAGAAAAAGAACATTAGGTAAAAACCAAGGCAAACTGAATAAAGTATGAATTTAGTTCTTCACAAGTTGTTCTCATTATCCAGAACTCTCTTTCCCATCATCCCACGGCTTACTCTCTTTGTTCAAATCTTGTTCAGATGTTACCTATTCCATGAAGCCTACCCTGATCACTGTATTTAAATTGTAATCTGGTCCCTCCAACAATTTCAGACTACTTTAACCTTAATACTGTGTAACAAACTATATACTATACTTATTTATTATGTTTATTTTAGATCACTACTCCTCAACATCTTTCCTCTCAAATTATAAGTTCAACAAATGAAAGATATATAGGGCTGTTTTGTTTATAGATCTATTTTAAATACAGAACAATGACTAGGTAGAGTAGGTGTTTAATACATATTTGTTGAATAAATGAATAGATTGCCAAACAGATGGTATAAGAAAAAAACACACACATAGAACTAGTCCAGAAAATTTTTTTTCTTAAGTAGTCTTCATGCTGAATGTGCAGCCTGAACTCATTCATGACCCTGAGATCAAGAGTTTCATGCTCTACCTGCTGAGCCAGCCAAGTGACCCTATTTCAAAAAATTTTAAAACATCACTATGGTTTGACAGTTTGTCTCCCCAAAATTCATATGTTGAAATCCTAAACTTCAAAGTAATGATATTAGTGGATGGGGCCTTTGGGAGATACTTAAGTTATGAGGACAGAACCCTCATGAATGGAATTAGTGCCTTATAAAAGAGGTTCCAGAGAGACCTGTAGCCCCTTCCAGCATGTGAGGATTCAGAGAGAAGGTGCAAGCCATGAACCAAGAAAAGGAACTTCACCAGAATGTGACCATACTGGCATTATGATCTTGGACTTCCCAGCATCCCAAACTGTGAGGAATAAATTTCTGTTGTTTACAAACTATCCAGTTTGTATTTTGTTATAGCAGCCTGGATAGACTAAGACAAATATCAAATACAGTAAAGAAGATTCTAAAAACTTCAAGACCAAAAGAGAAAAACAACTACCAAAGAACAAGAACTAGATTAACATTAGATTAACTCCATGAAGAGCCACCTAGAGTGTAAGACTACAGTGAGGAAATATTTTAACTAATAAATGAAGAGACCCTTGAAACCACAATTTCATATTCAAAGTGTCAGTCAAATGAGAAGATAAATAAAAATATTTTCAGACATTTAAATTCTTTGAAAATTTGCCATTTGTAAGGAACATTTAAAATGGTTTCTGGGGAACTGTACCAATAAGAAGAGAAAAAAACATCTAAGAAGTGCTGCAATACTTAGGGAAAGGTAGTAATAGTGATAAAAATATAATTGGGAAATCTGTCACTATCTAAAACCAACAAAAATAATTATGAAGAAAAGGAAAGAAGGAAAAAAGGAAGGAAGGAAAGAAAGGGAGGGAGGGAGGAAGGAAAGAAGGGAAGATGGAAAAGAGGGAGGAAGGAAAAGACAAAAGGAATTTCAAATAACCCAGAATTAAAATTCCAAATGATACTAACATTATTGAAGTGGGAGGGGGTTCATAGAATCCAGAAACATACCAAAAATATTTTATCATTCTTGTTTTCCTAGATGCAGCTATAAACATAAATATAATAATAGCAAAGAAGAAAAAGGAGAAAAGAAATTTTGTAGAAGAGGGACAAACTGAAATGAAAAGTAAATAAGTCAGAAATAAGTCCAAAATATCTGCAATCACAATTAGCATAAGTAAATGCACTAAACTTATCAGTTACAAAATAGGAACTGTAGATGGCTGTTAAATTTCCAGCAACAGGACGCCTGGGTGACTCAGTGGTTTGAGTGTCTATTTCAGCTTAGGTCACGATCCTGGGATTCTGGGATCCAGCCTCACATCTGGTTTCTTGCTCAGTGGGGCATCTGTTTCTCTCTCTCCCTCTGCACCTCCTCCTGCAGTTCTCTCTCTCTGTCAAATAATTAAATAAAATCTTTAAAAAAAGTTCCAGCTACAGTTCAGTTAGAAGAGACTCAAGTGACACTTAAGGACATAAAAGCTAAAAGTAAGAAAACCGATGGTAGGTACACACTATTCAAAACAAATCTGGTATAATCATCTAATTATCAGACAAATTCAATTTTAAGGGAAAACCTAATATTATAGATGTGATTGCTTCATGAAAATGAAAATTTCAGTTTATTAAAAATTATAATAACTATAAGTATACTGTACCTAATAAAAGTCTCAGAATTTATAAAATCAAAATTAATAGACTTATGAGGAGAAATTGGCAAATTTGCCAATCAGGGGACAAGACTAAAACACAGCTTTTTAAAGGAAAAGTAGTTACCTCAGGATTATGGAATAGGTATCATATAGACAATATTATTTGACTGCAACATAATCAAGGTAGCAGTTAATAAAAATACAAATAAAAGTGTCTGCATATTTGGAAATGGAAAGAGCATACTTTCTAAGTAACTCTTCAAAGATAACAGAATGAAAACTGCATGATCATGAAAAAACTATATGGCAAAATTTGAAGCTACAGCAAAAACAGTACTTAAATACTGTTTAAATACTGCAAATAATTACAAAATAAACTAACAAATGCCAATAATTAATAAATTAAACATACAAAGTAGATAGAAAATTTATTAAAGATAAAAGCAAATATTGGTGAAATAGAGAACTGAGTCTCAAAAAGTGAAATTTTGGTTGTTCAAAAAGATAAACCACAAGCCTCTATCAAAACTGATAAAGGAGAAGAGAGAAAAAAAATATATAAATAACATTTTGAATAATATGGAAAAGATATTAGAAATAAAACAAATATTAAAGATGTAATAAAAATATCAATACATTTATGAGATTAATTTTAAAACTTAGTTACGTTGGATAAGTTATTTAAAAATGTAACTTACCAAAACTGAGTCCAAAATAAAAGAATAATGAAGACTCTCTTGAAATCATAGCTTAAAATCATCCTATAAGAAAATAATAGTCTCAAATGATTTACAAGTGAGTTCAACCAAATTTTCATGAAACAGATCATTGCAATCTAGTGGAAACTCTTCTAGGCAATGGAAAAAAAGAGAATATATTTCATACCTGTAAAATCTTAATGCAAAATTTAACAAAGAAAATTGTAGGTTCTTCTCATGAATACCTATAGGTAAAAAAGCTCTAAATCAAGTAGCATATTTGAGTTACATCTATGAGAATCATACATGACCAGGTAGGATTTCTTCTAGTAATGTAAGGATGGGTTAACATCTTATATGTAAATATCTAACATATGAATAATATATAATAACATATAGTACTAATATATAAATGACATTACTGATTATTTCAATAGAAAGAAAAAATTCATAGAAATTTAATAAAGTAAATTTAATAAAATTTAGCATGAATTAATAATAAAAACTGTTACTAAACTTGAAAAACAAAGCTGGAGGTATCACAATCCCACATTTCAAGATATGCAATAAAGCTATAGTAATCAAAACAAAATGGTACTGGCACCAAAATAGACACATAGAGAAATGGGACAGAATAGAGAGCCCAGAAATAAACCCATGCACATATGGTCAATCAATCTACGACAAAGGAGACAAGAATATACAATGAGGAAAAGAATACCTTCAATAAGTGGTGTTGGAAAAACAGGACAGCTAAATGCAAAAGTTTGAAACTGGACCACTTTCTTACACCATGCATAAAAATAAAGTCAAAATGGAATAAATACATAGAGATGAGACCTGAAACCATAAAATTCCTTAAAGAAAACACAGGCAATAATCTGTTCTGTTAGACACTGGCCTTAGCAACCTATTTATGGAAATGTATCTGCAGGCAAGAGAAACAAAAGCAAAAATAAATTGTTAGCACTACATGAAAATAAAAAGGTTTTGCACAGCAAAGGAAACCATTAACAAACCAAAAAAGGCAATCAAGTGAGTGGGAGAAGATATTTGCAAATTATATATATCTGAGAAGGAGCTAATATCCAAGATATATAAAGATTTTAAACAAGTCAAGCCCAAAAACATCCAATTAAAAATGGGCAGAAAATCTGAATAGATATTTTCCAAAGAAGACAGACACATGAAAAGATGTTCAACATCACTCATCACCAGGGAAATGTTAATCAAGTCCACAACGGAATATCAACTGACACCAGTCAGAATGGCTAAGTAACAAAAAGATAAGAAATAACAAATATCGGTGAGGATGTGGAGGAAAGGGAACATTTGTCCATTGTTGGTGGGAATGTAAATTGGTATAGCCCCTTGAAAAATAGCATGAAGTGTCCTCAAAAAATTAAAAATAGAGGTACCATTTGATCTAATAATTCCACTACTGGGTATCTACTACTCAAAACAAAAACATTAATTTGAAAAGATATATGCACCCTTATGTTTATTGTAGCATTATTTACAATTGCTAAAATATGGAAGCAACCCAAGTGCCTATTGATAGATGAATGAAAAGAAGATGTGGTGTATGTATACAATGGTTTATTATTACTACTTAAGCATAAAAATAAATGAAAACTTGCCTTTTGTGACACTGATGGACCAAGAGGATATTATGCTAAGTGAAATATCTCAGAGAAAGATAAATATTATATAATTCCACTTACATGAGGAATCTAAAAGCAAAACAGATGAACAAACAAATAAAAAACAGACTCTAAAATACAGAGAACAAACTGGTGGTTGTCAGAGGGGAGGTGGATGGAGGGATGGGCAAAATAGGTGAGGCATACTAAGAGGTACAAACTTCCAGTTATAAAATAAATAAATCACAAAGATGAAAAGAATAGCATAGGGAATATAGTCATAACAATGTAATCACATTGTATGCTGACAGATTGCAACTATCCTTTTCATGGTGAACACTGAGTAATGTATATAATTACTAAATCATTAAGTTGTATGCCTAAAACTAACATAACATTGTGAACTATACTTCAATGATAAACATTTTTTAAACTCTTAAAAAAATAAAATATAAATAAACTCTAAAAAAAATAAAAATATAAAATTACCAGTCTCAGAAAGAAAATAATTAAAAAAATAAACTACAATTTTGATTCAGAAGACTTAAAATTAATAACTTTATCACAGGACCATAACTTTGCTATTAATAGAGTGGTCCACAGTCTAGAATCTATAGCATCAACATGACCCAGGAGCTTGTAAGATTTTTCAGAATCTCTGGGACCACCAGGACCTGTATTTGGTTGGTTTGTGTGCACATTGCCATTAGAGAAGTCCTGGTCTAGAATAGATTTTCTTGCCTTCTCACTGTTGACAGTTGGGGCTGGATAGTTATTAGTGTTGAGTGCTGTCCTGTAAATTTTTTTTTTTAAAGAAAACTCTAAATGAACTTGAATTTACTCAAGAAGAGGAATATCTCAATAAATGTATGTTATTGTCAGGCTTATCCATCTCCAGTTAGATAGGTTCATGAATGTTAACTATATTATTAAAAATTTAAATGTAGCCATGCATGGCTCAGGGATGATAGTGTACTACAAATCATATTTATTATTAAACTAATTCTAAATACCTGATACATACATATTCAAAATAAAGGGAGTGTGGAGGCCAATGCTCTTTCCACCGAACTTTTTCAATGAGAAAATAGGGTAAGAGTGGCAGAGAGATGTTCTTCAAAACAGATAATAAAAACAAAAGTAAATACAAGGAAAGCTTCCTAATCATTGACATAAAATTATAGAATAAAAAATATGTCAGTTGTTCAATATAGTAAGATGTGCTCTCTAGATGTAATATTATTAGTGGTATATCTAAATTTTCTAACGAATCTGGCCTTCACTGAATTCAACTACAAAGAAAAAATGGGACAATTTTACTGTGTGACATGATGGAATATCTCCTACTGAAAGGCAACATCTATATTATTTAATACACTTTGTAAAAAACCTAACCCTCATGGTGGCACTTAAAAAGATATTTTGTTGCTCATGCCTTTAATAAATGGAACTCTAATCATATTCTCAAGCTGTAACCAAATGACATCCTGGCAGAGAAAAACCCATAACAAGTGTTTTTCTTTTCCTTCTTAAGGAGTCATATTTTACACACATCCTACTGAAAATGCAGTCTTAGTTGTCAAGATTTTTCTGTGCATAAAAGCCCATCTTTGTTTTAAGACTGAAACAAACCCTTGTGCTCACTGAAACTAGATTCCAACCACAAACTTCTCCATAATTGACTTCCTGTAAGGACCACCTATTAAAGTTCAGGAATCTTATCCTAAGTCTGGATTATATATTCACTAGAAATGACTATATCATTTTGTTGATTATACTGAAGTGGTCAGAGGACAAATTAAATCAGAACCAGAGGGAAAAAATAATGTGAAATAAGACATTTGCTCTTCATTCTCATTAGTTTTCATGAATCTTTTTAATTCTTCTCTAATTTCCTGGCTGACCCTTTCATCTTTTAGCAGGATGTTCTCCAATAAAAAAAAAAAAAAAAATTTGGGATCCCTGGGTGGCGCAGCAGTTTGGCGCCTGCCTTTGGCCCAGGGCGCGGTCCTGGAGACCCCGGATCGAATCCCACATCGGGCTCCCGGTGCATGGAGCCTGCTTCTCCCTCTGCCTGTGTCTCTGCCTCTCTCTCCCTCTGTGACTATCATAAATAAAAAAAAAAATTTTGCTCTAAAGACTTTCTTCAGAAAACTGTATGTCTATACTGGATTTTCTTCATTAGAATTCCAGAAGTGACCACTTTTGGCTTTTCTCCTGTCATTTTCTGATACTGAAAATCTTTCTTTGCTGTTGCTTTTTAATATTTTATTTATTTATTCATGAAAGACGCACAGAGTGAGGCAGAGACATAGGCAGAGCAAGAAGTAGGCTCCTGAGGGGAGCCTGATGTGGGGACTTGACCTGAACCAAAGGCAGATGTTCAACCACTGAGCCACCCGGCACCCCATGCTGAAAATCTTAAATTTTATTTACCACAATAGCCATTTCATCAGGATTTCTAAAAAAACTGACAGTCTAAACTGAAGCTCAGATATATGTAAGGAAGAAAAAGAATTTTTGATGCCACAAGGGGAAAGGCACTGGAAAGATTTCTCTAAACACTTTAATTTTTTAATTTTTTCTTGATTGAATATTACTAACTATAATCTGTTTCATTCTACATTACATATGATTTGAGTACTATCATGTACATTTGTAGCCTACGATTTAGGGGACATTTTATCATCTTGGGTTTGTTGGTCTTTGGAGAAAATCTTATAAGCAAGAATAGTCCATGGCATTCTTATAGTTTGACCATGCTGATCAATAAAGGTATTCTCAAAATCTCCAAAAGCAATAATATATATTTTCAAGTCACAGTGTAAATCAAACTTTTCCTAAGATACTGTAAACAACAACAAAAGCTTTAAGCAAAACTGAAGTTTTTCCTGCAACTTTCCTTGCTGCTAAGACTAGTCAATGAGATCCAAAGTGCTTTAATTTAACATGATATTCAAATATTGCTAAGGTGAGCAGGGCACATCAGAATATTCCAAAACTAGACATCATATATTGAAAATGATATAGAACTTAAACAGTGGATAGAGAATAATTTTTAGGAATAAAAGGAAGTTTGTAGACTCAACAATCATCTGAAAAAATTAACAAAAGATAGATAACTAAGATTATTGGGAAACACAAACTTGAACATCATGCCGTTTATAACTGTTAACATTGCGCATAGCTATAATACAGTATCAAAACCAGGAAACTGACAGGGTTGTATAAACCATAAAACTTATTCATATTTTACCAGCTGTATATGCACTTGTGTATGCCTGTGTGTGTAGCTGTCTAGAATTTTATCACATACGTAGCTTCATATAATTACCACAACTTTCAGTAATTTAAATGGGTTATCCCCCTGCCTTCCAGACTTCACGATTTCTAATCATAAAACAGCTGTTGATCTTACTGAGTTTTTGTATGTGATAAGCCACACTTCTCTGGCTGCTTTCAATACTCTACCTTTATTTTTGGCTTTCAACAGTTTACGATGTCTTTAGGGGAGGATATTTTTGAGATTTTTCTACTGGAGTTCATAGAGCTTTTTGCATGTGCAGATGAATTTTGTTCATCAAATTTGGAAAATGATCAACCATGATATTCAAATATTCTTTTTGAATCTTTTTCTCTCTTCTTCTGGGACTCCCACTATACTTTTGTTGGTATGCTTGATGGTGCACATGTCTTTGAGTCTCTGATCTTTTTCTTTATTCATTTATCTTCCTGTTCCCCAGACTAAATAATCCCAATTGCTTTATATTCTATTTCACTGATTCTTTCCTCTGTCTGTTGAAATCTTTTTTGGGCATCTCCAGTGACTTTTCATTTCAGCTATACTTTCATCCACATTATCTATTTGTTTTTTAAATATATATCTACCTCTTTATTGATATTCTCTATTTGGGGAGACATCATTATATTTTCCTTTGGTTCTTTGATAGCTCATTTATAGTCTTCGTCTAGTGAGTTGAACATGTGGGCTTCCTTAGGGACAGTTTGTATTGACCACTTTTCTCCCCTGTGTATGGGCCATACTTTCTTGTTTCTTTGTATGCCTTGTAATTTTTTTGATGGCAAAAAATAAACATTTTCAATAAAATGTGACAAATCTGGAAATGAGCTTGTTGGTTTTCAAGGCTATTATAGAACTGGAGAGGGAGAGAAAAGGATGGAAATTGGGCAAAATGAAATGCCACTAATTTGATACCAAGGTTCACTCTTCCTGAATAAATTCTCCACAGATAGTTGTTAACCTTGTTAATTTTCAGAATTTGGAAAATTTTATGTTGATGTTTTTTGCAAATGTCCTGTTGCTTTTGTGGAGGAAGGGATTTGTACAGGATTTCACTCTGTTATTCCTCAATCTGTCACCTCCAATTACTAAAATTTTATTGAGCATTTTTACATATATTTTAATAAGAGATATTGATTTATGGTTTGGTGTGTATGCATGCAGGTCCATTCACATGTGCACAGTATCTTTTGTTGCCAAGGCAATACTTGCCTTATAAAATTGGAAGCTAGAAAGTGTTTCCTCCAGTTCCATTTTCTGGAAGATGTTGCATAATATTTTAATAATTCTTTGAACGTTTGCTAACATTTTCCATTAAAACTACTTGGGCCTATATATTTCTTGTCAATAGCTTTAAATTATAAATTCAACATCCTTAAGAGTTATAAAACTATTCAGGTTTTCAATTAATCTTGGGTGAGATTTGGTAGTTTGTGGTTTTTGAGGAATTGGTCTATGTCTTATAAACTGTCAAATTTATAAGCAAAAAGTTATTTGTAATATTCCCTTATCTTTTTAACGGCTATAGGATTTGTTCTGCTATCCTGTTTCATTTCTGACATAGCTACTTGTGTTTTATTTCATCTTATGTGTGTGGAAATAAAACTTTCCTAGATTTTTCAGTGTTCTTCCAAAAGGAATTAGCCTTCTGATATGTTTTGCATTTTATAACAATTATACTTGTATCCATTTGCCTTCTTAATTACAGTGATCAGTAAGTATAGAAAAATGTCTTTTGTTTTCTGGAGAAAGCCAATGGACTAGATTACTAGGTTAAGTTCCACAGTGTAAGAAATTCTGTAACCTATCCCGTTCGGTATTTACATTTCAAGGAGGAATGAGGTTGGAAACAGAAACATCTATAGTTCTGTGACAAATGGGATTAATTGACTTCTGAAAATATTTTAATTTACATACCAAAGAGCTGTAGTAAGAGGGACACTCCAAAGTGAGGTGGACAGCTTTCTCCTTTCCCTGTATTAAGCAATTAAAAAAAAAAAATCACTCTGCCTTTTCTCCCACCTGTGAAGTATCCAGCTAATCAAGTAAGACAATTTACCTGACTCTTACCACATTGACCTAAGGGTAAACACTACAGTAAAGAATCAGGAATGGTGGGAAAAACAAAAAAGGCTTATTATTTGCTAAAGGTGTTTAATAAAAACTCTCTGACCCGAAACTCTCCATGTGCATACATTCAGGATAAAATAAATGAAGATGACTATTAAAAACCCAACATTTATCTTTGTGAATATTTGTAGAGATTTATCAGTCACTGACTTATTTTTTGAGAACTAGCTTTAGATTTCATTAAAGTTCTCTGTCATTTTCCTGTTTTCAATGTTCTTTATTTTTATAATTATCTTTTTAATGTTTTTCCTTCTTCTTATCTTGATTTTTCTTTTCTTTTTCTAGCTTGTTAAAGCAAGAAATTATTGATTTGAATCTTTCCAATGTTTTAATGTAAGCATTTGGTGTTATAAATTTCCCTTTCAGCACTGCTTTAGCTGCAGCCCACAAATTTTAATATGCGTGTATTAATCGCAGTTGAATCAATCAGTTCAATTTCAGGTGTAAAATATAACGATTCAACAATCCCATACATTTCTCATTGCTTTTTCTTTTTTTTTTTTTTTTAAGATTTTATTTATTTATTCATGAGCGACACAGAGAGAGGCAGAGACATAGGAAGAGGGAGAAGCAGGCTCCCTGCAGGGAGCCGGATGTGGGATTTGATCCCAGGATCCTGGGATCACAACCGGAGCTGAAGGCTGTTGTTCAACTGCTGAGCCATTCAGGCATCCTTCTCAGTGCTTATCAAGATAAATTTACTCTTATTCTCCTTTTTCTATTTCATCTATCGCCCAACCCTCTCCCTTCTGGCAACAACCAGTTGGTTGTCTGTATTTAAGTCTTGTTTTTGCTTGTCCCTTTTTTTCATTCTTTGTTTCATGTATTTTACTTCTTAAATTCCACATATGAGTGAAATCATATAGTATTCATCTTCCTCTGACTGCCTTATATCACTTAGTATCATAACCTCTAGGTCCATCCATGGTACGGCAAATGCAAGATCTCATTCTTTTTTATGGCTGATATTAATTCCATCATATATGTAACACATCTTCTTTATCCATTCATTTATGGATGGACACAGGTTGCTTTCATATTTTGGCTCTTGTAAGTAATGCTGCAATAAATGTAGGAGGGCATATGTCTTTTTGAATTAGTGTTTTCATCTTCTTTGGGTAAATACCCAGTAGTAGAATTACTGGATCATATGGTAATTCTATTTTTAATGTTTTAAGGAACCTCCACATTATTTTCCACAGTGGCTGCACCAATTTATATTTCCACCAACAATGCATGAGAGTTCCTTTTTCTCCACATCTTTGCCAACCTTTATATCTTGTCTCTCTTTTCTAAGATTTATTTATATATTTCAGTGAGAGAGAGAGAGAGAGAGAGAGCGCAAAGGGTGGAAGGCAAAAGAAGAGGGAGAGAGAAATTCAAGCAAACTCTGCTGAGGAGGGAGCCTGATGCGTGCCTTGATTTCATGACCCTGAGATCAGACCTGAGCTGAAACCAAGAATCAAACACTTAATGGAACATGCCACCCAGACACCCCTTTTGTCTTTTTGAGACTAGTTAGCCATTCTGACAGATGTAAGGTGATATCTCACTGTGGTTTTGATTTGCATTTCCCTGATGATTAGTGATGTTGAGCATCTTTTCAAATGTCTGTTGGCCATCTGCAT
Source organism: Nyctereutes procyonoides (assembly GCF_905146905.1). Classification (NCBI taxonomy): domain Eukaryota; kingdom Metazoa; phylum Chordata; class Mammalia; order Carnivora; family Canidae; genus Nyctereutes; species Nyctereutes procyonoides. The sequence goes on from NW_026575130.1 coordinate 4,643,393, forward strand.
GACTTCTTTGGAAAAACATCTGTTCAGGTCCTCTGCCCGTTTTTTAAATTGGATTGTTTGGTCTTTGATGTTAGGTTTTTTGAGTTTTTTTTCTATATTTCAAATATTAAACTCTTGTTGGATATATCATTTGCAAATATCTTTTCCCATTTAGTAGACTGCCTTTTTGTTTTGTTGATGGTTTCCTTCACTGTGCAGAAGCTTTCTACTTTAATGTAGTCCTAATAGATTATTTTTTTTGTTTCTCTTACTAGAGGAGATATATATAGAAAATATATTTTGCATTTTTCTTTAGTGTTAGATTTCTTGTTTGACCCATAGATTATTTAAAAGAGTGTTGCTTACTTTCAAGTGTATGGAGATTTTTCTGTTGTCTTTATCATTGATTTCTAAGTTGATTCTATTATCACTAAAAACTTATTCTCTTTGATTTCAGTTCCTTTAAATATGTTAAATTTGTTTTATGGCCCAGGATTTGGATTGTAGTGAAAGTTCCATTGGCACCTCAATTTAATTTTTGTTTGGTGTAGTGTTCTTTTTTTTTTTTTTTTATGATAGTCACAGAGAGAGAGAGAGAGAGGCAGAGACACAGGCAGAGGGAGAAGCAGGCTCCATGCACCGGGAGCCCGACGTGGGATTCGATCCCGGGTCTCCAGGATCGCGCCCTGGGCCAAAGGCAGGTGCCAAACCGCTGCGCCACCCAGGGATCCCTGGTGTAGTGTTCTATAACTGTTGATGGTATCCCATTGAAGGTGTTTTTTTTTTTTTTTTAAGATTTTATTTATATATTCATGAAAGACAGAGAGAGAGAGGCAGAGACATAGGCAGAGAGAGAAGCAGGCTCCCTGCACAGGGAGCCCGATGCAGGACTTGATCCCAGGACTCCAGGATCATGCCCTAGGTCTAAGCCAGGAGCTCAACTGCTGAGCCACCCAAGTGTCCCATTGATGGTGTTATTCAATTATCTATAGCCCAGTTGATTTACTATTATTTCTCTGGTTTCCCAACTATAGTTGTGGATTTCTTAATCCTTCAGATCTATCAGTTTTTGCTTCAGGTTTGTCTTAAAGCTCTACAGTTTGGTGCATACTAATTAGGAATGCCATATATACTTTATCTCATATTAATGTAGTTACTCTTACTTTTTTATTTTTTAAATTAATGTTTGAGGGACACTTGGGTGGCTCAGCGGTTGTCATTCTTCAAGTCCAAAAGTCCCTAACTTGTCCATAATCTTCTTTCAAGCTTTCCAGTTGGAATTGTCATCCAAAGTATAACCTTGCCAGAGGCTGATGAAGTGACTAGTCTAAGATTACTGACTAGGGCAGCCCGGGTGGCTCAGTGGTTTAGCGCCGCCTTCAGCCCAGGGTGTGATCCTGGAGACCTGGGATGGAGTCCCACATCAGGCTCCCTGCATGGAGCCTGCTTCTATCCTCTGCCCGTGTCTCTGTGTCTCTGCCTCTCTCTGTCTCTCATGAATAAATAAATAAAATCTTTAAAAAAAATAAGATTATTGACTAAACCACTCCCATCTAGGTTTTCCTATCTTATGGCTTAGCAACCTCACATACATATTTTGAGATCTTTAAATACATTGCATTTGATTCTTTTAATGAAAACATCATTAATTAGATCTGGTAGATTGCTGTGATATCTCTAATAACAAAATTAATCTTTTTTGTGGCCTCTTATGTACTCTGTAGTGGTTACAGAGGGTGTCAAAGAAGTGAACATGTTTGTTACTAAGTACAAATGTATATGTTTGTTAATATTTGATACCTTCATCCAAAATAACCAGAATATAAGGCTCTACCTTTTAAGATAAGTTTAAAGATGTATGTGTTTTATAATTAACAAAGTTCTGGCCTCTTTTCAAATTTTTTACACAGAAAAACAAGACTTTAAGTTATGAATACCAAGAGAGGATATGTGGTGTTATCTGGAATGACACAGCTCCCTGGCCAGGCAGTATTTAACCACCCACTTTAAAACTTTTATAGTTTCAAGACAGGCATCATTATGTGAAGGTACTGGCATGGAATTAAAAGATATTTACTTTCATACCTCAAGAATTACTGCATTTCAAGTGTGCCCTGCTGCTAATGAATTAAAATTAGCTAATGTTGAAAGTTAACATAGAAAACAAACAAAAAAAAAGTCTTTAGATTTTCTTAATATTATTATTGTAACTCTTTCAGGCTATCTTATTATTTTTGGAAGTTTATTTTGAAGAGACTATCATTGAACAGTAATATAACTGAATACTTTATATGTGCTTTTGCACTTAGAAAGCAAATGGGCACATAAGTAAGGGATTTAATGAAACATGTTTTTAAATATTTTAAATGGCCACTGTAAGTCTTTTTAGTTTTTAGTAATCATTTAGCTAGGTTTTCAGGAAGTAAGCCAAGACTTAATAGTAAAAGGGTCTGACTAAACTATTCCTTCAGCTTTTGAAATCCACCCTGAAATAACATTAAGTAGCTTTAAAGGTTCAAGTAATGAGGCATTAACAACCCAAATTCATGAGAAATAAAATGGAATGTTTCAAAATGGTAGATATTTCAAACTGAAGATGTAAAGAATGAAATACACTCAGTGAATTTATCTTTTATAAGTTTTCTTAATGTTTAGTTGATGTAGAATAAATTCTACACATTTAACTTGTCCACTGTGACAAATTTGCATATACATATACATCCCATGAAACCACTGCTGCAAAGTATTGAATATTTTCATCAACTCCAAAAGTTCCCTCATGTCTTGTAATTGCCCATTTCCCCATAAAAAAATTCTTTTGGCTATTGTAGGTCCTTTGGATTCCCAGGTGACTTTAGAATCAATTTGTCAATTTCTACTAAAACAAAACAAAACAAAAGCCTATTGGGATTAAGTTGAATTTATAATTAATTTGGAAGGAATTGACATGGTGATAACTCTGTGTTGTACATCTGTGGATGTGGTATATCTGTTTATTTAGAACTTTAAATCTCTCGCCAGTACTTTCAATTTTAAGTGTGTATGTCTCAAATCTTTTGTCAGATTTATCTGTAAGTATATCATAATATGATGCTATTGTAAATGGTATTCTTTATTTTAATTTCAAATTGTTCATTGCTAATACATAGAAATACAATCTCAGAAAACTGATGGTAGGGAGGAAGTTACTTCTTCAAAGTCACATGTAGAATGTGGCAGAGCTAGGATGACAACTCAGTTTCTGAGTGTTCTTTCCATCACATTTCACATTTTCACAAAGCAAAGCATGGTTAAGTGGAGAAGTCAGGTTAGAAGTAAAATTACCTAGGTTTCAGTTCCATTTCCAATACAGTGAACTCATTTAAATAATCATGAGCAAATTATCTTGGGAATTAAACTTCCTCACTTGAAACACAGGGATAATGACCCCTTCCTTATTCATAAGATAATGGTTAGAATGAATTGAAACTATGAAAATAAACGAGAGGGAGGCGGGCGGGGGAATGAGGTAACTGGCTGACAAGCACTGAGGAGGGCACTTGATGGGATGAGCACTGGGTGTTATACTATATTTTGGCAAGTCGAACTTCAAGAAAAAATAAAAAAAGAATAAATAAATATATGTGATTAGAAAAATAAATAAATAAATAAATAAATAAATAAATAACCAGCCTGGAGGTGTAAAGCACTATGAAAAATTATGCATTGCCATTATTCTTTCCTCTTCGTTTTACTTTTTCCCTAAAAAGTAATTAAAAGTCCACTGAAAAAAGTTAGAATTAGGATAAAATTAAGATTATGGTGTTTGAGGGTACCCCAAAGCATTTTTGACTGCCTTGGAAATGCTATACCTTCCTTTAATTTAAATCTTAATTGACCTTATTCTTATGTGAATTACCTATAATGTTCCAAAATAAAAGGTTATCATTGGTCTTTATTTTTGTCCATATGTTGAGTTCATGATCTTCTATAAAATTTTTGGTTTATGAGAACAATAGTTTATGAAATAATAATAATCAGAAGAAATGAAGCTTGATCATTGCAAATATTTTTGTAACTAGAAAATTTAGGTACACAATGAAAACATTTATAAGGGAAGTAAATATGTAAACCTCTACATTCCAGCCATATTTGATATGGGCCTGTTAGAAGTTTTAATTTTCCCAAGGTCAGTTTGAGTTAACAAACAGCAATTATTTTAGTTTTTGAATAACTAATTTAGGAACAATAACAGGAAATTTCAAGTCCCAGTACTTTCCTTAAATCACCAGAAATGAAACCAGCTAAAGGTTAACTTCAAAAAAGTATTCATGTGTTTTCAAACTTAGGTTGATTCAAACTAAATTTTTTTCCTAAAAAAGTAAAGAAACATACTAAGGTGGATGCTTGTTTTTAAAAATGCCAATGCAATTATGTGCCCCAATAAGTGATATATCAAATAATAAGCCTTCTCTGAATTTGTTTTGGACCTGAAAATTGTCCTGCAAAGCATTTTCAAAATGCTTATTTATAGCTTTCAGACTTTGTGGTTCTCATTTGGAGGTAAATAAAACTGGTTTTGTGTTTGCTTACCAACTATATTTCAACTTTAATTTGTTCACCTGGAATGGCTCTAATATTTATTACAATGTCTTTATTTCACATGAAAATTCTTCAGCATATATAGTGTGATATTGTGTGTGTGTGCATGTGTGTTGGGAAAGGGGGTTGTTAGATCAAGCTATGCTCCTGGAGCATTCTAATCCTCAATGTACATGTACAGTCTACTGAGACATGTACAGTCTACCGAGAAACTAAGGGCATTCGAATCCAAATACACAGTCCAAAAATTTATACATCAAAATGAATGGTGATAGTAACAGATTATGTAATCCATAGAACAAAATAAGGGCCACAAATCCATACTTATAAAAGTAAATATGAAATGAACAATTTAATAGGGAGGAGAGAATGTTCTTTCAGTAGAGAGAATAAAGGATTAGAAAATCATTGGCCAACAGCAAAGAAACAAACAATCCAATCATGAAATGGGCAAAAGACATGAACAGAAATCTCACAGAGGAAGACATAGACATGGCCAACAAGCACATGCGAAAATGCTCTGCATCACTTGCCATCAGGGAAATATAAATCAAAACCATAATGAGATACCACCTCACACCAGTGAAAATGGGGAAAATTAACTGCCATGTTCCTGCCAACATACGGAATAACACCCAGCGCTCATCCCGTCAAGTGCCCACCTCAGTGCCTGCCACTCAGTCACCCCCACCCCCGCCCACCTCCCCTTCCACCACCCCTAGTCCGTTTCCCAGAGTTAGGAGTCTTCCATGTTCTGTCTCCCTTTCTTAGATTTCCCACTTATTTTTCCTCCTTTCCCCTTTATTTCCTCTCACTATTATTTATATTCCCGAAATGAATGAGACCATATAATGTTTGTCCTTCTCCGATTGACTTATTTCACTCAGCATAATACTCTCCAGTTCCATCTGAGATTTACCTTTATTATAACCTGTAGCAATGGGGAGTGGCTTGATTCTCAATCACTTCAAACTCCTTTGGTGGCTAATGTTTATCTATGGAAAAAAGCTTTAAATTGTAGGCACCCAAATTGGCTTAGGAAAGTTTGCAACAATGTTGAAGTCAGAATGAAAATCTCAAAGTACATTCCCCTCTACTCTGCACCTACAACCTCTGCAATGAGAAGAAAAGAAGTTGATTCCTAACTGCAAAATTACCAAGTAAGATGCAGGACCAAAAGAAATGGGGATTTCAAGGTTTAAGCTCACAGAGACTCCGTATTTTCATAAGATAATGGAAGAATTAAACATTTATAGGCAAAATAGGGCTATCAGTTCAGCATTTTGCTTTTCTGCATGTTAGGTAGCTTTTATTTAGCTTAAGGTTTTATATAACAGAAGTGCTCATGAATGGGTTTATGTGTCTATACACACACACACACATATGTCCTCTTTTGTCTGAAGAGTCTAGGTAGTTTAATTTCTGTTTTTAAAATAAGGAATTATAACATGATATTTCATTCATTTATTTAACAAATATTTATTGAGAACTTACAATGTTCCAGGGATTATTCAGGTATTTAAGATAAATCTTTTATAAACCAAAAAGACACAAATTCTAGCAATCATGCAGTTACATTGTTTTTTTTACTTAAGAAAAATTTTCTAGCCTGGAGAGGGAAGAAGGTATTCAAGTAGAAAGACCCTAGGCTCCCCTCAATCCACAAATACAACTAGATAACTATCTAATCATTCTGAATACCTTAATTGACCTAAAGACTGGCAGAACAAACTGTACAACTAAAGGTAGAGAAGAGGCCACATTAAAGTAGGAAGTAGAGAGACATGGTTTAGGACAGAAATGGATATGGTCACTGCAGTCATAGAGAAGGGCAAGAGATAGACTAGTACGCAGGGGAGGTGACACAGGAAAAGATGAATCCCATATAAATTGGCTTGGGAAGTGAGAGGAGCCGAATTTCATGAGTTCTTGCAACCAGTGGAGCTTAAAGCCTGGATTTTTAAATTCAGTGGGCTTGGCTTGGGGAAAGCTTGGGACAATGGGGCTATTTTTAGAGAGAAGGCAGACAAAATGGCCCACAAACATACATCGTGGAAACAGTGATCTGAAGAGCACCTGAGACATTGTGGGGAGGGTATTTGCTCATCTTGAGCATGTCCCAGAGAGGCAGCATTCATGGAGAGACCTGCCCAGGAACAAAGGAACTGGCCAGTGCCATTTCCTTCCGTCACCCCTCAACATAAGCATAGGGCCACCAGTGGGAACCAGAGCATCACAGACACTGCTACCTAACTTGCTTACACCAAGCCCCACCCCTCACGCACTGGTGGAATGGCTCTTCTTGGTCACACTTGCCTCAGTCACAGTGTGGCAGATCTCATCAAAAAGACCAGCCCAAACCCCTGCAAAAGCTTCATCTCCGGGCCCAGGAGTTTCACAGAGCTTTGGTTCAGCAGCAGTAGTGACAAATCTAATTTCACAAGCAGACCAGAGCACATCCAGTTAGAATTCACCACATTCAGGCTAGGGACCAAATACTGCCCACAGTGAACATCACACCCAATGAGAGGAAAAACCAAGAGCTTTCCTCTAAGGTCAGGAACATGACAAGCATGTCTACTCTCACCACTGTTATTTAACATAGTACTGGCAGTCTTAGCCACAGTAATTAGGCAACAAAAATAAAGGCATAATTCTTGATAAGGAAGAAGTAAAACTTTTACTATTTGCAGATAACATGATACTATATATAGAAAACCTTAAAGACTCCACCAAAAAATGCTAGAACTGACAAATGAATTCACTAAAGCTGCAGGATATAAAATCAATGTGCAGAAATCTGTTGCATTTCCATATACTAATAATAAAGTAACAGAAAGAGAAATTAAGAAAATAGCCCCATTTACAATTGTACCAAAAATAAAATACTTACAAATAACTTAACCAAAGAAGTGAAAGACTTCTACTCTGAAAAGTATAAACATTGATGAAAGAAATTGAAGATGACACAAGAAGTTCCATGTTCATGGATTGGAAGAACAAATATTATTTAAATGTCTATACTACCCAAAGGAACCTACAAATTTAATGCAATCTCTATCAAAATACCAACAGTATTTTTCACAGAACTAGAACAAAAATCCTAAAATTTATATGGAACCACAAAAGACCCTGAAAGGCCAAAGCAATTTTGAAAAAGAAAAGCAAAGGGGAGGGAACACAATTCAGAATTCAAGTGATATTACAAAGCTGTAGTAATCAAAACAGTATGGTACTGGCACAAAAATAGAGACAGATCAATAGAACAGAACAGAAAATGCAGAAATAAACTTACAAGTATATGGTCAATTAATCTTCTACAAAGCAGGGAAGAATATCTGATGAGAAAAAGATACTCTCTTCAACAAATGGTATTGGGAAAACTGGACAGTAACATGCAAAAAAAATGAAATTGGACCATGTTCTTTCACCATACATAAAAATAAATTAAAAATGGATGAAAGACCTAAATGTGAGACCTGAAACCATAAAAATCCTAGAAAGGAGCATAGGCAGTAATGTGTCTAATATCAGCCATAGAAACATTTTTCTAGATATGTCTCCTGAGGCAAGGGAAATACAAGAAAAAATAAAATATTGGGACTTCATAAAAATAAAAAGCTTCTGCACAGCAAAGGAAGTAACAAACTGGGATCCCTGGGTGGCGCAGTGGTTTGGCGCCTGCCTTTGGCCTGGGGTGCGATCCTGGAGACCCGGGATCGAATCCCACGTCGGGCTCCCGATGCATGGAGCCTGCTTCTCCCTCTGCCTATGTCTCTGCCTCTCTCTCTCTCTCTCTGTGTGTGACTATTAAATAAATAAAAATTAAAAAAAAAGGAAGTAACAAACTAGAAGGCAACCTACTGAATGGGAGAAGATATTTGTAAATGGCATATCCAAAAAGAGTTAGTATTCAAAATATATAAAGAACTTAAAGAAATCAACACCCACAAAAAAACAAACAAACAAATATTCCTATTGAAAATGTGCAGGAGAAATGAAGACATTTCTTCAAAGAAGACATTCAGATAGTCACATGAAAAGAGATGCCCAACATCACTCATTTTCAAAGAAATGCAAATAAAAACTACAGTAAGTTACCACCTCACAGCTGTCAAAATGGCTAAAATAAAACACACAAGAAGCAACAAGTGTTGGCAAGGATGTGAAGAAAAAGAAACTCTCTTGCACTGTTGGTAGTAAATGCAAAGTGGTGCAGCCACTGTGGAAAACAGTATGGAAATTCCTCAAAAAAAGGAACCTATGACCCAGCAATTGTACTACTAGTTATTTACCTAAAGAATACAAAAAAAAATACTAATTCAAAGGGATACATGCATCTTGATGTTTATAATATATATACTTATATATCTTATATATAAATAGCCAAATTACAGAAGCAGTCCAAGGGTTCATAAACAGATGAATGGAAAAAGAAGAGTTGGTATACAATGGAATATTACTCAGCCATAAAAAAGAATGAAATCTTGTCATTTGTAAAGACAGGGATGAAGCAACAGCATATAATGTTAAGTGAAATAAGTCAATCAGAAAAAGAAAAATACTATACGATTTTACTCATATGTGGAATTTTTAAAAAGCAAATGAGCAAGAGTAAAAAGAGAGACAAGTCAAGAAACGGACTCTTAATTATAGAGAACAAACTGATGATTACCAGGGGGAGGTGGGTGAGGAGATGGGTGAAATAAGTCATGGGGATTAAGGAGCATAAGTTTCATGATGAACACTAGATGATATATGGAATTGTTGAATCACTATACTGTATACCTGAAAGTAATATTTATGTTAATTATAATGGAATAAAAATGTAAAAAATAAAAAAACTTTTTCCTTAGAGTCAAATATGTTATATAAATATGTTAAGTTTGTTATAAAAAATGGAATAATTCTTCTTCCTATCCCCCTCCCCCTCCCCCTCCCTCTTCTTCTTCTCCTTCTCCTTCTCCTTCTCCTTCTCCTTCTCCTTCTCCTTCTTTAGAAAACTGAAATTCTTTTAGGGCTTTTAGTAATCCCTGTTACTTTGGGATGCCATGCCAATAAGAACAAGATAAAGTTAAAAGAAGAAAGGGGAAGGAAAAGAAGGGTTAGTGCTATTGTATCTCAGATATTCAGAAGTCTAGAACCTATAAAATTAATCAGACAACCAAACTGACTGGGATATGTAACAGAAGTAAAAACTGATGAATAATAATAGTAAGACTAAAATAGAAAGGAGATTAGAATTAAATACTTCAATTGGCAACTTCTGGACCTGGGTAATTTGGGAATCCTTAGGGTCAAAATGCCTCTAAAATTACCTTTACATTAGGGATGTAGTGATGCTGACCTCCATCTGCCATATTCACCTGAATTAAGAAGCCTGAATAGTTCATTGCAAATCGTACCAGGTACCAAAACATCAGGTTGTTTCTGCTTCACTCAAAGAATTCAGAATGGAAGTGAAGTTTCAATCATGTGGAAAATATAGAGATAGAATTAAACTTTGTTTCATTATTTCATATCCCATACCTCTTTCAGGATGTATAATTGAGATTATTAATCTGTAGATATCAGCTACAGTAAGTCTATAAAAAACAAACTGTTGACTGATTTGAGTTTACATTTCTCATTTAAATGCCATTACTAGGGGAAATGTACCATTTTATTCAGATGGTCAATTACTAACATTACAGTAATTTTTGCAGCAAAAATAAATGTTAAAATTAGTGGACAAAGTTTGAAGAAAAACAGGATATTTGCATAGTCTTTGAGTATCTCCCTCAAGATAGTTATCAATTACAAGGAAAAGAATAGTGACACTGAAGAAAGCCAGTAGCTTACCTCCTTAATCAAATGATCTAGGTTAACATTGCCAGTAAATAAAATGTATCACCCCAATGTGCTTTTGATAAGACACAGTGAGACAAATGGACATAACATTATTCCTGGAGTATTCTTACCAAAGTTGTACAGTCTCAATCTAATGAGAAAACATCAAATAAAGTCAAAATGAAAGACATCCTACAAAATAACTCACATATTCATCCAAAATATCAAGGTATGAAACAAGAAAAAACTGAGGAGCTTTCACAGACTCACAGGCTGGAGAGTGTGGAAACACAACAAGTAAATGTAGTGTGGAATTTTAGATTAGACTCTGATATGAAAAAAGGATATTAGGAAGAAAAAATGTTGAAATCTGAATGTTGTCTGCAGCATAGTTAATAATATTGTACCAATATTAATAATAATTATTCTGTGATTAAAATTTTAACATTAGAGGAAGCTAATGTAAGGGTATATATAAAATCTGTCATTTTTTCACAATTATTTTATAAGTCTGAAGTTATTTCAAAAAATAAAAGAAAGGGAGTGTATTAAATTGTGGAATATTTAATCCAAAGCAAATTATTAATTGAATAACATATATTGTGGTATTATGCTTTCTAGAATAACCCTGAACAAGTTAAATTTTCTCCCTTGGATTCTTCCAGATTGAGACCTGATATGCCCCAATTTTCATTCAGCCACATATTTGTTGACTCAAATACAAATACTCCTTTGTAATGGCAAATATACCTTTAACTAAAGTATGATTTCTGTTACTATAATCATTTTGTATCATTATCAAAGCAAGCTACACAGATCAAACAAGGGGTTTACATGCTGAGGTATCCATTTAGCTCTTTCCAGATAGACTTCATTTTGGCAAAGAGAATATAGTACCTAAACCTTATAATTACTTTTATTGTAAGCACATGTCAGAAGGTTCTCTCTGAAACTTCTTGTGTGTCAGCCTTAACGGAGCCTGTTAATACACATTGAAAGTGAAAAGTTCCTCCTTAAAAAAATGATACCATAGAGACTTTGCACTGAAGAATATCTGAACCCTAATAATCATAGACTTTAAATATTACTCTTCAGAGAAGAACACTGCTTGGAGGACTGTAATGAGAAATCTTAAAGACTTGTGAAATGATCTGAACTCCAAATAAACTGGGATTTGCTTGCCTTTTCTTTAATAGCAAATATTTAGTTCTTTATTACATTTTTTCTCTATACATGCTCAGCACCAAGACACTTAGATAATTTAGGTTACTCAGTAGGATCCAAACCTCCAAAGTAACATAGACAGTATCCGATTTACAGCTCTTGATCATTACTGTCTGGTAATTTCACCACTTCTACTTAATTTACCCATATCACAAGTTGAAGACCACAACATTTCGACTTGGTCATTGTGATAATCTGTGTATGTTTCCTTTCAGAGTTCATGGTACTACCACATTTCCATTCATCTAGATTTAGTGATAAAGAAATATATGTCCTTTTTCAGCTAATATTGTCAATCAACATATCCAGCCAATTTTAACATAAAAACATTTTAAGATTTGACACTTTCAATCTACTCACTTTTATTCTCTCAGATACTTATTATACATACATTTGTTGATCTAAAACCAGAGCTTTTTCTAAAGTGGATTATAACCCCTGTCCCATTCATTCTTTTTAATGCCTTTTATTTTTTATCATCTAAAACCTAGATCTAATCTATATCACAACTATTCTTCAAAAAAAATGGAGATAATTCACATTACAAAAAAAACAGGATAATTTTTTCACAGATGAATTTTGGGTGTGTGACCTAAGCATAGTCTAACCGCAAAAGTTATCATCTGATATACCTCTTATGCTACACCATAATCTCTAGCCATGCTGAACTTCATTTATCTGCTACTGTCCCTGTGCATATACTCATGATCCTTTTAGGATCACATCCTCCTGTTACATCAAAGCCAGTTTTTTTTTTAAGGTTTATTTAATTGAGAGAAAGAGAGGGAGACAGCACAGGCAGAACAGAGTGAGGGGGAGAAGGAGAGGGAGAGAATCTCAAGCAGACTCCTTGCTGAGTGCAGAGCCCCATGTGGGGCTCTATCACACAACCCTGAGATCATGATCTGAGCCAAAATCAAGAGTGGGAGGCTTAACCTACTGAGCCCCCCAGGCACCTCCAAAGCCAACTTTTTTTTTTTCAAAGCCAACTTTTAATACTCAGATTAAATGTCTTCCAGATTCAAATTTGTTTTATGATAAGGGAGTACTTTGTAACAACATTATAGAATAAGCCCAGTTTACCTTTATTGGAATTTTGTATGCACTGGTGGTCCCATATGGGATTGTCACTTTCTGAGGACATATGTTTTGATACAATTATTCAGATTATGACCTATAGACTGGCTACATCAAAAGCACCTGGATTGCTTGTTAAAAATCAGATCCTGGTGTCCCTTTTTGACTAACTATCTCTAGGGATAAGGACCCAAGAAACTGATTCTTAATAAATTGGTATTTTTTACACTAAAGTAGAGCACTATCAATGAACTGCAATAGCACTGACTTTGGAATAAGGTACATCTTTGTCTTTGGATGTATTACCTCTCAGCACAGATTTTCTTACCCATAAAATGAGAATAAAAATAATATCTAGCACATGAATTAGGTGGGAAAAAACAAATACAATAACATATGCCTAAAATAGCATAGACATTTAATGATACATAATTTTCCTTCCCTAACTCCATTCCCCAAACCCTATATACTCAGAAATGACATATTGATATTTTAAATACATTTAGCAAATAATATCTATTATAATAGCTTATATATCAGAAGGGCTATAAAAGTTTACTTTCAGAGATGGCAGTAAGGAGAGAAAATTTCTTCCTAGAAATACTGTATTAGTATGCAAGACACTGGGGCACCTAGGTGGCTCAGTTGGTTAAGCATCTGTCTTCGGCTCAGATCCTGATCCCAGCCCCTTGTCAGTGCTGCTGTGCAGGGAGCATGATTCTCCCTCTCTCTCTCTGCTGCTCCCCTGCTGTGCTATCTTGCTCTGTCAGATAAATAAATAATTTTTTTAAAAAAAAGTATGCAAGACACTGTAATTAAGGCAAATTTTAGAAGACTAAAGATCATTTGTGAGTACTTATGAAACCTACCAATGATAATGAGAAATAGTAATGAATCACTACCAAAAGTCATGGAAAAGTACTTTCACTTTAAAAAAGAGTATTGTGGGACACCTGGATGGCTCAGTGGTTGAGCGGCTGCCTTCAGCTGGGGATGTGATCCCCGGGATCAAGTCGTGCATCGGGATCCCTGCAAGGAGCCTGCTTCTCCCTCTATATCTCAGCATCTCTCTGTATGTCTCGCATGAATAAATAAATAAAATCTTTAAAAAAAAAACCCAGAGTATTGTACATTTAGATATGGGTGATGGCGAATGCACTGTGCTTTGTGGTTTAAGCAAGGCATTTAACAATAATAGAACAATTGCCTTCTAGGTATAATTGAGAAATACAGGTATCATGATTGTACTGCTGGGTGTATTGGTAGATGCCTAAACAAGTGTTTTATAAACAATTAGATATTGCATAAGGGGTAGCCACTGGGCATTTAAAAAATGTACTTTGAATCATGGCACTTGGGAGATAAAGAGATTGAAATTCAGCTCACATTCAACATAGCAAGCCATGTGCCTAAGGTGGTGCTATACCCACCTGCAAGAAGCACGTCTACAAAAGTGTATTTTTGCTTTCACAGCTCATCTGCCCAAAGGGAGTGTCATTCTTTAATATGTTCAAAACTCTGTAAGGGGGTCTTATAGATTAGTCTCAAGTTGGCTCCTACAAACAAAAATGTGGAGATGTGGGAGACAGTTTCCCATACACAAGAAACAATATGATTTTGTATATCCCAGCACAGTCACCAAAGTGATAACCTTAGTCAGATCCATAGTTTCCTGAAGCCCTAAACAGTATAGGGAAGGAAATGAAGTTAGCTGGACAACTGGCAAGACATAGTGCTTGGGATAAAGGATGACCCAGTAGCTACTTACAGAGACCAATAACTAAAGACAAAATGGTAATGAGGATAAAACAGCAGCTGCCACAAGGATAGAGAGGACACTAAGTAACAGACATCTTCCCCTCCAACGGCCACCTCTGTAAACCTCCTGGAACTTAATGGAAGTCCAGGCCAAAGAGTGGATGAACCTGAACTAAGATTAAATTTTTGCCAGCTGGCAAAATAGGAGATGAACATAAAAATTAAAGTAATATAAAAAGTAAAACATTGCATGGCCTGAGAGTCATACTTGCTATACAAATGTAGATTGAACTTAACTATTTTAAAGCTAAGGTAAATTGGACTATATTTATGTAATCATTGCACTTATCACAATTAAAAGGAAAAACAGACAACTCAAAGAAAACTCCATATAGTTGATTGGCTTAACTGCTATCTTGGAATATGTAGACATTTCTAAGAAATGCCTTTATCAATATTCCTCCCTGTACTTTCTTGCCTTGCGCAAAAGACTATCCTTGTTTTTTGTTTTTTGTTTTTTAAAGATTTTATTTATTTATTCATGACAAACACACAGAGAGAGGTAGAGACATAGGCAGAGGGAAAAGCAGGCTCCAGGCAGGGAGCCTGATGCAGGATTTGATCCTAGGACCCCAGGATCACGACTTGAGCCAAAGGAAGATGCTCAACTGCTGAGCCACCTAGGCAACCCTATCCTTGTTTTTAAGCACCTGCAAAATATACTTTTAAAAGGATCTGTGCAATAGCACAACTGTTTTACATCAGTAATTTTATTGCATATGAATGGAAAATTAAGTGAAATGTAGCGCTGCAAAAATTCTAAAGAAAATTAGACTTGCAATTATAAACTGAACTTTCAATATTACACTTTCTACTGTTTCCAAGATTATATAACTAAGTCTTTAGCTTTTAGCTAGGAATGCCATTCCCTTTAGGGCCTGACATATGCCACTGGTTAGATCCTAAATCATTCAAAGAAAGATGCAGAAGCCTAAAACCTGGTCAGTCTCAGTCCTGCTTTTCTGTAACCTGAAGATAATTAGTTGATGTTGTATCTGGCCTCTGTACCAAGGTTACAAATTGAATGGAGTACTTATGGTTCTTGCTTAAATGGCAGAGACACCCAAAATTAATGTCTCCTCATTGCTTTATGCTAGAATTATATAATTTGACTCACTCCCTGTACATCAGACAAGATTTTTTCTTTACTTGTTTTTCTATTCTTTCTAAAAACATAATTACTTAAATCTGAATGGAATAAAAATAACTCTCTAGCATATGAAAATTAAAATGATGTGGTTAGTAGCAGTAGAAATTGCATAAAGGAAAAGGATCATGATACTTTGTCACAGAAAGGCAAAAATGAAAGTTCTGTGAATCTGAGAAACTTATCTTATAAAACAAAATATCAATATTTCCAGAATATCTTTTATCTTTTAAAAATGACAAATACGTGGGTGACTGGGTGACAAAGTCCGTTAAGTGTCTAACTCTCGGTTTCTCCTCATGGTCGTGATCTTAGCGTTCTGAGATTGAGCCCATCATGCACTCCACGCTCAGTGGGGAGTCTGCTTAAGACTCTCTTTTCCTCTGCCCCTCCCCTACCCCTGGGGCACTCAGGGTTCTCTCTTAAATAAATTAATTAATTAATTAAATAAAAATGACAAATACTTTTTTGCTGATTACAGAAACATGTGAAAATCCAGAAAATAAACTAAGTAAACTTACTTATAGTTTACCTACAAGTATAAAAATTCAGAAAATAAACTAAGAAAATTAAACATAGCTTACCTGCAAGTGATAGAATTCCATATTTTGATGAGTTCCATTCCATTCTCCTCTCAGGGAGAAAAAGTACACAAAAAGTGCATTTAAAAAAGAAACAGATATATCTAGTTTGGGAATTTTTTTTCTTGATAATGTATTCTTAACATCTTTGAGTATAATGAAATATTTATCCACAGACCATTTTTAAAGGCTGCACTAGATAAAATACCATTGTAAAATTTTAACACAAATTGATTAGCCCATCTCTTATTGTTAAGCTTAGTTGGTAAATTTTTTAGCTCTGATAAATCAGGCTTTGATAAATAATTGATGTAATGGGATATTTATGAGCATCCATAATCAAAATTCTTAAGGATCAACTCTTAGGGCTTAATAGCAAACCACAGAGTACCCACTTTTATTGTTTTCTGTTGTTGTTATGGCCAATTCATCCTCAAGAGACTCTCTACCAGTATTAATCCCCTGTCCAATATTTCAGAGTGTTCAGGTTTCAGAAACTTTACTGACATTGAGCACTTCTCTCATTTTACTCCTACTAGTTTATGATATATGCCATATCCATTTTACTTTGCATTTGTTTACTTACCAATGACATTTAACATTTTGTAAATATTAATTACTTGTGTATATTCATATATAATTTTTAAAATTTTTGTTCTTTTTACATATTAAGTGGAATATTTATCTTTTTCTACATTTTGAAGAGCTCTCTTTATTAATTAATATTTTGTGTAAGGTATATTGCCAATATTATTTCTACCAATTTATTATTGCTCTTTTAAACTCTTTATTCAGGTGTAGTATAGGTACAGGAAAGTACACAGCTTAATAAATTTCACAAACTGTATCCATTGGTGTAATTAGTAACCATATATGGAAACTGAGAACCCTGACAACAGAGACCTTTCTGCTCCTTCTAGTCCTTATTCTCTCCTCCAAAGATGATTAATATTCTGACTTCTTTGTTTTTAATATTCTGACTTTTAACAGCTACTTCTGTTTGTTAGTTTATCTCCATTTGTTTGTTTCTTTTAGCTTCACATAATTGGAATTATACTATATATGCTCTTTTGTGCCTGGTTTCTTTTACACAACATGATATTCCTGAAATTTATCCTTAAGGTTGCATTCATTCCACTGAATCCCACTGCATTCTACTGTGTGACTTTAATTTTATTGGTGACAGGCATTTGGGTAGTTTTCTTTTTGAAGCTATTAAATATAATGATGGATATTAAACATATATGATTGTCACAATTCAAAATAAGTAAAAGAGTTTAGGAAAGCTCCAAGAAAGTGGAAATAAAATTAAGAGATAAGAAATGTGAGGAAAAAACATAAGAAATCCAGGGACCCCTGGGTGGCGCAGCGGTTTAGCGCCTGCCTTTGGCCCAGGGCGCGATCCTGGAGACCCGGGATCGAATCCCACATCGGGCTCCCGGTGCATGGAGCCTGCTTCTCCCTCTGCCTGTGTCTCTGCCTCTCTCTCTCTCTCACTGTGTGCCTATCATAAATAAATAAAATTAAAAAAAATTAAAAAAAAAAAACATAAGAAATCCAGAAGACAAATCTACGAGATGCAACAACAGAAAATAAAACAACCCCCACCAAAACCAATCAAATTGAGAAGATAAAATCATTTGAAAAATAAAATAGAATTTCCCCAGCAGAAGAAAAAATAACCATTTGGATTAAAAGGGACTACCTTGCAATAGTAGGACATGTGGAAGCTGACCCATAATTGGACATAGCAGTATGAAATTTAACTATCTCAAGAATAAAATCATCCTTAGGAGGCAGGAAGGGTGGTTGGTTGAAATGGATGAAGGGGGTCAAAATGTACAAACTTCCAGTTATAAAATAAGTAAGTCATGGGTGACTATAGTTGACAAAACTGTATTATACATTTGAAATTGCTGAGAGTATATCTTAAAAGTTCCAATCACACACAAAAAATTTGTAACAATACATGGTGATCAGTTTTAATTAGACTTATTGTCATGGTATGATAATTTTGCAATATATACAAATATTGAATTATGTGAAACTAATGTTATATATCAATTATCAATACATATGCATAATCAATATATCTCAAGTTTTAAAAAAGAATGACATCATCTAAAAAGACAAAAACACATTATGTTCAAAGCAATAAGAAAAACACTGGCATATCACTGTCCAACTGACCTACTGCAGGTAGAACACAATGAAGCAATGCCTTCAAAAATGTAGAAAAAGTTACTCTATCCCAGAATTCTGTATCCATTCACATCCTTACTAAATATGTAGTCAAAATAAAGATATCTTTATTAAATATATAAGTAAAATAGAGATATCATTAGACACGCAAAGTATTTGAATATTTATCTCTTACCTGAGTGATTATTTAAGGACTTACTCTGGAAAAAAATGAGGATGTAAACCTAAAATAGGAAACAAAGGATCTAACCAATAAAGGGAAGCAGTAAAGGGAAGTCCCAGCATTTCAAGTGTTCAACAAGTCTAGAGAGCAATCACTTTAAAGCTCCAGGAAAGAAAAAGAATATAAGATAATCAGAATCCATATATAAAGAAACTATTCAAATTGGAAAATGAATTCAATGGCCTTCAATTAAGGGCATGAAACAGCCCAAGCAATAATGCAAGAAGATGACTCTCAAATTTTCTGCTTTTAGAATCAACTTTTAAGAAAAGCTGTGAAACTTATGGTTATAAAATAGATGGCAATTTTTTTCCCACTTTGACCACATATATGTAAAAGTACAGGAGACAGCTGTTGGGAGGTAGAAAAAGAAGGAAAGATGTAGAGAAAAACAAAAAAATATTTTCATCTTTCAGACTGAGAAAGAAAAATACACTGAATAATAAATAGAAGATTGAATATATAATTTGTATGGAAATATAAACTCACTACCACTCAGCAGTACAAAATAAGGTAGTTGTTTTTCTAAAACTGGTCTAATCTTTCTGACAAAGCTCCTGTTAAATCCATTGTTTCCAGTTTAAACTGTTGTGTTGTTGTTGTTGTTGTTGTTATAATTCAGCTTATTCTAGGTAAATGCCTTGTCTGCAAAATTTCTTCCCCCTCATATACTTTCCTTCTCTCCTACCTGAACTTGATATCAAATATAAGTAGGAGAGGGTTATGTGAGCTCCTGTACTGTATGCCCATCGGTCCTCTGGCCCCCTTAGGGTTATTCCTTAATGTGCCTGGATACCCTACAGGCTTCCTCTGCTAACATTTGCAATGAAGAATTGTGTTTTGTTCTCTTGGCTCCCTTGAGGCCGATGAACTTCTTTTTTGACTTAACCCCACTTTGGCTCTTTCCAGCAGCCCATTCCTCCAGGTCTCAGTAAAGTCTCCCTCTGGCCCTTGGCTTAGTTCACACATCCAAACATTTCAAACCTCCTCCTTGCAGCCCCCATAGCAGGCCAGCTGGTTTTCATCTCAGCTACTTCCCTGTCCCCACAAGACAGGAACTTGTGAATTGATTCTATATCACAAAGTCATAAATTACACCCTTTCTCTCCATAACCACACTGAACCCCCATGTGTGCCCTCCTGTGTTTGTGCAAGAATACATTTCCACAGACCTCACTGTCTTTGGCTTTCCCTCAACCACACATTCCTCCGTCCTCTTTCCCCAGTGGTGGAGAGTTAGGGCAAGTGTGCATATAGGTGATTTTACTGCTTCTTTCCCACTTCTCTTTCCCACAATCCACTGACTGCAAAGGGTTTTCATTTACTCTACTTCTTATCTGGCAAGCACTTCCTCTACATCATATTCTCCATATCCCATTTGACTTTCTTCTTTAACTATGACAATAGAATTGCTATGGGAGAAAAAAGAAGGAATAAAGAAAAATATTAGTTTAACGGTTTTAAAATAATTGACAACCTGCTTAAATTTGAAAAACAGTGTTATTTTTAAAGAGTGGCATATACAACTGTATTTGGGAAGAAAAAGTGCATGTGCCAGAAGAACTGAAATAAAAATGCTTAAAAGTATTATTCTGGATATGTGAGTTAGGAGTTAGGAGGAGAAGGGCATGGGACAATTGTTTTTTATTATAAATTTTTGTGTACTATTTAATATACTGTTTCACAATCCAAGTTTTTATTTCTTCCTACTAATTAAGCCATAAATTCATCAGGAATAGGTTCCAGCAGCTCAGCCTCCTTGACATTGATCCTCAAAATGAGTTGCTTTCTGTAGAGCATGATGGTACTTCAGTTGAACCCAGAGACTCACTTACTTCTCACATTTTTATGATTATTTTCCTTCATATATTTTGGTAATCAATCTCAACGCATAGAGTACTTAATATAAAATACACATTTTCTTGTCAAGAATCATGACTTTAACTTACTTAACATTATCAATCCTTCCAATGTAATATTAGTGGAGCAAATGTTATAGGATTTTAAGAAAATTATTTAATCTTTCTAATTTCACTATCTTCATCTACAAGATGGGGATGACAGGGGCAATGAGAGGCATTAGAATAGACATAAAGACATATCAAAGCTAAATTCTTGTACCTAAATGTCTTGAGTGCTTGATTAATTATTCCATATTTTTGAAAAAAAAATTACCACAATATGTCTAAGGTATTTTTTAAATTAATTTTTCTTGGTAAATAAGGAAAAATTTTAAATCATATTCAGATGGTTTAACATTCCTTATTTCAGAATATATTCCTTTTATTGTATTTTACATTGCTGAGTTTTATATTTGTTTTGTTTCTTATTCAGAAATACATTTTTTCTTATATTAGATCACTAAATTAAGCCTTCTTGATCCATAATAATCTTTCTTACCATTTTCCTTCTACCATACTCCATTTTGTTTCAGGAGATCTATCCAGTTTGCTTATTACATCACTGATACAATTCTATGTAATATTTATTCTGTTCTGTAGGTTTTATGCACATTTCAATTCTATTAATTTTTAGTTTGCTACTAAAAATTACAATATTTTCTTATCTCTCAGCATCCTTTTTATTTCCATCTTTTATATTAATGAATAGTTTTTTTGCTCCTTTCACAAAGTCTGATTCCTTGAATTCTTTTACTAGCTCAATACAGAAAGGTTGTAAAATGTATTTTAATTTTCCTGTAGTAAATCTTTTTTTTAAGTCTGTTTTTTCCACATCTTCTATATTATATTCCTTTCAATGTTGAAGAGTATTCCCATAGACCTCAACTTGTTGGAATATGCTCTTCCTTTGTTGACATCCAAGAATAGAGAATGATTTATTCAGGCCTGATGTGGGCCATAAACAGACAGAGGGCTCTCAGAACCATTCAATGACCACATGATTGCTATTAGAACCCTATTCTCAGGTATGAAGCTTCAACTGGAGGTTGGTTGATAAAATTTCACTTCCTTAGTTAAGTGAGCCTGGGAGCTTCAGGAAGAAGCCAGAGCCTTTGAAAGGCAATTCAGACTCAAAACACATTTCTCTTTTAGTGAAGCTGCTGCACTAATTTCTAACTCTGATTCCCAACTTCTTTGCTGTCCAACCTCTCTGTCAAGAGACATCTGACTCCATTGCCCTTTTTTCTGGTTATGACACCTGCCAGATCAAAGAGGACCTGCATCATTCAGCTGGATTTCTATAGAATCTGCATAGTAGAGCTATGACTTCCCTCATAGCTTCTTTTTAATATAGCAGCAAAAACAAATGTCTATCCTTGGTCCTTTGCACTTGACCTTCCATTTTAGAGAATTTTTTTCTCTTCAAACAAGAAAAGTAGATCACATTGCCATTAAAAAGTTTAGATGGTATTATAAAATTTTTTAAAAGATGAAATTTACTATTTTTTCTCTACATATTTGGTAAGACATATTTTCAATTTGTTTAAGTTGTCTGTAGGAAAAAAAATTGGATTTCCTAGAACTTGTATACTATATTCAGAATGTTCAAGTATTAATAAAGAGTTAATACATGAGACATACACAAAACATTTGTCTTTGGCTCACAAATTATATTGTTTAATTAATAATCTTGACCTTTCCAGGGTCTGTTTGCAGTGAAATCCTTTCACCTTGCTGCTTTCCTTGCTTGCTTTTGTGTCTTAGGGGTTAGGTTGCTGTAGGAGTGGAAAGGACCACGTCCTGCCAATTGTCCTTCTAGGCTTCTATGTCTCTTGGCTTCTAGCTAGTTCTGATTCAGCACTAGTGGGTCATTGGTAAGTGGGAATAAAGAGACAGCCAGCCAGCTGTATTTCCACCTCTGGGCCACAAGTGGCATTCCCAGTACATTTTTACTCTCTTAAACTGCCAATTCAACTGATAGACCTATTATGACTGCATTTTATCACTGGTGACCCTGTGCTCTGAGCTTTGGTAAAACTACTTCTCTTTGTCACTCCAGCCCAGGGATGATGGCATCCTGCAGTTATTAAATTCTGAGTTGCCTCCCCAGCCTGATGACTTATTAATTCTTTATCACCTATGTAACTAATCACCTACATTAAATTACTTCTGTTTCTAATACTTAGTGTTTTCCATTTAATACTCTGACTGATATCCAAGCCATTACATGAATATGTATCACTATCTCAAATTTATATCCATTGTAAGTTTTTCCATTTTAGTGTTATGTTCTCTTTATGCCTTTAGTACTATTGATGATGTTGATTATAATATGAAAATAAATGCATATTTTAACTCCCTTTCTCAGATTCCTCCTTAAAGGAAAAAAAGTTGTTAAAACACTTATGAAACGTAAAACTGCCAAAAACTAAAGATAGTAAACACCAAAAAAAATAAGAAATAAAGTTTTTCTAACCTAGATAGGAGTTTGCATTTTAAAGGGCTATTTAATAGCAGTAGAAGGCCAAATACTAACATTTGTGTAATTTTTGCTTTATATGGAGTAGTTTTCACATTGAGTACAGTTTTCTATTGCTGTTTAACTGTTTATTGAGACACTGAGCAGCTAAGCATCCAGACTTGATTTAATTACAGAATCTTAGATGCCAAATATATGCCAATTAATTAACAGTTGAATTCTAATATTAAAAATAATTTTAAAAATATTAAATGGTATGATATTATTTTCTGAGCAACAGTTTTTTCATATGATATTATCTGCAAATTTTTTATTTTTTTATAAATTTGAAACAATTCTCAATTGAAAAAGTGTCAGCTTTTATCTCTATGTTAAGCAAAGGTATCAACTCCTGTTTTGCAGTTGGATAATGCATAATCACATATCTTAAGCATTGCATTTTATAAAAATCATGTGTTCTGGTTAAAGAGAACTAGAAATTCATAGTCAATAAAACCTAGTATGAAATTTCCCTTAGAGTCACTTAAAAACTGAACCAAAGCCAACAGGTCTTGCCTTATACCTACAGAATGGCCCATTTACACAACTTCTGCTAATGCAGTAAGACTTTCAATGGGCCAAAGTCTTCTGAGTTTTTGCCAACAGACGTGGAGATTTCCTGTAATTACTACATCTGGGTATTTTGCTGGAATGATGCATGTGAAAAGGATCAGAAAAGTTTATCGGTAAATTGATATGAAAATTGCTACAGCTTTGTTACATTTAATCATTTTATTACAGTTTATGAGTTCAGCTGCTAATGGCTTTGGTTATTTTCTTTGTACAGGGATTGAATTTTTTCCATGATAGGCCTTCTGTTCCTACCTACATATCATGCTTCTCCAGAGAGAATCATCCATTGTATAGTATAGAATTTTTCTCTAGCTAGAATGCTGTAGACAGAACAAATTAACACCCTGACACAATGAGAAAACAATGTGCATACCTTGCTTGATCCACATTTTTACTTGTATCATAACACAAACTGTCTAGGTAATTAACACCTGGAGATTCCCAGAAGTTACTTTACTCATTGCCCTATGGTATTACTCAATACACTACTTTGTGATATCAGTGTATCCTCCTGGTAGTCCACCTAAGAACTCTTCAGAAAGCAGTTAACCCTAAATTAACCTAACTTCACTACCATGCTGGGGATAAAACTGGCTTTCCTATATAGTAAAACAGGTAGTTGTGAAATATTTTAACAGAAAAATCATGAAGTAACTAGAAGTAACAAGCAAATTGCTATGATCACAGTTTGGGCAACGCAGAGGATGGGAGTGGAGGAGAAGGAGAAGTGGGGATCCCAGGACCCTGGGAAAAGTGTTAAAAATATATATATATATACTCTATAAGTTATTCATCTATGCAATGTTTATAATTCCAAAGGAACTCAAATATCTGCATTAGAGGATCAATTATCATAATACTATGAAAAATTAGGATATTAGAAAACAATTTTTACTGACATTCAAAAAAATCATTTTATTTGCTCAGAAAACCCAAATATATATGCCTTATGATGCTATTATTAGATCAGCTGTCCTTTGTGAATATTCAGAAAGATGCTAGAATGATAAAGGCTATTTCTGAATGGTGAAAGACTGGTGATTTTGAAAATCTGTACTTTTGTATTTTTTTCCCAAGATTATATTTTTGGTTGATTTTTTTTTTCATTCTCCTTGCCTTTCCTTATCTGTTCAAATGTAGTACTGAAATTACTATGTGCCTCAGTTTTCTCAATTCCTAATCAGATTGCAAGTTTGTAATTGTTAATCATTTGCTTTTTAGGTTTTTACACAATTAGGGAGAAGTGAATTTAAAAGCTAAAGCTTTTAAAATTTAAAAGCTTTTTTAATTTAAAAATTAAAATATTTCACAAAACTAAATCATGCATTCATAAATTTCATTTTTTTTATGTAGCAATTAGGGAGTGTCTACAAATTACTTCATCACTGAGAATTTTCTTTTCCTCTCTCTAAATTAAATCCTGGGGGGTGCCTGGGTGGCTCAGTCCATTAAGCATCTGTCTTCTGCTCAGGTCATGATGCAGGGGTCCTGGGATCAAGCCCTGCTTAGGTCTCCATAGGGCTCCCTGCTCAGGAAGAGTCTGTTACTCCCTCTCCCTCTGCCCCTCCTCCTGCTCATGCTTTGTGCTCTTTCAAATAAATAAATAAAATCTTTAAAAATAAATGAACTAAACTCTGATTCTGAGCTAGTTCTTTTTTCAGATTAAATGATTAAGGAAATAATGTGCATTATTTGGAGAACAATTAGCTCCTTATATAAAGTTATATATGTCACATTTACAGTTTACCAAATATACAGATGTTTACTTTGTAAATAGAGTTATTTCTTTTTCATTTGCTTTATGATAGGATTTTAAAAGCATCAAAATTAAAATATCTAAGCTTTTTTGAAACCAAATAAAGAATTCTTAAAGATATTTCTCTCTAATATCAGTAGTCTTCTTTACAGGAAAAAAATAATAAATATTTAAAAGTTCTATGTAATTGTCAACTTAAAATATGTAAATTTTAGTCAATAATATAAGGAAATTTTTTCCAACATTTCCTGAGCATATTATACAGAGTCAGGCACAGATATATACATTTCCTCAGAAGAATCTGTATCAGGACATTATTTAAGCAGAACAAAAAAAAGACTTCTATTACTCCATAGTGTTGAGACAGAGTCACCAGTGTTTAAAATGGAAAAAAAAATTATTGAAGAAGAATGGAAAGCCTTATCAAGTTAATTTCATGTTATTTCACTATAAATTCCTTCTAGTCCTCTGGGTTTTATATATTATGGCATGCTAGTAAAATACATATTAGAAAATGGTTACACCATTGAACAGTTACTGAGGGCCACATTAAACTTAATAGATGCTAGTTGAAAGATCTGCCATTGTAAATGCCACTTTCTAAATTTTAAGAGAAGTATGCTTTGGTTGGTTATATTGGAGGTGGTTTTAATCTAGCAGAGGAATTAACACAAGAAACAACTAGTAACATGAAAGAGTCACAGTAAAATTGTATATGCAAAGCTTTCTTTTATTTGATGGTGAAACTGAAAGAGAGTAAAGAATTTCAGCATAACTAGAAGCAGATATACACCCAACTACTTTTCCTTGTATATAAATAGGGAAACAAGCAAATTCAAGAATAAAGTATCCTTGAATATGTACCATCTTAACTGCAAAATCACTTGGGAGAAAAAATATAAGTATTGTGGAGAAAAACTAGAACTAATGATTTTAAATCTTTTTTTTTTTAATTTTTATTTTTATTTATGATAGTCACAGAGAGAGAGGGAGAGAGGCAGAGACACAGGCAGAGGGAGAAGCAGGCTCCATGCACCGGAAGCCCGATGTGGGATTCGATACCAGGTCTCCCTGGGCCAAAGGCAGGCGCCAAACCGCTGCGCCACCCAGGGATCCCCTAGAACTAATGATTTTAAAATAAAAGCTCATTGTATTGACTAATTCAACTGCACTGTTCTCTTACAAAATCAAATGTTTTATATCAAGTTAAATTGCAATTTATATCTGGCATCTTTCCTGACATTCCTTTATCAGACAATGTAGGTATATCATATCTGTATTGGTATCATATGAATTTTATCCAGTCTATCAAGCAAAATCAATTTTTCCAGAATTAAAAACAATTTTTCTTCCAATGTCCATGCTTTTCTTTATTGTAATAATTCACAACCTTTTATAAGTGAAGAAATTACACTTAAAAAAACCTTAAATGTTATAGACTTGAAATTCTCCAAGGGAATGACTGTGTAATGGATCCTTTACCTATACAGAATAAAAACAGGTAGTTTTTATAAACTGCCTAACCCAGTATGCAGCAAATGAGCCATTCGTGTTAGTATCTTCTAAAATCACTCTAAAATCAGTTATTAAAAAAATAAATAAAATAAAATCAGTTATTTTCCTACAGTGTGAGAAAAACTAAACTCAGACTTTGAAACTTTGTTGTGATTTATTCTGCTTGGAGTTTCTAGTCAAGGCCTTGGAGAATATGTGAC
Organism: Nyctereutes procyonoides; assembly: GCF_905146905.1. Lineage (NCBI taxonomy): Eukaryota > Metazoa > Chordata > Mammalia > Carnivora > Canidae > Nyctereutes > Nyctereutes procyonoides. The sequence continues at coordinate 4,670,517 of NW_026575130.1, forward strand.
AGCTCTAGTGTCAGGAAGGATGGATGAATTGAGCTTTCAGAGCCTGAAGACTATAACTACACTCACTTTAACATCAGGCCCAGGCAGCAGCCAGGTACTACACATAAGGAGAGATTATGCTCCTTCACAAACATGACTATCCAGTTAGTTTTTCTTGACTATGAAATAACTGATCTTGGAAACTTCTTCATTGTTTTTGTTTATGAAATGAGGCAGAAAATGGAAACCTAACAAAAAGCCTCATTAAGAGTGTTCTTTAAGGAGTGCTATTAACCTAGTTTTCCTCTCTCAGCAGCAGAACTGCTGCCCTGTTAGTCAGAAAAGGTCCTCTCAGTTCATCTTGCTACCAAAAAACAAATGCTTAAAATCTGACTGAACTTACAATCTATATTAAAAATTATATATAATTTACCTATCTGTGGTTATGTATAGAAGAACTATAAAGAATATACAAAGTGCAATTCTTATATCAGGATATAGCCTCTCCTTACCTAGGACTCATTACATTTTTAAACTTTAAGTATTCTGAATTGATCTAGTTCTTTTTCTGCTGGTCTCACATCACTTCTACCTCATTCAGCTGGTACTGAAAAGTATGCTTCTTGTTCTAGGTTTTAAGGAACCAGACAATGTAATGCCAATCCTCTGTGTTTATGGTCAGACTGTGCTTGATATTTTTATATTGGTTCAGCATTCAACAGCCAAAGGTCTTGGAAAGTGGGTGTTAAAATATCTATTTAAGAAAGAATCCATTCATAATAGGAATGGAAGCTGAAAAATAAATGAAATACTAGACTTATAAAATGAACACAACTATATTTCTTTTTGCTATAGTAAATACTGTTTACAATTCCTGTCCATAATCTAGAACAGTATCCAAAGTTTTTACAGAAGTGAATTACTTCATGTTCACTACCACTGGGTTTGCACTGTACTTTGACCCCATACAAATCATAGTTACTAAGCACCTTTATAACTAGAAAATATAACCTTTATATATTTCATATTTAACTCACCTCATCCCTTCCTCTTTTTTAAAAGCATGGACTATAATAATAACTGGTGGATCTTTTTTTGACTAGCATTTCACATACTTAAAGATAGTTCTAGGTGATGGGTGTGAAAGTACAGGACAGGCACAGAAGCCCAGATAAAACTCTGAATTATGTTAGAGTGATTCAGAGGTCTGGAAAAGGAGCCATAGAAAATGTGTGAGGACTGTGTTGAAAAAGAGAAAGAGTCAGTGACTAGTAGCTGAAGAGGACCTTAGGGGAGAATAATTTCAATATGAAATGATTTATGACATTATGCAAATAATTTATCTTTTTTTGGCCTCCCTGACCTGAAAAACTACTCTGGTTAAAAATATTTTACTTTATTTGCTTGTAATTTCTCCCTCTCTTTTACATTTTTAAACTTTTAATCATTTTACATTACATATTTTGAGACTATGACTTTTGGAACATGAATGTTTGTGATATTTTTTTTTAAGATTTACACCTAAATTTTATTCTGAGAATTTTATAATTGTAGCTCTTGGACTTAAGTCTTTTATTTATTTTGAGTTAATTTTTGTATATGGTGTGGGGGAGGGAGTCTGACATTCTTTTTCACATAGTGCATATGTGATATCTATATTTTAATTGTAGACTGGATGTTTTCAAGTATGTAAAATTCTCTTTGACATTTTTAATACTTTTTGCCCTGAATTCTTATATCATCTGTCACTAATACTTCTGCTCTTGATTTCTTTATGCTTTCAAAGACCAGGTAATACTTGCAATATTAATTTTAATTTTCTTTTAGTTTAATATTTTATTCTGCATATCTCATAAACAGTATGTCACTGAATTATTTTGTAATTTATTTATTTCAATAAGATTTTGAATTCAATCATATTTATTACATTATATTTATTATGTGCTTTTTCGCAATTTTATTTTATATTTCCTTGGCATTTGTTATTTTTTACTTAATTTTTGTTTTTATCTTCAAGTATTAAATATGGTTTATTAGCTCATGCTATTTCTCTATTGATTCGGATGTTCGTTACCTTTTTTACCTTCTTAATAGTTACCTTCATATCTTTGTAAAATGTGAATGCATATTTCTTCAACTTTATCAATATAGAAAAAATAACTACCCACTCCTCCATTTTAAGATAAAAACTTTATTCTATCCCAATCACCAGCCTCATACTTCTTTTGTTGTTGTTTTGTTGCAGTAATCCAAGAATTTAGCTTCAGATTTAATTATTACTTAACATTATTTACCTTTACTTTTAAACTATTTGATAGCTTCATTATTTTATAAAAATATTAACAACCTATAGACAATAACTTTTAACTTTCACTGGTCTTATTATTATATTATTATTTTATTATTATTATTATGCTACACCTTTCCTAATCTTGAGCTTTTTTTTTAAGATTTTATTTATTTATTCATGAGAGACAGAGAGAGAGAGAGAGGCAGAGAGAGAGGCAGAGAGAGAAGCAGGCTCCATGCAGGGAGCCCGACGTGGGACTTGATCCCAGGTCTCTAGGATCACACCCTGGGCTGAAGGTGGCACTAAACCACTGAGCCACCAGGGCTGCCTTGAGATTTTTTAAAATTCAATTTGCCAACATAGAGAATAACACCCAGTGCTCACCCCATCAAGTGCCCGGCACCCAGTTACCCCATCCTCCCACTTACCTCCCCTTCTGCAACCCTTTGTTTCCCAGAGTTAGGAGTCTCTCATAGTTTTTCTTCCCCTCTAATTTTTCCCCACTCAGGTTCCCTCCTTTCCCTTATGGTCCCTTTCACTATTTCTTATATTTCACATATGAATAAAACCATATGATAATTGCCTTTCTCCAATTGACTTATTTCACTCAGCATAATATCTTCCAGTTCAATCCGCATTGATGTAAATAGTAGGTATTCATCCTTTCTGCTGGCTGAGTAATATTCCATTGTATATGAATATATACCACATCTTTGGGGCACCTCGGTGGCTCAGTAGGTTGACATCTGATTCTTGGTTTCAGCTCAGGTCATGATCTTGAGGTCCTGAGATGGAGTCTCACACTGGGCTCTGTGCTCAGCTCAACATGGAGTCTGTTTACCTCTTGAGTTTTTTAAAAATTATTTCTCAGTTGTCATAGTTTTTCAATGCTTTCCTTTTTTTTTCTTTTCAGGGAGATTAAAGGAATGATGCTCTCATTTCACACATTCCTGAGAATGCCTTTTAATCGTACCCCTCCTCCAATAAATGACAGGTAATCTTCAAATAATAGCCTTCTCCAAAAATTTTAGAGATTTTTTTTTTCTCCCAAAGAATTGCATTAAAGCATGATACTAATTAACTCTTTCCTTTCTAGGAAGTCATTGTATTATTTGAATGACATAGGATTTTTCTCCACATTCTTTACTATCTCTCCAGGCTGCCTCTACATAGTTCCCACTCATCTTCTGCCCTAATGGCCCTTTTTGGTTGCCACATTATTTCACACATGAGTCATACATTTTTCCCAACAAATCATGAGTAGTTTCAAAACATAGTTGATAAACTACTTCCTCTAATAAGCCTTCTTTTATTGCTATTAACCTGTATTAAAGTTTACTCAAGTTTGAATCCTAACTGTTCGCTGTGTGACTTTGGACTCACTGCTTAACCTCTGTGGGTTGCAGTTTCCTCGTATGTAAAATGGGTATAATATATACATTTTGGGATTGTTTGAAAGATTAAGAGATAATAAACAAGGTGCCTTGTTTAGTAACTTAAAATGAACACCGTGACCATATTCTTATAAGAGGCAATTTTATGATAATTGTGATATGATATTACCAAGGTATATTAATGTGGGAGTTTGGCTAGACTGAAGTAATAGCTATAACACTTAGTGCCCTGTGACATGATGGTGTTTTGTTTTTTTGCTGTTGTTTCGAATAGGACTCCAACCATTGTGCCTAATAATACACAATGACAACACATTTGAACCAATGTGAACATGTGTGCAGTGATGTAAACAGCATGATATTTCAGCTTAGGAGGGGAGGTAATAGCTACAAGAATGCCTCATCTTCCTGTTCATGAATCATTAGCAGAGGGGGATGCTTCATGTTTCCACAATAGAGCATAACATGTCTACATTACTTCTTTCCTGGCAAAATTCCACCAGACAAATCTGTTTGCTATTTCAAAATGATATGGATATCTTCCCAGAATTGATTTCAGAGAAGAGAATTAAGCATATTCTCAGATTTTAAAGATCATTTTCTCCAGTTTGTCATGACCAGATTTTAAGGATACTGTTATAAAAGTCTGCAGGGAAAAAAATTCTTCTCTGAGAAATCTCAGTTTAAAATTACTTCATCTAAAAGAAATCCCATTGCCATATGTTTGCTTGGCCTAGATTTCATTCAATAAAGCTTTCCTCCTCGTACATTCTTCAGAGGGAAACAAAATTAAGAGCAGTGTAGGTGCCAGCCATGAAATGCCTATGTCCTGTGTCAATTTTTAATAAGATCTTGTCAGTAACTTTTAATGGACTCTTGTTTTATAACCTTAAATGGTAGAGAAAGCAACGTGATTAGAATTTATAAGGGCAAGAAATTATTAATCTCTGTTTTTCTTTCTGAAAAATATTGCCTTTTCCTTCCTTACAGAAATTTAAAGTTCCTTTCATGTTCACAATCCAAGATTACTTATTTAAAATGCGTGTGATGTCTTCTTCTTTCTTGTTTTAATGTTACCTTTGATGTTTTGTTTACTTCTTATATTCATGTATGGATTAAGCACTGTTGTGAAAAATCAAAGATAATATGTGGGTCAAGAACCATGACCCACAGTGTACATTCAATGTTGAATTAACATGGAAGAGAGGGGGCAGGGGAAAAGAATAAAAAAATTAAAGCATTGGGTGAATGAATTGATACAAAATTATCACTTCTACTTGAAACTAAATGATGATGGGGAAATTTTAAGAGTATAGTATTAATAGCTGAACTGCCACAGATAAATTAATCTAATATGATTGCTTGAAGTATAATTATTGTAAAATGGTTTTTAAAAAAAATTTGGAAATTTATACTGTATTAGCATTAAAAATTATATTTATGAAAGGCTATTACTGTTACCACCACTGGGCTGAAGTTTACAAATAAAGCATCATATGTGTCTTGACAGAGGTTTTAGAATGAGAGACTGCATAGCTTATCATGGCCATAATGATCATGCAGTAAAATTAAATCTTATTCCTTGTCCTAAGCAAAACTTAGTTACTGACAGAGTTAACAACCAGAATTCACATCTTTTGTCTCCTGATCCAATGCCCGCCTCCATGACTCGGATAGATCCAACCAACAAGAGGTCCTATCTGTGTCTCCAGGGGAAATTAAGCTTTCTGCGTAACTCTGTGGCACATTTTACCCTTATTCCTCGTTGAAGTTCAAATGTATGAAGTATCAAGTCAAAGAGCACATTGGCTAATCATACCAAATCTACACAAAAAAACTGTTCAAGAAAACACGAATTGAAATTGCAGTAATGAATCATATTTAGATCTATATTTAGATTTAGATCAATATTGTATTTCAATGTAATAGAGCTAAATTTATTAAGTACTTTCTATGTACCAGACTGTTTTAAGTGGTTTACATCAATTCCCTCCTTCACTGCTTGCAACTATGAGGTAGATAGTCTTATGACCCCATTTTACAGATATGAAAACTGGAACAAAGATGATATGATTAATCGCCCAAGGTCACATAGCTATGAAGTAGTAAAAGTTAGGGTTAGGGTTTGAATACAAGCAAGTCTACACCATTCTACTCATTCTTAACCACTCCTGCAAATTTCCAATACTTAGTACATAATAGTGAATCAGTGCGTCAAACTGATATTGAAGTTGGAAGTGTCACCATGTGACATAATCCCTAACTCTCTCTTCTTCTCTGGAGCACACTTATGCTATCTGCCCCATGTGAATGGCCAGGACTTCTCTTACTCTTCCATTCTCCTTACAGAATCACTGGCCATGAAGAATTTTTCACCACACAACTGTGAGCTAGAAAATTCTGGCTGACAATGATTATCCATTATTTTGAAATAACATTTAATCAGTTGTTAAAAGTCAGGACCCTTCTGGTTTTACGTTTTCCTTTAATTATTCATAAGGCCACCAGGAGTTTCCCTGGTAAGCTACTTTTAGATGCTCATAAAGACCTCCATGACTTATAAATTTTGTACTTCATTTCTCGCCAGGATAATTTGCCCTTCTGAAATCAAAATGTTGGTAATTATAAGCTACCATACCTTGACACACAGGGATACATCTCATAGGCATTATGAAGTTGTATAATAATTCTGGTGTAGAGTACTTTAAAGACGTTTCCTACATATTTCTATAAAACTCTCCTGGTTCTTTGGTGTACAGGGGACTTAACCTGTCATGTTCCATATACACTACTCAATGCTGAAGTTGAAGCACAGAGTGAAATAATATGGTTTTTGTTAACTAAGAGACCCCAAAACATGTGTTTTTACTTTTAGAGATCAAAATCTTGACTTTCAACTGGGTTTATTTCTGTTAAACCAACCTAAAAGACAAATGCAGGGGAATGATTTATTTAATGACCCATGCATATGCTATACTAATGCCAAAATACCAATAATTTGTCTAGGCATTTTCTCTTTGGCCTTTGTTCCAAACATTTTTAGTTAAAAAGCATCTCCCCAAGCTCTTTAATAAAGATAGAAGAGAAAGATGCCAATTATTGCCTGCTATCCTCAGAGGAATTCTTTCTAATTGCATTTTGAAATTAACAACTAATGAAACGTGAAAATGAATGCAGAGCCCTAGAAACAGAAGAAAAATGAAAAGTTGGAGGATTCACCTAAAGGAATAGAGAAAATATGAAAAACAAGTACACTCCAGAGGATTATGCAAATAAAACATTACATAGTACAATATGAAACAAGTGGTTTATGACAAAATTGAGTAATAGTTCATGGAATTTGGACCACTGAAAAAAAGGAAATGCATTTTTTTATGAAGGGTTTTTTTTTTTTTCCCTACCCTTTCATTGTCCCTTCATTTTTAAAGCAACAAAAAGAAATCATTGTAAGAACTGCTTAATGATAGAAGATGACCTGGGAGCTGTTGAGCTTTCTGAGTCCAAAGATAAGAGACAATTGCTAGGGTAGAGCCATGAGAGGATTATAGGGAAAGAGAGCAAATAAGATGTGAGAAAGTGGTTAAAAGACAACAGAACAATTTGCATCAAATTGTGTCTTAAAAGTCAATTATTGAAAATGATGATCTCTAAGGGATAGTTCAGAACATTTTTTTTTTCAAAATCTAACTTAAAAGAAATTATTTCATAAAAAACGTATTAGAATCTCCATTTGGTCTAATAAGCTCTTTTATGATATCAACTCTAAAATGCTATTTTATACTTAAAATCTCCCTCTTCTATTATTTCATTGATTATACTTTCGATTCAGTATAGCTTACAAGAGAATCCTGAGAAATTATCATTCTTTTCAGACCTTTGGAAAAAAATTTGAGAGGTAACATATTAGAAACAAATAAAAACAACTAGTTTAAAATAATTCTTATCCATAGATTTGTTTTTCATCATTTCCAAAAAATAAGGTAGTGTATATTATCATAAACAAAGATTGGTTACTGAGAACAATTTCAAACAAATATTATAGTATCTTTCTCCAAATAAAAGTAATGCATATTTACTGACTCAGTGCAGAAAAATGGTGCTTATTTTTTCTAGCTATGTAATACTATGAAACTGATTTAATACAAGTTCTTACCTGTAAATTAGGGGTAATCACCCTTATTTTACTTGTCATGAGGTCAAAATGTGGGAGCCTGTGTACAGAGCTCTATAAATATTAAGTTTCAGTAAAGTTTTGTCTCCTTGCCTGTATCTTCTGGGTAAAAGACTGTTGCATCCCTCCTAAGTACTCTTTATTGACTATGGAGATTATATTAAGAGTTTCAATTAAAAAATTTTAATTCTAAGGTCAGCCCGAGTGGCTCAGCGGTTCAGTGCCACCTTCAGACCAGGGCGTGATCCTGGAGTCTCGGGATCGAGTCCCGCGTCAGGCTCTCTGCTTGGAGCCTGCTTCTCCCTCTGCCGGTGTCTCTGCCTCCCTCTCTCTCTCTCTTTGTGTGTATCTATCATGAATAAATAAATAAAATCTTTTTAAAAAAAATTTAATTTTAAAATTAAAAAATTAAAAATACAAAGTTTTAAAATTGGAAATTATGAAAGAGAAAAAAATTCAATACATTTTAAACGAGTGATCTCAGTGCCATTAAACACATACTCTTATTGAATACGGCGTAAAAAAATGTGTTTCAGATTTAGGAATAATTATTTTAATTTAGGTGGCTTTGGTGAATTAAAACAACAACAACAACAACAGACCAGAATCTGAGTTTTTACAATGCTACAAACTGGCCATTAGTCCAACAGTTCGGACTATGGTCAATGCTAACGACCAGATAATGGTTTGATGGCTTTCTCAGAGAAATATTTAAAATGAAATTTGAGGGATCCCTGGGTGGCGCAGAGGTTTGGCGCCTGCCTTTGGCCCAGGGCGCGATCCTGGAGACCCGGGATCGAGTCCCACGTCGGGCTTCCGGTGCATGGAGCCTGCTTCTCCCTCTGCCTGTGTCTCTGCCTCTCTCTGTGTGATTATCATAAATAAATAAATAAATAAATAAATAAAAAGAAATTTGAAAAAAACTAAATTCGTTCATCCATCCCCGCGAGTTTCCTTTTGAAAAGCGTCCTGTCCAGGGAGGACTGGACCAAGGTGGTGCCTAGGCCGCCCCACTGCCGTCTCTCCCAAGTGTCACCAGGACAAGGATACCCACCAACCAAGACAGCTCTCCGAGGGGTTTGGAGCCCACGTTAGGGACTTCAGAAACGCGGAGGAACAAAAAGCCCGGGCGTAACCACACGCACAGAGGAGGAGAAGAGCTTCATCGCCCGCGTCATCCCATGGACCAACCCAGCACCCGAGGAAGAACTTGCCGGGAGAGAGCGCCGTCCTGCCTGGAAAAGGAAGAGCTGGGGAGGCGAGCAACCCGCCGCCCGGCCTTGCAGGACACCAAGGTGCGGCTCTGATTTCACCCGAGCAGGCTCCCGCCCTCCGCAGCCGGTACACGGGGCAACAGCCGCGGTGCCTGTAGCTACAAGTGTGCCCCTGGTTAGTCCCAACCTTTGCTGCCGGCTCTGGCCCACACCCCTACGTCTGTGCCCGCAACTCGTGTCTTCCACTGCAGAAGCACCTGCAACTGACTCCGGCCACTGCGTGTGTGCCTACCGCCAGTTAGGGCGACGGCCACCACCTGCCCTGAGCCCTCGCCATTGGAACTGGAAGTGCCACTAGGAGCTTAACAGACCTTGGGGACACTATAGACACACAGTCCCCACCCCCACCCCGAACCCCAGCGCAGCACTCACCAAGGACCATGAAGTTGTAGATGCAGTGGACCCCAGTGGCTTGGGCTGAAAAGACATTGTGCCGCCTGGACTACCCTGGGTCACAATACACTCCAGCATGTCCCCACCCACTGAAAGTCAGAAACACCAGTCAGTCCATAAGGTCTAGAACAGGAGGCTGCTATTTATATCTGATAAAAAATTAATATCCAAAGTATACAAAAAACTCATACGGCTCAGTAGTGAGACAAAATCTGATTTTTAAGATGGGCAGAGGAAGTGAGTAGGCATTTTTCCAGAGGAGATATCAAAATGACTAACAGATACATAAAATGGTGTTCAATATTACAATTATCAAGGAAATGCAAATCAAAATCATGACATATTGCTTCATACCTGTTAGAATGGCTATCATTGAAAAGACAAGATTGCAAGTGTTGGAGAGGATGTGGACAATAGGGAACCCTTGTGCACTGCTGATGGGAATGTAAATTGGTAGAGCCAATGAAGAAGGCAGTATGGAGATTTCTTAAAAAATCAAAAATAGACCTACTATATAATCCAGCAATCCCACTAATGATATATCCAAAGAAATAAAAGCTGAATATCAAAAGGATCTCTACTCCCATGTTCAATGCAGCATTATTCATAACAGGTAAGATATGAAAGCAACCTAAGTGTCTATCAATGATGAAGGATACACGTGGTATGTATATATTCAATGGAATATGGAATATTATCGAGCCATGAAAAAAAGAAGGAAATCCTGCTATTTGTGACAAAATGGATGGCATTATGCTAAGTGAAGTAAGCCGGCCAGAAAAAGACGAATACTGTGTGATCTCACTTATATGTGCAATCTAAAAAAGCTAAACTCATAGAAATAGAAAGTAGAATGATGGTTATCAGAAATTCAGGAGTAGGGGAAATGGGGAGATGTTGGTCATAGGACACAAACTTCCAGTAATAAGATGAGTAAGTTCTGAGGATCTAAGGTGCAACATGGTGATTATAGTTAATAATATTGTATGATATACTTGAATATTGCTAAGATAGTATATCCCAAATGTTCTCACCACAAAAATGAAATGGTAATTACATGACATGATACAGGTGCTAGCTAACGCTATGGTGATAATCATTTTTGCTGTATATATAAGTGTATAAAATCAATATGTTTACACCTTAAACTTACATAGTGTTATATGTCAATTATATCTCAATAAAGCTGGGGAAAAAAGAAAACAGCCACTTTCTGAATATATTATATGAGATGGAATACAGGGCACAACTAAATAAACAAAGAAACGAACAGAGTTTAGAATCGGTTTCTGTTGCCTGCTTTCTTCTCATCTGTTGCCTGTTTTTTGACTACAGACACTGATGTTAATCTCTCCAACTCATAATAGAACCAAGTAACACATATTTATTTCATCTTATGCTGGATGAAATAGTATATTAAGTCAACATTCTGATGTACACACATGAGCTTTAGGAGGGGGGAAAAACTTCAGTCCTACATCCTTAAATATCTATTTTCCCTCTCTATGACAAAAAAAAAAAAAGCCTGTTTATTCATTCTTTCAATGCTCAGTAAATTTTACTGGGTACTAAATATATGCAAGAAACTCTTTTAGAAATTGGATGTACATTATGAACAAGACAGAGTCCCTGCTCTAGTAGAAATTGCATTCAAGTAAGGGGACACAGAAAAAAAAAGTATATAATATTAGTGGAGATAAGTGGTAGAAGCAATCTAAAAGAGAAGACAAAGAGTACAGTGTTGTGAGAATCAAAGAAGTCTTCTTTGAAAGGTGGCATCTGAGCAGACACCTGACTAAAATGAGTAAGTTCTGTGTATCTAGAAAATATGCTGTGGGGCAAGCTATCTGGAAACAAAACATTCCAGGGAAAAAGGAATATAAATGATCTGAGCAGAAACTTGCTTAGAGTGTTAACAGAAGGCAAGTATAATTAAGCAGTGTGAAAAAGGGTATATATGTTTTCTAGGGTCACTATAGCAAAGTACCACAGACTTCTGGCTAAAATAACAGAAATTTATTTTCTCCTAATTCTGTAGGCTGTAAGTCCAAGATCAAGGCATCAGCAGGGTTGGCTTCTTCTGAGGACCTGTCTCTTTGGCTTGTAGAGGGCCGCCTACTCACTGTGTCTTCACATGAGCTTTCCTCTGTGTGTGCCTGTGTCCTATACTCCTCTCCTTACAAGGGTACCAGTCACCAGCCATATTGGATTAGTGCCAACCCTAATGACCACATTACCTATAAAGGTCCCTATTTCCAAATACAGTCACATTCTGAGCTACTGGAGATTAGGACTTTAACACGCAAATTTGAAGAGACAAAATTCACTCCATAGCAGAGAGGACAATCATGGGGTTGAAGATCAGCTTTTATATGTGGTTTTGTTTTGTGTGTATATATAAGTGAAATTTTTGCTTTTGTTTTTGTTTTTGAGTGATTAAGAGTGAGCCCAAGAGACAACAGGAGGAGAAGTGGGAGAGTGAGTTTGGGCAAGTCTGTCATGGAGTTTTGCTGTAAAGTGGACCAATAAAATACGACAGCAAACTAAAAGCGCATGGCCAAAAAAGAGGGCCTTTTCTAAGCTGAGAGATTGTATATTATATTTCTGTTCTGATGGAAAAAAAAAGAAGAGATAACTGTAGGGAAAAGACTTTTCGCACACAGGGTGAGCATAGAATCAACTTCAGTCATGAAGTGTTTGAACTCAATAGGAAGATGAACAAGTGATTCCTTCTCTGTTACTTCATTCCTGGGTTTCTCCATCTGTTTAAGTGCATCACAGTCTTCTACTCTCTCATATTTTAAATATTTTAAAAAGCAAATCAAAAAGAAAAATGCAAAGAAGGAAGGGAGATAGGAAGGAAGGCAGGTTGACTGTTTACTGGCTTATGAAGTAGAATTTTTTTTTCTTAACAGTTGGCCTAATAATTCTTAGGAAAGGAATTGTCTTTGCTTGAAAACAACCTGTTTTAAGAGTAGAACTGGAATTCTGAAGGCCTACATACCAGCTAGAAGAGCTAGAACTAGGATTTGGGGAAACAGAGCAAAACTATGCCAAAACAAAAGGAGAAGGCCTTTAAAAAAAGAGAAGAGCAGAAACTGAACATCCTTAGATAAGTAAGCCAAGGAAAGTGCAGTGGCTAGAAAGCCAGAAAGCAACTTTTGAAGAACAGAAAATCCTTAATACAAGATTTTAAATTGTTTTGTTACTTCTTCTAGCCAAGATGGATTAACAGGGAGCAGATTTTTCCTCCTGCCAGAAACAGTGAAAGAACTGGACAAAACTGGACACTGCCAGAAATATTTTTTAGGCAGTGCAAGACAGTGATCAGTGGAAAAGAAGAAACAAATGAAACCAACATTCATAATTACTTCAGCTATTGACTACAGAGTTTTGAGTGGCAGCCTATGGAGTGGAAATCCAAGCAGATCCCAAAGACCCCTGAGAGGAGGAGACAGAGTCTGGAGTTCAGAAAGGCCACGCTGGCATTTGAGAGGCATAATACTGGAGAGACAGTTGCGTGCGCGCGCGCAGCACACACACACACACACACACACACACACACACAGAGGAAGAGGGAGAGAGAGAGAGAGAGAGAGAGCGAGAGGAGTCTCTGAAGAGCATATGTACATGAGGAAACCACCTAATGTCAGGGAAAGAACTACCAAAAAGAATAATCCCTAAAACTCATATTGGGCCAGGAATGGTTTATATTTTCACTAGTCAGATTGGGAAAGCTTTGTAATTCACAGGGCATCATGTAAAGTACTTAAATAGTATAGCAAAATTAGCTTTAGAATAAAGGTTGCTCTTGGTCTCAGCATAAAAAAAGAAGAAAGAAAACCTCAAGAAGATCAAACTGTTTCCACCAAAACTAACTGCATGCCAGATCAAAGTTCAAAACATCCAACAAGGTAAAATTCGGGGTCTGCCATCCATTCCAAAATTATCAGGTATGATTTGAATCAGGAAAACAAACCCATATGAGGAAAAAACAAAACTCTATCAATAGACACACTCTAAAAAATAACAGAGATGATAATAGGTTAGGACATAAATTATTATGACTTTTATGATTTCAAGAGTAAAAGAGTAAGGGTAGAGCACATTAAGTAGAGACATGGAAGATATAAAAAAAGACTCAAAAGCATAAAGGATAGAAAGACTATATCTGAAAGAAAAATACACTGCATGGGATTAACAGCATATTAGACATGACAGAAGAAATAATTAGTAAACTTTAAGACATAGCAATGGAAACTATTCTAAATAAATACAGAGAGAAAAAAACTGAAAAAAAAAAAAAACATGAAAAGAGCAGTGAGCTGTGGGACAACTTAAAGTGGCCTAATATACATGTAATTCAAGCCCCCAGAGAAAGAGGGGGGTGAAGATAGGGTAAAAACACATGAAGAAATAATAGCCAAATATTTTTTAAATTAAATGAAAGCAAAATCCACACATGTAAAGAAGCCAAAAAAGTCTCAAACACAAAATGTTAAGAATACTGTACCAAGGCATATCAAAATCAAATTGCCTTTAAAAAGACATAAAAAGAAGTCTGAAAACAGCAGCCAGAGGGAAAAAAGAGATACATCATTTACAGAGGAATAAATAACTAAACATTTCATGTCAGAACAGGCCAAGACAGAAAACAGAAGAGCAGTATCTTTAAAGTATTGAGAGAAAAAAAAATTCAACCAAAATGCATACTTGATAAAAATAATTTCTAAAATAATAAAATAAAGGTATTTCCATATGTAAAAAGCCTAACAGTAGACCTGCACTATAAAATTATATAAGTTATACATATAAACTATATATATAGTTATTTTATTATGTTATATATACATTATATAATTTTATTACATGATAATCCCTGTATATATTCTTTTATAATTTAATTATTATTTCATGTATTTTATGTACATATGAAATCCTTTAAGCAGAAAGGAGATGATAATAGATGGGAGTCTGGATGTGAGGACTTTTTCTCCTATTGTCAACTATTTTGAGGAGTGTGAGAGTTTACCCTGCTTGTAAGCTAAAAGGTTAGCCTGCCACAGTTTCATGGATGCTAGCAGAAGATGTGAGCCTCCTGGGTCAGCAAGAAAGACTTGATTACTCAAGATACTATAGGAGGCACCAGCATGAGCATATTTCATAGCAGTTCTTAGAGTCGCAATCTCAGAGGGTGATAGGAAGAGTATTTAACAACTGCACACACTGGGATTCAATGCAAAAGAGAATCCTGACCTTAGGGAACTCAAATCTTTTACTATGAGCTGTTAGTTAGTCTGCTCTCTGCTTTATATGAAGACAATATCTCTGTCTTCCAAGGCCGTGCCTATACATTCTCGTAAAGATGTCCAGAACAATGGTTATTCAGTGCCTCTGCTCATAAGATATGCAGAAACATGAGACAGACATAAGGTCTCCCAACAATATCCACCCCTCACTTCTATGTCATCTTAACTTCTGGTGAATCTTGTCACAAATATGCATTCCATTCACCACTCTGAAATATCTGACCTCTACAAGGTGGAACAAAATCCATTTAATTGTTCCATAGAACATTTAATTAGAGCTGCTATCACAGGATGAGAGCAAATTAGAACTACCATATGATCTAGTAATCCCACTTCTGGGTCTATATCCAAAGGAGAAAATGATATCACCATTTCAGAGACATATCTGCAATCCCGTGTTCATTACATTGTTGTCCACAACAGCCAAGATATGGAACAATGTAAACATCCATCAAAGGATGAATGGATAAAGAAGATGTGGTATATGTATTATACTTGTTATAATATATAAAATACTTTAATATTATATAAATATAATAAATATAATTATATAGGTATATTAATTACTATAATATAATGTTATTTATATTATTAATTATATTGATTATAATTATAGAGCATAATATATGTGTATAATATGTAACATTAATATGTAAATGTAATTTATGTATAATTAAATTACATTATGTGTCATTTATGTATAATTAAATATAATTGTATTCATATATTTTAATATAAATATATAATATATACATTATTCATATATTTTAATATTAATATGCATATGTAATTTATGTATCATTAAACTACACTATGTGTAATTTATGTATAATTAAATATAATTGTACTTATATATTATAATATAATATATAATATATACATTATTCATATATATCTCATCTTTATATACATAGGAATATATATATGAAATTGTTCAACCATGAAAAAGAAGGAAATCTTGCCGTTTATAACAACATGGATGGACTTTGAAAACATTATCCTAAATGAAATAAGTCAGAGAAAGACAAATACTGTATGATATCACTTATAATCTCAGTACTTTTTCTAACTGGATGACTTACATTACAGGGATTACTGCCAACAAGGTATATGTATATAATGAGTCAGTTTACTTTCCAGGAAACTCTCCTGAGAAATTGAGGGTAGCTGCATTTTGGAAAGAACCCCACAGTCATCTGAAAATTACCTTATCTACTGATGAGGTTTCTTTAAGTGCTAGAAAGTCTCAGATGATAGCTTCAAAGGTATAATTAGCTATGTGTTCAGGAAAGAGATAAATGAATGCCTGAGTTCCACACAAGAAGTTTAGTTTGGAGACACACACATGGTGCCCCTAGAAAGAAAATGTTAAAAAAAAAAAAAAGAAAGAAAATGTTTACAATCGTTAGGCCCTACACCATTTGGGGAAACACAGGTTGATAGAACCTCTAATGTGGCCTGATAGTTAGCGATGGACCTTAGGGTTTCCAATTCAGTTCAAGTAACTGAGTCCAGTCCTTTTGTCTGGAAGGATTACATAAGGTCAGTCAGCCTATTCAGTCATTTTGCCACTCACCACCAGCAGAGTGAGATTTGTGTGCTGTCCAGAAGGACTGAACAACAGCCACAGGAGTGGGGCTAGGCCTGACATTCAGGGATGATGATAAATATTTTGCATGAAAGATGTGGGAACTAGGGCCACGCCATTCTATTTCCAACAGGCTTCTTAGTAAGAGTAAGGGGAATGATGATCAAATTGTAGTCAGAGCTGTCTGGCAGAAGATGGTAGCCTTACCAATAAGTTAAATATTATTGCAACCATTTGCCACTCTAGGTTGTTTCTCCTCCATAAGAAAGTCTCCAGGGCTGATGCTAAAAGAAAAAGATGTTTTTTGTGTCCTGCCCTCTCTTGTACCTTCCAGGGTCTGAGGAATTCCATTTCCAGGTGTTAAAATTATTCTTTTCCCTCTACTGAGACAAAATTGATGTGCCCTGTTCCAGTAGCTATAACTTTAATTTTCCCCATTATTCCCTAATCACATCTGGTTCAAGAGCAAGAGAACTAAGAGCTTTCTTGTAGAACTTACACAGACCCATTACATCCTTTTTTTTGTCCCTCATGGATCTCTGGAAAAGAATTCAGCCAGCAGGCATATTCAATAAGTAGTCATTCTTTTTATGACTGAGGACCATGTCAGTCCCATGGGACAATGCAGATGGCTGAACCAGCATTAAGTTTGAATACACTAGCTTTTCGGCTAAGCTGTACCTGGAAAGTATATCAATCAGGCCAACTTGGGATTGTAAGTAAAGGAAAGAAAGAAGCATCATGTCCAGGGAAGATCGGTTTGGAATTCCAAATTTTCAAAATTAGTTTATAGAACCCTCCTGATCATTACTCGGTGTATTAGTTTTCTAAGTCTGCCATTATATCAAGGAGTATGTATTATTACAAACTCGTTGGATTAGAAGAGCAGAAATTTATTCTCTCATGGTTCTGGAGGTTGAAGTCTGAAATCAAGAGGTCAGCAAGGTCATTCTTCCTCTGAAGTATCTGGGGAAAACCCTTTCTTCCTTTCCCAGCTTCTTTTGGCTCCTGGCACATTTTGGCTTGTAGCAGCATAATTCCAATCTCCACCTCCATCTTCATATGGCCAGCTTCCCTCTTTGTCTTTCTGTGTCCAATTTCCCTTTATTTTCTCTTTTAAAGACACCAGTCATTGACTGTAGGGTACACAATTCAATTGAATATGCCCAAGAACCATGCAAGAGAAGATAATAATACCTTTCACATTCAGTAATCAAACTACTTTACAGATATGTGGACCAGAAGGAGGTAAGAGATAAAAATCAGAATATTTTTTGAGCCAATTTTTAAGGAGGTCAGTAAAATTTACCACTTAGCTTAAACATTAGTGAACCAAGCTCCGGCAGTTAGGGGAACCTCTGTGAATTGAGGCCCCATTAAGCCAGCAATGTTACTTCAAGAGTCTAAGTAGAAGTTTTCTCCTAAAGGAATAGTTATTGGGGTGCTTGGGTAGTGGAGTAGTTTGAACATCCTACTCTTGGTTTCCACTCCGTCATGATTTCAGGGTCATGAGATCAAGCCCCCCATGTCGGGCTCCATACTTAGTGAGGAGCCAACTTGGGATTCTCTCTCTCCTTCTGCCCCTCCCCCTATGCTCACTAGGGCACCCATACACACTCTCTTTCAAATAAATAATTTTTTTTTAAAAAAAAGGAATAGCTGTTACTTTTTAACATAAAGATGAGATGCCATTGGAGCTAGACCAACTGTTTTTGGTTATTCCATTTCCATTTGACAAGAGATGTATATTGAGCCCTTTCCACCTTGTTAGTCAGAATCTAGTTTACCCATCCCAAAGTGAGACTATCAGATCAGAAAGTCATAAAGCCTCAATAGACTAGCATTCAATTTCTATAAGACCACAGTAGCAAGCAATAGGTGCTTTCTGGAAGAAGTTTACCAGATAGCTGTGTCATAGAAGTGACAAATATAAATACAACCCAAAGAATGCTTATGAATGAAGGCTGTCACCCATTTCCAAGAGGCAAAATAATGAAAGTATCATAATAATCAGTCACAGAAACATTTAGCTCATAGGAACAAACAGGTTGTGGGGCCCCAAAGGTATTAACATTCTCTATATGTAGTTCTTACTGATTGGAAGACTCCTTTCAGGCATTTATGATATAGAGGGGTAAGCATATAGCACATTAACTACTACTGTTCAGTCAGATAGGATCTACAGCAATAGAGCACTAAGTTGGCTGCATAGGACAAATTCTATGAGGTCACATTAGTTTCCTATCACCACTGTGGAACTTGCCAAGACCCCATAGGTTGAATTTGGATGTCCCTCCCAACATGAAACAGGATGAGATGGAGACTCAATTGCCATATACTACTCAAATCCTTATTTATGATTTCTAATGAGAATTTATCTATCTCCTAGAACTATTACTTAGAACACTGAAACTTCCTTATAGCAGCCACAACCCACTGCAAAAAAAACCCCAAATTTCTGAGAACTATTATCTCTGAATGGGTCTAAATCTGGCACGATCCACTGTCATAACACAGCCCATCTCTTGCGATTCTTCCTTGATAAGCATTACACACCTGACCCTCATCTCCCAGTGATTCAACTAGTTA
The DNA here is from genome assembly GCF_905146905.1 of Nyctereutes procyonoides. Lineage (NCBI taxonomy): Eukaryota > Metazoa > Chordata > Mammalia > Carnivora > Canidae > Nyctereutes > Nyctereutes procyonoides. Next base: position 4,689,504 of record NW_026575130.1, read on the forward strand.
TAAGGATTTGCCAGACTTCTGACAATAGATGCCACAAATTTCCCTCCTGTTGCATTCAATATAGGCTCATATCTTCTAACTTGTCTGGAAGGGGCTATATTAGGAATCTCCAGAAGAACAGAACCAAAAAGTATGAGGGACAGGGAGGTGGGGGTTATTTTAAGCAATTGGCTCCTGCAATTGTGAAGGATGGCAAGTCTGAAATCTGCAGCACAGATAGGTAGGCTAGAGACCTAGGGAAGAGATGACATTGCAGTCTTGAACCCAAAGGCTTGTGAAGGCTGAATTCCTTCCTCCCTTGGGGACCTCAATCTTTTCTCTTAAGGCCTTCAAATGACTGGATGAGGCCCACTCATATTATAGAGGGCGATTTGCTTTACTCGAAGTTTCCTAATTTAAGTGTTAATTGCATCTAAAAAATACCTTCACTACAACATCTGGACTGGTAGTTAGTCAAAAGCTAGACACCATGGTATAGCTAAATTAAGACATAATATTGACCATGATAGCAGCAGAACCTTCTGCCTACCCATGAAAAATCTTTAAACTATTTTTTACAATAGAGTAGAACTGAGACCATGATAATGCAGAAGTCTTCCTACCTAGAGGAGTAGGAAGTAGTTGTTACAACAAGCAAGATGAAATGAGGTGTGCAATCAACTTCCTCAATTCTTTCTCATTAACAGCCAGTAGAGTATTTATTGCCCATCTGATCATTCAACTTGGCCAAAACATTTGCTACTATTCTTATGGATTATTCGTATTTCATTAATTGGCACACATGATCCTCATTCTTGTTCTAGAAAGCCATGTGTCTATTAGCATCCCATCTTTACCACCAAAACTGCCAAAAACTCTGAAGGCCATGAGTGTTTTTCCAGTTGTAAGCTAACTTGCCAGTTTGAGACAAAGGAGTTTATTACTCATCCGACAGCGTCTTAGTCTTAGTTCAGGCTGCTATAACAAAAATACCATGAACTGGGAGGCTTATAAACAATAGAAATTTATCTCTTACAGTTCTGGAGGCTGAGAAGTTCAAGATCAAAGCAGATTCAGGTGGTGACTCACTTCCTGTTTCATAGACGGCTGTCTTCTCCTTGTGTCCTCAAATGGAAGGAGTGAGGGGGTTTTCTGAGGGGTCATTTATAAGACACTAACTTCATTCATGAGAATTTCACCCTCCTAAAGACCCCACCTCCCAACACCATCATACTGGGGATTAGATTTCAACATTTCATTTTTTTTTTTAACATTTCAATTTTTAGGGAACACAAACATGTAGTCTATAGCACACAAGTAGCTAGACTATCAGCATATTTTTGCAGCTTCGGTGAGCCCCATTTTTCACAGATGCAAAAGTAGGGCCAAGTCATACCTGATTATGCAGTGGTTTACATGATAAGAGATAAATCTTTAGTTCAAGGAACCTGAATCTTTTATGATAAGCTGTAAACACACCAGCCTGGGCATGCCAGGTGGCTCAGCGGTTTAGCTCCGCCTTCAGCCTGGAGCGTGATCCTGGAGTCCCTGGATCGAGTCCCATGTCAGGCTCCCTGCATGCAGCCTGCTTCTCCCGCTGCCTGTGTCTCTGCCTCTCTCTGCATCTCTCTGTGTTCCTCGTGGATAAATAAATAAAATATTTTAAAAATATAAAAATAAATAAACACACCAGCCTTCTACTCAAGAGGGAGACACCGTCTCTATTCTCCAAAGCTCACAGACATGCAGAAAATGCAAGAGACTCATAATTATTTTCTTAAATTTTTAAAAAGATTTTATGTATTTATTGAGACAGAGAGGCAGAGACACAGGCAGAGGGAGAAGCAGGCTCCACACAGGGAGCCAGACGTGGGACTTGATCCCGGATCTCCAGGATCACACCCCAGGCTGCAGGCAGCACCAAACCACTGCACCACCAGGGTTGCCCGAGAATTGTAACACAAATAACTACCCTGTACTTTATTCCCAAAGGTGGATGGTCTTTTTCATGACTTTTTCTTTTTAAAGTAGATGTATTCATATGTCTTCTTGGGAAAGAGCATCCATCATGGGCCAAAAGGATAAATTCTCTTTCAATGTGTCTACAGTGTATTAAGGATAGACACATAAAGTAGTGGGCAAATTAAAAACTGATTTTTTTTACTTAGATAATATGAATCAAGAACAAGTGAGTGGAACGCAAGCACAGGGAAGTGTAGGAATTAGCAAGCAAACAATTAGACATTATAACTTTGTGAGAGAGTGAAAATACGGACCCAAATGTGGCAGAAATTACAGAATTTAAGTCATGACACAGGGTGGGGAAAAATCTGACAAACATATAAGGAAAAATTAATATTTATTATTAGTCATTTTAAAAAAGATCAATTATTTCTCTTCTAGAAAATGAAGCTTGTTTTCTACAGCTAAATGACATTTGACCTCTGAATTTGGTCATAAGACTGTTTATAAAATACTTTAGCAGCTCAAACCTAGCTTGAGTTTCACATTACTGTTATTAAATCTAATACATCTGATGAAACAATAAAAATGAGATTCCAAAACATCCTTTCTTATGCCACTTTTCTTTTTTAAACCTCCACATACATATTCACACTTTAATATACATGTTCTTGATACAATTTACAATACTGAAAAAGTATTAATTAAAAGGAATTTATATTTGTAATGTATATTTTATTAACATTAAATAATTAAATAGTAACTAAATATGAATGACACATTGTAAGAAAATCTATAAATGTTTTGTCTTTGATATTTCCTTCCATCTTATAAAGCAGACAATAAATATTACTTTTCTGATATAACGAAACTGAGACCCAGAATTGCTAACCAGGTCCAATTTCCCCGACAGTATATCCAATGTTCCATTCACTATTATTATGATCCTGGAAAATCAGTTTATAATCTCACCAGTTTCTGGACATAAGTTAGCAAACATTAATATATACATCAAGTGATTACATCACTGATTATATATGAATACACAATTATTGCATAGTCCCATGACAGCTGCATCAAATGTACAAGGACTATTAAAAATCTGTTCCTCATTAGTTCTTTATAAACCATGAAAATACAAACACAAATATATTTTAATGAATAGATACCTCATAGCAATTTCCTCAGCCCATATATGAAACATTTTTTTGTAGTTAAACATCTACTTTTATATTACATAAACTAGTAAACATATATGCCATAAATTATGAAGTAGGATTTTTTCTCAAGAATTTCAAAATGAATGCTTTATATACATTTTTGAGATTTTATAAAATGAACTAGCATTAAAGCTAAGCCTTTGATTTGATTTTTTAATTCCCTGCTTAAAACATTTACTTCCAACTTTTATTTCCCCTACCTATGTTTTTCAAGACTGTTTTGTGTCAATTCTACTTGTATGGGTGAAAATCTAAAGAAATTATTACAAATGGTAAGTTAAGCTAAATTTACCTTTACTTTTTTTAAAATTCAGGACCCTATCACCTTAGAGATCATTATGTCTACTAAATTCATTACTGATATTGAAGTCACCTTAATTTCTTTAAAATATAGTTTTGGACACGTTACTGTCCAGCTTTTAGACTTGAAATGGTCCATATTCACACACACACACACACACACACACACACATTCATTCATTCATATATAGATGTATACACCCCAACCACCTAAGTCAGGTAATGAGTCTTCAATGGCCAGGAATCGCCTATTAATTCTTATTTAGAAAGGAAGCTACTTCCTGTCTCCTTGAACTGTCTCATTCTCCCATCTTCTTTGCACGTGTCCTTTTCTGCCTTTGGAATACTTCCTATTACCTTATCCTTTGAACCCAAGCTTTTGTTATCTCCAACAAAATTGGTCTTTTAAAGGTTGAAAATATCTCTGTGTTTCTAATTCCAATAGCCATTTCTCAATCCTCACCTTATATGACTCATCAGAGACACTGAACCAGTAAATCTCCTTCATCCTTGAAACACCATCTCCTCATCTCTCCTGAGACAGCTGGCTCTCCTGGCTGTCTTCCCATTATATTGGTCGCTTCCTGTATCTCCTTTGCTGATTTCTCTTTATCCAAGTGTTGGAGTGTCCTGGAGCTCAGTGCTGAACCTCTTCTCTATTTGTTCTCACTCTTTACTGATCTAATCTCATCTAGCCTAATGGATTTACATACTACATACATGCTGACAACTTTTACATTCACATCCTTAGTCAAGATTTAGTCACTAAATGATATAATTTTATATGTAACTGCCTACTTTATCCCTCTATTTGGCTATCTATCACCTTCTACTTGAATATCAAGTAGACTTCTCAAACTTAATATGTCCTAAATTGAAATTTTCATCTTCCCATTAAAAAATGTTCCTCCAAAGCTTTTCTCAAATTAGTAAATGAAAATTTCACCATTTCAATTTCATAATCCTTAAGTTATTTATGAATCTTCTCTTTCTCTCAAATTATTTTTTTAATTTTTTAATTTATTTTTCATGAGAGAGAGAGAGAGAGAGAGAGAGAGAGAGAGGCAGAGACACAGGCAGAGGGAGAAGCAGGCTCCATGCAGGGAGCCCGACGTGGGACTCGAGCCCAGGTCTCCAGGGTCACGCTCTCGGCCAAAGGCAGGCGCTAAACCACTGAGCCACCCAGGCTGCCCATTCTCTTTCTCTCTACATCAATTTCACTGGCAAATTTTATCCATTTCTCCCTCTTTTGTGTGTGAATGCTTAACCGACTGAGCCACCCAAGCACCTCTATTCCTCCCTCTGTTAACAAAATCTGTCTTGTATGGAGGACAGATATTAAATATAGAATTTGGTAATTGTTTTGATGTTGTGGAGTACCAAAGAAGATTTCAAAAGGGGACTGGAATCTGGGTGATGATTCATGGATATAGTTGCCTACAAACTGAAACTTACATGGGATTCTTAGGAAAGTTCTTAGCAGCTTCTTTACAGCTTTTCAACAGTAGCCTCACTGAGAAGTTTCTAATCAGACATATAAAACAGGCAATACATTCAGTTTCAAGGAGGCAATAAAATCAAGATCACAGGCTACTAGGCCTGGGTTAATGTTCCATCTTTGCTACCCAATATCCTTAAGCTTCTGTTTCCTCATCTGAGATGAGGGGATAATGACTGCACCTTCTCTACAAGGTTGTTTGAGGCTATCAGTAAAATAGTTCACATGGGACATGTTATAGAAAGCATTCAATATTTATACATTAGTTAATATGTGTAGAGAGATTTGAACATCTTATAAATGCCTGAGAAAATACCATCCCTGAGGAATGAACTCTCATAATACGACTTCTTGTCAAAAATTTGTGATAATCTCGTGATTAAATATTAGCATAAGGCTTTGTTTCATTGTTGATGTAACAGAATAAAACCCAAAAATAGTTGATCTTCCAACCTATCTAAAAGCATTACCCATCACTATGACTACACTCATAACCTCTACATTTAAAAGTGCCAATAGCACTATAGCATGTTCAACTTTATAGAAAGATGTGCAGTAATAACCGTTGATCTATTTTTTATATTGTGAAATTGCATTATGAATCAAAGAAGAGTACTATCATCATATTAAGAAATATTTACCAAAATAAAAACATCAACATCATGAGGGCTAAGAGTTGTACCATGCAGGAAGATAAGCATCTTCTGAGAGCAAAATATTGAAATTAGGCAGCAGAGTAACACAAGAATACAAGGAGCAGGTGACAATCTGAGCTCTGGCCAGATAGTACTTAAGTTAATGCAGGTGTTCTGATTAAGATATCTAAAATTCTCAGTTTTAGGTCAAGACTTCTTCCCTTTTGAGAGCACATTATATGACAGTTAATTTTCAGAGGGGAAAAAATTCTTAATAGTGAAGAGCATAGAAGATGATATTGGAGTCACCAATAGAAAAGACATATTAAACAATTTCTGAAATTCAAGAAACAGATACAAACATGGGAAGTGAGCCATAGTCCAGGGAAGTATGCTAAGAGCTCCTGCTACAGTTGTTGATTTGTCAAATTCTAGAATTTTTTACAGTATATTAAACTTGAAATTATAGTAGAAGAATAAAGATCAATTTCTTCTACATTATCTTCATACTTGCTATCTTTTTTTTAAATTTTTATTTATTTATGATAGTCACACACACACATACAGAGAGAGAGGCAGAGACACAGGCAGAGGGAGAAGCAGGCTCCATGCACTGGGAGCCCAATGTGGGACTCGATCCCGGGTCTCCAAGATCACGCCCTGGGCCAAAGGCAGGTGCCAAACTGCTGCGCCACCCAGGGATCCCCTTGCTATCTTTTCAATATAGGAAATTCCTCCTCTTCTTTCATGGTTTTGCCTTGATGTGAAACACTTTTATTTTGCAATCAGAGTTTAGTTCTTTGGCATAATAAAGAATTTTAGTTTAAAAGAATTTTCTTTAAAAATTTTAAGGGCATCTTACACTAATTGTTTATTTCTTTGTTTTTCTCATTACTTTCAGGATTTTCTCTTTAGGTTTAGAATTCTGAAACTTTACTCAGGTTATCTTCATGTGGAGGCCTATCTAACCCCATCTGGTACTAGGTGAGCCCTTTTAATCTAAAAATGTATTTCTCTTTCCAAGTCTGGGATATATTTTGCCTATATTTCTTTGAAAATTTTCTCTTTTTTGTTTTAGTTCTCTTTTTTTGAAAGCCCTTCCTCAGATGAACACAGGAATTTCTGGATCTATCCTTCACATTTCTAAATACTTCTCTAGACTTTCCACTTCTTCATTGTATGGACTACAAACTTCCCAGGTATGAGCTTCCTAATTGCTAACTCAGTCTTCCTTTGTGTCTATTCTCCTGTCATTTAATCTATCCAATGATGATGTATTTTTAATTGAAGCAATCACATTTTTCATTTTAGTAATTTTTTTTCAAAGCAAGTGTTTTAGTTTCTTGGTTTATTTTATAGATATGGTATGTCCTGTTATGCTTATCAAAGAATATTCTATTTATTTTAATACCTTCTTCTGTTTCTTCTATTAACTCTGTTCATTGACATTTGTTGACTTCAATGATTCTTGGTATTTTGTTCATTTTTGTAAAAAAAATTTAATATATGCCTACAGTAAATAATTTTATAGCTGGAATGTGTTTCTTAAACTCATAAAATAAACACTGGTGGTTTAGACTAGAAATAAATACATTTCTGATTACCAGAGCCTTCCACATGCAATGTCCAATGGACATGTTGTTTCTGAGGTGGAGGTGCTATATTGCACCTTGACAACCCAAAATTAGTTATTTAGAGCAATAATTATCAAACTTAAAAGTTCCAATACTTAGGCCATCACCAAACCATTAAATCAGAATTTTCTGGCATGGAAGCTGGACTTCAGTAATATTCAAATCCCCAAGTTGATTCCAGTGTGAGGCCAGATGTGCTTACCTGATTCCACACACAGTCTGGAACACTTCCTATCAGAATTCTGCCGTCAGAGTGCTATTATCACCTCTGTGCCAATGTAGTCGTCAGCTATCCTGAGTGGAATTCAATTAGTTACTTTTCCCCAGGTTCTATTAGTTACTTTTCCCCAAGTCTCTGACCTTGGAATTATTCCCAAAGTCCATCTGGCAAACTCCCACATCATACTGTCCTCTTAATTATCTCTGTGAGTTCTTACCCTTATTGAGTCTCAACATCACTTCATTCCTGTCAACATTTTATCTTGCAGAAATTCTGCACTATTCCACTCTGTTAGCGACATTATCCTTGAGTTGCAAATAATACTATGAATTTATGTCATCTTTCTTCATTTTAACATGAGAGGTAGAAATCTATTCTCTATAGAACCTCCAAGAAGAGATATTCAGGTTTATGTATTTGTTCATTCTTTCATTTATTAAATATGATTTGGGTCCCTGCTCTATGTGCTAAGCTTAAAGCAGAGAACAAGACAAATACAGATACTGCCTCACATAGCCTGCATTCTAATGTGTTTTTCATAGTAGCCAACCACCCCTAATCGGAAGCAATCCAAATATTTAATAATATATTGGTGGTCGGATAAGTTAAGATAATACACATATAATGAAGTATTACTCAGTTTTTAAATACACTTAAAATTATGACATGAAAACATCTTCACAACATAATGTTAACTGGAAAAAAGAAGGATACATAATGGTGCATATAATATAAAAAAAATTAAAGGTTTTTGCCTCTGAATTGGGACACCCTGGATAATTAATATATTTGTCTTTATATTTTTCAGCACTTTCTAATACCAACAGATTTATTTTCTATATATAATATACTGTTTAAAATAGTGAGAGATATGCTTTTTTATTATATTCTATTTTGCAAGTTAAAATACAAATAGCAGCAGAGTCTAACTATCTCACTTTATCAGGAGGCACAGATCTAGAAAATAAAGCTTGCAACTCAGAAATCAAGAAGACTTTTTGAGCTTCCTTACGTATTTTTACAAGGTAAGCTTCCTGAAGATAAGTGATTAACGTCATTTGTGCTTTGTTTTGTTTTGTGGTTTATTTTGGTATAAAGCCTTGCTAACTCTTGTGATTCATTAAAAATTACTTTAGCAAAGACAGATGATATGTTTTAAGTCAGAGAATTGTTGCCTCACATAGTATCGGTATTCATGTTGGGTCTCTTGTCTCAATATAGGGGTTTGCTTGAAACCTTTTAACCTAAAAGCCTTGGGTGGTGACATGCCTTGATGTCAGTTTTATTCTGAGTGGGACAATACTTCATGGAATTTGGCAGAGCCCCTCTCCCAACACATTATCAATAAAGCAGAAAAAAATATATCAAAAAAAAGATAAAGGGATGTTTGGTATATCGTTATTATATATTAAAGGCTTCGGACAAAGTTGACATGAAAATGATTTCTTAAAAGCTCAAAACTGGTGAAAGACCCTAGGAAGGAAGGCTCCTTCAAATTTTGGTTAACAAACTTCTCCTCATTTTGTCAGCCAGCTAATGCTACTCCACACAACTTTTAAAAATCTAGACAACCCTTGAGAGGTAAACATTAGCTTCTGGAAAAAGAAAAATGTCTGTCACTTGTTACCCATTTCCCTCCAGAGCCTATTTCTTCAAGTCTGATATGGAGTCATGGCTACCCCAGACATAAGAGCAATCTGATCTATAAAAAGCTTGGGCAGGGCTGCAAAGATGCAGTTGCTTTGACTCTGAAAAAGTTACTTTATATTCCATGATGTGCCACAAAAGATACAGATATTGCATGAGCACTTCAGTGGTACCTCATGAATATAATCTCATTAATTTAACAGAGCATAGGTAATATCTGACTAAATGAAAGACCAAATGCTACACAATTTAATTATATAAAAATATCTATGTCAATTTTATTCTGTTAAAAATTACCTATAAAAATTATCTTAATCAAAAATTTTCTTTTTTTGTGGTAATGTTTTGTTTCTTGTATGGTGTTACCACTCAGCCAATTTTGGTCAAAGGTACTTTTTCTCACAATGTACTACCAATATTATACATATGTTCAAATATTTTCCTTACAAATAATATATAATAGATTTTTGGAGGGGCATTGAGTTTACCATTCATTTTAATCTCTCTTTCAAGAGATTCCTCTTGAAACTTAGTTTCAAACCATAAAATATATCCTATGCACAATAGTTCTTAAATATTAAAGTTTCTATCACTATAGAGTAAATCATTCTACTGACATTGTGATACAATAGATATTTTAATACTTAATAATTATTTAATTTAATAATTTTAATACTTAATTATTTAATTTAATTTTAATTAAATAATTTAATTTAATAATTTTAATACTTAATAATTATTTAATTTAATAATTATTTTCTCCAAATGCAGTTTCCATAGAAACACTACACTTTACTTATTAGACAAAGGATCAGAACTCACTCTACCTACACTATGAAGTCCTTTATAGCTCTGATTTCACTAAATTTACACATATGTTAAAATCCATTTCAAATATTTAATATATTTTGTCTTGAGAGCATAAAATAATCTCCAAATTTTCTTGATAATGTAGAATATTTACAATATATTTAGTATATGGACATATTTGTTTATACACATTTATGCAAATATACTTAGAGGAGGCAGGTTAAGGACAGAGAGTAATGATATATTTTCCAAATCTATTAGTTGCTCTCTCAAAGGATGACACATTTAGGGGTGTCCGGGTGGCTCAGTCTGTTGAGAGTCCAACTCCTGATTTTAGTTCAGATCATGATTTCAGGTCACGAGATTGAGCCATGTGTCAGATTCCACACTGAGTATGGAGCCTGTTTGGGATTCTTTCTCTCTCGGTCTCCTGCCTGCTGGCGCTCTGTCACTCTCTAAGGAAATAAATATAATCTTAAAAAAATAAGATAAAAAGATGACACATTTAGAAATACATCAATGAAAAATGATAGTAGTTTTGTCCTACATATTTTTAGAGTTGATTTTTTAAGTATTTAAGATTATAAAATGATATGCAGTCTAACATTATAGTATTTCAGTGTACAAATGCTCATTTAATGGCATCATATTCATCCATGTTAAATTGGTGAAAGTAGAAATGACTGACAAATATTTGTTCCCTGAGGGGTGGAATAGGGGAAGACATACGGAAGTAGCGTGCACTGTGGCTTTCTTTGAAAGTGGTACTGTTAGTTTTCCTCTTTTTAGTACTCTAATACATCAAGTGGTTTCTTGGTCATTTAGAAAGTGTTAAGTCAAACTACCTGTCAAAATCTAGAATATACAGTGTTTATAAATATTCAGAATTATCTTCATTCACTCATTAATATCTAGTCTGAGAAGAGATTGGATTATCAGTTTTTCACAGATGGAACCACCCTTCCTTTTTGGCATACTGAACCTGAATGAATAAGCATATTGCATTGGAAACGGCACAATAAAATAAACAGAAATGGTGATGTAATTTACCTCCTGTCCTCAACATCAGTACTTATTAGGAAGTGGTTCAGTAGCCGAAAAAAATCTTTTTTTTAGTTTTAATTTGGTCTTGGTATGAGGTTGAGTAAGGCAAGTGAGTGCATTGGATCAAAAGAATAGAAAGCAAGTTTTTAAGTGTGATGTGTAGCTCACCAGTTCCCCTAAGGTTAGGCAAATGGCAAAGTATATAAACTTATACGAGAATAAGTTCATACTAGGCATTAGAATAAATGTCTCGATTATGACGGTTGTTAAATAGCAAATTGAGGAACAGAGGAAATCATGGAAATGTTACTAACCTAACAAGAGCAGCCAAAGGCACAAACATGAATTAAGTGAAGTCTGTCTATGTACCATGCATGCTCTTCCTATCCTTGACCCTCACTTTCCTATCCCTGACCCACTTGTGTTTCTCTAGGTCTCCCCCCATCAGATGCGACTGAGCAATGTACAGCTAAACTGCACTGATAGAATCCATGTCCTTTGATTCATGTCTTGTCCTATTCCAACAAAATGTAGCATTTTGTGAGGAATTCCCTAAGGTGACTCTCCAATTAGAGGAGGCTAATCGGAATACCTACACCAGAAAAATATGTTCATGATTGTTAATCGTTTCACGTATATTTTGAACTGTAACTATTAGGGTGAAAAAGATAAATCTCTTTCCTTTGCAAGTGTTGAAATTTCACTTTAGATAGTTTGAGTATCATAAAAGTCCTGTGTTGTCTGATTTAAAGTATTCCTGTACTGCAAAAGACTCAGCTCTGAGATATTGTTTATATGCTGATTTGGATTTCTAAAACCGTAAACTGCATTGATAGTGAGATCTTTTCTACCAATTGACTAAAGAGCAGCCTAAATTAAGCATTCTTTATGTATGTCGAGGGACTATTACAGAATTTTAGATTTGATAAAACACACATGTGTTAAAGCAGGAGGAACTAAGCATAAATATTTGGTCACATTTTAAGTTATTTTGATTTATTGAGTGACATTATTTTTTAAAATGTAATGTTTTTTATTTGTGGAGTTAGAAAATGGCCAAAAGTGATCCATTTTTTATACTATCAGATAATTTGAAGACATAAAATGGGCCAAAGAGATTATTACCTAATAAGCACTTTCATAAAAATAAAAATTAAAAAATAAAAAACCCAGAAAAGTAATATTTAAAGAAGCAGGAGGATTTCTGTAACAGAAACATAAAGCTTTAACTTATCTTCAAAGGAAGTCGGTGGATAATTGTTTCTTGTACACTCAGGTAAAAGCGGATCAACGCATGCATCTCAGTGTTTCAGGCAAGCCTCATTTAGTGAAACCTTGTTCCCTGGCCTGGAATAAAAGTCCCATTGAGGATTCCAAACCTGAGCCAGTATTAGCTTCCATATGTTTTTAAATTTTTAAGAACATGTACCACCACCTAACATATACATAAGGAATTTATACATAAACAAAAGGCAATAATCAAAGTCCAAAACTCTTTTAGTTAGCAGTTTTAAAAAAATACATAGGAGAGAAATAAAAATTGATCTCTGATCTTGATCTTAGCCTCTTTTTCACCCCCCCTCTGTTTTTGCATGTATACTCCCCTTCAGTATTAGTCACTCACTTCATCAGCTCTTCTCTACCCGTAATTCCACCACAGAGCTTCTGGCCCCTCTGACAAACCAACACAGTGCCCCAGTCTGAGTGTCAGTCTGTGGGAGATAGCTGTTTGGTATTTGGCTTTACACTCCAGGTAGCCTGTCACTGAGACCTAGTGATTCCTTACTGTTTCCGTTTTTTTTTTTCTGGGCTTAGAAATCTGGCTTTTCAACTATTCCCCTGAAGTCCATTATTTCTGATAAGAGATTTTTCACCAGAGCCAAGGTTTTAATCTCATGGCGGTCTCAAAGGCTGAATAGAGTGGTTCTGCTTACCATGTGTGATCAAGGATACTAAGTCTGAGGAGGAAGAGAGAGAAACCTACTACTTTCCAGGGTTGGCCCTAGCCTCTTTACATGGCTTTCACTCAAAGCAACAAAGTGAGTTATGATTATTATTCCCACTTTCCAGCTTAAGAACTTAGGACTCAAAAAAATAAAGTTTTTATAATTTAAACTATGAAAATGTCAGTTTGAAGCAGAGGTCTACTTTTGGCTCTGCCACTAAATAACTTTGGTCAACTAACTTAATTTCTTTAGCCCTCAAAAGCTACATCTGTAAATTATTGTCATAATATTGGGCTGATACCTTGGAGACCTCATAGGTCTTAAAATTTCTTAAACTATGATAGAAAAGATTAATTCTCTGCCCAAGGTTGTTAAAGCTTGGTAAATGAGTAATGGAATTTCAGTATACTAGTCTCTCTACTTATTTATACAATTAAAATTTGCCATAACAAACAGTTTTTTTAAGTACTCTTTTGTTATCTAAAGAATAAAATACCAATTGATCTTCACTAAAACATACACCTTATTGGCAATATGGAAATTATCTTCATCATCTATTTACTTTTCACATGGAATAGATATGCAAAAACTGCTCCTAATGGTAAGTGAATTTTTCCATTTGTTCCACATTTTGTAAAAGCAAACTCTTATGTAAAAAAATCAAACAAGAATATTCTTCACTTAAAAAAACAAATCCAAATTTTATTTAATAATTGCGATTTTCCTTGAGGGGATAAGCAAGCATTTAATTCCCGTGGGAGCCCATTTTAGTGTAACTCACTCCTGTGTTTTATTTACAATCCTGCCAGACCTTGCCCAAATTCGTTTCTTTAGGGGGTGCACTTACTAGACAAGAGTTCCATGTTCTGACAGACACTTTGAACTTGGAGTATGGTCGAGAAGAGAGTCTGAATCACTGAAATCTAGAAAATCCACTTTAGAAACCACATCATTTCTGCTAGGGTAGGCAATGTTAACCAGAAATGTTTCAGCAAGTTTACTGAAGGACAAACAATTTCCCACATTCCTAAGGTTCCATAAACAGTGTGATGTTCTTTTTTGAAAGATCAGCATTATGAACAGTTACAATTATCCCACTTAAGTATTATTCATTCAAATAAGAAAAGCTGGAAAGCTTAAAATATAAAAAACCAGCAAAACTCAACCAGATGTTTTACCATGGCTGATTTCATTCTTTTTTGTAGTCCAAAATCCTCAAAACAATGAAGGAGGAAATAAATGTTCTAAGTTTTAAAATGTTTCCTTTACATTTCCATTTAGTTGTTAAACTTCTAAATTCTATCTTATATACATTTGGGAAAGAATGAGGAGTCTTGCCAGTTTTAGGACTATAGTTCTTTTGGAATGTCAATTCCCCTGGACTGTTCAGAATTCAATGTGAGGCAAACAACATTTGATTGGTGAGGGGCTTTCTTTGAAATGGAAAGGTTAAAGAGGTAGTATTTTATTGTGTCTTAAAATATTTGGAATCTCAAGTTAACTTACCATTTAAAACTTGTTTCTGATTCCAAAATAATTACACGTTAGATTTCAGATATATGATTTTGGTATTTCAAACTCTATTGGCTCACAACCCCACCCAGAAACACAAGACTGAACAAAAACAACATCTCCATTCCATAGCCATTTGGTTGGCACCAGTTCCTTCTCAACATGTAAATGTAAAATACACAACTTCGGACATGAAAAAAAATTAGTCAGAAGTACTCTATTGTAGAAACAAGTCAATGGATTTAAAAAGAACTGTTGCTGCTGTGGGGAGGGTACATATTTGATTACATGACACAGAAAATAATAACAAGCAAATATAATTCTTTTGCAAAATGGCTGGGATTGAGATAAGGTACTTCTAAATTATTTTCATCCCACCAAAGGAAAGAACAGAAATACTCCCTGGTCAGTGCTTGAGAAAAAAAGACAGACATGAGCCATTTTTTTAATGAAGAAGAGTTTCAGTGGAATGATGTTTACTCATCCAGTAGAATCTTGCAAATCAGAGTATTTTAATTTTATTTATTTTTTGGCTTCTTTGAACCTAAATGCTATAAAAGTAGCTATGCTTTATGAAGGGCTTCAAGTGACACTTTAAAGAAAGAATTGAAAGAATGGAAGGGATGATTCAGACTATAAGAATTCAAAACTGGAGACAGAAGTTCAACTGAGCTTCCAGTGATATATAAGAATAGAGTTAGTAAAATATAGAATAAGATCCATGTTTGAAAGAAATTTGTGAGATCCTATAAACTTGATGATTTTATAGCTTTTGTTCATTTTCCTCTTACAACCAGCATCAATGTACTTAAGTTGTAAAAGACCTATATTTTGACTATTTTCATTAATCAATTTTCCTACTCATCATACTCTCTCCATCCTTCTTTTTGGTGCTTGTTCTCCAAGAGGCTGTTTTCTGTGGCATACCCCCATAGCTGCCACCCACTCTGGATTTTTTTTTAAGATTATCTATTCATTCATTCATGAGAGAGAGAGATAGAGATAGAGGTAGAGAGAGAAGCAGAGGGAGAAGCAAGCTCTGTGCAGGGAGCCCGATGTGGGACTCCATCCCAGGACTCCAGGATCAGGCCCTGGGCCCAAGGCAGGTGCTTAACTGCTGAGCCACCCAGGGATCCCCCCACTCTGGCTTCTTGTTGGTTTGATCAGTGGGAAGCACCAGCACTTTGGGAGGATAGGGGAGGATGAGTTCAGGGCAGTACATATCCTCCCAGGTCCATCCCTGTTGGATGCTGGAAATTGGCTCCAACTTCACTGAAGGTCCCAACTTCTGTCAGATGGCCCTTTCCATATAGCTATTTTCTCTGCTTTCAGTAAAGCTTCGCCTCCTCTCTTTCTCTTCCCACCCTCCTCAAAGTACAGCAATTCAAAAGTGATGCCACATTCCTGGGTCAAATGAAAAAATTAGCACCATAACAAAATATTTTTAACAGGAAAAGTTATTTATACCACATGTCCATTTCAATAATCTGTTTAGCTGGTATAGACGTTTGATAGGTCTTAGAGACTGAGCATTACCACAAACTTAATCTGCCATTGAGGATTAGGAAAAATCACTGGAGTCCCCAATTGCTAGTTTATAGCTGTTGACTCAACCTATTTTTTAATCTAACAAAGATAATGGAACAACATATACCAGGTTTGAGTTGTCAGTTCTAAGTGGGTTCTACATCAAGAAAAGGCTTCATGGCAGGTCCAACCAACTTTCTCTCTGTGTTTGTTTGTTTGTTTGTTTGTTTTGAGAATTAAATGTAATAATCTATATAAGTCACCTAGTACAATACCTACCACATAGTAACCCCTCATTAAATGATTGTTTGAAAATAATTCCCTTACAGAAATACATTAGAGGATGGAGGGAGTTTTGGGCAGGGAAAGAAGTCAGGGTGGTTCACAAACATAGATTTTTCATAACTTACCCAGTGCCCTTAGTTTGCTGTATTCTAAGTAGACTCATCTACATATTGCATTTTTAAGAGTGCTTTTGAATGCCAGATATTTAGCTTTGAATTAAAAAACATGAGTTAGCACAGCCAAGAAACTAATTGCCTGCCACCATGCATACAAAAATCAAGCTCTTCTAGTACAAATATTTTCATTTAATGTATAAGCTTCCAACCAAGTCTCCTCCTACAGTCCTCAACCCAGATGGTTTATTGTACTTCTCTTGTTTTTATATGTTATCTAATGGAGTAATGCTTAAATGAAGTACAGGATACATTTTTACCAAATTATCACCACTTATTTTATAAGTTATTGTACATTTTCCTCTTTATTTCTACAATTCTTAGACAGTAAAAGGTACCTGATTATGAGGGGGAGAAAAACTACGTATTTAAGAATTACAAATCACACAACTTCTAATAATAATACAGGTACCACTCTTTCTTTATTTCTTAGTGGAATCAACTGTCATATAAATAGAGAATTACATCAAGATTAATGTCATCTCAGAACATGAAGACTCCTAACTCTGGGAAACAAACTAGGGGTGGTGGAAGGGGAGGAGGGTGGGGGGTGGGGGTGAATGGGTGACGGGCACTGAGGGGGGCACTTGACGGGATGAGCACTGGGTGTTATTCTGTATGTTGGCAAATTGAACACCAATAAAAAATAAATTTATTATTTAAAAAAAGATTAATGTCATCTGCTCCTGTCATCCCCTATGCAATTCTTTATAGCTTCACACCAAAGATACTGTGAAGAAACATTACTTTGGTGTTTATGATATTGTGCTTGGGTATACTGTCATTGAGTATACTCATGACCTTGGCAAGTCATTTCACTTCATTTCACATCTGTAGTGTGAGGTTGGAGGAAACATCCACAATGACTCTTAGCTTTCTAGATAGAACCTTGCATCATGTACAGACCCACCTGCTGTATATACCATAACAGGTGTGTACTATGCCTATACTTAGGCCACAGAACATTGACTTATGTTGATCAAGGTAGATGTAAGACAATTTCAAACATGAAAAGAAACTGATAAATAACACTGCTCTTCAAATGCACTGAATTACTTATTAAGAATATTTTCCCCAGTTTTACAACAGGCATGATATAGCTAAGTAAAAGGCAAATAAATATCTTAGTCCATTTAGGCTGCTATAACAAAAGTATTGGGTAGCTTATAAACAAAAGTAGTTTATTTCCCACAGTTCTGGTGGCTGAAAGTTCAAGATCAGGTAGCCAGTATGCTTGAGTTCTGGTGAGAGCCCTCTTCTGGATTATAGACTACCAGCTTTTTGCTGTGTTCTCACGTGGTGGAGAACAGAGAGAAGAAGCAAACTCTGTCATGACTCTATAAAGGCACTAATCCATTCATGATTGTTCCACCTTCATGACCTCATTTAATCTTAATTATTTCTCAAAGGACCCACCTCCTCATACCATCACATAAGAGAAAAAAGGATGGGGTTTCAACTTATGAGTTTGGGGGAACATAAATAGTCTATAACAGTAAATACCATTTCCCAAGAGGCTGTCTTGAAATACTTTATATTACCCATTTGTATATAATTTGGAACTCATTTTCTACCTTTGACCAGAGTGCAAATATATATCAACCTAAAAAAGTAATGGCAATAAAGCAAGAAACCTCTGTAATGAAGTTCAGTAAAACAAAAGATATTCTCAAAAAAAATTCTAACAATGGTTGTTTAATTCCACTGCTATTAATATTCCTACATAGGGCAGATAAATATCTTTATATATAACTGGAAGTGTTAGAAATCCCAGAAAACTCAACTAGTAGTATAAAAGTATCTCTGTTCCATGTACAAAATGCTTTGTCCCTGGTGAGACTGTGTTAACAAACCTATCAATAGCACAGAAGTGGCAAAGAGACACCTGCATTGGCATACATCTCCCCCACCCCCCGGCATACATCTTAAAGGGGGGAAAAAGAGTTTTTCACCTCAATTACTACTTATCTATATATCCAAGAAAATATAAGTTCACCTAAGAATAAAACTTTCCTTGTACTATGTCCATCAAAACCCTTCTTAAGTTTCTTGGCATACACAAAAATAAACTAGAAATGGATTAAAGACTTAAATGTGAGACTTAAGAATCATAAAACTCCTAAAAATATGGCAATTATCATTTTGATATTAGCCTTAACAACATTTTTCTAGACATGACTCCTCAGGCAAAAAAAACCCACCCAAATAAAAAATAAACTGTTGTGCCTGCATCAAAATAAAAAGGTTTTGCGCAGAAGAGGAGGTCATAAAAAAAGTGAAAAGTCAATGTACTCAACGGGAGAAGATATTTGCAAATGGCATATCCAATAAGAGAGTAATCTCCAAAATATGTAAAGAACTTATACAACTCAACACCAAAAAAATCAAATAGGCAGAAGACTGAAATAGGCAGAAGACTGAAAAGATGTTTTTCCAAAGACAACAGGAAGATGGCCAACAGATATATTAAAAGATGCTCAACAGCACTAATCATCAAGGAAAAGAAAATCAAAACCACAATAAGAGATTACCTTCCACCTGTCAGATGATAGCTAATATCAAAAAGACAAAAAATAATAAGTGTTGGTGAGGATGTGGAGAAAAAGGAATACTCATGCACTGTTGGTGGGAATGTAAATTGGTGCAGCCACTGTGAAAACAGTATAGAGGTTCCTCAAAAAATTAAAAATTGAATTACCAAATGATCCAGTTATTCCACTACTGGGTACTTACCCAAAGAAAACTAAACCTCTAATTCAAAGAGGTGTTTGCATCTCTATGTTCAGTGCTGCATTATTTACAATAGCTGAAGTAGGGAAGTGAACTAGGTATCCACTGAGAGATGAATGGATAAAGGAAAAAGAAAATATGGGGTATGTGTGTGTGTGTGTGTGTGTGGTGTATATCTATACACAATGGAATGTTACGTAGCTATAAAAAGGAATGAGATCTTGCCATTTGAAACAACATGGATGGACCCAGAGGGTATTATGCTAAGTGAAATAAGTCAGACAGAGAAAGAAAAATACCATGTAGTTACACTTACATGTGGAATTAAAAAAAAAAACAAATTTAAAAAGTAGAAACATACCCATAAATACAGAGAACAAAGTAATGGTTAACTGCCAGCAGGGAATTGGATGGGGGATGGGCAAAATGGGTGAAGGGGAATCAGAGGCACAGGCTTCCAGTTATGAAATGAATAATTCACAGAAATAAAAAGCACAACATAGGGAACATAGTCAGTGGTATTATAATAGCATTGCATGATGACAGATGGTAGCTACACACATGGTGAGCATAGCATAACATACATAGTTGTCAAATCACTATGTTGTACACCTGAAACTAATGTAATATTGTGTGTCAACTATGCTTCAATTAAAAAAAAAAGAATACATTCCCACAAGCAAGAAAGGCCTACAACAGCACACTGGAATTCTTAATTTTTGAGATATTTGAAACCAGAAGTGAACTGAGCCATACCTCAGACTCCAACACAGTCCTCTCCTAAATCAATTCTCAGCTGAATGGAGGTGGTCAGCCTTTCATCCTGTGTGCCTATAGAAAAAAGTTTGAAGCATTCTATCTCTGTACGTCTAGACACAGTGTCTGTCATATTAGTAAAACAATCTTGATAAAAACATAATAAAATCTTTACTAGAGGAAGTTGACCAAATGTGTTATTACAAAATGTTCTAGGATGACAAATAATGTTAATGAGTGATAGAGAATACATGATGCATTCAAGGTCAAAGTGAAAAAATAATTTGCTTGTGTGGGGACTTGCATTTATTTTTAAGAGGAGAGGAAGATTAAACAGTAGCCTTTCCACAATGGGATTAGGTTGATTCCTTCTTCCTGTTCTCTTCTTTTTCCACACAAACAAAATCTGAATCTTCAAGGAGACACTTCAAGATTCTCAACTCTAAGTAAAAAGATAGCTTTCAAAAATTCTTGCAAAAAATAAAAATTTAAAAAGTCCCTGTGAATGCAGGAAATACTCTGCGGAGCAGAATTTTCCAGGAATTACCAGGAAAGAATGAAATCAAGGTTTAATAGTGCAGCATAAATGAAGAATTTGGGGCAGCCTGGTGGCTCAGCGGTTTAGTGTCGCCTTCGGCCCAGGACCTGATCCTGGAGACCCCAGATGGAGTCTCCCACGTCAGGCTTCCTGCATGAAGCCTGCTTTTCTCTCTGCCTCTCTCTCTCTCTCTCTCTGTCTCTCATGAATAAATAAATAAAATATTTTAAAAAATAAAATAAAATGTTTAAAAAATAAATGAAGAATTTCTCATAAATGCAAAAAGGAGTTAAAGTATTTTTCATTAATTTGAAAATAGTAGATAAATGGATTGTATTTTAAAAATATGGCCATGTAAAAGTTAAGGATATTTTTTTTCAGCTTCTCCCTTGAGTGATTTATATGCATGTATACTTTAAAGTGATACATATATTATATATATATAGGGGGGAGGGTATTTTGTATATATACCTCTGTTGCAAAATAATTACATTATATCAGGACTATTTTTTTTTTATATCAGGACTATTTTATATCCTCACTTGACTCTCATGGCAAGTGAAAGGTAGTCATTATATTTGAATGAATGAATGATTCATAAACAACATAAAAAACTATGTGAATTTTATCCTCAATATATTCAGCATTACCTTTCTTGTATACATAGTTCCAAACTTGCCTACAATTATATTTTCAAAAAGGGGATTTTTAGCCATAAAGAAATAGTTGTATTTATGTTTAAAAAACAACCACATGATTTTTAAAAATATGTAAAGATGCCACTTGCAGAGCATAAAAATTACAAATACTCAAAATAAATGTACAAAATATGTGCAATATCCCCACACAGAAAACTGTTAATCTTCATGGACAGAAATTTTAAAAGATAGCAAATGGTGGGTATTTGTCATTTCTAATGGCTGAGTAATATATACAAAATGAAAAGAAATGCTATGATAATATTGAAAGTGTCAATTTTATAAAGACGTTGATCTAAGTCGATTTATAAATATATATAACTTTTAAATTTGTAAATGATTTTTTCATGTGCATCATCTAATTTAATTCCCTTGACAATCTTGTGAATTTAGTCTTGTTAATCCTTATGGTAGAAATGAAGACTCACACAGGACAAGACTCTTCAGGTTCTATCTAGTCTTATTATTAATTCAGGTCCTGGACTCTGAAGGAGGGGCCCAATCCACTGTATCATAAACTTTTCCTGGCACTGAAGCCCCACCAGTCTATAAGGTACAGGGTTCCCAGGAAAAATATTCTGTTAAAAAACCATTATTGATGAGATTGGCATATTTTCTCCTGGAATGTAAACTCCACGAAGGCAAGGATTTTACTTTGTTTTGGTCATTGCTATATCTTCATCATGTAGAATAATGCCTGTGTCATAGGTAGCAGTCAAAAGTTACTTACTGTTTGGATAAAAATGAAGAATGAAACTTTACTCTGAAGTAGACAAAGGTAAAGAGAGACTTAAATATCACTTGTTTTTATATTTAATCTAAACATTCAAATTCAGTGCAAGAATTAGAGATATGTGCATAGCAGGTAACATGACAAGGGGTAGCCTGCACAAATAAAATAATTACAGGCATTTCTTTGAACTTTAATGGTAAATTTACTTTGCTAAATTTTTTCCTCCTATTTCCAACCTAGGATCTCAATCACACTCAATAAAGCAATGAAAATACATTCTTCTTGTTCTTTACCCAAAAGGAGTCAAAAACATATCTCCACACAAAAACTTGCACATGGATACTTAAAATAGATTTATTTATAATTACGAAAACTTGGAAGCAGCCAAGATTATCCTTCAGTAGATAAACTGTGGTGTATCCAGATGACAAAATATTATTCAGTGCTAAAAATAAATGAGCTATTAAGCCATGAAAAGGCATGGAGGAATTTTAAATACATATTACTAAATGAAAAAAGCCAATCTGAGAAGGTGACATATTATATGATTTCAACTATATGACATTCTGGAATAAGAAAACTATGGAGATAATAAAAGAATCAGTGATTCCCAAGGTGGCGAAGGGAAGGAATAGATTAGTAGGTAGAGCATAAAGAATTCTTAAGACAGTGAAAATACTCTTTGTAATATTGTGATGATGAGTGTATGTCAGTATACATTTGTCCAAACTGACTGAATGTACAACACCAAGAGTGAACCTTAAGATAAACTATGGACTTTGGATGATTATAATGAATCACTTTAAGTTCATTCTTGGTAAAATAAATTATATATATATATATATAATTCTGGTGAGTGATGTAGATAACTGGAGGGGCTATGCATGTGTGGGGTGGGACAATATGAGAAACCTATTTTCCTCTCAATTTTGTTGTAAACTTAAACTGCTCTAAAAAGAAAAGTATAGGGCAGCCCGAGTGTCTCAGCTGTTTAGCACCATCTTCAGCTCAGGGCCTGATCCTGGAGAACCAGGATCGAGTCCCACATCGGGCTCCCTACATGAAGCCTGCTTCTCCCTCTGCCGCTCATTCTCTCTCTCTCTCTCATTAATAAATAAATAAAATTTTTAAAAAACAGTATAAAAAGAAAAGAATAGTTAAAACACTCTTGAAGGAAAATAAGGTGGAATTTTTTCTACTGAAATCAAAACACTATAAAGCTGGAATAACTTACACAATGTTGTATTGGCACAAAGGATAGAAAAATAGGACAATTGAACAGAACAGAGAGAGTATAAATATACACATTTGATTTATGTCACAGTGACCCTATAGCACAGTGGAGAAAGGATGGACTTTTCCATAAATGGTACTTGTTTAATTGGGTACTCTGTGGAAAAAAATTGAATTTTAACCCTTACCTCACACCACACACACAAAAAAAACAATTTCAAATAGAATGTAGATATTAATATGAAAAGGAAATCAGCATAGTTTGATAAGAATATAAAATCATACAGTCACAATCTTGAGCTGAGTAGAACTTTCTTACACAGGAAGCAAAAAGTTTTAACAATGAGGGATAAAGTGATAAATCAGTTCACTTTAATATGTAGGAATTGTGTTCATCAAAAAATGGCATCAAGAAAGTTTAAAAAGAAGTCAAAAAAAGGAGCAAATGTATTTACAACACATATAACTGAGAAGCGGCTTATATGCAGGACAAATGAAACATACACATGAAATCAATAAGGAATAAAACACACAACTGAAAAAAAGGTCAAGAGACAGCGTCAAATGACAACCTATGAAAATTTGTGGAACATACTAATCATCAGGAAAATTAAATTAAAATATAATAAGACACTATTGCACACCCACTAGAATGGGTAAAATCAAAAAGACTTTTAGTACCAAGATATGGCAAGGGCACGGAGCAACTAATTCTCATATTCTGTTGGCTAATGTTAAATTGATAACCAAGAATTTATAAATCTATTCAGTAGTATCTTCTAAAACTGCACACAAACATTCCTTATAAGATAGCAGTTCCATTACTAAGATATTCCCAGTAGAAATGCTTGCACATGTATCTCAAGAGGCATGTAGGAGAACTTTCAGCATTATTTACGAGAGCTAAAAACTGGAAACAAATCCAATTTCCATCAACGGTGAAAGAAAGAGATAAATTGTGATACTTCTGTCCAGCGTAACAAAACCAACAATGACAAAGAATAAAATATTGCTACTCATAACAACATAGGTGAATCTTAGAGGCATAGCATTGTGAGAAACAAGTCAGGCACAAAAAATACGTATTTTATGATTCCATTTATATAAATTTTAAATCAAACCAAACTATAGTGAAGAAGGGAAAGGACAGAAATAGGAAGTGCTGAGGGGTTAGGTACTCTGAAGTGCTGGTAGTTTTCCTTCTATTTTTCTTATTGCTTGTAATTTTCTTTTTCTTAATCTGGAAAGCGGATAATCATTGATCTCTACATTCATATTTTGTGCACTTCTTGATAAGTGGATTATATCTTACACAAAAGACTCAAAACCATGGTAGATAATATTTTTTGTAGAGATGTTTGACAACCATAGAAACCATAGGGACAGCTACGAATCAAGTTCAAACATATGAAACATTTTGATAAAATTCGGAGGGGAAATACCTTCCTGGCTTATCAAGAGGAAAACTGTCTGACTAATCTAAGCTACTTAAATTTCCAAAAACCACTGAAAATTTCCACATCAAAGACTGGAAAACAAATTCTACCAAG
This sequence comes from Nyctereutes procyonoides, assembly GCF_905146905.1. NCBI lineage: Eukaryota > Metazoa > Chordata > Mammalia > Carnivora > Canidae > Nyctereutes > Nyctereutes procyonoides. Next base: position 4,714,134 of record NW_026575130.1, read on the forward strand.
ATGACCAGGGGTTAGAGGAACATTTGTCATGGATAGGAAATTGGCTCAGAACAAGGAGAAGAAAGACAGGGGAAGAGCAAATTACACTCTCCAGATGAGTTAATATAAGAACCTGTGCAATTTGGAATTTTTAGAAAATAATCTTAACGAGGTAAACAGCATATCATTTATATTTACTTGCTAAGCTCTGTTTATCACTTTGACTTCACCTTCCCTAATTTTTTTCTCAGAATTTTTTCTATATTGTTCATTTTGTTCATTTATTTATTTGTTAATTTTGTTTCATAATATTTACTGGGGTTTATGATATAGGATTAACATGTACAGATAGTGTCTTGGGCATTAAAGTGTAAACAAACCAGAAGATGCCCTCACTGATTTTGTATTCTACTAATGGATGTAGACAATAAGCAAAGAAATAAGTCAGCAAGTCAGCAAGATAAGTCAGCAAGATAATTGCAGCTTATAAAAACTGTTGTGAAAGAAATTAAAATGGTATGGGATATCATTCAAACGATAAGGGATAAAGTGCAATTTAATCTTGGTGGGAAGAACAGTATTTAGGAAAAGCCCATCTGAGGAAAGGAAATTGCAGGGAAGACCTTAGGGATGAAATGTAATCATGCATTTAATTCACCAATGCATATGGAACACCTAAAGTGTAACAGGTATCATTCTAGGTTCTGGGAAATCAACAATGAATAAGAAAGACAAAAATGCAACTTTAATGGCATTGACATTGAAACCTACAAAAAGAAGACTTCCATGCTGAGGCAACAGGACTACAAATAATCTGGTTGGAAAAAAACTCGATGGGCTCATTAAACTTTTAAAAGGAAAGACTATCTACAACATAGTGGACCATTTCAGGAGGGGCCTGAAATGGATTTAAAGAAGGAGGCAGGGACGGGAATGTGTGTGATCTGTGGCTCATGAAAAGGAGGTTGCTTGATATTCTTAGTAAAATTAGGAGACATTGATGGGTTTTAAGCAGAGGAATGGTATATTCAGATTTAATTTAAAATCATACTTGAGGGGGACACTTGACGGGATGAGCACTGGGTGTTATTCTGTATGTTGGTAAATTGAACACCAATAAAAATTAATTTATAAAAAAATAAAAAAATAAAAAATAAAAAAAAAATAAAATCATACTTGCTGTTTTGTGGGAATGATATGAAAGGGATAATAGCAGACCTAAAGAAACAAATTAGTAAGCTATTTTCCAGGCAAGAAAGAATAGTAAACTGAATTGAGATTTAAAAAAAAAATGGAGATGGAGAGTAAACAGATTTGGAGAATAATGTAAGGATACAGTATCCAGAATTTACTGAAAGGTTGGGAACACAAGAAACAGCTAGATGGATTTTGATGCCATCTGCTAGGGTGACAAAGGAGAGGAGTTTAAGGAGGAGATTAGGGTGGAAAATCATGAGTTTCTGTGCTCGCTTTGGCAGCACATACACTAAAATTGGAAAATCATGAGTTTCTGCTTTTATAATAGGTATGTTGAAAGGTATATAAAGAATTGTGGTGTCAGATAAGTAGTTCGAAATACAAATTCAAGAACCTAGGGATAAGTATAAACATTTGAGAGTCATCAGAATAAGTACTGAATTTATATCTATGCCAAATGAGGAGATCACCTAGGAAAAGTATATTTAAGAGGCAAAGAAAGGGTGCTGGGGGGGGGCACAGTTGGTTAAGTGTCTGACTTGATTTTCGTTCAGGTCATGATCTTAGAGTCCTGAGATGGAGCCTGCTTAAGATTCTCTCTCTTCCTTTGGCCCTACCCCTGCTGATGCTCTCTCTTTCTCTAAAATAAATAAATAAACAGTACACAAATGCACACCCCACGCACATACACATGCATACATGCACACACAACCATGCCAGTAAATATGATTTATATATTATATATTTAATATGCTAAATTCTTCAACTTCTATTTTAATTTACCTAAGTTTGCATTTCTTCTTGACCTAAATAATAGCAATAATAATATGTTTATTGTATTTTGTATAAATTATATAATTTATTTTCATACACATTATTATAATTGAGCTCAGCGGGACAAATGCAATATTAAAAGTATTTTTTTATTTGTTTTTCTGTACAGAGGTTTCTAGGTTCTTATTTTCTTTTCCTAAACATAATTACAATTTTTAAAAAGATTTTATTTATTTATTCATGAGAGACAACACAGAGAGAGGCAGAGACATAGGCAGAGGGAGAAGTAGGTTCCTTACAGGGAGCTGGATGTGGGACTTGATTCCCAAATTGGGATTACGCCCTGAGCCAAAGGCAGACGCTCAACCACTGAGCCACCCAGGCATCCCTAATTACAACTTTTTAAAAATAATTTATTTATTTGAGAGAGAAATGGAGAGTTTGAATGGGGGGAAGGGCAGAGGGAGGAGAAGCAGACTCCCTGCTGAGTGGTGAGCCTGAGGCAGAGTTCAGTCCCAGGAACTCCACCCGTAATCCCTCCCCTCTTCATGACCTGAGCTGAAGGCAGATGCTTATCTGACTGAGCCACAGGCACCCTGATTTTATTTAATTATACAGATTTTAAGAATACTGTAATAACTGTTAAAAGTTATTTATGCAATGTAAAAGATAGTATAATTAAATTTTCATTTGTTAGAAGTGAGGCATCAGCAAAATAAGTGGTGTCTAACAATTGATGACTATGCACTAAAAAAAAGAAAAAATATCACTTCTCACAAATTCCATGAACCATATGGAAAACATTTGACTTTATTTTTTTCAATAAGGTATTTTGACTTATTGACATATATTGACCACTAAAAAGATGTAGGTAGAGTCTACAGTCTTTTTTTTTTAATTTTTATTTATTTATGATAATCACACAGAGAGAGAGAGAGGCAGAGACACAGGCAGAGGGAGAAGCAGGCTCCATACACCGGGTGCCCAACATGGGATTCGATCCCGGGTCTCCAGGATCGCGCCCCAGGCCAAAGGCAGGCGCCAAACCGCTGCGCCACCCAGGGATCCCAGAGTCTACAGTCTTAATATATTTGAAGAATTGTGACAATAGAGAAACTTGAATAAAAGTGTCAGAAAAATAGATGGTGGTATGGGAAAATGAGATATTTAAAACCAAGGTTTTAAACATAAACAGAAGTGTTATATTTTCTGGGCTGGAAAAAAAAAAACAGGATAAAAATGTCTGTTCAAGAGAAATAAAAAGAAATTTGAAGATAAGACCAAAGAACCCAAAAGGTTACATTCTGAATGATTTATTTATGTGGATACTGAAGTCACAAATACACAGGATTTAGGAATCTATACTTTTGAATAAAAGAGCTTTAGTAGGTAGGCAAATAGACAAGAATAACAGAAAAAAAATGGAGGAGGCATATAATTAAGTGGCATGAACCTCAAGAACAGTAGTAGGTGTCTGAAGGAGGGGGAATAAAGAGGAAGTAGTGGAAATAGAAATAAAAGAGGACACCAACCCAACCTCTTATACCTCATTTAGTATGAGAAAGAACAAAGCAGCCTTATTTTGAGAGGCCCACATTAAAGCTAACAGTATAAAGGGACAGGCAGTTTTTTGGATAAGGCAATAATATAAAGAATGTTCCTAGAAGAGATCGAACATATATGGTAGTTTTCTGATAAAGAACAAAAGTTCTAAAGGAAAATAGGATGGGAGTAGGAGGAAAATTAAGAGCTGGTCAGAACAGCACGGAGTTTTGTGTTTTTGTGAACATGAATGTCTTGTAATCAAATTTCTAGTTATGTCTTATAATCAAATTTCTAGTTATGACTGAGCTAAACAGGAATATGACATATGATAGCGTTGATCTATGTCTTGGAGAAAGAAGGGCAACGAGAACTATTAATCTGAACAGAAACACTACCCTCAGTGATAATGGAAGCTTGTTAGATAAGAGTCCCACAAGGCTCGAAAGAATTTGACCATGGATAGTCAAAGACTCCATGGCTTCAAGGCTACGGGTAGTTGATAGTATTCCCAGGCTGGTAGCAACTTCCAGGAATTTGAACCATATAACGTCCCATCAGCTTCTAAGCATTTTTCACAACTTTTCTCAGTCCCACCTCCTTCAGTGAAAATTTTCTTACCTCTCCAGACTATAGCATTTGAACTCCTAGGGCACTTACTACTATCTGCACCATTCTTCTTATTAGTTAACCACATATCAACTAGCTCTAGGAATTGTCGCATATATATGCAACTTATTATTTCAAGTATTTAACATGTTCATAAAGTACAGTACCACATTTTATCCTTAGGATGTACATCTGTCAAACTGCAAATTAAGGTCTACAAATAGCATTTCTATTTTTCCACAACTACACTCAATCTTTGCCCATTTTTCTTAATAGAAGAAATTTAATATGATCAATTCCAGATATAGTCAAATATTTATGGATTTCCTAAAAACACATAAATAGTACTTATAGGGTATGTTCCCTAATTCTAGAATATTGGGTAGGGAATTATGCTTAAAAATTTGAAGGCATAAATTTAAAAGAAATTAAGCATTACCACATACAGCTAATAATGGAATACTTCATCTCAGAAGGATATTCAGGCCAGTGATTCATTCAACAGATATTAGTATCTGCTTTTAATTCTGAACCCTGTAATAGACACACAAAGGGAACAAAATTAATAAGAAACAATTGTTTGTATCAGACAGCTTTCAATATATTAAAACAAAATATTTCTTATAAATAATGTTTTTGTGTATGTATTTATAACAATGATGAATCTATAAAATGATATTCGTATATGCTGTCTAGGAAAAGAGAAAGGAAGGAAGAGATGGAGAAAGGAAGGAATTTGAAGCAAGTTTTCTACTTTATTTTTTTTTTAAGATTTTACTTTATTTATTCATGAGAGACATATTTGCTGTGGGTTTTTCATAGATGGCTTTTAAGATGTTGAGGAATGTTCCCTCTATTCCTACATTCTGAAGAGTTTTGATCAGGAATGGATGCTGTATTTTGTCAAATGTTTTCTCTGCATCTATTGAGAGGATCATATGGTTCTTGGTTTTTCTCTTGCTGATATGATGAATCACATTGATTGTTACGAGTGTTGAACCAGCCTTGTGTCCCGGGGATAAATCCTACTTGGTCATGGTGAATAATTTTCTTAATGTATTGTTGTATCCTATTGGCTAGTATCTTGTTGAGAATTTTTGCATCCATGTTCATCAGGAATATTGGAGACACAGATAGAGGGAGAGGCAGAAACACAGGCAGAGGGAGAAGCAGGCTCCATGCAGGGAGTCTGATGTGGGACTCGATACCGGGACTTCAGGACCATGCCCTGGGCCGAAGGCAGGCGCTAAACCACTGAGCCACCCAGGGATCCCCTAGTTTTCTACTTTTGAGGATGGGGTCAAGAAAGAAAAAACACACTCTTCCATATGACCACCACGATTACTGTCATTAGCTAGTAGACTCAGAATGAACAGATCAAGAATGGCAGATCCAGTGTTCTTAGATCCTAAAGGCAGATATTTTCAATAAGAGTGAAGTTTATCTGTTTTCATATGGAATGCAGATACAAGTCACAGTGTGTGACTCAACTACTTTTGAGTAGTTTTCAAAACTTTTTTCTCAGATGCCTGGGTGGCACAGTCAATTAAACATGAGACTCTTGGTTTCTGCTCAGTTGATGACCTCAGGGTCATGTAATCAAGCCCCTGTGTCCAGCTCTGCACTCAGCATGAAGTCTGCTTAAGATTCTCTTTCCTTCTCTCTTGTTTCCTCCTCCAACCCCCATGCTTTCTCTTTCTCTCTCAAATAAAAAAAAATCTTAAAAAAAGAAACTTTTTTTTTCTCAACAAACTGCTACATTCACGATATTACAAATAAGCTATTAATTGAAAAAAAATCTACCAGACAAAACATGTGTAAATATGGTAGACCCCATATATGATTGTTTAAGAATGATAAACTAAAAATCTGGAATTTGTCTAAGTTATGATAGTTACATTTAAAATTAGTGCTCATTTATTCATCCAACAAACACTACTACAATTCTATTATGCATTAAGTACCTAGAAGATCTTAAAATATTTGTTTATACTGATTTATATTTCCAAGTAGTTTATTCCAATCCCAAGCCAAAAATATTTAAATGTTTCTCCAACTCTTTAACACACAAAAATTACTATCTTACCCAGGTATATAAGCAACAATAGCTGATTTTAAAATATATATATGGGGGTAGAAGGAAAAATGAATTTAGGGGTTTTTCAAAATTTATTTTACACAGTAGAGACAACACAAAATTGCCACAATTTGAGTATACTAGAATATTCTATGAAAGACATCTGTTCCTTGGTTTAAATGATGTAATTTTGAGATTAAACCTGTGTTTTAACAAACATAAAAAACTAATAGACCATGGAAAAAAAACTAGAAGGGTCATGAAAAAACTAACAGCAACCAAAACAAGCAGATTACAAAGTATGCCTTATTCAATTAAAGTTTGGATAAACTAGGGTACACATACTGCAAATTTAAGATGTCCCTAGGCATTAGTAACGTGTATAACTAAGCCTTACATGGTTGATTTTTTAAGGAATTCTAGCATTACCACAGTTTATAGTCAATGTGCCTTTCATTGGGTTTCTCATTCTTGCTCTTTGCTCTATTAGGTAAGTGAGCCAAGATATTAGTGAAGTAACTGCCTAAAAAGTAAATGGTAATGTTACTTGATCTTTAAAGGAAAAGATCAGTGAAAACAACATGTAGGTTGGTACCTGCAACCTTAGATATGTGTGACCTCATTGAAGAAATTATCATTTAAATTAATTTTTGTAGAGTTAATCATTACCTAATCTATATCTATGTCCTATGTTAAAATGGATACAATAGAAAATAGATAATAGATAAACATACAGTATGGCATATCTCTAATATGTAATTGATATATATGCATATGTAAATATATATACTTGCAGAAATCTTAACCAATAGAAATTTTAATGGCATTCTTAGAGCATCATAATACTATTGCCCATTTATTTAGTGGGTTCCCCCACATTTTGACTAAATTTGCATTTTGAATTAGGATTCAGACTTCTTTCTGATTGTCAAGAATGAAAGAATAAACATATCCATATTCATGAGAATAGAGAAATTTATATCAAAATGTAAGGAAGTAAAACTGACTGTACCTACACTTAAACAGGGAGCAAAGGGTAGTAAACCTTCTAAGTCGGGCCAGTATAAAGGATGCTTTGCATCCCTGGGTGGCGCAGCGGTTTGGCGCCTGCCTTTGGCCCAGGGTGCAATCCTGGAGACTCGGGATCGAATCCCACGTCGGGCTCCCGGTGCATGGAGCCTGCTTCTCCCTCTGCCTGTGTCTCTGCCTCTCTCTCTCTGTGTGTGTGACTATCATAAATAAATAAAAATTTTATAAAAAAAAAAAAACAAATATATCCTATGGAATGGATGCTCATTTTCATTCACTCCATGCTCAAAATATCACAATATTTGAAAGAAAAGAAAAATCTGAACTTCCCTTGTGTATTTACATGTCCATGGGGAAAATGGTGGATACTTTAATAAAATATACAGATTTCATTTGATAATTAAGTCAATTCCATTCAGAACTAAGCAACATAAACTGTGAAGGACCCTGTCAGTTACTGTCAGAGATGGTTTCTCTTTGTTCTTGCAATAATAATACTGATACAATAAATTGCCTAAGCGGCAGCTGGTCTTCTGGAAAGTTACAGGCAAAGGTGGAAGTATGCTCTCTTCATCCTCCTCATTCATTCTCCAAATTAAACTCAGCAATTCTCCCAAGAAATAGTACTAATTATAAAAACCATAGTAAGTTCTCAGTCTGTGTTCATTATTATATTAGCTTGCTGGGGCTGCCATAATAAAATACCACAGACTGGGTGGCTTATATCACAGACATGTATTTTCTCACTGTTCTGGAGACTCAGAGTCCAAGACAAAGGCATCAGCATGTTTGATTTTTTTTTTTCCTGAGGCCTCTCTGTTTAGTCTGAAGTGGCTATCTTCTCTCAGTGTCCTCACATGGTCTTTCCTCTTGTTGGAGCATGCTTGATGCCTGTCTATTGAGTCCAAATTTCCTCTTTTTATAGGAACTCCAGTTGAGTAGAATTAAGGCCCACCTTAATAGCCTCATTTCGCAACTGAATTACCTCTTTAAAGGCCCTATCTCCAAATACAGTCATTCTAAGGCAGTGGGATTAGGGCTTCAAAATATGAATTGTGAGAGGAATACAATTCAGTGCATGACAGTTATTCTTAGTATTATTATGATTATTAGTTAAAAATACTATTTTACTTAATCTTCATAGCTACACAGAAAGAAAGGTTAAGTATTTTTATCTCTATTTAACAAAAGTTTCTAAGACCTGAATTAAGGTTTCTTAAGGACTGGAATGCCTTCACTGAAATTATGCTTCTTCTGGAAAGTTAACTACCAAGAAAAATTTCAATGTAGATTTTCTTCCCTACCATTATTCTTTCCAGCCTACTGCTAGAAAATTCCAACTTGTAGCTAGAGGAAATCTTCCTTTCAACAAAGCAGAGCACCCACACACAGATAAACAACCATAAATAGTGGTCTAGCAAAATTCTTCAGTCCTTAGTTTCAAATTCTTTCCCCTTTGCTCAGAAGAATTCAACGTTGATTCTGGGTAGTTGACGAACATTTGTTTTTCATCACAGGACTTTTTACGTCTGGGTTTGGCTTTAATCTTTAGGAAAGAAAAGCCACCATGTTGAAAATGGCCAAAAGACTTCACTAAGTATATGAGAATAAAACAGTCATACTTGCATGGAAGTGGTAGTTTCCATGACAGCGACTTTGGAAAAGGAGACCAGCAGCTACAGATTTCTTTAACTGTACTTAAAAAAAAATAAAAACATGAACCAGATATTCTAATACATTTTAAGCTATTCAATTAAGCTCAACAAATATACTTTGGGACCCTACTCTGTGGCCTCCATATTTGGGAATGTCTTTATTTTACTTAGACTAAGCTCTTTTCAGGAGAAAGGAGTACTTTCTCAAGTCCATAGGGATCTCTCTCTCCACAGGCCTCTATATCACATTATTCTATAAGACCACACAGATACCTTTTTTCTTGCTTCTTTTTGCATTTTTTATTTCATTCTTTTCCTTTTCTCCAAGGAATAAAAATATACATATTTTCTTGCACCTACTCAGGCAAAAATCTAATGAATTATGTTGTTCCTATTGAGAAATATTTAGATGTAACCAAAACCCACTAAACAAATATATCAAAAGCTATGATTAAAATGCTCTATTTCATCCTTTATAACATTCATTTGCTTGTATTTCTTTGTCAGGAATAAAGGCATATAAGAGGGATCCCTGGGTAGCGCAGCGGTTTGGCGCCTGCCTTTGGCCCAGGGCGCGATCCTGGAGACCTGGGATCGAATCCCACATCGGGCTCCCAGTGCATGGAGCCTGCTTCTCCCTCTGCCTATGTCTCTGCCTCTTTCTCTCTCTCTCTCTGTGTGTGTGTGACTATCATAAATAAATAAAAAATTTAAAAATATATTTTAAAAAAAGGCATATAAGAATCTCTAATGAATTAATCTGGCTGAAAGTGTTTTCTTGTTTTGTCATAATATGTTTTTGCCAGTTCAAAAACTATTAAATGATTTTAATGTTCTCTTGCTCCTAAATATAGTAGGATACAATTTTGCCATATAATAGAATAGAATTTTGAATTAATCTCTCCTACTGGTATATATAAATCATATCTATAGATATTTTCTATATTTTTCCAAATGGATGACATTTGAGCAGGTAATACAATTTTCCTTTAAAACAACATAACAGGGCAGCCCAAGTGGCTCAGCGATTTAGCTCCACCTTTGGCCCAGGGCGTGATCCTGGAGACCTGGAATCGAGTCCTGCATTAGGCTCCCTGCATGGAACCTGCTTCTCCCTCTGCCTGTGTTTCTGCCTCTCTCTCTGCCTCTGTCTCTCATGAATAAATAAATAAAATCTTTAAAAAAATAAAAAATAAATAAAACAACAAATTGATTACAGAAAAAAATTCCATTTCAGAATGAAAAACAGTTCTACTATATAATAATGATTTAGGACATTTATGCCCTTTTTGCCCATTCCATTCTTCCACTGTTTTATAAACGCTGCCTTTTCATTTGACCCTAAGGAAGACGCAATGTTGTAGCCTCAGTGATTTTTTTGAATCTGCCCAGAACCATGAAATGAGTGGTCCCTGTGATCTTTTCACGATAGACTTGCTGTAAACTGGTTTGTTTTCACACCTCCACTCAAGTTACAGATCTAAGGTAATTCTCAGGCTCAGATGTGGCACAGTGCCTGAAAACACCAATTGATTTATATAGCCTATTTGCTTAGTTGAAAAGAAAAAGTAGACTGAGATTAGATCTTGCATATATATATATATATATATATATATATATATACATATGTTATGTTTTACCATGTTTATAAGATAAATTGTCTTCATACAAGAAAATACGTACAAATGAACCAGTTAATTTGTAACAGAACTTTATTAGCAAGTCTATGAATTGGCAGATGTTCTTTTCTTACATATTGTTCAATGCTGGCATTAAACTGAATAATATTATACAAAACTGTAAAATTTGAGGTATTTTTAATACAAAAACCCATATGCTGACCTTTTAATATTTTTTCTGTTGGCCAGAACATAGAAAATCATCAGTAAATTCTTAAAATATTACACAATCAATCTACTGGTAACATGTTTTCATGATTTCTGCCAGTTGGCACCACCATAAGAACTTTACTTACAATAATAAGCAAAAGTTTAGTAAACTTATTTTTTTGAAAAAGGAGATGGTAGATATGAAGGAACAATTAATCTAAAAACTCTTACTAAGCAGAAATCACTGGACCGATCTTAAGGATAAAAATATGGTCTAAGAAGGAGAGTGTGCCTTTAAAAAGTTTACAAGATACTTTAGGGGAGAAACCGCATAAATGTAAAATATACCAAAAACTAATCACTAATTCCTATTATTTTGAGAAATAGGACATTTGAAAGATCAACATTCTCTTATATTCTTTTATAATGAATCTTAAGACATTTTTTTCTAAGGACATTTACACATCCTACATGTGTAAAATAATCTCACTCCTACACTAATTATTTTTCCATAAATCATTAAGAGCACAACATCTTGGGCTTGCTAGATTTTCAAGACCCTTAAAAAGATCATTGGCTAAAAAGTATGAAAAAAATCATAGTTATTAATTGATAATAAGATGTATACAAAACAGTACATTATATAAAACTATTCAACTGCATTGAAAATCAATTTAATATAAATAATGTTTAATGTGGGAGCATATTAATATCTTTGATATGCAGTAATAGAGAATCAAATCTCTAAGAGCTCCTAGACTCTATGAAAGCATTTAAATGGTCATGCTAAACATTTAAATGGCATTCCTAAACACTTTGAGTAAACAACAATGAAATACAATTAAGCAGCAGGGTTAAAATCATATGAACAATGTAACAAAACCTCAAAAAAATGCCTTCACCAAAAAAATTATAGAAAGAACACAAAAGCATAATTTAATATATAATACTCCTATGATCTGGACCAGTTAGTAAAATTTCAGTAAATGCAACTCCCAAATCAGGATAATATTCTAATTGTTCTATTTTCAATCATTTCCTTCACTTCCAATCTATTAGTAACTGTCAGTTGACCAATTTTCTCTCTGAAAGGACACTGCATTCCTACCTCCATGTCCCAGTTCATGCTCTCCTCACAAGGCAAGCGTTTGCCTTTCTCTCTCAGATCCAAAGCCACCCATTTTTCCAACCATTGCATTGAGAGAAAACCTACTATGCTAATTAGCTAAAATGTGGCATCATATTCTTCTATTTCTTCGTGTTCTTTTCAAATATGAGAAGGATTTCTTTTTTTTTTTAATTTTTATTTATTTATGATAGCCACAGAGAGAGAGAGAGTGAGGCAGAGACACAGGCAGAGGTAGAAGCAGGCTCCATGCACCGGGAGCCTGACGTGGGATTCGATCCCGGGTCTCCAGGATCATGCCCTGGGCCAAAGGCAGGCGCCAAACTGCTGCGCCACCCAGGGATCCCTATGAGAAGGATTTCAACTGCCATGTTCTTTTGTTCAGTTTCTTCATATCCACAGAATGGGAAGCAAATGGGGAAGAATTGTGACATCACAGACACCATGGTCCAACTGCCTGTGCTTACCCATGATGCATAACTATGAACTTCCCACTGCCAGCTCCTATCCCCTAAATCTAGGAAGGCTGCTCCAACAGTAACCTAATGCTAGACTGTGTGCTACACTCATGTAGGTGGCTGGTTCTCCTTGGACTTTGATCCCTGGTGCCCAGTCTCTGCATTGGTTCCTGGAGCTAGAGTTCAGGGCCTATCTCCCTAAGTTTTGGATTAGTTGTCTCTCCAATCTGATCCATCAACATTATTTGGCAATTTGGTTCTCACTCTCTTCATGGCTCCAATCTACACTATTTCTGCAGCCCACTTTGGTGCTTCCCGCATCACACTGAATTGCTCATCTGCTTCCTCATGCACTATTTTCCTTTGTTATTATTTCTTAACCCTTAGCTTCTGAGCTCTTGTCTAGTCCTACTTGGCAAATCCTGTTCAATTAATTGACTGAAGTTCATCTTGCCCTATAAGATCTATCATCAATTTTTAAAATAGTGATTATCTTCTGAGTAGCAATTTTTGGCAGGTGTTATACATATGATTTACTCTAATCTACATAGCAGGTTATACATATGATTTACTCTAATCTACATAGCAGGTTATTTCCCTCCTTTTAATGATGAGAAAAGTGAGACTCCACAAACTTAACTTTAGTTTCTCTTCTTAGACTTCAAGTCTCAGACTTCTGGCCAATACAGTAGTAGCTCCCATACTAGAAAGATTTCTAAAATAGGATTCTCAGGATATATCCTAGAACTTCTGATTTTACTGGTTGCAAGGGCTATGCCAAGAGATTTCAACAATGAGCCAGGTTTGGGAGCCATGCTACTGCACATATTGCCTCTACCTTACTGTATGTAATCTGTATTGTGAAGCACACTACCCCTGAAATGAAACATGGATCATTCTTAAAACTGGCAGTGTGTTCTTACAGATTTATGGGGTGCAATTTTACTCAGGGTACTTCCACGTATTATTCTGCTTATCTGAATAATATGATATACATTCTAGAGTATATGTCATCCAGTCTCCTCTTTTAACCCAGACCTCAAATCTGAAGAGCAGTTGGTTAACACCAGTAGTCTTGGAGCGGGAATTTTTCTTCTTAAGCATAGAAGACCTACATAAAGATGAAAATCATGACCATGAGGTCATAATCACATAGATACTACATTATGTATTAGGAGAAAGTAATAATACAGTGATAGTATCCTCTTTTAGTCATTAACACAAAGAAGTATATGCAACTGTATTGTTCCTATAAAGAGATCAAACTTTAGCCTATTTTAAAATAAACTTTTCTACTAGAAAATAAATATGAACATTTTTTATGACTTGAGGATATACTTTATTGGTATCACTATATTCCAACTAAAAACAGGAGGCAAAAATCATTTATTCATTACTCTGAAGTCATCTAGGTGCTTCATAGCTTAAAAGTCAAGTATCAATTAAAATACGTAGGATAGCTACAATTCATATTGCTACTTGCACTCTTTAATCAAATGAATCATTAAACACGCAGATGTTTTAAGGGAATACTGAGTGAATCTTCCTACTGATGGGTTTAAATATAAGAACAAAACAACTAGATAGCTATTTTACCAAACATGATGGTGACCATAATTTTTTCCACATTTATGCAAGAAAGAGAAATAAGGAATAGAGATATTAGTAATCCTCTGAATCAATTAAGAATTTACTGGAAGACACAGAGAGAAAACCTGGGCTATATGACCAATGATTACTCACTAAACACAGCAGTGCCTCATGATGCTCACATTAATGTTCCTACTTTGCTTTCCCATTGTTACAGAATCCTCTTAGTTGACATTATCAATTGTGTTTTTCCTACAGGTCAATACATAATTTAAAATCTGATGTTTAAAGTACAAAGTAAATCAGCACAGCAATGGAAACCATCAACAAAGTGAAAAGGCAACTTACTGAATGGAAGAAAATATTTGCAAATTTGGACATTAGCCTCTTATCAGGTGCTAATGTATAAAGAACTTACACAACTCATATTAGCAAAAAAAAAAAAAACAAAAACAAAAAGCAAAAAGCCCAAACAACCCAATTAAAAATGGGCAGAAGATCTGAATAGACAGTTTTTCAAAGACATACAGGTGGCCAAAAGGTACATGAGAAGATGATCAACACCCCTAATCATCAGGGAAATCCAAATCAAAACCACACTGAGATATTACCTCATATTACCAAAGAGACAAGAAATTACAAGTGTTGGTGAGGCTGTGGAGAAAAGGAAAACTTGTGGACTGTTTATAGGAATATAAATTGGTGCAAAGGCTATTATGGAGGTTCCTCAAAAAATTAAAAATAGAACTACCACATGATCTAGCAATTCCACTTATGGGTATTTATTCAAAGAAAAGAAAATCAGTAACTCAAAAGGATATAAGCTCTCCCATATTCATTGCAGCATTACTATCAATAGCAAAGATGGAAACAACCTAAGCATCCATGGACAGATGAATGGATAAAGATAATGGGATGTGTGTGTGTGTGTGTGTGTGTGTGTGTCTGTGTGTGTCTGTGTAGTGGAATACTATTTAGCCATTAAAAAAAGATGAAATCTTGCCATGGATAGACCTAAAGGGCATTATGCTAAGTGAAATAAGTCAGAGAAAAATGAATACCATACAATCTCACTTACATGTGGAATCTAAAACATAAGCAAAAGCTTATAGATACAGAAAACTGATTGGCAGCTGACAGAGGTAGAAAGTGGGAGAATGGGGGAAATGGGTAAAGGAGGGCAAAAGGTACAAACTTCCAGTTATAAAATATATAAGGGGTACCTGGGTGTCTCAGTTATTGAGCACTTGCCTTTGGCTCAGGTCCTGGTCATTGGGTCCTGGGATCAAGTTCTTCATCAGGCTCCCCACAGGAGCCTCCTTCTCCCTCTGTCTATGTCTCTGCATCTCTCTGTATCTCTCATGAATAAATAAATAAAATCTTTAAAATAAATAAGTCATGAGGATGTAATGTACAGCATGGTGGCTATAATTAAAACAATGTTAGGAGAGTAGATCTTAAAAGTTCTCATTAAGAACAAAAAAAGATTATTTTGTAATTAAGTTGACAGATGTTAACTAGATTTATTGTAGCGATCATTTTACAATGTATACAAATATCAAACCATTATGTTGCACACCTTATATAATGGTATATGTCAATTATACCTCATTAAAAAAAAAAGTATAAAGACCAAAGTATGTTGCTTTTGTTTGGTTATTTTACCTGTGGTAGCAGTATAAGAAAATAGATCTGGACCTTGGTTGGTCAAGGCTTCACATAAAAAGTTCTGAGTTGAATATAGTTGATTTTGGAATAAACCCAAAGAAAGAAGAGGATCTACTTCTGAAATGGCAACCCAAGAGGGCACTATGCCAGGAAAGAGTTTAAAAGCCAGGAAATGAATCAGGCTTGTGAATGGACAGAGTCAAACACATCACTAAATCAGGAGGTCCAGACAGATGGAAAACCAGAAAAAAAAGTACCCAGCTTTGAAAAATGCCCATTGCAAAGGAGATTGGGGTCAGATGGGCTGATGTTTTACTGGTTTATTCATTTATTCCATCGTTCTTTTAATGCATAACATGCTGGGTCAGGGTAATTTCCATAAAGCAAGGCATATGACTTATGTTATGTGTGTTCCTTTAACAGAGAATCCATGACCTGTTGTCTGGAATTATGCCTTTTGTGAACTCCAAAAAATAGGCTAAGAGGAAGATCACAACATTTAAAAAATAGCATCTTTTTTCAAGGATGGTAATTTGACATATATGCTAGTGTTGAATTTCTGAAAATTATTCATTCACTTATTCAAATAATGTGTTTTTCCTCTCGACAAAGCAGGATCCTGTTAACTGCATATTACCAAATGGTCACACCCTATATTTAGTAACATGAATTTCAAAGGAAGAAGAAATTCCCTAGTTCTTCACTCATATTAATATTGCTTAAAGCAAACTGTTCTGAGAAAAAAAAAATTAATCTGTGCCTTGGAGAGTGAAACAAAAGGAGAATGTTTCTAATTTGTTTTGTTTTGTTAAACTCCATTAGCTTTACATTTTATCAAAAGATTGCCCTCTTTGCATAGCAACCTGATAGTTTTATAAACCTTACATTTACAATTTGACATTTGGACAAGGCATCTCTAAGAGGTATTTCAGGATTCTTATTATTTTATATATCACAAAATTAGTATCTAATGTCTTTTTAAGGTTTCTCTGCAAATCTGTAGAATCAAATCTTCATCTTGCTGAAACAATACTATTTCCTTATGCCATAGAAATTCTCCAGTTATAAAAAGTATATATACTATTTCATCTGTTATGCTTTCTCTACTTTCATCTATAAGCTTTAACACTTTCGCTGTTCTGGGAGAGTGGTGAAAGAGGATGTCTAAGCTTTGCTTCATAAATCCTTAGAAAATGGGGGTCTCGGGATCCCTGGGTGGCGCAGCGGTTTAGCGCATGCCTTTGGCCCGGGGCGCGATCCTGGAGACCCAGGATCGAATCCCACATCGGGCTCCCGGTGCATGGAGCCTGCTTCTCCCTCTGCCTGTGTCTCTGCCTCTCTCTCTCTCTCACTGTGTGCCTATCACAAATAAATAAAACAAAAAAAATTAAAAAAAAGAAAAGAAAATGGGGGTCTCTAGGCAGAAAAACGTTCCTTTGAGATACTTATGAAGCCCAAACCAAATTAAATCCTGACATTGGGAGGTTTATTATGGTTTCTTTTATTTAACATATAGTCACTGTTAAAGTAAAATACTTTTAAAATGCATCTTTGAGAGTCAAAGATGTGTTTACTTCTCCTCTAATAAAAAGATGGGGTTTTTTTGTATATGTTTGAGGTGTGTTTAATTTCCTACTTTTTAAGTTTTCTTTAGAGTTTAAATTTTCTGCTTATTATAATACTGTCATATAAAGTGCTTAAAATAGGCATATATATATATATATATATACTTTAAATCCTCACAATAATCCTATGAGATAATTAATTATTATTCTTATTTTCTGGATTAAGAAACAAATGGAAAAAATGTAAATAACTTGTCATGAAAGTTATTGGGTTGTATTTCAACAATGTCACTGATATTCATTGTTCAAATATCACAGGTAAACTATTTCTTGGAGGATTGTCATGTAATATAAAAACAGAAATTTTCTTCCTAATCATTGATTTTTGAAGTTAAAATATAATTGCTGATTTAATATAATCTGCTTCCTTGAAGTTGAACAACCAGATACAATGTGCATGTGAGTTTAGAATCAAACTCAAGCAAGTCATTTTCATTAGAAATTAACAGATCCAAATATAAGTCATTATTTGAAAATTTTTTACCTAGCATATATAAATAGCAAAGATTTTTATATGAAGTAAAATAGATACAAGTATCTTTCTTTCCCTTGTCTCTTTTCTTTCTAGAATTGATTTTTCTTTTTTCAAATATAAGTATTTTTAAAATTCTACTTGTTGACTTTACATCTGCATCAAATACAAAAAGTATTGAATTGTTAACCGTAAATACTTGTGTAAAGGCAATTTCTTATTGTTAAAGCATCCATCATTAATAAGTATTACATAATCACATATGGTCTAGGCAGGTATTTCATTTGTCAATTTTAAAATAACACAGTCCTACTCAGGATGTAGTAAGAATGCAAAACTCCACCCAGGTGTGGGATATAAAGCATGATAATTTCCTGAGAGAGGGCTTCGAGCCCATTCTTCCCAGGTGTGCTTTATTATTTTTTTAGCAGTCTTCTATTTGCTTCTTCCACAGGGAACAGCAGAATTCCAAGCATCTCCCTTATAACTTTCAAAGTAAGACTTCCCATTGTTTGCAACAAACGTTGTGACTTTAAAAAGCTATCATCAAAAGTTTTAGACTATTTACTAAGAGGCCATTGTGAATCACAGGGTATCATTTTGTTGCCAAATGCTGACTCTAATAATCTAACTAGGTTAGTAGGTCATTGAAAATTTTTTCCCTCATTTTAAGCAAATCTTTTCTGGGGAGAGAAATGCCTAACCAAATATCAATAGATCAGTTTTTCTGTGGTTTTTAAGAACTAGCTACAGAAAAATAACAAGTCTGTGAACTGTATTTTAGAGCTTGAGAAGAAGCCACTGCTTTGCTCATCTCTCTTTATGTATGCTAGCAATCAATAGTAGACTGACACTCTTTTTCTGCCCCTCTCCTCCTAATTTACTTTATTTACTGGACTGACTTGCAACATAAATATATAGCTTCTGGTCTTATTTTATCATGATAACGGAGGAAAATCCTTAATTTTTCCCTTGTTGCTTCTATGTCCTTTTATATTTTTTAGCACTGAGACTTGTATATGCTAGGCTTTTCTCTTTACACAATTCCATTGTGAATAATCTGATTGATCTTGTTTATTTCAAGTACCTCCCTCTACTTTTATAAATTCTCTGTGAAGGTAAGATTCTAGCGTTCCTTTTGTTTTCAATTAAAAGATAGAATTATCTATTGAACAAGAGAGGAAAAAGCAGGAAATGTGGTCAAAATCACACTGGACCCAAGGGCAATTGCCTGAGTCTAAAACCCAACTCATTCATTCAGACTTGGTCCACAAGTGTTTTTAAATTTCCAATTCTATATCAGATAATGAAATAATATGGTACACAAAGTATTTATTGTCCTCACTCTTGTGATGCAATGTGGTGAGGAGCTCAAGTGGTAATCAGATAATCACACAAACAAATATGTAATTACAAAACATGATAAACGCATTAGGATGTAGGAGAACTTGACTGCAGCAGAGAAGCTAAAGAATGCTTCCTAGAGGAAGCAACATTTAACCCAAAATAGAAAATAACAGGGTAGGATCAGGACCAGGGAAGATTGGTCCAGGCAAGGGAAAGGGTAAGGAAAAGCCTTGAAATAGAGTAGTTTAAATAAGGAATTCTAGGTCCCTAGATAAGAGGAAGAGAGTTTCCAGATATCACAGAAGATACCTGTGATATTTTGTAGGATTCAAGAAGGACTTTTAGTGATTTTGGTTCAATGTTAATAGCAATGTGAAAAAATTGATGTGATTACATTTGCATTTTAAAAGAATTACTGTGCCAAATCTGTGGAGAATGGATTAGAAAGATACAAGAGCAGAATTGGGGAAGAAACCATTATAGAAATCCAGAACGTATATCATGGCCATTTGAATCATCAGGAAGAGAGAAAGATAAACGGATTCAGAATATACTTCACTTGAAAAGTAAAATCAGTAGGATTTCATGATAGATTGGATGTGGTGGATGAGAGTGTCTGCAGGGACTTGCTAATTTGGGGCTTGCATATCACCACTGACTGAAATAGAACATGTTTTCAAGGAGATCATGAGTTTGGCTTTAGACTGCTATTGCTTCAAAACTGAGGCTCCTTCTCAAATTCTTTATCCAATTTCTTTTGCCAGTGGTTCTCAAACACTTTTACAGGTCTCTTTACCATGGGGAAGAAGGAAAGTGATAACTAAGAATTGGTAAAAACAAAATGCTATTAAAAAGTAGAAAAGTAGGGGCGCCTGGGTGGCTCAGTCGCTTAAGTGTTAGACTCTTGAATTTGGCTCAGGTCATGATCTCAGGGTGGTGAGATCAAAGTCCACATCAGGCTCCACACTCAGTGGGGGAGTCTGCTTCCCTCTCTCGGTCTCTGTCTCTTTCTCTCCTCTGCTCCTCCCTCCACTTGCA
The DNA here is from genome assembly GCF_905146905.1 of Nyctereutes procyonoides. Lineage (NCBI taxonomy): Eukaryota > Metazoa > Chordata > Mammalia > Carnivora > Canidae > Nyctereutes > Nyctereutes procyonoides. The sequence goes on from NW_026575130.1 coordinate 4,734,149, forward strand.
CTCTCTCCCTCTCTAAAACAAATAGTAAATCTTTAAAAAAAAAAAAAAGAAAAGAAAAGAAAATCAGTTCAGACACAAAAATAAAAGATCATCAAAAGTAAATTTTAAGGTCAAGTCTACAAATGTATTAAATATTAAATAATAAATATATATTAAATAACATAAACAAATACATATATTCCAGGAAGTATAAATCATGGTTAGTTCAAGGCAACACTACATTTGTAGTGATAATACAAAGTACTTCCTGAAAATGTCAGTAATTCCAACCACCTATCTACATGGACATGTTAAAAGAATTTGGCTGCTTTGGTAAGCAGCCTCTAAGATAGGCCTCAGTGATCCCCATGTCTTGGAATCCACACCTTCAAATGAAAGCTGGTCTTTCTGGAAACCTAACTCCATATCTAACTAAAAAGCAAGAGCCCATCAGAAAAATCTTACTTACTGACACCATATGTGGAACAGAGCATCTATTTTTTAGCTGTTCTCTGAGAGATTCAACTGTCATGGAAAGAGGCAGTGCAAACTCTAGCTATGACCTAAAACTTTTAATTACTACCCCAAAACCATATACAACCAGAATATACCCCCATATTCTCTCATGAGAGTATCATTCATTCCCATTTGAACTTGAGAAATCTTGGAAGGATAGAATTAACATGTTAACATAGTAATCGCACTTTGAAACTCCAGGGATATGCCAATTATTTCATATAATTCTCACAACTTCATAAAGAACATTAATTAGCACCTTTAAAAAAAACCTAGGACCCTTAGACAAGCACATTATTCAAGGTTTCATCTAGCAGTTGATAGAGCAGGGCTTATATATGAGTCTATCTATCGGATGCTGAACCACCTTTTCCCCATGGCCCTATTCGCTTGAAGAAGGCAGCTCCCAACTTCCCAAGGGGTCTTTAAGGTCCTTTCAAGTGTCAGCAGCTATCATAAATAAATCCTTGTTTCCTCACAGAACAGTAGCATATTTTCTTGCATCTTTCATTATTGGCAATGGATTTAATTGTTTTAGAATTTTCCAAAAAGTGTTTAGATTATCTTTTCAAAGGACAAACCCCTGCAAATGATGTCTTTCCAGGGATACAGAACAGCTTTTCTTTGTATCTTCTTTCAATTTCTTGTCTCTCTTTGTGTCTCCTATTGCCAGATGTGTATTCCTTTCATATTACTGAAATGTTCACATTCTATTCTATTTTTGTTTTATACCCTCCAGTAACTCTAGCAACTCTTCCATCTCTAGACCAACAGTGTGTGAGGAGTGTTCCTTAAGCCCTTTCACTCTCTCAAGCATGCTCAACAGTCTTGTTTAGGAGGCTGGCATTCACCAATGGAAAGAAGGACAAACTCTCCCACCAGCCACCTAAATAGCCTTCCAACTTCCAACTTAGTTAGGGTTGGCATTTGTAACATAAATCGTGCGGCTTGGGGTACAGCTCTTAACAATTTGCTTGGCACTGGGAGGGCAGGATGTTTGGAGGAGTAGGGTCCTCACCTCACCCGGCCCCACAACTTACCTAGATAATTTTCAAACCATCCTGCACACCTACAAATTTGACCTGAGATTTTTTTTTTATATTTATTTATTCATGATAGTCACACACACACACACACACACACACAGAGAGAGAGAGAGAGAGAGGCAGAGACACAGGCAGAGGGAGAAGCAGGCTCCATGCAGGGAGCCCGATGTGGGACTCGATCCCGGGTCTCCAGGATCGCGCCCAGGGCCAAAGGCAGGCGCCAAACCACTGCGCCACCCAGGGATCCCTTGATCCGAGATTTAAAGAGAGAACAGCTGGAAGCTACAGAGAGAAGGGTTTTCGCTTCTAACAAGGTAGGAAGGCGGGAAAAAATTAAATAAAAAAATCCAGTAGTCCTCTACTGAGGGACCCCGGCGAGGAGCCAGGCTATGGCTGGGTAGCGAGAGCCTCCGGGACAGGAGAGCCCAGCCCCGGAGAAGCAGGAACTTTTACAATCTTCCTGGATGGAAAGGTGTCCGCAGGGAACTTGGGCAGGATCCCAAGAGTGGCAGTGGAGCCTCCGGTATCGAAGGTCACTAACAGAGGAGGGGACCCGGGGGGAGAGTGCACCGCACACTGTGGGCCGATCGCGGTAAAGGGCTGACCGCGCCTGGAGGGGCCCCGGGGAGAAAACGGGGGTCAGGTGGGGGCTCCGGCGGAGGGGGCTGCACCCTGCTGCCTTTGGGAGCAGCGGCCCCAGGAGCGTAATTCCAGCAGCTCAGGCCCCGGATCCCAGGGCAGCAGAGACACAGTCCAGGATCTGGTGCTCCCCTTGGGACAGTAGGAGGTGGGGGACACAGGACAGCAAGAAGCTCCTTCCCCCGGTGCGCCCGAGCTGTGGTCAGCGCCCCCCGTCCCTGGAGCATCCAGGCCAGTGCGGACTCGAGCTGTGGTAGTTACTGCGGGAGCTGACTCCAGGGCTGGAGAGCTGGCCACTGCCAGTGGGGTTGTTCCTCCTGGTGTCACCCTCTATGCCTGGGAAGGTTGGGGCACCAGGGAGCAGGGGCCTCACAGGATAAACAGCTCCCACTGAGCCGTGCACCTGGCAGGGGGTGGGGCATATCCTCCAGGTGAACACACCTGAGAGTCAGTACAGCAGGCCCCTCCCCCAAAAGACCAGCTGGAAGGACAAGGGAAGGTTAAGTTCTGGACGGAGCAGCGCTGGAAAGCTCCAGGGGAAGTTGAGAAATTTACAGTATATAGAACCAGAGGATACCCCTCCTTGTTTTTTTCTTCCTTTTTCCAGTACAACTCGTTTTTATATCAGACTGTAATTTCCAATATTTTTTCTCTTTTCCCACCTACAATATTTTACCACCTCTTCATTTTTAAGATTCTTCCTTTTTGATTTTCATATTTCTACAATTACATGTCTTAGATATATTTTCCACTTCTAGATCCCCTTCAACATACTCAACTTATTTTTGGGAGATATACAAGATATGTTTTTTTGTTTGTTTTGTGTTTTTTGTTTTCTCTGCCTCATTTTGTTCTACAATGGTGGAAGTTAATACCTTCTAAACATGACCAGCATGCACAGAGAACCAAGTGGTATACCGTGCTGATTCATTCTGTAAGATTCCTAATTCTCATTCTGCCCCCCTCTTTTATCACATTTATGTTTTGGTGGTAAATGTTGGGGCTCTCTACAAGTATTTCTAGTTTATATAAATTTGGGACTGAGCATCTTCTAACATACAGAGCTTAATATACTCAGAACCAAGAGGATCACCCTCTAGAACCCCTCAGGTAGACTACATTCTCCCTCCACTACAATTTCATCACCACCACCATCTCCCAGTCCCCCCATTTTTCTTCTCCTATTTATTTTTTCTTTTTTTTTTCTCTCCATTTTTGGGATTCATGGCCTATTATTTTTTACTACTTTATTTTAAAATTTGTTTTTCACTTTAGTGGTCCTTTTGTTTTATGTGGTTCCGATCTTTATTTTCAATATCTGGTCTCTGACCTCGCCAGAATCATCTAGGGTGAAATTTACTTAGGTTGTGGTTGATATTCTTGACTCAACCAACTCATATAGCCACTCTGCACTGAGCAAAATGACTAGAAAGAAGGACTTGCCACAAAAGAAAGAATCGGAAATAGTACTCTGCCACAGAATTTGTATTACAATTCCATGTCAGAAAGACAATTCAGAAGCACAATTATAAAGTTACTGGTGGCTCTGAAAAAAAAAAAAAAGCATAAAGGAATCAAGAGGCTTCATGACTGAAGAATTTAGATCTAATCAGGCCAAAATTAAAAATCAATTAAATGAGACGCAATCCAAACTGGAGGTCCTAACAACATGGGTTAATGAGGTAGAAGAAAGAGTGACATAGAAGACAAGTTGATGGCAAGGAAGAAAGCTGAGGAAAAAAGAGAAAAATAATTAAAAGACCACGAGTAAAGGTTAAGGGAAATAAATGATAGCCTCAGATGGAAAAATCTATGTATAATTGGGGTTCCAGAGAATGTCAAGAGGGACAGAGGGCCAGATAGCATATTTGAACAAATCATAGCTGAGAACTTCCCTAACTTGGGGAGGGAAACAGGCACTCAAAACCAGGAGATAGAAAGGTCTCCCCCACACAAAATCAATAAAAACCATTCAACACCTCAACATTTAATAGTGAAACTTGCAAATTTCAAAGGTAAAGAGAAAATCTTTAAAGCAATAAGAGACAAGAGATCCCTAACTTATATGAGGAGAAATATTAGATTAACAGCAGACCTCTCCACAGAAACCTGGCAGGCCAGAAAGGGCTGGCAGGTTATTTTTAGGGTCCTAAATGAGAAGAACAGGCAGCCAAGAATACTATGTATAGCAAGGCTCTCATTCAGAATAGAAGGAGAGATAAAGAGCTTCCAAGATAGGCAGAAACTGAAAGAAAATGTGACCATGAAACCAGCTCTGCAAGAAATATTAAGGGGGACCCTGTAAAAGAAAGAGGAAGCCCAAAGGAATAATCCACAAAAACAGGGACTGAATAGGCATTATGATAACACTAAATTCATATCTTTCAATAGTTACTCTGAACACGAATGGGCTTAATGATCCCATCAAAAGACACAGGGTTTCAGACTGGATAAAAAAGCAAGACCCATCCATTTGGTGTCTACAAGAGACTAATTTTAGACCTAAGGACACCTCCAGCCTGAAAATGAAAGGTTGGAAAACCATTTACCATTCAAATGGTCCTCAAAAGAAAGCTGGGGTAGCAATCCTCATATCAGATAAAGTAAAGTTTATCCCAAAGAATGTAGTAAGAGATGAAGAAGGACACTATATCATACTTAAAGGGTCTATCCAACAAGAGGACCTAACAATCATGAATATTTATGCCCCTAATGTGGGAGCTGTCAAGTATATCAATCAATTAATAACCAAAGTAAAGACATACTTAGATAATAATACGCTAATAGGAGGAAATTTCAATACAGCACTTACTGCAAATGACAGATTTTCTAAGCACAACATCACCAAAGAAACAAGAGCTTTAAATGATACACTGGACCAGATGGATTTCACAGATATATACAGAACTTTGCAACCGAATGCAACTGATTACACATTCTTCTCAAGTGCACATGGAACTTTCTCCAGAATAGACTAGATACTGGGTCACAAATCAGGTCTCAACCAATACCAAAAGATTGGGATTGTCCCCTGCATATTTTCAGACCACAATGCTTTGAAACTAGAGCTCAATCACAAGAAGAAATTTAGAAGAAACTCAAACATGTGGAGGTTAAAGAGCATCCTGTAAAAGATGAATGGGTCAACCAGGAAATTAGAGAAGAATTCAAAAGATTCATGGAAACTAATGAAAATGAAGATACAACCATTAGAAATCTTTGGGATACAGCAAAAGCAGTCCTAAGAGGGAAATACATCGCAATACAAGCATTCCTCAAAAAATTGGAAAAACCTAGCTAACCTCACACCTAAAGGAACTGGAGAAAGAACAGCAAATAAAACCTACACCAAGCAGAAGAAGAGAGTTAATAAAGATTCAAGAAGAACTCAATGGAATAGAGACCAGAAGAACTGTAGAACAGATCAACAAAATGGGAGTTGGTTCTTTGAAAGAATTAATAAGATAGATAAACCATTAGCCAGCCTTATTAAAAAGAAAAAAAGTCTCAATAAAATCATGAATGAAAGAGGAGAGATCACAACCAATACCAAGGAAATACAAATGATTTTAAAAACGTATTATGAGCAGCTATATGCCAATAAATTAGGCAATCTAGAAGAAATGGATGCATTTCTGGAAAACCGCAAACTACCAAAACTGGAACAGGAAGAAATAGAAAACCTGAACAGGCCAATAACCAGGGAAGAAATCGAAGCAGTCATCAAAAACCTCCCAAGACACAAAAGTCCAGGGCCAGATGGCTTCCCAGAGGAATTCTACCAAACGTTTAAAGAAGAAGCAATACCTGTTCTACTAAAGCTGTTCTGAAAGATAGAAAGGGACTGAATACTTCCAAACTCACTTTATGAGGCCAGCATCACCTTAATTTCAAAACCAGACAAATACCACACCAAAAAGGAGAATTATAGACTAATACCCCTGATGAACACAGATGCAAAAATTCTCAACAAGATACTAGTCAATAGGATCCAACAATACATTAAGAAGATTATTCACCATGACCAAGTGGGATTTATCCCCGGGATGCAAGGCTGGTTCAACACTCGCAAAGCAATCAATGTGATAGATCAAATCAACAAGAGAAAAAACAAGAACCATATGATATCTCAATAGATGCAGAGAAAGCATTTGACAAAATACAGCATCCATTCTTGATCAAAACTCTTCAGAGTGTAGGGTTAGAGGGAACATTCCTCAGCATCTTAAAAGCCATCTACGAAAAGCCCACAGCAAATATAATTTTCAATGGGGAAACACTGGGAGCCTTTCCCCTAAGATCAGGAACAAGACAGGGATGTCCACTCTCACTATTGCTATTCAACATAGTACTAGAAGTCCTAGCCTCAGCAATCAGGCAACAAAAAGAAAGAAAAGGCATTCAAATTGGCAAAGAAGAAGTCAGACTCTCCCTCTTTGCAAATAACATGATACTATACATAGAAAACCCATCCTCCTAAAGAGGAAATAATCTCTGATGGGCCAACAAAGCTGCACATTAATTCTTTAACCCACCCTTTCTGGAAAGGAAACTCTTGTCTCAGGTGAGCAAGCCCTTGACTAAGGAAATTGGCCTAAGAGTCAATGCACAATTGCATTCGGCCACAATATTGCCAATTGAGAAAGAAGACTTGGCTAAATAGTTAGAACTCCATCACCCTCTCTCTATTTAACTGTTTACCACGATATACTTCTTAAATATTTGTTGAGTGGAAATAAAAAAGTAAATTAATAAATATGAGAGTTAATTTATCCTAGTGTTCCTGTGAAAGAAAACTATTTTTTTTCAGCCAGATATTTGATGGAATTTAGCAGCATCAGAAGCTCCCCAACCCATCTCTCATTTCCAAAGGTGGGGATGGGAGTTTAACTGAGACATTTTTAGAAGCTAAGAAGAAATATCAAATATCCCAGAACTTTGATATTCACTGAAGATAATTAGACATAATACAGGAAGGAACTCTGTTTCATGCAACATCGATTTCTATGGCTCCCCTTTACCTTCCACTAGTATGTAGTAAGTATTTTGTATGGAACAGGCACTGTGGTAAGCCCTGGGCCTAAAGTAGTGAACAAAACCTAAACTAGCCCCTAATCCAGTGTAGGGATAGGCATTAAATATGCACAGTGTCTAAATAAGCTGAAATCAACATTCTGGACAGAAAGGAATATGAAGTAAATGGAGGGCAGGACTGGTGTATCATCAGATATGTAATTTTTTTTAAACATAATTGCTGAATGCAGAAAATCAGTTGGAGGAAAGCCAAGTGATTACGCTGTAGTAAAATGTTCTGATGTTATTTTGTAAGGGAACTGACTTTTCATATTAGTTAACACAAGTACACAGAGAAGAAACCTCATTTTATGTGCACTTTGTCTGGAACTTTGAAAAAGAAATTTTATATTCTATGCGGGAAAACATGTGAGCTGGGTTATGTTCAGGCAAAGCTACTCTATGTTCATGGTACTTTTGATGTTTTCTTGGGTATTCTTTTCATGCATGTTTTAACTGGAGTAAAGTCTGAGTGGGTGGCAGGCAAGCACCCTTTGTTAAAACTTGCTCCACTCATTTGCTTTATAAAGTTTCAGATTATGGCTACCAGTGGGACTCGACTCAACTAGTTATTCTTTCTGAATCAAAGTACTAGGTCAACTTGGATACTGAAAATAAACCATAATATAAAATATGCCATCATAACAGATTCCTCTAGTTACTTCCAGAAAATAACAATGACAGGATATTCAGCTAACAAACAGGATATAGAAATATTAAATCAGAAAAGTATAAGAAAATGATAACTTTCTACTGAAAATAATTTAAAATATATTTCAAAATATTTGAGACAACTCCCCCGTCTTTATCTTTCCATCTTTATATAATACATATTCGTATATGTACTGTCTCTGAAAATTCCATTATTCTTCCACTACTCCTCTATGACCTTTTCCTATTTAACTTCAAATTATTTGAAACATCACTACTTGCTTGCCACTCCCTCTACAGTGTAAACTTCAGAAACTCTCTAACATTATATCTACTTCCTTCCCTCTCATTTTGATATTTTCTACTTCACAAGGCATGAACTAGAAATACTCTCATTATAAATGTCATCAAAGTTTACCACACTGAGGGAAAGTATGCTTAACCAAAATCAGAATTATTTTCTACCTATAAATATGAATTTGAAAAGCACTCATCACACTAGCTATACTCATAAAATTATTGGTTATTTTATGTCAATTCAAGTACATGTAAATTAATTGGATAGTTCCACAAATGATTAAATGTACATTTACATGTAAATTTTTACAAAAATTATTATTATTGTTAAAGATTTTATTTATTTATTCATAGAGACAGAGAGAGAGAGAGAGGCAGAGGCACAGGCAGAGGGAGAAGCAGGCTCCATGCAGAGAGCCCAACATGGGACTCGATCTAGGGTCTCCAGGATTACGCCCTGGGCTGCAGGCGGCGCTAAACTGCTGCACCACTGGGGCTGCCCCCAAAATTATTAACATATTGTGATAAAGTATAGATTCCTTAAAATCATACCAAATTTATGAATGTTACACAACTTGTTTTGCTATGGTATTAAACTGGAAGAAACAAAAACATTCAGTTTCTTTACAAAGGTTTTTAAGGAGCATGTCAGGTTTTTTTAAGATTTATTTATTTCTTTATTTGAGAGAGTGTGAGCTAGTGGGGGGAGGGGCAGAGGATGAGGAAGTCTCAAGCATACTTCCCACTGAGCGAGGAACCTGTCGTGGGGCTCAGTCCCAGGATCCTGAGATCACAACCTGAGCCAAAATCAAGGGTCGGACAGTTAACCAACTGAAACACCCAGGCGCCCCAAACAGCATATGGTTTATAAAACACTTTGTGGATCAGAATCCTCAATATGCTAATATAAACATCTTCAGAAAAAAATTTTTTATTTATTGTGGTAAGTAAACACAAAATAGACACAAAGGGAAACATGTCTTATAAAACCATATTTTTATGAGCCAGATCTTAGATATTAAAAGGAAATTATTTCAATTGCAATAACATTTAAAGCACTGAAAGGCCTTTCTTGTGAGATCATTTTAATATGAAAAGCTGACAAATGACACTGTTTAATAGGGAATGCTTTTTTAAAAGGCATTTCAAAAAAATCTTACCAGCAAAATTAGTGCTCCCCATCTTGGACAAGAAATATTGGATTTGTTTTAATATTGCCAAAAGATGGTTTTATTGCTTCAGTCGACCCATTGACTTAAAATCAAATGCTTCCTAAGAGGTGAAGTGGAAAGGCTAAGCAGGAGAGAGAAGGAGCGGTTCTCCTCAAGAATCCATCATAATATGAGAGCATATTGTTTGCCAAATCTACTTATTTTCTGAAAATTAAATTCCTTCTGAACAACTGAACATAAGAATTGACCTTACTAATCATATACGTATGGAGTGCTATGTTTTAATTTTTTAAATTAAAATCCTCTGGCCTTTAATTATAAATAAAAAGGAAGACATCTACTTTAAAAAATAATAATCAAGAGCATGATTAGCGAAAACAGCAGAGACAAGAGGCCTGTACTGTCACTGATTCTTTAGTCACTGATTTGCTATGTAACCTTGAAAAGTCAAGGAACGACTTGAAGCCAGCCTTTCTTTACTCATTTATGAAGTGGATACATGGTAATGATTACCAGCTGTTTCTAGGATTGATGAGTTTGGGTGTGATCCTCCCATGTTACAGAAATACACCCCAGCTAGGCCCCACTGAGCCTATTAACAAAAGGGAGAAGCGATATCACAAAGCATCAGGGCTGAGCCAGGCACCACACAGGATGCCATATGGCTGGAGGTGGTCCAAGATGGTGACTATGAAGATCCTGAACTTGCCTCCTGCAGACATACAAGTCTACAACTACACATGGAACAATTACCTCGGAAAAAGACCTGAAAACTTGCTAAACATTTCCTTCTCAGCTGCAAATGAGAAAAAGGGGAAGAGAGGCTGAGACATGGTCTTGTCATATAATCCAGCCCCAGCATAGCAACCCACAATCAGGAGGGAACTTATGAATCCAGAGCTTCTCTCTGAAGAGTGAAAGGTTGGTACCCCACACATCAGGAACCCCAACTTTTAGGTTCTGCACCTGAGAGATGAAACCCTGAAATATCTGATTGAAAACCAATAGGGCTTTTGTCTATAAGACCCAAAGGGCTGTAGCAAACTGAGAAACTGCCCTTAAAGGCCTCATGTGCAGACTAACTTGCCCCAGGATCCCAAGCATAAGTGGAAGTTTGAAAAACACCAGTCTATATGTGAAGGAGATTCATTTGCTAATCTTAAAGTGTCTACCAGATGGGTAGAGGCCTGTGAGGATACTCTCTCGGGACTAAGGTATAGGCAGATGTAACTTTTGAGCTGTCTCTCTTCCTTGTAAAGCCAAGAAATGTCAGGCAACTTTTTTTTTTTTTTTTAAAATCTTTGGAGGTGCTATCTTCATGCTCTCCCTCTGCAATGTTCCACAATGCCAGTAGCCCTGGAGTTAGGGGAAGCTTTTATATACACAGCCGATGCCCTGGTTTTTATGTCTGGTGTCCCAGTTTTTGCAGTTGCAGCCCAGGTAGTACCCTTTGATCTCCTGGTTCAAGTGGTGAGGGAGACTTGCATTTCTGGGTCCCATGAAACTGTAACAATCAGAGAGACAGTTCTTAGCAGACTACCACACTCAGGGCACTGCACAGATATAACTGAAACACACACCCCCCACTCCCAGTTTTTCTGATAAAGAGACCTATTTGGTTGTCTGAGAGCTATGGCGGGAAGGGCAGGCTTCTGGTTGAACACACAGGAGCCTACAGATGTGCTCTGAGGCAAGGAGGCCAGTGGATTCAGTCTTTGTGCTTTCCCTCTGCCTTTCTCATTCTCACTGGTATCTTTCAGGAAGGAGCTTATACATTTATCTGATGCCCTGATTTGTGTAGCTGCTTCCAGGAGACACTTCTACATCACTTGGTTCTGGTGGCCAGCATGGCTTATGCTCACAGGTCCTACAGGACTATGTATATTTGCATACTTAAAAGTTTGGCTGGCTTCTGGCTTCTAATCAGCCTGAAAGTAGGTGTTGAGATCTCCCCCTTTGGGACACCCTCATAACTGAGAGCTATGAAAAATAAAATAGGCTGCTTAGACAATCACAAAGATCCAAGAGACTACCAAGAGCTAGAAAAGGTTGAATGACTGAATAAAAATTACACTAGTGGTGTTCAACAGCAAACTGGATGAAGCAGAGGAAAGGATGCTATCAGACAGCTTGGGTGAGTTTGCAGAGAATGAGGTTGGGGGCACTAGAGATAGGTCCTCTCCCAGTCACTGCAGAACCAGGAGCATAGAGGGCAACAGTGGAAGCAGGGAGAAAAAGATAGAAAAAAAAGGAGAGAAAGCTAGCACATCTTGAGCACCTACTATAAAATGCAAATAGCCATAGTACTACTTCAGGGTGAAATTATGAGAATTAAAGAATCAGACTTTTTTTTGGAAAGATCTTAGCAAAATTCCTGAAATACAAAAGTGCTGAAAATTTGTTGGTTTTATGGAAGTGGCTTCGGATCCAGACTGACTAGGTTCAGATTTTTATTCCAAAATATTATCTATGTATCTAATTAATTAACTTCCCTTTGTCTCAGTTTCCTTAATTATAATATGAAAGTAAAGATATTCCCTGCTCATAGGGCTGATGCAAGGATAAACATGTTAATAACCGCACAGCACAAAGAACAGTGCCTGGCACCTCTAAGCCATTCAATAAGTATTAGAGTAACAGTGTGTTCACTTCCTGCCAGGTTCTGTGCATGATGCTTTCACAACATTGTCTCATTTTCCATATCTAATTAATGTTCTCAGAGGCAAAAATGGCGATATGGTAACTTGCATTCTCTTAGAGAAAGATATCATGAGGATGGTATTCTGTTTATGACCCAAAGAAATCGAATATAAAATAATTTTTAAAATAGATAGCACTGTATAGTATGCTATTACTGATCTTGAAATACCATAATGCAAAATATCCTCTGTTGTTTTATTTACTCCACAAATATTTACTATTTACTCACTATGTGCCAGACATATGTTGAAACTCTATAAGCAGAATAATAAAGAGATTTCTTTTGAAAAGTTCTTTTTATTACCTACAAAGGTTAAGATCAGAATAAACTTTCTACCAACTATATTGTATTCATTAATTTTACTCCCCTCTAGTTTTGTGTCTCCTTTCTAAGAAGACATCCAGCTTCCTGTTTTTGTTTCTTTTTGGTCCCTGCAATCAATCCTTGTTAGTTTTTCCATTCCCATTTTGGGATGCTTCTTCTTTAGGAAACCTCCATCAATTCTGATCCTTTCTTGCCAGGCTTTGTATCATGGCCAGAGCACAGATAGGGCCAAATTAAGCATGGCAGGAGGATTGTTGTTGTATAACAAACTATACCTGAACTGAGTAGCCTGAAACCACAGTCACTTAATTTGCTCATAATTCTGTGACTAAACTGGGCAATTCTTATCCGGGCTAGCTTAATGGATCTCTACAGTCAGATGGTAACTCAGCTGGGGCTGATGGTCTAGAATGATCTTATTTATAGCTAGGTGGTTCTAGTATGCCTCATCTTTGGGAGAAAGGATAACTTTCTTTGCTTCATATAATTTCCTATCCTTCAGTAGGCTGTTCCTGGTTTCTACCCACAAGTTCTGAAAAACAGAAAGAGAAAAGGCAAGTCCCCAGATACAGCCTCTTTTTAAGCCTCTGCTAATATCAAGTTTACTTGTGTCCTACTGGCCAAAAGAAGTCACACAGGCCCAGATCCGAGGAGAGGAAAAATAGATTCCTCCTCTTAATTAGAAGAGTTTTGCAAAGAAACAGTATACAGAGATGGGAAGAATTTATGACTAGTGTGCACAAGAGGGTAAGCCCTAAAAAAAAAAGGCAAGACATCACAAACATTTGAGCAAAATAAAATTTTTGATATTTGAAAATTCAAAAAAGCATAAAGTGATTATAATGAAAAAATTAGTACTGTTAGGTAGCCTTATACTTATAATGATATAAGATCTTGAGTTTTATTTATTTTATTAAGATTTTATTTATTTATTCATGAGAGATACAGAGAGAGAGGCAGAGACATAGGCAGAGGCAGAAGCAGGCTCCCTGTGGTGAGCTGGATACGGGACTGGATCCCAGGATACCGGAATCACAACCTGAGCCAAAGGTAGATGCTCAACAACTGAGCCACTCAGGTGCCCCAAGATCTTGATGTTTTAAATTACATATGAAGCAAACGTGGGCAACAATTTGTTTTCATTACTTAGTGTCTTAGTCTATTTGGGATGCTAAAACAAAATACCACAGACTGGATGGTTGGGGTCTGATTGCTCCCACACTGGGTTAGGACCTCTATTTTAGATTCTCATAGATATACATCATCCTCATAGTGCTCATTACAATTGTGACTACTATTAATTCTCCCAGTAAACTGCAATCTCCATGAAGGCATGGATTATGCCTATCTTGTGCCGTATTATATGTGTCTCCAATAACTGACCAATAAATAATGGACCTTTGATGGGGGATAGCTGAATGAATGGCAAAGCAGGAGAGAAGAAAGAATAAAGAGATATGTATACAAACATATCTTTGAAATTGATTGAGAAGATGTAAGGTGAGTAAGGGAATAAATAGTATAGAGGCCTGCCTGCACAAGTTAACAAAGGAAAGACTATACACTGAGAGAATGATAACAAATAAAGATATATTTGGTAGGAATTAAAGTAGAAGAGGGCATGAGCAAAGATTTCCCATTTTGATGATTAGAAAGCCCAAAGTGAAACTGAGCCCGGGGTTGGTTACAGTGGAGGTAAGTAGGACATTGGGCAATGAAAGAGGTTGATAAATCAAAAAGCCAGAAACAGTATAGTAGACCTGGACAAGAGGGGCCCCTGCCCTGGGTTTCCACCCTATTCTAAGGCCCTCCTTCAGTCTTGTTCCTTCCCTAAGACAGGATGCGCACCCAGAGTCCATATACCTCCTTTTAGATCATATCTGGGACCCGAAAATTTCATGTAGAGATCACTCTACATATCTGTCCTCCTGAGGGTGGATCACATAGCTATCGTATACTCTCTGAATCAAGGGGAGAGCAAGACAGGACTCTTTAAGGGCAGTTTGGCCATGCGGTCTGGAGTGTCTAAACACTTTTACAAGGGTCTTGCGGAGCAGGAGCAGGGGCAGAGAGAAAAAAGAGTGAACATGGTCTGGGGACCACCTAACCCACCAAATAGTGACATGGGACTCTGACAAGGTCCAGGAATTCTAATCTTGAATCAGGCTTCCAGCTCTCAAGCTGTATCTCTGTTTCCCATGTATATTTCTTTGCTCTCCCTATAGTAAAAGAAAATGCAGGCTTTCTAGGAGAGAAATAAGTTGGACTCCAGCTAAATTGATGAAGTCAGAGTTTCAAATTAGGTTTGACTTATTAGCTTGACTTATAACTATTAAATATTTAAATATATGACACACAGACCTCCATTTTTAATCTTGACACCAGCTCTGCAATGTTAGGGCAGGTCCAGCCAGGATGTTTATCTTCTACTAGAAAGCTATGATTCTGAAATGATCTTTCACTCTGGGTTGATTTTGGCTGGTTATGGACTTCTTAGTATCCATAACTCTTATTTTTATGTGGAAAGTTAACTAGACTATCCCACAACAATTGGCTTAAGTTTAGAGTTCCACTTACTCTTTTCAGATGGACACTGAGTAATGTATTTGGTTAGGAGTCCCTAGAGGCTAGAGCATCTTCTAAACTCAGAGGAATGAAGAAAATTAGGGAGACATGAATAGCATAAAGGTATGTGGTAGTTGAGGATTTCAAAACCCGTTCATGTATATTATCCTAATTTGGTTCTTAGAACCACCCTGTAAAAATAGATAGGGAAGATATTACTTCCTTACTTAACAGTCAAGAAAACAAACTCCAAGAGCTTGCACCATGATGGATAGCAGAATTAGAATTTGAACCCAGTCTTAAAATATCCTTTTATTTTTCAAATTAGGAAAGAGGTGACATATTTACAAAATTTGAGGGTTTTTTTCTTAACAAAATAAAACATGTAAACCTGCAGTGAATACATATATGTGATCTCATCATGAGAAGATGGTGTAGCACTTTTTGAAAAGATACAAAGCCCTCTAGTTGGCTTCAGTTTGAAATCTCTCTGATTTCATCAGTTTGGCAGGTGTCCAACTGGCTTATGCCCTAGAAATCCTGCACTTTCTTTTATTAAGGGGAAAGAAAAGGAACAAAAAAGGGAAACAAAGGATATAATTTTAGGGCTAGCTTTAGTCTAAGTCTTTATTTTTATCTGAGGTCACTGCAACTCAGGAAAGTTAAGTGAGTTGCCATAAATCTCCAAGAGATAGAAGGAAGAGCTAGACCACGAAACCACATCTGATTCAGATCTCTGAGATTCCCCTCTCTTGGTGTCCTATGTAATAGTCTTTACTCTCTCCAGTTAATTTTATTCTTTCTTTCTTAATTTCTCATCACCTTCTTTTTAATGTAGTCTCTGCTCAGTTATTCAAACCCACTAGTTTGAAACTATATACAAGATATGCATACATATATCTTGTGTGTTAACATATATATCTTGATTATATAGTTCTGGTGTACAAAACATTTCACATTATTATTTTCACTATGTATTACATTAGATGCATATTCTATGTCCTTTAGTATATCCATAATTATCATTTCTAGGGGTCATAGCATTGCATCGGGTTGATGACTCATAATTTATTTAACCCATTTTCCTATTACTTAACATTAAAACTATTTTAATATTTTCTATTATGGATAGTGCTCCTGTGACCATTTTTATCAACTCTTTTTTTTTATTCTACTGAATTGTGTTTTTAGGATAAATGTCAAAGAATGGTATTATTGAGCTAATGTGTAGAGATATTTGTGTGGTTTATATATGATACTGTGATATACATTGCCATGTTATTTTTGAAAAATATATATCAACTCAATGCTTTCAGAAGAGTACCAGTTTCAATCCAATCTTATTAATATTATATACCATATATTATTCATTTTACTAGTTTAATAGGTATAAAAATTATGATAGTTTGTTTTATTTTATATTCCTTTCATTCCAAATAATACAAATATTTTTACTCTCTTTTGATCCACTTCTATTTGCATTAATTGTCCAAATTCTTTACATATTTATTATTGGATGTCAAGATATTTTTCTTAAAAATTTGAGTGAATACTTTTCTTGTTATATTACTAATAATATCTTCCCAGTTTATTTTCCTTTTTGACTCTAGTTTTATAATTCATTTTCATACAATTAAAATTTCCTATCTAACTGTTACTGTTGAACAAGCAAAACCAGTAGATTCACACAACTTTGTTTTTCTCAATGTCTCTAAATTCTATGGGCCTGGTTTCTCTTGCCCTTCAGACTTCTAGTCAATCCTAAAGAACAGAGAGTCTTGTGATCTCTCTATTTCACAAAATCTGGTATCAATTCAGAATTGGGATCCCCAATAATGTATAGTTGTGAAAACTCTGAACTTCATTTGTTTTGTCCTTTCCCCAGATCAGAACTACTTCAGCCTGGAAACCTAGAGTATTTCTCTAGTTTACTGCTCCCTGCCTAGTACTTCTACCCTTCCTTCCCTAGTTTGTTAACCTCAACTTCTCCTCCAGGTTGCATATGCAGGGAGGGAGAAAAGGTGAGAGAGTCGAGTAAGTCCTTAAATGACCAGTAGGATGCACTCGGGGCCTGGCAGTTGTTCAAGGGTAACTTTTTCTCAGATGTGCCCCCCGCCAACTTTTGACAATTTCCTATCTGCAGTTCCTTTGACATGAGGACAGGTATGTCTAGGCAGAATCTGGAGAGTCAGCCCTTCAGATTGGACAGCTATCTCTTGATTCTTTTTGTCTGATTGAGACTGCACTCCTGAAATTCCTGAACAGGACCAAAGACAACACACTTCTATTCACTCATGGCCCACATCTGATTCCCAGGAAGCCCTGAAGCATCCTTTGTCCTGTCCAACTGTGGGAGACCTGGCCAGTCCCTGTGAGCCCCTCTCTTCTTCTGACTCATTGGCAGACAGTCCTGAGGCTTTCTCAAGCAGCAGCCAGACACCAGACCACTTGAATCTCAGGAGGTTGGCCCCTCCCTCCTCAGGCCCATGTAGGCAAGGTTAGGAGTTCTCAGGGCACACCAACCACTTATGAAAATGTCTCTTTACATATACCCTCCAATCTCCACACACTCTGACCCTTTTAATACCTTTGCATAGGTAAAAATGTTAAGAGTTGTCAAACTGGTTTTTAATAATCTCCTTTTGAAAACTGGCATCTTGCTCTGGCACACCTCTTTGGAAAATCATACCTTTGAATCTTGGTGGCTCAGTTACAACTTCTGATTTAATAGTCTGTTAAAAGTATTTTATAATCATCTGTCATTGAAATTTCTATATCATTTAAAAGTTAGAAATAGAAGAGTTTGGGCGGCCCGGGTGGCTCAGTGGTTTAGCGCCGCCTTCAGCCCAGGGCCTGATCCTGGAGACCCGGGATTGAGTCCCATGTCGGGGTCCCTGCATGGAGCCTGCTTCTCCCTCTGCCTGTGTCTCTGCCTCTCTCTCTCTCTCTTCCTGTCTCTCATTAATAAATAGATAAAATCTTTAAAAAAAAAAAGAAATAGAAGAGTTTCCCTACATATATAGTAAATTAAATTTTCTGTTGGGCTTTAACTTTTTTTTCATTTAGCTCTCTAATTTCAACTAGATATGTTTTTCTCTTGATATGTGCTATAAGATATGGGTTAGTAAATATTTTTATGTGGTTTTATAATTACTCAATTGTTATGTTCATCATTCTAAACGCTTACTTCCTTTTATGTTGAAAAGTTTATTTTCACATATTATTTTCTTATAGCATTGGATCAGATTTTGGCCTCTCCTTTCTTTCACTTTAATCAGTATTAAATTATAGTTGTATAGTAAGTTCTATCTGGTTAGGTAGGACCTATATGTCATTTGTTAAGAGCTGATCATGCATATAAGAATAATTCACAAACTGGGAGCTTTCAAACCAACAGTGGAATGAGTCTCAGAGGTATATTCTTATCAGATAATTTATATAGCGACAGTGCAGAGGCTGTTTGTTCTTTACAATGACTGGTTATAATATTACAGTTTTCTTAGTGATAGGGGATAGGTTAAAAGTGGTTACCTTATGCTAATTTTGGAGAACAACTTGTTTTGTCTATGTTACTCTTCTTATAAATATTATCACATGTTGAGTTCTGAATTATCATTAGAATAAGGTTTTATTGGAATGACATTACACTGAAAGTTAATTTAGAACAAATGACAACTTAAAACAAGCCTTAATACTGCTTGCAGTGGACAAAAGCTGTTCTATGTGCTTTCAAATATTAACTCATTTAATTCTCAAAAGGACTGTGGTCGATTTAATTATTGACTCCATTACATCACCTCTTCTGGCATCAACAACTTTTTTACAGCCTCATCCTGAGAGGGATGTATTTCCCACCACTTAACTCTGAGCTTAGTTATAAGATTTGCATCACCCAGCAAGATGTAAGCAGATAAACAGAGTCTGGAGATGTGGCTGCTTGGTATAGCTTGATTTCTTGTGCTTCAGCTATGCCCTGAGATGAATTTGTGTCCATCCCACTGATCGCAGGAGGAGATGGGAAACAGTTGGAGCAGAGCTGGCCCAGCAAATCCTCAAATCCATGAGAATTGTGGATTTTTGTTGCTTTAAGCCTTTGAGTTTTGGGATAGTTTGTTAAAAGCAGCATTGTTTGGTGATTAGATAAGGAATACGCCACACCATGAAGTAGTTATTATTATCATCCATATTTTACAGATGAGAAAAATGAGGCAAAGAGAGGCTCAGTAACTTAATAGCTAGCAAGTGGGCAGTATGATTCCACAGGGCATGTTTTTGATCATCATTACAACACTGAGTTCTTAGTTTGGAAAACAGTTTACTCAAAACTGTGTATTCAAATATTTTCAACTCCCAATCTAAATGTATACTTTTCTTTATAAATACTGCACATGTCTCATCTAGTTCATCTAACATTTATATGATTTGATGATTATCAGTTTCTATTTTGAGTTAAAACACTGTTTTATTTTCAAACCTACTTTGTTCATCAATACTTCAATATTATAGAGCTCTATCATTATCTATGTTGGTAAATTCAAAGAAAGAAAAAGTTTTACTCAGGTATTTATGAAGGCCTTATTCCAATGAATGAATACTTACTATGTTCCTTATCTCACCATCCTCTTCACTCTTTACTTTATTGACCTTTCTCACTTCCTGTTGTGTTAGTTCTCTGGTTCTTAGCTATTTGATATTCTGTTCTCTTATGATGTCCTTCTCTTGTTTTCCGTTTCTTTATATAACCACCTGATGTAACTTAACCTTTATTTCACATATAAAATGATAATTATAGCATCTATCTGCATAAGTTGTGAAGAGCACTGGGACAGTTCATGAAAAATCACTTAGCATAGTGCTGGCACCATGCCATTACTGATAATGTTTAATAAAAGTTGCTATCTTTGCAGTTATATTTCTCTTGCTATTTCTTGGTTTCCTTATGGGCCCCATTTCATCTTCCCTATCTTTAAATAGTTTTGTCCTAAGCCCCTTTCTCACTTCTTATTCTCCATAGTTCCTTAGGAAATTTTACCCACCTTAACTAGATGTGGATACAATTTTCTCTCCTCCCTTGTTCTCTGAGGTCCAGACCCATATATCCACCTATCTACTGTACTCCTCCACTGGGATGTGTTTCACATATCTCAAGTTCAACACCAGAGTAATTTTTTCCACCTAGTCCTCAAACCTGCTAGTCTTTTCATGACTTCTACCATTATAAATTGTCATTCAGGCAATTTCCTCCAAACCAGAAACTAGGTATAACCATTTATTCCCCCCTCATTTTTTTTAAAATTTTTAAAAGATTTTATTTATTTATTCATGATAGACATAGTGAGAGAGAGAGAGAGAGAGAGAGAGAGAGAGGCAGAGACACAGGCAGAGGGAGAAGCAGGCTCCATGCAGGGAGCCCGACGTGGGACTCGATCCCGGGTCTCCAGAATCAGGCCGAAGGCAGGCGCTGAACTGCTGAGCCACCCAGGGATCCCCTCCCCCCTCATTTTTATTCTCCAATCACCAACTTCTATTAGTTTCATCACTCTGTCTTATAAATTCATTTGATTTTTATTCTTATGATTTACATTATTCTTATAGTCTTTTTGATTCACATGATTTTTATAAATCCGTATAGTCCAAGCTTGGGGATATGCTACTTTCTGAATGCCAGATCAGGCACTTACTCTTACTGAGTAGGCTTGACTCTAGATTTCACAGCTATCGAGCCTCATTGAGACCAGATACTGAAACATTCCTGTCTCAGGAGGTCAGTGCCTTAGACCTTTGGCCCATGCCACAGGAAGAATACTACAAATCCTGCCTAAAGGCACCACTATAGATGAACTGGATTCAGAACTTAGCTTTTCCTTCCCGTCTTTCCTTTCCAGTGCATCTGAATCCAGCAGTGCCTGCATGGGCTGGCTATTGCTCCTGTCACTCACTCGTTTAAGCTTTAATACCTTTCCCTTCTTTTTTTGATCCTGTTGGCCTGGCTATATCTCAACTTTATTCTTCCTGCCATCTTACAGAAACTCACTGTTTAGCCCTCAACTGTTCTGACTCTAGATTTATCCAACCATTTTTTAGCTGTGTTTCCCATATTGCATTTGATAAATGGCACCAATCTCATCCATTAAGCAATCCTATTAAAACTTGATGCTGCAGCTTCTAAGTCAGTGGTTTTTAAAACCCTATACATGCCAGAATCACCTGGAGAGCTTTTCTTAGCATAGATATTCCCAAATTCTGAAATTTTGATTTAGGTCTTGGGTGGAGCTGGGAATTAAAAAAAAAAAAAGGCCCTAAAGGAATCTGATGAGCAGCCAGGTTTAGAAATTGATATTCTAAACAGAAAATTGCTATGTAAATAATAAAGAATTTTACTTACAATTTAGGCAGTAAGAATGGATTTTAAACTAGTGGAAACTACCAGGTTTTCCCACTGTAAAAATTCTATTTAAAAGTCTGCTTTCAAACATTTGTTTAATGAAAGATCTCTTCTTTGACAGCTCAGACTTTCTGAGTTTCTAATGTCAAAAACCGTGTTACTTTTGGGTAGCTATGTTTACACACTCTTGAAATTTTACTGTCACTCATATTACTCAAGTTATTACAGCTTATTTCAACAGAGACTTCCCAAGAAAGAGAAGTAATCTTTACTTAACAATTACTAGATCAGCTACTTAACCACCCTAATCAGAGAGCCCTTGTTTCTTCAAACAATAGCTCAAAGCAGTCTTAGTTCTATAGCCTAATAAGGAGTTAGTAACGATGAATACGGAGTTGATTATATAGAATGCATATCAAAATGACTATACTAGGACAAATGTTTCTTTTAGACTGCATGAATATATCCTTGGTGACTATTCCCTCATTTTTAAGTACTTTAATGTACGTATAAATGCAAACAAGCAGCAATGGAGTTTTAAATCTTTTTAATAGTCTATAAATCCCTGGAGTGGCTATTTCCACAACTTTTTAAGCCTACATTTAAAAATTAGATATATCTTTTAAGCATCTAAGTACATGTTTAGTTGAAAATAAATGCCTATAAAAGAAAGGAAATAGGGTGAGAGGCATGCTTTCTTACTAAGCAAAAACAAAAACATGCTCTCTTACCAAGCAAAAACAACTTATCTAGGTGTATGCAGTAGTAAGCTAGGGCATTTCTGCCCATGCATGCTGGGGGCTATGGAAATGTCTTTATGGTGAGGATTAACATTGATCTTTCAAAGAAATACTGTGCTTGTGATTTTCTTAGCTTCTGTATTTACAGATTGGTTCCTCATATCCACTCCTTCATTCTACCTGCCATCCCTGGGCATCCTCTACCCTTGGTATGTCCCCTAAAGAGCCTCAGGCCACACTGTGGTGCTTTATTCTGATGCTCCTCTCTGATGGTGACTTCCCTGACAATACATTCTATTATTTCTTTTCTTTTTCCATCACCCAAAGAAGGTCCATATTGGGTCCCTGGTTCCTTTGTCACCTGTTTTCTTCTGAGGTGATTAATTACTCCTTTCCAAACTTTTAACAAATACCCCTATCCCAGCAGATGATGTAATCATAGCATATTTCTTTAACTTAAGGAATATATTGCTGTAGAAATTTCACACCGTGGCAGTTGTGTGATTCTTGTCTTTACTCCCTCAAATCTCTCCCTAAAAATATCCCGGGATATCTTTTCCTATATTTTCATCATGTCTCGCTCTTACCAAAAATCTTTAATAGATTCAGTTGCTCTCAGGGTACAATTCAACTCCTCAAATTTTTATGGACTGAAGCCACTTATTTGTAGCTTCTATGTCTATAAATCCATCCCAGAAAGGACCTTAATATGATTTAGTTAAGTATTTTTCCATGTTATGTCCTGTTCAAAGGACCTCACCACTCTTAATGCTCCCCAAATCAGTCCCAGCCCTTCATACCTTTTCAAAGCTTCTCGATATCTGGTATGATCTGAACTTCCTAACATCATTTGTCATACTCTCCCAGTCCAAATTTTTCTCAGCCAATTGGTCTTCTCTTTCCTTTTACCTGAAGTGCCTTTCCTTTAACTTCTTCTCCTTTTTTTTTTTTTTAAAGATTTTATTTATTTATTCATGAGAGACACACACGGAGAGAGGCAGAGACATAGGCAGAGGAAGAAACAGGCTCCCTATGAGAAGCCCAATGTGAGACTTGATTCCAGGACCCAGGGATCACGACCTGAGCCACAAGCAGAAGCTCAACCACTGAGCCACCCAGATGCCCCAACTTCCTCTCTTCTTTCCCAAATTGTGATTGTCCTTTAAGGTAGCTTCAGTCCCACCTCCTGATCAAGCCTCACCTTAATAATCAGTCCACACTAATTTTATCCTTAAGCAATTCTATTTCCTCTCTCTCTCTCTTTACTGAATCAAATAGTACCTTTAATTTTTATAATGCCATTCCATAACTAGAAGACTTACATCTAAGCCGAAATAAACCTACAGTGTGGTTCCGTAAGTGAAGCTGATGCCTGAACGCCAAAAATGCTGGCTTTAAAGTCAGGAAAAACAGCTAAGTTACAGAGGGTCTTTAACCTGGGATTTCATGAGAACGCTAAAACTACTGCTTACAGTGCATGAAACACAATCCTATAATGAGAAATGCGAAATTTATGTGCTTATAATACCAGTATATGTACAGTAAAGCATAGGGCATTCAACAGCCTCTGATTTCACTGTCAAAGTATTCCTTATGGATGTAGGAATAACCATTATCCATTTCCCACTTTGGCTAGTGTACCCAACCAATGGATTTTCCCTTTGAGTCACATCTCATTTGGTCTGCTGTAGCATGACTATTCTTGTTTCTTGGCTCTTACTACTAATTGCAAATAGTTCTTAGTCTCCCTTAATATTAGTACTGCTTACTCCAGAAATGGCATTTTTCGGGCCAGAATTTTGCCCTTCTGTCCTGAATGTGGAGAACATGCATACCTTCTATGAAGATTAGAATTCTCTAACTCTGGCAGCTGTGTTCTCTCTCTCTGTGCTGTGTGGCTAGAAAAGATCTTAATGTCCATTTGTAGGAAGATTATCTTTTGAAAAACATGGGGTTTTGAAGACAGACGTATCTGCCACGTCTCAGTTTCCTGTAAAAAGGTGGTAACTGCTTTTACTCAGCAGCCTCTAAGGTGCTCTGTCCTCCCATCTTTCCTCGGAAACTAAGGCCAGGATGGGCGAGGTCCTCACTTCATCCTATGACTTGCACCTTGCCTGGCAGCACCCACTCAGCACTCATCCACACCATGGCCCCCATCTGCGACCTCACCTGTTTCTACTCAGCGCTCATCCTGCACAACTCAGCCCTCATCCTGCACAACATGGTGACTGTCACAGAGAATAAGAGCAATGCCCTCATTAAAGAAGTGGGCGTAAATGTTGAACCTTCTGGTCCAGGATTGTTTGCCAGGCCCTGGCCAGCGTCGATACCAGGAGAGCCTCATCTACAGTGTAGGAGCAGAAGGACCTGCCCCAGCAGCTGGTACGCCACCAGCAGAAGATCCTGCTCCCTCCACCACTGCTGCCCCAGCTGAGAAGAAAGTGGTAGCAAAGAAAGAAGAATCAGAGGAGTCTGATGATGACATGAGCTTCAGGCTTTTTTTTTTTTTCTTTTAAGATTTTATTTATTCATGATAGACACAGAGAGAGAGAGAGAGAGGCAGAGACACAGGCAGAGGGAGAAGCAGGCTCCATGCAGGGAGCCCGATGCAGGACTTGATCTTGGGTCTCCAGGATCACACCCTGGGCCGAAGGCAGGCGCTAAACCGCTGAGCCACCGAAGGATTCCTGAGCTTCAGTCTTTTTGGCTAAATTTCTTCTGATATGTTCAATAAAGAGCTAAACTCTTAAAAAAGAAAGAGGGGTGGATAACAGAAAATAGCATCTACCTCAGTTTAAAGGTTACTTCCCTGTACCACCTCACCCACTAACCACACCCAGTCTAAGTCAGCTTTTTTCGTTCTAAAATTTCTTTTGATTTTATTCCTTTGCTTCAGAATACTGCAGAATAGTAGAGAACTTTTGGAGTTTGAGATGCTTCATTGATGAGCATATCTATTGCAGTCAACGGTAAGTTCCACAAAAGCAGATGCTGTGGCTGATTTAGTTAACCATTACTTCCCCAGCTACTAGCATTGGCCCAGCTCCCCAGATATTTGTTGAATAGAAGAATACCTCATAAAATTGGAAGATAAGGAAAAGCAATAAAGTGTGTAACGCACTATATAAATACATAAGGCGGATGTGGGTGTATACTGATTATATATATATATATATATATATATATATATATATATAATCAGTATATAGGGCACTATGGTTACCACATGGTTTGTATTCCATAAATGTTAACATTATTATTATTCACTCTTGCTTGAAATCTGAACTGAAAAGGGTCCTCTTTCTTGCAGAGCAACATGGACACTTCCTGTGCTATGTCATTGATTATCCCCAACTAAAGTAGCCCATCTATCTGAATGTCTGTTGACACTCGAGCCCCTTGTTAGGCCTACATAGCTGAGGGCCTTACCACAGTGCTTTCCAAACTCCCAGTATTCAGTTCACTCATTACATATTTGGTGATTTAACTTACAGAATTGCAAGATCATATTTTCAAGTACTGCTCATCTCTCCACAGATTAGTCTCCACAGACTAATCAAAATGGCCTCAGGGAAGAAAATAAACTGGTAGAAGGCTACACATGTTAGCAAAAATAACTGTATGAGGCACACTGCAAATTTCAAAGGTGCTGAGTTTCCATTTTACAAATGTTTTGCCTAGAAACTAAATAGGAACTTTAGCAACAAGAGGAATTAAAAACAAATGGCTAAGTGAAACCTAGATTTATGCATAGGCAATTGGGAGGATCTGGGTTTTTTATGTGCCGGCCCATAGTAGGTGTTCAATAAATAACTTGAATAAATTTTGGGAAAGCAAAAACGTCTCAATGGCTCTTGGCGATGATTGCCTCCTCTATAGACACCACAAATCCCTTTCCTGACTGAGCAGGGCTTTAAAAACCTGTGACTCTAGTAAAAAGCAGGCATTATCTTCACAGTCAGGACAAGCTTTTACAATAGTTTCACTCTACATGGTTAAAAATAATAATAAAACAAAAAACTGATGCAGTTCCTGGAACTCTTAGATGAGAAATAGTTTCTCTACTGCAAGAGTGCAGACTGGGCTTTCAGTTCTTGAGAATGAAATGTGGAACTCCTCCTCGCCCCACGTTCTTTGCTGGAGATGCCCGGTGGGTAAATTTGGGGGAGAGGACGGGCGGCCCGGGTGGCTCAGCGGTTTAGCGCCGCCTTCAGCCCAGGGCCTGATCCCAGAGACCCGGGATCGAGTCCCACGTCGGGCTCCCTGCATGGAGCCTGCTTCTCCCTCTGCCTGTGTCTCCGCCTCTTTTTCTCTCTGTATCTCTACGAATAAATAAATAAAAATCTTTAAAAATTTTCTAAAAAGGAAGAAGAGAGGACAACTTCAAGACCTTCACGTAGGGAGAAGCTAACGGGGAAGTGAGCCTGTAAAGGCCAGCAACGGCGAAAGGAAATTCAATTTAAAAACTTGTAGTCGCGACTGTTAAAAAAAAAAAGAGAGAGAGAGAGAGAGAGGCGGGGATAAAAGGAGTAGGAAAAATGGGGGGGGGGGAGTGGAGGGAAGAAACCAGCAAAGGAAACCAGAAGAGAGTCATTAAGAGTACGCGCTACGCAGTTGTTTCTCGGCTCTTCCTCTCACTCCCTCCAGGAGCCAGGGAAAGTCTGCGAGCGCAGCAGTCGGGATGGGCGGGAGGGCTCCAGGTTTACGGAGCCCCGAGGACACGCGCGCGCCCGCCCGCCTCGCCCCTGGCGACCCGGCCCGCCTGCGCCCTCGCCCGCCGCTGGAGCGCGGCCGCCGACACCCGAGAGCCTTCAGCCGCGGCGGGCGCCCCGGGGCCCCGCACCCATCGAGCAGGGGCGCGCAGCCTTCTCGCCGCGGGTCCCGCCAAGCCTCCTCTCGCCCCTCCGCCCGCCCGGAAAGGAAGAAGGGGAAGACCGAACCTCTCAACCAAGACCGCACCCTCCCCCCCTCCCGGAGGCGCTAACGCCGAGAGTCCGGGTCCGTGATTCACCGGACACAGAGACGCGGGAGGCGGCGGCAAAGACCGGCCGGTGCCGAAACGAAGCTCAGCGGCCGGCAGAGCGCACCCGTGCGTCCGCGCCCACCGCGCCCGCTGCGAGCGCGGGCTCCGCGGGGCCGAGGGGGCGCGGCGGGGAGCGGCCACCAGGCCGGGCCGCGCTCCGCCCCCCACGCGCTCCCGCCGCACGCGGGTGGTTAGCGGTGGAAAGAAGTCGGGGGACCGCGCTTGTTTTGGTTCCCCCCCCCCCACTTCGCCGCTAGTGCCGGGGAGATTGGCCGACGCCCTGGAGAGGACCGGGAGAAATAGGGAGCCTGGAAAAGTGGAGAAAAGTGGTCAGGAAGTCGGCCCGCCGCGGGCCGCGGGGTGTCTGCCGGGGTGCGAGTCTGCCGGGGTGCGAGCGGGGCGCGGCGGCTCGGCCTCGCGGAGCTTCCCCGGCGAGCGGCCCCCGGGCGCCCCCGTCCCCAACCTCCAGGGCGCTCGGGCCACAAAAGCCCCCCCCCCCACCCCCTCGGGGATTCCCGATTCCTTACTAGACTTTTCTCCCGAGAACTTTTGGGCGTCGGCATTAACTTTTGGGTGTGCGTGCGTGTGCCAGCTGCTCAGGGGAGCGAGGAGGAGGAAGCGAACTTGGACGGAGAGGAGCGACTGTTTTTCCGACGTCTCATCACTCGTGGACGGTGAAGGCTGTTGGAGGTGGTGACAGCTGCGAGCTGGAGCGCAGGCCTCCTTTCCGGGCGGAGGCAGCCCGCCGCCGGTTCGGTCGCCCCCTCCCGCGTGCATGTGGGCGGCGGCGGCGGCGGCGGCGGCGCGCGGTTCTGCGCGTGGTTCTGCGCGTGGAGCCTCAGCCGCGACCCCAGTGAATGGCCCCCGGGGCCCCTGCGGGGCCTGCGCCTCCGCCGCCAGCCTGGGTCGGGCCGGGAAAGACGCTAGCGATGGGGGCGCTGGCAGCCGTCTGGGTCCTCAGCCTCCTCACCTACGGTTACCTGTCCTGGGGCCAGGGCTTGGAGGAAGAGGAGGAAGGGCCCTTGCGAGCTCAGTCTGGAGAGATCCCGGAGCCCAGCACAACTGCCACCTCCCAGCCCCATCTCATTTTCATCCTGGCGGATGATCAGGGATTTAGAGACGTGGGTTACCACGGCTCTGAGATAAAGACGCCCACCCTGGACAAGCTCGCGGCCGAAGGAGTTAAACTGGAGAACTACTATGTCCAGCCTATTTGCACACCGTCCAGGAGTCAGTTTATTACTGGAAAGTAAGTGTTACCACTTCATATATTTGTTCCTTGGAGAAACCTTAAGCATTTAATTGAGACCCAGCTCCTAATTTAAAGGAGTGACAGAGAATATGGGAAACGAGTGGATGAATGAAATGTGGGTATTGAGCTGTGGTGAGTATTACATGGGATGCCCTCCTAATGATCTTGAACGTCTCCTCTCTGGTCTGGTAGCATTTCGCTTATTCTCAGGAGCCCGCTGTGAAGTGCCCTCCACGTTTTTGAATGAGATCTGGACTTGTAAAGTCTCACCCACCAACCAGATGTCTCCAGAAGGGGTCTCCTTTTCCAAATCTATCTTGGCTTTTGAGCATGCTCAGATTTGTTTCAGGCGTCACGATACAATTCACAAACACCATCGTTGATAAGAGAGGTCTGCAACTCTTGGTTTGTTCTTAAATCTAGAATTGAGTCATCAAAGCCATAGATAGGTCTTCGCGGACATAAAAGGGGCCAAAGAAACAGAGGGAAAGCAATGTAAAATCTGCCTACAAATGACTCTCTCTGGGTCTTTGATAGGTAATTTTATCTAACTGGATCAGTGAAGAGGGCCTTGTGTGATTACCAAGGCAGTTCTCAAGTGCAAGGAAATTCAATGATAAATGTTCAACAGGATTCAAATTTCATCTAAAGTTTTCTGCCATTCCTCACGTCTGTGAATTTTCTGTTTAACTCTGAGAAAAATCGGGTTATTTGGGTGCCTAAGGAAAGCATTTTTAATATTGTTGCCTTGCTATATAGCTAACCTGTCACTTAAGGCATCCGCTCACTTTCATATTCTAATTCTATCCTATTAGAATATAGGTCACTGTTACTGATTTGAACGTCCAAAGTTAGCCTGTGGAACAGAGATAGACTGGGAGGTCTGGAGGTCAAGCTACCCCTGGACACAGGTAGAAGAGAAGCCTTAGTGGTTCAGCATATATGTCCTGTGATTTCAGTCTCAGGGAACTCTGCTTCAGTGAAGTTGTTCTTGGAATTGGATCCTATAAAAGTAGCCAGTATCCATTGGAAAAATAAAGATTATTTTGTAAGAATCTCTGTCTTGCAGAGACTTTTGCTTACGGCATGATTTCCATTGCTTAGCAAACTGTCAGAACTAAGCATCACTGCCAGAAAAGAAAAGAAAAAAATCCTGCCCTTTCCTTTCTTGAGGAAGAAAGATTAAAAAAAAAAAAAAAAAGTCTCCGTGTACTTCAGAATCATTTTAAAGGTTATTTGTAGCATCAGAAAGTCAAGGGCATTTGATATTCATGAAAGAGTGGATTTTTGGCTGGAAAATAAGTCCATCTGGTGGCCTGCAGGTCAAGTTGTTCATGTCTAATCCCAACCACTCTTATTTTGGCTTATGAAATAAATGTGTCATAAAACCTCACTGAACCTCTTCAACTAGTTGAGAAAGTTTAGATTTACTGGGACAGCCAATGGTAGCTGTAAATATGTATGTGATTTATATGAATTTATCTCTCACAGTAGAGCATATGCTTTAAGGCTTTAGTCTCTAAACATGTAGTTCCTAAACATTATTTTTGCACTAATAAAATGTCTAGGTTTTATCTTTTAATCTTTGTTTACTTAACAACGTGAAACAGAAATGAAGTTAGAAATAATTCCTAACTTTTTTCTCTTTTAATTGAAGATGATATACAATATTGCATTTGTTTTAGACATACAACATAGTGATGCAACAACTCTATACATTATGGTATGCTCATCACAGTGTAGATAATTTTTCTCTTTTGTCAAACCTTGACTCTCTTGTTCTTTCAATGCAATCAGACATCTAATGAAAAGATTTATTCTCCTATTAAAATTTTCTATTCGTGCAACAAATTGTGTAACTGTTTTATAGACAGAAAGTTAAAATAGATGCTATAATTTGATTTAGATTCTTATTTGACTAAACAGTTGAAGACATTTTCAGTGCAGTTCTCTTTTTAGACTGAACTTTCCTTTAGATGAACACACACAAAAAAGAAAGTAGTTATAGGAGCCTAGTTGTGGACCTAATATTAATTGTGCAGAGCCAGGGATTTTGGTCATTTGTCCTCTCCATGAGCACATGTGTATACTCTCTGGATCATCTAAACTAAAACAAAACAAAACAAAAACAAAAAGCAATAAAAACCTGACGTTATGTAAAATATGAAAGGATTCAAATGTTTTCATGTTTATAAAGAAAGTTAAATGGATTAAAACTGAAGCAATTTTTAGTGCTATTAACAAAACAAGCCTCCTTTTATATTTTGCTGGAGTCAAAATGTAAAAACCTATTCCCTTATACTGCACAAATGTGTAACAAATTCCAGATTTCTCTAATAATTTATTATCATACACGTCTGGCAATGCTGAATATCACACTGCCAGCAAGCATTTACTGTATGCAGATCCCTGTATTGGAGCTCTGAGGAACAAGAGGTAAGCCTTAATCTCTGAATAGTGGCCTTCAAATTCAAGTCTACAAAAATAATCACTCAAAAGCCTAGTTAAAATGCAGATTTCCAGGCCTAACTAGCAATTCAGCTTTAGCAGGTCTGGGGTTGAGCCCAGAAATCAACAGTGATTTAACAAACACCTCATTTCTGATGTTAACACTATTAATACAAATTAAGGGTATTATTATTAAGTGCTAGCAGCCACTATTCCAGGATAATACATTTTTATCTCATTTAATCTTTATAACACTATATGAGATAACTGCTGTTGTTATCTTCATTTTATATAGTTATAGCGAAAAATTCCAAGAGAGGTAGTAAATGCAGGGGTTGCATCCTTTGTGTTCAAAGTTGGCGTGGTGATAAAAAGGTGGACTGAGAAAGTGGCTGCCTATGTTTGATTCATTTCAAAGTAATTTTTCTCACTTTTTGTTTTGTTTTTCACAGTTTTAACAAATAAAGACATGGATAAATTACATCACTTCTTATTAAAAGAGAATATAGTAAAGGCTTCTGGAAGAGAACTAAAAGTTTTCCAAAATTTAGGGGTGCCTTGGTGACTGAGTCAGTTGAGTGTTTCATCCGACTTTTGATTTCCACTCTGGTCATGATCTCAGGGTCATAAAATTGAGCCAGGCATCGGCTCCACACTCAGTGTAGAGTCTGCTTGAGGATTCTCTCTCTCTCTCTCCTTGAAGATTCTCTCTCTCTCTCTCTCTCTCTCTCTCTCTCTCTCTCTCTCTTCCCCATCTCCCACACACTCTCTCTCTCTCAAATAAATAAATCTTAAAAAAAGAAAAAGGTTTTGCAAATTTAGACATGCATTTTATGCAGACTTTAAAGTAGGAAAAATTGGCAATCTGAAATGCATTTACTTTTTTGCAATAATTTTGGTTTTTGACTATTTTGTCATTGATTATTCTACTTGAAATACCATGCTTTTTTTTTTTTTTTAAAGATTTCATTTATTTATTCATGAGAGACCCAAAGAGAGGGAGGCAGAGACATAGGCAGAGGGAGAAGCAGGCTCCATGCAGGGAGCCTGATGTGGGACACAATCCGGGGACTCCAGGATCACGCCCTTGGGTGGAAGGCAGACACTCAACCTCTGAGCCACCCAGGGATCCCCTTGAAATACCATGTTGATCTCCTTGAAATACCTTTATAAAGCAAAGGTAACTCAAATGTGTATTTGTAATAGGATATTTGATAAATTCATTTGTGTTAAAACAACCCCTGCTTCTTGCTGAGGGTAATCACTCTCCCAACTTCTAACACCTCAGGTTAATTTTGGGCTTTTTTGAACTGTATTTTAATGGAATTATAGAAAATGTACTCTTTCATGTCTGACTTCTTTCTCTTAACATGTTTGTAAAACTTTTCCATGTTATTGCCTGTAGATATAATTCATTCATCCTCATTACTGACCAGTGTTCTTCTGTATAAATGTAATACAATTAATTTATCCATTCTACCGTTGACAGACATTAGGGTAGTTTCAAGTGTTGGGCCATTATGAATACTGCTGCCATGAATGTATTTGTATGTGCTTGTTGATGAACATATGTATATGTTTCTCTTGGATAACCATCAAGAACTTTGATTGCTGGGTTATGGGAAAGTGTGTTTTCATTTGCTGTAGCTGCTGCCCAACAGTTTCCCAAAGTGATTTCACCAGTTTACACTCCTATCAACACACACTCTTAGCAGTGTATGGAGAGTTGTATTTGTTTCACATCTTTGTCAACATTTGATATTTTCTTCTTCAATTTAGTCATTCTGGTTGTTATGCCCTGGTATACTATCATGGATTAAATTTGCATGTCTCTGATGACTAATGAAAAAGTTGAGTATCTTTTTGTATTTTTATGACT
Organism: Nyctereutes procyonoides; assembly: GCF_905146905.1. Lineage (NCBI taxonomy): Eukaryota > Metazoa > Chordata > Mammalia > Carnivora > Canidae > Nyctereutes > Nyctereutes procyonoides. The sequence continues at coordinate 4,766,839 of NW_026575130.1, forward strand.
ACTTGAATTTTCCCTTTTAAGAGATATTTATTTAAGTCTTTGCCTATTTTCTCATTAGGTGATTGTTCTTCCTTGTTGATTTGTGGTAATTATTTATATGTTCTGTTTCTTTGTCAGATATTTGTACTGCAGATGGCTTCTTCCATTCTGTGGCTTACTTTTTCACTCTTAATAGTGTTTTTTTGATGAGCAGAAGGTTTTAATTTTATTGTAGTCAAAATAATTATCTTTTTCTTCTTCTGTCCTACTTAAGATACCTTTGACTAAATCAAGATCATGACAGTGGTCTTTTTTTCCTAAATGTTTTATTGTTTTATTTTTATATTTAGATCTATAATTCATCTGAAATTAATTTTCTCTTATGATATGTCAGGGTTCAAGATTATTTTTTTTCTATGTGTACCTCCATTTGGCCCACACTATTTATTAAAAAGACCATACTTTCTCCACTACACTGTAGTGTCACTTTTTCATAAATCAGAAAAATGTAGATGTTTGGGTCTATTTCTGGACTCTATTCTGTTCCATTAGTCTCTTTGTCTATCCTTGTGCCAATAATACATTCTTAACTATTAGTTTTATAATATTGATATCTGGAATGTAAGTTCTCATACTTGTTTTCCTTCAAAATTGCCTTAGCTCTTCTTTAATAGTTCATTCATTTTAATATAAAAGAAGGGAAAATATGGATGTACAAATGCAAATAAGTTGAAAGATTCGGTTTTGGAGTATGAAGTAGTTCTTTTTTGAATTATTCTACTTTCAAAGTGAAATAACAAATGAGGTCATTAGCTGAGAATAAAGATCTGGAGGTTTAAATACAGAAATAGAAAATATTCCTCCAGGAGAATGAGAAAGTGAATTAAGTAGAGAAATGCTATACAAAAACAGGGCATTCAGCTGAGCCCACTTGAGATTTGTGGTCATAAATTTAAACAGAGACAAGTCATAATTTGTTTGTTTTTCTTGTGCCATGGCCAGGTGCTGTGCAGAAGAAGTGTCATTGAAGAGGTAGATTCAATTAGATTTGGGGCTTTGCCAAATGAATGAAGTAGGACCATGGACTCTAAATTGGCAAGGAAAAGGGGAAGACAATAAGAGGTTTATGTTCTCTAAGAAATTATCAGGGTCAATGAATTGACTATCTGACTGGGGTTGAAGTGAGGACACTATAATAAACTTGGAATGCTAGATAGATAATGGTAGTTGGAGAAGTGCATGCTTGGAATCAAAATTGTGTGAGTGGTACAGTTTTGGGCAATTACAGGGGAATGGATGCTAAGGTGAAATAGAAGAAAACATCTTCAGAAATGAGGAAGGCAACATTTTAGAAGGGCAAGGTGTTAGATAGATCACTTCAGTGTACATTAAAATCATTAACAACAATGGGAGAAGCAGTATTGAAGAGGATGGTGAACCAAGTGGTGGAATCATTTATGACTGGGAGATAAGGGGCAGGGTTTGGAAGTGGGTGGGTAACGGAGTAAAACACAAGAAATAGTCTATAGTCTGCTACCTTGCTTTTCAAAAGAGTTGGGCTTTTAAAAAAGACAAAAGCCAAAATTGCCAAAAGTGCCAGTGAAGAACTAGGAGGACACTCATCCGTGCTTCAGGCTCTGTGATAATTGGGGTAGGGGTAAAAGAACAGCCCCAAATTGAGAGGATATCAGGGATGCCCAGCAATCAACTAAAACAAGAAGGTGGGAAGAAAGTCCAAGAAAGAGAGGAGGTCATAGTAAATTTTGCCACTGACAGACTTTCAGTAACAAAAGTCTTCTTGGCAAGGGTTAGCGAGTTAGTGGCAGAGAGGGGTTGATGTAGAGTAGAGATGTACAGAGATATATGGAGATTAGAACCTGAATGAAAGAAGATACATTGGGAAGACTGAAGTTAGAGTGAAAACATAAGTGGCATTGAAAGGCATGGTAATAGTTTTTTCCAGATGATCTCCAAGGAAATGATGTGTTCAGTTTTAATTATGGTCTCATTCTGGAAGTTGACTGAGCTCCTGACCCTTCATCACCAACTACTGCAGCCATACTGTGTACAGTCAGGCATACTGTCAGGAGCCCTGGGACCTCATTTGGTCCAGGAAGAGAGGACCCATATAGGCCTTGTCTGTATCCTGCAATGGGCTGTACAGGCAGGGAAACATGTCTTTTAGGAGTTTACAAACTATTTTTTCTGGATATGAAATTATCAATTAACAATTATTTTAGTGTTGAAAACTCTGAAAGAGTAATTGAATTCTTTTAGCCACTCTCACAGAGAAAGATTCAAGGACACTAAGGGGATTAGGATTTGATTATTCCATTTCATAGGCATGTGGGTACATATACACATTTCCCCTCCACTTCTATCGTAAACATAACATCATCATGCATGCTTTCTCTTCCATCCACTTCTTTTATCCAAAGCCTGATTTTAAGTAGTGTTCTATACACTGAGAGTACACAATGAATATCAGTTGCTAAGAGTTCACTTATTGCATTTGCAAATATTTAGTTAATGCATAAACATCTAGAGAAATGTTTATGGTTAGAAGTTTAGAAGAAACAGAATTTTTTTTCCAAGGCTCACTTTAGCTTTGGGAAATGAATATAACAACAAATGGAGAGGATGGCTTTAAAGCCTCACATATCCATTTCAAAAAGAACAGCTTTATTGAAGAGACCATTCAACAAATAGCTGCCTATTCCTGTTTGACCTCATGGGTTTTTCTGACAGTAGAATCATGGTCAAGTAAGCTATTGGCACACTCTTGTGATCAAAGTCCCTAATTTTAAATGAGTCTTTTAAAAAAGATTCCCTTTGAAATGAACCTCTATTCAGGTAATCCTGGATGAGTTTCCTGAGTGGCTGTTCTGAAAGCTGGAAATTTATCCAGGTGTGGAGAGTTGAGAACATTTTGTTTCATCCAAATGACCTCTCCCAGAGATCAAAGGTGGTAGAAGCAAAAGACTCAGAGCCCCTGCTTCTAACATGAGCTCAGTATGAAAGCCTCTTTTATTTAAAAGTTTGGTTTCATTCAGATTTTGTCTCACAGCAATATTCCAGAATTAATTCCACTGTAATCTTTTTCTGTATTTCACTTTGATATAATTAGAATATGTTGCAATGTTCTTTTATCCTTCTAGATAGTAAATAATCCCGGTAGCGTTACCTCTTTGAGACCATCATTCCCCTGTGTGCTCAATGGCAAAAAAAGACTTTTTACCTCTAATCATTTACTCCTTCTGTCTTCTAATTCGCCCAGCATATTTGCTTTACTCAGACATGACTCTCATTACATCACCAGCCTTAGTAAACATGCTCCCTGGTTCACCACTGACTACCACAGAATGGGAACAGAAATTGTTTACTGACACTTATTGTGCCAGTCACTTTTCAAACATCCTGTCATTTGATCTTCACACCTTCATTGAGGTGAAATATTTTTATTATCTTGGAAAATATTTATGAGATGTTTAATAAATGTCTTCCTTCCATGGACGATATATAAAAGTTATAGAGAAATATCTAAAGTGATCACACAGCTTGTAAGCAGCAAAGCCTGTATTTAAACCTAAATTTGTGTGGCTTCAAAAAGACCCCTGGTGTTTTCATTCCCTCATTCTGCCCAATATGAAAAGTGTAAGCACCTTTGTCCAGTCTGTAAAAAAGTTTTTAGCTGTGTTTTCCCCTCTCAACCTTCACACTCCCCTCCTGCAAAAAGGATGATTCATTGTTTCTTGAACACGTTCCACACTTCACTTTCTTCCTCCTTTTGCCCATACAGTTTTCACTCCTTGGAATTCATGCCCTATCTCTCTTTGCCCAAATGCCAGCTGCTCAGACTCACCTAAAATGCTATCCATCCTGTACAGCTTTCCATGATTCCTTATCCAGAAAGAATTTATTCCAGTGATGACCTTTCATAATTCTTTCTTACTACTTTCTGTCTTTCTACTACTTTCTGTCTGTCTACTACTTTCTACTTTCTTTCTGTCTTACTACGCATGATTTCCACATCGTTCATAGCTGTCACTGGCCCTCATACCTCCCTTGCCAGTCCTCAGAGCAGACTCTGATTTATAATCTCCCATGAATCTCACAGTGCTTCATACTAATAGGCAGTAAGTATACATGTGAAGAATGAACGAATGAATGAATGAATAGATGAATGATTATGTATGTCCCTCTGACAGGCAATGTGATAGAGCAGAGTAGCATAGAATTTATAGTGAGGAAATCTCACTATAAATTGATTCAGTGTTGATTCAGTGAACAAATTCCTGACTGTGTTATCCTGAATAAGTAGTTTAATCTAAGACTCCATAGTTTCACTATGGAATAAGGATATTATTTGTATTACCAACCTTAAATTGAGGAAATATGTGAAAACAGTTCAAAAATTTTTAAAGATTTTCATTGCTTTTAAGTAAAAATTCTTTTAAATTTAGAGCTACAGCTCCATAATTTTCAACCATATACAAACTTTAAAGGAACTGTTTGTTCTTTTTAAAAGTTTTCTGTGATACAGTCTTATCTCTTTTCCAATTTCAATTGATCAGTGCAAAGAGTTGAAATTAAATCCCACATGTTTTAATTTCTATACACAGATTTTTTTTTCACATGATATTGTTAGTTCTGAGATGTTCAAGAAGGTTATTGGGGCTTTTTTTTTTTTTTTCAATTTCTGTACTTGGAGATTGTGTTATTGTCCTTGTGCTTGGAAGAATCTGAATGAACTCTATAAGCTTGTGACTACTGAAAGCAAATGCATCTTTAAACAATGACATTAAGAGTATAACATACTAAATGAGAATAAATGAAAATAGGGTAATGAAAAGGCCAGTGATTAATTACTTCAAATCCTTCAATCAACAATAGCGTTAAAATTTTATTGAATATCATTAACACCTCTCATTCAAATTTGAATGTCAGTTCACCCTAGGGACTACCATTCAGCAGGTACTCAATAAATAGTTTTGAATTAAGATGTTGCTCTTGGCTTCATGGAATTGGAATTTTATATGCTCTATGACCACTATTTCAGTCACACACCCCCTCCAAGTGATTGTATTGCCTGCAGCATTTGCCTCGAACACTAGAACCTGGTGAAATTTCAACATAGTTGAAATCATATCCCTCCCCTGGTCATAATCTTTTAGCAACTGCCATTACCTGTAGGCTAAAGTCCCATTCTATAAAGAAATCCCTAAGCATTTCTATATTAGAACCTTCAACATATGGCTTCTGATAAGGTTCTGGTGCAATCTCCTAACACGTTCCGATTTATATCTTTTCTGGATTGTCACCGCCAAGGTACTTGTACTTTCCCACAAGGGTTATGCCCTCAACTTCCCTGTTTCCGTATAAGCAGGTTTCTCTTACTAGAATATCACTCATTCTCTTCATTGCATCTCTCCAGACCCTCTACTACCTTCATCTCCAATCTTTCTCTGACCACTTTCTTACCTCACACCAGGCAGAGTCAACTGCAATCTTCTCTGTCCCTACAGCCTCTCCTCTTTATGTTTTTATGATATTTGTAATGATTTATGTACCTATTTCCTCTCAATTCCAAAACGTACAAACGCACATTAAACTGTAAACTTATGCTTTTTAAAAAAATTTATTGGGATCCCTGGGTGGCGCAGCGGTTTGGCGCCTGCCTTTGGCCCAGGGCGCGATCCTGGAGACTCGGGATCGAATCCCACGTCGGGCTCCCGGTGCATGGAGCCTGTTTCTCCCTCCGCCTATGTCTCTGCCTCTCTCTCTCTCTGTGTGTGTGACTATCATAAATAAAAATTAAAAAAAAAAATTATTTATCTAAGAGAGAAAGAGCAGCGGAGGGGAAGAGGGAGAGAATCTCAAGCAGATTCCACACTGAGCAGAGAGCCCAAAGTGGGGCTCAACATCACAAACCTGAGATCATGACCTGAGCTGAAAGAGTCAGACGCTTAACTGATTGAGCTACTCAGATGCCCCTAAACTATAAACTTCTTACAACATAGTTTGTTTTTTTTTTGAAAAACATATCCTATTGATTAAAAGGAAGAATCCTGTAAGACATCAGACACATAACTTAAGTTTTATATGCCTCATTTCCTCATGGGAAAATGGCCATGATAATTATATATAAAACCTTGATCATCTTGATTATTATCTTCATGCTGGACTTTAAGCTATCCCACAAATAGTGAATGTTGATAAGCAGACTCTCAATAAATATTTCTTCAATGATTGTACTGAATCAAGTGAAAAGGTCTTAATGAGAAGATATTCAAAAATATGTTAAGTGCTTTATTGGCGACGTACATGAGTTTATTCTAAATTTTAGGAGTTTCCATATTTTTCAGTGATTAGTACTGTGGCTTAAAATTTTAAAGGAATGTTTCAATTTAAAAATTGTCAACATCTGCATCACCATTTCTGATCAACTGAGATTTGATACTATATTTCATAAAGTTAGGCGGACATAAATATTTAGATTGGTAACATTTTAACAATTGTTCAAGTGTAATTTTAAACTTTATCATGTTCACAGAAAGCAGCGATGTTAAGTGGAAGTTATTTGAGAAGCAGTGTGCAATGTGGAAAGAACAGTAGGCATAGAGTTGAAGACCTGGGTCTAAATGCCAGTTTTCACCTATGGTGAAACCTTAGGTAGGTTACTTCATGCCCTTGAGTCTCCTCATCAAATGAGAGTATAGGAACTAATTCTCAGGTTTGGTTATCATATTAAATGAGACCATGTTGGTGAAAGCACATAGAATATTGCCTGACATATAATATAGATGCTCAATACATTCTAGTTTTAGGTTTAACTGAATTCTACAGGGCATTTATTTTGAACAAAAAAGGAAAAATTTTTTTCTAAAGTCTCAACTACTGTTTTAATTTTTTAAAAAAGTAAAAGATTTTATTTATCTATTCATGAGAGACACAGAGAAAGAGAGGCAGAGACATAGGCAGAGGGAGAAGTAGGCTCCATGCAGGGAGCCCAAGGTGGGATTCCATCCCGGGACTCCAGGATCATGCCCTGAGCCAAAAGCACTCAAACACTGAGCCACCCAGGCATCCCTACTCTTTTAATTTTTTTCCAAAGTAGGGATGTGTACAGCCTTACCAAAAATTGTGACAATACTCACAAACCTTTTGCAAACGTTTACTTTATATAGGCTTTATACACCTTTTCTTGAGTATGATATGATATGACAGCCAACATACAGATAGAATTCTTAGAATTCAAAGGGGTGTCACACGTAATTTTTTTCCAACCCCTTCACTTTATGACAATGAATAGGACTCTTCTTTCCACTGACTAAACAAAATCAATAATATCACATCTCTATTATAATACCAACACCAATCTGCCAACCACTTTGGCCTAGTAAGAGACAAGCCAGAAGACATTCACTAGGTCATTGTCCCCTTACTGAGGAGATATATTAATGTGCTTTTCTCAATATTTGGTTGTTCTCAGACTTGATTGGAGAGGTTAAGGGAACCAGATTTGAATGAGAAAGAGGCTAAGGAAACTAACTGGACTCTATGGGAGTTCTGGATTGTTCTGTGCACAGTGTCCAAACAGGCTTTGTGAGCATGGTTTGGCAACATTTTATGTCCAATAAGGTCCACCCAAGAGGTACACATAGCAGCAAGAACCTAAGTGGCAATCAATACTTGAGTAAATCCACGACCACAAATCCAAAATAGGCACTCAAAAGTGCCCAGTGATTTTTTTAACTTCCTCTAGTATGTGTTCCATTCTTTAGAACTACTATTTCAAAATTTCTCATCTCCTCAGACTGACAATATCCTCTCATCAGCTCATTATCTTATTTCAAAATTCCATTGACAGAAGCAATAATGAATAATCTATGCCATAATATTAATGTATACTATAAATTATCTATAATTTTAACATTTTTAATACATCTGTAATTTATCAGAAATTTATAAAAAGATTTGCCATAATCTTGGATCTGAAGACCTCAAAAATTTTTAAATTGTTTTATCAGACATTAAAAAATTATCTTTGGGGTTGAATATTTTAAGATTAAAGACTGTGTTATATCCTTTGAACACAGCAGGTTCTTGCAAAGAATAAGGCTATCATAAAAGAATGTGAACTGAGTGTATCAGACTCATCAGATTAAGTCTTTTTTAGTTTAGGGCACATGGATGGCTTAATTGGATAAGCATGACTCTTGATTTTGGCTCAAGTCATGATCTCAGGGTTGTGAGATCCAGCCCATGTCAGGCTCCCCACTGGGCATTGAGCTTGCTTAAGATTCTGTTTCCCTCTGCCCCTCCCCACCATAGGGAAAATTTTGTTAGTTTAGAAATTATTTAACACACTTGAAAATATAAGCTCAAATACTTGAAATCAGTTGTCATTTGTTTGTTTATTTATTTTCTGGTTTGGTTCTAGTTTGATTGTCTTTCAGTGCTCTGACGTGTAATTTAATCAAATTTTTCTAAATAAAAGATTTAGTTGAAGATAAAATCTTGGGAATAGAGTTATATCATTTATTTGACACTTAACAATTGTTAAGAAATATATATATGTATGTATATATATATTATCCTATAATACACATTCTCTAATTTGTCTATGTATGAATATTTCTCCTTCTCCCAATATGTATATAGGCTTCATAACTCAGGGGTAATTATTATTATCCACATTTTGTATATGAAGAAATCAAGCTCATAGAAGTAAAATATTTTGGCCAAGATACCATAATAAGTAATAAGGCTAGAATTCCAACCCTAACACTATGATTGTTCTATTATACTACTCCGATTGTTGACAAGGTGGCGTTTAGTATAGCTGCATACCTACTCTTTAAAGTAGAAATCAATAAATACCTTATTCTTGCAAAGCCACAATAGGCTAAAATAGAGCCTTTCTAAAAATCAGGAACTCATTTTCAAACTGGTTTTCCCATACAATTTGGGGAAAATGGAATAAGTTCTTATTATTCATTTGTTTCATATCTCAATTAAGGATGACACTATTAGTTTACCTTTCAAAATTTGTAATACTTATATTATTAATCAAACTACACTTTCTCATATTGAGAGGAAACAAATAACTTAAATGGTCCACAAGGGATTTAAAATATAATCCCAGCTCTATTTTTGTTACTATGTTTTGAAGCAATAGTGTTTAGTGCCTGGTAAAAGGTTTTGTTTAAATTCAACTTTGAAAAGTTTTAAGGAATTTTTTCATATGTACTGTTGACCCTAACCTCTTAAATATTAACAGTTAGACATTTAGAATTGTAAGATGTACATGATAGTGCAATGCATAAGAATCACCTGGAGAATTTGTTAAAAACTTCATTCCTCTAGGCTCCAACCAGAAATTTTGTTTTAGAAGTTTCTGGGTGGTGCCTAAAATTCTTCATTTTCAGTAAACAGCCTGATGATAATGAAGTTGCTGGTCTGGGGACCACAATGAGTACTGAGTTATACTGCAATACAGTTTTCACCTCTAAAACTCCATGACTGTTTATTACCATCTTTACTTCTTTATTTTTTAACCACCATTTAACACCCACTCTATGCATAAGACTGTTTAATTTAAATGCCATCCAAGGAGCAAGTGCAGTTAATTCATGTGGCTTTCTTTATATGCTCTACAGTTGAAGACTTGTTTCAGGTTACATAGATCTGGCTCCTGGAAGAGACAGTTTCCCTATTAAGGTGCTTCTGCTCTCCTACAAAATGAATGATAAAAAGATTCCTATTTTGGGTAAAGTAATTGGCTCAAGACCAAAAGCAACTGAATTTCTGAGAACTAAATCATGAAATTAAAGGTGTTAGGAAATACAGATATTTTAGTACATTGTTCTCTTTTAGAACCTTTACCACAATGCCGACTTAGAGAAAATGGACATTTATTTCGAGGTCTTGTTTAAATCCATAAATTAAGAATTTGACCTAGTTTGCATCAGTTTCAGGATGAATAAAGATATATCTTGATTTTGTAAAGTATTGTAGCTGGTCTGAATTAGCTGAGGAATACCTTTAAATGAAATTGGGTCATTTGGTTCAGTAGTCAGATTTGCTAAAATAAAGCAGTGATTTGACTTTAACAATAGAACTTCTCAGATTCTCTTTTCTGATATGGCTCTGAATAACCACAGATGCCAAAATAACAAAAAAAAATAAGTAAATAATTTAAAATAGAGTTTTTTTTTAATTTTTTAGGACAATGTTAAGCCTCACCACAAATCTATGAGGAAGGTAAATGTTAATATTTCTCAGTCTTACAAAGAAGTCTTCCAAGGTTAAATGCATACCCTTAGAAGTTCTGTAGAGGAGAAACCTATACATTGACTAGCTTGTCACACTCATGTGTAAACCTTCATGAAGCTTTCCATTACCAGTTAATGGTTTCTGAGGTTATCACCCTTGATTTTATTGGGCTTTTTATTTTTATTTCTCTGATTTCTCTGAAATTCATTCAGCATTCATTCATTCATTCAACACTGAGCACCTGCTCTTTGCCAGATACTGTTCGAGGCACTGGGAAACGTAGCAGTCAACACAACCTACAAAAATCCCTGTTATCCTGACTTTTATATTTTAGTGCAAGGAGATACAAATAAGTGAAATATAGAGAATACTAGAAGACATCATGCTCTGTGAAGAACAATACAGCAGGAAAGGGGATGGGAGTTAAGAGGGCAATATTATGGAGGTCACAGAAGGCCTCATTAAGAAAGGAAGTGAAAGAGAGAGTCTTGTATATTACTGCTCCAGGCAGACAGAAGAGTAAATGCATTGGCCCTGTGGTAGGAGCACCTTTGATGTGTTCAGGTACCATTAAGAAGCCCGACTAGCTAGACTGATCAGAGGGAGGACAGGGGAGAGTAAGTGGAGGTGGTTAAAGAAGCCAGATTCTGTAGTGCCATGCAGGCCTAGGCAGGACACGGACTTTCACTGTGAGCAAAATGGGAGCCATGGAAGGCTTAGAGTGGAGAGGTGACATGACCTAACTTAATTTTAACTGAATTGCTTTGGTGCTTGTGTTGAGGCTAGATTGTAGATGTAAGGTTTGCAGCAGGAAGACTTGGCCCTGAAATCATCCATTAACCTAGGGGGAGATTACAGGCTGTGGAGAGGGGTGATGGAAAGCAGTAGGCTCTGAGTACATTCCACAGGTAGGCAGACAAAATATTTTTATGGACTATAGATAGGTTGGGAGGAAAAAGAGGAGTTGAGATGTCAGGAGTTGACCCTGACAATGTCAAGGTCATCCATTCTGCTATTAGCAGAAAAAAAAAAATGTGCTCATTCAAAAGCAGGTAAAGTTACTACTGATTACAAATCACAGGACCGCTTTCAGCAATTACATTTTATACTTCAAAGCCCACCAACAAATTAGAGCCTTTGTATTTTTTTATTTAGCAATATGGTCCAGGGAAGAGCATAGTAGGTGGGGTTAGAAGATCTGAATTTGAATTCTAGCTCAGCCAGTTAACTACTAACATTTCAACGGAAAGATAAAGCAGCACAGGGGAATGTGGAGGAGGTGGCTATGTCAGGGCAAGAACAGGGGCTTGCATTCTTGTTTGGCCCCAGAGACCCAGAATGACAAATTCGCTATTCCCATCACTTTGCCACCTCAGACTTGAAGACACAAACCCTGCGCATTATTAGTACAGTACCCATTATTAGTATTAGATTTGCTCAGAAGGTTGCTGAAAAAAGGAAACCCACAAGCACAGCCAATGTATAAACTGGACATTCCTCTCCATTGTCATTACACTGAAAATGTTGCTACTTCAGACGGATTAAATGTCAAGTGTATACACCACAAACACACATACATCCTATGCGCATGTTTCTCCCTTTCTCTTGGATTAATGTCAAAGCCAAAGAGTCTGAGCGACACTTGGTGGTTGATTCTTCACCTGCATTTATGGAGTTATGACTTTTAAGGATTTATTTCTGGTAAGAATTTTTTTTTTTTTAATTTGAAGTATGGCTTCTGGGATCCCTGGGTGGCGCAGCGGTTTGGCGCCTGCCTTTGGCCCGGGGCGCGATCCTGGAGACCCGGGATCGAATCCCACGTCGGGCTCCCGGTGCATGGAGCCTGCTTCTCCCTCTGCCTGTGTCTCTGCCTCTCTCTCTTTCTCTCTCTGTGACTATCATAAGTAAATAAAATTTAAAAAAAAGATATATTGAAGTATGGCTTCTTTTGTTTCTTAGTTTAAAAATGGCTAAAAATAGAACATCTGCTTTTATATTTAGAAAACAGTCACTTTAAAAAACTTTTCCACATTGACAATCTCTTCTTTTTGTTCTCTGAGTTAATAAAATTGTTCTCTAAACAATTTATGAACCACTCTGGGTACGTTGTATCACTGCTTCTGTGTTGCTTTCTGGGCCAAAGAGTTAACAGCTGCACAGATACAGAGACAAGCTTTAATGAGATGAATGTTTGTGTCACTGCATTCATTCATTACCCCCTAGTATTGATATCGAAAGGTCCACCCTCCATCTGACATGACAGTGAGCCCAAACTTTCTTGGATTTTGAAGGACACGCGTTGTCAACAATTGTATACTGAAGCAAAAGAAATTTTTAAAATTATTTCTTAAAGAACACTGAATCTCAATCTTTTACAATCTCAAATTTCTCCTCAAAATCTCTTCATTTTAAGTATTTGTGGCTAACTTTAGTGAAGCCATGCTGTCCTGTCCTGTAAGTTACCTTACTTCCCGAGTGCTGAGGCTTTTCTGGGTAGGAGTAGGGCAGTAGTGTCACGCTCACGCCTCCAGATGTCTATGCAGGAACCACACAGTTCCTGCTTTGTCTCAGGGCTTCCTTTTGACCTGGAGGAGCTAGCCAGTTCACAGATTTTCTGCCACATGTAAATTGATTTATTTCCTTGCTGGACTTGAAACTTGTTCTGTGACTTACAAACTCTTTTTCTACTTGGAACGTTTTATTCAAGTGAGGTCTTTGAGGGAATAGCCCAGTATATAAAACAAATGAAAGTGGATAGTCTGGTAGAGGTTTCTAGCCTCAACCCCTTCCTTCTAAGGCAGGCTCAGGGACCCTCTGCCCAATCTCCAGGGTTCCTGGGTCATGGCTTGAGATACTCGGGCCTATTTTATCTACTCTGAGGATAATTTTCCGACAGGTCAAGAAAGATACGTTACTGACTTAATACTACAAATGAGTACTTTGTTGACAATGCAGCCATTCTCAAGAATAGGGAATATAGGCATTTGGTTCTAACATGTAAACATTGTGACACAACAGCAGCAACCACAAAAAACCACCTATCTCTTAAATACATCTGTTACAAGTAAATGCTTTGACAACAACCGTTTTTTTGTTTTTTTTTCTTTTTACAAAGTATGCTGTTGTGATACTTTTAAAGAATTGATCATAGGTTTTAAAGATGAGGCAGTTAGTAATAATCTTAAAGTATTGTAATGCTACACTGCAGGGGCATGATAGACTTTAATATCCAAACAACGGTACATGGAAATACGAGGAAAATAATAATAAAGCAACAATATCTGTACGGTGGAGAAGACTTTCCAGATAATATCAGACCTTCAAGGGTATTTTTTTCTTGTCATTTCAATAGCCCATTAGACAGGACAAGGAAGCTATTATTTAGTAACTAAGTTACAGGTAAGCATGTTGCAGAACAATTATTGAGAACTAATACTTAAAGTTTGTCCTCTTTCTATGCGTAATCTATAAAATATCTACTATGATTCTACTGCCCATTACTATCTCTCTAATTCTGTATCAAGGAAATCAGTAGGAAATTGTTTAGATGAGAAATGAGAAGCTAGAAAGACATAATAATAAGAATGGAAAAGAGAAAAAAACTTCAAGGGATAGTATTAGAATGCACACTGCTGAATCCCCAAATGAACATAGCTTGAAATGAAAAGAGGAAAAACTGGAAGACTTTTGGACAAGTTCTCTTTGGGTGGCTCGTAGAACATATAACATTAAGCAAAGTAGACATTAATCAAAATGTAAGGTGGCAAATATTCTGACTTTTAACTATACTTTTTTTCTTTATATTTGCATTCTGTCTTTCAGAAACCAAATGCCTTTTGACAATGTACAATCATATAAACACATTCTGGTGCAACAGTTAATCCCACATCATTGCCATCTCACGGTAGTTGCCAAATAGTCTAAAGAATCATAGTAAATAAATATAAACTGAAACATAGCAAATGTCTGTAAAATTTTTGCTTAAATGCTACACATGATCATTGTAAATCCTACATAACTAAAAAAAATAAAAATACAGCAAAATGAATTTCCTCTAGTAAATGTTGAAATTTAGAAAAGATAAAGCATGAAAACAGTAAGATCTTATTTCTCTCTTACCATAGCCTCTCATAAAAGCTAAAAATTCTGTCTCCTTTGAGACTGTGAAATTGTTCACAGGTTCACATATGTCCCTAACATTTTAATAGCTAACTGTCTCAGAAAGCTTTACGACTCTGACTCATGTTTGGCCAGAATGATTCAATATTAGGGAATCAATTCACTAGATCAGAACTAGTCTGTGCATTTGAAACATTAAACAGAAGATTTTTTTAAAGGAAATGTTATACATAATTAGAAGTAAAGCTGTTAACAGAACAGAACTCTGGACTGAGGGTGAACAGAATTTTTTTCCCCCACAGTGTGCTGTTGGCTTATGAGGTTTATGTTCTGTGTGAGCCACTCAGAAAGATGTCTACAGCAATTTCAGGCAGATTACTTAATTTAACATTTGCCTGAAAAGAAATGTTCTTTTTAGACAGTTCTAGTTATTATTAAAATTTTTATAGTGCTTTTAAGTTGCTATTTTAAGAAGAAAGACATCATTTTTATCACACCTTCCCTAGAAAAAAAATTAAAACCACAAATAGCTCTGATTTTGGAAAGGTTACTAAAAAGGGTTGATGGAATAGAAATGGAGAGAGTGGTATAATCTGTGAGAGGAGTTTGAAACAAAGGCAAGAGAGAAATATTCTGGTGATTTAAAAAGTAACAGGTTCAAAGAGGGTATTTTCAAGGTAGAGAGACATGTAGTTGAAGATGTGGGTGAAGGTAGAGCAGAAAATAAAGGGGAGCTTAGGGGAAAGTAAATCTTTAAACAAATGGAAGTGGTACATTATGATCATGATTGCCCTCTTCTTTTGCCGATTTGAAATCTTACTTATCCTTGAAGGCCCCGATTAAAGTCTGTCTTTCTCCAAATCCTCCTCACCTTAAGCTCTGTTATGCATGCATTTGGATATATATATATATATAATAGCTAACAATAAAATATTCAGGTTAACATCCATAGAGAAAAAAATGTAAAAGCTATGATGTAAGGGCCTGATATTTGTCAAAGTGTGAATGGTTTACAGACCTTCTATGATCATCATAGGTGTCTGGTTTAGGGAACACAGTACAAATAGAAAAATAATTAATGGATTTCTTAATTTCCCTATACACAGGGAGATCTTAGAGCACATTTTATCTTTAGTCATAGCGTTGATAACACTGTATGTACTACTGTTATGCATATAATTTTTTATTTAACACTAATTTTGCCTCTATCACTCTCTCCCTAATTAGACTGGATTTTCATAGAGCAATGCCTTATATACAGGGAGATTCAGTAAGGTGGCTGATTTGTCATCTCCTTTTTCACCAGACCACCTCACTGAACTCAAGTTGCTTCAGGAGCACTGCTGTTCAGTTTCTTTTCCACGGTATTTTGGAAAGAGCGAGTAAGAGGAAATAGAGGCTCCAGGCAGTGGCAACAGCTGGAAGGCATCTCTAATTAGATTCCAGGCAGACTTCAGCCACATTTATAACTTTCCATATGCTGGCTTATAGTTCCTTTTAAAAAGGTTCCCAAAACAACATGCAAATTTAAAAAGATTTGCTGCACTTGTATGTCATTCACTATGAAGTAGTTTTCCTTGAGCACCTTAGTATAGAACATAGAAATGTAATCACCTAATGCTAACTTAAAAGATGTTATCCAGAAAGGAGTCTTAGGAGGTCTGTGTGCTTGACTGATAAGTTATTTACTCAAAAAGTTTTAACACTTCCGTTACCTCATAAAATCACAAGATATAAGCCTAGCTGCTCAAATTCTATCTAATTTTTACAGTTTTTTTTTTTCTCACAGAAGTGATTTGGAGTCTCTCTTGTAAGTTACTGTTGCAAAAGAAGCAAACCATTGTGTTCAATATACAAAAAAATCAGTGGCCGTGAACTATGAAACATATGTTGTGCATTTGTGATTATAGTGTTGTACTCAACAGTAGAGTGAAGGTTTAGGGTGGTTTGGTTTTATTTTTTTTTTAGGGTTCTATCCTGGAAAGATTGATTTAAATTTTCCTTCTCAAGGAAATTGAAAGTTACATTTGTTGCAGAAGATCTTTAAAGACCTGTGCTCTTCTCAAATAAATGATTAGTCCACTTGATTTTAGATTTAAAATTTTCCAATAAAATGTATTGCTTATTACTTTTGTACTTGTGAAGGATTCGTTTTTGTATTTGTTTTTCTCCAGAGAGGTCTCTAAAATTAACTTAAAAAACAAAAGATTTATTTATTTATTTGGGGAGAGGTGGGGCAGAGGGAGAGAAAATCTCAAGCAGATTCCACACTGAGCTCGGAACCCAACATGAGGCTTCGTCTCATGACCTAAGATCACAACCCGAGATCACGACCTGAGACCACAACCTGAACCAAAACCCAGAGTCACACTTTAGCTCATTGCACCACCCAGACACCCCTTAACATCTATAAAAATAGAAGAAACCCCTAATGTTTAAGCATGTTAATAAAGATATGTAAATGAAATGGTGGTAATACCTTCTGAAAAGCTGAATGTAAAAGAGCTGCCACCATCCCAAGGCATCTGACATCACATTGAAGCCTTTATTGCTATTAACTTACTATGTTATCTATGAATCTTCTGCAAGACCCTACTCTCCAAACCTTAGCCTTACCTCAAAACATTTCATATTTATGAGCTGCCCACAATTGCTAAAAACATTAATTATTCTAAAACAAAATGATTCTCTAATTTATGACAACGTAGATCATTATGTAATTTCATCTTGCCCATACAATTGCAATCACTTGTAAAATGGTCCACTGCCACCAGTCTCTTCCTTCCACCATTTTCCTCCCATAAGCCACTGGAATCGTCTTTGTAAATCGCCCATCAAATAGGTAATGCTCTTGACAATGCAGAGACCACACTTGGGCACAGAAGACCCCTTACAAACCAGCCCCTCACTCTTTCTGGACTTCTTTCTCACTGCTCCTCCAAGTACCCTGTAATCTATGTACACTGGTCATGTCACCATTTTGAACTTACCTCTTTCACATACCTCTTTGCCTTTCCACAGGCTTTTCCTTTTGAGGTGTTCTTTACCCCTTTCTCATTTTATGTGTGATTTATCCTTCAGAACTCAAATCAGTGTGCCTGGGTGACTCAGTTGGTTAAGTGTCTGCCTTGGGCTAAGGTCATAATCCCAGCATCCTGGGATGGAGCCCTGCATCAGGTTTCCTTCTCAGTGCAGAGCCTGTTCCTCCCTCCTACTTATGCTCTCTCTTGCTCACCCTCAAATAAATAAATAAAATCTTTAAAAAAAAGAACTCACATCAAATTTTACTCCCTTCACTTACTCCTATAGATGAGTTTCTTTCTTTTTTATTCATAGATTTTATTTATACTTACCAATACTGTAGCACTCATTGCCATATTCTCCATTGCACCCTAAGCTCTTCAAAGGCATAGACCTTGTCTTATAAATTTAAATTCACCCTGTACCTAGCATTACATGTCATAGAGTAAGTAGTCAATAAATATTTGTTAAATGAATGTGTGTTCCCACTGATTTCTAGCATATTTGTAATACTTCTTAGTATTTTTGCTTTTAAGGCCTTAGATCCCCTTCTCTTTATTTTTTCCATTAGATGACTGATAACCAACTCTTTAGGTTCTAAGGGAACAATACATTACCTATACACTGTAAGAAGGGGAAGCTCCTCTAATCATGAATAATTGGGATCCTAATTTTTTGTTCTAAATACGTGTTTTCATAAAGAAGGCTTTGCCTCACTTTCTTTCAAAATCAGTACAAGCTCTATCCTCAATATTATCCTTATATTTTATACAAAGAAATTAAATACCATAAATCTTTTTTTCAGCTTGGACATATAGCTGAATGAATATTCAACTTCTCTAGTGCTGGTTTGAAAAATTAATATATTTCAATACAAGTCTGTTTTGTTACCTTGTCCTATCTGCTATTTATCCAGTCTTGGTAGAGAGATGGTGTTTGATGAATACTTGGTTATAGCTTACATCTTGGTTCTAGCAGCTTATGTCAAGTCACTTGGGAACATAAAGACAAAGAGAAGAGAAAGGGAAAAAGAAATTATCATCACACTGTACAACGCTTTGGGAATAGTTGTCAAAGAAGCATAAATATATGCTATCTGTTTTTTAGATATATTTTTTTAAAGATTTACTTATTTATTCAGAGAGAGAGAGGGGGAGAGACACAGGCAGAGGGAGAAGCAGGCTCCACGCAGAGAGCCCGATGCAGGACTCGGTCCTGGGTCTGCAGGACTCGATCCCGGGTCTTCAGGATCACACCCCGGGCTGCAGGCGGAGCTAAACCATTGTGCCACCGGGGCGGCCCTATTTTTTAGATATTTTATATCCATTCAGGTTTGACCATTAATATATCCTGTTGAAAAATAGTTATCCTGGGACACCTGGGTGACTCAGCAGTTGAGCGCCTGCCTTCCGCCCAGGGTATGATCCTGGAGTCCCTCGATCGAGTACCGCATCAGGCTCCCTGCATGGAGCCTGCTTCTCCCTCTGCCTATCTCTCTCTCTCACTCTCTCTCTCTCTCTGTGTCTCTCATGAATAAATAAAATCTTAAAAAAAAAAAAGTTATCCTATATCTCTACCAGAAATTTCAAATCAAATCTTTCCTTTAAAGTTATAAAATTGTTTTGTTCTTCCTGAATAAAACCGACTAATTCACTTACTATAAATTATTATGTAAACAGAAATTAAATATTAGAGATTCCTTGTTATATTACCTTGATGTATTAATTTTCCAATCAAAATCAGGATATAATAAGCAGAGGTTGAATTATCTTCTTTGTCATCTTTTTTTTTTCTACCAAACTAGATTTTATTATTTTTATTTTTTTTAATTTTTTAATTGGAGTTCAATTTGCCAACAGATAGCATATCACCCATTGCTCATCCCGTCAAGTGCCCCTCTCAGTGCCCATCACCCAGTCACCCCAACCCCTCTCCCACCTCCCCTTCCACTACCCCTTGTTTGTTTCCCAGAGTTAGGAGTCTCTCATGGTTTGTCACCCTCACTAATATTTCCCACTCATTTTCTCTCCTTTCCCTCTATTCCTTTTCACTATTTTTTATATTCCCCGAATGAATGAGACCATATAATGTTTGTCCTTTCCTGATTGACTTATTTCACTTAGCACAATACCCTCCAGTTCTATTCACGTCGAAGCAAATGGTGGGTATTTGTCATTTCTAATGGCTGAGTAATATTCCTTGTATACATATACCACAGCTTCTTTATCCATTCATCTTTCGATGGACACCAAGACTTCTTCCACAGTTTGGCTATTGTGGACATTGCTGCTATAAACATTGGGGTGCAAGTGTTCTGGCATACAAGACAGGAAACAACAAATTTTGGAGAGGATGTGGAGAAAGGGGAACCCTCTTGCACTGTTGGTGGGATTGTGAACTGGTACAGACACTCTGGAAAACTGTGTGGAGGTTCTTCTTTGTCCTCTTATAAGTAAGATATATTAGTACCCTAGAATAAATAGAAAATAAGTTTTATTTCCTTCTGTAATAGTTTTGGTTATAGTCCATTTGCTTATGTTAGGTTGGATTTACATGATAGCTGAATAATCCCCAATTTTCATTCAAAAGTTTTCATTAAAAAAAAAAATTCTGGAGAAAAAAATTCCAAAGCCACTTTTTAAAAAGTCATGGTTATTTTCAACCACATAGGCAGTAAAGTTTTCCTTCATAACCAGTTTTAAATTCCAGTTAATGTTCTTCTATCCTTCTTCATATTCAGTGGAATTAGAATACTTATAAGCTATCATTATCATAACTTATAAATGCCTTAATTCATTCTTTAGCTTTTATTTCCTTGAGCTTTTGTTTTTGTGGAGTGTTGTTCTGTTTCATCATGACTGGATCACACATGTAATGAGATCTTGATATGAAGTGAATGTTAGCAAAGTACATCTGTTTTCATAAGTTATATAATGCTGGATAAAGATATGTTATAGTTTTATGTAATAAAGACATTCTTGTGACACACGACATTTTGTGGCACCAGCTAATCTCTCAACTTAAATAGGGTAGAATGGAATAGATAAAATAGAATATAATAACCCAACTAGCATTCCATTCCTCCTAATAAAAGTGAATTTACACGAAATTTTTTTACATAGAGGAAAAATACATTAATGAAGATAAACAGGTTAAATGTGAATATCTTAGATCAAGTTCCTGATGTTTGTGCTTTTTTTAACCTATAAAAATGGTACTTTTGTACCTGATACTTACATTCATAAAGTGATGATACAGTGCCAAGAAATGGTAGATACTATGAAGAAAAACAAGGCAATTTAAGGAAAAAGAGAGTAAGAGGAATTGGCCTATTTCTATAGGGCATTCAGGAGATGTGTCTGTGAAAAGGAAACAATTGCAACCTGAATGAAATGAAGCAAGAGCTAATATATAATTGGTCTAGGCTGAGGAAGCAACGTGGCAAAGTTCCTGAGATTAGTGCTGGCTTGGCACGTTTGAGGAATGGGCAGTTGGCTGGTGTGGAGGGAATGAGCAGAGCGTGGAAGGAAATGAGAACAGAGACACAATCTGTCTTGCAGTCCCTGGTAAAGACTTTGAAACTTAACCTAAGGGTGAGGAGATGCCACTGAAAGGTTTTGAGAAGTGTGACATGATCTAATTTATATTCCAAAATGATTTTTTGTAGCTCTCAGTACTTCAGTCAGGCTATATGAGACAGAGGGCTACAGCCTCCTGGATAAGGGATAGTGTGTCTCCCAGGATAGAATGGAATTTGCTTTCTCTACCTGTAGCCACTTGGATTTGGGGCAGGTCAAGAGGAGCTGGTGAATTTTAACTACCAAACTCTACTGTAAAATGTGGACTCCTACACCTGCACAAATGCAGTCTGACTTCCCATGCTTCCAAGGCCAGCTTCCCCATTTCTGCCTGGAGCCCAACCCAAGTGTTCAGAAGCAGGAAACACCACCATGGTTCATCACAGGTTCCAGGAGCCTCCAAAGCTTATTCATTTTAACACTGGCCAGCTAGTGAGTGTGGGGCTTTGTCCCTGATGCCGGTGTACTAGAATTTGGTAGAGTTATGGCAACATCATAAAAAGTAGCTATATAGGTCATTCATGAACCTTTCATGGAGGCACCTGCGCTGTATCATCCAAGGTTGTAAAGACTGAGAGTACATTTATTTTGGCCTTTAGACAAGATCAAAATCTATAAAAAAAATAGTTGTTAATTGCATTCTTTGTTTCTGAAAATTACTGAAATGCCATTTGCTAATGTTTAAAAAGTAGCATTCTTATTTTAGCTACTCAAACTTTATAAAACTATTCCCTATTTCAATCAAACATTTTTGCATGTTGTCCCAAACTGGAGTGAATATACTTGGCTTTAAAATTTGAGACAACTGTCTTCAGCTTTTCTTGAATGTTTTTACTATAAGAAGCATTTTTTATAATTAAAGACATGGTTATCTATTTTTCCCTCTTCTAAATGAATATGTATCCTTTATCTTAAGTCTAGAAACACTGATAATTGGGACAGCACCTTAATCAAAGGTGATCAAAATTAGTGTGCCTTGAAACTTTATGTCCTTAACACATTGTTTTAAATCACTGCTCTCCATTCTGAGGCATTACATTGCTTATGAGTTGTTGGCCCATTTATGTAGAGCACATGGCAGTAACCATGAGGATCCCTGAGAGAGGTTCTAGGGTTTTTCTGTGGCTGCAGTCTACCCAAACTGCAAATTTCAGTACATTAAAAAAAAAAAAAAAAAAAAAAAGGTTTGGTCACAAGTGGAACCAAATTAAAATGTTTAATAAATTTCAATAATATTTTCAAATTTTCAGTTTAAAAATGCTATTTCCATAGTTCAAATGACTTGGAAATATTATATTCATAAATTATTAGACCACAGCCCATATCATTGGAAGATACTAAAAGACAACAGTTTCTAAAAATAACATTAAAAAGTATAATCACACCATTACTGTTCTTACAATAAAAATTTGTGAAAATGTTCCAAACAGAGGCAGGACACCACAGTAGAGCTAACACTAGATTTGGAATTTAAAAAAACCTCATTTTAGAGTAAAAAGTTATGGCTTACTCTGGAAAACTGTGTGGAGGCTCCTCAAAGAGTTAAAATAGATCTGCCCTACAACCCAGCAATTGCACTGCTGGGGATTTACCCCAAAGATACAGATGCAGTGAAACGCCGGGACACCTGCACCCCGATGTTTCTAGCAGCAATGTCCACAATAGCCAAACTGTGGAAGAAGCCTCGGTGTCCATCGAAAGATGAATGGATAAAGAAGATGTGGTCTATGTATACAATGGAATATTACTCAGCCATTAGAAATGACAAATACCCACCTTTTGCTTCCATGTGGATGGACCTGGAGGTATTTTGTTGAGTAAAATAAGTAAATTGGAAAAGGACAAACATTATATGGTCTCATTCATTTGGGGAATATAAAAATTAGTGAAAGGGAATAAAGGGAAAGGAGAGAAAATGAGTGAAAATATCAGTGAGGGAGACAAAACATGAGAGACTCCTAACTCTGGGAAATGAACAAGGGGTAGTGGTAGGGGAGGTGGGTGGGGGTGGGGGTCCCTGGGTGAAAAAAAATAAATAAAAATAACCAAATAAAAATAAATAAGTTATGGCTTAAAACATTGTCTTTTGCTATGTGAGCATAATTTCATTTTACCACCTTAAGCCTTTGTTGCCTTACCTATAAATGAGGATTATAGGCCAAGCAAAGCAATGTGTAGAGTGGAAAACATTATACAGATGTTAATCATTATTATTTTCATGGTATTTATCATACTGTATCCATATGGATTTGGTGCTTGAAAACAACAAACAAACTACATCCTTGTGCTTTCCGTTCAATACAAGCTATGACACGACTCCTCCTGGGCTTCCAGGTAATTCTATAGATTTTTTTCCCCAAATTTTCTGTTTAATTATGTAATCATTTAGATGACCATGAGTCCATGCAGATTTAGAACCTAAAAGAAGTTGGTTAATTGGTTGAGTTAATATGTAAATAATAACCTGTTTTCCCACTCATTTTGATAGACATTGATGAGAATTTGGGGGACAGAGAGGTGAGTGTAATGTAGCTGCCACAACTGCTCAAAGACGTTCTCAAACTAGATGTATGCGGTGTCACTGGATCTGGCAAGACTTGGAGAAGTGGTTTAGTGTGTTCCTGACAATGAGTGTCTCTGGTTTTCAATTCTACCCTTCCATTATCTCCTTCCTGTGTTAAAAGTACCTTGATCTCCCTTTCCTCAGATTTCTCCAATAATTAATTTCGTCCATCTGGCATAGACTCAGAAACAGATGCTGTGTGCTCACATATGCTAAAGAAAACAGTTAAGAATTTGAGAGGAGGAATAAAATAGAACACAGCTCTGTTTGTAAGGGTAAAGAATGGGACCAAAATAACACAAGACCGATAAATGTACAGAGCATAGCAAAGGGGAAGCATTACTGCATTAGAACAAATTGGAAATCATTTCTAAGAGGTTCCAGACATCTGGCTCCTGGGGTTTGAGGGTTGAATATCCATAGACCTTTCTTGGAAACAGTGGAAATTTAAAAGGCATGGCTCTATTTTCAGCAAGTGGGCCTTTGGTGGATCACTGCCCAGTGTGATCTGGCTTCATCTGTCTCACTGCTATGAGATAAATTCCCACCTATTGGCAATACCCATACATCAAAACATGCCTATAACTGGAAATCTTTGTCCCGGGGACATTTTGCACCGTGAGTTATAGAAAGTACATGTGGACTTCTAAAGTACAATCTGTGTTTAACTTTAAATGAAATAAAGGAAGATATTTAGGTTTTGGAAGCTGTGCTTCCTAGGTATTTTGTTTGAGGCAGAATTTGAAATAAACATTTCATTTATTTTCTTTTACAAGTATTTAAAATCTGTATTTTCACAAAGAATGAAAACATAAACAAGAACATAAATCTAAAATTTTAAGATCAGAGAAAGAAAAAAAAATAAGATCAGAGAAAGCTATTATGGAAACATTATTTATTAATTTTAATGAAAATTCTGTGTTAATTGCAAAGAATACTTTATATATATCGAGAGGGAGGGAGACAAGGAGGAGGGAGACAATGGCTAATAGATTTCTATATGTTAACATAAGTTCTAGGATGCTTCTAATATATATATATATATATAGAAATATTGCCTTTTTGAATCTCACATTTCTTGAAACAGTTTTATTTAGACTTATGTCATGTATCTTTGATATCAGTGACCTCATCATTGCTCCTGCTACCTTTTTGATCTCTTTTTTCCCCACAGCACTTTATCTTTACTTGTATCTAAGTTATTTAACATTCAGCACTTCTAAAATTCTTTTCTTGTGCTACCACTGATCGTTGCTTTTGATTTTACAGATACTAAAATTGAAAATCTTTTTTTTACCCTTTAAAATATTTTCTCCCTTAATTAATGAATTAGTATTTTCACTAGGCTGATCTGGTGCCACATATGTATGGCCAGTATTTGGGGTCAAAAGGTGCACGTCCTGTTTGACATTCAAATTATTATTAAGGATTCTCATTGGTTATATTTGTCTTAACTCCCTTGTACTAAACAAAAAAGCCATATGTTATTTTACAAAGTATACGTTTGTCACAAGATTTTGAAGAAAATAGAATGTACTAAGAGAAGATATTTTGTTTACATCCTTTTTAAAAAGCAGAATGAAATTCAAACTGAGGGATTGATGAAATACACTGCCAGCAAATAGTAGTATGAGACAAATGAGATATGTCTACACTCCACAGATTCTAAGAGAGATTGCCTAGTCTTTAAAGCTGATTGTCACACCTTTTGCCATGCTGTGTTCCCCAAGTTCTAATTTTCCTAATCAGGAGACCCTACAGTCTTTCAGCATAGAGAACACAAGCTTCAGAGCTCAGCAGGCCTCATTCTAAATCCCAGGTCTTCCACTTTAGTTTCTTAATCCATAATTTTCTTTGTCTGAAGTGGGGATGCTATTACTTTCCAAAGGTTATTCCAAGAATGAGAGATATTGTTGGTTTAGTGCCAGATGATACAGTATTCAATTGTAGGTATCATTGCTGAATCTGTGCTATTTTGATCTTAGTTTTTAATATAGACTTCAATCATAACACCAAGACTCCTAGTGTCAAAGCTATTTTCCGATATCAAACCTCCTAAAAATGTTGTCATTGTCGTGTCCTCCCACTGAGTGCTGACACAGATCCCTCTTGATCATGTCCCAGTTCCAGGCCAGTTCTTATGTGAACCATATCTAAACTGGAATTTTAGGATAGCCTAAGAGATTTGCCTTTCCTACAGGGGGCTGGCTTTCTGTAACCTATAGGTCTCTTGGTCCTTTTAACCAGCTGTCACTCACTCCGGTCCCTATTTCTCAGCCCTTTATTGCCCTCTAGTGATTACTTTCAGCACTACCTCATTTGGTGGTTTATCCTTGTTCTGAAACTCGTTGACCTGGGTTCAAAGACTATAAGAACAGTCTGCTGAATTGAGAATCCACAGTGGATTAAATTACATTCCATATTTTAAACATTAACATATGTGTGGAAAAAATTGAAAAGCAGCCATAACAGACTCCCAAAAAGAGAAAGTATCAAAATATTGAAGATGTGTAGGATCTCCATGTCAATAGTTGGGATTAGAGGAACAAGACATGAATTGGTTATCGTGCCCTGGAAAAAAAATTCTACTTGACTGGGAAATGATTGTTATTGAGTAAGTTAGTAAGAAATCAGTGAGTAAATCAGTTAGTAAAAGAATCGTTAGAATCTTAGATTCATTGAGAAGAAGTTATGCCCCCCAAAATATCATTTACTTTTCTTCTGGCATGCATGCCATTAGTAGTGGAAGTTATAGGTATACTATATCTCAGTTTCAACAAAGCCCATAGAAAAGACAATTCGTTTAAAAAAATTAGATTGAGTGGTAAGTGAAAAGTTGAATAAGTCATTCAAAGTGAATTGATTAATAAATCAGTTAGCCTGACGGCAGGTCTCCGGTAACGTTTTATAAGGCTTTTATGTGAGTTAGTGTTGTCCCTTCAAAATCTTTAACGTGTGATGCAGATGAAGACATATATTGCCAAAATTAGAAGAAGAGGAATAGGTATTGGATGACAAAAGAATAGGTATCTTTTGGTCTCTAAATGAGCGAAAACATCAAGAAATGGAAAATTCTCTGTGTAAATTAACAAATTAAACTATTCTACAAAATACAGGAAACCTGGCTTAAGGAAATATACAGTAAAAAAAAAATAATAATGTAGGGCTTTAGCTGCCTGCAAGCTCACCACGTGCCAACAGTGTGATTAACTGCCAAATAAGCTAATGTGAGTCCTAATAAAGTGTAGAGTTCAGATCAAGGAAAGTACTAGTCCCATTGAATTTCTCACTGTTCATACCACATCTGGAGTATTATGTTCAATTTAAAGTGCCAGATTTTAAGAGGGACACTGACAAACTGAAGCTCATGCCAAGGAGATCTGGCAAGCACAGAGCGTGAGGATTGGCTGAAATCGCTGAGATGACTCAGAAACATGGTAGCTGTCTTCACGTATTACAAGAACTGTAATGTAGAAGAGATTCTGTATTTATTAAGATTCCAGACAAGTAGAGCTTGGATCAATCCAAATAAGAACCTTCTATTAGTAAACTCTTCAGAAACAAAATGAGCTGTCTGGTGAGAAATTGAACTCCCTGCCACTCAAAGCGGTCTAGAAAAAGCCATAGGACTAAAAACCAAGCATGGCTCTTTATAGCTTTACTGTTTGAGGTGTCTCATGCCTGCCTTATAAATCTTTAACTTTTATGATTATATTTATTTTCCCTCTCTTATATTTGTTTCTTCAAACGTAGAAGCCTTCATTTATTTTCTTTTTCTCTCCAAGTCCCGCCTCCCAAACTTGGTGCAAAGTTGGACAAGGCAGTGCCATAAACAGAATTACAACATATCATGGCCAAGGCAGGATGCCAGTGCTTCAACTGTATACAGATTTCTTGAAGAATAAGATGGTGTCTCAGAACAGACTCCAGAGGAAATAATTCCCATTTCTATCCCCAGTTATGGTATAATCAGAAAAGTGTAGCTTCTTAATGTGTAAGCCTTTATATTTGGTGGCCATAAAAACAAAGAGAACACAATCACTTTAGCATAAGCCTAAGAAGCTTATGTGCAATGTTTTAATATTCATATTACAGAACCAAATAGGATTTATATAACTTCAGAATTTGCGGGCCTTTCAAAGCAGAATCAATTCTCTCTCCCTCATTCCTTCTTTCCACTTCTCCTTCTTTTTTTCTGTCTCTTTCTTTCAAAATTTATCTCACAGCTGTTGCATAGTGTTTCTCAGTAGAATGATTGAGTGTCCCGTTCCTATGTTTTTCTTGAGTTGTTTCCTTATTACCAAACCAAACTGACTGCCAGGTCGAGGGCTCATCTGGCTGGTGCCTCCTACATCTGCTGCGCTACGAATAGCTTCCTCTTCACTAGCTGGCAGTAAAGCAACCATGAGGGTGCAGAGGGAGCAGGTTTGGGGGGAGCATCAAAAGAATGGAGAGGATGTAGAGCAGAAATGTCTTTTCTTCTCTTTGATGGATTTCCTTCAGGGCAGTTCTGGACAGCTGAAATCTCTTCAAAGGAAGGGAAATAGAGAAGCTGTTCTTTCAGAAGCAGGTTTCTCCTTTCAGATGGACTAATATTACTACTCCTAAGTAATTACTTTTCAGTACCTTTTATTAGAAATTATTTTTATTTCCTGAGAAATCATGTAGTTTGCATCTGTTTAGCATGCATTTCTGTGGACCCCTAGGGTCTTGGCATTTACAGTGTCTGATTCCATTCCCAGATGAAAAGTTGGGAAAACCTAGAAAAGAAAATCTCCACACTTTTTTTTTTTTTTCCTCCAAGGAGTCTTTAACATCAACTGCAAGAGAGGCTTTGAACATTAATAACAAAGATCTCTTTCTGCTGTGCTGGGGTGCTGGGAAGCGTCAGGAACTAATGTTCTACATATGGAATAGAATACAGATTTCAAAAGTATATGATTAGTGATGAGACTATCAGCATCATCCCTTTATGCCTTCATATCTCCATATTTAAATGACACTAATAGGTCTATCCCATAGGGTAATTAAGAGGAGAAAACAGGAAGGAGGTAAAATCCTTAGCCCAGGGACTGGAACAGAGTAAATCCTCAATAACACTCAGCTATTAACATCATTCCTGTCTATTTTTAAGTAGGGCAGTGAAGGAACCATCAGGAAATACCTGTGGAATGAAGGTGGGGGCCATTGAAAATCCGCGTTTCAACCCATTGAAAACACAATGTGTGCAGATCTTGAGCTTCATTCAGAAATGGCAGATTCTAGTGTGTATCCACAACTCCTGTTCATGTGCTTCTTTTTCCACCTTTTAATGAAAGTCAAACAGAAAGGAAAAAGATGGTCTCTGGCATTCTCTGTATCTTCAATTTTTTTTTTAATTTTTTTTTTAATTTATTTATGATAGTCACAGAGAGAGAGAGAGAGAGAGAGGCAGAGACACAGGCAGAGGGAGAAGCAGGCTCCATGCACTGGGAGCCCGACGTGGGATTCGATCCCGGGTCTCCAGGATCGCGCCCTGGGCCAAAGGCAGGCGCCAAACCGCTGCGCCACCCAGGGATCCCTGTATCTTCAATTTTAACCAGCAAAAAAAAGTGCCATTGGTGAGGTAGCACATTTCTTAAAGGTAGGCTAAGAAACCCTTTGAGCATCTGTTGCAATGAAGTGATAGAGAAAATTCTAAGAGCAAGGGTGCTTGCCTGGCTTAGTCATTAGAGCAATGTGTAACTTGCTCTTGGGGTTGCTAGTTTGAGCCCCATGTTAGGGATAGTGATTGCTTAAAAATAAAATCTTAAAAAAAAGAAAGGAAATTCTAAGAGCAAAGCCAAATACCATGTAAGAAGCATAGAAGAGGATGTGGAATGGCTACATCCAGTTCATTTGTGGCACAGGACTGTACTCTTCTCTGTGCTTCTATAGTAATAGAATTATGTTTCCTGGTATGTGCCTGTATATTTTTTGTATGTGCTTTAGAATGCAGTTTTAAAATATGATTGCCTAGACATAGAAAAAAATCCATGAAGTGCAATAAAAATCAAAGCTATAAGGACAACATTAATAATATGCTTGGAGGGCAGCCTGGGTGGCTCAGCAGTTTAGCGCTGCCTTCAGCCTGGAGACCCGGGATCAAGTCCCACATCGGGCTCCCTGCATGGAGACTGTTTCTCCCTCTGCCTGTGTCTCTGCCTCTCTCTGTGTGTCTCACATGAATAAATAAATAAAACCTTAAAAAAAAAAAAAACAATATGCTTGGAAAAAATTCTAGAATGCAGCATGCTTGCAAATATTATCAGTAAATAATAAAGTGTGTTTGCTTTTAAAATTAATAAAACTGCCTAGATGTTATAAAATATGACATTTCATATAGCTGTAGTGTTTCAGGGAATGCTCAAATCTTTGTTAACTGTAAGGAATTTTCTGAAGAAAAGAGTAATAATTTTAAAGTTTTTTGCAGTTTAAATTTCTTGGTGATTGTAAGCCTTTTGGATTTACTGATCTATAGTTATGAAAGAATATAAATTTCAACAAGTAATTCCTGAGCAGGGCTCATAGATAAGATAGTAGAATGAAGCCGTAAGTAACTCACAAGCATATTACTTCTGTTAGAAACATTTTTCTCCACCCTCTTTGAGTCTCTGGCTGGGCCTCAGAATTAAGCTGACATTAGACAGATTATCAGGAGAAAAGCATGCAAATTGTATTGAATTTTCACAGGCACATGGAAGCCTTCACAAGGTAATGGAGACCCAAAGAAGTAACCAGAGCAGGAAGCTTTTAATACATTTTAAACAAAGAAATACTACATCTGTGAAGAATGGTGTGAAGAAATAACCAGGTTTCTTTCCACAGCCTTCTTAGCCGTAATTCCCCAACTCTGGTGATTAGGATAGGATGTCTTTCTTCCTCCTGGTACAGGGAGAGAACCTTCCATGTGGGAGGTTTCTCTCCTACTGTTTAAGAAGGGGTGTCAGAATGACCTTCCTACTGCTACTATTGTCTCAAACTCCTTCAACGTAGGATATTCAGTATGTCAAGGTGCTATAATTTAGAGTGGCATGTCCTGAACTTCGTCATTTCATAATAAATAAAATATTATATTTTAATATATTTTCATCAGATACAAAATTTAAAGGCTTAGTTTCCAAATGTTCTCATTAAAGAAAATATTCTATATCCAGATATGTTTGTTGATGAGTTTTACCATATTACACTTATCGAAAGAAAGTATAAAGTATCTCAAGCTAGAGGTACTTGGGTGACTCAGTTGGTTAAGTGTCTGCCTTTGGCTCAGGGCATGATCCTGGAGTCCCGGGACTGAGTCCCACATTTGGTTCCCTGCTTGGCAGGTAGTCTGCTTCTCCCTCTGCCCCTCCCCAACTCTCTCTCTCTCTCCCTCGGAAATAAAATCTTTAAAAATAAATAAATAAATATCTCAAGCAAAATGACTAAAAGTAACAAACAAAATTTATTAAGTAACTTATAAAATACAGTTTGTATAATTTCCTTATTTGTCAAGGCAAAAGTCATTCTTCACTTATAAATCACAGTTAAAGTACCTAAATATCACAATTTGAAAATTTTGAATATATGTCAATATGTCAAAATACTAATTGATGAAAAGAAAGTCAGGTGTTTTCCACATAGTTCATGGAACTACAAAGTGATATTCATCAATTTTTTTTAGTGAATAATCATCGAATCTTAGATAACACTCATTTTGCTGATGCTTCACCTCTAATAAATGAAATTTTAATTATGTTGTTTTAAATTGCATAAATAACTTTTAACTGTTACTACAATATTCTTAAATATTCTTAAAATGTGTATAATTAAAAAATCATAACTATGTTTAGGAAAAGACAATAAGAACCTAGAAACCACTGTATAGGAAAAGAAAACAGCTATAATTCAAATCATTAAAATAATTTTAATATTGCATTTGTTTCCTTGAGGGCTCCCCACTGAGCTCAATTTTAATAATGTATGTGAAAATAAATTATATAATTTTTACAAAATATAAAACATGATAAATGAATTATTATTGCTATTATTAAGGTCAAGGAGAAATGCAAACTTATGTAAATTAAAATAGAAGTTGGAGAGTTTGGCATATTAAATATATAAATCATATTCACTGGCTTGTTTGTGTGTGCACATATGCATGTGTAGATTTGTGGGGATGTGTTTGTGTACTGTGTGTATATATAATGCAATCTTTCCTGTTTTCCTTTTTATTCTGAAAGGAGTAAAAGTGGAGACCATGTGAAAAATTGGGAATGCTGACCCACTGTAAAATATAACATATTTAAATTATCTTTTGTATCTCAACATTCTTTTCTTTCAGATACATTTTGTTTATGCTTCTTAAAAATGCCACTTGATGTGCAAAGGAGTCCTCCCTGTGTGGAACTCCATGTATGTCTGCATCATTGTATTTATGCATAATGATTTGCAAGCCATTAAAAGATAGTAGTTACATATAGGATTTGTTTTCAGTTTAATTTTGGAGCACAGTTCCTATTGTTTTCAGTTCTAAGAAAGTATAAAGAAGACAGATAAGAAATTGGTGAAAAAGACATCCAGAAGAGTGAAGGAGTAAATTCTGGCTCACTTTTCATTTCCTTTTCCCAACATGGGGAACACAGTTAGAAGTGACCTACACTTCCTTCATTTTAAGTTACTCTTCACAATAACCACAGGCACATTATTTTTATACCAAGGGAGGAAAGTGATTCTTAGGAGGGAGAAATTTAAAGAGTGGAAGGAAAGTACTTTGTGTGAAATTGCTTTCCTAGATCACTCTACCTGCAACCTATAAACAGATTGATATTTTTAAGACCCCAGTATCCTCTGCCAACAACAAGATTATTGGTGCAAATCAGAAAAAAATAGTGTGTGGAAATTACTGGGGAGAATTGTTTTTATATTCATTAGAAAGAAAGTAAAAAGAGGGATCCCTGGGTGGCGCAGCGGTTTGGCGCCTGCCTTTGGCCCAGGGCGCGATCCTGGAGACGCAGGATCGAATCCCACATCGGGCTCCCGGTGCATGGAGCCTGCTTCTCCCTCTGCCTATGTCTCTGCCTCTCTCTCTCTCTCTCTCTCTCTCTCTCTCTCTCTCTCTCTCTCTGTGTGTGTGTGACCATCATAAATAAAAAAAATAAAAAATAAATAAAAAAACAAACAAAAAAAAAAAGAAAGTAAAAAGAAACCAAAGAATGGGCAAAATTCTAGAACTCAGGGTACTTCTAAACAAGAGTTCTTTTACCTATTTGTATAAATGTCAAATCCATAAAGATATACTGCATTAAGGATTTTAATATGAAAATGGAGGCGAGCCTGGGTGGCTGAGTTCCTTAAGTCTGCCTTCAGTTTAGGTCATAATCCCAGGGTCCTGGGATCAAACCCCTATCAGGCTCCCTACTCAGTGGGGAGCCTGCTTCTCCCTCTCCCTCTGCTGCTCCCCCTGCTTGTGTGCACTCTCTCTCAAATAAATAAATAAAATCTTAAAAATAAATACCTTCCTTTAAAAAATAATAATATGAAAATGGAGAAATGGGATTTAGCAGGTTTTCTCCTGGTTGTTCATGATGCCTTTCTTGAAAGAATGATGAAAAATATTCTCTTAAAATGTAAGTATCTTAGAAACAATTACATATATATTCAATCACAATAATGACATTACCCATATCTTGACTAGTCAATTATAATTTTAACTATTCAAAGTCTACTAATTTCTGTTATCTCCTCTTTAAATAAGAAGTGGACATTTTAGGAGAGACCACCAAAGAACTAATCACAGCAAATCACTTTCTATTCGGAATACGAAAACGCCCCTTTGATTTTTAATGCACTATTGTATTGTAACTCTTGTTAACATGTGATTTCAAAAGATAAAAATACCACTGTCATTCAAATATAAAATAAACCTGTCAAAGATTTATTTTATTAGATTCATTAAGGAGAGAACCATTAAGATGTCAATATTAATTTAAATCAGACTTTGAAGAAAATAAATATGCAATCATGAATGCTGAAACGAATTTGTTAATAAGTGCAAAACTAGTTAATATTCCTGGGGCAATAAAATGCAGTGGAGTCATCTTTTCTTTTTTTTAATTTTTTTTTTTTTTTTTTATGATAGTCACACAGAGAGAGAGAGAGGCAGAGACACAGGCAGAGGGAGAAGCAGGCTCCATGCACCGGGAGCCTGACGTGGGACTCGATCCCGGGTCTCCAGGACCACGCCCTGGGCCAAAGGCAGGTGCCAAAC
Source organism: Nyctereutes procyonoides (assembly GCF_905146905.1). Lineage (NCBI taxonomy): Eukaryota > Metazoa > Chordata > Mammalia > Carnivora > Canidae > Nyctereutes > Nyctereutes procyonoides. The sequence goes on from NW_026575130.1 coordinate 4,800,644, forward strand.
CGCTGCGCCACCCAGGGATCCCGGAGTCATCTTTTCTATAGGGCAGAGATCAGTTGCTGTGGGCAAGAATTATTTGTATTACCCTGAGTTTTCTGATACTTCTACAGTTTTCTAACCCCTACAGTGTTGTAACATAGCCTAATCAATAATAAAACTCACATTCCTATAGAATTGATAATCTGCAGAGGATCTGTCAGGACACTCTACCTCCCTGCATAGCCCTGAAAGGGCATTCAGAAACCTCTTTCCTATCCTTGGGAAATATTTCCTTCACAGTGTATATAATTTTACCGGACATACTGGTCTTGATTACTGTGATTTTTTAGGTAATGGATCCCTTTTGGTGACTAGACAACTTTAAAATTATGAGGCCATTTTATGAGTCTTCCTCCACCTGATGAGGAACAATGGCATTAATATAATAATCTCAAACTTTTAAGACAGTGTCATTGAGTTCTTTATATGTTCCTCTCCTAGTTTTTCCATTGTCCTCAGTTCTTTAATCCCAAATCCTAGGATTCATCTGTCTATCTGCCTCATCCTAAATCCAAAAGCCACACAAACACACATGCACACACATCCCTTGTCTAGCCCTGTCAGATCTGCAAGCAAATAATTTCCTGAATATTACTTCTCTGAGTCTCCTAGTTCTAAGCCACAAACATCACTTGCCCGGCCTAGTGCAGTAGCATTCATATTGTTTCTTCTTCTGTCACCAAAATTGCATTCTCTACAAGTCAGCAGAGAGATTTTGAAAAACTTAGATATTACTTTCCTGCTTAAAGCTTTCCAATGGCGTTACAATTTCAGTTAAAATAAAAAATTTTAGGACATGGCCTACAAGGCCCAACATGTTGTGGCCCCTACCTATGTCTTTGGCCTTGTTACCTACCATCTTTGCTACTCCCCTGTGCTCCAGCCACACTGTCTGTCCTTCTGCTTATGGACAGGTCTATCTGATTCCCAGCTCAGGACCCTTACACTTACCATTCCTTCTGCTTGAGTGACTTTTCCCTGTATCTTCACTTGCCTTCACCTTGTCATTCAGGTGTCAGTTCAAAAGCTACAGCCTGAAAGAAGACTTCCCTTCTTATGTACCTTTCTTTGGTCACTCTACCAATTGCTTGTTTTAATTTTTTCCATAGCAGTTATTACTACTTGAACTTTCTTATTTGCAGTTGGTTTGTTTATTATCTGATTCCCCTGAGGGGAGAGCAGAGCTATGGTTCATGTATAACTCTAGTGCCTGTCCTGTAGTGATGTTCAATTAATATTTGTTAAAGCATAGGTAAATCCCAGTAAAATATGTTTGCAGTATTCACAGAGGAATTTTGGCTCTATTTAGGAATCAAAACTGCACATGTAATGTGAAAGAACATCAAGGAATCGTGCTCAAGACAATAAAAGATCTAGTCCTTTATGATACAGTAGAACATTAGAGGGGCAGAGATTCCCACCTAGGGCTTTGGTAGGTACTTTAGGACTGGGGGGTACAAGTAAGTCCTCAGATACTGAGCTAAGGCGTGAAGCACAGATTCAGGATCATGGAACCCAAGGATAGGAATTAAAGCAGGGAAAGTTGAAATTGGAGTCTATGGAATATGCTGACTTCTCTCTGTTAACTTTTCTTTCTTTCTTTCTTTCTTTCTTTCTTTCTTTCTTTCTTTCTTTCTTTCTTTCTTAAGATTTTATTTATTTGAGAGAGAGAGAGAGAGACAGAGTTAGTGGCAGAGAGCTTGAGCAGGGAGGAGAGGGAGAAGCAGGCTCCCTGCTCAGCACTCGATCCCAGAATGCTGAGATGATGACCGGAGCCAAAGGTAGATGCTTACCCAACTGAGCCATCCAGGTGCCCCTGTCAACTGCTTTTGAAAAGTATGTGAGCAGTTCTGCGCCCACAGTGATAAATGTTAGTCAAAAGGAGGTCAGTGGCCTCCAGATAAATCCTGTTTGAGTTTCAAAAGATGTGTTAAGATCCACCAAAGAGATTCAAAGCCTAATTTTGTGAACAACTATCTTGTGATTCTTAGGAGAAAGATGCTTTGTACTCTTAGTTGTTATTGTTTTTAAGTATCTAGGTGAATTTCTGAAGCATGAGGCAAGATCTTTTCTTTACATATATTTATTAGCTACACCAGTCAATTATTCTAGGCTATGATTGAACCTATGGCTTGGGTGCTATTTAATTAATGTGGCACTTTTTTTTTCATATTTTTATGACTTATCCATTTTAAGAAAAAGTTCCACAATTCTAGCACAACTGTGCATTGTGTATATGCCAAATTAAAATGAAGATCTGAAAAGATCACTCATATCCACTGCTTGCCAAAATCTAAGAACATTCCCTAGTCATTGTTGATGGTGCTTAGTTGTGCCTCAGGGGGGAAGAGGAAAGCTCCATGGCAGAGGTGGCATATGAAATGGGCCTTTAAATATGGAAGTGGTTCCAAAACAAAAATTTATATGAAGTTAAGTCTCAGAGCAATGTTGTCTGGGTTTATTTGGAACAGTGGAGAAATGAGCACTAGTTACTTGGGTCTGTGAAAACTTGCAGTCATAATTTCAAGGGCCTCGTTCTGAGACATGTGCACTTCATGTATTTTGCAGGTTACTGATTTTTTAGGAGCAAGCTTATATCACTGGGATATATCTATAAAATACCAAACTGAAAACTTATAAATTAATTTGAACAGAAAGGGATAGGAAAGCAAGGAAAAAAGGGTTTGAAATGTGAATCCATGGGTATTACCATGGTTTGGGTGTTGAGGTAATCCCATGATCTGATTTTTCTTTGCATTTCTTGCTCATTACTCATCCCTTGTGTTCTAGTAAAAGTTAACAGTGCTTGTGCTCTTCAAATTCAACACATTTACCTAACAAGATTCCTTTTAGCTGGTATCCAGTTTTCCCCTTCAGCTTACTCATACTTCCGGGAGGTCATAATCCTTGACTTTCTCTAACCTGCTCTCACCATCATCCTTACAACTCTATTTTTGGGAATCATGACCTACATACATTCCTTACCTCTCTAAACCTCTGACTTCTAACCTGTAATAATATTAATATCCACCTCAGAACTGTGCCAAGGTAAATAATGAAAAAGTTTTGAGCATTCTTATTTTTGAATTGGTGCAGTTTTAACTTAGCAATATAAATTTAGCATTTTCTCTTGCTGTACAGTAATTTATATACATGATTTATTGCTTCACCCAGATTCTAATTTAATTGAAAGTGGAAATTGCATGTTATTTTTGTCTTCACCACCGAGTTTATTATGGTGCCTTAGACATTAGACATTTATGTTTTCAATTTGAATTAAGTGCCATTTTATAATTGTTAATAGCACATCTGGCTTGAATTATGATTATTTGAGGCTCTGGACAGCACACCAATATCAGACAGTTTAGTTTGTTGAAAGTCGTTTGAAGGCATAAACACCATATCTTCTTATCTTTTTGAAAAAAGATTTTATTTATTTCTTTGAGAGAGAGAGAGAGTGTGTGTGTGTGTGTGTGTGTGTGTGTGTGTGTTTATACAAGCAGCGGGAAGGGGCAGAGGGAGAGAAAGAGAGAGAGAGAGAATCTTAAGCAGACTCCCTGCTGAGCATGGAGCCTGTTCTAGGGCCCAATCCCAGGACCCTGAGATCATGACCTGAACCAAAGTCAGGTGCTTAACCAACTGAGCCACCCAGGCACCCCCATGCTTTCCCAGCTTTACACTGTCCTATTGCGCTCCTAGTAGATTTCCTTCCTGTCTACCAGAAGCCATATGGTAGGAACCAAGTAAACACTCACTAAATCAAAACATGAACACAGAGAAAGAGACTCCTATATTCTTTAAATTCTCTGAGATGCCAACAAGCAGTGATTTCACTTTCTTATTTATGTAATTGAGAAAGTTTTGCATTATTTTATACTTTTAAAGTTCCTAGAAACTCTTAACTAGTCTATTGTATTTTCAAAATATGGAGCGTGTTCACATGCTTGTATACATCACATTTACATCAGAAAGAAATCATTCATTCTTTCTAGGAATATTTATGAGCCTCCACCCTGTTCCTGGTTCTGTGAGGAGCACAGAAGTTCAGATGTGGAATTGAATGGAAAGATCTATTTACTTTCTGTTGATAAGTTCTCAAAAGCTGGAAGGCTATCTTTATCCCTATAACCTGGAGGTTTGCTTCAGGAAGACATTGTAGAAACTGGAAGAGAACAAGGAAATCAATTGTGTAAGGAACCCCTAAGAGCCTTACCCCAAGAGTAATCTGCTTTAAGCATATATACCAAGAAGCATGCCATCTGTCAAAATATTAGATTTAACATAAAAATTCTGATATTCAAACACAATCCATTTTGAATGTATTCTTTAATATCACTCCTTCTGAGAGACTATTCTAGGCCAACTTTTAAAGTGGGTGAAATCAACTTCACTAATTCCACCTCCCTCTCTGGATCTTCTGTCTTCATCCACATTTCCTAGGTATTCAGAGTTTTCCTGTTGCTTTAATTGAGCAAGACCTAATTCTCACTAAGCTTTTAGTGTCCTTTAGATCTATTAATTTTCTTGTGTTCACAGACTTCAGTGCAATATAACTAAAAGTAGTAGTGTGAACATATGAACAGAAGATACTGAAGATGCATTAATATTTTATTTGAAATAATCAAATTCTTAGAAGTGGTTTTTTATTTGCTTCATTATTATTCTGCTTTTATGAGCTAAAAAATTTTTGGTACTTGAGCTATAATTAAATATCTTCACCTCTATGATTAATGACAGTGCCTCTAATTATTTTTAGATTAAGGAAAGCCTACAGTGAATCTGATTCTGATTCTAAAAGAATCCATTCTAGCTTTTTGAAAAAATTTAATACAAGTATGATGAGCATGAGGTGTTGCAGTAAGTGATGAATCACTAAATTTTACTTCTGTAACTAATATTACACCATATGTTAACTAGCTGGAATTAAAACTTGAAGCTATAATAAATAAATGAACAAAAAATAAATATACAAAAATTATAATAACTACTTTTGTGGTTAAATTGTTTCAATGTGGTATAAAAAGTAAAAGCCAAAGTATTTTTTAATTAGGCCACTATTTCTAATCCTAGCTATTAAAAATGTATCTTTATGTGGTAATATTCCCTAAATAATTCTCTATGTTTAATGAAAACAGTGTTATTTTGTGTTTATAGGTTATAGCAGGGAAGACAATGTAATTGTCATTATTTTATAAACAGGGGTTAAAGACACTGTAATTTTTATATTCCTTTTGTAATATTTAGTATGTAAATCCTATATAGCATTCTGTCCAATAATAAACTATGAATATTCAATAAGTATCAGTTAGTGATGGGTCCTTTTTTCATGGTAACTTTCCTTATTTGTAATAGTTTTTATTCTCTTCTCTACTCTACCATGACTCTACATTAAAACATACATACTGTACTATTTCAGTGGTATTATGTATTAGGCACGGTGCTATGCACCAACAATACTGTAATGAAGAAGTCAGCAAAGGCCTTCACCTGCCTGGAACTTAACATACTAGTTCTGGTAAGCAGGGAGAAGGAGACAAGTAGGAACCCAGTGAGTAGGATAATTTCAGATTATTCTCAACAGGAAATAAGCAGGTTGATTTGATAGAGAATACTATTTAAGAATCAACCTTTACTCATGTATGTATTCATCCTATTTATTTGTTATGTAGCTGGTATGTACACAAGAAATTACAAACTCAAGTGTCTGTGTGTGAAGTGTGTAAAGCAGCAACCTAATGGAAGTTGTAGGCGTATTTTCAAATGTTCTTCAAATTTGTTTTCCTGGCTAAACCAGGATCACCTTTTGGAATGCATCTAGTCTACTGCTGTCTACTTCTACATGTAAATATTTTCTTTTTAAGGCAGCAGATACATTATTTTTCTTTGATTGCCAATCTGATTCATGAACATACAAGTACACAAAATTCATTCACTTCTTTAATTCCCTCAATCATCCAATAACCTTTAAAGTGACATCTTTATTTCAGTATGCTTGTACAAAATGGAAAACTAGGATAAGACTCAGACTCTACCTTCCAATAAATTATAAATTATAAACCATGACATATGAACCCTTCCCTTATCTTTCTGTCCACCCAGCCAGAATTAGTTTCCTCTTCTTCAGAACATCCGAAGAATTCCCTATGTTTTGTATATGTTTGTAAACATATATATGTAAACATAGAAAATTTGTATTTGTATATGTTTCTATTTAAGTCTTATCCTCCCTACTTATCTATTCCTTATATATCTTGGTATTCTTCATGCCCTTAAAAGTTGTTCTTTACCGTCAGATGTTGCTCAATATATGTTTATTATATGAGTGAGGCAACTGAGATATCAAGTCAGAGCTCTTGCTCATATTATCAAAATGTTTTTTATAGGTCAGAGCATCATTTTTGCATTTATTTACATTACAAATTAAGATAAGGATATAATGGACAGCACCTTCTTTAATGATTTGGTTTGATTTGACATTTTATCCCCTTCATTGGTATCCTTAATTAATTACTTAAGCTTAGAAAGAACGTTTAAAATACATTTTAAGTTTTAAGAGAGACTGACCTTCAGAATGAAAAACACTATTAATTACTATATTAAGGAAAGTTTGAGAATCATGTATATGTAGGCTAAATAGGAAAGTAGAGGAAAGTTGAGCAAGCTGTCAAAATAAGGACAGAGAATTCCTAAATCAGGTTACAGGAAGGTTTTGTTTGCTTTACTTTCTTAGACCAATGCCCATTCCAGTGTAGTAAAATATAAACTCCAACTGTATAATACAAAATTTCAAATTATTTATTATTTTGAAGCATATAAATACTTCTTTCAAAGAGGAGGGTTAAAAAAAAAAAAGCTTAGTTTGGGCCTTATTAAGCATAAGGCACTTTTTAGACAAAGTGAAATTGCCAGGTAAGCATTAAATACAAGAAACTGGGGTTTGGAAAAGAGATTAATTATATCTTAGGATATACATGAAAAAGATTAAATGTCATGAGATTATATGGAATCCAAAGATGAACTTCAACCACTCTAGAGTTAAAAGATCAGTGGATGAGGGGGATTTTCAAAAGCATCCTAAAAAGAAGCAGCCAGTGAGTTAGGAAGAAAACTAAGAGTGTGTTCTGGAAGCCAAGTGAAAAAAAGTGTATAAAAGAGAGGCAAATGACCAACTTTGTCAGAAGCTATTCATGGATCAAGTGAGAGGAAGGCTGAATATTGATCATGGCATTTAACAACATGGAGGTCAGTGGTGATCTTATAGTAGAATGGTAAACAGAAAAACTTAACTAGAATATGCTCAAAAGAGGATGGGAGAAAACTAGATGGAGATAACAGGTATCAACGAGTATTTCAAGGAGTTTTGATATAAAAGTGGAGAGAAAAACAGGGCAATAGCTGAAAAGGGAAGACAGAGAAGACAAGGTGTTTGTAAGTTGGAATAAATAATAGCAACAGCATATGTTAGCTGATAGGAATGGTTCCGCAGAGAGGCAAAATTTGCAAATGCTGGATATCGGAAGATGTTTTTGAGTAAGCAAGAGAGGATGAGATCGAGTGCATGAGGTGAGGGATTGGCATGAGTCATGAACATAGAAAGGAAGATAGGGTGTTATGAATACAGAAGCAAGGAGGTGGTAGATTGGACTGGGTAACCTATGGAAGTTAGAATAGAACCTGAGTAATTCCATTTCCTTTGTGAAATAAGTAACTTTACCAGTGAGAGGAAGGATGAAGGAAAGACATTAGAGATCTGAGGAGAAGAGTGTGGTATGAAATATGTATCTAGGAAAGTGAGAGGCAATGAAGGAGGAAATAAAAATAAGATGAGGGCCAGAATCAGGGCTACTTGAGATTAGTGATCATGACTCTAAAGTAAGACCAGTACACTTCATTTTAGTTTTTTCTCTGGAATTAGGTTAGGCAGAGAGTTGGATTCAATCAGAATTGGAGTTTCACCAAAAGAGTATGATAAAGTTAGAGGGAAGGAAAGCGAGTAGTACACATGTGTAAGATAATTAAAATGATAGCGTGTGAAATTTAAACTAAGGCAATTGGGTGTAGGGCTGATGAAAAGGTAGTATAATAAATGGATTACTGGGCAGCCCGGGGGACTCAGTGGTTTAGCGCCACATTAAGCCCAGGGCGTGATCCTGGAGACCCCCCCTCACCCCCCACCCCCATCAAGTCCCACGTAGGGCTCCCTGCATGGAGCCTGCTTCTCTCTCTGCCTGTGTCTCTGCCTCTGTGTGTGTGTGTCTCTCATGAATAAATAAATAAAATCTAAAATCGGTAAATAAATGGATTACTAGTCTCAAAAAGGACATATTTTTATTAATTAGAATATTAGAAGGGATTAGCAAGAAAAAGATTGGAAACAGTGATTAGAGAATGAGGTGCTTAAATGTTGGTTAGAGTCAGGTTTCCATAAATGATAGTGAGAAGATCTTCTTGATCACTAGAGTTGGTAGCTGGTTAAAAAGATCATGGGAGGAAAGAAAGTCAAGAATTGAAGAATTCTTCACAGCATTGAAGAATCATTTGTGTGGACATTGAAGTAGAACTGAAGAATGTTTTATAGTAAAGTAAGAGCCAAAATCTTCAAGAACTGAAAGAGAATGATATGGAGAAGGGGTGCTAGAAAAATGAGATACAGTAGATTCTATAGTCTGATAAAATGGATTCAAATTTTCAGGCTATAAGGAGAGAAGAAAGAGATTGTTTGGAAGCAGTAAGGAAATCAAATGGGGTATTTACTCCACTTCCAGGCCCAGTGGTGTAAGAGGTGTCACCACTTGAGAAGGTTATAGGTGATGGAGTGTCTCCAGAAGAGAGCCAGTTTTCAGTGGAAACCAGAAGATAAAGATCACATTCAAGAGGAAGGTGTGACAAATTAGGACTAGTGCTGAGCAGGAGAGTGGTGGCGACTTATCAGTGTTGTGGGAGACAGTCAGACAGTCTTGCCTATGATCTGCAGAACTGAGACTATCGTATATTCCCCGTAAGGAAATACGTATGTTTAACAAATGATGTTTGATGTTCATATGTAGAAAGGTAGAATGTGAATACGAATAGAGGCTAACTAAAAGAAAAAAAAAAGAATAAAGTCTACCTTTTTGCTAGGAAATTCTGTGTTAGATCATTTATAAGTTGATATATTCTGTAGAAATTAGGCTAAGCTGATTCTTAGTTTATAAAAGGAAAGGCCTTTTAGACAACGTCTTTTATGAGTTTTGTCAGATCTAAGTTGATATTTTGTTCCAAAAATTCACATATGGTTTGACATTGACTTCTTGAGAAAATCTGGAGTTTCACATAATATGATTTATTTTCCCCATATTTCCCTTCAGTTTCCCAGAGTCTAAGCTTCACTAATAATATTTAGCTTTATTGTGGTAAAAGGGACTTAGTTCTTTGAGCACACCAATTTTCTGGTCCATGCATCAGATTTAACTATTTTAAAAGGACATGCTATGGGGCACCTGCCTAGCTCAGTTGATGGAGCGTGAAGCTCCGATCTCAGGGTTGTAGGTTCGAGCCCCACTTTGGGTGTAGAGATTAGTTTAAAACATAAAATCTTAAAAAATATACTTTTATGCTCTTAAACTTTGTTTAAGAATAAGATAATTGCCAACTAAATAATAGCAAATTAAGTCTCTGAATTATTTACTTTTTCTTTCGTTTCTTGCATACTTTTCAAATTTTTTTTTTTAGCATATTCTCTTCATTGCTATCTTGGAGGCTGTGATGTTCAGTTCCTGTCTCTGTTGGTTTCTTATGAATCTCATCACTTTCCTGATTGGTATTAATAATTTCACTGGCCCATGTTTACATTTCAGTTTGTCTTGATTCAGACATTAAAGTGCATTTTAATTTCTGCTGGATCAAGATATTTTCTGCTTTTCAATATAATTTTTATTTTTTATTTGTTCTTGTAATTATTACTTTTTTACTCGCAAATCTTTTGAGCCTCTTCACATAAATTCTTCCTTGTATGCAAAACTTCCTCAAAGGAGATATTGCCCATTCCAAAATAATCTAAAAATTGTTTTTAATTATGACCAGGTGAAAATACTTTCCTGAAGACATTTACAAAAAAAAAAAAAGACATTTACTTTAAACAAAGTTCACCAACATAATATAATCCTGTGTGGAGCAGGGGAGAGCACATCTGTTCTTTCTTGAGGGTGGCTGTCCTCTTTTCTAAACAGGTGGAAACAATGGCTACTCCTTTCATAGTGCAATTGGCCTCTTCCTCTATTCTTTTTTGCTTTGGTTATCACATTAATTCTTTTCCTCTCTTCACTTAATCTTGGATCATGACAGGTCCAAAAGGAGTGTAAATTTGTTAATGAAGAGGAAAAATTCATGCTTATTTTTTTCCACTTGCTCAAAATGTTGAATTTGTGCCAAAGCAGAGGAAACTGAGCCATTAACAGTCCTTTATTTTTACGCATATTTATTTATACTTCTATTGGCTACAGTTAGCAGACTTAGAAACATGTGTGGACCATATTGAAAAATCAAATTAAAAAGCAGTACTTAATTGTTGATATTTAATTGGATGATATTTAACTTTCAAGTTTCCTTGATTCAGGGTATGGTATTTGAGTTTCAGCCACTGTATTGAAAATGAACCTTTTTCTTAAATTATCAGATCATTATTAGATTCTTAATAGCCAGAATCATAAGATAAAGTACTGGTATTTTTGCTATAGTGTTGTGCGTGCTGTGGCAACATGATCAGGGTCCTGAGGATAAAGGGATGAGGAAAATAAAAGAAAAATAAAGAGATGGGGACAGGAGGGACCCAGTGGATGATGTCCAAGCAGTGCCAGATTTATTCAAGGGTTTACAACATTTTATAGCATGAGCAAAACAAAGCTAAGAAGGTGTTTATTTTTAGCAGGGTTGTGAAACCCTCCAAAGTTCCCCTTTCTCAGCATGCAAGACAGACTTACAGGTGCCAGAAGACCTTGGTAAATAGATAAGCTTGTTGCTCCAGATGTGCATACTTCAAAGGAATATTAGATATGGTAAACAGACCAGCAAGGACAGCACAGACCCTTATTTACATTTATGACCAGGCCAGAATAAGTTGTATCTATTGTGTTATGTGGGCGATCACGTACAAGTGAGCCCTGAGAACCATTGCTCAAGCCCTTTCTCAAGTGTCAACCAACTATTCACCCTTTAGGCTCCCGAGCCTTTTGAGTGAATGAGGGACGCAAGTCCGGGCCTGGTTTGGTTCAGTTACTCCAGCTAGTCCGTGGTGGCCTACACTATAGGGATACACTTGTCTCAGGAACTGGATGGATTGAAGAGTCCAATAAATGAGGCATCACAGAGAAGTCTCAGGAACACAAAAGTAAAGATTGCCCCTCTGATTTTTTTTTTGAATGACTTGCAAATCATCAGTCCTCATTCTGAGTGATATATTTATTCCTCTTTCTATAGGTGCTATGGCCATTGGTCAAACTAAATGCATATCACCACCAAATGACTTATATATGCCACAATTCTTCCCAAAATTAAACATGTTAATTTTGCAGCTTAATTCTCACAGGGTTCATTTTGTTTTCTTCTGAGTTTGTGGAGATACTGCTGTCACACACCCCTTCACAGCAACCCACATATGTTATGTTGTTTGCAGTGAAGCTAGTCCTCATTCTATGGAACTTCCTCTGATTGACCGGGCATTCTGAAAAAGGAGGTATAGGAATTTGGCTTCTAGAACTCCCATTTTCTATATCAGTATTTCCCTTCCCCATAACTGAGCTCCATTGCATCATTGCACAATTCTTTTCTGGTATACCTCGTTGCCTCATCCTGCATTTTATGGCCAGCCCCCATGGCTCTATTCCTTGTCTCTTCCAGATTCAATTTTTTGAAACTTTATGGTTCTTCATTCCTTAGTAGATATACTATCTTCTCGCTGTGACTTGAAAGCTAGAGCATTTTGAAAACTATAGAGTTCTATTGGCAAAGGCATAGCAGTAGACATTCCAGTTAGCTAGTTTTACCTAAGCTTTTACTGCACAACACCCTTGCCCTCATCCTCACCCCTGGCACTTGCCTACCATATTGAACTACTTAAAATTCCACCACTGTGTTTGATCAAATCATTTAGCCTCTGTTTGGAAGGTTCTTTCCCACCCTTTTTTCACCTTACCATTCTACATTCTGGTCTCTGCTTGAATATTTCCCAGAGAACATTTCCTTGAACTTTCTTGAACTGCAAACATTTGGGTCCCCATATCACACTGTCATCACCCCTATTTAAGCACTTACCACACTGAATTGAAATCACCTGGTCATTTATCTTTTATTATTTGGCTGTAAACCGCCTAAGATAAAGCACTATGTCTTGTTCACCTTTGTTTAACCAGCACACTGTTGGAGAAGGGAGAGAAGGAATAAGTAAAGAGGGGAGGACAAAGTTAGTTTTACAACTAAAGAAGACTGAAGAGCTATGAGTGAGTGTTTTCTTCTACCTTTATATAGACAAAAGTAAATATTTGCTGGAAAGCCTTTATAATATGAAGGATAGGGACATAAATTTGAAGTTTTATAGTTATGGCATAAAATAAAACAAGTTATCTTTGTACTGAGCTATTCATCTCATTGTCCCTGCCTACTTTACTTCATATGATTCTTTTAGAATTTTGTAACACTTTAATATGCAAATTTTAGACATATGCATTGCTCTGGGAATATATTTCATATTTTATTGATTATAAGATGTCATTAATAGTGGAGAACCCAATATATTATGTAAAACCACATAAAATATATAAGTCAGTTATAAAACACTTCACAATTTGGGAATTGTTCTGAAAAATGTGCATTTTAGGATTAAGGACTATAGTAATAATACAGTAAAATCTAACAATTATTGAATTCTTACAAAATGCCAAGTACTTCACATGCATTATAATACTTAATTCTCAAAATAGCCCTAGGTGGTAAATCTACTATTATTATCATATTACATATAAGGAAACTAAATGCATAGAGAGGGGTATGTGGAGGGATGTAGTGTCACTGTGGAGAGAGAGAGAGAGATTTTAAATTGGCGTACATGATTATGGAGGCTGGCAAGTCCAAAATCTGCAAAGGAGGTCATCAGTCTAGAGATCCAAGAGGTAGTTGATGCCACAGTTTGAGTCCAAAGGAAGAATTCCCTTTTCTTCAGAGGAGACCAATCTTTTTCTATCAAGGTTTCAGCTGATTGGAATATACTCACCCACATTAAGGAGGGTAATCTGCTTCACTCAAAATCTCCTGATTTAGATGCTGATCTTGTCTAAAAAATATTTTCACAGAAAAATCTAGATTAATATTTGAACAAATATCTGGGTACTATGGCCTAACCGAGTTGACATATAAAATTAGTGATCCCATAGTTCACTGAACATTTTTGTATGCAGTATAACAAATTACATTGTTCCATGGAGTACACTGGAAAGGAATTTGACTAGTACTAATGTGACTTTAGTAACTTATACAATCAAACAAAAAGTGACATGTTTAATAAATCACCAGATAGAGCAGTCTAAGTTAATGTTACATTGTTTCAGGTATTCTAAAACGCTTTGATGCTATTTAATTATTACCAAATACTACTTTTTTGTTTTCTTCAACGTATGAGTAAAAGTATAAAGACTGCTTTAAATGTTACCATTTTCTCCATAGTGAATATACAACAGTGGTTGATGGAAGCTGAAGCCATTACTTCCATCAAATTACTAGAGAACATATCTAGTTTATTTCTATATTTTAAAAAAAAGCTTAGCAATAGAGCTGATAGGATATTATGTTATGCGTACCATAATTAAACACTGAACAATAGCTAATCATAAACAAATAATTAGAATATTTGTTAATAATCTTCCTATTTACATTTCAAATTTGAAAATTAAGTGTTAAATTACATTTCTCCACTGATTGCAAACTCTTAGTAATTGGAGCTATTTAAAATTTAATAACAATATTTGATTTGGTCTGGTTTTTAATTTCACACCAAGGATTTCATCTCATTACTTTCCTAACATAACATTTTTGACTGAGGCATGATGTTTTACTTAAGCAGAGGACTGCCCTTGGAAAGAGAAGTAGAGACAGAATTATTTCCTGTATTTGTTTTTAAATATTTTATTTATTTATTTGAGAGAGAGAGGGCACCTGAGAGAGAGCAGGAGCTGCAGGAAGGGGCAAAAGGAGAGGGAGAAGCAGACTTTCTGCTGAGGGGAGAGGCCAACCCAACCCGGAGCTCCATCCCAGGACCCTGGTATCAGGACCCGAGCCAAAGGCAGACACTTCACTGACTGAGCCACCCAGGCACCCTTATTTCTTGTATTTTTTAAGTGATCTTCCTTGTAGACCTTACTTTCCTCACAAACTGTGGTGTTGATATTGTTCTCTTTCCCACTAGAATAGGGAAGATGAATCACAAGGAAAAAAACCCTGTCCTGTTCATGTTGTTTAAGCATGATGGTTGTTCCTTGGTTTATTCTTAGGAATATTTGAGAATTCATTGATATTTGCATGTTTGTTTAGACTCTTGTCCACCTAAAGTTTTCACCAACTTACTCCATTCCTGGTATTGTCCACCAGGCTGTTTGCATGTGGTGTTTGAAAGATGAAATTTTAATTAGACTAGAAACTACTGAGTATAGCCTTTATTTTAGTAGTTTGCAAAATACAAATTGACTATAGCAGCTTTCTGACTAAGAAGAGAAGCTATACCATTTGGCAAGTTTAATTAAACCAAGACTGGTGAGATGAGTCCTAGAATTATGGGTTAATAATCACTAAGAATGTGGCTTCATTTATATCCTGGATGAGAAAACCTGTTTAATCAGCTTTATGTTTAACTTAGCTCTTGGTTAAAAGTTACATTCCAGGTAGATTAAACAAATTTTGTAGTTTCAGGTGAATAATTCTGAGAGCCTCTTGCCCCTCCTCAACAAACATTAAACAGAAGAACTGTCATTCAAGATAAGAAGAAAAAGAGTATGTATAAACCTAAATCTTTTGCACACACCTCCCACCCTCCAGTCCCCTAACAGCCTGTCTCTTTGTGTTCTTCTGGTGGTGGAATGAGTAATACTCCACACAGTTTATGGAAGTTGCAGAGTATGTGTGTCAATAGCATTCTTTTCTCTCAAGGTTTGTCATCAAATACCATGGTTTTCTATAGTTTCTTTTCATTTTAAGCAAAGCTGACTCAAAGTTTAAAGCTTCTAATTTTTCTTTCCACACTCTGGTTTCCCCCTGGTTTCACAGTTATGGTCATTTAAAATGTGTATCTGTATGTCTATTTCAGAGAATTTTAAGCAGTATTCTGCTGTCTTTGATGAATCTCATCGAACTCTGCACAGTGCCTACAGAGTCCAGCCATCCCATTTAATTCCCAGTTAATGCTCCAGTATGTCATTATTGGTGCCATTGCTTTTAATCTAATACCTTCTAAACCTTGTTAGTGTCCTCCATTAAATTGTTGAAGAATGGGGGATCCCTGGGTGGCGCAGCGGTTTCGCGCCTGCCTTTGGCTCAGGGCGCGATCCTGGAGGCCCGGGATCGAATCCCATATCGGGTTCCCGGTGCATGGAGCCTGCTTCTCCCTCTGCCTGTGTCTCTGCCTCTCTCTCTCTCTCTCTCTCTCTCTCTCTCTCTCTCTATCATAAATAAATAAATTAAAAAAAAATTGTTGAAGAATGTAAATGTGACTTTTGTAGTTACCTTGGACCTCTGGGTTATTTAAAAATTCTAAAACTTCATTTTTACTCTAAAATGTGATAATGTTTAAATTAAATACTTACCAAGTTGACTTTCCCATAGAGGTGGTTAAAACAGGCATATTGTCCTAAGTCAGGTCCCTCCACAGGCTTTTATTTAAGTATGGGCTGCTCTTTAGTCAGCCTCTGAAGAGACATCTAGGCCTCTGGATTCTTTATGATTTCTCTCCATAAACAAAAATTTCATCTTAGGAAAATTCCATCCATCTTTCAGCATTTAATTGTGAACAAAGGTTATTGTTCATAGAATGTTAGAACTGAAAGGCCCAGAGGCTCCCTCATTCCAGACTTTTTATTTTATATAAGAAGTCTTACAGTTTTTCCTGACATTGCCTAGTATGTTTCTTTGTGTGTTACCAATAGTTATTCTGACCTGTTTCTGCAAATGTATGTATAGTCCACAGTATACAAAGATGTTGTCAAGTGATCCTGGATAATTTTTGTTTGCTGCTTGGTGCTATGAGTGTGTGTGCTTTAAGCCTGTTTACTTGTACCTAGGTTAATGGCCACAGAACACTATTCTAGAGAATATTTTATGATATTTGAACACTCATGCAAACTCAAATATTCTGTAGAAGCCTTTCATCCACACTGAAACTAACCTATTACAAGAAACAAAAATTATATGACTTTTGGCACAATGTTAGTATTAATTTTTCTAACCCTCAGAAGCTAGTTGTTGGCTTTATAAAAAGGAATATCAAGCTGCCCTCTCCTTTATTAAAATTCAAAGGAATGTAGAGCACTGTATTCAATATACAAAAGGAAGTGCTTCATTTTAAGAGAAACAGTATATTTCTAGTTCCTACTAGAAATTGCTAACAAATCTTAACCATACTCACTTTACAGAGCATGATTTCCTGTTAAATATTAAACTATTTCAACAACTAGATTATCTTTATGAGAGGGATCTACAGGACTGTCTTGCTTCTTGCTCCTGTTACTTAATAATAACTAAACTTCCATAATATTTCATTCTTCAAAGAGAGAATTTATACATATTATCTTATTTAATTTTCACAGCAATATGAAGGGAAAGGCAAGTGTATGATTGTGACCAGATTAAGCGAGAGTCAGGTGTCACATGAAGTAGAGATTTAGTTAACTACATTCCACAGCTCGCTTCCATAGGCAGGGCTTGTGAAAGCCATTCCCATTGTTTCTTTGCCTTTCTCAGTTTACACTCCCTCATCTGCCCATATTCCAGATTCCTCTTTTTGTCACACTGAACCATGAATCTCTGCCTTTCTTCAGGGTCCACAAGCTCCCCCCTGCTTTTCTGAAGCATGACTAAATTTTCTGAAAATGCAGGGTCATGTTGCATAGCAACGGGTATCTGCTATTTCTCTGGCTCTCCACCTCACAAACTACTCCTTCCCAAAGTCCACAAACTTCAGATGTGCACTTCTATCTCATACAGATGGGGAAAGTTAGGCTTAGGAACAGTCAGTGATGAATCCAAATGACAGAGCATGATGTGAAAGCCATGTGTCTCATTACAGACCCAGGGATCCACACATTACTTTATCAATATTAACAGTAATAATTTGTTCAGTGCATTATAGTTTACATAAGCATTTAATTTGCATTAACATGTTTTAAATCTGTTTAATAACCCTGTGAGAGAGGTATTATATTGTTCCATTTTATAGAAGCACATGTGGATACATACAGAATTGACTAACCTAAGGCACTGTTTGTTATCATTCAACTTTACCCTTTTTTTGAGATTTCATTTGCATAAAGTTGATTTAAAACTTCTAACCTTCATCTTATTGAAGTCCAGTAGTCTGCCAAGGGTTTCTCTTTTTTTCTTTTTTTAAAGATTTATTTATTTATTTATTTATTTATTTATTTATTTATTTATTTATTTATATAGCATGAACAGGGAGGGACAGAGGGAGAGAGAGAATCTCCAGCAGACTCCATTCTGAGCATGGAGCCCATCTCAGGGCTTAATCCAAGGACCCTGAGATCCTGACCTGAACTGAAACCAAGAGTCAGTGGCTCAACAGACTGAGCCACACAGGCACTCCTCCCAAGGATTTCTGTTAATTACTAGGATCTCACAGTCTCATGGTCACCTCTTTCTATAGCCTTTGATCTCAGCTGAATCTCATGTTCTAGTCTAGATGATATGTCTCTCAGCTTTAGTGCAACCCAAATATGAAAAATAGTCCTTTTATTATTTATTTTTAACTTTGTATAAAAACCAAAGCCAACTACTCTAGAAGCTGAAGGAAGTGATATGGGAAATTTTCACCACTAATGTGCATTTTGCCAGAGGCAACTTACTAAAAACTATTTGTCTCATATTGCTACAGAGTTAATAATGGATTCAGTATTGGAAATTTTACAGCTAATGTCATGTTCTTTTTATTATAAAATATTGTTTCATAAAATTATTTGATATTTAGCTTTGATAATGACTGATATATCTATTCAGAAAGTTTTAAACATAGCGTAATTTAGAGAATGTTATAACATCAATGTTTCTCAAACTTTTTGGCCTCAGGACCTACCTGTGTTCTTAAAAATCACTGAGGATTTCAAAGAACTTTTGTTTATATGAGCTAACTGTTGTTTTAACCATAATAGAAATTAAAACTGAGAATTTTAGAAAAATATTTTCTTATTAATTCATTTAAAAATAATAAACCAACACATGTTAACAAAAATAAGATCTTTTTATGAGTACAACAGTCCCCCCTCATCCACAGAAGATATGTTCCAAGATCTCCCAGTGGATGCCTAAAACTGTAGAAAATATCAAAACCTATATATACTATATTTTTCCTGTGTATACATACATATGATAAACTTTAAAAGTTAGGCTAAGGGATTAACAGTAACTAATAATAAAATAAAATAATTATAGCAATATGCTATAAAAATGTTATGTGAATATGGTCTCTCTCCTTCAAAATATCTTATCCTGGATTTATTCCTCTTGTGATAATGTAAAATGATAAAATGCCTACAGGACAACATGAAGTGAGGTGAATGACATAGGCAGTCTGATGTAGTGTCAGGCTACTTTTGACCTGACAATACATCAGGAACATCATCTACTTCTGGACGATGGTTGACTCTGAGTAAATGAAACCACAGAGAGTGAAACTGCAGGGAAGGGGGACTACTGTATAACTATATTCTTCCAAAAAACAATAATGAGATTAGCACTGTTTTTTAATTTTTTGCTAATCACTTTAATGGTTAGTTTAATAGAAGATAATTGGATTCTCCTTGCTGTACCTTATTACTATTGAAGTATGTGAAGAAAATTCAGCTTCATGGAGGCAAATAGTTGGAAAGGGAGATGTATTTGAGCCATGTTTTCAGATAAATGTGGATATTCTTCTTTGATACTACACCAAAAATTTGACAAATGGCAGTTTCTTAGAGGGTTTTAAAACTATGTTAGATGAAATCACACAACCAATAGGTTAGAAAATGTGTTAAGTCTGCCAAAATTCTAAAAACCTCATTACACTCTGTAATTTTTTTTGTATTGTGTTTATATTTGTTAGACACTCTTCTAAGCATTTTGGATCTACTGACTCATTTAATTGTCAATAACTCAATGAAAAGGTGCTATTTTAAATCTCATTTTATGCAAATAAGGAAACAGAGACATAGAGAATCTCTGAAATGAACTTTCCCTGTTACTGCTCAGCATTAATGTTTCACAGGATAGTAAATTCAAAATCTAATAAATCTAATGACAAGGATAAGTAATAGAATTTCAAAGTTACGGTAAACATATGACATATTGAACACTAATAATACTTGGGTAAATTACAAAGGAAGATAATATAACCATCCTGTAGTAGGCCAGAATCACTTATTATTCCCTTAGTTTGCCTCCAATTATATTGTCTATTGAAATAAAATGATCTATTTTTGGTAACTTGTTTCTAATACATTATTTTTCTGAATATGACACATAAGAACTCCATTAATACAGCTTTAGCACATTGTACTTTTGTGTACACTTTTCCTTACATTGCTATAAAAATACCTTATACTAATATTAAGAATCTGTGTTTGGATCCTAGTAAAAAGACAGCTAAAACAGCATAGCTTTTCAGGATTTACATAGCTATCTAGGATTGCAAAATCTCAAGAACATAGGGATAACAGTTTGGGATATTATAACACAAATTTTTAGAGGAGTTGTTAGGCAAAGCATAGCAGGAGGACATGTAATTCCTCTTAATGGCACAAGAAAGGAGTGATGGGCACTAGAAGAAGCAGTACCATAAAGACCAATTTTTGCTGCAGCAAATCTTAATGGTACCTTCTGGGAGATTTCCAGAATAGTCACCTGAGAAATGTATGCTCAATAATGGATATGCTTTCCCAAGGTCATAAATGCAAAATCTATCTGTACAGTATGAGTAAAGAATAAGAAAAAAATGGATGGTATATTCCAGCTGAGACTTATCTATCAAATCTTCCCTCTGATAGATAATATAAATATTAATTAATAATATGAAAGCACTCAAAAGAGAATTGGGGAAATAAATTTATCTCTACTTCTGAAATATTATCAAGATGCATATATTAAATTAATACTGGAAATTATTATTCAGACAACTAACAGATCAGTTGGTTTTTGTTTATAAGTCATTATAACTCAGCACCGGAAATTTTCCTATAGACTCAACACCTATCCTTGTCACAAACTGTCTCCATTCATAAAAATAAGGCTAAGTAATTGGGAAGAACTTGGGTCTCCCTACAGAGCAATATGAATTATATTTTTGCATTCCTTGTAGACATTTAAAGGAATTGACACATTTTTCAAGTAAAAGAGATGGAAAGCAACTCTGTGACTAAAACTTCAGTTTGACAACTGGAAATTCCAGGCCAGCGCCAGGAAGAAAAAGAATGGGCAAAATGCTAGTTCATTAGTTCTAAGCATCTGAATCACATATTTGCCTTGGTTTGTTTTTGGTTTCATCACTTGCACAAATAGGACGGTGTAGGAAGAGGACATGTAGTTGAAGAGATGATGAATAGGATGGGGACAAGAAAAGACGTTTTAACTAATTATTATTAGTATAACTAGCATTTGTATAAAATTTTACAGTTTACTGTATGTTTTTAAGCATTTTATTTCATTTAATCCTAACCAAAAAGGGAGGGGACAGAGTCCTGTGGAGTTGACACATTGCTATTATTGATATCTCTGTTACAAATGAAGAGATGAAGTTCAGGTTAGTGGCTGGCCCAAGGCTACGTGGCCAGTGAGGAGGAGGATTCAAATCTAGACATTGTGATTCCCAAAACAGTGGGTCTTTCTCAGTACAACCACATATTCTGGATTGTTTACACACTACATGCTAGAAAACATCCTGTGATGTCAAGTCATTGGGCAGATTGTCCAGAGATAAAGTATGGCCTCTACTAATCCCTCCTCCAACCTGATTTCTAACAAATAGAAAGTACACATTTCCCACTTACTACGCAAGATATGGGTGGTTGTCCTCTTATGAGACATTGGGCTGTAGAACCAACCTGCCCTGACCACCAGGACAATCCCTTTGGAGAAAATAAAGAGGATTATTGCCTGAGCACATGTGAAATAAACACTGTGAACTTTCCAGTTACTGCCCTTTTTGGCCTGTAAGCAGTGAGCCCTCCCCTGAGGAAAATAATCTGCCTCTATAATGATTACTTTCCACTTTACTTGTAATGTTTGGATAGCTTTAATGGAAGAAAAAAATATATAAGAGGGCTGACCAGCACCTGCAGCAAGAGGGATGAAAGTTAGCTCTGTTAAGCCAGAGCGGG
This sequence comes from Nyctereutes procyonoides, assembly GCF_905146905.1. Taxonomy (NCBI): domain Eukaryota; kingdom Metazoa; phylum Chordata; class Mammalia; order Carnivora; family Canidae; genus Nyctereutes; species Nyctereutes procyonoides. The sequence continues at coordinate 4,822,276 of NW_026575130.1, forward strand.
GAAGATCTCCTCCCCTCGGGTATGTTTCAAGGCAATAGGTTTTGTCTATTAGAGATCTTCAGGGTATATTTATTTTTCCTTTTATTCCTAGTTTTAAACATTTTTATTGTCACTGTAAAACATTTCAAACATACTAAAGCTTTTTGACAATAATATGACAAATACTCTGGGCATTTTTCTACACAAAGAAGAAAGTTGAGTGAAAAGAATTATTATATAAAATTAAGACAGCTATAACCATCCTTGTTATATATGTGGTAGATGAAAGAATATCTATAATAATTATTAGGGCAAGGTGTCCATTTTAATTTGCTAATTTTCCTACTCTTATTTAAAGCTACATATAAAGTTCAGCACTTCAGAATATAAAATATCAGTTCCACATCCTTATCTGCCAGCACTAATTGCTTATTAATGCTGTCATTTTAATAATAAATCCTAAGCTATTCAAAATAGTTCAATATCTGTATTCAGGACAGAATCAATAATCATCACTGTTAGAATTTACAGAGAAACCAATAAAAGGGCAAACTCATGGCATAAGTCCATGAATGCAGCTTTTAGGAAAAAAATTATCTATACATGCCAGTTGATGTCTAAGTCTAATGATGCCTATGTGAAAATGAGTGGCTCTAGCCATGAGAATTTGGCCATACCAATTTATGGAGTTTTGACTGAAAAATCATCTTTTTTATTTAGTTTAAACTGCTTTGTAGCATAGAATTATAAACATCTTTTAAAAATGATGCTAATCAACTGAAAGTGTTAGTAAACCTATTGGCTTTGAAGAATGTAGGTTCACAACTCTGTAGATTTCCTGGTGTAATCTGAAACTTGTCCCCATCCATAGAAACAGGGAGAGACCTAAGAAATAGGCCACTCCAGGTTAGTAGGTGGGGCTTTTTAAATTTTTTTTATATTTTGGTAGCATTTCTAGTGGTAGCAAAAGGAACATACATAAAAGGCTTGTTTTGGGTGGCAGCAAGATGAATGGATCCCTGCACCCTCTCTCCCAATCTTAAAAGCTTATAAAGAGGCCCTAACTGGGCTCAGTCACCTATACTATGCAGGTGCTTTCAACATCACATCACCATCTTAAGGCCCTGTACTTGGAGCAGCATCTAGGACCAGGACAGACCAGTGAAACTCACATTCCCAGGACAGAGAAGAGGGTGATAAGCCTCCTAGTGCCCATGTCCAGCTCAAGGGTCAATTGGCAGTCATGTTTTTTTGGTCACACTTCCCAACAATTATATAACAATTATATATTCCCTGCTAAGCCTCTTTACTTTCACTTTATTTTCACCTGGCTTGCAGCTAAGACATTAATGAGTTCCATATGGGTTTGACATGAAATACTTTCACCTATGTGTGGGTAATTTCAGTGCAAAGATATCCAGTTATTTGAAAAATAATTCCTAACTATGGCTAACAAGTAATTATGTTCAAGAATGCAAGAATATTACCACTGTTTTTGTTGAGCTAATTCACAGAGAAGCCATATGGTGAACATAAATGTCAAGCTCTTCATAACTTTTCTTTCTTTTCAAAGTTAGAACTACCAAGAAAATATCAGACTTAAATATAGCAGTCCTGGGACACCTGGGTGGCTCAGTCAGTTAAGTGGTTAAATGTCTGACTTCAGGTCATGATCTCGGGTCTTGGGATCAAGCACAGCATCAGGCTCTCTGCCCAGTGTGGAGTCTGCTTCTCCCTCTCCCTCTGCTCCTCCCCTTGCCCAAGCTCTCACTCTCTCAAATAAATCAATAAAATCCTAAATAAATAAATAAATAAATAAATAAATAAATAAATAAATAGGCAGTCCTATTCTAGGGAAATAACAATGATGGACTAATGCATACAAAGGAAAGTGAGAGATCATATTTTCAAAATATTTGAAAGGATTTTTAATTTTTTCTAAGAAATTTATATCTTAATTTGAGAATTCTAACATCAAAGGATATTAGTTAAGGATATTTTCCTTAACACATCTGTCTCTGGGGTAAAGTTGGTAACATGAAATGTGGTTTAACATTTTAAGTATTCTTTGGTCCATACCTTCAAGTGCATTTTCTGTTTAGAATAGAGGACATTAAAACTTGCACATTTAAAAAAATGATTTAATAATACTCTGTGATAGTAAAGAGAATAGCAAAAAAAAAAAAAGAAAATTTTATTTTGATGATATGGTTATGCTTTGTTTTATGGAATATATGTGACCTTAAATAATCTCTATAAATTAAATAACTGTAAATATAGCTCTGGAGTTAAATTTTACTCAATAATTTTACAGAAAAGGAACATACTAATTATATAAGTGAATGTTCATTTAGACAGATATTTGGTAATCTCTTATTTATGTATTAAATCTTTTCTTTTTAACGGAGTAGAAAGTATCAGTCTTCAAAAGGAATAATTCCAAGAAGGAAAGACAACAGAGGAAAAAAAGAGGGAGAAGACCCTCTAGTTGGGAAGCATATCTGCTTTTTAATGGAAACTACCAAGAATTCACACACACCATAAATAAGACTCTAAGTGAACCAAATAAAAGTACATCCACCTGATGTGTGGCAAGCCAATAAAAACTGACACTCAGCTTTTGCAGTAAGGAAAGACAGGCTATTTATTGGTATAGTGCCACCCAGGAGAATGGGGAGCTAATACTCTAAAGTCCAAAACTCCCTGATGGCTTGCAAGTGAAGGGTTTTGAAGGCAAAATTTGGGTCAGGGGATGCCTTGAAAAAGGGGACACCACTGATTGGAGGCCCAGAAGATCATGCTAGCATGTGCTCTAGTGCCACTTCATCTGATCTCCTAGAGATCTTTTCCATCTCAAGAGACTTAGGATCTGAAAAATATCTTTATTCTTTATGCTAGAGATTTCTTTAGGTGCATCTGGTGATTATATCTTTAGGGTAGTGCTGATATATACCTAAAAGCTAGTAGAGTTGCATTCCTACAGGTTCCTTGATCAGTCTAGCTCTGTCTGGGGCAATATGACCTCTAATGTTCATTCTTTCATCTGAACTGACAAGATGGACACGGGTTTCAAGATTAAAAGAAAAATTTCCAGAAAGAAGTCACTTAATATGTGATTTGCAGCCATGTTTCTAATGAGACCAGGAAAACTGTATTCAGTGTAGCAAAAGCTTTGATGTTTATAAATGTTAACATATTGTGGATGAGCAGGGCAATTGTAAGGATGAACAGCAGGTTCTGATGATGAGGAAAGACCATTTAAAGCCAGGAATTTTAAGTTACTTGACAAGTTATTCTTTCTGTTTGTTAAATGGAGCATTTTCTCTGGCTTACATGAGATGATTACAGAATTTATTTAGCTCATTCTGTCTGTTTTATTCTGGTCTAAAGTTGGCCTCCTGAATAGATGTTCCTAATAGGAAGCACGTTCCTTGATGAGATGAACGTTTTCATTCACTTGGCATTTACATTCCCTTTTTTATTTTATTTTTTATGTATTTTTTCCCTTTTTATTTTAAATTAAAAATTAGTCCCTATTCTCTCACAGTTACTATTATCTCCTTGGAAATAATCATGTCTAACTATTTGGATCATATCTTTACATTTTTTCTTTCTCTTTCTCTTTCTATGAATACACACTCATTCATTTATTCATTCAACAAATATTTATTGATGTTCTTTTATGAGCCAGGTATTGTTTAGGCAATGCAGAACAGCAGTGAACAGTCCCTGCCTTCATAGAATATACATAATTTTTATTATAAAAATGTAATCATACAATATTCTCCCATAGCCAGATGTTCTTTTACTCATCAATACATCATAAGCATTTCTCCAATTAGCACTTGGAGCCCCATTATATATTTTTTTCTTTTTCCATTTATACATCTTGAAGAAATAGTTTATACTCACAACTTACACATTTTGTAAACCTAAAAAAAAAAAAAAAAAGGAAGCCAATTATCTTACCAGCAAAATGGGTTTATTCAAGAATGGTAGAGAATTACAATTCAGGACCCACAATCTATAGCAAAATGACAAATGCAACAGACAAAGGAGAGGAAGATTATCTTATAGAGAAAAAGGAAGTTGGAGGGGCTGTTCTGAACTAAGGTCCATTGGAGAAAAGTAAGAGTTCAGGATGATGACAGTTTCTCATTGGCTGAGAAATTGGGTTAGTCCATTTCTTGTGGAAGATTCAGTGTACCTCTTCTGTTGGGGCCTATAATTGATCATTACTTCCTATTGAAGATTCTTTCGTTGGAGCCTGTAATTGAGAATTCTTCCTGTAATTGTGATTGAGTGGTATGGCTCCTTCTAGCTACCCAATTCCAGTTTAATGGAAAATTAACATTTTCACAGTTTTCACTTTTCATTCAGGTCTCAACTCACTAAAATCTGGGCTTCTACTAAAATATGTTTTATCAGGTTGTCAGGGAGAAAGAATTTCCTCTGCCCTTCATGGTCCTTCTAGCTGGACTAAGAATCGAACTGACGTAAAACAGATAAACAGGAGAAAATCAACTTTAGTTTCATATGTATGGAAAATCCACACAGACATGAACTTCCAGAGACAGTCAGGCAATATGAAGTTTATTTGACTTCCTACCTGAGCTAAGGAGAAAGATGAGGTTTTAGAGATACAAAGGGTAGAAGTCTATTAGCAGGAAGGTGAGGGGAGATGTTTGGAAGACAAAGGTTGACCTATTATGCAGTTAACCTTCTTAGGTAAAAAAGAGCCTATGTTAATAGCTCTCTTCCTGGTACATCCAGGAAGTTGTGGGGGAGATAAAGAGCTTTTTCTGAATCTGCTGTGTTTAACTCGAAATAATCTTCATGCCAAAGTAGCCTTTTTTGGGGGCAGCCTGTTCTTGGTCCCTACAAGGTCATACAGGCTTATTCCCAAGTTATGTTGATGCTTTTTAAATTCTCATGTTTCTTAGCTTCTTTACTGTATGTGATGTAGTCGACTCAAACTGCCCTTTACTACTCTAGTTCATGCAGTAGCTGTTTCATCTCAAACTCTTTCACTGGTGCTCCTTGCTTTTCTTCTGCATGATGGCATTCCCTGGGCTCCGTCTTTGTCCCTCAGTCTCGGTCTTGTTTTTAGATGATCTCATGTGCTCCCATAAATTCGCCCACCACCTGTATACTAATGAGTCTCAAATCTTAGAGTTATTTTATCCTATACATCTCCAACCAAACAGTGCTTTTGGATATCTTACAGGTGCTTCCAACCAAACACAGAGCAGGATGCATCATCTTCATATTCATTTCTCTTCTTATTCCTAGATTTCCTTAGTACAAGAAAACTTCTTTCACCCCACCACCCAACTGAGAAACTTGGGACTCATTTTTAACACCTCCTGTCTCACGTTGCCCACAGTATGTAGCCCTGTCAGATATGCCCCCATTAAAGTCCTCCCCTCATCCTTACTGTCACCAATCTCCGTTTCAACTGTCAGCATTTATTTCTTACACAAACATCCCTGCTTTTGTCTTGTTCCACTCCAATCTACCCTTCATGGTGCAGAGTGATTTTTCTAATACAGACTTTTATTATGTATTATTACTCTTTTTAAAGTATTTTAGTGGTTTTCTGTAAACTTCACATTAAGTACAAAAACCGTTGTACAGTTGTATGCTGTAATACAGCTCTATGTAACTTGGCACCTACTTATCTCTATAGTCTCATCTTCCATCAAGATATGTCTGAATCTCTGTTCTCATATTCTGAACTGTTGATCCACAGGAGGCCAAATTCTCTACCTTTGTGCATTTGAAGATTCTGTTCCTCTTACTGAAATACTCTCTTTACCTCCCCTTCCTTCAACTCTTCAAGTGAATGGCACCTCCTCCCTCAAGAATCACCTCAGATTCATGTTCCCTTGTGACTCCATGCTTTTGTCCATATTGTTCCAGGTTTTTCACTATCTACCTTTTCCCCACATTCACCTAGATAGCCCCACAAATGCATTCAGATCAAACATGGCCTCTTCTGAGAGCATTTTGTGACCCTAATAGGAGTACTCAGAATATGCTGTGGTTGTTTTTCTTGAACTATATATTCCTGTCATGACTATTCTCTAATTTTTGTCAGTCTCTAATAATACTGGACTTGTAACCTAATCATCTATTGTAGCCTCTAATTCTAGAAATGAGGGGAAGCCCTGAAGTGCTGCCGCAACCATCCATCCTGAGGAATCCCAACAAATCAAAAGTATAGCTCCTGGCTGGGTTTGCCAACACTGTTGCCCAACAAACTCAGATAAACTCATCATAAGAGAAGCCAATAATTCAAGAGGGGGGTTGTGGAAAAGAGAAAGAGAAAAATTAATTTGAGTGCAGGCAGCTGGAGGAGGTGGCAGGCTCAAGCCTTAAAAACCAACATCTCCACCGGCAATATGGACACCTGAAATTTTATAAGGAGAGGATGGAGGGTGGGGATACATGCAAGAGAGCAGGCAGAGAGTGCATGTTCATGGATGGGGGTCAGGATGTGTTCAGACCATTAACATGGGTGGAAAAGGGGATGTGTGGTCTCCTAGGCATTCCATTGCTATCAGGGCTTTTCTGACCTGGCAGTTGGAATATTCTGGTCATTGCAAAACACCTTTATTAATGCCTCAAGAAAGTGTGAAAAGAAATATGCACAAGGGGTTTTAGTTAGAGTATGAGTTAAGTGGTCTTATCTGCTTCTGGTTTGGACTGTTGGGGTCTATAATTGAGCAAGAAGTCTTGCTAACTGAGTGCCTTGCAAGCAGGAATCATCCTCTTCAAATTTATGACCCCCAAAGCTAGCAGTGTCTGGCTCATGGTGAGTGAATGAGTTTTAGAGGTTTTTTTTTTAAAAAAATTTTATTTATTTATGATAGTCACAGAGAGAGAGAGAGAGAGAGAGAGAGAGAGAGAGAGGCAGAGACATAGGCAGAGGGAGAAGCAGGCTCCATGCGCCGGGAGCCCGACGTGGGATTCGATCCCGGGTCTCCAGGATCGCGCCCTGGGCCAAAGGCAGGCACCAAACTGCTGTGCCACCCAGGGAACCCCTGAATGAGTTTTAAATAAGTAATTCATTCTAAACTATGACTAGTTTTTCATCTCATGAATGAATACTCAATGAATATCCATTCATTCATGAAAAAAAGCTAGACATTGAGCTGTTATGGTACCTCTCTCCCACTTAACACCCTTTGTTAGAAGATATAATTAATTGAAAGATGAAATTAAGACCTATAAATAGAATGGCAGTCTTTGAAAAAGTGTCTTTTGGAAGGAAGTGATAAAGGAACACCTTTCAGAATATGGAAAATTAGTTACATTTTTCTATTTTATATATAAATACCTGAGTGACATTTGATTCATAAGGTATAGTTTCTTATACCTGGTTCTTTCCCTTTGAAATATCAATTTCTCCTGCACTATTGGCTGATTTTGTATTCTGTAATAATCTTAGACTCTAGAGTCTGTGTGGAACTATAAAGACTCATAATTTTATAAGTATCTTGTCATTATAAGGGTACAACTATGTAACTGGATTAAAACAATAATATTGGGCAGCCCAGTGGCTCAACAGTTTTAGTGCCTGCCTTTGGCCCCAGGGCGTGATCCTGGAGTCCTGGGATCAAGTCCCGCATCGTTGGGCTCCCTGCATGGAGCTTGCTTCTCCCTCTGCCTGTGTCTCTGCCTCTCTCTCTCTCTCTCTCTCTCTCTCTCTCTCTCATGAATGAATAAATAAAATCTTTTTTAAAAAATAAAATAAAACAATAATATTATGTTAGACATTCCTAGGCAAAAGAGAATTCAAAACTACTGCCACTACCAGAACTCAGTGATATAAATTAATATTAAAAAAAATACAGAAGTCTTTACATAATCTAATGCCAAGCTGAAAGGCCCACTTAGCTTCTGTCTTTTAAGTTGGCAGGAAAGTGAGAATGATTGCTATTGATTTTGACAGATTTGGCATCAACTCTAGGTTTACTATTGTTCATATGGAATTTTCTTCACATGCTGGCCAGATGGTAACAAAAAAGTAGACTAAATTTCAAAATTAGTTCAGTTTTTAGTCCTGATTACTGCCTTCAGAAAATATTATGTGAAAAACCTATTTTTTAAGCTAACTTTATATTATTCAAAGAAAGAAATTAAATATATATGGATGCATTGTGGAAACTTCTTTATCAAATACCTGTATGTAATATAAACTTGTTTTTGTAAAACTGCTCTGAGGTTGCATGGCGTTCCTTAGGGAAACATTAACCTATCATCTTTGATCCATGAATTTTTAGAGTTAGAAGGAACCTTAGAGGTAATCTAATATTCCTTTCCCAATTCAGATTCATTTTTTACAGAATCCCTATCAGATGATCATGTAGTCTATTTTGTTGTTTTTGTTTCTTTTCTTTTTTAGTTGTGGGGTTTTTTGTTTGTTTGTTTGTGCTGTTGTTTTTCAATCTACTATTTTGTAATCTTATCCATCAGATCTAACTGTATTCTTTGGAACAAAATGGAGATCAGCTGGTCCATCCACTGTTCACCAAAATATGAAAGCCACAAACCCAAAAGTCCTTGATTTTTCCTTTTCCTTTCCCACTACTCTCCCTTCACTGATTTAGTCTTCTATCAGTCCTAAATTCAAATTATACATCTGATTTATCCACTTCCTTCCACTTTTACTGCCACTAGGTGGTAGTCCAAGCCACCATCATCTTTGACCTACACTACTGTAATAGCCTCATTAATCTCTGTTTCAATCTCATCTCCTTACAATCAACTTTCTGTACCAGCAGTCTCCAAATTGGAATACATACACCCTAGGGCAATGTGGGATCATAGGATATAAGAACAAATACCAGAATTCTACTTATATTTATTTTATCCCATTCTTTTTAATTTTTACTTTGTGTGACTTATAATATTCATAAATTAGTGCAGTAGTGCCTGTATATCACTTTTAAATAAATAAATGTACATATACTTGGGGGAATGTGCTTAAGCATTGAATATTCCAGATGTTATCATTAGCCCAGTGTAGCATTATTACTTCTTAGAATTTACACATTGCCCTTATATAATGTAAGATCTTACTAGCATTTTATCTCTTTTCTGTTTTGCTTTTTTCAAATTCATAGTCTGATATATCCAATTTCCCAGATCCATAAGAACATGTAAATAAATGTCTTTTAACATGCAGAGCCTTCCATTTATCCCAATTAGATTTTCTTAGACATTTTTGATCTATATTTCATCTTGTTTCAACATTTCAAGTCATTTATAGTACTTTGAGTCTTGATTACACCACTTATAATATCAACTATTCTTCCTAGATAACAAGGATTTCTTCTGTTTCTTTATTCAAATCATGGATAATAATAGATATGGATTTTTAATGGATTATAATAATAAATGTATGATAATGACCAATGCGTAAAAGCCATGGAAAGAGCTTTGTTGTACTGTTCGAGAGACTACTCTTCAGATTAGCAGTATTCAACTAATTAATCAATCTACTATTTTGTAGTGTGTTTTGAAGAATTATCTAATTGATTATCAAGCTTGCTGCTGCCAAGTCAAAGTCACTATCAAGCCAAAGATTATTCCCTAGATTCCAACCATCCCCTTCCTAAAAGAAAATAATTTGTTAGCATTCAGTGGTATTCTCCATGACTGAACTGTCTCTACCTGATCCAAGGTTCAGAAAACTCATACCTTAAAGTCAGTCCCATTGCTAGTAGGATCTTGACTTGGAGCTCACTTAGGGATAGCAAAGCTTTGGGTACCGGGAGGTGGTAGACAAAACAGAACAAATATTTAGTCCCTGGCATACATTTTACACTCCATATACTGTTTAACTGAGCAAATGAATAACTACTGAAGGTTAATGTAAATAAATTAACCCAATGTTTAAATGGGTCTAGCTTTTCGATAATCTGTGAGTGTTCCATGGAAAAGACTCTAAAGCCAAAAATCTGGATTCCAGATTTTTTTCAACACTTAGAGCTATAAAACTCAACAAATCAATAAATTACTCTCATTAAATCACTCTGGGTTTCAATGTTTTGGGTTTTTGTTATTAGATGAAAATAATTAATGGAACTCTCCTGCTTCATCCACAGAGTTCTATAAGCCAGAGAAATCATGTAAATAAAAATTATCTATATGCCTTGACTGGTATTAATGTGTAATACTATCATTCTTATGATGACCATAGTGTTATTTTCCAATATTTTGTAAGAAAAGAGTCATGAGCAGATTTTTGAAATGCCAATCATTTTCCAAAGCTGTTTACCTAATACTGCTCTTTTTTTAAAAAAGAGAGTGAAGCTTAAAAATTTATTTTAAATAAAATAAAATATAATAGAAAAGAAAATGAAGCTAACATAGCAAGACTTTTCTTTTTGGTCCCACCTAATTTGTTCTTTTTGAAGTGGTCACAAATCATCTACTTAAAAAATCATTCTCAAATTTTTCTGGGATCAATATAAACCTCACTATTTGGTTTACAAAAATCTTTCTTTAATTAGAAAGTTAAAACAGATTTGCTTCTCAAGATTGATGGCATTTTCCCCCTGCTTCTTGATTTTTTTTTAAGAATACTGATTTTACTTAAAGAAAATAGGAGAGCATCAGACTTAAATGTTGTCATTCAGAAATCAACTTCACAGTTTGGTGGAGCAGGCTAAGGAGTTGGGGGTCATCTCTATATCTCTATTCTCCTATCTATAAAATTAACATAAAATATCCTACCTCTTACTGTTGTAGTAAGAACTAAATGCAATAATGCATGTGATAGAAGGCCTATAAATTATAAAACTTTATACATATGTTAGTAACATGACTCAGAACTCTGAGGTAATAATAGCAAAACCTATCATTTATTGATGTACTCTGTACTCTCCTTATTAAACTCTATGCTCTCTTAATGTTACAGCAATCCAATATGTATTATCCCTATTTTACAGATGAGGAAACTGAGGATCAGAGGGGTTAAGTACTGCCCAAAGTCACATAGCTAATAAGCAGTGGAGCAAATTCAATCCCAGGTCTGTCTAACCCCCAAGCTCTATCTATCCTTCACCCATGCCCCAAATTCTAGTCCAAACCACCAATTTACCCCCAAGTCTTGAGTTCATTTAATAAGAGCCTGTCCTGAAAAGATCTCTTCTGCTATGAGTTTCCACCAAACCTTTATGTTGTTGTCTGTTCTAAATTTTCCAATATGAAAACTGTTCTAGGTTGTGGGGAAGAGAAAAACCATACAGCTAATGGTTCTGATGTCTCTTACTTATCTGCTAACACTGTTCCCTCTCCTGAAAAACACCAACTCTTCTTCCCTACTCTTTTTTGTGTGAGCATTTTCTGTATTTCATGCTTTTCAAAAGGCACAATTACTTTTTCTTTTAGTACTAGCTGAGAAAATGCCCAGTTTGATTAAAAAGGCTTGAATTGGTTAGCCATTCAATGAATTGAATAGATACTCTGGCCAAGTATATTTTCTGCATAGAATTATTTACTTAATGATTCATTAAAATTCTTACCCATACAGATTTTTCCATTTTTAAATTGAATCAATGCTTACACTGATAGGTATTATCAATTTGTCATGTACTCTTACAAAATCAATGCTTTCACCAGGAAGTGTTTTGGATTCTGAACTGAATCATCAAAAATTATCAAGGGCAGTAATAGTACTTCCTGAATTTGCTGCTAAATAATGCTTATGAAATGCTTATTTTTGAGAGTTTATTACATTTTAAATTATCTCAACTGTGGTAATTGTGAAACTTTGACAGCTTAATGATTAGCAGAGTAGACAGGGCCCATGTTGAATGCTGCTTTGCCTTAGTGACCAAATATCCCTATGGATCCCACAAAACCATCAATGTTAGTTACATCAATGACACTTTAAAAGAACTCACAGTTACATTATACTGTCATTTGGAAATTTAAATAAATTGCTCTATTCACCCAAGGTATGTATGACATGTGGCCTTTTGAATTAAATCAATTTTAAAAATGTTTTATTTTGATCTCAATATTACTCTTTGTAACTTGATTCCAAGAATATTTTTGCATCTACCTTAAAACATATTTTTGCATCTACCTTAAATCATATTTTTGCATCTAACTTAAAACCTTCTGCAACCTTCATTTTCTCAGAATCTCTGTATTTTCTATTTTAAAAGTCCTTTTGAACTTATATAATAATTATAGAATCAATTGCTTTTAAATTTCATGAACTAATAGGCACATCTTGATCCAAATGAAAATTCATACTTAGGTGATGATAACCATTCTCTGAGGAAAAGGAAAAGTCCTTGGCAAAATATCCTTGGGAAAAGAACAAGGCTAGACACTAACAGTCACTTAATTTTAATATATAGAAAGGGTTGCCTTGTTTTCTTAGACTATAGTTGAATGTGATTTTTTAAAAAAGGAGACACTGTGGAAAAAATATGAAAGGACTTATTTGCTGCTGTTTTGAAGAAAATGTAATCCTTCCTTAGCACCAGCTAAAACCCTTACACTAAAGTGGCTTTTCAGTAATGTCTTGTGTGCCAGAAAAAATTACCTTTCTCTTTACAGAAATCTAACAGGTTGAGGACTAATTATAAGATATTTTTTGACAATCAAATAGCAGATTTTTATATAACTTTTCCTTGTATTTTTAGTGCCTCAGAATTAGTGCTTGAAAAAAAAATGATCTCAGGAAATTATTTGGGAGCTAATGTGAGGTCCCTAGACTAAAAACTAATTAATCATCATCATCATCATCATCATCATCATCTAACATTTCTATACTTTCCCTTACCACATTAGCTTTCTATGTCATATAATTAATTAAGAGATTAAAGTTAATTCAGGTTTATGGCCATACCACCCTGAACGTGCCCGATCTCATCTAAAGTTAATTCAGATTAGTTCCATTAGAAGAACTTTAAAAAGACTTTGAGATAGGGGCACCTGGGTGGCCCAGTGGGTTAAGCATCTGATTTTTGGCTTAGGTCATAATCTCAGGATGGTGAGATTGAGCCCCACATAGAGCTGCATGTTGACCGTGGAGCCTACTTAAGATTTTCTCTCTCCCTCTACCCCTACCCCTTCTCAAAAAAAAAAAAAAGGCACTTTAAGTGGTGAAATCTTAGTTTTAAAAGTACTGATTTAGAGTCAAATGTATTTCAGATGTTAAATATGAAGCTGATTGGGGTAAGACTTTTGAGTCGACAGTAGAAATACTGAATTGGTCCTATTTTATTTCAGGTAATGTTTCATTTCATAGGAACATTGTTTAACTTAAAAACCATTATAATATCTCTTTTATTCTGCACTGACAAAACTTTTACTCTCGTCAAGGTATCAGATACACACCGGACTTCAACATTCTATCATAAGACCTACCCAACCCAACTGCTTACCTCTGGACAATGCAACCCTACCTCAGAAGCTAAAGGAGGTTGGATATTCAACACATATGGTTGGAAAATGGCACTTGGGTTTTTATAGAAAAGAATGTATGCCCACCAAGAGAGGATTTGATACATTTTTTGGTTCCCTCTTGGGAAGTGGTGATTACTATACACACTACAAATGTGACAGTCCTGGGATGTGTGGCTACGACTTGTACGAAAATGACAATGCTGCCTGGGACTATGACAATGGCATATACTCCACACAGATGTACACTCAAAGAGTCCAGCAAATCTTAGCTTCCCATGACCCCAGAAAGCCTATATTTTTGTATATTGCCTACCAAGCTGTTCACTCACCGCTGCAAGCCCCTGGCAGGTATTTTGAACACTACAGATCCATTATCAACATAAATAGGCGGAGGTATGCAGCCATGCTTTCCTGCTTAGATGAAGCAATCAACAATGTGACTCTGGCTCTGAAGACATATGGTTTCTATAACAATAGCATCATCATATACTCTTCAGATAATGGCGGCCAGCCCACAGCAGGAGGAAGTAACTGGCCTCTCAGAGGTAGCAAAGGAACGTACTGGGAAGGAGGCATTCGGGCTGTTGGCTTTGTGCATAGTCCACTTCTGAAAAACAAGGGAACAGTGTGTAAGGAGCTGGTGCACATCACTGACTGGTACCCCACTCTGATTTCACTGGCTGAAGGACAAATTGATGAGGACATCCAACTGGATGGCTATGATGTCTGGGAAACCATAAGTGAGGGCCTTCGTTCACCCCGGGTGGATATTTTGCACAACATTGACCCCATTTATACCAAGGCGAAAAATGGCTCCTGGGCAGCGGGCTATGGGATCTGGAACACCGCCATCCAGTCAGCCATCAGGGTGCAGCATTGGAAACTGCTTACAGGAAACCCTGGCTACAGTGACTGGGTTCCCCCTCAGTCTTTCAGCAACCTGGGACCCAACCGGTGGCACAACGAGCGAATTACCTTGTCGACTGGCAAAAGCGTCTGGCTCTTCAACATCACAGCTGACCCATATGAGAGAGTGGACCTATCTCACAGGTATCCTGGAATCGTGAAGCAGCTCCTGCGGAGGCTCTCCCAGTTCAACAAAACCGCAGTGCCTGTCAGGTACCCCCCCAAAGACCCCAGAAGTAACCCTCGGCTCAATGGAGGAGTCTGGGGACCATGGTATAAGGAGGAATACAAGAAAAAGAAGCCAAGCAAAAGTAAGGCTGAGAAAAAGCAGAAGAAAAGTAAGACAAAGAAGAAACAGCAGAAAGCAGGTTCATTTCCAAATTGCCGTGCAGCTGTTTGCCATTACCGTGGCTAAGTACAATCTTTTTCCTGTCTGCTTAAACTTAAATCAGTCTGTGTCTTTTAGCTGTTTTCTAGGTAAACCAGCAAATTCGGCTTAATAAGATCACTGCCATAAGCACCAGAACTATTTTCATGCTGTACCAGTCCCGAGACTCCTGCCACCTGGTCGCCACATGGAAAACAGTTCCTTTCAGTGCCAAAGGTGCTACCCTCGCAAGCCACACTCGGAGGAGAATGCAGATGTTTGATTCTTTTGCTCCTTTATAAAAGTGTTCATTAAGGAGTTCAGTGCTTCAGTCAATTGACCAAACCCTTGCTTAAAACTGCAGCCAATGAACATGTTAACTTGATGCAAGTTACAGGGTAGCAGGACTACAACTACCTGTGATAAAGGACAGTCAAAGGTTGCGTCACCTCAAAAGGCCTTGAAAAATATTTTTTCTTAGTGAATTATTGTATCTCTATTTTATGACACTTGTTTTTTTTTTTAAAATTAATTCCATGTCACGTATCATTTCCTTTCCTGTGAAAATAAGCTGTTTTCTCCCGTGTAAACAGCAAGCACCTCATTTTATCACGCATGAGGGAATGGCAAATAAGAATGTTTGAGCACACTGCCAAAACGTGAATGTAACTGTTTTCTAAACACTTTAATAGAATGACATTTCAACATAAAATACATAATTTATTTTACAGAAAAAAATATTAACTATTTTGTTTTCATAAAGTTATACAAATGACTTTTAATTATTTTATTTTTATTTTCTATATACTGTTAGAAGTTTACTTCATATCTTTAAGATTACCAAGCACTGTAATACTCAAATTACTGTAATACTGTGTGAATTCATAGAATATAAAAGAAAATTATTCAGAAAAAAATGATCATTGTTCAATTGTTATTTTTGAATGTAAAAAGATGAATATATTCCTTAAAAATTACTCAGAAATTCAGTGTTGTACAGGGGTGAGAGACAACTTTATTGTTTCTATCATAAACACTTTATTTATGACTTTATTATTAAAAATGACTTGTTTTACAGCACTAGCAAATTTAGTGTGGCTTTTATGATCTAATTTTAGATATATTATTCATCTTAATAACAAAAATCTTTATAAATAGGCAATTGAAGGTATGATTTTCTAACAACCATAGTAAATAATATGGATTTTGCAAATAAGAGATGTTTCCACTTGGCTATTTCATAGAGAAAAATGTCCTTTTGTTAGTATGTAACATTTATAATGATCCTACTCTTACACAAAGTGGACATGGTGGGGATATGATTTTAAGTTCTGGATTAATGACCGTAACTTTCTCAATGAAAATAAATTAGCCCACAGTCTTCTATCTGGAAATGGCTTCGCAGATGTTTGCTATTTGCAAGAATACCTGCCACCAGCACATGTGCTAGGTAGGCTGTGATTTAAGAGAAATCTGTCTTGCAGGGTGCCTGGGTGGCTCAGCTGGTTAAGCGGTTGCCTTTGGGTTAGGTCATAATCCTGAGGTCCTGGGATTGAGCCCTGCTGCTCAGCAGGGAGTCTGCTTCTCCCTCTCCCTCTGCCCTCCCCTTGCTCCTGTCGTGTTCTCTCTCTCTCTCTCCCTCTCTCAAATTAAATATTTTTAAAAGTCTGTCTTGCCCTAAAGAAACTAAAGTCTAAAAAAAAAAAAAAAAAACTAAAGTCTAATATAATATTCATCTATAAATAATGAACAAAAATATTTCAAAATGTCTGTATTTCACTAGGTATTTCAAGATGTCTGGGAAGGAAAATACTGTACACTTAACTTTCATGCCCTAATAATTAAAACTGTGTTAATACTGGGCATTTAATCTCAGGTGTCAGTTTAAGAGACTAAACTGGGTTTCTCATGCTGTATTTCTAGCTCTTTCAAATGTAGACTGCAACTCTTTAAAACCTCTGATCCTTTTACTAGGAGAACAAAAGAAAGTCCTGGACTTAAAGTTTAAAACTAGTTTTGTCAGAAAATAATTTGTGGATTTGGCTACGTGTCTTGGATGCAAAAGGATATAAAACAGTTTATTTGAATAAAAAAGCAACAAATAACAAGCAGCAAACTCTTATAGTGCCTTTCCAGTGAAAACATCCACCCCAGGTCTGTCAAGTCTACTAAAGGAGTTGCTTCATCTATATTTATATAGTCTCACCTCACTTTTCAAAATAATTGAGTTAATGTTACAGTTTTCTTGACCAGGCCCTTTTTGAAAATCTTAAGAATAGAGAAAACACTGTGCCTCTGACAGCTGAATAAGTATACAGTTAATACATTTTAGCATTTGATATTCCAAAGTATATGAATTTGGCATCAGGATTAGCCTCTTAAGCATTTTATTTATAGGGTTCTTAAGCACTCAAATTATGAATTTGTCAGTAGCCATCAGAATATGTGTTGGCAGAAAGAAGCTGGCTTGCCAAAAGAACCATGCAAAATTCCTATGTCATAAGCCAATAAATTCATTGTTCCTTCTTAGCAAAAATTACTTATCAAAATTTACATGTTCATTCAACAAATATTTATTAAATCCCCAAATCTGTCAGGTAAAATTCTAGGTGCTTGGGATGTAGCAGTGAACAAAATGAATAAAAATTCTCACCTTTGTGCAGGTTATCCTCTTGCCAAGTTAGGCAGACAATAAATAATGAATGTAACTAATAAGCAAATTCTATATGTAGTCCCCCACCTTAGCCACAATTTTGCTTTCCACGGCTTCACTTACTCTGAATAATTAGTCTACTGTAGTCCAGAAGTAGACGATCCTCCTTCTGTATCCTCAGATGAATCGTAGCCATCCCAATGCCTACGTCATTCACCGCACTTCACTTCATCGCTTTGGGATTTTTTCATCTCACATCATCACAAGAAGGCTGAGTTCTATACAATAAGATATTTGAGAGAGAGACCACACTCACACAGTATATTGTATTTTATTACAGTATATTGTTAATAATTGTTATTTTATTATTGTTTATTTATGTGAGAGACCACACTCACACAGTATATTGTATTTTATTACAGTATATTATATTGTTAATAATTGTTATTTTATTATTGTTATTTATGTGAGAGACCACACTCACACAGTATATTGTATTTTATTACAGTATATTGTTAATAATTGTTATTTTATTATTAGTTATCGCTGTTAATCTCTTACTGTGCTTAATTTATAAATTAAGCTTTATCATAGATATGTATGTATAGGAATAAAACATAGTATATATAGACTTAGATATTATCTGTGGTTTCAGGCATCCACTGGAGGTCTTGGGACTGCTGTATATACGTACTATATAAAGTAATATGAAAAGGAAAAAGTAGATCAGAATAAGGGGAGGATTCATTCAATGCCAAGTTTATCTACCCATTCATTCAACATTTGTGAAATGCCACATACAATGATATCCCCTAGGGTCCATTGACAAGTATCATCAAACAGTTCTTGTCTTCAGGTCATGTACATTCTCCTGGGAGACATACATAAATCAAATAATCAAGCATCCTCATCTCCTCCTCTCCCTTCTTCCCTAAGTCATGTCTCTCCATAGCACTCCCCATCCTTTAATATATTTCATACTTTACTTACATATTTTCTTTATTCCCTGACTCTTCTCTCTAGAGTATAAGCTTCTTAAAAATCATTTATGTCTGCTCTGTTTATACTTGTATCACCAGTATATAAGGCAATTCCTGGCTCATAGTCAGCATTCAATATATATTTTTGAATGAATAAATACAGTTATCACATACATCCATATGTTCAGCTACATTTGCTTGAGTTTCCGATTTCCTTTTTTTTGTTTGCTTTCCATTTCTTGTATCAGGATTTCACTGTTGAAAATAGAACTAATCATCTCTAATACCTTTCCTCATAATAATAGCAATAATGTGAAATGCAGACATTTCTAGCACTATAAAAAGTAACTCTAATAATGTATAGTTATAAAAATAGAGTGTTAAAGCAAATCCCAAGCAAAGTCACACAAAATTGAGAGCAATTTTTATCTACGTTATTACCTAACAGGACAGAACACTATTATTCTAACACTACTTTGAATATTACAGATCCATTAGCTGAAATGAGAGTTTCCAGAAAGAAGAGGTGGAGGCTTAAATTGTGAATAATTGTCTTAGCAAGTTGTAAAAGGAAAAAACATAAATAGCAAACGTCTATGTCTTCATAGAATTTTGAAGCCACATGGATTAAACCTCCTTTCCTTGAGTGATTACAAACCTCTCCAATTTGTCAGAACAAGAATTCTTCTTTAAAGATAGGTCTTTCTTAAGCTGGATTTCTATGAAGTCTGTTGATTTATTGGCTAGCTATGGCATTATTAAAGCCAGGACACCAAAATGTCCTTGCAAGTTAGGTAGACAAACACATTACCTAACCTTCCATTTTATATCTGTGACTTGAAATTTCCTTTCTCCCAAATTTTTCTACAATCCTATGATATTCTTGGTTCATTGGCTTATGCAATTTTGTGTAAAATTAATCCCAAAAACCGTAAAGGAGGAAGAAAATAGCATAAGCTCATTAGAAGAGCTCAATAGTCACTCTTTGCAAAAATTCTCTAGCTGAAAATTTTAAGTGAGGAGCATCTTATAAATCAAAGAAAAGTAAAATTTATCTTTCAGAATAAAAATCCAAAAACAATTTTTAAATGACCTATTAATTTCTCTGGAAACGATATTTTAAAGAATTAATGTTCCTTCAGCCTTGAGAGTTGTGAATGACTGGCAGATACTTTCAAAAGAACTTCTAAAGCCTAAACAACTATAAGAAAAAAAATTATAACTAAGATTAACAAAAACAAAACCTTGTTTTTGTTTTTGTTTGTTTTAAAAAAAAAAAAACCTTGGTTTTTATATAGCATCTGAAACTGTATTTTCTCATGTCACCATCATCAGAACTTCCAGAGGTTTTTTATCAGCAAAAATGATAGCATAATTCATCAGCCATGGAGACGCATTCTAATACACATCCCACTAACATTTGTAGTTTTTCGTGATTGGAGTATCAATTCCCTCTAGCACCTGAGAAATAGAGAATTATAAGCATATAGCATCCACATTACTTTCTACTATACAATCACACTTAAGGCACCAATTAAATGTAGGGGTTCAGAGTATATCACCCCAAAATATGCTGCCTTGGTATATTCATTCCTTTGAGTGAGTTACAGTCACCTTAAAAATGGCAGACATAAGAACAGCCTTCCTTTTTCTTCTGGAAGGCAGGAGATAAAACTCTCATGTGAAGTGTCCTCTCTGTAAGAAGGAAGACATTCTTGTCACTAGACAAGGGGAGTGGAGGCTGAGAGAAGCCTGTACAAACTTGTTAATCTGATCCTCTCTAGTCACTTTTCCACAAGTAATTGTCCTGGCCCAGAACCCTTTGTCACATTCTCACAATTTACTACCCTTTGTCCAACCTGGTACATAGCATTCAACTCTAGCGACTTCTTTGTGTCTTCCTTTTCACCGAAGATGCCCATGTACGTGTAAAAATAAAATATACAGTCTTTTTTATTAAGCCTGTCTTTTCTTCATGTTTTGCTCAAAGACCTAAGAGTTAACTTAGCCTTTCAAAAATTACAGTGACAACTGCCAAGATAAGCTATTATTTCCCAGCAGGGAGAAGTGGCTGTAGTGATGAACTGGGTAAGCAGGTAAGTGGAGAGGTTTTTCCCTTCGTTCTTTCTTTGTCTCCAAGCCTGTGTACTTCCTAGCATCTGGCCTATGGGTAGGCTGTTTCTTTCTGTCCTCTTACATTACAACCATGGCTCCACATTTTACATTTTCAGTGCTTTTATTATCCATTCCTGGGTCCCACACCACTTCCTGCCACAGAACTAGGCACATAGACACCTGTGTCCAACAGATTATTGACATCTTAATTCATCCTCTCCTAAAATTCCCCAACATAAAGAGATGAGTGTGTAAAACTACCCTCACTGCCCCCACCCTGTGACAGAAGGTCCTGAGCCCCACACTGAAACCTTTAGCAGCAGAGATCATGGTAGAAGGGGAGTGGGGAATGGGGAATCAAAGTGTTTCCAAAGGAATAAGTGAGATACATCTCCCCTCAGGTTTGCACAGCTTCCCAGCTGCAATGCCCAAAGCCTTGCCTCAGTTTTGGTAACTAATTAACATGTTCTCCTCCTGTCTCCTCCTGTCAGGAGAGATCAATAAACAAAGTAATTTCTACTGTTTTGGACCTACCTAAAACCCATCTTTGGGAATTCTGGCTCTTTCTCATCTAGCCTGGAGGAGAAAGCAACAGACTTCTAATCTTGTCTACCTACTCACAGCTCAATTTGGGGAATTCCTGGATCTTTACTTCCCTGGCCTGGAAGACAGAACAGAAACCAAAAGCACCGTCTTGGGATGCTTGTTCCAGTCCTACCTCGCAGTCTTCAGCAGACCAAGGTCTTCCCATCCTTTCAACATGGCAGCTACTGGTTTCTGTTGACATCTCTTAGATCCTGTTAGCCTATGAGGTTCTCCTCAAACAGGATCCTATCCTCATTAACAAAATTGATACATTTTTACTATTTATATTTCTTCAGAAAGAAGAATTATCCTGAAAGAAACTTATCCTGAAAGAAACCATGACTCACTGGAGTAGATATCAGTCATTGTTATTTACCGTGATGACGTCACCAACTTCCCAGAGGTGACCTAATAACTGCCACATGGTTAGGACTCCATGTCCAGGAATTGTACCACAGAAGAGGAACCCAGAGATTAGGAATTAGGGGTTTTATACAGGAACAGGATGCCTCTTCTTTTCTCCTCCCCTCCAGAGTAAAAAAGAGAAACCCTTGTTCCACAGTCTTTCACAAACCTTTGGAATGTAAATGAATTCTCTCCAGAAGAAAGGTGCAAGTCAGCACCATAGAATGTGAAGCATTTGGCCCTGGAAGAGGTAAGTTCTATTACCTTTTGAATGGGAGCAGATGGTTCAAGGTCTATCTAATACCCTTTAACTTCCAAGGCTTGTCCTTTAACCCAATTGACAATAATGTTTCCTCAGAAGGTCCTAACCGTGCAGAACCATGAAAATACCTACTTCTTGACACAGTGGTGGCCTGTGTCACCCTGTGACTGTTGGAGGGGGATTGACAGCAAATAGGTAGGAGGGAATCATCTGGGGTGAGGAAAGTACTTAAAACTGAACTGTGAAGTCTTGGGATCAAAATGGCGAGCAGGTCTCCTGCTGCAACATCAGGCGACTAGAGGGTATTGAGAAATGGTATTACAATGCTGCAGGGTTCAATAAACTGGATTTAATGCAAGATGATGCAGTGTATGAGAATGATGATGTGAAAGAGGCTATAAGGCTTCCTGAGAACCTTCCTGAGAGCCACAGGATGTTTCACATTAAGAGAGCACTGGACCTGACCAGGAGGTAGCATATCTTGCCTAAGGAGTAGTGGACAAAATATGAGGAAGGTAAATTCTACCTTGAACCCTACTTGACAGAAGTTATTCGGGAAAGAAAACAGAAGAATGGGCAAAGAAGTAATCACAGAGTTGAAATCTGTGGTTACAGCTGCCCTCAAATATTTTTAAGAAATTTGAGTGAATCTGAAATGTACAATTGAGAACTATTTGAGCTACAAATGTACTACTTAAATAAACATCTATTGTAATTTTTTAAATTTAAATTTAAAAATATTTTAATAAAAAACTGAATTGTGAGGATGATTTGACAACTGCATAATATCCTAAATATCCTAAAAATCACTGAACTGTATGCCTGAGATAGGCAACTGAAGGGATCCCATGAAGGACTGCTTTTTTTTTTTTGCTGTCTCTATCCTTGCTAGAACCTGCACCCTCACCTTACACATGCCTGAAATGTATGTCCTCCTTGTAAAGATCAAGGAGTTACTGGTTTCTTTGGATCCTTTCAACACAGTAGATCACATTTAAGGAGTTAAATAGGTGAGGTCATTTTTCAAGATCACTGACTCCAGACACCTTGTTGCCAAGACTCCTGGCTTGAGAGCATAAATGACTTACAGAGGACACTTGAGCACTCATCCTTGTTTTGATCAATTGTTGGATACTTGGGAGGATCCATTTACCAGATACCAAGCAAAGACAACAGACTCTCTCTTTTCTTTCCAGGTCTCCAGGATAATGTCTGTATCTGCATTCTCTCTATTTCTTCAGTAAACTTTGCTCTCACTTCCTGTTAGTTCCCATTAGATTTCTATCCTGCTAGAAGCTAAGAACCCTCTTGGCTGGTCCTATGGGCCCCTTTCTGGGTCCTTGGACCTGTCCTGCCTACATCACACTTACAATGGGCAAATTGTGTGGTATGTAAAATATTCCTCAATAAAGCAATTAATATAAGCCATAGATTGGGAGGATTATTTATAACAAATATGACTTAACAAAAGATCAGTTTCCAAAATATATAAATCAATAAGAAAATAAAGGTCCTTCACAAAAAGGACACACCCAAATGACAATAAATATTTGAAAATGTGCTCAAAATCGTTAGGCATTAGAGAAATGAAAATGAAAGTCATAATGGTATACCATTACACGCCTACCAAAAAGGCTAAAATGAAAAAGAAAAAAATAAGTGTTGGCAGATATCTTGAACAACCAGGTGAAAGTGTTCATGAGAGTGTAAGTTGGTGCAAATGTGTTAGAAAAATCTTTAGTCTGTCAATGAAAGTTGAACATATGTATCCCTATGACCAAGAAACCTCACTCTTGGGTATATACCCAAGAGAAATGTTTATATATAGTCGCCAAAGTCATACAAAGGGATATAGCGTAATCCATAGTATGTCAACACTGAAAAACACCCCAAATATCCATCAACAGTAGAATGAATAAATAAATTATGGTATAATGACAAAAAAAAACCCACTTTTGTTCTATTCTCACCAATACTTATGATGCCAGATATGGGAGATTTTACACACCAAACAATACCCCACTTCTTGGTAGACACTAACTAGAGATATCCTACAATTTAACTCAATGCAGATACAAACTGCCTGGAGTTAGCCCAGATTCCACAGGTTAAGACTGCCCTTCTGCCACTTCTGACTCCAATCAGAAGTCTAGGCTTCCCATACTCCTGACTGGTGGCAACCAATAAATTGGAGATTCCCAGGACTCCCTCTTAGAGTCTGAGAATTTACTAGAAAAGCTCATAGAGCTCAGAAAAAATAGTTTGCTTAGTAGATTACTGGTTTACTACAAAAAGAAACAATTCAGGAACAGGCAGAAAAGATACAGAAAGTGTGGGAAGGGCACAAAGGTGGTGTGCTCTCTCCACATGCACCGTATCTCCAAACACCTTCATGAAGGTTCAGCATCTCAGAAACTCCCTGAATCTCTTAGGTTAGGACTTTTTTAATGTAGGCATTATTACATAAACATGGTGAATTAAATCATTGGCCGTTAGTGATTAACTAAACTCCAAGCCACTCATCTCTCCCTAGAGGTCAGGAGGGGCTGCTGAAAGTTTCACTAGTAATGTGGTTAGGTCCCCTGGCAACCAGTCCTTCTTTTTTCTTTTCTTTTTTTTTTTTTTTTTTTTTAGATTTTATTTATTTATTCATGAGAGACAGAGAGACAGACAGAGATAGAGAGAGAGAGAGGCAGAGACATAGACAGAGGGAGAAGCAGGCTTCCCAAGGGGAATCTGATGTGGGATTTGATCCCAGGGATGATGACCTGAGCCAAAGGCTCAACCACTGAGCCACTCAGGTGCACCAGCCATATGTTCACTTTTTAGGAATTTATTAAACTACTCATTTCTGGTTTGTGTACTTTTATGTATTTTTGTTATACTTAGCACCAACCCTACCACTACCAGAGTTCACTCTATGTGTAGTCTACTATATATGTTTAATCTGTGTGTGTGAATGTATATCATATATATAATAGGTGTATATAATAGGCATGTCTACTGTGTCTACCCTATGACACAGCAATACTACTCCCAGATATTTATGCAAATCCAGTGATAAATCTATTAGGTACCTAGCAGAGTATCTTGCACGCTATGGCACATAATTAAAATTGAACACAGAACAAAAAAAGGCCTAATATACTCACCTAATATTTTAATTTTTTTTACCATATTAACCAGCATGCAGAAATCAGTGGGACCTAAATAAATATCACCCCATCACGTTATAGATGACTGTCACCAGATATCATGCTAACAGGTTTCATTCAACTGATTGAAGCTATAACTAATTTTATTATTTTTAATTATTCAAATCCAAATCCTTTAAAATTAAATCATAAAACTAGAGAAATATGAATAATCATCTTGAATGGTAAGTGTAATTATATCTGTATATGCATTTTACTCACAACTGATTCATGTTTAATAATCACAGTTCAAACTCAATTCTAATCAAAATTACTAATAAATATAAATTTGAGGGGTGCCTAAGTGGCTCAGTGGTTGAGTGTCTGCCTTTGGCTCAGGGCATGATTCCAGAGTTTGGGGTTGGTGTCCTACATCGTGCTCCCTGCAAGGAGCCTGCTTCTCCCTCTGCCTATGTCTCTGCCTTCTCTCTGTGTCTCTCATGAATAAATAAATAAAATCTTAAAAAAATAAAAATAATAAACATATATATAAATATATAAATTTGGAATAAAGAACCATGCATATATGGCTTTCTGATTTTATAATACTCTACTGAGAAAATATGAATTCCCCTTGAATCCCCTCTGTTGTTTTCATGTTTTCAATGACTATTTCTCTGTTTCTCTGCCCTGCTCTACTCTATTCCACCACTGTTTCCTCTGCCTATTTGTCCATCTCTCACCCTCTCTGGCTCTGTTTCCTTTCTCATGCTTGCCTTTTCTTCTCCATCTTTCAATAAATATAATCTATTTAAAAACTAAACAAACTTGCTTGTTGAAATTCAACATTAACTCCTGTTAGTTTTGTGCACCTACCTTTAAAAAAAGTCTTTGAGCGAAGTTTCATAATAGGATGCATTGTTCCAAACAGCCACTTATGTTCCACCCTAATCTAAGAGTAAAAAGACTACTGATTGAAAAATCTGTATTTTACCTACAGTCAAAGGTAGTGATCAGATTTCAACAAGAGAAAATTTTATTTTTAGGGAGGCTGGGTGGCTCAGTCAGTTAAGCATCCAATCAAGAGTTTTGATTTTGACTCAGGTCATGACTTCAGGGTCCTGAGATCCAGCCCTGACATTGGGCTCTCCATCACTGGGTGTGGAGTCTGTTTAAGATTCTATCTCTCCCTTTCCTTCTGCCCCTCACTCCACTTTCCCTCTGTCAAAAAAATAAAAAAAAAGGAACTTTATTTACCATTACCAGATTAAGTATCTTTGTGTATTTGTATGTTTAATTATAATCACTTTTGCTTGAACTGTGGTACTCCGAACTGATTACAGCTGTTATTGGTAATTAAATAATAAAATGTATTTGTAGCCCAACATTTGTCTTGTTATATTTCCTGGTGGAAAAAGGCATGTATACTGACAGGATATTAATTAATTTTAAATGGCTTCATATTATTCCCCAGCACAATAAAACAATAAGCAAAACTCTGCTTTGCAGATTATGAATTATTAGTATTTGTATTATTTTCTGTTTGCCTGCATTGTCAATATTTTTATATATATGATCATTTTGTAAATAAAACTGATGTAAGATTTAATCCTAAATACTTGTGAAGAATGAATTGTCATTTTCTCTTAATCTGCATTAATCCATTCAAGCAAGCAAGTTTTTAAAATTAGATTCTACTAACCTTCAGCATATATGTTCTTGTCAAACTACTGAACTTATGCTGTGTTGTAGGATAATTTTAGTAAAATATATCTTGAATTATTCTAAATTCTCTTAAGTAAGATGGCTGATAAATTTTCAAACAATAGCTATTTTATGAGCTACATAATTCAATCTCTAAATTTGATTTCAATTCAAAACAGAGTCATAGTTTCAATAAACTTCAGCTTATTGACACATTATAGTCCTCCTTTTCCCTCTAACGATCATTTGACCTTTTTTTTTTTTTTTGACCATGAGTTATTCTGTTTCCTTTATAATTCGTAAATAAATCTTGGGGTTTTTTTCATCAATAGGAAAATGCTGTAATTTCCTTATAACTTGTTATTGATGCTAATTTACTCCATAATTTATTTGCCCTTTAAAGCATCTTTCTCTCGACATTTATCTTAAAATTTCTTTGTAAGCAGCCAGTTACTGAGCTGAAGCATTTTATTAGCTGATTTGGATGCTGTACATGTTCATGAAATACTGCCAAGCAGATCCTTGAACATTTTCCCTGTCATTGCTTGTCTTTTCTCTTATACTAAAAAGTATTATGTACCCTATTTACATGCAAAATACACATTTCTGAAATCTGACTTCTGAAGTCCATTTTTTTTATCTGGACTTCAGAGAGTAAAGGAATTTAGGATTTCAACTATGTTCAAATGTACTAATAATCTTTATATCTTAGGCTCTCCATCACTGGGTGTGGAGTCTGTTTAAGATTCTATCTCTCCCTTTCCTTCTGCCCCTCACTCCACTTTCCCTCTGTCAAAAAAATAAAAAAATGTACTCTAGGGATCCCTGGGTGGCGCAGCGGTTTGGCGCCTGCCTTTGGCCCGGGGCGCGATCCTGGAGACCCGGGATCGAATCCCACGTCGGGCTCCCGGTGCATGGAGCCTGCTTCTCCCTCTGCCTGTGTCTCTGCCTCTCTCACTCTCTCTGTGACTATCATAAATAAATAAAAATTTAAAAAAAAAAAAAAAAAAGAATAAAAAAATGTACTCTTAATATTGTTGCTATTATTATTTAATATCTCTTTGAGAACCTTGAAATATCATTTAAGATAGAAGTGTACCTTATAAGTAGTGAGCAATAGGGTTAAATTGGCCAGACTAAATTCATTCTCTCAATTCTCACCTCACATGTATTGTTTTAAAAATACTCTAGGAGTCAAAAACAAGTGTTGCTGAATGAACTTCCTATAGCTGTGTGTGAAAAGAGAGAGAATACCTGTTTTATAAAAACATTAATAACTTTATTTCATTTCTTTTTTGCCTCCTTTCTCTGATTCAGACAACCAAACTTGATATATAAGTAGAAGAAAATAAGTAGTGAGAGGCTTCACATTACTGGCTATATATCCTCTACAGAGAACATGAGAATTTTACCACTTAAATTCAGATCTTTTATTTCTTTCTTCCAAGATGAGAAACATGAAAACTTTGTAAGAAAATTGCATTCTCTTTGACTAGCCATTTGTACTCATTTTTCTACAAAAAGAAAGTAGGGCTAAATCAAAGCAAGATAGCAAAAGGCAAAATTGATTTTTCAAAAATCATAATGTTTAAAAATAGATGTCACTGATTCCCTTGAGCTTGACACATTACTTGTGAGTCTCACCTGAATTTCACATCATTCTTTGGCTGTAGGTGGTTAACAGAGCAACAAACAATAAAAAGCCTGAAATCAATCAAATAATGAGTTCAACCAATCTGCTCTCAGTTTGTCATACTTATTCTTCAGCCTGGAGAGACTCACAGCCAGGGAAAGTTGCTCTTCCTATTTGTTTATAAAAATATGAAGTGATGTGTGCATAATTGCAAGTAATAATACAATATTCTTATTCTTGCTAGTAATAGGCATATGTTATTATTTATTATGGTTAATAATAGGGGTGCAATTACTAAGAGGCATATTTAAACATATATCATTGCTAAACGCATTCTAAGAGGCATTAGCTTAAGTCAATTACAGCTTAGAAATAGATTAAAATGTTTTTGTAAGCTGCCTTCGGTGGCTCTCTAGAGCAAACCTAGGATGAACAGATGAAATTAGGTAAATTTTACATCAATATAAGCAGAATTTTCTAGCAATTAACGCTACCTTCAGTGGAATATGGCAGACTCAGAAATCTACATGTGTCTCCCATTATTGAAGCAACTATAACTGAAGTGCAATCACTAAATGGGAGGGACATATCCAGACTCCATGTGTTAGTAAGAACCAGGAGAGTTGTCCACAGCCCAGACAGGTATAATAGTTTGGGTCCAAAGCCACCTTCCACAAGCATCAGGAGAAATGAGCTCCCACAGTTTCTCCTGTCAAATGTTCCTTCCAGTGCTGATTCTAACTAATATATAGTAGTTGAGATGATGTGAATATATGTGTATATGATTTATTTATTTTCCCCGACTCAACTGAAATCAGTAGAAAAAGGAAGATTTGTGCCATGTTCAGAAGCTCGTGAGCATGCAGGCTCAACTCTCTTTAGAACGTCACTCAAATTTTCTCTCTCATGACTTGGTCTCTTGTCGATGGCATAAATCTGTCTCCAAGGAAGATAGGACCACTCTAATTATGATTTACTTCATATTCACGTGGTTTTCTCATTATAATGTTTTAGCATAATAAGATACTCCTGTTGCCAGGGCAACCTAAATGCACATTTGTTTCCTTAAAGCCTATACAACCTTGTCAAATTCCCTCTGTAATCTTGTCAGGTCTCACTTTTGTGTCATTAAGATGTAAGCATTCTGTAATTTCCCCTCTTCTTATTTTGCCATTTTTCACAAGGATCTGTTTGTCTATATACTCTTTTCCTTTGATTCACTGACATTTTATTTTTATTAACTAGTTCAAATGGATTTCACCACATTGAAAACAAGATTTATTTCCCATCCTTTTCATATGTTTCTCTCAAATTTTTCATCTCCATTAGAAAAAAATGAAGAGAAATCAACTTGTGCATTTAAAAAACCCTATATTTTGGAAACCTACATGAGTACTACAACCTCTTTTTAACATGTATTTTTAGTTTCATCATAGAATCATGTCTTCAAGATACTTAACATGTTCAAATTATCTGTAATCATTTTTTTCCTTTTTTATGTTAAAATTGATATAGTGGGCCCTGAAAGCCCTCTGACAAACTAGCTTTTCTTTTCTTTTTTTTAAGATTTATTTATTTATTCATGAGAGACACACACAGAGAGAAGCAGAGAGACACAGGCAGACACAGGCAGAGGGAGAAGCAGGCTGCTCGCTGGGAGCCCGATGTGGGACTCGATCCCGTATCACACCCTGAATGGAAGGCAGACTCCCAACCGCTGAGCCACCCAGGAGTCCCGCATACTAACTTCTTTAAAGTTTATTCTTATTTTCCTGATGTTAAGTGGATTCAGCTCTACTCCAAGGAGCCCTCGTTACTTTTAGGGGAGAAGAATATTAGAAGCTATATGTTGGTGTTAGATCATACATCAGATTATTCCATATGATTACAAGAGTCAGCAAGAGTGACAGAGAGGACCCAAGAAGTGCTTGCTTGCATTATTAACACACACTGAATATTGGAATAGAAAAGTATATTCACAGATAACATTCAGGCATGATACTGTAGCTTTTTCAGAATTATGGAAATTTAAAAGGGTAAGAATAGTTCATAAAAGTAAAATTTTATAATTTTTCTTAGCATAATGAAACAAGTCAAATGCAGCTACTAGAGTTTGCTGGAAAAGAATGGGCAATTAGTAACAACAGTGTTTGCCAATAAAGAATTCTGTTTTTTCCTCTTATATATTCAAAACTGAAGAATGCAACATGAGGAACTTTAACTGGAGTTAGTTCCTTTCTATGAATGATAGGACTTTCAAATAGATGATTTGGGAAAGAGGCCACAGGGCCTATACTTTCTTATATTAATCAGTTCATTACTTTAAAATGAAACAGAATTAAGAAATGAAAGAACTAAAATCTCAGATGACAATCTAAAGTTTTGTGGCTGTAATTCATACCTCACAAGAAGGATATATAAGTCCTGTGTTTTTACCACCTCCTAATGGTTAAAATCTAGACTTCCATCACATCAATTATCTGGCCAAAATATCCAGTGGAAATGAGAAAACTTGAAGTAACTTGAAATGATTTTCATGTATGTTTGAATTTGAATAATATACAAAGTAACAGATATTTCAAAATGAAATTCTAGAAATGCATCCTGAAGATATATTCCACAAAATAAAACTTTTAAAAATTATTTCTCTTTTTTTAGGGTGTGGCTTTGTGGATTTATGAAAAGTGTTGCCCTTTGTTTTAACATTATATGGAAACTTTAGGGATAGACTAATTATTGCCAAATTTCCTGCAGCTGGCAGCCACTCAGTATGATCCACATGTTTGTGATCAAATCTCCCCAAAGAGCTTAAGGTGTTTCATCTAAGAGTTGATTCATAAACTTTAGCTGTGTTTCCAAGAGCTGTTGTTTTTCTTTTAAAAGATTTATTTTTATTTTTTTAAGATTTTATTTATTTATTCATGAGACACACACATACACAGAGAGAGAGAGAGAGAGAGAGAGAGAGAGAGAGAGAGAGGCAGAGACACAAGCAAGCTCCATGCAGGGAGCCTGATGTGGGACTTGATCCCGGGTCTCCAGGATCAGCCCTGGGCCGAAGGCAGGTGCTCAACCACTGAGCCACCCAGGGATCCCTGTTGTTTTTCTTAATTATATCAACTACAAGTTTGCTAAATACATTCATAGATATATGCTGATCAAGTTCAATCTTAATTTATTATAACTACTCTTTGCTTATTGAGAAATTCATCAATGCATAAGATTAGTATACTTTTAAGGTAGGATTCTTTAAAAAAATTTTTTTGTTTTCTAAAAAAAATTTTGAAAGATGCTGGAGGTGGGACACCTGGGTGCTCAGCAGTTGAGTGTCCACCTTTGGCTCAGGGCGTGATCCCAAGATCTAGCATCAAGTTCCACATCAGGCTCCCTGCATGGAGCCTGCTTCTCCCTCTGCCTATGTCTCTGCTTCTCTCTCTGTCTCTCATGAATAAATAAATAATTTTTTTTAAAAAAAGAAAGATGCTGGAGGTGACAGGGATTTGAGTCATTCAACAATATGTCATTCTTGAAGGACAAAATCTGAAATTAACTGTTAGTATGAAATCAGTAAGAGTACATAAAGAAATAAACATTAAATAAAAACAAATCCTCCTAATATTTGGTCAACAGGTGAGAAGGCAAGGACTTGAACTGGATTTTTCAATAACTTATACTTTTGGCTGAATATACTGTGTGGCAAGAACTTGCTTTTTTCTTGTACTAATTTATAGAAGACTTATAGGCATAGTCACTCAAAAATTGTTATTATTTTACTAATCTGACCTCTGAGAAATGGAATAGAAGTGAGAATACAAAATGAATTTTCTTCCAAGTCCAATGCAGTATAGGACTCAGAAATAGTCTCAAAATTATGAAATTAAATTTATATAGGAAATTAGCACTCTAAGTTCTCAGGTTGAGTGGCTCTCTGCACTATTCATTCTGGACAATTAATGCAAACTGGAGTGCTTTCTTACCTTTATTTCATGTACTTTACCTGTTTATTTCTAATGCTATTTATAGTTTCATATTATCTCCAACAACCACGATTGTCTGTATTTTAAAACCTGATTGTCTTATTACAAACATTAGTTTTTCAATATATTGCAGGGAATTCAATGATCTTCAATGATGTTTGCATAACACTTATGCAGAGGACAACTTTTGTCTTCAATGATAAGTTATGTTATTACAGCATGATATTGTAGATTACCAGTGGAAAACTTTCTTACTGTCCCAGAATTAATGTCTAAGGGTCCATAGTCTGATACCAAGTAATGCATGTATATTTTCTTATTTTCCTAATATCAATGCCTAGAATCCACATTGTAATGTCAAGTAATGTCAAATTCTAAAATCAAAAACTACCACCTGTGGGGCTAACCACTTTGAAAAGAGGATTTCTGAAAGGCACCATTTCAGCACCGCTGGCATCATCCATTATACAACCCATCACTTCTCCACTTCCCCTGCACTATATACAAAGAAGGAAGGCTAGAAGTCATCTTTGATGGGAATGAGAATTTGTGGAGCAGCTTTCCATCCTTCTCCCATAGGGGAGGAAGCACATTCAAAATAGTCTTTCTGATCCCACGTGGTTGAAGATGTCAGAACCACTACCTCTTCCACTAAGTTGTGACTGCTGATCATCCTCATGTAAAATTTTCTAAGCTACAAAACCAGCTGGACACTTTCTGCCCTAAACTTAGAGCTACTGATGAGAAAAGGGAGGGGCAACAGAGATGAGGAGAGACAGCTACAAGGGGGTATTGCCTGTATCCCTACCATATGGTGTGGCAAGAATATGTTTCCCACAAGCACAATGGGTATAGGTTAGAAACTGAGTGATTTTGCTAGTACTCTCCAAGTGAGCTATCAACTAGAACAGGAATCCCCAACTGCAAGAGGCAATAAAGTGAAACCCCCATGGCAGAAATGGGGATAGTAAGTGGTTAAACCTCAGCTGATTCTTTCAAGCCATGGCATGGTAAATAGTAAGAACCCATTAGGGGCTCTTCGCAGAATCAGGGAACATCTGCCCATTAGAAAACAATCATTTGGATTCCTACCACAGAGAAGTAGCTGGAACTGACAGAAAGGGAGAACAAATTGCCATGGTGGATTTAAGGGACGGAAGAGCATTTCAACTAACAAAATAAACATCAGCCAATTATCCATAGGCAGTTGCATATGGCAACACATTTTGACAGTTCTCCCTCTCTATCTCAACACCAAAGGACTAAGAGCTTGAGAAAGGACAAGGTCATAAGAAAGTTTGCTCTACTTCCACTGTTAACCCAAGTCCTGAACCACTAGGCTGCACTTGGGGGACTAAGGGGGAACTTAAATTGATTACAAGACTTACATTCTAAAATAGACTATTAATAACCAGTAACTTGTATTATTTTTCTTATGTGAAATACCTGCATATATCCCATTTGTGAAAGTTCTGTTTAATCTGTAATTCTATGGTAACAGTTATTTTCTTTTAGTCCTTAGATTATGCCACTGCTTTCTGGCTTCAGTTTCTAATGTTGAGAAATCAAATTTTAATCTAATTGTTCTTCCTTTGTGATTAATATGATTTATTCCCTGATGCCTTGATGCTTTAAATAACTCCTCTTTTTTTCATTAATGTTTTACTTTCACTATGTCTAGGTGTGTATTTGTTTTAAACAATTTACCTCCTTAGGATCCATTGAATTTTCTCAATTTGATATTGGTATATTGGTGCTTTCATAACATCTGAAATGGCAATTATCTCTTCAAACATCCTTTTTCACCATCCTTTCTATTTTATATTATTCTGGAACTATCGTTAGGGGTATCTGAAACTCTTCCCTCTATCCTCTCATATTTTCGTGTCCTTCTCTCTCTTTGTTGATCCTGGATAATTGATTCTTTGCATCAATCTTCCATTGACTAATTCTTTCTTCAACTGTGTAATGTGTTATTTTATCCATCGATCGGGTTTAATATAATTTTATATTTTAATTTTTAGAACTTCTGTTTGGTTCTTTATCAATAGCAAATTGGCCTTTGTTTATATTTTTTATTCACTCTTAAAGATTTAAAAAATATTCACACATATTTTTCTGATTATTATATCTATAGGCTTTACAGGTAGGTTCATAATGTTTTGTGTTAATTTTGCTTATGGCTTATTTCTTCATGTTTTTAATGGCATTTTATTGAGAGATGATACTGATTGGAATTTGGAGAATTGTTTGAAATTTGTTTTTAAAGTTTTTTTCCCCATAGCATATCTATGTTTTCTTTGTCAGGCTCTTGGTATTACCAACAATACAGAATCATATTAGCTTAGTTTTAAAGTTACATAGTAGTGTGAATTCATGCCCCATATCCACGTATGTTAAAATATTCTGATTAGGGGCGACTGTGTGGTTCAGTTGGTTGTGTCCCACTCATGCTCTCAGCTCAGGTCTTGATCTCAGTGTTGTGAGTTCAAACCCCCCACTGGGGTCCATGCTGAGTGTGGAGCCTACTTAAAAATAAGAAAAATTCTGATTAGAAACTCTTAGAAGATTTTTGTTCTTTTTATATTTGCTTTTAATTTTATGTTCTATTCCACCCAAAGACAATGTGTTTTAATGTGTACTTGGGGTTTGTTTTAATCAATTATGGTAAAATGACAGACATGGAGGCAATTGCCTCAAAGAATGACTTTATTACTCACAATTTCCTAGAGAATGGGGCGCATACCATGCCATACAGAGCCATCTGTTGAATCACCAGGGTTAATAGAAGGCAGACGAGCAAGAGAAAAGCATGTGCAGAGGCTTTATCACAATTTTTGCAAGAAGGAAGGGGTAGGGGCACCTGGGTGGCTCAATGGTTGAGCGTCTGCCTTTGACTCAGGTCATGATCCCAGGGCCCTGGGATGGAGTCCTGCATCAGGCTCCCCACAGGGTGCCTGTTTCTCCCTCTGCTTATGTCTCTGCCTGTCTCTTTCTGTGTCTCTCGCAAATAAATAAATAAAATATTTTTAAAAAAAGAAGAAGAAGAAGGAAGGGGTAAGACTGGGTAGGCAAGCTGAGCAAGCTTAGTATTGCATAGTTTGAATAATTTTTGAGGGCTCTGGACTATAAGGGTGGCCCCTAATTATTGGGTACCTGGTCTTGGGGTGATTTAAGGCAAGGGGAATCTTGGCTTGGTGTGTGAGTTACATAAAAGAGGTGGTTGAGGTTAAGGACTCAGGATTATTTGGTTTGTATATGAAAGGCATGCTCAAAGGAAAGACCTTAACTAGCTGTAGGAGTTAGGTAGCCCTGGGAGAGGCAATCTTTGCAAGATTAGCAAGGGCCCAAGATGACAAAGTATTAAAAAATCTTAAAACAAACAAATAAATATAGTACCCAAGGTGAGATGGGCCAAGCATTCTCTTCCTGTGTGGGTATACGGGCCTTAAGAATCCAAGCTCAAGGTTACTAACAATTAGCAGGTGCTCTCCAGGCAAAAGGCAAACACTGCCTCAAGTGCTCACTTACTGTTCTGAATATGTGGGGGGGTTTTGCTGTTAATTCTGACTTCTGATGTTTTTTCTTAATTTACTACCACATCAGCAACGATTTTTAAAACATTTTCACATTTAATTTGTTATTTCACACATACTCTGCTCCACTAGTCAAGCATTTTGCTAAAATTAAAGTCTTTGAGGAGCTTGGGTGGCTTGGTTGAGCAACCAACTCTTGGTTCTGGCTCAGATCATGATCTCTGATCTCACCTTTGGGCTCTGAAGGTGGAGGCTGCTTCAGATTCTCTCTCCGTCCCCCAATACCCCTCCTCCCCACTCACTCTTGCACATGTGCTTTCTCTCCAAAATAGATAAATAAAATCTTAAAAAAATAAAAATCTTTGATTTATCCTTTAATGTCTCTTTGCTTATTAAAGGTTATTCTTAAACTCTACTAAAAGCAAGAAAAAAAAATCCTAAAATAGTATATAATGAAATTTCAATACGATTTTTTTAGGCTTTCAAATAGTTTTGTACATTTTGAGCAACAGCCATCAAATGAAGCTACTTGACTTTTCTGACTAAATGTTTTGTAATTTTTATTTTCTCTAAGAAATTGAAAATCTTCCCTGTGATTTCATGTTGCAATCTGAAATTTAATTTTAAAATGTGAGAACATCTGTCTTCCTTTTTCAATATTGAAATTATTTTTGTAAAAGATGTCAATATTTCTTAACATAGAGATCAGATTCTGCAGTTTGCTCGCCTCAGAACATAGAAGCCATTCAACCTATCATTGAACCTACCTATTCAATATCCTCTAAATGGGCAATAAGAAAACATTTCAAAAGCCAACCAAAGAAGACTCTGTACACATTATATAATAATATAGATGTGTAGTCCGTAAACTGTAATTAGAAAACAATTTGAATTACATAAGATATTACCTGCGATTTCAATATCATATTAATTTTAGGTCACTTTGCTTTAATTTCAAGTTCTGATAATACTAAGAAATACAAAAGGTCAATACAATGACTCTATTATCACAAGATAACTGTGCTTGATTGTTTAGCAGAACAGTTTTAGTCTATTGTTTCATTTTTTTATTTTAATTAAGCTAACTGAAAGTTCCTAAGAGTCATTTCAGCATTTTTATATTACCAAATAATGTGGGAATTCAGGCAACTATTGTCATTAATTAATCATCATTTCCATTTTCTTAGGAGCCAAACCAGATCTGAGAGCTAACTAGTAAGCAGGAAGCTTGGGAAAGGCTGGTTTAACAAAAGGGACATGAACAAACATGTTTTGTATTTCATGTCTATTCCGGAAGTCATTTGCCAATTAAGTTATCTGCTTTGTGAGAATTAAAGTATTCTAGTCTATTTACATCAGGATTAGTAGACAGAGGAAAGAGGAAGAGGAGAGTACTGAATAAACTTCCATAAGAATCTGGGTCATCACAATAACAATTAAAGATGCACAATTTAAGAAAAAATATTTTTTGCTTCTCAGATAGCAAAGAAAATAGTGTGATAATAGCAGGGTGAGAGAAACTGGAAGTTAAAAGATGTTTTTTAAACTGTTTAATTACAAATTGCTACCAGCCACAGGATAAATTGACATCATATATCATTAAAACCTTTTAAAATATGTATATTCTTTAGTCAACTAAACTTTCAGAACTTTTTCCCAAACAAAACAAAACAGAGGTGTAAAGATGGAGATACACAAATGTTCATAATTGTGAAAGTTTCCAACAGAAGTGAAGTCTTTTACTAAAAACAGGCAAAGGAATTTGTATAGCTCTGCTCTTTGAGGAAAGCTATGTCTACCATGAGTTGATTCTTTAGCCATCTGCAATGAAAACCTTTCTTTATCAGGGACTACCAGCCTACCTTTTGCATTGTTTTCTGCCTTTACCAAAAATTTATGCAGTTCATCGCTTCAACATTGACCTAAAATTTATTAATAATTTATATGTTGTATACTCCCATTTTTATTCTATTTTTTATATTTTAGATTTGCTAAATTTTATTTTTTATTTTCTTGTAACTTAAACATTTATTTGTTTTTAATACAAAAACTTTATTTTACGGATCCCTGGGTGGCGCAGCGGTTTAGCGCCTGCCTTTGGCCCAGGGCGCGATCCTGGAGACCCGGGATCGAATCCCATGTCGGGCTCCCGGTGCATGGAGCCTGCTTCTCCCTTTGCCTGTTTCTCTGCCTCTCTCTCTCTCACTGTGTGCCTATCATAAATAAAAATTAAAAAAAAAACTTTATTTTACATTCTTAAAAACTACTTTTAGTCTTAATAACCTCTCTTAACTGTTTACTTTTTAGACCTAGCTTATCTTGAATCTATTTATTTTCAAGTCTATTTTTTTTAACTTAATTGCTTTTTCTATATTTTAAAAACAATATTTTTTCCTTGGGATAAATTCTCTTACCTTAAAATTATACTCTATTTCTGCTTCTTTTGTTTCTAGACTTCATCCATTTTAATTTTCTGTTTTTCCATTTATTAATTTTAATTTAATTTTTTTTTCTGTTTTGTTGAATCCCCTCACTTCATGGCTCATATTCAAGAGGAGAATCCTGGCCCTGCCCACCCCTCAGCCCATTTGTATGAAGAAGTTGGGTGACTCTTGTTCTGGCACTGTACTTATTCAGCTCTGCTTTCACAAGAGAATGTCTTTCTGCTTGCCAGCTCCATTGAAACTTAACTGGCAATTAACTTGAAATGTAACTGGCAACATGTTGCAATTGCAATCCAGTTCTTAACAAAAGCTTATTTGAAAGAAACATGACTAACTGAAGACTGTGAAAAAGTTGTGCAATCCTTCCATGTCTTATGTGCTTCAGTGAATCCCTGGATGAAGCCAGATCATCCGAAAGCCTGAACCTGAATTTAGAGTCTTCTGGTACTACTAAGATTAATCATACTAAACTTGGTGTTCTCCGGTTGGTCTATTTTGAAGATTTTTATAAGAAATTGCCCTATGAAAGTGTTAATATATATATATCTAGGGTAGAGAAGTTCCCAGGAGCATAGTGTCCCTGGAGCAAACAACCACTTTGTTTTGGGTTTTGTATGGCTATTGATACGGTCAATTCTATCTTATTGACCCTCTGAATTGTGTAACCCCTTTATTTTCTTTTCCCTTTTGGTTGTCTACTAGAGAGCACAGAGTCAAAATCATGGCTTATGTCTAACAAGCACACAGGATCTCTTGGCAAATATTTTACTACTCACTTCTAGTTATATTTTTGTTTCTCTTATTTTAAGCATTCTGTCTGCAGTGATTTTTCTTAGTTACATATTTTTATTTTATCCGGATATATTATATGCATTGTTATACTTCACCTTAAAGAACTTTGAAATATGAAACACTCTGAAAGAGAGAGAAACAGAAAAAATCAGCATTATAACCCCATTTTACACATTAAAAAACCAGGACAATGTGATAATAATAGGAAGCCAGTCAGTAGCAGAATTGAAATTAGAACATCCACCTTCAAGTTATGAAATGACTTAAAATTGAAGAATCCAAAGCCATCAGACTCTCTTGTTATAGTTGCCAGATTTCCATCAACACTGGGGATCAACTACCAGTCAGAAATAATCAAATTCTTTGTGCTGTTTTCTCTACTTTATTTTGAGTAATATTAAAGTTCCAGAAATATCAGCCCAGGCAAATCCAGTGAGTATAAGTAACTAAAAGTGTTAGCTCCCACCTCTTTGCCATATGTTTAGAAAAATATCAGACAAGTTCAACCTGATGTTTTGTGAACCACCCATCTAGAAACATTGCAAGCTTTACTGGGTGGGGTTTTGTGGCAACTTTAAAATACATAAGTTTAGTCAAGAATATGCAGAGGAACATAACAGCAAAATCCATTTTGCCATAAATATTCACTTTGCCACTTAATATTAAACAAAATATTTAAATAATACTTACAAATATTTCAGGTGGATGAAATGGTTCTAGCAGACCTGATTTTAAGCCACAAAACTTGGATTCTGAACCTTTGCTTTATAGAACTTTGTATTTGTTTTGGAGCTTCATACTGTAGAAATACCATCCAAAGATTTTTCTACAAGACTCCTTCTGCTTTGTTTTGTTCTCTGATTATAAAAGTAACTGTTCTTATTGTAGAAAATTAGAGAAGCAAAAAGTATAGAAATAAAAATGAAAACTTAGGGAATCCCTGCTCAGTGGTTTAGCGCCTGCCTTCGGCTCACGGCGAGATCCTGGAGTGCCGGGATCGGGTCCCACATCCGGCTCCTTGCATGGAGCCTGCTTCTCCCTCTGCCTGTGTCTCTGCCTCTCTCTCTCTCCCTGTATCTTTCATGAATAAATAATTAGAATCTTTTTTAAAAAATGAAAACTTAAAAGAAATCATTCTAGCTAACATTTTTTTCAGCATTAATTTAGTATGAGCATAGATCTAAGCATCTTACACACATTTTCTCTACCTCCCAACAATGCTGCAAAATACACTGCTTCCCTCTGTTTTATGGCTGGAGAAAACAACACTCAATGAGTTGTATTAAGTGACTAAGTGAATGAATCACTAATTATAAAAGTTGTAAGTGGTGTTTGATGTTTTGCATTCCAATTTTTATTCATTTGTGATAAATAATGGATGGATAGATACAGACAAAGATAGAAACGGATAGGTAGGTGGATAAGTGGATGATAGATGGATAGGCAGATACAGATACTCTTCTTATTATTAGGACAATCATGTTTGAAACCTAATTCTGTCACATATAATTATATCATAAGCAGTTTTTTATGTGTGTCTTGAAATTTTACCAAAAATATAAAAGCCTGCTGAGTCAGTTTAAATTACATTCAGCTGGAAGGGACAGCAAACCTAACAGATAAGCTTGAAACAGGTAAGTGCTTATCTACCTACAAGAATTCTGAGTTCAAAAATACCATCAGCAATCTAGACCTTTCCATCTTTCCCTGCGCTGTCTTAGTACACAGACGTTCATCCTCTTACTGGCACCTCATTGTCATATGGTGGGTGACTGCCACATCTGTAGCTGCTGTGTTTCAGATAAGAGAAAAAGGGGAAAAGAAAGAGGGACATGCCCCCAGGTGTTGTGCCTCAAAAGCCCCTTTCACCATTAGCCATATCTGGTTCATACACTATTTCAGCTTACTACTGCATAACAAATGATCCCAATACATAAAGGCTGAAACATCAAGAAAATGGCAGACAACTGCCAAGTGGACTAGGGAGAGCTAGTCCTTGCTTTGAGTGATAGTAGCTTGGAGGATCCAAGACGGCTCCACCCAGAAATTTGGCAGTCAGTTGGGCTGGCTAGAATGACTGGGGATTCACTGGGCCTCTCTTCTCCTTATAATTCCTCCAGGATTTTTCTCTTTCCACCAGTAAACTTTTTCTAGTTAGACCTTGGAATTCTTTACATGATGGCTGGCTTCCAAGAGAATGAAAGAACAGAAGCTGCAAAGTTTATTGAGACCTAACCCCAGGAGTCAACCAACATCACTTTCACGCTGTCTACTGGCCAAAATAAATCATAGGACTAGTCTGGATTCAAGGGTAGAAGACTCATCTCTTGATGGAAGGAGGGGGATATATATGAAAGGATGGAAGGAATTGGTGACCATCTTTGCAAATAATCCACCAGATGTAGATACTCCTATTCCAGTTACTGTTTTAAAAAAAAACTGTAGTTAAGAGTGCCAGACTGGCTTAGTTGGAAGAGCACATGACTCCTGATCTCAGGGTTTCAGGTTGTGAATTCAAGCCCCACATTGAGTGTAGAGATTACTTAAATAAAATAAACTTAAGAAAGAAAAAAAAAAGCTATAGGAGCTCAAAGGACGTTCAATTAATATACCTTAATTAATTTTTTTTCTGCAAGGAATTCTATTCTATCTCTTCCACCACACCTCCCCTTTTAGGTTTCTCATTCTCTCTAGCTCTCACTCTTGCTTCCTCTGCAACATTCACATACACACATAATCACCCAGAATAAAATAATTTTAAAAAAAAAGACTCATTAAAAATTAAATATACAGCCCCTCTAAACGTCTCTCTCTCTCTCTCTCTCTCTCTCTCTCTCTAACAAAAAGGGACAGCTGGGTGCCTCAGTAGATTAATAATTCAACACTTGGTTTCAACTCAGGTCATGATCTCAGAGTCTTGAGATCAAGTCCCACTTTAGGCTCTGAGCTGGGTGTGGAGCCTACTTAAGATTCTTTCTCCCTTTCCTCCTACCCCTCCCCACCTGAAAAATTAAATATACAGTTATATGCAGTTTAATCTTAACTAAAGATAGAAAAAAATCACACACAAAGTTTTGGGTGTAGTTGGGCTACCGGTACACCTTTTTGTTTGTTTATTTTTTCAGTATTTTCTGATTCTCCATAATAATATTGTTACTTCTATATCAGAAAATAATAATAAATGCTCTTTTCTAAAAGCTGTTTTTTTTTACCAATGGTATAATATTCTATTACATAGATGCAAAAAAGATGATATACACATTCCCTTAAAATTGGATATTTAGGCTATTTATTTTTTTTCCCATTAAATCATGCAAATATAAGTGTATTTGAATAAATATAAATGTCTTTTCCTAGAAACTATTTTCCAAGAAATGTTACTTTCATTTAGACTTTGACAAGCAGGGTATAAAATAGTCTAAGCATATCTTCAGCACCATTGGGTATTTCAGCATTTTAAAAACTTATGGCACCTTATTTTTACTTGCCTTTTTTATTATTAGTGAGTTTGAAATTTTATAAGGTATATTTTTGGCCATTTGTATATTTTCAGGTCCAAATTGTCTGCATCCTTCCCAGATTTTCTGTTGGAACTAAAATGTTTTTTCATTTTTGTTAAGTCTTCATACAAGGAAGCATATTAACTTCTTGATATAACTTATTATATTTTCTGAGTTTCTCACTTACCTTTTTGATGTTTTTCTCATACAATAACATTACAACTTTTTACTCTTGAAATCTATCAATTATTTTATTGTATTTTCTCTTGCATATATCCTTAGATATTCCTCCCCCCCCCCATCCTGGGTTAAATATTCCGTTAAATTTTCTTCCTGTATAATTTAGAACTTTTTATGCTTAACTATTAGATTCACTTGGGTTTTATTTTGGTACATAATGCAATGAGAAAATTTAAATTAGGGAACCCTGGGTGGCGCAGGGGTTTAGTGCCTGCCTTTGGCCCAGGGCGCGATCCTGGAGACCCGGGATCGAATCCCACGTCGGGCTCTCGGTGCATGGAGCTTGCTTCTCCCTCTGCCTATGTCTCTGCCTCTCTCTCTCTCTCATTGTGTGACTATCATAAATAAATAAAAAAAAATTTAAAAAAAGAATTTAAAAAAAAAAAAAAGAATTTAAATTAATACATCCCCCAAATAAAGGCCATCTCTCAATACCATTTACTGAAGAATTTATCCATTCATAACCATATGTTTATATAAATTCTAAAATATATTATTGTGTGTACAGATACACACACCATCTATCAATTCTTACAGAAATTATTGACATTCCTTCTAGTTTTAAAATGTATTTTAAAAACCTATTAATAATTAGACAAATCCCAGTCCAATTTTTCCTCTCAGTTTTTTTTATCATTCCAAGTA
The DNA here is from genome assembly GCF_905146905.1 of Nyctereutes procyonoides. Lineage (NCBI taxonomy): Eukaryota > Metazoa > Chordata > Mammalia > Carnivora > Canidae > Nyctereutes > Nyctereutes procyonoides. The sequence goes on from NW_026575130.1 coordinate 4,865,570, forward strand.
AATATTTAAATCTTTATTTCAAGGTCTAAAATGATCCTAGTGTTATTTTCACTTAGAGCAGAAGTGTATAAATTAATTTGGGAAGGGCAGCCTGGGTGGCTCAGCAGTTTAGTGCCTGCTTTCAGCCCAGGGCCTGATCCTGGAGACCCCGGATCAAGTCCCACGTCGGGCTCCTTGCATGGAGCCTGCTTCGCTCTCTGCCTGTGCCTCTGCTTCTCTCTCTCTGTCCCTCATGAGTAAATAAATAAAAAATCTTAAAGAAATTAATTTGGGAAGAACTATCATCTTTAAAATATTCTTAAAAGGAAAATGTTATGTCTGTACATATCAGAACTTATTTCCAAATATGTTTTTATAATTATTTAATGTGAATTATGATTTTTTTTCTTAAGAAATGTCTCTTGATAGAATTTCGTTACTATTTGTAATGAAATATTTTTCTTTCATATCTTCTAAGTGATCATTATTAAACTGGAAAGCTATGAATTTTCATATCGTTCACGTTTTCTTTTTTTTTTAAGATTTTATTTATTCATGAGAGTCACACACAGAGAGAGAGAAGCAGAGACGTAGGCAGAGATGTAGGTAGAGATGTAGGCAGAGGGAGAAGCAGGCTCCATGCAGGGAGCCCAATGTAGAACTCATTCCCGGGACTCCAGGATCAAGCCCTGGGCCAGAGGCAGATGCTAAACCGCTGAGCCACCCAGGGATCCCCTCTTTCACATTTTCTTAAAGAGTTATTTTGTGTATACCAAGGGTTTTCAAATTATTTTCTTGAGTATGTTTGGTTAATACTATGTTGCCAGCAAATAAACATTATTGTCTCAGTCACTGCAAAGTAAAAACCTTATTTTTTTCTACTTTAGTGTCTCATATATTGGTTAGAATTCCAGAACAATAGCATGATATATTTATTCATTCAACTAATATTTAATGAGTGGCCCTTTTCTGGCTGCTAACATGTGCTGCAATTAGGTCATTGTTCAACCTCAGAATTCCATGTTTGATTGAAGTTCTAATTGCATTTTTGCATTTTTGTAATTATGCCTCCCCCACCACTATTCAGAATTTTCACAAGGAAGATCTTCCCATTCACCTCCTTTTTTTTTTTTTTTTTTTTGTTTAGTCTTTGTAATCTCAGCAGAGAGCAGAGTCACAAAGATTAGGTAATTATTAGATGTTCAATGAATGGAGGAATGAACCACACAATGTGTAGTCAGAGACATGCCTATGGAGAATGAGCTAAGAACACATTCATTTATTCATTTCCATCCACTGAACTTGAGCAACCTCCAACCAAAGTACTGTGATTTTGTACAAAAACATAAGCAATATAGCTGAATCAAAAGGACTCTTATTCTAGGGAATGACTGGGCAGTGAAAAAGCAGCAGGAAGCATGGAGGCTTTATCAAGAACTCTTATTTTTAAAAAATATTTTATTTATTTATTCCTGAGAAACACAGAGAGAGACTCAGAGACATAGGAAGAAGGAGAAGTAGGCTCCCCAAGGGAACCTGATGCAGAACTGGATCCCAGGAACTCAGGATTAAGACCTGAGCCAAAGGCAGATGCTTAACCATTGAGCCACCAGGTGCCCCAAGAACTCTTATTTTTATACTGCTTATATGCGGGATGATCATACCTCTCTTATCACTGAGGAATTTCTTTTTTATTAAATTCATTTATTTGACAGAAAGAGAGAGTGCACACAAGCAGGGGAAGTGGCAGGCAGAGGGAGAGGGAGACTCTCCTTGGAGCTCAATCCCAGGACCCTGGGATCATGACCTGAGCAGAAGGCAGATGCTTAGCTGACTGTGCCACCCAGGCGCCCCCACTGAGGAGATTCTTAAAAACAAATTCAGAACAACCTCTCTTTGTTATGTTCAATAATGGGTTAATTGTGGGAATGGAAAACCAAACAGCTAAATAAATGAAACTAAGGCAAAGTTCAAGTTGATCAATGTTAGGGTTAATCAATACAGAGAATAACAGGCAGAAACTTTCATTTATTTTGCCCTAGTCATCAAATAACATCTAGGGTTGTATAGGTGCACTCATCATTTAAAATCTTAATTTCAAAATGTAGTTTAGATATTGAAGAATATGGACAGCAATTTACAGTTTTTTATATGTGTAGTTTTCTTTCTTTTTATTTTTAAGATTTTATGTATTTATTTGAGGGAGAGAGAGAGAGAGAGAACAGGAGCAGGGGGAGGGGCAGAGAGAGAGGGAGAAGCAGGCTCCCCACTGAGCAGGGAGCCCGCCCAATGCAAGGCTCCACTCCAGGATCCCTGGATCAGGATCTAAGCTGAAGGCAGATGCTTAACTACCTGAGCCACCCAGGTGGTCCACATGTGTTGTTTTCAATATGCACAAAATATGTATGATAGCTCTAGGTATCAATTTATATATAAAGTAATCTGGGGAAAGAAAAAAATGGATTCTCTAGTCTATACCACTGGTTTTCAAATCAGTTGTGTGTGTGCTCGGGTCAGGAAGACAGGGCTTAAATGAACCAGGCTTTGAAAATCCCATGAAAATTACTGCTGTAGATTAATTTTCTAACAAAGAAATTTTAGTCTATGAATAATTCTTAGACTTGTGCTTGTTATCATTGCTCATTATATTCAAGCTGAAAGCAATATTACATAGGAGGTCTCTTTTTAATGAATCTTTTGCAAGGTTGTTAAAGGGGAGCCAGGAATAAAACATTGTTTTCTAAAAATAGTGACATTTACTTATGAAATTGTGGAATTCTGAGCAAGTACACTCTGGGTAACTTAAGGGCTCAAATACAATAGTTTGGTTTTTTAAAAATCTGCTTTATTTAACATTAAAAAGTGTGTTAAACAGAAAAGTCAGGTTATTCCTTCTTAGCAAAAATAAGGAGATGATACAATTAAATTAATTGTATTATTTTATTCCTTACAATGGGAAAAAATATACCCTATGTATTCATAAAGAAAGATTCTGACATGCCCATGACTTGAGCATAAAATTGCCTCATGAGCATAAAAAACTTTTTGTTATTGCCATTAATATGGGCAATTAACACATAGTTAATTATGTTATGTGTTTAGCCTTCAAAAATTACAATGGGGATATTCTATATTGGAACAATACATGGAACATGATAGAATGTATCACTCAGGTGCAGAATTTTAGATTAGTGGTGTACAGTATTACCGTATTGGGTATTCAGGGCCTAGAAGAGAATAAAAGGAAAATAAATGGAAAATTTTCTTATGTAATATTATCCACCAGAGGGAGCATAGACAGTCAAAAAGAATATAAATCATAACTAAGGTCGACCGTTAAGCTAAATAGATTTTCCCCTAGGCTTCAGTATTAAAAAAAAAAAAAAGAAAGAAAGAAAAAAGAAAAAGAAGATTTCTTAAATGACACCAGCCCTCTTTTAAGGAATCAAAATGTCATAAAAAATCAGATATCATTTTTGATTTTTGAACAGTGGTTATATTTGTATTTTGAATCAGGCCTTTCATCACAACAAATAATATATAAAATATGAAACCTTTGCTTCACACATTAATAGCCAAATGCATATATAATGCATGCTTAAATTATTTTTCACTTTACACAGTGAATCCAAACCAGACAAGAAGAAAGGACCTATTTTTAAAGTCTATAGCCTCATTTAATCTAGGCAAATGTGAATAGGAGAGAAGTAGTTGCTAAAAGATGGCAAAGTTCACTGAAACCAATGAAATTTTAAAACATCTCAAAGTGAACAAAGCCAAAGACTCCATCAGCTGATGCTGCCTTCTGAGCTTACCTGCGTAGGAAGTCATCCCAATGGCTATAGAACTGCCTTTCAGAATTGCTTCTGTTCTGAAAAGAAATGTAAACCCTATTGTGGTTTTACAAGGTCAATATTGAAAGTATTTCTGAGCACATTTCAGTTTTATCTTTTTCTTATGCATTATCTCAAAATTTCTGGTTTTCATCTTTTTCTATTACTCAGTAAAGGTTGATATTGTCTTCAACAGTGGCCATTATAACTAAACTAAACTAAAATCACTAAAAGGCATTATCAAACATAATTACTACATTATTATGACAGTTGCTGACCCCCTTTCTATATGTTTATGGAGCTGCCCATGGTTATGCAGATGATAGAATTTAAGCCTGTGTTTGCATTCTGTAGGGTAACTGGACCTGACTAATAATACATGAGATTATCCTAAGCAATTCTCCATCTTGGCTTTTCAACAATTAAGATCTGAGTCTCTCTGCAACCAGTAACTGTTTTCCCTTTGTACTTCACAGGGACCAAGAGCTCACATTCTTCACTTTTTAGATAGTTGTGAAGGAATATATTTTGCTAAAGAAATTTGCTTGAATTTGCAAACATTCTGAAGGAAATTCTTGCAATACAGAAAGGGCTAACCAAAAATAAAATAAAATAAATAAATAAATAAACAAATAAAATTTAAAAAACAAACAAACAAAAACAGAAAGTGCTAACTTATCTAGGACTACTTAGTCTACAATATAGGTATATAATATTATGAATATATGTATCTACAGTCTCCATCTGATACTAATACTCGTAGCTATTAGTAGAGTTTTATACTGATAATCAGTGTAAGACTGGTTGTGTACTTTTGTAAATAACCAAGAGATATTTAATTAATTTTTGACAGGTGAGGGAATTAATACATGATATTGAAGTTTTGGCCTTGAAACTATATTGATTATGAGATGACTTATTACTGGGTTAATAACTAATGAATTGTCTAACATAAAAGGTAGTTATCTTATTTTACCTTATTGGAGCACTACTAAAATATCTAAATTCTGACCAGTGGTATTAAACATTTCTCAGTTTATTTTATCAGCTCCAAAACACAGCTAAATGTACTAAAGGAAGTATTTCAAAACCACATTTAGGGATAACCAAAAAAGCTAAACCAAAAAGGGATTCATTACAACGAAAAAAGCAAGTAAAAAGTGTACTTAGCATATTAAATCTAATTATTCTTGTTTTTATCAGATTACTAACTAAAATATGTTAGCTTCAGGGCACTGAATTTTGAAAATGCTCTGAAACTTAGGGTATACACTAAAATCAGAAAGTAATTAGAAAATATGTAAAATAGTGATTTAATTTATAACAGGCATTTGAATGTGAAATTTTGTTCTTTTTTTTATGTGATATTATTTCTTCTCATTATTTTATACCCAACAGCCTGAGCTTCAATAAGTACCAGCTGACCCTCAGGCAAGAAAGACAGTACAGCACAGTAATTTGTAAAGTAAAGCTAATTTTTGGTGAATCATCCAAGGAATTCATTCATTCATTCAGATTAACCTTTTCATGTCACAAATTATTAGAAATAAATCCAATTAAATTACATAGCTTCTGTGAAATAATTTCCCCTCAAGATGCCATTTCCATCTCTCCAGGGAAAAGGACATTTTAAAAACCTAAAACTAAACCAGAGAAATTACTATTTTAAACTTTGTGTAATTCAAATATATGTGTTGCATTGAACACTATTGCTTTCTTATATGTCTATAATGCGTATAGCTCATCCAAGCAACAATTCCCAAGAACATGGCTTCCCAATGACCTGATTTCCTCCCAATGAAGAAGGCACCATAGCCACTGATGTAAGAAGCATCTATCTGAAGAAAGTTTACATCTTGCATCCTCTTAGGTTTTTTTTTTTTTTACATTAATTTACTCTTTCCTTTTGGAACTAAGACCAAAAGTAACCAAAGAAAGTGAGCAAAATAAGATGACAAATAAAAAGAAGGGAAAGTAGAAAAAAAAAAAACATGATAAGTGATAAGGATGCCTTTAGTACCATAAAAATCCCTTATTTATTAACTTGCTAAGGTCCTTAGTACAATATCAATCATATAGACAGTGCTTGACAAATATTGGATAAATGAATACATTAGTGAATAGTGCATAGCAATAAAAAACTACCTAACTTAAGAGAACAGTGTGAGGTGGAGCTAGAGTGGGTTTTCAGTCTCCATTTGCTGCTAATCTCTGGAGACTGTGTTCCCTAGTGGACACAGAGACCTGGTTTGGAGATGGGCTGTGCTCCCCGAGAGTAACAGGATAATTAGAACCAGCTAGTAACTAATAGGAAGACTTAGCTCTCTCATGTAGACCTATTTCAACACTGGTATTGTATTTCTGGGATTTTGTTCCATTCTGGTAGATCCAATAGAGAATAAAATGGAATGTCTTCCCTTCATATTCATTCATTCACATTCATCTACTGAATAAAATTTGAACTATTATCTACACTAGCTGTTAGTAAACCTTGACATTGAAGAAGTAGCCGATTCCATATTTTAGACAGTTTCCATTTAGTGTTATCAATTTAAATACTACAGCCATTAATGAACACATTAAATACTCTCATTGTCTTTTGTAAGTCTGCCTTTTTACCTCCCACCACATGATTCCTTTAGCAGAACAATTGCAGGCAAAACACATTTTTTTCAGCTATTGCTATTTGCCCCAATATCTTGATCAAATGTACACAGCCTTTGCTTATGAGCTATAAAACAGAATTAAGAGATATCCTCTGGCTATTTTTAATCTGAGACTTTAAACAATAGCACACCAACTGGAAAGGAATGTCAGTGAGAGATGAGCAAATGTTAATCAGTGTAGCTCAAATAAATATATACTGAAATTCCTAGTATGTGTCAAGCTCTATGCCAGGCATTCGGATAAAAATATTTATAATAAATGTTCTTTGTTTATGAAGAACTTATAGATTAATGTGTATTATTATTTAGTTAACTGTATATAAGATGGAAAGCAGTGAAAAGAACTGAATGAAACTCAATAAAACCCAGAAGCCAGATAACTCGAAGACCTAGAGTAAAAAAGGGAAGGATTCAACTCTATAGAGGATAGAAGTATGAGGGTAAGAAGAGCTTGTAGTGTCATCACATCTCTGGGACTCAGTTTCTTCGTTTATGAAAGTAAGGAAATGGTCCAGAAAGCTTTGATGATGCTATGATTTCAGTAGTTTTAAAATACATCCAGGGGTGTTGGTTAAGCATCTGCCTTTGTCTCAGGTCATGATTTTGGGGCTCTGGGATCGAGCCCCATGTCTGGCTTTCTGTTCAGTGGGGAGTCTGCTTCTCCCTCTCCCTCTACCTGCAGCTCCCCCTGCTTGTCTTGCTCTCTTTCCGTCAAATAAATAAATAAAATCTTTAAAAGTATATATGTATCCACAGATTCTTATATATTCTTCCATTCGAAAAGTGGAGCCTAATTCCCCTTCCTTTGAGCGTGGGCTGGTCTTAATGACTGACTAAAAACAGACGATGATGGAAGTGACTGGGAATAAGTCATAAAAGGCACGGCCTGCTTGCCCCTTGCTCTCTTTTTTAAAATTATTATTAATAGAATGTTTCTTTTATTTTATTTATAGAGGATAGAGTATTACTCTTCAGCTCTCGCTCTCTTTTGGGTTGCTAATTCTGGGAGTAGCTACATACCAGGTGAGCAACCCTCTAGAGAGGTCTACATGGCAAGGAACTGGGGGCTCCTGCCAAAAGTCATGTGACTGAGCCATCTTGGAAGTGGATCCTCTTGCCCAATCAAACCTTCAGATGGCCACAGCCCTGGCTCAGATTTTTACTGTAATCTTAAAGGAAACCCTGAGCCACAACCACCTAGCTAAGGCATTTCTGGTCACCAAACTTTCAGAAACTTTAGGAGATAAAAAACATATGTTGTTCTAAGCTGTTAGGGTTTGAGGGTAATTTGGTACAAAGCTGTACATAACTAATAATACGGCCCTGATGTATAAATTAATAATGTTACATAATTTTAAAAATACTATAAATAAATAATGAGTAATAATTTTATATTTTGACATAGAGAATTTGGGAAATTCATAGGACTTTTTGCTTACAAAACCATAGAAGACTAAAAGGAAAAAATACGGGATCCCTGGGTGGCGCAGCGGTTTGGCGCCTGCCTTTGGCCCAGGGCGCGATCCTGGAGACTCGGGATCGAATCCCACGTCGGGCTCCCGGTGCATGGAGCCTGCTTCTCCCTCTGCCTGTGTCTCTGCCTCTCTCTCTCTCCCTCACTGTGTGCCTATCATAAATAAATAAAAAAATTAAAAAAATAAATAAATAAAAGGAAAAAATACAATTCTGTTAGAATTAGACCATATAAGTTGATCATAGTCTTGGCTTTGACACGGCACACTGCGCAGCCCACTGGGGTAGCTCATTATCATACAACTTTTTATGACCCTGACTGGTGTTCAGTAAACATTTGCTGAATGAGGGAACAATGGAAAATGACAAGGAAATGTGTAAGTCTGGGGATAGCACGAACACCAATGTTAGAGAATACCTAGTTTGTGCCAGACACCATGATAAAGAGCTCACATGAATAAACAAAGAAGTACTTATATTATTCAAGACCTTTAATATGCAAGTATTCACTGCCTAAAACTAATTTGGAAAGAGGAAGAAACGTAGAAAAGGAAAGTGTTGGAAATGAAATCCTCTCAGGCGGAGGAGAAATAGTGATTATATGAACCCAAGATAATCCTAGAAAGTGCCTTATCAGTGCCTCAAATAGAAGATTTTCCCTTAGGCTATGTGGTTTTCCACAAAGAAAAAAAATACTTAGTAAATGAGTTTAAAATCATGAAATGCAGTTTTAAGCAATGTTTATTTAAAACTACTTGATGCCCAAAACAATTACGTGAATAAGGCCTGCTTGCTTACCTTCATCTCTAATGTTGCCAATATAATCATAGATTATTTTTCAAAGATTTGGCCTTTATCTCAGCATATTGAGCTAAAGCCACAAATAAAGATACAGTTACAGTGATGATAAATTAAAATTTAAAAATGTTGTAATATTTATTGCTTATATACAAAAATGTTTTACTTAAACCATGCACTTTAAAAATTTATAAGTGTATACTCCATTAAATGTCACCTCGATTAGGGTCTAAATACATCATTAGAGTTTTGAAAGAAGAGACTTGGGCTTCAAAACAGACCCAATTATCTATTTCTCATGCCCTTTCTTTTTTACCCTTAATTGGAGTAGCGGGCATCATTCCAGCTTTTTATTAGGACTAAATGTACACACACCTCATGACTTGAGGTAGAAGAGAATTTTTTTTTTTTTTTGCAACTCAGATTCCTTCAAATACTAGGACCTATACAGACCTATCTAACTTGAATTATGCCTTTTTACCTAAACATAATAGGAATTAAAAACAAATTAATTGAGGGGCACCTGGGCAGCTTAGTAAGTAGAACCAGGGACTCTTGATCTCAGGGTTGTGAGTTCAAGCCCCACAGTGGGCATAGAGAGTACTCAGAAATAAAGTCTTAAAAACAAACAAATTGAACTATAATCTCTGTAAAAAATACTGAGCGCACATAACTGATATACCCTCTCAGCTCACTTACAGGCTGTATACATGCTCATGCTGCATTTACAGAATGACTCTCCAGACTGCCCCCTCGTACCTTGCTGTTTTTTTTTCTTGTTATTCTGTGCTGAGCCTTCACCAATTCCCTCGTACTTCTGTTCCACCTGATAGACTAATTGGCTGCTCTCCCACTTCTGGACTTTCAGCTTCGTTCCCTTCACTCCAAATCATGGTTGTTTTTCTGAACATCATCTCAAATTACACAATGATAAGGAGCTCTTTTTTGGAAAGGACTTCAGCCCTTCTACTAATACGACCCTCCTTACAGCTGATATTTGGCTGGGCCCGGCCCACAGAGTAGGCACGAGATCTTGCAGGTTTGGCATATATACATGAAGGATTATCTGCCCACAGTGTGCATGCTATCATCAGACCTTCCCAGTAAAACTGGGCCTTCTACTGTTGCCAGTCCTCCCTATGTATGTCTTTTTAAAGAGATCCTGTTGCTGAAAATGCTTTCTTCAATACCTGTCTCAAGTGCTAGATTTTTCCCTCAAGGTCAAATCCCCAGAGCTAGAGAATTAATGCAATTTTACATTCAAATAGACACATGCCTTATTCATGACAGGGAACTTCCACACCTCAAAAATAATTAAATCAAAACAGAAAAGCAGGGTCGCCTAGGTGGCTCAGTGGTTGAGCATCTGCTTTCCTGCTTCTCCCTCTGCCTATGTCTCTGCCTCTCTGTATCTCTCATGAATAAATAAATAAAATCTTTTTAAAAAGCAGAAATTGGAAACTTGGCATCCAGTATTAATAGTTTGCCCATCCCTGATATACACAAACACACAATCCAAAGTGCATTGACTCAAGCAATGATTGATAAGAGCTTGTAACAAAATCCTTGGGCCTTCTTCAATTTCAAAAACCTGACACAAACTACTTGGAAGGCAAAATGCAAAAAAAAAAAAAAAAAAAAAAACCTCTGAGATCAATATTTTCCATCTTGTGGAAGGAGCTTGTGAGAAACCGTAGAGGAGAAGAACAAAAACAATACCTTGCCCTTAGCCTGTGAGTATTTTGTCTTTACCAGGCCACATGCTGGGGTATTCCCAGGGCTTTGAAGGTCTGGGGAGCAATGGAGAACGAGTAGAACCTGGCAGTTACTGCAATTCAGTTTATTCATTCATTCAACAATATTTTGAGCCCCTGCTCTGTGTTGGGAACACCAATGCTCTGCCTTCACAGAACTTACTTTCTCATGGAACAGACAGAGAAAAACCAAATAAATAAAGAAGTTTAGAACACACAACAGGCAGTGCTAGTGCTGGAAAGAAAGAAAAAGAAAGGAAAGAAGAAAGAAAAAGAAAGAAAGAAAGAAAGAAAGAAAGAAAGAAAGAAAGAAAGAAAGAAAGAAAGAAAGAAAGAAAGAAAGAATAGGGCAGGTTAAGAAGAAGAAGTGTGGCAAGTCCTGCTAGGTGAAACATAGAGCCTGAGTAGGTTTTTCTTAGGAGGCCTTCAATAGAGGCCAGAATGAGACAAAGAGTGAACTGTGCAGAAGTATAGGGAGAACTTCAGGTGGCAAGAATAATGAATGGAAGAGTCCAGGGCCTAGAACATGCTTGGAGGGTCCAATGAATAGAAAAAGAACCAAAGCATCTGTAACAGAGAGAAAGGAGAAACGTAGAAAAATGTGTCCCAAGGAGCACCTGGGTGGCTCAGTGGTTGAGCATTTGCCTTTGGCTCAGGTCATGATCCCCAGGTCCTGGGATCGAGTCTCCCATCAGGATCTCTACAGGAAGCCTGCCTCTCCCTCTGCCTATCTCTGTCTCTGCCTCTCTCTCTTTCTCTGTGTGTGTATCTCTCATGAATAAATAAAAATCTTAAAAAAAAAGAAAAGAAAAATATTTCCTAAAAGTAGTCAGAGGCCAGATTGCATAGGCCCTTGTAAACTATGGTAAGGGCTGTCAAACTGTTCCTTCCCACCCTCCAGTGCCTTGGAAGCTATTTTGGAGAACTTTGATTATTGGTCCCCATTTTTTCACTTGCTTGTAATAGGATGATATACTTAGACACACCCTTAGCCATAGTCCTTTGCAGCCCCCTCCCACGTGTGTAACATGTATTTCCTTACACCATTGATGCATATGACTTGCTTTGGTCAATGGAATGTTAGCTAATGTGACACAAACAGAAGCCTTACATGTGTTCACATCGGTTGTCTTGGACTCTGGAGCTCCCCTGGTTCCCATTTGAAGAGTAGGCCCTCAGCCAGTGTCCCAGAATAAGATTCATGGAACACACTAGAACCCATCCTGAGCCCTGAGTCACAGCTGACCTGTGAGCAAGTAAAAAAGAATGCTTAATATCGTAAACTATTTAGAGTCAGAGTGGTTTGTTTAGCAGTCTTATTGAAGCAAGAGCTGACTAATACACCACTGGAGGGTTTAAATCAAAGGAAGCCAGTAATCTGACATATTTTAAAATCAGCGGTTTGGAGAATAGAAGGAAGAAAGATACAAGTGGAGACAGAGCAATTTGGAGGCCACAGCCAGCATCCAGGTGAGGCACCATGGTGGCTAGATCAGGGTGGGAGCCTTGGAGCGGACAGGATTTGGGGGTGATTAGGAGGTGAGGTGTGAGATAAAGAAAGGAGTGTGACAACACTGTCTTACAGCAATTTAATCATCCAGTTTGTTATTTTACCCAGCCCACCAGCCCAGCCCACGTTGCTAAGCTTAAAAATCAGCACATAAAGAGTGTTTCTGTCAATTGCCATACATTCAAGGACTACGGTTGCCATAGCAGCCAAGCAATTCTCCTTGGGTAGCCAGGTGGAAACCACATTGTCTCAAAGAATCCTAGAGCTGAATAGGGAGATTTTCTCTAATACCACATGACGAACTTAATCATTGCATTTTATTTTTTTAACGAGAGTATCTAAATCAGGATGCTATCCATGGCTTAGTACACAATCCTCTTTTTCTGAAAGCCATCTCTGTTCTTCCATTTTGCAGTTTGTAGTTTGTGCTGAGAATTTTATGGATGTTGCTGTTTCATGAGGTCATTCTGGTAAAAGCTAGGGCATCTCTCCCCTCGACTGAATGGGTACCTATCCTTGGGTTGCAGAAATAGCTCAGACCAGTGTACACTCCTCATTCATTGCAAGGGCTTTTGACTCAAATACGTGTCTTCTCTCCTACCTAGGAAACCAAGTCAGGACTGGAGCTGCAAGGACCACCTGGCTTCTTTCTTGTCACACTTCCTTCAAGCTTGGAGCCAAACTAAACCTGGAAGTCTGATCCTGCCTCTCTTCCCATCTGGCTTACCGTGGCATTCCTCTCATTGAAACCTAGATTTCCTACTTGCATAAAATACACCCAGCTCAGGAACTCTTGTACCCTGTTGGTGGGAATGTAAATTGGTACAGCCATTATGAAAACAGTATGGAGGTTCCTCAAAAAATTAAAAATAGAACTACCATATGATCCAGCAATCCCACTTCTGGGAATATAGCCAAAGGAAATAAAATCAGTATCTTGAAGAGATATTTGCACTCCTATGTTCATTGCAGCACTACTCATAATAGCCAAGATATAGAATCCAACCTGAGTCTCTGTGAATGAATGAATGAATGGATAAAGAAAATAGAGTGTGTGTGTGTGTGTGTGTGTGTGTGTACACACACACACACATATGTATAATTATACATATAAATAACAATTCTGTATTTTATACTTAAGATTTGCTAGGAGAGTAGATCTTAAATGTTCTTAGCACAAAAAAATGAGAACTATGTGAGGTGATGTTAGTTAATTTGATTATGGTAGTCATTTCACAATATATACATAAATCAAAACATCACAAGGTACACCATAAATATACACAATTTTTGTCTGTCAATTATACCTCAATAAAGCTGGGAGGAAGTGCACTCAACCTTCACCAGTAGTATGACAAAGGGAGAAAGACATCCTCCAGGACTCCCACATGTATGATCCTTTCACTTCTCTCAAAAAAGGTTTAGTCTCCAACTTCCATGATCTGAGTGACACAATATCTTATAGTGCACCTAACCCACCATCTGCATTTATATATAACTGTCTTTGATTCTACTTTGTCTATTTTGTCCACAATGGTCCTTGATGGGCATTTTTGCTCCTTTTCCCTGAACGATCAGAATGAGAGGGGACAAGCAGGTGCCAGTACTTTGATGAACTTATTTCTATTTTTGGATATCTAACATACAGCATAGTACATTAAGTACTTCTTATTGTTATACCATATGATATTCAGAATCAAACAATTTAAAAATGCCTAATGTCCACCTGCCAGCCAAGGAGGGAGGGTCTGGTAGACTGTAATAGGGAACTAGCCTCTAAAGCTTGTGGCTATTCATAATAGACAGCACTGATGTAAAAATGACAGCCAAACATTTATTAAACTCATTAAAGTCCTAAGAAACTCAAGAGTACTCAAAATAAATTGCATTTTGGCACAAAGAGTTTAAGGAGAAATCTCATAGGAAAGAGTTTAGAATTGCTTGCAATCTGTAGGAGGGCTACATTTCCTGCATTTTAAAAAGAAATCTCATAGATGTTCAAGAGAGATTTATTGTCTGTGGTTTCTATGCAGCCAGCAAGCACTAGGTAAATAAGATGCCTTACTGGTGAGAAAGCTATTACTTGTTCTTATATCCTTGGTGAGTATGAACATGCTACTGCAGTACAATTAAATCCATATTTAGAGACATTAACCAGGCACAAAACCTGCACGGTGTAATCACACTGCTCAGGGAAATGGTTGCTTCATGCAGTATCCCTCATGGATTCTCTTTCCCTTCCTGTTCAGGGACACATATGCCACTTAGCCTCTTCCATCACATTAGAGGTCACAGAGGATAGGTGGCCTTAAATGTCTTCTCTAGAATCGCAAGAATACAGATGAACTAAAGGACTAATGTGACAGGTTTTCAAGAGCATAATACTCTGTGGAAACAATATTATTAAGACAGTCCTTCAGGAGATAATGGAGTCTCTTCCTTGGGATTTTTAATAAAAGGTCTTTCATATCCTAAAGTGTGATGGGGAAAACATCCATTGAAATGCTTCTTGGAGCTATAGTTCACAATATTTGGAGTTAGTATCTCCCTATTTCCCAAAATTATGTTTCATTAATGTGATTTTCCATGTTTTGCTTTTGGGTGTGTATGTTATAGCCTCAACAAAATACATTTAGTTGCTGTGCTACTTTTCCTGATGGATCTGGATAATGAACAAGGAAAAACAGAAGAAAGATAAAAATAGAACTCAATCATTATTTACAATCATATGCCATTTTCTAAGATGGCCTTGGAATTGTCTACAGCCTAGTTTTTGTGTGTGTGTGTTTGTTATAACCCTTTTTCTGCAGAGCTGGTTTACTTGACAGCTGGGATTTTAAAAATATTTCATTAAATATTTTGAATCTAAAAAAAAGGACAGCCTTTCAATGATCCATTATTGTTAGATCTGGGAGAGAAGAGATTCTTCAACATCTTTTGAAAAAGTCAAACTCAAAAAATACACATCTAATGCTCTCTTGAGATGAATGTTTATATGTGAGGAGTCAGAAACTGTAGTTAAGTTCTACCACTACTTCCCACAGGACTTTGAGCAAGTTCCCTTCTCGCCCTCTGTGTATGCATTGTTTCCATGGTAGGAAGTGATGTGTTGTGTTCCTCCTCATTGAGGAGGCGAGGATGAAGAAGAGGTGAGGAGGTCACTCCTCCTGGAGGAGTCCTTCTCCAACATCTGGTCAACTTAATTCTTCTATTCTTAATTCTCAGCATACAGCATACTAGGTATAGAATGAGATAAAGCCTTCAATTTTAGAAAATAAAAGGTAAGAAATGCTTTATAAATTTGCTTAAACATTTTTAAAATCAAGAAACATATTTGGAAGAATGTTTTAAAACATTACACACACATATATGTCTTTTATTATATATATATATAAAACCAAATATATATACTATATATATACATATATATATAACCAAAAGGTATATATATATATATATATATATATATATATATATATATATAAAACCTCTATATCTGATTGCCTATTAGACATTTCTACTGGTATGTCTCTGAGCACCTCCACCTGAACACATTCAAAACCAAACCTAGTATTCCCCTGCCCCCTCCACGAACAAAGTCTTCCTTCTAAGTTCCCTAACTCAACATTTATTCCATCTGGTCAGCCAAACCCCAAACCAAAGCATTGTCCTGTGCTCCTCTCTCTCCCATCTCCATTGTCCAATCACACAATAAGTCATAGAAATCCTGCCTGTCATAATTTCTAATTTATTCATTCTTTCTCATTTCCACAGCCACTCCTAGACCTTTATCATCTCTCATTTTATAATGAAACCTCCTATAGAGATTCTCTGCCACCTGTCTCTCATTTCCCTCCACCCCATCTAGCATGGCTGCCAGAATTATTTTGCTGAAATATTTATCTGATATTGTCTTTCATTGACTTAAAAATTGACTTCGGTGACCTCCTTGTTGCCTCTAAGATAAACTCAAAGTCATTTCAACAATGTTTTTTTTTTAAATATCTATTACTATAAGCCATAAAGTCGACTAAGTACAATGAATACAAAGATAAAAAGGCAGGGACTCCTAAGGATCCCATGTGTACTTCTAGGAGAATCAGATGTATTAACCGCTATTTACAAGACAATGCAATATATGCAACCTCAAGAGTGTGCACAAGTACAGAGCAGCATAGAATAGGGAGTAACCATTTATCTTAGGGGTTTCAGAATGGGGAGCTATCCAAGCTCGGGATGAGTATGCCAAGTAAAGGGAATGGCACGTGCAAAGTGCATAAGAATAAAATAGCACTCTGGAACCTATTTATTGCAACTGTTTTTATTGCTAAGAATGTTGAAATCAAGAACTGAGACTGGAAAAATTGGAATATGAATTGTTCTTGGTTATGGTGTTAGGGGTTGGTAGTGGTGGTAAGGTGGGTAAGCAGAGAGTGGTCAAGACACAGGAACAACAGGTGAGGGGGGTGCTATTTAAGTTGAAATATCCAAGTGCAGGTCAGAGATGGAAAGCTTGAGAGGAACTTGGCTCCTTATTGTTGGAGGGCAATCCATGGGAAGCATGAAAAAGAATGTAGGCATGTAAAGGAGCAAAAACTGGCCCTTGGATGATGGGCAGCAAAGACACAGACCTCAGCCCTATACTCGCAGTGAAGTGGATTCATCCAACAACTTGAATGAGCTTGGAAGCAAATTCTTCCCTGGTAAGGAATGCAGCCCAGGTGAAACCTTAATTTTAGCCTTCTGAAGCCTTAAGCAAAGAACCCAGCTGAGCTCACATGGGCTTAAGATCTACAGATACTGTGAGAAAATAAATTGTGTCACTGTTAAACTTGTGATAATTTGTTACAACAGCAAACTAACACTACCTGCCAATTCATGTTCAAATTAGTTGTGTTCATACACTAATTATACTCATTAGAAGTTCAGTTCATTGAACTTAGGAACCACCATTACTCCCTATGAGGCTTTTGTCTTAGAATTATGACTGGACCAGAGAAACAGTACAATCAAGATTCAACTGTAGTTACTGGAAGATCTTTAGGTTCCTCATCTCTACCTGATAAGGGAACTTCATATTATGACTTATTTGTTATTAGTTTCATCTGAACATAAACACTTCTTCCTTTGTGCTTAGAAGAGCATCTCCTTGGTACTGGGGTCACAAAATGATACTGAGTTTCCTTCAGGAATCTAGACATTTCACTTGAGAGTTACTTCAACAAATGGAGATATTTTGTTATCAAAGATTTCTGTAGTCTAGCCCTGATTACATGCC
The DNA here is from genome assembly GCF_905146905.1 of Nyctereutes procyonoides. Taxonomy (NCBI): domain Eukaryota; kingdom Metazoa; phylum Chordata; class Mammalia; order Carnivora; family Canidae; genus Nyctereutes; species Nyctereutes procyonoides. The sequence continues at coordinate 4,882,861 of NW_026575130.1, forward strand.
CTGTAACATGCCCATTCCTGTGCCTGCCTGATAGCTGGTTCCCTTGCTGTCTCTCATGCATAAGGTGGGTTCAAGAACACGTTTTCTCTTATTTTGGTCAAGAACCCGAGCTTCTCCTTTGCAAAAAGTTACAACTGAAGCAATCCACCTTGTAGCCCTCAACTAAGGGTCATTCCCCCCACCCCACCCCAGGAATGACCTTCCAGGTAACCTGCCAGTGTGAAAAAAAAAATCTACTACATCAGAACCTCGTCTTTCTGGGAGTGGCCTCTCCCCGTACCCCTTTCCTGGAGATATGATGCTCTAATGGCTACCAGGAAACAATCTGCAGCTTAAAGAACTAAAAACATGTTGATTTACTACTAAAATCTTTTCCTTTTTAGACTCAAGAAATTTTTGGAATCTAATCTTTCAGGATCCACTAGAAAATTCTAACTGCTACCATTTTCTAGACTTCTGTGTGCCCCTGATTTCTCATGTGAAAAATGAGGACAGTAATAATAACTAGGCTGTGGGGGAGGATCGTGCGAGTTAATAGATGAAAAGTATTTCAAGCCAGCAATTCCACTTCAGGGAATATGTTAAATAGCCCTAAAAGCATCAGTTAATAAGAATATATGTGTAAGGATGTTCGGTGCAACATTGTGGTGGCAAACAGAAAAACTGGAAACAACACAAATATCTATCCAACTCTGTATAGTTAAATAAATGTGGTACCTACATACGACAGAACACTGTACAGTTGTTTTAGACATCTGCCGGGTATCATCTTACATCCTAGTCCACACTTTACTCCAGCTGTTGCGTAGCAACCGACTGCTTCAAGGCATCCTCCACAGCACCCTCCTCCAGCGGCATCACAGATTTCTTGATTTGTGCCCAGAGTCTCGGTCCATCAACACTTGGAACATATGCAGGAACTCCTAGCCATTTCAACACAGGTGCAAACCTGCAATTGAAAAGAACACACGGCACATCCTGACTATTTGAGAGTGGGAACCAGTGTACAAATGGTTTTTCTCCTGTCCCTTAAGCAGATAGTTCTGAGTACATACTCTACACTGCTGCTCAGAAGTCCTGATTCTCCACAGTTCTGGCCTAGTGAATCACTGGCTGACTTTCCCTTTTCTCCTGTTCACTCTTTCTAGTCCTCTATTCCTGGTCCTTGGGGATCACTTTCCAGAATAAGCTGCCTGTGGCAACCCCTTGTCTCAGGCTTTTTGGGGGAAACTCAGGTTAAAACAGTAGCTATTTTGAAAATGAGAAAATATGTTGACCTGGAAGGTCATCCATAGTATATTGTTTAAAAAGGAAAAATGAAGTGCAGTTAAATGTATGTGATGCCATGTATAAAAACAACCAAGACTATGGGGTGCCTCGGTGGCTCAGTCAGTTAAGTGTCTGCCTTCAGCTGAGGTCATGATCTCAGGGTCCTGGGATGGAGCCCTGCATCGTCCTCTCCACTCAGCAGGGAGTCTGCTTCTGCCTCTGCCACTCCCCCTGCTGGTGCACTTTCTCTCTGTGTCAAATAAAGAAAATCTTAAGCAACAACAATAACGACAACACTAAACTGTGTGTGTTTCTATAACCTTGGAGAGAGGTCAAAGGGTGTACATCAATTTGTTGGAATCAGTCTTCTCAGGGAGGTGGAAGGAAATTGTTAGCTTTTCCTGAGTAATTTTTTCATTATTTTAGTATAGTCAGCATGAGTTAATTTCACATTTTAAAATTTGAAAAGAATAATGATGTTTAAACCTAGTATCAAGTCAACATGCCAGGAAGAAGACCTTCTAATCAGGTGATGAAGACAGTAATTGTACTATTGGACTTAAGCTGAAATACAAACTCTATTATAAGCCTTTTTATTAACCTTGGGCAAGAGAATAAGTTCTTACCTGAGAACTTTCATTGTAAAATAAAGTACCCAAAACTATACTCACTAACATACCGGCTGTGACTGAGATACACTCCAGAGAGCCCTGAATGAAGAATGAGCCACTCATTAAGGACTCAGAATGATTAATAGATAAACAGATGGACATCCGCTCCTGCAGCATTTCCAAAGGTGTATATAGCAGGGGCCGAGCCACAGAATGAGAACAGCTATTCTCAAGAAAGATCCTGGTTGAAAAAAATGAAGGATCTCACAGAAAAAATTTTAGAGCAGCAGCTATGCCAGCGTCACAAGGATAAACCTCAGTTTGGAGCTCTTCAAACTTACCGAAAGAAGCACACAGTAAGATCTCAGACAAGATATTATGAAACTTCAAATCTAATCTGATTAAATTTACATTAGCCTCATTTCCTTTGATTCCTGGGTGGGTTCGTTATCAATTAAGCATGAGTGTGTTGACCAGATGCATGTGTGTGTGTTTAAAGAAATGCTTTTGAATACCTCCTTAGAAGTCTAGACCTCCAGTTTAGCATCTGGTCCCACTAGTTAAATATGCAAGAGGTGAAGAAAAACCTCTTTAGAATATGAGACAAAAGAATGAAGGAAGCACACTCTAAAAGACATACTCTGTCAAGAAATGGCTGACTTACGGCATGCAATGATGAGTACACTTTTCCATGGTACTAAATAAGTGGACCAAATTGGCAAATCCTGGGATGCAAAGGCTAAGTTGATTAACCACTGTAATGGTTAATTTTATGTGTTAACTTAGCTCAGCCACGGTTTTCAGGTACTTGGTTGTTATCAAGTGAATGTTGTCTCTCCCACGCCCCCGCCCAACCTATATGTTGAGACCCTAATTCCCAATGTGATGGTATGAAGAGGTGGAGTCTGTGGGAAGTAATTAGATTTACCAAGGTCCTATGCCCCCACGATGAGTTAGTGTCCTTATAAAAAGATGACAAGACTAGAGTATATTCTCTCTCTTGCTCTTTCTCGCCCCCCAACCCCTGTTCTTTCCACAATAAGAGGATACAGCAAGAAGGTAGCCATCTGCAAATCAGGAAGAGGGCCTTCACCATACACTGAAGCTGCCAGCACCTTGATTTTGGACTTTCCAGCCAACGGAACTATGAGAAATTAATTTTGTTATTTAAGCCACCAGCCTATTGTATTTTGTTATAGCAACCTGAACTGACTAAGACATGGGTCAAACATTATCCTAGAGGTTTCTGTGATGGTATTATTGAATGAAGTTAGGATTTAAATGGGTGGACTTAATAATGTAGAGTGTCTCTCACAATATGGGTGGGTCTCATCCAATCAGTTAAAGTACTGACAAAAACAAAAAACTGACCTCATTCAACAAGAAGGAACTGGATCTCAGCTGCCATATTGGCTCTTCCTGGGTCTCCAGCCTGCCAGCTTCTCTTATCGATTTTGGACTCATTAAGCCTTCACAATCGTAGGAGCTAATTCCTTAAAATAAGTGTCTTTATATATATGCATTCTTTGGTTGTTTCTCTGGAGAGCTCTGACTAATTAATATTAGTCACAACGTATTCAAATGCTCTGGAATGTAAATTGACTCATGAATATAATTAATAATTATTATAACAGTGAATACTCCCTGAATGCTTACCTGAATTCCAGGCATTGTTCTAAGTGCTCTACAATTCAACTCATTGATTCTGCACAATAATGCTATAAAGCTATCATACCCATTTTACCCATTTGTTGAAGAAACAATAGCACAGAGAAAGCACACTGCTCAGGGTTCAACTGTTCAGTGAGTGGCAGAGGCCTTTATAGACTCATAGGTGATGTTCTGCCCAAAGTCCTGACCATTACAGATAATGGTTTTTAGCAAAGAAACAATACCATGCAACAGTAAAGAATCCTAAAATTAAATTTCATATCCTCTTTCTCTTGAATTTGAACCCCCCTGATTCTCTGCTTGCAACAATCCTTTCAGGCTATACCTCAATTTCCCTGTCCCTAGACATTCAGTATCTACTCTTAAATTTCTGAGCAGTGACCCTCATCCTTACTCTGTCTTCCCTGGGAGAGGCACAGTTGCAAACTTTTCACTCATCATTAATAGCAGTAAGGTTGAGTAAGGTTGAATCTGTGTGGGGTCTGGAGTCACACCCCAAGCTTATGCCTGGTCCTGATGTCACTAGACCTGTGACCTTGGCAAGTAACTTAAACATTCTTAGCTTCCTCACTGGTAAGTGGAGATAATAATATCACCCACCCTAGTGGGTTCCTGTGAGATTTATAGGAGCCAATACCAGGAAAATGCTGAGCATAATGCGATCCATATAAAAAAATATACAATAAATGTTTGCTTTTTTCCAGCCCCCAAATTCACCAGCCTTGAGTCACATTTTCTCTGGACTCTGTTCTTTCTTTAACACATAATCTGATAGCTTTAGCTTCAAAAAGGAAGATTTTATCTTCAAGGAAATATATTTTCATTCCAGGGCTTTTCTGGAAACAAATGCCTTATCCCATGTAAAGGTCCTACACATTGGAGTGTAATAGGCCTTCTTTTTCTTGCACTCTACTGATACTACTCCAAAAGTCTTATCTCACAGGAGAAGGATCCATCATTCTGGGAGAGTTTAAATTCCTAAAGAAAGCATATTAGTAAACAACAGCCACGTGCAATCCCCACTGTGGGAAGGAAATGAAAGGGACTCAATTGAACATTTCCATTTAAATAGCACTTCAGGCTCAACTTGTATAAAACTAATTTACATTTTAACTTAAAAAATCTGTCAATATACCACTGCTAACCCTAAAATGCAAGTTAGAAACTCAGATTATTCATGGATTCCTCATTCTCCCTTGCAATCTCATGATTGATAGTGCAAGTACATCTAGGCAACTTGTTTACCTGTCTAGCTGTATTTCTCCTTCTGTCTTCCCCTACTATTCACTATGAACCATCCCTGTAAAAAACTCTAGTCTTCCTTTCAGTTCAACCTGCACAACACACTATACACTCTTCTGGGCTTTCTGATTCTTACAAATTTAAATGTTGGAGGCAGCTAATAAAGGTGCAAAATAAATCTTGCCTATAGATATGACAAATTCTGTGCAGTGGAGAGACAGCCCCCACCCCCACCACTCCAAAAAATGAGTTTTGCCTCTATTTGCACATTTATTTCAATATTCCTGATCAGTAAGTGTGTCCATTTTCTGGATTCTCTTTTGAAGATCTGCCTCATTCCCTTATTGTGAGTCAAATAAAATATTTATTTATTTATTTTTCAAATAAAATATTTAATACATGTTTATCTTTTATCTTGTTGGAACATCATGATTTTATCTTTTTTTAAAAATTATCCTTAAACAACATCATGTCTTTTGTCCATATTCAAACATTCAGTGCCTCTTTGATGACTAAGATTCAAGATTCTTGGATTAGCATTCAAACTTAACTACCATAATACAAACTACACTTCTTATTTTTTCTCTAACTTTGCCCTCACACATACTTTCCCCATGAGCCTGGAGGTCTTCTTAGTCATTGCCCTGAGCGTCTCTTGATGCCACAGTTCGGCCTCTAGCATTAGTTGAGTGTATCCCTCTTTGCATCTAATTCCTGTTCTTCATTCATGGACAAGATCAACCCTTACCTCTTCTGTTAAAACTTGCATAACAATCCCGAACAAATTCTTCTCTCTCTAAAGCATTTAGTTTTGTCAGTATTCTTTTTTTCTTTTTAAGATTTTATTCATTTATTCATGAGAGACACAGAGAGAGAGGCAGAGACATAGGCAGAGGGAGAAGCAGACTCTCTGCGGGGAGCCCGATGCAGGACTCCATCCCTGGACCCTGGTGATCATGCCCTGAGCCGAAGGCAGACACTCAACCAACCACCCAGGTGTCCCAGTATTGTCAGTATTCTTTTGAGACTTTATAAGCTGCCCTTTATTTGTCTAAAATATATATCCTATTGCCCCAGAGACCATACTTTCTTTTTTTCCCCCTGTATCCACCACAATGCCTTGTACCATGCCTCGATTATTAGTTCCACAATTGACTCGGCACATTGTGGGGAGAAAAGCTTCTATTATATGCTCTCTCCCAATCTCTCATCCTATGCCAAAGCAAAAGTACACATTTCACTTATAAAGTCTAACACTTTTTACACTGTGGGTAATTATTTTTAAAAATAAGGAGATAAGGATAGGCACACACAATGATAGCTTGATTACACTCAACAGGGAATGCATCTTAAATTCTTAGTTATGAATATTTTAATGAACAGTATCAATAAAAGCCTCTTACCCTTTGGCCTATTTGTGATGCTAAAGATTCAGTTAGTAATAATAGCTCTTTGAGGACAGAGAAAACTCAAAATAATTCTTTTTTTCAAGAGTATAAAAGGCAAAGATCCTCCAGGGAAGTTTTATAAGCCATTTCTAAATAGAAACAATTACCAAACTTTCTAAAAGCATGGATGAATTGTTAGTTTTGATAAAAATAGATTTAAGTTCCATCTGAGAAAAATACAGTGAACAGACTTATAGAAGCAAAATATTTGCCATAAAAAAGAATCACCAAGTTCTACAAAACATCTACAATGCTCAAATAAAATATACTTGAAAATCTTACAGTTGCTCTATTAGTGAAGGTCACGCATCTAAATTCAGAAGCTTTTGCCATTCTCATCGTCAACCTTTCCCTCGTGCTTGTCTACAAAACTGAGCGATTAAAAGCATGAACTTGATAGTTGAGGTCCTGACTAGACCACTGTGTGACCTGCAGCAGGAGACTTAGACTTCCAAAGCCTTAATTTGCCCTTTTACCAAATGGAAGTATTGATAGCACTGCCTTGCAAGTTGCCCATGAAGATTAAATGAGATAATGAACATAATACACAGAGCATAGAGATGGGTACATACTACATGCCTGGGAGATGTCAGTTATTATTGTGACATAATACGTCAGAAGGAAAAAGAAACACAAAACAAATGCTTTTGTAGAAGTAATAATGTCATCGAGACATATGATATTTACAAAGCCAAGAGTGTGTCAGAATTTGCCTGACAGAGGACTCAGAACAGCTATGAGGCTTAAACACTAAGTTGAAGTGAGAAGCTTTAACAGGAACCATTGATATAAGTTTCAAAGTAACTTCCTTTACAGACAACTCTACTGCCTAAGAGAAAATGGTGAGACTGAACATATTGAAAAATAGTCAGACCTCCCTCAGGCTTTAGTTCATTATAAATTACTTTATTTAATGCACACGGGTTATAAACTAAAATCTCTGCAGATCACAGAATTTAGTTTTAATGACCTTGGACCTAATCCAAAGGCTTTTAGTTACATGAAGTACCATGAGGACTTTATTAAAATAAGGTTACAACAATCATATGCCCTAGTTTCTGAAGGTGGGATTCAAAGCCAAATATGGTATGTAATCACAGAATCATACAATTTATGAATTGAAAGATTCGTACAGAATTTCTCATTCAATGCTTCCATTTTATCACTAAGGAAATGGGAACATGGAGAAACTGTGTAGCAATGTTCTTTAGTGTAAACCCGAAAAATGCATTTAAAGTGATGGTCCCGGTGAGGATTTATTTTGACACATCTTCAGGAGCTTCTTAGCAGAGCAGAACAAGCCAGGAATGAGGCAATAATTCTGAGAAAGATACAATAAAATTTGAAGCAGACACATGTGGTTTTCTTCTTAGAACCTATAAAAGTGACCACATGGTCTTCTATTTCCTCATTCCTCCCCCACCTTGCTAAGCCTTGGCTTTGGACCTTTCATTTTAGCAGGTGGCTCTCACTACTCAGATGGAGAATCATTCTTGATGACGGCAAATGGTACATGAACACAGAGACTCCACCAACATCTATGTGATGAGGCTTGTGATTTTAAAACCTAGGGTGAACCCTGGTCTCTCAGAGCTTTCTCCTATCCACCATCATGTTTAGCTGTCTCTATTGACCAGCCTTATTAACAAGAATAATAGCAACAACTAAAAAAATCCCTTGTACATTGATATAATGCTATAGGTAATGATAATTAACTTGTCTGATTACTATCACATACCAGACGCTGTTCTAATAACAAACCTTAAGAGATAGGTGCATTAGCAACCCTTTCACGGCGATGAGGAAACAGAGGTAAAGAGTGTTAATTGCCTCAAGTCACTGGCTAGCATCCAAATTCAAGGAGTCCAACTCCAGGACCTATACCTCTAATCTTTGTATTCTTGTATTCTTGATCCCCGTATTCTTCACCACTAGATTCCTCAACATATCATTTAATCCTCAACAAAATCTTTTGTAGTATTATTAGTTCCACTTTACCAGTGATAAAACTAAGATTTATAGAGGTTAAATTTAAAGAGATTACAAAACATGATGAGCATGTGGGAGAGCCAGGATTATAATCCAGGTCTAACTGATTCCAAAGCACACACTCGATATTAAAACCTGCTTTTCTGGCTTTCACAGCATTATCTCCTGCTGAGACTAGAAACCGGTGGCCCTGGCTCAGCTTCTGGGCACTGCATCTTGCTCTCTCTAATCCTGGCTTAGAGAAATACCATCTGGAACCATGATATGGCCATCTACCCTATACGGACTATTGTTACTTCTTGCAAGCCTTTCCTGCCTTGCTCTATCATGCGGGGCTGTCAAGCTGCGTTCATCATCCTTTGGACACCATACATTGGCTGCTGGCCACTGCTCTGTTGGGGACCCAGACATAAAGCCAGGTTAATTTCCTCAGCGCTGGCCCCAGCTTCCTTTCTCATCCCATTATTCCATAGCACTAAGGGCCAGTATCCCTTCTGGTCCAAATTATCCAAGTCTTAACAGCCATAGGATATTCTTAATTTAAAATAGTTGAATGTGATGCTATTTATCAGCACTTTTGCTTTAAATTATACATGTGTGTACATATATTTAGATATATAAATTATATTTTCATTTTCTATATAACAATAAAGAAATCTAAAAGACTTTTAACCAAAACACATGCAGTCATATAAACACATGACCACACCATATTTAGCTTTAAAAACTCCTTGTCCATCTTCAACATGGTGCCTCAGTGCTTTCCTTTGAGGTATATATTTACATATGATTCTATTCCTAAGTCTTACGGGTGCTCAACCGCACTGCTTAACAGGATGGGATGTTTTATCCTCAAGTCATTAGATTGTGTGTTGAAATAGCTATGTGAAATTCAGCAAGGTAATCCAGTTGTGTTCATTTTAGTCAGGGCCAACTTGGAAATGCTTTAAATTGCCTTATTAGCTCCATTGCTAATGAGCGGATTACCCTTGAAAACAGCAGACACCTTTTTATTGCTCCTGGGACTATTATAGGAGCAGTCTGTCAAGAATTTGGCCCAAGAGATAAAAAATGCCTTTAAAAGTATTTATCATATGATTTTCATGCACATTTTTAAAAAAGAATGAGTGATTGACATAATATTAAAGAGACCTACATAAAATTAGGCTTTGCCCAGAGTGGAAGAGAGAGGCTATGGATCCTAAAGTGATTTGTTTGCTTCTTTCTGTGCACTTAATTTTAGTCTGTATTATTTCCCTAATGCAAGACTTTGTTTAAGAAGATCATTGCTTTGAACATTTGATAGATATTTTCTTTTATGTGCACAGTTTAAAAACATTTAAAGCAATGCCAATTCTAAAAGTGCTAACTGTTGAAAATACCTTTCCAACTAGACGTTATTGATGTCTGCAGTTCTGAGGAAACCATTTCTTTCAGATCCTGACAGTCCCTGAAAGTTATGCATTTTGCCAAAGTCATAACTCTTAAGATGGAGCAATAGTTGCCTATTCATTTCTGCAGATACATTTTGGCATCATTGTGTAATCATAAATTGGAATGCTGTCCTCTGAACCAAAATGACCCCTCAGAGGTAGAACAGGTAACATTTATCATAATTTTAAATATTTTTATTAAATATCATTTTCAGTCCTACATTCAGCAAAAGACTTTAAATTTACCCAGACAGGAAAGTTCTAAGAATACTGATAGATACTAGTTGCCCCTTCCTCCTTACATTCAAAAGGGAAGAAGTGTTATCTTCAGCAACATCATCTGTAAACCCCTAGGGCTCTTGTTGTGAGTCCAAATTTTCTTAAAAAGGGTGGTATTTACATTACAAGGAAAGATCCAAAGAGGCCGATGTCCAGAGCAAAAATAATCAGTGAGTAAATACAGGAATTCTGCGTTTACCCACTAAGATAATTATTGTAAGTGATGCCTCACACACTGAGTAGGCTCAAGGGTAGGGCATGAGTTCTTTCCTATGCCTTGAAGCAACAACACATAACAGAGGCAGCCTGATTTTTAGAACCAGACAATCCAATATGTGGGTCCTGGCTCTTCCTGTTACTACACGTGTAGTTAACATGGTCAAGTTACTTGTGCTCCTAAGCCTCAAGTCATTCTCTAATAACAGAATTATGCATGAAACATGGAGTATATTTCATAAAGACCCAATTCCATTACTTCTTTCCTGGTTTTGCAAATCAAAGCACTAGAATCTTAACTGGAATAACCAGATACGGGTCACTGCATTTAGGAATCTATATTAAACAATAACTAAAGGGTTATTTCATTTTAAACTTTATGAAAATAGCAAAAATACTTATTTTAATTAACTGAACCTACACTCTATTATGACAGATACACCAAACTTATACTGCAACCTTATATATACTGTACAACTGGGTATATTAGTATATTCTTCTAAAGAATTTGATTATTTAAAAAAAAACTCTTGTTGTTAGGGTGGATTCTATTTCTATTTCTAGAAAATGTCTGTCCTCTAGAAATAGAAATAGAATCCAGTTCACTCTCCTACTAAATTGGGTCTGAGGTATCCGTTTCTTTCAGGCTCTTAATAGGTTTTAATTATGCTATGTACTTGCCCCAAATACGGCCTTCTAGTATTGGTCTTTCTTTCTCTTAACAGATATTTATTTAGCTGCTATAATGTGTCAGGTATTGTGCCTGTTGATTCCCTGGGAATCAGTTGAATTCTACAGAAGGCTTTGTACTTCATTGGATATGCTTTAACATGCTGGTCGTGTGATATGATGCCTTGTTCTGTGGTGGGGCGGGGGGACAGGGGGGCTGGGGGGTAAGATCAGTTTTCTCTGTTTTAATTGTTCCATTCTCTCTGCAGGACCAATATTGTTCTCCATGCTGGGGGAACTTCACAAGGGCTTGAATGCCTTTAGGCAAGAAAGTAATTTCCTGTTTGGAGCATAAAATGAAATCAGACCCATATGCTCAATGTCATTATATATTAAATACTCTTAGCAACAGTAGTTCAAAGTCATTTCTATTTAATCATTTCATGCTCACTATCTCCTAGTGGTCATGAAAAGTTACATAGCAAAATCCTGGGGAGATAATATTCCTCTGTAAGTGCAAAACATTTAATCCCTGTGGTTATAACCAGAAGGGCATTTAATGGTGGATGACAGGAAATAGACAAATAGGTAATGGGATTTTGAGTAATTTGAGGGGAGAGAGGAGAGCAGAAGCTAGGGGTGGGGCAAGGAGTAGCCTAGAGAAGACTGTTAGCAATTGAATCAAAAATTCCTTTTGAAAACTAGTCTAGAAGGAAGATGCTTTATTTCTGCGATGTTATTTTAGAGTTTCATCATAGTAAGGGCGATTCTATAAAATTAGCTAATAATTCTCTACTGTTCGTGTACTAATTATTTCTTATTCCTTCAAATATGTTTTTTGGAAAATATAAGACTGCCTCAATTATTACTAATGTCTGCTCTAGTCTATGTGAGAAGGCAACTGACTAATAAAGAATCCTGCCAGGAGGATAAACACTTTATAACCAAAAAGAATAGCATTCAGTGAAAAGGAAGCCATCAACTGAGAGATGATTTTTTAAAATATTTTATTTATTTATTCATGAGAGACAGAGAGAGAGAGAGAGGCAGAGACATAGGCAAAGAGAGGAGAAGCAGGCTTCCTGTGGGGAGCCCCATGTAGGAACCCTGAATCATGCCCTAAGCCAAAGGCAGATGCTCAACCACTGAGCCACCCAGGTGTCCCAAGAGATGATTTCAAAGACTCTTATGAGAATATGGAGAAATTAGTGATGACGAGTCAACTTCCAGGGACAGAAAGCAATTTATATATTAAAAAAATATTTAATATTAATAGCCATTGCATAGCTCTCAAAATAAAGACATTATAGGACAGCTTGAGACAATTGGAGGTGAATTTACTAATTATAGTGTTGGAGTCCATCTCTTCTTTTTTTTTTATTTATACCCTAGCCATACTCTAGCTTCTTCTGGAATAAATTCTGAACATGTGTGTTCAGTCATGTCTTGTGCCTTTGCTCATGCTAAACACATCTGGCAACCCCTTTTCTACCAATCCAAATGTTTCTCATTCTTTAAGTTTTATCTTAAATTCTACTTCTTCTGAGTCTGAATAACATACACCTTTCTCTCTATCTCCTTGTCATGGAGCTCTTATTGTTAGCCATTTTCTTTCATTCTCTGTGTACAAGTTTGTCTTCTCAGCTAGCTTATGATGATAGTTTGCCTGTCTTTGTATATTCACAGTGCCTAAGAGAGTGCTTCAAAACTAATAAGCATTTAATAGTATATTTAATTCAGAATAAGACGTAGGGTGTAGTTTGAAATCTTTGAGGATAGATTTAATATTTATCCTTTAGGTGGTATAGTATTTAGTTCAGGTTTCTCTCAGAATTTCTTTTACTAATTTGTATTCTAGAGATAAACACAACAGTCCTGCATTATGTCAGGATTTGGGGAGGATCACACAGGCAAGGCATATGAAAGTGTATTATAAGCTGCAGGACACTATACAGAGATAGGCTCTTACATTTATGAAATAAACTGATTTGACCACATTGCACATGAGCTTCCTTCCATGTTTATGGAAGCTTTTCTTTACTCCATGATGACTTTACAAATGGCTGCAAATTCTTAGATACTCCTCTCCTGGAGAAGTAAAATCCAATTCCTGCCTCCCTCTTCACTCCACCCCTTACCACTGGATTCTTGGCTGTTTTTATGACTCTCTCATAACTAATAGAATACACAGATCTGACACTGTGTATAATGAAAGGCCATGAAGCTTCCACTTGAATCTTCTGGGATGCTCATTCACAGGATGCTTCCTCTCAAATTCTGGCTGCCATGCTGTGAAAAGTCCAAACTACATGGAGAGGTCACAGATAGGGGCTCCTGTGGACAGGCCCACTCTGGCCTGTGCTTTAGGCATCCTAGTCCAAGCACCAAGCATTGAGTGACAACACCAGCAGATGATTCTAACTAGGGAGTCATCCTAGTCAACCTAGTCATTGTGGAGCAGAAAAAAGTCATCCCTTCTTTGTCTTTCTGAATTCCTGGCCCACAGAATCTATAAGCACAATAAAACACTTGTTGTTTTATGCTACGAAGTCTTGGGGTGGCTTATTACACAGCAGTATATAACCGAAAAAACTTCTCATACATGCCCTGCCAATTTGACCCTTATTCATAAGCTGTAATAGCCAGGACAGGACAGGTAACATGACACAGAAAACAACCTAATAATCTCAGTGGGTTTTTTTTTTTAAGATTTTATTTATTTATTCATGAGAGACACAGAGAGAAAGAGGCAGAGACATAGGCAGAGGGAGAAGCAGGCTCCATGCAGGGAGCCCAAAGTGGGACTCGTTCCCAGGACTCCAGGACCATGCCCTGAGCCAAAAGCAGAAGCTCAACTGCTGAGCCACCCAGGCGTCCCAATCTCAGTGGTTTTAAATAACAGATACTCATTCCTTATACCACATGTCCATTGTGGGTCAACAGGGAAGTTCACCTCCTCCTAGTTACTCAGAAACTCAAGCTCATAAACACTGCCAATCACGAGGCTAGAGGCAGACAGAGCTCTGAAAGTTCTTGTATCAGCAGTTAGATGTTAAGCCTGGAAATGATACGTTACTTTTGCTGTTGGCTCATTGGCCAGAACTGGTCATATGGCTCCTCCTACACACAGAGGTGCCAGAAGTATTAGTCCTATCATGTACTTTGTAGGAAGAGAGCCAGAAATATTCCAGAAGCAGTACTAATGATTACCATATAAGCTCCTTCATAGACGTTGCCTGCCTAGGCTTCCCAGTCAAACCCTTTACCTCAACCTCTAGTTCTGACTTTCTTCCCTGACCTATGTTAGCTCTCCTCACCTCCTCAGGCCAGTATCTTATTTTGCTGCTACCATTTTACCATTTGGGATCCATGTCTAAGTCCAATCTTCCTGCCTACCCCTCCTGCACGTTATCTGCATATAAAGCAGTGGCAGTGGTGGTCTCCATGACAACCAAGACTATCTAGTGCTTTTGCTAAACTCCTAATCATGAGTTGTTTTTTTGGTTGCTGTTTCTTTCTCTTTCTGTCAGAGCCAAAATCAGGTTTTTATAGAGAGTTCACCATTCCCCTTTCTCCTGAAAAAAAAAAAAAAAAAAAAAAGTCTGGACTTATACTCTGGTCTGAAATGATTACTTATGTGAAGTATCAATTAAAGATATTTATAAAGAATAAAAAGAGGGATGGAAATTAAAACAAATTATGTAAGGAGGAAGAATGAATTTTGTTAAATGAGAACACAGAGGAAGATTCCAAAGTAGGAAAGAGAGGGTAAATACAGAAGGAAATGGACCAGAGTGTATTTTGGTGCAAATTCTTGACTAGGTATTAAATTTAAGGTCCAACTCTTTTTACTTATTCAATTTTTAACATTTTGAAAGTTCATATTCCTTGCATATAAAATAAGAAAATATAATACTTCCCCTACCTAAGTAATAAGGTTGTTGTAAGGATAAAATTAGTCTAAGTAAAAATATATTAAAAGTAGAAAACATCATTCAACTGCAAAGTAATATTATTACATTTATTTCAAATAAACATAGGAATGATGGTTAAAGATTCTCATGGCTTCGGAGGGATTGTAGAAGGTGTGAGAAATTCTCAACCTATAATATGGTTGAACACAGATGTCTAAAACTTCTAGGTACAAGGTGATGAATCACAGGCATAATTAATGCTGTGGAATGTGAGACCACCAAATAAATACCATGTGGAGGAAATCTTTTCAAAGGCCAAAATACAGAAACATAGTCCTCTGATAAATGCCTTTGAATGGTATTGATGATCTAAGTAACTCAATAGCCTTCTATCCTTCATATTTTAGCAAAATTTGACCTGCTTAGCAATTCTTTTTAAAATGTGCATGTTTGAAATTCTAGGACTTTAAGAGCTTTCCCTCTATTATCTCTTATTACTCTTTTTCTGATACTTTTGATAAACCCTTTTCTTTCCTATGTCCTAAATGTGTACACTTCCCCAAGTTTTGATAATCTATTTTCAGCTATTAAAATGGCCTCAACCTGGGGCACCTGAGTGGCTCAGTCAGTTAAGCATCTGCCTTTGGCTCAGGTCAGGATCATGGGGTCCTGGAATTGAGCACCACATTGGGCTTTCCCCAGTGAAGAACCTGCTTCTCTCTCACCCTCTGCTCCTTCCAACCCTGCTCATTCTATCTCAAATAAGTAAATACATACATACATGCATACACACATACATACATAATACATACATAAATAGATTTTTTAAATGACTTCAACCAGCCAAGCTTCAAGGATGACTTGTACAAGTATACTTTCATTCCTGGATTCTCTCACAATTTCTAGACCCATATTTCCACCTGCCTATTAATAAAACTATGAAGAAAAACAGCTGGCTACTATTAAGCTACATGATATCACTAACCATGAGAAGAATTTTACATAATCCATTTTATTAGATCCACATACAGACCTATGAGTAGGTGCAAAAGTTATCCCCATTTTAAAAGATTTTATTTATTTATTCATGAGAGACACACACAGAGAGAGGCAGAAAAACAGGCAGAGGGAGAAGCAGGCTCCATGCAGGGAGCCTGATGAGGGACTCGATCCCTGATCCTGGGATCAGGCCCTGAGCCAAAGGTAGACGCTCAACTGTGGAGCCCCCCAGGCATCCCTTTCCCCATTTTACAGATGAGGAGACTGAAGCTCAGAGGGATGGAGTAATTTATCCAAATATGTGATAGGGAAGTATGTCATATTTCAGAGCCTGATCTCCTAATTCCTATGCCTTAAAATTTTTCTTTTCATTGTGTATCCAGAAACAGCATCTCAAAATAAAGACATCTAAATTCAAAAATCAAAAACTAGCATTTTGTCCTCTCTACACTATTTTTATTAATACTAATGTTTTGTTACCTTTCAAACCCAAAATCTTGGAACTATTATAAATTTCTCCATCTTCCTTCCACTCCCCACCTCATACACTCTATTCTGTAGGTTAATACTTCCCAATATCCATCCTATCCAGAGCTTGCATTCCATTCTTGCTATCCTCATGCTGTTCTCCTACTGTAGCCTCCCAGCAGTGTATTCTATCTCACATCTCCCCCTGAAAATTGTTTTCAGATCAGTCCTCCTAAAGCACTATTTTTTTAATCTTTTTTTCTTTTTTTTTATTTTTTATGAGAGAGAGAGAGAGAGAGAGAGAGAGAGAGAGAGAGGCATAGACACAGGCAGAGGGAGAAGCAGGCTCCACGGGAGCTTGACGTGGGATTCGATCCCGGGTCTTCAGGATCGCGCCCTGGGCCAAAGGTAGGCGCCAAACCACTGCGCCACCCAGGGATCCCCTAAAGCACTATTTCAATCATTCCATTCTTATAAACTCAACTCAAACCCATTAGTCTGATGCTACAAGCCTATGCTTGATCTTCCTCAAACATATTTTATACCACTTTCTTTGGAAAAAAAAAGAAACAACTGAGCTGAGCTAATGACTATTTCTTAAATGTTCCTCTCTTCTGTCTTTTTTCATGTCATTCCATCAAAACCTAACAACCCATCTCTACTTATAAAATCCTACTTATCACTAGAGTTTCAGTCAAATGCTACTGCCTCCATGAAGCCTATCTGTGGCTCTTCGGTAAGAAGAGGTCTTTCTGTCTGATCTTCTGAATACTTGGTTCATAACACTATTAATGCACATATTGAATATAACTCAAGTTCTGGTTCTGTGTGGTTAATTGTCTTCTTTTCTTTTCTAATACTAGGGAGGAAAATACCTTCTTTTATTCATTTGTGTATTTCTCAGAGTATCTGAAACAATGCTTTACACATAGTAGGAGATCAACAAATATTACTTGAATGAATGTGAAAAAGAAACTTAGACCTGGAGCATACCCTCAGAAAAATGTCATATAAATAATAGAAATGAACAGTTTGCAAATCTTAAATCGACATTTTTATGATATGCCTGATATATATATATATGTGTGTGTGTATATATATATATATATATATATATATATATATATATATATAATGATATATATTAGTCATCAGCGACTATGTTAAATTATTTATCTTCCAGAAGCTACAACTCAGGCAGTAAAGAATTTTGTTTTGAAGAGCCTATCTTAATTAAAGAGTACTTGCTGGATCTCTAACAGTCAGCATTGAAGAAAAAGTGAAGCAATTACTTCCAAATTTTTCTACTTTATTTACTATAACCACGCTTCATGCCAAAAAAGCAAAACAAAAACCCACCATGTCTATTTTGTGTGAAATGGTAAATTGAGTTTATAGATTATAATGGAGTTGATAACTAAACTTCTGCAAATTTCAACAAAACAGAATATCTGAAATATCAAATGTTAAAAATAAACAATTCTCTTTTTTTTTCTATCCCCATCTCCTTTCCTAAGGCATACCAGCGTGTTCAATGTAAAGCCAGAAAAATCCATTATAGCAACTTATGATGAAATCAAATCAAAATGAAAGTATTACATGCAATTTTCAGTTGTATTATTACTTCTTAAATATTTTCTGGTTGTACCTATAAAACATTTTCTTTCACACAAAAGTATTTTAAAAGCACTGTCTTCTTAAGGAGAATTTTTTGGTTGGGAAAATTCACTGCAGAAGCTGTGGAGCAAGCGGGAAGCTTAGAGTTCATTTCAAATCTCTGGTTGATGCATGAATTTCTGTTCATCCCTGACAAAAGGCCATGCTGCCTCGGAACGTTGCCACATGAGGTAACCTATTAACCTATTCCTGTTTCAAAGAGCTTCCGCTGTCAGAAAATTCTTTATTAGACAAAATTCTACCCCTGTCCTCTGCAATCCTGAATAATAGGCCTGTTGCATCTTAATACTACAATCCTTTATTTATTTCAAGATAACTATCATGTCTTCTGTCTTCTAGACCAAGTGTTACAAGGACTTACTTTTAGCTCAGTATTAAAGAATATAATTATTCCAAAAGCCTAGAACAAAATCTGAGATTATATGATTTTGAAAAATCTTCCCTGAGAGTTTCAGCTGAATGTCCTCACTCCTCCACCCTGCTGTGTACCTCCAACCACCTCCTCTCCTCTATCCAGGCAAGTCTGCTATGATTTGTTCCTGGAAGATGAAATTACTCAGAGGTCATATTAGAACTTCATATATATATCAAATTTCATTAATGTACATGGTTATGGATCAATCTTGCTACTATCTGATCTTGTCACTCCTATAGACTGGCTCACCTTTGACTAGTTGCTTTGAAATTAATTCATCCTGTCTTGTGCCTGACAACCACTCACTATGCCTTCTTCACCAGATATCTACCTATCTTTTTACTAATATGACAGCATTTTACCCAAAAGTATTATTTGTTTATTTTCTGAGTGTTAATCTCTCCCTCTGCTTTCTAAATAGTACTCTGAGGACATTTCCCCTAAGCCATAGCCAAAGATCCAAAGAGTGAAGCTATTAGGCGCCATTTGAGACAAAAAGATTTTGAAGCCAACTTGATGGCTAAATTCTTTCTTCGTCTAAAAACATGACGATTTAGAGGACACGGAAGATACGGGGCCTCATTAAGAAGGTAGAGGGGCAACTCAGACTAGATAGTAGGTGGTGGAGAAATCTAAGCCTTCGAAGAGCATGAGTGGAATCTGCAAAACGGGCGAGAGTTGAAATGGGCCAGGAATGGGCTCAAGAAGAACCTTGCACTAAAGAGGATGCAAACTTATTTCATAGCTATAGTTATAAGAGGACTTACAATTACTAAAGCCATCCATATTTGGTGTCCTGAAAAGTCCATTCATCCGACCTTTCCTTTCCAGTATCTGAATAATTGTGATTTTTACATTTGTCTATAATCATTAGATTAGTGTATGCCTCTCTCAACCTGAGCATATAGTTCCATGGGGACTGGAAGGACCATGTCTGATTGCACTTATCATTGTGTCTAGGCACCTAGAACAGTGTCTGATACATGGTAAGCATTCAGTAGACTTTTTTTTTTTTAACAATGAAGTGTGAAAAATAAATGATGTTATTGGGGAGAGATTACAAATTGATCAAGAATAGGTACAAAAAAAAAAAAAAAGAATAGGTACTGAACAGAGGTGCCTGGCTGGGTTAATTGGAGGAGTGTGTGACTCTTGATCTCCAGATTGTGAGCTCAAGTCCCAGGTGGAATATACAGAGTACTTAAATAAGACTTAAATAAGTAAAATTAAAAAGAAAAATAAGAATAGATAACTTGTGGGGCACCTGGGTGGCTCAGTAGGTTAAGTGTCTGCCTTCTGCTCAGCTCATGATCTCAGGGTCCTGGGATCAACCCCAGCATCGGGCTTCTCACTCAGCAGGGAGTCTGCTTCTCCCTCTGCCCTTCCCCCTGCTCACTTGCTCTCTCTCTCTCCTCTCCCTCTCAAGTAAATGAATAAAATATTTTTTTAAAATAGTAGGTAATTAGCTACCTGTGTATGTTTAGGTTGACTATTAAGTAACTTGATGAATAGTTTATCATTATGTTGCTCAAGTTTTCTTCAGCTAGTTATTCTATGGTATTCCATAAGCCTTCATTAACCAATCTATTTAGGCATTGTAAAACAGACATATTTGAACTGGATAGAAGCATTCAACCACCTGGAGGCCACCAGTGTGGAGCCCAATAAGAGACAGCTACAACATTGGCATCTTGGCACAAAGAACAGCACACATGGTGTCTAAACACAGACTATTCCAGGTTTGGAGAAGCCAAGTGTTACATAAGAAGCAAGGGTCAGCCAATGCGGGTTGTTCCCGACCATCATACCTAGGTTCTGCTCCAAAGCTCATTTTTGGACTATCCCAAGGGTTATTTATTTATTTATTTTGCAGCCAGTCAGAATATTCGAAGTAATAGAACACTGGAAAATATCAAAGAAGTTGTTTCCATTCCAACTTTGTCATTTGAAGCACTTAATCAAGTAATTTATGTGTGAATTGTTTCTTTGAATAGGAATAATTTTAAAAGAACTTACTTAGCATATGAACTCTATGTGAAAGCCAGGCATATCTCCTTTGACCTTGAAACCTAGCTAACCAGACCATTTTTTTTCTTCTCTGTTAAAGGGCTCAAACCTAGGCCAGACCTCTTAGAATGTCAGAATTGGTATACATATTTGGAAGGGAGAGGAAAGGACTTAAGAATGATTATTTTGTTCTTGGAAAGCGGCAGTTAATACCAATGTTCACATTAGCTGTGCAGTACAGGCACCTTTCCATAATCTCCTCTCAAAACCTTTGGTCTGGTCTGGTTTTGTTTTTTTCTGCTTAAGTTTGAGATGGAGGAAGAAATGAGCTGGAATGTTGCACTTTATCCCTCTTCTACCACAATCCTCCTGACCACCTTTGGCTCATATTTTTTCCACATTCAATCTATCTAAAGCTCCTTTGAACTTTGAAGAAGAGAGAGACAAATACACAGAGACTGAGAGAGAACAGGGAAGGAAAAAACAGGAAGTCTTCTTGGGAGAGGTATGAGAGCTCCTGAAAGTTTGCCCAGGCTTAGCAGGGAGGGGACAGAATGGAAGCCATCAGGGTTCCTCTGGCTCCTTTCTCCACCATTTCCATTAAATATCATTCTTTAGCAGAATGGTTGTTCTTCAAAATTCAGTCGCTGATCTCTGTCTGATTCAAAAACCTCCTTCCATGCTATGAGTTGAAACCATGGGTTTAATTTCCATCTGCTTCTTTTTAATTGACTTGATTTTTAAATGATGAATTTCTCTCAAATTAATATTGTAAAATGTAATTGATATTTAGAATTTGTTATTTTCCATTCTTGAAAGCCTGGGGAAAATTAAGATAAAACTGTTCCAGGACTGCCTTGGGTGGCTCAGTCAGTTAAGCATCTGCCTTAGGGTCCTGGGACTAAGCTCCACATCAGGCTCCCTGCTCAGTGGGGACCTGCTTCTCCTTTTCCCTCTGCCTGCCATGCCTCCTGGCTTGTGCTCCCTCTCTCTTGCTCTCAATCAAGTGAATAAATAAAATCTTTTAAAAATGAGAGAGAAAACAGTTCCAAAACCCCACTAAATTATGCTTAGTGAGCCTACCTGAAGCACTGTTAAGCCACTGTTAAATTTAAATGTTTAGATTCATGTGTCATCTACTTAGGTACATGAAGTTATAATTGATCTCATGTTAGGAACTGATGCTTTCTTGGTATTTGTCAAGGCCTGAAGACATTAAGTTTTCATCTTAATGAAAACTTTCACACGTGATTATTCCTGTTCTTTTTAAATTGATAAACTCTTAGCCAAGAGTATGAAATACCGATTGATCCCACAACATTGTTTGTTTGTTTTTTAAGATTTTATTTATTTATTCATGAGAGACACAGAGAGAGAGGCAGAAACACAGGCAGAGGGAGAAGCAGACTCCACTCAGGGAGCCCGATGCGGAACTCCATCCTGGGACTCCAGGATCACACTCTGAGCCCAAGGCAGGTGCTAAACTGCTGAGCCACCCAGGGATCCCCACTTTTTCTTATTTTAAAAGTGATACATGCCAATCAGGAAAATACTCTGTGTGTATGTATATGTGTATAATTGTATACAATGTTGAAATGTAATGGTACATATGTATATAATATTTGTATATAAATACAAATGAATAATTATTCTAACAGTGTAGACATTGGTTATTTTATATATAATAATGTATATAATTGAATATAATATATAAATTATATAATATTGATATATATATATATATACATACACAGACATTATGTAGTATGTATACACACACACACACACAGACATAAATGTACCATAAACATAATGGTATAAACATTGGTCTTGTTGGCATCAAAAATTCCAGTTTTATTTTGATATCCATCTCCCATCTCCCCACCTAGTGCCATCTCATGCCTATTGGCTTTCTATCTGTGTAGTGTAGGTAGGTTTCCTTCCCCATTCAGCACATGAATGGAACAAATGACTCATGCAGAAGCCAATCAGAGCAACATAATCCCCTTGAAATAGGGATTAGGTCACATACCCCTTACTAGTCCAATCAAAGAGACTTTTAGGAAGTTTGCTGGGAATATTAGGACAAAGATATTCTCTCTTGTCTAACATAGAAATTCTATAACCATTGTACCACTACATTGAGATAAAGAATACGAAACAATGATTAGCAGAGTAGAAGGATGGGAAAAACTGCTACCTAAAGATGCTTTGTGAATCCCAAACCCAATTGTTTCTGAGTCTAAGTTTACTTTTGGGCTTCATATGGATTGTAAGAGCCAATATATCTACCATATTTAATTGGGTTTTCTGTGACTTACAAGAGTCTTAACCATAACACTGATTATCTAGAGATCACTGTGGAAATTTCACAGTTTTTCCATCCTTTTTTCATATCATTATATAATTACAAGTGGGTAACACTTTTCATAATGAAAGCAACCTTATTAAGCATAATTATATAAATATAATTCCTAGAGTGAATAGTAAGCTACATATTTCATAAACACCTTTGACTTACAAATAAATTATATCCATATTACTCTAACTGGTTTTTAAGTAAACTTAAACATCCATCTAAAATAAAAGTTGATATATTAAGAACTATTGGGGGAAATGCAAAATGGTACAAACACGTTGGAAATCAGTTCAGAGATTTCAGTTCGACTGTTCGATATTTGTCCAAAAGAAGCAGTCACACAAAAACTCGTATGTGAATATGAATATTGGTTTTATTCACATGCTCCAAACGCTGAAAACAACTCAAAGTTTCTTCAGTTGGTGAACATATAAACAAATCATGGTAATCCATACAATGGAATACTACTTAGCAATAAAAGGAAGAAGGTAGGATGTGGAAGACAGAGATAAGAAATGGAACAAAGACCACCATATCAATCATACAAAAGGTGAACAAAAAATAAAAAGCATAATAAAAAGAAGGTCTACAACAAGGTGGGAGTGAGTCTAACAGTAAACAAAAAGTAGTGAATGGATTAAATTCCTATATTGAGTAACAGAGTCTCAGATTGCAGTAAAACAACAAAACAACAACAACAACAACAAAAAACCCCAGCTGTGTACAGGTTTATGAGAGACATATCTCTAATCAATAACAGAAAAAGGATGAAAATAAAGCCAAAGAACCCAATGCCGATGAAGTGGAAGTAAGTGTAAAGGTATCCCACATTGACTCATCTCCCTACTGCTCTCCTTTATCTCATATTTCCTCTCATTTTTTCCAACTTAATCCAGGGGAAACAACATTTTCCACACATCAACCTATTCACCTGAGTGGAAAATGATCTTTCCACTCCATAGTTTCAATAAATGTTAAACCTGAAACCTCTACAGTGAAAGCTGTTGATTCTCCCAAGCTTCCGGTGCCCTGCTGTAAGCTTTTTTCTTCCTGTGGTTAATGCAGCTTCCTGTTTTACTCCTCCAGCCAAATAGAAAAATCCCCGTGCCTCTAAGATTCATACTACACAACTGTCTCAACGTTTGTCCCTCTTGTTCTCCATTGTTCCTTAGTTATTTTCCTGAATTTATTAGACTTTGGCACCTGGTTAATTCTAGCATGGAAAATTTTAAAGTCACAATGACCTTAGGGTTTTGTTTTTTTTTCCTCAATAAGGAAGGATTCTAAGGAGGTTCCTATGATCCCCCCTTCCTGGCGTTCATATCATTGTATAAACCTCTACCCTTTAGTGTAGGGTGGGGCCTGTGACTTACTTCCATCCCACAGAACGTGGCAAGATGATGGGATATCACTCTGGCATCTCTCTTTCTTGCTTTGATGAAGAAAGGGGCTGAATGGAAAAGCTCACATGGTGAGGGGTTGCAGGTGGCCTCTAGGAAATGAGAGTAGTTTCTAGCTGCTAAGGGCTATCTTCAGTCCATAGCCAACAAAAAGCCCTGGCCCTCGATCGATTCTGCCATCACAGAGAAATTCAGCCAACAAACTAAATAAACTTGGAAGCGAATTCTTCAACAGTTGAACCTCCAGATAAAAATACAGCCCAGCCAACACTTTGTAGCACTGTGAGACCCTAGGCAGAGGAAAGGGTTAAGCTGTGCTCAAACTCATGACCCACAGAAACTCAAATAATAACTGTTGTTTTAAGTCACTAAATTTGTGGTATTTTGTTACACAGCGATAGATAACTGATAATAATTTCCCATTGGGTTTCTTCCAAAAAGCAGTCACCTGCTCTCATAGCTCTACCCTGCACCTTGTTGCTCCCTGGGAACTAAAATCTCTGGAAATTTAAACTAAGCTATTTTACTCCATGAGCATATTTCCTATCTATTCTTTGACTTACAAGTGTTGAAAGTTAGAGACTTCTAGCCACTTGATCTTTCAGATGTCTATTCATCTTCTTAATAAAGAAGTATCTCCCTTTTCCCCTGTGCATCCTGGACCTAGCCAATGACCCAAATTTTTATCTGAGTTGCACCACTGATCCCCTTATACAATATCCTCTCCTGTCCCTGCTCAACTAAATCACAAAAATGGTAAAACTCAGGGTTTCATTATCATCCCCTACCACTGCATAAATGATTGCTACTGAGAGAAATTACACAAACATTCAGATCAGCACCTTTGAAACACTAGGGTTTCCATGAAGAGATTGCTCCTCAATTCCAAACTCATTCAGAGAATCTATAGTTCCAGACACTGGAAACATTCTTGTTATGATTCCACATCCTGCTCTTTATAAAACAAATGCTTTTTTGCCAAGAAATATATAGATTATTTTGATTGTTCCAAATATTATTTTTCAAGGGGCTTCGTAAAGGATGTATGATATTTTGAATTACTCCATTTGGATCTTGTCTTAACTCCTAATCCTGTTTATATTTGAGATACAAATGAGCCTTCATACTCTCTATAATGTCTAGCTCCTAGCATATTTAAACTACCTGAAGTCCTTGTTTCTATAATACTTTTACCTTAAAAAAAGGTTCTTCATAAGCTATTATTATCCTAAAGAAAATGTTGAACTTAAGGCAAGTAGTTTGAAGTGAAAGTATGATGACCTATTAGAAGAAAAGATCATATTCCTAACTTAGTATATATTATCCCATCAAGCTGAGTTCTTTTTAGCTTTTTTTGATCAATGTGGTACAAGATGGATGTGAAAAGGTGCTGTGATAACTGAACAACACTAACACTATTTGTTCTGAGTTAGAAAAAAATATGTGAGAAAATAGAAAATTTTCTGTAACTGAGTTAAATACTCCCAGGGATACTGTACTCATAAAAACACTTAGAAAGTAAAAATTATTATTGTCTTTCTTTAGGAGCCAGTTGGTGAATGTGACCACTGGGTGAGAGAACTGAGTTCTCAATCTGACTAGGAGCTCACTCTTTGATATGTGGCCCATCTTTGCTTAGTCACACCTTATCTATCAGAAATGGTCATGATAAATGTCACCAGGATATTTTTCTAAATGCTTAACATGCTTAAAGGAAAGAGTCTAAGCAAAGAAAGCAATTTTATTATAAATATGGACACTAGTATAATCACCAATGTAGTTGGTTATTTTCTATCTCAGAGAATAGCTTTATTTAGAAATTCATCATCTACAGATGGAAAAGAACAAATCTTTTTAAGATGTGTATTTTTGACATCATTAACGTCAATCAAAACCAGAGGACTGTATCCCACCAAAGTGACAGCATTGCTATAGTACATGTTGCCTGTGTTTAACAGACAATTCACTGGCTAATCAATCAAAGAAATTGCTGACAACATTTTCATTTCATTGGAGCTCAGCTTCCAGGTGGATAAAATGAACAGTAGTGTTATTCTCATTGCTTTGGGCTGTTCAACCCTAATGCACAAACATTTTGACCTCCACCCCTCATCTTCTCCCTTGAGTATGTCTAAGAACCTTTCAGCAACATGTCAGCAGTCAGCATCTCTTTTCTTTTTCTACTTGCAGGATGGCAACTTTAATTAGTGGTTTCTCCTCCTACTCTCATATGCTCTCTGTACAGTAATATTTTACTTGCGATTACCCCAGCCCTCCTACTGATTCCATTAGAGAGTAAGCCAGGAGCAGACTCTCTCTGACTCAAGCTTTTGGTTCCTCCTTTGTTTTTCCTGGCAGATACAGTTCCTTCATTATATGTAACACCTACGGTAATTGCTGCTGCTTCAAAAAATCTTTTCTGAATGTTATTAAGACACGCAGGAGGGAAAAGCATTCACAAAATAGAGATATTACTTTTATTTACATGCCAGCATTCTCTGAGGGGAAAAAAAGTTGAAAGCTTTTTACCCTGGTGTCTCATTAATTCTGACAATACCCCTAGAGGCAGGGAAGTGACAAGACCATTACTCTTGTTATAGTGGAGAAAACACTGAAAAACCCAGAGAGGTTAGCTATCTTGTTGAAGGTGACACACAGTTATTGTGAGCCTGGAGGGAAGAAAACAGACACCTAAACCTCAGGATTCTGATTCCCAGGTGGTTCAGTCATTTCTCCATTCCATTTATAGGTATCCTTTGTTTTTTTTATAATTTTTTTATTTTTATTTATTTATGATAGGCACACAGTGAGAGAGAGAGAGAGAGGCAGAGGGTGAAGCAGGCTCCATGCACCAGGAGCCCGACGTGGGACTCGATCCCGGGTCTCCAGGATCGCGCCCTGGGCCAAAGGCAAGCGCTAAACCGCTGCGCCACCCAGGGATCCCTATAGGTATCCTTTGTAAAGTCCACCTTGCTTTTAAGTGCTGCCAGATGTTAATTATGTGATTAAAGTGTGGGGTAACTCCAACCCCAAAGGATCTTAGACTAACCTGCTGTGCAGAGTTATCAATCAGAAGCATCATACTTCCAAGTGAACATTCAAGCATGAAATACAAAAGCTATCATGATATAACAGAATGGCAAATACTACAGTCTGGGGTGCTCAGCATGTATCCCCTCCTGCTGGTATGTCATCACACATGGGCTAGAAACCTGAAAGCTACATTTCCTCAGAGTCCTCTGCAGTTAGGGTTCTGTGTGCAAATGAGGTGCTGACCATAAGATGTACCTATGCAAAATGTGGAAGGCCCAAGTAAAGAGGAAATATTTCTAGGCTCTTTAACCTGCTATTGCTTGCAAACATGTTATGGAGATATTTAGGGCTTTTGCAGCACAATTTAGCCTCCCAAATGTGGACAGGTAGCTAAGCGGGCTTTGGCAAAGCTTCCTACCTTTGCAGCAGGAGTGGCTGTGGCTTTCTGGACCATGGACCATCGCCACGTGTTTCTGTTTCCTGCTTGTGGGACTTACGTGATACAAATGGCCCTAAACCTACCTCAAGCCAATAGAACGAGAAGTGGTATAATTTTCACATAGAATAACATTTCATCTTTTCTCAAAAAATTCTTAGAAAAGTCATAGCATTCAAAATCTATGGGATTGCCTGACAATCCCTGGAAAAGTTTCTAGAGTGCTGTGTTTCACACAGCTCATTTGCTTTTCTATGTCCACTTTCCACAATACTCTTCCTTCCATTTCTGCTCAGATCTCTCTCCCCATGCAGATAGATCTTTCTTATAGTTCCCCATTGGAAATTACTTCTTTCTTCTCTGGCTTCCTTCAGCAGTTTATTGGATTTCCCTTGGTTACTTCTTCTTTGCTGTGTGAAAATACAGAGGAGCCAGGAGGTAGGAGAGGAAGGATTCACAGGCAGTCACCAAAAGAGCATGGGTGAGTTTGTGCTACGAGATCCTGGGCAAGAAAGGGCAGCAGAGAGAAGTAGTTGTTGTCGTTGTTGAGTTGTTTCTACCCCAGAAAGAGGGATAAGGAAATAGATCATTGGCAAAAGGGGAGAAAGGAAAAGAGATGTTAACCAGGAAAGGAAATGAACCACAAGGAAACAAAAGAGCAGCACCACTAGGATGACCATATCAGGTACTATTCTAAAGTCTAAGAGAAGAGCATCCACTATGGTTTCTGACAACCTGGAGAGAAACACTAAGAAAAACAAGATTCTGCTTCCTATGATTTATTTAGATGTAATGATAATACAACAACAACCAAATTTTATTTTGCCTTTATTATATTCCAAGCACTGTGGAGAGTGTTTTACACGTATTACTACCCCATTTAATTTTATAATAACTCTGTGAGTATGTACTATTATTAAACCCATTTTACCGATTAGAAAACTGATGCCCATAGAGGTTACATTAAGTAAGATACCCAAGCTAATAGGTGACAAACTGACATCCAAGATTATGCTTTTAACCACTGCGCTATAGTGTCTCTCTACATTGAGAGTGGCCCAGAAAGCATCATAATTTTCACATAGAATTCACAGATATTTAGTAAATATTTAGATGACATTTTCCATTTAATTATTTTCTATAGCCTTATTTTAAGCACAGTTGCAAAGAGGAATAAAGAAACGCAGTGTCCAATATAATAATCCTTAGTCCATCCTGACTGGAAGTATTTCCACCAATGGGCACATTGCTAAGCAAAATTCCCCTGGGCAGTCTGTGGCACTTTTTTATGTGCAACTCCTAAACACCTGATCCTTGTGGATTGCATTTACAAACATGCAGTCCAGGTTCATAAAAAACAAACTCTTTTTTTTCTTTAGAATTTGACACAGAATTAATTTAAAGTAGATATGAAAAAATGTGTGCATGAACCTGAACAAATTACATAATCTCTCTATACATTAGGTTCCTAATGTGTAAATGAAGACATCATTGAACAATTATAAAAATTAAATTTCTATCTCCTTAACCCTTCAGCATCTTTTGCTCACAGAAGACATCCAGTAGATATTACCCTATGGTGGTGTTTGTTGGTCATAAACTACTGATGGTTATTGAATATCCTTTAGTGAGAACACAGAGTAATTCCTCCCTTCTGTGTTTTCTCTTAGCCTACAATATAGTTGTGCTTGGCAAGTATTAGAGAGGAGGAAAGGAAGAACAAGAAAAATTGAGTATTTGATTTTTTCCATACATTGGGATTTAGAATAAAAATATTGTTTATTATAATTTATTGTCATATTGTATACAAGGTGAGGTGATCAGTTCTTATTTGAAAAAATTTTTTTGATTGAATTTTTAACTACCATTACCATACCTATATTTTAGGTAGGATATAGCTTCTTCACTTCAATCATTTGCACAATGAGGAACTAATGAAATATTTAGAACATTTATTCTTTCAATATTTAAATTTAATTAGCTTTGTAGATAGACAAAATCACCCAAAGAATAAACATGTATAAGCCAAGGCCTACTATTTATCATGCATTCTCATCTAGACAACGGCAGCTACTTTCACTTGACTCTGATTTTTAAAAAAAAGCATGCATATATTTTGTAGCCAAATGGGTTAAAATGCAGTGCATATAGTCACATATAGAAAATACGATGAACAAACTCTTTTTTTCTTTAGAATTTGACACAGAATTAATTTAAAGTAGATATGAAAAAATGGCTAAGCTAATAAGAAAGTAGAAATAGAGAATGTCTATGAGGTAGGTGGGTGAAAACACTGATCCAAAGAAAGGTAGTTGTAAAAAAAAAAGTGACAACAGGCCCCAAATGGAGTCACCTATGTCAAGCCTATGTTACCAAACCAAGACTTAATACCTAACGTAACCTAACTGCAGTTTCAGCCTTTTCCAGGAATGTAGTCTTATCCAGTCAGTCTGGAATTTTCTGGTCAGCACTAGTGAGGTAATTCAGCTGATAGACCCCTACTGTCCCCCATAGGAAGGAGATTTTGCCTGAAACAATTAGTGTTTGGTTAGAATAAGGTCCTTGTCCCACCTCCTTGTACTTATAAAAAATCTTCCTTTTAAAAAATTTTTATATCTTTATTTTTTTAAATCTTCCTTTTGAATAGCTCTTCAGAGCTCCTCTTTGTTTGTTAGATGCAATGTTGCCTGATTCATGAATTGTGGAATAAAGCCAATAAGATCTTTAAATTTATTCAGTTGAATTTTGTTTTTTACCATAGTCAAATTTTCAAACTAGCACAAAGTCTTATTTTCCTTTACAATTTAAGTGTCCATTGCAGGCAAAACTTGGGTTACACATTGTAGAAAATAGGAGAGTGAATAAAACAACTACCTCCTCATAGAGTCCTATAATGTATCATTAATTAGCATAGAAAAGCAATGAATTGAAAATAAGTGGAGACTAGGGCCTTCATATCTATATGAAGATAGCTTTTTTCCCCATCATCACAGTTAATGCACTTTTACATAACTTAACTTTACAGGCCTTATCTCATTTAATCCAATGAAGTAGATTCTACTATAATTTTTATTTCTCTTCTATGGATAAAGAAATTTGAATCAAGAGTTGAACTTACTTGCATAAAGTTCACATGGCAGTAAATAATCACTATAATGTCTTTACAAAGGGCCCTTGGTTGATTGGTTAGACAGTTGGTTTCCTTCAGCAAGTGCTCTAATCATTAGGAATGTGTAATTTGAATGATACTTCAACTTTCCTGGTCTTGACAAGGACACATAGCTGGAAAGAGCTGGAAAGGCTTCATTTTTCTTCATATATAAAATGAAAGACATGGAAGGTCATATTGAAGCTTCATCCCTCTTTTCAAGTGCTTCAATTTTTTAGAAAATTTTATGAATATTAAATTACAGCAACATACTAAGCATCATAAAAGGCTACATGTAGACTTCTGTTGATCCAAAGCATCAATTTTTTCTGAAATTATCCATATACTTAGGCAATGAATATCAGAATTTCTTGAAATATACCAATAATCAAAATGAAGATAATACTGCTGCTTATGAATTCCAATCCGGGGGTAATTTAAATGTACTGTAATTTAAGAAGAAAACTATTTAATATTACATTCGTTAGGGATAAAAATGAGGAGTTAAAGAATACTGTCAAACCCACCAGTTTGGAGGTGCATAGCTTTTCTGTCATGGCTGTTTATGTTTGTTTAAGTGTTTCCAGCAAAACACAAAGAAAATGATAGAGGACTAGAAAATAATACGAAAAATCAATAATTCAAAGCATATCTCTCCATAACTTTTCCAACTAATCAATGCATGAAGAGTTACTAGTGCTTTGTCTCTCGCTTCTTTGTGAGAATATTAATTTTCTGTCTGGTTTCCACTCAAATTCTCCATGCCTACTTGCATATTAAGTACATATCCAATCTTTAATTTAAAAAGAAATATTTAAACATTAACAATAAGTGAGAAAAGCCAGACATGGAGTGAAACATGCTAGTCCCTTGGAGAAACCAAATATAATTCCTGACAACTGATATTTCCATTGTAACTCAGACTTCATCCTTTTTCAACAAGAGGCAGAAAATCAATGATCAGATGTTGTAAATTTCCACTTCAGAGAGTGCAACTTGTGTTTTTATTACAAGTATGCTAAAAGTCTTAATTCTTAAATGGTGACAAATTGTCTGCATCAATAGAACTATGATTCTCTTTCATTTATAAATGCATGTAGCAGATAGTCCCTAAAGTTCTAAAGATGCTTTGCAAGTGGAGTGTTAAATATCAAAGTATATACAAAGGTTTATCCTGATGGAATCTCCTTTGGCATTAGAACTGCTTCCTTTCATTGTAATCTCTTCCTTGTTTAGATAGAAAACACTTAACAGTTTGATGTTTTGTTAATTGTTCCTGAATTAGCACCAGCATCAGTTCATATTTCCTGCATCATTGGGACAAAAGAAAACAAATGGCCTATAACACGCTAGCTTCCTTGCGATCTGCCTAGACTAGGTCTTCCTCCAGAAGCCACGCGGTTTCTTTCTAAAAGGCTCAGGAGAAGACTTAGCATTTAGATTTCCTATGAATTTTATTCTTGTTAGGTTTTCTCCAAAAATGTCACAAGGAACTAGAAACCAGAAGGTGTAAAAGGGGAGCTCAGAGAATCCTGCCATCATAAATCCAGACTACGGTACCACGGAATGACTTCCTAAATCAGATTGCCTTCAAAAGATGGCAAAAAACTACCTGATTTTTACTAAAACTACCTAAACAGTTGTGTCAGAGATGGTCCCGCTTGGGCATATTGGAGACTTGATATTCTTGTCACCTTATATCCTAAGAAAGTGTAAGGGGAAATATAATGAATTGTTTCTGCAAAGAGACATTTAAAATTTTATATGATAGAATTGGCAGAACAAAAATGCATTTCAGGGGAAGCTTTGATTACGTAATGCTAAGCGCTTTGCCAGGTATCTCCCTGAAATGCATCTTTCTATCACATTTGTTCCAAAGCACTTTCCACACAATAAATACTCATTTCAACCAGCGTACAGATAACTCCACGGTTCATATATAATGTAATCATTCCAGGTCCCTTTTGTAGTACTAATTTGTTTATAAAAACATTATATTTTAATCATCTTTCAGAGAAGAAAGGGTTGATTTTTGGCTTTTGTTTCCAGCAAATAATATGTTCAAAATGTATTAGAAATGTGACAACCAGATATTTTCACTTTCTAGTTGTTTACTTCCTGTGAATTTCTTTTCTTTCAGGCCATGAGTAATAGCATCATAAAAAAGTATATTAAGATATTGGCCAAAGCAAAAGAACTATCTTTTATGAGTAGGGGATAACGAATTAAACAATATGTCTTGTAGGTTAACAAATGGGGTGTTTTAATTTTTTATCTCTCAAATTAAAAAAAGTATCCAGATGAATGTCTTGATCATTTAAAAAAAATGATTGCCTGTAAAATATTTCTACTAGACAAAATGTTGGCTCACATTTTTTTATCAAATTACTCCTATTAAGGCAGGGAGCAAGAGAAATTTGAATGACTAAAGTGAAGGGTTTTATTTTGAAAAAAAAAAAGTAATAGAAAATAGGAGGAAAAAAATTCTGCCTCTCTGATAAATTTTCAGATATGGGAAAACTCTTCAATAATGCCATGAAAATTACCACTGACCATTTTTTTAAAGATTTTTATCTATTTATTCTTGAGACACAGAGAAGCAGAGACATAGGCAGAGGGAGAAGCAGATTCCCCTGGGAACCTGATGTGGGATTCAATCCCAGGACCCTGGGATCATGACCTGAGCCAAAGGCAGATGCTCAACCACTGAGCCAACCAGGAGTCCCATAACATATGCAATCTTATAATTAAAATTTGGAGATCACAGATCATTGTACAGTCAGCAAGTTTTAGTATTTTTATTTTTCAGCTTTGGGCAAACACCATAAAAGCTTTTGTCTTCAGGCTCCACTGTGTGAGAGTGAGCACATTAAAGCACATTAATGAACCTTTTCCTTGGAGAATATGCTTCCATCCATTGCCCTTTTTGCTGGACGCTATCCCATCCATTGTTCCTGGGTGTCTCAAATGGCCCTGTTTCTGCTATTTAACTCCACCACTTAGACCACAGCTGTTTTTCCAGGGTTGAACTCTGACTGGAGTGCATCCAGTCTACTGCCTGAGTGACACCAATCAGATTACCTCACAAGAATTTAAATAAGAGACAGAAACTGCGATTGTCTGCCGGCTGGGCACCAGTATCCCAAACCAAACAGCACTTCCAACAACTCCCCTGGCTACAACCTTGGGTTCCAGCACACTTAGTGTAGCTTCTGCTAGTTAATTGGTTCATCTAATATGCTTTCGGTTAGAGGCTTTATTATCTCTAAAACGTGTGCTGAATATATCACAAGTCATCTAGAGATCACACAAAATAGTCCTGAGGCTGCTCCAGGAGAAATGTGGATACCTAAAATGATATGTACAATGAGTCCTCCTAAAGGTAGAAATTTTAAGGAGAATAAAATTAAAGATTAGAAAAGGTAGTAACTTTCTCAACACTCCAAAGCTAGTAACAACAGGGCTGGGATTCACTCTATTTCCCGCCTCTCGGTCCAATACTTTAATATTCTCTCCTGGCTCTTACAGAAGTCTAGCCGCTGTGGGTCTCCATATAATTTTTGCCCTTTTGGTTGTAAACATTGTTCATCACATGGCTGCCAAATCATTTCATAAAGCAAGATGAAAACTTTTAACTGTTTAAATAGCCCAGCACCCTTATTTTATGTATGAGAGAAACAAGCTTCAGAGGTGTTCATTGATTTGCTATGTGGACATAGCTAGATGATGGTCAGGATTGGAGACTGGGTGTCAGACTCTCAATCCACTCCATACACTCATCTAATAAATGCAATGCTAGTTAGTTATACTGACATGGACTTTAAAGACAATGTGAATATAGATGTCCTGCATGTGACAGCTTATTCTGATGCATTATGTATGCTTAAAATAAATAAAACACATCAAAGAGATGTGCTCCTCTCTTGATTATGTCAGTGTTTTCAAGAAAAGGAAATTGATATTTGGAAATAAACTACAGAAAGGGTAAGAGATTCCTATATTCTATGTTTAGCCAGGCTTAACATGACTATAACAGAAAATGTTTTCCCTGCTGCCATTTCTGACTCTACATCAGTTGTGAAGTAATGTATGCTCTTACTTTTAGGATGCTCTGCAGGATCCTAAATAATAATTACGTACACAATCATGTCAACCTTGCTCAGATAAAATGCCATATGCAAATAGGAATCTTAAATTGCTAGCTATTAAATCCATTTTTTTTCCTTTTCCTAAGCCAGAGTATGAGTTTTCACATAGAAGAGAGTTACAGAGGTGTTATATAATCAGGTTACTGAATTACAATTATCTAATGCTCTAATTAAAGAAATGTATTTTCAGAAATATTTGAAACATGGTAAAACATTGCCAGCATCTAGTTTTCCATCCAGAAATTAAATTTTCCAAACTAAACAGCCATCCCATAATTTTCCCATCTATAAATGGACATATGGTGAATAATGATCCCCACACCTTGAAATTCACACCCTTGTATAATATACCCTCCTTTTGAGTATGAGCTGGACCTAGGGATTCACTATTCTAGTGAATAGACTATGGCAAAAATAATGCAATGATACTTTCAAGGTTAGGTGACAAAGAGACTGTGGCTTCTGATATGATGCTCTCTCTTACTCACATATTTACTCAATTTGATGGAAGCAGCTGCTAGGTTGTGAGCTGCCCTATGGAGAGGCTCATATGGAACCAGCCAACAACCAGTAAGGAACTGAGACCTCAGTCCAAAAGTCTGTGAGGAACTAGATCCTGCCAATAACCATGTTGACAAACTTGAAATTGTATCCTCTTCAAATCAGGTCTTCACAAAAGATCACAGTCATGGCTTTTCTTTTTATTACAGTCTTTTTAGATTTTGTGGCAAAAGCACATAACTAAGCCATCCATAGTTGCATGGCCCACAGAAACTAGGAGATAGTGTTTGTTATCTTAAACCACAAAATTTGGGAATTATTTGTTACTCAGCAAGAGATAACTAATACAGAGTATAAACCACCACAGAGTTTATGACCCTCAACAGGCATTCAATATTGCTTGCTAGTTAAAGAACAAGTTTCATTGATTTTGTATAGCACTTATGATTCTTTAGGGTTGCCTGGGGAGCTCAGCAGTTGAGCATCTGCCTTTGGTTCAGGGCTTGATCCTGGAGTTCCCTGATGAGTCCAGCAATGGGCTCCCTGCAGGGAGCCTGCTTCTCCCTCTGCCTATGTCTCTGCCTCTCACTCTGTGTCTCTCATGGATAAATAAATAAATCTTTAAAAAAAATTTCAGTTTAAAACAATGATTCAGGTAATTGAGCAAGTAATAGAATCTCAGATCTCCAGAAGCATTGAAGTGATCCTCCTAACATCTATACTTTTAAATACTAGAGGAATTGAGAGATTCTTGTGATAGAAGGAATCATTAATTTTAAAAGAGCAAGCTGCTATTATCAGCTCTAGGTGACCACTCCAATCTCACCACTAGACCTATTTGGTTGTGGTATTTAACCCAAGAAATTTTTCCTCAAGATTAAGCTGTAAATGGATTGTTCTTTGAATTTCATTGCAAATTCTTCATATTACAAAGCAATTGCAGAACCCAAATGTATCATGACTCTGGTAAAAAACCTGATTAATAGTTTCTATAAAAATAGAAACTCTTTTCCTTCATACTATGGTTCTCTTTAAAAATCCCAGTGCCTTAGTTATTTTTTCCATTAAATCATTGAATGTTAGATTTAAATTTAACCCCATCTGTTTATGACATACTAATTAGAATTTCTTTCAGTCACATCTACTCAAAAGCAGTTTGGTCACATCACACCCTTATTTATTTAGAGTTTATGTCTCCCCTTTAATTTATAAAGATCCACTTTTCTAGACTCTTTGAAGATATTTTACATTTTTAATTAAATTTCTAGAATAATATCAATAAATAATACTATATAAAACAGGTCATACATTAAGATTCCTTTGAATATTTACAGACATACAATCCCTGAAGGATATAAGGGTAATGAATAAAACTAGGAATGGAAAATAAATAAGAAAATGAGCTAACTTGGATATTATTACAAACATTTATTGTAATGATTATTGCAATGATTATTACAAATATTTATTGCAATGATTAAGATGCTGATATTCTGAATCACAAAACACAGTCATTAAATTTAATGGAAATAATCCTACCTAAAGCTTAGTATATATTCCGACATTTTTCACAGCCCTGTTGGAAAAAAATATCACCTAAATGAAAACTAGCAATAAGCTCGTTAAATCACGTCAGGGTGTCCTTTCCCTTGTCATGCTTTTATCTAATGGGTTTTCCTTTGAACAAGGAAAGCAACAGATATGTAACATGTGGTATATCCAGGTAATGAATGTCATTAAAGCTATCTTTTGCTTTTGTGCCTTTTTTTTTTTTTTTACAGTTTTGAATTAGATGACTCCAACACTGGCATTGGCATAATTTTTTTTTTTTTTTGTAATATATCCATCATGACTCAGACTCTCTGAATCAGAGCCTGTGGGCCAGCATCATCAACAACATTTTCCTTTTCTAGAACAGGAGAGGTCTGAATATTGCCCCAGAGGCCTGTCTCCCAGGCAAACAGAGCCTGCCAGCACACACAGGAAGCAGGCCTATAATTTGAGTGTTTGGCTTTTCATAACTCTGGCTATAAAATAAGAATCATCAAGACAAAAAAAAAAGTTGGTTTGGCTGCTGGATTTACTATCTGGCTACTCAAGAAATTCTCAGGATTTTTTAATCTTTGACCATACTAACAGGCAATATCGGTCACGTTACAGTCAGTTTTAAAAGCATAGTATAACCATCCAATTCTACCAATGTGTCCTTTACCTATGACACTTCTGAAAAACTTTAGCTATATCTAAGATCCTTCAAAAATACACACACGCACACACACAAATTGTTAATTAAAAGTATCTTGCAAATATTTTTGAACACTTCTAAAGCAAGGAACTGCTTCAGTGCTCTCAGTTTGTTCCTGGCGCTTTCAGACATTTGAAGAAGTATAGTGTATTCCCGGGGCTATTGGTGTGTTAAGCACCCAGTGTACTTTAAGTGGGTGTTTTTGAACATATCATCACATTTAATTTCATATTATTTTTCTACTCTGAAGGTAAAGACAATTTGTTCTTTATATTTATAAAAGGACTAAAGTTTTGAATTAAGAAACTCTGTATAAGCATGCCTTGTGTCCTTATGTTGTTGTAAATGCTAGCCTTATATACATTTTTAACACCTTTACAGTAATTCACCTTGATCAATGACAAAGGTTTTTAAAATCCTGCTAGAATGAGAATAACTACCTTTCATAGAAAGTGGATTTTGATTTGGACTTTAAGAATATACTGGAGTCTCCCTCCCAGAAGATAACAGCATTGCTGGGTGGGAAAATGATCCAAGAAAAGGCCTGGAAGAGCAGAACTACCTGACAGAGAACTTCGATTTTACAGATAAAACACCTGCAGACAGGTGGTTAGGGGTGAATTCTAAGAGTTTTCAAGCCGTGCAATGAATGTGGGGCTTGGTTCTTTGAAAGCTGGAGGGCAACAGATGCTTTTTAAAGAAGGCAATGGCTTGTTTCAGACAAATGATTTTTTGTTGGCAGAGAGGGAAGAGAGAGAAAAAATGGCAACAGAAAGACTGTTTATTTTATTTTATTTTTTATTTATGATAGTCACACACACACACACACACACAGAGGCAGAGACATAGGCAGAGGGAGAAGCAGACTCCATGCACCGGGAGCCTGATGTGGGATTCGATCCCGGGTCTCCAGGATCGTGCCCTGGGCCAAAGGCAGGCGCCAAACCTCTGCGCCACCCAGGGATCCCAGAAAGACTGTTAAATGACTATTCAAACAAAAATGGTCAAGGTATTTTGGCCTTAAAATTACCTGAATCTTTTTCATCTAATTTTCTTGAGACTTTTCTTCATGACCAGCATTTTTTAAAAAAATTATCATTTTGATTTTTCCATTTGGCTCATTATCTTCAAACTTAAAATTGCTAAGAATACCAATAGACTTTCCAATTCAAGACACAGGCCTATGCTATTTCTAAGTTTGTGTCATCTGCAAATACTAATATGAATCATCCTGCTTTAATTTTGAATCTATTAAAAAGTGCTTAAATTCTTCTCTTCTTGAATAATAAAATCACTTTCTACTTTTGCCCAATTCTTGATGCTGTAAACTCTCAATCACATTTATAAGAAATATAGTTTTACTTTTTTGAATTACATTAAAGTAAAATTTATTTCTTGGTCACAGTGTGATTCACTTGATTTTATGAATGAAATTCTAGGGAAAGTTTAGAATCTAACCAAGAGCTATGATGAAGCCTCACCTAGTTGGCTGGTACATCTGATTCTATATCTGACCCCTCATGGCTGTGTTTCCTACAACCTATACAGATATCCCTCTTTCATCATCAGAGTTCAAAGGGACAATTACAATTACAGCAATCTGGAGCAATGGGCCAGGGAACGTAGCTGCCTATTTGACAGACTGCTCCAGTGGGTAGCTGGTTTTGATCATGGTCAAAGTTATGCTGGGCCAACGCTAGGGCTAGCAACTAGCTGTGGGTATTAGCTGGGGTCAGGAAAGATAAGTTACAAAGCAAGTACTATATTGGCTTTGGAGGCCTAAATCTAAGCCAATAAGCCAAGGAAGACTATAGTCAAAGTCATACAGAGCTTCACCGGCAGGTAAAACCTGAGAAAGGTGTGTGTGCCTCATGAGAAAAAGACATCTGAACAGAGAAAAAAGAAAATGAGGCAAGGACATCATGCTTTGGTGACCTATCCCCTATGGGAGGAGGGAGTAACAGGTGTGAAGGCAGGAAACAGCATGGAGGCCAATATGGCTGGAGCACAGTAAACGAACTATAGAGTGGGAGTAGCTGGACTCAGAGAGGTAGCCAGAGGAAGATCATAGAGGGCTACGAGGGTCAGAGATGAGGCTTTGGATTTTACTGTATACAGAAAGAAATGACATAATTAGACATGTTCTTTAAAACTCACCCCAATTGCTGGTTAGAAAATAGATTGTAGATGTCTAGAGTAGAAATAGGGAGACCAGTCAGAGACTCCTGTAGTAATTGAGGCAAGATTTAATGGTGTTCTGAATAAGAGTGGTAGCAATGGAGATATTGAGATGACAGATTCAGGATATATCTTGAGATATAGTCAATAAAATTTGTGGTTGGATGTGAAATAAAAAAAGAAGCAAGAAAGACTGAAATTTTGCCTTAAGCAATTTCAATGGTAGAGTTTTCATTAACTGTAAAATGATTTACAGAGACCACTGAAAGAATGAATTCAAGTGTTCAGGGTGAGGGATCAAGTGCATGATTAGGGACAAGAAGAGTCTGAGATGTCTATTCTGTCCATGTGGACATGTCAAGTTGTAATTGGAAATATGAAAGTGAAGTTGAAGAGAAAAGCCTAGGCTGGAGGCATGAACTTTGGAATCTATCCTATATAGATATCATTTAACATCATAAAATTAGATTGAGATTATGTAAGAAGTGAGTAGTATTAAAGAACAGTGGTGTTCCAAAAACTGAGCTTTAGGAGGTTCCTAGATTTAGAGACTGGGAAAATGAAGAGGAACCTCCTGGAGACAGGGAAAGAATAGCGAGTGACATAAGAGAGAGGGTTGTCTTAGGATCCAAGAGAAGACAGTGCTTCAAAATAAAAGTGACTAATTAACTGTGCCAAATTCTGATGGGAAGTCAAGTAATTTGAGGACTATAAATAGATTGTTAGATTGAGCAACAAAAGATCACAAGTGGCCTTGACAAGAGTAATTTTAGTTGAATAGGGGAGAAGGACTTGTGAAGTGGGTTCAAGAGAGAATAAAAGCTAGCAAGAATAGACAGTTCTTCCTTGAATTTTTCTACAAAGATGTATAATATGGATGGAAAATGTTATTTTTTTAAAAAGAGTTTGTTTATTCCCGAAAGGCACAGGGACAGAGAGGCAGAGACATAGGTAGAGGGAGAAGCAGCCCCTTGCAGGGAGCCCGATGTGGGACTCAATCCCAGGACCCCGGGATCACACGCTGAGCCAAAGGCAGATGCTCAACCACTGAGCCACCCAGGTGCCCCCAGAAGATGTTATTAAAACGTTCCTGGTTTT
The DNA here is from genome assembly GCF_905146905.1 of Nyctereutes procyonoides. Taxonomy (NCBI): domain Eukaryota; kingdom Metazoa; phylum Chordata; class Mammalia; order Carnivora; family Canidae; genus Nyctereutes; species Nyctereutes procyonoides. Next base: position 4,923,714 of record NW_026575130.1, read on the forward strand.
GTTTTTTAGGTGAGAGGTACTGTAGAGCATTTGTATGCTGATTTAGATGATGCTATAGAGAGTGAAAATTATGATGATATGGGAGGGTAATACCACTGGAAAAAAATGGATATAAGTATGTTCTAGGAGTAGCCAGCAACCTTGTTGAGGAATGGAGTGGAACCTTTGTAGTCACTCACATTTGGCTCTCCTCTGTCTCTGAATTCATTCTCACCCTAAACAGTCATGCTTTAGAGTGTTAAATCAAAATTTCTGACAGCATATTAGTATTTCCTCTTCAATTTTTTATCTATTATACACATCTTCTCTCCTTCTTAGAGCTGTTTGTTATGCATATTAATATCATTAAAAATAAATTTTAACTCATTTTAAGTACCCACATAAGACTTTCCTCCTCTGCCCCCCCAAGAAGTCCCTCACCCCAGAATCTTTCTTTTACTATGTCACCATCATGGAAAATATGATCTGAGCACATTGGGTGAGAAAATAAGGACTATTCTTTCTGTTTCATTGCAAATAGAACTGAATATTACATTTTATTTATTTTATGTTTTAAAAGATTTTATATATTTGTCTATGAGAGACACAGAGAGAGAGGCAGAGACACAGGCAGAGGGAGAAGCAGGCTCCTTGTGGGGAGCCCAATGCGGGACTTGATCCCAGGGCCCCAGGATCACACCCTGAGCCAAAGGCAGATGCTCAACCACTGAGCAACCCAGGCATCCCTAGAATTGAATATTTTAGAAGGATATTGATTGCTCTGAATTTTACGTATTATCTCTCTGCTTTCTAGGTGACCCTTCTGAACAAAGTCTCTTGCCTTTCTGATTTACCATATCCAGTATCATCATGGCCAATCTCAAATCCTGACTTTTCCTAATTTACCCTATAACCTCAGCATCCAAGTCTTAGCAGGATAGTTGATTTTAGGAGAAGACTTAAAGCTCTGGCCAATAGTCAGGCAAAGATAGAATTTCTGAGATCATAGTTAATAAGTTTAATCGGCTGAGAGTGGCTGATAATGCTTGTTGTTCATGTATCCTGTTCAAATTTTTAAATACTCAACAGGATAAATGCTACTGAGATGTATCCAGCAGTTATGTCAGAGCATCCGCCTGCTCTTAATTACTCTAGACATAAATTGTTGAGTGTTAAAATAGCTAAACCTGGGTAAGCACCTAAAGGATTGTTCAAAGTCCAGCAGTTTTGGCAGATAAACCAATGAAACTTAAGTGCCATTCTTTCAGAGGTTATAACCCACAGAATTAAATTCCAATTTTGCCAGTCTGGCCTCTTCCATAGACCTTTCGTTATCTAATGAACCAGCTACTGCTCCATTTGCCCATAAACCTCAAGATAAACCTGTGATGCGTCAAAAGATTTGAAAATTATGTGCCTATTTGGATGTGAACCACCAAACTATGTAATCTAAGACCTTGAGTTCTATTGGTTGTAGTTCTTTTATGGCATCATCTGGTTTACCTGGTCACTTGGATCAAGTTGAATAAGTAAATCATTATCTATTAAGGGTATATCATGGCTCTGCAACCATTTTTTGTTCTAAAAAATACATGCTGCTGCTGCTACTTCTACTCGTCTCCTACGTATAGTCAAGTTCCTGTCACATGTACAGTATCCACAACTGAATGTTTTGGTTACTGAGGAGTTGGAATCTTTTCATTTATCCAGATTGAACTTGATAGTCCTATAAATGCTCCAGGAGATCAGAATAAAGAAATAGGATTCTTTGTTGCTTCTGACATCTGAGGAAGGCCTCAAATCTTCCTCTCTCTCAAATGGCAGAAAACACTTACTCTGGACTTACATACCTAAGCTTTTATTAATGAAGGAGGTTTTTATGAATCTCTTTTGCAGTTTATGGCATGGAATTCACAGCAGAGACCCTGTGGGATTTGGATTTGTGCAAGCCCAACGTTGGGCCCTGGATATTTAACTGCATTCAGCTTAGGGAAAGAGAGTACTACAAAGTTAAAAGTGCACAGGGCTAGTTGGCATCTCAAATTCTAAAAGAGCACTATAATTTGAATAATTTAAATGCAACATAGTTTCATATTTTATTACCTATGTCAGAATTTCTGTGAAACTTCATGATATTCTAGGATATTTCTATATTTCTTTCTGTCTGGGTGGAATTAGAGTTCTTTGCATATTCTGAGCTGAGGTTATTCTCAGAGTGTAATTTGCATATTTTGTCCTAAGTAAGTTTTGATCAAATCTTCATTATAGAAGCCATTTTTCTTTTTTGTATCCTTTACACTCCAGAAAGGTATTTTTGTTTTTTTAAGAGTCACATTAATAAATAGTAAATATCACAACAAAATTAACAACCTTCATTTTCTCTATTTTATTACTGCAGTATTAAATCTGCATTGGCAATACTTAACTCCTATATCTTAGGATGAGAATATAAGCAGAATCAGGAGAGCAATTTGATCGAATTGAGAGGCTTTAGAATCAGACAAACTAGGCCTGAGTCAGTCCTGATTTGACATCCTCCCAACCGTATAACCTTCCTGGCTTTCTTGCCTGTAAAATGGCAATAGTGTAATCTACTGTTATGAACTGAATGTTTGTGTCTTCCCCAAATGTATACATTAAAATCATACCCCTTAATGATCGAGTGTCTGCCTTTGACTCAGGGTGTGATCCTGACTGGGGATCCAGTCTGGCCTCTTCCATAGACCTTTCATTATATAATGAACCAGCTACTGCTCCATTTGCCCATAAACCTCAAGATAAGCCTGTGAAGCATCAAAAGAAGATGTGCAAATTATGTGCCTATTTGGTTGTGAACCACCAAACTATGTAATCCAAGACCCCTGTGAGGAGCCTGCTTCTCCCTCTGCCTCTCTCTGTGTGTGTCCCTCATGAATAAATAAATAAAGTCTTAAAAAAATAAATATAAAAATAAAGTCACACCCCTCTATGTGGTAATATTAGGAGTAGGAGGTAGGTCCTCTGGGGAGTAATTAGGTCATAAGGATAGACCTGTCACAAACGGGGCTAGTGCTTTATAGGAAACGCAAGAGAGCTTGCTTCCTTTCTTAGTCTGCTCTTCACGTGAGGATACCATAGAAAGAAGGCCATCTGTAAGCTAGGGAAAGAGCCTTCACCAGGAGCCTAATCATGAGAGCACCCTGATATTGAACTTTCAGTCTCCAGAACTGAGAAATAAATGTCTGTTGTTTAAGCTCCCAGTCTGAAGTATATTTGTTGTAGCAGCTCAAGCTGACGAGGACACCTACCAAGTCAAGATTGGGTACACCTAACACAGCACAATGCTTAGGAAACTCTCAATGGCTAGTCATACGTAATAGTAACACTGCTGAAGCAGCCTTTCAATCCATTTTAATTCACTTCTCAAAAACTATCCAGCACTTACTTGGTCCCAAATTTGTTACCCGGTTATGTGGATATGATCCACTTTGTGGTGCAGATATAAAATAAGCCACAAATTGTGGGTCAAGGAGTTCAGTGTGTACTGAGAGAGATAGATACATGAATAATTACAATGAAATGCCATACAAATCCAGAGAGATATTTGTGCAAAGCTCTTTTGGTTACAGAGGAAATGACTAACTATGAGATGTGGAGTTTTGGAAAGGGTTCACAGAGCAGGGGACTTCTGGGTTTAGAGACACTGTAGGAATTTTTCCAATAAATAGAATTACTTAGTAGAGAGAGCCCTTAATTGGAAGCAAAGGTCACTGAATTGCTGCTTTTTCTCTGGGAACACTGGACCCAAGATTTCTAGATATCCTTTGCTCTGAAACCTCAGGGATGAGACTGCTTCCTCACCACCACCCCACCTTCAGTTGCAGGCAAGACCAGCCACCACATGACCTTTAATTACTATCCTGTGGCTTCTGAAGCAAATCCCATCATGCCTCAATACCAGCTCTCCTGTATTACCACAAGAAGTCCAGGATTCCCAGATCACCCAGTTTCACACAGATATTCATCATCACCCAGTTCCCAGCCTCCATGAATCTGACCATATCTCCCACACTCTTGGCTATCCAAGCCCTTCCACCCAAACTTGTTTCCTGATCAGAAAACTCTTCTCCTTCCTTAACGTCTTCGCTGAACATGTCCTTTACATTTTTGCTGAAATTTAACTTGGCTCCTGAAAACACTGCTTTCCTGGACCATTCAAGTGAAGGACTTATTTTTATTTTTTCCTTTCATGCTTAAGTAGTACACATGACTGGAGCTTGAGGTAAGTAGTCTTTTCTGCTCCCTGTTCCCACTTCCAAATGATCACTCCTTTCTGTGTTTGAAACTTCATGTCTTTTGAAACATCCATTCTCATACTGTGTCACCCTGTATCCCTCTTTGTCAGGCCACCTACAGACATCTGAATCATTGTTCTTCACTCATTAATACTTTCCCTGCCATTTTGGTTATCCACTTTAAAATACAGCTCTATGATCCAACTATCACCTTGGCTTCTAAATTCTTTTCTTTCATTAGCTCCGATAATCTTTTTCTCCATCCTTTCTCCATGACCCCCATGTCATAACTAGACCTTGTCAATACCCAAAACTGAATTTCAGTTTCAAACATCTCATTTTGATTGTCATCCCCTGTTCTTCCAGTCTATTCCCTCTAGGACTCCACTCATGCAATTCACCAACTCATCACAGCTACCTATTCATTGACCCTATAATTCATCTTTATTCATCATAACTCCTTGTCTAAACATGTCATATTATCCAGCTTGTTTTTCATGATTCTGCCCTATAATTACTTCCCAATGAATGTCTTTAACTGCCTTTATACTTTCTCCCTCAAGCAATCTTTCCTGGCAAAATCTAAACTCTGATCAAACCCACCTATCTGTTGGATGCATTAATCTATCCTGCATTTAAGTGGCTAAATACTCCTTGGGAATATTACATAATTATACTTATTGGAGTCACCCATGAACAACATCTTGCCAGAAACAATGGCTAGTTCAATGTCCTCACCTGTCATTTCCTTATCTGAAATATATTTTTTAAAGATTGTATTTATTTATTCATAAGAAACACACAGAGAGAGGCAGAGACACAGGCAGAGGGAGAAGCAGGCTCCTTGCAGGGAGCCAGATGCGAGACTTGATTCCTGGACCCAGGATCACACCCTGAGCTGAAGGCAGATGCTCAACCAACTGCTGAGTCATTCAGGCATCCCTGAAATATCTTTTTCTAGGTCTATTTACTTATTATGATGTGCTACAACTTTGAGAGTGTTTTTGTTTAAAACCATCATAAGTGCACTTTTACATAGAATTCCCTCTGGATAATATTCCATGTGCCACTGGCATGACATTTCACAACTTCAGACAGTATCCAAAATGCAGGATTTCCTTACCACTAGCTGGGCCGAAAATTTTAATTGCCAGAAATTGTTACATGTATTTAGTAATCAGGCATTTGTTTTCTATTGCGTTTTGCCTTGTTTCACCACTTAAAGTCATTAAGAATCTATGGCAAGATCAGGCTCTTAATATCTAGCCATCTAACAATGTACTCTACTAACATTTCTCTCATCCTGGTCCCCTACACAATATCTTAGACTATGTGCTATTTCCCAACTTCCAATTATCAGATATTTTTAAATGACATTTAGCTTCCTACTATCAGATGCTATTAAATGCACTGACCTCAGTTCTCCCAAAGCTCATGAAAGATACATCTTCATCTGAAATCATTGCTTTTTCCTAGATCTTGAATTTAATAAACCCTAAATCTAAGTCTGCTTTAGGAAAGCTGCTCTGTATCTGCTGCATCCTTTATTGAATTTTTAGGGGAGGTGGGGCAAGAGTCTACAGAGAAAAACTCTATCCTCTCATTTGTAGAATAAGAGGAATAGAACAAATATCATGAGGTTTTTGATATTTCAATGTGTTAATATACATAAATGTTTTAGTAGAATCCTGGCACATAGTAAAAATTCAATAAATGTTGCTTTTATAATTGTTATTATTATCTAGAACCATCTCTCAACCCCTGGCTTCACATTGCCAAATGCATGCCAGTCCAAGGGAAGAATACTCATTTTTTTTTCTTTTTCTGGTTAGTTATCTTTACTCATTTGTCATCTTTTCTTTTCTTCCCCCAGGCAATTTCTCCCAGTCTTCTATTGGCTTCTCCTCCCAGTAGACATTCTATTAGCCTCTCCCTATCCTTATTGTTACCTCTAATACTTCAATTGCATTATATTCCAATTTTATTAAGATTCCCTGGGAAATGTATAAAAATAATAATTGTATAATAACCATCCTAATGGTACAATTGTTTAGAAGTAAAGATTCCAACAAACATTAAGATTAATTTTAACATTTTTTTAGCCTAGGAGATCCAGAATCAGTGTATCTATTCTTTCTTCAAAATTTACCAGAAGCCTTTAGTGAAATGTCTATTCAGCTTTTTGGCTCTCATCTCCCTCCATCTGAGCTCTGTGCCCACTGCACCACACCTGGGGATAGTTTCTGGTTCCTGCTACACTGGCGTTGCCCTTGCTCTCTTCAGGTGCCCTCATAGTCACCTACCAGGACTTCATCAGCTGTGATGAGATGTTCTCCAACATCTATAAGATCTGGGAGATCTCAGATCCTGCACCTGGAGGTAGACCGGAAGATGGTCAGTAGAACAGCGAATATCATTAATGGCTAGCCTATTGGTGAAAATGCCACCTCAAAGTCCCCAAGGGCAGCAAAGGTAGCAAGAGCACAGTTTCCACTGGTGTTGCTATTGTCATGAACCATCCTTGGCAGGAAAAGAAAAACAGCTTCACAAAAGCCTATAAGAAATATATAAATGATTGCATGAACTTAATCAAAGGCAGACTTGAAGAACAGAGACCAAAAATAGAAAAACCTTTTATGACAGGGGCTGCAGAACAAATCAAGCACTTTCTTGCTAATTCCAGAAACTACCAGTTCCTTTTTGCTAAAAACATGAATCTAGATGGTGTGATTGCTCTGCTGGACTACAATGAGGATAACATCTTTAAGGATGTTTTAGAAATGGAAAAATGTTAACCAATTTGGCTATTACATTGGATTGATCACCTGTTGCCGTAACTGGCTATTACTTTTCATCTATACAAATCAGAACTTAGGCAAATGGGACTGATGCCATTTTGAGCTCTTCATTAATTTTTGGCTTGATATACTTGGAGCAGACACATTGTCTTAAGGGGAAAAAAAAAACATGTCATGTAGGTTATCTAAAAATAAAAGGCACTTAAACTAAAAAACAAAAAGTGTCCATCGGTACTACTAGTTATTAATAGGAATTGCAAATTTCGAGCCCTCTAGTGGTCAATACCATGTTGCTCATTCTCTAAGACTTCCTCAAAGAGTAAATTTCAATAATATTTCCATCAAAAGATAACGGGCCATTATCTTTGTCCCCCAAATATGGTACCACAGTTCAAGCTGAATAATTCATTATATCAAAAAAGAGTTGTGAATACCAGTGTAAATAAATACTACTAATAAAAAAATATCAAGAAACCAAGATAAATTGTCAATACTTCCTACTTTGGGTTTGGGTCATATCTTTTAATAACACAGTACATTTATTTATTTTTTTATTATGGCATATCATACAGACTTTAGGAGCAGATATGACTAATTATTTATATGCATGGCTTAGAGGAATTATTAAATACTTCTATCAGGTTCTACTAGTTTAAAAAGAAATCTAGATAATATGTACCTTACAAGGATTATGAAATGGAAACAAGATTAATTATATACCTTAATTAGTGTACTGCATGGAACAGAAAAGTGCTCCTCAAATCACTAAAATAATCGTGGTGGTGCTACTTTTGAGCAATAAAGGAAAAGTAAGACATTTCTTCAATTTCTTACAAAAACAATACTCTTATTGACATTACTTAAGTCTAAACTCATGTAGATTTTATGTGTGCCTAAATAATAATTATTCCAACATTTTAAGTTTTACTTTTTAAGTTTTATATGACTTAATAAGATAGTTACCCTGTCACAAAACTCTGTGGTTTTTGTTTCTCAGTTTAACACCAATACTGTGTGCCATTTTTTAAAAGTAAGGCTAAGTCTCAAGAACTAAAGGCAACATTAGGTGTTTTTTTAAAAAATGACCAATTATAAATAATTGCAGTGATTCTATAGAGTTAGTTTAGGACTACTCCAAGTATTTAAAATTAAAATGAAAAGTAATAAGAGATGTGACAATATTAATATGTGGAAATGTCTCACTTCTTTCAGCTCCAAAAAAGTTAATTAACTTTCTGGTGGAATTATATACTATTTAGCTGGTTATATTTTAGTGATAAAATATCCTTGTTCCACTGTGTGACTAAGTATGTGTATAATACTATAAAAATAATACAACATATTCTTCATTAATTTTTCTCCTACAAAAGAAAACATAGACCTTTTACTCATATAGGCCAGGTGATTATGTATCGTATTTCACTGTAAAGTCACCAATTTAAGCTTTAATGTCCTTTATATGTAAGGATATACATCTGTTTCTATTTCCTTGACTTCATACCTCTGCCAAAATTAGATCTAGAAATGTTTAAAAGTAGTTTTGCAGGGTTCAACTTATAATAAAAAGGAAGTAAGTTTGCCAGATAAAATAAATGATGGCCAATTCAATTTGTTTCAAACAGTACAGTGTTGGTGGTAAGCAGAGTTGCCCTCCAATTTGTTCCAGATAAGCAATGAATATTTAGTATATATTTCATGCAACAATTTTTTTAGTGTATCTAAGTCCCAGATATTATATAGGTCAAACTTATACTAAAAAATTATTCATTATCTATCTGAAATTCAAGTTTAACTGAGCACCTTGTATATTTATTGGCTAAATCTGTTAACCATAAAAGGAAGAAAAAAATTAATTTGGAATAAAATGCAAAACAAATATTTCAACAATAATACCTTGTATTTTAGCTGGAAAAAAAAAAGGATCTCCAGTCTACTAAGAATGCAAGGCCAATACATACAGAATTTTATGCATATGGAGAGAAAAAAGGAACTAGCTCTCTTTCCAGATCTAGATGATTTCTGCTGTTCTTGGCATAATTTCCATTCTGATATAAGTTTCTTGAATAATTGGCTCTTAGGAGATCTCTAAGAGTGAAAGGTTAGTAGACAGTCTGAAATATAAAAATTCAAGGAATTGTGAAAAACTGCTTTACCCACAAAAGTCTTACCAATTCACAATTAAAAAAAACAACAACATACCCTTACTTCCTGAATCGTAGCTAACTGAATCAGAAGTGGGGGCCACTTTCAATAAAAAATTCTTCTCCAGGGATTTGGAGTTTGAACAATATTAATTTTTTTTTTGTGGCTAGACCTGAAATGTGCAAAACCATGGCCATTTGGTGGGGTCTCTGCATGCTTATATGCTGCCTTTTAGAAACTAGAAAAAGTCACCCATCTAGGACAACTCAACCCTGAGGGTTCACAGCTGGGCTAGCAGAACTAGATTGTTTTTTAACTCTCTTGGCTGGACACCCTTGTGTAGATTGCAAACTGTACAATCTTATGGGATTGCCTTGCCATTTTATGCTGTGCAAAATAAAAAGTAGAGTACAGAAACAAGTGGAAATGGAAAGCAGTATAAGAATACTGCTAGCACTTTGATATTTTTGTTTCTAAATTCTAAACCTCCTTGAGACAAAGGTTTATTTCTATCACTATGTTTTATAAAATATTCTCTTGAATCTTTATAATAAATTCCTCCATTTTGTTTACTGTAGATCATACTCATTCCTGACACTTGAAAACAAAATATTGTAATTAGTTACATAAATACTGGCTTTAAAGTAATGTCTTAAGAATCACTGGCAGATTCTGATAAGATTCTGGCAATAGGGGATCCCTGGGTGGCGCAGCGGTTTGGCGCCTGCCTTTGGCCCAGGGCGCGATCCTAGAGTCCCGGGATGGAGTCCCGCGTCAGGCACCCGGCATGGAGCCTGCTTCTCCCTCTGCTTGTGTCTCTGCCTCTCTCTCTCTCTCTCTCTCTCTCTCTCTCTCTCTATGTTTATCATTAAAAAAAAAAGATTCTCGCAATAATCTATATTGAACTAGTATTTGAATACACCAATGTGCCTTTCTTTTACTTTCTGGATTGATCTTAGTTTCAGAGGCTGAGAAATCCTTCAGTGAACAAAAAGGTTTGCCTTAACTGCACCCAGAATGAATTTAATTTTAATTCACTTCCTATGAATAATGAGCTCCTCAGGCTGGATTATAAGCTTTGTTGTTTGATATAAATGCCTTTTCTTTTTTTGGAACAATTTGTAAATATAGAATTGGAGAGGCAGTAAAAAGAAGGAATCAGAAGGTTTTATACAAAAACAGCTTAATGACATGAAAGAAAGAAACACTGGAATAAACAGGAACAAGAACAGAACCACTTACAGTGTTAACTAAGACCTCTCTGGACAGTGGCTTATATATTACCAAAGGTTTTTGTTTTGTTCTACTTGTTCTGTTTTTATGATTGTGGGGAAAAGCTCTGCTTTTTCGTAAACTATCACATCTCAAGTCTTCACAGAGCCATTTTCATAGACATTTACTTTCCTCCAGGTGAAGATATAGGAAGTTGTTTTCTCATTGTCTTTCTACCATTTAACATGAGAGGCAAACTTGCTCTAACATACAGTTCATTCATTACAGACATCTTGCATGGAATCATGTGTTGAAAGCATCCATTTCACACAGCATGGTCTAAAGGATGCCCATACCATAGTTCGGTGTGGTATTTTTACTTCTTGAGAATCACAGTTTGGGTATAAATAAGTACTTGGCCATCAGAGAAATTATCATTTCTTGAATCTCACTAGGAAATTTAGGATAGGTTAAAGTATCAATGCTTTTGTGTGTGTGTGTGTGTGTGTGTGTGTGTGTACTTAATCTCATTCTACATCAGCAAAAACCCTGAAAGCAGGGGCACGCTTAGGTGGCTCAGTGATTGAGCATCTGCTTTTGGTTCAGGTCATGATTCCAGGGTCCTGGGATGAAGTCCTGCATCAGGCTTGCTGCAGAGAGCCCACTTCTCCCTCTGCCTATGTCTCTGCCTCTCTCTCTGTGGGTCTCTCATGAGTAAATAAATAAAATCTTTTTAAAAAATCCTGAAAACAAGTTTCTTGACTTCATTGGATTAATTTTTAATTTTTTTCTGACATATAATCACATATAAAACAAGAAGTTGTATCCAGTGATTGTCTAATTTATGTGTCTTTGTAGTATCATATATTAAATTCTTAGAACAAGCTTTGGAATCTAAGAGACCTGGATCAAATGACAGCTCTATGTGCCCTCTGGTAGGTGTGACCTTCCAGCAAACATACTGTTAATTGAATCTTGTTTGCTCAAATGTACAACAGGCATAATAACCATTACTTTCCACAACTTTTGAAAAGATTAAAAATGTAAATATACGTTAAGTGGTTAACAAAGTGTTTGGCACATAATAGATACTAAATAAACAATAGTTACTATGAGAAGAATACAGATTAGCCTTATACTTCAAGTTCTCCATTTTTAACTTGGTTTCATTTTTAATATAGGAGGTGATGAATGGGCTTTATAGAATACTGAAGAAATGGACCGCTGTCTCGGAGGAGAAGGCTCAGTAGGTGAAACACTAAGGAGACCATTGTAATTACTGAGCACCAAGATAACAGACCCCCTCTCTGATGATGACATATAAGTGGGAAGGAGTAAATCCTAATGGGTAGTTTTTATTTCCCCTAATGGGTAGTTTTAATGTAGATATTTTTAATATAGAATCTACAGGATGTGATAACATTGGAAATAGGGAATATAAGGAAGAGATCAAACATTACCCCAAGGATTGAATTTGTAGAAGTGAGGAAATGGTACCATTAACAGAAATTGAGAGTTTGGAAAGGATGCACTGTGGCATCAACACATGAAATATGAGAGAGGAATGAGCACCTCTGGAGAGCTACAGGGGCTGAGGACCATGATGTGGGAATTCTCTGTATGGAGCCAGTAGGCAAGGATTTTGGTAGTGTTATCCACTCCAAAGTAGTGGTAAAGGCCTAATTATAAAGAAAAAGGGAAGGAAGAAGAACAAGGCAGAAGTATGAACACTGCAGGAATGATTCTTAGCAGTAGGAGACCCAGGAGAACTGGGATTAAGGAAGTCAAAGGAAGACTCATTTCAAGAAAAGATGGCAATTGGCCATGAAGATTTCTACAGATCCTCATGAGGATGGGGCTGGAGTCAAGTTGCCTGGATTTGGCCATTGGGAGTCCCTGGCCTGGTGATTAGTAGGATTCTTGGATTGGTAGAGGGATTGAAACCAGAACACACATATTTAAACAGGTGGCAGTGGGAGATAGTGATAGAACCCATCCAATATGAATCCTTTTTATGTTTCTGAGGTGCACTTGGAATCTGGTGTTGCCAGCCTGTTGGAAGGGCCTGGTTTGAAGTTCAGGGAGTAAACCACAGAAATGCACTCAGGAAATGAGGTGAGCTGGAAATGTTAAGGAAAAGGGCTTGCATCTAGTCGTTAAAATATCTAGTGAGGGCTGTGGAGTTTATTGTCACTCTCCCCCTTACCAGTCAGATTTGCAGATCCTAATCTGAAGTAAGATCCTAGCAGATCCTAGAAAATGAAGCAGATCCTAGCCCTGAGATGAGGTAAGAAACTAAGTTGATAAGTGGGTACCAGAGCCAGAAAGAAGCAAACACTGGACAAGGCCTACGGAGGATGGAGGAAGGATGTATTCAGCTGAACCTCTGGAGCAGAAGATGAGAGTCACATAAACACATGTTTAGAAAATGAGTCACCCATCTCTTTAGAAAAGCAGTTGTTTATTGGTTAATATTATTTACCACTTAGGGCTGACTGTAGCTAATTATCAAAGTAGGAAATTCACTGGTTTTCCCCTGAAGACATGACTTCTGTAGTCCATTTGTTAACTCCACACCGTTTCTCCTCTTAAAGAGCTGCCAAATCTGCACAGCTAAATAGTCTCAGAACTATCCATTTGAAAAATGTATCTATGAGTGTATCTAGTTGTGGCATGTAAAATGAATAAAAATATGAAAGATAATATATAGTAATTAAAAATACAGGTTCCGTGGCTCTGTAGCAGAAAACTATCTCAGAGGGTTGTGAGTCATATCGTAACACTCAAAAAATGTTACCTGTTATTATTACCTTAGTATAAAACTTGAGTATAAAACTTGAAGTGACCCCTATTTCTAGTGAGAAATAAGGTTAAACATTTACTGCTCAAATTTCCTCATTCCATAAGATAAAAATGTCATGTTGCTTATATGATTACTGGGAAACTATGACATGCAAAGAGTAGTTATTACTATTCCTTCATCCTTTGGTCCCAGCACCAACAAGGAACTCTCCAGGAGGAAACCACAGAATTGATAAATTCCAAGCTTCTCTTTGATTCTGGAATGTATATTCTAATTCTCAAATATACGTAAATTCAAAAGTTTTATCTCTTTAGAGCATTCATTGCTTTTAGTACACAAAAGTTATTGAGTGAAGGAAAATCCAAAAATACTGAAAAGAAATAATTCATACACCTACTTCCAAAGATAATCACAGTTAAAATTTAGGAAATTGTTCGAAGTTTGAGAGTTTCATCTATCTCTTATACCTTACTTAACTCTTTCTCTATCCATCCATTCAAACAACCAAACATAAACCAAATAAAAAACAGATTAAGCTAAACTAAACTAAATTGAGATTAAAATAAACTCTTCAGTAACTTGAATTTTTAGTTAACATATTGTGACATTTTTCCATGCCAGAACTTTGCTAAGCACGATTTAGTGCAATAATAGCTGCATATATTTTATTGTACAACATGCCAGTATTTGAAAGAACTTCCTGTGTTTCCATTGTCCCCTCTGAATATCTTCAGACAACCTATTAATAATGCAGTACAAACTCACTACGATAGGGAGAACACCACCTAATGTTTCAATAGAAAGAATTCAGAGGGGAGATATGCATAGGACTTGGAATCTGGCCTCAAGATGTTTAAAGAAGTCTTCCAAGAAGAGAAATAGAAAATTGGGCAAAATCTATGATATAAGAGCTGAAAATTAGTGGATGCTGTAAAGTAATTATTGAAAACTGAACTGATGAGTAAGTTAGTTAGCCAGGTGAGCAGAATACTCTCTCGAGTAACTTGATAGAAAGAAGTTCCCAAATAAAACAGTAAAGTTATTTATTAATTTATAGTACTATATTTCCTGGCAGAGTTTTCCTAAAAACAACAACAACAACAAAAAAACCAAATCTAAGTCATTCTAACATAGATAGTTTATGGTTTTATCTAATTCCTAATAATACAGATGGTTTCAAATGTCAATGTGTCTTTTATAGTTTTAATATTAATTTTCCAAATATATTTCAAATATTCATTTAGCGTTATTTACACCACTACCACCTAAGTCCATGCTATCACTTTCTCTTACTTTTGCCTTCTAAGCTGATCACTTTAGATTACTAGCATTCATTTTCCACAAGGCAGCCACAATAAACTATGGGATACAGAATAGCACATGCATTTTTAAATCCTTGCAGTGCTTCCACACTGTTTTTCTTTTTCGTTTCTTTTCCTTCTTTTTTGTGTTTTTTGAGTAGGCTCCATACCCAGTGTGGAGGCCAACATGCTGCTTGTACACCCGATCCTGAAATTAAGACTTGAGCTAAGGTCAAGAGTTGGGCGCTTAACCAACTGAGCCACCCAGGTGCCCTTTCTTTTTCATATAGTTTTGAGTTCCCCATGACAGCCTCTCAGACCCTTCCCTATAGCCTCATTTGGCTCACTGCATGCTGCCCACAGTAGACCTCCTCTGGTTCCTCAAATTTACCATGTTCCATATACCAGAATACTTTTTCCTGTACTTTTTTTTAGAAAAAGATTTTATTTTTAAATAATCTCTACACCCAACATGGGGCTCGAACTCACAACCCCAAGATCAAGAATGAATGCTCTTCCAATTGAGCCAGCCAGGGACCTTGCTTTTCCCTGTACTTTCTTTTATCTAGTTCCTACTTATTTTTCAGATCTCATTTGCTCATCCACTCTCAGAAAAACCTTCTTTGCCTATTCCACCAAGACAAATATTCTACATTCTCATAGCTCCCTATATTCTTCCTTTATATTGCTTAAATTTCTTACAAACCATTGATTAAATGCCTATCCCCCTCCAAATAGTGGGGACACTGTTTATTGTGCGTGGCCTAATGTATAAACAAACAACTTATACAATAAATGTTGCAAAATTAATGGCACAATTCACATTTAAGCTTCAGAAAGAAGCTCTTTGTTTTCCATATACTTTGATAACTCTCTCAGCTTAAATGTCTCTGCCTTCAAAAACACCTTTAAACTCTTAATTTGAGGGCACACCTTCTTTGTTAAATGAATCAAGTACTTGTGAAAAAAAAGTGTTGCTTATAAATAAGCAATTAATTGAAAACTTTTTTTTGGAGTAATAAATGAAATAGAAAAACACAAAAAATGGGAAGACTTTAGAGAAAAATGTTCATGGCCCTTTGCAGTGATATTGCTATAGCTTCCAAGATTTCTAAAAATCTGTTTCCCCTATTGGATGAAATCTTTGTGTGGGCATATGTGTGTATTGGGGGCGGGGGTGTAGTATGGGTAAAATGGTAGAATGATTCTTTCATTTATTTTTTTAACTTGAACCATATAGATACTTGTTCTCACTAGAGTTGGACCATTTTACAACAAAGCTAAATATTAATAACCTCACTAATGGAAACTGGCATAATATGGAAAAATAAAATATGGTCATACCCCCAACCACTTATTTCCATTCATTCATTAATTATACTTTTATTCTTAAGCTTTGAGTTATAGTGATACTTTACATTTATACAAGACTTTTAAGAGGTCTTTTTAAAAATGCTTTGTTTTACATAGGACAGGCTAAGCTATAGAAACAAAAGTTTAAAATTCAGTTCCTTTGAGAACAAAAGTTTATTTCTTTAGTCTAGAGCAGAGTTTCCAGGTCAGCAGCAGCTTTGCTTTTATGAATTCTTTCAGGGATCCAGACTGACATCTTCAACATGACACTTAGAAGATCATCCTAGGATTTGCCATGCCAGTCATTCAGGAATGTGAAGAACATTAAGCAGCATGAAAGTGTTGTTGTTTTGTGGGGGTAGGAGCTGGGGAAAATGCAAAACCTAAAGTGGTATACATCACTTCTGCTCCCATTTCTTTGTCAAGAATTTAATCTGAAGGCAAAAACTTTTGCTAGATGTATGCTACCTATGTGCTCAGCTCCAACTCTATTTTTGTAGAAGGATAGAACAGATTCTGATGGTTAGGTTTAGCTACATGTATTACTGTGTTGGCCAAGTAAAACTTTAAAACCACTTCTCTTTCTACTTTTTAAATGAATGAGTGAGCATATCTACAACGAACTTTGGTTAGGTTTAGCTACATGTATCACTGTGTTGGCCAAGTAAAACTTTAAAACCACTTCTCTTTCTACTTTTTAAATGAATGAGTGAGCATATCTACAACGAACTTCTACAAAGCAAAGAAGCAGAGAAATAAGAAATATTGGAGGCCTTGGTAAGCTAGGAATGAAATAGTAGTTGATAACAAATTATAATAAATAATAATAAATAAGCCTGACCTGTCATGCAAATAGGACAGAGGTTACTATAATTATACAGGATTTGGTGATAATAAATTGAGTAAGAAAACGTATTTTAAAATCTATTCTGTGTCGAGTTTGTGTTGCCTAGTTGATACCATATAGCAAAGCCTTGGCATTGGGCCCTACATGAAGAAAAACAACTTTCAAGTTTTGGCAAAGATAATTTAAACCATTAATATTTTTTTAAAAGCTAAGTTTGAAAATGAAGAAAGATGAGGGAAATGCTATCCTCCTCTAAAGCCACATGAATTAGGAGAAGAGTTTTAGCACAGGAATAGACAAATAGAAGATAGAGAATAATGAAGCAATTCCATGTATCATGACTATATGATTTTTTAAAAGGTCTTCTAAAGAAGTGGGAAAGATGAACTATTCAGTTAATGCATTGGCAAAACTAGATATTTTATTTTAAAAAGTATTTTATTTATTTATTCATGAGAGACACAGAGAGAGAGAGAGGCAGAGACATAGGCAGAGGGAGAAGCAGGTTCCATGCTCAGAGCCCGACATGGGACTTGATCTTGGGTGTCCAGGATCACACCCTGGGCTGAAGGCAGGCGCTAAACCGCTGAGCCACCCAGGCTGCCCAAAACTAGATATTTTAGAGAAAAACATGAAAGTAGATACCTGCCTTGTACCATTCACAACAATAAATTTTAGACAGGTTAAAATACTAATCATAACAGTGTTAAGAGAAAACACAGGCAAATATATAACCTTGTGAGTAGAAAAGGTTTCTTCAACATGTAAGAAACAGACAAAAACAGATCATGTAGGGGGCTTCCTAAAACACTTACAACATGTTGGTCTCTATTTCAAGATGATTAGAAAAGTGATTGAAGTATTTTAGCAAAGGAATTGTGGGATCAGTTTGTTTTTATTTTTTTTATTTTATTTATTTATTTATTTTCAGTTTGTTTTTAAAATATCATTCTCCAGATATGCAGAGGAGATGGAAGCTAGCAGAAATTAATGGAGTTGGGAGGCTTTCTCTGCAAACTTGGTTGAGAGATGACAACAGTTTGGTCTAGAATGCCAGTGATGAGAAATATGAAGTGAATAGATAATTCTAGAAATACTTGGGAGTCGCTGTATGGGATGGTGACAAGAGAGATGAATCTATGAAACTAAGCAGGGTCCTGATGAGGAAACACCTGGTAGGGTGTACTAAAGATTTTGGACTTTTTCATAGGATAAATGGTGAGGAGAGACATATTAGATTTCTTTAATGTGAGTTCACTACAGAAGGATGACTTAACGCCCTAATCTAAGTGAGAGAAGGTGGTGGCCTAAAGGAAGGTATTTGCAGTGGAGATGGCAGGAGATACAGGGACATGTGATTGGTTGGGGGTAGTAAGGCAGAGGGATTGTTACTTACAGGCGGCCCTCAAATTTTACTGAGATATGGAAGAGGTGTAAGTGAAGAGGGAATACAGGAGATGAATTTTTAACATGTTAAATCAGACATAGAGGTGGAATATCTAAGAGGAAGTTTCTAATAGGGAGAGGAAACACGTGTCTGAAGCTCAGGAAGAGATTGGAGTTTGAGAGGAAGATTTCAGAGTTATTAGCATTTCCCTATCTAACAGACTCTTGTTATCTCCTCCCCACTCTCTATGTGCCTGCAAGAAGCCGGGGTCCTACTTGATTCTTTGGGGGTTTGTGTCCCTTCTTTCCCCTTCCTCTTAGCTAGGAGTCAAGGACTGACTGGTGAAAGAATAGGAAAGTTCTTACCTGGAAAGGAACAAAATCTGGATGGAATCTACATTCTAGAGCGAATGTAAAAGAGGCTCAGGCTAGGACTTTGCCTGAAATCACACCAGGTTGTTTGTTTGTCTTTGTTCTGCTTCCTCCCCATCCTTACCCTTTTCTCTGAGAGCTCTGCCTCTCCATAAATCACTTGTACAGACGTTTTTGTCTACAGGTCTATATCTGGAGAGCCAAATTTAAAACAGGTAATAATCAGGAAAATTAGTTATTAAAGCAGCCTGAGAAGGGTGTGTGTAAGGTAAGAACAAAAGCAGCCTACAATGGAATGTCGAAGCATACCATTCACCATAAAGTTGGAAAAAAAAAAAAAAAGAGCTCAGGAATGAGCCTGAAGAAAAGAGACAGAAATGTTGTGGGTGTTGGGAGGTGCTGTGAATGGAAAATATGGTGCTGGATGTGGAAACCTACGGAGAACATTTTAAACCCAGTATGAAATCATACAAAGAAGTCAAATTATGGAAGGATTGAAAATGATCTATTATATATAGACAAGAAAAGGCCTTATTACACCCTATTAAATATTGGGCATTTTTAATATTTTGGAGATAGAGACTGATAATATATATGTATATATTTTAATAAAAGGTATTTTTGAGCCCTGTACCAGTGCTGCAGTAGGAGATTGACAGTTCCTGTCATATAAGGGGCCAACAGTCACAGTCCAGTGCAAGAAGTGTTGCAACAGTAGTAAGTGAAAGTCATTACCCATGCACAGAGGAAGACTTAACATCTGCTAATTCATGTTTTTACTTTGTTAATGATCAATAGCCTTTTATACAGTTGTTTTGGTTTATGCATCGTACTTTATATTAAATATAATCTCCTGCTACAATTCTTTTTAGCGAAGTGTTAGATATCTTCATGGAGGGTCAAATATGGTAATCCATGTACTTGGAAGTAATGGGAAAAAAAGCTACCTCTTCATTGTGCGGGTATCGCTTATTTCCTTGTTCATTTACACATTTATGTTTATTTGTAGGGGAAAAATTCCTTCTGAACCTGATGAAATGAAGAAAATCTTTTCAGTTATGAGCTTCTGTTTCATGAATAGTTCATTTCTTCACCTGCAAACTCATCTCTCATGAATGGATAGTTTGGTGAATAGATTACTAGTAGACTACTAGTAATCAGCTTACTAGTAGACTATTTTTGTGTCTAGCTCTATGCGATTCAGTTATTATATCTTGAGAAAGCTAATTGGAAAAAACAACAGCAAGTTGCATTCTTCTCCTTGCCTCCAAATACTCAGTAGAAAGTGGCTACAATACACACCCTGCTAAA
Organism: Nyctereutes procyonoides; assembly: GCF_905146905.1. NCBI lineage: Eukaryota > Metazoa > Chordata > Mammalia > Carnivora > Canidae > Nyctereutes > Nyctereutes procyonoides. The sequence continues at coordinate 4,943,492 of NW_026575130.1, forward strand.
ACTCTCACAGCAATCTACTTATTACTGATAGTCTTTACTGTAAGGAGCTGTGGAGATAGCATCATCTCTCTGTTGTTTCTTGTCTTGTAACTGTAGCAAGGAATATCAATGACTGCCAGTATCCATTTTGTTTACCTAAGTATTAGAAACTTACTCTTTTCCTGGTGGGACTCCTGAAAGCTTCCAATTTTTAATCGCAAAATGGCAAAAAAGAGAAAAAAAGAGATCTTCTATCTTTGGTTCTCCTGTTATATTTGTACGTACTGATGATTTTCATTCTGTCTGCTACCTCTTTGCTACTTTGGTCAGTTGATGCCATCACACACACACACACACACACACACACACACAAAAGGGAGGGAATATATTTAGAGCAAAATATTGTGTGGTCTTGGTATTAACATGATTTCATCTGATGGAAGTCTAGCAATGTAGGTAGTGACTGGGCTCTGCTTAGGACTAGTTACCCCCCTGAAACTCCCCACCCCTCATACCTCACACCTCTTCCTTTGCTTACTGTTACCTTTTCCAGCATTAAAGAATACATTTTAGAAGAAGATAAAATTATGACTGCTTTTCTTTCACTTTAGCAAACAGAACATTAGGAGCTTATAACACTAGCTGATTTCAATCTTTGTGTGATTAAATCAATTGAGAAACCAAATATGCACGTTTATAACTTTTTTCCCATTTATACTTGAATAATGTATTTTATTTTAAAAGATTTTATTTATTTATTCATGAGAGACAGAGAGACAGAGACAGAGAGAGAGAGAGGGAGGCAGAGACAGGCAGAGACAGGCAGAGGGAGAAGCAGGCTCCCTGTGGGGAGCCCGTTGCAGGACTCCATCCCAGGACGTCCAGGATCATGACCTGAGCCAAAGACAGACACTTAACCACTGAGCCACCCAGGCATTCCTGCATTTTATTTTTTGTATAACTTTCAGCTCATGTGTTTTACTAAATTTTAGAAAATTTCTTACCTTTAACCTGCCAATCCTTCATTCCCATTTGTAACTTCTGACGTCCTTTTCACATTTATGACTTCCTAAGTATTTCTTCACATCATAAAATGGATCTTCTTTCATAGTAGGGGTGGTATTAAACTAGTGTAGGAATTACAAAAACTTATTTCAAAGCCGCATTTTTCATTTCCTTAACTGAGTTGTGTCTTCACAGTGAGACCTAATCATTTGAAACTTTTGGCATCTGTCTTTTATTACAATGTAAAATTTAGTAATGCCAGTATATCTACAAAAACAGAAATTCCTTCTCCCTTTATGGACTCCAATGGCATGAAAATTAGTACTAGATCCTTTTTCCCTTGATGTTAATTTTTAATGTATTTTAAAAATCCACTTCTCCGCGTAAGCACTTTCAATTATAGGATACTGGGACTCTCTTAATTGAAAATGATCACCTTAGAGTAATAAGTTTTATTGGTATATTAATTATCAACAACTTTTTAAAAAAGATTTTATGTATTTATGAGAGAGAGAGAGAGAGGGGGGAGTGGGGAGAAGCAGGCTCCATGCAGGGAGCCCTACGTGACTCGATCCCAGGTCTCCAGAATCAGGCCCTGGGCCAAAGGCAGCGCTAAACCGCTGAGCCACCTGGGCTGCCCAACAACTTTCATATAAAAATTGCAATTAGATCATTTAAATTCCAAAATAATTAATTTGCCCATTCAATAAAATTCATTGAGCAGCTATTATGTACCAGGTACTCTTCCAGTTGCTGGAAATAAGAGTAGTAAACAAAACAGACAATAATGCATGCCCTTGGGGAACTTACATTTTAGTTGGGAAGTAAACAATTAACAGGGGGGGAAATTTATAGTATACTAGATGGTAATAGATATTAAGGGGAACAATAAAGCAGGCAGTGCAAATAGAAATCATGTCTGAAAAATGGGCAGTAATTGATAGAGTGGCTAGTGAAAGCTGCATTGATGAGGTGATATTTGAGAAAATGCTAGAAGGAGGTAAAAAAAATGCAATAGGAGAAATGAATATTCCAGGAAAGAGAGAATAGTACATGTGAAGTCCCTAATCAGGAGCATGCCAAGTCATGCTCCAGAACAGCAGAGGCCAACGGGGCTGGAGTAGAGTGAGCCAGGGTACAAACTGAGGGTAAGAAGACTAATGGAGCAGGGATGGAGGGCAGACCCGTGAAGGCCTTGTTAGCCATTTTTGGAATTTTGCTTTTTAATCTAATTGAGATACTAAGACTTCAGAAGTTTTTGAGCAAAGGCATGATTTGTTCTGACTGAGGTTTTAAGGGGACCATTATGCCTGCCATGGCCAGACTAGAATGAAAAGGGGCAAGGGCAGACACAGGAGACCAGGAAGAAGGCAAGAAGATTATAATCCAAGTGGAATTTCTGTGTAACTTTAGAAGGATTACTGTCTTGTAAACATCAAAAAAAAAAAAAAATCACTGTTTTAAGAACGCCCAAACTTCACAAGTAACTGTCAATCTGTGAATAAGAGAAATATTTTAATCAGTCTAAGATATTAATCAGGAAACAGCACAAATATTGAGTAAGCAGTGTTTAAAATACACATTTATTGTCTAATAATACATCAATATTGAAACTCTTCTGTTTCATTGTATCATACAATCATCATAACCACTCACAATTATCGCTAGTTTAAATAACTGAGATAAATACTGTAATTATGTAGGCCTAATTACTTGAATATTCAGAATTTTTTTCCTCCCCGGAGTTGTAAAATTTTATATTATCTTTATTTATTGTTTTAATTTTACTTACTCTGCTTCATTTTCAGATTCAGAGAATATTACATTATCGCATTATAACTTGGAACCATGTTGCTAGACATTTAAGACACAAGTTAAAAATCTTTAGCAGACGAAATCTTTTTTTTTTTTTCCAATTTTATGGCTCAGTTATTAATATTTAGACCTGTTTTTCTTTATACAGCCTTTGGTATCATCTTGTATCATTACATTTTACACAATGTTCCATTTGCTTTTTATGGCTAGGAATAAAAATAGGCACAAGGTTCCATTTTGCTACAGTTGTTAGAATTGGTGAATACTTTGAAAACCTCAGTAAAAGCTCTGCTTCTTGGCAGGAGATCATTCCCCAGATGAGGAGACGTGTGACCATGGGACAAGCAGCCCTTGGGAGATAGCAACAATTCCTCTACATTAGACCGTATAGCCAAGTTATCCTTTATCTTCCAGCTGCGGAAATTTGAGTCCATGATGTAATGCTAAATCATGAACAAATCAGCCAGAACTACAAGGTTTTTAGGGTCCCCTGCTGTAAAACAAAGGACAGTAATGTGGAAAGACCGTTCATAAGCGTTTTGCTCTGCCTTTAAATTTGCAGATGCATAGTTCATTGAAGTCAGAAGGGAGCGCCAGGGGTTGTTTTAGCGATCAGCGATTTATTTGAAAGATAATTCTTTTCTCCTCTTTACTGTATGCTGATGATAAGGACGTACTCTTGAACCGTCAGGTGGCTTTTCGGATAGTCGCTTACGAAGCGTACTTCTCTGGGTCACTACCTCGCCGGGTCCTCGCTCACACAAGCAGAACACGGCCGGCCCCCACACTTCTCTTTCTTCCCTTTGCAAAACGAAACGGGCCAGGACGTGTTCACGTGACGCGAGTGACGTCAGCCCCAGCCAGGTCGCGTGACCGGCACCCAGCCTTCCCAGCCCCCGCCCCCGCCCCGCCCCGCCCCGCCCCGCCCCGCCCCGCCCCGCCGCCCGGGCCGGAGATCTCGCGAGAAGCCGCCTTACTATCGGAACTTACTGAGCTTACCGGGGAGTTACTCTGAGGGGAAGGTGTGGCTCCCTCGGGGCGTCTTTGCTTTCGTTCTAGCCCTCAGCAAAGGCTGAAGCAAAGGCTGAAGCAAAGGCCTGGGGCGGCGGGGGGCGGGGGTGCAAGGGTTTGAGCAACCCGACCTGGAAACGGCGCGGGGCGCGGGGGGCCGTGGGCGGCCGTGGGCGGCCGTGGGCGGCCGTGGGCAGTGAGGTGGCAGTCACCTCAGAAGTGACACGTGGCGCACGGCGGGCAGCGCCCCTCGCTAAGCCGGCTGGGGGCCCGGAGTCCCCGGGGGGCTGTGGGAGGCCGGGACCCCGGTCGGGACGCAGTCGACTGCCCCCATCCGGCCCCCGCGGTGTCGACCCGCAGCGGAGCCGAGATGACACGGTCGCGCGCGCCGCCCTCGCGGGCCCCTGCGGCATCCCCCGGCGGCCCGCGGCTCGCCCCGCGTCGCTCCGCCGCACCCAGCCCCAGTTTCGGCAGCCGCCTGACGGCGAGTTCAACGGGGTGGTTTTGCCGTCTCGCCTCACTCCCCTAAACCCTCGCCGGGCTTCCCGTTCGCGCATCGCCCCCACCCCCCACCTCACCCCCCTGCTCGGGTTTGCGCGAGCGTGAGACCCAGGGCGGGAGAGTGGGGTCCGCGAAGGCGCCGGGCTGGGAGTCGCCAGAGGGAGGTGTGGGGCCGGCGAGGAGGGGGCTCCGCGGAGGGAGCGCGGGGGAGGGGCGGAGGCGGAGGCGGAGGCGGAGGCGGAGGCGGAGGCGGAGGCCCGCGGAAGGCCGCCCGGGCTTCGCCTCATCCCATCCGAGCGCTCTTTCTCTCGCCGCGCAGCCTCGCAGCGGAGCGGCGCGCGCCGCAGGGGGAGCGCCAGGCAGCCGAGGCGCCCGCGGGAGGCAGGCGGGAGGCAGGCGGGCGGCAGGCGGGCGGCAGGCGGGCCCCGGGCGCGCACGCTCGGCCGAGCCCCGGCGCGCCCCCCGCGCCCCCCGCGCCCCGCGCCCGCGCCTGCTGACAGCTGCAGCTGGGCTCGCGCTGTCCGCTCCCAGCTCGTCGGCCTCCGCCCCCTCGGGCTCCCTCCCGTCCAGCGCGGTGCGGCTAGTTTCGCAACTGCTCGCCTCTCGCCCCGTGCCCGGCTGTTTTCCATTTCCCGGCCCCTTCTTCCTGAGTACTTTGCCCCCGGCATTTGGGGGACAGGGGCTGGAAAGGGGGCGGGCGGGGCGTCCAGCGGAGAAGGAAGCCAGGGCCGGAGGAGGAGGAGGAGGAGGAGGAGGAGGAGGAGGAGGAGGAGGAGGGAGGAGGAGGAAGAGAATCGGCGGACCGTGGGGAGGAGACCCCACGCCACCCTTTCTGGTCCTCTCCCCTCGCGCCCCGCCCCTGCGCACACTCCCTCCCGGGCGAGCTACTTTCGGACGCGGAAAGTGAGGGCGGCCCTGGGTGACAGCGCCGCGGGGCCAGTCCCGGGGAAGCCGCGCGTCTGTTCGAGGCTCGTCCGCCAGCTCTCCCAGCCAGGGGCATAGCCCGGACCGAGAGGATGGCTTCGACCACAACCTGCACCAGGTTCACGGACGAGTATCAGCTTTTCGAGGAGCTCGGAAAGTAAGCGCCTTTGCCCGCGTCCGCACGTCCCCTTTCCAGCAGCGGGGCGGGTGGCGTCCCCCCGGCCCGCCGGCCTCCCGCGTGGGGCGAGGGAGTTTGGGCGACCAGAGGAGTGGGAGGAGGGCCGGTGGCCTGGCCGGCTCTGAGGACGGTGCTGCTCTAGCAAGAGGAGGGGAGGGGGGCCGAGACTGGAAGAGACCCTCCACCCCGCTCGTGTGGCCCATTCCAATAACCCTCAACCCACCTTCTCCCGCCCCCCCCCCCCGCCCCCTTGCACTAGAGACTTAGTGGATTTACGATCCCTGCAGTAGTAGCTGTCATCCTGGGAAGTGTGCGAGCGTCGTGTGTGTGTGTGTGTGTGTGTGTGTGGAGAGAGAACAAGAACCCATGTAAAATGCAACATAGACCATGTTTTCTGTAAATAGAGGTGCCTCGGGGTTAGCCGGCGTGTCGCCCGAACGACCCACGTACGAATGAGAACTCCCTGCCACAGACGGTGCCATGTTTATTGATGCCGAAAGTTCAACTTGGCGTGGAGTCTATTTCACGTCCAGTACTTGTTCTGTCCAGGAAAAGGGTCACCAAAGGAACTCGACCCCCTGCCCCATATCCACCATCCTTTGCACCTGCATTATTCGCTCATCACCATCCTTCCTAGGATTTACGTGCGCATCTTCGCATTCTCTGGGAGGGTTTATTTATACAGGCAACGGAAAAGACCTGGAGACCGAGAGAAAGCTTGCCAAGGGTAGCCTAGCGTCGTGTAAAAACGACCTCCCACGCCCCGACTGGCGGGACTCCTCGGAGGGAGAATCTAAGGAAGGGGACCAGAGACCTCCCGAGGACCTGTGTGCTTCGGCACCCAGGGGCCAAACCGTGAATGTGGATTTGCGTAGCATCCCACCCAAACCCTATTCCTCTATCGCTAGTGTCGGCTATTACTTACGAAAGGGGTGCGTTTATATGCATGCATGTATGTACGTTTCATACAGTCGAATTCAAGAAACTGTAATTAGCTTTTAAACGTAATGACAAGCATATCCTCATATATTTATATGTTGTCTGCTGTTAAAACATGGAGACTATGTCGGAAGAGCAGCTTAATTCAAATCTCACCCTTCCCCCAGCTCAAAAGAGGGCACCGAGAAATCACCGTATCAGGACTTATTAAACCACACAAACGTTCCCAAGATTTATATTTTAGTGAAAACAATCGCCATATTTACTTGGAGCCACATTAATTTTTTTTTTTCTAATAAATAGGCAGCAGATTTTTGCTGCTCCTCCTCAGCCATGCTCTTTGCAGGTTTTTTTTTTTCCCCCCCTTCTCAGAGCATTTGGTGCTATGTGAGTGTGAACTGTAAAATGTTTTCAAATTTCCTGTGCAAACAAGAGCCGTCATAATTGGCAGTTTCTTTCATTATGTTGATTAATAATGTGTGCTCCCAGTTAAATAAAATTTACTTTTATTCTTCGACATTAAAGAAGGTTTGGGTTTCCAGGAAGAATCGTTCATTTTCTGATATTACTGTAGCGCATTGATATTTTACAGATCACTAAATGCAGTAAAAATGCTCAGATTGCTGTAATTTTTAATAGGATACCAGAGCTGATTATATTGATGACATGCTAATTATTGGTTTTCAGGGGGGCTTTCTCAGTGGTGAGAAGATGTATGAAAATCCCTACTGGACAAGAATATGCTGCCAAAATTATCAACACCAAAAAGCTTTCTGCTAGGGGTGGGTATTTTCAACCACGTAATACAGTATATGTTAATTATGTATTTGTCATGTTGATTGTTCTGTTGTCTGTAAATATATAGTTATAATTGAACTGTAGACTTAGGTGTCCTCTTACATTTTTGCAGTTACTTCCTTCTTGAATGCCTCTTGGTATGTATAGTTTAAAAGTTAAGTGAAGACATAGAATTTTAACAACAGATTATTGAATCATTCCAACTGTCCTGTGAGCAGTAGCATATGTAACTATTTTAAAGCAAATAAGTTGTCCCTTAGTGCGTCTTGCCTTTAGCTCTGCTGTGAAACAACTTTCAGAAATACCCCGGAATGGAAAAATGTCTCACAACTGTCATTATTCTCTTTTGCTTTTAAGAGGAAAAATAGGTCATAGCTCAGTTGAATCATATTTCAATTGTAGTTACACTTGAACTTAATTTATCAAGGTATATTTAACAGTAATAGCTTTGGGAGGAAAAAATTTATCATTGCTATATTCTAGGAAGTTCATCTTGATTTTGATGTTTCCGTGTGTGCAGTCCAGACCTATACTGGGTCTTCCGCATTAAGGCTTCTCGCCGACTCCTGTGATGTATTTTACACATGCTTTATAGCCATGGAGATAATTCCTATCATAAAATAGCTGTTGACGTACGCAAAAAAAAAAAAAAAAAAAAAAACCTTGAAGGGGCCTCACTGCATTCTTTTATTTTGTTGAACGCATGCAAAAGTACTTACACTGAAATGTTAGGCATTCTAATTATTGTGAGCACGTGTCTAATGTATTTCCATGGGAATTTATGGTTTAATGGAATTAAAATGAACAAAATGCCACAATATAAGCCATTTTAGTGACCTGGTTTATTTTAAGTAATGAGAGAGGAAATTCTATTAGGGTTAGTTTGCCTCATTTCAATTTGTCTTCTAAAAAAGCGCTGCTTCCTAGGATCCTTGTGTTTTGGTCTCTGCCATGATTTTTAAAAACTTTTCCTCTCTCTGGTACAAATTCTACTTTTAACATATGCTTGAGGTTTAGATTGGCATTTCAGTTCATTTATTTGAATGAGAGAGATTTTGTTGTGATTTCCTTCATCTGATTTTAACAGTCTTCCGAGGGACATCTATGTACAAAAGTAACCAGTACCATAGCTTCACAGCTTGAGAACTAATGAGAAGCACGTCATCTTTGATTATACTCCCCTATCCCTCTTCTCTCCACAGGAAGGTTTTTAACAGTCAAAATGAGTTGCTAAACTGTAAATGACATTTTAGTTTTTAAAAAGAAAAAAAAAAGTGTATAATTCTGTCAGAGCTTATACGTTTTCTTTCCCTACTCTAGGTACTTTTGGCAAGAGTAGGTAGTAGTTCTTTTGGAAGTGTTATACCACCTGTCCCAAATCTCTTAGTGGCTTTAAATTTTCTTTCAAAACCAATCAGTCTCATGCTTCACTTCTGATTTAATTAGTGTTATCCCTCTTCATCTACCCTGCTTCATCCTCCCTATATCAGAATGGCAAAAACAGTTTCTGCTCACATTTTATTTTTCTTCTGACTCCAGTCTGGGGAGGATAAGTCTTCTCTAACTTGATGGGATTCCTTCTTCCTGCCAGTGTTTCTCACCTGCTCATACTCCACTTTAAAGAACATTCTACATCCCAAACCACTTTGCCCCCATCTGGATTTAATGATTCCAATTACATTTAGGAAAAGTAGGGTGAAGTACTAAAAGACCTCTCCCTCTCCAGTTTTCTTGTGACTTTGGGCAAATTTCTTAACCTGCCTACGTTAAACCCTTCTGAGGAGTGAGGTGGTACAGAAGCAGGTGTTGGAATAAATGCCCTGGGTTTAAATTCTGATTTCCCTATTAATTGTAATCTTGGGCAAGATTACGTGTTTTTGATGAGCCTTTGTTTACTCATCCATAAAATGGACTAATAATGTAACCCTTTTATAGGGTTTGTGAGGAGTAAATTAATATAGTACAGAACAGGGATCCCTGGGTGGCGCAGCGGTTTGGCGCCTGCCTTTGGCCCAGGGCGCGATCCTGGAGACCCGGGATCGAGTCCCACGTCGGGCTCCCGGTGCGTGGAGCCTGCTTCTCCCTCTGCCTATGTCTCTGCCTCTCTCTCTCTCTCTGTGTGTGTGTGACTATCATAAAAAATATATATATATATAGTACAGAACAGCACCTGCTACATAATACGTATTCAATGAATATTAGCTGTTATTATTATCTCTTGGCTCGTAATGATCAGATGAGATTACTTACATGAAAGAATGTGAAAATTAGGAATCCAGGGGCAGCCTTGATTTAGCTGTGAGAATGCAATTTGAATCTTGACTTTACTACTTAATGTGTAAATTTGGATTAGTCACTTATCTTTTCTTGATCTCAGGTTCTTCATCAACAAAATGGGGGAAGAGTACTCATAGGGTATCCTGGGTGGTTTTGCGGATTCAGTGAATTTTATGAGAATCATTTCTTAATTGCAAAGTGTTTTTTTTTTTTTTAAAGATTTTATTTATTTATTCATAGAGACACAGCTAGGGAGAGAGAGGCAGAGACACAGGCGGAGGGAGAAGCAGGCACCATGCAGGGAGCCTGATGTGGGACTCGATCCGGGGTCTCCAGGATCATACCCTGGGCTGCAGGCGGCGCCAAACCGCTGCGCCACCGGGGCTGCCCAATTGCAAAGTGTTGAGTCAATTTTACTATTACTGCTCACCTGTAAAATATTATAGTACTTCAAAACGTTCAGTTTATTTTATCACCACAACTAGAGCTACTTATAGCATATTTATAGTTTTGAATTTGTACACTTGTTTAAACTAACCCATATTAAGTTGTAAACTCTTAATGAAGTGCTTTCAGTTTTTAACATTTCACAGCATTGAGTATATAGGAAGGGTTCAGTATGGAGTGACTAGGATCACATGGTTTGTGAAGGAGTTAAATACTTGTTCTTAGGCAAAAACTAAGCAAATCCTAGGGATGCCTGGGTGGCTCAGCGGTTGAGTGCCTGCCTTAGGCCCAGGGTGTGATCCTGGAGTCCCAGGAGTCCCACATCGGGCTCCCTGCAGGGATTCTGCTTCTCCTTCTGCTTATGTCTCTCTCTCTCTCTCTCTCATGAATAAATAAGTAAAACCTTAAAAAAAAAAAGCAAATACTAGATGTAATCTATAAGGTAGTGTATTAACATATGCTTTAAAATATGAACGTTAAAAGCACTCCCTTCTCAGAATATAATAATCCTTAAAATGACCTTACTAGAAAAATTTAAGGTGATACATTTAAAGGGAAATTAGAATGATATGTAAATTAGCATACTTTTCCCCCTTGTAACATACTGATTTTTTTTCTTTCAGCTGTGCATAGCAGTTTTTGTGGAGCATATAATTTTTTTGTACAAATTTTTGTTTGTATAATTTAAAATGCTGTGCCTTTGTAAATCCAAGCTTTAAACCTGTTTGTTTTAAAGACCAGCCAGGTCCTCCAACTCCAATAGTATTCTTTAAATGTAACATTACAACTGAAAAAGAAAGGCTGTTGTCAATACATATAAGACCATGAGGGATTGCCAAAAATTTGGCTATATTCCTGCACAAATTTGCACATCCAACTATACTGTCACCCAGGCGTTTTTCTGTGCCTAGATGTTAATGGATTTCCAGTACAGTTTCAGTTGCATTTCCTCTCAGCTGTTAGTCACACAAACCATATTTGGGAGACTCAGTCTGTTGAAGAATTTCTTCCCTATTGCTTTAGCACATGCATGCACAGAGCATTCATCATATGGTACTGATCAGATAGATTAACTACACTGATACATAATTAGGCTTGTTTTAAAAATAGTGTAGAAAAGTTTCAGATGGCTTGTATTTCATATGAAATTTCTCTCAAGTTTTTTGTTAGGATTAGGTATGCTTAAATGGTGGTTAGTGATGATAGAATTTTATCCTATTTTTACCATGGGAAGTAGAAATTATATCATTTTGGTCCCAGACAATTAGGTTGGTATTTAACAAATGCTAATTTGCCCTGCAGTTCTGAGATTTTTTGGATTTTTGACATGTTTATAACTGTAACATATTGTCAGGTTGTGTGAAGTTCATGAAAAGTTGTGATTGCAGTTCAGAATCCAGTGGACTGATGGTTTTGATGGCAGATGTCTTTAGAAATAGTATTTGTGATTTCACATTTTAAAGACTCTTTGGTAAATGATTTTTTTTTTTAATGATGGTAATGTCTTCTTGATATTCATTTTCCAGTGTAATTTTTGATCATTATAAACCACTTTCTATGACATGGGGTCTGATATGCCACAAGTCATTGTATTTGTAAAATGTAAACTACAATAGAAGCTTGAAATAGTATACTTTTATAAGTGTATTTTAACTTCACTCCCTTGGAATTTAAAAAGGGATTTCAGGGGATCCCTGGGTGGCTCAGCGGTTTGGCGCCTGCCTTTGGCCCAGGACGCGATCCTGGAGTCCCGGGATCAAGTCCTGCGTCGGGCTCCCGACATGGAGCCTGCTTCTCCCTCTCCCTCTGTCTGTGTCTCTGCCTCTCGCTCTCTTTATGTCTATCATGAATAAATAAATCTTAAATAAAAATAAAAAGGGATTTCATTTTATATTTCTATAATACTTCACAGATACAACACAAGTCATTTGCATTCTTTGATTTTTACTAGTTTTGTTATTCCCAAGTTGATGATGTTGGTAGACTGTGAATCAAGACTTTATAAAACTGCTTGATCATGTACCCCAAATTAGTCCCAGCTTTGAAATCAATGTTGCATGTATGTCCTTAAGTAGTCTTTTTTATTTTATAATAGAGATATCAACAACCAACTCTTGCTACTTGTTTTCTTCTTCGACACCCAGGCAATAAAGCAATTACTGCAATTTTTCAGCCTTATGGTTACTTGTCTTAAATTGAAAGCAGAACCGAGATGTTATAGATGAGTCAAATTGTTGTGATTAAACATTATTGATTTGGCGATTTGGAACTAATTGGGTGAATTAATATTTTTTGAAAGTTTTTTGGTTTGAGCAATGTTTAAGAAAAAATTAGTAAATTATGTTTATTTTTGTATGTGGAATTTCTACAGCTTCTTAATTATTGGGTCACAAAGTGGCGTGTATCAATTTTAACATTTAGTGTCCTTTAGTTACATTTAGTTGTATTTGCATTCTTACAAATGTTTTGATATTGCATATCTATTTTCCTCTTTTGGTGAGTGAGAATATTATTGATGTTCAAATTGGCTAGGAGATAAAAATGTATATCTGCATTTCTAGGAAATAATAAAAATCTTTTTCCGTGTTCCAACATCATTAAAATAGGCAAATTTAATAAAGAATATGGTTGCCAGGTACCTCACTGTGATATTAATAACTACTGTCAACCTCTACCCAACTGATCATGAAGTAGGAGTTGAACACCTGGAGAACCTTCATTGTTTATACAATTAGATTAATACTTTTCATTTCCTTGAAATACTGAATCAACTTCGTATAAAAATTAAAATTTAGGGCAGCCCCGGTGGCGCAGCGGTTTAGCACCGCCTGCAGTCCAGGGCATGATCCTGGAGACCCTGGATCGAGTCCCGCGTTGGGCTCTCTGCATGGAGCCTGCTTCTCCCTCTGCCTGTGTCTCTGCTACTCTCTCTCTCTCTGCATCTCTATGAATGAATAAATAAATAAAATCTTTAAAAAAAAATTAAAATTTAGGGGCAGCCCGGGTGGCTCAATGGTTTAGCACTGCCTTCAGTCCAGGGCCTGATCCTGCAGACCCGGGATCGAGTCCCACGTCGGCTCCCTACATGGAGCCTGCTTCTCCCTCTGCCTGTCTCTCTCACTCTCTGTGTCTCTCATGAATATATAAATAAAATCTAAAAAAAAAGTAAAATTTAGTAGTAAATTTTTATGGGCCCTTTTAAAGTTAATAATCATGAGTTGTTATAGAGCACATACTGGGATTGTGTTGGGCATTTAACTTCATTTGCTAACTAGAATTTAATTTTTAAAAGTCTTTTTCCTGGGGCAATATGGAGGCTGACCAACTCCTAGTGCCTCTGGGGTTGAGTTGGTATTTTTTTTTTTTTTAGACCTCTGTCTCTCTTCATTTATTAGGGTATGGTGTACACAATGTTTTTTTTTATTATTGGCAATTAATGATTGTTTTGTAAATTGCAGTGCTATACATTAAGTGGAGTCTTAGCAATATTTTTTTTCTCTAAAACACAGTACCTCTTGGGCAGCCCAGTGGCTCAGCGGTTTAGTGCTGCCTTTGGCCCGGGGTGGTCCTGGAGACCCAGGATCTAGTCCCACGTCAGGCTCCCTGCATGGATTCTGCTTCTCCCTCTGCCTGTCTGTCTGTCTGTCTCTCTCTCTCTCTCTCTCTCTCTCTCTGTCTCTCTCTGTCTCTCATGAATAAATAAATAAAAATCTTAAAAAAAAAACACAGTACCTCTGTAGTAATTTACATTTCATATTACTTGATAGATTACTAAGCGTGTTCAATTATGTGGCCTTATTTTATATATTTTTATTTAATATTAAATGAGAACAATGGGCAGAGTGTTAGGAAAAGTAAGTCTACACAAATAGTTATCATAGAAGACATAAATGGTATAAGTTGCTAACATGAATAAAATGTTATTGATTTTTTCAAAGGAAAAGATTATTTCTGCCTGGAGAGATGAAGGAAGCCTTTTATATAATATGGATTTAAATAAATTGTTAAAACTATAATGCAGATATGGCTCAAGTACCAAAATCTAAATAAACAATTTGGAGAGATTATTCAAAATAGTTTATCTGATTATGAGTAAGTTTGTTGCAACTATTCAGTATATGGTAAATTTGCTGCAACTCTCAGTATAAAGTTATTTTTAGATAAAATAATTTTAAGTGTAGTAGGATACATTTTTAGATGACAAAATTCCTGATTCCAGTTAAGGAAGATAGGCCATGAACTCACCTTAAGAAGTATTGTTCTACCATGAACTGTTTCTTTCTCTAATATGGGGAAACTGTTAGGTTTGGAGACGAGAGAAAGGGGAGAGGACAGCTTTGCTTGTTGTTTGGTTTTGATTTTAAATAGCTTCACTGTCATAATTATACACAATCACAGAACAGTATCATAATTGATTTTCTTAGTCGAACCCCTTTTGTAACTATAGTCTCCTTCTTAGACCTTTATTACTACCCAACTCGGCAATTTAGATAAAATAATAGGAATGGTAATAGCTATTATTTAAAGAGAACCTTCTCAGTGACTAGTGTATACTTACAAAACACTTTGTTTTATTTAAATAGTTTACTCCATTTTTAAATAAAGGAAACTGAGGCTCTAAGTTACTAAAATCCTAAATATTAGTAAGTGGTAGAGTCCATATTTCAACTCATTTTTCTCTGACTCTGAATTCTGGCTCTTTCTACTATCACATCCCATTGATTGCTGTTAGAACTTATCTTAACCTTTCTATGCTTATCTATATGTGCTTGACTGATCTCACTAAACTTTAGGGTCTTTCATAAATAGGAATATGTCCCTTAAGGGTATGGAAGGCAAATAATTTGAAATTTATTTAGTAACAGGAAATTATTTTCTTCCTATTTCTTTTTGAAGCAATTTTATTAATGACGTTGTCTACACATTGAAAAAAGCAAGAGTAAGTTATATAAAACTACTTATTAAAGGTAAATATCGTAAGTAGATTTTTATTCTGTATTATAGAGAAGTTGTAGAGTTGAGCTATGCCACATCATGGCATTAGGGTTTAAACTAAAATTTGATATTTTGGTTAAGAAATACTTCTGTGATTTTTGGAGACTGTGTTCTGATGACTTGAATTTCTGCTGAAGTGTATTCATTAGAAAACCAGGTACAAACTCTACTCATCCCTGGGGACTCAGTACTTTCTTCCTTCTATGAATGGTGCCATAATTTTTCTGGACTTTCAAGCATGCTTGATTTTCTTTCTTTTCTTTAATCCATCTTACCATTTTCCATCTCTTTCTTTTTCACCAGTCTAACTTGAGCTGTTTTTTTTCTTGCTTCAGCTTTTTAAAACAGCTTCCTAAACAGGTTTTCCAGCTGACGGTTACCATGTTTCCTTCCTATTCGTTTATTCAGCTCATCATTAGACCTTTCAGTACCCATTGTCCTGGCATCTTGATAAATGGTAGGGATACGGAGGTGAAAAATAGAGATCTGCTGGTGTTTTGTGGTCTATTAGTGTGGCTGATAGCCTGGCATGTACAGTATAGTTTTTGAGGACTATAGTAGAGATTTACACAAGGCTTTTGTGTAGATACAGGCTGGAGAAGATTGTTATCACAGATTTCTTGAAGAGATAAATGCATGAGATTATGTTTTTGAATGGCAATTGAGCCTGGTAGAAGAGAGAGAAATGTTTGTCCAGGTAAAGTAAGCTGTCTGTTCAAAGGAAGGGAGACAGTTCTGGCTCCACCCTCCAGAAGAAATGAGTACACCTAGTGCTGTTGAAATCCTTCTGTGAGACTCTGTTCAGGTGCTGCCGCCTCTATGGTGCCATCTCTCACTTATTCTCCACCCTTTGTTCCCTTCTCTAGGCCCAAGTAATTCTTTTCATCCTCCTTTGAATAGCTTTTTCATGTTTCTTAAGCAGCTTATCATATTTCTCCTTTTGTATTTTAGTTATATATGTTGTAGCTTTCAAATATCTCGTGGACATTTTTAAACTTATCTTTGAATCTGTGCCTGGCACAGTAATTATAGTATTGAAGATACTTGTGTTTGTTGAATGAGTGGACAAATGAGTAAGCAAATAAGAGAGAATCTTAGATATATGATTAACAGAGACTTCTTGCAGATAAAGTAAGTGAAAATTGAGCTGAGGCTTCATGTCAAATGGAATGCACTATATCAAATTTTTAATTCATAAATTATTTCATTAGTTCCTTGATGATATGCTTTGTTGGAAAGAGTTTTGTATAATTTCGTAAGTTTTTGAACAACTATGTGTAAATTCTTACTGCTATTTTTTACCATGTAATTGTAAAGTGGCTTGATAATAAGGAGGAACATTTTCCTGGTATGTGTCCATTAGTCCATTAATAATGCCAGACTCATGCTATCATCACATAATTTTAAATGTTTAGCTTTTTAAGTTTTTATCCATTTTCCAGAGGTGCTTACTTTTTGACTTATTTTTTAATGAAGCTCATTTTAAAAAGCACTTTGGTGATACTTTGTATAGTTTTGGATGCACAAATCGTGTATATTATTTGATTTTTTAGTGAAGGCTGTTAGAGGCCAACTGTTAAAACTGCTGTGTCTGTCAATTCAGAAACTTGGTAAAAGGACTAGAAAATGTGCTTGTTTCAGTACTGGAAATCCCTTAGAACAATATATGCTTTAAAGCACTTGTTTCTTTATTAGGGGTCTCACAATTCTGTAATTTTAGCAAACATCATATATGTACGTATACATATATGTATATATATGCATATATTCTCACATTTTAAGAAAATATACTTTTTTCGTAAAAACATGCAAATCATTTGTATATAATCATGGTGGCAAAAGTGATTTGTGAAATTAGTTCAGCTGAGCATTTGGGCCATTTTGTAGAAGTTTTATATGATGAATCTTTTAGTAAAGCAAATTGTATGTGTTTTTATATTAAAGGTTATATTAGTATTTTTAGGTACAGGGAGAATTGTATATTTTGGACATATCTCTGAAATAAATTTTTAATCACCAATTTGTATAAATAAGTACAGTAAAAATTGTATCATAAAAATACATATGCTAATTATGCAATCTGGAGAAATACAGAAAAATAGAAAACAACATATTCATAGCTCACTCAGTTTTCCCAGTCACTGGTGGGGTTTCTTTTTTTAAATTGGAGAATACTAGACACTAAAATGTATACTATTGTGTTCTGCTTTTTTGCTTAATATTTTAAAATTTTCCTATGTTACTACAAATCATTTGAATTCTTAATAACTGAATTATACCCCACTGAGTAAAATATTAGTGTATTTAATATTGGTTTGAAAAAATTTTTGCCTTCTAAAAATTTTTGCCTTTTGCTATGATAACTGACAAAACAGTAAACATTTTTTTTGTAATACTTTTTCATATTTCTGATTCTTAGGAAATATTCATAAAGGAGAATTGATGGGTTGGAAGATGTAATATTATCAAAATTTTTGATGCATTATTGCCAGATTGCATTCTGCAAGTTTAGTACATTTCCACCAATGACCATTTAATTATGCTACTGAAAGTGAATTTTGGGGAGCATGATTCTAAATTTCAGTTACTCACCTTCTTCCAGACTCTCTGCTAAGTGTGGATAAACAAAGTACGAAGGGTAAGGTTCTTCATCTCAAGGTGAAGTAGATGTGGAATCGAAGTAAATTACCATACCAATTGATAAGTGTCACAGTGGAAGTGTTTACTCATTCTGAGGTGTTAAGGACCTAACTATTGGGTTGGTGAAAGATAAGGGGAAGGCTTCCTAGAGTGGTTGATATTGAACTGGGTTTTGAAAATAACCAGTTTTGAATGAAAGATGGCAGAAAAAGATAACAAATTTAATAGGAAATTATTTAAATTCATTAAATAATGAATCATTGAATAATGATGAGAATAATGAAATTTGAGTCATTTAGGTGGGTCAGGTGGTTAAGGGTCTGACTCTTGATTTTTGGCTCAAGTCATGATCTCAGGGTCCTGGGATTGAACCCTAGGTTGGGCTCCATGCTCAGGGTGGAGTCTGCTTGAGAGTCTCTTTCTGCTCCTCCTGCTGCTCATGTTTCCTATGTCTAAAATAAATAAAATATTTCAATAAAAAAAAATCATGGGAAGCAAAGTAATCAGGAAGTGTCAATAAGGAGCAAACTTAAAAGAAGATACATACTTTTTTACCCAGAGTGACTGACTTGTGTATAAATTTTCACAAAAGCAAGTAAAAACTGATGAAAAGAGATGGAAAGTTTTTGTTTTATAGTGAATTATTGAGTACAGCAAGATCTGTTGGAAGGATTTAATAAGGTGGATTGTGGGATTTTACAGCCCTGAGTCATTAGGGATGAATAGCTGTTAAGAGAGGAATAGCATCTTCTTGTCAACCTCCCATTTTGTTTTATTTAGCTCTGGGGCAATACCAAAAAAAAAAAAAAAAAAAAGTGACTAAGTGGAAGATAAAGGAGAATTGTTAAAAGTTTTTTGTTTTTTGTTTTTTTACTTAAATCAACTAATATTATGAAAGTGCCCTAGGGAATCCCATTGGTGTTTATAAACAAGAAAAGCTAGATAGTCTGTGCAGTGACAATATTAGATTAATGACTATTGCAAAAATTGTAGGTTTCTGTTCAAAACCAAAAGATGTTTAATATACCCCGTCTGCATTCCCAGTGTCTGGATTAATACCTGGTACCTTTCGCAGATATCTATTGAATGAAATGAATGAATGCATGACTCCCAAACTGCATCATTTTATGATTAATGAATACACATTTAGAGACCCAGAACTTTTAGCAGTAAGATTTGTATACATTATTCCCAACTATTGTCTTTTCAAAAATTTTTTAAGGAAAGCTCACAATTGTACAGTTAGATTAATTCTGTGATATAACTTAAGTTGGTGGTTGGAAAATAATCATTTATTCCCATCATTAAATAATGGACAAATATCTCATTCATTGCTTAGAAGATAACTTCAATTTAGATATTTAACCTCCCTAGCTAAGTTCAGCCATGCAATATGTTTTTTTCTTTTTAAAAGGATCTTACAGCTGTAAAATAAAAATATATGATTTCTCCAGTTAATATTAAGGGCGATAGAAATCAAAGGAGGAAGAAATATTGTTTCTCTCTCTCTCTCTGAAATATATAAAATTCATGGTAGAATTTTTTGGAGTTCAGATGGGAACTTTGTTGAGCAGAAAATCTTCTATTGAATTCAAAAGCAGTGATTCAGGGTTGGTATAACCATTAGAATGCAGGTTGGAAAAAATTCTAGTTCCAGATTGCAAGCAAAAATTTCAAGGTCAATCAACTCCTGTTCTCTTGAATGTAGATCTCCTGATTTCAGGGTATTTTTCTTTCTAGGAGAATTGGAGAGGACAAAGAAAAAGCTGTGAAAGAGAAAAGTTTTGCCTCTTGTAAATAGGATAGAGGCTTACTTTTCTCTAATATTTATATGATCTGGAAATAATTTTCAGAAAAAACGTTTGGATTGACTGCTTCCTATGCATCTCTGTGTTCAGAAAAAGGGAAAACAACTTTGTTAACCTTAAGTTTGAAGGAAAAAAATTATGTTTTATACGTCCAAAGATCCAGTTACTGGATTACCTGTAGCTTTGTATCCTTCATTTAATCCTGGTAATTGTAGTGTCTGTATTCTGCCAATGACATAATAAATAGAAGGTCTTAAGGCATGAACAGGGATGGTTAAATGATCATTGGGATAATTTATCTTTTAAAATAGAAATAATTTTTAAAAATTGAGTTCATATTTACTGAGCTTTTGTAAACTTCATTAGGTAGGAAACTTTAAGGGGTATATTTTGAATAATCCAAATGAATAAATCCAAATTTAGAAGGACCAACGTTAGAAATATTCTGTGAACACCCACAAGGTCAGTTTTAAAAATAGCACTTAGCTTTGAGAGGATAATTTCTCCTCACCCTACATGTAAAATGTTTTATTAAGACCTTCAGTAACAAGCTTTGAAAAGAAAAAAGTTTTGAGGAAGGGGAGTGTGAAATAAGTCTTTTTGAAAAATTCTTGTATTTAGCATCTTTCATTCTTAGGATCTTAAGACATTCCCTACAATCTCCTACTTTTGCAGTGTTGATGAGGGACATTCAGGGATTCTTGTGCCCAGTGCTATAAGGCCTGCCATCCCCAAGTGGCATGTTGCAGCTGTTTCATGGGAACATCACATTTCCTCCAAAGCCAGAGAATGGAGGAGGCGGTATTACTCAGCTGAAGGAACATAGGAGCAGAGAGATTTAGGGAGTATGGAGTTGATTACCTAATTTGGAATTTGGTTAAGTCTCTGAGTTAGAACATTTTTGTAGGAATAAGGCTACTGTCTTTAAAACATTTGATATCCTGCTTTCTCTCCTAGAAAATAAACTCTGCCTCACTTTTCATCTGTGTTACTATGTATCTTTGGAAGTTTTAACATTTAATGGTGAGGAATATGCTGGTTAATAGTACAGTTGTTGAGAGAAGAAAGCAAGGTTAGCATTTTCTTTAAAGCACAACAGAAGAGAACCGTTTGTATTATTTTTGGGCAAAGAAAGCTGTAAGGGACATGGAAATAATGAAACATGGTCAAAGAACTCACAGCTTGGTTTGGAGAATAGGAGAAACACATAATTTTACAAGAGATAAAGAGGAGTAGCAGAAGAATGTAGTATGATGATTCAGTGTGCCTAAATGACCTATAGTTGTAGAAACAAAAGTAATATCGAGGAAGTAGAAGTTTAGATGGGTGGATAGAAGGAAGGAAGAAGAACAAAGACCCTGGGATGCAGGAAGTCGCATAACATTCTGGCAAGAACCAAAAATACCTGTTTGGGCAGAAGATAATCTGTGGGAAATCAGGAAAAAAAGCTTTGGGGCACCTGTATGGCGCAGTCGGTTAAGTGCCTGCCTGACTCTTGGTTTCAGCTCAAGTCATGATCTCCGGTTCATAATCTCTGGGTTGTAATTTCAGGGTTTTAAGATCAGGCTCTGATGTAGGGCTCTGCAACTCTGGGGGAGGGGGGTCTGTTTAAGACTCTCTTTTCCCTTCCCTCTGCCCTTCCCCTTTGTGTGCATGCTCACTTTCTTACTCTCTAAAATCTTTTAAAATAAAGCTTAAAAGCATGTAAAGTGTTTGCTAAGTTGAGAATATTGTCTTAAATATAGTGAAGACACGTTAAAGAGGGCATCTAGGACCTTACTTGGCAGCAGTGAATAAGCAGGTTGGATTGCAAAGAGTGTGAGTTACTGAGTTCTGAAACCTTAAGATATGAAAGGATAAGGAAGAGTGAGGACACAAGGATAACTGAGGTTTGAAGTTTGAATAATGGAGAATGTTGTAATTTTCATATAACAAATTAAGTCAGAATCGTTTGATCTTGATAAAGATGAATTGACGTGTATGTGTCTGATGTACAAGCAGTATATCAGACTGAAATATCTAAAAGACCATTAAACATTGGGTGTGATCTTTGAGAAAGGGTCCCAGGAAGCAGGGCAATATACTGTATAGGTTAAGAGCATTGGCTCTGAAATCCAATTGCTAGGGTTCAAGACCTGTTTCTAAAACTTCCTAGTCCTTGTGATCTGGGGAGAAATTCCTGATGTTTCCAAGCCTTGGTTTTTCTTATCTATAAAATAGCAGTAATCAATTTAGCTACTATTTGTGACTTGTCTGTGCAGAGTTGATGGTAAAAGCCATATTCATGGAAAAGATCAGAAGAGAATATAGAAAGAAAAGAATAGAGATCCTAGGACAGTGGCCTGGGGAAATACATTCATTTTAATAGATGGAAAGAAAAAGTAGGCCTGGAGTAAGAGAAATGGAAAGATATGTCAGAAACGGAAGAGGAAACCAGGAGAGTTCAATGCTTTGACTCAAGGAGAGAAATTTTTCAAAGGAAGGGGATGGCTAGTAACAGTGTGTTTGAGAAGTAAAGAGCAACGAAGACTGCAAAAAGGCCTTGGGTTTTCATGTGGCAGAATTTCAGTAGTTTTCAGGAAAAGATCTTGAGGATTGGGCCAATCTGTTATTCATCTCTACATTCTTGTAACTGAGCACATTGCATGAAATATAATAGATATTTAATAAGTATTTGCTGAATGGATAAAGAAAACTATTTCTGGGGATTAAAGAATAAATGGAGATAACATGAAAAGCCTTGCTTGTTTAATAAAACAGGAAAAAAGAGATTGACATCCTCAGGAGTAATTCCAGGGATTAGTCAGGTCAAGGGAATTAACTTTGGTGATAAATAAAGCTGAAGCTTATTTGGAGGAGGAAAAGGAACAAAAAGCAGTAAGGAATAGAAAGACATAATGCAAAGCAAGAGTATAAAATTTACCGGGCAGTCATGGAGACTGTTGGATGTTAGTGGGAACAGGAGATTTGTGTAGGAAGAAAGACATTTTTCCTAGAGAGATAGCAGGATAGCAGGAGAATGAGAAGATAGCACACATGCAGAGATGTTTTGAGATGGAGAAGATGAGAGTTACAGTTCAGCTGAGATTAATAGAAAAAGAAGTAGGATTGAGAGCTTGGAGAGAATCCATTTGTCGTGGTCTTTGGGGTTTGTAGAGAAGAGTCCACCAAGATCATTAACAGGTAGCGCTAACATGAATCGAGTCCCATAGTGACCAGAGAAGTCTTTAGGAACCCATTAGGGTTTGACAGGGTGAGACAACAGGAATTCTGGTGCTTTTTAAACATTTAAGGAGAAAAAGCCCTTAAAAAAATCACACACATTAATTTTCCTTAATTTGTATAGCTGGTAAGAATAGAGCAGCTGGAATTTAAGACCCTTGCTATTGTCCTTCTATTTTGTTCTCTCTGGGTACATCCAGCAGAGAGATGAGGTAGGGAGGCCATTAGAAAGCAGAAGCTTGGGAGGAAAATTTTGTTCTATAAGAATGACAGAATAATTCCGTTTAGGAATGTTTGGTAGCAGATTTCTTTTTTTATCTGAAAGAGCAGCCTGGGGGATTCTTCAATTCAGAATCTAAATTTCCCTTATTTCTAGTCAATTTCATTCAATTTCTCTACATAAACAAAAGCCTCTGTAGGCAGTTTTTAATGGATCAGAGTTGTACATGATTTCATCTGTAGGAAGGCAGTGTTTATGTAGAAAATTACTGCAGATCAGGAGTATGAAATAAAACTGTAAAGACTTAAGCTAGTTCATTTTAGAAGTTTTATCACCAAAGTGTGTAAGGTTCGTCATTGTGAATATTCTATTTCATGTGTGCCTTGCTTACTTTCCTATCTACGTATCTCTGGTTCATTGACTTTGATGGTAAGGACTTTGCTTTGACAACTTCCCCCCAAAGCATTAGTATTCTTAATAATTTCCTTAAAGTGTCTCAGTGGCTCAGTAGGTTAAGTGTCTGCCAACAGCTCAGGTCTTGATCCTGGGATGGTGCCCCACGTTGGGCTTCCTGCTCAGTGGGGAGTCTGCTTCTTCCTCTCCCTGCCACTCCCCCCCCCCAAGTTGTGCTATCTTGCTATCTCAAATAAAATCTTAAAAAAATAATTTAAGTCTGTGTCATCTTTCATTTGGGTTTCTAAGTTCAAAGAAAGCAAAGCTTTCTTTGCTCCCTGAGAAAAGCAGTGAACCCAGATTGTTATCAAGGTGGATGTGATCAGAATATGTGTCATTTATTTTTCATTTTTTCATAAAATGGTTTTGTTCCCTTATTCCTCATTCTCTCTCCCTTTGCTATTACTATTGATGTTTAATACATAATTTCTCTTACTTTTCTGTCCCTCTACCATCTGATTTCTCTTAAAGAAAACTTTGAGTTCAGACTTAGAAGTTCTAGAAAAGAAAACCTTTTTTCAGCTTTCTCAGTTATTAGCTTTTGTGTAATAAGTAGAGAGAGATATGTCTTTTATACTGATGTTTTTGTAGCCCTGGACTTTTTCTACTTCCCAGAGTTTAGGAATGAGAGCTTGAAGAGAACACATTTGTTATGGTCTTTGCAGTTTGTAGAGCAGAGTCCACCAAAAGCAGTTTACAGTGAATCATTAACAGGTCGAGCTAACATGAATCTAGTACCATAGTGACCAGAGAGATCTCATGTCTTAACTTACTCTCATTTTATCAGCCATCATTAATTCACTCACTTATTTAACGAATATTTACTGAGCAGCTGCTATGTGCATACATACTTCTTGATTTTGGGGGAGATAGAGATGAGCATAGTTGGTAGAGGAGAGGCTGGAAGAATCATCTGGATAGATAAGTGCTATCAAGTAAATAAAATAGGGCTCAAATGAAATTACTTTAGATAGGCCTCTCTGAGGATGTAACATTTGAGCTGAGGCATTAATGAAGAGAAGAAACAAACCATGAGAAAATATGAGGGAAGAAACTTCCAGGTCAAAGGACCAATGTGGCAACAAGCTTGCACAGGGCTAGAAAGAAAGTAATCATAGCTAATTAGCAAGGAGGAGAGAAAGCACACAATGATCTCTGGAGGTAGTCAGAGGACTTATAGGGTAGATAGAGCCTTTTGGCTAATGTTAAGAAATTTGGAACTTATTTTGAAAGCCGTCATAAAGCTGATTTGAGGATGTGGAGCAGAGAAGTGATGTGACCAGCGTTTGGCTTAATAAGTCTGTCTCTGGATACCAGGTAGAGGATAGATTGTAAGAGTACGTGAATGAGAACAAGACTAGGAAGAGTCTTAAAGTCTATTAGAGATGTGAAGGTGAGTAAGAAGATATATTTTTAAATATTTTATTTATTTATTAGAGAGAGAGAGAGAGAGAGAGAGAGAGAGAGAGAGAGAGGCAGAGACACAGGCAGAGGGAGAAGCAGGCTCCATGCAGTGAGCCGGACGTGGGACTCGATCCTGGTACTCCAGGATCAGGCTCTGGGCTGACGGTGGCGCTAAACCGGTGAGCCACTGGGGCTGCCCAAGAAGATATTTTGGGGGAGGAGAAAATACAGGACTTGCTAATGGAAATATTGTGAGATATAAAGGAATGTGAAGAGGCATGACTACTGGGCTTATGGCCGACTCAACTATGTAATGGTATGCTATTAACAGAGGTAGAGAGTAGTGGAGTAGAATTAGATTGAAGTGGGAAATCAGGAGTTAAGGTTTTGACATATAATGTGACTCATCAACTTCAAAAAGAAACCTTTTACTTTTTAGCAATTATTCCCCATTCCTGCTTTTTCTCTTCTCCCTCAACTCCAGGCAACCAGTAGTCTATTTTCTTTCTCTGTAGATTCGTTTTTTTATGGGCATTTCATATTAAGTAGAACCGTACATTATATAGTCCTCTGTGATTGGCTTCTTTCATTTAGCATGTTTTCAAGGTTCATTCATGTTGTAGCAAATTTTATTATTGAATAGTGTTCCATCTTACGGATATAGCACATTTTGTTCATCCATCAGTTGATGAACATTTGGGTGGTCTCTACTTTTTAGCCACTATGAATAATGCTGCTGTGAGCATTTGTGTCCCAGGTTTTCTGTATAGACCTGTGTTTTTCTTTCTCTTGCATATATACCTAGGAGTGAAAGAACTGCTACACACAGGCAAACACACACATACACATTAAAGAAATGCAAAGTGAAGAGTTTATAACACAGATAGTATAACTGTATAGTTATAGTGTCATACCGGAATTACTGGTTATTAACCAGATTAATTTGCATTATGACACATGTACATGTAACAAATAGGTAACAAAGTATTCTAATTTATATATTTTGATGTGAGAAAAATGAAAACAGTATAAGAAAGTGAATTATGACCATTTTCCCTTCATGTGTAGGAATAGAGATATCATACCAAGTAAGATATTTTAAAATAGCTGTGCCCAGAGTTGAAAGGAGCATCTGTTTCATGTCAAAGAATCATCAATCTAATCTATTACTGTGTGATCTCTTTACTCATGTTCACTGTTACTGGAAATAATTTGGCATGAGGATCATTATTTGTATTGTGGGTTTTGTTAGAATATCAATGCAGATCGGTATTTTTCTGTTGATTGAATGGGAAGTGTGCTTAAATTCTTATCCTAGACCTATCCTTTCCTGTTACCCCTTTGTCAGAGAGGTGCCTGTTTCTGCATGTTACTTTCTAGGCTGTGGCATATATTCATAGTCTGTTGACGCTGCTATAAAATTTGCTAGTCTTTTTGCTTTTGAGGTGGGAACTGTTTTGGGGAATGATTGGGGCAATAGGCCATGAGGGCTGAGATAAATAGGCAGAAGTTGTCTTTCACTAAGACTCTTAATAGATGAGTTCATAATCAGTAAGAAGTTTTATTTTCATCTTTTATATTGAAAAGTGAATTTAGGATTCATTGAAGGTCTAAGAATGCAGCAACCTGCCTTTTTCTTTCCTATGAAATTTGACTAATTTCTTTTTTTTTTTGCAGCATTGTATTTTCTTGTCTGACAATATAAGACAAACCCATCTGTAGGAGAATTTCCATGTTCTGTACTTTTAAATGCTATAAACACTTTAGGAATGGAAAAGAACTAAGGAAGTTGCTTTTTTGAAGGGATATTCCAATTACAGTTAATATTTTTTATGCCATTAAAACCCAGCTTTACACTGACGGCAGGACATTTTTTGGGTGGGTTCTGTCTTATATATATATTAATAATTTGATGTATATTTTCAAGTGAATTAATAAGTATTGTTCCCCCACATTATATCTTTTATAAAATGCTGTAATTTTATTTTATTTTATTTTTTGTTTTAAAGATTTTATTTATTCATGAGAGAGAGAGGCAGAGACACAGGCAGAGGGAGAAGCAGGCTCCACTCAGGGAGCCCAATGTGGGACTCGATCCCAGGAGTCCAGGATCAGGCGCTAAACCACTGAGCCACCTAGGCATCCCATGTAATTGTTTTTAAAGACTAGGTTGAATTAATAGCCTTTAAAGTCTTTCATAATCGACTTTTCTCAGGAAATTTTTGGTGCCATGGAGAAATCCATACTAGAAAAGTTTGCCTTAGTATTTGAAATAGTGAATATCTGATGATATTATTTTGTTATATTTTTTAGTATCATATTTTCATTCAAAATAGAAGCAGTTGTAGAAATTATGAAAAGTACTAATTTTTTGCCAGAATACAAGGACAACAACACATTAAAAATATTTTGTGTGTTCACTCATTTTGCAATATCCTATTTTCATTTTAAAAATCAGGTTGGCGAGTTAGCTGGAAATAGACTGGCTAACTTTCCCACACATTCTTTCTCCCTTGTGGGTTTTTATATGGGTATGTTTAAACAGCCACTTGAAACCATTATTTGTGGGAGATGGATTGGAAAGGAACATGTACAGACCGTCTTGTATAATATTCAGGGCTGATTTAGGGAGAGTTATCAGAAAACAAACTACTGTGATTTCATAAATAGGCATTTAATTTATCATCTAGCTTAGTTCCTTCTCACAAAGTGATTTTCAAAGAAATTCATTGATTCTGTGGGCCTGCAATATGTAAAAGCTGTGATTTACCATTTCTTTTGTACAGAGTTGTAAACTTTAATTTCTGACATCAATGAGATGACCTTAAGCAATTTGCTTAATGTTTTATTTGAAAGCCTAATTTGGATTTGTGAAAAATAATGAGGGAACCTGCAAGGCACATTGTCTTAAAATCTACCATTTTAATCATTTTTAAATATATAGTTCAGTGGTGTTAAGTATGTTTACATTGTTGTGCAACCATCATAAGTATCCATCTCTAGAATTTTTTTTTTTTTTTCATTTTCTCTGACACTCCATACCCATTAAACATTAGCCCTCAATTCTCTCCTCCATGCCCCTGGCAACCACCATTCTTCCTTCTGCTTCTGAATTTGACTCCTCTAGGGACCTCATCTAAGTGGACTCCTGCATTGTTTGTCCTTTTGTGATGACTTATTTCACTTAGTGTAATGTTCTAAAGCGTCATCCATGTGTCAGAATTTCCTTCCTTTTTAAGGATGAATAATATTGTATCGATATATACCACATTTTGTTTATCCACTCATCTACTGGTGAACACTTAGGTTGCTTCCACCTTTTGGCAATTGTGAGTGGTAGGGATTTTTAAGAGTTCTGAAAAGCTATTTATTTGTTTATTTATTTTTAATTTTTATTTATGATAGTCACAGAGAGAGAGAGAGAGAGAGAGAGGGAGAGAGGCAGAGAGGCAGAGACACAGGCAGAAGGAGAAGCAGGCTCCATGCAACGGGAGCCCAACGTGGGATTCGATCCCAGGTCTCCAGGATCGTGCCCTGGGCCAAAGGCAGGCGCGAAACCGCTGCGCCACCCAGGGATCCCCTGAAAAGCTATTTATGATCATTAAATTGAATGTTCTAATTGGATGAAATAAAGAAAGGATAATGTTATATATCTTATAATTTTGATTTCTTGATTATATACAGGAATGTGTGAGGTGGTTTTATCCCAAGGTACTTTTATCATTTTGTAAACTGTTTATGTTGAATATTCTACTGCATGTGCTTTTTCTTTTGCCTTTGCTCTGGCTTTTATAATTACTTTTCATTTAACTAGTTTTATCATATTAATATTAATATGATAATGTTTAGGTTTTCAAATATAAAGTGTCATGTACTGGTGTGGAAGAAATGTGGGTTTATTGAGTACCTAATTGCAGTGATATGGAATCATTGTCTGTGCCCTAGACTTGTAAGGTATCTGTAAACTTCTACTAAATTTTTGCAGGTACTAATTTAGGGAGTATATGCCATTGAAAGAGAGTATGTGCATTGCATTACCTTTCTTCTATTGTTTCTCTTGTTTTAAAGTAATGAAACAAAACTGAAACAAACTTTGATTAACTCGAGTTGATTAACTTTTGCAGTGAATTGCTTTTCTATCTCACTATCTTTTGTTTTTAAAAAGTTTTATTTGAGAGAGAGAGGAAGAGAGTGAGTAAGCACGTGGTCTCATGACCCTGAGATCATGACCTAAGCCAAAACCAAGAGTCAGATACCTAACTGACTGTACTACCCTGGTGCCCCTAAATCATTACCTTTTAAATGCTTGAAGATATTGAAGTATGGTAGGCAGTTTTGGTTTCTGGAACTAATCTAAGTGAAGAGTTTATGGTTTAATATGTTCCATTGTACACTTAATGTCTAATATTAGAGTAAAAGTATATTTAAAATACATTAGCATTGAGTAATAGCATCTAAGAAGCCTTCCGAATATGTTGGATGACTTGGAAGATCTGATCGTATGTGGATATTTCAAAGTATAATTATAGCTGTGAGTGGGAAAGAAAGCGTTGAAAAGCGTTTGCTATGTTTTGCTTAATTTTTGTTTTTATATATTTTTAAGGATTTATTTGACCAACCGATCCAATCATAGTTCCACTGCTTGTCAGTGATAGGTTTATTATTCAAAATGACAGTGACCCCAAATACACTCTTATACAATTACGGGGTTGTTAGTAGGTGGAGTTATTTTTATTCTGGTGAAGAATCTGGTTGACTTCTAATTGAATATAGCTTATAGATGAAGAGATAGGGATCCCTGGGTGGCGCAGCGGTTTGGCGCCTGCCTTTGGCCCAGGGCGCGATTCTGGAGACCCCGGATCGAATCCCACGTCGGGCTCCCGGTGCATGGAGCCTGCTTCTCCCTCTGCCTGTGTCTCTGCCTCTCTCTCTCTCTCTCTCTGTATGACTATCGTAAATAAAAAAAAAAAATAGATGAAGAGATAGTTTCTTTCTAAATAATCTATATGTCCTTGCTCAGGAGTTATATAAAGTTGGTAGAGCCTCTTTAAGTCTTTCTGATGATCTAACAAAGAAGATTATAAAAGGATATTTTTAATTTTTATTATTTTGGATATTCAAAATATTAGCTACTTTGTTTTGTAGAAAGTTATGGGAACTCATTTTCTGTTGCCATTTGCAGTGGTGAGAATTTTAATATACTTATATAAATATAGTTGTTTTTTTTTAAATAAGGTTTTTTAATGTCATTTGGGTTTTTATCTGTCCAGTTGGGTCTCCTTATTTAAATTTTTAAGAAATTAAATAAACTCTATTCCCAACGTGGGGCTTGAACTCATGACCCCAAGATCAAGAGCTGGGTGATTCACTGACTGAGCCAGCAGGTGCCCCAGGTCTCCTTTTTTTTTAATTTTAATATTTATTTATGATAGGCACACAGTGAGAGAGAGGCAGAGACACAGGCAGAGGGAGAAGCAGGCTCCATGCACCAGGAGCCCGACGTGGGATTCGATCCTGGGTCTCCAGGATCGCGCCCTGGGCCAAAGGCAGGCGCCAAACCGCTGCGCCACCCAGGGATCCCCCAAGTCTCCTTTTTGTTTTTCATTTCTTTCTAATTGCTTTATGCTAAATGCAAAAATGTCTCATCAGTCTTATTTCTTAGGAAAATGTTATTTATTAAGGTACTACAGCTATATTTTAAATCTTTCTGAGCTTTATTTCTTCATTAGATGGGGAATAATAACCCTTGTGTATCTCTCAGAGTTATTGTGAAAATCAAGTGATTTAATATGAAAGTACTCTGCATATTATAAAGCACCATATATATTATCTCTATAAAATACATGTAGTTGCATATTATACAAAGGCAGAATTTCATATATACTATTTCCTATACGTTATTCTGACAGGGCTCCTATATGCAGTTGGTGTTGCGATTTCTCTGATAGGCAAAGTGTGTTGTTTTGTGTGTGTGTTTTAGTTCTTACATTTCTTGAGTCATTTTCAGAATCCACTTCATTAATTTGGTTATTATACATTATTACCTAAAAGTTTGCCATGTAAAATAATCTAAAAATCCTGGCTCACTTAATTTTTTTCTACCTTTTCCCCACATCTTCCTAAAGCTGTAGGAGTAAAATTAGTTTAAAAAAACATTTTGAGGGCAGCCCCGGTGGCCCAGAGGTTTAGCGCCGCCTTCGGCCCCAGGTGTGATCCTGGAGACCCGGGATCAAGTCCCACATCGGGCTCCCTGCATGGAGCCTGCTTCTCCCTCTGCCTGTGTCTCTGCCTCTCTCTCTCTCTGTGTCTGTAATGAATAAATAAATAAAATCTTAAAAAAAAATTTCAAAGCATTTAAAAAGATTAAGTGTTTGCAGTTTAGTCTTATTTTCCCTTTGTATTAGCACGAGGGCATATATAGTATGTAGAGAAATGTGTTCACAGTAAAATATGTTTTCCCATCAGCTTTTCAAATCATTCTATCTTGTTAATTATGAAAGCATTGCCATTTTAATAACCAGTCTTTCTAGGCTGTCAGCTAACCTCTTGAAATGGTAAAGCTGCTTTGGCATTAATGCTGGAACCTCCCACTCTCTTATTGTCAATAGATGATACGGAACAATTTGAAGTATCTGATTTGCATACTCATTAAGTGATTTGTATATATGCCATCTATTTGGAAAAATTATTTTTGAAAAGGCTAAATCTAGAACATTACTACAGTAATGAAGAAAACAACGAAATACTCTGCTCTATTAGAATATAGTAGAATACTATTCTGAAAATTTGTTAATGATGATTCAATAAGTGGCTCTGTGAATTTTCTTTCCAGAGACCGCCTCTGAAGTAGAGCAACTAAAAATCTCCACAAGGTTCTCCATCCCCATGTACTATGGTATTTTAGAAATAAATAAAAAAAAAAAGTTTCCACAGCTGAACTATTCTCTACTAACCAATACTGAGAATAAGGATTTTATATTACACTCAAACTTCTTGTGTTTCTTAGGATTTCATGTACAAAGATTTTATTTTATACCCTCAATTGAAAGTGAAAACACATCAAATTACCCTCATTAAAAAAAAACCAAACTGTTAAACATGAGAATTTCAAACAAAATTCTGTTCTTTTGTTCTATTATAGAAGTCAGGTGAGAATCTTTCACATATTTAAAAATTGAAGTTCTTTTTTTCCTTAGAAAACATTTTTCTTGTCCATTCTATTTAAGGCAGAATGGAAACTTATTCTCATTTATACATATTTGGCCTACCCTTTGGCTTACCAATGGTTGAGTCATGAACAATGTTACTTTGTGTATGTATTTTAAATGGCAGATGTCAAGTAATCACCTTATGAGGCTCATTATAATTAGATGTGTGCATCACAGTTTACTCATTCAGAAAATGCCATTGATCTAATTTCATACTTTAAAAGCTACATGCATGAGCAGAGCTTGTATTTATATATTTAAAAATGAAATGGCCTTTTACCTTTATGTAAAACCATGTTTGGCAACTCTACATTTTTTTCCATAGCTCTGCTTTTAGAATGATAGCCAAGATTTTAGTAGAGTGGCAAATTAATTTTTAATAATTTCAGTATTATTGGTATTTTATTTGAATTCCTGATTGGGGCCTGTCCCCTTGACTTTTCTTCTCTTTGGGGATTTTTAATTCACTTAAATGTGGCTGAAAAAAAGGCGTAATAAAGCAGATGTTCACTTGAGCAATTATAAAAGGATTTGTACTTATGGAGAACAGTTTTTAAAATCAGACCGGCATTTAATTACTCTTTGATCTTTCATTTGTGGTGTTCATGCCTAAACATTTTAAAACTGACTAAAGACAAAATGCTTATGCAGGAGAAAAGACATTGAGGACCAAGACTCCTTCCATAAATACAAAGCAACTGCTATTATAGGTGCATGGGAGAACCACAAAGATTTCTTTTGTAATCATTCAGAAGCATTACAAAATGGCACTTTTCTGAATTCTGGTTTGCTGGATGCTACTAGCAGTCATTAGCACATTCCAGCTTCATCATTTCAGTCTCTGCCTCTTTGCACATATAGCTCTCACAACCCAAATTGCTTTGTCCCTCTTTTCCACTAGCTCCCCTCACCTCCTTCCAAAACTGAACAGTGGGAAACTTCTTGATCAATCTGTCCTACATGACCTCTTTTACTTTATATTCATTACATACTTAATTTTTACCATATATTCATTTGAAATTATTTAGATATTATGGGATAGCTCCTCCTATGTCTTTTCCATTTGTATTGTGTAGGACTTCTTGTAGCATATAACTTCCTTTTTTGATATATGATGCACTAGATAGACAAGACACTCAGAACACCACCACTGTCATGTGGCAGTCAAGTGTTTCAGCATTGAAAGAGAGGGTACAAATGTCCCAAGAGTCTAGGCACCGCTGCTAGAGTCCAGTTGCCTAATTTTAAAGATGAAGACACTGGGCCACAGGAAATGAAATGACCCATCCAGACCTTATCAGTGAGTGTCAGAGTTAAGACTAGAGATCAGAGCTCAGGTGTTCAATGGCTCTATAATCATAGTACTTCATAAAGGGGAGTGGACTTCATAAAGTGGACTTCATTAAGGGGAATGGAATTTGTGAGATTGGGTGGGACAAAGAGCAATAACCCTTTCTTTGAATACTTTTAATTTGAAGTTCCTTTATTCACCATCAAGGAATAAGTGGCAAGTAATGGCTTGATTATTGGAGATAATGTTGTATAGTGCTAATGAAAATGGCTTAATTTATTGTTAATTTTTGATTTTTTTGGAGCCTCAATAGTGCAAATATCATTTTAATAGTATTTTTAAACTTTTTGAAATCATTTTTACAATTATAATTTTATATCTTTATAAAGCCTTGAGAAACAATTAGGGAAGTTTTGGTGAGCCCCTCTTTTTAGACTTGGGAATGCTGATACACAGAGAAGTTAAATGAATGGCTTGGAGCCATGGACTTCTTTGTCTTGAAATATGGGTCTCTTAACCCTCAGTTCTATTTTATACCCATTACCTATGTTTTAATTTTGTGGCACATCTTTGCTTCTCCATGTTCCTTTAGTGAGGCGGCAGATTTACAGAAAGGTTGAAATGCTAGGCAGTCAGTTTGGCTTTTTGCTAGTACTTGTTGAAGAGAATCAATTTATGAATATATTGAAATTGATGACTTAAATAATACCTAAGGGTTATATATATTGCATTTTTTAAGTCAGTGATTTGAAATATGTGGTACTATGGTAACTGCTAAATAAGTGACTTTCTGTTTGTGGTGTTTCTGTTCAGTGGTAAATCTTGTAACTGTCATGTAAGTTGGCAAAAGAAGATGTTAATAAATGTAATACCTTGCATGTATAGTACACACAATACAAGGGTTATAAGAATTAGCAAGGGTAGAAAAAGCTCAGTTATGTATTCACTCTACAGAAGGATGGTTAAGACAGGGAATTGAACTGGGGAGTAAGTAGAAGAAAGTACTATGAGAAAGGTGATTTTATTTTATTTTATTTTTTTTGAGAAAGGTGATTTTAAAAGCAATAGTTTAAATCCTTTCTATAACCAGGTGAATGAATTATGTTAAAGTCCAGAGTTTCATGAATTGGAGTAATAAAATGTCATATAAGGGACCTCAACTGTAGGACTGGCTCTGTTAATGTTATATTCAAGGTCAATGTTCTTTTGCAATATATGTTCGTAGTTTGGTGGAAAAGGTCTTTATAGCAAATAAAATGGGTATATATGACTAGTATTATTCATGAGTACCTTAGTAAAACATCTCTAAGAAATTGGAAGAACTTTCTTTCCCTTTGTATGAAATTATAAGATGAAATTTAAATTTCATATAAAGTGTATATGAGAGGCACCTGGGTAGCTCAGTGGTTGAGCATCTGCCTTTGGCTAGGGTCATGATCCCAGGGATCCTGGGATTGAGTCCCACTTTGGGCTCCTGTGGGGAGCCTGCTTCTCCCTTTGCCTATGTCTCTGCCTCTCTCTCTATGTCTCTCATGAATAAATCTTTTTTTTTAAATTTTATTTATGATAGTCACACAGAGAGAGAGAGAGGCAGAGACACAGACAGAGGGAGAAGCAGGCTCCATTCACCGGGAGCCCGATGTGGGATTCGATCCCGGGTCCCCAGGATCGCGCCCTGGGCCAAAGGCAGGCGCGAAACCGCTGCGCCACCCAGGGATCCCTGTCTCTCATGAATAAATAAAATCTTAAAAGAATTTCACATATCCTTTTTTTTCCTCTTGTGAGGAACTTTGTATCATTACTGTCCTCATTATTTTAATTCATTATGTCACTTAGAAGAAGTTACTACCCAAACAAAAGTCATGAAACTAAGTGAACAAAACCATAAAATGAAGAGCTCAGGAAAAAAAAAAATAGTTGACAGTATGTTGCTGAAATGAATTTGCTGTTAATACCTGCTGAGAAGTTAAGAACAAATAATAGTCACCCTTGTCAGTTCATTAATTAATATAACAGATCTGTATTGAACACTCACTGTCTTTTAGGAAATGAGAATGCAGAATGAGCAAAAGAAATAGTTTGTCTTCATAAAGCTTATAGTGTAGTGATGGGAGATGGAGCAAACATCTACATGAGATATGTGCAGGAGTTGATAAGTGCTGTCAAGGTGCTGTGTAATAGAAACCGATTCTGGAAGACTGACTTTAAATAAGATGGCCAAGAAAGGTTTCTGAGGATAAGACATTTGAACTTAAGGGAAGAGCAGAAGTGAACAAGAGCACATGAGGTAGAAGAAATGACAAGTGCAAATATAAGACAGATTTGACATGTTGGAACAACAGAAAGAGCAGGTGTAGTTCAAATGCAGTTACGATGGAGGGGACTGATCAAAGTTGGACAGGTAAGTAATTGTGTCAAGTAGAGTCTTGTGGGCCATGGTAAGAAATGTGGATTTTAGCTTAAAAGCATTGTTTAGCCATTGAAATAATTTAAGCAGGGGCATGACATGATCTAAATTATGTTTATAAAACAATCACCCTGGCTTCCCTAGGGTAACAGATTGAGGAAAGATGCAATAGTAGAAGCTGTAAGAGTAGTTAGGAGACTGCTAAAAATAGGGGTGGTTATGAAGCTGATTGGGATGCATGTGTGAGTTTTGTGGGTCCCCCCCCCCATAAGCTACATTTATTGTGGCTGCAAATTCAATCCTGTGTTTTTCCATTGTCCATTGGAAAGCAATTTTATAATAATCACTGTTCTTTGAACAGAACTACAATACCATAAGAGACTTTCTGTTTTAACCTACTGTGGCAAGAAAGTAGTTTTAGGTTCAGAATTGTATGTACTTACCTCTGATTGAATTAGGCATGTTCTTTGTAAAGTTTTGATTAATAAATAATAATAGTGAAGGTTTTTTGAGCTCTTATTTTGTGCACTGTAGTGCTTTCAAATCCATTACCTCATTTAATCTTCACAATAATCCTATGATGGAAACACTATCTACGTTTCGGAAATAATCAAGGGACTGAGAAGTTAAGGAACTTTCGAAGGTCACACAAGAGAAACAGTGCAGTCAGAATTCGAACCTGATTTTTTGTGATACCACAGCTAAAATGCTTAAAAAAACAACAAAAACTAACATACCTCTTACTGAGAAACAACTACATATAATAAAATGCTTTAATATAATAAAATGCTCATGTCTTAAGTGTATAATTGGATAAATTTTGGCAATTGTAACCACCTATGTAGCCACCTCTCCAAACAAAATATAGAACATTGCTATAACTGCAGACACTTCCTTCCAGTCAGTTCTCCCCCAACATCCTCCCACCCTACAGACAAATACTTTCTGGCTTCCATCACCATATGTTGGTTTTGTCTCTTCTTGAATTTCATGTGAATGAAAACAAACAATATATTCTTTTGTGTCTGGCTTCTTTCATCTGACATGACATTTTGGGAGACTCCTCTATTCTGTTATTCTTTCTCATCTCCAAGGAGTGTAGTATTCCATTATATGAATATAGTATAATATATCAATCCATTTACCTGTTTGGGTACATTTAGGTTGTTTCTGGTTCTTTGCTATTTTATGAATAAATCTGCTATGAACATTTTTGTGCAAGATTATGTTCTGTCTTCTGTGTTCATCTATTCTGTTGTTTACTCTTTCCTATCTCCAAGGAGTAGTATTCCATTATATGAATATAGCATAATATATCGTATAGCAAATATATCAATCTGTTTACCTATTTAGGGACATTTAGATTGTTTCCAGTTCTTTGATGTTTTATGGATAAAACTGCACACATTTGTGTGCAAGATTATGTTTTCATTTCAATTGGGTTGATACTAAGGAGTACAATTTCTCGATCATAAGGTAAGCTGTGTATTTACCTTTTTAAGAAGCTGCCAAAAAGCTTCTGGAGTGGTTGTAACATTATACTTTCCCACCAGCAGTATATGGAGATTTCAATTGCTGGACATATAACTGGCATTTGGTATTGTCAGTGGTTTTATTTTAGCCATGCTAATGGGTCTACAACATGGTATCTTACTGTGGTTTTAATGTTCATGTCCTTAGTGACAATGATTTCAGGCATTTTTAAATGTGTTTATTGTCCATTAGTATGTTTTTTTTTTCTTAAAAAGATCTTTGCCTTTTAAAATCCTCTTAGGTTATTTGCATCTTTATACATTTTTAAGGTTTCTTGATACAGGTACATTTATTTTTGTCAGATATATCTCCCTCTCTCACTATGAGAGACCATTTTATCTCAAACTATAGTTTCCCTGTTCATTTCTCGATCAGTATCTTTTGATAAGCAGAAATGTTTAATATTTAAGGAAGTCCAGTTTGCCAGTTTTGTCTTCCATAGTTACTGTTGCCTGTGTCCTAAGAAACCTTTGCCTGCTTTATAACCCAAAAAGGTTTTCTCATGTGTTTTCCTCTGGAAGATTTATATTAGTTTTAGAGTTCAGTCTTTGATCCATTTAGAATTTATTTTTGCATATGGTATCAGGTAAAGGGCAAGATTCATTTTTTTCCCCATGTTTATCTTGTTTCAGTACTTTATTGAAAAGACTTTTGTTTCCCTTTGAATTGCTTTGGTGCCTATGTCAAGTCAGTTGGCCATATGTATGTGGGTCAATTCCTGGACACCATTTTGATTCATTTGTCTTTGTGCTGGTAGGACAATGTCTTGTTTATTATAGTTCAATTAGGTAGTACATGTTGTCTATTTTTTTCAAACTACCTATTTTAGGTTCTTTTATTTTCATATAATTTTAAGAATGGCTTGCCAATTTCTTATTAAAATACTGCTAGTATTTTTGTTTGGATGGCATTGAACCTATAGATTAATTTTGCGAGAATGGGCCTAGTGAGTCTTCTGATCAACATATATGGTATTATCTCTACATTTACTTTATAGTCCAGAATATATGATCACTTAGCTCCAGCAAACACAGGAAACTCTCTTTTAAATCTGTTAAAACACTAATTCTCATAAAATATAAATTTGGTGCCTGTGAAAATGGATGAGGTATGCTTCATTACCTTATGAGGAGTGGTTAAACTTCACCATTGTATATAGTTCTCAAGAAACATTGCTTTCCAAATAATATGTAGTCTTTCGACTACTGATGTGTTTTTTTTTTGTACTAATGAAAGTATGATCTGTCATGGTTTAATTAATTACCTAATAAGCTGGTCTTTGGTGACCAGTATTCTCATAAAATATTGCATGTAGAATAAGCTATCTGTGTGGAGACAGAAAATCCCTTAAAGTAACTCTGAGTGTGGCTGCATTTTCTAAGTCTAGGGAAGATGTGTTTACCTAATAAGTACAACAGAGCTAATGAAAATAACAGCTTTTGGGATTTGAGTTTGCCAGTGGTAATAGTGATTCAGAGCATTCATCTTTTAATACATAATATTGGAGGAGTAAAGAATATGTAGCTCACGGGGTTATTGTGATGATTACAGCAGAAAATCTATGTCAAGTGCCAAGCACGTTGCTTGGAGTGGGATAAGCTCTCAATAAACTATCTCTTTATCTAAATCCAGGACAAGTTCTGGGTACAAGTGTTTAACCTGTGTAATCTCATGTACTTTTGCTTTAGAATGCTATTGTAGACCTCAATATTCAGATTTTTTGTAAACATGTGACTTTCTACAAATATTAATTTGATTTTGAGTCCTAGGTCTCACTTATTCTGTTTGACAGGTAGCTATAGATAGAACCATTTTACTTGAAGTATTTTTTTTCTTTCACTGAACTTGAAGCTACTGCTTACTTTTAGAAGAATGAAATTCCATAATTTTTTTTCCTGAATCCAGTAGTAGAAGCTAATTTATGGACCAATGGCATTTGTTACTACCTTAACACTAAAATATGTATTGTTTTTTACTTTAAATTTCTACATTGTTACTGAGTTTTAGCATATTCATTATGTGAGATGTTACATCATCTTTAATGGGGCAGCTAATTGATAGAAGTTGTTACTCTTCTGTAAACATAACAGAATTTCAGTCTAGATATCAACTCTCAGTAGAAGTCAGAGATGGAGATAGGGAAACCGGAAAGGAGGAAGGAATGTATGTGGATATCTTTTAATGCTTTTTTGTCTTTAAGCAAACAAGTGATCAGCAAGGGAATGATTTATTTTAAATATTAAGAAGATGTGGTTTATGTATACAGTGGAATATTACTCAGCCATTAGAAATGAAAAATACCCACCATTTGCTTCAACGTGGATGGAACTGGAGGGTATTATGCTGAGTAAAATGAGTCAATCGGAGAAGGACAAACATTATATGTTCTCATTCATTTGGGGAATATATATAATAGTGAAAGGGAATAGAAGGGAAGGAGGAAGAAATGGGTAGGAAATATCAGAAAGGGAGACAGAACATAAAGACTCCTAACTCTGGGAAACAAACTAGGGGTGGTGGAAGGGAAAGAGGGCGGGGGGTAGGGGTAAATGGGTGACGGGCACCTAGGGGGGCACTTGGCGGGATGAGCACTGGATGTTATTCTGTATGTTGGCAAATTGAACACCAATAAAAAATAAATTTATTAAAAAAATTAAATATTAAGAAAGAATTTTATTCCAAATACTTTGATTAATATTATGCATTATTATTGGACTTACACTTCGGGATGTTTTAAGGTGTGAACATCTGTGTGTGTGTCTGTGTGTGTGTGTATGTCTCTGTTGTGAATTTTTCTTTAGATCTCTAAATCTATTTATGCAAATTTAAGAAATATGCAAATTAAATAGGGCCACCCTTCTTTGACCGTATGCCAGGGAACCTCGGAAATATTAACCTCCAAATTTTGAGTTTTGAGTTGATGTTTAACTGCTAAATGATTTATGATTTTACATTGGAAAGATATTTAGGAGCAAAGATCCCATTTGGTTTGGAATTTTGCTTTATGACTGGAGCATGCAACACTATAGAAGATACATGGTCTCTCTTCACCACCTCATCCCAAGGCAATTTCAGTCAGCCAAAAGGGTCTTGTTTCCTATTATAGATCTATTAGCCAGTGACAGAAATGTTCATGATTTCTAAAGGCTTTAATGGTTATTAATTTGGAAAAACATAAGATACAGTTCCAGATGATAAACACCTCTTTTAAACAAATGTTTTTATGAGATCTCCTAACAAACATGCCCACTAAAATATTTAACATTCCACTTAAACTCACTTATCCTATTTGCTAGGTTCTTTTATTTCTTATTTGGATTTTGGCTATCTAAGCATACGTTAATTATAGTTTTTATAATTGTTTTAAGTATAAGGAATTTAAGAAATATTGTTACAAATCAATAACAAAATTAAATTCACTAGGATTTACATATTGAATGCCAGATGTTAATGATTCAAACACTTGAAACTATATATCTTTAGGTATTTTTTAAGGAAGGTGATCTAAACAAAGAGCTTAGCATGCTAGGCTCTGGCATTAAAATAAATGCATTTTAAAAATGAGCAGTAGCGGGGATCCCTGGGTGGCGCAGCGGTTTGGCGCCTGCCTTTGGCCCAGGGCGCGATCCTGGAGACCCAGGATCGAATCCCACATCGGGCTCCCTGCATGGAGCCTGCTTCTCCCTCTGCCTGTGTCTCTGCCTCTCTCTCTCTCTCTCTCTGTGACTATCATAAATAAAAAAAAAAAATTAAAAAAAAATGAGCAGTAGCTGTCTTTTCACATTATCATACCTTTGAGAATAGAAAGTTCTTGTCAAGATGGTAATTCAACATTTCTACCAAATAAAATTGATTAGATATATTGATCAACTAAAGCTTTCTTCCCGCCAACCAGGAAATAAAAAGAAGACACTATATGTATAATTATGCCCATGCGTGCACACACACACACATGTATATGCATGTGTATAATATGCATATGTATATGGATGTAGTCTATATGTTTGTGCATATTATTAAAATTTCATTGAAATACAGTAAGTTTTCAAAATAAATTCGTTTTTAAGAAGTAATGATTCCTTTTTATCACCAAAAAATTACATGCTTGTTTTTTTTTTGTTAAAACCAAGGGAGTGGAATGTCTGAGAAGGCATTGCTAATAACATCTGAATTATTCGGGTGCCTGGATGGCTCAGTTGGTGGGCAGCTGACTCCAGCTTTCAGCTCAGGTTGTGATTTTGGGGTCATGAGATCAAGCCCTTCAGGCTTCATGCCTAGTGGGGAGTCTGCTTGAGATTCTCTCTCTCCCTCTGCCCCTTCCCCTGCTTGTGTTCTCTCTCCTGTTAAAAATAAATAAATCTTTAAAGAAATATCTGAATTATCAAAATTCAGAGGACTGAGTAAAATCTTCAAAGTATTAGGATTCACTGTATTAACATAAATTGAGAAAATATCTTCAATTCTGGGGGCATAGTGTATGATGCTTTTGCCAAAAGGCAGTGTTTGGTTTTAAAATCTTTCTCTGTGTTCACAAGATGAATGTTTCTTTATGCCTTTATTTTTTTCCTTTCTCCTCTCCCCTCTCCTGCCCTCCTCTCCTCTTCCTTCAACTGACCTTTAATTTTTAGAGCTTTTAGGTTCATAACAAAAGTGCAGAGATTTCCCTTGCCCCAACTTGCACATCCTTGGCAACTATCAGTATCTTTCATCAGAGTGGTGCAGTTGACAGTTGTTACAGTTGATGAATTTAAATGACATATCATAATCACTTGAAGTCCATAGTTTACCTTAGGGTTCACTCATGGTGTTTATACTCTGTGGGTTTTGACAAATATGTAACAACATGTATCCATTTTTATGGCAACATACAGAACAGTTTTACTGTCCTAAAAATCTTCTGTGCTCTGCTTCTTTAGTCTCCCTCCCCAGTAAACCCTGGAGACCATTGATCATTTTATTGTCTCTATAGTTTTGCTTTTTCCCAGAATGTCATATAGTTAGAATAGCCTGTAACCTATTCAGATTAGCTTCTTTTACTTAACGATGTGCATTTAAGTTTTCCCTATGTCTTTTTATGGCTTGATAGTTCATTTTTTTCAAAACTATATATTACTCCATTATTGGATGAATCTCAATTTATCTGTTCACCTACTGAAGGATATCCTGGTTGCTTTCAAATTTTAGCAATTATGAATAAGGCTGCTATAAATATCTTTGTGAAGGTTTTTGTGTGGACATGTGTTTGTGACTCTTTGGGGTAGATGTCAAGGAGTGCAGTCACTGGATTGTATGCTAAGACTGTAGTTTTGGGAGAAACCACCAAACTGTGTTTTAAAGCGGCAGTACCATTTTGCATTCCTGCCAGTAAGACTTCCTGTTGTTTCATATCTTTGCCAGCCTTTGGTGGTGTCAGGACTTTGGGTTTTGACCATTCTAATAAGTGTGTAGTGGTATTTTATTGTGCTTTAATTTGCAATTCCCTAATGACATATAATGTTGAATGTTTTTTTATATACTTACTTGCCATCTGTGTATTTTCTTTGGTGAGGTGTCTTTTCAGATCTTTTGCTCATCTTTAAATTGTTTTCTTACTGGTGAGATTTAAAAGTTTTTGGTATATTTTGGATAATAGTCTTATGTCAGATATATCTTGATATATATTTTCTCCCAGTCTGTGGCTTATCTTCTCAATTTTTTGACAGTGTCTTTTGTAGAGCAGAACTTTTAATTTTTTTTTAATCAGTTATTGCTTTCATGAGTCATGCCTTTGGTGTTGTATTTGAAGAGTCATTGCCATACCCAAGATCATCTAGATTTTCTCCCATGTTCTCTTTTAGGAGCTTTATAGTTCTGCATTTCATATTTAGGTCTATGATCAATATAGAATTAATTTTTGTGAAGGGTGTTAGGTCTGTGTCTAGATTCTTTTTCTTTTTTGACATATGGATGTCTATTTATTGTAGCGCTGTTTTTTGAGTGGACTTTTATCTATTGTGTTTGTTGGAGATCAGTTGACTATAATTGTGAGTGTATTTTTGGGCTTTGCATTTTGTTCCACTGATCTGCTTGTCTGTTCTTTTACCAATACCAAACTCTCTTGATTAACGTAGCTTAATAGTAACTCTTAAAGTCATATAGTTTCACTTCTTTAACTTGTTCTTCTCTTTCAATATCATGTTTACTGTCCTGGATCTTTGCCTTTCCATATAAATATTAGAATCAGTTTGTTGATATTCACAAAATGACTTGATAGGATTTTTATTAGTCATTTATTTATAATTTTTATTTTCCAATGAAATTAACATACAGTATTATATTAGTTTTAGGTGTACAATGTAGTAATTCAGCAATTCTATGCATTTCTCAGTGTTCATTTTGGTAAGTTTCACTTTCAAAAAAAGTGAAACTTATCACCTGTTTCACTCATCCACCTCCCTTCCCTCCCTTCTAGTAACCATCAGTTTGTTCTCCAATAGAGTCTGTTTTTTTGTCTTTCTCTTTCCTTTGTTTTGTTTCTTAAATTCTACATATGAGTGAAATATATGGTATCTTTCTCTGACTGAATTATTTCACTTAGCTTTATACCCTTTAGATCCATCCATGGATGGCAAGATTTCATTCTTTTTTATGGCTGAGTAGTATTTGTGTGTGTGTGTGTGTGTGTACATTTATCCATTTTATTTATCTATTCATCTATTAATTGACACAGTTGCTTCCATAATTTGGTTACTGGAAATAATGCTGCAGTAAATATAAGGATGCATATATCTTTTCAAATTAGTGTTTGTGGATTCTTTGGGTAAATATCCAGTAAAGGAATTACTGGATTGTAGGGTAATTCTATTTTTAACTTTTTGAGGAACCTCCATACTGTTTTCCAGAGCAGT
This sequence comes from Nyctereutes procyonoides, assembly GCF_905146905.1. Lineage (NCBI taxonomy): Eukaryota > Metazoa > Chordata > Mammalia > Carnivora > Canidae > Nyctereutes > Nyctereutes procyonoides. The sequence goes on from NW_026575130.1 coordinate 4,987,434, forward strand.
CATACCAGTTTGCATTCCCAACAATAGTCATAAGGGTTCCTTTCTTTCCATTTCCTTGCCAACACTTGCTTCTTGTGTTTTTGATTTTAGTAATTAGGCATTTATTTTTCATTAGTTTTTTTTTTGCTTTCTCATTTAAAATTTTTCATTAATTTTTTTATTGGAGCCTAGTTAAATTTCCAGTGAAATAGATAAAAATATATAGTTCAGTGAAGAATGGCAAATGCATGCATCTGTGCATCTTTATGAAGTTACAGATCATTTTCATCACAACAGGATAGTCTCTAGGGCCATTTCCCAGGCTTACTGTGCCCTGCTTCTCCCTCAGCCAAATGCTGTTTTGATTTCTGTCACCGTAGATTACTTCTATTTTTTGGAACTCTGTAAAATTGGAATTACAGGTTATTTTTTACTATTCTAGAACTTAATATCAGGGAATCATGCAGTACTCTTTTGGGTCTGGCTTCTTTCATTCACCATAGTGTTTCTGATATTGTTTTTGCATTTATCATTAACTTATTCCTCTTTTTGAAAAATAGTATTTCATTATATAAATATTACTACTTTTGGTGTATGTACTTTATTAATATATATAATATGTAATATGTGTGTGTATATATGTGTTAATGTGTATATATAGTTTCCAGTTTGGGGCCATTATGAATAAAACCATAAGAAACATTCTTATACAAAGTTTTTGTGAATCTATGTTTTTTTGGATAATTTGTTTTGGGTAAATTTCAAGGAGTATAATTGCTGAATTCTAGGTTATAGATCCTTAAGAAACTTCAAAGTAGTGGGGTACCTGGGTGACTCAGTCTATTAAGTGTCCAACTCTTGATTTTGGGTCAGGTCATGGTCTCAGGGTTGGGCTCCTGATTAAGATTCTTTCTCTCCTTCTCTCTAAGCTGCCCCCCAAAACAAACAACTTCAAAGTAATTCCCCAAAGTTGTTGGACCGTTTTATTTTCTCACCATTGATCTGAGTCTCTGTTGCTTTATAATCTTAAATAACATTTAGTGTTACCAGTTATTTTATGTTAGTTATTTTAGTGGGTGTGTAATTTTATCTCATTGTGGTTTTGATTTTCATTTCTCTAATGCCTAAAGATGTTAAACATCTCTTGTGCTTATTGGCTATTAGTATACTTTTTTTTTTTTTTGGTGAAATGCTCTTTCTTAATTTTATTTCAAGTAGTGTTGTTCTACTCTTTGCTGTTGACTTATAGAAGTTCTTTATTCTGGATACAAGCCTTTTATCAGATAAATTTATTGAGAATATTTTCCCCTAGTCTGTGCATTAAAGATATATTTTATATTGTATGCATATTGTTATTTTACCACTGATTTTGAAAATGCTTCTTTTATATCATGGAATTACTTTATATTTATCGAAAATTAATCACCTAAATGTGGAACAATTACTGGTCCCTGACATGTATTTTCGTAATCTGTATATCCTATGCTAATTCCATACTAATTCCATACTGCATTATTACTATTAGCTATATAGTACATCTTGAAATCAGTTTATTCAGTAAATTTTGAAATTAAGTTTGTTCTTTTCAAGATTGTTCAAACTTCTTTAGATATATATATATTTAGAGATAAAGAATTTATTTATATTAATATTAATTTATATAAAATATATATGTATTTAGAGACCACATGTGTGCATGAGCAGGAAGGGAGGGACAGAGGGGGAGAGAGAATCTTGAACAGTCTCCACATCCAGCACAGGCTTAATCTCATGACCCAGAGATCATGACCTGAGCTGAAATCAAGAGTCTGATGCTTAACCTACTGAGCCACCCAGGTGCCCCTTGTTAAGTGTTTTGCACTTTGTTGTAGATTTCAGGATTTGCTTGTAAATATCTACCACAATTTTGCTGGGATTTTATTTGTCATAACAATAATCTATATAGCAAAATGGGGAAAATCAGCTTCTTAACAATACTGTGTTTTCTAATCCATGAACATGACCTATAAAATATAGCTATTTTTACAAGATTTTCTTTAAATCAGCAGTGATTTGTAGTTTTCTTTATAGAGGTTTTGCTCATTTTCATTAATTATATCCCCAGATATTTTATTTTAACATAAATGGTTTTATGTTTTGAATTTCATCTTCTAATTGTTCATTTTTAGTATATAAAATAGAAATTCATTGAAATTTTGTATAATGCTTTCTTATACTCCAAACTTGTCAGATTCACTTCTTGCATTTTTTGGTAGATATTTAAATATTTTCTGTGCACAGAATCAAGTTTATTTTTTAAAATCTTTTTCGTCTTTTTCCTTTCCCAACTTTATGCTCTTCATTTCTTATTGGATTACACTAGATAGGACCTTCACTATTAAATAAAAGTGATATGAATGAAGACAGTGGATATTCTTGACTTAATTCCTTTTTTTAAAGATTATTTATTTATTTATTTATTTCATTCATTCATTCATTCATTCATTCGTTCATTCATGACAGACACACAGAGAGAGAGAGAGGCAGAGACACAGGCAGAGGGAGAAGCAGGCTCCAGGCAGGGAGTTCTACGTGGGACTCGATCCCGGGTCCCCAGGATCACACCTCAGGCTGAAGGCGGCACTAAACCTCTGGGCCACCGGGACTGCCCTCGACTTATTTCTGATGCTAAAGGAAAAACATTCAGCACTTCACCATTCAATATGATGTTAGCTAATACCCTTTCTTAAATGTCCTTTATCAGATTAATGTTCTATGCTTAGTTTGCTATTAGCTGGAGTTCTTATCCTCTCCCTCCCCCACTTCCCTTCCCTCTTTCTATCCTTCATATCCTTTTTTTGTTTTTGTTTTTTTGATGATTAGTATTTGATATAATTCACCAGTGAAAATGTCTGGGCCTGAAATCTTATACATGGAGAGGTTTTGATTATAAATTAAATTTCTTAATAAATGATGGAAATATATTTTATATGTTGAATTTATTGGAATAACATTCCCTTACTTATTGTCTTCTACATATTTTTGGATATAGAATTATGTCATTTTTAATACCTGATATTGGTACTTTGTGTTATGTTATTTTCTTAGTCTAACAAGCAGGTTTATAAATTTTATTAATCTTATCAAAGAACAGATTTTTAGTTTCATTGACTTCTCTGTTTTGCATTTTTCTATTTCTTTGACTTTTACTCTATTTACTTTTGGATTAATTTGTTCATATTTTTCCTAGCTTCTTAAGGTGGATGGCTGTATTGTTGATTTTAAGACTATTCTAATATTGGCATTTAAAGATAAAATTTCTCTAAAATTGAGTTTTTAAGCTCACACATTTTTAAAAATTATACTTTGAAGATAATTGTAGAGTCACATGCTGTGGTAAAAATTGATATTGAGAAAAGTCCAAGTACCCTTTACCCATTTTCTTTCTTTCTTTCTTTCTTTCTTTCTTTCTTTCTTTCTTTCTTTCTTTCTTTCTTTCTTTCTTTCTTTCTTTCTCTCTCTCTCTCTCTCTCTCTCTCTCTCTCTCTCTTTCTCTCTCTCCTCTCCTCTCCTCTCCTCTCCTCTCCTCTCCTCTCCTCTCCTCTCCTTTCTTTTCTTTAGATTTTATTTATTCATGAGAGACACAGAGAGAGAGAGGCAGAGACATAGGCAGAGGGAGAAGCGGGCTCCCTGTGGGGAGCCCGATGAGGAACTCATCCCAGGACTCCAGGATCATACCCTGAGCTGAAGGCAGACATTCAGTTGCTGAGCCACCTAGGCGTCCCTCATTCTTCTAATGGCAACATCTAGCAAAACTTTAGAATAATGCCACAATCACAAAATTAAAACTGATATAATTTACTAATCTTCACCAGTTTTATGATTCAAATGTGCTTAGTTCTGCGTAATATTATCACCTGTGTAGGTTCTTGTATCCACCACCAAATTAATGTATTGAATAGCAAGACCTTTTCCATTGTCCTTTTAAACCCATGTCCCACCCTGCAAAATTCCCAAATCGCATGCCTAACCCTGCTAACCACTCATTTTTTTTCATCTGTATAATTTTGTTACTTGAGGAATATTATGTAAATGGTATTGTCTAGTATATAACCTTTTGAGATTAGCTTTTTAATTTTTAAAATTTTTTTAAAAATATTTATTTATTTGAGAGAGAGAAAACAAATTAGGGAGGGGCAGAGGGAGAGAATCCCAAGCAGACCCTCTACTAAGCACAGAGCCTGATGTGAAGCTCCAGGGATCCTACAACCCATGAGATCATGACCTGAACTGAAACTAAGAGTCAGACACTTAACTAAGCTACACAGGCGCCCTGACGTTAACTTTTTAAAAACTCAGCATAATTCCCTTAAGTTTCATCCAGTTGTTGCATGTACCAATATTTTGTTCTTTTTCATTATTCAGTATGGATCAGCTACAGTTTGTTTAACCAAAAACCTGTTGAAGGACATTCCTGTTGTCTTCAGTTTTGGGCTAGTAGTAATTAAACTGCTGTGAGCATTTGTGTATAGGCTTGTGTGTGGGCATAAAGTTTCATTTCTCTGGGATAAATGCCCAGGAGTGCAATTGCTGGGTATATGGTAATTGCATGTTTAGTTTATAAGAAACTGCCAGACTGTTTTCCAGACTGCCTGAGCCATTTTAAATTCCCACTGGCCACAAATGAGTGATCCAGTTCCTCTGCATTTTGCCAGCATTTGTCACTGTCTTTTATTTTAGTCATTCTGATAAGTGTGTAGTGATAATCTCATTGTGGTTTTAATTTGCACTTCCTTAATGGCATCTAATGTTAAACATCTTTTTGTGTGCTTATTTACCATCTGTATTTCTTTAGTGAAATGTCTATCTTGTTGTTCATTTTCTAATTGAATTGTTTGGTTTTTACTCTTAAATTTTGAGAGTTCATTATATATTGTAGTTTCTAGTCTTTTGTTGGAGATGTGGAAATTTTCTCCCTACCTCTAGCTGTTTTTCCATCCACTTAAGATGGTCTTTTACAGAGCAAAAGTTGTTAATCCTGATGAGGTCCAGTTTATCAGTTTTTCTTTTTAGAATTGTACTTTGGGTATCAAGTTTAAAATTCTTTGTCTAGCCCAGGATCCTGACAATTTTCTCTTATTTTTAAAATTTTGCATTTTAAGTTAATTTTCTATATAAGGGATATATTTAGGATAAGATTTACTTTTTTTGGGCAATGTATAATTGCTCAAGCACCATTTGTGAAGAGGCTGTCCTTTTTTATTGAATTGCTTTTGTACCTTTGTCAAACTCAGTTGAACGTATTTTCTGGATCTTTTTCTGAGTTCTCTATCCTTTTCCACTGACTTACATGTCTACCTTCCTACAGTACCACAGTGACTGGATTCATCTGAGTACTAAGATTATCCTGTAGAGTGATTTTTTTCCTCCTTTATTCTTCTGTTTCAAAGTTCTTTCAGTTATTCTAGTTCCTTTGCATTTCCATATAAATTTTAGAATAATCTTGTCAATATCTACAAAAAGTATTACTGAGATTTTGATAGGAAATATATTAAATTTGTAGAATGATTTAGGGAAAATTCATATCTTTTTGAGTTTTCAATTCTATTTGTACTAGAAAATCCACTTTTTTCTTTCTTTAGCAGTTGTTAAAGGTATTGTATTTGATTTTGGTTTCTACATCTTCATTGCTAGCATTTGGAAATATTGTTGATTTTTGTGTATTTTGTATCCTGTGGCTTTGCTTTTTTTTAGTAGATGAGAATTTTCTTTGATCTGACATATTAATAAAAGATCACTCTGGCTATCATATGGAAGATAAATTATACCAGGGCAAGGTATAATCAACAAGTATGGTTAGGAAGCTATTAAATTAATCCAAACAAGAGTTATGATGATTTTCTTTAGTGTAATCATTCAGTAGAGAGAAATGGTTGGATTTTGATATATTTTGAGGACAGAACCCATGGGAATCTTTAGTGAGAGAAAGAAGTTAATGCTTTCCAACCAATCAATTTTAATTATACTGTTACTGTTACATCACTATTATTTTAAAATTACTTCTCTAGAGATGGCTATGTGTTATAGGATACAAAGAAATTATCTTTCATTTTTTAAAGTGTGTAAGAACTTTATGAAAGAATTGTTATTGTTAATACAAGTGCCCAAATTGTTTCCAGTGTTTCCTAGCCATTCCAGAAATCTTTGTTGATGATAAATTTTAAAGTGACTTGTTATAAGCAGATTAAACCTATTAGTAGCTATTAGAAGCTACTTGTGTACTATTTAGGGCAAGACAGTTTTGCTTCATCCTAGTAGCTTATAAGACGGAAGGACTTGAGAAAAAAGAGGGGGGGGCTTGCTCCTTTCTAGGCAAAGTATATTTGCAAAGAGTTGGGGTATACATATTTTAAAATATATTTTATATTGTTAGGAGTAATTCTTCTTTGTAAGTAAAATTTAATAGGCCACAGTTTCCAAGTGAAAACTTTTAACTTTCATCAAACCCTGTTTCTACTTTTGCAAATTAATCGCAGTTTATCTGTTGGTAGTTACCTGTGTATAAGATTAGTTGGTGTAGTTATTGGGACTACTAATTTCAGAAGGAAATAAAAGACAATTATTATATGAACAGTTCTTTATTCAGTAATCAAAGATTTTAGGACTGCAAATTCAGTCCCCCCACCCCGCCTTTATAATTTAAAACTAGAACATAGAGGTTTAGTAGAATCATTTAAAAGTTGTATTTACAAAAACATTTGGTTTACCTCAACACTCACTTTTGGAAGTGAAGACTTTACTTTTGCTCATGCACAGGATAAAAATACAGTTGAGAGATACATATTTATAGCACAAGTTTCAGGTAGTTCCAAGTCCCTGCATTTTTTTTTTTTGAGAATTTAATTATGAGCATGCTCTAAAAATTCATTATACTAGATTCTCCTAGGGGTTTCCATAAAATTTAAAAATCATGTATTTTATCATCCTTATGTTTTAAAACTCATATTAAGTGAAACCCACCAAAGACAGTTTTTCTGTCAGCAAGGTGAGATTTATATTGCTTTCTTTTTAAAAAATATCTTTATTTTTTATATTGCTTATGTTTTACAATGTTTTAACAAGCATTTTCTTTAGGTATTGATGCTATTTCTTGTTGGCCTTGAATATGAATATAAAAGACAATTCTGGAAAATATAAACTACCCACAAAATAGAACTTTTTGCTTTTTGAGACATTTACCTTTCTATCTTAATTTGTAAGAGCAGTTGTCATTCTGAGAGATAAAAAAGATGTATCTCAGTGGTTTATTCAGCAAAATGCTAGATTTATTTGGACCAGATCACTTTTAAAAGTTAGGGAAGAGCAAAATAGGTTGGAAAAAGGCAGTCTTTTATAGGAATCCTTTCAAACTTTTAATTTTGAAACTGTATAAAAATGGAATTTAAGAGTTTTTGTTCATTTTTATATGTTCATAACAATATCATTGGATTATTCTTCCTTTGGTTTGCAAAATGCCCCTAAAAATGGTACCAAATATGAATTTGTGGGGACTCATTTTTAGAAATACATAAAACTAAACATTCTGTTCATTAATGAGCATCTTTCCTTATATTACTAGTAACTTTTGCTGGATGTCATTACTTTTATGTAGTTTTTAATTAATACAAGGAAAGATTTTGGCTTGGAGGTAAGTTCTGCAGGTTTGTGATTTGTTCAAGATTCATCAAATGGCAAGACTCATTCAAGCAACAGAGCCCTTCCTTGTGGCATATAATAGAATGGTATTTGGCTCTTCAAATTTGTGTTTTGTTTGATGAATGCTGAGCACTTGATCAAAGTTTAACTAGTCTAATAGTTGTGATGTATATTTATTACTGTCAGAGCAAATGACTGAGATGGAGCAATCACAGAGAAGGTTGGTGCAGGTCATACTTAGAGGCCTTATACCTTGAGGCAATCCAGGGAGGAAACCCTTAGTTTTCTGTGATGTGGCATGAATATGGCCTTTTCTCTGTTTCAGAGTGTTGAATTTTTCAGGGAAAGTAACGGGGGTAATGTCTCTTAATGTGTGTGATAAAGCTTAATGACTCTTGAAATTACTCCAAAGTAAGGTTTGGACTCCCAAGTCAGTGTTTTTGTAGTACAGTAATGCCCTGGAAATGCCAGTAAGTTTTTCTGAGAAAAAATAATTATTTGATCAAGTCAGTTTGAGAAACTTTTGTTAAATAATCAAATATGTGTGTGTATGTATATTTTACTGTAGGTTATCTCAGAGCCAATATGTACTAGCAGTATTGCAAATTTCTAAGAAGGAGGTATATAGATCTTGGCATTGCTCAAACTCACTTGATCACATAAACCACCTATAATATCTGGAAATAAAACAATGCTGCATAGAAATTGAGAAATGTTTCCTAAACATGACTTTCTTCTCTTGTAAGAAAAGAGATTGGAAACAAATATGGTGAAATGTTAATATTGGTCTAAACATGGTAATAAGTAAATTTTTTATTGCATTATATTCTATAAAATTAAACTACCACAGAAAAAAACCACAGACATTTGAGATTTTGTAGTGTTAGTGTTAGGGAAGCATGGAAGATGAAACTTCTGCAGTTACCATAAAGATAGCTAGTGCCTTAATGGTGTTTGAATGTACCTTGAAACTTCCAAAATGTCTAATTTGAGATGAAAAAACTAATGGCATATAGCTTTTCCTAGTAGATACATTTATGTGAGCTAGGAGTAGTTAAAGTCTTTAAATAGCAGTATACTTCTACAACATCTAGGCATCCAGATTTGGAAACACTATTTTCCATCAGCTTTAAGTTACGACTCTCTATAACTCTATGAATTTGAACCTAACTCTAAAGATAATGAGTAATTGAAAATTACAAACAGCCATAGTCTTCTGTGTCATTCTTGGACCCATTTTCAAGTAGGTCAAAGTTAATTGTCTACCCCAGGCTTCCCTAAGGCTGCCTCTATCCCTTGGGAATTGGTGATAACATCCTTTCCTACAAAAATATGTCATGTGAATTTATCAGCTCATGCAATAAAATGTGTTTGAGGATGAATAATGAATTTCATTTCCTAATGATCCTTGCATTTTAAGTAGGTTGAAAGACTTACAAAATAATGAATTTCTAAAAGAGAAGGGTAAGGTCTGTAGATTCAGGGTAGATGGTTTGTTAAATGCCTTCCTGTGACTTTTTAAACCCATCGCCTAGAGAGTATATGCTGTACTTAGGAGGCAAATGGACACTTGTTTGTAACAAGGAAAATAAAATGAACAGAAAAGTTTATTTAATGGAAATGTTATTTTTTAAATTGCAAATTAGGGCCGATTTAGAAATCTTACAATCTCTTTACCCTGAAAAATATTCAGTATTCAGATATTCTTTATATGCGTAGAATGAAGTATAAGCTAGGGTGATGACATCAGAGGAGAATAAGTGAAGGCCCAATGATAAGCTTCCAGTAAATTGACTGACTATAGGGTCATTTTCATCCTGATAGTCATTATAATAAATTCCTATATCTTTTATTATCATGGGTCAACATAAAGGCTAGTTCCATATTGAAATGAATCTTTGGGGAATAACTATTTCATTGCAAACCAATATTATTTCAATTTAGTTTAGCAGTTGCCTTGAGGCCAGATTTCATCAACTCATTTAAATTTCTCTTTTAGTTCAGACAGGCACAAATTATTGAGTAGAAATATGTTAACACCTTTGCCGGTAGATACTTTAGCTTTACTATAGATTTTGAATTCCTCAGTATTAAATATTTTCTCTTTTAAGTTTGTTAGTTTCCATTGAGATAGTTTGTGTAAAAATGGGAGATCCAATGGCATTATCCATGACTGTTAATATTTTGAAAATGTATTGCAAAGGATAAGTTGGGAAATTCTAATATGTCCATATATTTTGCATATATACATATATATTCAACTTTACATGTGATAATAAAATAATACAGCATAATGGATTTATATATTTACAATCTGTTTAGACAAATATTTTATGTTATATATTTAATAAGATTATATTTTTTGGTAGATTCATACTTATTAGAAATTAAGACTACCATAAAGAAAACTTTCTAACAGTTCCACAGGATACAGATTTTAGAGTGTGATCTACATAGTATTTATTATGTAGAACACATTTCAGAATTAATCCAAAGAAGACATGCATTAGAGAAACATTTGATATCTTACTGTAGGAGTAGTGCATTTGATCAATACCCCAAGTGCTTATTAAGGTAATTTCTCATTTCTCAGTATGAATTTAGTATATCTAAGTCAGCAATCTTTTATTCTGCACTTTCTCTGAAAATAGCACAAACTTGCCATCCACTGCTGGCATTGCCTCACCTAGCTGCTGAAGTTGTAGTGGCAGCAACAGCTGAAACAGCAGCAGTGTTAGAAGGGAATGGTCCATGGAGATGGAACTGTAGCCACATGCAACATTTTAAGATGTGTTTCAGGTTTGGTTAACATAGGCACATAATACCAAATAAAATATTTATTCCTTATTTATAATCCCTCTATTTTCATCTTTGAATAAATAAGGAAAGGAATAATTGACACTTGGGATTGATGTGTGTGTGTGTGTGTGTGTGTGTGTGTGTGTGTGTAATAGTAATTTCAGTTAGGTGCCAAAGAGCAAAGTGTTTATTGTCTTCTTCATGGGTAGAAGCTCATGGCCTCAAATAGTCCTGGGGGCTCAGAATGTGTCTCTATTTACAGCTTTAGTTCTTCGGCTTTTATTCCTCCAGCCTTAAAGAACCATTTGCATGTCTTGAGTTTGTGCCATGTGGGAATCGAAATCCTGAAAAGGATTTATTAATTACTGTATCCTAGAATTGTCCCCTTTCATTGGCCTCTAGTTAGTGATGAGTTTCTACTTTATGTCCTGTGTAGCCTCGTAAATACATATAGTGTAACTCTTGTAGACATATATGTCATTGAAATCTATTGACCTTTTCACAAATAAGCAAATAAATCTTCTCAAAGTGTCTTTGTTTTTAAATATCCTGAAATCTAAATGTCTTTGAAAATCTGTAGTTCTGAGATCTAGTACGTTCAAAAAGTTTGGAGCATTAGGCTGCCACCTTCCAGATATCCTAATTTCTTTACATTTTACTTCTCATACCAACATTAGCCTATGGAAACAGAGTTTAAGATAAAAGAGCAGGTTTACCCCTCTCCTCACATGGCATTAAAGGAAAAATAAGTGCTATCCTCAAACCCCAGGTTGCTTTTGCTTACAACAAAAATGGAGTTCTGCCTAGATAATTCCTATTTTCTGGGACATTTGTATTCAGTTCTGAAAGCTTTCTTATATATAACTTATATATAGCCTATAACTCTTATGGTATTTAGCTTTTTACTTCTTCTGTATCTGCAAAGCCTTCCTTGAAACCAGAACAGATTGGACTGTTGTTTATCAGTGTGGGTACCCTGTGGTATTTGGGGTTTTTTGGGTACAGGAATATGCCACATTTGGAAGGCTGTCAGACTGCAGCAATTATCTAGTCCACTCTTGTTAGATTTAGATGATCAGCTCCCAAAATATTTAAATCAACCCACTCTACTAGTTTTACCTTTTAGGCACATATTCTACTATTGAAAAATAATCTCCTCTTCTCTGCTAGCTTTTGTGCTTGTCCTGTGTTCCAATTGAATTGGAAGGTGATAGACCGATGTTTTAACTTTTAACCACTTGTTTCAATTCTGAACCTAATATGATTCAGGGAATATCAATGTATTTAAAATAAAAATACATAGTATTCTCAAATTGCAAAAATTACCTATTTTCATTTTTCTGGACTCGAATAAATATTTTGAATTTTTCTAATTGAAAAGAATATTTTAAATTTTTGAATTGAAAAAATATCTGAGTTTCCATTTTTCAAATTGAAAAAAATATTTTGATTTCCATATAAAAGGTCTCTAGAGGAAAAAATAGAATAAGATATAGGTGCTCAGAGAAATAAGATGATTTTGAGAGGATGTAATTTGTTTCAGAGATGATAGGGTGATTTATTTTTTAAAAATGTACAGGAAAATAATTTGTTTTTATAGCCAGATCAGGTTGCTGTATCAGTATTTTTCTTACCTTAAAATTTCGTATAGTTTGGGGGTACTTTAGTGACTCAGTTAAGCGTCTACCTTTAGCTCAGGTCATGATCTCAGGGTCCAGGGATTCAGCCCCACATCAGCCTCCCTGCTCAGTGGAGGGTCTTCTTTTCCCTCTCCCTCTGCTCCTCCCCACAGCTTGTGCGCGCGTGTGCGCGCTCTCTCTCTCCCTCTCTCTTTCTCTCAAATAAATAAATCTTAAAAAAAATTTCATTGGTTTGGTTCCATTAAAATACATACACCATTGATTTTAAAGGGAGTAAAACATGATAACACGTTTTATGGCTAGGTTATAGACTGTTAGGAAGGTTTTGCTTTTAAAAAGATTATCGCTAAAGCTGTGAAGAAAACTTTCCCCAATCTTGATGTAAAAATTACTAGGTACTTTGCATGCTGGAGTAATTTTACTGTAGTGTCTGTGAAGTGGTCAGAGTACAGAAGTACTTGCAGTTACCAGGCAACAAATAGCAGGCTGAAATATGTGAGCTGCAAAACTTTCATTTAATTGTTAGTAAAGAGATTCTCCGGTCCTGCAGCCCAATTCCTGGCAATTGTTTATAGAATGAGTTGCCCACGAAGAATCTGTCCCCAGATTTTGTTTTCTGAATGTGCAACACCCTGGAAGCCTTCAGATTATACCAGCACTGACCTTGCTATAGACCGCTTAAAAAGTGGGCTGTGACAATCTGTAAGGAAAATGTGGAGCCCTTTTGATTTACTCCAATTTGCCTACGATATAATAACATGGTGCTCTTCAAAATAAGGCTCAGACCCTTGAACTCCAATAAGAGGGAGAGGAAAGAATATTAGAGGATGGGAAATTTACAGACTGGAGAGAGGTCATTTTCTGATGTTTGGTGCTATTACTTTCATACTTAACAGTTCTATGAATAATAAGAGTAGCAATTCAGGAAAGTTTCATGGTAACATATCTCTATTCCTTTTGGAAAATTGAAAACCTCATGTGTTTCATCTATCAGGGAATGGAGGGGAACTAACATTACCTGAGCATCAGTCTAAGAAATTATACTAGATTCTTTATACAGATTATCTCATTTTTTATCAGAACACTTTTACAAACGGAGTATTATTGCTATCTATAAACCTCTTCTAGAGATGAATGCTTCTACAGAGTTGAAGCATTTTGAGGCTAAAAATCTTGCCCAATGTCTCACATTATGGTTTGATCTAAAGCAATTTTCATTACATCGCCACTTGTAATTCGGAGTAGTTGACTGTTCAGTAACATCTAATAGTTCTCTTTATGCAATTTAATATGTCTTGATAAAGTATATGTAAAAATTAGAGTTTGAAAGGATCTTGTAAATCACATTGTATTTCTCACTCCTGTACCTTAACCACTCTAGGTAAATTAAATATCTGTGTAGTTTTAAGTAATTCTAGAAAAGATTCCATGATTTCTTTTAATAACCTAAATCTGTCATTGCTTTGATTTAAGCCATTTTCTTCTGGATTGTCCTAAATAGAGATGGAGAACAGCTGGTTACCATTCTCAATATAATAGTCCATATATTTCAAGGACATTAAAAAGTATCCCCTCAGCTCTTTCTTTATAGCTTGAATACTTGTGTCTTTTTGATCTTTCTTCTTTTTCCAACCCTTTCATCATCAGTGTGGACTTCTTTCTTTTTTATTTCTCTGCATTCCCTTTCAGATGTGGAGATCCTAACTGGGCATGGATATCCAGTGTGAGTCAAGCAGTGAAGAGTAAAATAAGAAGCTTACCTCAGAGTTTCTAAACTAATTTTCTATTTATGAACGCCAGTAATGTGTTTGCTTAAAACACAAGAATGGTGGCTTGTTATCACATTTCACTTATAGGTCTGCTAGGTGCAAGATGTTTTTTCCCCCTGTTGTATTTCACTTATTTTACATACATAGCAGCTTATGTAAAAGCTGTGTATTTCATATTCCAAAGAATGTTATTTGCAAAATGACAAATAAGAGCTGCATAAATGTGAAGAATATTTTGATAGGAAAGAAACTTTTAGAAGGTTTTAGCATAATCACTTTGACTACATTAAAAATGCTTTGTTCTTTATATACAATGGGATCTTGAAATACTTCATATATACCTAAATAGTTGATAATGCAGCTTTGCCTCAATGATTTAGTTAATTAGATAAGGGTATTCTCATATACCAACCCCATTTTGAATACTATTTGAATCCATCAAAGTTCTTTGTTTCTAGCTTATTTACTAATGGGAACTTAGGCTTACTGTCTATTACAATGACATATTTTCCTGAGGAAATGTTAAATAGTACAAAATACTAGGCCAAATTTTACCTATACCATCCTTTAAAACTTACTCCAGAATGCACATTCTGTATTAAAATACCCCACATTTTTTTCCTTCCCACTTCACAACATTTTTAATTTATAAAATCACTTTGTTTCCTGGAAAATGTTGTTACTGTAGTATTTTTTAGATTTAATTTTATTGTTTTTTTTAAGATTTTATTTATTCACGAGAGACACAGAGAGAGAGAGGCAGAGAGACACAGGCAGAGGGAGAAGTAGCCTCCATGCAGGGAGCCCGATGTGAGACTTGATCAGACGCTCAACGGCTGAGCCACCTAGGCATCCCATTTTTTTTTTCAATTTTAGATTTATTTTGTTACTCAATTTAATGCCATACTTTATCTTTTTTGTTAAGAGTAAGGGGTCAAAGTTATTTTTATTTAGCTAGGAAATGTCTTGCTTTAATTCAGCTTAAGTGGGATAGCTTTTATTAGTGAACTTATCATTTTCATTCTGTTACAGTGTGGTAAGTTTGCCAATTCAGAATTGGAGTTTTTCATGAATGCTTTCTAGTTTAATTAAAAGTTTATGCTCCCTCAGTAAGTGCTACACAAAGATCTAGAAAGGATGTTTATCACTGGTTTAATAACATTAAATCGACCTTTGATAAAAATTAGCTTCTCTTGGGGGATTTGTGTTTGGCGCCTGCCTTCAGCCCAGGGCATGATCCTGGAGTCCCGGGATTGAGTCCCACATCGGGCTCCCTGCATGGAGCCTGCTTCTCCCTCTGCCTGTGTCTCTGCCTCTCTCTCTCTTTCTCTCTGTGTCTCTCATGAATAAATAAATAAAATCCTTAAAACATTAGCTTCTCTCTATAAAATATATCCCTAAAATTGACAATTTTGTATAGAAAAAAAATTGAATATAACTATCAGAAGTATTTTGAAGTCTCTTCTTACCAGTTAGTTGATTACCATCTGTTTTACTTTAATGACCCATTAAATTGGCCAATTTTTAGAGAGTAGCAGTATTCTCTCTTTAGCCTTGATCTTGGCATAAGACCTATTTCCTGGGTATCCTCACTTCTTGTCTTCCCACCACTTTCAGCAGTGGTATTTTGTGACACAGATGTGCATATCTCTTCCTTACTATTCCAGTGCTCCTTTCCTCTGAAGTATTGCTCAGAGACCAATAGAATGATTTTCTTCTTTAAATTCTAGACATGATTCTTTACCTCCTTTTAATATGCTGGGGAGACTTACTAACAAGATGAATGTACTATTCTCTTTAAATTCCATTCACCGTCAGTTTTTAAGAAAATGCAGTCTCCAATCTAAGCAAGTCTACAGAAAAAGTAAAATTGACTACTGAGTAGTCTCTCAGTAGTACACTTTTGTTAAAACTTTTTAGTTTGAAATAATTTATATCTATGAGACAGTTGCAAAGATAGTATAGAATTTTCTCAAATACAGATCATTTAGTTTAGAGCTAAAATTTTTCTTTTTTTAATTATTTTTTTAGAGCTAAAAATTTTAAAGACAGAATAGCTTAGGGTTTCCTGCTTAAAAACCAGATGCTGGCTACCTTTTAACTTCAAAGCATGTACAAAGACCTTTGGGTGGTTGAGTATCTGTAGATGGTGGTAGTGTGGTGTACATAGCTGCTAGGCACCAACACTTGTCAGAAGAAGTGTTGAAGAAGAGTTGAAGCATATGAATAAGCTTTTTTTTTTTTTTTAAGATTTTACTCATTAATGCACATAAGGGAAGGGGGTGCGGAGAGACATTCTGCTGAATGGGGAGCCTGACAAAGGGTTGGATCCTAGGGCCCTGAGATTATGACCTGAGTCAAAGGCAGGCACTTAACAGACCGAGCAAGCCAGGTGCTCCTGAACAACCTTTGGAAGTAGGGAGTGCTAGTCTTCATCTACCACTTTTAAGATAGAAGCAGTATTTCTGGAACCTCTCCTGTCTCTAATCAAACATACCGTGGTGACAGCAACTGAATGTCAAAGGGCCTGCTGTCATCTTTTGTTTTCCTGCTGTTGTTTGACCCCTGCTATAACTTTTAGATACTCTTATTTTATTGAAGCAACTTATTCTCATAGGACATTAACTTGCACTACTATAAAAGCCTTATTGATAATACTTTTTTTGTATTTAATTTCACTGCTTTATTATTCACTGACTGATGTACCTTTTAGTAGAAAGGTTGTTAACCTGATGTCGATACACTTCAGTGGATTCACTGTGGGCTTTATAGTGTATATAGGAATGTGTATTTTTTTTGAGAGGAGGATCTATAGATTTTATGAGATTTTCAGGAGTGTGTGTAATCACTCCCTGCTTTATTTCTTCTCCTCAAATTAGTAACCCTTCTGCTCAGGTGTGAGAAAGATAGCATAGAAAATTTCAGGTAAATTAGATTGACATTGCTAATGGGATTTTAAATATATATTCTTTATCAGTATATACTAAAAGATATGTGTTTCTGGATGGCTCAGTTGGTTAAGCTTCTGACTCTTGATTTTTGACTCGGGTCATGATCTCAGGGTCCTAGCTTGGAGCCTGCTTTGTTTAAGATTGTCTCTCCCCACCCCACCCCCCGTTTGCTCCTCCCCCTTTCCCCTGTTTGGATCCACACATGCTCATTCTCTCTCTCTCAAAAAAAGATACATGTTTCTATTAAGAATGAAATTTAGTTATGGACTTACTTTAAATAAAATTATTTTAGATTAATAAAATATAAGTTAATAGTCCAGAAAATAAATTTTCTATTTTTCTTATAACATTAAAAATGTTAAAACATATTTTTCCTATAATATTAAAGTTTATTTTTTACAATTTGTAAAATATGGCGGAATATCCCAGTGCAGTCAAACAACTTCCAACCATGAAATTTCAGTAGACCAAAGAAAAATAAATACAGATGATGTTACTTTTATATCAGACATGTTAAGGACAAAAAGTATGGGAAGCTTGTTATAGTATGGGGGGAAAACAAATGGAAATACCAATCTTGTATATTTATAGAAGACATTCAAATTTCATTTTAGTATCTCTTCTGACTCCCAGATAAACGGCTCTTTTCTCTTTAAGAATAATACTGTGTTTCTAAAGCTATCTTATATTAATTTTATTTTCTGGGGTATCATAAAAATTGCACAAAGGCAAGAAAGAAATCTTTGGAATTATTGAGATTTCAGAAAGCATGATTTTGCCACATCTAGCATCTGGTCTTAAAAAACGAAAGGATATTATAAGATATAGAAAGCTGGTCCTCTGGCAGAAGCTTGAAAAATATTTTGAGGAAATATACCTTCCATTTTATGTCTTCTATAAAGCAGAATAATCAAGTCATCATGAAAGATTATACAATTCTTACCCAGTTGTCGTAGACTTATTTTCTTGCATATCAAATTTATTTTTCTCAGAGAGTAAAGAAAAACGGTTTTAAAAGTCTAAATCATTTTAAGTTTTTAAAAATTGTGAGTTAAGGAATCTCTAGTGCATTGAAGAAGTTCTCACAGATTTGGTGACCAAATAAGACTTAACTCTTTTTATTTTTTATTCTACTGTAGCACTTTTTCCAGGCCACTAGGTGTTATTATATCACCTATCTGTGTTTCCCACTAAACTCTGCACTGCTGAAGGGCAAAAATTGAATCCTATTAAATCTGTATTCTCAATAGCTAGAACTCAGTAAATGCCATTTAAATGAACAAATTCACATTTGTCAAAACACCATCCTCTGTATTCTTTAGCTTTACTCTCCAATATGGTAGCCATTAGCTATATGTAACTAATGAGCACTTGGAATGCCTAGTCTGAATTGAAATTTGATACAAATCTAAGATACACACTTAATTTCAAAGACTTAGAATGTAAAATAGTCTTTAATACTTTTATATTGATTCCATGTTGAAATAAGAGTATCTTTTATATTTTTTATTAAATCCTATTTGAATTGAATCCACACGTTTCTTTTTGCTTTTTTTTTTTTTTAATAGCTGCTAGACAGGGATCCCTGGGTGGCACAGTGGTTTAGCTCCTGCCTTTGGCCCAGGGGTGCGATCCTGGAGACCCGGGATCGAGTCCCACGTCGGGCTCCTGGTGCATGGAGCCTGCTTCTCCCTCTGCCTGTGTCTCTGCCTCTCTCTCTCTCTCTCTCTCTCTCTCTCTCTCTCTGTGACTATAATAAATAAATAAATAAATAAATAAATAAATAAATAAAAAAAATAGCTGCTAGACAATTTAAAATTACATATAGGTATTGCATTAATTTTCCATTTGGCAGTGCTGTTCTGAAGCAAAAGTTGGTAAATTATGGCAGTTGGGCCATATCTGGCCTATTTATATGGCCAATGGGCTAAGAATGTTTTTTACATTTTTAAAGGGTTTAAAAAAGCATATGCGACAGAGATCAAATGTAATACACAAAGCCTAGAATATTTACTCTCTGGCCTTTAATATAAAAAGTTTATAATTGTTCTAAAGAAGTTAGGAGGATATAACTCATGGTTCTTACTCAAGGTTTGTAGTTTAATGGAATTAACATTCTAGAAATGTTACATAACACAACTGAAGTTTTATTAAATGCGAGTGTTCTGTTCAGCATTATATGATGTATAAATGGACTAGAGGAAGAACAGGATGAGATGGTTTGGGCAGAGTGGTGGATGTGGTGCTGTGCTCCCCAGGTTCCCCTTCAAAGGTTCCTGTCTCAGCTAGCTGGAAATGTTAATCCCTTCAGAGCTTGCATTTGTAGAGCACCACCTCATCCAATTTCACACCCTTCCTAGGGTGGCCAGTATCCAGTGAATGGTCAGGTTGAGTATAAAGGCCTCACCATTTCAGGAAACCTGTGACATTTCTGAAGGGCCGTTTTACTTACAGAGCTCCTGGAAGTTGCTGGCTAAGCCTGTCATAGCTCAGCTTTTCCCTCTACCCAGTTCTGCATCCTTCTCCTTTCCTCAGGTTTTGATTTCTAGGGCATTCTCTAATTAATGTTCTGTGTATTAAACTCCATCTCAGTCTACTACCTAGAGAATCCAACCTGCATTGGGCAGAAAAGTAAATAGCATTCTACTTGTTGAGTGTTGTGATGACAAAGGGACAGAGACAAAAACAAACAAAAGCCCCAGTTGGGGGCAGTGCAATTAATTACCTGGGTAGTGCAGAGTGTTTATGTTTGAAGTAACAGGCTAGAAGATTGCCAAAAGGGCTTTCTCTTGGGGAAAACAGGAAGCTTTTTGAACAGGGATGTGGCATGAAGAAAACAGTGCTTTAGGGGAATTAATCTAGTAACGAGAAGCACATATTATAGGGAGCAAAATTGTTAAAAATATATCCATTTCTATGCTAATTTTTCATCAGTGCCTGATTTTGTGGGTTGCCAGTAAGTGATGATTGAATGCCTTATTTAACGAAAATCTTATTAGTTGAGATTTGAGAACTTGAAATTATTCTGGCAATGTATTCTTTTAGATCATTTCTGAAAGCTGGATCAGGTTCCTTGCCTTTAGTGTAGTCCCAAAGAGGGTAGGAAGAGCACCCTTCTAGAGTGTCCTAGGCTCATCCAAAGGGCTGCCTGGCATTTTACCCACTCCACTTTTTCCAAATGCCAGCTGACACAGCTGAGCCTACTTTTGCCAGTTGAGTTTGCTGTGACCACTTTCTTCTCTTCTGCAGAGAAAACATAGTTGCCCACAGCTAGAATGATGAGGGGAAAACTGAATTGGGTGGTCTTCCTACACTGGTAGATGACACAATTTACCTGGGGCCCTTGGGTTTCCTTCACAGTTTTACTCTGCTCTGTCTGGTTTGGGGGGAAGTGTTTTTATTTTTGTTGTTGTTTCTTGATCTGAAGGAGTTGGTTATTTGATACTGCTATTTAGAACTAAGGAGGAGAAGCCTTTGTTACCAGGGCTGGGAGGTGTGGCACAAGAATAGGCTTTAGAATTATGCCAACGGAGCCAGTATCAGTGACTCTTCTGAAGTTGCATTAATCTGTTCTCTTACCAGTGTTACAGCTCCAAGAAACAGCAGAAAAAATATTATTTATATATATGTATATATAAATATGTATATATGTGTATATAAATTATATGGTAATTTTCTCAACCTGAAAGGATTAATCCTTCTTTAGCTTTTATTATAAATTGGTGGAATTTACTTTAATATCATTGACAAAGAGGGCCAACATACAATTATGAGGTTATTAAAAATAACCCTTTGACAAGGCAGTGAAATGGTTGCCTGTTTGAAATTGGCAGATTTTCTTAGGGTATTTAATAAAAAGTAGTCTCAATCTTTGCTGGCTTTGGTCACAATCTTTGAAGAAAATTTAATTTCAGTTGGCCATTGAAAATTATGTGCTTGTCTTTCCATAGAAATAATTTTGTAAGATCTGATATGCAAAAAGTACCAGATGGAGAGATTGCGGACAAGTAGGAATGTAGGATGCTTAGGTACACAGCCCTTTGAAATGAAATAAACAAATAGTAGAACTAGCTTCTTAACATGGTTTATAGTTGCAACATTTGCATTACAGAAGTGCCTAGTGTTTTCATAAAAGAATGACTTTCTCTTACTCATAAATCTGTTCCTAAAAATTAGTGTTTCTGATTCAAAACACAAGTTAAGGGGCAGCCCTGGTGGCTCAGCGGTTTAGCCTTCAGCCCAGGTTGTGATCCTGGAGACCCTGGATCAAGTCCCATGTCAGGCTCCCTGCGTGGAGCTGCTTCTCCCTCTGTCTGTGTCTCTTCCCCTCTCTCTCTCTCTCTCATGAATAAATAAATAAAATCTTTAAAAAAAAACACAAGTTAAGGCATGAAATATTTTTAATTAATGTGAATCCATAGGAATGAGTTTCTTAATTTAAATTTGCATCATAACAATTCGGTCTCTACATTAAAAATATTTTGCATATGCCTTGTAACTATATCAGAATTCCCAAAGTGTGTTTTGTTTTTATTTTATATAGGGCTATTTTTTTTTAATTTTCCATAAACCTTATTATCTTTGTTAGGGATGGGAACAAGATGATTATGGGTTCAATCACCTTTTTAGGTACGGAGGAAGATTGGAAAGTGAGGCAGAATGGGAGGGAGAAGGAATGTGGTAATGTCGCCTGTCTTCTTTAGCTTTTAGACTAATGGATTAGAGTTTAACTTTTGATAAATGTTAGATTATATGCTTGCACATTCATGACATAATATTAAAAGTAACCTACAGGGATGCCTGTGGCTCAGTGGTTGAATGTCTGCCTTTCCTCAGGTCATGATCCCAGGGTCCTGGGATCGAGTCCCACATCAGGCTCCCTGCAGGGAGACTGGTTCTCCCTCTGCCTGTATCTCTCACTCTGTGTCTCTTATGAATAAATAAATAAATTCTTAAATAAAAGGAATCTACAGTACTTAAATATGTCAGTGTATTTGAGAGTATATGGTTGTCTGAAAAGTAACATCTTGGTAGTACAAGTATGTGAGTGTTGTTATGGATAATAAAATAAGGAAAGGATATCAGATAAGCAGAATAAAAGTAGTATTTTACTTTAATTTCATGGCATATTAGAGATATAGCTCTACCTCTGTGTTTGCCAGAAAACATCCTCTGTACTTCTAATCTGTTCAAGCTGGTTCCTTAATGTCCTGGTAGATAAACCCAGGGATCATATCATATCTCTTTAGTTGGTAGAATCCC
The DNA here is from genome assembly GCF_905146905.1 of Nyctereutes procyonoides. Classification (NCBI taxonomy): domain Eukaryota; kingdom Metazoa; phylum Chordata; class Mammalia; order Carnivora; family Canidae; genus Nyctereutes; species Nyctereutes procyonoides. The sequence goes on from NW_026575130.1 coordinate 5,009,508, forward strand.
TATATTTCTATTCTTACTAGATTAGTGTAACCTGTAAGACTTTAAAAATATACCACTGATGTAGGTATATCCTTTCCTAGAGGCACTTTGGCAATATCTTATATAATTGAAATATAGATATTGCCATTGTTCCAATAGACACACTTCTAGAATGACATAATCCCAAAAGTGTGTGTGTATACACATAAAATGTTATTTTTTAAGAATTAGGAATTTGTTTTAATGAATTTTATTTATTTATTCATGAGAGAGACAGGCAGAGACACAGGCAGAGGGGGAGAAGCAGGCTCCATGCAGGGAGCCCGATGTGGGACTCCATCCCGGGTCTCCAGGATCACACCCTGAGCTGAGGACAGGCACGCCTAACCACGGACCCACCCAGCCATCCCCAAATAAAATGTTTTTTAAAGCATTGTTTGCTAATAGTAAAACTGGATACAACATCCATGTTTATCAATTGGACACTAATAAATTAACCAAATTTTTGAGTGCCATGTTAAAATGTTGATATAAATAGGAAAGTTTATAAAACCTATCATTAGAGGAAAGGAAAAAAATTGCAGAAGTTTATGTAGTGTGATCTTATTTATGTAAATAAAAAAGAAAATGTCTGGGTATATAGCTATGTTTCCTGTCACCAAATTATGTTGGAAGGGCATGCAGGCAGTGAAACTTTGGGAGAGTGGGAGCCAGCGGTGAAGAAGATGGGATATTCATGTTTATTTTTCTTTTCTATACTGTTTGATTATTTTGGCTGTGAACATATTTGTAACATATTTTAAATGTTGACCACTGATAGAAAAAGAAATAATACAATAATAATACTTATGATGAGATCTAATATTTGTTAAATACTTACAGTGGACCAGGCACTATTGTATATATGTGACATGTATTTATTCACCAAATTATAACAGAAACCTTATCAGGTAGCTTTGTTGTATCCTTGTTTTATAGTTGATGAATCTGAGACACAAAGAAATCTGTAATTTTATGTCCAAGACAATGTATGAGGAAGAAGTCAAATAAAAGCATTGGTATAGAATGAATGTTACCATTTATAAATGATCTCTACTTCTGTGACCTAGAAGGCTAAGCATTGTGGCTTCCTAGTTTTGTGAACAGGAGGGAGAGGAAAGGTAGGTTCTTTTACCCTATGACTCCTATAGTGATTCTTAGGAGTTTAATTCAAGGAGAAAAATGTCTGTTTGATAAATTCCAAAGACTGCTTTGAGGGAGTTATTTCCAGGGGAGTTATTTCCAGTTATATGGGATTTTTTTGTAGGTATTTCAAAACAGAGAGGTATTCTATGAGCCATTTCTCATAAGAACTGGCCTCCTATAGTAAGAAAAAATCTTTCTCACATTTTCCAAGATTATTGAGAGATGCTAACAAATGATTTTCTTTCTTGCAATAGTTATCCAAGTACAGAAAGGTGAAAAATAGCTTTTAGGTCAGGGCTTTGAATGTACTTTACAATAGTGCTCTTTCATTTAATAGATATTTATTGTATACCTCAGAAACCTATAATTTATATATTTTAACGACCAGATTTAAACTCCCATGGCCCTCAAAATCTCCCATAGTCACTTCTCTTTGTGTTGCTTAACCTCTTTCACTGTTCTCCAGGAAATTCCCTCAGCATCATCTGGCCTGTTCAGTCTGACTTTTAAATCATTCCTCTGTAGCTACTTTTGCCAGGAGATGAACTTTAAGCACAGGGTTTTTAGTGTCCCTGACATCCATAATAGTCCCTGTACCATAGGAGACTTAAAGCTGTTATACAAATGAGTGAATGAATGCTTTCATTTTGGTCTTCATTCGCTTGCGCATATACATTTCCATGTGTAGAGCTTTGCATTCCTTTCTTTCCTCAACCTTTCAAAACCTTAGATCAGAGTCATTGTACTTATGGAGAGACCTTATCACTGTCAGTATCACTGATTCCCAGGCTCAGTGCAACAGGTCCCTACTGCCTCCTATACCAAATCCAGGCTCCTTTGAAGTTTAGGGACATTGTGCTCCTCATGCATCCAAGTGTTATTTATTAGGTTGTTTTTCAGACAACTTCAGAACATACTTAAACATTACTTTCTTTGTACCCCATGATGGAACCATCTTTCTGTTAGATGCAAAAGTTAAAAACATGGCCTATGAACAGAGGACCTGAATTCAAATGGTGATTCTTTCACTTCCTAGCCATGTGAAAATTTCTTGAAGTCTCTTAGCCTCAGTCACCCTCCTTTTAAAAAGAAAGAAGGTCATGGAAATTGTATGGTAAGGACTTGTGTGGTAAGGACTCACTAATCTATTAAAGTGCTTAGCACAGTGCTTGGTATATTGTAAGCATTCCTAAATGTTAGCTATTATGAATGTTTCTGTGTATATTTTATCTTACCTGTGAAGTTGAGGAAGTAGGGATTGCTTCTGAGCAAATACTATTTACTAGCTGTTAATAGATTATTAGTAAGGTGGATGATAACCTTTAAGAGGACAAGGGAGATGACTGAAATGTATTTTGAGTGATTGTGTAGAGACATTAATTACTCTTGGTTGTGTCTTATGGGTCCACTACTTTATTAAATACGTAGTAATTGATTACTTATTATGTGCCAGACACCATTCTAGGTTCTGGTGATACAGCAGGTATCAAAATAGAAGAAAATGCCTGTCTTCATGTAACTTACATTTTTAGTCATAAGTAAAATATAAGTATGTGAGGTGGTAAAAGGACTGTGGAAAAAATGAAGCCACAAGGGGGCTAAGGTAGAGATGTACAGAAGTGTATGTGTGTGTCTGTCAAGGGGTGTGGATTGCAATTTTAAGTATGGTTAGAAAAGAACGTAGTATGGCATATTTAGGAAAAGTTCTGAAGGAGGTAAAGGAATAACGTATATACCTGTGGGAAGCTTTCTAAGCAGAGGGATCAGGAAGTGTAAAGGACCTGAGTTGGTAACATACCCAGTATGTTCAAAGAACAACAAGGAGGCCAGTGTGCTTGGAGCAGGATGAATCAGAGAGAAATAGGAAACGAGGTAGAATGTGTGTTGGCCTGGGGCAGGTACAGATCACATACGATACTGTAGACTATAGCAATACCTGTGTCTTTTATGCTGTGTGAGATGAGGAGCCTTGGGAAGGTTTTGTGTGCAGGAGTAATATTATCTGATTAGGCTGCAATGAGATTACTCTGGCTGCTGTGTTGAACAAAGACTGAAGTCAGCAAGGGCAGGAGCAGGGAGACAAATTGGACACTATTGCCCTGATCCAGGAGAGACATAATGTTGGCTTAGACCTGGGTGGTTGTAGTGGAGGTGGTGAGAAGTGGCTTGATTCTGGTTATATTTTGAAAGCAGAGCCCATAGGACCTGCTGACAATTGGATATGAAGGAAAGAGAGAAGTTAGGGATGAGACTTGGCCTGAGCAACTTACAAGGATCAGGTTATTTACTGAAATAGGAAACACTGAAGAATGGTAGATTTGGAGGGAAAGAACAAGGGCTAATCTGGACATGCTAAATTGGCACACCTTTTGAGACATTCAAGTAGAGATAGAGAGCTGACCCCTAGATTTAGTTTGGAATTCAAGAGAGAGGTCAGGGTTAGAGCTACAGATTTGGGCTTGTCAATACATAGATAGTATTTGAAATGTAGGCATTGGATAGTGAATAATTTGTAAATTCCTCCTAGCCTTCTCATACCATTTTTTTTCATTTAATTTCTCTATCTTGATCATTCTTCTTATTTATCTTCTCATCCCACAAAGTCCAAAATGACAGTAGTATTGTCGGTTATCATTCACCTTGGGTGATGTGTAGGAGGATTCTACTTTTCTCATTTTGAGATATAGTCAGAATAAGTGTTCATTTTAGTGAGATGAAGAATTTTTCTTGATGACTATAGTTGTGGTAGATCCTGTTCTAACTAGAAAGTTGGAAACATGTTTGTTTTAACAGTATTTTTGTATCAACTATGTGCTAATCAAGGAATCAGTCTGTAAACGTGTAGAACATTGTGTACCTATGTTGTCAGTGATGTTAGAGAAGTGTTTTGCTGAAAGTTTCTGGCCTGGGGAAACTTACTAATTACGTGAGAGCCTGGACACACACAGGTAAACCAATTAAACACAATGTAAGACAACATTTAATTTTGCCTGAGGTTGTGTAGTTTAGCAGTACAAGGAAAAGCTTATTAAAGCTAACATTTTGATATTTTTGGCAATGTCCTGGTAAGTTAATTTTCATCATGTGTGGGTGAGATGTACTGTCCTTCCTGTCTGTCCAGTATCCCATAGGTCTTGATGATTCCCTTGAGACGTATTAGAATCAATGCCACTAGCTTCTCACTGAAGATAATGAGCATGTGGCCCACATTCCCAAAATAAGAGCCTTTTGTAAATCCAGATGTTGATGTTTTCATTCATAAAAATGTTTATTTTTGAGAAATAAAGCACTTTTTTAGTGGATTGTAGGTTGCCTGTTATTCTAGATTATTAACTTCTTAAAATATAAACATATTGGTGGCATTTGGAGAGCAGCTTCATTACAAGAGCTGAAAGCATTAATGAAAGCTTATATTAATGCTTCATTAATAAATCAGCAATGGGTAAGAACTAGATCTTCCTTTTCCTGAAGACTTTAATGTATCTCTGTGCTCCATTGGTTTAGAGGTCAGGAAACTCCTAAAGTTTGAGGTCGGATGATATCATATGGCATTAACAGTCTCTGGACAGATTAGCTGATGCTTACATCCCCAGATTAATCCACCAACCTCAGGTGAGCTAACTACTTGATGTGAATAATGAATGTATCTTTTTCAACATAAGGTTTTTATAGCCTAACAAATGTCAGAGATTTGTATATAGAGGGAGAGAATTTTGGTTTTTGCTTGGTATATAGAAGTGAGGGAGAGTGGATATATTAAAACTCATTTTCATTTAGCTTTGGTATGCTTAATAGAATGGTTTTGTAGCATATAATGTCTTCCTAATTGAGTTCATCTTAGTAACTATTAAAATATTAGGTAGGGTAGAAAAGTCTGAAACTTTTCCTTTCAATGATCTCTGAAGAGTTTTCATCTAGAGGAGTGACTTTACTGGTAATAAGATAGTTTTATTTTTGTATTTACATTTGGTTATAATCGTATCCAACCATATCTTATAGGAGAAAGTTTGAAATTCTTAGGTCCTGAGCAAAACTTTCCAATAGAACCCCATGAACTTTCAAAAACCATCCCAGTTGGAGTGTAGGGACTGTAACAATTAGACTCAAGGAGAAAGGAAATAAGGCATTAATTCTTTCTTTTCTGCCACTTGCTGCCTTTGCTTGATGTTTTCATTTTCTCTGGAAGGATCAGAAACAGAGGGGTATTTGAATGTTAGGAAGTGAGTAGCTGATCTTTTACAAGGGCTTGACTGAAGCTACAAATAAAAGGCAGTATTTTATTGGGTCATCTCCAAATACCTTACATCAGTGAAGTCTCAGAAAAAATCTGGAATTTAGCCAGACTAGCTAAGTCTGTCTTTGGCTCTCCTGACTTCCAGGCTGGTCTCCTAGGAATTTTTTATGGGAACTTTGGAGCCCATAAACTTTACAAATGTTGCTTCTGACAACCCAATGAAACCATCCTGGGAAGGACTGCTACTCAAGGAGATTGTTTAAATTTGCCTTTTTTATTCTGATCCGTTACTCAGAATCTTCCTTACCCATTGATCTAGTCTGTAGATGACATTGTCGGTAGAAGGGTTAGCTCAAGAACCAGTTTATAGCCAGCTGCTGCAGATTTATTTATTTTTTTACATCTCCCTGGGGTCAGAGGGAGTAGAAATGATTTCCTGTGGGCTTCTGCCTGAATAAGGAAGTATAAGGTTTCATGTACCCTGTGACTTGATGAAAATTATTATAAGCAGTTCTATAAGTTATAATGATAGAGCTTGAAAACAAGCCTTGTTCTAAATTATAGTCAATGAAGATGATATTCCTAAGTATAACATAAAATTTATACACTTGTATTCAGGAAATATATTAGGTACATACATTGATGTTTTGTGGCATGCGTGTTTTCTATAAATATTTAGTGCAGGAATTAACACTGTGTAAATGTGAATTGTCAAAATTTATTACTCAAGTTGAACACTGAAAATTATACACATTTTTATTTAGTGGATATTATCAAATTGATGTTATTTTATCCAATGTAGTTAATATGCAGTGTTATATTAGTGTCAGGTGTACAATATAGTGATTCCTACACCATGTTGTGCTCATCACAACAAGTGCACGCCTAACCCCATCACCCATTTCCAACCATTTCCCCTCTAGTAACCATCAGTTTTCTTTAAGCGTCTGATTTTTTGGGAAAAAAAATCAGATTTTTGTTTTGTCTCTTTTTTCCTTTGCTTGTTTCTTAAATTATGCTCATGAGTGAAATAATATGGTATTTGTCATTCTCTGACTTATTCCACTTGGCATTACACTCTCTAGCTCCATCCATGTTGTTGCAAATGGCAAGAGTTCATTCTTTTTTATGGCTGAATAATATTTCACTGTGTATATATATAACACATCTTTTTATCCATTTATCTATCCGTGGACACTTGGGTTACTTCCATAATTTGGCTATTGTAAATTAATGCTGCAGTAAACATAGGAGTATTTATATCCCTTTGAATTAGTGTTTTTGTACTTTTTGGATAAGTACCCAGTACTATGATGTCTGGGTCATAGGGAAGCTCTATTTTTAACTTTTTTTGGAACCTCTGTACTGTTTTTCACAGTGGCAACACCAGTTTTCATTCCCATCAACAGTGCACAAAAGTTCTTATTTCTCTACTTCCTCAGCAATACTTGTTTCTTGCTTTTGATTTTAGCCAATCTAATACTTATTAGGTGATCTCTCATAGTTTTGATTTACATTTCCCTGATGATGAGTGATGTTAAGCATCTTTTCATGTCTATTGGCCCTCTGGATGTCTTCTTTGGATAAATGTCTGCTTATGTGTTTTGCCCATTTTTTAATTGGATTATTTGTTTTTTGGGTGTTTTAAGTTATATTTTGGAAATTAATGCTTTGTCAGATATGTTATTTGCAGATATCTTCTCCCATTCAGTAGGTTGCCTTTTAATTTTGTTGACTGTTTCCTTTACTGTGCAGAAGCTCTTTATTTTGATATGGTCTGATATTTATTTTAAACACATTTTATTAGGAAGAGCAAAATTATTTGTTTTCATCATTTTCTGATAGGGTTAAATTGGTATTTTGGTGTATGAATGGAAGCAATATGGTCAAGAGAGAAACTCTTATGCAGAGACAAGTTACCTGGAATGAATGAAGAATTTTGAGTGAGATATAATCTTTTCTTAGAAAACAAGTGGTTGAAGACTGAGACACTTAGCAAAGACTCTTAAATTATTCAGTAATTTCCTCAGCAGCATTTTAAATTGTGTTTATGTAACTGTTTCATGGTTGACTTTATGCTTCTCATGTATTGCTATTTTTCTTTGTCCTTTTCTCAAGAGTAGGAAGAGAATTTCATTAAAACACAAGACAATTATATTTGTTGGCCACACTTCATAGAAGAGTCATTGTATAATTTGGCCAATTTCCTTCACCACCCATTTAAGTAGTATGGCAAATGTAATTGGGATTTCCCCAGCCATTTAGGAACATCTATAAATCTTGTTAAATGTAGATGCAGCCACAGAATAGCTTTAGCTCTGGAGAGTCTATTCAGCCTGATGGCATTGCCTTTATTCCCACCATCAGATTTCTTTCATCCAGTTTTCCAATTTAAAAAGCGTAATTAGCTTTAATCTTTTAAGAAAGTATATACCTTCATGTACTAAATTCTTGATAGAGCAGGTATGGTACTTAAGCCTAGGAAATTATGCAGAGTATGTAGGGTAATCAGTCTTCAAGTTTTCAAGAGTGTTGTGATAGATAATCTATGTCTTTTTAATTTCAATGGAGAGTCTTCCATTCTTTAGGAGAATCGTGTGTGTGTGTGTGTGTGTGTGTGTGTGACAGTGATGATGGTGAATTGCCTTGATGCATTTGAGTTGCACATACAGAGCACTCTATTAAGAAATACTTTGTGTTGTGAATCCCAAGACAATTGTGTATCTTAATTATTCTTCGCTTGTAATAATAACTTTAGTGCAGCAAAATAAACTCATTTTATGTCTAAGGTTTTGGGTTTCACAGCATTTACAAACAGTCCCTTTCTTATTTCCTATGCAATCTATTACCAGTATCAAATAGAGAATTCTGAGAGGAATTGACACAAGACTATGGGGAAACTAATATATACAGACTGCAGTCTTGAATTTTGATTTTATAGTAGCACAATATACAGTGCATGGTAAAAACAATTAATGTGCTGAGTATATTCAAATTAAAGCCTGCCTAGGATTGATCTGGAAATTGTTCAACATTAGTAAGAAAAAATAGCTATTTTAAAGTAGGGGAGAAGTCTAATCATCCTCATACATGGTGAAAAGAATAAGGTAGTTGCCTGGGAAACCACTCAGCAGACACTTTGAAAATATAATTCTGATTATTCAATAATAATAATATTTCCAGTTATTCTTCTGCTTCAGTTTTCCCCAGGTAATAACTGGAGATGCAGGGCTAGAGTTTAGCATAGGCACATATCTACTCCTGGACCTTCTTACAACTGGGAGTTCACTTTCCATTATTTCACAAATCACTTCCTTAAATGTTCTGAAACCCTTCCCCATACATTCCCTGCCAGGTGCTGTAGGAATTTAAACAAGATATTTTATTGGCCAGGGTGGATAGACCTGTGACCTCTTGATCTTCTCTCAGAATTTTATCAGTACCTTTACCAGAATGAATTCAAGAATAGGGGTGAGGTTGCGTTGAAGATGAGTTATAGGGATCCCAGTATAGGTGGCGCAGCGGTTTAGCGCCTGCCTTTGGCCCAGGGCGCGATCCTGGAGACCCGGGATCGAATCCCACATCGGGCTCCCGGTGCATGGAGCCTGCTTCTCCCTCTGCCTATGTCTCTGCCTCTCTCTCTCTCTCTCTCTCTCTCTCTGTGTGACTATCATAAATAAATAAAATTAAAAAAAGATGAGTTATAAAACATGCTGAATTTTGGTCATTGGTCATCATATTTTGAACTTACAAAATTGTTCTTTTGTTCTGTTTTGCTTAATTACCTTTGGTTCTTCTTACCATTCTTGATCTGGTTTCATATTGTCATCTTTGCATGGATGTTCTTCCTCTCCCCACCATGGTATTTTTGGGTATTCAAACCAAATTAATGTTAATTGCTATGCAGGAACTATGCTATTTATTCAACTAATAATTATTGAGCACCCATTATATACTTGGCACATAGACTTTGGAGAAACGGTGTTAAACATGCCAACAAGTTCTCTGCCTTTAAGAGATGAGTATTTTAGTGGGAGTTAAAGAATGGTAGGTGATAGGACAGATTTCTTTTAAGTAAGTAATCAAACACATTGATTTCAGATTGTGTTAAGTGCCATGAAGGCAATATACAGGGATGGGGTGAGTGATTCAGATTAATAAGATGATAGTGGGGCTTCCTGAGAAAGAGTACTAAAAAGTATATTGTTAACATTTGAGCAGAGGCCTGAATGATGAAAAGAAGCTACCCATGGAAAACGAAAGGAATAATATTTATACCAGAAGAGGGGAAAAAGTACGAAGTCCCTGAGACAAGAATGTGAAGGGCATGATGGAGGGAAAGAAAAAACACTAGTGTGTGTAGAATATAACAAGCAAAAGGGAGAGTGGAATGAAATGATGTTAGAGAGAGAGGGAGTAACTGTTTTATATTGGATATTATATATGAAGATGGATCCAGAGATGTTTGGAATTCGAAATAGAGGTCAGGCTAGACAAGGATTTTAGAAACATCTATATGGAGAGGATAATTGTGTGAATAGATGATTTACTATGTTATTTCTAAAGTCAAATACATGTTATGACACCATGTCATTTAACTAGAAAATAGTGGAAAGTTGTTTTATTCTCACATACTTAAAGACTGAGGCATGGTTACAAAGGAAAATGACCTTCCCACCCCAGGCTTTTAAGGCTTTTTGAATAAGGTTTCTTTCCATATGAAATTCTGAGAATGTATAGATCTCCTTGTGAAGGTCACACGTTTGACAGATATATAATGTAAAGAAGAGATCTGTTTAGTTGGCCTCATTCTGCTTTTGGATGGCAAGAGTTTCAGACCATTTGCAATAGACATAGTGTTGTGGGGTTTTTTTCTTTTTTTTAAGTTTTATTTATTTATTCATGAGAAAGAGAGAGAGGCAGAGACATAGAGAGAGAAGCAGGCCCCATTGCAGGGAGCCTGATCCTGGGACTCCAGATCACATCCTGGGTGGAAGGCAGATGCTCAGCCACTGAGCCACCCAGTAGTCCCTAGACATAGTTTTGGTAGCTGATGTCAGAGTGAAGAATATTCTAGGAAACTTATTCAGATTTAGCAACTATAGAAATCAGTTATTATTTAACAATTGAAAATTAAGTGTTTTTCTTTTGCTGAGTCTCATCTATCTAATCATGGTTTTATTTGGTAAGCTATGAATGTCTACTTAACTGAAGTTTTTTCCCCCCTCTGTGTTTTCAGATTGTAAAAGTAAATATTACTCTGTCATGCTGCTTTAGAAGTTTTAATTCATACATTATTTTGTGACAAAAAAATGACCTGAAAATTACAGTATTTATATGAGATTCTTTGTGATGATTGAGTCAAGAAGGGATATGGGAAACAGGTAGAGTGCCTAAAGTTTTTACATTTCATGTAAAACAATAAAAATGTCTCATTTGTATTTGGCTACTTTTATGTTACTGAAAGATCAGTTGGAAGCTCCTTATTTTTAACTAGTGGGTAGATGTTCAAGGAATTCTTGAGTTTCTTTCTTATAAAGCATATACTGGATAGAAAGCTTTAGAAACAAGATTTCCTTGTTTAAGAACAAGACAAACTTGGCCTTATGGGCAGACTGTTTATCCTTTGTAGGATTATTGTTAATTCTGAGTTGGAGAGCAATGTCTATTGGTCCATTCCAGTCACTAGTGCTCCTGACAACAGGACTGATGATTTTTTAGGCTATCAATTATTTTCATCCTAGTTGATTAAACCATTTAATAGGATTTGATTGATGACCTGTCCTGCACTTAAGAGGATGGTTTGTAATCACAGGCTAGTTGATTTTTTTTTTTTTTAGTCAATAAACATTTATATATCACCCATTTTTATAGAGGTTTTGTTACTGTTATTGATCACGGTTAAGCAAATGATATGTAACCAACTACCTGGGAACATATAAAATTATTATGGGCTCTAAGATATATTTTCCTCCCCTTTAAGGACACATGGTTGAAAATCTGACATGAGGACTGAGGAACTTATTTCCCTCAAATGAGTGAAAGCCAGAAAAAGGGAAGAACGGTTAATAATTTCTTGTGCTCAATTTAGGAAAGGTCACAATAGAAACTGATTCAAAGAAGAAAACACTGGTGCTCCTGGCTAGCTTCCAGGTGAATTTTTGTATTGTGAAACTCGTCTTTTTTTTCCTTCCACTTAGTTATTTTTTGAGAGAAATTTATTTTAAGGGATAATCATTTGAGCATTCAGTGTGTGTATATGCACACACATTAAAAACAAGAAAGGAGCTTAGTATGTTTGCATTAAAACTTGTGGCATAAAATTTTGCACTGACCAACATGGATGAGTATCATTCTTTTATTGGTAAGTCAGGGCTGAAAGATTTCTTTCCAATAATCATATTAAAAATAAATTCATTGTATTACAAGATACTTGGTTTGTGGCTCAAAATTTGTGCAGATTTAATTCCCAAAATTCCTAATTACTTAGGGAGGAAAATTATTCCAGAAGTAAGCTGTGTACCTCCTTCTTAAATTTAAAGGTACACTTCTCAAAGGGGCAATAAAAATCCTCTTTCAAGAAAATTAGAAACCCCAAAGAAATATTAGAATTATTATGGCATTTAGAAAAATAATTTAAGATTTTGGCAATTTTGTTGTTAGCAAAAGAGGAAAAGTAAACTGTTTTCTTTAGTACCATTAGTAATGGATATTGTTGCAGATAAGGTAAAAGTTAAATATTACTGTCAAAGATGTTGCTTAGGATCAAGTACAGTACATTTTAGTGATTTAGCATTCATTCATCATTCATTTCTGTAATTTTTCTTTTTAAATTACAGTTTTCAAAGAAAATATGAGAAAATATTATTCATCTCTCCTAGTTCCCAAAGATACCTATTTTTATTCTAATAGATGGTTAATTTTCATGACTATTGACATAAAACTAAAGTGTCTCAACAATTTTTTTTTAAAAGATTTTATGTTTTTGAGAGAGAGAATGTGTGCACAAGCTTGGGGAAGGGCACAAGGAGAGAGAGAAGCAGATACCCCAATGAGCAGGGAGCCTGATGGTGGGGCTCCATCCCAGGACCATCAGATCATGACCTGAGCGGAAGGCAGGCACTTAACCAACTGAGCCACCCCAGCACCCCAAAATGTCTTGACACTTTTTACAGTATTACCTATGTGATTAGGGGCTCCTACCCATGATGTTGGGCCCAGGGAATCCAGAATCTTGGGAGATTGGTTGAAATGCCATTTGGAAAAGCTGTTGGATTCTGAAATCTTCTTGATTTGCTCTCCTCTGGTGCCTTACTAAAAAGGCAGTCAGTAAAGAAGGAGGGGTTTTGCTCAGTCTCTTGCCTGGGAGGCCTGTCCAGTTAACTGCTGCCAGCTCTCTGCACATGGGCACACCAGAGAAGAAGAAAACCAGGCCTAGCCATTCGGGGAACTCACTGCCTGCTGTGGGGTGGAGTGGGGCCACTGCTTATGTAGTTGCTGAAGCACATTATTTAAAACTGACCTCAAGACTTTGATCTCAGTTTATTTTTAGAACTAATGACACTATAGCACTTTGAGGCCTGGATGTTATTTCTAGACTGGACAGTAATATTATTTTTCTGAGATATAGAATTTTGGGATTTTAAATAGATATTTTTGGGTCAAGATTTCTGAAACTTTTCCAGGAAATGGGACTTACCGGGCAGAAAGAGATGGGAGCAGTATGCTTCCTCTATTCCTGCTGAACTTGGACATGAAGACTGAAGGATTGTCATGGAAGGGGTGCATAATTTTCCTTGTCCCTCATTCTGAGCAAGTTCCCTAATGTACAAAGAAGAAAGAAGCATATATTCTTGTCAGTCATCTACTTTCCAAGTTACTGAATTTTAAATTGCAATTATAATATCTACCAGGTTGTTTGTGGGGAGTATATTTGTGTTTATAAATTGTAACCTGGCATATCTATTAGCTTGCCTAAGAGATTTGGAGACACACACATACACACAGGTCTGATTTGGAATATATAAATAGTAACTTTTTATGTATATGTATTTTGTATTATGTATTACTTTATGGTACATAGTTAATGTATTTGGATATTTGAACAGAGAAATGTCTTCACAAATCCATTTAATTTTTATAGATACAGTTTTCATTGGCCTCCTGAGTGAAATCCTTGCCTTTAATCTTTTCTTTCTCTAGTTTTCATATTCCACAATATTTTTCTAAAATAACAATAGCTAGCATTTTGTTTTGCTTATTATATGCCAGGCACTGTTCTGTTTTTATGTATAAACCTTTCAACAACTCCATGAAGTAGGTACTATTAAAAATCTTCATTTTATGGAAGAAGAAATTGAAGCACAGAGAGGTCAAGGTGTTTGCTCCAGGTCACAAACCTCCTGAGTGGTAGAGTTGATTTTTGAATCCAGGCAGTCTCACTTTAGAATCTGCATACTTAACTACTAAATCATACTGCCTTGCAAACAAAAACATGTTTCCTCAGCCTTCTAATTAAAACCCATGTTCTCTGCAGCAGAACATGCTAACTTAGCTTAAGACTGATTTGTCAGCTTTTTATGATTCACCTCTGCTCATGTTTGAGGTCATTGTTCATAATCAAGCACATTAGACTATTTTTCCTTCTCCAAAATATCCCAAATATGTTTCTACTTCATACTGTTAATCATTATATGCTTTTGTCTAGAATTTGCTTCATCAGTGTCTAACTGGAAAATCCCTATTCTTCAAAGGCCAATTCAAGCTTTTACCTCTTTTATACATTGTGGTAAAATTGTTTTCTCTTTCATTTGTACTTAAGATGTAGCTGTTTTGATACTTGTCCCATCATATGGTGTTATCTATATTTTTTCTTCTTGATCTGTGGGACTTCCTGAGTTAGGGATTGTTTTCCTCAGCTTTGTATCCTCAGTACTGCTAATATAAGTGAATGATTCGTAGTAGGCACTCATGAAATAGTGTCAGTATTAAATTGAATTCAACACTGAATCAGTTCATGTCCTAGAATTGCAGGAAGGTAGAGGCATCCTGAATCTGGCTGCAAACCTCTATTGACAAGAAAAGATGTCATGTGCCTTTCACTGGGAGTACTGTGTTCCCACTGCTGATTTCATGTGACCATCTCGTAACCAGACTCAACTCTTGGGCATGTTGCCACGTCCTGGGTGCTGCTCTGAGGGGCCCTGCCTGGTTTTCAGTCAGAGTTTCCTGTGCAGGTGGTGGAGGATTTTGAAATGCCTGAAACTAAACCATTACACCCACTTAAAATAGTTTCTCTTGTCTGCGTATGATAAGAGGTAGGTGGGAAAAAATTAGTGCACACAGACTATTTCTTGGAGTTGAGGTTGCCAAATAAATGTCATGAATGGGGTAAAATAACACATGTAAGTTGTGTTTAAAATATTTTGCCCCTCCATTCTTCTGTTTATTTTAATTTAGAACATAAGTTTCCAGATGTTAGATTAGTATTGACTGATTTTGCAGTACCGTCTCTTATTCTGTTTTCTTGATTATAGGTCATCTGACACAAGTGTATTTAGGGAAACTGGCAGGGCAGGGAAAACTGATGGAACATGGTGAAACCAAGAGCATTGTATTTCTCTAAGGAAAGTAGTGAATTCGGTCAGATTTTTTACAGTCATAAAGCATTTTGTATTTTGCCCTTTGATACAGTGAAACTTTGATGACTTTATTTTGACTTTAATGGAAGAATGTTTGAATTAAAACATTTACTTTAATGATAATAGTAGAAGAACATTTTTATCTACTGTAGTAAATGCTAAGATGATAGTTCTAATTTTAAGTTAGGTAAATGCCAAATTATAGGTCTCTGCATGACTTCAGCAAAATAAAGGGTGAGAGATAGAGATTACTTGAGGGTTTTAGACACTTCTCTTGGAGTAGAGAAGGAAAAAAGACAAGATTGGCCTTTCATAACTGCACTATTATATTATTCAGTATTGGACTGGAAATTGAAAGCTGAAAAGCACTGAAATAAATTAGGAATTTGAATTTCAAAAGCTTATGGACTTTTAAAATGAGTCAAAACATCAATAATCAAAAACTTAGAAAAATTAATAGAATTGCCATTTTAATTCAATTTATAAAAATCTGAGTATATATTTTTCTCTTACCCTATTCTGTTTTTAAAACAGTTTATTTAGAAATTATTAAAAGAAAATCTAGTATGTTAAAATAATGTTTTTCCTTTCTATCAAAACAGTGGAAACATTTAACTTAATTCTGTGTTGGAAGGTTTCATGTATGTAATCTAATTTAATTCTTGCAGTTACCCTGTAAACCATTATCATCTTTCATCATATAAACACAGAAAAGGAAGCTCAGCAATTGTTCCAGAAAACAAAGAGCAGAGCAGGATTCAAACCCAGGTTCACTGCTGACTGCATTCAGTTCTGTTTTTCCTTGGTAGGAAATTTCAGTTTTGACCAGAGATTCCCCATGAAATAGGGAAACAAACTTACCAGAAGTACAAAACTAACAGTAAATTTTAACTGGAAAAAGTCGTTTATATTGGTTATGTCATTTGGCATAATTTAAACAGAAGTCATCTAAATAAATGATTTTTTTCATATTTCAACTGTCATTGAAATCTCAATAGAGACTTATTAAATGGTGGGCTAACAGGGTATTTATCTATGATTTTTGCTTCAATAATATCACTTGCATTATAGCTCAGAATAAATTTAGGATAAAATTTGAGGTCAGATTTTGTTTTTCAGTACAGTTTTGAAGTTTTCTGTGGCTAGTAAATGATCTATTGGAACTGGCCATGTCACTAGCTTTGCACTGCAAATAAAGAATGTACAGTATATTCCATTTTCCATTTTTAATACAGAAGTATCATACATGAGAGATGGAAGGAAAGGAAAAGAAATAACAGCTTAAGCTTAAATATAACTAGCAATAAAACAATATTTGCTTTAGTAAATACAGTCAACAGGGACCTGACACCTGATCTTCAATCGGTATTTCCCTAATTTACTGAATGATTATAGGAAATTTACAGAAATGTATTTTGTGTTTCATTCTGACTCTTAATTTAAAGGGATGCTCTTTGTGACCTACCTATTTCACAGAGAGATGGTATAGATTAATTAGACCCTGCCATCCAAGTACCCAGTGCCTGCCCTAGAGAAAGGTGTTCCATAAATCAGACCTGTCTTTAGGAGGCCTTTGTTTGTCTCAAGTCCCTGAATAGGATGGTGCATTTACTCCATATCCTAATGGGAGTCACCTATATTCAGGCCAAGGGCATGTTTTCCCATGACACAAACGACATTTTTTTTCTTCTAGTTCTCTGTGACCAGTCAGATTTCTTCTGTGGACCTCAGTGTCCTCATCTGTAAAAGCAGCAGTCCCTAGCCAGATAATTCCTTTTATATTTAATTTTTAAATTATTTATTTATGTGTGTGAGAGAGAGAATAAGGGAGGAGGGACAGAGAGAGAGGGAGAAAGAGAATTTTAAGCAGGCTCCATGCCCAGCATGGAGTCAAATGTGGGGCTCAACCTCAAGACCCTAAGTTCGTGACCTGAGCTGAAATCGAGTCGATGCTTAGCTGATGGAACCACCCAGGCGCCTCAAGCCAGATACTTTCTAAATTGGGAACTAACCCTAGAGTAACCTTAATTCATAAATATGTTTGCTTCTCTTGGCCCACCCAGCTTCTCTGACCTAGTAAACATTTTTTTTAAGCTCATGTGCTATTAAATGACTGTGGCAGACTGAGATAGGCCATTCAGATCCTCCTCTAAGGAATGCCTTCGTGGCCAGAAGTGAGGCAGGTTGTCAGCAGAGGCTCCAGCAGTCAGAGTCAGCTTCTGCTGCAGAGATCTGGCTCTCCCAGGGTCCAGTTGGGACACCTGGATGTCTCAGTGGTTGAGTGTCTGGCTCAGGTCATGATCATGGGGCCTGCATCAGGCTCCCCATAGGGAGCTTGCTTCTCCTCTCTCTATGTCTCTGCCTCTCTGTGTCTCTCATGAATAAATAAAAATCTTAAAAAAAAATCAGTACATCAAATATGGCTCTTGCCAGTACATGTTAGAGATACATTAAAGTATTTTTTAGCTGATCCTCAAATACATCATTGTGCTAATAGAGGCCATTCTCTTTTTTCCTTTTTTCCTTTATTCCTTTCTAATTGTTTGGATTTGGTTGTGTATGTCCTAAAATACTAGTAAGTCTGTTACTATGAGCTTGATATCCTTATAGGGACTGTATGGTGAGTGTTTCTAAGAAATCAAATTTTTATATTGTAACAGAGGGCTGATGTTTCCTTGTTTGTGCTTTAATTTTGAATTTGCATTTAGAGATTTGGCTTAAATTTTTTTGGATTTGAAATGAGAGTTCCCCAAATTCAATTATGTGATTTCTTAAAAATTTGATTTCTCTCTATCCGTGATTAAGGTATATAACTTAATATTTTTCTGTTTTCTTTTACTTGTTATTGTTGATTTTATTTTAATCCAAAAGAGCAGAGGCTTGTCTGTATGGCTGGCATCTAGAAAAGAGTTAAAGGAAAAGGAGCTTGGGTGAAGCAAATATTTAAAAAACAGCATGTATTAGTTAAGAAGAGGGTAAGAGACTAATTTCTGGCATGTAGGTATTACAGTAAACCTAAACTACTTTTGATTTTACCCACTATTTGTTTATGTTGTGGTCATAAAGTAAATATACCAGTTACACTAAGCCTTTGTAAATTTAATTAGCTCTTTAGCATTAACAACTTTTCGTACTGTCTTATTTGCTTTTTCATCTATGCATGCATTCATTTTAACAAATTTTCATCTCTTAATAATATTGGCACACCAGACCCCTGGAGCAGTACCATGTGAGTGGAATGTGTTCCAGAGATAAAATAAAACAAAGGCGTAGTTCTCTTTGTATTATTTTGTTCATGTTAAATACAGATACAAGCTAAACTATACTGTTAGGAGTCAGGATAGTGGCTACTTTGGTGTGGGATATTGGAGCTGGGAGCATGGAGGGTTTTGTGTGGCCATCTTCTGTTTCTTTATCTAGATGCTGATTATATGGGTGTTTATATTTTGTGAAAGATCATTGTACAGTATACTTATGGCATGTGCAATCGCATATGCTTATTTTAATTTTATACCTAAATAAATATTTTTTTAGAATGTCAGACTGGGGAACCCTTGGGTTAGGTGTACTTTGTGCCCACTTACACTTTAAGAATTCCAGAATCAAATATAAAATCATAGAAATGGAAAATACCTTTTTCTAGTCCACTCTGTTGTGAGGAGGAATAGAAGCCTAGAAGGTTTTGGGGTGTTGCAAGTGTCCTACCATGCCATTTCATTTCCTTCAAACCAAGGAAAATGATGTTTGGGGAGGTCTCACCTCCTGCAGAGCACCCTGATCCAGCTCCCTCCTTTGCTTGAGTTCTTCCTACTGTTGGGCTCAGCCTATCACATAAAAGTAGTTCCTTCATAGAACTATCCTTTATTAAACAGGAGACGTGGGTTAACATAGCTAACAGAGATTTCTAATGACAATTCATACAAAAAGATTTTCTTTCATTTAACCGTCAAGTAATGTGATTTTTCAGCTGACTGGAACTATCAAAGTATAAAATATCCTATTTGTTTGAAATTTTACTCTGGCTTTTAAAATCTTTGCTATCAAAAATAAATAAAATCTCTCATGGCAGTTTATTTCACAACTGTTTAAAAATAACATCTTTGGTTGATCTTTGAGGCTTGAGTCAAGGTGCTATACATATTCTTCTATGTGTATTTCTGCAGATTTCCTACTTAATATTAGTATGATATATCCTTTAGGTTTGTACTTATTTTGCCACTAGGTAAAACTACTTATTTTTTTTCTATATACATGGGGCTGTTTTTACTTGATTGATTACTTATTCAAGGCCTATAGTTCAGATTTTAATTGTATATATTGATATGTATATTTTGTATATAATATAAACTTGATTTTTAGCTTTCTGATAATCTAATGAGTAATCCCATCTTCATCAGTCCAACAAGCATTGAATTTCTATAATCTAGGCTCAGTTGTCATCCAGTGCTGACACAGGGACTCCTTATTCAGATGTTTTGTCTTGTCGGATTCTTAGAGCAGCCTCTTGATTGATTATCCAGATTGCCCTCATATATCTTTGGTCACTGAAGAAGAAAGTAAATCAAGTTACGTCAAGAGTAGTCTCCATTCTTTTTTTACTCCTGCTTTTTTGTTTGTACCACATTTTTCCTGTTTACACATTCATTTAATATTTTTTCTTTACTATATGTCAGACATTGTCTTAGGCATAGGATATAAAGTAGTGAAAAAAAAAGTTATGTATTCTTCTGTCCAGATCTTACAGTTTATTTAAAGAGATAATCATTTTTTAAAAATCATACAACTGAATTAAAAAAATCATGAATGTGGCAAGTAACAATGAAGTGGAATTTGTATTGTGTGTAAGAACCAATAATACAGTATTTGAGCATGTTAGAAATGGCTTCCTTAGAAAAACTTAGAACATGAATAGGCATAAATTAGACAAGGAAAGGAGCAGTGACTATTTCAGCAGTGGGGATAGCATGCACAAAGGTTCTGAGGTGGAGAATTCATGGCACATTTGAGGCACTCAGATGGCTGGAGGTGAGAGTACATAGGGATGGGGAGGAAAGTGAATAATGGGGAGGACTTCTGGATTGGGAGAAGTGAATGGAGTCAGTGGACTGGTGGTTCTAATGGTTGAAAAAAGTTACCTAGAGGACTTTGAACACACCAATTTGGAAAATCAACAGTTCGTGGTTGGAGATTAGGGTTTTTAACTTCCTGACTCTGGAGGAGGATGACCAAGTTTCAAGGAATGACTACAAGAGTAGTGATTGAAATGGGCCAGAAATAATCTCCAGATCCTTGGAGACAAAGCCTTCAAGGAACTGAGAAGTTGTGTGTGGACGAATTATCCCTTTGTTGAAGTAGCCTAACATGTTGGCAGGCTGCAGATGGGGATTGGCCAGGTGCCACGTGTTTAATAAACAAAGAGGATTGAATGGTTGGGATGCAGGGAAAGGATAGGGGAAGGAGACTCCCTAAACTAAATAAAAATTTCTTAAGATTTGAATGGTTTGTATGATAGAGATAGCCTGGATTTTGAGTGATCTCTTTTCCATATTTTCCTTGTATTTTGGCCAGTATATGGACTTAAAAATAAGAACTAAAGGAGTCTCCTCATTTGAGTTGCAGATTCTAAGATGGCACAAATTGTGTCTTAATCACTTATGTAGAGCCTGTGTAGATCATCTTGGCTTACCCAAAGACAAATGGTAGATGTTGATAAATAAAGCATATTAATAAATTCTGAGTGAACAGTGCAGCTATTTTAGATGGAAGATTTTGTTGTTTTTATTTTCATACAATCCTGCAAATTTTAAAAATTTTACATGACATTTTACCTTTGTGACTACAATTATATTTGCATGTCCATTATTTACCTACTAGTCTCATGTTTTTTCTCCAAAAGTGAACTTTTATTTATTTATTTTTTAAATTTTTATTTATTTATGATAGGCACACAGTGAGAGAGAGAGAGAGGCAGAGACACAGGCAGAGGGAGAAGCAGGCTCCATGCACCGGGAGCCCGACGTGGGATTCGATCCCGGGTCTCCAGGATCGCGCCCTGGGCCAAAGGCAGGCGCCAAACCACTGCGCCACCCAGGGATCCCCAAAAGTGAACTTTTAAACGAGAATAATTTCCCTCTGATTCTGTGGGAACTTTACCATTTATGCAAATATTTTGAGGAGCCAATTAATCACACCCTTTTGACAAAAATTGCATGGAGGAGCATCTGGTGTGATTAGGGTATGTTTTTGTTTTTAAAGATTTTATTTATTCGTGAGAGACAGAAAGAGACAAAGATATAGGCAGAGGAAGAAGCAGGCTCCCCGTGGGAAGCCCGATGCAAGACTTGATCCCAGGACCCTGGATCACAACCTGAGCCAAAGGCAGATGCTCAACCGCTGAGCCACCCAGGCATCCCAATGTCTTGTCTAAGAAGGATCTTTCTGCCTCCCCAAATTCCAGTTTGAAAGCTTTTATCATTCAGTTGTTTAGCCAGCCATCAGTCTGTCTTCTCTAAGCAATTGCTTGACAGATTCAGGTAGTTTAAAATCATAATTCATACTTTTGTAAAGTCAGAAGTGTGGGGACGACTGGGTGGCTCAGCAGTTGAGCATCTGCCTTTGGCTCAGGAGTTGAAATTTATTATTTTTACAATAAGACTTTTTAAAATAATGTGAAAGGAGAAGGTAAATAAGAATGGGCACAAATAACTCAGGAATAAGGCTATGTGAAAAGAAAAAAAAAGAGTGTGGAGGAGATAGGCGGGTTGTCAAGGATGGAACATGCAGGGGTGGACTATAGCTGCAGCTGCATGTTTGATTCTGCTGTGAGAAGCTAATTCAGGATGCTCTCTTCAAAGGTCTCTGTCATGTCCCATGTTTCCAGGTCACTTGGCAGAATTCCGAGAGTCTCATGTTTTAAGGAGCAAATGGTATAGGTTTCTCCCTAGTGCCACTGGCATTTTATTCCCTGAGGGAGTGGTAGCCATTGATTTCTTTTAACTGTGATGGAAAAAATAGTGAACTCCTAGGGGTTCCCCTGACCTCTTTCCAGCTGTTAGGGAGTCTTGTTTGACTCTCATAATACCTGTAGATTGACACAAATCGGATTTTTTTTCCCCAGTACCACTCTACAGACAGTAGACACTTTAACAGCTGGGACAGTGGGTATGTTCATTATAATGGGAGTAGAAGTTAATTTCACGTGTCATTCCAGGACAGATTTTTCTGCTGATGACTTTAAAGTTTTCCACAAAGAGGCAAACATCTTCCTCTTTAGAGTTTAGAATGAACCAAAGTCAATTTGGGTGACATTTAATATACCTCCTTATGAATTTTAAGTGTTGAGCCAAGCAGAGTCACAAAAAGCTTTTGCTTTAGAGCTAGCCCAATTTGTAATGCCCCATCAGTGGCAAATATGTGTTCTAAATGAGGTAGCACTTACTTGAGATAGAGAATTTTAGATAAAAGATACTCATTACCAATGAATGATAACATCTAGAATGATGAATTACACTCTCTTAAGTCCAGGGGATTTTGTCGTGCATTTCAGATGCATTATAATGTCAAGATCAGATGGAATAAGATGATACACCCTAAACTGTAAGATAGCAAATTTATATATAGAAAATTTTTAGGTGATTGAAAAGTGCACAAACATATTTCACAGGTATTATAATGTAATCTATTCTTTATAGGTCTACTTCCAAAGGGAATTGAACAGGGAACTCTGAAAGCAGAAGAATGCAATATGAAAGAAATAACAATATTCAGTAAATTCAATTTCTAGGGTTTTAGATTTGTTAAAATATTTGTAACCTCTATTATATGAAAGCACTATAATCAGATCATTTGCACCCCACTGACTGACCCCTCCACCTCCTCAGCTCCCTCAAATCCACTGTACCTATTCACTCCTGCCCTTGAAGAAGTCAGGCTTTGCATTTCCTTCGAGTCAAAACAACAGTCGCATTTCAGAAATTAAAAAGTCCTGACCAGTGTAGTATCATTTGAAACTTCACTCCTCTGCCAAGTCAGGCCTGTTGCACACTTGAGAGACTCTGGGGACCAGAGATGGGTGTAGTACCCAACATGTTTTATGACCTCACATCCTCTCCCATTCACTGGTTACTCTTTGTGGCTCTTTAGGGCAAAGCTATAAGGAGCTGTGTGTTTGATTTCACTGCTACAGTTCTAATTAATCTGTACTACAACTGTCTGAGAGATACATGATTACTGATCTCCTGGGACATTCTTGAGGGTTTTTGGACAGTTTCCCTTAGGGACCGCTGGTGACTGTTTTGCTAATGATGGCTATGTTTCGGCCCTCTGGGTGTTTTTATCTGCCTTTCCAGCTCTTGGGCTTCTGCTGTTCTACTCCTCTTTGGGGTCACATTGGGTCTCCATGTAGTTCTTGTGGGGATTGTCCAACATAAGACAATCTATCCTTCCTAGGGGCCCACATTTGGCTTCTGGGAATAGGCATCTTTGTCCTGCTGGTGGTGGAAGTATAGCCTGATCCCAGCAGAGCCTACTTTGCTTTGCAGTTCCAGGGCAGCTAGCCAGACAAAATTTCATGCTGTTAAAGTCCAGTTAAATAGGAAGCCATTCTTGTTTTTCCCAAACTGTAGGAGATGAATTCCTTCTAATATTTCTCTCAGACACACCCTTTTCTCTCTCAATTTAGAGCCCTAGAGTAAGGTCTTTTCCAGTGTGGGGTAGAAGGCAATGCAGAATGTTCTGAGGACTCTATCCACAGCAGTCCTCCTCATGGTCTTGTTTCCTGCTCTTATACTGCTGGAAGTGAGCAGTGGGCTCATAGTGGCAGAGTGGCTTCAGCTGACAACTTGACAAGTCCTAAATATATGGTTTTAGCATCTTGTCTCTGACAATTGTGTTTAGTTTTTAGACTTCAGAATTTCAACTAAAACTGAAACTATTTTATTTGAATATCTTGTTTCAGTAGTTTTTTTTTTTTTAAGGAAGCTTCATTAAACTTCCTATTTGTGTGTGTGTGTGTGTGTGTGTGAGAGAGAGAGAGAGAGAGAGAGAGCACGCGAGCATGGGAAATAAAAAAAACATCCACAAAGTGTGGGTAGATTAGAAACACATGATTACATATGCTGAGACACAAGAGTGGGTGTCTTGAAAGTTTTTAACTTGGGGAGTATGGTTCAATAAATGATAATTTCACTTTCCATCTCCAACTTGAAGGGTATTATTATTATTATTATTATTATTATTATTATTATCATCATTATTATTATACTTGTGATTTCTAGTTTATTAGTTCATGAGTAGTTAGGCTATAATAAGTTACTTTATCTTCCAAAATATCAATCAGTGTCCTTGTATCTGCTTAATAAAAATGCTTAATAAATATGTTCATAATGAATATGTTTAGGTACCATATTTGATCTAGTAATTTTTCCACCTAAGTAAGCATAAGTCATTTCAAATATGTAACATTCTCAGGATATAGAGGAATAAGTATACTACTTCACTTTTATAAAATTTGTTCTCTTTTGCCCTTAATTCCTTGCAGAGCTTATACTGGAAGTCATTTTTTTTTTCTTCCTGACTTTCAACTTGATGGTCTTTTTGCTATGGTTTTTCACTCATGACTAAGAGATGTATAGTTTTTAAATGAATAGCTTAGCAATATAAATGAATATGTATTTATTTAGAGAATTGATATGAATTTTGAACTTTATTGGATATGATTTTTTATGTTCAGAATTTGAACAGTAAGTTACCACCTTCTTTTTTTTATAATAGGGAGTGTGGACCCAGGGCCTGCAACTTATGCAGTCTAGGAGATTCTCGCTAAAGAAAGAAAACAAAATTATAAATACAAAATGAAACTGAAATGTAAATATATATTTAGAGGGAAAATAGTCACAAGAAATTATGAATTTAAGAAGCTGACATATATTGCAAAGCAAAATGAAATTTAGAAAAATAGCAAAAAGTTAGTGTTTCTCCTTTGCTCACCCACACTCGTGGGGTGATTTGTAGTACAAGTTCACATGCTGGGGTGTCTTCACATCACATCATAGGCTGGGAAGTGGGCATATTCCTAGAAGCATTATGTTGGGATAAGTAGTAATAACAAGTATACCCAGAAGTGGTTGTGAACCAGATAAATATGTTTCATTATATCCAAACTAAATTATGTGTTTGACTCAACTTCCCCTTTGCTAGACCTCAAAAATATTTGTGGCCACTCCAGTATCACTCAGTATAAGCGGAGATAAAATTGAGGGGAAGAGCAGTGGAAAGAAATCATGATCATAATTGTGTTGAAACATCTGGTTTTGCAAGTTTTATGAGAACATATGACCATTTTTTTTTGAGAAGATATGATCATATGACTAAGATCCTCTTAGGGGGCCAAAGTTTAAGATTTTTAGCTTCACAGTTACATCTGAGGGAAACTCATTAACAGAGAAGTAAATAACTGAAAGTTCCAGTTGCTTAAAGGAAACATAAAAGTCCATGTCTCCCTCTTTTTTTCCTTCATTCTTCTAGATTGTTATCCAAGGGCACCCGAGCAGCTCAGTCAGTTGACTCTTGATTTTGGCTTAGGTCATGATCTCAGGGTTGGAGGATTAAGCCCTGAGTAGGGCTCTGGGCTAGCACGGAGTCGGCTTGTCCATCTCCCTCTGTTTCACATACCCTACCTCCCCATGCTTGTACTCACTTGCATGTGCTCTTTCTCACTCTATCAAATCAATCAATATATAAATTGTTATCCAAAGTTATTTTTTTAATATGTTAATATTAAACTACATGAGGAAAAATGTCCTGTGGATAACTATATATTTCCTGCTTTTCATGTTTTGAATAAATTATGTGTATTTAATTAGTAGAAAAATAGATTAAGAATAGCAAAATATGTTTACTATAGTAAGAAAAATTAATTCTTGTGAAATCTCAAAAGTAATGTTCTTTTGTGTTACTATGCAACTACCTATAAAAATCATCTGGGCCACTGGAAAAAATGGTAAAGCATGGATTGTAATTATCTTTAGTATGCCTTGTTTCTCTTTGGGGTCATTATAGTCTCAAGGTAGTGAGTTTAAAAGATTTTAATACAGAATGTCCCAAGTGACATAGCTCTATTATGCCTAAACATGAGAAAGGAATTATGTAACTAAGTTCTTCCAAAAGCACAAGTAAAATTACACTAAGGGGACAGTACTATACCGACCAAATTCTAGAGACTGAGGGTAGAATGAGATACTATACAAAATTCAGCCCATTACCCTTCTATAGAAATGCGATCAGAAAATTTTTAAAATAATTTTTATTTATTTAAAGATGTTATTTATTTATTCATGAGAGACAGAGAGAGAGGCAGAGACACAGGCAGAGAGAGAAGCAGGCTCCTCACAGGGAGCCTGACACGGGACTCAATCCCTGGATCGGGATCACGCCCTGAGCCAAAGGCAGATGCTCAACCGCTGAGCCACCCAGGAATCCCAGAATAATTTTTAAAATTTTTTTTGTTTTTTTTATTTATTTATGATAGGCACACAGTGAGAGAGAGAGAGAGGCAGAGACACAGGCAGAGGGAGAAGCAGGCTCCATGCACCGGGAGCCCGACGTGGGATTCGATCCTGGGTCTCCAGGATCGCGCCCTGGGCCAAAGGCAGGCGCTAAACCGCTGCGCCACCCAGGGATCCCCCCAGAATAATTTTTTAAATGCTAGAGGAATTAAATTATTGATGTACAATTAAAATAAAGATATAATTGAAATGTCTTTAATACTTAATATGCACCAATGAATATTCTCATAATTTATTTATACAAAGGTTTGTTTTGGGGTGCCTGGTTGGCTCAGTCAGTAAAGCATGTGACTCTTGATCTCAGGGTCATGAGTTCAAGCCTCACATTGGGCATGGAGCCTACTTTAAAAAAAAAAAGTTTGTTTTTTTAAGATATTAACAGTCACTTGAGCCAAAACAGCTTAAAATTCTACTATTGAATCCTCTATCTGTACTGTATGAATTCTATCTGACACCTTGTGTTCTAAATGCCATCTAGGAAAATTTGCTCTCCTCCTGTGACTTGACTGTGACTTCCTACAGAGACTTGTTTGGGCTATCAGTCTTTTCTGGGTACCACTTTCCGTTTATTTTCCTTCCTGGCTTATTTCTCTAAACAGAATCTTTTGGTGATCCTCTCAATACAAGTTACCTGCCTTAGAACATGTAATGAGTGATGCCAATATGTTAGCAAAATGAGACACACACAACCAGGCAGAAGCACCCTTCTCCCCCCATAACAGGAGAATGGCAACACTATGAGAAGCTTTGAACCTAGGAGGAAAGCTGGCTGATGTCAACTAGGACTAAAGGGGTATAAGTAGAGCTTCCTGTCCATCTCCTCCCTTTATCATCTGGAGGATATCTACACTCTAGCAAGAATCTTTATAGGATTTTATTCCCTGTGCCCAAATTCTACACAGTTACCCTTCCTCTTCCTCTCAGAGGATAAAAGCTCAATTCAAATTCTCTTAACTCATCACCTAGAGATAATGAGAGGCTTACTAAGAGATTTTCCTGTGACTTCTAGTATGTCTGAACAGAGTATTTCCATCCCATGCTATATTCTTGGTAGATATGTAGATATTTTATATATTCTGTATAACCAGATATTAAACATTTATATGAAAGTATTTTATGTAAAATAATGTCCACTATTTACAATTCTAAGAGGCCTATATATATTGTGTGTTTAAATTGCTTCTCAACAAAAGCCTATTTATAAGATACTTTATCATGTGTTTCATAATTTTGTGTAAAGCATTAGTTTTGTAGCAGATATGAAATGTCTCTGAATGAATGTCACTGTTGTGCAGAGCCTTGGGTGGCTCAGTCAGTTAAGCATCTGCCTTTGGCTCAAGTCATAATCTCAGAGTCCTGGGATCCAGCCCCATATCCGGTTCCTTGCTCAGCAGGGTGTCTGCTTGTATCTCTCCCTTTGCCTGTCCTCTCTGCTCATGCTGTCTCTCTCTCTCTCTCAGATAAAGAAATTAAAAAAAAAAAAAAGAATGTCATTGTGGTGGAAGAGGGAAAATATTTCTTTTGCAGGACAGCTTAAGAGTGGTACTATCAAATTTTATTATGTATTTCTTTACATTCCTAGAAAATAGGCTAACTATATTATCTAGTACTACTGAAATAATATCATATAAATTATCGGAACATAGTTCATTTTGAATGTGTGGAATAAATGAATAAATATAATTTGCATATAAAACTGTTCAGTTTAATTTGTCTAAAAATTTTACACTCAAATTATTTCCCTGTATTATCGTTAATTTTTGAGATGTTTAGAATGAATAATAGCACTGAATAAGTATGAGTTTTTGTCCATATTTTACTGTATTGATTTTCTCTTTCTCAACATACATACCAGTGGTTTTCCCACTGTTTAGCACAATCATATATGCTTTTATGGAAAATCATTTTCATAGTATATTAGAGTACATATAAAATGATTAATACTTCATGAAATTAATAGCATCTGTTACGAATTTTGGTTTCTTAGAATTACAGATTTCTAGGAATAATAAAAAATAATGATGATGATACCATAATTTGTTGAGTACCTACTTCTTCCAGATATGCTGCCTGGTGCTAGATATTTTATGCTTCTTTTATAGATGAATCTTTTGTGCAGTCAAGGAATTTTGATACTCAGCTACTTTGTAAGTGGTAGAACCAGATAGCAACTCTTGACTGTTTTACTCTGAAACCTGAGGTCTTTCTATCCTTCTGGGTTGTTTCTGTGTCTAGAGTTCTACAAAATCAGGAGCTTTCATTTATAGGCCTTTTATTTCTCTGGCACCTGTGGCCAGTGCCATCTTCCTCCACAGGTGAAACTGCAGAAAGAAAGTAAAATGGAGAGGACTGGTTTATCCCCTGTGTGATAGATGTTTAAAAAAAATCAGGGGAAAAAAAGGTTTATCACAAAAATTGTAAGCCATTCCATAAAGAATGAAAGTTTGACATTCAGAATTTAACATTTGCATGAGCTTCCCACACAGGAAAAAAAAAAAAGCTTTCAAAAGACTTCACTCTTAAGTTAAGATATATGAACTTTTAGTTCATGTATCTAATTCTACTCTACCAGGAAAGAAAGAACATCATCCTGTATAGTTATAGAATCTTACCGATTTATCCAGGATATTACTGGCAATAGAAAATAACGGGACGTGACCAGTCCCTAATGTCAGAAAGAATCTAGGTCAAAGAGTTAAAAAAAAAATAAAATCTATGATATGGATTAAGCCTAGTTTAAAAGGATAAAATGAAAGATAATATTTAATTATGAATTAAAAAACTTAATATGACAGCTTTAAATCCATATATATATATATATATATATATATATATATATATCATACTGAGCTTTGTAATGAAGTGATCCCTTTAAATAGCTCTTTCTAACTTACAGTGTGGTTTTAAGTGTGACCTACTTAAATGGACAGAATCTATATTCCTACCAAAGGAATGCCTCATTTAGCTTGAAGTAGTTTCTCAAACAAGAAAAATGTATTCAGAATACAATTTTAAAAATCTTTAGGAATAAGGTCTCTGAGTAGCCGCATTATAGTGCTCCAGAATCTGTGCCCTGAGGATTGTACCTTTTATTCAGAAAACATCTCTTCAGGTTCTCACTGCCTGGTTATTTGTAATTAGTTTATATTTTTTATCCTTGTTATCCTCTATTCTTAGTTCATAGCAGTTTTGAAATGAGGAAGGGGCAGTTGTCTTCAATTTCTTCATTTGACAGAGATTTATTTAATGCCTGTTATGTGTACCTGAAATTGTTTAGTGTACTGGAGATACAGCAGTAAGAGCTGACAGTAAAAAAAAAAAATGGGAAGATATAGAAAAGTATAATAAACAGATGCAAAATATAAGGCTTAAAATAGTTTAGGTCCATTTTGTCTAATCTTCCCTCTTCTGAAAATGGACAGCCAGGTAGGTGTGGTTCTAAATTTGGAGTAAGGGTGTCTCTTACTTGAGAGTGTAGTTTCTTAGAAACCAAACAAATGTGACAAAGTTTAAGAATCAAGTTGGGTTGGTTATGGAAGAAACCAGGAAAGCAGGATTAACCTGCCCTGAGAAATAAACTGATCTAAGGCATTGATCTCAAACTGGTGCACTGGGCTAAGGAACAACCAAGGATATAGGGGCAGGAAAGATAAGAGCAGCTTGATCTGGCAAGCCAGAAGGTCGGCAGAACAAACATTAATGATGGATGGAGTTGGATTTTAAACCTATTTTCGTGGACATGAGGAGTGACTTCTAACTGCTATGTAAGATTGTTTTGTGGGTGGGAATCTGTTTTTGGGGAGGGGTAACTGAAAGAATTTAACCCTCTTGGGTGTGGCAAATTCTTGTCCTCCTTAGGTTGTATGTTTACACTCATGTGTGTTTGGAGGAAGAGGTGGTAAGTGACCAATTAAGACAGCCAGACCTCTCTCCTCCAGCCCAGACCATCCCTTGGCATTGCCTGTGCTGACAAGATGATTCCACATTGAGGTGCAGAGAGCAGACTGAACACAGGGAAGTACCTGTGGGCTTCTACACCTCAGTAGCTTTTTCAGGCTTCACTGGATTATAGCAGAGTAATAATGATGATAGTAATGACCCTGTGGTGTCAAAAAAGGTTAAATTATTTTATGTGTCATTTATTTAAGAAAGCAGTGATTATTAGATTTACCCTCAAGAGGTTGATTTTTTTTTAAAGATTTTATTTATTTATTCATGAGAGACAGAGAGAGTCAGAGACACAGGCAGAGGGAGAAGCAGACTCCATGCAGGGAGCCCGATGTGGGACTTGATCCCAGGTCCCCAGGACCACGCCCTGGGCCAAAGTCAGGCACCAAACTGCTGAGCCACCCAGAGATCCCCAAGAGGTTGACATTTTAAGTTGTCATTTGTGGTGGGGAAGGTAGTTAACTTTTGAAATTTACTAGATGAAAGTTCATTGGCTGGTGTTGCTGGATAAATAAATTGTTGTTTTATGTAGATTTAGTGATACTCCTATTGCTCCGTGAAAGTGATTCAGGGCTAGCCCTTTAATTTCCATTTGTGATCAGTTATTCTCCATAAAGATTAAATTTTGATTGGAACAGGAGTGAAGGATTTACTTCAGTAGGTTTGAAATCACATTTACCTCCCCATTTGAAATAAATAACTTATTAAATTTAAAAAGTATCTAAAAGTATCCTAAAGCTGGGAAGAAGTGACTACATTTTCTCACAATTCTCAGAAAATTTTAAAATGCTGAGGTCTTTGTACTGGGTAGTACCATTCTCTACTGATACCATGTCAAAACTGAATGATGATTTATTTTATTTGCGCATTGTTTGTATGGTGGATCTTCAACTATCCATTGCTAACAGCATGTATCTTTTCAGACTTGACAATATTAAAGCCCAAAGGGTTATTATTTTATCCATAGAACAGTGGACTTGAGTTTCAAAGGAAGAAAAAAGTCAAACTATTACAATTTGAATACTTTAATAAATATTAAATGATAAATGAATCTGGTTCTACAGTAGCTTCAAGGTGCGTGGATAATAAAAGAAAATCTTCAGATGATGATAAACAGTATTATGGATGTCTTGTCTTTTATAATCTCTTTGCCTCTTACCATTACAGTTGTGAGACCTGGGAATGATGAGGTAGGAATGTATGATTTTTAGTTGCTGATTGAATTAAAAGTAAAGGAAATTTTAATGCAAAATTTAATCATCTCTTGAGAAGGATAAATACTGAAATGTCCCTTTAGTATTAATAGGCCTCTTCACCTTCCTACTCCCTCTAAAGGAAAGTTGTACACTTGATGTTGAATATGAAGCATTTCCATTATTTCTAAATTCTGATTTTAATGAAAGCTTTAGTTCTATCACTGTGTTTCGAATGTCCAAACATGCCCCAATAGGAAAGTGTGGGATGCCTTAGGAGTCATAGGGGATCACTAAGTTATGTGACTGTATGGAAGAAAAAGTAATCAAAGCAAAAGCTCATGAAGATATCAGTACTATTATGAAGTTAGACATGAAAAGCAACCTCTTAAGACAGCTCCAGTGACCTTTGCTTCCTGATATTTTACTGCACTTGTATACTTTGTATACATACCCCCCATTAAAAAAGTGGACCATCCTAGTGACTTGCTTCTAAACAAATACTATGGCAGATGTCATGGGATATCACTTTTCTGTGATTGAGCTGGATAAGACAGTGACTTCCGTTTTGGTAGGAGATTCTTTACCTTAGCGGCTTTGATGAAGCGCTTTGCTATGTTGACACAG
This sequence comes from Nyctereutes procyonoides, assembly GCF_905146905.1. Taxonomy (NCBI): domain Eukaryota; kingdom Metazoa; phylum Chordata; class Mammalia; order Carnivora; family Canidae; genus Nyctereutes; species Nyctereutes procyonoides. Next base: position 5,041,879 of record NW_026575130.1, read on the forward strand.
AGCAAGGAAGTGAGGGCAACAACCACCCAACCAAGAGCTGGCTAGGAACCAAGACACTCAGGTCAACAGCTTCTGAGGTACTGAATACTTCCACCAACCATATGGACTTGAAAACCAATCCTTCCCTTGTATTTAGATGCGACCCCAGCCCTAGCTGATATATTCATTGCAGCCTTTTGAGAGACCCTAAAGCAAAGGACTCAGTTAAACCATGTTCAGGTTCCTGATCCACAGAAACTGTGAGATTATAAATGTATGTTATTTTAAGCTTCCAAATTTGTGGCTATTCGTTATATAGCAGTAGAAAACTAATACTTTGGTGTATTTGTTAGAGCTGCCATAAGAAAATAATACAAATTAGGCGGTTAAACAATAGAGTTTATCTTTTCAAATTCTGGAGGCTAGAAGTCCAATATCAGAGTTTCGGTGGGGTTAGTTTTCCAAGGGCTCTCTTTGGCTTGTAGGTATCTTCTCCCTGTGGCTTTATATGACCTTCCCTCAATGTGTGTCTGTTCTAAACTCTTTTTAAAAGGACACCAGTCAGTTGAATTAGGGCTTCCCCTAATGACCTCATTTTAACTTAATTATCCCTTTATAGACTCTGTGTTCACATACATACTCATTCTGAGATAGTAACGGTTAGGAGCTCAACATAGAGATTTTATAAGACCTAGTTCAATCTGTAAGAATAGGCTATATAAAATTCTGTAATTATGTTCATCTTTATAGCTAAACCTTTATGTCACATATTGTCAATAAAAATATTTTGTCATCTTGTTTAATTATATATAGGTATCAGATGATGTATATATTAAACATATTATACATAATATATATATCACATGATATAGCATATATTTGCATACCCCGGTCTCCACGACAAAATTATAATTTCTGTAAGCATATGTTTTGCATATGTCACTTGGCAGTAGTTAAGATGGTGTTAGACGCAGTTTCACATCAGGTTTAATCTTTTATGTTTATTTGTATATTTCTAAATGAGAATATTCTAGAAGTAGCTTGTGTTAAGGATGACAACCTGTTAAAGAGCTAGGGAGTTTGAAGAATTTACATTTATTTTAGGCATTTGTAGTTTTAGATAATGGTAAAGCCAGAGAACATGTCTTTATATTTGGTAATCCAGATATAACAGATAACAATGTTAGATCCAATCCAATGCTGAGCTGAATTTTTTTTTTAAGATTTTATTTATTTATTCATGAGAGACACACAGAGAGGAGAAAGAGAGGGGCAGAGACACAGGCAGAGGGAGAAGCAGGCTCCATGCAGGGAGCCTGATGTGGGACTTGATCCTAGGTCTCCAGGGTCAGGCCCTGGGCTGAAGGCGGCTCTAAACCACTGAGCCACCCGGGCTGCCCTAAGCTGATTCTTTAAAACACTATTTCTGTTTGAGTTGCTAACAACACTATATACCCACATTTAGTATAGAGATTACTTAAAATGCAAAATATGTTTAAAAAATTTTTTCAAAATTGCAAGAAAAATAGAATATAAAGCAGTTTTTTTTTTTGTTTGTTTGTTTGTTTTGTTAGAATATACCAGTGGTTCTCAAAAATGTGGCCTGTAGACCTAGGAGTCCCTGAATCTACAAGGTCAAAACTGTTTTCATAATAAATTTAAGACATTATACGCTTTGTGTGTGTGTGTGTGTGTGTGTGTGTGTGTGTATGTGTGTTGATGTTTGTACCTATGATACAAAAGAAATAGTGGATATTTCATTCCTGGGACCTTTGCATGAATCAAGGCAGTGGCATCAGACTATCCTATTAGTCTGTAATTTTTGCACTTATAGACTAAATAAAAAACTTCACTAAGGATTGACCTTAATGAACCAATTAAAATTATTACTGTTGTTAAATCTTGACCTTTGATCACATGTCTTTGAAACATTCTGCATGATTAAATGAGAAGAATGCAGAAAGCACTTTTGCTCTATACCTAGGTACAATGGTTGTCTCAAGGAAAAGTACTTTGTGATTGATTGAGTTGGAAGCTTAACTAGATACTCTTTCATGGAACACCATTTTTACTTGGAATTACAACTGAAAAACTAGCTATGATTATTCAGACTTAGGTTACTGAGAGACATTTTCTCAAAAATGAACAAAGTGAGCCTGTTGCTTAAAGGAAAACAACTGACAGCATTTATTGCCAACAACATAGTTCAGGGTTCAAACAATAATTAGAATTTGGAAAATTTGTATTTGCCCATGAGAAACATGATAAATTCCCAAATTTAAAGATTGTTCTGATGATAATAGTGGTGTATTGTTTTTATGTATGTAATGAAATGTGTCCATGTTTAGAAGAACTACATAACATACTAAACCAATATTTTCCAAATGGTTCATCGTATTATAAAGTTATGCCTAGGTGTAAAGGAAGCATATGAAAGAGCAATGAATTTTAATGTAGCAGAGTAAAATTTTATTATATTAAAAAAGAACATTTATTATATTAATGTTGAAAATTAATTTGATTTAAACATTAAAGTTCATGACTTCATTGATATGGTTCATAAAATGCATTAATAAAGTTTCAGATTTCACATGGCAACTAACCTTTAAGAAGCTATCACTTGTTGAATTTTGGGATGATATTAAAAAACAATAACCACAATTATCTGAAAAGGCTGTGACAGTGCTCTTTCTTTTTCCAACTACATATCCTTGTGAGGTCAGATTTGGTTGATCTACTTCAAAACAACATATTACAGTAGATAGAATATAGAAGCAAACATGAGAATACAGCTGTATTCTAATTAAGGCAAACATCAAAGAGATTTGCCAAAGATATAAAACCGTGCTACTCTTTTTAAATTTTTTTTTCACTTCAAAATCATTTTTTGAGTACAGTTGAAATGATGTTATAGTAGTTTCAGGTGTACAACATAACGATAAGATGAATACTACATTATTTTTATTGCAAGTATAGCTACTATCTGTCCTTATACATTCTTATTTACAATCATTGACTTTAAGTGATCGTATATTTCATTAAATATATGTTACTGTGCTAGCGTTAGAAAATCAACATTTTTCTACTATCATAAAGACTGGTTCAGGCAGGAATCATCACTGAATGCAAAATCTACAGGGAAATTTTGATGACGAGCAGGATGTTTTCCTGGTCATAAGGTCTCACCACATATTTTTATTAGTTACAAAGGAAACATAAAAAGTAATATTTAGCAGAGAAATTCAACACCACCTTGACCTGGTGCTCAAAGTTATCATTTTTGAGAAGCAGTTGGACAATATATACCTCCATATGTGACAGCCAGAGGAGGATAATGTTCTGAGAATGCATAGTCTAAATCAAACCATGATTGGCAGTTGACAATACCAAAATGAAAATAATTCTTTTTGAAGATAGACATGATGATATACTTCAGAACTGTCAGGTAATAAAAAACAAAAACTGTGGAAATATTCCAGAGTAAAGGAACTAAAGAGAGATGATAACTCAGTGCCATATCTGAACCTTGGCCAGATCCTGCACTGGAGGGAAAAAAAATCCTATAAAGGGCATAATTGAGTTAAATGGAGAAAATTAGAATATGGATGGTAAAGTATTGTTTCAGTGTGGCATTTGCTGAAGTTGATCACCATGCAGTGATTGTAAGAGAGTATTATAGTTCTTAGGTAATATATACTGAAATTTTAGAGGTAAAAAGGGCCTTCATGTTTGTAACTTACCTTCAAATAGTTCAGAAAAAAGATATAAATATAAACATGTATATTTATATATTTATTTGTGTGTTGATTAAATACGTGTATATGGGGCACTAGCATGGCTCAGTGGTTGAACATCAGCCTTGGCTCATGATCCCAGGGTCCTGGGATCGAGTCCCACATTGGGCTCCTCACAGGGAGCCTACTTTTCCCTCTGCCTGTGTCTCTGCCTCTCTCTCTCTGTGTTTCTCATGAATGAATAAAATAAAATCTTAACAAATGTGTATACACATACACAGACATGTATATATACATAGAACATGGATATGTATATATAATTGATTTTTAAAAAATATTTATGTATTTATTCATGAGATAGAGATAGAGAGAGGCAGAGACACAGGCAGAGGGAGAAGCAGGCTCCATGGAGGGAGCCTGATGTGGGACTCGATCCTGGGACTCCAGGATCATGCCCTGAGCTGAAGGCAGGCACTAAACCACTGAGCCACCCAGGGGTCCCCATAAATGATTTTTTAAGGGGTAAAATATTAATAATAGATGTATCTGGGTAATCTGGTATATGTGTTTTTAGTACTGTTCTTCAAATTTTCTGTAAGTTTTAGTTATTTCCAAATAAAAAGTTTAAAAATTAAATGCAACGGTTATGTTAATATAATGGGTTCATTATTGTTTTTAAATGAATTAATGTATGTTTAACATTTTTCTTAGTTTTGTTTCTCATAGAGCAAGCATGATTAGATCTAATCAATATGAACAAAACTTTTTGGGATCCTCCATAATTTTTAAGAATAACAAGGGGTTGTAAGACCACAGAGTTTGAGGACCATTGGTATAGACTGTGTGTAAGTAGTTATATATGTGTTCCCTCTTTCTTTTTTTTTTTTTTTAATATTCTTTTTTTTTTAAATTTTTATTTATTTACGATAGTCACACAGAGAGAGGGATAGAGAGAGAGGCAGAGACATAGGCAGAGGGAGAAGCAGGCTCCATGCACCGGGAGCCCGATGTGGGATTCGATCCCGGGTCTCCAGGATCGTGCCCTGGGCCAAAGGCAGGCGCCAAACCGCTGCGCCACCCAGGGATCCCATCCCTCTTTCTTTTAAGGCTATTTTATGACTCTAGTTAATGAGAGCTGATTTGGTAGACACCATTAATCTTTAATGCCTTTATGCCTTAGTTTTTATATTTTTAAAATATGAATATAGTAGTGCCTATTCCCAGAGGGTTACTGTAAGTTTTAAGTCAGATAGCTATATAAGGCTTTCAACTAATGACCACTTTATAGTGCTGTCCTGATTGGCAGCATGTGTTTCTTCTCTCTTCTTGCCTCTTTTTGACCCTTATTTTGTGCTTTGGCCAGTGATTTTGGTTATAAATATGGGCATATGAACCACCACAAAGAAACCAGAGGAGAGTATCAGTTCATAAAAGGCAAGTTTACAGTGGCCATGCCTCTTCAAAGAAATGAGTAGGGAAATGTAGAAGGGTGAAATTGAGCAAGCAATATGGGATTTTTAGAAGTCTCGGATATAAGAAAGAACATCATAAACTTAGGGAGTTGGACCAACAATTGTATGAAAAGTGGTTGATAGAAAATATGACGGGACAGGAAATATTTCTTCATTAGGGGCAAACTGTAACCCTACTTAGCAGTGTTTCTATGGCATTCCAAATTCCAGATAGGCATCCTCTGCTTAAATGTGTATGTGTATTTGGGTTATTTAAGTTGTTGTAATAATATATACTTAAGGTAAAGAAAGAATACTATTGTTTTGTGACATTTTTCACTGTTTTCTCCAGCCCTGTCCAAATTCAGCTGTATTCTTTATCTCTATCAAGCATCAAGCTAAGGAAAAAAGGAAAATTTGGTTGCTAAGCTATATTATGTTCACCTAATTGCAAATTATCATTTTTTTAAAAAGAGATCAAAGGATATGTAAATGTAAAGGCTTTATATCATTTTAATATGTCATTTATTATCTTTAAATCTTTTTTGCTAAGACTTGTGATTTATATTTTTAAACAGATCATCAGAAACTGGAAAGAGAAGCTAGAATCTGCCGTCTTCTGAAGCACCCCAATATTGGTAAGGAAATCTTTTCAACGTATGTTTTTTTTTCAATTTAAATTCAGTTAGCTTTACATGTAGTATACATCTTTGGTATGTATGTAGTTTTCAGTAATTCATTTTGAATGTTAAAGTTTATGTTATGTGTTTTTTAACCACAATAAAAATGTTATTTTAGTAATCTAGACATTGCTTCTCTTCCAAAAGCTAGTAAAGTTATTTTAGAATATTTTCCCCCATGAATTATAAATAGCATGATAATGTTCAAAATAAAAAAAATGATGAATATAAGAAAAATAGAAGAAACAAAGGAAAGAAAAAGAACAAAAACAAAACAAGAAGAGCCAAGAACATGATTCTGTGACAATAGTTTTGATTATTTTAGATAAATATTGCTTTCCCAGCCCTGTTTTATTGTCAGCCAAATTATTTATGATGTGGAAGTTGTGAAAGAAGGAGGGATAATGCAGTAGAATTGCAAAATCATTCACTAAGAAGGTTTATAGTTCTTCTATTTTTATGAATGGTGAGACCATTCAGTTTCTATTCCTGACTTGAAGTTTCTAGTCAGTTTCTATTCCTGACTTGAAGTTTCTAGTATCCTGCATACTTCTTAGGTTCTTAAACGAATGAACGGATACCACCAAGTAAATCTGAAGTATTAACAAACTAGCAGCTGTCTAATATCCTTCTGGTTGGAGAGAGAACCAAACAACTCTGAAATGTAAATCTACCTCTTTATAAATGTTTTTACCCTAATGACAGTCTTTGGCATTTCTTGGTTGGCTGTTGTATTTTTTTGCTAGGGCTGCCATAAAAACATATAACAGATTAGATGGCTTTAACAGAGAAATTTACTATCTCACAATTCTGTAAGCAAGAAATCTGAGATTAAGGTGTTAAGTGTTAACAGGGTTTGTTTCTTCTGAGACCTCTATCCTTATGTTGTAGATAGGTGTCTTCCCCCTGTGTCTTCAACTGGTCTTATCTCTGTTGTAATTTTTTCTTCTTATGAGAGCACCATCATATTGAATTAGGGTCCACCCTGATGACCTCATTTTAACTTAAATGTCCTTTCAAATACTTTATCTTCAAATACAGTAACTTTATGAGGCCCTGGGGTTGAGACACAAATTTTGGAGAGACACAATTCAGTGCATAATATTGGCTAATGAGAAATTACACAATATGACCCACTATAGTTCAAAGAGCACTGTTCTTACTCAGGTTTAAGATAAAATGAAATTTTTGTTTGGTTCACTTATTATTCTTCTGAAGAAGAGTTGTTATTTGTTTTGTTTTTAATCAAGATCTTTCTGTGAAACTCAGTTTTTGTAGATATTGAAACTAACTGTCCTCATTTCCTCTAGGACACCAAAGTCAGACATTCTAAAGACACTCAAACTAAAACAAGAACAATTTTCATTTTGAAACTCCATGCAGAATAACCTTAGTAACAAAGGGGAAGTTGTACAGTAGGGAAAGTTCTAAAGTTTTCTGACCTAGAAAGCACCATTAACACACTCTTGACACTACATAAATTTTTTTTCAATAGTCCATAGCATCAAGTTCCATGGCTCCTTGGTCTCCTCACTTGAAGTTTTATTCATCTTTCAAGATTTCAGAAGTACCAAAGCAATGATAGAAATTCCAGGTTCTTGAATTCTGAGATCCAGAGAAACAGAATCAGCCACTCATTAAAGTCAATAGACAGATTTTATTCAATATTATTTCATTAGGGGAAAGAGCTGAGCTCAGTTCCAAATATAGCAAAGACAACCAGGGATTTATAGCCAAAGAGAATGAAGGGGTCAGTGAATTGAAAATTGCTGAGAGGAGGTATCACACGTAGGGGAATTGTTACTGAACTTATTAAAATACCAATGAAATTCTTATTAAAGGAAGGCCAAAGCTTAGACATCAAGAGTCAGGGATGAAGAACTTGATCAGGTGTTGTGGTGATCACATATCAAAGATGGAAGGATGGCTTGGTAGGATTCTTTGCTAAGACTAGTATAGGCAGATTGAGTATAGAGTCCAATACAAGGTCTGGTTAAAAAGAAGACTCAAAGGAGCCTGACTAATTTTAGTCAAGGGGACAGTCTTTGTTGCTACATTAGAGTGGCTTGTCAGGCAAGATATGCAGGGGTCACATTTAAATTGATCTCTAAAAGATAAGAATCCATCATGAAAAAGTTCAGGGAGAAAGAGTTACAGTCAGAGTCAGCTTTCCCTGTTAGGGGAAGAGTCAGAGGATCAGTGTGTAGCCTACCATGAGAGAGAAAAAGAGAGACTGACCTGAGATGGGTCAGAAGGATAGGTAGATGCCTGACCATGGAGGGCCTTGGAAATCAGGTTATAGTGTTTAGGACTTATTCTAAGTACAATGGGAAGCCAACAGAAGGATCATAAGCAAGAGTGTCGTCATCTGATTTGTTGTGCCTACTGTGTATAAAATGGATTATAGTTACATGAGCACAATAAGAGATAATAGTACTCCATTAGTTCATTAGAGTCCAGTGTTTATATATATTGCCCTTGGCTCCCATCTTTTTGGTAAAAATTCAAATAGATTCAGGTTGACCTCTTTCCTGTGTGCTTAGGTAGTTCACAAAAAGTACCATTCATCTTTTGCTCAACAAACTGCCATGCAGGCAGCTTCCTAAGCAGCTCCATCTTTGCTCTGTCTTCAGAGTAGGTAGCCAAACAATCTTGTTTGAGTCCCAAACTGGAAAGATTACCACTAACCTTATTTGAAAGTGTTGAAGCAATTTGGAGAGAACATCTTGCCTCAAGCTTTTGTTAATTAGCTTGTTTTTTAATTGTTCATCCTTTATTTTAATAAAATGGGCTTATTTTCTCTTGAGGTCTAAACAGGTCTATGGTAAATCAAATAGTGTAAGCTATATGTTAGCATATCTACCAAGCAAAGGGAAAATACCTTGGAGGTAGCAAAATGACATACTTGAGGTAATAGCCAAATTGTTCTCAAAATTATTTGCTATTTCCATTGTTTTTGTACTTGATTTTTGATAAGCTTTATTACTGGGGAACTTATTGAAACCTGTGGCAAAGTCCAAATAACTCAAAGTAGTAAGGGGAAGCTAAATCAGGCAGCACACTCACTCACTGCAAGTAGGTGAATCTGAGAACAATGGGCCAGCAAGGGGAAAGGGAAAGCTATCAGGAACTTCGACCTGACTCCTCTGGGTTCCCAAGTGAGAAGATACCCACTTAGTCTTTATTTGTAAGGAAATCAATATTTGAGAGAACTTTTCAGTTGGCGTGATGATACATTTTGAGGCTGGGCTATACCCATTCTCTAAAGACCTGAATCTACACTTTGTGTAGACTTTAGAAAGAGCGAGATGGTTTTCTGAAAGTGTAAGGGAACATTTTTATTTGTAGAAGATCAATACCTCCTTTGTAAGGTAAGCCTTTCGTGATATGGCTCAATGAATCCCAGTAGCTAGAGAGCCAAAGGAAGGGCTATGTGGCCTTTAAAAATAAATAAATAAATAAAAAAAAAGAATCTAGTCTGTACCAGTGCCCTGGGACCCCTAGTACAATGAGTTAACTGTTCTGAGACCACATCATATCTTAATGATTATCATTTCCTATCAGTTTTCTCAGCCACTGCCCCAAAACACATAAACATATCCACTCCTACATTGTATAAGCTGTAACAGAAAATTAAAGACACAGTATTAATGGAAAAGTCTATAGACTCAGTGAACCCCACTTTATTCCGCCTCTGACACGTAGTCTGTTCAGTGAACTGCTGAAGCATATCCCATTTGCTCATTAATGTATAGTTGCTCTCTTTGTAAAGCAGAGAAAATATTTACCATTTTATTTCCTTCTGAGAATTATTAGGGAGAACTAGATAGTGCTTCTTTTTGGTGAGGAGTTAATAAACTTTGGATGTTACTTAATGTAAATAAACACACAAATGTATATATATATGAATAATACATGTTTCTGAAATGTTTTTCCACTGTTGAGTATATATATCTCAGGAAAAAGCTACCAGACATTATTAAACGATCAGTTAGGTAGTATATTGTATAAGTAATGCCCCATAATAATTTACTCAACTGTTTGCTTACACATATATTACATAATCAGAAAATCATAATATTTCAATAACCAAGATCTTACAGTTATCTAGTACAAATTTATTTTTTAATAATTGAGGAAACTAAAATTTACTGTATCTGTATGACTTCTCCAAAGTCACAGTTCTTTAGTGATGTTGTCAAGCCTAAATTCTTGATATTTCTGTAAAGAGGTACCGATGTTTGAGGGAGCCTGACTTGCAGCAACAAGATTGAAAAGGTAATCATATTCCCTTTCAAGGAGAATTTTGAAGTTGTGTTTGCTTCAACTCAACCCTCCCCCATATATGGGAAAAATATTTAAATTAGAAACTTCTAATACTAATACAAGAAAACTTTGTAAGTTTTGGAGAGCATAAGTAATACCTCTCTACTCTGATATGGAACTACGTATTTCATAAAGATACAGTGAACAGGTTTTTAATTTGACATCTATAATATGTAAAATTACATATGCTGAGAGATAGAGAATAGAAAATATATAAAGACTTTACCAGTTTCATTCTTCTGCATGTGGATGTCCAATTTTCCCAGCACCATTTATTGAAGAGACTGTCTTTCTTCTAGTGGATCGTCTTTCCTCCTTTATCGTATATTAGTTGAGCATAAAGTTCAGGGTCCACTTCTGGGTTCTCTGTTCTGTTCCATTGATCTATATGTCTGTTTTTGTGCCAGTACCACACTGTCTTGATGAACACAGCTTTGTAGTACAACCTGAAATCTGGCATTGTGATGCCCCCAGATATGGTTTTCTTTTTTTAAAATTCCCCTGGCTGTTTGGGGTCTTTTCTGATTCCACACAAATCTTAAAATAATTTGTTCTAAGTCTCTGAAGAAAGTCCATGGTATTTTGATAGGGATTGCATTATACGTGTAAATTGCCCTGGGTAACATTGACATTTTCACAATATTAATTCTGCCAATCCATGAGCATGGAATATTTTTCCATCTCTTTGTGTCTTCCTCAATTTCTTTCAGAAGTGTTCTGTAGTTTTTATTTACTTTCTATAGAAGCAGATTTTCCATGCCCATGAATGATAATTTATTGCATCTAGGATTTAAACATTTTCCTTTTCCTAATATATAAAACTGGAAGAGCCTTTAGGAATTATCTAAATCCAGCCTAGATTCTGCAGATGGGAGTTTGGAGATTTCATTAGGGAGGTAATGGCCAAGGTCACACGCAGATCTCAAAAGGGATTAAAAATGCACAACCTGTTTATTACTTCACCTTGCATGTAGTGTTTTTCATTTTCACTAACCTTAGGAGGCATGGTGTCATACTCTAAAACTAGTATTTTAACCTCAATCTCAGATCTACCTCTTTGCAAATAATCCTCAAGTTAAACATCATACCTCTAATTTTCACAAGACAAAATTAAGTCATTTTTGTTCGTGTTTTGCTTTTAACAATATTTTACCTTTGTGTTCTACTCTGCATGTAGTCCTCTTCCAGGTTCCTAGAATGTATAATAAATTGCTCTAATCACATTGTATGTACAAGCTTACATTTAATAAATATGTATCTTAAATATTCCCAGTAGTTGGTTATCAAATGAATAAATTGCCTTTTATGTCTATTGCTATAATATTTCAGTTTTAAATCCTTTGGAAGAGACAGGGAAAAGGAGAACAGTGTTAATACAGAGTAAATGTTAATTGGTGTGCTGAGAAAACAAAGTTAATGATTTTATGAATGACACTCAAGTCTTTTTCAATGTTATGAGAAATTAAACAACATTGAAAGAAAATGATAAAGTTTTTATGACCTCCCTCGTTATTGGCAGTTATGCCTAATATTCATAACAGTCTATAATTATACAAGAATAAGTAATTTTTTTGGCTAAACAGCTTGCTCTACTGACTTTTCAACAGATAAAAGGTAATTTAACACAATTAAGTACTAAAAAAGCAAGGTACTCTTGTTTTATGTTCACCTTTTATTTGATTAAATCTCACCTCTTTATCTTGATTATTTGGTGTGAAGGCTAAATTACGTCTCAGAATATGTTACTGCCTGCAGAATACTCTCTCTTAACAAATGAGAAACAGCACAGAAATAATGTTTTCCTGACAAATAATTATTTTCAATATTTCTCATTATCGCTGGTTTTTCTTTTGTTCATTTAATAATGGTATCAGTGATGTACCCTTTGTAATTATTAGCTGAAAGCTAAATTCGTCGTTATCTTAAGTAAACAAACTATGTAGTAGAAAGATGAAATATAGTTATAAAATTAATTGATATAAGATGACATTTTAAACTCTTTTAATTGTGAGTTTGGCTATGAGTCCATTTTTTAAATTTCTTTGTAAATTATATTTTCTGTATATAAATTAAATGGAAATTTCCCTGAGTTCTATTAGAATAGTTGGATTTTAAATGAAACTGTAGAGGAAAAAAAATGGCTCTTCTGTTACAAATAAAGGACAATTTGTGATTTGGATTTACTAGATAATGTACTTTGATTTATCAGTCATAATGCTTACTCAAAAATATCCTCTGTTTTGTTCTACTAAACCTTTTTTATTTTCATCTTGTCTCGTCTTCACTATGTTCAAGCTAGAATCTCATAATTGAGTTTTGGAAGTTTATAATAGTTCCTTGGACTCAGTATTGTGCCCTAAACTGAAACTTCAAAAGAAAAAATAATTCCAAACATTACTAGGACATTTTCTTTCTTTATTTGCTTGTTTTACTCAGGCTTCAATTATACAGAATGCCCTCTCCACTCCCTTGCCTCACCCTGGGTAGGAACAGCTCATGTAGCCTGGAAATGATGAAAAGAGCTGAGGAACCTTTTAATCGTTCAAAAATCATTGCTGTTTTACCTTCTTCTGATAGTTTTGACCACAAAAATAAACTTAGATACAGTAAGCTATCGTGTTGAGATTTGAAGATGCGCTGAATAAAAGAAAAAAAAATTAGGTTGAAATTTCAATGAACTTTGTCACTACAATTAGGAGACTGATGCACTGCGTACTGTGCTAATGAGCAAGGCACCTTGTCACTACAATGAAAAGCAGAGCTGTTAACTATGTTATCAGACACTAATCTAAATGCTTTCCATGCATCCAGTCTTTTAACCTTCAAAACAAATAAGTGCCATTCTTGTCTCTATTTTACAGACAAGGAATATAAAGCCCAAACAGGTTATACAGTCAACCAAGGTCAGACAGCTAGAAGGTAATAGACATTCCAGCCTTCACATTCTGGTATCATGATCCATACTCTTAAATACCACACTGTGTTGCCTATAGTTGTGTAACTCTGAATTAGTCACATTGTTGCTTAATAAATAAAGAATCTTCAAATTTTACAAAGATTAGTTAAAATAACAGCAGACTGAGATTCTTTCCTAGAGATATTATGTAATTTTACTATTTATTTCCAGCCCTTACTCTAGAGGGGAAATATCAGCAAAAGATTATTGAAACACTTATGGTAAATACTGATATTATAGAACTAATTAGATTTTAATGACAATTTTGTTATAATAATTTTTAGTGTCTTGGTGAAAAACCTTTTAGGTGATCGGATCTGACCCTGAATTACTTACGTGCTATGCAAGACTATCTTTTACTCCCTTCTTCTTCTTGATAAGGAAAGCAAATATTTTTCAGAACACAATGAGGGTTAAGGAAATAAACCAACAACAGTAATTGATGTGTAACACTTGACAAATTTTTAAAAACTATTCTTTAAATTGTAGAAAAAGAATTGGGATATGACATGTGAGATTATGGATTCTAAGATCAGATAAGCCCTTGGAGTTGTGTGTGTATGTATGTATGTGTGTGCGTAGGGTGTTTTAAGTAATCATTGCTTATACTTTATTTTTTTTACTTATAACTTATTTTTAATAGAGTATACATAGGAATACTACTTTAGAGTTTTGAGATAACTTTTGAGAGTATAATTTAGAGTTCAACTATAGCATTTATTTCTAGCATTTTGTAATGTAAACTGTGGTTTAGTTTGACAGAAAAGTTTCCACTTTAGGGAAGGTAGCTCTATATTCCTATTATTTATAAATTTGAAAGTAAGAATTTATTTTCTTTTAAAATGTTCCGTAGTTAGAAGTGTTTGTTCTTTATATTTGGTTTGTATCTGCTTCACAAAAACTACCCTAGATCTAATGAGCTTGTTGTAAAGTAGTGATTATGACAGGTTATTGTTTGATATGTTCATTTTGTTGATTATTTAGTTTACAAAGCTAATGGTGTATGTGGAAGGAAAGGAAATAGGTACATACAGTTATATATGACTTGAATTCTCTTATTCTTTCACATTTTGTACTTCTGTAGTAATTTATAATACATTTCCTATGAAGTGACAGAAATTATGTGGTAAGATTTTGTTCACACTATTGAAGTTTAGTAGTATTTATAGTTTATTCTTCAAAGATTGCTTTCAATTTTTAGTCATAAGTTTATTTTGTAAGTAGTTCAACAAAAGACTTAGAATAAGAAAATTTTCTGTAGACTATAATGTTAATCACCAAAGAAGATGACAATAATTTTTATGAGTCCATTATTTTGAGATATAAGATAGCTTGTCTTTCATGTGTTCTGTTCAGAAAATTAATTGACTTAGAATATTGGAAACTTAAATTGTGTAAACAGTTCCCCCATAAGGATATCCTGAATTATAATTTCCTTAGGTAGCAGTGATTTTTACACATATAGATGAATTTACATTGGATATGTTTTTTAAAATTACATAACAATGCTTTTTAATTGTTAATCTATATTTCCTAAGCAGACCTCTCACTTTCAAATTGAAGTGGTGAAGCATAATGTTATATTTTAATTAGCTCTGAAAATATTTTTGAAAAGATTTTATTTATTGGAAAGAGAAAGAGAGCAAGGGTGCATGAGTGGTGGGGAAGAGGAAAGAGAGAGGGAAAAGCCAGCTCCCCCCATGAGCAGGGAGCCCATCCCAGAACGCTGGGATCATGACCTGAGCTGAAGGCAAATGCTTAACTGACTGAGCTACCCAGGCACCCCTGTTCTGGAAATATTCCTTAAAAGCTTTTAAAAATGTAATAAAATTTCTTGCTACCTATTTTTTCTTCTAATTTCATAAAACAATTATTAGATAAGCCTTTTTTTTAAAAAAAAAAGATGTTATTTATTTGATGGAGAAAGAGCAAGCAAGCTTAAAAACAGGGAGAGCATCAGAGGGAAAGGGAGAAGCTCCCCACTGAGCAGGGAGCCCAATGCAGGACTGGATCCCAAGACCCTGGGATCATGACCTGAGCCAAAGGCAGATGCTTAACCAACTGAGCCACCCAGGTGCCCTGAGTCTTTTTTTTTTTTTTTTTTTTTTTTGTAATCCACACTTAATTTCAGAATTAAAGAATAATGCCAGGGTAAAAGTAAAATGAAAAAAAAGAGGAGCAGAATAAAAGTATATATAATCTGCAAGTTGTCTTCTATTTCCTATGATTAGTATTAAGCATTAATTTGAATACTGCTAACTTAGTTGCAGTTAAAATACTGAAAGATGACTATAACGATGAATGAACCATAGTCCTTGACCACAAGTTCACCATTTTGGAGGGCAGATAGTTATGTATACAACTAAAATATAATGTGGTTACATACTTAATGATGCTATTACTAAGGTGCCATGAGAGCACTAAGTAATAAACTAATAATTTTAACTGAAATGCATTATATAATGAAAAAAGTTTTTGCCATAAATGAGCAGGTATTTTATACTCAATAGCACGGTAGAAAGACAAAACAATAAAAGGAAAAGATCAGTTGTGAAAGTTCATGTTACTCCTGAAAAATGATAGAGTCGACAAAACCAAAAGACAACTGACAGAATGGGAGAAGATATTTGCAAATGTCTTATCAGATAAAGGGCTAGTATCCAGAATCTATAAAGAACTTACCAAATTCAACACCCAAAGAACAAATAATCCAATCAAGAAATAGGCAGAAGACATGAACAGACATTTCTCCTAAGAAGACATACGCATGGTCGACAGACACATCAAAATATACTCCATATCACTTTGTATCAGGGAAATACAAATCAAAACCACAATGAGATACCACCTCACACCAGTCAGAATGGCTAAAATTAACAAGTGAGGAAACGGCGGATGTTGATGAGGATGCAGAGAAAGGGGAACCCTCTTACACTGTTGGCAGGAATGCAAGCTGCTACAGCCACTCTGGAAAACTGTGTGGAGGTTCCTCAGAAAGTTGAAAATAGGGCAGCCCTGGTGGCTTAGCGGTTTAGTGCCATCTTCAGCTCAGGGCGTGATCCTGGAGACCCGGGATCGAGTCCCGCAGTAGGCTCCCTGCATGGAGCCTGCTTCTCCCTCTGCCTGCCTGTCTGTCTGCCTGCCTGTCTCTCTGTGTGTGTCTCTAATAAATAAATAAAAAATCTTTAAAAAGTTGAAAATAGAGCTACCTTATGACTGAGCAATTGCACTACTAGGGATTTATCCCAAAGAAACAAATGTAGTGATCTGAAGGGGCACCTGCACCCCAATGTTTATAACAGAAGAATAAAGATGGTGTGTGTGTGTGTGTATACATGTAGTGATCTGAAGGGGCACCTGCACCCCAATGTTTATAACAGAAGAATAAAGATGGTGTGTGTGTGTGTGTGTATACATATATACATACATAGACACACAATGGAATACTACTTAGCCATCAAAAATGAAATCTTGTCATTGGTAATGATGTGGATGGAATTAGTATTACGCTAAACAAAATAAGTTAGAAAGACAATTATCATGTTATCACTCATATGTAAAATTTAGGACACAAAACAGGGTCATAGGGGAAGGGAGGGGAAAAATAAAACAAGATGAAATCAGAGATGGAGACAAACTGTAGAGGACTCTTAATCACAGGAAACAAACTGAGGGTTGCTGGAGGAGAGGGATGTGGGAGGGATGGGGTAACTAGATGATGGACTTTAAGGGAGGGCATGTGATGAAATGAGCACTGGGTGTTATATAAGACTGATGAGTCACTGCTACCTCTGAAACCAATAATATGTTATATGTTAATTAATTTAATTTAAATAAGAAGAATAATAGAAAACTTGGAATGACTGGAGTATATTGGCGTGTTGGCCATAAAGCTTGATTAGGAATGATAACAGAGCGTCAACTTTTCTATGCCAAAGTGTTTGATCTCTAAATCTTTAGAAATGAAGAATTATTAAAGATTTATTTATTTGCCTCATATGATTATATTGGTTTCTTAGAAGAACAATTTTGGCAGTAATAAACATAATTTTTTTGGAGTCAGGATAAATTTGTGTTGAAAGAGCATTTGAAAATTAATTTATATATAAGGCAAATAATGAATTTCTAAACCATGGTAATGAGAACAGAAATGGCAACAAGGGCAAAGATACTAGAGATATTGTGAGGGTAGAATTAGGAGATCTTGGGCAGCAGTTAAACCTGTAGTAAATGGAATAGAACGTGGTTTTTCTGAGGTTTCTAGTTTGGGTGAGTGGAGAGATGTATATTTCTTTAAGAATAGGGAACAAAGGAGGGGAAGGAAGTTGGGAGAAATTAGAAATTTAATTGAATTGAGAACATGATGAAAGTATTTTTTTTTTTTAAGATTTATGTGAGAGAGAGAGTGTGCATGTGTGCGTGCACATGAGAAGGAGAGGCAGAGTGAGAGGGAAGATACTAAGGAGACTCCATACGGAGCCTGGAGCCCACCCTGGGGCTTCATCCATCTCATGACCTTCAGGTCATGACCTGAGCCAAAACCAAGAGTTGGAGGCTTAATCAAATGTGCTACCCAGATACCCCTGGTGAAAGTATTTTTTAAAGATTGGAAAAAAAAAAAAAAAAGATTGGAAAATCCTTTTGGGGGGGGCAATGGACGAAGAAGGAGAAATAGAAATGACAACACTATGTAAAAGCTGGATCATTCACTTTTTCCTAAAAACTCTAAGCCTTTTCCCATTTGGGCATTCCTCTTCAGGGTGGAAGCTGTTGGCAATGGTTATGATCATCCCTCTTAGACCAAGACTTGAAGGGTACCTAGACCTTTGGTTTTGGGTCCTTTTTTTCATGCAGGAAGTAAAGATAGTCAAGGTGGATTCTCAAAGTATCTTCTGAATAAGTAGTAAGATAGTGCACCAACTCCATTCCCTAAGTATGACTGAACATTTCTAGAGTGTTCTTTCCTCCACATATTACCAACTAGAGTAAGCCTCACTTATCATTACTCTCTCATGCCTTAGTCCAACATATATTAATTCAGTAACTTGATAATTCCTTTAATTAGGATATATCCTATCTAACTTCGATGTAGGATACTGCATAGACCTCGAGAGAGTGTGGATATCTATTTTGGAGACATTTACATGTAAGGGAAAGTGAAAGTAGTTAAATGAACACAGCAGTGTGAGTATTATGAAGAGGGTCAAAGACAAATCATGACTAATACCTAGTCTTGAAGAACATGAAAATGAGTTTTTAGGACCAAGAACAACAACAACAATAATTTTCTTAGATTATTTTTATATTCTGAATGTGCTTTAAAAAACATATATATAAAATATTATCCTGGTTGAATGAAAGGAAATTATATTTAGGAAATTATATTTACAAAATATTTGCAAGTGCACAAAAAATCATATAGGCTTCTTTTCATTTTATCTTTTAAAGATTTTATTTATTCATGAGAGACAGAGAGAGAGAGGCAGAGACACAGGCAGAGGGAGAAGCAGGCTCCGTGCAGGGAGCCCGACGCGGGACCTGATCCCGAGCCCCCAGAATCAAGCCCTGGGCCAAAAGCAGCGCTAAACTGCTGAGCCACCCGGGCTGCCCTTCTTTTCATTTTAGCAATAATAGTTAAAATGTGTTGATCCTAGATAGGCTTATATCAGTATTTACTCTTATAAGGAAAGGACTAAGACTATGTTTTATTAACAGGTTTGATTTTGTTAGAGCTACAATAAAATTAATATATTGAAGATCATATTTTTTCTTCTGCCAGTTGCCATCCCCCGATGTCTCATTTAAAAGGTAGTAGTACCAGGGACGCCTGAGTGGCTCAGCAGTTGAGTGCTTCTCTTTGGCCCAGGGCGTGATCCTGGAGTCCCGGGATTGAGTCCCACATTGGGCTCCCTGATGGAGCCTGCTTCTCTCTCTCCTTGTGTCTCTGCCTCTCTCTGTGTCTCTCATAAATAAATAAAATCTTAAAAATAAAAAATTAAAGGTAGTAGTACCAAATATATATTTAAACTTATTTGTTAGGAACTTTACAAATGAAGCACTCTGATAAAACATGGTTTTCAAATGTCATTTTCATATTCTATAGATTATTCCAGTGACCTTTTCTTTTGATATTTCTTTTATAAATCTGCCCTTTAAAATTAAATTACATCTCCTGGTCACTTTTTAAGAATACATTCATAATATGGACAAGAGAAATGAGATAAGGCCAATCCCCTTCCCCCATCCCCAAAAGCCAAAGAATCGTTGATTCAAGGTAGGTTTTCAACCTGGGGTAATTTTGTAGCTTTTACTCTTTCTTCTTCCTGGGGACATTTGGCACTATGCATTTAGGTCATCAGAACTAAAGGTGCCCATCCGGTATCAATTGAATAGAAGCCTCAGATGCCACTACAACGGACAAGACAGCCCCTCACAATAATGAATTATTTCGTCCAAAATATTAATAGTGCTGAGATTGGGAAACCTTGATTTAAGGTAAGAACAACAATAACAGTAATACAGCGAAGAGCTAGACTTACTTGGTTTAGCCCTGGACCCATGCGATTTTCATATATATATGTATATGTATATATATATATTAAATAAAATTAGTCAGAAAATAAATAAAAAATAAAATTAGTCAATATGTCCCCTTTAATGAAGAACAAGTAAGCAATGATACTTGTATAAACTATCCTGTGAATAAAAGTTTCTAAAATATTCTCTTTTAACCAAAGGGTAGAAAAATAACTAGTTTAAATGTCAGCCATAAGTGATATCAAGTTACAGATTAGAATATTTTTTTCTGGGCAGCCCTGGTGGCTCAGGGGTTTAGCGCTGCCTTCAGCCCAGGGCCTGATCCTGGAGACCCAGGATCGAGTCCCATGTCAGGCTCTCTGCATGGAGCCTGCTTCTCCCTCTGCCTGTGTCTGTGCCTCTCTCTCTCTCTCTCTCTCTCTCTCTCTCTCTCTCTCTCTGTCTGTGTGTGTCTCTCATGAATAAATACAATCCTTAATTTTTTTTCTGAATCATTGAAAAAGGGTATTTTTATATTTTAAGTTTTTTTTTAATTTAAAACTAGGAGAAACTATGTAAGTCAATATTGAAGTAAAAAATGAGGAGAGTATCTCAAGAATCATAAAAAGAACAGTAATTCTCTAGGAAATAATTTTATCCTCATTGTGATCCTTTTTGATTTTATCACTTTTGGATCTTGAACCATGTTCAGATAAACTTTTATAGTCATAGATTCTCCTTCTCTATAAAATTTCATATTGACCCCAAAGTTTTTATGTAGTTTGAAATTTTCAGAGACCAGTAGAGACCAAATATGGACCTTTCACCATAGATTTCATATTAAAACAGAACAAAACTTACTTTGAAGAAACATAGTAGAATGGTCCCTTAATCTTAAATGTGACTCCCATAGTAGTCTTAATGATCTTGTAATCTTCGTAAAAGATTTACAAATTTCTCTTCACTTCAACTCCTATCTTAGTAAAGTGTGCATTTTGGGTTGGAGATGTAGCCTGATTGTGGAATGGCGAAGCATCACCCAGCTCACTTGGTAAGTAAAACACTGGACAGACACTGAGCTAAACTAGGCTTACATTTGTTTATGCCTATTTATACCTTTATATTACTAATATACCCCCCAAAGAAAAGGAATAATATAATATTTTTTTTAAGATTTTGGATATTTATCTCATGTAGAGAATAAACTGTTTTGAGACATTTTGAAGTATCCTTTAGATAGTATCCTTAGAAGTTAACCTAGTGTAGACTAATGCTGACATATGCTAATTACAATCCTTTACAAATCTGTTTATTTGAAATCCCTGGGTGGCTCAGTTGGTTAAGTGTCCAACTTTTGATCTCAGCTCAGGTCATGATCTCAGGATCGTGAGATCAAGCCCAAGGTTGGCCTCCATGCTGAGCATGGAGCCTGCTTAAGATTCTCTCTCACCCCCCACCCCCAAAAGAAATCTTTTTATTAAAACAACTTTTATGAGTCAGTGTTGGCAAGCCTGATTTCTTACTTCACATGCTAAAGAATAGTGAACTTTATTTAAATGGATTATTTAATATTTTAACCAATTTTCATAGATCTTCTCCCCAGTTATTCCAAATCAGTGATGTGTTAATATGATAAAACAGTTGGAAAGCATTTCCCAATAAAATGAAAAAAAGAATGTTGTAACTCTCTCCCAAGGTTTTTCCAAAAACTAGAAAATGTTATTTTTTTGAGACAATAAGTGAACAGGTATGTTGATGTTACTTGTTTTTAATTTGGGAATATTTTAATGTTTGGTGAAGTGGTAATATCCCACTTACTTTTAACAGATTTGCTCTTGCTGTGTTTGAGTCAGATCACATCTGTCCTCTGCTTCCTACTTCACTCAGGACAAGTCCTAGAGCCTTCACAATGGTGTGAAGCCTTCCACAAGGATCACCTGTCCCTTTACCTTCCTGATCTTAGCTCTTCTCTCCCCTTCACTTGCTCTGCCCCAGCCCCTTGGCCCCTGGGGGTTCATGAGTACACTATGTGTCCCTCCTGAGGGCACTGCTACCCTCTACTCCCCACAGGAATGCTAGTTCCCTTCCTTCAGGCCATTGCTCAACGGTCACCTCATCCAGGAAACCTTCCCTAATAGCTCTGCATAAAAAAAGCAGCCTCCTTCCCCCATGCCCACCCTGCACTCCCTGTCTTCTTCCCTCCTTCCTCTATTTTTTCTCTATAGCCTTTATCATGATACTGAATATTTACTTGTTGATTTATTTTCTACCCACTAGCATGTAAAACCTCAATGAAGGCAGGGACTTTGCTTACTAATTGTATCCCCCGTACCAAAAATAGTGTTTGGCTTCAAGTCTGTGCTCAACAAATAAATGTCACACATTAAATGATGCATGTTAAACAATAAACATATATTTTTGTTAAATGTAGATAATCTGAAGGGGAACAAACACTTCTATTGGAAAAAATATAAATTTCAACTTATGACACAGCGGTTTTATTCAAGCGGAGGGCTCGTCTATAGAACTTAGGTTTTCCTCTGGCTAAAATCAGTATCAGTGGGCTAGGGCAAGTACATAACTAAATAAAGACTACAAAAGCAGGAGAACAAATATATGGATCCTACCTGGTTTAGAAGATCAATAAACCATATGAGTTAGCATACCTCTTTTTTGCTGCCTGGTCTTCCCGAACAATCCTTATCATTTAGTCTGAAATTCCCATTCTAATGGCTGGAATCTTGGCCCAGAGCCCTCTTGGTAATCTTTGACGTATTTCCCATGCAACCTGGAGAACATGAGTCATCTTTGTTGAATGTCAAGGTCACTGTCTCTTTTATCTGGCTGATACCTAAAACTGCCAGCTTCTTCTCCACCTTAGGGAGCATTTTAGTGATACCCCAGGAAGCAGAACTGTACTATCAATAAATATCACCATTTTTTTTTCTCTTGCCAGATCATCTACCGATTTGATAGTGAGCCTCATTCTTAGACCTTTATGGAATAGCCATTAGTTTGACTGTTCCATACTTCAAAACCAATGCCTACTGTCCAGATAAAATTATCAAACTTTTGAGTAAATAAAGAGTACTGGTTGTCAGCCTAACTTACGCTTTCATAATAGCATCCTATCCTCACCGATTCTTTTAAAGCCTCTGAAGCAAGGATTGGCAAACTACTTCTATAAAGCACCCAATAGTAAGTATTTTAGGTTTTGCAGCCATGGTGATCTCTTGCCCTTATTTTTAACTTTGTCATTGTAGTGCAAAGCAGCCCAGACACTTCATAAATGGGCTTCTAGGTAGTTGCTGCCCATCTCTTTTTGCCTCATCAGCCAACTACCACACCTACCTAACCTACAGATGGTAAATTTGGTTTACATCTTAAGGGGATATCACTCAAAGCTTACCTTTTTATTTTACTTGAAAATTGATTTTCTGTTTCAGAGTACATCTGAATTTACACACACATGCACTATTTCCAAAATAACTTTGAGCCCTGACTTTTTCCTCATAGTTTTTAACTTTTACCTTGTATAAAACCTAGGCCAGGTTTGTCCTTATTTGGCAGATGTACTGCTCTCTAAGCCATGAATCTGACAGGGTGTTATCTTTTCTATTTATTCTGCTATTGTTGAGGTCTTTTTCTTTTTGTATTTAATCTTCCCCTGTGCTTCCCAAAACATACTGAGTCTACCAGGGCCTGCCTCTCTTATGATTGGCCTCAGCTGAGATTTTGCCTTTATTAATAACATGAAACCATTCTGACAATAGGTATAAACGAGAATGAACTAATTTTGATGTACTAAAGGATCCTTTCTATGAGAGTACAGAAGAGAACATATTTATCTTCATTTGCAAATATCTCATGAGGAAATCCCTGAATTCTTTAAATGTATTTGCACTTTTGGAGCTGGCCTGGATCCCCTTAAACTCTCTGCCCAGTTTAACCAGGATGGGGCAATGTAGTGTGAGCCCTGATTGGTAGCCTTATATTGCTCAGAAAAGGCAATACCATTTTTTGAACATCTTGGCACCTCAGATATAACAAATTTCCCCTGGTGGGAGAAATGAGAAAATCACATCTAGGCACAGAGCCATTTCAGTAGGTTATCAAGATGTTCGGTGGAAGGCGAGGCTGCTGGTTTCTTCTGCTGAGCCTGGGAAATACTGACCCAGTCTCACTCACTTATTTGTGTATAGATGTAGACTGCAAATGGCCAGCCATGGTGAACAATTCTTACTTTGTGTCAACAACTTATCAGAATTACCTGGTTTCAAAAGACCATTAACACAGTCCCAGACCCTGTCCTACCACACTGGTAATTGATACTCTGACATAGCTCTTGTTTTTGGACTTGGACTTTCTGGGCTCTGGACCATTTTTTCTACACACTTGAAGTCTGGACTCCTGAACCCCCATGTGTGACTTTGCAGACAGCCCTATTAGTGAGCTGAACCTGTGATAGCTACCTCTGGCCTTGATCTTCCATCCTCCCAACTTTCCACACCATCCTCTGCACACTAATGCTACTGTCCTTGCTATACAGCTTACCTCTAGTATTGTGGAAGACAAAATAATCCCATTCCGTCCAAAGTTCCATTTTTTAAGGCATATATTTGAATAGATACAGACTGAAGAAATAAAATTGGTCTTCTGAGAAAGATTTTCACTTCTGAGGATTTATTTATTTGGTGTTTTGATTGTTTAATTGCTAATCCTTGAGTTATATAAGAGATAATTCCTGCTATATCTAATATAATTTGATTATAGATCTACTTATAAATGATTTTGTAATACTGCTTGGTCGTTCTCTTTTTCTTGAAGTTGTAGTAAATCTCTTATTTTGCACTTTTAAGTTTTTATTTAAATTCCTGTTAACATACAGTGTAATGTTAGTTTCAAGTGAAGAATTTAGTGATTCACCAATTCCATATATTAGCCAGTGCTCATCACAAGTGCCCTCCTTAATCCTCATCACCTATTTCACCCATTCCCTCACCCTCTTATTCCACATTTTTAACCTTATCCTAATGTTCATTTTGCAAACTGAAACCTGTTGTCTAAACACTTACCATAATGAGCATATTTAATTTTCTAAACAACTACTCTACAGGTATTATCCTCTCCATTTTTTGATTCAACTTAATAAATATTGAGCACCTGCTGTGTATCTTGTACCTATGAAGAAGTTCGGTCTCAGATTAATTAATTTGCCTGAGGGTGACTTACTTTATGAAGGGTGGAACCAAGATTCAAATACATTTGTTTGATTCCAAAGTTCACAGTTCTACTCTACAAGCCTTCTGTTCTTTACTTCCTTCTCTGCTCAAAGCTATGTGCGCTCTTTGTGCAGCTGCATTACTTTTTATTTAAATAAAGCCCTAGGATGTGGCCTACATGGCACCAAATATTGTTGACATGGTAGGGGCTTCCTACTTGTGCAGGAAGCTAGGACATTTGCAAATGAAAATACTCAGCAGTTTAAGAGTGCATGTAATTAAGTGCCCAAATTAGATATATAGAGAAGAGAGAGTCTCATGTTGTCTGTCAGTGTTTTATGCAGAATATTGAGAAGATTTGAATACCTCTGAGATTTAAGGAGGGAACAATGTTTTCTCCAGACATAGAAGTTGACGTGAGTCTGTTCTAGGGATAATGCTGGGTAACCATCCTTCTACATTTAAAAAATTATGTAAACAGTTATTTAAGTAATTCTTCCCCATTCCTTCCCACTTCCATTTCACTGAACAGTTATTTGTTATTTGTTTTTTTAAAAGAAGCACTCTGTTTCCATTTCCTTAGCTTCTACATTCTGGCTTCTTCCCTTATGTTCCAGTGAAACTGTTCTTCTCGTGATTAGAAGCCACCTCCTTATTACTAAGTTCAGTGAAATTTTTAGGTTCTGGTCTTACTTGATCTCTCTATAGTTGCAAGAGTGAGTCACCTGCTTTGGCTTTTGTAACATGTCGTGTATTCTAGATTTCTTCTTTGTCTTGAACAACTTATTTTCTTTCAGTCTTCTTCCTGAATTTCTCTTCCTTTGCCTGTCTCTTAAATCTAACCAGGGCATCTCATTCACATACCAATTTTTCCCCACTTAATATTTCTATTCAGATGGGCTTCCTATTACTTGAATATTTCTTGAATGTTGTATACTGGTACCTTAATAGTAATACCATATACAAAATGGACCTTGTTTTCCCCTGCTGCCCTACATGACCCTCACCCAAACCTGCTTCTCTGCTTGTGTTCCCTGCCTTACCTTCTAGCCTTGCCTAAGCCAGAAACCTGGTTTCATCCTGCCCACCTCTCTTTCCCTTGCCAACTTATATAATCACTTAGCAATTCCCTTCACTTAACTTCCTAAATGACTTTTAAATTTGTTGCTTCCTCTTTACCCACATACCACAGGACAGGCTCCAATAAACCTTTCCTCTTCTCAGCTCTCCATTTTGCTTCTAAGAAAGGGGGCTTAAAAAAGAGAGATTTTATTTATTTGTTTGAGAGAGAACCAGAGAGCACAAGCAGGGGGAGAAGTAGGAGCAGAGGGAAAGGGAGAACCAGGCTCCCTGCTGAGCAGTAAGCCCAATATGGTCCCATTCCAGGAGCTTGGGATTATGCCCTGAGCCAAAGGCAGACACTTAACTGACTGAGCCACTAGGGGCCCCAGAAAGTGGGCTTGTAAGAGTGCAGATCAGATCTGTCACTCCTCTTCTTAAAATCCTTCTACAGTCTCTAGTTCTTCAAGTTAAATTCTAAAATCCCAACTTTGCAAAATATTTTACATTTCAGTTTCCTTAACTGTTCTCTACTGTCCAGCTATATACACCATATCCTCTCTCCTCCCTACCTCCAGTCTCGAAGTTTACCATCTTTTCTTGATGCCTTTTTATTCATACTGCTTTTGTGGGGAAACTGTCCCCCCTCCTGCTACCTCCAAACATATATAATTTTTTTAGGCCTTATCTCTGGCATGAACCCTCTGCCATTCTTGACACCTCTAGTGGGTAGTCTGGGGAAGGTTTTCAGTATAGGAAGGTGTCTAGCTAAAGGGATGAGTCAGGCTGATACAAGGGCTGCCTTTTTAAAATGTGCTATGCAGGATAGCAGCTACTCTTATACATTATGCATTTACCTATGTATATTATCTCCAGACTTAGTTCATTGGTGTTAGGGACCTCATTCACATTTTATTTTCAGGGCCTAGTACATAAGTTGCCATTAAGTCTAGCACAAACTATAACATAATAATCATGTTTATATTGCTTTCACAATTTACTGTTCATTTTTTGTATAATTTTTTTGTGTAATTCACAGTGAGCCTAGATCATTAGCTACCTGGGAAAAGGAGGAAATAGATGAAAATGTTACCTTTTACTTCAGATGGAAAGCTCTGCCCTTACCACATTTTTCCCCTAACAGAGCACTTTGGATTGACTCTGTGTCTGAGTCATTCCTTTCCTGTTGGTTGGATCAAATTGGGGGCAGATCTGGGGAAAATATCTATACATCCATCAATCCACCCATCCATACACACATATATATGCACACATATATACATACATGTGTATATATGTTTAAGATTTATTTATTTGAGAAAGAGTATGGGAGTGGGGAGAGGAGCAGGGAGAGAGAGAATCTCAAGCAGACTTCGGGTTCAGTTTGAAACCCACGATGGGGCTTCATCACAGGACCCTGAGATAATGACCTGAGCCAAAACCAAGAGTTGGATGCTTAACAAACTGAGCCACCCTGGTGCCTCCGATCTGGGGAATATTTGAATAGTATTTTTCTTTAGAGTTGCTTGAACAGAAGCTGGATAGGAACATAGCCCTGATTAGTTTGCTTTTTAGAAGCAGGTATCTGCTTAGTGATGGTGAAATTCCTTTATTTTTTTTTTCTCTGAA
This sequence comes from Nyctereutes procyonoides, assembly GCF_905146905.1. NCBI lineage: Eukaryota > Metazoa > Chordata > Mammalia > Carnivora > Canidae > Nyctereutes > Nyctereutes procyonoides. The sequence continues at coordinate 5,069,431 of NW_026575130.1, forward strand.
TCTCTCTCAGCTAAAGCCATAAACTGATCCAATTGCCTCCTACCTCTGTTTTCCTAAAACTGCACCTGGCAGAACTGAGAGAACATTGTATCCTGCTCCTTTTAAGTATCTAACCTTCCCCCTAGGGAGATATCCCGGTAGGAATCCCAGCTTAGAAAAGAGGACACTGCTTGCTGGGGACTCTCATCCTCACACCACTTGCTCCAAACACCTACCTCGTTTGTCTTCTTGTACTCTGGTTCTCACTTGCTCTCATGCTCTCCCTCCTTTCTATTTCTCTCTCTCTGTCTCCCTCTCTCTCTCTGTCTCTCTGTTTCTCTGTCTCTCTCTCTCTCTCTCTCTCTCACACACACACACACACACACACACACACACAACTCATCTAATTGGAGCTGTTTTATGTGTTTCTGTTCAGCTCTGTAGTTTTCAGCCTCATCTTCCCAGTCAGGCTTCCCTTTTCTTCATCTGAGGTTTCTTTAGACTGTGTCCATACAAATGTACAGAATCATTTGCATACACTAGCTCATACCTTCTGCTTAGAGGATTCGGAAATTTGGGTGACCAGTGGGTCAGGCTCTTCAGCTACAAATCAGGAGGTACCAAGAGAGTTGGATACATAAAACCAGATCTGGGAGAGGGAGGATAGCAAGGATGCACGAGGACGAGGCTGCCATTCTTTTTTGTTGGTGTAGAACCTTAGGGAACCAGTTCAAAGACTCAGAGCCCTTGTATGATATTTTAAAATTATTATTTCAAGAGCATTTCAACTCATTTGCCTAGTCAGCAAGGGCCTGCATAGTAAAATGCCTACAAACCAATCTACAGGCAAAAAAAACCTTACACCTCTGTAGTTTCTGAAAACAACATTCAGATAGTATCTTCCTGGATAGATACTTCAGAGCAATTTGGGTCCAAGTTTTATATCAGAGTAAATCTATAGATGATAGATTTCAAAGGATATACTGAATAGTTGGATTATGGTTTGTTGGCTGCTAAAGATTGTTAATTATGTGCCCAAACCAAAACAAAAGAATGCATTTAGCTTCTTGAATGAAGATTTCTGAAACCTAACCCAAATGAAACCAAGAGAGGAAAGATAAGGGCTCATAAGTTTATGAAACTTGCTAATGGGACTTAAAATAACTCCATTTTATTCTTTACTCTCATTCACATTTCTTATCCTGTACAATATATTTTATGTTATTTTGAAAAATAAAAATTGAGGCTATGTTCAATTTTGGATGTTAGGACTATTTTGAAAATTGTAGGAAAATCATTGCAGGTTTAGAATGACATTTGGCCTACGATATCAGCCTTACTCATTTATTCATCCATTTAGCAAATACTTGTTGAATATCTGTCATGTTATTTACTCTTATAGGTACCTGTGATATGACTGAACAAAGCTAGTAAAATTTCTAGGCCTTATTCTGCTTAAACTCTGCTGGCAGGGGCTGAGGATAAACAAATTGTGATAAGGAAGCTAAACCCAGAAGGAAGTGAGAGAACAGACTTTGCAATTCCCAAGGAAGAATGAGCCTTGCAGGGCTAGTGAGTTGGGAGCTTGCCTGGCATGGCTGAGAGCAATACGTAGGCCCATGTGGCATGGTATGGTGTGGAGTGAGGGGGCAGGCGGTTGTAGGTGATGCTACCAGATAGGTGACAGAGGCCTCTAGGTTGTAGTAAGGATCTTCAGTTTCTGTCCTAGTGATATGGTGTTATTTACTGAACGTGTGTGCCTCCCTCAAATTCCGATGTTAAAGCCTTAATTCCCAATGTGGTATATTTGTGGTAGGGCCTTTGTGAGGTAATTACATTAACATGAGAGGGGGACCCTCGGGATGGGATTAGTGCCCTTATATGAAGATAAAGAAACACCAGAGTGCTGCCTGCCCCCCTTCATATGAGGACACATTGAGAGGGCTTACCTCTGCAAGCCAGGAAAAGAGTTCTCACCAGGAGCCAGATCTGCCAGCATCTTGATCTAGAATTTCCCAGTCTCTAGAGGTGTGAGAAGTAAGTGTGGGTTGTTTGAGCCACCTAAATCTGTGGTATTTTGTTATGGAAGCCCAAGCTGACTAAGATAGGAACGTTTTGGAAAGTTCTGAGGAGAAAAGTGAATTGGTCTGATTTCTGTTTTAAGAGGATGGCCGTGGCTACTAGGTTGCTGGATGATTGCAAGGGCAAAGCAGAGCCTGGGAGACCAGTTCCAAGATAGTTGCTGGGATCAGTGTCTTGAGTCAGAGCAACAGCCATGGAGAAGGAGCACTACAGTCAGATTCAGGGTGTGTTTTAAAAGTGGCACTGGGTATATGGTGGTTTTTTGTCACATACAGAAGGGATTCAAAGATGAATTCTGAGAAACTGGCAGGATATAGTTGCCCCAGGTGGAAATGGGTGTGGCTAGGGGTGGAGATATATTGGAAGAGTAGAGGATTGGTTAACATGTAAAGTTAAAATACCAACTGAACCTTCAAGTGGAGATGTCAAATAAGTCATTGCTATGAGTCTGCGGTTTGGTGGGAGTTCAGGGTTAAAGATAAAAAATCAACAGTTGACAGTAACCAGGAATGATATTTATTTAAAATATTTATCAACTAATATGGTTTGAGTACCAAGCAGCCAAGATGGGTACCTGCCTTAACAACAGATACGGCTGTACAGCTTCCTGTCAGCAGAATATACAGCATATATCAATCACACTTACTAAAGACATTCCTCCTCATTTGTTACAGATAAACTGTAAACTTAGCAGATAAACCATAAATGTAGATTTCCTGTAAAACACAAAAAGGTACTAACTAGAAAGCATAAGCACAATTACATTCTCATTTTTCTACTCCCTGATTCACATTATGCCCACTCTGTTTTCCTTTAGGGGTTAAATATAAGTACTCAACAAATCAATGTAGTTTTAAAGACTGGTTTGAAAGTACTGGCTTTCAAGTACAACAGACCATTTTGGAGTCCTAGATCTTTGTACTACTTATGTTTTCAGAAACAAGTTCTTTTTCCTTAAAAAAAAAATCTGTAAAATTAAGAAGACCACCTCACAGTATAATGAGGTTTAGAAATTCAACATGTGGGATGCCTGGGTGGCTCAGCAGTTGGGCATCTGCCTTTGGCTCAGGGCATGATATGATCCCAGATTCCTGGGATCGAGTCCTACATCAGGCTTCTTGCATGGAGCCTGCTTCTCTCTCTGCCTGTGTTTCTACCTCCCTCTCTCTCTGTCTCTCATGAATAAATAAATAGAATCTTTAAAAAAAAATCCAACATATAAAAAACCTATCATAGTGCCCATTACTTGTGGTGTAATTCCCTATTTAAATCATAAGGTTTTAGATATTGAAAGGACCTTACTTTCTCTTGTGTTTTTATAATACAGTCAAACCATTACAGTAATATTCATGCCATCTAAATTGGATTGAGAATGTAATCTGCATTCAGAGATCTTGGGGCTTAGATTTATGCATACCAAGAGGAAATATGAGTATTTATCAAAGGAAAGACCTTGATTTTGATAAGTTCTTTCCTACAAGTCAGACTGGGAAAATCTACCAGAAAGTACTTTCTCAAACTATGTAAGCCATCGATTATATCTTTATATAAATATTTACTTGTTATACCATCACCAAGCAATTATGAACCCTTCACCTTTGTTGATATGTTCCCACAATAAAGACAGGGATTCTTTTTCTTTCTTGCTATGGTTTTTTTGCTATCACCATTACATGAGGATAATTACAGAACTAGGTACATGTGTGTTGGATAGAGGACAGTCTGGCCTTCTAAATAAACTTCAGAAGATCTTGCCCATTCCAGTCATTAATGCATCTTTGTTCTAGATAGATGTGGGAGAACATTTTGGCTGCCTTCCCAGATGGGTGGAAGTGAGGTCAGAGACTGTTTTGTTTGCTGTTGATTCCTCAATACCTAGAAAGTTTGTTGGCACAATTTGGTGCTCAAGAAATGTTTGTAAAATTAATACATGGAAACAAAATAGTGTAATGCTAATTGTACCTTGGAGTCAGAATTTTTGAGGGAAATAAGCAGTGAGTATCTCATTTCTGTGAATGCAGCTCGTAACTGATTTGCAAATGTCATTACTGAGCTGTGGCTGCTGCTATTGGACTTAATGTCCTGTTGTGCTCGATGTTGTGTTTTATTTCTCTCCTCATTAAAGTTATGGATTTTATTTACCAAGTTTTCTTTCCTCATCAGAGAGATAGAGAAAATACTGTAGTTTACATTTAATTACTGAGTTAATATTAATTGCCCAATTCTCTCTACTCTTGGAAAGAGCTCTCTCCTTGGAGAAATCTCAGGCCCTCTCCCTTTTCTAATTTGTTAGATAAGCCAAATGTCAGAAGCCAGCTGTGGACACAGCCATGATTCAAACTGCTGATTCTCCCCAGGGTGAAAATGAAAATATAGACACCTGTGGAGGATCAGAAAAGGGAAGGAAGAACAGAGAAACCTTGATGGCAGCTGGTTTGTGAACAGTACTCTGGAAGGCAAAGGCTTCTCAGTGTTTTGTAGGTCTCTGCCACAGATCAGACTGTGCTTTTTGTCCTATTTTTAAAAGCAAAGGATTCTTCCAGAAATATTTCTAATAAAACATGTTCCATCCCTTCCAACTGCTATGTGATTGCACATTTTTAAAATGATTCTTAAAATTATATCAACTACTAACATTTTATTGAATGTATGTCACATGCCAGGCATGACGCTAAATGCCCTGTATACATTATCTCGTTCAATCATCATAGTAACCTTCTGAGCTTGGTACAGTGTTGTGTTCATGTCTACAAATGAAGTAAAGAAGTAAGGCATAGAAGCACCTTACACGGTTACCCAGCAAGTGGCCAAGTGGGGACTGCACGCCAGATGTTCTGTGTGGAGAGCCCACACTTGCCTCTGCACTTTCTCCCTGATGGCTCTGGAGGCCTGGGATTCTTTTGTTTATCCTATTGAAGGGACAACTGCAGTAATGACCAAGTATACTGTGACATTAATTCCCCCTGGAAGTGTAATTTGATTATGTTTGGTAAACTGAATGTCTGATTTCTATGAATGCAGTTTTTAATTGATTTACAAATGACATTGTTTGGAGCTGCTCCTATTGGACTTTGTGTCCTGTTGCAGTCGATGCCACTGGTTTTGCCCTCCGCACATTGATCATGTTTTCTGTGAGGCTATTTTAATCATGTCCTTTGAAAGTAGCCATCTTAAGAGAAATAAGTAAATGTGACAACTATGCTGAAGTAGCCTTTGTGTGGAAATAAAACCCTCATGCAGTGGGAATTACGTTTGCACTATTGTCCCCTTCTTGAAGTTGGGAGAGAGACAAACTAATAAGCAGATAACCTTTAAAAAATGTATTTTTGTGCATATACAGTATTAAAACCAATGAAAACTTTAACATATAATACCTTTTCATGTCTACATTTAGTTTCTTCAAATTGATTTGCCTGTAAAATTCCTAATACATTTTTCAATAGAATTTATAGTTTGTGGCCAGATTTCCTGACTTTGGTCTTTGCAAGAGAAAGCAGCTATTAATCCACTTAGAGCAGATGGTTGTAGGAAACAAGGTACCATATGAATGACCTTATGCCTAGGAATAGAAACCCGAGGAATGTATGCACTAAACATTACTTTGTGATACTTTTTAGTACTTTGAGATCCTGTGCTATTCTAGCCACTTTTCAGTTCAGTCTGAGAAGGATCTATGTATTTGGTCTGAATTACTTATTATATTGTTTCTTCCTAAAAAACATTTTTTCTGTGTCTGCTAATTTTTATGATGTATTTCTTATGATGACTTTTAATATTTAAGCTCATCAATCTTCAAATATACAATCCAATATTAGTAACTATAGCCACCATACTGTATGTTACATCTCATGCTTAAATGAGGAGTTTGTACCTTTGACTCCCTTCATCTTTTTTACCTACCCACTTGACCCCTCCTTCCTGGCAGCCACCAATCTCTTCTCTGTATCTATGGATTTCATTTTCTGTTTCATTTTGTTTTGTTTTGGTATTTAGATTGAACATATAAGTGAGAACATATGGTATTTGTTTTTCTCTGCTTAACTGAATATTATTAGCATAATACCCCCATGTCATTGCAAACAGGAAGATCTCATTCTTTTTTATGGTTGAATAGAATTACATTTGTGTGTGAATGTGTGTGTGTGTATATGCATGTATCTTTTTGAATTAGCATTTTTTATTTTAAAGATTTTATTTATTCATGAGAGACACACACGCAGAGAGAGAGAGGCAGAGAGAGAGGCAGAGGGAGAAGCAGGCTCCATTCAGGGATCCTGATGTGGGACTCGATCTTGGGACTCTGGGATCACGCCCTGAGCTGAAGGCAGATGCTCAACGACTGAGTCACTCGGGCATCCCAGCATTTTTATTTTCCTTGGATAAATACCCAGAAAGTGGAATTGCTGGATCATATGGTAGTTCTATTTTTAAATTTTTGAGGAATCTCCATACTTTTTTTCATTATGGCTATACCAATTTACATAACCATAGCCATTTTATTATATCACTTGTTATTTTTTGTCTTTTTGTTAATAGTCATTGTAACAGATGTGAAGTGATAGCTTATGGTGGTTTCAATTTGCTTTTCCCTAATGATTAGTGATGTTGCATATCTTTTCTTGTGACTGTTGGACATTAATAGATCTTTAGAGAAATGTCTATTCAGGGTTGCTGCCCATTTTCTAATCAGAGTTATGCTAATAAGTTATGTAAATTTTATAGATATATTTTAGATATTAACCCCTTATCAGATAGATAATTTGAAAATATTTTCTCCCATTCAGTAGGTTGTCTTTACATTTTGTGTATGATTTCCTTTGTTGAGCTTTTCAGTTTGATGTAATCCCACTTGTTAATTTTTGCCCTCATTGCCTTTACTTTTGAAGCTAGATCAAAAAGTTCATCACCAAGAATAATGTCAAGGAGATTGACATCTTTGTTTCCTTTTCGGAGTTTTATGGTTTCAGGTCTTATATTCAAGTCTTTAGATACATTTTGAATTTATTTCTGTGTATGATGTAAGATAGTAGTTTAATTTCTTTTGTCTGTGGCTGTCCCAGTTTCCCAACACTGTTTATTAAAGAAACTATCTTTTCTCTATTATATATTCTTGCTTCCTTAATCATAAATTAATGAACCATATATGCATGGGTTTATTTGTAGACTCTGTTCTGTTAAAGTGATCTGTGTATCTGCTTTTATGCTGATATCACACAGTTTTGACTACTTTAATGTTGTAATGTAGGTGAAATGCCTCTACCTTTGTTCTTTCTGAATATTGCTTTGGTTATTCTGGGTCTTTTGTCATTCAATACAAATTTTAGGATTCTTTGTTCTATTTCTATGAAAATTCCCGTTGGAATTTTGATTGAGATTTCACCGAATCTATAGATTTCTTTAGGTAGTACGGACATTTTAACAGTATTAATTCTTCCAATCCATGAGCACAGAATGTCTTCCCATTTGTTTGTTTCTTCTTCAATTTCTTTAGTTGATATCTTATAGTTTTCAATGTACAGGTCTTTCACCTCCTTGGTTAAATTTATTTCTATGTATTTTATTCTTCTTAATGCAGTTATAATTTTTTTTTATTTATAATAGTCACAGAGAGAGAGAGAGAGAGAGAGGCAGAGACACAGGCAGAGGGAGAAGCAGGCTCCATGCACCGGGAGCCCGACGTGGGATTCGATCCGGGGTCTCCAGGATCGCGCCCTGGGCCAAAGGCAGGCGCCAAACCGCTGTGCCACCCAGGGATCCCTTAATGCAGTTATAAATGGAATTGTTTTCTTAATTTCACTTTCTGATATTTTATTGTTAGTGGATAGAAATGCAACAGATTTCTGTACATTGATTTTGTATCCTGCTACTTTACTGAAATTATTAGTTCTAGCAGTTTTTTCATGGCATCTTTAAGGTTTTCTAGAAATAAAGTCATGTCATCTGCAAATAGTGATACTTTTACTTCTTCCTTTCCAATTTGGATGCTTTTTATTTCTTTTTCTTGCCTAATTGCTCTGACTAGGACTTCCAGCACTGTTTTGAATAAAAGTGGGGAGAACAGGCATTCTTGTCTTTTTTTTTTTTTTTTATCCTAAAGGAAAGGCTTTCAGCTTTTTACCATTAAGTGTGTTATTAGCTATTGGCCTGTCATGGATAGCCTAATTATATTGATGTGTTTCCTCTGTACCCACTTTGTTGAGAGATTTTATCATAAGTGGATATTGAATTTTGCCTAGTGCTTTTTCTGCATCAATTGAGATAATCATATGATTTTTATTCTTCATTTTGTTAATGTGATGTATCATGTTGATGTATGTATAAATGTTGAACTATCTTTGCATCCCTGGAATAAATACCACTTAATTATGAATTACCCTTTAATGTGTCGTTGAGTGTGGTTAATATTTTGTTGAAGATTTTTACATCTATGTTCATCAGGGATTTTGGCCTATAATTTTTTTTCTTGTAGTATCTTTGTCTGGTTTTGGTATCAGGGTAATGCTGGTCTTGTAAAATTAGTTTAGAAACATTTTATCTTCTTTATTTTTTTTAGAAAAGTTTAAAAAGAATTGGTGTTACTTCTTTGAATTTTTTGGTAGAATTTACCAGTGAAGTCATCTGGTCCTGGACTTTTGTTGGGAGATTTCTGGTTACAGATTCAATCTAATTTCTAGTGATCAGTTAATTCATATTTTCTGTTTCTTCATGATTCTATCTTGTAGGGTTGTATATTTCTAAGAATTTATCTACTGTAAGTTTTCCAATTTGTTGGTCTTTGACTGTTTTTAGTAGTCTCTAATGCTTTGTTGTTTTTATGGTAAAAGTTATAATGTCTTCTCTTTCATTTCTGATTTTACTTATTTGAGGTCTCTTTTTTTTTTCTTGGTAAATTTAGCCAAAAGCTTGTCAATTTGGTTTATCTTTTCTAAGAAGTAGCTCTTAGTTTCATTGATCTTCTGTATTGTCTTTTTAGTCTCTATTTATTTCTGCTCTGATCTTTTTTTCTTCTTTCTGGCTTCATTTGTTGCTTCCTTTCTAGTTTCTTTGAGAGATAAAATCAGATTGTTCATTTGAAACTTTTCTCATCTTTTGAGATAGACCTGGATTATTTTGAAATTCCCTCTTGGAAATGTTTTTCCTGTGCCCCAAAACTGGTTACATTACATTTCCATTTTCTGGTACATTGCATTTCCATTTTCATTTGTCTCACTGTATTTTTGTTTGCTCCTTTGGTTCTTTATTAAACTATTGGTTATTCAATTACATAGTGTTTAATCTCTACATATTTGTGATTTTTCATTTTCCTCCTGTAAGTGATTTTTAGTTTTTTACCATTATGGTCAGAAAACACACTTGTTATAATTTCAATCTTAAATTTGTGAAGACTTGTTTTGTGGCCTAACATATGATCTATTCTGGAGAATGTTCCATGTGCACTTGAGAATAATGTATATTCTGCTGCTTTTGGATGAAATGTTTTGTATATATCTATTAAATCTGTCTGGTCTAATGTGTCATTTAAGGTAAGTTGTCCTTCAAAACTTCTAAATTAGATAGAACTCTGTAAAGACACCCTAACTTTCACCATCATGAAGATGACTGTTATCCAGAACATTGTTTCTTCACTCAGTGTGGGGGTGTACCTCTCTCTCTTTTATTTATTTATTTTTTTAATTACTTTTTAGAGGGATCCCTGGGTGGCGCAGCGGTTTGGCGCCTGCCTTTGGCCCAGGGCGTGATCCTGGAGACCCGGGATCGAATCCCACATCGGGCTCCCGGTGCATGGAGCCTGCTTCTCCCTCTGCCTATGTCTCTGCCTCTTTCTCTCTCTCTCTCTCTCTCTCTCTCTCTGACTATCATAAAAAAATAAAAATTAAAAAAAAATTTAAAAAAGCTTATTTAAAAAAAAATTACTTTTTAGATTGCCTTGCTACTTGCAAGCAGGCTTGCGGCACCAGTTTCACCACTACGTACTTCCCTCACTCATCTTCATGTTCTAACCTAACTAAAGGCAAACAGACACCAAAGACAATATTTACCCAGTTAATGTTTTGTTTTGTTCAGGACCATCCTGCTAAGGCATTTGACTTGCTATTTTGTATTTATTGTTATTTTGAATGTCAGTGTTCAGGAACCCTGGTTCTGACTCATGGGCAACAAATCATAAAATCATTGGCTAGCAGGTTCTCTCGTTGAGGGGAATGTTTGTTGGATAGTAGAGGTATCAACTGCAACCAGTCTGGATATTTCTTAAAATCACCAACTGTACCCCTTCAGTGTAATTCCCTATGTTTTTAATTGAGCATTCTCTGCTCACAGATAGCATTAGGGGTAGGAGAACAAAAGAGATTTTTGGACAGCCCAATACAAAAACCATTCCTGCTTTGGAATAACAGTGTGGCGCTCTGGTTTATATAAATACATAGCCCCTGGACTTGTTTGGTACAACAAAGAGGATACATTGTAGTTGATATTTAATGTCTCTGATAAGTCTGAAATTCTGGAACTTGATTTCTTTATTATGTTGTTAATTAGACGTTACACAAAATAGGTGTGGTAGATAATTGCTGTATCCTATGATCTTTTAAATAGTCTTTCTAAAGTTGGGAAATCAAATTTTGAGTCCCACCCTTACCAATTTAGAAGTCAGGAATCAAAGTTTCAGCCTCCCTTGCAGCTCGTAAGCAATCATGTTACCTCGGATTGTCCAATCTGACAAACCTTTTCCATATTTAGATTGAGGATTGATCATTGTCGAGGAACAAGATTTGCATGGATCTTCTATTTTGTCAGTGAGTATGGTAGCATACTGCTCTGGTTTGAGACATTAGCAGTATAATATCCAATTCTTGATACAGAATTGACATTTATCCTGGAGACATTGGCAGTTGTACATTAATGATAAAATGGTGGCAGATGTAGTGGTAGATCTATGTAAATATTTCTCTTCATTGAAAGTAACATTGATTTTTTTGCTACCCAACAAGTGGATATTTTTAGTACAGTGACTTGAGTTAGATGTAAATAGAAAGGAAGATACAGATGAGCTGAAGTAAAGTGTTGAATTTATGTCTAGATTGCCTGGTCTATGGATAATATGGACCTGATTCATTATCTGCTAAGTTAAATCACTGATCTTAGTCAATATTGTAAATGTCCCCTGAAGAGCTTTTTAACTTTGCAAATTAGGGATGCTTGGGTGGCTCAGCAGTTAAGCATCTGCCTTCAGCTCAGGGAGTGATCCTGGGGCCCCGGGATCGAGTCCCACATTGGGCTCCCTACAGGGAGGCTGCTTCTCCCTCTGCCTATGTCTTTGCCTCTCTCTCCGTGTGTCTCTCATGAATAAATAAATGAAATATATTTTAAAAACTTGGCAAATTATACATCATTTCCTTTGTATGAGTCTGCCTAAGGGAGGTTTGATTTGAGAACTGTTAGAGAAAAATGGCAGGATGGAGAATTTTTCTACCTTTTCTATTTTTACTAAGAACATACTTTGACAGAAGTAAACTTATATTACATATATTATTATCTAAGGAACTTAAAAAGAAATGAAATCTTTTTCACTATTACATCAATCCACTACTAGCACTGAAGCCCTGAACTGAGAGAGAGAACGACAAATACTGGTGTCAGGGTTTTTTTGAACTGGACGTTGTGACTCATTACCACTATGTGTAATAAAATAAATACTTAATAAAAGATATCAGAATGTCTTTCATGTAGTAACATTAAATATCATTTTGTGTAACATTTTCCAGTTGTATGCGTGTGTGTGTATTTTTATATATATGCTATAAGGAATATAATTTTAACTGAGTCATTTCTTAATGAGAAAGTTTAAGAGACCAAAAGCTTACTTTTAGTCCGTTGATGCCATGTATCTTTCCTTAAAAAAAAATATTGGGATGCCTGGGTGGCTCAGGGGCTGAGCCTCTGCCTTCAGCTCCAGGCGTGATCCTGGGATCCAGGATCTCCCACATCAGGCCCCTTGTGGGGAGCCTGCTTCCCCTCTGCCTGTGTATCTGCCTCTCTCTCTCTCCCTGTCTCATGAATAAATAAATCTTTAAAAAAAAGAAATTATTAAAATTATTTTGAGCCCATTTTTGGTTTTCAGAATACTGTCACAAATGATCACCTAGATCCTAGGTTCTAGGAATTTCTGATATAAACTTATTTATTCAGATGATTCAATTACATCAGTTTCTAAAAGGTTTTTTGAGATTCAGCCCATTGAGTAGTTCTGGTCAGTCTGGTACTTTGCATAGTGTGTGTGTGTGTGTGTGTGTGTGTGTGTGTGTGTGTGTGTAATGAATTAGCCAATTGAAAGAATATGCTTGAAATAAAAAACATTAGTCCCTTAATTCCAGTGTATGGTTCATTTACAGTGTTTTTTTTTTTTTACTGTTTAGATTTTGTTTTATTGAGTTGTAGAAATAAGTAATTTTTTAAGTTTGTGAAAATGTTCTCCCACCTGTGCTTGCCATTGTTGAGTGCAGTTTTACATTGAGTTATTGGTAACATAAAGCAAGAGGAACAGGTATAGCCATTCATTTTTCAATTCTTAGATTGTTCAGGCAAACCTATGGTCTAGTTCAAAACTTTCTGTTTAGGAGATATTAAGAATTATAAATTCCCCAATATGACACTGAAATAATATTTTCTAAGATTTTATTGCCCTTAAAAAATGAAAATAGTTTTTTTTAAAAAGGAGTCCACTTTTACCAATGGAAAGAATTGCCTTCATTTTAATTATCTTTCTTTTCTACTTTTTTTATTCATACATATATACATACATATATACATATATAATCTTTAGAATTCTTACCAGAGAGTCCCAAATATTTTGTGAAATAGTGAATAATTTGAACATCCAGAGGCTTTGTAGGAAGAAAGATAAGCCCTTTGAGAGGATCAGAGAATATATATACCAAACTCTCTTCACATTTCACTGTTCTATGGTAGGAATCCAGAAAAAAAGGTCACCTAGACTTCCGATTTTACTGCCATTTTTAAGTATAATTTTCACATTAATGTTAATCATACTTCAATATTAAAGATGGCTTTTTAAAATTAATGAGGTTATATCTCTTATTCCATTTCTCTTTCTTTCTTATGTTCTTTCCTGAATGGAAGCCAATCTTATAGTAGGTTATAAACTGCAAGGTAATTTGCTAGTGTAGTATCTAACGTAGTGTCATCATATGTAGGCATTCTTTTAATAGTGTTTATGGTTATACATAAAGTCTTAAATATTTAGGAAGATTGTATCAAAAAAGGTAAGATTATTAGGTAGATTGATCAAATGATAACTGATATATTAAAAAGTTTTACTTTATAAATGATTAACCACATAGGTTTGATCTCCTCATCTACAATTAAGTATTGTGGTTATTAACCTTATTTGATACTTGATAGTGCTAAAGAACAGTTAAATATAACTAAAGAGCTAAGAGCCATGATCAAGTGAAACTACACGTGGAAATACATATAGTCCTCATTTATAGATTCCATATTTGCAAATTCACTTGCTTGCTAAAATTTGTTTATAATGTCTTCAATATTTGACTTCCTATTTGACTGCTTTTGTAGTCATTCTTGGACATTCACAGACACATGCAGAGGAGCAAAAAGTTGGAGTCACCCGATGTGCATGGCATTCCCAGTTGAGATCTGACATGGTCATGGTCAGCTTTCTTGTATCAGCTCTCATAGTTGAAACAAGTATCTTTTTCACTCTTTAATGTCACATTTTTGTGCTTTTTGTTGGTGATTTTCCTGTTTAGAATGGTCCCCAAGCATAATGCTGAAGTGGTGTTTATTGTTTCTAAGCTTAGAAAGGCTGTGATGTGCCTTATGTAGAAAATATGAAAAAAAAAAAAACAACACGTGTTAGGCTTTATAGGAAAGCTTCCTACAGGTGTGAGTTACAGCCCTATTGGCTGTGTGTTCATCATTAATGAATCAGCACTATAGATTAAGATTTCTTTAACTAGAAGCACATATAAAGCAAGGTTACATATTGATAAATTGATAAAAAATATTGTGACAGGAGATTTTCAGGAAGCTAACCCTGTATTTTCCCCCAGAAACAACGGTTCAGCATTTATTAATTCAGCATCCATGACAACTTTGTAGAGCATAACTACCATGAATAATGAAAAATGACTGTATTAAGCGCTCTGATATTTGTTAGAGTGAAAAATGATGGAAAACAATGATTTTGAACTCAAAGAATTAAATTTACTTTTAAGGGAACACATTTCTACATAAAATAATAGCATAATTATTGGAAAGGCATTTTGCTCTACTTCCTTTAGCTTTGAAGAGAGCATCATATGGCAATCAGTGATCGAAAGGAAATGAGCTAACTCCTAAGTGATAATTTGTTGTGCCTATTACTTAAAAAAGAAACTCTTTTGTGAGTCCTTGTGAAAAATATTTACTCTTTATATAATTAATGTTATAAGAAATGTTGCTTAAAGTTTGAAACCAATGCACTGTTTTAGGTGAAGTGGATAGCTGAGATCCATCTAACTCCAGCTCACTAGTTTGTATATGAGGAATGGAGGCCCAGATCCATTTGTACTTTGCCAAGATTGAAGAACAAACTATTTGTAGTCAGGGTATGAACTAAAGTTTCCTCATTCAGTCAAGTGCCTCTGTTCTTCCTCAGGCTGCCCATTTGCTGAAACCCAACTGTCATAATCCTATAGTTACTGCCTAGGGACCAACCACAAGTATGAAAGATTTTATTTCCTACAATATTTTTATACAATTAAATTGGTCAAATTTTTGCTATGAAATTTACAACTTTTATTAAATAATAACTCCTTTTCATTTAATAATCATAGTAATTTAATAAATCACATTCAGGGCTTTTATGTACAATGAACTATTTTGAGCTCTTGACATATTATCTCCATTAATCGTCACAATAGGCTATTGGAGGGATTCTCTTATTATCCTCATTTTACAACTGAGTAACTGAGGCATTGAAAGGTTAAGTAAGTGTCCAGGATTACATGGTTACTATGTGACAGAATCAAGATTAGAGCATACAAATACTGACTTCAGAGCTCTTGCTCTTAAACACAATAATGTTCTGATATCTATTTTTATTTTTTAAAAACATTTATTTGAGAGCTTGGAGGATGGAGGAAGGTGGGAAACAGAATCACAAGGTGACTTCTCAATGAGCAAAGAACCCATTGCAGGGCTCAATGACCTGAGTCGAAACCAAGAGTTTAACTGCTTAACTGACTGAACCACCAGGCACCTGCTGATATCTTCTCTTCATGTTGTATTCAGGGAGGCCAAGAGTAGATTTCATTCACTAAAGAGTGAATTCATTTATGAGCTGTCTTTTTGATTTCTCCACTAAGATGTATATTGGGTGTTTGTAATTTACCCCCATTGCCTTAGCCTGCCACTCCTGCATCTTCACTTATTCTCATATGCAGTTACTCAGAACAAAACCAAAGTCATACTTTATTCCTTTCCTTCTCTCATATCCCACATCTAATCTATCAACAGTACCTGTCAGCTCTGCTTCCAAAATATATCCTCAATATGACCGCATGTGTGCTTCCAGGGACACTACTCTTGCCTGAAATTCCATCTTTCTCTCACCTGGCTTTTAACATTCATTTCTTTGTATGTCAATCTTTGCTTCCTTACAATATATTTCAGAATAACACCAGTTACAGTGTTATTCTTAAAACAAGTGGAACGGTCTCCCCCTCCTCAGAAGCCTGTAGTGAATTCCCTTAAAGCTCAGAGGAAAGATCAAAGCCCTTAATGTCCTCTTCCAAAGCCCTATAGGCCCCTGAAATTCCCTCCCCCACCAAAAAGGAGTGTATTCATACATCTGACCTCTTACCCTGCTATCCTCTCTCTTGTACACTCTATTCCAGACATGCTGTTTCTCAGACACATCAATTTTAGTCTTCTATTATATTTTTCTCTGAGCCATCTCCATGATTTGCTCTATTCATTTCCTTCTGGTTTCCCCTCAAATTTCACCATATTATTTTTTTATATTTTTTAAAATTTATTTATTTGCATGAAAGAGGGCATGCAAGCACATACATACAAGCAGGGAAAGTGGCAGGCTGAGAGAGAGGAAGAAGCAGGCTCTCCATGGAACAGGGAGCTGGATGTGGAGCTCTATCCCAGGACCCTGGGATCATGACTTGAACCAAAGGCAGACACTTAACCAACTGAGCCACCCAGGCATCCCCAAAATTCACCTTATTAATGAAGATTTCTCCACATAGCCTCCTCTTTCCTTTCTCTTGTCACTCCTTACTCTTCTCCATTTTTTTTTCAGAGCACTTACTAGACTCTTACGTGTATTTTTGCCTATTTGACATTGATCTGTCTGTGTACATTTTGAACATTAGCTTCGTGAGGGTTATGCAAATAGTTTTGTTGCCTGCTTCATTCCTAATACCTGTGGTACTTTGCACTGAGAGGAACTCAGTAAATGTTTACTGGAAAAATAATTCATCAGCAACTATTATTGAATGCCTGCTCCCTGCCTCCAACATTTTGTGGATTAAAGAAGGCATATATAAATAACTAGAAGATAAGTCTGATCTGGCCTCAATCTCCTGTGTGTGTTTCACTGATCACAAGACATCTGGCCAGCTAAGCAGGTGGTCCCTTCCTCATTATTCCACATGCTTAGTTGGAGAGAAGAGAAGATTTTGCTTCTACCAAGGACATAAATAAAACTCCTAGGACAAGACAGTGTTTGATAAGCATTATTTAGCTAAGATGATGTTAATCTTTTTATATGAAGTCGAAAGCAGTCCTTAGGATGCCTTTGTGTTGATTATAGGTCAACACATGTCCAAAACTTAACTTTATTTTATAATTATAGAAATGTGGCCAATCATTCACCAAGAGTTGGTGTAGGAGATCAACTTAGCCAAAAAAAATCCATTGATACACTAATACCAGAGTCCATTCATTCCTTAATAAGCATTTGCTCAGTTTCTTCTATATGCCAGAATATACTAGTCATGAAGATCAGAGAGACCTGAAACACAACACCAGATTTTATTGAATGCCATGTTTGTCTCATTTGTATGAGAGTCTACCCTAGAAGGCACATGAAGAACAGAAAGTTAATTCTATAAAATCAAGGCTTTTCTATCAAGTAAGCAGGAATGTTCATTTTAACTGACTAAAGCACTTAAGAGCAATAACAACTCTTTTTCTTTCCTTTTCCAAATCCTTTTACAATAATATATCAAGCATGTTACAAAGCTATTGGAAAGATTCAATTTTGATTTTGTTTTGTATCAGTTACTTTCAAGCTATGTTTCCATAATAACCTTGGGTCTGACTGGAGATTTGATATTTTCTTTATCTGATTAGGTATCAAAAAAAATCTTAGAATTTTCCAAAATTATAAGATTAGTGTTATTTCCAAAATGATTATTTCAAGGTTGAGTATGTTTCTCATTTTTATTTCAGTAAGTAATTTTTACTTTGCTTTTTAAAAAAAATTTTTCCTGAAGTAAAATTCAAAGGACTATAGGAAATAAAGGAAAAGGAGTCCATGTTGAGTCCATGGATCAAGAACAGCTGGCATTGGAGCTTAAGGGGTAGATAGTATTTCCATCTACTGGAAAGTTAAGACTGGTGTAGGGTAACATTCTAGGAAAGGAAGCTTTTGGGTCTCAAAAATCAAAAAGATTTCTTAGGGAATAGTAAGAAGCTTGCTTGTTTGAATATAAAGTACAAACAGCAGATCATTATTTAAATACCTCTGGGCCAAAGAAGGCCTTGAAATTCTGCCTCTTATGTTGTTATATATGTATTTAATAAACGATGAGAAGCTCACTAAAGACAAGTGATAGCAATGGGGCTAAAGAACAAAAGCCTGAAAACAATCCAAATGTCCTTGCAGAGGGGCTGGTTAAGTAGACTGTGGTGTATCATATACTGTGTACACCAATTAAAGCATTACATATACCTAAAATATCAAAAAAATTTACTTAACTAATTAATGAAAGAACTAGTAGAATGTCAGAGCCAGTTTAATAACCCGTAAGAATAACAGAAATATTTATAGTCACAGAAAGAATTCTGGATTCTTTGATTGCTATAGTGATAAACTGATTGTTGCCCTATAGGCAATAAAACTATAACCTTTGAGAATCCATTTATGTCTCTATAACAAAGCATTCATTTGCATTGCTATCAGACAAGAATCATTTGCTTTGTCATCTGTTTTATACAAGTGAAATACTCTAATCCACTGGTTGGCAAACTTTTTCAGTATAGTAGTAAATATTTAGGTTTGTGAGCCATATTTGTTTTTTGTTTGTTTGTTTTACTTATCTTTGCAGTCCCTTAAAAATGTAAATAGCAACAACAAAAAATTAGCTCAAGGGCTGTGCAAGAACAGATTCCTGCCCTAATTTGGCCCCTGGACCATAGTTTACATGTTCCTGATTAAGGCCTGATCAATAGTAAATAATAAAACAGAACAAAAATACTATCTTAGAGAATCAGAGTCAGTTAAATGGTGTTCCATTACATGTATTCATCCTTTTTGCTCATTTGCAGGTGTGGGGTGTATATGCATTGTTTTAATGATACTAGGAAGGTGTTTCCTGGGGACATATGAATCTAGTCACCCAAGGAGATGAGTTAAGCAGGAAAGATAATGCTAGTCAAATGATCACGCAATGAAAGGTATCATTGGTGGTGTGTCCAGTGGTATGAAGGAGAGATGGGTGGTGCTATGAGAGTTTTTTTGGGAGCCCGGGGGAAAGGGGACTTTCCTGATGAAATGACACTTAAAATAAATCCTGGTGACACCTGGGTGGCTCACTGGTTGAGCATCTGCCTTTACCTCAGGGCGTGATCCCGGGGTCCTGGGATTGAGTCCTGCATCAGGCTCCCCACCGGGAGCCTGCTTCTCCCTCTACCTATGTCTCTGCCTCTCTGAGTATCTGATGAATAAATAAATAGATAAATAAATAAACTTAAATTTTTTTTAAGATTTTATTTATTTATTCATGAGAGACAGGGGGGGGGCGCAGAGACACAGGCAGAGGGAGAAGCAGGCTCCCTGCAGGGAGCCCGACATGGGACTCGATCCTGGGTCTCCAGGATCCCACCTTGGGCTGAAGGCAGTGCTAAACCACTGAGCCACCGTGGCTGCCCCCCAATTTTTTTTTTTTTAATTCTGAAGGATAGCTAGGGGTTGGAGAGGAGGAAGGAGAAGGCCAAACCAAAGAATGTGAAGATGTGGCTTGCTACATGAGGGAGCAGAGTACCCGATTCTGAAAGAGGACCTCTGTTGTTGGAGAGAGCTGGAGGGCAAGTGTGAGGGAAATTGAAGAGGTAGAGCCTAGTGGGTGAGATGACCATTCTAACTACTTTTCGAAGGGCTGTCCTGATTTATACCATGGTGTAAAAATTAATCACCCTCTTTTACTCTCAAAATGTCCCCGTTTAAATGATAAATTATGTGATAAATCAGTAGGAAGACATTAAAGAATTTTAAGACTGGCTAGTGTGATACAACCAGATTCATATTTTGAAGTGATGGCTGTCTTGTGGATAATGGTTTTGAGTAGGCCACAGGGGATGCTACATTTCTTGTTTATGGGGAAATTTGTCTTTCAGGTTAAACAACTTGTTAAATTTTCTCAATAGTGAGTCCAGGAAAAAAAAAAATCAGAGGAATGTGTTTGGTGAAATCAGTTGGTCAGTAGATACAGACTGTTGATTTAATAGCCACTAGTAGATGAAGACATTTTATAGTGTATTTAGTTATCCCTGATGCTTTGTTTAGATTTGTTTGCCACCTCATTATTTTGTGTTCCTGTGTTCCCATAGGGGTGCATAATGAGAAGACTATAAAATAAAACTATTGAAATGTGCTTTGTGAAGCAATGAATCTGATAATCCAGGCTATAGAATCACAAAATTAACAAGGGATTTTGTCCCAAAGACTGAAAACTGTTTGAGGATGAATATCACCATTGACTTGTTCATAGTTATAGCCCCAGCATATGGCACCCAAGTAAACTGGCTGAGTGACTGAAAGAATGAACTCCCTCCTCTAATAAGAACTTCATTTCTTAAAAAACCTTGGGTACAACATTCATAAAGCTTAAGACATATATGCCGTAAGTTTAGAATCTATGAATGGGAACTGTGGTCAAGATTATAGAGATAAAAATATTTACCAAATAAAACTGAAACATATTTCCTACTGATGTTTTTTTTTTTTTTTTTTTGTTCAGCATTAAAGGACAGTTTGACATAAATTTTGGTTAGGAATAGAGATGGCAAAACCAATTTCCATCAAAAACCAAATTAATGTCATGTAGTTTTTATTGAGGACAATTTAAAGTGTATCTTCTTTTTTCCAAGAAGGAAAAAAATAAAACTGAGTATGAATATATTAAAATTGTTATGATATAAATGAATAAAATCATATTATTCTGTAATTTAGATGTTATAAAATGAAGGAAATATGCATAAACATTTAAAATTACAGTAACACTTTAATAAGATTCAAATCCTCCCCCAGGATTATTCTGGTAATAAAATGACAGAAACTCCTATTCCTTAAGTGTAATTTTTAAAAATTAATATATTTATTTAAAAATGTCTATTTTCTAAAAAAAATGAAAATTTATCAAAGAGAATCAATTTGTTTAACTATTGAGTTAATATCTAAGACTGAGAATATTGCCAAGTTTTAATACATTTTATTGGTTTTCTTTTTCCCTTTAATTATATAATAAGAAATCTGATGTCATAATATTTGCAAAATGCCCTAAGTTCTCCTAGTGGTCTCTGTTCATTTCTTTTTCTTGTGCTAACTACAATCTGGCTTTCTCTTGAGTTGGCTGTTTTCTTCTACATACTGCTGAACGTGGGAGTCGAGAGGTGTTTTCTTGCTCTTCAGTGCTTTTGTAAAACCACTGTTGTTAACACCTCCTCCCTCAATATCCCCCACCTCCATTCTTCTACCACCCTATCTTTGAAACATTTTCTCAAATTATAACATCCTACACTTCCTAGTGTAACAATTTCCTGTCATTTGTGTGTTCTAAAGGAACTATCTTCTCTCCTTCCTCACTTAGAACCATCAGTCTTGGTGGCTTTAATTAGCTATATAGATTATGGGTGCCACACCCAGGGCTCTCACAACCAGTCCTCTCCCTTTCAAGGTCTTTTCTTCTATTCTAGGGGTCAGCAAACTTTACCTCTCAAGGGGCAAACAGTAAATATTTTCAGTTTCCTGGCTATATGGTTTTCGCTGCAGCTGTTCAGCACTGTAGTTCCAGCTTGAAGGCACCCATTGATTATAATATATAAACAAATGGACAAAGCTGTGTTCGAGTAAAACTTTATTTACAAAAAAGGTGAAAAGCTGAGTAGCAATTTGAAGATGAGGTAGCGAGCCATATTTGGGGGAACAGAGTTCTAGCAGGCAGAGGAAATAGCAAGTGCAAAGTCTGAGGCAGGATTTTGCCTGGGGTTCTCTAGAAAAGCAGCAAGGAGGCCAGTGTGGTCAGAGCACAGCCACCAAAGGAAGAGTGGTGCAGGTAGATGCCAGGGAGATGATGGGGGGAGGAGGGTGGATTTTCAGGGATCTTATAGGTCACAGATGGGATTTTGGTTTTTACATGGAGGCAGTTGAAGAGACTGGAGGGTTCTGAGCAGAGGGGCAATATCAGACTTAAGTTTTAACAGGATTGTTTTGGCTGCTGTGATAAGGACAGTGAAAGGACATAATTTTTTTTCTAATATATATTTTGAAGTGTTTGCTTTCAGATTAGATTTTGGGTATAAGAGAGAAAAGAGTTAAGAATTACACTGAGATTTTTATCCTGAATAACTAGAAAGATATGGAAGACATTGGATAAAGCAGATTTTAGAGAAAGATCATTGGTTCTTGGGCTTATTTTGAGATGTCTTTGAGGTAGGCATATGCCCCCAATATTTGAGATGTCTGACATTTGTTATAACTTCCTTGATTTCATGATAAGAAACAATTAGTCTTTATTTTTTTTTATAAAAATCACTGATCCAGGTGAACTGACTGTTCCATTGAATGCTTATCCAAAATATATTCCCAGGTACCTGATGCTGACTGTGCCTATAGCTGTATTTATTAAAAGGCTTTATTATTCCAAGGGTATGAATTTGTGAATAATTTCATGCATAACTTTTATATTTTTCTTCAATTGTGAGCCTAAGATCATAGTACTTCTTCATGTGTTTCATGTTTGTATATATTATACAGAGGAAATAAACTGATCTTTTAAGCAATTTCAGTATATAAATAGCTAATCAAAAAACATTATGAGATAGTATAGTATGGACACTAGCTACAGTTTTAGAGTACATTTCTTATCATTTTAGTAGAATTTTAAACTCCTGGGATTTCTGCTTATAGGATTAATCAAATTTGGAAAAATACTTTATGCAAGAAATGAATTCTCAGGGATTTGAAAGATTGAGAGCATTTGGGCTTATGTATCTTCAGGGAATATTTAGTTGCAAATGTTAAGGTAATATGGTAGTAAGCTGCAAAGAGAGGATGATCTAATAAGTTTTTCCATTCACTCTATTCTCTAAGGGCTATTATCAGAAAAGCAATTCATCTACTGAGTAAATTTTTGTAAAGGCTTATTTTTAATTTGGCAAGATAAATGTTTTAGGTTTTCCTTCTAGTTATTCATTAAAAGTAAATCCAAAATGAAATGAAGTGTGTTTTAAACTTAAATTTTTTTAATATTAGAGGAAAAAGTCTTAGAAGATTGTATTCAACCTTGTATTGGTAATAACCATATTTTTTAGTTTTCTGTATGTTTATTAGTGATAATAATCTTGAAATGTGGAAATGTAAAAAAAGTTGGAAAAGAGCTTATAGGATCCTCTTAAAAGATTATGTAACCCAGTGTTTTTCAAGCATTTTTCCTGTGATCTACCATTAAAAAAACAAAAAGGTTTTATATCATGACCCAGTGCACAATATATTTGTATAAAAGTCAAGCAAAAGTGTCACAAAGCTATAGTTACCTTAGATTGGAAATGCACTTCAATGTATCTTATTTTCATTTTAAATGCTGCCTTGATCTGCACTTCGAATAAAAGATCCTTATCTTGTCTGTCCTTTGGCATGATGCAGTCTCCTTCCTGTGTGATATCCGTAGTTTATCATAAATCACAAAGCCTTTGTTTAATCTCACAATGTAGCTAAGTATTGTACTGCTTTAAGACATTTAATGTGTTTGTGTCTTGCTGTTAAATATGGACCCAGCTGAGCAGCCTGGTGTGAAATTATCAATAGGGCTTCTCTTTTTGACCCAGACTGAGGAACGCAGAATGGTTGAATCTGCATTGGATTCTACAATCAGAAAGATAATAATGCTATTCAGATATTTAAAGCTGAGAAATTACTAATGGCCATTTTTTGTCTTCTTAACCAGACGTCTTACACATTTAATACATAGTAGATAGCTGTGTACATTTTGGATAAATTTAACAAAAAGTTTGTATTAGTCCAGTGCTCTGGTAGATCCTCATAATTACAGTACAATATGAAGATGCACCATCTTAAGATTCCTATAATAGGCAAGTCATATAACAGTTTTTCTTCCTTTTTAAATATTCCTAATACTTAAGAATATCCGTGAGTGATCACTAATTAGCTCTATATAAGTATTAGAAGGTGGAATAACTAAAAGATGAGGCAAGGAAAAGAAAAATGAAGAAAACTAGAACTATTTACTGAAATACATAAATAATACTGATGCAGAATTAAAAAAGGAAAAAAATTGAATGAAGGGAACTTGAAATAAATACTAACTTTTCCAAGAAATGAAATCATGTTTTCAAAAAACAAATTATAAGTAAAATGGAATTATGCAATTAAAGTGTGCAATAAGATAATCTCAAATTATTTTTTAAAGGGAGCAAAGAGGGGATCCCTAGGTGGTGCAGCGGTTTGGCCCCTGCCTTTGGCCCAGGGCACAATCCTGGAGACCCGGGATCGAGTCCTGCATCAGGCTCGCTGAGTGGAGCCTGCTTCTCCCTCTGCCTGTGTCTCTGCCTCTCTATGTCTATCATGAATAAATAAAATCTTAAAAAGAAATTAAAAAAATAAAGGGAGCAAAGAATATATTTAGATATTACTAGGTTTAGTAATAAACCTCTAATTTAATTTCTCCTCACATATACAATTTTATTTAAAATGAGCAGGAAAGTGTATTAAATGACTTATCCATTAACTTTATTAACTATCTCTGAAATTCTATATTTGGCCCTTATGACTTTTTTCTTTCAAGCAAAAGGATTGCTTGCTCTCTTATGTTGTTCATACTGTTGCATGGTTGCTGTAGCAGGTAACCATATAATTAGCAACCACTGGTCATGTTTTCTCACTTTCTGTCATCGTCCGAGGTTGAAATCTTCGTAATAGTTTTTTTGACCAGTCAGAAATTCCTTTGAATAATCTGAGTTTAGGACTAACTCTGACCTATTAGAAGACATAATTTGTTCTAGTCAGCCCTGAATGTTACTAACCTGATCTTATAAATATTGAAGCTAATCTAAACTTACTTTTTAAAATCTGGAACCAGGAAAATGGGATGAGAATTTGGGAGTAAGGATGAAGATGATAGTCAGCAAAGTTGATACACATTGACTTTCAACACTGATGTTAGGATCCAATGACTTTTTTTGTGTACTTTTAAAATAATCTTAAGGGGGATGCCTGGGTGGCGCAGCGGTTTAGCGCCTGCCTTTGGCCCAGGGCGCGATCCTGGAGACCCGGAATTGAATCCCACGTCGGGTTCCTGGTGCATGGAGCCCGCTTCTCCCTCTGCCTATGTCTCTGCCTCTCTCTCTCTCTCTCTGTGACTATCATAAATAAATAAATATTTTTTAAAAAATAAAATAAAATAATCTTAAGGGACACCTGTGTGGGTCAGTAGTTGAGTATCTGCCTTCAGCTCAGGGCATGATCCTGGGGTCCTGGGATCGAGTCCCACATCACGCTCTCCGCAGGGAGCTTGCTTCTCCTTCTGCCTATGTCTCTCCCTCTCTCTCTCTCTGTGTCTCTCATGAATAAATAAATAAAATTTAAAAAAAAAATCTTAAAATTATGTGGATGACATTTCCCACTGAGTTTTCATATAATAATTATATTTGTTTTTTTAAAAAAAGTTATTTTTCTTAAGTATAAGCACTGAATTGCTTTTAAATATGATTTATGATAAATTTTAAAAACATTTTCTTTTCATGAAAAATAATATTTGTAATTTTATTAAAACATTTTTTGTGGTTCTCATGTTAAAGTTATTTTAATATTTGAGTGCTGGATAATGGTACATATTGGTAAGTATTTGTCAAAAATATATATCCTTCATGCAATTCTAGGAATTTGTGTTCAGATATCTAAGATTAGGACAGATCATCGTTTCTGTGCTGGTTGAGCTTATTTATTTGCCTTAGCCAGCTAAGTCAAACTCCCTGTTTTTATGCCTAAATTTTAAAAGTATTAAGACAAACAAATCAAAGTATAAACCCTACAAGGCTATTACTCTAGCAATAATAATGGCAAAGAAATACTTATTTATCTATATCTGCCTATATTTTTATTCCATATAAAATTAACAGTGTACATGAATCCATATTTCAAAGAAGTAGAGCATATATTTTAAAAATATGCAAAACTATGTTTTAAATGGTATTGTTTTATTAGCTATTACTTGTGTTATAAGAAGTGGAATTCTAGAAGAACATGCATATGCAGATTTGCCTTCAGATTTTTAGAAATGTTAGCTTGATTTTGAATTTGGTTTTTCAGTGTTTGTCTGTTTGAAAACTTCTCTCTAGAAATGCTTAGCTTTGTCACAAAAGAGCCAGCAGTAATGGTTGAGCTCAAATTTCTCTCTAGGATAGTGCCATTTGAATGTTATAATGTTTGAGACATGTATGTGTATGTATTTTTTTTAATTTAACAAATGAACTCATTGTTGGCATCCCTCTTTTGAGAAGGCTATGGCACATTGCATGGCCATACTTGGCTAGTGCTTACTCTAGCTCTGAAATATAATTAAGTATTGATGGGAGTATAAAAAGCATCTGACTTACAAGCTGCCATCTTTCCATCCCAGTATGTGAATCAAATCCAACTACTTCAAGCCTTATAACATGGTAAAGCTAAAAATGCAAAATCTACCTCATTTATAACCAGGACTAGTGCTTAGAGCTGACAAATAGTGATTATGGAAATGCACTAGAGTCTTTTCTGTATGAATTATTTAATTAGTAGTATGATAATATTGGCAGCATTGCCCTGTTTAGTTTTGGAGGTTTCTAATAACTCATGTTTTGAGGTACAACTCATTCTTTTTCTGCTAAAAAAATGTTTATGATAAGGAATGAATTCTTTAAGGACAATGAGTCAATCACAAATTTCAGACTGTCTTATTTATTTATCTATTGTTAGCTAATAACTCCCACTCTGAACTTAATGGCCCAACATCTGTTTATTATTTCTTATTGCTCTATGGACTGACTGGATTCAGTAGATAGTTCTACTCCACATGATGTGAGGTAACAATTGCAGTTTCCTTCAGCAATGAGCTCTGCTAGTGGTGGAATATCAACATGGCCTCTCATCCTCCAGGGTTTCTCTCCATGTGGCCTCTTGTGTAAGTCTATTCCAGACTTCTCTTTAGCATAGCATGTGGTTTCCAAGAAGACAACTCCAAGGTACAAGAGCTTATAAAGGCTCTGTTTACATCAAACATGCTAATCACTCAAAGCAAGTCACATGGCCAAACCCAGAGTCAGTATGGGAGAGGATTATACAAGGACATGAATATTGAAAGACATGGTCTCTTGGAGCCACCAATGTAATAGCCTGCTACTTCTCCATAATAAACACTAGTAGAGAACAGCAGGTAGTGAGTATAGTTGAATGGAAAGGTAAGAATCAGTATAATTTGAACCAAGTGGTATGTTGTATAAATAAATTCACAAAATTATAATTACTACCCTTGGTTGTATTTAGAGGATGTTGTTAGGAAATGAAGAGGGAAGGAAGTATACTGAAATTGAAACAAGTGACTTTGTATGCTATTAGTCTTTTTTGAAAGATAATAAATTATCATAAAATATATGTTCACTTTCTTTTGACAGAAATGTTCTTACTATGTGTCATCAAAATAGATAAGATGTACCTAATAAGCAGTTTTGACATGGCTTCTATTTAGAGTTCAGTTCTCCTAATCTTTCCCTTTTCTTCCTTGCATACCCATTTCCACTTCCTCTGTCTCTTCCCATGTTAACATAGTATCCATATCATAGAAATGTCAATTTTGGAAACAAAAATTGTTAAATTTATGCTATTTTACATATTGTGCAAGTTTTCCAGATTCTTTAATTAGGATTTTTGGTACATTAAACATCCTATCAGGTTAAATAGCTGAGTCACTGGGTGGTCTAACATTTCCAATTTGAAAAGGAGAATTAACACTTTTCTAGGGATTTAGGGACTGGACAGAGAGACAGATGTGGCTGATGTTGACTCTGTATCTTAGATATCATCTAGCTGTCTCTACACCTCCCATAGTACAGCATCACATTTTAAACTTCCTAAGCTAAAAATATTTTTCTCTTTTTGTAAGTAGATTTTTTTCTTAGTGCTGTTTTTTTAAGCACTGCTTTTTTCTCTAGTTACCATAACTATTTCTTCCTCTTTAATTCTTTTCTAAATATTGTTTTATCCAATTCATACTCTACAGTGTCAGGGGGCGGGGGAGTGGGCAGAGTGGAGGCGGTAGTTTATTGATAGATATACTTTAGAATGTCCATATAGTATTCTGAACAAGAACCAGATCTTCGGAATCTTCTAGTTCTGGATTATGGTCCTAGCCTAGCCTAGGACCTTAACTAGCTGTTAAGGCTTGGAAGTTTCTTTCTCCTCTCTAAGCTTGTGCACATTCATTTGTAAATGGTGATGGGAAAGGTCTTATATGTTATCTAAAATAAGTCTTGCAAAAATTATTTGCACTGTGTTGATATAGTAAGCACTGTAGTTATTATCTTTTAACCCCTTAAAGGATGTATTAAAATAAAAAACTTCTTTCACATTTAAATAAGTTTTTTTCAGATAATTACAAGATCCTGTTTAATCCTATTTGGCCCCTCTGTAGAACTAGTACTTATCTAGAAACTGCAGTGAAATCAAATAATAATATAGGACAGGAAGAGAAAGCAGTGACCCCATGCTAATTTGAATGCAAATGACCAAATTGATAACATGAGGCAGAGAAGGTAAAAGGATTAAGCCATGGATCAACAATTTTGAAGACATTTTAACCTTAGAAACACCTTTTCTCCTCTTATATGTCTCATACTTAATGCTCTAGAATTTTACATTTTATTCTGGATAAGAACTGTTATACCATTACCATTTATGAAAACTCATTCACTCATAGACTTGATTTTACCTTTGAGCAAACTTCAGAAAAGAATGACTACCAAGAGGTATTATAACCTGTGTTCTCAGATGCTTTTCTCATTATCTTCTTTAACATTTTTTTTCTGAAAGCATCTTAGTGATGACTGTGATTAATTGTGTGCACCCATATGTACAGCTTATGGCAATAACAAAGAGCAGTCATAGCAAGAACATAGTGCAATATGTTTCCATATAGAACAGCAGCAATACTCTCAAGGCTGGCCGTGTTGGCAGTCTTGGGCTAACATCTGTGGGGAACAGAACATCCTGTATTTCCTTCAGCATAGAAATGAATTGACAGTTATTTATAGAGAATAACTAATGGAAGTTTTTTGTGAAAGTAAACACAATTTTAAACCTTGAAAAACTATTAAAAAGAGGAAAAGGATGGAAGATGGATACTTTTGACTAACCAAAAAGGCTTGAAGAGAAAAAGATAATATCTGTGGTGTGTAAGACACTGTCTTCTGACTGTATAAACATCATCAACTCTGAGAGTGGTAAGAGTTCAAAGTTTCAAAAGGAAACCATCCTTAGAGTAATTGTAAACATGTGGAACAAGCATGCAAAGGTGAAATTACATAGTTTTATTAATAAATAAAAATTGTGATGCTTGCATTTAGTTCTGTTTTCCAGTTCTTTAAGAGTGGAAGGAGGTAAAAAAAAAGTCATAAGGAAGGAAGGAAATGTGTATATATTTTTCCTAAGTAAAGATGATGCTAGTTCTTTATGCTTTATTGATAAAACTAATTCATAATTAATTTCACCTAGTCAAATGGCTGGTTAGAAATAGTGGAGATTTGTTTTGGAATTGTGTGATGCAAAAGTAGTGAACTTGGATCAAATGGTTTGTCTTTAAGCAATTATTATGTGCTTGTTGGCACCAAAAACAATGTATGTTTGATTGTTAGGCTGTAATCTGAGAAACTCTTAACATTTAAAAAAAAATGATTTACTTCCAAATGATGATTATTTCCAAGTATAAATAAGATAGTGGTAATCATACAAAGAAGATTTTATTCCAAATAGAACCAGAAAGCAATACTGTTTCTCCAAGTGTACCTGAAATTTCTACTTCTGTTTAACTCTACAACCCTTTGATCTGAAAACCTGAGCTCCCCATCTCCACTTGAAGTTTTTGAGACAGTGGAAAAAAAGAAATAATAATTTCCTCCTGCTCACATTGTGATTTTACTTTTTATTTTAACATTGATAGCATAGAAATCCATCTTATTTTCATGTAATAACTGTTGGACTTAATTAGATATATCATTTGCTGAGCTCATTTAAACATAGGTTGTTTTACAACTGCTAAGTTAGGTAGGTATCTGTGAAACTGGTGTCATTCAATAAAGCCACTGAATTATCTGTCATGCCCTGACTTTCTTTACTGTGCTGAATGACTATGAATAAAACACGTCATTAAAACTAACTTTTGATTTTCTTTGGCAGCATAAGTTTAAACAAAGGTAGTGAGCATCTTTGATATTAAACTGAAGAGCATCCTTCACACAATTAAAGTTATGGTAGAATTATTTGGCTTCAATAGTTTTATTTTAGACATAAACAGGTATACTGAGCTATGGTGAAAGTCCAAAAACTTGGAAGAATGCCTAGCACATAGTATAGTAAGTGCTCAAAGCAATTTTACAAAAGACCATCTACCATGTGCTAGATCTCTTTGAAGGATTTAAAAACCCATAAAATATGATAACTGTATGGTAGGAATGATGAGAAAGAAATTCTATATAATGGAACAAAAGTCTTTATTTCTCTATCTTGGTAAGATTTCTGAAGAGAGATTCAGGAAAGGTTTTAATAATGGACCAAGGATGATGTCTGAAGGGGATAGAACTGGATTGTAAGGAATGGACATTATATTAAGTTTGTGACCTTGGGAATTTCATGAGTACTGCAGACTCTATAGATCATTGTAGTCTGTATGTGAATCTAAATGTTCTTTGGAATCCACATTTTCTACTTGGTGGTCATCACTGAATGGGGAACATACTAAGGACCAGTACTAGTAGAAATCATTATCTTCTTGTGGTAAATTTTCAAAAACAGTTGTATCCTACAGATTTGTTGCATTTTCTGCTCTCTGTTGCTCCCAGTGAAGGACAAGCCAGCCCAAGTGATTTGGATAAATTGGAAAAGTGTACCATCTGTGGGGATGAGTTGAAGAAGGCAGGGGACTTAGGCAAAAATAAATAGCAGAAAAAACACTATGTAAATTCTACATGTGTAGTTTACGTTAGAGTCATAGTAAAGAGTGAAGGTTTTCCATTCAGAGGAGCAAAATATTTGTCTTTACTACCAATCAGTGAAAGTCTACCACATTGGAAAAATTAAAATAGTATTAATTTGAGGAACTAGCAGAACTAGAAGTTCTACCTGTATATTTTTGGCTGACTTGGTAAATGGATCTTGGTGACTTGAGTTTAGAAGTAGCATAGTAAAAACTCTCTTGACAGGTTAGCCAGGGGCTATGTAGAAATTCTCCCCACCCACACTCCCACCAAAAAAAGGGGGGGGGCAGGGAGAGCAGAAGCAAGGAGACCATTTGCTATATTCTTCAAATGGTCCCTCTTGCTCCTCATTGTATTGATCAAGGAATGAGTTGGGGAAAACCTGGACTGGGAGATAGTAAAGAGAATGACAAGGAAGAGACTCGAAATGGGAGAATTGCTCGAACCTGCTAACTTTGAATAGATTTATATATATTAAAACAGTCATTGATATTTTTAAGTATTCATCCAGCAATATGTGGATTTTATTTTATATTATCTCATTTAACCTTCTTAACTATTTTGTAAAGTTAGGTACTATTTATTATAAGTTCGTTAATTTGATTAATCTCACATGGGGGGATGCCTACATGGCTCAGTCACTTGGGGTCTGGCTCTTGCTTTTGCTTCAGGCCCTGATCTCAGGGTTGTGGGACTGAGCCCTGCAATTGGGCTCTACACTGAGTGTGGAGCCCGCTTATGATTCTCTAGCTCTCCTTCTGCCTCTGTCTCTCCTGCTTGCCCTCCTCTCTCGGGCTCGCTCTCTCTCTCTCTCTCTCTCTTAAAAAAAATGATTAAGCTAACACAGTTAATAATTATCAGAGGTAGAATCTAAACTTTGGGTTTGTTTGATCCCATGCCTTGTTGTAAAAAATACTACTTACCAGAGTCTAGAATAAAGAGTTCTGCTAGCACTTTTAGTTAGGGGAGAGATAAATGCCCATTAGAAGTCTGGTTTAATGTTCTTCATTGACATATGTATAAAATAAACATCTCTCTCTTTCTCTCTCTCTCTTTTTTTTTTTTTTTTTTTAGTGCGACTTCATGACAGCATATCAGAAGAGGGTTTCCACTATTTGGTGTTTGATTTGTAAGTACAGCAAACTTTGTAGTCATTTATTTTTGCTATTTGAAGACCATTTTGAATTAAACATGAGTTTTTCTAATTTATGGTCTAAATTAATGACTAATTTTTTTAGATGTTCTCCAAATAACATTCAACTTTAATTCTTCTGAAAAAAATATGACTGTTCAGGAGTGTTTATTTAAAACTTAAGATAATCTTCATAACTGAAATAGGAGTCTGTTTGGATTGTTCACTGTGATGTTATAAGCAGTTCTCAGTTTTGTCTTTGGGCATACAAATGGCTGGTATGAGTGAGTTTTCCATTGAATTTTTTGGACTATGTATAATTTATTGGCTTATATAAAAAGAACCATAGCTAACATCATACTCAGTGGTGAAAAAATGACAGATTTTTTTCTCTAAGATCAGGAAAAAAATAAGGATGTTCACCTTGCCAGTTTTATTCAACATAGCCTGGGAACCCTAGCCACAGTAATCAGATAAGAAAAAGAAATAAGAGACATCATAGTGGTAAGGAAGAAGTAAAACTCCCCTATTTGCAGATGACATGATACAATACATAGAAAATCCTAAAGACACCACCAAAAAACTATTAGCAGTAGTAAAAGGTCAAGTTGCAGAATACAAAATTAATATGCAAAAACTGGTAGCATTTCTATATGCTAGTAACAAAGTAGCAAAGAAGAGAAATTAAGAAAACAGTTCCATTTACAATTGCGTCAAAAAGAATAAAATGCCTAGGAATAAACTTAAGAAAGTGAAAGACCTTACTCTGAAAACTGTAAAATAATGTTGAAAGAAATTGAAGACAACACAAACAGAGAAAGATATGCCATGCTCATGGATTGGAAGAATAATATTGTTTAAATGTTGCAACTACCCAAAGCTATCTTTCAATGCAATCCCTATCAAAATACCAGCAGCATTTTTCTCAGAACTAGAACAAATAATACTAAAATTTGTATAGAACCACAGAAAAAACTCCAATAGCCAAAGCAGCCTTGAGAAAGTACAAAAGTAGAGCCATCATAATCCCAGATTCCAAGATACCCTACAAAGCTGTAGTAATCAAAACAGTATGGTACTGGCACAAAAATAGACCCATACATCAATGAAACAGAGTAGAGAGCCCAGAAATAAACCCATACTTATGTAGTCAATTAATCTATGACAAAAGAGGCAAAAATATACAATGGAGAAAAAGCCAGTCTCTTCAATAAGTGGCGCTGGGAAAATTGGACAGCTACGCAAAAGAATTAAACTGGATGACTTTCTAACACCAAACATAAAAAATAAACTGAAAATGGATTAAACCCAATAATTGCTATCAGTCATAGTGACATTGTTCTAGATATGTCTACTGAGGCAAGGGATACAAAGGCAAAAACAAACGATTAAACTACATCAAAATAAAAAGCTTTTGCACAGCAAAGGAAAGCATCAACAAAACAAAAAGGCAGCTTACTGAATGAGTAAAGATATTTGCAAATGGTATATCCAATAATGGGTTAATATCCAAAATATATTAAGAACTTATTCCAGTCAGTACCAGAAAAAAAATCCAATTAAAAAAACTGGATTCTACGTATTCAGTCAGAAGACCTGAATAGACATTTTTCCAAAGAAGATGTACAGATAGTCAAGAGGCACATAAAAACATGCTCAGTATCACTCATTTGGGAAATGCAAATCAAAACTATAATGAGATATCACCTAACCTGTCAGAATGGCCAAAACCAAATACATAAGAAATATTAAGTGTTGATGAGGATTTGTGGAAAAAGGAACCCTTCTGCACTGTTGGTGGAAATGTGAATTGGGTATAGCCACTGTGGAAACCAGTATAGAGGTTCCTCCAAAAATTAAAAATAGGAATACCATATGATCTAAAAACTCCACTCTTAGGTATGTGCCCAAAGAATGTGACAACACTAATTTGAAAAGAAATTTGCTCCACTATGTTTATTGCAGCATTATTTACAATAGCCAAGATATGGAAGCAACTTAAGTGTCCATCAGTAGATGAATGGATAAATAAGATGTGGTGTGGTGTATATACACACACACACATACAGTGTAACACTACATGGCTACAAAGAAAGGGAGAGGTCTTGCCATGTGTAACAATATGGATGGAGCAAGACAGTATTATGCTAAGTGAAATAAGTCACACTGAGAAAGACAAATACCATGAGATTTTACTCATACGTGGAATGTAAAAAACAAAGTGAATAAACAAAAACCAGAATCAGAGAACAAATTGGTGGTTGCCAGAGGGCAGGAGAGTGGAGAGGATGGGCAAAATGGATGAAGGGGAGTGGGGAATATAGGCTTCCAGTTATGGAATGAATAAATCACAGGAATAAAATACGTAAGGGAATATTTTTAATAATATTATAATAGCGTTGTATGATAACAGATGGTAAGTACACTTGTGAGCATAGCATAATGTGTAGATATCTTAAATCACTATGTTGTGTACCTGAAACTAATGCAACATTGTATGTCAATTATATTCACATTTAAAAACTAAAAATAAATTATAATTCAAATAATGGAAAAAGATTAAGGAAAGGGTCCTTGAAGTTGGTTTATTCAGGGGTCAGCATTTTCATACTCCCATCTTTTTTACTTCAGCTCATTGGCTTTTTCTCAGATTGGTATAGTTCAAGATATTATATACACATGCTAATGACCAGTAGACGACATTGTCTCGTTTTTTTTATAAGAATCAAAAATTTACCTGGTAAACCTCTCATTTCCTCTCACTGGCCAGGATTAGGTCACATGCCCATCCTTAACCAATCAGTAGCAAGAGGAATGTAATTACCAAGATTGATTTAGACTAACTAGGATTTATAGATGAAGTTCTTTCGACTAGAATGAAGGGAAAATATGACTCAGCATTTGCTCTGGCTGCCTGGGATATAGTGAGACAGGCCATATACATGGCTGGTTGGTGTTTAATAAGAACACACTTTCTTTTTTTTTGTTTGTACTATATATCAGAAACATCCATACCATTTGGCAGTAATTTCACTTCTAGAAATGAAGTCCATGGAAGTATACCCTAAGTTTAGATAAAACTTTGGCCAAAAGATGTTCCTTGCATTAGCCTTTATAATGGGAAAAAAAAAAAGAAAGAAAGCCATCTTAGAGATCTAATAATAAATATTTGTGTAATTATGGTAAATTCATAAAATGGACTACTGTCTAGCATTTTCATGTGATGCTTGGGAAACAGGAAAAAATATTTTTTGTAATAGTCTAAAAGTAGGTAATTGTTAGATTTGTTTAATTCAGCCCTTCAATGATGTAATTAAAAAATCAAGTTTTTTCCATCGTTTTGTTTTTTCTCTGTAGTATATGGGCTTATTCTCAGGTTGGCTACCTCATTTTCAGATATTAGTGACTTTCACAGTCAGAAAAAAAGGGCACTACTAATGCCATTGCCTGTGGTTTTATCCTTTCTCAGCAGTCCCTCAGAAGATTATCTGTTAATGAATCCCTATTTAGAATTGCTTCTCATCTCATTCCCGAATCAAGTATTGATGAAGGGAATGAGTTTTAAAACAATTGACTTTGACCAATTATAAACCTAATATGTCCGTCTTGGGAGGTAACTGGCCTCCCCTGAATCACCATATGCATGGTCAGGTAAGATCTAAACCATGACGTTGTTAATAAGAAAATAGGGGAGGCCTGCCTGTTAGGTAGGCAGCCAAGTGTGTCTGTTATATTGGTGATTGATGTGTGGTGGGGAATAGAGACTGAAGCTCTAATTATGCAGAGTCCC
The DNA here is from genome assembly GCF_905146905.1 of Nyctereutes procyonoides. Classification (NCBI taxonomy): domain Eukaryota; kingdom Metazoa; phylum Chordata; class Mammalia; order Carnivora; family Canidae; genus Nyctereutes; species Nyctereutes procyonoides. The sequence goes on from NW_026575130.1 coordinate 5,105,187, forward strand.
AGTATACAGGCTCCTTTCCACAGTTGCAGTCCACCCAAGGCTTGTTCACAGGGCTGTAGTTTGGCACCATTCCATATTGTGCTAGTCCTCCCTCTTCAGTGCTTTCTCAGAGCTCGTATTTTTACTTTCTCCATTGTCCTTTCTTCCTTTCTGGTGTTCTAAGACCTCTTCTTTTATGATTTCCTTTAATAAATTCCATTCTTTCAGAGTAGATATTCTAGCAACAGATTCTTACTATTTTTCTGAGAATGTCTTGATTTCCCCCTTCACTCCTTTCTGCTAGATAAAGAATTCTAGGTAAACAGTTATATTCTTTTAATGTTACATCGATTCCTTCTGGATTCTCTGATTTCTGATGAAAAATCTCTTGTCATTCTGTTTTGCCCCTAAAAGTAAGGTGTTTTTTCTCTCCAGATGCTTTAAAGATTTTTTTTTGTCTATAGTTTTTAGAAGTTTGATTATGATGTGACTTGGCTTGGATTTCTTAGAGTTTATATTATTTGGTCTTCACTTAACCTCTTGAATATACAATACAGGTGATGTCTTCTGCCAAACTTGGGAAATTTTTAGACATTGTTTCTTTGAATACTTTTTTTTAGCCTTGCCTTCTTTCTCTTTTCCTTCTGGAACTTGATAACATGAATGCTAGATCTTTTGTCATAGCTACAAAAATTCCTGGGGCTCTGTTCATTTTTATCTTTTTTTTCTTCTTGCTTAGATTAGGAAATTTATACTGTTTTCTTTAAGTTGACTGATCCATTTTCTTTCATTCTGCTATTGAATGCATCCATTTCAGTTATTATATTCTTCTAGTTCCACGATAGACTGTTGGTTTTTCTATAAATTCTCTGTCTTTGCTGAGACTTTTCTATGTTTTCTTTGCATTCATAATTGCTCACTGAAGCATTATATTAGTAATCAAAAATCTTTGTCAGATAATTCCAACTGCATGGTGATCATGGTGTTGTTGGCATCTGTTCATTGTTTTTTCTCATTCATATAGAAATTTTCTTGTTTTTTTTTTATATAATGAGTAATTTTGCATTTTATCCTGGATATTTTGGGTATTATTTTATGAGACCATTGGATTTAATTTAAATCTTTGTAACAGGCCTCCTCTGATACCACATTGGCAGGGGTAATTAGGTACCATCTTACTCCTTTTTTTTTTTTTTTTTTTTTTTTTTTTTTAATTTTTATTTATTTATGATAGTCACAGAGAGAGAGAGACAGGCAGAGACACAGGCAGAGGAAGAAGCAGGCTCCATGCACCGGGAACCCGACGTGGGATTCGATCCCGGGTCTCCAGGATCGCGCCCTGGGCCAAAGGCAGGCGCCAAACCGCTGCGCCACCCAGGGATCCCCCCATCTTACTACTTTTTGGGTGGGAGTGGAAGCCCCAGTTTCCTATTTAGCTTCCTGTGGCACCCCATGGGTGTTCCTCCTCACTGCTGGGCAGGACTGGGAGAACAGAGAATTTTTTTTAATGCATTTAATGAGAGAAATGTATCTACCCTAATTTTTTAGACCTGTTTTTATTTCCTAATAGATTTAATTTGTTAGATCTCCTTTGCTGTGTATATCAATGGTATGGTATTATAAACTGGGATATGTCCTTCATGCTATGATGAATGCTGGAATGAAAAATAATTTTGCTAATGCTCATTTACCTGACTACCATTATTCAGAATTGGATTTGATCATAGCTCTATCAGAGAGGATATACTTTTCCTATACCCTCTTATGTTCTGTGCATGAAGGCATGTGAATTAGACTAAAGTCAGGTTAACAGAATAAAAGACAATTTTTATTAGTATTTATGTGCATGGGAGTTTGTAGAAAAGAAGTGAAACTAAAAGAAGCAGTGAAAATATTAAATTCTTAGATGACAAAAATTACTCTTCTCTCCCTGGTACATGAGGAAATGTTCTCCCTGCTTCTCTCCCTGAGCAGATAACCTTCCTCAAAGGGAAATTGATGCCTCTTGGGAAAATAAGGGGAAAGTAGAGAACTCTTCCTGTATTTGTTCATTCTCAGTTGACTTTAGCCCAAAATAATCTTTTTGCCAAAGTGGCATTTCGTAGGGTGGTATATTCTAATCTGCTTCAGCTCCAAGAAGCACATTAATCTGAGGTCAGATGTAGGGATGCCTGGGTGGCTCAGCAGTTGAGTGTCTGCTTTTGGCTCAGGGTGCGATCCTGGTCCAGGGATCAAGTCCCACATCAGGCTCCCTGTGAGGAGCCTGCTTCTCCCTCTGCCTGTGTCTCTGCCTCTCTCTCTCTCTCTCTCTCTCTCTCCTCTCTCTCTCTCCCTCCCTCCCTCCCTCCCCCCCCTCTGTTTCTCTCATGAATAAATAAATAAAATCCTTAAAAAAATAAAAAAGTTAGGTCAGATGCAGAAAGGCAATACCCTTCTTCTCATGTCATGCACACTACTTTTCCATAGTTACCATGTTCACATATAAAATTTTATACTTTTCTATATTTCTTATTAAATGGAGGGAATAAGAATCAGAGTTCTTTAAATAATTGATACAGAACATATAAAAAAACAGTTCATGTGAATACAAAATAAGATTTTCAGTTACAGTGGATCATATTTGTCACAGTGTTTGTGGTATTAATGTCTCTGAAACCAAAGTGTAAGTTTGCATCTGAACCATAGTAACATTAAATACGCTTCATCAGACAGTTGAATTGCTAGATTGAAATTGCTTCATCAGGAAGTTGCTAGATTGAAAGCTCAGAGTCTTCGCAATTATTCTTCAATGTTTAAAGTTTGAGGAGTTATGAGCACTTTTCATAAAAATATTCTGTCATTAAGTGATAAAGCACCCAGCTTTAGAGATATTTGGAAAATAATGGTTAAAAGTATAGATTTTGAGTGATTAAAAAGAGATTATAACAGATATAATTCCTCTAAATTATCTAATTGTGATGGTTACTCTATGAAGAGGAAAAATAAGTAGCTTTAGAAAAATGAACATTTTATACATTTAAGAAAAGTATGGTCTCAAATGTATCAATGAAATACTCATATGGGAAAATTGGAGTCACTTAGCCAATCAGTTCCAAGATAAAATAACTACTTGAATTCCTAAAGAAGGAATGTTACTGTTTGTCCTTTTGATGATGGTTTTGGCAGTGTGGTACTTGTGCATACTTCCCATGGAATGTCAGCTATTCACAATCTATTGGGAAGTTCTATTTTTATAGGTGCACTGAGTTTTCTTCTAATGGAATACTTTTCCCTTTCTAAAAAGCAAAACAGAAGAGGCAATGAGTTCCATTAAAAAAAATGTTTCTTACAATTTTAAATTTACATTTTTCATTCAAGTATCTATCCACCATTTCCAGCTACACAGCATTAGTAATCACTTTTGCAAATAGACTCAGGAATCCATGGGAAAGACCTGCATGAAAGCAAAGAGCTCTTCACGGCAAATAATGAATCATCCTCCAGGTTCGTGCCTAGCAGGGTTTTCAGGACACCTCAGCAGTTCTGGGAGATAAGAGATGTGGATTTATCTGAAGGCCAGGCAGGGAAATAATGGATTTGTACCTAGAATTATAGTCCCTAAGGGAGAGGTCTGTACTGAGAGCCATTGGCCTTAGGCAGATACAGCCGATTCAGTCCATTTCTTTGAGAAATAAGGCCTTGACAAGGGCAGTCATCTGAATGTGACATATATATTTCAGGAACTAAATGTCAGTGAAGATCTGTATTATGTGCATGTTGGGTGAATGTATAATGAAGTATAGAAATACCACAGCCTTTCTAAGTAAATGTATAAGAGAATAATACTTGAGTTAAATTTTGTAATCTCAATAGGGAACTAAAATTAGATTAGATTAAGGTTTATTGGCAAAAGTGCTGATCCAGAATGAAAAGTCTTAAGTTTCCATCTCAGAGCTACCCAAGGCTAACCATCTAACATTACCTTTTCTCTAATCCTAATTTTTCTCATACAGAATGAGGCTGTGGGACCAGATGAAAATGTGTCAGACATCTCTCAAGTCCTTGCTTATTTTGTGAGGCCAGGATGTTGTTCTCATCAAGTTGAGATTTCTGGTAGAATAGGAATCCAAGTGTCATTTTTAAATATTAGATTTATTATGATTTTAAATTATTTGAAAAAAATTCTATTATTGCATCTTTAGAAAGAACTTTTTTTTCTCCTAGCAAAAACACATCTTGGTACACAAAATGTGTTTTTGTCCCCATATAAGAGATTCTGTTCAACAAATATATAATGAGTACCTATTAAATGTACGATACTATGCCTAATGCTTTAAGAAAAAAGGTAGTGTTTCTGAACATTTTAAAATCAATGTCCTATTTTGACAATTTTAAAATTGAATACTCAGAGAATATGATGTGTTCCCTTCCTGTGTCCCATTTTTTTCATTCTTGTACCAGCCAGAAAGATTGGTTAAACAGCATGCCTTATAGTTATTACTAAGAAGACATATATTTTTCATTTTTACAAATTTGAAATTATATCAGTATTAAAAAACACCTTTCAAAAACTACACCCCTTGGACTGGGATGCTGATCGTTACACTGGCAATATCACGACTAAACTATAAGATACCATCCACTTTTTTGAAATTTTTGTAGATCGGAAAGGGGATTAGACAGCTTCAAAAAATCTGCAGAATAGACATAATATGGTAAAAAGCTGTTGAGAGTTATACAGAGGTTTGGGAGAGAGAGCCAGCATTCATTTAGTGAGGAATGCCAGGAAACACAATGGGAAGAACTGAAGTTGAAGCAGATGTAATTATGTCTTTGTCTATGTCTTCATTCAACAAATGTACCTAAAGTCTGTATTACTCTCTATCAGACACTGTGGGGTAAACTGGAGGGAAGGTGAATGACAATTTTTGCCTTCAAAAGAACTAAAAGCAATCTCATACTTGTTTTGTTCTAGCATTCTTTCATCTACTAGAATATTTGGTTACATAACCAACAGGTCAGCATTTTACAAAACACTCAGATACAGCGTAGTAAGTTTCACAGTATCTGTGAACATCTGTGTGTACCCTTGTCACTTGGTCATCTTTATGGTTATTTAATAAAATTATTATGCTGATAATATTCTCCTGTATCTCACAAGGCATATATATTCCATATACATTCCAATGAATATTAAATCTTTTTTAGGGGTGGAAGCCTAGTCTGATTTTTCTGGACATCTTTGACCTATTAGTAACAGCAAATTTTATCCTTTTTTTTTTTTTTAAGATTTTATTTATTTGTGAGAGACACAGAGAGAGAGAGAGAGAGGCAGAGACACTGGCAGAGGAGAAGCAAACTCCTTGTGGGGAGCCCAATGCGGGACTCAATCTCAGATCCCGGGATCAGGACCTGAGCCGAAGGCAGATGCCCAACCGCTGAGCCACCCAGGCATCTCAAATTTTATCCTTAAAACCTACCTAATATAATTCATTTATCTTATATTTGGTTTTAATATTATTTGGTCACATTTGATTTATAATGGTGTATATAGGAAGTCGTGACAAAAATAATTTCTACTCTCAGATCAAAATGTGAATGCACATGTTTGAAGATTATCTGGTCTATCAGTGCCCTGTAAACAGCACTTGAGAATAGGCCTCTAGGTTAAACTCCTGTCAAAAGACAAAAAACTAAATAAGTATTTATAGTGTAGCATGACTTGTGCAGTGTTTTGCTGTGTGCGTGGATAATTGAAGCAAAAAGAAATTGAATTAGAGGTGTAAATCCAGTTAGAAGTTGGCTACACTAATATCCAGGTAGAAGATAGTAAGCCCTTGAAGTAAGATGTTGGTAGGAACAAAAGAAGTTACAAGGTATAAATCCTCTGAATCTACCTTTTAGAACAAAGTTGAACCTATGGATTTTGGTTTTGGTTGGCCCTTTATATGCAAGAAACAGTCATTCTGCATAACGTGGAAGATAATTTAAATAACAAAGAAACCCTAATGCTTTAAAGGTATTGTATTTCTCATTTGTTTTTAGAAAAGTGTTTGAGTCAAAATATCTTGGCTATTTTTAAAATAAATTTAATGTCCACTAGAATAATTCTAGAATGTCCACTGTATAATTCTAGAATTGTAAGAGGGTCACTGATAGGAAAATACGGCTTTTACAAAGGTAAACTACACAATTTCAACGTCCTATTAGTTGGAAAATTAATAAAATGGCAATGATTCTGTCGTATTTTTTTACAGAAAAACATTTATTTATTTTTTAAAGATTTTATTTATTTGAGAAAGAGTGAATGAGCGTGAGTGGGAACTAGGGGCAAGAGCAGAGGGGGAGGAAGAAACAAATGTTCCACTGAGCAGGAAGCCTGACTCAGGGCTCCACTGAAGGAGATCGTGACTTAAGCTGAAAGCGGACCCTTAACCAAATGAGCCACCAAGGCACCCCTAGAAAAACATTTTAAATGACTATGGCATTTATACTTTTAATAGGTATAGAGAAAATCATATTCTTTTCTTTCTGAATAGAAAGCAAAATACTCAGCTTTTCTCACGTATTACGGTGCTGCTACAAGATGGCAAACTCAGCTCTTCCATCACACATTATGGTTTTAAATTTGGGGGGAGTACAATGTAAATGGTAAAGTAAAAAAAAAGCCTATTTTCTTTTAAGATTTTATTATTTGAGAGAGAGAGAGAGAGAGAGCAAAGCAAGCAAGAGCAAGAGGAGGGACAGAGGGAGAAAGAGAAGCAGGCTCTTAGCTGAGCAGGGAGCCCTATGTAGGGCTTGATCCTGGACCCTGGGATCCTGACCTGAGTTGAAAGCAGGTGCTTAGCCAACTGAGCCACCCAGCTGTGCCAAATGGTAAAGTGTTTTTGATTTCTGTTTCACTTGGTCATTTCCAATATATCGGTCATTTCCTAATACAGTCAAGTGGTAGACTTTTGCATATTAACCTTGTATTCCACAATTTGCTATATTTGCTTCTTGGTTTCCAAAAGCTTTGTTGTGTATTCTTAGGGGTTTTTACATAGACAGTCATGTTAATCTGTGAATAAATACAACTGTATTTCTTCCTTCCCAATTTGTACATATGCCTTTTATTTCTTGTCTTACTGCATTAACTAGGACTTCCAGTATGGTATTGAAAAGGAGTCATAAAAAGAGACATTTTTGTCTTGTTCCTGATCTCAGTGGGAAAGCTTTAAGTGTCTATTAAATATGATGCTAGCTTGTGATATTTTGTGAATGTTCTTTATCAAGTTGAGGGAGGTCATTTCTGTTCCTAGTTTGCTGAGAGTTATTATCATGAATTGGTGTTGAATTTTGTCAAATGTGTTTTTCTGCATCAACTAGTATGATCATGGGTTTTTTTTTTTCTATTTTTACCTGTTATTGTGATGGATAACATTTTTTTAATTTTCACATATTAAACAAGCCCTGCATACTTGAAATAAATCCCTTTTTAAATGAGATATTCTTTTTATATACTATTAATTTCAATTTCTTAATATTTTGTTGAGGATTTTTATATCTGTGTTCGTGACGGCCATTGGTCTATAATTTTCTTGTAGTGTCTTTATCTTGTTCTGGAATTAAAGTAATGCTTATCTGATAGGATGTGTTGGCATGTGTTCACTCTACTTCTGTTTTCTGGGTGAAATTATGAAGGGCTGGTATTATTTCTTAAGTGTTTGGTATAATTTACCAGTGAATTCATCTAAGCCTCCTTCTGTTTTGGAAAGTTATTAATGATACACTTTCTTTAATAGGCCCAATTTAAAAAAGATTTTATTTATTTTTTCATGAGAGACACACACAGAGAGAGAGAGAGAGAGAGAGAGAGAGAGAGAGGCAGAGACACAGACAGAGGAGAAGCAGACTCCTTCCAGGAAGCCTGATGTGGTACTTGATCCCGGGACTCCAGGATCACGGCCTGTGCTGAAGGCAGGTGCCAAACCGCTGAGCCACCCAGGGATCCCCCAATAGGCCTATTTTTTTTTTAAGATTTTATTTATTTATTCATGAACAACACGAAGAGAGAGACAGAGACATAGGTAGAGGAAGAAACAGGCTCCCCATGGGGAGCCTGATGTGAGATTTCATCTCAGGCCCACGGGATCACAACCTGAGCCAAAGGCAGACACTCAATCACCGAGCCACACAGGTGCCCTTAGATAGGCCTATTTGTATTGTCTGTTTATTCTTGTGTGATTTTGGCATATTGCATCTTTCAAGGAATTAATCTATTTCATCTAGATTACCAAATATGAGGATATAGAGTTATTCATAACATTCCTTTATTATCCTTTTTTTGTTCATGTTACCTATAATGATGTCTTCTCTTTCATTTCTGATACTAGCAATTTATGTTTTCTCTCTTTTTTTCTTAGTCTGATTATAGGCTTATACATTTTTTTAAAAAATTTTCATTTATTTATGATAGTCACAGAGAGAGAGAGAGAGAGGCAGAGACACAGGCAGAGGGAGAAGCAGGCTCCATGCACCGGGAGCCCGACGTGGGATTCGATCCCGGGTCTCCAGGATCGCGCCCTGGGCCAAAGGCAGGCGCCAAACCTCTGCACCACCCAGGGATCCCTAGGCTTATACATTTTAATGGATCTTTTCAAACTAGCTTTTTTGCTTTTGTCGATTTCTTTGGTTTCCTGTTTTCAATTTTATTGATTTCTGCTCTAATTTTTATAATTTATTCTGCTTATTTTATATTTCATTTGCTCCTTTTTCTTGTTTTTAGTGGAAGCTTAAATTACTGATATATCTTTCTTTTCAAATATATGAATTTCCCTCTATGTACTACATCCCACAAATTCTGATAAGTTGTACTTTAATTTCCATTTAATTCAAAATGCTTTTAAATTTCTCTTGAAATTACTTCTTTGACCCCTGTGTTTAATCTCTAAGTATTTTGGGTTTTTCAGCTATATTTCTGGTATTCACTACTAGTTCAATTCCATATGGTCTGAGAGAAGACATTGTATGATGATTTCTGTTCTTCTATATTTGTTAAGGTTTTTTTTTTATGACTCATTTTGTAGTCCGCCTTGGTTCCATGTGACCTTGAGAAGAATGTGTATTCTACTTTTGTTACATGAAGTAGTCTATAGATGTAAATTATATCCAGTTGATTTATGGTGCTCTTGAGTTGAACTATATGGCTAATGATTTTCTGCTTGCTGGATCAGTCCATTTTTGATGGGGTGTATTAAAGTTTCCAGCCGTGGTAGTAGATTCACCTTTTCTTATATTTTTCATTTTCTGCCTGACATGTATTGATGTTGTATTGTTAAACACCTGCATATTAAGGATTAATGGCTCTTCTTGGAGACTCTTTTATTATTAAGTAATGTATTAAGTCTGCTCTGCAATTCATAAAGCTATGCTCATGTTCTTTTGAGCAGTGTTAACATGGTTTGTTTTTCCTGCCTTTAGTCTTAATCTCTATGTGTCTGTAAAGCAAGTTTCTGACAGCATGTAGTCGGGTCTTGTTTTTAAAGATTATTTATTTATTTTATTTATTTATTTATTTATTTATTTATTTATTTATTTGAGAGAGGCTGGGAGAGTGAGAACACAGCAGGGCAGAGGGAGAAGGACAAGTAGGCTCTCCATTGAGCAGGATCCCAACACAGGGCTTGATCCTAGGACCTAAGGATCATAACCTGAGCTGAAGACAGACACTTAGCAGACTGTGCTACCCAGGTGCCATGTTTTCCTTGTTCTTTGTTCCTGTTTTTATCTTACATGCTTTTTTTTTTTTTTTGAAATTTCTATTGTCATTTCCTCAAGCTCAGAGATTCTTTCTTCAGCCATGTCTAGTCTACTAATGAGCTCATCAGTGGCATTCATTTCTGTGAGAGTGTTTTCTTTTCTCTGGTATTTCTTCTTGATTCTTTCCTAGAATTTCCATATCTGTACTAACATTACCCCTCTGTTCTTTCTTGCATGTTGTCTGTTTTATCATGTAATGTCCGTAGCATATTAACCATAGTTTTATAAGTCTTGGTCTGATAATTCCAACATTACTACCATGTCTGACTCTGGCTCTAATGCTTGTTAGGTTTCTTCAAAGTGTGCTTTTTGCCTTTTAGTATGTCTTGTAATTTTTTGTTAGAAGGTAGATATGAAACAGTAGGTAAGAGGAACTAGGTAAATAGGCCTTTAGTGTAATGCGGGTTTTAGGCTGTGATAAAATAGTTTTTTCTTTAAGCAGGCATTTTTAAAAGAGAATATTTTTCAGAGTGGTTCCTTTTCTTTTCTCCCCTCCCTGCTAGAAGCATGAATTTTTCTTTCTTTCTCTTTCTTTCTTTTCTTTCTTTCTTTCTTTCTTTCTTTCTTTCTTTCTTTCTTTCTTTTCTTTTCTTTCTTTCTTTTCTTTTTCTTTCTTTTTCTTTCTTTTTCTTTCTTTCTTTCTTTCTTCTTTCTTTTCTTTCTGTCACTGTGAGGGCCTGATAGAGCTCCTGATGGAAAATGTACAAGAGTCTAAGTCTGTGGGCCCCCTATGACTGGATCCCCCACTTTTACCTTCCTGGCTTGAACACAGGGAGTCTTCAGTAATTTTTCAATTACAGTTCAGATTTTCCTGTCACAGTACTGATTCCTGCAGAAGTTTCTGCTCCGTTATTTTGTGTCTGCCTGTCTGTCTCTCTAGTTTTGGGGGCATCAGTCTGCCTTGTGACCTTATATGAAGAATTGTTAATTTCTCAGTTTGTTTAGCTTTTTATTTGTTGTTATGACAGAATGACATCTTTTAAGCTCCCTATGTGCCAGACCAGAAACCAGAAGTCCTCATGTTTTTTCTTTTTTTAATTTTAAGTTTTATAAAATTCAACTAAAAACTTGAAAACTGCTGGAAATTGAAAAGACAAGGCATAGTCATTTATTAGTTGGAGGTCTGAAATCTGAGGCTAGAAATTTATATTCTTAAGGTTAAGATAATTAGAAGTCTGACCTATGTGTTTCTTTATATTGTAAGTCAGCAAGAGTGATAGAATGAGTAGATTGAATATTCCTCAGGAAACAATTGAAACTTGCTTAATTACACCCCATTGGAATTTTTTGTCCAGAGTCATTAAAGAGATTTACTACCTCTTTTGTTCAACCAGATTTTAAAAGCAGAATTTTCTCGAGAGGTTAAATATTAAAATCATGGGTGCTTATGAAAGTGCTAAATAAATATAAATGCCTTTCACCTCTTGGGTCAGATAGTTCTCCTTGGAAAAGGCTGGCATTGTTATCTAAGGTATTAATTGTCATGTTAGAGACAGGTAGTGTCTATGGACTGTCAGTGACATTCTGCTGTGTAAGAGAATCTGGAAAAGTTACAGTTTAAAAGATGTTAGACTAAGTTTAGCAGTCCACTTCTTTAGTATGTGATGATATTTTCTACCATGCTCTCATCCATTCCATTTTTTCGCCTGGACTTTGTAGGCAGGAAGCCCAAGTCCCACTTGATCCCTGCTTACTTTTCATTTCTGCTTGAGACACCCAAAATTGGCAGGTGCTGCTCTTGGCTTGCAGTTAATTCTCCCCCTAGCTTTGGTACTTCAGACATTCTCTGTAAATAGATTTGCTATTATAATACATTCATCCAATGACTAGAATACTGATTGGGTGCTAATTATATGCCAAGCACTTTGCTAAATACTAGAGATAAAACTATGAATAAGACATAGTCCCTGCCCACGAGGAGCTTATAGCCAGTTGTTGAAAAAGGATAGTAGACTATGCTGAGCCCTAAGATAGGGTGAGCTTGTGGGAAAGAACGGTGCCTAATGGGTACAAGGGTGAGAGTATAGAGGGGGAGACTCTATTCTGAGATTTAAAAGATAAGTAGAATTAGTCATCATAGATTGTTATTCTTCCCTGCAATGCCAAGGGAAACAATATATGCAATATCCCAGAAGAGGATGAACCAGCAAGATTTTTGAGTGGAAAAGTGGAGAACCATGAGGTTATGAGACTGAAGAAGCAGGCAGGAGCCAATTCTCAAAGCTTCTTCCTTATTTATCATTCCTTGAACTAAAACCTGAAATGAACTAAAACCTGATTTTTAAAAGGAGAGTTAAGGGAAACAATATAATGAGATATGTGTTTAGAAGAATCATTCCAGCTACAAGTTGAGGTACTTATTGGCATCCTAATGTGAGATACTAGTTTCTGGAACTAAGCAGTGAAATGGGAATGAAGAAAAGTGGAAAGCTTTGAGAGTAATTTAAGAGGTAAAAGTAATAGATATAATGATTAATTGGACTTAAAACTCTTTTGTTGAAGCTTTCTGTCTTTTGAGAACATTCCATTTCTAAAATAACTACAATAATCTGATTAGAGAAAAGAATATTTTATCTCCTTAAAGCTTTGAGTAGCTAATTGATAGCCATGTAATTGAGAACAGTTAGAACAATGACATTTTTGTTGATAGATGGGGGACTCAGAAATAGCTACCAGGTCAGTGTTTTGGAATTTTAACTATGTGAATTAAACAAGAAAACATTTACAAGTATGTGACTTGACAAACAAGAAGACTTTGAAAAAAGATCTTCTCTTCCCCAACTAAAGCAAGGATGTAAACAGTGCTAAAACATAGTTGGTACTTCATAAATACTTGTTGAATAAATGAGTTGAATTATTTAACATTTTAAGTAAGTCAGAAAAAGTAGAAGTAATTATTGAGATTACATCAATTTTAATTGCACATATTCATTCTTCATGTATACATACATAATATAAACTACTGTTGTGTGATGTATGCCAGTTCTGTGAAGGGATGAGGGCAAATATCCAATAGAGTTATTCCTTCCAAGTAGTCAGGGTAAAACTTGTGAAAATTACTGGTGTGCTAATTGATTTGGTTTACAAATAACAAACTGAAATATTTGAAATATTAAAAATGGTCACTCATGATTTAGAAATCACTTTGTAGGTAATATCTGATAATTATAGTTTCAACATGAGTCAGTGTTTAAACATTGTTTCTTTTATTATGCCTGTGTATCTGTCAGTCCTGTGTGTGTGTGTGTGTGTGTGTGTGTGTGTGTGTGTGTGTGTGTGTGGTGTGTGATATTTATGTGTTTTGTATGGTTGGCGTTGTTGTGCCCAAGATTGCGAATCTGAGAAACCACCAAGGAGCTGACACCGATGCAAACACACGAGGATTTATTTACAAGCTCGAGCTTGGGTCCAAGTATACCCGACACAGCGGAGCAGGGACTTGGACCCCGAAGTGGGTTACAGCTGGGTTTTTTATAGGCTGGTCTAGGGGATTTTCAGAAGAGATGGAGGAATTTCTCAAGTTCTGTTTACATTCTGATATGGGGCTTAAGGGCATTGAGCTCTGTTCTCATTCTAATATGGGACTTTATACCACAGGCGTGGGCTCTGTTGTCTTTCTGATATGGGATCATCTGCAAAGGACATTCTGCAGTTTTTCCTATAAAGTTCAGCTCTTATTCACAGGGGCCTAAGATGGCTGTACTTGTGCTAATGGCCTTGATTTTTCTCGGTTCCACAGCGTGGCTATAAATTTACCAAGATTTTGGCAGAGAAGAATAATTGTTTTAAAGAAAGATGTTTCTTTTGTTTTGAAAAATATTTGAGAAATAGAAGTCTGATTTTTCATAAATGTTTTTGTATTTTGTTTTGGATTCTAAAGCAGCAACCTGACATGAATCAGGACTTTTATTAAATACTCAAGAAAAGTTTTTTTTTTTTTAAGGTTTTATTTATTCATGAGAGAGACAGAGAGAGAACGGAAAAGACGTAGGCAGAGGGAGAAGCAGGATACATGTGGGAGCCTGATAATAGGACTCGATCCCAGGACCCTGGGATCATGACCCAAGCCAAAGGCAGACCCTCAACCACTGAGCCACCCAGGTGTGCCTTAAGAAAAGTTTTCAACATAAAATTTTGAAGAAAATTATATTTTAAAATAGTGTTCATTTCTCTTCTTTGCCCTTTTAATGTACTGATAGATGTGTTTATGAAAAGTTTTTTTTAATATACTAGATTTACCATCTTGAGTCATGATTTTTCCATTAACTTTTACTGTAATTTTTCATATAACTTACTAAAAGGAGAACAGGGAATCAAATCTTAATAATGTTTTTTTAAAGGAGACTTATTCTTTCTTTTAAAGAACATAACATTTTTATCCATACCGGATTTGTTTTTGTTTACTGGCTTGGTACTATCCTTGATAAAAAATAAAATCAATTTACTACTAAGTTAACCTCTCTTCTATATAGATAGGTCTCTACTAGTTTCTTTGTTTTCCTAGTGCCTTGCTCAGTTTCTGGAATGAGAAGGTGCTTAGTAATAACCTCCAGGATTCTGAATTCATTTTTCATTCATGTATTCATGGAATAAATACATTTAGTATTTATTATATGGTTGGCACAGTGCTGATCCCTGGGTCCACAATGAGTTTGTTTTGTACCTCTCTTCAAGGCATTTGAAGTTTTTTTTTTAGATATTCATTAAACATACACATATTCACAATACCATAGAGGTAATTTAGATCTATGTTGGTAATTTCCTTCTACTCTTCTTTGTCTCCTTTTTTAGTGTTTTTCATCTCCTGGACATTTAAATACAGGAATGACCCAAGGTCTTCGTTCTTGGGCATCTTATATTTTCAGTTTATACTCACTTCCAGAGTATCTCATCCAGTATCATGGTCTTAAATTCCATCTATAAATTAATGTTACTCAAATTTATAATTGCAGCTCAGACCTCTACCTGAATTCCAGTCTTGGATATTCTACTGCCTACTCACCATCTCCCCTTGGTGTCTAATTGGTGTTTCAAATTTAAAATGTCTGAAACTCACCTACTCATCTCCCTACAGCAAAACCTTCTCCTATAAGTTCATGGCAACTCCTTCATCCCAGTTGTTCAGTCCAAAAACATTGGAGTAATTATTTACTCTTTTTTTTTAATATACTATATCTGATTGATCAGCAACTCCTGTCAATTTCAAAATATACTCAGAATTTGGTAACTTGTCACCATCTCTGCAGTACCACCTTGGCCCCAACTGCTGTCCTCTCTTGCCTGGTCACTGTGAAAACATTCCTACCAGGCTGCATGTTTCTGCACCCACCCTTCTGCATCTGCACTCAGTACAGCATCCACAGAAATATCCTATCAAAATCCAAGAGCATGTCATTGCTCTGTTCAGAGCACTCTGTTGTTTCATTGCTTATTACCTTCCTCCTGCCTACCTCAGCTCTAGCCACACTGCCTTCCTCATAGCTTGGAACAAGCTGAGTTCACACTGCCTTTTTCCTTGGCCCTGAATGTTCTTATCCCTGAAACTTGCGTGGCTCACCTATCACTCCCTTCAGGGCTTGGCTCCTAGGTCACCTTCTCAAGGAGGCTTTCCCAGGTACCCTCTATATGTTGCCATTCTTTCTTTACCAACTGTTCCCAACTCTTTCTTTGCCTTCCCCTCCCCCGCTCTGCAACCCCGATACTTATCACTATTAATCTAGGATAAATTAAATTTAATTCATCTGGTTAATTATCTACATCACCCACTAGAATGTGAGCTCCATGAATGCTGGGACTTTATTTTTTCTTTTATTCACAGTTTTATCCTCAGTGCCTAGAATAGTGCTTACACATAGTAGGCTTTCAAAATTTTGTTTTTAACATACAGAATATGAGGAAGCTTTTGTTTTATTTTTTAAGATTTTATTTTTTTATTTTTATTTATTTTTTAAGAATCTATTTATTTATTCATGAGAGATACAGAGAGAGAGAGAGAGAGAGAGAGAGAGGCAGAGGGAGAAGCAGGCTCCATAGAGGGAGCCTGATGTGGAACTCAGTCGTGGGTCTCTAGGATCACACCCCGGGCCGAAGGTGGCGCTAAACCACTGAGCCACCTGGGCTGCCCAGCTTTTGAAAAGAATATACAATTATTTTGTAAAGAATTTAGAGAGCTTAAAGTGAATATTTAGGTCTTCTTTCATTTACTTGTTACTTTGAGTACATATGGTACCACACTGCCAGCACTTTGAAGGTCCAGTTGCCTAATTACTAGTTACTTAGCATGCTCAGAATCATAGAAAAAGACTTTTTGCCAAAACTAAAAATGAAGATTTAGTTTAGCCAAGTATCTATTTTGGAGCAAAATGTGACATTATGAAGACACATTTTAAGAATTTTTTTTTTAAAGATTGATTTATTCATTGATGAAAGACAAAGACAGAGGCAGAGACATAGGCAGAGGGGGGAGAAGCAGGAGCCCTGCAGGGAGCCCAATGAGGGACTCCATCCAGATCCTGGAATCACGCCCTGAGCCGAAGGCAGATGCTCAACTGCTGACCCAGTCAGGTGTCCCATATTTTAAGAAATGTTAAGTAGCAATGCCTGTATGGTCAAAATGAATTGTAGTATTCTCAAACATGAGAATTATGATGTAGTTAAATTCACATACTGATTATTTCTTATTGTTATGAGTGCTTAATTAATTGATATCTACCATCTCTCTTAACTTTTTCTTAGAGATATTTCGGTTACTTCTTTTCAGTCAGCAGGCAAAGCAGGATATTATTTGAATATTTGGCCCTGGGAGCATAATGCTAATGACTAGCAATTGAAGTCATTCCTCTCATTCTCTTTTTCAAACCCACAAGGTGCCAAGATTGAAACATGCGATATATACATGGCCTAATACATTTCTTTAGCAGTCATATTTGTCATTGGAGACTTAGGAAAGAAAGACTCTTTTGTTTGCTTTTTTAATCTCTTATTTTGGAATTTGAAAACTATTCAACCCTTTCCAGCTATGTTGACCCAACTGGGGAATTTTCATGGGCAGTAAGAAATCCTTTCTTCCTGTTCTTACTGGAACAAAGAAACCACTGATCAGGGTGCAGGACATCATCAGCATTTGGTTTCTTGTCCTAGCTATTAGTGATAATATGGACCTTTCCTAAGAACATGCCTACTAGCAGGCAGTCTTAAAAAACACTTGGGGACTGAATAGAAGTGAAGTGGTGAATAAATAAGGCATAGTGCCTTAGGACTTAACAGTATTTAGACCCTTAAAATTTATGCCTGGAGTTTGGAAAACCTTTACATGTGGTAGTTACTAATATCCTAAAGAAAGAACACTTTTTATATCCTCACACTTCTTAAAGCCTTGTTTCTGTAACTTTGTACAGCAGTTTAATTATTTCGCTTGTTGGCCATCTCAACATAGGAGTTCTCTGGGTTTTTAGGTAATCTCTTTACCTAAAGAAAACAGAGAGGGATTAAAAAGAAACACCATATTCTTTGTTTTGAGTGTTGCAACGTAAAGAGGGTTTTGGGGACAATGATGTTGACTTAGTCTATGTTGAGTAGAAGTAAGAATATATGAAGCAAAGTTACTGACTCTGTGAATAAAACCCAAGGATAAAAAGAAAAATTCTTGAATAAAATTTGTTTAAATGAATGTTATTGATTTGTCCTTATCAACACTATATTATCAGAAAAGCATTTGATTTTTGCAAAGGAGTGTCTGTCCTTAATCAGAGCTAAAAATTTGTTACATGCTATGAACCTCCCTTCCCAAGCCATGACAAATATTATGACATACTGCTTCATTTATGTTGCATGGTATCCTATGAGATTATATAGTATTATTTAATTCTTCTTTTTTTTTAAAGATTTTATTTATTTATTCATGAGAGACACACACACACACAGAGAGAGAGAGAGAGAGAGAGAGAGAGAGAGAGAGAAAGAGAGAGGCAGAGACACAGGCAGAGGGAGAAGCAGGCTCCATGCAGGGAGCCCAATGTGGGACTTGATCCCGGGTCTCCAGGATGATGCCCTGGGCTGAAGGCGGCGCTAAACTGCTAAGCCACCCAGGCTGCCCAATTCTTAATAGATGAGAAATAGATAAGATATAGAATAGATAAGGAAATTGGAACAAGAGAGGTTTCTTGTTTTGTCCAAGGTCACAGCATAAATGGCTATGCTAGGATTTAGATTTTCCTGACACTGAAGAAACCACCCTGAAATCTTTCTCGATACTTGAAGAACTTAAATGGTGGAGTACCATGTGCTTGCATTTGGTTTTGAATGATTTGTTTCATCTTTTCCCTCTTTAGCCCAAATGTTAATGTAAGGAGTTTCTGAATTCTGTTATTTTTCATTCAGTCTACCTTTCACCCCCCCCCCCAACCTCTGTTCCATGCATATACTTTTAACTGCATGCCCTGAATTTGTAGCTGACAGGATACTGAATTTGTCCCTCTCTTACTTTCATAGGAAAGGGGCGGGGGGCTTTTCTATAAATTTCCGAATGTTACAGCCCTCAGTCAATAGTAGTAGAGATGGACCAGCCCAGGGGGCTCAGCAGTTTAGCAACGCCTTCAGCCCAGGGCAGGATCCTGGAGACCTGGATTGAGTCCCACATCAGACTCCCTGCATGGAGCCTGCTTTTGCCTCTGCCTGTGTCTCTGCCTCTCTGTCTCTCATGAATAAATGAATTTAAAAAAAATAGTATTGGAGATGGCTCATTTGTTGAATACAGAAATAAACTCAAGATTTATGGAAATGAGGCCCATGTGAACTAAATCCAAATGTGCACAGTCACAGAGTATTTAGGAAAATGGGGATTGAGTGGAGCCCTACATCCTAGGTGCTTCTGTTGAGAGAAACGGAGCTAGAATCACCTGGTAGATAGAATCACCTAGCAGCTTTGAGTTTTGTTGGGAAGTGGTGACAATAACATGTAAAAGTTGATGTATTTTTCAGAACTCTTTTTGTTACAAGGCACAGAAGTTCAAAATAGCTTCAGCCAAAAAGTTAATTTATTTCCTCAAATAAATGAAAAGTCTATAGGTAGATTTGGTTTCATATGTGCTCAAAAGTGGCCCAGGTTCAGCTGAACTCCATGTACTCTTTTCTAGTTTATTGTCAGGCACATTCTCCCATTATGTGGCCCCTAACAGTTCCAGTCTTTACATTTTTCTTCAGACAATTAGTCTCCTTGCAAAGAAAGCCTCTTTTTCCAGTTAATTCCAATGGTTGTACCAAAATTGAGTTGTATGGTATATTCCTGAATCAATTACTCTGATCGGGGGAATTACACAGTAGCCTGTGGGGCTGGAAGGGGGTGGTAGTAAAGAAAGTTTACAAAAAAAAAAAAAAAGAGAGAGAGAGAGAGAGATGCAGCTCTCAGAAGAGAAATATATGCCAGGTAGGTGGAAAAGCAACAAAGGTATACTATAGGCAGAACAAAAGAAGAGGCGGCAGATGGGAGTCAAGCCAAAGGAAAAGTGTCTTTGAAGAGAAGGAAACAGTGGCCAGAAGTCAGTAGTGTAGGAGAATAGGAGCAAGTCTTGCTATATATGCTAGTAACATTCTCTTCTTAAACAGTTATCTCCACTTTAATACTGGAGGTCATATTTAAAAGTTATCTGTATAACAGGAACTAAATTAGTTTAAATTGTGTTTATTTTTTAAGCATAAAGGTCTATACTTATCTCAAGTGGAAATTTAAAATCAGTGCATTTTTAATCAGAGAACCACATGATGAGAAGAAAAATTCAGAAATACAGAGTCATCTGAGTTTATCTGATAATGAGAGAATAGTGAGTGATCCCATTACTGGTTTTTATGGGTCATTGGACAAAAATAGATATAGACACGGGACAATTAAACATAATAGTAATAGGTATTGTGAATATTTTTTTGCCCAGCATTTTCCTGCTCTTCTTTGGTAACCACCACAATTTAACTATAGGGCTACCTATTCTTCCCAATTATGGATAGCCCCATGAGTCTGTCCTAGAAAGTGTCCTCTCCTCCTTTATCTAAGAGGTAGGCACATGACTCAAGCCAGACCTGTCAGGTGCTCCCCCTTCTGTCTAGAATTTGAAACCCAAACCAAGTAACTGAGAGATGTAAAGTGGTGGGAATAGATTCATGGTGGGAGTGCCAAGAAGATCCCCAGTAGTTGCTCTGGCCTGGAGACTTTGGGAAAGCTTCCCTGGTTCTTCACTTCTCAGCCTGCTGCTTCAGGCCATCCTCTGATTCTGAGGTATCCCATGTCTGCCAATAAACTTTTCTATCCTGCATAAGCTGGAGTTGGTTTCTGTGCCCTTCAAAGCAATGAACCATAGTTGAGGCAGGAGAAAAGGTAAAGGAAAGAAGAGATAACAGAAAGGAAAAGGAAGAAGAGAATAAGTAATGAGGAAAAAGAAGAGGACCTGTGCCTTAGCCTGTCTAGTCTCTATCTTTCATCTTTTCTCCAGAAATAATGCTTTTACCTTCAGCTCCACTCTTATTCTATCAGCCAGAGAGTGAGCTGGTGAAGTACAGTACTTTTGAGCCCTGAAACTCCCTTGCTTGGATTTCACCCCCCAGCTCTGCTAGTTACTTTTTTTCTGACCTTGAGCAATTTGCTTAACCTCATATGGCTTCATTTTCCTCTGTTGTTAAACAAAAATAGCAGTACCATATAACTTCTAAGATTGCTGTGAGAATCAAATGATTTGACTGATGTAAAACTTACAGAACAATGCTTGGCTGAGAGTAAGCTCTTAGCAGGTGTTACCTGTGATTATGAATCTGAGCTCAGGTACAGAAAGAAAAAAAATAGTGTCTATTCTTTCTACCTCATTTATGCCTCCTTGGGTCAGTGAGCAAATATTTATTGAATACCTAATATGTGATATTATTGTAGTAGGTGCTATAGGAAATACAAAGATGGAGGCACTTTTTCTTCCATTAAATTGCTCACAATATGGTTTTGATGGTTCATGCAATTAGATACAATGCAAGACAGAAAGATGCCATGAGAAATGTGGAAAGGGTACTTAGGGAGTTTGGAGAAAAGAGTTTCTTCCAACAGAGAATAAACAAATTACCTATATATGATCTTTAAGTATGTTTAAGTTTTCACACATAGTTTTAGTCAGAGATCAGTTGGAGCAAAAGTGAGAGTTGAAGTGTATTCTGTTTGATGATAAATAATCTGGTTTGGCTGAAGTTCATCTCTTTTGCCCTCTTTACCTGAAGTCAGGAGGAGGCCTGCCACCAAAGACATGCCTCTCCTGTGCTTTTGTCCCCATCAGTAGAGGTGAAGAGGAAGGCCAGGACCACCCCGGCAGTCCACCCTCATGTCTTACAACTCACCCAGCCTTGGTGCTTTGAATCCACTTAAACTTACTTCATTATGCACTTCTTTAGCTCTGCCTTTAGTAGTCACCCTCAGGACCCCCAGATTCCCAGGTCACTCCTCATTTCTCATGTCATATTCCCTAGAAACTTTTATACAGCCTTACTGTACTCTCATGCTGATAACATGAGATCCTAGAAGACACATTCCAATTCCACTGAGCAATGAAAGACTATAGCAACTCTTGGCCCATGTACTATAGATAAGAAGCTCCTTTCTCCTGACAATAAAGAAAGATTTCTGGAAATACTTGATATCCACACACAGCTCTTGCATTATGTTGGATTTTGTAATGTAAATACAAGAAAGTGATTTCTCCACATCTAGCTAATGATTAAGTTTTATCTAAGAATAGTTTGGATTTTTCAGGTCCACAAAGGCATGTGTAGCATGTACCATCAGAGCAATGGTGGCCCTGATTCAAGCATTTCAGGCATTTCAGTCTACACCATACACTGAACCAACGGGAGATTAGTCTACAATGGGTATAAAATGCACACTCAGATGAAGTGAATCTATGTGTAGGAATCTATTTTATAACACATGGGAAAAGATTAACATGTACTTGGTAATATGAACTATGTCTTTGTAAGTACATTTTTGCTTATGATCTTGATTACATAAGTTAGCTGTGGTAAGTAAAACTGGAAATTTCGTTCTCTCCTAAATGTTTCCATTTTAAACCGTAAGTGCCTTAACAGCAATTATCAACTGCATTTTCTCACTAACAGTGTTGGTTTTGAGCATTTATCCTGAGGAATCCTGCTGTCTCACGTTTTAGAGTTGAGTTTCTAATGTATGATATTGGCCATTTGTACTAATTGAGACCAGGTAGCACCCATAATGCTACCACAGCATATTTCTAAATAGTATTTAAATAGGGCTTCTAACTTTTTTCCTGGGAAACAACTTTTTTTTTTTTTTTTTTTTTTGCTTTCCCCTAGTGGATTTTGTTATCACTGAGAGTGATACCAAAACAGATTAGTATTTTTGTATGTTAATTTAAGTATATCCACATGAAATATATAAAGAAATAAATACATGAGGTTTTAAAAATCTTAACTTGCATTGTTTTTACCACATGCAGGCTGTACATTAAACAGTATGGATTAGAATTCACAGCCCTAGGAAATTCTTGTCTAAAACCAATGGTATATCTGAACAAACTGGGTGGAGACTCAGACGCTCAAGATAAAATTTAGCATGGCAGCAACTTAAAATTAGAAGCCCTTGATGAAAGATGAGACCTGTTTTAGCCTTCTTGGTGAGCCCCACCTTTTAAAGGCAGGACTTGATCCTGTGGGAGAGAGGAGCAATCACAGGAGGACAGACTGTCTCTGTCCCAGTAGGGAGTGCCTGTCTTCCTATTTAGTGTGTGATGGTGTTAAATAAAGCTGTGACCTTTGATTATCTCCCAAGCTTTTCTACCTCTCCTTTGGCAGAATGCCATGGAATAGGGTATATTTATCAGCAGGCTGTGGTCTAAATTCAGACATTGCCTGAAGCTCATGACAATAAGTGTCTACTGTATATACTGTACAGACTTTTCGTCTGAGAGGCACTCTGTCAATCCTTGAATACTAGGGACCTCTTAGATGTTTTATGAAGTCCTAGATCAGAGTAGTCTCTTTATTATTTATTTTAATAATAGCCTGAGATAGGCTATCAGTAGAAATCGTCTGTTTTCTGTTTTTCGTATGATTCAATCACTCAAGTCCAAGTATCAATATATATAATTTTCATGTTATTCCTTAATGACAGATTTTTTTGAATGAAAGCTCCGATAGTAGTTTATAAGCTTGTTTCTTTAAAGTGGAAAGAGGAGTATTTAAAATATATAATTTTGAGAAGTTTTAGATACAAGTTAACAGTGGAAGTCTTCTCTGTCTCAGTTGCATGTGATGATTGCATGACTATGTGTTTGTCAAAACTCAGAACTGTGCATTAAAAAGTGAATTTCACTATATACAAATTATACCTTGATAAATGTAGGTTAAAGACATAGCTATACTAGATGGAAGTCATGTGTCCTAAATGCTTTATTCTTTTTATGGTTTATATACAAATTTCCTTCCTACCTTCATTCTATTCAAGGAGAACAGATCCCACCCACGCCCTAGAGTGAGCCACTATGCATGTCACAAGATTCTGTCCTTCTGGACACAGTTTATTGGATTAAGTTTGGACATGTATCTGGAGCTAGGTCAACTGGATTTAGAACCAAGACACAGACTGAAGCTCTAAGTTCGTAGAGATTTGGGGCCAGAGTCAAAATATGTGCTCCAGAAGCCATGGACAAATGAGAGTTATTGGGAATTTCCAAAACAGAGTTATACAGAAGAAGCTAGTATCAAGGAAGGTAGGTTAAGTGGGTATGTGGAGAAGCACTGAAGAAGAACCCTTGTGTCTTCATAGGAAGAGAGATGAATGTATGATGACTTTCCAATTTCTCAGAGGTTTGGCTAAACTTGAAATAGGTTTCTCTGACTTTTCTCCTCTATAAATCTTTTAACTTAATGTAGTCTGTGGGAGTTTTGGTTTTCATGTAAAGATCAGGAAAATTATTCAATGACATTTGATGTTCTTCATCCCAAATTACAGGCCAATACTAAACTGTTGCTATCATCACCTCTTTATTTCTAAAATACATGGCTCTAGTAGGGGGAAAGACAAATGAAATCATACAGAAGTCTGAACTATTTCTGTTAGCTCTGTTTTCATCTGGAAATTTCATTTTTTTTTAAATCAGATACCATCAGACTAAGAATTTGATACTTGGCATTTCCTTTTTTCTTCCTTTCTATAAAATTATTTAGATACAAAAAAGGTAAAATAGAATCCTAGTAATTGATTTTAGATCCTTCTACTAGTAAAATTATCTTTTTTGTAAGGAAAACTTTTTACCTTTACTTTCACACCAAAGTGTTGATGACAGATCCATTTAAAAAAAGAAAACAAGTTGGGATCCCTGGGTGGCGCAGTGGTTTGGCGCCTGCCTTTGGCTCAGGGCGCGATCCTGGAGACCCGGGATCAAATCCCATATCGGGCTCCCAGTGCATGGAGCCTGCTTCTCCCTCTGCCTATGTCTCTGCCTCTCTCTCTCTCTCTCTGTGACTATCATAAATAAATAAATTTAAAAAAAAAAAAAAGAAAACAAGTTAAAAAGCTTCTGCATACTGGAGTATAACTTTAAAAGTTAATTATAGCCAATTTGAATTAGGTGCTTAATAAGTGCTAGTGGCTACACCCAGTGTCTTGAATATATTATTTTATTTAATCCTTACAGTCTTATGAAATAATTGTTATTATCATTTTACAGATAATAAGCCTTAGTGAAGTTAAGTTACAGCTCCATAGTAGTAAGTTTTAACACCTAACTTTAAGCCCAAACTGACCTACTTGTGAGTCTATGCCCAATATGGGGCTTTGAACTCACAGCCCCAAGATCAAGAGTCACATGCTCCACCTACTGAGCTAGCCAGGAGCCCCTTCAATCTGAGCTCTTAATCCCAATGAAGAATACACCAAAATATTAGAGCTAAGGAAGGAATCATCAGATCATTTTTGTATTTTAATTATTTTTCTGAATCTCATATCCAACTAGATAGATAATTATATACAGGTTTAAGAAAATGTGGTAAGTCTTACAGAACCAGTACTCAATTTACCTCTTGGAAGATGGGGAGGAAGCATGTGGTCTTATTTAGAGTGGGGAGATACTCAAATTAGGCACATTCTTTCAGAGCAAATACAAGGTCTTGACTGAGATGCTCAAACATGTGGCAGAATGGTGGGGAGAGTGTGGGGGGGTGGAGCTGTGGCACAGAATTTATGCAAATAACTATATAAACCTACTAAAGTTAAATGAAAAAATAAAAGCAGTATATACTAAAGAAGCCAAATAAAACTAGAACACAAATAATTCAAAGAAAATCTCACAAATGCTTCACACTAAAGAACAACTTAATAAGAATGCTTTCAATATAATTAAGAATCCAAAGCTTAGAAGGTAAAAGGGATATCATATACCTGAGGAAACAAATTGAAGACCAAATAAACATCATTATTGAGTAAGTGACTGACAAAATATGAGGTAGTTGATAAACACCACTGATTACCAGGTTAGTGACATAGTAAAAAAGACTTGTGATAATTATAGTGTATGCAGATGAGAGAGATGAGAATATCATAATTTTAGAAAATCTAATAGAGAACAGAGCTAAAGCTAAGTCAACATAAGAATAATTGGTGTCTCTGAATAGAAAATCCAAAATAAGGAACAGAATATATAACTCAAGAGAACTTCTATAAAATGAAGAGAGAATTAAACCTGTATATTAAAAGCACAATATGTTCCAGGAAATTTTGAATCAGAACATGAATCCGAGATGTGTCCTAGTTAGGCCGATACACTTGTAAGATGACGAGAAAATTCTTTAGATATCCAAGTAGCAAAATGCCATTGAAGAGAAGAAACAGTATAAAAATTCTCAAATATATAATACTCTCAAAATACAAAATTCACTGGGCTCTTACAGGGCCAGGGTGGGGATTGGGGGTGGCAGAGCTGGAGGAACTACTTGAAAAAGTGAAATCAAGAGAATCAATCAAAAGGAGGAATTCGTGAATGAAAAAGGCTGTGACAAAAGGTCTGGCTGTGAACATTTAATTCTCTCTGAGATGACATGAATACTAAACAGTGCTGGGAATTACTGACAACCAATAGAATGTGAATACATAAGTATAGACAGTTTAGAATTCATAACATAAGTAGCAAAATAGGTGAGGGAGGTGAATTAGAAAGGAACATGAGGGGACACCAGGGTGTCTCAAGTGGTTAAGCATCTGCCTTCAGGCTCAGGTCCTGATCCTAGGGTCCTGGATAGGGCTCCCAGCTCATCAGGGAGCCTGCTTCTCCCTCTCCCTTTGCTGCCCCACCCCACCCCAACTCCCTGCTTGTGCTCTCTGGTGTGTGTGTGAGCATGCGTGCTCTTCCTCTGTCAAATAAATAAAATCTTTTTTTTTAATTATTTTTTTAAGATTTTATTTATTTATTCATGAGAGACACGGGGGGCGGGGGGCAGAGACACAGGCAGAGGGAGAAGCAGGCTCCATGCAGGGAGCCTGACATGGGACTCGATTCTAGGACTCCAAGATCAAGCCCTGAGCTGAAGACAGACTCTCAACTGCTGAGCCACCCAGGTGTCCCTAAATAAAATCTTTTAAAAAAATAAGGGAACATGAGAATGCTAATCCCCTTATCTGTCAAAAAGCAAGGAGTCAGTTGATACCATCTAAATTAAAGCATATATAATTGAAAATTATTCTTAGTCTCTTAATTTTTGTTCAGAATTCTCTTTTTTAAAAACTTTTAAGTACTCTTTTAAGAAAATATGCCTGCTAATAATTTTGATAAAATTCATTTTAATTAATTTTATTAGATTCTCTAATTTCAAATTTAATATTTTGTAAATTAAGATTAATAACAAGATGAGTCCCGTAAATTAAGATTAATAACAAGATGAGTCCCATTTTTTTTAAACTCTCTCTGTTTCTATCATCTATGTATCTTTCATACACACTCCTGCACATACAGTTACTGGTTTGTGGATTTGGAATACATTTGCCATCTTTTTGCTTTTAATTTGTACTTTTCTGCATTGTTTTAATTCACTGTGTGTTGAAAAAAAATTAGTTGAGGAAAACTGAGCAAGTTTTTTCTTTTTCTTAAGAAAAAAATCAGGTGAGAGGAGATTAGAAACACATATGCTAGCATGTAAACAACATTAAATTTGGGGAAGCTGCAAATACAGATTTTTATTCTTTTCTCTGTTTTCTTGAAATGTCAAAAATTGAAATATTAAAAGAACTTAATAGTTGATTCTGGGTATCTTCTTCATCTAGAAGATACTAGAGATTGATATGTGTTCTCTTAAAAAAGACCAATGCACTTTATGCTTTAAATCTCCACTTATTAGGAATTCAGTAAGCAAGAATGTTCTTTAAGTCACTAAATTTTTGTCAAAACATGTTTGCTGAAGCTCATGAACTTCATTCCATAAAGTATCCCAGACCCTCCATCAGAATATATTTACTTCAAATGTTTTAACAGGTTTTATGATCTACTATCCAAACCCCCTGACAGAAGCCTAGAAATTCAAGAAGAGAAATAAAGACCAAAGAGGCCCAGGAAGCAGATACAGTGATTGTTGGAACAAAAGGAAGAAAAAGCTGACCGTCTGACTGAGAGAAGAAATAAGCATATTTTAAATGAGGGGATAAAACAAAGCAGAACCAGCAAAATGCTGTGGTTTGGGAGGGCTTAGTGTGGGAGCAAATATTTCTGCTCACCTCTCTAACGTATGAGGCACCAAAAACTGTACAAACCACAGAATCCTATAATCATGATCCTGAGCCATCCAGAAAATTAGATTTTGTATATTAAGAATTCAGAGGTATTCAATGTATATTTTTATGTGACCATCAAGATACTTAACCTGAATTTATAACTTAAGGAATAACTTTTTTACTTGAAAAAATAAAATATCCCCATTCCTAATGATGCCAGGAAAATGAGGCATTTCTCTAATTGTTGGTTTACATTTTGTTTCATGGAAAGACTGCAATTAGGGTACAGGCACATAGCCTTAATCTGTTTTCTTTCTAAGGAATGGATGGCAGTCTTCAAATAAACAATTATCCTTCATTTTAAGTTCCTTGAAACAGCAAGTGCATAGAATATA
This sequence comes from Nyctereutes procyonoides, assembly GCF_905146905.1. Classification (NCBI taxonomy): domain Eukaryota; kingdom Metazoa; phylum Chordata; class Mammalia; order Carnivora; family Canidae; genus Nyctereutes; species Nyctereutes procyonoides. Next base: position 5,133,096 of record NW_026575130.1, read on the forward strand.
CCCCCTTACTTTGGCAGTTTAGCAGCCTAATATTCTCCAGAGGGGAAAATAATTACATTTATTACCTGAGTTTTGTGGTGCTATAAATATTAGTGTAGAAAAACTAATTGGCTGTTAAACCTTGAAGAAGTGAGTGCACAGATGCTCTGTTTATTTTTTCTTTCAACTTGTTCCACCTATGTATCACACCATATGCTGTTTACAAAGATGACATATTATGTAAAACTAGGCTTATAAGAACCTTTCTGGAGTTCTCAAATCCACTAGTGGTGAATGACAGTATCTTTTTGCTGTCTGTTGGATTAATGTTCTCATGTACAGTGTTTTCTAGCTATATTTGAATGCATATTTAACATTTAACAGAGTTTTAAAGTTGGCAAATAGTCCTAGCATTTTTCCATTGGCATCAACAGAGAGAAACACTGTCTTCAGTGAATATTGTCCAGTAAAGCACTTTGTGAAAACTTTTCTAAGTTCCAGAACATATTGTGCTTTACAAATTCTTTATAATGCAGACACATGGTTGAAAGAGCAGTTTAATGACTGTATAATATTGAAAGTGAAAAGTAAGTGTCTCAATTTGCAAACCAAAATTCAAACTTAGAAATAAGCTTTGGCATGTGTATGGTGAGGAATCGGGACTTTTGGGTTCTGGCACTAGATTTAGTAGTGATTGATGTCCTTGGAAATGTTATCCCACACTTCTGTGCTAGAGTAAATTATCTCAGCAGTCCTTTCTAGGCTCTAAAGTTTTATAATTTATTCAGGTGCTATTCACGGGATCTAATACAGTCATACTCCATTTTAGAACAATAACGTAGCAGCAATATGGAGAATATATCTGTAGTAGGGAGACGTGATGTTAGCCATAAGAGGCAGTCTGGTAGTTTATTTGAGACATGGTGAAACATTAACTTTAAGATGGAGGATGGAGAGGAGGTGATCAAGTTCAGAGGTTTTTTGAAGCTAGAATTTGGCGGAATGTGATAAACCACTGGATGCTGTGGTAAGGAAGAAGTGGAATTTAGCTTAACTGACGTGGGAGCTATGTAAATCATAATTCCATTATAATATGAGAAGGTAGACTAAAATGAATTTATTTTTGCACAATGTCTTTTGGGATGTCCATAAGACATTGACTGGAACTAGTTAAAAGATGAGAGATTAATAGGAGAGAGAATGAGAATAGATTTTGATGGGAGATTCATTTTTAGGCTAATTAGAAGAAGCCAGTGAAGAAGGGATATTTAAGACCCAGGGGAAAAAAAAAAGCGAGTCAGGGGAAACTAAAGTGTAAGTTCAGAAGGAAAAAGCAGAAACAAACTAAGACCATATCTAAAAGCCTTTGATCTTTGAAGGAGAGAGATGTCTTTCTCTGAGGTTAAGAGAGAAGAGTAAGTCTGGGTTTATATCTGTATTCAAATGTGGGAGTTTGAAAGTTTATAGAAATAATTCTATAAAGCCTGTCCGCTTGTTATCTGGAAGCTTCTGTTTGCTTAATTGTACAATATCTGCAGATTATACTTGGAAATCAGTATTCATTACACTTCTGAGCCAAGGTCTTTACTATTTCCCTGTCTTTTCACTTACAGATTCTCCATGGGCCTCTTGTGTCTTATTGTAGTATTCAGGCTAGGGCCAAGTGGGGCTGAGTTAAGTTGGTGAAATGGTTGGTAATTCCTTCAAACCCTCATGTTGTGTTTTTCCAAAAAAGAGAGAATCGAAGTCAGTACCAGAATGCTCAGGCAAATCAGAAACATAATTGTAGTTTCTGAATAAATTGGTCAGTATCAAAAAGATCACCTTAGACCATTCCAGTTCCCTGTAATAAAATAAATTTCCTTAGAGATCTGAGGTGTGTGTGTATCTTAATGACAGTTTCATCTCATCTACCAGCTTGTAACTGCTACTAGTAAATATTTTAAGCATTCTTTGTATGAGAGATGCCCTCATTCTTTTCTTTTTTGAGAGATGGCTGCTTTTACCTTTTTTTTTTTTAATCTTCTAAATGGTTTCAAAGGCCTTCCAATGTAAAAATAAGAGTTCAAGATCAATCAGTCTTTGTCAGCTAATGATGTATTACCAGGTACTTTTCCCTTTACCTGCCAACATTTATAATAAAACAGTTCATATGCAAATATGCTATATTTAAATAGTCCATTCTCTGGTTTAGTAAGCCATACCATGGAGAGGAAGAAGGGACCATCTCTTGAAGGGTACCAGAGCCATTTAAAAAAAAAAAAATAACATATTGAGGCTGTTTCTTTATTTTTTGAGGACTGTTATTATGGTCCTGGTTTTTACCTGTCTTGAAGTAAAATAATCTTGGAGGAATAGGGTCAACATGTCTCCACATAAAGAAGATTGATGTGGGCTTTTGAAGTTTTTTGAGAATATGTTATTTGAGTTAATTGAGTATGGTTCCTAAATTGGATTTCACAGTTCTCTAGTGCAGTCTATGTTGTGTTAATAACATTTATAAAACTAGCATCTCACGTATAAAAAGTGTAATATAAATAGATAACTGACCTACAGATAGATTTTATAAAAATAAATTGGAAAAAAAATAAAAATAAATTGGAAAGCTCTCCATAAATAATCATTAAAATATTGAAAATCTTATAACTTGTTTTTCTCAGTTGCCATTTTGCTTTTGTGAATATTATTGGGGAAAATAATGATATTTAATTTGGCCTACCTTCATATAGTTTCCAGGAGTTTTTTAAACTAATATGAAGAATAAAGATTAAATTTTCTAATTCTCTGTCAACTTAGATGATGAACTGTTAGCAATTTTCTTTTTTTTATTTTTTTATTTTTTTTTAATTTTTATTTATTTATGATAGTCACAGAGAGAGAGAGAGGCAGAGACACAGGCAGAGGGAGAAGCAGGCTCCATGCACCGGAAGCCCAACATGGGATTCGATCCCGGGTCTCCAGGATCGCGCCCTGGGCCAAAGGCAGGCGCCAAACCGCTGCACAACCCAAGGATCCCCTTGTTAGCAATTTTCAACTCTCTACTTAATAGATTTAATACAAGAAAGTATTTTAATGTAAATCAAGGTCTTCAAATTAACTTTTCCTATTATTATAAGCCTTTTTAATATTGACACTCTGTTGATATTTAGAGGCTAGATCTCAGAACAGTTAGACATCTTTGTTCATTTATACTAACATGCAAATGTATATTTTTCTTTTTTATTTCTATAAGTATTTTAATCTGAAATCTTTTCAGCTATCTAACTGGCATTTTCTCTAAGGCAACATTAAGCAACCTGACCTAGAAGTTTCTATAAAAATGCCTTTCTTTGAAAATATGAGGGGGACGAGAATAAAAATCCAATGTCTATACAGTGTCGCTGGGCATGTGGCCCCTTTGAAGCCTAGAAGCTTTCCAATGAGAAGGAGGGATGCAGAACAAATAGTTATCAGAGTTAACCTAACCCTCTAAGGCAAATCACCTGTAGCTAAGTCCGAGGAGACTTCTTTACATGTCCTCTTTTCTAAAACCAAATTCCCTCCTCCAAACATGAACAAAACTGTGTAGTAGATCTTTGGTTGATAATTACTTTTTGATTTCTTTTTTTCAGACATTGAAATTTTATTGTTAGCATTGGCTTAAGCTTTCAAGATAAATGTCATTTACTGCCCTATGTGTTTGCAGTTTCATTTTTATTGTTTTCTATATTTTTCTAGTGTCAAATACAGCTCCATATAGTTGAGGTAAGATATTAGATATAATATAGCCTATTATAAAAATCCAGGCCTTTTAATATAGTAAAAAATCAATGCCTAAAAATACTATAGAAACTATGCTGCATTTGGCGCCTTTTCATTGTAGGATGCAGTAAACATTGTGGCTGAGAGCATGATATATAAACTTAGATCCATATATGTGTCCCATATCAACTATTTTCTACCTATGTGATTTCCTGCAGTTTATCTTTGCCAGGCTTCATGTTTTTTATCTCTAAAATTGACATAATCTTATTCATAAGATGTTTGAATGGATTAAATAAGACAGTGTTCACAAAGTACCCTAATAAAGCAAGTGCTTAATAAATCTTACCTTTTTCTTTAAATGTCAGCTATTATGGCATATACCCTCAGGGTGTAAAATCACAGTTGGTAGTTGGCCACCTTGATGATTCCAGCTCAGTTGTTTAGCTATGGAAGTAGAAGTGTCTCCCCCTAAGGTCATAGAAACAGGCCAAAGACAAAGGAAGCAGGGCTAGGCTAATCTTTCAAAAGATCAAGTCTCAGGTATATTGGCTCTTTTGAACCCTTGAAGATTGAAAAGATCTTGTCTCTAAGCAGTTAAATGGTCTTACAAAGGAAAGAACAAAACACAATGAGAAAGAGGTGTCTGGAAACAAATATGTAGTACTAGATACAAAAAAGTTGTAACGGGACCTAGGAAAGATGAATTTTTATGCTATGAAGTATGTGCTTACAATTATCAAGTTTGCTCCATTTGTGATTTTTCCTTGTTGATAGAACTCAGAAGGCATACGTATTTACATGTTATAATTTAATTAGATTAATCTGACAAAAAAGATTGTAGAAATTTGAAACCCTGAAATTTTAATAAGTTTGCTTATTATAAATGTATAGCCTATTTGTGTGACCTTGGATGTACTATCTTCTCTTTGCCTTAGTGTCTCTGGGTAAATAAGGCAATTGAAAGAATAAATTATATCTTAGGTGAAAAGCTCTAAAAATGGATGATTCTCTGCATTTTTATTTAGAACAGGGTATAATATTCTTTTGAATTCTTTCCTTCACACAAATTTATTCTCTTCAGTTTATACATAGACTTTTCATTGCAAATCTCTATTCGTGCTATATTACCTTCAAGAATAGAAGCAAGACATAATTATTGACACAGCAAAAGTTCATGCTTTTTTATCATTATAATAATAGATAACATTGTTGAGCTATTAATACATGCTAACTATTTTTCTGAGTATATTATAAGCCTTATGTGTAAACTCAAAACAACTACTGGTCTTGTTACTATATAAATGATGGAAAAAGTTTAATAATTTCCCTGGGAACAGTAAATGGTAGAGCAAAAATTCACCCAAAGTCTGACCAGGACCCTGTGGGTGACAGATCTTTTCTGAATGCTCACAGTGAGAGTATCTAAATCTTATTGTTGCATTATTCCTAAATTGTATTCATCTTTACATTTTCTGTTTATTTCTTCCTTATACTTATTTGTGCTGCTCTAGACTTGGATGCCCTTCTCCTAGTTAATGAAGAACACTGCTTCTTAAAAAATATATCACAATAACTTGTTATTCTTGTATTTTTCATACTGGAATGATCTTTTAAAAATTTTTTCATAAAAAGTAATGTTATCCTAAAATTAATTTGATTACAAAGAATGAAACATTATAACCTTATTTTTAATAATATTGTAATGCCCCATAGAGAAATAGATGGAAATTTATGGATCTCTTAATTAGTATACATTTAAGTTTGCAATAAGTGTGATTCATCTAATGACAAGATTTGATATACACTTGTTATGGCAGCAAGCTATTTCAGCTCTTTTGATGTTGTGGAGAATAGCAATCTGGGGTTCAGCTAGTGAAGTTGTGGAAAAGAAATAAAGATGTATGCCTGAGAGAGAACTTTCTGATCTGTTTTAGAACTGCATTCTTAACAAATTAAATTATATTCACTATAAAGGAAAAACAAGAATAAACTTGCTATACTGGTGCTATTTAAAAATTTATGATTTAGGAGAATATGTATTTTATTGTCGCTACAAATGGTTTTTCTAAACGTCACCACAAAAGCCAATATAATATTGTCCACAGATAAATTACCCTAAAGAAGATAGAATTACATTAATTCTGCCCTATGGAGAGGGACCTGTGCTATAATGGTTTGGATTAAATATGAACAAATTCTCCCAAAACATTGTGTAAGATATTTAGAAGTGAATTGCTTAAAATTCTGGTAGCAGATATATTGTATTTTTTATTATCTATATATAAACAGAAACCTGGAATGCATTTTTAATTAATCTCTGTAGACATATATAAACTTTGATAGCTCTTTCAGCTATTTTCCTACATGAAACCTAAATCATTAGAGAAACCTAAATCATAACAGGAGGTCTACCTGCAAAATAATGAAATTGAACCCTTACCTTATACCATATACAAAATATAACTCAAAATTGATCAAGGTCCTAAATGTAAGAGCTAAAACTGTTGAACTCTTAGAAGAAAACAAGAAAAAAATCATGACAGTGGATTGGTAATATTTTCCTGAATATGACCCCAGAAGTACAGGCAACAGAAGAAAAGGAAAGATAAATTGGACTTCATCCACACACAAAAAATGTGTACCTATCGATGTACCACCAGGGTGCCACACTCTGACTCCACAAGGACTAGAGCTTCTGTGCTCAGGACCCTTTCAGACCTTTCCCTATGTATCTCTTCATCTGATCACTCATTTGTATCCCTTATAATAAATAGGTAATAGCAAGCAGAAAAAACTGTGTATTAAAGGACACTTTCAACAGAGCAAAAAGATGACCCATAGAATGATGGGAAATATTTGTACATCATATATGTGGTAAGGATTAATATCCAGAAATCCAGAATATATAAAGAACTCCTATAACTCAATAACAAAAACAACACTATTCAGAATTGGGCAAAGCATTTTAATAGACGTTTTTTGAAAAGATATACAAATGACTAGCCCATGAAAATATGCTCAGTGTTGTTAATTATTAGGGAAAATACAAATTAAAACTGTAAAATACCACATTATACCCATTAGAGTGGCTGTTATAAAAACAAAACAGGAAAATGCAAGCTTTTTCAAGAATATGGAGTATTAGGACCCCTTGTGCATTGCTGGTGGGAATGGAGAGTAATGCAAACACTTTGGAAAAAATTCGCCATTCCTCAAAAAGTTAAACACAGAATTGTGGTATGACCCAGCAATTTAGCTTTTCAGTATATACCCAAAAGAATCGAAATCAGGCACTCAGATACTTATGTACCAAAGTTCGTAGCATTATTCACAATAGCCAAGAAGTAGAAACAGCTCAGATGCCCATCTACAGTTAAACAGATGAATAAAATATATACACGACGGAATATTATTCAGCCTTAAAAAAGACTGAAGTTTTGGTATGTGCCACAACATGGATAAACCTTGAAAATATGCTAAGTGAAGTAAGCCAGACACAAAAGGACAAATACTGTATAGTTCTGCTTATACGTATATCTAAAATAGATTCACAGAAACGGGCTGAAGGAGAAGAGGAAATGGGGAATTTTTGTTTAATCAGTACAGAGTTCTGTTTGGAGTTATAAAAAACCTTATAAATGGATTGTGGTGATGGTTGCACATTGTCAACTATGTTTATGCCACTAGATTGCACAGTTGAAATTGAGTAAAAGGGTAAACTATGTGTACTTTACCACAATAAAAAAAATCATGTTACCATAAAAAATTATTAGAGATATCTAAACACACTATATGGATATTTTAATTTTATAAGTATTGTGGTTTAAATGTCAAGTTATTGCTAATCACTTCTACTTCTAAAATTATAAACTTGATACCCAATATAATGATGACTTGTTATGTAGTTGCATAGATTAATCAAAGTGTCCATACTATATTGAAATAATAATAACTATATTTAATGTTCATTGGGTACCAATTGTGTACTTCACACTACTTAACTATATTAATTCATTTGATGCTTACATCAACTAGGTACTATTTTTTGTTTTTTTTATCAGTGAAGACACTGAAGCTCAGAGATGAAATGACTCTTATAAGCCATACAGCTAGCTAATAGCTAAGTAGTGGACTCATAATTCTTTTTTTTTTTAAAGATCTTATTTATTTATTCATGGGAGACAGAAAGAGGCAGAGACATAGGCAGAGAGAGAAGCAGGCTCCACACAGGGAGCCCGATGTGGGGCTCGATCCTGGGCCAAAGGCAGGTGCTCAACCACTGAGCCACCCAGGTGTCCCTGGACTCATAATTCTAACACAAGATGTCTAATTTTTAACCTTGTCATTTTAATCAATTTCAGATTCTATCCAAATTTTTTATAATATTCATTTTTTAGTTTTGCTTTTTCTGGTTGGTTGATCTTAATTCATTCAACAAACATTTATGTGCTACCCTTTATTTGCATATACTTTCCTAGCTCTGGAAATACAGTGATGGACAAGAAAAGAACTTACATTGTGGCAGTTGAGGGTGGAGGAAATAGATAAAAAGTAAGTAAACAAGTAAAATCAACAAGATAATTTTAGATCATTTGTAGTGTTAGGAAAACAGGATTATATATGCTGAGTGGACTAGGGGCTGATGACAGATTTAAAGGGGATAATTAGGGTGAGGTTGCTATGAGGTGTCAGGAACAGAAACCTAAGTATTGAAAAGATCTAGAAGTAGAGAATCCACACACAGTGAGCAATAATAAGCCTTAAGAAAAAGTGATCTCCTTGAGGAGTGTAAGGAAGGCTAGCATGGCTTAAAATGTCACAAGAACTAGGGTACAGGCATGCAGAGTAACATGTAACATAGGTATGGGCCAGAGTTCAGAAGGCCTTGTAGGCCAAGAGAAGGAATTTGGATATTATATGTGTGCTGGAAAGATTAAAGCCAGGAAATTAAATGATCTGATTTCATTTTACAAAGCTTTCTCTTGCTGTAGCATGGCAAAGGGATTATGGGAGGCCAGAAGGGAAGTGAGGAAAATGGACATTATGGGAGTTCAAGGAAAAAAAAGTAGTTATTTGCACAAGGATGAAGACAAATGAGAAAAAGAGAAACTGAAGTGTAATCATGAGAGGGTAAATTTTTAAAGTAAACTGTACATGTATATTGCAAACATAAAATCAATATTAGACATTCAGAGCTTTAGGAAAAATTACAGATTTAAACAAAAGGAATCCCTGCTCCTCAATCTAGGCCAGAATTAGAGATGATTTCAGGCTCAAAGGATGACTTTACTTTTTGTTGGGGAGACCGCCTTTCCTTCATTGTTCCCACTCTTCTGACTGAATCTCTCTTATTGTTAATCAGAACTCAAGGTAATATTGAAAAAAATGTGACAATATCACAGAATAACCAATAGAGATTAAAACATGTTTTATGATGAGGAAAATATATGGAAATTCTGTTTGGTATTTCAGAATATCAAATAACACAGCCAATCTTCCAGAGATACATGTGGGATCATTACTAGCCTCTGCTAAATTTTTATATTCTGCAGGAAGCCAAACTGAGTTCAGAAAATCTTTCTCTACTTTATTATCTCTCCTCAACATCTTTCAACATTCCCATGTGACTTAGATCTCATTTTAAGATGAATGTGTTATTTGCATGGCAAAGATACAAAGATCAGTAGCTTTGTCTTGCATGTGCAGATTCATATATTCTTTCACTGTATGATTTCTATGAAAGGCGTTCTTCAGGCATTTGGCAAAAAAAGATATTGCCTGAACCCTTTTTAATTTACTCTAAATTTATAGGTCCATGATCCTGTCTAATCACTAACCTTGTACCTTTCACAAACCAGCATAGTGTGGCACTGGCTAAAAACATTTCTAATCACAGGCTTATCTGCATCTAGTGACCTAGCGGCAAGATATTTGTGGTCTGATTGGGGATTGACCACATCCTGTGGTTACATGTTATTTTTCTGATGTCTCTTTAAATGTCTTAACTGCTTTCATTTGATGTTTCCACTGACTTATTTGTAGTAATAGTTAAGCTTTTATGCTTTGAAAATTTCAATTGATGTCTTTTTATGTATTGCCTGGGTATTTGCTTGTATCTGATGATTTTCTAATACATTGTGTATTTTCTAGGTTTTTTTGGTAAAGCTCTATTACACAGGCTCTTATATTTTGACACTTGGTAAATACTTGTTAAAAGAATAAATGTGCAAATGACTGGAGGGACAGGACTTTAAAATCACTCCTTTAAAGGAAAATTTTAATAATAAAAATTATTCGTAATTTCACTACCTTATTTTAACTGATTTCATATTTGTACCTTCTCTTTCAATGTAATGTTTATTGAGCTACTAATATTTCTCAGGCATTATAATAAGCTCATGTGTTAGGCATAGAGGATACAAAGAAAATGAACTAGGCATTGCTCTTGCCATTTTTTTTTTTTTGAAATATAGTTGGGGATTTAGGTGTATAGCAGATGGTTGGTGTCATATGAAATTTAAATCAAGTAAGCACAGTGTTTGTGAGTGGGTTTTAGAGAATCCTTCCTGGAAAAGTCTAGGGCTTTGAAGAAAGTATAAGCTCAAGGAAAACAAAATAAAGGCTACTTAGGCATTATTAGCAGTGAATAATATTAAAATGCATGCAAACATAATGCAAATAGCCAAAGTCCAGGTGATTGGTATGGAGTAAAGAGCATGAGCTCTGCAAGTGAAAGGTTATGGAGGTCTGTGTATGTCATGGTAAGGATGTGGAACTCTATGCTCTAGGCCAGTGAACCTTAGCTTTTTTGAAAAAGGTCACTGATGCCTTGCCATCGCACTTGAAGCACATATGTGTAAAATGAACTTAGAAGCCTTGACATAGGGAATGGGTAGCCATGGAAGAAGTTTTTAGCAGAGTAGTCACATGGTCAGATTTGCTTTTTAGATAGATCATGCTGATCACAATGTGGAGGGAGATAAAAGCAAAGGAGGGTGATTAGTCATGCAACCAATATATTTCTCTAGTTGAGAGATTATATGGCCATGACAGCAATAGAAGGGATGAAAAAAAGTATTGTGAATCAGGAAATATTTAAAAGACAGAATTAACAGAGCATATTAATTGATGGAGAAAAGTAGATAAAATTAGTCAAGGATTATTAGCCAAGTTTTTGGCTTGGTTGGCTTTGTGGACAGTTGTACTATTAAATGAGATTTGGGATATGGGAGGAGCAGCAGGTCTTGAGATAAAGACAATAGTTAATTGAATTTAAGATGCTTATGGGACATCATTGGCATGCCAGCTTAAATCATAAGAAGTATCATTTTTATGAGGGAATTATGTTATTCCATATCAAACACTAAGGAGGTGACTCGGGGGGAAAAGTGTGTATAAGTGAAAGAAATAGGAAATTTCCAAGAACAGAGTGTTGTGGAAATAAGGGATTATGTAGAACTAATAGTCATCAATGTCAAAACTAGTACAGACACCCAATGTATGGTGAATAGTGGCATAAATGAGATTTGAGAATGTTGAGGAGTGTTCTCATGATCAGCCCCTCTCTTAACTGGATGAGATCAATGAGATTAGGAAGAAGCCTGGAGATAAGGAGAAAATGGAGGAGTTAAGGGACTAGGATTCTTTTTGAAGAAAACTCACACGTTGTGGTCACAAATTCTAATCTATGTATTTATTTACTCAAACCTTAAATTCATATCAGCTACTCCTACCCATGGGCATACCTTTGACCTTGTCATGGTCCAGGACTGCTGCAAGGAACTAAAATAATAGATGTAGGAAGGGCTGACCAAATGGACAGTGAAGTCAATGAAAATAATAGCAGGATATGTTGGGGGGAGGGCTAGAAGTGACCATGTATAATAGTGAGGGTAAGAGAAATGGGGGGGTGATAGATGGTAATATGGCAGATGATATAAGCTTTGAAGAAGAAGGGTGTTTTATAGAAAATGAGGGAAGAATTCATGTCTATATTTGTGTAATGATATGTATGTACTGAAATTATTTTGTGTTCCAATACTTATACTGAAAACACATTTTTCACGTTCATACATCATCATTATAATTTTAGTTTTAGTGTAACATCTCATCGTATTGCATCAAAATTATTAATCCATTATTGTGAAGACATTCATTTAGATGGTTTTCTATACTTTTGCTATTTCAGGATAATGCTTCATTAAATAGCTGCTATTATACAGCTTTGAATTTCTTTTTTTTTTAATTTTTTTTATTATTTATTTATGATAGTCACAGAGAGAGAGAGAGAGAGACAGAGACATAGGCAGAGGGAGAAGCAGGCTCCATGCACCGGGAGCCTGACGTGGGATTCGATCCCGGTCTCCAGGATCGCGCCCTGGGCCAAAGGCAGGCGCCAAACCGCTGCGCCACCCAGGAATCCCCAGCTTTGAATTTCTTAATTTAATTCAAATGCTTCCTAAGTTTAGTGATTTTGCAGCTTTCAAGCATCATAAAATTCAAATTCCTGAAGGGGAATTTTTAAATCACCTACAGTTCCTTTTGTAAATCTAACTGCCCCACTTTTATCCAGCAAATGATATTCTGAACACCGTATACTTCAAGTCAAAGAATTAAGGATGGTGGCAAGAGTAAAGGGCACAGAGAAAAAGTCATGTCAGTAAGGAATTGGAATGTTTCACATTCTAGAATCAGGGGCTATATCTTTCTTTTTTTAATTTTTAATTTAAATTCTAAAAGCTTAATGTACATATACACGTATTATTTGTTTCAGAGGTAGAATTCAGTGATTTTTTTGGTTGCATATAACACCTAGCACTCATTACGTTCAGTGCCTTCCTTAATGCCCATCATCCAGTTACCTAATCGTCCCACCCCCTACCCCTCCAGCAACCCTCAGTTTGTTTCCTGTAGTTAGGAGTCTCTCATTATTTGCCTCCCCTTCTGTTTTCATCTTATTTTATTTTTCTTTCCCTCCCCCTGTGTTCATCTGTTTTGTTTCTTAAATTCCACACAAGTGAAATCATATGATATTTGTCTTTCTCTGACTTACTTTACTTAGCATACCTTCTAGTCACCCCCACACATCATTGCAAATGGCAAGATTTCATTCTTTTTGATGGCTGAGTAATATTCCATTATATATATATATATATATATATATATATATATATATATTATATATATATATATATATATATAACTTTATCCACTTATCTGTCAATGGACATCTGGGCTTTTTTCCCCCATATTTAACTATTGTGGGCATTGCTATTATAAACATTGGAGTATATGCACCCCTTCAAATCACTGTTTGTATCCTTTGGATAAATATCTAGTAGTACAATTGCTAGGTCATAGGATAGCTCTATTTTTAACTTTTTGAGGAACCTCCATACTGTTTTGCAGATTGGCTATACCAGTTTGCATTCCCGCCAATAATGTAAGAGGGTTAGGAGTGATATTCTTCTTAAGAGGGTGATAATTCATTTATATGTTATAATCTTCCTATTTTATATGAATCTATTCCAATTTGGTTATCAGGCAGTAAAGTAGTTTCAGTATAAATAATTTAATATAAGAAACATTTTATAAATGAAAAGTATATATTTAATAGATATAAGTGGGAGTTTAAAAGAAACTTAGGGGACCCCTGGATGGCTCTGGGGTTTGGTACCTGCCTTTGGCCCAGGGCGTGATCCTGGAGCCCGGGGATCGAGTCCCACGTCAGGCTCCCTAAATGGAGCCTGCTTCTCCCTCTGCCTGTGTCTCTGCCCCCCACCCCTCTGTGTGTGTGTGTGTGTCTCTTATGAATAAATAAATAAAATATTTTAAAAAATAAAAGAAACTTGGTTATCTGCATGAGGAGTCTCTATTTCATAGATTCACTAACGAATTTTTAAATTCTAGGCTAACTTCCTTTTATACTATCACAACCTGTAATATTTTTCACTAAATTCTTCTCCTTCCCTTTTTCCCAAGGACTGCTTAATGTGAAAATTTATTTAAGCAAAATATAAATCTTGATATTGAATATATTTGGGGGATGTATGACACTATGCTGAATTTGCTTATTCTTACTGATCTTTTGTAGTAAAGAGTTGAGTGCAGTATACTCCAAACTTGAATAATGTAGTTAAATAGACAACCTCTGAATGGTCATCTAAAATAGAATTCTGTGGGGTGCCTGGTTGGCTCAGTTGGTTAAGCATCTCCCTTCAGCTCAGGTCATGATCTCAAGGTCCAGAGATCAAGCCCCACATCTGACTCTGCTCAGCAGGGAGTCTGCTGCTCCCTCTCCCTCTGTGCACTCTCTCTCTCTCTCTCTCAAAGACATAAAATCTTTAAATAAATAAAATAGAATTCTGCTACCACTTCCCTATTGTTTTTAAGTACCTCCAAGAGAATCTTCTCTTTTTCCAACATTAAAGATATGCAGAATAGTATCATCCATCAATCTATCCATCAAGCAACCCATATTAGAGTTGGAAATGCGGGATCCCTGGATGGCGCAGCGGTTTGGCGCCTGCCTGTGGCCCAGGGCGCAATCCTGGAGACCTGGGATTGAATCCCACATCGGGCTCCCGGTGCATGGAGCCTGCTTCTCCCTCTGCCTATGTCTCTGCCTCTCTCTCTTTCTTTCTCTGTGACTATCATAAATAAATAAAAATTAAAAAAAAATGTTTAGAGTTGGAAATGCAACAAGACATTGAGACATTCTAGGATTTCCTTTTTAGGGTCTCAAAATGGTTTAGTATATCTGCAGCACCCTCTTTCCTCTGGGGCTGATGGCAGCAAGAGGAGAAGAATACACAAGAGAAGCCAGAGTGAAGATTCTCTGAGTGACGAAGAAATCTCTGAGAAAGCAAGCCACCTTATGCTTTAGACACATTATACTTTAGACACCCAGAACCAGGGTATTTGAGGATGCTTTATGTTTGACATCATGCTAAATCTGATTTGTATTATACTAACTTAACATTTACGTTCTAAGGATGAATTGTTCTCTATACTGATTCCTACAAATATTATGTGTAAGAATATTTTTTTATTTTCAAATTCTTGTTCTAAAGATCATATTATTGCTGAGCAGTGACAAAAGTACTACTATAACTGTGAATTAGTTTATAGCCCTGTAAGAATGAATTAAATTATATACCTGAGAACCTAATTGTCTATTGAAAAAAAATTCTATTGACTCAAATGACTAAGCCAAGCTTCAGTAAATTAAACACTTAATACAGTGGCTTGCACATAATAAGCAACAAATATTTTTGATTCAGTAAGCGATTATTAAATTCAATTATGTTTTCTCTTTCTGAGCTGTTGTGATTTAAAAAATGGAGGCAATCTAAGATTTTTGTAGGTAGCAATTACATATAAATTTGTTATTCCTTCTTTTGCAATATTAGCCTAAATAAGAAACATTAGTACATGCACTTGGAGTTCAGATGAGGAATTTTGATAATTTAGATTTGATAAGCTATCTCACATCCCCTTTGGAAGGTGCCATAAGTAACACACAAATAGATGAATAAATGAATAATTTTTAAATTGATAGTAGTTTAAGTGAGTTAGGCCTTGATGTGTCTTTCAATTCTAGATAGGCAGTATGCTTAAAGAGTGAGTATAAATAAGCTTTCAAGTAAGTACTTGAAGTACTTCAAGTAAGTACTTGAAGCATGCCGATGTAAGGTTTTTAGCGATTTCTTAGTGGTACACTGGCTGGACCTCTTACTAGCAAATGAAGCAAAGATGGCTTTATTTCCTTTTATTTAAAATAAAATATAGCTTCCTTTCCTTAGAAATATGTTCTATAACTCAGAAATATGACTGCTCATTAAGAGGTAAAAACTTCCAGTCATAAAGTAAGTAAGTCATGTGGATATGATGTACAACATAGGGAATAATATAGTTAGTAACGTTGTAATAACTTTATATGGCGACAGATGGTGACGAGACTTATCATGGGGATCATTTTGTAATGTATAAAAATATTGAATCCCAATGACATATACCTGAAACTAACAGGATATTGTATGATAAGTATAACACTTCAAAAAAGAAAGATGGCTCTTTAGACCAGCCAATTAATCTGAATTACTGCAGCTTTACTGTGATGCTTATTTTTTTATTTTGAAATTCATTGAATGTTTTATAGCCAATAAAAAATAAGATTAAATTACTTGAGTAAATGGTGCTGTTTTTTTCACACCTACTAAGGAAGTGAATATGTTTGCAAGTGTATACATACACGTGTGCAATAAACTATTCATTAATATTCCAGAGACCCAAGTAAAAGTGCAAGCAAAAGAGGAAATCTTAAAAAATAAATAAATAAAAATAAAAATAAAAAGGGGGGGATCCCTGGATGGCTCAGTGGTTTAGTACTTGCCTTTGGCCCAGGGCGTGGTCTTGGAGTCCCAGGATCGAGTCCCACGTCGGGCTCCTGCATGGAGCCTGCTTCTCTCTCTGCCTGTGTCTCTGCCTCTCTTTCTCTGTGTCTCTCATGAATAAATAAATAAAATATTTTTTAAAAAAAGAGGAAATCTGTTGTCCAATAATAAGTGTAGTACATTGGTAGTAGGATTCTCAAGTTAAAGCATGGAGAAGAACTTGTGAGCATAAATGCTAAACCTAAAAACAAGTACTAAATTATTTGCTATTGACAAAAGGTTGGGAATAAAGCCAGGAATAATTCTTGGTATTTTTAAATGAAATTACTGTCCCCCGCATCCCTTAAAGAAGCATTATTTCTATAACCCTGTATAAAAATTAATCCAGCATTACCTTTTTAAAAACCACTAGTTTTTTGGTTATGTTTTTGTTTTTGTATTTTTATTTTTCATGAGATGATTCTTTATTCAGATATTTAGGAAATTGTGCTATCAGAAATTAACTTGCTATTAGATTCCAGTGTGAAAGCCTAATCGCGTAATTACATAATCACATACCAGAAAGAATTTTGGTAGAAAGTGGAAAGTTGATAGCATTTGGGAGAATGTAGCTTTTGGAAGTACCATTCGCAGTAAGGTATATTTGGTATGAATATTTATTATGAAGAATGGAAGAAAACAATAGTGGGACCAGATAAGAGATTGAGATTCCTACTTTAATCCTTTTGTTCCCTTTCTTTTTCTTTTCTCTGTTTAAACCCCCATTGCTTCTTGGGCATTACTGTTCCACATTTCTTTCTTTCTTTTTTTTTTTTCCACATTTCTTTCTAGCTAACTTCCTTTTTTACATCAGTTCCTCTTCAAACAACACCTTGTCTGTGAAGTTTTCTCTGACCCCTAGAAAGAATTTATAATTCTGTCCTCTCTTTTTCTTTTGTCCTTTGTGGATTTATTATTTCCTCCTTTCTTTTTGCCAATCCTTTGTACAATGTAACTTCCTGAATCCCGATGACATAGAGAGTCTGGAGCCCTCTGTAAAGCCTAGAAAATGGGGCAAGTAGGGAATTCATCAAAAACTCCAATAAGTGACAAAATGTGAAAGGACTCCTGGCCTTACTGGCATTGAGCTTCAGTTAATAAGATGCTCCACTGGGCATGTTACTTACTGCTTATTCATAAGTGAGCTCTTATAGAGTACATTTATGGTGCATTTGTGCTCATTTTTCTTTCTTTTATCACACCAAAAAGATGAGTGTTGGGTGAAACATTTTTACCTACAGGTACACATACTTCCTCTGTAAATGAGAAGATCCCCTAATTGCTAGGATTTGCCACATCCCAAGGATTTTTGTTTTATAAACATACCTGTGCCTTAGTTGAAGCATGTCCCACAGAAACTTAGTTTTGATTTATGTTTCTGCTTATTCCACTAAACCAAATGATAGATTTTATACCCTTATATTCAGATAAGGGTGTATCTAGATAGATAGATAGATAGATAGATAGATAGATAGATAGATAGATAGATGTCTTATCTATAGCCCTATATTCTTTATATCCTAATATCTGTTAATATAGACAAGTCTCATACCTATTAGAGACACAGTTGATTGTGGAATTAGTATATAAATGACACTGATGTATAGGTAACAAACTTAACTGTCCATGAAGTTATTTGTGTTATCAGAAAGAAAACCATGAGAACAAATGTGTCTCTAGCTGGAGAACTTAGTAGGGGAACTTATCTCCTAGTTCTAAAAAACAGCAAACACCATTTAATAGCTTATAGTTACAAGTAGCTTGAGCCCTTTCTTTGTAAACATTTAGACATTGACTGTGATCAACAATAACAGTATGTCCTCTGCAGCAGAGAATTTATTGCTCTCCTGAGCATTCAAGACTGGTTAAAAGGGGATCCCTGGGTGGCGCAGCAGTTTAGCACCTGCCTTTGGCCCAGCCCGCGATCCTGGAGTCCCGGAATCGAGTCCCACGTCGGGCTCCCGGCATGGAGCCTGCTTCTCCCTCCTCCTGTGTCTCTGCCTCTCTCTTTCTCTTTATGTCTATCATAAATAAATAAATAAATCTTAAAAAAAAAAAAAGACTGGTTAAGACTGGATCTCCTCTTGTCTGTCATCTTGGAAAACTCTAATGTTCCAGAACCTGGCAAACCTGATGTCTTATGGGGATGTATTATCAAATTACTAGCTTGACTCATCTGTCACCTCTATTCGGTATTCTTTCTGGAGTATTGTTTGTCAGAAATATGTTAAAGTCTCAGCTTTGGGGGTATAAATTCACTCATCATTTGCACTGGCTTTGCTGCTTTTATAATATGATATAAACATTTTGTTGCTAAATATAGGCTCATTTCTCTGATGACTACAGCCAACTTTTGGATGAATTACTGAGACACAAAAACTGTTTCAGCCCAATTAACTTGTGAAACAAATTTTAGCTGCAGTGTTGTTTTTTTTTTTCAGTCAGAGGCAGTTGCTTTGACACTAACAATGAAAACTTATATTCATAGGAAGATTCAGCATAGCCTCAGCAGGACTCTTAGGCTATTCAGCAGTCAGTGAAAAGATTAATGAGTGTAGTTTATAAGGTGATGATGATCAGTTCATAATATTCATCAAAGGGCTAATGACAGATTTTTTTAAAAAGTTATAATTTTTCTCTAAGGATTACATAGGCATGATAAATAAAATATGAACAAAAATTCTGGTAATACAAGAGATTTTTAAGGTAGCAATCATTTTGATATGAAGATAATTTAAAAATAATCATGTCTATATTGTATTGCTGGAGACTTAAGTCTAGTGAATGACAAGAGGATAGCACAGGTATCAGGATTTTAATTTATTTTTTACGTAACAGTACTTCTGATAGATTTACTGATTTCCAGTTGTGCAGTTCATAGGTCATTTCTCTATAGTACTCAAATTATTTCTAATTAGATGAAAATTTCTACTCTTTTTAAAACATTTTGTAAATATTCTCTTGTATTTAGCATATCTATAGTGTATGTAAATCTTTAAATGGTCGTTGCTTTCTGTTTTTATTTTATGCACATTGAAGCACAGGATATCAGGTATCTTGTTAAGATGTTTGGTATATGTTAGAAAATTTCTCTTCACTTCTTAAGTATCAAATTCTTTTAAAAATGTGACTAGGATATGCATTTAGCTTAGACAGATGAAGTGGAAAATTAAATGGTAATTATAAGAATGAAATTTTTCTGTATGTGGTTTATTGACCTTGCAAATCACCTGAATGTATTGAACAGTATTTGTCCTTTGCTCTCACATGTTTAACTGAAGATTATTCTTGCCCACCTGTGGGTCCAGGCTATAACTCTCTTCAGCTAGATTCCTCACTTCTAAAAGAGTGTCTTGAATATTTGAGTATGAGCCCAGCTACAACCATACGGACTAGAAATCTAAGGAACCAGAGCCAGTGGTTGGCAGGTGGGCCAAACCCTCAACAGGGCACTCACCATTATCTACCTGGATGGATTATCAACTTTTCTATATATATTTTTTTTCTGTTTTATATATACATAGGCACTGTGATACCAGTTGTCATGTCTTCTTCTAAAGAGTTGAGTGTTTATATCAATTCATCCATCCTCATAATTTAAGTATATGTACCAAGCAGGATTTTGGTGAGCAAAGAGTAGGACTGGTGCAAAGCTATGTAATTGCAAGTGATCAACTGCCAAAGAGGTAAGCTGCACCTTAGTAGACCAGCCTCAAGTCAGAAAAGATAAGTACTGTGATAAGGCATGAGAGAGGTAAACAATGCTGCTGGTCTCCAAAAATGCAGCTTGCAGAGTCCTAAATTTAATTCTAAAATTTCTATAAGGTCTTATAAATAATTCTATAAATATCTCACACCTCAGAGATACCACAGAAAGATCATTTAATTTCATATTTGATATTTCCAGAATAAGAATAACTTGGGTGCTTCAATGAGTGTGTATTCCGGGGTTATAGTAGGCATATATATGAATAGAAGATAATATGAACTGAATTACTCACAGAACTTTGTCAAATATCAATAGCCACTGTATACCTGTTAGATATTTCTTTGCCATTAGAAAAAGCTCCTGGTGTGGGCACTTTGCTTAGAAAATGGAATAAGGCTGGATTATAGCTCTTCCTTGTCCCAGTGGTTTGTACCTTTATATAAAACACAGATTGCACAATATTTATTTCTTGAATGTGAATTATGAAAAATGCTGTCTTTTCTTTTTGCAATTTATAAATAGGCAAAATAGCAAAGAAAAATTGCCTGATCTGACCTCATAGTGTTGGCTGATATCAAAGCAGAATATTGAGACTACTTCATTCTCTCTTTGACCATCCTGCCTAACAGTGAAATAAATTATCAATTTTAATAATTGGCTGATAAAGAACTATTTATTAGCTTTCAAGATTATGGTATAGATAATTTTCTTTTTTTAAAAAAGATTTTATTGGGATGCCTGGGTGGCTCAGTGGTTAAGCATCTGCCTTCAGCTCAGGGCGTGATCCTGGAGTCCCGGGATTGAGTCCCACAGGCTTCCTGTGTGGAGCCTGCTTCTCACTCTGCCTATGTCTTTGCCTTTCTCTCTGTGTCTCTCATGAATAAATAAATAAAATCTTTTCAAAAAATTAAAAAAGATTTTATTTATGTAAGAGAGAGAGAGAGTGAGTGACAGAGAGAGCACAAACAGGGAAAAAAGGCAGAAGTAGAGGGAAAAACAGACTGCTCTGCTGAGTAGGGAGTCTGATGCAGGATTTAATTCTGGACCTTGGGGTCAGGACCTGAGCCAAAGGCAGACACTTAACCAACTGAGCCACCCAGGTGCCCCAGTATAGATACTTTTCTAAAGCCCTCTGGAACCCAGAAAGAGGAATAGAAAATAGCAATATGTATGTTAAATTGTACTCTATTTTTTTCATTGTCATCATCATCAAATATTTTGGGTTGGTTTATTTTTTATTGTGGTAAAATACACATAGCATAAAATTTTTTATCTTAACCATTTTTAAGTATAGTTAAGTGTCATTAAGTACATTTACATTGTGGTGCAGCCATCATCAACACCCATCTACAAAACTTTTCATTTTGCAAAACTGAAGCTCTACATCTATTAAACAATGACTCCACATTCCTCTCTCCCCTAAGTTCCTGACAACTAACATTCTACTTTCTGTCTCTATAATTTTGCCCACTCTAAGTACCTCATGAAATCATACAGTATTTGTTTTTTTGTGACTGGCTTACTTCACTTAACATAGTGTTCTCAGGGTTCATCTATATTGTAACATATGACAGGATTTCCTTCCTTTTTAATATTTCCTTGTCTATAGGTACCACACTTATTTGTTCATCTGTCAGTGAACACTTGGGTTACTTCCATGTTTTAACTGACGTGAATAATTCTGTTGTGAACTTGGGTATACAAATATCTCTTCAACACCCTGATTTTGGTTCTTTTGTGCATATACCTAGATATAGAATTGGTGTGTTATGTGGTAATTGTAGTATTAATTTCTTGAGGAACTGTTGTAGTTTTCCACAGCAGCTGTATTATTTTATATTCCCACCAGTAGTGCACAAAGGTTCCAATCTCTCTAGATCTTCACCAGTACTTATTTTCTTTCTTTCTGTTTGTCTGTCTGTCATCCTAATGGGTATGAGTGGGTATCTTGTTGTGGTTTTAATTTGCATCAAAAAAATTTTTAAATATATAGTTTTATAATTTATTCCTTTTCTTCAGGAAGCATTCATTTTGTTATGCACAGCTTTTTGATACATTGCCTGAGTATTTAATCAAACATTCCCAGATTAAGGCATCTTGTTAAAACACACACACATATACACACACACAGAGAGAGATTACATAATAAGCTGAATAGCTGATTTCATTTGAGGAGTTTGGTGATATTCACAGATCAAAACCTCATTCATTTCAGGTTTTGCTTTATTCTGTGTGCCCTTAATTGTGGTTAGCAGTGTTGTTTTCACTGATGCTTTTTCTTGGCCATAGAATAGGAAAAAAAAAAGTCTTAAGAATATGAACTTTTGATAGTGGTTCATATTTTTCATGTGCATTTGTGACAGATGAAATGAGAAAGGAATTGTAATGTAGAGCTGGCATGTGTTTTAGGATTGAGGGAAGATACAGAAGGTATGAAGTATAAAGTAGAGTAAGGTGAGAGAAAGTAAATCCAGAATGATGTTGAAAGGATAGATTCAGCAATAAGAGATTAGTCAGAAAAACAAGAGTAAAGTAAGTGCTCCATTGAAGTATTTTGAACCCTGCTATCCCACTCCTCTTCCCCACTCTGCTTAATGAACACAGGTTGGACAGAGCCCATAAATCTACTCTCCTTCTAATATCTCAAATTGTGCCTCCCCCAGTGTATTGCCTCTCTCCTGGCCAGTGTCAGTTTTGAGTGGAACAGTTCCAATGGCCTGTCTCCGTTTTATCATCTCAATTATAATTCTTTGTATGACACAGCAAATCTATTTACAACAAGATCAATAAGAAACTCTTTGGACCTCTATTAAAGCAAACTCCTAGCCTTTTAAAATTTCCATAATCCAATTTGGAATTCATTCAGAAAATCATTTCTGAACAACTTCAGATAATCCTCTACTTCAGAAGTGTCATCAGATACTTGGTATTCAGCTAGAAAATAACTACATAAGAAATTGATCTTAACTAAATAAGATACTAATGATGGTATTAATAAAAGAACTAGTGTGGTCCTTTGAATCCCTCTGTCCTTAATTTGCATCATCAGCTGCCCCCATGCCTACCATTGTAGCTTTAAACAAAAAATTTTATTTATTTATTTATTTATTTATTTATTTATTTATTTATTTATTTATGAGAGACAATGAGAGAGAGACAGAGAGCACGTGCATGAGTGAGGAGGAGAAGCTGACAGAGAGGAAGAAGCAGACTTCAGGACCCCAGGATCATGACCTAAGCCAAAGGCAGACACTTAACCAACTGAGCCACCCAGACATTCGACCACTGTAGCTTTAACAGAATTGGCAGATATATCTGATTCTGCTGGAGTCATGGTTATACCACCTGACTCATTTTGAAACACTGATCATTCACCAGGAACCAGGAAAGTATCCAGACATATGAGAGAGGAGGTATACTGTCAAATTAAGTTGGACATATAGATGTTCTTGTGGTCTGTATGATAGTAACATGAGGCAAAGGTTCAGTTCTTTAAAAAATAGCTAGCTATCTTCCCAAAATTGTTGAAACACTATGCCCTTACTTCTCAATCTCTAATCTAAATATGTGCCTTATAATTAATTCAACAAATAATTCTGCATTTGTGATCAAACATTAGTTCATAGACATACTCTGTCTTGTAGGAAGATACTACAAGATCCAGAACTGACTTAAATGATTTCTAGGGGAAAACTGCTTGGAACATCTTTGTCTTCTTACCAAATATAATGGTAAATGATATGATATCAGGAATTAACCAACATTATGGCATTGGGACATGATCATCTCACACATCTGCCTCTCTGTGAGATATAAAACTCTGGAATTATTCACTTAAGTGAGCACTTAATGAGCTTGTCAAAGGCACTCTGACTCAGCTCTGTTTATTTTATAGTGAAAACAGAGGAACAAATTCTACCCTCCCAAAGCTACCATACTAGTAGAGAGAGAAACATTAAACAAATAAATACATAAACAAACACATAATGGGATAAGTGTTATGGAGAATAACAAAGTCCTAGGGGGTTAGATAATGTAGATGAGTGGAGGTCTAAGGATATAACACTTAAGCCAAATTTTAAGGATAACATAATATACTATTTTTTTAAAAAATGTATAACTACTGCTTAACTTTGTGCTTACCCAGTAATAGTGGTAGACAGGTTGGGAATGTCCTGGAAGAGAGACAAGCATGTGAAAAGGCTCAGGGATGGTAAGGATTTTGGTGTACTCAAGAAATTGGAAGAAGGCCCTTATGTTTGGAGCAGGATGGAGAAAGGAGTACCAAGGAGGGCCAGAAGATGGGCAGAGTACAAATTAGGCAGAAACTTGAAGGTCATATCTAGTAGCAATGGACAGCTATTTAAAGGACTTCCTGTAGGCATGGGACAAAATATGAAGCATATTTAAATCTGCTGTCTAGAGAACTGATGGCAGAGGGGGAAGAGAAGAAGCTGGGCCAATTAAGAGGCTTTTGCAGTAGAGCAGGTGATAAGACAGTGACTACTTGGGTTGGTAACATTGTAGTGGGGGTAGAAAGAAGTCTTAATTCAAGTTCTATTTTGGAGATAAAATCAGCAGGATTTGGTTAGACATTAGTAGATAAGTAATACAAAAAGTGGGAAAACTTCTTTACCTCAGATTCTAGCTTACAGGTTAAACCATAAAACTGTGGACAGATGCTTATGGCTTCATTCCTCCTTTTAATTATTTAATCATTTATTCACTCTTCAAATTTATTAAGCTTCTTCTGTATGTCAGGTACTCTGTAAGGGTACTGAAGATACACCGTTCCATTATATAATGACTAGCTTGATTGATTATATATGTTAAAACAAGGTGCCAAGAAGACTAAAATTCTCAATTGCATCTCTGTAGATTTTGTTTCCTTAGCTCAGAGGTTCTCATCAAGGATGCCTAGGGCGCTCTGGGTGTGAGGGGGTGATTATAATTGGTATAAATTGGCACACTGGTTGTCACACTGACAAGGTAGTACTGTTGGCACCTAGTGTGGGGCCTGCTGCTGACAATCTTGTCATGCAAGAGACCATCCTATATGGCCAAAAAGGGCAGTTATACTCCTGTTGATGAACCCTGCTCACCTTTATTTCAACTAATGATGGCTCTCCAACCCTGGCTAGCAGTTTGACTTTCAAAAGGGGATATGAATGGAATGCCTTTATGTCAGAATTCTTTCCAGTCTTTCCACATGATCCTTTGGGCTCTCCAGAGACCCTTGACTTGCTCCTCTGCTCTCCAGAATGTGCTCAGGGTGAAGCTATTAGGGCAGCACAGATGAGAACAAACCCTTTTTCCTTCTTGTGCTATGCATTCTTGGGAAAAGTGTTTAACCTTCATTACTTCTATTTTCTCATCTGTAAAATGGAAATAGCATTAGTTATCTACTTCATGGGGTTATTGTGTTGTAACCTGTAGAGACAGAACAACACTTGGCCTTAGCATGTGGTGAGGACCCAATGGATATCTGCTGTTATTGTTCAACAATATAGAAGGCAGTGTGCTGGATACCATGAAGGTAACATCACCATCACAGCTTCTGCCTTGGAGGAGATCACCAGAAGACATGTCTGTCATCCAAATGCAGGGCACCTTATGATACGTTTTTTGACAAAAATCTAGCTGTGATGGCTCTTTGCTAATATGACTCCAGGTGCCTCCACTCAGAGCCTTGGATTACAGGATGGATGGCTTCTACTCATTGGGTTTATTCTTCAGCTTTATACTTAGTGTCTGGGAGGAATTACTTTTTTTTCCAGGGGATATTCCTAGCCCTCCCTGTTTTGGTGAGATTACCTCCCCACTGTGAGTTAGCTGGGCCCTCCTTTTGATTCCTGTTTTCCAATTTAGCTACATCCTGAGATTCCTGGATTTCCCCCCACCACCTTGGTCAGTGGTTCTGATCACTATATCATTGCTGGTTTGGGGGTTAATATGGCGCCATTTTGATCTTCCAAAGCCCAATTTTGGACTCTATTGTCTGCTTAGCTTCATAGTCAAGGCTATAATCCTTCTGAAATTTTATAAATATTTTATTCAATATGAAATTAGTTTCAACCATTTCTGAATAAATCATAAATATATAGACTAGGAAGAAAAGAACAATTCATTCTTCTAGATAACACAGAATGAATCAACATCCCTATAAATAATGATAATGGCAGCAAAAGTATTTATCTTTTTGATATGTAAAGTTTCATCTTTTCATGATTCTAGGATTATCTTATTTTTCCCTGGAAGCCCTAATGTTCTAGAGATTCATAAATGATAATTAATGCTTCAAATATATAACTGATATGCCTCATATCATAGCAGAACTCCAGCATTAATTTATTCACAAAGCTCTACTTAGTTAATTAGCAGTTTATTCATGAGACAGATTTAATTTGACTTTGTATGAAATTTTATCCAACACACTAAAATTTTTTAAAAATATCTAATAACTACTGCTTAATTTTGTGCCCCATTAAACAATGATGTCAGTATGAAAATGTATTCAAGTTAGAAAATTCATTAGTTTATCTTCAAGGCAGCATGTTCTAGCAGCTCCATTTTTTCCTTCCCAGGCATTTATTATACATATAACAGGAAAGATAAAATGGTTTCATTTGCACAAGGATATTTTTAAATAATGAGAAGAATGAATGTTAGAAAATGAGAAAGAGTGCTGTTACAAATACTTAACATTAAACCCTGCAGACCTTAAATTTCTTTAACAGCTAGAATAGTTCATTGAAAATTACCAGAATGCTAGGCACCAAGAGTTTTTAATATTCTTCTTTAAATACAAGCACCTTAAGAAATAAAACCTATTGCCATATAGAGCCAAATTTTAATGTTTTCTTTTCCCTTTTTAAGTTTATATGAAGTCCACAGTTGGAGCAAATGGACAGCATGATTTTCTGATTTGATTAATTCATGTAATCATTACTTCAGTACTTCCTAATTGATCAAATACTGTGGGTTAGATGCTATGGTAGCAAAGATCAGTAAATCATGATTCCAGTGATGTAAGACATGACAGTTCACTTGGAATATATAGTATACTTAAGGAGCTACTATAAGCAGCAATTCCATTAATGGCAATAAGCTTTTATTCTCAGCAATAAGCTTTTTAATCAATACTTGTTAAACACTTTACAAACCACACTTGTGTGTAATACAGATTTTTCTGGGTACCTATGAGCAAAAACAAAGATAAATATATATATCATGTTTACCTTAGTTATATTCATTCAAAGGAAGAAACCCCACGAAACTGTTATTACCATTATAGAGATATAATGGGTTTGTTGGAAGTACTTTCTAATATTTAATTATTTTGTATTATAATTTATCTAGGGTACCTTATTTGATTGCATTATTATTATAATTCTAACTGGGAAAAAAAGCTTACTGAGCTATTAAATGAAATTACATATACATGTAACCACGATTTTTCAGAACAAGCCCATATGAAGCTTTAAATAATTTTAAGTGCACATTTTATATGTAAAGACTGAAAATAATGACTCCATCATTAAAGGTCTTATAAATACCTAGGATGCTATGAAGAAGAGTCAGAGTTGCATAAACTTTCAGACACATTAAGTTTTTAGTATTGCCTCTTATCCTTTAGGAAAGGAAAATACAAAAGAGACTAAAAACTGGACATTTCTGGAACATGTTATCATTTGATGTTTCAGAACTTATTAAAGCAAATGAAAAAAAATTAAAAAGCTATCTTAAGAGTAATTTTATCTTCCGTTCCATAGTGAACATACACCAAGCTTTATACTTTCACCCAGTGCTTTTTCAAATGACTCATGCTTTCTAAACTTCTGGAAGGATTGACAGTGTAATTATTAGAATGGCTACATTGTGTGCTGATTGAGAGCAGGGGGTGTGGAATGGATGGCCCACCTGTACTACTTAAGTCTTTGTAATCTTTGGCAAGTTGCTTCTCTATGCCTCCATTTTTCTCATCAAGAAACTGAGCTGGTGTTAAAACTCATCTCTTTCAATAATTGCAAGGATTTATGAGTTAATATAATGCTTAGCACACTGTGTAGCACATGGTAAGCAAATGTTAACTATTACGAGGTTAAGCTCCAAAGCTGAAATTTCCTTTTAAAATCAAACCATAGCATAATAGAGAAAGAAATGGCTGATAAATACATGAAAAAAAAATGGTTCACTTTGCTAATAATCAAAAAGTATTAACAGGCAATAACTTTTTTCCAACTTTTTTTAACTGAAAAAACTGTGGGCACCTTCTCAATATTGGGGTACAACTGTTGTGGAAGGTAGTTTGCCCTGTCCTCATACACACAAACATATATTTCTGCTTATTACTTATTTTAAACAGGGAAGATACTTCTAACATGAAATAGTGCCCATGACTTAAAGTGAAATGAAAAACACAACCTAATAATTTGTATATATTGTATGATTCTACTTTTTGAGACGAAAAATATATGACTTTGTGTTTGCAGGGGGACCAAGTATGTTTAAAGATACATAGAAAGTTGAAAGGATATGCATAAAGTTAAAATTATTTTATTCCAGAGAGTGGAATTGCGGTTAACAGATAAGAGCATATTTGGTATACTTCCATATTTTGCTAAAAAGAAATGTTAAATACACGTATTGAGGGGGATTCCTAAGGCAAAGAATCACTAGTTAGGAAATTCTAGCCCCAAAACCTGGAGAAGAAATGAATCCCAAAGATAATTATATCTAATATAGAGAGCCTTGAAAGCCCTGGTTTTAATGTACTTTGTAGAATAACTAAATCCAGTTGCTGAGTTGTAGGAAAGTCTTCATTTAAGATGGAAGACAGATAAGGCTTCGTAGGTGGCAAGGGATCAATGCTGCCTTCTTAAGGGCCAAAAGCCCTAAGACTGTGTTCACTGGCAAATACATGATCATAAAAGAAATTGGGGTGTTTTACAAGGAAAATCTAGCTAGCACTCAGCCCAAAAGCTATATATATTTTGGAAGGCCACCTCCAGCCCATAAAGTCATGTTTATTGCAGTTTAAAAAACAGAGAGATACAACCTGAAAATACATACTCTAGGCTTTGATAGTAATCATCTTCTCTTATTGTTCAGAAAATGTTTCTAAACTGTTCCATACACTTCATCAGACTTTAGTTAATATTTGGAGAATTAAAATGAAAAGTTGCATAGAGATTAGTGTAAGAGATACCACTGAATATATTTATGTTATACAGAAAATTCTGTCCTCAGGATCTAGCAATACAAAGACATGTAGAAAAGAAATGTTTAGAGTTAATATTAGATTGTTATGAAAACTGTAAGTGTTGTAATGTTTTACAATATTTTGTTTTGGTAGTTTTCAAAGTAATCTGAAAACAAAAATTCTGTATGAACATGTTGCAAATCTATTGATGCATAATTTTTTTTCTTGTTTAATGTCAACATATTGTTTGTCTTTACAGAGTTACTGGAGGTGAACTCTTTGAAGACATAGTGGCAAGAGAGTATTACAGTGAAGCAGATGCCAGGTAAGTGACTTGCCCAGGGGCAAGATATAAGACTCAACATTCAAATGACACTGTTCAGTATATCTCTTTACAAATGCATCATAAAGCTTAGTATTTATGAGACTCTCATAATACCATCTTGGACGACTTCTCATGATGAGTCCATCTTAGCTATTTCTCTCTCTCACGGATTTCCAGGATAATTGTTTAGGTGAAAAAAAACCCCTAGAATCTGGTCTACACTTTGTTATTATCTAACATCTATAGTTAGTTTTTTAAAAAAATTAAAAAATATGTACTCGGAATGACTTCTGCTAAAGAAATATACTTTGCTAGCAAAGTTAAAAGATCAAAGATTCAGATCTTCTGGTCTCTAGATCCTAAGTTGCTCCTTATGGTAGCTACTAATAACGCATGGCTATTCTAATTTCAGTTAATTAAAATTAAATAAAAATTTAGTTTCTCAGTTGTACTAGCTACATTTTGAATACTTACTGGCTATAAGTGACTAGTAACTATCAATTGGACATAGCAGTTATAGAACATTTCCATTATCACAGAAAGATTCACTGAACAGCCCACTCTAATCAGAGATCATAAAAAGAAACAGACTACAAAAGCCCCAGTGGTATCCTTAAAGCATTATTAGCTGTTTAACTCTGGAAATTCCAGGATAGCTTTTGGAACCTTCATGTAAAAAATATTGATTCGGATGTATCAGAGCGTTCAAAAGGATTTCTCAGTCTTGTTAATTGATATCATCTTTAGAGAAGTTAACAGTGGCTATACATTTTTTCTCATTCGAAACTTCCTAGTCTGCACAAAGGCAACCTTTTTGGAATGAAGTGCCATTAGTTTACTTGCCTAGATACTATTTAGATGTATCATGTTAGTTTTCCTTGGCATTTCTTTATACATATTCAGTAGTTGGCACTTGTTTTGAAAGATCTAGCCTTGGGTAATTGACTCATTATTAACAATGTAAATGAGATCTTATGAAAATTCAGTTACTTATTGTCTGCCCCCATTATCTAATGCTCTCAGAGCTTCCTGAAGCTTGCTAATCCCACTGTAGCCTGCACTCAGCAGATAGTCAGCTGATAGCAGGTTCCCTCCCCATCCCTTCAAAGTAGCACATGCATACACAGGCTCGCTTGCAAATCTCTAATTAATCTTCTTGGTTTAATGCCAGTTTATGACAGTCTGTGAATCTTATCTGTACATGACTACACTCTAATTTTTTAATGGAATTTTTACTGCCAAAGTCAAATAGAAACTTCCGTGTCATTTATACTCTTATGAGTGAATCATCCCCCAATTCTTATGTTAGGGCCCTGAAAAGGGACTTTAGAGCGGCCTTGCGAGAAGCTATTTGCCCATTTGCCTAGACAGGGTAATAATTTTAATCAGGTAGTTCACTAGTTAGGGAATTACATTTATTTTGCTTTTTAAAGTTATGTTAAGTCATTATGTTTGAAAAGTATTGTTTGAAATTAAAATAGAAACTGTTTTCAATATTGAAGAGCCGTACAGATAACAGAAAAGACCCTATAGGTTGGATCATTTTATATGCACATTTATTATTGTTTTGGAATTCGGTACAAGTTCTTTTTTAGGGTAGGTCCCATACAAAATCAAGGAGAAGGAACATTTTTTTCCCCAAGGATGAACTTAAAGAAAAAGGCTTCTTACTAGTCCTCAAGAACTAAAGAATTGAATCCATTCTCACTAGTAAAAAAATGATGTTCATTTAATGTGAATTATTGTATGCTTTACTATGCATTATTCATTAAGCCTAATGACTTATATCTGTGGTTTGAGAGAGAAAGTGAAATATTTCTAAAAAGTAGTACAAAGTGAAGAAAAGTCGTAGGATTTAAAAAATAATTACCAACATCCAAGTAAGCTATTTGGTCAAAAAGCAACTAATGTTTGGCTCTTTTAGTGGGACTCTTTATAGAGTTAGACCTGGGAAATCATAACCTTGATCATTTTTTACATTCACATTGTAGTAAATCAGATGGTGATTACTTTTTATAATTCAGGAATTTACTGAGTAATATTATTTTGTAATTAAATGGCTGAAAATAGCGTTATTAAAATGTTTGTTAATAAATGTAGCTCAGCACATAACCTGCATTTGAATCACACAGTAAATTTGAACAAAATATGTCAGTGTGGTCTATATTATGTCAGATGACAACTCATGGGAACTTATAGGTGCCAATCAATGATTTATCCCTTCTAATTTAATTAGCAGTCTGTTTGACATCAGTGAGCCTTTTAAGAATAGTATGAATTGTGTTTTTTGACATAATAATAAAAAATTTTTCTTTAGTGAGGTGTATAGAAACGTATCAACATTACTAGTGTTCAGGGGATTTTAAAATTTGTTTTTTTGTAAGTTCCTAGCCCTTCTCTAGAGTATGCCTATCCTGAAAAGGGGTTTATTTTACGTGATGGGTTTACTTGAAATTCTCCCTCTGTATTGGAGACTTGCATTAGTTTTCCTCTTACTATATTATACAAGAAGCACCATTTCTAAGTCAAAATGATAAATGTGTCCCTCCATTTTTTTAACCCTTGTTTCACCTGCCACTTCATCTGTGTTTACCCTCTTGTTTCAACACCTATGTTTAATTGTGACCTCAGATTTTAAACAGTTTAGATGTGTATGAGAAATAACCATAAATTTTATATTGGCTGAAGAATTTTCCCAGAACATTATGGGAATATTTATAAATTTTTCTTCTTGAATATGGAAATTTTGGCTTCTGTATACAAGTGGTTTAATTTGTATACTTGCAATGGAAAAAAAGCACAGCTCAAATTGTTTTGTCTGAATATGTCACAAACTGTATGTTGGATGTCATTTTCGTTAGAACCTGAATTAGCTTTATTCAGCATTATTAAATTCCAGTGTAAAGCTAAAAAAATGTTGTGAAAAAATATAATTTTTGTTTGTTTGTTTGTTTGTTTCGTTTTAACTTTCATTTTATTTTGTATTCAATGTGATTATGTACCTTTAAAATGTTCTCCCTTCCATTCTGCCCTTGTATCTTTACAGTCATTGTATACAGCAGATTCTAGAAAGTGTAAATCATTGTCACCTAAATGGCATAGTTCACAGGGACCTGAAGGTCAGTATATGGAGTCCATAAATCTGAATCAAAGGAGTTTTGTTTTGTTTTTTTTTTTTTTTTGGTTTTATTTCTGGGGAAAGGGCAGAGGGTGGGTATTTAAAATGGTTCCCTTGCCTTTCCTAATTTTTCCCTAAAATGACTACATGATGAAATGATAATGCATGATGCCTCTTTCAGTTTGCTCATCTACAGGCTAAATATACATCATAGCAAAAAGAGAGGGTCAATATTGAAAACACAACCTATTAAGTTTCCAAGCAATAAACTACCAGAGGCGGTTTGGGGGCAGGCTTTGCTGAAATGTCCAGCATTTGCCTGGAGACGAACTTGGCCTGTGATGTATGTCCGCCTGTAGATTTAAACACCACTTCTGTTCTGAGACCATGGGTTGCTGTAGCAAAACAACTGGTTACACATTGCTCCATTTGAGTCTGATGAACCCTCAGGCAAGAGATAATAATTGCCAGCTAAATTAAAGCACAAGAAGTTAATGATTTATCAAAAATTCATTATGTATCCTAATTTAACCTTAATGATGTCTTGACTGCTAATGTGACAGCTTTGGAATGATACTAGAAAATGGGAGGGATTGGGAAAACAGTTTTTTCTATGTGGGGTGAAGGTGGACCACAACAGCTATAAAAATTTTATTTGCATTCCAGTTCTTTTCCCATAAGAATTTATAACTAGGAAAGGAACTACTGAATTAAAATATTTTTAAGATGATTTTTTTTCCTAAGATCAAGTGGATCTACATTTTTGCTCACATCTGGCAAGATCCTGATTGCTCTGAGGTAGTAGTCACTCTGCTTGAGCAATATGTTTACATTACTGAAGGTGGTAAAATACAACCCCAGTTGTCTGCTGGTTTTGCACTTTAACCCAGTCTCTCTGAGGCTATACAGACAGTGAGTGTAAGCTTGGAACTAACACACGCCCCCTGGTGTTTGCATGCAGTCATTGCATTCAGCAGATCCTGGAGGCTGTGCTACACTGCCATCAGATGGGCGTAGTCCATCGGGACCTGAAGGTGAGTAATGCCCTTGGAGAAGATAAACCACCACACAATTCCTAATGACTGTTCAGCTGCAATTATGCCTATAAAGGAAAAAAATATGAGCCAGAAAGTTGTGTGGACTCATTCCAACATATTACTAAAACACTTTCCTTCACCACAGTCTCTCTTATTTCATCTTTTTCCTCATCCACGCTTGAAACTTACATAAATCCCATTTCATCCAGAGGAATAATGTCCTACCATTAACAATAAAGAGGCTACTTCTGTTTCCTTCCTCATAAGACTATAGCATTTAATGTGACACTGCATAAGACTGATGATCTTTTTCATTCTAAACCTGTTCTGTGGACATTGATCAAACATACTATTTTGGAGTCATATTGTGTATACCTAATATTATGTAAATAGTTGTGAATATTATAAAGAGAATAGTTATTAAATAGGTTTTTAGCATTAAAGAACCTCTGTCTGAAGTCTCTTTCCCTTAACAGAAGTCCTAGGAATTCTGAGGATGTTGGGGCTTCCTGTTCTTTACATTGCTATGTATCAAGATACTAGTGCCTTTTAAAACAGAGAGGAAAAAAGTAAAATTTTATCATAAAATAATATTTATGTAACATATATTGACTAATTCTTTTAAGACTCCACTCAGTTTCTGATATCACTCCGGATGAGAAGTGTTTAGATCATTTAGAAATTAAATAGTTCAGAAGGAGACTATTCTTTCATTCATTTTCTGGCCCCTTCTCCCAAGACTCTAGTTTCACTTATGGAATTTCAGAGATCTAGTGAAGGCCTAGAAACTTAAATGAAACCACTGAGTGGGCAGAATAGCAAATGTGAGCACTATGTAGTTGTCATTCTTTGTTTCAAGCCTCATCCATATACAAGCATTAGTACGAAGGCAGCAAAATAATTTAGAATGTCTTCAGCTGTATATGTTCAGTGGGAGGACCTGGGGTGGTTTCTCATGTGCGGACTTCTCTAGTGATAAATCTGTAGTTTCCATCATTTAGTATGCTCTAGTAGAATATATCTAAGGATCCACAACAAGTTATTTGAAGATGTGATTTATAAGCAAAGCATTGTCTTAGGTTTCTGGAATATTCCTCTGATTTCAGTTTGAGTCTTAGATCTTTAAATGTGAACCATAACCAAAGTTACGGTTAATGGCATTTTCTTTTCTTTCCTTCCATCCTTCCTTCTTTTTTTCCTTTTTTTTTTTTTTTTTTTTTTTTGGAGAGCCGAGACAGGACTCTTTACATCTGCTAACACTTTACCAAGT
This sequence comes from Nyctereutes procyonoides, assembly GCF_905146905.1. NCBI lineage: Eukaryota > Metazoa > Chordata > Mammalia > Carnivora > Canidae > Nyctereutes > Nyctereutes procyonoides. The sequence goes on from NW_026575130.1 coordinate 5,167,914, forward strand.
GTACCCATCATGATTAAGGAAAAACAATAGGTTCCTTTCAAAGTTCATATCTTTGGCAGGCATCTCAAGAATTCCTTACCAGCCACAGAGAGAGAGAGAGAGAGAGAGAGAAAGAGAGAGACCCTTTTTGTTAATTCTCAGAACTCACAGTACTACTTCCCTTTTTAAGTGAAAATACATGGTGGCACCTGGTGGTTCAGTGGTTGAGCGTCTGCCTTTGGCTCAGGGCATGATCCTGGAGTGCTGGGATCGAGTCTTGCATTGGGCTCCCTTTGAGGAGCTTGCCTCTCCCTCTGCCTGTGTCTCTGCCTCTCTGTGTGTCTCTCATGAATGAATAAATACAATCTTAAAAAAAAAGAAAGTAAAAATATATGGGCATATGTATTTATTTATGCTATTTTATTACATACTCTATTTAATAAATTTACCATTGAAATATTTTGCTCCATACTATAAAAGCATACTCTAAAAGCCAGGGATGAAAAATATGAATTCTCTTACATGATCTTCAAAATATATATTGTGAGGTCATGATGAGTTCAAACTCAGCTAAATTCCTCAAAGGCTAGAACTTTAATCAGAGATGGCAGTGGGCCTAGGATATGGGCTGAGAAGAAAACCTATTTTCTGACATATGAGCTAAATTGACTAATTAAAAACTCAGGCAGGTGACTTTTAGGGAGGCTTACTACCAAAAGAAATAACCTGCTGCCTCACCCATTAGATTTCTTTCAAGGGATAAAAGTATTTTTGTTCTCTATCCTTATTCTGATTTTAGGAGAGGATGGGGATGAACTTTGGGTAGAGCTTGTTAAGATTTTTATAATTCTCTTGGTTTCTCTCTAATTGCTGACTGGAATAGACTTGAGTCTAGTTTTTGGTGTATGTTTCAGTAGGCCATTTCATAACATACTAAGAGAGTATGTTAGAGACAATTTACACACACCCGGAGGGTGCTAAATCCCTGGCTTTGTGGTATGTTTCTTTATACCCACACATGTACTTTATTTGATAAGTATACTACTTGTAGTAGCATATTCACCAGTGTATTAAAATGAAAAAGATTGGCAAAATTTCTTATTACCAAGCTTTAAACAAAAATTTGCCCCTATTAAAAAAAAATTTTGCCCCTATTATTCTTAGGTCATATATTTAGTTTCATATCTTGATTCATACATTAATTTATATATAATACAAATGTTTGATGCACAGTTTAATTTATGCATATCAGTGAGAAAAACACAGAAAACATTATGTTCTTTATCATTATTAAATGCACCTACAAGCATATGAATGTTGTACAATTTGTAAGCCTCTGCTAGAACAATAGCTGTATAACTCTACAATACCTACCTATAATACTGTATTACTTCACAGTCTCTAATATAGGAGTTATACCTAGTAAATACCTGTGGCATATACTTTCAATTTAGGAATGCAGAAAGTTCAATCAGAAGCACATTTATAATATAAAAGGCTTTACTGGGACACCTGGGTGGCTCAGCGGTTGAGTGCCTGCCTTCGGCTCAGGGCATGATCCTGGAGTCCAGGGATCGAGTCCCACGTCGGGCTCCCTGTATGGAGCCTGCTTCTCCTTCTGCCTGTGTCTCTGCCTCTCTCTCTCTGTGTCTCTCATGAATAAATAAATAAAATCTTAAAAAAATAAAAGGCGTTATTAAATAACATAGATTTTTGTGCATGTTAATTAATATTGAATAAAGAGGATAAGTATCACTCTTTGAGACAGTGATAGCTTTAAGATCATTATTTGAGTAACTGCCACTCTTGGGAGCTTATTAGGCAGTAGAATCCACCAGATGGAAAATTATAAGAACCTAGAGACAAGGCTGAGGCATAGCAGACAATTGGAGGATGTCCCAGAAACAAACAATAGGAGAAGGCTCCATGTGGTGGGATATTAGCATTAAGGAAGCACATCAGTCACAACCAGACAGTATGTAGTGGATACACAAACCTTTCGTCTAAGGTGCATCCAGTGTCAGATCCAAGCAGTATTAAGGAGTATCTAGCAGTGGTGACATAATTATAGTACTGTAGTTCAGGAATATGACTCTTGTCTTTGGGAGGATTTGGATCAAGGCAGGACGTTAGTAATAAAAATGATTATAGCTGCCGTTTATCAGACAGTTACCATGTACCCTGTACTGTGTTATCATATGAATCTTAACAACAGCTTTATGAGGAAGGCACTTTGATCTCTCCCCCCTGTTGCATGAGGAAAGATTTAGCAACCATGGATGAAAGAACTTATTCATGGTTGCTCAGCTAGTAAGTTATGATTTGTGTCCAAGCATTTTGGTTCCAGAGTCTGCATACTTAATTGCTAACCACTTCTCAATTCGTTAATTGGATAAATTGAAAACTTTATAGAGGCCAAAAATTAGGTCAAACAATGAGAAAGTAATTTTGCCAGCAACATTAAGAATTGGGAAACAGTTCTAAGTTTAGTGAGTCAACTGATTAAAATGATCCTGCTTATGGATCTTCCAGAGCTGTACAAAATCTGTATCATTAGGAAAGAGATTAAGTTTAAGTTATACTTAAGATATAACATGGAGTTGAGAGGCAACATATCTGTTATAGATTGGTGTCCAAAGTAAAAATTTCTTATTTAGGAAATCAGTAAAGTGGCATTGGTCACAGCCTTTGGAAAATGAGACATAGAAAAGAACGAAATTCATTTGCCACATTTGATTTAGGCCACATCAAGATAATCAGTCTGGACTGCCTAAAAATAGATTGTTTATAAAGAGTAAATTACTGTAACTCAGTGGTGAGTGTTTGTGAACTAATCATTGAAAATTCAGGTATAAAAAGAAAGGAACAAACATTCTTCAAACATAACTTGAGCACCTACTGAGGCACTGTCAGAGCTGCAACATAAATTACAGAGCAAAAGAAGCATAAACCTTGTGTGGACAAAATCCACAGGCCACTGAATTAAAGATCATTTTAAAATATGTATCAACGCAGTTCCTCCCAGAAATAAGGAAAGATGTTAGATGAATACTTCATCCAAAAATATATTAGGTGAAAGAGAGATTGCCTTAAAAAGTGACAACTCTTGAGGTCATGGGAAATAGAGGATATCAAATCAGATGTGTTCTTTCATTTAACAGCCTGAAGAATACAATTTGTGTAAATCCAGTAACAGAAGTTAGTCAAAGAAGACAGTTCTGCTTTATCATATAATATATTTCACACAATATAGTAAGATTTCTTCAAGGTTCATCAGAAATGGTTACCAAACTACTTTATGAACAGCATCTAGATGAATAGGAAGCTTCATACATACAATAATCCTTTAGTCACATACCAACACCTGTAAATTGCCTCAGCAGAGAATGCTGCTTTTTTTTTTTAATTCTAACTCCTGAAAAACAATTTTATTTAAGAAGTCATTAGATCAATGGATGGTTATGAGAGAGAGGGAGGGAGAGAGGAATGGAAGGGAGAGGACAGCAAGAGGGGAGGAGAATAGATTTTGATGGAGATGATAATTTTGGAGATGGAGGAGTTTAAAGACCATTTTAGAGGAATAAAATTTAAGATCAGAAAAGAAAAATTAATTTTCTAGGGGCATACGGCATGCATTCAGTAAATCCTCTTTAGTAGTACATAAATCAAATTGTGAATCCACACTTTGAATAATCATAAAATTGTGATTATTCCACTTCTCTCACAAGTATACTTAGATAAAAGTTTAAAGAACTATGTATAATGTATGTCTAGGTGTTCTAGACACAAACTATGTAAGTGATAAATTCCATAATTCATTGGTCATTATTGTTTGTTGATTGAACCTGACTGCTGTGTGTCAGTCCTTAGAGAAACAGTAGGTAATTGTCAGTCCCACTGTGGTTGTACTCCACTCTGCTGATTTCAGTCTACCTGATACTATGTTCTAATAGTGTAGAAGTCAATAAAAAAAAATAGTAATGGAGAACAGATGATTCTTAAGAACTTACCCATATATGCATAGTGGTAGAAGTCATTATTCCAACCAGACTTACAGTACAGTGCATCAGCTGAGAACTCCCTGTGCTAAGTGTATAAATTCAAGTATTCATAGCATATAAAAATAAAAGCAAAAGTCACTTGTACTGTGTATACAGAAGAGCTTCTACCATGTGCACGAGGAGCTTGATATTCAAGCTTTTCAATCCATGCAAACTTTGACTTAGATTATTTCTAGGAGCTTCGTTCACACGTTCTTTGGCAAAGGAAAAGTGACTAAAAACACACCAAAGCACAGAATGCTTAACTTTATGTTGAAAAAATTAATACTCTCCAATAAAAGAAATCTAAAAAGATAATTTCAACTCTTAAAAAGTAATATCCAAAGAAACTTAAGAATTAATTAATAGGAATAAAATGAATAGCTATTTTATGATATTCAAGAAGAAAAAACTATAAAGTAAAACACATGATTTCACTACACATAAAAATTTGTAATGTTTGAGTTTTGTTGGCTAGATGATCACATATGTACATGGATAAATCTGTGATATGATAAATGCTGAAGATGATCATCACCTTTGCCAAATCAGTTACTTAATAAAGATCACACTAAGAATTCTCATGTGTTTGTGAGACTTTTGAGAAGATTGAAACTATGGCTCGTGTTTCATAAGTTTCCCCTCTTGTTTGATTTGGATATGGGTAATAAATACTTTTAAGTATTTCATATTCTTTTGCAACCATCTACTGAGTGAACTATCTTTGAAAATGACCCATTTTTATGCCATTGGATGAGTTTCCTCGTATCACATCTTTAAAAGAAGGAATCAAGAAATCTGGCTTCAAAATCCTCCATCTTTTCTGGATCTCCCTACTTCATTTGGAGATTGAGGGGTTTGAGTTATTTTATCTCCCAAGTCAGTCCCAGTCCCTAAAAGTGACCCAGCAAGTTACCTAGGTACTTTGAGATATTTGAACAGATTCAAGAAAATCTCAAATCACAATGAAAGATGTTGCCATTGCATCCATATGGAAGTACAGAACAAAACTTGCCAACAGTTGCTGCTCATTACAGCTGATATGCTATAAATGGTTGTTGACACTAAGACCAGATGTCATGGAAAATCCTGCATCATTAGAAAGCAATTGGGTGGGGAAGGAACCTGTGTGTGAGAATGTCAGTAGAATCTATTTAAAAGCCAACCTAAAAAGTGATTCATTAGAGGAATTTAGAGATAATCTCAATACATAAAGATTAGCATAATAGACTGAGTTAAATTTAAGAATATAGACATCCCTCAAGTTATGAACATTCATTGTGAATATTCTGTGTCGTCGTGCACATAGACATGGCCAGCTGCACTGGAGTGTAATAATCATTAATGTGTATATTGTTCCATACAGAGTACAGAGCTCTTATGATAAAATCCAGTGATATTTTATACTTTTATGTATACTGTGATGAAATACATGTTTATTTGAGAGATGAAGGAACTAATTAGCTCCAAGAGTCTATGAGTTACCCATAGTCAGTAACAGTTAATAACAGTCAGTCCCAGGACATAAACCTATCTCTCCATCTTTTTCCTAGAGCATTGTGTTGCCAATTTCTCTCATGTTCAGCTGTACACTGGAAGAGCATTGTTTCTGATTTTACCTTTCTCATTTGCTTTAGAAAATCAAAATACTTGAATAGTAGCAGATAATAGCAGTGATCCTTTTTAAGGAAGCAGCCACTAATTAGCTGAAAGATTCTACTATTTCAGCTTTTGTTAAATACAATCACAAATTATCTTCTTTTCTATAGGTGTTCAAAATTTGAACTAACCTACATGCCAATGAGCTTTCATAGTGCAACACAAATTTAAGTTGGATACTATATAAGTGGTAAAATACAATAGGATAATTCAAATTTTGAATATATTCCAAAGGGTCATATATAAATCAAATTTGTGTGCTATTTCTAATGTTTCCTTGCAGCTGGCCATTAGAAACAATCTTGTGATGAAACATTTTATGAAGCAAATAATCATTTAATAAAGTCAGTAAACATCTTAATTTTTCAGTTTACATTCCATAATTCTATATTTTAGGTTTGCTTAAAAATATGTACAAACATGAAGCCATTTTAGTGCTGTTAATTTTTAAATCTACACAATAACCTTGAAAGAATCCTGCCTTTTCCTGTACATAACTGCAGCTGAACAGTCTTCATGGGTATAAGGTAAAACATTGATCCAGAGGGATTATTTCCCTGGATGACTCACAAGGCCCCATAGAGAGGTCTTCTAGGTCATCTCTAGGTATGAATATTTGTCCCAGTCATTCAGAGGCCATGCATGATAAAACTCTAAGGTGTTACATTTCTTCTGAATTGGCAGATACTTGGTGTGTAAGGGCATAATGCACACAGCACTGTGCAGAAACTTATTTGATCTAGTGATAAGAATAAAAACACATTAAATATTTTAAAAGTTTATTCACTGTTGGCACTGGCATTTGCTCAACAAACTTCAGTACCACTTGATTTAAAAGACCTAAAATGATTGACTTCTAAAGGGATTGGAACTCTTTCCTTGAATGAATCTGTGGTTGACAAAATAGGACAGATGTGTGTTAGCAGAGATCTCAGATATCTCAGTGCTTTTGAATGTGAAGGTTACAAAGAATTAAACTATTGCTTACAGTTCGAGTGGTTTTTTTCCAAGTCATTTATTTCATAAATTAATAGCTTCAAATCACTTTGTGATTAAATTAGAAAATGCATGAATGTAGTAGGCTACAAATTTTAGTTGTGAGAATAAAATGTCAAGTATTAGTAACAATATGGTCAGGTACTGTATTACATTAATAGATAACTAGAGTTCCAAGTAATTTTGAATGTTAAGTTTTTACTAAAAGTTATTTCAGCATGGAGATCTTTCATATTCTTGAGACATCTTCATCCCAGGGTCCAAATTATCATGTACTTAGTGTTGAGATAATTTAAAAACCCTATCAGCCCTAAGAAATTACAAAGTTTTCCTTACAGTTACCAATTGTCATAATAGTGATGAATCTGATGGCAGTGAACAGCAATAGCCTGAAGAAGTATGGTACTTGATTAAAACTTACTTGCCTATACTCTTATTTCTTATAGACTTAACCTAATTTTTTCAAGTTCTGGTTATGAGTCTTTGCTAATTTGCATGGCTGGCTTAATTAATAAATTAAATATTGGTTTAGGCTGTGTTTATGCAAGGTCAAAACAACCAACAGAATTGCTTAATTCAGTAAGAAAAAAGTAGCTATTTCATGCCAAAAAATATTGAATTAGTTTGCCAACACATAAGCAGAACCAATTTGAATGACCTGAATATTTAAATTTCCAGACAATTGTTTTGACACTTGTAGATTCCATTATTTCCCAACTTTTTTCAGTCTGAGGCTCACCTCTAAATTTGCTGGGGTTTACCCAATGGAAGAAGATTGTTGAACTACTCTCCCACATATGAATGTACCAATCCAGCTATATACCAGATACCAGATACCTGGGGATGGTAGACTTCACTGTATGTATTAATCAGCCTCCTCTTTCTGATGGTCTTCTCCCTTAATTAAGGCTAAAATTCACAGAGGTGGATCAGTGAAATCCAAAAGTTGGCTCTGGTGCCTATTTTCAAAGTTCCAGTGTGTCTCAATGGCCTGGTTGGGAAACAGTGATATAAACACAGCCTTATTCCAAGACTGAATTGTCAGTCCTTGAATAATGATAAATAACCAAGAAAATAAAAATGTATCTTTCTTATAGTATTCCAAGATATGAGAACAAATGTATAAGGAATGCTTTGAATCACACTTTGTAGGCATATAAATTATGTTTTTAAAAACTGGCTTATAAGGAAAAAAGCTAACTATAACATTTGGCAAATAGTAGTACAGTCTTACTGCCTTTAAGAATAAACAGATTCTTAAAGACAGCAATTATTACATAATTCAGAATAAGACTCCAAAATTTGTACAGAAATTGTTTGGAAACATTGAGAAATCAAAATCACTACATTTGGGTCCAAACTCTTGAAGTCAACTAGGATTTAATTTGCACAGTTTCATTTGCCAAATGTCTGTAGATTGGTCCAACTCTTGTTATCATTTTGCCAAGTTTCCTTCTGCTGAAAATGTCTGTGCTCTATTAGGCTTCTAAGTCAATGTCCATGGCCAAGTCTGGACCTCACCAGCCCTTGGAAGCATGTGAGCAGGTCAAGACAGGTGCTTCCGTTCATTTGATCTCTCCCCAAGTTTATTCTTTCTTCTGCCCAGTATCTCTCCAATGCTTTTATGCATCTGTCTGAAGCCTGTACACATGATAATTTGTAATCATTTTTCTAACCATATTTTCCCTGGGATTTAGGAATGACAGTCTCCAGGAGAGAGGACAGTGCATGACTCCCCCCCCCCCATCTTACAAAATGTTGTTAGTTTTGAGTAGTCTCTTAAAATAGGTTCTCACTTCAGTCTCTATTTTTTCTTTCTAAATAAAGCCTGAGAATTTGCTTTTAGCTAGCAAATCCAAGGGAGCAGCTGTGAAACTGGCAGACTTTGGCTTAGCCATAGAAGTTCAAGGAGACCAGCAGGCGTGGTTTGGTGAGTAGGGCCTCTCTCTACTTCATGCTGTTCATTCTCTTCTGACTGATCATAACCCACTTCCCAGCCAAAATAAGACAGAAATGTTCCTTCTAACAACAACCTGACTAAACTGAAGATATTAGACCTTTATAGGCACTTAATTTTACTGACATTAAAAGGTATATATTATCTAGAAATAATTTAAGAGAAAATATTAATACAAGAGTAATAATATGTAGACTTTTCCTTAAAAAATGAGTGAGAAAATAGATCTTACACTAAGAATTAATAGGGGATCCCTGGGTGGTGCAGTGGTTTGGCGCCTGCCTTTGGCCCAGGGCACGATCCTGGAGACCCAGGATCGAATCCCATGTCAGGCTCCTGGTGCATGGAGCCTGCTTCTCCCTCTGCCTGTGGCTCTACCCCTCTCTCTCTGTATGACTATCATAAATAAAAAAATTAAAAAAAAAAGAATAGGGAGGTTTGCAATGTTAGAAGATCACTTTTTATTTGGGAGAAAAGTGATTGTTTACATAGAACCTTACCTGATGCCAAAAACTGCTGTGTAAATAGTAGATACTCAGGAAATATAATATTTCCACATATTTTGTGGTTAACAAATTAAAGTTTTAAAAATATAATAGTGTTTATGTGTGTGTTCATCTTAATTATCTTCTATTTCTTCAAACTGCTGGTTTCTGCTCTAAAATTCTGATAATTTTGAAATTTCTGTATGATGAAATTTCTGTTTCTTTACAATGAAGGAAAAAATTAACTCTAAGTTTAAATAAGAGCATTGCTAACCAGGCTTGTGTATTGTCTCAGTATTTATCCTGTTAGGTTATTTTATTCACTGGTTTTGTGTGTGTGTTTGCCTCTGTTTTTGCCATTTCCCAGTACTGACCCATTTTTCTTCATGTAATCTCCCAAAATATAACCTCTCCTCCAGCCTTGATCTTACTTCTTTTCTGACTTTCAGTGTATTGAGGTTAGATCGTTTTTTAAATGCTCTTTGTTTCTGATTGCTTTTCCTGTGAACAACCGCAAATAGAAAAAGCACCCAAAATATAATTACTCATTTCATTTTATATGCAAAGACTTTCTTTGTTTGCCTAAATTTAAGGTGTGCACAGAGTCCCCAGGGTTCACCATTGTCTCTAATCTGTCCCAGCTAGTAAATGAGCCTGGATGATGTGACAGCCTTCTCCCATCTTGTCTATAGGCAGCTTAATTTAGGACCTCATTTTCTGCTTCCTGTCCTATCTCAGTAGTATCTTACTGTTGGCCTTGTCCATGATTCCTCCTAAGCTTAATACCACTGTTTACATTAAGTCTCTCTTTACCCACCAAATGAATTTAGTATCTCCAAACTTGGCATTTGGTTTGTCATATTTTGGCATATGAGTAAGCTTGTTCATATTAATTGCAAACTGAAAGAAGTTAGGGCTTAGAATAAGTACTGTAAATTGGAGGTTCAGAGGCATCTTTGTATCCTGGGTAAGAGCATGGTTGACAGAGATAAAGAGTATATGGTGACTTGGAGTTGCAGTCCCCCAGAAAGTAACAGGCTATCACAGAGATGGGCAGAGTAAGTAAAGGGGGTGCTTAAATTAAGCAGGAGGTCTGCCCCTCAAGATGCTGACAATGACTATTTACTGTGCAATGTGGGAGCATCTTAACGGAGGCACATGTGAAGGTGCTCTGGAACACAAGAGAAGAAGTATGAAATTCTGCCTCTGGGGAAAGTTTTGGTGATTGGGATAGTGCTTGTTTCCCTAATGGGTAAATGAGAGTTTGTTCACTAACATGTAAGGAGATGAAGGCCAGACAGAAGGATCAGCACATGAAAAATCTCAGAGGCGTGAAACTTGTTTCTATTTAAGGAATAACAAGAAGTTTGATATAGCTAAAGTATAAAGCATACTGGGATGAATGGTAGATAATTAGGTGGGAAAGGATTTTGTGTGCTTTGGAAGGATTTGGCTTTTATCCTAGAAGTTTCAAGAATCCTGTGAAAAATTTTAAGTAGGGAAGGACATAATTAGGTTTATGTTATATAATGATTTTGTGGGTAACAATGTGGAGAGTGTGTTTAAGATACTTACTCTCAAGGCAGGGAACCAGTTAGGCTAATACAGTAGTTCAAATTATGCATGATGACAGCTTGAGCCAAGAAGTACAAGAGCAAGCAAATTCCAGATAACTTGCAGAACAGACAGTGACTCTGAGCTCTAAGGAGGTCCGTGTAGAAGAAATCAAAGACCCAGAGGTTGAACTCTAGTCACATCTAGTCTCATCTGCGTCACAAGATTCAGGGTATGAAGCAGGACACTAAAACAGGGACTTAGGCTAGGGATATAATTGCCAGAACTGGGTGTAAGGTGATGATAGGATGTTAGGAACAAGACAGGCTTTGCAGCTAATGCTGCAAATCAACATCGGCAACTTGGCTTCATACTTAGAAGACTGATATAATTGAGCACCTTAAATCTCCCCTGTTTTTGAGCTCTGTGTTTTATCCCCTTCTTTAGATCACAAGCTGTTTGAGGGCAGGATTGTGTGGAGTAGAAAAAAATTCTGCTTTTTGAATTAGAATACCCAAGCTCATATCCTGGGTATGATTCTTAATAGATATATAGTATTGGGCAAGTCACTTTAACTCTGTGAGTACATGTCCTCTTTGTAAGCAGTGATAATAAACACTTCTTCGCAAGACCATTATGAATCCATAGGTATTCCCTGGGCTACGAAAGATGTTGAATACGTTTTCAAAACCATCTTGGCATGAAGCACAATGTCACAGTTCTTTGCCTGTTCAGTGAAACTTGTTGAGCAAATCAATCAGTAAAAAACCCAATATCAAATTAGCAAAAGCAATAGCATTTAAATAAAAGTGTACACACATTTCAAATTGTGATCATTTATTTCTAAAAGTGATCTGATTCCAGAGAAAGAATGACAGATTGGAATAAAATCCCCATTTCTTTTTCAGTGTGATATTATAACCCTTATGTTCTTACTAAGATCCCTATTAGAATAATGATTTTTAGGAGGTGCATTAGAAGTCCTAAGAAAATTCATCATTTCAAAAAATGTAGAAAAAACAGTTTATAAGCTTAAGAGAATGCACAAGTTTTTCTTTTTCTTTTCTTCTTTAGCTTCTTTTCAGCTTATTCTATGCAAGTGAATCCTCATGGTAACCCACCTGAGGAAAAGGAGGCATGTGGTATACTATATATCTTCTGGGTGTACTACCAGATATATCACAGATTTTAAAGTAAATGCCTGTTTTAGTATGAATGACTTGGTTTGATTTTTATTCAGTATTATCTACCATAATAGTCTCATGTATTTGACTGATTATTTTTTAATTTAAATTAAAGTTAGTGGGGATCCCTGGGTGGCTCAGCGGTTTGGTGTCTGTCTTTGGCCCAGGGCATGATCCTGGAGTCCTGGGATCGAGTCGCACATCGGGCTCCCTGCAGGGGGCCTGCTTCTCCCTCCGCCTGTGTCTCTGCCTCTCTCATGAATAAATAATAAATCTTTAAAATATTAAAGTTAGTTAACATATAGTATATTATTAGTTTCGGGGGTAGAGTTAAGTGATTCATCAATTGCATGTAACACCCAGTGCTCAATTACATCAAGTGCCCTCCTTAAGGCCCATTCCCCTTGACTGATTAATTTTATCTTTTAAAATGTATTATCAGTGATAGGGAGGGGAACCTTTTTATTTTTAATAAAATAAGTTATTTTAATTTTAAGATAAGAGCAGAACTCTTTTTTTCATTTTGTGTAATGCCAGAATTTCAGGCTTTTGCTCAATTTTATTATAATAAATATAAGAGGTCTACTACAAATAAGATAAATAAAACTACACAAAGCTTATAGAAGCTGTTTATTGTGTTTTTTAATTCTCATTTGTAAGTCTTAATGTTTCTTTTTCTCATGATAATTTTGTCTGTCTTCCTAGCCCTGTTCTATTTGATTCTAGCCAAAAAGCTAGAAGTAACACCCTGTATCATTACACTTGTTTTAAGATGGCTAGAAAATTTACCAAAGAGAAATATCCAAATATAGCCCATTTCTCCTGTGGGATTAGAAGTGCTATTTGCAGTATAGTTCCTTTTTGCTGCTAGGAAAAAAGAATAACCACTACCATCTTGCTTCATAGAAAAATTGTTTTGCTTGATTAATACTATGTCTCTTTTTAAAAATAATGAGGGTTTCATGATTTCACTATTGGGTATTTACCTCAAAGATGCAGAGGTAGTGAAATGATGGGACACCTGCACCTCGGTGTTCACAGCAGCAATGCCCACAATAGCCAAATGTGGAAGGAGCCATGATGTCCTTTGACAGATGAATGGATAAAGAAGGTGTGATACACACACACACACACACACACACACACACACTCTCACAGAATATTACTCAGCCATCAGAAAGAATGAATACCTACCATTTACTTCGATATGGATGAAACTGGAGGGTATTATGCTGAGTGAAATAAGTCAGAGAAAGACAATTATCATATAGTTTCACTCATATGTGAACTATAAGAAATAGTGAAAGGGTCCATAAGGGAAGGGGGGAAGCTGAGTGGGGAAAAATTTTAAAAAGACAAACCATAAGAGACTCCTAACTCTGGAAAACAAACAAAGAGTTTCAGAAGGGGAGGTGGATGGGGGGTTGGGGTAACTGGGTGATGGGCATTAAGGAGGGCACATGATGAGATGAGCACTGAGTGTTGTATGTTGACAAATTGAATTTAAATAAAATATAAAAAAATATTGGTGTTTTTAAAATGCAATGAATACCCATTATAATTATTTGGATTCCCAACAGTAAGTAATTATGTTTTGATTTTGGTCTGTTCTGATACTCCTTTTGGTTTTTCAGATTAAGAAGCATGTACTACCTCTAGAGAAGGCAAGCTCTCATAATTTCCCTGCTAATAGCATATATCATGATAAATGAGATTCTTATGAGTAATCTCCTGCTAAAAAAGGCTTTTCCTGTCTTACCCTAAGTATTTTGGTATTCATGAGAACACATTACACAGTACACAGTTCCTTTATGTTTATATATTTAAAATATGCTTCAATAGTTTTAGGACTAAGGACCCCACTGACGCTCAAATGATAATTATATTAAATAAGAATGAACATGATGGTGTTTTCTTAACATTTTATTTTAGTCTCCAGAAAAGGTTTGTAATAATTTACATTTAAAATTATCTTTTCATTTCTTAGTCACTTAATGAATTCTTCTTTATCTTTATACCTAGATGAAGTATCATTAACATTTCCTCCTCTAGGAAATATATTCTTCTAAGAAATTTAATACCTATATTAAAGTTTACTAATTCTAGGTAGGAGGTTGTAGATTGTATATAAAAGGGTGGTAGAAATTCAGAGTGAGGAAGGACCACTGAGAATTGTAGTTAGCTAAGGAGATCTCTAAGATGGAAATAATTTAGAGTTCACTCTCTGTTAAAGAAAAGGTAAAAGTAGAAATTGAGGTTTTTAAGGAACAGAAAAAATAACATCAATGGCAAGAATGAGAAATTTGTTTCAAGAGACCCTAAAAAGATTAATAAGGTCAAATGCTCAAGAGTAGAAAGAAATGTTGGTTGAATGAAGGGAAACCAGGTAATACACAGTCTTAAAATGTAGGCGAGGAACTTGGTCTTTAATCTGGAGTTTGGCATTGGTTTCTCATTGGGTTCCTTTGTGTCTCATCTTGGGAGGAGTTGTAAAGGGATCATTGGAATAAGAGTAGATGAGGCATACCCAGTAGCTCTTTAGGACTCTTATGCCCATCCCTGCCTTGGAATTAGCTGACTCCACATCACTCCTTGATGTAATTTTCAAACTTTGGTAATGGAACCACCGTGATTACTCAGGAATTCTTTGACCTCACACCTGTGAGGCAAATGCTCCTTTTAAGTAAAGTTTAAGAATAGAGGTGGATCCACTATGGTCCATGTGAAGCTTAAACTACTTTACAAGCGTCTTTTTTTGGAATCCCTTCTCATTGTCCACTCCATCTTCCTCCACAAGAAAGGAAAGGAAAAGTAATAAAGGGGTAGAAGGGATAAAATCCACAATCCTTTGCCTCGTTTTCTAAGGTAATTTTGTTCAGAGGAATAACCATGCTACTTTCTCTCTCTCTCTCTCTCTCTCTCTCTCTCTCTCTACACACACACACACACACACACACACACACACACACTTGTTTTTATCCTTTTTGCACATTGTTTGTACTTAATAAATTTGAAAATAGGAAGAAAAGGCTCCTTTCTTGAGCCCTTTAAATCCTAGTAAATATATGATGAGCTTCTCCAGTGATTTGTGGTCAGAGGAATTCCTGATTACATTTCCTTTTAAAGAAATGGTTCCAATTTTGGGGGTATCTTTAAATAAAACTTGCAAATAGTTATTTTGGATCTTTTTAAAAGTAGCTATTTTTATTTGAAAGCTATTATTTTCAGAAATAAGAAAAATGTCACTCTAGGTCCTAACTCTAAATTGATTATTATTTAAGCATACTTTATCAGAAAGTATGCTTTACACTGATATATACAATAGTGAAACTTTTGTTCCACTTTTATTTTACCATTTTCTTTCTCTTACCACATCTCTCTCTTAAAATTCTAGTTGATACTTGTTCAATAGTGATTCATACAGATGTTCCTGAGTCTTCTCTTTAGTTGACAGTTATAAGTACGCACTGACTATTTATTAGAACACAGTGATCTCTTTGATATATTTAGGGTTTATTTCTTCTCCTGGTGAATTCTTCAAACACTCAGCCCCATTACTACCCCATAGACTACCTCACTTTCAAAAATATTTACTTAGGATCTATTTTTTTTGTACTTTTGTTTTATAGGTGAGTGTGTCTCAAAATTATATTGGTATCATGTTAACTATCATTTCTTACAAAGTTCTAACCCGATCGTCAAATTTCTCCCTATTTCTTTTCAGATAGAGGAAAAGAAAGACTTTTTCTTTCCCCTCTTAGTTCTGTGGCTGGGGCCTGTGAGTTGAAATGACAAAAGACTGATTAACAGGAGAAAAGCATACAGTGCTTTTGATGTTAATATTTTAACTCTTACATAAACACAGGGGCCTTTCTAGAAAATTAATGAAGACCTAAAGAAAGGCCAGCCTTAGGAGCTCATATCCCGTTTTAACAAAGAGTGATAAAATGTGGCGATTTGACAAGACAAAGGGAAAAGGAGTTAGGGCTGGGGGTATTAAATTGTGGGGAAATAACAAGGAAACCTATAAGGACACTAATGGAAGATCAAGGTTATTTTAGTAAGGTTGGTTTGTATAGATCCATCTTGTCACCAACTCCTGTGCCAGGAATTTTCCCTTCTTCCTGGTACAGGGAGGGCACCTTTTCACAAGAATTTATGCCCTACTTTTAGGTAGAAAGAAGATTAAAGAGCCTGTCATACATCTGCTGATTCTCAGTTGCCTTCAGCTAAAAATAATCAGTATGCCACAGTGACATATTTTGGGGTGGTATGTTCTGATCCCCTTCAAAGGTTTATTTTCAAATCTTGCATAAGTAAGTGAGAATAAGCACTAACCAAGTAGACTTAAGTAAAAATTCTGACTGTATGGTACAATAGAATAACATTCATATCTGGGAAAAATGCATTTTTTTCTAATTAGCTACAAAGCAGGTTAGTGTGATACTGCAATAGAGAGAAACTAGTGTACATTATTTTAGGCCTGGTTTTCTCTTGACAAGCATATCATCAGATCAAAAATCCCCAAAAATATTTTCTTCCTTAGTTTCCTGTTTCTTGGTTTTGTCAAGTGAACTCTGACTCATTAACCTTTTTTTCTTAGGTTTTGCTGGCACACCCGGATATCTTTCTCCAGAAGTTTTACGTAAAGATCCTTATGGAAAGCCAGTGGATATGTGGGCATGTGGTAAGGAATAATATTTCCTTGCAAATTTTGCAGTATACCAGTATAATTAAAAATAGTATTTTTTAAATTTGAAGTCGATGCTCATTAGGAATCAGCTTAGAATAGTAGTTCTCAAACTTCAGCCTACAACAGGTCACATGGAAGGCTGGTTAAAGCACAGATTACTGCATCTGATTAAGGAGGTCTAGAGTGGAAGCATCTATAATTTTAGCAAGTTCCCAGACAATGTTAGTGCTTCCAGTATCAGGAACCACTGAGACCGGGGACACAGATCATCCCCACTAGTGGCCATGCATTTATACTGTTGTCCTGCCACCTCATTCAAGCAGTCCTTATAACAGATGCCATGTTTGCACAGCATGTTTGGTTGGCAGGGATTAAGAGAGAAAAAGTGGATCTTGGAAAAGGATGAAACTGGTCTGTCCTATGGACTGAACTCAGAATTAGGCCTTTAGCAACCAACTCCAATCAAATGAGAATCCTATGCAGGCTCAAAGACACTTAATGTGGAGGATTCCCACCAGTTTTTAAATGGAATTTCTCTGTGTTAACATATACAGCAAATAGGTAAAAAACCGAAATAAAAGGGATACTATAGGATGCACTGAAATATTTTTCAACTGGTGTTACTGACACAAACTAGTCCTCTAGGTTCCTGACACTGCCATCGCTACAAGTCTATAAATAGTTTGGCTTTAGTGTGCTGCAAACAGACTTCATGCCTTTGGTGTTTGTCAGTAAGCCTGGAAAGAGTTGATAAAAAAAAATGAAAACTTTTTTTCATTCCGAAAATAACTTTTTAGATTTGGCTCTAGTGAAAAAAATAATAATTTATTACCACTACTTCATAGTAATAGTTATCCTTAACCTATCAGTAACCACACTATATTTCTTGTCAGCTTTATCCTATTAGCAATAGCAACTTGGTGTTTGATCTTAAACTGAATGCATCCTGGGCCTTTAGACTTACCTCCACTCCTAGGAAAGCAGTTATGGGAGGAGCACTGTATCTGGAGTCATAATGCCTGCTTTCAGATCTTTGCTTTGCACCTACTAACCCTATCTCTAGTATCTCTGAGTTGGTTTCTTTACCTGTCAAACAGGAAAATATTGCCCTCATAGAGTTGTATGGAGGTCAAATAAAAGCATTTTATAGTTTGTAAAGAAATTTAAAATGCAAACAGCTATTACTCTAAAAGTTGGATTAATTAAAGGGTAATGTTGTATGTGTACTATGTCATCTTCCTGCCTAACTGAGAATATCTTCTAAGCATGAACTCTATGTCTTTGGGTTAGAACATTGTCACAGAATGTCCTTCTTGAAATCTAAATGCTAATGGCAAATAACTCACATATTTCCCTTGCAATGATCAGCTCTCATCACAGACCTCTCTTTGCTGATGAATTTAAAAAGTAGCAGTGTGTTGAGAGACAGGCAGACATAGATGGGTTTTATGGAGGATACAGCTGAGGGGAGTGTAGCTGGTGTGCTACACTCAGACCCCGAACACCAGCGGGCTAGTGTGGTAGAGACTGGTCAGTAGCTGAGGCAAGGCACTGAGAAGGCTTCTTTGTTGCCTTCATTAGACTTTACCTCTAACCTCCTCCCAACTCCTTTATTCTTCATCCTTTCTTCTTTCTCTCTTTCTCCTCCTCTCTCCCACCTGCTTCACAGGCAGGAGGCAGTGTGTGAAGTGCTTGAGTGGGTCTTCTGCTTTAGTGGGTCTGAACTGAGTATAGGCAGCTGCATTTTTAATATCTATGACATCATCAGAGTTTAGACTCACTGTCTTAGACTCACTAAATATACTACACTCAATTTTAATATTACTTTGGTAAATTTGAGTCTAATTGGCTTCTGGATTTTTTGTTTGGGTGTATTGTTTGTATAGCTAACCTTTTATAATGTATATTTTATAATAATAGGATTTCACATCTGTAAAATGTGAGGTAACTTACAGGGTAGAAGCTCTCTCTTGGCTAGAAAAAGGAATAAATATGGGTGAAGAGTTACTTCCCTCCTTATTGTCTAAGCCATATGCCATTCTTAAGAACTGTAAGTAAGTAGTAGATAGATAGTACATGTATACCTGCAGACATATATTCACACATACAGATCTCATAATAACTCTAGAAACTTAGAGCCATAGGGTATCTCACAAATTTCAACCTCAGTTTTCCCATGGGCAGAGCCACCTTTCACTTTGTGCTCAGTTAGTTAGTTATTTAGAGAGAGAGAGAGAAAGAAAGCAGGGGTAGAGGCAGAGAGAAAAGGAAAATCTCAAGCAGTCTCCACACTGAGCCTGACATCAGCTCAGGACCATGAGATCATGACCTGAGCCAAAACCAAGAGTCAGATGCTTAACTGACGACCCTCACTTTATTCAGTTCTATCCTTACCTTTGTTTTCTGTCCACAATTTTCTATAAACAGCCAAATCCCTTTGTGACAAGCCATGCTCCATTTAGACCATATTTCCTAACAGTTCCCATTTTCCTTAGAGATTGTGACATTTTTTAAAATAGTGTGCCTTGAAATGTATTTGGGATCACAAAGGTAACCACAGAATTGTCTTAGATATTCCAATATCACATATTTGGGGGAAATGACCCCCCACCTTCCATAAACATCATAATAAAATCTTCTGCCTTTTGTTACATTCTGGATCACTGCAGTGAGTGAGTTTGAAATGTTTTACCATTTTATTTTATTTTCATTTCACTCAGGTAACATGGAAGTTACATTAAATTCTCTTTATTTCTAAGATGATCCACCATTTCTCATTCCCATTTAAGAACCACCAAGGTAATGTACACATCATTTGATTACCTTTAGGCGATGGCAATCTTGAGAGAAACTCTTTTATAGCGATCCATCAGCACTGGCTCTTACCTAGTGAATACTTTTTTCCAAGGTTAGACGTTGCATAGTATTGTAGGAAATGACACTACACAGATAACAAATGCAAAATAAGACATTTAGCAGAATGGCAGCTAATCTGTGAATTAAGCTGTGAGTACTCACTACAGCAGATTATCTGTTTAACAGTTGACGTGGAGCAGAGTGAGGCACACTATTAGTATAATGGCTAAAAGAGGTCTGCACATTATTTTTATTAGAAATATGCAAAAACTGGTACATAAGAAATTTCAAATACTTACTACCATTACCTTGTTTTCGAGACCTCATACAGAGTGTAGTCTGATCTGTACTCAGTCTTTTAAAGTAACTAGTCCATTACTAGAAATCAAGTAATAGACATTAATGAAGCAAGAATATACCCCTGTTTTGTACCATTAACCAATTGATTTTGATGGCTTTCTTGCATATGTAGCTGTTTCCATAATTCACCAATGGAATGAGCAGATGTTGTTTATAGATGTCACTGAATCACTGGATTTTAACAGAACTTGCTTCTACATCTTGATTCAAAAAATGTAAGCCCATCTAAACATATCCAACACACACACACACACACACACACACACACACACATATCCTGGTCTTAACTACGTCTCTAATTGAATTAGATATCACTCAAAACAATTACGTGGTAATTGAGTGGTAATAAATTAGTGACTATCACAGAATGATCATGACTTGATGAACCTTTGGAATATTATGGAAAATATTCTTTTCTTGCATGGACACTGTAGCTTCAATATTTGTGTGATTACTGGACCTTAGAGTATATATCTGCTAACAGTTCTCATTCTCCTTAGAGATTATGGGGTTGTTTATGTATTTCAGCTGAGATAAGTCAGCATCAAGCACTTTTTAAAGAAAGTATTGACAGTTTTGAAATCTCAAGCCTACTGTAAAATTTGTTGCTATGCTTACCTTACACTGGGCAACATTTGTTGCTTATGATTACCAGTTCTATGATTACCTTACACTTGGCCATCACACGTATACTTCACAATTATAAGTCTCTGTCTTCATTCTTTATGACCCACATTCTCATTAGTCTTCTACCCATGGAGCTTTACTCACAATTATAGCCTCTACCAATATTTTCTTGCTCTTGTCTCAGATTTCTTAAGAAAATATTTATGGTTTCCCTAACTTGATGATTTACAAACTGTGGACAATGAACCCATGCTTCAAAGTGACCTGAGTGCTAATCAAAATTTTAGCTTCCTGGGATGCACCGGAGGATCACTTAATAAGATTCTCTGTGGTGAGGCTCAAGAATTTGCATTTTATCAAGCTTACTGGGTTATCCTAATACACACCAACATTGAACAGCATTACCCTCGGAGTTGCAAATTTCCTTAGGGCAGCAAATTTTAGGATACTTACACCATACAGCAGAGGTTGTAAACAGGTTGGTTTATGGATGTCTTGGCCAGATTGGCGGACCTTTCACTTTGGGAGGTGTTGACATTTATTATCTTTATAATTTGTTATCAAGAGATTACTTGTAAAACTATCAGTTTCTAGCCCCTCTAAAGTAAGCAAAAGAACTAATAACAAGATGCTTTTGTCCTTAAATAGCAACTGTGCCTGTCAGATAATGGACACATGCTCTCCCCTGATTACCACTCTCCCCGATGCACACTGCAAACTCAGGCATTCATTTCTGCCTGATGTTGGAAGAACTGCCAGTTTGCCACCCCTACTATATGGCATAATTTCTATCATCTGAAGACTAACTTCCTATATTACTGACCTTGACCTTCTTCTAGATCTTTGTCGTACCCATCATTGGCCCTGTAGGTCAGAGTTAAACACTTTTCCTATTTGAATTGTATGATTTTTTGCATAAGATATTACAATATAAAAGAGAGCCATACTTATTCCTCATATAGTTAATTATGCATTTCCAAACTCCACTCATAGTGTCTCCTTTATTTACTGAGAGTATTAAGTGTATGTCTTGTTAGATTGTTCTGTTAACTTCCCACTGACTTTTCAAAGTTTCTCAACATTGCTTTTTTCTCCTTCCATTAGAGCACTCATTAGAATGTTTTAATCATTAATGTGATTATAGGTTTAATCATGTTTCTAACTCTAGCTTTTATTAAAATCATTTTTGAATGTTCTTGATAATGTAATCTTTTTACCTAATCAGTAATCAGTGCTTCTCAACTCTTATTAATCACATATCTCTGGCACCACTCAAGCATAAATATGCACATATGACAGTTAAAACTAGTTTTATCCACTTTTAAATGTTATATGAAACTATGTCAAAATAGTTTTTAACTTTCTGTTTTAGAAATTTTAAAGCATACAGAAATATACAGAATGAACTCTGGGCTAATCTTATTTCATCTATACTACCCTATTCATTCCTCATCCCCAAGATTATTTTAGTCAAACTCAAACATAATATCAATATATTTATACATAGTGTAATGTATATCTCTAAAAGAAAAGGGTTCTTTTAAAAGAATGACAATAATATCAAAACTAAAAAAATAATAATAGCAATACTTCAAAATTTAAAATAATAACTACTTAAAACCATCAAACATTTAAGGGTTTTTTTTTTTTTTTACTTTGCCCTCTTATCTCACAATTTATTAGTTTGATCTCTTAGGTCTCTTTTAATTTGTAGTTCCTGCTTCTTTCTCTCTCCCTCTCCTCATTCCCCTTCCCATTTCTCTATTTGTTGAAGAAATCTGTAGTTCCCATGGAACATCCCTATGGAGTACCTGATATTGGTCTCTACATAGTGTTTACGACCTAAGAAACCAGGATTCCTTGTAGAAGTGGCTGATTGCAAGTATGGATCAGGAAAAAGCACAAGATGATAGAGGTGGATCTTGTTATTGCAGGAAAGAAAGAAAAAAGAAAACTGTTAAAGGCTATAGACTTTTGGAGGGAGCAAGAACACTTCAGGGATGATGATATAACCTCCAAAGGTTGGGTGTTCTAATGATGTTAATGGCATTTGATGATCTACCTAGGTATTAACAGGACTCAAGAGCCAACTTGGAGAGGCTTCTTTTGGTTAAACATGGGACAATTAGAGTATAAGTGAGAAAAATAACAGTAATGGATTAAAACACATCAAATAAGTTTAAATCCATGCATTCATGATGATAAAATACAACAGCAATTTTAACTTTTGAATTAGATTAGTTAATAGGGAACGAATATGTTATTTTGAAAACTAATAAAAGGGAAAAATTCTGTTACTTTGCCTTTCCTGTATGAATTATAAGATAGAATAACCAAATAATGATGAAGTACGTTGTTCTTAGACTAAAGAAGGTATAATAGAATAACAATATCATTATTTTGCAACCCCTAATGAAATATCTAGGTAGAGATCATCAAAGGGCACTAACATTGTGAGAAAAATCCAAACTTTAGAGGTTGTGGCATCACCCCTGAAGTGTTCTCGGAAAAAAAAAAAAGGAAGTGAAGATTTTGATTGACTTTTAAAATTTTTGCTGTTTAAGTTATAGGGAAAGAAAAAAACACATTTTTTTTTTATTTTTTTCCCTCTGACCTAGGAGAAAAAGATAAGATGTTAGGATTATAAATTAAGGTTACAAGAAAAAGGGGATCCCTGGGAGGTTCAGTGGTTTGGCACCTGCCTTTGGCCCAGGGCGTGATCCTGGAGTTCCGGGATCGAGTCCCACATCGGGCTCCGTGCATGGAGCCTGCTTCTCCCTGTGCCTGTGTTTCTGCCTCTGTGTGTGTGTGTGTGTGTGTGTGTGTCTCATGAATAAATAAATAAAATCTTTAAAAAAAAAAAGGTTACAAGAAAAAAGTAAATTGGAACCTACTAATGGGGCAAAGACTCATAGACAATAAAAAAAGCTTTAAAATAATCAAGGTACCTAGCTAAAGGAAAAAGTGGCTACAGGGAATATTTAAGGCAAGACCAAGTTGAAACCTTACCATTGAGAGTCCAGGCCTCTCAATCAGACAACACAAACAATTTAAAACTTAAAATGATCATTTCTCTTAAAGTTCATAGATAAAGTAGCTGCAAGAAACCTTTAAGACATGGCTTTGTCAAGCCTGCTTGTGGCTAAAACAGTTAAGTCACTCAAACTCTCAAATTCCATTTCCTCATCTGTATAATGGAGACAATAACATTACCGCACAGCTTTGTATAGGGAGTAAATAAGGTAATGCACTAAAGCACATCTAGCTGCTCAAAAAATGTAACCTACGATAAAACTTATTATTATATCATGACTCTTGTAATTATGCTTTCAGAAAGTAGAATGCCAAAAGTATATCATTCAGGAAGGCTTCAGATGCCAATCTGATGAGCAAATCAAATTAAGCTAACAAAGCAATATTTATTTAAATAGGTACTGACAATAATTAATCATCAGTCTCCTTAGTGCGTGCCCATGTAGTTTTCGTCTTGAAATCTTCTGGCCTGAGTGTTTTAAAATCTTCCTAATTTGTATAGTTGTTTTAGTGAAAGTAGTTCTTTTGGTAGAAACTCCTCAAACAATTAAATTGTGGTCATTTATCTATATAGTGGCTGCCAATTTGGGAGGAACTCAACCAGTGAGCCTTCCCCTTCGCAGAGACATGCCACATCAAGTGTTAGCCAGTAGGACTATGGATGTAATGCAAAAGGACAAAGCCTCAGAGGCAGGCCAGGCTTGCAATGTAACCTAGGTCCAGAATGCTAAATGACTCTGTTGGGAGTCTGTTTTATAATTTCATAACAGCCTACCTCAGATATTTATTAGCAAAATGCCTAATTAGGGACGCCTGGGTGGCTCAGGGTGTGATCTTGCAGTCCCAGGATTGAGTCCCACATCAGACTCCCTGCATGGAGCCTGCTTCTCCTTCTGCCTATGTCTCTGCCTCCCTCTCTCTGTGTCTCTCATGAATAAATAAATAAAATCTTAAAAAAAAGAAAAATTCCTAATTAAAAATTAATATAGACTATTGCCATTACAAGGCCAATTTTTTTCTTTGCTCCCTAAATTAAAGGGAGTAATTAAAGGGAGGGTTAAAAAAAAACTTAGAAATAGTCTTACCTCTGCCTGTGTTCTAGGAATGCAAACACAGACACCCATCATCATCATCATCATTAGATGTATCTGTTACATCAGATAATAAAAATGACATAAAAATAATTTTTAAAAGTGTACATTAGATTATAATGTAGCGAAAGGTGGAAAAAATATTTTTTTATGTTGTGAAGATGAGGTTTAATGCATTGAAGTTTTTTTCATGGTCTCCTTTTTTAACTCCAGTATAGTAAAATAATTTTCAGTCTCACTTTTAATGCTTTGTTATATTTTTATTCAAGGATGTTTAAATAAATTGTTGTTTAAATTGTTCTACTGTGGTTGTGATTCACATGAATTAAGAATCTGCTTTTGAACTGGAACTTCCTGAAGCAGGCTATCAAAATCTAAAGTGATTAAACCATTGTTTAAAAGCCATTTTTGCTGCCACAGTGTCTACTGTATATAGATGCCAAGCCTGATGGATAAGAACAAATCTAGAACTCCCTGACAAAGAAAACATAAAGAAACCCAAGAGATCCTCGTTAGAGAAAAAAGGAATCGTAGGCCATGCCAGGCAGTTTTACCTGTCTTACCCATCTGTCCCTGGTTTCCATGGTTTAAGGGAAAGCAACAAGAAGAAAACAAGCAGTAGAGGTCAGAGCAGTGGCAGAAACTAAAGGCCTCATGCAGGCCAATTAACTTTTCAAAAGTAGAAGGGGATTGGTTCAAGATAGCAAGGTTAGAAGATCCCAAATTCAACTCCCCAGTGAGCACACTGACTCTACAGCTTCATATGAAACAACTTAAGAAAAACTAGGGCACCTGGATGGCTCAGTCGGTTGAGCGTCTACCTTTGATTCAGGTCATGATCCCGGGGTCCTAGGATTGAGTCCTGCATGGAGTTACCTGCTCAGTTCCCTCTGCCTGCCACTCCCCCTGCTTGTGTTCTCTCCCTCTCCCTCTCCCCCTCTCCCCCCCACCTCTCCCTCTCCCTCTCCCTTTCTCTCCCTCTCTCTCAAATAAATAAATCTTTTTTAAAAGACAAAAAACTAAAGATTGGCTGAGTATTGACTATACATCAGGCAAAAGAAAAGAATATCACACTGAAGTGTGCAGGAGAGGCTAGGACACAATCTCACCATAAACCCTGCCCATGATTTGGTGACCAAATGAGGAAAAAATTTAAAACCTGAGCCTTTTTGTGGAGTAAAGTGTTCAAGCCCCCATCTAGTCCCTCAGCTTTTAGGAGTGGCACCTGAGAGTTAAACACTCAAAATATCTAATTGTAAAACCAATAGCACTTATGTCCCAGGTGCACAAGGCTATCATGATCTGAAAGACAGCTCTTAATGGGCCTGGATGTTTGGACATACCTGCCTCAGGGCCCAGCTCAGTGGCTGCCTGATTGCATCCAGACATAAATTGAAAGAGGTTGGCCTGCTGATATTTAAGTGTCAGCCTGTGGGGCAAGCATCTAATGTAACACACATATCTGGGAGCCTACTGGAGTATTCTCTGGGATAGAGACTGGTTAGTACTGTGTCCATGCTCTCCTCTGCTGTGCTCCAGAGCACTAGAAAGGAAATTTTTACATGTATCTGGTGCCCTGATTTTTGTGGCTGCTGCCCAGGGGATGCCTCCTGACTGGCTGGCTCTGGATGCCAGGGGGACTTATGTTCCTCATCTCATGAGACTATAATAATCAGGATAACCCAGAGAGGAGCTCATACTCGTCTCTGGCACCTTAATTTTTGTACCTGCTGCCAGGAGACACCTCCACATTGCCAGCTCTGTTAGTCAGTGGGGTTTATGCTTGTGAGTTCCTTAGGACAGTAACTCGTGGAGAGAGGGTTCCTAAATACCCACCACCCCCACTGCACAGCAAAAGGCAACAGACCTAGGAGCTTGGTCTTTCTGGGAAGGGAGCCTACTAACTAAAAGTCATGGCTGGCAGCCTGAGGGGCAGGTTTCTAATTAAACACACATCTAAGGAATGACTATAATCTTCCAGAGACCTCAGAAAGTACCACTATCTTCATGTTCTCCCTCTGTCACACTCCAGAGCACCAATGTCTCCTGGAGGGAAGCTTCACATGAAGCTGGTGTCCTGGTTTTTGCATCTGCTGCCATGTATTTTTATCTGCCCCCCAGGGTATGTCCCTAGATTGCCTGACTGGCTAGGGGAACGTGCATCTGAAGTTCCACCAGACTGGCAATTGGAGACAAAGTTCTTGGCAGGCTGCCATCCCAGGACACTGCACAGACAGAAGATCGAGGCATACCTCTTTCCAGTCATTCTGTGAAGGGGGCCTCTTGGCTTGTCCTAGAGCTTTGGCCTGAGAAGCACACTAAGAGCTGCTCTCAAAGAATGTAGGTTGTAGGCACCATCATGGTGCTCTCATTCTGCCTTGTTCCATCTGGCCAGTATCTCCCAGAAAAGAGATTTTACATTCAACTGGAGCCCCAGTTTTTGTAACTGTCACCCAAATTGCTTGTTCAGTGGGGTTTATGCTTGTGGTCCCACAGGACTGTACATATTTGCATAATTTTATTTTTAATTTTTTTATTTGCATAATTTTAAAAGCTGCTACCTGAAGATTTGGCTTCCAAACAGCCTGAATCTAGGTACTGAGCTCTTCCCCTTTCATTCACTGACAGGTCTTGGCACATCCTCACCTACTGAGCCCTAATAAAGATATAGCTGGCTTTTTGGAAGAGAACAAAGGTTTGAGAATGACAGAGTTGGAGCAGAGTTGAAAGATGCCCATAAGGCTCATCTACACAAGGAGAGGTGGTGGTTTTGTATATTCTATAAATCAACACAGAGTCAAGTAAAATGAAAAAAAAAAAAAACAGGAAAATGTTCAGAATGGAAGAAAAAGATAAAACCTTAGGGGGAAAAAACTGTAATAAAATGCAGATAAGTAATTCACCTAATAAAGCACTCAAAATTATGTTCTTAAATATGTTCATCAAACATGGGAAAAGAATGGATGGACACAGAACTGCAACATAGAAATGGAAAATAAAAGAAGTACCAAATAGAAGTCATAGAGCTAAAGAAAACAGTAACTGAACTGAGAAACATATTAGAAGGGTTCAACAACAGATTACATGAAATACAAGGAAGGATAATTTAACATGAATCCAAGCTGCTGGTGGAACTCACCCACTCACAGCAGAAAAAAAAAATGAAGATAACTTAAGGGACTTATGAGGCAACATCAAACAGACTAACATTCACATTATGGAGTCCCACAAGGAGGAGAGAAAGAGGCAAACTTGTTTGAAGAAATAATGTCTAAAAACTTTCTAGAGGAAGTCAAGGAAGGAAGTGGGGAAGGAAACAGACATCCAGATCCTGAAAGCCCAGAGATTTCCAAATAAGATGAAATAAAAAACCCACATCAATACACATTATAATTAAACTGTCAAAAATTAAAGATGATAAAATATTAAAAGCAATAAGAGAAAAATAATTAGTTGTGTACCAGGGAGCCCCCATAAGCCTATCAGTAAGTTTTTCACAGAAACTTTGCAGGCCAGAGGGAGTGGCATGATATATTTAAGGTGCTGAAAGAAAAAAAAAACTTCCAACTAAGAATATCCTACCCATAAAGTCATTCAAAATTGAAGGAGAGATCATGAGTTTTCCATATAACAAAAACAAAAGGAGTTCATCCAACTAAGCCAGCCTTACAAGAAGTGTTAAAGGGATTCCTTTAAGCTGAAAAGAAAGGTTGCCAGTTGGTAACAAGAAAACCTATGAAAGAATGCATATCACTGGAAAGGTAAATACATAGTAGAAGTAGTAGATTAGTCGATTATAAAGCTGATATACAGGTTAAAAGACAAAGGAGGTAAAAATACTATGGTTGTGATAATTATCTAAAGGATACAGAAGTAAAATGTGACATCAAAAACAAAGCGTGGCTGAGTAAAAATATAAGCTTTAGGATAGAATCAAACTTCAAGTAGACTATTAGAATTTGTTTGAAGGAAGGCACTTGATGAGATGAGCACTGGGTGTTAAACTATATGTTGGCAAACTGAATTTAAATATATTGTTTAAAAACTTGTTATATATAAGACTCATGGTAACCATAAAGTGAAAACCTATAGTAAATGCAGAAGAGAGAAAGAGAAAGAAATATAAGTATACCACTAAAGAAAGTCATCAAACCACAAAAGAGAGCAAAAGAAGAAAGGAGCAGAGAGGAAGTACAAAAACAGTCAGAAAACAACAGAATGACAAAAGTACATACCTATCAATAATTGCTTGAAATGTAAATGGACTAAATTATCCAATCAAAAGGCATAGAGTGGCTGGATGGATTTTAAAAACAAAAATAAATGTACACTGCCTATAAGAGACTCACTTCAGATGTAAGGACACATAGACTGAAAGTGAAGGGATGGAAAAAGATTTTTTGGGCAGCCTGGGTGGCTCAGCGGTTTAGCATTGCCTTTATCCCAGGGCGTGATCCTGGAGACTCGGGATTGAGTCCCACGTCACGCTACATGCATGGAGCCTGCTTCCCCCTCTGCCTGTGTCTCTGCCTCTGTGTGTCTCTTATGAATAAATAAATAAAATCTAAAAAAAAAAAAAAGCTCCTCTCACTTAAAAAAAAATCTTTCATGCAAATGAAAACCTAAAGACAGTATACTTTGACAAAACAGGCTTTAAAACAGAGGCTGTAGTAAGAGACAAAGATGAACATTATGTAATGATAAATGGGTCAATCCAACAAGAGAAAATAACATTTATAAATATTCACCCAACATGGGAGCATCTAAATATATAAAACAAATATTAACAGACCTAAAGGGGGAAATAGATGGCAATACAATAATACTAAGGGATTTCAATACCCTCATTTACATCAATTGATAGATCATCCAGACAGAAAATCAGTAAGAAAGTATTGGCCTTAAACATGTTGGACCACATGAACTTAACAGATGTATACAGAATATTCCATCCGAGGACAGCAGAACACACATTCTTCTTGAGTGTACATGTATCCTCTTCCAGGAAAGATCCTATGTTAGGCCACAGAACAAGTCTTAATCAGGGACACCAAAGAATATGTCACCCAATAACATGTGAGTTTCATCTTTAGGTATTAACCTGCTATGCCTCTTCAGAATTCTTTGGTCCTAAGGTTAACAAGGGAACAGTGTCTTCGAATGATTCATTATACCAGATGGACATAACAGATGTATATGTAACATCCCATCCAAAAACAACTGAGTACACATCCTTTTCAAGTGCACATAGAATTCTTTATGTTTCAAACTGCCACACATTATCAGAGTTCTTGAGCATAACAACAGGCACTTTGACCCTCCACTGAATGCTTCAGAGGAGATCAGAGAATGTCTTTCTGAAGTTTTCCAAATATTTGGTTTCCTCTCTTGGAATGGATGTGGCTTAGTTAGCATCATTGTGGATCTGCCATATTTAACTTATTGTTACCTGAATGATTAAACATTATGCTAATATGCTTGCTTATTCTGTCCAGGTGTTATTCTCTATATCCTCCTGGTGGGATATCCACCCTTCTGGGATGAAGATCAACACAGACTTTATCAGCAGATCAAGGCTGGAGCTTATGATGTATGTAATAAAAGTTCATATAGCTGTAGATGCGTGTTTTTTGTTTTTGACCAAGAACCAAATTTTTTATTACAATTTTAACCATAATTTTCAACAATTTCTCTATTTTTCTCTCTCCTAGGGAAAGGGAGATAAAGAGTAAGGAATGCAGCATATGTATTCAGTTTATATTTCCTCTTAGTTCACTATCTCCTAGGATTGAAATAAATACAATTGGAAGTCTCTAAGGAAGGACTTTCCTTGTCAAATTTTGAGATCTTAGCACATTTTAAGACATAGAAAAACTAAAAGATTTTTGTTTTGGAAATTATTACTACTTGCTTAGTTGAATTATATTCCCAAATGTTTATCACATAATTTTAAATAATATATCAACAATACTTTGCAGTGATCCATGTATCAAATAGAACATTGTTCCATTATGTCAGCTTGACTTTTTTTGTCTTGTTAACCTAATGGGCTTCTTTGCAGACTTTCATTTGAAGAATGGGTTTCACAATTTTAAAATGTTTGAAAATCACAATTCCAATACATTTCATTTACAATCGAAATGCTTGAAAGTATGAGAATGAATTAAGTCCTAAATCTAAAAAGTGAGGCCTTATATATTTTCTCTTCATGTCTTAACTTTGTGTTCATTGATATAATTTTCTCTCCTTTGACAAATATGTCTGTAAATATGATTTACCACCACCTCTGGGTGCATCTCACACAGCCAGCCCTCTGGAAATTAGAGATCAAGGTCTGGAGATGCTTTTCATATATTAGTAAGTGGGGTAACTAAGTAGTAGGCAATATTGGGTAAGCCTGTGCACAAGTTAAAAGCTCAATATAGCAGTAAGGAGTTAAAATCTGTATTATATTGTATCAGGTCATATGAACTCAGCATGGGCATTTCTGTAAAAATGTTCTATATATGGAAGTGTGTATCACAAGAATTTAAAATGTATATTCTTTTAGTTTTGAAGCATTCCATTGTAGTCAGGCTAATAATTGGACCAAGTTATATTTACATGGCTACAGCTAGCATATTCGTCATCTTTATAGACTACAACTAGGTACCCTCCTAGAAAGATATAGCTCTCCAGATGTACTGTTTGATGAATGTGAAGGAGTGACATTGTTAAAATTTAAAAAATGAGAAAAAAATCCACCTTTATTCAGGCTGAACCAGCTCCTAATTTGCTATCGGAAGATCTGTACATCATGAAGGAGCAGCCTTGAATCTTTCTTCAGTAGCTCCTAATCATTAGTGAGTTTTTGCAGCTGCCTAAAATAATTTTTGGAAATAAAATGACAGTTGTTAAACTAGTAAAATTTGAATATTAAATAATGAGTCACTATCATTTTTCTCATATTTCTTTTTACCAATGGGTCACAAAGAAACCATTTTATAAATACTAAAAGTGAACTTAAAGTCCATGACACAGTGACATGGCATTTTATTCTAAGATTTTCTATTCTTGAGTGTACATGTAACCTCATAAAAATTCATGAATAAGAAAAGGACCTGATATTCTGTTTAGAAACTAATGTAATGTAAATTTTTCTTAACCTATCGAGAATAGTATTTCTACTAATAAATTATGTGAAAATGAAGTTACATTATTATCAACAAAAATTTTAAATAAACAGGATAAATAGCTTTATTATATAGTTATTAATGCACAAATAGATTACTAATAGAAGTTATGAATATTAGTTCCTTTTACAAACTTTGATGAAATTCATAATTAAGTAGGTAAACCTTTCTGAAGTGTTAAAATGAGATCCTGTAGTCTGAGATTTCTTCTCAGTACTATATTACAAATAGCCACAAGTAGTAGGTCAGTTTTGTAATGGGTAATGGAGGCTATTTTATTATATCCACTATTAACTGCTCATGAGTTGTGAAAGTATGTAATACTTCATTGTTTTTTTTGTAACATCTCCTTTTGAATCTTGGTGTAATAGCATGATGACATCAATACGTGTGACAACCTGTCAGCTTTATTGATGTTTGCAAATAATTATGAGAAAGATGGCATAAAATTTTATTTTCAAACCAAAATAAATAAGCTTTGAGAGGACCAGAAGATTCTTAAGTTTATTTTTCTAAATTACAAAATATAACTACTAGTTCTAATATGCAATTTATAATATGTTTATCCTTTATTGATTACTTTTATTTAATATATATAAATATATATAGGGAGAGGGGGATATATACATGTATGATTTATCTACCTGTAGATACAATTTAACTTCTACAAAAAGTAAATTTATAAAGAAATTCACTACTTAAGGAAATGATTAGTTTACTTAGCTCTTCCCTATTCTACTGAGTGTATCTATTTTTTAAACTCCTTATTAATTTGTATTTTTGAAGTTTCCATCACCAGAGTGGGACACAGTGACTCCGGAAGCCAAAGACTTAATCAATAAAATGCTCACTATCAACCCTGCCAAGCGCATCACAGCCTCAGAGGCACTGAAACACCCATGGATCTGTGTAAGTGACAGTTCTCGAAAGACCTTAGGAAAAAATTAAAAATAAGTCCTTTAATTTTTTTTCATAGATTTAAATTTTTTCAGAAAAAGATAAAACTAAAAATGAATGAATTTTTGACTCAAGGTATTTAACAAAATAAATTTGTACTGCTGATAATTGCCATTTGGTGTAACAAAATCTGATTTACATAGATTGATAAATGTTACCTACAATAACACAAGGAATGAGTATTTCCCCCTATCAATTATTGATAATACTTATGAACAGAGGTCAAGAAAATGCTACTAAGATTATATCCCAGTAGAGAATATTAGACAAAGTTCAATTATTTATCATTAGGCAGCTTTAGGGCAAAAAGTTTTAGAAGCTTATAGTAAGTTTTACTAGCAAGAAAGAACAGCAATGGTAGACTAAATATACTTTAGATGTGCTAAGAAAAACTGAAATTCAGGGGAATGTAGAGTTTTCAGTACATTTCTAGGCTTAAGTGTCAAATGATAGGGCAGTAAATATGGTACTAAGTAAATGAAAAGCAGTCCAATAGAAATATTAGTAAAGACATTGAAATAAAGTTAATTTGGAGAATTACTGTTATTCATTTCTATATTTTCTATAGATAAATGTTGCACCTTTGTTACAAATAGTCTTGGCAAAACTACTCATCCATTATTAGCGAACTTTTGCAAGTGAATACTCACAAGTTCATCAAATGGGTTCAGGCACCATTAATGCAGATTTGATGAAATTGAGATACTATAATGCTTAGTATGTTTTGAATATCCTAAGTTTCTTTTCCTCCTCTTTCAGCAACGTTCTACTGTTGCTTCCATGATGCACAGACAGGAGACTGTAGACTGCTTGAAGAAATTTAATGCTAGAAGAAAACTAAAGGTAAGAAATTTTACATTTTTGTGAGGAGGTAGACTTGGCAGAGTGAGAAATGAGATTCTTTATGAGGAAAATAACTTTTTCAGCAAAGGCTTTTAAATGTGTAGACCTCAGTACTTATATTACTCTTCTTCTGGGTCTTCAGAAAATTGAATATCACACTGGACTTAAGTCTACAATGAGGAGGTAGGATCTGTGTGGCAGTGTGTCCTGTACTTCCTCCCTTCAGAAGAAAACAACTGCAATTTGATAATTAGAATCCAACCATACACATGAGGGCAACCCCAGCGTTATGTGAGGACATAGTCCTGCTAGTCTCAGGAAACAAAACATCAAAAACAGACAAATAAAAATCCCCTGAGTTAATAAAGAGGAAAGGAGAAAAAATGAGTGGGAAATATCAGAAAGGGAGACAGAACATGAGAGACTCCTAACTCTGGAAAACGAACTAGGGGTGGGGAAAGGGGAGGTGGGCGGGGGGTGGGGGTGACTGGGTGACGGGCACTGAGGGGGGCACTTAACGGGATGAGCACTGGGTGTTATTCTATATGTTGGCAAATTGAACACCAAAAAAAATAAATTTACAAAAAAAAAAAAATCCCCTGACTTGAAAGTAAGGCTAGGAGAAGATTTGTTATCAAAGACTGTTTATTTGTTCGGTCAAAGATTTGTACAAGCAACATTAATTTCATATTCTTGTTTTTCTGACAGGGTGCCATCTTAACAACTATGCTGGCTACAAGAAATTTTTCAGGTACATGTGTTAAGAATTCTGCTCCTTATCCACTGCTCTCCTTTTTAGTAGTCATCTTGAAATTAAAGAAAAACCTAACAATTAGAAAAAGACTGTTGTTAGGGATCACAAATATGCGGCATGGATTCCTTCTGTGCAGTGTCTCATTAGGAATCCTAAGGGTACTGTCTCATGGAGATGTTAGGCATGTAACTGCACTTTTCTAAAGAGTACACAAGCAGCCCCTCCACTGGTCAGTGTTGTGCAGCATTTGAAACCCATCTGCCATCCTTGCTGGGGTACACACAAGTTGAGGAAATATGTACTCTGTCTTCCTGAAGCTCAGCATTTCAAACCTAGAATTAGTTAATTGATGTTTCATCAACTAATAGCTATAAATAAGATATTTTGTTTGTCTTATTCTCATAGGGAATCCCAATAAGCAAGATTTTTAAAAGAAGACCATTATTGTGGAACCCAGTTCTCATAGGCCCAAGTTCTTTCAAAAGTACAGATGTATCTTGACACACTAAAAGAATGGTTGCATATTTCAAAGGTATCCAAATTCAAGAATGTACAGAGAACCCTACCTCACAGTAATATCACAAGATAATAAATGTTCCTCAAAATTATTCCATGATAAAAATAATTTTTAAATAAAAGAAGTAAAGCCATTTCTTTAGGTGTGGCTCTTCAAAATGGACATAAATATGTATTATGTCCAGAAATTACTTGAATTTTGGACCCCCCCCTCTAATAGATTATCACTAAGAACCAGTTTCCAAAAATGAAATTTTGGTAAATACTAATTAGTCTTATATCTGGGGAGGAACTGAAGCAGCTAGAAAGCTGCATTTGGTAAAGTGGCTTTTAAGACTTGGAAGGATTATCAAACAATTTGCCAAAAACACTACCACTTTACTTTGCTTGCTGTTCACATAAGAGTGACATCAAATTATCTAGATATCCTTAAGATATTTATCACTGTACATACTTAACTTCTGGGTATTATAGTACTATCAGGTGATGATCCATAACCTTATCAAATGTTCTTCAGCCTTCTCAACCAACTTTGAGTTATTGTTTATGACTAGATGAAATAATCAGCTTTTGTCCCCCACTATTTTTAGTTAATACATAATGTGAAACCATAGGATGCTTTCCAAAGGCTTCCATCGAGCTGTTAGTGAAATATATGTATTTTGTCCAATTTGTTTGATGTAATAAAACGTTGTTACTGCCTTTGTCAAGTTACCTGTTTTATGAACAGTTGATTAATATAGTTGACATTTACAAGGGTGAGTTCAATATCATCTCATTAAATATTAACTAATACATACTATATTCAAATAGTTATTTCACTGTGGCCCAAAAATTAGTGAATCACTAAAAGATAGGATGATTAATATATATATTATTAAAGATAAACTAACTTGAAAAAATCTCCAATATTAAGATTATGTATTTTGTTAGTCTTAAATACACTCAGGCATAAATTGGGCCTTTTTAAATATACACTCATGTATAGAAGCTTTTTGTGTACATCACATTTTCCTTTTCATCATCGTGTAAACTAAAACTCATGACTAATGTGTGAATTTTATATTGTTTCTGATGTCTTAGCATGAAAGGCAAACTTTTTTTTAATCCATCACATCAAGGCAACTGAATAACCTTGAACCCAGTTACAAACATCTTGTACTTGATATTGCATTTTAGTTTTGAGTATTTTATTCATTCTGTTTCATTAGCAAACATGCTTTTAAAGTAATTTGTCCATAAGTATATGGTTATAAAGTTGTTTTTATTTTTTTTTCTTTTCTCCCTTTATGTGGAATGTATTTCTTGTGAGGTAAGGTGAATAGTAACCAAAAGGGACATTTCTGCATCTCCCAGGCCAAATCCCTGCTTACCCTGAATCATTGTCTTCTCTTTGCTTGCTATTGCAATTTCAACTATTCTGAGTTTGCTTTCTAACCTATTAACTGCCACAGGATTTACTTAATATTGCTTTTTAACTCTAGGCAAATAGTATTATAGCTAAGGCACCAATGCTTACAATAGCAATTAATAATAAATTAATAGCTTTTGTTGCTAAAAACTAAATAAAATTAACATTTTTGTATCTTAAATAAATTTAAAATTATACCAAAGTAATATCAAAATAATAGCTCAAATCAAATGGATATCAGGAAATTACATGTTCATACAGTTCTATTATAGTTAGGTATTCTATTTCAGATGCCAAAGTCTATTCTGATATACTTAAATAATTATACATACATATATATACATATATATGTGTGTGTGTATATATATATATATACATATAAAAAACATTGAATGGAAACATAAGTGTATACTTTGTCCTGCATATTCATAAATGTTCTACCCTTGGTGTACTAATTGTCATTAGCAGTTATATAATCTTTTCACTGTGTATGAATGTACCCATTCATAAGTCTGTTTTTTGAAACGATGACTTCACCTTCTAATATACTCAAGAAGTTCAGTAACAGAAGGAATGCTAAAAGCTATCCTCTGAGAAAATGAAATTTCATATTGAGACCACATACTTCAAGGGTTCTTTGATTTAGTTGAAGATGTTGTTTTGTTTTATAACTCACCTCAAATTTTATAATTTTAAATTTTTTGATGTAAATGGCTTTTGTTTATGAAAGCTTTGTATTCTGATTTTGAAGTATAAAAGAATACATAATACCTTTTTTCAAAGGTCCTATGCTAAGTGTTTAAAAAATTTGCTGTAGGCCAATAATGTACCATTTCATTTTAAATACATTTATTACTGTTTTTTGTAAAAAATGAAAGCTCTGATTTCATATATATATGAAATATATATATATATATATATATATATATATTTAAGAGATGTTATTTACCCGGAGCAAGTTTTCACAAATAAATTTCAAATCTTTAGAAAGAGGGGCTTAAGTGGCAGAACTGACCTGGTCACCATACTTGTAGTGTGAATGAACATGTAATATAGTCTGTAAGCTGATGTTTGAAGACTGAAATCAACTTTCTGGATTACAAAAGTATAGTCCAGTTAAAGTTCCAGTATCCTTTTCGCAACCAACAGTGAAACCAAGTCCAGTAACATAACTGGCAAAGTGTCCAATTACATGCAATGCACTAAATAAGAATTTAGTTCTAAATTTGATGTGGCAAAACCAAGAAAAGCGATACTGTGTTTCAGTGTCCTGTAAGCTCACGCTCATCAGTGTAACCTTGATAATTTGGCATATGTTGGCCATAACTCAGTAAAGGTAATAGAAGGAAACAATAACCTAATTTGTTGCTGGCATGAGTTTCTGTGAATAACTCACTGAAATGGTTTTACTCTCATTTTGCAGCAGCCAAGAGTTTGTTAAAGAAACCAGATGGAGTAAAGGTAAGTTAAACAGGTGCTCCTAAAATCATTTCTGACTTTCAGATGCTGGATAATTTTTAAATGTGAAATCTAAATTGTAAGTTTTCATAGTAATTGTAATTTTTTTTATAGTTCCTGTAAAGGATGCAGTTTGAGGTATAAAATAATTTAATATGTAAATATGACTATCATTTATGACAAGAAACTGTGTATATTTTGATTCAATTATATTTTAAATAATCTGACAAAATAATACTTTTATATGCAGTTGTAGAAACAATGTCTAAATCCTCTGTGCTTTACTACAATCCTATCATAAAGACCTGAAAATCAATGAAAACCAAATGTTTTTCTAATTAATTATGCTATGTTCTTGAAGTCTGCTGAATTATATAACCAGAAAAAAATCAAGTCATAGGGTATGGGAAATTAAACGTCAAATGATTAAATTTATCTGCATAGGCAGTTTTTATAAAGGTCTTAATTGTTCCTGTGTTTCTGTCATAAGGTATTGACACATACTCAAGGTGAATATTCTTATAAATTATAGAAAATTTTCCAAGAAAGATAACAACAGGATATTTTGACTTTCTTGGATTTCTAAACCAAGTAATACAACTTATTTTCTATTGATTCTATTTTGTTTTGTGGGAATTTACCTTTAATTGAATGTATTTGTATTATGTTTGTTATCTTTCTGGAGTATCACCTAAGTATTTTGTTTCTTTAATCCTTTTCTTTCTCTTCCAATGGCAGATGCATACATTCTTCATGAACACTTCAACATTCTTGGGAATTAGTTAATATTCTAACATTGAACTTGACCAAAAGTCAGGTGGTCAGTTCATTTTGAAAATGTAGCATAGAAAATCATTCTTAGTCACTTCTTAGGTTCATGCCCAATCATTTCTTCACCTCCTGTCTATGTGTGATTTGGGAATTTCCAGAGCTATGGTTACCATGTAATTGTGATTCCCATTAAGACGGCATTTGCCTTTTGCCAATTGCTATCCTCAACCTGTAATGTTCTCTTCCTTCTGCTTAGTTTGTTTCATTTCAGTTTCACTAATGACAGTTGATGTTGCCTTTTTCTCAGTGTTACATTGGTAGAAATGTGGTATTTTAAATTTTCCAAATGTTTTATTCTGTTTTTCTATACCTTTCAGTGATGCAGAGGTCATAGTTCCCATTGAGATATTTATTTTTATTCCCCTTATATAGAAAGAAAAACTTCCAGAACTTTTTTCTTCTAGACAACTTACAGTTCCTCTTTAAAGAGAAATTTATTCTGTCCTCCATGCTTTGATACTTTAAAAATTCAACCGGTCATATTTTTTTCTTTTCCTTTCTCTTTGACTGGTCAATTCAGAAAAGGAAGTCCAGTTCGAGTGTTCAGATGATGGTGAGGATCTCTATCTGCCAGATTTCTCCTCCTGTGAAAAGTCATACTTAGGAATAAAAACAGTCTTATTTACCTAAGTTAGTGTAAGTAGAGTGTAGGACCATTACAGGCCAATGTCAATTAACTGTCAAAACACAGTATCCACATTCACATAATACTATTTATCTTTGACTTTGAATTTTTAAAATATGTAAAAAGTTCATACCTTTATCTATATGCTATTAAAGGATCATTTATAAGACCATTTATAAGACCTTAAAACTGAAGAGACCATGACATAATTAATGTCTGTTTAATGATAAGTGAAAGAATATTGTAGGATTATTTTTAAATGATGATCATGATTACTAAAAATAGGAGTCATTTTCAGTTCCAGATGCACCATAATACATCTACCATGAAGTTTATAAACAGTGTAATAGTTACCTGACAATGGACCCATCCTAGTTAAGCACCTACAGAGGAAACATTTATTAATCTCAAAACTGAATAAACTTAACACCTGAGAAATAAGAATATCTTGCCCATACCCCATAACAGTAATTCAGTGGATCACTTAAGTACCTGGTTTGATTTAGTTTTGTTAAAGAAAAATTGCTTCATAACATAAAATAACTACATTTCATAACAAAAGTGCCTGAGTCTGTTTTAAAGACTGCTTATAGTTTACCTCATACTTAATATTTGATTCTTTAATAAAAAAGAAGTCCTCCTAGCCTTTTACTTGGAAACTCTCCTATTATTTTTCAACTAATTAATATTACAAGTACCTTTAAAAGACTTCCCATAGTAATAAAAGATCATTAAGCTTATTTTTACATTAACTTAAAAAGTTTGTAACTGCATATTTAAACACAACTAAAAGTGGTGGTTGAGGCTCATATTCATTTAACTCATATTTGTCATACCTGACAATAAAGAATGGCTTATCCAGGCAGAGTGGCCTTCAATTAGAAGACCAGATGATGTGTGTACGCTGCGTACCTATGTGTGAACGTGTGTAGGAGTGTGTGTTGTATGTGTGTGCACACATTTGTGCAGAGAAGTGCGTGTGCATAGGTGTGCATGTGTGACATTTTCACTGAAAGAAATCAGTTCTTTGCAACCATTCTAGAAAACAGTCGTCTCTTATCTCAATACAGAAATGAAAAGATCTCAAAAAAAAGAAGTATCTCAGTATATTCCTCTTTTATTTTTGTATCTGCTGATATAAACTAAATATAACAAATATATGTGGTGCTTCAATTATAAGTACCTCTGATCATTTGATAAGAAGTCAACTGTGTTTTGCCATGTACTCTTCCTCATTGGAAATTATTTGCATGTGCATCCCTCCTCTTTTATCATGTATTTCATACTAACATAAATACTAATTTTGATCCCTCTCTAATAGATTCCATCTCTTACCTCTTTCTGGCTGTTGCACAAATTCGATGTTAAATTCCATGCACTTTGATTTAAAGAAAAATTTTAGACTATGTAAAATAGAGATTGATGGTTTAATATTTAAAGAGTTTTTCCATAAAGGGCACCAGAAGTTTTCTCTTTTCCTGCATGTCATAGAGCATAGTGTTATAGCTTATTTAAATAATACCAATACAAAAAAATCACACAAATACGAATGATTAAAAAAGCAAAATATTATGTACTGAAATTAATTTCTTTAACCTTCTATGTTCTTCTCAGTGCTGGTTTCACTATGATCTACAGGTATAAAATACAAAAGAAAAAAAAAACCAGGAAGTCCAATTAAATTGGCGTAATTGCTTATAAACTTGTTTGGTATTATCTATTTTATGCAGTATGTTTTTCCCTTTGAGGCCTTTAAGAACATTATACTAAAATTATGTGATGTGTTCCTTTAAATAATAATATGTAAAGAAAATACCTAGATAATGTTGTACAGGAGAATTAATGTAAATAAATAGTTCTGTTTGATAACTGTAATATAAGTTATCATACATGAACTTAAATGAATGTTGGCTACTACTGCTTAGTTTTTTATTATTTAATGCCCAAATTCAACTGTAATTTCAACTTGCCACTTGTCTACAAAGAGTTTTCTCTGTGGACCCATTATAATACTTATTGACCCAACTGAGTTGCCAGTGTGGCTTCCATTGTGATATGATCTCCTTAATATCAACCCCAATATGAGACAGAACATGAGAGACTCCTAACTCTGGGAAAGAACTAGGGGTGGTGGAAGGGGAGGAGTGCAGGGGGTGGGGGTGACTGGATGGCGGGCACTGAGGGGGAGCACTTGACAGGATGAGCACTGGGTGTTATTCTGTATGTTGGCAAATTGAACACCAATAAAAATAAATTTATTATTAAAAATAAAATAAAGATCAACCCCAATATGTTAAAGCAAGAGAATAATATTACCAAATACAATCTTCAACAGTAGCACTTTGAAAGAAAAACAAAGTAGTAACACTTTGACAGAAAACACAAACATTTCCTCTCAAACAATTGTGAAAAATAATCTTTTTACATTCAGAAGATAGCAAAGAATTCAATTTGCCCATTTATAATTGAAGGTGTATTTTTTAAAGGAGGCCCAAACTTATCATTTTAAAAAGTATGTTATAAAGCCTGCATTTCATCAGAAGATCTAAGTTTGGAATTGGTTACCTACTAAGCAAAGTGATGATGGCTTCGCAGAGAAAAATGGTCTATGTGTGACTTCAGGATCGAGAATAAAATGAAAAAAAAAAGGAATGTATTCATAACAGAGAATAATTGGAAGCTGGGAACAGACTCCAACTTGAAGAGTATGAAAATATTTATGTTAATTTCATACTCTGAAACTTGACTTGAGCTCTACTGAAGCAGTTCTTTGTTGGCTAACATGGCACAGCCAAAGCAGCCAAGTCTGTTTGATCATCCCACCATCACAGACGTGGTCCTAGCCTGTATGTGACCATCGGAGACTAGAATTGATTATCATTTCTGTCACACATCATGGTGTCTTTCACGTTCATCTTCAGTGGCTCTTTATTTTCATGTCTATATCTCCACATAGACATGCTGAAGTATAGAGACATTGGCTACCAAGGGATTTAAGGCATCTCTGTTTCTATTTTCTGCATACCTACAGATAAACAACAAAGCCAACGTGGTAACCAGCCCCAAAGAAAATATTCCTACCCCAGCGCTGGTATACCTGGACTCTTTGTAACCCTTCTTAAGTTCTTTACTGTTTTTTGTTGTTTCTCTCATTTGCTTTCACTATATAGATACATATGTTATATAAGTATTTTATTTTGTTGGGTTTTGTTTTGCTTTTGAAGATATGAGAAAAGTTCTTTTTTTTTTCTTTTGGTTAAGGTAGTTGCCAAGCAGTGTGTTTCTAACATAATGATCTCATTTCATTGTTGAACATTATTCTGATAGCTGTGGTCCCTGTAGTTGAAATTGTTGCATGCTGCTTTAGAAATACAGTAGAATGCGCTTTGGTCGCTCTTAGCTCTTCTTCTGATGGTAGCTCTAGATTATGATTTCCTCCTTCTGTGATGCAAATTACTGACATCGAGGAGAGCTAAGGGGGTTATTGCCAGACACCAGTAAATGTAGACCTTATTCAGAGTTCATTTCCCTCTTCTTGAAAGACAGCAGGGCTTTATAAGACCTTTTTGAGATAAAGAGGCATTTGGTATTTTTGAGCTTTTAAAGAGCTCTTTGAGTTTTAAACGATCACTGTTTCACAGTAATCCAAAGAATGAAATGTATACCATAGAACTTTGAATTATCAGTGGAAATCAGTTTTGCTCATTTTAATCCAATCACACCATTTACAACTAAATCATTTTGATACTTTGAGATAGTGTTATATTAAAAATCAAGATTTGAATACTGGCATTCAGTACTCTGAGTTTCATAATATTTTGCTCAAATAATTCCATATCTTGATATAGGTTTTCTGAACTATTTCTGATTTTTAACTGTCCTTTATACTATTATTTTAAATGAAAGAAAATACTAAGGGATTATTTTCACTTGGGTTAACTAGAAGGTTCTGTTTAAAAACATTTAAAGGAGAAAGGACATAATCAAGATAGCAAATTATCTGTGAGTAAAAAACAATGTCAGTCATAACTCTAGCCAAGAGAGAGGAAGAATGGAAGCAGTAAATATGTTCTCTAAGTATTACAGCATAAACTGTGGTGAAGAGGAGATCCTAGAGAACAGAGTACTTATAGTGGGAGGAAATTTTCAATGGCTAGATACCTCAGATAATGTCTCAGTTACCCAGACATCATGCAATGAAAGTGTCAAGCATGCCAATAATATATGGGCCTTGAATCTTTTAACATCAGTTATTTGAGAATTATTTTCCACTTGGAATATTTCTTTAATTCTCTGGTAGAAAGCAGAAAAGAATAATAATGTTCTCTTCATAGAAAAGCATGATGTTACAAGCAAATATTTGTATATATTCATTCCATAAAGCTGAAATTTCTTTTTAGATATGAATTAACATGGCATTTAACAGCAGTATGTCTCAAATTATAGTGATTATATGATTAATTCTAGTATCCTTTAAATAACCTTTTCAATATTCTTTAGAATTTCTTATGGACTTTTGAAATAAATTCTTTAGGATAGCATTTTTTAAAGCAAGGCACAATGTTCTAAATTTTCAGAGAGTATTTACCTGTGTATTAACTATACACTACTATTAGTGATGACACCATCATCGATTCTCAAAGATATACCTGAAAAAAATCCTAATTTTAAAGAGTTCTGATCTCCAGTGTCCTTGGTCAGTTTTCTGTAGTACAAACATCAACAGCTTACTCACTAAAGAAGAAAGGAAAATTCTATTATAGGACCTTGTGAAACAGTGAGTGCCTCTTTAAGTCTCCAAACTTCAAAGCCTTGTCTGTTTACTGATCACGAATAAGGTCTTTTGCATGCTGCTGCTGGGTACTAAGGTATCCTATCTCATGGGCTCACTAGGAACACTTTTTCATCAGTGATCTTGTCAGCTGCTATCTCTGACAGTAGTTAACATCGCTTAAGCTCTTGTCACTATTTAGTTTTGTCAGCTGGCTCACTCTGCTCTGTCCCTCACACTAGTAAGAATGTACTTACAATGCGAACTGTTTCTTTCTCTATTTTGTTCTCACTCAGGAGCCCCAAACTACTGTAATCCACAACCCTGATGGAAACAAGGTATTCAGAAAGAATCAACATCATCTTGCTTTCACAAGATTACACATTTCATCAAATATCCAAAGCAAAATTAATTCACTATCTAAATGTGGAAATAAAATTCTTACCCTTTTTCTAACACGCTTTTTTTTTGGGGGGTGGGCCTAATTTAT
Source organism: Nyctereutes procyonoides (assembly GCF_905146905.1). Classification (NCBI taxonomy): domain Eukaryota; kingdom Metazoa; phylum Chordata; class Mammalia; order Carnivora; family Canidae; genus Nyctereutes; species Nyctereutes procyonoides. The sequence continues at coordinate 5,212,256 of NW_026575130.1, forward strand.
ATAGAATTGTACACATATTTCTTTTAAAACAATCATGAATGACATCTTGAAAGAGAAATTAATGGTACCATTAGTCAATAAAAGTTGGGTTAAGCAAAGTCTTTATGTCAAGATGACTGTGTATCTTAAGCAATTCCATCTGATCCTTTTTTTTTCTTTTCCATGCTTGTTCTGTGTGTTGTACTTTAGTTATATTCTGCATGAAATTTTAGAATTTCTTGCCATATCATTTCACTGTCTTCAAAAAAATCAACTTGAGTTCATAGATGTTTGTTTAAATTTAATGTTGCTTTTGAATTTTATTTATTCTGTTGTCAGAGTGCCTTTTCTGTTAATTCTGTTGTTGGTGTTGTTTTTGTTCTTTGGCATGAAATGGAGGATAATCAAGGAGTTTCAATTCTTGTGAAATGTTTATTTTTGTTGAATTATATGGATTTTGGTAACATATTTAACCAGGTAGGCTGAATGAAGTTAGGCTGTAATGTTTTCTGTCTGTTGTAGATTACTTGTATAGCATGTTGACCAAATAATAGTACTTGTATACATGTCTATTGGATGAAAGGAAACATTTTTGAACATATTCCATGTTTCCAGTTTACTAATTCTCATATATTATTGTATCTCTAAAGGAAGGAAAATATAATTCATCCAATTTTTCTCAAAGATCAAAATACAGTCAAGGGTCTAACTTCTCCTTACTCTTATCAACAATGTTTAAGTCCTAGAAAACACATTTTCTCTGGTTTAACATTTAGTTGATCAATATTAAAATAATTAAAGTGAAAAAGTCAAGTATTTCTTAAGATGTATTTATGATCATGACACTTAAAATATTTTAAGTCCCTAAAAGACTTCTAGTACTCAGGAGCATCATATAGGAGAACAATTTTTTTTAATATCATTAGCAAATGAAAGACCAAGCATAACAGCTGGAGTGGATACTTCGATAGTTCTAGCTATATCATTTGTAAGAGTTGCTGCATGATTTTTCTTACATGAATTAGTTTACTTTTACAGTGCATGGGTTTACCTCGATCTTGAGTTTAATTTGAACACTAGGTCACATTAAGAAACGCATGAAGACTCTCTGCTTTGGTTTTGTGTGTATGGAGACTCTGGATACACATTTAATTAGTCTGACCCATTTAATTAGTCTGACCCTTTGGCTTAAATATTATATATTATATTTATACAAATTGATGGCTTTTTTGACTATTGAATCTCTACAAGGACACTGATTAGTATTTGCATCATTTTCCAAAATCTGTTTTTCATCACTGAGCACATAGCTCTGGATTGGAAGTTTGTTTCCAATTTCTTTCAACTCTAGCCTTTAATCATTTCAAGTAGAAAATAGTATTTTTCTTATGACTACTACCAAATTTCTTTGCTAGAAAATATTTTGTTAGCACATTATTAATGGAAAAAAATGGTTATCAAACCATTTTAAGAAACTATATCTTAATACTGGCAGTTGCAGTGTCCTTTTTTAAGTGTGCTTATTAATCTTCAACTTCATTTGTAGTTTTACAAAAATAATAGCTTTTTATATCCATTATGAGAGCAGATTTGTTATCAATATCAGTCTCTAATTAAATAGATGACAAAATCTAATAGTCCTTGAAAGTAAATTATTCATATAATTCCATTGCACTGATCACAAACATGGAAATTCTTGTTAAAAGCAATTTCAGCATAATTCACCTTAGTGCCCATAATTTCATCATCAAATGATGCAATGAAATGCTTTCTATCTCTACACAGGAATAAGACAAATAGGCTATGAATTCAGTGCTTGATATAGTGCTTTATACAAAGAAGGGATTATTTACTGATTAATTAATTGGAGATAGAAATTGTTCTATTTTAGGGTCAGATTCATTGGGCTAATATATACAATTTCTGATAAATATATAGAAAAAGCACACTTTATGGGGCACTGTAACCAAATACAGCCTTACACAGCTCTTAAAATAAGTTGCCCACTTTGGCTGCTTCTACAAATAACCTAGACTCATCATGCTTTAGCGTAGGCCACCAGAGTACTCCCTTTTTGAAACATTTGCAGCATTTGGCATTTTATTTCTATTAAAACCACATAATGTATTTGTCCATCTGCATGTCAGTATATGTACACAGCCTGCTGATGAATTTTTGCATGATATGTATATCACTTGCCAATTTTAAGAAGGAAAAAAGTGAAGTTATCCATTGTTTGCAACTTAACACTTGTTTTCTTCTCAACAGGAGTCAACTGAAAGTTCAAATACAACAATTGAGGATGAAGATGTGAAAGGTATGATTAAATCAGAAATGGGAAAAAAATCAGAAATGGAAAATCCTAACTTAGAGTTCCACATGAATCAAAAAAAATAATTGTTCATATAACTAACAAGTTTGGGAACTAGGCCTGTTCTAAGAAACAAAAATAATTTTCTTCTTACAAGTACACTATTATTTTGATTATATGTATTGATTTGGCCAATTTTTTCACATTCTTTTTTCTGTTTTGAAATATCAACAAATGTGGGATATTTGAACACATTGTGATTTTAAACCAGATGACAGTCTGGGGACATGATATCAAATTGTAAATGTATCAGTCAAAAGGTAATTTAAATGTATATCTATGTCTAGAAAACAGCTTATGTTCAAGAATAGAGTATTAAAAGGACCATTTTTTAAAGCCTTTAATGGTCTTGGTGAGTTTCAATGGAATTTCACATTTGGCAGCCTTTTATCCTCGGTTTCTGTGCATTTTCCTAATATTTTCTTGACCTCCATTCACTTGAGTTGCCCAGGTTCTTTTAGAAATATAAATGAGTCATTGCCAACATTTCTATGGACATCTCACTGCTTCTGCCCATACATACTAAACATACTTTGACTTCTTTTTGGTCTCATGGCTGTTCTAGAAGTGTTAATTTTGCTTCAGCTGCTGCTTTCGTGGTTTTGTTTTCTCATTTTTGTATTTCCATATGTGTAACAGCAATTTCTACTGGCCACTTTTGTAAAAACCATTCCAAAAAAGAATGATAACAATAGGATGTTTAAAAAGTATTAAAGATGTATTAAAGGAAAATAAGCATAAAACAAAGGTAGAGAAATGATTTGTCAGATAATTAAACATTATTTGGAAAGATTATTTACCTAATAGTATCAACATGGGTTTTCATTTTGTAGATGTCATTAGTAAGACACAGTTTTGGAAAACTGTATTCATGTTATAGAATAAGGAACCTGGAAACTCTCAGATCACGAAGATATATAGGCAGTTTAGAAAATAAAAATACCTATAGACTGCAAGTTACCAGTCACTGTGCTGACTTTTCCCCCTTTGGTTGAATAGAACAGATGATTCTATTATATTAAAGTGTACTCACTATTTATTTTTAGTGCACTAACCTAACTCTGCTAGAATAGTCTTTTTTTTTCTCTTACAATAGAAAGGTGGATAGCTGTTTTGAGGATTTATTTAGTAGGTCTATTCATCTTGCTCTTGCCCCTGAGCTGAAATTTGAACGGAAGTAATTTTATGAATCATTGATGCCAGTCGCATTAGATAAAGATTTTTTTTTTTAACCAAATAAGCAGATATGCCATTTAGCTTTCTCGGTGATTCAGAAAGCATCATCTTTGTAAATGTTTTGGATTCATTACCTTTTCAGCCAAGCAAAATACTTATATGACTTTATACATTCTTCTCTTGAGCAAGAATCAGGGGAAATAAACTTGTGCATTATCCACTGGAAAGTCTGAGTCTTTAAACAGCTGAATAATATTAGAATAGTAATACCTCACTATGTGCAATTCATCCTAATAAACATATTCCTTGATGATCACAAGCAGAGTTTTTATAAGTGGTCTTTCTCACCTGAGTTTGACTTCTACTAAGTTTTGGTTTAGGATCATAGCTATTACACTATAAATATCAACATATAAACAGAATCCCTCTCTGTCTTACCTTATAGTTTATAATATTTTTGATGAAATAAAATTATATCAGCACCTCTCACAAAACAATTCTCTCTAAATCACAACAATGATACTGGTTTCATTTTGCCTCTGGGATTTCACAAATTGAGATAACATTTGTCTTTATGGTTACATGCTGAGACTACACACACCAAATGTTAGAGAAATTAAGCATAATATTGAGATGGAAAGAAATGTCCAGTTTATTATTAACCCCAAAGTGCTTTGATTTATTTCTTTGAACTCAGTGAATAAGATATTGACATTTCTGCTTAATTTTCCTTGAGTGGATGTGGCCGCAGAGTCACAGATAATATATTAAGCATCATTTGTGTTCTCTGTAAGACCCACACAGCTTTTTGGTGGCTATCCTTTTTTAATTTTGAATGATATTAGAAACCTGTCAGACTAGAAGACACTTTAAAAAAATCACCCAGGCTATCATTCTGACTACAAGATAGGTGGTACATAAAACTGTCATAAATATTTGTAATGTATTTATTGTGCTGGTTATATGCTTATATGGGGATCTCTTTATTAATAAATACACAGTCCTTCAGAAAGATCCTAATTGAATTCTGCATTTGTACGACTGTGCTCTTTTCTCTTTACCTCAGAGTTTGCTATAGCTTTAGGTAGCTTGGTAGAGAATGTTTATTGACCAACTCTGTTAGAACCCAAATTTACATCTCCGCTCCAGGAACTCAAAAAGATCATTGGTTATAAACCTGACCAAAACCACACCTTCTCTACAAAGTCACATCCTACTTACAAAATTGCATATCTTTCTTCCACATTTACTTTGCAGTCCTATCCCTTCTGTAGACAACTTTGTTATCAGGGTGAAACACCAGATTTCTCAACACATTCCTAAAGGCATATTGCCCTAGCATGCTCCTGCATGCAATCACAAGCTCCATCCATTCCTGCTGGGTATCCCTCCTAGACTTACATTGTTTCATGGTGGCTGGAATACCATAGTACATACTTTTGCGCTAGTGTCATGCACTTTCTGTCCAATCCCCAAGGACCAACTTGGTAATGACAGTTCTACACCCTCTCTACTGTAAAGAAGCTTAGGGGGGAATATTAACACATCATGGTGACCTAGACAAAGGAAGAAATGAAAACCAACAACAGAATGCCTTTTGCTGGCGTTTTTGGGGGGGAAAAGGTAAGCCAACTGCTCTTAAGTATGAGGAAAGAAGTCATAGTAGATGAGTAATCCTTCACATTCAAGGAACCTAGAGAGCCAGAATTTGGAGAAGACCTTTTTTTTTTTTTACCTCTTGTTAGTTTCCATTCAAAATGGCCTTTGGTTTTCATAAGGCCCCAATCTATGTGTTATTCTTGAACTTTATGTAGGCTATCTCACTTTTTTTCATTCAGCAAATATTTACTGAATGCCTACTATTTGTGTGAGCTCCACATCTTTTCTTGGTGACCAGTCTTATTCAACAAATCAGAGTCAAGATGTTCTTCTGTATGCTTTACATGAAGCTTTAATTCTATAATTTGGCTATTTTCCTCATCTAGTTTAATAAATACCAAGAAATTGACTTCAAAAAGTGAGACCCAGTATAAATGCATTTTATTTCTAAAAGTCTTTTTATTTTTCATTTTCTAAAAAACTTGAGCATTTAGTTATAACCACAACATTGCCCTTCCAAAGCTCACAATCTATTCTAAGGAATTATTTTATAAGTTTTCTTTTTAAAAAGTGTATCAAGTTCACTGTTTTCTCTTTTCAAGGCAATGTGGACTTCCTAGTATGGACCTTTTGAGCTATTTCCTAATTTTATACTATATTCAAAAACCAAATATTATCCCTAACTCTCTGTAAACTCAGTGATAAACTCCATGTAATGGAAAGACACGAAGGGCTCTAAAATAAATGGGATCTTAATGAGGCATAGCTATTACCATAGAAGCACCATGTAGTAAAAACAGCTTTATGCACCCAAAACCCAGTAAGCAAACAAGTTTTCCTATTAGAATTCACTGGTGTTTTCAAAATACAAATTTTTAGGTCCAAAATTGTTGTAGTCATTCCATTTTGAGTACATTTCTAGTAAAACAATGACTTTCATTAGTTTAAGGTGTTACAAACAGCTATCATCATTAGCCTTTAATTAGTATATGGCAACACTAACAGTGTGGCTGTCTATGAATATGGGTGTCCTTAAAGCCAATGATAGATAGCAATGGTCCTTTCACCACTGTATATACATTTGAAGACTGTCCTTTGGTTTCTTGCTGTAGCCACAGTTTGCAGGGCCTGTTGCTATATGCCACAATATCTCTCTACCTCATAACCTGCCAACACCGTTGTTCAGAGTCAACTGCTTCTTCCTGATGAGTATGCATCAGTTTGGTCCATCTGCTGCTCTTTCCAGAGTTCCAGAGTTGTGTGACATCTGTCGAAGTTGAGCTGCTCTGTGCCCATATGTCATCTCTGTCACTCATCCTGCTTCCAGCATCTCATTGCATTCAGCTCACCGCTGAGTAGCTGTTTGGATCTCTTGCCACATTTCTTCCTCCTTAACAACTCTAGACCAGTGGAGCTCTTTACAACAAGCAAACATGTATTGCTAGGAGCTTGACTGTGGGACTTCATTTTGGTTTATCCTCTTTTTTTTCCCTTTGCTAACAAATAGATGATGATAATGAAGTTGCAAAGAATGTTTGCGAAAGGCCTTAAGGGCAAGGGTTGACACCCTTCATTTGAATGGGGCCTGGTATTTGATGACATCTGCTTATAAAGGTCTTGGCCAATTTACAGAATCACTTGGTTAATGAGCTTTTTGTGTACATCTTTGTAAATCTGTACATTGGTGGACAGTGTGATGACTATTCAGATTCAACTATTCTTAAGTTCTGTTTTCAATGAAAACCATCATTGCTGGGTAGGACTCCTGATGATCATATGATACGATCTTTTTCAGATCCCTCTGTGGCTTGTTACTCAGCACTTGTCCTGCCTGTGTTTCTCTTTTCAAGGGAATTTGCAAATCAAGAAACTTCTTGTTATTTTGTTTAAGAACCTTCGATAATTATGTCATTCCATTAGGTTAAAAGTGTCTTAGAAGACCTATAGTGCAGTGCGTAATAATTTCTTTCAGATTTCTAATCCAAATTTGATTTCTAAAAAGGTTTACTTAGAAAAAGTTACGTCTGCATGTGTGTATCTTGCCTGTTGATCTTTTAACTTTTAAATCAAGATCAATAACTTATAGAAATGATGCCGAATTTACCTGCTCTATCACCAATATAAAATAATTTCATTTCTCTTTATTTTTCTTGTTTACATTCCTTTATTTTTTACCACCATACTGACTCAGGTTTTTCCATTTACTCTTTGCCTACCTGCTAGGTACCTTAGATCTGTCAGTGACAACCTCATGCTTCTTTAACCATGCTGACACAATACAGGGTCAAAACTGCTTCCAACTTGAGCTTTAAAAAAGTCCTAATTGAAAATGAGCAAAACCAACTAACAAAAGCATGTAGTTAGCTAATCATTTTATCATTAGGAATCACAGGCTCATCCTATATTAATAAATATTCTCAGTTCCAAGTTTCCATAAATGGCTTTTTTAGCAAGTTTGCAAAACTATATACTTCTAGAAAATAATAGAGCATTATTTTATTAAGTATTTCATAAATTCTAAATCATGTATGTTCTAAGACTCCTGCCATCAGTTTCTCAATCTTTTTATTATTAGGTAAAAATCTTGTATTTATAAGACATGCTTTTCATAGTGTTTATATTAAGACTAGGCTACAGGTTTAGTATTTTTAGTGACAAAGGCTTGTGACATAGAAAACATATTAATGTGTTACATTTTGACCAGGTTTGGCTCTTTATAAGAAAAAAAAAGGGTAATTTGTTCTAACATACTATCCTGGTACTTATATTTAAAATGACCACCAAGGATCTATATCAAGGTACAATTTGTTAATTAGTTGGCTTTCAGAACTGAAGCATAAAAATATTTGCTAATTGCTGTACTTTTTTTATGTTGAAGACAGATAAACTCCAGTTTAGGTTTTATTTTACTTTCACCTTATTTTGGGGTTTTTTTCCTATTTTTTATATTTTTTAATATAATCTTATGTTATTTTCATTCCAGTATAGTGAACAGTTTTTATTAGTTTCAGGTATACAAAATAGTGATTCAACAATTCCATACATCGGGATCCCTGGGTGGCTCAGAGGTTTGGTGCCTGCCTTTGGCCCAGGACCCGATCCTGGAGTCCCGGGATTGAGTCCCACGTCAGGCTCCCTGCATGGAGCCTGCTTCTCCCTCCTCCTGTGTCTCTGCCCCCCCCCTCTCTATCATAATAATAAATAATAATAATAATAAATAAATAAATAAATAATAATCTTTAAAAATATAATTCCTTACATCATCCAGTACTCATCACAACAAGTGCACTCCTTAATCTTCATCCTTTACTTCACCTATCCCTCACTCTCACCCACCTCCCTTCTGGTACCAGTTTATGATTCTAGGAGTCTGTTTTTTGGTTTGTCTCTCCCCCACCACCTCCCTATCCTCCTCTTTTCTTCCTTTGTCCTTTGTTTCATTTCTTATATCCCACATGCGAGTGAAATCATGTGGTATTTGTCTTTCTCTGACTTATTTTGCTTAGGATTATACTCTCTAGTTCTGTCCACGTCTTTGTAAATGGCAAGATTTCATTCTTTTTTTGGCTGAATAACATTCCTTTGTGTGTCTGTTTGTATGTGTATATACATTCACTACATCTTCTCTATTCACTCATCAGTCATTGGACACTTGAGCTGTTTCCATTATTTGGCTGTTGTAAATAATGCTGCAGTAAACATAGGGGTGCATATATCCCTCTGAATTAGTGTTTTTGTATTCTTTGGATAAATATCCAGTAGTGTGATTACTGGATCTTGGGGTAGTTCTATTTTTTTTTTTTTTTGAGGAACCTCCATATTGTCTTCCACATGTCTGCACCAGTTTGCATTCCCACCAACAGTACATGGGGGCTCCTTTCTCTCTACTTGCTTGCCAATACTTGTTTATTGTGTTTTTGATTTTTAGCCATTCTCATAGGTGCGAGGTGATACCTCATTGTAGTTTTGATTTGCGTTTCTATGATAAGTGATGTTAAGCATCTTTTCATGTGTTTGTTGGCCAGCTATTTTCTTCAGAGAGATGTCTCCTTATGTCTTCTGCCCATTTTTAACTGGATTATTTGCTTTGGGGGTGTTTGTATAAGTTCTTTATATGTTTTGAATACTGACCAAATATATCATTTGCAAATATCAGATATGTCATTTGCAAATATCCTCTCCTGTTCTGTGAGTGGTCATTTAGTTTTGTTTATTGTTTCCTTCACTGTACAGAAACATTTTCTTTTGATGTAGTCCTAATCATTTATTTTTGCTTTTATTTCTCTTGCCTCAAGACATATCTAGAAAAATGTTGCTATGGCTGATGTCAGATAAATTACTCCCTGTGCTCTCTTTATGATTGTTATGATTTCAGGTCTCACAGTTTGGTCTTTATTCCATTTTGAGTTTATTTTTGTTATGGTGTAAGAAAGTGATCCAGTTTCATTCTTTTGATTGTTGATGTCCAGTTTTCCCATCTATTTTTTTTCTCATTAAATAGTCTTTCCTGCTTTGTCAAAAATTAATTGGCCATTTAATTGTAGATTCATTTCCAGGTTTTCTGTTCTATTGATCTGTGTGTCTATTTTTGTTCCAGTACCAAACTGTTTTGATTACTATAGCTTTGTAATATAATCTGAAGTCTGGAATTGGGGTACTTCTAGCTTTGTTTTTCTTTTTCAGAATTGCTTTGGCTGTTTGGGGTCTTTTGTAGTTCCATGTAAATTTTAGGATATTTTATAGTTTTGTGGAAAATGCTATTGGCATTTTGATAGGGATTGCATTAAATCTTTAGATTGCTTTGGGAATATAGACATTTTAACAATATTTGTTCTTCCAATCCCTAAGCGTGGAATGTCTTTCTGTTTCTTTGTGTTGTCTTCAATTTCTTTCATCAGTGTTTCATAATTTTCAGAATATGGGTTTTTCACCTCTTTAGTTAGGTTTATTTTTGGTATCTTATTATTTTGGGTACAATTGTAGATGGAATTGTTTTATTAATATTTCTTTCTACTGCTTCATTATTAGTGTATAGAAATGCAGCAGATTTCTGTAGGTTGATTCATATCCTGCAACTTTACTGAATTCGTTGATCAGTTCTAGTGTTGTTTTTTTTTAAAGGTCAACAAACAAATTTATTGCAGGACACATGGACAGTAAATGAAATGGAAATGCCTACATATCATTTTTGAGAATCCTCCATGATCTGAATTTAAAAACCACTACAAGATTCCATCATCATGATGCTTTCTTTTGTTTCTTCTTTTCATTTTCTACTTTTCTTTTTCAATTTCAGCAACATATTTTTCAGATTCTTCAGGATTTAAAATCTTGAGGGGTTGATCTCGCCTCATAACAGCCAATTCAATGTTTTTGCCATCAGACTGAACTACTTCCAGGAGGGTCTTGATAACCAGCTTAATGGTCAGGTCGTCAGTCTCAATGGCTTCATCAGTGTAATTCTTCTCCAGATATTCACGCACTGACTTGGCACCCTGACCTATGGCATTGACCTTACAGGCATGGTATGTCCCCGAGGGGTCAGTCTGATAGAGTCTGGGCATGCCATCAAAGTCGAAACAAACCTGACCCTATCACTTGGGAAGATCGGGATTATTTAGCCTTTAAAACCCTAATGGAAAGCTTAAAAAAAAAATCCCCTGCCCTTGAACGTCCCAGTGACCAATTTCCTATTTTCCTGTCCCTGCTGAACCCCATCCCACTTCCCTGCTTCTCACATAACTAATCGTAACCCCCCACCCTCCTTGCCTTTTCTGGGAGTGGTACTCTTCAGGACTGGTTGTCTCTGGCAGGTCACCTCCTTGCCCCTCCCTGATGACTTACAGGGAGCTCCTTTGCTTAAATCAACTTTTTTGTCTTGATAGTTCTTAAAAAAAAAAAAAAAGTCTAAGGTTTTTTTGTCTACTATCATATTATCTGCAAATAGTGAAAGTTTTAGTCCTTTCTTATGAATGTGATTGCCTTTTCTTTCTTTTTGTTGCCTGATTACTGTGGCTAAGACTTCCAGTACAATATTGAGTAAAAGTAGTAAGAGTGTATGGAAATCCTTGCCATATTCCTGACCTTAGGGAAAAAGCTCTCAGTTTTCCCCCATTGAGTATGATGTTCATTGTGAGTTTTTGATTATATGGTTTATATTATGTTGAGGTATGTTCCCTCTACACCTACTTTGTTGAGGGCTTATCATGAATAGATATTGTACTTTGTCAAATGCTTTATCTGCATCTATTGAAATGATCATGTGGTTTTTATTCTTTCTCTTTATTAATGTGGCATATCACATTGATTGATTTGCAAATATTGAACCATCCTTGCATCCCAAGAATAAACCTCACTTGATTGTGGTGAATAATATGTTTTAATGTAGTGTTGGATTCACTTTGCTAATATTTTGTTGAGGATTTTTGTATCTATGTTCATCACAGATAATTGGCTTATAGTTCTTTTGTGTGTGTATGTGCTCTCTTTATCTAGTTTTGGTATCTGGGTGATACTGACCTCAAAGAATGAATTTGGAAGTTTTCCTTCTGTTTTCTGGAGTTTCTTGAGTAGAATAGGTATTAACTCTTCTTTAAGTGTCTGGTGGAATATACCTGTAAAGCCATCTGGTCCTGGACTTTGTTCATTGGGAGTTCTTTGCTGATTCAACTCCTTGCTGGTAATCGGTCTTTTCAAAGTTTATATTTCTTCCTGCTTTAGTTTTGGGGGGTTAAATGTTTCTAAGCATTTATCCATTTCTTCTTGGTTTTCTAATTTGTTGGCATGTAGGTTTTCATCATAATTTCATACAATTATACTGCTGTGGTGTTGGTGGTTATCTCTCCTCTTTCATTGGTGATTTTGCTTATTTTGAGCTCTCTCTCTCTTCTCCTCACTCCCTACCTACCCTCCCCCCCCCCGCCGCCCCTTCTTTATTTTTCTTTGATGAGTCTGGCTATTTGTTCATCTTCTCAAAGAACCGGGTCTTGCTTTCATTAATCTTTCTCACTGTTTTTTTGTTGATCTTTTATTTCTGCTCTAATCTTTATTATTTCCTTTCTTCTTCTGGTTTCAGGCTTTGTTCTTTTTCTAGCTTCTTTAGGTATAATGTTAGGTTGTTTATGTGAGTTTTCTTGCTTATTGAAGTAGTCCTGTATTGCTATAAATTTCTGTCTTGGAGCCACTTTTGCTGCATCTCAAAGGTTTTAGACCATTTTGTTCTCATTTTCATTTCTTTCCATGTACTTTTTGATTTCTTCTTTGATTTACAAATTATGATTAAACTACCAGTTTTACAACTTTGAATTCATTTTAATAATTCAGTGCTTAAAAATCTAACATATTATTTTTAGATACTTAAATGAAACTTAAAAATAATGAGACTCACAATTTATATAATCAAAAATTTTATAGTCAGTAAGATCTAATTGACATCATAATATAGTTAGTTGCATATATATTGAGTGTAAAACTATCTTGTTTTTTTCTATGTATAATCAAAAATTTTATAGTCAGCAAGATCTAATTGACATCATAATATGGTTGCATATATATATTTTTTTAAAAGATTTTATTTATTTATTCATGGGAGACAGAGAGAGAAAGAGAGAGAGAGAGAGAGAGAGAGGCAGAGACACAGACAGAAGGAGAAGCAGGCTCCATGCAGGGAGCCCAATGTGGGACTCAATCCTTGGACTCCAGGATCACGCCCTGAGCTGAAGGCAGACGCTCAACCACTGAGCCACCTAGGCGTCCCTAGTTGCATATATATTGAGTGTAAAACTTTCTTGTTTTTTTTTTCTATGTATTTGTATTTCCCATTGTGGTCCAATTTAATAAGCAGCTAAATTTAAAGTTATGTCCAAGTTTTAAAGTATTTTACTTTATCTCCTTTACCTTTCTCCATCTCCTTTACTTTCTCTATTTCTTTTACCTTTTCAGATTGTAACTTTGTTACATTTTTAATGATATAAAAATATTAACAAGTATCTGATTTGGATCCAGAGTTTACACTCTTGTTTGTAGTTCTTTTATCTAACTTGCTTAAAGCAAATTGTATAACTTCTCTGTGGCTCAGCCTTCAGGTTATAGAATTTAGATACTGAAATCAACAATACAGAATTATAAGGTTTTGATCTACCCTACTTAAATGCACTATTACTAAGATTGTATGAAGTCTCACATTTTTAAAGTGTGCGCAATTTTACATTATAAATTAATATATAATATAGATGATAATAGTATAAATTATCCAAAACAATTCTAAAAAGATATTTAATTCAAAGTTGAATACAGGAATAAATTGCTGCAGTTTTATGGAATATTATTGCAATGAAAAAAATAGTGTCCACCAATCTGTATATTCAAAATATTATCATGGCACTTAGTGGACTGTAAAATTAGTACTTTAAACACATCCCAGTCAGAATTATTCTGGGGCTGTATTTCATGTTTTTAAAGTATCTACTAGGTAAAATTACTTTAAATATCTAAATTTGGGATCCCTGGGTGGCGCAGCGGTTTGGTGCCTGCCTTTGGCCCAGGGCCGGATCCTGGAGACCCGGGATCGAATCCCATGTCGGGCTCCCGGTGCATGGAGCCTGCTTCTCCCTCTGCCTGTGTCTCTGCCTCTCTCTCTCTGTGACTATCATAAATAAATAAATAAAAATTTAAATAAAAAAAATATCTAAATTTATTTTACCTCAGACATTTCTATGCAGAAATTAAATTATAATTATTTTTTATTAGTTATGAATTATGTAATTTTGAAATTATTTATTAGAATAAAATACTGCCTCCTTTGCTGAGCTTATATTATTTTATACCAATAACTATGTCTAGAAATTATGTGAAATTATATGTCTATATTATTTAGTGATTCTTCTTATACATTAGTGATTCAGTGAAATGGCGTTTTTTTGTTTTTTGTTTTTGTTTTTTTTTTTTTTTTTATAGACTTCTCACATCCCTTCGATTTGCTCAGAAGGTGTAAAGTTGTCAAATAAATCTCAGTCCTGGGCATTTTTACTATTTTATCTGGTTATAGGTCATTCAATTTTAGACCATGTTAGGTGGAGAACTAAGATATTATGAGATAAAACAGAGAAGGCATTATTGAATGAAGGAGCTTAATGAAAGAGATTATGTAAAAATAAAGGATTTCTTTTTGCATCTAGAATACTGGTATTTCATTATTCAATCAAAATAGTCAATAAATATTATGAAAACACCTCCAATGTAAGTTAAGTAGGGTAGGCGCTTGCCACATTTCTTGCCCTCATGAACAAGTCTAGAAAAGGAAAGAGATTCTGCATTATAATATATCTTCTTACTTCTGGATGATACTCAGATAATTCTAAAACAAGGAATAATATGTTTATGAAAAAAATAAACATAAGGACACAGAGTCATATATGAGCAATACAGAAAATTTCAGATGCATGTAACACATATAATTCCTTTTTTAATAAATATTTGATCCAATTTTGTTTTTTAGAAAAAATTATTGAACACGCATTTTGCCTTGGGAATGGTAGACTAGGCTGAGGCTAATAAGGCTTACCTTTTTCCTCAAGGAGTTACCAGTTTTATAGTATCCTCTCTAATGAAATTATACCTGCTGGTACATTTCCCCAGTGAATGGGTATTTTTACATTACAATTTTGTTCTATGTTAAAGAAAATTTCTTCTAGGATACCTGAGTAAAATGTTTGTACTTAAAACTTAGTGAATTTGTCTTCTTTCTTTCTTTCTCTTTCTTTCTTTCTTTCTTTCTTTCTTTCTTTCTTTCTTTTTTCTTTCTTTCTTTCTTTCTTTATTGGATATGTAATGTAACATTGTACTCTTGGCCAATGTTGTTTAGCAGACTTTGCCAATCCATTGTATGAAAATAAGCATCATGGTTAGTACAAAAGGGCTGATTTAGTTATTGGGATTGTTGTGACTTGTTTTACCGTAGTAACATAAATGTCACTGCTAGAGCCATATTATCCTACTAATTATATGTATAAAGGTACTTCAGTACCCAAATGAAACAATTTGCAATATGTAAATACCTTTGGATGGTTTGATCTCTTGAGATTAGAATAGAAAATTTAAAACCTATACTTAGGTTTGAACATTCCCAAACTATTCAATTGTGTTTTCTTTAAAAATGAACATAAAAATTCTTTGTAGAACTATTTCATGTTATATGTTATAAATAAAATTATACTTTAAAAATGTCAGGGCTTACTGACACCTTCAGGAAAGATTTCTTTTTTATTTTTCCTCATCTACATATTATCAGTACAAGTCTGCAATGTTTTGATCTAATTGCTTATTCCTATATAACATGTCTTCAACCTTTTTCATGTATCTCTGTTCAAATGCATCTATGAAAACTGAATTTGACATGCTTGTGGTATATCCTTTAATACTCCTGGCTCATCATCTTAAGAGTTTTCTTTGTCTCCTCGGTTTTGTTTATACCCTATATCCAGTCTACCACTCTATCAGCAAATCCTGCTGGCTCTCCTTTCAGAATACACACATTTTTTTTTCCCACTTGACAACTGCTCACTAACCTCCACTTCCACCACCCTTGTCTGAGATACTATCATCTTTTGCCCATATCACTGACATGACTTTCTTAGTCTCCTTGCTTTAAGTATCACCTGATTATAGTCTATTCACAACATAGTAGTCAGAGTGACACTTTTAAAATATATCAGATTGTATATGTTTCCACTATGTATTTTTCTGTGACTGCCAAAGCCATTTTATTATTTTTTTATTTTTATCCCAATATAGTAAACATACAGTGTTATATTAGTTTCACATGTGCAATATATGTACCAAAGCCACTTCAGGATTAAAAGCCCCTCCATGATGAGAACTTCCACTAGCTATGCCTCCCTTTACCATCTGGCCTCATCTCATATTATATACCACAAGAGCACTATTCCTGCAACTGTGTCAAGCAGGTTCCTGGCTTAGGGCCTTTGCACTTGCTGTTCCCTGCCTATTATGTCCTGATACACGTTACACGTTGCTTGCTGCCTCTTCTCTTTTTTTTTTTTTTTTTTTGGTAGCTGATTAAATATTACCCTCTCAGACCTTGATGACCCTACTTTAAATTGTGCCTTCAAATCCAGCAATTCCATTTTCCTTCTCTGCTTTACTTTTCACCTAGTACTTTATATTATATGAGATATTTATTTTACTTATTTGTTTAATGTCTCTCTCTTCCTCTACTAGAATGTAAGTTTCTTCAGGGCAGGGATCTTTATTTTGTTCACTGATGTATCTGCATTATCTAGACCAGTGTTTGGGAATGATAGGAATAATAAGTACTTAATTGATGGAGGAAGGAAACAGGTGGATACCAACCATGCCATAAAATTTATTGGCCAGCCAATAAAATGATAAACATTCTCTAAAAGTTATGACCTCATCACAACTTTTTATTTCTATAGGTTTTTATATACATGTCCTCTGTCCCTCCCCCATAATTTAGGAGCTAAAGATATAAAATTGCAAATTTAAAAAGTAACTCCCATAGGATCCTCTTCCCTGTCTGGATGGAGCATGTGCTTTGCTGTCAAACTTACTAGGTTTGAATCCCAACCCAGCCCTTGATGGACAATGTAATCCAGCTGCTCATGTAAACCTCTCTGAGTCATATGTACAGTATCTCACTTCTTAACCATTTTTTTTTACCTTCAACAGTGTCATATGGTTTAACAATAATAATAATAAACAACTATGATCACGTTGACTAGAAATAATGTTTGTTAAAATGCCTGGCCCATGATAGTTGCTTAGTCAAATTATATTATTTCTGGCCATTCTTTCCTCAGATGACATTAACACAGATATTCACAATTAAAAGAGACTGTAAATTTAAAAAGAACTGTGGAGGTTTTTTTAATTTTAGCATCAATGTTTCTACTTTTTAAGCCATTTGTTTCAGATAAGTGGGTAAACATCTGTAAATGTTAAGATCCACATATAGAATGTAGCCAATTTACAGACATACACATAATAGCTATAAGTACAGAAAAATTCATTTTTGCCTTATTTTTTTAAATAAGCTTTTATTAAACTAACAATATTCTTTTAATTTGTGATGAATTTTAAAGTTAGATTGTTTTAATTCGTTGCTTTTTTTCCTCCCTGGTATCATGGTAGACACTCGGTAAATTAATAAATTATTCATGAGGTTTTTACATTAACATTTTGAGTTCAGACATACTTTGTTTCTAATTAAACATAAATATTTTAAGTAATGATTCAGTCTTCCTGAGTCTAAACTGATCTTTTATCCTTTAATATTCTCAAGTGTTTTGAAAAATTAGCTCACTTTTGGCTGTCTTGATTATTCTGGTTGAGAGTAGTAAAAGTATGTAGACTGATTTCCACAAAAGTAAAACACATATTTAAAAAGAAGTATATATATGCACTTCTCAAGCAAAATGTTGCAAGAACTATAATATAAAATGTCCCTCTTAGAGGGATAATTATTCAGTTCAATGTTCTTCAAAGGGCCACTAACCATCTTGGTAGAAATTAACAGATCAAGTGTGAAAGACCTATTTGTTAAATAATCTATTATAGGATCATGGATTTCTTTAACCTCATTACATGTGGTTATTTAGAATGTGTCTGTCTAGCAAAACACAGATAAGAAATGCTAAGGAGAGTATTTTGGATTTTAGGAAGTTTAAGTAATAGAAAAAAATCCACTGCTGTTATGTGTTTTCAAATTTAAAATACGAGAAAAGAAAAATGCTGCTCCAGAATGTCATTTGTTTATCATTTACACTAGAGGATATTTTCAGTCAAGGAAAATAATTCGTGGTGATGGTATCTGAGTATATAGTATTTTTTATTCCATACCTAGCCTACTTTACTCAGACTTCTAATCAAGTACTACATCACATTATACAAAGTTAAGGTGAACAAAAATGTAAAGATACTCCTGAACAGTAGAGAAGTACTGTTAATGAAATGGTTAATGGTCTATAATAACAGAAAAGGCAGCTATACTTTAAAAAGACTACCATGATTTTTTAGAGGTATTTTTACCAGTATAGGAAGTGTGAGCATATGGGATTGTGTATTTTAAATTTTTCTTCAAGAAGTAGAAGCTCTTCATTCATAACCTTTACAAGTAAAAAGAGTAATATGAAATTTAAATATTAAAGAGCTAATAAAAATGAAATGTGTTTACTTGTTATGGAGAATGAAATAAACAAAAAACTGTTTAGGATAAATGTCTAAATATCTGTACCAGAGTTGATATCCTTAGAGTCTATACTAGAATTTTCTAACATGAACAGTGTTGTGAGTTATTGAAGAATTTCCTTATCAGTGTTATTTAAATTATACCTCACTTCTCATCCTTTTGTGTTGTGTAATCTGCTGATATAAGTGCAAGAGACAAGTTTTAAAGATGTTTCTGATGGTCTACCCTGCTGAACTCCCAAGTTAGTATCTCCTTGTTAGCTCAAAACTATTCTCTATGGAAGATTCTTACTATTGTCTTAACCTCAGTTCACATAATATAGACATGAATTTTATAAGTGTGCACTGTTGATTACACATTAAATAACCTGAATGGTGTCTTTGATGAATGTTCATCATTTGAATTCAGCAGATAAAGGCAAAAGAATATTCCCTACTCAAAAATACTGTATCCACTCTAAGTTACATTTTATAATACTCTGTTAATTTATGATAATTTACATTTATAATATACCATAGGATAAATGGGAATGACAGTAATATGTTCTGAAACAATATGGTTCATAAATTTAATTATTACTGTGGTCACATTGATTAAACCAAGAATAACTTTACTGGGTTTGTAAAATTTAGCCAAGATAGTCTAGCAGATACTTTTACATTAATTTCCTAAGCTGAATTTAGCACAAAATATCTCAGCACTGAACTAGCTATATAAGACCAATGTGAGGTATCACTTGAATAAAAAGCATTTATGAGAACTCACTTAACTTCTGGTCTGATAGGATATTTTCACCTTTCCAAAGTAAGCTTTGAAAAATGTAGTAACTAATCACAGAAATGACTCTTGGTCCTAGGAATCCTACCAGTGCAATCTGTCAGATGCATGGGGACAACAGAAGAATTATAGGAATTTACATCATTTTGTGAGAGGGAGTGTGTGTGTGTGTGTGTGTGTGTGTGTGTGTGTGTGTGTGTTGAAAGTGAGAGGTATTTGTAAGTAATTTTCTTCTAAGTCTAAAAAGGTTTTCCAAGTTGTGACAAACCATTGTAAATTTATATACAGATTAACTGCAGCTATGCCTTTTCAAACCAGTAGTCTGGCATCTCAAAAGGCAACAATGGTCATCAAAGTTAGTCATATAGGCACATATGTATTACATTGAACTCTGGCCTTTGTACTTATGATGCCATAGACAACTGTATTACACAATTGATTTATCAAGAGTCTATCATTATTCCACAATTTTCCAAATTAAAAAAAAAATCCTTATTTATGTTATTTGTCCTATAAACTTGTTTCACTAGTTCCCCAATTTACCATTGATTATAGATGCTCTAGTACTCTTGAATAACATATGAGTGCAACTGTATTCTATGTTTTGTGAATTGGCCTCTCTCTTTCCACTTCACTGGACCTCATCTGTCCTTTCAATTCTCATTTATTGATTCTGGAAGTTATGGATTGGATAATGATAAGCTTTGTAATGAAACCACAAGCTACTATTTTTGCAGCTGTTGAAAATGAGAATTAGCTAGAGAGTATAGAATTACAGTGACAGGGGATGCTGCTGCATATTTTTGGGTAATATCTCCTGTGTTATCTTAGCAGCTTCATCAAAGGGAATGGTTCAAAATGGGAGAAGTAGAAGAACTTAACACTTAGAAAAAAAGTGAAATGACATTCTTAGAGTTAAAATATATGTACAGTGGTAGGTGATAACAAGCTGCTTAGCTTCAGACTTACTCTGAGACAACACTGGTGTAAGAAGTATTGAAATATGACTAAGCTTGTGTGAACCTGGAGATAAGGAGAAAAGATTAGATGGCAGGACACTTGGGTGGCTCAGCAGCTGAGTGTCTGCCTTTGGCTCAAAGCGTGATCCTGGGTCCAGGATGGAGTCCCATATCAGGCTCCTTGCGGGAAGCCTGCTTCTCCCTCTGCCTGTATCTCTGCGTTTCTTTCTTTCTTTCTCTCTCTCTCTCTCTCTCTCTCATAAATAAAAATATCTTTTAAAAAAGATTAGATGGAGATCAATATGTGTGGAGGCAGAATAATATTGTATACTCTTACTAGTATTAAGAGTTTAGCTCAAAAAGCCTAGTTCTTTCTCAAAAAGCAAATCCAGGGACATCACACTTTAGTTAATTTTGGTAGAGTTTTGTTTGTATTTTGCTTTTTATTTTTGTTTTTTGCAAACAAAGTTTTAAAATGGTTTTGTAATGTAGAGCACATGCTCTTAAGCTTTTCTTGCATTCTTGATCCAAGGGAGCACTCAAAAATCTACCTGTTGAATTATTCAGGAAATGTAGTTATAAATAAACTTATCCAAGAATGTATTGAATTCTATTTTTCGCTAAATTCAAACTATATACTTTTTTATTTTTTTTATTTTTTTATTTTTTTTTTATTTTTTTTTATTTATGATAGTCACAGAGAGAGAGAGAGAGGCAGAGACATAGGCAGAGGGAGAAGCAGGCTCCATGCACCGGGAGCCCGACACGGGACTCGATCCCAGGTCCCCAGGATCGCGCCCTGGGCCAAAGGCAGGCGCTAAACCGCTGCACCACCCAGGGATCCCTCTATATACTTTTTATATAGGAATAGAATAAGTTATTAAAAATAAAATAACATTGTCTTCTAAAATACATACTAAAAAGGAAAGTAAAAGAAATTTCAAAAAAATTTTTTTCTTCTGATGAGAACTTTTGGGATCAACTTCCTTAACAACTTTCACATGTATCATCCAACAGTGCTAACTGTAGTACTCATGTTATACATTACATCCCTAGGACTTATTTACCTTAAAACTGGAAGTTTGTACCTTTTGACCACTTTTCTTCAACTCCCTTTCTCTGGTTATCTCTGGTAACCAGAAATCTGATCTCTCTTTTTTTTTTTTTTTATGAGTTTGTTCTTTGTCTGATTGGTAGATTCCACATATAAATGAAAGCATACAGTGTATCTTTCTCTGTGTGATTCATTTCACTTAGCATAGGTCAACCCACATTATTGAGGAGACTACAGTTTTAATCCTCAAGCAGTTGATGTTATGTAAATCTTTGAACCAGCTTCTTAAAATCTTGTTTTTCCATGTCATCAACTCTTAACTAGAAGTGCTACCACACCTATTGATCCTATTCAGACACATCTTAATACTAAAATACTCAGTGGTCTTCATAATGTTGTGCTATTTCTAGCTTCTTTAAGTCAGCTGAGGATAGCAGAACAGTTATTCAGTTGCTTTAATGTGGCTAGACTGAATTCTTTCATATAAGCAAATATTATATAACCACATGTAGTTTTTTTTATACTTTAAAACTTTTACTTAAGCCATTTTTAATGAAAATATTTCAAAATACTTTACACATCCCTTAATTTTAAAAAATAGTAAATATTTTATTTCCTCTTTAGATCTACAGTCATTTTAGAAATGACCTCACCTTTTATATAACCCAATAATATCTCACAAAATTTTTAAAAATGTAATCCTCTTTTCACTTATGCTAAATGATCCCAATGCTAGAATTTTCTGTTTTTAAATATTTGTTAATCATATATTGTCAGGTCATAGCAACTACAGAGCTGAGATTAATAGTATTCCTTCCCCCAATTTACATTTTATGCTTTGAATTCATGAGTCATTTTTATAGAGCAAGTTACAAAGATGGTGTGAATTTTTTTTAAGTTTTGAGGGCCTCTAGTAATTAAGGAGGTAAATTGACTTCTGGATAAGTGAGTTTTACAATTCTTGAAAGCATTCTTGAATAGAAATTCTTGAATAGAAATTTGGTAATTTCCAGGTCATAATTTGAATAATATATTATAGATTAAACCACTCAACTCTAAAATCTTCTGTGGACTTGATTTTAAAAGCCAAAAGCCAAAATAATGGAAATTACTCTTCTGAATGTTGATACATCAAACTGGTGAAATAAAAATGAAATCATTAAAAAGCAAGGTGTTAATTGCATAGGAAATGCCAAACAGCTGAGCTGATAGGCACTTGTTTCTGTAAAACTATCAAAAGCATGAAAACGATCCTAATTTGTATATTTCCCCAAGATAATAACTATTCCTAACAGTTATTTTTGTTAATGGCATATGGAAAAAGATAGTAAAATCATGGGGCACCCTGTTTTGTGAAATTAGTATAATTAATTACAACCTTGGCTTAGTAATTAAGTAGTCAGTCACCTTGCCAGAGTAAGTTCAAAGGCACTTAGGTGGTTCATTTAAG
The DNA here is from genome assembly GCF_905146905.1 of Nyctereutes procyonoides. NCBI lineage: Eukaryota > Metazoa > Chordata > Mammalia > Carnivora > Canidae > Nyctereutes > Nyctereutes procyonoides. Next base: position 5,234,849 of record NW_026575130.1, read on the forward strand.
TTTATGATTTCAAAATATTGAATTAGGCACTGTGGCCTGGAAAGGAACATAGATTAGTGAATTAAACAGATACCTCAGCCAAATAAAGCTCCAGCCCTGGCACAGCTTCTTACTCCACTGGATGACTTGAGCAAGTCATTTAACCCCCCTGTCTTTCAATTCTGTGGCAGCCAAGTGCCTAATACCTCTGAGAAATATAGAAAGAAGTTAAATTAAATAGAACTATACCTGTTGGCAAAAAATGGATGAGCAGTGCGCCCAGGTGGCTCAGTAAGTCTGACTCTTGGTTTCAGGTCAGGTCATGATCCTCAGGGTCATGAGATGGAGCACCACACAGTGCTCCACACTCAGCAGGGTGTCTGCTTGAGATTCTCTTTCTGCCGCTCCTCCCTACTCTTAGTGTCTTTCTCTTTCTCTCAAATCTTTTTTTTTTTAAGTGAGCAGAATTGCTAGTAAGCTAATATAACTTAAAAATCTAATTTTAATGTGTAACCTTTGATCATTGAGTAATCTTTAGGCATAGTTCTCTAAAAGATTTCAATGTGTATACCCTGCCAACATTTTAGTAAAGATCAGTTTGCATCTATAAATTCAGTTCCTTTCCTGGTTTGAGTTTCATTGTAAGCCAGATAGCCTCCTGAGTAAGGTTTATTATCAAGTAGTTTCATATCAGCAAATTGGTTAACCCAAAATCTATAATTGCTGAAAAGCTCATGCTTGAATAAGTAGGATTTTCTCTGCACTCAATTCTCTTGAAAGAAATTACAAGTTTAAACATCAACAAGACATGCCTAGTTTATCTCACTAGACCTATACAGATTACTCTGGCATCTAAAATACCATGGCCTCACATACAGTGGTCATTCTGCTGAATCTGAGGTATGCAAGATACATGAGTGCCTTTTCAGTTAGCACAGTCACATTCAGACTGCTATCAGACAGGATCATCATCACCTATATACTTGGCATTTATTTAATGTTTCAAAATGTACGTAATATTTTATACACCTTATCTGTGCATTTATTCATATATGCATGCATTTATAGACAGTAGTCAGTGCTAGGTGTTGAAGCTAGAAAAAAGTCCTGGATAGATATATGAACATCCTATGACAATACTTTAGGAGGACAGCAATACAACCAAAAAGCTGCAAATGGAGCCTAGAAAAGGCTATAAGGAAGACATAACTTTGGAGCAGAATATCGAAGATTTCTAGATAGGAGAGGGAGAGTTTCCAGACAGAAGAAATAGTGACCGGAAAGGCACAGCATTATCAAAGAGCCAGGACTAGTTGAAGATTGAGGCCCTTGGTGGAGTTGTAGGTCTCCTGGGGGAAAAGAAGTATCAGAGTCAAAGCTAGAAAAGTAAAGTAGGAAGACTTTTCAAGAACAAAGAAGCTTGGGCTTGGCTTCTAGATGGCAGAAGAGAGGCATAGACAGAACTCTGTTCTGCAGATGATTTTGCAACAGTGAGGGGTAGAGGGTGGAATCTGTAGGATGTGACCGTAGAGCAGGAGGGGTTAGGAACACCTAAGAGCCTGAATCAGAGCAGTGACCATTAGCTTAAAGAGGAAGAATGGATCTGAGAAAGATTTAGATAAGTGAAGAGGCACTACTGATCAGCTATGTGAAGAATTGAAAGAAAAGTGAGTGTCAAGGCTTTTGGTTTGGGTAACTGAGTAGATTATGTCATCACTATCCAAGATGAGTGGATACAAGAGAAAGCAGATTTTGTAAGGAAAATACTTGAGGTCCATCTTGGGTACCCTACTAGGTCTAAAATGTCAGGATAACCAGAGATATTATGATGCAGTTAGAAATATGAACTTGGATCCTAGACAGGTTTAAGGTTAGTGATAGAGATTTGGCAGTCTTCATTATATGGTCAAAGCCAGTGGAAAAAATGAGATTGCCAAGGGCAAGCAAAAAGATGAAGAGGCTGAGGATATACCCCAGGAAATATCATCATAGCTGGTAATGAAAAATTATATGACTTGTGGAAGACAGAATATGAGAACAAGACTAGTAAAATTGTGGTCACTTTAGCAAAAGTGAGGAAGTCAAGAGAAAGAAATTTGATGTTTAGTTTTTAGACAAGTTGAGTAGTTTCTTTCATTATCAGTAAGCAGTAAGACATGCTTCTTTATATCTGAATTGTTTCCATTTATCAGTTGTATATTTTTTAAAGGCTGCCTGACCATCATTGAAAAATGTAGTATATTTTGGAAAGGCCACTGTATTGGGAGTCAGAAAGCACTTGAGTTTGTTCTGGACCACTGTTCATTCAAATATTTATTAAACATGTACTACGCTAGATGTTGGGTTGCAATAGTAAGGTATCCACCCCTGAGGAGTTTACAATTACATAAAGAAAATGTAATCAAATACACACAATATGTAAACCCATGTGTACTAAGTGCTTTTAAACACCAATTGTAGGACATGTATGAATTTAAAACAGAGACCTCTCCTAAAATGAGGGTCAGGGGAGGCTTTTTCAAAGAAATAATAGTTGAGATCTGATAAAAGAAGTAGAAGCAACGATAGAGGACACTTTTCCAAGAAGAGAGGATAATATATATGAAGGACTGATAATAGAAGGAATCATGGCCATTTTGAATTTCTGAAAGTAGGCTATATGAGTGGAATGGAGAAGATAAAGTAAAAATATTTGAATGGGTCTGGTGAGGTGGTCAGGATCTAGATTATTGAAGACTGCATAGTTTCCAGATACTTATCCTGAACAAGAAATGATGCATGCTTATACCAGAGTGGTGGTGAAAAAAGAAAAAAACTGGGGATCCCTGGGTGGCGCAGCGGTTTGGCGCCTGCCTTTGGCCCAGGGCGCGATCCTGGAGACCCGGGATCGAATCCCACGTCGGGCTCCCGGTGCATGGGGCCTGCTTCTCCCTCTGCCTGTGTCTCTGCCTCTCTCTCTCTCTCTCTCTCTCTCTCTCTCTCTCTCTCTGTGACTATCATAAAAAAAAAAAATTAAAAAAAAAAAAGAAAAAGAAAAAAACTAATAAGTAAGACATTTTAAAAGACAAAATCAACAGAACTTGAAAGATTATATTAGGGTGGGTAGGGTGAGGGAGTCGAAGATTATTCTCAGGTTTCTTTCTCGTTTGTGCAACTGGATGATGATGTTGCCATTCACCAAGAGGGAAATCCCTGGAAAAGCAAATAGACTTGTGGGGGTAGAAGTTCATAAATTCAATTTAGGGTATGTTGAGTTAAAGATGCATTTGAAATAGCCAAATGAAGATTCCAAAATAGGCATTGATACCAGATCTGAAGGAAAAGACTAGAAGAAAAGGAAGTCACAACGTGGGAGTCATTGGGACATGAATGGCAATATAAAACACTAGAGTGGACAGGATCATAGGGACACAATGTATGTTGAGAAGAGGGCCTCATATTGAACCTTTAAAAGGAATCGAAACTTTTCAAGTCCAGATAGAGAAAGATAACATAGCAAATGAGAGTGAGATCATGTGACCACGTAATTAGTAAGAAATGCAGGAAAGAAGTGAGAGTATTTCATCATGAAGGAAAGGAGTAATCAGCAACACTGTACCTTTGGGCAGGGCCTATAATCTGTGTATGTACTGGTTAAACAGGTAATGTTTGCATATCTCAAAGCCTTGATCAGATTTGATCCTTGTTGATCTGATCAGATAAGATCTGCTAATGTTTGAGAAATGTTGAAATCTGTCATTTTATTATGTAATCATTCTCGGTTTCTTGTTTGGTTGATTTGTAACACTGGGACCATTCACACTCTTATCTTACTCTTCCAGCCCTCTTTAGAACAATGAACGAGCCAAAAAGATATGAATTTAAACATGAAAATGTTCCTAGTTCTTTTGCATAGTTGCATGGGAAGCAATTATACTCAAGATCTGGAGCATCTCTCCCACTCACTTTTCTCTCCTACATTTCCCCTAGGAACCTGGAAATCCCCAGAAACTATTTTGGGACCTGTGGGTATAGGCTTGAGCATCTCCATCTGTAAATAAAACTACTGGGTAATCAGTTCTCTGTAATTAAAATGCTAGCTAAGGGTGGAAAATTTTTTGGTATTCAGAGGATGCTGTATTGGTACACTCTTCATGTTAAGTGTTAATTAGTGACACATCACAAGCTATCCCCCACCTTGACTTCTGGAATGTTCAGTACTCAATCTTTTGAAAGAGGGAAGACCAAATGATAGGGGCCTCTTCCTACAGATCATAGGCATCCAATCACCTAGTACACTGAGTGTCGCTTATCCTCACTGCTGAAAAGTAGAGCTAAATAACACCAAAACCTCATTCTTCCTGTAGGTCACTGTGGCAATAGTCTCAACTACAATAGACTACTATGTACAAATGATTCATTTCCAGACTTCTGCTTTTCTTTAAAGAGTCAGCTGTCATGTGCTGTCTATGACTCATTCAAGCTCCTTTACCCCAGGGAAATAAACACTCTCAAGATTTCTGAGTTCCAGGCTCCTCCAAAGCCAGGATAGTCATATTGTTTTTATTATGGTGCAGCACAGAAGCATTCTTACTAATTCCCACTTGCTCTGCTGCCAGCTAAAGGACCATTGTTTCTGAGCCTAAGAACTAAGAGAGAAAGGAATTTGTGTTGCTTTGATTATGCAGGACAAAAATTAAGCCAGTTGTGTCATGTAAACTATGAAAGAGCTAATATTTCCAGTGATTTAGAGGGAGAGAAATGGCCGTATATATGCCTGATATTTTAATTCAATATGTTGCTTATCAGGGAATGCAGAGACTTCTGGGAAATTCAGAAAGTGACCTTGAACTTTTCATGCTCTATAAGCTGTCTTAGCCTAATGAAGCTCTACAAAAGGCGCTGACCTTATGTTCATTTTCCCCCTTCTAGTTTTTAAAAATTGACAGTTTTCTAAACAATAGGCTTTAACTTAGAAAACTAAGAAATGTATTTAAACATTTAATTTAAACAAGGATTTAATATTGAGGATGAAGTTTTGGTAGTTACACTTTCTTAATCTCATTCTCTGAGTACCCTCTTACCAATGTCCTTTATATTCCAGAATCGGGTCAGCTGTCATGCATTTTTGCCAAATGTTCATACTGTTGAGGCCAGAGACAGATGAATCACTTATTGCAAAACTAAATTAAGCTAAAATGTGCCATTGGCAGCATCTCTATTACAGAATTATTCCCTGCTACTACTTGTATCAGTGTGGTTTTGGTGCTTGGATATATTATATTCATAAATCAAATGAACAAGGGCAAAAATGTTTTAAATGTGTGTAGTAGCTAAGAAACCTTATGTTCTTTTTTCCCTCTAATAGAATTTAAATTTAATTATGTAACTAAATATGAAATCTAACCTATATAGTGGTTTTTTGACATTATAAACCTTAACATTATTAGCAACCATTTTATGGACAAATCATATTTTATAGGTTAGTGCCATATGTATAAATGAAGAAATGAAGTCAAGTTGTGTTTACAGGATATTTTTATTAAATAAATATAATGCAGATAACATAAAAGTTTAATTTTGTGGTTAAAACATTTAATGAAGATTTGTTTCATTAAAAATGCATACTAGTTGCCTTTAATCAATAACAAACAAAAACAAAACTTCAGCTTTTTCTGTGATGAATAGCAGTTTCACTAAGATAGAACAGATAAAACTTTTTGTGACTCTCCCAGTTTATTTCCAGTGATTCAAGGAAATAACACAATGTTCTTAAGGCAAAACTCAGGGAAATTTAATTTTTAAAAATTTCATGCATTAATTTCATTGGTAACAGAAAAATATCCTGAACTCAGAAGATTATCATTAATAGCAATTGATCAAATTCCATTGCTCATTATTGAGCATCTGTTTTATTAAATACATTGGAATAAAACTTAGATGATATAAAAAATAACATTCCCTCTCCCCCAAAAACACACAGGGAGCTTTTAATTTAACAAGAAAGGCAGTTACACAGTGAACAAAGTTTAATAAGAATTTAAAACCAGTAATAATTTAACTAAAGAAGGCGTTATGGTACATAGCATATGCTTAATTACAGAATGAATGATACATTGTAGGCATTCAAAAAAGGCAAAGAACACTTGCAGATGTTATCAGAAAGGAATTGACTGCATAGGATCTGAGCCAAGCCAGCTATTAATAATTTTACCATTCATGGGCTACAAAAAGAAAGCATGTTTCGTGTTGGATTTGACAGTTCTCTAGGGTGGCTTCCATCTAATTATCTGCCTACGTCCACATATTGATTCATATGTTGGTTTTCCAATATACAGAGCTTACTGCAGTCCCCTTGTATAAGTATGATGGCAATTATAGTGTTGACATCCCCTTTTGTCGAGTTGATTGGACTGAATAATAAAAAATAATTATTTAAAGTGTCTCGGTGTAAAAGATCCATCTATACTCTAAAGATAGACATTTGTTAATGTTTAAGAGAAAAACATTACAAATTCAATTAAATTGATAAAGGTGATGAGAACTTATTTAAAAAATATATAGGCTTGAATTTCCAGGTGATAAGGGTCCTATTAAAATACAGATTCTGTAGGTCTGGAGTAGGACCTGAGAATCTGTGTCTAAGAGGCCCCTGAAAAATAGATGATGCTCATCTCTGCAACATGAGCAGCAAGGTTATAGAGAGAATAAGACCATGGTTCGGGGAGGGGTATATCTTAAATGGTAATACCCTGTTTAAGAAAAATGGCAATATTGTCAGAATTTTGTGACAATAAAGGACAAAAGTCATATAAATCATTCCATGTTTGCTTTTAGCACGAAAGCAAGAAATCATCAAAGTCACTGAACAACTGATTGAAGCTATCAACAATGGAGACTTTGAAGCTTACACGTGAGTAGAGGCACATTTATTTTGCTTTCATGCATATAACAAGATATTTTTTATGTGAATGCATTCTTCAGTATACTAGAATTCATGTATATTTAACCCCAGGTTTGATGTCAATAATAGCTTTATTTCAGTGTATAAATTAAGTGTCCCCAGGAGAGAAATAAATTGAGGATTTAGAGAGGAAAGACAAGACTTCTGAAAGGAAGATTGGAGCTTTCTCTGTCAGTGCACAGACTTGGAATCATCAGTACCTCCATATGGGGAAGGCATTCCAGGCAGAGCATTCATGAGAGTAAAAATACGAGAGAGAAAAGCACCAAAAAAAGGCATTTTGGTTTAAGAAATGTTTTGCCTCACAGCTCTGTCAAGGTGCTGAGACAGAGAGAGAAAAGGAGAGAGAGATCAGGAGGCAACATGAGGCAGCCTTCTTCCTCGTCAGGCAGTACACCTCAACTTTATGTTTTTTAGGTAACAATTTATTTGAAGGAAGGTTCAAATTCTTAAAGTTTATAAACTACTGGGTCATAGGGTATATAAATTACAGGAAATCACTCCAATCATAAAAATAAAGCATACAAATAAATAGGACATGGATGCTTACTTCACAAAGTATGTGGGTCAATAAGTTAGCTATTTAGATGAAGATAAAAATCAGTTTAAGCCTTCCCCTTATTCCATACAAGTAAGTTCTTCTCAAATGAAAGAGTTAAAGGCAAAAAAAAAAAAAAAAAAAAAAGATCTCTCTAATCAGAGATCAAATTCAAAGTTTTAAAGCAGGGGAATTAATCACAAATGAGAAGTTAAATGCTTAGGCAACCCAAATTGGTAAAACATGTATACTTAAAAAAAAAGCCAAAATAATAAAAAAGTCAAAATATACAAATTTGAATGCCAAGAGCATTTTCTGCCAATCAGATCAGCAGAGATAAAAACTACTGACAACCAGAGGGGTGCAGATACTGCAGAACTATTATGACTTTCCTGCACCACTGGATGGAGTATAAAGGGAGGCAGACAATTAGGTTAGTGGCAGTGGCAGGGATTGGAGGGGACATTTAGTTCTTATATACCAGAAAGCATTTATGAACTTTAAAATTGTTTTGATCTTCTAATTTTACTTATAAAAATTTAACATGGTATAGATTTTTATGGACAGAAATTATAAACATATTACTGAAGCAGTATTCATTCACAATAGTGAAAAATTGGAAGCATCTGTCCAACATTAAGGTAACCAGTAAGTAATATGTGGTTCATTTAGTACAGTGAATGTTGATGCACAGTTTCTAGCTATCTGATGAAAGGCTTATAATGTACAAAATTATTCCAACTACATAAAAAAGCATTAAAAATGGAATGAGATATGCCAAATTGGTTTTAAAAGGGATAAAAGGATATTGACTCTGGAAGATGAAATTATGTGTGAGATTTTTTTCCTTGCTTTTTTTCCCCAAATTTTATGTAAAATATTGCTTTTATCATCAGTTACAAATAGCCAGAGTGCTTCTTATAAATTAAATGTGTATATGCATATACATTCAGACACATTCATATATATATATGTATATATATATACACACACACATACACACACACACATATATGTGTATTTGTGTGTATCAGCTATTTAACATGGGAACGCCTGGGTGGCTCAGCGGTTGAGCATCTGTCATTGGCTCAGGGCATAACCCAGGATTCCGGGATCGAGTCCTGCATCAGGCTCTCAGTGAGGAGCCTGCTTCTCCCTCTACCTATGTCTCTTCCCCTCTCTCTCTCATGAATAAATAAATAAAATCTTAAAAAAACTGTTTAACATGATTTAATAAAGTGCATTTAAGATGAAATAGTACAATATGAAGTTTAAAAGAGAACTCTATTGTCAGAGACAAGAGTTCCCTTTTAAATTGTTGAAAAGTCTGTGCCATAGAACCTGCTCTTTTATTCTTTTTGCTGATAACTTTGTTAGACCTATAGGATTCTCCAAACATGAGAATACTCTTTAAAAATGTTTTTTGTTTGTTTTTGTTTTTGTTTTTTGGTAATAGCATTCTCCTGTGGAATAGTAAAAAAAAAAAAAAAACATGTTTTGGTGGTGATGATAATCAAGCAAAACTGGGATATTTCCTATATTCTCAGACACTTTATTGTAGGGTATTTTAAATAATGCAATCCCTTGGAATCATATCAATTTGCCTATGGAGGCCTATTATCTGGTCTGATGTTGCATTCTCAGGCCCAGGGATAATCAAACAGGTCCTTCCATTCAGGAGCTTTTTGGATGTAGAACAAACTGGTAAAGCTCTGTCATCTGGTCCTTAGAACACCTGTTCAGAGTATGTGTGCAGACATATATACATCAAATGGCAGCTTTGTGAATGCTTTATTAGTCCAAAGCCTAGGACAGGCAATAAATACATATATACATAGGAGAGAGAGAAAGAACAGATTAACAGGTTTTCATATATATTGACTCTTTTGATGGGTAGGTAGAGATCCGTCATAGTACAATGATTCTCAGATTATTTTAGTGCCAATATAAGGTAGTAAAAAATTTTGACTCACCTATGTTGACAACTGAAAGTCATATTTATAGAGGAAGTAATAGCCCCAGCAGAATAAATTTCTGTTACCATAGGAACATTGTTCTTTTCGCATTTTGCCTCTTACAAAGAGATCATATATATTTGACTCCAAGCTTGGAAGTACCTGCCCACTAGCAAGTCTAAGGCAAAAATGTAAAATGCCTCCCCGCTACCCCTGCCTTTAAGGCTTTTTTTTTTTAACACAAAGAATAATCACTGATCTGTTTTTTTTTTAATTTTTAAATTATTATGTACTTTTAAAATGTTCTTTGAAAAAATCAGTTCCACATTCTATGAACAATACTGTGAAGAACCATAGTGAGTTAGCCTTTTGAAACTTGTATTTCTGTTCAACAGTTAAAATGTTTTGCCTCCCAAATGGGGGGACTATTTTAGATGTAGCCCCAGAATAGTCCCAGATCCTTTTATCTACTTTGTAAACTTCCACCAATTCCTTCAAATCCAGATTTTATGTCACCATCTCTGGGAAGCCTACCTTCATCACCAAAGGCCAAAGGAACTGCTTCCCCCTTTATGTTTCCATGGACTTTTATACAAACCCTGTGCCCAGCACTCACCAGATCAAGCAGCTAACCATCATTCCCCAAATATACTCTGCATTCTCACACTACTTTGCCATTGTGATTGCCACCCCCTCTTACCTACCACCTTCTACACACCTGTAAAACTGCTACTTGCTCCTGAAAGCCAAGCTTACATTTTTTGTCTTAAATCTTTCCTGTCTAGTATGTAAGTAATCTAGTTTTCAAGCACTTTGTATTTATTTCTATTCCACTCTTAATTGTTGCATTATAATTGTTTCAAAGAATACCCACTACATAGTAGGTGTTTAACAATTCTTTGTTGAATAAATTTCTCCACAGAAAGCCTACTGGCTTTCTCTGAATATTTTTAAATGTTGTATCTCTTTGTTAAATTACATTTCTAGGATTAAAAAAACTAATACGTACATTTTATTAATTTTAAAAGTTCAATAAACTTTCAATTCAGCTTTTCCAGAAAGTATAGGATGTGACACATGCCTTCAAATCAGTAATATACATATTTGACATGACTGTACAAGGTGTCAAAAATTGTTCCAAAATTATTTAATTTCAGAGCCAAAGTTGGTTTTGTATGACTTGGACAGTGTATTGTACTTGGACAGCACTTTAAAAATGAGAAAAACTGGAGAAATACTAAAAATTTACCTTGGAAATATAAAAAAAGCAGAAATTTTTAAACAGAGATTCCTAAAGTAGTATAGATTATCATCTGCTGGAACTTGATATATTATCTTGCCCCATCAGAGTTTTCTGCAAAACACTTTTTGCTCCTCAACCCACTGTGCCAAGGGCTGTGAAAGAAATTTTAGATTTTGTATTTTTTAAAGAGACTCCTTCACTGTTTGATAAATAAGAGTGGATATGTGTGTAACAGAATATATTAACTCATGTAATAGTCATTTTCATTATGATTATTTTTATTTGTCCCTACAGAAAAATCTGTGACCCAGGTCTTACTGCTTTTGAACCTGAAGCTTTGGGTAATTTAGTGGAAGGGATGGACTTCCACCGATTCTACTTTGAAAATGGTACATATATTCTAAATTTTATAAGATGACTTTTCCAGCTTCTTGTTGAATTTCTCCCAAATTTGCAGTTTTGTTTGCTCTATTCTACAGTGAGAATTTTACATCATAAAATTTTTTGTATTTGAAATTTTTAGGAAATGACAAGCTTACAGGTTTTGGTGTTTTTAAAACTATCTGATCTATAGAAGGTAATGCTGATTGAATATACTCCATTTAAGTCACAGTGAATGTATGATATAAGCTGTAAAATGAATCACCAAAAAAGTATTCATAAAACATCATTTATATATGAAAAAATAAAAGACACCACAGCATGTCAGAATACTTGACATAAATTAGTGCTTTCAAGCATATTTAGTGCTCACTTTTCAAAGTAAAATGTACATGAAGATGAGTGGTCAGGTAAATATTTCAGTTGCCATTACAAGAATTTTAGTGGTCTCAGAGGAAACAGCCATACAACACATGCCGCTGCAGAAATTCTTGAGGCCTTCAAAACAAAAAAAAAGGGGGGGGGGTAAACCAGAAATTCCTTTTATCTTCTTTTCCTTATACTTAAAGACTAGGTACTGTGTTTTGTTTGCATGATGCATAGAATGAATTCACCCGTTTTCAGTGAATTCTTAGAAATGAAAGAAGAGGTGTAGTAATGATTAGGATAATCAAGTCCACTTCTAGTAATTATAAGCATTAACAAGAGTGTCTTGCCCTGGCATGGATTTTTAAGTTAAGATATGTTTAATGAATTACTTTTTCTTTATATTCCCTGGGCATTTGAGAGCAAACAAAGAATTATGTTGTAAATTGGCCTTAACAAATCCTCAGTAAATTCTCTCATTCTCAATGTTTCTTTCAGTTGGTTCTCCATTGATATCATCTCAGCCCTAGCAAAAGAATTAATAATTAGCCCATTAAATATTTAACTTCCTTCAACACAAACTATATGTTATTCCTTACCATAAATATATATTCTTCATAATGAGGCATTCTTTTTATGTAACTGTAGCACTGAGTAATTTACTAAAATATTTTCTGAGAATAGGAAGCAGGTTTGGACAATAGGTAAAACAGGTCAGCCTGTTTAGTGATCTAAAAGAATGACATCAATGATCATTTGTACTAAATCTTCACATCTCTTGGTCATTGAATAATTGGAATCTGTAGCTATTGTCAAAACACCAAAGGCTAGAGCCTTAGGAGGCCTGCTTAATCAAAGAATGAACTAAAGGATCAGAATCAGGCCAAATGTCCAACAGCCAAATTTTGGATTTTTACTGGATGACTACAACTGGACTATCAGGAAATGGACTCTATGAAGTAAAGGGGTGACAGGATAAGATGGGGAAACAAATTGGAATTAATTACTGGCCAGGCTTTTTTCTAGACAGTTCTATCCATATATGATACTTGTTATATTTCCCTTGTCCCATATCCTATAGCAACTAACAAAAACGAATAAGACGACAGGATATCCTGTCAACTGCTCCCTGAATCTGGGCAAGGCTTTCTCCCTCTGTAACATGGCTTCTGTTTCTAACCACTTCCCATTATGAATAAATACATCTCTTCAGCTCCCCCCTCCATAGTTTCCAGAGTGACATGCAAATTCTCCAAAAAGGGAAACACAGACAATGACTATTTTTGCTTTCTCTTTTCCTTTATACTTTACACGTTGCCAGGGGCTCAATTAGTGCAAACAATTCATAATTGAATGAATGAATGAATGAATGAATGAATGGCATTCCATTCATTGGCCCCAGGTGAAGATATTGGTTTTGATTTACTTTATGTAGAAACTAAGTGTTGTTTTTCAATGTTATTCTCTTTCAGCTTTGTCCAAAAGCAATAAACCAATCCACACAATTATCCTAAACCCCCACGTACACCTGGTAGGTGATGATGCTGCCTGCATAGCATACATTAGGCTCACACAATACATGGATGGCAGTGGAATGCCAAAGACAATGCAGTCAGAAGAGACTCGTGTGTGGCATCGCCGGGATGGAAAGTGGCAGAATGTTCATTTTCATCGCTCTGGGTCACCAACAGTACCCATCAAGTAAATATTTCCAGGCTGTCAGCTTCTTTGTTAATATACCCATGGTCAGCGTTTTTTTACTTATTCCATTGTTAATAACATGATATATATTATTTAATGCTAGCAGTCAGTTACATTGGGAATGTTCAAAGAGAAACAGATTGTAACTCTCTAGAAAGATTAGACCAACTGTGGGTTGAAACACACACAATAGAAACTGGAGGATATTCTAGTAAGCTGATTTATTTTTGTTAAATCATGTAATAAGAAAATAATTTGTGACTTCATTGTCACAATTGGCAGAGGAAGGTAGAGAGTTTCTAAAATGGACAAAATAATATCGAACTTTATAGATTATCTACTGGGCCCAGTTACAGATATTAGAAGAAATTAAGAAACATTTAAAATATAAGTAGCAGATATCTCAAAATCTTCCTCCCCTGTGCCACTCTACCTCAGACATTATGTCTGCTCTTCTAGTCAGTAATTAGACAAATATTATTGTACATCTGCTAGGTGGTTAACTTGTAAAAGTTGTATTCTTGTTTAGGAAGGAACTTAGACCAAAGAAAAATTATGAGATTCATAACATCAGAATAGAATGGAATTAATGACCAATGTAGCAAAACTGTTAACAATTGGAAGTATACCTTTTGTAGAAGATATCATTTAAGACTTGTCCAACAAAAAAAAAAAAAAAAAAAGACTTGTCCAACATTCTGAGTGGAATTTGGAGATCTGGAGCACAGTCAAGGAATATCAGAAGGATGGGACAAAGCCAAGATGTTAGTTTTATATGGTAGAGGAGTATGGATAAGGAAGGCTGGCTCCAACTGGAGTAAAGGGGAATATTTATAGGAAATAAGGTTGCATCGGTGAAGGGATTAGACTCAGAAGCTTGTCCCACTGCTGATGTCATTCTAAATTCTCTCACCAGGATCACCTGTTAATATTGGGGGGGGTGGGATGAGGGAGTCAAGTTTATGCGAACAGCCATTCAACTCCAGAGAATCTATCAAAATTTCTTAGTTTAATAATGTACCACAGTGGTTTTCAAAGGCCTTCCCCATAGCCTTAATAGTTATATATCACTGTTGGATTTGTAAAAAGTAGATGAAGGAAAAGAAGATAGCTATTATTTTTAGAATGGATTTCAGCCCATTAAGAGAATGACAAAAAGAATAGAATAATGAAGACACTCATGTTTGTGTGTTTTTTACCCCAAAGAGGTACAGCACTAATTGCCAGTTAATATGGAAGGGATTTCATTCATACAGTACTATAGGGTTAGGTTTTTCTACAATTCCCTGAAGTATTTGTGGGACAGAGCCTATTTAAGAAAACTTCATTTTATGCCAGGTGGCTTAAGTGGGGCTTCTCTTAATAGGCCATCCTGTATTCCAAATGGGAAAGAAAACTTCTCAGGAAGCACCTCTTTGTGGCAAAACATCTAAGGCTTGAAAACCATTCACATATGGGTCTTGTAAGTAACATCCTGCTCCGTGATACTTTGTGAATGGAGCTAATGACTAAAAAGCTGCATGGCTGTTTTTCTTCCCCTTAAGGATATTTTCTTTTGCATTATACTCAATGGAAAATATAAAAGGTCTTTGAAAACTTATAGCATTTTTGCATGAGCTCTTGAGTCTAATGTTTGACCTCATTTTGTAGCATAACCCTTATTTTAAAGGTAATAAGTGCTGAGCAGAGCCTCCCTTCAGCATATAGATCTTAGCATTTTCGAATATCCTGGATTTCCCACATCCACATCCAAAGTCCATTATGTCTGGGTCAATTCAGACAACTCTCAATTATCCAGACCTAATTTATATCAAGGTCTAGGATTTTTGGGGGTCTGTTTTTCTAGAGGTAGTAATTCGAGTTACACACTTGGCTAAGGTTAATATCTAAATTAACTTGCTCTGCCTAAGTATAATGGTATTTGACTATGAGGACAGGCCACAAGAGGAAGTCAAGCTGAAATTTAAAACTTACATAGTGGGTAATTCCAGAGGATAATTGAAAGTTGACTGTAATTAAATTCACACCTGTGTTGTTTTTAAAGATTTGTTTCTTAACTTGGCTTAGGATTCAGTTATGTGTGCTAATGTTGTGAATATTTTCTCCACTCAAAGCACTGAACCTTGTCAGAGCTTTTAAGAAATAGTGCTCCCTGCTGTTGGATTTAAAAAAGAGAGAGACTCCCAATTAAATAATATGTTTTCTCTATTTTTGAGGCTATATTCCTCAAATTGACTTGTAGGTTTAACTCCCCAAGGAGTCTAAGAATAATGACAAAAGCTAAGGATGCACTTAAACTTTTCATCTATTTCAACAAAATATTTGTTTAGTAAATATGAATGCTTTTAATACATATTTAAGTTCAATAAGGAGATTGAAGCCTGGGTTCCTATTTTTATTTGTAGCTTAGCTCTGTGTGGACAAGTTAATAGATAATTAATACTGTTTACTATTTTAACATTGTGTTTAACATTGTGTATTTCATTTTTTAATGATCCCAAGCAAAGATCTTTTATACATTGTATTTCACTCTATTAATTTAGTTGTTATATAACTGTAGCCTAGTCACAGTCTTTGGCAAAACAATTTGACGATATTTTGTAAAACAGTGTAACTTATTTTTTTGCTCCCCTCCCCTTTCTTTCAGCTAAATATCAACAGTGCCACTTCTGCATTCTCTGTTCTCAAGGCATCTGGATGGTAACCCTGGGCCGTCCTCTCCCCCCTTCATGCATGTTTCTGAGTGCATGAAGTTGTGAAAGTCCTACACGTAATGCATATGTGATGCATCATCTTGTCATATATTCCTTTCCTATACATTGTTTACACTTCAACTATGGGGATGTTCCATGCAAACTTCAATTACTGTTGGCAAACAATAGGGGGAGGTCAGATAAAAAAATATTCCACAATATTCCAAATGCAACCTATTCAAGTTTCTGTTTATGCCAAGATATAACAGACTTCAAAATTATTCTCTCTGAATGACAGTTTGTAAGAGAAACATACCTTTTTAAAATTCTTTGCTGTTAATCAGTTTTGGCTTGTTTAACAAAAAGCAAAAATATATATACCTTCAGTTTCCTGGTTGATATTGCTGTTTAACAAAGTAGGTTGATATGTGAGCAAAATCACTCATGAATGTGGAAGGGAGAATCGGTTTGCTACCATCCAAAGTTGTTTTTGGTCAGACTGTAAACTGGAAAAATTCACATAATTTATGAGTGATCACTTTAGGATATATTCACACTTCTGGTGAATTTGCTGAATTTTTTTGTTCCTTTCTCAGATATATGCTTTCTTTTCTCCATTTGATCTTACTTCTTGCTGTTTGCTTTGTCTCCATCCTCTTCTGTCTTTTCTCACATTCTACTAGACAGAAAGGAAAGTGAAATTTGCATAATAGAGGTAACTAAACTAGCACTTTTGATCATCTTCAGGACCCACAAAACTGTTGTCAAGATTTTAAAGCTTCCTGATTCTGCTTAGGCTCTAGCTTGGATGTAGCGAGCCTATGTCAGTGATTTTAGCATTGTTTAAACTTAGGATCAAAGCAGTGAGGATTTCTGGATTTCCCTGAGCTGTGTCTGAGTTTAATTAGGGGACTTGCAAGGAGTTGTAGCAGATCAGGATTTTGTGAATGTGCACTTAGCTCTGCCTGGTGGAAGGGGCCCCTCCTGCTTCACCACTGGCTAAAGTCAGAGAGGTCTGTGATTTCCATTCTCATAAGTGTTTAGAAATTGATTTTTGTGGCTTAACGCCCTCTTAGCTTCTCTCTTGCGTCAGTAACATTATCTCTCTGTGAAGAATTAGGATTTTCCAGTTTAAAAAGAAAAGGGAAATGCCCATATTTTCTTTGTGCTTCTCATTTCTCCTTTATTTATTCAACTCTTGTAAGGCTGTTTCTCTTCCCTGAAATGCTTTATAGTGCATGGTATCTTCATCAGCGTTATTTTAACAATAGTAATTCACAATCTTCAGAAGCCTATTTTTAAAGCAGAAGCAAAAAACTAAACCCTCTTTCTCTCATTTCACCTTTCTGTGTTGATGACTCATCACCTTAGATATTGTTGCTAGTGGATGTATGGTAGATGGATTAAAGCTTTTCTGATAATTACACGATTTAAAAATATATATTTAAAATAAATATATACAGTAAATGTATTGAGCCATGTTAACCTGCCAATGAGATCTGTGAAAAAGTAATGGCCTCGTTTTTCCCTTTTTGATTTCTTTTACCTTTTTGTGAAGCGGCTATACGTGGCATACATGTATTTTAAAAATAATAGGTATAGAGTGGTTTTTTTTTACACTTTTAACTTAGCATGTGGTGTTGAAGTATTACTGTAGATCAAGTTTGTCTCCGCACTGAGATGTGAGGAAATTGTGATTTGTTCTCTCCGCCACAACTGAATTACACATTATCTTCTGTCATTTTGAAACACTGCAGTTTACCATGGGACACTGTATATATTTCTTGCCATAATGGTAAATGACTGATTGATATATTTAAGAGTTAATAAATTTGTGATTTCTGCTGACAATGTGTCCATCTTTATTTCTTAAGAAGAGGTACTAAAATGCATGCATCATGTTGGCTAGTGCCAACAGCAGTTGTCCTACTATGGTCTCATTAGTTCATAACAATTTATCTTTGTAAAGGGTAGACGAAGTTATTGAACTATGCTTCCTTTTAAAAATATACTTGGTAACAATGGCAATTTACTACATGCACAAAATAACAGTCTCTGCTAAGAAAATTTTTCTGAGAACAAAGTGGTTAAAAACAAGAGTCTTAAAAATGTCCTCCAATCCATCCTTCCATGGCTGCTAGGATGTTCCTTTTTAACCCAAATCTGACTGTATAACACTTCAGTGTTATCTCCAGTATCCCGGCAAGCACCTCCTCTCCTGCCACTGGTCGACATGAACTTGAATGTACAGATATGCAACATCTTTCAATTTACTGCAAACATCACACATATTTAGGCTTCTCACCTAGAATATTCCCCCTTCTTCAACCTAATTCTTACTCATTCCTAAAAATCCAGTTTAGAGTATCATCAACTTGATTAAACTTCCTTAGACCATGCTCTAAGCTTGCCTATCCTTTCAATATTGTGTAGTCTGGATCTAGTTCTGCCAGCCATGTGGTTTTGAAAACACATCTTTGTGTCTCCTCTACTGCAGTATAATGTCTCTATAGGCAAGAACTGTGTATTCATCTTTGCATCTCTAAACTCAAAAAGAGCCAGGAAGGGAGAAGCTGTTAATAGTTTTGAACTGTTGGCCAAACCATAAGTGGGAACCTCAAGATGCAATCAGACATTCCTGGGTTTAATGTTGGGCTCTGTCACTATTGTCTTTGACACTCTGAACATGCTGCCTCTTCTCTCTGAACTTTAGTTTCTGTATTTGTAAAATGACAACAAACAGACCAGTCTACTAGGGATATTGTGATGGGTACAAAGTACCTAGGGTAATATTTGGTAGATAACATTACATGGTAGCTTCTATAACTGTTATAATCACAAATAGTAATACTCCCCTTGTTCTTATTAGTCCTTACTCAGGGGAATAGAACATTCTTCTTTTATGGGTTGCTCTCTTTATGTAGGTTTATGGATAGTGCTAAGGATATAGTCATATCAAATGTCTCAGCAGGAAGAATAGAAACACTGAAGAAGATAGTCATCTAGCCAAAAGTAGGGAAAATAACATAGAAATAATCAGTATATTCTAGGAAAACTCTAAAGGAATCTTACTCTTAAGTAACTGAAATTCTGAATCCCTGTATAATCATATCTAATGTAAGGGTAAACATAGATGGCATAACAGTTGAGTGATTTCATTAAAATTCTGTTATCTACAGTTCTTTTAATGTTTTCATGGTATCTCTTGTCAGATTTTAAGACACTAGAATATATAAAAAGATTATTATGAACATTAGCATACTAGGCCACATATCCATGATCTGAACAATAAGCAGTGATACAAGCCACATAGCTGAGACAGCAGCATGAAGCATTTACAGTATTCCTACTTTTCTATCAACCAATTCTCTAAAGTAGGCTGAAATGTTGTCCATTAGACTCTAATAGGAAAAACTGATGAAATTAAGTATTAATATTGCCCCAGAAGTAACTATAATTTTAAAAGCTTTTACTGCTTTACAATACAGAGTCAAAATTTTCTGGTTTGCCCATAAAGATGATTTTAACTTTTTGAAAAAATGTTGCCAACATTTGAGAATCGGAGAGTCCATATAAAAGTTACGATTTCTGGGTTAATTTGAAAAATTGGCACGCTGGTCCCATGTTCACTCATCATAACAGAAAAGCTGATGCCTTTTAGAGGAGACCAAGTGCCCTGCCTCTCCCCACCCACAAATGCTCCACTCCTTTGAATTTGCAAATAGCTGCTGCAGACACTGGAGTTGAACATCTTTCTTAAAGTCAGAGCACTTATTGGCACCTCAGGCTTCAGCGAACATGGTCATTTGGTTTGGACGGAGCAGCTGTCTCCCTATTCGATCTCTCCAGCTAAAGTACCCAGCATTATTTTGACTTCATTTTTAAACAAGAAAATTGAGATCCACAAAAATAAACCCAAAGCACACAATTTTTCTGAGGTACGCTTTGATGTACTAAAGGGAGAACAGCTGCTATTTTCATGTAAAATGATTTATCCCATTCTCAGTCTTGAATGACCAAGAACTGTCAGGTGATTTTTATTGCCAGGTTTATATAGGCAGTGCAGGGTAATTGTGAACCATTTATATAAACCCTAGCAGTGTTCTCTCTGTAACTAGATGTTCAGAAACTGCTTTGGGGTGCAGGAGTGACCATTTACTAAGGCCAGACGGCCTGACTCCGATATTAACACATAATGCAATCTGAACTTAATAACTCCCCTGCTGCTCTCTCCTTCCACTCACCTGGAAACCCACAACCATGCTGACATTCCCCCCAGGCTGGGTAGGCAATGCTCACACTCCTGCTGCTGAATGTGGCTGAAGGGAAGTCCCCAATTCTGCTGACAGCTCTTGCTCTACGTTCATAGCCGTTCACACCCCTCACAGATCCCTGCAGCTGCCCAAGAATTCTGTTTCCCTAGTCCATTTTCTCCCACTCTCCTACCCACTAGGTCAGACTCTCCTTTCTGTCTCCTTCCTCTAACCTGTCTTTCCTCATCATCACTCAGGAGGACTGTGCTTCCAATTTCACTGCAAGAGGTGAAGCAATCTCAGCATCTCTTTCTGCACATACTGCCTTCTCTCCAGTTGCTGTGGATAAATAGCTCACATATCTGCCAAAGGCCAGCATCTATCTCCTAGCACCCACTCCTAGGTATCACTCTAGTGGCCCTCCCCATTTTACCACCACCATAAATCATTTCCTCCTTACTAGCTATCCCCACCCATGCCTGCTTCTTTCCTTTGCAGACTCCTTGAAAAGCCTGTCTGTACTTGCTATGTGTAGTTTCCCCCCTCATTCCTCTTAAACCCACTCCAGTTGCCTTTACAGCTTCACCAGTTTTTCTCAGTCCAGTGACCACCCTGTTAATTCAAAAGATCAATGTTCAGTCTTCATTTCACTTGATCGCTCAAATTGTTTACTATCCCAGTCTTGAAACACATTTTTCTCTTGTCTTTCAGACAATACACTGGCCTGATTTTCTCCCTATCATTCTAGATGCCGCTTTCCAACCTCTAACTGCTCCCTTTTCATCAACTTGACTTTTAATTTTGGAATATTTTTTTGTCTTCACTTGTTCCCAGGATAGTTATGTCCAACTTCAATGGCTTTAGATTATATTAATGATTCTCAAGTGTATGTGTCCAGCCTAGATGACTGCCCTAAATTCCAAACATATAGATCCAACTGCCTATTTGAAATCTACAGTGTACTTATAACAAGTGTCTCAAAGTGAAATGTCCAAAACTGAAATCTTGAGAGTCTGTACCAAAACCTGCTCCCCTCGGTCCTTTCCAGATCTCAAGTAATTGTCAACTCAATTATTCCTTTGATCAGTCCACACAGGCTAGTGTCTTTTTCTAATTCTTCTCTATTTGAAATCCTGTCACTTTTACCTCCAAAATAGAACTAGAACTGACTTCTCACAATGCCTTCTGCTATATCCCTACACCAAATCACCATCATATTCTCTATACTATTGAAATATCCCCCTAATTAGTCTCTCAGCTTCCATTCTTGTCTCTCTTCTCTTTACTCTCAAGGCAGCAGCTAGAATGAGCTTGTTAAAGTATAAGGCAAAACATGTCACTTTTCTGCACAAAACCAGTAATTACCCTTATCGCTCATTAAATATCAAACTTCTTAAAGTGGCCTATGATGATAAAACTAAGTTAAGATTCTCCTTTACCCTTTTCACTCTTCTATAAATGTGCCAGGATTGCTCCCACCTCAGGGCCTTTACACTTGCTATTTAGTGTGCCTTGAATACTCTTCCTCAGAGGTCCAAGTTGCTATCTTCTTTGCTTTCTTATTTATTCCTTTACAGAATTAAGTCACATGGTCAGTAAAGCTTTCACTGGTCATCTCATCAAAGACTTCAAACTTTACTCCCCTACTAGATGGTATCTATGTATTCTCCTTCCTGGAATTTTTTTCCTTAGCACTTGCTATTTTGTTTTCTTAGAACTACATATTGTTTTCTTCATTTTATTGATCGAGACTCTCCTTCAGTAAAAAATATACACCAAGGGCAGAGATTTTTGTCTTTTGTTCATTGATACATTACCAGCTTTTAGAACAGTGTCTGGAACATAGCAACTGCTTAATAAATATTTGTAGTGGAACAAATAATGAATTGCTCTCTTCTTTTACACTTAGAAAAGCTGAGGTTTCCTGCCCATTTAAAAGGTTCCTCAGTAATCCCCAGGGTTGTGCATTGCCCACATAATTACTTGGGGGGGGGGGGGACTCTGCTATAAAAAACTTCTTCTAGCATCCAAGCACAAATTTGGAACTTTTTTGGGCTGCAAGAAACAAAACTTAATTCTAAACATCTTAAATAATAAGGAAAAAAAAAAATATATATATATATATATATATTTTACAGAAGATATAGATGAGTTAGCTCCAGTTGTTTTAGTGACTCGGCAACATAAAAAAGAACCATGTTCTACCCATTTTTTAGCTTGCCCTTTCTAAAGTATAAACTTCATACTCCAGGTTAAGAGACCTAATGGTCCCAAAATGCATGACTTGGGTCCTACTATCACATCCAGACAGGACAACATCCAATGGAAGGGCTCATGCTCTCTCTCTTCCATTCCCCACTCCGTCAGCAAAGAAACATTTCCCAATAGCCCAGTTGGCCTAGAACTGACTCAACTGCCATATCCTGTTTAGCTTCACCTGATTTAAGGACCCAGACAAGAGCTATGAATGGGCCACTTTTCTTTAGACTATGGGTGTTCAGCGAAGGATAGATATCTGACCTAAGACTGAATTTTACTGCTTTTTTAAAGAAAGAATTTGAGAACCAACATTGTCCAGTATACTAAGTACCTCAGGAATTTCAGACCTTTGTTTTTATTGTCCTTTTCAAGTTGCTATTCTATGCATGTCATGGAGGTGGGGCAGAATTTGAGGAAATGAACTCTCTTCTCCAAACTCCAAATCCCATCCACTGATGCATTTAATGTTGTGTACTCCCGATTTGCCCAGTCAGGTCAGTGCTGGAGAGTGCTTTCAGCACAGTGAAGTCTTTGGGACTAGGAAAGTTCAGTCATTTCACTCAGCTTGGATTTCTTCCAGGAGCTCTGGTCCTAAGCAGGACCTGGTAAGCCACATTACATCCTGCCCCCTCCAGATACCCTCTTTGCCTTGCCCTCCTTTCAGTGAAATACTTTTTAAAAACAAAGTGAAGACCATTTGGTACCCAAAACCACATTTAGTGATAACTGTTGTTCAGTTCTGCTTTTCTTTTTGTATTACTTTAAATAAAGTGGAAAATGGCGGGGGATGGGAGGATCATAACAAGTAAACACCAACGATCTTATTCACCATCCACCCACTTGAAACTGCCTGGCCAAGGGAACAAAAGGACAAGCAGTTCATCTCTAGAACCTGTTCCCACATGGTCTGAAACAACAATTTGCTGCTGTGTGGGAAGAAGTGTTTAGCTAACTGATTTGTGATCAAGTGGTGTTACGTGTACAACGCTCCTTTTTGTCAGTACTGCTGTTACAAATCTAGGTGACTCAAAGACATCTACTAAAGATGACTTTGTTAATCACCAGTCTTTTTTTTTTTTAACAGAAGTCTTAATTTGCAGAATCAAGCTTCCTCTCATATTTGCTTTTTTAGCATTTTCATGATTGCTTTTCACCCCAAACAAAATAACTAGATTCTCTGTTGTTCAAACTATGAAGAAGGGATCCCCTCTAGGGCATGGGGCTAAGAGGATGACTTTTTTTTTTTAATCTTTTTTTTTTTTTTTTTTTAGAGCAAGTGAGTGGGGGTGGGGGTTGTGGAGGAGGTGGGCAGAGGCAGGGAGAGAATCTCAAGCAGGCTCCTCGCCCAGCACAGAGCTGGACACAGAGCTGGATCTCACAACACTGAGATCATGACCTGAGCCGAAATCAAGAGTCGAACACTTAAGTGACTGAGCTGGCTAGGATCCTCTAAGAAGATGACTTTAAAGTGATGACTGAGTTTACACACATGCATTCCCTTCTTTCCTGTCATTAAAAAAAAAAAAAAAAAATCAGCAAGTCCATCCTCAGACCCCCTCTGCTAAAAGATTAATATGCACACATGTAAACATGTGAAGAGATAGAAAATGAAGCACTTTAGGATAACAGGCATAGAAGCTAGCATTAGGATTGATGAGTAGGAAAGAAAAAACAAATTTCCGTATAGGCGGCAAACAAGAAGTATCCACTACGTGCCTGCTGGTTAGAGCCATGATGATAAAAATCTTCCTGAAAGGATAGTCTCTCTTTGCCTGATGGCAGCTGTGGGCATCTATCTCATTCTTAATCTGGCTCCACCTTCCTATGATTCATGCTTAGGCCACAAAACTCGTTTAACTTTTGGGAGAAGTCATAGAAAGAAGTCCTTCACACCAATTCATTATTCATCCCCCCCGGGAGCCGTTCCAAGGGTCTGAGACATTGAGGCTAGAGAAGCATCTGGGCCTTGTATTGTGTGATTCTATGCTGATGCTATGATGCCACCAGACAGGAAGAAAGGAATGCAAGCAAGGGAATTTTGAAGCTCCAGATTTTCAGCAGCACAAAATCTTAAGTCTCTCTTTTAGTTAATCTCATTCTGTGCTCCACGTTCACTAATTTTTTTTAACATATCTGTTAAAGGCAGGAGTACCCACATCCTTCCAAGAACAAACATTAATTCTTCCAGGACATAGAAACAAAATACTTTACCAGCTACCTCATGATTAATGCTCTTTCTCATTCTTAGCATGTTTGATTCCTTTCTATTTCCCCAAGCTAAATAGAGAGGTTAAAAAACTTATTGCCCTTATTGTTTCATGAGAGAGGCTTTGAAATACTAAGGATCTTTTCTTCTTATCATTCTGCAGAAAAGAAAAAGGGATGCTCAATTCTCTAATTGCATACATATAATAAAAAGATCATGCTATATATTCTTAAATAACTTGGTTTTTTCACTCACTAGCATATAATAACAAATATCATTTCAAAACTATGCCCCTAGAACATTACTTTTAGTGACCTCATACTAGTCTATTTAAGTGATATGCTATTTATTTAATCAATTACCTATTGTTGAACATGTATGTTTCACATTTTTATGATATGAACAATAAGCATTGAGCATCTATGTAGCTAATTTTTTGCTATTTAATATTTTCTTAGGGAATTGAATCTGCCAGAGGAGAAAATACTGAGTCATCCATTCAATTTTAGCCTCACAAAAATAATGATAGGGCAGATGTATAGGGAAGAAATTATTATAGAGATTAAATTAAATGTCCTGGCTCATTCAGTGACAAATTTTACCAGTTTCCTCATTGCATGTTTACTATATTTCTCCACTGTCCAACTATCTACAGCTTTTTCAAGCTACCATGCCAGACTGTGGTCACCGCATTGGAAAGACAAGACGACACTTACGAGGGAAATCCCAGAGCACTGTTGCTATTCATTGCTTTAGCTTTGAAATGCTGTTCTCAACTTCTTCTTTCCACTTGATTATATTCTTCTCCAGATTTTTTGGTACATGGACCTTGCTGCTTAGTGTCTTGTTTTTGTTTTATTTTTTTCACCTTATCTTAGCTTTAAAAATGACATTTTCCAAGATTTCATCTAGGTTTCTCTTAATTAGTATTTGGGCTGCCAATTTGTTTAGATTGTCAGTTTGCGAACTACACACTGGGGGAAATGACTATGAGAACTCAAAAGATTCCAGGATCCACTGTTTCTTACTCTTTATTTTTGTTCTGTTAGCTATATTAGCCAGGGTTTTATACATATATAAAAGGATACTTATTATAAGGAATTGGTTCACATTACTATGGAGGCTGACAATTCCCAAGATCTACAGTCAGCAAACTGGGGACCCAAAGGAACCAATTGCATGGTTCCAGTCTGAAAGCCAGCAAGCTTGAGACCCAAGAAAAGCCAATGTTTCAATTCAAAGCCAAAAACAAGAAAAGACCAACTGAAGTCCCAGCTCAGAAACAGGCAGGAAGAGTTTCCTCTTACAAGAGGAAGGATCAGTCTTTTTGTTCTACGCAGACTGACAACTGATTGAATAAGGCCCACACACATGAGGGAGGACAATCTGCTATATTCAGTCTACTAACTCAAGTGTTAATCTCATCCAGAAAATTCTCACAGACACACACAGAACATTGTTGATCAAATATCTAGGTACCCTTGGCCCAGTAAAGTTGACACAGAAAATGAACCATCACACCAATATTAGCATTAGTACAAAAAAGAAAAAAAAATCTCACTTCTAAGAACAGATAAATGGCCAGCTTGTAGATGGCATCTAATCTAACAGCCAATCTTATGAGTAAGAAATCTCAAAGAATAGTTACTGCCAATTTTAAAAATGGAATGACATTTACCACATGAATTAAAATGAAAAAGATTTTAAAGCATGATAATATTCAAGCACACCATCTATTAGCCCTTAGAGCAATGATGTTACCAAACATCACTAAGCCTCTAGAAACTCCAGTGTGTAATAATGAGAGAAAAAGAAAACAGGTAGTTAAGACTTCGGTATTATTATAAAAATAGTTTTGACTGGATACAATCCTTGAAAATGTCACAGGTTCCTCTCATGTGTTTTTGGGTCACACTGAGAACTTCTGGCCTACAGGAAGAAAAAAGCATAGAATAACTAATCAAACATGGAGTAATGTTCCTGAAGGCTTAACCACTAACACACCATTTGGAATGTACTCTCCCTCAATACATTTATGGGTGGATATAAATAGAGACATTAAAAAGAGAATTAATTAAAAGTAGGATGAGAACAAATTACAAATTATCATTGATCAACATGACAAGCTGAAAAATAGATTTGGATAGAAACAGGAAGAAAAAGAGTAGCCAAACATAGTAATTAACTGTATGAATATGACATTTGGATGGGGAAGGAAGGAAGAAGCAGCCAAACATCCAAGTTGTTCTAGATCTGCCAAGATGGAGTACCAGGGATTGGGCTTACCACCCTGCTGAAAAAAATTTAAAAAACATATGAAATATATTAAAAAGGTTTTCAGGCACTGGATATTAAGTGCCAGAGGACAGTGATCCAAAGAGACAGGAAGAAACAAAGTGAGCCCGAAGCTAGTTACTCCAGTTTATTACCTTGAGAGAGTTTCCAGCCTATAACACAAAGGGGTCAGGCATTGCTCAATAGTCTTCGTAAGTTGAGCAGATGGAGGTGAGAGAGAATGGAGAGGTCAAAGCAAGTAGAATTCTCAGTGTAAAGCTCTAGAAAGAGAACTGCTATGGAGATTTCAGAGGATCTACCTGAGTCTTCGGCTGAGTAGGCTGGGAAAGAACTCCTGAAGGCTAATCCCCAGGGCTCACATAGGACTGGAAATAGATTGCACTTTCACTAGCCAGAGTAGAAAATCCTTATAATTCACAGGCATCAGAGAGCATACTCAAAAGTGTAATAATCCTATGGTGGGAAAAAAATTAGCCCCTAAAGACTTTCCTGATCCCAGCTAAGAGATGTTGAAAATAAACTTCAAAAAGGATCAAGCTGTTTCCAAGTAACTTTACTGAGCTTGAGGAAAAAAATAAGAATAGAGGAATACCAAATATCTAACAATAAGTAAGTTCAAATTCTCTATGTCTGCATACAACAAATGTTACCAGGCATGCAGAAAATCAGGAAAACATGAACCATCCTGAGGAGAAGAATTAATGAAAGAAACATACCTAGAGAGAATGCAAATGGAACCTTAGTAGACAGAAGCATCAAATTTAATATTTTATGTGTTCGAGAAGGGAAAGAAAAAATTTGTGTTAAGGAGAAAAATCCAAACATAGATAGAAAAAGTTTTAAAAGCTGCTAGACATACAGAGATGTGGATTCTGTGGTAGGAAAAACAATAAATCTCCAAAGATGTCCATAGACTAACCCCTGGAATCTGAGAATATGTCACTTTATATGGCAAAAAGGATTTTGCAGGTGAAAAAGTTAAGGATCTTGAGATAGGAAGTTTATCCTGGATTATCTAGGTGGGCCTAACATAATTGCAAGGGTCCTTATAAGGGGAAAAAAGGAAGGAAGATTAGAGAAGACTACAGAAGCAGACATCAGGGACAGAGAAAGGAGAGGTCTGAAGATGCTATATATACTACTGACCTTGAAAATGCAAGAAAGGGCTACATACCAAGGAATGCAAGTGTCTTCTAGGAGCTAGAAAAGGCAAGAAGCAGAATCTTTCTTTCAGAAAGCCTCCAAAAGGTACACACTGGTTTTAGCCCAGGGAGAGCTCCGACTTTTGGGATTGTAAAAGATAATAAATATGAGTTGTGTTAAACCACTGAGTTTATGGCAATTTGTTATAGTTGTAACAGGACATTAATACAGAGTTCAATTAGGCATTTAATGCAGTAATCCCGGTAAATGTTGGAGACTCCTGAGCATATCACAGTGAGGTGAAGAAGAGAGGACTAGTTACTGTATGAATTACATACTGGGTATTTAGTAGAGTTGTGACTATAGAAATTTAGTATTCTGGTATCCAGATCAAAAGGAAATTTTATCTAAAAAAGAACGTATACCAGGTGACTAATTTGCTGCCACAGATCTTTCTTCTTCACAGTACAATGGTGTTACTGGAAAGTTGCTGCCGGGCCAGGGACTACATTTCTCAATTATCTTGCAACTAGTAGCCACATGATTAGATCTTGTCAATAGAATATGAACAGAAACACATGTCTTACTTCGAAGGCCAAAGTCCTCAAAAACCAGGTGTGCATTATATATCCTCTCCCTTTTCTCCATCCCCTGACTGAATGAGGATTTTGAGTCTCTGGGTGGCAAAGAGAGACAAAGTATGAAAGGTCCCTAAATCTTAACATTGGAGGTCACTTGCTCACCAGAAGCACCCATATCACACAGCTGTGTGAACACCAAGAAATATGCTTTTTTTAAGATACTGATTTTGAGACTTATTTATTTTCATCTTAAAAATTGGTACAACTAGAATGCTATTTTAACAGAATCCTAAACTATGTGCCATCATTCAGTGGATGACACAACTCGATGTAAGATGTAGGAAAGATAGAGTGTAGTGTCGTTATGCAGTGGCAATAGACCTGATAAAATTTGGCTGCCAAGCTGGTAACTCTAAGTTAGAATATTGGTTGTGTTAGCTTGTTACTGACCATTCTTAGCAAGCTATCAGAAGAAAAAGGAGCCCAAGCAGAACTGACCAGTTTGCAAACAAAAATTGAAAGAGAACAGAATCCAAGTACCTGGGGTTTCTCACAACTGAAAAATCTGCATAATTCTAGAACTCAAACATTAATAGATATGGCTAAAAAGATTTTAATATCAGAAGCCTATTTTTCCACTCAAAGAAAGTAATTCAGTCTTAGAACAAAAATCAGAATAAGGATATTTCCTTTCCATATAAGCCCATTGTTTCATGATAGCTATAAAACAGGCACCACTAAATTAAGAGAAAAGCATGGGCAAGAAGTCAAGGAATAAAGCAGGCCTACAGATAAGGTGTAGGGTAAAACTCTAGTTATGAGTTCTGGCACGTAGAACTGCCCAGAAACAATAGAACAGAAATCTACTTGAAAGAGGGAGTTGTATTACCAAAGAAGCCTCAATCCTAAACAAAAATGCTGTTGAATATTAAGCATTATCCTGAAACTACAAAACTTGTGCTAACAGAAAGCTCAACAAAACAATGCTTACTTCAGACATGGCCATTCCTACCAGTAGAATCTCTACTAGAAAGCTGGTTCAATATCTAATCAAGGAACATCACCACCTACTCCCACCCCCAACCAAGACAGAGAAACTTCAAAATGCTACAAACTCAAATGATTTCAGTGTTGTCAGACACTAGTGATTATTGTGTGACTCCCATTCTCCCCCTTATTTGGTGAATCCCCAATAACATGGATAGTCTGTTTTAACAAAAATTAATTTTTTGGAATTTACTGCAGTGTGAGAGATTACCACATTAATGGAGGTTTAACAGTGCCTCAAGAGAGAGAAGTCAGAAGTACCATATTTATAGATTTCAGAGTCTGGGGTCAATTGATTTAAGGGAAGTCATTCAATGTAGGGAATAATTTGAGACAAGAAAAAGTATTTGATGCATTATTTTAGGATTTGTATGTGTAAGTGAAAAGAAGGTCTTGAAGCAAAGCTTTGGGAAGTTAGCTATTATTGGTAACTGAACCCAGATGAGCAGACTATTGTGTCTGAAGAGGGTGGGGGATGATAAGTGGGAATTTCCTAAAGCAAACCATGAAGTTATTTCTTAATTTGCAGCCATGTCTTTCCAGGTCTAAGTTTTCCTGGAAGAAGCAACATAGCTGTAGTCCACTATTATATATATATATACTAATATATATATATATATATATATATATATATATATATATTAGTCACACTGACACAGTCTCAATGATCAGTATTCTAGCTCTCCTGCTCCCACTGTATCACGTATGGGTGTGAACAGGTGCCTGTTAACTCAGATGTTGCCAAATAATGAGAAGCCACATCCAAGCCTGATCCTGAGGACTGCTCTTTACCTACAGATCTAGGATTCTGAGATACAGTGGTTGAAGGGACTCTGGTTCTTTTCAGGTATATTCTCTGTTTAGAGAAAAGTTGGTATGTGGATATTGGCTGCCTGCCCACACGAGTGCACCATGTAAGGAATGTTTAACTGATCACCAAAATCTTGCGCTTCCCTTCTATTGTAGGTTATCTCTGGAAAATAGCTACCCAGGTAGGGATCACATTTCCCAGCTTCTTGCATGACTAGGTTAAGTAAGCCCTGTGACTAGTTCCTGGAAATGTGAACATGATGTTAGTGCAGATGATACAGGTCACTTTCAAACCTAGAATCTGTGAAACAGGTGTGCATTCTCCATTTTTTTTCTCTGTATGGCACTGAAGGCAATACATTTTGGAACTTTAGAAGGCAAAATACAAATGGAAGAAGCCTAGATGCCTGAGTCCACACATGGAAGGTTGCCATTTGGCTTGCGAAGTGAGAGAGGAATAAACTTCTACTGAGGTAAGTGACAGACTTGATAGCATAATTGATAATATTAGGTAGAATTGTCCTAATTGATACATGATGCTTATCATGAAAGATGAAATACATAAACTCAAATGGTAACATTTGATATATTCATTGAAAGAAGCAATGCCAGCATAAATGCATGGAATCATGACATTTTTGTAATAACTTCCTATATAAATGGAAGAATCAAGAAATAATATCCATTCCTTTCTCCATTAAATCTTTAATGTGTATGAACATTGGTATTACTGATAATTCCTTTCTTGATACTTTTCTAAATTTTCTAAATGCTCTTGATATCTTTTGAAGATATTGAAGATACATTTATGCTTTGTATCTATATTAATTACTAATATTTGCTCAATTTTAGATTGAATGGACTTATAATGATTATTATTTTTAAACACAGATTCAGTTTTCAATATATGAAAAATCTATATTTTCATGCAGACCTACAAATGAGTATTAATTCTGGCTCTCACCCCAAATTCCTTTTTTTAATGTGGGACCCATTTGCTCAACTAAGATAAGCCTGTTACTAACTCTTTGAGTCATTAATTTTTGTCTTCCTTATACTTACAACAATCCTATGAAATAGGCAGAGAAGTTTTTATCTCATTTTATGATAAAGAAATTCATATCCAGAGGGATCACAAGACTTGTCTAAGATTCAACAGCCACAAAGTGGTGGAAATAAGATCCCATTTGTGCTGCTCACAGGAAAGTTCTGGAAGAGGAAAATTTTTTACCAGGGAATTCAGCTGCTAGCTCTCAGCACCCCCTTAGGATACCCTCTTCTAATTAATATGAAATATTTTCATATTAGGAAAAAGTTTTTTTTTTTTTTTAAGTTGTACATCTTGAGGTTTGCCGGGGTGGCTGAGTTGGTTAAACATCCAACTCTTGGTTTCAGCTCAGATCGTGATCTCAGGGTCCTGGGATAGAACCTTGAGTCAGGTTCTGCACTTAGCACAAGTCTGCTTGTCCCTCTCCTTCCTCCTCCACTCCTCTCCCCTGCTTGTGGTCTTTCTATCTCACTCTCTCAATCAAATAAATAGATAATAGATAAATGGATAAATTAAAAAAAAAGATGTACATCTCAATAACCAGATATGAGTGTCTCTAACCATTACTACAGGGTCCTGGCACATAGTAGGCCTTCAACTAATATCTATTTGATGATGATGATTGTGGTGGCGGTGAGAGGTCTCACATACAATAGGCTTTAGTTTCTCGTGGGTTATGATACAACAGAGGTGGAGGGTTATGTAGGTGCTTTTTCAGATTTGGATTTGAAGAGGCTTTCAGTCCTAAACAGCAATGTAGAAAGAACCTGAGCTCCCCTCCTCCATGGATACACCAATCTATACCTATCTATAAATAATTATTCCTGAAGAAGAACTGAGAACTGATTGAGGAAACCTCAGCACAGAGCATTCTAGAAACTCTCTGCCTCATGTCCACCTCAGCTCCAGCTTCCCCAGTTGGATGACCTCTGAGCAGAATGTACCTGGACCCTTCCACTTACACACACTTCACCATCATACCATACCAGGATATCTTCTATACAGAGAGTTTCAGGATCCCCTTGATTGCACTGATTTCAGCCTCAGCAGTCCTAGCAATGCACATTCTGTGTGAAGACCCCCAGGACCACCCAAACCCATGCCCACTTCAGCTCTGGCCAGCCCACCAGGGCAGCACAAGAAGAGTGCCACAGGACCCATAGCCTATACCAGCCACAGATTCAGCCACAGCCAAAGTCCCATGCATACATAGTCTGTACAGGGAATGACCTTACAGAAGACCCTTTCTTTAACTTTAAGAGAAGCTATTCTAATTCACAGAAACAAAGAAAGTTAGCAAAATGAGAAGACAGGGGAATATGCTCCAAACAAAATAACAGGACAAAAATCACAGAAAAAGAACAAAATGAAACTGAAATAAGCAATATGCCTAATAAAGAGTTGAAAGTAGTAATCATAAAGATTCTCACTGGACTGGAGAGAAAGGTGGAATAACTCAGTGAAAACTTCAACAAAGGGAAAAAAAAATAAAAGAAAACTTCAACAAAGGGATGGAAAAGATTTTAGGTGGGAATTCTGGAAGATGGTGGAGTAGGAGGACCCTTAGCTCACTCCATCCATGTTAACAACTAGATATCACTCACATCTGAGTACATAAACCAGAGAGCAATCCAAAGACTAACATAAAAAAAACTCCACAACTAAATGTACAGAAGAAGCTGCATTGGAGCATTTAGGAAGGGCAGAAAGGCAGTGGGGAGCTTCCTGCAAGAGGGAGAGAACAGCAAGCACAGAGAAGGGAACATGCCAGGGAACCAACACGGGGAAGATAACATCTGGCCTTGAAAACCAGAAGGGCTGAATTCTGTGAGTTTGCATAACAAGAGGGACTTGGAGCCTGGAGCTCTAAAAGTCAGCTGACTCAGTACTGTGTGAGGCCAGAAAGGCAAGTAAGTGATAGCTGGGTTCCTGTCCTTAAAGAGACCACAGCCAACAGAGAGTTGATGTAGAGTGACAGTTTGCATGACAGGTGCAAATGAGAGGAATCTCTGTTTATATAGACTCCAGAGTGTGTTGGGGGACTTCTCTTGGAACAAAAGAGCTGGCATTTTCCTCCTCTACCCCCCAACATAAACACTGAGCCAGCTGTGGGAGGTGGCATTACACAGATGGTTGCTACCTAACCCACTAGCATGCCTCCCACCTGGAAGTTTTCCTGAGAACTTGTCCACTCTAAACATGCTGGCTTCAACTCTGGGCTCAGCACAAATTTTCTTAATATCCAGTACACAATGCACCATGTCGCTGGGCACTGCTGTCACAAGAAATGCACCCAGAAGCCACCAAGCTTTGAGGATCCAGCCTAGGACTAGCAGCTTAGTACAAATTTTGATAACATGACACAAGCCCCATGCAACTACTGCATACCTAGCCACCACCCTCCACTGAGCACCACACCTCTGGTAGCTACTTTGCTTCAAGGGATCCAGCAGAGGGCTAGTAGCTCAGCACCAATTTTGCTAACACTCCCGCCCTACCCTCCAGCCTCCTATGGTCAAACGCCCTCAGAGTCAGCCTGCCTGGGTCTCGTTAACACCATGGAGAGCAAGCACAGACCCCAATAGGCAAAGAGTCAGTGCAGACGTCTGGACTGAGAAAAGGTGACTCAAACACAATAGCAGGACACCAGCAACACACACAAGGGACTACCTTGAAGTGCCAGGTTCTGGTGAACAGGGCACACTGCACTAAAGAAGATCTCTTCTTCATAAAGCCACTACTTTCAAGAGAAGAAGGTAACATACAGAACCAGACAAACAAAGGTAGACAAAATGAGGAGACAAAGGAATATGTCACAAAATCACAGCAGGAGATCTAAGTGAAACAGAAATAAGAATAAGTAATATGGGGATCCCTGGGTGGCGCAGCGGTTTGGCGCCTGCCTTTGGCCCGGGGCGCGATCCTGGAGACCCGGGATCGAATCCCACGTCAGGCTCCCGGTGCATGGAGCCTGCTTCTCCCTCTGCCTGTGTCTCTGCCTCTCTCTCTCTCTCTGTATGACTATCGTAAATAAATAAAAAAATTAAAAAAAAAAAGAATGTTTAAAAAAAAAAGAATAAGTAATATGCATCATAGAGAATTTAAAGTAATAATTGTAAAGATACTCATGGGACTTTAGCAAAGCATGGAGGACATCATTGAGACCCTTAATAAGGAGATAAAAATACATATTACAGTTGAGGAACATAATACATGAAATGGAAAATACAATAGATGGAATAAATAGTAGACTACAGAAAGTAGAGGAACATATCAGTGACCTGGAGGATAGAGTAATGGAAAGAAATCAAGTTGAACATGTGAGAGACAAACATTGCATAATGAGAATAGAATTAGAGAACTCAGTGACACCATCAAGCATAATAACTTTCACATCACAGGGATTCCAGAAGGAGAAGGGAAAGGGGGGAAGAATTGTATTTGAAGAAATAATAGCTGAAAACTTCTCAAATCTTGGGATGGAAACAGAGATCCAGAATCAGGAGGCACAGAGATCCCCCGACAAACTTAACCAAAGGAGGCCCAAACCAAGGTACATAGTAATTAAAATGGCAGAAAAGAAAAAAAAAGTGGTAAAGAACTTTAAGACTCTAAGAGAAAGACGACTGTTACCATAAAGAGGAAACCCCATAGAGATATCAGCTGATTTTTCAGCAGAAACTTTACAGACCTGAAGAAAGTGGCATGATATATTCAAAGTGCTGAAATGGAAAAATCTAGAGCCAAGAATACTCTATCATTCATCATAGAATGAGAGATAAAGTTTCCCAGGCAGATAAAAGTTAAAATAATTCATGACCACTAAATCACCCCTACAAGAAATGTTAAGGGAAACTCAGTGTATAGGGAAAAATCAACAACAAAACATAAGAGTAGGAATAATAGGAAACCCCAAAGCAAGACGAAATTAAGTATATTTGTAAAACTCAGTCAACAGAAGCACAAAGAAAGGATGTAAAATATGATACCAAATATCTGCCATGTGGAAGGGAAAGGAGTAGAAAATGAGTACAAAATTAAGCGACCATCAGCTTAATATAGAACTGCTATATACGGAAAATGTCATATATAAACCAAATGGTTACCACAAATCAGTAACCATTAACCACAAAACAGTAATAAATATGCAAAAAAGCGTAAAGAATCCAAATATGTCACTAAAGAAAATCAGCAAGATACAATGGAGAGAAAGTGAAGAAAGGATAAGAGAAAACATATAAAGACAAGAGCAAAATAAGTAACAAAATGGCAATAAAGAGAGATCTACAAATAACTACTTTCAGTGTAAATGGACTAAAGGCTCCAATCAAAAGACAGGGTGACAGAGTGGATACAAAGCAAGATCCATCTATATTCTGCCTACAAGAGACTCATTTCCAGATCTAGAGATACCAGCAGAATGAAAATGAGAAGATCGATAAACATTTATCATGCAAATGGATGTCAAAGAAAGCCAGATAGCAATACTTCTATCAGACAAAAGAGACTTTAAAATAAAGACTGTAAAAAGAAACAAAGAACAGTATATCATGAAGGGGACGGTCGAACAAGAAGCTATAACAATTGTAAACATTTATACACCCAACATGGGAGAACCCAATACATAAAATAGTCACTAACAAACATAAGGAAACGAATTGATAGTAATACAATAATAGTAGGGGACTATAACAACCCACTTATATCAATAGATAAATTATTCAAACAGAAATCAGCAACAGTGAAAAAAACAGCTTTGAATAACATACTGACCAGATGGATTTAACAGACATTCAGAACATTCCATCCTAAAATAGCAGAATATACATTCTTTTCAAATGCATACAAAACATTCTCCAGAAAACATCACATATTAGGCCACAATACAAGCCTCAAGAAATTTTAAAAAATTGAAGTCATACCATGTATCTTTTCTGACCACATCACTATGATATGAGAAATCAATTACAAGAAAAAAAATTCAGAAAGACCACAAATACACAGAGGCTAAAAACACGG
Source organism: Nyctereutes procyonoides (assembly GCF_905146905.1). Classification (NCBI taxonomy): domain Eukaryota; kingdom Metazoa; phylum Chordata; class Mammalia; order Carnivora; family Canidae; genus Nyctereutes; species Nyctereutes procyonoides. Next base: position 5,271,309 of record NW_026575130.1, read on the forward strand.
TACTAAACTGTGAATGGGCCAACCAAGAACTCAAAGATATCAAAAAGTACATAGAAACAATTGAAAATGAAAATACAAAAAGTCTAAAAACTTTAGGATGCAGCAAAAGTTGTTATAAGTTTATAGCAAAACAGGCCTACCTGAAGAAAAACTTCAAATAAACAACCTAACTTTATAATAAAGGAGCTAGAAAAATAACAACAAAAGTAGCCTAAAGCAGTCAGAGAAAGGAAATAATAAAGGTTAAATAAGAAATAAATGATATAGGGGTGTCTGGTGGCTCAGTTGGTTGGGCGTCTGCCTTTGACTCAGATCATGCATGATCCCAGGGTCCTGGAATCAAGCCCCATGGGGGCTCCCTGCTTGGTGGGGAGTCTGCTTCTCCCTCTCCCTCTGTTCTTCCCCTGGTGCTCTTTCTCTCTCTCTCTCTCATAATAAAATCTTAAAAAAAAAAAAGAAGAAGAAATTATATAGAAACAAAAAAAAAGTGATAGAACAGATCAATGAAACCAGGAGCTGATTCTTTGTAAAAATTAATGTAATTGATAAATCTCCAGTCAAACTTATCAAAAAGAAAAGACAAAGGACCCAAATAAATAAAACCACAAATGAGAGAGAGGAAATAACAACCAACACCACAAAAAAACAAACAAACAATTATAACAGAATATTATGAAAAACTATATGCTGGTTGCACAACCTAGAAGAAATGGATAAATTCCCATAAATATGTAAATTAGCAGAACTAAAACAGAAAAAATAGAAAATTTGTTTTCAGACTGACAACCAGCAAAGAAGTCGAATCAGTAATCAAAAACCTCCCAACAAACAAAAGTCCAGGACCAGATGAGTTCACAGGTGAATTTTATCAAACAGTTAAAGAATTAATATCTATTATTCTCAAACCACTCCAAAATATAGAAGGAAAGCTTCCAGATTCATTCTATGAGGCCAGCATCACGCTGATACCAAAACCGGATAAAGACACCACATGAAAAAAAGAACTTCAGGCCAATGTCTCTGATGAACATAGATGCAAAAATCCTCAACAAAATACTAGCAAATCAAATCCAACAATACATTTTAAAAATCACTCACCATAATCAAGTGGGATTTATTCCTGGGATGCAAGGTGGTTCAATATTTGCAAATCAATCAACATAATACAACACAGTAATAAAAGAAAGGATAAGAAGCATATGATAATTTCAAGAAAAAGCATTTGACAAAGTACAACATCCATTCATCATAAAATTTCTCAACAAAGTAGGTTTGGAGGGAACATACTTCAACAAAAGAAAGGCCATATATGAAAAATCTACAACTAATATCATCCTAAATGGGTGAAAGCTGAAAGCTTTTCCTCTACAGTCAGGAACAAATCAGGGGTATCCATTCTCACCACCTTTATTCAACATAGTCCTGGTAGTCCTAGCCACAGAAATCAGATAACAAAAAGAAATAAGGCATCCACATCATCAAGGAAGAAGTAAAACTTTTATTATTTGCAGATGACATGATACTCTATATAGAAAACCTGAAGTAGTCCACCCAAAAACCGCTAGAACTGATAAATTCAGTAAAGTTGCAAGGATACAAAATCAACATACAGAAATCTGTTGCATTTCTATTCACCAGTAATGAAGCAGCAGAAGGAGGAATTAAGGAATCGTTTGCAGTTATAATTGCTACATTAAAAATAAGCTGGAAATAAGCCTAATCAAAGAGGTGAAAGCCCCGTACTCTGAAAACTATAAAGCAATAATGAAAGAAATTGAAAGTGAAACAAAGAAATGGAAAGACATTCCATGCTCCTGGGTTGGAAGAACAAATAATGTTAAAATGCCTATACTACCCAAAGTGATCTACACATCTAATGCAATCCCTATCAAAATACCAACAGCATTTTTCACAGAACCAGAACAAACAGTCCTAAAATTTACATGGAACCACAAAAGACCCCAAATAGCCAAAGCAACCATCAAAAGAAAAACAAGGCTGGAGGCATCACATTTCCAGACTTTAAGTACTATTACAAAGCTGCAGTAATCAAAAGAGTATGGTACCAGCACAAAAATAGACACATAGATCAATAGGACAGAAGAGAAAACCCAGAAATGAACCCATTATTATACAGTCAATTAACCTTCAACAAGGCAGGAAAGAATATCCAATGGGAAAAAGACTATCTCTTCAACAAATGATGTTGGGAAAACTGGACAGCAACATGCAAAAAAATAAAACTGGACCACTTTCTTACACCATTCACAAAAATAAGTTCAAAATGGGTTAAAACCCTGGGGCGCCTGGCTGGCTCAGTTGGTGGAGCAGGTGATTCTTGATCTTGAGGTTGTGAATTCGAGCCCTGTGTTGCATGTGAAGATTACTTGAAAATAAAATCTTTTTTAAAAAATGTATTAAAAATCCTAAATGTAAGACCTGAAGCTATAAGAATCTTGGAAGAGAAAACAGTAATCTCTTTAATATTTACTACAGCTACCTTCTTCTAGATGTCTCCTGAGGCAAGGGAAATAAAAGCAAAAATAAACTATTAGGACAACATCAAAGTAAAATGCTTCTACATAGCTAGAGAAACAATCAACAAAACAAAAAGTAACTTTAGAAAAGGGGACAAGATATTTGCAAATGACATATCTGGTAAAGGGTTAGTATCCAAAATATATGTAGAACTTATAAAACACAACACCAAAAAAAGCAAATAATCCAATTTAAAATGCACAGAAAACACAAACATACACTTTGCCAAAGAAGACATACAGATGGCCAACAGACACATGAAAAGATGCTCATCACTCATCATTATAGAAATGCAAATCAAAATCACAATGAGATATCACCTCACACCTATCAGAATGGCTAAAATCAAAAACACAAGAAACAACAAGTATTGGTGAGGATGTGGAGAAAAATAATCCCTCATACACTGTTCATGAGAATGCAAACTGGTGTAGAACTGTGGAAAATAGTATGGAGGGTCCTCAAAAAGTTAAAATTACTTTAAAATCCAGTAATTGCACTATGGGGTATATAACCCAAAATATGAAAACACTAATTGAAGAGGATACATGCACCCTGTTTATAGCAGCATTATTTATAGTAGCCAAATTATGGAAGTAGCCCAAGTGTCCATCAACAAATGAATGGATGGAGAAGAGGTGGTATATGTATATTTATACACACACACACACACACACACACACACATACACAATGGAATATGATGCAACCATAATAAAGAATGAAGTCTCACCACTTGCAATGACATCAGAGTTTAATGCTAAGGAAAATAATTCAGAGAAAGACAATTACCATATGATCTCACTCACGTGGAATTTTTAAAGAAACAAAATGAACAAAGGACAAAGGAAAAAAGAGAGAGGCAAAGAAACAGACCCTTAACTATAGAGGATGATGGTTACTAGAGAAGAGGGTAGGGGGATGAATGAAATAGGCAATGGATGTTAATTAAGAAGGGCAAGCTTGTCATGATGAGCACTGGGTGATGTATGGAATTGTTGAATCAGTATACTGTACACTTGAAAATAATATAACACTGTATGTTAACTACTGGAATTAAATAAGAGAAAATATTTTTTAAAAGCAATCATACTTGAAGAATACAGTAAGTGAAATGAAAAATACACTAGAAGGAATCAACAGTTTAGTAAATACAGAAGAATGAATCAGCCATCTGGAAGACAGGGTAATGAAAAGTGCCCAAACTGAACAGAAAAAAAAAAAAAAAAACTTTTGAAATTAAGGACAGAGTAAGGGATCTCTTGGATGACTTCAGTAAATGAATATTAGTACTGTAGGAATGCCAGTAGGAAAAGGAAGAGATAAAGGGGCAGAACATTTATTTAAAGTATAGCCAAAAATTCTCCTAACCTGAGGAAGGAAAGACATCCAGGTTCAGGAAGCACAGACATTTCCAAACAAGATGAACCCAAGGTGGTCCACACCACAACATATTATAATTAAAATGCCAAAGGGTAAAGATAAAGAGAGAATTTAAAAGTAGCAAGAGTGAATCAACTGGTAATGTATAAGGGAGGATCCATAAGGCCGTCCGCTGATTTTTCAGCAGAAATGTTGCAGGTCAGAATATATAACACCACTCTCTTCTAAGTGCTCAAAGGAAAAAAACTCACAACCAAAAGTACTCAACCTTGCAAGTTTATTCAAAATTGAAGGAGAAATAGTTTCCCAGGCAAACAAAAGTTCAAGTAGTTTATCACCACTAAACCAGCCTTAAAATAAATGCTAAAGGGACTTCTTTAATGAAAAGCAAAATCCATAATTAGAAGAAAATTATGAAGGGAGAAAAATTTGTGCATAAAAGTTAACATATAGTAAAGGTAGTAGAACAACCACTTATAAAACTAACATTAAAGTTAAAAGAAAAACAATTATATTTTAAAAATTAGTTAAGTGGATTCACACACACAAAAAAGATGTAAAACATGACAGGGTATATAAAAAATGTGGAGGAGGTAGTAAAAATGAAGTCCTTTTAGGATGTGTTCAAACTTAAGTGGCTTTCAGATAATAGACTTCCATATACTTTTCATGTTTTATATGAACTTCATGGTAACCACAAACCCAAAACTTTCAAGAGATACACAAAAAATAAAAAGAAAAAGAAAGCCAAGCATAACACTAAAGAAAGTTATCAACCACAGGGAAAGACAGCAAGAGCACTACAAAAACAACCAAAAACCAATTAACAAGTAAGTACAGACTGAATCACTTCGAATTTATTTATTTATTTTAAAGATTTTATTTATTCATGAGAAACAGAGAGGCAGAGACAAGGCAGAGGGAGAGGCACACTCCCCCGGTGGGGAGTCTGATGCCAGACTTGATCCCGGGATCACAACCTAAGCCAAAGGCAAATGCTCAACCACTGAGCCACCCAAGTGTTCTGAATTACTTTAAATTTAAATGGTTTAAATACTTCAATCAAAAAACATGATGATGGAATGGATTAAAAAACAAACAAACAAAAAAAAAAAAAACAAGACCCATCTAACTATATGCTGCCTACAAGAGACTCACTTCAGACCCAAAGATATAAACAGATTGAAAGTGAAGGGATGGAAAAAGATACTCCATAACAACGGAAGAAAAAAAAGGGGGGGGGGGAACCCTGGGTGGATCCCAGTGGTTTGGCGCCTGCCTTTGGCCCAGGGCGCAATCCTGGAGTCCCGGGATCGAGTCCCACGTCAGGCTCCCGGCCTGGAGCCTGCTTCTCCCTCTGCCTGTGTCTCTGCCTCTCTTTCTCTCTATGTCTATCATGAATAAATAAAAAAATAAAAAATAAATAAAAATAAATTTTAAAAAAGCCAGAGCGGCAATACTTACATCAGATAAAATAGACTTTAAAACAAAGACTGTACAATCGGAGAAGGACAAACAGTGTATGTTCTCATTCATTTGGGTAATATAAATAATAGTGAAAGGGAATATAAGGGAAGGGAGAAGAAATGTGTGGGAAATATCAGAAAGGGAGACAGAACATAAAGAGTCCTAACTCTGGGAAACGAACTAGGGGTGCTGGAAGGGGAGGAGGGCGGGGGGTGGGGGTGAGTGGGTGACGGGCACTGAGGGGGACACTTGACAGGATGAGCACTGGGTGTTATTCTGTATGTTGGTAAATTGAACACCAATAAAAAATTAATTAAAAAAATAAAATAAAACAAAGGCTGTAACAAGAGATGAAGGACATTGCATAATGATAAAGCAGTCAATCCAAAAAATGTATATATCATGTGAAATGTCTATTTACCCAACATTGGAGCACCTAAATGCATAAAGCAACTATTAACACATAAAGAGAGAGACTGACAGTAATATAATAATAGTAGGAGACTTAACACTCCACCTATATTAATGGATATACCATCCAGGCAGAAAATACATAAGTAGTATCTTTGAATGATGCATTATTTTTTTTAAGATTTTATTTATTTATTCACTAGAGAGAGAGAGAGAGAGACAGACAGACAGAGAGGCAGAGACAGGCAGAGGGAGAAGCAAGCTCCATGCAGGGAGCCTGACATGGGACTCCATCCCAGGTCTCCAGGATCATGCCCTGGGCTGAAGGTGGTGCTAAACCGCTGAGCCATCCGGGGTTCCCTCAATGATGCATTATACTAAATGGACTTACACCTGTATAAAAAATTTTCCATCTAAAGACAACAGAATACACATTCTTTTCTAGTGCACATGGAACATTTTCCAGGATAGATCACATATTAGGCCAAAATAAGTATCAGTAAATTTAAGAAGATTGAAATAATATTGAGCATCTTTTCCGACATCAATGGTATGAAACTAGAAATCAATTAAAAGAAAACTCTAGCAAAAAACACAAATAGGTGGAGGCTAAACAACATGCTGCTAAACAACCAATAGGCAAATGAAAAATACCAACGAGGAAATAAATACATGGAAACACATGAAAATAAAAATACAATGGTTCAAAATCTTTGGGATTCAGTGAAAGCAGTTTTAAGACAGAAATGGTGATACCAGCCTATCTCAAAGAACAAGAAAAATCTCAAATAATCTAATCTTATACCTAAAGGAATTAGAAAACGAACAATCAAAGTCCAAAGTTAGTAGAAGAGAGGAAATAATAAAGATCAAAGCAGAAATAAATGGAGACAATAGAAAATATCAATTAAACCAAGACATAGTTCTTTGAAAAAATAAAAAAGAATAGTATACCTTTCACCATGCTCATCAAGAAAAAAAAGAGAGTACTCAAAAAATTAAATCAGAAATGAAGGAAGACAAGTAGCAAACTAACACTACAGAGATATAATGAATTCTAAGAGAATACTATGAAGAATTATACATTAACAAATTGTACAATGTAGAAGAAATGGATAAATTCCTAGGATAAATTCCTAGAAACGTACAATCTTCCAAAACTGAATCAAGAAGAACTAGAGAATCTGAACAAACCAATTACTAGTAACAAAACTGAATTGGTAATTTAAAAACCTCCAGCAAACAAAAGTCCAAGAGCAGAAGGTTTGATAGGTGAATTCTACCAAATATTAAAAAAGAAGTAAGGGGTGCCTGGATGGCTCAATTGGTTAAGTGTCCAACTCTTGGTTTCAACTCTGGTCATAGTCTCAGGATTGTGGGATCAAGCCCCACGTCAGGCTCTGGGCTCAGCACAGATTCTGCTCGGGATTCTCTCTCTCTTCTCTCCCTCTACCCTCCCCCTTCTCATGCATGTATGCTCTCTCTATCTAAAATAAATAAATAAAATATTTTTAATAATTAAAAAATAAAACAAAAAGGAGTTAATACCTCCTGAAAGTATTACAAAAAATAGAAGAGGAAGGAAAGCTTCCAAATACATTATACGAAGCCATCATTACTTTGATACTAAAACGAGACAAAGACATTACCAAAAAAGAAAGAAAGAAAGAAAGAAAGAAAGAAAGAAAGAAAGAAAGAAAGAAAGACAAAGAAGAATGAAAAATTTTTTAAAAAGAATGAAAAATGAAAATGAAAAAAATTGCCTGCTTCTCCCTCTCCTCCCCACTTGTGCTCTCTCTCTCGCTATTTCTATCTCTGTCTCTCTCAAATAAATAAAATCTTTAAAAACAAACAATACAAAAAAACCCCAGACAAAACAATTTAAAAATGGGCAGAGGATCAGAATAGACATTTTTCCAAATGAGACTACAGATGATAGACACATGGAAAGATGCTTAACATCACATCATCAGGGATAAATGCAAATCAAAACCAAAATGACAAAAAAAAAAAAAACACCAAAATGACATCTGTCAGAATGGCTAGAATCAAAATGACAAGAAATAACAAGTGTTGGTAAGGATGTGGGGAAAAAGGAGCCCTCATACACTGTTGGTGGGAATGTAAATTGGTACAACCATTGTGGAAAACTGTATGGAGTCTCCTCCTAAAATTGAAAATAGAATTACCATATGGTCCACAATTCCCCTACAAGGTATTTTTCCAAAGAAAACAAAAACACTAACTTGAAAATATATATGTATTATTTATTTATTTATTTATTTATTATTTATTGCATCCTTATGTTTATAGCAGCATTATTTATAATAGCCAAGATAGGGAAGCAACATAAGTACCCATTGACAGAGGAATAGAGAAGTCCTGGTGTGTGTATACATACATGCACATATATAAATACACACACACATACACAAACACATACACACAATGGATTATTACCCTACCATAAAAAATGAAATCTTGTCATTTGCAACAACATGAATGGACCTAACGGTATTATGCTAAGCAAAATAAGAGAAAAATACCATATGATTTCATTTATGTGTTGAATCCAAAACAACAACAAACAAACTAAGTAGAAATAGGTACATAAATACAGAGAACAAACTGGTGGTTGTCAGAAGTTGCGTGAGCGGATGGGAAAAATGGAAGAGGAATGGGAGTGAGGAACAGGCATCCAGTCATGGGATAATTAAATCACAGGAATTAAAGATACAGCATAGGGAATATAGTCAATATTATTGTAATAGCATTGGATGGTGACAGAGAGTAGCTACACTTGCAGTAAGCATAGGATAATATATAAAGTTGTCAAATCACTGTGTTGTACACCTGCAACTAATGTAACATTGTATGTCTGTAATTCAATAAAAAATAAATATAAACTAAAACTAAACAGATCTGAATTCACAGATACTCTTTTCTCAACAAAAGAGGAACCTTACTAATAAGTTATTTTAAAAAAATAAGTGTCCAGAAAAAAAACAGCCTGATGAACTTTACTCAGGCAAAATTTAAGAAGGGTAAGGCTAAAACAACAGCTCTCCAGACATGCCTGACCTAATACTGCTGTGACTCATAATTAAGAACTGTCATCATGGTAAGCAATTGGTTCCTGAAATCGCCTGGGAGCAGAATGGAGTTTCTGGCACTGGTGTCTTTCTCCCCAGGGAGATGCTGAGTGCCATCCTGTTCTGACTACCACTGAAAACATGCGTTCTATCACCATGGCAGCAAGGCTGATCATCTCATCTTGATTAAAGAGGTTTCTTCTCTCAATCCCGTGAGGGTAAATCAGCACTTCCAGACACAGGATGAGTCATTGTTTTTGGCCTCATTAACATGGTGTAGCCCTTCTGTCTGCTAACAACCAGATTTAAAACAAAACAAAACAAAAAAGAGTTAAATTAGGCAGCCAGGCAGTGAGAATTCCAGTAAATAATTCCAAAGCCCAGTTTTGCTTTGGGAGAAAAGAAGGTGAACTAAAAAAAAAAAAAAAAAAATTTTAAATCAAAATTAAAAAAAAAATTGGAAAAACCACACTAACCCTTTAAATGTGCGTGTTCTTCAAAGAGCCAGAAACACCTGGTTGTCAGAAGAAAATATCAATTAAAGTATGTACAGTGCACAGAAAACCAACACCACCTTCCACTTAGCCCTTTAATACAAATAAGGTTGTTATGATGAAGAGTTCCTACTTGAATGTGCCTCTCCAAAAGAGAGTTGAAACCAGAGAAGAGGCTGTGTCCTCCTGCTGCTAAAAGGGAGGGTTGAGTGGACAGGAAATAGAAACCCCAGTAATAGCTTTGTGCGGAGAGGAGACAATTCAGTGGTTGAGTACATTCTGAAGCAACCATGTGGCTTTTGGAACTGTGAATATGTTTGTTAAGAGAAGAGCCATGAAGAGATTGAGTTGGACCATAAGAAAAAATACAACTGTTCAACTCAAATTTACTATTTCAGTAAGGATTCCATTTTCACAGGTTTACACACACACACACACACACACACAGAGAGAGAGAGAGAGAGAGAGAGAGAGAGAGAGCACATAGAAAATACAGAGTTCAAACAACATTTTTCCTCTTTTTCTCTCCTACATATATTGGCATCCAACAGCACAAATGCCTAATCTAAGCAACATTTTTTTCTTATAAAGATGACACCCTAAATTTTCACAATCTTGAATACAGTAACTGTGCTAGGATTGTTCTGTGGAGACTCCTGCTAAATTCTGGTTCCAAAGAGTGCATCTAGTGGGTTGAAATGTCAGCAGCATAATTCTTCAGTAGGATGAAAAGAGAAGCTAATAATTTGTCAATACTTTGTAAAGAGCCAAGAGTATCTTTAAAGAATCCAAGTGAATACAATCTATTGTTAAAAATGTTACAACAGGAGGGCTCCCTGGGTGGCTCAGTGGTTTGGTGCCTGCCTTTGGCCCAGGGCATGATCCTGGAGTCCTGGGATCGAGTCCCATATCGGGACTCCATCCCTGCCCTCCATCCCTGCATGGAGCCTGAGTCTCCCTCTGCCTATGTTTCTGCCCACCCCTCTCTCTGTGTCTCTCATGAATAAATAAATAAAATCTTTAAAAAAAAATGTTACAACAGGGGATCCCTGGGTGGCTCAGCAGTTTAGCGCCTGCCTTGGGCCTGGGTGGTGATCCTGGAGTCCTGGGATCGAGTTCCACATGAGGCTCCCTGAGTGGAGCCTGCTTCTCCTTCTGCCTGTGTCTCTGCCTCTCTCTCTGTCTCTCACGAATAAATAAATAAAATCTTTTTTTTAAAATGTCACAACGCAAAAGAATTTAGTAAAAAGACAGCAAAACTGAGGAAAAGAGATTCCATTCAGGATGGCACTAAGAGCTGAAATCTACAGCTAATATAAATATAAATATACTCAAAGCTGTAATCAATGGCAATTTAAGAAGTCTCCAAAGATCAAAGATGCAACTGTGGATGGACTATAGCAAGGTAATTCCCAGGTGCTTTGAGAAAATGTGACCATGATTTCTCAGAATAAGGCACTGGAATAAGTCCAAGAAAGTAAATAGAATAGATCCAGGATCCAGAGACCACTAACAAAGTGGGATTCATAAGGAGGAAAAAACCCCAAATGTGAATTGTCAACTAAATAAGCAGAGGAAATAAGGAGCCAGTAACTACATTTAGTCTGAAATAGGCTAGTCAATTGAATTTCACATTTTCTAAGGCAGTCTGATTTTGCTTAGGTTGGATGGATACGTGATTTTTCCATCAAAAAGAACATGACAGTTGTCAATTATAGAGTGCACATTAAGAAGGTAAGGTTGATGGAAACATACTTGTAGAAATTACAAAATTGTCTTTAAAAGTCTGTGGAACTTCAGATCTACTAACATCCTATTGCCCTTTATCCATGTTAAGGACTACCAGCCAACCTCTGAGTACCCTGGGAAAACTACCTTACCTAAGAAATTCAGACAGATAATTAATTGCTCACCAGTGTTTCCTCTCCCTCTCTCTTCCCTTCTCTCTCTCTCTCTCTCTCTCTCTCTCTCTCTCTCTCTCTCTTTTTAAGGTTGCCTTAAATAAGGACATCAGAAAACAGATGTTCTGACTAAATCATGGATATGAACTGTGTTTCATACTCTACCTTAGATAAAAGCATGTTTAAAGATCAAGGAAAGAAATCCCTTTTCATCCATGAGATACATTCAAGTGTCAGATTAATAATTAATTATCTAAATTTTTCACTTTGCTTTTTCATAAATTGAACTGTAAGCCCTCAGTGAAGCAGTACAGAGAATCAGAGATAAGAACATATTTACATTTTTTCCTTTTGGTAGTAAATAGAGTGACCTGAATCAAGAGAACAATTAGAATGTTTGAGGAGTCAAGTAGTATTGAATTTTTACTTTGTAAAGGATTGTTCCCTAGGATAGAAAACGCTTGAGTAAAAGTCAATCCATTCACAAAGTTATCCTTTGTACTTACCAGACTTTATGTTTTTCTCATTTGTTGTTTGGGCTTTTGGTCACCTTGCCATTAGATATGTAGGAACCTCCTTCTCTGAAATCTTTCACATCTACTTTTTACCAAGGGCCATAAAATGCCACCATTCTGGATATCTTGTCTTCTGATTTCAAAGCAATCCTAGAGTCAATAGATTAGAGATAGGAAGGACTCAGACAGCCCCTCTGGCTCAGCGGTTTAGTGCCGCCTTCAGCCCAGGGCCTGATCCTGGAGACCCGGGATCGAGTCCCACGTCAGGCTCCCTGCATGGAGCCTGCTTCTCCCTGTGCCTGTGTCTCTGCCTCTCTCTCTCTGTGTCTCTCAGTAAATAAAATCTTTAAAAAGAGAGAGAGATAGGAAGGACTCATGATCATCATCATCAAGGGATGGTTATAATTAATTCTTTCCCAATCTCATTTCCATTCTGAAAGATCGCAGATTAAATTACCAGGAAGGTAATGATGAGATGGAGTTAGCAGCACAAGATATTTACTAAGGATCAAGATCTTTGAAGAAAAGGGGAGGAAGCAGTCAAGCTACAATGGAGTGCCAAAAAACCTGGGTCAAACACAGTGGAAACTCTTGAGCAAGTGGGCCCATCAGAGTGTCCCACATCAGACTGAAATGGCTGGTCTTTGTACTCCTTTTCCATTTACTCTATGTGGGCTGCCTCAAAAAGGGTATGAACTTGAGTGAGGTGATTCTCTACAGCTGAGGCAGACTGTGAAGGAACTGACAGCATTATAATAGCCAGAAAGTGGAAACCCCCCAGATATCTATCAACTAATGAGTGAATAAATATAATGTGCATCCATCCAATGGAATATTGTTTGTTGCTAAAACAAATGAAGAGCTGATAGATGCCTCAGCTTGGATGAATCTTGAAAACAATGTGGAGAGAAAAAAGCCAGTTACAAGAGACCACATATGATAGCATGTCTTTTATGTAAATGTCTCCAATAGGTAACTCTATATAGACAGAAAGAAGATTAGCAGTTGCTTAGGACTTGGGATAGGATTGCTAATGGATATGGGGTGTCTATGGGGATGATGAAAATAATCTCAACTTAGAAGGTGATAATGCACAGCTCTGTGAACACACTAAAACCACTGATACACTTTACGTTGGTATCTTAAAGCCAATACACTTTAAACTGGTGATGTTTATGTAAAGTAGATCTCAATACAAATGTTTTTTAAAAGGGTCACCCTGAAATAAGGTAGGCAGATGCACTTCCTGGTCTTCTCTGAATGATTCAGCTGATCATCATTATCCTTATCACTGACATCATTATCATCATTAATATTTATAGGCACTTAAACCAGGCACTTTTCTAAAATTCTTTGCATCTATTACTACTATGTTAACCAGCATTTTTTACTCCCATTCTATATAAGATAAAATTGAGGTTTAGAGAGAATTAAGTAACTCTAACAGTCTAAGACTTCAGTTAGTGATAGTAGAACTATTGTTCAATCTCTTTCTGATTCCAGACCTATTTAATGACTATATTACTTGTGTTTTAGAAATAAATCAAAACATCTGTGTTGATTTAGTAGCACTGTCCTATGATGATTTTGCATTTCATATGACCTATCCTCTATGTAGTATGAGAGGGTAAATCATATCTCCTAATTAATCCAAATCAAACTGAGTAAGTTTTAATCTGTTTTTCTACTTCTGGGAGATGACCACTTCCCTTTAGTAAAATAACTACCAACATCTAAAGAAATCTAAGGAGAATGAGGCAGTGATACAGTGTGTCTATTGAAAAATATTGTTTTGGGGACAGCTGGGTGGCTCAGTGGTTGAGGGTTTGCCTTTGGCTCAGGTCGTGATCCTTGAGTCTTGCAACTGAGTCCTATATTGGGCTTCTCACAGAGAGCCTGCTTCTCCCTCTGCCTGTGTCTCTGCCTCTCTCTCTTTGTGCCTCTCATGAATAAATAAAAATATTTTTTAAAAAAGAAATATATTGTTTTCTTTGCATGTGGATATGAGGAACTTGACAAGGAGACTGAGGGTGGAGTGACAAAGTTTATATAGAATATTGTTGAATTTGTACAAAATTGTAGACTAGTGATTTTTTATAGATATTTTCAAACTTCTTGAGAGATGCATAGTAACACTTCTTACACTATGATTTAATATGCCAAGAAGTAGGACTGCAGACAAATGACCTCATGAAGTATAGTCTCAAAATAATGTGCTCTAACAATGTTACTAAAGGCCATGAGGCTATTTATCTGTGATGCTTCTTCAGTTAGGTGGAATTTTAGCCTGTTGTAGATTTGTAAATGTGGGTTTAGAATCTATCTCTGGTGGATACTCCTTGCCCTGGAGCAAAGTGGACCCTGCTTTCATTTATGATATTGATAATTTGTATCTTTTCTCTTTTCTTTACTTGGTGATAATAACTTTTTAAATCTCCATATTTATGTTATTAATATCATAAATGAAAGCAGGGTCCTTGGACATCAAAAAAATAATAAAGGAAAACTATGGAAATTTGATAAACTAATCACAAATTTGATAAACTAAAAAAATAATAAAGGAAAACTATGGAAATTTGATAAACTAATCACAAATTTGATAAACTAAATGGATCAATCCTTTGAAGGACATAAACTATCAAAACTCACACAAGGTCATTTGAATAGGCCTATATCTACTAAAGAAATTGAATCAATAATTATACATCACCCCCGTACGCACAAAAGAAGCACCAGGCCCAGATGGTTTCATTGGTGAATTCTATTTAAAAAAATTACAAACTCTTCAGAATTTATTTCAGAAAAAAAAAAAAACAAGCAGATTACGCACATTCTGACATATCCTCTGAGGTTAGTATAACCATAATTATCAAAACTAGATAAAGACAGTATAAGAAGGAAAAACTATGGGCTAGTACCCTCATCCATTTAGATGTAAAAGCCCTCAAACAATAGTAGAAAACTGGATACAACAATACTTAAAAAGAATCATATACCATGACCAAGAAGACTTTGTTTCAAATATGTAAATCTGCTTCAATATGTGAAAACCAATTAATGTGATCCATCACATCACTAAATAAAGAAATAGAATAATCCAGTGATTATATCAGTTGCAGAAAAAGAAAACATATGACAAAATTCAACACTCACTCATGGCAATAATTCAGCAAACTGGGAACAGGAGTGGCTTTCCTTGAGTGAAGTCAGCAAGATGATGGAGTAAGATACAAGTCCTTGTTCCCCCAACAAAATCCAATAATTATATAACTAACCATGAATGAAAATAGCCTTGGGAGAGCTCAAGAGTCCAATGAGAGCCTGCAGCAACACAGCAGAAAGGGAAAAAAACAAAACAAACAAAAAATAGAATAACTGCATGCAAAGGATCTCTGGGGAGATCAGCATAACTGAAATATCAGGAAATGGTTGGGAATGAAGAAGGGTACAGAATATCACTATCAGCCATTTGTCAGGTGCCACCATGGTCCACACTGACCCTTATAGCAGCTGACATTTTCAGACTCCCCACAGCTTTTACAGCAGAGGGCCCATCAGCATGGACCCCAGTAGCCTGCTCTATGGAATACATAAGCAGCTTTTGCCTCAAGGTAACCAATAGCCATCTTTGCAGCAGACGCCTGGAGAAAGAGACATTACTATGCCTCCCCCTACCCCCAAGAAGGTGCCACTGTTAGCCACCCTAGGATCTCTGTCACCCCTCCTCCCTTAAACACTCTGCCAAGGTCCCAAACTGTAGCCACTCTATGTGTACCCATGCTTCAGATACTGACTCAGCAGCTATTCCATAACTACCCATGCCTAGGACACCTGAGCAAGAGCTCTTCAGGAAGAGAACCTTTATTCCAGACTCTGGGTCTCACTGATGTGGCTGCATGAAAACTATGGGGCTGTTCCCTACCCAGAATTGGAACCACTGGTACTCAGCCAGTGACCTCACACCCACTGGTGGGTGAAGCTCTTTCCCTACCAAAATCAGTCCATACTTTGGAAAAGGTGCCTGCTCAATCAAATGTGCAGATATCAATGCAAAGACCAAGGCAAAATGACACCACCAAAAGAACACAATAATTTTCCAATAACCATCTCTAAAGAAAGGAATATCTATGGATGGCTAGACAAAGAATTCACAATAATTGTTTTAAAGGAAGCTCTAGCTGTAGATAGTATGGGTAAACAAAAAAAATGAAATTAAGGAAAGGTCACATGAACAAAACAAGAAGTTCAATACAAAGATAGAAATTATTATTTTGAGGGGGGGGGCAGCCCTGATGGCACAGCATTTTAGCACCGCCTGCAGCCCGGGGTGTGATCCTGGAGACCTGGGATTGAGTCGCATATCGGGCTCCCTGAATGGAGCCTGCTTCTCCCTCTGCCTGTGTTGCTGCCTCTGTGTGTGTGTGTGTGTGTGTGTGTGTGTGTGTGTCTCATGAATAAATAAAATCTTAAAAAAAAAGAAATTATTATTATTTTTTAAAAAAGAACCAAACAAATTCTGGAGCTGAAGAGTAGAATGAATGGAGTGAAAAGTGTAATGGAGAGTGTCAACAGAAGACTTGATCAAACAGTGGGAAAAAAACCTAAGAATTTAAAGACAATTTGAAATTACTCAGAGGAACAAAATGAAAAAAGAACGAAAAAGAATGAAGAAAACCTATGGGATTTATGCAACACTATTCAACAAAACACATTATGGGACTTCAAGAAGAAGAGAAAAGAGGGTAAAAAGCATATTTAAAGAAAAAAAGGCTGAAAACCTTATATCTAGGAAGAGATATGTACATGCAAATATATGAAGCTCATAGATCCTCAAATTGAAAGGGGACTTCGTGAGGACACATTATAATAAAACTGTCAAAAATCACAGACAAATGGGATCCCTGGGGGGCTCAGTGGTTTAGCACCTGCCTTTGGCCCAAGGTGCAATCCTGGAGACCCGGGGTCGAGTCCCACCTCAGGCTCCTGACATGGAACCTGCTTCTCCCTCCTCCTGTGTCTCTGCCTCTCTCTCTCTCTCTCTCTCTCTCTCTACGTCTATCATAAATCAATCAATCAATCAATCTTTAAAAAAAAATCACAAAGGGAATTGTGAAACATCAAAAGAAAGAAACTCTTCACATACAAAGAACCCCAAAAGGTTTCAGTAAATTTCTCAGTAGAAAACTTGCAGGCCAGGAGACAGTGGGATGATATATTCAAAAGTGATGAAAGGAAAAAAAATGCTAAGTAAGAATACCTTACTTGGCAAAGTTGTCTCCCCAAATGAAGAAAAATTAATGTTCTTAGGCAAACAAAAGCTGAGGGATTTCATCGCCACAAGACTTGTCTCACAAGAAACCCTAAAGGAAGTTTTCTTTAAGCTGAAGAAAAATGATATTAATTAATGACATGGAGCATATGAAAGTAGAAAACTAACTGGTAAAGGTAAATATATACTCTAATTTAGAATATTTTAAGGTGCCTGGGTGGCTCAGCTGGTAAGGCATGTGCCTTTGGCTTGGATCATGGTCCTGGCATCCTGGGATCCAGCCCTGCTTTTGGTTCCCTGCTCAGTGGAGAGTCTGCTTCTCCTTTTCCCTCTGTGGCTCCCCCTGCTTGGGCTCTCTTTATTTCTCTCTATCAAATAAATAAAAAAATAAAATTTAAAAATATATATATATACTCTAATTTAGAATATTTTAATACTCCAATGGTGGTGCATGAATCACTGTTAATTCTAGGATAAGTTGAGCAGGTATCAAAGTATAAAAACAAAAGTATTAAAAATAACTACAGCTACAATAGTTTATTAATAAATACACAATATTAAAAAAGATAAGGGGCACCTAGGTGGCTCAGTTGGTTAAGCAGCTGCCTTTGGCTCAGGTCATGATCCCAGGGTCCTGGGATTGAGCCCCTCATGAGGCTCCCTGATAGGCAGGGAGTCTGCTTTGCCCTCCACCCCTACCCCCTGCTCATGTGCTCTCAAATAAATAAAATCTAAAAAAAAAAAAAAAAAAAGAAATAAGTTCTGATATCAAAAACATGGAAGAGTGTCATCAAAATGGCAACATAGATGATTCCTGACATTGCTCCCCCTCATAAGAACAACTAATATCTATTCAAGAAAACCACTGAGAAAATTTTAGAATGCAAGGATATGGCTAAAATAGCCCCTGTATCTTACAAACCAATAGACTGCATTAGAAAGGTAAAAGAAAGAGCTACATGTTGACCACATCACCCCTTGCCCAGGACAGCACAGCACCATGTGGAGAGATCTCTCCTAAGCCTCTAAATCCTCCAGTGGGAAAAGAGAACCCAGGGAGATAGCCATCCTCTCCCAGCTTTGTGGGTCACTTTATGGGGACCTCTACTCTGCAAACTCATACATTCCTTAGGAATTTCAGAAGAATGTGTAAGGCTCAGGCACTGTGAATCTGACCGTGATGGAGAATAGAGCAACAAACAGCAGTATATCAGCAGGCAGATTTTGTACCTGTAGTACCCAGGTAGTAATCCCAGCCAGCAGTTTTGCCCATCTGCAGAGCCAAGTTGGACACATTCTTACTGGGGAACTTGGCAGAGTACAAAACTGCCTGAATCAGATTCTCAAATGAGTTTTGTCAGCCCTAGAGCCCAGTTTGTCCATGCCCGGGCAAGGTGCTGAGTCACAGACCCACCTACTATGGAGTGCTTTCAGCCCCATATGACCAGAGGGCTGGTAACAACTCCTGGGAGCTCTGCAACCAACTAGCACTTGAGTCAAGAGGTGTACAGAGTGACTGCCCCCAGAACAAAGTCAGTATTGGAAGAGAAGTCTTCTGTGCTACACATGGGTAGAAGGATTAATTTAATGATAAGACTAAGGCCCTTTACAACTGGACAGCCTATCTGGAAAATTGAGAGTAGCCTGGAGCATTCCCTCCTCCTCTAGACCAGGAAAAGGGGCTGAAACATAGCCCCACTTATAGTGGAGAGTGTCTTCTGGCCTCTTCTGAACAGAAATACTGTCAAACACGCTTGAAAGCTGTAGGGGGTGTGGTGCTTTAGCCAAGAAAAGCAGAGACTACAGTTTGCAAAGTAAAACTAATACCTGTTCAGCCAGGGAACTTGGGGTGTGGGTCTGCTCAAGTTAAGACAACAAAGAGCTTTAACAATTTTACAGCTGCTTTCCCCATGGCATGAGAGCAGAGAATCTAATTTGTAGCCCTGATATTACTAAATAGGGTACTTAGTTTGACCAGGGAACCTAACCAGAGAACATAGGAAACTGCATAACCCGTTCAAAAGCCCTATAGACAGTGGAACTTGAATAGAGAGCAAAGTTCAAATCTTCTCCCAATTACAGAGTAAAACCTGTGACCTCCCAACCAAAGAATTTAGTACATACTCAGGCCTCATTCAGACTTCTGAAAAATAAGCTGTACAGGCCCTCGGCCCTAGCCTGGTACCATGGTTGGGCAGGAAAGCTAATTGATCGACCCAGCTACATTTGAATATAGCATGCATTCCTAACAGTCTAGTAAGCCTGACTAGAGAATCCAGGCAATCATGGAGCCCACCTTACAACTTCACTTGTGTAGAAAACCAAGTCAACAGTTATATCCAACTCTTCTCAGCCAGTGGCACAATACTCATCCCTGTCCTAAGAACTCAACTGGTAGCCTCACCCAAAAAGGCCATAATGACAGGCCCCACCTGTGCAAGGACATTACCAGCAGACACACCCAGAAATCCAAACTGAACAGACTGGTGAGAAACTTTCTCTGCCAAAGCAAACCTGTAAAATTGTTAAGAGGAGCCTGATTACTCAAATGAGTAGATACTGACATAAGGAATCAAGGATAATGAAAAATCAGGTAAATAAGACCACTAAATGAAACTAATAAAGCTCCAATAAGTGACACTAAAGAAAAAAGAGATCTATAAACTGCTAACAGAAAATTCAGAATAATCCTCTTAAGGACATTTAGTGAACTATAGGAACAGAGGCAACTAAACAAAATTAGGAAAATAATGTATGAATAAAATGAGAAGATTGACATGGAAATAACTTTAAAAAAAAAAAAAACAAACCAACTCAGGAATCCTATAGTCGAAAAATACAGTAACTGAAGAATCCAGTAGTCTCAAAAGTAGACTGATCATACAGAAAAAAGAATCAGTGACCTGGAAGATATTATTGGAAATTTTCCAGTAAGAAGAACAAAAAGAAAAAATAAATAAAAAAGGAGTGAAGAAAGCCTATAAGAATTATGAGACACGGGATCCCTGAGTGGCGCAGCGGTTTGGCGCCTGCCTTTGGCCCAGGGCGCGATCCTGGAGACCCGGGATCGAATCCCACGTCGGGCTCCCGGTGCATGGAGCCTGCTTCTCCCTCTGCCTGTGTCTCTGCCTCTCTCTCTCTCTCTCTCTCTCTCTCTCTCTGTGACTATCATAAATAAATAAAAAAAAAAAAAAAAAAATTTAAAAAAAAAAAAAAAAAAAAAAAAAAAAAAAAGAATTATGAGACACAATGGAAAGAAACAAAGCTTGCATAATTCCAGAAAGAGAAAAGAAAGAAAGAACAGAAAATATTTTTAAAGCAATAGCGGCTGAAAACTTTCCAAATCTGGGGAGAGAAATGGACATCCAGATCCATGAGGCCAAATGAATCCAATGTAGGTTGAACCTGAAGAAATCTACATCAAGACATATTATAAATTGACAGAAGTCCGGGGTTCCTGGCTGGCTCAGCTGATAGAGCTGATAGTCAGCATATGACTCTTGATCCCGGGGTCGTGAGTTCAAGCCACACATTGGGGATAGAGAATATTAAAAAAAAAAATCTTAAAATATTAAGTAAATTGACAAAAGTCAAAGAATTTAAAGAGAAGCAGGAGCAAAGAAAATTTAAATACAAGGGAACCTCCATAACACTATAGGCATATTTCTCAACTCTTCAGGCCAGTAGAGAATAGGATATCATATCCAAAATATTAAAAGAAAATAACTGTCAACCAACAATTCTAAACCCAGCAAAGCAGTCCTTTAGAAACAAAGGAGGGATGCAGATTTTCTTTCTTGAACAAACAAAAGCTGAGGAAGTTTAATATCATTAGATGAATTCTATTGAAGTTGAGTTCTTATCAGCTTAAAATAATGTTACAGGTTTAAGACATTTTTTGTAAGCCTCGTGGTACCAAAAGGTAAAATCTTTTAGTCTTTACAGAAAGAAAACATGACAAAGAAGTCAATGAATGCTGGTACCCAAAGACATCTGTTGGTGAATATCATCAAAAAGACATGATCGCTGATTGACCTGTGAGCTGAACACAGGCACTGGGATGTTCCTCACTTCCTCCCTGGTCCTTTGAATGTGGGTTCTACTTGCCTTTCCTCTTCCCAGAGGCTTCCAAAGACAGAGTCTTTTTTTTTTTAATTTTTATTTATTTATGATAGTCACAGAGAGAGAGAGAGAGAGAGAGAGGCAGAGGGAGAAGCAGGCTCCATGCACCTGGAGCCCGATGTGGGATTCGATCCCGGGTCTCCAGGATCGCGCCCTGGGCCAAAGGCAGGCGCTAAACCGCTGCACCACCCAGGGATCCCCCAAAGACAGAGTCTTGAGATAATTATATGGGGTTGTGAACATCTTCCCAATATACACGATTGAACCAAGTTAAGGCCTCTTTATAAACTTTTAATATTTGGTGGGTAGGTGTAGGTATCCATTTGTCTTGCTGACACTGAAGAAATGCCTCATATGTAAGTTTCTTTTGCTTATTAAAATTCCCATCTATCAACCTAAAGTGGCCTGCCTCTTTCTTGGTCTCTCCCTGTCCTCTATGTATGAAGAAAACTTTCAGGGTACATCATGGAAATCATGGAAGCTCCTAAAAGTGTTGCAAATGAACAACATCAAAACACAGAGGCAAAAAAAGATAGGGAAAAAAAAGGAAAAAAGGCAGTACAAAACAATTAACAAAACGTTAGTTATAAGTATTTATCAATAATTACCTTCAATGTAAATGGATTCAACTCTCCAATCAAAAGACACAGAATGGCTAAATGGATAAAAAATAGGATCCAATAATATGCTGTCTACAAGAGACTCACTTTAGCCTTAAAGACACATGTAGACTGAGAAGGGATAGGAAAAAACATTCCATGCAAGTGGTAACCAAAAACAAACAAACAAAACAAAAAGCAAGCAGGGGTAACTATACTTATATCACAGAAAATAGACCTGAGGGCACCCGGGTGGCTCAGCGGTTTAGTGCTGCCTCCAGCCCAGGGCGTGATCTGGAGACCCAGGATTGAGTCCCACGTCAGGCTCCCTGCATGGAGCCTGCTTCTCCCTCTGCCTGTGTCTCTGCCTCTTTCTCTCTGTGTGTCTCTCATGAATAAATAAATAAAATCTTTAAAAAATAAAATAAAATAAAATAGACTTGAAACTAAAAATGGACCAAAAAAGGACAAAATCAGGAAGAAATACAAAATCTATTAGCAAGGAGATTAAATCAATAATCAAAAATCTCCCAAGAAAGAAAAGTCCAGGATGATATGGCTTCACTAGTGAATTATGAAAGACTTGAAGAATTAACACCAACCCTTAGCAAACTCTTCAAAAAGAAAAAAAAAATGAAAAGGAAGGAACACTCCCAAACGTATTGTAAGAAGCCAGTATCATCCTGATACCAAAACCAGAAACAGACACCACTAGAAAACTATAGGCCATTATCCTTGATGAATATAGATACAAAAATTCTTAATAAAATACCAGCAAACCAAATTCAGCAGTATATTAAACGGATCATTCACCATGATGAAGTAGAATTTATCCCTGGGACACAAGGATGGATCAACATATGCAAATATAGCAATGTGATACATCACATAAAGAATGCAAGAAAATAATCATGTAATCATCTCAATAGACTCATTTGACAAAATTCAATATTTATTTATAAAAAACTTTTAGCAAATTAGGCATAGAAGGTACATATTCAATATAATAAAGACCATGTATGACAACCCTACAGCTAACATTACGCTCAGTGGCAAAAGGATGATAGATTTTCTTTAAGATCAGGAAAAAGACAAAGGTGCCCACTCTCACCACTCGTATTCAACATGATACTGGAAGTCCTAACTAGAGCAATTAGGCAAGAAAAATATCCGGTATCAAAACTGTAAAAGAAGAAGTAAAATTGTCTCTATTTGCATGATTTTGTAAATAGGAAATCCTAAAGACTCTACCAAAAAATTGTTAGATCTAATCAATGAATTCAGTAAAGGTGCAGGATACAAAATTCACATACAAAAATCAATAGTGTTTCTAGACACGAACAAGTTTTGTGAAAAAAATGAAATTCATCCCATTCACAATAGTATCAAAAAGAATAAAATACTTAGGAATAAATTTAACTAAGGAAGTGAAAGATATCTACAAAAACTATGAGACATTGATTAAAGTAATAAAAAAAGACGCAAATAAGTGGAAAACTATCCCATGTTCAAGGATTGGAAGAATATTATTAAAATGTCTATATTACAGGGATCCCTGGGTGGCGCAGTGGTTTGGCACCTGCCTTTGGCCCAGGGCGTGATCCTGGAGACCCGGAATCGAATCCCACGTCGGGCTCCCAGTGCATGGAGCCTGCTTCTCTCTCTGCCTGTGTCTCTGCCTCTTTCTCTCTCTCTCTCTCTGTGTGTGTGTGACTATCATAAATAAATAAAAATTTTAAAAAAATGTCTATATTACAAAAAGCAATCAATAAATTCAGTACAATCCCTATCAAGATTCCAATGCCATTTTTTTTTTTACAGAAGTAGGAAAAAACATTCCTAAAATTTGTATTGAACCACTAAGGACCCCAATTAGCCAAAGAAATATTGAAAAAGAGCAAAGCAGGAAATATCACATTTACTGCTTTCAAGCTATACTATAAAGCTATAATCATCAAAATAGTATGGTACTGACATAAAAACCAGACAAATAGACCAATGGAACAGAATCAAGAGCCCAGATATTAACCTGAGCATACATTTAGTTAACTAGTATTTGAAAAGGTAGCCAAGAATAGTTAATGGTAAAAAAAAAAAAAACTCCTCTATAAACAGAGTTGAGATAATTAAATATTCACATGTAAAAGAATGAAATTGAACCCATATCTTATAACAGCTACAAAAGTTAAATCAAAATGGATTACAGACTCAAACGTAAGACCTGAAACCATTAAGCTTCTAGAAGAAAATATAGGAACCAAGCTCCTTGACCTGGTTCTTACTAATGATTTTTTTAGATATGATACCTAAAGCATAAGCAAAAATAAAAAACAAGTGGGATCACATCAAATCAAAAAGCTCCCACACAGCAAAGGAAAACATCAACAAAGTGAAAAGATAATCTGTTGAATGGAAAAAAAATATTTGCAAATCATATATCTGACAAAAGGTTAGTATCTAAAATATTTTAAAAACTTATACAAATCAATAGCCCCCCAAAAAAAACCCAGTTAAAAAAATGGGCAGGCACCTCAGTATACATTTCTGCAAACAACCTATATGAAAAACAAACCATGAAAAGATATTCAACATCAGTAGTTATCAGGAAAATGCAAAATAAAACCACAATGGCTTATCACATCACACCCGTGAGAATGGTCATCATCAAAAAGACAAGGAATAATTGCTGGTGTAGATGTGGAGAAAAGGGAATACTTGTGCACTGTTGGTGGGATCGTAAATTGATACAGACACTATGGAAAACACTATGGAGGAACATCAAAAAATTAAAAATAGAACTACTATAAGATTCAGTAATTCTACTTCTGGGAATATATTCAAAGAAAGGAAACACTTGGGGATCGCTGGGTGGCTCAGCAGTTTGGCACCTGCCTTCAGCCCAGGGTGTAATCCTGGAGTCCTAGGATTGAGTCCCGCATCGGGCTCCCTACGTGGAGCCTGGTTCTCCCTCTGCCTGTGTCTCTGCCTCTATCTCTCTGTGTGTCTCTCATGAATAAATAAATAAAATCTTAAAAAAAAAAAGGAAACACTAACTCAAAAAGATATCTGCACACCCATGTTTATAGTATGATTATTTGTAAGTCAACACATGAAAGTAAGTGTCCATTGGTAGATACATGGATAAAGAAGTTTATATATGTATATATATATATATATATATATATATATATATATATATATAATGGATTGTTATTTAGCCTTAAAAAAAAAAACAAGGAAATCCTACCTAGAAGATATTATGCTAAGTGAAGTAAGTCAGACAGAGAAAGAAAAACACTATATAATCTCATTTATTTATTTTTTAAAGGTTTATTTATTTATTCATAAGAGACAGAGATAGAGAGGGGCAGAGACACAGGCAGAGGGAGAAGCAGGCTCCATGCAGGGAGCCTGATGCAGGACTCGATCTCAGGACCCCGGAATCACGACCTGAGCCAAGGCAGACGCTCAACCACTGAGCCACCCAGGTGCCCTATAATCTCATTTAAATGTAAAATATAAAGAAAGGAGGAGATTGAACTCACAGAAAAGAGATCAGACTTATGACCAGAGTAGGGTTTTAGGAAGGGGGAATTAGAAGAAATGGTCAAAAGGTACAAATTCCAGATATGAGTATTAGGATGCAATATACAACATGAAGATTATAGTGAGCAATACTTCGTGATATATGGGAAAGTTGTTAAAGTAAATCCTGAGTTCTCATCACAGGAGAATTTTTTTTTATTCTTTTTTTTTCTTTTAATTTCATCTATTAGAAGATGGAGGTTAGCTGAACCTAATGTAATCATTTGGCAATATATGTAACTCAAACTATCATGCTATGTGCCTCAAACTTACACAATAATATATGATTATTAATAAAACTAGAAGAAGTGATGAGTAATATGCTATATTTGAAAGAAACAAAATGTGGGTAGAAGAGTAAAATGGTAGTTTTTAATGCAAAATTATCAGTTTAAAATAGACTGATATAAAGATGTTTTATGTAAGGTTAATGGCATTTATAAAAAAAAAAGACTATAGTAAACACACAAAAGATAAAGAAAAAGCAATCAATGCACATCAATAGAGAAAGTCAAATAACAAAGGAAGCCAGCAAGAGAGGAATAAAGGAACAAAGAAACAAATAGCTAGAAAGCAATTAACAAAATGGCAATAGTAAGTCTTAATCTATTAATAATTTAAAGATAAATGGATTTAATTCTCCAATCAAATGACAGAAGAGCTGAATGGATTAAAAAACAAGACCCAACCAATTACATGCTGCCAATGAGAGACTTGCTTCAGCGTTAAGGACACCCACAGGTTGAAAGCGAAGGGATGAAAAAATATTCATGCAAATGGAAACCTGATAGAGGAGGGAGCAAGAATTATATCAGACAAAATAGACTTCAAGTCCAAAACTCCAATAAGACTAAGATAGTCATCATATAATGACAAAGGGGTCAATTTATTAAGAAGATATAACAATTGTAGATACAGTTTTACCTAACACTGGAGAACCTAAATATATTAAGAAAGGATATCGAATCAGTTGTCAAAAATCTCCCAACAGAGAGAAGTCTATGACTAGAGATCTTCACTTGACAATTCTACCAGCATTTAAAGAATTAATACCAATCTTTTCTGCACACGTAAAAAATTGAAGTAGTAGAAACACTTCCAAATTTATTTTGCAAGTCTAGCATTACCCTGAGACGATAGCCAGATATGGACACTAAGGAAAAAGTAAACTACCAGGCTAATAGTACTGATAAAAATAGATACAGAAATCCTCAACAAAATACTAGCAAATCAAATTCAACAGCATATTAAAAGTATTATAATAATCAAGTGAGCTTTATTCCTGGAATGCAATAATGAATCAACATAATGAAATCAATCAATGTGATGTATCACATTAACAAAATGAAGAATAAAAATATATAATCCTCTCAATAGATGCAGGAAAAACATTTGATGGAATTCAACATTGCTTTATGATAAAGACTTTCAACAACTTAGGTATGGAAGAAATGTACCCCTTGGGCAGCCCCGATGGCTCAGCGGTTTAGCGCTGCCTTCAGCCTGATCCTGGAGACCTGGGATCGAGTCCCACATCCGACTTCCTGCGTGGAGCCTGCTTCTCCCTCTGCCTGTGTCTCTGTCTCTGTCTCTGTCTCTCTCCCTCTCCGTGTGTGTCTCTCATGAATAAATAAATAAAATCTAAAAAAAAAATTAAAAAAAGAAAGAAATGTACCTCAACATATTTAGACAAGCCCATAACTAATATCACACTCAACATTAAAAAGCTTTTGGGCAGCCTCGGTAGCGCAGCAGTTTAGCGCCGCCTGCAGCCCAGGGTGTGATCCTGGAGACCCGGGATCGAGTCCCACGTCAGGCTCTCTGCATCAGTTACTTTTCTATACACTGAAAACAAATTATCTGAAAACATAGAAGAACGCAACCTCATTTACAAGAGCATCAAAAATAATAATACCTAAGAATAAACTTAGCCAAGTAAGTGAAAGATCCATACATTGAAAACTGTTACACATTGATGAAATTAACTCAAGACCCAAATAAATGAAAGAATGCCTTATATTCATGGATTAGATTAATATTATTAAAATGTTCACACTATCCAAAGTAATCTACAGATTGAACAGAATCTATAAAAATTCCAATGGTATTTTTCACACAAAAAAAATTTTAAAAATCCAAAAATCCATATGACAGCACACAAGACTGCATATAATTAAAGCAATCTTCAGCAAGAAAACCAAAGCTCGGGGCATCACACTTCCTCGTTTGCAATTATATTACAAAGCTAGAGTAATTAAAACTGTATGGTTCTGGTGCAAAGACCAATAGAATAGAATAGAGAGCCCAGGAATAAACTCACACATATACAGTTAACTATCATTGACAAAGGCAGCAAGAATACACAATAAGGAAAGGAGAGTCTTCAATAAGTGGTGTTGGAAAAACTGGATATCTACATGCGAATGAAACTGGACAATTATCTTACACCACACACAAAAATCAACTCAAAATAAATGAAAGACTTGAATGTAAGATCTCAAACTATACAAGTCCTAGAAGAAAATGGAGAGGGGAATCTTGACATTGTTCTTAACAATGATTTTTTGGATTTGACACCAAAAGCACAGGTAGCAAAAGCAAGATAAGTAAAACAAGTTAAACTACACCAAACTATATAGTTTATGCACATCAAAGGAAACAACCAACAAAGTAAAAAGGCAATCTACAGAATGAGAAAAAATACTTGGAAACCATCTATCCAATAAGGGGCAAATATCCAAAATATAAAAGGAAATAACTACTCAATAGCAAAAACAAAACCACATTTGAAAATGGGCAAAAGACTGGATGGAGGGACGCCTGGGTGGCTCAGCGGTTGAGCATCTGCCTTTGGTTCAGGGCATGATCCTGGAGTCCCAGGATGGAGTCCTACATAGGGCTCCTTGCATGGGGTCTGCTTCTCCCTCTGCCTGTGTCTCTGTCTCTCATGAATAAATAAATAAAATCTTTAAAAAAAAACTGGATGAAATACAAATGAGCAACAGTTATATGAATAAAAAGCTAAACATTTCTAATAATCAGGAAAATTGAAATCAAAACCACAATGAGATATCATTCACACTTGTTAGGATATCTACCAACAAAAAGTCAAGAGATAACAAGTGTTGATGAGAATGTGGAGAACAGGGAACCCTTGTATCCTATTGGTGAGAACACAAATTTTATAGTCATTATGGAAATTGTATGGAGTTTCCTCAAAAAATTAAAAGTATAACTATCATGTGAAGCAGCAATATCATTTCTGGGAATATATTGAAAGGAAACAAAATGACTATCTTGAAGAGATAGATAAACTCTAAAACAAAGCCTGTAACAAGAGATAAAGAATAGTATTGCGGGGATCCCTGGGTGGCGCAGCGGTTTGGCGCCAGCCTTTGGCCCAGGGCACGATCCTGGAGACCCGGGATCGAATCCCACGTCGGGCTCCCGGTTCATGGAGCCTGGTTCTCCCTCTGCCTGTGTCTCCGCCTCTCTCTCTCTCTCTCTCTCTCTCTCTCTCTCTCTCTCTCTCTGTGACTATCATAAATAAAATTAAAAAAAAAGAATAGTATTGCATAGTAATAAAGGGGTCAATCCAACAAGAGGATATAACAATCATTAATACATATGTACCCAGCTTTGGAGCACCTAAATAAAGCAGATATTGACAGACATGATGACAGACATTGACGATAGAATAATAATAAAAGGGGACTTTAATATTCCACTTACATCAATGGGACAAATCATCCAAGGAAGAAAATAAATAAGGAAACAGTATCTTTGAATGACACATTAGACCAGACAGATTTAACAAATATATGTGGAACATTCCATCCAAAAATAACAGAACACACATGCTTTTCAAGTGCACATGTACATTTTCCAGGATAGGTCACATATTAGGTCACAAAACAAGTCTCAATAAATTTAAAATTCATATCATAGCATGCATCTTTTTTAACCACAATGGTCTTAAACTAGAAGTTAAAAACAAGGAAAGAATTAGACAGAATGCAGACCTGTGAAGCTAAACAACATGCTACTAAAAAACCAACAGGTCAATGAAGAAACCAAGGAGGAAATTTAAAAAGTATATGGAGACAAATTAAAATGAAAACATAATAGTCCAAAATCTCTAGGATGAAGCAAAAACAGTTCTAAGAGGGAAATTTATAATGATTCCAGTCTACCTCAAGAAACAAGAAAAATCTGAAATAGTCTACCCTTACACCTAAGGTAGAAAAAAGATTAGAAGAAATTAATAAGGATCAGAGCAGGAATACATGAACTAGAGACTAAATTTAAAAAAAATAGAAAATATTAGTGAAATAAAAGGCTGGTTCTTTGAAAAGATAGATACAATTGATAAATCTTTAACTAGACTATTCAAGAAAAAAAGAGAGGACCCAAAGAAATGCAATTAGAAATGAAAAAGGAAAAAAAAAAACAATCAACAACACAGAAACCCGAAAGCTTATAAGAGACTGCTACAGAATTTCTATGCTACAAAATCAGACAAGCTGGAGAAGGAGGCAAATTCCTAGAAACAATCTTCCAAAACTCAATCAGGAAGCAATAGAAGTCTGAACAGACTAAGTACTAACAAAGAAGTTAAATTGGTAATCAAACTCCCAACAGAAGTCCAGGACCAAATAGATTCACTAGTGAATTCTACTGAATATTTAAAGTGTTAGTACCTATTCTCCTTAGTCTATTCAAAAATATAGAAGAGAAAATAAAGCTTTCAAATATGAGGCCACTATTACCCTGATACCAAAACCAGATTAATACACTACAAGAAAAAACAACAACAAAAAATTATAGGCCAATATTACTGATGAACATAGATGCAAAATTAATTATTCAACAAAACATTATCTAACCACATTTAACAATACATTACAAGGATCATTCACCACAATCAAGTGGGATTTATTCTGGGTATGCAAGGGTGATTCAATATTTGCAAATCAATCAATGTGATACAACACATTAAAAAAACAAAGGATAAAAATCATATGATTGTTTTTTAAAGATTTTACTTATTTATTGATAGAAACACAGAGAGAGAATGAGAGGCAGAGACACAGGCAGAGGGAGAAGCAGGCTCCATGCAGAGAGCCTGACATGGGACTTGATCCAGGGTCTCCAGGATCACACCCTGGGCTGCAGGCAGCGCTAATCCGCTGCGCCACGGGGGCTGCCCAAAATCATATGATCTTAATAGATCTTTTCTGCAAAAGCATTTGACAAAATTCAACATCCATACGTGTTAAAAAGTGGGATTAGAGAGACTATATCTCAACATATTGAAGACCATATATGAAAAACTCACAGGTAACATCATACTCAATGGCAAAAAAACAAAGCTTTTCCTCTGAGGTCAGGAATAAGACAAGGATTTTATCCTCACCACTTTTATTCAACATAGTACTAGACGTCCCAGTGACAGCAATCAGACAAGAAATAAAAGCCATCCAAATTGGTAAGGAAGAAGTTAAACTGTCACATAATGCTATATATAGAAAACCCTAAAGAACCCACCAAAAAAACTATTAGAATTGATAAATTAATTTAGTAAAGTTGAGGATACAATAATACACAGAAATAAGTTGCATTCCTATCTAATAATAACAGAATAACAAACAGAAATTAAGAAAACAATTCCATTTATAATTGTGTCAAGGGAATAAACTTAACCAAGGTGGTGAAAGAATTGTACTCTGAAAACTACAAAATACTGATGAAAGAAATTGGAGATGACACACAAATGGAAAGATATTTCATATTCATGGATTAGAAGAATTAATTTCATTAAAATGTCCATATTATCCAAAGTAAGTACAGATTCAATGTAATCCCTTTCAAATACCAATAGCATTTTCCACAGAACTAGAACAAATAATACCAAAATTTGTATGGAACCACAAAGATACTGAATAGCCAAATCATTCTTTGAAAAGAACACAGCCAAAGGTACTACAAACCCAGATTTCAAAATATATTACAAATCTGTTGTAATCAAAACAGTATGGCTAGCCCAAAACAGACACACAGATCAATGGAGCAGAATAGAGAACCCAGAAATCAAACCATGTTTACACGGTCAATTAATCTATGACAAAGGAGGTAAAAATATACAGTGGGGAAAAGACCTTCTCTTCAATAAATGGTTCTGGGAAAACTGATCAACTACATGCAAAAAAAAAAGAAAAAGAAAAAAGAAACTGGACCACTTTTTCACTATTCACAAAAATAAACTCAAAATGAGTAGAGACCTAAATTGGAGACTTGAAATCATAAAACTCCTAGAAGAAAATCTAGACAGTGGTCTCTTACACACCAGTCTTAGTATTTATGGATATACCTCTTCAGGCAAGGGAAAGAGAAGCAAAAATAAACTATCAAGACTGCATTCAAATAATCTCTTGCACCAGGAAGCTATCAACAAAACCAAAAGGCAACCTACTGAATGGGAGAAGATATTTACAAATGATATATCTGACAAAGTGTTAATATCCAAACTATACAAAGTAACTATCCAACTCAACACCAACCAACCAACCGAACAAAAACGCCAGACAATTCAATTTAAAAATGGACAGAGGATCTGAATAGATATATTTTTCTCAAAGGAGATATATAGGTAGTTTTTTTTTTAATTTTTATTTATTTATGATAGGCACACAGTGAGAGAGAGAGAGAGGCAGAGACACAGGCAGAGGGAGAAGCAGGCTCCATGCACCGGGAGCCCGACGTGGGATTCGATCCCGGGTCTCCAGGATCGCGCCCTGGGCCAAAGGCAGGCGCCAAACCGCTGCGCCACCCAGGGATCCCCGGAGATATATAGGTAGTAAACAGACACACGGAAAGATGCTCAGCAAAATGCAAATCAAAACCATGATGAGATGTGACCTGATATCTGTCAGAATGGCTAGAATCAAAATGACAAAATATAATATTGGTGAGGATGTGAATGAAAAGAAATCCTCATGTGCTATTGGTGGGAAGTAAATTGGTACAACCACCGTGGAAAACAGTATGGAGTTTTCCTCCAAAAATTAAAAGTAGAACTACCATAATATCCACTAATTCCACTACAAGGTATTTATCCAAAGAAAACAAAAATACTAATTTGAAAAGATGTATGCACCCTATGTTTGTTAAAGCATATTTATAATAGCCCACATACAAATGCGACCTATGTGTGCACCAATAGATGAATCATTAAAAATATGTCTCAGACACACACACACACACACACACACACACACACACACACGATGGGATACCACTCAGCTATAAAAAAAAAAAGGAGATCTTGCTATTTGTGACAACATGGAGGGTATTAAGCCAAATGATAAAAGTCAGACAGAGAAAAACAAATACCATATGATTTCCATATCTAAAAAACAAAATGAATGTAAAAACAAAAAAGCAGAAACAGATTCATAAATATGGAGAACAAACTGTAGTTGCCAGCAGAGAAGGGAATAAAGGGCAAAATGAATGAAGGGGAGTAGGTGATAAAAGCTTCTAGTTATGGAATGAATAATTTGCAGGGATAAAAGGGAATAGGGAATATAGTGTGTGATACTGTCATAACATTGTCTGGTGACTGATGACTCATGGTGAGTGTAACATAATATATAGACTTGTCAAATCATTGTGTTATACATGTGAAACTAATGTTAACAGTGTGTTAGCTATACTTCAATTAAAAAATACTGTTTAGGGGATCCCTGGGTGGCGCAGCGGTTTAGCGCCTGCCTTTGGCCCAGGGCGCGATCCTGGAGACCCGGGATCGAATCCCACGTCAGGCTCCCGGTGCATGGAGCCTGCTTCTCCCTCTGCCTGTGTCTCTGCCTCTCTCTCTGTGTGTGTGTGTGTGTGTGTGTGACTATCATAAATAAATAAAAAAAAATTTAAAAAAAAATACTGTTTATGGGGCACCTGGGTGGCTCAGAGGTTGAGCATCTGCCTTTGGCTCAGGTCCTGATCCCAGGTCCTGGGATCGAGTCCCACATTGGGCTCCCCATAAGGAGCATCTTCTCCTTCTGCCTGTGTCTCTGCCGCTTTCTCTGTGTCTTTCATGAATAGATAAATAAAATCTTTACAAAAATACTGTTTATAATAGCACTAAAAAATGACATACTAACAAAATATATGCAAAATCTATGTGCAGAAAACTAGGAATTCTGATGAAAGACAAAGAAAGGTATAAATTAATAGAGAAAAATTGTATGGTCATTGTTTTGAAGACTCAATATTGTTAAGATGTGTTTTCTTCCTAACTTGCTCTACAATTTCAATGCAATCCCAATCAAAATCAAACGGTTTTGTAGATAATCGACAAAATGATTCTACAGTTTATATGAAAAGGACCAGCATAGCTAACACAATATTGAAGAAGAAAAATGAAGCTGGAAAACTTACACTACCCAATTTCAGTGCAGACTATAAAACTCCAGTAATCAAATAATCAATACCACTGTGGTATTGTGAAAGAACAGACACACCAATCATTAGACCAAACTAGAAAGCCAAAAACTACACCCAAAGAAATACAGTCAACAGATCTTTGACAAAGCAGCAAAGGCGATTCAATGGAGAATGACTAGTTTTTTCAACAAATGATGCTACACAATTAGATACCCAGTCTCAACAACAACAAAGGAACCTAGACAGAGACCTCACACTTTTCACAAAGGCTAACTCAAAATATATCACAAACATAATATTGAATGGTAAACTACAGAAATACTTCTATATTTTCTCTAAAATATCAAAATTTCTAGAAGAAGAAAATCTATTTAATGTTGGGTTTGGTGGCAATTTTTTAGTTACAACATCAAAAGCATATTTCATGGGAGAAAAAAACATTGTTAAGCTGAACTTTTACTCTGTGGAAGACATCATTATGGGAATGAGAAGACATGTTAGACTGAAAAAAAAAATATTTGCAAAACACATGTCTGATAAGGGACTTGTATCCCAAACATACAAAAAACTCTAACAATAAAAACAAGAAAACACATTTTGAAAATAGATTAAAAAAATCTGAACATACACCTCACCAAAAACTATACACAGATGCCAAATTAACATATGAAAATATGCTTAACATTATATGTCATAGGAAATTGCAAATTAAAACAGCAATAGGGGGATCCCTGGGTGGCGCAGCGGTTTGGCGCCTACCTTTGGCCCAGGGCGCGATCCTGGAGACCCGGGATCGAATCCCACGTCGGGTTCCCGGTGCATGGACCCTGCTTCTCCCTCTGCCTGTGTCTCTGCCTCTCTCTCTCTCTCTCTCTCTGTGTGTGACTATCATAAATAAATAAAAATTAAAAAATATATTAAAAAAAATAAAACAGCAATAGGATAGCACTGCATACTCACTTGATTGGTTAAAATCCAAAACACTTGATAACACAAATTGCTGGCAAGCAACAGGAATTCTCATTCATTGCTGGTGGAAATGTAAAATGGTACAGCCACTTTAGAAGTCAGTTCAGCAACTTCTTTCAAAGCTAACCACAGATTTACCATATAATCTAACAATCTCACTCTTCTATATATTTACCCAAATGGGTGAAAAATGTATGTCTGCTCAAAAATCTGTACTAGAAGGTTTATAGCAGCTTTATTCAAAGCCCAGCCTAGAAGCAGCCAAGTCCTTCAAAAGGTAAGTGGGTAAACAAACTGGTATGTCCACACAATGGAATGTTTTTTCAGCAATTAATAAAAGAGAGCTATTAAGTTACAATTAGCCATGTATGAATCTTAAGTCCATATTGATAAGTGAAAGAAAGCAGTCTTAAAAGGTACTCTATGATTCCAATTATAGGACATCCTGGAAAAGATTAAATTCTAGTGATAGTTAAAAGAAAAAAAATGGTTGGCAGGGGCTTAACAGTTAAATATTTAATGTTTCTATTCAAAATGACATAAGTCATTTTTTTAAGGCTGTGAAAAAATCCCATACAATATTGTAGTAGTGAATACATGATACTATGAATTTGTCAAAATCCATAGGATTTTGCAGTATGAAGAATGAATCTTTATACAAATTTTTAAAATAGCATGCAAGAAATTGGGGGGACCCACAGATGGCACGCAGATGGTGACAGTACAACCTAACTGCATTGCAAATGGCTGAACCAGCCTCACTGAAGAGGGTGAAGGAAGAGATGCTGACCCAGGTAACTGTAGAAGAGTGAAGTCTGTAAGACTAGAAGCAAAACATTATCTACTCTAGTTGAGAAAGTTGTTTCCCCGGGGTGTATAGATTTATAATTCTGATACCACTATACACCAACACTGGGAGCAAACGTTATATAACTGGACAATGGAACAAAGAGGAAAGGAGAAAAAAAAGAGTGGGAAATATCAGAAAGGGAGACAGAACATGAAAGACTCCTAACTCTGGGAAACGAACTAGGGGTGGTGGAAGGGGAGGTGGGTGGGGGGTGGGGGTGACTGGGTGGTGGGCACTGAGGTGGGCACTTGACGGGATGAGCACTGGGTGTTATTCTATATGTTGGCAAATTGAACACCAATAAAAAATAAATTTAAATAATAAATAAATAAATAAATAAATAAATAAATAAATAAAATGAAGAGTGTTATAGTAAAAAAAAAAAAAGGAAAATGGATGGTATGAATGGGAATTAAGATAAATAATGGAGAGTAGAATGATCCATGTAGTGATGGATTCCAGTGGGAAGTATCACTATGAACTCATATTTAGTCCAATGAAGATATAGATGGCTACATATAACATTTGTGATGTATGTATGGGTGATTATACACTTAGACATTTTCTTCCTCTGTGGACTGAGAGGGCCTAGAAGAAACAATACCTCAGTGGCAATAAGTATACCATCCTCCCATGAAAGGAACCAAGGCTCAGAGAAATGGTTGGTTTCTAGGATTTGAACATTCTCAATTTCTCAGTCATTTACCAAATCAGAAAATTGCTTGGAGAATTCTCACGTTCCATAGACCAAAGTTCTCTATCTTAATGACATTCTAATTTGTTCTTTTTAATTCTTAAATATTTTTTAAGTATATGTATTTCCTGGGGCTGCCATAACAAAGTACCATGAACTGGGTGACTTAACAAAACAAAACAGAACATTGTTTCATAGTTCTGGAGGCTGGAAATCAGCAAAGTGTTGAAAGGGCTGGTTCCTTCTGTGGTCTCTAAGAAAGAATGTTTCCTGCCTCTTTCTGGTAGCCTCAGGCATTCCTTCGTTGGAGATGGTTTCCCCCCTGAGTTTTCACATTGTTTTCCATTCATCCTTGTTTATTTTTGTGCCCAAATTTCTTCTTTTAATAAGGAGTCACATTGGACAGGGCCCACCCTCATGACCTCATCTTACTTTGATCATCTACGCAGACTGTATTTCCAAATAAGTTCACATTCACAGACACTGGAGGTTAGGACTTCATCATCTTTTGGGAAGAAAATATAACCCACAAGAAGGAAGAGAAGCAATGTTATTCCAACAATAGGTAAAAGTGTCTCCCCTTCCAAGTTTGACCTTTATAAACTATCACTGTCACCTGATGTTTCCAGTTGGCATAATCTTGCTTTCTTTTTGTTTTAAGCATAATTTTCTTCTCCATTTTTCCTTTTCTCATCACTTCTTCCTATCCAATATGAAAATCTAAGTTCTCAATACAGACTCTTGAGCCTTCTGTGTTTTCTTCTAATTATCTCACTAATTTAGCTAATTGTAGCCAACATGGATCATAACCTGGAATTATATGTTTAGCAGGAATCACTAGGAATATGTAGTACTTAAATCCAGAAAAGAGGAAGAGGGCTAAACCACGAAAGGAAGAAATCAGCGTCTGCATTGAGATGAATAGTGGTCGGAGAAAGGTGAGATTCTGAATGTGTAAATCCATTAATCTGGACTTGAATAATTAAGAAAATTCCTGGTAAAGCTGATAAAATGTCTACAATTCTTCTGGTTATAATAGGACCCTCCCTCACCCCAGATCCTGGCTAATATCATGGAATAACATGGACTCTGATTTCAAATTTGCATTTATGCCAAGTTGCCATAGTGCCTAGGGAACAATCCGTGAATTTACAGCTAGGAAGATAGACATAGCATAAATGCCAATCAAACCCACCAGAAAAATTTATCTAAAACTCCTGGATCTGCGATTGGTCAGCAATCAGCCTTTGTAGTTTGTACTTAGCAGCAAGAAGGATTCTAATGCTGGGAGGCTTGGAGTGTACTTAAAACTTTTTGCTCCTTTAGGAAAGGCATGAGAGAGAAAAGGCGCATGTGTACTTGAACTCTTCACAGATCACCCCCATGTCTTGGTCCTTGGTACCTGTGAGCCTCCTGCCATTTATTTATGCAATATGTCTAGAAGCTGCATGCCATGTGAAAGGGACTATTATTTGACAAATTTGGTAAGAGTGATTTTTAGGCTGCTTCTTTTGAAGTCCAGCTGAAAGATTTTTTTTTTTTTTTGTAATCTTAGGTCTAAGAAGAACTCTGAACTTGTTTTCTTTATGCATTATTGCTCAATATTGATTGTATTTCAATGGTTTTCAGGACTGTAATATCATGAATATCATTCCCTTTCTATCCATTTGTTAAATGTATTCCTTTTATCTCTATTTTTACTTTATATGTAGGTCTATTCCAGATTACACTCTAAGGTTATAAGCTACCGTAGCAGTACTTCCTGAACTGTGGCATACATAAAAATCGTGGAGAAATTTACTTTTTAAAATTCATGTTAGTGTCCATACCTAAAAAAATTCTGACCCAATAGATCTGGAAGAGAAACCCAAGATCTGGAAGAGAACCCAAGATCTGGAAGAGAACTCCAAGGGAAACAAGCAGCCTATAGGGTTCTAATGCAGCTAGTCCTCTGACCCCACTTTAGGAGACAATCTAAAAAGTTAGGGACCAATTTTATTTAAGTTGATTCATAACATTCATGCAGAGAGCCCCATGTCAACAGACATTTAACTAGCTCTAACTGTTGGCTGCTGATCATTACATCTTAGGCATTCCTTATAGCCAACTTGCTATACAGAAATGGTGTTTTGCATGCTTCATTAGCCACTGAGAGACAGAATAAGGGACTGATGGGTTTTCTTCCTTAGCAGTAGAGATGGCCATAAATTCTTAGACAAATTACTGAAACTTTACCTTTGGTGCATACAATTCTTTTTACTATCAGCAGTTCTTCTGAATGGCTAGCCTCTTCATGGTTGACCACGTACAAATGCACAAGTATTTGTTATAGAGATGTACTCATTTCTCCTTTCCTGCTTCTGATCAGCTTATAACCTCTCTTCACATTTGTCTGATGTCAGATGAGGAAGATGCATTTATTTTACGGATCACAAAAACATCACACATGAAGGAAAGTACTCCATTAGAGACCCAGAGCATTGTGCCCTAAATAAAGCTTTACCCAATAGGCAGAAAAAACTGAGGCATAACCATCCCACTGTGGCTAAGGTTTCAGTATGAACAGCCCTATCACTTCAGCAGACCTTTTCTTCTACTCCCTTTGGTGTAGCCAGCACCCTACGCTCCCCTCAAGTCATTTCAGTCCTCCTATAGTAGTGTGTCATTGACAGCTTGTCGGAACTAATTGTCATTTCTACTTGAGGGTAAAAATTATGCCCAAGCCATCTGTGTAGCCACAACTCTTGGCGAAATGCCTGACTTAAAGCTTAAAGCAGGCAATGGAAAAACGATAGTCTAATGAATGAATCAAACTAACCTCCTGGAAAAGTAATGCTAGTTTCTCCTACAAGGTTCTAGGAAAACTCTTAGTATTCTAGTGGTGTGAGATCCATAGTGGAACTCTCGCTGTCTACCCAGCCAGTTCTCCGTGTCTCAACCCTGCATTGCATCCGCTTCACCAGATCTAAGATTGATGGGACAGAGATATTTAAACAAACACCAGCTGAAGCTCCCAAAGACGAAATGCCCAAGATAAAAGGCAAGCTTACAAATATGAAGGAGGCCCATGTGGTATTCTTTTTGGCGTGGGGGAGGGATGTTTAAGACATTGTTACGGCTTATAAAGATTCTGGGGCACCTGGGTGGCTCAGTTGGTTAAGCGACTGCCTTCTGCTCAAGTCATGATTCCAGGGTCCTGGGATGGAGCCCTGGATCTGGGCCCCTCCTCAGTGGGGGAAGTCTGCTTCTCCCTCTGCCCCTAACCCCACTTGTGTGTGTGCTCCCTAATAAATAAAATCTCTTTAAAAAAAGATTTTTTTATAAAAGGTTTATTTGCTTATTCATGAGAGACATAGACAGAGGCAGAGACACAGGCAGAGGGAGAAGCAGGCTCCATGCAGGGAGCCCGATGCGGGACTCAATCCCAGGACACCAGGATCACACCCTGGGCTGAAGGCAGGTGCTAAACCACTGAGCCACCCAGGGATTTCCCCCCGCCTCAAAAAAAGATTCTTGATCTAATTCTCCCCAACTAAAGTAACATTTGTAAATACACATATGTAGATTTGTCCAAGGCCTTAATTTTTTTAAAACATCTTTTTCCTCCCTTGTTTTCACACTTCATCCCTTCTTAAAGATACAGATGTACTTTTATTTTTAAAGCATAAATCAGGCACTAATTGAAAAAGGAAATATGGTGATGTGGGAGGGTACACCATTCACTATCTTCCAAGACATGCTTAGTGCATCAAGGCCCTAGGATGCAACACAAAGACATTTCCTCACTCCCACCAGGGAAGGGTAAAGGAAATCCTCTGGTCTCCTTAATACCTTCATGACCCATTTCTATCCATCCATAGCTCTTGTAGCTGAGCTATTTTCTACCATTGATGCATCCTTAACAGAAAAATAAAAAGATGACATTTATAACTTAGACTCCAACTGTAAATAAAACACTGTAATCTTTGAGGTATAGGAAGAAAGGGAAGGATTTCTTTTAAAATCTGTGTGACTCTGACACCTGGTGGTTTAAAGTTCTGATATTGAGAGAGAGAGAGAGAGAGAATGAGAGAGAACCCTGAAAAGGGAAACACTGCAGAATTTGCTTTTGGGTATAGATTCTGCTCTTGAAAATAAAAGGAGAGAGCACCCCAAAAACTCTCCAGCATCTAGGGTTTCTCCGGCTTTCTAGTTACAAGACAAAAATGGCACAATGATTCAGAGCAGAAATTTTAGAATCAGGGACGCCTATGCTTCAGTGGTTGAGCATCTGCCTTTAGCTCAGGTCAC
Organism: Nyctereutes procyonoides; assembly: GCF_905146905.1. NCBI lineage: Eukaryota > Metazoa > Chordata > Mammalia > Carnivora > Canidae > Nyctereutes > Nyctereutes procyonoides. The sequence continues at coordinate 5,311,932 of NW_026575130.1, forward strand.
GATCCAGGGTCCTGGGATTAAGTCCCGCATCAGGCACCCCACAGGGAGCCTGCTTCTCCCTCTGCCTATGTCTCTACCTCTCTCTGTCTCTCATGAATAAATAAAATCTTAAAGAAGAAGAAAGAAAGAAAGAAAGAAAGAAGAAAGAAAAGAATTTTAGGATCAGGCAGGAGTAGTCTTGAATGTTGTCCAGGCTTAGGAAAGTTGTTTCAATCCTGGGAAACAATTCCTTCCCACATAAAAATGAAGATAAAGATACATTATGCTGTCAATCTATGAGGTGTCTCTAGACAATATATATAGATCATAAAGAGATTAATGCAAGGATCGCTCCTTGTAAATATTCCACAAAAGCAGCATTGAATTTTGAACCAATGCAAAAAGAGTATCCAGTGTGGAGAATTGGCTCCTGGTCGCTTAGTTGCTCTATTTTACCATTAGAGATCTTTTCTCCCCCACTTTTGCAGGTCTTTGTATAGACCTGGTTTATTGTATTTTTGAACTTTTATGATTTTATCTATTAAATCAGACCCTATGAAACTGCTGATATACCACCATTCTGACAGAAAAAAAAAAAGGCTATTTCATAGGGTTCAACCAAATATCTCTCCATTGGCTAAATGTCCTTGTCGGTTGTTAGAGATTTTTTCAAGAGAATAACTTGTTTGATAAAGTTATTTTCTACAGGCTGAAACTGGTTTTGTTTAGTTCACCTATTGAAATTACATGGGCTCTAGGATATGGGATTTTACTTCTAAAAATCTCTTTTCACAGGTGCTTTAATACAAAGCTTAGAGTAATTACTTCCATTAAAAGGTTCCTTTTCTGTGTTTCACAGGAATAATTTTATAGGAAATTATATGCTATGGTAACTGGGGACTTTAAAGAATTTTTCTATACATACTCCAAAACTGCTTTTTAAATTAAATTAAATTTAATTTTTTACCATCCATAAAAAAAAAAATCAAGAAACAACAAAAACTGTGATTACTGAAAATAAAAGCCTCCTAGGCAACAGCCTCACACAATACAAAAATAATCTAATACTGGCAGAAACGGTCCCTTGGAAATAGTGGCTCATTTGTTTAGAGTTCTGTTATTAACTTCTGGTGATCAGAGAGTAGGAAATGGAAAGGATGCCACAGAGAATCATTAAGAGCAACACACCAGATAGAGAGAAGCCATTTAGCTGACAAACTACATAATATAGTTCGGATTAAAAGCAAACAAACATACAAAAAAAAAAAAAAAAAAAAACAAAAACTCTGCAAATAGCCAAAAAGCTAAAACCACTGCTAGGGAATATGAAGGTCCTAAAAGTCCCGGCAGATTCCTCAGAACTCCACAAAGAAAGAGGCCATTTCAGTGGTATGGTCCCAAACCAGTAACAAATATTGAGTGTTTTTAAAGGAACTGTGAAAATGAAAATATGGTTCTCAGCTAGAAGCTGACAATGTTCAAATGACAGATTTAAATGCCTAGTGGATCTTAACCTTTCATGGCCCTAAGTGCACAGATGCCTCTGCAAGGGCGGAGCTTACAACATCAGGCCTGACCTGAGTGCAGAGCCCCCTATCTGGGGCTTCTATGCATTGCCAGAGACCCTTGATCCCAATCCTTTGGGGTTTTTTGCTGTACTCTGTGCTGTCACTTACTCAAAATAATAGAACCAGGCTTACAACTCCCCAGAACGAAGTTAATCACTGCATCCACATTGAAAAGTTTTCTGAACATTTGTTGAATACAGAAGCTGTACTCACCTTCAATGAATCCAAGGGTGGGTTGTGCCCACTGCAAGCCCTGAACAGAGTGGGGTTCCCTCTCTGGCATAGGACAGACATGAACATTTAACTTCTCTTCTTGGAACTTTGACAGTGTCACCACTGAGCAAAACCATTGGAATTACAGCATCCTTGCTTTTTAAAAAAAATTTTGGAAGATTTATTCATGAGACACACAGAAAGAAGGCAGAAACATAGGCAGAGGGAGAAGCGGGCTCCTCTTAGGAGCCCGATGTGGGACTCGATCCTGGAACTCCAGGATCACGCCCTGAGCCAAAGGCAGACACCCAACCACTGAGCCACCCAGGTGTGCCAACATCCTTGCTTTTGTACCATTTCATTCCCTAGAGTTTCTCATAGTGGAAAACAGGATAATAATTGCATAGGCTCTAAAGTATTTCCCACTGCAGTTATCAGTATATAGAGGGGATGACCAGAACTTTTTCTTTCATGCACAAGAACAGTTTAGAGTGATGCATGGGTGGTTCAGCAGTTGAGTGTCTGCCTTCGGCTCGGGGAATGATCCCGGTCCTGGGATCGAGCCCCACATCAGGCTCCCTGTGAGGAGCTTGTTTCTCCCTCTGCTTATGTCTCTGGCTCTCTCTCTGTCTCTCAGGAATAAAAAAAAAATCTTAAAAAAAAAAAAAAAAGAGAACAGTTTAGGGATGTCCTCAGTCAATAACAGAAGATTCAGAGATGCAGATCATATCAGCCTTGCAAAATGAAGTGCTTGCAAACTATTATATTTATCTGACCCATAAACAGAAGCTGGGAAATCAAGTGAGATTAATTTACTCCTGAAGAAAGATTTTTTACTTGCATTTCATTGGTGATTGCCTAATACCTTCACTCTTTCTCCACAGGAGGCATTTTTTTTTTTACTTGCCATAAAAATAACTGTTTCAAAATGAAATGTAGTTAAGGCAGTTATTTGATAAAAATCAACTTTTGTTTTGCCTGCATTCAACACTAAAATAAGACAGTCAAATCTGTTTGTATAAACATAGCCATTTTAGACCAAACCTTTTGAGATTTCGTCACACTGTTTTATCCTTCCAAACTAATTAATTTTATGGGTGTCTTCATTCATTTGGGTTGCTATAACAAATTGCCATAGTCTGGGTGTGGCTTATGAACAATAGAAATTTGTTTCTCACAGTTTTGGAAGCTGGAGATTGAAGACTAGGATGCCTACATGGTTAGTCCTGTTGAGATGGCTCTTCCAGGTTGCAACTGCTAAATTCGGGTCAGATCCTCAGGGTGGGGGCAGAGCATGAGGGAGCTTCTCAGCCTCTTCTTCTAAGGGCACCAATTCCATTTGTGAGGGCCCAATCCTCATCACCTGATTGTCTCCTAAAGGTCTCCTCTCCAAAGACCATCACACTGCGATTAGAATTTCAGCTTGTGAATCCGAGAGGCACACAGAAATCCCGTCCATCACAATAGGTTTTAGTCATAAACACAACCAATCAGTGTAGAATTGTTGCTCCCTTTACAAAACAAGGACCAAAAAGAGTCTATATAAAACCTCACTCATTCTTCTCTGACCAGGTGCTTCTCCCCACCCAGGGGTGCCTTATTTTCTTGCCACTTGAGTCTCTACTCAAGTATCATTGAAGTAAGACCTTCCCTGCCTTGTTGGTTCAAAACAACAATGCCCTCCCCCTCCCTCCCAACACCCTAGTTCCTATTGTGCTTCCCTGATCTAGTCATCTCAATAGAACCTTTATCATCGGTGTGATTTACCTTATTCATTTAATTTATTTAAGAAGGGTACCCCTTTTTCCATGAGGGAAGGGACTTGGTCTCTTATTTGCTGTCATATCCCTAAGGTCTAAAGTGTAGGTGTATAATGCATAGTAAATAAGGACTTACTGAATGAAGGAAGGAGAGACTGGGATTAAAAATTTTCCTTGAGGGGAGCCTGGGGGGGCTCAGCCAGCAAAACAGCTGCCTTCAGCTCAGGTCCTGATCCCAGAGTCCTGGGATCCAGCCCTGTATCAGGCTCTGTGCTCAGTGGGGACTCTTGCCTCTGCCTCTCCTCCTTGCTTGTGTTCTCCCTCTCTCTGAAATAAAGAAAATTTTAAAAAATATAAACATTTGCCTTCAAAAAAATGCCTTGAAGTGATCTGTGAAGTCACTTAGCTGTAAGTGAAATTTATATATCCATGGAAAACATATCCTAAAAGGTCACCACGGGGCACATCAAACACACTAAAATATGTGTGGGAGGTTATTTTTAGATATTACAAAAGAGAAAGTGTGAGTTCTGTCAGGATGGGGGCGGGGGAACCTATAAAAAATCTGGATTAGAGAGTCCAATTCTCAGAAGTGCCTTCCAAAGCTTGGAACTACAACAGGAAGCAGTGCGTATGACCGTAACTATTCTATATGGGGCATCTGGCTGCAGGTTACTGTGGATTTTCAGTTGACTGAAGAGGTTGCTTAGTCTTATGAGTGAAAACCAAAGAAAAAACTTTCCTGAGCTGCTGGCAGGCTCTACCTGCCAAGAGTTTCATGTTGGAGGTGCAGTTGAACAGCAAAAGATAACTTCCTGTAGCTAATGAGCCCTTTGCAGGTGCTCAGCATTGCTGAGGCCTCATGAAAGTCAACACCATATCAGGGATTGATCAGGGGAACTTTCTGGAGCCTAATTGGGCTTTCCGATGTTTGTCATTAGGCACAGCAATTGGTGTGTTCCCAGCTGACCCAAGCTGCCTGCTCCGGTTCTCATTGCTACCTTGTTTGGCATTTGCTAGAGAAATGCTTACAATCTGTTGAGTTACAGAACAGAAAAAGATTTAGTGTGATCTGCGATGGCAGCCTCACAGAAGATCTCCTTCATCAACTAGGTAGACCAGTCAACAGGAACTCGTACCAGCAGCGTTTCTTCTGTCCTCTGTGTGGGGGGTGAGGGGTATGCCGTGTGGCGGCCTGTCTCTGCCTCCCATTTTTATCTGCTGTAAACTCTCTTCTCCTTGTAGAGTAGAGGGGTGTGGAAGTGTATGGCCATCTAAATTCCATGGTAAGTCGTCACCCACTAATTTGATGAAGACCATTGAGGGAGTGTTGCTCTGATGACAGTTATCAACATAGAATGGGGCTTCTCAGTTCTCAATTCAATAGCTCATTCCATATCTAATGCTAAATTTTGCGGAAAAAGCAAAATTTCACGATTAATTCACTTTCTCAAAAGAAATATGTTTGTCGTATTTTCTTTAAAAACAAGTATGTCACAGTTTGCGGCTGGAATAAGGAGGGCAAAGAACATAAAGGTTCAATTCTTGGGCACTGTAATCACATAGTTCTGCCTCTGTCACTTATTAAGTATGTGTGTTTGGCTACAGCCCAATTTTCTTGACTGTGAAATCGGGGCAATAAAAGTCCCTACTACTCAGGGTTGTAGAGGGAATTAAATGAAACCATGTACATAAAGTATTTAAGACCACACTGGACACGTAATCTCTCAATAAACACTCACTGTTACAATTATTTCTTGTTAACATGTTTGAAAAGAAAAACCTACAGTTCTTTCATACGGTATGGGGGAGAAAACCCACTTTTTCCCCTCCTATGAATCTTTCTCTTGTGTTCTTCTTTCCTGTTTCCTTTACTATTTGCACAGAACACTTTATTTCTGACACTTTGGGCCATAAATGTGAAGGAGCTTTTCCCCCATACCAAGCAATTCTTCACACCAGCTGGGTGTCCTACAATTTAACTCCATTCCGGACACTGCAGATGCAGCATCAAATCTCACAAGATTGGCCAACCCCACCCAAGATGCCAACAGGCAAGCCCAGGTTGTCACCTGTGCTTCTGACCCACCAGCTGTAGATTAGATCTTCCAACACCCCTCTCCTTGGGTTTCTTTAATTTGCTAGAGCAGCTCACTGGGCTAAGAAGACATTTTACTTACCTTTGTTATAAGAGGATATGGGAGGGGCACCTGGGTGGCTCAGTCAGTTAAGCACTGGACTCTTGATTTCAACTCAGATCATGATCTCATGGGTAGGGAGACTAAGTGCTGTAATGGGCTCTGCACCAAGGGTGGAACCCGCTTGAGATTCTCTCTCCCTCTCTCTCCCCTCTTTTTTCTCCCCACTCCCTCTCTCTTTCCCTTAGCCCCTCCCTACCCTCTATTCATGTGCCTGTGCACACTGAATAGATAGATAGATAGATAGATAGATAGAGGAAAAGATACAGATGAACTTCCAAATGAAGAGATGCCTGGTGCCAGTTACCCAGAAAGGAGCAAGGAGGTTCCATGCTGTCTCCAGGAACACCACCTTCCCAGCACTGCCAGTGTGTTCACCAACCCAGAAGCTCTCCAAATCCTCTCCCCTCTTGGTTTTTATTGAGGCTTGATTACACAGGCATGACTGATAAATTCCTTGGCCATTGGTAACTGGTTTAGCCTCCAGCCCCCTTTCTCCTCCCCAGAGGTCAGGAGATGGGATGGAAATGTCTAACTCTCTGATCACATGGTTGGTTCCAATGGCAACCAGCCCTCTTCCTTGAGTGCTTACCAAAAGTTGCCTCATTAGCATAATAAGACAATTGTATAGCTCTCAACACTTAGGAAATTCCAAGGGCTTTAGAATCTCCATGCCAGAAATGGGGATGAAGACCAAATATATATTTCTTATTATAAATCACATTACAACATTACAATGTTACAATTAGAAAAATGCATTAAACTTCTTGAATATGTGATCAATTTACAGTGTTAAATAATCTCAGACACCTTTTAAGTATCTGTGCTTATGCTACTGGGAGAAGATAAAGGATGATTATCCACAGCTCTAACTGCATTTCAGCTGCAGCTGGTCAACCCTATTTTCAACAGTTTTAAGTAATTAACAGGCTTATGTTTATTTTGCCACCTCCATCACCTTCTCCTCACCAACTGGTTCAGATGCGAATCAGCATTGAAACAGTCAAGGGAAAAGAGAAGAAATCAAGAGAAGGTGGAGAAATCAGAGGCCAGTGGCAGATCCCAAGCAAAGCAAAGGCCTTGAGTCAGTGACTAGGAGCCCTTCCACTGTAGTGGCTTTTGGGATTGACTTCTTGGGTCTGCTTGGAGCAGTGGAGGAGCTAGTAAATAATGGCTCTAGGTCCAGGAGCCACTAACAGCACCACACTGAACATTTCTACCATTGCAAAACTAGGGAGATCTACAAAGAAGTAAAATGATGTTAGCAAATCTGTTTGAAAATCTTGGGAATTAGTTTCCTCAGCAGCATAGGCTTCAGTGTATGTGGTAACTGCTACAGGACACAGTTTACTAATAGAGATCATTATCCCTTGTTGTCCGCACCTCTCCAGAGCAATGCAGCTCCACACCCTGGATTAACAATTTTGGCTAAGACTGTTGGTTTGATGCCAAAATGCACCCTTCTCTTCCGCCAGGGCAGTAGAACTTTAACTGGCAAGTAGGTGCGCCCATGTGACTAAAGTCTTATCATTGAAACATTACACAGGTGACTGTGCCACTTCCTGATGAGAGCTTTTAACAGAGAAGCTGGGCTCTCCCACTGCTGGCTGTAATTTTAACTATGAGACCTAGAGTATGGTCTCTGAATTACCATGTGAAGGAAATCTATTCAGTCACCTAAACATCCACACTGAATTGTTACATGATTGAGAAATAAAATTCTGTTGTGTTTGAACCATTGATATGGTGGCTGAACTTATCCACTTATCCTACCTAATACACTGCCTTAAATTCCACTGTTGGAGATGCATGACTTTCTATCTCTGATTGAATCATCTCACTAAGGAGAACATTACTAAGAGAATATCATATATATCCCAGACAAATTTGTCTTTTATTAGGGTTGGACAAAAGAAAAAAGTTGAAATCCAATCAGAGATTTCCCGAGAAGGGATCGTGACATGGGTTACAGAGGAAAGGACCTATAAAAAAGGAGGAATGTATAAGAAGAGATCGGGCCCCTAAAAAGTGACCTTTATGTGCTTCACAACATTGTGTGGAACATGCTTCAACTAGTGGACTTGGTCAGACCAAACCCTATCCTCTCTGTGTCATAGGCTACATGGCTTTTCTCTCAGCCTGGCTCAAAAAAAAAAAAAAAAAAAAAAAACAACAAAAAACAGTCACACATGCATCTACTGTCCTCCAGGGTCATGTTTAAAGGAGTTCCCCTCTATTTGCTGAGCATCCACCACGTGTAAGCCAATGTACACATGTCCAAAGAGCTGCCTTCCCCTCCAGGGCTTATCAGATCTTGATGCTTACTATTAGGCTTCCCACAGAGCAAGGTATTGCTCACATCTGCAACTCAAGGTCACCATGGCTAGACAATCCCACTGGATACACAGATGGTTCATACCGCTTCCAAAGGAGCTCTGATCTATTAGTCTCATATGGCTTTGCTGCTCAATCTAATATTGTGTGATTTGTTTCCTGACACAGCCATTTTCAAACTACCTCAAGTTCCTAGAACAGCATTTATTGAGTATATACTATGTACTGGGCAGTAGACACTTGCTGGGAGCACAAACTTTCCTATTTTCCCTTTAATTTGAAGAACCTTACCTATTGCGTGTGCTGCGGCAACACGATCAGGGTCCTGAGGATAAGGGGATGAGGAAAATAAAAGAAAAATAAAGAGATGGGGACAGGAGGGACACCGTGGATGATGTCCAAGCAGTGCCAGCTTTATTCAAGGTTCTACAACATTTTACAGCATGAGCAAAACAAAGCTAAGAAGGTGTCTATTTTTAGCAGGTTTGTGAAACCCTCCAAAGTTCCCCTTTCTCAGCATGCAAGACAGACTCATGGGTGCCAGAAGACCTTGGTAAATAGATAAGCTTGTTGCTCCAGATGTGCATACTTCAAAGGAATATTAGATATGGTAAACAGACCAGCAAGGACAGCACAGACCCTTATTTACATTTATGACCAGGCCAGAATAAGTTGTATCTATTGTGTTATGTGGGCGATCACGTACAAGCAAGCCCTAAGAACGATTGCTAAAGCCCTTTCTCAAGCGTCAACCAACTATTTACCCTTTAGGCTCCCGAGCCTTTTGAGTGAATGAGGGACGCAAGTCCGGGCCTGGTTTGGTTCAGTTACTCCAGCTAGTCCGTGGTTGCCCACACTTACCCTCATGTCCACATTTCTGCACGTTCTGGGAGATTTAAATTTAGAAGAATGGTTTGACCTCTGTTAATGCAACAGCTGAGGGGAAAGGAGAACATGAGCCATTGTAGAGAAGCAGAGGACGAGGAGTCTGATTCCTCATCTCTGCTCCCATCCTTCCTCCATGGTCAAGGAGAGGCGTTTGAACCTCTCCTCAGCAATTTGCTCTTATTTCAAATTGGCTTCTAATACAAAGCCCTGGATCAACACCAAATCTTGTTTCCCTGAACAAAATCTTGGATCACTGGTGAGGAATGAAGGCCAGAAACAATGAAGACCTTTATTCATCAGTTTCCATTTGTTGCAGGACTCACAGATCGTTTCATGGATGCCCAGTTACCAGATTTTCTTCCCATAGGGAAGCACATGGCTATCATGATCTGTTTACTCCATTTGGCCCTAGGCTAAACAGGGAGACCAGTGTTTTGTTTGGGAGGCAAATTAATACTCAGAGACTGAGCTTGTCTCTGCCAACAATTTATTTAACACGGGTTCGCTGTGTGAATTTCACAGCCAATAACATACAGGATAATGTCTCTTAATGAGCCAATCAAGACACAACAAGTTCCAAATCAGTGATAGATTGATCACACTGTTATTCCAGGCTATGGGAGATAAAAGGAATTCAGTCCAAATGTAGTCGAGGTGTACCTTTATGCCAATGAGGCCCCGGGTGAAATGCCTCAGCCAACACAGAGAGCTGAGGTCCTGAGCAAAAGTAAAAGCCCCTTGTTGCTCAAGCTTCTCCAGGCTGTTGCACAGCTTTTGCTACGCCTGGTAAAACAGTTGCCTTTACAACACAGGAGCCAATTGCTCCAAGGTCTTCAGAGGGCTATTTAGATCAGCAAAGAGCCACCTTGCCCAGACTGAATACTCAGATAGTTCTCACAAACCCTCGGTGTTTATAGTCTAAATATCACCTTGCCACAGTTAGTTGCTTCTTCAGATTTTTTTTTTTAATCCATAAGCCCCCAGCAGGGCCTCTTAGCAACTGAGTTCTTATCAGTGAGAACAGGTGAGATGATGCCATCCCGACAAAACTTATTTCTTGTATCAAAAAAACAAAAACAAAACCTTTTTTTTTCTTTTGGTATTTGTCATAAACAAATGGATTAAAACAACTTTACGTAAGTCATAAACAAGTAGATTTTAAATCATATCAAACCAATACACAACAGTAATGAATAGACATATTGGGCACTCTTCTTGGAAGGTGTTCTTACTCTCAAAATCCTCACCATCTACTCTGTTTATTTTGATGATCATTCAGCCCCATTCATTAAATCCAAAAGAAGAAAATATATGAAATCCTAAGTGAAGCACTATTAAAGTAATCACCAAGGACGTTGTGAGAGGTGATTCACCAATCACATTTCATCTACAGAGTCTTACATTTTTAGCAATGGAAAAAAGCATTCAGACATGTTCAGTAGTAAGCATGGCATTTATTACTTTATTCCTTATTTTGCCAAAGAGGGAGTTCTATTTCCTAAGAATAAACAGCTTTAGAAGAAAACTTTTTTTTTTTTCTTTTCACCATGCATTGGCAGGTCCAGATATTTGCAGAACACATTTCTTCCAGGACACATGCCATGCTACCACATGAAAAGTCAGCCATCAGGGCAAAGCCTTTCCACCCACCCTGGAACCATGTGGAAAAGTCAGAGAAGAAAGCCCAATTTGGGCTCTGAATCTATGCTTAATCCTATTTTATTTTTACTTACCAAAATAAAGCTGATAATAACTCCAAAACTTTCCCCGTCTGGGTAAGAACGCACAAGAGAGAGAGGATGTGATTCACCATTGCCCTCAGACCTCACTCCAGGCAGAAGAATGGATAATTAAGGAAGAAGATTAACTTCCTCATACATATTTCAGATTTGGTTTATAAAAATTATTTCAAAAACTCATTTTTGAATTTTTTGATTTATTGAGTTTGTTATTGATCAAATTCAGGGTTTCCTGTGAATATCACTAGAGATGATAAGACATGTGATACATGAGGCCAAAATATAAGTTCAGAACTCCCAGTTTATGGTGAGATAAATGGGGTAGGAACAAAGTTTTTAAATCACACGTGTGATTCAGGGCTTATGTTGCGATTATTTAAAGGAAAGGAAGAACATTCAAGCATCAATCAAATTTTCTAAATAAATATTTATGAGCCACAACAGTTCCTAATGCCATATAAAGCCCCAGACTGATTTTTTTTTGAAATGGGAAATCATCCCAATTGTAGGGTCTCCTTTTCAATGTATAATAACTAAAAGTATATAAATATTTTTACTGATTTTGTTACATAAATAAGGATTTCTGAAAAGTAAATATCAAAACAAAGTTTCAAAAAAAGAAATTATTTTGATGGGTCATCAGTCATATTAGAGAGAAAATATTTTTTCTCTATGGAATTTTATTAAATTGGAGCAGATAATAGATAAGCAATTTATTTTGCTTATGATTTATTTTACAATATTTACTATTTTGTTATTTGAAAGAGAAATATATTTTCCAGGCAGAGAACTTGGAAAACACAGAAAATATAGAGAAAAAGATTGAGCTAATTCTTGTACTCAGGTAACTATCGTCCACCTAGCCCTTTCTCCATGGGTGTGTGAGAATGTGTGAACACATGAAAGTGTGTGTGTGTGTATGTGTGTGTGTGTGTGTGTGTGTGTGTGTGTGTCAGATGCTAAATTTCCTCCTGACTCAGAGTTTAGAGGTTTCAGAACCCAAAGGTCAACAACTATAGGTGTTTGACTACCGTCTTTGCAAGACAGGCTGTTTGTGAAACCAGTTTGGCAGCTCCAGCTCATCACTTACTTTGCAAGAATCTAACCGGGAGAAAGTAGGGGAAAAGCCAGGCCTGTTGATGTGGAGTACTTTGCCGAGACCGCTGATGTCCTGTGAATTCCTCTTTCACTCCCCAGCTAAGCATGTGGAGCTTCAGGGAAGCCACTTGCAAAAATAAGCTCAAGTCCTCAGAGTTGGGGAGGTTGACCTGGGAGGTCTAAAGCGCTCTCTGGTGGCAGAGCAAAGGGAAGAAACAGCTCTGCTCTAGCAGGCCCTGAACTTTTAAATATTAACAGGGCAAGAATACACAAGAGCCAGTGGACAAGAAAAGGTGACTGGCTTTGAGTTGCTGGAGGACTCGTTATGAGGGCATGGCAGAGAGAGGTGGCCCCCCAGCGCCCAGACTATTGGTAGCTGGGGCTGTGGGAGTGGTTAGCAAGTGGCCAGTGAAGGACTTCAGAGATGGGACCCTCAGTTAGAGGGAGAGAAGGATGGAGGCAGGGCTGCAGGCCACATCTCTCTCAATCTCTCTCTCTCTCTCTCTCTCTCTCTGTCTCACATACACACACAGAGACACACACACACACACCACGCACACACATAGCACAGCACAGAAGACCAACCTGTACTTCTTAATCCCTCTTAGTTTTTTTTCCAAAGCATTAGTCATGTATATACGGGTTTGTATGTGCATTTCTCCTTTGCTGAATAACATTTTACTCCACATACTAGTAACACTCATTTAAAATTCTCAGCTATATGTAAACACATTTTTGTATGAACACATTTATAAACACACATATAAACACATTTTTAAAGACTACTGTCAGCTTTATTTTAACCAACCTTGACCTTGGTAAACTAAATTCTATTTCCAATAACTTTATTTTCAAAATGTTTAATCCTGATAACACGATCAGTATCTCTTTTTCTTTCCAGTGTGTAAGGACCTCATTCCTAGACCACATTCCTAATGTCTCCTGTTTGTACCCCTAACCTCATTCTACCCAGCACTTTCCAGATCAAATAACTGCTGTAGTTATAAATGACCAACCACATAACATCCAAACTTCACAGCTTGGCATTCAAGACCTTCTGTAATTTAACTTAAAAAAAATCTTTTCAGATTTACTTCACTATTCACCAAAACTTCTCTGTCAGGGAAACCCGGCTATTCACACTCCCTGCATATGCTTTGCATGTTCTCTCTTCCCTGCTGTGCTTATACATTTCTCCAGGCTCTTCTCCACCTTTCTAGGAATGTTAGTTGAACATTTTAGTTTGAAAAGACAGAGACAAAGAGAAAGAGCATGAGTGCCTGAGAGGGAATGTATTTTGGGGGGCATGGCAGATTCTAGTGAAGTTTTTTTTTTTTAATTAAGCTAGAAAAAGTGTAAGCATATTTATAGTCAAGGAGGGAGAACTTCATGTCTCAGAGAGATAGAAGAACTGCGATGAGATAGGATGCTATCAAAAATGTAGGTCAATGAGGGAGATTGCTACTTATAGAAGTGTGGGAGGTTGAAGTACATTGAAGACACTGATTCCATATATCTTTGTAAACAGAAGGACATCCATTTTAGAAAGACATTTCACCTAAAGTACCACAGCTTTAATGGAACCTGATGCAAAGACAAGTTTATTTTTTTTTCAAAGACAAGTTTAAAACAAACAAAAACTAGCAGAGCTGACCCAAAGGCATAAAATGATTATCCACCAGGTATAATCCCTGGCTTGAATCCTGAGCACCTGTGAGGAGAAACAATCTAGTTTTAGAATCAGCAAGAATGTTTTCAATCCAGTGACCCCTCAAGCTGGATAAGATGTTTCTGGATGGACGTTGAGTGGTTCTGACTTTAATTGCTTATTCCAAAATTGGTAAGAAGCTACTTCTCCATCTAGCTGGTTGTTTGCATCCCCCAAGAGATATAGGGACTCTCCCACGCTGTACTGGTTTTTGCAGTCCTGCCTCTCCACAATGGATACCAGTTTGTAGGTAGAGATTGCTAATGAAGTTTTCAGCATCAAAAATACCTGGGCATAATGACCTAAAAGATAAAGCAAAACAAAAGAATTGTTATTGCAAACTTATTGAACACTTAAAGTCAGAGAATTATTTTTTCAGAGAACTATGTTTAAGTCAGTCAGAATCATTAAGGTCACTGGCAGGAAAAAAAACCAACAACTATGTAATAGGTAGATTGGTTAAAAGACCTCAGAGCAAAGGTTTAAAAAACCTACATTCATTCATTCATTCGTTCGTTCGTTCGTTCAAAGAATAATTATTATCTACTATATTCCAAGTACTATGTTAGACCTTAGGAGACAAAGATGAAAAGAGAGAAAATATCGAGAGCTTATATCAAACTGGGGAAAGAAAACAAAATAAACAAATACAGTGCAATGAGATTGTTGCCAAAGTAGAGATTTGCAAGAAGGGGAATTTTAGACTGCCTCATAGAATAGGGGGAAAGCTTTACAGGGAGACCACACTTGATGCACGGTTTAGAAGCATGGCCTATGGGGAGGCACTTGGGTGGCTCAGTAGGTTAAGTGTCTGACTCTTGATTTCGGCTCAGGTCATGATCTCATAGTCCTGGGATGGAGCCTGGTGTCTGGTTCTATGCAAAGCAAGGAGTCGGCTTGAGCATTCTCTCTCTTCCTCCATCTCTGCCTCTCTCCCGACACAGGCATGCAAGCATGTGCACTAACACAATCTCTCTCTCTCTAATGAATGAATGAATGAGTGAGTGAATGAATAAAGAAGTATGGCCCATGGGGACAGGGAAGAGCCATTTAGTGAACAGCCTGTGTGAACTGCAGTGGGGCTGGCAGCAAAGCTGTATGGGACACTGCCAGCAGCTATGGAGTTGGGGGTGGGCAGAGATTAGCTCAGAGATCAACAGTCATTGCAAAGGACAGATTACAATGTTTTTATGGTAACCAAATATTGTTTAAGTAGGAAGTATAGGATACAATTGTGTGATTATATACCCTGAAAAGCTCCCACGAAAGTCTTTTTCTATAAGGACAAAGCTATGCTTTGCCAGTCAGATGTAATTATTAAGATTTCATTAGACATTGGGTTTGCCTTTCATTGCACTAGTAGTTTCATTGCATAACCGAGCTTTATAAACTTGGCCTCTGGTATCAGAGCTCTCACATTCTGGCCCTACCATTCCTAGCTGTGGGTAAGTTATTTTGCTTCTGTCCTCACCTTGCTCATCAGCAAAATGGGAATAACAAACTGCATTTACCTCAACAGGAGGGCTATATAAATAACAAGACAAGTAAAGTGCTGAAAACAGTATCTGGCTCATAAGAACTCTCAAAAACTGTTAGCTACTTTTAAAAGAATAGAATAGTATCTAGACAGATTTGGGCTTTAAACTGTTTTTGTCTAATGGTTACACTTTAACACGGTTACATTTTATCAGAGCAGGAGTCACTATAGTCATGTGAATCTACTGTGAGTTAAATCACAGCCTGCAATTCCTGGGAAAGGTCTTAGAGTCTTCTGGTCCACAACCCTCTCTACATTTTGCTGGCAAAGTTGAGATCTAGAAAAGTTCATCAACTTTTTAGGTTGCAAAACTCCGGAGCTGAGTGATGCCATTTCATTGTGGCAGCCACTACCTTGAGCTGTTGGGCAAATGACCTATCGTCTGCTGCCCTCTAATGGCAGACTGAGGAGATTTTTTTTTTTTTTTTTTTATTATGTACAATGATGGACACGAAATCCTAAGAACCACTTATTTATAGAGGGCTCACCAGGAATGTAATAAAGTCTGTATATATTGTCTCTATATTGAAGTGAAAGGTAAAACTGCTAGATTTTTAATTTTTATTTATAAGTAGCTTAAATTTTTTTCATACAAATCATACAAGGGATTTTCCCTCATTTTGAGTATCAACATTTCCATTTTTAATTCACCTCCCCATTTGTTTAAAATTACTTAAGTTTTGGTTGTTTTGTTGTTATTTTAACACCAGCTCATTTCCAGTATCTATCTCCATTTGGGCTTAATCATCTATGTAATAACTGGACCCTCACTCCTGTCTTTCAAGAAGTAGGTGATTTTTTTTTTTTTTTTAAAGAAGAATGAAAGTAAACACAACCAGAGACTACATAGTACTAGGTTAGTCTTCCTTACCTACAGACTTGGAGAACAATCGTTACAGATTTACAACAACACCTATAAATTAAGTTTTACACAGATGTGGGCATATTATGCCCCCCTCCTTTGGACCTTACCTATTCATACTTCTTCACATAGACATACTTGAAGGCAACAGCTACATAGTGTTCCCATTATGCATCTTATTATGGTTATAAAATTTGTCTTCAGTTTTCTCAACTATTATTTTAAAAAGGTAAAATATTTTCCTTCTACATGGAGACTATCAATAAATCCTTTAAAGTAGAACTGTGGAGTCAAGGAATTTGTACACATTTAATTCTGGAAGACATTTTTCATTCTCACTGGCATTCGTGACCCATTTTACCACACTTGGGCTAATACTTGGTCTTATGAAAATTGTAATTGTTTCCAAATTGATTCGTTTAAAAATAGCATCTTAATGATTTAATTTATGATGTCTAATTATAGGTGATAGTGGGCTATTTATGCTAGTTGCTGACATATGCAAACTCTTCCTATAATCGGTAAATTAATAATTTTCCATTTATCTCTTGATTTTATTTTTATTTTTTCCTTGTGGAAATGTTAAATTCTTAGATAGTCAAATGTATGGGTTTTGTTTTTGTTTTTTTCCCACCCAGGCTTCTGTTTTTGTTTGTTTGTCTAAGAAGATCTTCCTCATTGAAGGTAGTAAACAATTTGCCTTTGCTTTCTTTATAGCTTTTACTTTCAAAAAATTATATTTAAATAATTGAGCTATCTATAATTTGTTTTAATAAAGGAAATAAATAAGGGTTTAGTTTTATTTCTTCCTCCAAATAACTAAACATTTGACCTAACACTATGTAGAATGGTCCACCCTTTTATGGTTAATTTGAAAGGTTACATTTATTGTATGGCAAATTTCTTTTTAATTTGGATCAATTTCTCTTTCTGGATTCTCCATTCTATTTCATTGCTTATGTCACCAGCTAGACCCCAAGACCTAGCTTGTACTCATTTACTTTTGTCTCACATTTTTCTGTAAGCTCTTCTTTTCTGCTTACTCTTAACTTAGGCAAAAGACTCCCACAGGATGGACATAATATCCTGGATGGAAACCAAGATTACCCCTCAAATAATAATGACTGCTTGGAGGAAGCGCTCCAGTGGCCCAAACCACCCAGACGAGATTGAGCTAAATTTTCCTGGTTCACAAAAATATCTACCTCTATTGATAATGGCTGCCTCTTGTTTTCTAATTGTTATGCTTTCTTTCTTTGGGGTTTTTTATTTGCACTGATTAATACTCATGATCTATCCTGTATAGTTATAGAAAAAAATAAGCATTTCTGTTTTGTTCACAGTTTTAAAATAGGAATGCTCTCAGTGTTCATTAAGCAAGATGAATTTTGTCATGAGGGGCACATGTCCTCTCTTTAGTGTTTTAATCCATTTTTAAAAAACTCATTTTTTAAAAAAAATTGCAAAACACAAAATAAAAATTATTTCCTATGAAGTACAAATTTGGGCTAAAATTGCAAATTCATTTGTGAACTACATCTTAAATGTAAATTCTTTCTAATTGTATTATGTGATAAGAGTCCTCTGTTGCACATTCATTCTTGCTTTTCTCATGCTTTAAAAGAAATAACTTATTTAATGAATGTATTAATTTTGAACCTATTACATGACAGGATTCATAAACACTCCATAACTGATATTACCTTACACGTAACAACTCAGTTGTGTGTGGTGTGCAAAGGTAAGGTTTACTCTATTATGGCAAATTATTGCAAAAGCTGTGCTAAAATGATCATAACATGGGCAGCCCAGATGGCTTAGCGGTTTAGCACCACCTTCAGCCCAGGCCTGATCCTGGAGACCCGGGATCGAGTCCTACGTCGGGCTCCCTGCATGGAGCCTGCTTCTCCCTCTGCCTGTGTCTCTGCCTCTCTCTCTCTGTCTCTCATGAATAAATAAATAAAATCTTTAAAAAATATAAGGTGAGCATAACTTAAATGTTGTTGTTTATTTAGGGGTGCCTCGGTGACTCAATTGGTTAAGTGTCCCCCTTCAGCTCAGGTCATGATCCCAGGGTCCTGGGGTCAGCACGGCATAGGGCTCCCTGCTCAGGGGGGAGCCTGCTTCTGCCTCTCCCTCTGTACCTCCCCTCCACCTTGTGCTCTTTCCTCGCTCTTGCTCTTGCTCTGCACTCTCTCTCTCAAATAAAATCTTTTATTAAAAATTTAAATTTATTTGAACATTTGTTAAAGAAGTGCTGTTTATATATACATAAACTCTTTGATCAATTTAAGGAAGAATATCTTCTGATTTTCTTAAAAGAATAGAAAAATCAAGAATGAATGCTATATTATACCAAATGGCTCTTGGTCATCTATGGGAATAATAATACATTGTTTTTCTCCTTTGACTTTTTGATGTGGGCACTTGTGTTAACAGCTATTAGTAACAAACCATTTGGGATCTTGAAGACACTTGGTTATAGTTTAATTTTCAAAATGTATGTATGCCAAATTATATTTGCCATTCTATTTGTGACTTTTCCACAGCTATTCCTGAGTGAAATTGGTTTGTGTTTTTGTTATTTTGGATGTTTTGGAAGTGCATTTTGTTCAGTTTTGGTATCAAAGACATATTTACTTCATTAAAAAAGTGGGAACTTTCTTTTCTCCCAGGGCGCTATAGCAGTTTAAATGGTATTGGAATGATCTCTTTACTGATTATGTGACAGCACCTAGATCTGGAGTTTTCTTGTGGGGTTAAATCTTTAGTTACTTTCTCAATTTCTACCATGATGATTGGGTATATTAATAGTGTTCTCCATAAAAACAAAACCAACAGGATATATATGGGTAGATAAAGGTTTATTGAGAGGAATCAGTTGATGCAGTTATGGAGGTTGAGAGGTCCCAGTATCTGCTGTCTGCAGGCTGGAGGCCCAGGGAAGCCAGGGGTGTAATTTTTGTCCAAACCCAAAGGCACCCAAAACCAAAGGTGAACCAGGGGGCCCATGGCGTAAGTCCTGGTAGAAGTTCCATAGCCTAAGAACCAGGAGCATAGATATCCAAAGGCAGAAGTTACATATTCCAGCTAAAGCACATTTGTCCTTCCTCTGCATTTTTGTTCTAGTCAGACCCTCAATGGATTAGATGATGCCCACCTGCATTGATGAGGGTAGGTTTTCATTACTCCATCTACCTATTCAAATGCTACTTGTTAACAGCAAGTAGACATACCCAGATATAATGTTGGACCAGCTTTCTAGGCATCCCTTTGCCCGGTCAGGTAGACACACGGGTTTACCTTTGCTGTATCTTCTGTGGTAAATTTTATTAATTTTCATTTAAAAAAAAAATCTCATTCATTCAGGTTTCTACATTTACTTGCATAAAATTAGGTAACATTTTCTTATAGCTATTTCCTCTGATTATCTAACTAAAGAGGCTCTGCTGCTAATTACAGTATGTGGTGGGTGAGGGAGCTTTCCGTACCAACAAATGATTCTCTGACAGCAACTGGGAGTCCTACAATTCAGCTCAATCCTCACCCTATCCACTTGGAGATAGCTTCAGATCCTGCAGGTTAAGGGTCAGTCCTGCAGGACTTCTCCCCCACCCCCTCACCCCCGACACACACACTAGTCAAAAGCTCACATTAGTATTTGTCCTTCTGACCAACCAGCTATAGATCAGAGGTTCCAACAAACTCCTTGGGTTTGAACTTACTAGAGAAGCTCACAGAACCCAGATAAACATTTCCCTTACTAGATTACTGGTTTATTATAAAAGAGTATAATTTAGGAACACCTGGACTGAAGAGATGCACAGGACAAGGTGTGAGACAAGTAGTGGAGAGCTTCCACGCCCTCTCTAGGCACATCACTCTCCCAAAGCCTTTACATGTTAATCAATCTGAAAGTTCTCCAAACCCCCTCCTTTCGGAGTTTTTATGGAGGCTTTCTTACATAGACATGATTGATTAAATCATTGGCCATTGATTGAATCTCTAGCCCATTCTCCCCTCCCTGGAAATCAGAGGGTGGAAATAAAACTTCCTCCCCTCTGTTTATGGTTGTTTTTCCTGGCAACCAGGCCATGATTCTAGGTGTTTTCCAACAGTCACCGCATTAACATAGACTCAGGTGTGGTGGAAAGGAGCTTGTTAAGAGTAATAAGACACATATTTCACCTTATGGGTCTGAAGGTAAAAGACCAAATATTATAATAAGAGATGCTCTTGTTGCTCAGGAAATTCCAAGGGTTTTAGGAGCTCTGTACCAGAAATTAATGAAAAACAAATATATATTTAATTATTATAAATCACAATATCATACTCCCCAATTTCCTATTTTAACATTGTACATTTCTGCTTGTTTATGTTCATGGCCATTATCTATATTATTTCAAAAAAAGAGTTCTCAGATACATTTTATATTTTTAGTATTTTTCTATTCTAAATAATACATTAATTATTGATAATTCATATTTACCTCAATATATATATATAATATATATATATATATAACATGCAGCATGCTATCTTAAGTTTGCCACAGGCCCCACTAATTCTTATTTCCCATGCCTACACAATTCATTCATTACTTTCCTGTCTGGCCTGTAGGCATTCTAGTTATGACTCTTCCATTTAAGGCTTTGGGTTTTCCTGTGCTCTCTTGAGCCGATCCATATTCTAATACATTAAGTTTTTAGATTCTTCAAAGCCAGGTTGAAGGAAGATTGAAAAATAAGAAACTGGGGAAGAATATGTAAGAGAGAAAAAAGAAAAAAAAGAGAAAGAGAGAGAGAGAAGAGAGCATTAGTTAGATGCAAAGCCAAGATTGCACTATTAATTTTTTTCTCTGCAACCAGGAGAAATCTGAATGAATGTATGCCTCAGCTGGGCAAGAGAGCCATAGAGAACATTGGTGAAAACCAAGAATATGTTAAAAACAAGCCCACAAGTGCAAAATAGAGTCACTGATGCTAAGCCCCACATCACCAAATAAAGACTTAATTACAATTTCAGGTAGTAATTATAATGGAATCTTAAACATCAGTCAGGAATAGCCTGATTGATGTTAATGAGGTAGTGAGGAGCCTGACAGACCCCAGCCATCCCCTAAAGGGAAGTAACCTTTTAATAACTAACCTACTTTCTGCCTAGTATAACTTCCTTTTCCCTGCTCCCTTCTGCCTATAAACACTTTTATAGAGCTCCTTTCTATCTGCCTAGATAGGATGCTGCCCAATTCATGAGTCTCTGAATAAAGCCAATAAGATCTAAAACTAAGTTAAATTTTGTTTTTTAACATGTGCTAGGGTAAAGGGAGATATACGTAATTTTGGAGGTAGGAATAGGAAAGACACTTGTGATGATTAATTTTATGCATCAATTTGTCTGGGACATGGGTGGCAGACATTTGGTCAAACATTATTCTGAATATGTCTCTGAGAGTGTTTCTGGATGAGATTAACATTTGAATTGGTAGGCTGAGTAAAGCAAACTGCCCTTCCCAGTGTTGGTGGGCCTCATCTAATCAATCGAAGCCCTGAATAGTACAAAAAGCCTGACTGTCCCTGAGTAAGAAGGAGCTCTTCTTGCCTGACTTTCTTGACTTGGAACTTCAGTCCTTTCCTGCCTTCTGGGTTGAACTGAAACATCTGCTCTTAGATCTGGGTCTGCCAGTTTTTAAACTAGAACTGAAAAATCGGCTGTCCTGGGTCTCAGCTTGCTGACTACAGATTTTGGTCCAACATATATATATATATATATATATATATATATATATATATATATATATATATTATATACAGGTTCTCTACAGAACCCTGGCCCATAAGGCATTGAAGTAATTTGTGCCCATTCATACCTACTGTCTTATAAAAACAGAGTCAAGGTCATCTGCTGAGAATTATTTGTGAAATTATTGGCTCCATATATCTCCCCTGCAAGATTATAAATTCAAGGGGTAAAGATTGTCTTTCAAAGATGGAGCATGGTTTTCTGTTGGAGCCGTTTGCTTGGGTTCTTATCTCAGATTTTCTATTTTCTAGCTGCGTGATCTTGGGCGAGATACTCAACCTTTCCACTCCTCAGATTCCTCATCTGTTATTACTTCATAGGTTTGTGGTAGAAAATAAAGAAATCTTGAGTGCAGTTTCAATGGTGACTGGCAATAGTAAAAATCATGGTCATCTTGGCCTCAATCTGCCTGAGCACTTAGCACAATGTTTGGAATATAGATCTTGAATGCATGCGTTAGTAGATGGATGAAGACTATTCTTTGGTGGCTTAGCCTCTACAGTTAATGGTTACCAATTCAGCAAAATTTCCACCCTATTCTATAATCTTCTCTGCAGGTTGAGGGAAGATCCTCAGAACTAAATTCTGGAATCGCTTTCCAGTGGAGCTGTGTTAGATTCGGCCAATAATAAGTGTTTGCCCAAAGTTTGAAAGGGAGAGAGAAGGAAAACAATTATCTGTTCAGAAGCAGCTGGACAGTGTGTAGGACTTTGGCAGAAGACAGATGAAGGCTTTCATGCAGCTACATCTGGGCATTATCCATAGACTTCATTGCTACATGAAGCCAAACCCATCAGTGACTGCTTGAAGTTCTGATTTCTGCACTATGGGTTTCTTCAAGGCAGGAGCAACTCCCTTACCTTTTTTTTTTTTTTTCTATTCCAACATTTATATAAGTTTCTAATTCCCTTCTTTAAATGCTTTTCTGCTTAAAATATCTCATGGGTTTTGCCTTTTGGACTAAACCCAATTGTTAAGTGCTGAATTGTGTCCTCCCCAAATTCATAGGTTGAAGCACTCACATCTGGTACCACAGATTATGATTGCATTTGGAAACAGACCTTTAGAGTTGTGATTACGTTAAAATGAGGCCGGTTTGGTGGGCTTAACCAAGTCTGACAGATCGGACATTTGGATACACAAGGAGACACCAGGGATGCACTCGCAAAGAAGAAAGACCACTTGAGGACACTGCTAGAAGGTGGCCATCTGCAAGCCAATGAGAAAGGCCTTAGTAGAAACCAGTCCTCTGAGACCTTGTGGTCAGGTTTCTAGCCTCCAGCATTGTGAGAAAATAAATACCATCCTCCTGGGGTACTTAGTCACATGGCAGCCCTATGAAAAGAATATACCAGTCTGAACAGTAACTGGATTGTTAGAACGATGACTCTAAGCTGTCCCTCTGATTCTTTGGGGTGAGTCAGTGTGGTTGGAAGGATGTTGAAGGTATCGCATATTTGTGAGTCACTTGAAAATTTCACGCAAGGCCCAACTCACCCAGAAGTTGCTGCTATACTAATGCCATGAAAATTCTGAGTTCCGATCAACACTCGGGATAGAGTGGTAGAGTGTGGATGTCATGCAACATGGTCATTCAGTTGTTTCTGCACACCCACAGAGACAGCTAGTCTGTTCCTCCCACCTCCAGGTCTTTGTGGCAGCTCTGCTGGACTTGTTGCTGGTAGAGAACATTCAGTAGGGGAGTTTGGCGGCTTTCTCTAATTCAGCAGTCTATTTTGAGGGTAAAGACAAAAATGAAAGCCTAAAATAGTCTGTGCATAGAGTTTGAAGAAGAGATGGAAACCAGAACTGAATTATGAAGGCCTACTGAGAAAAAGAGATCCTAAAGAATCCTTCCTCAGAGTAGGAAGGGAATGAAAAGGCTTGATTGACAATGACTGTCCTGTGAGCACCTTAGAGGAAGTAGTTAACTTATACCTTCTAAACTATCAGGGTGACAGCCTTCAACTCCCACCTGGAAGATCACCCTTCCCAAAGAAGTGGAATGTCACAAATATAGGTCCATATATCATGGGCTCTGAGAACACACAGGCCCCTGTGGCACTTCCAGATTAACAGGATGACGGAGTGGGGTAGGGGGGCACGGGGGAAGGGCTTGCTGCCCTTCCCTGCATCTGGTATGGTGAGAGGGTTCTCAGGCATTGTTCTCTTTTGTGTTACTGATGAGGATTCCAGAGGGTAAACTTGCACAAAGTCACAGAAGTACCAATGTAGCTGGATTGATTTGAATCCAGGCTTACTCCAGGATCACCTACTGAACAATCTTGTTGTATTGCTTC
Organism: Nyctereutes procyonoides; assembly: GCF_905146905.1. NCBI lineage: Eukaryota > Metazoa > Chordata > Mammalia > Carnivora > Canidae > Nyctereutes > Nyctereutes procyonoides. The sequence continues at coordinate 5,335,918 of NW_026575130.1, forward strand.
ACCGAAACACTTCCAGGGCTAGCAGCTGAACATTTCCAGCAACTGAAGAGATCTGCTGGAATATTACAAATACCATCTTCTGATGCCTCTGTCCACCAAATATGGCAGCTCTACCCACAGGATACTCATATGTAATCATCCATTCCACTCAGAAGAGCTAATTTAAAGCAAAGGAGTACTTTTATTTTTCCCAGGGAGTCAGTCTAACCAAAAAAAATAAATAATTTGTGTGTAGGAGTGAGGAACAAAGGTTTTTCTTCAGATATTTAAACGATTTTCTCAAATGTTCCATTACTACAGTGAAACAAAAGTTGTGTTACATGTTTACGTGGGTGGTTCATTCTAAGATTGTGATTCTAGCTTTAGTTAGATCAGAAACAGAAGTAAGACCTTGACTGAAGGAAGAGAATTCAGTTCTTAAGCAGAGTGGCAACTGAAGACAAAGACATTTAAGTAATTATTTTCTCATGGTATAATGAAAACAAGCTGACCATCTTTTGCCATTACTCAAGAAAACCTTGTGATTTTGGTTTTCATTAAATATTTGGTTAGCTTCTCTTCATCTGTCTTATTCATGTGCCTGTTTACTTACCCACACCCAGACCCTCCATGCTGACATAAATTGAATCATTCCACTAGCAACCAAAGTTCAAACTCAATTTGAGCCTGTTTCAATGTACTTATATGTGATTTTCACCTCTTTGTATCTAATTCATTTATGAGATGTGCATACTCTTCCCTCAATCTGGAGGGTTCGCCCCACTTTGTATTTTAAATATGTTCCTGTAAAAGGGCAGATGAATCACTGCTCATTTTTTAATGGCGTTTGTACAGCAAGTCATTACATCACTGTAAGAAAACATTGAATATTCCCTTAGTCAAACTCAAAGCAATGGAAGCCTAGAGTTCCTGTCAATAGAAAGCACAGCCCATGAGAAAAATGGGAGGAAGAGGATGGTCACATACTATGGTCACAACCTACTTTGGGATTTTTTTTAACCTAGACTTTTTTTTTTATTATTTTGAGCAATAATTTGTATTTTAATTTCGTGAGATCTCCTAAATCAACTAAGATTTAAGATAAACCAGATCCAGTGAGCTTCACAGCTCATGCTGGATAGGACTTAAGTAAAACCTATTCGGTTTCCTAACCATGCCTTCTTGTACTGTTTTTATGGTAAAAAATACTATAGTAGCACTAAAGGGATTTTTCATAAAAACAAAAACAAAAAACTCTCCAAATACAACTGATTTCAGTTTTGTGTATTTCTGCCCTTTTGTTACTCATATTAATGTATCCATTTAATGTTTAATTCTCAGGCCATGAGATAAATAACACACTCACCCACCCCAGCGAAATGCTATTTCCCAGAGGAAGGTGTTTCTGGAGCACCCCTGCATTAATAAGCGAGAACCGAAATGGGAGACTCCTGCCCAATGAGCCTTAATGTCCTACCAATCTCTGGTTCCCCTCTCCTCATTGCCCCCAGCCTCCAAATTCCTATTTCTTATTTACTAATGATCCCGAAACTAAATATAAATCTTTGTCTTTCTCCTTTTGCATAACGAAAAGTTTTGAGGGCAAGGACAAAAATCTTCTACCCATTTCAGTGCTTATATACAGTGTTGGTTATATAGCATACTCAGTCACTAAATAAAAATTAGAAGGGAAAGAGCATTCTGTGCCCTTTCTGGCTTCATACTCTTTAATAATTAATCCTTTTACCTATGGTCATCTCTTTAATAACCTCTTATCTCATGAAATCACAGACTAAGTGATAAAGAAGAATAAATTACTGTTGCCACATTTAACACTTGTACATTTTATTTAATTAAATCAGCCATTGTACACATTGCAGCTATGTATTGTTAGTGTTGTATTTTTTTTTCCATTAACTAATACATGCCCTCATAGATATATTCAATTAGTGTTATCACCATGGGAACAAGATGCTGATTCATCAACTGAAAATTCACTTCTTCTCACAGTATTCAAGTTTTTTGATTACACAGCAAAAATCAAAAATCAAAAAAAGGTGAATAACCATTATGTTGTTACACAGACATCATCTGCACTGCAAATAACACAACAGAAATGCTTTTCTTGAGCTCCAGTGAAGGTTTTGACAAGAAGGCCATGGCGTGTCTCAAAAAGTTTCACCATGAGCCGCTCTCATTTTGGCTGCCAAAGAAAGCTTTATTTCCTATCCAACTGCCAAAAAGTGCTAGCATTTGAGGCTTAAGAGATTTGGCTTGTGGGAAACCTCCCTCCCAGGAAATTTTCTCCCTTGGCAACATTACTTTAAATGATGAAGTGCCATTGTTTGTCACATTTGTTTTTGACATTCGGAGCAATGAGTCATTTTTGCACAACAGGAAAAGACCAGATAGAATTGGAAAATGTTCAATCCCTGGAGGATAGACTCTTTTTTTTTTTTAATTTCATCTTCATTGAATATACTTTTCTTTAACAAATAACTGATTCGAAATGTATACTGTTTATATGAATATATTTGTGAATATATATATATGTTAAAATGCTACACAGCTTCAACCACTAGAGGAATAAGGAATAGGACATGGAAATCACTCAGATGATTAAAGTTCCTTCTTTGAAACAAAAAAGTGCACAAATGCACTTCAGAGTTTCCAAGGGAGTTTGGATTTCAAATAAATAAATCAAAAATTTTAACCAAAACCAAATTGGTAAGGATTTCTCAACCTTGTCTGCAAGCTAAAAAACAGACCTAGCGGAAAAGTGAAAAGTGCTTGCTCAGGGTCAAAAGAATGAAAACCATCAGTGTGATCAGAAGAGGAGTTTTGACTGTGGTTTTGATTTTTAAATGCTACATGCAGGTATTAGAGAAGATATAAACCCGGGCGGGGGGTCAGGGGAGGGGAACCACTCCAACATGGTGAAGGAGTTTAACCTTTTGCGTAGAGGGTAAATCTTGTTTCCAATGAATTATCTACAGTGCAGTGGCCAGAAGAAAGTACCACCAATAAGACAGCGTGGTTTGCTAAAGCAGCAATGAAAACTGGAAAACTACAGTAGTTATAGCTTTTAAAATACCCTGCCAATGTGTCCAAAATCTAAAAGACCTGAAGATGCTAGAACGCCACCAGCTGTGGCTGCTAGCAGCTGAATACCTCATTGATTCCTTCCTTTAGCCGTCTGCTCCCCTTCTCCCCTCCCTCATAGTGGCTGTTGGGAGAATCCTAAATCAAGGCTGGCCAGCACCAGCAGTAAGTGCTTAGTTAGGATAGTTCCTTGAGGTTATCAACCCATCTTTAACTAGGAGCAATGGCTACTCTGGAAGTTCTAAGGACATGGTAGGTCTGAAGTGCTTCTTTTGCAGTAGAACTGTATTATTCGATTGTGTTAGCAATATCTTAATTAACCATTGTTCAGCAATTTCTAGAGGCCTTTTATTCCATGATGCCCAGTGTAGTTAGGATAGGCAGTGGTTTTAATTTTAATATGTTGTTCATCTGAGCATTTTAGCTATATACATGGTATAAGGATATCCCCTGGAAGGACTCCTAGATAGCATCACTTGAAGAGGTCTGTAGGTGAAGTTCTTCTGATCGATGGATTTTCATGGAGCTTGTGCAGGAGCAAAGAACAATGGAGGTGGCCAGTTCCCAGTTTAGCACAGACACAACAAAGTAGTGGATACAGCATCCAGTCTGAAGGATGCTATCTTTGGTCACAAATTAGCTTACAGTCAGAGAGAGGACGGGGAAAAACTGAAACAAAATGCGGTGTGTATTTGCTCAAAGTGGAAGTGTCAGGGTATCCCATGAGGCCGGTTAGGTCACTCTGCTAATGACGCGGGAAGTTGCATATTGAGTGAATGTGTGGTTTCTGGTGTGAGGACTGCGCAGCCCCTCACTTGGCCTCTGGCTTCGAGTCCTCCTTGCAGAAATGCCGAAGGAGTTGCTGGAGGTCGCGCTGGAGGTCATCTTGGTCTAGTGCTTCTGGTACATCCTCCAGGTGCTCCAAGTAAATGCGTTTTCCATGCTGGTCCTTCACCACAGCCCTCTTCTGTGTACTGGCTTTACTCATTGTTGTCCTGGAGGAAAGCAAACAAGAGAGAATTATGCTTTCTTAAGAGACAGCCACCATCTTTGGAATGGGGGTAACCGTGACATGAAAGTACTTTACTGTCCTACCTCCGGGTAATTCTACACTGAGCTATTAGTTGAACAACAGCCATCTTTCCACATCTGTCTTTGAAACATGGCTTCTTCTATCTGATGTGAGTCATGAAGTGTTTTAAAGTGTTTTGGAACAAAGAGTATTTTCTAAAACTTAAGGAACTATTTCAAATAAATAAAACCATGCTTTAATGTGATTCTCTCCAAAAGTAACCATCCAATCATTCATGTTTTGTTCAAGGCACACTGATTTGAAAAGCTTGGCTTGGGGCGCCTGAGTGTGCAGTTGGTTGGGTATCTGACTCTTCATTTTGGCTCGGGTCGTATTCTCAGGTTCATGGGAATGAGCCCTGCATAAGTCTTCCCACTCAGTGGGGATCTGTTTGAGAATCTCTCTCCCTCCTTCTGCCCTTCCTGCTCATACTCTTTTTCTAAAATAAACAAATCTTAAAAAAAAAAAAAAGAAAAGAAAAGGAAAGCTTGGCTCATCCTGAAACAGGGATTCCATATGTACTTCTTGACAGGCTGAGAATAGTTCTTGATTTTTTTTTTTTTTTTGAAACACCTTCACTGCCAACTTACTCCTTAGACTTGCATCCTGTTCTAGGAAAATTTTTCCATGGACACAGATCTTTAAAACTGGAATCCTCTTCTATCAACATAGAGGAAGGTGACTACCAGTGAGAGATGAAGGTCTGCCCAGATATTGAAACCCCATCTGAAGATGGTGGGGAAGAGAGAGGAAAGAAAAAAAAACACCGAGACAAATTCTTCCTCCATCTGCTCAGATCTCCATGGACTTTGCCCATTTTTGGTCTTCTATGCCACTGAACAGTCTGCTGCTTTCTTGGTTCCCTCTTAACTAGTGATTACTCGACAAAGGGGCTATGATGTACTGTGATATTTTGTACTATTTTCCTGTATCCCTACTTGAAAACGATTATGCTGTAATTTGTACATCCTCTCTTCTTCTCACTACTTCTAAATATAATTATTCATTTCGTAAATATGTGAACATTTTTATGTGCCAGGCACTATTATTATAATGAATAAGGAAAATGAATCTCAGAGATTTTAAGCAATGCTCCAAATACAAAATAACAGTATAAAGTGGGGCCAAGACTCAAAGATTCCAGAGCCTGAATCCCTACCATGATGCCATGCATCTTCATTGAAAACCATGGAAGAAATGAGCAGTTTTCATGACTTTACCCAGCATTTTTCTTATTGATTCCTAGTGTTAAAGAGCTAGAGGTTCTGCTCTCATCATTATTCTGCCTTCTAACACTGTCATGCATTTAAGATCATTTTTTATTTATTTTTTTAAATGACTTCTATTAGCTGAAATGTTTTCAGCTTTCTTTTGGGCATCTTTGTTCCTTCTTCTTTTCCTCTCATGTTCTCTTCTTCTCTCCCTTCCTTTGACACCACATGAATTATTTTGTATCTGAAAACAAATTTGTTCCTTTAAAAATTATTTATATATTTGAGAGAGAGAGGGAAAGAGTTGGGGAAGAGGTACAGGGAGAGAGAATCTTTAAGCAGGCTCCCCACTGAGCATGGAGCTCAATATGGGGCTCAATCCTGGGACCCTGAGGTTATGACCTAAGTCAGACACTTAACCGACTGCGCCACCCAGGCACACTAAATTTGCTCTTCTTAATAAAAGGTCAAATCTGGTTCCAATGGTTGACATCAGATCATGTTTTTTTTTTTTAAAACTATGTAGCACCTATAATTTTTCTTCTCCCAAAAGGCAAATATCTGACTATTTCTGCCAAGAGCTAAGAGAAGCCTTCATGGCACTGGTGTGGGGGGATAAGCTTTATTCACAGGACAATCCCTGATATTTTGTGCAGATATGTGTAGATGAATGTGTTTATGAGTATGCATATGCATATTCTTCAAGCAGTGAAATGAATCTACCCATTATGCAGATCAGGGGAGCAGTGGGCATCATGAAATGTCTTCAGCGACATACAAGATAAAGTGTTATACATGACAAATACAGTTCCAGAACTAAATAGCTATAGAATTTAAGTGAGTTATCTGTATCTTTGGCTTCAAATTCACCAGGTGTAATTGAGAACTTTGGATTAACTCATCTCTAAATGTATTCCAATTTAAACATCTCATGATGCTAGGATATGTACATGGTTTATATGGCTTTTCTGAGTAACTGAATAAAAGACTTAAATGTTTAGAGTACAGGAGTGCCTGGGTGGCTCAGTGGGTTAAGCGTCTGCCTTCTGCTTAGGCCATGATCTTGGGGCCCTGGGATTGAGCACCACATCATGCTCTCTGCTCAATGGGGAGTCTGCTTCTCCCTCTCCCTGTCTCTTTCTTTCTCAAGTAAATAAATAAAATCTTTTTTTAAAAAAAGTTCAGAGTATAAAAGCACTTTATCCTTAGTTTATGTAGCATTTTTATAGTTCTCTTGGCAATTAGACCCTTAAATTCTTAGCTGCTGTGGTTGTTCATATGTGATTGGAGGGCGGAAATGTGATAGAACCTTTAATTCACTGTTCTAATTATTATGTTCTACAGGCTAAAAATAGCTTTGTAGAGTACTATAAATGACAATCTTTTTCTTCTTTACAATGACATGGAAAGCACAATAGTAACTTGAATTTCCATTGTGTCTTTTCACTGAGAAGCAGAGAGCACTTTATTAGCATGGTGCTGCTAGAGGACCAGAGACAAGGGCCAGGAGACAAGGCAAGGGTACTGAAGTTCATACATCAAATTGGTGGTAGGGATGGGCTGACCAGAGAGTTTCACAGCTGGTCCCCTTTTATAGGTGCAAAAGTGAGCTGCTTACTGCTTTTATGATTCTTTCTTAACTTAGTAGATTCCCTGGTTTCAGTACTGCTAGGTACATTCAGGTTTGTTGGTATCAAACTCATGCTCATGTTATTTGCCACTCACATGCCAGATCATGAATTAGCTCAAAGCTTTTAGAAAGAGCTAAAAAAAGAAGAAGAAGAAGAAGAAGAAGAAGAAGAAGAAGAAGAAGAAGAAGAAGAAGAAAACCTTAAGCATGTACCACACAGTTATGATTTGCTAAGATTGAGCTGAAGGCAGCTGGTCACAAGATTAATTTGTGAGCAGTTCATTAGATTCCTCTTCATATGTGCTCCAAATCTATCAACACAATGGACTATCCCAGGCAGTTGGCCTCAGCAAAACTGATGACTTGCTAAAACCCAAGGAGTGATTGTGTAAACAGGTGTCTCATTCTCAAGCCTTAGTATTACCTTCAAAGCATCTATAGGTATGACACATTGACAGATCTACCATTTGACAAAAGTATACAATACAGAGAGAGTTGAAAGTTCCCAAAGGATGTTAGGGTATATGTAGGGGCTCTGTTTTTCTTTTCTTAAAATTGGAGAAAAATTTAAGGTGTTAGTTGGCAAAGCGTAACCCCATGCTAACCCAAACCTTTTAATTATTGATCCATCCTCTTTCAGGATTTCATTCTCTACTAAACTGGGGAGGTGCACTTTCATGTGGCTACCTGTATAACTCAAAGCCTGAAGTAAGAAAAAAGAAAACAGGACAAAACCCATCATAAACCATAGACTTAGAAATAATCTATTACTTTGCTTAATTGATAATAAGTATAAAAATATATATTTGAAAGGATAAGTAAAAACAATAATGGATCAAATGCAAGTATTGAATTTTATTTAAATTTCTTCCACTTGTGAGGGACATGCATTATAATGCTTCATAAATGCTGGTAAATAATAGCTGAACTGATTGACTTTTAATTTTCTCCTCATTTCATCTTCCTTCCTTTCCCAGTGGAGACTCCACTGGTAAATATAATGATCAGAGACACAATAAGCAACAAATAAATACGGCCTACAGTGTACAACTCACATAATTAATCTTTTGATTATCCAAGGTCAAAATGCTTCCCTTAAAAGTATTTCATTAAGGTATGCTTTTCAAATCCCAATGCATTCATATATAATCCTAACGCATACCATGGGTATAGATGAGGACACACATGTAACATTTAACTTCAAAATGTCTCAATAGCAAAAAATGTTTGGTGGATGTTTGCATATGCCCACAATCCCTTAGTCAAAACCCTTGGGACCAGATGTGTTTCAGAATTTTTTCTTTTTGGATTTTAGGAAGGTAGTATGATATACACAATGTACATTCTAATACCCCAGAAGGGGTTGGGACAGCATCCTGCAATCAAACTCATAAATAAACAAATAAACAGCAAAACATATGAATATTCATTCTAGGTAGGACAAAGAAAAAAAAAAACCCTCCATGTCAGCTCATCTTAAGTTTCACTGCCCAATTAGCTTGCTACTAACTTACAAAATTTGTTTTGGTTTTCATAATTTTTGGATTCTTGTATCCTAGGAAGGATCTGTCCCCATAGACTCATTTCCTAATTATTGGAAATTAGAACTTAAATAATTAAAAATGCTTATTTTATTTCTAGGTTTAAAATAAACCTGAACTTTCTTTAATGCCTATCTTTGGAAACATTTGAAAATATCAGCTAGTAATGATAATTTGCAACCTATTCATTTCTTTCTCTTAGTAATTGGGAAGTCACTTCCGGGACTTCCAAGCAAGATGTAAGATCATGACCTAATTCTAAAGATTCTGATTCTGATTCAGCTGAAGTCAATGTTGGTCATCTTGATATTTAAAGCATTTATAGTGGCACCAATGAATATCACAAGTTATGGAAACATTAACTCGCTGTAGAGTTACTCAAACAGGAGTTCTACTCTTGAATTAGTCTGTGCCCTCCCATGAACACATATATGGAATGACATAATGATAAACCATTTTCTTTTTAAATGCAAAGCAAACATAAAACACACAACACAAAACCAAAAAAGTGATAATGCTTCTATACCTCTTCAAAGTCATCTTTGGCTGAAGGAAGATCAGTGGCTAAACTAGAATCACCCAGATGTTTCTCCATCCTCTCTCCATGTACCACAGTTGTTTTAACAACTTTGCTGACTCTACGGCCTTCCACTGGTTCAGCCTGAAATTGTGAAGTACTGGACAAAATGCTGGGCTCAGACAAAGTTACCTAATGAATGAAGGACACATGATACACAGTTTCTGACTGACACAATGTAACAGTGATGAATTTTCCTATGTAGAAAAACAAAAACACCAAAACCCTATAATGATATATATTGGTCTTCTAGAAAACAGTATTTTGGAAAAGAGAAGCAGTTACAAAAAGCATCAATTGGTAATACTGCTATAATGTACGCAGCACCAAACCAACCACTCATGAGTCACTTGAAAGAAAATTTGTCAGGAAGTATTATGAATGAGAAACCGATTGCTCAGTGCAATGTGGACATAACAGCTTGTAGATGAACCCTCTCTTTCCAAGTTTAAATGGTTTTGACATTATGAAAATAAAATTAATTCCCAAAGGAGAAACTCTCAAAGATATGAGAAACTGAAAAGTAGATTTCTAGAGAAATTTTGTGTATAATAATAAAATTTTGAGGATATGAATGAATGCAAAACAGTGAGTATGTCAGAAATTATATGTCAAAGAGGTAAATGTTCCTTAGAGAGAAGTAGAACAGAAAGAATACTATTGATCAGGGATTCTTGGGATCCTGGCTTTAGTGACTCTAAAATGCATAAGCTTAACTCTCAGATATTTATCTATAGTGCCTTACAGAAGGCTGCCATCCCGCCCAGGGAACAAGCACAACAATACAACAGTAGGCGCTTTGTGTGACATTGTTTGCCAGCAAATGAAAATCTGGTTTTCTAAAATTTGACTTTGGATTTCTGTTGTATGTACTTGACTATGAATTAAACAGGAAATAGAAATAAGAAGGGCCAAAGAGAGATAATGACTATAATGGCTATAAATCTCCTCTATGGCTATTTTAAAATTCCACAAAATCATGAAGAGAAAAACGAATGTGAGCTGAAATCAGGGTGCCATATAAGGGGCCAAGAGAGATAAACAACTGCACCCACCTCTTCTGACTCTAATTTATACTTCTCCATAAAACCAGGTTGGAGAATCAGATGATCTTACCTCTGACTGTTCGATGTCACTCTTTAATACAATGCGCTTCATGACTTTGGAATAGCCATCTCCTTCCTCAATGCTGATGGGTCCCTGTGCCGTTCCCTGCATCGTAACCTCCTCTTTCTCTGTGCCATCAGAGGATACATACCGCCTAATGATTTTTCTAGTGACCTGAAAGATATTTTATTCATGCAGCTCGTCTTTGAGTGGCAGTACCGGGGTACTGGTAAGTTTGACATCAACCACATTAGATTAATACCTTCTTTACCACAGTGTGTCCGTGCTCATCAATGTATTCTTCTTCTGTGACTGTTTCTGGGGGTATGTCAGGCATATCATCTCCCTAAATGGTTGAGAGAAAAGGGTCACTTTGGTGTTTGCTACCAATTCTGAGAAACTACTCCCAAGTGCTTATAATGTGAGCCATGTTAGAAAAGGAAGGGAGCTACTAAGAAGCACTGCTGAGATGCCAAGTCCTGTCGAGTAGTATGTTTAAAAGAAAGGAAAAAAAATGGGTAATAACATGCTTAGGAGAACTGGACCAAAGTTAGGTGTAAAACAAACAAACATACGAACAAAAACAGACAAGCGAGGTGAGGTGGGTGGGAGTGAGGAAGCACTCTTGCTCTTGCTGTTCGCTCTCTTGGAGGTGGGCTGCCAATGTCATCACTGCTGCATTTTTTTTTTTTTAAACAAACCAAACTTAGGAGAGTTAAAGGATCTGCTTTTGAATGGCCATGCACTACCTAAAGAGCATGCCAAGCCCTCAATGCTCCAGGTCTATCACTTTCTGAGGGCTATGGGGACAGAAGCGTCCCAGACGTGCAGTAATGTAACTGGTACCTGAATAATCACTCGTCGGCGGACAACCCTGGTAGTTACCATCGCCTCCTCATCTGAGCTGGCCTCCAGCTCACCTAATTCCTCTGTTAGCTCCTGGTGGAAGCATGGAAGCATTGTTTTGTTTAACATGCTAAGGAATGTCTTCACTACTGGTTTCTGCTTTAGTTCACACTGTTTTCTCAAAGTCTCATTCATGGAAGCTTTGGTGGAAAAGCCAGCAGGGCAAACAGGTGTGTGCCTATCTCACATTTTGATAAGAAGATAGTTTTGTGTTCGTGAATGAAAAAAAAATCTGGAATTCTGAAAGCTATCTGAGTACCCATCTGTCAAAATCTGTCAGAAGAAATAAGCAGCTTGTCCACATCACTTCTTGGACTTAAATTCCTGATAAATAACTAGATGTAAACACAGAAGTTAAGCAGCACAAACAACACTTGTAAGCCACTGACACTCAGGCTTAGTCTTGAAATGATTAACCCACAGGTATAGAAATAACTTATACTTGGAGCACAACTTTGTGCAAAAAGTCAGTATTTCCTAATAGTTGTTATCTAGCCAGTAAAGCATCTCCCTGGGAACAAAGGAGGCAGGCTATGAATATGAGACTCATTCTGCAGAGAAGTTAAGGTGCACTGGCCAGTCTGATATTATGGGTCTGGCCCTGAGTCAGAGATGGAATTTAAAACATAATTTTAGATTAGAACATATTTCTTGGGAGCATTCTGTCAATGTACTCTTTCTCAAGGGGATGCTATTTTTTTTTTTTAAAGAAAACTCAATGAAATTTTTCCAACATATTTTTAAATATCTGGTATATTTCTATATGCTTTTCCACTAAAAGAAAACATGTAAAATCTAAGCCAAATTATACTTTAAATATATTCAGGAATCTACTGCCTAGAAATATGATCAGCAAGAAAACTGATTGAAATTGGATCCTCAAGATAGGGTCATGAGAAGTTAAGGCTCAAACTAGGAAGCATCACAGAGATAACTGGATATTCATCACGAATAAATGGAATGGGTCTGTATAAAGTGGAATATAGAAGGACTTATCAAAATTTCTTTATGTGCATTGAAAAAGTAAATGAATTATCCAAATAATTGTTTGAGATCTATACTTCATTTAGCCAATAGATTCTTAGGCTAAATTTAGTTAACTTTTAGGTCCAGATAGCATCTTTGAAACATTTTTACTAGAATTCATTTAAGATAAGAACTTGGGAGATGAATAATTCTATGTAAACTTAAAATAAAATTCCATTCATGGGATGAATTCATTATTTAAGATAACTGCCAAAATTGGGACACAGTTTTCATTCGTCTGAACCTCTCCTAATTTTAGTTATGATTTTAGATAAATCCTGCAGATTTATGAGCAGATGTCATCCTCACGGTGAACAAAAATAAATGTGAGCCTTCAGCCCGCAGATAAGTTGTACTCTTTTCCTCAAAGTTTCAGTTCCTTTATATAACTCATTCTCTACTACTGAGACATATAGTAATGCTTTAAAAACACTTTGATGTAGAAAATGTTTTTGGATTCTAAAAGGAAAAATATAGAATTTAATTGATATTAAATTACGTTTAACGCAAAAAGATCCTGGCACTTTCTTCTGTGCATGAGAATCATCTAGGGAGTTACCTAAAATACAGATTCTGGGTCCCCCTTCCCTCTCTGAGGTTTATTTCGATTCACAAGCTCTGAGGAGGGCTCAGACCCCGCCAGTTAATGCTGAGGATGTGGAGAGATTAGAATATGTTTTGAGAATAAATGGTTTATGTGAATTTCTTAATATGGTCTCCGCCTCTCTTCAGAACATCAAAACTCATTTAATGACAAAGGAAAGGGTGTGATGCCAGCTCCTGTTCCAGTCAGGTATTCTGATATTCTCAATCAGCAAGAAGTTGAGGAACAATGTCCTTTTTTTCAAAATAATTTTAAAAACAGATATAAGGAGATCTATTTTGGAAATCATCTTTCCTTTAATGAGAAAATTTTGTTTGAGGAGGTAAATCCCACTAAATATCCACAATCTGTGTGCTCATCAGCTGACAGCACAGACAGATCTAATCAGAGTCTGCCTGCCACACGTTTCCACGGCTGGCACTTACCTGAGGCCCTGTTCATCCCTCTTACTAGTCTTCAAGTCCATGGTTATCAATTTTGAAAAGTTACATCCAGGTATCTTGTTTCACACCAGGGTTCATTTTCCTTAGCAAATGGTTTTCCAATTAGAGCTCACGATCAAATAGCTAGAATTGGAACGTGTATCATTTTTTTTCTAGATTCTCTAGTCCCCAGGTTTTAAAAGGGATTGAGAGGTTCACATGACCCAGGTTAATTTTTTCAGAGAAAGCATAAGCCATCAGAGAAATGGAAACTGGGGAAGATTTGTAGCTTCACTGCCTGTGGGCAAGGAAATGGAGTAGATTCTTACCTTATGGAAAGCTGCATCTTCATCAAGTCTTTCAAGTATCTGTGACTGGTCATCAGCAGATTCCACTATCACCAGGCTGGTTTTCCGAGGACTCTCCTCCCCACGTTCTGGGGGCTCTTCGGGTTCTTGTATGATAGGAGAATCTCCGTGCTCGCTAGATGTTGGGGTCTGGAGGTATGGCCTCTCCTCCTCAGGAGGGGTCCTGATTTCTTCAGGTGTCTTGCTGGGAGAGGCAGATTCAGCTGTAGGCTTTTGAGTCTCTGACACTTCCGTCCCTGGGGTTGTCACACTGAAACAGAGAAGCCAAGTTATAGCATGAAAGCATATGCATTTTTCGTCCTGCTGAAGCAAGGGAATTGGAAGGAAAGATGGAATTTACCTTCATGGTCCAGGGAAGTCATGTTAAGTTACCGCACATTGATCTAGCATTGACTGAGAAAGGTGTATTCTAGAGATAAAAAATTATCCTAAAATGTATTACCATTTCCTAATTTCTACAAAGTATATAAATTATAATTTCATCTTTTCTTTGATAACTGAAGGTGAACTTGAAGATTTGAGAAAGTTTATATAACAAAGATCTGTAAATAATAAGGTTTTCGAGGCAAGAATCAAAGTTTGGGAAAAAATTTAAAAACCAATATATAAACCCCATGTTAATATCATTATCATAACTGTAAATATATAGAATCTTATTATACCTCTGGAAAACTATATGACTTCATGGAAAGACCTGGTTAAAACTTTTTCTACTGTTATAATTTGGAGTTACTCCAATGCAATCTTTATACTCCGATTTTCTAAATAAGAAAAATCTCTTTTTTTTTTAAACTTACTGTACATTATTGTCACTCCATAGATATTAAATGCCCCAAGTGCTTCTCTGATATGCCCTCTTTGCTTCCCACCTGTTTCTTTCTCTTTCTTTTTCTTCTCTTCCCTAAAATCTAAAGGTAGTTGGGAGGGTGGTGGTTCGGTGGAAATAGAGATGATTTTATTATTCACTTCACTCTCTTTTCAAGTTCCAGTGACCCCAGCACAAAACTCACTTAATGACAAGAGAAATGCTCTGATGCAATCTCCTAACACACTGTTCTCAGATTTCAGGGCTGGGGACACAATTTCCTTTTGCATAGTCTGTTTTCTTTCTCTAAATAACAAGTGCCATTTAAACAACTCTTTCTCCTTCGCTTCTATAAAAGCCCAGAACTTGGGTTCTGAGCTGCCTGTTCTGTAGCTTCCTTTGGTCGGAAGCTCTCCCAAAGACTTTCTTTACTCCCACTCTGATCCCATCCCACCTTATTTTAATAGTCTGTCCGTGTGACACACATAATATCCGTGTGAATAATCTGTGCTGTGTTTCCAATTTTACTGCTGGCCACCCCATCGCTTTGGTGAAACACACTGAGAGCTGCTTCACTGTACGCTGCCACTGTTCACACTCTCAACAAGCCAGGGACAACTGGCACCTGTCCAAGCACTACAGAGAAGTGAGGGGCAGTACTCTAATGAGTAATAAGAATGAGGTCCATATGAAATTTTAGAGTTGAAACAATGCTTTCACGCACACATTCTTGACCTGTGACCCTATGAAATGAATAAGGAATATATTAATATAACTTAGAGAGGTGGAAAGAAAAATCAAAAGGGCTTTGGGACTTGTCCAAGGTCACAGGACTGGAAGTTGGTTCCATCAGATCTACCACATGAGGCTGTCACAATTTAGGTCTCAACTCTTTTGCTCTTTTTCTGTAGTTCTGGCACTTGTTATTGGTGAGGTTATTTGAAAACCACCTGAAAACCATACAGCTGTATATGCCTGGGCACACTTGTCACACTGGCTTGTTTCATAGAATTACATTTGATGGGCTTTCTTTTGACACTCACAAGTACTCTTGCTGACATTCAAGAGATGACTCTTCAGGCAGGCCTTGCGTTTTCCCTGAGAAATCCTGTTGAACTTGCTCCTTGTGAGTTTGGGGAAAGAGCTCTGTTGCCGAGCTGTCTCCCTCAGCTTTGGGGATGCAATCCTGAAAAGTGGAATACCCAACAGAAATGTCTTCCTCTGAGACAATGGGAGGGTGATCACAGGACTCGCTTTCTTTAGAAGCAGCTTGCTCCTCTTTCTGCTTGTGCTGTGCAGTGTTTAGCTCCTCCTGAAGTACTGAGAAGCCTACAGGGGAGAAAATGGAAATTAAGCATTGAATTGAAGCTCACTTATTATTAAACAGGTATTTATTGAGTAACTATTAATGTGCCACATCCTGTGATAGACCCATGGCTACAAAGCTGACCTTCAAGATGCAGATCATCTAGCAATGCTCAGGCAAGTAAGAGTCTATTAAAGTGCAGAGTGACTGGGCCACAGTGCCAGTCAATGAATGCAGGAGCACCCAACTCAGGGTTAAAGAATTAGGAAAGGAAATGCAGAGGGTGTGACATTTTAAGGAGACCTAATGATAAGTAGGCATTGACTGGGATACTGAAGCACAGAAGGTAAGTAGTAAGAATTAGAGTTTAAGAATAATTAATAATAGCTCATACATTCTAAATTGATTATGTGTCAGGCACTGTTCTAGGTGCTTCAAGAGTATTAACTTATATTAACAACACTCTGAAGTTTAATACCCTTTTTATGGAGGGTCTCTCAAGCCAGGCTAAGGAATTTGATTATGTCCAGGACAGTGAGGAGTCACTGAAAAAATTTTAGCAGAGTTATGACTGAGTTATGTCACTCAACAGATACATATTGAGTATCAACGATGTGTTAGGTGCTATTTAGACGTTAGACATACAGCAGTGAACAAGATAAAAAAAACTCCTCATTGAAATCTGATTTTTGCAGATAAGTATTTATGACAAATTTTAGGAGAAAAAGAAACCAGGGTAAAAGTATAGAGCAAATAGGGTTAGTATTTTAGGTAGACTTGTCAGGAAAGAGTCCTGTGGGAGTAGAGGAAACAAAAAGGAGCAGAGCCCCAAAGCCTGAGAATACGCAGCGTGCCCAGGGAACAACAGGGAGGCCAGACGGGATTTATGAAAGAAGGAGAGAGATAGGAGAGGGGATAAGCTTTCACTGAACAGTGACACACATCATAATTTAAATCTAGGAAAAGTATGAAGCTACAGAAAGAAACCAAGGAAGAATAGCCAGTAAAATAGTGGGGAAAAAAACATGAAGGGAGGCTATCATGGAAAGTGTGAAGAAAATACTATAAGGAGAGATTATTTTTTTTGTCAAATGTACTAAGGGGTACATGAGCTAAAGACTGACAAATTACTCACTGTATTTGGGAGAGAAGAAATAATTGGTGAATTTTATGACTGTTTTCCATAGGGTGGTGATGACAAAAGTCTGGCATAGATTCTAGAGATAGTTCTAGAGAGATTAGGAAGACATGAAGTAGATACAGGAAATTTAGGCTATACTTTTAAAGAGATTTTCTATAAAATGGAGAAACAAAACAATCATACAAGGAAGAATATGGGATGAAAGGAGTTGATTTGTTTTGTTTTTAATGCTCAATGCTGTTGAGCACGGTCTAGTTGTAGGAAGCTACAGGGGATAACTATAGGAGTGAGGTCCTTAATTGGATAAAAAGGGGACAAGATCCAGTACAAAACAAGAGATGATGGTTTTAGCAAAGCACAGACATTTTATACAGGAGGGAAAGTAGAGGATAGGCATTGAGATGCACTTAGAGATGCAGATTTTGTGATGAAAGAATATGGGGACTCCTGGGTGAATCAGCAGTTGAGTATCTGACTTCGGCTCAGGGCGAGACCCCAGTCCAGGGATCCCACATCGGGATCCCTGTGAGGGGCCTGCTTCTCTCTCTGCCTATCTTTCTGTGTCTCTCATGAATAAATAAAATCTTAAAAAAAGAGAGAAAGAATATGGACATTTGTTTAGGACGATCCTTATTTTTTCTAAGAAGTAGGAAGCTTGGTCATCAGATTTTAATACAGAGAAGAGAAATGCTAGAGGCTTGAAAGAAGAGAAGGTATAAAATAGAGATAAGAGAGAGAAGAAGAAAGAAAGTGGGTGACCATATAAAAAAATAAGAATGGACTAGAGAAAACTTTAGTAGGTGGTAGGGCCAAAGGCTAGTAGTCCCAGTGGGTTTGGAGAATTGTTGGTGTGGAAGCAGAAGAGGAAGTAAGCATGATTCTTCAAGTTAGGACGCAGAAGTAGTATGGTCAGTGGTAGTAATATAGTCTTGGTTGTGAGCACTGAAGTAGATAGCTAAAATAAAGTGAAAGACCCAAGTATCAGACGTGCCTTTAAGGAACTGAAAAAAAGGCACTGGATAGGTCATCCATGTTGTTGTTTGTATCCCCTTAAGACTCATGTGATGAAACCCTAATCCCAGTGAGATAGTATTTGGAGGTGGTGCCTTTAGAATGTAATTAGGTCACTGAGGGTAGAGCCCTTAATGGGACTAGTGCCTTTATAAGAGGAGGCCAAAAAGTGAGCTAGATCTCTTTGCCCACGTGTGGACAACAGCAAGAAGATGGCCATCTGCAACCCAAAGGAGGGCCCTCACCAGAACCTGACTATACTGGCATCTTGATCTCTGACTCCCACTCTCTAGAACTGTGAGAAATAAATTTCTCTTGTTTAAGCTACCAAATTTATGGCATTTTGTTATAGCAATCCAAACAGGTTAGGACAATAGTGAAATAATAAAGAATGAGCAATGGTTGGTGAATGAGCAATATGGGTACTTATAAAATGAGAAAAATGTGTGATCACCAAAGTCCACAGACCACCCTCTAAATAAAGGAAGATCTGGTCCAGTTGCCTGAATTAAACACAGGTACAACACACCCACACACACTAATTGTTTGACCTTCACTATGATCCAGTGCAATTGTCTGTTCAATTTCTGCATAGCTATGAGTGATGCGCTCCTGGAGAGGCTCTGTGCTGGCCTCCATGAGATGAACAATATCCATTCGGTTGATCTTAGTAAGACATTCAATGAGATTGGTATCTAGAATATCAGAGAAAAAGCATTTAAAAAGTATTCCTTCTAAAATGTCTTTCATTTAGTTGCCTTACTAAAATTTTAATCTTTGCACAGGAAACAATAAAACTTTGTAAAAAGAAGCAAACAGAAAAGATATATGTATGAAAAAGTGGGAAAGCATAGGCATAAGCCCCAAAAGTAGAGTTGCCAGATATTAAACAGGACACTGTCAAATTTGAATTTCAGATGAAAACCCAAACAAATTTTAAAGCATAGGTATATCCCAAATACTACGTGGGGATATACTTATATTGAAAAAGTATTTGTTGACTTATTTTTATTTGCCTAATCTGGCAATCCTACCTAGAAGAATGGCAATAGAAGGAAAGGCAAATGTAGACTGGCTATAAATAAGGGAGGTCTCTAGGTAGATCTTTAGAGAGACATTAAAGGAAGTAGCAAATTTAGACTAGCTGAAGAATGGGACAAAGTAAAGGTCTTTACCACTTCTCACTTTATTTGATGTGGCCAGCATATTACATACAAATCATTATAAAGAATATCTTCTTGACATCTTTCCCTCATTTAAGTTATTTAGGAGTAATTTAGGAGTAAAGGAAGTAGGAATTGAAGGTAAGGCACTACCAATAAAACAATGACAAATAAAGTAACTGTCCATTCTCATATTTAGAAAATTTTAGGACTTAAAAACATTCCTGTTGGCAGCCAATGTTTCCACTACTTGGCCTTGTTCAGGGGAATATAGGGTAAGAATTGTCAGCTTATTTTAGAAATGTCATAGCTTGTTCTCACTTGTTTACAGTAGTATTTCAGATGGATGGCATTCATTATTTTATTATTTTACTGAATTTGCAAGAAAGGGTTGGTGAATAGGCCTTATATCTCAACCTTTAGTCTAATGCTTTTTACATACAGTTCCCCACTTACCTGTAGCATGTTTGCCATCCCTTTCTAGCCAGTACTTCAAAAGCGCATGACTCTGGTCTTGGAGAGAATTAGGGTTCTCAATTCGAATTTGATGAATTTGTTCCTCAGTGAAATCCAGTTCTCTTGCTAATTCTAGAAAAGAAAATATTACTCCATAAGTACCTTAACTTCAAAGTTTGAGTCTCCACACATGGCTTTGTGATTCAGTAAATGATGCATTCTTTGTATTACCGTAACAGGGTTCCTTTTTTCCCCTATGTATTAGAAGTGACTCTCAACATGACTTTGTTCTTCTAGACCTAACTGTAGATGGTTTCCTTAAAACTGGTTATAGAATTGATCACTTTCAGAGTGGAAACACTAAGTTTGAGGCAACTAATGATAAAACATGTATAATTCAGACCCATTTAATTCCAAAGTGCAGACTGGACCATTAATACAGGATTATACTCTTAACCAAGGTAATGGAAAATAAATTACTGAAAACAGGAGTAATAGACTTTCTCACTTTTAATCATCATTAAGTAACATTTTAAGTACTATAAATCCTATTTCTGTATACTTGGATAAATACTGCCTGTGGTTATATTATGGTGGTTGGATAAACTCCTTTCTTTGATTTGATGTCACATAAATAAAAGCTCCGGGAAGCATTAATTGACGTAGGGAAAAAGCCACAAATTTTTTCTTTAAAGTCTACCATTAACATTGTATGTGGACACTTATATATTGTGGTGTGTGTGTATGTGTGTGTGTGTGTGTAAAAATAAGTGTCTTCTTTGGAGGGCAATTGGCCAATATCTTTCAAAATTAAAGATATATATATCCTTTATGCAGATATTCAATTCTATTTCTAGTAATATACTCTATAGAGACAGTCATGAAAATACACCAATGCACTAGGATGTTTGTCATTAACAGGAAACAACCTAAATATCCAGTAATAAAGGCCACTGATAAAATTATACTTTGATACAGTAAAATTAAATAGCCATTTCAAAGAATGAGATAATATGTCTATGCTGATGGAATATTTATAAGTAGTATTGAGGAAAATTGTGCTTATTTTTATTTTTTTTAAATTGTGCTTATTTTTAAATAGTACACATAGATGTGGGTATATATATATATATATATATATATATATATTTTTTTTTTTTTTTCCTGAATACATGAGAAAGTGTAAGCAGTTACTTTTGAGGCATAGAGATAGAATATCAGATGCAGGCATCAGAAACTTATTTACACTTTTCATTGTATACCATTTCTGTATGGTTGTAGGGTTTGCATTTTCAACAAGTATATAGATGTTACATTTTATATGCAAATACACACATACTTAATAAATAAATTAAATAATTCTGAATGTTACCTATTTAATTAGTCAACCGGGGACATTTTGATGTCCTTCCTTCCCCTATAACCCCTATTAAAAAAAATCTGACCAGCATTCAACAATTGTTTAAAAGTGAGATGACTATTCTTTCTGCTTTGTATTACCTTTTTAAGGGTTTTATGGATTTCTATTTATCATATTGATTTTCTAATTTACTTTTCTTTAATAATTTAACATACAATATAATTTATATGCTGAAATAGCCTCATTTATCAGAAAATTAGTGAAACATCGTATTATATATATTTCAACATGCATCCAAAGCAAATTTGAGTACTGTTCATGATGAAGATATCTGATATAAGATGTCTAAAATAAGAAGCCCTAGATTAAATCTCCAACTAAATTCATGACAATTACATCTAACAATGATTTTGAAACACAGTCATCTCCCCAAAGTTTGGATATCCAAAGCTCCGAAAGGAGGATGGTGACATTGATCTATTCTCAAAATCCCCCACTTTAAAGTTCTATTTTTCTAAATTCCAGAGATAATAAAAGGCCTGCCTGGATTTTCCAGTTCATAGTTTATTATTCTTTTTACTATTCCACGTGGTCTTCTTCACTGTTAATGATAGTTGGCTGATGCAATTGTGTTTCCTAAACGAAGCAAGTTCTGTTGAAAAAATGAGTCACACTAATTTTACCTGTCCAGCTGAAGCCAAGGTGATCAGCAATATATGCCAGCCTCTCCTCGATCCGTTCCTGCTCATCCTGTTGATCTATAGAAGGTCAAAAACAGAATGGCCAAAGGTTGTCTATGACAAGAGAGCAACCACAGTACTGATCATCCAAAGAAAGGAAGTCACTTGTCCAAATATTTGATAATAGCACAAGTTAGCTATTATATTTTAAATCATTTTAAATTGTGTGTTTGCCTGATTTCTGGAATGGAATGGGAAATAAATTTAATTATAAATCATGAAAACCAACTGCTTCCATATCTCTTTAATCAAGACTAGTCACAGGCCACATTATACAAGTTGCTGATTTCTAGTAATCTTAGGACTATTTAAAAAAATTATCTGAGAGAATACTGCCCACCAGAAGACAATCATCCTGTTCACCAAAAAACAGAAAAATCATAAATGGGAAACAGAAGTGGAGTAACTGGTTAGGACCTACTATTATTGCCTGTGGCAGCATAGATCACTTCCAGGTCATGTCTGAAAGAAATCACATCCAAGATTCATAAAAGACATAGATCATGGGTTAATCAGGCCATCCTAGGTTTTTTTTTTGTTTTGTTTTTGTTTTTTTCAGGGTGGCCAGAAACATCTTCCTTGGTCCTGGTGACCTTGGAAGAAGGGAGGATAAAAGCATATGTATTTGTGTCTATTGTATCAATAGGTATAGATGTCTTTTGCGTGAAATTTCTGTCTGCTTACTACTAAGTAAGCTTATATATAACTCCCACAAACTATAATTTCCCCATTCATTTTTAAATCCCATTAATCGATGGGCAGCATTTTAGGCATTATGACATTTTCTTACAACACAAATTTAAGAATAACAGTCTTCATTGTAGAGATATTGGAAGACCAGAGGCTACTTCTCAAAGCCATCAATGGTTTCCTTTTTTATAATTCCAAGGGTCATCATCCTCTCACGGTCACTTACATCATGCAAAGTTTGAGTTTTTGTTGTCTGCTGCATCTAACTGGAGTACATTCTCCATTTACCTGACACTCTAATGAAAAGCATGTTTGTTTTGTTTTGTTTTGTTTTGTTTTACCTTATATTTGTATTCTTAAAGTTTTTACCAGTGGCATCTGATATCCAGCCTTTTGAGTCAAAAACAGATCCACAACAATTGGAATTTCATGATAATGTGAAATCTGCTTGGGCAAATGGCTTCCTAATGATTACAGAATTATTAAGTACAAATTATTTTAAAGTACTTGAGGGTAAGAAAAAAAAGCAACGAATCCTTACCATATGAAACAAAGCCCAACATATTCATATGCAAAAGCAAAAGTGCTTAATTTGAAGCTAAGCCCAGGACTTCAGAACAACAAAACTCAAAGCTTGCATGGCCTTACGTGCAGCGGCTCGAGAAAGGCAAGATCACCATTGCCTGTTTATCATGTTTATGTTTTCCATAAGCATTCTCATTACTCAATCTTGAGATTGTTTTCATGGACAAGAGTACACAGAGAAGGCACAAAACACAAAGGGCTTACACAAACACAGTAACCACTACAGAAAGCTTAAAGAAAATGAGACACAAATCACCAAATAAAAGATATACAGAAAAACTATATCAAATTTATGACATGCGTAGCACAGGGAATCCCAGTGGCTGGCAAATACCTTCAGCATGGTCATGGCCATTTTCATCAGGGATGCGTTCAATCAGAGTCTCAATGGACTCATCCCAAATAGGCCTTGTGTCAAAGATGTCCTCAGGAATTGAATGCTCGGTCTCAACAGGTGGCAGATTTTCAATTACTGAAACTTCCAGGGCACTACTACTTTCATCATCTGAAACCAATTCTTGCTCCCTTTCTGACTGTGTAAGTCTATCCACTAACTTGGAAGCCTCATCACTAATCTCCTCAAAGAATTCTATGGAGTTCCTGTAAAGGTCAAAGAAATGCTCCTTACTTTCTTTTGTGGGGCTCACAGCCCCCTTGCAGGAAGATGTGGTGCTTTTGCTCTTAACTGGCAATCGGGATGTAAATATCTTTGGTCTTGTGGCCCCCTCTTCTGATTCTAACTCAAGCTCCTCATCCCCCTCTGTGCTCTCTGTTTCTGTCTCAGTGTAACTTTTAGTTTTTACTGGACATTTGGTCTTTGAGTCCAAAGGACTGGCATCAGATTCAGATTTGCTTCTACTCTCTGGTGTTCTGCTTGTCATGTCCTGACCCTGAGGAGCCACTATTTTCTGGAGAGATGAATCTAGATGCAAAAGCTGCTGTTCTACTCTTTGGACAGGTGCTTTCACAGGGATTTTAGACTTTGGTTTTATTTCATCCTCTTTACTTTCCTCATCCAGGCTGGGTAAAAAATCTTCAGAAAGGGAATTCTCATACTCCACAGATGGAGGTGCTGGGGTTGACATGGGTATAGTCCTTACAGGAATTTTGGATTTGCTTTCAGTAGAAGGCACATTCTCCATGGGTGCAGTGGGAATTTCAATTACAGATCTCTGTTCCTCTGGGGAAGAATCAGGAGAATCATCATTCCGATCTGAATACACAGACCTGGTAACTGTGGGAAAATCTAACTGAACATGTACAACTGGTTCAGGGGGGTCAGGGCAAGATGTATTTTTCACACTAGACTTAGGAGACAGATCACCCATTTGCATGGTGGGGGGGTCCTCGGCACCTGCAGAAGGAGTCTCTTCCATTGATATTTCAACAGAGACTGAATTCCCCACATGGGAGTTAAGCTGAGCATCTGAAGCAGATATTTCCTCTACTTCCTCACTCAGGTCATCTGGAAGTAAGTCTGCTTCATCACTCACTGCTTCTTTTGATTCTAAGAGAGCTAGTGACTCAGCTGATGTTTCCTGTTGTGGGAGCTCAGCCCCAGGACTCCCTTCTTTCATGTCTTCAGAGACAGTCTCTTCCCTGGATTCTTGACCAATTTGGAAAAAGTGAAAACTTTCATCTGCATAGGACCTTTTGGTCATATCAATGGCACCACTTCGGGTCATCTCAAACAATTTTCCTTCCTGAAAGAGAAATGGGTTTTGCTCACTGGTTGGGGTCCCCTCCTCAGTTGGGGTCCTTGCAGGAGTGGTATCAGGGGTGGTACCCTGTGATTGTCTGTCTACCATCAAGCCAAATATCTTTTGCTCTTCCTCTTTCACTCGAGCCTCAAAGGCTTCATCATCCTCACGGATTTCACTCCAGGAATCAGAATCCACATCCGTTTTTGTGATGATGACTTTGCTTATTTGTTCACCAACAACTGCTGATGTATTTGGTACAGAAGGCTCTAAAGATGAAGGGCCTCCATCTGATTGCCTTTCCCACAAGATGCTTTCTTGTTTGGATTCTTTTTCCATGTTTTGGTCCTCAAAATTAGATTCTTGGCTTGAAACAGTTCTATTGGAGGAGCTTGTTATTACCACGTCTTCAACAGAGGATATGGTGGTAACAGAATGTACTTCTGAAGACTGAAAACTTGTGTGTCTTGCCTCTGTTTGGGTTTTGCTTTCTTCACTGGAGAAAAAAGATTGGGAAGGGACATTTTCGTAAGGGCTTATTACTTGAGGATCGTAAATTTCATCAGTATCGGCTGGGTCAGACACTGGAACATCCATGGACAATTTGTCTGTTTGAGTAGTAGTCAATGAGTCTTGAGTGGAAGAGTCCTTTGGTAAGCTTTCAAAAGCTTGGTCGGTTTTGGTATCCTCCGTTTCTGTAGTAGAAGGTGGAGAGAATACGGCTTCATCTAATTCTTGTCCTTCAGATATTGGAATATGAGGCAAAGAGGACAAAGATGAAGGGCTTTCCCTGGGGCAATCTCCTTGTAGAGATTCTACTCTAGAAACATCAAGCTCTTCTCCTTCTGTGATTTTTTCATCAGTGTCTTGCAGAGGTAATGATTCTTCATGGATAACTTGCTGCTCATTGGTATCCTCCCTAGGGGAGCTGTAGAGACCTGAAGATATGGGAGTGACTGAGCTGCCAGGACTCCCAGTCTCACACCCGTGGCCATCACAGACTTCTGTTTGAGCAGCATCTCTGTCCAGATCATCATCAAACATATCTGGGCCATCAGGAGAAATGGTAGGACTCTCCTCAGGTACGCAGGGTACATGATCTTTTTCTTCTTCTGATTTACCTGATTCTTCCTGAGTATCTTCATTCATTTTGAAAGTGTATTGTTTGGAAACAATAGGTTGAAACTGTACTTCTTCAGGACTGGAATTGGAGTCGATGCTGGATGGAAGTGGGGAGGGAGGTTGCACTCGAATAACTGGCTCTGGTAAGAGGCCTGAGTCGGCACCTTTTTTCAGCTGTGCTAACTCAGGTTCACTCTCTGAGGAGGAAGAAGCCTTTCTGCTCTCTGATGTTACTACCACAGGGACATCGCTTTCATCCTCCACACTCTCTGTATGTTTTGATTCCTCCACATCTGCTGTACAGTCAGCATCTGGGTCAGAGGACGAAGAAGATTCTTCTTGCTTGGGTTCTTTTTTGTAGTCCCTTTTCTGCTTTGCTTCTTGTTCAAGTTCATCAAATGTTTTTATTTTGGTTACCATTTTAAACATTTCCTCTTCAGGTGTGAATCTCTTTTTCTCCCCATTTTCCAAGTCATCCTCCTCCGCGCATTCATGAATTACAGCTGGTTTGGGTGTGCTTGCATCTGTGGCTTTGGGTGTGACCTCATAGCTAACTTCTTCAGAGCTGGGGGTGTCAGGAGAAAGGGGGCTCTTCCCTGAGCTCTCTACCAGTGACGTCTGCTCAAGACTGTCGTCCTCAGCACTGCCGTCCGGGTCTCGGAGCAGCCGGGACCGCATAGAGGCCACTTCTGTCAAGAGTTCTGTTTTGGCTACGGCTGCAGGGAGAGGAAAGTGACTTGGGAGAACCCCAGCCTTCATCTTTGGTTCCACGGGGCTACTTTCAAGAGAGTCACGGCAAGGGGATTCTTTCAGAGGACTGGGCTCCAGAGAATCTGGAGTTTTGTGTGAGGAGTTATCCTCCAGCACAGGGCTGGCTTCCAGGGAGTCTCTGTGGCTCACTGCAAACGATTCATCAGCACCGGGGCTGAGGACCTCACTATCTCGGCTAGGGAGTGCAAGTTCTAACCCTTGGGGACTTCTAGCAACTCCCTGGGGCTTTGATTCAGTTCCTGTGCCTGTCTTTACAGAAGCATTAGGCTGCGGGGAGGCCTCTGTCTCATCTGAGGGCTCAGTGGTTGTGGATTTCTGAGCTTCAGTATCGGTCTGTGTCTTGTGGGCGGAACCAATATCTGTTGGTTGAGCCTCATCAGAGGATGCTTCCTCAGTCAATCCTTTGGGTGTTTCCTTTGCTAATAACACACTACAGCTGCCAAGGGAATCATCTTCTCGTTTGAGGCATGTGTCTTCAGAAGAAGGGTCCAGGGTGGCCTCCTTCAGCAAATGCTCCGCTGAGGGCTCTGTGCCTTTAGTGACCACAGCACCTTGCTCTTCAAAACCATCGGTGATGTCTTTGACTGAGGGATGTTCTTTTTCTGAATGAACTGCTGCCGGTGTTTCTACCTTGGTAGTTTCACTTACTTCCCCAACTTGCTCCTCACTTTTCTTTGGTGAGAACGAAAGGCTTTCTGGGCTTGTCTCAGGCGTCTCTGCTAGGCCCTCATGCTTATAGCTTTCTTCCGAACTAATCTGAGGGGTCCCTTCCATCAGGCTGCCACACGGAGAACCTGGCACCCCTTCAGGTTTCAGGCTCTCAGGACTGCCATCCAAAGCACCATTTTGTAAAGACAGAGCCGGAAGAAATTCATCTTTCATGTAATCTAGTGGAAAGGTTGTGTTGAAAGGACTAGTGAGTACTTGATCTAAATGGAGCTGTACTTCTTCTGTCTTCTCACTCATTCGGAATTGTTGGTATTTGTCATTGTCTTCCAATTCTTGCTTAATGACATCAGAAAAGTCAGTGGAGGTTTTCCTATCTGGGCTGATCTGAAGATCCATGTCTCCCTGTTCATCAGCCAGCTTTTCTTTGGGAACTTCATTTTCTTTATGGCTTTCTTCTTCTGGTGCCGACTGAACAGGTTCAGGTGTTTTGTGGCTAAGAGCTTTCTCCTTTTCTACAACTACATCTTCTCTCTTAAACCCTACGGAAGAAGCACGGACTGCTCTCTTGGATTCAGAAACTCCTGTTACCACAAATCTCTGGCTTCGTTTGATGGTCTGACTCTCTGTTTTCTGTGTCTCTCTCTGGTTAGCACCCTTTTCTTTTTCTACTCGAGCTTTGCCTTTTTCTTGTGGCTGCTTCTGTTTTGCTGATTTGTGCTCAAAGAGTCCAGTCTTATGTTTGGATGGGTCCTGACCTGACTGGAAAGCTTTCATCAACTCCCGAACAGACATTGTCTCTTCGATTCTTTCTGTTTTTGAGGTGGGGGATACAGGGGGTTGCTTTTCTATTTTCCCAGAAGGCGACACAGGCAAGTGCTTGTCAGTTTTCCCAGAGGTTGATACAGGTGGATGCTTTTCTAGTCGTCCAGCTGGTGACACAGGCAAACGTTTTTCTGTTCTCCCAGGTGAAACTGGTGCATGTTTCTCCACTCTCCCAGAAGGTGATACAGGTGGGCGTTTGTCCATTTTACCTGAAGGTGAAACAGGTGGGTGTCTTTCTGTTTTTGTAGATGACACAGGGGAGTGCCTTTCAGTTTTTGTCGAGGGTGATACCGGTGAGTGTTTCTCAGTCTTACTTGATGATGACACGGGGGAGTGCCTTTCAATTTTCGCGGAGGGTGACACAGGCGAGTGTTTCTCAGTTTTACTTGATGGTGATATGGGAGGGTGCCTTTCAGTTTTTGTAGAGGAGGAAAGAGAAGAGTGTCGTTCTGTTTTAGAGGAGGGTGACGCCGGTACATGCCTCTCTGACTTCAGAGAGGGTGATGCAGCTGGATGTGTCCTGTGGGTTATCTTTTTCGGCACATCCTCTTTGCCTTTGACTCTGACGGGCAACTTGCTTCGACCTTTCTGTTCATCTTCCACTCGTTTCTGAAGGGCCTTAACTTTGTCCTTTATGGAACCGATGGGAGTTTCTTCTATCAAAGGTGAAGTGGCCTTTACAGTGGGAAGAGGCTCAGGGGCTAAACCTGCATCTTCCTCTAATGACTCTTCTGAACTACCTTTTTTAAGTTCACTTTTTTCTGCACTACCTTGTACGCTTTCCTCTTTTTGTTTCTGTTTTTCCTTTAATTTCCTTCTCACTGGCTTCTTTATTCCCAGGCTTGGTTTCTGTTGCTTCTGTGCACTCTGTGTCTCTGGGGGTGCATCTTTCCCTTCATTTTCAGAGCTCCTGCCAATAGGCGGAGCCTCACGCTTCTCCCCTGCTCTCTCTTGAGCTGTCTGCAGGTGCTTTTCATGAGGAGACACATAGGACTTTAGATCCTCAGTAAGGTAGTTCACTAGCCCAGCTGAGTCTTTCTCTACTTTGACGTTGCTCTCCTTATCTAGTCTAACCTCTACGCACGGGTATTCGGTGACTTCTAAAGGTGCTTTTAGCTTAGCCTCCTCTATTTCCTCATCACTGACAATCACCCACTCCTCTTCCACTAACTCTCTCTCCAGCTGAGACCTTGGCATACTGCCTTCATCTCTCGCGCAGGTTCCACTTCTCAGGATTTCATTCACTTTCTCTAAGTCCTCTTTAACTCTTTCAACAATTTCAAAAGGCTCTCCTGGCTCTTCCTCAGCAGCCTTCACCAGCTCCTTCACTTTGATAGAACCTGCCCTATCAGACACATCTGTGGTCAAGATGGCGGTCATTTTGATCAAATCTTGTTTCATCTCAGAAACTTCAGAGAGCAAGTCCGGACTGGCTAGGACAGGAACTTCATTAACCAGGTGACTTTTCAGGACAGATGTTTCTGTAGACTCTGTCTCATCATCTTTGATGTGAATGAAAAACATTGAAAGTAAAATGGAAATCAAAAAATATATCGGCAAATGTAATCAGGACTCAAACGACACAGTGTCTTTTCCTGTTGTGGCGGGAGGGACAACAGAATGGGCTGGGAATGGTGGATCCACAAGGTCTCAGGATACAAAAGCAAAGCAAGGCTAACGGAAAAAAAAAAAAAAAAAAAAAAGAACCAAAACTGAAAAGGAAAAATGAGCAGGAAATAACTTGCTTAATTTTCTCACTTGTAGCACATCCACACATACAACAAAGCTATAACAAATAGCCAAGACAGACAGACACACACACACACACCACAGATCAAAACAAAGAACGGACGCAGTGAAATTACACAGAAGTATCTCAAGATTGTTCAGATGTTACAGATCGATGTTGAAAAAAATATAAACATGGGAAAAAAAAAAGGAAAAAAGCATTAGAAATTGCAGAAAGTTGATTTCCTCTAGGAGAAAGCCAGTAGTAGCAAACTCAGAATGCCTTCTAATGATGTATATATGTTTTTTAATCATATGAAAATCCAGAATTCAGTATGTTTTGTTCTGTCAATTTACAATGACACATAAAAGATGTCTGAATCAGCTGCAAACCGGCATTTCATCTAAGGGAAATTCACACCTAACAATGAAACGAATGGTCTTGTGCTAAGAGGCATGGTCCTTTCCTTGGAGCAACCTCCTGGTTTAGACACAAAATGGACAGACCAAGGAGGGAAATAAAGGAAAGGAAAGAAAAAATTAACAAAATAACAACTGTGATTAAACTTATTATGTGAGTCCAAAGTTAAAATGTGATGCATGGCAATCCAAATCAGAGACAGTCACACGGGACACACGCACAATTTATGTAAGCCAAGTTATTTCCATGCAAAGCAAAGGTGGAGGAAAACTGGTGGGAGAGATGGCTTTGCTGAAATGCATGGGTAGGAGGATGGTTAAGAAATTAGAACAAGTATGTAAAACATTACTGTGGTGAAGCGTATTTATTTCCCTACAAGTCTGTACATAGGTGCTGAATGTAATATATTCGAGGAATAGGTAGTGGGGACCTGCACCCATTCAAAGAAAAAAGGAAAACACTGGGTCACACTCTTTTAGGATTTGCTCTTGAAAAGAATTAGGAGAGTCCCTTCAATAGAGCCCTTCTTTAGAGATTATCTCATACCTAGATGATTATTTAAGGATGGTCTTTAGACTTAAAAACAAACACAAGTCTATGTTTTAACTTTAAAAAATATTCACAACACTTAGGAGTCATTCAGAAGAATCTGTGGCATTATAGAAATATAGTAACCTTTTCCCTTTCCTTTTTAAATGATTGAGCCAGCTGGATGTATTACACTTCAATTTCTACTATCTGGTATTCAAGAAACAAAGGAAAGGGTGATTTAAATAACATAGTAGTCCCGAAGAAGAAAATGAGATAATAAAATCTTTTTTAAAAAAGGAATGAGGGATCCCTGGGTGGCGCAGCGGTTTGGCGCCTGCCTTTGGCCCAGGGCACGATCCTGGAGACCCGGGATCGAATCCCACGTCGGGCTCCCGGTGCATGGAGCCTGCTTCTCCCTCCGCCTGTATCTCTGCCTCTCTCTCTCTCTGTGTGTGTGTGACTATCATAAATAAATAAAAATTAAAAAAAAATTATAAAAAAGGAATGAAGGCAATGATAATGTCACTTTTTAAGCAAAGAAAGTGTCTTTTCCTGAGAGAACTGTCATTTGTTGAGGAGATAAACTCTGTGACTATGCATATATAAAGATATGTTAAAATGGTTTATATCAATGCAAATTTGTTCACGTACAAACCAATGAAAACACCCAGAATTTCAAATAATCTAGTCCTGAATGGTGATTTAACATAAGAGCAAAGAGACTCTCAATTAAAAGCATTCTACGGGTGCCTGGGTGGCTCAGGCCATTAAGCCATTGCCTTCAGCTCAGGTCATGATCCTGGAGTCCTGGGATAGAGCCCCGCATTCAAATAAATACATAAAATCTTTTTTTAAGAAAAGCATTTTAATAACAGTAATTTACATTGTACTAGGTCTTCAAAAAAAAAAAAAAAAAAAAAGCCCCAGATCATTGCACAGAACCAGATGGCCGTATCAAACATGGTTCTAATTTTTCTCCTTTTAAGAATAGTACCCTGAAATACAGTGACTCAAAATGAATTTTTAAATGAATAAGCAATAAAAATTAGTATTTTTTCCTTAAACTATCTGGGGGCATAAAAGCAAGAAAGAAACCTGAAAAATTCAACTTCTTCCACACAAGAAGCCAGAGTCACCAGAAACAGGCCCCATCGCTTCTCGGCCTTTTGGCTAAGATCAAGTGCAGAAACAGGCCCCAAAACTAAAATGTTAATGAATTGCTACAAACCCAAAATGAGTTCTAAGATAACTCTCTTAAGGTCTGTAAAAACCAGTTCTCTCTGTACAAAATTATGTGTGGGATTTGCATCATTATTTAAAATTAGCCCTATAATGGCACAATGTTGTGATTAATAATTTCATCCAGGAGGTTTTGATTTTTGTATTCTTGGTTCTTACTTTTTTCAAAGTTTCACAAAAATCCGTTAGACCTCAACCCGAAAGAAGTCAGTTATACTTCACCACAGTAAGAGGTGCTAGGGGGTGGGGGTGGGGAAAGGGTTGGCTTTAGCTGAGAACTATTAAGACAGTATCATTTTTGCAAGTGTAGCCTGCAAAATAATGAGCTCTCTCCCAAGTCAGTGTTGCTTGATATCAAAAAGTGATACTGTCATGTCAGTGCTTAAAAAAAAAAAGAAAGAGATGACAATGTTATGCTAACAAATGGACAAAAACAGTAGGGTGGGTTTCTAAACAAGCATAACAGCAATAGCAGGATTAACAGGGGTATCAAAAGAAAGTGAATGCTTAGATGAATAATCATTGCATTTTACTGCTAATTAGCTCACAAATTAGGTATTTTTGTAATTTAACTGGCCAAGCTGCTTTTCTAAGTAGACATTAATGATTAATAAGGACAATATAAAAACATAATTATTACAGTGGTTAGTAATGGCAACTAGCTGCATCTTAATTCATGCTTCTCTTTATTGTAGCCAGTTTTTTTAAAAAAAAACTCAATTTTATTTAAAATCTTACTTTTTTCTGATGTCATATCGATCTGAAAGAAAACATACATAAATTGAATGGTTACAAACTGTGTCTTGTTTCACAGCCCCTGATGTGCAAATAAGCTCCTATTCATAATCACACCCACAGGGAGATACCAGAAGCTAGAGGAAGGTCAGGGTAATTTGCTACAGTTCTTCCTGAGAATCTCCTTGATTCTTATCCTAACTTGGAAAAAATCTTTCTAGACATTATAGGTGGAAAGTACTTTTTAATATGTTATTTCTAGGAAGATATGATCCAGGGTGCGTTTGATGTTAGAAATATTTATTTAGGGAAAAGCCAGGAAAATAGTTAAGTGGAGGTTAAAAAGTGTCAATTTAGTGGAGAAAAAGAAGGAAAGAACAAATAACATGCCAGGGTAATACATTCTACAGAAGTAGTTTCGTAATCATTAATTACAAGCCAAAATTCCAAATCCTGAAAAGAATACAAACTGGATCTATTGCCCTGCATCGCTTCTGAAAATATTCAATAGAAAAATCATAAACTTAATGCAAGAAATTCATTTAAACATAGTAAAAATGGTTTTATAATTGCACTGCTCTTCTGTAAAGGGTGTAGGTACCACTTTGAACAGCTTTGATGATAAGAGTCACCAAGTGCAGGAAGGAAACTATGTAAGACAAAGAGTGGCTCTACAATTGAGGGTAAGGATGACATCTGTCTTGTCATAATTAGTACCGTACATGGTTACATACGGCAGGACAGTGAGTTTACCATCAACCCTTTTGTCCTGCTCTACTGCCGGGGTAGGAGTAAAAAGTGAATTCAGGGTGATTCTCTGCACTGAAAAGGCCTTACATTTTAAGCTGGCGGGTACAAGGGTATTTATTATATTTTTCTTTATGTTTCTGTATTCCAAATCCATCGGAGTAACATTAAAAATATAAAACTAGGGGGATCCCTGGATGGCTCAGCGGTTTAATGCCTGCCTTCAGCCCAGGGCGTGGTCCTGGAGTCCTGGAATCGAGTCCCACCATCAGGCTCCCTGCATGGAGCCTGCTTCTCCCTCTGCCTGTGTCTCTGCCTCTCTCTCTGTGTGTGTCTCTGCCTCTCTCTCTCTGTGTCTCTCATGAATAAATAAAATCTTTAAAAAATTAAATAAAAATATAAAACTAGTATATTTGAAAATATTTATGTGCAACTAACAATAACTACATTTGTCTATCTTAGAAACAGGAACCAATACATAAATAGGAAAGTAGAAGGAATTTCCCAATGACTTCTTTCATTTCTATGATAATGTTTGGGCATCTTCAAATCTTTATATGGGGAAACAAACACAAATGTGCCTGAACTATCAGAGAGGTCTTATTCAAGTGGTTCTTTATTCAAGGTAATCTCTCGAAGACTTGCTTTCCTCATCTATGATATGACAGCACAGACCTCACAGGGCAATTGTGAAGATCAGTGTTGATGAGGTACATGGAGCATTTAAAGAATCTACCTTGTAAGAAGTGCTCATGATCGGCAGAGTTCTGCATTATAATATTATAGTCTAATGGTTGAATTATAAACTCCTTTAAGTTTTTAGTCTCAAACTTTTCGGTCTTAAGATTCCTTTACACTCCTAGAAATTACTGAGGATCTTGAAGAACTTCATTTTATGTTTGATATATACAATTAATTATCTGTTTTATACATTAAAACTAAGAAAATGCTAGAACCCAAGTATACACAACTACACATTCCAGAGTCAGAGCCATGATGTCATCATATGTAATGTAGTCTCTGGAAAACTCTGCTATAGCTTGTGGAGATATGGGAGGTAAAAGAGAAAAAATGTCTCAGTAACCTTTAAAAAAAAAAAAAAAGCTTTGACCTCCAGGCATCTCCAGACCAACCTCTGAGAAATGAAATAATGGCTTGGCCTTTAGTAGTTGGTAGAGAAACACATATTACTACACAGAGACAGGTAACAATTGACAGGGAAAGCTTTACTGTTGTTTGAATTCAGTCCACGAGATGAGAAAACAGAAGCTCAGAGGGGTTAGGTAAACTGTGACCCTCCTATTACTAACATCTGTATAACCCTTCTAAGAACACAGATTATGTGCTCTTATTAGTGGGTATAGCAAATACAGCCATCAACAAGCGACAGTATCATACAATTACCTCGTCTTCCTGTTCTTGATCTGACTCTGATTCCTTGCCGCCCCCAGATGCCATGCGAGATGGAAAAAAGAAAGCAGGAAGAGTAGAGAGTATTTAGAAGAAAAGAAAAGATTAAATACGCTGCCAACAAACATCAACAGGCAAGCATACAGCCAGCATACTCTTGTTTTTTTTTTTCTTACTAACAGTTTATAGAACAGGCAAATAATTTAAAAGGATTGATTTAAATGTGAAAGTCTAAAGATTCAAGAGGAAAAAGACCAAAACTATAAATATACTAATTCCTTAGGCAAAAAAAAACTAAAATTACAAATATACTTATTTCAGATACTAGGTTACTAACATCCTTAAAGTTTGATATTTAATTTGATGCATATGCCCAGAGAAATGGTGATGATATTTCCCAGTCATTACAGATACTGGCTGAAAATGTTAGAAGCCACAAATAAGCATATGGCGAAAATTTTTTGAATATATAGGCAATATTTAGTAGTTCTATTATAATAAAGAACAACTAAATTCTATAGTTTATCTAAAGTGTACAATGTTTGGCATTGTTTTCCTTTTTCCTTTCAGTTACTAAATGGAAAGCTGTCCAGGACCACCGTGGAATTAATGATATGTCTTAACTTAGAAATACAGTGTAATAACAAACACTTTCTTTTATAGCACATTGAGAGTTCACTGAAATCAGAGACAAAGCTCATTCATCTTTACACATCACTCAGGAGGACTGCCCACAGCAGTACACATTTTTTTTGTGTTCTTATTTGGCATTCACTTCGGTGACTCACAAATCCACAAACCCCAAAATACATTTTGCATCACTGGAGTGTGATTAGATTATCCTCACTGAGGTGGATATACCTATTGCTGTATTCCAATGACTGGAAAAACATGCATGTTTACTTATACAGCTAATATTTCACTTCATTTTTATCATATAATAAGAATTTGCAATGTTAAGCATGATGCTATGGGCTTTTCTCTATGTGTCTGATCTCTATTTACAAGATTAATTGGTTAAGAAAGATATACCATGGTGGGTAAAAAGAAGTGTAGAAGATGCTTTGTATTGTGGAATCAAAACTTAGGGTTTTAACTATATTTCTAGGTCTCCAGGTCTTACCTGCCACTACTCATGCCCCTCCCTAACCTCTAGTACACACCATGGCATCCCGCTGCAGCCCTCCATAGACTGCCATGGGGTGGGGGAGGGGAGGTTCTATTGGGAAGAGGTTGGTTAACATTTTTTTTTTAAGTAATAAAAATTAAGTTATCCTCAACATTTAATTCATGTAGTTGTCATCTTCAACTTGATCAAAGTAAGCCAGGAATTCTGTAATGGTGAGTGATCTGAATACAAAGTAATACCTGGTAAGGAGACTTTGGGTCAGGAATTGACAAATTGTTCCTTTTCAACAGTGTTTCAAATCTACTCCTTGTAACATGGGAGTATACTGTATACTAATTATGTTAAAATAGTCAAAAACTTATTTTGATAACCCAAAAATATTATAGATTATAAGATGAACAGGTATTTATTTTAGCAATAAGATAAAATCTCATGAGGTTGCTTTGAATTTAATAATATATAATCCACTTGTGAATTGGCAGAAGCCAATGGACTCATAATACTTTGGTAGGGCCAAATGGACTAGTATGATCCCAGAAGGGCACATATAAACCAATGAAGACAAAGCCAACTTATTTTTAAAAATTAGTCCAAAAAGTTAAACCTTAAATTCACATTTTCTCTCTTTCATATCTAATACAGATTTATAGAAAATTTTCCATCAGAGTCAATATAACTCAAATGGAATATCACAAATCTGACAGGGAATAAAAAATGATTGTTACATGTGCTTGCATTCAGTAAAATGCAAAAAAGCTTTTGCTTTTACTTATTTTAAAGGATTTGAAAATTAAATCCTATAGAAATGGAATTGCACTAAGCAGATTTTACAATACCTTTGTATAAATTGGCAGGGTGATATTCAAATTGCAAATAGCTTGATGCACCAGGCCTCTTGTGGATTTTGGCTCTTTCATAAATGATAGTCGCCCGCAAGGTTCCTGAGTCGTATCACGTACCTTGAACAAGAAAGGCATCCATACTTCACACAGATATGATGTATACTATTTATTTTAATTAGATAATACTCAAAAGAAAGAATGAGGAAAAAAATCAATTCATTTGATAACGCCAAGGATTTAGAGATGTTTCTTTCTCTTTTTCTATTATCATTTAGAATGATTTTTACAAAATCATTTTACAAAGTTGTGGTAAAATAGACATGCCATAAAATTTACTGTTTCCATTTTTTCACTTACCATTTTTAAGTGTTCAATTTATTGGCATTAAGCACATTCACAAACTTGTACAATTATCACTGCCATGCAGAATCTGTCATCATCCTAAACACAAACTCTGTACCTATTAAATGACAGCTCCTCATCTTCTGCCGGCCCCAAGTCACCTCTATTCTACTTTCTATCTCTGTAATTTGCTTCTTCAGATACCCTAATAGAGTTATACAATGTTTGTTCCTTTTGAGTCTGGGCTATTTTACTTAGCATAATATTTTCAAGCTTCAACCATGTTGTAACACATATCAGAATTTCATTCTTTAAAAGAATTATGTTAAAACATACATAACATAAAACTTATCATTTCATCCATTTTTACAACCACAGTTTAGCAGCATTAAGTAGATTCATTCACACTGCTGTACAACCATCACCACCATTCATTTTTGGAACTTCTTTGTCTTCACACACCAAAACTCTGTTTCCATTAAACAAGAACTTTTCATTCCTCCCCTCCCTCATCTCCTGGCAACCACCATTCTATTTTGTTGACTCCAGGCATTTGACCTTTCTAGGTACCTCATACAAGTGGAAACAGAATATTTGTCCTTTTGTGTCTAGTTGATTTCACTTAGCATATATCCTCAAGGTTTATCCATGTTATAGCACATATCAAAATTTCATTCCTTATCAAGGCTGAATAATATTCCATTGTGCCTATACACCATATTTTATTTATCCATTCACCTGTCAATGGATATTTGGGATGTTTCCACCTTTTGGCTACTGTGAATAATGCTATTATGAATGCTGGTATGCAAATAACTATTTGAGTCCCTGCTTTTAGTTCTTTGGGATATATACCTAGAAGTGGAATTGCTGGATCATATGCTAATCTAGGTTTAAATTTTTGAGGAATCATCATACAGTCTTCCACAGTGGCTGCATCATCTTGTATTCCCACCACCAGTGATTGGGGCCCCCATTTTTCCACATTCTTGCCAACGTTTGTTAGCTATCTCATTTCATTTATATATTTATTTTTTAACCACTGCAATCCTAATGGATACGATGTGGTATCTCATTGTGGTTTGAATCTAAATTTCCTTTAGCTGCGGACATCTGTTTGCCTTCTTTAGAGAAATGTCTAAGTCCTTTGCTCATTTCTGCATTTGGTTCATAGAACGACTTTTGCACATCAACAATATAGTATTCGCTTAATCACACCGTCATTTGTGTTAAATGGATCAATTACCCTTCAGCAGTTACAGGTTAATGTGGTGATCTATAAGAACCTATCTTTGATCAGGTAAAACAAACCAGAAATGGCACAACAAAAGACTCAGTAGAGATCTTGGGAAAGCTTAATAGACTTTAAAAAACTTAAAAGAGGTTTACTGACATATACTTGGAAAATCATAATGGAATAAAATGAGTCACTGCTGACAAACTGGGAATTAATAATCTGACATTGGTGTAGTAAAAAACTGATAGAAACCAGCTTCTATCTTATGAGGCTTGAGCATTCAGACTTCTAGATTAGTGAAATACACTGTGAGAAACAAGAAAAAAAATGAGCTGGCTAGAGAAATAGAGAACAGATTTATTACTTCCTTTTCATTACATGAATCTCACCATCACATATTTTTGCCCCTCTTTAGAACTGGAATCCAGAATGAAATGTGTATATATTGCTGCTGCCAAATTCCTAACTTGGATTAATAATCTTAAACAGAGACAACAAATTTACGGTGTACTGAAGTATCTCCATAAATGTTTGCTGAATGAATTTATGAAAATATATCTAGTTCACAGCTCTATCAGGAATAATCTCTTACTAGATTGAGTTCCTGGATCCTTTGAGAGCTTTTACTACAAAAGTTGTCACTTAGAACTCTTTTGGTCTCCACATTAATGAAATTCATACATTTTTAAAATATAAGCATGAATATTTAAAAGAATTAATAGTAAAAAAGAAGAGAGAGAGACTTCTGTAAAATTTGGAAAAATGTCGCTAGTTTTTTAAATTAATGAATTGGCTATTTGTCCTAATTCTTAGCCTTAAACTTAGTTCATATGTAAAAATTAAGGTTGAATTTGAACTTCAAAAATAAAAATGGTTGGGTTTTTAGGACTTTAAAATTTCACAGATATGGTTTTAAGAAATTACTGCAATGACTTAAAAGCCAGTATTATCTCCTACTAAAAGAAATCAAATCCTTACTTGATCTTAAGTAAAATTCATTACAAAATGCCCTGTTTATATTACCTTGACAAAGAGAGGAAGTCGGTTTTCTTTGAAGGCAAAAAAACTGAATATATGATGTTGGCCACTCTTGGTTAATGGCACCAGGTTGCCAAAACAATCAACATAGATGGGTTTTCCTTCTAGTACCTGGTAAAAATAGAAAAATAACAAAGAATATAATAGCTATGATCATTATTGTTATTTATATAAAAAAAGTGGTAGTACTACTTAGAACATCAGAATTCTTAAAATATACATAATCTTTAAATTGCTAACATTTTGTCTTATCTGTGACAAAGCATGTGCCAGTACTCCTTCTTCTTACTGGTACAGGAATCTTCCAGTGCATGGTAGCATTGAATGTTAATGTTTCCATTTCTAACACTGTTTTATGTTACCTCCCACTAACCAGTATCTATAAGTGCTAAATTTAATAAATTCCTGATTGGGTTATTTTTGACATTATAATGAGTCAGGTTACTTGACTTCAATATCCAAAGGCCTGCAGACAGAAAATTATGAAATAAGAATAAGTAATGTAGAAAAGCCCTGGCTATGGTACTTCCACATTTACATAATGAATATACTTCCTGACTGTTTTCTTCAGTACTAAAAATGAAACCAACAGGGAGAGATAAAGATATCTAAATGATTAGTCACATACTTTACTAATAACTCATAATTTTTCCCAAGATAACTTCAAGAGAGTCTTTTTACCTCCTCACATACAGTAAGACTATCCCTATATCCAAACTTCTTAAAAATGGCGGATTTTGGACCTTGGCCTACTAACTGATCAATATGTAGACTGGTTTTTTTTTATGGCTCTATTTATTAAAACTATTTTAAATATATTCTACCAGTAAGGGGATAAACAACAGGTTAACATAAACTATTTTTGTAAATACAGTACCTCTACATCCCTGCTTCTGGCCACTTCAGCAAAGTTTTCCTGTTGTTCAAGGGTTTTATCCACTTTATCATCAGTCATGCAGAAACATCTCAACCTGGCTTCAATGGGGTCATGTGATTTGGCAAACACAACAAATTTGGCCATATACGGTACACAGATAATTTCTCTATACACTTGTGATGCGAAGGTAACAGATTCCTGGATTTGTCGACAATCTATCAGCCAGAACCTACAAAATGGAATAAAGGTCAGGTATCTGAAATTTAAAGTATACCACTGAATAAAAAAAAACAGCCCCTTCACTATGATCAAAATAGTCATTTAATGTTTCTTGGGAAAAGAAGGGAGGAAGATGAGAGAAACTAAAAAGAAAGAAAGTGAAATGAAGCAAGGTAGAAGGATAGATAGGAAGGAAGAAAAGAGTGTGGAGAAAAGAGAAAGATTAGGCGTTTAAGATCAACTATCAAATATTGTATTTGTAATTTTCTTCCCTGGAGACGCTTCTGAGTATTGACTCTTTTGAACTATATATTTCAGTGCTTTTGAATCTTCTAGCATGTAAGCTCTGTATCAAGACATTATGACAAGTATCTCACTGAATGAGAGTTCCTATTTTTCTTGCTTCCCTCTCCTATTCTTTGTTTCATTTCCTGAAACCCTTTTCAATAAAATCTACACAGCTTTTTTTTTTTTTTAAGATTTGTTTATTCATGACAGACACAGAGAGAGAGAGGCAGAGACACAGGCAGAGGGAGGAGCAGACTCCATGCAGGGAGCCTGACGTGGGACTCGATCCCGGGACTCCAGGATCACACCTCAGGCGGAAGGCGGCACTAAACCGCTGGGCCACCGGGGCTGCCCACACAGCTTTTCTTCATCATTCTTTTCCAACAACCTCTCCAATCACCAAGGTGAAATAATGCCATTTTTAAAAATTTGCTTTTGCTCCAGAGCTTCTTAACATTGCTGAATATAATTTTAGAAGAAATCATTGGCCAATTTATGAATTCTAGCCTCAGCTAAGTCTGTGACATTGTCTGGCAACATTTTCCTCAGATATAATTTTATTCAGTATTGTAACTGTGCTAAATCTTTATGACATTCTTTGAGAGTTCCCACCTCACCTGAGGCTCTAAGAAAGATAACTTCACTGAGAAAGTAGAGGCCATCGATGGACATTTTTTCAATTTGCTATGTATACACTTTAAAAGTTTGGTTCACATCCTTTTGCTCTGATACCTTTCCCAACCAATGATTACCCTTCTTCACTTAACTCATTTCCCATAATCTTTCAACATTCCTGAGATTTCCCTATTGTCTTGGCCTCTTTTCTTCAGTTCTTGATCCATCTTTTTTTTTTTTATTGGCTTTTGGTAAAATATATAAAAAATTTACCATTTTAACCATTTTAAGTGTATAATTCATCGGTATTAAGTACATTTACAATACTGACTTTTTTTTTTTTTTTTTTTTTTTTTACAATACTGACTTCTTGGTCTATGCCATGAGGCCTCTGTAAACAATGCACAATCCAGCATCACTTCTGAAATACAGACTAAATGGGTCACTGTTGCTCTCCCCCAGTACCCTTCTGCATTCTGTCTTGGCATCTTTGTTCATGTTACTCTGTCTTCCACTTTTATCTACCTGTAAGGTTCCTACTTGTCTCATGAGTCACCTCTTCTTGGACATTCTCTTATTCTGATGCAAATGCCCTCTGCTGAATTCTTTAGTACCTCTGGTGTACCTCTCATTCAAAATGTCCCATTGTCTTCATTAGAATGTAGATGCCTGAGTGGTAGACCATAATGGCCCACAGAACCCAAGACTAGGTAGTTGAGCCTGAGTGGTAGAAACTATAAACACATGCCACCACACCCAAGTATGTCATGCTCCATTACTAAATTATTCATGAATTTCTATTTTTTCTTTTCCCCCTTGAGTAGAAATTTAAGTTTTAACCACTCTTGACTTTAGTTTTCTCATCTGTAAAATGGACACAATACTTCCTTTCCTATTGAAGCACACAGTAGTTGTAGTAATCAAATAAATGGGAAAATGCTTAGCAATCCCTTAATCCCTATGCAACCGGAAACTAATAGTAATCAACTGAGTTAGTGTGTGCAGGACAGAAAACTAGATAGCTACAGATTTTAAAAGATGTGTGATATGTAAATCAAATATGTAAATGCATTAGAATGCTAAGAGTCACTGAAACCTCTAAACCATTTAAGCAAGCCACAGTGGGCTTTGTGTTTTTATTATTCTGTTGGAGAAAAAGTAGTTCTATTTTTTGACAGCAGGAAATTTATCTTTCCCAAGAACTTTGGGACTGGAAAAATCAGTTGGTGCCAGCAAAGACCAGAGTCAGGGTCACAATCATTTATTTCTCTTAGATTTTAATCTGACCTGATTGCCCTTTGTTATTGTATCATCACTATTATATTTGCTGGCAGATTTAGCTTAAAATATGAAAGTAAATGCAGATCATGTTTAAAAGCAAGCCAAAAAGCTTCACTCTTAAAGAATGTAAGAAACAAAACAAGACAGTGAGGAGGGGCAATCTCACAGTGGGCTACCCTGGGCTGCATAACATACCTGGCAGACACATTAGTTGTAAAGGAAACACATTCATTGACAAATGTTAAAGGCGTAGTTCCAGTAATGTCTTCCCATTGTGCTGGGGTGGTTCCACCTGAAATAATATGATTGTTTAAAAAAAATCAGGCAAAACTCCAGACTTTGAATTGTAAAATAAAGTCTTTGTGGTTCTGGCTGTATCCACTCATAGAATCACACCCACTCCTCAACATGACATATTGGAAACAACAGGTCTAAAAACCATATGCTAAAAAATGGTATGCTGAAAACAAACAGTAGACACTACCTTTCACGGAAACTTAAGGGAGGTTATTTGAACGACTGCCTCAAATTGCTTACTAAGCGTTCTATTTTTTTTTTTTTTTTTACATTTCAAGTTTTTATTTATATTCTAGAAAACTAACATCTAGTGTAGTATTAGTTTCAGGTGTAGAACTTAGTGATGCATCACTTACATAGAACACCCAGTGCTCAGCGCTCAAGTGCCCTCCTTAATCCCTATCACTCATCTAGCCCATCCTCCACCCACCTCCCCATCTCTCCTCCACCCACCTCCCCTCCAGCAATCCTCAGTTTGTTCTCTATGGTTAAGATCTGACTGATATTCTGAAGTTTTTATTGTAATTGCTAGGCTTTGAAGATCATTTTAAATTGTAACAGCTGATGATTTTGAAAGCTACTTCAATCAGCCAAGGAGCTGAATA
Source organism: Nyctereutes procyonoides (assembly GCF_905146905.1). Lineage (NCBI taxonomy): Eukaryota > Metazoa > Chordata > Mammalia > Carnivora > Canidae > Nyctereutes > Nyctereutes procyonoides. The sequence goes on from NW_026575130.1 coordinate 5,379,385, forward strand.
CTTTGTTAAAATAAGAAAAAATCTAAATATTCTTTTGTTCCTGAACTTCATATTTCATGGAATTATTTTAAAGAAATAAAATTTCTTCCCAACTTGCAGTTTAAGGTTGGCAAAAAAAATGCTTGGAAAATATTAAGAGCTCAATAATACTGCACGGTGAATGAATAAATGAATGAGTGCTGAGGGATGGCCTCTGGATACAGAAAGATCACCATGAAGGCTGATGTTGACTTTCATTCTACTGGGAAATTATGCTGGCATAGATCAGGATATAACAGTCTTAAAGCACTGTAGGAGGAATGTATGTTTGAGATGAAGAAAATTGTGACTCTAAAATTCCTTAAAGAAGGAACTGAGTTATCAAAGAAAGTTCATGGAAACTTATTCTAGTAGGCCTCTAATATAGGAATTCTTAGCAGAACCATAAAACAGAGCAAAACCCCAAAATCCAAATACTCTGGTTAACATACTTTTTTAAATTAACAAATAAGTTTAAGAAATTGTTTAGTACAAACCCATCTGAAGATCTATGGCTAGAATAACTATATTAGATGGTGCCTAGGCCCAGGTGGTATCCTCATTTGATCAACTAAAGGGCAGGGTGTGCCACAGTTTTCAGTGTCCTTTTGCTCCCATGCAATTATGTTGCACATTATAGAAAGGTTGTGTACCCATGAAACAAAAAGTTTGGGAATGACACCCAGAGATGCTGGTAACAATCAGAAATGGGTAATTGAGAAAGGGATCATAAGTGAAGCATAAGATTTCCTTCTATACTCATTGTAGTCCATGTGTTTTAAAATTTCATCATATTATTAAACTTATGGGGTAAAATGTCAGTGGTCTCCTATCAGAAGCACACACACACACACAAAAAAAAAACACTAGGAAGAAGGGAGAATTAGAGAATAAAAGTGATCATTCCTTTCAATATGGAAGAGAAATGAAAAAAACTTCTAACAATACCTAAACAACAGGGATGGTGATTATTCCTATTGACAACAATATAAATATTTACTGAATGCCAACACCACATAGTTGTTTTTTTTTTTAATATTTTATTTATTTATTTACTCATGGGCGACAGAGAGAGAGAGGCAGAGAAATAGGCAGAGGGAGAAGCAGGCTCCATGCAGGGAGCCCGATGTGGGACTTGATCCTGGGACTCCAGAATCACACCCTGAGCCGAAGGCAGACATTTAACTGATGAGCCACCCAGGCAACCCCACATAGTTATTGTTAAAGAGGGAAATTATTAGGTCAATGATGTAGTACTAACACAAGTTATCTGTGTGGATTTTTTTCCTCTCACCATTTATTTATTTTTTTCTTCTCACCAATAATACCATTTGTGGTGGTATTATTGAGCAGAAAAAAAACAAACAAACAATGCTCCAGTAATGTCTTTCTGGAATGTGGTAGTTGTCTGAAAGCCATTACAACTTCCAATTGAAAAGACCAAAATTCAGTTAATCATTAATAATCTTTACATTGTTTTTCCAAGATCAATGATAAAGGCAAAACAATTCCTAGACAGAAGTTGAACTGGATATAATAATCCAATATGCTATTCATTTTTCATAAAAGATTTCATATTAAGATGAAGTCTTCAGTGAAGGCTTAAAACTTAGGCTTTGAGGCATGTAAATTTGGGTTTGAATTCCAACTTTGCCAAATATTTATGGTATGATTTCAAGTAAGTTCTAGAACTCCTCTCAGCCTTGACTTCCTTTTCAGTAAATAGGGTTAACATTTCTTTACAGGGCCACTGTAAAGGCTGAAGTGACAGTAAAGGGTCTACTAGTAGGGCATACAGGCTGTATTTTATAAGTATTAGTTCATTTCCTTTCACCTTTCACTTCCCTAATTAGAAGTTTTTTCCTGAATGAATATATAACCTCACAGGTATCTGATGACAAAGATAATTTAATATTTACAGTAACCTATGTTTCTTCCTTCAGAACTTTCTACTAGCACAGTCACATGTGACTCACCTGTTATGCTGCACAGTAATCTTAAGGTTGGTGCATCCCCCCCAAAACCATTCAACATGACATCACTTGAAGCCTTTGGGACAGGAATGGTCATGGTAATTGGCTTGTGGAATTTTCTTCTTCTAGGTTCCAAAGTGACTATTGGGCTGAAGGTAGCTTTGTTGCCTAGAATCTTCTTAACCAGCTCACTGTGCATAGGTTGAGCCTTTTCAAAGAAAAAAAAATGTTAAACAGCATTATCTATATTTACATCAATATATTTATTTGAAAAGCTGATTTCTAATCATTACACCTATGTTAGGTTAACTTGCATCCAACGAGGGCATACCTGGAGGCCTACACGGATCCTCTTGGTTAGTGCCCCCTCTGGGAAGACGGCTTGTACCTGGGGGGCCACCGTGCTGCTGAGCACGCCTCCCTCTGGGCCAATCAGGTTGCTGTCCTGTTTGATGCGAGACACTACTGCAAAGTATTGTGGGAAGTCACGGGTGATGATGCGGCATATTCGCTTCTTTTCTAGGTCTTCCGGGCTATCCAGCACTGAGACAAGAAATGACCCATCTTCATACAGCAAAGGGTTTCCTTCCAAAAGCATTCTAGCAAACTCCATGGCGGAGGTTAATAGTAAACAAGTGTGGGAACAAAACACCTTTTTTTTTTTTTAAAAAAAAAAAAAAAGTAATAGGAAAATTTAAAAAGACTCCCTATCCTGACAACACCAGGAAAAAAACAAAACAAAAACAAAAACAAAAACAAAAAACGCAGTCTTTCAAGACCTATCAGCAATTAGCACATTTTATTTCTTCGTGGACACTAAAAACTTTTCGGGGCACTGTGAAAGGAAAGCCTCCAGTTCCAGATGCAGTGCTGCAGGACCGGCTGCCTTTGTAAATGAGGGGTTTGGAGGGCAAATTTGGAATGGAAATGAACCTGTTCTATTCTTGGTTCACGTGATAGAGAGGAAATTGTTTATGGACTCCTTCTCTTTGTGAATTTCAAAGTTAGCTCAAAAACCAGTTATTGTGGTTTGAAGAAGAAATATGGCCCTTTCAGTCCTCAGGGCCATAGTGCAGGAAGAAAATTTGTCTTCTAAGGGTAAGGTTTGTGTCTGTGTGTTTATTATAGTGACATAATTGTCTCCGAAACAGTCAGATATAAAAAAAAAAAAAATCATGGGATCCCTGAGTGGCTCAGTGGTTTAGCACTGCCTTTAGCTCAGGGGGTGATCCTGGGGTCCTGGGATCAAGTCCCACATTGGGCTCTCTGCATGGAGCCTGCTCCTCCCTCTGCCTGTGTCTCTGCCTCTCTCTCTCTATGTGTGTGTGTGTGTGTGTGTGTCTCATGAATAAATAAATAAAATCTTTAAAAAAAATCAGTGATTATGAATTCAGGGTTTGAGTATTCCCCTGAAACCATTAACTTACCAAACATATCATCTACTATCAGGAAGACAGGATAATGGGCTCTTTGTAAATTGCATTAGTGTAGCTATGTAGGGCAAATCAAAAATCAGACTGGCTTAAAATGTAGAAAATTTGCACTAAGGGGATCACTGAATTTTTAGGGATTATGGAAAGTTATTTATCTTCAGAAACCATTTGCAATCCATTCTAGAGGCAGGAACAGCAACTACCCTTTTTCTTGACAATTGAATATAACTAGATATAGCAAAAGCCAAAAGTCCCAGGATGTGATCATATATAACTGAAAACTGATGTACTGGCAAACACCAGCACATACTCACAAAAGACTGTATTTCCAAGGATAGAGAACATAAAAAATACAAAACTCTGATTCTTTGTTTTACAATAGGCTTTATACACAGAGTTATAGGAGTCCTCATTCCAGGTCAAGATGCCAGTGCTCATGGCGGTGTTAATGACAGGTAAATATCTCAGAGGAAAATATCCTAAACCTAAATGTAGGCAAAAGAAATGGCTTCAAGAAGTAGAAGCGGCTAAATATTGCATGAAACAAGCTTTATCAGGAGAATCCTGATCTTTTTATCTTGCTTGGAAAAATACTGACCTATGTATCTAGAGGGCATAATTTCTTTTTCCTTCTACCTCCTTGCACAGGGTAAGCCTGGACTCTATTCTTATTCCACCTCAGCAGGATGCAGAAAGACTAAAGCAGCTGTTGCCCAGCTACCCTTACTCTCTGAGAGCCACACCCAAGGCTACGGGCAGTAGTCTGCAAGACTGGTGAACATGACAAATGTTCACATACAGCTGTAAGTCCGGTTCTGTACAAAATTTGGTATGCTCTTGGCTCTTAAGAAAAGATCATGCCCTATTTGTGTGGTTCCTTAAAGTGAACACATGTCTCGTTATTAGGACTGAGTCTTTGTTTTTGTGCAGCCTAAGGAGGCCAGAGAATGAGCCAATCCCCTCCAGATATTTCAACCTGTGGCTAGATGGTCCAAGATGGATTTGGGATTTACAGAGATCAAAGCCCTAATGAGAACAATGAATTCCTTAACTCTATGTGTAGGTGTGTAGAACGAAATTCTACCCTGGCAACTCCTTACTTTAATTATATGTAGAAGTTTGAGTGAACTTAATTTTCCTATCTCCTTAGTAATAGCAAGTTAAAAGAAGAAATCATATTATCCTATAATGCACTAGTTACAGGTATATATGTAAGTTTCCCAATTTTAAAAAAAAGCCTAGCACTTTTTATCAGTGTCTTTCTTAAATATCTAAATTTTCCTGTTCAGCATTTTTAAAAAATCATGGATTTATTATCCAGTATCAGTTCATTTTGTAGCCTAAACAGCAATATCTATTCGGTCTCATGTCTTAGGTTTGAAAAGTTTACACTAAAGATAGAGATGTGCTATGCCTCCTTATTAAAATGAGATATTTACTATTGGAAGGGTTTTATTTTCTTGAATATAACAGAGGCAAGACTAGGTAAATATATCATGCATTCCAACCCTGGAGCATACAGACCACTGGAAAATACCAAAATACTTGCCATGATAAAATGACACCAGGAACACCCATACCCAAACCCACCCCCCACCCACACACCCGGAGGTCATAAGAAAGAAATACATCATTTTAGTGCTTCCATTTCAGAATCCTTTTAAAACCCTTACTATGAAGTACCTTCATCCATGCCATTAAGGATTTCATTCAATTCGTCTTCAGTGTATTCACAATAATGCTCTTTCCAGCTGTCCCCATTCTCACTGCGCAGGACCACCAGTTCCCTTTCCTTTCCTCGAAGAGCAGCAAAATGAGGGATCTCCACGATCACAGGCCTGACACAGTAAGGTAGAGTGCTTAGTGTGGACAAGAGCTAACCAATAGCAAGACAAGCACCATGACTCTGTCTGTTGCAAAGTGACCTGGAATCATTCTCTTTCTCGGGACAGGGGCATTGTGGGCTGTCCTCCGGAGCCCAACGGCTAGCAGATGGTCACGCAATAGCACTCCACCTTGGGGCACCATCCTTAGGGACATGCTGCTACCTTAAGCCAAATAAAGTTTCCCTATGAGTGCATGTGGCATTCTGGAACTTCTCCTTTGAGAAATGTTAAGTATAACACATTTAACCAAAAGAAACGTACATGCATATCCATGAGGTGTGCCAATCTCCTAAAACATTTTCTACAAGGTGCGAATGACAAAATGGTTTAAGAAGGAACATGGCTTGTATGTTGCATAATTTGATGTGTTGTAAATGAAAAGATGTCAGAAAAGTTAGCTACTTGGGAACTAAGGAGACATGCACTCGTGGTTTTTGCCTTTTTTTTTTTCATTCAAGGGAACAATAGGCATGTGTACACAGCGTGGCCACAGGTGGCTGAGCAGCACCTCAATAGACAGCCCGGCTATGTCCCATGCCTATTAGCTCAGGATCTGGAACATGCACTGCCCTGACATTGTCAGGTCGCATTCACTTTCAAAATTTACAGAGGCTTTGGATTTTTCAGTCCAGGTTGCTTTGATACAGACTTCAAATTTATCATAACAACATCATAACTAGCACATAGTACAACTAGGCAGATCTCATGCTTTAAACGAAAATGAAGATCACAGCACTTTAAGGGAAAAGATATAAAAAACATCACTTGAAAATAAAAGTCACATACCACAAGGGTCAGAAATGGTCCACTAAAGATAGGTTATACAGAATTTAAATCATAGGGAGGGACATGTCATGGGCACAATGACAAAAAGAGAAATCATATTGCAGAAGAAGGAGAAGAATGGGGGCCAGCAGCCATCAATTTGTTTTAAGTCACTCCTACCCAAGGAATTTGGTTCCAGGAGGCCCCAGCTGAAGGATGCGGCTGACCAAACTTTCTCCCTCATTAAGTGGGGGAGGAGCCGTTGGCAGGTGAAGTTTACTGAGTACATCCAAAGCAGCAGTGAAAGAAAGAACATAAGTAAGCTTCAGGTATTGTTCTCCACAGAACCCCAGCGTCACCGGCTGATCAACAGGGTGAAATCTGGTTTCACACTGCGCTTGGTTCTGTCCCCTCCATTGGTCACAAAGAGTAAGGAACCGAGACCCAGAGTGTACAATGGAGGCACGTGGAAGGAGACCCTTAGGTGTGGAATCTGTCCCTACTTAGGTTCACTGCCAGGGCATGAGCCGAAAAATAAACAACAAAAAAATATGCTCCACAGGAAAGAGAAAGCTGTTGGGAATATAATAAAAACTCTGTAGAGAGGCCAGATGTTTTCAGGGATATTCCTCAACAGATGTGAAGTTTATTAAAAAGCCTAAAACTACCTGAGCACAAGGGCCTGGTACAGAATATGAAAGGGGTCATTGGGGAATTATTCCAACCATAATGGCATTTCTGATGCAACCCAGAACTTCACAGGCTCCTCCTAAATCTCTGGTCATTTAAGGAGGACAAGGGAGGTGGCTTCTATAACTGGGGGATACAGACAACCCTTTTCAGGTGTGAACATAATTTGCAGCAATCTGTTAATAATTTGCTCCAAATTACAGGGCTTTAGAACATTTCTCCAAGTTCTAAAGCAAATCCTCTCCCCCAAACAACACTAGCAAAGCAAAGACTTCATGATTAACAGGATTTTTCTCCCAATTTTTGAGCACAAAGACTTGTTGTGACAAGACTTAAATACAAATGATTTGTTTCAAAATATTTTGAAACTTGTCCCCCTCCAAAGCTTCATCCTTTTTTCAGTTTTCAGTGGTAGTCATTTCTTGGCATGTTGAGACACCACTTCATATATAATACCAGCTGTACAACCAGAGGAAGGAAGAAATGCTAATTTCTGCTCAAAATTGCTAAAATGAAGATGGCAAAAGTGGTCTTGATTTTGTCGTCTTATGAAAACTACAACTAAAGGGACTGCCGGTGTAATTTTCAGACTCAAGATAGCAATTTTGATAGCAGAAAAGACAAATCACATGGAGTAAATTTTTGGGTATCCTATAAAGTTAACACTGCTTTCCAAAGATAATCACTCAGTTTTGTAACTACACAGACTTTAAATTTATGTTTGTAATAGAGTACTACTTCTTCTTTATGACTTTACCATGTGAGTCTCAGGATTAAAAAAAAAATACCTACCATTGGCTAAAACGTGGTTATTCACATTGGAAGTCTAGCAGCTATTGTCACATCCAAAGAGAAGGAATAATAGTTCACCTGAATATCAAACTCATGAATGCCTTAGAATAAGAGGTATGTGACTGGAGTCAAACACTGTGGTGCTACTTCCAATTTTTAAATAATTTCACAGGGGCCAATCTTCTTTCACAACGTCATGACGTACCTTTTTCCATTCCATCCTAGTGATTTCATGTAGAGGACACAAGCTCATCCGTGACTAAGTGGAGGTTTATCAGAAACCCTTACCCAAGGAACTGAGCACCAGAAGGTCCGACTTCGATCAGGCGACTGGCCAGGCCTTCTCCTTCCACCATTGGAGGCATTGTCGCCAGTCTATGGCGTTTGACCAGACGGCAGGTGACTCGAGTTGGGGCGGTACATTTCCGAGGTGGAATAATGATACGGAGCCCATTGTGTCTGCATCCTCGCATAGCACCACCTCGAGCATCCACCATAAAACTAACCAGGAAACTAAAAATTGAAATAGAAGATTAGCTGCATTTTGAAATACTGGAAGAAGATAAACAAGTTTTGTCAAGTTAGTTTGCTTTCGTAATGCTTTGTTCTTTTTAAAATTCATTCACACGGTGGCAAAATATTTGTCCTTAAAAGCTATTTTACTTTATGCTAATGCCTCTATTTCTGTTTGGTCATTGTTTTAGTTTTTGTATTATTTTGATCTGTGACTAAAGAATTCTGCTGATTTTTGTTGACAATGGTGATATTATATACAAACTGTAAATCAGAAATCTGTCTAATTGGCTTAGAAAGTGGAATTATATGATGAACACTGATGAGTCTTCTTTTGTTATAAATGCAATGACTTCTGCTTCTGTCTAGAGGAGTCCTGAAAAATCCACATCTTGAAATAATGTAAGGACAGAATAGAAAGAAAAGACCAAATTGCAGTTTTTCTAAGTTAATCTGACCTGACTTTTCAAAATTACATCTTGTCCAGCCCATTTTAATATAATTCTATGACTTAAAAAAAGATTCATAGGCCTTCTCCCAAGATCAAACCCATGTACATGCATCCTCCTCCAACATTATCTTACCCAGGATGCAGGTTTTTAATTTATTGCATTCTAAAGGAGAAGGAAAAGCAAAAAATTAAATGCTTTGGATAGACTCAATTTATTGGTTGACATTCACTTTTTCAGCTCTTAAGTAGGAATCTCTCTGCTGTACTGGTCTAACTGAAGCAAAGATGGGGTGGTCAGAAAATAAGATCATAAATCCCTTCTATTCTGTGTTTTGAAGTGAAAAACCCTGGGTTCATGAGGATGGAAAAGATCTGTGCCTCATGATTTTCCCCAAATTATAGGAAACTGTATGTGGAAAATCACAACTAAAAAAATTTAGAAATGTAAAGTCTTCTATTATTTTTGCTCTTTTACTACTGAATTAATTTTTCATGCATAAAAGAACGAAAATCCAAGTGACCATTTTAAGTGTACCAAGAGAAAGATTAGTTTTAACTTTAATGTTATTTCCTGTGGGATGATCTAAATGGATCCTGATACAGATTAGTTTGAATTCTTGTCACTCTGACAGTCCTAACACTCATTAAAGTCTTGGAGGCACTCACTTCCTCAAAGAGCAAAAATTAAACCAGACAACCCCAGTGTTGGTCACATATACACAAAGACACCAACGAACAGTGTGTACACCCTTATACAGATTACATTACTATCTTTCCCAATTTTCATCGCATTTGCAAGATTTTATATACCAAAACAAAGAGGAAAGCAACATACAGGTGTATTATGGAAAAACTTATAATTTAACTAGCACAGAACTACACCAGATTCACCACGTCTAGATATTGCATCCATGACAACATTTAAAACATTTGAAAGATATTTTATCAAAGTAAGTTATAGGATAGAATGCAATACATTGATGTTATTTTTTAGACAAGTGATGAAAAATATGTTAGCATCTTCTTCATAGCAGAACACAGAACTCATTAAGCATGCTATTAAACAGAAATCCTGTTGCTAGTAATAAAAATGGATGCGAGGAAGCCTGGAGTGCCTGTCTGAAGCACGTCATGCAGAATGAGACCACGAGAAGAGCTGTCACCATCCTTCCCATGACATGCAGGAGCCAGCCTAGAACTACCTTTCACACCCAGCCCTCTAAGTTTTTAGTAGAGGGCAAAAACTGGGGAGTATCATCAATTGGTCAGTACTCAAGAATGGATGTTCCTGGTCTTAAAACACAATGAAAAAATGTTGGCTGCTTTTCTTATTACTAGCCTAAGAATGAATTCTTTAAAAAAAGTTCTTTTCTATTTGTTTTTTAAAATGTACTATTTTAAAAGAATGAAAAAAACCGAAAACACCTCTAGATGAATACAAAAGTTTCTACTCCATTTTATTTTTTTTTATTTAACTATGCTATTAATGCCAATTTTTATAAAAACTAGGGGCAAGTCTAGTAAGTTTGAACTAGGGCTATTCCAAATGCATTGCAATATTTCTGATTTTCCCTAATTTTTTTTCATCTTTTGATTACTGTCACCACTGATGAATGGAACAGGGACTCAAGCTCTTAAGAAATTATTATAATACATCTAGTCAATATTACCAATCTTTTATACCTTTTGAAGGCACTCAGGAAATCAGCACACGTTACATGCTATTACGTTTCCACTATATTTACTCTAGTAATGACTTATAACCTATAAAATGTCTCCAACTAGAAAAACACATAGAATGTCTTCTAGTAGTGCATCTTCTTAAAAAAAAGTTAATCACAGTAGCTATGTTATTAGTTATAATAGTGTTTCAATAACTACATGGTTGATTACTTTCTCTGATTTTGTGTCATTGATTGTTCCTTTTGAAATTCTCTTTTGCTCTCATTTACTCCGTAGTTTCCATTTCCATGCATGAGAAGCAGGCAATGTCTGTTACCCTCCTATTAAATGCCACCTGCCCTGCTTGGAACCGAGGATACTTAAAGTAAAACCATAATTGCTCCTGCCAAAAAGCTCATGTGTAAGCCCTAGGTTTCACAGGACGGTTTTGCTTACTCGGAATCATTTCATTTCCTGGTCAATAAGAAAGGAATTATAACCACATTCAGGAACCATGTAAGTACCCTATTGGCAGTGATCTTGTTTTTCCTATGTTCCCCTGGTGCCTAGCACAATGTAGATGGAGTACATAGTAGGCAGTCAAACAATTGTTGAGTAAGTGAATGGATGGAAGACAGAAAAGAGCAGGTTGTAAGAAGTTGTATATAATTATCTAATAAAGAGATAAGGCAGGAAAATTGAAGGTAATTTAATTATTTGGTCTCTGGACAACCAATCCAGTTAGAACTTATTCAAATTACTACATTCTGATATTTCAGCTCATAAAATAGCAAAATAGTTGGGAAAGACTATACTCAATGTCAAATATTCTTCTACAGATCTTTTCCTGCTCCCAAATAAGAGACTGGATATATTTATTTCCCCTGATAGGTGATTAGTAGAAAATGGGAGTAATCAAAAATCAAGAGTTTGAATGTAACAAAGGAAATAATTTTATTAGGAGTGAAAATTCCATGAAGAAAGACTGAGATTGGGAAATCAAAAGGAAAGAACTTAAAGACTGAATTTGCAAGGAGATACATTTAACTCTAAGTGTCTCAACATCCTCTAGATCTGGAAAGTAATACTTATGTACCGCACCCAACCACAGCAAATTGGGAAAAGTAAGGTGCCAATATGCGTAATTCAGAAAAAAGAAGAATTACATTTCCAAAGAAAACAAGTCTTTGTGTCTTTCTCAACTAACTGAAGGAACTAAGAGACTAACAAAAGTGACAAATTCGGGTGGGGGGGTGGGTTGGGGGAGGATTGTCTTCAGCCAAAGAGGAAGGGGGAATAGCTGGGGGAGGAAGGTTGGAAGGGAGCGAGGGGAGGGAGAGGGAGAGAGTCAGAGAACTGAGGAGAATTGAGAGGAAAGCAAAACAAAAAGAGGTCAAGAAGGAAACAAAGGCTAGAAGACAGCAAAGAACTGGGCAGCCCTGGTGGCAGCGTGGTGCAGTGGTTTAGGGCTGCCTGCAGCCCAGGGTGTGATCCTGGGGACCCAGGATCAAGTCCCACATCAGGCTCCTTGCATGGAGCCTGCTTCTCCCTCTGCCTGTGTCTCAGCCTCTCTCTCTCTCTCTCTCTGTCTCTCATGAATAAATAAATAAAATCTTTAAAAAAAGAAGACATGAAATAACTGAATATTAGTAGTCAAAATAAATACAAATGTTTATAAATATTCTAAAGAAATCAGATTCAAATAATGTAATTGTAGAACTAACAGAAAAGCTGAATATGCAGAATTGTACAATAAAATAAGTCTTTTCTTCAAATAAGAGAAATGATGACTCAAGTGCTGATGAAAAAGTCTTTTAGATAAAACATGCTACTTAATCCCAATAGTTTATAATATACAATTGGGTAAGTGTATATTTATTAAAAATACCCAAATCAGAAGGTTTCACTATTTGGGTATGTGGTAGAATTAGTAAAGTTATTCTGCAATGTAAAAAACAGACTCTAAGAGACCATTTACTGTTTTGTACCACAGGAAAAAGTGAAAGGCTGGAAGCTATGAGTCATAAAATGAATCAGCTCACATACTAGAGTTGATTAAATAAATATGATTTTCCCATATTTTCAGGATATAAAAATGGGACAAAATAAACCTGTAAACATTGGAGACAAAAGGAGTTAAAGTAAAAGCATATATTTAAATATGTACAGAGGAGACGGTAGATGTACAGCCTGAAGCTCAGCTCTGCTGTTTGCGAGCTTTAAGGCTGAAGCCTAGTCTGTCAGGGACAATCCTACCATTACCACTGAGGGTGTAGTGAGGATTAAATCCTGTGTGGGTAAAGCATTTAGAATTCAATGAATACTTGTTCCCATCATTTTCCTTTCCCTATGCCCATATAATTTTATGTATCTTGAATGTCTTAAAATTTATGGTACAATACAACACCTAAAAACAGAGAAACTGATTTTTATCAAATACCTTAAATGAACTGGGGACTTTGCTAACACGGTTTAATACGAGGGTGGAGGTGTTTTTTTTACTAGTTTTTGAACTTCACTATGTAAATAAACTACAAAAGCACTATTACTAGGTCCCATCTATCATGAAATCTATCTCTGTCTTGAATTATTGCTGTAATCTCACACAAGTCACTTCATGTCTTCAAGTTTTAGTTTTTTCATCCATAAAACGAGAGGCTTCAGCTAAATAAACTCTATGGCTATCTGGTGTTAAAATTCTCTATACCATTTCCTGTTAACTAAAGCTATGAAACCTCCTGAAATGTTTCATGACTGTCAGATGCTCTGTCAGAATTTTTATTTGGAAAATAAACTGCTTTTACTCCAAGAAATATATATTATTTTTGCTGTATGGTTAAAACACTCCACAAACAGTTTTGAAGAAAATGGGTACGCACATTACACTAAACACTGAAGACTGTACAGACAAAATTGATCACAGAATATACTCAGCTGGAACTGCATATCTTACTCTCCAAATGAAATTCAGCAATCATGCAAAATAGAAATTCTCATTGAAGTTTTCTAAATTGTGAGATACAATGTTATCACAATTTAAAAAGAATAAAAGCAAAAGCAGTCCACCATTATTATGCAGATGATTTGCCTGCAAATACACAATTTGATTAGCTAAACAGGTACATGCTTCAGAGGAGGCAGCAGAAAACAATGATTCTGGTCTTTTGAGGACTACATCCTCCACCCCAAAAATTACTAATCCTTAGGTTTACTTTTTAATTCATCCAGGACCATGGGGTGGGGAGAGGGAGGAGATTATAGCATTCAGTTAGTTATTGGGTGAAAATAGGAAAAAAAAAGTCATCAGGGTGCTTCAGTGATCCACACATACATAGCAAGAGGCCCTTAAATTAAATCTGGTTTCTGGGCTTATGTGAGAAAACATCATGAGCGCTTTCTCATCTGTAATTTTCTCCTCTTAATTTCTTCCTCGTCCTCGAAATTCCATAGACTGAAAAGCTGATAGAAAATATCTTTGAAAAAATTGGCTCTAATTTGCTAAAATCACCAATTAATTATCATATGTTCATGTACAGAAACATAATATTTAGTGTGTGTTTCAGAAAAAGTGAAAGGATGGATATAGAATTCCCAAAATTGGAAAATTAAAATTGTCTTATTTGTAGACAATCTGTAGTATCATGGTGGATGACTGTATAATAAAAATGCTATCATCAGCAGTCTGATAAGAACCTTTAAAAATAACCTAACTGAAATAATAAAGAATAATGGATTTTTTAGAACACTGACTGGAATCATCCTATAGCACAATTTCCAAAATATCGAAAGGTTGCACTTAAAGCAGTACTAGCAAGGAAATGCACTATTAATAAACTTTCAGCCTTTGGTTCACCTAGAATACAGCTTTAAAAAAACACCCCAAGCAACACTTAAAATCATAACCTTTAATATAACTTTAAAATAGCTCAACCAATTTGCATAATTGTTGGAAATAACATTCTTCAGTTCTACGTAGCACTTTTTCCTCACAAAAGAAATGCAGACGTGGAGATCTATGGCCAAAACAGGCTTTCGCAGTTAAGACTACATTAATTTCGGTGCAACCCGCCTGCTTTCCAAAGAAATAAAAAATAACCACTTTCTTTCCACCATAGAGAAAAGAGTTTCAGCAATGGCCACAATTTGGAGAATATAAATCTCTCTCTCTGGCTAGGTACCTTCACACTAAAGCATCCTGAGATGGGGTATATGCAGAAGGAGATGGTGAAAGGGGCAGAGGGGGAGGCGACATGTTCAGAGAAGGAATTATGCAGAAGTTCACCTGCTGTTGTCACGATCAAGACATGGAGAGGAGCGGCTGCAACAGAATAGATACTTTAGCACAGAGAAGGAATGGATAAAGTGAAATATAAAGAAGGAAATCAGAAGTGACTTTCAACTGAAATATATTACTTATACACCAATACACTATTCATTGAAAAAAAAGATGGAAATACAAATGAGATATAGCTTTATGCAAATGCGGAGAGAAGAGCAAGGTATGGGGGTTCAGAGTGACTCCCAGTGGAGGGAACTGGGGATATGATAAAACATCCGGATTTGGATTTGTAGCCTTATTCAACACTGGCTGTGGGGAGGTCATGTAACCAAGTTTTGGTGTCTATGAAATTGCAAAACATCAAGGGACACTATAAGGACAGTCACAGAGTCTTTGATTTGATGGACATAGTTTGTCTCCAAACTTTCCGCTCATACTTTAATATTTTCAAAATAATGGTAGTGCCCTTTTGGGCTTCTACTACAAAAATGCAGACAGAAAAGGCTCAATATAAAGAATAGCTTCAACAACAAACAGTAGCATCAACTATAAGGTAGAGCAGGTAATGTTAATTACCTACTAGTAGGTAACAAAAAACTGTGCAGAGTGCTTTTCTCAAGGCTTTCATTGCCTACTTTGTGGTTTGCTGTCCTCACTGGTAATATCGTCTAATCGCACTTTACAATCCTTTCATGCCTCTACCTGAGTCTGCTCTTCTGCAAAACCCTCTGTAAGTTTTCATAGGATTCACTTGTGTTTTCAATACCTGACAATATACAAAAGGATACATGTTTAATGGACCAGAAATCCAACCTTACAAAACAGCTATTTTGCCACTTAGAAAATAATTTTCTCCATCCAAAGGAATTTACCTTCATGTACCTTAAAAAAACTAGGGTGTTTGAAACAAGATAACTAAATTAACTGATATAGGTATTTGATATATATTAATATTGTCAAATGAGGAACAGTCTCGACTTTCTAATGTCAAATTCCACTATTTGAGCTAATTGCCTTCACATCTTTTTTTTTTTTTTACTGATTTTATTTTTTAGAGTAGTTTTAGATTCACAGCAAAATTGTCAACATGTTTTTTATGAAAAAGGAATGCTTTGACAGATCACTTTCTTATCGACTTCTAGTTACTATAATATTTTGTAGCAAAACATCAGGGAATGGCATTTAATTGTTGATACTTGGCTGTCATTAAAGAACTATAAAAATAATACCACTGAAATTATAACATTTAAAATGAATCACAAAACTATTACTAAAAACTGTGACTTTCATTTGTTAATTCATTATGTACTTCTGAAATGGAGAATTATAAAATTCAAATTCTTGCCCAAGCTTATGTTGGTATGATTATTGCTGGGATGCTAAAAATGACTACTGATTAAATTTTGAATCAGTAAAACAATCCAAAGAACAAAAACAAAAAATATTACTGTCAGCCTTTCTTTTCTTACAGGATTGATATTGGCTGTACATATTGGGTAAAGTAGATTTTTAAAAGTACCGATACCTACTCTTTTGTAGTCATGGACATTAGTCATTGGAAAAACAAAAGAACATTACTAATATACTTATTGGTAGAAGCTGTGTCTTCTATTACTCTAAAATCCCTTTTTGGAATCAGATAGAACAATATACACAAAATTAGTGACATGTGCATTAAAAAAAAGCTTTGTTATCTCCTCTGTCTAAAAATCATTTATTTATTACATTCTGGGCAGATTTTGAAGTAGCTCAAGAATTCTCCCTATTAATTAAAGAAAACCTTAGTTCCTTAATAATAGATATAAAAACTACTACACAGGTGACTAATGTATAATGAATAAAATGAAAAAAATCATTATTAGATTATGTGATATTATGAAAGTGACTCATATACCTTAATATCATGGTAGCTTTAAATACCATGACACTCAAAATGATTATGTTTTCAGTGTAATTACTTATCCCATTAGAGTCATCTGTTGAATTGTTTTCAAATTCTAGAGACCTCACTAGATGACAGATTACCTGATAAAAATATCAAGTCAAACATTACCTTACCATTATGAATTGTACTATAGTGGTATTGTCATTTGGAGGATTCAGAATACATTCTGCTTAACTGATTTGGAATTTGTGAAGGATTTGAAAGATGTATGCGGGTTATATAAATATTAATGGCTATCATCAATTGAGTACTTATTCTTTCTAGGCAAAATGTTACTTATTTAAGAAGCATTTAATCCATAAAGCTCCCCTGTGGGGTCCATAATACAACATTCATCTTATGGATAAACTGAAACTCAGAGTTTATATAACCTGCCCAGTGTCACATATTGAGGGTCAGAGTCGGGATCTGAATTCTCATTGGTCTGACTCCAAAGCGTACTCTTAACCACCATGTTATTTCTCTTCCATGGATTGTCTTCCAATGACAGAGAGGTTCTTAAAGGTAAGGGCTAGATCTTACTTATCTACTTTCCTTAGTACCTGGCACAAAGTTTGGTACTTTGTAGAATTTAACAATGTGTGAAGAACAAATAAGTGAATGGAAGAAATTTTAAAAAAAAGCATTAGAGAGAACTAGATGTATGTTAATTACCTAGATCTCCCTCCAAAAATCAAAGCTTTATTAGGCAAAGTTGTTTCTTTCTAACAGTATACATAAAACACACATATTTGGACCTTTGGTGCTTGTAAAAATGCCCATGTTAAGGCCCCAACAACAGAGATTCAGATGTAATTGGTTTGCGTGGGGTCTGGGTACATTTTTTTAAAGCTCTGAGGTAACTCTAATTTATAGCCAGAGTGGAAAATTATTTACAATCAAGTGATCATGTTTGAAGTTCATAGAAAATTTAGTTTATTATGGAACAAGAGTTTAAAGACTCTCATCTTAATTAGTGGTTAACTTCTAACCACTGGATGATCTTGTTTTATCATAAGTAATCAATTAGAACTACTTATGCATGCATCTAGTTTATACGATTGGTATGTAAATGATGTACTTAAACTGAGTATTTTATTGCCCTTCAGTAGTTAAAAGACTTTTTTTAAGAAATTCCTTTTTTAAAGTCAATTATTTATTTTGAAAACTGAAGTATTACCTTAACACTTTGACTCTTACAAACTTGGCTATTGAAAGTTAATCACAGTTGCCTAAAATAATTTTGTCATCTTATAGGCTGGATATAGACTTCAAATATTTTATTATAGGTTTCCAGACTCTTTAATTCTTTGATACTCTAGGTCCACGCCTCTTTCCTTCTTAGAATTGTGGAAAATTTTAGTAGCAGAATGCAATATTACGCTTTTAAGATAATGGGAAGATGTCAGATTTTAATTATCTCACTTTATATCTAAAAAATATGTTAGTAAATTTGGATGAGGTTTTAATTTGGTTTTTATTCCCTTGAAATGACTTTTGCATCAGGAATTGGCTTCCACTTATTTAAAAGGAAAAGAATATTACAGTTATTTTCAATATCTGTATAACTAATTTTATATTCTATGAGCCTGTAGTAGACAATTAGACTGAAAGTTCTCAAGTTTTTATCTACAATATCTTTGAATGCTTTTCTTGACAGAATATTTTAGAATAATAAGGAAGGATCCACCACTCAAAATAGGTCTAGGGATTATGCATAAGGAGTTCGGGATAGTAATTTAAATCAAAGTACTGCACAGATAAAACACATTTTTACGTGAAAATGAAAGTGATTAAGTGAAAAATATTTTTAAAGTTCATATGTGATAATAAAATTACTATACAAATTGAAACTACCAAAATATAAGAGAAAAACGAATTGTGAAGAGGGTTATCATTTAAAACTCCTTAAGGAAATTATTTGCTGCATAATTGAATTGTTAAACCTCATGAATAAGTATGTTTAAAACTATTAACTCAAAGTCCTACTTTTTATTGAGTTTATACAAACAGGCAGCATTTCTTAAGTAATGATTTACATATTATCTGGATGACTTTTAGAAGGTGACTGGGAACCTGACTGGTTGCATTGAAATTTCCTTTTGTTATATCCCTACTTCAAACAGCCTATGAACTCCTCTGTATATTTGTGTGATTCAAACTTCTGTAAACATTATTTTAAATTCATGACTATGTGAGGGTAGGCATTTATTAAACTAGTCAGTTAATCTTAGCACATAGAACTTTCTAGAAAGCAAATAATCCTGCTCCTCTTTTGAAGATGTCTTTAAGACAAAATGTAAACAGCAGGGAGGCCACTGGTATGTTCTTGTTAGTTAGCAAGCTGTCTGATGCAATTCTACTAGTTATTTTAAAACAATAGTCAGTTTTTCTACGCTGAATTCGACCCTTTTTGCTGGTCTGTGTAGAGAGAGTCCACATTGGATAAAGCAATGTTATTTACAAGTTTACATTGGATAAAGCAATGTTATTTACAAGTTTAAACAAAGGTCACTTCCCCTGTAAGCTAGCTATCAGCTAAAGCTACTGGACAAAGCTGTTATTTTCACGCTCATCTCTTTTTACCTCTTGATCTGGATACATAATATTGATGTACTCACCCTGAATGAATAGGGCTGGAAGAAAGAGCCACGTTGTCTAAGTTCTCAGTGCCCCAGCTGAGACGGTAAGAATTCCTTTCTGCCTCCTTGGCTAGAGTTGACACCTAAATACAAAGAACACTGGATTTAATAAAAGGACTTTCCTTCAATTAAATAAAATATAATGAACCCTAAAAAGTGGTATCACAGGAAGGTGATATTACCATCTTTTCATTTAAAAATATAAGACTGAGCCATTTAAAATGTATCTTTTACAATACAGTCCCATTTAAGTTATATTATTGACATTAGACCACATTTGTGCAATTGTCTTGGAAAGGAGTAGGTATTCACATCTATAGCTGTATATCCAACCAGCCAAAACCGATCAAATCACACCTAAAATTAAAATATTCCACAATAACCTCTAACAGTTTTCTGATAACAGATAACACTTTTCAATATAAGATGTAGTTCCACCAGTACCTTTCATTTTCTGCCTTAAGCGCACCCTTATCTTGCTTTTTTTACTTTAACAGAGATTTTTATAAAGAAATTAATTTTTATATATAATCTCCACGGGGGAATTCAGTATAACTGAAGTAGCAAGCAGCATATCACTTTAGAAAAGCCCACCACCTCTTCTGCTAGCTTGTCAACTGAATTAAGAGGATTTCTTTTTAGATTGACAAACTTGCTCCAGACATTTTCAGCAACGGGTAATGTCAAAGAGCTCTCCAGAAAACTGAAGCATAAAAGTAAAAAGTCACATACCTGGTGACTGGGGATGACCATTGTGTCGTCAATCATGGCACTGTCCCTCAGGTAAGAGGCATGGCTCAGGGTGTGAGACCTGTCGGAACTGAAGGATCGGAGGCTGGTAGGTTGGCAGGAGGCCATGGTCATATACCCACAGCAGTAGCAGGGTTGGGAGGATGGGATGATGAGCCGAGCAGGAGAGTGAAAAAAGTGTGCTATTAGCTAACAGTGCAACTTCCAGGGGTACATTAATCGTAATCGTGGGAGAAGAAAATACAGAGCTCTGTGTTGCCCTACCTCTTTGTCCAACAGCTAACCTCACACATCTTTTGACTGGTTGCTAGCACTCAATGGCAAGGGCACAAGGGAATCCAGAAGTTAACATTTGATACTTCTAATCTGATTTATTTTCTTCCCAGAAATATCTGAAACCAGCAACTGTCGTTTACTGACTGCCAGTACAAGAAATTCACAGAGGAAACTATGCCAGGATAGACTGTTTAAATCTGTGTTAAATGTTAATCTCCCTGCAACTAAGAAAAATATTAGAGGGGGAAATAGACCACCCTCGGAGAGAACAAAATGCAAGCACGAGTTTCATTTTCTCTCGTTTTCCATTCTGTCCATGCTTCATTCTCCTCCTCTCCAACTGTGAATGACTGAACATTGGTGCATTCCCCTGGAAGGTACAGAGTGAAATGAACTGTGGCCAGATGCATGCTTCCTGCGGAAGTGGAGTTCCTCTTGTTTGTCTCTGGTGTCTCCAACAATGCTATTTCAAAGGGCAGCATTGTTCCCTTTGCATGTCCTGTGTGTGGGGAGTGAGGCACCAAAGAGTGCCGGTTGCTGTGGCAATAAGATGCAAGAGCACGAGAAACTGTTTCTAAGCACCAACCCAGAACACAGACACATCTGCCAGCACAAAAACAAGCTGCCAATGACACAACCAAAAATGAGGTTTGGCTTCAAAATGGGATTTAGGCCTTGATAACTAATGCTTTGTATTTTTGATAAATCTGAATTTCAAAGTTCCGAGTTGCAGATGCAAATGTGATGGGTAAAACTTGACATTTGCATTAGTGCAATTCATTCCTTCCTAATCAATTTGTACAATCAAATGTAGATTGAGATCTCATATAAGCTGTATTTCATACATGTTAGTTCAAGAATTAAATATCTGCATTCAAAATATTAGCCCAAAGCCCATAGGGAAAAAGAGAGATACGCAAGCTTTCACAATATTTACAGAAGCAAAGTTTAATTTACTTTCAGCTAGTAGGTATTTGGCCAGTGAAGCACCATAGAATTATGGACTAAGTATCAGGTTAGCATATTTATTAGTAGAAACTATTTTCATTTTACAAATATATCTGATTTTGTAAGCCATATGCTGTCTTTTTTATGAGGTATCAATATAGCCAACTTCAATTATCTTTGAGGAAATCACCATTTGGTAGATAATTCATAGTAATTTAGGGCCTTCTCCTTCCTTTTTTTTAAAGATTTATTTATGAGAGGGGTGGGGGAGAGAGAGAGAGAGAGAGAGAGAGAGAGAGAGAGAGAGAGATTGGGAGGCAGAGGGAGAAGCAGGCTCCATGCAGGGAGCCTGACGTGGGACTTGATCCCAGGACTCCAGGATCATGCCCTGAGCTGAAGGCAGGTGCTAAACCACTGAGCCACCCAGGAATCTCTGGGTCTTCTCCTTCCTATTCTAGTAGTTTTTATGCCCCCCGAATAGACCTGGAATATTAGATGGTAAGGAACATGAATTAAATGAGTTGATTGTCTGATCCTATATAAATGTTTTATAATAAGCAAAATCTAAATATAATTTGGTAATTCACTCTTTTAGGTTATATAGGCTCCCAAAGAAGGCTGAGGCTCCAGACATAACCAAGGCGGGGGCAGCCCAGATGCCTTACTGAGCCCATCCATAGGGGTTTTAGTCCTGACAGCAGATATTGGGGCTGGTTTCACGGGTGTGTAGTTGGATTTTGACGGTGCACTTTATAAACAGGCTGCAGGCTGCTCTGATGAACTCTGGGCTAACTTGGAATTTCTACCCGTGGCTTTAGAATTCAAAGATCCAAACTGTAACTTTATACATGTAAAAGTGCTAGATCTATACGAATGAACAGAGCAAAAGGAGCAAGAGGCATTGAGGTATGGGACTAGTCATGGCTGCTCCCAACAGCAAGTAGAGACTCTGTCAGGAGGTAGAAATGACTCTTAAATGCAGCACTGGAACAGAGGAAACAGAGGTCTCAGAAAGGAAAAGGAAATTTAGCTTGGATGGGGAACAAACTGAATGGCAAATAAAGGTTCCTCAAATAAGACCTAGTGACGTAACTGCCACCATTGTAAAGGACAAACTTTGAAAGCAGGCAGCCGGGGCTCAACTGTCACTCTCAGGGAGGTACCAATGTATCAGCAATAAAGGTGGATTTTTACTGATTTTTTAATTTTGATTTTGATATCAATCTACCTAATATCCAGGTCTGTCTCTCAGCTGGTTTGAATCAGGAGGGGGGAAAGGGTATTAGTGTCAGTTTTTGTCTTTCCCAACAGCCCCAACAGGAAAGGAAGAGAAAGGAAGAAGAAAGAAAAGAAAGCGATAAAGTTGACTTAAAACAAAAAAGGAGATTAGGGAAGAGAGAGAAAAATATTAGGATATGGAGAAAAGAGTGAGAAAAGTTGGAGAGACAGAGGGAGGGAGAATGAATAAGTTGGAACTATGCCTGAATAGCTCTACTTCTGTGATTTTATTCTGGCTCAGGGTTTAATGCCTTCTAATGCTAATTCATGGTTTAATCAATATTTATAGTTTCTAAGTGCTCTTTTCTCTGATGTATAGAATTTGCTTAACTAAATAAAATTGGAATATTCCAACAGTAGAGAAATTGTTCTAACGGAATAACAAGCAGCACAAATATCAGGAATAATTCAAGTCCCTGCATAAAAAAAATTGTCTACCCTGACTTAAAACATTACAAACAAGGTTAATTAAATATTTTACAGTCCAATACAATTCATTTTCATTAAGTCAGACATCATCCAGTTCAGTTAATAAATGTATAATAACACATATCTGTGGGAGTATAAATTTATACTTGCTGTTCAGTGGAGGGGTATGCCAAAAGTTATGTTATGGTCTTAAGTTTTACTTCTTAGCACTATATAGTAAACTACTTTATAGACACATAATACATAGTAATTCATTTCATTGAAAGTAGTAATTATTACATCTTTCGATGAAACTACATCTTAGTGAGCTGTAGTATTAGACATTCAATTAATGGAGTTTTTGAATCCTGTTAAACAAGTGAATATCCAGAAATTTCAATATGTTGACTTTATTGTATGGAAAAGCTTCTGTGGCTCATTGTTACTTAGTGTTTTATATTAAATTTAATTTGTAAGCATTAAGAAAATAAAACAGACACACAAATCTAAATAATAAGAACTTGGATATACTTTTATCAATGGACATTAAATTGCATCTATTCTTGTTCTCCTGCATCCATGTACATCTTAGGCATCAGAATGGTTTTTCTTCCATCTCCAACTATACACAGACTGATAAGATAAGGTTCCTCTGGGGAAGTCATGCTAGTGCTTTACCAACCACAAGGTGGAGCTGTGACCATTAACACAAAGTCATGCCAGGGGCATGTCATACATAGACTTATGCTAGTGATAGAGATCCCTTTCTAGCTCAGTTATTCAATTCAATACATAAAAATCCTAATTTGAAAATAAATCCATAATTCTAGAATATAAGCACCTCCTGCCAACACATACACATACACACACACACACACACACACACACACACTGCACAGTGAGCAGGGAAATGTGGGATGTATCCAGGAAGTGTTCTGGTGTTTTCATGCTATTTAATACCTACCTGGGCATGGTACTATTGAAAGCATACCAAATAAATAATGAAAAGTAAAAATGGTTACCAAAAAAAGAAAACTCCCATTGAATTGCATAAACAAAAGTTAAGAAAAAAAAAATCAGTGAAACAAGAAATCCATGAACATGAGATGTTGCTTATAAGTCCATATTGGATATCATGAATACCATCTGGTGTTCTTGAAATGCTAGTGTGGACCTGGAGATCAGACTGTGACCTGTTTGTTTCATATCCTCATCCTTTACATGCTGGTAAATGTTCAATTTAAGTAGAATCATCAAACCATGAACCCCCACTTTATAGAAAGAACTGTAAATTTTCTTAACCTAGTACTTTCAAAGAAGGAAAGAAAAAGGATCAGATCAAGAACTTGATGAAATAGACCATGTTGAAAATAAAGGGTATTTTCTCTGACAGTAATATGATTATTTATACATTATTATGAATTTGTATAAGCCATAAATCTCATTTTATGAAAATTTGGAGTCTCTTATTGAGAATTTCAGATCGTGAGATCCAAATCTATCAGTATGTTAGAATCCAATATATAAGACACTGGCCCTATCACCAGTACCCCCATCTTACCCCCTGGGTGGCTCCTCCTTTTGTCTATTGACCCCAAGAGCCATCCTCTATCAATGTCATGGAAACCAAGGGATCAATCTAATCTTCCTCTTTTTCACCCACCCCCATGAAATCCATCACCAAATTTGGCTGGTTTTACCTCGTGGAAATGCTCTGAAATTTGTCACTTCCCAAATTCTCTCCATGATTGCTATCACTAAGGTTAAAGGTCAAGTCTTCTCTTAAGAGCTTCAGCTAATACTCCTGCAATAGTTTTTCAGATGGTTGCCACTGCCAGGTTTAGCCCTTTGACAGCTCTCCTCTAAAATTCATCCTTATCTCATGGTCAGAGGACACCATCCATCTAAAATGCATACAAGATCTCCCCTCCTTCACATTTACACCCTGCCAAGACAGTGCTATTCTTTCTCTTACACACCATGAGCCTATGCTCACAATCTCATTAAGGCTTTAGATGCCCTCCCCAGATTCCCCACCATCTTTCCCCATCACTGTGTCTCAATTTGGGCTCATTGCCTCCAGGAAGCCTGAGCCCTTGAGCCCCGGGGCTTCAGTTGCACTCTGTGGGGACTCTCTCTGACATCCCATTAGACTACGATTTTAGCAATTGTTTCCTGGTCATGCTTGTACTTCTAGCACCTGCCACAAAGCCAGTCCAGAAAGGCATTTATTACATGCACACTGAATTGTTTGAAAATAAAAAAAAAAGGGAAAGAAGAGGCATTGATGCTCAAGGAAAAGCCCCATGAAAAAAATTCTTTTGCTAATTATTCATTTAGAATTAACTACACTTTAAGGTATTTATTTCTTAGACTGCACATATGTTAGCTACAGCTTTGAATACAGCCAAAATTAAAACTATAAACCTAAGATTATTGATTAGTGAAAAACATTACACTGGATGGACAACCATATGTTAACCTAAATTGCCATTCTTTTGATGAGGTATCATGGAATGTTCTTATTCATCTTACCTCAAATAATAACAAAGGCCAGTTGTGCTAGTTAGTAATAATAAAAAAAATTACATTGATTTTATACTTCAGAATGTGACATAAACCTCTTCAGATTTGTCAGTAGAACTTGTGCTCCTTCAGATTTTGCTCAGATTGCTTTTGTATTCAAGATCTTGAAGGATTCTGGTCTAATTCTTTTTCATGAAAAAGTCAGTTTCAGGCATTTTCCTTTTGTTTCTTTTTTATCCTTTTTCACAACCTATTTTTATTCACAGAAATTATGCCACTAACAAAAATATGCATAAAGCAAAATGGTCCTTTTTATTGGCCTAGAGAAAAATGTGGAAAATGATTACAAACACTATACTGAAATGTAGAGCAGTCTTATCATTGCTCTGCTTCTTACTAGTTGTTGGACTTCTGCTAAGTTACTTAATTTCTCTAGGCTTCAGTTTCCGGTTCTTTAAAATAGGCACTTAAAGTTGCATGAGAATACAGTAAGATAGAACATGCCAAGAGTAGTGCAGTTCCTATTAAGTATCCATAATTATGTCTATTTTTTTTATTAACGTCATGAAAAAGTATTCCATTCCCTCTGGCTGATACCAAGTGTTGGCTTTAGGTGAATACCTGTCGGAGCGAGCTCCCTCCAAGCTATATCGCAGGTAATTCATACCATCCAGGAACTGACTGCTGGGTAGAGAGTCATCACCCAGTTCTTTCAGATCCTCGGGCCGGAGGTATTCTCCACCATCGCCTGTCATCGTGTCATCACCTTGAAGCAATCAGAGGAAGATGGAGGGAGAATTATTTGTTGAATGTCATATTCACTACAAAATATGATGATGATTGTGAAAACCATCAGAATAGCACTGACATCACCAGAACACCACACAGCAGCCAAAAGCAGAACACATGCAATGACCAAGTGCTAAAACTTAGAGAAATAATATTTGACACATTTTCCTATTGCTTACCAAGAAGAATTACCTATTGTAATTCTCTTAATATCAGTCCATTTTTGTTACTCGTTTCTTTATCACTATCGCTGGTTTTTAGCTTGTATTATTTAGCTTTTTCCACCATGTGGACTACTTAACTTCTAGACACAGTTCCACTAATTGTGTACATAATGTCCAGCATTAACAGTCTCTTCATGCCATTGGTAATATGCTAAGAAATATCTACTGCTCTAAAACAAACATGTGAGACAGTATGTGGAGGGATGTGATTTATAAGATTAACAAGATATACACATCGGGGAAAGAGCACTAGAATGAAAGGAGGAGATTGTGACATTTTAATAAACAACCTGGACTTTAATTTTAAAAACATTATGGAACATTAAAAGGATGTTTTGTTGGAAACTAGGTGGCTTCCCAAAGGTGAACTACAAGGAAAAAAGTGACTAAGTAATTAAGTAGTGGCAGAAAGATAAGTAGGTGTAGTAGCTCATATTTAGAAGCCCAAATGGTAAGGGTACATTCCCTGCCTGTGAACAGAAATAGGATGCTTTCAAAAATATCTTTTTCAGGTAACTCAATAAATAATACCTCATTCACAGAAAGGCTTTATATACCATTAATATGCTGAAAAAAATAAAACAGCTGAGAGAAGCTATTTTTGATGACTCTTTAAGATATTACTTAAGTCTTATGATCTATGTAAAGGAAAGCTTGAAGGAAGGTACTTCATTTCTATAACGAAGTTAACTTTTATTTATTTAATTCTCATTTGTTTCAAATAATTGTTCAAAATCAACACTAATTTATAAACATACAGCATTAAAGAATTCTAATGATATGTCTGATATTTCATTGTTTGACTATATATATGATCTTAAGATCTCAGGTATATATCAAAGGATTATTGGCTCTCTAAATTACTTAAAGCTCATGAAAGACTAAATGAAAAAAAAAGACCTTCCAGTAAATGGAGATGTAATCTATTCAGCATAAGATTTTAGTCTCAAAACCAATGCATTTAACATTTGACAGACAGTCATAAGTCTCACCACTGAAAATATTTTCATGGCTCCTTGAGTGACACCATTAGATTTTTATTGAGTTTTAGCACAATGAGTTAGGCTACACAGAGTATTAATTAAAAGTTGAGTAGACCTGGATTCAAATTCTAATCCTATTGGATTAATACTGGCTTATTAATCTTTCAGAGCCTGTTTCCACAACTAGTAAATAGAAATGATATTAATAATCTATCTCATATAATAGTTGTATGAATTAAATAACATATAAGTGCCAGAATAAGTACTAGTTATTGTTTTTATTAATACAAAATAGTGAAAGAATAACACATTAATGAAATATGAGCTCAATTTCATTTACACAAAAAATAGTTTTAAATGTTATAAAGAAATATAATTGTACTGTGTTTAAATATTCACAAATCTGATAACACCAAGGAAAACATAAGTTTTTTTAGGATATTATTTATTTTTTCATGAGAGAGAGAGAGGGGCAGAGACACAGGCAGAGGGAGAAGTAGGCCCTCTGCAGGAGCTCAATGTGGGACTCGATCCCGGACCCTGGGATCACGCCCTGAGCCAAAGGCAGACAGATGCTCGACCCCTGAGCCACCCAGCATCCCGTAAAATTTTCAAAATGTTTGTTAAAGGAGTCCCCTGCCTGCCCCTACATATATTTTCTTCTTCAAATTGTTCCCTCACAAAGCAAGATGTAATAATAACAGCAATCTACAGATGACACTATAGTCAAACACAAAATGCATGATGTTGGTCAACTTTAAGAACCAAAAAGATCAGAGGAGAGAGAGATCATGTTAGGATGGTGTGGTGGGTTCAGTGGTGTCGCCCCAAAATTTCATTTCCATTTGGAACCTAAGGATGTGAACTTATCTGAATATAGGGAGGGCCTTTACAGATGTAAATAAGTTAAGGACTTAGATGAGATCATACTGGATAAATCTAATGTGAGTGCCCTTAGAGATATGGAAAATGCTACATGAAGGCAGAGATTAGAGTGATGTGTCTACAAGCCAAGGAACAAACACCAAAATTGTTGACAGCCACTGGAAGCTGGAAGAGACAAAAGAGACTCTTCTCTAGAGCTGTGAGATGCTAGCATGGACCCGCTATACACTTCTCACTCCCAGAACTGTGAGAGAATAAATTTTAGCCACCAAGTTTGTGATAATTCCTCGTGACATTCCTAGGAAATTCCAGTGAAGCTGGAGGAGGAATCGCTGAAGAAGGAATTGGAGCTGATCATTTGTTTGGATTTGTTTTTAATGGGCAGAGGTTGAGGCTACTTCAGGTGAGGGGTTCATGTGTAAGGGGTCATGGAGGACAATAAAAACAGTATGAATGAAAGAGTAATACATGTTACTTATTTAGAGAGTACTACATGAAATAACCTGGCAAAGTAAAAGTGCATGATGGTGAGGAATGGCAAAAAGTCCAGGAAGAAAGTTAGTGTCTAAACAGTGATAAAACCAAGGTTAGACATTTTATCATAAGCCTTGTAGGACTTACTTGTTCCTGCTATTTCCCTCCTTTTGTGTAATTGGTCAATCTTTCCATAGGAGTATTTTTATGAGTCTAATAAGTTGGGGTCCCCCCCTTGTTTATTTCAGGAAGAAAAAAATTCTAAAATCAATTCTATGAACTGGTTTACCAAAAACAAGCACTGTCTGGTTTGGATATAAGCCTAAATTATTTCCAGGAAAAAAAAAAAAAGCAAACTTGTTAGGGTTTGGGAAGACTAACTCTACTCTTACATATGAAAAAGTGAAAGGAATAATTGGATGCAGAATCTGTCATGTAATGCGAGGAGGAAGTGAGGAGCTCCACTGTCAAGTGTTCGCAGAAGTGTGTCAAAAGGAGTAATAGATGTTTCCCCTATACTTCATCATAACACACAGCCATTCTCTCAATTAGTAGTAGTACACATCATTCCACAGAACTAGTGAAGTTCGTACAAACCATCCATGCACAAATCTTTGAGTATATGGGACACATGGGTCACATTTCTACAGGTATTTTAGTTACCTAAGTGTTATCACCCCTGAGTCCCACCATATAACTTAGTGCTATGGCGCTGAGTCAGCAAAGGTAGGGATCAGTTCATGATCCTATGAAGATGCGGATGATTACATTTACAGCTGTGTTTCCATCTGGACAATACTCTCAGACTGAATTCCCATTTCCACCATTTCCTTCCATTTCTCTGCCATGTTGCTCCATCAGGACTTATTTATAATATGACTGAGCTATTATAACAGCTTTCATACTGCGTTTACATTCCCCATTCACCACTTAATGACTGTGTGCTGTTGAGCAAACTACTTAATGTGTTTAAGTCTTAGCATCCTTCTCTTCAGGTGAGCCTTTCCTTACCTGAAAAAAAATAAGGGGGAAATCATAGCCTATCTCATGCGGATGCTATGGGGATTAAATGAGACAATGCACTTAGCATTGGAAATGTTTAATAAGTGTTTTCTCTTCGGTCAGATATCTGCTTCCTTCCAATTTCTTCCTAATACACTTCTTTAGTATATCTATTACTGCTGGTTTAATCTTTATAAAATCAGATTTAATTGTTTCAATCATTAATCAAAAATTTTAATATGTCCTAATTTCCCGAACTTTTCTGTAAAGAATTTAAACATTCACAGCAAAGCCAAATATGTTTTAATGCATGAGCCAAACCGAATGAGTGGATTATTTTGCCCTTCTCTGTCTCTCTCTGGTGCTTTCCTATCTCAGGACCTTCCATACTGTTCTTTCTCCACTCTCTAAAACCTGTGTCACCTCCTATTAATCCTCCGTTTCAGCAAGTCTATGGAACTGTGCTAGATCTCTCCTTCTCTATCTCCCAAGGCAGATATGAAAAGTGGATGACAGAGCACCTGGGTGGATCAGTGGTTGAGCATCTGCCTTTGCCTCAGGTCGTAATCCCAGGGTCCTGGGATCAAGTCCCGCATCAGGTTCCTCACAGGGAGCCTGCTCTTCCCTCTGCCTATGTCTCTGCCTCTCTCTGTGTCTCTCATGAATAAATAGTCTTTAAAAAAAAAAAAAAGAATATTCTTTTGAGTATTGATATACACACAACTATCAAAACAGAAGAGTTGTTAAAAAAGAAAGCAAGAATTGGCTAATATCTTAAAAAATATATGGCTGTATTTTGTCCATACGAATAATAAGTTCCATGAAAACATTTTAAGCATATAAAACATTAAACGGTTGGCAACATCAACCACCAAATTTCTTTATACTAATTCTTTGTACTAAAAGTTATTTCACAATATTCAAATATATCCTATACATAGAAATTATTCAACTTGAATTTCTTTCTGGGGAAAAAAATGTTACTAAGTTTTTGGCTATGTCTAAAAGAAGGAAAGCTTGTTTTCTCACCATAATGACCATATTCTTGGTCATTAGCCAGTATTTCTCTCAAAGCAAGATCTTTTATCACTAAAAACTCTTAATCTATAACATTTTTAATAAAAGAATACAGGGTATTATAGCTAGATCTTATAGTATACAGTGAGCAGGTCCAAAAAGCTATTTCATATAAGTGGAATGTCTTTAAAGCCAGTCAATACTTTGAATCATTGATATTAGAATTATTTAACAGGAAATTTTTTAAAAATTTTAATTAATCACTCTATTTGACTTATAAATTTAGATTTTCATGTAATAGGTTTGCTTAAAGTGGTACCACATGTACTTTGGAAACCTCCTGGTAAATAGAATATTTTATATTATTCCTTTTTCCCTATATGCTGAAGCTCCTCCTAAATAATTTTTAAAGGTTTTTATTTTTATTCCTAGCTACTTAGGAAAATTGCACTGTAACTATCAATTTCACATTTTTTAACCACATCTAAAACATATCTTCAGCCCAGAATGATCTGAAGTATATTCAGTCAAGCAGTCTAACTTAGTTTTAACAGGTTCATGCTAGTTAAATGTCAGCTTATACAAAGAATTATTTTTTTCTCTGAATTTGTATTCTAAAAAGAGAGATTAGTTTTGGTCAAATATTTATGATGCTCATTAGATAATTTAATTATACTAATAGGTCTCAACAAGAGTGGCAAAATCATTAATAGATTAAGCAATTTATAGCTTTAAGCATCCAAGTTAATGAAATCTACACACTGCCATGCACACATATACAACTCCATCCATAGTACGCATGCTATTTTAAAAGAAACAGATTAGTATTAGACACCCAGATTTAAATACAAAGCAAGTTGCTTCTATCTAGTTAAGAAAAATTAAAAGCAAAGCTTTCACTCCAATAACTTCCTCTAAAGGTACCTGAATCACTAAGCACTTCCCCATCAATAAAGTCACCAAACTGTTTAAAAGCTGTTAAGAAAGATGATCCCACAAAACAAAATATGATGTGCATATACGAATGCTGAAAATTAGCTGGCAAGTATTAGGATGGAACACAAAATTATAATAATACTTGGAAATACTAGCTTTGGCAATTATTAATTTACTTATAATAACATACCAACCAAATATGTGCTCGTTCTTGTCATAAGTTCTTGCAAGAGCTGAGATAACCCAGTGCCTACTACCAGTCAGTGAACAAACTGGCTCCAAATAATGACACCTCAATGTAAAATTTTACCTTCTGATTATATCTTGAAGAACCTAAAAATCTACTCTATTTCTCAGTAAAAGCAATTATTATTGAGAACAGTCCTAATTCTTTTCAGCCTGACTAGTTTTTAGTTCTTTTGTCTCTGCAGTAAAGGACTCCTTAGTGTCTTCTATGCTTTTCTCAAGTCCAGCTAGCATCCTAATTACTGTTGTTTTAAATTCTGGTTCAAGTGTATTACTTAAATCCGTTTTGATTAGACTCCTGGCCATGTACCTCTTCTTATTCTTTCTTTTGAGATGAGTCCCTCCATCCTGGCACTTTGTCTAGATCTCTGTCATCTTCTGTGTATTAGGAAAGCCTGTTATGTTTCCTGCTCCTGAGAGTAATGCTATAGGAGAAGAGGTCCTATATTGTCCAGGGCCTGGTGCTTCAGGAAGTGTCTTTGGTGTATGATGTGTGCATTCTGATGTTGGGTTTTGGCTTCTCCTTCCTTCAGATTAGTCTTCTGCAGAGTTTCTCTTTGCCTGCAGTGGAGTGGTGGGACTTTCTCCAGTATGGAAGCAAGTTTTAACTGGTGTGGTAAGTTTTAACTAGTACTATTTTTTATGGCAGTATTTTTTCAAACATAAACATTTGATCAAAAGCTGTACTACTGAAATTTGGTTAACACTTCATTTGCTGCATTCATGTGTTTTTGGCAGATTTTTTTCACTCAAGAAAAGTCAACTGCTCAAATTGAAGTAGGAAGGAAGCCAGAAACTCTTGTGGAGGGACAGACCTGCAGCACCATGCCCCATCCACACCCCAGGCAGTCCCTTGTACTTCCTTTAGAGCACAGGCTTCTCAAACTTTGACATCCACTGTCTTAGATTATTTTTACCAAATCCTGAAACTATACAGAGCAAAGGTTAGGACTCAAAAAAATCAAATCTTTATGTTGAATTAGTATGACTTACTGACTTGCTATTTTTAACCTTATTTAAACCTCCTTTCCCATAGACTTAAAATGTATTCTGTTGATCTGGCCCAATGAGAAACAGAAATTTCTTGATATACCACTGAGAGAGTACACTTCAAAGTCTTTCACTTTAATGTATTTTAATAAAAAGTGTATTTTAACATAATTAAAACATATATTAATAATTATGGTATTATCCAGTAGATTTTTTTTGACAGATGGTCAATTTCCAGTGTCTTTCTCCTTTTCCAGTTCTGCTATTTAGTAAGGCATTAAAGATAATACCCACTGAAAAGAGATTAATCACTGTCCTCTTTTCCCCAAATGACAAAGGTAGATGTTTTGAAACAAAGGCAAAAAAAAGTGACTTTAAATGTACCAGTTCATTAGTCCCTGAGAAAAAAAGGACTGCTTGCTTGTCTTTGTGTAAGACAATGACAGGTGTCATAGGAGACTGAATAAGTCTTACCTTCTTCATCAGAAACATCAAGAACCTCAGTCATCGTCTCAGGAACATTTAGCTTGTGTTTTTCAGTGATAGTCTGGAAAGAAAAATATCATCAATACATATGTTAAAATCAAACAAAAGAGCAAAAGAATCACAGAGGAGGTCACATGGACAGCATGAACAAGCCATGAGTCCCTGAGCATTTCATCTTTCCACATGTATGCTCTGGAAGCTTATTCTCTTTCATGAAAAGTCATTTGTTCTGTCTAAAGATAAATGATCATCAACTCCAGTGAAGTCTTATGAGAAATTCATTATTTTAAGTTCCTGTTTGAAAAGTAAATTCTTTAACAATGGCATTAATAATTAGTCATATTGGGAAAGCAGATTAATGTTTTCAGGGCTTCCCTAAAATGAACAAAGTAATGTCTAGAAAAGCTTGAAAAAGAAGCAACGAAGATATGCAATTTATTAAAAACAAAGCCATTGGAAAAGAACTTTTAAACAATGTGAAAGACAAACTATTTGGGCAAAAAATGTGATGCATCCCTTCTGGGATCAGAGGATCAACAGTAGAGTCAATTATCCTTATGGTATTTCATTGGTCTACAATTCTGGTTTGTTGCTTATTCATCTTCTGCAAAGGCACTCCAGAGCTGCCAAGTCCACTGCCTTCCATTTCTGATATGTGACGCAATGTTAAGAGACCAAATTCTGGAGACCGGCTGCCTAGGTTCTAATTCTAACTTTGTCATTTATAAGCTAAGAGGCTTAACAAGTTCCCTTATTTCTCTGTATCTCAATTTTCTCATCTGTAAAACAGGAATAATACTAGTACTTCATAAAATTGTTAGGAAGATTAAATGAAATAATATATATAAGAACTCTAAGAAAAGTGCTTGGAATATGTTAGCACTCAATAAATACCAGCTAGTATAACATCATTATTATAATTGTAATTCAATATTAAATTCATCTTAAAACTGAAGAACCTCTGAACTTTTTAGTCATTTAGGTACTCAAGAAAAATTTTGAGTGCCTACCACATGCCAAACATTGTTTTTAGACACCAAGGATACCACAGTGATTTAAAAAAAAAAAATCCAAATCTCACTACTTTAAATATAATCTATTGTCAAGTCTCAAATTCATATCTCTAGTTTCTACACTGAAAATGCAATAAGTGCACGGATTGGCATTGTTATGGGAACTCTAAAAATCTAATCTCTGAAAATCAAATCTTCAACTAAAGTCAATAAAATA
The DNA here is from genome assembly GCF_905146905.1 of Nyctereutes procyonoides. NCBI lineage: Eukaryota > Metazoa > Chordata > Mammalia > Carnivora > Canidae > Nyctereutes > Nyctereutes procyonoides. Next base: position 5,413,861 of record NW_026575130.1, read on the forward strand.
CAGTAATAAACAGGGTGTCTTAGGTTTTTAAGCTTTGCAACATAGATATTACAGACTTTTTTGAATGGCTACAATGACCCTATCACCAATTATTTTCTTTCCAAAAGCAGTAGAGAACTTCAAATATATTTACAAGGAAATTCAACTAATTTGAAAATATATTCATATATACATGTATAATACCTGTGTGTCAAGAGGGACTGATTAAATCATAATGTGATACTATATGCCCTTTCAGTGGTTCCCCATTTCCTCAGAAAAGAAAGCAAAACAAAGTGGCTCAGAAGACCCAGGTGATATATAGTAAGGAGAAGGAGGGAGGCCTCTTCTCACTTCATGCTCCAGCCATATTCACAGGCTATGTTCCCTAATACCTCTTAAGTTTTTCCATATATTCTTTTCTTTTTTTTTTTTAATTTTTTTTTTATTTAGTTATGATAGTCACAGAGAGAGAGAGAGGCAGAGACACAGGCAGAGGGAGAAGCAGGCTCCATGCACCGGAAGCCCGACGTGGGATTCGATCCCGGGTCTCCAGGATCGCGCCCTGGGCCAAAGGCAGGCGCCAAACCGCTGCACCACCCAGGGATCCCTATATATTCTTTTCTTGACCAGCAATATTCTTCTCTCTTTTCTTGGTTCATATTACATATTATTTCCTGGGAGAAACATTCCCTAATCCTTCCTGATGAATTGTTTAACTGTGATTATCTGGTGTTATGTACTGCTACAACATATATATATATATATATATCTCACATATATCACATCATACACAACTGTATGTGCCCACATAAGAGTGTGAGTCATTAAAGAGTATGTTTCCACAGAACCTGAAACATAGCAGGTGCTTCTCAAATATATATTGAATAAATCAATGATACAAAATTAGGCAAAATATATTTAAAATCCATATTACAACTAAATAGATTTTCTTTTGAGTGATAAAACAGTTGAAGAATGGGGACAAAGTAAGAAAAGTCTCATGTTACCCTGATGAAGGCACAGTTGAAGATTAAAGGATTGAATTCATCTTTCCTGCATGTTGTTTATGATGTTTAAATAATTCCATAGTGTCTTATTCACTGAAAACAAACTAAACTTTAGTAATGACAAAAGCATCCATTCAAAGTTCTGGACAATAATAGCTGGTCAATAAATATTGGTTAAACGAACAAACTTAAGAAGACTATTATAAATGATTATCATTTAATCATTTTAATTTTAAAGATTTATCTATTTATTTGAGAGAGCATGAGTGGGAGGGGCAGAGGAAGAGAGAATCTAAAGCAGACTCTACATGCATTGATCATGGAGCCAGATGTGGGGCTCAATCTCAGATCATGGCCTGAGCCAAAACCAAGTCAGATGCTTAACCTACTGCACAATCCAGGTGCCCCTTCATTTAATTATTTTAATAGTAATTAATTTATAAGTTTAACATGGATAAATTAAAGCCTATATTCATTATCTGTGGTTTTCAACTCTAGCTGCATATTAAAATTATTAGAGAAAAAATTTCAATACCATCACTTGGATCCTATCACAGAACAATTGAATCAGAATCCCTGAGGGCCCAGCTATGAGAAAGTTGCTCAGATGGATTACCATGCAATTTAAATTGCAACCCATTTGGAAAAGTATATAAATTGCAGAAAGTGATTTTTACTTAAAATATAGGAAAGAGACAGTGACATCCTATTAAACTATGATAACCTATTAAGCTTTTATTAAGAAGCATTTAAAAAATATTTTTATTATTTTTAAGCTTTTTATTTTGTTTTATTGTTTAATTTTTTAATTTTATTAAGATTTTTTAAATTAAGATTCTCAAAGGGAGACAGAACATGAAAGACTCCTAACTCTGGGAAACGAACTGGGGGAGTGGAAGGGGAGGTGGGCAGGGGGTGGGGGTGACTGGGAGACAGGCACTGAGGCGGGCACTTGACGGGATGAGCACAGGGTGTTATTCTATATGTTGGCAAATTGAACACCAATAAAAAATAAATTTATAAAAAAAATTAAGATTCTCAGTGTAAATAAATGATTCAAAAATGTGAAGGAATATCTACTGTACTAGACTACACCAGGAATGTTTATTTAAGGGAGGTGTTCTAGAGGATTTGCCCTTCATAGGAAACATTCCACAAGAGGATGCTTCTCTATTTGAAAATAAGTGATGGAAATGTTTTTTAAAATGATTAGATTATATTGCCTGATGTACTTAGTTTACATTTTCAGACACTGATAGTAGGACTATATTTTCTGAATATCTAAGAGTAGAGTGGAATTTTTAAGAGTGGAAATACCATTGCTTTAGTTCGGTCATTGAATACTATCAAAGTAATTACCAGCAAATATATGTAGCAACGGAAAGAGTAACACAATGATCACACAAATCACAGATTTTTTTTTTCCTGTATAGGTAGTAAAAATGCCCCCTATATGCAATGCAGTAAGTATAGTATGTATTAGTTCATGATATAGTGCTTGACCTTTAGAAGGCCATCAATAAATATTTGTTGAATGGATGATAAATAAGTCTTCCTACTTATGAATAATGTTATAAGAAATGAATACATATTTTCCTTTAAAATAGTGTCCTTTGAAAACTTGATTATCAAAATATAAATATGGTTTTATACAAATGCATCTGAATAATACACAGAAAACATATAATTAAATGATCATGGGCAACTCCATCTGCTATAGAATCTAAGATTCTATAGTTAAGATTAGAAACCACTTTAAAGTTAAAATGGGTAGTGTACTATACACAAATTTAATAGTATATAATTAAATCAGATAATACAGCAATAAAAATAGGATATGATAGATGGAAGGCTTAATAATGAGTTTTTAATATTTCATAATGTAGGAAAGATGTAAAAAATAAAGCATGAGCACTTAACATGCTGTTTTGTAAACAGATAACATCTGGTTTGTTTTATGCAAAAGAAAAATTGTATTTAACTGACCTCCACTTAGCCTACTCCCCTTGTCAACCATTTTCTTTGTATCACATACTCACCAAACCACAACAGCATTATGAGTGATCTTGGCTAGTATCCCACCTTCTAATGCCCACATGCAATGGCTCCCATCAGTGGGGTGACAGGCTTAATTTGGTTTTGTTCCCAACCTATTTATACCAAATGTGTATGTTAACAGAATGTCTGTAGTAACTTAAATAGTATGTAAATAATATTTTTCCACAACAACTAATGTAAATAATTTGGAAATCTCAACAAAGATGAGTCACCAAAAATAACTGCTACTCAATTAGGTATGGTTGAGATAATTAAAGCAGATTAGAAAAAAAAGTATGTCAAAAATTTCAAAAGGCTCTGCACTCAGAATAATGTCACTTTAACATAATATACAGGATGAGTACTGGGCACCAGGGTGGCTCAGTCGGTTGAGTGTGTCCAACTCTTGATTTCAGATCCAGTCATGAAATCAGGGTCATGAGATCCAGCTTTGTGTCAGGCTCCATGCTCAGTGGGGAGTCTACTTGAGATTCTTTCTTTCTCCCTCTCCTTCTGTCCCCCACCCCCATGCATGCTCTCTTTCTTTCTACAAAATAATGAGTCAATATTTTAAAATACATATATATGCATATATATATACATACATACACAGGATGAATACTATCAAGATATAAATATCATAGGATATAGTATTAATAGTGATGTTCTTTGTGTAAGGTTGATCATTTAGCCTCCTTCTAATCAATGGGTCTACATTCAAAGGAAAGATCTTGACTCTACCTCAAAAGGTGTCAAATGACTACATGTATTTATTGCATTGCTACTTCTATGATTCCCATTTTAACTGACAGCATCAGATAAAATTTAGGACTTTGAATATTTACATTTTTTTAAAGATTTTATTTATTTATTCATGAGAGACACAGAGAGAGGCAGAGAAGCAGGCTCCATGCAGGGAGCCTGACATAGGACTTGATCCTGGGACTCCAGGATCACGTCCCAGGCTGAAGGCAGGCGCTAAACCGCTGAGCCACCCGGGCTGCCCAATATTTACATTTTCTTAATTATCAAAAATGTCCCCATTATTTAAATGATAATATAAAGTTATTTTTATTTTAATAGTTAACTTAGCAATTTATGATGTCATTTTTATTTTAGGAAGTTTTGGTCTGCTTAGCAATGATTATAAGCAACTTAAAACATGATCATTTTAGGGATCCCTGGGTGGCGCGGCGGTTTGGCGCCTGCCTTTGGCCCAGGGCGCGATTCTGGAGACCCGGGATCGAATCCCACGTCAGGCTCCCGGTGCATGGAGCCTGCTTCTCCCTCTGCCTATGTCTCTGCCTCTCTCTCTCTCTCTGTGACTATCATAAATAAATAAATATTAAAAAAAAAAAAAAAAGAAAACATGATCATTTTAAAATTATGCAAATAATCGATGACAGTTTATCAATAAGTAGAGGGATGAGTCATATCTCAGTCTTCCAAACTTAGGGGATTGAGCTTGTTGGCTTCTGCTGCCAGAAATGTGTACACGGCACTCTGATGTTCATTCCAGCACACACGCAATGATTATAATCCTGGGAGAATGCTGAGCTGCCTCATACCCCTGCTGGGTTCCCCAAAGTAAAGTTAGAAAAGCAAAGGTTAAGGAAACAAACCACAACTCCAAAATGTCTCAAAAATTTCTGAGGCAGTGGCTTCTCCTTTACAGACTGCTGCCATACTCTTCTCTCTACACAATGACTTTATTCATACTTTGGGGTAAAGAACTTTGGAAGGAGAATTAGCATAGGAAACTTTCTTTGATGGAAGAGAACTCTCATGACTGCTCAAATGTCACAGCATATGAATCCAATGAAGTGAAATTTGTACGTTAGTTAACTGTAATTTAAGTATTACACTTAAATGGTAATAACATTAAACTGAATTTAATTTTATTAATTTTACATAATTATTAAATTGTCTAGTGTGCTATACTGACCTATCACCAGTGAGCAGTTCCAAATTCTCTTTAGAAAATAATATTGCATATGATGCCTCCATGAAAATCAACAAAAAGCACTATTTAAGTAGGTTGTTTTTAATAGAAAACTAGGTGAAAATACCTCTTTCACAAAATTCATATTAAGCCACTTTTAGTAAAGCCAAGATCAGTTACATTAGAGTGGTTAAGAACAGGACTTTAGAATGTGACAAGCTAAATTTGAATCCTAGATCTACCTTCAATGCCTGCCACATTTGTAATCACTAAATACTCATTTTAATACCATTAATAACATCATTATGTGAAAAAAAGTATGAATAAAAATCTCTTCCCAGAGAGAGGAAGTAAGAAGTTTCACATAATGGACAGGAATAAATTCATATTTTCAACTCTTAACCCCAAATTCAATTTCACCAAACAATAAAAGTCACAATTCTAAGAGAGGCAGAAAGTAAAAATTTGGCAGCATCAAAACATGGTACCAATACAATTACCCATTTAGACAAAGGAGGTACTCCTTTAGTTAGTGCGGACAATGACTTCTTATCCAACTAAAAGCAAACATGCCATTATGTTTTATATTCATTTGTTGACTCCTTACCTAGAAACTTGGTTTCTAAGTATAGTGGTTTTTATTGGGGAAATGCTCGGCTGGGCAGGGTAGAGAATAATAGTTACCAGAACAGAAGAAAAGCTCACAGGGAGCTCTAAAAGTGGTTTTTGTATTCCACTAAAGCTAGATGTCGCAGAGGTACATTATCTCTAATTTCTGAAAGGTATCTGAACTCGTTTAGTCATGGTATTTAGCAAGCTGATTGCTTCTCTTTTCAAATATAGATCTATATAGTTAAAGACATTCACTCTAAGTCATATTTACCAGCCTGAAATCTCTTTGAAACTGAACATGTAAATTACATAGTTTTGTTTATGTTAAAGAATTTCTTACAAAACAGAAGTCTCATTCTCCACTGCCATTAAACAGTAAGCTTCTGGGGGCAGGGGGTAATGTTTTTACCACTGATGATTCTTCAGCACTCAGCACAGAGCTCAGCATATTTTATATCCAATATATATTGAAGGAATAAATTAGTTAATGAAATGAATGGAAGAAAAGCAGGTCAAGTAGCAGAAAAGACACAAGCCTGCCATCTAGCAGTCATTTGACAAAAAAGTATGCACATGATAACCAGAGAACGGAAAAGCTAATAAAGTTTACAGAAAACATGACTTCTAAGAACAGATGTGCTTGGCCAATCTTGCCACTACAGGCTTCACTTATCTGTGATATGCACATTTTTTCAAAGATGCCAAATAAAGACACATATGTATAGGTCCCTAATATGCAGATTTTTCTGATATAAAAAATCATATAGTAAGAAAAAGCAATTAAGATTCAGCCATATATAGCAACTCAGAAGTATAGTGACAGGCAGTAACAAGACTTGTTTTTCCTCCCATTTAATTTATTGAAGCTATACCTTAAATCTTTAAAAAATATTGTGGTGTACTAGCCAAAGTTTTTAAGATTCTGCTTGAGAAAACAGGCAGTACTATTCTCTCCCATCTGAATTCAGGCTGCGTCTCATGGTTCATTAATAAATCATACTCCACCCTATTAAAAATTTCACATCAGAACAACTGTATTCCATCTACCTCAATGTCAACACAGACTTGGTGTCAGTCTGAAGAGTAAAATTCCTTTCTTTTTCCATATATCTATCAAAAGAAACAAGTGCTCTAAAACTCTATATGCATTTCTAACTTAAGGCATTTACTAGAGCCCCATTCAGATTTTTTATGTTGATTTGTGATCTTATTGTCTCTAAACAACATCTAATGTTCTACTGTCACTCTATTTTTCTATTTTAAAAAGAGAAAGAGCTGTTGTTCTGAGAGTTCATGCTTAAGAAAAAAGTCAATAAATAAGTACAGAGAGAAACAGAACTTCCACTTTCAGCTGTGAGTCTCCCCATCAGGAGGCCTCCTTTAAGCTTTGCTTCAACTGAACGGTATAAGAAAGAGCCTCAGGACTCATTATTCCCATAGTCTTCACTCTCCTAGAGTTTCTCTGGCAAAGGCCATTGATGATCACTGCTCCTCCCAAAGAATCAGCAGACATATTCAAGCCAGCGCAAATAAAAAATTTTAGACCATATGCTCTGTGATACAGATACAGTTTACCTACTAAGTACAACCAATTTCCCTTTTCAACAAAAAATGATAATCAGAAATAAGAAGAACGTAAGGATGAACTGTTCTCATGGGAATGAATCTGACCCAGTCATCAGCACAGTATCAGGAGGATCAGGGTCCTTCCAGAGGCTGGCTAAGATCAGAAGTTTGCTGAGCGTCCTACCACTTTGCCAGCAGTAGGTGTCACACCCAACTACAGTGAAAGTGCAGAGCAGCAACCCGCCCACCCCCCCCCCAAAAAAGCAGTCGGAGAAAAAGGAACTAAATATTTTACAGTTACGCTCACATTTTATATGTATTTGTGTTAACTAAAGGCGGCTAAAACCCCAGTGTTGGTTGTGTAAGTGCATCTGCATTCTACATGCTTCTAGTTGTACCAAAAGCAAGTCATTCACCAAAGTAAGTTCAAAACCAAAAGCTCAACACATTTCATAAGTGAAAAAGTATGTGGCTTGAGAACGAAGACAATGGAACCAAAGCCCATCAGTCCCTTCAACTCACCGTGGTGGTGGTGGTCACCTCTTCCGTCACAACCTTCAGGGTGTCGACCACGGAGATGTAGCCCAGACGCTTAGCAATCGCCAAGGCAGTGTTGCCATTCTAAAGAGAGTGAGAGAGAGAAAGAGTGAGGAGAGAGAGGGAGGACTGCGCCCCGGCCAATGAGCTCACCGGCTGCTCCGCATGAGCCAGCATTTCCGTCCAAAACAAGGCACAGCTTAGGAAAAATCACTAGTTTTTACCATTACATCTGACTCTCTTCGTAACTTCTTTAGACTATAGCCCAGGTCACCATGGTAACACAACAAGCTGCATCTGTCTGCTCTTCTAATAAGAAGCACTTGACGCTTTAACCCTAAGGTGGTCAGACGTCTCTGCAGATACTGCACCCTGCTTGGGAAAGTACCTCTTGAACGGAGGACGATGCCTCCAAAAATTCTCAGCCAGTACCGAGTACTGTTGCTCCTCCTCCGAGGTCAGGCCACCGGCCGCAGGTTAAGATGTCACCGCGGGGAGCTCAGGAACAGGTTTAGCTACAGCTGTGCAGGAGCTCACGGTGCAACACAGTAACACTAGCCAGCGACTCCGGCTGCAGCGCCAGCCACTGGGGATCCCGGTTCGTTTAACTGCACCGCTTAGTTTACATTTCAATGGCTCCACCTCGCGAAGAGCTCAGGGTGAGCCCGCAGCCTCGCTACCCCCCCACCCCCCGGGCTCCCTTAAGAAGGCCCGGCAAGGCGGGGAGGGGGGACTCGCGCGCACATCTGAGCAGCAGCTGCGAGCCCAGCACGTTCCAGCAGCTCGGCGCGGGGCCCCGCTCTCCCGGGACAGGAGGCCGAGTCGGGCCCACGTCTCCCCCGCCCCGGAGAAGTCACGCTGATTTCTGGAAAGGCTTTCCAGAAATCCCGGGCTTTCCAGAGGGGCGGGGCGGGGCGGGGCGGGGCGGGGCGGGGAGGGGAGGGGGCGGGCGCGGGACTTACCGCGGTGGTGGCGTTGGGCTTGGCCCCGTGCTGCAGCAGGACGTTGATGATGTGCGTGTGGCCCTGCTGCGCGGCCTGGTGCAGAGGCGTGTAGCCGTTCTGGGGGTGACGGTGGCCACGGACCGAGCGCAGGTTTGCGGCGGGAGGAGGAACACCAGGTTAGCCTTCATGCTGAATTGCTTAGTCTTATGTTACAACAAACCCGTCAAGGATGCTGTTTATTTGGAGCTCAGTATCTCCCCACCCCCACCCCCCCAACACCAGCCCATTTCTCAACAACAAACCCTCCCTCTCACCTTATGGTCTGCGAAACAAAGAGAAAAAAAAAAACAACTAAAACAGCTTATGAACTAGAAAAACTAACAAACTCCGAGCTATAGCTATTAATATATCTCAACTAATTAGCATTAAAAACGGGTATGCTGAGAGATTTATGACAGAAGAGCGTTATCACAGTGATGTGATTTCTTCGCTAGGGAAAAAGAAAGTGAGACGTTTTTAACGGGAAGCTGCAGATGATCATACAAACCCTTGCTTGTTTGTCAGGACTTGTCTAATAACTAACCTTTGCACCAGCTTTAGGGCTTTCTAAATCAATGGAAGTAAATTTAATCTTGCATTCTTTTCAGAGAGCAGCTTTGGTCAAAAAAGCACATTTGGAGAATGGGAGATTTCGTTGGATGATGACTGGCCCACTTGCAACTAAAAATGACTTTAAAAATGAGATTTTTTTTTAAGATTTTATTTATTTATTCATGAGAGACCCAGAAAGAGAGAAGGGCAGAGACACAGGCAGAGGGAGAAGCGGGCTTCCCACTAGGGGCCTGTTATGGGACTTGTCCCCAGATCCTGGGATCACACCCTGAGCCAAAGGCAGATGCTCAACCGCTGAGCCACTCAGGCGTCCCTAAAAACGAGATTCTTTTAACATGTGGTCTAAACTTCCACACATATGAAAGCTCTGTAATCCATGATTTGTGAGGAATTGCTACTGAGGTAGCAAGACTTGCTTAGAACTCTAGTGGGTGGCAGGTATAGTACAGGTAGGCTGCCTGTTGACATTAATCAAATGCACTGGAATCCTTGGAAGCATTAACAAAACATTAATATCTATCATTAATTTAACGTTTATTGGCTCCAGATACCAAACCCTGGATTTGTCTTTAATCTTTATTAACATCCTAAAAATGAGGGTGCTTGGTACACAGTAGGTGTCTCATAAATCATGAGTGACTGAGTGAATGAATACATGGTTGAATAAATGTTTTCTTCCCAATTCAGAGATGATTAAATGGAAAATAACAGTTCAGTAACTAATTTTGCAGTCATTCTAGATTCATAACCTGTGTAGATCATGATAGCCAATGGGTATCATGCTACTTTTTAAATTATCTAGCTGCCTCACCCTGATAAAATTGTATCCATTGTCTGGGGTCTAAGTTCTGAGTAGCCCATTCATACCATACACTTTTAGGGGTATATGTCCCTTTTATCTTGTGTCACTACTTCCTCATGACCAACCTGTATTTTTGTTACTTCTGTCTACAAAAGATGCCTGTCTATAAATACAAGGTGCTAGCTACATGATTCCTTCTATGCTTTCGCTGTGGCTTTTCCATCCATGGGGATGTCCCTATATGTATGAGAGTCTATCAGTCTGCATGTCCGTCAGTCTGGAACATCATCAGGTCTGCCATGTTTGCTATATATCCCTCCATTGGCATCACCAATGGAAATAGAAGCCAATTACAGGGACTCAGAGAAACTTACTGCCAATGCAGGACTCTGCTCTCAAATGAGGTAATCCATGGACATTTGAGAAGCATAAAGTAAGTGATACCGTTTTCCCTGAAAATTCTTCTCCATTGTGTTTACAAATATTCTACCAACCAAATTTATTTCACCTCTTCCGTATCAGCCAAGTTAATTCATTCAGCAAGCATTTACTAACCGCAGGCTATGTGTTAAATAGGAGACACTCTGCTTATGTAAAGTAATAATGCCAAGAGTAACATTCTTGCCCCCAAGAGCTCACATTTTACGGAGTCCTCAGTAGACACCATGACCAGGAAAATATCTCCCCAGCCTGATTTAATTTAACCTTTACCTATAGCCTCTGGTGCATGAGTATATTTGTTAGGGAAGTCTGGAGCAGCTCAAAAACTTTTACATGAACATTTGGTTGCAGCTTATCCATGGTCTTAAGCCCATTCTGCTAGGCACTCTAGACCCAGTCTACCAACTTCTAGCATATTCCTAAACACCCCTCAACCCTCCATTTCCTCATTTACAAAATGGGAATAGCCAAGATTTCAAGTCCATTGAAGGATTATATGTGTTGTCCATGAAACTTTTCTTTGATTTATCTAAGTTGTATGAAAACCCTAACAATCACTATTTTGCTTTTTTTCTTTCTCATTGAAGAGCTCCATGATCTTTGCAGTATATTTTATAAAGAAAATTTCCTTTTATATGCTGAAGTTCTAAACTTTTGCAAGTTTACCTCAAGCCAATGTTCATAGGCTTTCTTTTTAGTTTTAAACAGTCCCATAAGAGAAGTTCACTTTTTTAGATTTTTACACCAGACCATGAATGTTTGAGGACTAAAGGCAATACATATGCTTACATTTTCATAACAAAACAATTTTAGTAACCATAGTTACATGAGATATGAGGCAGAAACACAAATCCTTTTCCAAAAATGCCATTCTGTGTGGAAAAGAAATTCTAAAGTGTTTATTAAATAATGTCTTTCGATTTATTTATCAGCCCCGCTCCCCAGAAGACCTATCAGAAGATATGTTTGCTTCCAAAGGCAAGTAAACTCTACAGAGTTCACTTAAAAAAAAAAAAAAACCTGAAAAGTTTCTCTCAATCAAATGTCTATTTGAATGCATATCAAACCCCAGGTAGGTAAATGATACTATCTAGACAATATGTGTGTCTTGTGAATATTATTTCAACAATCACACATTTAACAAAAAAATACGGTAACTGTTTTCATGTTCCTCCAAAGTCTCATTGCATTTATTCCTTTCAGGAGAAGACCTGGATTCTAACAAAAATGTCTTTCCTGTAAGCTTATGTGTGATCTGACTCAGCAAAAAATGATGTTTGGTGCTGATATCTGAAAATTCATAGTAGAGCTTTTAAATAATCTCAAAGTACAATTTCACAAGAACTCAATGATTGCTCAGAACCTAGGCAGCAGCTATTCTTGCTAGAGTCATATTAGAAGTTTTGAATCTTGAATGTCAATAGTATTGTTAATCATTTTAAAGTTAACTATTTTTACTTGTCTTGTAAATATACTTCTGTACAGACATGATTTTGTTTCTGCTTTAACTATATAAAAAGACTGACTTCCAAAACTTCTTATGTTTCTAATTATTAGCATTTTGAATGATGACTCTGAAAACTCTTGAATGTGCTCACACTAGTTTAGTTGAGCCCACTCAAGTTCCTTTAAGAATTTCTGACATAGGGCAGCCCTGGTGGCTTAGCGGTTTAGCACCACCTTCAGCCCAGGGTGTGATCCTGGAGACACAGGATCGAGTCCGAAGTCAGACTCCCTGTGTGGAGGCTGCTTCTCCCTCTGCCTGTGTCTCTGTCTCTAATAAAATAAATAAATAAAATCTTTAAAAAAAAGAATTTCTGATATATAAACTTAAAAAAAATTAACAAACATGTAATTATACATTTCTTTGGACCAAGGAATCTGGAGCTGCAAGTTATATCTTGCATAGTAACAGTAGCTATATTATTCATTTCTCTTTCCCTTGAAACAATTTGAGTGCACTGAAGTGTGGTGTTACATCCAACCTTACTTTGCTGAATAGGACCCTTCTCTTGCCACTGGGAAAAAACATTTGGGATCAAGTCAGTGCTGCATTATCCCTGACAACGTCTAACCCACACCTTACACATCATTGCCTCACTATAAGCATTACTATGTGATATTTCAAATGTAACAGGGTTGGTGGAAATGGTGGGGATGCAAAGAAAACTGTTGCAGCCACTATGGAAAACAATATGGAGGCTCTTCAAAAAATTAAAAATAGAAATACCATATGGTCCAGCAATCCCACTTCTGAGTATTTATCAAGAAAAAAAAAACTCAAAGAGATATATACACTCTCATGTTCATTGTAGCATTATTTATAATAGCCAAGATATGCAGCAACCTAAATGCCCATCAATGGATGAATGAATGAAGAAATAAATAAAACTGCATACACACACGGACACACACACACTGTAACATTATTCAGCCATAAAAAGGAGTGGAATCTTGCCATTTGGGACAACATGCATGGACCTGGAGATTATCATGCTAAATGAGATAAGTTAGAGAAAGACAAATACTGCATGATCCTACCTACGTGTAGAATTTAAACAAAACAAAATCTGAACTCCTAGATACAGAAAACAGATTGAGGCAGATTGAGGTTGCTAGAGGCAGGGGGTGGGGAGTTAGGAGAAATGAGTGAAAGGTATCACAGGCTTAAAAACCTTATTTAAGTGAAAGAAAATGGATTTAAATGTTATATGACATTGGGTATCCTGTATTCAGCTATCTCCTCCATATTTAGACGGAGGGATCCTTTCCTCAGATCAAGAGGTGGTGATTAGAACATACTGCATCTTTTATAATGCATCACCAATAAAAACACAAAGAGATTTAGAAGTATGTACTCATGATAAAAAATATGTTTCACAGGTACATTTAAAAAGGAAGCATTACTGTTATTCATAGGATTTAGGAATCAAAATGTTCAAGTAGTTTGAGAAAGCATTATAATGGTTGTAGTTTAAGGATAGATAAGATTTAAATAAGTAAAAAGAGCATCTGAGGAGAGGGAGAGACCATGAGTAAAACGGGAAAATACATAATTGGGAGAAAGTAAAGCACTAATAGTTTAGTTGTAGGGAAGTTATGAGGTGGTCATCTGGGAACTTACATTACAGTAGGTCCCATCATAGAGGCTCAAAATCATGGAAAAGGATGACTAGATCAGAGAACTCTTCAGAAGAGGGAAGCAACAGGATTTGATAGCATGGAATAAATGTCAGGTAGGAGAGTGAATGATAACTGATGAGATTTTAGGTATAGTGAGTTGATGTTAATGACCTGTAGCAATTTGGAAGTTAGAGCAGTTTATTGTAACAGTTAAGAGCACTGGACCCAAGGAAGTCAGGGTTTGAAGTCTAATTCCTCCAACTAATACTCTGTGAATTTAGATGAGCTATTTAAATTCACTATGGAAAATATAGATGGTAATAGCCTCTGACTCTGAGGTTAATTTAAGGATTAAATGATTTAATATATGTAAAGTCATATATAATATATATGTGACTCCTAGCATGTACTTAATGAATATTAGTTTAAAATTTTAAAAAATGAGGGGTGTTTGGGTGGCTCAGTCCGTTGAGTACCAGACTCTTGATTTCAGCTTTGGTCATGATCTCAAGGTTCTGGGATCAAGTGCCACATCAGGTTCTGACTCATCAGGGAGCCTGCTGGAGATCTCTCTCCCTCTCCCCCTCTCCACATTCACATGCATGCTCACTCTCTCTCTCTCTCTCTCTCTCTCGCTTGCTCTCTCTCCCGCTCTCTAAATAAATAAAGTCTTAAAAAATATTTTTACAAATGAAAGGCACAGGGGCATGTGGGTGGTTCAGCCAGTTGGGCATCTGCCTTTGGCTTGGGTCATGATCCCAGGGTCCTGGCATTGAGCCCTGCATGGGGCTCCCTGCTCAGAGGGGAGTCTGCTTCTTCCTCTCGCCTCTCATGCTTTCTCTCTCTCTTAACTAAATAAATACATTTTTAAAAATAATGAAAGGCACACAGTCTAGGGTGCCTGTCTGTATTTCCTCATGTGGATGGAGGAGGTTTTCTGGAAGAGGGTCCAAGGCATTAAAACAAGATAAAGAATTGGCCAGAACATCAAAATGTTCTTTCTAGCAGACTTCTTTTTTTTTTTTTTAAGATTTTATTTATTTATTCATGAGAGAGAGAGAGAGGCAGAGACACAGGCAGAGGGAGAAGCAGGCTCCACGCAGGGAGCGCAACATGGGACTCAAACCCGGGTCTCCAGGATCACGCCCTGGGCTGAAGGCCACACTAAACCACTGAGCCACCCAGGCTGCCCATATCTAGCAGGTTTTTATTGTATTCTGTAGTAAACTGTTAACTGGATATGAGCTACTTTAGCTCTACAATAAAAGTAGTATGTGGCTGAGAAAGGTTATGAGAATGAAAAGTCCTAAACAATTGTACAAAATTATATTGCTTATTCAAAATTACTTTAGAAGAACTGAAAAGAAAAAAAATACATTTGTAGCTATGGTGAACTAGTGAAGTATCCATATAGTTGAAACCATTTTGTTTATAGAAAATGAAAATGAGTACAAGTATTTTATTTACCTTGGTTTTTGCGTTGACATTTGCACCCTGCTTCAGAAGAAAGTTGACCATTTTCACATTTCCATAGTGACAGGCCACAATTAAAGGAGTGTAACCAAGCTATAATAAATACATAAATATATAAATAAATACATATATACTCTAGTGGTTAATACTCAGAAGGATAGGTATTGGTTAGAATCTCAATGTATGAAGGGTCAAAATTCTATTCCATTGTATAAATATTACTAAGCAGATTATTTACATTTCCTGTGGATACAAATATGGACAGAAGTTGATCAAAGAGCACAAGAAACTTAACACCAGCAAAGGAAATCAGACATGTGTGTGACTTGATCTGATAGAGGCTAAGAGAGAGAGACACAAATGGAAGGATCTGGAGGAGATGCAAGAAAATGTAGCTTAGGTGGGCTTGACATTTTAATGGCATAGAGAAGGAAAAGCCATTTCAAGACCAAGGGCTGGAGGCAAGCCAGTAGAGGAAGAAAAGAGCAAGTCATCTGGATTGGCAGAGCAATAAGAAAGAGAGGTACTGGCACAAAAACAGACACATAGATCAATGGAACAGAACAGAGAACCCAGAAGTGGACCCTGAACTTTATGCTCAACTAATATACGATAAAGGAGGAAAGACGATCCACTGGAAGAAAGACAGTCTCTTCAATAAATGGTGCTGGGAAAATTGGACATCCACATGCAGAAGAATGAAACTGGACCACTCTCTTGCACCATACACAAAGATAAACTCAAAATAGATGAAAGATCTAAATGTGAGACAAGATTCCATCAAAATCCCAGAGGAGAACTCAGGCAACACCCTTTTTGAACTTGGCCACAGTAACCGGAGAAGGACAAACAGTGTATGTTCTCATTCATTTGGGGAATATGAATAATAGTGAAAGGGAATATAAGGGAAGGGAGAAGAAATGTGTGAGAAATATCAGAAAGGGAGACAGAACATAAAGACTTCTAACTCTGGGAAATGAACTAGGGGTGGTGGAGGGGGAGGAGGGAGGGGGGTGGGGGTGAATGGGTGACGGGCACTGAGGGGTACACTTGACGGGATGAGCACTGGGTGTTATTCTGTATGTTGGTAAATTGAACACCAATAAAAATTAATTTATAAAAAAAAAAAAAAAAAAAGAAAGAGAGGTTGGCTTAAGTCAGCAAAATTAGAATCCTTTTATAAAGGGTCCTGATATCATGATCTCCATTTGGACTTGATTCAAGCCAAAATGGAGAACCATGATAGATTTGTGAGTAAAAGAGAATCATAATGCAGAATGGGCTTTTGAGGAAGGGTGCTGGACTTGAGATGACCTGAATGGGGGCTACTGGGAGTCATCCAAGTCAGAACCTGTCACAATATTGAAAGTGATTCACTTTTTACCTTCGTGTGAGCATCCTGGTCAGCCCCATGCTTAGTAAGAATGTCAGCAACATTCACTTTATCTTCCTGGGCTGCAAGGTGTAAAGATGTGAGTCCACTCTATAGAAGGAATGGAAGCAAATAGGTACACTGAAAAATGACAATGAAAAAAATATGTTTCATCATCTATAATGTCATGTCTTGAAAAAACCCAGGACAATTCATAGTCTCTCCCTAGAACTTGCAACTTTTGATATTTAAAACAAACTCTCCCAGTTAATATGTCTTTCTAAGACATATTCTCTCATATTCTCTCTTAATCAACTCTTTCAACACATTACATTTTCTTTATTTGGGTCCTTCTATTATGATGTGAGACTTTAAAATAACTCAGCTAATAAGCTTCCAAACACAAATCCATCTGTGCCTTCTGCTGAATCTATTTATTCCCTTAAATAATTAACCAACTACTACTTCTGCTTTATATCCATAGCAAAAATCTATATTTTCATCAATAAAGTATTATATCAAGGTAAAAAATTGTAGAGTTACAGGAAATGAGTTCAGAATAGTTTTCTGTAGTAGCTGAGGATAGTATATTATTTGGGGGGGTTCTCCTAAATGCTAAATAAAAAGCAACCCCATCATTTATATATAGCACCATAAATTCGCCAGTTTTATGTAAGATGTTTGGCAGTTATACCTCAAGTAAATATTCTAATTGTATATTCAATTAAAATACAGTTAAGCATTAATACAAGATGAAAGCCTAGAGAAAGGAGAGGGAAAGAGTGGTTTATTCAGTCAGTACCACAATCTGGCAGCCTCATTACATGTGCAAGTAGCTTCCATCAAACAAAACTGAAATTAAAAGAGTATCTTTAAAACCTAAATCATGTGTGTATTTAACAGGTGTTTTCTGAGTACCTTTCATATGCCGGAAGTATTCTAGGTTTTTGAATATATCAGTGAACAAAAGTTTCTGCCCTATATTCTAGCTAACAGTGTATTTATACCCTGTGTTTCTCTCTCTGCTATTGCTCAAATACTTAGTATATTCATTCCTTCCTGTAAATCCTGCGGCTGTACAATGAGTGAGCTGACTTATGAGCAACCCCCTCTCCCCACACTGTCCCAATTCATGTCCAGTTAGATCCCACCAGCACCCCCCGACTATGGCTTTGCAGATCTGCTTTTACACAGTCAAGTTAGGTTGAGACAGTTGAGCTAGGTTTTTCAAAATTCATGATCTCTAGCCAGAGGGTACTCCTAGAAATGGACAGGTCCTCTGACCTTTAAAAAAAACATAAGTGATATGTACAGAGGGAAAAACATTCTCCAACTAAAAAGAGAAGGTTTTTTTAATTGAGAGCCTGGGGCTTTTTCATCCTTAGAGTTCCAGCTGAGCTCAGCTCTATTTCATAAACCATCAGGATAAGATGGAAGGTACACCCTTTCGCATTAACATGCCCTCACTTCTAAACAAATACTATCTAGTCCTAAAGTATAAACAATATGGATATTGGGACAAAACAGAAGATTCTTTCTTATTTTCATTTTCTTCATGTGAAAATAACAAACGTAAAAATATTTCTCTTTATGTAGACAATTGGTCTTTTAAAAATGTTATGGAAGTGACTGTTAAAGGAAATGACCATCAAATATATCGAAGACATTTTTAATGGTGTGTCAAACATGTATGCTGTTTTCTACACTATCTGCAGAATGGGTTTTCTACAATATAAGATTGCAAACTAACAACCAGTATGAAAATCCTCTACAATTTATTATGATAAATTTGCATACCTAAATCAAATTATGAAAACTTCTCCAATAAATCAAGAAAATAGAAGATGTTGAAAGAGTTCTTTTCAAAAAAAAAAAATTATTTCCTAAGATGCACTAGAGGACTCTACAACTGTATTTTATTACATGGCAATGGATAAGAAATGTAATATCATTTCTATATTTTAGTTCTTACTGAGAAATAAACATTTGGAGAGTATGAAATTAATGATTTCAGTTGGTCTTGAATAGAAAAAGAACATAAGTACTTTTCAAAAGCAATGGGAAAACTTAGTATCGGTTTTGTTTTTTACTTGCAATAATTTTACAGTTGCATTATAATACTGACAAAAAGGCAAGGTTATATTTTTATAGATAGATCGTATATATTATACCATTATTCAGATATATCTGAGCATATTTATTACAGTTTTACTCTAGTGACAAATATATCATACCTTTATTTAGGACAGCACCCAAATCTAATATTGAAATCATTGTTATAAAGATAACATAATTACTTTGTGGTTTAAAATTGAATATATTTCTTCACTGCGGAGCATGCAAGTGGTCTTATAGTGAGAATATCCCTAGTAGAGTAAATGACCACTTGAATGGCATGATTTCAATGGCCACAAGGAAATCCATGCCCCCAGACTTTAAGGATAACTGATAACACTGAATTTCACCATAAGGCTTCATCATGTTCATTTCTGTTAAAATGAAAATATCTTTTGGAGGAATAACTCTATAATTAGCTCTCACTATCCTTATAAAAAATGATCTATGAGAATTTTTGATAGAAAACAAAAAAGTTTATAAGGACAACAGGTTTATTGGAATACTTCTGAGTGATAAAAAGACACAGAATAGGACTCTAGGGGCATTCAAGACAACTTGTCTTTTTCATAGGTATTTCTAAAGGACATAATGCTCCATAACTTATCGATAAACATTATTAAAACCAATTTACAACTGAGTTTCCAAAAGCACTAATTAGTTCAACAGTGAGATGCAGAAAACATAGTACTTGCATATTTGTAGAAAATCCTAAGAAACTTAATTTTCACTAAACCTGTATCTTGTGTTAAAAAAGCATTAAGAGATCTAAATGATGAGCTAATTTCTAAATATAGGCCTCAATTTTTAGTTTCTCAGAAGCTGACTCCAGTGGCGTATGTATAAGTGTAAGATAGATAAACATTAAATAGATAGGTGGGTAGGTACAGTTACAGATATACATGTAGAGAAAGCAGGAGATGTATAGACAGACATGTACTTGTAAAAATCAAAATATTTTCATATTTGAATAATGTCTTTTCCCCTGACTCTTACTCTATTATAGTTAATATGCTTGCCCACAAAGGCTAAATAACTGAGGTTCTTTATTAAAAACACTGCTTCACTGGCTGCCACCACCACAACCACCCAAGCTAAGCTAAAGTTGGCTCAGAAATATATATTTTACTGAGTTCCCTGCATGCCCCCTTCCCCAAGCCCCCCAGGTGCCTCTGATGCTCGGTCGGGCTTGAGAATGGCTTGGGTAGTGGCCATGGACCAACAGCTTAGAAGCAGTTGTTTGGGCCAGAGCCCAGATGAACTGTCAACTCTCTCTCTGTATCTCTCTCTCACTCTCCATTTCTCCGTCTGAAATTTGGAATTAAGACCAGCAGGTACTATGGCAATCTGGACTCACTGCTTGAACTGCAGTGATATCAACTCTTGGGAGCTATAGGGTCACCACTTTGGTCATACACACAGAGAAACAGAGAAAACAGAGATGCAGAGAGAGGTAAATAAAACTAACTTGCAGGAAAAGTCAAAATTCAAAAATGCAGCCATACAGGCAAAGAGCCTGCTTCTTGCTTCCTTGTGGTTTTTTCCTTATAAGGCTCAACTGTTATTATCCTTGAATTCTATAAGTCATCTCTGTTTCCTTTTAATACATCCCCTCTTTTTGTTCCAAGTTTTCTTTGATTGGTTTCTGCTTACATTAATCTAAGAGACCCTTGGCTAAAAACAATACCTTAGTTGACATGTGGATATTGGCTCCCTTATCCAGAAGCAAGGTGACCATATCTGTGTGCCCCTCCTGTGAGGCCAGGTGGAGTGGGGTCACTCCCTGTTTTGTTACAATGTTAGTCTCTGCTCCATAGTTCAGGAGTGTGGAAGCTATCTGCATTTGATTCTTCTTGGCAGCAATATGTAAAGGAGTATAGCCATTCTGTAAAAAATAGAATAAAATAAAACAAATATACTTTATAAGCTTAACACTTGCCCTAATGTGTATGTGTGTATGTATGTATATATATATATACATATATATGACATATATATGTAACATACATATATATATATATATATATATGAAGGAAATAAGAATCTCTAATGAACAGAAAAGTTAAAAAGTGAGTTTATAGTAAATTCAAATTCTTACTCATTACAAGTTCCCATCCAACAATACCCAAATCTTTACAGCCAATATCACAGGGCACCCATCCTACAGTAAGACAGGTATAGACACAAAGTCCCAAAGCTTAACATTTCCTTCTTACAACATTGAGTCTTTCCTGCAGAACACCACAGATAAACCAGGTTCCTCTTCTACATAACTATCCTTCAAATACCTGGAGATGGTTTAATATTTCCCTTCAGTCTTCTTTTCCAGGTTAAACTTTCCAAGTCCTTCAACTATTCCTGATATAAGTCCCATTTATAGATCTCTCCATTAAGGATGACCTGTTCTAGACTGATTCTAGTTTGCCAATATTGCTCTTGAATTGTGTGACCTGGAACTGAATGCTATATTTCAGGTACAGTTTTAGTAGCATAGAATAAAATGGAATTCTTTCCATGATCTTTTCAGAACATTTCTGTTATTATGCTTCTCGCTGGATTATACTTTTTACTCACTCAATAGTTATTTAGTAAGTTGCCAGCATGTGCCAGGCAGTGTGCTAGGTATGGGAATACAAAGGTGGATGATACACAATCCCTGTCTTTAAGGGGCTGCCTGCTAGTGGAGAAAGCTCAAAAGTAGAAATATGAGGCTACTAGTTTTATGTGGCAGTTTGTGGATAGGACCAGAGGAATTCATACTTTGCTTACTAGAGCCAAACTTTAAACCCTATACTTAGTTAAAAGAAAAAACAAGTAAGCAAGTAAGCAAACAGACCTCTAGAAAAAATGTTAGTCTGGAACTTATATTGTTTCCTTTCCTTTTCTATTTCAGGTCTGCTAGAATTTTCTATGAAAAATATGTAAAAGAAATTAAAAACAGTAGCTTTGCCATTAACTGTGATACAATGAAGGTAAAGACTGCAAAATGATCCATTGCTTCTTATGAATCTATCATAAGAGGTAATTTTAGGTTAGGTCATTTCCTGAAGTCTAACTGCAGAAGTTACCAAAAATTAGAAGGGGTTTTGAGAATTTAAATGTCTTTATATGCCATCATCAAATCTTGATCATCAACAGTCCTACCTTATCTAACTACTCTGCCCCCATTTCTCCAAAGAAAACTAAGCATCTGTCAGTTCAGATAAATGATACTTCTCTTTAAGCTGCTGAGGAAATTTGGCAGCTCTCCTTAGGAGCCTGCTCATGATCTGATCATACGTTCAAGATGCTCCCAGGTGTTCTGGAACACTGCACTTGGACCATGGTTCTATTAAGATTAAAGGATACTTAAATCTTTGCAGACCCTGTAAGTTTAGCATCTTTTTTTTTTTTTTTTTTTTTTTTGCCATAGTGTTTTTTTCAGTTCAAATGTCCCCCATTCCTGTACATGGGCTCTACAAAAGTTAGGTGAATTATCAGAGTAAGTCTAACAACGTTAAGAAGTCAGAGACTTGGGATCCCTGGGTGGCTCAGCGGTTTAGCACCTGCCTTCAGCCCAGGGTGTGATCCTGGAGTCCCGGGATCAAGTCCCACATCGGGCTCCCTGCGTGGAGCCTGCTTCTCCCTCTGCCTGTGTCTCTGCCTCTCCCTCTGTCTTTCATGAATAAATAAATAAAATCTTTAAAAAAATTTTAAAAAAATAAAAAAATAAAAAATAAAAAAAGATGTCAGAGACTTATGTGGAAGAGGACAGGAGGTTTTATCGAAATAACATAAGAGATCATTTAAAAGATGATCTCTTATATAAGAGAGTTGGCTGTCCAGCAGTCAAACTATAAGATCTAAATAGCCCTCCTATTCCACATAGAGCAAAAATTCTTGGAACAAAAAAAAAAAAATCCAGTGAAAACTAATAAAAGCTTCCAGGCTCTGGTTGAAAGCAAACAGATTCTAGAGTTTAAGGGATTTCGTCTGTGGTTGGGTTAGGTGGTTGCAGTGAATAGAGAGTCAAAAAGCAGAGATAGGGATAATCAACCAACTGGAAGCCTCTTGGAGTGGTCCCAGCATGGAAAGACTCATGCTTATCACAGGCTGGGGCAGATGAGTGGAAGACACTAGAGGAGCCTCCTGACCACCAGTCTACTCTGGACATAGTAGAGAATTGCTCAATCTGGTCTTATGGACTCTATGTGTATACCTAAGAGTAAGAACCAGACACTGGAGAGGCTAGTGATCATGGCTAGGTTTGTCTTTTTGGGAAAACCATATAGATTATTTTATAATTTAGGTCTTCTCTCCCAAGTAGATTGAAAACCCCTTGTGGGAGGAGAATGAAGTTTTACTACAACCCTTTCTTTATAAATAGTAAGACTTCAAATAAAGTGTTATTGAGTATTGATGAACTCTTTCATATCTATGTTGAGAATGGCCAGCTTGGAGAGTTAATGAAAAAAATACTGGCATGTTGTATGAGGAGGTATTTTTTTTATTCCATTGAAATAGTTGCTTAGTCTCCATTATTTCATTTAAATTTATTGAGAATCCACATAATACTGTATGAGATAATTCAGGGATATGTAAATGAATATGACATGATTACTATCCTCAAGCAATTTATCATCTAATAGGGAGGAAAACCTCAAATAAATGCAGAATTAATGAGACTATTGAGAGAAGGATATAAAGGGATAGAATGATATGCATAATTATAAATATTTGCCCCCCTCTTTGATAGTTTAAATATTTTATTGTTAGTATATATTTATACCAATTGAAATGTATATATAAATGCATATATGTAGATGTGTATGTAGTATGTGTATAAAGTTATGCATATTTATAATATATTTATTTACAAAATATATGGTATTATACAGAGTATAATTTTTATATTGAATATCCCATTTTATTTTATATGTATATGTGTAATTTAAATAGATACTTGGGTACATGTACATATTTATGTAATAGAAGTAGAATAATCCTCTCTCTACTACTTTGGGACACAGTGGACTTAGTGGGTAAGAGCGCTAGTTCTAGGGGCACCTTGCTGCCTCAGTCAGAAGAGCATTAACTCTTGATCTCAGGGTTATGAGCTCAAGCCCTACATTGGGTGTAGAGATTACTAAAAAAAACTAAATAAAAAAAAAAGAGTACTAATTCTAAAGTCAAATTGCTGGAGGTTAAATCTTAGCTTTATCACTTATCAGTCATATGACTTTGGATAAACATATTAACCTATTCAAATCTCACTTCTTTATCTATAAAATAGAAATTTATGATACCAATCTCACAGCATTATTATGAGATTAAATGAGATATTGCATGTAAAGTGGTAGGCACAGTATTGGTAAATAAATGGTAGTTGTGCTGTTTTATTATGTCATCTAACATAGCATGAATATTTTCCTAACACACTAAGTACTTTTTAAATGAATCCTGGTATATTCTCAATATATGTTTGCTGAATGAGTTAATGAAAAATGCAATGATTACTTTATGTATTATATGAGCTTCATGTATATGTTCAGTGTAATAAAGGGGCACCTCAAATGGTGAGAAATGCTCTGTCCATAGGTCCAAGTCTTACTTGACACTGTTTCAGAAATTGGTGATACATACACATCAAAAAGGAATTCCTAGGAACTTAAACGGATGTATATTGTAGTTAACATAGATGAAATACTTAAAGAAAAAAGAAACAAAGAGTCTTTCATATACCACAATGAAAAAATTGAGGTCTAAAAGAACAAGTGAAGAAAAGGTTATGTTTTAACATTCTGGTTATGGGGGAAAAGGTAAAACCTATCCTGCCTTTCTTTTCTTTTTTTTTTTTTTTTAAGATTTTATTTATTTATTCATGAGAGACACACAGAGAGAGACAGAGAGGCAGAGACACAGCCAGAGGGAGAAGTAGGCTCCATGCAGGGAGCCCGACATGGGACTCGATCCCAGGGCTCCGGAATCCGGCCCCAGGCTGAAGGCGGCACCAAACCTTTGAGCCACCCGGGCTGCCCCTGCCTTTATTTTCATTCCTTAAAATTTAAAACTTTAGTCTCTAAAACACTGAATGTTGGTAATAAGAGTCATCTCTGCTGGTTTGTAGGCACAGCCCATTAATCAATGCTGACTTTTAAAAAATCTTAAAAGGCTTTGTGGAAGTAACTGGTAGAAATAAAAAAAAAAAAAAGTCAATACCAAAAGCCACTATCACTAGGACTACTTGCAGTTACACCATACCATGTGTTTAAAAACAATTCCCTGCAACAACATAGAAGGAGCTAGAGAGTATAATACTTTGTGAAATCAGTCAGAGAAAGACAAATACTATATGATTTCACTCATACATGGAATTTAAGAAAAAAAATAAATGAGCAAAGGAAAAAAAGCAGAAGAAAAAAAACAAACCAAGAAACAGATTCTTAACTATAAGGAACAAACTGATGGTAACGCTGGTGGAGGGGGGAGGATGGTTGAAATAGGTGATAGAAATTAAGAAGCGCACTTGTCATGATGAGCACAGGGTGATGATGTATGGAAGAGCTGAATCACTATATCATATACCTGAAACTAATATAAAACTGTACATTAGGGGATGCCTGGGTGGCTCAGTGGTTTAGCGCCTGCTTTTGGCCCAGGATGTGATCTGAAGACCCGGGATCGAGTTCCGCATCAGGTTCCCTGCATGGAGCCTGCTTCTCCCTCTGCCTCTCTCTCTCTGTGTCTCTCATGAATAAATAAATAAAATCTTTTTTTAAAAAAACTGTACGTTAACTCTACTGAAATTAAAATTTAAAAACAATAAAAAAAATTCTCATTTGCAGTCAGATTACTAGTTATACCCTCTATCTGTAAATCCTTTTCTGCGGTCCTCACCTTAGCAGTGGCATGAGGGGAAGCACCCTTCTCCAGTAGCAGCAGTGCCACCTTCTGGTTGTCATAATGAGCAGCAACATGGAGCGGGGTAAGGCCATTCTGTAAAGGGTGTGTTTAAATTCAGCATTAATGAATTAGTGTGAGCTGCCCTGAGCTACCAAAATGCATGGAGACTGATATAGATTAAGTCCATGTTAATTAATTAATACGGTCAATGCAGAATCAAATGAATACCTAATGATTTTCATATTAGAAGCTTAGCTAAAACTGAAAATGTTTGGTGGAGCTTAAGTTAGCACAGGTTATCTTGATATCCACTATAAATAAAAGTCTAAAATGCTATGCAAGAATTGACATTGCAAGGATGCTTCTAAATTTAGAGAAGTTCTGGGCCCTGTTGTGACAGGAACATACACTTGAGGCACAGCTCTGAATGCCTTCTAAATTAGTGTGTATGTGGACAGGTCACGGACAGATATCCCCATCGTGTCTATTGGCATAGTTTCATCAGTTGCTTTCATATTCCTTCCAGAAGAGTGAGAAAAATATCTTGAAGTACAGATCTTCAAAGCTTCCAACCTGACTAAAGTGTTACGTAACTCTCATGTATTAGAAAAACGCTTTACCTTCCCTGCAGAATCTGCGGCAGCACGGCGTTGCAGGAGAAGTTTTGCCACATCCAGGCTTCCATACTTGGCTGCTACATGCAGGGGAGTAAAACCCTTCTGAAAATGTGAAGAACAGAGTAAAATGTAATATTTGTTTTTGTGGTTCCTAACAAAATCTTTTTTCATTTGTTAACATATTAAGCAAACTATGTTGAGTCTCTATGTTTGGGAAAAATACTAGAAGCATTAAATCTGTTAGTCATGAACAAGGACTACAATAGAGAAGGAAACTTAACATGTAAGAGTTTGACTTGATAGCCTGAACAAAACAAATTGTATATTAAGGACTTGAAACTGCTATTTAACTTTATAGGTTTGAGATTTATAAAAGCCACTACTCTCCCTCAAAAGGCTCTGATTAGTGATTGGGTGTAGAGATGGGGAGAGCTTGTCTTTTTCTTGCCCCTAAAATTAATAGGATGGAGACAGGAGCTGCCTTCTCTCCAATCCTTCTCTTTCTTTCTACACATTTTATAATACCTGAATTCTAAATTTCTACCTTTAAATTTTAGTATATTTCAGCAGCCATTGGTAAAAAATTATTGTGATTCAGTTGATTTGTATTTTCTACAGAAATAGCTAGATAAATGGTCAACAGAGAAAAAAATGCTCACTATTAAAAACCACCTCCCATCCTGTTATCCCCATTCCCAGAAGACCCACACTGTATAAAAAAGATCAATTCCTTTTGTAAAATACACTCTACTTCTGGCATAATGTTGAGCTGATTAACATCAGACTTTTAAACACACCAAAGTCTAAAACTTTTTTAAAAAGAATGCTCTGTTATCCATGTTAACATGTACAGATTCAATGTCCTGTGTGCCTAAGTAATGCCATTCTCTGTAATTAGCAGCATGTTACAAAAACAGCCAAGTCCCTGGACTCAGATCTCAAGGATGGCACAGTTCCTACATCATGATCTCAAATCCATCCTCTTGGCCAGACAGTCTAACCACATGCTCTTCTGGCACGAAAGTGAAAGTATGAGAGTTCCAAAGCTGACCAGGGCTTGTAACAACAAAGCAAATGTGCCTGGAGTCGGTGGTCTAAGGTATGGTTTATCCTTGGGACCCCTGAAGTCTTTATCACAACACAGAATATCTCCCAAGAAACAATATTGCCCTTTCACAGTGTCACCACACAAATTATGTTTAATTAAGATGTTATTTTTCTTTTCACTTCCTTTTGAACATTTGGTACTAATAAGTCCTTGGAGAAGAGTGATTCTTTCACTGTCTCCAAATGTGGGACAAATATAGGAAGTATTTCCTCCTCTTGCATTAGTCCGCTGCAGCCAACATTTATTGTTAATGTTCTATCTCTGCTCAAAGTACACAATGATTGGGGTGACAGTCAGGAAGAGGAAGAATTCTTTAAGAAACAACCACATGGTAAAGGAAGAAAAATAAATGCCTTGTCCTTAAAGTCCTGCTGGAATAGAGATCCAGCCCCTTTGTAAATTTGGAACCTATTATTAGACAAAACTACATAGAATCTTTACTGTGGAATCACAAAATAGAGGTTGGAAAGCATCTCTTGAGTCACACATCTTCCTCCTTCCCCTATGTTAATCTCATCAGGATTTCATTTACCCTTTGATATTTATAAACACTCAAATAGTTATAATGATGATGAGTCAACTATTCATCAGAACCCTAGTGAATTCTACTATTGAACTGCTCAGTTTAATAGTTCCTTCTATTTAACCACCCTATTTTACTATTGTTTTAGATAGATCTTTTAAATCCTAAAAATTTTTGCAAGGCACTGTTTTATTCTCTATTCCTGTATTTTACAGATATGAATTTGTCACCTTCATCTGATGAGACAATCACCCAGTGTCTCTTGGGTTGTTCTTGTTATTACTATAATGTTTGTTGATTAGCTTCTGTTTTTTTTTTTTAATGACTTTTAAAATCCTTTCAACTCTTCAGATTTCATCATTTGAATAATTATCTATTTCTTACATTAAAACATGTTTTATAGCCTCAAGCCACCAGATTAAGTCATAATGGCTAGCAGGCTGCTCCTACCTCTAGGAGGACAGATGCCACAACACTATTTTAGTTCATGCTTCTCCCTCCAATGTAGTATTTATGCCTATTTGTTATGAGAACATTGAAAATGTCTTTTAAATAATATGAATCACTGTTGATTTGTGGGAATTATTTCGCCTTGCAAACAATACACTTGCTGTGGGCTTTAAGCGTGTCTCATTTTTCTACTCTTCTGTACCCATCCAATTTCTTTTTCTCTGATTAACTGAGTGTGTTCATGTCTTATTCTAAGTCATATCCAAATAGTGAATTTCAAATAGAATATATCAAGTGGGAAAAAAATTATTCTACCCTAGCATGAAACTTTCAGGCTGGTGTATACAAAGAATATACAACTAATAAAGTGATTGTCCAGCCCAGCTCTCTTAAGGCACTGTAAATAACCAGGCAAGAATATAGCTGATAAAGATTAGAGAGCAGAATGGGAATGACAGCTGGAAAAAATGCAATTAAGTGAATTTCTAGATAGTACTAACACTCTTAACAAATATAGTATTGCCAATTTAATGCGATTTTCTTTTCTTTATTAGTAATACTATTTCAATATATTTGGGAATCTTCTATTTTTTCCCCTTCAGAATATATTATAGATATTTTAATGGAGAAAGAAGAGAAAGTAGCCTTTACTCTATGGAAATAATCTTAGTTAAAGCACTAGATACTTGTATTAGAAACGATACTATTTAGAAGAATGGAATCTAGCACTCTTTATTGAAGATATTATATGGAATTTCACAATCCCCTTTGATGATTTCGGAAATGAATCTAAAATATTCAAATAGAAAGAGGTAAGTCAGAGGCCTACAGAAGATCTTCCCTTCTTGTACAGTAGCACTGGGAAATCCTGACTCAGGATCCCACTTAGTCCATGCTGTCATGGAGCCATCCCCCTTACCTTGGTAGCTAAGGAGTGGGCTGCTCCTGCTTCCAAGAGGACTGATGCCACATCAACCTGGCCTTCCCTGGCAGATATGTGCAGTGGTGTGTACCCATTTGTCGTGGCTGCATCTGGATGAGCCATATGTTGTAGAAGCAGCTGGACAATTTCTGTCTTACCCAGGCGAGAGGCAATGTGCAAAGGTGTCTGTTCCTCCTACAACTCAAGCCAAGTAAAAGATTAGTGCCAGAACAAGCCAAACTTCACTGATAAAATATTTCACTCAGGTGTTTCCTGATGTCTTCTTGGCATCTCTAGGAAGTCCTATCCAAAAGGAAATTATTACTACTCTGACCATGATTTATTTCATATTTTGTTATGGAGGTGACCTGTTTGGTCACAAAATCTTTCTTATATTTTTTTTAGTAGTATGTATTTCCATGAACTTGGTCACTGTTTCCTGGGCACAACAACATGTTTCTCAACTCATTAAGGCCTCAGCTCTTACTTACGCTTAAATACAAACTAGTGTGTGGTTCTGAATAAGAAAGAAATCTAGTCCAGAAGTACTAAGACCTAGATTCTCATCCAAAAGCTTTCACCAAGAGACAGTATTTATTCTGGGAACTATGTCAAGAGGAAAAGAATGAGGGATGCTGGGAAAACTGTTCTTACTCCACTCAAACAAGCCAAGTATAGAAATGCTGGTCATTTCCTTCAAAGAGAGACTGCAGATAAAGAAGATGTTATAATCTGATTTTTTTTAAAATGTTGTTCCAGGAAACATTGCAGATGGTTCTGGGACTTGCATCCAGGACTTCAACATGAAATGCAAGAAGCAAATGAGTACTTGCCAAGTGCTTTCATTTAGAAACACAGAGAAGAAGACATAGCTGGTACGAGGAATAGGGAGGATATGTTGGAAGAGGCTCAAGAAATCATGTGACCCTAATGTATAGTCAGGAAAATGTTTTCATTTCAGTGTTAAGAGAATTAGGATAAACCATTCTTTTATAAAAAGAAAAGTGAGCATAACCTTAGTAATGAAAAAAAGGTATGTCTTTACAATGTGTTCAAGGGCATGTTATAATCAAAGTGAGGAAGGAAAAGCTGGGTTAGCTTCCTAAGCTATGAATGAATGGGAAAAAAAGATAAAGTGGGAAAGAGCTTTTCAAATAAATGTAGTATGTTAAAGTATAAGGAAAAAAAAGTATTCAGAGGGAGCTACAGGAGGAGATGAAATAGCATTGTATGAATTTCAGGGTGGTGAGAAGTAAATAATAAAAAACAATAATACAAGTGTTTTAGCAATAGAATTGGAATCTTTTTTTAAAAATGCAATTTATAAACTTCCTTCATGTATGATGCATACTTGATCCTATTCTTACAAAAGATCCGAGAGGAAGTCATAAAATGTATTAGACCATTTTCTAGAAAACAGGTTAAGAGGAATTAAAGTGGTTCTCCAGGATTGTTTGAGGTCACCAGGTTATTAAAACAGGACTTGAATTCAGGCATTGGATTCCACAGACATTCATTGGCCTACACATACTATAGAAATAGACACAGTCAGTTGGCCACTGAGAAAACCTACTGAATGAGGTGACTCTCAATAGGAAAGGAAATTGACAACACTTTAGAAGATAGAACTGTCTTCTGAAATACAGTGGAGGAGAAGAAGAGCCAAATAGGGAATATTAAGTTACAAGGATAAATGGGAGAGCAAAACAACAATAAAAGAACCGAAAAACTTGAAAATGGTTATCATGAACATCTGCTGTTTCTGGGTTTCCCTTCTTATACTTCTGCCCAGCACAATTTGATAGAGGTGGGCATTGCAAGTGACATAATCTAAAAGGTAGGAGAGCTGGGGCAATAAGGACACCTTCATCCAGAGTTGGTAGCAGCCAAGTATTTGGTTAAATTATCAACTCTTGTCCCTTGGTTCTTAGACCTCAGATTATTAAAGTACTTGATTTTGTTTGTTTGGGTTTTTAATTTTTTTAAAGAAATAAACTGTCTTGTCTACTTTCTTCATCTTTTGGTATAGTTCTCTCTGAAAGCGAAAAAGGAAAGAACAAACAAGTTTGGTTAGAAAGTCCTTCCATTCGTAACTAGGTTATGAAATTTTTTTTAAGGTTTGGGTAATTATTTCCCTGTTGAACTGCAAAAGTTGAATTTGCTGCTCCAAACTAAAGTTAAATTCAAGCCAAAAAATTGGGAAAGTGCAGAAAATAATATTCATGGAAAGGGCTTCAACAAGAGGGAGTTAGCTTGATCTTCTAAGCCTCTTCCAAATATACAGGACAATAATTCCCTCATCATAAAGTGTCACTGACTGTGAGACAGCCTGGACCAGGAAGATATGAGCTCTGCCTTACTACCACAAGCTACAGTCTTCCAAAATTAGGAAGACCTGCTGAGCCCCAACTACTTTACCAAAAGACAAATAGCAATGGCTGGGATAAGGTTCAAATATTTGATAAAATTTCTGCTATTAGTTTCTAACTAACAAGATTCCCATGAACCAAAATTGACTGGTAGCTAACTCAAGCATTAAGGTGAATTATGTTTCAAGTGAGTTTAAGTCTAGGGCCTCCGTGACTGCTCAATCTCTGAAAGCAAATGCCAGCACCCCCATATTGTGCCAACAGAACATGGGCACCTCAAATAAGAGAGCTCCCTGATGGGGAGGCCCCAGTGGTTCTCTCAGTCATATCCATGGAGGATACTGGTCAAGGAAGGACCTTTGTGAGAGCAGGGTCTGAGGGCAAGCACACTGACTGACCAACAAACTTATGCCATTGCAGTCCCTGCTTTCTAGTCTGTCCAGAAAAATATGCCTTATGTTCTTGACTTAGAAGAATATCCAGCTCGCACTTTTAAAATGAGAGACAATGTTATAGTAAATGATTTTTTTATTTCATTATATATTGGGAATAGCACCATGGTTATACAACCATGAGATATTATTTCTAAACCTGATTAAGAATACAGACTTACAGACTATCCAGAGATCTCACCCTTGGAGTTTAGTGTAGTAACCAAGTATAATTGTTGACCATCTCCCCTCTGGGAGGGAGTGAATTATAGAGCAATGTATTAGGTTAAGAGAGAGAATTTTCAGAAGTGTGTGCATGTGAGTATATGTGCTGAGAAACCAGGAGGTGAAACAGAAAAGATAGATTTTTATTTTTCTGTTCAATATCTCCTATAACCTTTTTCTGGGAAGAGCCCTTCCTGCTTTGGGAAAAGAGGGCATCTCACACTATATGTGGCTCTGGAGGGGCTGCCAATCATCTCACCACACTTCATGAATGAACCACATGAAAGAGCATGGAACCTAGGCTTGATACTATATCCTGACCATAGTGATCAGCTCAGGTGGAAATGTGACTAATTTAGAATCCTGTTGTTTGTTTAGATAGGAGAGATAAGGGCTCTCTTTACATCCGAAATGGAGATAATAATGTCAGCAGAAAAAAGCTAGGAGAAAGATACAGAACCAAGGTAAGAACCCTTTTCTTACTCTTTCTAACTCATGACATCAGGCAAGACAGCACAATTTTGGATTTCAGGACCCAAAGCCACCCTAAAACACATATTGTTCTGTGTGTTAAATAAGATAATTTGTGTTAAAATGCTTTATGAAGTATAGACCACTGTGAAAAGGTTAATTAAATCAAAAGATTTCCAGTCAAACCTAAAGGGCTAACAAAAAAAGAAAGAAAGAAAGAAAAAAAGAAAAGAAATTCATAGTGAAAGTAAAACTTAAAATAGAACATTTGAAAAGGAAAACCTTAGCTTCTTGCTGCTCAGTATAATCCCAGGATCAGAAACATGGGCATTGCCTATTAGTTTGTTTGAAATGCAGAGTTTGGGCCTCTCCCCAGATCTTAGAGTTCAATCTGCATTTTGACAAGATCCCCAGGTGATGTCCGACATAATGACTTTTCAGTAGCAAGGCTCTATAAGGCTATGGTAGTTTCTCCTGTCCAGAGCCAGAGAGATAATATAGGGAAGGAATTTTAGTTGCAGCTTAGGATGGGTGGTAGAGCTGAAAAATCACAGGATCATGAATTTTGATATTTAAATAAGGAGGAATAAAAAAATTAAAGACATTTATTTACATACGTAGACCATGACACTAAATGTAGTTGCAAAAGAGAATTAAAATGATAGAATTGGGGGTGTCTGGGTGGCTCACTCAGTTAAGTGTCCAACTTTTGATTTTGGCACTGGTCATGATCTCAGGGTTGTGAGATGGAGCCCCACATAGAGCCTGCTTAAGATTCCCTCTCTCCTTCTCCCTCTGCCCCTCCCCACTCACACACGCTCTCTCTCTCAAAAAATACCAAAACAATAGAATTGATCGAATTTGTGCGGAAAAAATTAAAAATACATAAATGTTATAACATTTCAAAGTAAAGAGTCTGTAGCCAACGGATTGGAGGAAGGGGTTTCAGATGGTGTCCAAAAAAGCATAAGGCAATAATAACAGGTTAAATTGGTAACATAAATTGACAAAGATACATGAAAATAAGCAAATTTCCACTAAAAATAAATTATAATTTGAATATGGACAAATATTAAATAGTTTTATTTTGAGAGATAAACAGGAAATCCTTTTATTATTCAATATAGATTACAAATATTTATCAGAAATATTATCACAATAGTGAAGATCATGATACTCAGAGTACATTGATTGATAACTTTTTTTTAATAGCTGAATGCCAGGTAATCTTGAAAGGAAATGAAAACAGGCAGAGCACAGAAATTTTTTAGGGCAGTAAAGCTAGTCTGCATAATAAGGATGGATACATGTCAATATACATTTGTCCAAACCTGCAGAATGTGAAACACCAAGAATAAACCCTAATGTAAACTATGGATGCTGGGGGATTATGATATGTCAATGTGTGTTCATCAATTGCAACACATGTACCACTCTAGTGGAGAAAATTGGTAACTCAGGAGCCTATTCACATGTAGGATCAGGGCATATAGGGGAAATCTCTGTAACTTCCTCTCAATTTGCTATGAACCTAAAACTGCTCTTAAAAAATTGTCTTGGGGTAGGGGAGAAACAAGAAAAATGCCAAGGCTGGGAAGCATACAGTTTGAATAACAAAAACTCTAAACATATAAGAACATAAAATACCAATGATGATTACCAAAGAACATAAATTACACTACTCACACAATGGATAAAAAGGCAGATAAAATCCAAAAGGACAAGACTAAGGCCAAAGCTGCCCATGTTTCACTGGATTTTTCATGAAGGTCTGTGGAAAAAATGCTATTAAATTCGTGGAGTCAGAGAATGTTAAGAAAGTCTTGAAAGAAGCTTCAAGGTTTCTAAGTCTAACCTTTATATTTTAATGATAAAAACCTAGAAGTGCAATGACTTGCCTGAAATGACAATGGGCAGGACTCTAGCCAGATGCTTTCATTCCAATATAGTGCCATTTCCAAAAGGGAGTCATGATGGCACAATTCAGGTGAACTGAGTTCTAGCTTTGGTACATCAAATATTGAAGGAAAGTGTACAAATAGTCGATGAGAATCCCAAAGATGCTAGTGTAAAAGTTAATGGAATGACATGGAAAAGGAAACTGAAGATATAGTATGTTGATAAAAATTACTAGTGCATTCAGTGTTAGAGGAAGAAGGTGAAAAAAGCAATTGGAAAGTGAATTTAAAAGAAAAGGAAGGAAAAATCAGTCTGTGAAGGGATTAGAAGCCAATTAGAAACAAGAGAATCCAGTCAAGGAATCCTTAGGGCCAAAATTCTTCTATTTTGGAATAGTGGAAGAGCAGAATGTCCAACTACGTAAAGTCAAAGAAGAAAAATAGAACTCATTATAGAAAGGAAGAAAATAAAATAGGTAACATTCAAACTTTGAGTACAATTGTCCTTAAGTAACAAGTAAGTAATGTCTGTGGAAATTTGATTGGCTTTAAGGTATGAAATAAATTTTAATAATCATTGTATCTATAATATAGGTAATTTTGTTTAATTCATGAAAAGAAAAATATATGTAAAAATATTTTCATAGGTTAAAAATGATTAGGTTAGTCAATGACACATTTCTTAGGTCCTAAATTATATATATATATTTCAAATGTCAGTTTATGAAATTGGGCTGCATTCTATTGAGTATATTTACTATACCATTTCCTTCTCTGCTTGAAAAACTATTGAATTGATGCTTTCACTTAAAGTCCATGGCATTTCTAAATCAAGGAAATGAAGAATAGCATTCTCTCTTAAGATAGAACTCATGCACACAAGAGGAGAGAACCCCGAGCACCAGCACCTACCCTGGCTCTGGCATCAACAAGGGCACCATTTCTCAGTAGGCATCGGACCACTTCGACCTGCCCTGCCCGGGCTGCCATGTGCAATGCTGTCTCCCCACGCTGCCAGGAAACAAAGATCATTGAGTCATATGTAAACCCACAGCTCTGTACAGTAAAGGATAAAAATGTGCCTTTTTGTGAAATTCGGCAGTCAATCCAAAGGTTAGGAAATCTATGAAAAGGCATAATTATTTCATATTTAGTCTGGAAGAATACAATTTTGTATCCTCCATCTTCATAGGGATAAAACAAATATTTATTTCATTTTTTTCAGTCTGTGACAAACAAGTGAACTTACCCCAGACATCGAGTATACCCTCAGGTTTAACTTCATAGTCAATCTGGCATAACTTAAATTGCTTTAGGTGATTTGAAGTTGACTTCTATCCTTCAAACCTAAAATCTGTCATTGTCATATTTGACTATGTAATTACAACTTGATCTTATTTTAAGGAGAAACTCCAGATGTGAAAGATCAGGTCAACACAGTGCAAAAAAAATCATGTCATTTGTACCAGACATAAGTCATTCCTTTTCAGAATTCAAAATTTACTTCTGAAATAAACTATTTTACATTGGGTTTGTCTTTGTGTTATAGGCTAGACAATGTCTGTTTACATAAGAAATTTGGTTTGCCCAGGATGTCCCCTTATGATTAATGAGCATATTTAATTATAGACAGTTATTTGAAAGAACTACCAAGAGATGAGTAAAGCATCTGTTAACAGTGTCATCTGTTGAGGTGGGCAGCACTGGGCATCAGGTCATTTTTCAAGTATCTTCATGCCACATCAAGATACAGCACACTGATCAGGAAATGGTAGCTTAAACTGTAGCATGAAGGATGATGGTTAGATGAAAGAAATTTTGTCATTGAGAAGACGGTTAATTACTGCCTGTAAGAGAAAAGGTTTTTGTTTTCATTTTAATCAACCTATTTTTTAAAACCCATGTAGTTCTGGTTCAGGTAAGGGTTCATTCTTCTAAACAATTCTACAGTTATAAAAAAACAAGACACGAACAGAAATGATTACCTCTAGTCACCACAACTATTCTAGAAAATAAAGCTGATTTCATTCAAGTACAGTAAACCTTTCCAAGTAAGCTAAAAAAAATCTTAAGTTGGTTGTGGTAATTGGATACTTCTGACAAATTCTAGTGAATAATTTCTTCTTATTTCTTGTACAACCCAAGTTTGATACATAGCTCACAGTTCATTTTTTCCTAATATCTGAGAACCATTCCTTAGGAAGTTATGAAAAATTTCAAATGATTTGATTTTGAAAGCATTAAACTGGACATCTACTCTAATATTTTTTCTTTTTTTGGTTGATAACTCATTTAGCCTCTAATGGCCTTGTTTAATGATGACATGTTTTGACTTTTGCAAAGTAAATGTATCTGGAGTGTGTTAGCTTATAAAATCACATTATTGGAATAGCAATATCTATCTTAAAATTTGAGGTGTATGGCAAGATTATTTTAGTATAAATGTGTTTCAACTATTGCACAACTATTGCACTATTTCTAACTTTTGTTCTGTGTCACTTAAAACCTATCTCTAAATAGATCAAGTTAAGGTCTAACTATTCAACAACAACAAAAAGCCCTCAAATCCTTGCTCTATTTCTAAGTCTTATAAAAGGATAGCAATTTTACTAGAAATAAAAACAAAAATAAATTTCCTTATAAGAAGTCAAGTCAAAGAGGTATCATAAGTACCTACTTAATGATAGATTTGTAAGTTTTGTTTACAAGCCACACTTTATCAATAAGGGGTTTTCAGAATGTAATATGCTTCCATTACTGATCTTAAGGTTCCCAAAATTCTTATTATATACTTAGAATGAGTTCTCGTTCAATCTTATTAAATGACTCCAGGGTAATTGATTTTTATTATAAATTACCCTTACCCTTTTATATTTATATTACCCTTGTTTATATATAAGTTTAAATAAAAATGAAAGATATATTATAAAATATAAAATATTTTTATGTTAAGCTTATTCACTTAAGTGTTGGAAGAAATTTTAAACATAATATGAAGTGTGAACTTAGCCATGAATCCATTGATTTTTATATGAGAAAACTTGGTAATACCTCATATTGTATCCTAGACAGCCCCCAAAGTGTTTACTTTTCTATCCCCATGGTTGTCAATGAATACTTCGGATTATGGATGTATTACTACTGGTAGTTCAGCTGTCTGTTTTGACGTATATTTATGAGCTTTTCGTAAAGGAAGCTTTCCAGTAATAATAACTGCACATGACTGAGTTATTGGTACATCTCACGCTTGGAGTGAATTTTGAGACAAAAACACGACTGGCAAGAGAATGGGTATGCTCATGTCCAAAGCAGGTACTCAATTTCATGCCCCTCTTCTCAGTTGTTAAAACTGATTTTGCCGACAGCTACATTGACTTCCACTTTGGCTGCATCAGTTGGAAAGCATCAAAGCACAACAGACAACATTGCATTCAAAAATGCAACATGATTTCAGGCAACACACAAAGGCTCCGAGGGTGGGGTACTTTAGGGTCAGGAAATGACCAACTCTGACACAGCAAGCAGGCAGTAAGTGTTCACACGGTTTCTTAAACAACCTGCACAGAGTTTTAGATCTAGTAGCTATAGCCTCATATCCTGAGAATTCACGATTTCACAGGCATCCCACAGCTAAAGAAATTAAATTCCTCTAAATGTAGGATTGTCAGATTTGACAAACAAAAATATAGGATGACCAGTTAAATTTAAACTCCAGACAAACAATGAAGAATTATTTTAGTATAAATGTGTTTCAACTTTTGCACAGTACATACTTATACTAAAAAAAAAATTGTCATTTATGTGAAATTCAAATTTAACTGGGAGTCCTGTATTTTATCTGGCAACCCTATGTATCAACATGGTATCCGCTCCCTGAAGGATATATAATACAAAAATAAAAATGAACAAACAAAAAATAAGTAGGAAATATCTTGAGGAGAGGATTACATTAGCAAGTGCCTCTCAAGTATCTGTTTTGAGAGGACTGAAGGGGAATAATGTGTAATAGACAAATGAGATGATAAAACAAAATAAAGTATCATAGAACATAGTTATATATGTTACCATTATAATATGATAACATAATTTAACACAGTATCACCATTGTTCCTTGATCCTGAAGGCAATGAAATACAAATAAGGAAAATACAGTATGGTGGGAAAGTACATAGGATACTTTTCTTGAAAGTTAGTGACTCATACAGCTCTCAATTTAAAAAAGAGGTGGTTATCATCTCTGCACAGAAAAAGGATGATGATGATTTCTTCTAAGTTCTAAGAAGTAACTAGAAATTCAACTCAAATTGGCATGTATTGAAATTATCCTTAATGGAGTAATTAAAGATTAGTGTATAATATTATTACTTTATGACCCATAAGCTATAATTAGGGAAACAAACATAGACTACATTTCAAATATTTAATGGTTTTATGCTCCAATTGTGAATAATATAGAGTATTAAATAATATTTAAGCCAGATAAATTTATTTCACATGGATTTTGTCCATGCATCAGAGACTTTAGCACATAAACAGTGTGTAAAATTCAAAGAAAGAGAATGTGAGAGGGACTACAAATGAAAAGTGAAATTGAACATTCTGTTTCACAACTCAAATGGAATGATATACCAAAATTTAACAATAGTCAATCAACTGCTTTTGAAAACATGACTCAATAATAAGCACTAATGTTTGGGTAGAATTATTTCTACTGCATACTTTAAAAAATCTCAGTGTTGCAGTGGTCCCTGTTGAGCTTCAAATACATGACTACATCTTGTGCAGAGTAAGGAGAAAATTTGCATTAAATGACCAAAGTTTAAAGGGGCAGACTCCAAGAAAAATGAAACAAATAATAAGGAAGTTGGAAGTAAAAATCCTAATTTGAATTAGGTAAAAGAATTCTAGGATATCCAGTAGTTATGGGCAGAATAAAAGTTGTCTGGAGACTAACATTCATTTCAAGATATACAAAAAAGTTGCAATGGTTAAATTATTTCAAGGAAGAGAGGACTCCACTCTAGCCAACAGAATCAAATCAAAATGAAAAATCAAAGAAAGGTCAGAAAATGAAAACTCCATGTTATTGAAGAGGGAAGGATCTGGTATCAAATAAAAATCCCTCCTATGGATCTATGTCTCATTAACCATTTGGTATGACTTATCTTGTTACTGACTTGGCATCTTATTCAAAATTACCTGGAACGCAATTCACTCAAACTGGAATGAGTCCTTCAGATTTTACTTCAACCAATCTTTCATTCACGTTCC
The DNA here is from genome assembly GCF_905146905.1 of Nyctereutes procyonoides. Lineage (NCBI taxonomy): Eukaryota > Metazoa > Chordata > Mammalia > Carnivora > Canidae > Nyctereutes > Nyctereutes procyonoides. The sequence goes on from NW_026575130.1 coordinate 5,453,593, forward strand.
AAGGAGCTTTTGAAATGTATCTTGTTTTAATAAATGTATTGAAGATGCAGGTTTAATCCGTCTGCACCAGGAAGCTGAAAAAGCTTCCCCAGCTCCCATTTTATTTCCCTAACACATTTCTTCTCAGCAAAGTTCTAGTGAGTGTTTCGGTAACCTGGGATCACGGAGGTTCTCCTCAAAGCTCAGCTACTTGCTTTGCTGATGTACACACAAACATCCCTACACACAGCCATCCTCTCTCTTCCTCTCGCTCTTTCTTCCTGTGGTTATTCTGACCCCAGCCATACTCACAATGTTAGTGACATCTGGAGAGGCTCCGTTCTGCAGCAGAAGGAGGACAATGTTCAAGTGGCCCATGAAGGCAGCCACATGTATTGGTGTGAGGCCAGACTGCGAAACAAAGCAACAGTAGTTTTACTCCTCTGCACCCGTGGAGAGGTGGGCTTTGGGGACTTCTTCAGATAAATAAGGCTTGAATGAAGAGGACAAAAGATGGGCGACAGGAAGGGGAAGGAGGAGTAAGCGAAGGAATGTTTCGTGACAAGCTGAAACATTTTTCTACCTCTGTTATAGCTTGGATTGAAGCCCCATATTTCACCAGCAGTTCCATGACTTTGATGCGGTTTTTCTTGCAGGCAATGTGCAGTGGAGTAAAACCATTCTGTGCAAAAGACAATCAAGTTAGTTGAAAACATGCAGGAATGATCTTCACACAACTCCATGCTGGCACACTGCAGGCAATAGTGTTACATCGTCACATAACGTTACCACTTCTTCTGATGCTGTAGGTGCTGGGATTTGGAAAGGAAAGTGGTGGTGTGTTCCTGTGGGCACTGACCCTGGCTTCTATGTGGTGGGCCTGTATGTCATTCCTTTTGTGCGGTTATAGAGCAAAACAGAAGTAGAAGAAACTACATGGGCCTACTCTGCAAAGAAGGAAAACTCGACGGGCAAGGATGCTTTAGAAGTTAAATTTGTTAACTAGTCCCATGCATAATCCTTACGTATAAGTATCATTTTTATTTGAACAATGATCCCTACGTATAGAATAGTTATACCTTTTCTGCCAGTTAGTTATTTTGCTTGTCCCAGTGGGGACTGATCATCAGTCAGTATTTTTCTACACTAGCCGTTCTCACGACAGCATATTGTCTTACCTAACCTAATGACTTATTACACTTCACAGTGTTTGTTAAGTCATTTCCCATTTATGAGCTTCGTAGTAAAGCCAGACATAAATAGCCTAATGTATGTGTAGCACTTAAATGATTTTAATTATATAAGACTGTAATGTTTTATAAGCTTATTGACCACTACCCAATTGAAAATGAGTATTTCGCTTCTTATGAGAAAATAAGTATCCTCACATAATTGTACATAACCCTAAAAGTTTAATAATTCTTATGGCATTCTCCCATTTTAAATATTGTCTGAAGACTAATTTAACCAGCATAAACCATGTAAATGTATAGGATAAAAGGAATGCTTTCAGTTTGTGAATTAGGAAATAAGAGCATAAATTAGTACATGCCTAATATTTCCAATGATTATTGTTAAAGCATAAGTGAAGCAGGGAGATTTATTCAATATTAGACCTTGGGAAATACAGAAGCTGTTCTAAGGACAACCTCATTTAGTTTTTTCTTCAGCAATTCCTGGAATAGTTTCTATAAAATGCTTCCTGAAGCAATAAAATGCTAAGCATCATTTTTCCATTACACTGTGTTTAGGGAATGAAGTCAATAAGGAAATTCTCTAAATGAACTCTTTGCAGGCTTACATTTTACACTATCTTACATGGCCAATCTATTCACCACTTTAAAACCTTCTTTTTTTCCAAATAGAGATTAATAATATTCAACTTTTTCAATCTTTTACTGACTCTTCATAGAGGCATTTAGAATTTATTTTATGATTCCTATTTTCAACTTCTATTTTCCATTCAAAATTGCTTATCACTCCAGAGGTTTCATATCTATCAGCAGCTTGCTAGTTGTGGAAATGTTACCTTAGTGTTTTCCTAAATCTATCCTTCCCCACCATCATTTATAGCAAACTGTGAAGGCATGAAGTAGGCAGGCCACTTGTGGGAGGTAACAAACTTGGTAGAATTAACTATATATCTGTAACCATGATTCGCCCATGTGCCAATGGTCAACCACTATGGTATATTGTCTCAATCTATATTTTCTGTTAATGTGGACTAGGCCAGGTTTACCAGGGCTCTGGCGTTTGGATTAGCTCTCTTGTCCAGAAGGAGTTTGGTCACACGGTAGTGGCCACAGTGTGCAGCAACATGGAGGGCCGTCAGGTAGTCTAGGGTGACATCATCAACAGGTGCCTTGTGCTGTAACAGGTGCTTCACACATTCCACATGGTCCCCCTGTGCAGCCATGTGAAGCGGAGACAGCCCATTCTGCACATCAAGACAAAACGAAACCAAGTCTACATTTCAGTCATGATTTCCAGGTTGTAAAACACAGCAGAGTCAATTCTCAATATTTGGTACAGTTGGTAGGAGAGGAAAAAATAATCTCCATTTAACATCTAAATGTCCAGTGGGTTATGTATGGCACAGAGGGAAGCTAAGAGAACATTATATTTCATAATTAAGCTATTCTTAGGCAAAAACAAATTAATATGCCCTTTGTGAATGAATGCATAGTATTGTGTGACAATTTAGACGGATCTCACAATTATTAAGGCAATATTAGATATATAATACAAGTGATAGCTGAGGCTTTTTGATTCCATTCAATTCATCCCTCTGCAAGAATTTTTTTAGTTTTAAATGACGGGGAGTACAAATGAAGGAAGAGCAAGTGGGTGCATCAGGGAAAGAAAAATATTTTGATCATCTCTTAGAGCCATGCTGCCCTGAAATCCTATGATTCCTTTTTCTAACATGAGACATGAATTGGACTTGGACAAAGCAGTCAGGTAAGAGCTAGAAAAGTGTGAGGCAAATGTAGACCACATGGTCAATGATCTCCCAACTTTTAAACTTTGAGGATAATATAAATTTATCATTAGTGATACTGCCCAAAACAGCTTTAATCTTAATTCTTAGAGAAGGACAACAGCAGGGTAATTCTCTGAGAATTATCAGTCTAGGTAAGACTCTTATTTTTTTTTAAAGTTAAATAAATAAGCTTATACAAAAAAATATGTAAAATTAGGGAAGAAACTAAGTGAGAATACATTCGCCCATTAAGAGGAGTGGAATATGGTCTTTTCTTAACAATCAATGCAAATAATGCAAATACAGTCACTAGGAAATAATTGTTGACCAAGTACCCAGCATGGCGGTCATTACATTCAAAGAAGCAAAAGCTGGGTCTGAATAAAAAGCCAGAATCTGCTAAAGGCCCAATATTCTCAATAAGGAAAGTGATTTCAACAATGAAGGGCAGCTAAAATCAAATACAGCAAAATCTTAATTGTGGTGGTCTCTGGGAGGTAGAAGTATATGTGATTTTGAAATTATTAATATACTTTCTTGGTTTTTGAAGTACTCTTTACTCATAATTATTGCTTTTATATTAATAAATTCCTAAAATGAACTGAGAAGGCACAATGGATTGATAAGGTATTTATGCATGGGGAGAGGGGAAGATAGTGTAAGGACAAAGTGTAGAAGAAATTCAGGTTGTAGCCATGTTTAGACGGTTAGTGTGGCATGTTTTTCTGATATTCTATCAATCTTTAATGTTGTTTGATCCAGTTAAAAGTTATGTGTAAAATAAAATCTTCACCACTTAATTCTTTATTACATTTTACAAATATTTGCTAAGCACCTACTCAAGCCCTGATCAAGTACTGAGGATACAACAGGGAACACAACAGACAGGGAGCCCCTGTCTTCATGAAGGTCATGTTTTGGGTAGTATTCAGACAATGCAAAGAGAATAAGAATTAAAATATATAGTATGTTAGAAGGCCACCGGTGTTAAGAAGAAAACTAAAGTAGAGGATGGCCAAGCAAGTCTGTATATATGGGCGCATTATGGATAGGCTAGCCAGAAATGGGCTGACTGAGAAGGTGAGTTTTAATGAAAGATATGACGACAGTACGAGAGTGGGTCCTGCTGATCTGGGGGAAAAACATTTGAGGGTGAGGAAAATCAAATCCAAGCATATCATGTTGAGCATGACTGATGAAGAGTAGGGAGGAGAATGCAGCTGAAGGCAAGTGAATAAGAGGGTAAATAAGGAGGGGAACTCAGGTGAGAGAACTGCGAGTTAGAATAGTCTTTGATTTATACTCTAAATGAGTATAAGTGCTTATGGAAGGTTTAGGACAACAGGATTACTCTGTTTGCTGTATTGAGAATATACTGAACAGGGTTAAAAGAGAAAAAGGAGGGCCAATTAGTATCTCTTGCAATCATCCAGGTACAGTTGATGGTAACTTGGACCAGGGTGCTGAATTATGAGATAGTTTGAAGGGAAATATGACAAGGTTTAGTGACAGGATATGAAGAGAGAGAAGAGCCAAGCACTGCATGAGGTATTTGACCTGAGAAACTGAAAGAATGGAATGGCCATTATTTAAGATAAGACTGTAAGGGGGTTAGGAATAGGGGTGGGGAAAATATCAGCAGCTGAGTTTTGAACTTACTAAGTTTGATATGCACAGCAGACTTCTACACAACAATGGTGAGTTGACATCTATATAATACAGAATTCTGTAGCTACACAGTCCTGTGTCATCAGTGTCTAAGTAGTATTATTTAAAGATGAAACTGGATGAGATTTCTTAGTGAGTACAGACAGAAAAACATACAAAAAGAGCTCCAGAGGTTCTAACATCCAGAGACCTGGGAGTGAAGAGGAAACAGGAAAGGAGGCTGAGCAGAGGGAAGACAAAGAGGTGTAATGGTCTAGGAGGCATATAAGGAAAGGAGACTATTTTTGAAAAGGGAGGAACAAGGAACTGTGTCAGGGATAGCAAAAAGAGAGAACGTAGACTATATGGGCTGATTCACATAACTGGGTAGATAGGAAGATAGGCGTCTATAGAAATTTCCTCCTGATTGCTTCCATTTTTTCCGCATCATGGAAAATAAAGACAAGGAAAGGAGTCTAAGAAGTCTAAAAAAGAAAAAAAGTATAGAATAGTCAGGTAGCAGGGAGTGAGAGTGAATACGGTTCAGAAATATATTGATTGTTAAGCAGCATTAAAGGCCAACTCGAAGTTAGCAATCATAAATTTAAAGTGAGCCTAGGCAGTATGATTAGGTGTTTTCAGCCAGCACACTCAGCTACAAGAATATGAGTTGGATCTAATCAGGGTAAAATACAGCAAGTGACCCTTTTACAGTGGCTCAGTCTATGAGTATGTCAGGGAGTGATATGAATAATTCTGTTGGGCAGAGGTGAGAGCATAAGGTGAATATGGGATAATAAAACAATGGATGATGGACTCAGAAGAAAAAACACATTTCTGGAGTTGGGGTCTCAGAGAAAGGTAACTGAAACATTGAGGCAGTGTCTGGAGAGTCAGAGATTAGAGGAGGAATTCCATAGGGGTTACAGCTACCAAAACTGACCAACTAAAAAGATCCTCTACTGCTCTAAGATCATTAAAATCATCATGAATTAGAATAGGGGTTGTGGAGAAGAGTCATAGTTTGCCAAAAGCTAGAACTTTCAAAAAATGAGGTGGAATGATAACTAGATAGATGAATATTTGCTTCAAAGGGGAACAGTGGATGATTCAAAACTAAGAGTTTTTATGGAATGAGAAGAATAGTCTGGCATTAGGTGCCTATTCCACTTTCGGGTAAAATGCTATCACTTCACCAACCTGATTAGTTCATTTCTTGGTGTTCTTTACCCTGAATATAGCTCTACTTTTTCTTATTATCTCCTTATCTCCACTCAATTTTGAGCTTCTTGAACAAACAGACCGTGTGTCATTTATCTTGATAGTTCCTTAGTGATCAGAACACTGCCTAATGTACTATAACTACTTACACTATGATAGTTGGATGCTTAGATGAATGAATGACTGAATAAATGTGGCTATAATCATGTAGCCACAGACATTTTATGCTAGATCCTTACGTATAAATGATTTTGCTACAAGAAGGCCAGCAAAAAAATTTCATCTAGGTAATACATTGTCTTCATTAGTAACATAACAATTATAGGTGAACTCTGTATATAAGATTATTTTATAGTTTGTGGGAAAGCAAATCAGCCCATTCTCAATTTGATATATACTTTTTATTGGTTATAACATGACTGGTGAAATTTTGTTATTTCCATTTAAATTTCAACCAGTTTTCTCAACAAAACTTTCTACGGGGTATCCTTCTACAGTGGCTCAGTCGGGTAAGCCTCTGCCTTTGGCTCAGGTCATGATCTCAGGGTCCTAGGATCCAGCCCTGTGTCAAGTTCTCTGCTTGGCAGGGAGCCTGCTTCTCCCTATCTCTCTACCCCTCCCCTAAGCTCATGTGTTTTCTTTCTTTCTTTCTTTCTTTCTTTCTTTCTTTCTTTCTTTCTTTCTTTCTTTCCTCTCTCGCTCTCTCTCTAAAACAAATAAATAATATCTTTAAAAAAAACTTTCTATAATTATCCCTGTATTACTCAGTCCAAAATGTCATATTTTAAAGATAAAACTCTACAACAGTTATGGTATCACTATGAGAATGAAAATAAGACATATGATTTGAAGTCATTATTTCCTAGCCTATTGAGCCCATCTTTAATGATTAAGTTCATTCTACACATATTTTAAATGCATGGTTTAATTTTTGCTCCAAATAATTTCAAATAAATATTCAATTAAAATACAAATTGAAAAATAGTTGCTTATGTTGGCTGTCTATTTTTCTCAATTTACCCTAGTAACATCATCAGTTGATGCCAGCCCTGTTCCGGGGCTATAGGAGAGTCCTAATACAGAGAAAATGTAAGTCCTTTGTACTCAATTTTTGTTGTATTAAGGATACAATGGTTGTTGCATATCCCATTAAATAGTTCTGTGTGATTATCTTTTATTTATGTTTCGTGATATTTTTTGGAAACCCAAAGTATGGCTAGAAACTGGGGACTTAAACAGTAATAATGCTTGTAAAATGCATTTTATAATGAAAACCTCCAATAAATCAGCTTCTGCGGGGTTTTCAGTTAGTTTTCTTCATGGTTGAGCATATTGATGAAATAAGGCAAGAAATGCTAGATGTACTGAGCCATAGAGAACATTATACTTCTTTAATTGTTCTTTGCAGATGGCCTGTCCTAAATTGTGCTTTCCATATTACCTACTAATTCTAAATATAATCACCCATACCACCAGTAAGTCATTCTTTTTACTAGTATTACCTAAGAGGTAAAGATTGGAGAGTTAAGGAACACCTGGTTGGCTCAGCAATTGAGCGTCTGCCCTTGGCTCAGGGCGTAATCCCGGAATCCAGAATTGAGTCCTGCATCAGACTTCTTGCAGAAAACCTACTTCTCCCTCTGCCTATGTCTCTGCCTCTCTCTCTCTCTCTCTCTGTCTGTCTCTCATGAATAAACAATCAAAAAATCTTTAAAAAAATAAGATTGGAGAGTTAAAAGATTATCTTGTATTGCTAATTGTGCTACTTTAAAAGACAATTTTATATGTATTTTACAGCCTCTTAGAGAATCATTAAAGTATAAACCTATAGAATATAAGAAATATTCTCATGTATATACAATATACTCATTTATATATAACATAAATATGTTCAAATATCCATCTGTAGTAAGAGTAGCAGGCAAAAATATAGAAAGAACAGGAAGGTATACAATCAATACATCTTAATGCATGGATTTGTTAATTTTAAATAAGTTTCAAACAGCTTGATGTATATTCCTCATTCCCGGCACACAATTACTGAGTAATTAGAAAACATTTGATGCTTCGATTTCAAGAACAAAGATTTGCAAAAGAGTGGCTTAAAGAGCTTTGTAGATCCCCTCTTACTCAGAATGACCCACCTTAGTCCTTGCCAGCAAGGGAGCTCCCCGTTCCAGCAGAAGTTCTGCGACTTGATCGTGCCCACTTCTTGCAGCACAGTGAAGTGGTGTCAACCCATCCTGCCAAAAGAATGAAAGAATGAAGCCTGAGTTAACTTTAAAAAAAAAAATCAAGATTGTTTCTTTTGCCACTTTAATGAAAGCTGAACTCATTCCTACTGACTCAGTAGATCAGTAATACAATTGCGACTCGTTACTTGATAGAGGAGAGAGTGAGAGAGAAAGTAAGACAGTGAGAGATCCTGACAGAGAGCAGGGGAGAGAAAAAGAATGATAGGGATGAAACAGAGAGGGCAAGGGTGAGAGAGATCTCACATGTGGAGGTTCAATGTAAAAAAAAAAACACATTGCTGGTCCAGTGTCTTAATTTTCAGGAAGATGGAAAAGCAGTTAATTGCAGCTGTTGAACTTGAAAGTACTACTTGCCTGGAACCACAACCCCGAGATTATACTGTCAAGCTATTTTCATTTTGGATGTCCTAATACAACTTTTACCGCCCCCCCCCCAGTTCTTCTTAATATAACATGCCCATCTTTGATCTCTTGAATTGTCACTATTTTCAGAAATCCTCCTAAAATGCTCCCTGTTGCTCATGGAAATTCTTTTCACGTTCTTCCAAAGGTTTCCACACGTACTTCTCAACATTTTACAAACTACGTAATTATTTCTCAGAGATTAAATTTGTTATTAACAATAACAACATTAAAACGGTGTGTCAAACAAAATTATGACACAACTATATGTTACAGTTTTTATAAAACTTTCTGATCTTTATACTTTGCAGGTAGTTTCTGATTCCAGAGCAATCCTCAAATTCCCTCTGTCTTTTGGATTTATTTCTCATTAAGATGACATGGCCAGAAAGCAGAGTAGGTGGGTAAGATGAGACAAAAATGTAACATTGGGTAAGAAGTGAGAGAGAAAATGAAATCCTGAGTATATAAATTAGCTAAAGATTTCAAGTTTAAGACAAAAAAAAACTGTCATAGGGAAATATGTTGAGAAGGTAGGTAGCAGTCAGAGAAAAAGATGAATGGTGAGCAGTTAAGAGGACTTCAAAAGCTTCTGATTTATATCCAGAACTCTATCTAATAGCCTATCTTTTGTGTCTCTGTTTCCAGGACCATCTTTGTGGGTTATGCTTTCCTCTTAAGAAATATAAGTATCTGGGTTACAGTACTCTTCCTGTCCCAACATTCTGGGATTTCTATGCTAGATATCTTCTTCCCTTAGCCCTCCAAGATCCATGCTCTGGCTTTCTCTACTCTGCTCCATGTCTGACAGGAAAAGCTCTTTGGATTGTATAAGTGGGCTACATTGCTCTCTGGCTTCTGGTTGGGTACGGGAAATGCAGCAAGACATGGGAGCCACTCTGTAAAGGATGTCCTTAGTCCTTAGGCTATGTGTCTTTACCAAAGGGTATGCTGCAGCCAAAATCCTCTCCTTGGAAGTGCTGGTACCCTACTTCTCACCTTGGCCTGGGGTTGGTAATGAGTCCTGCTATTGCTAGCTCCGGGAACACTGTACTTCCTCTTGTGCCTTCCCTACAGTCCACCTACAGTGTTAGAAATAGAGCCTTTAATAATCTGTATTCAAATTATCAAATGCAAGCCTGCTCTCTGTTTTCAGTTAGACCCTTGAGTTATAATGATACTTTGTTTTGTTAAATCTACTCAACTAGTATTAAGATACTGAACATCCAAAATAGACCTTGCAATTTTGAATATGTAGGAATTAGCATGAAAAGACTGCATTTCCAGAAATTTTTTTACAAAAGGATTTAACTACTGTAGTTGGGATACCGAGTTATTTTAAAGTTTGCCAGAGAGGAGCCTAAAAAAAGAAACCGTGCAGACAAAGTGATCAGGATAATTATGCTTTTGTATCTTGATAACATACCTTGTGGTGGAAGTATAGAGCACTGGTTGCTATTTAAGTTATATAACTATTAGCTATAGCTTGATTTCTCAATCATATTCTTGGTGGGGGCTTCATGGAAAACTAGAGTTTGAAGAAATCCAACATCATGAATAAAGGCATTATAGGCAACTGTTCTGCATTTGGGCTCTGGAATCAGGGACTCAAGTGTGAGTCTCAGGCAGGCTACCATGGATGATGCTTTCTGATGCTCAGTTTCACAATAAACATAATGGGGTAATTTTTCTTATCCCATTTAACTTACGACCTTGTTTGAAAGATGAGGGGACTCTGCCTTAAATCATTTTTAGGAAAGGTATTGTTTTTCTATGGAATACATGAAATATTCATTGTGTAATTATGTGGAAACCTTCAAATACTCTCAGAATACAACAGGAAAATATGGAGAACCCTTAATAAATCCATAAGAACATCAAAGAGTAATAAAGATTGCATTGATTCTAAACCTGATGCAATTTATCTGCCCTTATATCAAATTCAACTTTCCCAGCATGCTCCATCTGAATAGATCTTAGATATTTTTATTAGTATCTCATTTTTGTCACACACAAAAAAATCTTACCAAGGTTTTGTATTCAAGGACTTTTTTACTTAATCTTTTATTAACTCTTAGGGGCAATGATCTTTTCTCTATCTTTAACTTAAATTTTTAAGACTCTACTTGAAGGTTACTTGCCCTCTACTGCCCAGAGTCCCTTTTCTTGTGTTCTTTTTTTTTTTCCCTTCACTAGAATCAGTTCATATCACACTATGATGTTGATAATCCTTAAAAGATTAGATCAATCAACAGTACAGGGACACCACTTTTCCAGCTGGTAATCCACAGTATTAGCTTTGTACAACTTTCTTTCTTTATCTTTTTCCTTCCTCCCTCCTGCTTAGATTGTAGATGTATCCTGAAGTCTGTGTATTAACATGGGCTCTTCTAATTACCACCCTGTGTGTGGTAGGTCAAGTTACATAATTCCTCTGAGAATCATTTTTCCCCTTGGTAGTCTCATTTCTCAAATGAAGACCTCCATATTTCCTCTACAAGCAGATAATACATACTTTATTGTTAATTGTTAATACATTGTTAATTGTTAATACATACTTCATAAATTGAGGAAATAAGATGATCTCTACAAATATGTAGAGTACGTAGCAGGGTGCCTACAACATCGTATGTATATGACAATTGGTACCCACTACTGTTGCTTAATTATTGTGATCCCTTTTTCATGATATATAGTTTTTGTTCATTATCTTTTAATATTTTTGTAAACTTTTACTGTTTGCATTGCAACATGTATTTCAATATTTCAATCTTATGTGGAGTATCTCCACATTTAAATAATATATGTTTAAAAATAAAAAAGAATAATGCTATTAATAAAACCTGAATTAATAATATCATTTTTAACTAGCTATGAAGTTTCTTTTTTAACATTAAAATGAGGTTTTCAAATACCAGAAAAGCAGAAAAGCAGAGCTCTGATAATAGCATCTTAGTTTCACACTAGATCCTCATCAATAGTGAGAATGTCAATGAGATGTAAAATGTCTCAATGATTGACAAAGTGCTGGTGAAAGTGGGGAAAAAATGGTTAAGATTATTTTTTAATTATCCCTAAGCCTTTGCATATCTTGCTTTTCTCCAGAAAATGAAAATCGTATAAATGAGAAAGATCAAGTGGAAACTTCTTGATAGAATATACTAGATTCAGAATGTTTATGACTAACATGATTGGAGGGAAAACTGAGACCTCTATGATAAAAAAATTAAAGAAAAATATTTTTATTTCCTTATATAGAAGCTTTATTCTGCTACCTAAAAAGATAGTCAAAAGTACATGTAAATTTTTCTATTTTAAAATATATTTTCAAAGGCAAAAGAAAAGGCTAATCAGATTCCTTTGCTTTAATAATAAAATATTACACTTCCAGAACTAGCCTCCCAATTCCAGACCACAGTCCTTGATTTCAGTATTACCTGATTTTGTTTTTGGTAAAAAAAAAAAAAAAAAAAGATACAGGTGTTTTAGTTACAGCCAGAATTAAAAGAATTAAACTGCTTTTAAAATCCTGTTCCTAAAAAAAAAAAAAAAATAAAAATAAAATAAAATCCTGTTCCTTAGAGGTGAGGAAGGACTTTAACTTACATTTAAGGAGTAAATGAAGAGAATGTCCACACAATATACACAATTATAAAATCTATTTTTGCTTTATAAATTCTTGAATGAAATTCAATTTATTTGTATATCTAAAGGCTTCTCTGGATGAAATACAGTCCAAATATTCCCTTCACAGAAGGAACCAAGGCTTACATTTGATCAACTTGCTCAAGGACAATTATTTAATGCCAGAACTAGCATGAGTCCATTTTTCCATATCTTAGTATTCTTTTTATGAAAACGCACTGCCTATTTGGAGTTAGACTTAAATTACATATGCAAATGTATGTAGGCCAGGAAATATTTTGAATAACTAAGGAAATATTGCAATGATCAATAAAAACAAAATCAACTGCTTCAAAAATGAATGAATACTCCAGAAAAATATTAATAAGAATAATGTGAATCTTAAGACACTGGCTAAGATAAAATTCTGTTGATTTACTAAGTGCTTTCTTTCCATTGATACTCTCAATTATTAGAGAGTATCAATAGAAACAGAGATGTAAGTGTAAAGGGAGACATAATGTTAGTAATGTACTTAAAAGAGCAGGCACACAAACTCTTTCCTTTAAACATGAAAAACAAGTGAGCAAAGCATGCAGTGTGTGTGCAATTGTTCCAACTTCTGCATACCTACAACACAGCAAGGGAAAAGGCATGTCAACAAAGCAAAGGGTAGAAATCAGGTAAAACTCTTATGAAAAGACAGTAGACAGTACAACAAAGATCTTGACAGACAAAGCAAACCACTCCAGAACTCCCACATGATAATATGACATAGATACTCTGGACCAAATGTCGTAGAGAAATGGTATTAAGAAAGCAAAATTTTCTGAGGTCTTTAAAAACCAGATTTTATGGGGGCGCCGCCTGGATGGCTCTGTCTGACTCTTGATTTGGCTGCGGTCATAATCTCAGGGTTGTAGGATCCAGCCTAGAGATGGGCTTGGTGCCCAGTGGAGAGTGTGCTTGAGATTCTATCCTTCTTCCTCTCCTCCTCCACCCCTCCTCATGCTTGTGTGCATGTGTATACTTCTCTCTCTCCCTCTCATAAATAAATAAAATCTTTTTAAAAACCCAGAATTTATAGTCTGGGACTGGTGTAGTCCCTTAAAACTCAGAGATGATAAAGCTTATTAAATAAAAACATTTTCTAGCCTCAAGACTTGCAGAGGAATTAGATTTGATCCTTAGTCCTTAGACTATGAGAGTATAAAGTCCCAGGATTAAACAAAGTGAAGATAAAATATCACAAGGGACAAATCTTATCTGCTATCTTTTACAGACTTCTCACATCATATAGTTCAAAATGTTTCACGGAAGTCTATGATTAATCAAGGCTACTCCAGAGAACTAGAGTTGAAGTACTGATTAAATGTTTAAAGAAGTAACAACATATAATTTCAGTAACATAATAAAAAATTATGAGTAGATAAGTAATTGATCCATCCTATTTTACAAAGATAAATAATAATAGCTAAGAGTTAATTCTCTTATAACCATATGAGATGGGTACTGATATTAGCCTAAGTTCAGAGAAGGTAAAAAGAAACTGCCAATATCATACAGCTAGTAAGTAGCAGAAGTAAGTTTGAAATCAAGTAGTCTGCCTTCAGAGGGTACACTTCAAACAATTTTATTTTCCTGCCTATTTTATTATCTATTGTTGGGAGGAGATAAAACTCAGATTTATATTTGACTTTACAAATTTGAAATGAATGAAGGGCACTGCCTCTTACCAAACTGGAATGAGCAAATTTGCAACGTAATAACCAGATGCCTTTGCTCCATTAGCATATAGCAGATCTCCTGCTCAAGTCAGTATAGCATAATCACTTAAGAAAATGATTTAAAAATTGGAAAATTAGAAGCAAAAGACTGTCAACATGTATTTTAACATATTTATGTAAAAGCCACACCCTTATAGCACAATATATGCTTACAAGTTTGGGTTTTTGAAATTTATAGCTAGTAATCAGAGATGCTTCAGTTCAGTCTTTGATCTTTGTCCCTCAAAATAAACAAGGACTTGAAAAACTGTCTCATTGAGGGGCTAGCGTTCCATTCCCCCAGCACTGATAAGCAAATATTAATTCCACTTTACAAGGAGAAACCTTTAAATATTGCATAAGATTTAAATTGAATCCAGGAAAGCAATTTCCTTGAAAACACATTGCTTATATTTAGGGATTGGTATTTTAAGGTGCCTCATTAAAGAATACAAAAAAGCAAAATTGGTAGGAAATTGAAAGAACAGAGACACTCACCCTAGTTTTGGCATCGATCTGACCACCACGATCCAGTAAGAGCTTCACCATGTTTGTGTTTCCCCTTTTGGAAGCCACATGCAGAGGAGTGATTCCATTCTACACCATGGAAAGACCAAACAAGAGCATGTTGGGTATGACAGGGCATGATGCTAGAGACTGCGTTGGAGGGCATAAAGAAGGCTGTGACCCACAGTAATTTGATTCAAGGTTACTAAAGTTTCAATGTCTTTGATTTTTATGGGACAGAAAAGCACATAAACCACAAAGCACTATAGTTAGAGAATGAAAAATGGAATGAAACTGCATAACTAAGTTAGTCCATAACTACGACATATGTATTGAATGCATACATTACATTGTACACATTGTCAAGAGACAAAGGGAGCACTTTTGCATAATAAATATTTCAGATTCTACTTAGGACAGAGCCAGTAGTCCAAAGTCTATCTCTCTTTCTATAGTATCCATGTACCGAAAGATTCTATCTGTGCTTTAAAATAGAATACAAATATACATATTCAATAACCATTAGAAAAATGATTCTTAAAAACACCTTCTTCAGAATAATTCAGTATGAAAAACAACTTGAAAACAACTCAACATAGTTCCAATACAGAAGGTTTCTCAGGACAACACCATATATATGAATTATGGTTATTTATTTTATTGGCTATCCTATATCATCATTATGGCAAGAATATTACCTGACTCTGTATCATAATTTTGCAAATATTCAAATATTGCATTTATTGATTCATTTTAAGTACATTGAGCTTTGTAATTATCATGTAAGTGAATTCTTTCCAGTGATGCGTATCATTAAACATACAATGCAACATGATGTCTTGTAATGTATTTTGGTAAGACACTTTATATGAATTCTGAATTTATTAAAAACATTTTTCTGTCACATTGTGTGCCCCATAATCATTAAAACAGAATAGAAATGTACTTAAACATTTGATTTCTAATGTTCTAACAGTTTATTTATTGACTCGAAGCTGCTCATTTATGATTCATGGAGTGATCTTTAAGTATAACTACTCACACTGATGTCAGAATTAATATTGTCCTTAACTACCGCAAGTGATTTGTTTGCGTGTGGATTTACTCATGCTTATTTTTCATTTATCGAGGCATTATAACTTCATGTGATTCAAAGAAAAAAATGAAAAATCGAATATATCCAACATAGATCCAGACAAGGAAAAAGAAGCAAACCTTTACTATTGTTCATTTTTACTTTAGTAAAATGTCCATTCACTGCTATTTAAAATGAGAAACTATTTTAATCCATACCCTAGCTGTAAAGTCCACAGCAGCTCCCCGGTTTAGAAGAAGAGTTGCTACGTTGACATTTCCATAGTGGGCAGCAATGTGCAAAGGGGTAAAACCACTCTACGGAAAGCAGAGAAAATGACAGTCAGTAAAGCATTTCACTTCCATATGCTGCAGTCCCTGGATTAGTGAAGAAAATCACATGACCTAATATGTGAGCAATACAATTATGATAATAAATGTCTTAATAAGGCTCTTTAAACTTTAGTGCTATGAGGTAGTAAATAACTAGATAAGCAGGTAAATAAATACATTTCTTGGCAAGATTATTTCTAATTAGCTAAATGATTTATCTGTTTACAAGATTTATTGTTTATACAAAACGATGTTTCATGAGCTGGTTTAGCTTTAGAGAAAAATAGAATATGTTTAACAACACAAGGTTTCAGCCATAGGATTAACATAATTAAGAATACAATTTTTTTTTCTCCAGAGAAAGGCTCAAAAACTGTTTTGTTTTATTTGGGGATTTTAATAAAAACAAACAAACAAACAAAATAAATCCCCCCAAAGTCAGCATAGGTTGGCACTGTGTTTTTGGAACTATGAAAATGTTGTGAGGAACTCTTATAGAGGATATACTGTTCATTCCACATCATTTACACTGTCATATTTCTGTCTTCTTTAACTGTGTTTAGTGAGACTATGTTGTTAATAATGAAAAAAAAAAGTTAAAAAACAAAATTTAAACAATACACCTGGCATCGATGTAAATATAAAATAAAGAAAAAAAATTCAGCTGAACACAATTTTAAATGTTAGTTAAAACAAATTTTATCAATAAGATTGTTATAAAATAAAATATGCAGGTTAAATCAATTACATAGGCATTAGAGAACTGTTTACTCTCAGAATGTTTAAAAAATGAGTCTGAAAACCTTCATGGAAGAAAAGTATACTTCCTTTCATTTCTTTTTCTGATGAAATTTAGTTAGAAATTTTTGCCATTTTCACAAGAGAAGTACATTAACTTTTCTTTTTAAAGTATGAAAAATGTATTATCCCTGCTCTCCATAATTTCATAATTCTCTTTACTCAATGAAAGATGATAGGAACAATAAAGTCTGGTCTTACAAAATTGGATATGATATCCTGCAGTTTTGAAGTTATTTTGTATCATTCCCTTTTATTTGAAATGAACTTTGATTTATATAATACTGTTTTTAAGAAATATTATCTAAATCACAACCATTATTTTACTATTCACTTGATAAATAGTTTTTGGTGACTATGTTTTTAAATGGCCTAAATAAGCATTCAGATATCTTACATAGAAATCCCTCTGTGCTATCAGCCAAATTAGCTACAAATAATTTCTGACTATAGAGAAACAAGACACAAAATAAGAATAGTAACCATCAATCCAAATCCCACACTCGTGGTAAAGATATTTTTGTGTCTACAAGATGCCAAATATTCATGTCAAAATGGAGGGAAAAATCAGGTTACAACCTTGCTGTTATTTTTATAAAATGTCAAATTTTTGTATTTTAGGAAACAATTGACGAAATTTTTCATTTTTATGTTGATGTTTCCTGTCATATAGACATATCCTGAGTGTACGTCCATCATTTAAATTGTAAGTTAATTTCAGAAAAAAACAGTGATTGCCGGTGAATCATTTTCAAACTATTATTCTCATTTGCAAAAATAAACCAATTTATTGTGTGACACAGCTTCGTCAACCATCCATGATGATGCCTCAGACTATGACTCTCAGAACAACCAACACAAACCTTCTATAAGTCCCTCAGAGGAACCCTTGCCTCTCTTGAAGGTAGAAAGCTCAGTTTATTTTTCTACAGGGCTATCAATGGAAAGGTTCTCCTCTTTGTTATTCTATTGTCCTTAAAGAAATATTTCTAATTCAGTAAAGCCTTCCCAAACTGTTTTCAACACAATGCTTTAGAGCCAAAATTGCTTTAAAAAGATCTTTTTTTCCCCAGAACAGTATCTTTATTTTTTTTTTACATTTGTTTTTATTTAAGTTCAATTTGCCAACATATAGTATAACACCCAGTGCTTTCAGGGATAATTTCTATAGTTTTTTTTAAAAAAAATCTCTTCAAAAATCACCAAAAATCACCTATAAGTTACAAGTATTAAAATCAGTAGTTAAGATATAATCTTTATGGTTCCAGTATTGAGCAATTTCATCAAGCAATTGGGCCTTTTATAAAATCTATGTCCTAAGTTCCATTCACAGATATAAAACAGAAGAAATAATATGACTAATTCAAGTATATTCACATCTCAATAGGTAAATTTATTAATAAACAAGATATTAGTTTTATAAATACACTACTCTCAGTAAATACTAAATGAATGCTCAAAACCTCTCCAGCTCCACAACTCAGTGATCACCAGATGTTAGTCTAAAGAGTCTTCTTAACAAAGTGAAAATCAACCTACAGAGTCACTTGTCTTTGACTACAGGTTAAATTTTACAATACACTTGCAACAATGTTCGTGTAAGTGCCTCTCTGTAGCAATGGTGGAGGAGTCCGCTAAACGCTCTCTCTCTCTCTCTCTCTCTCTCTCACACACACACACACACACACACACGCACACACACGCACACACACAACCACACACAGAATACTGATAGATTTCTGAACTGAATATTCCTAGTGATCAATGTGATTTACTTTGGTATGCAGAAAATAGATGATTTTATGTCAGGTATTGTTAAGACTTAGCAAGATAAAAGCAAATGCTTTGATTATGATATGCTCAATATCACTATTGATTATATACAATGCGGTTTTAAAAGCACGGAAAAAAAGGGCAACTGCAAGATGAAAGGATAAAACACTGGCAAAGATATCTCCTTAAATTTCACTTTGCTAATCTCTAACCTGAGAAATCTCATTAAGAGATCATATTTCATATTTGCAAAAAGTTAATAGTAAAGCTCGCTCAGAAAATACAGAGTAAGGAAGAGTTTCATTTCATGCTCTATTCTAATAAGCTATTTAAATAGTTTCCCTGATAAAAATAGCTTCCAATACATGTTACATTAAATTTTTTGACTAATTCATTTGCCTTAATTATGGGAAAAGTTTTTAAACTAATTTCCTACTCATGAAAATTCCAACCATTAGTATGAATTAGTGAGCATTTATTCTAATTGGGTAAAAAACTCAAATCAATAAAAATAAGATATATTTTGGTATAACCATAATACCATACCTCAGTTGTCCTATTCACCATCATCTGAAGCAGTGTGGTGTGAGAAAAAGAGGGAAGATATTACACAGTGCAAAATTAAGGAAACCGACAACCTGCCTACTGCAATTGGAGACACCGTTTCAACATGCCAAAATACATTCTACCGAGAAAAGACATTCATAACACTATATAATTCTATTTTATCTAATTTTGTTTCTATTATTTTTTAATACAAATAGAATAAATAAGCAGATTTCTAGAAAGCTGAACCTCATCCTTAAAAGAAAAGTATCTTTAAATTTTTTGTTATTATACCCAATAGACAGTCCCCTTCTTTTTGAAATACCTCTGAAAGTAATTTAGCTCTTTTGATGACCGGAAGTAATTTTGCATTATCACCATGGCCTACTTCTTTCTCATTCCCCAGGAGGAACCTGGCAGCCGAAGAGTTCCCTTCCACAAATGTGTTCAGCTTTTACCTTGGATTGTACGTCAGCATTGTGATCGTTCTGAAGCAGGAGTGCAGCAGATTTGGTGTCATCTTTCCGAGCTGCAATATGCAGAGCTGGCAGCCTCACTTTCCCTTTGGTATCATTCTCTAAGAGGATGGCCACTGCCTGGTTGTGTCCTTGCTGAAGTGCCACAGCTAGTGGCGTGAAGCCATCCTAGCAAAATAGAAGCAGAAAAAAATCTTCCATTGACTTTGGGAAGCATGGGATTCAACTCTAAGCAATGTCCCTAATTTTAAAACAATAATTAAGACAGAGAAGAAAGCAAAAGGATTAAGTATTACTGTGAAGATTAAAGCATGGCTAAAATTAACAACTCAGGGATGCCTGGGTGGTTCAGTGGTTGAGCATCTGTCTTCGGCTCAGGGCGTGATCCTGGGGTTCCAGGATCGAGTCCACATTGGGCTCCCTGCATGGAGCCTGCTTCTCCCTCTGCCTGTGTCTCTGCCTCTCTCTATGTCTATCATGAATAAATACATAAATAAATCTTTAAAAAATAAGTAAAATAAAAAATAAAATCTTTTAAAAAAATAAATAAAATTAACCACTCAGGAAAACAACAGATGTTGGCGAGGATGCAGAAAAAGGCGAAGCATCTTACACTATCGGTGAGAATGCAAACTGGTGTAGCCTCTCTGGAAAATAGTATGGAGGTTCCTCAAAAAGAAAAATAGAGCCATCCTATGACCCAGCAATTGTACTACAAGGTATTTATCCAAAGGATACAAACATAGGGAACAGGCACCTTAATGTTTATGGCAGCAATGTCCAAATAGCCAAAGTATGGAAAGAGCTCCATACTTTGTGTCCGTTGATAGATTAATGAATAAAGAAAAGGTGGAATATATGCATCAGCCATCAAAAAGAAAGAAATCTTGCCATCTGCAATAATACGGATGGAACTAGAGGGTATTATGCTAAGTGAAATAAGTCAGTCAGAGAAAGACAAATACCATATGATTTCACTCATATATGGAATTTAAGAAACAAAACAGATGAATGTAGAGGAAGGGAAAGAAAAATAAAATAGGATGTAAACAGAGAGGGAGGCAAATCATGAGAGAAGCTGAACTCTAGGAAGCAAACTGAGGGTTGCTATAGGGTAGGTGAGTGGGGGAAGGGGTAACTGGGTGATGGGCATTAAGGAGGGCACATGGTGTAATGAGCATTGAGTATTATATGCAACTGATGAATCACTAAAATCTACCTCTGAAACTAATTTTAAAAAAGATGAAAGCAACTGATAATCTGTCAATTGCCATACTATGGACTGGCTCCATCAGATTGTTTCCTTAGTTTCTGTTCTTCTTTGGAAAAACATCTGCATTCCTTAACAAAGCATACTATACATAAGATGTGCTTAAATGTTTAGAATGGGAAAATAAAAATTAGAACCAACCTTAAGTAATACCATCTTACAGAAAGGAAAAGGTGGGAAGGATAGAAATAATGGAAATCAAGCCTGACTGAAAATCAAAGACATGGTAGCCAAGACAAAGAAATAAATTATGTGATTAACTGAGTTGCTAAATAACCCTGTTACTAAATATCTCTGTATTGTTTACAGGAGAACAATAATAACTATCAATGGGATGGTCTATTACCAATTAATTTGGCAAATTTAGGACATAATGTAATCTAACACCTTTTGGTAGATAAGGCTAATTCATTAATTTTGCACTTAGTTAGATTTTATATTACTTAGATCATTTAGATACAAAATTACATGTGCTAGGTAATGAAAAAAAAACAGATTTTTAATTTTAAACTTGGGAAACAACTTAAAAAAACCAATAACACAGATCATCAAAGTCAAAAGAGTTTTAAGATAGATAGATACCATGCTAGAAAAATTAGAAGCTATGTTTTCTCTCTAGAAATAAGCATTCAGTTAATGGAAAGGTGGCAAATAAATACAAAAATAGATATCTCCTAGGCTCTATTTATATTAAAACCTCTCTTACTCCATAAAAGCTTGAAAACAAGTCTCAGAAGGTTCCATTCACAGAAGAGATGAGGCTAATAGGATCGTACATTAACGATACATTTTAGGGACAACAGCAATTTACCATAATCTAACCACTCAATTTGTTTTCAGCAATGATCCTTTAAAACTTTAGATTTTTGAGAGAAAATGATTTCCTATTGCACAAAAGACTTGAATTTCTTTTAATAAGAATTGAATTTTAAATAAACACATTACTGAATAGAATGGAAGAGTAAACCACGTAGGGCTGTAAAAGCGAAAAATAGTAGCCTAAATTTAGAACTTTGGCACAAATTAAGCACTCTGTTATGGAGGAAAGAACAGGCTCCTTATAATATATATATTTGATGATCCACTGCAACACTGTGATAGTTTACATAAAATGAGTGCAAACTTCGTTTTATCTTAAGGATAAGGCATTTGATGACAGTACAGAACCTAATTAAAAAGTTTTTAGCCTTCAATTTTGGTAACACTCAGAAAGAGGAGGAGAGTAAAGAGTTATAAAAATGGTACTGAGGGGACAGAGGATTCCCCTCAGAGAATTTAATTTTGGGTGTCCACCACAAGCATTTTATTCTAATCCATAGTTCATGGGGGAAGGGTGAATATTTGAAAATATTCAAGCACCTCAACTAACTTTATGAAAAGAAAACTCATATTAAAATTCAGTAGCTTCATTTTCCATCATTTATTTACCAATACTAATTACTATAATTATGGGAAATTTCAAATATTTAAGTATTTATTTTCAAAGAGGAGTTTCATTGACATATTGAATAATCTCATAACTATCTGATTTTTAAAGGGGTCACAGTGTCTTGATTAGTAATTAATCTTTACAAGTTAGGTCTACTAATAGGTTCAGAGTAAATGTCTTCTTCGGGCATATTCACACGTGTACATAAGACTGTAGATGGTAATATAACAAAATATCAAACCATAATCAGCCATAAAGCCCTGTATAGATAGTAGGTATTTTTTTACAGAATGATAGATTAAAAGGGAATATAAAGAGGTCAGTCCATAAGTGTGTTTCTTTATAATCATGAGGATGAACGGTGAGAGATTAATCAACTAAATTTATATATGTCTAGCCAGGAAAAAAAAATTTTAGTTATTTAAATGATTAAACAATGAAACAAAAACAAGCATATATGTGTCTAAGCTATGATTCAAAACCTCATATGATTCACTTGTGAGAGTTTCATTTTTGTGTAGAAATCAGAGAGGGTTTTAATTTTCTGGGAATCACATTGTAACATGGGCTCTGCTGATGCAATATACATAAAGGGATATTTGAAACCACACGAAAATGCTACAGAGGGCTAGACCAAATGAGCCTTGAGACAGCTAAGAATACCAGCAATCTGAATTTTCCTAAACCATATGATAGAAATAATAAGTCTATTTGGTAAATAGGAGAACTCTGTAGTGCAACAGTTTCTTTGGGTAAGTGATGCTGCATTCAAGAAAATAAAATAAAATATGCACAGATTGCCTTATTTTGGTATATTTCTCAGTGGTCCTGATACAGAAATAGAGTCTCATCTAGTACTCAGGTTTTGCCTGAAGATAATCACATCCTACTCATTGACATAATTAGTGTCTCAGAAAAAAAAAAATGGCCCCAAATCAAAATTCACACTGTACCCATGTGGTAAGAGTGTAAAATCTGTGTATGTTAAATAGAGAACCTGAAATCATTTTTACATTGGGCAGCTGTGTTTTCCAATCATAAGAAAAAAAGAAACATGGTTCCATTAATAGTGATTTCTTGGGATTTTGTTTTTAACTAATGAGAATAAGCTGTTAAAAAGTTATTGCAATTGGCTCCATAAAAAGTTTTATGCCAAAAGGACTGGAAGTGGATTTAATAGATTACGATGATCTCTTCCCCCAGTACAGGGTATGAGGAAATCCATGTTTATTTCACTGAAAGACTTAATTGTTCAGAAAGGAAGTCATATTGGACATTAAAAATTCTCCAGTTAGTTTCTGGGTAACAAGCACCAGTCATCTTTCACTCCAGGTTGAGTTTTTAAGTTTCATCAGTGGAGACACAGAATATGAAAAAGGAAAAAAAAAAAACATGATCTGGTTAAAAGGGGTGAGGAGAAGCATGGCCCAATGGAACTCTTTTGCCTTCTCTTCTGTGACACCCACTTCCAACCATTTGGTGGCCCCTTGAGGCAATGTCTTCAAACTCAAGGGTTTCTGGGCATCGCTTAAAAGTCACTGTTCTAAGCAACCACTGAACTTGTTCCTTAATCTGCCTAGGTAACAATGAGAAGGAAAATAACAAAGCACATTCTGTTTACTGGAGGATATGCAGAGGAAAAAGAAAGCCATGTTCTAAGTTAGCCCACGCTAACCCCTTCTTATGTCTAGATGTCCTGAATATGTTGATATTGAATTGACTTTGAACATTCTATTTAGTTGTTGCTATAATCAGTCACACAACTATGTGCCATAATTTGTGCTTCAGAAAATCTGAATTTTTTTTTCGTGACATACTCCTCATAAAATTGTGCTAAGACAAATATCTTACAAATCATTTCTGATCATTAAAAGTTATTCCTTTAAAAATTGAATTGGATCTTAACAGATAAAATATTGATGAAAAGAGATGGATAGAATTTACTATAATCGAGTTTTAGAATAGTATAAAAGCTCCTAAAACCAAGAGAATGGCAAATTGATGGAAGCGTGAGTTCATGTAAGAGTAAATGACATGAATCCCAAAACAAGGCATAAGCTCATTGAACTATGTGCATTGGGTCATTCATTCATGGCCACTGTTGTAAATTGTAAAAGCAATGTGAACATTCATAGCATAATTTAGACAAGACAATGGAGATCCTTTGCAGCTAGATATAAAGAACATGGACATTAAGATCAGAGAATTTGAACCTATAGGGTTGCCAGTCTCACCTCGGTAGCGGTGCTCTGATTAGCTCCATTTTCAAGCAGATATTTTACAACATCAATGTGGTTCTCTTGGGCAGCCATGTATAAAGGAGTGAAGCCATTCTGAGGACAAAATATAAAAAATACATCTTTAACCATTTATAAAGTTTAAGCTACGGAAGAATACCAGACAAGGAAAAAGAGAATACTATGGAGTAAGCTTTTGAAATGACAAAACATATAACATACCTCCACAGTAAAATACATATATTTACTATTATAAAACTAACTACAATCAAAGTGAACCAATCCCCACACACAATTCCTAAAAGAATGAGGACAAAGTGATATGGAAGCAGTATTTTCCTCCAGTTCCAGAAATTTACATTTCCCATCACCTAATCATTTCGGTGTCTTCATTTCAGTTCCAGAGATTTACATTTCCCATCACCTAATACTTTGTTAAGGCTAAAAAATATTTAGTATCTTAATGTAATCCTTAACATACATAAAATTCTCACTATATGTAGTATTTTTCTAAGATTTTTTTTTAAAGATTTTATTTATTCATGAGAGACACAGAGAGAGACAGAGACACAGGCAGAGGGAGAAGCAAGCTCCATGCAGGGAGCCTGATGTGGGACTTGATCCTGGGTCTCCAGGATCAGGCCCTGGACCAAAGGTGGCGCTAAACCACTGAGCCACCAGGGCTGCCCTAAAATATTTATATAATATCATCTGTATTTATTAATTCATAAACTAACATTAAATGGACCACCATTAATTGAATGTACTGTTTACTTAGCACCATTAGAGGTATAAATTATTACTCATTCCAGAATAGGCTAGGAGAGATTGCAAATCTGATTGAAAAAGTTTTTATAAAAATCTATCATTTCAGTATTCCAATTGAAGTGTCATAGTTTATACTGAACATCTACGTTATTTTCTAGAGCTATTCTGAAATTCTATCACTCATTAATTCCCATATTCATTTATTCAGTTATTTACTAAAATCTGACTACTGATAGCTGGGATGTCACTGGAATACAATAATAAATAAGACAGACCTCTGCCCTCATGAAGCACATACTATAGTAATATTATAACATTATTATGTAGTCCTATTAAAAAAATCACTGAAATTGAATGACTTGAGTTTAAAATTAAGTTTAAATTGGCAAATTTTCTTTTTATCAGAAACTTTGCAATAGATAACACCTCATTTTAAAAAAAAGTAAAACTGCAAAAAATAGAAAACATGGAGTAATTCATAAACTCTCAAATCTAACAACTTTCTTAAAACAATGTAAGGATCTTAAACATTGTTGATTCCCTTAAAGATTCCATGCATTGATGAGAATAAGCAAAAACACAGACGCGACCTCAGGGATTTTCAAAAACTCAAAAGGAGAAAAAATAAACTTTATAAACTATTTTGAAAAGTTCTTGTATATGCATTGTGTAGGTGTGGAAACATTATTCAAAATGGCCAGGGTCCAGCAAAATATAAAAATACAGAGTATCCAAGTAGAGCAAGAAAAGAAATTTTAAATTTGATTATGAAAGAAAATCTGCAGGCTTCAAATGGAAGAGGAAAATTTAAAACTAAGAAATACTGTAAGAGGAACGAACAGAAAATTTTTTTGGATTTGGGAATAACTTGCTAGCTGGGTAGCATGTTTTTTAAAACACAGCAAACAGGTGAAATGTTGGGTATTTTAAGAACACTGAAGAGGTGGCGGAAGGACAAAATTAGAGATTCATAGGAAAGGAAAGCCAGTGAGGATGGTTAAAAACAAAGAGTGGGTGTGGGATGGGGCTTTTTCATGACAAGTAAAAGGCAGGATGCAAAAAAAAAAAAAAAAAAAAAAAAACCCTTTATATAGAGTAAAACAATTTCCTTCCATGTTTTCCTCTGACAGAATCTTGTGTATAGACCAGGAGAAAGGAAGATAGACTGGTGGCTGGGGGCTGGATCAATAGGGAGAAGAAAAGTACCATTCTTAGACTCCTGGGTCCTGGGCTTTAGAGGGGCCTCCTCTAGCTGAATGGGGCAGGGGATCCAGAGGCCCAGGGGCATATACCCTTCCTGATCCTACAGCTCCTCTGCTTCTAGATCACACACTAGGGATGCAGCCCCCAGGGAGGTGCCAGTGCTTGCTCAGACTCCGTCTTTGGGTTCATTCTCCCAAGGGTCCGTTGTTGCCATGCCTAGAAAGGCCGACTAATGGCCCCCAAATATGTCATCTTAATGTCTGGAGGTTGTAAATGTTACCTTAAATGGAAAAGGAACTTTGCAGATGTGATTAAGGATCTTGAGGTGGGGAGACTATATTGGATGGTCCAGTCGGGTATAATGTGATCACAGGGTTTTTATAAGAGAGAGACAGGAGTTCAGGGAGGAGAGAAGATTCTGCACTGCTGGCTTTGAAGATAGAAGAAGGGGACGTGATCCAAAGGAATGAGATTTTCATTTAGAGACTCCAGAAAGAACCAGGAGTGCCAGCACCTTGGTTTTAGCCCCGTCTGACTAATTCAGAATTCTAAAATGAGAAAATGACAAATCTGTGTTATTTTAAGCCACTGAATTTGTTGTAAATTGTTATAGCAGCAAGAGGAACCAAACAGACACCCCTAGAGTTGTTTGCTAGAGAGGGTGGCAGTAGTAGATGCACAGAGCTTGAATGTGTAGGTCAGGGTGTCCACACCTTCACACGTGATGTTCTTGTGGTATGGATGGAGCCAAGGTGGGCCAGGAAGAGGAATCAGCTACAGGCCTGGGTTTAGAATTACATATCTCCAGCCACAATCCTCCAAGGTTTCTGAGAAATCTAAATTTGGACCTGTCATGTTGTTATGAAGATATTTGTCAAGGTAGAAAGATAAGAGATACATATTTAACAGTTTGATAGACAGCTTTTAATTTAAAAAAATATATTGTAAGTAAGGCTCTTTTTCACTCAAGCCCTGGGCTCTGCAAGTTCAATAGGGGGGCTAGTGATAGAGATAAAAAGGGGGAAATATCCACAAACAGTCCATGGGGAAGGGGAAGAAGGACAGTGACAGACAAACATTCAGGATCTTGGTTAGTCTATATGATGAATCCCATTTGTGCCTGGTGCCACAGCCTCGGTATGCAAGGGTTTTCAGCAGTGTAGGGGTTGTAGATATGAAGAACAATAAAAATAAAAATAATTTACTGAACGTCTGCTATATGCTATTCACTTTGAGAGATGCTTTGAAAATGTCACCTCAAATTGCAGTGACCATGTGTCTCTGTTTGCCTGGGACAGTCTAAGTTTATGTGTAATATCCTGAAGTAATTAACAATAGTGTCTCAGTTGGGATGATAAATTAAATGGCCTAATACTATCTCTAATACTTAGAATAGTGCTGCACATTAATACTATCACCCCCACTTGTTTTTTTAAGTAAACTCTGCCCACAATGTGGGGCTCAAACTCATGACCCCGATATCAAGAGTCACATGTTCCACCAACTGAGCCAGCCAGGCACCCCTAGCATCCCCATTTGAACTGAGGTGGCTGAGGCTCAAACATCTGGGTACCTTGACCCAAATCTCACAGCTAATAAGTGAACTGAAAGTGATGGAAAAAAACCATTCATGAATAGTCTTCTTCCCTGTATAAAAGTTGGGACTTGATCCTGTAGATGCATGGTCCCCAGCCTGGCCCTGTGACAGGACCTGCTGTGGACACTTTTAAGAATGCCTAGGCACTACCTCGTCCCCTACTGAACTGGATTCTCCATGTGTGAAGCCAAAGCACCTGCAATTTTTAAAAAGCTCAATTTCTGAAATCACCTGAAGAACATTGTTACAGATGATGCAGAATAACTGAATGGTTTGGGACAGGTAGTACCATGATCACATCTGCATTTCTGAGAGTTCCCTCTGATGAGCACTGAGTGAACCAAATCCACCCTGGTTTGGAGTGGTACAAGACAAGAAAGTTGGGGTTAATCTGCTTTTGTAGTATTTGCAATAGTGTATTTAAAAGATGGAGGAAGCATGAGCCAAAACAACATCTTGGTGAGGTGAGGGAGAGAGTATTTACTGTTAAAAAATATGTGAAGTACAAAGGCAATAAGATTTACGACAAGTCCTAAAGATGTGGGATATTATCCTTTCCTAACTTACTGATGCTACTTAACAAGAAATCCTCCGCCAGAGAATGTGAAACATGCCTCTGGGTAATTAGGACAGGGCATCGCAGCATTTTAACGGCATTGTAAATTTTATAGGAAAGCTTTTATCTCTTCATATAAACAGGTTAACAACCCAAGATTATTGCCTTTTGTCCATGCATCTAGGTGTTTTCCAATGTATTATGTCTATTTATCTTTCTAAAATAGTCTGGCTGGATGTAGGTATAAAAGTATATGTATTTTCTTCCTGTTGGTATACAAAAGTCAAAAACATCCACAACCTGAGCTGATGCTTGGAATTTGCAAACAAGCACATAATTATCAGCTGTTATAGTAGCTTCCGTGGGACTGACAAGTGCCTCAACTAACCGGTTATTAAATATTTTTAACATGATTCCTCTCCATAGCAAATTATTAATTATTTGCCATTCATTTATTTCATTTATATTTATTTAATAAAAACGTGTTTGGTGACTCTTTACTGCTAGGCATTGTGTTTAGCATAGTGACTCAGAGATGAAAGGCAAAGTCCCTGTTAATTAGGAGCTCACAGTCCAGAGGTTGAGATAGGCAAGTAATATGTCACAGTTCAGTGAACTCATATATAATTAGTTTCTTTTTTTTAAAGAAAGAAAGAAAGAAAGAAAGAAAGAAAGAAAGAAAGAAAGAAAGAAAGAAAAAGAAAAAGAAAAAGAAGTGGGGCACCTGAGTGGCTCAGTCAGTTAAGAATCTGACTCTTGATTTCAGCTGAGGTCTTCATCTCAGAGTCCTGAGTTCAAGTCCTGTGTTGGGCTCCACGCTGGATGTGGAGCCTACTTAAAGAAAGAAAGAGAAGAAGCAAAAGCGAGAAAGGAGGAGGAGGAGAAGTTGTTGTTGATGAGGGATATAGAGAGCATTGAAGGTTACAGAACAAAGCTGGATGAGGAAATTATATCCAAAGGAAGTCTCTAGGAATGATATTTGGTAGACACCGTGAGTGATCTGGTTTGAAATGAATCACGAAAACTGAAGTTTGGCACAGAAGCAGGAAAGGGATTTCAAACAGCGGAAATTCCATGAGAAAACACTGAACATCTAGGGAACTGCAAATAATTCAGTGTGACTAGTAGAGGAGGAGGCTGAGACAGGCAGGGATCAGTTCCCAGGTGCCATGCTAAGAAATTTGAATTTTATTCTGAAGCCTTGGGAATCACAGTTTAAAGCTAGGATTTGACATGATTGCAATTTTCATCTTAAAGAGATGAATTTGCCAGGATTGGGGAGGATGAACTGGAAAATGGCCAGAATATAGTCTGTAAAAGTAGAAATAAGGGTTTTGTAATAATCCCAGCTGATACGTGAGGATTAGGAATATTAATTTGATTCTGATATTTTAAAATGTAATTAAATATAGCTTTTTATGTATTTATTATGTTCTACTTAAAGATTTAAAGTGGTTTTACTCTGTATGATTGATTGACGATATTTAATAAAATTTCTCAGATTTATTGAGAAGTTATAACAGGTTTCTTCAAATCCAGAAATTAGGCTATATTTCAAGAATTCAAATGCAAATAATATTTTTAAAATGTTTTTCCTGTTTTCATTAGTGATATAACTATAAACCAGTAATCAGGTTTTTGCCACTGGTGAGAATTTATTTAGGTAAATGGATGTTCTGGGAAAATTGAATGAACATGAGTCAGTATTTATATATCTACTCATCAAATGTAGATTTATTGAAGCTTTTCAGAACATTTTAAAGTCAACTAGATCTATTGATATTTGTATGTCATTTCAAAGAAATTATATAGAGACAAATAATGTCAGTATGCAAGGCAATGAATGGTTTATAATCATTGTTTTGGACAAGGACCAAAACTCTAAGAACTATCATCATTCCTATTTTTTAAGATTCTTAACTTTTCAGACATAATTTTTTCAGCACACGTAACCTTATTCCTCCCTTATGCAAATGAAGATTCATCAATTAGATGACCTGAAATGATAGATCATATGAACTCATTCTAATCTTAACTAGAGTCAATGTTGCCATTCAATTCAGAGGGTCTTTTTTATAGTGCCAAGTTTATTCTACAGTTTTTCATTTAAGCACTGTTAAGTTACTCTTGAGAGTAACAAATATGAATACAATATTGTTTCTATCGTCATAAGCAGAAAATATAACAGAACTCACAGAATACATGTATATAGGATTATCTGTAGCTCCATATATACTAGTGAGCAAATGCATTACTACCTAGCTAAAGATTTACCTTAGGTAATTTCATGGATCAAGCATAAACTAAAAGAGTGGAAAGTGATTATGGAAATTTCAAATGGTATATCTCTGTAAACTACTCCTTGTTATTTTATTTGTTCTTAATTTTGTTCTTATGTGGCCTAAGTTATTAGGCCACATACATTAAAGATTAAGAGAAACATAAAAGATTAAAAGAAACTGCCCTATTTTTCTAGATGAAAATGTTATAGCTGAAAGGGGACTCATCATTTTACAGTTGAGGAAATTTCAACCCAGAGATTAAGCAGACCACCAAATGGACTCGCCAGATTCATAGATTGAGAAGGGGAGGTAAATAGACACAGATGATGCAGGGATGCCTGGAAACTCTTACTCTTTCCTTTTCATCCTTCAGGCTTGATACAAGAGTTGCCCTCTCTAAGAGGCCTTATTTAGTGCCCATAACAATGCTCATCACATAGTAGATGTTCAATAAATATTTGCTAAATGAGTTACTGAATAAAACAGAATAAAAACCAACTTCCTTTTATGCCTGTGGTGGTTTTAAAACATGTCTTCAAACTCTTTGACACACTTCTCTTCAAAAAAGTTAAAGCCTAATGCCCCTTCCTTTGAAAGTGGGCCAGCTTGGTAATTCACTTTCAATGCACTAATTATGGTAGAAATGACTGAGGCTGGGGTTTAAAAGCCATTGCCTTATTGCCTTGCCCTCTTTTAGGGTCACCTGTTCTGGAGATAATGACTTGCCAAATCATGATAACATTCAAGCAGTCTATGGAGAGACTCAAGTGAGAAGGAATAGACCTCCCACCAATAGCTAGCACCAACTTGCCAACAATGTGAAAAAAACACCTCAGTAGTAAATCCTCCAGCCCTAAGAAAGCCTTCAGATGGTCAAATCTTCATCACAACTTCATGAGTGACTCTGAGCCATGACTGCACAGCTAAACCACTACTAAATTCCTGATCCACAGAAACTGTTATGATAATAATGTTTATTGCTGTTGGAGATAATTGTTATCCAGCAATTGCTTCCTAACACAATGTCCAACAAGGTCATATATGATCTCACCATGCCCTGCCTACCTTGCCAGTCACACCTCTTACCACTCATACTTTACACTGCTTCCTTTCTCTCCAGGAAAGAAATTCATATCCTAGACAATTATTTTCAAATAACCTCATGAAAAGACAAAACAATCTAATATGGTAGTCATGTGTTACTCTTGTTTATAGTATTTTGCAATGGGATAAGATTTAAGTCTTTGCATTTACAAGAAGGAATCAGTGAAATAGGTCAATTGTGTATATTTGCTTAGATGGAGCAATCTATAGCCTAAGAGAGTCTGAAAATTACAGCTTTAAATCTTTATGATATCCTGAATCCCATGTGCCAGTTTTCTAAGAGTATTACATATATGCTTCATATCTACTAGAAAACTAATCAATAAATTACATACCCAATTCCTGCAGTAGAAAATTGGAAATGGCTATAGATAGCTCTGGGTTTGAACTTAGCAAAAGAAGAATTCCCCTTTTGATGAAGCTTTTGTCTTTTGCAGGAAGGTCAGTGATAAAATTTAGGGTTTTTTTCACAGAGCAGAACACTTCAGCAGCCTTAGCCATGACATGCTAGGAAGGAAACTCTTCATCACACAATGGTTATCATAGGTTGATAATTACTCAAGTTAGACCATCCCAGATACTATGTATCATCTTCTTCCTTTGAACTAGCATTATGAGAGATAAGGTTGGGAAGCATCCCCCAATTATCACCCAGCTTTAAGGTCAAGATGATTCAAATTATTTCCTTAAATATATCGTAAATGCACAGCTGCAAAGGATTAAAAAAAACCCAATGAGTATTAATTGTAGTCACAAAAATAAAGACTATTTTGTGTACTCTGAGGGTATACTTAGGGCAAAAGAACAAAAGATATGACCATACACTTGCTTGGTAGTGAAGAAGGCATTTTATTAATTAAAATATCATGTGGATTTTCTCAAGTGATTTGAACTTGACAGTTCTTTACCAAGGTTAAAATATTATGGTTATTTTAACCACTTTCTTCTCTCCAAAGGTCCTCTTTAAAGGATTATAGCTAAACTATTAAATGACATTACAATGACTAACGTTCTACATCTTACAAAGGGGGTTCAACTGTATGGAGTATTTTCCATGTCATCTTGTTTCATCCCCACAACTATGCTGTTAGGACCACTTAACAGATAAGACAACGGCTGGCAGTCATTTACCCAAAGGCGTACTCACAAATGGTGCAGTCTGAGCTCTGGAGGACTCCAAATCTAGTGCTCCTTCCACTCTCTTCAGCTCTTCAACTGAGATCAAACTGTCACAGAGATCACCCACACTTTTATCTAGTAATTGGAAAATTAGTCTTCTTCCATTTTCTCCTAAGCCATTCCCTTAGAGATAGGCAGGGAAGTGCCTAACGAGTGTTGGATTATCATGACTACATAATGTAGTGTCCAAATGTGCTCTTAGGTGTAAGAATTTTTCCAGTGAAATAAGTCATTTATCATTGTACAACACATGGAAATGAACATTCATTGCTATTATGAAGCATGTTAAGTTTCCCACTACTCAAAATATGCAGCTGGGATTTGAACCCACATATAACTAATCCTAAAGCTCAAGTTCTTTCTACGACACTATTGTGTCATGTGCTTTAGCAATATATTTGACAGACACTATTTTATCATATCTGGGTCTTGCTAGAAATCAGAAACACCACTGAAAATACTGTGTTTCCACAAGGTCTACTATAATCCCTGCTTTCAGCTCCTCATGAGTAATAACCAAGAAAACATGAACTATTTTACCAAGCATGACTTAAGATCAGTTTTCACAGACCACAGCTGAAGATCAAGACTTTTTTGTACCTTTGCCCCCAGTCATATTAAGAGCAAATCCTTATAAATTCTGACATTTTTCCAGATGAGCTTTTCTCACCATATTTCTACACTGACCAAGTTGAATTGTACCTCTTAACAATGTTGTTACTAATCTTTCCATGTGGAAAGTCTTCCATTTCAATTTCCCCTCTGCAGGGGAGAATTTCCCTTTATCTCCTTTTCAATGCTCGGCTCAAGACTTTCATGAATTTTTCATTAACAGGGTTTAACCAATTCCAGTTTTCTCTCTGGGATATAGTTGGTTCTATACAATTTAGTACCAAGTCATATACTCTCTTCCATTGTTTGCCTTTTTTCTTGTGTGTTTGTCTTGACTTTGTATGTGGTCTATACACTTTTTAAAAGCAGCTTCCTGTCTAACAATTGTTTAAAGTCCTCCACAGAAATGAGAACTCTCCTGAGTATACAATAAGCACCCAATAAACAGCTGCTGACTAACAGTTTACCCTTACCTGTATTTTACTTGGTTCCTGACAATCACAGAGAACTTAGATTTCTACATTTCTCCTTTATTCAAGTTTAAAATTTAAAGGTACCAGGTGACTCACCATTATTGCATTCTACAAAGAAGTTGAGGTGGCTGGTGATAATTTTAATTTACTCTCATTTAATTCCAAAATATTGAAAACATTTATCTCATGTTTCACTTTGCAAAAATGAATAAATACTTCATTAAACTATTAAGCTGTAACTGAATCATTATATTGTTTATGTCTTTGGATTTGTAAGCCAAAAAACAAGAAGTCAAACTTTTAAGCAACCATGGAAAAAGCAAATAAATTTATAAAGTAAAAAAAAAAAAAATTAAAAACAAAGAAAGCAAATGAATTTGTAAAAAGGAATACCCAAAATATACCAGTGGGCATCTACTTACTACCATGCCTACCCGGTAACCTTCTTTTTTTTGATAGCATCCTGGTTTTTCCTTAAAGTATCTATGCATCCCCCCCATAGTTCATATAAGTTCAATGAAGCTGAATTTTTCTTTTTATCTACTAGCTCCAGTATCAGATGGTTTAAGCCAATCAACAAATTCCATTTTATTGGGTACAATGACTGGTTCAAGTCTGGGCAAAAGAAATGGTCCAATCAGTCAAATTCAGATTCTCTTTTGTAAAGTTGGGACAAGGCTCC
Organism: Nyctereutes procyonoides; assembly: GCF_905146905.1. Taxonomy (NCBI): domain Eukaryota; kingdom Metazoa; phylum Chordata; class Mammalia; order Carnivora; family Canidae; genus Nyctereutes; species Nyctereutes procyonoides. The sequence continues at coordinate 5,488,369 of NW_026575130.1, forward strand.
CTTATTTTGACTCTGAACAAGAAAAAGTATGGCTCCAATCTTAAGTCTACAAGGAAGATCAGCCTAGAATAAAGCTTGAACTGCAGAAATGATAGCAAAGAGAAAGAGAATCTGAGCCCTTAGTTATGAATAAGCCACTGGAAGGGAAACAAAAAACTGAAACAAATCAATATACTACTGGAGTTTACCTCACCTTTTTAACTTTGTATTCAGAAAAGCCAAGAAAGTCCCTTTCTTAATTACGCAAGTACAAACTAAGATTTTTCTTGTTTGCTACTGAAGGCATTCTAGTTGATACAGACATCTATACTAAAATATAGCTTATCCTACTGTCATTAGTTAAAATGAAGCATTTTCCCAGAAATCCAGAATATCAATAGTACAGAAATAAAAGTATTAAAAGCAGAATTTTCTATTATGTTAAAAATATGTTACTCAGTGACCCTGTAATACATCTGCAGGAAAAGTATAAAATCGATTTTTAAGAATAAGGTTAAAGTACAAAAAACCAGATGGGTTATTTTCAGTAAGGAAATAAATTTTCTCTTCCAAGAGATGAGATTTTAAAAGATTTTTTTCTGTGTGAGTGGCAAACAAAATATTCAGTAGTAGGTTTTCTTCTATTGTTATTTCTGCATATGTAATGCTAACTTTCATTTAAGTTGTTGATAGAAATGGCAAGTTTTTCTATCACTGGATTTAATGCTTTCTCACTATATCACATAAAATTTTATAATAATCTATAAGAATGTTTTTATGTTGTAAATATAATAATTTTAATGAAAAAAACTAAAATTAAATTTGCAGATGTTGTGCCCTAATCTCTATAGATGCAATGAAAATGTCTCAGTATCAGATTAAATTTTAACATAAAGTTAATAAATATTTGAATATTGAAATTGGGTAGAAATTAATTCACTGATATATTTTAAGCAAATTTTTCTAAACTTTCAAATTACTGGACAACATAATTACTAGGTTTGTATCTTTATATGTCTTTATTTTCAAAAATCTCTACTGCAATTTGCTCATTATAAGCAGCAGTTGCTTTAAAAATATGCATTTTTGAGCAACTTCGTAAATGACCCAGTAGCTTAGGAGCAAAAGGAAATGTATCAAAAAAAAAAAAAAAAAAAGGAAATGTATCATCTCCCAAAGAAAAAATATTGACTGCTGAGTATACGCTCATGTATTGAGAAAATTAAGTCTAACAATCACTGTAGGGTGCTTTCATTTTCCCCTTAACATAGTAAGATCCATAAATCTGAAATAATTATTTTTAATTAAGCCATAATAATTTAACTGGTTATTGTTTTATCATTTTGAAGTTGACTGGGCATAATCAAGATCAAAGAGTTTTGACTCTGCATTATAAAATACTCAAAATCAGCTATGACTCTTTTACTTCTCTCATATATTATTAAAAAAATTTTGTAATTAAATGATTACCAAAAGGTTTTCTTATTTCTAACCAACTGTCTTTGAGAAAATAAAATGCTGCTCCAAGTCTTTAAAAGCACATCTACTACCAAAATGCTAAATGGTTCATTTGGACCAACTTATGTAAAGCCACATTTATAATCCTGTCAAAAGGCACAACTAATCGATGTAGCTTTGTTAATAGATACAAAAGGTAATCATACATCTTTTTTATTGCCCAATAACAGGCATCTAGAAAGTCTGAATATTTAATGAAATGAAATTATTGCTTCTTTTAGCAATGCCAATCCATTTTGCCATTTAATGATTGGAGTACTTGGTATTCCAATTTAAAAATTAAAACATAATTGAGGGCATGCAGACACACAAACACACTGGCAAACTCCATTAGGACTCAAACATTTATAAAAAAATTTTCAAAGTAAAAGTTTCCTTTTCTCTGCAAAATGTTTGCTGTAAGTTTTTTCAGTCACTCAAAAGTGGTCAGAATTATAATATTCTTACCTCTTCTCAGACATTAACAGGGATAACCAAAGTTTCAAGTATATCATACTATACGTATTATACCATATTATACCAATAGAAATTGAAACAAGACCTAGGAATACACACAGGTTCAGTAATGTTTGAGAAACAGAGTAGTTTAAGGGCAACAAAAGCCTCAGTATGGAACTTTTCCTTTACTAAGTGTGGGTTTTAGTGCATGCTGACTTGACCTTCTCTGAGCTCTTTTAAAAGTTGCTAGGGAGTTAGAGTAGTGCTGAGACCAAGCAAGGAAATAGATCCATTAAAGTAACCAGTCCCAAGTGATATACTCAATATTTAACAGCTACTTAACACAAGTTCTCGTTCACAGCTTGGCAAAGATATAACCTCAAAGAATGAATATTGTCAATGTAATGATCCCAAAACTCTCATAGACAACACGTGAACCACTTGATCACATGCTCATGCTTAGTGTCCCTTGTAGCACTTTTTAAATAATTTATATCTTGAAATATAATCATATTCACAAAGGATTTAAGGTTATTTAAAACACTTTGTATATAGGGATAGTTAACATATATATCCATAGTGAAGGTAAGGCTATAAAAGCAGACATAAACAATCTGGCTGCAGAGCACTAGTGGAGACAAGCAAAACCCAGAATGGGCTAGGTGCAATAATTGAACTTTTGGATTTTGGCAGCCATGGAAATAAGGAGAATGTAACAGATGATAGGAACTGTCATATTTCTGAAAAACGGAAGCTTGCCGATTGGCCTCTAAAATCTTGATTTCATACACGGGGCAGAGAACACAGAACTTGGTTGTCTAAATGTGCCTTAGGCTGTTCCTTGGAAGAGTTCTGTTAGGTACAAATATGTCACAGAAAGAATCATCATGGAAAGAGAGAGAGGGTCCTTATCCTGGAAAATAAATCTAATTAGAATCTGAGGTGGCAAGGTTGATTCACACTGCTCCTGAAAACTGTGTGACATATCCTCACTGAGACAGAGGCTGCCTTACTACAATCTAGAGGTATCCATAGCAATACTTTCCTTCAAAGTGTTCCACTTGAAAAAGTCGGGTGCAGAGTTCTTGATCTCAAAATAGAGAAGCTACAATTGGCACCTGAATAATTTTGAGGGAGGATGTCACCCCTCAAAGCTCACCATAAAAATACAGAAGTATGCCCTATACACTCTTTATTCTCCCATTATAAATTTTTAATGAAAATATTTTTTGTGGGATGCCTGGGTGGCTCAGCGATTGAGGTCTGCCTTCCACCCAGTGCGTGATCCTGGGGTCCCGGGATCAAGTCCCGCATCAGGTTTCCTGCATGGAGCCTGTTTCTCCCTCTGCCTATGTCTCTGCCTCTCTCTGTGTGTGTCTGACAAATAAATAAATAGAATCTTTAAAAAAAATAAAATAAAATATTTTTTGATAGTCTCACCTGGATATATTGGCTTCAAAATGTACCTAGAAACAACCAACAAGGCTGACCTGTCAAATGTGTTTTCTGGAGCATGCCTACCTACAACAATTGTCATGCCTGTGAGCTAGTAATTATTATTATGCTTTCAAATTATGTTATTTTAACATATCTAACTGCAAAAAAAGGATCAATCCTAGTTTGTGTTCTTAAGGTATTATCATTGCCATTGAACAGAATTCTTTTCTTTTGTAGCAAGTAAATATTTACTGAATCATGTAAGTACAGTTTTAGGTTGTTTATATATAAGTACCTTTAAAGGCCTAAAATTAGAATGTCACCCATCAGTAGACAGTGCGACCCTCTCCTGATGTTAAAAACTGCACTATTTGAGAAAGCTTATCTTGTCTGAGATTGCTGATGGTATCTGATAGTTCAGACTCAGTTTCTAAATATAAAATTAGAAGGTGACAAAAATTGGTAAATGTTTATGAAAATCTATACTCTTTTAACAAGTTTCTCTGTAAATTGAAAGATTATGATAAATATTAGGAATGAGATAGTTTGGCCAAAAATTCCCTGCTTCTCAAGGAAAGTAATACAGTAAGAGACTGGGACTTGAAATGTACCAAGAAAATGGTAGAGTAGCCTGGCTTAACAGTTGAAATAGAAAAAAATAAGGATTTTTCTAAATAAAAAATCCTTATCTTCAGCCTTCAAAATGCATTTTTCATGTGTATGAGGTAAAGAACACCTTTTTCCTTTATTAAATCATATTTAAGTAAATTTGTTAAATACTGGGATTAAAAACAAAAGTTATGTTAAAATAACAGAAAATAGAAAAATGAATTACTAGAAAACACAAAAGAAGTGATGATTTAAATTTGAATGTTTTAAGTACCAAAAGTTAATAAAGCAGAGATTTTGTTCCATCCTCTGTGGATAGAACAGTGCTATGGTATGTGTTCAATGAATATAGTAATTTTTCTTTCTTGCTGTTTGTAGCAAGTGCTTTTTCTAATCATTCAGATTCATGCCCTGTGTGCCAAACCTATATTATATCAAGGACAAGTTACATATTGCTAGTCACTAGAGATGAAATTTCTGTATAATCTTTTATCTACCACTACTTCTAGAACATAATGATTTCTCAGCTCCAATGGACAATCAACCAAAATAACAGTTAATAACAGTTTAATTAATTATAAATTAATTTAACTTCTGCTCCAAACCATGTATTACTTACTCAACAATTTTATATAAACTATTATATCAAATAATTAAGAGAAAAGCTATCATTTATATTACATTTATTATGTACCAGGCACTGTTCTAAGCACTTCACATGTATTAACCTATTTAATCTTCATATTTACCCCATGCAGTGAACCCCCATTTTACAGATGGGGAAATGGAGTCACTGAGAGGTTAAGTAACAAGCCCAAGGTAACACAAATAGTAAGTGAAAGGGCAGCCTGGGTAGCTCAGCGGTTTAGCGCCGCCTTCAGCCCAGTGTGATCCTGGAGACCTGGGATCGAGTCCCACGTCAGGCTCCCTACATGGAGCCTGCTTCTCTCTCTGCCTGTGTCTCTGCCTCTCTCTCTGTTTCTCTCATGAATAAATAAATAAATTTTTAAAACAAAACAAAAAAACAAATAGTAAGTGATAGAGTAGGGCTCCTAATCACTATAAAGTCTCTCATGAAGTCTGTTTATCTATGCATGTAGTATTCCTGGATTACTTAAACATACTTTATTGCCTTTTCTTATTCTGGAGTGGAATTTTCCCTGCCTCTGTGTCTGTCTCTACCTAGAGATGTCCTTACCTTGTTCTCCTGAAAAGATGTGCTTTTGTTGATTTGCAATAATGGCAAGGTGTTATTCTACTGCTTACATTTACTGCTATTCCTATCTTCAAGTCAATTTACATTACTTAAACTTAAAATTTTAAAGGGTTACAATTAAAAAAACTGTACCAAGTTATGTTCAGATAGTTCATTAATGTCTTTTGATGACATCATTGGTTCACTTGTGTTTCAAGTGTTTGTGTTTCCTAATAATCCAAAAGTTTAAAGAGCTACTATTTGCAAATCAAAACATATGTACTTTCAGTATGATTTTGTGACCTTTTAAAATCATTAAACAAAAAAGTATTTCCCAACACACCTGTGCATCAAAAATCTAATTTTATATAGAATATTTAAAGTCCTAATCTAACATTTTTAGATATGGAACTTACTACTTTGTCTTAGTATTAACTTTTTAAAAGAATAATTCATTTCAACTTTTAGGCTGAAGAAAATCTTAGCCAAAAAGACTGTGAAAGTCCAAGTCTGTGATGTGCATGGGATAAAATTAATGCTGACAGTAAAGGCTTTTAATAAATTTATGTAAAAACATCTTAATTTTTTTGCAGATTCTTTTGGGTTACCTAAATAATCACATATGCTATATAAAACATTTTTTCTTTTCTATTCATATTCTTATTTTGTTATATTGGCTAGAGCTCAAACACAATGTTGAATACTATCACTGGCTTTTCTTGTTACTGGCTTTAATGAGAATATTTTTAATATCTTATCATTCTAAATGTTTTTGCAGTAGTTTTTGTATATTTCTTCAAAAAGCAATCTGATATTCCTAGCTGGGTAACTTTATAAAGTTATTAAAAATAAAATTTAATCTTAATTTGAATACATCTTAAACACATCATTTAAAATAATATTAAAATACCAGGCACAAAAATATCTGTAGTAGAGAACTAAAATGACCCATAAAGTTATGATCATTAGTCCTGAAAAATGGTAGCTGCCCAAATAAAAAATATAGAATGGAACTTTATATTGAAAGAAAACCAACCAGATCGATCAAGATCATCAGATGTTTCTTAAAAAGCAATTTAAAGTTGTTTTTCCACATCTTCAACTTGTACACTAGCTTCATTGATAGCTTGTTTTAACTAAGGCACGCTAATACTGTATTTTAGACACTTCAAAAATCTTTTTACTATTTTATTATAAGTAAATGTAAATAATACATTTTTTATTTATGATATTCTATGTAGGGTTTTCTGCATTTGGAATTATCTCTGAAAGTGATTTTCAAAAATAATACTTGGTTAAATCCATATTTTGTTAGTTGTACTTCAATTTTCACCACCTAGAATATATATCTGAGATGAGAATTCTCATATTTTATCCATTAATCCAAACCTGCATGTCTCTAGGTGATCAATGTCTATATTCTAAATATCCTCACTACTGAATTATCTTAATCTATTAAATTACTATTGCAACTGTGTTTAAGATAATGCTATTTCATACACCTGAATTGACAGTGTTCCAAAAAAACATGTGAAAAAATCCTATCATAGCTGTAGATTTCATTTTTAGTAGCAACCTCTTAACCTACATCAAGAAACTGACTTTGTTGCCATCTCCTCTAGGGCCACAGGCAGCCGTGGCATACAGAGTGGCTGCTCTCGCACAAATGAGCTATCACTGAATCTACTAACAATGACATTCATTGAGTTCTTATGCCAGGCATTGTTCTAAGTGCTGTACATGGATTAACTAATTCAGTTCTCATAACCACTATGAGGGAGGTTCTATTATGATGATGCCCCTTTTATAGTTCTTCAGACCGCACCAGGGTGATTTCAAAACCTAAATTTTATCTTTTTCTACCTCCCACCTCTACCTCATACTGGGCTTAGGATAAACATCTTAAAACAAAATCTTTAATATGGCTCACAGAGTCCCGCAGGATCTAATATTCTCTCTCAGCCTCATATATACCCTATTTCCCTTTCATGTTTCAGCTCCCAGATTTCTTTTAGGCTCTTGCCTGTACTGTTTTGTTTTCCCATAGCACACTGCATGTCCTCTTACCCCTGATTTTTATGTTAATTCCTTTTTTTTAAGGGAACAGTTCCTGGGGGGCATTATGCTAAGTGAAATAAACAGAGAAAGATAAATATTGCATGGTATCACTTATATGTGGAATCTATTTTTTTTAATTGAACTCACAGGAACAGAAAGTACAAAAATGGTTCTCAGGGAGTGGGGGGTTGAGAGAAATAGGGAGAGGCTGGTAAAAGTATACAAACTTTCAGTTATAAAATGAGTAAGTTCTGAGAATTTAATGTATAACCCAATGACTACTATGTAGTTGATAACACTATACTGTACAACTGAAATTTGCTACAACAGGAGAACAAAAACGTTCTCATTTTAAAAAAAAAAGAAAGAAAAGAAAAGAGAGAGAGAGAGAGAGAGAAAGCGAATTAAAGGTAACATGTGAGGCCAGGAACATGTTAATTAACCTGGCCTCCTTTCACAACGCATACATATATCAAATCATCACATTGTATACTTCAAATGTACAATTTTACTTGTCAATCATACTTCACTGTAGCTGGAAAAAATAGGTTTAAAAAATAAAATTATCTATGACTTAAAAAATAAACAAACAGAAAGTAGTTCAGTCAGCACTTCCTCAGGCCTCCCCCACTCCCAACTCCATCTTTGTATCTCTAGCAAGTATAAGTGAGCACATGTCAAATACCCAAATACCTTCTGAGTGAGGGAGGGAGAAGGTAGGGGAATGAATGAGTACTCCCACTAATTTTCTATTGGCAAGTTTTATTTAGCTTAATTTAGTGTTATAATGTTTTCACATTTTTTGTTCTGTTTTGTGATATTTGCCTGGAAGGCTGGTTGCTTTGAGGTCTCCCTAGCATCTCAGTTGCTGTAGAGCTTAGACACTGTGCTGTGACATCTGAGGTAAGAAGCAGACTGCTGCTATACTATTTTAACTGTCACCAGAGTTGCTTATCCTCCATTTTAACTCTGAAGGATAGAAAAAGAAGCATCTTCTGTATGAAATGTGAGCTCTATTAAGAGAAATGTAGAGCTATCTCAGCCATTTTATTCTTCTCCCTACAAGTCTTACCTTTCTACAAATGCAGTTTCTTTAAAATGCAATAATAGTGGGCACAGATAGGCTTCTGAGGTGATAAATAAATGGGACATCTACCACAGATTTAGATTCAATGATATTTATGTCTTATTTCCATCAAGTTTCAGGACAAACTGACTAGTTTTCAGTCATTTCACACTACCTGTGGCCAAATAAATGAACATAAAGACAAAATATACATGTATTAATTTTATTTCAAAAATGGAAAATTGCTTTATTTTATTAAAAATGAAAATATGATTATGTCTCTTCAGATGTGTGTATGTGTGTGTGAACAGACTACTACTTTTAATGTTGAAATTCTACTAGAATAGGAGATAATCCATTTTACGTAAAATTTTAAAGATCTCAATTCTCATTATTTCTCTAAATATATCAGAGAAAAGGGAATTGGAGAAAGCACACTTCCTTTGTTTAACTTGGATGCTGAGGAACACAGATGCACTTACAAACATATAATCACCCAGTAACCTGATTTTCAGTCAAGAAGGCTCTGTAACACAAACATGATTAGACTTTATTTTATTAGCTTTTAGTATCCTAAGTTCTTTCTTATCCCCAGTCAAAGGCAAGTACATGCCTCTTAACTTCAGAGAATTGTGTTAGAATAATTTTCTTAATTTTTAAAAAAGAATTTACTTATTTGACAGAGAGGGAGAGAAAGCACAAGCAGGGGGAGTGGCAGGCAGAAGGAGAGGGAGAAGCAGGCTCCCTGCTGAGCACAAGACTGATGTGGGGCTGAATCCCAGGACCCTGAGATCATGACCTGAGCCCAAGGCAGACACATAACCAACTGAGCCACCCGGGTGCCCAATAATTTTCTTAATTAAAATAGCCAAGAACCTTATTAAGAAAGAACCATATGTATGCATTTGGAGGAAAAAATGCTGAAAACAAAACAATTTTTTAAATCTGTAATCCTAGATCCCATTTTATACAGTGTGTGTGTGTGTGTGTGTGTGTGTGTGTGTGTGTGTGACAGAACAGAATGTTCCATTACGAGTTTTTGTTTTGAGAGCCTGGGATGGCTCCATGGCCATATGGAAGCAATTCAGTGTAATGGGCATGCTGGCCAACTGTGTAGGTTTTCTTCCTCTTCACAGCCCAATTCAAATTATTTGTGACAATGGGTGAGGACCAGTGAGGAAAAAAATATTGGAAGCTATACCTGGCAAGACATTTATCATTGCATATAGTGGGCATATGCACTCCTAAAATTCTGGGGGTGTAATTAATGGTAATGTAATCTTGCAACTGGCGTGAATGGTCATGGGTTAAAAATCTAAAAGCTAATAAAATAAAGTCTAATCATATTTGTGTTACAAATAGAAAAGCCTTCTTTTTGGAATGAAATTTCCAGGATTGAAAGAACAAAGAGTAATGAACATAAGCAAAGATGATTCAAGAAAAATAGAAAATATTTTTTAGTAAAATATGATATGAAGAGGGACACCTGGGTGGCTCAGAGGTTGATTATCTATCTACCTTTGGCTCAGGGTATGATCCCAGAGTCCCAGGATTGGGTCCTACATTGGGCTCCCCGCAAGGAGCCTACCTCTCTCTCTGCCTATGTCTCTGCCTCTCTCTCTGTCTCTCATGAATAAATAAATAAGATCTTTAAAAAATATATGGTATAAAGAATACCAAGTCAGAATATTTTATTTGTACTCACCAATAAAATAAGATGAAAAGAAAACAAAACTGTTTCTGGAGTCCTCATGATACTGAAACATAAGGAATTCCAAGAAAAAGTAGAAATATGCAGACATTGATACGAAAAATGAATCAAAAAGACATCACAAACTAAACTTCAGAAAGTATACTTAAGTCTTCCACTGTGTTAAGAACCATGTTTGGTAAAAGAACACTCCAGGAGAATGGATGGCTGAGTGAAAAAGTCCCAACTGTGGATAGGTGTCCCAATGTACATGAATCCCTTTCACTTGCAAATACCCAGCTTTTGTGGAATGCTTTTAGTTATTCCCAGCATCTGAGCAATTAGACCCGGAAAGAATGGATAGCCTCTAAGCCAGGGACCTGGCTCTTGCGGGAGGTTAAGTAATGTCATGAACCTCCCCAGAAGAGGCAGAAATTGTACAGAAAGCTTAAAAGTAAACAGTGAAGTATACAGAAGATTATTGGAAGGAAGGTGTCCATTTCAAATGGTCCTGGATTTGCAACTCCATCACTAATGTGTTATGAGACCTGAGATTTCCTGCTGGTGTCTCAATTTTCCTTATGTCCAAAACGAGAGTAATTATTGCCAATTCACATCATTGTAAAGATAAAATGAGATTAAATAATAAAAAGTAAACTTTAAAATTGAGAGGCTGAGTGTAAGGTATTACTATAGGATTGCAATTAAAAAAAAAAGGGATTGCAATTTTGTGGCATCTAGACTCTATTCTAACCTACGCTTAGCTCCCTGGACACATTCTTCCACATACTTCTTAAAGAGTCTTGTGGGACTTTCTGGCCCACCCTTTCTCCTAATGAAATCTCATTTTACTTTCACTACCAGAGAACTCAAACATCCCAGGCCCCACTGTATAAGGTAAAAAACCTTATACAGTTGACCGCAGGTTTTACTCTACCCACATTTTACAATTTCACTTAGTTTCTGCTGCATGGAGATATTACATATTCTAGAATCCAGTGTGCTCTTTAAATTATTATAGTCAAATATGCATCACATAAACCAGCTTGTTATGTAAAAACAAAACAGTAAATAGATATTTTTAAAGTAACTTTTTATTACAAGAGACATTTTAATTTTAATGATTTTACATAAGAAAATATAATAAAAATCTAAAGGAAAAATACCCTTGTGTGAGAAACAAAAAGTCACATTTTGTTGTAGAGAAAATTAAATAGGGGAAATTTCTCAGGTCAAATTTCTTTGGCAGCAACAACAAAATCTCTTAATGTTTTGAACATTTTTTGCAGAGCTATAGCATTTATAGTTCACAAAATATACTAAAGGGAAAATTTTCACCTTAAATCTTTTGCATGGAGGCTACCTCAGGAAAATCTACTTACCTAGACCTTAATAGGGTTTGGGCCAGAAGAAAAAAAAGAATTATAAAAGCTATTCTGTGGAGTCTGTAGTGAACATAAAACTGTTATGGGAACTATAAGAGGAGCTTTGCCCAGGGATAAAGATTGAGTGAGTAAATGAATCATCTTTGTCTCAGTCTGTCATCGATAAGGACAGAGTAAATGAAGATGCAGACATAATGTACACAATTTACTAGATATAGTGCCTGGCAGTCAGTATTATTTATTGTACTATTATTAACATCTACTGCTAAGAATGATTGGAATATACAACAAAGCTTATTGTTAGACATGCATATGTGTGCAAGGTATTATGTCAAATCCTAAAAATATAAAGAAATGTGAGAAAAAAATATCTGCTCCCAAGAAATTTACCACCTTGCAGAAACTGCATATATATATATATATATATATATATATATATATATATATATTACAAAAAATAAACCTCATGAGATAGGCAAGTATCAAAGGGTAAAAAGTACTACAAAAATTTAAAGGAACTCATCCTTTAAATCCTGAGAGTCTTTTTAATTTTTTTTTCAAAATTTCTTTTATAATATATAATTGGAATGATTTTTTTTAAAAAATCGTATCTCTGGGGCATCTGGGTGGCTCAGTTGGTTAAATGTCCGACCCTTGGTTTTGGCTCAGGTCACGATCTCAGGGTCCTGTGTGAGATCCAGCCCCATGATGGGCTCCACCCTGCCCTACCTCGCACTCAGGTACTCTCTCTCTAAAATAAATAAGTAAAATCCTTTAAAAATAAATAAAAATAAAAGTTGCATCCCTGAGTCTAATAGGCTTATATATCATAAAAGTGACAAATGAATGGCAGTACCAATAGCCAGAAGTACGTAATAGCATCCAGCATTACTTATGTAGGACAGTTTAGAAGATGTTAATATGACTAGTAAAGCTTGTCTGAAAGTACCTGTGTTTTCAGAAAGCAAGGAACCATCCTCAAGGCAAATAGCATTCCTCCAACCACTCTAATTTGACTTTCAGCCGCATTATTCTACGAAAAAGGCTCTCACTGAGGTCTAAATGAGATCTCCATGCCACCAAATCCAGGAGAGCAAAGAACCAAGACAGAGAGCTACACTGTCTGAGCAATATTTAAAATCATACCAAGAACGGACTCAGTAGAGACCACACTGCCACCACTGATGAGCACAGAAACTTAAACACTGGTGGATGGTTATTACACTGATCACATAATTCTGCTTAAAATACTTAAATTGGTTCTGCTGGCATCCTGGAAGTCTTCATGATTAAGGACACCGACTACCATAATCGGCACTGTGTCATGTGAAGGTAAGCCTCACATGGATTTTATAGTTTAGGTAAAGAATGCAGAAAAATCCACAGATGTATACCTCTCCATAACCTATGAGTCCTGTAACTACTTCTGAACATTTATTCCTTGGAGCTTTTCAGAGAGATTTTATCTTCTTAATTCAACAATAACCTTAGTGGTCCATTTCCAAATAACTCAGAAGTTTGTCAAAGGCTAATTATTAGGCAGATATCAACGTTCCTATAGTAACAGACTATCCTGCATTTGCCTTGCATTGTGTTCTTGGAAAGATATTGTATAGAAGGTGCAATTTGAGTATAACTCAGAATTTATCTTGAGCATTTGGCATTCCTATGCCACTTTTCTGATTCTCAAAAGGAAATGACTATCTACCATGAGCATGGTCCTACCCATCAACCTGAAGTCAGCTGTCACGATGTAAGAAATCTGTACCTTAAATAAGATAAGACTAATGAGAATGAGGTATGAAGGACTCATATCCTCTCTTATGGCCCTTGAAACCATACCTTTCGGATTTGTTCACACATAGGAACAAAATAATCAACCTCTTTTATATAAATTCCTGTATTTTAATTTCAATCATTAAGTTATATTTTAAATAATAGTAATTTTTGTTAATTGGTAGTGAAAGCCACCCAAATTCAATATAATAAATAATGTCGTGGGGCTTATCAAATCACTTAATCATTTAGAAAAACATCATAAATTTTATTTATTAATTTTTCTCATTCTAAAACCTTTTCACAAAATAAAATCAGTTTGAAGCTATTTGTCAGAATTCCCTACAATATGAATCTTCAATTGAGCTCATTAAGTATAACACAAATAAAGATTATTTTAATCTCTTAATGACAATACAAATCTTCCTGTAGGATCTATTATAATCTGGTGTGATTATGACTATAAAGAATGGGCTCATTGACTCTTGAAACCAATTACCAATTAAATTGTTTGAGCCTGCTCTTCTTGAAAAATCCCCAAAGCATATAAATTTCCAATAATCACAGTACAATAACTGCTATAACTTTTAACAAGCATTTATCTTGCAGTATTTGCTACCTGTCAACTTTTATGAAATCACAATGTTCAACTGATCATTCTGAGAAAAGTAACTAAGTGCTTTTTATAGATACTAACAGCCCTAACAGCGTATGAACTTTCCATTAAAAGAAACCTCCTATGGGCAATTGCACTTGACCAGGCTTTCATTTCCACACACCTTAAGTACACAAACTATTGATTTATGCACGTTGTTAAATCCATACTAGGTGAATCTCACTGCAAGGTTCTTATGCCCAGTTTTCTCTTACATTCTCTAAAGCAGTGGTTCGCAAAGTGTTCCTGAACCAGCAATGTCAGCGTTACATGAGAACTTGTGAGGAATGAAAATTCTCGGGTCCCATTCCAGAACTGAATCAGAAACTCTGAGGCTGGGGCTAGAATCATGTGTTTCAACAAGCCCTGCAGGTGATTAAGATGCCAGCTAAAGTTTGAGAACTTTTGCTCTAGAGCAACAAGATGTTCTCAGCTATCATAAAGGAAAGGTGTTAAGCCCTTACTTTAGAGCAGAAGATTGTCAAATCCTGTCACTAGCCCCAAGATGCCATTATACTTTATAGACTATATGGGAATTCTTTACAGATGGTACCATTTTTAAAAATTTTTTCATTTAATAAGATTTTAGAATATGGCATATTCTCAATCAGTGTGGAAGTAGAGATATGTTATTTGGGTTTTAAAAGAAAAATGTGGTTATTTAAAACAGTATGCTATTCCAGAAATAAAAGTAAATAATGTCTGTCATAATTTCAACAGGTTCTTCCATATAATCAGTCAAAGAAAATAGGGCTGATTCCAACTTTTGCCCTATAGTATTTTCTGGATCCAGCACTTGTTCCATTTATGCCCTAGAGTTCCATTTCTACCATGTCTGCATGATGAATGAATGAACAAAATCAGTAGAACTATTCCTACACAAAGGCCTTCAAAAACAAACTGGTAAGATTATCCCAAAGAATAGATAGAGAGGAACTGGTTTATTTTGCCAGTAGTCCCCATGGCATGGCCTGTGATATAAAGAAGGCTAGAATCTTTTAAAAAGAGAGAAAATAAATGGATTTATAAAGATATGCACCTCAGTTTCTACACAGATACAGAATAGATACCAAGAGTAGAGCTTTGGGCAAAGTAATAGTTTTCACTCAAGAAATCAGGATCTACTTTATTGTTATTATATGCATCATAGGCTGCGGGTCACGAATTTTCCTGTTTCCTTCAGGAGTTTTGTAAAGTCCATATTTGGGGTGTGAGGTAATTAGTGTGATTCCCACTCCATAGCAGATTTCCTACTGGAATGCTAATCTTCTGAGAATTTTTAAAACTTAAGGAGAGAAAATACTTTTATAGCGCAACGCAGAACTTTCATGAATAATTCATATTTCACAGATGTCACTGTCATTCTGGAAAGAAACCACTTTATATTCTTTTTTAATGCACTTAAAGCAAATGAGAGACCACAGTTGTCAAATTTTCAGTTATATTAAGAGGGAGATCATGATACATCAAAAAAAATAAGAAATACCACAGCATGAGTTAATAAAATAATTGGCTGAAATAAATAACAGAAAATATTTATAGTAAACTTATCTACCCAACAACTGGCTAACCCCATTAAATCAGTTTCACATAGCTGTTCTAATTTGAATTCATTTGGGGCACCTGAGTGGCTCAATGGTTGAGCATCAATCCCATACTGGGCTCCCAAGAGGGAGCCTGCTTCTCCCTCTGCCTTTGTCTCTGCCTCTCTCTGTGTGTCTCTCATGAATACATAAATAAGATCTTTTTTAAAAAATAATTTGAATTCATTTACACAAGAGAAAATCTGAATGTAATACCTGAGACTGAGCGTTAATATTGGCTCCTTCCTTAACAAGAACTTTGACAACTTCCGCTTGTCCAGCCAAAGACGCAATGTGAAGAGCAGTGTTTCCCTTCTGTTTCAGAGAAACAAAATAGAAAATCTTAGAGGTTTCCAAATTTTGTAGAAATCAAATGTACAGGCATTTTCAATTTTGCTAATTACTTCAAGTGGTTAAAGCCTGTCATTCTATCAGTATAGTGGCCTACATCGGGAAGGGATAATTGTCTGCCATCAAAACACTGAGCCTCCCATATAGTGTTTTCCTTTTCTAGCCTTCATAATTCTGGTGAGGTGTTTAAGAACATAAAAAGACTGATTTCTTATTGAATCAAATTTGGGATTCGTGTGCACATGCAGATGTGTGACAATTTATTGCCTATAGTAAACTTGTATTTTAATTTTTCTTTGCAATTGCCAGAGAGCTTTTGGTTTTGTTTTTAAATTTCCACTAGAATTGCTGAATATCATGAGCAGGGCCTGTCTACATTTAGACAATTATGCATGCATGAGGTGTTAGAAATCCAGGTTACCTGGCCATATTCCTAACTTATTCCAGCATTCTTTTTGTGTATCCCTGATCAAAATAATCTCCAGTTGGAGGCTATAGGGCCTGCAGCCTCTCTGCTTCTCTCACAACCATAAATCACATTCCAGCCCTGGGTAACAGGCTTGATTCTCACTGGCTACTGTTTTTCTCCAAATTAAAATTACCCCTCTAAAGACAAATATTTGTTGCCTCTGATGATATTTTAAAAATATATCTGTTGTTTCTGAAATGACTCCCCAAAGACAAGGTTCAAATTTACTTTAGTAAAAGGAATATCAACAACAACAAAAAAGCCAATAGTTTCTGGCAAACCAAACATCTGGTACTTTTCTTTAAAAATGAGTCCAATTTCTCTGTACAAATACACATTACAGTGGCAAAATCAAATTTTCCCAATAATTCAATCCATGATCCAAAATCTCCTTTCCATTACAATATAAAAGATTCTGTATATTCTCTTACCAAGTTAAGTGAATACATTAAAAGATATAAAAGCTTAAAACATGAAAAATACTTGCCCATTTCAACTAAGAAGTTCACTACATCAGTTTATTTTTTTAAATGAATTGACCTTAGGAAAAGAGGTGCTATTGTCTATAGAGGATTATATTAATCTATTCTCTCTGTGAACCAAAGGAAAAAAGGACAAAATATTAGAAACCAGGTACAAAGATTCTTCTGTCTCATGTTTGATAAAGCCCTAAATGAAGCAATTCAAACTCTGCAAAGTTTAGAGGAGTCTCAATTTCAGTTCTGCATTGTCAAGAATCTTGGTGTTCCAGCAAACCTCTGCAAAGCATAACCAGAGAAAGCAACTTTAAATAAATCATTCCTCTTTTCCAAGGAAATAAATTCTACCGGCATGAACGATTACCTTAGTAGCAGAATCCACTGAGGACCCTCTTCCCAGCAGCTCCTGAACCAGGCCCACGTGGCCCTCCTTGGCCGCCAGGTGGAGAGCATTGAGTCCATTCTGAAAGGAGAAGCAAACGAGCTTCAGAAGTGATGTAATAGTTGCCAACAGCAGATTTTTTTTTTTAAAGATTCTATTTATTTATTAGAGACACAGAGAGAGGCAGAGACACAGGCAGAGGGAGAAGCAAGCCCCCTGCCGGGAGCCCAGTGAAGGACTCAATCCGATAACCCTGGGATCACGACCTGAGCCAAAGGCAGAAGCTCAACCACTGAGTCACCCAGATGCCCGGAAAGTAGCTGATTTTTATGCGCATATCTAACCCAGAGACCAGATAGAATCTGGTCTATTTGTTGTACTTTTTCTTTTTGCATTAGCTTGAAGCTGTTAAGTTCAGAGAGACTAATTTCCAGTGATTTTGATTCAGAGAAGCAAAGTGATAAATATCCATTAGAATTGTGGATTTAGAGGTGCCTTGGTAGCTCAGCTGGTTAAACCTCTGACTTCAGCTCAAGTCATGATCTCAGGGCCCTGGAATCCAACCCCTCATCAGGATCTCTGCTCAGTGGGGAGTCTGCTGTTCCCCTCTCCCTGCTACTTTACCTACTTTGCTCTCTCTCTCTCTCTCTCTCTCTCTCTCTCTCTCTCTCTCAAATTAATTTTAAAAATCTTAAAAAAGAAATGTGGACTTGGCAATTTTTCTCAATAAACTTTTTTTAACCAAGAAATATCTAAATACTTTTCTAATGGAAAATAAAGAGCAACTCTGTATCATTTATTGTACTAGCCAGAAATGTAATTCTTTCCAGTTTCTAGAATACCGAGTTTAAATAAATCTTACTTTTTAACAAATGGGAAGGAATGGCTTTTTCATAAAGAATGATTAAAAAGCCGTAGGACAATTCTAAGGTACAACAATTTTGCGATGACAACATTATACTTAAAAGATATTTAGCACCATTATCACAAATTTGCCCTGAGGTTTTTTCCCCCCAAAATTTGAAGTTTATCTTCTAATTTGATAGGACCGTAATATCTGATTCACATCTATCTAGATTCCTGAAAAATTACTCACCATAGCACTGAAAAAACTCTTTGACAATTTAACTAAAAATGGTATCTACATACACTATATTGACCTCTCCCCAAAGTGACTTAACCAGTCAATCTGGACTTTTATTATCAGTGCCAATGAAGTAATCTGTCACATGGGCCCTCTCCATTCCCCAAAGGAAGATGAGGTAATTTAAATGATAAGACCCCCTGTTTTTTCCTTAAGGGAAAGTGACCTTGCCTGGAACATTTCTTTTGCTAGTAACTTTCTTGCCCTACTGTCCTTCCTATAAAAAAGTTCCATTTTTGTGCCACTCCTTAGAGCTCCTAGATGGGATGCTGGCCATTTCATTAACTATATGATAAAGTTAATTAGATCTTCAAATCTACTTAGTTGAGTTTTGAACACATAAGGAAACCAAATACATATACAAATTGTTAGTTGGCAAATTTCCTGTTTGTGGTCACTGTATATTTTACACTGAATGATTTTCTTATGGAAAGCATTCAGGGCTTTATATTTGGTTCAAAAATAAAGTAATATTTGTTTTCCTTCCTGCAAAACATGGTCCTGGTTTTTCAACAAAACTTAACTTAGTAGCCAATATAGTTGTACTATCAATACATGCATGTCACAGTTTCTATACATTCACCAGCACAAAATTATCAGAATTTAAGTACTTTCAAAATTTGTTATTCCTAGAAAATTTAGCAAATGAACCAACAATATAACAAAAACTTGAAAAAGATAGTTTTATGACTCCTGTGTTCTACCAACATGCAAATAATGTTAACTGTGTTAACTTCACATAAATGATAAAAATTGTTTTCCACTCCCTTTACCAGACCAAAGTTGTTTTCTGAGTTAATTATTCAACAATCAGGGTGGCTGGTTTGGAATTGAGCATCCAATTCCACTCTTGGTTTCAGCTGAGATCATGATCTCAGGGTTGTGAGATTGACCCCTTGTGGGCTCCAGGCTCAGTGAGGAGTCTGGGTGGCTCCCTGGTTGACCATCTGCCTCTGGCTCAGGTCATGATCCCGGGGTCCAGGAATCTAGTCCCGCATCCAGCTCCCCACAGAGACACTGCTTCTCCCTCTGCCTATGTGTCTGCTTCTCTCATTAAAATCTTAAAAAAAAAAAAAAAATCATTCAACAACCAATCTCTCTGGTAACAGGAAGTACTTAAGTAGACCTAAACTACTTCACAAATGGTAAACTTATTTTGACACAATGAAGGGAAAGCAGGATCATAGGGTAGGGATTTTTAAGGAGATACTTAACCTGATATTTTAGAGCCTTTAACTTTACTGATATCTTTTTATTTTATATATTTTTCAGCATGACATTTGATTAGTTTTCTTAAGTTGCTTACGGGAAGAAATCTTTTACTGTCATGGACCATTACATAAGTGTTTTTGGAGTTGGATCTGCTATTTCAGTCAGTAAGAAACAAATGTTCCAATCACTGTGAGTTGTTAGATGGCCTAGCAAACTAATATTTATTTATATATTTTTAAAAATATTTTATTTATTTATTTGAGAGAGAGAGAGAGAGAGCACACATGTGATCAGGGGGCAGGGCAGAGGGGGGGAGAGAGAGAATCTCAAGCAGATTCCTCACTGAGCCTGGAGCCCACACAGGGCTCAATCTCACAACCCTGAGATCATGATCTGAGCTGAAACCAAGAGTGGAATTGGAAGGAACTGGATGCTCAACTGATTGAGCCACCCAGGCTCCCCCTAATGAACTAATATTTAAAGAATTTTTCATTTTCAAAGATTTTTTAAATTTATCTATTTAAATTTGTCTATCTATGAGAGACAGAGATAGAGAAGCAGAGACATAAGCAGAGGAAGAGGCAAGCTCCCTGCAGAGGGCTCAGATATGGAACTTCATACCAGGACCAGGGGACCATGACCCTAGCCAAAGGCAGATGCTCAACCATTGAGTCACCAAGGTGTCCCTCATTTTCAGATGTTTAGTGTAAGAAGTTGCCTTTCATTTTCCTCAATTTTTGCATCTGCCTCCATGTGAAGTTTCCACCTTAGAGTCTGAAAGGACCTTTGAGACATCTAACCAGGTGATTTACATAACACCCACCCCATGTCTGACACATAGTATCTACTCCATTAATACTGTTGGATAAATGAATAAACCTAAAGAGAGCATAGAGGGAATATTTTGGTAAAGATTACATTTGCAAATAATCAAAACTACTTTTTAAAATATTTAATTTATTTATTTGAGAGACAGAAAAAAAAATGAGCAGGGGTTAAAGGGGTAGAGGCAGAGAGAGAGAAGCAGACTCCCCACTGAGCAGGGAGCCAGATGCAGGGCTCAATCCCAGGACCTGATCATGACCTGAGCTGAAGGCAGACACTTAACTGACTAAGCCACTCAGGCACCCTAACAAATAATCAAAACTATTTAATATATTGGAAAGAAAAAGACTCTAGAATTTATAAGCTTTCTATAGATCAGGATTTTTGTACAAATGGGATTAGAGATGACTGGTTTGGGGATATTTTTTCTAGGTGCTTGAAGCCTACCCAAAGGACAACTGGACTTTTTTCTGCCCTGGAATTGTCATTGTCACCGGCTAGACCCCAAGATCTGACCTTTACTTCCTATCCACTTGTACCCACCAACCTTTGTCCCACATTTTCCTGTAAGCTCTTCCTTACAGCTTGTCTCTTAACTCAGGCAACTGGAAACCAAAACCACCTCTCAGCTATGGAATTGCCTGCCAAGACCTCCAGCTGGCCCAGATCACCCAGACCAGTTTGTGCTTAACCCCTGACTCAAGCCTGCATAGGTGGACAATTGAGTGACCTCTAGAATGACTGATAACTACATTTACCTCATTATAATGCTAACGTCTCCACACAAAGAGGAGTACAAGCTTCATTTACATAACATACAAGGCGTATACAGGCTCATTTCCTTTTTTTTTTCTTTAAGGTGCATACATGGCCTTACGCCTGCCTCTACATACAGTGACAAGGCTTTTCTATCTAGTCATTCTAACCCTAAATAAAAGGAATGCTGCTAGGGGAGTCACAACTGTGTAAGTTATTACCCATAATTTCCCTATTTGCTGCAAATAAAGTTTACTTTGTGCAACAACTCCAGCTGGTATATCTGTGACTCACCAAAGAGAGAACTCACGTTGGTTTGGTTACATTTTCTTTTTTCTAAAATCTGATGCCATACAATTCAGTGCATTCTTACTTGAGGGGCAAACATTGGCTTGTTCAAATAACAAAACCTCTCCATATATGACATCTGTGTTGATCCATTCTTTCTTCCTTTCTTTCTTTTTTTTTAAATAATCTCTACACCCAACATGGGGCTCAAACTCATAACCCTGAGATCAAGAGTTCCAAGCTCTGCTGACTGAGCCACTCAGGCAGCTGCACCCCCCAACCCTTTGTTGACCCATTCTTTATGAAGTTCCTCTTCAAGACTAGAATGGGGAATCATTTGATTTGTTCTTCTGCAATTCTCTTTTAGTTTTTGGAAAAAAATATTTATCTTCATTAACTTTTATGCCCCATTAGAATTTTCTCAATGGATCATGTTTACTGTTTAGTAATTATTTTATCTGGTGTCAATATTTATTTAACTTAAAATAAAAGTTTAACTTGTTAATTAAAATTCCCAATTGAGGGAATATGGAGGATTTTTCTTTTTTAAAAAGATTTTATTAATTATTCATGAGAGACACAGAGAGAGAGAGGCAGAGACAAGGCAGAGGGAGAAGCAGGCTCCATGCAGGGAGCCGGATATGGTACTCCATCCCCAGACTCCAGGATCACACCCTGGGCCCAAAGCAGGCTCTAAACCGCTGCCTGGAGGATTTCTTACCTCATGTTCTTCAGAGTCCTTTAACCATCCTAAATAGATCAAATTGAAAGAAGACTTGTGGGACTACTGGGTGGCTCAGCAGTTGAGAATCTGCTCCAGCAGCTTAGGGCATTATCCTGGGATCTGGGATCGAGTCCCACATTGGGCTCCCTGTGATGAGCCTGCTTTCCCTCTGAACTATGTATCTGCCTCTTCTCTCTCTGTGTCTCTCATGAATAAATAAATAAAATATTTAGAAAGAAAGAAGAAAGAAAGAAAGAAAGAAAGAAAGAAAGAAAGAAAGAAAGAAAGAAAGAAAGGACTTGAACCACCTACATTTTGACCTCAGTCTGTACTTTATAACTCATTAATTTCTTTCCAGCTTATCTTTAAACTCAGGCAAACGATTTACAGTGGGCAAAGCATCCCGTGATGGGAACTGAAATTACCTTTCAAGCAATATAAGTGCCCTGATCTGACATGAGTGAGACCTGGCATGATTGACCCCTGGACAATGACGAACCTGACCTTTACTGCCCATCTACATGCACCCACCCACTTCTGTCCCACATTTTTCTTATATAAATCTAGAAGTATTTTTAGCACTTTGGAGACAGTCTTTGAGACATTGGCCTGCTGTCTTGCTTGTTCTGGCTTCTCTGAAATACATCCTTTTCTTGTTTCACCCCCACTCATCTCTACTTTTGGATTTTGTCAGGGATGAATGTCAAAACCTAATCTATTTAGGATACCCAAAGTCAGGTATTTTCATACCCTTGCACCCCAGTTACAAGATTTTCTCAGACAGAACCTATGGCTTCTGAGCTGCAATCACTTGAAAAAGGAGAAGGGGAGGGAAAAGAATAATAAAGCATCTCCTCAACATTTTCAATATTTGCCAGTGATTTCTCTTTTAGTTCCTTAATTTAATATTTCTCAGTATCACACCTTCCTATCCTGTCATGGAAATGCTTTACTATGCGAATCAACAAATAATATGCATCAAGGCTTCTTTTCCTCCCACCCTAAGAGCCAGTTGTTAAACATTTACCAGCAATATCACTGTTTGCATGTGAAAGTTTCAGGTTTGAAAGCAGTTTTATCTTTAAAAAATGTGAACTGGAAAAATGGCTCCCCAATGGTCAATTTCTCTAAGGTACAATGGCCTGAATCTGGTCTTCATGTGGGATCAGTCTATAGGTATTCTTGTTTACAAGGTTTTTTTTGTGTGTTTTTTTTTTGTGTTTTTTTTTTTTATAAAGAGTCAAGCATTATTAACTAATCACCAATCCTGTATTGCTTAAAATGGGTGGTCTAGACTGGTTTGAAAATGATCTCAACAGTGGCATTCTGAATATAATTTTCTATTAATTTAAAATAGGTAAGTTTGAGAATTAATATGTTTAAAAGGTATAATATTGGGGTGCCAGAGTGGCTCAGTAGGGTGAGTGTCTGACTCTTGGTTTTGGCTCAGGCCATGATCTCAGGGTCTTGAGATCAAGCCTCACATTGGGCTCTGCACTCAGCGGGAATTCTGTTTGAGATTCTCCGTCCCTCTCCCTCTGCCCCTTTCCCAACTCGTGTATAAGTGTGCACTCTCTCTCTTTTATAAATAAATAAATAAATAAATAAATAAATAAATAAATAAATAAAATCTTTTTTTTTTTTTAAAGTAATCTACATTTTTTTTTTTATTTTTATTATTTAGTTATGATAGTCACAGAGAGAGAGAGAGGCAGAGACACAGGCAGAGGGAGAAGCAGGCTCCATGCACCGGAAGCCCGACGTGGGATTCGATCCCGGGTCTCCAGGATCGCGCCCTGGGCCAAAGGCAGGCGCCAAACCGCTGCGCCACCCAGGGATCCCAATAAAATCTTTAAAAAAAATAAAAGGGGTAAAATTTTCTTCAATTCCATGAGTGGCCAACTCTGATGTTTAGAGGATTTACAATACTCCTCTCAATTTCCCTTCTGGGGAGTCTTTCTCCTTTCACTCTATAGCATCAGGCTCAGCTGAAAGGTTTAACTTGCTGTAGACCAGACCACCAGAATACAGATATTCTATTTTCATGTTTTAATAAACATTGACAAAAACTTTTTCTAAAAAATTGACAAAGCTAACAAGACACTATCTCAAATAGAATACAGCTGACATAGTCTGAAAAGTTATAAAGTTCAAATATATATTTACGTTAAACGTATTTAGGTGAAGCTATCCTAAGGAGGACTCCAATGACAAACTATTTATTTTAGTTTCCTCCACAGCTTTCTTTTCATGAATTAAAAATGTAGCTGACTTTATTTTCACCAGACAAAAAAAAACACTTAAATCCACAAAACAGGATAGAACATTTCCTCAAAAATTAGCTAGCTTTCTTCTCAATTAATTACAAGGTTGGTGGGATCCCCGGGTGGCTCAGTGGTTTAGTGCCTGCCATTGGCCCAGGGCACAATCCTGGAATCCCGGGACCGAGTTCCACATCGGGCTCCCAGCATGGAGCCTGCTTCTCCCTCTGCCTGTGTCTCTGCCTCTCTTTCTCTCTGTGTGTCTATCATGAATAAATAAATAAAATCTTTAAAAAAAAATTACAAGGTTGATGCTCTATGTTAAAATTTTTTTTTCCAATGAAAAAGTACCAGTTTTGGAGGCAAAAAGATTCTGCTACAAATCACTGAAATACAGTTGCATTTTATTGAAAACATTGTCAAGAATATGATTAAAATTTTCCATATGAGGGAATTGTTCAGAAACCAAACTGTATGTAACATGTATAATGAATTAGGATATATGTGTATTTTTAAGATTTCTGTAATACTAATACTACTAAAACTAGAGTAGTTAAAAAGACAGATGATGCATGACATTCTAGTTATAAATGCTATAAATTTTTAATCTGCCTTCTTTTAAAATGCAACCAAATTGGGACTATCATATTATTGCTCTCATATTATTGAATCAGCTGTAGGAAAAAGAAGACAAGCAACTTGCATTATGCTTAATTTTTTGGTTCTAGAATTTCAATAGATTTAATAAGCAATTGAATATGGTGAGTGATTGTTATCAGGAAAAGCAACTCAGTATCAACTAGACTGAAACAAAAACTATTTTATCTTGTGAATATAAGCTAACATATAAGTTAATCATGTTTAAATGAAAAGTGATAAATAATCCCATTCAGTAATACAACGCAGCTAACTCTTTGAGAATATATTTTGCAGTTAACCCATTTTGGTTAGTCCCTAAGGTCATGTTTCTAAAAATCAAATTTCCCACAGGAGCCACACACTGACATGCTTTAGCTTACCATGGTCTAATAGTAGTACTGGCCTACATTTCAATGGATGTTATTTTGTTGTTAGATATTCTTCACTTTGTCAGGTACGGGGAATGAGGAAGTGGACATGCCTAACTAGTTAGTTTTGCTTTTTTTTTTTAAGATTTTATTTATTAATTTGAGAGGAAGAAAACACAAACAGGAAGAGGGTCAGAGGGACAAGCAGACACCCCACCGAGCAAGAAGCCTAACATGGGGCTTGATCTCTGAACCTTGAGATCATGACCTGAGCTAAAGACAGATACTTAACCCCGACAGAGGTATCCAGGTGTTCCTAGTCAGAATTTTTATATCTGGGTGCAAATATAGGGCATGTTCTAGGACTCTCCCAATAGTGCTTCCCACACATATAGTATTTGAGGCGCATATCCAAAACATAAAATATTGTCAGTTTCTGTATTTATTAGAATACACATCATGAGCTTACTGAGTTCCGGCTAAAGAGTCTTCTGAAACAACTCATATTTAACAGAAACAATAACTATTCATTCTCTTAAATTAGTATCAGATTAGACATTCAGTTAGATCACCACAAAACAATGTACCTGGATTATGTTATCTCTATTCCCTACAGAAATGGATCATTGAATTATAAAACATCATTATATATTATAAAGAAATATAAGAAATGTACATTTGAGCAACATTTATACCCTTGTGTTTATTTTATATGGGTTTTCTGGATTAACTATTGCTGAGTTCAATAACAGAAAAAGTTTAGTAAGAGGAAGAGCCTCTAGGCTTCTGTTTACTGAACTTTAACTTAGGAAAACTGCATAAATCACTGTGCTTGTCTTTTTTTCTAATTTCTAAGAAACACAGAATAAATTCAGTATCCATCAGAATTAATTACCACAAGGTTCTCTATTCCTCTTTTCCTTGCTTTTGCCTTTATGTTGCTTAGTTTCATTTTTAATGATATCAGAATCACAGTACATGAGTTGTGTCATCAAAATATTACTATCAAAATTCTTCAGACCTTTTGTATCTTAAAACAGCATTATGCAAAGTGTTTTTACTGTATTTGATGTATTACTCCCTATCTCGCAGGATTTATAGACAGTAATTATGCTTTGATATTTATGGTTGCTGATTCTAATTAGCTACTCATTGGCTCAACATACTAACCAACACTTTGGAAACAACTTAGATGAAAATTTAAAATAATTTAAAAATCAAAAACAAAATCTTAAGAGGAAAATCTAAGAATTGATTAAACCTGGGAAACATTAGTCTAAACAGTGAATTAATATCTTTATTTAGCATGCTTGAGAATAAAAACTGTTGGTTTTCTAACTCTGATGAAGCAAATCTGGAGGAAAATAGATAAATACACAGTAAACAAACAATTGTATGACATATTGGAAGATCATCCTTGGCATTGATTAGAAATCTTTCCTTTTAAAGTTGTTAAAAGGTTAAATATTTTTCATTTGTATGCAACTCACTGAAATTGTTTTCTTTTTCTTTCTTCCCTTCCTTTAATCTTTCTGTTTTCCCTTTTTAAAGACAGTGTGGTCAACTACAGAAATAATAACATGGTGTTGGAAATAAGAAATGCAATCTGGTCCTCGCTCTGCTACTAACTAGATGTGTGACTTTAGGCATATCACTTAAGCTCTTTGCCCTCTAAAGATCTGATTTAAAAAATGATAATAGTGACAATGAAAATGCAAGGACAATGATAAAGAAATAAATGTTTATGAGCAACAATTGTGTGCCATTGTTTTAGCCTTTTTTTAAAATGAATGTAAATTTATTGAAATTGGTTTGGAGGTGGCTGTGTGGGTGAATAGGTGGGGGTTTTCCAAAGAGAACTGTGGAGAGAAGCCAACCTCCAGGAAGGGAGGGAGAAGGTGCTTGGCTACAGATTCTCTCTTAGGTCTGATTTCTTTCCTTCTGCTTCTTGCACATCACATCCAGCTTCCAGTTCTTCCACCTGTTCTTGTGAGGCTTGATGGGGCACGAGCTCACCAATTCCCATTCACTTCACAGAGCACACATAGTCTGTGCATAGTTGCTGGGGTCCAAAAGCTGACTAACCCTTGGTCTTGCCTCAGACTTGTCGCAGATCACATTAGCTAGCCTTAAGAAAGGATGGGAAGTGGCTGAAGGTGTGTGCCAAGATGTCAACATTCACCTCATTGCCCAGATCCCCACAGAAGATGTGGAAGTCATCTGCATTCCACTCCAGCAGGCTAGGATCCTCCCAGGTGCCAAACAAATGTAGCATTTCAACTTCTCTAGCTTTCTTTCCTTCTTGCCCCTACCCAGAGGCTCTGGGACCTCCAAAGCCATGAAGCCAAGGCAAGGCGGTTAGGTCCATGGACTTGGGGACAAGAATCCAGAAAGGCACAGTGGGGCAGTAGGCTTCCCTCTCATACTCCTAATGGGTGGGGCTCAAGCTCAGGAAAAAGCATGGACAGGCCCCCTGGTAGGCTGAGCCCAATGACTTTAGGACCAGCTGGAGTGCCTCCTGCCTCCACCACAACCAATGTACAAGTCTTCCTTAACCCAGCTGCTGCTGCCACCATGCCTCTTCATTCTCTTTCAGGTCCAATGCCAAGGCCTAAGCACAGCTCATGGGGTGTTGTTGGCCCTTCCAGGGGAGGCCTTAGAGCAGCCATGGAGACAGGAAGTGGGAGCCAGCCATTGAAGGCAGGTCCCACAAGGACCTAATGGGAGGGCCCACATAACCAGAGGTGGGGTGACTACCTGCTGCAGAGGGAAGAACATAATCTGCTCTCTGTAGTAAATGGGAAATGAAGGTCAGATGCAGGATAGGGGTCCTCTGGGGAACCAGAGCTGCATGCCATAAGAACAGGGCTTCCTGAGCCCCTGGACTGCCCATGTGACTCCAATCACCAGGACAAAAGCTAAGTGAACCACTCACCACGGGAGAAACCTGAGTCTAAGAGTCTGTTGGACCTGCTGTTATGTTTTGGTCACAATAGTTGGGCGAATCACAGGAGCTGCTGGGACCTGTATGGGTATTACCATGGAGACCTTGGGTACAGCAGGCACAATAACTGGGATTCTAGTACCATAACCCCCAGAAATTTCTGCTCAAATCTCCACCTCCATCTCCTCCAAGCATTCCTTGCTACTCTTGTCCAGGATGCCTGTGCCAGTCCCCAGGACTGTAGGTCCTCCTGTACCTGGGAATCCCAGGGCTGACCCTACCAACTAATGTCACCAAATAACTAAATGGGAACCAATCAAAGCAGGCTACTATAGATGAGTCCTTGCTATTGGCTTTATGTAAATTAATGTTGATAAAATAATATGAATTTGAGTCTTTTGAAATGATCAATAAATATTCATTGAGCTTGTATTGTGGGAAAGGGCTTGTAGATCTGTGAATCCCAGCCAAAGTATCACCTTTGATTCTACAACTTTTGGATATCACTATTTCTAAAGAAAATCGTTAAAATGACTAAATATACCAAATAGTTAAAGAGAAAAGAAAGAAAGAAAGAAAGAAAGAAAGAAAGAAAGAAAGAAAGAAAGAAAGAAAGAAAGAAAGAAAAAAAAGAAAGAAAGAAGAAAAAGAAAGAAGAAAGAAAGAAGAAAGAAAGAAAGAAAGAAAGAAAGAAAGAAAGAAAGAAAGAAGAAAGAAAGAAAAAAAAGAAAAAGAAAGAAGAAAGAAGAAAGAAAGAAAGAAAGAAAGAAAGAAGAAAGAAAGAAAGAAGAAGAAAGAAGAAAGAAAGAAAGAAGAAAGAAAGAAAGAAAGAAAGAAGATAGATAGGTCTTAAGTGCTACTTTGAAACAACCATGTGTAAAAATTTTGGGGAGAGGGAAGAGCCAAAGTGAGAGAAAGAATCTCAAGTAGGCTTCACTGCTACCATAGAGCTAGAGTGGGGCTTCTTATCACAACCCTGAGATCACAACCTGAACTGAAATGAAGTCAAATGCTCAACCAACTGAGCCACCCAGGAGCCCCAACCATATGCAAATTAATCAATCTTAAAGGGCAGGGTTTTTTTTTGTTTAGCACTTCTGTTAAAATTTTATAAAGCAATTTTATAACATTTTGTTTATAATCAGATTTTAGAGTAACCTGTTTCACTATTTCTCTTGTTGATTTTATGAAATATTTTGCCCATTGACTGCTTTTCTATGATCATATAAAACAAGTGCATGAAACCTCAGGTAGAACAGGTAGCCAATAAAAATTTTTATAGAGGGGCAGCCCGGGTGGCTCAGCGGTTTAGCGCCGCCTTCAGCCCAGGGCCTGATCCTAGAGATCCAGGATTGAGTCCCATGTCAGGCTCCCTGCATGGGGCCTGTGTCTCTGCCTCTCTCTCTCTCTCTTTCTCTGTGTCTCTCATGAATAAATAAATAAAATCTTTAAAAAATTAAAAATCATTAAAGAAAAAATGTGACATTTAACAAAAAATTATAGAGCCATTCAAGCATTAGGTACATTTCTGGCACATACAGAAAAGAAATAGAGCAGTCCATCTGGAAAAGTTGAAGAACAGATTCAAGAAGGTAAGCATACATAAAGCTAAATATACATAAAGGTTAAATGTTTGCATCAAAATCCATTAAGCTGTTTTGCATCTTAGTACAAATACATAACCAACAAGTATTTGTCTAGCACCCACCAAGTGGTCATCTCTAGGTGTTAGGTTCTAAGGGACATGTGACATATTTTCTGCTCCCAAAGTACCCTAAAATATTTATTATTAAACAATTGAAAATCATCTCTGTGCTATATATACTTGTCTATGTTTTTTTTTCAAATCTCTAGCTATTCTAATTTGCAAATCTCACATTTTTAAAAAAGAGTTTATTTATTTATTCATGATAGACATAGAGGGAGAGGCAGAGACACAGGCAGAGGGAGAAGCAGGGAGCCCGATGAGGGACTTGATCCCGGAACTCCAGGATCACGCCCTGGGCCAAAAGCAGGCGCTGAACTGCTGAGCCACCCAGGGATCCCCACAAATCTCACATGTTGAGCTTAGGGTACTCCAATCTGTCCAACGAATATCAGAAAAGTACAACTAACTTACATAGCTTCCTTAAATCTACTAAAATGTAAATATTTGAAAGGAGGCAGTTGGAATACATGAATTCTTGAAAAATATTAGAAGAAAACGAAGGAGAGCAAATGGGGACAAAGGGCAGTAATAGAAAAAAAGAAAGTGAAATTTGACCTCCAATCTCCATCACACCCCCACTCTGAATGGGGTTCCTGTGTCAGAGATGTCTTAAACCAGGATCTTCTTTTCAAGAGGAACTACATGCCCACATAGAGAGATACAAGTAATCATGAAACATGATTTCATACTTCCAGTGAGATAAATGATATTAGCAAAAGAAATTATCTATACGTTGAGAAAAAGAACGCAGACTCAAAACAAAAATAACCTCTTATATATTCCCAACCCAATTTCTACTCCTTATACCTAGCTATACTCTAGCTGCACTTTTCCTACCTCTTCTATGGTGGTTGTTCCAAACTAAGACTACTCACTGTCATGGAATTAAAGATTCATTCAGTTTTTAGAACTTTGGGAACATCAAAGCAAATAATGTGTCATTTTTAACTGATTTTAACTGATTTTACTGTGCCTTAGGTTGGTCTCCAAAGGTTTCTAATTTAATAAAGTAAATCAAACTATGGATGACCCCTGAGGAAACTTATTTTATTAGTGAGTTATTCTCAGATCTTCAAGGCTTTCTTTCTAATTCCCAAATGATGAATTTTAGTAAGGTATTTGTTAATTTACAATAGGACTTAGGATTTGGTAGCTCATTGATCATTTCATAGGGAAAATGCTTAGAATAAGAATGCTTTGAAAATATTACTTTGTAAAATTCACTTCCAGATCTCCATTTTATCCTTAGATCCAGGATGATCCAGGGCCACTCAGAAATTTGTAGTGCTTCTGGCTGGTTGCTCCTTTTTGGGCCAAAGGTCTTTCTCCCTTGTCCAGCCCCATCAAATCTTTCTACCATATTATCTCAAAATATAGAGAATTAGAGACATTAGATATGATTATGAGGTAGCCTGGAAGAAGAAAGAGTTGTGAAAATCCTTCAAATCTTACCAAGATCAAGAGGAATGAAGAGGTTATAAGGGCTGAGAAATAAATATTTCATAAATCAAACAATGAAAACCTTAATGACACATATGTCATTATTATATTTTGTATTTAACATATAACATATCACATTATCCTATTTTACAGAGAAGGACCCCATAATTCTCAAAAGTAAAGTGTTTTGCCTCAAAGATTCTCAACACCAAAATAGGAATAGCAAAAATCCAAACTTGATCTAATTTAAAAATTTATGTTTTTTAAGCTAAAATAATTAAGTTCTAAGCCAAGTTTCAAAATGTAGGTCATGATGCATAGTAGGTCATAAAATCTATTTAATGGATTGCCAATCAACATTTTAAAACATAAAGTGGAATAAAGAAAAATAGGACGTGGGGGCTGATGGTTCAATCAGTTAAGCGTCTGCTTTCTACTAGGGTCATGATCCTGGAGTCCTGGAATTGAGCCCCACATAGGGCTTCCTGTTCAGTGGGGAATCCGCTTCTCCCTTTCTCTCTGTCCCTCACCCTGCTCATGCTTTCTCTCTCTGTCTCTTAAAAAAAAAAAAAAAAGAGTGTACTGTGGATGAGCAAGTGTTGATTTTGTTTGAGGTTTTTTGTTTGGCTTTGGTTTTGGTGAAACTTTTCAATATGCAATCATGCACACATGTGTGTCAGAGAGAGAGTGTGTGCACACAGAGTACTCTAGACTACAAAAAGCTAAGGAGGTTTTGGCAAGACTCAAGACAAGAGGGCATCTTAGGGAAACTAGATGTCCTCTCAGACCAAATAAGCAAAACCCTGACTCTCACCAAGA
This sequence comes from Nyctereutes procyonoides, assembly GCF_905146905.1. Classification (NCBI taxonomy): domain Eukaryota; kingdom Metazoa; phylum Chordata; class Mammalia; order Carnivora; family Canidae; genus Nyctereutes; species Nyctereutes procyonoides. The sequence continues at coordinate 5,520,567 of NW_026575130.1, forward strand.
CCATTCTAAGAGAGGAGTGGTTTTTATGGTATGCTTGTTTGAATTTCTGAACTTAATAATTCCTATTTTAGATGAGTGCTGAGATGCAAACAGGAAGGATGATGATGAGACATGACAGAGTTCTTCACTTTGAGAATATGGGCTAAATCACTGCAGACCCGCATGCATACCCAGGCTATGACAGGCCACGTGGTGCAGTGGTGGCAATGCAAAACCTGAGTTCCTAGCTTCTCTCCATTACTAACAACACGATTTAGTTTCTTCATTAGTAAACGGGGAAATTTCCCACTCTACCTACTCCAGATAGTTATTTTAAAAAGAACATAAAATCATGTATGTTTATGCTATTTCAAATCTATAAAATAATATACAAATGTAAAATATTATGATTTCCTGGTTAGGTGCAAGAACTAATAAATTCACATACTCCTAACTCCTGTTTTCTATCATCGAGATTTGGTTAAATAGAATGAGTTGAATTGAGCATTTTTGAGTCTAACATATAATGTTTACCTGGATTAGGGAAATTATTAATTCATGCAGAAGTGATTTACTTTAAAAAGTATTTTCAGTTCTAATGAAACCTAGGAAGCAAATGGGAACCTGGTCCATTAGTAATCATCCTTGTCAATAATTCAAAGAGCTACTACTTTACGACTGAAAGCTTTAACTCTCCTAATTTAAATGTTTACACACGGACTCATTACTTTGGTTAATTTTTATGAGAAATAATGGATAAATTATTCCTTTCATATTTGACTTTACATGTGCTACAGGAAAGTATTATATGAAGCTCAAAGAAAGAAATTATTTGAGGTACTTATCATAATAGTCATGGGTTAAAGAGATTTAAATATTAGCTTTAAAAGTCAGCAGCAAATTATTTAAATAATAGCTAAAACTTATTATAACTTATTTTTAAGTGTCAGGTGTGGTTCTAAGCTTTTAATTGCATTAACTCATTTAAAAATCTTCAATTAAATATTATGGGTTATGATCTACCTGGTGATTCTAATATTTTTTTTATTATATATTCATTCAGAGAGAGAGAGAGGCAGAGACAAAGGCAGAGGGAGAAGCTGGCTCCATGCAGGGAGCTGGATGCGGGATTCGATCCCGGGTCTCTAGGATCACACCCCAGGCTGCAGGGGGCGCTAAACCGCTGCGCCAGCGGGGCTGCCCTACCTGGTGATTCTAGCTCAGAAATTATACTCTTAATGCCTACAATTTAAAAAAAATCTGGGACATCTGGGTGGCTCAGTGGTTGAGCATCTGCCTTTAGCTCAGGTCATGATCCCAGGGTCCTGGGATCAAGTCCTGCATCAGGCTCCCCATAGGAGCCTATGTCTTTGCCTCTCCCTTTCTGTCTCTCATGAATAAATAAATAAATAAAATCTTTTAAAAATCTATGGACCCTATATTATAATCCTATTTAGCTTTCTTTAGACTTCAGTTTCTCATTAATTCTATTTGGTATTCTGTGGAATAGGAAATATCTCAGTCTCTCATTATAAGTCAGTAGTTAAGGAGAAAAATTATCTCCTTTCTAGACATAGAATGTACAAGTGTGTCAAAATTAGAAAGGTATTCCATAATGCATTCTAGAATGTTATTATCATATCCATGTCAAGCTTAGCTAGTTTTTATAAAAATCAAGGAAAGGGTTTAGAATGGCTGATCCCTTACGTTTCTTATGCTAATAAAATTCTGTAGTTCTTGGATCAGAGGTCAAGAAATGAAACTGTAATTTCCAGAAGATTTTAAAGAAAATACCCAAGAGAATAAATCTTGTCTTTCTATATTTATCACTGACTCACTTAATATTTCAGTCAGCTCATCTTGAAAGAGGGCATTTAAAACCTGGACTTTGTCTTTCTAACACTGAATTTTTCAAAATTGGTAAGCAAGGAAGGTGTGTGGATCCGAATCAACCAGTAACTCTTTTTTTTTTTTTTAATTATTAATGAAATGGAGTAACTCTCCAGTGCTGCAGCCTGGAGTAGATGTGCCTCCAGGGCCCAAGGACGAGACTGAAGTACAAGAGGGAAAAAAGTGGCAGGATATTAAGGAAATGAAAGAAAGAAGAGAGAACAGAACCTAAAAAAAAGTTCTATAGTTAATTCCAGGCAGTGCCCTATCCTCCTACTTTTTGTTTGTTTGTTTGTTTTTAGATTTTTATTTTTCAGTAGTCTCTACATTCAACAGGGGGCTTGAACTTACAACACTGATATTAAGAGTCACATGCTCTACTGATTGAGCCAACCAGGTGCCCCCCGTCCTCCTAAGGAGGCACAAGTACAAACAATTTGTACACAGTATTAAGCTTAGATAAAAATATGGTATAGACTTTAAATTTAATATAGAATAGAGAAAGCTTAAATTCAAAACAAAGAACTCAATTTCAATTATACACATATTAAAACATTCACTGAACATTCCAAACTGTGCTAAGAATCAAGGTATCCACATAAAAGCCTAGTAATGTTGTTAGAGAATTACAATGACTTCTAATTTTCTCCGCATTTTTTACAATTTTTATTACCAATAAGCCAAATTTGATGTTCTGGACTCTAAAAGAATATGGGGAGAGTGAGGAAGGAGCCATCAAACAATAAAGTTGGCTTTAGGAGTCTTCCAAGAAACACACCATTACTCTGCTTTCCATCATTATAAAATGATTCCTACTAATTGCCTCTAGTATCAATTTCCGATTGCCTAAGACTCATAAGCTGGCATAGTCAGTTCATCCTCTGAGCAATCACAAAGTTTGGTTCCTCTTACAATTTATTGTATTTATGTTCTCTGCTTATCTTCCCAGCAAGGTTTATCACAAGCAAGAATCAAATCCTATTCACCTCTGTAACCTCTACACTTAATATGGTACCTAGCATAAGAAAAAGGATACTTCAATAATGTTTGTACAGTGAGTGAGCTAATGAATGGCATGTACCATACAAAGTTATATAGGAGTCTGCTTAATTCATCCAGTTATTCTACATTTGTCCATAAATGTAGTCAGTGCTTGGACAAATCAGGTACAAATATGTCTATCTCTTAGCCTTTGAGAACACAAGCGGGAAAAGTTCACTATCTGAGGCTAAAGCTGGTTAACATTAACACGTATAAGAGGAAATTAGATCCTGAGACAAGCACTTAATCTAAAAGGGCTTTTCTCAGTCTGGAATCCCTTGATATGTTCCTAAGGATCTCAGGATTCTCTGAGAGTGTTTTATTTGACATTTTCATTTCAGTGCCAATCTAAAAATAAAAATTAATAGAAGTATATTCTGGATCATCTGGATAATCACATTTAATTAAATATCATTTAATAATTTCTTGACCATGCTTATAGCTGCCAATTCATGCCACGTGATCACTGCAGGAACACCCAAATTTTAATGCAGTATTTTTCAAACTGAAGTATATGGATGTATTCTCAGTGTTCCAAAAATAAAAAAAGTCTTCCCTCTACTTAGAAGAAATACTGCCTTAACAGGTGGTTTGTAAACATAACTGTTAAAACCTGGATCTTTCCATTTGGAAAGCAGAATAGATGTTTAAGGAGGCATTACCAGAACTTTCCTCAGTATTACACAGAATTATAAGTTATCTGAAAGAAACAGTGACAGTCCTGATTAAGTTGGAAGGAATAAACTTGTTAGAACTTTCCCCAAACCTGTCCATCCAGCTACTCTAGTTCGAGTGAAATCATCTATTATGGCCATACAGCTTAATTAAATTCTACCTAACTGCAACTGTCAGAGTGATACTTTGGTCTCCCGAGTGTGCACAATACAATGGGTTTTCACATGTATAATTTGAGCCCCTGGTAGTCTCCCTTTTTGGTAAAGAAGAATGTTGAGATTATGAAGTATGCAGCACAGTGATAAGCATATGCAATAAAAGTTACTATTATTTGATATCTTAGGTATTAAATGGGATACTTCTTAAATGCCAGTCCTGGGTCTCAGTCCCTTCCAACACAGTGCTCTTTTTCACTAAATAGCACTGAAGCTTAAATTCTAGTTCATAAACATTCCTTGTCATGGGTCATATAAGTCTGTGCTAGCCTCCCTTCCCCTTAAGTTTAATGTTAGCCATATTTATAATGGTATATTTTATGAACTTCTTTTTAAATCCCTTAACTTTCCTGTGCTGCTAATGTTTCAAGTTCCTATTTTATGAGGTTTGCATTCCTTTCTGCATATTGCTAAATCTTTAGTTGTGAATGCAAATGGTTAATAATCATCTAGTGCCTCTTTAGAGACACACAAAAATCTCACTAAAAGGTGTTGTTAAAAGGGCTGTAGAGTATATGTATAAAAAGGAATATTACTCAGCCATAAAAAAGAATGAGCTCTTGCCACTTGGAAAAACATGGATGGACCTAGAGATTATTATGCCAACTGAAGTAAGGCAGAGAAAGAGATGAGTTCACCTATATGTGGAATCTAAAAAACCAAACCAAACAGAAACAGACTTATAAATAAAGAGAACAAATTGGTGGTTGCCAGAGTTAAAAGAAGTAGAGGAATGGGATGGAGAAGTATGAATTTCCAGTTGTAAAATAAATAAGTCATGAAATGAAAAATACAGCATAGGTAATATAGGCAATAATACTGTAAGAACATCATATGGTTACAGCTGGTACCTACATTTATCATGGTGGGAATTGCTTAACATATAGAATTGTCGAATCACCATATTATACACCTGAAAGTAACAAAAATCTTTGTATGTCAGTTATTTTTCAATAACTCTTTTTTTTTTTTGAGTGCCTGAGTGGCTCAGTTAGTTGAGCATCCAATTCCTGGTTTTGGCTCATGTCATGATCTCAGGGTTGTGAGAGTTGCTTTGGATAAGAAAATATATTCTCAACTCCCTAATAAATTGTATCTTTCTCTCCCTACTTCTTTCCTCTGCCTCCCATGGGCACGACTCATTCCTCAAAGAAACATCATGCCATAAATTCTCTAAAAAATCTCTTTCTCAAACCTTCTTCATTCAGCCCAGCAAAGACTTTGCATACCACTACAAGGTATCATTTTAGACTGTCCCCACTGGTCACAGTGCCCTGCGCAAAGAACTTTCTTTTTTCATTGATGTTGTCTTTTTTTGGGAGGGGGGTGGTAGAAGGGAGGAGCCAGTGGTTGCCTGCTCCAAGGTGTACCCTTATGAGCTTTTGTATCTGCATTTTGAACTCTTTCATCCTACCCTGAAGACCTTTCATTTCTGAAGGAAGAGGCTGGAGAGAAACTGAGTACAGGACTAAAAAGAATTGCCTACATCAAGTTGTACACATGTACACATTCATTTATAGATGGGTAGGTCCTGACCATACCCAGCTCAGCAGACAACCACTTCCTAAGAACAGACTGCTACATTCTCTTCCATACACCTATCTCCTTCATTTCTAAGCATTTTGAAAAAGTTACCATATGAAAATAAGTTCTTCTTTTATTCCCCCTGCTTCTTTTTCTAGAAGACAAAACGCCTTGAAAAGACTAACGATGATAAGATTTAGTTTACTCCTTTACAATCATCAACACGCACACACACACATACACACACACACACAGGGAGAAATCCATGTGGGTAGGAAGGGGTGGGGAAGGACTGGGAAACTTCTACAGAAGGAGGAAAAGACTATGGTGTAAGCAAAGAAAGAGAGTGTTAGACTAAGAGTTCACAAAATTTCAGCTCCTGCAAAGGAGCTGGGATGATTTTTAATGGCATAAAGAAAATAACTGAGCAGAAAAATGATTAGGCAGGAATAGCATCTACATCGTATCTCACACACCACCTGCATTTGCTCGAAGTACACCCCTGAAGAGCTGTATTGAACACACATGTGGATTAAGATCTCCCCTCCGTTGACCTTGGTAGAAGTCAAGGTGGGACTCCAGAACTCTATAGGCTCCTGGCTAGATTCTCCACATACCCTGCCCACTATATCTCTCCCCAGATGACCTCCAAATCTCACCATCACGCTCTGGTTGTGACCATGTAGACTAAACTCATGCTTTTTATCCCTGTGTGTGCCAGTCACCAACCAGGTCAGTCCCCATCCCTCCAAATGCAACCCCTGTGTGCTTCTCTATATCACCTTTCCTGACTCCATCTCTGATCTCTTCTCATTTCCTGACCCTCTTGCACTGAGTCCTCTGGAATACATGAATGTAGTTATTAGCAACATTTCTGCATCCTAAATTTTTTCTCTGAACATATCTCTTAACCTTTTCACTCTAAATATAACCCACAGTCACTACTTCCCTGAAGTCAACTCAAGTGATAGATATTTATCCCCTCACTTAACCACTGAATCTGGTGGAGCTGTGCCAATGCTCCTTACTGCTCATTGTTCTTCCAAACTACTTTCCTCCTCATTTTGCATACATCTGCAGATATCATCAGCCTGTATCTTCTAGACCACTTCCCTCATCCTGGAGGATTTTAGCTACTAGTTCACTGCTGCTTTCTCCAACATTTTTGAAGGTGATTTTTCCCAAACTCCAGACTTCTCTGCCAAGGATTTTTTTCCTTTTCTCTACATCATCTCCTCACATCCATGGTCACACTCCAGACCTTGTCATTTTCAATAATATAACTTCTCTCAGAACTCAAATACAAACATTGACCCTCTGACCACAACTTACTCTCTTGCCAATCTACTGATCCATTTCAAACAATCCTTTTACACCTTACACCTAGAGTCCGTTCACCTTTTCACAGTTCCTGTTTCTCTCCTTGCTCAGTGGAACTACATTCCATGCATAATCTTTAAAATCATTTTATTCATCCCCTTATATACATCCTCAGTTTGCTTGTCTTTCTCTGTCCATACTACATATGCTTAGCTAAGCCACAGTCCTGGTTGTATATAACACTCCATCTGAGTCCATGCCTGAGTATGGCCGCAGAACCCACATCCACGCTAGCTGCTCATGATCCTTGAGTAGGCTCCTAATTACTACCTGGCAGTCACACTCTGCTACCCTTACTCTCTCTCTCACTCTCCTTGATGATTGTTTCCTACCTTCTCTCTCTTCTCCATTAATGAATCTTCAACCCTCATTATTTTCCTGGTGAGTTCAACCTTCATCCCTAACTCCACTCTTTTGCTCTTATCTTACATTAAATCCATAAAAAAAAAAATCCGTCAGCTCTATCTTCAAAATATATCCAGAATCCAACACTCCTGCCTGTTGCCTGGGTCTAGAACATTTCATCTCTTACCTAAAGTATTACAAAAGCATCCCCTCCTCTGTCTTTTCTCCTCTTCAATCTGAGGGTTACTATTTAAACTTAAGTCAGCTTATGTCACTTCTCTGCTAAAAATCCTCTAATCACTTCTCTTCTCTCTCGGAATTAAAGCCAAAGTTCTTAAAATAGCCTATGAGGTCTTACCTGACCTGGTGCCACTGATGGCTCTCTCCGACCTCTACTTCTCTTCCTCTGATCTCCTACTACTCCAGCTACACTGGCCTACTTGCTGGACCTTGGGTACACCAGGCATGCTCCCTCCTTGAAGCTTTCTCACTTATCAAGCCTTCTTCTCAAACATATTTCCTCCAAATAGTGCAGGGCTTCATTGGTCAAATTTTTCAGGCATTTTTTTGAGTATCCTATCTAAAATGACACACTGCTTCCCTTCTGCTCCCTCTGCCTGTCCCTTGCTATATTTTTCTCCTTATCATTTATTACCTTATCTCTTTCACATATTTCATTTTATTTTTTTTGCTTGGTAATTATCTCTTTCTTGTCACATTGTAGATTATAAGCTCTATAAGAGTAGGGGTTTTGTCTCTGTTTTCACTGCACCTAGAACAGTACCTACCATACATTAAACACACATTACATGTATGAATAAGGAGATGAACAAATGCGTGAGTTCCAACTGGCAGAAAGAATGTGATTATAATATCCGAGATGAATTAGGGAGGGTGGAGGGGCTACCTCGGACTTATATATTAAAATCCGTGTCTTTCATAGGAAAAGAATGTTCAAGAGAATTCCCAGAATATGAATTGTGTTGTTTCCATCTAAACTACTGTAGCAGTGTACTTAAGACAGTCACAGAAATACTTTGCATGAAGCTACCCTTGGCATTTTTTAAATGAAATAAGAGTTGCACTTCAAACATCTGCACAAAGCTGTGAGACAAAACTTTTTAGAGTTATGAACAAGTCGCTGATGAAAAGTCTCTACTGGAATTACTTTGCACTGAACAACCATCAACATTAAAACTGAAAATTCTAAGTGCTCGAAATACTACGCAGGCATCATTCAAATCCAACCTGAATTGCCGCTACTCAGCGTAGAACAAAAACCAGTATTAATGCACTGAAGAGAAGTAGAGAATAATACAGAATCCAAAATCAAAAGGGCACATATAACCAGATCCAGACAGATGCACCACCTTTTGCTTCTTCTAAATGAGAGGTCAAATAATAAATAAGTAACAATATTTGAAGTTATATTTGTGCCTCATTGAACTGGTTAGGAAACTGGAGATAGATCATTCCAAATCCCATTAATTCCAGGAGTTCAATCCTCAAGTATTCATCTTCATTGCCTTTATAAATGCCCAAGCTTATATAATTGGTTTTGGTATTTTTAAAGAGAGGTCCAGACTGGATGGACCAAATGACATTGGTAAAAAAGATTTTAGTTGCAGAAAAAAAAATTAGTTTCATTTAACTCAGATAAAAGAAACTCTTACCAAATTGCTACTAAATGTAATCTTTCCTATTTGATGACACAAGCGATGAGAATAACCTTTTTACTGTCTATAAGAACCAGCACCACTTTCACTAAAGCTTAGGTCTAGAATCAATATAAAAAGTGCATATTATTATAAAAGGGATTATCCTTTGCTACTATTTACTGAATGCATATTTTCCTAAGCATTTTGCCACATCTCATTTAATTATGATGACAATCCTATGACTCCAGTGTTGTTATGATCACTATTTTACAGTTGAGGAAATGGAGCCCTGGAAAAACTGAATGCCTAGAGTAACATAGCTGCTAAATGGATAAAATGAGAATTTTGATTCCAGCACCCACATTTTTAAGGTGATTTCCAAAAATGCTTTGTGGTCTGAGTCATAACTATGTGAGCATATGAGAAAGTCATTGTTGGGTGTACCTTCTTGTTGGTAAAGGCCTGGTATTTTAGGAATATTGATATTATTTTGAAAGAGGTGCTTTTGACCTTGTCTCCTGTTTCTGAGAAAGGAAGCACAGGATTTAACTGATAATTTTGGACCTTTACACCTCAGTAGAAAAGGGTAAGACCAAAAGAGCAGGACACATTGAAAACTGTTAACATTCAGTGTCATATATAGGTGTATGTCCAATAAATGACATGTGATATACTTTATTTTGAAGTCACTGCAGTGAAACTAATAAATTTTATACACAGTAAAAGTACTTGAATCTTCTTAGCCTTTTCCTGATTTTATCTGGCTATAAATTTTTTATGAAAAGGTTATAGAGTCTATTTTTAATGTCGGATGTTAACCTTGTTTATAACATTATTAGTGTGAACAATTACTGAAATAAGAAAAGCATTAAATATATATGAGTTTCAGATAGGGAGCAAATGCTGATTTATTCTCTATTCTGAGTATACAAGAGATAATAAATAAATTACTAGGTTCATCTTTTAAAGAAAACAAGAGATTTGTATCCATTTGGAAAAGAAAAATGAAAATTTGACGTTTGTTTTTGGTTGTCTAAGAAAATTGTATTGTGACAAAATTATGAATTTTTTTCATATCCTTTAAATGATTAAAATCCAAATTGTACTTATGGATTAAATTTCAAAATTTTCATGGTAGTTATGAGACGAATTTTAAAAGAAAAAAATTTTCATCCAAATTTCAGTTTAAGGAATCTTAGAACGCCAACACATACGATATTTTTGGAAAGTTGGTACAGTCCAGATTGCCTTTCATTGAGAAATATAGCAGGGTACAGAAAGTCCTGGTTTCTATGTTACATGTCATGATGCTCCCCAGAAATCCAGGTTTACTAGCAAATTAATGGACACATTTTCTTCTATTCCTTCATATGCCTTATTAGCTTTGAGCTTTTACATATTTAGATAAAATGATATTTTGGCTAAAGACTTGCCTCTTTTGCCTTCCTTGGTTTTTGGAAATTATTTTCTGTTCTATATTTTATTTCAGTTTTAGTAGTAATCCTGGTAGTGGTGCTCTTTGACTTAAAAGTTCTTTTAACTATGAAGCACCTAGGTGGCTCAGTTGTTTGGTGGTCGGCCCTTGTTTTTGGCTCAGGTCTAGATCTCATGGATCATGAAATAGAGCCCAGCATCAGGCTCTGCACTCAGCAGGGAGTCTGCTTGAGGATTCTCTCCCTCTGCCTCTCCCCTACTAGTATTCTCTCTCTCTCTCTCTCTCTCTCTCTTTCAAATAAATAAATAAATAAATAAATAAATAAATAAATTTCGAAAAATAAAAAAAAATAAAAGATATTTAAACTACTAAATTTAGTAAATTTAGGTAACATAATTACCTAATGTTAATTTAAGGATGAATAAAGTTCTTTCTGCATTACCAATGGTAGCTTTAAAAAAGATTTGAGGGATGCCTGAGTGGCTCAGTGGTTGGGCATCTGCCTTTCAGTTCAGGGCGTGATCCCAGGATCTGGGATCGAGTCCCACATTGGGCTCCTTGCAGGGATCCTGCTTCTCCCTCTGCCTGTGTCTCTGCCTCTCTCTCTCTGTGTCTCTCATGAATAAATAAATAAAATCTTAAAAAAAAAGATTTGAGATTCAAGATAAAGGAAACTACACTGTATGCTCTGAAAGGAAGATCCCAGTATTTCAGGAACATGTCCTGCAGTAGAAAACGCTTGTACATGGGAGATAGAGAGAACTGTGTGGCTGTAAGAACATCACTTAACCACTTGTGGGTTCTGTTTCTGCATTTATAAATTTCAGCAAATGCCTACTTTATAACATTTGTCTCTTCTGATGAAGCATCAGATGTAAAGTCTCCAGCAGAAAGCCTGATACACAATGGCTAGTTAACATTAGTCACTTTATCTCTCTAACTTCTATTTACTATTCATTCTTGAATAATAATAAAGACCAACACCAGACAATACTTACTTTATACCTAGTAAATTCAGATGATTGAGCAGACTCTATCTCATATGTTGTATGAAGTCCAATTTTAATTTTTCTGATTCTTGGTAAATTACATATAGTAATTGCAGTAAAAAAGTATACCTTAAAAATTCCTTTCCATAATTTCATAATTTAATTTACTTTGCAATAGTGATATAAGATTAAATATATTATTATCTTGCTTTAGAGATTAGAAAAGTGTCACTATCTGAACTGAAATGACTTGATAAAAGTGGAGATAGAATGTAACTTTCAGTCTCTGGGCTCCCAAGTTTTGTGTGGTTCCATGACACCATGTTACCTTTTTACAAAAATAAACCTTTGTCCCATTTATAGCAACATGTTAGTGGACAGTCAGCCACTATAAGCAAAATATGATAGGCATTAAAAGCTTTTTGAGGTAACTCAAGAAGTTAGGTTGGCCTATGAAGCAGATAAGAACTGATTATTTGCTGCTGAAAAATCATTTTTCTAAAAAAAAAATACCCCAAGATTGTTCATACAATTAATGTATCTGTTATAACTTTGGGTTGAGTGCACTTGGTTTGACTGTAGTTAACTACATTTTTCCCTGGGTTGCTTTTTTGACATTGTGTATGATAATTTTACCTAAATGAACTTATAGTTTCATTGCTTATTCTCTAGAATTTTGAAAATTTAGAAACTTAATGACTTGGTATTAAAATTTGGGACTGTATTTCATAATACTTCAAAATATCTAAGGCACTATGCTAAACTTAAAGTATTTCTTACTCAATCTCATAGGCATTTTTGGAAGAAGTTCATATATCTATATGGGAATGTAGATGTTCTTCTTTTAGAGTAACTAATGTACCTAAAGTTCAAGTTATTTGTTCAAAAGAATATGAAAAATATATCAAATAAAAAGACTCATAATGGAAAACAAGATGGATAAATAAAAGAATATAGATGCAGAATATGAAAATCTTACATGTTTGGATAAAGGCATGTGGCCTTATTCCACAGGTCAGTGTCAGTATGTAAGGTCTGTTTGGTTTTATCTTACCTACATACTAAAAAGCTAAACTCTACTCTTTCATGATGCTGATAGAAGATATGAGTCTCCTGGGTCAGAGACAAAGGACTTCATAATTCATAGCAAAAGCTGCTGCTGAGTGTCAACATGCTGCTTGTGTCATTTCCCTGTGCTTCCTTTCCAACACCATAGAAGTGACACACAGGACCAACGACAGATGCCTGCACACACTGTGGGTTATGTTAAAGAAGGGGAACTGATGTGGGGGATTCACAGCTTTTGTAATATGAAAACACAAGCCTACTTTTTGTCTGGAGAGGGGGTGGTACCTAGAGTTGCTCACTGCAAGCGCACCCTAAGAAATGGCCCAGATAAAGAGCATTCAGTGTCTTTTATTTTTGTCATACTCAAAAGAATAGTGGAGATGCTCAGGGCAACAGCAGTTGCTTTTCCCAACAGCAAGTGACTCTCACTATTTTTAAAAAGATTTATTTATTTGAGAGAGAGAGAGAGCATGCACAAACGAGGAAGGGGAGAAGAGGCAGAGAGAGAGAGAGGGAGAAGCAAACTCCCCACTGAGCAGGGAGCCTGATGTGGGCTCAATCCTGGAACCCTGGAATCATGACCTGAGCCGAAGGCTCAGGCTTAACTGACTTAGCCACCCAGGTGCCTGGATTCTCACTGGTTTTAAATGCCAAGAAATGCATTCCTCTAAAGGATAAGAAATATTGCCATCAGTGACAATGCTTTCTACACTGGTAATTCTCATGAGGAGCAAGGGAAATCTTGAAATCTTCACAAAATCCTCCAGGTGATTTTGGTACAACCATCTGGCAGGAGGTGGGGGGGTGGGAACACCATAATCATATTTTTCCTTTAGAAAGGTAACTCAAGGCATTGTATGGAGATTAACCAGATTGGACAAGATGAGGACAGAACCTAATTAAGGAGGCTATATAACAACCATGGTAAGTGACTACGAGGTGATTCAATTAATGCAAATATGGATGTAGAAGACAGACCAAGAAAGGAGTATACTGGAGCAGGGAGAGATAATAGGAGGAGAATTGTTGGAATTGACATTCATGAGGAAATCAGCACATAGAAGTTTGAGATATCAAATCTACTTTTTGAAAAGCTGTATTTTAAAGATTTACTAATTTTAGGGGATCATAGATCTTAATATATACCAGGATAGGAAGAGGCATTCTATAGACAATTTAGAATCCAACAATGAAATTTACTTTTTGTTAACTTAAAATTAGCCAGGACTATTCACTTTCCAGTTAGCTCTATCAAACACACACACACACACACACACACACACACACACACACGAGTGCGCCAACATTTAGAGCACTATAGTGAACAATGAAGTCTACTAGACACTTTATTCATGACATAAAAATCTTAGTCAAAAATAGAACAAAAAATCTCAACATCCATGGAACCAAATAATATCCAAGATGTATAATAATGTCTAAGGTACTTATCAAATGAATGTGATTAATGGATAATCCAAACACTTCATTTAAGCTAAGAGTTTCAAATTCTTCTCATTCTAATCTATATTTTAAAACTAATTAGGGGGAAAGGGGGAAATAATTTTTTTATTTTATTCTGTCATTTCTCTTTTTTTAAGATTTTATTTATTTATCTATTTATTTCAGAGAGAGAGAACAAGCAGGGGAAGCAGCAGAGGGAGAAGCAGGTTCCCTACTGAGCAGGGAGCCTGACACACGGCTCAATCCCAGGACCCTAGTCTCATGACCTGAGACATAGGCAGATGCTTAACCAACTGAACCACCCAGGTGCTCCCTGTCAGTCCTTTCCAAAAGAGAGAGAGAGAGAAAGAGAGAGAGAGAGAGAGAGAGAGTGGATAAGTGGGGGCAGGGGAAAGAAGCAGGGGGAGGGGAGAGAATCTTAAGCAGTCTCTACGCTGAGGTAAAGCCTGATGCAGGGCTCCATATCACCACCCTGAGATCATGACCTGACCTGAAATCAAGAGGCAGACGCTTAACCAGCTGAGTCACCCACGCGCCCCTTTGCTCTTATTTCTTTATCTCAAATTTTAACTATCAGTTATCCATGAGTAAAAGGCATACAGCAGAGAAGAAAAGAAACCAGAGTCTGGATAACTAGTTGATGATAAGTGAGAAATGAAACATCATTCTTGGTCCGTATCCCAGCTAAGAGCAGCCCAGATCATTTCATAGACAAAATGGACATCCGGCTGTTAATTTTGATCTATCTACTTTGCTGCAATATTAGGTTTAGATACAAATGTCTGAGGCCTCACAAGTTGGTAAAGGGATGAAAATGGACATTCATAAGTCTAAATCACTGATATTTTGGTAAATTCAATAGACAAAAAATAGCCTTAGGCTCTTGGAATACATCTACAGACAATGAGTGCTGCCTCATTGTGTATGGAGCCATGCTCTTACCTGATTGCAAGTGTTGATGTCTATGCCCCCTTTCAGGTATTCCACTACTTTGTCCAGGTTGCCTGCTCTGGCAGCACGGAGGAAGCTTGCATTGCTGTCCGACTATGAGGAAAAAAAAAAGAAAAAGCCTTCAGCGAATTATGGATAAAATAAAGACACATCAAAGACAGAAAGACAAAAAATGTTTACACTGCAAATCAGAAAAGCCTTTATTGCAAAATACCTCAATATTGAGTTTAAAACACTGAATCGTATTTTTAGAGAGTTGTTTAAAGTCAGTGGGAGGTATGTTCTGCTATATTGAAGAGTACAAAAGAACTATTAAAATAAAAATTGTTACCGCTTTATTATAAATCTTTTGCCACATTTGAGGATGAATTTATGCTACTCCCAAATCCACTGTTAACCATTCATTTTAGCTTCAAGGTGCTCATGACCTTATAGCAAGCCTAATGTCAAGCCAAAAAAAGGAACCAGAAAAGTAAAAGAAATTAAAGGGACTGGGTTTCTTTTTTTCTTTTCCTTTGCTGTTTGGTTTTCAGAAGAGTCTGAGAGAGAATGCTGAGTATGGGTCACTTGGCAGTCATCTGTCCTCTTTACAAGGGAAAAGGAGAAAGCTCTGAGGATGCTTTGAGGAAAGAGGATAACACTAGTTGGCAGGTGTGGACTCAGCCAATGCAAATTTTGTGATCCCAGTGATTTTGGGAAAACAAGATTAAACTTAACCCAGCTGACACAATACCAGACTAAAATCCCTTGGTAAAGATAAACATTCATCACGGGGCTGCTTTTTAACTCCTCTTCTTCCCCCAGTGCCTCTCAACATCAGATCCTGGAAGAAACAGCTGAATTTCCCCCACAGAACATCCAAAGCAGAGCTGCTCCAAAGGTGAAGCTACAGTCACCCAGCCACCCTAGCTTGCTTGTAAAACCTGACTTTTGAAAATTAACCCAATAATGATGATAAACTTTGTGAGGTACCAGAACAACTTGTGCAACTTTATAATTCTTGTGGTATCGTATCTGACTAAAGAGAACGTGGTAACATGAAAAGGGAAGTGAGACAGTTGTGACAGCTCATAATCCAGCACTCTCCCCGGTAGGCTACACTGCCTCTCTTCCTCAAAGAATATGTTTGGCAGGGGCTCTTGGCACACTCTTTCAAGACCTATTTATTACGACTGGTGATGATGTACAGAGATAGAAATGGAAGTATTTTCTCTGGGAGTCTCAAATAGAGAATTGTTTGCATACTGTTAAAGTGATTTACACATGGGAAGACGGAAAGCCACGGGACCAAATTACCTCAAATTTAACTCAAATACCATAATGACTGATATATTTACAAATCAGACAGATAACTTATGAAGAGTTGAGAGATATGCCTAAAATCCATACAGCTAGAATTCACGTCCCGATGCTTCAGAAGAGTATCACAGTCTGGCTACTAACCGACCATTCTTCCCTCCCTGCATGGCTGCAATGCCTCACTCTTTGTCCCTCCTGAAAGCTGTGCCCATGGCAGGGTGCCCTAAGGGTATCTGCAATGCTGCAGTGACTGACTTGTGACTCATTTTAAAATGACTTCTCTATGGTTTGTGGCAAATTCTAAACTCCAGCGAGATTTTCCACGTCAGGTTTCTTGCCACAGCACTTAAAAGTGAAAGATAATACTGTGCATTGTGTTAGGTCAATAACTCACAGGAAACATTGTTTACTATAAAACAACTAAAATTAAACAATATTAGGTGACAGAAATATGACATTATTTTCCACATATAGTTTTTTAAAAAAAATAAATCTGTGCTATATGTTATATATTATGTTAAAGATCATGCCTAGAAACCACTGCTATCCTGTACACGAAACTTAATAATTATAGTTAACATTCATTGTTTACTAGGGGTCAAGCACAGAGCTAAGGGAGTCAATCATATATACTATATCCTTAATATTCACAATAATAGAATGAGAAAGAAACTATTATTATGTTCATTTGATAAGTGAGGAAAGAGGTTTAGGTAGTTTCCAAGGTCACACAGTTATTCAATGGAAGATCTAAGATTTATTTATTTAATATTCTTTTTTTTAAGATTTTGTTTATTTATTTATTTGACAGCACACATGCACACAAGTAGGCAGAGCAGCAGGCAGAGGGAGAGGGAGAGGCAACCTTCCCGTTGAGCAGAGAGCCCAAACTGGGGCTGGATCCCAGGACCTTGGGATCATGACCTGAGCCTGAGGCATATGCTTAACTGACTGAGCCACCCAGGCACCCCAGAAGATCCAAGATTTAACTTATGTTTATCAGCCTGGAGCTAGTCTTAACTGCTACTCTATCTCAGCCCTCCAAAGCATCAAGGCAGATATTACTACAGGTACCTAACCTATGTGCTATAGGTTTTTTTCAGTTGTGAGAACCACTGTTACGCCCTTGATCTACATATTTGCTCTGTAAATCACGGCACCTGCTAAATAGAGTCCCTTAGCTGCAGAGAGAATTCTTGGCTAATATCCCTGTCCACACATCTCTCAAACATCTATACACCTAGAAAAAGTAGTAGCTGACTTAAAAAAACTACTTAAAAACATAATCACTTGGGAATGAGGAAAAGAGATGGTAAAGTACACAATGCATTAAAAAAGCCATTGACTATCCTTGTCTCCATGCCTGATATGATTAAACTCAGGAACTAAGCAGGGTGCTCTATCATTCCTGTGGGGAAAAGAGTGCCATGAATAAGTAGAGCCAGAGGGAGCACCTGATCTGGAAGGGATGAAGAAACACCTGCAGATATGACTGTGGAGGCTTAAATGAAGATGTTGGTCTGAAGGGAGCTGTAGGCACCACGGAGGAATGTCAAATAGACCCTCTTAGAACCTTCTTAAGATTGCTTTTGCTATTACATAACTGGTTTTCATAACTCGTTTTCTCTTTTCTAAAGCACACTTCTAAAAAGTAGATGTGAGCCGAAGACTTACAGCCAATCCCTGGAATTTTAGCAAAATATATTTCCAGTGTTCTGGAAGATTCTAGACCCAAGGGAAATGTAATATTTCCCGCTAGGGACCTCTTCAACAGTGAGTCATAGTAGCCTTTGCTATAAGTTGGATTCTTTCAGAACCCGTTAAAAAATTTAGCTTTCCCCAAGTGAGAAAATGCATTAAAAATGCATTTTGCAAATGCAAATACATGAAAGTGTCATTAGAAAACAGTTCCAGAACATGGGTTTCGAGAACAAAATTAAAATGAGATTTCAGATGTTATGTATAGATGCTGACATCATTTTAGGTAAAAAGTAGAGACCTGCATGGAAATATGTATTATTTCACCACTTTCACGTAGACACAGGCATACCCTCCTCCACAATGAGGTCAATCTGTGATTAAAGCTCTTGACACAAGAGCTTAAGATAAACAGTAGTCAGTCTGGTTACCTTCAATCAACACAGAGATGAAAAAGGATTCAGGGATTCATGGTGAGAGACGCAGCAACTTTCACCACACTGTGTTTCCCTCTGAGTAGGACAGAAGTAATTATTTCAAAATTAAGTGTACATAGGGGGGAAGTATGCTTTCAAAATAGATTGTTGTCTCCTGGTTCAACCAGGAGATTTCACACATAACAGCTCAATAAAGGGAAAATGAGGCAATAGCAAATCCTCGGGGGAAAGTCTCTGACAAATGTAAAACTAACCTCTTTCTGCTCTACTGCATTATGTCCCTAGGACTCCCAAATCCTAAAACCAATTTTACTTATGCCTATAAAGTCTGATTCTGGGCAAGGAATTCAAATGCTGAGCCCCACTTATTTTAATCTGCAACAGATGGATGTCATTAAAACTTGCCCCTTTTACAACCCTGGTGTGGCATCTCAAGTCGAGAAAGAAAAATTTCCTTTAAAATTCCTCTTGACACAGTTCTGTACATTTTTTGTATCTAAATGTTAGAAAAACAGAATACTTTCTTAGCACCCAGCAGGGTGGATGTGAAAGGCAAAGAAGAATGTGCATTCACAGAGCCACATTATATCCTAAAGAAGTACTTCTCCAAAGTCTAGGGGTCACAGGCGTCCATGAGTTTTCCACAAAATGTTTTCTTTTTTTAAATTCTGTGCTTGCATTTCAATAACAACCTAATAAGAAAAATACAAGCATGTTCCAGGTCATCTAGATGGCTACCCTTTAATGAGTACAATCATGTAATTTTGGTATGAGCCTTTGTGCTTATAATTCAGTGTATAACAAGTGAAGTAGATATTATATACAGATGCATGATTTACAAAACATTTTGCTGTGATGGAGATTCTCTGATCATTATACATGACAGGATGGAATGCATGATAAACCAAAAGAACAGCAGTCAGCAGCCAACACCGTAGCAAATAAACATAAGGTTCAGATGCTATCTTTGCATCAACCGTTAGCAAACCATTGCATTTCTAGTAATAGAAAATCCACGGTGAAACATTTTTCAGTTCCCAATTCTTGCTTTTACTGGATTACAGATGTACAAACCTTTGCCGCAATACTAATTTTATCTCCAAGCAAATAGAGGGAGCTTTAAACGATTATCCAAAGGCATGCCATTAAAATTGACATGAGCAAATTTCTCTAATAGCTTTGTTTTATTACTCTGAACTGAAAGACAAAACCTTAAACGTATTAATGATGATTTGTACGACGTAGACAAAAAAGATATCCGTTATGTTATTTTCATCGGAGTCAAATTCAGAAGCATATTAAATTATAGAAATCTAAGGTTAGATCTTTTTACTATTAAACCCAATATCTGGGACGCCTGGGTTGGCTCAGCGGTTGAGCGTCTGTCTTCCGCCCAGGGTGTGATCCCGGATTCGGGATCGAGTCCCACATCGGGCTCCCTGCAGGGAGCCTGCTTCTCCCTTGGCCTGTGTCTCTGCCTCTCTGTCTCTGTCTCTGTCTCTCTCTCTCTCTGTGTGTGTGTGTGTGTGTGTGTGTGTGTGTCTTATGGCTAAGCAAATAAAATCTTTAAAAATAAATAAACCCAATATCTGTTATTTAGTTTGAGTCAATTCTACTACCCACTCTTAAATTGGAGTCAAGTATTTGAATTTTGCTATGCTCAATTTGCAAAACTTTCTTTTTAGTAATGATCAAAGATTTTAAGGAATTTTGTGCAGTTTTATTTTTACATTTAAAATAACCCTATAATAAAATAACAACCTTGGAGGTCATGAACTTGTTTTTATATTTTGAAAGAGCGGGCTACATGACTGAAGTATGAGAAGCACTGGTCAAGTAGCGTTAAGTCGGTCAGCAGCCTCTACTGGCCTGAGGACAGCTAAGCAGAGCACATCCCCTCAGTCTGGCTTACAGAGTACCCTCCACAAATATTTGCTGATTAACCTGAAGGAAAGCACATGTTCCTTGTGGAATTTTAATAATTTGCTTATTTTCTTAGGATGCAGTTATTCCTTTATAAAAACAGGATGGTTTATCAGTCTAGCTGAGATCCACATTTTTAAAGCAATACAAAATAAATAAAATTTATTAAAATAACTTGGGGGGAATCTTAATAAGAATAGCATGAAATAGAAGACATTTCTACAATTCCTTAGGTCTTTTCCTAAGAATGTTGGATAAGTTAACTCCATGTCCAGCAAATCACAAGTTATATGATCTCAAGTCCTTATGTATCTCAGTTTCCTTATTAAAACATAAAAGTACATTATAGAGTTGCTGGAGGAATTAAATAAGACGACTTGAAGGTGCTTACCAGCCCAATGACAGACACAAAGGACACATGGAGCTTGTTTTTTAATTGTGGTTTTCTTGTAAATGGTGAATGCAAAATAACAACAGCAAATCTAAGTATAAATAAGTATAAATATAAGCATAGATGCATATATATGATCTTCTTTAAATATGAAGGTTGTTGCCAGAAGACCAAAAATATTTGAAAATACTCTGGTGTGCACAAGCATTAAACAACAAAAAGGGAACAAGAATGGGGTGCTTGTGGTCTGTTTCCACTAACAAAGATTTTACAAAGCACACTTTTTGGGATATATTAATACTTTCACTTAAATAATCATACTTTTGTATAAGGATGGCTGGATTATTTAAATAATTTAGATCTTTGAGTAGCTCAAATTGCTATCACTATCCTGTGATAAATCAAAAATTGGGGGACAGTTGAGAACTGCATCTAGAACACTAGGTGCACTAGAATTTTTTAGAAATAATTTCACAAATTGTCTTTCTGCAGTTAGAATACAATATGACAGGTAAAACACTTTATACCACAAAATCCCACTTAATAATTTCTATTCTGCTGCCACTAACAACAAAATCTGCTGTAAACCATTATTTTGTATGCTTTAGCTCAAGCACCCAGATTAGCCTACATTTTTAGTGTCATTTCAATAGGTCTTTAGATTGCTACTAAGTACAAAATACTGACACGTGATCTAATATTCAAAGCGCGTTCATGCAACCTCCCCAAAGACTTTCTCAATCCAGCAACCTATGTGCTAAGAAAATTGGCTGAAATACAGGTGTTCATATTTTGCTTTTAAAATAATACTACACATAAAATGTAGAATTGGGATCAGAACAATAACTAAGTTTAACTAAACAGATAAATTCCATCTGAATATTTTAAGCATATATCTTTTTGTTACATGAGATTGTTTGAAATTACATTTTTTATAAAGACAAGGGATTTTTCCCTAAGTATTACATTTTAACATTGATTTTCACTAGCACAATAGATGAATTATTTCACTCATCAATGCTCTCCTTATTATCACCTCTAAAAATAAGAACCAACTACAGCACACCAATTCCATCCCTTTCAAAGCATTAAGATTATTCACAATACTATGTGAAGATTCATATATTTTAAAAGAGAGTAAAGGTGGAATATTATACAGCAACAGAAATAGGAATGAATATAAACCTCATCTATACGTAGCATCAACAGATCTCACAAAACAATGCCAAGCAAGATAAGTCAGATCCACAAGAGAACATCTTTATAATTCCATTCAAAAACTGACAAAACTAATCTATACTGTTAGGACTCAGTAGGTTCTGGGGGTGCCTGGGTGGCAGAGTCTGTTGAGCTGCTGATTCTTGGTTTCAGCTCAGGTCGTGATCTCAAGGTTGTGAAATGGGCCCTTTGACTCCTCTACATGGAGTCTGCTTGGGACTCTTTCCCTATCCTCCAACCCCTCCCCACCACTCTCTCTCTCTTTTTCTCTCTCTCTAAAATAAGATAATAAATCCTTAAAAAGGAAAAAGAATAGTAGATTCTGGAAGGAGGCAGAAAACACATCTAGTTGCTGATAATGTTCTAGTTCTATTTTCTAGTTCTGGGTGTTATAAACGGGTGTGACAAATATCCAGATGAACATTATAATTTATGCATTTTTGTATATGTTATAATTAAATGAAATGTTTGCTTAAAAAAGATGGTGACACTGACAAGTAAGTTGTTTTTAACTTACACAATGATAACAAAATCACTGAACATTAAATAGATGAAAACATTAGTATTCAAAAGCAGTATGTTTTTCTCACAGTGGAGATAATTTTTCTAATGCAAAATATATTATCCATGGCTTTTAATGAAAATATATTTAAAGTACTACTTGGTCTAAAAAAACAATTCAGAGTTCTTTTTGTTTAACTCAAAAGATTTCCTTTTTTAAAAAAACAAATATTTTATTTATTTATTCATGAGGGACAGAGAGAGAGAGGCAGGGACATAGGCAGAGGGAGAAGCAGGCTCCCTGCAGGGAGCCTGATGTAGGACTCGATCCCAGGACCCTGGGATCACGACCTGGGCAGAAGGCAGATACTCAACTACTGAACCACCCAGGTGCCCTCAAAAGGTTTCCTAAGTCAAATTTTAGAGCACCTTTTTATTAGTTGTTCTGACATTTACTGAGCTTTGCAATTATAAAGGCCTTATGATTCTATTCGGTCATACATTGATTACACTTTTCCATTAGCATTAGTGAAGGTTATTCCACTTTTCTTGTCCTTTGTACACATCATACAAATAGTACTCCCCTGGTCATCAAAATGCTTACTAAATCGCAAAAGACCAGATCTTGTTCAGAGATCTCAGTTGTTAAATCTTCTGGAGTAAATATAAGTGAAGTAACTTGCCAGAGACAATTTTATACCTTAAAATATTTCTGTACATTCATTTTTCTGAAACCTGAACCAAAATATTAATAATATGATGATATCCTTCCTCAATGAATTAGAATTATGACATAAGAACAAAAAATCCTAAACTAGTAGAAACAATAACTCTAAGCCAGAAAAGACATTTATAATGCACACTTGATAACTATTTTATATTTCAAATTCTGTACATGATTTTGAACTTTTCGAAAGTTCTTATACATGTCTACTTTTAAAAGGAATATTGAACAGAGAATATGAATTCCCCAGTTAGTATTTCATGA
Organism: Nyctereutes procyonoides; assembly: GCF_905146905.1. Lineage (NCBI taxonomy): Eukaryota > Metazoa > Chordata > Mammalia > Carnivora > Canidae > Nyctereutes > Nyctereutes procyonoides. The sequence goes on from NW_026575130.1 coordinate 5,543,633, forward strand.
CAGAAGTCTGACTTGAAAAATGACTTTGTTTTGCTGACATTAGTTTGGCTTCAGGAAATTTTCTATATTCAGGCTCATTAATAAGATGCTTATTGTAAGGAGACACATCAACACTTTCACTAAAATGGGAACTTTTACAAATATAGGTGAAAACATTCTTTAAGAAAAAGATTTATTTATTTACTTGAGAGAGAGAGAGTGCTTGTGAGCAGGGAGAGGGAAAGAGGGGGAGGGGCAGAGGGCAAGGGAGACAAACAGACTGACTTGGGACTTGATCCCAGGACCCTGAGATCATGACCTGAGCCAAAATCAAGAGTTGGACATTTAACCAACTGAGCCACCCAGGTGCCCCTGATAGGTAGGAACATTCTTAACTGCTTGCAATTCTAGCTTGCCCATTGAACTTTATGGTGAATTTAAGTAATTCCTCATAAGGCAGAAAAATCCACAGTCTTTGATTACTTGCATGCATGCTATCATATGTTCTACCTATGACTGAAACACCTACAGAATTCAGAAGTTCCATCACTAAATAGAACATATCAATTTTTTCTGAGTTTAAATGGGAAAATGGTAAGTTTGTAGACAAATATTTGTGGCTCCTTTCACAATATTTACAAATCTCTAGCAAGAAAATCAGAATAATAGGGAAAACATTTTGCTATAGCTGTAATTCAAACATCAGATTAAATAACTTGACATTCATCTTAAAGACTTTAAATAGAAGGGCATTGTCATTGAATGCTGTAGATTTTCTCAAGGGATAAGATACACTTTGGCAGGTGTCAGTTACACACATAGATTTAAGACATTACTGCTTCAGTCAGGTAAGAATTTTAATGATTGCTTTAGCTAATAAACTTAACAAGAGTTAGTACGCTATTGTTTGAACTGGTATATTCAAAAGTCTTGCTTCGTTTTTTCCACTCAAGATGCTGATGATGCAAAAGCAAGCAAAATAGTCCACAATTCCACACTGAAAATTATAATTTCCCCATAATATTCCCTAATATATTCAATAACTAAAGTAACACGGAAATCTGCATTTAACATGCCAACAATAAAAATAATGGAAACTTAGAGATCTGCAACAGAAGTTGAATAATACCTACTACATCCATATGTGATTGAATCCTGACAGTTCTCTATATGGCTCAGAGATCACCAACTAGTATTAATTGTGTGAAAAATAATGAAAACAATTAAATAAGTTGTATCCCAAACCAGATCTCTTTTCTAATTTCCAACTAGTTGGACATCTCTGTAAAAATGTTCAGCCAACATTAAACTCAATATGCCTCAAATGAATATGCACCAAAACATGGAAGAGCTTATCAAGCTTTTATGTAGAGTTCACAAATTTCCAAAGGAATTTCTTTTTGGATCGCCATTGGTTATAAAAAGAGCAGGATTTATAAATGAATAATAACCAACTGTAATAACATTAGTCCAGGAGAAAAAAAAAAGAGCTTTTGATACAACTGGGTAACAATATTGAGCCCTTTAAGGAATCTCCTCTACATGAAACTCTTTTCATTCCCTGACTAATCAGCATGTTCAAAATTTACAGGACCTTTGGGAGGGAAAGATATGTCAGAGTTCATCCCACTGCTATACTTAAGGATCAGGCTAAATGGACCTGAATTAGTTTTTAGTCTCCCTTGAAGGCTCTTAGAACTGTCGGGATATGAAAAAACAAACCCAACCAACTGAAAATATCTTTCAAGTTTTTTATGATCCAGGCATCCTACAGTTAATTTACTACTGACCTTTTGAGGTAGGCACTGCATTTTTTCCCCCATTTGTCTGATTATTCTTCAGACCATCTGCTCTGAAGCAGACATCACTCAAACAGAAGCAGCTTCATGACACAGCACAGATGAGGTGCTGACTGCACCACCATGGATGGCACATACTGAAAGGTAGACTGCTTATTTAGCATTGAATTATTCAGGATTGGGAAAAAAAAGTACATTCTTGCAATGAAAGCTTCAAAATGGCTTATTTTATAACATAACCATCTTAAAAGAACTTGCATATATTTTACCTGTCAAGATATGTATCTTATGCAGTTGATTTTTGTGTAGCCCAGTTAAGAAGTACATGGAAACATAGAAGGGCTTTTTGTTTACAACAGCCTAGAGTACATCTATAAGTGTCAGTCAGATTGATTTTTCCAGGGAGTTCACTTAATTACAGCTTCACAGCCACACACTGTGACAACCTGACTCTACGTGTTTAAATGCAATTCTGAACTCATTTATACTGTCTTGGTTTTTTTAAAGATCAACATAGAGCAAATGGATCAGTTACCCAATTCAAATTTTTTATTTTCCTTTTTTTGAGTACATAAGTCCTGCAATATTAATATCTGCTCTAAACAATGCAGGAATTTAAATTCATTACTGTCTAATATAATTTCTTGTCTCAAGACAATATATTTATTTTCTAGGAATAACAGACTCAAGAATTTTAGTTGTACCACCCTTAGAGTTACTTTTTTTCTTTTGGAAAATCTTTCTAATAACTGGGTGTCAGGAATTTCAGCATGATAATTATGTTGTTTATTAGAAATAATTTGTATGTCTCTAGTCTCTTTCATTATACTGTTATTAACTTCATCATCATCTGTAAGATGGCAAGGGCCCATCTTTCTAATGTGCATATAATTTTTAAGAAGTTGTTTATTCACCCCATTCTCTAAAGTATGTAGGTTCAAAAGGGCATGCCTTCAGCCTCTTTTGCACATTTGTGGTGATCTACGTGGACACTGAGTGCCAACAATGAACTTTAGCAGGCAAAATTACAATTCTAATAAGACAGCATTAAACTCAATGTAATATATATATAATCATTTTTACACCGTTTCCTGGCCCCATCATGCTGGTTCAGTGGTGGACAGCAGAATATCAACAAACTTCTTAAAATTAAATTAAAGAATTTGTGGGATGCCTGGGCAGTTCAGTCAGTTAAGCAGATGACTCTTGATTTTAGCTCAGGTCATAATGTCAAGGTCATGGGCTTCAGACCCACATTGAGAGTCTGCTTGGAATTCACTCTGTCTCTGTCTCTGTCTTTCTCTCTCTGTACCCTCCCCCCACTCACACACACTCTCTCTCTCTCTCTCTCTCTCTCTCTCTCAAATAAATAAATAAATAAATCTTTTTTTAAAGAACTGAAGAATTTGTTATATATGCACTGTTTAAGAAGGAAATCACTTCTTAGTTAGACTCATTAAATAGCCTTGATTAAATTATGAAAAGCTCTACAGTTCTACCTATCTAAATGTGTACACACTGTAAAATCATAGCTTCAGTTTGAAAAAAAGTGTAAACAAATTAGTCAAACCACAAGTTATTTTGATAATAAATAATTAAAATAGTTTAACCGGTGCTTGACAATAAATTATTTAGTCAGGATTCAGACAAATATTTTTGAAGCACTTACTGTGTCAGGCACTATGTTAGATATAAGAGATTGAATATAGAAGAAATATAGTCCATCACCTCAAAAGATTTTAAATGAGCAATTTTAGCTGCAGTGCAATCCATAAATTAGAAGTGGACAAAAGTGGAACCAAGAAGATCAATTTAGAGGAAATAGTCCAAGCAACAAATGCTTATCTTGCTTACAAATGTATTACAAAGAAATATATTTGCTCATAAATATATTTAGACATAGAATAGGAATAGCAATATAGTATTTGATAAAGCTCCTGGTGATAAGTCAGGTGGGAAACATAGCAGGCACAGGGACTAGCAAGTGCAAGGTCATAGTAGTATAAAAAATAAAATATAACATAAAATATAGTATAAAAATATAGTATGCAAAAAGCTCTAAGTAATTCAGTGTACGTAGTTCAGTAAGAACATGCTGAAAACAAGAAAGAAGTAAAATTTAAAAGTCAGGCAGTGCTCAGACCATGAATGTTCTTGTATGCCATAATAAGGAGACTGTTAAAAAAAAAAAATGAGGAGACTGTTACCTTTTAAATGGGGGGGGGGGACAAGATCAGAACATTGTTTTAAAACAGTCACTCTAGTAACATACGGAGGATAGTTAGAGGGGAAAGAGTGGAGTTTGTGAGACAATTTGGAATACTATTGCAATAGTCCTGACAAGAAATGCCCTCAGGAAAACAATATGAAAAAGATATCATTTGTCATATGGGGGGGAAAAAAGTTATAAAATTTGGGGAAATCGAATTTGAGGGTTTATGGAAGAGAAATTATACCTTTGGCAGGTAATTACTGACACTTTGAATCAAGAACAGTAATTTGGGGGATAGAATACCCTGAAATTTGAGAGAATATGACAGTTTGGTTTTGGACTGATTAAATCTGAAGTGCTATCACTATATAGTAGTGTGTTAAAAACACAAAACTAAAAAAGTCCAGGAGAGGGGCACCTTGCTGGCTGAGTCAGAAGGACACGTGACTCTTTTTTTTTTTAAGACTTTATTTATTCATGAGAGACAGAGAGAGAGAGAGAGGCAGAGACACAGGCAGAGGGAGAAGCAGGATCCATGCAGGGAGCCTGACATGGAACCTGATCCCAGACCCCTGAACCACGCCCAGAGCCAAAGGCAAACGCTCAACCACTGAGCCACCAGGTGTCCCAAGGACATGCGACTCTTGATCTCAGTATTGTGAGTTCTAGCCCCACGCTGGGCAGAGATTACTTAAAAATAAAATCTTAAAAAAAAAAAAAAAGTTCAGGAGAGAGTACAGACTAAAGAAATGGGCCATAGCATAACCTCTGGGAGATCCCAGGTTTTCTGTAGTGACACTGGATTTTGCTTCACTCCTTACCATTTCTCTATCCATAAAGCTCTGAAGATTAGGGAAGCCCTTTTGTATTGCCTCAGGAAGCAGATAGTATTGGCCTATCAACATCTTGCATGGAATACCAGGAAGTGCTAATAAAGCAGAAATGGCAGTATATATGTATACAGCAGTATATACATACATACATATATATGTATATATGTATAGATACAGTAAACACATAGATACATATATACTTCTGTATCTATACATATATAGATGTATAAAAATATATTTTAGTGGGACTAAAATAGAATTCTGTACAGGAACTTTCTAATGAGATCAAAATACTGGTATCATGCAGCTGACATTTCCCCATAAGACTGGGATACAATTGAGGCATTGCTTTATCCTCAATGGATGTGACCTGCTGTAACTTTCTAAATTTATCTCCATGCTATGAACTGTAATTGTCAAGAATGGTTTGAGCTATTCAATTCTAACCCTATGCAAGGTAGAGAGCTTTTGTGATTTTACACTGAAATTTAAAACATAGGAAGGAAAAATGGCTTTAAAAAGGAATGTGTTTGATTAATTACAGTACATAACACATGGCAGTAGAAAAAAGATTAACAAATCAAGTATTTGTAGCTTGCACCACTCTTTTTCTTTCTAAACATTTCAGCTTATACTACAAAATCCCTCTGTTGGAAATTAGTCAATAAAAACTCCTCTAGTTATTACTGAATTGCAAAGAATATCTAAACTTCTTCTGAAGCAGCTTTCAAAACAAATTCTTGTTGTTGGTATAAGAGCATTGGCATCAACTCTAAAAAGAATTTTGAAAAGGAAACTCCTAATTTAAACAAAAGCAGAGTTAATTCATCTGCTAGAACTAAGCTTTGTTTCAGATGCCCAAGACCCTTTTAAAACATAAATCAGGCCTAAGCCAGGTTTAATGAGAAATGAACAATTCTCTACTAGTTGTTTTTTATGATTTGACTCTACAAGAATTTTTATTAAGTGGACCCTGTGGGTCTATTTCCCAGAGGCTTGGGATAGCTTCTTTAGAATACCTTCCCAACCTACCCTCTTCCTAAGTTTTACTCTGGGGTCCCACAACACTCTAAGCATTCAATCATTCGCCAAGACCCCCAGTTTACCTGTTTACCCCTATCTATCTCCCTAACTAGCCTCCAGGATAAAGAGCATCCATGACTTCTACAGCACAGTGACCAACAAAGAGTAACTCAATAAATATTGGTGGAAATGAAACAAAATGAAGAAGTTCAATAGAGTTAATTTGACCAAAGAAAGGCATGAAGCAGCATTGGTCAATATGAACAAAACTAGTGAAAATTTTGCTGAATCCAGTAAATACTTTTGCAGATTTACTAAAATTTAAAAGTTGGGTTTCAAATCTTGATTAGCAAGATTTATACCTGTTATATTAATTTACCTGAAACTCATTACCATTAAATCTCTTTGATGTTTCCTTTATAATTATATCAGATATCCACAATAAAACCAAATAATACCTAACTCTTCTTTAAGGGTAAATGAATGAAGAGTAATGAGTAAGGATGGCCTCCATCTGTGTCATTATTGTCTTTTGGTTGAAGTCATGACAAAACCACTGTCCATAGCAATGGACTTGATTAGATAGGCTCTGGAGCTCAACATTTCCTCACTCTGACAACAATGAGATTAGCAAAGAAATTAAATATAAAAGCAACTACTATCTTCCTAACTACACAGAACCATTAGTATTCTGGTTTTTTTAGAAATAAGTAACTATAATTTTATTCTTCTTTGAGGAAAGACAAGATTTTATATAAAGCAATACATAAGCTTTTATTATTATAAATTATCCAAAGAAGAGAATTGCTGACTACTCAGTATTTCTGAGTATATCATACAGTAATATCTTCCAATAACCTCAGTAGTTACTATAAGACTAATGAACTTTCTAAATTAAAAAAAAATCATTGGTTTGTTAAAATTATTCTGACCAAGATACATAAGAGAAGTTATTTTCTCTTAGAATTATTATGCATATAAATATACTTCATTTTAGTCACAGAAAATCTACGTATTTAATTCTACCTCTATATTCTTTTTTTTCTACCTCTATATTCTTATATGAATATCTATCTGTGGTATAACATATAAAATTAAACTGTCAAACATGTGTGTATATGTGTGTGTGTAGATACAGAATCATATATCCCATCTTCAGAGCAAAACTATAAATGTACTTAAAGGCAAGAACCATGTCTTATAATTCTTAGAATTTCCAAAGGCTAGTTCAATGGTTAAAATACATTAGCCAATAAAGATCATTAGGTTGATAATGAAACCCTGGGAAGAGCATTATTGTGTTTACAAAGCTCATACAAAGCTGACAACAGGCAAGATAATTACAAGTGATTATAGCTTTAATTGCTCAAAAGTTAAACTTAGAAAATTCCTAAAGAATTAGGTTACTTTTGCACACATAAAAACACAGCATTAGAACTTTTTTGTGAAGCAGTAGTTAACCTTAGCCAAAAAGATCTTGTTCATCCAACAAAATTAACTTAGTTGAAATGTCAAAACTCTTCATAAATATCACCATAGATATCTCATTATTAGTCCTTGACAAAGAACCAAGTGGCAGGCTACCTTTGTCTCCACAATCCAAGAACAAGACATATGAAAATAATAGATCCTGAGAATTTCGTTTAAAAGATGTTTATATTGGGCCATTTCTGATTAGCAACATTTGAAATCGGAACCCAGCTCATAATGTGAAGCGTGATGAGAACTTGGGTATATATTCATATCCCATGGTGATACCTCTGTAGCTGGAGAAGTTCCATTTGTATTTGGTTTATTTTTCCCACATATAAGAATTGTGGGGCATTTTGGTAACTGAGTTTCCTCTACGGATAATATCTTCTCATAAACGTAACTAGAGAGGGACACCTGGGTGGCTCAGCTATTCTGTGTCTGCCTTCGGCTCAGGGTGTGATCCTGGAGTTCCAGGATCAAGTCCCACATTGGGTTTCCTGTGTGGGGCCTGCTTCTACCTCTGCCTGTGTCTCTGTGTCTCTCATGAATAAACAAATAAAATCTTTTTTTAAAAAATGTAACTAGGGAAAATGAGTGGGAAAAATTAGAGAGGGTGACAAAATATGAGAGACTCCTAACTCTGAGAAACAAACAAAGGGTAGTGGAAGGGGAGGCGGACAGGGGGATGGGGTAACTGGGTGACGGGCACTGAGGAGGGCACTTGATAGGATGAGCACTGGGTGTTATACTGTATGTTGGCAAATCAAACTTCAATTAAAAAAAAAGCTAAAAAATGTAACTATTAATTGAGCACTTATTATGTAGAGTAACTATACAAAAGATCTAGCCTGATGTAAAGTCTTTCTCTCTGGTTATGATTTTAAGTAAGAAAATTGATTATACATGTTTTGATTGGGTTTACTGCATTTTTTTCACTGTTTTTTGTTTTAAGATAACTTTCAAAAAGCATTATGAGCAAGCAAGTCAATTCATCATTTTTACATGATTCATGTATATTTATGTCATTTTAGTGATTCTTTTATTGAAATGTATAAATATTTTCCTACAGAATAGGGACTGACATACATCATGTTGAGTCTACATGCCACCTGGACTTGCTTCTTCTAAACTGTTCACCTGTGAGACTCTACGACCTTCAGTTTGCTTTTGTGCGCCTACACTCTGCTAGTCAACCTGTCTGCAAACACCTCAAAGGAATGAACACTATTTTGTATTTCTCTCTCGTGCTTTCTGCCATAATATTAATGGTTAATTGTGTTGTAAGCCAAAAGCATTTATATTCTCATTTAATCCTCATAAACCATCCAAATAAAGAAACTGAGGCTTAGTGAGGTGAAGCCACTTGTCCATGGACTTTTGGCAATAAATGCCAGAGCTAAGACCAGTCCTCAGTCTCTTTCTGGAGGCCATAATCATAACCATCAGGATTACCGTCTCCCTAGCACCCCCACTACAGTTTTTGCTGTTCACCTTTCACTGTTGACTGACCTACAGAAGTCTCTGTTGCTTTCTGTTTTGGGGAAAAGTTAATGCAGCCACAAACTGACCCAATGATCATGTTCTGATCTCTCTTGATGCTCAGTTCTCCTTCCTGTGCTAGGGCCAGAGCCCAAAGATTGAACCATAAGGCACTGACACCTCTAAAATACCAAGATTTCTTTTCTTTAACATTGCTAACCCAAGATTCATGACTTTTAAGGACACAGATATACTATTTTAAAATATTACTGCATATTATATTTGACAAGTGAATCTAGAGCAATGTCTCTATCACAATGATCACTATTACCATACCAAGGAAAAGTGTTTTCAAGCTCCACAGCATGGTAAACTTCAAAGACAACATTTGTTCCTGTTTTTAAAGCAGCATGCAGACTTCTACCAGCTCATACTGACATATTTCCCTGAGTGGGATTTAAACCTGGACTACTTCCAAGAGGGATGAAACCTCTCTCAGCTGTTCTTAATTAATCACCACACCTGCTGTTTAAATGTTGATTACACCTATAAGAAAGGATAATAATAAATCTTATTTTCCCAGTAAAAAGTAGTAAAAATGTACCCATAAAAAGTTAGTTCTTCCAAATCAATTGAAAGCTAAATAACAGTAGGATATAAAGTAATAATATGTTAAGAAATCCAAGGAATAAATATATATCCCATAAGAGTATTTGTCTAAAATCACGTAACTTCCTATGTTCTTTACTTCCTTTTTTGTTCTTATGATCTCCCTTCCCTAAAACAAAGTAGGGGAATCATTATAAAAGCAAATATATTCTCATAGTAGGTCATTCGAAAAATAAATTTTAAAAATCAGCCAGCAGGGGTGCCTGGGAGGCTGGGTCGGTTAAGCGGCTGCCTTCAGCTCAGGTCATGATCTCCAGGTTCTGGGAAAGAGCCCCACATCTGGCTCTCTGCTCAGTGAGAAATCTGCTTCTCCCTCTGACTCTCCCCCTACTTGTGCTCTCGTTCTCTCTCTCTCTCTCTCTCATTCTTTCTATATATATTTTTAATGTCTTTTTTTACTTTTAAAAACTTTATATTAACAAGTTAACATCTTAAAAAGAAAAAAAACAAGTTAACATCTTGTCATATTTGCTGCAAGTTATCATGAGTTTGTTATTTTCTTAACACATCTTTCAACTTTCAGAAGTTTTATTAGAAAGTATAAACCTCACTTTTAGATTTTTATTCCATTGCTTTTAAGCTTCCCAACTCTGAAATCAATGAACTACTTTTCTTCATTTTCTTCTAGCTTTAAAAAAATTACTTCTTTTTTTTCCATTTAACTTTTAATTACCTGAAATTTATTTTTATATTAAGCATAAGTTACAATATTACTTGAAATTTTCCAAGTGGTCAATTTTTTCCAATTGTTGAAAATCTTTCAACTCACTTTAAACTTCCCCTAAGGGATCCCTGGGTGGCGCAGCGGTATGGCGCCTGCCTTTGGCCCAGGGCGTGACCCTAGAGACCTGGGATCAAATCCCATGTTGGGCTCCCGGTGTATGGAGCCTGCTTCTCCCTCTGCCTGTGTCTCTGCCTCTCTCTCTCTCTCTGTGACTATCATAAATAAAAAAAATTAAACTTCCCCTAATGTCTCCTCTTTAACATCTTTCTTTCTTTGAAAAACCAGCATAACATAGTGAGCTTAGATCTTTTCTTCAGGGGATCCCTGGGTGGCTCAGTGGTTTAGCGCGCCTGCCTTTGGCCCAGGGCGTGATCCTAGGGTCCAAGGATGAAGTCTCACGTCGGGCTCCCTGCATGGAGCCTGCTTTTCTCTCTCTCTGTCTCTCTGTCTCTCTCTCTCTCCCATAAATAAATAATCTTAAATGGATTTACAAAAAAAAGAAAACTCGGGCAGCCCCGGTGGCGCAGGGGTTTAGCGCCGCCTGCAGCCCAGGGTGTGATCCTGGAGACTGGGGATCGAGTCCCACGTTGGTCTCCCACATGGAGCCTGCTTCTCCCTCTGCCTGTGTCTCTGTCTCTCTCTGTGTGTCTTTCATGAATAAATAAAAATCTTAAAAAAAAAAAAGAAAAAGAAAACTCATTATTAAAAAAAAAAAAAAGATCTCTTTAATCCTGGTTCCAACCTTTACCAGAAGATGTCTGACCCTGAGCAAATTACTGACCTCAAGCCTCAGTTTTCTGGCCTATAAAACGTATAGAGTTATGTGAATTAAATAAGGTAACATATGTGAAGTCCCTAAGGAGAGTATTGAGGCAAAAACAATCATTAAAAGGAAATCTTAGTACACAAAATTGACTCACAAAGCTATCAACAGGAGTAAATGATATTTATGTTTTGTCAAAGGTATGCAGATGCCATTATAGAATCTTTTTTTTTGCCATTATAGAATCTGATAAATAATAAGAGCTATATAAATGGTAGCTTTATTATTAATAATTAATACAGAATCCCCCCACATTCCTACATTTTATTCATTCATTCATTCTACTGTTATTTTCTGCATCTAACTCAACTTTTGATCCTGAATAGATCTATTCCCAATGCCAGATCAAGAGATTAGGGATGGGACAGAAAGCAACCTAGGATCAATAACTTGGCTGACAATATCATTGGCTAGGCTCTGACAAATAGCTATAACTGTATGGGTTACATTTTATTTACTTATATTTTAAGGATTTATTTATTTGAGAGAGTGTGCGTGAGCAAGCATGCAGGGTGGGGAGAGAGGGCAGAGGGACAGAGAAGAAAAAGTTTGGCAGACTCCACACTAAGCATAGAGTCTGGCATGGAGCTTGATCTCACAGTCCTAGGACCACAACCTGAGCCAAAACTATAGGGTGGACACTTAATTAACACTGTGCCACCCAGGCGCCCCTGTATGGGTCACATTTTAAACAGGATTGGAAGTTAACATGTCCATCTGGATCACTGATTAATTCTTCAAAAAATTAATTGGTGAGTGAGTATATGTAAATCAATACCAAAGAAAAGATTGATTTTTCAGTCTGTATTTATGTTATGTGTACCATGTTATGTATGATTATGTATAATCATAAAAAAGAAAAAAGAAAGAAAGAGAGAGAAAGAACAAAGTGTAGACAATAAAATTCATTATTTACTTTCAATAGATACTGATTAAATACTTAATTTTATAGATCTTCTAGAAATTCCTATATAGGGGCGTCTGGGTGGTTCAGTTGGTTAAGCATCTGCCTTGGGCTCAGGTCATGATCCCAGGGTCCTGGGATTGAGCCCCGCATCAGGCTCTTTACTCAGTGGGGAGCCTGCTTCTAGCTCTTCCTCTGCCTGCTGCTCCCTCTGCTTGTGCCCTCTGTCAAATAAAATCTTTAAAAAAGGGACGCCTGCCTTCAGCCCAGGGCATGATCCTGGAGTCCTGCGATCAGGTCTCACCCTGGCCTCCCTGCATGGAGCCTACTTCTCTCTCTGCCTGTCTCTGCCTCCCTCTCTGTGTGTCTGTCATGAATAAATTTTTAAAAAAAAAAGTGTTTAAAAAAATCTTTAAAAAATGCATATGTAATTTTTAAAGGTTGAAAATACATGGAATGAATATTTGACACTTCACATTAGTTGATGTATTAAGACCTTTTAATGAGACCAGAAGAATTTTGTTAATCATCTGTCCTGTGCTACATGATTTTTTAGGGCGTAAGTGTGGAATTCAACCAGGATATTATATTAGATGTCGATTCCAGGAAAGAATCAAATCATTTGGTACAGTCTTGCTGTTCAAGCTGACTGCTCAACAGTGGAATGAAATTCTGATTTTAAAAAATTAATTTAAAAAATTTGCACAACAGTGTCTTCTAGAACCTCAGTGCCTAGATTTTTGACGGGAGTTTACAAGGTTAAACAATGAATAAAAGGACTCTATATAGGTGTACAGTAACTATTAGCTTCTGAAAGTGGAGCTTAAATGTACTCTAAGTGCTGTGATTTAAAATTCCATTGCAGTGTAATGCAAGCAAGCACTTTCCTCCTTTTAAAATCCATACAGAAGAACTGTAGGAGTTCATACAATATTATGTATTATATGGACAAGTTTGTGAAACATTTGTTAGCAGAGCCAACTCTATTCCCACTTGTACTGCGTGGTCTTGGTTTCTGTAATTGCCACTAAATAGAATTTTGGCAATCAGTTGAGTTAACCTGGATTAGAAGAATCTTAATAAAATGTGAAGGGTTTTTATATTCCTGTGCCCTTTTGCGCTGATGGTTACATATTCAGCCTGTCTCTTCAGTAAAATCAACCTCTTAGAATATAAAACAGTAGTTATCATACTTTAGTGCACTCAAGGGTTACTTAGAGATCATGCTTAATCTTGTTAAATACATATTCTTGGCTCCCACATCAGAAACTCTAATTCTGGAGGTCTGGAGTGGGGCTCAGCAATCCACATCACTTTAAAACACCCCAGATGATTCTTCTGATGTGAGTGGTTCACAGAACACACTTTGGAAGGTGCTGACATAAAGGATTAACTAGATCTTTCATTCTATGTATTTATTACTCAACTCAAATATACCTTATCCCTTATGTCATCATCGATCATTTAGTCAGTCAAAATGTTTGAGGTAGGAATGCATAAGAAGCTGAATATGATAAGCCATTTAAAAAATAATAATGTATTATAGATATATGGACAAGTTTGAAAAACACATACTTTATTGGTAGTAATCTTTTGAATGCCTTTTATTTCTGAAAATTGCCTTTTTCCTTTTGTAAATCTGGGAGAATATAAGAAATGATATGTGACAACTAGTGATTTCCAAAAAGTTACGAGTCACAAATTTTCTTATGCATGTCCTTTTTTTTAAGATTGTATTTATTTATTTGAGAGAGAGAGAGAGAATGCATGCACGCACACAAGCGGGGTGGATAAACTCCAACTTCTCCATTAGCAGAAGGGATATTCAAAATATTTGACAACTGGTATAGCTTAGGCACCAACCAATCACAATGGAGGCTGGCTGTAGCACTAGAGGAAGGTGATCCTGGAGGACCCTGGTGCAGAGGCAGAGGGAGAGACAGGGAGAAACAGAAGCAGACTCCCTGCTGCACAGGGAGCCCAATGTGGGGCTCAATCCCAGGACCCCGCGATCATGACCTCAGCAGAAGGCAGATGCTTAACCGTGTGCACTTCTGTTTTACTAGAGGTCTTAGTAGATGCTTTCTAATTTCCTTCAGAAGGCCATACAACCTAGAAAGATACACTAAGTAGTAAATCTAAAGAGACTTCAACTGTAGTTTTAATACATTATTTCTGCCTGGACAGATCCAATTTCTCATATTTATCCTTGATAAAGAGAGAATTCTTATTTAGACAAATTATCAATCTTAGAAATTTAATTTTAGTACATGATATGTTTAATAGAGTTGTTAACTAGAATATAGAAATTGTTAGAGTATCAGGTATGACATAAAGATTATACCTTAAAGCCCCTTATTGTAACTCATTGATAACTAAGGTAGATAGAGTCCCCCAAAAATCTCGAAACTTAAATATGTCAGCAACATTTATAATTCATCAAAAACACTGTTTAAATACCTGACTTTTGCATAGCTTTTTGATAGAATTTGTTGGCTCAAAGACACCACTGAAATGATTACACTTCAGATGATCATTTCAGTGTTTTTACTTCTTATAAACAAATACAAAGAAAGGCACAAAAGTGTTTTACTATAGTCACATAAGCCCACACAAATATGATATGAATGTAAATTGTGAAAAGTCAAACACTGAAAATTCTGACAGTCAAATATAATCTAATTTCCCCCAAATTTCAAGAACTTTCAAATGAAAATGAAGGAATCTTGTGGCATAATAAATTTTAAGTTTCACCACTAAAAGGGCATTAAATCTAAAACAGCAATTGAAAATGGGTAAGAAGTACAGCAGATGTCCGTGTGGGAAGGAAGCAAAATATGCTCTCTCCACAGAGTAGTTTCAGCTCCATCATACATGTGACCTTGAAAAAGCCACTAAATTGTACAGTAGAACTACTCTTATTAAGTGTAGCAGAAGAAAGACTATTAAAAATTATTACATGGTTCAATTAAAGAATTGTGTTTTATTTGGATGGACCTCATTATAAGAAAAACATAATAGAAATATTATATTAGATATTGCGTATAATGATTTCTCTTATCACAATGTAATCTTTTAATTTCAAACTATTGCATTTTATGTATGACTTGATATAAAAAATTCATAATACTTCAAGAAAATATATACTTTTTATAAAGTAAATATACTTCACCCAATTAATATTTCACAGCAGTAATGTGTAAGCATTTGCAATAAAGGTACATTCCTTTTTTGAAAAGAAGGTTATAATTAAAACTTCTTAGTCACCAAGTTCTTTAAATGTTTTTAGATTTATTTTATTTTATTTTTTTGCCTCTATCACTTTTCAGTTTTCCCAGCCTCTGGTTTCATCTGGGGGATTGTCACCTACAGCTGGAAAATGCCCACAACTATGTTTGCCAGCTTGGGTGATTTCCTAGTCTTAATTTATTCATATTTTCCAAAAATATTTATTAGGCTTCCACTAAGTGCCAGGTACTCTGTTAGACACTGCAAAGAGAATGGAGCTTAATGTACAAACCACTATCTAACTGCTTCTTCTAAAGATTTCGATCAATGACCTTTCCCTAGTATAGAGTCCAAATTCTAAAGCTTGGCTTATAAAGCTCTCGATAATTTTATCCCATGCCTGTTATCCAAATTTCATGAGTTCCCCTCACGTCCAATAGAAACTAGATGTGTCATAGCTGTGGGGGTTTACACACTGTTTCTCTATCATTTCAATGTTACTATTGACTCCAACACTGAGTTTGTGATCTGCCCATAATGCTTCAAGATTTGACTTTTCTGAAACTCTCTGACTGAGTTGTCACCCTTTAGGTATTCCAGAACACCCTGGGCTTTCTTATCCACCATAACAATATTGGGACTTCTGCTTTGTCCATCTTGGATTACATTCCTTAAACCAAGGTTACATGTTTTATTCATCTTGGTAGACCAAGTGCCTGACACTTAGTAGATGTTCAATACATGTTTACTGAGTATACTTTCTTCTCAACAGGAACCAGGATTGTACTCTGCTTCCAAGATCTACTACAGACTCCAACTTCTCCATTAGCAGAAGGGATATTCAAAATATTTAACAACTGGTACAGCTTAGACACAAACCAATCGCAATGGATGCTGACTGTAGCACTAGAGGAAGGTGATCCTGGAGGCCCCTTGCTGATCCAGGCTCTATTGTTTTGTTTGCTCATTTGGGGGATGGAGTGGACTGAGGAATCCTGGAAATAAGTTCCAGATAGCCTCAGTAGAAGGCACAGCTTGTTGGGCTTATAGAAGCAACCGTTTAGCCTTTACGGAAGCATTTCAAAGTGTAGACAATTGGTACAGATGCTGTGCTCCACGCTGGCTGAATATCAGCACTGTCCACGAGACATTCCCCAAACATTTGGCTTGCACTGATTATCACCTTCTTCGGCATCTTGTAAGTACTCATTTCAAAACTAGCATTGTTGGGGCAGCCCCAGTGGCTCAGCGGTTTAGTGCCGCCTTCAGCCCAGGGAGGGATCCTGGAGACCTGGGATTGAGTCCCACATCAGGCTCCCTGCATAGAGCCTGCTTCTCCCTCTGCCTGTCTCTCTCTCTCTCTCTCTCTCTCTCTCTCTCTCTCTCTGTCATGAATAAATAAATAAAAACCTTTTAAAAAAAAACTCGCATTGTCATGTAATTGTGATTTGTGATTGTCTAGAGTTAATTGATTACACGTGGATAATTCTGTTTCTAAACCTAGACTGGAAATTCCTAGAGGATAGAGCCATGTCTTATCTTCTTTCAACATTAATCTTTAAATGAATCATCCAGGGACACCTAGGTGGTTCAGCAGTTCAGTGTCTGCCTTTGGCTCAGGGCGTTATCCCAGAGTCCGGGATCAAGTCCCACGTCGGGCTCCCTGCATGGAGCCTGCTTCTCCCTCTACCTATGTCTCTGCCTCTCTATCTCTCTTATCCCTCATAAATAAATAAATACAATCCTATAAATCAATCAATCAATCATCCAAAAATTACATAACCATGGTCTATATCATTTCTTATTTTTGAAATGCTTTGTCAGAATAGATTTCATTATACTCTTGGCTCTTTTTAGAGGTAATATCAACACCATATGAAGAAAGTTTCCTTACAGCAGTTATAAAAAGGCTACTCAAGATAATGCTCACTATATCACTTCATGTCTCTTACTTCTACCCTCATAGAACTCAAAACTGAAGAAAATTTTTAACTTTTGACATACTGACATGCTGGTTTTATTAGATAAAGAATCATCTCTCTCTCTCTTCTCTCCCTCTCTCTCTTTCACACACACATATACACACACCATTCCATCTTAATAAACAGCACCATCGTGTACCTAGTTACTTAAGCCTAATCCCTTCTCTTTCTTTTACAATGCCAAAACAATCCTTCAATAAGAAAAATACACCCTGAATCTGATCACTTCTGACCTCTCCTGTTAGCCTCTAAATCTGATCCTCCATCAGTTCACCTCAGGGGTTTCCAGGACCACTAAAATTGGCCTCTTTTATTCCACTGGCTGCACTCACCATCAATCCTCCACCAAGGGAAGGAGGGAAGTGTGTGGGAAGATAGGGAGAGAGAGAGAACGTTCAAAGTGTAAATGAGGTCCTACTATTGCCCTGACTAAAACCCTCCAGAGGATTCCCAATATGTTTTGAATGAAATCCAAACTCCTTTACCAAGACCCACTACAATTAGAAAGAAATCCAAACCTTGGCCAATGTAGGCCTGTGCCTGCCTCTCAGACCTCATTGGCATTTACTCTCTTCTTTGTTGACTGTGCTTCAGCCATGCTGTCTTTCTGTCCCTTGAACACACCCGGCATCTACTACCTCAGCTAGGCAGCATGTTCCCCCACCCCCTACATATGTTTAAAGCTTGTCTTTCCACCAAGGGAACTGTTGTTATCAATTCATCACCAGCATTTAGCACTATACCTAGCTCAATTATTGCTGACTGGCGGACTTACTACCTTTTGATTCAGCATAGTATAAAACACTAAAATGTTTTCACAATACCAGAAATCACTGCTTATAGTCTAAAATCACAGGAAAATGTATAGAATAACAAAAAAGTTGATATAAACAAGATAAAATTCTTCACTAAAATCAGAAAAATTGTTAAAATAAATGAAACAAGAAAACAAAAATCTCTGAGAATCAGCTTACAAAAAGTGAAGAATGTAACAGCTCAATAGGCAGCTAGGACAGGTAACCTAAGTAATATTTGTGATGAAGAATCACATTTATGGTTTTGCTTTTGGGACAAAGCAAATTAATCTGACATGGCAAAGAAACTACAATTAAAAATACACAATCTGTAGCGCAAGAAAAATAGAGAGTACATTTGGGCTAATACACAAATCTATAAATGATGCCATAATAAAAATACAAGCCAAGAAGAATATGAGATGAAGGTATATTCTCAATGTTCTTCTGGATTGCACTTTACCAAAGCATGATCAAGAAGCTGTATCTCTGGAGCCTACTTGGAGTCTTTTACCTTGTAATATGTATACCATTTGTCTGCATAAATGAAAATGAAAAGATATCTGAGAGATGGTGCAGTTTTCCCTCTTGAGATCAATAAAAAAAATATAGAACCATTACTAGTACTTATTCTGAATAAGAATTTAAAAACAGATTAACTTTGTTTGTGACTCCTTCCTGCCCCTCATGCTTCCTCTTTACGGAACTGTCAAACCGTTTGTGATACTACTGTATCTTCATCCAAAGAAAATTAAAACACTAATCCAAAAAGTTAAAGGTACTGCTATGTTTATCACAGCATTATTTATAATAGCCAAAATATGACAGCAATCCAGCGTCCATTGGTAGGTGAATGGATAAAGAAGATGTACAATAGATAGACAGATCTTTATATATAATGGAATATTACACAGCCATAAAAAAGATGATATCTTGCCACTTGTGACCACATGGATGGACCTAGAGGGTATTATGCTAAGTGAAGTAAGTCAGACTGAGAAAGACAAATACCATATGATTTCACTTACATGTGGAATCTAAAAAAACAGAACAAAAGACTAAATGAAAAACAGAAGCAGAATTATAAATACAGAGAACAAACGGATGGTTGCCAGATGAGAGGAGTGTGGAAAGATGAGCAAAATGGGTGAAGGAGAGTAGCAGATACAGGTTTCCACTGTGAAATGAATAAGCAACAGGAATAAAAGGTGCAATATAGGGAATATAGGCAATGGCACTGCAATAGCTTTGTCTAGTGACAGATGGCAGGTATCCTTATGGAGAGCATAGCATAACACAGAGTTGAATCATTATGTTGTATGCCTGAAATTAATATGATATTGTGTGCCAATTATATTCAAATTTATAAAAATTGAAAAAAAAAAAAAACTCACAACCTAACCATGATAATAACTGATTCTCAAGTCTTTTCAGGTCTAATGGAAGAGGCAACCACATTTTAAGGAAAATCCTGACATATGTCAGGAACCTAACATCTTCATTAGGAAGGCAGATATTTTCTCAGTGGATTTGGAATGAGGTCTCTCTGGTAGTAATGTTCTCTTGACCCTAAAGTTTAAGTGAAAGGAAGGATGCTAAAAAAAAAAAAAAAAAAAAAAGAGGGCAGCCCTGGTGGCACAGCGGTTTGGCGCAGCCTGCAGCCCAGGGCGTGATCTTGGAGACCCTGAATCGAGTCCCACGTCAGGCTCTCTGCATGGAGCCTGCTTCTCCCTCTGCCTGTGTCTCTGCTTCTCTCTCTCTCTCTGTGTGTCTCTATGAATAAATAATAAAAAAATCTTAAAAAAAAAAAAAAAAAGAGGGATCCCTGGGTGGCGCAGTGGTTTGGCGCCTGCCTTTGGCCCAGGGCACGATCCTGGAGACCCGGGATCGAATCCCACGTCGGGCTCCCAGTGCATGGAGCCTGCTTCTCCCTCTGCCTGTGTCTCTGCCTCTCTCTCTCTCTGTGTGTGACTATCATAAATAAATAAAAATTAAAAAAAAAAAAGAAAGGAAGGATGCTCACAAGCGTTGGGAGAACTCATAACAAATGAATAAGAGTCCAATGCAGCTTATATCTGCAGTTGGTGGTCGGAATCTGCCCAGAAGTTTTGCCTACTCTTTATCTCCATGCAAATACATCCCTGCTACTAGAGTCTTCACTGCACTAAAAAGTGAAAAACAGAAATTGTAACTAGAGTTTGAAATTTATATCTGAATTGCTCTTCAAGTAATTAGAAAAAGTTACAGCATACTCATAAATGTCTACCAGTCTCAACACAATCTTCTAAAACAGTATTATTGTATCTTTGTTAACAGAATGGGAACTTCTGGTGGTCTTAACTGGTATCTTTACAAATGAGAAAAACAGTAACGAAATTAATATTTAGAAATTGAAAAGTTAGCAATTGAATAGTAATAGAAAAACTTCATAATTGTTCAAATACAGCCAGATCTATTTGTTTACCATAGCCCATGGCTGCTTTCACTCTACAACAACAGAGAGAAGTAGCTGCCACAGAGACCAGGTAGCTTGCAACGTCTATAATGTTCACTCTCTAGTTCTTTACAGAAAAAGTTAGCTGACCTTTGCTTTGGAATTCAAACATTAATTTGTATATATGTTAGGAAAATAACATATTTGTCCAGTTAAAGAATTTTTTAATATTTGTGGCATATTAGCTGTTCATCTTTTTCAATATAATTTTTTTAAAGTTGCTTTAAAACTTAGAAAATTATCATATTCCCAAAATAATACTTAGTTTTCTATTTTTTAGTGTAATTTCTGTGTTTTGCTGCATAATACATCTGGAAATTATTCTGGACTGATTTTATATTTTTTATAAAAAAACATAAGCTTTTAAGTGGAATTGCAAATATAGACATACAATAACATTATTCAGGAGGAAATTATTTTTGGTTCCTTACTTCCAACACAATTCCTGATAACTAATTTATTCCTTATTACTATACTTATTACTATACTTACCTACACAAATAAATGTCAGAATATTCAAAATCCTAAGTAAAACTTATAGAAAAGAATGCAGTGTTAATTTATATAAAACCCAGCAGTTTTAGTATCTCAAAATTACATTTTCCCATAGGGTTAATTCTGATTACAAAAAAAATTGGAAAATTCATTTATTTAAAATATTTGGCCTAATAGTAAAATAAATTATCTAAAACATTTCTAAGTTTATAACTATGATAAAAGAGTCAAGTACTTCTGTCTTCCTTCCCCAAAAAATAATACTATACAAATATAAGTTAGGTTAATAACTACTTTGTTATTATCAACTGCTTATCATTATTTGCAACAAGCATGAAGGATAGAAATTCACTAAGGAATATATTTATCTTGTCACTTGTCACTTGTTAGGGAGTGAGTGACTTCAGACTTATAGTACACACTTAACAGTAAAGAAAGAGGATAGAGTTCTTAAGTTTGAAAAACTTCAGCAAGATAGAACCACATATGTAGCTTAAGTCATCCTTGGTATTAAGAATTATTATTATTATTATTATTATTATTATTATTATTATTACTATGGCCCACAGTCAAAGTCTACTCTACTATTCTGAATAGAATATCACTTGGGAAAGTACACAACAGGTGCATTTCATCCTGTACCATAACTTTCCAAGTCCCAGCAATTATTATATGCTACCATCTATAAAATCTTTGGCAGAAGTGTTTATTCAATAATTGGCAGGTTATAAATGTTACTTAATTCAGAGAAATCAAATTGTAATTTATTTTTTAAATCAACTCATATTTTTCAGGATCAGGATCTATGTTAGTAGGGAATAGAAGAATTTTAGCGAAGGAATGATACTGCTGGTGATTATTTCTTCAAAAACATTTTTAATTGTTTTCTGAACTCAGAAGTTTGGGGTGAACTTCTCATTCCGGCCCTTGAACCTCAAAAGCAGGTTGACACTTGCTCTTTGTTTACCTCTATTTAATTTTTAAAGCACCTTTATTTTCATGCATTGCATTTTTCTTAATGATGTTTAAAAGGTGAAAATATAACTGAAAAATATGGAAGGAATTATTAACTAACATTTGAAAGAATGGTTTCTAAATTAATTTTAACATCTTCATAGAAACTAGCTTTTAAACAAGGCATTCACTTCTTAGGGAATATATTTACATGCTGCAATTAAGCAAGCATATAGAGTTAATAAAGTCACCAAAAAAGTTGACCGTTTTTTGCCACCTCAGTTCAGAAATTGCACTAGAAGCAGCCACTTAGAAATCCGTAGTGACTCCTGGTGGGTGTGGGTAATTTAAACCACAACCCAGAAGGAGAAACCTCAGCTGCGTGGTTGTTAGGGCAGGTGCTCTTCCCCACCCCCACCCCCTACCCTCAGGGGTCTGCCTGCCTCCCCACCTTGCTGTTGATTCTCCTGAATTCCATTCTCATTCCCTAAAGCACTGTCCTCTTTCTCACTACAGGGCTGACAAAATTTCTTTTCACTTCTGCTAACTGCAAACACTGCCTCTGCACGTTGTTTTTATTGATAAGTTCTTAGTTTCTGTTTCAGTTTCGCTGGGGCCTGACAGAATGTCAGTGCTGGGGAATTATGAGATTCATTGAAGTCAGGGTAACAGCCAGAGAGCACCTCAGAATCCGCACCTACTTGTTCTCACCCCTGGAAATAGCAGGTTCCACATACCGAATGGGGTACAACCCCTTTGTTTCTTTTACTCAGAAATCCTACATATCATAGTCTCATGGTTTCACTCTGAAATAAATAACTTGCAATAAGACCAAATTCCTGGGTCTGACAGATCAAAGATAAACTCTATTCTCCAGCAAATTTGAAAACCAAAATATCTCAGAAAGAGATTTTTGGCCCTGTCCACCAAAAATCACAATAGGCCTTTGTAACCATTTTAAAGAACATATCATGACTATGAATTATTAAAACCTGAAAGCCAACTTAAATATTTGATTGCTCAACTTTTAAGCCTCTGCACATATTAGCATCATAATTAGAATGGTATTTAAAGGCCTTTTCACTGAAGTTGGTCAAATATTAGAAGTAAAATGCCTTTATAGGCTGCAACTGGGATTCAAAGTTAGCATGTGCTTAAAAAAATGCCCTGTGACCTAATGGAAAATGAACTATATGTGAATATATAAATAGGCAGAAGAATCTGACAGCCTGAATGTAAGTGAATCTCTGCAGTATGGCTGTAAGTCATCCTATAATAAGATATATGTTCAGCTTTGCGCAAAATTTCACATTAAAAAGACAGCATCACCGCTTATTCCCAAATGTCAATTCACAGCTAAAGCCAACTCAGGAGGTACAAACATGTGACACTGCATGGCACGGAAAGGAGACAACAGCATGCCACCGAACCGGAGGCAGCTGGGTATTTTGATCACATTGGTTTTATTCTGTCAACTTCCTTCCAGGAAGCTTAGAGGTGGACCAATGAGCTCCACTGTTGATTGTTATGCCACCATCCTCCCCTCCTTCTCGTTTGTGGCTCAGAACTTACCCACACCCCAAGTTCTTTGGTGTCCTCGCTGTTACAGCCATAGTAGTCTGGGGTTTTATCCAATTCCTGCATGTGTCCTTGTGCTCTTACACTCTTATCCGCATGACAAGATGGGCAGAGAGCTGCATTACCCATCTCAGTTCTACAGTTCCCGCTGTCACTGGGCCTGTGCTTGCCCTCTGTGCTCTGTCCGGGGCTCCCAGGGGGACACTACTGTGGACAATTCATCCAGGCGATCCTTGGCTCCTCTGCTCGATTCCCCTACACGCCCCTCATGGCTTGCTGGTGTCAGAGAGAACTCAAAACCCCAGCAACTGCAGGCTGCATTTGGTGACCATTTCCAATTCAGGCTCTGCCGGTCTATTTTTACACCTACCAGGCCAGCTATGCATGTCAATGGAGTGAGGGGGGTGAGCTGAGACCGAGCAGGGGAGGGGGTGGTGGTGTTTTGTTTTTCACCATGAGAGCAGCCAACTCTACACATGGACTTAAGTTCCTGCTGAGTAAAATATCTCTACATAGAGAATTTTTGCATTACTCAGTGAATGCCTTTGAATCCTTTGACATTCCCCCTCTGTTTCTACTCACACAGAACACCAAATCTGCTAATGATCTCGCTTTACCAGCATAATAGGCAGAAGTTATTTGCGTAATTGTTTAAACCAAGAGGCATCCACTCAGCTTACATACATCATCTTTTTCATGATCATTTACAGAAAACAACTGGCCATCCTTTCAGCATTTAAAATTCATCAGAAACACATCCATCAAAATGGCTCATTTTACAATGGTAGGGATGTTCCGAATTTTACAAAGTATCTACACTTTTCCTTTATTCATGATCGTGCCACAGTAGAGCAAACATTTTTGCCTTACTTATAGTTCTTTTTAATTTTTAATATTTTAAAAATGTTTCCCCCAGCTTTACAAAAAATAATTGAGAATGGCTTTCAAAAACATCCATAGTATCTCTGAAACCATACTACAGATTTTTGAAAGTTGTTTCGCACTGAGATAAGCACAGCAAATGCACCATAGATTTATGAACCCAATTATGATAAACATCAAAACTTTTAGACTATTATTGAATAAATTTCATTTCCTCCATTAAAGTTTCCTCCAAAACTTTATGTATATAATATTTTACTATTAGTCCTATCCTTCCTCATTTGATACTTGCTTTCTCTTTTCATATCTTCAAAATAGGCTTGAAACTACTCAATGGCAGGATGAAGTTAGATTTT
The DNA here is from genome assembly GCF_905146905.1 of Nyctereutes procyonoides. Classification (NCBI taxonomy): domain Eukaryota; kingdom Metazoa; phylum Chordata; class Mammalia; order Carnivora; family Canidae; genus Nyctereutes; species Nyctereutes procyonoides. Next base: position 5,568,314 of record NW_026575130.1, read on the forward strand.
TGTATCACCTACCCACATTGTATATTAAGTATTAAATGTTAAAGAAATCTACTGAATTGAAAGCAACCACTTGGGGAAAAAATGATATGAAAGATATTAAGAAATTAACTACAGTTTATTGATAGAATAAAACTCATCTTTCTGACTTGCCATTTTTTAAACTAAAAATGCCAGTCATTATAATTATTTATTTAAATTAAAAACAGCATTTCTGGGCAGCCCCGGTGGCTCAGCGGTTTAGCGCCGCCTTCAGCCCAGGGCGTGATCCTGGAGTCTGGGGATTGAGTCCCGCTTCGGGCTCCCTGCGTGGAGCCTGCTTCTCCCTCTGCCTGTGTCTCTGCCTCTCTCTCTCTCTCCCTCTCTGAATAATAATAAATCTTTAAAACAAAAACAGTATTCTAGAAATAGTCTATCACTCTATATTGCTGTTCAAACCCTTACAAGCTTAAATCCAAGAATGGCAGTTTTGGATGGTTGATTCTTATAACCCCATGCTGGGATATGTTTTGTTTTGTTTTGTTTTGTTTTGTTCTGTTTCATCAATCTTGTTTGAATAGCTCTTTATCCCATAATTTATGAACCTAGATTATATTATTTATTAGAAAGATCCTTAACCTTACATTCCAATTTCTGAGAGGCACCATCAATATTCAGTGAAATCTTTTTTATCTTTCAGCTATAGGTGATGACATATTTTAAAAGCTTTTTTTAATTTATTGACTGACCCACTAATATTATGATAAAAAGGGGGGCATAATTTCTCCATTCATGTGAAAGACCGGTGTAATCTAAACATTCTAAATGTTAAAGGATTAATGAGGATTAAGGAGTGCACTTGTGATGAACACCGGTGATGTATGAAAGTGCGGAATCACTATATTGCACACCTGAAACTAATATATACTGTAGGTTAACCAACTGGAATTTAAATAAAAACGTAGAAAAAAACTAGAGGAAAATATTAAAGCTTTAGGTAAAAGTGTTCATAAAAATCAAACTTTAATATTAGTAACAAGATCAGACTGGTAGCTGAGATGCACCAAGCAAAACCTTTTGTGTTGCTCAAATTATTTTTATAAAGACTAATGATTTATCATAACATGGTCATTTCTCATCAAATGTTACACATACTTGAACGATATACCGTAGAAATTAAGTAAGCAATGTTGTATAATAATGAGTTTGCAAACTCTTCCAAAAAGATGTGTTTTACAATTTTCCTATCTTCTGTCTAAAGTTCTTCACACTTTTAGTGCCGCACAAAGTCTTATAACAGATGCTTCATCTTGGGTATACATCAACTATTTTATTCAGAATGTAAGCCAAGATTTTACTAGCTGTTAAAAGTACACTTTCCTCTGTCTCCTGGAATCAGTTAGTTGACTACTTTTAAAACATAAAAATTTAATATTCAACAATCTTTTTTTTTTAAAGATTTAATTTATTTATTCATGAGAGACACAGGCAGAGGGAGAAGTAGGCTCCATGCAGGGAGCCCAGTGTGGGACTCAGTCCCGGGTCTCCAGGATCAGGCCCTGGGCTGAAGGTGGCGCTAAACCGCTGAGCCACCCAGGCTGCCCAATATTCAACAATCTTTTAACACAGAACCATGCAACTTAAAGCCTGGAAGCAAATCCTAAAAATTCTTTCTGGCTTCATTCCTTCATTCTAGAGTTGAGATGTGAATCCCTGCACTTACACATGTTAAAGGAATACTTACCTACTCCAGCTTAGGAAAAGATGTCCCTAGGTGCTCAATAAATAATTGTGCCATGCTCTAATAGCATGAATCGGTTCCTGGAATCTTTCTGTCTAATTAATACATTACCTATTCTACCGCTATGCCTTCAATTTTGCTTCTCCCTCAGCCAAACTTGCATCCCTCTTTCTTCACCAGTCTCTGTTCATTGGCTCTTTCAAAGGTCACCTTAAAATTCACTTTCCCCTAAAAGTCTTAATTATACCCATGTTAGTCCTTTAACTTGTTCTATCTTTTTTTTTTTTTGTTCTATCTTTTTGAATAAAGGTGGGACCACTATCAGCTATTTGCTCTTTTTACAGAATATGGCTTGCCTCTCACTGACCTTCTCACAGATGTAAAATACACACAGTAGTTTAAATGTTTGCTAAGTAAATGAATAAAAGGCAGCATATATCAGAATACAACTGATAACATCAATATTTAACTGCACTACACTGACCTTTTTACACATTAACATAACAAATTTAATACTTTTAAACATTTTTACACATGACAAATCTTTAATTTCATTTCCACATTTACAAGAAACACTCTTATTAGTCTTTGAAAAAATATTTACATTGTTTGGGGTGAATTTTCCTGGAAAAGAATTTGTAGTGCTTTGTTCCAAAAGAAAAAAAAAATGTTTATAAAGTACACTGAGAACATAAACCAAAAAAGAAATATGTTGACAACACTTATACTCTTTTTTTTTTTTAATTTTTTTTTATTTATTTATGATAGACACAGAGAGAGAGAGAGGCAGAGACACAGGCAGAGGGAGAAGCAGGCTCCATGCACCGGGAGCCCGATGTGGGATTCGATCCCTGGTCTCCAGGATCGCGCCCTGGGCCAAAGGCAGGCGCCAAACCGCTGCGCCACCCAGGGATCCCCACTTATACTCTTTTTAAATGACTATTACTTTTCTACCCTTCTCTCCTCTCTTCATCAGAGGGAAATCTTCTCATTCTTTCTCTAATAGAAAAAAGTCCTACTTACTGAATACAGTAACATCCATGCTTTTTATCATTAGAGCTGCCCAAAATATGCTTCACGGTGGTACCAAAATCTCACGACTAAAGTTTAGTGCCTAAACAAGTATGGGCAAAAGAAAGGCAAATATACACTGCTAGTGCTCCTATGATTGCTAAAATTTCCTATTTTCTGGCAAAACAGATTTAAATTATCAATCTGGAAGATATAGCTGTGAAAACAGAACTTTCAATGAACAGCTTCATACGTGATCACTCCAGACTTTGCCAATTCTGCTTTCTGTATAATCAAAAAAAGGGTGAGGACTTTGCAAAAAAAGAGCATTACTTCAGAGGTTAAAATTTTGCTAGTTCTAGGGGCATCTGGGTGGCTCAGTTGGTTGAGCGTCCAACTCTTGGTTTTGGCTCAGGTCATGATCTCATGGGTCAAGATATCAAGCCCCTCATCGGCTCTGCACTCAGTGGGAAGTCTGCCTGAAAACTCTCTCTCCTGCCCCATCCCCCCCTCATGCATTTGCACACAGTCTCTCAAATAAATAAGTCTCTAAAAACAATATATTGCTAGTTCTATTTCCAAGTGGTTAACTTAAGTCAGACTTGTCACGAAAGTTTGGATGATATGATGACCTATATATCTAACATTTTGCCAACTAGAAGGTAAGGTTAGCGAATACTGTGTAATACTCATGCCTTAATAATGCACTCGTAGACTGTTAGGATCTCTGTGGACATGTGACAAGGGATATGCTTTCTGCCAGGGCAGAACAATGTCACCACTGTTTCTCAAAAATGCTTCAAAGTCATTAGGGCAAATTACTCAGAAAGCAAATATTTGCATGTTTGGCCACACTTAGAGCAGGATACTTGAATTTGGTGCATGATTTAGAATGTGAAATTCAAAGCCCCTATGATGTGACATATTTGCAATCTCCTTCTTAAATTTCCAGGCAATTTTACTGTTATTATTTCATCTTTATTGCTGTGGCTCAAATCCATCAAAAGAGAAAAGCGATTAAGGACTGAGAACAAAGGCCAGCTTCTCAGCTGTAATCTTCCCAAAGTAGCTACTAAAGTCCCTATGACAGCAAAGCTGAAAACCATCCACTGCAGTTTTAAATTTCACCTTTTAAATAACAAGCAATGATTACAGAACCATCAGGAAACTAACACCTTGGAGAAGAAATAACTATCAGTTCCTCCAATTTAATCTAAAGAAATCACAGCTCCTGCAGAGGAATGAAAAGGCCTCTCAGCTAAAAATAATCCCAGATTTTGCTTCTATCACTAATTTACCTGCATGAATTTGTGTAACCTTTATCAAATCTGGGCTTTAGTTCTCTCTTTTTTAAGATAAGGGGTTCAGACTAGATGATTGCTAGATCCCTTCCAGCTCTGAGGCTCTTTACTTCCACACAACAGCACTTGTTTACATTTGAACATATACCTCACAGGTGGTAGTTGAAGCTGACCATCCATTTAGTTGGCTAGCATGAGAAAAAAAAGAAAGAAAACAAGAACTCAATATCTAGCATCCCGGTTCTATGAGTTGACTGCGTTCAGTGGCTATTCCATGGGACACTCACACAATTTCACTCTGTCGGTATTTAGGGGTTCTTTTCCAAAGTGAAGACCCTTTTGCTCTTGCTCCTTTCCTGAATATTAGCCCCACTGAAAAACTAGAAACATTTTGGAAAGCTCACTCTGCCAGCTTTCTATATCTCACAACTGTAAAACAACTTTCACCTGGAAATGGCCTCAGTCTTCGAATCTGATGTTGTAAGACAGGTTTATAGGATTTTGTAGGACAAGTTTTTGCAAATCAACTGCATAAAATAGTAGGGATTTTAGTCTCCCTATTTCAATTAACTTGTTCTTAAAGGGCAAGTGTTACCATATTAATAATATTGAAGAACACATTTTGCCAGGAGTCTTTAAAGTGGAAAATCTGAAAGAACATTTCACTCAGAATCATGGAATTTAATTTTTTTTTCTGTCTTGCAAGTTAAAGGGTTATTCAAGGATATATACCACAAAAATGAAAAAAGCAAAGTCCAATCTCTTAATCTAAACTATCATTACAGCACAAACTGTCCTAATATATAATAGTGTTAGCACTTTGTGCTAACAAAGTGCTTTTTTTTGCAGTTCATCATTAATATGTATAATTTATGTTACCTTTGCCAAATTCAGAAAACTGTTTAGATTATAATTCACCTCCCCCTACAAGCTTTTCCTTTTTTAAAAAACCATGCTACCCATAATTGAAAACTGATTGTTTTGGTTAAATATATTTATCTGATCAAACTAATATTTCATTACTCCTATTGTGTGCAGAATTCTCCATGCCCAATCACGGGAAACCAGGGACAAATTCTTCTAACTTTGGGAATCACTGACCTGTGGAGGAAAAAAAAACTAGAACATTTGGTGCAACAACAGAGACAGCACATTATTTTCTCCTATGTTTGGACACATTAAATATAATTTCTTTAGCTAAAAGTTAAACATGTAATGATTTTCACCAGTTGGGTCTGTTATATAATTGATCAATCAGGAAAACTGTTGCATAATTTATAGATCTACAACAGTCTCTATATTTACATGTGGCATAACTTTTTAAATTGAGGTCAGTATAAATGAGTTTTGCTCTTTATGTTGTGCACAAATTAATCAAAATGGATGTTGTCAAGCTATTTATGTGCCCACAAACATCAATTTACCAATTTAATTTTACATTCCTCCCAGCGATTATTTTCATTCCAGATTGCTGCCTCTTGACTCCTAGTATATAAAGGAGGACATTCTTTAATAAACAGTGCTAACCACTTGAGAAGTTTTCTAAAGGCTACTCCATACAATGCCCTGCACAAAGTGGGCACTCAATAAATGTCGTTGATTGACATTAAAGACACTATGAGGAAAGAAGTCTAGGGTGTCCAAAGCAAGCCTAAAGGGCCCTGTGACTTGTTCAACGCAGTCATATTGGACTGCATTTTGAAACACAACATGAAGAAAACAATTTAGCCACTGTCCACTCCTACTTTTTCTGAAGAAAAATACGTATCCACAGAATACTCAGAAAACGGTTAACTACTACAACAGGGACTCCCCAAAAGTTTTATTTGTAGAAAAAGTCAAGGATGAAAATAAAAAAGTGGGAAGCTCCATTGCAATCTCACTTTAAGAGTTACTTTCTAAAACCTAAGTCAGTACTTTCATTTACTGACATTTCTTGTAAGTTTCCATCTGTAAATTAGGGAGAGTGGAGAGAGGTAATCTGAAAAGGACGCTGTTAAGGGGATATTAAGATGAGTGAATGGTGCACAGCACAACTGTTGATCACTTAATGGGGTAAAGTCCAGTGCCCAAAGGAGCAATGTTCTTATAGGACTTAACTCTTCACAATAAGCTGACCAGTTACGCTCTATAGAATGCATGCCACAGTTGACTTATCTATCAAAATGGTTTCTCACATGCCATGGTAGTTAGACACCATGCTTGATCATTAGGACAAGATAAATAGGAGTGTTGTCCTAATGAGAATTCATAATCAACCTCTCCAAATAATGTCTTAAGCATATAAGAAACTCCACCACTAAACTCAAATAAATTATCCATGACTGAGATTAACAAATAAAAATTCATTTATCCTTTCCATAAGGATATTGTCAAATCTTATTTCACTAAGTATATGGACAGTTTTGCTTTGATGATTCACAGGCATCAATATAAAGTTTCATACATTTATATTCATAGTTTTTACATTCACCCTAAAGGTTCTAGAAAAATAGCAACTTTTCAAGAGCTTTTGGGTTATGACATACAATATGAAGACTTAAATGTTTTGATATATTTGTCATTACTGAAAAAAAAAGTCTTCAGTTTAAAACAGAGCCCAGTTCAGTGTAATCATATACTCAAATATTGTAATCTTTTGGTCTCAAAGAATTTTAAAATAATAATTTCTCAAAACAAATGCACATGTACACATCCACACACACATGCACACACATGTCATTTGAAATGAAATAGGAGACAGACATTTAAAATACACTGCCAGGTGGGGTTGCCTGGGTGGCTCAGTCCATTAAGCATTGGCTCTTGGTTTCCACTCAGGTCATGATCCCAGAGTCACAGGAGTCCCATGTCAGGCTCCAGGCTTAGCATGGAGTCAACTTGAGGTTCTCTCTCTCTCCCTTTCCCTCCCTCTCCCATTTTCTCCCCCTCTGACCCATGCACCCCCTCCCTGCTCGAATGCACACACCTCTATCTCTCTCAAACAAATCTAAAAATCTCTTAAAAAGTTAATTAATTAAATACAACTGCCAAGCTTTGATCAATAGAACAAATTCAAGTTCAAACTAAATTTCTAATACTGGTTCAAACTGGAGAAGACATAAGCATTATCAAAATTACCAATTAAACCTGATTTATTATGAGGTTGGTAACTGTTTCCTTGTACTACATAAAATGTTAAATTAAGACGTTTCTGTGATTGTAAAATATGGTATTATTGGGTTTTTTTTAAAGGGGTGCCTGGGTGGCTCAGGTGGTTAAGCATCTTCCTTCGGCTCAGGTCATGATCCCAGGGTCCTGGGATCAAGCCCCGCATCAGCTCCCTGCTCAGAGGGGAGTCTGCTTCTCCCTCTCCCTCTGCCCATCCCCCCACCACCTTGTTCATGCTTGCTCTGTCACTCTCTCAAATAAATAAATAAAATCTTTTAAAAATAATAATAATAATAAATAAAAACTACATGTTGAGTGTGCATTCAATCAAGAACTCAATTAACTACAATTATAGAATGATAGACTAAATTCAATTTATTTCAAAGGCTGAGAAAACTTAGAACACCAAAAATAATCTGAATTTCATTGTCCAATTGATATTTTATTTGGGTTCCATTTCAAGATCTCTCTAGAGAAAATTTGTTCTATGCATCTTAAAGTATAAATAACTGTTTATAATCCTTTACCTATTATGCATACTGGAATAAACATCCTGATTATACATCATTTGTTCCCCCTGGATATTGGGAAATTTTTTGGTAAAGTTTTTAATTATGTCCTACTTTTTTTGGAAGATGGAATAATTTTACAGGCATCAAAAACCCTTCAAATACAAAAATTAAAATATTATAAAATCGATATCATTAATGCAATTCTTCTAAAATTGTATCATTGTGGTCTTATGTCTGCTGAGCTACAATGTTATTGCCCATATGTTGTGAAGAATGAATTCCTGGCAGAGCACTGCCAGCTGCCACTTTTAACTCTAGTATTCCAATCTATATAATAATGAGCTACAGTAAATAGACTCTTATGCTATTTGTATGCATTAAATCATTAGAGTCATAAGTTTATAAATCATGCTATGAAGTCAGAATATGATTTATCTTCTTTGCAGAATGATAAGAAAGAATTAAAGAAGGAGAAGGAAGGTAGGAGAAAGATTGTAAATATGATACAAAAATACAGATCTATCTCTAAAACTTAAGAAGGGCTTTTTCTTTAAGAGTAGTATTTTTATAATACGTTTTTCTTTTTTACTAGTTCTTTAGAGCTAGTATTTAAATATTCTCGGGGCTTTCCTTGGTCAATAAAGAAATCTCTCCCCTAAGCCAGTGTTCTCCTTAAACCTGCTCCTGGCCCTGCCTTCTCTGGCTCAACTGACCAGCACCCCTATACTCTTTGCTGCTCAAGTTGGAAATGTTAATGTTTTTGACATTCCCTTTTCTACACATCTAGGCCTGAGGAATCTGCTTTTTTTTTTTTTTCCCCATCCCATAGCCACTATTTTAGGTCAGGAATTCATCATTTCCTGACTGAATTACTGTAAATGTCTCCTAAATAGTTTCCTGCTTCTAGCCTTGCTCTATTCCAATCCATTCCCCCACGCAATAACCAGAGCAAGCTTTCCAAAGCTCACATCTATTCAGGACACATCCTATAATCTCCATGAAAAAAGGCAAAACCTTTAATGTGCTATAGAGTCGTCATCTGGTCCTCCTCCTCCATTTCATCTTTGCCTTTTCTCTCATAATTTCTTCTGGACTTTTATAAACCACGAATCCTCCATCTGGATCACCTCCCTCCCTCTCTCTATATTTACAAGACTTCTTTTGGAATCCTTCCTGGCCAACAAGATTAAGGGCCAATTGTAAGTATAGAGCCAGCACAGTGATCGCTACCCTGCACTGTAATCCTCTTTTTACATGCTTGTCTTCTTCACTAGACTATGAGCTCATGATGGACAAACATTATATTTTATTTGTTCCTAGAACTTCTGACAGTGCCTCTAATATAGCAGAAACTCATAATTGATTACGAGTAAATAAACAAAAAAATCTTGCTTATGCATTTAAAATATGATTGGTTTTCACAAACATTTATTTCATTCATCCCATAAATATTTGTTCAGCACTCTACGCCAGGCCAGAACATGTCACTTAAATAAAAAGAGGCAAGTGGGCAATATTTCTGATGTACACATAAATTCTTCAATGAATCTCTGGGAATGACAATCTGCAGCAATCTATTCAATTACCAGTAAATGCCCCTTTGTTTGCTCATATTACTATTCAGTCAACACTTGTTATCTTTTCAGATGTTTGATTTTGTCATGAAGCAGACTACTCACTGAACCTACTCAAAAGCATATTATTGCAAATGGCCTCAAGAGCAACAGTGACCACAAGCCAAAAGATGGTTTACTAAGTAAGGATAAGACTAATGATCACAATAGTATATATTGTGGATATTTCGGCCATACCTAATACCTAAGCAGAGTAATCAGTGCTAATGCCAGAGAAATACCCCTATAATTCACTAGAGGTCCAATAGATTACTCTTACAGACAGTCTACACACACACACACACACACACACACACACCCTTCCATTACTGGTTTGGCCATCATGGGCCTCTAGGGTATTATGTGTGATGGGAACCTCTTTTCATTCCATTTTTTACAAATATAGAGCTGCTCTGTGTTCTTTCATGATTGGCTCCCATTTTTACTAGTGATGATGGGTCATCCATAGATCCCTGTCCTTACTGTCACATCTTTTTTTAAAGATTTTATTTATTTATGAGAGAGAGAGAGAGAGAGAGAGAGAGAGAGAGAGAAGGAGGCAAAGGCAGGGAGAAGCAGGCTCCCCATGGAGCTGGGAGCCTGATGCGGAGCTTGATCCCAGGACCCTGGGATCATGATCTGACGGTAAGGCAGACATGTAACCGACTGAGCCACCCAGGTGCCCCATTACTGTCTATCTAATCGTCTTTACAGTCCTCACTTTCTTTTGGCCATGACCTTCTCTGACATTCTTTCTTATCTATAATGATCAATTATTTCTCCTTCTCTCCACTATTTTTCTTTATTTCTTCATATATACCTTTACTTCTAACATGTTTTACTTTCAATGCAAAACACCTTTTGTAGGCAATAACCAATAATCTAGCAAATTCATAAATGCAAGAATACCTCACAGTTATCATCCTATGGCAAGTAGTCATAGAAAAGACATGCATTTCCTGGTTTTTTTTTTTCCATGATAAACAACCAATCAAAGTGCTCAAGTGGAACTCCCCAATCTTTGCCACTATTAGACATCAGTAATTCAGATATATGTTAACTGCAGTAAAGGTGCATCTTGAAGAAAGAAGCACCATAAAAATTCAAAGTCTTGCCTTCTTTTATGACAACCTAATGTTTAAAATTAGAATTTCCAATTTTTAACTCCCCATGACAATATCATTTATTTCTGACTTCATATTTTGATAACTCGTTAAACTATATGGCAAAGGTCTAATCAAGTTTTGCCAAATTTTATTACACACATAGGTCACATTATATTTGATCAAGAAGTATGTCATGACAATTTAATTTTATACTAAATTCTTTCTAAAAAAGAATCATCAATAAGAGTAAACGCAGTTTCCATTAACCACTGACATTTTAAAATGTCAGTTTTACTGAAATATTTTGTTTCTATTTTGGTAACATTCAATTTTAGCTGCTTTGTTTTATAACCTGATATAGTTCAGTTATTATTATCCCACACTAACATAAGGGAAGAAGGATCTTTCTGTGTTATAAAGGCATCATACAAACCCTTGGCCTCATGGTCCCACAGAGTGGAAATGGCATTTCAAGACTTTTATGCGCTACCTTTTTGTGTCTGTAGCCAGCAGTAGTACCCCAGTAGCCTTCTTTTTCCACTTTGTTATGTATTTATGTCCTTGGGGTCTGTCTGTGGTTTCAGTGAAAAAATTGACTTTCAGGAAATTTTAGTGCTTCTATCTTTATTTTGATAAACTAACTTCGTATTAATCATTTGAATTTTGGGTCTGTGAAACCTACTTCATCTGTCCCCCATTTTTTTTTAAATTTTTATTTATTTATGATAGGCACACAGTGAGAGAGAGGCAGAGACATAGGCAGAGGGAGAAGCAGGCTCCATGCACCGGGAGCCCGACGTGGGATTCGATCCCAGGTCCCCAGGATCGTGCCCTGGGCCAAAGACAGGCGCTAAACCGCTGTGCCACCCAGGGATCCCTGTCCCCCATTCTTATAAGAGATTCCTGTTGAAGACCTCTAGGACTTAGACATCTTCTTTGATACTATTCCAATCGTCAGTGATGCAGGTAGTACAGATGGTTTGATCACTTGATAATTCAACCATTGTGTCTTCCCATAATCTTATTATTGGAGACCCTGTCACCGTGTAAACCACATTAAAACTCTTAAGAGGCTCCCCCTATCCTGTTTGCTTTGTTCCTTGAAATGTTAGAAATATTTTTGTGTATAATTTGATCCCATGCCTGGCATACTCTGCTGGCCCCAGTGTCTGCAGCTAGACTTATACTAAACCCAGATCCCAAATGCCCTCATGGACTGTGTCTGGTAGAGACAGTACCACCATATATCAGGTTATACTTGCAAAGTACAAAGTTGCTCTGTGGAACGATTCTACACTTCAAATTGCAATACTTTTTAACTTATGAAATTTGTTTTCAATTTCACATATTTCAGAAAAGGATCCATCCCTTTGTTAAACCTTATTAAAATGTTCATTCCCTGAAGTACATTTGAAGTACATACTATAGTAAAACGGAAACACCATAACTTCAATATATTGAAAATTCAGAGGAAAAAAAGTAAAGAGAGAGATTATCAAAATACATATAAAAATAAAATTTTGAGAATTATAGATATATATGTATATACATGCATGCATACATATATACATAACATCATACCTTAAAAACAGAACTCCAAGCATGGCTTTTCTCAAGTCAGAACCTACTTTGGATAGCTCAGTCATTAGGCATCTACCTTCGGCTCAGATCATGATCCTGGGGTCCTGGGATTGAGTGCCACATTGGGCTCTGCTCTACGGGGAACCTACTTCTTCCTCTCCCTCTGCCTGCCACTCACCCTGCTTTGCTCTCTCTCTCTCTGTCAAATAAATAAAATAAAATCTTTAAAGAAAAAGAACCTACTTTGAGATGAGCTAATTAGAAAAACAACAACAATCCTCTAATGGAATGGTATTAGAGTTTATGGTCTGATAGTTGTGATATCTCAGAATAGTATTCTATTTTTTCTTTTATATGGTAGAGACATTTTCCTAGTCAACTTTACTACCCTGTGAGGTCAAATTCTTGACCTATTTACTCCATGGTATTAAATGATAATTGAGCTCAAAAAGGAAAGAGAAGGGGAAAAAAAAAGAAAAAGCCTTTGAACCTTTAAAGCTTTTGTCTATACATTTCACTCTTATATCTTGCCCGGATGTGTTTTTATCCCTGAATCATCCATGAAAATCTGTGTGGTTTCACACAGAGAAAAACTACTTCTTCAGTAAATGTGGAATCACAAAGATTCCATTTAACTCCACTATGCTTTGGTGTGCAGGAATGTTAGAAGGTTTTAAACTTAGTTACAATATACTGCTTGTTGGAACAGAAGTTTGTCTTTGGTGCTCTGTTCTACAGGTTTCTCTCCACTGGAGAGTCTGCAAAATACTCTGACATGGCACAATCACGTAACCAGTCTTTAAAGTCTAAATGACCATCATACTTCAATGCCTTGCTTTTTATTCCTTTTGCATTGCAAGGATGGACATGCCTTTTAGCGGCTTTCAAAAGGAAGAAACCTCCATATGTCAGAGGAAGGATTCTTCAAAGGTTTTATAGATCAATGGAACACTGATCCATATGAGAAAGAATAGAATCTAGATGTCAGCAATGTAACCTACATCTACATAACCTGTATATGTGAGTCACTGGCATATAGACACCTCATCACAGGAGCTTGAGCAACATCCATCCAAACAAAGCAGAAGGAGAACAAGGACAGTTACTGAGTTGAACCTGCTTTAGGGCACCTACATAGGCCACTAATAGGTACTGAGTGTGAACAAGAATCAAGGCTAGGGAAAAAACCATGCAATAGGAGTGATGAGAGGATGTTGCCAGCCTGATGTAGTAGCCTTCACATACTCCAGAGGAATATTTCAAGTCCTACAAAGATGAGAAAACTTGTATTGAAAATAGTAAATATTCATAGTATATAATTAAAGGGTTTTTTAGAGTCTTTAAACATTAGTGTCACTTTTACGTGCAAACATAGTGAATTAACATTTAAATATTACTGGTACAGGGATGCCTGGGTGGCTCAGCGGTTGAGTGTCTGCTTTGGGCTCAGGGTGTGATCTTGGGTCCAGGGATCGAGTCCTGCATAGGACTCCCTGCAAGGAGCCTGCTTCACCCTCTGTCTATGTCTCTGCCCCTGTGTCTCTCGTGAATAAACAAATAAGTAAATACAATAAATAAATAAATAAATAAATAAATAAATAAATATTACTGGTACAAAGAAAGATAAAATATATTTGTCCAGAAAATTCTTTTGTCCTATCTTTTGTAATGTCTTGAATTTCCTTGTTAATATACGTAAATGAGAATAGCTGATCACAAGAAATTAAAAGTTCTAGTTATGTCATTCTTTAACAAGTGTTTATGCTTGGTATCGTCTACAAGATGCCCAAACAGCATTTGCTTTCTAGGTTTGATTCAGAAGACTAACCTGTGACAAATTTGAGTTTAAGACACAAAAACAGTAATTTGCAGTAGGGTATTTACTGTGTCTAAGGTGATGTGACATGATAGAGGAAGAAAATCAGTGGTCATTATGGTCACAGCAAGCTGGTCAAATACCATGACACAAGGGCATTAAGCTGTTCTAGGCAGGATATTGTTCTCATTTTGTGTATTACAACTTCAAAGTGCATGGCTTAGAAAAACAACTTAAAGTACCCCTGGGTAAACATGTTTAGGTATCACTATAACATACAGTACGTTACAAAGAGAACATGCATGTTATGTTAATGTAAGTACTTGTGTAGTCTCCGATCAATAGTCAAGTGTTCTTATAGCACTTAAAATATATGCTTAATTTACAATGTCATTATACACTTGATTATAACCAAGAACTTAGTGTCAAGAAGGAACCAACATTACATATCTAAATATTTTACCAAGCTAGATTAAGATAGGCAAGTGAATTACTAAAGGCAGAGAAAACAGAAGGAAAAATTTTATTGAGTTTGGCCATTAGGTAGCAAAGTTAATTAAAATGAGAAATGAAGTGCACTTTTCAGAGAGACCAGGGAGTGATACATTAGCTGTGAGAATATTATCTGTATATGGAGAACAGCTCCCTGCTCATGAAAATTATTAGAGAATCAAGTATGGTAAATAAAAGAGAAAGTTAATTCTCATGGCTAGAGTGAAAAGGGTAACTCAGTCATACATTATCCCCACTGCAACAGAAGCAGTGTATTACACAGGTTCCTGTACAAACTCATGGTATATCTTAATTCCAAGAAAGCAGCAAAGACAGCAAAGGAAACAGTCGACAAAACTGAAAGACAACCTACAGAATGGGAGAAGATATTTGCAAATGAAAGGTCAAAGAACTAATATCCAGAATCTATAAAGAATTTATCAAACTCAACACACAAGGAACAAATAATCCAATCAAGAAATGGGCAGAAGACATGAACAGACTTTTCTCCAAAGAAGACATACATATGGCCAACAGACACATGAAAAAATGTATAGACAAAAGCTTTAAATGTTCAAAGACTTTTTCTTTTTCTTTTTTTCCTTCTCTTTCCTTCTTGAGCTCAATTATCATTTAATACCATGGAGTAAATAGGTCAAGGATTTGACCTCACAGGGTAGTAAAGTTGACTAGAAAAATGTCTCATTTGGCATCAGAGAAATACAAATCAAAACCACCATGAGATTACCACCTTACATCAGTCACAATGGCTAAAATGAACAAATCAGGAAATGACAAGTGTTGGTGAGGATGCAGAGAAAGGGAAACTCTCTTACACTGTTGGTGGGAATGCAAGCTGGTGCGGCCACTCTGGAAAACAGTATGGAGGTTCCTCAAAAAGTTGAAAATTGAGCTACCCTATGACCTAGCAATTGCACTACTGGGTATTTACCCCAAAGATACAAATGGAGTGATCCAAAGGGGCACCTGAACCCCAATGTTTATAGCAACAGTGTTCACAATAGCCAAACTATGGAAAGAGCCCAGATGTCCACTGACAGATGAATGGATAAAGAAGATGTGGTATATATATATATACAATGGACTGCTACTCAGCCAACAAAAAAGTGAATCCTTACCATTTGCAACTACGTGGATGGAATTAGAGGATATTATGCTAAGTAAAAGAAGTCAATCAGAGAAAGACAAGTATCATATGATCTCATTCATATGTGGAATTTAAGACACAAAACAGAGTATCATAGGGGAAGAGAGGAAAAAATAAAACAAGATGAACTCAGAGAGGGAGACAAACCATAAGAGACTCTTAGTCATAGGAAACAAACCGAGGGTCACTAGAGAGGAGGGAGGTGAGGGGACAGGGTAACTGGGTGATGAACATTTAGGAGGGTGCACAAGACTGATGAATCACTGACCTCAACCTCTGAAACCAATATTATACTATATGTTAATTAATTTAAATAAAAAAATTTAATTTTTTTAATTTTTTTTTCCTTTTCATTCATGATAGTCACACAGAATAAGAGAGAGAGAGGCAGAGACACAGGCAGAGGGTGAAGCAGGCTCCATGCACCGGGAGCCCGACGTGGGATTAGATCCTGGGTCTCCAGGATCGCGCCCTGGGCCAAAGGCGGGCGCCAAACCACTGCGCCACCCAGGGATCCCCTAAATAAAAATTTTAAAAGCAAGGAAGACAATTATTCAAGTAATTTCAACTAAGTAAAATGAAATCTTCCACACCAGTAGGAAGATTAAAAAATGCTAAACAAATGTTAGTTATCAATGTAATGTTATATATTAAATATTATTTATCACCAGCAAATAACTAAATATACTTTCACCCATTTCCGTAAAAAACTCCTATCTTTCAAATAACCATTTTACTAAAAAAGAATTCAGGAATAAAATGGAAAAATAAGTAAAGCACTGCATCAGTGTCAACATCATCTATGTCAAGGGTGAAGGCAGGGGTTTCATAAAGACTAAATTCAAATATTTGGAAAAAATTATCACAAACAAAATACTGTTCTGATAATTTTGATTATATCCTTCAATATACTATACAAAAGTTCTTTACATGTTCCATTTCCTAAAAGAGTAATTTATGTAAAACCCTGCAGAAATACATTTTTTAAAAAACCAAAATAATTCTGTTTTGCATTTATGATTTCATTATGTCTTTAAAATAAATCATTAAAAATATCGTAACAATCTCTTTTTCTGAACGTGTCTGGGAGTTAAAGAGAGAACAAAAGCTATTCTAAACTAGGTGATTGTGGCTCTTAAACTTTTCTTTCTGTGATGACTGAGACACCATCATTAAGTTTTACTGAATTCTGTAGTTAAAAACAATTCACTAATAGAACTTTTGATAATCTGAACTATCAAATAGACTAGATTGCTGACCTTTGTATCAATTACAGTTTACATGATTTCTTCCAGATTTGTTAAGTGGAATTCTAGTAGAAGAAAAAGCTTTTCCTTCTTCCTACTTATTTATTCATTTATTCAATGATTTATTTCTGTTAGTAAGAATTCATAGGTATTCATTTTATTCTATGAGTTATAATTTTTTACTTCCATTATTATTTTGTTGCTCAAATTTCTCTCTAGTAGGTCTTTGGGAGCGCCTTCCAGTTGACATGCCCCATTCATTTCCTGAATACTTCCTTACTTGAATCGGCCATTTCCCCAAGAAGTTTCTGGTTCTTCCCATTGGAAAATGGTAATTAGAAAAAATCCGGGTGACATGTTCTCATCACTATTGAGGTATCATTGCTGCCAGACCCTCCCAGTGGACAGAGCTAGGAAACATGCGTATGTACAGACAAATATAACACACATCTCTATACATTTCCCATATATATATATATATATATACACACACACACACACACACACACACACACATATTAGAAGAAATAAGTTAATACTGATGCTTTGATGGACATTTTAATGCTTTGGTAACTATATTTCCTTACATAAAAAGTGGGGAAGCCTAGGAATATAATAATGAATAGTAACATTTTGCATAGTGATTTCAAAAATATTGTTTCATTTTAGTCCTTACAATTACTCTGTGATATATATATTGTTAATTATTAGAGTTAATTATTATTAACCCAGATTGACAAAAAAGAAAACCAATTTGAGGATCAGAACACCAAAATGTGGTAGAGCTGAGCAGTGTATTCTGACTCTACATTTCATACTTCTTCCACTATACCAAACCAGAATGATAACATTTTTATTTTTTGGCCTTTTATATATAAATTTTCTGTATTTAAGTATGACAGACATCATCTTGCCATCATTTCAGTTTCACCATATATAAAGTAATGCATTTTTATTTTCCTCTTGAGTTGTACTTCAACTTTTTCTGTTTCTGTCAATGACACCACCGTCTTTTAAATATCACTAAAATGTGTAATCTTAAATCATGTTTATTTAACTCTCTTTTCTTTCACTATTCCCAGTTGACTGCTAATATCCATCCTATTTCTCTCCCCACTGATTTTCCTGTGCAACTCTTCTAATCTTGCCCTGTTCATATCTCTTGGATTACTTTACAGTCTCCTGGGTGACCTGCACTTTCCTCCCTATAATCTTATGATCTTATATGATCTTCCATAGTTTTGTTTTGTTTCTTTTCTTTTCTCTTTCTTTTTTCCTTATTAGGTTCAGTTACCTCTTCCTTCCTGTACAGTCAACATTATTTCCATCTACCAACTCTTTTTTTTTTTTTTAAGATTCTATTTATTTATTCATGAGAGACACAGTGAGAGAAAGGCAGAGACACAGGCAGAGGGAGAAGCAGGCTCCATGCAGGGAGCCCAACACGGGACTTGATCCCGGGTCTGCAGGATCACAACCTGGGCTGAAGGCAGGGCCAAACCGCTGAGCCATCCAGGCTGCCCCTCCAACTACCAACTCTTCTTATCCAGCCCTGCCACTCTGGTCGTGTCATGCAAGGGTATTCATCAATTCCTATGAGTATACTCTGAGATGTTCCCTCCATGTAAGTCAACCTTAACTATCTTCCCTAGGCCCAATTTGAAGTCCTCAACCTCTATAAAAATAAAAAGCTAGAATATCTGATCTGGGAGTGTCCTCTACTTTATCCCCATTCACGATAACCTTAAATACTTACTTACTTACTTACTTACTTACTTACTTATTTATTTATTTATTTATTTATTTATTTATTATTTATCTATTTATTTAAAATATTTTATTTGACAGAGAAAGAGAGAGCAAAAACAGGGAGAGGGAGAAGCAGACTCCCCACTGAATAGGGCCCCAGATGTGGGGCTCGATCCCAGGACTCTGGGGTCATGACCTGAGCTGAAGGTAGACACTTAACCGACTGAGCTACCCAGGCACCCCTTAAATACCTATTTAGAAGAGAAACTGCTTGAGGAAAACATATTCTTTAACCAAAATCTTGACCAGTCTTAACCTAAAATTTAGCTCATACTAGCTGTTCATTTAATAATTGTTTAATCCACAGGACTGCAGTTTCCTACATTATGTTACACGTGTTATACACATCAAACTCACATCTGAAATAGAGAAGATGATTGATGGAAAATGAAGCATGATCATTTTTTTATCCAACACAAGAAAGAAGAGAAACAAACTATAACTTGAAGGAGCTTCTGGTTGACCCTAGGTGGAAAATATAATCAAAACTAGAAAGCATAATTATCTGAGTTTCTTGATTAATCAAATTTTATAGAATGTTAAAGATCATTGGAATGACTAACTTGTTTCATAAGCTCTTATACAACTTACTATGGAATATATAATCTAGAAGGATCATGTGAGAAAGCCAAGTGCAGGGACTAAAAAGGAATACATCTCTGTTACCAAGTGTCCTTCCATGGCAAAATACTTCTCATATTGGCTTATTACAAATTCTTCTCTCCAGTGCTATTTTCTAATAGAAAAGCCAGAAGTCCTGAAATATTGTCTACCTTGTGTGAAATGACTGAGTATGGGTGTTTTATGTTATATAAAAGGCCCTTATACAATTTGATAAAATGTTTGTAGCCACAGAGTTGGCATCTGCCACTTGGTCCTTTGTCATCTGTCTTCTCCCCAGTAAGGACAACTTATGCTTACACAGATGTCTTTTTTTCTCCCCCCGGCCCACACTTAGTCTTTGATTCCTGTCCCTCAGAGCCCACACTGAAGCCCCATGTTTTGTAGATGACCACCCTGAACAGAAGCTTCTGATTTCCTAAGTGACTTCTATTCTCAAAGGAGCTATTGTTTCCAGGTAACCTGTTCCACTTACACTTTTTTGGTTTCAGTTGTATCAGAATGTGACATGGTTTAATTAAGCGTTCTGGCCCAGTTTGAGGCTGGAACCGTAAATAAGGAGGAAGTTTCTACTCCTGGAAGAACTCAGGCAGTGTCTTATTTTCACTGAGCTGTGCAGTTGAATGGTTTGTGAATCGCTGAGGGTTGTTTACATGGGCTCCAACTCATCATAGCATCCTGCAGTTCAAAGGCAGCTATCATATATGATAGCTGCCTTTGAAGTGCATATATCATATCATATATGATAGCTGCCTTTGAAGTGCAGCTATATGATAGCTATTATATCTTTATAAAATTATTAAAAACAACATGATGATGGTGGATAAAGGATTTTATCCTTTGTGCATTTATAAGTCATGGTATTATCAGTATACAGAGGATCCATAAAAACTAAGGGAACCACAATAAACTTTTTTCTGCAAAGTGACTGAAATAAGTATCTGAAATACAAAAGAAAAATGACCACACAGTTTCATAAGATTACTTCATTTCATACATATCCTGCCTTAACAACTTCCAGAAAATTTCAAGTACCACAACAGGAACTATTTCCTTCCATTATTATTTCTTCTGCCAGATAAGAACTTATTAACACAAGACCTATTAAGAAAACTTACATAATATATATAAAAATAGGCAATCTCTAGTCCAACTTAATGGCCCAAATAACATTTTATTCTTGTTATGTGTATGGGTAGCTTTTACCCCAGGTAGTCTGAGAATCCCTTGGATGAAGGCACTATGACTTGAACATAGTATGAGCTCAAAAAAAAAAAAAAAAAATCCCTATTAAATAAAGAAAAACTTGGAGATCCCCTGAACCTGAATACTTCAATCATTTATAAAAATGAAAAGAGGCAAAGACACAATTAAAAATGGTGCAGTCACACAATATCAGAAAGAATTCTAACATATCTCAGGTCCTGATCGTTTTTTTTTAGCTGTGAAAACTAAGGTCAAGTCAGTTGTTTACCTAACATCACAGTTAGTAGATAGATTTAAACGCGGGTCTCCTAAATTTGCCTTTACGAGCTTTAGAAGTGTCTGGTAATCGTGTATAAATATCAGTTAAGTTAGTAAATACCTTTCTGGTATGTTGCCTATCTTTATAGCCTTACAGTCTACATCTACCTCTAATTATGCTTAATGTCCTGAAAGTATTAACAGCTACACTTGGTTTCAAATGCAAAAGTAATATGTGATCTTTGTATTCATAAGAAAACTAATGCAGGTTCTCAGAGTTCATGTTTGTAATGTTAATATTATTTTTAAAATTTAACCTAGAGGGGATCCCTGGGTGGCTCAGCGGTTTGGCGCCTGCTTTTGGCCCGGGGCACGATCCTGGAGTCCCACTTTGGGCTCCCGGCATGGAGCCTGCTTCTCCCTCTGCCTCTCTCTCAATCTCTCTATATCACGAATAAATAAATAGGTAAATCTTTAAAAAAAATAAAATAAAATAAAAAATAAAAATAAAATTTAACCTAGAACTTAATAACTCCCCTGAAAGAGACATGTGAGAAAATCATCATCACTCCCATACAGACACATAAAAAGAGAAGTCTATGTCTTCTGTGCCTGTGTTTTCTTTCTTTAGATTTATTTTTTTCTTTAGATTTATTTATTTATTTGAGAAAGAAAGAGAACAAGAGCACGTGCACAGGCTAGTATGCATGAGTGCAAGCAGGAGGAGAGGCAAAGGGAGAGGATAAAGGAAAAAAAGAGCAGACTCCCCACAGAGCACAGAAGCCTACATGGGGCTCTATCTCATGACCCTGAGATCACAATCTGAGATCACTACCTGAGCTGAAACTAAAAGTCAGAAGCTTAACCAACTGGGACATCCAAGCTCCCCACGATTTCCACCTTATTTTACAGATGGACTATAAATAAGTGAGTTAAAATTGATAATTAACAGGTCTTTATCCAAAATATATAAAAATCCAAGAAATATATATTAATGTAAAATTATTAATGTGAAATAACACTATTATTCCTGACTAAATAAAGACTAAGTTGAGGGATCCCTGGGTGGCGCAGCGGTTTAGCGCCTGCCTTTGGCCCAGGGTGCGATCCTGGAGACCTGGGATCGAATCCCACATCGGGCTCCCGGTGCATGGAGCCTGCTTCTCCCTCTGCCTGTGTCTCTGCCTCTCTCTGTGTGTGTGTGTGACAATCATAAAAAAAAAAAAGGCTAAGTTGATACATTTATAATAATTTTTATACCCAGATATTTCTCTTCTTTAATACTACATACATGGTTTTCTATTCAGGTGTTCCCCATTACCTAAGAATCATAGTAATGATATACAATAAGGGAACTTCTCTGGAATAAGGTTATATTGAATTACAGTGAGGCTCTAATGGGAATGAAAAAGGTTTTCCCTGGCGAGCTACTAATAAAGTGAGGGGATACGGAAGGAGCAACCAGGAAAAGAATGAAAAAGCAGTTGGTAAAATATTCATGCAAAAAAACCCAAAAACATAACAAACAAACCAACAAAGCTGACACCATAAGAAGTTAATGAGTTAGAAATATTAAAGGGAAATATCTGAAGAGTTAGGGGAGATAATACTTCTATGAGTTTCTCATTCCTTCTTCTTCCCCTACATTCATGCATATGTATATGATTTTTTATAAGATACAGAAAATCTATCAAAGTCAAGTACAAGAAATAAAAAGTAGTTGTGGACTTGCATGAGGAGCTCCAGAAGTGTTGACATCTCTAAAGGTTTGAGGACGTCAAGACTGCTAAGTTACCAATTAAATCCCTAGGACATTTACTTGAGTTTATTCAAAATAGCAAAATCTGTTTCAGACATAACTTTTAAATCACATTTTAGTGGCCTTCCTTCAAAAACCTAGCCTGCATAACTGACTTTTTTTTAGCTTAGTTAACATGGAATTCAGAAACACACAAGCCTCATTCCTGACGATTACTCCAGTTGGGCAGAGATGGTCATACAGATCATGAAGCTTTACAATTTATCTCTTAAACACTTGGTTCTTCCTCTCTATGCTCAGAATTAATTGGTTGTTATATAGACCATTAGTCTCATTAAACTTTCAAAATGTTACCAGGGTGCCTTCTATTAGCAAAGGAAAAATTTTTCTCAATGGCAATTTGGAGTTATAATGATTATTAAAAGTAAATTTGTTATCGTTCCAAATTCAAAGATGGGACAAAGTAAGAGTTGGGGCCGGGGAGGGGGAGGGACAGAAATATTTATTCCAGTAGATTCCAATTCTGGTAGGAATCACCAGAAGAGCTTTAAAAATATATAGATTTTGTTTCCTTTCCCTTTTAGTCTACCTCAGGATTCTGGTTTATTATAACTGGGATGAAGCTGGATCATTCTGATGAGATTTTCCACAATGCTGTACACATTTAAAATCATGAGTCATTTCTACACTAAAACGGTCACACTCATATAGCTGATGAGTCCCCTACTAATTCATGGAGAACTCCAAAATTTGGGAATTGCCTTCCTTGTACTATTCTTTATTTTAATGTATAGTGTCCCTGTAACTGAGAATAAAAGTAAGTATTCCTTGTGAGGAAGAAATTATTTTGAGAGATACAAATGAAAAAGGGTGACATGTTGGAAAACGTAAACCATAAAAAGATTAAGTATGTGTGTGGAATTGTTAACTTCCTTGTATTTTTCACTGACTCTACAACACTCCTAAAATACTTCTACAATATATTCAGTATTCTTTACAATGTCAAAATGTGCTGTAATATTATTGATGAATGGGGTAACTAATAAAATTAAAAGTTTCATAATAAAGATCACCAATGAATTAATTCTGATTTTTTTCAAGATAAAAACATAAAAACTTAGATTAATGTAACAAAAGAGAAAAAATTATACCGGGTTGTATTTAAAGATTTTAGATTACAAAAGTAAACACAGGGAGCAGCCCCGGTGGCTCAGCGGTTTAGTGCCGCCTTCGGCCCAGGGCACGATCCTGGAGACCCGGGATCGAGTCCCACATCGGGCTCCCTGCATGGAGCCTGCTTCTCCCTCTGCCTGTGTCTCTGCCTCTCTTCTCTGTCTCTGTGTCCTTCATGAATAAATAAATAAAATCTTTAAAAAAAAAAAAAAGTAAACACAGATTCATAGTAGCTTTCTTACATTAAGAGTGTGTCTTGGGATCCCTGGGTGGCGCAGTGGTTTGGCGCCTGCCTTTGGCCCAAGGCGCGATCCTGGAGACCTGGGATCGAGTCCCACGTCGGGCTCCCGGTGCATGGAGCCTGTTTCTCCCTCTGCCTATGTCTCTGCCTCTCTCACTCTCTCTGTGACTATCATAAAAAAAAAAAAAAAAAAAAGAGTGTGTCTTTTGGGATCCCTGGGTGGCGCAGTGGTTTGGCGCCTGACTTTGACCCAGGGCGCGATCCTGAAGACCCGGGATCGAATCCCATGTCAGGCTCCCGGTGCATGGAGCCTGCTTCTCCCTCTGCCTGTGTCTCTGCCTCTCTCTCTCTCTCTCTCTCTCTCTCTCTCTCCATCATAAATAAATAAAAATTATAAAAAAAAAGAGTGTGTCTTTTAACAGTCTTCTTAAAAACTTATCTCAAGCCATATAACTGGGACTATTTTTTGCCACAATCCCACGAATTTGACAGCTACAACCGTAAGCTAGTTGTCACCCACTCAATGGTTGAAAGAGGTTCTTTACAATTAAAAACTAATAAAAACTCAAACTTATGGTGTTGGCAAAGAATGCCATTATTTGAGAGTATAAATCACTTATATGAAGATAATTGTCATAGCCAAGACAGGGTTTGTGAATTGAACAAAGAAAGGGAATAGAAGGAGTGTTAAAGATGAAGAAAGTGGGTTTTTTAAAAATCATGATTTCATAGAAGCCTCCACATGTAAATAGATATTTTTACTTGAACATATTATTTAGACTCGAATGGGAAATCAAATCAACAAAACATTTAAGTTTTTATTTATGAGTAGACATTAGGACATAAGAACAGCAAATGTCCAGATAAAGCTCAAGATCTCACCAATCTATCTTATATTAGTGTAGTGTCTGAAAGTACTGACATATTGATAGAGGGGTTTTAAGAAATTATATAAAGACAATTTGATGTAGGCCCTAAAATTGCTATCGGGGAGGCACATGGGTGGTTCAGTCAGTTAAGTGTCTGACTTGATTTCAGCTCATGTCATGATCTCAGGGTTGTGAGATCAAGCCCCGATTCAGGCCCATGCCTGGGTGTGGAGCCTGCTTAAGATTCTCTCTCTCCCCCCTCCTCTGACCCTGTCCCTTTAAAAAATGTTATTGGGATTTGCCATCTTTGAATAGTTTTGGCATGTAATACATTATACAGGACCACATTATTATGTTGTCATCATTGTATTTTTAATCACATTATATTTGGTTTGGTGCCCAGAAATCTTGTGTACTTGGTTCTTGGCTAAGTATCATTACTCTCAGAGTTGGCCTTCCATTTGGAATCAGACTGCTGAGTGCCTAAGGAGGAAGACTCAAGGACAGGAAGAATGACTGGGCTAACCACCTTCCTCCTATATACTGAGGGTTCACCGACAAAACACCAAGGAAATAGTACAGTTGTCCACTATCTTCTATGTTTATTTGCAACTCGTTCTTATAACACAATTCAAAAGTTATAGGATATATTCCTCTCTATACTTGCAAATAAAACATTCTTCCATTTTAATAAAGTATATTAATTAGTAACTTTAAAAAGTCTCCATCTTTCATGTCCCCTTACAACTTGCTGATAGGTGTATTATATATACTGAATAAGTATTCTCATTGTCATCAACTTAATAACCATGTGGACAAGGAGAATATGGTGGTGGTTGTGGCAGGGGATGTTGATGGGTTCCCAAAGGTTATCCTAGAAATGATGAGTCTTGTTCCCTTCAAGATAAAAATTATCTATATAAAAGATAAAAGTAAAGAACCAAACAGAACTTTTTCTATGAAATTCAAAAAAAAAGGACTTCGAAAAAAGTTGGCTCTCATTTTCTACATAATCCCCGGCAGAATCACCTTCCTGTATCAGTTTAAAAAATATTCAAATACATTTCAAGGCCTGATAAAATTGCAACAAAGAATGATAACATATCAAAGTCTGTCATTGACAGCAACTGCTATATCTAAGGAGCAAATGTTGATTTTAATAGTTGATTTTCCAAGAAATCTCATGAAATATTTTGATGCAATTATGATAGAATCACAAACCTAAATTCATAGTATCCTCTCAAACATGATATTTAGGGGATCCCTGGGTGGCTCAGTGGTTTAGCGCCTGCCTTCGGCCCAGGGCGTGATCCTGGAGTCCCAGGATCGAGTCCCAAATCGGGCTCCCTGCATAGAGCCTGCTTCTCCTTCTGCCTATGTCTCTGCCTCCATCTCTCTGTGTCTCTCATGAATAAATAAATAATTTTAAAAAAACATGATATTTAACTTCTTCTCACAGTAATTAAATTTCTTTCAGTTGTAGGAAGGTATTTTGAAGACTACAAAGTTGAAGCATTTGCAAATTAAATGATTTACTTATTCCCTACATTCAGTGTAGGTACAAGACTAAGAAATCATTAACTCTTTTTTTCCCAGTGTACTTTGGAGCCTAAGTTCAAATCCCAATTCTGCCACATAGTAGTTGCATATGATTAAGTAAGTTCCATAAGCCTAAGTTTCCTTATTTGTAACATGGGAGAGAATAATTCCTAATGTATAGACCTGTTTCAGGATTAAATAGTGCAACGTGTTAAAAGTGCCAGATACAGGGCCATATTGGTACTCAATAAGTATTATTATCTTACAATTTTTACAGGAAGCGTGAACTCTGGCTTTTTGAATAGTATAAATTATAATAAAAAAAAGAACTTCTTAAAATGTATAGTGCTGAGAACCAGTCATAGAAATTGCCTCTTGAGATATGATTCCAGTGAGTGTTGTAGACACTATGATGAATTGAAGGATGGTTTGTTCATGCTGAGAAATGGAAAACCTATCTATTGTTTGAAAATAACTGGTTATCATAAGTTTAAATGAGAAAGATTATTTAAATATATGCTTTATGTCAGATGGGATTGTTTTGTTTTTGGCAGATTCTGTGAAATTATGTCTTTCCGAATTACAAAAAAAAGTATGTGATTGAGGAGGAAATATTATATTCAAAATCACTTCCTACAATTAAGTCTTAAAAGCTATGAGAGGTCATTCCTTTTGGTATCCTTCTCAAATCTTAAAATTCTCAGATTCTAATATAGAAATAAGACAGTAGACATACAAAGAAGTGACTTAAGTTAACATAAGCTAATAATCAGAACAAAAATATCCTTATTCCTATAAAAAAAAAAAAAACCTAGAATGTCAATGTACTCTTTTGAGCAAATAAATTTAGTTTGCTTCAACTAATCTTAATCTTGGTCCCTTTGCTTTAAGATGAGTCTTATTCTAGCTCTATCATAGTATGACACATACACAATATATATTGGGTACATACTATATTTAAATATTAGTTATCTACACTATAGCTTGAAGAAGCCTAAACATTTTTATTCTTAGATAAAGTCTGCCTATAATGCAGTTGAAACTAGGTCTCCTACTATACAAATAGAGATATTTAAAAAAAAATACCACTTGGAAAAAAAAAATACCACTTGGTAGAGGACTTATAGCTAAGCATGCAATATGTTTCAAGTTTACAGTAATTAAAATTTATTCAAAATGTTTTATAGAGTACAAAATAATAATGCAAAGATTCTTCTAATCAACAGCAAGTTTACAAAAGAATCTTAAAATGAGATCCAAATATGAAGCTGCCTAATTGATTTAATACTTAATAATTTATACTCCAGTAAAAATCTTTTCAAAATCAGCTTATTTTTTTCAAGCTCCACAGCTGACTCTTATCTGCATTGGGGCAGGTCTCATCTGACTTTTGCAAATAAACAGGTTTATTAGCAAGATACTTTACAAATGTATATATGTGCTACCTTTAGTCATCACTACAACTGATATATTTTTTTATGGTTATAAAATGGCAACAGCAAATAAAGTATAATAATTTTTAGGTTACTTTCTGAAGATGATGTTCCAGAGTGCCACTAATAGGCAAGTATCCTTTTCTCATATCTTTATGAACTACAATTCTACATACCTTAGAGAATAATGTAAATTTTTCCTCTCTCAAACCAAATTTTAGAACTAGCTCAAGAAGTTCTATATGTGGAGGGCTAAAAATTTAATCTGATACAGCTAAAAATCTCAGCCACTCTTCTAGCAAGCATTTGTTGTGCTGTGTAAATCCTCATATAATACCAAATACATCTGCAGTAGAAAGGGAAGAGGTCGGGTAGGTATGTTCAAAAAAAAGAGAGAGGACAAGAACAAGAACAAATAATAGCAATACCATTATTCTCCCAATTTTCTTTGGTTCTAGCTTAATGGTATTATTTAGATGTGAAGAGCAGATAATCCTGTCATACGACCGCATTATTAACCAATGATCTTGCCCACAGTGTTGGATTTAAGCTAAAGCAATGCAGCATCCAAGCAACTGAGATTATCAACAACTATTGGCACTTCTCCATTTTAATGATGTAGTCTTTCAATTTTAATAAAGTATAGGAAAGGGGGGGAAATGAATCATATACAGAAACGATCCAGAGTGAGAACGAGAAATTTTCTAAGTGTATGCATGGTACTCTTGCTATTCAAAGTTACTAGGTCACAACTGAATGCTGAACAAACACTCCTGAGCAGGAAGTAATCTTGTGTTTTGGAGAACATAAGATAAAAAAGATATAATCACAGGAAATTGTTTTATGTAGCAATGTTCCATTTAGAGGATTAGAAACAGAACTGTAGTAGCTGTCAAGAAGGAAGCCAACTCCCACAAAAATGGTCAACAATACTTTCGATGTTATAAAAAAAAAGAATGACTACATCCTTGAAACAAGGCCTTCTAAAGGTCAGACAAGCAATACTAAAGTTTTCCCCCAGAAGGGAAACTATAATATACTGCTAATTTTATTTAATTATGTTGCCTAATAATAGTTACTTAAGCTAACTAGTGGTGAAATAAGTAGTAAAACTTAAGTGGGATGAGTCCCTCTGTAGTAAGACCTCAATTTAATGTGGGGTCCTTGTGTTTTTCCAAAAATGAGGCAAAGATAACATCCCCAAAATGGAAAGATAAACATACCTATGAATGAGGAAGAGAAAAAGAGGCATTGAGCATATGGATTATTGAGCATCTGGATCCGCAGTGCATCCCTAACCCCGGAGTTATGTTTAACAACAGCTTGTGTACAAACCACTATTTTTATGCTTTGCAAATGTAATATGCCATTTATCACATTCTGAAATTATTCAGTGACCTACTTTGTTAATTAAGGCATTTACAGAGATCTTCTTCCCCTTTAGAACCGGACCACTGGCTAAATGACTATTTCGGTTTTACCAGGTTACAAGATTATTTTTATTTTAAAGAAAAGAATATTTTAAAGAACAATTCCATAGCTTCGCGTAAAGGGAAGCAATGTTTTTTCCCCTTATTTAAACCTTGGTCTTCTCACCTAATTGCTATAGTCAGAAGATAAATTCCTAAGATTAATGATGGAAACCAGAAAATAAATTAATTAAAATTTTAAAGATGCAGGGACACAGCTCACTGCACCAATACTCTTAGTGCAGTTTCACACAGAACAGTTTCAACCTTCAGAAGGGGTGGGGGGAGTAAATAAAACCTGTGGTTTATTCTTAATCAGAGATCTACAACAAATACACAGTCAGTGAGAAGGCACAGGGCTAAAGATCTAGTAGTAGAGCCGAGGAACAAGAAGGGGAAAATATTTTAACCTTCCAACCATAAATCAGCCCTTTCCTTCTACTATGACAAGTGTTGAGAGTTACTTAGTGGAATAAAGCACCTGGCTCTGAGATTGAGTACACAGAACTGAGAAAAACGACGGGAAGGCTCTGCGTGGTTAAAGCAAAGAAATTTGCCCTGCTCCGGCATCTCCTCCCAATGCAGCAAATTTGGACATGAGCTATAGGCTGCAAACTGAGCTTGGAAATGGTGCAGGGGAATGATGGAAGGAAGGAAAGATGAAGTTGCCAGTTCTGAGGCTGGATGGTTCTACACGGAGCCTCAGAGGGAAGGGGCTAAAGGGATGCTCCTCATACCTTTCTTTTCCGTTCCATACGTTCCCTGGGGATTTTCCGTTGTTTTTTTCTCTCCCTCTCAAGGGTTTTTTCCTTTTCATCCAGTTCAGCCTCTCGAACTTTTTTAATAGAAGCAGCAGCGTGAGCCATTTTGCAGAGAAAATCAGCAGAAGCAGTTACCGCGGCTCAATTTCCACTCCCCAGCAAGCCAGGTGATTTTTAGAGCTAGATGGAGATGTGATTTTTCCCCACCAGGGCAATGGCTGGCAGCCAGAGCACTCACAAAATAATCCACTCCGCCCCGGAGCTAGGTCATAATCTTGCTCCAGCCCCTGCAGCACCCATAATTCACCAGAACGTACCAAGGTCCCAGGCCAAGCCCCCCAGCAGCGCACACCTGCACACGCGCAGGCATAGGTGTGCACCCACACTCGGAAATGGTCCCGGGGGAAGGCGGAGCACTAGACTTGGAGCTCTTCAGCAGTTGGGTGGCCGCAAGTGCAGGCAAGCATCCTAGTAGTTGAAAAAGCCTTCCTTAGACACACATCACCAATTGGAACAGTCTTTGGGGACTCCTCCAGACAGTCTGTGTCCTCCGACTGGAGCCAGGAAGAGGCCACCTCTGTGGAACTGCTAGGGGGTGGGTAGTTTATTGCCGCTTCCAACCACACCTCTATGCAGGGTGAGAAGAAAATGGTGCAGTCTCACTAAATGACTCGCTGCTGCTGCTGCTGCTGCTGCTGCTGCTAGTGCTGTTGCTACGGCAGCTCTGCTGTAGCACATGACATGAATTCCTGCCTTTTAAATCTCAGCCCTTCCCTCCTCCAAGGTTCATTTCTAGAAAAGAACCAATGCTGCCATTCTGGGAGAAGACAAGCACCGTTGGAGGTACTTGCCAGGCCACCGCTATAGCAATACACGGGTGAGCAGTCTGGGAAGGGCTGGGAGTAGCCCGGTCCTCACTGTGTCATTTACAGACCCACGTGAGGCTGCATTAGGGAGCTGCATTAAGCTGGGACTCGAAAGGAGCTGTCGGTGAGCACACAGCATAATCTGGGCTCAGCCAGGTTATCCCCCACCCCACCCCCCTGGAGAAAGAGGGGGCCCTCAAAAGAGGCAGAGGAGGGCAGAGGTTGAGAAAGGGTGACAGGAAGGCCGGCAAGACCTAAGACAACTCTCTCTCATTCTAACAGGCACACAGGTACTCATTATTTAATTACCAAAGGCTTTTGTTAAATACCAAGGTAACATTAAGGAATGTGATGAAGTAAAGTGGGATTAATGTTTCTAGATGTTCCTGTATATAGACCCGCAAAGGGAAACACAATGAAAGAAGAAGATACAACCTGGTAACTCAGGATGAACCCAGCACTTAATCTGATCCAAAAGTCAGTCAAAGGAAAAAATAATTGCCATGGCAGGGGCCAGCCTTCATGGGCACCGTGACGGTTCACGGGTCAACTAACTTCCAGCCGGCACTATTAGTTTCTTATGCATGGGAAGCATAGCCCTCTCTGACATAAACAGCTGAGAATTCATCTCCTTAAAAGAAATAAATAAAATTAGCTTTTATTAACTCCCTCCTCTGGAAAATCTTGTACGTATTTGCAAGGAAACACACATAGGTATTTAAGCTTCCTGGGAAGATAATATGTGGATGTGGGGAGGATTCCTATATGTTCTTAACTAGGTGAGTCATTGCCTGCCACTTGATATAACATAATTGAAATCTTTTCTCCTCTGAGTTACTTCAAGATAATCAGTGGTGAGGACTTTGAGATAATCAGTGGTGAGGATGTCAAAGCAGTCATTAGGAGGGAAGGTGGTTCAGGGAAAGCAGTAAGACTGGAGCACAATGTGTTCTTAACACCATCTGGCCTTTTTTCTTCATCTAAATACTTTCTTAAAATGTTTACAACCAAGCTAGTCTGTTTTGATTCATGGATGTCCTTTTAACTTAAAAACATGTGTCCCAATAAAAATGTGGCTGAGCTACAGACACACAGTGGTTTCCCTGTTAGTAAGGTTGACTCTTTCTGGCTTCTGCAGGAACAATGTTCTTTTCCCCAGTCCCTCTAGCACCTGTTCATCTTGTCTCACAATATAGTCTCCCCTCTGCAGATTTCCCAGAAGGAAGGTGGAAAATCATAAACACAGCTAGAGAAGAAAGTGGAGAATTCCTGTTGTTTTTTTTTAAAGCAAAAACAAACAAAAACCCAAGTTTATTTCATTAGCCTTTAATGAGCTCGATAGACCTACTTATAAAATTGAACAGTATCAATTGAATTATGTTGTTTTCTAATGCTGGGAAAATTACACATTTTTAAAACTTTAATCTGATAACAAGCTCTTGCAGGATTAACCATTTTAGTCCCCAAGATTCCCTCCCTTTTTCTTTTCTTTTTTCTTTCCTTTTCCTTTCCTTTCCTCTTTCTCTCTCCCTTTCTTTCTTTTTCCTCTTTCTTTCTTTTTCCTTTCTTTCATAAAGTCTGTGCCCAACTGGGAGCTAAAGCTCATGATCAAGAGCCGCATGCTCCAGGGACTGAACCAGCCAAGGGCCCCTGCTTTCCCTTTTCTACAACAGTGTTTGAGAACTTTTTCATTACTTTGTCTTGAAGAAAAGGTAATCAATCAGATGTTACTTTGTTAGGTGTTAGTTTGAATGACATAAATATTTCACAAAGCATGTGATTGCCAAATCTTTAAAAACAATAATTAAACTACTTCGCTTACGTATTTTCATTATATCTTAGATGCAAGGCAGAGGAGCAAAGTCACTGTGTTTTTATAGTACACTAGAAGGCAAATAACTTGTTCCAGATAGCTTTCCCAGGACAGTTTGCAATGGCAAGAGGGCCAAGTTTAAGTACTCTCAAATTGGCCCACCTCAGAAGGAACCCACTCAAAAAAAAAAAAAAAAAAAAAAAATTCTGGGCTCTACTACTCAAATCACAAAACAGGAAATCTCAGAACGGCTGTAAATATTTTTAAATGAAATAAACCGACTACAAGTCCTTTCTTAGTGTACAATGTTTCATTTATCTTTTTTCTAATCATAGAACACATTGCTTCCACCTGAGGTGGGTGGCCCTGTAGAATTCTTTTTGGAGCACCAGGCACATTAGACATTCCCATGCAGTGATAATGTCTCTCTACAACTAACTTATTCAATTGTAAGCTGTTGAGGAAATGATCTTTTAAACCATATCTTCTTGTATATTTGTGTTGCTCAAATTTTCCTATGATTTCTGTTTGAATGGGAAAAAAATCAGTGTCAGTCTTTCTGAGGAAAGAGAGTAGGGCACACTCACCAACTGACCTCTGCACAGACAGGGCACCAGGTTCCAGTCCCAGGAGCTCCCAGCCATTTAAAGGATACATGCGCCACATTAAAGTAGTCTTCCCATCAAGCTTCCAGCAGAGATATAATACTGGCTGAATTTTAAACTTGTAACAAAAGCTGCTTCCTTCCACAAAGCATCTTGGCCATCAATGGGATAAGCTTGTGTCTGCCTTCAAAGTAAGGAACACTGTGTCGTTTACATTTAAACTTGAGAGCCAGCCTACATAGATTGCCCTTCAGAGAGGACATACTTCATTTTAAAGACAAGAGAGAAAATGGCCATTTGCTGTTCTCAGAATCCAGCACTCCATTGATCAGAATCCAAAGAAAATCCTCTGCAGACATCAGGCATCAGTCAGGGCATCGTTCAATAACAACTGAGCTAGCCATATGCAACTTAATCCCCACTCTCTCTCCCAACCTCACCCAGGAGAAGCAGCTATGCAATTAAACAGCATATATTGTCACTCTACCACAAATGGAGTGTGGGTGGTAAGTGGGAAAAGAAACAGATGCACCACAAAGACAGTTAAATCATCACCTAATCAGGAAAAAAAAAAAGAAAGAAAGAAAGGTTCTGCTCACTTGAGCTATCTGCCAAGAGTTCATTCTACTCAAGTTCAATGGTGTTTTTTTTGTATTTGAGGATTCATGTGTGTTCTGAGACTCTCAAATGGTCAGGTAAGGTAAAGCAAACAGAATGAATGACAATGATGATACCTCATTTCCAGTTTGTTTTACTTGAAACCAAATCCAAAAGCCAATTTTACAACACAAAATTAATAAAGCAGAGCTTGCTAAGAATACTAGATCCTGCTTTCTGTTGAAAACAGTTTTGCGAGGAGAGGATTTGATTAAAATTAGAATATCAAAGTGGTGTAGTTCTACTTCTGCCTGAGGAATGGAAGCAAGGACACCCCAGTTCCAAGTCAAAATAAAGTATATTCTATAGTTTAAGATGAGGAAGAAGTGGTCTCAAGATCCCTGTCTTCAAGCCTCTGAAACAAGCTCTGAACACTTCTGATGTTTGGTAGAAACTTTCCAGCTAATAACAAGGGTAAGTACACAAGAAGCAAAAAGCTTCCCTCTGGTGATCGCTTTACATAAAGAAGATAAAGCCACATGAAGTGTAGGTCACAAATAGTTAGCATTTTATCACCATGGACTGTGGCCCTATAAGGACTGTGAGGATGATCAAGGGATTACTGGCAGCAGCCACATCTGCAGTGAGCAGAGGGAAGGAAAAGGCACAGAGAAAGGAAAAAAAAAAAATAGCCACAAGGAAAAGAGAGACACAGCCTATTTCTCCCTGCATCCCCCTGACCCTTATCCCTGGTTCTATTCATTCATCCCCAAGGTGTGAACCCAGGTGAAAAAAGATGAATATGCATTAGCCTAGCTTGCATAAATTGGAGTCAGCTCATGTAAAGGGGCTTGGATTTACACATTGTAAAAAACTCTTCTGACAGAAAAATCCCTTTGCTGAGGCTTCTTAATCAAATTTACTTTCTCTGTGCTCACTTTGACAGGAAATAAAGAAATAAGTTCATACAGAAATTGGAAAAGCCTCACAAGGCTAAAATCTGTCGTCCTTTTAATTTACTATATGTTATTTTAGATTGAAAGACCGGAAATTAATATTTGCCTTTCCAAGACACTTTGTTTCAGTTAAAATTTTTCTCCCTGTCATCTCATTACTGCATGGCTTCTATCTCTGGTGCCACCTTTTTATCAAATACAGTAACTGAGGGTCTAATATGAGCCAGTCAAGAAGGATTGGGGATCCACTAGTGAAAATGATAGTCTTAACAATCCAGCTGTTGTAAGTGAATTATTTTCAGACTTCTACACCATCTCAGTCACTGTGTATGATCTACAGTCACTCTAACTACAGATACTCAGATCTCAAATAGAAAGTGGCTTCACAATCTTCAAATGCTTGGCTTCAAGTGTGAAGCCATTTCTACATATCTTTAAATGTCTTCTCGGGGCTCTTCTCTTCTCATAAATGGACTTTTATTCTGAAAAACTTACTGATCTTGGATCAGAATGCCCCATAGTCCATTAGGGATTAAGACCTTGGAGTTAAGCTCTAACTCCTGCTGACAATTTACTGTCTTGGTTTAAAACACATATAAGTTGCCTTTTGGGTATGTAACAGCTTTTCATGAAAACTCTGGGCATATTTCTGAGCCATTTTGGTCAAATAAAAAGCACTAAACTGTGGTTAAGATGTAAGCCTGTTAGTCCTAAAGATCCCTGAAGACAAGATTTGTGTCTTTATCCATAAAGAAATTTTTATTTTTATTTTTATTTTAGGAATTATATTTTTATTCAGGAATTATACGTTAGTAGTTTTAGCATCTCAAAAGAAATAACTTTATTGGTAATGGAGAGAGAAGTTGGATAAATACTTGAAATTTTTACATTTACATAATGTCAATGAGAAGTGCTACTGGGAAATATGATAGACCATGTTTTAATTAGATTATTTACAAAAGGCAAAGATTAATTTTTCTTGATTGAGACAAAACTATTTTTTAATGGTTACCTGTTAATGTATTTATTTTATTTTGTTTTATTTACTTTTATTTAAATTCAAGTTACTGAACTTAGAGTGCAGCACTGGTTTCAGGAGCAGAATCCAGTAACTCATCACCAGCATACAACACCCAGTGCTCATCCCAACAAGTGCCCTCCTTAATGCCCATCACTCATTTACCCCATATCCTCACCCACCTCTCCTACAGCAACCCTCAGTATGCTCTCTATGGTTAAGGGTCTCTTATGGTTTGCCTCTTCTTTGTTTTCATATTATTTTATTTTCCCTTCCCTTCCCCTATGTTCATTTGTTTTGTTTCTTAAATTCCACATATGAGTGAAATCATATGGCACTGAGACAAAACTATTTTTAATTGTTATTCCTTACATGACTCCAAATTTAAGCCATGTGTATCTTAAATTTTTGTGAAATAATTTATATTTGCATATAAGTCAGTAAGGCTTAAAAGCTAGTAAACATGCATTTTTAATGACTGGGCTATATTAATCCTATACTTTCTATGGACCATGGATTATAGCTTTCTTACTCAGCATTCCTGGCCAATTGTTAGCAAAAATATCTCGTTATTTTCCAAGATTAACAATAGAAAGATGGTAAAATGTAATCTTAGAGTATATCCAAATCTGCTGAAGATCAAACATCAAATCAGTGACAGATGATTCAGATCTCCAGTTTTCCAACCCAATACCCTTATCATTAAAGCATGGAAATAAACACTTTTGGCAATTCCTACAATCAATTCTATACCCAGTAGAGCTTTTGTGCAGTGGATACAGCAATAAATATAAAACACTTATAAAATATGTTGTTTCAATAACACAGCCATTCAAAAAACAATCCTCTTGTGGTTGTATTGCTGGTACCAGAAAATTGAAGTGCTACAAAGTGCCACTCTTGTATCCATGAGTGGTTAGTAATATTTATGAAGGTATAAACATCTGGATTATTACTGCTTCTGGATGCCACCACATTTAGTTAACTATCTCCCCGCCCTCCTCACATAGACACTGATAAAGAGTTTCCATGAACCATTTTCATTTCTTCAGCAACAGATATAAGTTATCCTTTTTATTGCAACCCCTGTTTAATTGACCTATAAATAAAATCTGTTGCTAGGCAGTCAATGTTTCTTGCTTTAGGCATGACCAGCACTTTTCATTTTATACCTACTCATGCAGAGTCATGGTCCATAAATATGGAAACCAAAGCATAAAATTCAATCAAACTTTCTCTGGAAACCACATTTTCAATGCTACAGCATAATCAAACCTTTTTGGCAATGTGGTGTTTCTATCACTTCTAAATCAAATCAATATATATATATATATATATATCGATATATATCGATATATATATATATATATATATATATATATATATATATAGCATATGTTTCCAGTGAATAGAAGCCAGTCATTCAGACCAACCCTCTCCCTGAAACAAGCTAGGAATGTTGGATAAAATATAAATAACTTTTTATAAGCAACAAATAGCTTACATGATAATAAGGATTTTCTGAAGGAAAATGGAACCACTGGGAGATAAACAAGCAGAGAATTTGCTTTTGTTTCCTGAGTATATTTCCCTAGAAAATTTTCACTTTTGTTTTGAAAACATCATAAGCAAGGGGGTAGAAATCAAATGCCAGTATCTATATAAGGTGCAGGGTCTAATGGGGGGCCTCCCTACAATCATCTGAAACCTCAAAAATCTAAAGTCTTAGGCTATGGGTAGAATAATAAATAACCAGCTCTCCAGCAGATTTACAGCCGGGTTTTATTGCCTGGAGTTTCAACAAAACTCAAGCCTTGAACTTGGTTTCGAGTGATGTTCAAATCATTTTTAACCACAGGGCCTTAAGTAAATATATATCTTCTGTGAAGGAGTGACTTTCATCCTTGGCCTCAAATTATTTGCATAAATAATTTTCCAAGAAAGTAATTAGCCAAAAAAATAAAAGACAGCCTAGCATACAGCAGAAACAACAAAACAGAGAAACAGACCCATAAAGACTTATAACAAAACTGTGTATGGACAAGACAATGACACAAAAGGGATGAGTTATAAAAATAAAAAAACAAACATACAGTCTGGTTCCCCCAATGTAATATCACGTAGTTGAGAGGTTCAGTAATCTGAATTCATAGAGTTCAAGCTTATTTCACTTTTTTTTCTACCTCTCTACCAACCTATAGTAATTTGCATAAGAACAGATACTAATAAATGTTGGTAAATGAGCATTTTAAGCACCAAATAAATTGTAGAAACAATATGTACTGTAGGATGATATATATTTTAGGATTTCAGAAGCTTTATTTTTTTCTTAATAAACAGTTTTGATAATGAATAAATCATAACAGAAAATTGCACGCCTAAACATTTGAGAACACAAAAAGTCACCAAAATCTGATAAGGTTAACTGAAAAATTGCAATAGATTATATTTCACATGTTGAAAATTTTATATGAAAACAAACTTGATGGTTTAGGTAAAAACTTTAGCCAATATTCAATCCAACCAACTTAGTAAAATAAAAACTTAAAAAGGGGTGAGATATATACATATATATGATTTATATGTATATATGTATATGCAATGGAATATTACTCAGCCATTAAAAAGAAAGAAATTTTGCCATTTGCAATGTTGTGAATGGAGCTGGAGTGTATTATCCTAAGCAACATAAGTCAGTGAGTAAAAGACAAATACCATTTGGTTTCACTCATATGTGGAATTTAAGAAACAAAACAGATGAACATAAGGAAAGGAAAAAGAGAGAAAGAGAGGCAAATGGTAAGAGATTCTAAACTACAGAGAACAAACTGAGGGTTGCTGGAGGGGAGGTGAATGGGGAATGGGCTAAATGGGTGATAAGTATTTAAGAGGATGCTTGTTATGATGAGCACTGGGTGTTATATATAAGTCATGAATCACTAAATTCTACTCCTGAAACCCAATTAAACTGTGTTAACTAACTAAAATTTAAATAGAAACTTGAAAGAAGGGACTCCTGGATGGCTCAGCGGTTAAGCTCTGCTTTCGGCTCAGGGTGTGATCCTGGAGTCCCAGGATCAAGTCCCACATCAGGCTCCCTGAGGGTAGCCTGCTTCTCCCTCTGCCTCTTTCTCTGAGTCTCTCATGAATAAATAAATAAAATCTTAAAAAAAAAAAAAAAAAAAACTTGAAACAAAAAAAAAAGCTTCTTAAAAAAAAAAAGCTTGTGTATCCTCTTCTCCCACCAACAAATTTGTATGTTTACCAAGAGCCAGGTATGTTTACTACCAAATTTTTTATCCCAGTTGTATTTGTTATTACAGTAACATAATTTAAATAAGTCTTCTATTATGTAATGAACTATAAGTGCAAGAAAGCTTTTGTTTTATGAAAATTAATATGAATGCTTTTCAAGGACTTAATAAAGATGAATACCTGACAAATACCACTGTTCCATTACAGATATGTCCAAAACACGTGTAAAAACCTAGGGAGGAGGTTTTGGGAACCTCTAGAAATTCTGTGATCAGATTGTTTTGCAAGTGTCTTTAAGAGTAGGTATTAGTGCTTATTTGTCAACCAGAATGTTTAAGCCATTAGCACCAAATAGCTCTAAAGTTGACGTGACCCTCTTGTACATGAATCTTGTAGCTTTGGCTTCTTTTCCTCTGTAAGAGGTGATGACACATGGTACCCTAGAATGTGAGGAAGTGCAGACACCAGGTATAAGGAAAAGGAATCATTAAGTTCTGACTCCAATTAAGATAGCAAACTAGAAAATACAAATAATACCTATCAAGACATACCATTTATTCAAAAAAAAAAAACAAAGCAAAACCCCACATGGTGGAAAACTTTTAAACAAAACGCAATCACCCAACATTAAATCATTGGCAAAAGAATTCCAATCTACATGTTTCAGGTTAAAATAAAACACTTAAAGTATGTACACATCATTGTTTATGATTCTTTAACCATTTTCTTAAAGTCTACCTTTTTTATTACCTATAAGCACATTACATAATATTAATATTAATAAACCAACTAGATGTTGTTTACTAAAGGTTTTGATTTAATGTTTGACATTTTCAAAATTAGTACACCAAGGTATAGCTGAGGCATTAACAACTTCCTGTTTAGGTGTTAAAAGCAGATACTCCTAAGCACTATTCACCATTTTCTAGTCTATTTAACTAATTTTTTAAATCAATTAATCATATAACATAGTTTTAATATGTTTTTAATCTTTTTTTCATTTTTATTTATTTATGATAGTCACAGAGAGATAGAGAGAGAGAGGCAGAGACATAGGCAGAGGGAGAAGCAGGTTCCATGCACCAGGAGCCTGACGTGGGATTCGATCCCGGGTCTCCAGGATCGCGCCCTGGGCCAAAGGCAAGCGCCAAACCGCTGCGCCACCAAGGGATCCCCCATAGTTTTAATATGTTATAAAATAGAGCTTTTATTTGTGTGGTGAAGGCTCTTGAGTTTGAATTTTGAATTCCAACTTGGACTCTGTAACTTCAGGTACATTATCTAGCTTTTGTAAGCTCCAATCTCATTTTATATAGATTTTTATATAATGTCTACCTAACAGACCCAAGAGAAATAGCATACATAAAACATCTAGTAAGTGCTCAATAAATAGTAAATACTATGATTATTGTTCTGAGAAAAACAAACAAATATAAAACATAAATACAAAACCATGAAAGAGAAGAAAGGTAGACTAAGTAGACTTTTGAGACAGAAATTCAGGGAATAATAGGAAATAAGATAGGATCACCCCCAAAAATAGTGTGTGGGAAGAAATGCCAGTCACTCTGTATGATCATTATCATTAATAAGTTCACACTTTTTAAGACTAT
Source organism: Nyctereutes procyonoides (assembly GCF_905146905.1). NCBI lineage: Eukaryota > Metazoa > Chordata > Mammalia > Carnivora > Canidae > Nyctereutes > Nyctereutes procyonoides. Next base: position 5,608,889 of record NW_026575130.1, read on the forward strand.
TTGGTAATGATAAAATCTAACACAAAGCTTGTAACACTGTGGAACGAGTCTTAAAAATCAGTGAACATTAGCTATGGTTTGAATGTTTATGTCCCTCCCACAAAATTCATACATTGAAATCATAATGCCAAATGATATTAGTAGAAGTCCTTTAGGAAGTGATTAGGCCATGAATGAGATTCATATCTTTATAAAAGAGACCTCACAGAGCTCCCTACCTCCTTTCCACCATGTTCGGATACAAGAAGTCAGCCACCTGGAAGAGAGCCCTCATTTCACCTGACCATGTTAGCACCCCAATCTTGGATTTCCAGGCTCCAGAGCTCTGAGAGATTAACTTCTATTGTTTACAAACTGCTCAGTCTATAGGATTTGTTATAGCAGCCTGAATAGACTAAGACAAAGTATGTACCTGAGAGCTCAGAGAGCTCCATGCTCAGTGAGGAGTCTGAAGATTCACTCCCACTGCCCTTTCTCCTCCAATAAATAAACAAATTTTATTTTTTTTTTTAATTTTTTTTTTAATTTTTTTTTTTTTATTTATTTATGATAGTCACACAGTGAGAGAGAGAGAGGCAGAGACACAGGCAGAGGGAGAAGCAGGTTCCATGCACCGGGAGCCTGACGTGGGATTCGATCCCGGGTCTCCAGGATCGCGCCCTGGGCCAAAGGCAAGCGCCAAACCACTGCGCCACCCAGGGATCCCTAAACAAATTTTATTTTAAAAAAATATGGGCCTGAGAGAGTATCTATTAACCCCATGATAACACAGCTCTTTACGCTCATTTTACTTAAGTGAATTCAGTACCAGGCCTCAATACAAACAAAGGGACACCACGTAAAAGCTTTGCTTTGAATGGAAAAAACAAAGAACAATTACGATTAGACCACCAAGTAGGCATCATTCCAAAGGGAAGGCTCTATAAGAAGTTCTTCTGCCAATGGATTTATTACTAAGGCAAAGTAATAAATAGTCTGGAGATGGAATACTTTTTCACTCTTTTATAATTAACCCCTAAAATTCAGTTTTAGTAGAAGGCAAAACTGGCTCCATTACCATAATAGATATAGAAGGACACAATCAACCAGTATATCAATGTGGCACACCTATGAAATACTGTGAAGAAAATTTATTAAAATAAATACTTTCTTCACTCATAAGATTGTAGATAAAATGCCATCTTTCCTAAACAAAATAAAAGCAAAAAAGACATACAACCACATAGTAGGAATTACAATGAACTTCCATAACTTGGACATTATTCTGCTTAAGTATTTTCCCTGCAGTGTCAGCATTTGGATTTTTACAGAGGAAAAATATTTACAACTCTACTCAAGAAGAGCTGACTTTGAATTTGGAAGAGTAATTGTGGATAGATCGGAGTGGAGAGTTTCCATTATCCTCGACAGCTTGCTGGGGTTTTTGCAGAGACAGTTCCGACCCCTTCTGCAATTAGAGCAGCTGCAGATATATCTCCTTTACATATTGATAATCTCCATTTTTTAAAGATTTATTTGTTTATGAGAGAGAGTGTGCACAGGGTGCGGTAGAGGGAGAGGGAAAGAGAATCCCAAGCAGGCTCTGCGCTGAGCATGGAGCCCTACACGAGACTCAATCTCACTACCCTGAGATCATTACCTGAGCGAAACCTAAGAGTCAGACACTAAACGGATTGTGGCACCTAGGCTCCCTAATAATCTCCATTTTGAGAAAAACTTACTGCTTAGAAAAAAAGAAAACAAAACAAAACAGAAGAGTAAAATAAACTATATGCTGTCAGTGTGTGTGTGTGTGTGTGTGTGTGTGTGTGTGTGTAAATGGAAAGTAATGGAGTATGATAGCCCTCTGCTGGATGAGAGAGATTAAATCTTGTTACAGGAAAGTACTATTTGAGGAACTCAATGTTTCACGAGATTTAGAGGACTACTCTACTGCTTGCTACCTATATTTTTTATTGTAGTTTAATGGATATTTTTCTGTTTTACAGAAAGACAGGAAATATCCTTTATGCCAAGCCATACAACGTAGCATTAAACTAGAAGAATCTAACGCAGATTATAAATTCAAATATTGTGCAGGATTCTTTTTAATAAAAATAGAAATTGAAACAAAGTACAATTTGAGCACAAAAGATATTTTGAGTTCTCAATTGTCAAATCCCTAGCTGGTATTTCTCTTAACCTCATTCTAGGCTAGATTACAATATTCATAATTAATATTAAAAATCATTTGCTAATATAGTCTCAAATTATACATTAATATGCATTAAGTCAGTTCTAGTCTTACGGACATTTGAGCAGTACAGTATGATCAGGTTTGGGTTTTTTTTTAAGATTTTATTTATTTGAGAAAGAAAGACAGTAAGTACCAGCAAGGGGAGGGCAGAGAGAGAGGGAAAATCAGGCTTCTCGCTGGCCGAACTTGAGTTCAGAACTGGTTCTCAATCCCAGGATCTTAAGATCATGAACTGAGCCAAAGGCAGAAGTTTAACTGATTGAGCTGCCCAGGCACCCAGGCATTTTGTTTAGTGTAAGAAAATTTCTCAATACAAAGGCAGAATCACTCTACAGTATTCAACTCTTAATATGGATATAAAATTTCTGAAGCATGTCCTAGAATATTATTATCATTACAAAAATTGTTTTACAAACGGACCGACCCTTCATGCTTATACCAATCCCAATTGGAAAAGTATTTTATTTGTGTTTGAAAACCTCAATGGTAAGCCTTAAAATGATTGAGTCTTGAAAAAGTCTCAAGATCCTGGGTCAATCATTAATTTTACTTCACATATCTTATCTTTTCAAAATCCCATCTTCCTGTGTTTCACTTAAAACTCCTTATTTTCAGCCCTCTCTGCATATGCCTCACTTCTGTCCCTGCTGCTTCCTAAACCATTGATAAAATTTTGCCTGGTTCAGTCTCTTCAACTTCCACACACTCACGATACTGGCCATTTGATATACACTTCCAAATTCTGCTAATCCTATCTTGAGGCAAAAAGGGATTGAGGAATTCCTTTCCAGTTTGCCAAAATGTAGGATCAATTCATTTCACATTTCATTTTAGATAACTGTGTCTATGCTTTGATGTTAAATTTAATCCCTAACTGGGTTGGTAAAATGTGTAGGACTTCAGAAGTGCTACCTACTGACAAGATTTACCTGTTTACCAACTGTTCATAATTCTACTGAATCGCCAAAGCTCTCCTGAATTTCTGTTTCCACTCTACCTGCCTGCTGGGACACTGCTGTCATGTCCATTAGACTTTCTCAATCTGGGTGGATTATTACCTATTTCCTGGGGCCATTTTATATGAACACCCCAATCATTGAGTATTTGGAGTCTAGCTACTTCCTGTGTCTGCTGTTCATTGTCCTTAATTAGATACTGCCAGGAGGGGTCCCAAGACCCTATATAACAGCACTCCTACTGTTTTTTTCTTTTTTAAGAATTTTTTTTTTAGATTTGTTTATTTATTCATGAGAGACACAGAGAGAGAGAGGTAGAGACATAGGCAGAGGGAGAAGTAGGCTCCCTGTGGGGAGCCCAATGAAGAACTTGATCTCAGGATCCTAGGATCACAACCTGAGCCAAAAGCAGATGCTCAATCTCTGACTCACCCTGGTGTCCCACTCCAACTAGTCTTGAGTTAAGCTTGCTTCAAACTTATGTACTCCTTGCTTGTGACCTAAGTTCCTTACAGACCTAAGTCTGCAGCAGAAATAACTGACATGCCTTGAAATTTGCAGACCAGTGGCCTTGAAGAGTGAAGGACCAGACCTTCCCAGAAGATAAGCCCTGACTACAATCCAAACACACCTGCCCCGGAGAATAGCATGTCTGTTCAGGATCATATCAACAAGCAACTAGCCTGGGTACCTGCATCTCCTGAACATAGGCCCCCTTCCCTTTTTCTGCACCTTCCCCCTTTAAGACCCTCCAGCCTCATCTAGGTGTAGAAGAGGGTCTTTGAATAGTAGTCTAAAATCTCCCCAGGCTGCTGGCTCTCTGGATAAAGCAACCTTTCCTTTCCTACCATCACTTGTCTCTTGAGTATTGATTTTCAAGTGGCAAGTAGCCAAACTTGAGCTCAGCTCAGAACTGGTTCTCTGTCCAGTAACAATACTACACTTTTACCAATATTAGGTTTTTCCACCCTCACCCATTATATTTTATTTTACTAAATTTATTTTATTTATTTTTGAAGGATTGTGGGGTTTCTTTTTTTAAGATTTTATCTTATTAAGAGAGAGCACAAGCAGGGGCAGGGGCAAAGGGAGAGGGAGAAGCAGACTTCTTGCTGTGGGGCTCAATCTCAGGACCCTGAGATCATGGTGTGAGCCAAAGGCAGATGCTTAACTGACTGAGCCAGCCAGGCCTCTCTCTATTTTACTAATTTTAAGTAACAGACGTACTTCACTTGCCGTCCTTTTTTTTTTTTTTTGATCCTATCTTCTCTTTCAATTTTTTCTTAATTACACATTTTTCACAATTCTTTTCTTCAAAGCAACTGTCCAGATTTGTAAAGTTCTTAGTGTGATGAAGTCTGCCAAAATTCTTAAAAGAGCAAAAACTCCTTTCTTGGGATCCCTGGGTGGTGCAGCGGTTTGGCGCCTGCCTTTGGCCCAGGGCGCGATCCTGGAGACCCAGGATCGAATCCCACATCGGGCTCCTGGTGCATGGAGCCTGCTTCTCCCTCTGCCTCTCTCTTTCTCTCTGTGTAACTATCATAAATAAATAAAAATTAAAAAAAAAAAACTCCTTTCTTTTTCTACCCCTTTTCCCAACCCAGAATTCCCACCACGTCTCCATCAAAATCTCTGTTTCTCTGTCTCTCTGTCTCTGTCTCTGTCTCTCTCTCTCTTACACACACACACAGCATTTAACTTTGAAAAAAAAAAAGGATTGTGGTATTTCACTGAGGGAACAAGAACATTATTAAGTAGAGGTTATACTCCTAACTTAATATTGAAAAGAGAAACAGAAAAAAAAAAAAAAGAGAAACAGACTGGAGAATGATAATGTGGACAAAGAAGATTTACCCTTCAGCCTGTTCTAACACTATCAAATACTACAAAACCCCAGGTTTCCGAGATCATTGCTATTTTAAAAATTACTGCCTGGGTAAGCAGTTTGTGTGTCTTCAGAGGGAAAGAATGAGAGGCATGAAGGAGGAAGGGGACAAAAAGAACAACTAATTTTTTTTAACTTGCTACAATTCAAATATTAGTCTTTTACTACAAAGCTAGGCTTATCTTCCTCTTGTTTTAGATTTAAATAAACAGGGATCCCTGGGTGGCGCAGCGGTTTAGCGCCTGCCTTTGGCCCAGGGCGCGATCCTGGAGACCCAGGATCGAATCTCATGCCGGGCTCCCGGTGTATGGAGTCTGCTTCTCCCTCTGCCTATGTCTCTGCCTCTCTCTCTCTCTCTCTCTGTGACTATCATAAATAAATAAATAAAAAATTTAAAAAAAGATTTCAATAAACATCTAGATATTTTTTAAAGATTTTACCTATTTATTCACGAAAGACATAGAGAGAGAGGCAGAGACACAGGCAGAGGGAGAAGCAGGCTCCATGCAGGGAGCCCAACATGGGACTCGATCCTGGGACTCTAGGATCCTGCCCTAGGCCGAAGGTGGTGCCAAACCACTGAACCACCGGGGCTGCCCCTAAACATCTAGATTTACACACATACTCCATTTCCTGAAAAAATGACTAACATATATACTCTATCAACTCCATATAGCTGACTTTTAAAACACTGACAATAAAAGCTTGTCCTCCTGAATGCTGATGAATCATTCAATGTACAAATAGTATTCGGTAATGCATTTCCAGAGATCCTAGGTGCTTCAAAAGTACTAAGCACATATTTCAGCTGGATTTTGCTTAGTGCTAAGCCGGATTCTCCATTATTTTAGCCACTTACAATAAATTCATGGTGATGTATACTAGAGCAACATTTGACTACTTTCAAAAATTGCTGTTTAATATTTCCCTTTATTTCAAAAAATCACTAATATTTCCCTTTATTTCAAAAATTCATTTTCCACTTCGAAGAACTCTATAGTCTTAGATAACACTATTTTTAACAGTTGCTGTTTGGGATGCCTGGGTAGCTCAGTGGTTGAGCAACTGCCTTTGGCTCAGGTCGTGATCCTGGGGTCCTGGGATTGAGTCCCGCATTGGGCTCCCTGCAAGGAACCTGCTTCTCCCTCTGCCTATGTCTCTACCTCTCTCCGTGTCTCTGATGAATAAATAAATATAATCTAAAAAAAAAAAAAAAAAAAAGAAGTATCACAGTATTTGTGTTTCACACTAAGGTCAATTGCATTTTATGTTATGGATTACAGCAATACAAAAAGCCCCATTTGTGATTTAATTACACCAGGAGTAGACAAAACAAGGGTGTATTTTTTTTTAAATTTTTATTTATTTATGATAGTCACAGAGAGAGAGAGAGGCAGAGACACAGGCAGAGGGAGAAGCAGGCTCCATGCCCCGGAAGCCCGATGTGGGATTTGATCCCGGGTCTCCAGGATCGCGCCCTGGGCGAAAGGCAGGCGCCAAACCGCTGTGCCACCCAGAGATCCCCACAAGGGTGTTTTTACATGGGTTTGATGAAAAGTTCCTCTCGGGTCCCTACTGAATTTCAGACAATTCAGATATTAAACAGATATTTTATAATTGAATTTTCTAAGTGGATGAAGGCAAGTAACTTAGGTAAATGTAACAGGAAGGAATAGTAATTCTGTGAAGAACAGAACAACGTAATTAGATGTTGCATGTCTGTTGTATTAACTTTTTCTTTTGTCCTCTACCTCCCCTCTCTCTGCAACATCCTTTTCTTTTTTCTTTTCTTTTTTTTAACATCCTTTTCTTTTGATCCAAAGAGGAGAAAACTTAGAAGTATAGGGGGAAATAATGTGAGACGTCAGTCAGGTATCCAACATTAAAGGATGGTACAAAATAGTTTCACCATCTTAAATATCTCCATGCTTCACCTATCACTCTTCCATCTCAGCACAGAAACCCCGACAAACACTGATCTTTCTATTATCTCTATACTGTTGCCTTTTCCAGAATGGCACATAGTTGGAATCAAATAGCATGAAGTCTTTTCAGTCTTGGTTCTTTCACTCAGCAATATGCATTTAAAATTCTTCCATGTTCATAGCAGCAATGTCCACAATAGCCAAACTGTGTAAGGAGCCTCAGTGTCCATCAACAGATGAATGGATGAAGAAGACGTGGTCTATATACACAATGGAATATTACTCATCCATCAGAAAGGACGAATACCCACCATTTGCTTCGATGTGGATGGAACTGGAGGGTATTATGCTTAGTGAAGTAAGTCAATTGGAGAAGGACAATCATCGTATGGTTTAACTCATACGGGGAATATAAGAAATAGTGAAAGGGATTATAAGGGAAAGGAGGGGAACTGAGTGGGAAAAATTAGAGAGGGAGACAAACCATGAGAGACTCCTCTAACTCTGGGAAATGAACAAGGGGTAGTGGAAGGGGAGGTGGGCGGAGGGATGGGGTGACTGGGTGACAGGCACTGAGGAGGGCATTGACAGGATGAGCACTGGATGTTATACTATATGTTGGCAAATTGAACTACAATAAATACATATATATAATTCTATATAACTCCTCCATGTCTTTTTTGTCACTTGAGAGTTCATTTCTTTTGATCACTGAATAGTGTTCCATTACATAGATCAACACAGTTCACTTATCCATTCACATATTAAGGGACATCTTGATTGTTTCAGGTTTTGCATAATTATGATTAAAGCTGCTATAAACATGCAGTTTTTGTGTGGACAGAAGTTTTCATCTCACTTGGGTGAATACCCAGGAACACGACTGCTGGATTGCATGGTAAAACTATGTTTAGCTTTGCTAAGAAACTGTCAAACTGACTTCCCAAGTGACCGTGCCACTGGCATTCCCACAGTAATAAATAAGGGTCCTTATTACTCCACATCTTTACCAGTATTTGATAGTATCAGGTTTTTTTTATTTCAATAATTCCAATAGGTGTACAATGGTGTCTCGTTATTGTAACTTGCAATTCCTTAAATTTACTATGTCCAGCATATTTTAACATGTGTATTTGCCATCTTTCTATTTCTTTCCCCCAATCTTTTTATACATTCCTTTTCTTGTCTTTTTGTATTAACTAAGCTTCCCCTGTGAGGTAGAATAAGAAAAGTGAGAGGGAACATTCTTGTCTCTTCTCAGTCTCAGGGGAAAGCATTTAATTTCTCACCATTTAATATAATGCTAGCTGTAGGTTTTTTGTATATGTTCTTTTTTTTTTTGTATATGTTCATTATCAAGCTGAGTAAGTTTCCTCTATTGTTAGTTTGCTGTTATATATATATATATATATATATATATATATATATATATATATATATTAAAACTTGATATTGGGAGTGCCTGGCTGCCTTAGTAAGTGGAGCATGTGACTCTTGATCTTGAGGTTGTGAGTTTGAGCCCAATGTTGGGAGTAGAACTTACTTAAAAACAAAACAAAACAAAACTTGATATTGCATTTTGTCAAATGTTTTTTCTACATGTGATTTTTCTTCTTTACCTTGTTGGTCTAATTGATTTTTTTAATGTTGAACCTAACATGTCTATCTAGAATAAATGCCAGTCATGATGTATAAATCTTTCTTATACATTCTCTTTGCTAGTATTTTATTGAGAAGTTTCACATCTATTTTCATGACAGATATTGGTCTATAGTTTGGCTTTTTTGTTATTTCTTTATCTCATTTTGTTATCAAGGGAATGAATATTTGTCATCAAAGCATGCCATCTGACACAATTTGGTACAAAGAGCATAGTCAGGTATTAATCACTTCATATAGATAATTCTAGCACAGCACAGAGAAGGAGTGTCTCACTTTAAACTAATCCAATGAGATAAAAGGAAAAGGAAAAGTGCACTGGACAATTTTTTTAAAAGCATTAACAGACAACCTTAGCCAGAAGAGAAATTAAAGGAGTGGTAATAATTTGTCATACAGAGGACCAAATAAAATAGCCTATGATGGCCTTAAAAGCAATTAATACTGGTTTGGTCTAAGGTTGACTGGTAGGCTGGGTGTTCCAGAAATCTATTTGAATGGTACTGTGAAAAAATCCAATGTCTTTCCTTAGTAGCTGTTCTCCTTTCTTGCTTTGATAAAATCACCATGATAATAATTGGACATGTGGTTGCATAGTAGAAGGCTATATTTTCCAGCCTCATCAGAAGCCAAGTGTGATCACATAACTCTGTGATGACCAATAGGATTTTTTAAAAAGTTGCTTGCAACTTTTGAAATTCTCCTTAAAGACAAAGCATGCCCTCCCTTTCTCCACTCTGCTGGACATAATGGTTAGATCTTGAGCCATCAGTTCAGGCTATGAGGTAGAAACCTCATGGTGAGAATGGCAGAGCAAAAGATAGGTGAACCCTGGATTCCTGACCCAGTCAAGTGCGTATCATACCAGCCCCAGATTATTCATGTCTCGATTTATTTGATGAGAGAGAAATGAACTTCCAACTCATTTAAGCCACTGTTGCTGTGGATCTTCACTGGTTCTAATGGCAAATCAATTATTTAATCAATTAATCCTAATTAATAAAGAGACCAGGGAGCCTTTTGGTAAAGAACTCATCCAAATGGAAAGAGGATCAAATCACAGGAGATTCATGTAGTAACAAGGTCTTCTTCATGAAACAGGAAGAGCTGGCTGCTGTCACAGACATTTAACTCCTTATCAGCTCCCAAGTCTTCCTCATATTTGAACCTTATTCAAGGAATTAGGATGGATTTTGTAAGGCACTGGGACACAAGCAACATTACACCCTTCAACATAACATAATGGGGAATGAACTCCAATCAGATAACATGTATCTTTGGCACCTGAGTGCTGGTGACTCAGTGGAGCCTGGTGATAGAGGAGTAGGCAGTGGAAGAAAAGGGACAATGTGTTCAGACACTCTATGGCAGCTGATAAGATAGTTCACATGACTTGTTCATGAGCACACGTTAGACCCCACCCGGAGAGGCCCCCTCCAAAAAAGAAATACAAGAATAGTGAATGGAACAAGAAGAGCTGGCTTTTCAGGAGATTGAGATGCTGATATGCATAAAAGAAGACATGTGACTATTAAACTAACTTTATTTGGATTCATGGCTGAAGAGACCTAAGGAAACTTGGACATCTGGATATGGTCTCCATCTGCCATTGCCTGAATTACACTTACCTAATACAAACCCACATGTACAAAAACCAGAGAAGAACATAAATGTAAGCATACACAGACAATGAGAGGTACAGTAGAAATCTATTTAGATGAGATACTAGGCAAAAATAAATATTCCAGAGTTCCTGTCCTCAGCCAGAAATCAGAAGGAGAAAGGTATGTAGTGATGGTGGCCTAGAGGAGGTGAGTAGAAAAGTCTGAGAAAAAACCTAAGTGGGCTACAGATACTCATGCCTAACTCATAACTGGCCCTGACCAATTCAAGTATTTGAAGTTCTCTTTTTCCTATGCTGGAGGATTTAATTTTCTATAGACTAATTATTATTACACTTACAACCAGAAAAACACAATATCTGCTTCGCTTATTTTAACCTAGACCCTTTCCCTGGTTTCCCTCATTTTATTTATGATTCCTCTTTTCTACTGCTGTGGACAATAGAATAATAGAAATACTATCAAGAAAGGACATGCTAAAAAATAATCATTTAAAATCTGAATACTGAATACTACTTGTCTTCCTGCCTGATACTAATCACAAGCAAACCTCCTGGTTACCTACGTTCATCATTAAAATAACTTCAAATTAACAATGCCATTGTTATGTAGATCATTGATGTTTACATATACAGGTACAATTTCAGAGTTCTTGGAGTATTTTACCAAAATTAAAAGCTGTAAGAAAAAAACAAAAAACAGGTAATATAATAAAGATAGATAGATAGATATAGATAGATGATAGATAGATAGATTTTATTTATTTGAGAGAGAGAATGAGTGAGAGAGAGAGCACAAGCTGGGGTGGAAGCAGAGGGAGAGGAAGAAGCAGACTCCCCACTGAGCAGGGAGACTGTGGGATCATGACCTGAGCTGAAGGCATGACCGAGCCACCCAGGCACCTCTAATAAATAAATATATATATATATATATATATATTGAGGAAGTATCAGCAGGATAGAGAAAAGATAGCCAGAGAGAATTAAGTGTCTTCTCTTAGAAAATGAAAAGCAGTGTAATTCTTCCTCTATCAAAAAGTTGTGAGCAACAATTGCATTAAAGCATCAGCTAGCATCAGAACACTTTTTCCATTCGAGGGAATCCTGAGATTAGAGGAAAATAGTTCCCACCTCCCATCATGGATGTTCCATTTCACCAGCCCTGCCGATTAGTGCATAGGATCTTAGCTAACGTGTGATGGCTCTTTGCTAAAATCTCGCCTCTTTGAATCTCGCAGCAGTGCTATTCTTCAAAGACACCACTGGAGGCCAGTCATGCTACAGTTTATACTCCAGCCACACCCCGAATTTAAAAATGAATATATCTAATCTATAGTTAGAAATCAGTGCTTTGTGACTAAACACAAATAAATGCAGACAAATCTCACTTTAATGTTAAAATTCAACTCAGTAGTAAAATTTTTGCTGGAGAAAAAATGGAATCTGGTTTTGATATCTCAAATACCACCATCCATCCACAGATCACTAAATATGTTGATTCTCTCAATGTGGTGATGGCTTTTTGGCTTATATATATGTCAAAACATCCAACTGTACCCTACACTAAATATACACACTAAATATCTATATCAATCATATCTTTAAAAGCTGCTGAGAAAAGGAAGATAACTGAGATCCACTGCAGCTTTAACTTTATATTATATACAAGAGCAATACAGTGCTCTCCATGGCAATAAATTCTTTCTGGTCCTCTTGGTGCTGAAGTAATTGTTTTGAATACATAATCAAAGGTTTCCAGTTAAATGTCCAAACTTGTAAACTTTACATAAATGAGATTCCTTCAAGACCGTATCTTTTCTAATGACTTTAAGTCGTTGCCTCAAAGATAGGTTGATAAGTCTTTACTTATTTACTAATCTAATGATTAAGCAAAATAGCATTCCTCTACTTTTTAAGAAACTATTCTTTTTTTTTTTTTTTTTTTTTAATTTTTTTTATTATTTATTTATGATAGTCATACAGAGAGAGAGAGAGAGAGGCAGAGACACAGGCAGAGGGAGAAGCAGGCTCCATGCACCGGGAGCCCGACGTGGGATTCGATCCTGGGTCTCCAGGATCGCGCCCTGGGCCAAAGGCAGGCGCCAAACCACTGCGCCACCCAGGGATCCCAGAAACTATTCTTTTTAAATCACAGAGGAATTCAATAGGATATGACTTGCAGATATATTAGAATAAGCAGAGAAGGGCAGCCCGGATGGCTCAGCGGTTTAGTGCTGCCTTCGGCCTAGGGCATGATATCCTGGAGTCCCGGAATCGAGTCCCACGTCGGGCTTCCTGCATGGAGCTTGCTTCTCCCTCTGCCTGTGTCTCTGCCTCTCTTTCTCTCTCTCTCTCTCTCTCTCTCTCTCTCTCTCTCTCTCTGCCTCTCATGAATAAATAAACAAAATTAAAAAAAAAGAATAAGCAGAGAAAATGACTTTTATTTGCAATTACTTCAATTGCAATTTAATTTAAATATTTATTTAATGTGGGGCACCTGGGTGGCTCAGTCAGTCAGGTGTCTGCCTTTGGCTTAAGTCATGATTTCTGAGTCCTGGGTTTGAGCCCAGCATCCAGCTTCCCACTCAGTGAGGAGTCTGTTTCCCCCTCCCCCTCCTCTCTGCACCCTGCCCCCTCTCATGTGCACTCTCTGTCTCAAATAAATAAATTAAATCTTTAAGACACACACACACACACACACACACACACACACACACACACACGTTTATTTAGTATGTTGGCCATATGTTCACCAGGAAAATTTATCATCATTAATTGAAAAGAGAAACAAAAACAACCAACTAAGGAAGCTAAAGAAGTTCTATTCATTTATGAAAGTTTCATTATACACTCGGGTCCAACATAAACACTGGCTGAATTAATTATGAATTTGAGACAGATTTTCATCAAAGAAGAATCACAGTGAATTCCAAACACTTAAGTTCTTGGTTATCATAGAGTTGACATTTTTGCTACAAGCTCTATTACTAAAAAAAGGAAGCAACAAATTTCAGTGAATTTTCAAATGAAGAACAATTAGGGTGAAGTCACTGTCTTTCATTCAGTGAAGATTTGTTGCATGCCTGCGATAATTCAGCCAGTGTGCTCACATAGTGCCTGGACAATAAGGTGATAGAAGAGAGGACAGAAGACTTTTATCTGAAGCTTCAATGAATGTGTCAATACTATTACATAATGAGCAGAATTTCAAAATAGCAAATTATTTCTTGTACAAATAATGAGTTTGGGACTAAATATAGAGAATTAAAGCATATATTTGTGGCCGAAATGGTAATTTAATAACCTGAAAGCTTATAGAGAATTAAAGCATATATTTGTGGCTGAAATGGTAATTTAATAACCTGAAAGATTTTCTAAAGCTTCTAAAAGTACCCAACCTAGTGCCACAAAACAGCAGCCATCTGAACACCTTATCACAAATTCTTATAGATTAAGATAACAGATGCATAATAATTGGGTTTTGACAATTCTACAAAATCCATTACCCAGGCCTTTGGGAAATCCATTGGAGATTGGATGCATGTCTGACAGAGATAAGCCAAGAGACGGTAGAAGAGAATGATTAAGACCAGACATTGTGAAACACCTGGGTGGCTCAGCAATTGAGCGTCCACCTTGGGCTTAGATCATGATCCTGCAGTCCTGGGATCGAGTCCTACATCGGTCTCCCCACAAGGGAGCCTGCTTCTCTCTCTGCCTGTGTCTCTGCTTCTTTGTGTCTCTCATGAATAAATAAATAAAATCTTTAAAAATATATATACACATATCTTTAAAAAAAATAAGAGCAGACATGGAAATAAAACTGCCAGAAACAGTTTGTCTAGATTCTCTGTGAATCTAGACAAAGTTTTATTTCCTCCCTATGCTGCAATTTCCTCATCTATGAAGCTGGGCTGTCTAATAGGGATAAATTAGTTAATTAATGTGGAATTCTTAATATATTGGCACATAATAAGCACTCAATAATGTTAGCTACTATTATTTAAAGCTAATTTGGACAATTTTCAAAATTATCCATGTTCATCTATTTCATCTCTTTGTTTCAGAAAGTTGAACTACCATCATTTGATAATTTTTCTTCCTAATCAATCTTAAAGTTGCCAGCTGGTGTGAAAATCATAACTTCACTCTGAGAAAAAGTTAACAATGACAAACACAATAAAATTCACAACCTTTAAAATATATATATAGATAAAGTGTTACATCTTAAATCTTTTTTTTTTTTTTTTATTTTATGATAGTCACACACAGAGAGAGAGAGAAAGAGGCAGAGACATAGGCAGAGGGAGAAGCAGGCTCCATGCACTGGGAGCCCGACGTGGGATTCGATCCGGGGTCTCCAGAATCGCGCCCTGGGCCAAAGGCAGGCGCCAAACCGCTGCGCCACCCAGGGATCCCAAGTGTTACATCTTATAAAGACCATACCAACCCAAAATTCGATCAAAGAATTGGACTACTCTTCAGTTTGCCTTAATTTCTGAATTTGGAATTCAAGGCAGTTTGGAGTTATAATTCTTCTTCTCCATTCTTTGAAGTAGTTTTACAGGAATATTTTTTATTTAAACTCAATTAACATATAACATATTACTGGTTTCAGAGGTAGAGGTCAGTAATTCATCAGTCTTATATAACATCCACTGCTCATTACATCACGTGCCCTCCTTAATGCCCATCAAACAGTTACAGAAATATTAAGAGAAGTCAAAATTTCAGGCTGTCTTGGACTGGATATCAATATAATGCTCCTAAAGATGCCTGATAAGCAGCATTTTAAGAGCAGCAGGTGCAATCTGTGCTGAAGTATTACTGCCCAAATCAGCTTTTATGGTATGGTTCGTAGACAGACCGAATCTGTATCACTTATTCAGAGCTTGATCAGGAGGCAGATACATGAACTCTTACGTTCATCTCTTCACTTTGCACCCTGACACCAGAGAGTCTCCACTCTTTGTCACTAATGTACCATTGATATGCCCAGTAGCAGCCCCCAGATTCTTTAGTTATTAAACATCAGGGAGTTTGGCTCTGTTCAGCCATAATTCTGTCACCTTTTCAAACTCAGTACCTCACACAGGCAAGCAGCTTATGTGAGTATGGGAAGTAGGGTCATGGTGACCAGCTTATAAATCCTTTTTGACACATCAATACATTTTTTCAATTTGACCACAGTTGAAACACAATTTAACATTAATTCCAGGCATAAAATATAGTGATTCAACAACTGTATACATTATGCTATGCTCACACTTGTGCTATGCTCACCACCATTTGTCACCATGCAATGCTATTGCAATACCATTCACTATATTCCCTATGCTGTACCTTTTATTCTCATGACTTCTTCATTCCCTAATTGGAAACCTGCATCTCTGAAGGTTGTTAATTTTTAAGAACTTCTTCCTAAATAAAGTCCCAACATCTCACTCAGCCCTCCCTTAGAAAAGAAATCCCGTATCTTTTTTGTAGCACCATTGCAGTTTCTCATTTTAGAACTCATTTTTGCACACTGCAACAATATTTTGAGATGCCAAAAGGAATTATATTTTAGAAGGAGGAATTGGGATTGAGTTATCTGGCATTTCTGCATTAGTCAGGATGATCCCATGTCCATAATATGATTCCACAGACTTCTTGGTGTGGGAGTATCTGGGTCTAATACTATTAACTACCCAAAAGATGGCAAGACTTTGACTTCACACAACTTTTACTCGTTGCTTGATTCTACACACACAAGCAACAAAACATTTAATTTTTAAAAATCACATTTTATTACATTTCAAAAAACCAATAATGCTTCCAAGTCTTGAGGAAAATTTCTATGCCCTATGAAATAGATTTTGTTTCAAATCTCTCTTTCATTTATTTTTAATCTATTAAAAACACCTTTCAACTATAAATCCCAGCATCTTCTAGAAATCTTAATAACACCTTAGCTTACAGAGGGTTCTATTTATAGGCTTTCAAGGTACCTTCACACTCATTTTCTTCTTTCAAATAGCTCCTTCACAGTGATAAAGTAGGACAAAATTAGAAGACACATTTAAGAATCTAAATCTGCATTCTAACATTTTTAAATGCTTTGGTAATAGTGCAACATAATACATCTTAAAAAGCAAAATCGGAAAAGAATAGTGGCTGATTAAGTTGGTCATAGAATATTTGCAATTCTTCCCACAAGAGATAAAATCTATTTTCCACCTGTTGAACCTGGGATGGCCTTATGACTTGCTTGGACTAAAAGAACGTGGTGAAGTGGCACCGTGGGACTTCTAGAGCCTAGTCCTTAAGACATCCTACAACTTCCATTTTCACCTTCTTGGAATGCTGTCCTAAGACTACACTATAAGAAAGCTAATGGAGTCTAGTGGAGCATGACAGAATTTAAATTATTGTTGTTTTAAGCATTAAGTGTTGGGGTAGTTCATTACGCTGTGATAATTAACTATGAGAACTATAGCTGAGAAAGATCAAATGATGCATTTAAGCAGAACTGACAGGTGACACCATACACAGGAGAGCCAGAAAAGCCTGTATTCCAATTCGGGATACAGTCATCCAACTTCTCTGGGCCTCAGTTTACACATTTGTATAGTAGGGTGCTAATTATGTCTGTGTAACAATTGTAGCAGGTCAATGAACTACTGTGTTCCACTAGCAGAGGTAAAGGCCCATATGCAGATAAATGTTACTTTCCTTTCCAGCTCAGGTCATTTGACTTCTGTTTCAGTGTCTTTTGGAGACATACAATGTTCTTCTTTTCTAAATACCGTTTTGTAAAAGATTAATATTCCGAGGTTTTTGAGCTTTGTTACATGAAGTCCATTAAAATAAGACTATGATCATGCTTTTAGAACTGTGAGGCCAATTGTTCATGATGGTGTGCTCTTAAATCCTCACCTTACACAGGTAAACACTTCCACTTTAAAATTATGTTTGAAAATGAAGGATGGTGCTTGCTTTGGCAACACATATACTAAAATTGGAACGAACAGAGAAGGTTAGCATGGCCCCTGCACAAGGATGACATGCAAATTCATGAAGCGTTCTGTATTTTTTATATGTTGGCATATCGAACTTCAATAAAAACAAATTAAAAATAAAAAAATTTTTAAAAAGAAAATGAAGCATGATGCTAATGCTAATACTAATGAAGGCCCTCTCACATAGCCAGAAAGGCGCCTGTGAAAACTCCCAGTGACTCAATTGTGCCTCTCAGGGAGATGCCTCCTCCTCTGGAGAACTCCAGAGTCCCTGAGCTCTACACAGCCTGCAGTTCCCAAAACATTACTAGTTCGCCACAGTACTTATAATAATGAAGAGCATCAAGAGATAGCTGACACAGGAATTTATACATACCCAGTAAAAAAACATTCATGGTTTCTGATTTCTTATAGACAGCATATGATGCTATTCGGGGAATTCTAGAAGCACTTCAATCTTCAAAAAGAGGACCAATGAGGTTTTGCAGATGCCACCAACAATGCTGCCACCCAGCCAAGGTCAATCCATCCTGTTCTTGAACATTGCAGTCAAGGACAAGCCCTTAGATTGCATCGCCTTCACGCTATTTGCAAAGTTCCAAAGACTGCAGAAACCTTTTGCATTCCGAACACTGGGATTTGGTTATAAAGGTTCCACATTTCACGGAATTATTTGGGAATTTATGTGTCAAGGTGGTGATTTCACACACCATAATGGCACTAGTAGCAAGTCTATCCATGGGGAGAAATTTGCTGATGAGAACTTTATCCCAAAACATAGAGGTCCTGGCTGGCATCTTGCCCACAGCAAATACTAAACCCAATACAAATGATTCCCAGTTTTTCACCTGCACTGCTAAGACTGTGTGGTTGATGGCAAGCATAAGGTCTTTGGCAAAGTGAAAGAGGATGTGAAGATTTTAGAAAACATGGAGCATTTTGGCTTCAAGAAAATCAAGAACAGCGAGAAGTTCATCATTGCTCACTGTGGACAACTCAAATAAATTTGACTTGTGCTTTATCTTTCTATCTTTCCCTTTCTCTCCTACAGTCATGCAGCACTCCTAATAAACTGTTTCAGAAGATAAGAATTTATCTCTCTTAAAAGAAAATTAGATAAAGGTTTTTGTTTTCACATACAAAGTCAAAATTTGCAAACATGGATGACATCTAGGTAGGCAATCTATATTGCCCTGGGAATAATGAAAAAAAAAAAAAACCCACAGAAATGTAAGTGCTACAGAAATCTATGAAAGATGAGGGCTGATACAATGAGACTAGGCATAAATAATCAACTAACATACATAATATTTATATACTTATAAGAAAAAAATACATATAATAAGTGCCTCACAGTGGGTGTATGGACATATTTCATTTAGGATAACTAGAGTCAGAACAGGGACAGAGTTAAAGAAAAGGATAAACTTTACAAATCAAGAAATATATGTAGGTCACAATAAGTGAGGAAGTACATAAGTTCAAGTTCATTATGAATCTAACCATATTTATTTCATGCTGACTTTAGCACCTAGTAGTTTTTATTACTTTTGTTTCCCAGTGTTAATGACTTTCTACTGAGCTGTCCTTTAAATATTTTTTTCTGAAGCCCAGATGTGGATATAATATTTTAGACTTATTTTACATTTTAAAAAGCAATACATGTCCACTTGAACTCTTACTCATCCTTCCAGAATCAATTCAAATATGACCTCCTCCAGAACACTTCTACACCACCCATTCTCCATCCTCCCCAAGGCTGTTAACCTCTCTTCCCAGGGCTTATAAGGCTCCCTTCTTTCTTCACCTTTATTAGACTATAAGAATTCTCAGCTTCCTCTCGGTCTGTATCTCATGAGACTGTGATCTTGAGTAAAGGGGCCTTGTCTTTTATCTCTGTACTGAACAATCTAGGCAATAAAAACTCAATAAAGAGGCAACGAATAAAGGATGAAAAGTCAATTGTACGAAATAAAAGCAGTTCTTGAAAATAGTAGAAATAGATCTGGGTTTGTTTAGAAATACATACATTGAAGCTACAGTTTTGATGACTTTCGCCTTGTGGATTAAAAGAAAAAACGCATAATATCTGTCCACTCTTGGAATTCTATCCTATAAATATTTAAAAGCCAATACACAAAATATGCCTGCACCAGCAAAATGAAAAAACCAGCAATGCTGATCTGTCATTTCAGTCACCTTGGTGATGCTCACATTATCTGCATCTGTGGTCATGTGTATAGATTGTACAAACTGAAAAATCTACAATAATGGTCCTTCCCAGTGTCTGGATAGGTATCACTATGGGTCACGAAAACAGCACCATAATGGTTACAGTTCTCACTCATCTAACCTTTATTATCTAAAGGCTTTTGAGATAGCCATTTAAACTCTATGAGTATCTTAAAACAAACAAACAAAAACGCCAACTCTCTATTATATTCCTTGTCCAAAAGGAGAGCTAAAAATACCTATTCTAACTTTCTCAAAGGGTCATCGAGGGGCCCAAGTGGCATAAAGACCTAGAAATACTTTGCAAAGTATATGAGGACATAGTTATTCTTAATCACAGTAATTTATTTTAGCATCATAGAATATTTATATAATCATTTTAACACAAAAAGATGTGTTGTATATATCTTCTAAATAAAACTATCATTCTGCTTAGCAATTTTATTTAAGCTACTGCAGAAAGAGGGATTTTTATCTCTTCACTTAAAAATAATCACCAGAAGTAAAAAAGGGGAACAACTGTTCTGAATTTCTGAAATCTAAGAATATCTCCTTAATCATCTAAATGGGATTCTATTTCATGACATAGCAACCCCTCTAGTTCTAAAACCCTGCTAGTCCTAAACTTACTCAATTACAAATTAATAGTATTTAGTTTCTGGGTTGTTTTTTTTTTTTTTAGATTTATTTATATGAGAGAGAGAGAGAGAGTGAGTTGGAGAGGGATCAGAGGGAGAGGGAGAGAGAATCCTCACGCAGACTCCCCGCAGAGCACAGAGACCAATTCAGGCTGAACCCTGAGATCATGACCTGAGATCGTGACCTGATCTGAAATCAAGAGTCAGAGGTGGGCAGCCCTGGTGGCGCAGCGGTTTAGCGTCACCTGCAGCCCAGGGTGTGATCCTGGAGACCCTGGATCGATTCCTAAGTCAGGCTCTCTGCATAGAGCCTTTTTCTCCCTCTGCCTGTGTCTCTGCCTCTCTCTCTCTCTCTCTCTCTCTCTCTCTCTCTCTGTGTGTGTCTCTATGAATACATAAATAAAATCTTAAAAAAAAAAGAGTCAGAGGCTTAACTGACTGAGCTACCCAGATGCCTCCTAGTTTCCATTTTTAAAAATAGCCTTGTTTTCAATACCATACTCTAACAACAGTTTTCATTGTTGTTTGAAAATGGCAATCACATTCACTCTTAGTAGAGAAGTGAATCACCAAAAACTAATGCTGCCTTTTCATGAAAAAGTGTTGTTTTTGGAAAATGGTCACCCCCCTGAAGACCTCATTTTCTCACACCTTTTTCACTTGGTTAGACCACAAGATAGATTATGGAACCTAAGCGGAAGATTATATATATATATATATATATATATATATATATATATAACCCCTCCCAGAGTTGCACAATCCTCCTTTAGACCCCCTGCACCATCCTCCACATTCTCACCTCCTCATTTGGCAGGTGGATGACAACCCCGAGGGAGATCTCAGAAGCCCAATGTGAGAAGAAGCAGAGTCTCTACCAACCGGAGTCTAAGCATATCAGCCATAACTCTCATATCAGTTAAACTTAGCATAAAATTTCAATATCCTTTGGAGATATAGTCTTAAGAAGAAAAAAAAAACCTTAAGTGAATGGACTCAAAATACCAGATATACAAAATCAAATATTTCCAATTTGCTATCAGCTAGTTTCTTTAATGAGATTAAGATTTCTGGCTGCCTGTTGTCTAGATTTCTTGTTACCCAAGCAACACTAGCACTATCAATGAATGTATCTATGTTGCTGTTTTGACCTTCAATGCCTACAAGACTTTGCTTGGCTTAGAGAGTTTTATAGATTACACAGTGGGAGGAATAAATAGTAATCCTGCTTTTCCACTCCTTATAGCCATGGACCCTGTTTGGGAATGGAGTTGAAAACCAGATGCAAGTAACTTGTGCTATCTAACTGCAAGAGGAATTGAGAAACTACAGAGACATGCATCGTGCTCTCAAGAAAGGGCTGAGGGCATGCATCTGAGAGCTGCCCGGACACATTCCTACCTTCCCGTGTGACTCCCAGACAAATTCTGTAGTTTTAAGCAAGACCACTTTTATAAAGCTGGTTCAACATTTATGGCAGAACTTATATGATATTTTATTTCAAGAAACATAACAATGAGCACTAAATATATAAAATGTAAAGAGAGAACAGGGAATAAAATACTGAGGCATTCTGCACATAATATTCATAAGATGCAAAGTATTTTAAGTCAGAACATTTAAACCATATTTTCTCTCCTTGCTTATATAATATTCACAACTGAAACAATTATCCACAACAGAGGAATAGTCTCATGTATGTTTCAAATACTGAAGGTGAATTGGTCTTATAATCAGTCCAATGGATAAAGTGGAAGAGGAAATTGTGCATTAAAACTAAACATCTGGGCAGCCCGAGTGGCTCAGCGGTTTAGCGCTGCCTTCTGCCCAGGGCCTGATCCTGAAGACCTGGGATTGGGTCCCATGTTGGGCTCCCTGCAGGGAGCCTGCTTCTCCCTCTGCCTCTCTCTCTCATTCTCTGTGTGTCTCTCATGAGTAAATAAATAAAATCTTAAAAAAAAAAAGCTAAACATCTTTCATTAAGTTTTAATAATGATGGGCATTTCATCATTAATAGTGATATTAAATTAATTATTAACTAAATTAATAATATGTATAACTTCTTAAAAATCTAAAAATAAATGTAATCTTAATGAAATAAGAAGTAATGCATCCTAGTAGCAAATAAAGCTGACTTATTGTAGATATTTGCTGCATATTTAGATACAAATTATAAATCATGCAAATTCAAATCCAAGTTAATAGAAAAAGTAAAATTTTTGTATATTACATATAGGTTTTCATGTATTTTTTTAGCAAATATTTATTGAGGACTTGTGTAGAATGTAATGATTAAGTTCACTTAATTATAGGTAGAAAAGATTTCCTTGAAGAAAAAACATCTAAATGGAGACTTGACAGATGAGTGGCCAGTTGTGCTTGTTAATAATAAATAATCTTTCCTCATCATTAAAAACACTTTATCACTTACCATGCAAATCTATTTGAAGTCTAAACTAACAACTATTAAGTATTCTCCACAAGTGATTTAAATAATTTCTTCAAGGGAAATCATTTCCCAAGGTGATTCTTATTTAGAGTCATATCATCAAAACACCTTGATTCTACAGCAGAAAAGCAAGGCAAGATTCTGCTAAGAATAATTGCCATGATAGCAAAAATTTCCCCAAGAATTGTCAGTGATAATGAATTTTTCAATTAAAAAACAGATCTTTCTTTCTATTAAATATTCATCTTCTGGGATGCCTGGGTGGCTCAGTGGTTGAGCGCCTCCCTTGGGCTCAGGGCATGATCCTGGAGTTCCAGGACCGAGTCCCACATCAGGCTCCCTGCAGGGATCCTTTGCCTTCTGCCTTTGTCTCTCTTTCATGAATAAATAAATAAAATATTTTAAATAAATAAATACTCAGCTTCTTACTACTTCATTGCTAAATAGTCCTACATGTCATGCTGCTAGGATCAAGATAGTTCAATTAGTGATTAATTTAAATTAAATGTAAGCCAGCTTTACTAATTGGGAGAAATGCCCCATCATTCTAGCTGGGCACCAAGGAATGTGTTACCCTGGAATGGAATCATCTTCTTTGAAGGAACTAATGACTATTTAGAAGTATACTCCTTTCAAACTTAAAAGCAATCAATGTCTACGGGAACTTCTCACTGATGTCAGTTAACATTGAGTTTTTAAATGTAAAGTGGTGAGTGGTACTAGATACATGCAGTAAAATCTTATTAATGGGACTAATTAAAAGAAAAGACATTCTGGGGCACCTGGATGACTCAGTCAAGTGTCTGCCTTCAGCTCAGTCATGATCTCAGGGTCCAGGAATGGAGCCCTGCCACATGCTCCCTGCTCAGCAGGGCATCTGCTTCTCCCTCTCTCTGCCTCTTGCCACCCCCTCCCTGCTCACGCATGCACATGTATGCTCTCTTTGTCTCAAATAAATAAATAAAATCTTTTAAAAAAAGATATTCTGAGTTAGTGAAAACTCTATATTGAGGTTTTTGTTTAAAGAAATTCAACTTCTTTATAGTAGACAAATTTCTGGAGTCTGATAAGAATAATATATATAAGTAATGCCTTTGAAGGACTTGAAAACAGTTTGCTCATGTATTATATAGGTTAAAGTGTTTCCATACAATTTTGTCCGTATGGTCAATGCACTAATAATAGATCATGTGGAGGTTACTACACTGTCCCTACAGGACTTTCCTGTGTCTTTTTCCTCTGTTCATCCACTCCCTTCCCATCTTTGCTATTTGCTCTTCAAAGCATCCCTGGTTTCATCTTCTTTCACCTCTCCTTTTACTTTTCTGTCATAGAGAAACTGATTCTAAATATAGTCCTACAGAAACAAAGGTTTGATAAAGAAAACAAAATCAGCGGGTCACTCTCACTAACCAACAGGTGACAGGGCATAGATTAAGGAAAATGAGTGAAGCAGACCATGCCAGTTACAGATGTGACAGATATTTTTCCAAGTAGCAGAATGCCTTGCTTCCCCTTTAAAGGGATTCTAATGACCTTGCAGATAGTCATGGTAATTCCAGATTTGAACATTCTAACACGTAAGAGTATAAAGTCATGAGATCGGTTTTCCTGTGTAGCCTAGTCATAATTCATAATCATAAAAAATTGGTCATGGCTCAATTTAGACAATGATCTTTAATTTGATTAGAATCTAAATCTTATAAATAGTAGAGTTTATATTAATTATATTGAGCATATATTCTCAAAACTATATGAAAAGTAGGCATACCAAACTGTGTACTTGATAAACAAAACCGCTTTTCCAACAGTTTTAAAAGGCTCCCAGGAGCTTTGATTTATTATTCCTGATTTTTATAGTCTTCTAGTGATAAAGAATAACAATGGAAAATACCACCATTCTAGGTTGACCGTGAAATGACAGATTGCTTTAAGAAATGAAAACGATTCCACTGCGATAACCACAAATAAATCTCTTCCTTAGGAGAGTAGTATCAACAGTTTTGCTCTAGAGATAATCTTAAAGTCCAGCTAACCCATATGGCAGGTTCATCATTCTCCAAAGTCATGAAGGACCATACTTAGGTTAGTTAGAACTACAGCCTCCAGAAGCAAGACATTAAGAATGTTGGGCTTGCAACTGGCTCTACTCTCTTAAATTAATAGTTAAAACAGCTTTGAGTTTTCATCTTTGGTTATGTTTAAGTATTTTTGCTTTATTATATTTTGTGTATTTGTGGTACACTGAGGGAAAGTCAATTAAGACAAGGACCCATGTGCAATTGAAATATTTATTTCACCTGATCAGATAATTTTCAATAATGACACAATGATTCAGATTAATGAGAAAGAAAGTCAACATATGTTTAAAAGAAATACAGTTATAGGGGGCACCTGGGTGGTTCAGTGGTCAAGTGTCTGCCTTCAGCCCAGGGCATGATCCCAGGGTCCTGGGATCGAGTCCCACATCAGGCTCCCTGCAGGGAGCCTGCTTCTCCCTCTGCCTATGTCTCTGCCTCTCTCTGTGTCTCTCATGAATAAACAAATAAAAATCTTTAAATAAATAAAAGAAAAGAAATACAGTTATAATTATATTCAAGGTGACTCCTTTAAAAAACATTTTTTGAAATGTGCCAAGCAGTGTGCTGAGCAGTAAGAGACCTAAAGCAAAGCATTTTCCTGTCCTCAAGTATCGAACAATCTAAAAGAAAAAAACAAACATAAAAAACAAGTAAATGCAATTTAAAGATGTGGAAATTAAAAGCTCAAGAAACAGTGTAAGTAGACAAAAAGCACTGGTAGCCACTTCCTGATGTATCACCCTAGGGACCTAATCTAGAAAACTGGAATCATCTTTACACCCAGTCTATACTTGTTGATTTTACCTCTTAAATTTTTCTTGAATCCTTCTAATCCCTGACTACTAATGCTCTCACTAAGAAATTCCCATCTGTCTTCTGGATTTTAGTAACTTCCTTCCATGTCTCCCTGCCTGCAGTCCACATACCTGCCAACATGATCTTTCCATGATTATTATTACCATAACTCCCTGTCTTCATCAAAACTCCACTACCTACAGGACAATGAATTTTGGTTTTTAAGGCTTTAAAAATACATGGTGCTGACTCAAGTTTCTTTCCTTACCAGGCTCCAGAAAAAAAAAGTCATAGAATGATCTAGGTAGGGTGTCAGGGAAGGTATAATCAGTAAGGTAGAAAGAGAATCAGAACAGTATACTCCCCATTGTAAAATACATCAATAATATTTCTCCTTTCTCAAAAAGGCAGGAATACTGTTCTATAAATTCAGTAATAAAACAGCTAAAGAAAACAGCAGGATGGGTTCACAGCTGGGTATTTTTCTATTTTGACAAAGAAAAGGAAAATGTCCATCTACCACAAAATTAATAAGCTCTTTGAAGGCAAAAGAAATAAGTGCTGACAACTCTTTGGGACATAAGCTTAATTTTAGAAAGAGAACACATAATCCATTGCGTCTAGCTGATGCCTCGAAAAGGCTGTCACCCCTAAATCATTAGTAACTCAGTACTTCAGTTCACTTGACCTTATTTCCCCAGACACCACTGCTACTATTGACCAAGCAGCATTCAATATGTTCATACGATAATGTCATAAACAATCCTCAGCAATTCCGCCTTCTGGAAGTGCTGCTCCTGCCAATGACATCACAGCTTGTCAGCTCAATATGTCACTGGCATATGGGTTCACTTTAAGTGGTGATAATAAATAGCATCAGGCCATCCAGTTGCACTCCATTTTGAGATCACATTAAAAAGCGGCATGAGTCCTGGGCAAAGCAGGAGGACTGCTGCTATTTTACTGTCTCTTTAGCAACACTATATACAAAGGAAAAGAAAAAAAAATGTGAAAAAGGTGAGTATTATCATGTAACACCGCAGTTTAGAAACCTTTATCTTACAATATTTTATAGGAGATAATCCGAGAAAGTCATTATGATTCCTATTTTAAAGATAAATAAACTGAAGTGCAATGGAGTTTCCCAAGGTCACCCAATAGGATGTGGCCCTTGTTTTGTCTTCAAATTTTACGTATTTATCATATGAACAGAAGAAGACAGAACCACCCTCAGTGGTGTCTGCTTTTTTACGCAGGCATATTCAAGATATCCGAGCAGGCTCACTCTTGAGAATCTTGGACTCAGGCTGTTGTTCTGTGCGACAGCATGGTTGGCCAGCTGCTGGTTTTGATTCAGTAGCTAGTTGTAAAAAGTGAACGCTTGCATAGAAGCAAAGTAAAACAGCCTTCCTTGGGGACAGCTTGAACTCAATAAATAGTCCATTAGTTTAAGGCAGCAGATACGCACAGAGATACGGATAGAACTCACAAAAGCATGGTTTCTTTCTGCCTTTACTAATTGGATAGAATTCCTTTCAGTGGTTACTGGTTAATAGGACTGGGCAGATGGCTAATAGAACTGAAGGACACTAAATGTTCACTTAGCCCATCTACCTGAGTTTTTTTGTTTATTCTGTTTTGTTTTGTTTATTAAGTAAGCTCTCAGCCCAACTCCATGACCCAACCTGGAGATCAAGAATCGAATGCTCTAAAGACTGACCCAGCCAGGAGCACCCCCATCTAACTGTTCTTAAGCAGAGCTACCCATAAAACAACACAGATTTTTGAAGTTATATTTCTTTAAAAATGTTTTCCTAATTTTAAAAGTAATATTAGATCATTCATTAGATCATTGAAGATTTTGCATTATACAAGAAGTTATAAAGAAAAAAAAGTTTAAATCATCTGCAATTCAATACTCCAGATATGATCAATGTTGCACTTTCACTTTGACATGTTTCCATCTGAATTTTTAATGTATATATATCTTTTTTATTTTCAAAATTAACTTTCTTATACCTGTTCTTTTTCTCTTTACATTGTATGATGGGAATCTTTGTATGTTATTTTTGGAAAATACTAATTTAAATGGCTGTCTTTTCCTCTCATATGGATATGCGATGATATGTTTACTCATGTTTCTACAGGTCAATAGTCAAATCTATTATGCTATTGATAAATGATGCTACAATACCTACTTATACAAATCATGCAAGTTTCTAATTATTTCCTGAGACAAATTCCTAGTGAGGGAATTACTAAAATCCCTGATACTTTAGATTTTATGATTTTTATTGCAACACTGACAAGTCGTTTTCAAGAAAGCACCAGTAATATAAAAAACATATAATATATATTATATAATATTAAAAAGGATCCTTTACATTCAACTTTAAATATTATGTTTGTATTTATGTTTTAATTTTGTAAAGATTTTATTTATTTACTCAAGAGAGACATGTAGAGAGAGACAGAGACACAGGCAGAGGAAGAAGCAGGTTCCCTGTGGGGAGCCCAATGTGGGATTCAATCCCAGGACCCCAGAAGCACAACCTGAGCCAAAGGCAGATGCTCAACCATTGAGCCACCCAGGCATCCCATGTTTTACTTTGGTAATACAGAAGTATATATTTCTAAAATATATTTTATTTTTAAAGACATATAGAGAATGAGATTTGACAACCTCCCATGCATGACAAAACCCTGCATGACCGATTGGAGATAAACTATGTGGAATATAACAAAGTCTAAAATGTTGCAAACACTTAGTGCTGTTGTTTGATGCAACATAAAGTTAGGAACAAGAGATAAAGTAATATGAAACATAAAGGATATTTAATCATCTTTTGGTCATACCATAAGTCCCCAAATAGAAGTAACAAAAGTCAATAATATTTTTCTCCCTTATTTCTCAGATAGATCTCAAATTTGTCAACCTCAATATTTAAATTTCTATATCTCCACATATATTAGAAATTCTCTTAGCTCCATTTTACATGGGAATGAAATGAAGTCATTGGCTAGTCATAATTGCAAATATTCACTGCTAAACTGAGCATGAGAAATGGTACAAACTCCACACTCTTCCAAAATTAAAAGTTCCTGACATTGATCCATGTAGCAGATTTACAACAGGACAATTGTCTTCCAATATTTCTCAGTCCACTGAAGCACCTCACAATACACATCACTTATTTTCTTTTTATCCTTCCCTCTCACCTCCCTCCCTTCCTTCTTCCTTTCCTCCTATAATGGTAAGTAACTAAGAAAAACAAACAAAACAACAACAACAAAAAAAAAAAAACAACTTCCCAGCACCAGTAAAGTCAGATATTAATTTATAGGTTTCTTGTAAAAAAAAAAACTCACTTATTTCCTAGAAAAATGCAACATGATCAATAATTAAATATAATGGATTGTATATTTCTTTTTTTTTAATTTTTTTTATTTATTTACAATAGTCATACAGAGAGAGAGAGAGGCAGAGACACAGGCAGAGGGAGAAGCAGGCTCCATGCACCGGGAGCCTGACGTGGGATTCGATCCCGGGTCTCCAGGATCGCGCCCTGGACCAAAGGCAGGTGCCAAACTGCTGCGCCACCCAGGGATCCCAGGATTGTATATTTCAATGCTTAGAATATGAAATCCTACAGTGAATACAAAATCATTTTCTAATATCTCCTTCAGAAAGCTTGCCTGATTAAGTGGATCAATCTACAATTTACTAGGCTTGGTAATAGACTAGCAATTGGGATTTAAATAATACTGATATTGGAGGAAAGTTAGCAATTTCTAAGAACATAATGCCTTAGAGCAATGTCTTTTCAAAATGTGATATTCTTAGCACCAACAACAGAATTTCCTGGGATGCTTATTTCAGTGCAGATTCCTGAGCCTTTCTCCAAGTTACTGAATCAGAATCTCAGTAGGGTTTGGAATATCTTTTCTGATCAACATTCTCAGATCTTCTTTTGCACACTGAAGTTCAAGAAAGGCAGATAGTTTCTGCTAACTAAAGCATATTACAGGGGGAATCCCTGGGTGGCTCAGCAGTTTAGCACCTGCCTTTTGGCCCAGGGCGTGATCCTGGAGTCCGGGGATTGAGTCCTGCATCAGGCTCCTTGCATGGAGCCTGCTTCTCCCTCTGCCTGTGTCTCTGCCTCTCTCTCTCTCTCTCTCTCTCTGTTTCTCATAAATAAATAAATAAATCTTAAAAAAAAATAAAGCATATTATAGCTCTTGTTGCTAAATATCAACCTAAAGGTATTTCACTAGATCACTAAATTAATACTATTTGGGAAAAGAAATATTTTCACAATTATTGGTAAATACACTGTCTTTTCTTGAATCAGAGGCACTGTTGGGAAATAGCCATCCATAAAATATTCTGCTATTTTGCAAACGTTCTCTGAATCACTATTTACAGTTGTTTAATTCAGATTAACAAGGTAAATAATGGGTAAGCACCCAAGCTAGACCCTCTTCCTGTGTGCCGCAGGTTTACTCTGGCATCCATGTTTCCATGGATAGAGTTTTCCAGCCCCTTCCCTTTCTTTCCCATCTGCCATATGTCACCCAAACCCATGTGCAGTGGGATGGCAGGGAGACAACATCTTAGAATAAAACTGCTTTTCAGAGGTGATTTTGAGGACATTCATTTGAAAAGCACAGGAAATATTGCCAATGTCTAAAGTGAAAAGATCCTTATTCAAGACAAGGAGATTGGAACTGTAGAGGAATACCAAGACAAAGTCATGGGAATTTCAATGTGTTCATCAAACTTAAGTAAATTATTACATGGAGATATATAGTATGACGAATATACAAAGCTAACTGATTAAATGAGACTGTTGCCTGTCAACACTATTCATTGTTCACACAGTCCAATAGAAATTTAATCCATTAAAACATATATCTATTTCTCTGCTTCCCCCAACTGATTATGGCTAATTATGTAATAGTAATTTAGATACTAAAGTAGTGTTTCTCAGACTTTAGTGTCCATATAAAAATCTTTTTTAAATGCAGATTTTGATTCATTAGGTCTGGAGTAGAACCCAAGATTCTACATTCTAGCAAACTACAGATGATCCCAATGCCGATGATCTGTGGACCACATACTTTCAATTGCAAGGTACTAAAGTACTTTTTTTAAAAATTTTTTTAAAGATTTTATTTATTTATTCATGAGAGACAGAGAGAGAGAGGGAGAGACACAGGCAGAGGGAGAAGCAGGCTCCATGTAGGGAGCCCGATGTGGGATTTGATCCTGGGACTCCAGGATCACAGCCTGGGCCTAAGGCAGGCACCAAACCGCTGAGCCACCCAGGGATCCCCCCTAAAGTACATTTTTAAATCTATGTCTGCTCCATCATATATTAGGTACTTTCAACACTGTTGTTTTGGGAGTGTGAAAAAAAAAACTACTGAAATATCCCATTTCGTAAATGTATTTGAGTTCTTGCTAGCTAGCTAAAGTTATAAATCCACCGTAACTTCGATAATAGCAAACATTCATTAGTTATCCAGTGTTCACAGAATTGGCTCACATTTAGTTTTGTGTTTGATGCTCATCCTGGATGTCTATCTCTGCTGTTCTTGATAACTTCAGTCTTTTAAATATTTATACTTTTCAAATAGACAAATGATTAAAAATAATGTCCCTTGTCCATAGACCGAGACTTGGCCATGTATTACCTTTTACATCAGTTATTCATTCTCAAATCTGGTTGCATGTTATGGACACGAGGAGACAAACAAAAAAAGACTGAGGCACAAGCCTCACACTGGATGAGTTAAATCAAACTCTCTGGGGAGTGAGAGAATTTTTTTAAGTCTTTTATGGGGATTCTAATGTGCAGCCCCAGTTGAGAATCACTGTCTTAGAGGGGGGCTCTCCAACGGCTTCCACTAGGTCTTATTTGCAAATACTTATAATAGTACTCTCAATTCAACTCAATAAATTCTACTGAGGGTCTTGAACACTGTAGGCACTTAATAAATACACACAAGTCGCACATGAGAATTTGTCATATTTGAATACTGGAAAGAAAAGGAAAGCACATCAATCAAAATTTTTTATTATTTTCACAACACATTCTTTAGTGATACATTGACATTAACAGACCAATCCTTTTGTGCAAAAACAAAAACAAAAACAAAAACAAAAAAAAAAAAAAACCTTCGAAGTTACCGGCATATTCCTCAATTGTCTGTCATCAAATATTCACTCTGTAGATTAGGATTTTCCTTAAGACTAGGTCCATTTTACTTTTCTTTTTTTCAGGAAAGCACTTTTCTCTCTTCAAGTTGAATAGCTATTGCAAATCATTAATGGAATTTTCAGCAGCAACCATACTGGAAATAATCAGCTGGCATCCAAGGTAGGACACACTTTTTGCTGCTGTCAAACAAAATTAATCACCAGCTTCCAGCATGCTGAGTAGAGGCGGCCTGGGCACCATTGGATGAGGTGTTTCCATGGCGTGGCAGCAGTCGATGATCAGCAGGAGAGTCAGGCTGTTTTCAGAAAATACAGCAATAGGTTGCTTCTTTCCCTTCATTTCTTTCGTCTTTTCAATTTCTAAGGGAGAACCTCCTGGCAATGCACCCAGGAGACTTTCTTGCCATGGTAACAAGAGAGTCGGGTGTTTTAAAAGCTGACTGTAGGAAAGAATGCCATTCTCCTTGCTTTGTTCTACCCCAGCCTATAGTCTTCTGCAGAGGAATTATTTAAATAATTCAGGTTGAGATCTAGTTTCATCTGAATTACACAGATGATCCAGGTATACTGCATTGCTTTGGATGTATTATCCAGATATATATATTATGGTATTCTTCAATTTCATTTAGTAGAGATCTAAATTGTATATATTGAACCAATAATTAGTCTATTGACTCATTATTTAAAAAATAAATTAACTGAGCCACATTTATGTGCCACGCATTGTGCAAAACTAAGAATTAAAAGACACAATCTCTGTGACAGTTGACATTGCTACTAACAGCAAGATATAATTGTCATAAATCTTATCATAGAAATAGTTTGAGTAAAGACACTCTGATATCTACAATTATAGCACCCCAAAAAAAAAGTCTAAACCCATGTTTTAGATGCTGGAAAGGCAGGACAGAAAAAAAACAAACAAACCTTTCTTTGAAGGAACAATTTATTTTAGGGGAAAAAATAAGAAAATCAAAGAAGTCATCAAGGTACTATCTTGCACTTCTATTTTGGTTGAGTATCGCATGGGCATTGTTATTGCCTAAACAGCTCCCACAACTTCCCTGCACAACTCAACTCTAAGAAAATAGTCACTGGTATCTTTGAATCCTGAGGATATCTCATGCTCATGTTATTTGGATATCACAAAGACCAGTCCTGTAAAATGGTTTGAACATTGGAAGGGACCGGCACCAGAACTATGTAGCACTGGAAACAGTTTCCCCCCAGAAATCCAATTGTATATGCAGCTTGAAATTGCTAATTTTATGATTCCATGGGACTGAGTCTTTGAATCCTTCCCTCCGGGCTGAATGAGCCCTGAAAAGGGGAGCTGGTTTGGGCATGTAAATATTATTAGAAAAAGCTAGGGTTTTTTATTGGCCTTCTTTTCCATACCAAGTCACCCTTAGATTATCATTAAGCCAGAGTCCTTTTCTACCTATATTAATAGGGCAATTGTAAACGTGCTGGTAAAAGTGTGTGGTTTAGCCTGTCAATGCCTTGCCAAAGGTACTTGTCCTTCTGTTGGACCTCTCTGGCTGTACGGTGTTAACTTTATTCAAAATCAGGGAGGGATTGGGTATACTGCTATCGAAGCCTAGACCAAACTAGAAAGTGATTTTGACAACTAAAAGGAAGTAATGAATCCCACCAGGGTTAAGAAAACCCTAAGTAGGAAAGAGTGAATATATTAGTTGATCAAGCAACGAGGAAATCTGTCTTAAGAAGAAGGTAGATTTGAATTAAGTCTGGGAAGAGTCATCTTGGTAGCCAACGTAGGTTAGAGTCCAGGTAAGACAAAGGTGTGAAATCCATGGAGATTTTTATGAAGCCCTATCTGTCCCTTCGTCTGAGTAGGGACCCATACTGTGAATTTCTGTACCACTCTTTTTTTTTTTTTAAGGTAAACTCTATCCCCAACTGGGGCTTGAACTTACGACCCCAAGATCAAGAGTCACATGCTCTACTGACTGTGCCGGCCAGGTGCCCCTCTCTGTACCACTCTTGAAAAATACGTATCATGGGACGTCTGGGTGGCTCGGTGGTAGAGCGTCTGCCTTTGGCCCACGCGTGATCTGGAGTCCCAGGATCAGGTCCCTCATCAGTCTCCCTGCATGGAGCCTGCTTCTCCCTCTGCCTGTGTCTCTGCCTCCCCCCCTCTCTGTGTGTCTCTCATGAATAAATAAATAAAATATTAAAAAGAAATACATATCATAACCTTTATCACAGTGAACTCTAATTGCGATTATTCTAGCTTACTATTGTCAGCTGACTGACTTTGAAACCATGCTCTCTGCCAGTCCCTGTCCCAAATCTGACTGAAAAGACATAAGGCCTAAGCTTCTGTCAGCTGCTATTTCATTTAAGGCTTTGTTTTTTAAATAAATGTGAGGCAATTTAGTCATGTACAATATACAAGAGAAGCAGTCATTATTTTAGGACTATGGGATGGTTGTCATATCAATTTAAAATGAACCCAATCTTATTCTTACTGCTTCATCCTGTCCGTTACTTCTTTCTAAATAAATCTAACTAGACATTCTTGGCTCATAACTTCTCTGGGGTGTGATAGCCTCCTTTATCCATCACCATTACTGTCATCAAAATCTAATGTTATGATGGGTACTAAGGATTTACTAAGCAACTAAACATAAGCATTTCAAACGTCCCAGGGGCTTATTGTCTTGGATAGAAAAGATCAAGGCAGAAGGGGATGGTAATGACATACTCCATAAATTAATTTAATTAGTGTTTAAGGGTTTTTAAAAGACAGTGCATTCAATGGCAGCAGTAAGTAAAATCAGGAAAGTTATACAAGGGAATGGGGTTAGAGGATCTCTATGGAAAGAAAGGTAGAGTAGTCTGGTTGAGCAGGAATGATTACTACCTGAGGACAAAAAAGAGTGTTTGAGGGATGCCTGGCTGGCTTAGTCATTGGAGCGTGAAACTCTTGATCTCAGGGTTGTGAGTTCAAGCCTCACACTGGGTGCAGAGGTTACTTAAAAATAAAATCTCTCAGGCAGCCCCAGTGGCGCAGCGATTTAGCGCCGCCTGCAGCCCAGGGCGTGATCCTGGAGACTCTGGATTGAGTCCCAAGTCGGGCTCTCTGCATAGAGCCTGCTTCTACCTCTGCCTGTGTCCTTGCCTCTCTCTCTGTGTGTGTCTCTATGAATAAATAAATAAAATCTTTAAAAAAAAATAAAATCTCTCTAAAAAGAAAATATTAAGAGTGTTTGATTGGTTGGCTCCTAAATTGTACTGATGGACTCTTAGGGTAAATGGATACTTCGTCTTCCAGTGAATTTACTGTTTATCTGATGTGCCCAAACCAGGAAATTAAAGTAAGTATATTTTTGTTGGGATTCAAACTCAGAGTCACTAAGTTCACTCAATTAGAAGAAAAAATTAAAACATGGGACAATGCCATTTATACTGATTAATCTCAGAGTAAAAGATGCCACATAATCATGTGCTGGGAGAATCATCACTAACCTTCTGGTTAGGACTCATAGTTTCATGACTTTAGCGATGCCAAGAGTTTTTAAATGATAGAGTGACAAAGTTGGCATTCCAGGAATAGAGCCGATCAACTTTGTCTAGGAGAAAAAGCATACCAAGAGAAGGGAAATGAACAAAGGGACCTACGCTTTAATTTGGAGAATAAAGATGTAGTCTCTCTGAGCAGAAAAGCATGGAGCGGAGAATTTGTGTGCCAGTTCTCTGCAGTGTCCACCCGCGGTCAGGGACAAAAGAGACAAGTGGTGTAAAGATTGAAATGTGGACTGACTCTCAGCACATGAATGAAGTGACAGTGTTGACCAGGGCATCCAATGGGGCTTGGGATGAGTCGGGTTAGATCAGGTCAGATTGTTCTGGTCAAGTGTCAACACAGAGGGAGATAGTATCAGGTAGCAGCATGACCTAATGCTAGTAAGTACCCATGCCTAGAACACAAGACGAAAGGGAGGAGTCAAGCAGAAGAGACAACTCTGGAAGGAGCATTACAGATAGAAGAGTCTCATGCAGTCCTTGTAGGGGGCTAGAGAATGAATGAATAGTGCTAAAGGTAGGAGTGATGAGTTAGAGAAATACACCGGATATTCAACATAAGAAAGAACAGTGAGTCACACATGGATGCAAAGCTAAAGGGAAACATTACCTCTCGATGGAAAAGTGTAGCATAAAGGATGATGCAATAAAGAGATGGGCAGCTCTCTCCTTGTCCTATATAGTCTCATGTGGCAGCAAAACACCCAGTTTAGAGTATCATGTAGTTGTGCAAAGGCCAAATTCATTATTGAACTAATTGCAATATGTAGTTCTCATGAACTCTGATTGTATTAATCTTTGATTGTATTATGTCTCACTCTACTAAAGCACGCTTTCTTCTCACTCAGACTTCGAGATCTGTGTCGCTGTTGCCAATTGTCCACTGTAGTCAGTGCTGAGGACCTGGAAGACGGCCTGCTCTCATTTGGCTCTTTTGATGGTTCGTGCCAATAAATTTTTTAATTCTGCTCTCCAGGTGGCAAGGCTGTTTTATAACAAATTGCTGGCTAATTAGGGCATAAATGTTCTTTTCTTTGTTTCTCCCTGACCTTGCTCATTCTCTGCTTGTGATTACATGCCCAGGCAGCAGGTTCTCACTCCTGGTGTTACATTCTCTTCTGTGATCTGCTTACATCACTCAATTCTTTCAAGACTCCAAATTTCATTTCCAATATTCTTAATCCGTGGAGTCTGAAATCCTTTACTTAACTTTATACTTTTTTAGGGTCCCTTAAACCTAAAGTGGTAGTTTATTATTTGTTTATTATCAAATTGTCTACAATTTTTTTACTCTTCTCATGTCATTATTCTCACTGTAATACAAATATCCAAATATATAATCATATGATCCATTTCTGATCATTCTCTTTATCTTCAAGTGATATCAAACTCTATCTTAAATCTGGAAAGTACATTTAGAAATTTCACAAGGCACTTTTTAAATTCATTACTAAAATAATACTATATACTTATATATATAAGAAATAATATTATTTCTAGATGTTATTTATTTTTATTTTTTTCGTATTACATTGTTAGTTGAAATTTTCCAAAGCTTTTTGTTTGTTCTTCTTTTTAGTAGGCTCTATGCCCAGCATGGAGCCCAACATGGGGCTTGAACTCGCAATCCTGAGATCAAGACCTGAGCTGAGATCAAGAGTCAGAAACTTAACCAACTGAGATACCCAGGTGCTCCAAATTTTTCCACTGCTTTTATGAGAAGCCTATTTATGTTACATTCAGAATATATCAAATGGTAGCTGCAAACAAAGGTAAAATAAATTTAAAGGACTGCCAGGGATGTCCAGTATGCAAACTGTTTAAAAATAACAAAGTAAATATTATAATAATTTCCAACATCATTTTCTTTTTTTTTTTAAGATTTTATTTATTTATTCATGAGAGACACAGAGAAAGGCAGAGACAAAGGCAGAGGGAGAAGCAGGCTCCCTGCGGGGAGCCCAATGCAGAACTTGATCCTGGATCCTGGGATCAGGACCTGAGTTGAAAGTAGATGCTCAACCACTGAGTCACCCAGGCACCCCTCCAGCATCACTTATATACAACTATCCAGTATAGACATAACGAATTGCCTCAATTTTTTATAGCTTTACAATTTTTTCATTGTATGGGTGAAATTCACCCATAAGGGCAGAGAAAACTTAAAAACTTTTATCTGCTACTCATAGGCAATTATTGGCAGATTTGTTTTGTTTATAAGATGTGGTTATAAAGTTCACATCTTTCCAACACCCAGGAGAAAAGAGGAAAAAGAAATAAGAATGTGACAGGGATGATTTGATTTTCTTTAGGAATAGTTGCCCATATGATCTCTTAAATTTGTATTTGCCCCCAGAAATGCGATACACTCATAACAACATGCTTAAAAAGCAACTGGCATCACTGAGTGGCCCCAGAGATAGTTATCGTGTAACCAGAATAAAAGGAGTGCAAGTATGGTCAACCTAACCAGGCAGAAAGATGTGACCAGTTAACTTATTTTCACTGTGGCCATGCAGCCTAGGTGGAGTGATGGCAAACCAGGCAATCTAGAGACGTGTTTTGAGGCTTTGATTTATAAAGTGCAGCCTTAGAGAAACATCTGTTAGAATCTAAGCCTGGCATTCATATGTGAAGAAATCATACCTAGAGGCAAAAAAAAAATGTACATGTTCTCTCTCCTGGTTTTCCTAGGAGCTCTTCTATCTCTTTTCATTGTCTCTCTCCTGTAAACCTCTTTCTTAGTCTTCCCTGTAAATACAGGTATCACACCAAAACCCTGTCCTCCACTGATGAGTGATTTCATTATGTCTTATGATTTCAACCTCACCTTGCTGATGGTTCCCAAAATTATATGCATCCTGACCTTTCTCCCAACTGTCATACTTCAAATGCTTACTAGACTTTTCTACCTGCATGTCCCACAGGAACCTCAGACCCTACATGTGAAAATCAGAACCCAGTACCTTTCCCTCTGAACCTGTTCCTCCTTTACTATTGGCTATGTTAGTTCTTGGTACCACCAGCTACCAAATCACCACAGTTGGACATCTAGGAGACATTTTTTACTTACTTTTCCCCAATCCACCTCATCTCTATGTGCACTCAATGGCCTATTCAGGTTAATTTGTCTTTATCTATCTCTTCCTTGCCACACCTACTGTACTACCTCTCAATTCATTCCCTATCTCCCTAGCATTGTAGTTCCCTAAATAAAATCTGCCTCTAGACTTTCCCATTCTCTGCAGTCTCCACAATAATGAAAAAGATAATCTGGCCATGGTGTCCTACTGCTTAGAGCCTTTCAAAGTCTCCTCCTTAGCTACCCAGCATATAGTCCAAGCTCATCAACATGAGATACAACATTCTTACTCTTGCCTATGTCTTTAGGCTCATTTATCATAAATCTTACTTAATTTTCACTTTATAATTTAGTGACAAAAAGTTTACATGGTGTTCATTATTGCCAAGTCCTACTCTAAGAATTTATATACATTAATTCACATAATTTTCACAGAAACCCTGTTAGGCAAGTCCTGCAATAACCTCAGATTTTATAGATGAAGAAACAGGTGCAGAGAAGTAAGTTACTTTCACACTTTGAACACGTCAGAACATGTGGCCCAGGTTGAGACGCCATGCTGTACCCCATTATGCCCTTCCTCCTTGGGTGTGCAGCCTGGTTCTCACCACCATAACATGGTTAAGGTTGTATCTTCTGACACCCCTGTGCCTGGTTTCACTCCTACTTATCTTTTAAAGCTCAACTCAATCATCATAGCCTATAGTGGTTTGGTCACTACAACTTGCAGAGTTCTTGCCTGACCTCCTCCCCTTCCTTACAGGGGCCACTTCTGTGTTTTTATAGTAAGCTATATTCTGTGCTTCTATAGTAGGCTCTGTATATTCCCATCACTGCAGTTATCATCTAACAATTATGCATTTAGGGGCACCTGGCTGGCTCAGTTGGAAGAGTGTGTGACTCTTGATCTCAGAGTTATGAGTTCGAACTCTGTGTTAGGTGTAGAGGTTACTTAAATAAATAAACTTTAAAAAAAATGATCTTTTAATGAAGGGGACATATTCCTTGAGGAATTCTCTTTAACTGAGGGCAAGGAAGATGTCTCCCACATTTTATTTCATAATTTGCACAGCAGTGTCCAGCAATTAAGAGGCATTCAACAAATGTGTGCCGAGTGAAGAATGAGTAAGTACATAGATGAATAAAGGGCACTCCCACCAGTAATGAAGAACCCTTCCTAATAAGAGTACCGTAGTAACTGAACTACTAGTGCTTACAGAAAGAGTCCAGTGGCCCCTGCAGTCAGTTTATAAAAACTTTAAGAAGCCTAAATGTGTGCGTGCGTGTATGTGTATGTGTGTGTGTGTGTGTGTGTGTGTGTGTGTATGGGGCAGGGGTGGGAACAACATGAACCGAGGGAAGGAGGGACTAAACATAGAATATATATACAGGCTAAGTAAAACCAAGAATTTTTATAGACTAATGTGTATTAATGGTTCAATAAATCCACACCTATTGTTTACATGACACTCGCCTTTGATCAGACCCTATCCTGGATTCCTGAAGGAACACACACGTACTCTAGATCCCTTTCCAGTATAAATCCCCAACCACAAACAATCACAGGATTCATTCTCCTTTCCTTTCCAAGTCTCCTTGACGCTCTGCCTGCTATTCTCTGTCACTCACGCTATTCAATAAACTGTTTTTACTTTCTCCACTTTGCTTGATTTCTCTCCTGCACAAAGCCAAGGACTCTTTTGGCTCCCCACCCTCTTCTGCCAATGTCCTCCGCCCCAGACTGCCTGTATTACCTTAAAAGAAAATGAGTATTAATCAAATATTAAAGTCACCTGTGTGCATACACATTCTCTTACACAAGAGAAAGCACACTCATATATTAATATCAACTGCAATAGCAAAATAATCATTACCTTTATTATACACATAGGATAAGTGACATAATTGATATGTTTCTGTAAAATTCGAGAAGTATTGTGCTCGTTTAAAGTTTGGTTCAAACATTTTTTATTTGTTAGACATTTTACAGATGCACAAGGAAATAATTGTCAATTCACAGCTTCAATCCCAAAAATTAACTTTTTGAAGAAACATACAAGGCTACAATTTTCACAATAGTTTAGATTTTCTTAAAATGGAGGGGAAAGGTGAAGAGGACTGGTACTCTGTGGCAAGGCACAGCACCACAGATTGAGCTCCGAGAGAGAGAGAGAGAGAGAGAGAGAGAGAGAGAGAGAGAGAGAGAGAGAGAGAAGTGGGTAAAACAGGATGGCAAGTGGGGAGATGGGGCTTTTCAATCATGGAAAAAAACAGACAGTGGCTGAAGTAACACTGTTAACTCCTCCTTAATCCTAGCTGAATTCTGACTGGTACCACCTGCTGTTATGTATATGCTCACAGAACAATTGGCACCTGCCTAAGGGAAACATTACTAAATCAGGCAAAAAAATCCCATCATCATGATGATAAACCACACAGAGTATTCTTGAGGGAACTTAATCTGTACAGAGAGATGATGAGGTAGGTAGAAGGGACCTTTTTCTCCTGTGAGACTCACAGAACAATACAGCTATGTCATAACCAAGTTCTAAAGTACCTCATGTCCCTAAAGAATTAATGAGACAAATTTTGGTTAAAATAAGTAATATAGATCTTTAACACCTAAAAGCAACACAGTTTCAATTGGACAGTATTACTATAAACTCCAAAAATAATTTTCCATGGGAAGAAAGGCATTTGTATATATCTACTGGAAAAAAAGTGTGTGTGTGTGTGTGTGTGTGTGTTTATGAAAAACTCAAGTTTCAGTTTAATGTTTTAGATCAACCCCAAAATAAAACATTACATTAAAATCATTTGAGGGGTGAGCTTCCTGTAAGTAAATTGCCATTTGAGCCAGCAAATGAAATAAAGAAACGGATAAGTATTTTTCCCTTTGCAATCTAAAAAATTCAGTTTACCACAATGTCTACTCAAGATAGCTCTGAAATTTATTTTTTAGTCTTACTTTTATATTTACATGGAGTTCAGTTTCATAATTTTAAAAAAGTTGAAATATTTTATAATATGAGCCAAAATACCACTTTCCATCATTCAGCTCTTTGACTTCCACAAATGCTGTTAATTTTCAAAAATTTTTTAAATTATAAATTTTTTAAAGATTTTATTTATTTATCCATGAGAGACACACAGAGAGAGAGGCAGTCATAGGCAGAACAAGATGCAGGTTCCCCACAAGGAGCCTGATGCGGGAGTCGATCCCAGACCCTGGGATCACGCCCTGGGCTGAAGGTATATGCTCAACCGCCGAGCCACCCAGACATCCCAAATTATAAATTTTTTAAATTATAAAAAGTACCTACCTACCACTGCCGGCCGACAAAAGTAATCTGCAATTAATATCATAGATTTAGATTCTATTTATCAGTCTATTTGATCTTTTTCATCCTCTCCCAACTGAGAAAGCAGCCACACAAAAACAATGCCTCTTGATTGTAACAGAAAGCAATTCATTTTTCACTGAGAAAAGATGTATCTGCATCATTAAAGAAATACAAATTTTCACTAGATACATGGAAGAAAGTGAACACAAGTACTACAACACATTTTTTGAGAAAGCAATGCTGAAATCTACATTTCCCAGAATTTTAATAATGACTATTATGAAAGTTATCTGCAATATTGGCTGCAGGTATAATTTGAAAACTTTTACTAAATAATAACCCAATACAATTCATTTAGGAAACATGGCAAATTTTGTGGCATTTTTGCTATTATAGGCAATATCTAAAGATTTATTATGTACACATACATATATTTATGGTCATATATACTCCACTGGTTATATTCATATTCTTTTTTTAAAAAGATTTATTTATTTTTTCATGATAGACACACAGAGAGAGAGGCAGAGACACAGGCAGAGGGAGAAGCAGGCTCCATACTGCGAGCCCGATGCGGGACTTGATCCCAGTACTCCAGGATCGCGCCCTGGGCCAAAGGCAGGCACTAAACTGCTGAGCCACCCAGGGATCCCCCAATATATTCATATTCAATTTAAGAATTTCCAATTCCAAGTAGATATTACACTATAGAACTTGAATTTCAGGCAGCTGTAATACAGACCCTTGTCATCTATTACCTAAATTGGTATAAGCACCTCATTTCCTTGAGGTCACTTCAGGGCCAACAGACATAATTACTTGTCATCATGGTAGGCCCAGGGAAAATAATCAAATTTGTACTGTAGAAAGGAAAGGCAAGGGGTGCCTGGATGGCTCAGTTGTTTATGCGTCTAACTTCAGCTGAAGTCATGATCTCAGCGTCCTGGGATCCAACCCCACCTTGGGCTCCTCACTCAACCAGGAGTCTGCTTGTCCCTCTCCCTCTCCTTCTGCTCCTCTCCCTACTCATGCACTCTCTCTCTCAAATAAATAAAAATCTTTTAAAAAGACAAGATATTAATCCTATTTTTATATATCTAAGCTATATAGCCTTGAAACTACTAAACAAATAGTAAATAAATGTGTACTAGACAGTTGTCATGAAACAGATGCCAAAGATTCGTCTCATATTCCAGAACATTCAATATGTTGAAAGACGTAGCCAACTGTATCTTCCTATCAATCACCCTTGTGATATAATCATTCATATCAAAAATAATTTAGAAGTTCCATATTGGACCACATATTCTCAATTTATTAAATTTATCACAACTGTTCACTTCTGCAATTCATGTAGTACTGAACAATCTCTACTTAAAATAAGGCTCTTCTGGATGTTAAAAAAAGATACTGTAAAAGGGTGATATATATTCATACAGAAGTATACAAACCGCTGTATAGGCAGCAGATATAAAGAATATATAAAGAATATAATATTATCCAAACTCATTGGTCACTGAGTACATTGAAATGAATTTGAGAAACCATTCCAAATAGTAAAAATTCCAAAAACATTACTTTTATTTTAACGTATTAAATGGGGGGGCAGTGCCTGAGTGGCTCAGTCAGTTAAGTGTCTGCCTTTGCCTCAGGTCATGATCCCAGGGTTCTGGGATTGAGCCTGGAGTTGGGATCCCTGCTCAGAGCATAGTCTGCTTCTCCCTCTCCTCCCTGCTCATGCTCACTCTCACTATCTGTATTTGTCTCTCTCAAATAAATAAAATCTTTTTAAAAAAATAAAGTATTAAATGGAAACATATAGAATATTTAGATTATAGATTAGGCTATCCCAGGATACTCTCCACATAACCCTTGACTCTTGTGTCAGAACATGAGATGGCCTTCATAGATCCTGATATACACACACAGAAAAACAGTCAAATCCACATCAGGGGGAGGGAAGCCTGTTTGAATATCTGGAAATTCAACTTATGACTTCTTTTTTTTTTTAATTTTTTTAATTTTTATTTATTTATGATAGTCACATAGAATGAGAGAGAGAGAGGCAGAGACACAGGCAGAGGGA
This sequence comes from Nyctereutes procyonoides, assembly GCF_905146905.1. Taxonomy (NCBI): domain Eukaryota; kingdom Metazoa; phylum Chordata; class Mammalia; order Carnivora; family Canidae; genus Nyctereutes; species Nyctereutes procyonoides. Next base: position 5,652,654 of record NW_026575130.1, read on the forward strand.
GAAGCAGGCTCCATGCACCGGGAGCCCGACGTGGGATTCGATCCCGGGTCTCCAGGATCACGCCCTGGGCCAAAGGCAGGCGCCAAACCGCTGCGCCACCCAGGGATCCCTCAACTTATGACTTCTAAATTAATAATCCAACTTTAGACAAGAATCTAAAATCTGCATATGACACAGCATTAGGTTTTTAGAAGGATAGTTGTCATTATAAAAATTTTCTATGATACAGCAATAATGAAAACATTTCAAACACCAAGCAACTAGGAATTAGAGTATGGTTATAATTATTGTTTTTAAAAATCCAGTTTCTAATCCATTTCCAATAGTATTGTACCTGAAACCCAGAATAATCCAAATGTTTATCTATGTGTATATATCATTTTTCCCCACACTCTTGACTTTTTTATATAGGCAACCTACAAAAAGCATCTCCCAATTTCCTTTTTGAAAAATGAAAAATTTTAATTGCTCTGCAAAGGATAAATTACTTCCATTCAGCTAACTTTCCTCATATGTAATAAATTATAAATAATATTTTAAAAAATAATCATCCCTCAATATTATTATAAGGAAGAAGCAATAAGATGCTAAACTTCACTCTTTCACTGGACTCTGGCCAGTGAGTTATTCATAAAATTGTCGCAATGATAGTTTTTTATCTGATCAAGGCATTTTGTCAAGATAAGAGTAAGTTCCCAAACCACAGACAACCTATTGCTATTGACCAAGATCTATATTCACAAATCAGGCATGGAAGCCATTTGGGGTCAGGTCATCTGGAATAGTTTCCTGATGGAACTGTTTCCTACCCACTCAAAAAACACTTTAAAGTGCATGTTCCTACATGAGCCAGTATACAAATGCCTGATTGCCCTGTGTAATAGCCCAATCACTCCTACTGATTCTTTAACAACTGGAAAGAAGTCCCTGCTGCGTAATGAGATTATGAAGCACATGATAGATTAGTGACCTTTTGAATTAGGACAAACAACATGAACTCACTAACAAATTCCCCCTTATATTGAACAGGCTATGTTAAGGGTATCAGACAAAAATAGTTGAAGTGCAGATGGAAATATCAACATATAAAGCTTCATTCTTCAGTGTTCCAGGACCTCACATCTGGCTTGAATATTATGAGTGCATCTGATAATTTTACTCTATGACTACACATAAAAAAACATTTTCCTATTTGGATTTATACTTGTTTTGAACTCCATTTGAAAAAACATCAATCCAAATAGCATTTTGGATTCATTGACTAATCAGTGAAGGCATTTTGGGTGGGTTTTGAACATAAATAAACCTCTATTTTTTAAATTCTTGATCCTATTTTAATTGTTTAAAATGTTGCTCTGGGGGATCCCTGGGTGGCTCAGCGGTTTAGTGCCTGCCTTTGGCCCAGGGCGTGGTTCTGGAGTCCTGGGATCGATTCCCACATCGGGGTCCCTGCATGGAACCTGCTTCTCCCTCTGCCTGTGTCTCTGCCTCTCTTTCTCTCTCTCTCTCTCTCTCTGTCTCTCTCTCTGTCTGTCTCTCATGAGTAAATAAATAAAATCTTAAAAAATAAAAAAATAAAATAAAATGTTGCTCTGTCAGCATAGCACAGGGGTTTGGAGATAGGGAGGCAGGTCTTTTTGACTTGGAGTAACATCTTGGGTCCATCATTTAGTAGCTACATGGATTCAATCAGGGAAGTTTTTCAATCCCTCTCGACATTAGTCACCTCCTGATAATATATATAGTGCCAACTCATTGAATTCTTGTGCAGATAAAATGAGATAATATATGTAGAACTCTTAGCACAATGGGTAGTGCATAGTAAGATCTCAATATATATTATTTCTTCTTAATATTGAAAAATGTTCCTATTGTTATTAGTAGTATTATTATAATAAAATGTTTCAATAAGGTATAATATTTTCCCTAATGAAGTTTTCTATAGTTAAACTGTTCAGCTTATTGGAAAAAACACAATTTATTCAAATAAGTTTGAATTAGGTTCACTTCATCATAAAGCCATAGAGGACTTCCATTTTACTTATACTACTATTGTTACTCCTCATGGACCTTCTGGAAAAGGATTAGAATTCTTTTTCATATTGAGGAAATAAGTAATTAGAGGTAATCTTGATATATAAATATGTGCCTATAGAATGTCCATTTTTTTAAGTATGTTTTTTGGGGGTAATAGGTTCAGGTTTGTATACATCTAACAGTATTCTCCTGCCCTGCCTCCCTTTGATCAGTTAGTCTCTGAGGTTAAGAATGAAGTCTATGCCTTTGAGACTAAATGAAGATACTTAGCTTGTATAGAATGTCAGTGGCTAGGTTAGCACTATATCCTGACTAGCTGAGCAATTCAAACGAAAACCTAGTCAGCACTCATCCTAAAACCTCAGTAAACAGACTTATTCTGAGTCTCAGAGTAAGAGTTACTTAATGTGTTACTTACCAACTTTTTACCAATGCTACTCAAACGTGGTCAAGAGTCTAAAATAATGAAAACAAATTAGTAATTCATAGTAAGGTTTTTCATAGTCACTACTATAAATCATAAACTATAAGGAAAAATGCTGCCAATTTCTGAATTCTCAAAGTACATATAAAAATTTCTCAAAAAAGAATTTTATCCCTATATTTTATTTTGCTCCTGTCACATGTTTCATTTTGTTCTGTATTTAGTATTGAGAAAACCAAATCCCTTTGGTAGAGCGTAAACTCTGAAATGTAAATTCTACTCTGATATCAGACTTACATTCCCCAAATCATGAAACAACCATATTACCCTGAAACACATACCAAAAACAAAAACAAAACTGATCTGCAGATAAAGCTTAGGAGTGAATATATTTTATCCTACTGAATCTGCAGACTTCTATACGTAGCTTCTGAAATGGGTGGAAGAAGAGCTACCTACATGACATTTCCTTAATCTTTCTCATGTTATACCACACTGGATAAACATTATAATTAGGATAGAGCAGTAATCTTGACTTTCTACAGAAGGTGGGAAGCTGACAACCATACTGAAAGGCATACCAATTTTCTTCATGAGACTTAGAAGAATTATCACAACTCTGAGTGTGACAAGTTTGCCTTAAGTCTGTCACAGACACACATCCTCATTACATGCTGTGTGATCTAGCAATGCACAGACGTGTGGCATACAGCCACATCAAAGTACCAGGACAGAATGATCTATAAGAATACACCATTATAATAATCTCCTCTTTATGTTAAGGCAGAACAGAACCGATTCCTATAGGCTACTTATAAAGTATGTTCACTGGCCATTTAAAAATGAGCTCTTGAACAACTTTTCTACACAAATGATGCGGCACACCATACTAAGTTTCACAAACAATTTTAAAATATATTTACTACAGTTCATACCAACAATATACACATACCAAAGTCTTATGTAGACCTAGTCTTTTGCATTTGACTGATTCAAGAGGATGCTGGAATGATTTACTGTGACAACTACATGAAAAATACTAAACAATCATGTCAGTTTAATCTGATACAGGTTGGATTGAATGTGAAAAAATTAAAGCAGGTATTCATACTAATTTTAACAAGCCAATAGGATGAATAGATCTGCTAGTTCTAATGGCATCTCCAAACCACTGAAAGCAAAATGTCTGTACTTGTTCTAATTTTTTCCTGATTTTCATTTTAAAATATTGGACTTTATCACTATTGCCACTACCCTCCACACCCACTCCTCACCCTGGTGCAATCATTAGGAGTACTACAAAATAAGAGAGGAATCCTGCCAACATGCCCTCTGAATTCAGGGTAAACGTTTAGAACATCTAAGAAAAGGAATCTTTAGGGATAAGTATTAATTATGTGAAAAGAGAATTGAAATCATGACACAGAAAACACCAAATTTCTCCTATAAAATTTTCATAATATTTCCATTTTTAAAAAAATTTTTAGTATTTTTTTTCCAGTTAGAATATCTTTACCTATACTGGCTCAACTTTCACAGAGAAATATTTATTCTTGGGATGGCTGCATGGCTCAGTGGTTGAGCGTCTGCCTTTGGCTCAGGGCCTGATCCCAGGAACCAGGATCAAGTCCCACATCGGGTTCCTTGCATGGAGCCTGCTTCTCTGCTGCCTGTGTCTCTGCTCCCCTCTCTCTCTGTGTCTCTCATGAATAAATAAATAAGATATTTAAAAAGAAAAAAAGGAAATATTTATTCTTAAAATGTTGTTAAAGATCAGACATACAATAAATTACTACATTATTACATTAAGTACTTATAAAAAGGTGTCACTTACTAGTACTTTGTAAAACATTCTAGAATGGTCCACCTTCCATTTTTAAATTCTTCAAACTTTCAAAATCAACACAGATCCTAACACTTATTTCTGTGTCCATAGTTTTATTTCTAATATGCCCCCTTACTTTTTTCTCTTTAACCTTGAGTGTTCTCTGAAGTGGCAGTGGCTATAATTGTTCTTTTTTTTTTTAAGATTTTATTTATTTATTCATGAGAAACAGAGAGAGAGAGAGAGGTAGAGACACAGGCAGAGGGAGAAGCAGGCTCCCCACAGGGAGCCCAATGTGGGACTTGATCCAAGGACCCTGGGATCATGCCCTGAGCCAAAGAAAGATGTTCAACCACTGAGCCACACAGGTGCCCCTATAATTGTTCTTATGGATAGAAAGTCCAAGGCAGCCAGAGGTAAAATAATTGGCCATGAGTCACTCTCCCTACCAGTGCAGATGAACAAAGACCAAGTGTAGAAATGGACAGATCAGCAAGTAGAAAGAAGGGAAAAGTCATGAATTTTCATGTTTGAAAACCTGAAAATCCAACAGGACTTAGTCACTCAGAACAAACTCAAAAGTATGCCAATACAGGAAATGGGCTAACATATAGCACATGTAATAATAACCAAATGAGAAAAGCCATTTTCAGCTAACATGTAAATGTAAAGACTTAGGAGTTCCTATGTAAATATTCTAGATAATTACAGTCCTAGGGTAACCACAGCCGTTTCCCTAAAGGTAAAGGCAAAGATTATTTGGATAATTACAAAAAGTGTGCCTCCTAGATTAATATTCCTTATTAACTCAGAGGCTTATTTATTGGAATTTACAATGGACTAAAGAAATAATTTATAAACACAAATATATATGAGGCAAGGCTTCATAGATAAGTGATTAAAGAAATATGTGCTCTAAGAGAAGGACACAAAATAAGCCCACCCAAATAAGGTGGGTTCTAAAATGTGAACCTAGAATTGACTAAGGCTCAGAGCATACAGACATGTCAGGAAGAGTTCAGCCACAAAACTTATGGCAATAAACTACGAGAAATTTCTCAACAGTTTTCTAATCTTTAGTATGACTTGTAATTATATGGCTGAAGTTGCCCCATCTAGGCTGCCTATCTGTCCCCTCCCGTCATACTTAATTAAGCACTAGGCATAATTCAAGGCTTAAGGCTCTTGTTCACCCACTTGTAGAGCTTAAGATTTTAATATAATCACACTGACCTCTTGCTCTTCTCCAGTCTCCTATAGAATTTACTTTTGGCACTGCACAGCATAATACTTATAATACTTTTTAAGTGTTACATACTTAAAATATTTCTGAATTGCTCATTACTTTTTTTCAGTAGAAATGTCTCCTCAATGAGATTTTAAACTCCATGAAGGTATCAATTATTGACTTTCAGCCCTGAAATGCCGTAACAGCTAATTTAGTGCTATACACCAAGCAAACCAATACAAAATTGTTGAATTAAGGAGCTTTCCTTTGCGTTAGAAGGAAATATCTAAATTAAACTGAGTTAAACAAGTTGATTCTTAGATATTGAAGCTCATTAAGTAAATGTTAGAAATTAAGGTCTTTGTCTTAATTAGTATAAACACAAATTAGTGGGTAGAAGATGATAGTTGTTTGTGAGTTAACAGAAAACATGAATAAAACCCAGGTCTGACAACTAAGTAGAAGCTCACCTTCTAGATTTAGGTGTATCATTATTTAGAACACATTTTGCTATGTCCCTCTTTTAAAAAACTGATGCTCCATAAAGGGTTGGCAGGTATTAATGGATTAATGGATTAAAGAAAATAATACCCTATCATATTGGTCTCAAGTGTATAAAATAGTTAACTTTTTTCTATCAAAAGATGGTCTTGGGGTGCCTGGGTGACTCAGTTGTTTAAGTGCCCGACTTGATTTCCGCTCAGGTCATGATCTCAGGGTCATGAGATGGAGCCCCCTGTCCAGCTCCATACTCAGCAGGGAGTCTGCTGGAGAATCTCTCCCTCCACCCTTTCCCCATCCTCTCTCTTTTTCTCTTTCAAATAAATACATAAATCTTAAAAAAAAAAAAAAGATGGTCTCATTTGGTTTTTTTTATTTTTATTTATTTTTATTTTTATTTTTTTTATTTATTTATGATAGGCACACAGTGAGAGAGAGAGAGAGAGAGAGAGAGAGAGAGGCAGAGACACAGGCAGAGGGAGAAGCAGGCTCCATGCACTGGGAGCCCGACATGGGATTCGATCCCGGGTCTCCAGGATCGCGCCCTGGGCCAAAGGCAGGCGCCAAACCACTGTGCCACCCAGGGATCCCAGATGGTCTCATTTGATAGCAATCTCAACTCTACCCTTTTAAGTAAAAAGAAATTGAGATGTTAAATTTATGTGTTGTGATGAATCCTGCCAGTGCCCACTGAGATAAAAATAGATAGTGGTTTTGTTTCTGCTACCAATAGGAATTAGAACACAATACAAACAGGAAAGAAACAAAGCTGTAGGCATATTTATAATTTAGTATGCTCTAAATCAGGACAAGATAGTAACAAATACAGATTTAAAAATCTTAATCCTATTTCATTATGCATTCACTTGTCTCTTAGAAACTTTCTTAATAAGGAAAAAGAAATGAGAAACACTTCGGGAAAGAGTATATGAGTATATGAAAACAATTATTGAGAATATCATAATAACAAAGTATCTCAAGAAATTAGAATAAAGTTGCAAAAATAAGACCTTTTTATGCTAGCTCAATTTAATACACCTAAACCGGGCAGCTCCGGTGGCTCAGCGGTTTAGCGCCGCCTGCAGCCCAGGGCCTGATCCTGGAGTCCCGGGATCAAGTCCCACATCGTGCTCCCTGCATGGAGCCTGCTTCTCCCTCTGCCTGTGTCTCTGCCTCTCTCTCTGTCTGTCTCTCATTAATAAATAAATAAAATCTTTAAAAATAATAATAATTCACCTAAACCACATAAAGATACCTGTTTACTTATGTTAACCCGTTCATTTTTGTGGATTTTCAAAGTCTATTATGTGTCCATATAGACTGAAAGAAACATCCACACCAACATAGCACAAAATGTAAGGAAGCAAAGGAAGGGAAAAGAGGAGTCCTGGTTGCAAGAATATTACTTACTGCCAGGAAAGAAATCATCTTTACATATTATCCCCAGATTAGAGTCAGCATTTTGGAAAATGTTGTCAACTGGGAAAGATAAGAAGTAACACTAAGGGAAAAGTTTGGAGGATATCTTAGCAGAAGATGAAACTGCAGATACCTTAGAAACTTTGCAGAAGACACAGAGGTATATCTTAGCACCTGGTTTCCACGGCAGAAATGGTTCAATATATGTCATGTGCCGAATAATACAAAAACATCTATCACTTCTCCAGCACCATGCCCATGTAAAGTTTGAGTCTCTAGTTCCTCATCTACAAAACTAGGGTATTAATACTTGCTGAGAATTATTCTTTAGATCAAAAGAGATGGTGGATATGAAATAATTCTAGGTCCTAAATGTAGAATAATAGTAAAATAAGGGAGAAAAATGCTTTGTATTCTCTTGTCATTGTTGTTGCCATCTACACTTGAAATAAATGTAACTGTAGGAGCCAAGTAATTTAACACATCTAACTGAAATGAGAGATTCTTCTTTCTAAAATAACTCCATTTCATACATGCTGATCACATTCTGACCATATAAAAAACAAAGCGTTGGAAGCCTGTTAAAAATCTCCAAAGTGATTAAGCAAGTCAGAAATGGGTTCTAAGAACTCAGTTCTTTTAGGAGGCAACCCAGGTAATTCTGGTAGTGTGGTCAGCAGACAACACTTTACTCTAAAAAGGATACTTTGAGATTAATATCTAGCTATTACTTGTATGTGAAAATCATCAGTGAAAAAACTTTGTATCATAAAGGTAGATAGAAAAAGTTAGAAACAGAGACAGAAAGAAAACCACAGAATACCAGGTTGTAAGGGATTTTTCTTTCCAATAAAAAAATTTCCATCATCTCTGACAGATGGTCATCCTAAATATCTTCAGTGATGGGGAATTGCTGTCTTCAAGTAACACGTGCTATTTGGGGCTATAAATTCATGTTTTAAAAAAAGGTAAATCATAAGTTATTTGGAAAATTGGAGAAATGGGGATATCATTCGGAATGAATTATACATGAAAGTGTTTCTAGATTTGATTGAACTAAATAAGGCACCAGCTAAATTCAAAACTAATTTGACTGCAAGAAAATGTGAACACCCAAATGTTGGATCTGCTACCTGATTCCACTAAAAAAGCCATACGTTCTGTGGCTGCTGTAAAAATAAACTTTTTTCTATGTCTCTCATTCACATTTCAATGGCGCAACATTTCAATCACACATCTGGTACCACTTTCATCTCCCTACTCAGGTAGTGGCAAGTAAACAGCAATATATATATATATATATATATATATATATATATATATATATATATATATAAAACGAAAACAATTTGCAAAGCCCATGAATATTTTAAAATTATGGCCCAGAACAAAACCTCTTAAGTGAATACAAAATATGCTACAAAGCCATTTTACTTTACTACTCTATTGGAAAGAACAGTATTTATATTTTAATCTTTATATAGATATTCCACCAAATGAGCGAATAGTTATTAAGCCATTTAGTTTTTTACTTGTTTAGAAGAACTCACAAAGCCTAGCAGTTTCAGATGGCCCTGTCATGTGTGATTGATGTTTGGGCATTTCCATTTTCATTTATGTAAATTATCAAGGGCTCCTACAGCTTCGTCTAGTACAAATCCAGTGCCTTATCACTGACACAAAATTGGAATGTGTGGGGTACTGCACACTAATATGGGCTTGAATTATTTTAACCTTATCTGCTAAAATATTGTCCGGAATAAGAGATTTTTATCACATTATCTAGGATTTAGAACCGGTACATTTCATACAGGTCTCTCCTTTTAGGCCCGGATTCCAGGTGAGAATTAGAATAGTTCCCACTGAACAATCCCTAGGACATCCACCCCAAATCTGTACCTTGGGCAATATTTATGTAAAAGAACTGGACCTTAAGTATACTATTTGCTGAGGTAGCAGATGAAAAAGATTTCTACGAATGCTTTAGCAAAAAGGTCTGATTTATTTTCCTTGAACACTAAGAGTATTCAATAATAAATGCATCTCTCTCTCTCACCAAAAGTATCTTTGTGTTCAAGCTTGAGAAAGAGAAAAGAAGCCACCAGCAGCCAGGAACTAACCTGGTACTATCAAATCGGCTTTGTGTTCTTCTACTAAACATAAACAGTTTCACGGAGTGTCATCTTCATACCAGGCCACTCTGTGACCGTGATGGAGCAGGTCAGAAATGGCACCACTCCCTTATCATGTCTGAACACAGACAAAACACATACATTGTCCAAGCCACAAAATACCAGACATGCCCCTCTCTTGCTAAATGAGAGACTGCTGAGTGGTTTTTTTTTTCTATTTCTTTTCTTTTTTGTTTTTTTCTTTTTTACTAACTACAGCCCAAACCCAAATCCTATGAGTCCTTTCTAACTTGGCTCCTCATGACGTGCATCCACCCTCACCACAATGAGCTGTAACCCCAACACATTCAACCACAGGTGTGTTCCTGGTGATCATGCATGGAAGGCATCAACAAGCTCAATTACTGAAACCAGAATAAAAATTTTAAGAAAAGCTAAAATAATTTCTCTCTTCAAGGTACTCGCTACAATTCTAATATAAAATAATTTCCTTAAGCTTATTTTATCACATTGTGGGTTTTGTTGCAAAAGCCCCTTTAGTCCTGTCCCTTGGAAGAATTACTTTTGCAAGCTGTAGAATAAACAAGTGGATTATGGCTCATCTGTTAAATATTTACTAGAGGAAGAGCCATGTTTTCAAGGAATATGATTCATCATGTTAGATCAACACCCAGGCCACAGTGAACCTGGTGGTCCATAGTCCTGGATGGTAGCTAATACAGAAACCTATGATGGATTCAATGTCAATCTCTAGTAGAAAAATAGAAAAACAGACAATTGAATTGATGTGGTTAAGACACTGACATGGCTCAAATTCTTGCTTTTCTCAGATTTTATCCTTATTAGGGATGCTTATCTCTTGATTATCATTTCCTCACCAAAGCACATCTAATGGTCTAGTTTATAAATATGAAAATTTAAGTTGCCTGCTGTAAAAAAAGATGTAAAGCAGTAACCTAAAGACCTGAGGTATAGTTTTTAAATCTCCATATAATTAGTGTGAGATAAAAAGTTTCCAATTTTAGTATATGACTTTTGGCCTTTTGAAAAATGACTACTAGCCTCTGCAAAGCACCAATATATTATGTTCTGCCTCTCTTAAAAATATAAACAGACTTTCCTTCTATAGGGCTTATTCCAATAAATAATTTCCATTCAAGGGAACAGTAGCAATACCTAAAAGTCATTGTCATGAACTGTATATTAAATACTGCTTAAAGAATTCAATGTACATTATTTATAATCATCACAAAATACCAAAAGGTATTTAGAATTGTTCATGTTTTATAGATGAGGACCCTAAATCAGAAAAATTAAATGATAAGCTCCAAACACACTATAGTAAAGGATTCAAGCCCACTTATGTCTGACTTGACAAACTGAAGGATGCTTATTTGTGTGTGCTTGTGAGTGTGGATTACTAGGTGAAATTACTTTTAACCCTCAACATTCACTGTATTTTAATAGCTAACTTAATATATGCCTCTGAATGCATATAAAAATACATACATATACTCAAAACTTACTATTAATTGCTATCATTTCGACTGCAAGTTTGAAAAGAATTTATTCCTAAATAAATATATTTGAGAAAATATACTGAATAAAAATTATAGTTATCACATATAATGATTTCATCTGCTCTGCCCCTCAAATACTTTAAGATGGCTTTGGCCATGTGAATTTAGTATCAACACTCAGAGCTTAAAATCTCCATGATATAAATTCTCCACCCCTTTAGTAGTTCTGAGTATAATGTTTCTAATGCAGCAGAGACTTCAAGAGAAATTTAAGTGGAATATGAAATGACTGTGAATTGAAGCAAAAATTCTTTCTTTCTTTATCCTTATCTCTTGCTCTCTTTTTCTTTTCTATTTGTTTTTTTTTTCCTTTTTTTAAATGTTGATTAGCTAATGCTCTACAAAAATGCCATCGAGGGCTGGAGGATCCAGAATCGTCAGGTACAAAGAGACATTCTACCAATATTCTTGTCTGCCCCGAATTATCCTTTGCCTTTGGCAGACTGCATCACTATTTTTATGCTATCATTTAAGAAATTTCATATCTGGGCATGCTTATTTTTATCAAATTACAAGCCTCCATAGAAATACAGTAATCCCTCATTTGCTAATATGATGATCTTTTCAATATCAGAGGTGTCCAATTACTTCAGATTTTTCAGCCCATGAAACATTTAGCACCAGAGATCTATAATTTTGAAGTGCATTGCGATTCCAAAATTGTCAAAATGAAAAATATTCATCTGTTCGTGATAATTTTTTAACCTGCTCATTCAAAATGCAAACCAGCTAACACTGGAATCCATTTGCATTAGGATCATCCTATATTCTGTCCATCTCATTGCCTCAAGAAATAAATGGATTTTAGGTGAATTTATTTATTTAAAAGATATCTCTGTTAGAGGTGGGGCTCATGTTGCTCTGCAAGGCTGCAACAGTTTACCAGAAGGAGTCAGGCCATAAAGAAAGAAGTGCTGGCATTGGGTGGGGCTGAATAGTTGGCATCTTTTCCCACTGTTTCTCACTGGTATCATTTCCATGAAAATCAAGGGTGTGGGAATGTATGCCAGGCTAAGAAATCCTACAGACTGCTTTGTGTGCCCAACAGCCCCAGCCCATAATATCTCTATCTTAGCCGTTGATCTCAATCAATGAAAAAGCTATCACACTATAACGTCTGGGAAAACTGTAGAGGAGCTAAGCAAACCAAAGAAATATCATGCTGAGGATCATATTTCTCCTGTCACAACAGTCTTTTCTCCTTAGGAAGAATACACTTAGCATGGAACCAAAAGGCGTTTGCTGTCTAGCCATCTCAAGATCATCCGCGAGCAAACATCTGGCCAAAAATCTTCCTTTTGCTGCACAATCCACCTCGCTTAACATTTCCTTTTAAACTCACTCATTCTAAAAATAAAATGACTCTCTCTATACCCAGTTAACACCGGAAGCATCCATCAGTGGCCACAATCCTCAATAATACACATGCAGAGCACACCTCATCTCTGTTCACTTCACCATGCTCCAGTCAATGTATCCATTACGAACCCTGGTTCCTTTCCTATTCTCAGAAAGCAGCAGTCTGCACCTGCCTCTTTAAAAAGCAATGTTTGGCACTGCTAGAGTCTATAGTTACTCATAACGCTCCACGGTTTCTGTAATCTCATTGATATTACACACCAACACATATACACACATATCTATATACAGACATTCCTAATCCCAGCAATTTACCTTTTTGGGTTTTTTTCTTCTCTGACTACCGCCGTTGAACTTCTCTCCACTGTCGCTTTTCTGAGCTGCATCTTCGTTCATCATCTTGAACAGTTTGGAAAGAAAATAGCTCTGCCATTAAACCCTGCTGCCTGCACAGACCACTAGCGAGTATGCACTTACTGGAGGAAAGCAGGAGGAGGAGGAGGAGGAGGGGTGGGGAAGGGGCGCGCGCTGGGAGGGTAAGGACGGTGACGTTGCCATGGCAGCGGCTGCCACAACTGTTTATCTGACTGCATTGTTAAATCTGATTCAACCAATTACCATCAGGGAGCGGTTACAATGAAGAAAGCCTTGAAAAAAGAATGCCAGGGACTGGAATGATTTGGGGACTCTGCTGGTTGGTTCTTGACACACCTTCAATTCGATCAGCTCTCAACCCACGCACAAAACCTGCACTTAATTTTCTTCCTACAGGTACTTCAACACGGAGCAGACACAATGCATAATGAGAAAACTATAACAATCTTTAGAAAACTAAAACAATGCGTCTCTGAACCTGAAGAGATGCATTTCAGCCAGTGAAGAAGCTACTCAAGGAAAAGGGTTAGCTGCTAATATCCTAAAGTGCATATAAGAAAGTTACAGTTTTAAGATGCTATTCACTTGATTTCAAATGATAATCTTGATTTCAAATGATCATCTTTCAAAACTCAGCTCAAGGATGACTTTTGTCATGAAGCCTTGAGAACATGTTCCCCATCAACCAGGTAACACAGACCACTCCTTCTCAGTGTCTCCTCCTTCCACTGTACACTTCTGACAGAGCACCTGCAACACCTCACATAACTGCATGTTTACCCAACAGGAGTTCCTTAAGGCCAGGGATAGTGTGTGTGTGTGTGTGTGTGTGTGTGTGTGTGTGTGTGTGTGTGTCTGCACACGCACGCACTCACGCGCTTACTTGGATTGGAAGGAGATCATTAAATTTCCCAGAACCAAGCATGATGCATGATATATTAAAGGCAGTTAATCAAGGTTTGTCAAATACATATGTAATACGCTGGGGAACACAAATACAAGAAATTCAGGCAGTTAAGACATTCTATAACTAATCTCAACATAATTCTCCTCATTGACTGATAAATAAAACAGAATCCATGCTTTCAAGGAGCTTATATATAAAGCTCCAGAATTATTCTTGATAAGAAAACAGGGCTGTTTTTATCACAAGAAACCCAATTTCATCTTTTGGATCGATGTAGCCATATTTGTGTATTTGAACATATTAAGTTGAGGATGCAACCAGACCCCAATATGTTTTGTGCAAATACACATGCACACACTAAACACTCATCCGTATTCATAGAAAACAAACTCAAAGCATAATACACAGAATACTTAAATGTAAAAATAAAATAAGGATCAAACCAATGAGTTTCAGTACACTTTGAAAACAGAAGGTGCCTATGTAAATGTGTTATTGCTATATGCATATGACACACTCAAAAATTAAGTGACTTCATAGGATTCTTAGAACCATACAGGGAAAGGGTTAATAACAATTACAGCACAGGTGAAAACATTGAGGTAAAAAGTGGTTTTGGTGACTTGCCCAAGATAACAAAGTTAATAAAATTCAGAGCTAAAGAAAAAAATACAGAGCTAAAGTTCTGATTCTAAGGCCACTGTTCCTTTATTAAATCATGGCTCACTCAACAAAGTGCACACTTAATAAAGTGTGATGAGCAAAGACTAAGATGTAAAGTGCCAACTGCAGAAACCACAGTTAGATGACAGTGGCCCAAGGAGAAAAAGGAAATCTTTACTGATTTTAGGCTAAGCATATTTAATAGGCATGGAGTTTTAGAAATTAATATATTAACTTTAGTATGGCTACTCTATATTATTGAACCATTAGAGTTAATAATATTACAAAATATGACACATACTACTTTAAAAAAATCTTGTTTTTTTTAAAGTAGTAATTTTTCAAACATTATTTGAGTGGGGGAATTTTTCAAACATTATTTGAGTGGGGGAAAGCTCCCTGAAGTATAAGCAATTATGTCTTAGAGATAGGTTAACTTCCAAAAGTTCCTTTGTTAGAGTTGTCTGGTTTTAAAAATGCATTTTTTACAAAAACAATGTTATAAATAAAGGCTTAATTATCTAAGACTATCAAAAAAATCTTCACAAGTCTTTCCTATTCACTATTACTTGTGGTAGAGAATCTTAACAACTAGGCAGAGACATTGGATAGTAGTCCATCAATTTCTCTTTTCCTTCAGGTCATTGTCATAGTTGAACTGTGTACTGCAAACCCACTTCCAACAAAACAATATGTTTAAGTCCTAACCCTCAGTACTTATGTAAGTGACCTTGTTTGGGATTAGGGTCTCTGTGGATGTAACCATGTTAAAATGAGGTCATAATGGATTACAGTGGGTCTTAATCCAATGACTGGTGTCCTTATAAAGGGAGAGAATTTTGGACACAGAGACACAGAGGGAAGATAGTCATGTGAAGAAGTCTCAGGCAGAAACTGGAGAAATGTAGCAGCAAGCCAGTGATGACAAATTGCCAGCAACCCACCAGAAGCTATGAGGTAAGGAAAGATTCTTCTCTAAAGCCTTCAGAAGCAGTCTCACCCCGATGACACCTTGATTTCACCCTTCTACCCTCCACAACTGTGAGACAATAGAGTTTTGTTATTTTAAGCCACCCAGTACTTTGTTTTGACAACCATGTCAAATATTTTTTCAATATTTTTCAGCTACTTCTGCCATTGGTTGCAGCCATGTGACTTATTTCTAGCCTGTAGAAAAGATGGAAATGTATGCCACTTTCAGGTCTAGCTAATACAACCCTCCCATGAGTACTCTTCTCTCTTTACCCATATAGTGGCCAAATACAGAGGAAGACATAACCTAGAAGGTGGAAGAGCAACAGGTCAGAAAAAAGCCTAAGTCCCTGAGTCACTTTGTGGAGCAGAGTCTCTCTTCTTCCTATTCCCTCCTCCATTGACCCTCAGTAGACCTGAGTAATTTTTTCTCATAAGTATTTTGTCACTGAGATTATAGTGTGGTTTGTTACAACAGTTAGCCCATGGTAGCTAACCATATCTACTTATATTTTCTAGGGAATATTTAGTTATACTTCTATTTTGAGTTCTTTGCAGTTCCACTATCAGCATCAGCAGAAGGTATTTCCTCTCCTTCCTTGTGATCTGCTCCTTCTTCTCATCTATGACTTCCCATTCCATTGTTCATTTATTCCTTTAGTCATACAATAGATATTTTATTGGGTGACTGACTACTATATGTCAGGCCTCTTGCTTGATATTAAGGCTTTAGCATAAATTAGATGATCTTTGCCTTTAAAGAGCTTACAATCTAAAAGTGGGACAATCATTGAACTAGAAGTGCAAGCAG
This sequence comes from Nyctereutes procyonoides, assembly GCF_905146905.1. Taxonomy (NCBI): domain Eukaryota; kingdom Metazoa; phylum Chordata; class Mammalia; order Carnivora; family Canidae; genus Nyctereutes; species Nyctereutes procyonoides. The sequence continues at coordinate 5,668,887 of NW_026575130.1, forward strand.
GACTCTATTTTTAGGAGACATTAAGTACATTATGGAAGCACAAAACAGGGATATCCAACCTTCTGAAAGAACAGGACATGCTTCTGAGAGGAAATGACTCAAATATTGAGAAGATTTAAATGATGAGTAGGAATTATCTAAGTGGAAAGGAAGGTATAGGGTGGGATTTGGGAAGAATGAAAAGAACATGGCATTGGCAGAACTGAGACAAAGCCCATGTGTTTCTACTGTAGTGAATCCACCTTAGGCCTTAAAATATCACTAAGTGCAATACTCCATAGACTGATTATTGTTCCAAGTGAGTTTCCATATGTGATATCTAATCATTATTATACAACTTACAAATCGAGTAGCAAGATGACCCTGTTAGTTTATGGATGTTAAAACCAGGTAATATGTCCAGAAAAGGCAGATTTTGCAACCATATAGCATATCATTTCTACAGTTTCAAGGAACATGTTTGGAGACAGAAAAACAATCCTCAATCTGGAGATGAAAAATTCTATGACCATGTAACTGAGCACATCTCCCATGAACAACAAAGAACACTTAAGAAGCCATACCCAGCAACTTCCCTCAGTCTGATATCACCGAGTCCTTTGGTAAAAGTATATATCCATTGTGCTTACTGCAGCAAATTTATACCACAACAAAGTATTCATAATCACCATGTCACCACCTCAGTCCTGTGGGACAACTCCAGGCTGCTTCTGCAGAGTAAAAGATGAGACTCACATGTGAAATGACAGAGGTGTAGGGAGGGATTAAACAGCAGAGAATCCAGTAAGCCATGTCAGGGGCTTGGGATTCAGACTGAAAAGCCACATGAAGCCATTTCTTATGGTTTAAAGAGAGAAGAAAAATCATAAGATTTGGTGTTTTTGTTTTTAAAGAGCATTCTTTGTAAAGAACTATTGTGTGGGAGCCAAACAGAGAATGGATGAGAAGACATGTGTTTAAGAGGCTCTATCAGCAGTCTGGGAGAAAAAAAAGATGGTGAACAAGTAGACAGACACACTAAGTAGTCTGTCACCATTAATGGTGTTTCACTGTAAGCCCTAGGAGAAAGTAAGAAGCAAGAAGACAATAGTGTGGAGGCCTCGTGACTAAATAGCAAAGGAAAGAGACTTCATCAAAGTCTTGTATTGGGAAGAGGCCTCACAGAAAAACCTTGGAACCCATTTCATTTAACAAATCAGGGAACAAAATTCAGAAAGATTAGAGATTGCTCCCAAGGCTCTACAACTAGTTAGTAGCATAGGGAAGACTAGGATTGTGCCACCTCACTGAGCAACATTGACACATGGACTTAAAAAAGCCCATGTCAAATCTTACCTACTATTATTTGAATTTAAGGAGCCATCAGCCGTTGCACAAGGTATAAGAGACCAGAGAGTAATTAGTCCACTCCCTGAAGGAACAATTAGGAAGAAGGATCCATGTTTCTCAGGTAAATATGCTGTGTGTTCTGACCTGGATAGGAGTGAACTCAACAAATGTTTCATCGAGATAGATCTTAAGGCAGTAGCAACAATTGATTAGGGACCTGCTTCTTTCACTTTATGTCAGTCTTATATAACATTTACTGAGGTGTTTGGTTGCAAAAGTTACCATATCCAACCTGAAAAAAGAGAGCTTTTTGGAACCCATGACATACAATTTTAGCACCTCAATCCACCTGAGGCACAAAATTATTAAAATTAGCATAGTGATTAATTATAATCTCACTTTACATAAACATTAGCAACAATATTTTAGATCAAATCTACTATTCCACAGGAGAATAACAAAATGTGGGTGAGCTCACCATGTACATGTTCCTGTCTAGGTCAGTTTTTTAGGACGCACTGTTACCTGCTTGCTCTACTATAGGGTAGCTCTGCTCAGTCTCCAGTGATATTAGTTCTTGAAAATAGCTGTTATAATTGGTTTCCCTGTAGATGCAAATGAATAGCACATTGGGGTAGGTTGTGTCCTTGACAGATATATTTTTTTCTAGTGGAATTTAACTTAATTATTGTAAATATTTTACAAGTTAAACCAGCTTAAAATTAGGTTATGACAAATGTTTTTGTTTCTTTTAACTATGAAGAGAGAGTATATATCTATTGACAAATCCTGAACACAAAAATTATCCAGGAGCTTCATATTTAAGTTTTATGTAAGTTAAAAACATTTTAAAAGATATGTAACCATGGTGGTAATGGAAGTGACAAAAACACAAAGATTACAATGTAGAAAGTGACTTAGAGACCATGACATCCAGCTCCTCACTTTTCAACAAGAAAATTGGAGCCCAACTTGGTTATGTTACTTACTTAAGGCTCTACCTACACTTTGCAGCAGTTTGAATAAAATTCCAAGTTTTCTCATTCCTAAAACAGTGTAGATGTCTTCTAGTGGAGTGTCTCACCACCAAAATGAGTTTCAAGAGTCCCTCCCTCCTCAGCAAACACACAGACCCAGTGATTGCCCATTTATTTTCAGAATGGGAAAAAAAGAAATTATACAATTCATTATACACAAGCCAGAAATATATCAGGCATTAGAAGCAGACAACTGAATAAGACAAAATAAACATTTTTTTAATGTTGCACAATATCCCAAGTTTAGGTGAACGTTCACTATAAACCTGAATCACAGTAGGAGAGGTAAAGGAGGATTAATGAGTGGATGAGCTTGTTTTCTTACAATGTTACTATTTGCCAAAGAATCTCAAGAATGAGAGAAAAGCAGTGAAAATATGAACAGGAAAGCTTCGGCAAGCCTTTAAACAAGTGGATATAATCAGACAAGAGAGATGACCAATGAAGTCAGTGTGCTGTCTTATTCCTGTGAGTAAATTATTAATGAATGACCACTACTGTTTCTTCCACATTTTTTTAAGTAGGCTCCACAGCCAGCATGTGGCTTGAATTCACAACCAGAGTTTGCATGCCCTACCAACTGACCCAGCCAGGTGCCTCCATTTCTCCCACTTTAAACAAACAGATAAATCTTTTAAAAGGTCAAAATAAAGAGTTTGTTATCTGTTAATACTCTCTAACTTCTAATTGCCTTGCAGTCAAGATCAATGGTATTCCAAATATTTGTAACAAACTACCTCATAAACTAAGTGTCTTAGAAGAATAATTTTATTTTGCTCACAAACTTGTTGGACAAGGATTCAGGAAAGGCTCAACAGCCTTTTCATTCTGATTCATGGGGTGTCAAGTAAGGCAGCAAGGGATGGAGGATCCAGTTCCACATAGACATCCTCACTCACTTACCTGGTTCCTTGTTGCTCACTGGCCTCTCCCTTTATGTGGCATCTCTTTTTCTAGAACCTTTCCACATGGTTCGGCTTCTTACTATTTGGTGGTGTCAATGTGTTTATATTCTTCTATTACAACTGGGTTTGAAGAGGCAGGAAGTAGAAAGCGCCAGGCCACTTAAGGGCTCTGCCATATTTTATCAATCAAGGCAGCCGCCAGGCCCATCCAGATTCAAGTAGTAAAGAAATAGCCTCCACCTCTTGATGAGAAGGAGTAGACAGGTCACATTGCAGAAGAACATATGGGATGGGAACCATCTTGGATTCTGCCACAGATGGCTAGCCAGCAAAGTAGGCCATGAGGGAGATGGAGTATAGGGGCTGACTTTGCATTCTATAAACACAAGGCCTTTTCCCAAATAAGCATGACTCTGCCAGCTAGAAATGCACTGTTCTGCATACGTTTTTCTTCTACAAACAAGGTTATCAATGTTAATGTCTGGAATGGTTAAGTACATCTTACTAGGTCAAAATCTATCTCCTCTCAAAGCAAAGTTTCTGTTGCTCTCCAAAGATGAGTTTCATGTATCACACTTTCTGAATGCGAGCCATTGTGTCTAATACATTCACAGGAAGTATTGTATATTTGAAGTACAGCTTCTTTGGCACTTTTCTCTCTTTTTTAAATATTTTATTTATTTATTCATGAGAGACACAGACTGAGAGAGAGAAAGAGAGAGGGAGAAGCAGGCTCCATGCAGGGAGCCTGATGTAGGACTCAATCCCGGGACTCCAAGATCACACCCTGGATTGAAGGCAGGTGCTAAACCGCTGAGCCACCCAGGGATCTCCAAGCACTTTTCTCTTTACTCTCACTCTGTTTGCACTTTCCTTGGCCTCTCACCCACTCTTGTATTCATTCTATCCATTTATACAATATCAGGATGATCTTAAAACAATCATAAATCCTACTGTACAAAAAATGATTTAAAAAACTTACAAAGGAAATAAAAGTATATTACAGGTTAGAACTAAGCTGAACTAATGTCTAAAAAGAGACATGCAGTGCAAACATATTCATTGTTAGCTTTAAACCCAATGCCAGGAAAATGATTAAACATGCATTAGAGCTAGAGGCAAGATTACTAACTTGTTAACCGCACTATTACCATAGTCCCAAATTTAGTTTGGAGTACTGATTTGTGTAAATTTTGAGTACTATGTTCTGGGCCTTAACAAAGCCTATGTATCTGATAGGGTCCCTTCGTCATTCAATCTTTATGATGTCCTCTTCTGCACAAACATCATATTTAGTGTTTCTAGCTTAGAAGCAAAACTAAAACAGACGTCTATTTTAAATATTCAGTCTGCATAACCCCCAAGAACAAACTATTTGGATTCTTGATAATATGGTAATAATCAGACCTGAAAAGGGAGTTTCCAAATTCAAGTAGGAAGAAGGATCTTCCTCTAGGAAGTTCTTCAAGTCACACAAGCAAAATTTAGAAACCAAAGTATGATCAATCCATCCATTTTGGTCACATGGACTGTCTATACAAATTATTAAATAAAATGTGTCTGCAAGCTTATCCTGCATAATTGTCCCCAAAATAACTTTATTCAACCTATCAATATATAAGAGCATTTAAAATATAACAATACTGTATTGAGTGCTATATAGTTTGTAATGGGTGAGAGCAAGTACTACTTCACAAATCCTATCAGTGGGCCCCAAGATGTTAATAGCACACTTGGATCTTAAGCAGTTCTATCTGAAACTCTAGGAGTCTAACTGAGCAAAAAGTGAAATGCATTTCAAATTTCATTTATATCTAGTTGATTGTCAGATTTTTTCCTGGGCCCATAAACCTCTACACCTAAAAAATGTCAGGAACTGTGAGGGACCTGAGATCCTAATTACAAGCTAAGAAATTAGCCTTATTTTTATTTTTTTGGATACTGCCAGAAGACATGAGACTCCTGGGTCAGAGACAAAGAACTTTATTACTCATAGCACAGCACAATGCATGAGCATCAGCATACGTGTGTTAGTTTTCCTTACTCCTAATTCTCACAGAATTAAGACATAATTCTGGATGGATATGGTCCCGATGGATGCCTCCACACTCAGTGGGTTGAACAAGAGGAACCGTGACTTTAGAAAACCTGAATCTCTTATAATAGGCAGCAAGTATATCTGAACTTCGCTCCAGAGGGAGCCCACTACCTTTATTATACTGGATGGTAAGCATGCCTGATCTTTGCTTCTCTCTCTATAGCTGTTTGCTATACCAACATTCTTGAAAAAAAAATAGTCTGGAACAAAGGCAGCCAATGCCTCTGCTTACAAGCTGTACAGAAATGTAAGAAACCCACAGAAAATTCTTCAACAGGAAGTCTCAAAAAAATACAGGTTATCCTACAGTTGAAGAGATAAATGCCAAATTGCCCTTCGTGACAGTCTAAATTTAAATGGAAACTAAGCAAGATTTCCTGCAAATTCTCTGCAGTCATACATACATGTCTGTGCAGTAAGTTTTAACAGTTAGCTTAGTTATATCATTTGGAAGATTTCACACATTATGTGTAGTTTTGCCAGAATTGCTATGCATACAATAAGGAGCAATAGTTTGAAAGTCAGTACACGTAGGTTTTAATCCTCATGTCATTAACTGTCATTTGTTCACAACATATCATATATTTCACCTGGGCTTCATTTTCTGTATCTCTCCCAAAGTGTGATCATTCTGCTATTTTTCTCCAAGATAGTTTTCTGCATCTTTTTTTTTTTTACTGCTAGAAGTCCTTAAATCTATATGAACCTACATTTTAAGGGGAAAAATGACTCAAAAAGAATTTAATGAACAGATGAAATGGCCAGTGATACAGTATCAAACAGAAGGTAATTTAGCTCTTTTTGTTTCCAATTGTCTTTTTTTTCTACTAGACAACAAGCAAGACTATAGAACCTACTTTTCTCAAGGTCAACAAAGTTGGAAAATGAGGAAAACAGAAATGCTAACATTTATGACACAAATTATTTAGAACTGGAAAACAACTTTGGCACTGGTATAAATGCTGTGTTTACCCACCAGTTTGAACAGGAATAAAAAAGTATCTAGTAAGCTTGAAACTATAGTCACTTTTTCTTTCCTTCTTTCCAGTCTCTCATATCCAGGAAATAAAACTTTTTGTTTCTACTCAGGAAATACATCTTATGTATTCCTTCCATTCTATTCTTATCACCTTGGCACCACCTCTTTTTCTCTCCTACCTGAACTATTTTAATCAACAGGATTTGCTGTCTCATCACCTTCAAGTTTCCTCCTCAAAACTGACCTCCAGACTGTTGCACTTTTATTCTTCACAAAACATTTTTCCTAGTCTTCAAAGTCCTCAGAATAAATTCAAATATCTCCAATTATTGCTCAAATTCATTTATATGTTCCTGTTTCCTAGTTCCTGGCCTATAACAGTAGATATATAATATATAATGTGATCAGATTTCTTAAAGATTTATTTATTTATTTTGAGAGAGAGAAAGTGCACATGAGTAGGGTGAGGGGCAGAGAAAGAATGAGAAAGAGAATCCCAGGAAGACTCTCCACTGGATGCAGAGCCCAATATGAGGCTTCATCCCACAACCCTGAGATCAAGACCTGAGCTGAAACTAAGAGTTAGAGGTTCAACTGACAAACCAAGAAACAGACTCCTAACTATAGAGAACACAATGATGGTTACCAGAAGGGAGGTGGGTGAGGGACTGGTTAAATAGGTGTTGGCATTAAGGAGTATACTTGTGATGAGCATTGAGTGTGAATGGAAGTGTGGAATCATTATATGGTACACCTGAAACTAATATTATACTGTATGTTAACTAACTGAAATTTAAATAAAACTTAAAAAAAACAGGTAGATATGAACTTAACTTAGAAAAATGGTTGTGTTTCCAATTTTGAACACATTTGGTCCTGGAAAGTATGATAGATATGATTTGATGTGTTACTGGATAATCAACAAAATTCCTTGTGCTCCCCCAAAAAGTTTTCAATTATATCTGAACTGCCATCTTAAACATTTCTTCTGTAGGAAAACGAAATTCATACTCCACTAGAGATTCCAAATGCACTTCCTCATCATGGTAGTGGGGAAAAGTAGAGAAGGATTTCATTATATGAAAAAGAATCAAGTAATTTACTCATTCTCTACATTTACTCAGAAAGACTGTCAATACTCCTTCAGCAAATATTATTGTACACCTGCTCAGTGCCAGGTTCTATTCTCCATTCTAGAGATACACAAATAATTAAGACATGATTCTTACCCCCAAAGGTTTGCATGAAAAAGCATTCTCTTCTCACTGAGAACTCTCTGTTCTGCCTTCACTTTAACCTAGGAAGGGTAAAACCAGCCGTAAGAGATTCCTTTATATTGGCTGCAGTCTTTTCTCATCAATACTTCTGCTAGTACTGGTCACATGGCAGGCAGTGCAGATTTCTTGATCAATTGAATAGATTGCAGATAAATCAAGACTATTCAGTTATTATTAGTTTAATTAGAAAACTCCATCTGGTTGTAAGTTAAACAAAAATACAAACAGCATGGATTCCTCTTCTTGGCCCACCTAAGGAATATTTGTGACATAATTAAAATTGATCTTGAGTCCCTCTCTTGATATAATTTTCATCTTCAAATTTGCCCCCATCTTCAAAGCTTCCTGTTCCACCAATCAGTTTTGGTCTTAAGTGTTAGAGCCTCTTCCTCTTGAACTTTTTTTGGTAATTCCCAGGAAATTATTTATTCCATTTTGCCAGTAAATTTGGTACAGCAGCACACTCACAAAAAAAAAAACAGAGCAAGCAGGGAAAGAGATGGTCCCCCCAAATCTACTTACTAGGTCTGAAAACTTGTCTGACAATAGAGGTTCAGCCAGTAAGGCAAGACACATTCTTCAGGATCATTAAAACAGCTCAGACTAATCAGACTGCAACTCAGACTAATCAAGCATGCGAGGTATAGGAAGTAGACAATGTAGGAGAGAGAATTCAGGCAGGTTACTATTGGAGGTTGTCCATACAGGGGTCAAGTGCTAGTAACAAATGGACAGTTAGATTATCCCTACACTGTTGTCTGTCTCAGAACCTATACTCCTAGAACAAATGGAAAATACCACTTAATTTGCTTTGTAACATAAAGCGTCACATACCTGTCTGGGAATCTTGATAATGCTGGATGAAGGCAGTAGTGAAGATGACAACTTCCATCTGACCAAACTTGAAATAAAATCCACAAACTTATTTTGCAAATTGTCAGTTAATATTAGAGAAAGAAATCTCTCTTCTCCAAAAATTTAATAAAAGCATATGATAATATCACAAAGTTACATTTGTTATGGAGGTTTGTTTTGTTTTTTAAAGTACTTTTCTCTACGTTTTTAGACTTAATTCCCTAAAGAGAATTATTTTCCGTATCATGCCATTTTAGACCATGAGTTTTTGGTTTGCACTATAGGATAACTAGTCAGGACACAAGAATCTCATTCCTGGATAGTCCGGGACTGCAACTCCCAGCGAGTCACTTGAATCTCTGTGCCTTTATTTCTATAAAGTTAAACTACGGGTATGATTTCAAAGGTTTTTCTATGAACCTGTAATTCTGGTATACACTCAATCATCCTTACCTTATTAATACAAGATTGTGATATTAACACAGTTAAACTGTGTTACACTACTGGCCACATGCTGTTCCTTGGATCTCTACCATGTTTCTTAAATCCAGATAATGAGCAGTTTTCCAAACACAGGAAAGTATAATCTAATTAAATAGCCCATGTGGGCAAATAGAGCAGTATTTGTGATTCCATAACTGTGCATGCATATGATTTTCCTGGTACTGGAAGCTGTTTTATGGTATGGTGAATGTCAACTGGACCTTCTTCTAAAACTCTTTCCAAAATGCAATTTTTCTGGAGGAACTCATTGCTTTCATGAATCAGAGAAGAATGTTTCACCTAGCTGACAGTAGATGTTTTCAGAAAGGATATATCTACAAGTATTTGAGTGAGTATTCTAATTCAACCTAAGAACACAATTCTATCAGAAAGAAAACACTACAGGGTAGACTGCCTTTTTGGATAATATAGGTGAAATTCATTTAATTATAAAAGAGTACCTTCCTCCTATCCAAGCTGATTCTTAGGTCTTTCCCTAGTATCATTGACTTTGGAAAACAGAAAAAGCTACTTTGTGCAATACTTCTTAATTATGTTACAGCCTGACTCACTGCTAAGATGAAGGTGGGAATAAAGAAGAATTGGCAATAGAAAAAATACTCAAAGAAGGATTTATATCTCATTGAGCTGGAATCCCTCTTATGCTCAAAGGGAAAATGGAGTTCAGTTCCCCAATGAGAAACGAAACTGGTACTGTAGACTTAACATGCAAAGGTGACTTCACCTAGACTACTGTCCGTAGTATAGACCATAACCCTCTATGAACAGGTTCTCCTGTTTTAAATGGGTGGGGACCTGTGGTTCAGAGAGGTTACTAACCAAGACAAACCCCAGTTGGTGGTAGAGAGGGGGCTGTAATGCAGACTTCCTAGTATCCATTCCTACTGCTTCACATTCCTCACAGTTCCATGCCCTTGACTCTCCACACAGTTTGTGCTCAGGTCTGGAACAAATTCATGGAACATTAGGAAATCAATTGGAAAAATAAGAAAGAAAGAAGAGAAAGAAAGAAAGAGAAAGAAAGAAAGAGGGACTAAGAGAGAAAGAGATGAATTCAAAACATACTATGTTTTTCTTCTTCCAAAAACTGCAGACACATGATTTAAGCTGCATATATTTTCAAATAGTGTATGTAGCCAATGAGTAGTATGGTAAATAGAACTATTAATTAGAATCAAAAATCATGCTTTGATTTATGTGTGATAGCACTAATATTCCTGCCATGGATGTTTGGGATGCTTTGGTTACAGAAGTTCTTTATTTCTAAAGTACTCTATCAGATTCACAGATCAAGACTACAACCTGACCACATAGTAATTACCTCTAACTGTGACTACCTCAAAACATGCTTTGCCTATCTTCAGTGAATATAAATGTTTTGTTTAAGAAAAGAAAAAATAAATAAGAAAACACATGTAGGCGTATGGCAGTTTTCACGTATCCTTGTGTTTGATACTAAGAATTTCACTGTTTTATTCATCACGTGTCCCCCATGTTCTAAATAATGGGAGGAAGGGTTCAGATGGGATTTCCCAACTCTTCTTTAATGAGAGGCTTCTCCTAGCTACCTCCTGCTGAATCCTGCAGTTACATCTGTCCAACTCTGATAACAAAAGAACAAAAGAACAAACCACTGGTCTACTTAAGACTTCATCAGGGATAACACAAAGTCATCAAGTCAAACCAGAATACCAAAAAATAGAAACAAGGTGGAGAATGGAAAAGACAAAATAATATCTTTATCTTTAATTATATTTCCATGATTGAGTAAGCTCATTTTAAGTGGCTCCTATCCCTTAGGAAGAAGTTTATAACCATTCCAGCTTACTAATAAGCAAGAAATCAGCCCATCTGCCCATTATTCTGCAACAGTCCCCAGGGCATTCTCTCTCCTCTTAAATAAATAAATCCAAGGCAAGATGAATGGATAGTTCAGGAAAAGACAAGTATCTCCAAACAAGATGAAAATAAAAAGAAATTTTGGGCCAAATAATAAATTCATTATAAAATTAAGATTTTTTTTCCTAATGCATCTCTAGAGAAGTCTCAAAAATAAAGTTACCTAATTCCTCCTTTCATTTATTTTAATTAAAATTTATAATCTATTTCAAAGACTTTTTGGAAAACTTCAAATTATAGTCACAGAGTTGGCAGACAAGACAGTTCGAGTCATCTGCTACGTATTTTTCAATCAAGTAAATATCTCAAATCTTAAGGAAAAACAACCATTCATTATCTTAGTCAGGCTTTCCAGGATGGTAATTTCACTATTCTCTTTGTTCCAATATTTATTACTCTGATAGTCACCAAAATGTCTCTTTGCTTTCACTGAACCCATTTTCCTTTCATATCAGTATAAAAAGGAAAGATCGATGTCCTCCTCACTCAAAAAACAACAAATCCTTTCCTGCACTTAAAAGCATCTATAGAACTAATTTTTTAACTTATCTTCTTTTTAAATTTTCTGACTAGAACCATTTTAATTTCTTAAACCTGTACACATGTGTAACTTCTTTTTTTTTTCTCTTCATTTTAACACTCTTGAGGTTTACCTCTTAGTCCTTAAAGCACCTTGGCCATTCACAGATATGGAATTTAAAAAACAAAACAAAACACAGGCAGCATGGTGTAGACATTTTTAAACAATGGCAAAGTATTGCTGACTCATATTTAGCTTTTTTTTCCAGATTTTTTTCCCTGGTCTTTCATTGCTTATGCTGAATCCAATCCTGTATTTGCATTATAAAGGGCACCATATTTGTGTATAATTTTTATTCTGTTTGCAAAATTGAATTTTTATTTCTATCCTTTGGGGTTTCACCTACTTTAAGCATTAAGTACAAATCTGACAGACATATTCTAGATTCTTTTTTCCAGGTCATCGTAAAGATATTAAATCAAGTGACCTCAAACCCAGCCCCATTACTTGACATCTCCTAAGAAGAGAACTGAGCTATGGAGAACTGTATAGGTTCCTTGCTTCAGGCTCTCTTCTTTTCTCAACAGTTCAGCCAGGCTAGAGATGACCACTATTTAGAAAACTATCAAATGAATCAAATATAAGACTTTCCATTCTTGGAAAGAATGGGTGGCTCAGCGGTTTAGTGCCACCTTCAGCCCAGGGCATGATCCTGAAGACCCAGAATTGAGTCCCCCTCACCCCCTCACACCCCCCCACCTCCCCACCCCCATCAGGCTCCCTGCATGGAGCCTGCTTGTGTTTCTGCCTCTCTCTCTCTGTGTGTCTCTCATGAATAAATAAATAAGATCTTAAAAAGAAAAAAAAAAGACTTTCCATTCTCTGGATGGCTGGCTCCTCCCCTTATAAGTTATTTGATTTATTTTCCTTTTTACTAAAATATGAAGAATGTATTCTCTTCTAATTTTTAGTTCAACAGATGAAACACATGCTTTGTTTTCAAAATTACCCATCTATACACCATCATCCTATTGTATTCTGATAGTTATAATTCACATAGCACACTAGATATTATTTTTTTAATATGTACATTTTATCCTAGGTAATAAATATCATGATTTTCTTTCACTAAAAAAAGTGTACCTCAGTAGCAGGTAAACCAAAAAGTAAACCAGATTTTACATTTCAAGTTCAAATAGAACAATGAGAAAATCATGTAAAATTGTTGACTATTAATCAAGTGGTAAGGTATATATGCCCTTTTTTTTTTGCTAGGTATATATGCTTTATTATTTCTCTCACTTATAACTTAAGGATAAGTCAACAAGCATCCTCCATAACTCTACCTCCTTAATTTCCCAGGGCATTTTGAAGAAAGGCATTTGGGCTGTCAAGCTAGGCTTGTCATCCTGAGGCATGAGAAGTACTGAGAAAAACACAGTCAAGAATTAGGAGAGATGCACATGTCAGGCTGTACTTTGGGTGTGTAGTTCTGAGCACATCACTCCAACTCATTGGGCCTCAGACACTGATCACTATGGTCTTGTAAGATCCAAAGGTCGATTTTATTTTAGAGAAATCTCTGCCACGTTCATTTGCAGTATCTTAAAAAAAAAAAAAAAAACAAACCCAAATCCCCATGTATCACAAAAGTCCTTGCTTTAGAATAATTTTGCTTTCTTAAAATATTATTTTTCTAGGAAAAAAATCACAAGTAATATATAATCTACTTTCATATGTTAAAAATGCCTGGAGTAGTTCCAGTTATTCTGAATCCAGGTTTTTATTTTAATCTTCGAAATTCACTCTACTGTGTTGATAGCAGATATGATCAAGCCTTCAGAAGCTGAGCTACACTAACAGAACACTTAGTAATGTCATTCCAAGATATTAATGTATATTAATATGCAGTACTTGTGCTGACTACGTGCTTCAATCTCGTATCTGAGGAGACTGTGCATATTGGGTTCATATAAAGCAAATTGTAATGTAAGTAGATGGACTTTGATGGATCTCTTGCAACCTTTGGTTAGCAAATTGTTTTTCTCCGTCATGGAAACAATGCGTGTTTTCCTTTTCCTGAATAGAATGTATAGACACTCCATAAGCATCATTCTTCTCATTTATTCTAGGTTTCTTATTCTAAAACCTGCTGCAAAGCAAACATATTGTCTTGGCTGCATAAGATTAAGTTCTGAATTAAGCACCTAAATAAAAGCTTAACAAAGGATCCCTTTACATTTGGGTTGCTGTAAAATAAATTTCCAACCTTCCCTCAAGACTCCAAACATAATTGATTATTTTTCCTTTGCTTTACTGTACTCTTTGTACATATCTCTATTCCAGCACTTATACAATCTCCTGCAATTATTTGTTAATGTTTTAATGCTAAGTTACTTCCTGCCTACATAATAAACACCACGAAGACAGTCACTTCACATATTATAATTCGCAGGGCCTAATACAGCCTTTAGTACATTAATAGGTGCTTAATATACCTGCCTGTCGGATGAAAAGAGTTAATAAATGTTCTCTCCATTTTCTGACTTGCTATGCCCTGACTTCCTCTTGGAAAGCATCACCTGCCTTTCCCTCTGTTCAGAACTATACGTTTGTTTGGCTCCCTCTTATGACTTCATTGGGTCTTATTCCAAAGGTAACTTCCTAAGAAAGCCCTATCCTATTAGATCAGTTGCTTGTCCACTCTGTACTTTCATAGTATTTTGCACCCCCTGGCCATGGCACACGTCACTCCATTGCAATTGCTTGCTTAATTGGCCATGTCTCTTGGTAAATTCAAGTAGACATGTGCAAATTATTTACCATCACCACTAGGGTATAATCCACAGAAGGTACTAAACAAGTGTTGTAGGAAAGATGACTGTCAGTCACCTATTTTAATAGCTTTACCAGAGTAGAAGAAATAAATTTGAAATTTGAAATAAATAAATGGACAAGCTAGAGGAATGCATTTTATAGTGACATAATTTTGTTATTTGTACCATCAACAAAACAATGCCACCACATTACATGACAACACAATAGTGTACTATAAACAAAGAAATCAATCATCTCACCCAAAGTCACCATTTCTAAATAAATCCACTAGTCTCCTCTATTGTACATGAGCTATATGTCTGTCTTTTATGGAATTTCAACAAAAAGAAAGACTCCTATTTCTATTTATCTCCTACTTGCCTCCCAACAGAAGATTTATGTTTATTTTTATCAAACAACAGGCTAGCAGGAATTTTGAAATTTTTGAAAATGGAAGAAGTGTACCATACCATTCAAAAAGGTGGAGCAAAATGGCTATAAGGCACGTTGGGGACATGAGCTGTTCCTTAATTCTTGGCAACTTGATATGATGCTAGTGGGGACAAGAGCATGTGGTTCAGCTTAGGTAATGGTAGTCTCAGGAGGGGACAGATAGAGTTCAGTAAAAGGGCTGCATGTAAACAGTTAGAGATCAGGTACTTCATGGTCAGCAAAAATAACCACAGAACACTCTTGGTTCAGGTTGAGCCCACAGTGATATTACTGAAAGTACAACTCACCTTTAAGGTCTGGAGTCTAGAGACATTATTACATGCTAGAATGACTTTCACACATAGGGAGATACTATTATCTCCAGCAACCTGTGAGTTAGTGAAGGTAATTGAGCTTCTGAATATATGCTGAATATACTGAAATAATAATTCAAAATTGTATTACTCATTCCACACACAAGTTGCCATGAAATGTTGTTTCAACCATTCATACCATAGAGGAGTTCACATATTTCACCAGACATGCAAGTCAAAAGAAGTCACTTACTTTCCAAGACACCAATGACAATGAAGACAGTGTATCACCATCCAGGTTCAAGCAAGCACAGATGTTCCCCATTTTCAATGCACCAGCTTCTCTGAAAGCAATGGATTCCTCCACTTTTATCCCAGTCCCTCTTCTCTTCATATCCAAGCTCTTGGAAAAGCAGCGTACCTCTGGAGCTTCCAGTTTCTCACCTCTAACTCCATTAACCTTCTTCAATCTGGCTTCCATCCCAATTCCTGCAAAGGGCTGCCCCTTCCAAGGTTTCCAATAACCTCCTCTCAGCCAAATCAAATTGCTTCTTCCCTAGGCTAATCATTTTATTTTTTCCCTCCAAAAAGCCAGTCAGCACAGTCCACTACTATGAATATAACTCCTTTCTCCTTGATCCTGCACTTCCAGACATAATCCCACCTTCCCCAGTCATTTCTGTCATTTTTCTTTGCATCCTATTAGATCTTTTCTAACCAGAATTAGACTATGTTTTGAAGCTTAATATTTGGGCCCTTTCCTATAAATGGCTGCTCTCAGAATTATCAATGCTCTCTGTCTGCTGAAAATACCTCAGTAAGTCAAATTTCCCTCTAAAAATTTGATCCAATGAAAGCTTTGATGAAAATATTTCTGGTATTCAGTTGTGTATCCTCACCTCAGTAGCAATGCTCTGTTGATGTAGTTAAAGAGATGCAAGTAGACACTTCCTGCCCCCCAAGGAATTTAGAATAGAGCTCTCTGTCACAAGAAGAAATCTTAGAGATACTCTAGTTTTTAGGACATAGATCATGGCACTCCTTGGGCTGGAGATGGCTTCATTGTATGACCTCTTTGTGTTTAGTTTGGCCCATATAGTTTTTTGTTTTCGTCAGAACTCACTATAAAAAGTCATGAGGGCACTCTCTTGCACTGTTGGTGGGAAAGCAAACTGGTACAGCCACTCTGGAAAAGAGTGTGGAGGTTCCTCAAGAAGTAAAAAATAGAGCTACCCTACAACCCAGCAATTGCACTATTGGGTATTTACCCCAAAGATACAGATGCAATGAAACGCCAGGACACCTGCACCCTGATGTTTATAGCAGCAATGTCCACAATAGCCAAACTGTGAAAGGAGCCTCGGTGTCCATCGAAAGATGAATGGATAAAGAAGATGTGGTCTATATATACAATGGAATATTACTCAGCCATCAGAAAAGACAAATACCCACCATTTGCTCCGACGTGGATGGAACTGGAGGGTATTATGCTGAGTGAAGTAAGTCAATCAGAGGACAATCATCAAATGGTTTCACTTATATGTGGGATATAAGAACTAGTGAAAAGGATTATAAGAGAAAGGAGGGGAACTGAATGGGAAAAATTAGAGAGACAAACCATGAGAGACTCCTAACTCTGGGAAACAAAGTAGGTTGCAGAAGGGGCCGTTGGTAGGAGGATGGGGCAGCTGGATGACAGGCACTGAGGGCACTTGATGGGATGAGCACTAGGTGTCATGCTATATGTTGGCAAATTGAATTTAAATTAAAAAAAGTCGTGGGGGGGGTGCCTGAGTGGCTCAGTCAGTTCAGTGTTGGACTCATGGTTTTAGCTCAGATCATGATCTCAGGGTCATGAAATCAAGTCCCTCATCCCCTCATCAGGCTTCACACTAAGTAGAATCTGGTTGGGTTTCTCTCCCCCTTGGCCCCTCTCTTTCTCTCTCTCTCTCTCAAAAAAAAAATTTTTTTTTAAAGTTAAAAATCAGATTCAGGAGGTTTGATATCAAAACACTGATTTCGTTTAAAAAAATTTTTTTTAGTTTTCTTATTTATTTAAGGAATCTCTACACACAATGTGGAGCTCAAACTCAGGACCCTGAGATCAAGAGTCACATGCTCTTTAAACTGAGCCAGCCAGGTACCCTTAATTTCTTACATTTTTTAAAAACTCAAATCTGGCAACATGGAGCTCAAATCTCTATATGGAAACAATAAGTAGAGCTAAATTGCAGCAGTTCCCTTTAGAGAAGACATTTGCTTTCCACATCTCAGGTCCCAAGTGTCAACTGCCATATATCATAGCACTTGTGTTTGTGAGTTTTGTTTTTCCTTAAGAAATTTATCTCATATTCTGTATCTATCAAAAGTCAAAGTGCAAAATGACCAAGAAACCAAGCAATTCTTATGTTCATCCAACTTCATTTATTTACTTGTCTGTTCCTATTTTAATTTATGTCCCTGGTCTCCTTATTTTATAAATTAGGAAATGAACACACATAAGGATGAAATCATCTATATAAGTTCACCTATGTATAAGTTCTCACTATCTAAAATTACATAGCTATTAGTTATACCACCTATACATCCACATCTCACAAAAACTTCTTCTACACAAAATAATTCCCTCCCCCTCCCACCCCTTGGGTCTCCTTGGTAATTTATATTTACAGATTTCACGTAGAAGAAGAAAGAGGGACTTATTAACCACTCACGAGAACCAAAGAAAAAAACATACAAAGCCTGAATGAGGAGATAGCTTTATTCATTTTGAAGAAATGTAGGTATGATCAAAGAGAAGCCTTGGAAAATGTCACTGAGATTAATTTTAAGCAAAGTTTTCAACAGAAGAAATATACTAGGAACTTGGAAATGAACCACAAAGGTACAAAAAAAAAAGAGAAATTTACATTTGTTTGAACAAAGTGAAGAATACAACTGGAAATAGGCCTATCAGGAAATAAATATGTGAGGAAGGGGTGGCAAGAATGAAATAAGTATTTAAGAATACCCAGGGAGACTCCCACTATCCACATATACTACTTCCTGTGCTGTCATGATTCTTACATCATGGATGTGTGTTGTGAAGGATGAGGGACGGGGGAGTTCATGGAGTCAGTCACCTTATGTATGTTATCTTGTGTTTTTTTTAAGGTGTAATGTGATTAGAGTGGCACCTAAGGATTGATCCTTGCTGTTAGGTTTAGGACAAAATGGGGAAGAAGGGAGAAAAGAGTGTGGAAAAATGATTAGGGGAAAAAAAAGGGAATAACGAGTGATACTTTGCATAAAGATTACGATTCTTACATTAGGGGAAAAAAACATGACTGAGAATTTCAGTTTTTGAATAATAATGAGAGAACATTCCAAGAGGATCAACTGTATGCTACAAAAACCAAGAGGTACAAAACTAATGTGACATACAGTTTCTCAAAATTAACACAATTAGATTATAAATATAAAGACAAGGGGGTCTTTGTAGATTTTCTCATATACAGAGGGAAACCTCTGTATTTACTCTTAATTTTGATGTGAACTTAAAACTACTTTTTAAAAAGTTTTTTTTTTCAAAAGAAAGATTTCTTTTAGTAAACGTATGCTGGAAAAGATTAATCTTTAGCATGTTTATTTTTTTTTAGTTTTTTAAAACTTTTTTATTTATTTGTTCATGAGATGCAGAGACAGGCAGAGGGAGAAGCAGGCTCCATGCAGGGAGCCCAAAGTGGACTCGATCCTGGGTCTCCACCCAGGGATCCCTTTAGCATGTTTAATAACACATTCTTCATACTTTTTACAAGTACCACAGGGCCTGAAATTTTATGACTAACACTGAATTAGAATCAATAACCTGAATTGTACTGTCTTCTAGCCTCAAACAATAATTTATACATGGCATTCATTGTATAAGCTTCGTAAGGCTGCAAAGTGGAGGTGTATTTAAATTTGCATAATGTCCTTGGAATCTTTACTGTACAAGCTCTGCAGTCCTTACAAAGACACGGGGGAATGGTTTGTCCTGGAGTACTTCACAATTACAATGCTGGCCACAGGGCACGTGACTATTGCTATAGTTACACAACTTTTGGCAGGGACAGTGAGGAGTAGTCTCTCAAGTGTCTTGGGTTGTTTTTTATCCCCCTCTTCATATTGTTTCATTTGTTTGTTTTTCTATATCAAGGAAAATGTTTGCATCATTTTAAAAGTGCTTTATTATGTGGCAAATTGACAAACTACATAAGCAGAAAGAAAAACTTGAATGGAGGAAAAGAAATCTGGTATCCTAAGTTAGGATACAGTTACAGACTAATCTCACCTCTGTCTGTCTGAGGGTATGTCTAGCATGTTGGTAATTTTTAATAAGAGTAAAATACATTAACATCTACTGTTCATTATTAAATCCTGCCTCTACAATGAAGGAGGACGCTCTTAGGAAGGGTAAATATATAATTTCATGCTGTTAACAAATTAAGGAATTCCTTTATATATAAGTTCTTTTGTTTCTATTCTCATTCCCTGGGCTCTTTAACCCTGTTAGGAACATATGTTCTGTGTTAAGGATCTGGAATATATGTAAAGTTACTAAAATAAGAAGTTTAAATTGAAGCCTACTCTTTATACAAAACAAGTATTTTAAGTTCGAGGAAGGAAGGGACTTCATCTGTTTCCTTCACTGTTGCCTTTCAAAATTATCTTCTCCTGAAAGAAATGTATTGATTTCCTCCCAATTATGTATTAAGCCCCTGTTAAGTGCCAGGAACTAATCTGGGTGTTAGAGTGGTAGCAGTGAACAAATCAAAGACCCCACTTCACTGCTTACATGGCAGTGACAGGAGGCAGAAAACAAATAAATGAAGTCAGAATATGGCCACTGGTGATACAAAGACAGTACAAAGTGAGGTGATAGAGAGTGATGGGGGCAGGACTATTTTAGATGAGGTGTTCAGACATGACGTCTCTGCGAAAGTAACTTTTGTTCAGGGACCTGAAAGGAGTATGGGCATCACCTACCAGCACATCAGTTCACAGCACGCCTGGCAGAGGATGAGAGTGTGCATGTGTGGAGAAGCTCAGGTGAAGACCCAGGAGGCAGAGGAAAACTATGGAGGGTGCAAGATGGCAAGCAATGGGGTGGTGTAATGGGGTAGTGTAGCTGGAACCACCCATACAGGGCAAGGCACTTCCGGGGTTAGATTATGGGTGGGGTCTCTCCAGAACAACATGAGGGCTTAATGTTGAAATACAGAGTAGTGTGAAATGTAAGCTGTGATCTGAATTCACTCTATTTTTTGGTTCTCATTTATGGACTGACTCACTCCTCTCCCACCTATAATCCAACTAGTTTTGAATATTAGACACCCCCTAGAGCTATGTATAGATTTTTAAAAAATCAATTTTAACACTTATTACCTCTATAAGATTCAAGTAATAGAAGGGAAACCTTCCCTTTTGCTGTAGATTCATTGCACTGATTATGCTAACTTCTTGAAATTCGTCAGCAGTGTCACCACTGGGATGGCAAAAGCATAATGAGGCTAATTTG
Organism: Nyctereutes procyonoides; assembly: GCF_905146905.1. Classification (NCBI taxonomy): domain Eukaryota; kingdom Metazoa; phylum Chordata; class Mammalia; order Carnivora; family Canidae; genus Nyctereutes; species Nyctereutes procyonoides. Next base: position 5,689,392 of record NW_026575130.1, read on the forward strand.
GCTAATTTTTCAGGACTTATTATTGCATCATCCAGTCAATGAAAGGTGATACAAAGTTTCTGCTAAAAACTGGCCATGGTTCTTATGACACTAAATCCACTCCCTTAACTCCCTCAAGACTAAATGAACTAGTGTCAGTCACATTGACCTATGAGGCAGCAATTATATTTTTAGTTTTTAAATTTCTTTATCATGTTTAGCTCTAAACAGATGCAATACACCCTAAAAATCCACATACAGTCTGTGCCTACTTGCTGGCAACAGTCAAGTGCCTGCAGGATGTGACCAGGATTCAAGGCCTACCAAGTACTAGGCACTAGATAAATCTCTGAACATTCTGTGTCACTGTGAAAAGTAAAGGCTTTGTGCTAGAACCCCTCCCAGTCGGAAAATTCCATTATCTTAGATCTGAATATCAAATACAATATAGATAAGAAATGTACAATTTAAGGATGAGGAACTAGAATAAAATTTATTGGAAATAACACTTTTCCTCTTAAGCTGTAGTTTGCAATCTGGTAAAATATTCACTTCATAAATGGTGGGAACAATGATGCTGAATTTGCCAAAAATACTTATCTGTAGATTTATGTGTGTTATCAAATACATATTATGAGCAATATTATAAGCACAACTTGATCACCTGTCCCAATTTCCCTTCTCAAGGGAAAAAATACACACAAACATGTACATGTGCACACACATATATTCTTTGTAGAAGCAAACTTGCTGGACCCCTGGAAAGCAAAGAATCCCAAAGTTTTTATCTACTAATATAAAATTACCTAAACAGGAGGAACTCTTAGAAAGCTCCAAAGATTTAGAAAAGCAGGGAAATGGAAGAGAGCAAGAAAGCTATCCAAGGACTGTTGACTTCAAAGTAAGAAGCTTAGTGTCACATTGTTTAATTATTATTTTAGGTATTATTGCTAAAATTTTAAAACATAGTTAATTCTTAAAATAGCTTTATTTAAGTGCCTTTTTTTTCTTTTTAGATTCCAAGCTCCTCAAATTACCTAATTACCTCAAATTACCTAACACATATTTGTAAGTAATACAGATTTAACAAACAATCACATAGGAAGAGGTTGCCATAAATACATAATAAAATGTTTCAGTGAATTACAAATACTTGTATGTACTTTAGAAAGTCATCTTCCTATAAAGATGGCAAAGTTATTTCCAAGATAATGTTTCTCGATCTTTAAAAAAAAATCATACAAGATAGATAAAATGGGATCCAGTCCAGTAGAGATAAATAAAAAATATCCAAAGAATTTAGCTCTCTGCTTGATCCTCAGGAGTCCAGTCTGGAATTTCTCCCTGATTCCACTATAAATATGCTTTCTCAACTCAGGATCAATCACCAGAGGGTCTCTGTGTCATTTGTCCCTATATATTTGGGAAGCCATTTCACCATAAAGCTGATGTGAATATTATATATTTAAGGTTTATTTAAAAAAAAACAACAGGAATGAAACATGAAGCATTACCTAGAGTATCAATAGTTGCTTAATTGAGAGTAGTACTCACTATTGTCAGAATTGATACAAGGCTTAAAAATTAAAGCTTATGGGCTACATGACCTGAAAGTTCTGCAGCCTTGAAAGAAAAGCTTCTTTTAATTGTATGAGTTTCTCATAAATAAATCTTTTTTATATTGTGGACTCCTAAACTCCAGTAAATATATTGGAAGAATTCTTACTTAAATCCACATTACCTTAAAAAGAAACAACAATGGAAAATAAGAGGATATTTTTTATTTAATTGCTGGAATAAATGGTCAGTCATTTTAGCTAACTTGGTCTCATCTGGGTCATTAGAGAACCATGAAGCTATTAAACAAAACTCACAAGTGTTTTCAGTGCTAGTTTTGAGTCAAGTTGGGCTGAATCATATGGGTGACTAATGATTAATGGACTGAAAAGACTTTGAAAGACCTACTTCATTTGAACTTGCTATCACAAGAGGAGAAAGAAATTTTTGATAGCCCAAACTGCCTTCATTTAAGAAATCAAGAATGCTTTTATAAAATATGTTTGGTCTCCCTTACAGGCAGAGAACTATTGTGAAACTTGCCAAGGAGCTATTGAAATTTAGTGATGCATCTACATGCGGTAGATAGCAGAGCAAAGCATCTTCTCTATGGAGATTTGCCTTAGGAAGTGAATTCACATTGCCTTCTGTATTAGAAAACGTAGCTTTAAGGAACAAAAGAGCAGAGAATATCTAATAGAGCTCTGTCTGCTACTAAATTGTATCACAATGTTCTTTTCCTCTTTTGAATAATAATTATTTCTTACCCAGTGCTTTATTGTTTATAAAGCTTACTTATATTATTTCATGTGATCTTCTCAAGAGCTCTAAGGTTTCTACTAGCAGCATTAGGGGAACATTTGGAAATGCAAACACTTCTCTCCTCTTCCTAGAATTCTTCCTCAATCCTTTCATGTTTTTTACCCTCAAAATCTCACATTTTGCCATGAGATCACCCCTGGTGAACTTACCTAAAATTACAAATCATCTCACATGTTTCATACTTTCTTTCTCTGTTTTATTTTTTTCTTTGCATCTATCACTCCAATTTATGATGTATTTTCTTTTTTAAACATTTTGTTCATTCACTTCTCCTTAGAACATAGGCCTATAAAGGCCCTGCTTTTGCTGTTTTTGTCTATGTTGTTCACGGCTCCATCTCCAGCTTCAAGAAAACATGTCTTGCACATATTAGATGCCCAACAGGAACTACTTAAATGAATGGAATCAAATTTCTCTCTTGTTCTCTTCTTCTGTATAAAGTTGTTAATAGTTCCTATCACTTAAGGTTGTTTGAAGAATGTAATCAGCTAAGGCATGTAAAGCATTTAGCACAGTACCTAGCATGTAATAAATAGAATCAATATAAGCCATTATAACCTCCATTTTTCAGATATGAAAACTGAGATTTCAAGAAGTTAAATGACTTTTTTAAATCATACAGCCAGTATTTAGTACTGCCTATTCCAGGATAGTTTATAAACAGATCATCCAATACCATGTTACCTTCTGTGCAATGAACTTATTGAAAAATGCTTCAGAAAAAAATGCCACATAAAAAGAGTTACCATTTATTCAGTGTTTACCATGAGCCAGACATTTTGCTTTACATAAATCTTATTTGTTAATATTCATTAAGGACCCAATAGAATTGATTCTATTATCCTCATGCTATTGATAAGGAATTGAGGCACAGAATGTTAAGTAACTTGATCAAGGTCCCAGAGCTAAGAAGAGGCAGATTGGGGGTCCTTCAGCTCCAGAGCCCTTACGGGCCACACTACAGCCACAAGCAAGTTTCTCTCCACTTGACACTGCTCTCTGTCCTCTCGCTGCAGAGGTCTTACTGGTGTTCAGCCAAGGGAGACTCTAGGGGTGTCTGCTTCTGAATGGTTCACAGGAGAACTATTTTGGTCACTGTGTGACCAAAAACCCCTGAAACATCTCACACTAAAAATCTAGTGAAATAATGGGAATGTGCAAAGGGAAGAAGTGTTTCGCTCAAAGAGTACATGGCTCTCTGAATTGTGTATAAAAGCTTCTATTCATTGGGATTTAAGAGAAAAAAATTCTTTTATTCTCTGTGCTTTGAAGAGTTTTATATCATTGCTTCTCACATTCCAGTAATTCAGCAGAAACAGCTGTCCTGCCATCCTGGGCAAGAAGCCATGAACTGCATTCCAAAGAGCATGTTCCATGTCACTATTATTTATAAATTAAGACTATAGCTCCTGTCTTGTAATAAATGAATATCTGCTGAAAAGAGTAAAATGAAAGAAAAATTGTTTGTTATTCCTATTTCTCTAACCCAAAGAAATACCTTGAATTAATTATATTTCTATCTTCTAAATGAACTGCTGTTGTTATTCTCTCATTTTTCAGATAAATGCATTAAGAATCCCTCCTTGTCTTTTGGCTGGATGTAGACCAGAAACATCTTAGCATTACAACTACTCATAAGCAAAAGTGAAGGATTTCTTTGGCTCAGGGGGTCAAAAAATATAAACAAAAAAATCAAAGACCGTGAAAATGAAAAATGTCTTGCATATGAATTTTCTAAATGATAAATATTTAAAATAGAAAAATTCTACACAGCTGATATCTATCTCATGACTGAATAACCAGTTACACAGGTCTTCTGAATCACAGTAAGATCAATATATCTTTAATCCAATAAACAACATCCAGTCTTTGAAGGTAGTTATCTGTATAGTTGTACTACATTTATTAGATAATAGGGAATGCCTCCTTAGTGCACACTTAGTTTAGAAATAAAATCCACAACATAAATATATTTAGTTGTATTTAGGAATACATTCACTATTTTTCTGGATTTTTATGAAACATAAAAAAATAGCTTGGCTACTTCAGATTTTAAAGTAGTGATATAACTCTTCTAGGAAACAGAAAAATAGGAGCTTTCTCCCATTTTTCTACAACATAATAATGGTCCAAACCCAAATTCTCAGAAGTATTGAAATTTTGTTGAATACCATTATAATTTTCTCATGTATGAAGTATTTTTAGGCTTAAATGGCTGTGAATCTGTGTTCATACCTCTTAATTTCTTTTTAAGATTGAATCCATTCTTTCAAAAAAATTTAAATACTAACAAGCAAAAATATTGTATTTACTAAATCATTAAAGAGTATATTTTTTTCTGGAAAATTGTATTTGTGTGTGTGTGTGTGTTTTGTTTCACCTGATTTATTTCTGTCCATAAAATTAAAGGCTACATAAGATCAAATAAAAACTTTAACTGGAAGTATTTTACTTGGAAGAAATGACTTTTATACATCTAGGGCAGATTTTAGATACAAAAAGTGTGTTCACAAGTTTATTTACAAGTGTGGTTAAAGTAACATGTTCTCTTTGAATCTATTTCACACAATATGTGTAGTGACAGAACTGATGAGAACTTTTAACTAGATATTATTGAGAAATACAAAATACTTTCAATAGGGCTAGTTTAAAAATTTTAAAAACCTACTGACACATCATTAACTAGTTCTTTTTATGTAAAGAGTCTGTAAGTACATATATCTTTAAATGTAAGTATATACACATATCTTTAATTGCTAATTTAAATTAAAAGATTTAAAATCCTACCATATATGCTCAGAAATAAGAAGGCCACACTGTTGCTCTAAATTGGTTGATTTGGGAAAAAGTCCTATCATTTAGTATATTTGACTTCATCTTGAATTTATGCAACTTAGATGAAAGAAATAATAAATAATCACAGTTATAGAATTAATACAAGAAATTGATATCCTTGCAAGAATCAACCCAACTCTGCTCATTCACATCTCAAGGAAATGGGGGAAATGAAGAGAAAGGTGCCACCTAGAAATCAGCCCTTCAGGAAAAAAAATAAATTAATAAGGATGAAGTTGCATGTTGATGGCTGAAACACAGTCATGGACAAGCTGGAGAAACATTCCCCCAGCCTCCGACTCCTGTGATTCTGTAGGATGACAGCGAAAGAAACCATGTTGATGCTAGAATTGGTATATTCTTTACAGTTTTGCTTTGGTTGGCCCTGGCTATGGCCCTAAAAAAATCATCTCACTTAACCACATCTAGTACAAATGGTAAAGTTTCCTTTAGACTCTACACCTAAACTAAATTTCAGAACTGGTAAGCTGTCAAATAGTAAAGGATTTAATTTATCTTCCATTCACATAGACTTTTCTCCTAGGAGAATGTGATCAACACAACATTGACTCTTAATACAACGATTCCTTAGAGATTTTGCTACCAAAGTTAAAACCATGCATTTTAATTGTAAACTGGTGTTTTGATTGATGGTCAGTGACTATAATCCCTCAAAGTATGGTCCTTACTCCAAGATAGACTTAATTTCAAATTTTCTCCAAGTCATAACCACTAGCTTTGCAAAATGACTTGCTGTCAAGTTGCCTGTGTTTTATATCATTAATTTCAGCCAGTTGCCTCCAGCTACAGAATACTGGCCTCATCAGTTTGAACACACAGACATGAGACTGACTGACAACTAAAGCACTCTTTAAAAATATAATGTACTAAGCATTTCATTTTGTTGGTTTCCAGGGAAATATCATCAAGAATTGTGATAAATTCCCATTGTTTTCACACATATTACTTTGAACTTTTCTTCTTTGTATCTCATTAAATCCACATAAGAAAGAGTGTCTCAGCAGCCCTTTACTTTTACACCCACCATATCCAATTATTTGGAAAATGAATGTTTTCAACATCTGAGGATCAGGTCTCATGGGTCATTTGACACTGAAATAAAGGTAGAGAGAAAAAGCTTTTCAGAGCAATTGGTATGGATCTCATTGCATCATATACCATTGGCTTCAGAGTGTCTAGTTAATAGGAGCTTCCATAAAAACTGATGCTGCAGCTAAAATTCAACCTTCACTAGTCAAGTTTTTCTAATCCATTTTCAAGTGCACTTGAAACAACTGGAGCATTAAAGGTCCATATGAAAATCTTCATGTTAATGAGATGTAAATCCAAGGTTTGGATGGAACCCAAATAATATGGGTTCCTAAAAGAATTATAGTTGTAGCATACTTCTTAAGAAAGAGTCCATTAACTAAATTTTAGAGTCTTTAGAAAATATATTACAGTTCTCATTTCTGCAATGTTGGTTTTAGCTTTTCTATGATAGGCCAAAGTAGAGAGTTCAGTCTTACAGAACTTTCTCTTTAAAGGAAAAAGATATAAAACTACTATGCTTGCTACTAGGTATTTACACCAAAAACACAAAATTACTAATTCAAAGGGATACATTCACCCTGATGTTTATAGCATCATTATCTCCAAGAGCCAAAATATGGAAACAGTATGTGTCCATCAACTGATGAGTGAATAAAGAAGATGTGATACATATATAAAATGGACTATTACTCAACCATAAAAAGAATGAAATCTTGCCATTTGCAATGACATGGATAGAGGTAGATAGTATGCTAAGCTAAATAAGTCAGAGAAAGAGAAATACCATGTGATTTCACTCATGTGGAATTTAAGAAACAAAACATACAAGCAAAGGGGAACAAAAGAGAGAAAAAAAACAAGAAACAGACTCTTAACTACAGAGAACAAACTGATGGTTATCAAAGGGGAGGTGGAAGGGGGATGGGTGAAATGGGTGATGGGGATTAAGGAATGTACCTGCTGTGATGAGCACTGGGTGTTGTATGCAAGTGTTGGATCACTATTTTGTACACCTGAAACAAGTGTTACACTGCATGTTCACTAACTGGAATTTAAATAAAAACTTTTTAAAAAACCTACTATGCTCATACATGCGTCATACTGGGCTTCAACCTTTGTTTCTTTCTATTTTTATTTTTTGCAGAGTTCATATTGTCAACCACAATGTTGTTTACAAAACAGAAAACTGACAAATTCAGAGTTTTCACACACCCAGACATTTCTTGAAAGTGAAATGGGTGCTTAGAAAAATTTAAATTATATAATGTACTCAAGGAATATGAAATAAGTTTAATGTTTAGCTAAACAAAACAGGAAGATAAGTTTTTACAAAAGACAATCCAGCAGCATACATGAAGGTAAAAAAACTAGCTACAAAGCCTTTGAGACATTTTTATTTTTATTTTTTGAGACATTTTTAAATAAAAAATTAAGCGCTGTTTATTTACTGGGTGCCCAGAAAACATTCAGAAATTGTGTGTCTCATTTCTAATAGTATACTTGCTTAGAAAAAAAAGTGAAGGGAACAGTAGAGAATGCTAATGGTAATTCTCCTTCACCCGCTGGAGAAGAAGAATTAGGCTGAAGGTATGGAGACATGGCCTCTAAGCCCTCTAAGTTGATGTGAGGTGGGCAATCAGAGACAATCCACACCCCTCTGAGCTTCAGACTCAGCAGGGCAGAGGATGACAGTAATAAAAGCAGGCTCTTTGAAATTTCCCTCCTCACTACCTTCCCACAGTCTCTCCACGACTAGTCACTCTGGTAGGATGTTGTAAGTAGACACTAAAAAACCAGAATCATTTTCTCACTGTTACCCTGGACCAATTTTCCTTTTTTATAATTTTCTATTCTTTTAGTCTTGAAGGCAGCTCTTGTAAAAAGCACAAATCATATGGAGGGGGAGATACGCCACAGCTCTTGCCACAAGAGGTAAGAGGAAGGATGACAATAGCTAATGCCGTCAGCATTTTAGCCCTTTGCAAGACCAAGATGGCAGCCCAGCAAAGAACGTGAGACCTGGGGAAGAACATGCCAGGGCAAAGAAGAGACAGTAGGGACACCTGGGTGGCTCAGTGGTTGAGTGTCTACCTTTGGCTCAGGGCCTGATCCCAGAATCCCAGGATGGAGTCATGCATCAGGCTCCTTGCATGGAGCCTGCTTCTCCCTCTGCTTATGTCTCTGCCTATGTGTGTGTGTTTCTCATGAATAAATAAATAAAATCTTTAAAGAGAAAAGAAGAAGAAGAAGAAGAAGAAGAAGAAGAAGAAGAAGAAGAAGAAGAAGAAGAAGAAGAAGAAGAAGGAGAAGAGACCGTGGAGACTCTGAAAAAGAAAAGGGTTGTTGTCAAAAAAGTGTGACAATTTTACCATGCCATCAAAACTGTCTTGCATCATCATCTGGCACTCAAACTAAGAGTTCCTGAGCAGAAGTTTGGTGGGTGAAGAATCTAACAGAATTTGTGCTTCCTGCACGTTAAAAATGTCCATAAAAAATTCTATGGGACACACATCAGATGAGGCTTCTATGTCTCTAAGGCCTCCCGACTTGCCCTCAACCATAGGAAACCGGTCATCTACCAGAACAAAAAAACAAAGGTATCTGATGAGAATTTTCTCTGATGATCCTCTTGAATGCTTCTATATCTTTTTTTTCCCCTGAAAAAGTTTGTGTATGTTTTGCTAATACTGACTCCTAAAGACCATATCATTATATCCTTACTTGCCTATCTCCAGAATGTACAAGATGCTAATCCTCCAACTTTGAGCAAGACTATTTAAATTTATGCTGAATTGGAAATAAGCAAAAATTCATGAAAGTAAATAACATGATGGACAAAAGAAAATACACACAACCAGGAATTCAAAATCTGTCAGGTTTTCATGGTATTTCTAAATTCCTTTTGTGAAATGGCACCCGACATAATAAGAATCATTAGACCATGGAGTTTGCACAGAAAATGGAATATTGTACAATGTGATCTAACAACCCATATATTTTTCATTACTCATGAAGTAAGACTAAGAGTAGCAAAACTGCAGGCAAAAAAAAAAGAACAAAACAAAACAAAAATCTAATAATATTGATATTATGAGTGATTTTATGAATATATTAAATCATAACTTTTAGTTCAACAACTAAAAATGCAGTAAGCAGTGCATAGAGAGCTAGCTATAGGTTGGATGTTCTCAAAATTTGGACATATGATCAGGAAAGTAAAACCTTTTAAAATTTTAGCTAGTCACATTATTTTTTAAAAATCGTTGTTAGCATTTATTTAGAGTTCTGAGCTAGATCTTTTCTCATCCTTAAACTTTATCACAGCCTTGAAAATCAGGTATTATATCTTCTCAAAGGTAGGAAGAAATTAAGGCTTAAAAGAGGTTAGGTATGTGCCAAAAGTTACACATTATTAGGTGTCAGGGCTATTTCTAACAATTTCTTTAAACCTGTTCCGTAAACAACAGGCAAAATGTTATATGATACCCACTTACAGAAATATTGCCTCAATCCAATCAATATGAACAGAGTATTAGCTTAAGAGTACCATGTGACTGACACAGTACTAAGCACTTTGCATACATTTCCTCATTTAATCAGTACAATAGCTTTAAGAGTATGTCTTAGTCCCTTCAGGTTGCTATAATAAAATACCACAGACTAGTGGCTTATAAGCAACAGAAATTTATTTCTCACAGTTATGGATGCTGGAAGTCCAAGACCAGAATGTCAGCACAGTCAATGCCAGCATGGCCTCCTTCAGGTTGCAGACTGCTGACTTCTCATGGCACCCCCACATGACAGAAGGGACAGGGGAGCTTCTTGGGGTCTCTTTAATAAGGCCATTAATCCCTTCCATGAGGGCCCAATCACCTCCCAAAGCCACCTAATACCATCACCCTGCGCAGGTTCTTAGCATACGAATTTGGGTGAGAGGGGGACATATTCAGTTTATAACAGAGAATTACTTACTATTTCTATTTATAAAGATGAGCTAACCAAGGCTTGGAGAATTAACTTTCCCTAGAGGCATACAGCTACTAAGTGGCAAAGTCAGGATGCAACCCAGTCTGTTGGCCTGCAAAACTCATGGTCCTAAGCCACTTTGCAATATGTCCTTAACCTTGTCATAACAAAAGCTGAGCTAATCGCCTGAAGAAGAACCAGTTAATACCAACTGGGTAAGTTTCATCAGTCCTACTGTGAAAAGAAAGTACATGACTCCTTTTTTCTTTCTTGACATCATAAACTCCTAGAATTAAAATCAGAAACAATGAAAATGAAAACTTCTCTTGAGAATTACTTATTCTAATTCCATTTTCACCAGAACTTTTGTCATTTTCACCAGAACTTTTGTCATTTGTCATTCACCAGAACTTTTGTCAGATTTGTCATTTGCTTCCCTGAAGTAGATTTATACAAAGAAAATGAGGTGAGTTCTGCAGAGATGACCAGTCTATGTATCTGGAAAACGTGTTATCTTCCCTTGCAAATGGTTTAAATGGGTTACAAATCCACACTCTTATCCATTGACTCGTTGCAAGCAAACCATTAAAGATAGTGTACCGCTAGATAAATCAACAAAAACCAAAAATGAGTTTCTGGACCAGCAAATCTGTGGATGATATCATGGGCCGTGAATCCAATAGAAAAGCTTAAACAGCGACTCAGTGTCCCCCAGGGCAAAGTACAGTGGTTTTAAAAGAGGGCTCGGGAAGTGAACTCTCATTTTTGAAATTCTGGATCTGATATTTAGTACCATGCAAACTTGGGAACTTGTTTAACTTTACTCTGCCTCCATGTTCTTATTTATACAATGGGAATAACAGAAATCTTATAGGGTTCTCATAAGTAATAGAACCTATATATGGTATCATAGAGCTTGAATGAGTTAACAGTGAAATTTTTATAACAGTGCCTGGCACATACTTATTTCTCAAAAACTGTTAGTTATTATTATCTTTTAGGTCCACAAGCAGCTCAGTCTTAATTGATTAGCCAGCCAGCTAATGCAATCTTCAAATATTTTCTGTTTCATTTCAATTTCTGGATCTCTGTGAAGTGACAAACAAGAGAATGCTACCTATGGTTCATGCATACTTCATTCAACCACATATTCAGCCAACGTAAAACCAGCTTTTCAATCCTCAGTACTCAACCTGTTAAAGTTATTTTAATTCCTAAAATCAAATCAAATTCTATATTACAAAGCTGAAATGAGTCATACAATCTCTTTCCATCACTTAAAAGTGTAGTGACTGAAACAAGGAAAAAATGCTGGTTTTATGTTCCATTAAGATGGTGATTTAAAAAATCCTTAATGAAATATTTTGAATACCTCATAGAATAGGACAGAGCATATCTTTCGTAAACACAGCGGCTTTCAACTCTAATTTCAATGTTTTGAGTGTACTTGCGAAGGAAAAAAAATGTTAAAAACTACAATAGGGCAAACATGGAGAGTTCTAAAGCAGTTTAAAAATCCAATGTAAAGTTACCTTTGAAAAAACATACTGCCAAGGAGACATATACATGTTTTATATCTATTTATTTAGCAACTCTGGATATACATGATTTTTACCACAAGATGTTAAAAGTAGTTAGCTGTTGGTGATTGTTAACTATCCGCTTTATGCTTTCTAAACTGTCCTCATTTAGGTAAGAAGTATGTAAACTAAAATTAGAAAAAAAGCTATTTTCATTTTGGAAAAGAGAGAAGTATGAACACTAATAGAATTTTGTGGAGTCCTAAACATTCTGACGTATGATAGAAATATGAAATGATACCTTTGCAGTCAAATAATCAGTGTGTGATAATTGATGGTCTGGCCACCTTGTGAGCTCTTGGAAGAGTCAGATGGGAAATGACCTTGAATTAGGCAGTGTCTATGAAATCAAAACACTTTAAAAAACAGGCTGTTAGATTACCACCCTCTTATTGTAGATTACATATTCTGAACTGATCACAAACTAGAGTGCGGTTCATTGGGAGTATCATTCCTTTCCAAAGTATGGGATTCCTGCCTTATGCTAGCAAGGATCACTTTAAAATACCACCGAGATAAACAATGTCTTTCACTTATGAATTCCAACTGATTGCAGGGGAACTTTAAAGTCCTAGCAACACTGTTGCTATAGCAATGCAACCTGATTAGATATTCTTAGCAACCAGCCACAACTGACACCCACAGTCCCTTCATTTATTCCAAGAAGAATAATGTTGACATTCCAATTTTTAAAATATTCAGATCTCAGTGATAGACATCTATGGTTGAGAGGCCTGTGAGATCCAAAGGAAAAACGAGTTAATAAATAATGCACCTGGGTCTTGAACACATTCTGTAGGTATAACAATAAACATGTATAAAAGTGTATTGTACACAGTAGTAAGTAAAAAAGGATTTCATTTAGCCCTTGGAGTATATATATGTAAATAATAGCAGAATCCTTGAATTTAATATTGCATAGCTGAAGTTTACATGCTTTTCAGGCAAATTGTATATTCTTTCAGAGTGTAGGAACAGAGATGATAAAACTACATTTGCAACAACAAACAGCAAGAATTTGACATTTTGATTCTAAAGCTTTCATGAGGACTGGAGTCACACTTGAAAAACCAGGTACCACTGAGAAAGAGGGTATGACTCATTATAAGGGTGCATAGCACAAGTGTGGCCTTGATATCACACATGCTTAAGTCAGAGCTGATGTGAGGGACTGATTGAGTTACTGCTTTGAAAGGAAGGATCTGTCACATTCTGAGAAGGATAAGATTTGAAGACTAAATTCTGGAGCTATCCTCAGGCTGATCTTAAACAGGAAGGCCAGATGCATGATCAGATCTATGAAGGCTCAGAGAAGACAATGACAGCCCAGAAATCTGCAAATATGACCCATGTTTCTATAATTAAATGAAGGATGCTTTTCTATAAGCACAGATCCTGAATCACTCTGTTTTGACATGGGAAATAAACCAAATGCATTCCCCCCCTCCCCTAGAGTGGCTACATTTTAGTGGTTAATAATCCAATCTCTCTATATATGTGGTTTCTATTACAAATGGAGATGAGGAGTGAAAAGGAATTAACCAACCAGAAGCAAAGATATGCCTTATTGTTGTTCTCATTGCCTTTAAAAGTCATTAAATTTGAGCCATGAATATGATGTTATGAAAATAATTACTCTCAGCTAAGCTACAGAATTAGGAAGCCCTTTTGAGAGGTCCCCAATTTTGGTAAGTTACTTTAAAAGAGCAAATCTATATAAAATATGCATAAAATTTTTTTGCACATCCCTTAGATAACAATACAATGCTTCCTAAGAAAATCTATACAGTTAGGAGAATGTTCATCCCAGCAGGCTAAGATAACAAATAACTTAAGTGGAGACAGTCTAAAATAAATAAAAATGTGGCATTAATTATGGTGTTTTGTATCATGAAATATCACTCTACAATCCCCTTACCTATGATTTGAAACCTAAAAAGTGCAAAAAAAATCAAAAGTATGTATATTTATATATTGTATATAAACACAATCTCACTAGAACTCATTTGACACCAAAACCTAATTGGAAGTGAGACTACTCAGAGGATTTATTTATCTTACACAGTGTGATTATTCTTATGTTTCACTGCAGAAATATCCCTGTGTTTGATTAGAGGGTGCTGCTCCAGACACTGCTGAAAATGTTATCAAATGAATATACTTAACTATAATATTTCAAAAATTCAAAAAAAGTCTGAATTCTAGGGGCACCTCGGTGGCTCAGTCAGTTAAGCATCCAACTCTTGATCTCAGCTCAGGTCTTGATCTCAGGGTCAGTTCAAGCCCCACACTGGACTCCAGGCTGGGTGTGGAGCCTACTTAAAAAAAAAAATTCTGAATTCTAAAATATCACTACAAGAGTCATCCATAAAGAATAGTGGACACTCCGGACGCCTGGGTGGCTCAGCAGTTGAGCGCCTGCCTTTGGCTCAGGGCATGATCCCAGAGTCCCGCGATCGAGTCTCACATCGGACTTCCTGCATGGAGCCTGCTTCTCCCTCTGCCTGTGTCTCTGCCTCTGTGTGTGTGTCTCTCATGAATAAATAAATAAAATCTTCAAAAAAAAAAGAATTGTGGATATTTATATTTAGGAGAAAAGGGCATGTTAAAAACCATGTATACACCTAGTGTCCTCTCTACCTGAAATATTCTCTCCCTGACTCTTACACAGTTTTTTCCCTCTCATCCTTCAGGTCTGAACTTACAAATTTCCTCCTAGAGCTAGTTCCCTGTACCATGTCTAAAGAGAACGCCTGCATTTACTCTCGTCTCATATGCTGTTTATTTCCCTCATAGCAACTATCACAATCATGGATGAATTTGTTTGTTTCTTCACTTGCATATCTAGTGACTATCTCCCCCAACTAGTGCCAGGGCAGAGACCTTATTTGTCTTGTTCACAGCCTCTAGCAAAACATCAGGCACCTGGTCTGTACTCAGCATACGTTTGCTGAATGAATAAATGAGTAAACAAATGAGTTTTTGTAAAAAAAATGTGCATTAAAAGATGAAAAAAGACCTAATTTAACAATCTGGTGGAAGTAGGGTTCTTTTTTTTTCCTTTGAGGCTTATCTTTATGTTTAAATTTTTCTGTGGGGAAAAATGTATTCTTTTTTGTAAAAGAGGGAATGGGTTTTAAGTGATCAGTATAATAGTGATTGAATTGATTCACATCACACCAAACACTTTTTTCAAAGCACTTATTACAAAAAATACACAATCTTCTATCAAGAATTTCTTCAGTCAAGATCACACAGAGCAATTCTTCTAAAATGAGAAGGCAGGAAAAATAAAAGTGAAAGATAAAAGTAAGCCCCAGTAGAGGTTCCACATTTCTTCTTTTGCCCTCCACCATGTGTGAATTATTATGTTATTTGTTCTTCTGTCTAAATCCCAAACCAAAGTGCTGCCATATTATACCATAAGCATAGCAGTGTGTGTGTGAGCTCTCCTAACAATGAAGCCTTGGAAAACAGGGAATCTAACAAATCTCTGGGTTCATTTATGAAGATAAGATGAAAATGAGAAGCACATACCTACTTTATTAAGGCAAGACATTTTTTTCAATATACAATTAAGCGTTTACAAAAATGATTTATCACAGTGAGTCACTATGGATTACTTTACAAAGGACATATAACAACCGAATGCTAAAAATTCCAAGTCCATTCCTAAGACACTTTCTATCCTCAGGAGAAGTTGAGCACTGAGCAAGAAAATGTACCAGACATCCTCTTACCCAATTGCAGTTCCTAGAACTATAGGATATTGGGAAACAGAAAAGTAAGTCAGTTATTTACAGTTATTTACACAAAATATTCCCAATATGTTTTTCTTCAACCTCCAGACATGTTTTCAGGTAAACTACTTTAAATTTCCTAGTGTTTGTGGACTTTTTGCGTCCTCTGTTTTGTATTTATTTTACCTTTTCCAGATTAACAACTGGGCCCTTTGCTGTAAATTTGGAGGTACTCCAAAAAAATGGATCTGGAAAATGAAGAAAAACACACTGAACACATAAAATATAAAAATAACTGATGTTGAACACGTGGCTGGCTCAACCCAAAGAGCATGTGACTCTTGATCCAGCATAGACTGAGAGTTCAAGCCCCACAGTGGGCATAGATTTACTTATGAAAAATAAAAGTAACTAATGTATATTTAAAATAGTCTCAGACTTTTTTGGACACTGTCGTTTCCAGAATACATTTAAACCAAAGAACAGCATGGATTTGCCATCATTTTGAGGAATCCACTCAACACCACATCCATCACTCAGCTCTTGCTCTAATTCCAGAAGCAGCTCCAAAAAACAAAACAAACAAGCAAGTAAAAGCTCCACCAACCAGAATAGAGTTCTCCTTTAACTGTGTCTCTGTACGTTTATAATTTAAAGTCTTTGGTTCATGCATGGTGGAAGAACCAGTTCTTGACAGCCCTCCATGTATACTTCTGTGGGCAGGTGTGTTGTATTGTCATTTAAAACCTGCTGTTTAGGACAAATTGAATTCTTTCTCTGGGACCTCTTAAGTGAGGCAGCTGAAGATCAGCAGCTGCAAGGTTTTTGCTTTATTCCCCAGCTTGTCTTTGTTAGCTCTGGTCACTGAGGCCTTTTCCCTAATGAACAGGCTCAGTCTGTGGGGCAGCTGGACCAGATTGCTCCCATTCAGCACTTAGACATGCAATACAGAATCACAGAGCCAAATCCGCCGGCAGCCAGCAAGGATTGTGCTTACTTTAAGTAATGCAGAGTCTGAAATATTAGATAATAAAATCACTCCATTAATGATAACAAAATTCAAAGCGACCACTTGATTCAATACTTTTCCCCCTAAGTTCTCCAAATAGTATTTGGATATGTTTATTCCACATTAAGACCCTCAATAACAAAGGCCTATTTCAGGGACCCCAACCCTGTAACAAGCATGAATTAAATGGAAATTCTTATATCACCTATTCTATTTTATTTTTTGTAAGTGACTTTCAAAATTTTAGCCTAAAAGTGGCTTATAATCAGAGGTCACAAATATTCTTTCTGGTATGAGAATTAAATTTCCTGTCTAAAAATTCCAGTCTTAACTAAAACTAAAATAACATTTCCATTGGCATATCAAAACTAAATTCTAAAGTCAGTCTTGCAAAAACAAACAGATGGTAATCATGTGAGGTTCTTCTCTAACTACAAATACAAGACGTATGTACAATAAACTCCACTCAACTGCTTTTAAAACACAATAATGTGTAGCACTCAAAGCATTATGCAGTGTTTAGGGTCCTGTGCAATTGAGAAATCCTGAAATCACAACCTGCGTTCTTTTTCCATCAAAAATGTAGTTTAAAAGGAAAAACAAGAAAATTCCATTCAGAGAAAAAAATGCAGAAACTTAATAAGTGAATGATGTGGGTACAATCTTGCCAGGATAAACCTACTATAAAATGTAAGAATTAGAACTGCACATAATGGTGGCTTCAAAGATGAAAATGTATGCTGTTCCTGAAACTGGAAGATTGTGGAGCAGATGAACTGCAATGCATGAACTCACCAGCCTGGATTTACACGGTCTTCAGAAACAGCACTTTGCAATTCCCGAATGCTGCATTTTCATATTTTTTGATGCCACATTACAATAGTAGGACAGTATTGTCTCATATTTAGTTTGCAATCCACTCCAATGCTGGCTTTCATTTTCGCCATGCTTGTGTTTGTATAACATCGTCTTATTCATTCACTTTTATCTATTTTCTTCTGTTTTTAAATCTTAATGCTACACTTCAAGGTACAAACTTCTTCAGCACCAATAAACTCAGTATGCATGCTCTGTTTCGCAACCCATGTCATTATTTAAATGCAGTGTGATTCTACATAATATTTCCTTACATCGAAGTCTTTCAGAATTCTTTCTCTGAGGAATAGCTTTCTTATAAAGATGGGGAGAATAAAACACTCTCAGTGAAGCACATGGGAATTAAGACATCCCTACCCATTTAGGCACAGGGTATTCTGGGTATCCTATAATAGAACTATTGATTATACACAGTTTCTCAGTGTAGTTGTCAGGTAAAAGTAAATCTTTGGGGACTCCGTGGCCAGGGCCAGACTTAGCCACCTGCTTCTCCAGGACAGCACAGCATGTAGCCATATGTGTGAGAACTCCAATCTGAAAAGCCTAATGCTTACTCTGCTCTCCAGAGGCCAAGATGAAGGTCAAATATTTATACTAACAGCTCCAGAAAACAATCAGGTCAGGTAATTCCATATACTACATATATTTTTTGTTTTTCTTATAAGTTTCTTATAAGTTTTCTTATAACATTTGATCAAAGCATCTACTCTAAAAGATAAAATTGATTTTTGTTTTAAATAAGTGTTTTGGAAAAGCAATGGATGCTATATAACCAATGTATGTTTTATCAGTAATTTTTTAAAACCATTTACTTTCTCAGCCTAAATAAAATGCTAGCATTTCAGTTCCAGAATAGAAGATATGAAGAGTAAACATTTTCCTTCTAAATTTTCTACTAATTGTTAGCAATTTTTGATGTATGTAGTTTTCTAGAGAAATGTATTTGCCAGATTCACAGTGGATTCATAACAAAGTTCTGTATGTTTAAAACAAAATGTAGGGAGAACCTGGACTAAAAGATGGTGAAATGATTATTTTTTAAACAAAAGTTCATTTAATTTTTAATTTAAAAATTTATTTACACTTTAAAATGGGAAATACCTTTACATAGTCCCAGATATATCTGTGAATTAAATCCTTACACATCAAATCACTGGATCAAATAAATGGATTTGTAACTTTTTTTTTTTATTTATTTATGATAGTCACACACAGAGAGAGAGGCAGAGACACAGACAGAGGGAGAAGCAGGCTCCATGCGGGGGGAGCCCGACATGGGATTCGATCCCGGGTCTCCAGAATCGCGCCCTGGGCCAAAGGCAGGCGCCAAACCGCTGCGCCACGCAGGATCCCTGTAACTTTGATTTGTATTGCCAAATTTCTCGCTATAAAAGTTATACCCATTTACACTCCTACCAACAATCCATGAGAAAAGATTGTTTAGCCACATCTTGTAACACAAAATGTTTTCATATTTACTAATCTGAGATAATAAACGGAATCTCAATGTGTTTACATGTGTACTACTCTAGTGAGTAAAGTCATGCTTTTTCTTATTTTGAAGAGACATTTATATTTCCTTTTCTGTGAACTATCTCCTCCTTTATTTCTATCTTTATTTGTTCATTGGTCTTTTTCTTATTAATATTTGAGAGCCCTTTGTATATTAGATAAATTAGCCCTATTTCTGTGATATGAATTACAAATTTTTCCCCCTGATTTGGAGATTATTTCTTGAATTTTATTTATGGTAATCTTTGCGTGCAGAAATTATTTAATATAGTTATCAATTTATCAATTTTCTTTCTTATGGCTTTTTTTTAAATGTCACATAGTTAGAAAGCTTTTCCCTAATTTTATAAAAATATTTTCCTATGGCTTATTGAAATATTTCTTTTATGCTTTCATTCTTCACATTTAAATCTTTAGTTCAATGCTATTTATTGTGGTGTCACATAAGATTATTTTTTCAAAAATGATCATTGTCCATATAGCAATTATTGGTCCCTCCAGACTTGAGATACTACCTTATTATATACTCGATCCTCATATGTACCCCAATCTATTTCTTGACCTTCTATTCTCTTCCATTGGCTTGTATCTTCCTCTATTTCAAAACTATGTTCTATGTTTTATAGTGGTATGATTTTTTTAAATATCTAATACAATATTTTAAAATATTCGAAATATCCAGCCTAGTCCTCTTCCCCTCAATTATTATTCTCCTTTTCAAGCAACTTTTGGTCAATTTTCGATTCTTTATTTTTCATTTGAATGTTAGATTCAATTTGTCAAGTTATAAAAAAAAGAGAAAAACCAGTATTACTTTTGGAGGCATGTTAAATATATAGATTAATTCAGGAAAAAAGTATATGATACTGATTTTCCTATGTGAAAACATAGTGTGCCTTTCCA
This sequence comes from Nyctereutes procyonoides, assembly GCF_905146905.1. NCBI lineage: Eukaryota > Metazoa > Chordata > Mammalia > Carnivora > Canidae > Nyctereutes > Nyctereutes procyonoides. Next base: position 5,709,224 of record NW_026575130.1, read on the forward strand.
TGTGTTCATGTCTTCTTTTGAGACCTTGGGAATATATATAAAAGTTTTTCATAAAAGACCATACATTTCTCATTTTGTTTATTCCTAGTCATTTTATCTTTTATGTTGCAATTGTAATTGAAGTACAAAGAACTGCAAGATAAGATTTCCATATGCAAATAAAACACACAGGTTACTAAAATATAGTGCTATACAGGAAATAAAAATTTCAGTGAAAACATGTTACAGGAGTGGGATCATGTTGATGACTGCACAAAAGAGTGTCACCTGAAGCATTAATAGGTGTCTCCCAATAGACAAAGAGGCAAAGACACTTCAGATGGATGGAGGAATTTGTACAGAGCCACAGAGAGAGAAAGTCTCTACAGAGCCCGAGAGAAAGAGGTAATTTGATGTATTGCAAATTGTTGCCCTAGAGCAAATCTGTCAGACTCAGACAGAGTGGGAGGAGATGAGGCCACAAAGGTGGACAAGGGCCCAATCACAACGGGGATTTATGTCCTGCCAAAGGCTTTGGACTTTACAGACATTGAAGGGTTATAAACAGACAAGGTCCAAAGTGCTCCCAAAAGGATTAGCAAAATAGAGGCCATTTCAATTTCCAAGGTAGGAAACAACAAAAGTCTGAAATAAGGAGATCAAGGAGTGGATTAAAGAGATGCTTGGGAAGTAGAATGTTAGGACTAATAAATGATAGACTAGGGAAAGTAAGAGAGAAGATTCCAGCTTTTTGGTGTGAGCAGATGCCTGGCCAGGATTAGAGAGAGAACTTCAAGGAGATGGACAAACAGCGTAATTGAAACGTACTATTATAGTCAACATCTTCATTTGGTGATGGTTTATCTCACATTCACTTGAGAGCTAAAGAGAAGTCAGAAGCAGGACAACAGAAATCTAGGAAATCTCAAATGCTGAGTGTAGGTGGAGAAAGGAAATCCTTGCAAGACTTCCTGACTGAGGAATGACCAGATTGGTAAGTGGAATTTTACTCAGTGGTGTCTCAGAATCCAGTACAGGACCAAATTCATAAAGTATGAATGGTCACCAGGGTCAAAGGTAAAATAATATTTGAATAACTTTCACCTAATCAAAAAACATAGGGACACTTGAAACGCTTTGAATCTGGGGTGGAAAGGAGAAATCTTAATTAAATGTTTAGTAATCTGATATTCCTAGAATATTTAAAAATATATCAACCATTGAACACAGTCTTCCCTTTGGGAGTTTTGCTTTAGAATTCATGTTTTTTCTTTATAATAAAGATATTTTTATTAATATCCAATTATAAAGGTTTTTACATTATTACTAAAGAAAAGTGAAAGGATGAGAAAATAAATTGAAAAGGAAGAGGATATTCAACATTCATCTCAAACATGAGCCCAAATTTTGTAGAAACCATTTCCCGTGTCTTTTGTAAACAATTAGAAAAAAACATATAAAAAGATAGTCATTCTGGGGCATCTGGGTGGTGAGTTGGTTAAGCGACCGAATCTTGGTTTCAGCTCAGGTTATGATCTCAGGGTCCTGAGACCTAGCCCTGTGTGGGGCTCTCTGCTCAGCAGGGAGTCTGCTTAAGATTCGCTTTCCCTCTACCACTCCCCACTTTCTCACTCTCTCTGTCTCTCAAATAAATAAAAAAACCTTAAAAGAAATAAAAGTAGCCATTTTTCCTCACAGTGATGATAGTATGGGTAATGAAGACGATAATAATGACAATCAACAATCCTAATGTCATTGATTGGTCATGTAATAAGAACCTATGTAAAGGTACCGGGTGTTTTGAGTGGACTACCTGTGTGCACACATCTAGTTTTCGTGGTTTACTCAAAACATGACTCTAGCTGACATATTCAGGTTTTCTCAACTTCTATTCTCATGGATTTTTTCGTATCATTCTATATTCCTGAAAAATTTGAAGCTCAGTTATCAGAATACCTTTCTTCCATAAACACATTGGCCAGTGCAGTATGATGGGGATAATATTGGACAGTAAATTAAAATATTAGAGAGTAAATTAAAATAACACAAACTTTGGGTCACCTGGCTGGGGTTCAGTCAGTAGAGCATGTGACTCTTGATCTCAGAGGTATGAGTTCAAGCCCCATGTAGGGCATAGATCTTAATTTTTTTTCTAAAAGGAAGAGAATTTATTTTTTTTTAAAAAGAAGAGAATTTAAAACAAACAAACAAACATAAACTTCACTCTCAATTGCCCCAACCTAAGTACATGTTATTGAAAAAGTCCTTTTACTCTCTAGACCACAGTCATTTCTTAGACCCTTCAGATATCACATTCCCACACTAACTTTGCTATAATGTTTGCCAAGAAAAGAGAGAAAGAATTCTAGGGGCATCAAATAAAATTAAAATCTACAGCAAAATACTTCATATTTGGCATTGTGACAGGAGATATAAGCTCTTATTTTTTTTCTTTTTCTTTTCTTTTGTTTCTTTGTTTTTTTGTGTTGGGTTTTTTTTTTTTTTTTTTTGAGGATGAGGAGAAAGAGGTGGGGATGAAGAGGAACACTTCGCTGGAAATTTCCTACTAATTTTGCAGTACAAAATTTTAAATGTTATTTTTTAATTTTTTTATTTTTTTATTTTTTAAATTTTTAAATTAAATGTTCTTTAGTGAATATTGCAGAGGAAAATGGGAGGTGTAATGCATGGCAGGAAATTATTTATTGTAATATTTAAAAAGGCATAATGCACACATATATGGCATTTTGTATAATACATGTGTTACAATATTTAATATATGTATGTGTGTATTTTATACATATACAAGTATGGAGACAAGATTCTTGCTAAATTTATAGTCATTTTTCTGATTTCTCCTATTTTGATTTTCAGTTAAAATATATGTGAAAAAGAACATACACAGAAAGATTTCTCCAAATTAATTTCAAAGTGTGTTCATATTTGGAAGATGAAAATTAGGGATTTTTGAATTTAAAAAAAAGGTACTGTGATCAAATATGCTTAGCCAATGCTTACTTTAAAAAAAAAAAATTCAGTGACATGAAAGGTTCTGAGAAATCCTGCAGTAGAGAAATCTGTTCAATTTTGTTTAACACACAGTTACCAAATTTATTTAATGAAATGCTCTATTTTTTTTTAACCAACCACCTATTAATATCTCATGAACCTCTAGTGCTTTGCATAACACCATTTGGGAAAAGCTGATCAATGCAATGTGTTTCAAATAAGCAGCAGCCATGTATAAAATAAAAGATATTCCCTCAAAAAATTTTAAAAAATTAATTTTTAAAAATGACACCCAACACTGACTCTAAACTAGGCTTGCTGAGCACTTTTTTTCTTATTCACTAACATTTCAACCTTAAAGTCATCCTGGAAAACCCAGCAAATGCATATGATCCATGTGGATGAGACTGAATCAAAGGCAGAGGACGCTTCTGGCAAATGGTACCAAGTATTACAGTTGTTAAAGACCATCACTCATTTTAGGCACCAAACTTCTTATGAATTATACCCTAAGGGCTCAGTGGGCAAGGGGGAAATTGCACCTACAAGAAGGCAGGCATAATTGACTTCTGCATGAAAGAGCCAGTTTGCCCTTGGCAAAACAACCAAATGCACCTTGAAAATGGCAATTATTTATTATCACTGGATTATCTAAGATTTATGAGACACTCACAATGTGTCAGACTCTGTATAAAAATATTAGTCTCAACTAACAGAGTTTGTATAAGTCCAGTAGATTTTAAGAATAAAATATGAAGAATTAAGATCATCATATTTAGGACCACATGCTCAAAAGATGACCTTTGTATAGGTTACAATTTCCCACATGCTATCTAATTAGACAAAGTAGTCAATGGCACCAATGTTTTGTGAAAACTGGCCCCACAATTAGAAAATAATGGCCAAAATATTTGTGTACACATATACTGTGAAAAAAGAACACAATGCAACATTCTCTCCAAGCAGGGAGAATCTTTTTTTAAGTGTTTAGCTAGAAATGGGTGAAAAATCCATGAGATTTATGGATACATCACCTCTGCATCCGAAGGATTTCAAGTGAAGAGCTGGTTGTGTTTATAAAGCATATTTTACATTAGTAGTTTTGAGCAAGGGGAACTCCTAGAGTTGGTCTGTCAGAAATTCCACAGAACAGGGATATATGTGCAACTTGAAATATTTACATAGTCCTACCACAGGAAAATTAATTTTGTCATAATCTTGACCAGTAAGACACATGACAGACACAGAGTACAAGTGCACTAGGAGAGAACCCTAAAATTTATGTGGGTTAAAATAAATGAAATATTATGACAGTTAAGTGAATGGTGCAATAAAAGGAACTATTCTTATTGCATTCTATAAGAATAGGACATGTTTTAAGTGAGTATATGTTTCCCTTTTTTAATATAGTTTTATTGAGGTATAAATGATGTACAATAATCTGTGTATAGAGTACAGTTATATGAGTTTTAATACATATGTATACATGTAAGCTATCACCAGAGTTAAAATAATGAACATATTCATTAATTCGTATCAAATTACAAAACTAAAACAATTTAGTAATGCGTTTGATGTTCTTTCTTTTTTTTTTAAATTTATTTATTCATGAGAGACACAGAGAGAGGCACAGTCTCCAGGATCATGCCCCCGGCTGAAGGCGGCGCTGAACCTCTGAGCGCTCCCCTGGGCTGCCCTGATGTCCTTTCTTCAAGGGGCAACGGTCCATAGATTCAGGGAGTGCAGTGACTCACAAGTAGTGGCACACTCTTCCTGAAGGATTTTGGGTAACAGCCTGTTTTATAGAACATTAGAAGAGACATGGAGAAACAGGGTATGATTGGCTAGGAAGTGAGGATTTCCTTATAAGACTACCAGGTCCTATTTTCTAAGTAAGGTAGACTAACCAAGGCTGAGCTGGAGGATTGTGATTGATGTGTGTCAGTTTTCCTTGACAGTGAGGCATTTGTAGTCTGCAAACGGACTTAGGTTTGGATTTGTGTGGTGGCCCAGGCCACTGGAACTGCCTCCATTTTGTAGGTCCTAATACATAAATTAACTACATCATTTCAAAAGCTTCCTCATAGCCTTTTGTAATCTATGTCTCCCTACTCTTGTTCTCGTCCATAGGAACTCACTGATCTTTCTGTCACTTAGGGATTAGTTTGCATATTCTAGAATTGTATTTATATGGAATAATGCAGTATGTGTTTGTTTTATGCCTGACTCGTTTCATTTAAATAATAATTTTGAGATCACCTGTGCTGTATGTATCAATAGTTTCTCTCTTTTTTTTTTTTAACCCATTTACCAGTTGATGGACTGTTTCAAGTTTTGGACTATTATAAATAAAGCTGCTATAAATATTTGCATACCAGTCTTTGTATGGACTCATGTTTTTCTTTATGTTGGGTATATATTTAGAAGTAAAATGGCTGGATATGATAAATATATGTTTAACTTCTTAAGAAACTGTCAAATTGTTCTTGAGAGTGATTGTTCCATTTTACATTTCCACCAGCACTATATGATGTTGGAAAGGATGTGGAATCCTCACCAATACCCTAGAAAAATGGACCATCCTATCAAAAGCCCAATGTATATATCACAAAGAATTTTTTTCTAAACATATTTCAATTTTTTATTACATATAAATATAATTCTATAACGGACTCTTACATTTTCCATCTTTGAATTATTACATACTACGTAGGGCAAATAGTCAAGAATAAATAGCTCTTTGCTTCACTTTGACTTTCAAATTAGAATTTAGTTTGTGTGAATGGTAAAATTTTCATCTTGAAATTCAGGTTTATAGATATAGACAAAGTCTTTCAACACTAAAAGTTTATATTTACACACCAAGACTAAGGCTTGGGGAATATAAAGTATACTTGGAGGAACAAAATATAAACTTCATTCTGATAAGATCTTTTGCAAGGAGGATGTATGATAGGGAAATGAATGACATGGAAACTCATGATATGATGTAGGGAAAGTCCCTTCTTATAAGAAATGGGCAAGACCATTTAGATACTGAGGGTGGGTGTGAATTAGGGGAGATATAGGTAAATGATGTGGAGAAATGAAAATGTTTAGGAATATTGAAACAAGCATTCTGGCTTCCTATTTACAATGCAAACATCAGGAGCATTGGAAGGAAAAACACCCAAATACATCTGGGATAATCCAAGACTATTGACAGCAAGTGTTCTATTTCTCTAATCATAGAACAGATTTCATTTCAGACCCCAGAGTACAGTCTCCAGGCAAAGTGAACAACTTGTTGAAGGCAGAGGGAAGTCAGCAAAGGACCAAAATGATCCTCTCCCCACCAGGGAGACGAAGGGAAGAAAGGAAAGAATACATGTTGACAAAGGGCAAATAGCACTTACTAGGAGCTGAGCATTGAATTGACTGAATAACCCAAAGAGGATTTTGAGGTGCCACCAAGATGTACTGGATGACTATTCATTGGCAACTTTTGTCTTATCCTTGATCTGTATTATTCCTTGTTCCCTCCACCAATACAAATATAGAAGCATCATAGGCATTGAAACACCATTAAGGAGTAATGGTGCTCTAAGAAAAGGCTATATAAAAAAATGGGAAATCAATGTTTTTTATATCTATTTCATAGTATATGCATTCTACACATCCTACGTATTTGTCAAATTCATTTATTTCTCTCCATTTCCAAACCCCTAGTCTAAGCTACAAACATCTCTTACCTGAAATAACACTACAGCTATCTCCTGAATTATTTCGCTGAACTAATTTTCCCTCATAAAGAATTTTTTGAACTAATGAGACTTGATCACAAAAATGTGCATTCTGAGTGCTGTCAAAACTTATTTTTTAAGGTTTTATTTATCTATTTATTTTAGAGAGGGAGTGTGCAAAAGAGTATGCAAGTTGAGGGAAGACCAGAGGGGGAGAGAAGAGGAGGGGGAAAGAATCTCAAACAGACTCCACACTGAGCAAGAGCCCGACCTAGGGTTGAGATCATGACCTGAGCCAAAATCAAGAGTCGGGCGCTTAAGTGATGGAGCCACCCGGGTGTCCCCAAAAATTTTATCAGTAAAGGAAACTCCATAGTAATTCTTAGCTAATTCTCCCATGAGTAATTGACCTAGCTTACATAATAATATTTAAATTTTGTAAAGAATCCTATGATTTCTCTTTTTGCTATTAGTTGCAATGAATTTACCAGTAAAAGATAGTATGTCTACTTGTTTATTGCAGTTTGTGGCAAAAGCATGGAAAAAGAAATGTCCTTTCTACAAGCATCTAAGAGAATCTGCAAAAATGTTGCTCTCAGAGATTATGTCAAAATTATTACAAGAAAATTGGTTACATCAATATATGTTTTTATTAATTCATTCAGTATTCCACTAGATCCTAGTCTCAGCATGTAAACCTACCTAGTAATGAAGAAGGTGCTCCTGATTGTCAAATGGAAATATGTTTGTGTGTATAGATGAGCTAAGGAATGCAATTACCACTAGAATGTAGGCTTCATGTACATGGGAACCTCATCTGGTTTAGGTCTATACTTCTAGAACCCACAACAGTGCATGGCATTTAGAAGACATACAACAGGAGAGACAGAATTGGTAGGAGGTATATATTAAAATATCTATTACAAGGAATGGCTTTTGCAATTTGGAGGCTGGCGAGGCAGGTCTGAACTCCATAGGTAGATCATCAAGAAAGGCAAACTGGAACTCTCAGGAATAGGCTGAGCTGCTATTCACAAGAGAATTTTTCTTCATTAAGAAGACCTCAGTTCTGTTTTTAAGCCTTTTGTCTGAATTAGGACCACCCAGATTATTTAGGATGATCTCCTTTATTTAAAAGTCAGTAATGGACTTCAATCATATCTACAAAATACCTTTACAGCAACACCTAGTTTAGAGTTTGATGATATAAGTGGGAACTGTAGCCTAGCCAAATGGACACATCAAAATGACAATTATACTAACCATACATATGTAGAGGGCTGGGGTCAGGTGGGGTGGAGGTGGAGAGTGGATAGCAAGAAGGGGAGAGGAGACTGCTGGTGCTCTAAGCATATTCTGTCCTGGGTGAGGGTAGAAGATTTATACAAACAAGCAATGGATTATTCCCTTCTTTGTCTACCCAATCCCAAATTGGTGTTTTCTCTTTTTTTGGAGTGCTATCACTTGAAAATGAAATGTTGATCTACATTGGTACATTAGAGATGATAAATTGGAATCTCTTTCCTGGAAAAGACTCAAGCATGGACATGTAACTCTTAGATACACAAAGACAGGTATAAAAAATTCTCTTGCAGACTTGCTGGACGTTAAAGAACAAAGAAGCATCTGGGATTAATAAAAAAAAAATAATTACTCAGAATGGGGTGTTATCTAACACCTGAGAGAAGGAACTTTCATACATTGACTATTAGAGATTCTGATTATGCCAGCCTTCTTACATCCTGAAAGCTATTGTTTTGGCTTAATACCTACGTTATTTTAGAAAACCATTAGTTCAGTTTGCTAAAATGCTATAATTTAAACAATGACTATTGAGCTATGAAATTAAATGTTAATTTTCAATTTTATCCTGGAAGGATACAGTCATAAACTACCCAAAATCAAAAATGCACATGCATGCATATGTATGTGTGCTTCCTTATAATTAATTGGTTTAAAAGCATTTATTACTTTTACAGTACAAAACTAAGCAGAGTATTAATATACTACATGTTACCAGTAAACCATCAGGCTCCATGACCTCTCATCATGCCTTTTAAAACTAAACTTTTAAACTAAAACTTTTTAAATCATCAAGCTCCCTGATCTCCCTGCATTCCTTTTTAAACTCTACTCTTTCCAAGATCTCTGATGAATTTCCACCATTTTGAGGAGTCGACAAGATTATTCCACAAGGCTTCAGGATATTTTCTGAAACTATTCATTTATCTTAACATCTGGTAATCCAGAGACTTACATTATGAAAGTATAATGAGAACATACTGTACAAAGCTGCTGAGCCTTTCAGAGGTACCAGAGCTTATTTTTATCCCCAGAATCAATTAGCTACAATAAACATAAAACACCACTACAAATAGAAGGAAATTTAGTAGGTAAATATTATGGCTAAGAGGAATCAATGAATCAGTACAACCACATGTTTTATCATATGTTTGTGTCTACAGTCTTCACTTTGATCAATATTATAAATGTAAATTATCTTATTAAAGTTATTTATGAATTTCTGCTATCCTGTTAAGCAAGAATTTTTAACTTGGAAACTGATAACCTCTTTGTATCTCAGTTTTCTCATTCAAAACATGACAACTAGATTTCCACGGTTACCTCTAGTCCTAGTGTTGGTTTTTACCTACTTGAAAAACAACTTGGAGATTTATTTACACATAAATTAAGTAACATTTGCCTATACAGAATCAGCAGAATCATTCCCATGTGACCTGGCACACCTAGAAAAATCTTCCTCCTGGGCAGCCCAGGTGGTTCAGCGGTTTAGCGCCGCCTTCGGCCCAGGGTGTGATCCTGGAGACCAGGGATGGAGTCCCACATCAGGCTCCCTGCATGGAGCCTGCTTCTCCCTCTGCCTGTGTCTCTGCCTCTCTCTGTGTGTGTCTCTCATGCATAAATAAATAAAATCTTTTTTTAAAAAAATCTTCCTCCTCTCATCAGACTGTTTTAAGACCATGCTCTTTTTTTCTCCCACCAGATTTTTTTTTTTTAACCATTTGAATTACCCAGCAAAAGCTTATATATTAGTCTCTGGTTAAAAACTGTGAGTACCTTAAGGACTCTAATCTCCTTCAACTAGTCCATCCACCCATCCTCACACACATAATTAGGTTAATACTACCTTTTCCATATACCCAAAGGATTTCTGCTAGGTTCCAACAAGATAAGTTAGGGACAAAGAAGATTATAGATAATAAGGCACTGTATATATCTTAGCTGTTGCTATTTAACAAAAATAAATACTAACATACAGCCCAAATTAATCAGTCATTGTATCTCCAGGTGCTATTCTCCCATTTCCATTCCTAAATCTAAAGACTGGAGATAACTATATTTGTTTAGCTAGTAGCAAATAATTCACTCTCCCTTAAAGAGTAAATACATGCTGACTTCTCAGCTCAATCTTTCTGTCCATTGACCTCCTAGTTCCTTGCTTCATGTCTCAAAACATGAAATAACAAGTCTACATAAGTCAGAAGTAGAACACCCACTCAAGGTATTTTGGTCATTATCCTGTAGGGGATACTTCTGATGTAGTCACCAGGATAACCAGGACAAAGGTCTATTGAGAACACTTGATTCTCACAAAAATATAAGTACCAAGAGAGCACAGAGTTTTCTGTTTTATTTAATGGTACATCCTAGTTACTGGAATAGTGCCTGGCACATAGTAGATACTCATCAAACATCCAATAAACAAATTAACTGGCCTTAAATATGCTTCCTTAACAGTCTCTAAAGGATTTCTTTTTTCACATAGCAGCCACATACAAACAGCTATTATTACTCTGCAGTGTAAACCACTGATTCCTTTCACTAGAACACTGAAGAAATGTTAGAGTATAAACTACATCTTAATTTGGAACCCATTCATCCCTTGTCATGCTAGGTCTCTGCTCTGGTATCTGAGTCACCTCTCCTGTTTCTTTACCCTTTGCCATTGCATACTTAATATTGTCACTTCCCGGGATCTGAAATGATATGTATAAAATTCCCTATTTTCATACATAATAAATCTGTGAAAAAAAGTGACAAAGTTTATTGTCTCAAAGTTGGGCAATAAATTTGCATGTTATAGTTGTTACCTTAGAAATCAAGCATGATAAATAATTCCCAAACTGAATTTCACTCTGGGGGTGCATGCCTGGGTGGCTCAGCCAGTTAAGCATCTGTCTTCCTATGAAGCTCCATGTCAGCTTCTTGCTCAGCAGGGAGCCTGCTTCTCCCTCTCCCCACTGCTTGTGCTCTTTCTCACTACCTCTCTCTCTTTCTTTCTCTCTCTCATATAAATAAATAAAATCTTTTTTTAAAAAATCATTCTGGAACCGCCTCCCCCAGAGCCATGCAATCTTCTTTTTTTAAGATTTTATTTATTTACTCATAAGAGACACAGAGAGAGAGAGGCAGAGATACAGGCAGAGGGAGAAGCAGGCTCTCCACAAGGAGCCTGATGCGGGACTTGATCCCGGCCCCCGGGATCCCGCCCTGAGCAGAAGGCAGACGCTCAACTGCTAAGCCACCCAGGAGTCCCAAGGGTCGTGCAATCTTGTTGGTAAGTGATAATTTTGAGAGTTGTCTGGAAATTGCTATCCTGGAAGCCAACTGGTCATTTCCATGACCTGCCACATTTAGTCAGGCATTCCCTTCCCCACAGACCTGCCACCTAACATTGGCAGGTCAGAAAGCCAACCTCCAATCTGAACCTGGTTAGTACCTGAAGCAAGGGATCAAGTGTTATTGTTTATCTCCTGCCCCCAACAACCAGAAGTGGTGAGCTCAGAGGGCATCACCAAGCTCCACTGCCACCTGCTTACAGCCCAGCACTCCCCACAGCGTTAGGGTGGAAGAAGTTCAAGCAGAAAAAGCAGATATCTGCCTTGTATGCCAACCTAGTTTGAACAAGATGGGAGGATGGAAGATCTTTTAGCGATAGACCCACGGAAGATCTTGAACTCGCTAGGTAGCTGATATGTGAAAAATGGACTTAGATATGTACAACATGTATTGATGTCCATCTAATGTGCTAAAGTGCAAGTTAAGTGCAATTTGAACAGAAAAGATGAAACGCTGCATAGTCTTGTCTGCAAGTACTCAGTGTTCACTCTAAATGGCTCTACCTATTTCATTGCCCATTATGCTATTACTCTAGTGATTTTTTTCCCACTTGATATTTCACAAATTTAAAATACTGGAAATGTTTAACGGTGAAATACCTTAAAAGCACTCTGTTACTGCCTTCTGTAAGAACGTCACCTACAAAGATATCTGTTGCACACACACAATATAGGGCATCGCCGATGTGAAGATTTTCTAAGCTGAATGTTACCAGGAAAATTCTTCTTCCAAGTCAAAAGCTATTTCTTCTATGAATATGTTTCTTCTCCCACTCTCAACAGTTCCCCTACTGGAGTAACATATGAGAAAACAGTCTGCTGACTACCTCTCTGGGGTTTTTACAATTTGCATTTTATGTTTATGTGGGTTACCAAAACACACGCTTTCCTATAAAACTAGCATTGTAAGTGCTTCAAATCTGTAAGTTTATATTTATTCATGAGAGATGGGCGGGGGGCAAAGACATAGGCAGAGGGAGAAGCGGGCTCCATACAGGGAACCTGATGTGGGATTCGATCCTGGGAGTCCGGGATCATGCCCTGAGCCGAAGGCAGATGCTCAACCGCTAAGCCACCCAGGTGTCCCAGTAAGTTTATATTTTTTATAGATGAAGCTCTACTATGTTTTAAATCTTAAAATACATTTGAAAGGTATATATAGATATAACTTATTCAATTAGGAAAAGAATTGTCTCTTTATATATAGGAGCTATACATTTTTCTAAATGTACTGTGTCAATTATAAACAGAAACTAGAGAGCTAAACTGAACTTACTTGGATCTTGATCCCTCTGATTCTGCTAACCCGGAGTAGAGTCTATTTCTTTAATCAGAGCCTAAGGTATCTGACTCTCAGTCCCAAATTGTGACTTCCAGGGAGAGCTATGGACTCTAATCAGAATGTCCACTGGATAACTTGATAATGAGACTAAAGATACACTTCTATATTATTAAAACAACATACAGATGTCCTCTAAAGCTAGCGGCTTCAAAGAGCTAACATTAAACCAAGCAGATCTTTATGGAATAGCAAATGTCCTCATAAATCTTCAGATGAGAACCACTCTACAAATACAAAGAATAAAGACTATGCTCCAAAAAAGCTCGGGAAGAGTTTTCTTTCTGTTAAAACCACAGCCCAGATAGAAGGAAAGCACAGTCCTACGAGAGCCCTCCGTAGAACCTTTCTGCTCTCACTGACTGTTTTTCACCCTTAGGAAAAGGGGGAGAAGCAGAGAAGAAACAGGCTGGAGTTTGCATTCTTAGTGTAGTGGCACAGGTAGGAGCTGTGTGGTGCTCTAAGTAATAATGAAAATCTCTCACCCGTCAGAGTCACACATGACAACTTTGTAGACACACTTGATTAATACCTGGAACTATATCTCAGTTGGAGTGGCTTAGGCATTGAACAGTATTTCAAAAATGAGTATTTTGAGGAAGTCCCTTAGATAATTCAGTAGACAGGTTAGAGATACAAATAATTCTCTTTTCTTGTCAGTAGAGATAGGAGCAGAGTCCAGTTTCAAATGACAACATCACCATGACTTTAAAAAGCTACATTTAGGGCGGCCCTGGTGGCACAGCGGCTTAGTGCCGCCTGCAGCCTGAGGTGTGTTCCTGGAGACCTGGGATCGAGTCCCATATTGGGCTCCCTGCATAGAGCCTGCTTCTTCCTCTGCCTGTGTCTCTGCCTCTCCCTCTCTCTGTATCTCTCATGAGTAAATAAATAAAATATTAAAAAAATAAAAATAAATAAAAAATAAAAAGCTACATTTAGGGCAGCCTGGGTGGCTCAGCAGTTTAGCACCACCTTCAGCCCGGGCCGTGATCCTGGAGTCCTGGGATCGAGTCCCATGTCAGGCTCCCTGCATGGAGCCTGCTTCTCCCTCTGCCTGTGTCTCTGCCTCTCTCTCATTCTCTCTCATGAATAAATAAATCTTTAAAAAATAAATTAATTAAAAATAAAAAGCTGTATGTAAGTTTAATCATAGAATCAAGGTGGTACATCTATATTCACTACACATTTATTTCAACTTTCTGTATATTTGGAATTTTTCATCATAAAATGTTGGACATGGTAAAGTGATATCAAGCCATAGAGAAGGGGTTAGTTCACTAAGCTCAGTTTATCAGGTACTACGTATAGCTACAAGACATACTGGTGATATAATTGTACAACCTAAATCCAGAGACTGTCTAAACGTTCTCCCCAGGGTGGGGTGAGTGAGCTCACTCTTGCCTGCTAGTATGAACTTTAATAATAGTAACATCTGCGACAACATGCATGAACCTTGAGGGCATTATGCTAAGTGAAATAAGCCAGACAGAGAAAGACAAATACCACATGGTATCACTTATAGCAGCATCTTTTAAAAAGTCAAACTCAGAGAAACAAAGAGTAGAAAAGTGGTTTTCAGGGGCTGGAGGAAACAGGGAGAGGTTGGTAAAAGGATACAAACTTTCAGATATAAGATAAATAAGGTGTGAGATCTAATGTAAAATACGATAGCTATAGTTGATCACCCGGTATTGTATAATTGAAATTTGCTAAGAGAGTAGAACTTAAATGTTCTCATCAAAAAAGATAAAAATGTGAGATGTTGACTGTGTTAATTAACTAGATGGGGGACCTTTTCACAATGTATACACATATCAAATCACCATAATGTACACTTTAAATATCTTACAATTTTATTTTCAATTATACCTCAATAAAGCTGATTTTTTAAATAATAATCTATTAGATTTGGATAAATTTCTTTTGGTTTTTTTTAAAGATTTTATTCATTTATTCATGAGATACACACAGAGAGAGAGAGAGAGAGAGAGAGAGAGAGAGGCAGGGACACAGGCAGAGGGAAAAGCAGGCTCCATGCAAGGAGCCCGATGTGGGATTTGATCCAGGGACTCCAGGATCACGCCCTGCACTGAAGCCAGGCACCAAACCGCTGAGCCACCCAGGGATCCCCAATTTGGATAAATTTCTAAAGGGCTCTACACGCCCAGTCCTCTTTATTCTCCAAGTAGCCAGAAGCCTAGTAATATAGACCTAGGCTTTGAATCATAGTTCAGATCCTAATTGACCCCACTGCTTATACTGATCAAACTTTGTGATCTTTTCTCCATATAACAGAAAAACCAAGATACCAATTTAAATTTTACATAGTTGATGTAAACACACTGTTGAAGACCTTTGGTTATGATTCCGTATTGGCTGAGCCCCTTCCAGGCAAAAAATTGTCTAGAACTTTTAAAATTGCTTTTACGGGCACCTGGCTGGCTCAGTTGGAAGAACTTGCAACTCTTGATCTGAGGGACCCAAGTTTGAGTCCCATGTTGGGTGTAGAGATTACTTTAAAAATAAACTTAAAAAAAATAAAATTTCTTTAGGCAGTAGGATGTCAAATTATCATTTTGTCAAGAATGCTAAAAATATGCATGAATTCTTTTAAGTATACTTTGTCTCATTAACTTCCATACATCTAGAATAAAATACTTGGATTGTCGAATGTTGACCTCGAAGTCCTGAAAATTCTTGAAGTATCTACTGAATCATGGAAGCACAATGGAAGAGAAAAAGAGAAAGATAGCTGTTAACTCTTCTTCTAGAACTCAACACCTACTGCCTTTTATTTTATCCATCGAAATATGAAGAAAGAGGAAAAGAAACACAGGTGATAAATTTATAAAGGGAGTTCAATTTCTTAATTTTAGCTCCCATTTTGCACAATGATGTTAAAAGTCCATACACTTCAAATTAATAGAGATTTAATACACCCAAATACCAAGGGAACATAATCATTTTTGCCACTGTCTGAATAATTATTTTTTTTAATTTTTTATTTATTTATGATAGAGAGAGAGAGAGAGAGAGAGAGAGAGGCGCAGAGACATAGGCAGAGGGAGAAGTAGGCTCCATGCACCGGGAGCCCGACGTGGGATTCGATCCCGGGTCTCCAGGATCGCGCCCTGGGCCAAAGGCAGGCGCTAAACCGCTGCGCCACCCAGGGATCCCTAATTATTTTATAATATAGTGTGTGTGCATGTGTGTGTGTGTGTGTGAACTAGAAAGTAAAATGGAATCTAGTATGTTGAATAAAATATATACTCTTGTGAGGAAATAAAGCCATTAATTTCAGAAATGCATATTATTTTGAAATTCAGTAAGATAGTATTTCTTCAAGACAATAAAAGGGAATTTTGACTTGAAAGATGGCTAACAATACAGCTTAGAGTTAATGAGAAAAATGAAAATGATTACTATTGTTAGTCTTGTTGGGGTGGCTGAAATGCCGTACGGGCCTGGTGCACTGGTTGCCATGGTATATATTGTTGCGTTCTTCAAGCAGAGGATAATACAGTTCTGCAATCAATAGCAAGAGTTGAAAGAATGAATTCTATTGCACAGATTGCAAAACAGTTTTTCATTTCTGCTTTCTCCTTCAACTACCGGGAGGAAACATACAATGTATACTAAATGATGAAACTTTCTGGAACTGCTTAACTGAAAGATGCAAACAGTATGTTCTTGGTAATTTAGTTTTGAATTTGGTCAGCATTTATGCCATTCCTCCCCCCCCCCCACCCCATCTACAGCTTCCAACAGGGATTGATTTGTCATATGAGTTACAGTTCATACCCATGGTGCCTTCTGTCCTCTGAATTTTCAAAAGCCCGTATTTAGGGCTGGCTCCCGTGTTCTCTGTGACTTTTCCTCTAGGACAGAGATCCTAGAAATTCCCCCTTGACCTAAGATATTTCACCACATGGCTTTTTTGATCATTTTTTTAAATTTCTTATATCAATTCAAATTTATTTTTCATGAGCATAGCAACAAATATAGGCCTTTTTTCCTTTTAATAATTATTATTGACTATATTCCCCATGCTATATCTTTCATCTCTACAATTTATTTAACACATAAATACAAGTTTGTACCTCTTAATCCCCTTTATCTCTTTCACCCATCCACCCTTACCCGTTTCACCTCTGGCAACCAACTACCTGCTTGTTCTCTGTATTTTGGAGTTTGTTTTTTTAGATTATACATATAAGTGAAATCATATGGTAGTTCTTTCTATGACTCATTTCACTTAGCATAATACCCTCTATTGGTTGATCCATGTTGTTGCAAATGGCAAAATATCATTCCCTTTTTTTGCTAAATAATATTCCATTGTATATACACCACATCTTCTTTATCCACTCATCTATCAATGTATTGACTATTGTAAATAATGCTGTAATAAACATAGGGGTGCATATACCTTTTCAAGTTAGTGAGGTTTTTTTTGTTTTGTTTTGTTTTAGGTAAATACTCACTAGTGGATTTACTGGATAATATGAAATTCCTATTTTTTAATTTTTGAGAAACCGCCATACTGTTCCCCACAGTGGCTGCACCAGTTTATATTCCCACCAAGAGTAAATGAGAGTTCCTATTTCTCCACATTCTCACCAGCACTTGTTTTTTCTTGTCTTTCTGATTCCAGTCACTCTGATAGGTGTAAGGTGATATCTCATTATGATTTTGATTTGCATTTCTCTGATGATTAGTGATAGTGAGTGTCTTTTCATGTGTCTGTTGGCATCTGTACATCTTCTCTGGAAAAATGCCTAATGAGGTCACCTGCCCGTGTTTTAATTGGATCATTTATACTTGTTAAAGCTAATTTTCATTTGTTTTTTCATTTTGTTTTGTTTTTAGGATTTTATTTATTTATTTATTTATTTATTTATTTATTTATTTATTTATGAGAGACAGAAAGAGAGAGACAGAGACATAGGCAGAGGGAGAAGCAGGCTCCATTCAGGGAACCTGATCTGGGACTCTATGCCAGGACTCCAGGACCATGCCCTGAGCTGAAGGCAGACGCTTAACTGCTGAGCTTCCCAGGTATCCCTTAATTTCCATTTGTTGAGAACAATTCTCTTATGCTATCTAGATTTCAGAATTTGCTGAATTCATATTCTTAATCCAAATTAGATTATTGCCTTCTAAAGACTTTATATGGATAGTTCTACATACGATAATAAAAGGACTTTTCAGTGTCTGTCAAAGATGATGATCACATTTCAAACTTTAGGGATGCCTGAGTGGCTCAGGGGTTGAGCGCCTGCCTTCGGCGCAGGGCATGATCCCAGAGTCCCAGGATCGAGTCCACATCAGGCTCCCTGCAGGGAGTCTACTTCTCTCTCTGCCTGTGTCTCTGCCTCTCTCTCTCTCTCTCTCAAGAATAAATAAATAAAAACCTTAAAAAAAATTAATGTTGGAGATCCCTAACTAAAAACTAACTAAAACTTCTTCCCCTTTTAGCTTCTACAATCCATTGATTTTATGCTTTTCCTTCTGCCTTTTAATGCCCACATCTCCTGCATTCTACTACTTTTCTATCTTTCCATTCAAAAAAGACACCTTCTTGAAGTTTCTTCCTTTGATCAATTTTTGTCTCTGTAATCCTTCCCTCAATGATTTCATCCTCCACCAGGCTTCAAAAATGTCCTTGATGAAGACACCTACTTCATTCTAAGGAAAAGATAGTTCCTAGTCTTTCCCTTTAACATCCTTCATTACTGTATGAGAAGATGTATATATATGCTTTTTATAAATGAATTCATGTATTAGTCTACTAAGGCTGCTGTAACAAATTTTCAAAGATAGAGCAGTTTAAATACCAGAAATGTATTCTCTCAGAGTATGGAGGCTAGAAGTCGAGATCTTCCTTGGGAGGGCTTATGAGGGAAGGATCTGTTTCTGGCCTTTCTCTTTGGCCTGACAACAGCTGCCTTCTTCCTGTATCTTCACATCATCTTTTCTCTGTACATGTGAGTGTTCAAATTACTTCTTTTTATAAGAACACTTGTCATATTAGATTAGGGTTCACTTTACTGGCCTTATTTTAACTTAATTATCTCTGACAACAATCTCCAAATACAATCACATTCTGAGATATTGGGGGTTAGAATGTCAAACATATGAATCAGGAAAGAGAGAACAAGTTCAGCCCATAACAAATATTGTATATTATATTGTATTGAAATGGAATTATTC
This sequence comes from Nyctereutes procyonoides, assembly GCF_905146905.1. Lineage (NCBI taxonomy): Eukaryota > Metazoa > Chordata > Mammalia > Carnivora > Canidae > Nyctereutes > Nyctereutes procyonoides. The sequence continues at coordinate 5,728,126 of NW_026575130.1, forward strand.
AGTTAAAACTTACAAAATTAATACTATTTCACACTAACCGTGGAGAATATTATTAGCCAAGTGAGGTCGACATCATGCTGAAGACCCACAAAAGAAGAAAATCCACAGACAAGATAGACCTCAGCTAGGAGTGAAAAAGAGATTGACTAGTCTTTCTTGGCCAAAAGTCTTAAGAAAAAAGATGTTGGGATTGGGGTCCTGTTTTGTGAGTTTGGGGATACTCACATGGAGGAAGACTGGGAACTAGGAAGAGAAACACACCTGTAGCACATCCCAACTAAAGAGAAATTAGGAATATTTTTATTTGTTATGCTTAGGATTTTTAAAAATTATTATTTCAAAATTTCTAACCTCTTTTGACCATGGCCCTCTTTTTTGTCCTCATGGACCAATGATTATTGTGTCTCAGAACACATGGAGAAGGGCTGAGTTTGGTAAAGCTTCTTTGGGATTTTTAAACATTGTTCCAGCTGTTCTCTGAGTCAAAGTGAAAGTTTTGCTGCTTCCACAAGCATCATGTTGGCAGAGACAATTATCAAAAGGCAGAAAAACCCTTTCACACACCCCACTCCCAGGAAAATGCATTTTATGATTATTGAAGAATAAAAATAGAATCACACAACCTGGCCTCCTCTTCATCTTGGAGTTTAAGGATTTGTTTCTAAGGAAAAGGCAGTACTTCACAATCCCAAATTCCTCTCTCTAATCCAGACTCACTTGACTTTAAATAAAATCTTCAAAAATAAAAAAAATAAAAAATTAAAAAATAAATCTTCAAAAATAAATAATCATTTTTAATCTTAGAAAATTTATCATATGAAGTTTAATTTCTAACTTGTAATGTTGCTTTGAAGATCAAATGTGTGTAAACACTGAGACCTGAGCAGGCATTCAGTAAACAGTAATTGTTATTATCATTTATTTAAAAAGATTTTATTTATTTATTCATGAGAGACACAGAGAGGCAGAGACATAGGCAGAGGGAGAAGCAAGCTCCCTGCAGGGAGCCCGATGCAGGACTCGATCCCAGGATCCCAGGATCATGACCTGAGCCGAAGGCAGACATTCAACCAATGAGCCACCCAGGTGCCCTGATATAAATTCTTCTAATCTGAACTCTCAAATGGCCTCTTCTCTGTTCTCAATCTTTTGATCCTTATGTCCCACCTCCCTCTTTTGATCCTATCTACACTTCTACTAGTTAGTTTTCCTGAAGGCAATTCTGACATTTCACAAAACTGCCATTCTCCTGGGATACCTGCTCCACAATTTCCTAGTCAAATTACTTTTTCCAGCTTTACTACTCACTCTTCCCTTTCTCGTGTACCAGTAAAATCTTAAAGCATGCACCACACTTGAGCACATCTCTGCCATTTTCATCCAGAATGTCCTTCCTTTATACTCTTCCCTCATTTTTCCTTCTAGATCCATCTCAAATATTTACACTTTCAAGCTGGAATGTGCTATAGTAAAATAATGAGTACAGATGTGTGCAAGCTTCATAATCAGGCAGATCTTAATCCAACTCAGTTCTTAATAATTCAACTCTGACTCTTGCCAGCTATAAATTCTCTAATCCTTGGTATATTCATACGTAAAACTGGGGGGAAAAATCCTACCACATATGTTATTCATAAAGATTAAAGAAAATATATATACACACACACAGGGTTTCTGGCACATAATCATTATCGTATGATCACTGAAACCTTTCCTGATTTCCTCTATTCTGAAATAGTCTCTCCCTGTTAAAAAATTCACAATTAAAAAATTTCACTTTATACTCAGCTATAATGACATAAATTCTACTTTGCTGTGTTTACTAATTCCTACTATCACTCCCACAGCGACCCTAAGTACCCCAAAAAGGAAGAACTACACCACCTGCTAGCATACAATAGATCACTTAACATGATGTCTTGATTGGAGCACTCAGCCCATACACGTTTTTTTTTTTTAATTTTTTTTTAATTTTTATTTATTTATGATAGTCACAGAGAGATAGAGAGAGGCAGAGACAGAGGCAGAGGGAGAAGCAGGCTCCATGCACCGGGAGCCCGACGTGGGATTCGATCCCGGGTCTCCAGGATCGCGCCCCGGGCCAAAGGCAAGCGCCAAACCGCTGCGCCACCCAGGGATCCCTACACGTTTAAATGAATAAAAGTGGCGTGGCTATTTTACAATACTCTTATCATAGGCAGAATTAAGTGTCTTTTCTTCATTTACCATTCACATCAATCATTTTGCTATTATTTCCATTGTTAAAATGTGGACAACTGAACTCTGGGAGGCTATAACTTACTAGTAATCTGCAGAGTTAAGATTTGAGCCCCTTTAAGGGCCTAACCATACTATGGTCTCACTAGTGTAAGAGGTCAACTGACTACATAAAATTTGTATTTATTGAAGCATTTTCAAATTGCTAAAGTTACAGAAGCATCAAAGTTAAAGAAGCATCAAACTACTGGGAACTTTTTTAAATGGATAGAAACAACCCAAACATCCATCCATGTATAAATGGATAAACAAAATGTGGCATATACATACAATGAGGTATTATTCAGCTTTAAAAAGGAAGGAAATTTTGACACATGCTACAACACAGATGAACACTTACTTATAAGTGAAATGAGCCAGACACAAAAGGACAAATATCTTACGATTTTTCTTATATAAAGTAACTAAAGTAATCAAATTCATAGAGATGCAAAGTAGAATGGTGCTTGTCAGGGGCTGGAGAAAGGGAGAAATGAGGAGTTATTGTTCAATGAATATGGAGGTTCAGTCTGGGAAGATGTAAAAATTCTAGAGACAGAAGGTGGTGATATTCACATAGCAATGTGAATGTACTTAATGCCACTGAACTGTAAACCTAAAAATGTTTAAACTTTATTTTATGGATATCTTACCACAATTTTTAAAAATGGAACAAAATTTCATTGCAGACTCAGTATAAAGCGAGGATAACAAAAAACAAACTTTAAAAAAACTAATAATTTCTTTTTATCAGAATTTTATGAAAAAAATCAATTAATGTTTATTGAGTGCTTAAAGAAGAATAAAGGTAGGGATGCCTGGGCGGCTCAGCAGTTTAGCACCACCTTCGGCCCAGGGCGTGATCCTGGAGTCCCAGGATCAAGTCCCACATTAGTCCCTGCATGGAGCCGGCTTCTCTCTCTGCCTACGTCTCTGCCTCTCTCTGTCTCTCATGAGTAAATAAAATCTTTAAAAAAAAGAAGACACTTTTTAAAAAATAAAATAAAGAAGAATAAAGGTAGATGTTAGGAAAAAAATCACATTTAAGAGAAATTCTGGAAAGATATTACAGTCAATGGTTTAAATTTACTTTTCAAATTTCTTTATATTGATATAAAACTATTCTTCAGTATCCACAAAGCACTTTCTAACAAGTCTGTGCCTTGTTTAAAAGGAAAAGTAGACTTTGCTATTGTTCATTTCAGCAATATTTTTTAAGGAGGAAAGGTAATTGTTCACAATAGATGACCTGAAAGCAATTTTTTTCCATACTGAAATAGCCCAACAATCTGACATAATCAACTCATTTCTTTAAAGATTAAAATAAGGATGGAAGAAAGGCATATAGATGCAGTCTAATTCCTACTGTTTGCTCCTTTCATAAAAATCCAGTTTTTAAAATAAATTTGGGCCAGTATTAACTACTCTTTTAGAATGACAAACCACCACTTTAAGAAAAGAAAACCAAAAGTAAGAATAGAACATAAAATCCTGGTTTTCCAGTCTTCCACATTAAATCTAATTCAACAGTGACTTGCAAGAGCTGACAGCTGACAAGCCCCAGTACTAGGTGCTAGGGGTACAAAAATGGCTAAAACCCTTTCTCTATGCACTTAACAAACTGAATCCACGGGAGATGCAAGCGTGTACATAAATGCATCTCTGCATTGTGGGCAGAGATTCAGGAGGTAGATTTCATCAAAGAGGTAGATTCAAAGTAGAGTAGAGACACAAAGAAGGAATCACCTCTAAGCTGGAGATCTCTTGAAAGGAAGAACAAAGAAACAAAGGAAATTACAAGTGTCTCTGGTTTGGAATGAAAGATCCTCTTCAGAAAGAAACCATTATCAGCATTAACATCACCTTCCATTTCAAACATCCCCCAATGTTTCATTGTCAAATTTATTAAGTGATTTCTTGTACACTGCTTTACTGGATGTAACAACACTACAATAATCACTACTCTGTGATTATTCCCACAGTACAGATGAGGAAAGTATCTCTCAGAGAAGCAGCCAGCTCAAAATTATGCTGTTAGTAAATTCAGGGCTATTTATAATAAACTCTTTTAATTTCTAAAGTGCTTCCTCACTAAACTTCACACTTTTTTGCTTACAAAAGAAAGGCATAAGGAATTTGTGGATTTCAGAAAAAAATAACATGAAGACATGTCAGAAGCACATGCCGGCATGTTAAATCTTCAATCTGAGAAACAGCAACTAAATATAACCACTTAGACAGCTAAATGGAAAAAAAAATGAAATGAAAGCCCTAATGGTTAACTAGTACCAGACACAGATTATTAGTCATATCCAAATGTACCCATATATGGTACTCAGTTACCAATTTTAGAAAATTCTCTAAAAAAGTAATGAATTGGTGCTCTAATCGAATAATCTGATGGTTTAAATAAAATGTCTGCTATACATAATAGAGAGGAACTGCCCCTGAACCATGCTACCTGATTACTGTCAACATTAAGGAAGGCATTTGTGAAAAACAGAGAGAGAGAAAGAAGTGGAGAACTATAAAAGGAAGTTCATTTGCCTCCAGTTCTGTTGTATATTATTTATAGAAGAAATAAAAATTAGAGCAGCTGATGGTGTTTGCTTTCAATTCATAGTTCACATTAAATAAAACTGTCAGCCCTTCCTTTTGATTTATTTCTTCCAGTTTAATTAAACCCATTTTTCTATGTTACTGGATACACCGAACAATGGAGAATTATTTAAAGTTCTGTGTAATATTTTCCAAAATGTTGTTTAAGATCCAATAAGATTTTTTACCTTCCAAGTTTATATTTATCTCAACTATACTGGACAATATGAAAACTGTGAATATATCATTTTTGAAGGAATTATAGCATCTCTGAATTTACACTAGCCAGAAAAAAAATCTTAAGAAATGATTATCATAACTTTAGGAAAATTATGATTCCTGCTGAGTGAACTTAATATCCAATAAAATATACTCATAAAAGTAGCTAAATGGAAGTTCCTACACAGTATATTCCTTTACAAAAAATAATGTCAGTCAGATAAATAACTTGTTTTTCTCAGTGGAAGGGAAAGAGGATTTGAAATAATGAAAAGCAATGCGATTAAGTGAAAAGTGCTGGACTGGGAATGGGTATGATCAGTTTCTAACCCAGATTTACTTTTAACTAAAGGTTTTCACTTTACTATCTTTAAATATAGCTAAGCCACCTGAAAACAAAAATGTTGGACTAAGATGACTGGCCAAATTCCTTCTTATGGCATGCCACTCACCCTTCTTTCAACAACCCTGTCTCCTCACCTTCAAGGAGGCAGAGACCACACCAATGGTCACTTCCTTTCTTCTCTTCCTACTTTTGCCACAGTAAAACCAAGAACTAAATTGGATAGCAGGAGAGAACAAACTGAAAAAGAATTTCGATGGAGACTGTGAGTTCTTTATAGAAAACTAGCTAGGGAAACTAGACCAATTTGTTAATCTCTCCAGACTTCATTGTCCTTGCCAATAAAGTGAAATAGTAAAATTCTCCTGATAATCCATATGCAGTCCCCGATGCATAAAAAGCACTCAATAAAGTCTGGCTATTAGTTCTATTGTTTATTTATAGTGAGGAGACAGAAGGAGAAACAGGACTAGTCCAGGCTTATCTCTGTCTTTGCTTCCTTCATTTTCCCTCTCTTCACAAACATTTTTTTACAAACATTTTATAATTCCACTTCACTCTGTGTAATGATCTATACAACAGATCAGGTAGTATTTTAATTTAGTAACAAGAGAAAGTAGGCCTTTTGGATTAGCACTTGATACTGGTTTTTTTGATCCCCCTAGCTCTTTATATTGGACACAGGAAGTAGCAAGGACCCCCTGGAATGGAAGACATTTTCTTGCTAAATCTGTATTGCTTTCCAATTTAGGTCCTTGTCATTGTGTTCCCACAAATGACACAATTTAACAGTGCATGGGTGGATTCTCTAGAGACTGAGAAGGTTCATGAAAATATTCATAAGAGAGGTGTGTCATTTTCCCTCAACACTACGCACTGCACCCAATTTAGAAAGACAAACTCTCAGCAGATGGGTCTCTGGCTTCTTTCCAATACATGATTTGAATTGTTTTTTTTCAAACACACCGCAAATCAAAAGCCGACTGATGTTGCAACCAATTTTTATGTCTCAGAGAATCAAGTGGCAAGGTCAGTGCAAGGTACTCCTTTAGTCATTATACTTTTAATGGCTTTTTCTACGTGACATAAATAGTTTGAGGCTTTCTTAAGATGATGATGAAATGTTTCTTATTTTCAGTTATCTATCCAGTCACATGGGTAGTGACTGACCCCTAACAACAGTGCAGTGGCCCGTAAGAAATAAGTTTCTGGTTTTAATCTAGTTTCTTAATGGAGAACCATCTACATCATACAACCCATCACCCAAAATGCGGCCATTTAGACCGAAGGAACAACGGTCAGAAGTGGTCCTGCATCTGCATTATTTAAGATTTCAGTCAGTATTCTCAATAAAGGCACAAGAAACAAGCTCATTAACTTGGCATAGGAAGCCAGGCTTAAAGGAAGGCAGAGACCAGCATCTGAGAAAATACTAATCAGCTCTCTGTGACTATATCTAATTGGATCCTTTATCAAACACAACACAACAAGACTCGGCAAGGAGAGTAGAGATAAACATAGTGGGGGAGGAGAAATAAATAGAAAAGCAATAAACTAGTCACAAGTTCTGAGGCCAAGACTTAACTCTGCCATCTCCTAGATAAATATATTATATATTTATACATATATATTTATTCATATATAATATATGTATATTTAAATATATATGTTTAAATCTTGAGCACATCACTTCATTACTTCTTCACTTTAGTCATAAATGGGGATAGAAATGTCCTACCACACCTCTTTGCCAGAGTTTTGTGATATTCAAATGTGATATATATATATATATATATGTATGATAGATATATATATATGTGATCATTTGATTTTGATTTTTTTAAAGGTTTTATTTATTTATTCATGAGAGACACAGAGAGAGAGGCAGAGATACAGGGAGAGGGAGAAGCAGGTTTCATGCAGGGAGCCTAATGTGGGACTCGATCCTGGGACTCCAGGATCATGCCCTGCGCCAAAGGCAGGTGCTAAACCGCTGAGCCACCCAGTAATCCCCCTCATTTGATTTTTAAAATAAAAACATGAAGGGACCCATGGGTGGCTGAGTGGTTGAGCATCTGCATTCAGCTCAGTTCATGATCCCAGGGGCCTGGGGCCTAGGGTCAAGTTCTACATCAGGCTTCCCACAGACAGCCTGCTTCTCTCTCTGCGTATGTCTCTGTCTCTCTCTCTCTGTCTCTCATGAATAAATAAATAAAATCTTTTTAAAAAGTAATAAAAGCATAAAAAATGTGCATTCCAGAGAAAATAACCTCATCTCTGTTGACCTACTCATATCAAGTTCTATTGAGGAAATTATACTTGAATAATTATATTATTATACTAAGAAGTATATTAAAGCTTACTTTATAATAATAATAATTAGAACAATGATAATAGTAGCAAAGTTATTGAACATTTACTTCATGCCAGGCACTAGGCTAAGTATGTTTACTTTATTTTCCTGCGCTGGCCAGACTGCTCTCCTTTTAACTTAACATGCTCTTGACAGAATTGTGAAGAAGTCCCACTGAACTTACGTTATCCTTTCACATCCCTTTGATGAAGAACCACTGCTAGAGATGCATCAAGAGAGCCATCTTGGGCAGCCCAGGTGGCTCAGCAGTTTAGGGCCACCTTCAGCCCAGGGCGTGATCCTGGAGACCCGGGATTGAGTCCCACGTCAGGCTCCCTGCATGGAGCCTGTTCTCCCTCTGCCTGTCTCTCTCTCTGTCTCTCTCTGTGTGTCTCTAATAAATAAATAAAATCTTAAAAATAAATATTTAAAAAAAGTGAGCCATCTTAAAAGTCAGACTCTTGGACTATAATTATCATTTCTTCTCCCTTTTCACTCTACTGGGACTGGTTTCTCCAGGGGGGATTTCAACAATATATCCAAGTTTTCCATCACAGGGTACTTCAAGAAAACAACTCTCTGGCATCTGTTATTTCATTTGATAAATGACTGAGGATTGTGGGATGTGTAATTCCAAGCTCCAACTCTCTGACCCCCAGTATGAAGTTCCTCAGGATACACATGTCTTTTTCTGAAGAGAAACTTTTCTTCCCTGAAGGAATTAGTGTATTTCTTCTTTCTAATCATAAAATCTTCTAACATTTCACATCTTCCATTCAATTTGGCTTCCACAGGACTTACAACTAAATACAAATTTCAAATGTAATAATTATAGAGGCTCTTATTGCCTATGCACTTACATTCCATTTCCCACCTTGATTGTGATCTTTTATACAAATTTTTAAAATTGTCAGAAAAATTATCCAAAATTTGGAAAAAGGCAAAAGAAATTCTTAGGTATGTTTTCAGTGCACTGCTGGACTTGACATTCTATTTAGTGGCCATTTGACAATTGTGTGGGGACAGAGATTAACTTGTAGATTTTGTTTAGGAGAAATATAAACAATGGCTCTCCACTGCAACCCAAAGCTTATGGTTTATGACGCTGTTGGACAGTAGCCAGCTTGTATCTAATCTAGCAATCCAGTAAATTACAATAAATCTAATAAAAATTGAAAGTTCTTTGGATTATTTTTAACATTGTACTGTTTTCCTTATCAATTAATAAGAAAAATGAAATCTGTGATATGCATATATTTTATATTTTCATGAGTTAGGATTTTTCATGTTTAAAGTTATACTTTAGCATATTTTATGTAATCATAAATTTAAATTTCCATTTATACTTTCCTATTTTTTGTATGTATTTTTGTTGTTAAGTTCACCTGAATTATCTATCATGTGTAGAATGAAGTCAGGTAGAAATAAATTAAAATGAGATTATATATATTTACATATGGAAGTACCATATAAATATGTATTACCTCTGTGTGTGTAGGGTGTGTGTGTGTGTGTGTGTGTGTGCGCGCTCGCGCACACGCCCATGGTTTAGCAGTATTGTCAAATACAACAATATAACAGGGGCTTGCATCAAAAACGGTATGTAGGGGATCCCTGGGTGGCGCAGCGGTTTAGCGCCTGCCTTTGGCCCAGGGCGCGATCCTGGAGACCCGGGATCGAATCCCACGTCGGGCTTCCGGTGCATGGAGCCTGCTTCTCCCTCTGCCTGTGTCTCTGCCTCTCTCTCTCTCTCTCTGTGTGTGGCTATCATAAATAAATAAAAATAAAAAAAAAAATATATATATATATATATAACGGTATGTAGGACTAGATACTAGCCCTCTCATACTAGCAGGACTATATTAGTACTATGTGAAGGCTCAGCTATGAAGAAATACAACACTCCTTATCTAGTTTAAAAGAAAGTTGCTGAATAAATTTCTACCCATATCTACCAAGGAGAGAATAAGAAGATATTGGATCACTCCACAGGGCAAAAGTTGGGTTAAATGTAAGAACAAATATTCTATAAAGAAAATGTCTTAAAATATTTCAAAAAACTGGCTAGATGATGTTTGCCTGAGTTTTTCTCCTCCATACCATTCAGTTCATACTCTGCCTCTTTAGAGCATTAGCCTCAAGCTCATTTTTCCTCCTTACTCTTCATTTCCCTTAAGCCTTCCCCTGCAGAGCCTAAACTTGTTGTGGAAACAGCATAAAGCATTCAATATTGATGTCCCAAGTAAAGCCAAAGACATGAGAAGTGAGAAAGAAAGGCTGAAAGGATAAGAATTTAAGAGAGAGATTTGGAAGTAAGGAGGGAAATTTTGACCAACACCTATACCCCAGATTCTCAAGAAATGGTAGACTCTTACTCAGGAGAAATGAGATGCTGCATATCCAAGGCAAACAGTATTTAGGGAAGCTGAAATAGTTCTTACTAACAGAGTTAGTGTGGATTCATGAAGAGAGTTCCAGGGCCTGAAGCCTGAGAGATTTAGATACCACCATTTATTAACTACACAGCCTTGGATAAATCCATCTTCCCATCTGTAGAATATGGATGATTACACCTACGTTGCAAGTTCAAGGTGAAGAATGAACAATGCAGAGCCTCAGCATAGTTCTTGGCCCATACAACATGCTAGCTAACTTATTCTAATCCATAGTTTTTAAAAGACAATTCTGAAATCAGGCTGTGGAAATGGATCCGAAGCCAAGATGCAAAAAGACGCTGTTTTTCCAGGGATCTATCACCAGTTTAAATTGGTGTGAACAATCAAGAAAGGTCAGTGTCAGGAGGAAAACAAGCAACTAAAGAGCAAGTAAAAATATTAACCTCTCTGGAATAGAATGTTTAATGCTTTAGCCCTGTACTAAGCTAATTAAGTCATGAATGTCCAGTATGGAAAAAGCATATAATTTCTAACTTGAGATTCCTTTCCATTGTAGTAAAAATTGCTTTAAAGGTTGTAATGGTGGTTGCTATAGGCAACAGCAATCACGATGTGGAAAAAGATGCAAGAGGGGGAAAAAAGCAATAATACTATAGCGAATCAGTCTTTGCAGAAATTCTGTATTCCCATTTCCCATTCCCTTTCTCTGTTCTGAATTTTGGTGGCAGGATAAATTTAGTAGAGATAAGTAGGAGAAAAGATCTGGCCTAAGGTTGCATAAACTATTCAACAAAAGATGGTCTTTTCTCTGGATAGCCATCCTCTTCAGTCAAGGGGCTGGAGGAGGAGAGCTAAGATAGGAAACAGCACTGTCCAGCCAGTACAACAAGCCCTATCAATTATGGGGTGATAGATGTCCCAGTTGGCCCTAATCTCTGTAAGCAAAATCTTGTGGGTAAAAGGATCAATTCATCTGACCATGATTCAAAAGCATTACTACCTCTTTGAACCCTGTGTGGTAATAAATATTTCAGTTCAAGAATTACACTAACTTACTAATAATTAATGTTAAATACTAATTAATGATTGATAGGAAAGACCTTCAAATGAATCATCGACTAAAAGAGACTTCAAAACTTTTGAAATTTACACATTCTGTGAATTTACTAGGTAAATCTCTGTGGAATAAAAAAGATCAGAGATGGAAAAAAACAAGTAAGTATTATCCAATTTTATCTCTACTAGCATAATAATTTACTAACAACTACTAGGGAAAGATGCCCATAGAAATGGATCAGTTAGATTTTTCTTTATGGGACACAATGGATTCCACAATCTTCCTTGACATATACACAAGTCTCTGTCTATCCACCTCAAGCTGAAAGGGGAGATGATTAAATATTAAAAAAAGCAAGCTGCTATTTCTCCGCTTCTACCACCCTGACCAAGGATTTTGCATTTAAAATCTGAATGTGATTACAGAGTGGAAAATGAAGGCTCTAACTGAAATAAAAATCAGTATAACATCAAAAATATACTGACATGACTGTTTTTTTTAAAAAAAGAGAAATATGAAATCATTAACACTTGATTTGCTATAAATTTGGTTTTATTTCTGATCATTTTTATTTTTTCACACCTTTGGAAATGTATACATCATTTCAGTAGCGTTTTTCAGATTTAAAAAAAAAGCTAAAGCCATTGTAAGAGAGTAATTTTTGTCATCTAAACTACTGTTTTGATTATAAAAGGAAGTGATGATCAAACTCGGTCCTATAAAGGCAAGTTTCAACTCTGACTTGGAACTGAGAATTGTTGGAGAAACCCTTTTTAACTCCTTTTAGCATCACCTTACTCACTTGCAAACGGAAAATGTTGGATTACTCTAATTTTGACTCTTGGTTTCCAGGCCCAGGAAGGCCCAAGAGCTAACCCAACCTTCTTTTGTCTCTGAAAAGGGAAAGCTAAGGCCATACACACAAGCTTGCAAGTTGCACCTTCTTGGAGGGTAGAAATGACATTGCATTTATTTCCTTATTTGGAACTCAATACAATGTCATAATATTTCAACATTTAAAATTTATAAGTACTTCTTTCATGAGGGGTTAACCGAGACACTGTCTAAATTGTCTGTAAAGGAGACATTTTCTCCTACAACTCAGAACTTATCAATGTATCTTAAGAACACTCCCCAAATAACTATTCTGCCAAAACAACTAGCAATTTCCCTTGACATGCTACCCCCAAGTTCTCATCAAGCTTTCTTATATTTTCCTATATTTGTTGACAGTGCTTGTTCAGGCTGAAAATGAGATTTTGCCATTCCAAGAAGAGGGGGTCAGAGGGAGTCACAATTTCATTTAATAAGGTTTTATAGCAAAAAAATAATAATAAGGTTTTATAGCATTTATGCATTGTCAATCCAACACTACAGATCAAGTTTTTTATTTTTTTTATTTTTTTTTTTTTTAGAGGTAATTAGGTTTTATTTATTTTTTTTTTTTTTTATAAATTAATTTTTATTGGTGTTCAATTTACCAACATACAGAATAACACCCAGTGCTCATCCCGTCAAGTGTCCCCCTCAGTGCCCGTCACCCATTCACCCCTACCCCCCGCCCTCCTCCCCCTCCACCACCCCTAGTTCATTTCCCAGAGTTAGAAGTCTTTATGTTCTGTCTCCCTTTCTGATATTTCTCACACATTTCTTCTCCCTTCCCTTATATTCCCTTTCACTATTATTCATATTCCCCAAATGAATGAGAACATACACTGTTTGTCCTTCTCCGGTTACTGTGGCCAAGTTCAAAAAGGGTGTTGCCTGAGTTCTCCTCTGGGATTTTGATGGAATCTTGTCTCACATTTAGATCTTTCATCTATTTTGAGTTTATCTTTGTGTATGGTGCAAGAGAGTGGTCCAGTTTCATTCTTCTGCATGTGGATGTCCAATTTTCCCAGCACCATTTATTGAAGAGACTGTCTTTCTTCCAGTGGATCGTCTTTCCTCCTTTATCGTATATTAGTTGACCATAAAGTTCAGGGTCCACTTCTGGGTTCTCTGTTCTGTTCCGTTGATCTATATGTCTGTTTTTGTGCCAGTACCACACTGTCTTGATGAACACAGCTTTGTAGTACAACCTGAAATCTGGCATTGTGATGCCCCCAGATACGGTTTTCTTTTTTAAAATTCCCCTGGCTGTTTGGGGTTTTTTCTGATTCCACACAAATCTTAAAATAATTTGTTCTAAGTCTCTGAAGAAAGTCCATGGTATTTTGATAGGGATTGCATTATACGTGTAAATTGCCCTGGGTAACATTGACATTTTCACAATATTAATTCTGCCAATCCATGAGCATGGAATATTTTTCCATCTCTTTGTGTCTTCCTCAATTTCTTTCAGAAGTGTTCTATAGTTTTTAGGGTATTTTTTGAGAACCATTTGAATGGTAAATGGTTCTCTAACCTTTTATTTTCAGGTTGTAGGTGTCCTTCTGTCTAAAATGAGTCTCTTGTAGACAGCAAATAGATGGGTCCTGCTTTTTTATCCATTCTGAAACCCTGCGCCTTTTGATGGGGTCATTAAGCCCATTCACGTTCAGAGTTACTATTGACAGATATGAGTTTAGTGTCATCATGATATCTATTTAGTCCTTGTTTTTGTGGATTGTTCCACTGAACTTCTTATTAAAGGGGAGTTTTAAGAGTCCCCCTTAAAATTTCTTGCAGAGCTGGTTTGGAGGTCACATATTCTTTCAGTTCCTGCCTGTCTTGGAAGCTCTTTATCTCTCCTTCCATTCTGAATGAGAGCCTTGCTGGATAAAGTATTCTTGGTTGCAGGTTCTTCTCATTTAGGACCCTGAATATATCCTGCCAGCCCTTTCTGGCCTGCCAGGTCTCTGTGGAGAGGTCTGCTGTTACCCTAATATTCCTCCCCATGAAAGTCAGGGACTTCTTGTCTCTTGCTGCTTTAAGGATCTTCTCTTTATCTTTGGAATTTGCAAGCTTCACTATTAGATGTCGAGGTGTTGAACGGTTTTTATTGATTTTAGGGGGGGATCTCTCTATTTCCTGGATCTGAATGCCTGTTTCCCTTCCCAGATTGGGAAAGTTTTCAGCTAGGATTTGTTCAAATACATATTCTGGCCCTCTGTCCCTTTCGGCGCCCTCGGGAACCCCAATTAAACGTAGGTTTTTCCTCCTTAGAGTGTCATTTATTTGCCTTAATCTGTCTTCATGGTTCTTTAATTGTTTATCTCTTTTTTCCTCAGTTTCCCTCCTTGCCATCAACTTGTCTTCTATGTCACTCACTCGTTCTTCCACCTCGTTAACCCTCGTCGTTAGGACTTCTAGTTTGGATTGCATCTCATTCAATTGATTTTTAATTTCTGCCTGATTGGATCTAAATTCTGCAGTCATGAAGTCTCGTGAGTCCTTAATGCTTTTTTCTAGAGCCACCAGTAGCTGTAGAATAGTGCTTCTGAATTGGCTTTCTGACATTGAAGTGTAATCCAGATTTTGTAACTCTGCGGGAGAGAGGGCTGTTTCTGATTCTTTCTTTTGAGGTGAGGTTTTCCTTCTAGTCATTTTGCTCAGTGCAGAGTGGCCAAAAACAAGTTGTATTGGAACACGGGGGAGTATCACTGGTCCGTCTAGCTGGTCTTCTGGGGGAGGGGCCTGCTGTGCTGATTCTCAGGTGTTAGCACTTGGGGGAGCTGCTCTGCCCCTGCCTGCTGCAGGGCTCAGCGGGGGTTGTTCACCCCGTGGGGCCCCGGGAGGATCAGCCGCAGTTGCTATGGCAACTCTGGAAGCCTGGATTCAGCCTCCGCAGGAACAACGGGGCTCGGGGCTCTCGGTTCTCCGTCTGCAGGGCCTGGAGGCTCCGGGGCGGGGCCGCTGATCTGCTCAGCTCGGGGCAGGAGCGTCCTCGCTGTCCTGGGCCCTCCCGGCCTCTGCCTGTCCCAGGGGGAGGCGGGATCCTGGGCTGTGTCCCGGCGCCCTGTGCTCCGGGGCCTGCGCTGTGGGATTCGCGCTCCCGCCCCGCAGCTCCCTCCCTGGAGCGGCTCCCGAGCCCCTCCGAGCTGCTCCGGTCGGTCCCCGCCGTGCGCGCTGCAGCCCTTAGGGAGCTCGGAGCACTCTCCTGCGCTCGCAGGTGTCTGTTAGTGTCCCAGGGAGCCCGAGGCCATCCCCGCCCTCCTGGGTCCTGCTCCAACTCCCTGCGAGCCCCTTTCCGCCCGCCCGGGAAGGTTGGTGCAGCTCCTGCTCCTCCGGGACGGGACGGGGCTCTCCTGTCCTGGGGACCCTCGCCCCGGCCTCAGCCCGGCTCCTCGCGGGGCCCCTCCCCCTCGGAGGCCTTTTGTTCCTTTATTTCTTTTCCCCGTCTTCCTACCTTGATAGAAGCGCGAACTCTTCTCACTGTAGCGTTCCAGCTGGTCTCTCTTTACATCTCAGGCCGAATTCGTAGATTTTCAGGATGATTTGAAGGTTATCTAGGTAATTTGGTGGGGACAGGTGATTTGGGGACCCTGCTCTTCCGCCATCTTGCCCCTCCCTCCCAGATCAAGTTTTTTAAATGTCTGTAAATCAACTTCACAATATATTTTTAAAAGGCTTATTTAAAATACATTATTTTCTACATCTACCATCTTAAATACTCAAATATGGGCCTCTTTAATTCTCTAAAAATCTATTCTAGGAACAAAAATGTTCACTATAACAATAACTTAAAATAGCAACAAAACAAAACAAAACAAAACACGGATAAGATATTTTCTGTGAATATTTACAAACATAAGAAATTCTCATTATATTGGGGATGCTCGGGTGGCTTGGCGATTGAGCATTTGCCTTAGGCCCAGGGCATGATCCTGGGGTCCCGGGATCGAGTCCCGCATCAGGCTCCCTGCATGGAGTCTGCTTCTCCCTCTGCCTGTGTCTCTGCCTCTCTGTGTCTCTCATGAATAAATAAATAAAGTCTTTTTAAAAAATTAAAAAAAAGAAATTCTCATTATATAATTAAGTTAAAAGATTAATTTTTACTATGATCACAAATTTGCTTTTCTTTTAAATACTGTATATATATGTACACATATTTATTTTAAAAACACTAGAATGAAAAACAAAACATTACCATTAATTTACATGATTAATGTGACCAATGTGAATATATTTCTGTTTTCTACTAGTAATATGGATTACTTTTATAATAAAAAATACATATGAAAAGAATTATCCTCAAATTGCATAAACAAAAATAATTTTAGTATATTTTAATTTTTTTATTTTTTTATTTTAATTTTTTAATGACTCATACAGTCTTTTAGGAAGAAGCAGAAGATACCATAAATTTAATCAAACATTTATAATATAATTTGGTGTCACAGAATTACTCACTTGCAAAAGTGAGTGTCCATGAAGCAATGGAAACATATCATTGTAGTTTCTGCCTAAAGTATTTTAACCTTAATTGATGCAGGTAGTTAATATATATAATCAAAGATGTTTATAGTTTTCAAGTTTTAAAAGTTTTATACTTAATGTGACATATAATCCTATTTAAATATATTAAATTTGAGATTTTCTTAATTTGATAGTGTCATACAATTCTTTTTATGAATTTTGATGGCTTCATAAAATTAGGCAATAAGTATTATTATAAGATACAGTATTGTACTGTTTGCTGTAACAGAGATATTTTAACAAATGCGATTCAAAATATCAACTAGAGATAAAAGGATGACAAAAATTGAAAATGTCATTCTTTTTGTAAATAACATAAGAATCCACAATAGAGATATAGTTGAATAATATAATGCAGGCATCAACACCGTGAATAGGATGACTGTACAGGATCATAAAAGTGGTTACAAAATATCAACATTAGTAAGTATAAACAGTTGGCTACTATAACTAATAGGGATAAAGGCTGCAAAGGGTCAGAAATAATGAAACTGTACTAGTAAGTGAGTATTATCATTTGTAATTTTCATTTTGTTATTTCAAAGTAATGTTAGATATTTTGAATTATAGTAGATACTTGCAATTATCATATTCTATATAGACATGTTTTTTCCATATTCTATGAAAATTTTGTATGCTATTATTTTTCCCTGAAGGAAATATGTGAGAAGTTAATAAATGTTTTATTTTTTTTAATAAATGTTTTATTATTTCTATCTTATAGAGGCACTCATTGAGACTGAAAAATGTCACAGAGAAATAGTGATTGAATTGGGAAAGCAATTCAACTCTGCTCCTTCTCTGAACATCCACTACAAAGCCAAATGCTACTCTCTTACTGTGGCCCATGGATTATTTTTAGTTATTAAAATTTTGAACTAAGAAATTATTTCTGTAATTTCACGAATGACTAAAATGTAAGTAATCTTACCAAAACCCACTCAACCCAGGAGGTATAATTACCTTTGGTGCTGTGATATTTTGACTATTAGAAGTGAAGAGGCGCTAGATGCATGAAACACTGCATTCCCAGAAAAGAATGTTCTTGCCTTATACAGCATAACTATAAAGGTGAAATGGCTTTATTATCATCAAGATAATTAAAAACTAAAAGAATACATCAAGAAAACCAACATATACTTAGAAATACACTTGACTTTGAAAGAAAAAGAATTAAGTCAAAATACATTCTCATATTGCTTTCAGAGGGGAGACAGCTTCAGATCACTTAGAAAGGTCAGTCTCATCACCAGGACAACAGACTCAGAATGTGCCACCACCTATTAAACATTTCTCCTAGGGAATTGACTATGAAGCAGTATTTAAAAAATTAAATGATGGGAAACAAAGTAAATAATTGGGAGTATTCCTCTATTAGCTGGAAAAAAAAGCTGGCGCATAAAAAGGAATAACACTTCAGCACACAAATGATTAGCAGTAACCTACTGGAGATTCCCAGAGTAAATAATTTCCTTCCTTATCACTCCATATTTAAGTCTAATTAAGGTTTAGTGAAGTCATGCCATTCTCCTCTTGCCATAAATCAGTGATTCTCAAAGGCTTTTAAAAAATACAGATGCTGGCAGTTCTCTCCCCATAGATTCGGATTCGTTAAGTTGGGATGGGGCTTAGGCATGTGTTTCCTTAATTAGTCCTCATTATCTACAAGGAACCAAAATTTGAGGACCACAGACTAGATTAGTGGTTCTGAACTACAGCTGTACATTGTAGGCACTTTGAAAGCTTGAGAAAAATTCCTTAAGCCCAGGCCTCATGCAAGACAAATTAAATCAGAATCTCTGGAGAGGGACCCAATATCAGTATAGTTAAAGGACCTCAAGACATTATAATAGGCAGACAGGGTTAAGAACCACTGCGTTATTTTCACTTCCTGAAACAATTCAGTCAGCTCTGGTCGTTATAATTATGCTGGCAATTTTTATCTGAAGATCATCAGCACAATACCTCACATTAACTTGAGAGAAAACCGCTAACAAGACGTTAAGCATAGACGCACAGATCAACAATCTTAAACATGATGAAGAGAAATGTAGCATGCTTTCATTCTAGTTACATAGGTCACAGGCCACAGAAAGCCGATGGTATTTTCAACCTACAATACCTATAGGTAAACCAAGGCCCGGTCTCTGAGGCATTTAAGGTATTTAGAGTCCATTAAAGAAACAGGGAACTTACAAAACACACATTTTTCCTTTCTCCAACCTATGTTCAGGAACGTTTATGTTTGCAGCTTTGAGGCAAAGAAGGGTTCTGTTTGGTAATATTTTTGAGATAGAAACAAGTAACTATCACTCTATATACCTAAAAAATTAAACATTAATTCAGTTCTTTTTCCTATCTACACTGAAAGTAGCACACAGAAGTTTTGTTGCTATTGTTATACTGACTTTTAGAATCCAGAGAAAGTGCTTGTTTTTCTTTGCACAGAATTCATTGCAACTAGATCAAACACTTTCTGTGGGCTGTCTGCCCAGACAAGTAAATAGCTTGTGTACAGAACTGTTTTCCGTAGTGACATTTTTGTAATGGAATTGTATCTGAAGCCTATTTGTCACTATTAAGCCCACTATTATAATAGCAGTTATTTAAATAATTTATATAAACTAAAAAAGTTTTAATATACCTTATAAAAATAACAATGCCATACAAAATTGACATGGAAATTGAGGATTGCAAAAACCTTCCTTATCTGATTACTTGTGAAAGTGTCTGATGATTTTAGGCAATGTGGCAAAGAATAATGTGGACCTTATGTCCTAATGAAAAAAATTGACTTTTCTGAACCTTGGTTTTATCTGTAAATTGCAATGATAATACCTACCTTCAGTATCCTCGTAGGAAAAGGGGAAAAGCATGGCAGGAAGCTTGACAAACCAATTATACATAACAAATTACTCTTATTACTTAGAAAAATGCTATTGTTAAGGAAAATGCTAGTAGACAACCACTAATTAAGAAGAATTATCACTAGTTTATTACTTTATTATTTTTAATTTATTAAGGTTTTATTTTAATTCCAATATAGTTAACATACAGTGTTATATTAGTTTCAGGTTTACAATATACACTAATATTCAACTAATTTATTATTTTAAAGAAAAAATTTATCAAGATATTAGTGCTCGTGGGCTTTTTAATTGATATCATTCTGGTCTTGAACTAAATACAACCTAATTTGGAATGTTATGATTGCCCCAAAGTTTAGAACTAATGAAATCTAAAATAAAGGATGGGTTTTTTAAATTAATTAATTAATAAAGGATGTTTTGGGTCTGGTTCTTAAGAAACAGCAAACAACAGAAGAAAGCAGTGTTTATATTTGGAAGCCAGGAAAACTGTCAGAAAATAGAAACTTCTGGAGTGCCTGGCTGGCTCATTTGTGGAGTTTGTGAGTTTTGGTCTTAGGGTTGTGGGTTTGAGCCCCACAATGAGTGTAGAGATTGCTTAAGAATAAAATATTTTAAAAAAAGAAAAGAGAAGCTTCTTATGTGTTTCATATAATACTCCTCTATTTTCTATATTTTTGAGTGGTTTTGGAAATGAGATACCATAAGAAAACAGTATTTTTAAAAATTACAGAAGATATTAACACTGTAACTTCTCGGTCTTAAAACCTACACCACATGGACACCTGGGTGGCTCAGTGAGTGTCTGAGTCTTAGTTTTGGCTCAGGTCATAATCCCACAGTCATGCCCCGCACTGGGCTCAGTGGAGAGTCTGCTTTCCTTGCCCTCTGCCTCTCCCCACTCACTCGTTCTCTCTCTCTCTCTTTTTTTTTCTCATAAATAAATAAATAATAAATAAATAAATAATAAATACTCTACATTCATTTCATCTATGGTCACCCTATAGACAACCTTACCCAAGAAGAAGGCTCTCAGATAGAGATGCAGGTCCTCAAGCCTAGTGGCACCTCCTGATATCACTGACATGGATGGGCTTAACGTTATTACAGTATGGTTTCCTCATAAAGACTTTTCTCTCCACCTAGGTTATTTTAAATAAATTAGTATTATTACCAGTGTCACGTCACACCAGGATACCAATACACTGAAAGGCTCATCACAGTTATTATTATGCACATTGTTTCTCTGGTTTCAAACTACTTCAGCTGCTTAATATTAAATCAGTTTAAAAAAAATAAAATAAAAAAAATAAATCAGTTTAAGTTTTGGCCTTCAGATTGTAGGAACATTTGTAATTGTTGACAGTTCTGAGACAAATTTCGAAGAAGAGGGCCCCTCAAACTGGTACTCCTAAAAGATCCAGCAAGTAATTGGAGCTGGATTCGACAATTCTTCTCCCATTCTTCCTGCGGTCTATGATCCAGTGTTCCTTTTACTTCTGCTCTTTGATCTCAATACCAGCACTTGCATTAGTAACATTGCTAGTTACAAACATGAAAACTGTAGTGTACATATATTCCTACATATGGACACATTTGAGGCAGGAATTTTGGTCATGAAAGGGAATAATACTACAGACAGAGACTATCTCAAATAGAATAAACCATTATCTAGCTACCTATCCATATACATGTGTCCCATAATATTTCCATGAGGTTCCCAAACTTTCACTTTTTAAACTTTGTATCAATACAATTGAGCAAATGTTGATGAACGCATTAGAGACTCAAAAATAACTTTCAAAATTCCCAAGGAGCATCCTCTTATCTGTGGCAGGTGGGAGGGCTTCACTAAAAAATTAACAAATCTTATAACAAACTCTTTTTTTCCTGTAGAAAATCTGCTTCATTGGAGGTTAAGTTAGGGTTCCACTCTGCTTTTTAACCTCCCTTTTTCCCAGTAAGATAACTATTATCAATGGATAGGGATAAACACTTGGCTCCAAATATTAATAATAATACATTGTAACATGATTTTTGAGTAAAGTCAAAGCAAAAAGGATACCAAACAATTGACCTTATGTAGTATATATTAAATCTTTAAGACAAGGGCAATATTGCAGATTCACGTTTGGGAAATTTAAAAGGCCATCTTTTAAAAATGTATTATAAAATACATTTTATAGTGTTTGTCTTTCTATCTTTAGCCATTAAATTTAATTAACATCCGGTGTGTCTGGCTGGCTCAGTCAGTAGAGCATGCAACTCTTGATCTTGAGGTTGTGAGTTCCAGCCCAATTTGGGTATATAAATTACTTAAAATAAATTTAATTAATAATTTAATTAACACCCAGAGCACTCAATGTCTTTATAAACTTAATGTTCTTCATTCAGTGTTAGTTTTTTCATCAAGACTTCAGATAGTAATGATTGGGGAGATTATCCACAATGATTACCTTAGGGATGCTTAATATTTACAAAATGCAATGGCTCTTTTTGGATGGAAGAATAGAAAAATTATTTTTAATGTTTTTGTGTGTTTATATGAACCACTATCTCTCCTGCATTAAGTCCAGAAATTGGCACGTAATAAGTGATTGATAAGCATCTATTAAGCAAATATGTGAGTAAATAAATGCCTGCATTTGTTAGAAAAAAATTTATTTAGAGAAAAAGATGGTATCCAAATAAACTTTCCTAAATAGGGTTATGAGTCCTTTGTTTTTGTTCATTTCTCAAATTCTATTAATTACAAAAGATTAGCACACAAATATGGTGATTATATATATATATATATATATATATATTATATATAATATATAATATATATATATATGCTGTATGTACCAGAATGCTGGGCATAATAATATGCCCAGCATTCTGGTACATACAGCATGTTTGTTTTCAAGAAGTAGTATTTACGGCACAATAGGCTAGAATCCCATTGTATCAGGCTGCATGTGTACCATGCAGTAAATTGCTAATTCTTTACATAATCAACTGCACAATAACTCCATTTTCATTTTTTAAAAAAGTTATATTAAGATGTTTTGGGGTTTAAAGGATTTTGGACTAAGAATCAAAAGGTTTTAGTCTTTCTTGTTACTACTGTTCTTATATCTGTATGCCAAATGAAAACTTAGAATACATGATCTCTAAGGTTCTGGCACTTTCCCTATTAAAAACTTTAACCTTGAGCATAATTTTAAAATATCATTTGAGTTAAAGATGGCATATACAATCATTAGGACTAGGTTAATTTGATGCCTAATTCTGGGTCAGGAATTCAGCTTCTCATTTTTCCCTTTTTTTTTTAACATTTTATTTATTTATTTATTTATTTATTTATTTATTTATTTATTTATTTATTTATTTATTTTAGAGATAAGGAATGAGAGAGAGAGAGGAACAGGGAGAGGAGCAGAGGGAGAGGGACAAGCAGACTCTCACTGAGTGTGGAGCTCTACGTGGTGCCAGATTCCATGACTCCGAGATTGTGACCTAAGCCAAAATCAAGAGTCAGACCCTTAATCAACTGAGGCACCCAGGTGCCCCCATAATTTTTTTTTATGAAGGCAATATGATCTTCTTAACTTAAAAAAAAGATGAAAGATATTCATAACACAACCAGTATTAACACAGTGAGTATTTTCTTCCAGAGAGTTTAGGTTGTTGCCTGTTTTTAATAAATTTTACATGATTTCATCAAAGAATGATTTCCATCTCTTTTTTTACTTACATTGTCATGTTTCCATTTTATTGCCTTGTTTTTGTTAACATAATTGTAACGTGAACATAGCTGGTATAACTTCATGCCTCTTGCTGAAGACTTACATTTTCAATAATTATAAACATATTTGGCCACATAAGGTTGTTGTTGTTTGGAGTTTTTTGTTTCTTTTTTGGTTTTTGGTGGGCTTTTTTTTTTTTTTTTTGCATATTTAGGATTATTTGCTTAGGACTGATTCTAAAAGTTGACTTTTTGCCTATGTACATTTTCATCTGTTTTAACATGTATTTCCAAATTGTTTTCCAAAAATATCATCCCATCTTACACTCAAACAAAACCCTATTTATAATACTACATACAAAAAGAAAAGATGGCCAGATAATTCTCTGAACTTTTTCATTATAAAATTAGCACCTCCATCAGAGCTCAGGGTGAAGATAAAGCCCTGCATTGGGCTCCTCGCTGAGCATGGAGCCTGCTTAAGATTCTTTCTCTCCCTCTCCCTCTGCCCCTCCCCCTGTTCATACATGCTCTCTCACTCTCTAACAAGAAATAAAATATTTAAAATTAGCACCTTCTTAGCTTAAGACTCTTGTTAAAGACTATATTTATATTTTGCTATTCATATTGTTTAGAAATAAATGTTAATGGTTAATGATCAAATAAAATTAAATCTGTTAAGAACCAATGAAGGATGAGAGTCAGGAATTACTGGTCTAGAGAGCTAAAGCTAGTTTCGACTGAATGAAATCCCAAAGCCAACCACCTGTTTAACAGTTTAGAGTTTTAAGTAGTGTATTTGTATTTGAGTTATGTATTAGATGTGAGCTATCTGGGTTCCTAGTGCACAATCTCCTCCATTTAAATAATTTATCTCATTCTTTCCATTGACAGTAAAAAGCGTAACAAGGGTTCAAAAAAATATTCTGCCTTGGTCAGGAAAATAATTTAATGGAAGTGCTTTTTGCCATTGTAATTCTGTAGAAGGAACTATGCTCTTCAGGACTGACATATTATTGAACTGGCTTTTGGAAAAATGGAAGGAAGGGAAGGAGGAGGGTGGGAAGGATGAAGAAAGGAATAAGAAAAAAAGGGAGGGAGGGCAGTGGGGAGTAAAGTGGGTATCACCCAGTGGTAAATTTAATTCCACAAAAAGAAACCAAATTATTCACATAGCAATAATCGGGTACTGAAATCTTGTTTGGGTTTAAAACATGGACAAAGGGGCACCTGGATGGCTCAATGGTCGAGCATCTGCCTTTGGCTCAGGTCGTGATCCCCGGGGTCCTGGGATTGAGTACCGCATCAGGATCCCTGCAGGGAGCCTGCTTCTCCCTCTGCCTATAACCCTGCCTTTCTCTGTGTGTCTCGAATGAATGAATAAATAAATAAATAAATAAATAAATAAATAAATAAATAAATTCTTTATAAAAAAAACATGGACGGAAGTTTTTGCATTTTTGTGAGTTTATGAAGTGCCAACCTATCCTATATTCTAGTCTTTTTTTTTTTGGCCTTTACATTTATACAAAAGAAGAAAATATCTGTTCATGTAACTTCAACCACCTAAAAGAAACTGAAAAATTGGGATATTTGAACAGGATGGATAAGCTCTCTTGGCTAGTTCTTATTTATTTTCAGAATGTATAAGATGCTTATTAAACAAACCACCAAATGCCTAACAAAAATTTTTACCAAAATTCAAAAGGCAATTTGCTTATTTAGTGACAATAAGCAAAAAAATACCTTCTAGCAGAATGGAGAGCCAGGGAAAAATCAATGAGTTGACCTCTAGAGAATGCCAAAACTTTAATTTCCTTAATTGAAAACTAATATCTATCAGAAAGAGTCTCATATGAGAAACTCTAATGCCAAAACTCTGAAATTAATGCACACTAAACATAAGCAATCCTCTCAAAAAAACTAATGATGGGAGTCTCACTACAGCCATATCAGGAGACTTGGGAACAGTAACAGGGTGGTCCTTACTATGAACGTCTCCCTCATTGGAACATCAGAAAAGAATTCTAGCCTTTAAGTTCCCATAGCATCACATATCTGAATGTAGCACTTTACTTCTTTCTGGCATGATGCAAAATAGGAACATATGTAGCTGAGAACAATGAAGCTGTAGTACTTAGTGGCTACTTGTTTGAATATAGGATATTAAGTTTATCAACTTAGCAGAGGGAAAGTCTCATTCAACCAAAATCAACAAGCTGTGTTGTGTTGTATACACAATAAAGATGTGGTATGATAGAGTATATTTGTTATGAGAAATTAGTTTAAATTATGTCACATGGTGTGCTCTGCTGAGAGACAAAATGATTACTCAGAGTCCAATATCTTGGAATAAAGAAGGGGCTACACCATCAGGTACCACCAAGTGGTGCGGGTATGGAGGTGAAGCCCCGAGTCCAGGTTGGCTCTCGGTTTTATTATTGTAGAATGTAAAGTATGTGAAAACAAGGAAGGAAAAACAACTCAAGAAACCAATCACATGAGGGGCAACAGGGAACATAGGGGACTATCCGCATAAGCCTCAGAGGAACATAAACTAGCGGGCTACAGGGGATAGGAGAACTGACCTCAACAGGCCTGGCTGTCTATCCACCACCACTGCTGGTTTCAGTACATACTGTTTTCAGTACTGACCAATGGCAGGAATAACTGACTTTTGCCACACACATAGAGCTGTTGCCATTCACTGAAATCCCCGTTTTATTATTTTCTTTACCCGCTAAAGTCCTGCTCTCCCACAAAATTATTTGTTATTAAGAAAAGCTATGGGGGGATCCCTGGGTGGTTCAGCAGTTTAGCGCCTGCCTTTGGCCGAGGGCATGATCCTGGAGTCCCGGGATCATGTCCCACGTCGGGCTTCCTGCATGGGGCCTGTTCTCCCTCTGCCTGTGTCTCTGCCCCCCCCCTCTCTACATCTATCATGAATAAATAAATATTAAAAAAAAAGAAAAGAAAAAAGAAAAGCTATGGTGGGGGCACCTGGGTGACTCAGTTGGTTGAGCCTCTCTTGATTTCAGCTTAGGACATGATCTCAGAGTCGAGAGATCGAACCCAGCAAAGGGCTCAACATGCAGTCTGCTTAAGATTCTCTTTCTCCCTCTGCCTTTCCCACTTGCCCACACCCCCACCCCCACTCCTGTGTGCTCTCTCTCGATAAGTAAATAAAATCTTAAAAAAAAAAGAATAGCTATGGTGTATTCTTCCCCTAGATATTAAAATATTCAAAGAGAAATTACTACAATACTTTAATTCTTGGATGAGAAGTCTCTCAGGTAAAGTGAAGGATGAACACGGCAGGTCAAAAGTGTCAGAGGAAAGAAAAGGGGGAAGGGAATGTATGGACACAAAGAAAAACAGTAAAACTGTAATCAAATATAATCTCTGTGTTTTATAAGTAGTATAGTTAGTTTCAGTTGGTGTTATTTCTACCACAAATTTGGGGGGAAATTTTTAATGCCATTCACCATAATTTTTCTGCTTTTAAATAAGGAAAGATATTAAAAATCCCCTGTAGGTTCTTAAAATTAGAGCAATTAGAGCAAGAAATAAAAAGGAAAAACAATTGTGTTTAAGGAGAAAGGTAGATTTAATGATATTTCCCCGAAACTATTTTTGCAATATTTAAGCTATAATAAGTTATACCTGCCTGAGAAATGAATAGAATTTGAAACTGCATTTCTAGTTCTTTATCTACATATGCAGAGGAAAGATTGAGACTGGGGGCAGGAAACTATAGCAGCTCTTAGAGTTAGGTTCTGGGGTCGGGCACACCTGGCTCTAAACCCCATGTTCCCCACTTCTTTTATAATCTTGGGCAAGTTGCTCCATCTCTCTGGTCTGGTTTTCTTACTTAAACAATGGAGATTTATAGGGTTCTTAAGAGGTTAAGTGAAAGATATCTCCCACGTATTTAGAATATTGCTTAGCATATTTTCAGGGCTCAGCCAACCTTTCTGTAGTGACATTGCTGCTGCTGTTATTACCTTTATAATTATAGCTCTCCTAATCTCTCCTGACCTTGGTCAAGTCACTTTACCTCTCTGCATCCCCATTTCCCAACTTGTAAAATGAGAGGAATAATACCCTTCTTAACAAGTTTTTTAAGAGGGTTAAGTGAGACAACATGGAAAAGCAATTTAAAAGTAAAAAGATTACATTATAAAAGTATCTCCAAGAGATAGTTTAGTTTAGATCATTGTATCTGTGTAGTAATAATTTCACTTAAGTAATGGGGAAATTTACATATATCTTTTAGGCTTTCTTCTTTTTTTGTTTTTAACAAGAAGCTCAAAGGCTTAAAACACACGTTAAGGAAGAATAATCTCCATAGTTAGTGCATGTTAAGGAAGCAATTACTCTTCCTTAACATGCACTAGTGATACAAAACAATAAAATGTGCCATAATATACTGCACAAATACAAATGAGAAACTCAAAGAATGGTTCTCTTTTATGGTTCTGCAGTTTTCCTAGAACAATAAAGATAGAAAGCAAAGATAACAGCTATATTCAGGGACGTGCTAGAGCTGACTCACACAGGCTCCTAAGAGCCAAGTGTTAAATTTTCAAGAAACTTGCAAGCCCGTCATTTAAGTTATATAAACTTATAATTAAATAAATTACACTAAAAAGAAAGATAAATATACATTTAAAACTCATCACTTCCTATTTATTACACTATATTTACTACATTTAACTATTATTGATGCTTTTGAAGTTACATCTGTCATATCTGTGTGGTAAAAATACTATATACTGGTGTGCTACTGTGTGTCTGTTCCCAGATCCATGTATAGTGTGATTGGTAGACTGAAATTGACCATGGTCACTGAGGGGGGCACTTGACGGGATGAGCACTGGGTGTTATTCTGTATGTTGGCAAATTGAACACCAATAAAAAATAAATTTATTATTTAAAAAAAAAATGAAATTGACCATGGTGGGAATATTTAAACAACCAAAGCTTACAAGTGCTATACATAAAGGCTTGATTTAGTGCTAAAGCTGAGATCTGAGTTTAATGAATACAATGGGTAAAAGGTTAAAAACATATATAGTAGATCATATATCATATTTAATGTAATTGGAAAAAGAGTTGATGGGGATGCCTGGGTGGCTCAGCGGTTGAGCGTCTGCCTTCGTCTCAGGGTATGATCCTGGAGTCGGAGAATCCAGCCCCACATCAGGCTCCCTGCATGGACCCTGCATCTCCCTCTGCCTATGTCTCTGCCTCTCTCTCTCTCTCTCTCTCTCTCTCTCTCTCTCTATGTCTCTCATGAATAAATAAATAAAATCTTTTTAAAAAATGGAAAAAAGTTAATGGATTGGAATACAGCTTTATGTGTTGATTGATGATTGAACTGCAACTATAGGTTGGCTATAGACACATGAGTTCAGCAAAGATCAATGAAAGCATTTGTGATAATCAATTAGCCATATATCATTTAAATAAAGAGTATTTCTTGTTTTATTATTACTTGTAAACTCTGTTACTGTTACATAAATTGTGTGTATCCTTTATGTAGGTAAAATTTAGTAACTGTTTTTTGGAGAGCTAGTTGTTAAGCATTTACTATACTTCTCTGTTTATTTTGTAAGCTCTTAAGTAAAAAGAGTTATCTTTGGGAAAAAAACAAGCTATAATCTCAAAAAGCCAAAAAGTAAACTAACACTTATCCACTAGGTGGCAGTAACAAGAATTAAGAAAACCTCAGGAAAACAAACTAGAAATTTACAGATATTACTTCATCTGTTTTCTTTTCACTTGATTCATTAAATGATATTTCAAAAGTAAATTATGACCTTTCTAAAAGTTATCTTGTGAGAGCTGGTTATCAAAATAACCCATATTCGGTATAAAAAGTTCAGAAAATAAACAACAGCATATAAAGTAAGGAAAATGACCCATAATATGATTCAAGAATTAAGAATTAAGTACTGTCGGGATGCCTGGGTGGCTCAGGGGTTGAGAATCTGCCTTTGGCTCAGGGTGTGATCCTGGGATCCAGGATCAAGTTCCGCATTGGGCTCCTTGCAGAGAGCCTGCTTCTCCCTTCTCCCTCTGCCTGTGTCTCTGTCTCTCTGTCTCTCTGTCTCTCTCTCTCTCTCTCTCATGAATAAATAAATAAAATCTTAAAAAAAAAAAAAGAATTAGGTACTCTCGATATTTTGGTGAATAACCTTGTAGGAGTATATTAAACACAATTCTTTGTAATTTTATTTTTTTCCTACTGTATCACATTTTTTAATGTCAAGATATATAAATCTATAACATCATTTTTAGTGACTGCATAATATTTGGCTATTTGGATATACTACAATATATCAAATTCCTATTGATTAATAGACATTTTACACTTGCTAATAACTGTTCCCTATTATAATTAATACTTTAATAAACCACATGCATATATTTTTGTGTACTTGCCCAATAATTTTCTTAGGATAAATTCCAAACTACGAAGTTATTTGATGGAAAAGGTGCACATGTGTGGCACCTGGGTGGCTCAGTGAGTTGGGTATCTGATTTTCACTCTGGTAGTGATCTCAGACTGTGATATCCAGGCGAGCAAGGGGCTCCCCACTCAGCACAGGGTCAGCTTAAGATTCTCTCTCTCCCTCTGTCTGTCCCCACCCCTGCTTGCAAGTGCACACACACGTGTGCAGGTGCTCTCTCTCTTTCTCCAAATAAATAAAATCTTTCTTTATAAAAGGTACACACTAGGGCAGCCCTGGTGGCTCAGTGGTTTAGCGCCGCCTTCAGTGCAGGGCGTGATCCTGGGGACCCAGGATCGAGTCCCACGTCAGGCTCCCTGCATGGAGCCTGCTTCTCCCTCTGCCTGTTCTCTGCCTCTCTCTCTCTGTCTCTCATGAATAAATAAATAAAATCTTTAAAAAAAAATAAAAGGTACACACTTTAATTTTAAGGGGTGCACATTTTAAAATGTGAAGCAAACTGTCAAATTTTCCCGCAGAAATAATGTGCTCATTTACACCTCCAGGAATGAGAATACACTCTTTCACCCATGCTTGGTATTTTCAGTTTTTAACCTTTTCAATACAATAGGTAATATTTTATGTAATTGTTTTGATTTACTCTCTATTAATTCTTTCATTCATGTGCACATTATTCACTGATCATTTGAGAGTCTACTGGGACCAGTCACTAGACATACATCAGAAAAAAAACAGAGATTAGGGCCCTGATCTCAAAAAACTTCTATTCAAATGGTGACAGACAGATAGGCAGTAACACAGAGAGTTACTGAGTCAAAGAATATTACAGTGAAGACCTGAAGGAACAGGAATCAAACTTACAATATTTGTGAGAAAAGGGGAGAGGTATTTAAAGCAGACCAAAGAGAAAGTTATCTGTGAGAACTCAATGTAATCATAGTTATGTTTATTGGTCAATTGCATTTCTTTTACATTGAGTTGCCTATTTCTAGTCTTGTTCTTTTTTCTATCATGTTTATATTTTTCTTAGTGATATTTCATTATATATTCAGAATATTAACTCTTTTGCGAAGTATTTCTCCATTGCATAATTAGTCTTTTAACTGTTAATGGGTTGCCATAGAGAAGCTTTTAATTTTTACACATCTCAGTTGAGCAGTCTTTTCCTTTAAGTTTTCTTGGCTTTGGCATGAAATTTAGAAAGGTCTTTCCCAGACCAAGACAACAGTATCTCCTTTTTTCTAGTACTTTCATTAACTTTATCCAGCATTCTAATCTTTAATCCATCTCAGATTTATTTTTGTGTTTGATATTAAAATAGAGATCAAAGTTCTAAGTGTTCAGTAAGAAGTACCAATGCAATTTAGAAAAAAACTTTTTCCAACATATTTGATTATTACATTTGAATAAAGGTTAAATGAAACTCTTTACCTTGGCTCAATTTAAAATTTGTTTTTTGAAGTTTCTTTTTAATTAATGAGAGACACAGAGAAGCAGAAACATAGGCAGAGGGAGAAGCAGGCTCCTCATGGGGAGCCCAATGTGGGACTCAATCCCAGGACCCTGGATCACAATTGGAGCCAAAGGCAGATGCTCAACCACTGAGCCACCCAGGTGTCCCTATATTGGCTCAGAATTTAAACTGAATCCCCAAACTGAGGCAATAGGTCAGCAATATCCACATATATTCTAAAAATAACCAAAAGATCCATCATCTTTACAAAAATTAAAAGACCACAAACCTCAGCCAATGAATATATATGAGAAGCCTACTGAATCATTAGGAAGACTGTTTCTTTGAAGAAAATTTCAGGAAAATGCCCTGTGAGATTTTCCCTCCCTCCAGTTGTCTAGAAAAAGGAGGGACTAAGAGAACCACTCTGGAGATGGTTGCAAAAAAAGTTTTTTAGATGGTTGCAAATTTTATCTAGCTGAGCAGATACCAATTCTTCCTTCAAAATGAAACCAAGAAAAGTAGATTTGAGCACCTAGCTAGACTTCTTGCCATCTTTACTTGACAGGCATTGCTCAAGACAGTTGCTACCTGCTGAGGCAAAAGAGTCACAAGAAATGGCTGGAACTGTGCTGCCTTGGGCAAAAGCTCAGGAGCAAGAGAAACTGTGAGAGTTACTGAGAAATCCCACATATAATCTTCAAAGAACTCTCCGGGCCTCACAAAAGAGACAGCATCTGAATACTTGAAATGAAAAGGGGATTTGATACAAGGAAAGTACCACAAACAACATTACTCATTAGCCTCTTTCTCCCAACTCTAGCAGATCTAAATGTGGGCAGAATATGGGGCAAGAAGAGTGAAAGAACAGGACGTACTCTTCCTCATCCCCTGCCAATTTCAGTGTCAACCATAAGTCCTACCTGAGATGAAAGAAGACAAAGCCTTTATATATTTTTTAAAGATTTTATTTATTTATTCATGAAAGACACAGAGAGAGGCAGAGACACAGGCAGAGGGAGAAGCAGGCCTTATGCAGGGAGCCCAATGTGGGACTTGATCCCAGGACCCCAGGATCACAACCTGAGCTGAAGGCAGACGCTCAACCGCTGAGCCACCCAGGTGTCCCAAAGACAAGGCCTTTAAATTAGATATCAACGCAAAGTTTTTATATACCTGGACCAAATTTGTTTTTTGTTTTTTGTTTTTTGTTTTTTTTAAGTAATCTCCACACCCCATGTCTGCCTGCAACTCATGGCCCAGGGATCAAGAGCCATTTGCTCTATGGACTAAGCCAGTGAAGCACCCCAGACTCCTTAATGTCTGAAAATGAGACCATTTGGCCACATGAGAGTGACGAAAAGCTACCAGATGACTTGAGATAATATCCAGGGCCAGTGAAGACAGATGACAGAGCCTGTCTGAATGAAATGTTGGGGAGAAAAATCAAAGCTGTTTCCTGTGTGCAAATCCTTCACTGAATCAAGCCAGTTACACATTTATCAAATAATCAGATTTCTTTCTGGATTCTATTCTGACTCACTGATCTGTTCTCTTCATCAGAGCCAGCTTTAATGACTAATTATTGTTACTATTAAATTGTTCAAAGACAAATAACAAATATGTTCAACTTTAATCAAAACAGTTAAAATGTTGTGTCAATTCTTACAAAAATGAACCATAGATAGAATGTAGACATTTGGCTTGTCCAAGGCGCTGATTTTTAAGAAATAGATAAAAGCCTGCCAGCTCCTCAAACAGCCTTATCCACTATTAATGCCCAATTTTCCCCGGCAAGTGGCATACAACTGATCCTATGTGATAACACCCCCAACATCTCCTTTTCACATCTTTCCCTGCTCTAATTTCTAATTTGGGCAGAAAAATGTGAAGAGGAAAATTATGATCATTGGTCTGCATGTATACACTAGGAAATGCATGTAATAAAATAATATGGGAGAGGGCCTCTGAGCACTTAGTAGGACCAAAAACTTTAAATCTTGCGTAAGGTTGGCAGATACTATAAGATTCTCCAATTAGCTACAATGTGTTCTCCAGAAAAACAGAAAAGATGGCATCTTCATTAGATTCTTTGACTTATCAAAATTGTGCCATATGTTGGGCTTCAAAAATGATAATAATAGGGATGTCCTGGGATCAAGTCCTGCATCGGGCTCTCCTCAAGGAGCCTGCTTCTCCCTCTGCCTGTGTTTCTCTGCCTCTCTCTGTGTATCTCTCATGAATAAATGAATAAAATATTTTTTAAATGATAATAATAGCAATTACTGTTTACTGAATGCCTGCTCAGGTCTCAATGTTGTACACACACATTTGATCCTCAAAGCAACATTACAAGTTAGAAATTAAACTTCATATAACATATTTTCTAAGGCTCAAAATGATTATTTAAATTGGTACAGGTGACATAGCTATTAGTGAGAGAGCTTGGATGTAAACTTAAGTTGACCTGACAGACTGTCCCATGCCCTTTCCATTACTTCCCACAAGCTCTCTGGCTAATTACTATAAATTGCATTGATTTTTTTCATTTTCTAAATATTGTACTGTATCAGTATAACATCTATGTTAAATATATGCCCTTACTTCTCTGGAAACAATAAAATTATCACCTTCAATTGTGAGGATTTCAGTTGTCTTCCCTCAGCGGCTTTGCTCCAGATGCCTGCACATTTCTTTTTTCCATATTTCAAAGTTATAAAAATAGAGTTAAATAACTCTAGTCATTGTTGGGATAACTGGGAACAAACTGTAAGCAACTTATTTGATAGCAAGATACAAAAGCAATGATTTCCATTAAAATTTGGAACATATATTATCAGTTAATGAGCTACATGAAATGCCTTGCCATAAAAAAAAACTACACTTCATAAAATCAGCCATTAATGGAAGGGCACCACACTAAGAATAAAGGGAGTTAAACAACTGGGTAGCTATGGTTCTTAATCCCAAAGGGCATACAATATTATGTGGAGATAATATGGACTTAATAAGCATGCAGTACCAATTCATGAGTGAATCATTTGAGAGAAAATACTGCTTTGCTGTTTCTGCATATCAGTGTTAATTGGGAAAGGTAGTTTGGAAAATGTGGAGTGAGTAAAAACCTTAAGAAAGATGTAATTCTTCAATTTGAACGAATTGATCCACTGAATGTAATCACCCCTGTAAGCGTATTTCAAAGGAAAGCAGATGTTTGAAGCTGAACACCACCACTTTCCAGCCATACAACTGTGAGAAAACTATTCAATCTCTTTAGGCTTCGACCGTTTATCTATAAAATGGAATAATCATACCTGCCTTATAGGATTGTTGTAAGGAGTCAACAAACAATCTGTATTTGGCATAGTACCAGGCACTGCTGAGTAGCTAGTTTCAAGAAAAAGTAGATTTTTACTATTACAGATTCCAAAATTAGTTTGACATTGTTCCCATACATAAATTATATATACATGATATATAAATGATATACACACCCTTTATTTATAAGTTTGAAACAGTGAATAATGGACATCTGCATCTGATTGGCAATTTTACCCTATTTGCGTTTTAATTCTCCCCCAAGTGCCATCTCCCTCGCTTGGTGATTTGCTTTAAGCACTCCTATAAAGGTCCATTAGCTGTCTGAGCCTTAATCAAATTAGAGGCCGTCTTCGATTTACAAGAATCCTCACCGCCTGTGCCATTTACACCCAGTTCTGGCTTTCGCAGACGTAGGGCGGGGTGGGCTAATCGGATCAGCGAGCCTGCTCACCAGCTCAGCACTCAGGCTCACGAAAGGCAGCCCACCCTCCGCTGCACCACATCTGGGAATCAGGAGGCTGCTCTGCCCCACAAGGGCTCCTTTCCGGGAAGCGCTCTGGTCTTCATCTTCTGGGATATTCCTGGCTCCCAGCCTCAGGAAGAGCCCCTCTCCCAGGCCCAGGAAAAACAACAATTACTGAGCTTCTGTAGCCAAAGCCCAGAAAACCACTAATTTCAAAACACTTCTGTGTTCTGGTAAGATCATGAGCATGACTACTGTGGGATGCCAAGATCACTCTTCCCGGGAGGCCAGCTGATCCGGCTGCACCAGTTCGCTTGATCACTGTCCCCTAAGCCACCCAGGGCTCAGGTATCATGTGGCGCCTTGGTTTTTACAAGCCAGCAGAGTACACAGATGAGCACATGAACTTTGAGGCCAGACAAAGCTCTATTGTTTTTGAACTGTGCTACTTGGGAGATGTGACTTGACCTCTTACAGCCTGGTTCCTCATCTGGAAAATGACATTCTAATACTGCCATCATTTATTATAAGGACTATGTGATATAATCTTGTATTTCTCAAATTTGAGTCTGTTGAACTCATTCCTTTACAAAGGAGATAAACATTTCCTTAGTGAGAATTTGCAACTAACAGATACTTTCAGAAAATGTTGATTTCTTAGACCGAGTGACCCTAGGATTTATTAAATAATTTTTTGTGGGGCACCTGAGTGGCTCAGTTGGTTAAGCATCTGCCTTCAGCTGGGGTAGGATCTTATGGTCCTGGAATCCAGCCCCACATCAGGCTCCCTGTTCAGCAGGGAGTCTGCTTCTCCCTCTCCCTCTGCCCTTGATATCTCTCTCTCTCTCATTCTCTTTCTCAAATAAATATTTTAAAAAGCTATATAAACATATTTAAAAATAATTTTTGTGATTAGTCATTATGTCCATTTTTCCTTAACTAATTTATTACTTTAATAATGTTCATATATTTTGAGATATTATTTGCTCTTTTTGATTGAGGTTTATGCAATTCCCCAATATCTCAGGTTCTCCTCTTTCTGGGTACAAGGTTGGACTGCCCTTTCTTTCACTTGTTTTGGTCAATTAAGTAGAAGTAGAAGTAACAATCCTCTCTTCCAAGGAGAAGACTTTCACAATCAACACACATTCCACCCTACTGCTTCCCAGTGCTGTGGCACACAGCAATATCCCAGATGGTGGAAACTCTCCCAGCCTGTGCCCTGATTGAGGACAATGTGAAGCAGAGTCCCCATCAATGCAAGATGCACATGTGGTATGAGCAAGAGGTAAATCTTTGTGGTTTATAAGTCACTAAGTTATACATTAGTATAACCTAGTCTATTTTGACTGGTACACAGATGGTTAAATATTGTGTAATAACTATATAAAACTTTGGATATCGGCAGCCCGGGTGGCTCAGCGGTTTAGCGCCGCCTTCAGCCCAGGACCTGATCCTGGAGACCCGGGATCAAGTCCCACGTCAGGCTCCCTGCATAGAGCCTGCTTCTCCCTCTGCCTGTGTCTCTGCCTCTCTCTCTCTCTCTCTCTCTCTCTCTCTCTTTCTCTGTCTCTCACGAATAAATAAACAAAATCTCAAAAAAAAAAAAAAAAACCACACAACTTTGGATATCGCACTCTTGGTCTGAGAATGTTAGCTCTCACTACAGCATTGTCTTTTCAGTAAGGTATGTTTTCCTAAAAGGTAATTAGCCCTGAGAAGAAGAGCTATCTACACGAAATCATATTCTTCAAAGGCAAGAAATCATCCTCAGTGGTCCACTGAAGGCTGTGTCACCTCTCATTCCCTCTGACCTCCTCTACAAGCCATATTTTTATTCTATGCTATCTGCCTCAGCTCTCTTCAATGCAAACAAGCTATAGTCTTCTCATTTCTTTTTCTATGTTAAATTTTAACCTTGGAATCACTTCCCAATTCCCATATGCAAACAACTACTCTGCTCATCAAACCTCAGCAATTCGTCCATTAGAGATTCCCACTAATGGAAGAAGAAATGGACATAAAAGAGAAAATTAGGGTTTATTAGGTCCTAGACTCTTAAAATTAAGAGTACCTTTTATATGCTGTAACATTCATTAAATGTATTCATTAATAATAATTTCCCATCATTCCCATCATCCCCATCATCGAATGTTTGCACTTTTTAAAAACTTCAAATTAACATAATTTTACTTACCCAAGTTAAAAAAAATACTATGTTTGGCAAGTCTGTCAACTGCAAAAGTTATTTCCTCAGTTTATTAACTGGAAATGGAAATATTTGTGCAGTAGTCTATGAGTGAGATCATGGTAAACAAATAGACAAGGCAGCTAATTCAACACACTTATTTCTTGTCAATTAGGAAAAGGCCATAACAAAGAGATGCATACCAAGACCAAACACTATCAGAACAATGACTGAAAATCTGGTCCAGAAAGGGAAGAGGGTTTAAGGGCTGCTCTCTATATAGATAACCTTTATACCTGTGTTTTCTAGCCCTTGCTAAATATAAATATCAGTGCAATGGACTGAAAAATCTGCAAAATATACTTCATGTTTCTCTCATCAAGGGCTGCCAAAAACCATTCCCATTTCATATAAAGAGCCTAAAATTATCTAAATTATATCTGACGTACAAATTAGTTTTGAATCCATAAACCTTGTTACTGAATACCAACTCTGCTTTCCTAATTAAAAATTGTTACCCAAGAATGCCAGAAAGCAAATTAAATTATGTTCTCTCACAGTAATCTTCTCCTTCTACCACCCCTACTCCATCCTCTAAATGTTTGCAGCAAAACAAGGTAGAAGAGAAAGAAAAAAAATATAGGTTCAATTTTACTATTATTTCTGTGAAACTTCATTAACCCTGACATCATCTTGTGTAAAAAATGTGCATATACAATCAGACAACTTTAGAGCTGAAAGGGCACTTGGATGCCTAATGCCATTATTGTAAAGATGAGAAAGAATCCTACAGAAATTAGGACTGGAATCCAGATTATGTAACTCCCAGTCAAGGATTTCTTCCTTCATGGCACAATGACCACAAGTGAAAATATACAGAAAAGAGAAGAATAACAGGAATCTGGTTCCCCCAGAATCTTTCATATTTTCCAGCAGTTGTTTAATCATTAGATTGGTCATTGAGGCTACCTATATTTGCAAGTAGATGAAAGAAAGAAGGGAGGGAGGGAATGAGAGAAGACGGCAGAAAAGAAGAAGAGAGAATTAAAAGAGAAGAAAGAGAGAAACTTTCAATTTATGATGAGAGAGTTCTCACAGAGAACTCGCTTTCCATTCAAGTTTTACATTTGAGACCTAAGCACCTATGACCTAGGATGAGAAATAGCCACCTGCTGAAGCCTCTTTTTACTGCTTAAATCTATTCTCAGAGTTGGGAGTCCATTATGAGACTTATGCTCTGCCTGGCCCCGGTTCACAGAAGTCCGAAGAAAGGAAAGAGAGTAAGGGCTGTGAAAACGGTTACCGGGTTTAACTTTATACATTGGGCAAGTAAAATTGGGTTCAAGTTAGCAATTTGTTTTATAGCTAATACTTCAGACTGCAGTTAGTTTTATAAAGCATTCCTCAAAAAATATTTTAAAATATTCAAAAAACAGCTGCCTGGGTGGCCCAGTTTAGTGTGTCAGAGTCCTGGGATCAAGCCCCTGATGGGCTCACTGCTCAAAGGAAAGTCTGCTTCTCCCTCTCCCTACTCGTGCTCACTTGCTCTCTTTCTCTCTCTCTCTCTCAAATAAATAAATAAAATATTTTTTAAAATAGCACCCCTCACTGAAAAAGGTAGTAAGAAATTAATGGAGAAAATTATCTTCTGAATTTTGTTTTATGAATAAGAGGGGATATAGAGATATGCAAGTAAAAACAAAGTGGATACAAATAATAATTACTTGTTTGGGAAATTATAAAGATAGCATGTGTACACACACATACCTATTTGAAAGCATGAGAGATACGCTACATATCCTGTTCCACTCCTCACAGTTTCATTTTTTTAATTCCAATAAATATTTCAAAGGTGTCCTATGTTTTAGTGTAATTCCCTAGATAGTATTACTTTGATCATTTTTCCTAATTTTTCTTATAGGAGGCAATATACTTCAAGGAGATTACCTGGGTTTAAATTCTGACCCCAGACTTGTTTGTTGTCTGTTCAGTTTTCTCATTTATAAGATGGGGGTGATATTAAATGACATAATACATAAACTAAACCTCAAAGTACTAGGTGACTATGAATTACTTTGAATATATCCTTAGCTTCCATTTATTCAACAAGTACTTATTGAGCACCAACCATGAAGTGAAAAAGCATTAGATACAAAGGAAACTAAAATCAGTAAGACCAACACAGCCCTATCAGTGGAGCTTACAGCTTCCTGGAGAAGACAATCCTCAAACAAATAATTCAGTATCGGCCTGTAGGGGCACCTGGGTGGTTCAGTCGGTTAAGTGTCTGCCTTTGGCTCAGGTCATGATCTGGGGTGTGAGGGTCACAGGATTGAGCCCCATGTAGGGTTCTCGCTCAGTAGGGAACCTGATTGTCCTCTGCCTCTGGCCTTGCTCCTCCTGCCACCATCCCTGCATGCTTGCTGTCTCTCCCTCAAATAAATAAATAAAATATTTAAAAACAAACAAATAAAATAATATCAGCATATACTGCAAAGGAGAATGATAGAATCCTATCTATCCCTCCAATATCTAATGACAGAGTTTGGGTAGATAATATATTTTTAAATAACTCAATTATAAAATTAACATGTTGATTATTGAAAGTAATATTTATGCTTAGAACAGGGTCTGACATAAGTGGTAGCTATTATTATTGTTGTTTGCATTGCTATGCATAGTGTTTTATAGACTATTATATATATTTATTTTCTTTTGTTTTCCTCATTTTCCTAATTTTCTATAAGCAACATGATTTTAAAGTATTTTTGAGCATATAATAGGATGTTATATAAATGACCAATATAAAAATCTTAAAGATACATTTAATAACTTCAATGAAAAGCAGCCAAACTCCTCTGACAATTTTCAGCAGGTGTTTTCTCAGTCTTTAAAAATGCCAAAATCTGGGGCACTGGGTTAGCTCAGTCGTTTGAGTGTCTTCCTTTAGCTCAGGTCATGATCTCAGGGTCCTGAGATGAAGCCCTGCATTGGGCTCCCTGCTCAGCAGAGAGTCTGCTTCTCCCTCTCCCTCTGTTTCTCCTCTCCCGTTGCGCTTCTCTCTCTCTCAAAGAAGTAAATAAAATGTATTTTTTTAAATGCCAAAATCTTACTAATAACAACAGGAGAGGGTTGAAAATATCTGTCCCTTTCTCCCACTGATCTTAAGTTCTTAATGGTAATGCAAATATTAAAATCTGTGCTGTAGAACATAAATAAAACATACTTCTCGACATTAAGAATTCTTGTTTTGCTATGCTTTCACCAAGACAGAACAGATGCCTCAGGGACAAATCAATGTGCTTTAAACTGTCTGAACTAAAAATGTTGCCTTTCCATGCAAAAAAAAAAAAAAAAAAAAAAAAGGTTCAAAGATTTCCAATAGATTCCAGAGCTTTGGGTTTCTCTATTTGAAATGTAAATACTGAGCCAGCATTGTAGTTACGATTCAGAGGCTGTTATTCCAAATGAAGTCCTACAACAGTTGTTCAGCTGACCATATGTCAGACAGTCCAAACCCGAGCACATAATATTAATGGGTGTTCTCATTTTCTGTATGATGCCTGCAGCATTTGGGAGATTCTTGAAAATACTAATGATGTCATTTTTCATTATAACAAAATACTGAAAGTAATCTGGTGTCAGTAATTTTTTAAAGTAATTAGACATTCCCTGTGTGTGTTCAGATAGAGCCAATTTTTTAAATGTCACTAGGTTCTTTTATTTATGTGTTCCAAAGTGGAGTTTGTCTCACAAATGCTCTATATAATTATTGAGTGATTTCTACAGTCGCTAGCATAAAGGATTTAAGAATGACTTATCAGGGACACTTGAGTGGCTCAATCAGTTAAGCATCTGACTCTTGGTTTCAGCTCAGGTCCTGACCTTAGGGTAGGGCTCTGTGCTCAGCACGGAGTCCACTTGAGATTCTCTCTCCCTCTGCCTCTGCCCCTCCCTCTCATGCTCTCTCTCATTCTCTCTCCCTCTCTCCACCTTCTCTCTAAGATAAATAAATAAATCTTTAAAAGTAAGAAAATAAACATAATCCAGAGACTACCGACAGGAAGTTTTTTCCATAGGAAAACACTGCCATTTTAATTAATAATTAAAAGCATATTATAACATTTGAGACAACTCTAAGTTGCCTATCTGATTTTGTTCTTTATAATAATATGTACAATTTCATAGAAAGCCATATTCACTCGCAAACACCTAAGATGTCTCAGGAAAGACACATGGAAAAATATCATTGGTGGCTTCCCAGTAAGGTAATCAGGTACCTAGAGGACAGAAATAGGAAGGGAGAATTTTCATAGTATGTCTTTTCTGTACCTTTGAATTTTGAATCATTTTAATATGTCCAATTTTATTTTATTTTTTAAAAAAACATTTTATTTATTTATGACAGACACAGAGAGAGAGAGAGAGAGGCAGGGACACAGGCAGAGGGAGAAGCAGGCTCCATGCAGGGAGCCCGACATGGGACTCAATCCCGGTCTCTAGGATCATACCCCGGGCCAAAGGCGGCACTAAACCGCTGAGCCACCGGGGTTGCCCAATATGTCCAATTTTAAAATAAAATTTAAATTTTAAAGAATTAATTGTTCTCTGATATTGTTTTTTAAATTTATAGTCTCTTGTGAATTTGACTTGATTAATATGCTTACTAGCTTTCCCATTTTCTATTGACTAGCTTGCTATTTCCCAAGCAAATTTAAACACTAGTCATGAAAATATTTCCACAAGTCTTATTTTAGTTTTAAAAAGACATTCGCTTCAATTTCTACCAAAAATTAGCAAACTAACTTTACAGTAGGAGCTGGGATACAAAACTATAAAGCATGAATTAAACTGACAAACTGTTTTCATATATGAACTATAGAAATTTATCCAGCAGAAAGAAATATATGAATAATATTTTTACCTTTTTTTTAGAGAGAGCACACAAGTAGGGTTGGCAGGGGCGGGGTGCAGAAGAAAAGGAAGAGAGAGAATCCTAAGCAGGCTCCAAACCCAGAGCAGAGCCCAATGTGGGGTTTGATCTCACAACCCTGAAATCATGACCTGAGCTGAAATCAAGAGTTGGATGCTCAACCAACTGAGCCGCTCAGGCATCCCTTTGAAAAATATTTTTAATTTTAGAAAAGTCAACTTTAACAATTCATTTAATAAATATTTATTGAGGGGCTGCCTGGGTGGCTCTGTTGGTTAAGTGTCTGACTTTGTCTCAGGTCATGATCTCGAGGTCCTAGGATCAAGCCCTA
This sequence comes from Nyctereutes procyonoides, assembly GCF_905146905.1. Lineage (NCBI taxonomy): Eukaryota > Metazoa > Chordata > Mammalia > Carnivora > Canidae > Nyctereutes > Nyctereutes procyonoides. Next base: position 5,770,510 of record NW_026575130.1, read on the forward strand.
CATCAGGCTGCTATCTCTCCCTTGGCCCCCTCCCCTGCTTGTGTGCTCTCTCTTTCTCTCCTTCAAATAAACAAAACAAAACAAAATAAAATAAAATAAACATCGATGTCCTACTATACATGGTAGGCACTATTCTGAGTTTTGGCAGATACATTGGTGAACAAAACAGGAAAATTATGGCATTTACATTTCAGCCTAATATTTCACTGATGAGTGGTTAACAGAAATCTGGAGACTCTGAGATGATAAATAGATACTATTCTTACAACCACTAATTTCAGCATTTTCCATTTAAGTTTTCACTTCCTCTACTTTTTCTTTCTTAGATTACCTATCTAGAAAAAATCCACTAGGTGGCATTGTCTCATTGATGAGAGTAACTCCTTGTTTCCAGGGGAATGTGTTGTTTCCTTCGGTTTTGTTCTTAACTTGCTTTCTCTGTGACCAAAAGACAGCTTAAAATATAGCATTTTGGGGAAAACAAAATTTATACAAAAAGATAAGCTAGGAGTCTAAGTTTGCTGGAGCACACCACCTTCTAACATAATAAGTTGTAACATGTGATTTTTAACTAATCTATCACTCAATGGTACCCAAACATACATGGTGGTGGACAGATTGTTCACTACCAATGATTAGAACTCTTAAGAAGAAATAGTATACTGTCTAGAGGTATGCATTCAAGTCCTAGCTTTAGCTCCCCTTTAACCCAACCTGAGATGAGCAACCAAGGACAATTCATCTAATCACTATGAACCATAAGTTTCTCATTAGAAAACATAGGAGCAGTATATCCTTACTCACTTACAAGGGTCTCGTAAAGATCAAATGATTTAAATGATTTTAAATTCTGCTATTTTAGACATATTTAGCCATTTAGTTCTAATAAGATATTTTGGCTAAGAGAAAATACGTGATTTTTGGAACTATGAACATAGTAAATAATATTCCTTTACTTTTTCAGTTAGTGCTTACTATGTATCATAAACTGTTCCAACTGCTTTAAAATATTAATTCATTTAGCAAGGTAGACACCTTTATTATCCTCATTTACAGCTGAGAAATAGAGAAAGAGATAGAATGACTTGCCAAAGGCCACACAGCTATCTTTTACCCTGGACCACCACACCCTATACATCACACCTATAACATGAGCTGTTTTTTTTGTTGGTTTGTTTGTTTGTTTTACATGAGCTGTTTTAAAAGCTCCTATAGCACCAAAAACATCATAGACAATGAAACATTTAGGGTACACTGGGGCTAAAAAACAGGAATTCTTTTCAGAGCATGAAAAAGTAATAAATATAACTGCTTCATACAAGGAACTAAAGCTAATCAGACCTAAAAATGCCCAAATTTAAAGAGGTAAGAACTGTGATCATTCAGATAATGTCTATACTCATATATATCTTGAGTAGCTTTATAGCTGCTCCAACACCAAGCCTGCCATCCAAAAGGTAAGTAATTAAAGATAGGATTTTCAACATCTTGCACCACATTACCAATCCTTCAAAGCCCTGCTCAGGTAGCTGCAAACTCTTCAAAAACAAGTTCAGATCTATTTGTTGGGAATTAAAAAAAAAAAAAAAAAAAAACACCAAAGTATAAGTAAACGTTATCCGTAAAGTACTTTGGGACATGATCTCTGTATAGACTGTTTGATTTTTTTTTTAAGATTTTATTTATTTATTTATGAGAGACACAGAGAGGCAGAGACATAGGCACAGGGAGAAGCTCTCTCCTTCAGGGAGCCTGTTGTGAGACTTGATCCCTGGACCCTGGGGATCACACCCTGAGCCAAAGGCAGATGCTCAACCACTGAGTCACCCAGGCATCCCAACTGTTTTAATTTTAATTCTGGCTCCCCACTTGCAAATTACAAGATTTGGGGAAAGTTATCAGCCCCACATTTGTAAAGTAGGATCATTAATAGTACCTCTTAGAGTTGCAAGAGTAAAACAATACATGGAAAATGCTTAAAGAGTAGGACCTAGCACATTGTAAGAGATCAATAAATGTTAATTATTATTATTCTTGTCATTCCTACTTCTCCAATCACATAGTATTTTATACTTGTTGGCCGAATCATCTGACACTTAGTGCTATACAGTGCAGAAACTGCTCCACTTGCAAACTTTCAATTAACACAATTCAAGAAACAAAGCAATGTTCCAGAAGAAAAGCATCTACCATTGATAGATGGTGACAGGGGTCACTGATACTGTTATTTTCAACTAGTAACAGATTAACTAGTCTCAGTCTTTCTGAGACTAACCTGTCTCAGGAAAAACAAACTTTCTCTATCTACATCGTGGCTGTTGCTTTGTTATTTTAAATTTTCAATTTCTGCATGTCTTTCTTTTGCTCCCACTATAAATGATTATAAACTCCTCGAGGCAAAGGTCTTGTATATTTTTATATTCCTCATGATATTGACCAAGGAAGACCCTCAGAGGGCACTTGTTGTTATCCTTTTTATGTTTATTGTATGCCTGAAAAATCACAGAACTGAGAGTTCAAGATGCCAGACAGATGGTCTAGAAGGTGGGAAGTGACTTAGATATCTTTTTCTCCAAAGATTGAGCTCTACAGAAGTGTAGTAGTCCCATAGCAGATACCCAAAAACATTTATTCAAATAAGCAAATGATGAATTATATTTTCTTTCACAGTTTTACTCTAAGATTTTTTTTTTTTAGCTTTTATTTCCAAAAGCAGTAAATTCTGAGTAAACGAAAACATTTAAAATGCAATTCGGATCATTTCCCTTCTCGCCTAGAAATTCTAAGCTAGACCTAACAAGCACCCTATGTGTTAGCACTCCAACTGTACCCTTTACACACATGCACGCACACGCACACACTTTTCTGACTTCAGCTTCCACACTCTCTCTCCTTGCTCACCCCATTCCAGTCATGGTGGCCTCCTTGGAAGTCCTAGAATAAGCCAAGCATGCTCCTACTCAAAGACATTGCCTTTACCTGCACATGGAATGTTCTTTCCTCCAATATTCTATTTGCTCTCTTCCTTCAGATCTGGCTCAAGTGTCATCTGATCACAGAGGCCTTCCCTGTCCATCCTATATAAAAGAACATCCTCCCCTCTGTACTCCCTATTCCCCTTGCTCTCATATATTTTTCTCTCTAGTATTTATTGCTAACAAATATATTATTACGTGTTTGTTTTCTGTCCTCTTCCACTGGAATATAAAATTCATAAAAGCAAGAATAAAAACCACTAGAATATAAACTTCTTTGTTTATTTTGGTCAGTGTTGTATCTCCAGTATGCAAAATATTGCCTGGCATGTAGGAAATGCTCAAATTATTTATTACAAATTAATTTGATATCATTTTCTTTTTTTAATTTTTATTTATTTGAAAGAGAGAGCACAAGCAGGGGAACAGCAGAGGGAGAGATAGAAGCAAGTTCCCACTTGAGCAGGGCTGTGGAGCTAGATCCCAGGACCCTGGGATCATGACCTGGCCTGAAGTCAACACTTAACCTACTGAGCCACCGAAGAGCCCCTGATATCATTTTCCTAATCTGCAACAATACATTTAAGAGAATATGGGCAAATAAATACAATGAATACTGAGGAAAGGGAGGAGGTGAATTGATAATGACCTTTAGTGACTAAAAGAGGAAATGTGATAGTGGAATCTAATAAATACCATTGAAATGACTTGAATGTTGAAAAAGTAGAGATGTTGACTAAAAATTCAAGTAGAGAGGAATTAGAAGACCAGAGGGAGAAGAAAAATGTTAAGAGAGAGTATGTCTTGGATAAAATGAAAAATAGAAAGATATGGAGCAACAGGGATCAATGAAACCACAAACAGCTGGAAGTTTTCTCAGGGCTCAAGAGAATCTAACTTCCCATTTGAAGACAAAAACACCTCGGCAGGATTCTATAGTTGGTCACTAGCTTCAACTGAAAACATCAATCACAGGAATAGTTTTACTCACAAGACAATTAAATTCTATCTGGAGAAAATTCTCATTAAGAAGTTTTTCCAGATTCTGAACCCAAAACTTCTACTTTCTTGCCCATAATCTGATGACAATTCTGCCTTCCAGAACTACACTGATTCCATTGCCACAACTCTTCCAATATTCAAAAACCACTAACAGGCCCAACACCCCCACCCTTTACACAAATCTTCCCTCCTCTAAGCCCAATCTCCCTAGTGTCTTTGGCCATCTCATATAACATGGTTTCCAGATGGTCATCCTCTTAGCTGATCGCCTTTACAGCTATCATAATTTTTCAGTTTGCTTCTTAAAAAATTATTTGCAAAGGACAGGCCCAAGTTAATGATTATGTTTATATTAATAATGTATACTTTATATTAGAAAATCATTTTCTACCTTTTTCAGAGTTCTTTCACATCAATTATATTGTTCAGTCATCACTGTAAAAAGCTTTTTTCCTTCAATTTTAAAGCTGGAAAAACTGAGAATCATTAACAATTAGTTGACATATCCAAAGCTACAGAATGTGGATCACATGTCAGAATACCTATTTCTGATTTTGTTTTCTTTTGGTTTGATTTTTTAAAAGATTTTTTTATTTTTGAGTAATCCCTACACCCAGTGTGGAGCTCGAACTCACAGCCCTTCACAGCATGCTCTACCAACTAAGCCAGTCAGACACCCTTAGTTCTGTTTTCATTTAACTTTTTATTATGAAAAATTTCAGACATACATAAAAGCAGAGAGATTTGTAAAATGAACATCCATATTCTTTCCCCCAAACTCTAACAAGTATTAGCACTGTCTTCATCTAAGTTTTTCTTATCCTTGGATAAAATATTTTAAAGCAAATTCCAGGCCTCCTGGCGTTTCATCACTAAATCTTTTAGGATGCATCTTTAAAATATAAGGACATTTGCTTACATAACCATGAATTGGTATCACATCTAACAAAATTAACAATAATTTCTTAATATTGGGGCACTGGTTGGCTCAATTGGTAGAGCATGCAACTCTTGATCTCAGGGTTGTGAGTTCAACTCCCATGTTGTGTGCACAGCCTACTAAAAAGTATTAATAATTTCTTAATCATCTCTCACTCCACATTTAAATTTCCCTGTGTATATACAAAACAATTCATTTTTTTTACAATTAATTTGTTCATGAGTTATATCCTGTAACTTCTGATACATTCTTATTTCTACCACATCATAGAAATTCTAAATAAAATAGATAAAGGTATGCTTAAGGAAGTAAAGATGAATAGAAAAATTCATTGTTGAATGATCAACAGATTTTTACATTTTTCAGAATATAGAAAGAAATAGAAGAATATCAAATGTAACAGGATATTGACTCCTTAGATTAAATGAAGGAAAAGTATGCTTGCAATTTTATTAAATTTTTTTATTAACACATCATTTTCCCTTACCTATACATTAGGGAAATTTTCATTTTATCTAGTATGAAACTACTTTGAAAACTACTTTAAAGAGATTTTTGAAGAGTAAAATTATATATGATGATCTGGTAAATATGTTCTTTTTTTAAAGATTTTATTTATTTATTTGACAGATAAAGAGAGACTGAGACAGCACGCACCAGCAGGAGAGCTGCAGGGAGAGAGAGAGGGAGAAGCAGACTTCCTGCTGACCAGAGAGCTCAATGTAGGGCTTGAACCAAGGACCCTGGGATCATGACTTGAACCAAAGGCAGACACACTTAACTGACTAAGCCACCTAGCCACCCCTGGCAAATATTTTCAAGTTTTGTTTTTTTTTTTTTTTTTTCTCATTGGCCTTAAAACATTCTATGAAATCTGATGACAACTAAAACTTTGGATTACCACGAAATCTTGTATTACTTGCCAAGCAAAAACTCACGGCTGCAGATGAGAGAATAAGGCTAGCTTGCTTAACATTTCAGGGACACCTGGGTGGCTCAGTTGGTTGATTTCAGCTCAGGTCATGCTCTCAGGGTCACGAGATCAGGCCCTGCAGCAGGCTCTGTGCTGATCATGGAGCCTGCTTGAGATTCTCTCCCTCTCCATCTGCCCCTCCGCTTTCTCTCTCCCTCTCTCAAATAAATAAATAATGTATTTTTTTTTAAAAAGACTCTTCAACATTTTACCCAAATATTTTATGTTTATCACTCTTATCAGGCTAGAGGCTAATCCTTACACTTATCAAATGACAAATTAACACTTGTTGATAAATAACTGGTTCTTAGCAGTACAAACATTATGTTATCCTGCTGTCTTTCAAAAGACATACTTTAGGGGCATCTGGGTGCCTCAGTCAGTTAAGGGAACAACCCTTGATCTCAGCTCAGGCCTTAATATTGGAGTTGTGAGTTCAGGCCCCACAATGGGCTCCATGCGAGGCATGGAGCCTCCTTAAAAAAAAAAAAAAGACACATTTTAAAACATCCATTTTAAAATATGAATTAAATGGAAACCAGAACCTATTTATATTAAGTAGTGATTTTCCATTTTTTAGAGTCACTATTAGCTTTCATTTTCTGATTTCATGACAACTCCCAAATATGAGTGAAAGTTAATTTTGCCTGTTAAAAATGTGTGATTAAAAATAAATAAATAAATAAATAAAGTGTGATTGTTATATGATAGATACTTGGATTATCTGAATCAGTACTGGATGCTGTTTGATGTAATTATCACATGATTCTCCAATCAAGGCATCAAGACCAATCTGCAGTTACTTCAAGTGGGAGAGAAGCCTTCATGGAATTATTAAAGGAAGAAATCTTTGGACTGTGTAAAAAATTAGTAGTATGCAATGAAGCTTGTCATTAACTTGCAACAAACACATGGCTACTTGAATCCCTATAGATTTATGTTGTGAATGTATGATAAAATGGGATTAGAGGACAAACCAATTTTTTAGGGTGCCAGCCTCTATTTCCAACCAATAATACTCTGGTCTCCACAGCCCCGCTCTGCTCAACCACTTGCCAGGAATGTTTCCCTATTACCTGCACCAGGCTTCTTCCCTAGCCATATGCAGAGTCTACTATGGGTGTTAAAGTTCTTATCACCATAAGAGAAAAAGGAATAAAAATCATTACAATTCATCAAACTGCCTGCTTGTTCACACCTCTGATAGCTTGAAGCCCCTAGGTCCTATTCCAAGTGTGCTCTGAGCAAATCTTGGCAGCTTTTCTCAATCCTTACTTAAATTAGTTTCCCTCGTAAGGAATATTACATTTGTAAATGTCTGGAGACCCCATTTGTTATTCCTCTTTGTTGTCCTTTATCACTTAGAGCTTATTCTTATATCTCTTTTTTACCCCCACTTACAATGCAATCCAGCCTTCTCTCTGCCCCTCAAACCCTAACTCTGCCTGGCATTCACATGTAGCACCTCTAGACAACACTTGAACATTTTCAATAAGCAGTAAAATGACTGTAAAAAAAGTGAGCTCTCATTCTAATAAGATCTTCCACAATCAAATATTATGTTCCTCCACCCTTTTGGTACCATCCTATTTTCCAATTCTACTTTATGGGCCTGGAAGCAAAGAGTGCATTATTCTGCTACCAGCAAGACAAATCACTCAAGAGATTGCCTTCCATGAATCAGGGACTGTATCCCAGTCTCTTCAATGTGCAGTGTCTAATTCAATGTACATTGGTTATGGGAGATACTTCCAACATCTGTATAGACTTGCCATTTTCTGAAGAGAACAGGCCACATGTCAATCCTCATTCCACAGAGAAATATCATTAAGTTTGTGGTCATCAGAGAAAAAAATTAAGGTTGCCTGTAGTGCAAATTGTTAGGGTCAGAAAAACAAAAGAGGAGTCTACGTCGGGATGCAAGAACAATAGCTCATTGTAATCCAGACCTCATTTATCTAGGAGTTCACCTAAAAACAGATAATTGGAGAGTAATAAACGGAAGATTTCTTTAGAGAAAATAAGCTTGCCCAGCTGGCTAGTGCCTATGTTAGCCATAACAGAAACAAAAAAGGAAGACTAATGCAATGGCTGCACATGAACACAATAATATAATGAATCCCTCCCCCCCAAAATATAAATATTTGTTAGAGCAAGTCTGTTAGGTTTAGGAGCTTCCCTTCCACAAAGGCCTCTTCATTTCAGTATTTTTTCATAATCCTGAAAGCAATTTGTTTCAACACTGCAAACCTGTATTACAATCGATATATGTCTAGGGAATAAATTGCAGGTCAATCGTCCTTTATCTATCTACCTATCTATCTACCTGTTTATAAAGTAGGCTCCATGCCCAATGTGTGGCTTGAACCCCCAGCCTGAGATCAAGAGTCACGTCGTCTACCAAATGAGCCAGCCAGGCGCCTCCGGTCAATCATCTTCTATTTTTTTTTTTTTTAAGATTTTATTTATTTATTCATGAGAGACACAGAGAGAGAGAAAGAGGCAGAGACACAGGCAGAGGGAGAAGCAGGCTCCATGCACGGGAGCCCGACGTGGGACTCGATTCCGGGTCTCCAGGATCACGCCCTGGGCAGAAGGCGGCGCCAAACCGCTGCGCCACCGGGAAGGCCCTCAATCATCTTTTGAACTAAACGATGCGGGATCCCTGGGTGGCGCAGCGGTTTAGCGCCTGCCTTTGGCCCAGGGCGCGATCCTGGAGATCGAGGATCGAGTCCCACGTCGGGCTACCGGTGCATGGAGCCTCCTCCTCTCTCTCTCTGTGTGTGTGGACTATCATAAATTTAAAAAAATGTTTAAACTAAGCGATGTGTAGTAGTATAAATCAGAGACCTCCTAAAAATACAAGTTGACTTTGACTTTTCCCCCACCTTCCCCCCGTGGCAAAAAGACAAATTTTGATTGGTAAGCAGCACAAATTAACTTACTTATAGACTTTGATATACATGGTTGCCCTAATTTACCTTGAACTCAATGGAAAAAAAAAAAAAAAAACAAAATTAAGCCTGGGTGACTTAAAAAAAAAAAAGGAATTTATTTTCTTACTATTCTGAAGGCTAGAAGTCCAAAATGAAAGTGCTGATAGGGTTGTTTTTTTCTGAAGCCTCTCTCCTTGGCTTATAGATAGCTATCTTTTCCCTGGGTCTTCACGTGGTTTTTCCCCTGGATGTGTCTGGATCCTAAACTTTTCTTTTAAGGACACCAGTCTTATCAGATTAGAACCCACACAATGACCTCATTTTCATCTATCTCTTTAAAGACCCTAACTCCAAATATAGTCACATTCTGAAGCACTAGAGGTTAGGCAACATACAAGTTTGGACAGAACACAATTCAGTCCGTAACAATTACTATGGCCAAAAAATTTTAACTTACATGTTTTAAGAAAAATGTGTATCTTTATGATTGACAATGGAAATATCTCACAGTGCCCTGTGTTCTGTATCACAAGTGCTATTGACATGAGGATGTATTATTTTCCTATTTAGAACATATCCCAATTGTATTAGATTACAAAAATTAAAAGTATTTCCTGTCAATTGCAAATATTTCCAAAGCTAGCTTGAAACGAACAAAAATAGCACCTGTTTTAGTCTGAAATCCAATGTATTATTCTTTTCTCTATCTTTGCATTATTTCAAAACTTAAATGTATTGTCATAAATGATTCTACACTTTGGCAAATATTATTTTCTGATTATTTTCAAAGTGTATTCATTAGTTTCTGATTGTTTTAAATCAAAATAAGACTACTTTGATTAGAAGATGACCATTAGAAAATCAGAAAATGCTTATAAACTTTATAGCCTAATAGCACAGCAGGGGCTTTCTTAAGTACAGAGAGTGTCTAGAGATAGCCTTATATTGGCTATGATCACTTGGTATGAGAAAGTTTATTGGTCTGGAAAGCAAGAGAGGTTATCTCTGAATTGTTTCAAGAGCAAAGTCACATCTCCATATAACAGGTCAAAGAAATAAGTACAATTTACATATAACTTTGACATATTTTGTCTGTTGCCATGGCAGTGAGAAATGCTTCTCCAGTGAACACAGTAGAGTTTATGATTATAGCTTACCAAAAGACATAAAAATGGTTATAATGTAATCAATAGCTGCAAGAGAGTTGATATTCGTCAACAAATCTGCCAGAATATATTTTTCAGTAAAAGTCAGGGTAGATGACTCTATACATTTTTTTTGTATAATACCAGAGAAGAAATCACCAATATATCATCACAACTTATGAAAGAAGCAATGACAGTCAAGGAGGATATACATCCTATCTCTAGTGGCAAGTAGTGAGGAGAAAACAGCCACTGCTTGAAAGAGCATAAGGTGTAGAAATATCGCTGATGGGAAATCCATTCCAAAGGCAAGTATAAGTCATGCAGATATTTATAGTTGTGAAATCATCATTTTCAAAAAGGTAAATCTTAATTACCATTCAAATATTAGATGATACATGTCAAAGGTATAAAGTAGCTAGTTAATGAGAAATGAAAAAATGAGTAAGATGTTAAAACTGGTTCAAAGAATCTGAAGAACAATTTTTTAATTATTTTATTATTTTTTAATAGAAGCACAGTTGACATAAAATATTATACTAGTTTCAGGTGTACAACATAGTGATTTGGCATTTATATATATTACAAAATGCTCACCACAATAAATGCAGTTACCTCTACTACCATAAAAGTTATTACAATATTATTGATGGTATTACCTATGCTATATTTTATATCCCTGTGACTTATTTATTTTATAACAGTAAGTTTGTACGTCCCTCCAAATCCCCCAGCAACTACCAGTTTGTTCTCTGTATAAAAGAGACTGGTTTGGTTTGTTCATTTCTTTTCTTTTTTAGATTCCACATATAAATGAAATCATGGGGTATTGGTCTTGCTCTGTCTTACTTATTTCACTTAGCATAATACTCTCTAGGTCTATCCTTTCATTCTATCTTCAATGGGCATTCATCTATCAATGGGTACTTAGGTCGCTTCCATATCTTGGCTATTGTAAATAATCCTGCAATAAACATAGAGGTGCATATCTTTTTCATTTAGTGATTTTGTTTTCTTATGGGTAAACATCCAGAAATGAAGTTGCCAAATCATATGGCTTTTCTATTTTAATTTTTTGAGAAACCTCCATACTGTTTTCCAAAGTGGAAATTTACATTCCCACAACAGCGCAAAAGGTTCCCTTTTATTCACATACTTGCTAACACTTTTTACTTCTTGTCTCTTTTTTCTCATATCAAATTATTTATTTGGTTATTATTCATCATGGTTAGTGTATTCTTTAATCCCCATCACCTATTTCACCTATCCCCCCCCCCCCGCAACTACCTCCCTCTAGTAGCCAGTAAATTGTTCTCTGTAGTTAAGAGTCTGTTTCTTGGTTTTTCTCTCTCTCTTCTTTTTTTATCTTTATTCAATTGCTGTTTTTTTTTAATTCCACAAATGAATGAGATCGTATGGTATTTGCCTTTCTCTGATTAATTTCACTTAGCATTTTATTCTCTAAGTTGTTGCAGATGGCAAGATTTCATTCTTTTCTATGGCTGAATAATATTCGTGTGTGTGTGTGTGTGTGTGTGTGTGTGTGTGTGTGTGTGACTTCTTTATTCATTCATCTGTGGACACATGCATGGGCTGCTTCCATAGTTTGGCTATTGTAAATACTGCAATAAATATAGGGGTGCATGTATTCTTGTGAATTAATGTTTTGTATTTTGGATTTTCCAAGAGTGCAATTACTGAATCATAGGGTAGTTCAATCTAGTTTTTTGAGAAATCTCCATACCGTTTTCCAGAGTGGCTTCACCAGTTTGGATTCCCACCAACAGGGTACAAATGTTCTTTATTCTCCACATCCCCATCAACACTTGCTGTTTCTGATGTTTTTTTATTTTAGCCATTGCAACAGGGGTGATGTCATATTTCATTGCAATTTTGATTTGCATTTCCCTGATGATGAATGATGTTGAGCATCTTTTCATGTGTCTGTTGGTCATCTGTATGTCTTCTTTGAGAAAATGACTACTTGGATCCTCTGACCATTTTTTAATCAGATTATTTGTTGGTTTGTTTGTTTATTTTCATGTTGAGTTGTATGACTTCTTTATATATTTTCAGTATGAATCCCTCATCAGATATATCATTTGCAAATATCTTCTCCCATTTAGTAGGCTGCCTTTTCATTTGATTGATGTTTTCCCTTGCTGTGCAAACACTTTTCAGTTTGACATAATTCCAATAGTTTATTTTTGCTTTTGTTGCCCTTATCTGAGAAAACTGATCAGATCCCCCCAAAATACTGCGAAGACCAATGTCCAAGTATTTACTCCCTACGTTTTCTTCTAGAAGTTCTATGGTTTGAAGTCTTACATTTAGGTTTTTAATCCTTTTTGGGTTTATATTCATATGTGGTATGTAAGAAAGTGGTCCAGTTTTCCCAGTATCATTTATTGAAGAGAATTTTTTTTCCATTCTATATATTCTTGCCTCTTAATTCATAAATTAATTGACCATATAAGCATGGGCTTATCTGGGGATCTCAGTTCTGTTCTATTAATCTATGAATCTATTTTTGTGCTAATACAATACTATTTTGATTGTGGTAATTTTGTAATATAGTTTGAAATCTGGAAGTGGAATATCTCTAGCTTTGTTCTTTCTCAAGATTGCTTTGGCTATTGGGGTTTTTATGGTTACATATAAATTTTAGGACTATTTATTCTAGTTCTGTAAAAAATGCTATTGGTGTTTTGATAAGGATTGCATTGAATCTGTAGATTGCTTTTGGCAGTAGGGACACTTTTAACAATATCAATTTTTCCAGTCCGTGAACACAGTATGTCTTTCCATTTATTTGCATCATCTTCAATTCTTTCATCATTGTCTTAGAATTTTCAGAGTGCAAGTCTTTTACTTTCCTGATTAAATTTATTCTTAAGTATTTTATTCTTTGATGCAATTGTAAGTGGGATTGTTTTCTTAATTTCTCTTTCTGCTAGTTTGTTATTAGTGTATAGAAATGCAATAGATTTTTTTTAAGTTTTTATTTATTTATTTGAGAGAGAGCAATAGAGAGAGATAGAGAAAGAGCATGAGCAGGGTGAGGAGCAGAGGGAGGGGCAGACTCCCTGCTGAGCAGGGAGCCTGATGTGGGGCTCAATCCTGGGGCATCAGAATCATAACCTGAGTCAAAGGCAGATGCTTAACTAACTGATCTGCCCAGGTGTCCCAAATTTCTTTATACTAATTTTGTAACTGATGACTTTACCAAGTTCTTTTATTGTTTCTAAACGTTTTTTGGTGGAGTCCAAATATATAGGTATTTGGACTCCAAATATATATATAGTCATCTTCAAGTAGTGACAGTTTACTTCTTCCTTACCAATTTGGATGCCTTTTATTTCTTTCTTTTGTCTAATTACTGTGGCTAGGACTTCTAGTACTATGGTGAATAAAAGAGGCAAGAGTAGACATCCTTGTCTTGTTCCTGATCTAAGAAGAAAAGCTTTATGCTTTTCACTATTGAGTAAAAAGCAGTTATGGGTTTGCTGAAGAACAGACTTATGCTCAGGCAACTATATATGCGAAGTACTGAAATGATTTTGCTAGTACATGTAAAACTGGTTAATATCCTAATGGTAATAAAATACTATGTTTGGGATTATATTTCCCATAGGTTAAAATTAATTGTATTCGTACTAGACAAAATTTATTAGCACTTCTATTAGAAATCATTTGCATTACTATCATTTGTCTACAAATTAATTTCTACAAAGTTGTAAAATGGCCTTGAAAGAGAATGAAGTATGCACACCCTTATAAAAGCAGATAATTCCTGGAGTGTGGCTAGGCAACACCCAGTACTCCACTAAATAAATATCCATTAATCTCTTCTGCCCATTTTAGATCTTTGACCATGTATTCTGACATAATTGAATCAATCAGCCTGTTCTTTGCCCTTGTATTCCTGGAATGATATAAACTCAGACAATACACATAAAATCTATCAACATGTGGGTGGAGAGCTCATGACAAAAGAGTATCTTTTGTATTAGAAAAATGAATACTTTACTGATTTGAAAGAGTAGACTCTGAACTGTTCTTTCAGAGGATAATGTAAGGACTAGCCTAATGTTTTATTTCTTTGTATCCACAGTGACTTGCATATACATTCCCAGTCATTGTCAATTTGGGCTACACATCAAAATTACTAGAGGAAGTTTTATGTTTTGTTTTGTTTAAATACAGTCACCCTGACTACTGAAAATCACCAAAATCAGCTTCTTCAGGCACAGAATCCAAGTCCCTGAACTTTTTAAATGACTCTGTTGGTTAGCCACAGAAGAGACACACTGTTAGTTGACTAAAAATAAAAAGGTTCAGGGAAGTTATTTCTAAATAGTGTAAGAGTCCAGAACACAAACTAAAGCCTAACTTTACTTGTAAGTATTCTACTAAAAGCATGATCACTACAAACTTCTTCTCTTCGCTGACCATAGTTCCATTCAACTGTGGAAGAATGGATCAATTACCAGGCAAGTCTAGGAAAGAAACTCATTTCATGGTGTGTAATTTTAATTAAATTACTTATTATATTCTGTACCAGCTAACTCCTCCAAATAATTTCTCAAATTTCCTCCAAGTTTATTCCTCTCAAATAGTACCAAAATGTTTATAGTGCACTTGCAGTAGTTGATTTTATTAATTAAAAATTCCTGTGAGGTTCTTATTACCACTATCATAAGAGGGCAATACCAAGTTCATACTGGCAGGGATTTACCAGATTTAAGCTATGATTTTCTTCCAACCATGTGAAATTTTTCTTTCAAACTATAATTCATAGAGTCAATGGGATCTACATTTGGAAGATCTATCTTTTGTATTGATGATAAAATGAAAGTATACACATTTCTAAAAATATTATACAACTCACTATGGCAGATGGAAAACAGATGGATGTTATTCTTTTACGACAGTGACTACTATGCTTGGGAGGTGAACTGAAGCATTTGATGTTACTTTCAGGGTAACATAGGTATTTTTGCATTCTTTGTTCTTTTCTTCCCCACCCATTTCACCAAAAACTAGCTTTTATCATATGCTATTGAAAAATGATTATTTTCACCACTGTTATTTCCAGTAACATTTGCAATTGGTAAGTTTTAAAAGTGTAGTTCCTAATTATAAAAGGTGATAAATATGTAAGAAAAAATGTAAGAAAAATTTGAAATCCAGGAAAAATTTTAAGAAAAATAAAAAGTATCCAGATAAAACTGCTATTGATACATATGTATTTCTTTTGCATGTTTCTCTGCAAATGGATTATATAGTTTAGGCATAGTAGATACATTTTTTCATCCTGAATTTCTAAATTAATACACAATGAGCATTTTCATGTCACAAAACTTTTAAAAAACTACTTCTAAGTGGATGCATAATATTCCATTTCATGGATATAGCATAAGTTATTTAACGATTTCCTCATTATTAAATGTTATAATTATTTTCAATTTGGGACAATTATAATAATTGTGAGACAGCTTTTAAAAAGCTGTTTTCTCACCAAGCAACTAATTGCCTAAGATGAAGTGTTAGCCATGGATAAAGAACTCAAATTTTCCAGAGATGCTTCAGGAAATCTAAAAAGCCCTTAGTTGTTTGTTTGTTTGTTTGTTTGTTTTTTGCCCTTAGTTTTTAAATGTCAGTATACACTCAGCTTTTTAAATTAACCTTAAAATAATTTTCATGCAAATTAAAACCTTAATAAGGTATCACCTCATGCCTGTTAGAATGGTCATCATCAAAAAAGACAAGAGATAACAAATGCTGGTGTGAATGTGAAGAAAAGAGAGCCCTTGTGTCCTGTTGGTGGGATTGTAAATGGGTACAGCCACTACAGAAGATATCTTGAAAAATATTTTGAGGATCCTCAAAAAAATTAAAAATAGAATTCCTATGATCCAGCAATACTACTTTTGGGAATATACACACACAAAAAAAAGCAAAAACACTAACTCTGAAACATAAGTACACACCCTTGTTCATAGCAGCATTATTTACAATGGCCAAGACATGGAAACAACCTAAATGCTCATCAATGAATGAATGGATAAAGAATTGTGTGTGTGTTTTTATATACTATATTCATATGTTTATATGAATATTATTCAGCCATAAAAAATGAAACCCTTCCATTTGCAACATGTATGAACCTGAAGGCAATATGCTAACTAAAATAAGTCAGACAAAGACAAATACTGCATGATCTCACTTATATGTGGAATTAAAAAAAAAAGAAAAAAACTAATAGAAAAAGAGATCAGACTTGTGGTTACCAAAAGTGGAGCATTCGGGGAGAATGAATTGGATAAAAGTCATCACAAGATACAAACTTCCAGTCATTAGATAAAAAGTACTAGGAATGTGACATACAACATGATGACCATAGTTAACATTGCTATATGACATAGGAAAGTTGTTAAGAGAATAAATCCTAAATAAATCTGATCACAAGAAACATTTTTTCCTTCTCTCCTTTCTTTTTATTGTATTTATATGGGAAGATGGATATTAGCTGAACCTGATGTGATAATCATTTCACAATATATATAAATCAAACCATCATGCTGTACATCTAAAACTTATAGTGATATATGTCAATTATTTCTCAATAAAACCGGAAAAATTAAGTAAATAAATTACTTAAATTTTAAAAATCATTTTTACATAGCAACTTTTCATTTCTTATGCCAAAACTTATACAATTCTATTTTGGGACATTAAAACAAAGGTGTGACAAAAGTGTTTCACAACTGGAAGAATCATTATTTTTAAGTCTGTCCTGAATTTCAGAAATCATTTCCTTTTGGTCTGAATCAAATTCCAAGAATTTGGGCGGTTCATTACAGTCTTTTCCAAATTCCTTCTTTCTCTCTCTTCCAAGATCTAAAGCTGAGCAACAGGACAAAAGTGACCAATCCTTTATTTTTTTACAACTTTACTCAAGAGATTACTTAATGTTAAATTTTGGTTCCCGTTTTGTTCATATATCAGTACTTGGCCCTCTGGGGTACTTAAAATGAATATTCTAATTGTAGAGCAGTCATGAACTTTTTTTTTTGCTTGATATCAAATTCATATTTGCAAAAGACAAAATTTTTTCTTTCCAAAAATATCTACCTTGTATTCTTTTCCCCCCGACTTCATGTATTACTTGAACTTGCTATTTATTGGGATTTTATTAGCTCAATGCTCATTTTAAACAATATAGTAACGATGAGCTTAATAATCAACATCTTTCCAAAAGTAATTCCATATTATGGAGTTTAATATTTAGTTAGCAGTTTAAGTACACAAAACACACAGCACTCTGAACTACAGCAATTGTTTTGGCATTTTATTTGAAAAGGCAAAGAAGACAATATTAAAGACATTGTAAATATAACCCTTCAATATTATCCCTAACAGCAATTATTTAAAGTGTTGGGATATAAATAAACAACTTGTCTGATCTATAGTTTAGTGCTATGTGGTAATGGGGTGGGCTTTAAATCTAGTGCTATTAAATGCCAAAATACAAAAAAAAAAAAAAACAACTAAAAACTAAAAATAGAATAATGTGTCCACTAGAGTACATTGATTAACCAAACTGCACCTCCATTTTGGAAGTATGTATCTTGTGACTTTTAAATCGCCTCTCTAACAATAAATTTAAAGTATTATTTTTCGTATGCTTAGAAAAATAACCTTAGCAGTATAAAAGATTTTTTTCTTTTTTTTAGAGCATTAGAAACAACTTATCCTTTATAATACTAGAAAAAGAGGAGACAACCTAAAATAATATAATCTTTAATATCTTCCCTCTCCTACTGCATCTTGGGATTTGCTAGACAGCTGTCAGTAACAGTGAATATTAGACAGTCATTTTTAATTATAGCTGTTCTTCACGGTTTGACCAAACGTATCTAAAATGCAATATTAATACTGAATTGTCTGAATTGCTTAATGCATTAAGCCAGTATCAAACTCAAAACCTTCATTTTACTATTTCAAAGATGTTCTTTATGAAACTTTTGCTCAAAATAAGTGACTCATCTCATCTCAGACTCCATCACACCAGGCTGAGCAGTTTTGCTACAATCTCAAACATTCCCAAGCAAAAACTACACTATTTAATATGAACTGTAGTAAACTACACTATTTAATATGAACTGGAGTGTTACGAGATAACACAAAATATATATATTGGCCTCTGCCATTGCTTCCTGGCATAAATCTCTTAAAAACCCTTGTAAAGTCTATAACTAGGAGCATCTTCTGTTTTAATATTTGGTCTTTAGCCCTCATTCCTGATACAGAGTTCCTAAATCTCTTGGAATTTCATAGGTGATACAGTGTCTTTTGTTCTGAAGAGGTGATCCTGGATCTTGGTGAAATCGTGGTTGGGGAGCAGTTACCAGAAAGACCAAGCCATGACTGGAAGCTTGAAATTTTCAGCCCTGCCTCCCAGACTGGGAAAAAGGGCTGGAAATAGAGTTAACGATGAATCATGCCTACATGATGAAGCCTCCATAAAAATCCCAAAAGTAGGGGGTTCAGAGAACACATGGAGGTGCGAGGAAAGTGGCACACTGGGAGACAGCATATGACTTCATACCTCTCCCACATACCTTGCCCTATGCATCTCTTCCATCTGGAAGTTCACCCGTATCCTTATATATCCTTTTATATTAAGCCAGTAAACAGTAAGTACACTCTTTTCCTAGTTCTATGAGCTGCTCTAAAATATTAATTGAACCAAAGGAAAATGTTATGAAATCGTCAAATATATAGTTGGTCGGTCAGAGCACTGGTAACAACCTGGGCTTGCCATTAGCATCTGAGGGGTGGAGGTAGTCTTGCAGGACAAGCCCTTGATGTGTAGGGTCTAACTGCATCTCCAGGTAAAGAGTGTCAGATTTGAGTTAAATTGTAGGATATCTGGCAAGTGTCGCAGAACTTTTGGTATGGGAAAACCTCACACACATTTGGTGACCAGAAGTTTCAAGTGAAATGTTCTGTGACAGTAGTAAAGGAGAGACACACAGAAGTGAGCTCTTCCTACTCAAGTGTCATTAAATCAAGTCTTCTTTCAATTCTTTGTATCACTTTGCTCCAGAGCATTAATTGAGAATACTTCAATGTTT
Source organism: Nyctereutes procyonoides (assembly GCF_905146905.1). Classification (NCBI taxonomy): domain Eukaryota; kingdom Metazoa; phylum Chordata; class Mammalia; order Carnivora; family Canidae; genus Nyctereutes; species Nyctereutes procyonoides. Next base: position 5,789,624 of record NW_026575130.1, read on the forward strand.
GCCAATATACATCCTAATTAGGCTAGGTTAGTTAGCTAATAGGGATGATAAAGAATCCAGTCACAGAACTGAATGTGATATCATCAGTTTCTCTAGAACCCTTGGGCTACATGAAAAAGAGGACTGGACTACTATAAAGAAAATTATAGAAGTTAGTACAATATGACTCAAGTGCTGCCCAATACAGATGTATTCAAACATTGCGTTCTCTCCTCAAAACTCCCAAAGATTCCCTCTCTAAATATCCAGTTAAAGGGAACCAAAGGCGCAAGCGATTGATGTATGTGAACACTCCCAAGATCAATCACATTAGCCCTACAATTTTATTAATTATACTTAAGCTAAAAAGGACCTTAAATATTATCCAGCCCTACTTCTTCATTTAACAACTCAGGAAACTGAGGTCCAGAAATGTTGGTCAATTGTTCAAGGCCACAAGATTAAACTGCACTGAACCTGGAACCGGCATTTGAGTCTTCTGATGTCCAGACCAGAGTTCTGTTCCAGATGTTAGTTTCCAGACAAACGTAGGCAAGAACAAATGAACTAGACCTGAATTGCTGTGAGTCCTAAGCCCAACACACAGGAGCCCATGCTATTTGACATCTAACAAGAAATAAGTGATAAATTCTTCTTAGTTGCTATGGTAACAAACATTTAAACACAGGAACAAATGGAGAAAAATGCAAACAAGTAGAATTGTATCTCAAATTAGCTCTTAAAAATTTGATAAAAATGAGAGAAATGGTGTCTTGCATTTCTCAAAATACCTTTACTTACTCCTGTATCAGAGTATATAACAGCAATTATAAAAAGGATCAAAGAAACTAAATGCAAAAAGTGGTCTCATAAGAAAATAATACATAGAATTATGCATTTGGACTAATCACCATTAAAAATACTCTGATAACATGATGTATTCAATAAATAGGATTCCTTGAATATTTCCTAACAAGAAATCCCTTGAGCTACACAGGCCAAAGTTGTAATTTAAGTTTGCATTTCTAAATATAAAATTAAAATTTTATATTTTAATTTGCCAAATATAATTTGCCAAAATTAAAGCAAATCTACAAAATAAACATGGCAATTCAACTAATAAGAACAGAACAAACCATCCTTGATGGTAGTATTAAAATCTATCCATACTATATCTATGAGGAAAGAAAGCAAATAAATGGCTTCTCTGTGCCTATCTGCACATTGTTTATAACTAATACGGCAAATCTTTCCAAAAGTCCATGGGAATTTAAAATATTAATGTTGAAATCACATTATTTATAACTGAAAATAATATATAATTTTTATTAACCAAAAATCCTTGAAGATTGTTTTACTTTGTTCAGATATTTTTTTGTTCAGATTTTAAAAGCACAGATTTTTCAAAAAATAAAATGCATCTTGTTTCTTCAGTGTTACATTCAATATCCTCCACGTGTGTGGAAAATTTTGAAAACATTTTTTATTTCTTAATTAATTGCTTTCCAATAGGGAACATTCTGTTTGGCTATGGAAGGCTATATGTATACATTAACATTTCTCACTCGAATATCATGAGATTGTGTATCTCACCTGACAACATTAGTAACTACTAATACGCCAGCACATAATATTTTATAAATATTTAAGAAGATAAATGAGCTGAGTCTCCTCAATATTGGGAATGCAGATTGACTTTGGATCTTATAAAAAGTTTAGGAGATATCATAAATCAGTGGCAGCACAGAGTGGTGAAAAACATTCTGGGCTTAGCAACAGGTGATGTGAGCTTTGCATCTTGCTTTGACACTAACTAGCCAGGGGGGGTAACTTTACTTCTATAGTACTTAAAATAAGATCATTGGACCATCTAAGGGCCCTTTTCAAGGGACCTAAAATTCTATAATTTTATTATTCTCTATAAAATAAATTTTGTTATAGGCACATGAGTTCATAAAACTATATGCAGATGGGTAGAGTCATTGATTAAAATGATATTTATTCTTGTCTAGACAAAAATGTTCAATCTTCATCGATAACACACATAGACAATGCATTTAAAGTTCACCTTTGCATTTCTCAACTGGAACTTTAATTTGGCCCCACTCAGCTACATTTGCAAGCATTAGCAAGGCACTTAGTACATAAAGTAAACAGGATTATTCCCTGTTCCAGAAGGATTGACAAAACACTGGTTTATAAATTTCTACTTATTTTTTGCTAAGGGAATTATATTTAGTAATGCACTTATTTCATTTGTCTTAGGAAAAGTAAAGAGAATATTAAAAACTCTATGCAACTCAAGCTGTTAGGACTTAGGTACATTAAAAATAGTTCAACATATATCAAAATTAGTATATGTACTAATTATCCTCTGTTGATCTTCATAAAATGAACTAATAGTTCTATATCCTCACCTGAAAGATTGGGCTTAAACCAATGTTAGTGACCATCAATGAGTGAGCTTAGGTTAAGTTTTTAAAGTTATTTTAAAATACCACTTTCAAAACATAGTTATTACTTATAAATAAAAACATGTATTAAAGAAATCAAACTTGACTAAAACGATTGAAAGTATAAATAGAGGGCAGCCCGGGTGGCGCAGCGGTTTAGCGCCGCCGGCAGCCCAGGGTGTGATCCTGGAGACCCAGGATCGAGTCCCACATCCGGCTCCTTGCATGGAGCCTGCTTCTCCCTCTGCCTGTGTCTCTGCCTCTCTCTCTGTGTGTGTCTCTCATGAATAAATAAATAAAATCTTAAAAAAAAAAGAAAGTATAAATAGAAAAATAATGACTTCAGTAATGCTATTCCCCACTCTATAGAGTCGCTACCAGTTTTCACTGTCACCTATAAATTAATACAAAAGATGATTCTGCCAATTTTCTGTAAGGAGCTAAGGCCAGAGAATAATATTAATATGCACATCCCAGTAAACTAAAAAATTTCTACGGAGATGGGAAAAGCTTTTCTGTAGTCAGCCCAAATAAGGTTTTGCATGTAAAAAAAATGGTAAACAAATTTTTATTAAATATACAGTGGAAGAAAATAGAACTTAATAGAGAGCATAAGAAATCAGTGGTTCATTAAAGCAGAGCATATTCCCATCCCTGATTAGCAGTACACAGAACTCAAATAACTATGCTGAAATGATAATATGCAAACACTAATCCCAGTTTCAGAGGTAGCCAAGTAAACAACAGCCAAGCAAACAGGTGGGAACACAGGAAAATTAATTGCCATGGCAAAACTTTAATATTTTTCAAAAGCATAAAGTAATCAGCAAGAAAGTTAAATGATGCAAAAAAAATTATTTGCAATCCAAAACCAACATGACAAACAACATAAATATAAAATGCAAAATACTAAGAAGATAGTAGGTAACATTAGTATTACTGCCATACTTTTTTATTTTATTTGTTAGAATGTGGCATAATCTTCAGGTTAAGAGGTTCTGAGAGGGAATGTATATGGTATCAACTGATTTATGCCCTACAGAATCCTTTGGGGAAAACAGCACCAATAATATTCAAATTATTGTATTTTGCAAACTATATTCCCTCACATATGTTCCTAAGTAGTTATGACTGTAGGCTTCGTCATTAAAACAGACCTGGGTTCAAATATCATTTAAACATCATTTTTAGCTACCTAACTTGAGCAAATTATTTGGCTTCTGTTCCTTATAAAATACATTTCAAAAGAATATTAGTAATATTCCCTCAAAGATTAGATGTGGGATGCAAAATAACATCCACAAAGTGTCCAGCACATAAAAAGCATCTGGTTAATAAAAGGCCCAAATCTACTCGTTCACAGTTATTTGGAAAAATAACTATGTCCTAAAATAAATTATATACGTAAACATAGTGTCTTATATATAATATAATATTTTTTTAAAATCTTTAACAAGCAAATGAGACTCTGGTCCTTAAAAAGTCTGTTTCCAGAAAAAAAAAATGCTGAAAGGTTCTTAACACTGTTAGTGAGGTGTGCACGCAACTCATGCTATAGTCAAGGACACCCTAATCCCATCCACAGCAAAACTGATGGAAATATAAATAAATAAAAATTAAAAAAAAAATCCCCTCTAGGGCAGCCCCGGTGGCGCAGCGGTTTGGTGCCGCCTGCAGCCCGGGGTGTAATCCTGTAGATCCGGGATCGAGTCCCATGTCGGGCTCCCTGCATGGAGCCTGCTTCTCCCTCTACCTGTGTCTCTGCCTCTCTCTGTGTGTGTGTCTCTCATGAATAAATAAATAAAATCTTTAAAGATTTTTTTTTATTTTTTTTAAATTTATTTATAATAGTCACACAGAGAGAGAGAGAGAGAGGCAGAGACACAGGCAGAGGGAGAAGCAGGCTCCATGCACCGGGAGCCTGACGTGGGACTCGATCCCGGGTCTCCAGGACCGCGCCCTGGGCCAAAGGCAGGCGCCAAACCGCTGCGCCACCCAGGGATCCCCATAAATAAAATCTTTAAAAAAAAATCCCCTCCATTTTGCTCAACAAAACCAAGATTTTTTTAATCTGTTTCTCTTTATTCTTCAAACAGGTAAGGTAATATTCATTTGGAGAAGAAATACATCAGCCACAGTAAAGGCAAGCATAGAAAAACCAGTATCTGAAATTAAATATTGCTGCCATACTTCTTAGCTACTTCTGGTCAAATAGCTTACACCCAGAGTGATGCTGAGTGCAACAAATCTAGGCAGGCGACCTGATCATCTTATCTGTCCTTCAATGAAAATCTGATGATGCCACTTTCCTGCTTATGCTCTTCCAGGTGCTCTACAGAATCTGAACTCTTCATGCAAGGAAGGCAAATCCAGTAAATTATCTCTACTCCCTGAGAACCCAGAATAGCCCTCCAGCACCACCTCCTAGGTACTCTAGCCCTTTGAGCTTGTCTGAGTCTTGGGAGTTCCTCTCCAGACGGCCCGGGCAGCTATATTCAATCAATCAGAGATGGCCCATAAAATAAAACCTATTTATCTCCTGAAGATACTGCTGATCAAGGAATGCTCTGACATTCTTTGAGGGTCTGGGCAGCAGTGGACTCACAGTCAAAGCAGAGACAGAGAAGAAAGATGTTGATAGTGCCATCCAAGCAAGGGAAGTGATGCACAAGCCCCACGTATCCCGCATCCCAATCCTAGTAGCCAGATAGTCCTTTTATTGCAGACAGTGCCTCAGGATACTAGGATACTAATGCCAATGACAATCAAATTATAAAATTACTTCCCCCCTTTCTTTTGATCTCATGCTTTTATAAAAAACCTTCTGATTAATATTTGGTTCCCATATAATTTTGTTTGCCTATAAATTTAGAATACCACACTCACGTTGGCACTACTATTCAAATCTTATGCAATAATACATTGGAATTCTGTTTTACCTAACTTTCTGCAAGGTCAGTTAATGTGAATTCACCTTAAGAATTGCTTGGTGTGCTGACGCACTTAGTTTCTGAGCTATAAAGTCAGGATTCAATGCAAAACTATGATGAACTAACTCCCCAAGATCTATGTTGTCTAATAATTTATCTTAATAACCAAACAGCTGGAGTTTATTGCTAATGTGATAGCTTTCTCACTAGACTCTCAACATGTCACACATGGAAGAAAAGTTCCTCCTGATTTGAGCCCTGCCCTTTTTATTTTTCCAATTTTACCTTCAATGTGATCGAACAAATAGTACCAACAAGAGTACCACCCATGGCTGTGTTGGTGGAGAAGGATGGGATGTTGCTTCACTATTAAATCTAGAGTTAAGCAGCAAAATCTAGAATAGAAGAGTAAGAAACCACACTGGAAGTTGGGAGTATGGAAAGCTTGTAGAATTGACCTGGATGTAATATGACATGGCAACTGAGTTAAGATCCAAGAGTGATCACTAAAGAAACTGTCATGAGCTCTTTTATTGTGATGCTTGTAACTCTGGCAGAAAGATGGCAACTGAAAGCAGTTGTGTGACTCTTAAACCCCACTACTCAAACCCACCTTGTCCACAAACTCTGATTCTAGTAACCATGAATTATTTGGCTGTTCTGAAACTGGCACATTCCACACACTCCTATATACCCTTATATAGAAGAGCAACATGCTCTTCCTTCTTGCCGGGAACACCAACTGGCCTTGCCTCCTCTCTGTTCCCATTGCATTTAAAGCATTGAAATTTGAGTTGTCACTACATATTTCCTTTATGAGTATAAATTCCTTTAAAACAAGGCCCTGTTTGTCATTTTAATTCCACGAAAGTGCTTTTCACAGTAATTACATATAGTAAGGAGATAAGAAATTTGATATTGAATTAGTCATTAAAATACATTGAATGAGGGGCGCCTGGGTGATTCAGCTGGTTGAGCATCGGCCTTTGGCTTGGGTCATGATCTTGAGGTCCTGGGATCAAGCCCCACATTGGGCTTCCTGCTCAGTGGGAAGTCTGCTTTCCCCTCTCCCTCTGCCTATTGTTCTGCCTACTTGTGTGCTCTCTCTCTCTCTGTCAAATAAATAAATAAAATATTTAAAATAAATAAATAAATAAATAAATAAATAAATAAAAGACTGAATGAAATCTTTTTTTTTTTTTTAAGATTTTATTTATCCATGAGAGACAGAGAGAGAGAGATAGAGAGAGAGAGGCAGAGACACCGGCAGAGGGCAAAGCAGGCTCCATTCAGGGAGCTCAACGTGGGACTCGATCCCGGGTCTCCAGGATCACACCCTGGGCTGCAGGCGGCGCTAAACTGCTGCACCACTGGGGCTGCCCCTGAATGAAATCCTAATGCCATTATAATGGTTGAAGATATTCTCATAAGTAATCATTTATTTACTTATCTAGCAAACCTATAATCAAGATTTTTGTTTTTTACTTTTTTTAATGTGTCAGACTTTGTGCTAGGAATGGAAAAGATGGAAGTGACTCAATCTTGACCACTAAGGAGATTATAGTCTTAGTGGAAAGTTGACACTTTTATTCTGAGTCACACTGCTACTCAAATATGCCACCAAATATGCATAGACTACAAACGTTTCATTGAAATACTTTAATAGATTAAAGGCAGAAATTTTAATTTATGCATTATTCATCAAGTCTTTATAGATCAATTTCCTCTGCTTCATAACTACAGCTTAGGTATAGAATTATAATGTACATCAGGGGCATGTGGATGACTCAGTTGGTTGAGCATCTTATCTTGATTTTGACTCAGGTCATGATCCCAGGGTCCTCTGGGACTGAGCCCCATGTCTGGCTCCACATTCAGTGCAGTCAGCTTTTGATTTTCTCTCTCCCTTTCCTTACTGCCCCTCCCCTGTTCTCTCTCTCTCTCTCTCTCTCTCTCTCTCTCTCTCTCTCAAAATAAAGAATATTTTTTTAAAAGAATTATAATGCATCAAAGATGATTTTGATAAATAACCCCACATTCTCCTAATTTTCCATTACTGAGGCTCATAGACCTGCTCAATGGTAAAGATGCAATAGTACATTTAGTGCATTAACCTTTAATAACCAAATTGAAGGCAAATTTTTATTACTTATATTCATAAAATATTAGGTTTAATGTTAGCCCATTTTTTCTGCAAAACCACATCAGAATACAAAAATGCAACAGATTCATTCAACTGGTTTATTAACTCAGAAAATATGTATGACATTTAGAATCCACAAGCTAAAAGTATTGTTTCAGCTCTAAAACAAATATATTTATTAGACAACAAGAAAAACTTTTTGGTCTTAATGAAACATGTATCAGCCATTCTCAATGCAACATTTAAATTCAATTAAAAACATTAAAAAGTAGGAGGAAAGAAAAAATTTGCGTTTTTAAATTAGTAAGATAAGAGGCAACCATTTTACTAAGTATACTTATACTTAATAATTACACTAAGCAAAGTCACATGCCTACAAACAAAATTGCAAAGCCTAAATAATGAAAGCAAACTCAAGACTGAAACCAACACAAACTGAAAAATAATTCATATGATCTTGTTACAAGTTAAAACCCCAAAATATTACTCAAGATATACTCCGTCCAATATTTTCTTTGAGAATTTTAACGTATCCTTTATTTTTTAAAAAGATTTACATATTTATTCTAAAAGAGAGAACATGCTGGGGGAGGGGCAGAAGGAAAGAGGGAGAACTTTTCAAACAGACTCCACTGATCACGGAGTCCAACTCAGGACTCAATCTCACAACTGAGATTGTGACTTGAGCTGAAACCAAGAATTGCATGCTTACCCAACTGCACCATCCAAGCGCCCCTAACTTACCCTTTTAACAAAAGTCTTTGGAGCCTATTGCCCTAGAAGGTCTTATGCTCTCAGGATTTCATTAGACCAAGTTTGATATTTATCACTTACTTGTATATCCCAATATGTTTACTGAAGTTTCATCATGAGTTTTGAGACACTGAGGATCTTGAGGCTAAAAAAGCAGATAAGGTCACTGCTCCAGAGGAGCTTTCTCTAGAAAGCACACAAGGACATGGAAAAAGCAATAATCCCTAGAGAAGAAATCAAAATCTAATTTCTGTAACTCTGTAATTCAGTAGAAATCAGAAACTCATTATCTTGGGAAAATCAGAAAATATGGACCCTAAATTTAGCCAAACTTTAGTCTAGATATATTTTCCAGTAACTATTCAGAAGAAAGCAGCAGTCATTGGGATGCAGCCCCAGAAACACCAATCATTACTGTTATTATGAGACTGTTATATTGAGCTTTCCAAACGTAGGATTCATCTTCAAATTCACGTGTTCATGCCTCCCCAACAAATTCTTTTCCTCCAATGAAGGAAACATGATGTTCTTACTTCAGCTATCATTTCGAACATGAGACAGGAATTTGAATTTTAAAAATTCAGGAGTTGGATTAACTCTCCAAAGCCCCTTCCATCTCTACATTTTAGGAAACAGCAGGCACCATTCTTTCCCAAGTCTTTTTTTTTTTCCCAAGTCTTAATACATATATGCTGTCATCTTTTCTCCCTCAGCTCACAGAAGAAAAGGTAAGCAGGTGTAGGAAGGAAAGATCAGATTTTAGTTCATATTAGATGCTTTATGCAACCATAGGTAATTTTACCCTATGCTAACTCTATAAATAACTGGATGCAATAAAGTTAAAACAAATACACATTCCATTATTGTGTTTACAGATATCTGTGTATTCAGATACAGCTTGATTTCGTGAGGAATCATGAGTTTTGAAACCAGACAGGTGTAGGGTTGAAGCCTAGTCATGTCACAATTAATATGACCCAAACAATTTATATAACCATACCTACATCAATTTCCCTTTCTACAGAATGGAAATAATAAAATCTACCTCAAAGTATGATGCACCTGAGGTCCTTAGCAGTAAGCACCAAAGATATCGGCTATTACTACAATAAAACATTTCCACTGAAATACGGGCTCTTGGGTTGCTCAGTCAGTTGAGCAGTCCACTCTTGATTTTGGCTCAGGTCATGATCTCAGGATCCTGGGATCAGATCAAACCCACACTGCTCAGGCACCGTGCTCTGAGTCTGCTTTAGGCTCTCTCTCTCTCCCTCTCTGCCCCTCTCCCCAGCTCATGCACATGCACATGCACACACACATTCTCTCTCTCAAATAAGTAAATAGATCTTTAAAAAAAGAAAAGAACACAGGATAAACATCTGTGAAAAGTACTCTAATACAATAAAACATAAATGTAGAAAAAATATCTTGAAGATGCATTTATATTTAAAAAAATAACAAACAGTTATTCATAGCAAACTGTTCTGTTTTTATAAGTTTGGATCTCTTGTCAAACTCCATTCCAATTTTTCTATGGTTTCCAAATAGACCTTTCAAGCTACTGAACAAAAATAGGTACATCTGTACAAGTTTATCATACATGTCTAACAAATTTACATGTGAGGTCAATACAGATGAAGATAAAGATAATAGAGGATATGAAGAGATTTTTAAAACTATTAGATAATTCAAGGTATTGACCTCATGTAGAATTCATAATCTAACTGGGGAAAATTCAAGAACAAATATTTTTCAAAATGTATTATTCAAAAACTGATCCTAATAAAAAAATGCTTACAAATTTAGACTTCTATAAACCATAGTATGGACCATCCACTATCCAGTTCTGTGAACTGTGTAATATTTCCCAGTTACTTTTCTAAGAATATACATTCTGTCCTTTGGGAATTCCCACTGAAAAGATAAATAGCTTTTCATGGAGGAAATTAGAGGGACAGAAAAAAGAAAATCATAATTTATACTTTTTAAAAATCATATTGATAATGTTGTGGTTTTTTTACCACAATAAAAAATATTGAATTTCCACCCAAGATTTATAGGATACATGATAAAACCATGGCTTTTCTCAGGGGATGCTAAGACCCAGCCCCCAAGTATGGAACATTTGGTAAAAACGCACTAACTAAAATAGGTCTACTGTTGGAAAGATGTTGTTCATTTCTGACTTGTTTACAAAATACCAAACATTTGTGTCTAAATTTTGAAGACAAATATAAAAAAAAGCATATTGTTGATAGGATCAGTTAATCACTCCATTGACCTGGCCCCAAATACACTCAGGCTTAGCCAAAGAGAACATTTCCAATCAACTACAAAAACATCCACTGAGAAAAGGTAATAGAACCATATAAAATTTAATATATCTAAGAAGTCATCAGCATTTTAGCCCATGTAATTCTATGTAATCTTAATCTGTAGATGATTAATTACAACAAACTATCATACGGTTAGTTTAAAATGAGAATCCCTACCCCCTGGTTCCTTACTTTGCCTACATACCTGATATATATACTCCCTGTTTCCATCAAACATATGAACATAAAACTTTTAAAATTGTAATATAGGGCTTCTGTAATACTTTATGTTTGCTACTACTTTGTCATTACCATTCTTCCTTTTTGTCTCTTGCTAATCAAGTTTTGTTTATGCATTAAATCTTTCACATAGTTGATGGTCTAGAAGTTTACTAAATAGTTTTATTTCTTACAGATTTCACTAAGCAGAAAATATAATAATAAAATGTGAATACTGGTCAGCTAAAGGGACATACAGATACATAGATATAGGTATAGATATATACAAATACACATAATCTAGGAAGCTTAGAACAGTAGTGTAAGAGTTCATGCATGTCTATGCTATAAAAATATTTTTAAATTATCCATGTTATAGACCATATGGAATTTTAACATAGATTTACAGTAGGTGAAACTAATGGACCCAAATCAGAACTCTACATACATTGGGGGTGTCGGTGGGAGAGGGGACCAAATGCTATTTTTTTCCACTCACTAACAATGGCTAATGATGTATTTTGTAACCACCACATACAATCTTTTTATCACATGGATGTTTTTCTGACTCCCTAATTTCAGTCCTTTCAGGGTAACATTTACAAATAGAAACAACATTATGGCAGTGCTACTCTCACAAAGATACTACCTTAATTCTACACTTTTTGCAAAGTCAACCAGATCTATGAGTTGGTAGCCTAACTGTCTCAATAGACCTGCTACATTTTCTAGCTTTTAGAGTTCATAGTTAACAACAACAAAGAGCTAATCTTCCCTTTCTTATTTGTACTTTCAAATAATTCTCATGATAATCATATAAAATAAGCAGATCAATTTACTTTTTATTTAAGATTTTATTCATTTATTCACGAGAGACACAGAGAGAGGGGGAGGCAGAGACACAGGCAGAGGGAGAAGCAGGCTCCAGGCAGGGAGCCTGATGTGGGACTGGAACCCAGGTCTCCAGGATCACGCCCTGGGCCAAAGGCAGGCGCTAAACCACTGAGCGACCCAGGCGTCCCTCAATTTACTTTTTGATGGTCATACAGTTAGTCAATTGCAAAGTCAGGACTAGTAGTCTTACCACTATGCTAGACCCTTTAAACATATATACATATTCCCTTAAATAAAAACATGAGTGTGTCTGTGTGCATGAATACAAACTCAATAAGAAAAAGAGATCCAAACATATAAAACACATTTATAAAAGTGAAAGTCTCCTATGTCCACTCCCAGAGTTTTATTTACCAAAGATAGCCATAATTAACTGTTAGTGTCCTTCAGATATTTTCTATAGCTATGCACAGATATTTATGACAGAAATAGATTCATGCACAGCATTCTACCTCTTTTCTTTTGTCCTTTCTCTTTTGCTTACCTTGACCATCATTCCACCTCAGAAAACATAAATGTATTCATTCCAGTTAAAAAGCTCTCTACCAGCCCACTCTTAAAGTAAATGTTTTTAACTTGTCTATTTTAAGCCCAAATATCTTATAATACCCCAACTGTAACTGAAAAATTTGCAAAATGTGAAAATCGGGAATTTATGTTTTAATTAAATCGGTTCTCTCTACTGTTTTCTGTGATTTAGTTTTTTAAATAAAATATTTAAAATATCTCTATTTGAATTTAGAACACATGGTCAAATTGCTTGTAATTGCTGTAATACTTTGTACTGAAAGACCATGTCATCACCCAATTCATTTACATGCATATAATCAAATATAAAACATATACTATATATTAATATTGATATATACAGTATATTTTCATATATGCCAATATTTTCCAGAAAATACTCTTTGGAGATAAGCTATCTATACTCCTCTGTAGCTTGTTTTTCTGTAATGTAAATAATCTGAGTCAGTAAACAGGGTTTGTCTCATATGGATACATATTTAGAAAATTGACTGCATTGATTCATCTCATAATGATGGAACGATAGCATTAAGTAGCAAGAAAAATAAAAGATATTGAAATAGAATTTCCTTTTTACTTAAAAGGCAAATGACAAAATAAAAGTCTTCAAATTATAAACCATATGGCTCAAGCTTCTGTTAATTATGATAAATTATTTTGGGAGCACAAACGGGTATTAAAAACACTTTTGAAAAAGGCTAAATATAGGTTTTTCTTTCAACATTTTTAAAATGTTGCTTCTAAAATCTCTTAGCAATTGATTGTCTTCCAAATATTACCCTCTTTCTAAGGTAAAACAGACAAAAGATAATTAGTTCCTCTGGAAGTCTCCATGTTTGCTTGATTGTTCTGAGTAGAAATATGCATATTTGCAGATCTGCCAAGTTCAACCCATTTTGCTGGAGAATTCCCAGTGCATTGGATTTTTGCCAAAAAACTAAGCTTGGTTATTGAAAGTTCCTTTTTATCCATCTGCAAAATTTCACTCTTTTCCCTCTGCTGGCGGTCACAGACACTCTTTAGAGATATTAGGTTTAGACATGCAATGAAACACACATTTGTTCCCGTTAAGCTTTACAACAATGAATACTTCAGTACCTCCTTATTATAAGTATTTTACTTTAGAGCAGCTCTCAGTAACTGGAGTTCACCATTCCCTGTGGAGCTGAATAAAGCTTTCTGTGATAGGCTCTTCCTATAAGATTTGCAACTCTTACCATTATTTGAAGAGTTCAGAAGCACTTATAAAAGCTGTAAGCATTTTACAATGTTTTCTTTGCACCACTGAACAGCCCCAGCTGATGAAAGCAAAATGAAAAGGGCCAGATGCATGCTGAGAAGGGTATGCTCTTTTCTGCGAGATCAGTTTTCTCAGCTTTAGTTCACTGATCGGGGTAAGGTCCTGCTTTCCTCTTATGCTCTGCCTGTAAGCATGTGGCCTCAGACACTGGAGATTGATGTGAGTCATATAAGTTTGTGGAAAAAAAGAAGTCCCTCTGACTTTACCAAGAAGAACATGCTTACTCTATCCTTATTTGTTGAAAAATTTTAAACACTAAGACATGGTTGACAACAAAAATTAACATAAATTTTACTGTTGTGCCTCTGGTTAATTACGTGACCAATATAGTAACTGTAATAAGGAGTTACTAGCATTACTAGAATTACAATTAATTTATACAAATTAAATGGAGGAATTATGGGAGCAGCAGGCAAATTCTGCTTTGAAAAAAGTAAGTAATCAATTAGGTTATTAGAGCTTTGTTCACTTTGTCAGATACCAATCTTTTCTGCATGGTCTCTGTTGTACATAGACTGACCACAGAGAGAAGGAATGGTTCCAGTTGTGGTACAGAAAATTTGTCACAGAGTGAACACTTTTTCCCCCAGTTCTTTTCTTAGTACCTTAGTAGTATGTAGAAACATTAGTAGTACTTTGGTTTTCTGAGTCTTCATTTTCTCCTTTTTTCACAATGAGGATGAAAAAGGGATTTTTTTTATTTTTATTTATTTATTTACTTTATTTATTTTTTATTTTTTTAATAAATTAATTTTTATTGGTGTTCAATTTACCAACATACAGAATAAAACCCAGTGCTCATCCCGTCAAGTGTCCCCCTCAGTGCCCGTCACCCATTCACCCCCACCCCCCGCCCTCCTCCCCTTCCACCACCCTAGTTCGTTTCCCAGAGTTAGGAGTCTTTATGTTCTGTCTCCCTTTCTGATATTTCCCACACATTTCTTCTCGAAAAAGGGATTTTTATGCCACCTATAAATAGCCTCAACCAAAACCAAAACACAACAAAAGAGGAAACAGGATGAAACCAAAAAAGATTCTTTTCTCTGGTCACAAGAACTAGAAGTCAAATACAATTACAGTAATGTAATGATCTATTAAACTGAGCTGAGAAGGAGAGACTAGAAAGCTCCCATTTTGATTTGATTGGTTGGTAAGACTAAAATGAATTAAGATGAGCAAATGTAATTCTATCATTCTCTCAATTATATATGTTCTTCACGAAAAAATACCCCAGAAAATACAGAGCTTGAGAGTTTGGAGTTATCTAAATGTAAACAAATTGTGTTATAATCATTGATCAGAACAAAGGACCAATATTCCATCACCATAGGAAATGTTTCAAATATTACATACGATTTACATGAAAAGATAAATTGGCACCACTCAAAGTATAAAAATGTTGACCTCACAGGCAAACAAAAATCATATATTATCAATAATCATGTCAATGCAGGATATTCTATTCCCTAATACCTGAAAAGATTAGTCTCTGCTATTTTCTCCCAGTAGCCCTACATATTTAAGTTTGATTTTACTTTTTTTTTATTTGTTTGTTTTAATGTAAGTAATCCCTACATCCAACCTGGGGCTTGAGCTCATGACCCTGAGAACCTGAGTTGCATGCTCTTACTGAGCCAGCCAGGCATCCTTTTTTAAAGTTTTTTATTATTATCATTTTTTAAGTCCTACATATTTAAACAAGTCTTTAAAAATGCAAAAACTGAAGACTGTAAATATTGTATTTGGCTCATATGATGTCATATTTAACGCTTTTAATTATTCTCATTTCCTTTTGTTACTTGCTTCTCTATAACTAGAACAAGATTTCACGTACCTGTAGATATAGATTCTAATTTACGATTCAAGAATATACATCTGAATAGAAGATGTCAGGGACATAATCCAGAACTGAGCTCCTTCTCATTCCCTGAAATGAATCTTGGAATGAAAGGATAACAGGTGTCCCTGACTTCCAAAGTCAGGGACACCACAGGTTGTTTTCAACCAGCCAGAGCTCATCCCATTGATCTCTATATTAAAAGCTCTTGTTGGCATAGGCCCCACATAGCCTGAGTCCTACAGAGATGGTCTTCTAATCACCACAGGTATTTAGAGGGAGGGCTGTGTGGAAGCAATTAAAAAGGTAGTAGCTTTTAAGGATACAAATCTTCATTGTACTCTCAGAGCCACTTCTTTCTCAGTGAATCACTGGAAGTATTTAACTTCTTGGATAGTACTCTCTGGCATGGAGGACTAAACTTCTTCTTGCTATCTCTAACAGTTTTGAACTTTCCCTTCAAAACTTCAGAAATCCCAGCTGGCTGTTGGGTCTGACTTCACTAGGCCACTTCGGTCCTAAAATTAAATCATCCAGCTAAATTCTGGCTCCATCACATTTGCTGGTAATTTACTGTGTAAATTGGACAAGTTACTTAACTTCCCTGAGTCTCCATTTCATCAAATAGAAAACTAAGTCATAATACCAATTTCACTGCATTGCAATAACACAACTATTAAAACTATTAAAAATAACAACTATTAAAAATAACACAAATAAGTTATTCAATATTGTATGTGTCATGTATCATATGTTTAGTACTGTACCCTGTTAGTTTTATTAGTCTGTCTTTATAACTGTTAGCAAGTTCTACATACTCCAATTTAGCCTTTGTTTGACCATTCCCTCTATCTATCTTATCCATGTTCTAGTTTTCCAACTAGACAAGATATTACTATTTTCTGGAAAACATTCAATTCCATGTCTGTAAATACCATCAGCCCTAGGCAAAGTCAGACCCTAGAAGAGTACCATCTTGGTAACTTACACTCTCATGGTGGCTCAAGATCAAAGCAGCTAAATCCTCTCTACCATAATCATATGTATACCATTTTAGGACAATAAAGAACAGTTCTATTCATGAGCTTAGTCAAGGGCTTCCCATTTACAAACTTTGATCACCCCAACCAGTAGATTTAATTAAATGCAGTGCCTGATTTTTTCAACCCCAGATTTGTAACAGATTTAGCAATGGTTTTTATGGAGCTTTTTTAGCCAAAATCAGTATCTATTATCACTAAAATTACCAATATAAGATAATTATACAATTTGGGTCAAAGTAGACAATAACCTGCTTATTTTATTAAAGAGACAAAAAGTTATCTTCAAACTTACATTAAAATCTTATATTTTGATGTAACTCACTATAGCTGTGATCATCTAGAATTTTAATTTTCAATGTTCCATGGAGGTTCACTGGTGATGTCTCAGAAGACCTATCTGAAAGTGAGATGAGGAGAGGGGAAAGGAGGTGGCGAGAGTAGGTGGGTCCCAGGTCTTCCATGCCTACTGGAACCAGAGCAGTTCTCTTTTAATCTTTGTTTACACCAAATTTTAATTTTCAAAGTGGTTTTGCAGCTAAAAAAAATGTGAAAGTTCCTTAACTAGAAGATGTCTTCAGTCTAATAAAGAGCTGTGCCCTCAAGTAAACACTCTTAAAAATCAAAATGGAAAACGGAATTTAGAGTTTCTAGTGAAATGTTAAAATTAACATTCTTATAATTCAAAGTCAACAAACTGAAGTTCTTCATCTTCTGGGCCTGTTTAACACTTCCACAGCCTAACTGAATTGTCCATAGGATATTCGCCAAAACAGGAAGGATGTGCCAAGCTAATGAGCCTGAGTAGGGACAGTAGGCTCTCTTCTGTCATGGCAAACAGGACACAAGCTTTGGAATTAAAAAAAAAAAAAAGTAATCTTTTCATCAAAGTCAAATACTGTTCTGAAATTTTGCCATGCAAATACTATCATTAGGAGACACACACTAAAAATGAGGACCTGAAAAAAGAATAGTCACTGTCTTTCTTATTCCTTTCCCTGAAGCAGAATACCTCTGATTTTTTAAGTAATATTCATACTTTCATACAGTAATACAGTAATTCATACTTTCATACAGTAATTCAGAATATTACTGAAAGTAATATTCATACAGTTAGTACATTTATAAATATGTATAACATATATTCATGAAAATTAAGGAAAAAGATCACACTTAAATGAATGTCCTTAAATATTGTTACATCTTAATTCAACAGAAGAAAGCCATTATTTACTAGGTTGAAATAAGTCCTTCTACTACCTAACACTTGTCATAATCTACAATGGTTGACTGAAAATTGAAAAGCTTACAAACTGGAAGTTTAAGATCACTGGCAAAATTCAGAGAATCTGATGACACTACAATTCCAAGTCATTGATACCAGCCTACTCTAATAACACAGTCCCCAATGCAACTTTCCCTCTCCCTTTCTATTCTTTATAAACACTATTTCTAATTTTTCTCCTCTCCCCAAATCCTTACTAACTACTCTAGCCATACCTCCTTCATGGAGAAAATAGAGATCATTGTTGATACCCCATAACCTTCCTTTAATGAGTCGGTGAGCCCGTCTGTATCTATACACACCCTACTGTCATTGCCTTGGTTATGTTGAGGTAGGTATCTTCCCATCAGTTATGTCTTTTTTTTTTCCATCAGTTATGTCTAATCCTTTTTCTTGCCCTGCCTACATCATCCCTTCCTTCATTCTCAAGAAACCCGTATTTAAGACCCTCCCCTTCTTCTACATTGTCCCCATTAACATTTAAACATGTCAAGACTCTCTCATCCCAACATCCCTCTCCAGCTACTGGATTCTCTCCACTTTTATTCACAGACAAAATTTTCAAAGAGCTATTATTTTTGCTAACTCCATCTCCTTGCCTCCTATTTATTCCTCAACCCACCTCCAATCTGGTCTCTGCTCCTACCAATCCACCACAACTTCCCTTGCCAAGTCACTAAGGGCATTTACGTGGAAAAATCTAATGGGTTTATTGAAGTCTTCATCTTTCTTGATCTGTCAGCAACATTTGACTCTCCTGTGAACTGATTAGTCTCACCTTTCTTTCAAGTATTGGAATTAGTCCTCAGTCTTTATCAAACTATAATCTCTACAAAAGTGGCCTCATTGGTTCCGAGTCTTAGTTACCAACCATGAGAAAATGACTCCCAAAATCTATCACAGATCTCTCCTCCGAGTTTCTGAGACTCATCTATCCAACTGCTGACTTAGCATTTATACATGGAAGTCTCACTGATAATTAAGTGAAGCAAATTAAATTATATTATATAATATAATATATTAAATTAATCATAACATATTAATATCATAAGACAAGGTAATATCTGCCCTTCCTAAAAATAGCCCAAGCTGATCAGTGCTCTCCCCTTATCAGTATTAATAAAATTCCCTGATTCTCATTTGACACTCAAAAAAACAGCCGCAAAGTAGAGAAAATTTAGGCCAATTAAATGATCACCATTAAAAGAGTATAAACTTGGGATCCCAGGGTGGCGCAGCGGTTTAGCGCCTGCCTTTGGCCCGGGGCACGATCCTGGAGACCCAGGATTGAATCCCACATCGGGCTCCCGGTGCATGGAGCCTGCTTCTCCCTCTGCCTGTGTCTCTGCCTCTCTCTCTCTCTCTCTCTCTCTCTCTGTGTAACTATCATAAATAAAAAAAAAAAAAAAAAAAAAAAGAGTATAAACTTTTTGGTATAAAATTATTTCCCCAACTTTTTTTCAAACTTCTCTTCAAATTAAACCTCTTAAAAAAAAAATTTAAACCTCTTCAGTGGCACCTGTCTGAGATCTGTAAGACCCTTCAGAACATTTCTAAGCAAAATAAGAAATTTTTTTAAAATTCTGATCTTAAAATAAGTTGAGTTGATTTCTCCTCTCTTGATATTCTCATATATCTTCTGTTCATTGAAATGAGTTGTTAATTTAGTATAAAGGGACAATACATGCTTCATTGCATCTAAATATCACAGATCTTTTGCATGACTGCCAATGTTAATGACATCACACAGCTCATCTAACAGTTCATAATGCAATTGTTTCCCCTGTAACAAGACATGATGATTTCTACAGCATTTTAAATGTTTTTGTCTAGAAAAGAGATTCTTCTATACCAGATTTATGACTTAAAAAATCAGATTTCCACAAACTATGCATGTGATAGATAACCAAGACTAAGAATTTTTATATTCTATTATTTCTCTAAGTATAGTATTTCCTTCTTCCCTCTTTCCATTTTATTTATTTATTTATTTATTTATTTATTTATTTATTTATTTATTTGCAGAAATAGATATGGAGAATTCTCCACTATGATCTAATCTATTTAAATTATCCAGAATCAAATTGCTTTACTGATGAGCTTAGAGCAATCAATTTTATGAGCAATTCTGGAGATAATGTTTTGATCACAGAGAAGAAACAATAAGCCCTTAGAGATAATAGAAGACTATGATGCATACATCCCAATGTGTTCATTTTTTCTATGGCATCAAACTTTGCCCCCCACCTCCCACTTTCTACCAGTGAATATGTGGACATAATAATCAATTTATTTATTTTTCCACTCTCAAATAATACTGACAATAATCTCCTAGACTACAGAAAAAAGTCATATATTACATTTCTCATAATTAAAATATTGTTAAAGCTATAACATCTTTAAATCTGTTTACATTAAAAAATATTTTTGCCAAAATTGTATTCAGTTACAAGCTCTGTGTCTTTTATAGGATTCCTTTTACAGTAATATTAAAATACCAAAAGTACCTTTTGCAACATGGCTGTCATTTGAAATATCAGTTCTTCATGTCCCTGTTGAGTTACTTACCTAAAAGAACAAAGAAAGGAAACATAAGTTTGAAATCATTTTAGTTTGTCATTAAGAAGAATTTTTCCATTTCTAATTAATTAGGTTTGTAGTAGGCATTAATTAATTATAAGAAAACTCACTTTATTATAAATACAAAAGAGCAAAACAAAAATATGTAACTATTTCAAGAGCTCAGAAAAGTAGGCAAAACAAAATAGATGAAAACATAGAAAATAGCATATATAAGAAGAACAGATTTGAGAAATTATGAAAATGTACATCTAACCATAAGGAACTTTAAGCAACATTAGTAGATTTGACATGGTCAAGATAATTGTGAACAAAAAAACTCTTGCATTCATAATTGATACCTGTCTCTATTGGCTCAAATTTAGTATGCCAAACAACACTTTGGTCATATTCTATTTCATTTTATTTATTTATTGGAGAGAGAGACAGAGAGAGCATGAGTGGAAGGAGGGGTAGAGAGAAAGGGACAAGCAGACTCTTCGCTGAGTGGGGGACTATAAGTGGGGTGGGGATCTGAGGATCCTGAGATCATGACCTGAGCCAAAGTCAGTTGCTTAAACTGAGCCACCCAGGCACCCCATTGGTCATATTCTATATAAAGTTTATGTAACCTATACTAAAACTTTTATTGTGAGCATATTACAAAAACAGTAAAAGAACTTTAGGAACAACAAAAATCATTCTAATTCTACTATCTAAATTCAACATTGTTCTTATTTACTCATGTTCTTTTTCCTGTACATCTATGAATATGAATATGTA
Source organism: Nyctereutes procyonoides (assembly GCF_905146905.1). Classification (NCBI taxonomy): domain Eukaryota; kingdom Metazoa; phylum Chordata; class Mammalia; order Carnivora; family Canidae; genus Nyctereutes; species Nyctereutes procyonoides. The sequence goes on from NW_026575130.1 coordinate 5,810,642, forward strand.
CTCAGTTAAATAGATGAATATAATCCTAGCATGAATATATGTATCCTTCAAAGCTAGCATATCCAACACACTATAAATACAGAATTTTGTAATTTTTTAACTTATTATTTATAATTATTTTTCCATGTCACTGCCTAGTGTTTATGCATGTTATGTTTTTTAAGATTTTATTTATTTGTTTATTTATTTATTTATTTATGAGAGACCCAGAGAGAGAGGCAGAGACATAGGCAGAGGGAGAAGCAAGCTCCCTCTGGGAAGCCTGATGCAGGATTCAATCCCAGTATACTGGGATCACACCCTGAGCTAACACTCACCCAGGGCCCTGCTCCCATGCATGTCATTTTAATGTCTGCAAATTTGCCCACCCATTACCTTTTTAATGACATTCAAATTATTGCCAAAATAATTTTTTTAAGATTTTATTTATTTATTCATGAAAGACAGAGAGAGAGAGAGAGAGAGAGAGAGAGGCAGAGGACAGACAGAGTGAGAAAGCTCTCCGCAGGGAGTCCGATGTGGGACTCATCAGGGTCAGGGTCAGGGTCAGGACCGGGATCATGCCCTGAGCCAAAGGCAGACGCTCAAACCACTGAGCCACCCAGGCATCCCAATTGCCAAATTTCTATAAAAAATAATTTAACTATGAGTGTGTATTGTGTGTGTTCATGGGTATGTGTGCGTGTATCCTTCTTTTATCTCTTTTCAGCTCCATTCATCTTTACTCCTAATTTTTACTGATTTATGTGTATTCCTATATCTGGTAGGATATATTCTTCTTTGTTGCTCTTTTTTTTTTTCTCCAGAACAAACTTTTTTTTAAGATTTATTTATTTGTTTGTTTATTTATTTATTTATGAGAGACACACAGAGAGAGAGAGAGAGAGAGGGAGAAACACAGGCAGTGAGGGAAGCAGGTTCCATGCAGAGAGCCCGACGTGGGACTCAATCCTGGGTCTCCAGGGTCATGCCCTGGGCGGAAGGGAGGAGCTCAACCGTTGAGCCACCTAGGCGTCCCCAGAACAAACTTGTAGATTCATGCCTATGTGTTTTCCAATTAAAGCTTGGTATCAATTTGTAGAGTTTAATTCCTTAAAGTCCAACCAGACTTAATAGAAGTGCATTCGGTCTATAAATAGATGACATGAATTGACAGCTCCAACAATTGTTTATCGTCTCATCCAATTCTTATTCACATCTTTCTTTTCATCTCCCAAAAAAGCATTCCAGTTTTCTTTGTATAGTCGATTCACACCCTTTTCTAAGCTCCTTATGAAGTATTTAATTCTTTTTCTTACCATTGTCAACAGGATCTTCTTTCTTGTCGCATTTTCTCTCTGATACACACAAATCTTATTAATCCCTACTCTTATTTTGTATTTATTCTCTTTAGAGTTTATAAACTCTTTAAAGTTTTTGACATTTCTCTGATTACATAACAATTTTTAAAAGCTATTGGAAAATGCACCAATTTTTCCCGAGTATCCCTATGATACAAGTTAATATAATGAGGCAGACAAACTATGATATGCAGAAGAATCTGGAGTCCATGGCAGTGAGGATGATTAAGATGACTTCCTGAGCCACATTTAAAAAGGAGGCTTTGGTCACTCATAATATTCAAGTATTTTATACCTTAGCTTGTATAAAATCAACCTAAACAGCTTCCTTGAACAGATTTTCAGAGAGAATTTACTACACAATTTTATTCTTTGGCTTTTCTCAGAAAGTTATTTTAAGTGTGTTTGTGCTTTATGGGAGAAAAGGTCATAGGATGTGAACTGCAGTTTAACAGTAAGAGCCTGGCTTTGGAATCTTATTGGCCTGGCTTCAAGGCCTAACTCTACCACTTGCTAACCACGGTCCTGTGAAAATTGCATAAACTCTGAGCCTCCACTCTTGTAACGAAATGAGGTTACTTGGAGGATTAGAGATACTCCTGGCATAAATCTGGCACTCCAAAGGTGGTATTTGAGAAAAGGCTATGTCTTGACTTCATTCTAAGCATTTTGCACACATGTATTCATTTAGTCTCACAATAGCCATATGAAATATTATGCACACTGAGTCTATGAGGAATGGGTTCAGAGTCTATACTGAACAAGTTTACAAATGATCAAATGCTGATCTAGGATTCTAGCCATTGTCTCCCTAATGCTAATTCAGTGTTCTCTCCATTTGTAACATCCTGTCTTCTGTTTTCATTCTTTTTCCCCACTAAGATCCAGCTTTTCATAATATTCTAAAGATCTCCTTTTAATTTGTAATAATTGGAAAAGAGTCTTTACAAATTTACTTTAAAATCCAGTGAATAATGTCTGTAATCTTGAAACTGTCATTAAAAATCATCTAATCAAAAAAAAATAAAAATCATCTAATCCATATGATTCAAAATATCTCTTCCATCATCATCACTACTTCCTTTCACTCATCCTACAATCATACCAAATTTCTTGATATTCCTCTCTACATACATGCAAAATTTGATCTCATTTCCCCTGTCTCTATCCTTTATTTCAACATAATTTGTTTAAGACTTTTATTACAAAAAAATAAAATAACAACTGCTTGTGCTGGTTATTTTCTAGGCACCATTGAACTTCCATCTGCTCGTGTCTTTTCTCTGCCTTGCTTGCTCTTGTCCTGTGAAGTTGACCTCTACAGACTGTGTCATACAAGCTTTATTAACCACTGGCTCCTATTTTGGTTTGGCCACTGGGATGCACCAGCAAGAGATCTCAGAGTGGTACAGGAGAGACACCGATATACATTTCCTTCTTATTCTCTCCTTGCTTTCACATTCTGGCAATGGTTGTATCCTTCTAGCACTATGGCTGTATCCTTCTAGCACTTCTAGCACTTCCATCAGATGGCCCCTTTTCTGCACACTAGTAACACAGTTTCCTCAACCTCAGTCCTTCAAGTTTAGCCTAACAGTGATGATGGCTGCCCTGTGGCCTCTTACCACCCTTTTTTGTTCCCTAAACTAACTCACTTCTCTTTACTCTTTTTTGTAAAGGTTTAGTTCTTTTATTTAAGATTTTATTTATTTACATATAGGCACGTAAAGAGAAAGATACTCTTAAAATAATCAAGCTTAAGAAGAATCACGTTACTTCCAAAATTGCTTTATGTACATACATGTTGTTACTACCTGAAAAATATATAATACTGTTTTGGAATTTCCTTTTTTTTTTTTTTTTTTTTTTTGTATTTATGGACCTTGGTCATGCTACTATATACAAACTCACCTCATCTTTTTATTTTTTTATTTTTTTTAAGATTTTATTTATTTATTCATGAGAGACACACTGAGAGAGAGAGAGAGAGAGAGAGAGAGAGAGAGAGGCAGAGACACAGGCAGAGGGAGAAGCAGGCTCCAAGCAGGGAGCCTGACATGGGACTCGATCCAGGGTCTCCAGGGTCACACCCTGGACTGAAGGTGGCGCTACACCGCTGAGCCACCTGGACTGCCCCTCACTTCATCTTTTTAAAAATATTTTCTGGATCCCTGGGTGGCGCAGCGGTTTAGCGCCTGCCTTTGGCCCAGGGCGCAATCCTGGAGACCTGGGATCGAATCCCTCTCTGTGTGACTATCATGAATAAATGAATAAAATCTTTAAAAAAAAAGAAAATAATATTAAAAATATTTTCTTAGCCTTACAGCAAATATGCATGTACCATATACTCAATCAAAGAAAAGGCCTTCTTTTCATTATGTAATTTCCAAAATTAGTTTTAAAATTTCTTAGTTTTAATTTGTATTTCCAAAGGTTGCACTCATAATTTCATATAATAGTAATTATATGAAAGAAATTTGAGGGATGATATTTATTTTCATAGTCAGTCTAAAATCCATACAAAAAGCATTTGCTGAAACTGCAGACCAAGTTATGTTAAGATGGATAAGCATCTCCCATATTACAGTTAAACTGCATGAAAAAAAACAAAAACAAAAACAAAAAAAACTCTGAGATGAGAGATGCCTGTGTCCCATCATTTCTTCTTTAACTACCATTTACTAAAATCTGCAATATGTCAGAAGCTGCATTAGCCCTCTCTCTATATATATTACCTACTTATTCTTCACAACATGTAAGACAGAAATTACTAAGTCCCCAGATGAGAAAACTAATCATAAATACTAAGTAACTAGCCCAGGCTTCGTGTTACAGCCAGTATCTATCCATCTCCAAATCTTTTTCACTATATCCTTTGGCTCCTTTAAGAGACTTGTTTACTTACTTTTTACCTATATATCAGGAGACTTGACAGCTTTTTCACACCAAAATCATGTTATATTAAGTTCTGTTAAATGCTTATCATATTATATCACAATATCATATTTTCATAAGATGTGAATTAGCCTATGACATCAGTAAGCCATTAAAATACTGTAATGGAGGTGCCTGGGTGTCTCAGTGGTTGAGCGTCTGCCTTTGGTTCAGGTGGTGACCTCAGGATTCAGGGATTGAGTCCTGCATCAGGCTCCCTGCTCAGTGGGGAACCTGCTTCTTCCTCTTCCTCTGCCCCTCCCCCTGCTTGTACACTCGCTCTTGCTCGCTCGCACTCTCTCTCTGTCAAATAAATACAATCTTAAAAAAAAAAAAAAAAAGACTTTAAGTAATCTCTACACCCAACTTATAACCCAGGATCAAGAGCCTCATGCTCTACCAACTAAGTCACCCAGGTGCCCCTCACCAGTATAATTTTTAAAGACTTTACAGATTTCTCAAATTCTCAAAGGTGTTCCTTCTGTATATTAAAGTTTAAGAAATATGACAAGAACCACTGCCTTATTTCAGTGGGCCTCAGACCAGCAGATATCAGCATCACTTAAGAACTTGTTAGAGAGGTGAATGCTTAAGCCCCACCTCAGACCTTCTGATTTAGAAATTCTGAGAATGGGGACAATAATTTGTGTTTTAGCAAGCCTTCCAGGTGATTCTGATGTAAGTGAAAAGTTTGAGGAGAATTGCCCTATGTGAAGCAATTTCCTGGATCCTTTGTACTATTTGCATTCTCTCACTTACAGCCTATTCTAGAGCCATTACAGAGCCAGGCATGTTACTCTTCATCTTCCCAGGAGGCTCCTTGAATACTTAATAACAGGACCCTGGCACATACAGTGTTCAAAGCCCACCCTTTCTCCTTCCCTGGCCTATCTTATTTGATATACCCTGTCTAGATTAAAAAGTTAGAGTTGGGGAGCACCTGAGTGGCTCAGGTGGGTTAAGCATCTGACTCTTGATTTCAGCTCAGGTCATGATCTCAGGGTAGACATCCAGGCCTCCTTCAGGCTCCAGACTCAGCATGGAGTCTGTTGAGATTCTCTCCTTCTCCCTCTGACCCTCCCCTTGTTTGCCAGCACATGTGGTGCGCTCTCTCGCTCTCTCTCTCTCTCAAATAAATAGATAAAATCTTTAAAAAAAAAAAAAAAGAAAAGAAAAGTTAGAGTTTCAACAGATGCACTGTTCACATTCACACAACCTTACTAGAAGCTACCAAAATTGTAAACAAGTATTCAGAAATTTAAATCAGAACCATCATTTAAAATTCCCTTAAAATTGCATATGTAACCAGAATTCCTAAGAGGTGTCCATAGAAAAGACCAATCAGATTGAAAGAAGAACATTGCCTCCAGGTGTCCAAAGAAAAAAAAAAGTTCACAAAAACCTTGCCCAATTAAAGTCCAAGGCAAATAAGCAATAACATCACAGAGTATTAATTGTGGACCAAATTGCTTTTCAGCTCTTATATTAGCAAATGCACTAACAAGGACCTGATTCAACATCTCACACAACAATGCAGAACATAACAGGAAAATCAGTATTGCGCACTGCCTGCTGAGCAAAGTGTTCCATCTGACATTTAGAACTGGTTGCACTCAACTACTTTTAATTTTAGTCCCAATTTCAAGAGACTGCCAAAGACACTGAGCTACCGCATGAGGTCCTTGCTTCCAGCTCCTGTTGGGCTGTCCGGTTGAGCCTTTGAATAGTTTGAGCTCCACTGACAGGACACACATTATTTCCTTTTGAAACTGAGAACGAGTTCTTAAGCCTTTGCATACAGGTTTAATTCTTCTCCAAGAGAATCGAGAGCAATTTAAGTCCTCTCTTCTTCACTGTGAGCCTGTAACCCTCCCCCTTTAATGACGCAATGTCTTGTGGTTAGCTAGTTTTAAAATGCTCTTTCTTGGCCCCCCTCGGATCCACAATTCAATTGGATTCTCCTGGCCTCCGACTATGAATAGCTTTCCTTAGTGCAATATATCATGCCTCTTAATTTTCTTCTTTCAAGGCAAAGGATTTTGCTTTGAGGTTGGCAAGGAAAAAACACTGAAAACCATTTGGAACAAATAAAATATTAACTAGACAGATACTCTTAGCATCAGATTCACAAACATCTCTTTTTTTTCCCTAAACTTAATAAAACACCCATATGAAAATACCCACTAATTTCAATCACATTTCCCCTAATTTTAACAACTACTTAAATAGAATAGTAAGTACAGTTGCTTTCCCACATGATCTAGGCATCTTCTGGAATGTATGTTTCCATTCCTACCTTATAGTTGTCCAGTCTCAAATGACTACTAAAAACCATAGCTGAACAACTGGATGAATATTTAGGTGACTGTGCAGGAACCCCAGGAGCTAAAAGTGGTAGGTCTGAAATCTGAAAAACAACTCCTCACAAAACAACATATAGTATCAACAGTGTACAAGGCTCTATTTATTTTAAAGATTTTATTTATTTATTCATGAGAGACACAGGGAGAGAGAGAGAGGCAGAAACACAGGCAGAGGGAGAAGCAGGCTCCATGCAGGGAGCCCGATGTAGGACTCGATCCTGGGACTCCAGGATCACGCCCTGGGTGGAAGGCAGGCACTAAACTGCTGAGCCTGGGATCCCTACAAAGCATTATTTAAATGCCTTCTCATCTAGTTGGAGATGACATAACTATACAAAAATATAATTAAATTAATTATTATATAATTAATTAAATATAATTAATAATAAACTATCACTTCTAGTATTTCCAAAGTATCAAAAATTGGATTGACTAATTTACATAATCTCAATTATTATTTTAAATAACCCCATGAAAATCATCCTATATTTACATTCCATAGACAAGGAAAGTGAAACTCTATGAAGTAAAGGGACTTGCCCAAGACCATATTGCTAATAAGTGGCTGGACTAAGTCAAATCCGGGGCTTCCTGATTTATAAAACCTAGGTCTTAGCCGCTAGTGGTTTTATAAACCAAGGCAATGTAAACTAAGTGTCATATTGGTGGCATTAAATGGCTTGGTGGTATGTAATTTTTTTTTTTTTTTTTTTAGATTTTATTCATTTATTCATGAGAAACACAGAGAGAGGCAGAGACAGGAGAGGCAGGCTCCATGCAAGGAGCCCAACATGGGACTCAATCCTGGGACTCTGGGATCATGCCCTGAGCCAAAGGCAGATGTTCAATCACTGAGCCACCCAGGTGCCCCAGTGGTATGTAATTTTACAGAGGTGATGAAAACTACGCTGAGTTTTGAGGAAGTTAAAATGAAAGAATAGAAAAGAAAATTGGAAGAAAAGAGAAGGAAGCAAAGACAAAAACCCAAAGGAAAATGTAATAAGTTAATATTGGCCTAAGTAAAGATACAGAGCAAGATCACTCAAGGCAAGTTCAAGACTTCAGTCTAGGTATAGTAGACTTAACAAAAAGATAAAATTGAAAGTGTAAGTTAGGGGGGACGCCTGGGTAGTTCAGTGGTTGAGCATCTGCCTTTGGCTCAGGGCGTGATCCCAGGAGTCCTGGGATCGAATCCCACATGGGACTCACTATGGAGACACTGTTTCTCCCTCTGCCTATGTCTCTGCTTCTCTCTGTGTGTCTTTCATGAATAAATAAATAAAATCTAAAAAAAAAAAAAAGAAGAAGAAGAAGGAAAGTGTAAGTTAGGTTTAGATTTTGTAGGTATTAAGTATCAAGCTATGCAGTTTGACCTTTATTGACAGACTATGACAAGTCATGCTTTGGTGTTTTAGTAAGGGAATGACAAGATCAATATGGAGTTTTATGGAACTTCATCTAGTAAGTGGGCAGGCTGACTTGTATTGGGGTTAAAAAGAGATAACTATGATGGAAATAATGTTCTAATAAGGATCTGATAATTGCAAAACACCTTCAAATATTAAGAATTAGATCTTAGCTCCTACATGTTAAATTTGCATCAATTAAACCCTCTGGATTTATTGGGTGAACTTTCCCCAACCCTTACCCCAGGTCAAATCTAAAGCTAACACCTGCAGAGGCTCCAGCCACTCGAACATAAGCTCCATGTTGTTGTTTTAATTGTTGACTCTCTGCACCTAGAACATGCCTAACATTGAGTTGACATTCAATAAATACATACTAAATGAATAAATGTATGAATGAGTCAAAATGCTCAATCATGCAAATGTCTAATTCTAGGCCTAAAGTTATTAAATGTTTATGTAGAACAGAGAAAAAGCAAAGTGGAAATACATTTTTTATGCAGACCATCACTTACCCATCTTTGACATAAACCACACTCCCCTCTATGTGCATATTAAACAGTGCCTCATCATAATCAAATGCAATTTACAGGCCTTGTTTAGGTCCTGATTTGAACAAATCAACTACAAAAAAAAAAAAAGACAGATTTGAGGAATTATAGACATTACATATTTGGCATTAAATTATGTTAAAGAAGTGTGATAATGGCATGATAAAAGAAAAAAGCTTACTAGTTAGAGATATAATGAGATATTTACAAATAAATGGCATGATGTCTGGTGTTTGCCTTCAAATACTCTAGCAAAATCAAACAAATAAATGAACAAACAAACAAAAAGTGGGGTGGGACACAGATGAAACAAAATCAACAAGATGATGAAGATTTTTGAAGCTGATTGGATACATGAGAATTTATTACGCTATTCTCCTTACTTTGGTCTGGGTTGGAAAACTCCCATAAAAGATTTTTTTAAGAGTCTTATGGAATGTAGGCCATAAAACAGAAACAAACACCAAAATTTTACTCTATGCATGGAGATGTACACCAGATAACCTCCAAATATGGCTATGCTCATTCATTTATTCAGCTCATGGTTATTGAGCCTACAGTGTGCTGACAGTCAAAGGTGAATGGGACACTGTCCCTGACCTCAGAGATCTCATAATCAAATAGGGGAGGCAAGACAGAAAGTTAGTGACAGCAATCCAAAGTCTTCACACATGATGTACAGATATGGACAAGTTACAAAGGAGACACAAGAGACATGATTAAATCTAACTTGAGTAGACCAAGCCTAGAAAGTTTCAGACAAGGGTAGGGAAATGCCTTTTCCTTCCCTGAGCAAGGTGTTCTAAAGTGCTGAAAGTACCCCTGGATGATCACTTTTTTAAATGTCTCTCCAATGAGGAATTTATTAGCCCACAGTCATGATCAACAGGGCAACAATTCATTCATGGAGCTGAACACTTCCCAGAGGAAAAAAAAAAAATCATCTTCTGTTTCCTCTCTTTTCATGTCTTGATGTGTCAATTATATAGAAAAAAATTATCACCCTTGGAGAATGGTCTAAGTAAGTCATGAGCTTAGATATCTAACTCTGTGTTGTTTAGACAAGAGAAGGAAAACAAATGTAGTATTTCATTTGTTTTCATTATAATAAAGGCCATTTCCTCATGATAATTTCCAAATTAATTCCCAAATCTAGAACTTTTATTTCAAAAAATAGTCAACACTAGTTTAAAAATAGTTGGCCTCAGTGGAGAAATCTGACAAACACTATTTTAGCCAGATGACTAAGGTTCATGTCAACAGTGATGTTATGTTGATAGCATTACCCTTGACATGTTGTGATGAAAATGGCACTTTATTCTCTAATTTTTCTCTAAAAAACATCTAATCCTATCAAATCCTGAGAAAAACATCAGGCAAATTCCAATGCAGGTGTATCCTACAATATACCAAATCAGTACTCGCAAAACTCTCAAGGTCATCAGAACAAGGAAAGCCTAAAGAAGCTGCCACAGCCAAGAGGAAACTAAGAAGACATGAATATGCATAACGTGGTGTCCTAAATGGGATCCTGGAACAGAAAAGGTGCAGTAGGATAAAAGCTAAGGAGATCCCAATAATAATATAACCTATGACTATAATTAATAATTTAATTAACTGTAAGAAATGTACTATACTTTTGTAAGACGCTAATGGTAGATGAAATGGGTGGGGTGAGAGGGGAAATATGGGAATTCTCTAGTGTCTGCTCAGTTTATTTTTTTATATAATCTCTATACCCAACATAGGGCTTGAACTCACAATCCCAGGATCAACAGTCACATGCTCTACTGACTAAGCCATCCAGGCACTCCTGCTCAACTTTTCTATAGATATAAGCCTGCTCTAAATATAAAGTCTATAATTTTTTTTAAAAGCTTGGCTTCTCCCTTGATGAAATAAGTCAAATATAGTCTTACCTTTTTTATTTATATGTTATGGTTTATAAGTTAATAATGAGGTTTAGATATTAAATCTCTGTTCTTTTGAGATGCTTAAGAGGAATATTCATATTTTCTCCATTACTCCAAAATAGATTAGTCAATCTCAAAAAGTAAATACAGAAGGAATTAGCTCTTATATTATTCTTGGAAATAATGAGAATAAAAAGCTCTTCCAGAGACAGGAGGCCTGACACCTTCTGGAGAGGCATTCTGTACTAGCTGAAACACTGAGCAATAGGAATTGCAGTGCGTTGGTGTTAGAGGTCCCAAACGGATGTTCAACTCATTGATCAAAAAGATGTGCAGTATGGAGAGCTGAGCATCCATCTGTCCTCTCCCACAAGAAGAGAGATCATCACCAGTGCATGGAAATTTTTAGGACTAGAGAGACCCTTAAGCGATCATCTGCTCTAATCCCTTCATTTGCACAGATGAGGAAATTTCAATGGTCAACTAATTTCTGATAAGCAATCCCCTTAATACTTTTTTGAAATGTGAAAAATAAACTGATCCTACGAGTTTAAACAATCAGCCAATTTCTTTATAATCATGTATGCAAATAAATTTTGCTTGAGACAAGTGATCTTTTCCATTTGAATTCCTATTATGGAAAAGGGTCCAATGAAAAAAAAGCAAAGATAAAAACAAAAGTCAGAAGCATTGAACAAAGAGAAAGAGAGAGAACTGGTAGACCAGGTCAATGAACACAAGGCTCATGGGAAATCCATGAGAGGGAGAAACATCTGTCATGGAGGACCAGAAGCTACAGCCATACAAGGTTTCTTGAGGCAGATATGCTTTTCATTCTACCTGAGTAAAAACCTGAATAACCAGATCTCTGAAGAACTCACTAGTTCCTCAATGACCAGTTATCAGGAAGCCCAGGGAGAGGGCCTGGCTATAGGAGGAACAGGACTTGTCAGATCAGCTGGAAGAGGATCAGTAGGAGGGTATACAGGAAAAGGGAGACAGAAATAAGGATTTCACAATTGAGGAATAATCTCCCCTGCACTTTACTTCTTTTAAGATTGTGTTTATTTATTTGAGAGAGAGAAAATGAGCAGGGAGAGTGGCAGAGGGAGAGGGAAAAGCAGACTCCCCACCAAGCAGTGACCCCCATGCAGGGCTCAGTCCCAGGATCCCGTGATCATGACCTGGGCCAAAGGCAGACGCTTAACCAACTGAATCACCCAGGTGCCCTTTCCTCTGCACTTTAATTGGCATATCTGCACATAGTTAGTAAGCTGAGAGCATCCTTACACTTGGAGGTAAGTGGTTTGTTCTCCTCTACAAAAGACCTTTACTATGAAGCCAGTGATGACTGAGTGGAAGGAGCTTCTCTTAGGTAAGTGACCATGCTTCCAAGGTTGAAAACAGAGAGAACCTAATAAGGTCTCAGGTTGGTGACAGCAGAAATGACAACCCACAAAGCCAGCCGTATGAGCCCAGCATTTATGGTTTTTTTTTTTTTCCCAACCAGCCCCCTACCACCAATAACAAACTTGATCAAAAGCTTTTTTTAAAAAAAGATTTATGTATTTATTTATTTATTTATTTATTTATTTATTTATTTATTTATTTGAGACACAGAGAGAGAGAGAGAGGCAGAGACATAGGGAGAGGGAGAAGCAGGCTCCCTACAGGGAGCCTGATATGGAACTTGATCCTGGGACTCCAGGATCACACCCCGGGTGGAAGGCAGACACTCAACCGGGGAGGCACCCAGGTGTCCCCAACCAAAAGCTCTTTAACATCCATTATAGCTTCTGAAATTAACTAAATGAGAAAAAGGCTGTCTTTCTCTACCTGGAGGAAAGGATTACCAGCACCCACACATTCGTTCACCCTTTTTGCAAGGAAGGAAAAGGCTCAGTAAACTGAGAAGTTGTATCCTATGTTCCTCAATCCTTTTTTTCTACCCCTATTTTCTTCAGGTGAAGTGATTTATATTTTGTTTCCAATGCACATATTTTACCTCTCAGAATTGTTACTTGCTTAGACAAACCAAAGTACTTGGCATGTACAGATTGCATGTAGGAGAAATTCATATTTGCACGTGAGAATATGTCCCTGGTGAATAAACACCTTGGCTCTAAGCAACTTTTTCAGACCATAATCTGTATCACACAGGGGGTTAAAAAAAAAGAAAAGTTTTCACAAGTACATTGTAGCTCCTTCCCCTGTAGCTATAAGGTGCAATCAGTTGAGCTCTCCAAATAACCAATGGACATACTCCCAAATCCAGCAATCCTGCTGACCCTTCAAAGCATTCTAACGTGAGATCCTTGTGCTCTGTTGGAGTTTGGACATAGCAGCCTGGCCTGGAGCTGAAGCAGTAGGGTGACAAGAGAATGAGAACAAATGCTTCCATTGTGCAGCCTGCTGAGACGAAATGAGAGTTGGACTCACAGACACAACCCAATTAGGGGCGATGCAGAGGACACAATGTGCCAACATTGAAACACACACGGTTTGAATGCTTTCACTTTGATACTTACTCTCAGAGTTGAAGAGTTTTCTAGCTTGTTTCTGAAATTAGTGCCAACAAAGAAAACTATTTTTAAGCTACTTTTGTTCATATTTGATTTTGGAATTCATAAATACTTAGGAAAATCAACTACTTTATGTCTTATCTGGTTTGTTGTTGCTGTTGTTGTTGGCATTTTTTTAAGCATAGGAGTCTTGCATTACTCTCTAGTTTGGGGATACATTTAGGCACAACAGGCATAATTTCAAAGCAACTAAACTATGTGATGCAGTTGTTTATGAATTAAAAGTGTTCCTTTGGGCTCCTATGATGATTGTTTCACTTTTCTGGAAAATACAGAAATGCCAGCATCTGCAAGCTCTGGTGCTATCTAAGCATAACAGTTAAACTGTGATTTCAGTGGAGCAGTTTAAAGATCTATTTAATTTCCCAAAGAATAGACAATGATAACTTTCCATCACTATGGAGAGAAATTGATGACATTCTTCACCTAAAAGATCATAAAATAGGTGGAGAAAGTAATCCCAATCTTCATTAACAAATTAAAATTGTTGGGGTGCCTGGGTGGCTCATTTGGTTGAGCCTCTGCCTTCAGTTTAGATTATAATCCTAGGATCCTGGGATGGAGCCCATATGGGGCTTCCTGCTTAATGAGGAGTCTGTTCTTCCCTCTGCTCCTTCCCCTGCTTGTGCGCTCTCTCTCTCTCCTTCTCTCTCTCTCTTTCTCTCTCTCTCTCAATTTGTCAAATAAATAAATAGGTAAATTTAAAAAAAATGAATGAAAATTCCTTTTGCAAATTCTGCTTTGAATGATTATTTTTTATTTTAAATTGAAAATAGGCTTGCCTACTCAAGTCTGTGAAAGAGAGGATTCGAAGTCTTATGATCAGTGTATCAGTGTCCCCCTAAGTACTACTGTATTGATGTCATCCACTATGACATTAGGCTAATATGCCTGTTTTTAGTACCATCTGTATCTTTGCCCAGACAAATGGAATATGATAGCAATGATACTAAGTGGCTCAATGCTTATCACAATAAAAATCTCCATTAGGAAAATATGTTTAAGAGTATTCAAGATAACTAAATTACCATTCAGTCATTTACCAGCACATTCTTCATTTCTAAGCAACTCCTTTGGGAGTGGCCTTATTAAGCAATTACAAAAAAATGTGCCTAATGCACCAGCATCCTGATGTAACGGGTGGTATATTTTGTTCATTAACCCTGCCAGGCATTTAGAGAATTACTTGAAATTTTATCATTTGTTAGTCATGAAGACCCAGGAAAAAAAAAAGAAATACCATATATCAAACCTGGCATTCAGATCACGCAACCTCAGCATATCTAAGAGTTCTGTTGTTCTAAAGCCTGATTCATTGGTGTGACTCAAAGAAACCACAGCTAAAACATGAGTATAAAAAACTTCCCTCTTGTTTTCATTCCCGTAGTTATACTGGAGTAGCTAAGGGATAGTGGAAAAACTGGGGCAAGTGACTTAATCCAAGAGAATATTATGCTTCCAGTGAAGAATGACATGGATCTTTGAATGTTTGATTTTACTGTGTTTTCTATATCTCTTAGGCAATTATGGAACATTCTATAGCACACTCAGGGCAAATAGTCAAAAGGCTTTATGTCAGTCAATAGTTTCAATTTCCTTAAAAAACACAAAAGTCTAGCAGGTACCATCTATCTATATAAATGCATGGAGTCCTCTTTCCTTGCTAGATTGAATTTCTCAAAGATACAGCCAGTATTGTATTCACTTTTGTATTACTAGGGTCTATGACTTATCTGGCACATAGTCATTGCTCAAGAAATGAAATAATTAGGTTTTTAAAAGAGTACGCGGGACCTGGGTGGCTCGATGGTTGAGCATCTGTCTTTGGCTCAGGTGGTGATCCTGGGTCCTGGGATCGAGTGCCACATCAGGCTCCCCACAGGGAGCCTACTTCTCCCTCTGCCTGTATCTCTGCCTCTCTGTGTGTCTCTCATGAATAAATAAATTAAATCTTTTTTAAAAAGAGTATGCTTATAATAGTCAACTAAAAATCTTGATTGGAACATCACAGAGCCTAGATAGTAGGAATCAACATAATGTGGTAGAAAATGCATCAGCTTTGGGGTCAGACAGGCTTGTATTTGCATCTTGATTTTGCCATTTCCTTTTTTTTTTTTATAAATTAATTTTTATTGGTGTTCAATTTACCGACATACAGAATAACACCCAGTGCTCATCCCGTCAAGTGTCCCCCTCCGTGCCCATCACCCATTCACCCCCACCCCCCGCCCTCCTCCCCTTCCACCACCCCTAGTTCATTTCCCAGAGTTAGAAGTCTTTATGTTCTGTCTCCCTTTCTGATATCTCCCACACATTTCTTCTCCCTTCCCTTATATTCCCCTTCACTATTATTCATATTCCCCAAATGAATGAGAACATACACTGTTTGTCCTTCTCCGATTGACTTACTTCACTCAGCATAATACCCTCCAGTTCCATCCACGTTGAAGCAAATGGTGGGTATTTGTCGTTTCTAATGGCTGAGTAATATTCCATTGTATACATAAACCACATCATTTCCTATCTGTGAGATGTTGAATAAATAATTCAATCTCCATGGAGATTTTCTCCATTTCTAAAAAGAGAAGAATCTTGCAAGACCATTATAAAATAGAGAACATATGCAAAATGCAGAGTGACAAATGGCAATTATTATGATAGTATTTCCGGAGGTTCTTTATAGCAAGTTAAGACTTAAAGATGCATTATTACTTATATTCACAATAATAATAACATCTCATACTGGTGGGTATAATGTCCTTTTATAAGCACCTTATAAAGGTTATCAATATTAACCCAGTCAACAACCAAGTAAAGTGTTATCTCCATTTTATACCTGAGAAAATTGAAGCTCAAATTCCTAAGCATATCCACAAGATTAGACTATCAGAAAGATCTCGTAGGGACATATTTTTAAAATTCTAAGTTAAAAAAAACTTAGACATTTAACCAAAATGTAGTGGAAATGAGCGTTTTAGGAATATATTATCGGTTTTAATGAATAACTTGTAACAAGTTATGGGAAAGATACTTAAAAAGCATGTCAAAATGCACGGAGATTTACCTCCTCCCCACTTGAAAGCCCATTGTCATGGCAGTATTAAGTATGTGGAGCCAATTGTTTTTTTCAAAAATTGTGATTAAGCTCAAAAGCACTAAAGCCTCATATCCTATGACCTCAGGATTCAGAAGCGTTTAAGCGAAGAGGAATAAAAAGAGCAATTATGCTTTAAAGTTTAACCTCAATACACTCTTAGCATACTCATCAGTCACAACCTTGAATAAATCCTCGATGCTCTGACCACGTGAATAGAACACCATGATTTCCTGAAAGCAGCACACCCAAAGGCCTGGGCTTGTAATGAGGACAATGACAACATTCACAGCAAGTCCCTATCTTTGTAAAGCACTTTACATTCACAAAGAGCAATCAAATACCCGACTTCAAAATGCTACACATCAGGTATTGTCATGAGCCTGACAAATTATAAAAGCCCTCATTTGTTTTCACCAATAACAAACATTATATACATGCATACACAACACACACACACATACACACACACATATACACACACACACGCATGCACACGCATACTTTGTTCTGATCCTTATGACAGCTCCATAAAGTAAATATGATTATCTCTAGCTCCCCAATATGAAGCAGCTGAGGCTGCTTGCCCAAGGGACTTGCCCAAGATTAATAAAGATATTCTTATTTCAAGGACAAATTTTCCTGCCATACCAAAGCTATTTCTCTTCTCCCAGCACACGATGCCAATAAAATCTTTGTGCAAATAACATTTATCTGAGGGCCTCTTCCATTTCTACTTCTTCCTTCCACCTGGAATCTAGAAAAGTTTCACTGGCCCAGAGCTGTCTGGCACATCTCACATCCATCCCACATCCCATCTGAGATGTCTTCCTGGGAATTCCATGCAATATTTCTCCCATGCAAACTCCCATCCTCCCCCTGCCATCATCAAAACTTACCTAACCCATCTCTCTTCTTTTCTGCCTCTTTGAAATACAAGTTATCTTTGTAGCACAAATGGATACTAGTGCATATTCATTTTTTTAATAAATACTTGCTGAGAACTTATTCTGTAGTATTTCTGGAAAACTAATGTTTTTTTAAACATTATTTATTTATTTACTTGTCAGAGAGAGAGAGAGCACAAGCAGAGGGAGCAGCAGGCAGAGGGAGCAGCAGGCAGAGGGCGAAGCAGGTTCTCCCCTGAGCAAGGAGCCCAATGTCTTGATCCCAAGACCCTGGGCTGAAGGCAGACACTGAACGAAATGAAACTCCAAGGTGTCCCCGGAAAATTAATGTTTTAATTCTAGGAAACAATGAAGTTGTATTTATGTTTGAAAAGTCTTTAGATAGCACTTAAAGAAAGTATATTTACAGAAGTCATTTTCTCTCTCTACGTATAACAATATATATACTTGATCTTAGCCAAAAGGCCAACAAGCGATTTATAACAATAAATAATATCAGGTGTTTACTCTGTTTCAATGATATACATGTATTACATCATTTAAAATGCATGAACCTGGGACACCTGGGTGGCTCAGTGGTTGAGCGTCTGCCTTCAGCCCAGGGCGTGATCCTGGAGACCCGGGATCGAGTTCCGCATCAGGCTCCCCGCATGGATCCTTCTTCCCCCTCTGCCTGTGTCTCTGCCTCTGTGTGTGTGTGTGTGTGTGTGTGTCTCATGAATAAATAAATAAAATCTTTTTAAAAAGGCATGAACCTATAAAACAGATACTAATAATATTATTCCTGTATTACATCTGAGAGAATTGAGCACAGTGGTAAGGCACTGGCAAAAATCATTTGGTTGGTAAACTGGAATCAGGGTTTGAACTTAGCTCTATCACAAGAGCTTGCTTTGTCAAGTTTTATGTCTGTTTTTGTTTTTGTTTTATAACTAGGGCACGTATGCATCCTAATTTGCCAGGGATAATTCTGCTATGAGTCTGTTTTTCCAGAATAATTACTAGATATTAGTAATTAGATTTTCACGCCTACACTGTGCTTCTTTGAGGAATAAATTATATTTTCACCCTATTTCCAATAAAAGAGTGACTGTCAACTGGAATAGCTGGGATAGAAAACAATAAAACAAGATTATCAATTTAGTAGATTTTATTGAGCCAGATAAACTAATTTTATAACATATTCACTGGGACACAAAAAGAATATGAAAAGGAAAGAAAAACAAAAAACTAGCAGTCAAAGGAAATTGATTCAAGACCAAGTTCTGCTAACCGATTAAGTTGGGTGTCATCAGGCAAGTCACTAACCTCTCGGAGTCTCCATTAATCTTATCTATAAAATGCAATTAAAAACCCTAACTGCCAGAGCTATGATGAAAAGCAAATAGGATAACACAGGAAAAGTACCTACAGCAGTAACTTTGCACCCAGTACATATAAGATTTCAAAAAAAATAGCTGTTCAGTTATTCTTTTTTTTTTTTTCAGTTATTCTCTGGAACACAGATTCTCAGATACTATACATGATTTTTTCCACTGAAAATGAAAATGAGTTCTTAGAGGTATTAAACAGCCTTTGGAGAAGTGCCTAACATTACAGGACCAATAGAAATTTATAGCATTAATTCTTGCTACAATCTTTATTCTTTAGAGTGATAGCATTGGGAATTATTTCATAATGCATTCCTCGAAGGCCATGTAATATTCTATGGCCCAAGTATTCAGTCATTGAGGGTGGTCTTACCATGTAGGTAGAAGTAGCAAAACCACACCATGCTTTGGATACTTCTTTTTATTCTAGGATCTAAGACTTCAAAGACTAAAGAGCCAAATTTTAAGAGTCATTTTGAAGGATGAGGAAAGGAAATCCCAGAGCAGCAAGATAGGAGGAAGCTCTTTGCTTTTCTCCCACTGTGAAAGAACAGAACTATTTGGCAAGGAACACTGTGTGTGTATCTCCTTTTACTGTATTTAAAGGAAGAAAAAAAGGTGAGAAAGAATGGAGGGGGTCTGAATATACTGCAAACTACTAGATATTATTAGTTTAACATTTCCTAAGCCTATTTAATTGTTTATTTCATCTTTTAAGTAGTCTTTCTTCATAGTATGGCTTTTTTAGGTAGGAATGAGGCAAGACGCTAAAGAATGATGTGTTTTCACTTAACAAACTATTAAAGAAGAAATAAATTTAAAATGGCACTCAACTAAAAAAACAGTACAGTTCCACAGACCTTTGCAACCCTGAATCCTTGAAGAATGTGAATTCATCCAACACTGGCTAACATTACATTGTGGGGTGACTGTGCTTCTTTAAACTCAAATAATTCATGCCAATTAAATAACTCATGCAACTCCCTATGGATTTAGTAACTCCCTAACAGCTGGGATGTGAAATAAAGACCATAAACTCAGTTCTTTCCAAGGACAAATTAAAACAAAAACCTACTGAATCATGATATGCTTTACTAGTAAATAAAATATCACAGTGTACTTTCATTTCTCACATTAATTTTGTAAATGACAAAGTGGTCATTTAAAAAGAAAAAGAAAGGAAAACAATCAGGAACCCACAAGAAAAGAAGGGAAAACATAAAGATCTAAAAATAGATGATAGCCCCAAAAAATCTAAAGTAGGACATCTAACATAAAACTGAGGTAAGTTTATTCTAATCTACTCAGTATAGCTCTGCAGAACTGTGGGCTCCATTGTACCTAGAAAGATTAAGATAGACTGTGTAGAGCATACATCCCTAAATGTGTATCACAGTCTGTAGTATTCTATTATAGAAAAAACATCATGCCTCTTCACCCCAAAGAGAAAAGAGGGCAAAATCTCCCATAGAAGAAACAACCAACAGTAGGCACAGTGTTCAAGTAGAGTTCAAGTTTATCTTTTTGAATGAGTATTTCAAGAGAAACAGCACTCATAGAATTCAAGAACTATAAGTGAAATAGTTTCCATAAAACAAGCTTAATAGACTGGAAAAAAATTATTTTAAAGAAACCTTCATAAATGGAAATTTCAAGGAGAGATTTCAAAAGAGAAATGCCATTTCTAGGGGAATTAGAAATTGCAATTCACAGTTTAATAACACTACTTGATGTTAGCTAGTTGATACATTTACATTAGTCAAAGGGACCCAATATAATATGGAGTTTATACCCGGATTTCTTTTTTCCACTACAATTAACAGGCCTTCCAGGAAACCACCAGAGTTCATAAGGCTCAGTGTACTCGGGTCAGCACTCTGAATCATCCTCCTCTTTGTTTGGCTGTCCTGACATGATACATGTTGGTACCACAACAACGACAGCTGACAACTGCTTTTCCCATTTGAAAAGACTTTACCATTCAACTTAGACCAAAAACATTTGTCATGTTGTAGGCAGTGGATTAGTAATAATCAAACCAAGCCAGTAGTAGTGCCAGTGCCAGAGTGAAAGAATCTGGTAGAACAAAGGCTGGATTTATCTCTTTGAGCCCTGCTGGTTTGTTTCTTTTTTGGGGGGTGGGAGGTTGAAAGGTTAGAAAACAGATGGGGCTCCCTTTCTGTAGAGTCAAAAGAAGATATCAAAATTAAAATAATTTAGGGCTTATATTACTAAAACTTTCCCCAAAAAATATGCTTTGGTACTGGGTATGTACTTAGTTATATTTTAAAATGCAAACCTCTACGTATTTTCAGAATGCAAAAAATCATATGTATTTTTTGTTTGAAAAAATTAATATACAAAATAATATTAATTATTATTAACATTATTAAATGTTAATTAAGTGTAAATAAAAAATATTAACCTATTCTAACTCTGATCCATTCTCTATAACTTTCTGGAACTCATTTTTTATCACCTCTAGTGATTAGATGATCTCTCAGGTACATTTCAGCTTTAAAATATGATGACATTAAAAAATATGATGACATTAAACATTCTATTAACCACTTTCCCCCTCTATATAACTAGACAATTCCCCACCAGCTTATATTTTTTAATTTATGAGGTGTTACCAAAGGGAACATAAAAGTACTATCAGTATGAAATGTATAAATAACAATAAAATGTACAGCTAAGGGACACATGGGGGACTCAGTAGATTAAGTATCTGACTCTCATTTCAGCTCAGGTGATGATCTCATGGGTCACAGAATAGAGCCCTGCCTCTGGCTCCAGCTCATTGGAGAGTCTGCTTGAAGATTCTCTCTCTGCCCCTCCCCTCACTCTCTTTCAAATAA
Organism: Nyctereutes procyonoides; assembly: GCF_905146905.1. Taxonomy (NCBI): domain Eukaryota; kingdom Metazoa; phylum Chordata; class Mammalia; order Carnivora; family Canidae; genus Nyctereutes; species Nyctereutes procyonoides. The sequence continues at coordinate 5,831,964 of NW_026575130.1, forward strand.
ATAAATAAATAAATAAATCTTGTTTAAAAATGTACAGATAAAACCATCTTGAAAGAAAGTAACAAAAAAAGGAAAAGACTACTTATCTTAAACTTTGTTAAAATGTAGATTTTAGTTGATAGGCTTTATATTACAAGAAAAGTTCTGAGAAAAAATATTTTAAAACTCTGAAGCTTTTTTTTTAAGTTGTATTTATTGGGATGCCTGGGTGGCTCAGCAGTTGAGCATCTGCCTTCGCTCCAGGGTGTGATCCTGGAGTCCCAGGATCAAGGCCCACATTGGGCTCCCTGCAGGGAGCCTGCTTCTCTCTCTGACTATGTCTCTGCCTCTCTCTCTCTGCCTTTCATGAAGAAATACATAAAATATTTTTTAAGTGGTGTTTATTTATTTGAGAGAGAATGAGGAAGTATGTGCCTATGCACACATGGGGGGAGGGGCAAAGGGAAGAATCTCAAGCAGACTCCTGACTGCATGTGGAGCCCAACACAGGGTTCGATCCCACAACCCTGAGATCATGACCTGAGATGAAATCAAGAGTCACAGAGGCTTTACTGACTGAGCCACCCAGGTACCCCTGAAAGCTTTTTGTGTAACCCTCAAGTGCTTTAAAATAGATTATCATAAAATGATAAAATGTCTGTCATACTTGTCAAAATGTGGCCAAATATTAATCAACGTTAGACATTTAATATATATTTGTTACTGTTTGGCAGTAACTATGGCATTTTGTAAATGTTTGGCATTTACTTTGTGCCAGAAATTGTTGAAAATATAGAAGATACAAAACAAACTTCTAGTGGAGAAGATAAACTTAGATTTATATTCAATATTCTGGGATAAAAAAATAAGCAATTACTTTTTCCATTTATATGGAGAAAAGATCAATCACTTTATCCTGCTAATTTGTGGAAACTTGTGTAAAAATTCATGATCCATAACATTTAGGATTTTCCATTCATGTATACATGTACATGAGTAAATACAGAATACAAAATTTCAGAAAGTGAATATTTTTTAAACAACAGTATGTAGAACATACATCTTTTACTCATGTATTCAAAAGTAATTACTGAGTGCTTACTATATGATTTTGGGGAGAAAACCCGTTAGTGACTAAAGAGATTTAAAAAAACAAAAACAGCAGTGCCTGGTGGTTCAGATCAATTAAGCATTTGCTTTCGGCTCAGGTCATGATCTCAGAGTCCTAGGATTGAGCCCTGTATTGGCCTTCCCACTCAGTGAGGCATCTGCTTCTCCCTCTCCCTGTGCCTCTGCCCCCTGCTCATGTTCTTTTTCTCGCTGAAATAAATAAATATAATCTTTAAAATAAATAAATAAAAATTTTAAAACATTCAAAACAAAAACAAAAAACCTGATCTCAACCAGGGGGAAAAAAGTGTATATGAAGGTAAATATAGTATACTATAGTATAATAATATAATATAATAATACCCTGGAAAAGACATCAATCAGTGAGAAGTCAAAAGAGAAATAAATTATTTCAAATTGAGGAATTCAGAGAAGCCTCTTTCAAAATTCCTACCATTTGAATAAAATCTTGAAGGATGGATTAAATATTAACAAAAAGAAAAAAGAAAAAAACATGGGAAAAGTGTTTCTATAACTGCCAAACATGTTAATAGGTCTAAGTAATATTTTCATACTCAGGGGAATTTATGAAATGAGACTACATTTGGTTGAAACTTCATTGCCTTTATTTTTTAAATCTCTATTGGAAAACAATCAGTTTCCTATTTTTTTATCTAGAGCAATCAGTTCTATGTGTTCATTATAAATTTAAAAACTTAGAATTGAGAACCATTAAAAAGATATATAAATAACTTAAACATTTTGGGATGTCTGGGTGGCTCAGTGGTTGAGCATCTGCTTTTGGTGCAGGGCGTGGTCCCAGAGTCCCCAGATTGAGTCCCACATCAGGCTCCCAGTGAGGAGCCTGCTTCTCCCTCTGCCTGTGTCTCTGCCTTCTCTCTGTGTCTCTCATGATAAATAAATAAAATCTTTAAAAATAAAATAAAATAACTTAAACATTTTAATTTCATTAAAGATACATTTATTTACCATTTTATTGAGTAGAGTCAAAGCCCTCTGTGTGATTGCTTGTCTGCAATATATGGTTCTCTTCCTTGAAGTCTCCTATTCCAAATTTCAGCTTCTTTAAGTGGAAGGAAAGTATCAAGCCAAATGAGAAGCAATCTGAATACAGACCTTTTAAGATTTTTGATGAATTTCTCCCTAATCTTTTTCAGTTTCCTAACCCACCTTCATTCACCTTCATCAAGTCTTGACAAAGCATTCCATTTTTCATAGAGGTAACTTTTTTCAAACGTTTCATCTGCTAATGTAATAATTAAATTGCACAAGTATAATAACAGATACAAGTGAGAAGAAACATAAGTGACCGAGAGTAGGCACCCAACTCCCAGGCAAACCAGAAAGAGCTCACTAGCTACAAACATTCAGCACATCATGGCTCCACTCAATGTGTTCTGCAGGGGAAAGAAAATATAGGTTGATCCAGCCTGGTTACTTTCCAAGCACTTCCACTGTAATTTGTTACAGGCTAATATGGATTTGGATCATTTGTTTTTGTTTTTAAAGATTATTTATTCATTTGAGAGAGAAAGGGAGTACAAGCAGGGGAAGAGGCAGAGGGAAAGGGAGAAGCAGACCCCCACTGAGCTAGGAGCGTAATATGGGGCTCAATCCCAGGACCCTGGGATCATGACCTAAGCTGAAGGCAGATGCTTAACCATCTGAGTCACCAAGGAACCCCAGTTTGGATCCTTCGTAAGAGATACTCACTTTCATAGAATTTACCTAGAAATATTTCAGGGTTCCTAACTTTATTAAATATATCTGCCTATATTAAGGAATGAAATCAACAGAACCTAGGTTTTTTGTTCTGTTTCTTTTATTTATTGATGCATTAGACCCCATATTCTTGTTTAATTCTAATTTGGAAAATTTCATTTTGTCTACATAAATTTTTCTACATAAAGTTTTAATTAGATATGCCATCCTTTGATTCTGATTCTAAACCAACATTCTTATTGTTCTGAACCACTGAACAGCTGCCACATTCCATTCCTCAGATCAGGTTTCCAACCATTGAAAATTAGTAAACATCATTCAGAATTTGAAATGAAAAACACATTTTAAACTACTAATGAATACTTCAGCAACTAAAAAATGATTTAATTTTTTCTTCTTTTGTAAACTGGTAATCTTGACTCTAATATTGCTAGAAATTACCTCTGTGTATTTTCCCCTATATATGGGACTATAAAAACAATTCAAGGGTCAAAGGCTTAAAAGGAAAAAGTCAAAAAAGTCAAAAAAAAAAAGGAAAAAGTCTTTTTTCACAGTAGCTGATGCATTCAAATATTTACTAAACAACAGTATAAACACTCTCATCAGTTGTTTAAAATTGAGCTACAGAACATATTTGATAACCTAATACACTCCTGATTTAGTAAAATAAGACTTAAAATGTATTTATGTAGTAGTTTTAATTTTTATAAAGGTGAATAAAAATTCTGTTCATACTAAAACATTAGGTAGTTATTTCTGTGTGACTAAGCATCATCATGATTTTTACTTTCTTCTCTTATTTGTACATCTAATTTTAACAATAAGCTTTTGTAATAAGAAACAAACAATTGGAGCTATTTTTTAGGAAAAAAACTGTATTATTCCATTTTCCCCTCAGTATAGGACTCCAAATGAAGTGAAGAAGTAAGAAATGAAGTAAGACCCTTCCTAATTCCATCAACCTCTTGGAAGGAATTATAGGAAAGATACCAAACCCTGGTATAAGTAGGCAAACAAAAAAAGAAAAGGAAACAGGATCAGAAGATAGAGATACAGGATGCTCTGGTCAAATTTGTATCTGATAATTAAATGGAAGGAACAAGTTCTGTTTTTTCCCCTACCTCAATCAAAGACTACAGACTTCTCTTTCAACCTAATAAAGCTAGCTTTTCTAATTATAGTCAGAAGCTAGTTTCCTAGAGGAATATGATGTTTTGCTGTTGGCATTTCACACTGCACAATGGTGTAAACTTGATATACCTTAGCTGATCTGGCAGAGAGATCTCTAAAACCCAAGAATTATCTCATCAACAGCTGTCGATAGATAGAATTGTTTTCCTGTACTACTAGCTTCCAACACTCATGGGCTTTGTAAACAACCCGTTTATTAACTACAACAAAACAAAATAGGGTATCCTTTACAAGACTTAACACCAGCATTTTCCAATAGAATTTTCAGTAATGATGGAAATGTTCTATAGTCTGTCCAGATAAGTAATTTGGGGAAGAGGGGATGAGGTGGGAGGGAGGGAAAGACTACAAAGCAGACTGAAGGTAACTTTTAAGCATAATGTTCACTACCTTGACTGTAGTGACCACGTCAAATTTTATTTTAAATTTATAAAAGTATACTCTGTAAATATGTACTGTTTATTATATTTTAATTATACCTCTAGAAAGGTGTGTGTGTGTATGTGTGTGTGTGTGTCCCGCTGTACTAGAAACATGTAGGGGATATAATTTTTGTTAAAAAGTTCTTTAGGGTATACAGCTAGAGTTTCAGTTCAAGGACCTGATCTTTAGTGATCCTGGAATTCAGAAATATCAGAACATTGATAGAAGTTCAGGGGAACCAGCCCTAAGTGTCTCTTGGCTGGAAAAGCTGAAGAGGGCAGCAGGAGCCAGGTCACATAGACTGGGTAGGTAAGTACAAAGAATTCTAAATGTAAAGGGAAACCATTGGAGGGTTTAGGCAGGGTATTTATTTTCAGAGCTTCCTTTGTAGTTCTGTTGTGTTTGTTTATATAGATAATACACTTCCACAGTTCAAAAGGGTAACACCTACAAAAATGTATACAAGGAAAAGCCCCCTTTATCAGTTAATTTTGCTAAGTAACAAATTACCCCAAAACTTCATCAACACATAAGTCCAGGAATACAAGCATCTGAAGGTTTGCCTGGGGTAGAGGATTTGTATTTAAGAAGGGACACACATGGCTCTTGTCTGGAGGCCCCAGTTCATCAAAAGATGGACCTCTCCACAGAGTTGTTGAGTGCCCCACACCATGGAAAGTGCTTCCTCTAAAACTAGTGATCCAAGAGAACAGGATAGAAGCCACAATATCTTTCATAACCCAGCCTCAGAAGTCAAAATTCATTATTTCACCAAGTAGTGTATGCTCTACAAGTCAGCCCCATTCAGTATCGGAAATAACTATACAGGGCTTAAATATCAGGAGGGGGTATCATTGGAGACCATCTTGACTACACCAAGACTAGCTCTTGACTACCACAGTCACATCCATTTTTTTTTTCTAAAAAAAAAAAAAAATACAATAACATTTTATCTCTTATGCAACTTCTGTCTCACTTTTATCTTTTCACATTTACTCACCTTTCAAATCTTATTTCAGACTTAATATCTTTCCTAAACCCCTTACACTGGTTAGAAAATATAAACCCTCCCTCAAAAAGAAAAAAAATAAAGAAAAGAGAAAATATATTCATCAGTGACTCCTCCGTAGTATTTTGTGCTGAGACATGCCATTAAAAATAAGAACCCCAGAGAAGCAGTAAGTTTGGAGTAAGAAATGGTAATAAGTTTGGTTTTAGACACACTGAATTTGAAACATCAACTGATCAGCCAGGTGAAAATATCTCAGAGGCAGCAAATATATATATATATTTGTGTGTGTGTGTGTAAAGTTAGGGAAAGACCTAGACATAAAGATTTTGAGGTCACCAGTTTACAAATAAACCTGGAGGGATTAACTAGAATAAAGGTATGGAGTAAGTGAGAAAAGAGGACCTAAGAATCCAATGAGCAGGAATCCAAGAATGGTCATTCATTCATTCAATGAATAATTTTCCAGCAACCATAATGAATGGAAGGAAGATGGGAATATATAGGAAGATTAGGTTAAAGCAAAAAGTTCAGGATCCTGGGTGGCTCATGGTTGAGCGTCTGCCTTCGGCCCCAGGTGTGATCCTGGCTGGAGTCCCGAGATCAAGTCCCACATCAGGCCCCCTGCATGGAGCCTGCTCCTCCTCCCTCTGCCTGTGTATCTGCCTCTCTCTGTGTGTCTCTCATGAATAATAAATAAAATCTTTTAAAAATAAATAAATAAAGCAAAAAGTTCAAAATAAGAACCAAAAGATATCTACTGATTTCAGCTAGGTGGTGATCTCATGTGGCATTAAGAAAGAGGAAAAATAGGGATCCCTGGGTGTCGCAGCGGTTTGGCGCCTGCCTTTGGCCCAGGGCGCGATCCTGGAGACCTGGGATCGAGTCCCACGTTGGGCTCCCGGTGCATGGAGCCTGCTTCTCCCTCTGCCTGTGTCTCTGCCTCTCTGTGTGTGTGTGTGTGTGTGACTATCATGAATAAATAAATAAAATATTAAAAAAAAAAAAGAAAGAAAGAGGAAAAAGAGCTTGCGGTGGTTTGAGAGGTGAATGGGAATTCAGTAAGTAAAAATGAAGCATGTGGGAGCACAGATGGGTTCATGATCCTGGGGTCCTGGAATCTGGCCCCATGTCGGGCTCTCTGCTCAGTGGGGAACCTGTTTCTCCCTTTCCCCTCCCTTTGCTGCTCCCCATGCCTGACAAATAAATAAATAAATAAATAAATAAAATCTTAAAAAAAAGAAGAAGTAGGTAGATCCAGAGCCGGCTTCATGCTGTACAACCTATGCAAGCATATAGGGCCCCAGGGCCCATGCTTGGTTTAATACTCTGCCATTGCCATTTAGAAATTCTTAATAATTTTGAATAAGTGCCCTTGCATTTTCAGTTGGCACTGAGTTCTGCAAACTCTGTAGTCAGTCCTGTATAGTCCATACTTTTAAAAAGCTTAATTCTAAGCAAGGAAAGAGAGAGAAAGCAGTAAGCAATAAGACTGATATGTAGACAGCAAAGAGTTCTTCGATTATTGTGGTTATTCTTAGTTGTTGTTAGTTTTTATTTTGGGATGAGAAAGACTTCCAGCGGGGAACCTGGGTGGCTCAGGTGGTTAAGCATCTGCCTTTGGCTCCGGTCATGCTCCCAGGGTCCTGGGATTGAGCCCCAGCTCAGTAGGGAGTCTGGTTCTTCTCCCTCTCCCTCTGCCACTCCCCCTATTTGTGCTCTCTTTCCATCTCTCTCTCACACACAACTAAATAAATAAAACCTTAAAATAAAAAGAAAGAAAGACTTACAGGCTTAGGGAAATGAGGCAATGGTAGAAAGAGGATGAAGGTACAGAAGAGGAGATGGGTGATAGAGTAAAATAGCAATGAGAAAGAAGGGAATGAGAATAGAGTGAATGTGGACACCTAATCTCTGAGACTAGAGGAATTAAAGTGAAAATGGAAAAAAAGAACAGAGCTCTGGTCCAAAGGTCTTATTTATCTCAATGAAGAAAAAAACAAAGTCATCCATTCAGAGAAAGGTGGAGAAGACTGCTGGCTAGAGAACTTGATAAGTAAAATATTAACACCAGAGAGAACTGGAAAGAACATTCACCAAAAGGAGGTGAAAGGGTTGAACATGAAGCTGAGAGCCCAATTAATATTGTAATATTTTACATAGAGAAATCTCAAAATAAATATGTTGAGTAAAAAAAGGTCAATGAAAAATGTAGATATTGTATAATTCCATTTATACAATGCAAATGCACATCCATCTATAGTGACCACAAACCTAGGGATAAGGGAAGGCTGGGAGAGGGAGATTATACAAAGGCATAATCTCCCGAGGTGACTGATATATTCACCACCTTGTCTGTGCTAATGGTGTCACAGTTGTTTTCATAGGTCAAAACTTGTCAAGTTCTACATATTAAATATAATGCACATAAATCAATAAAACTATTTTAAAATTATGGATTGAGTAAATGGATCTGTGTTATTTATAGCTGTCAGTACAACTACACTACACTTTTCCTATATCCAGTGTGACAGATTATCTCTGCTAGTGGGTACAAGGGGACAAGAGTCATTTGAGATAATGCATTATGTGGTATCTGATGTATAGGTTCATGGGGAGACAAATATGTCTGGGTAATATTTCTCTGCAATGAGAAAATTACTCTGTTTAGCCAGAAGATGAAGATATCTTCTTCCCCTTACCAGCCAACAGGCCTTGTACAACAGGCCTTGTACAATCAGTAAGAATTCAAGGCAAGAACTCCAGTCTCAGCCCAGACACACAACATGCACTTTCCCATCACCTTTTGGCTCCCATATATCCATTTCCACATCTGTTTGTTTAGTCCTTTCCTGCAGGGTTAGAGGAAGTGGTACATCTCATTTCAAAATTAAAACCCACACCTGTGCCCTCCGTCCCCCACATTTTTTTCCTTGCTTTTAAAATACCTTCCATTCCCCTGGCTTCCTCCTCCTCTTCAGTTACCTCTGTAAATAGTTCTAACATAAATAAAACCGCCTTAATTTATTCTATTTTGAGTGTGCCAGCTGCTTTCTGTCGGAATCCTGATTGATAATGCTGCATGATCTCTCAAAATGCCCCCACAATATATGTAAAATTGCATTGACTTAAATTAACATAATTAGAAGCACACAGAAATTCCAAGCAGGATTCCCTATTTTAAAGAAGAGATACTGTGATTATCACAGTAGTGAGTCCCTTTAAGTTGCTTTTTGCTCAGTTTATATATTGGCTTTCTATTTATTCAAACTACAAACTTATTTGAAAAATAGCACTAGCAAAGGGCTTATTATGCTCATGCAAGAAACCACTTTAAAATATTGAAAAGACATTGAATGTTCTACAGAAGAAAAAAAAATCCCAAATATCCAGGGACTATTTCACATTTGTTTTAATGATAAAAGCAGAAAATAAAAGTGATTAGAGAGCTTAAACATAATTTCTCAGAATCGCCTTCATTCATCTAAGTGTCTCTTGCCTAAAATCCTAAAAACAAACTAGTTTGCCTGCCTCTGGCCCTCAGTTTCTCAATCCACACTTCCAACTATCAACCAACATATTTTTGTTAAGCTACAATATGGAGTTGTAGGAAAAAGGGGGAAAGGGGGAAAAGGAAATAGGGGGAAAGAACACGACATAGAGTTTTCTTTTAGTCATAATTCATTTTTAAGAAATGTTTATCTTTAAAAAAAAAAAAGGGGGGGGGGGCAGCCCAGGTAGCTCAGCAGTTTAGAGCCGCCTTCAGCCCAGGGAGTGATCCTGGAGACCCGGGATCGAGTCCCACGTCGGACTCCCTGCATGGAGCCTGCTTCTCCCTCTGCCTGTGTCTCTGCCTCTCTCTGTGTGTGTCTACCATGAATAAATAAATAAAATCTTTTTTAAAAATAAATAAATAAATAAGAAATGTTTAGAGTTTAACTCTAGGAACACACCGTAATGTTACCATCTCTTTAAAAAATAATAACAAACATAAGGAAAAATATACATAAAGCTTACACCAGTATTAACATCAAAAATTAACTTAATTGGGGTGCCTGGGTGGCTCAGTGGTTGAACCTGGGTTGGCTCAGATTGTGATCCCTGGGTCCCTGGTCCCACAATGGGCTTCCCGCAGGGAGCCTGCTTCTCCCTCTGTCTATGTCTCTACCTCTCTCTGTGTCTCTCATGAATAAATAAATAAATAAATTTTAAATTAACTTAATTTCTGGGTGCCTAGGTGATAAGTGAACTTTATTATCTCCGGTTTGTTTATTTGTTAAAGTTTTATCATTTTTCTGCAACAGCTAAGTCATTTAAGAATAAAAAAAAATGCTGTACATTAATTTTAGTTTGTTATGTAAATATACCTATGTTTAAAGTACCCGAAGAATACTCAACTTCATATCATTTTCATTCTGTAGTTTAGGTTTAGTCAATCTTTTAATTTTTTTTTTAAGAGTTATTTATTTAATAGACACCTGGATGGCTCAATGGTTGAGCATTGGCCTTTGGCCTTTGGCCCAGGGCATGATCCTGGAATCGAGTCCGGCTTCGGCAACAGGCTCCCTGTGGGGAGCCTGCTTCTCCCTCTGCCTCTGTCTCTCTCTCTCTCTGTGTCTCTCAGGAATAAATAAATAAAATCTTAAAAAAAAAAAAGACTTTATTTATTTATTTATTTAATTGAGAGACTGAGAGCACGAAGTGGGGCCCCTACAATTAATATAATCAGAGAATTATTTGTAGTAATAACCTCATTCTCATGATCTAACCTTACTATTATCCTAATAGGCATTAAAATTATTATTACCACCCTATATTACCTGTATATATTAATTATAACACAACACAGTGAATATACACATCATATCAAAACCATTAAACCAAAAAAAAATAATAATAATAATAAAAATAAATAAATAAATAAATAACCATTAAACCATCTTTCACATGAGAAAATACCCTAATAACTCTTTACCTATTGCCACTACTACCCTTATCACTCAACCCCAAATTCTAGGACCAATTTACTGCAGATAGCTTAACAAAAACATTAGATTGTGAATCTAATAATAAAAGTTCATAACTTTTTATCTACCGAAAAAAGTATGCAAGAACTGCTACTCATGCCTCCTTGCATAAACACACAGCATTTTCAACTTTTATTTTTTTTAATTTTTTTTTAATTTTTTATTTATTTATGATAGTCACAGAGAGAGAGAGAGAGAGGCAGAGACACAGGCAGAGGGAGAAGCAGGCTCCATGCACCAGGAGCCCAACATGGGATTCGATCCCGGGTCTCCAGGATCACACCCCAGGCCAAAGGCAGGCACCAAACCTTTGCGCCACCCAGGGATCCCCATTTTCAACTTTTAAAAGATAGAAGAAATTCATCGGTTTTAGGAGCCAAAAAATTGGTGCAACTCCAAATAAACAAAGGTGTCAGAGGGGGAGAGAGAAGCAAACTCCCTGATGAGCACCAAGCCTCAGCATGGAGCCTGAGCGGGGTTCAATCCCAGGACCCCGAGATTATGACCTGAGCCATAATCAAGAGTTGGCCAACTATCCAGCTGAGCTACCCAGGCACCCCTGTCACTTGATCTTCTTATTGTCATTATATAACCTCATATAAATGGTTCCCTTAGGTATGTGAACTAAAACCTTAACAGGGTCTATTACAACCCAGATTTTGATGTTCTTACCTACCAGCTGGATAAGAAGTAGCCATTGTATTACGCGGCTTTAAAGATTTTCCTGTCTAGGTTTACAGGCAGTGGGAAGAACATAAACTACAGTCACAAAGTGCATGCCTATTAACTGATAGTTAAGAATATTTAATTCTCCAAAAAGTATGTTTCCTTGCTATACCATATACTGCACCCAAACTAAAAACCAGTTTTGCTGGTGTAGAAAAACTACACCGCTCTCTTGTTAAAATAGAATGCTTCATAAATGTAGCAAGATGATCCACCAAAGAGTTAAAGGCCAAATATGTATGTTTGTGTGTCCATGTGTATAATTAATTTTACCTACAAAACATTATTAGACAATTTAAACATGCATTGGTATGGAAAATAATAGGGCACCTAATTTCTTTAAAACTTCAAGCAATGCAGAGGCCTAGATGGCTCAGTAGTTAAGCCTCAGACTCTTGATTTTGGCTCAAGTCATGATCTCAGGGTCGTGAGATGAAGCCCCACATCCAGCTCTGTGCTGGGAGTGGAGCCTGCTTAAAATTCGCTCTCTCCTTCTCCCTCTGCTCCTACCCCCCTCACCATACAGGCATGCCTCTCTCTCAAATAAATAAATAAAAACAAGCTAGAGCAATGATTATTTTGGAATTAATACATAAGAACCTGCTAGACTATCCATACCAATAATAGATCTTTATAAAGTTGCAAGGAAACTTGTAAAACTCGTCCATCTTCAGCATTTTAAGCATATATGTCAGGAACTAAATCTTAAATAAATGACAATATTTCCATTTTTTAAGGTTATAGTATACAATTAGATATCTTATACTATTTTCTATCAGCTCATGGTCTATAAATTCTAGTGCCACAAAACTTCATGCAATTCATTGTGTTCCCCACCTCTACAACCCCACACTACATTTTGTTTTGCCTTAACCATTTTGTAAGTAGTTCATTCATCTATTTTTCATAGGTGAAACCGGCAGCAAATATATATATATATATCCTTTTTAAGTGGCAGAGTAATGCTTTTTATACACTCAGAAAATCTGAATTAAAAACCACAAACAAACATCCTCATTGAGACCTTTTGTAGTTGTGAGTTTGGTATAAAATTCATTGTAACTACAGTAAGAGCTTTCAAAGAGTTGGAAGAAAATGAAAGATGGGAAGGTCATTTTTTGGGGTGGGGGAAGGTTATTTTATTTACTGCAATTTTAAAATCTCTTCACGCTAAGTTTCATGACTGGCTATATTGCTTTTGGAAATTAATGACGTACAATGCGAGTGAGAGTTCTCCACATTACTTTGATGGCAACAGAATGCCCATAGCATTGGGTGGGTTACAGTAATTACAAAGCACAGGTCTTCACCAATGTCATTTCTAAAGTTAATGAATCCCTTGTTTCTACTCTTAACAGCCACTCAAATCAAAGTGCCACAAACACAGCACTTGGTGCTTTTATATGATTTCTAAACATAGTATGAGTTAATGAATCACTTTTGGCTAAGTAAACATAAAAAAAAAAAAAGAGGGGCATCTGGGCAGGTCAGTCAGTTAAGTGTCTGCCTTCAGCTCAGATGGTGATCCGAGGGTCCTGGGATAGAGCCCTGTATTGGGCTCCATCCTCCTCCCTCCTCCTGCTTCTCCTCTCCCTCTGCCTGCTACTTCTCCTGCTTGTGCTAGCTCTCTTTCTCTCTCTCTCTCTCTCTCTCTCTCTCTGTGTGTGTGTGTCTCTCTGTTAAATAAATAAAAGAAAGAAAGAAAGAAAGAAAGAAAGAAAGAAAGAAAGAAAGAAAGAAAAAAAGAAAGAAAGAAAGAAAATCTTGGAGGTGCATATGCCAACACTGTAATTATCTATTGAACTTCTGTCTTTTTCTCTTTTCCAAAACCTTAAGAGAAATACTGCCTGTTTTTTTATTATTATTATTTATAAGCAGTCTATAATGGCAACAGTCACAAAAGAGAAATTTAATTGCCCTAAACTATTAACCTATAAAATCAGCCCATATTGAAAGTCATCTTAAAGAGGCAGAGTAACTGAAGTTAAAATAAAGAGAGGTCCAGAAAGCCCCATGGGATCAGAGAGTTTTGTCTGTTTTGGTCACTACCCCCCTGCCAAGATCAGTGCCTGGTACCTAACAGGATCTCAACAAATATTTGTTGAGTAAATGAGTGACAGTCTTTAAGATCATTAATACTTTGAGACCTCATTAACCATACAAACACATCAAAAGTAAGAATGTGCAATTTCAAATTGGAATTTATCAGTAGTGGAGGAACACAAAAGGAAAAGTCATAGATGCAGATGTTGGCAGTGCCCTTCATAAAAAAATGTTTAAATCCTTATCAATATGTTTATTAACTAGATGGGGTCCTCCCTTTACAACATATATGTATATTAAATCACCAAGGTGTGCACTGCAAATACCTTACTATTTTATATGTCAATTATAATTCAATTAAGCAGAATTTAAAATATTTAATGACAATTTTACTAGTCCTTCCCAAATGTCATAATGTCATAGTGATAAGATATGACACTGAAAATCGGTGATATGTCTGAGTAGAGGATATCTTGATCCTACCTGGAACAAAATCTTTGTTGAATGCTAAATGAATGAAATGTAGTCATGAATTAACCAGACCCTTATTTTAGTCCTCTCTTATTTCACATCTGTTTTTTTCTCACTACAAATAATTTTTGGCTCTTCTCCATAACATCTTATCTATTCCTTGCTGCTACTTCCCATGACCTCTACATTGAAAGAGTTTTTCTGCTTGCATGTATTCCCACATACATGTAAGGCTCTTAGGGATCCTGGACTGTATCATCTTTTATTTTTTTTTATTAATTCATTCAATAACAGTTTTACCATTTAGGTTTTTTAAAGATTTTATTTATTTATTTGAGATAGAGAGTGAGAGAGAGCAGGATAACAAAAAATAACAGTTTTACCATTTAGGTTTTTTAAAGATTTTATTTATTTATTTGAGATAGAGAGTGAGAAAGAGAGAGCAGGACCCAGGAGGCAGAGGGAGAGGGAGAAGCAGGGAGCCCGATGACGGACTCGATCCCAGGGCCTCAAAATCATGACCTGAGCCAAAGGCACACACTTAACCAACTGAGCCCCCCAGGCACCCCTATCATTTAGTTTTTGATCTTTTTTTGTAAATGCCTCATTATTTTCCTCATACTACATAAAATGGAGTTGGCCATTATAGCCAATTCCACATCAAAATAATATAAAGATACTTTAAAATCAGGTATTTTCTCTAATGAGTTACAAAAAAAAGATTTTGTAATTTTTAAGATAATGCTGAAATTTCAGGCTATTGAATTTGTTACATCTTACATAAAGTAAGAAATTATGGCTTTTTAATTTAGGAGTGAAACATGATCATTAAAATGTTTTAAATAAAAACTATTTGAAAGATAAAAAACTTTAAACCACCAACATTTCCATGACCCACATATTGCCAATGTTCCTCCTAGCCTTTTTCTCTATTGAAAGATCACTTAGATCTTTTTAAAGAAAGATCATTTTAAAGATCATCTTTCTATTGAAAGATTCCCTGGTTATCATCATACTGACCAAATAGAAATTAGTATATCAAAATCATTTTTTGAAAGTGAAATGTAACATGTTTTGAGAAAAAAAAAAAAAGATAACTTCTAAACCTTTTGTTTGAGAAAAAAAGAGCAAGTATAGATTAGAATAAATTATGAAATGGCAAAGTATTTGATAAATTCCAAAACTTTACTTTATCACCAAAGATATGTGTGAATTTTACATGTAAAAGCTGTGTTTACAGGAAAATTCAAACCCTCGAATTCCCTGAGTCCTCTAGAGTAAATGGTTCTCATTTAATTTTTCATCCATAGGAAAAACAAGTATCTCATGCCTTAAAAATGGTTCCTAAATCAAATATATAAAGTATTACAAAAACTAATCTAACTATAGTTATAAATAATAAGACATATTTGCATATCTGATTGAGCAATTTTATTGTCATCTAATTTGATGAGAAATAATCCTTTGCAAGGGATTTAAACTTAATCCAGAGTCCATAAACATTTTTCCCACTAGTTTTGTTTCTGTGCTTTAAAAAAAAAAAAATCCCATAAAAACAACTGGGACTCTGGAATACAGCTGCCCTTGTTGAGCATTCCAAAAGTTAAAACTCTGATCTGCCCTGGCCAGGAACACTCCAGAAATAATGAAGCCCAGCTTTCACATGGAAGATTAGCATGTTTAAAAATGTTGCTTAGCACTGTTTTCATTGGACAAACCATCTCTATCTCTTTATGAAATCAAAAAATAATAATTGGATACTAAAAAATAATGAAGTTAAAGTACTTTAAGGGAAAGCATTATTCCTTAAATTTGTCAAACACCACTGTATTAAAGCTCCTTCTCCCTATTTTTGCAAGTTGGGTTCTCCGTAGTTTAATGCCAGTGGCAGAGATAATGATGGTGGCTTTTACTGGCTGCTGAGTATGTGCCAGATATTTTCTTTACATCTTTTAATTCCCTATATCTTCACTGTACTATTATCCTCACCATTTTTAGGGATGAGGATATGAAGGCAAAGAAATTAAATAACTTGCCCCACTCCATTAATAAGTGGCACACTCTAGATTTCAACCAGAGTCAACATTTGAACTCAGTGCCAAACTCTTGCTGCTCGTAAAGGATAAGGAAACATTTTCTTAGTTTCTTGGTTCTCCACCTAGCTGTGAGTCTTGCTCCCATTCGTTCCTCTTTTTCTCTTACCATTGTTTTGTTTGCCTGTTTATTTTTAACAAAGAAGAATTATCTCGGTTCATGTATACAATAAAATATTGCCACCCTGAAAGAGCCGCATTCTAAACATTATACCAAGTAAGAATGAGAAGCCCTATCAGGTTGCCTGGGGCACTAATAATGTCATTAAATTTTATTTAATCCTGCCAATAACCCTGTACATACCCCATTTTAGACATAAACTCAAGTAATCCAAGCAACTACCCTCAAAGCAAATAGCTATTGAGTGGACAGCTGAGATTTTGTATAGCTGAATTGGAAACCCATCTATTGGGATCCCTGGGTGGCGCAGTGGTTTAGTGCCTGCCTTTGGCCCAGGGTGCGATCCTGGAGACCCGGGATCGAGTCCCATGTCGGGCTCCCGGTGCATGGAGCCTGCTTCTCTCTCTCTCTCTCTCTCTCTCTCTCTCTCTCTCTCTCTCTCTGTGTGTGTGTGTGTGTGTGTGTGTGTGTGTGACCATGTCGGGCTCCCGGTGCATGGAGCCTGCTTCTCTCTCTCTCTCTCTCTGTCTCTCTCTCTGTGACTATCATAAATAAATAAAAAATTTTAATAAAAAAAGGAAACCCATCTATTATTTACTCTGGAGTTTATATTCTTGAATCGGCTAAAACATGTGTGCTGCCTACCAAGCCGGCAGTAAAGAAGATATTTAAGACAATCCTCAGTCAGTCAGAGTAATCACATATTTAGTTTGGGTCTTGATATAAAACCTAGTTAGGAGAATACACACAGCCATTGCAAGAATCCTGTATTCCTAAGAAATAGATTTAAGTTCCAAATTTTAAGGAATTCCAACCTAATGAGTATACTATATACAATATCAACCTCTCCTTTCCCTAATAAAATATAAATCCAAGAGCTTGAGTGTAGCCCAGCTAATTAGGTCTTTGGCAAACAATAGTCCTTTTCTTGAAATCCGTGGCTTCTCACCCAGATGATAAAAAGCTATTTCAGCTCAAGATTTCTACTTAATTGGTTTGCACTCTCACAGGGACCTCCTGGGCCCCTCCAGCATATCCCCCACATCAGAGTGTAGGGGGTATGCTCTGCCTCCCAGGAAAGCACAGCTCTTCTAAGATTTATGCGTGGCTTTCATGTTCACCCACTGAATTAATTCGAAAGGCTTTGCTTCTTTTAGCTTCAACTACCTTCTCTAAGCACAGCTTTGGAAACTTGTGCATGTCAAAGGAAGTTTGTTTACCGTTAGAAAAGTCCAGCAGAATTAACAGTGAAGCAATTCTTTTGTACCCTTTGGCAGCCCCTAGGGCTAGGGACCCCAAACCACAATAGGCCCAGTCACCCAATCTTAGAAAGTAAGACTTATATCCAAAAAACAGTCATTGTAAAATCTTTCCACTTTAAAATGTTATCTTCTTATATATTCTACTGGTATTTATGAAACTCACATAATGAAGCAAGCCCCTAATTTATTAAGTATTGCCTTGTTTTGTAAAATGTTTGGTGATCGAATTTTAGACCTAAAGATACCAGAAATCATTTTCTCCGATTACTTCACTTTTCCAGATACTTAGTCTAAGGCCCAGAGGTTTCAAATATCTTTTTCAGTTAGTAGCAGGGTGGATCCAGAACCCAGATCTTTTCAATTATTTTCTAGTGTTCAAATAAAAACTTAAAAACAAACAAGGAACATAACAACACCCCCAAAAAAGCACAAAAAATACAAAACAGACAAAACAAAACGAAACAAAAAAAAAAAAAACAAAAAAAACAGGAGGACCTGGATAGTTCAGTCAGAAGAGCATGTGACTCTTGATCTTGGGGTGGTGAGTTCGAGTCCCATGTTGAGTACAGAGATTATTTAAATAAATAAACTTAAAAAAAAAAAAGAAAAATACTATTTAAACAAAAAAAAAAAAAAACAAAGAGAGAAAACCCTCTGCTAAAAAACTTGGGTCTCATTAAATGATAAATCTGGCTCCAACAAACCGTGTGAACTAGAAGGTGGCTGGGAAGGGAAGTTCAGTAAATGGCACGTAAGCAAATAGATATTTTATTGTCTGAGTGATAGAACACTGTAAAAATAAAACATGGACATGAATTCTCCGTTCACTAGAGCAATTTGCCCCCATAGGATGGATCAGATTTGCTGGTATGTACCACCCTACGGATGGAACAACGCCCCCTTATTTTGCAGAGAATGGTTGCTCTATTATTGGCAGAGCAGCAATCAGCCAGTGTATTCACATCTGTTAGGTAGCAAACAAACATCATGGAAACTAGGACACATTTAGTAAGCAACTAAAATTTCATCTTCTCTTATTATTTTTTTCAAGTAATAAAGGTCATCAGTTCAGGAAAACAAATCCCTTTATGCTAGCCCGCTTAACAATCTAACTTGAAATCAGCCAGGTGAGAGAGAGCCCCAGAAAGGGGTTGTGATCCAGGCAGGGTGGTCACAGAGAAGTAGCAATGCAGCTGCCCCCATTCCTTTTGCACACGTACTTGCTCCTCTGCAGAGACTTTATTAAAGAGACTTTAGGCAGTGGAACAAAATTCTCTGGCTTCCAGCCATATAAGCTGGCAGCAAATAAGAGGCAATAGAAGGGTACAAGCCTAAGCCAAGATAGTTCTCCTCCCTTGAGGGCTGGAGCCTTCCTGGACACAAGGAGGATCCTGCTGAGGCTGGATAATTCAGAAAGACAGACATCTAACTGGGCCTACCTCTTTCTATCCTTTCCCAAATCCAAAAAGCCCAAAAGAAGAGTACCATGAGTTTAAAAGTCATGGTATTTTAATGTAAATATTGAAACAGATGATCATAATTATCTTATGTAAAACTACAATCCTTTGAGAGAGTACAACTAAGAAAAACACTGAGTTCTCTCTTTTGCTTTGCCCAGGAACTGTTTAGCCCTTGGTCAGGCATTATGTGTCTGTCACTCACTTCAAAAAGCATCAAGATAAGCAATGCATTGTACCCTGATTTTAATCCACACCCTGAGGACAGTTAAGTCACGTTTTCCTGGTGTGGTTGTTGGCAATGGACAAACTCCAAGAGGAAACTAGATTCCCAAGGCTGCTTGGGCAAACACTGAACATCTCCATCTCAAGCTGTGCAAAAGAGGTTATTAATTAACAAAAGAGTCTTAGATACTACCTACTACAGGTAAGTGAGTGCTGTCCACATAGCAGAGGCTGGCTGAAAAACACTGAAAGGACAGTTCTGGCCTCCACAGTAAATGAGCACCTGTCTAGCCTATTGGCATAACTACTTTTTGGTAGCTTTTATAATTAGAACTTCATTTGTTCCTGTGTCTGTCACATAGCTAAGGAATCTGGCACCTGATCCAACCACAAGGTTAGGAAACCTACTGCCAGAACATCATTACATTTGCCTCAGATGAACCTTCCATATGCTGGTGATTGCAGGAATGAAGAAAAGACAGTGGAGACCAGAAGTGGCCTTCCAGGTTGTATGACTGCTTTCATGCTTATTCACTATCAAATGTATGTTCATGGGACACAATCTGGCCTGACACATGTATCAGATTACCTGGTGCTGAGGTTATGGATTGGACAGAAGGCAGCTCCCAATCACCTCCACCACTCATAGAGGCTCCTACAGGCACTAGAAAGAACCTGAGAACTGTTGAGTGATTACACTCTAAAAAGAGATGTGCCATTGGATCCCACTATGGCCTACCTCTATTTGTGTTTGTTTTTCCTAACCAGACTGGAAATTGACAGGAAATGATCCATACTATGTCCCTTTCTAGAATAAGGTACCATAAAAGTTGTCACCGTTGTATTCACTTCTATAATGCCCAGGTTAGTTTAAAAAATGATAAACTAGGGATCCCTGGGTGGCGCAGCAGTTTGGCGCCTGCCTTTGGCCCAGGGCATAATCCTGGGGACCCGGGATCGAATCCCACGTCGGGCTCCCGGTGCATGGAGCCTGCTTCTCCCTCTGCCTATGTCTCTGCCTCTCTCTCTCACTGTGTGCCTATCATAAATAAAAAATAAAAATTTAAAAAAAAATTATAAACTAGGAAAGAAAAGAACAATAGATTAGGGTAATATTGGTAGCTGTCCATGGATCAATCCCACTGACTGCTGACGGGATGAATACCATGGGATCGTGGAGTGCCTAGAGGCACCACCTCTGAAGGGTTAGTAAGCTGTGAATCACATGCAATTTTCAATAAATAGGATCCTCCAGACCCCTTCCTTTTGATTTTGTTCTCAGGCCTTGTCAGCTTATCTACCCATCAAATGTTTTGCTGCTGCTTTTTAAAGAACCTACTTCTGTGGAGGAAAAACAAAACAAAACAAAACAAAAACTATGCTGAGTATGATGCTGCCAGTGTGGTAATTCACTGAAAACACTTGTATGTGTTAATTTTTAATCTATCCTTTAGAGTGATTGGTTAGCGTTTGCAGTATGTAATTGTGAATCAATACGTCAGAGGAGGTTTCTTAAACACTTCAATTTATCCTTCCTACAACCTAACTAACCCAGAAGGTTTGTCAATTAATACAAATGAGGTTTGAAATAATTTTTCCTTGAAAAATGAATGGAGACTTGCTTGGGCCCCCAGTTCTTTCCATGTCTAGGAGAGCTTTGCCACCTCATTTCCCACAAGCTTAGCTGGTCCTGTCATGAGAATTTCTTGTGTTTTCCTTAGAGTGAAGTTTTCATAGGAAGTTCTGAAACAGAGTACAAGTACTACAAGTACCTGAGGACAGAAATTGGGGCAAACTCCAGTAACAAGTTCTATAACCCTTCTACTTACTCATATAGGTATTTATGAGTACAACAAAATTTGATCTGAGACTTGCTTTCATTTTAACATAAAAATTTTATGGAAAGAATCCACAGTCCCCATGACATTAACCATAAGAAGCTACTGAGAATATTTTCCAAAAGAACCTGATAATTGTTGACTGGCCAAATACCTCTAGACTGTATGCATCACTCAATCCAAAGGGGGAAAAGAAGATCACCTACAATGTGGAGAGAAGGTTAAGAAAAGAGATATTTTATTTTATTTTATTTTATTTTATTTTATTTTATTTATTTTAGGTTTATTTATTTGAGAGAAAGAACAAGAGAGAGCACAACCAGGGAGAGGGGCAAAAGGAGAAGGAAAAGCAGTCTCCCCAATAAGCAGGGAGCTGGAGGTGGGGCTCGATCCCAGGACCCTCAGATCATGACCTAAACTGTAGGCAGTTAACTGACTGAACTACACAGGTGCCCCAAAAAGAGACATTTTAAAGGGAGAAAAATAAGAGTAAATATTCAAAGATGTTACAACCATAGTCCTAGACAGAATCATTTTGCAAGCTGGTCTTCTTTCCTACTTTTCCCTTTGTTTCAGTCCATACATAAACTAAGATGGATTATAAGGAATAGAATCGTCCTGGGAGAATAAGGGACTTTTATATTATTCCTATTACTACTATCATATTTGCTCTTAGAGATTAGACACAATTTTGAAGCCAAGTAGATTTGAGTTCAAACTTCTATCACTTGCAAATTACCTTAATTCTCTCAACTATGGTTTCTGCATCCATCAATCAAAACATAACATAAACAAACAAAAATAACTATTTTGCAAGGTCATTGTAAGAGCTTATCAATATTATATAAAGAGCTCTTAGAAAAATGTCTAGCGCATAGTCTGTGCTCAATATATGACAGTTTTGTTATTTTTGTTATGGATGTTATTTTTATGAATAATAATACTGTCACTCATTAGGAGCCTGTACCCATAAAAATATGGATCCTAACAAAGGATCCTAGAGCTGAGGAAGCAGTGCTATCTATAAATAATGCACTATCTTTCCATGAAATAACAGTCATCTTCACTGCCTGTAAATAATTTACAATTCTGATCTTCTTCACCATCTGACAAGAATATGATGGGGATCAAAATATGCTACCCAAAATATGCCACTTTGGCATAAGGACTGTTTTGAACTGAAGGCAATTAAAAAGCAGCAAATGTAGAAAAGGTCTTTGCTTCACCCCTATCCCCTTAAAAAGAGAACACAAAAATCCCTTCGTGAAGGTGTTGCCCCTTCCCTTGTCTATCAGGGGGAAGAAAACAATAATTATCAGCAGAGACAGAAAGATGACACTGAAATGGGTCTGCACAAGCAGAACTTACTAAAATAATCCTATCTTCCTTCAGTTTTCCCCATATATTTACCCTCCCACAATTTACTGCCCTTAGGAGCCAAAACACCTTTTCTCTTAATCAATCACTGCTCTGCAATTTATCACCCTTTGTTAAAACGGTATAAAGGCTCTAGGGCCAAATAGGTTCTCTGAATTTTCATTTCATTTAGGAAGGCTTCTGTGCACAAAGAAATTAAAATATTAACAACAAATAAAATACCTTGTCTGCCAACAATCTTCTGTCAGTCCAATTTACACATTCTAGTAAGAAAACTTAAGAGAGGGGCACCTGGGTGGCTCAGTGGGTAAAGGTAAAGCATCTGCCTTCAGCTCAGATCATGATCCCAAGGTCCTGGGATCCAACTCCAACTTAAGCTCTGTGCTCAGCAGGGAGTCCACTTCTCCCTCTCCTTCTACCTTCCCTCCTCACTTATGCTCTCTCTCTCTCTCTCTCTCTCTCAAATAAATAAAAATCTTTAAATTTTTTTAATTAAAAAAAATAAGACAATAGAGGACATATTTTTGTCTCCCTCCCCTACAAGTGTATACATGTGTGTTTTGAAAGTAGGAACAACCTCTTCTAAATTTACGGAGAGGAAAGTAAATAAATAGCTCAAAAGAGCATTTAGTGCTCTTCCTTTTGTTAGATCTTTGCTATTCATCTAAGCGAGGAATCAGCATCATCTGGAAGCCTGAAAAAATTCAAAATCTGAGGTTGTACCCTAGATCTATTGAATCAGAATCTGCATGTTAATTAGATCCCAAGTGATTTGTATACATATTAAAGTTTGAGGCACATTGGCTCTTTCATTATCCATATCCCTCTACTTGTATATTTAATGACACTTCAAACCCAGCCAACTCAGAGTGGTAGTATTTTGTTATTTTCTTTCCCATCAGTAAGAGGTGATTAAGTAAATCATTGCAGCAGAGTAACATATTATTTCTTTTTTGAAAAACCCATTTAGAACCTTGTACAACGTGGAAAAGATTTGGAATATCCATGGTGCCAAAATCTGGGCAAATATATTCTTGTAAACTTAAACATAATACACAAGAGGATACTAGATGAGTATTTCCTAATGTTTCTTTAGCATGCCTACACCACATCATGAGTATCTGCCCTTGGTGCTAAAGCCGTTGTAGAAGAGATCATATTTTCAATAATATATGGTGATGAACTCAGAAGGTAGACTATCTTACAAATGCTAAAAACTAATTTCAACCACAAGTCCTTTCTTTTAACTTTTTTTTAAAACCTTTTTTTTTCTTTTTGCATATTGCATATTCTTTTGGATATTTTTGTATTTTCTCTCCTTAAACAGACTTGGGTCAGGTTCCTCTGGGCCCTTTCCTTAGCTAAGTCTCCAACTTGGTCCCCATCCTTGATGGGCTTGGGTAGCCAAATTTTAGCAAGAATCCTGCTAAGACAGTTTATAAAGAATCCCCCATTCTCAGTTATCTGATCAAATTCCTCATCTTTTACCCTTTATATCTGGTCACCCGGGCTTGTCTTCAACAAGAATCCTGTAAAATCAGTTTGGAAAGAATCTCCCTACCTTTATGTCTCCTCTTAGTAATTTCTCACCCACTGAGCCCCTTACTCTGTTCCTTGGCTGTAAATCTCCAGGTGTCTTTGCTGTGTTTGGAGTGCAGCTCCATCTCTCTCTCTCCTATTACAATAGTTTTGACACCTTTTACAATAGTCCTGAATAGCCTTCCTTGCCAGTTTAGCAAGTGTCAGAATAATTTTTTCTCTAACAATACACTTCCCTAAAAATTCTTAAGAGGCAGTCAGAGCACAGAAAAACATTGGCAAGAAGTATAACTTATCCATAGAGAGCTATAAAACATTGGGAACAGTTTATTTGAATAAAATAGATTTTATTAAAAGTATACTTGGGACTATTTAGCTTACCAAATCCAAGTTAAGTTATGCAAGAGTGTAATTTCATCCAGAATGCTAGATAGGGATAGTCAAAAGAAAATCAAGCATCTAAATGACACTTCAAAAGTGGGAAGTCCCAAAATATTAATGATCCATTTTTGTTTGGAAGATGGATAGAAATGAGCAAGCTGAATAGAGAGGTACTCTGATTCTGCATGAACTCACATTTTAGTCAGGTACCCATGTCTAAGTTTCACTCACACTGTTCATGAAACTCAAATTAAGTCCCAGAAAAGCAATTACATGAGATCTCTCATATCCTTCCAAAGGCCATCCAAATGGCAACAGGGACCTAAGAACCAAAGATAAGTAGTCCAATTCCAAAGATCAAGTATGTTAGGTAACACTACCCCATCACATCAAGCTATTGCATCCCCATCGAGGACGTTTTTGAACAGAATTCTGAACGCTCTGAAGTCTGAAAACTAGCAAAATAGGTCAAAGTAGATACAGTCATTAAAATGTAGGTAGATGATAAGACAATTTCAGGACACTTTTATAGGGATCTCTTTGGCTGTATACTTCTTTATCCATATCTATGTTTCCCAAGGCCATGTTCTATGAACACTAGCCGATGAGATATCTCCAAAAAAATGTTCCTTGATCAAAAAACTTGGGAAAGAATGCATACTCAATCCTCCCTGTTTAAAGGTAAGTTCATTTGCATACAAAAAAATTCGAAATCACTAACTATAGAGAATAAATTGTTGGTTACCAGAGGTGGGAGCCAGGAGAAAGGGGATGGGTTGAGGCAGGGGTGAGAGTGGAGGGTTGGGGCAGGGGTTGGAGCAGAACAGTTGGTTAAATGGATGATGGGGATTAAGGAGGGCACTTACTGTGATGATCACTGGGTGTTGTAAGTGATAAATCACTAAATTCTACACCTGAAACTAATGTTGCACTATATGTTAACTAACCAGAATTTAAATAAAAACTTTTTAAAAATTCTAAATTAATTACCATTTAATGGTTCTGAAAAATCTGAAAAAGAAAAAAAAAGAGCCTGTGCAACTTTGTTTAATCCAGAATTTTCCCAAAGGCAATTGCCACAGAACTCTTTTAAATCTCACATTGTGAATTACTTGGTGAAAATTGCTGAACTTTATGGTGAGGACTTCACCATTTTAGGAAGGAAAAGCAGGAACAGAAGGATGTGTCTTAACACTGAAGCTTATAAAGGAAAGAATGAAGGTATAGCATTTATAACTGCTCCATGCACTGTATGTGCACCACCACCACCACCACCACCACCATCACCACCATCACCACCCTCTCATCTCTCAGGTAACAGGACAATGGGAAAATCTGCTTTACCTTTAAGGGTGGACAGTGCAGAGGTAGAGTGCAGCAGTCCGGAAGAGGCCCTACTGGCCATGCAGTCAAAAAGTGGGAGAAAAGCCCTGCTGGAACACCCAGGTAAGATCCGAGGCATTTCAGCTGGCCCATGTTGCTGGGGTGACACACCTGCAGCTGACAGTTCCAGGAGAGCCCAGACTGCCTGCAGCAGTTCACAGATAACTCCTGTTTATTCAAAATGATGAAACATAATCATGGAGGGTACTGGAAAAATGGGAAGAGAACCAGAGAAAGCAAAGATCGGAAAAGGTGGTAGAGGTGATCAATGTGCCCATTGTTATTCACCACTTGCTGTTTCATTGAAGAGGTAAGCAACAGTGGTTAAAGTCATGGACTCTGGAGCCAGACTGCCTGAATCTGAACCCTGGCTCTGTCTCTCTCCAGATGTGGGATCTTGCATAAGTCACCTAACTCCTGTGCCTCTAATTTTCTCACCTATAAGCATACTATCTTGTTTGTCATTGTTTTGAAGTTAGTATGTATGATTCATTTAGGGTAATGCCTGGCACATAGTAAGTAATAGGTAAGTATTAGTTGTCTTGATATAGCTTGATATATACATTCTGGAAAAAAAAAAAGTCTCTGTATTCTCCAAAACTGTGCTCTAAAAACACAGGGCTGAAGGGGATAGAAGCAGAAAGAATAGACGTACCTCTCAGAAACTATGCAACCTGTCATCAGAAAACTGTATATAAAACGGTATGGCTTAAACTGTCCAGACTGGCAACTTAACATAGCTGAAAGTTGTCCCAGCAGACACTGAAAATCCACAATGACAATAAAGTAGAAATGTTGGTAGTGTCTCAGTCTGAGCAAGCTGATGGTTACTGAAGGCAGAAGGATACAGAGCTCTGGGCCAGTGGTGCTGCTGCTGAGGTATCTTAGGAGGCAGGGCAACCCCACCAGGAATTTGCACAAGGCTGGGGGCGTCTCTGGAGGATGCCCCAGGTCCAGGCACTTGTTTTTAATTTTCACCAAATACAGCAGAAAGCACTCCTGCTAATAAAGCAATTTATTCCAATTCTATTCCAAGGTCTCTATGAGAGAAAGCAAATATTAGGAAGCTTACTGTTTCCACACATCTAAGCCAACTCCTCTCACAGAGCTTTCTTCAGTACTAAAGTTAGTAAGTACTTTGCTGTCCATTTGCCTGAGTCCTTGTCATTCTCGATTTATAACTCACGGGGAAAAGAAAAGTTTTATACATTAGCTCCCTAGTGAATAAGTTTTCCACTCTGAAATGAAGAAATTGAAGAAAGAATAATGAACTTGCCAATGTCATATAGCCAGTGTAGAACCCGCGTTCATGGTCCATACCCAGAGAGTATGCATGTCATAAGTAACGTATTTGCAGGATTAAGCAAGGGAACAACAGTTAATACTTGCATCCTTAGGATCTTAATATTTAGAAACAGATTAAAATCTTTTTTGTGGTTTGGCAATATGTGCTCAACCTAAATCTTTAATAACCAATCAGAAACACAAATAATACAGGAATGTAAATAACCAAAATCAAATCATGGCACCTCACCTTTCATCCTACCCCACTCCTCCCACATTCTCTTAAGCCAGAACTCCTTGATGCCGTCCTAGAATACTACCTCTTCCGTGCAGCCATTCCATGGCGAATCATGTAGATTTAACCACTCTTTCCCTCAGTATTGGTCCTTATCATCTCTTCCCTATAGGCTACTAGAGTCTCCCAATTTATGTCCCTATCTCCTCACCACCATCCACGTAAACTATGTAAACTACGTAATAGTGACCTCCCTAAAACACAACCTCACCAAAGAAGGCATGTCAGGCCATTTGGTTATCCAGCCTGCATTAACTACCATCTCCTACTGTGTGTCTTAATCATAATAAACAGCTTAAAATTCATTAAATATGCCAGATTGGTTCTTATATTTTTGATCCTTCACTCATGTATCTCCTTCTATTTCCAGACACCACTTCCTCCAGTTTTGCAATCTATATCAATCTATAACATCCTAGTAACTCTCTTCCAGGTTTATAAGATTCTGTTTAAGAATCATTTCCTCTCTGGAGCCTTTCCAAATCTCCCCCCAACAGAAGTACCCATTTATTTCTTTGGTCTCCATTCTTTGCCATTTATAGCTAAATTTCGCCCCTGTAACACTATTGTCCTTCTTTTCTTATACATACATTTTCCTCTATTAGATTCTAGGTTCCTTGAGCACAGGAACTGTATATAAATCATTTCAGTATCTCTTGTGCCTAACATTATTCCAAAAATGTAGTTGGTGATTATTAAATGCTTGTTTACTGAATGAATGAATGAATGAATGAATGACATTTATGCATGCTCAGGTATTTGTTTCTACACCATCTTGTGGCCATTCCTAGAAATAGCATCTTCTCCAAAATACTAAAACCCTGCCAATTAAGAAACATTCCCAATTTCTCCTAGATTTCCCCAAATTCCAAAATACTTATTAAGATGGAATTGATTAGCTAATTTTTGATAGGAGTTCTTCTAGGGATGCTTAGGTGTCTCAGTGGTTGAGCGTCTGCCTTTGGCTCAGGACGTGATCCTGGAATCTCGGGATTGAGTCCTACATCAGGCTCCCTGCAGGGAGCCTGCTTCTCCCTCTGTCTATGTCTCTGCCTGTCTCTCTGTCTCTCATGAATAAATTAATAAAATCCTAAAAAAAAAAAAAAAAGAATGTCATGTAGGGGCATCTGGATGGCTTAGTCAATTAAGCATCTGCCTTTGGCTCAGATCATAATCCCAGGACCTGGGATGGAGTCCCACATCAGGCTTCCTGCTCAGCAGAAGATGGAGTCGTTTCTCCCTCTGCCCCCACCTCCACCCCGCTCATGCTCGTGCACTTTCTCTTTCCCTTGCAACAATAAATAAACACAAATCTTGGGGATCCCTGGGTGGCTCAGTGGTTTGGCGCCTGCCTTCGGCTCAGGGCATGATCCTGGAGTCCCGGGATCGACTCCCACATCGGGCTCCCTGCATGAAGTCTGCTTCTCCCTCTGCCTGTGTGTCTGTGTCTCTCATGAACAAATAAATAAATCTTAAAAAAAAAAAAAAATCTTAAAAAAAAGAAAAGAATGTCATGTATTAGATCAGTGGAGAGACACTTAAATGCCAGTTTGCATCTAATCCAAAATGCCACAAATTCATGAACAGTCTTTAGGAACCAAACCAGAAGCAAAGAAGACTAACATATTGGGCATTATCTATTCAAGAATGGCCCAGGGTGCAATCCTGGAGACCCAGGATCGAATCCCACGTCGGGCTCCCGGTGCATGGAGCCTGCTTCTCCCTCTCCCTGTCTCTGTGTGTGTGTGTGTGTGTGTGTGTGTGTGTGTGACTATCATAAATAAATAAAAATTTAAAAAAAAAAAACAATGTTTTAAAAAAAAAAAAAAAGAATGCTAACGGTTGGGCATCCCTGGTGGTTCAGCGGTTTAGCGCCACCTTCAGTCCAGGGCCTGATCCTGGAGACCCGGGATCGAGTCCCACGTCAGTCTCCCTGCGTGGAGCCTGCTTCTCCCTCTGTCTCTCTCTGTCTCTCTCTGTCTCTCTCTCTCTCTCTCTCTCTCTCTCTGTCTCTCATGAATAAATAAATAAAATATTTAAAAAAACAGAATGCTAAAGGTTTGTCACAAGCTAGTGGTAGCAAAATTGGAGAACAAATGAAGCATTTTAAAGAAAACAATGATATTATAATATTCAACTTCATAGCATATGAGGAAAGTCAAGTCAAAGCTGACTCAATGTTTTAGTGTAGTAAGAGCAGTTGGGGATGAGGGGTGTCTTGAAGGTAAATGTGATGAACATGGATGTGAAGTGATAGTGGGATATCTGGATAAAGATATATCTAGGGAAGAGGACAGAAGAGAAATATTCTTTCCGTTCCCAATGTTTCCTCCATGTAGGCAAATACCCAGTAGTGTAGCCCCCTTGGCCCCGCACCACCTCCTCACTCACTCCTTCCTATATGAGGGTGATTGGGGAAGTCGGGAGCAAAGCTGAACATGCATAGTATTGCTCTTTATTTTGGGGTGACAACTGTCAATAGACAGGGCACTCTACCCAACCTGTTTCAGTTTCAAAGTGGATTAAAGTGGACTAGGTCCAGTATTAGGAAGGCAATTTTCACAACCAAAAGCCACATTTTCCAGTTGCAGCTCTATTAGCGATAAAAATTTTATTTTGGTTTATCTGTCTTACTCTTAGTCTATCCTTTAATTGGCTCAGATCTTGGCTGTGTATGATTAAAGCTTTTCTTTGGTCTCCTAAAATTTCACTTATATCCTTCAGGCAAAGAGATCATACACAGAGATGCTGATTTGAGAAATAACAACATATAGGTCTTAGTTGAAGCTGAATTCTCTAGGAGTGAGTGTAAAGAAATAAGAGCAGAAGATGGCAGGCAAATGAATGACCAAAGAAGAGTCATTAAAGCATTCCAATATATTCCAAGCAAAAAAGAATAGTACAATCAGTATCAGGAAATTATGTGACACTATGAGAAAAAAAACAATTAACCCTGTTTGACTAAATTATAAAGTATGTGTGGGTAACGAGAAAAAGGAACAAAAGATAAGGTAAGAAAGGTAGGTTAGAGCCCAATTCTAGATAAATTTAGACATTTCTAGGGAACAATAAAAAAAAGCTTAAGAATTCCGAATGACTTAGACTCTTGTTTAAGAAGCATAAACTAGAGATAGCATATTTACTAGTTTGGAAAGATAATGGATATCAAACAAGCATAAGACAGAAATTCAGAGTTCGGTGATAAACCAAGTGTGTACAGTGAGATGAGAGTGAGGAGAGAGAATGAATAAAGATGACAACTATATAGACCTGAGAGGTCTTAGCAAATTTTAATTATAGGATCTGAGAGAGAAATAACTTCAAGATTTCAAAGGTGTATAACGTAAAGACCAGTCATTAACAGAAACAGAAAGGCCGGATATGACACCAAAAAGCACAGGCAACAAAATAAAATAAAATAAAATAAAATAAAATAAAATAAAATAAAATAAAATAAAATATAAATAGCACTACACCAAACTTAAAACTGCTGCCCACCAAAAAAACAATGAACAGAGTGAAAAAGCAACCTCTAGAATACGAGAAAATATTTGTAAATCAAATATCTAATAAAAGGTTATTATTTAGAATATATAAGAAACCTCTATAATTCAACAACAACGTCGACAAAAAAAAACAAATAATTCAACTACAAAATGAGCAAAGGACTTGAATAGACATTTTGCAAAAAAAAAAAAAAAAAAGACATAAAAATGGCCAATAAGCACATGAAAAGATGCTCAACATCACTAATCAATAGAGAAATGCAAATCAAAACCACATGAAATATCACTTCACACTTAGCAAGATGACAAATATCAAAAGAACAGAAAATAACAAGTGTTGATGAGAATAAGACTTAGGAACACTTGTGCACTTTTGGTGGGAATGTAAAGTGGTACAGCCATTACTGAAAATAGTATGGCAGTCCCTCAGAAAATGTTTGATATATACAAACAATGGAATATTATGTAACTTTAAAAAGGAAGGGCAGACTCGGTGGCTCCGCAGTTTAGCGCCACCTTCAGCCCACGGCATGATCCTGGAGACCCAGGATCGAGTCCCATGTTGGGTTCCCTGCGTGGAGTCTGTTTCTCCCTCTGCCTCTGTCTCTGCCTCTCTGTCTCTCTCTGTGTCTCTCATGAATAAATAAATAAAATTTTAAAAAACTAAATAAATAAAAAGGAAGGAAATCCTGTAACACGCTACAACATGGATGAACCCCCCAGACATTATGCTAAGCAAAATAAGCCAGGCATGAAAGGACAAATACAGTATGGTTCCACTCAAATGAAGTATCTAAAGTAGTCAAAATCAGAAATAGAATGTTAAAGGTGGTTGCCAAGGAAGGGCAGGAGGAAGATGCAAGGGAAAAATTAGTGT
The DNA here is from genome assembly GCF_905146905.1 of Nyctereutes procyonoides. Lineage (NCBI taxonomy): Eukaryota > Metazoa > Chordata > Mammalia > Carnivora > Canidae > Nyctereutes > Nyctereutes procyonoides. Next base: position 5,863,324 of record NW_026575130.1, read on the forward strand.
TTAGAGGGTATAGAATTTTAGTGTTACAAGATGAAAAAGCTCTAGAGATCTGCTGCACAATAATATGAACACACTTAACACTACTAAACTGTACATATAAAAATGGTCATAATGATCAATTTAATGTCATATGGTTTTTTTAAACTACATTTTTAAAAAAGAAATAGAGAAAAAAAGAAGAAAAATTTGTTTATTTGTTTGGGGCGGGGAGGTGGTATTGGGCTTGATTTGTCACCTATATACCCACTCTGCCACTAGTGCCAAAATGTCCTCTATAAAAATAGCAGATTATGTTGTCAACTCTGAATGCTTGAATGCATCAATTTGTTTTACATGTCACTTTTTTGGGACTGTGCCCCACTTTAACTTTGGCCTCCATACAGATGCTCATGTAAATCCCTTACATGGTTCAATAAACATGGACTATGAAACAACATTCTACCCTATTGATGCCAAAACAAAACACTCCAGGATAAATGCAATTTTGCAGATTGTTTCATAGTCCAGCAGTTGCTATTTCATGTTCAGAATCAGAAGACTGCTCCTTTTTATATTACAAAACAGCATACGCACATCCATCAAAATCTTGCTCCATTCCTTATAGGGAGGATGAGTCAGAGCATGACCTTTATTTTTCTACCGTAAATCCATTTTGATTCAATTCAGTGCAATTCAGTTTAACAGTTACTTCACGTCAATTTTTTCCAGGCACTAAGGATCGAAGCTGAATGAGTCAGGACTTCAACCTTCAACGAGTTGAAAGTCCAGCAGGTATGACAACCACATACATACAAAAATATAATAATTAAAGTTCTCTAATAGAAGCTTTATCAAATAATATGAAAACACAAATTGAAGAAAACTAGTCCTTCCTGCAATGCTCCCTTGACATCTTGAGGCTCCTCTCATGGCCTGTGTATTTTATGCAGATTCTCTTATTAAATCCATTTCTTCAATGAGAGGACTAGGACTCAACTGAGCTCTTTTTCTTTTTTTAAAGATTTTATTTATTTATGAGAGACACAGAGAAAGGCAGAGACATAGGCAGAGGGAGATCACGACCTGAGCTGAAGGCAGTATCATGACTGAGCCCAAGGCAGATGCTCAACCCCTGAGCCACCCAGGCACCCCTCAACTGGGCTCTTAATACAAGTCTGTCTAACTTCAAAACTCACGCTCTTTCAGGTGAGTAATGTGCCCAGTGAAAAATAGGGAGACACTACTTATGACTGAAGGAACAAGAGTGAACACACAGCCCCATGAATGCCTGCCACAGCGAGAGGAGTGATTAATGCCATGCGACTAGAGCAGAGAAGATGATGGGAATACTGACTAAAAATACATTTGGGGGGATCCCTGGGTGGCGCAGCAGTTTGGCGCCTGCCTTTGGCCCAGGGCGCGATTCTGGAGACCCCGGATCGAATCCCACGTCGGGCTCCCGGTGCATGGAGCCTGCTTCTCCCTGTGCCTATGTCTCTGCCTCTTTCTCTTTCTTTCTCTCTCTCTCTCTCTCTCTCTCTCTGTGTGACTATCATAAAATAAATAAAAATTTAAAAAAAATACTTTTGGGAAAGTCAGCTGGTACTGGGTTGTGAAGGGCCTTCTAGTCATTAGCAAGTAATCTGAATTAAAATTCTGTAGGCCAGAAATTTTAAACTATACAGTGAGGACAATGTCCATCCAAGAAGTTCTTCAATTTTTTAATATTGGGTAATTTATTGTAGTACATTTTTTTCTAGAAAAAGAAAAACAGTTCTATTTCTAAAAATCACATTTAGGGGATGCCTGGGTGGCTCAGCGTTTTAGTGCCTGCGTTCAGTCCAGGACATGATCCTGGAGTCCTGGGATCGAGTCCCACGTCGGGCTCCCTGCATGAAGCCTGCTTCTCCCTCTGCCTGGGTCTCTGCCCCTCTCTCTCTCCCTCTCTGGGTCTCTCATGAATAAATGAATGAAATCTTTAAAAAAAAATAAAATAAAATAAAATGAAAAATAAAAATAAAAAAAATAAAAATCACATTTAGGGATCCCTGGGTGGCTCAGCGGTTTAGCGCCTGCCTTTGGCTCAGGGTGTGATCTTGGAGTTTCGGGATCGAGTCCCACATCAGGCTCCCAGCATGGAGCCTGCTTCTGTCTCTCTCTCTCTCTCTCTCTCTCTGTCATTTCATGAATAAATAAAATCTTTAAAAAAATAAAAATTAAAAAAATAAAATAAATTAAAAAATAAAAATCACATTTAAAGAAGACCCATAGTAGCAAGTGGAAAGTCATTACAGACTTAAGAATGAAAATGGGGGCACCTGGTTGGCTCAGTCAATTAAGCATCTAACTCTTGATTTTGGCTCAGGTCATGATCTCAGGGTTGTGCAATCCTGCCCCATGTTGGGCTCTGCACTTAGCAGGCAGTCTGCTTCTCTCCCTCTCCCTCTGCCCTTCCCCCAGCTCACATGCATGCAAACAGGTACCCACATGCCTTCTGCCTCTAAAATAAGGGACATCTGGGTGGCTCAGTGGTTGAGCATCTGCCTTTGGCTCAGGTCATGATACCAGGGTCCTAGTATCGAGTTCCACATCGGGCTCCCTGCAGAGTCTGCTTCTCCCTCTGCCTGTGTTTCTGCCTCTCCTTCTGTGTCTCTCATGAATGGATGGATAAAATCTTTTTAAAAAAATAAATGAAATTAAATAAAATAAATGAATAAATCTTAAAAAAAAAGAATGAAAACAAAATCATCACAAATGTGATTTAGAAAGATAAATACAGTAGCTGTGTGGGAGGAATGGTCATCTGAGGAGACAACTCTTGGGCTAGAGGCCAGTCAGGAGCCTTCAAAAACTATACAATATTACTATCAAAAATATATACAAGACTGGGGTGCTTGCAGGCTCAGTCAGTAGAGCATGTGACTCTTGATCTCAGTGTGGTGAGTTCTAGTCCTACACTAGACACAGAGATTACTTTAAAAAAAAGAAAGAAAAAAAAAGAAATATATATATGTGTGTGTATACATGCATGTGTGAGTGCATGTGTATATACGCGCACACATAAGATAGACCTTCTAAGGCCTAAATAGACACAGACAGTGGTATAAGGATGGATTCAATAATTAAAATACACAGAACTTGGTGACAAATATATTGTGAGAAACAAGACATTCAGAGGAATCAAGAATGACTGAAATTTCTAGTTCAAACCGCTGAATAACGACCATTAACTGAGATGGGGAAATTGGTAGAAGATGTTAGAGAAAACAATTAGTTCAGGGATGCCTGGGTGGCTCAGTTGATTAAGCATCTGCCTGCAGCTCAGGTCATGATCCCAAGGTCCTGGGTTCAAGTCCCACATTGGGCTCCCTGCTCAGCAGGGAGTCTGCTTCTCCCTCTCCCTCTGCTGTTCCCCTTGCTCATTCTCTCTCTCTCACAAATAAAGACAATCCTAAAATTAGTTCAGATTTGTCTTGACATCTTTCATGTATCTTCAGGACTCATAGAAGACATCACATGTGTTAACTAACTGAAGAAGGGAAATCCTGGGACACCTGGGTGGCTCAGCAATTGAGCATCTGCCTTTGGCTCAGGGCATGATCCTGGGTCCAGGGATCAAGTCCTGCATCAGGCTCCCTGCATGGAGCCTGCTTCTCTCTCTGCCTCTCTCTGTCTGTGTCTCTCATGAATAAATAAATAAAATCTTTAAAAAAAGGGAAATCCTTTCACAACATATATGTATATCAAATCACCATGATGTTCATTTTAAATATTTTAACAATTTTATACATCAGTTATGCCTCAAAAAAGCTGATATTTTTATTTTTACTTTTTAAAAATAAACTCTACATCCAATGCGGGGCTTAAACTCAAAATCAAGAGTCATATGCTCTATCAACTGAGCCAGCCAGGCACCCTAAAGCTATTATTTTTTTAAAATCTAATGAACCACTAAAAAAGGCAGAAGACCTCACAGAGTAGACAGATACATGAACCTGGAAAAACAAAGAGTGGGTCTGAAGGTATTTTAGCAGAAACCCTTACTTTTGCCCCCATATTCCTTCTTTTATTCTTCCTCATGCTTATCAAACCAGTTTTTACTGAGGTTCCTGGGTGGTGCAGTTAGTTAAGCATCATGATTCTTGATTTCGGCTCAGGTCCTAATGTCAGGGTCATGAGATAGAGCCCCACATCAGGCTCTGCAAACAGCGTGGAGTCCTCTATGAGTTTCTCTCTCCCTCTGCCTTTGCCTCCTCCTGCCCCTCGCTCTCTCCCTCTCTCTAAAATAAGTAAATAAACCTAAAAAAAAAAATGGGTAGTTTTTACAGAATACATAGCCATTCATTTCCCAGCTTTCCTTGAAGCTACATGTGGTCGGGTGACTGCATCCTCACCAATGTAATTGAAGCAGACATGTCATGTACAACTTCTTTTCACTTCCTTATCAGGAAATTGTTACCTTCAATTCCTGGATGTTGAAACACAGACATGGTGCTATTGAACTATTTTGGATGGTGCAGATAATGACAACACCTTAGGGGATGGTAGGGCAACAAGAGAGAAGAAAATTGAGAGACTCATGGAGCAGAATCACCTATCTGCCTTGTTGTTACAGTAGCACATCCTTACTCTAACTAATGCAGGAGTCATCTGCACATAGTTGAAACCTCAGGATGAATGAGATCAGTCAGGAAAAGAAGGAAGAAAACTTAGAGGAGCACAATTACAAATAACAATCTCTAAAAAGTGAGTAAAGTTCCATTCATCAGATTAAAAAGAAACAGCCACAGATGTAGGAGGAGATTAAGAGAGAGGAGAATGCTTCAGACAAAAAGCCTGGTTCAGAAATGTAAATAGGGCAGGGGAAAACTAGAAGGGGGATTAAAAAGAAGCTAATAGATTTGGTAACTTTTGCCACAACAAAGTCAGTGAAGTTGTAGAGGTAGATGGCCTATTAAGAGTAAATAGGAAGGGATGCCTGGATGGCTCAGTTGGTTAAGCATCTGCCTTCAGCTCAGATCATGATCCCAGGGTCCTGGGATGGAGTCCCACATCTGGTTCCCTGTTCCAGGGAAGCCTGCTTCTCCGTCTCCCTCTACCTGCCACTCTCCCTGCTTATGCTCTCTCTCTCTGTCAAATAAAATCTTAAAAAAAAGAAAGAAAGAAAGAAAGAGAGAGAGAGAGAAAGAAAGAAAGAAAGAAAGAAAGAAAGAAAGAAAGAAAGAAAGAATAGGAAGAGGGGCACCTGGGTGGTTCATGATCCCAAGGTCATGATCCCAAGGTCCTGGGATGAAGCCCCATGTCAGGCTCCCTGTTTGTGGGGAACCTGCTTCTCCCTCTCGTCCCCCCTTGTTCTCTCTCTTGCTATCTCTCTCTCTCTCTCTCTCAAATAAATAAATTAAATCTTTTTTAAAAATACAAAAATAAAGGGAATAAGAGAGATGGGGAAAAAAAGCATTTTGCAAGTCAGGATTACACTTTCTTACATAGACTTAACAAAACCCTTAAATGTGAGTCAATGTAAAGTCATGGTGACTCAAAGGAGTTAGAAACCAAATAAGAAGCTTCATTTGCCATCCTAGATCTGGCTGGGCACCCTTATCAGCCCCAACACTGGAAGTCAGGTCAAGGAGATGAGGGCAAGTTTTTATCCTAACCTTAGAACCTCCACATTCCAAGAAAATTCCCAAGATTTAAAAATAACTTTTGGGAATCCCACATTCTTATAAACCCTTTTCAGTAAATTGATGGATGTTGACAGATACCTCCAAACTGACACTGGTGGTGCCTCTGTGACATGTTGGCAGTATGCAATCCACACAGGCACATAAGAAGGGGAGTGAGTGTCAGTTAATTTCCCAGGAGACCTGCTATTTCCATCTATCACATCCCTGCAGTTAGAGCACTTCCATCTAACTTTCCCTTTCCCTAGAGAGGGCTCCAGGTGCCTGCCCTTCTTTAATTGGTTTCTATTCTCACACCTTCCTTTTAAGTCATCGTTTTCTGGGATAATTGGTATCTGTGAATTCTCACTAGAGTCAGTTTCCTTCTATTGAAAGGAACTTAAATTGCAACCTAAGGAAGAAATATATTCTATGTTAACTGACTTTTCTCTGTTGTTCAACAACTAGTCCTATTTGTTGCATTCTGTAGTAGTTTATACAAAGGGAAAAAAAACACCTTAAGTAAATGATGGTCACCAATATTTGAGCCCCATCTTCAGATAATTGATTATAAAGATCAATTATAATTTATTGATCCTAACAATTAGGCAATAGATGTTGCATGTTCCATACTAGTTTCTTTTCCCTACTAGTGAAATTTTATACCCACATTAATTGCTAATTAGAAATTTTGAAAAACAAAGTTTGATAGCTATTTTGAAATTTTGTTATTAGCATAACAGGATTTCTTGAACCACTGCTTATCCTTTTCTACAGCTGAATTCCTTATTTGGTTATGCCATGATGGTAGGGATGCTATCAGTATAAGCCAAGGGTAATATAAGAAATTCTGAAATGCATTGCTGTGTTTAGTATAAAGATGAATTGAATATATCATTCTTCATATTAAACAGTAAACTCCTTCTGATAACCAATGGGATTAATTTCTCTCTTATCCTCATTGTAGGAATAGCTGTTTCATGTGAGCAACTGACATTAAAATTATCTAGATATTGAAAATCAAAAAACCAACTGCTTCCTTCATAGGCTCTTAGTAAGCTGAGTACAAGTTAATGTCCTCCCCTTACAAATGCATTAAATTTTATGGCATATGTTTTTTTTTAATTTTTATTTATTTATGATAGTCACAGAGAGAGAGAGAGAGAGAGAGAGAGAGACGCAGAGACATAGGCAGAGGGAGAAGCAGGCTCCATGCACTGGGGGCCCGATGTGGGATTCGATCCTGGGTCTCCAGGATCGCGCCCTGGGCCAAAGGCAGGCGCCAAACCGCTGCGCCACCCAGGGATCCCTGGCATATGTTTTTCAGAACTAGGTTCACTCCTAAAACCATTTTAGTTTCTAACCCTTATCCTTCCTTTGTCTTAGTTATCTTACCTATTGTTAATTTAGCTTTTTCCTTACTTTATATATATCCTTGTGAGTTTCCACAAATTAGGGAAGGATTTAAATGGGTATATCAACTGATGGGTGATTGTAGTCCACACCTGATATTTCCATCCTAAGTTAATTCATCCATTCATTCAGTGACTCATCCATTGACAAACACTGGAGGGGAAAGCACTGAGGCAGGCACCACAAAGATATAGTGATGGCTCCTACCATTACATTGGATATAGTGATGACTCCTACCCCTACATTGGTTTTCTTGAGAAGATCATTAATAGGCATTCTTTTAAAAAAGAAAGAAAAGAAACAAAGGGAAATAAAAGATTTCATTATAAAATACATTTGGAATCACAGACAATAGCAAGAATTCTCAGTACATTTCTCACAAGCTAATGTATATTAAAGATAAAAGTTGGTGGGATGGACCTTGCAATGTTCTTAAATCTTATTTGATGCAGAACATTTTTTAACATAGAGTATCTCTTAACATTTTATGCACCATAATATGAGCTTCAGTTTGGAGAATGTTGATCTAGGACCATCCTCACATCACTGTCAGGTATTCTCAGATAAAACAAATCCAAGATCACAATGGAGCTTCTGGTAGTTGGATGAAAACAGAAAGAAGAGTTGAAGGAGAAATGCTAATTTAATATTAATCCCTTAGCAGAGTCATACATCTCTACAGTAGACTTAATAATGCCCTCTTCCCAAGGATGTCCACATCTTAATCCTAAGAACCTGTAAATGTTACCACATATGGCAAAAGGGACTTTCCTGATGTGATTAAACTAAGGACTTTGAAATGGAAAATCATCCAGGTAGGATTCTTATAAAGAGACAAGAGGGTCAACAAGGAAGAAGTCTATGTGGTGACAGAACCAGAGGCTGGAGTGATGTTCTTTGGATACAGAGGATGGCATCAGGAGCCAAGAAGTACAGGTAGCCTCTAGAATTTCAAAAAAGCCTCTAGAATTTCAAAAAAGCAAAAAAGCAACAAATCCTCCCCTAGAGACTTCAGAGGAACCACAATCCTGCCAACACCTTGGTTTCAGCCCAGTAAAACACACTTTGGGGACCTCTGATCTCCAGAATATTAAGTAATATTTTTGTGTTGGCTGCCAAATTTGTGGGAATTTGTTACAGGAGCAATAAGAAACTAACATAATCTCTGAGTAGTTAAAAATAAAGAAATTACTCAGGAATCATTAACTCTAGTCATCACAAGTTGAAGCTATTGCTTTCTTTAGTGGGAATGTGTGTGTGTGTGTGTGTGTGTGTGTGTGTGTGTGTGTGTGTGTGTGTTTAAAGATTTTATCTATTCATTCATGTGAGACAGAGAGAGAGAGAGGCAGAGAGAAAAGCAGGCTCCATGCAGGAAGCCTGACATGGGACTCGATCCCAGGACTCCAGGATCATGCCCTGGGCCGAAGGCAGGTGCTAAACCACTGAGCCACCCAGGGATCCCCAGGAATGTTATTTTAAAAGAAGCACCAGATGTCTGCTGACATTGAAAATAATATGAGGTGAGTGCTGTTCACCTTTTACTTAAAACATGTCTTCTTCTATTGATTTTTTTTTTAAGAAGCACATAATAGGGACACCTGGGTGGCTCAGCAGTTGAGCATCTGCCTTTGGCTCAGGGCATGATCCAGATTCCTGGGATTGAGTACCACATCGGGCTCCTTGAATGGAGTCTGCTTCTCCTCCCTCTGCCTGTGTCTCCGCCTCTCTTTCTGTGTCTCTCATGCATAAATAAAACCTTAAAAAAAAAGCACATACTATTTTTTTAAAGATTTTATTTATTTTTATCTAAGAGAGAGAATGAGTGGAAGGAGGGGCAAAGGGAAAAACAGACTCCCTGAGCCAACTCAGGACTCAATCCCAAGACCCTGGGATCATGACCTAAGCAAAGGCAGACACTTAACTGACTGAGCCACCCAAGTACCCAAGAAGCACATACTATTTTTAATCAAAAATAATTACATTGAAAATAATAATAATAATAATTACATTGAAACTAATGAAAATCAGTGGTATTTGGATATTCAGTAGAGTCTATAGTGATTCCTGAGTTATGAGAAGTTTATGCATCTTTTCATAGCCAAAAATAACCATGACCTACAGTAAATCTAACCAGAGCTAGCACAGGTAGGCGAGGGTATTGGATGAGTAAAAGAATAAGTGTTTATGTAACAAACCTATATCTGAGAATGATTTGGTCAATAAGATAATGTTTTGTAGGTATAACTTTTGCAACAAGAGAAAAAGGTTAAGTTGCCAGGCTGGAGCAAAATTTCCAATGGCAGCCCTCTTGCTCTTCATACTGCAGGGGAAAAGAAGAAAAAAAAAAAAAGAGCCATCTCATAGCTCACTGACTTGCTTCTGATTCAGGGCATCTTTAGATCAGTGTCTAAGCTGGGTCTCCATCATCTGGTACAAGATGCAAAGTAATATAGCTCCTGAAAAATAATTCAAGTTAAACAACTCTTCATGTCAGAAGCTCAAGTGCAATTAAAATGTCTTTCTCCTTGTTACCATTTTTTAAAATTTGTTAATAATTCCCACATTACTGAATACACACACAAAAGCCTTTAGATACCCAATCCGATCTTAAAATCAAACTTAAAAGACTGAAAAGTTTTTCATCCTTCTAAATAGGCACTGCAAATTTTCTTTTTTTTTTTTTTTTTTTTACATCACACACTTGCTTAAAGGCTAAGATGTTGCGGGTTTGTCTCTAAAAATAGTGCTCCAGGCAATGAAGGACCAGATCTACTGTAAAGGGGATTTTCACACGCATCTAGATTATAAGGTAACAATAAAAAGATGCATGTAATCTCTTCTCTAAAACAGAAGAAACCAGGCATCACGGCATTTAAGAGGGCAATTGTCAGGGTTTCCACAAATGTTCTTTGTGTGGCCCATGAGGAAGGATGGGTATTATTGGGTGACAAGCTGAAAGAAGTCAACACTCAAGTAGAACAGTATGAAAGATGTGTGCTTCTGCTTTTACCATTTCCAGTGATAATGCTTCTGAGAGGCAGTGGAAGGCAGTGGTAATGAGTTTATATTCTGCTCCACACCTATCTGTGTTGAAATCCTGGCTCTGCTAGTGGACTTTGAGTATTACATAACCTCTCTGTTTCTTCATTTATAAAACAAAGATGATAGGACTGGCATCAATCTCATAAAATTATTGTTAGGACTGAATGAATATATAAAGTGCTTGAAACAAGCTAGGCATAGCAAGACATTGTATATGTGTTAGCTCTTATAGTTTCATCTCTGCATTTTTCTCTCTTAAATGAATCCTCACAATATTAACTGTTGGCTATGTCCTCCCTCTTAGACACTGCAGGAGCAAAATTACGAATCTTCTAGGGATCCAAATCCTTGGCTCTTATCCTCTCAACCCAGAACATTGGCCCTCAATCCAGGACCATGACTTTCAAGACAGAATTCACACATTCCTTTCCTCTAGCCCTTCAGCCTGCCTCCTCCAGGGGAAGCTTCTTGGAGCCAGGAAGGTATTTCCCTCCTGAAGAGCCTCCCAGAAATGTTAATGCTGAGTAGAAAGCTCTCTCTAAAAGAAGCAATATATTGTATGCTCACCGCTACTCTTCCCATGTACCACCTGACTCCTATCATGCTCTGTGCCAATGCCTAAGAATCATTTGACAAAAATGCAGATTCCTAAGCCTATTCCAAGATTCTTATTCAAAGTTGATGTAGGGGGCCAAGAGAGACCACAGGATGGCCCCAGAGTGAACCCAGTTTGTGCCAGTCAGAGATGCTTGCTCTAGAGCCAGCTGTTACACTGGGGCCATGTCTTGCTCATCTTTGTACCTGCAGCATGAGGCACCAGGCAGAGCACATAATAGTTGCTTAATAAATTACTGTTGAATGAAAATGTGAGAGTAAGAGGAGAAATGCTTTCATTCATAGATTGGGAACAACAATCCATTGCCCAACATACAGAGGAGTGCAAAACTAGCAGAGAAATATCAGAAACAGGCATTTTTAAGAGGTTTTCCCCCTGAAGCAGTCCCAGGCACTGAGAATGAGCAAGAGAAAATTTCAACTATTACATATAATTTTTAAGCCACCCTTTAATCAAAACACTAATAATCTCTATACCCAAAATGAAGAGCAGACATGGATCATTATGAAAGTTGGTTATTGAAATCTGATCTCATCATGAGTTAATCCTAAGATAATTGGAGAAATAAGCAGCCTCCCGGTGCTTGATCTTTTCCCTCTGCTTTATTTTATTTTTTTAATTTTTTTTTTTAATTTATGATAGGCATCACAGAGAGAGAGAGAGAGAGGCAGAGACACAGGCAGAGGGAGAAGCAGGCTCCATGCACCGGGAGCCCAACGTGGGATTCGATCCCGGGTCTCCAGGATCGCGTCCTGGGCCAAAGGCAGGCGCTAAACCGCGCCGCCACCCAGGGATCCCCTCCCTCTGCTTTATACTGCAACTTATTACTTAAGGAGTAGTGCCATTCTATGAGAATTTGTGATGCTCCAAATCTTAATTAATACACCAAACAGCATTTATCTGCTTCTTAAGATTTATTCATTTATTTTAGAGAGAGAGTGGAAGGGAGGAGACAGAGGGAGAGGGAGAGAATCTTAAGCAGGCTCCATGGGGCTTGATCTCATGACCCTCAAGATCATGACCTGAGTTAAAATCAAGAGTCAGATATTTAATTGACTGAGCCACCCAGGCATCCCCCCAAATAGCATTTATTTTAACCAAACCACCTTTTAATACTGAAGAAGTCATTCAAATTTGTCAAAATATGTAGTATCATCACTCTTTAAAGACTCAGCCCATGTTCATGATATCCTTCTTCAAAATAGATGAGTATCATTAGAAGGACCAGACTTGGGGATCCCTGGGTGGCTGGGGATCCCTGGGTGGCTCAGTGGTTTAGCGCCTGCCTTCAGCCCAGGGCGTGATCCTGGAGTCCCGGGATCGAGTCCCATGTCGGGCTCCCTGCATGGAGCCTGCTTCTCCCTCTGCCTGTGTCTCTACCTCTCTCTGTCTCTGTGTCTTTCATGAATAAATAAAAATAAAAATCTTAAAAAAAAAATAGAATGACCAGGCTGTTACTAAAATATGTATGTGAAAAAATAAAATAAAATAAAATATGTATGTGCCCCTTCAGCAGATTTCATTGAAAAACAGCATGATCCTGAACATCAGAGAGCCAAGTGTTCTTTCAAGTCTGCATTGCTGGCTCTATGTTATTATCTTCAACACAACTTTTCAAATCACTTAACCATTTTGCATTCTGTATATCTAAAACCTTGGGATCAGTGAACAAAAGTACAGAGCTTGTGAGGATTACATAGGAACACAGGAAAAAGAAATAAGATAATGGCAAGAAAGCTTTATCCAATCACAGATAAGGAGTGGTGCAAAATATTTCCTCACTTCACAGATATATGGTACTACTAAACATCGAAAAGTTAAGGACGCCTGGGTAGCTCAGCGATTGAGCGTCTGCCTTTGACTAAGGGCATGAATCTGGGGTCCCAAGATCGAGTCCCACATTGGGCTCCCCTCAGGGAGCCTGCCTCTCCCTCTGCCCATGTGTCTGCCTTTCTCCGTGTGTGTGTGTCTCTCATGAATTTAAAAAAAAAAAAAAAGAATTGAAAGGTTATAGGATGTAGGCAGAAAGTAAGAAGAGGGGATGTTAGAAAAGTCCACAGGGGAAAGAGGAAGGAGTGGCCATGATTTGATAGAGGAAAGTAGAGCAATAAAGCTAAGGCCTTAAGATGTTTCAAATATAAGGAATATATGGAAAAGAGAAATACCAAGAGAGCAGATGAAATAGTAATTCTCATGTGTTGCTAGAAAAAAAAGGGACACCTGGGTGGCTCAGCAGTTGAGCTTCTGCCTTGGGCTCAGGGCATGATTCTGGGATCACAGGATCAAGTCCCTCATTGTGCTCCCTGCATGGAGCCTGCTTCTCCCTCTGCCTGTGTCTCTGCCTCTCTCTCTCATTCTCTGTGTCTCTCATGAATAAATAAATAAAATCCTTTTAAAAAAAATTAATCAATTTTCAGGCAAATGCCATGATTTGATGGAATCAAATTTGATGGAAAGATTAATTTGTCATGATTCTATTTAGTTGTTTTTTTTTTTTTTTTTTAAGTAATCTCCACATCCAGTGTGGGGCTTGAACTCAAAACCCCAAGATCAAGAGTCACACGATCCACTGACTAAACCAGCCAGGCCCCCCAATACTTTTTAGTTTTAATTCCCACACTGAATTTAGACAGAGGACAGGGAATAAAACAGACACAGAGTTACATCAGGCTAACTTTTTAATCCTAAAACTGAACTGGAAACCATGGATGAGGCAGAGGGGGCAAGGCAGAGAGGAAGAACACTATTTCCACAGCTCAAGGTTAAAATGCAGTGTGGTTTGCATTCTATCTGGTCCTTTCTGGACTGAGACAGTCTGAAAATTAGCATCCTCAATATGCAAGAAGGTTTCCTGGAATAAGAAGCTGTGACCCAAACAATACCTGGAGGGTCTCCAGAAAGACTAATAGAATTACAGAATGACTTCTCTCAGCAAAAAGCTCAGGGCAGTTGACTCTTTCTTTCTCTTTCTTTCTTTCTTTCTTTCTTTCTTTCTTTCTTTCTTTCTTTCTTTCTTTCTTTTTTATTCCTGAAAATGATTGGGAGAAAGAATAATCTTCATTACTGGGGAAAAGTGAAGAAAGGGAGAAGAGTCGCCTTACTTATTTAGCATCTATTTATAAGGTTCTGTACAATGGACTTTGCACGTGTTATTTCAATTAATTCTCAAATATTAACAAAAATTTTTATCTTATTCAACACTCACTGTATGAATAGGCACTATACCAAGGATTTTTTTAAAGATTTATTTATTTATTCATTCATTCATTCATTCATTCATGAGACACACAGAGAGAGAATGAGAGAGAGAGAGGCAGAGACACAGGCAGAGGGAGAAGCAGGCTCCACGCAGGGAGCCTGACGCGGGACTCAATCCCGGGTCTCCAGGATCAGGCCCTGGGCTGAAGGCGGCGCTAAACTGCCGAGCCACCGAGGCTACCCTATTTTATTTAATTCTTAAAACAATCTCGGAGTCAGATATTATTGTTATTCACAATATAAGAGTCTTAGAAAGAATAAGTAACTTGTCCAAGGTCCTATGATTAATAAGTGATCCAGGGTTAAAATACAGGTCTGTCTGACTCTCTCGCATTTATACTAAGCTAACATACAGAAAGTAAAAATGCAAGAATTTTTCAATTAAAATATAACTCTCTTAAAATTCCATAGTTTTACTACTCACTATAAATACGTAAGTATACAAGGTAAAGCAGTTAGAAAAAAAATATTTATTTATTTTATTATTATTTTTTTTTTTTAGAAAAAAAAATATTTAAAGAAATAGCAAAAGAAACATTCTAAGGGCTGCCTGGTTGGCTCAGTCAGTAGAGCATGTGACTCTTGATCTTGGGGTCATGAGTTTGAGCCCCACATTGGCAGTAGAGCTTAATTTTTTTAAAAATTCTAAATATCCATCCATAGGAGACCGAATTAGGGTACAATAAAATGCTATACGGTCTTTAAGAAGAATAAACCAACTCTATTTAGACTAATCAAAATTTGATGAGGGAAGTGTCTTCGTTGAACAATCCCAGCTGGGGATCCCTGGGTGGCTCAGCGGTTTGGTGCCTGCCTTTGGCCCAGGGCATGATCCTGGAGTCCCGGGATGGAGTCCCGCATTAGGCTTTCTGCGTGGAGCCTGCTTCTCCCTCTGCCTGTGTCTCTGCCTCTCTCTCTCTGTGTCTCTCATGAATGAATAAATAAAATATTTAATAAAAAATAAAATAAATTTAAAAATTAAAAAAAATCCCAGGTAATAAATGCAAAATGAATGAATGAATTAGAAAGTCATTTTGCAACCCTTAATGGAATAAAGGACTAAAGCAAAAAGAATCACTGGATGCCAAAAACATTAGGTGAAACGTTAATGGGAAACTTTATACAGGCAAATCAGACTGATACCACCCAAGCCCTCTGCTCAATCTTAGGATCACTCAAAATGAAACATGAGATGTATGAGCCTTTCAAAGTGATACAGCAAGAAAACAAGAACCACTTAAACAAGAAGCACTTAGAAAGAATTCTTGCCAAAAATATTCAACATGAATTTCATCAAGCCTCAAATACAAGGAATAGAGGAACAAGTGGAATAGTACCTGGAGGAGACAGTCAAACACAGAAAGTGGGGTCTTCTACAGGATAAAAATCTAGATTTTTAGGGGCGCCTGGGTGGCTCAGTGGTTGAGGGTCTGCCTTTGGCTCAGGTCATGATCCCAGAGTCCCCAGATCGAGTCCCACATCAGGCTCCTTACATGGAGCCTGCTTCTCCCTCTGCCTGTGTCTCTGCCCTCTCTCTGTGTGTCTCTCATGAATAAATAAATACAATTTTAAAATATTTTTTAAAAATAAAATACTCCAGAGAGGGGCACCTGGGTGGCTCACGGGTTGAACATCTGCCTTTGGCTCAGTAGTGATCCTGGGATCCTGGAATCAAGTCCCACATCAGACTCCCCTCAAGGAGCCTGCTCCTCCCTCTGCCTATGTCTCTGCCTCTCTCTGTGTGTCTCTCATCAATAAATAAATAAAATCTTTAAAAGAAAAAAACAAAAAACTGTTCCATGTCCAAATGAAATTTACCTCACAATGTAAGTACTACAGATCATTTTCTGTCCTTCCAACCTACTTGGTCTAGCTAAGTATAGATTAACTAACATATACTGTGCTAGCTATCTTTAGGAAGATTTGCCTTTTTCTAAAGTAAATTTTAAAGAATTTAAATATGTTAGTGCCTAAAAACAAGTATATAGTTGTCTGTTTACAGCAACAATGTAGATTTAACTGAGGCAGCATACTGGGAGCTTATAAAGCACCCATACGGGACGCCTGGGTGGCTCAGCAGTTGAGTGTCTTCCTTCAGCTCAGGGTGTGATCCCAGGTCTGAGGATTGAGTCCCACACCAGGCTTTCCTTAGGGAGCCTGCTTCTCCCTCTGCCTGTGTCTCTGCCTCTCTCTGGGTGTCTCTCATGAATAAATAAATAAAATCTTTTTTTTTTAAAAAAAAAAAAAAGCACCCATACATTTCCTTTTAAAATATTTCTTCTAAATTTCCTCTTTTTTTTTTTTTTTTTTGATAGTCACACAGAGAGAGAGAGGGGCAGAGACACAGGCAGAGGGAGAAGCAGGCTCCATGCACCAGGAGCCCGACGTGGGATTCGATCCCGGGTCTCCAGGATCGCGCCCTGGGCCAAAGGCAGGCGCCAAACCACTGCGCCACCCAGGGATCCCTCTCTTTTCTTTTTTTTTTAAGATTTCCTCTTTTCAATCTCAAATGGAAACAAAGCAAAAATGCATAACAAGTAGAAAACCATGGAATGTTATTCCCTGTGTGAGATTTTACAGCAACAATTATTTTTAGTAACATCTGAGCCAAATGTTCTTACAGAATTCCATTTATTCTGAAAGTGAATACCATACAATACCAGAATGAGGTGTTTAAAATTCTGCAGTATTACTCTACAAGTAACTTTACAACTAGAAAGAATATTTTTATATATGGATATCAACAAAGTTTTCATAAGCATAAAATGTACAATGTGAAGGAACAATAGTGCTTTCTGAGTAAAACAAAATAATCGTATGACTGTAAAATGATGCAAAATCTACTCTCAACACACCTTTATTCTTCATTAGGGATGGTTTAATGTTTCCATTATTATAAAACCCAATGATAGGGGTTCCAGGGTGGTTCAGTGGGTTAAGCATCTGCCTTTGGTTCAGGTCATGGTCTCCAGGATCATGGGATGGAGCCCTGCTCAGAGGGGAATCTGCTTCTCCTTCCCCCTTTCCCACTGTGCACTCTCTTTCTCTCTCTCTCTCTCTCTCTCAAATAAATAAAATCTTTTTTAAAATTTTAAAAATAAATAAAAATTTTTTATTTTTATTTATTTTTAAAATTTTATTTATATTAAGATATAAGGAAAAATTATGAATTAAGACATTGATATTCCAACACCAAGATGAGAAAAGATCTAATCATGTGAAACTTTTGGAACCTATTTTTTTCATTAGCACTTGAATACTACATTCAAGGGTATACTTTTAAGTATCACAAACAAAAACCACAACAATGGATAGTCTGATTAGCATAAAAGGATCTGTGAAACTGCTTTGCTAAAAAACAAGACACAAGCAAGTCAGTTTGGATTATTTACATTTTGTTTTCTGGTTTTTGTTCTGTTTTTCCACAATGTGTTCTCTTCAAATGTCAAAGAAATCCTTCTTTGAGCTTCAACCACTAAACTTACACCTTTAAAGAGGTGGGCCTCATGGCAGATGGCAATTTTGAGAATAAAGAACATCCTACACCAATCCCTGTGCTCATTTCTAGGAAGACAAAGGTGATAAAACAGCTCTTCTCTCGAGGAGCATTAAAGAAGTCTAAGGTGGGAGCCTGGGTGGCTCAGTCAGTTGGGCATGTCTGTTTTTGAATCAAGTCATGATCCTGGGGTCCTTGGATTGAGTCCTGAGTGGGGCTCCCTGCCCCTCGGGGACTCTGCTAACCCTCTGCCCCACCCCCTGCTCATGCATGCTCTTTCTCTCAAATAAATAAATAAAATCTTAAAACAAATAGAAGAAGTCTAAGGTAAATGGACAATTAACTACTCAAGTTAGGGAAGATGAACTGATGTGCGAAAGGAGGAAAACATAATAAATATGATACTGTGCTTTTTCAGACTTCTAATCAAAGTGTTCTGTGAAATATTTTTATTAGGGCATTAAGTTATACTGATTACTTTTAGGAAATCCCTAATTATTTCACTGCAAGTTAAACTGACTACAAAGCTACCATGTTTTGGATAGTTAAAAGAACTGTGCTTTTAAGAATAAGGTCCTGTACTACAAATTTTTGTTGAATTATGATATTTTCATTGGGAACTTGCTGTGGGGACTGTCTTCTAGGTACTTATAGCAGAACTAACAAGCAGGCAATTATAACTCCTAAGCATTTGCCATTTCTTTTAACCATATCACACCACAATTTATTGACACAATGAAATCTTACCAAAAATAAAGGCATTCTCTCCTTAGCTATAAGTCAACACACCCCTCCCCAAATCTGTGTGTTATACATAAAAAGGTCTTTGTCACAACCTTTATGTTTGTGTGCACAACTCTATAGAAATCTATACTTGAAACAATAGCATAAGTTATAGATAGAGCTTTAGACTTAGGAAGACCTGGTTGGAATCTGAGCTGACAAGTCATGAACTTTAGTGCAAATTCACCTTACCATCTGTGAAATGTCCATAAATAAATGGAATGTTATTAAGGGTCTAGCATATGGGAAGTGCTCAGCATATGCCAGCTGCTATTGTTGTTATTATTATTACTTTTGATACTTCCTCAAAAACCAGCTTAATCTCATAAAAAAGGCACAAATCAAATTAAGATTAAAACTAAGGAACAAAGATCTAACAATGTCAATAAAACCCAATACTAGGTCTTAAATGATGGAATGTTCTTTTTGACAGAGGACAGTGGATAATCTTTTCCTAAATCATTTTCCACATATATATTTTTCTACCAAATCTTCTCAAAAGTTGTGTTGTGGTGATTGATATTTTCAAGTATGGTGTTGTGCAACAGAACTTCATGACTTCTTTTCCATGCTCAAGATAAAGGAAAAAAATATCCTGAAGACCTACATCAAACCCAAAGACCCAAAAGATAATAAATAAACACAGTTTTCATGAGGAAGCCCTCCATCTAAACAGTTTAGACAGTTGGGTGTAAATTAAGTTTAGGAGATTGTTCTAAAAAATCAGAATTAATCAAAACAGACTGGAGTGTAGGAGCTTAAATTCATGATCAAAGAAATCAATCTATAACTTCAATTGACCCCAAACAGTAATCTCAGATTTCACATTGAAGCTGGCAAAGTTACTAGCACAGTAAACAGTAGCATCTGGCTCTCATGTGGGATGGTGTATACAATGGGCTGATCCATAACTTTAGTCTACTTTAGACATTTAGATGGATGGGCTAAGAGCCCAGTGTGTTATAATAACCCTGAAAAGCTTTTGGCTCTGGCTGTGAACACATTAGCATTAACTTAAATCTGTTGCTTTGTTTACAGCAAGAGATATTCGCTTGTGCTTTCTCCCTAAATGGAACCAGTTAAAGGCATCCAAGACCTTAAAAAGTGGAATTTACAACAAGGACAGCAGCTATTCACTGTATTGGGGTTTCCTTGAACATTATTCTTGCATTTCCTCTTAGATCTGTTTAAAGTAAGTGATATCTTATATTTTAAGTCTTTGTCTTAAATATTAGAAATATTAGAAATTAATACCCGACTTCTCTTTTCTGTTTTCTTTTTTCCCAGTATAACCTGAAACTTAAAATAAGAAATCAGCCAGAGGGTTCCTTGAAGATGTCACCATTTAGAAATGTCACACATGCAGCCATTTGTTTCTGAGCTAGAGAGTGCAGGCTCTTTGGAACAGTGTCCCAATTATTCTTGCTGAAACCACTCAAAGCCACCAGAACTAATTTCTTCCAATATATCACTATAGTTTAATGTCTAGAATGAAAAGATGCTCTCACTAGATCAGGAGAAACTGATTATTACACATTAAGGATAGAATCACAGGTCCTCTGTATTGTAGTCAAGATTTCTAAAAAATGTAATTAAACAACACCCAATCTAATGATATGTTTATTGCTTTTACAAACAGCATTTGTATAGATGAATTACATGTGACATGTATTCATATTTATCTTGATTTCAAACAAATATATGAATCTCACTCTGACTAAAACGAGACCAAGTAATTAACAGATGGGTATTCTAATATAATTATGGAAGAGCATAACATTGTGTTGCCTTTTAAATCTTAATATACTCATAAGCAGGCACTATAATGTTCTGTATATTCTATCATTCAATCAACAACTATTTTTTGAAAATCTCTTTCAGGTCTAGCAGTAATCTAAAGAGAGTAAGTTAAGCTGAAACATCTCTTAAATGGTTTTAAATAGTCACCGTGAATAGGGCCTGCATAAAGAAACAACATTAATATGACTCAGAAAACTACCCAGAGGTGCCTGGCTAGCTCAGTCAGTGGAGCATGTGACACTTGATCTCAGGGTTGTGAGTTCAAGCCCCATGTTGGATGTAGAGAGTACTTAAATATAAAATCTTTGAAAAAAACAGAAAAAAAAAAACTACCCAAATGGGAAGAAGCTTCTCAGTGTTATTGTGATATCTGTTTGCCTTATTTGAATAATGATTACTTTACTAATTAGAGTAGCCCACATTCTCAGCAAGGCAGGATTGGAAAACTAATAATCATGTATTTGAGATCTCATCACATTACCCACAAAGAACACACTACTCCCCTAAGAAAAAATTTAATTTTTCTTTTTAAGGATTTTCCAACCTAGTCTAAAATATTCTTAGGAGGGGATCCCTGGGTGGCTCAGAGGTTTAGCGCCTGCCTTTGGCTCAGGGCGTGATCCTGGAGTCCCAGGATCGAGTCCTGCGTCGGGCTCCCAGCATGGGGCCTGCTTCTTCTCGGCCTGTGTCTCTGCCTCTGTCTCTCTCTCTCTCTCTCTGTTTATCATGAATAAATAAATAAATAAATCTTTTTTAAAAAATAAAATAAAATATTCTTAGGAAAAAAATGTGAAATTGTACTGATTTTACTAGTCCAGTAGTGCCACAGTTAAATAAAATGAAAAAATAACCTAAAATTGGAAAAAAAAAAAAAAAAACCAAACACCTAACTTTGTAAGAAAATGCCTTCTCCTTAAGTTATGTGATTGTGAAAGGTGCACTGAGAGCCAGGAGAGCAGCTCCTGGTCCTGATTCTGTCATTCATGACACGTATAACTTAGGCCAGTCTCCCCCCTCTGTAAAAGAGGATGGACTGGGGCACCTGGGTGGCTCAGTAGGTTGAGTGTCTGCCTTCAGCTCAGGTCATGCTCCCGGGTCCTGGGATCAAGACCTGCATCAGGCTTCCTGCTCGGCAGGGAGACTGCTTCTCCCTCTACTTCTCCCTCGGCCTGCTGTTTCCCCATGCTTGTGCTCTCTCTGTCAAATAAATAAATAAAAATTTAAAAAATAATAATAAGAGGATGGACTGTCAGTCCTTAAGGTCTGTTCCAGTTCTAAGTCTCTGACTGCATCAGCCTTCTCTGAAAAGTAGAAATCTGGGGTGTAGATGGCCCCTATGCATTAATCATGGGCTGCTGAAAACGACGATTAAGACATGAAGAAAACAAAGACACCAAACAGAGCTTTTGTGAGTGAGATGGGGAAATGAGTAATTTTCTTCCATGTCTTTTCATACTAGGGTATTCATTTTTGAAGAAAAATTCTAAAACTCCCCTAAAATGGCATGCCTACCCTGAGAAGCAGGTGGTGTGTGCCTGCAGAGATGAGGACTCCTTGGTTTTATAATCAAAGAATCAATGTGCCAAAGCATGGGCATCAGTTCATCAGGCTTCCCTACAGAGAGATACTGTGCTTGGCATGTAGCCAAAAAAGGGGGTGTGGTCTGGGCTGAGTCAGTAAGAGTATCTCTGAAAACATTTCTCACACTGTGCTCACCTACTCTCCTCCAGCAAGTACCAGCTGCATATCCTGTGCCCTTTGTCAGCTCTTCTGAAATGGCTAACAAAATTACAAACAGTAATAAGGATAAATCTAGCTTCCAGGATAAATCTAGCTTCACTCAACAATATGGAGGGAGAACAAGATGGGGTGGGGCAGGAAAGAGAGAGCCTTCATTTTTCTATGGCTTCATTTTATTTGGCTTGTACTCTGTTTCATAGGACTCAAACAATGAATTAGATAGAACCTTCTCTGCACTTCGTGCTTATGCAGTTCATTGGAATAAAATGGCAAGTGAATAATCCATGTTCACAACATTATGGGTGGGGCAAGCTCTTGTCTGTTGTCTGATGTTCTGTGACTTAAGTCATCTATTGCAAAAGCCTATAAAAAAGAATAGATCTCATCTAAGCATACTTTGTTTGCTCTCATCCCTCCATCTTTCCCACCCAAAAGTTTCTTCAATGCCTAAATGTATCTAGAATCAGGCTTTGCAAAGCCTACAGTTTGTGCAGAGACTCAAAGAAAAGACTAGGGTGATTCCTAAAAACAAAGCAAAAAAAGAATAAATATTCCCCAGTGCTTAAAGACATAGCCTAATTATTTAATTATTTGCTTATGTCTTTCAAGACATCCTACACCTCGACCTAAAACTCTGTCAAGTGTTCACAGAGAAGTGCCAAGGCAAATAAACAATCTCTTCTCCTAATTTTCCCTTTAAAGCCCCTTCCAACTGCACTTACTTTCAGTCTCTCTTAAAACAAATTTAGTGTTATAGGCCCTGAAGGAACAATAAGATGTTACTGAATGTATTCCCTTGCTCTCCAAAAAGACCACACCTAAACATCACAGACGTGAGGCTCTCTTCTGATGTATGAGTGTGGGAATGCAATGCTTGTTACCAGCAGAACAACAAAAAACAGTGCCTAGAAATCCACACTGCTTGCACTTCTCACCACTCTTTAACGGAGCTTCTAAAGCAAGAAAAACAATTTGCTTGCTGGGAAAAGGAGAGAGAACTCCATCATTCTTCCACAACTGGCACCTGTTCTGTCCGTTGACACTACCTAATATAAAACTGACCATTAAAAAGGAATATATTAACAGCATTTCGGTTTACCAGTAAATCCTCAAATCCAACTGCTCCTCACTGCTGGTTCACCCTGCTTTCTTTCTCATCACCTACTTACCCAAAGCAAAAAAGAGGTGGCAACCACTAAATATTTCTCCAGCACAGACACAGCCGATATCTTAACATAAACAGTGATTCTGCCTAAGGGAGACACCACCCTCTTTCCCCTCTCCCTGCTTACCATACAGAGAACGCCAAGACCACTCAAGGGACTGAGAATCTGAAATCAATTCACTTTAACCAGATCTAACGAATCTATCCTACAATTACAAAAATAGAAAATGCAATTCAGAAAAACACATCACATGGAGAACAAACCGAAATCAGGGCTGGGGGACGTTTGCACATCACCGCTGCCTATCAACTCCAGGATGGCATGGAAAGCCACGCTGCCCAGCCCAGACCCTGGGAGAGTGTGCTACAAAGGGTTTCCAGTAACCCCTCATCAACATCAACACTTCCTCCCTGCTTCCAGAATGCTCTGAATAAAAATCTTCTTTAAGTACTTACTGGGAGCAGCAGCTTCTCTCTGCAATGTGCCCGTGAGTCACGCAGCAGGAGGGGCCCCAGAGCAGGGCAAATCGGAGAGCCCCCAGCTTCCCTGCAGGCTGGTGTCTATGATACAGCAGCCCCGGAGCCGACTTTCCCATTACAGCCTCAGACTGTAATCCATGTGCTTTCCGCGGGCCAGTCCCAGCGGCCCACAGAGCACCACATGATCTGCTCTGACATCACATCAGCCAGACGTGACAGCCCATCCACCAGCCTCTTCTACACTAATGGGTTGCATCATTTGGGTGCCTTTGGCTTACATTTAAGCAGGTGTTACAGAGTAAGGAATTGTTGTTTTCTCACAAAATACTTTTTTGCCTGATTCCTTCTGTTGCTAACAGAAGGAAAAAATAAGCAAGAAAAACACTTGGATTTGTTTGCAGCCACAATTTATCAGATAGAGGGAAGTAACTGGAGTTTCATGCCTAGCTCGGGGAAGGTGAAAAATGAGCTACAGTCAAGATGCCAATAACCATGGAAGTAATTTCATCTGCAAATCACTACTACTTCCCCCTACTTTTCTGCAGACTATACATATATACATATATATATGTTTAAGACATAAAATATTGGTGGGTTTTCTGTGAATTTTATTTAAGCTAGTTACCAGTGGTTTTAGTTCATAGAATTTCTCAGGGAGGTAACCACTAGATCCAGTGCCATGTGTAATAATTCCACTGTGAGGCAACTCGCATTCAGTCCAACAGAAATAGACCTATAGACCCAGACAGACAGATAAGCAGGAAGAACCTAAGAATCATCTATTCATGCTTGCATTCATTCATTCAAACCCATTTATTGGTCACCTACTAGGTACCTAGCACAAAGCAGGGATAAGAGATTTGCAGGCAGGGTATTCGAACAATGTGCATGGTTTTAAATAATATTTCTTTTTTTGACACAGGGCTTTTTTTTTTAAGATATTTATTTATTCATGAGAGACACACAGAGAAAGGCAGAGACATAGGCAGAGGGAGAACCAGGCTCCCCGTGGGGAGCCCGATGCAGGACTCGATCCCAGGACCCTGGGGTCATGACCCGAGCCAAAGGCAGATGCTCAATCGCTGAGCCACCCAGGCATCCCTGGCACAGGGCTTCTAATTCTATTTCTGTAATAAGTCAAAGAAGTAATAGCTTTATCAAAGCTGCTTATAACATGTTTTGTGTCTAATACTAAATCTGAAGGCTAGTAACAGAGCCATGTTTCATCTTGGTTTTATGATGATAAATGGCAATAAATGTAACATTTAAGGTAAGAATAACCAAAATTAATAAGCTTTTATGAAGCAAAATCATAGCTAAATTACACTGCAGTGATCAGAAGTATAATTCTTCCGTGGCTAAGAGGAGAATTCACTTAGTCTCCTTTAATTGTATTACTTCCTGTGAATTTAGTTTATCGATTATATTTCACATATTTATGTAGACACAGGATCTCTCTAATCAGCTTATAAATCCATTGAATGTCATGCACCTTGGTATTATTTACAGTGACATAATGTAAATACATGTTAAACACAATAGGTGTTCAACAAGTACTGAGAATAAGTGAATTGACTCAGTTTTATTCTTATATGGTTCATTCCCTATAGAAATCAAATAGACATTAGTTGCCTCCTGGAATCTCATATTGAATTCCATAGTTACAATCAACCTGGTCATCTTTTCTTTTTTTTTTTTTTTTTAAGTTTTATTTACTTATTCATGGGAGACCGAGAGAGAGGGAGAGGCAGAAACATATGCAGAGGGAGAAGCAGGCTCCATGCAGGGAGCCCAATGCAGGACTCGATCCTGGGACTCCAGGACCCTGCCCCAGGCCAAAAGCAGGCGCCAAACCACTGAGCGACCCAGGCGTCCTGCTGGTCATCTTTTCAGGAGAAAATATCACAAGCTTGACACAAAACAAACAGATGACTTAAAAATTATATAAAAAATGACAAATAGGTTATTAGATTAATAATCATAGTTGAATAGATCATTATTAGATTAAATTATTTCCATAACAAAGAGGATATATAGATACTACTTATATATTGATGTTATGGTTCCAGTAAATACATAAAAAATATTGCAATCCATTTTTTTTTTAAGATTTTATTTATTTACTCATGAGAGACACAGAGAGAGGCAGAGACACAGGCAGAGGGAGAAGCAGACTCCATGCAGGAGCCCGATGTGGGACTCGATCCCAGGTCTCCAGGATCAGGCCCTGAGCCAAAGGCAGATGCTCAACCACTGAGCCACCCAGATGCCCCTACAATCTACTTTAAATGTAAGGAATCAAGACAAAATAATGAAGGGACGCTGGGTGACTTAGTAGTTGAATGTCTGCCTTTGGCTCAGGACCGGGATGGAGGCCCACATCTGGCTCCCTGCATGGAGCCTGCTTCTCCCTCTGCCTGTGTCTCTGCCTCTGTCTCAGTGTCTCTCATGAGTAAATAAATAAAATCTTTGAAAATAATAATAATGAAAACTAAGGTTTTCATATTTTGTGATTATTCCATGGGAAAGAGCGTATTAATAAACTAAGGTACAAGAAAAGTAAAATGATCCTTTTTTTACTTGAGAAATATCTTTTTGAGTTTCTTGGCATTTTTTCTCAAACTTTACAAATATAATTAACTTTGAACATTTTAAAATAACACTCCAGGTATATGTCTGTACCAATACCCCACTTAGTGATCTTTTGCCATTATCTCTTATTATATGGGCTAAGTAAAGTGGGAAATTTGGCCTCACAGACAAAATGTTCCTTCCAAAATCTATACAGCTAATAAAAGTTTAATATTCAATTGACTATACTACTACTACTGCTAAAACCCTAGTTCAAACTACTATCATCATTCATCTCCTGGACTATGGCAACTGCTTCCACCCTGTCCTCTAAACAGCAAGTAGAATATACTGTTTAAATATATATATATATACATATATATATTAGGATGCCTGGGTGGCTCAGTTGTTGAGCATCTGCCTTCGGTTCAGGACATGATACCAGAGTCCCGGGATCAAGTCCAGCATGGGGCTTCCTGCATGGAGCCTGCTTCTCCCTTTGCCTGTGTCTCTGCCTCTCTCTCTCTCTCTCTCTCTCTCTCTCTCTCTCTCTCTCTATGTCTCATGAATAAATAAATAAAATCTTTATTAAAAATAATTTTTTAATAAAAAATAAAATATTTTATTCATTTATTTGACAGAGTGAGAGTACAAGCAGTGGGAGCAGCAAGCAGAGGGAGGGGGCGAAGAAGCAAGCTCCCGCAAAGCAGGGAACCTGGTGCAAGGCCTGATCCCAGGACTCTGGGATCATGACCCAAGCTAAAGGCAGACACTTAACTGACTGAGCCACTCAGTCGCCGAACAAGCCGATTCAATTCTTAAATTGAATCACTCTTCTGTTTCTTTAAGGATTTTATTTATTTATTCATGAGAGACACAAAGAGAGAGGCAGAGACACAGGCAGAGAGAGAAGCAGGCTCCATGCAGGGAGCCTGATGCAGGATTCAATCCCAGGATTCCAGGATCATGACCTGAGCCAAAGGCAGACACTCAACCACTGAGCCACCCAGGTGCCCCTAAATTTAATCACTCTTCTACTGAAAACCCTCCACTGGTTTCCACTTTAATTCCTCACCATGGCCAGTAAAATGCTTCAATAATATATGCAGATGTTTCCTAAGTGATTTTCCTCTCTAATATGTAATACTGAACATTATTCTCCTTGGCTGAATTATTGTTAGGTAATTAACACATTTTCTTTTTTTTTCTTTTTTTCTTTTTTTCTTTTTATTATTTTTTTAATTAACACATTTTCTACAATTAACTTATTTCATTAGAATAGTAATCAGGGGGATCCCTGGGTGGCGCAGCGGTTTGGCGCCTGCCTTTGGCCCAGGGCGCAATCCTGGAGAGCTGGGATCGAATCCCACGTCGGGCTCCCGGTGCATGGAGCCTGCTTCTCTCTCTGCTTCTCTCTCTGCCCCTCTCTCTCTCTCTCTGTGTGACTATCATAAATAAATAAAAATTTAAAAAAAAAAAAAAAAGAATAGTAATCAGGGCCAGCCCAAGTGGCTCAGCGGTTTAGCGCCACCTTCAGCCCAGGGCCTGATCCTGGAGACCTGGGATTGAGTCCCACATCGGGCTCCTGCATGGAGCCTGCCTCTCCCTCTGCCTGTGTCTGCCTCTCTCTCTGTGTCTCTCATGAATAAATAAGTAAAATCTTTAAAAATAAAATAAAATAGTTATCAGAAATGGAATTGAGTCAAAGGATATGGTTTTCTTCCTAAGTAACAGTGTTTAAGCCAGATAAACAGTTCCTGTCTAAGAACTGTAGCTCTCAGCCTCCCTTCCAGCTATGTGTGGCCGTGTTAGCAGATTTCTACATTTCTAGCTTAAGAAAAGATTGCTAGTCCTAGACTTCTTTTTTCCCCCTTTATGCAAGCTGAAACCCAGACTTGCCTGTGACCTACCTTCAACCACACAGCTTTAACACTTAGAAAATGGGAAAGGAAGAGAGTGGAAAGAACCAGAACCCTAAATGACCACAGAAAGCAGAGCTGCCCCTCCAACCTAGACTACTCATTTTTAATCTGTTGTATGAGACAGAAAAACTTTTTTAAAATTCTAAGACACTTCATTTGGTACCTCTTTGTCACAGTATCTTAGGCTCTAACCTAACTAGTACAAATAGTTGCAATTTTTTAATATTGCAGCATAATTCATATTGCCCAATGACTTAGCAGGAAGCCAAAAATCAAGTGGCATTTCCACCAATGTGTACAAGATTACATTTTTTACTGCATTCTTGTCAATGTTGAAGCTTATTTCTTTTTTAAAAAAAATCTACTAATTTGATAAAGGAAAAATAATATTCTATTTTTTAGTATGAATAAATTGAACATGATTCAATATTCATTATCCATAGGCATTCCATCTTTTGAGAATTGTCTGTTCATGTTTGCTTGTTTGTTTAACCTCTACACCTGGGGCTTTTTATTTTTTTAAAGATTATTTACTTATTCATTTCAGAGAGAGAGAGGGAGAGACACATGCGGGGAGCCCGACATGGGACTCGATCCCAGGTCTCCAGGATCACACCCCGGGCTGCAGGCAGCGCTAAACCAGTGCACCACCTGGGCTGCCCTGCACCTGGGGCTTAAACTCACAACCGAGATCGAGTTGCATGCTTTACTGACTGAGCCAGCCAGGTACCCTTGTTCATGTTGTTTTTATTTTTGTTAGAATTCTGTTACTTTTCTTGCCCATTCTGTTGAACCTTTGTAGTTTGTCTTTCAATTCTGCATTCAGGAAAACATGTTGAAATGTTGTCTTATCATCAAGTTTGTAATTTTTCTATTGAAATTTGTTTTTTTGAAATCCTTCTTAATGCCCACATTTTGAACCCTAAATACCATTTCCCACTGAAAAGAACTGGGACTCTTTGGGAAAAAAGCTGATTTCAGATCCGAAGGTAGAAAATTTATTTAAAACTTTATTTTTTTTTCATTTTTATTTATTTATGATAATCACACAGAGAGAGAGAGGCAGAGACATAGGCAGAGGGAGAAGCAGGCTCCATGCACCGGGAGCCCAACATGGGATTCGATCCCGGGTCTCCAGATTGCGCCCTGGGCCAAAGGCAGGCGCTAAACCACTGTGCCACCCAGGGATCCCCGAAGGTAGAAAATTTATAAGGTAAGCTTAAGATATCATTTTATGCCAGAAAGCAAGGAAACTATTGAAGAGCATAGGCATCATGTCAAAGGACATGGGAATCAATCTGGGGAGGCTCCTACAGGCCAACTTTATCTAGGTACTGCGGCTATACAAAAAATGACATCAAACGGACTCAAAACACTTATTTTAAAAACTCAATAAACAGGGCACCTGGCTGGCTCAGTCAGAAGAGCATGTGACTCTTGATCTCAGGGGTCGTGAGTTCGAGCCTCATGTTGGGTGTGGAGATTACTTGAATAAATAAAACTTAAAAAAAATTCAATAAACAAAAAAAATTAAAAACAACACTTGTTATTCTCGTAAATTTTCAGTATGGGCAGAGTTCAGTGGGTCAGCTGGGGTCCACTGTACTTGGCATCAATTGAGCAGCTCAAAAGGTAGAGGCTGAAATCTTCTGAAGGCTCACTCATTCATTCACAAGTTTGTTGCCTGACCTGGAACAGGTAAGGGATGGAAGAATTAGGACTCCTTAGTCATCTCTCTATAACTCCATGTTCTCTTTCCATATGCTTTCTCTTACCAAATGTGGTGGCTTCAGGGTGAATGCATTTCACTGAAATCACATATACCAAGAGTGCTGGGCAGAAATAATGGAGAAGTGTCAACATCACATTATAAGAAGAACGTGCGGGACCAAATATATTAGTGTAACTTCTTAGGTAAATACAATCTGTAACAGCATCATAAAGATACCATCACTGATTAATGCACTTAAATATATAAAAATCCTAATAATACTTTCACACAAAAAGAAAAAAAAACACATTCACCAAGAGTTGAGATGACAGTTATACCAAGTACTTATGCAAAAATTGGTAAAGAGAAAAGGGTTTATGTATTATTTCTTTACCATATGGAACTCTATTTCAGAGTTAACAATCGGCTCCAGTTGATGAGGGGAAGCTCTTCTTGACATAAGAATCCTAATTAGTAAATAAATGCAAAAGGATTGACAGAATTGGAAAAATCACCATTTTGCAATCTATAATGGAATAATCAGTTCAGTCAAGAATCAGCAATGAGTGCTAAAAGCACTGAGGACAGGGGCACCTGGCTGGCTCAGTTGGTGGAACGTGTGACTCTTGATCTTGAGGTCATGAGTTCAAGCCCTACATTGGGTGTAGAGATTACTTTAAAAAAACAAAAAGCATTGAGCATAAGGCTGACAAAGTTGTCAACACACAGATTATTTACTTATCTCAAGAGGAAAACTCATAACTTCCCAACGGAGCAATGTGGCAGTTTTCACATTAATCATGAATCCAATGATGGAGGATAACATCATAAAGACAATGAGTCGTACACAACTGATATGATACAATACAATGTTTACAGAATCACTCATGAAATATTCTTTTTTATTATTATTATTCATGAGAGACACAGGGAGAGAGAGAGGGAGAGAGAGAGAGAGAGGCAGAGACACAGGCAGAGGGAGAAGCAGGCTCCATGCAGGGAGCCCGACCTGGGACTCAATCCTGGGTCTCCAGGATCAGGCCCTGGGCCAAAGGCGGCGCTAAACTGCTGAGCCCCCCGGGCTGCCCTGAAATATTCTTGACAAGAATGTTTTACCTGACACCTCATTTTAGTCACAACTTTAATTGGAAATGTCCAGTTTATAGGAAATACAGTGGAGAGTAAACTAAAATTTCAATGAAAGTAATCGTATACATCCAGAAGTTAGAATTCTACCAGAAAATTGACCCAGTCTTTTCAACCAGAAAATGTAATGGAGCTCTGGTTCAAGATGGAAAGATAGGAAGATAACAACCTCATCCTCCTCCTGCAGACTCGCCAAAGCTATAGCTATATATAGAACAATTTCCTCTGGAAAAAAGAAAAAAAAAAAACCTATAAACTGGAAACAAGTAACCTCTGGTGAAACAACCCAGGAGTCAGGAATAACTCAAAACAGGGGCAGCCCAGTGGCTCAGCGGTTTAGCGCCGCCTTCAGCCCAGGGCCTGATCCTGGAGGCCTGGGATCGAGTCCACATCGGGCTCCCTGCATGGAGCCTGCTTCTCCCTCTGCCTGTGTCTCTGCCCCTCTGTGTGTGTGTGTGTGTGTGTGTGTGTGTGTGTGTGTGTGTGTGTGTGTGTCTCATGAATAAATAAATAAAATCTTAAAAAAAAAAAAAAAGGAATAACTCAAAACAGGAACTCCTCCCTAAAGAGCGAGGGGTTTTACCCTACATCAGACATGCCAACCTCTAAGACCAGCATCTGAGAGATGAACCCCCAGAGCATCTGACTTTGAAGACCAGGGCAGCTTGTGTCCACGAGATCCTGGGGCTATGTCAAACTGGGGAACAGCTCTTAAAGGGCCTGTACACAGACTCATTCCCTCCAGGGCCAAGAAACAGTCCTTTGAAAAATGCCCAAGCTTTATGTGAAAGAGATTCATTTCCTATTTTAAATCATTGGTCTGAGGGACAAAAGCCAGCTGAGATATTTTCTGGGGTAGGAGGCTGGTGGGGCACCATCTTCCTGCTCTTACAATGCACTTTTAAAACCAGAAGGTAGCATCCTTTTTTTTTTAAAATCCCTTTCCTACAGGTACCATCTTTATGCTCTAGCCAGCAGGCACCATCTTGGACATTCACCCTTTAGCTTACTAAAGCCAGAAAGGGCCTTCCCTGCCCCCTGCCCCACTTTCCTTTTTTTCTTTTTATTTCCCCTTTTCCTTTTTTACTTTTTCTTTCTTTTTTTTTCCTTTTATTGATGCCATCTTTTCAATTTCCCCTCTGCTTCAATCCAGCCAGTGAGTATCATCTTCACACACTCCCTCTGCTGTACTGCAGAGCACCAGTATCTCCCAGAGGGTAGTTTCTACACATTTATGGTACTCCTCGTTTTTGCAGCTGCCACTCAGGGCATGCCCCTTGATGACCTGGCTCTAGAGGCCAGAAGGACTTTGTTCTTGGGTCCCCTGGGGCTGTCACAATCTGAGAGACTTTTCTTGGCAGACTCCCACTCTCACAGCATCACACGGATGGCAGCCTGAAACACACCCCTTGCGTTTCTATGAAAGAGGCCTATTTCTCATCCAGGAGTTTTGGCTTGAGGGTCAGACTTCTCATTCAGCATATTCAAAGGAGCCTCCGCTAGAGAGGCTAAGGAAGACAACTTTTGCTCTCTCCCTCTACCTCACTCCACTTCACTAGTATCTTCCAGAACAGAGCTTATGCTTTTGTTTGGTGTCATGATTATTGATGTCATTTTTAGGGGACACATTTTTAGGGGACATTTTAGGGGACACTCTACATCACTGGCCCTAGTGACCAGCAGAGGTTATACTCGCAGGTCCCATAGGACTATAACAATGGAGAAAGAGCTCCTAAACAGCTACCACCCTCAGGGCTCAGCAAGAGACAACAAACCCAGGTGCTCAATATTTCTGTGAAAGAGGCCTATTAGCTTTTCATCAGAGCTGCAGACTGAGAGACAGGCTTTTAATTAAACACACATCTAAGGGTTGACCAAAAACCCCTCCTGGGACCTCAGAGGGCAGGCACTATCTTTGCACTCCCCTTCTGCCATGCTGCAAAGCACCAGCTCCTTACAATGGAGCTGTTATATGTGTCTGCTACCCCAGTTTTTACAACCGGTGCCTGGATTTTACTGCTGCTACAGAGGGGTACCTCCTGATTGCCTGGCTGACCAGGGATGGGGGGCAGGGGGAGCTTGCATTTCTGAGTTCCATGAGACTATTACAATTAAAAAGACAGTTCTTGGGGCACCTGGGTGGCCCAGTTAAGCGTCTGCCTTTGAGTCAGGTCATGATCCCAGGGTCCTGGGATCAAGCCCCACATGGGGCTCCCTACTCAGTGAGGAGTCTGCTTTGTCTGCTTCTCCCTCTCCCTCTGTTCTCTCTCTCTCTCTCTCTCTCTCTCTCTCTCTCTCTCTCTCCCTCTCTCTCTCAAGTAAATAAATATTTTAAATAAAAAATAATTAAAAAATAAAAACACACACATAGATCAATGGAACAGAGAACCCAGAAATAAATCCATACATATATAGTCAATTAATTTATAACAAAGGAGCTAAGGATATTCAATGGGGAAAGAACAGTCTCTTCAATAAATGGTGTTAGGAAACCTGGAAAGCCACATGCAAAAATATGGAACTGAACCCCATCTTACATTATACACAAAAATTAACCAAAATGGATTAAAGTCTTGACTGTAAAACTGAAACCTGAAAATTCTTAGAAGAAAACATAGACAGTAAGTTCCCTGACGTTGGTCTTGGCAATGATTTTTTTGGATATAACACCAAGATCATAGGCAACAAAAGCAAAAATCAACAAGTGGGACTACATCAAACTAAAAAGCTTCTGCACAGCAAAGGAAACCATCAACAAAATGAAAAAGCAACCTACTGAATGGGAGAAAATATTTCAAAATCATATATCAAATAAGAGGTTAACATCCAAAATATATAAACAACTCAGTAGCATATAGCTCTTACAACTCAATAGCCAAAAAAAAAAAAAAAAATCCAATTACAAAATTAGTAAAGAACGGATGCATGGGTGGGTAGTTCAGTCAGTTAGGTGCCTGACTCTTGATTTCAGCTCAAGTCATGGTCTCAGGGTCATGGGATCCAGCCCCAAGTTGGACCCTGTGCTCAGCACTGAATCTGCTTGTCCCTCTTCCTCTGCTCCTCCCCCCTGCTCAGGCTCTCTCTCTTAAAATAAATAAATAAAATCTTTTTAAAAATTGGTAAAGCAATTGGTAAAGGTTCTAACTAGATTTTTTCCAAAGAAGATATAAGGCCAGAAGGTATATGAAATGGTGCTCAACATCACTAATCATCAGGAAAATGCAAATCAAAACCACAATTAGATACCACCTTTTAGAATTGCTTTTATCAAAAACAAACAAACAAGAGATAGCAAGTATAAGCAAGGATTTGGAGAACAGAGAACTCTTATACAGCGTTGATGGGTGTAAATTGGTACACCCATTATAGAAAACAGTACGGAGGTCCTCAAAAAATTAGAAGTAGAACAACCATATGATCCTGCAATCCCACTTTTGGGTATTTATCTGAAGGAAATGAAATCAGTGTCTCAAAGAGATACATGCACTCCCGTGTTCACTGTAGCATTACTCACCACAGCCAAGATATGGAAACAATCTAAGTGTCTGTCTATAAATGAATGAATAAATACACAACTCAATATTATTCAACCATGAGAAATAAGGAAATCCTGCCAATTGTGACAGTATAGACAAAACTAGGACATAATGCTAAGTGAAATAAGCCAGAAAGAGAAAGACAAATACTTCATGATCACTTATATATGGAATCCAAACAAAGTCAAACTCCTAGAAACAGAGAATAGAATGGTGGTTACCAGGGTTAGGGAATGAGGAAAATGGTGAGTTGCTAGCCAAAAGTTATAAACCTTTAGTTTTTTTTTTTTTTTTTTTTTTTTTTAATTTATGATAGTCACACAGAGAGAGAGAGAGAGAGGCAGAGACACAGGCAGAGGGAGAAGCAGGCTCCATGCACCGGAAGCCCGACGTGGGATTCGATCCCGGGTCTCCAGGATCGCGCCCTGGGCCAAAGGCAGGCGCCAAACCGCTGCGCCACCCAGGGATCCCAAACCTTTAGTTTTAAGATAAGTAAGTTCCGAGGACCTAATGTACAGTATGATGACTATGCTTAATAATACTGTAATATGTACTTGCAATTTGCTGAGAGAGTAGATCTCAAGCATTCTTATCAGACACACACACACAAACCTAAGTATGTAAGGCAATAAATGTATTAACCTGCTTGTGGTAGGTTTTCATGTAGCAAATCATCACATTGTACACTTTATTTTTTTTTAATTTTTATTTATTTATGATAGTCACACAGAGAGAGAGAGAGAGGCAGAGACATAGGCAGAGGGAGAAGCAGGCTCCATGCACTGGGAGCCCAACATGGGATTCGATCCCAGGTCTCCAGGTCTCCAGGATCGCGCCCTGGGCCAAAGGCAGGCGCCAAACCACTGTGCCACCCAGGGATCCCCAACATTGTACACTTTAAATATATACAATTTTATCTGTCAATTATACATTAGTAAAGCTGGGGGTAAAAAGGATCTGTTGGCTGACTTGTTGGCCTGGCTCACTTCATTGGTTCAGGTTACCTGATATGAAGGTAGGCAACCAACAGCAGTTGGTACAGATATTTTCTGACTTCCTCCCTCCATTTAAAAATGTATGAAACTTGAGGCATCTGGCTGGTTCAATGGGAAGAGCATGGGATGCGTAATCATAAGTTCGAGCCTCCCGTTGGGTGTGGAGATTATTTAAATAAATAAAACTTTTTTAAAAAATACATGAAACTTGGGGCACCTGGGTGGCTCCGTTGGTTAAGTGTCTGCCTTCAGCTCAGTTTCTGATCCCAGGATCCTGGGAATTGAGCCTCAGGTAGGGTAGGGCTCTCTGCTCAGGGGGAGTCTGCTTCTCCCTCAGTTTCTGCCCCTCCCCCACCTTGTGCTCTCTTTCCCTCTCAAATAAACAAATAAAATCTTTAAAAAAAATTTTAATATATGAAACTTAACTGTATCATTTTATTTTTTAAAGGTTCTTTCTTTGGGCAGCCCAGGTAGTTCAGCAATTTAGCGCTGCCTTCAGCCCAGAGCCTGATCCTGGAGACCCAGGATAAAGTCCCACATCGGGCTCCCTGCATAGAGCCTGCTTCTCCCTCTGCCTGTGTCTCTGCCTCTCTCTCTCTCTCTCTCTCTGTCCCTCGTGGATAAATAAATAAAATCTTTAAAAAAAATCTTTTAAAAAACCTGGATTATTAAAAATAAATAAAAGTAAAGGGTTGGTTTTTTTTTAAGGTTTATGTATTTGTTCATGAGAGACACACAGAGAGAGGCAGAGACACAGGCAGGGGGAGAAGCAGGCTCCATGCAGGGAGCCCGATATGGGACTCAATCCAGAGTCTCCAGGGTCACACCCTCGGCTGAAGGTGGCACTAAACCACTGAGCCACCCAGGCGTCCCCATAAAGATTTTTTTTATTTTTATTTTCATCTTTAAGTAATCTCTACACCAACATGGGGCTCAAACTTACAACCCTGAGATCAAGAGTCACATGCTCATTGATGAAAAAAAAGCCAGGCAAGCACCCCTAAATTTCATTTTTTTTTAAAGATTTTTTATTTATTCATGAGAGACAGAGAGAGAGAGAGAGAGAGGCAGAGACACAGGCAGAGGGAGAAGCAGGCTCCATGCAGGGAGCCCGAGGTGACTCGATCCTGGGACTCCAGAATCACACCCTGGGCCAAAGGCAGGCACTTAACCACTGAGCCACCCAGGGATCCCTAAATTTCATTTTTTAAAGCGCTTCTTGTTTCTCTGGCAACTGTGCATCATTCAACATCCACATGATGCAATTATATCTCTTTCCTCTGAAATTTTGAAGCCTACTTTTCTTACAAACCGTGGTCTAAGTCCAGCCTTATTTTCCCTTGCTGCATCACATTCAGGGACAATATGGTCATATAACATCACACCCTTCCCTCAGTGCCAGTCACTTCCAAGTCAACAACCTGTTTCTCCTTGGCATTCAGAATCAAGTTCTGGATATCCATTCTCCTGATTGCTTTCTCACTATTCTGAGAGGTGTAGTTGTCAGCAAAGTTAGTTGAGCATTCATGAAATGCTTTGTTTTCAGCAGAACGATTCTACTGTGCATTAATCTCTGTGTCCATGTTTCAATTTATATTTGGAAAATATTGGTCATGTGCTCTATCTCACCTGGCATTCTCTACTAGGTTCCCTCAATCATTGAAATCTTGTTTGATTCTCCTGCTATTCATATACAATGAATATCCACTCTCCAGTTCCAGGATTCTTTTGAAAGAATGTAGCATCTTAAAATTCATGCTATTGCCACCCACCCCTCCTGGCATAAACACATACACACTCATTGAAATATATACACACAAGGGATCCCTGGGTGGTGCAGCGGTTTGGCGCCTGCCTTTGACCCATGGCGCGATCGAGACCCGGGATCGAATCCCACCTCGGGCTCCCGGTGCATGGAGCCTGCTTCTCCCTCTGCCTGTGTCTCTGCCTCTCTCTCTCTCTGTGTGTGTGACTATCATAAATAAATAAAAATTAAAAAAAAAAGAAATATATACACACAAAACAATACCACCAGAGCTGCTGCTTTTGAACAAAGTATTAAAAAAACTGTCAGATCAAAAATGAATCAATAAATAAATAAAAACTGTAAGATCAGCCACGCCTGGGTGACTCAGCGGTTGAGCGTCTGCCTTTGCATGATCCCAGGGTCCTGGGATTGAGTTCCCTATCTCCTCCTGCGAGAAGCCTGCTTCTCCCTCTGCCTGTGTCTCTGTCTCATTCTCTGTGTCTCTCATGAATAAATAATAAATCTTAAAAAAAGAAAGAAAAATTGTAAGATCAGTCATGTATTGATGATTGTTGAACCTAGGTAATGGATACATGAGAATTTGCTACACTGTTCTCTCTCTGCTTTTGAATATATTTGGAAATCTCAATAATAAAAATACTTTTTAACTATCTGCAAAATTATCATGTCATTTACACCAAACATCCATTTTACTAAATACTGCTAAACAAAACTGAGATGATTAAGACATGATCTCTAACTAAGGGTTACCAAATAAAATATAATTAGGTTACCCACCTAATTAAGTTTGAATTTTAGATAAACGATAAATAATATGTGCAAGTACATTCCATGCAATACTTGAATATTCAGTGTCTCACATTTCTGGAGTTGAAAAGCCTGAAATCAGTTTCACTAGGCTGAAATCAAGGCTCTAGGGGAAAACCAGTCCCTTGTCTCTTTTAGCTTCTGGTGGTGGCTGTTGGCATTCCTTGGCTTATGGCCACATCCCTCCAATGTTCAAGGCAAACACCTTCAAATCAAATCTCTGTCTGCTCCACCTTTGCATTGCCTTCTCTTCTTTGTGTCAAATCTCCCTCGGCCTGTCTCTTATAAGGACATCTGTGATGGGATTTAGGGCCCCAAAATAATTGTCCCATCTCCAAATCTTTAATTTAATCATATTTGCAAAGGCCTTTTTTCCAAAAAAAGTAACATTTAAGGATTTTGGGAATTAGGACCTGATGCCTTTGGGGACCATAATTCAGTCTACGACAGGTGCCATCTACCAGGGAATGCTGGAGAAGCAGAGAAGGAGCTGATAATTCAAAGTGAAAAGTGAAAGAAAAGGCAGATGTCAAGGAAGGCTTCCTAAATAAGGGGCACCTGACTGGCTCAGTTGGTAGAGCATGGGACTCTTGATCTCAGAGCCATGAGTTCAAGACCCACACAGGGCTTAGAGCTTACTTTAAAAAATAAATAAAAATTTATTTTAAATAAAGAAAAATAAGAAAGGCTTCCTAAATCTATGCTGTCAGAGAATATAAATTAGTAAAGCAGTAATAGTAACAAAAATGAGCAAACAGACCAACCGGAACAGATATCAGCTATAAATAACCACCACAGCCTACCAGTAAGCAAGAGTTGAGCATCAGTCTTGTTAAAAAGTGTAATATTGGTAAAATAAAAAATAATAAAAAATTAAAAAAATAAAATAAAAATATATATTAAAAAATAAATAATACAAATAAAATAATTAAATAATAAAAATAAAAATGAATAAAAATAAAAAAATTTTTTTTAAAAAGTGTAATATTGGGACACCTGGGTGGCTCAGTGGTTGAGTATCTGCCTACAGCCGAGGGCGTGATCCTGTAGTCCTGGGATCGAGTCCCACATCAGGCTCCCTGTATGGAGCCTGCTTCTCCTTCTGCCTCGTCTCTGCCTCTGTGTGTGTGTGTGTGTGTCTCTCATGAATAAATAAGTAAAATCTTAAAAAAAAAAGTGTAATATTGGAGTCTTGTTACAGGATAATAAATAAGAAGTAGCAACTGAATGACAAAAATTCTTTATACATGGTTCCTAAGATACCTCTTACAGAGGAAAGAAGGCAGGAAGAGTTGTCCATATAATTTGTCAAACCTCCTTCTCAACTCCAGTCATTTTTTTCCTTCCTATGTCTTCTATATTGCTCTTTGAAATTTTCCCACTCCCTCAGTTATTTTCTTATCAACACAGTCTACTCAAAATTTTTACCCAATTATTTACTCAATAATTTTTATTTAATTATTTTTTTTTATATTTTGTTTACTTATTTGAGAGATCATAACCTGAGCCCAAGGCAGCCACTTAACTGACTGAGCCACTTGGGTGCCCCAATGTAATTATTTTTTTCATAAAGTGCTTTGTGCAAAAATAATTCTAGCATGTTAAGATTATATAAATTAACAACTCCCCTCTCCTCCAACTAATCCTACTTCCCAAAAATAAGCACATCAACAGATATATCAAGATCATATTATCTATGTATATCTAAATATATATGCAATTATATATTTATATAAATGAGGAGCAATCATTTAGCTGTTGGCAGAAAATGATAAT
The DNA here is from genome assembly GCF_905146905.1 of Nyctereutes procyonoides. Lineage (NCBI taxonomy): Eukaryota > Metazoa > Chordata > Mammalia > Carnivora > Canidae > Nyctereutes > Nyctereutes procyonoides. Next base: position 5,902,991 of record NW_026575130.1, read on the forward strand.
CAAAATAATGCTACCTCAGCCCATGATGCTCCCAAGAAGCAGCAAGTTATGTACTCCTTCCTGTTATACTTTTTGGATCCAATTCCACAGGAAATACCTCTAGTTACTAAATTTTTAATTGCATAGTGACATCCTAAAAGGGGACAGGCAGTAAGAACTAAAGTTAAACATCAACAATAATTTCCCCCTAATCTCTCCCTAAAACTTCCACCACGACAGCATTCTTGGTTGTCTCACAGGCACCTCAAATATAAATTATCTAAAATTGAATTTATGATCTTCCATAGGAAACTGTTACTCCTTCTGTTTTCCATCTAACCCAGTGGCCAAGCCAGAAACCAGGAAATCATTCTTTTCCTCCATATCATATACCCAAAAAAGTTACCAAATCCTGGAAAAGAGTGCTCACATTTATAAATTTCTCTGTATTCCTGGATTAGGACAAAAAGCTCATGGTCTCCCAGACTTCCATCTTGCCCTACCCTTTCCCATTCTCCACACTGCACCTGGAGCTATCTTTTCAGAACATAAATTTCATCGTGAGGTACCCTTTCTTCAAGCTCTATAATGAGTCTCCATGCTCTCAGAATGGAATCCTGAAGAGGATTCATAATATCCTAGATTAGTGAGCTCCTGTTTATCTCTCTGGCTTCACCTCACACCCTCACAATGTGGTCTCAAGCCATTCTTACCCTTTTTTCATTTTCTTAAGAATGCAATGCTTACCCATGCTGGGACTTTGTGCTGATTCTTCATAGGAAGGACTTTTCCTTCCTCCGTTAATTCCAATTCAATGGTAGGTCTGAATCTAGTTTCAATTCCTCCAGGAAGTCTCCCCTAATCCTCTTTGTCTATGCTGGGGTCTCTTTTCTGTGATACCTCTGCATCCTGTGATTGCTCTGTTATTTATTCATATTAGCAATTATAATTGTCTATTCATTTGTCTTTCACTACCACTAGGCTACAGGATCAGTTCACCTTTGTATTATTAGGACCTACCATAGTACTGAGTATATAGTAGGATCTCAATAAATAATTGTTAAATGAATGTAATTAAATAGGTAGAAAAAGTAATGCAGAGCCTCAATAGCAAGGTACGATCATTTATATTAAGGGAGGCAGTTCAATGGATAGCTTGAGTATAATAAACCAAATGACAGCATGATCATTTACAGCATTTTCTTGATTGAACATAAGATATATCCCACCCAAAGAAGGAGCCCATTCTTCTCTACAGAAAGAAAGTCAGACTATGATTCAGTTGCAAATATATGTCTTCCTAGCCTTCTGAATTTATAGAGAAAGCAAAGCAGTAATCTAACTGATGTCTTTGGTGTCCTACATGTTTCTATCATTACCATGAACTGCTGAATAGTTTTCAGCTTTGCAGGTTCATATCAATTTTATTATTTCACAGAGAAGTGGAAAGTCACTGAGGCAGACTTTCTCAACAGGGGTTCTTCATCTGAACACAGTATATAGAAAATGATTTGAGTGATTATTTCTCAATTCCCCCAAAGATAGCAAATAACTAGTACCATTCTAGATGAAAAGTTACTTCACTACAAACAATGGAAGTCTTGTAGCCATTTGGGCTTATTTCAATCCCAGAATTCCAGAAAGCCTAAAGTTCATGAAGTAAACCACAGATATAGATATGCAGATATATGTATCTACATGCAAATGTGTGTATTATATGTATTATTTACTAACTTGCAAAAGAAAACACGTCAACAAAACTAGAATATAGTATCATTGGTAATCATGATGAGGCTTTAAAAATATAGATTTTAATGCCAAAAGGGTTAGATTTTTTTTAATGGATACTCTCATTGAACTGCCGTATCTTGGTGACTCAGCCTTCCTCTCTAAAGAGATAACAGACTGTGAGCTCTTTGAGATAATGAACTGCATTTGTCTTGGCTTCACTTTTTATTGAAATTTGAAATCCTAATAATTAACATAGTACATGGCACATATTCCTATTATTGCCTGAATGGATGGATAGATGAATATATTGTATCATAATATTTCTTGTTTTCTATAGATATTTCATTTCATATATGATATGTGAATTCTTGCTCATTCGTTCAATAAACACCAATTATGTGCATAGATCCTAAGCTAGGAAATGAGACGGGTTATGTGTTGTATATCACAATTCATGTTTTTAAGAGTAATCTACCACTTTACACCCATTAGGATAACATTATCTTTTTTTTTAAAGATTTTACTTATTTATTCATGAGAGACACACACAGAGAGAGAAAGAGAGGCAGATACACAGGCAGAGGGAGAAGCAGGCTCCATGCAGGGAGCCCAAAGTGGGACTCGATCCTGGGTCTCCAGGATAACACCCCAGGCTGAAGGTGGCACTAAGCCACCAGGGCTGCCCCAGGATAACATTATCCGAAAAGGAGTATTTGGCTCAGGTTGTGATCCCAGGTTCTGGGATCCAGTGTCACATCAAAGAGAAGGAGAAGGAGGAGAAGAAGGAGGCTAAGATAAGACAAGATAAGATGATAAGATAAGGTAAGATAAGATAAGAAAATGGGACTCCTGGTGGCTCTGGGGTTAAGCGTCTGCCTTTGGCTCAGGGCGGGATCCTGGAGTCCCCAGATCAAGTCCCACATCTGGCTCCCTGCATGGAGACTGCTTCTCCCTCTGCCTATGTCTCTGCCTCTCTCTCTCTGTGTCTATCATGAATAAATAAATAAAATCTTAAAAAAAAAAAAGGAAATTCAGACACATGCCATAATATGGATGAAACTCTAAGACATTATAAGCAAAACAGCCAATTACAAAAGTACAAATACTGTATGATTTCACTTGTATGACGTATCTAGAATAGTCAAATTTATAGGGACAGAGTATAAAATGGTGGTTGCCAACATCTGGGGCTGATAGTTATTATTTAATGAGTACAGAATTTCAGTTTACTTTTTTTAAGATTTTATTTATTTATTATGAGAGACACAGAGAGAGAGAGAGAGAGAGAGAGAGAGAGAGAGGCAGAGACACAGGCAGAGGGAGAAGCAGGCTCCATGCAGGGAATCCAATGTGGGACTTGATCCCGGGTCTCCAGGATCATGCCCAGAGCTGATGGTGGCACTAAACCACTGAGCCACCCAAGCTGCCCAGAATTTCAGTTTAGACACAGCAAAAAAAGTGTTAAAACTGATAGTGGGGATGGTTGCACAACAATGTGAATGGGTTTAATGTCACTGAACTGTACACTTAAAAATGGCTACAATGATCAAGCTTATGATATATACATACATATTTATAATTTTTAAAAAATTTAATCTAGTCATCCTTTTTGATCCTGTCCCTGGATCTTGACATCTACTTTACTTTAGCAATTGTACCTCTTATTCATCTTTCATAGAGAAAAATAGTAACCCACTTTACTTGAGCACTGGGACTCTATAAGCAAATGGGGCCAACCCTGGATTATCTTGTCCTGAAATACAGAACTGGTTATCATTATGTCAAATCTCTGAATAATATTCAAAGATGAAGCTTCTGGAAATTGGTTTTAATTGGGTATGTGCCATCTGCAATTAGAGTTGGGGTTAAGAATGGGGCACAATGGAGAATGATAATCTTGATCCCTCTCCTACATTTATTGGAAGGTAATGTCCACCAATAAGATGGCTTCCATAGTAGCCCAGTGCTCTATTCCCACTTCAATTATTTTGCAGCTTACTCTGCAAAGGAATCCAGAGGAAGTAGAATTGAATTTGTAGGAAGACAGGAAGGTAATTAAGACTTATGCAACATGTACCAGACACTGCCATTGGTGCTTGACATTCATTATTTCATTTGATTCTCATAACAAACATTGTTATCTTCATTTCATAGATAGCTAAATTAAGGCTCAAAACAATTAGTATTTCTCAAAGTTATATTGTTTCAAGTTCTAGGACTAGGATTTAAATCTAATTATTTTTGGACTCAATAGCCCAGGCTCATTTTATTATTCTGTCTCACAGTTGCCTGTAGAGCCAATTTCTGACAATGGCTCCTCCCTGAAAAGAGCTATGTTACTAAGAAATTTTAAAAATCTATACCTAAATTCTCATGTTGGCAGATAAATAAGGCTCCTAGCAGCAAATTTGTTCTTTGACAAAAAGCACTTAAGATTGATTCCCAGCCAGAATAATTAGGATGACAGAAGAAAGTGCTTCATACCTCTGCATTTAGCACCTCCTTTGGTTCAAAAGTATAAAAATTGATTTAAAAAAAAAAAAAAACAGAACCACCAACTTATATTAAGAGAAATTAAACTTGATGCCTGAAAATCACTAAGTTTAAATTCAGGCTTGATATTTTACTCCCTTACAAGCACACTAGACTCTGCAGACTTGATTACACCTAGATTGATTTCCAGGAGTATTTGTTATGAGGTTGGTTTTACTTAAGTGGCTAAGAATAGACAAAGAAATAAATAAGATAACTACATATTCTGTTTTTATTAATCATTTAACCAATTAAGTGTCTTCCAACAAATGATTTGACTCCTCTTCTAGACAACAGGAGATTTGTCTATCAAAATACTGTATTAAATACATAAATTCTTATAAATAAAATCTTAATTCACAGTAGCTGATTTTATAAGACATCCAAGTTAGGAATCTGTACAGATAAACTATTAACTGCATGAATACTTTCCAGCGGAACTTCGTGACCTTCTGTAGCTTGTCTTAAAATAAAATTCACTTTTGTCATAAAGTACTTCAGAGCTCTTTTACATTGTTAAATATATCTTCGAACACACTGGATTGGGGTGGGGAATCAACAATTAGTTATTCTGTTAAAACCCCCACTGAAGAAATGTGATGATGGGGGGCAGAGGGGTTGCTGCTAGTAACCCAAATGGAGGAATTTATTTTATTTCTATCTGAGCTTTAGTTTTCTCATCTATGAATGATGAAATTGAAAAAAAATCATCTCCAAGGATATTTCAGTCTTTGAGTATCTATGATTTAATTATTCATCAATGTGATAAACCAAAATATAAAATAGTTCCTGATTTTTTAAATAATTTTTTTAAAGATTTTATTTATTTATTCATGAGAGACACACAGAGGGAGACAGACAGAGAGAAAGAGAGGGGCAGAGACACAGGCAGAAGGAGAAGCAGGCTCCATGCGGGGAGCCTGACGCCGGACTCCATCCTGGGTCTCCAAGATCACGACCTGGGCTGAAGGCGACATTAAACGGCTGAGCCACCGGGGCTGCCCTAGTTCCTAATTAATTTTTAATAAGTAATGGCATAATAAGATAAAATTCACAACTGTAGAGGCCATTTTTAGGCAATCAACTTGAACAATGGAAACCTGAGTAAGGTAGAAAGCCGGATAATGACCCCCAACCCCCTGGCTGGACATAAACATGCCCATTAGCTGACCCACCGCAAAATATCCATAATCCCTATGATGAAGTTTTGGAATTTGGATGAGGTTTGGTGGGGTGAGGTCCGGAGCCGATGACCAAGAAAGGATTCTTGAGACTTCTTTGGTGCAAAATGGTGGTTTAAAGCATGGGGATAGGACCCATGGGCAGGGAGATCTGCTGTCCGGGCCTGTGAGGGGTGGCTGATTATATATCGGGCAGTTGGGAGGGGTTTGAGGACAGCGTACTCTCTAAGAAATTTTGGAAGCAAGGCTTCCAGGACCTTGAGGGGGCTAGCTATTGTTGGGAAAAGGTCACTTATTACCGTCTAATAAAACCGAGTCATGACACCCTTCAGATGTGTACCAGTGGGCCATGTGCTTGGGGGATGATTGCCAACATGTATCTCGGGGGTTAAGAGATAAAGGGAAATTTCTAAAGGAATTTTTGTATGTTAAAGTAGGCTTAAGGAACCCTGGGTGGCTCAATGGTTTAGCGCTGCCTTCACCCCAGATCATGATCCTGGAGACCCAGGATCGAGTCCCACATTAGGCTCCCTGCATGGAGCCTGCTTCTCCCTCTGCCTGTGTCTCTGCCTCTGTGTGTGTCTCTCTCTCAAGAATAAATAAAATCTTAAAAAAAAAAAAAGTAGGCTTACAGGATCCTGGGGGTCAAGCTAAGATTGCCTTTTGCTCTTAGCAAAGTATTAATATAGAGGCAGTTCAATCTATAGAAGAATGTCCCTTTGTCCCTTCCAAGGACTTGTCAATGTGCTACTCCGGGCTCATGCTTTGTTCTGTTCCCCCATCACCTAGATGACCAATGAGTTACTTACATGTAACCCAGGTACCAAAAAGGGAAAACTCTATACAGCTTCAATACCTCCTCATCTTCCCCCTTTAACTACTGTCTCCCACCACTGCCTCCTAGCAGATAGTCTCCGCTCTGCTGCTCTGCCCTTCCTTGCAGTATAGTCAATAAACTTCTATCTCCCTTGTTCTGTCATGGGTGAATTCTTTCACCAACCACACTGCCTACCTCCACTTGATCTTACCTCCGCTTGATCGGATCTCCCACATTTGGTGGCCCCCATCTGATCAGGAGACTCCACACTAACAAGGGATTTTCAGGGTAAATAATAATGATTAAAAGCTACTTGCCTTATAACCACTTTTCTAAGTTATTATCTGATACTACTATACCCATAAAATAATTAAATTCTTTGTACAAAACATAAATATTATTCCAGCCTTTCATATCAACAATTTTTTTTATTTTTTATCTTTATTTATTTATTCATGAGAGACGCACACACACACACACACACACAGAGAAAGAGACATAGACAGAGGGAGAAGCAGGCTCTCTGCAGGGAGCCCGACATGGGACTCCATCCCTGGATGTGGGATCAGGCCCTGAGCCAAAGGGAAATGCTCAACCACTGAGCCACCCAGGCGACACTTCTTATCAAGAATTTTGATATGAACCACCTTAACATCTTAACTTTTGGCTCATTTGTGATTTATTTTATTTCTTGGACAAAACAAGTTAATAAATTGCATCAAAAGACATAAAATTAATTCAAAGATTTTCTTATGTTTTAAAAATATTTTTAGGTTCTTAATAGTAAAAATTGAGGTTCTTCTCAAAGTAAAACACATTGTTTTCATTTTATTTAAAAATTTTGGATCAAAAGGAATGATGAATTCATAGTGTCCAAAAAAAATCTAGTTTTGAGGTAACAGATGGTTAGTTTAAAAATAATGCCTTTTTTTCAAAGCATTCTATAATAAGCATGTATCAAATTTATAATGAAAGAAAAACAAAAAAATAGCATGACATGCAAATAAAATTCACAACCTCCTTTATATCAGGGCAGAACTATTCTATTTCTATACTTCTGTTGGCTATTCATTGCTCCATGTTCCCAAAGTAGCAGCAAATCAACTGAGCAGTGAAGATGGCTTTGGGAGGAAGACTTTCCTCTGCCCAATGGTCTTTCTAAGCTGGACTTAGAATCAAATGCTTCAAGGAAGCAGATTAACAGGAGAAAATCAAATTTAATAGCTTACTTATGGGGAATCCACAAAGAAATGAAATTCCAAAGAGCATGAGGCAATGTGAGGCCTATAGCGCTAAGGAGAGAGGAATTGGCCTGAGGATAAAAATGTAAGGAAGCTTATTAGCAAGAAGGTGAAAGGAGACATTTGGAAAAACTATGTTGCCCTATTATGCAGATAAGGTTCTGAGGTAAAGGGGAGTCTGTTCTTAGCTCTCTTCCTGTTACAGGCTCTCCTTTCCAGTGTAAATTTAGGCAGTTGAGGGGGAGGCAGAGAGCTTTTCCTGCACCTACTGGGTTTTGATTATTTTTAACTCAAAATAATCTTCATGCCAAAGTGGCCTATCTTGGGGCAGGCTGCCCTGGGCCCTTACAATTAAAATCATATAATGTGTAGCATCTGTACGTTTCTTACATGTCTTGCAGCAAACCAATTTTTTTTGCTATAATTCGCCTAAGTATTAATTTTTGGGAGAATCATAGTAAATACCAAACGCCTAAAATGATAACCATCCCCTCCTAGTAACCATTTTATAGTCATCAACAACACTGAACAATGTAGACTCACTCATTTTTTAATGCTGAATGGATTCAAATTCCATCACAATTCGACCTGTTTATAAGACTGTCTTCAAATAATGCAAATGCTTAGTTGTTATTAGGTCCAATTCTGCTATCCTACTAGATGCAAAATTTACTTCACTGCCTACTGAAAAAGGAAATATGTGCCAGGATGTGTTGAAAAATGAAATGTGGTTTAAGTTCTCTAAAAGTAGTTATCAAAAAAATAAAAAATAAAAATAAATAAATAAAAGTAGTTATCAGCATCTATTAATGACACAACATATCTATAATGTTATTATGAATTTGTCCTTTAAAGAACCAGCTACATGGGATCCCTGGGTGGCGCAGCGGTTTAGTGCCTGCCTTTGGCCAGGGGCACGATCCTGGAGACCCAGGATCGAATCCCACGTCAGGCTCCCTGCATGGAGCCTGCTTCTCCCTCTGCCTGTGTCTCTGCCTCTCTCTCTCTCTCTGTGACTATCATGAATAAATAAATAAAATCTTTAAAAAATAAAATAAAATAAAGAACCAGCTACATGACAAATATGTATGTATGTACCTCCTTTATTTTTATTATTAATTTTATAATTAATTTTTATTATTAATGAAGATCAAGGTATTTGGAAATTCTGTGTAGGTAGATTCTAACATTTTTCAATTTCCATGCCTAACCAAGCAGCTCTAGATGTTAAGAGGTTTTCTTTATTTCTACTTTGATTTTCTAATACCTAATGACTTTGGTTCCTAAGAAGCTCCCAGAATAAGATCAAATCATTTTTTTCTCAAATGTGCACCCTTATATATGCCTAACTCCAATAGCCAGCTTTACCCTATCCTTTAGAGTCAAGGAAACTGTGATTGTCAGATCAAGTCACTCATAGTTTGAGGATTCTCCTCTATGACAGTCCTAACAGATGGCTAACTAGCTTCTATTTAAATACTCCAAAAGTAGGGTTGTCCTGTTTAACTTGTGTCTCCCCAAAATTCATATGCCAAAGCCCTAACCCCAGTATAGCTATGTTTGAAGACTGATTGCTAAGAAAGTGATTGAGGGTAAATAAGTTCACGAGGGTGGGGCCCTGATCCAATAGGATTGGTGTCCTCCTAAGGGACACTGGGCACTTCCACTCACTCCTGTGTTCTCTCTGCTTAGATGCACTGAGGAAAGACATGTGCACATCTGCTGCATCTGAGAACACAGCAAACAGGCAGGCAGGAAAAGAGTTCTCACTAGAAACTAAATTAGCAGGAACCTTGATCTTGATCTCCAGAACTGTGAAAAAAGTAAGTTTCTCTTATCTAACCCACCTAGCCCATGGTAGGTTGTTCTGACTGCCCAAGTTGACAAATACAGCCTGCTTCAGGAGGTGGCCAATTGCACTCTCAAACAACGCTAAGTGTTAGAAAGTTCTTATTTTAAGAATAAATCTGCTTTCTGAAGGCTCTACCCAATAATCCAACTTCTACCTTCTGGAGCTACATGGAATAAATTTAATTCCTCCTTTCAATTAAAAAAAACAAAGACTCTATTTTAAGAATTCTTCCCTGTCTTTTAGGGTCTTTCTTAGAAATGTTCCAACTTATCAAGACTCTCTTTAAAATGTGGCAGCTAGGGCAGCCCGGGTGGCTCAGCAGTTTAGCACCACCTTCAGCCCAGAGCGTGACCCTGGAGACCCAGGATGGAGTCCCACATGGGACTCCCTGCATGGAGCCTGCTTTTCCTTTTGCCTGTATCTTTGCCTCTCTCTCTGTGTCTCTCATGAATAAATGAATAAAATCTTTTTTAAAAATGTGGCAGCTAGAAAGACGTTTCAAATACTCTATAAATATGAATAATACAGGGAAACTATTTTGCTAAAATTAGTCCTAATATGTAGCATTTTCCTGAGGAAAAGCCACTCTTTATGTTTGCACACTCTTAAAAACCCTCAAGAGGAAGGGAACAGTCAACAAGGTCATCTATCTAGAAATAAAAATCTTCTAAAATCCCCCACCACATGCTGCTGTAAATCCAGTGAGCTGGCTCAGATATCAACAAGATAGACTTCAAGATCAACTGGTTGGAGGGATGCCTAGGTGGCTCAGTGGGTTTAAGCATCTGCCTTCAGCTCTGGTCAGGATCCCAGTGTCCTAGGGTCAGGCTCCCTGCTCGATGGGGAGCCTGCTTCTTCCTCTCCCTGTGCTGCTACCCTGCTTGTTCTTGCTTGCTCTCTCTCTCAAATAAATAAAATCTAAAAAAAAAAAAAAAAAAAAAAAAAGATCAATCGGTTGAAGATCTGATATTTCACAAAGATAAATGAGTACATCATCAAGGACAGATTAGTCCTATTTACCTCAAGGTTACTATGGACAAAGAATTCATTCTTCCTTCTTACAAATAAAAGCTCATTTCTATTTTATCATCTTTCTTATATTCAAAATGTCTAAATGAGTTTTCTCTTATTCGTTCTTTTTTCCAGAGTGACTAAGTAGTCCAATAGACATTTACATAAGCTATCTCTACTACATTAGTAGAGCAAATAAGCCTAATTCTTTGGTGTTTAGGAAATTCCTTAATGAATCCTTTGCTGTAACGATCTTGAAACTCTCTGGTGTTGCTTCCAAGGATCAAAGAGATTTTTGCCTTCAATTCCTGAACCTTTTGGTTCATGTCCTCTTCCAGTCCTTATTTTTTTCTTTTTCTCTAGTTTATTTCAATTGCTTTGATTTTTCTTATAAAAATATCACATCTAAGTTGCCAGAAAGAATTACTTTTTTTTTTAAGAATTACTTTAAATACCAACTGCTATGGTCCATAACACAGAGGTCAAAAGCACAGATCCACTTGAGTATAAGAGAACTAATGGACATAAATTACATAGACCTGAGGTAAATCACTAGAGTTAGCCATTCAGTGGTCATTATTGTCCTTGTTATTACACATTACTTCTCTCCCCATGCCCAAGACCAGTATAAATTCAACTCTAAATTTAATAAGTATAATAATGATTTTTATGTTTACATTCCTATAGTCTGTAGAAGTCTTTCATTTCTAGGCCCTTCCCACTTCCTTGCTCTTAAATCATAACCATTTCCTTGATAGTCATCTTACCTACTGACTTAGATGATATATCAGTGCTCTTCCTTCAAGGATCCCCAACGATTTAGTCATCAAGTATCACCTTAGCTAATTCTCCACTTTTGATGTTCTTATTCTGGATGTCTTTGTCCCACCTATCTTCTTCTTATATATTTCGCAGCCTTCTAACATTTGAGGATTTTCTAATGTGCTGTGAGCCCCAGGCTTTGATTCATTTGAAATTGGAGGTTTTCTTCAAGTCTGTTCTAATCGCTTTCTGAACCGACCATCTTACCACAGTACAGTTGACTCCTAAACACCACATGGCTAGGGGCACCCACATCCCCCACATATAACTTTTGACTACCCAAAATCTTCAGTGACTGTGATGATTATGTAATATAAACAGTTAAAACATATTTTGTTCTATGTGTTATATATTGTATCCTTATAATAAAGTAAACTAGAGAAGAGAAACAATGTTATTTAAAAAATCTGGAGATCCCTGGGTGGCTCAGCGGTTTAGCGCCTGCCTTTGGCCCAGGGCGCTATCCTGGAGACCCGGGATCGAGTCCCATGTCAGGCTCCCTGCATGGAGCCTGCTTCTCCCTCTGCCTGTGTCTCTGCCTCTGTGTGTGTGTGTGTGTGTGTCTCTGTCTATCATGAATAAATAATAAATAAAATCTTTTAGAAAAATAAAAAATCTTAAAGAAGAGAAAATGCATTTACAGTACTGTACTATATAAAAATATAGTGGACCTTGCCATTCTAACTTGTGCTATTCAAGGATCAAAATAACCGTAACAGAGCACCCTTCTATACAATGACTTTTTAGTTAAAGTACTACTTTACTCCAAGAAGGTATTTATATTGCTTTTTCATTAGAAATGGATGTGAGGGCAGCCCCAGTGGCCCAGCAGTTTGGCGCCACCTTTGGCCTGGGGTATGGTCCTGGAGACCCGGGATTGAGTCCCACATTGGGCTCCCTGCATGGAGCCTGCTTCTCCCTCTGCCTGTGTCTCTGCCTCTGTGTGTGTGTGTGTGTGTGTGTGTGTGTGTCATGAATAAATAAATAAAATCTTAATTAAAAAAAAAGAAATGGATGTGATATTTTTTAAATTGGCAAAAGGCACCAAACCATAATCTAATACATAGAATCCATGCCCAAAACATGTTAGGGAAAATAAAGACACACCAGAGATTGGCCCCTGCCCACAGAAAATTTTTACTCTACTAAAAATGATTCAATGTATAATTTTAATAATTAACAAATATTAGCATATGATATCTGCTCAGTAATAATCTAATAAAAGATCATAGATTGAAATATGTTAACAGACTACAATATTGGGGTAGGATTTACTTAATATTTTAGATAGAATTAAAATATGTGGCCAGCCCGGGTGGCTCAGCGGTTTAGCGCTGCCTACAGCCCAGGGTGTGATCCTGGGGACCCGGGATCAAGTCCCACGTTGGGCTTCCCTGCATGGAGCCTGCTTCTCCCTTTGCTTGTGTCTGTGCCTCTATCTCTCTCTGTGTGTCTCATGAATAAATAAATAAAATCTTAAAAAAAAGAATTAAAATATGTGTAAATTTATAAAGAATACCCTATGTATAAAAGAATAGGTGTTAGCAAAAGCAGAGAGGTGGAAATACCTTAATCATGTCCTGGACATAACAGTCCCCAGAGTCACACAGAAAATTTAATCCTTCCAACTGAAACTGTCTACCTGTGACAGTAATGTTACTCTATTCTCACATAATTGGACCAGAGTGTGCTTGACCCAAGGGTGACAACTCCAGTCCTGACCCATGAGGACTCTTCCTATTAAGGCAATGGAAATTGGCCCAATCAGACTACATCCCTCCAGAATTTATACTGGAGAATTTAGAGAGGATTGAACAGAAGGAAAAAAAAGAAGAGAGCACTCACCCACGAAAATACCAAAAGATAAAGTCTAAGTCCTGGGTTTATTTTGTTTTGTTTTGTTTTTAATATTTTATTTATTTATTTGAGAGAGACAGCACAAGTGGGGGGAGGGGCAGAGGGAGAAGCAGGCTCTCCGTTGAGCAGGAAGCCCAACACAGGGCTCAATCCTGGGACTCTGGGATCATGACCTGAGCCAAAGGCAGACACTTAATCAACTGAGCCACCCAGGCATCCCTAAGCCCTGGCTATTCACAATAAAACCCTTTATCTTCATATTACATCTTCAAATTAATGTAATATATTTGGGAAGCAATCAATACACAAATTTACCCTGAATGAAGGATTTATCCAGAGAAGCAGAAGTTATGTTTGGAAAAAGTAGATTACGATCTTCACATGTGAAAAACTGAACACTAGCTATATTTTTTCCTTTTTTATCTAATCTTGCTCTAATTTTGCCAATTTCTTACTTGAATTTGGAAAATATTTTTAAAAAGAACCTAAGAGTCTAGACTGAAATTAATTTTTTACAGATATATGACTTAAATGACATAAATCCTTGATTTTATACATATTTTGTCACAGATGACCAAAAGCATTAAAAAGTCTAGCAGTGAGCTGACATAATAAGGAGATGCTTTAAATCTTCCCTTTTTTTCACACACACAAAAGATATACATCTCCTACGAAGATCAGTCCAATGAAAGGATGTCCCCTCTCACCACCATTTTCAACATTGTACTGGCAGTCTTCATTAAGACAATACAGCAAGAAAAGGAAACAGGGAAGGAAGACATAAAACTGTCTTTGGTCACAGAAGACATAATTATCCATTAGAAGATTGAAAAAATTAGACAAATAAAAGTCCCACAACTAATAAGTGATTATAGCAAGGAGGCAGGATACAAGATTAACATGCAAAAGTCAATTACATTTCTATATACCAACAACAAACAAATAGAATTTAAATTTAAAAACACAATTCTAGGGGCACCTGGGTGGCTCAGTGGTTGAACATGTGCCTTTGGTTCACAGCATGATCCCGGGGTCTTGGGATCAAGTCCTACATCAGGCTCCTCGCAGGGTGCCCACTTCTCCTTCTGCCTCTCTCTGTGTATCTCTCATGAGTAAATAAATAAAATCTTTAAAAAATTAAATTAAATAAAAAATTCTATTCACATTACCACCCACCAAAATTAACTACTTAGATATAAATCTAACAAAATATATACAAGATCTGTATAAACAAAACTCTGATTAGTGAACCCAAAGAATAAGTAAATCAACAAGGAAATATTCCATGTCTACAGATAGGAAGACTCAATTTTGTCAAGATGTCAATTCTTCCCAACTTGACATATAGACTCAATGCCATCCTACTGAAAATCCCAGAAAGTCTTTTTATAGATATTGACAAGCTGATTTTAATGTTTATATCAAGAGGCAAAAAGCCCAGCATTGCCAACACAATATTGAAGGAGAAGAACAAAGCTGGAAAACTGCTTCAGGATTTACTAGAAATGCAGTAATCAGGAAAGTGTGGGGGGAGCCTGGGTGGCTCAGTTGGTTAAGCATCTAACTCCTGATTTCAGGATCGGATCCCAGGTCATGATCTCAGGGTCATGGGATTGGGCCCCAATTTGGCTCCACACTCAGCACAGAGTCTGATTGTCCCCCTCTCTCTACTCCCACCTCCCCACTCATGCTCACTCTTCAATAAATAAATAAATAAAAATTTTAAAGCGTAGTAGTAACCAAAGAGTAGACAAATAGATCAATGGAGCAGAATAGAGAGTACAGAAATAGACCCACATAAATACAATCATCTGATCTTTTACAAAGGGGCAAAGGCAATACAATGGAACAAAGAAAGTCCCTTATTTTTTGAGAGAGAGAGAAAGAGAAAGAGAGAGTGCAGGGGCTGGGGGTGCAGAGAGAGAATCTCATTCTCACAAAAGCACAGATCCCATGGGGCTCAATCTCAAGATCATGACCTGAAATCAAGAGTCAGATACTCAATTGAGCCACCCAGGCACCCCAAAGATAGTCTCTTTCACAAACAGTGGTAAAACAACTGAAATCCATGCATAGAAAAGAATGAATCTATATAAAGCTTACACTCTTCAGAAAAACTAACTCAAAATAAACCGTATCTAAATGTAAAATGCAAAAACTATAAAACTCCTAAAAGACAACACAAGAGAAAACCTACATTATCTTGGATATAGCAATGCCTTTTTATATACAACACTAAAGGCACAATCCATGAAACAACTAATTAATAAGCTGTACTTCATTAAAATTTAGAATTTCTGCTCTGCAATAGATTATGTTAAGAGAAATAGAAGAGAAGGCACAGATTGGGAAAATATATTTGCAAAAGACATATCTGAGGAACGCCTGGTGGCTCAGTGGTTGAGCATCTGCCTTTGTCTCAGGTCGTGATCCCGGGGTCCTGGGATTGAGTTCCACATCGGACTCCCCATGGGGAGCCTGCTTCTCCCTCTGCCTATGTCTCTGCCTCTCTCTCTCTCTCTATGTTTTTCATGAATAAATAAATAAAATCTTTTTAAAAAAGACATATCAGAAGGAGGACAATTATCCAAAATACACAAAGAACTCTTAAAACTTAATAATAAGAATATAAACAACCAGATTATAAAATGGGCCAAAGACTTTAACAGATATCTCACCAAAGAAGACACAGATGGTAAATAAATGTATGAAAAGATGTTCCGCTACTTATGTCACCAAGGGAATGCAAATTAAAACAATGAGATACCACTACGTGCCTATTAGAATGGCCAAAATCTAGAACATTGACATCACCAAATGCTGACAAACATGTGAAGCAATAGGAACTGTTATTAATTGCTTTTAGAAAGCAAACTGGTATAGCCACTTTGGAAGACAGTTTTGCAGTTTCTTAGGAATTAAACACACTCTTACTATAAAATCTGGCAATTGTGCTCCTTTGCATTTACCCCAAAAAGTTGAAAACATATCCACACAAAAAACCTGCACTCTAATATTTATAGCAGCTTAATTCGTAATTGCCAAAACTTAGCAATAATCAAGATGTCCTTCAGTAGGTGAATAGATAAATAAACTGTGGTGCATCCAGACAATGGGATATTATTCAACACTAAAAAGAAATGAGTTACCAAGCCATGAAGAGACATAGAGGAATCTTATATGAACTGCTAAGTGAAAGAAGTCAATTGGAAAAGGCTGTGTACAGTATAATTCCAACTATGTGACATTCTGGAAAAGGCAAAAATACAGACAGTAAAAAATAATCAGTGATGCCACCTGGGTGGCTTAGTAGGTTAAGTGTCTGATTCTTGATTTTAGCTCAGGTAATGATCTCAGAGTCATGAGATTCAGCCCCACATTGGGCTCCATGCTGAGCGTGGAATCTGCTTAAGATTCTCTCTGTCCCTCCCTTTCTCCCCATCCCCTTTCTCTCTCTCTAAATAATAATAGTAATTGATAATTAATAATCAGTATAGCTGGGGATGAGGTTGTAGGGAAGGATAAGTAGGCAAGACACACAAGATGTTTAGGGTAGTGAAAATACTCTGTACAACATTATAATGATGGATGGATGTAATTATACATGTGTTCAAACCCATAGAATTAGAACGTACTACATCAAGAGTGAACCCTATGGTAAACCGTGGCCTTTGGATAATTACGATATGTCAGTGTAGGTTCATGCTCAGTAACAAATATACCATTTTGGTGAATGATGTAGATAATGGGGGAGGCTCTGCATGTGTGGGGGCAGGAGGTATATAGGAAATCTCTATACCTTCCTCTCAATTTTGTTGTGAACCCAAAACTGTTCTAAAAAAAAGGTGTACATCTACACCCACACCTCATATTGCCATGTTTTTTTCCACATAGTAAGGGATAGATTTGGCAAGTTAAAATATTTTGGTCTTTATAATTTTACAGGATATCTCAAAAATTGATTCTTCTTCTTGCAGTTGAACTGGAATATTAAGGCTTTAGGGTTCTGGCTGATAATGCATGATAATGGGGTCTCCTCTGATATGGATTTCTAAAGCAAAGCATAAGCAGCAAGAAAGTTAAAGATTCTAAAATGTTTTTTCTTGTGTCTAATTAGTATGTTTACAATTTTTTAAATTGTCATCCTTTAATTAAAATGTCTTCCTTAGCTCTCTCTGAAGTGAAGGCTGAGATAAACACTGAAACCTTTACAAAACAAGCTTAGTGTGCAGATAAAGAAAGCAAACATCCTGTTTTCCATGATGGTCTCAATTAAGAATTTATCTACAATGCAGGAATGTTGACTGCTGAGGATTGCTAAGGTTGGAGTAAGAGAAAAGCTTACACACAATGGTAACAATTTATTTTTATTTATTTATTTTTATTTATTTATTTTTCAAAGTCATTGCAGTACCTATTACCTCTTTGTACAAACGTGTGCACCAACATCTCAAGGGCCACTGCAGCTAGGCAGAGAATATTCATCTTGGGATGCCCAGGATTCATCACTGAACCTCAGACTTCCCTTCACTTTTTCAGGTTTTAGGTAAGAGTCACTACTGAAAAGAGCCTCACCATTGAGGGTCACCAGAAAGATTAACCATAAACCACACTGAGGCAAAAAAAGATATTAGGGATCAAAGAGAGGTAGCAAAAGAGCATGGGAGAGTGGGCAGTAAAAACGGATAAATAGTCCCACTATTTGCATACAGATGCACAAACTTTTCCATTATTTGCATCCACAGCTCACAGACCTTTGAAGATGGATTTCTCTCTAGAGCAAGTTGCTGTCTTCCCAAAGCTACGTTGAGGTAATTTAAGATAATATAACTTTTTCAAGATTTTATGTATTTATTCATGAGAGACACAGAGAGAGAGACAGAGACACAGGCAGAGGGAGAAGAAGCAGGCTCCATGCAGGAAGCCCGACGTGGGACTCCATCCCGGGTCTCCAGGATCACGCCCTGGGCTGAAGGGGGCGCTAAACCGCTGAGCCACCGGGGCTGCCCTCTATTCACATTTTTACTTGCTGTTAAGGGGAGTTATACTTTTTGGTAAGAACAGATGACATGAAGTTTGTCACAAGAATCGGTGAGAACCATCTGGAATACTGTCAGGAAGGACTAAATAAAATCCAATCAAATATGTTCTAGAAGCTAAAGAAGATTAGTGTGGCATTTTTATCTACTAATTTTAACGTTTTTAAACTGTCGCTGTTGATATTCTTTTTTAAAAGATTTTATTTTGGGATGCCTGGATGGCTCAGTGGTTGAGCATCTGCCTTTGGCTCAGGGTGTGATCCTGGAGTCCCAGGATCGAGTCCCACATCAGGTTCCCTGCATGGCGCCTGCTTCTCCCTCTGCCTCTGTCTCTGCTTCTGTCTGTGTGTGTCTCTCATGAATAAATAAATAAAAATATTTTTAAAAAATAAAAGTAAAAATAAAAGATTTTATTTTTAAGTAATCTCTATACCCAACACGCGGCTTGAACTCACAACCCTGAGATCAAATGTCTGACACCCCCCTGACAGCCAGGTATGCACCCCCGGAGTTTATTATTTTAACATACACATACAAGTATTTCACATATATTTGTAGGATCATTGCTTGTCTTAACAAAAGACTGGAAACAACCTGAATATCCATCAGCAGGAAACTGGTTAAATTAGTGTACCCACACAGTGAATGAATACTATGCAGTTAGTAAGCAGAAATGAGGTAGATCTGTATTTCTGCTACAGAAAACATTTCAAAGAATAGTAAGTGAGAGACACCTGGGTGGCTCAGCAATAGGTGGCCTGCCTCCAGCTCAGGACATGATCTGGGAGTTCTGGGATTGAGTCCTGCATCAAGCTCCTGCATGGAGCCTGCTTGTCTCTCTCTGCCTGTGCTCTGCCTCTCTCTGTGTGTCTCTCATGAATAAATAAATAAATAAAATCTTAAAAAAAAAAAGTAAGTGAAAGTGAAAATAAAACGTTTAGTTTTTGTTATTGTATTTTTACCATTGTAAAATATGCCAGAGTATGAGTATACCACAATATATTCATAAACGTATCAACATAAATGTATCTCATAAACATAAGGTGAAAGCCAAAAGCAATCTGTTAAAATACTAATAGTATGATGTCACTTATATAAAATTTTAAAACATGAGAAACAATTCTATGTACTGTTAGGGACACTTACACATGAAGTAAAAATACACGTAAATGCGTGGGAATGATGGTAGTTACTATCTGGGAACTCAGGGTAGGATGTAATTAGGAAGAGGTATTGGGTCAACCTACATGACATTGCCAATGTCCCACCATTTTTGCCCTACAAACACATCACATAATTCAACCTATATGTAAGTGGTCTTTGGCTAAGTTAAAAAGTTTGATCACTTAAGCTGAGAGGCAAATATTCACAGGAACTCATGTGGCTCCACTACTGCTTAGCTCTGTGACCCTAGACAAGTTATAACCTAATTTTTTCATCTGTGAAACAGGGATAATAATAATAATACATATCTCACAGGGGCAGAGTGAGGATCAAATAAGTTAATATACGTAAAGCACTTAATGCCTGACATATGGATAAGCATTATTTAATTAAGCTGCTATTATATTTTATAGCTTTTTAAAAGTTTATTTAAATTCAATTTGCCCACATATAATATATAACCTAGTGCTCAGCTCATCATGTGCTCTCCTTAATGCCTGTATTGTAGACCTTTTGACATGCCTGGAATATTTCATGGAAATATTTTTTGCTACTTATTATAGGAAACTATAAATATAAACAAAAGCAGGGAGACTAGCAAAATAAGCACAGATGTACCAATCACTTTGCTTTAATAATTAGAAAATCATGGCCAGTCACATTTCATTTCTACCCTATTACCTTCCCAAAAACATACATTAGATTGTTTTGAAAGGAATCCTAGATTTTATCCGTAAGTATCTCATTGTATATCCCTAATATATAAGGGCTTTTTAAAAAGATTTTATTGGTGATCCCTGCATGGCTCAGCAGTTTAGCAGCTGCCTTTGGCACAGAGCATGATCCTGGAGTTCCAGGATCAGTCCCACATCGGGTTCCCTGCATAGAGCCTACTTCTTCCTCTGCCTCTCTCTCTCTGTGTCTCTCATGAATAAATAAAATCTTTTTTAAAAAATAAATAAAAATATTTGATTTATTAATTTGAGAGAGAGAGAGCACGAGTGGGGGGTCAGGGGGTACAGAGGCAGAAGGAGAAGTAGACTCTGCACTGTGGGGCCCTATCCCAGGACCCTGAGATTATGACCTGAGCTGAAGGCAGATGCTTAACTGACTGAGACACCCAGGGGCCCCTGCATAAAGACTTTTAAAACCATAACCAAAAAATACTATTATCAGACTTGAAGAATTAACATTTCCTTAATATTATCAACTATCTAGTCACTACTAAAATTTCCCTGATGGAGTGCCTGGCTCAGTCAGTAGAGCATGCAACTCTTAATCTTGGGCTGCTGAGTTCAAGCCCCACAATGGGCCTAGAGCTTACTTAAAAATAAATAAATAAATAAATAAATAAATAAATAAATAAATAAATAATAAATAAAAATTCCCTTGCTTGTTTCACAAATACTTATAGGTAAATTTTGTGTTGCAGTGTTTATAGTATATAGCTTGCTGAATTTTTTTGCCACGTGAACATACCTACATAACCAGCCAGCACCTGGGAGAAGAAATAGAAGATGTCAGGTTTTTTGGTTTTTTTTATAATTTTAATAATTTCTTCCAATCAAGATCCAAATAAGGTTCCATATTCTACATGTGGTTGATGGTCTCTTCCACAGTAATTTTTTACTTTTTTTTTTTTTTTAGTAAGCCTGGGTGGCTCAGTGGATTAAGTGGCTGCTTTTGGCTCAGGTCTTGATCCCAGGGTCCTAGAATTGAGCCCTGAGTCAGGCTCCCTACTCAGCAGGGAGCCTGCTTCTTGTTATCCCTCTGACTCTCCCCTATGCTTGTGCTCTTGCTGGTGCTCTCTCCCTCTTTCTCAAATGAATAAACAAAAAATATATATATTGTTTTGTTTTGTTTTGTTTAAAGATTTTGTTTGTTTATTTATTCATGAGAGACACTCAGAGAGAAGCAGAGACATATGCAAAGGGAAAAGCAGGATCCTTGTGGGAAGCCCAATGCAGGGTACTTCATCCCAGAACCCCAGGATCCTGCCCTGAGCTGAAGGCAGACACTCAACCACTGAGCCACCCAGGCAGCCACAAAAAAAAAAAACTTAAAAAAAAAACAAAACAAAAGTAAGCTCTATATCCAAGAGGAGGCTTGACCTCACAACCCCAAGATCACAAGATCAGGAATTTCATGCTCTACCAACTGAGCCAGTCACCCCATTAACTTTTAAATTAACATTAAAATGGTGAGGAATATGGACCTGTTTCTGCTTTTTAGATAATCTGGGGTTTTTTTCATTTTTTTTTTAAGATTTTATTTATTTATTAATGAGAGACACAGAGAGAAAGGCAGAGACATAGGCAGAGGGAGAAGCAGTCTCCCTGAGGGGAACCCGACCACTGACCCACCCAGGCATCCCTTTTTCATTATTTTTTAAAGAATATTTCAAACACTATTACCTCTGGCAGTGGGAATGGAAGTCAGAAATTCAATAAGGCAAATATTACTTTTCATTTTTTACTCTTCTTAGTGTTCACCTCTTTACTATATGCACATATTAGATTTACTTAAAGTAAAATTTGCCAGTGCAGTCTTTTCAGGCATAACCATCAATTAGCGTCTTTAAAAAGGAAATGCCATTGAAAATTAAAAACAGATTCAACTTACAGTCATTCGAGTGTAACAAACACTAAGAGGTCTATTCTACAGCTAACTCAATATATCGATTCCCTTTAGAATTCACTTATTTCTTTCATAATCCCAATTGCGTCTGTCTTAACAACTGTGGTTCTATTACTCAGGTTTCCAGCCCTGGGTCGAAACTGAAGTGAAAGTGTCTTAATGGTGCTCCAGCAATAGAATTTGAAAATCTTTAGTCCAGGATATTGTAGTTTTGCAGCCGTTACTGGCACTGTCCTTGACTGGAGATGTAGAAGCAAGTTCATTTCCTGTCAGCTTAATCTCTCTGGGACTAATAGGCTTTCCAACTACAGTTTTCACTGCCGGCTAATGACTGGGTGCCGGTGAGGGGCTAGGGAGCACAGCACCTTCTCCTGGCATAGTGCCCTGGGAGAAGAAAACCTTGAAAGATGCACTGCAACAAACCCCTCATTCTGAAAAAGGAAGTCAAGTTCTATCATAAATTGTTTATTTTCCTCCATCATCCTACTTTAGGATTCTTTTCAGGTGAAGGCAAGACAAGACTGTCTGATAAAATAATTGTGAAAAGGTCTGAAATTAAAACGTACAAATGTTTATGTAAAAGAGTCATGTAGAAAGAACGCTCCACCCTCCAGGACTTTGAGAATAATGCTAAATCTTGTGGTAACATCTAAAAATATCTCTCATACATTTGTGTAATTGAGATAATTATGTGAGTCAATGAGAAGAGAATAAGAAATCTATGTACTGGGATCCCTGGGTGGCGCAGCAGTTTAGCGCCTGCCTTTGGCCCAGGGCGCGATCCTGGAGACCTGGGATCGAATCCCACGTCGGGCTCCCGGTGCATGGAGCCTGTTCTCCCTCTGCCTGTGTCTCTGCCTCTCTCTCTCTCTCTCTCTCTGTGTGTGTGTGTGTGTGACTATCATTTAAAAAAAAAGAAAAAGGTGACTGATTTTTAAAGAAAAAAGCAGCATTATCAAAAAATTACATACATATTGTACACTGATATTATAAGATGTGCACAGCTCTAGAGAGCACAGCAGGACCTCACCCAAAAGTGGTTCCACAGTCCAAGAAGACAGCACTGAGAAATGGGGGCTGCAGATCACATACCCTGATGATCCAGAAAGCTCCCACAGGAGCAGGCTTCCAATCTTAACCACTTTGGTACAAACTAGATTTCCCTAGAGTTCCAATTTTATGCAAAGAATAGGCAATTTAAGCTTGCTCAGCAAGTTAGAAATCAGTGGCAAGTACTAGAGCTGCCTATAAATGATAATGCTGAGAAGTTGGAAGTCATTTTACATTCATTTTCCGCCATACAAAAGATTAGCAAACCGACAGATCAGTTGTAGGCGATGGTGTGCTGGGCAGTTGTCTGATGCTCAGCCATTCCCACATCCCATCCCCACCTCCCCCACCCCCAAGCACAAACAGGAACACTCTAACTAGCAATCCTGTTGCAGGCTGGGATTCATCCTCAAACATTCGGTTCCATGACACAGCTCTGACAAGGGAGCAAGCAAGGCATAAGGACCTTCTTCAGAGGAGCTGGACATGATGAGCCCCTTCAGGAGAGGAGCTCTGTGTTCTATTTATCTCTGTCTCCCCAGCCCTTAACACACTAGGGTCTCATTGATTCCTCCTCAGATGTCTGCTGAAGTTACAGTTGACTGTAAATTATAATATCTCAGGATTTGTGTTTAGCCAGCCTTCGCAGTAGCAGGGTACTGCCAAAATTCAACTTACACACATCTGTGAAACAAGTTATCCTTTTTGAAAGCACTTTCATATATACAGCTGGTATCTTTTTTACCATAACTTCCAGAGGGAGCTAAATAGTTGTTATCCTAATTTATAAAAGCTGACCAAGACTACATGGGACACTTCCCTAAAGACACAAAGATAGGTAATATGGGCCTCACTACATTACACTGTATCCAGGTGTGCTTTTCTCCAAACTTCATCTGATGAACTACTGGATTCCAACAACCAGGAATGCCTGGGTGGCTCAGTCAGTTAAGCATCTGCCTTTGGCTCAGGTCATGGTCCCAGGGTCTTGGGCCCAGCTCAGCGGGTAGTCTGCATCTCCGTCTCCCTCTGCCTCTCCCTCTGCTCCTGCTCTCTCTTTCTCTCTCTCACGCTCTTTCTCAATAAATAAAATCTTTAAAAGAAAAACAATTCAAAAAAAGAAGAAGAAGAAGAAGAAGAAGAAGAAGAAGAAGAAGAAGAAGAAGAAGAAGAAGAAGAAGAAAAATAATTACAGCAACCAAAGAAAAGGGCTGCTGACAGCCACCATAACTTGCTCTTCACAGTCTCACTGTTAACAGCAGGATCTTGGTCTTGATTGTGACCAAGATGGAGAACAACTGTCTTGACAATCCCAGAATTAGCTGTGGCCCCAAATCAGCAAAGATTTTGTTCTCACTTTGTTCTGATGAGAGCTGCAGATTGGGAATATTAGCCTGGCAGTGATTAGCCAGATCAAAGATGACAGAAGGCAAAGATAGTTAAATGTCCACAAAAGTAGTTCTAGAATAAGACTCTTTTAGGAGGGTGTCTGGCTGGTTCAGTCAGTGGTGTGTGCAACTCTTAATCTCGGGGCTGTGAGTTCGAGCCCCGTGTTGGATGTAAAGATTACTTAAAAAAAAAAAAAAAGATTACTTAAAAATAAAATCTTAAAGAAAAAAAGAAAGGGGCACCTGGGTGGCTCAGTGGTTGAGTATCTGCCTTGAGCTCAGGTCATGATCCTGGGGTCCTGGGGTTGAGTCCCATATCAGGCTCCCCCTGCCTGTGTCTCTGCCTCTATGTATCTCTCATGAATAAATAAAATATTTTAAAAATTAATAAATAAAATAAAATAAATAAAACCTTAGATCAGAAAGTAGTTGACCAATAAACTAAATTTGATTATCACTTAAAGAAAAAATTGGGGAGAGCCTGGCTGGCCGGTTGGAGGAGCTTGTGACTCTTGATCTCAGGGTGAGTTCAAGCCCCATGTTGGGTGCAGAGATAACTTAAAAATAAAATTTTACAATAAATTTGATTATCACTTATAGTCTAATCATATTTTCGCCTTACTACAGATCATCTCTCTGAGAGCAGAGGTCCCATCTTGTTTATCTCGTAATTTCCCATAATACTTAATATTTTTTAAATAATTTATTTATTTATTCATAAGAGACACACACACACAGAGAGAGAGAGAGAGACAGAGACACAGGCAGAGGGAGAAGCAGGCAGGCTCCATGCAGGGAGTCTGATGTGGGACTTGATCCCGGGACTCCAGGATAACGCCCTGGGCCAAATACAGGCACCAAACTGCTGAGCCACCAGGGATTCCCCAATACCTAATATTTCTTGATAACAGAGTCAATACATGTCTACTATTGAGTATTGTTATAAGTTACACACATAGAGTTAGCAAAAAAAATTGTCCCAAACAGTTGACTCGTGTCTAACAAAAGAAATTGAGAAAAGTAAAACTATTGAGCATATTTGAGCACTAGATGCATCCACCGAACTAAAATATCACTTAAATATCTAAAAAGCAGAGAATGTTGCCAAAAACCAAATTTCTGTTCATGACATTTTAGTAGAAATTCTCTATCATATAAAAAAGAATATTAATATTTACCTCACTATGTTTTGATTAGAATGATTTTTTAAGATTTTATTTATTTATTTGAGAGAAAGAGAGAGAGTAAGCATGAGTAGGGGGGCATAACAGAGGGAGGAGGAGCAGACTCCCCACTGAGCAGGGAGCCCAAGGCATCCCAGGATGCTGAGATCATGACCTGAGCTGAAGGCAGACGCTTAACCAGTTGAGACACCCAGGCACCCTAGAATGATTTTTAAAAGGAAACAACTTGAGGCAATAGTTAAATAAATGATGATACAACCATAAACTAGAATCTAGCGCTGCCAATAAAAATGGGGTTTCCAAAAGGCACTTAATGACATGGACAAATGTCCACATTATAACACTGAATGGAAAAGAATGCGATACAAAGTTGAATCAATTATTTGATTTTAGGGGCACATGGGTGGCTCAGGTGGTTGATCATCTGTCTGCCTTTGGTTCAGGTCATGATCCCAGAGTCCTGGGATGGAGTCCTGCATCAGGATCCCCCCGGGGAGCCTGCTTCTCCCTCTGCCTATGTCTCTGGCTCTCTCTCTGTGTCTGTCATGAATAAATTTTTTAAAAATTATTTGATTTTAATTTTCCAAATATTGATAGACTTCTGAACATGCTATCCCAAAATATGGTAACTTGGTATACTGAATATTTTAAGCTGAAGACGTTTGGGAACCAGCAAGTGCAGAAAAGATTCTCTGACCTCCTTGGACTCCCCTAACACAGGTCATGAGACTCTCATGTGAAAGGTGCCCTCCCTTTATCTGGAGGAAAGAAACATCCTTCATCTCTGAAAACAGAGGGATGCCAAGAGGAATCTGAATGAACAGGCCTTGCTAACTTTTCCCCAGTTTACTACCCTTCATTCATAAAATTTTGTTCTATCCTGTTTTTCCATGACTGTACATTCTTCATCAAATCTAGTATAAAAACAGATTTAATGGCTTCTTCAGGGCTTCATTTCCTTGTGAAGATTCCCATGTCACATAAAAAGTAAATGTGTAGAGGCACCTGGGTATCTCAGTGGCTGAGCATCTGCCTTTGGCTCAGGTGGTGATCCCCGAGTCCTGGGATCAAGTTCTGCATCAGGCTCCTGGCCAGGAGCCTGCTTCTCCCTCTGCCTGTGTCTCTGCCTCTCTCTCTCTGTGTCTCTCATGAACGAACGAATGAATGAATGAATGAATAAAATCTTTAAAAACAAAGAAAACAACTTAAATGTGTATGCATTTTTCTTTTGTTAGTCTTTTTTCAGTCCATTATGCAGAGCCCCAGCAGGCAAACCTAGAGTATAATAGGAAAAATAATTTTTCCTCCCCTACAATATATATAAGACTGGGAAGAAATATACCTAAATTTTCATGGTGGTTATTTCTCAAACAAGAAATCATGGACACATTCTTTTAAAACTAATTTTACTACTTTCCAATATTTTTATTAACAGGGCTTTTTAAATTTTTACTTTGATGAGCATTTACCACAAAGTGATTGTGCTCATCTGCGTCTTCTATATGCATAGTTCTGGTCAGCTGTATGCAGCTTCCCCCTCAAATCAAAACTGTGTATTGAAACAACAAAATTTTTTTTATAAATTTTATTTATTTATTCATGAGAGACACACAGAGAGAGAGGCAGAGACACAGGCAGAGGGAGAAACAGGCTCCACGCAGGGAGCCGGACATGGGACTCGATCCCAGGTCTCCAGGATTACGCCCTGGGCTGAAGGCGGCGCCAAACTGCTGAGCCACCGGGGCTACCCTGAAACAACAAAATTAACGAGTCTATATTATGCCAACAATCACTTATTTTTGTTATTGATGTTATTTTCCTTTTCCTTGTAATAAAAAAAATCCATTTCAATTTTTTAGAAGCAATTCACAGAAAATCTCAAATTATAAATTTGGCTTGATATTTTTTTTAAAGATTTTATTTATTTATTCATGAGAGACAGAGAGAGAGAGAGGCAGAGACACAGGCAGAGGAAGAAGCAGGCTCCACGCAGGGCGCCCAACCTGGGACTCGATCCCGGGTCTACAGAATCAGGCCCTGGGCAGAAGGTGGCGCTAAACCTCTGAGCCACCCGGGCTGCCCCTTGACATTTTTTTTTCTAGTAATGGGTAAGCTCATCATCAGTTAATGAGAGGAGTAGCCACTGAGACCTGTATGTAGTGGATGACTCCCAAACGAAAGTCACTCAGAGATTAAACAGAGTGAGAGGGATTCCTCCAAAGACCAAACTTCCAGGATTCACAGCATTCTCTTTTCCCAGTTCTCTTCTGATACTTCTTATCTAACTGTACACCTGATGTGTGCATATTTAGTATGTAAATAGGTACGCATAATGTACAGATTTAATGTGCAATTATTTTTATGACCATGCAAGGGAACTGTAAGATAAATCTATATGTATCTCTCACTAGTTCTTCTTCCTTCACTTCCTTCTTAACCTAGGCACTCCAGGAAGTCCCACCAGCAGCTCTCTTCTTTCACTACCTATTTCTTTAGGCTGGTACTTCTCAAAGTGTGGTCCCCAGACCAGCAGCATCAGCATCACCTGGAAATGTGTTGGAACTGCAGACTCTTGGGCCCTACCCAGACTGAATCGGAAACCCCAAGGATGAGATTCTGCAATTAATTTCAGCAAGGCCTCCCGGTGGCTCAGATGCAAGCCAAAAGTATGGTAAACTACTGCAGCCAGGCAATCTGATCCACCACCAAGGCTTTAGTCCTTGTTAGCCTCTGATTATAAATCTATACTTGGTGGGGCACCTGCCTGGCTTAGTGAGTAGAGCATGCGACTCTTGATCTTGGGGTTTTGAGATCCTACCTTTGCTGTCTATACTGCAGAGAATCATTTATCAGTCTTTTCACTGCTCATTGGTCCCCAGACAAACCTATCCCCCACACTCTTATTGGACAAAACCCACAAGAGGGGAAGCAGCTGGTAGGAAGACCATGTTGTATATCAATAAAAATCCTCTTTTGGGAGTTCCAAAAAATTATTAACCCTAGTTCCCACAAATAATAGCATGGGTTACTTTTCAGATAAAGCATCTGTCTTGCCCTGTTGAATCTCTTCTTAAAAACTTTCAAAACTTCCATTATCTGGGGTGCCTACCTAA
Organism: Nyctereutes procyonoides; assembly: GCF_905146905.1. Taxonomy (NCBI): domain Eukaryota; kingdom Metazoa; phylum Chordata; class Mammalia; order Carnivora; family Canidae; genus Nyctereutes; species Nyctereutes procyonoides. The sequence goes on from NW_026575130.1 coordinate 5,931,589, forward strand.
GTTGGTAGAGCATGCAACACTTGATCTCAGGGTCATGAGTTCAAGCCCCACATTGAATGTAGAGATTTCTTAAAAAAAAAAAAAAAAAAAAAAAAAAAGATGGGGCACCTGGATGGTTCAGTTGGTTAAAGTCTGCCTTTGGCTCAGGTAATGATCCCAGGGTCCAGGGATTCAGCCCTGCATCCACATTGGGCTTCCTGCTCAGCAGGGAGCCTGCTTCTCCCTCTCCTTCTGCCGCTCCCCCTGCTTGTCACTCTCTGTCAATAAATAAAATCTTTAAAAAAGAGAGAGAGAGAGAGTTTATTGGGATGCCTAGCCGTCTTAGAACAGCATGAGAATCTTCTTGAACTTGGGGATGTGAGTATAGAGATTAAATACATATACATACATACATAAATGTCTGCTTTAAAAAGTCAAATTTCAAAGTCCATGCATTCATTCAACAAATATTTTACCCACTGTGTGCTAGTGTATCACATCTTGTCAATTAACCCAAGGGGAAATTTTTTTTTAAGATTTTATTTATTTATTCATGAGAGACACAGAGAGAGGCAGAGACACAGGCAGAGGGAGAAGCAGGCTCCAGGGACGCCTGGGTGGCTCAGCAGTTGAGCGTCTGCCTTCAGCTCAGGTCGTGATCTGGGGTCCCAGGATCGAGTCCCACGTCAGGCTCCCTGCATGGAGCCTGCTTCTCCCTCTGCCTGTGTCTCTTCCTCTCTCTTTCTGTGTCTCTCATGAATAAATAAATAAAATATTTTGAAAAAAAGAAGAAGAAGAAGAAGAAGAAGAAGAAGAAGAAGAAGAAGAAGAAGAAGAAGAAGGCGGCGGCTCCATGCAGGGAGCCCAATGTGGGACTTGATCCTGGGACTCCAGGATCATGCCCTGGGCCGAAGGCAGGCGCTCAACCGCTGAACCACCCAGATGTCTCCAACCCAAGAGGAAATTAAGTAGGATCAAGCATTCTTCAACATAGGCTCTATTATTATTTTAGGCATGATAATTCTTAATTGCTCAAGATCATTCCAAGTAAAGAAGAACTTTGCAACCCTCCGCTTTGCCCAATATCCATCAGTAAGGCCCCAGTCACTGTGACAGCAGGAAGTGTCACACATTCCACAAGTTCCCCTAGAGGGCAGTACTACTTCTGATTGAGAAGCACTGAATCTGGGGAAAGATCCAGACCATGACATCATAAACTAAGGATTTTGGAGCCATCAAGGCATATCATGTATATAAAAAATGTCAGAAGTCCCAATGAGGAAAAAAAAAAAAAAAGTAGAAGAGGTAAACTTGTTCCAGAAGGCAGAACAGAGTGGTATCAAGTATTAAAAGGTTAAAGACAAATAAGGGTTTCAATTAAATAGAAAAAAATGTTACAAAAAAGCAAATGATATAAGGACCAACACAGAAAAAAATGCTTGACGGGATCCCTGGGTGGCTCAGCGATTTAGCGCCTGCTTTCCGCCCAGGGCATGATCCTGGAGACCCGGGATCGAGTCCCACATCGGGCTGCCTGCATGGAGCCTGCTTCTCCCTCTGCCTGTGTCTCTGCCTCTCTCTCCGTGTCTCTCATGAATAAATAAATAAAATCTTTAAAAAAAATGTTTTACTGAAGATTAAAAGAAAGTGCACAAGTAATGTAGGACAGGTGAATTTTCACAAAGTAAATATATCCTTATAATAAGCACTTGGGTCAAGAAATAAAACATAAAATATCATAGAATTCATTTTTAACCTCCAAAGAATGGTATATAGGCCTCTCTTCTTGCTTCAACCTTCTTGCTTTCTGTCTCTCTGTCTCTATCTCTGTCTCTGTCTCTCATACACACACTAAATGAATGCCTGAATAAATGACTTAAAAAAGGAACAAAGGAATGCAGTGCAATTAAGAGATTCATGCATTACAGAAAACAAAAGAATTTCAAGAAAGAAGAAAGACTTAACAATGCCAAGACGAAAGGAAGGTTTAAAAAAATGAAAACACTGGGATCCCTGGGCGGTTCAGTAGGTTAAGAGTATGTCTGCCTTCAGCTCAGGTCCTGATACCAGGGACCTAAAACAAATACCAACTTTATACTGCAGTTAACAGCAAGGACTCTGCAGTCACACTTCTTAAGTTCAAATCTCTTTACACTGCTAAATACTAGGAATTGACTTTGAACATATTATTTCACTTCTGTATTCCATCCAATTCCTTATCTGTAATATGAGGCTCATAGTAATACCTCCAACATAAAGTTGTGTGGATTAAATAAAAGACTAACAAAATACGGAAATAGGAAGCACTCAACCTTCCATTAGAAAAAAAAAAAGACAAAGTATGATAAGAGGAAATTTCTGTCTCAGAAATGCTGGCAGTTGTCACTGCTTTCAGTTAAAGAGACAAATTATTTTAATAATTCAACACAAGGTTCTTCTGGCATTCTTTTTTTTAAGATTTTATTTATTTATTCATAAGAGACACAGAGAGATTTTATTTATTTATTCATAAGAGACACAGAGAGAGAGACATAAGCAGAAGGAGAAGCAGGCATCACGCAGGGAGCCCGATGTGGGACTTGATCCCAGGATCCCGGGATCATGCCCTGGGCCAAAGGCAGACACTGAACTGCTGAGCCACCCAGGCATCCCAGGAATGACTTCTTTGAGGGAAAATTTCCTGTTTGCCAGATGATAGATCTAGTCAACGTATAGAAAGAACCGGGATCCCTGGGTGGCTCAGCAGTTTAGTGCCTGCCTTCGGCCCAGGGTGTGATCCTGGAGTCCTGGGATAGAGTCCCACATCGGGCTCCCTGCATGGGGCCTGCTTCTCCCTCTGTGTGTGTCTCTGCCTCTCTCTCTGTCTCTCATGAATAGATAAATAAAATCTTAAAAAAAAAAAAAAGTTAGCAAGGGTTCTATAAACACATGTCATTCAAGACACATAAAGTAATAAATAGTAAACTCTTACTATTGACACATTACAGATGAGAAACTGAAGCCCAGTAAGGATAATGGCAACAGCCAGTTAGATCTGGGGCAAGTGCCCAAACTCAGCATTGAAATTCTGGATCTTTCTTTTTTAAAGATTTTATTTATTTATTCATGACAGACACACAGAGAGGGAGAGGCAGAGACACAGGCAGAGGAAGAAGCAAGCTCCATGTAGGGAGCCTGAAGTGGAACTCGATCCCAAGACCCCAGGATCATGACCTGAGCCAAATGCAGATGCTCAACCACTAAGCCACCCAGGTGTCCTGAAATTCTGGATCTTGAGCCCACCACAAACACAATGGAAATAAGAGCATTTAAAATATTGTGGGCACCTCCCTCTGACAAGTGAAAGGTGATCAAAGATTGATCTTGAACTAGAACCAAGATCTTTTAAAGTTTTTAACTGAATGATTCTGCCTTGAGTTTTCCAAAGGAAACCTGACCAGGTATCTGGTACTCTGGGACTCTACAATCTGATTTCTGGGACAAGGGTAAATTCCAACAGTTACTTATCTTTTTAATGCAGCAGACTACCTCTCCCAGAGGCAGTATTTCCTAATTATCATGAATCTATAGGTGAAATTGTAAAAATTTCACTCCACTTATGTAAATTACACTCCATTTATTATGGTCTCCACATCCTCTTGACTTGATACACTTATCTTCCTAGATAAAATTTCCATGGCATTCAGCTCCAAACTATGTATCTTAATACATTTCGAGAACTGTAACCCACAGATTCTTTTTTTCCTTAAATGCATTGAATATTCATCATGTGTTCCAACAATATTTCTAGGAATTATTACTTCATACTAATCCAAATTAGTACTTCCTTCCCATTAGTTGCAAGCTTAATTTTCTCCTAATGAAATGTTGAATATGCATAAAATCAACTATATCAAGTAGTATTGAGCATTTCCAAAACACTTAATTAAGGATTTAACCATTCATTCCTGCCACTGGAGGGCACTAAAAGCCAAGAAGCACAAGCACAAGCACAAAACACACAGGTTTTCAAATTCGCTACACAATTCCATTTTAAAGTATTAAAAACAAACAAAAAAAAATACAGGTTACACTCTTGAAATATTTAGGAAACCTAACTTGTGCTTAATTGTATTCTTTTTCCATTAGATATTTTCAAACTTATTTTTCAACCTTGCTGCTAAGTATTTGAACCTCTTAAAAAGGAATCAACAGAATAATATAATCAATCCTTGTTGCAATTTCTTTTTATTTTATAAAATTTTATTTATTTACTCATGAGAGACACAGAGAGAGAGAGAGAGAGAAGCAGAGACACAGGCAGAGGGAGAAGCAGGTCCCATGCAGGGAGCCCAATGTGAGACCTGATCCAGGGACTCCTGGATCACGCCCTGGGCCAAAGGCAGACACTCAATGGCTGAGCCACCCAGGTGTCCCTCCTGGTTCAATTTCAAATTGTATGTTACTCTGCCTAACCAAATTGATTACCTCACTTATTAAGACTGCAGAGTTGAGCTTAGTAATTTCCCCTTAACTAGCATGTATCTTTGCATCCTTTCATGTTCCCTTGATTTAATCAAAAGTTAAGAAAAACATTTTTACTTAACACATTTTAAGGAAACACTAACCCTTAGAGATCTGTGTTTTCAATCTTTCAATGCACTAATCAACTAGGACAACTTGGATAAAATCACATCTAAAATTCTGGAAATTAGGCAGCCCCGATGGCTCAGAGGTTTAGCAACGCCTTCAGCCCAGGGCATGATCCTGGAGACCGGGAATCGACTCCCACATCAGGCTTCCTGCATGGAGCCTGTTTCTCCCTCTGCCTGTGTATCTGCCTCTGTATCTCTCATGAATAAATATATAAAATCTTTAAAAAATAGGGATCCCTGGGTGGCGCAGCGGTTTGGCGCCTGCCTTTGGCCCAGGGCGCGATCCTGGAGACTCGGGATCGAATCCCACATCCGGCTCCCGGTGCATGGAGCCTGCTTCTCCCTCTGCCTGTGTCTCTGTCTCTCTCTCTCTATCTGTGACTATCATAAATAAATAAAAATTAAAAAAAAAAAATCTTTAAAAAATAAAATGCTGGAAATCTCCCTACTTTGGTAAGATAATTTACTTTTTATTTTATTTTTTTTAAAGATTGTATTTATTTCTGAGAGAAATTTGGAGGAAAGGGAGCAGAGGGATAGGGACAAGCAGACTCTGTGATGAGTGCCAAGCCCGATTTGGGGCTTGATCTCGGGACACTGAGATCATGACCTGAACCAAAAAACAAGAGTAGGATGCTTAACCAACTAAGCCACCCAGGCATCCCAAAATAATTTCTTTTACTTGGAATGTCCTGTCCCTTAGCCCAGTAATTCAAGGCCTAGGTCAAATATTGGTCCAGCTTTCTCTAGGGCATCACCTGTAGAAAAAGTTATGATTTCTTCTCCCTCTGCCTGTGTCTCTGCCTCTCTCTCTCTCTCTCTCTCTCTCTCTCTCTCTCTCTCTCATGAATAAATAATTTTTTAAAAAAAAGAAAAAGTTATGATTCCTTCTTTTTTGTTTTTTTAAGATTTTATTTATTCATTCATGAGAGACACAGAGAGAGAAAGAGAGGCAGAGACACAGGCGGAGGGAGAAGCAGCCCCCATGCAGGGAGCCCGACGGGACTGGATCCTCGGTCTCCAGGATCATGCCCCAGACCTAAGGTGGCGCTAAACTGCTGAGCCACCGGGGCTGCCCCTGGAAGGAAATATTTCTTAACAATTTACTGTATGCCATGCAAGAGGCTCAGTTTTTCCCTCAAAGAATTTATATCACAGGGCTCAGGACATGCTACCCCAAAACATGGCAGATTTGATATTGAATATTTTAAATATTGAATATTAAATGTGACAAATCGGCATAATAAAATTGAGAAAATGCACCTGCCCAAAGGGCTTTCTGACCTTCCCCTGATAAAGGTCACAAGTCCCAGAGGAAAGAAGCATTCCCACTCCTGCAGAGGAAAGGACAGAGAGAAATCTGAATGAACAGGCCTTGCTAAGTTTACCTAGCTTACTACACTTACTTCCTATCCTCTGTTCCATCATATCTTTCCATGATTTCCCACTCTCCTCAAACCTAGCATGAAAACACTCAGATTTAACCATTTCACTGGGTCTTCACTTTGTCATGAAGGCCATTATGTCACATTAAACTTACATTAAATACACTTGTATGCTTTTCTCTTGTTTATCTTTTGTTGCTGATTGTCCGGTTGAGAACTAAACAGGGTAGAGGAAAAAGATACTTTGCTCTCTTACTATTAGTAATAGAGTGGGGAAATGAGAGGAAGAAAAATACAATTATGTGCAAAAATAGGGGTATAGTAATGAAATAAATAACAAAGGAAGATTAGTAAACACTATGAATTCATTATTGAAAAAGATACTTCCAAGCACTGTCTTTACTTTCACCTTGGAAGACAGTCTCATTTTTATTACCTGAATACCAACTAAGAACACACTCTTAGGCATGTGGAAAAGCATACAAAAGAAATAAGTGGTACTATGTCTAACAGAAGATATGTTAAGCCTACTGGATAAATAAAACATATGTATCCAAAACCTCAAGACATTACTAAAAGCAATATACATTCAAATGTAATGAATTTACTATAAAGAAAATGCATATGTGTTCAGGTAAAAAAAGTATTGTTTTAAAAGAATGCATATTAAACAAACCTAAAGGGATGCCTGGGTGGCTCAGCAGTTCAGTGTCTGCCTTTGGCTCAGAGCATGATCCCAGAGTCCCAGGATCAAGTCCCATGTCGGGCTTCCGGCATGGAGCTTGCTTCTCCCTCTGCTTATGTCTCTGCCTCTCTCTTTCTCTCTCTCTGTGACTATCATAAATAAATAAAAATTCAAAAAAAAATAAAATAAAATAAATAAATAAATAAATAAACCAACCTAAAGCAACTTTGATTTAATTTATGAGTAAATAAGAAGTCTCATTAAGTCTAGAAGAGAAAGCCCAGCTTTACAAAAGTAGAATTTGAAATAGATTTCCCTCCAAGCTTCACAGTAAAGAACTAGAATTGGGGCAGGGTGGGGGTGGGTGGGGGAAACTAAGCAGTCCAACCTTAATTTGTGGGCCTGGAAGGCAAGTGGCCAGGGGACTTGGGGAGTACCTACAATCTTACCAAAGTCATTTAACAATTATATCTCAATACCCTCATTTAAAAGATGAGGAATTCCTATTCAATCGTCTTTAAGGATACTTCAAGCCCCACCATGTTGTGATTTTTATGGTATCAGCTACTGGAATGGAAGGGTTGAATTTAAAAGACATTATAGACAAGAGATCATTAAGAACTTGGCAGTAAATAGAATGGGAGAAAAAAATGAAAGGAAAAGAGACAACATTTAGTACATCATGGATGCAGAAGCATTTTTAAAGCATAAAGTCCTCTATAATATATGGAGCCATAATAATCATTGTTAATCAAATATGGTTCCAGGATTGAATGACGGAAAAATGCTGCACTGATACTGCAGAACCTAATCAAAACAAGTGAAGTTGAAGATGAGAGAGAAAGTGGGCTTTCCTTGCACATGCTAATTGACTCATCTCCCCATTATCTACAGTATTGAGATGGAATTTACCACCAAGGGACAGACCCCAGGGAATCCTCTTATTTTTATGCAACTCCCAACTCTATTCTTATTGTCTGATAACAATTCCTAGAAAGGTAAAGAAAACAGCTATTTAAATTTAGTAATTAGAAAAATTTGCTATCGTTTAAAGACTATTCTGATAATAGATCTGAACTATGGTATGGTTTTCTAAAAATTATCAATAGAAAAACTAATTAGGAAGAAATAACATTTAAAATTGATCAGAGAACAAAATACATTTAGGCTTGTATTTCAATTCCAGATAGACTATAGACAGGAAAAAAAATTTTTTTTCCAACTTATTAGTAAAACTTGTATGTAATTCATTATCAAACACCTAAAACAATGCATCTTTTTTTCGCCAGTAATTTCTACACTCAGTGTGAGGTTAGAACTGACAACCTTGAGATCAAGAGTCACATGCTCTACCAATTGAGCCAACCAGGTACCCCAACTATATATCTTTAAAAGGATTTTACAGGGTTCATAATCAGGACATGCTACCATAATCAGGGTTCATAATCAGGATATAGCACCTTTGCATTTTGAACACTTTAAACTGGAGGAATCTGAAAAACAGCAGATGCAGGAAGGACTTTAACCTTGCCTGAAGCAAGTCTTAAGTCCCTCATGTGAAATATGCCCTTCCTATAGAAAGAAGCATTCCTATCTCTAAACAGAAAGGGACACAAAAATAAATCTGAATTAACAGGCCCTGTTAAATTTCTCCAGTTTACTATAACTACTTCATATCCTTTGTCCTTTGTCCTATCATATCATTCCACAACTTTACTCTTCATCAGACCTACCATAACAAAACTCAGGTTTAACCACTTATTCAGATCTTTTCTTATAAGAGCCCCCATGTTATATAAAACTTATATTAGGGGTAGCCCCGGTGGCGCAGCGGTTTAGCGCCGCCTGCAGCCCAGGGACTGATCCTGGAGACCCTGGATCGAGTCCCACGTCGGGCTCTCTGCATGGGGCCTGCTTCTCCCTCTGCCTGTGTCTCTGCCCCCTCTCTCTGTCTCTGTGAGTAAATAAATAAAATCTTTAAAAAAATAAATAAATAAAACTTATATTAAATTACATTTGTGTGCTTTCTCATGCTAATCTTTGTCAGTCTATGTTTCAGACCTAGCCAGGAAACTTTAGAAGATTAAGGAAAACAATTAACAACTCGAAATTAAGAAACCTCTTATGTTTCTTTTTTCTTCACATATACCACTTTTCAATCCACAGACTTTACTCCTGTGGTAGGACAGTATGACCACAGACACAAAAATAAGATTTGGCCTAAAATCTAGGGGGTAAAATGTAGAAAAATATAAAATATTCATGACTGAGTACCTGCATGCCTTTATTTTATAAAAATTCATAACTGTAAACTCATTAAATAAGTGACTAACTGCCCAAAAGTAATCTACCATAACCTGTGTATCTTCAATTCCTCATCTATAAAACCAGAAATGATAGTAGCTCACACCTCAAAGGATTGATCAAAAAAATAATACATATAAGATGCCTGGACCTGTGCCTGGCACACAGTACAGTACATTGTCCACCAATGTAGACTCTCATTAATCCTGTTAGTTGGGGCAGCCCGGGTGGCCCAGGGGTTTAGCACTGGCTTCAGCCAGGAATGTGATCCTAAAGACCCGGGATCAAGTCCCACACCGGGCTCCCTGCATGGAGCCTGCTTCTCCCTCTGCTTGTGTCTCTGCCTCTGTGTGTGTGTGTCTGCCATGAATAAATAAATAAAATCTTAAAAAAAAAAAATCCTGTTAGTTACTGCTAAGACATGTCACTGCTAGTGTAACAGCTCAGGAAAAGTGCCAGCCTAAATCGTCAGCAATGAAATTATAATATGGGGATTACAGAAGGATATAATCACAAATGCAAAAAGGTGAAATGAGGAGAAGTCAGGGATTGGCTTTAACATACTCAACAACAAAAACAAAGGACAGGAAGAAAGATAAAAATAGGGATGGATGAAGGAAGTGTCAAATGTTGATTACTTGAATCAGTGATGGCTATTGAAAGGATTATTAAATTATTCTCTACTTCTATAAAGGCTTTAAACTTTTTTTCTTTTTTAGGATTTTATTTATTTATTCATGAGAGACATACAGAGAGAAGCAGAGACATAGGCAGAGGGAGAAGCAGGCTCCCCACAGGGAGCTCAACGTGGGACTTGATCCCTGGACTCCAGGCCGAAGGCAGATGCTCAACTACTGAGCCACCCAGGCATCCCGGCTTTAAACTTTCATAGTAAGAAATTTTAATTGTTGGAATTAGAGTTGGAAAAGCAATACAAAGTACACAGCTATTAAAACAACCATGTAATTAATCACTACTATTTATTATTGAGTTTCCTGCTACCTTAAAAAGTTTTAATCAATTCAACAAAGGAATTTTATTTTTGCTGGTTTGTTCTTCATTTCTACTGCCATTAATAATCTTGGCCTTTGCTTTAGGCCAGATTGATTGAACAGAGAGAGAGAGCACACATACAAGCAGATGGAGCAGCAGGCAGAGGGAGGGGAGAAGCAGTCTCCCTGTTGAACAGAAAGCCTGACATGGGGTTCCATTCCAGAGCCCTGAGATCATGACCAGAGCCCAAGACAGACACTGAAGACAGCCACCCAGGCGTTGGCCTTTACTTTAAAACAACTTCCACATAAAACAAAATTAAATTTCTTCAGTGTTAAGGGAAGTCAAGTCACTTCTATGCTTTCTTCTTATTTGGGGTCTTTCCACACATTGAAATTTAAGATTTTCAGAAGAATTAGATGGTGACACAATGTGGGATCCCTCACCTAAGATTGAGGCCAATTCTCTCATCCACCAGCCTTACCTTTCACAATACAATTAACTCATTTCTAAAATTAAGGATTTGGGGGCACCTGGGTGGCTCAGTCCTTTAAGCATCTGACTTCAGCTCAGGTCATAATCTCAGGGTCCTGGGATGGTGCCCTGTGTTGGGCTTCCTACTCAGTGAGGAGTCAGCTTCCTCTCCCTTTGCCACTCCTGATCCCCATTGCTTTCCCCTCTCTCCCCCTCAAATAAATAAATAAGATCTTTAAAATAAATAAATATGTGATTTGAATTCCATCTTTAAGATTCCTTACAGATCTAAAATATTCTTTTTTTTAAAGATTTTATTTATTTATTTATTTATTTGTTTATTTATTTATTTATTTATTATTTGAGAGAGAGAGAAAGCAAGCAGAAGCAGCACATCTGTCCTTTGCTGTCCTGCCCACTGCGCTGCTCTCTTGCAGTGTATTCAATAAAGTTCCATCTCCTTTAAAGACAAAGACAAAAATTCAAAAACACTAAACACTAGCAATGATAATTTGGGGGTTATAAAATTAAGATATTTTTACTTTCTTCTTTTACTTATTTTTTTATTTTTCTGCAATTACAATATATCACTTGTTATTTACATTCAAATATTTTCAGAGACAAAATTTACAAAAGTATACTCCCCCTCCCCCAACATAAGCTCCTCTTCCCAGAGACAACAAATAATATCAGTTTCTCTAGAATCCTACAAGAAATGGTCACTCTGTTTAAAGCAAATACTTGGACACTGTTTTTGTAATATGGAGGAGTGTTTTAAAGAAAATAAATAAATAAAATCACCTACATTTGCTTTCTCTTCTAGGCCCTTTTGCACTGGCCTGTCACTAGATCCCATTTCAGTTGGGTGAAGGCTCCCTAGCCAGAAGCCAGTCCTGCATTCCTGACTCTTTCAAGGGCCTTTGAGCTCTCAGCAAGGAAAGCCCTTTGTTAGAAGGACTGAGGGGTCTTTCTCTCCTGAATATATTTTCTACTCAGTCATTAAGGAGTAGATGATATTTTCTTCTCTTTGTTTAAAACTATCCAGAAACATAGTGACTCATTTTAACAATCATTTCCAGTAAAAAAAAAAAAAAAAAAGATATTGTTACATAGACAGATAATGTAGAATATTTATAAACATAATGGTTGGAAAATAATAATAGAACAGTTTATCTATATAAGAGCATTGGTAAAGTTAGACAAAGTTGTAAATTAAATAAAGAGATTAAAAGAATGCTCATTAACTACCTCTGAGCAATTGCCATTTTACATGTTATGAAAACATGTCATTTTGAATTACAACATCTTAATTTTGTTGTCTTAATACGGTAACCCCTTACCCCTACATCACACTGCTACTCTTAGTTCACTGCCCTTCCTCCTCCCCAGTCTGTCAGCAGTTAAGGGCTAGAAGGGTCCTTTCACATTTTTTTCTTTTTAATATTTTATTTATTTATTCATGAGTGACAGAGAGAGAGAGAGGCAGAGACACAGGCAGAGGGAGAAGCAGGCCCCATGCAGGGAGCCCGAAATGGGACTTAATCCCTGGTCTCCAGGATCATGCCCTGGGCCAAAGGCAGGCACCAAACTGCTGAGCCAACCAGGGATCCCCTCCTTTCACATTTAATACCTTCTCACTTAATGTCATCAACTGAACTATAGAATATAGATGTCGATAAAGTTATAACTATAGAGAACCTTTTGGAGTCTCTATTTTCTAAAAACTGTGGGTGAGTTTATTTTTTTTACCCTCAACAGTCTGATTTTATAAAAGCTAGTACTGTATTTGGTATTCTTCCAACAAAATTTACTACAAGAACAACAGTAGACCTTACCTCAAAATTAAAATAGACATTTATTCCAAAAAATTTTAAAGGTACCAAAATTTGAACTCAGATTGTCTGATACCTAAACACAACAGCCTAAAAATGTTCAGTTGCCTCCCACATCCTACCAAAACCTGTTGAACTAGGGGTGAAGTTGAGGGACTAGAAATATGAAGAAGAGGAATAGCCCCAGTGGATTTCCCTGTGTGAAGTCAACCAAAAAATTTTTTTAAGATTTTATTTTATTTATTTTAAGATTTTATTTTTATTATTATTATTTTTAAGAGTTTATTTTTATTTTATTATTATTTATTTATTCATGAGAATACACAGAGAGGAGAGAGAGAGAGAGAGGCAGAGACACTGGCAGAGGGAGAAGCAGGCTCCATTCAGGGAGCCCAATGTAGGACTCAATCCCGGGTCTCCAGGATCACGCCCTGGGCTGAAGACGGCACTAAATCACTGAGCCACCCAGGCTGCCCAAAATTTTATTTTTAAATAATCTCTACACCCAACATTCGGCTCCAATTCATAACCCCTGAGATCAAGAGTTGCATGCTCCACAGACTGAGCCAGCCAGGTACTTCCACTGGTCTATGTTTGAGGTTCAGGTCTGAATGGGAAGTTGAATAACATTTGATAGAATCTTAGAGTTCCAGAATACCAGAATCATGGAATACTAAAACCATTGACTCTGACAAGTACAAAAGAAATGACACTAAACAGGAGTCAGCAAACGTTTTCTATTAAAGATCAAATAGAAAGTATTTTAGGTTTTGCCAGCCATATCGTCTCTCTGAACTATGCCATCTGAACTACTCACCTGCCACAATGCACTGCAAAAGTGACCATGGACACTACATAAATGAATAAGAATGTCTGTGGTGTCAAAAAGCTTTATTTATGGACATTGACATGTGCATTTCATTGAATTCATACATGTCATCCAATATTATTATTCCATTTTTTCAACCATTTAAAAATGTTAAAAACATTATTTTTGTTAAAGAACAACTACTCATTTGAGTAACTTTGGATATCTCAAAAAAAATTAGAAAAGGCGATCTACAGAATAAACTAGATGACTCTCCTGAAAGAATCTTAAGTGGTACATTTGAATCTCTCTGGCATCCAGAAGTTGTTAGGGAGTATAGATAGACCTGAACAGACCTTGCATCTTTAGATTACTTAAACTTCTTGAAATGGAATTTATTTTTTTTTAAAGTTAAGGCTGGGATCCCTGGGTGGCGCAGCGGTTTGGCGCCTGCCTTTGGCTCAGGGCGCGATCCTGGAGACCCGGGATCGAATCCCACATCGGGCTCCCGGTGCATGGAGCCTGCTTCTCCCTCTGCCTGTGTCTCTGCCTCTCTCTCTCTGTGTGTCACTATCATAAATAAATAAAAAATAAATAAATAAAAAGATAAAAATTTAAAAAAATTTAAAAAAAAAAAGTTAAGGCTTTGATTTCCTCCCCTGTGCTCAGTAGCAGAGGAGACCTGAATAAAAATGTTGATAAGATAATATTGGAAGGACCACAGTCATCTACTCAACATATATTTATGAAGCACTTATCATCTGAGCTTAGAAAACCTAGTGTCTCCTTTTCATTTTTTAATTTTATTTTTTAAGGTTTTTTTTTTTTTTTATTCATTCATGAGAGAGGCAGAGACCCAGGCAGAAGGAGAAGCAGGCTTTCCTTGGGGAGCCTGATAAAGGACTCGATCCCTGTACTCCAGAATCACACCCTGAGCCAAAGGCAGACACTCAACCAATTGAGCCACCCAGGTGTCCCTAGTCTCTCCTTTTTAAACTGTAGAAATCAGGTTCACAGTCTAAAGTTCACTAACAAAGTCATATAACATGCTAATGAACTAGAACCCAATAACCTGACCTAGGACCACTTGAATGAACATCCTCCAGTGCATAGGGACTAGATGCTAGCAAATACATGGTCAGGTATAGTGGAACCATCATTCCAATGGATGCAAATCACATTCATAAACCTCATTCAGGCAAAGACTAGACCAAAAGATTCTAGGAATCAACGTTGAGAAATACTGAAATACATGCATGTTTCAATTATATAAAAAACAATAACCTTAAGATAAATATTTCTCTTATTTCAATTCAATAAACATTTATTCCATACCAGTAGCATTCTGCGGGCTTATAGGGTAATGAAAAAGAGTTGTTCATGCCACAAGGCATGTACCTTGGTCATACATAAGACATAAAATCTTGACAAAGTAAATATTAGCTACTTTTTAAGTTGTCAATGTGCCTTCAAATTTTCATCTTGGATTTTTTTCATTTGTGGATGTCAAAACACAACAGTTTAAGGTAGGAAGTAAAAGATTTCCTTTTCCTTTCTACTCTTCTATTTCTTTTCTTTTCTTTTCTTTTTTTTAATTTTTTTTATTTATTTATGATAGTCACAGAGAGAGAAAGAGAGAGAGGTAGAGACACAGGCAGAGGGAGAAGCAGGCTCCATGCACCGGGAGCCCGATGTGGGATTCGATCCCGGGTCTCCAGGATCGCGCCCTGGGCCAAAGGCAGGCGCCAAACCGCTGCGCCACCCAGGGATCCCTTTTCTTTTTTTTTTTTTTTTTAACTCTTCTATTTCTATTTGCAAGGTAACCACTGTCATCATACTAGAATTTGTCATTTGGGGCACCTGGGTGGCTCAGTCAGTTAAGTGTCTGCCTTTGACTCTGGTCATGATCCCAGGGCCCTGGAATCTAGCTGCATCTGGCTTCATGCTCAGTGAGGAGTCTGCTTCTCCCTCTCCCTCTGCCCTTCCCCATCGTTTCTGCTCTCTCTCTCCCTCTCCCTCTCTCTCTCTCATTCTCTCTCTCAAATAAATAAAATCGTTAAAAAAAAATTGTCATTCAATTCAGTATTTCATTCCCTAAATCTCTACTCTGGATTTTTCATTACACAACCCTTCACTCTCCTACCACTGCCAAGTTTTCTTGGGCAGCCATATGGCAGAGACTACAGACAAAGAACATAAAGTGGCTAGGAAATCACATGAAAGGCTGACACAGCATCAGAGACCTGGGAACTGGTGAACTTTAAGGAGTCTCCATGTGGCAGCCACATGACAGTGATTCCAGCAGCCATTGCCTACCTGAAGGAAAGCAAGCTCAATGTGTCATATTTTTTTGTTTTTTGTTTTTGAGAGAAGGTAGAAATTCACACATTAATATGAAGTCTTTTAATCACTGCAAACTAATTAAAAGTTTGTAATATAAATGCAGAATGCAAGTGAACACAGATGCGCACACACACACACAACAAAAATATGACGTGGACCTAATCCGGACCATAAGTAGTCAGCTGCCTCTGATTTTGATTTATAAGAAGTTTCAGATTGGCCATAAAAATTTAGAACTGGAAAGGATTTTAGAAATAATCAGGAGTAAACACATTGTTTTATAGCAAAAAGAAACAGATCCAAAGAGGGATTGTGGCTTCAGTGCAGGTGAACAAATGTTAACTGGGAATGTATTACTACACCAGGCAGAGGACTTGGATGCCTTCAAGGCCCAGTCTTCAAGCTGCTCACAGTCTCATGGAAGAAATAATCTGTGAATACCTGAAAAGCAGTTTTATCAATGTCCATGCAATAAGATTTTTCAATGTACAGAAACAGAACGAAAATAAAAGTATCTGGGAAGCCCCGGTGGCACAGCGGTTTAGCGCCCCCTGCAGCTGGGGGTGTGATCCTGGAGAACCGGGATCAAGTCCCACGTTGGGCTTCCTGCATGGAGCCTGCTTCTCCTTCTGCCTGTGTCTCTGCCACTCTCTCGCTCTCTCTGAATCATCAATCAATCAATCAATCAATCAAAAAAAAAAAGAAAAAAAGAAAATAAAAGTATCAGGTGTCTATGGCCAGCCAATGCCGTCCTCCAAACCCTACTCTCTTCCTGCATGGAGCCTGCTTCTCCTTCTGCCTGTGTCTCTGCCACTCTCTCGCTCTCTCTGAATCAATCAATCAATCAATCAATCTAAAAAAAAAAGAAAGAAAGAAAGAAAATAAAAGTATCAGGTGTCTATGGCCAGCCAATGCCGTCCTCCAAACCCTACTCTCTTCTCCAACCTCAAACTGTTCCTGCTCTATCATACTGCCTTGTGGTTCCCCAAAAACAACCCCAATCCCTCCCACCAAGGAAATGTAGCAATATAAAATGTGACAATGCTTGCAAATATGGAGAAAACCTGCCAGCATTTAGAATGCCACAGACTAGTATCAGGCAACCTGTGAAAGAGAAGAAACACTTGGCTTTTAATTTTAAAAATATGGTGACTCAGCTAACAAAGCCCTGGAATCAGAAAACAGACGGCTAGTCCTGGCTCAGCCATTAACTAGCTAAAAGACTAGGCAAATATGTAAACTGATGATGTTAGACTGGAAGGCGACCTAAGGAGTTGCCAGTTTGATGATTCTAAGACTTTTTATGACAGACTTCATTGAAGTTCAAAGAAGAAAGATATCATTGTAGGCAGGAAATGTCAGGGAAAACTTTGCAGAGAAGCCACGGATTAGATTAGGTCCCAAAGGATGAGAAGGATTAAGTAGCAGTAGGGGAGGGGAAAACTGAAGAAAGCAGCTTTGGCAAAAATGTAGGGACAGGAATGCACCCAGAGATATGGGAAGGTGTGGAGGGAGTTTACAGCAGATGGCAGAGATTTTATCTCTAAAGGAGGAAGTGAGGTTCATCTGCATAAAGAATCCCAAGAGAATTGTTAAGGATTTAAGTAGTGGGGCAAATTTGGGGATATTTTCTTCTGGGGGGATGTGGTGAAATTTCAAGAAGGGATGTTGCACCAGAGGTGGGAAGCCTGCTTAAGGAATACTGTGAAATTTTTGTGAGTTACTTTTGCTCTCAGTACAAAAGAATAGGAGGACTATAGTTTGGGGTGTGCTCTGGTGTATTTGCCTCCATTTCTAGGACTTCCGTGGTAAATGACCACTGAAGCCAAGACTTCTTATACATGTCACAACCTGATGCCCACTCCCCGGAATGACTACATTTTTAGGAGACAGAAATTAAAAGGGAGGGCAGTCTGCGTGGCTCAGCGGTTTAGCGCCGCCTTCAGCCCAGGGCCTGATCCTGTGTGTCTCTCATGAATGAATAAATAAAATCTTAAAAAAGAAAGAAAGAAAGAAAGAAAGAAATTAAAAGGGAAAAAGAAAATCAACCCTTTATTCATTCATCAGTCCTCTACTGAGTTCTATACTGAACACTTTGTTAGGAACCTCACTCTGTGTTTCTGGTCCTCATTAAATTAACATTACTCTCTGCTCGTTACCATCTGTTTCTTTTTTTTTTTTTTTTTTTAAGATTTTATTTATTCATGAGAGACAGAGAGAGAGAGACAGAGACACAGGCAGAGGGAGAAGCAGGCTCCATGCAGGGAGCCCAACGCGGGGCGCTCGATCCAGGGTCTCCAGGACCACACCCTGGGCTGAAGGCGGCGCTAAACCGCTGAGCCACCCGGGCTGCTCTACCATCTGTTTCAACCCCACCAAACCCTCCCTGAGAGACACTGGTAGGTTACCCGTGATGAACACCCCACCTACACCTGGGATACAGATGGGACAAAGATGAAGCAAGGGAGGCACTTTTTCTTTGGGTCATTAAATTTGAGGCAATAGGCACTTCTTGCTTCATTCTCAGTCTGGTCATAGATGATACATACAGTGTTTCTCACCAGCTGTCTCCTAAGCAACACTTCCCTGGCTGGGACTATCTTTCTCACCACCCATTGCCTTTATTATTTCATACCAGTGCTGTTCTCAGTAGCCTTTCAACTAGTCTGGTCTCTCACTTTCCACAGGCTTACATTCCACCACCACCACCCCCTTTTTTTAAAGATTTATTTATCCACTTGAGAGAAAGAGAGAGAGCACAGGGAGAGAAGCAGACTCCATAAGCACAGGGCCCAATAGGGGCTTGATCCCAGGAACCCAAGATCACAACCTGAGCCTAAACCAGAAGTCCAAGCTTAACTGACTGAGCCACGTGGGTGTTCATCCCCGCCTATTCTTTTTTTCCAGTTCTAGGGACTTTCCTTCTTAGGGCTCCTCATTGATACATCAGGTTCTTCTCTTATGTTCAGAATGCCAGTCTTGATTTATCTGCTGAAATTTGAAAACCTGTGCAGGCAGGTGGTAGAAAGAGCTTTGGAGAAATCTCCAAATCCACAAATATATACAATATATACACTGTATATACTAGTGTGTTTGCATGTGTGTAGAAATATGATAGTAAACAATAAAATTGGTTAAAAGGATGTGTGCTGAGATTCTTATCTGCAGCTATAACTCATCCAGATGTAAATACATAAATCTTTCAAGGGTGATTTTTCTTTTCTTTTTTTTTTCAATAAAGATTTTACCCATTTATTCATGAGAGACAGAGAGAGAGAGAGAGAGAGAGAGAGAGAGGCAGAGACATAGGCAAAGAGAGAAGCAAGCTCCATGTAGGGAGCCTGATGTGGGACTTGCCCTGAGCCAAAGGCAGACACTCAACCAATGAGCCACCCAGGCATCCCAAAGGGTGATTTTTCTTTAAAAGGAGGTAGGTAGACTTTTTCTACTGAGTGAACTTCTGAAGGGCTTCTATTTCTCTGTCTTTCCTTAATATGTGGAACAGGGTAGGGGATTCTAGAGGCTTTCTATAACCACTGACTCCCCCAGTTAATTACTCTTCAGTTAACCTGAGATTTACTCCTTCAACATCTGCTTCCTTTAACAGAAGGCAAGAGTTCTTACAAATAAAATAAATCTTAATAATATCTATGGTCCACTGCATGGAAACAAACAAGTGTGCATATAGTACTGATCTGTTTGGATTTTTCTCATTCATGATCATTAGGGTAATCAAAAAAAGTTGTGCATGGGGCATCTTCCTTGAGATACTTAGTAAAAAACTGTAGAAGGAGGAAATTAATGTGTTAGAAGGTGCTAGAGGTGAATAACCCGAAAATGAACACCTTTTTATTCTATGATAAATGTTGATACAACGATTTGCTTCCTTATTATCCAGCACCATCCAGGAACGATCCTACAAATCCAGGACAATCCTAGAAAATACTGTTGTGATTGTTTTCAATCTGGTGATTCTATTCAGACAATCTAGCTCACAAGTTCTGCTGGGGTGGGGACAGCTGACTTTGGGAAATTTTAGAGTAAACAGCTCATGCTTTTCAATACATTTTCTGAGTGTAACATTTTTCTCCCAAATTCCAAAGTTTATTTTGATCCATTAAAAGTGCTTGCCATTAGTATCTATGGATCTATTTTTAAAGCTAAGCACAGGGACGCCTGGGTGGCTCAGAGGTTGGGCGTGATCCCCGGGTCCTGGGATCTGGTCTGCATTGGGCTCCCTGCAGGAAGCCTGCTTTTCCCTCTGCCTGTGTCTCTGCCTCTCTCTCTCTGGGTTTCTCATGAATAAATAAATGAAATCTTTTTAAAAAATAAAAATGAAAATAAAGCTAAGCACAAGGATACCTGGGTGGCACAACAGTTAAGCGTCTGCCTTCAGCCCAGGGCGTGATCCTGGAGACCCGGGATCCAGTCCCAAGTCGGGCTCCCTGCGTGGAGCCTGCTTCTCCCTCTGCCTGTGTCTCTGCCTCTGTCTCCCTCTTTCTCTCTCTCTCTCTCTGTCTCTCATGAATAAATAAATAAATTTTTAAAAAATAATAAAAAAAGAAAATAAATTAAAAAAAGAAAATAAAGCTAAGCACAGTCAACCCATGACATTTTCCCAACAGAAACTTAATATCCTCATATACATGTTACCATTAACATCAGTGGAGACATTACATATGGTGATAACTGCAGAAATGTGCAGTATTCATAAAGAATCAATTAAAGGTGCTCGAGAATCATGAGTTAGCCCACAGCTTTATTTTAGAGAACCAAACTTACTTTTAACTGCTATTTACTAAGTTGATTGTGTAATAATTCTTGTTTCCAATTCCAAGGTATGTTTCAAGATATTCTCCAACCAAGTGGTTTTCAATTGCCTTGCTTCAGGAGACTATAAAACATGTTCGCAAATGAGTATTTTGTATTCACACACTTTCAGAGCATATCCAGGACAAAAATCACGTAGTGAGAAACTTCAGGCGGAACAGCAGCAGGAATCAGAGAAAAAACAGGAAGGTCAAACAGGAATCTGTTGTCTGTGCATGAAATTAACATACTCTTATAGGTTAAAGAAAAAGCAAACAAGAAGAAAAGCAGATTTGAAAAAGGAATAATTTATCACTATGAACTGACCCTCTACAGGGATTAAGGACACCTGGTCACACACACATTCCTAGAGGAACTAAGCTGCTCAGGTTAATTATGAAGGTGTTCTCTACATTTCCACAGCAGGTTCAGGTCTAGCAAGTCTGAGTTAAATTTACCACCACTTGGGGACCTTGAAACTTATTTCTGACTTGTGCCATCACATTTACTCTATAAAACCCACAGTGATCATTTTAATTTGCCATTTTACAACTCTTACACAGTAAACATGTTGTGTAAAGAGGCAAATCTGGTGGTATTCAGCTCCAGATTAAAAATTAGTTTTGGCTTGGGGAATGCCTTGTCAAGTGGTATGGAAATTCAAGAACAAGACAGTCTTCCAGAAGAGCTTTTAGTGTTATACATCATACAATATTAATCACCATATTTTCCTGATATACTGAAGATATTGAAATCACTTGGGAATATGCCTTACCAAAAAAAAACGTATGTATGAAAACAGCTTTTACTACCTCTCGATGGCTAATGGAGGACTTATATTGTAGGATATTAGCCAAATCTTTTCATCAATGAAAAAAATTCATAAATATATCTATGATATTAGCATTATGAATGCTCTAAAATAGAAGTTCACCCATTGAGCTAGGATTATACTGATAACATCAGCAGTTATCAGTATTTAAAATCATTAGCAATTTTATTTCACAATTAGTATTTCTCTTTTCCAATCCTAAAATACTGGAGGATTACAGTCTATTATTTAAGGTTTGTTGTTACTCTGCTTTATAACCCCTCATAATTCTCCCACCTTCCTTTCATTGTCAGTATGAAGAGGGAAGCTAGATTCCAATAATTAAAGCCAAAATTAGAGAACCATCCTAAGATGTATCACTACAGAACAAAATCACTTTGCTCAACTGTCAACACTTAATATTTACCTTCTAATTTGAGAAATAAATTTACTCTTAAATTCAGTCTTTTCATGTAAAATGAAGCTCCTTTCCCCACCCCCAAGAGTTCCTAGGAGAAAGCAACCGTCTCCCATCTCCCCAACAAAAGGTATTCACCTAATCAATTTGCGCATAAGCCACTCATTTTCACATGCAAATATTCTTGTGTATTACCATTTTGCACATTTGAATGTGATTTTTACATTTAAAGTCTGGTGGCAAGGCTTTAGAGATCCCAGCCTGTGGTCTACGGATTAAGATTTCGTTTCTAATTATCATGTCCTTTTGGTGCTAATGTGTTTGTTCCTTATTAGTGCCACTCACTGACCTGGATGTAAGCCAGATTAAAAGAAATTCCTTTGATTTTCCTGCTTTCAAAGATACAAAAGAATTTCTCACTTTGAAAATCCCCACAGTTTGGGTGAAGAATGTATCACCTCAGGATGTTGATACCCTTTATTATAACTAACGCTCTTAGAAATTCCTTAACCTTAAAAGATCTGGTTACTGTTCCTGTCTTCTTTTAAGGGATTGTAAAGGTAATGTCTGATACTATTAATTGTACTCAATTCCCAAAATAATATAACACATGTTGAAATTCTCTTTAGGGATTTTATAGAAGTGTGAATATGGTTATAAACCTACTTACTGCTTAAAATTGGATATTTGAATATATTTTAAGTATTTGCAGAAAAATAATATCATGTCTTTTGTCATCAAATAATAGGAATAACTTTAATAACCTTTTACCAGGCCTTCTCTGTTGTGCATGATTAAAATGTACATAATACATTATTTAAATCTATTTTAAATTATAAAAATGAATAAATTTCTTTGGATTAATATGTGTCAAATATTTGTTCCTATTTTATAAATCTTCATGTGATACTAATATTACTTAACAGTAAAGCATATGCTTAATCTAAGGAACACATCATCTGTATCTTTCCAATATAAGAGAAATAATGATGTCTTTCTTCAGAAAATTACTCATGTCAGGAGAGGTAGCTATCAAAGGCATTTTCTGGTTCCCTAGTTAACTCTGCTACTTTACAAATCAAACATTTTATTTAGACTCTCCTTTATTTACATCATACGTAAAAGCTAAAAAGGCAGTTTTAACTAAAGTTAAACACAATTTGCTCTTTAGCTATATTTTGAAAACCAATCTATGATTAATATAATTTTTCAATTTTCTTTATTCTTATACATGATGATCAACAGAAGCTGGTTATACATACTAACTTGTCATCTCAAATATGTGTGATCTCATCTAAGAACTTCCAAAATATCTAGGCCACTCGTAATTGAAAATTCAGTAGATTACCTTAATAGGATGAAATGAGAAGGGGTGGATAAAAGGACAAGATTAATACTATATTGCAAAAAAAAAGAGAAAGTTTATTAGAGTTTTTATGTATGATTTACAGTTGATATTGTAATATGTGTTGATGTGTGATATGACCAGATTTAATCTGATGACAAATTTAGAAATACATGTTAATCTAATGAAATTTATTTTGGCTACCAGACTGGCAAAGATAAAAAATAAAATATTTAACGTTGACAAGCATTTGCTGAAACAGGCACTCTCATATTTTTTAAGCAGAAATGTAAATTTGTGTCATAACTACAGAGGACAATTTAGCAAAATATACTATACTAAATGTAGTATGTGAGCTACACATAGTCTGATCTCAAAATTCTACATTTAGTATCTCATCCTAAAGAAATTTTATAGATAACATGAACAACTTGCAAACAATGCAAATGTCTCAAAGAGTAGAATTATCTATTAAATGTAATACTCTGTAGCCATTCAATTTGTGCTATTTTATCCAAAATGTTCAATGAGAGGGGTACCTGGATGGCTTAGTGGTTGAGCAACTGCCTTTGGCTCAGGTGGCTATCCTGGGATCCTGGGGTTGAGTCCCACATCAGGCTCCCTGCATGGACCCTGCTTCTCCCTCTGCCTATGTCTCTGCCTCTCTCTCTGTCTCTCATGAATAAATAAATAAAATCCTTAAAAAAAAAAACAAAAACAATGTTCAATGAGAAATAAAAATATACATCTACAAGTGTTGGTTTAAGCAACAGACATGTGAAAAAGCTGGAAGATTATATACTAAGGAAGTTCTCTTTAGAGAACTATGAAAGACTTTCATTTCCCTTTAATATATTTCTATAGTGTCTGATGTTTTACAAGTATATATTGTGCAGTAAACGAAAATATCCTTTTTTTTTTTAGTTTTTTAAAAAGATTTATTTATTTATTTATTCAGAGAGAGAGAGAGAGAGAGAGGCAGAGGGAGAAGCAGGTTCCATGCAAGAAGCCTGATGTGGGACTTGATCCCGGGTCTCCAGGATCACACCTGGGCTGCAGGCGGCGCTAAACCACTGCGCCATGAGGGCTGCCCAAAATGACACATTCTTAAATAAAATTCATTATGTAGAATTAAAATATGTAAATAATTTAGTAAATTAACAAAGTGAACCATATAAAATTCTACAATCATAGACTTGTCGGGTATCAGCCAAAGAGAACTGCCTGCACTTTCACATTTCTGTCTCAAATGAAAAGGAAAGATTTTAGAAGTATCATTAAATTGGTAAGAGTAGGGAAGAAGCCAATTCCCTAATAACAACATTATTGACCAAGCAAGGTAGTGAATTGATTCGGGAAAATATTTGCTTTTACAGCCTAAGGATGATTAAAGTTCCATATTCTTCATGCAAAGGATCGGGGTCAATATTTGAGTTTTGACCCTATATGGTAGCCCGCATAGATCTCAAAAAGAGATGTGGAATGAGGACTGAAATTGCAATCCCCAAAACCTGTTCTGGATTGTTGTCATTGAATTTTCGATCATCTGACATTTCATTCTGGGGAACTTTTTTTCAATTTTGCTTTTACTTTGTTCTAAGAATGAAGGTATATCTGATCATGTTACTCCTTTACTTGCAAATCTATTATGGGTAACCATTGTACAAAGGATAATGCACAAACTCTTCCTTATCAAGACAAACAAGGCCCTTAACATTCTGGCCCCAACCAACCTGAACCAGCCTTATCTAGGGTCTCTGTTCATCCAACTCCACACACTCCCTTACACACACACACACACACACACACACACACACACACACACATACACTCTTGAGTGAAAAGTTTAATCAGGACACAGTGTTTTTGTGGGTTTTTAAAATTTTATTTATTTATTCATGAGAGACACATACAGAGAGAGGCAGAGACACAGGCAGAGGGAGAAGCAGGCTCCCTGTGGGGAGCCCCACCTGAGACTTGATCCCGGGGCTTCCAGGATCACACCCTGGGCTGAAGGCAGGCGCTCAACTACTGAGCCACCCAGGCGTCCCTCAGGATGTAGTGTTAACATAAAGTAGAAAGAAGACCTTTCTCAGCTTTGTGTGGTATTTATCACACTTTTATTTGTCTAAGTGCTTTTTCTCTGTTCTAAACAGTAAACTATTCAAGTAAAGGGGCCAGGTATTTATCATCTAGTACCTGAAACACTGTTATATCATAACTATTTATACCAATTAGTAAGAAAATGCCTTATGAAGTGTTTTGAGTCCAATGCCAATTATAAAGATTCACAAACCAGCCATTTTACAGGAAGAATAAAATCTAAAGGGAATAGAGAACAAAAGAACAAATTTATAAAATTATATCTAATTTTTTTTAATTTTTTTATTTATTTATGATAGTCAGAGAGAGAGAGAGAGAGAGAGAGAGAGAGGCAGAGACACAGGCAGAGGGAGAAGCAGGCTCCATGCTCCGGGAGCCTGATGTGGGATTCGATCCTGGGTCTCCAGGATCGCGCCCTGGGCCAAAGGCAGGCGCCAAACCGCTGCGCCACCCAGGGATCCCTATAAAATTATATCTAGAACAAAATCTGACTATGAATGTTTTGCACTAGACAACTCTGTGAACCCCAGCACTGTTAAGAGCTGGCTGTGGTGGGTTACGGTTTAACTGCTCTGCCACCCACACTTCCCAGTTCCAGTCCTAAGAGAGAGCATGGACAGGGCAGTCAGGATGACCACGTAAGGAAAAGGAAGCTCTCTGGATAGGGCCAAATGTAGGAGTGCCAGTCTTTGAGAGAAGATACCTAATTGGAAAGTGCTATTGGAAAAGGGGAAGCCTATTGGCTCCTCTTGGGAGCAGTTAGAAAAGGAAGTTGAGCTAATCTCTTTCTCCTGGGTGTTTATGCCTGGGTGAGAAAGGCAAAGCTGAATCTCTGGATACAGAAGCACATGATAAATGATTGTTGCTAAGGAGAGAGTAGTTGTCATATGAGATAATATGCCTTCAGAGAATAATGCCTTTGCCCTTTTGATAACAGCCATTTGTTTCTGCTTTTCCTCTTTTCCTCCCCCCTCTTCAGAACCTGCACTAGAAAAACTGCCAGCTAACCACATTTAAAGGAACCAGTTGGGGCAGCCCTGGTAGCTCAGCGGGTTTAGCGCTGCCTTCAGTCCGGGGTGTGATCCCGGAGACCTGGGACAGAGTCCCACATCGGGCTCCCTGCGTGGAGTCGGCTTCTCCCTCTGCCTGTGTCTCTGCCTCTCTCTCTCTGTGTGTGTCTCTATGAATAAATGAATAAAATATTTTTTTAAAGGAACCAGTTGATGACTGATGATGAGAATTTGGAAAACAAAATAGCCAAGCTAGAAAAATCAGCCCGTAACCAAGATTTTTATTTCTTGAAAAGTTTTTTTTTTTTTAAGATTTTATTCATTTATTCATGAGAGACACAGAGAGAGAGGCATTCACAGGCAGAGGAAGAAGCAGGCTCCATGCAGGGAGCCTGATGTGGGACTCGATCCCAGGTCTCCAGGATCATGCCCTGGGCTGAAGGAGGCGCCAAACCGCTGAGCCACCAGAGCTGCCCTTGAAAAGGTTTTTTACCCTAGAAAACATTACCATTCAGTTAACAATGCATTTAACATGTATCTTGTGCCTTCTCTGCACTGTGCGCTGTGCTAGACACTGGGGATAAGATGAATAAGACATAGTCCATGCCCTCAAGGAGATGACAGCTGTTACAAAAAAGAAATGCATCAAGCTGCTGTAGGAGGCAGCAATGAAAGCCTGTAAAGGTGGAGGCAGAGCACAGAGGACTGATGGATTCATCCTGGGAGACTCAGAAAAGGCTCCCATAGAGGGATGACTCTTGAGATGATTCTAGAAAGAGAAGTAGGATCCCTGGTTGACAGGAATGAGGAAGGCTCTGGATCAAAACACAGGCATTTGGATGAGAAGCAAAAATGCCTGGCTCTTTCAGAGACCTGGGGCCCTGCCCAAGAGGGACAAGCCAAATCCTGGAGGATCTTAGAAGCCTTATTAAGAATTTGGACTTCATATTAAAGGCAATAAGGAATCATTGAATTTTTCAGGCAAGGAAATAAATCTTTATAAAATTTGAAGCTTTGTAAAGATCTCTCTGGTGGTAAAGGATAAGCTAGAACAGCGTGAGACTAGAGACAAGCTAATAAGAAACAAGAGAGTAAGGAAAGCAAAGGAGCAGAGGTGGAGCAGAGACAATACTAGATCATCCTACCAGGGAGGAAGAAACCACAGTGGTGAAGATTTCATTTTAATCGATTTTTTTTAAGGTTTTATTTATTTATTTGACAGAGAGAGCACAACCAGGCAGAGTGGCAGACAGGAGAGGGAGAAGCAGGCTTCCCACTGAGGAAAGAGTTGGATGCTGATGGGAAAGGAGGCTCCATCCCAGGACCCTGGGATCAAGACCTGAGCTGAAGGCAGCTGCTTAACTGACTAAGCCACCCAGGGGCCCCTTAATCAATTATTTAAGTATAAAAATGTCTTGTATGGCTCTTCTCTCAGCCCTAAAATTCTAATTATACCTTTCAGATAAACTGAAAAAAAAAAAAGGCATACTGGTGATTTCTGGCACTGCATGAGCATTAATTACACACTTACATCTAAAGTAGACCATGTTTCTAATTCAGGGCAAACTGTTAGCTTCATGGAAATAAGTAAATAGATAAACCACAAATTAAAAAATTAACCTGACATTTGCTTGGGCTTTCTTAGAGCTAGAATGAATTCCCTAGGATTAACAGTGATCCAATCAGTTTGGAGTATTTTGAAGTTCCCACATCCTTCTGAAGAAAATATAGTAACACATGCTAATACTGAAGAGATTGAAGATTGTCCACCTAAAGTATCTATCGTTCAATAAATATGTCAAATTTGTTTATTGTAAACAAAAGAGTTTACATTTAATCTTAAAAAAGTAAGAATATATATATTTTAAAAATAAAAAATAAAACACTCATAAAAGGTAAATTAGAAAGTTTCTTTCATTAGTGTAGCATTTATGAATTTATACAGCATTCAGATATGTTAGAAGTTACTCTAACATATCTTTCTTTTGTCTTAAGATTTTATTTATTTATTCATGAGAGACACAGAGAGAAAGAGAGAGAGAGAGGCAGAGAGAGCCACAGGCAGAGGGAGAAGCAGGGTCCCTTCATGGACTTGGGACTTGATCCCAGGACTCCAGGATCATACCCCGAGCCAAAGGCAGATGCCCAGCCGCTGAGCCACCCAGGCATACCTCCATCTTTCTTTTTAAATGGCTTACAACTTTATTCACTATTTTTAAAAAATATTTTATTTTATTGGGGCACCTGGGTGCCCCACGAGGGGCAAAGTGGGGCTCAATCTCACAGTCCTGAGATCATAACCTGAGCTGAAACAAAGAGTCGGATGCTTAACCGACTGAGACACCCAGGCACCCTTATTCACTATTTTTAATAGTGTAAATGACATTTGTTACTTCTTTCTCATTATTGATCCAAGATGACAACTGGGGAAAAACAGAAAGAATTAAGAGGAAAATAAAATTATTCAAACTATTATTAATGACAAACCTTGCATCTTCTTGTTCCCTTTCTTTCCCTCACCCACCATATTCGTCAAAAAGATTGTGAACTCTGTCTCCTAAGTATTCAATACCACCCACTTTTCTCTATCTCCATTGATGGCACTAATCCAAATCACCATTATCTCTTCCAGGATTACTGTACTATCTTAACTAGTCTTGCTAACACTCTTGTCCTCATTCCACTGAAGCACCATACAGTAGCAATTGATATATTTTAAAGATAATTCAGATGATGTCACTCACCTCCATAATATCTTTTAATGTGGTGACTGATTACTAATAAGCAACTCCTTATAGAAGTTCTTCACCATGACAGTGACCTTTTGTCCAACAAAAATAACCGTTGCAGTTTTTCTCTACTTCATTTTTCCATGGAAATGACACCCCTTCTTTCCTTTTTGAGGATTATTCTGTCTCGTTTCAATTCCTATCTCCTTATTCCACATTACATTAAGTCCAAAAGTAATTCAGCTGCAAGAGATATTAAAGGTCATAAACTGGGACTCCTGGGTGTCTCAGCGGTTGAACATCTGCCTTTGGCTCAGGGCAATAAAATATTTTTTTAAAAAGAACTTAAATAGATAAATGCATAGCAACCCAATATATAAGTGATATTGGTTGTATTTTATTAGGATAAATGTGTTATATAAATTCAAATAGGGGTGCCTGGGTGCTCAGATGGCTGAACCTCCGACTTTTTTAAAAGATTTTATTTATTTATTCATGAGAGACAGAGAGAGACAGGCAGAGACATAGGCAGAGAGAGAAGCAGGCTCCATGCAGGGAGCCTAATGTGGGACTCAATCCCGGGACCCCAGGATCACATCCTGGACAGATGGCAGGTGCTCAACTGCTGAGCCACCCAGGCATCCCTGAACCTCCAACTCTTAATTTTTGGCTCAGGTCCTGATCTCAGGGTCATGAGATCAAGCCCCACAATGGGCTCCGCTTTCACTTTTTTTTTTTAAAGATTTTATTTATTTATTCATTCATGAAAGGCAGAGACACAGGCAGAGAGAGAAGCAGGCTCCATGCAGGGAGCCTGATGTGGGACTCGATCCCTGGTCTCCAGGATCACGCCCTGGGCCAAAGGCAGGCACCAAACCGCTGTGGGCTCCACTTTCAGCAAGGAGTCTGCTCGAGATTCTCTCCCTCTGCCTCTGTCTGCCCCTCCCCCTGCTCTCTCTCTAAAATAATTAAATGTATTTTTTTTAATTCAAATCTTTTTTTTTTTTTTTTTTTTTTGTAAAGACACTGCATAAGACTCCTCTAAGAAAATAACTGAGCTTATTGTGTGCTTGGCATGTGCTACCTGGACCAGCAGCACCAGTATGACATGGGAACTTGTTAGCAATTACAAATTCTCAAGGCCTAATCAGAAACTGGAGGTGCAGTATCCTTTCATCTCATTTTAACAACCCTGCCACCCCAACCAGGGGCAAGAGTGATACTCCCTGAAATCTGAGTGCCTAGGATGAAGGAAGTGAGTGCAATAACATTTCTGGACAGCATTGAGACCCTTGAGGTTCAGGATTATTAATCTAAAGGACAACCAGGCACCATCATTGTGTATTTTTCTTTGATCAAATTTAACAATGGGGTGCAGGCTTGAAGTAAATGGAGATTTTAATTTAACTCAAATTTGTGGTTTTCAGTTATTAAATTTTGTACTTAACATATTTTGGTGTGTATGCTTTTAAAAAATGTCTATAAATGAAACAAATATATTTGAAAAATAAAACTCAAACTACATGTTTTTCATTCCTAAAGCTGAAACAGTTTTAAACCTAAACTAACAGATCTAATCCAGCTTCCTTATCATACAGGTGAGTAGGCCTAAATTAATTAAATGCATCCTTGTTTTATTCTAATTGACAAAAATTCCTATTTTAAATAGAAAATTGGACAATGATAATATTCAACAATGACAATGATATTTTTTAAAGACTTTATTTATTTATTTATTTATTCATGAGAAACACACACACACACACACACACACACAGGCAGAGAGAGAAGCAGGCCCCATGCAGGGAACCCAATGTGGGACTTGATTCTGTACTCCAGGATCACACCCTGGGCTGAAGGCAGGCACTAAACCACTGAGCCACCCAGGGATCCCCAACAATGATATTTTTATTAATAAATATTTTTCTGGAAACTTCTTAGCACACTTGAATTAAACCAATGGTCCTCTAATATTTTCCTCTGTTAATAAAGAAGAAGGCAACAACACAGATTTGTCAGAACAAGTGATTGGAGGAGAGGTGGGGGGAAATTGCACCCAGATCACCTAGGGTAACATCAAGAATTTGGTAACTTGGCAAAAGGGAGTGGGGAGAACAGAGGTAGCTTTTATTTTTTATTTTTATTTTTGTTTTAGGATTTATTTACTCATAAGAGAAAGAGCAAGACAGAGACATAGGCACAGGTAGAAAAGCAGGCTTCCCACAAGGAGCCCCTTACAGGACTCGATCCCAAACCCCAGGACCATGCCCTGAGCCACAGGCAGAAGCTCAGCCTCTGAGCCACCCAGGTATCACCAGAGGCAGCTTTTAAAAGCTTGCCTCCCTTGCACATTTGCCTCTCCTTCTCTGGAATCCCTTAGGTATTTTGTTGATAACCTCAAGGTTGAAGGGTCAATCCCTAGACTCAGGAGTATCAAATGCACTCCTCTCTGCTTGCTATTTTGTTAGCACGTGCCATGGCCCCAAATTAGAGAGCAGTAAAGTAGTAAAACCCAGCACTCCTGCTACAGAAAGGAACTACTCATTCACACAGGCTTGCTTCCAGGCTCAGCCCTGGGTTCTTTCATCTGGAATGCATCCTCCCCTACACCTTACTATTTTAAGTGTTTCACATAATTTAACAGCAGACAAAATAGAATCTTCCTTGCTTACTTTACCTTTGCTTCTCTACTTTCATCGAACTCCTACAGAATGTATTATTTTTACCTTGCAAATCAGAATTTTCCTGAGCCCACAGACTAAGTTAAGGTGCCTGCTAAAATGCTGGCAGTATAGTTCTTACCAGTCTCAGAGCCCCCATTAAATTATGAGTTAATGAAATCACTTGAATTGCCTGATGTAGGCTTTCTCAAGACAAGGCTCTTGTACATTTTGTTCAGTTATACAAGTGGTATTCCTGGTGCCTACTACATGCGGTGGCACAGGATAGATGCTTCTCCTTCTGCCTATGTCTCTCCTCTCTCTCTGTGTGTCTCATGAATAAATAAATGAAATCTTAAAAAAAAAAAAAAATCAGGGGCAGCCCTGGTGGCGCAGCAGTTTAGCACCGCCTGCAGCCTGGGGTGTGATCCTGGAGGCCCGGGATTGAGTCCCACATCGGGCTCCCTGTGTGGAGCCTGCTTCTCCCTCTGTCTGTGTCTCTGCCTCTCTCTCTCTCTCTCTCTCTCTCTCTCTCTCTCTCTGTCTCTATGAATAAATAAATAAAATCTTTAAATCAATCAAGCAAGCAAGCATTAGGTCCTGTTAGCACTTTTCTCTTAGCCATGAAAAATAACTAATGTTTCTGAAATACTTCCTAGGTACCGGATATCATTTAATTCTCACAACAGCTCTATGCCACACAGATTATCCCTAATTTACCAACGTGGAAACTGAGGATTAGGGAAATGATTTTAGCCAGTCTGAGGTCACATAGTGAGCAAAATTCAGAGCCAGGATTTGAACCTAGACAGATAATCTTCAGAGCCTAGATTTTAAAAACACCAAGGGACACTCTGGAAAGAGCTGCCACCACCACCACTACCCAATAGTCATAAGCAAGTTAATTGTACTCCTTAAAGAAAGATTTGCTGTCAACATCTTCTAACTGCTTTTCTCTCTAGTTTCAGCAATGCTCCCCTAGGGCTACTGAGACAATGGGCAGTATCACTGCAAGTTAGTCCTTCACCAGTGCCTCTGAGCAGGATGATTCATGACCCATTTTATCTCTACAAAGGATTTGCAGGAAAAAAGTTAACCCTACCAATATTCAGCACCTTTGAAAATGATGTAATTGCAAGGAAAAGTCTATGTGACCAAAGATTTCTTCCCCACCTGGTAGATGCCTGAAATATGCCATCACAGAGGGGAAGTGACAAAGATCTGCCATATTCTTCTGTATACCAAGTTCTCTGGACTCAATTTCCTCAACCCCTGCACTACTTACTATCTATAGCATTCATGTGGTATTTATATTCTATTTCCCTTCTTTTCCAATGTGGTAAACAACTTAGAACATAAAACTGGGACTGTCTTGGGGCAGCCCCGGTGGCCCAGCAGTTTAGCCCTGCCTTTGGCTCAGGGTGTGATCCTGGAGACCCAGGATCAAGTCCCACGTCGGGCTCCCTGCATGGAGCCTGCTTCTCCCTCTGCCTGTGTCTCTGCCTCTCTTTCTCTCTCTCTCTGTGTGACTACCATAAATAAAAATTAAAAAAGAAAGAAAGAAAGAAAGAAAAAAAAAATATATATATATATAATTACAACCAGGGCAGCCCGGGTGGCTCAAGAGGTTTAGCACTGCCTTCAGCCCGGGGTGTGATCCTGGGGACTCGGAATCGAGTCCCATGTCAGGCTCCCTGCATGGAGCCTGCTTCTTCCTCTGCCTGTGTCTCTGCCTCTGTGTGTGTGTGTGTGTGTGTGTGTCTCATGAATAAATAAATAAATCTTTTTTTAAAATTAATTAATTAATTAATTACAACCAAGGAAAATCAAATATACAAAATATCAGTCACAAAAAGACTAATACTATATGATATCCCTGATATACGGTATCAAGAGTAGCCAAATTCATAGAAACATACATAAAATGGTGGATACTAGAGGCTGAGGTAAAGGGAAATGGGTAGTTGCTGTTTAATGGGCACAGTTTCAGTTCTGCAAGTTGAAAAAGTTCTGGAGACCAGCTGCACCACAATATGAATATATTTAACACTTCTGCATTGTATATTTGCAATGGTTAAGACAGTCAGTTTTATGTTATGAGTTGTTTACCACAATAAAAAAGTAAGGAAATAGAATATAAATACCACATGAATGGTACAGAAAGTAAGTAGTGTAGGGGTTTGAGGAAATGTGATATCCATTCAGTGTGAACGTCAATGTGACAGGAAAGCCTCTTTGTAGGAAGTAAAATTGGTGACAGTCCTTGAAGATGATTGAATCTTGACAGGTAGAATTTGGGAAGATTGAAGACATGAGAAAATCTGGAAGGTAGAAAAGCCATGGTGTGTTGGGGGATAGGAAAAGAACTACCCTGATTTCACACTAAACATTATATACAGGGAAGAAATACTTAAAGAACCACAACCTAGGGAATTTTTAATTCATTGTAGTTAGAGTTACATTTCCACTGTGTGTCATTTCTTCATAATTGAGAGAATATATGAGATTGCCCTAAGGAATGAACTTCTATTGCTTCAATTCTAAATTGATAAGAACACATTATGATGTATCATTAGGAACAGCTAATAACAGTAATGATTTAATAAGTGTAATGCAATCTAAGACACTTCACAAATAAACAAAAATTAAACCAAACCGGGCAAAATGCCCAGATTACTTCCTACACATACCAACAAAGTACTATAAAAAAGTGAAAATGAAAAGAAGTGTCTTACAGCAATGGTGGGTATTTTGGGGCAGTGAAACAATAGAAGAACTTCTCTGTATTACTTTTTATTCCCATGTTGGTTTTTTTTTAATATTTTTTTTTTATTTATTCATGAGATACAGGCAGAGGGAGAAGCAGTCTCCATGCAGGGAGCTCAACATGGGACTCGATCCCAGGTCTCTAGGATCACACCCTGGCTGAAGGCAGGTGCTAAGCCACAGAGCCACCCAGGCTGCCCCACTCAGCCACCCAGGCTGCCCCCCATGTTTTAAAAATAAGCATGAATATCTTTTCTGATGGAAAAACATTTAATAAAACAAATTGCTATTATAATAAATGACATTGGAAAATGAAGAAGTAGTCCTTGAGATCCTGAAAGAAAAATGATGGGGATCATATTTGATAAAGTGAAGGGACATGTTCTCTTGGTTAGATTCCCTCAGAGTTCTCAGATTACTCTCTACATCTCTGTATCACCAAACAAAGTGGGAATTACAGCTGTTTGGTGGCAAGTGGCTTGTCTTTCATTGATTTTGCATACCCCTAAGAGTTCTTCCCCGCATACGTTCTCAGTAAGTAACTCCTGACAATTAATGAGTTTGATCACATAATATGGAAAGTCACTAAGCCATCCCTGAGATGCATTTTGGCCCTGAACCTAACTAGAAAGAGGGAATAGCAGGAATGATTCTATCACTTACTACATTAACGATAATGTTTTATATAGCTTGAAAAGTCCCATCAGTGAGCCAGTTTGGAGAGTTAGTTTCCTCCCCAAAAGAGTAGAAGATATAGCATCTTCTCTCTCTCTCTCTCTCTCTCTCTCTCTCTCTCTCTCTCTCTCTCTAAAAGCTTTATCTATCTGAGGCGGTAGGAAAGGAGGGTAATAGGGAGAGAGAGTCTCAAGCAGACTCCACACTGAGCTTGGAGCCCAACGTGGGGCTGGAGCTCACAACCCTGAGATTATGACTTGAGCCAAAACCAAGAGTTGGATGTTCAACTGACTGTGCCAAACAGACACCCCCTATTTTTTAAAAAATTTCTATGCCCCATGAGGCTTGAACTCACAAACCAAGATCAAGAGTCATGCTCTATGCACTGAGCCAGCCAGGCATCCCATTGGCATTTTCTTTTAAGGAAAGTATATAGGTAGGCTTGCAACTGAACTCACACTCTTTACTCCTAAAGGAAAGCAATATTATCAGTTTCTTCCATGTCCTTCCACAGATATTCTATGCCTATATATGCATGTTACACAAACACACACATATATCATATTGCATTATATATCTGGTCTCTGTTTCCAATTTTCTAATTTCTTTCCACCCCCAATATTCAACCTATACCCATAATATTAACTCTTGATGATCTCAATAGAAGTTAAATTGCTGCAATGAACTGAAGAAAATTTCATGTATTTCTTCCACAAATGTCTAATTTGAGCTAGATGTTCTGTCTATGCCAGTGAACAAAACAGAGGTCATGCCTTCACTAAGCTTAAAATCTAATTTTCTTTTTTTTAATATATAAATATTAATTATTTAATTATTAATTTTTATTTATTCATGACAGACACAGAAAGAGAGAGATTGAGAAAGAGAGAGAGGCAGAGACATAGGCAGAGGGAGAAGCAGGCTCCATGCAGGGAACCTGACGTTGAACTCAATCCCAGGTCTCCAGGATCATACCCTGGGCTGAAGGTGGCGCTAAACTGCTGAGCCACTGGGGCTGCCCTTAAAATCTAATTTTCAAGATTATGATAAGTTATTAGCCTAAAACTTACCTAATTTGTTAAAAATACATACATATGTAAAACAACTAAAGAAAAATTGCCAATGAACTCAAATGCTTGCTCACTGGTAGAGTTCTAGGCTACCTGTGGAATAGATACTGAATCTCCATTGGAACCAGCGT
The DNA here is from genome assembly GCF_905146905.1 of Nyctereutes procyonoides. NCBI lineage: Eukaryota > Metazoa > Chordata > Mammalia > Carnivora > Canidae > Nyctereutes > Nyctereutes procyonoides. The sequence goes on from NW_026575130.1 coordinate 5,967,553, forward strand.
CAAGAGACAGAAGTGGATAGGCTTTATTTAAGTGAGAATTTTATATCTGGAAGACATTTTAGATATAATCAAATCCAAATTCTTTACTTTTAGATGAGGAATCTGAATTTCAGGAGAAATAATGAGTACTATAGTTAGAGGGAGATCCAGGCTCTTTCCAAACCAGAGTAGCCCATACAGTTTGGTGTTGGTGACTTCTAAGAGTACATTCCAACCTTCAATCGTGAGGCTGCATTCTGTTTTGCAGAAAACACTGCAAGGAGAGAACATTGCTTTAGGAGCAATCAACAGTAACAATGTAGAGTTTAAGACCATGAACTTCAGAGCCTGACTAATACAATAAAAATCTCTTCTGTGCTACTTATTTTTTTTAAAGATTTTATTTATTTATTCATGAGAGAAACAGAGAGAGAGAGAGAGAGAGGCAGAGACACAAGCAGAGGGAGAAGCAGACTCCATGCAGGGAGCCCGATGTGGGTCTCAATCCCAGAACTCCAGGATCATACCCTGGGCCGAAGGCAGGCGCTAAACCACTGAGCCACCCAGGGATCCCTGTGCTACTTACTATCCATGTGACTATGGACAAGTGACCTCAACTTCCCTGGCCTTGATTTCTTCATCTGTAAATTACAATGAGAATGATAATGGTATCCATTTTATGGAGTCATTGTGAGAGTAAGAGGAGTTGGTGCACACAATGGTGTGATGGCAAATGTTTAAAATTGGTCTAGGGGGTAAGACTGCTTTGTAGCAATTGCCAATTTCCTACTGATACAAGGTCAAGCTACCAATGTGAGGTCAATCAGCTCACGGAATTTTTGATATTTTAACAAGACGCTCTATTGAACTGGTAGATGGCACAACACTACATGTAAAACATTTATAAAACAGGCACTTGGTAAGCCTATTCTACCAATTAACTACTTTTGCAGTTTTAATTTTATTATACATAAAATATGTAGATATTAGTTACTATACTATACATAATGACACCATTTCTTCTGATTTTGGAGTGTTTATATACACTGTAATTTTCAGAATAACTAAATTCATAGTGGTGCCTAGGGGGACTCTTCTTCCCTAGAGGCCCCAAAAGAACATACAACCTAACTAAAACAGTCTGTTTGCTCTACAAATGCAGCTTCAAGCCAGATTCCTCCAATGTTTCTGCCCCTTCTAATCAGATTTCCACCTTTAATCTCCTTATAGATGGAGGAGAGCCACTGAAAATGCATGGATAATTCCTACTTGGATGACATTATTAATGATATGTCATTTATAATTTCATAGCAATTAATTGAGCATATCCCATATTCTCTCAATATATTTCAATTAGTCCTTACAGCAACCATATTGGGTGGATATTATTTTCAACTGAAGAAACGGAGTTTCAGAGAGGCTTCATAACTTTCCAAAGAGCTTATATCTACTACATAACATATACTTGGGCAGCCTGGGTGGCTCAGCGGTTGAGCCTTTGGCCCAGGGTGTGATCCTGGAGTCCCAGGATCAAGTCCCACATCAGGCTTCCTGCATGGAGCCTGCTTCTCCCTCTGCCTGGGTCTCTGCCTCTCTCTCTCTCTCTCTCTCTCTCTCAAATAAATAAATAGAGCCTTTAAAAAAAAAAACATATACTTGAACCTCATCTTTTGAGGCTGTCTTATGGTATAATCACATATGTGCCATAATTAGAACAAATTTTGTTTTGTTTTTCAGTTTCATGTAAAAATTTGAGTTAAATAATTTATATAACAGCATTTTAACAATAACTATACTGCACACTACAGTTATATGCTGAACCATGTATATAATATTTAATTTTATGCTTAAAGTTGCTAGTAAACCATTGCTGGATACTTATAAACACTAAGAAAATTCATCTTATTATATATTTTCAGTAAATTACTCAGTGATTCTAAAATCAAGAAGGCTTAGGGCTGTCTGGCTGGTTCAGTTGGAGGAGCATGCAACTCTTGATTTTGGGATTGCTGACTTCAAGCCCAGGTTGGCTGTAGAGGTTACTTACAAATAAAATCTTTAGGGATCCCTGGGTGGCTCAGCAGTTTAGCGCTGCCTGCAGCCCAGGGTGTGATCCTAGAGACCCGGGATCGAGTCCCACGTCGGGCTCCCTGCATGGAGCCTGCTTCTCCCTCTGCCTGTGTCTCTGCCTCTCTCTCTCTCTGTGTCTCCCATGAATAAATAAATACAATCTTTAAAAAAAAATAAAATCTTTAAAAATAATAATAATAAAATAAAATAAAGAGGTCTTGTACTTTGATTTCTGTACTTTTAAATTTGCCCTTGCAACAACAGAATTCTTAAAATAAGCTTAGTTTCTGACTTTGAAGATATAAACACAATACTGTGTAATATGAAAATTTTGGAAAAATATTTCTTTAAAAGACTGTCAAGATGGGATAGAGTGGGAGGTGGTAAGGGGAGTGGAGGAGAATCTCACTAAATACAGTTTAGGGACTGTGTACAGCAATATTAACATTCCTCTGTTAACTGTAGGAGTATAGAGAGCAAAAACATATATGATTTAGGTCAATATAATCATCTGCTTTCAAACAAATGACATTATGCCTACAAGTATAGAGAAATATAATACCTATATTTTAGTCATACCAAGAAGCATTTGTACATGCTCAGTGTCATAACCTGAAACACGATCTGCCTATCCTACTTCCGAGGCCTCATTCTACCTCACCTAGTCCGCTTAAACTACAGTGGCAAGCTCCCTATTCTTGGAATGTATCAAACTGCTCCTACCTCTGCCCATTCTCCTTTGCTTAACATCTGACTAAAATGCTATTCCTCTAGATGTGTGATCCCTCCTTCGTATGCTTCAAAACTCTGCATGACTCACCAGGGAGGTCTTCTCTGACCACCAAATATAAAGTAGTAATCCACACCCCCTTTACCTTCTGTGCTCCCACATCTTTCAACTGTCTTTGTTTTTTCTTTTCTATAAACCATAAAGAGGGGATCCCTGGGTGGCACAGCGGTTTAGCGCCTGCCTTTGGCCCAGGGCGCGATCCTGGAGACCCGGGATTGAATCCCACGTCGGGCTCCCAGTGCATGGAGCCTGCTTCTCCCTCTGCCTGTGTCTCTGCCCCTCTCTGTCTCTGTGTGTGTGTGTGTGTGTGTGTGTGTGACTATCATAATTAAATAAAAATTAAAATATATATATAAAAAAATAAACCATAAAGATATTTCCTTCTTCCCTTCCTTCTTTCCTTCCTTCCTCCTCCCCTTCCCTTCTTATTTTTTTTAATCGTGGTAAAATATACATAACATACAATTTACTGTCTTAACTTTTTTTTTTTTAAGATTTTATTTATTTATTCATCAGAGAGGGAGAGAGAGAGGCAGAGACACGGGCAGAGGGAGAAACAGGCTCCATGCTGGGAGCCCGACGTGGGACTCCGATCCCGGGTCTCCAGGATCACACCCTGGGCTGAAGGCTGCGCTAAACCACTGAGCCAAGCCGGGCTGCCCTGTCTTAACTTAACTATTTTTAAGTACAGTTCAATAGTATAAAGTACATTCACATTGTCATGCAACCAATCTCCAGAACCCTTCATCTTCCTGAACTGAAACTTCATACCCACTAAACAGCTTCCCACTCCACCCTCCCCACAGCCCTGACAACACCCTTCTACTTTCTGTCTCCATGATTTGATTACTATAGGTTCCTCATATAAGTGCCATCATACAGTGTCTGTCCTTTCGTGACTGGCTTATTTCATTTAATATAATGTTCAAGGTTCATACATTTTGTAGCACATGTCATAATTTCCTTCCTATTTAAGGCTAAATAATATCTCATTATATGTATATACCACATTTTGTTTATCCACTAGTCCACTGATGGACACTTTGGTTGCTTTCACCTTCTGGCTAGAATGCTTCTATGAAAATGCATGTACAAACATCTATTCAAGTTCTGCTTTCAACTCATTTGGTTTTATACCTAGAAATGGAATTACTGGATCATAGGGTAGTTCTGTTTTTAATTTTTTAAGGAACTGCCCTACTGTTTACTACAGCAACTATATCCATTTTACGTTCCCATCAGCAGTGCACAAAGGGTTCCAATTTCTCCACATCTTCACCACTTATTTGCTGCCTTTTGATAATAGCCATTCCAATAGGTGTGAGGTGGCATATATTTATTTTTATATCTTTCTTTTCTATCTGTCCTACCAACTACAATATAAACTCCACAAGGCCAAGACTTCATTTTTGTCACTGTTGCTTCCCAAATTCTATAACATTGCCTGGCAGTGTTATATAAGCATAATAGGCATCAAAAAAATATTTGTAGGGGCGCCTGGGTGGCTCACTCAGCTAACATCTGCCTTAGGCTCAGGTCATGATCTCAGGGTCTTCAGATGGGACCCACATCCAGCTCCCTGCTCCTCGGCAAGTCAGCTTCTCCCTCTGCCCCCTCCCCCCATGTGCTCTCTCTCTCTCTCTCTCTCTCTCTCTCTCTCTCGCACACTCTCTCAAATAAATGAATAAAATATTTAAATATATATATTAAAAATATTTGCAGAATGAATTAAGTGTACCACACCTTAAAGATTTCTTTTATCCTAGAAGCATAATTTTCTTTTTTTCTTTCTCTTCTTTTTAAGCTCTATGACCAATGTGAGGCTTGATCTTGAGATCAAGCGTCTCATGCTCTACTAACTGAGGCAACCAGGTACCCCTAGCTTAGCATAATTTTCAAGTTGAAAGATAAGAGAATAGTTATTGTAAAAATTATTTTATAGACCATTGCAACAGATTTGCTCAGAATATAGTGTAAAATTGAGGCTCTTATCTCTATTGATGCTATTTTAAAATTTAAATCCAGATGTAATTTCAGTAATGTAATGCATATATCACATCAACTGAGGAACAAATTCTTTCAAAACACATTCCCAACAATTGTCAAGGACCATTTTTGTTTATTCCTGTGATCATCATCTAAACTATGTCCTTTGCTGTTAGTTCTAAAGAAATGCTCTTAGATGATGATGCTTTTGTTCACCATGGAAACATTAACCACAAAGTTTATATCAAGCTCTTTTAAAGACAGCTAAACAGAAAAAAGAATTTAAAAACTACTTTCTTTCCACTGAGCATGATAAATTGAACATAAGATTCAGTATTTAAGCCAAAGTAGTAAATATCTAGTAAATTAGTTGCAGATTCATAAGATCTAAAATTCAATCAAATTTTAGCTATTTAGGGACACCGGGTGGCTCAGAGGTTGAGCATCTGCCTTTGGCTCAGAGCATGATCCTGGGGTCTCGGGATTGAGTCCCACATCCGGCTCCCTGCGTGGAGCCTGCTTCTCCCTCTGCCTGTGTCTCTGCATCTCTCTGTGTGTGTCTTTCATGAATAAATAAATAAAATTGGTTTTTAAAAAAGTTTTAGCTATGGGGATCCCTGGGTGGCGCAGCGGTTTGGCGCCTGCCTTTGGCCCAGGGCGCGATCCTGGAGACCCGGGATTGAATCCCACGTCGGGCTCCCGGTGCATGGAGCCTGCTTCTCCCTCTGCCTATGTCTCTGCCTCTCTCTCTCTCTCTCTCTCTATCATAAATAAATAAATAAAAATTTAAAAAAAAATAATAAAAAAAGTTTTAGCGATTTAAATGTAGCAGATATTGTTGATTTGCTACCTAACACCTTTCTCTAATCTTCCCCAGCCATTTTGGTTGAATGATAATGTACTCCAACCCAAAAACACATGACATCTTGTTATTCATTCCTAGATATTTTTCTAGGGGTGAACACATTATCCAGTTCTATCAATGAAATGAAAGGTTTTTGTGGGATGGCTTCTAGGAAAGATTTCTTTTCCCTGATAAAGAAAAAAAAGGAGGGATCCCTGGGTGGCTCAGCGGTTTAGCGCCTGCCTTTGGCCCAGGGTGCAATCCTGGAATCCCGGGATCGAGTCCCGCATGGGGCTCCCGGCATGGAGCCTGCTTCTCCCTCTGCCTGTGTCTCTGCCTCTCTCTCTTTCTATGTCTATCATAAATAAATAAATAAATAAATAAATAAGCAAACAAACAAATCTTTAAAAAAAAAAAAAAAGAGTGTCAGCATCTCCTCAGCCCCTAATCTTATTTCCTGCTTTGGTCAACATTATATCAAGATGTCATGCTTAGGGGGAGGGGGCTCCTGGCTGGCTCAGTCAGTAAACCATGTGATCCTGGGGTTGTGAGTTCAAGCTCCATGTTGAGTGTAGTGAGTACTTAAAGGGGGGGGGGGGCAGCCCGGGTGGCTCAGTGGTATATCGCCGCATTCAGCCCAGGGCGTGATACTGGAGACCTGGGATCGAGTCCCACGTCGGGCTCCCTGCTTGGAGCCTGCTTCTCCCTCTGCCTGTGTCTCTGCCTCTCTATGTGTCTCCCATGAATAAATAAATAAAAGCTTAAAAAAAAAAAAGATCTCAGTGGATTATAAGAGTTCCACATCAGGCTCCCTGCATGGAGCCTGCTTCTCTCTCTGCCTGTGTCTCTGCCTTTCTGCCTTTCATGAATGAATAAATAAATAAAATCTTAAAAAAAAAAAAATGAAAGTGGAGCCCATTGTGGGGCTTGATCTCACGACGCTGAGATCAGGACCTGAGCCAAAAATCAAGAGTTGGAGGTTCAGGGATGCCTGGGTGGCTCAGCAGTTGAGCACCTGCCATCTGCCCAGGATGTGATCTGGGGTCCCGGGATTGAGTCCCACATTAGGCTCCCTCCATGGAGCCTGCTTCTCCCTCTGCCTGTGTCTCCGCCTCTCTCTCTATCTCTTTCTCTCTCTCTCTCTCTCTCAAATAAATAAATAAAATCTTAAAAAAAAAAAAAAAAAGACATGATGTCTAGAACTGTAATAGCCATCTTGTGACCAAGAAGGATGACACAGCTTACACCCGAGGATTACAAAACAGACCAGAGAGGCTTCCATCACTGATAACATTATTGAGCCACTGAACTAATAATCCTGGAACTAATAACTTCTGGCCTCTTCCTTGTTGGATAAACAGTAGATTCTTTATGGCTTAAGGTAAGATTAGACGAAACTTTTTTTTTTTTTAAGATTTTAGTTTTTTATTCATAGAGACACACACAGAGAGAGGCAGAGACACAGCAGAGGGAGAAGCAGGCTCCATGCAGGGAGCCCAACGTGGGATCCCGGGTCACCAGGACCACACCCCAGGCTGCAGGCGGCGCTAAACCACTGCGCCACGGGGCTGCCCCTAGACTAAACATTTTAAATGGTGCATGTGTATGTGTGTGTGTTTTAGGTAGACTCTCCCATTAAACAGCTAGGATTCCAGACCACAACTTCATCATTTGCAGAGAGAGAGGGAGAAGGATGGAGAGGAGAGAGAGACTGACTGTTCGGTGTTCCAAACTTTAAAGCTTTGGAGACTGAAGTAAGCATAAATTTTTAAAAAGTAGAGGACCAAACATAAGAGAAACTGCAACTATGTTATGTTTGCTGCAGCTGTTCCTGCTGGCATTCAAGCAATTTAGGGTATGCGGAATGGTGGTAGCTGATTAGAAATCACTCAAATAGGGGTGCCTGGGTGGCTCAGTCGGTTAAGCATCTGACTTCAGCTCAGGTCATGATCCCAGAGTCCTGGGATCTAGTCCCACATTGGGGTTTCCTGCTCAGTGGGGACCCCGTTTCTCCTTCTCTCTGCTGCTCCCCCTGCTTGTGCTCTCTCTCACGCTGTCAAATAAATTAATAAAATTTTTTTAAAAAGAGGGCGCCTGGATGGCTCAGTCTGTTGAGTGTGTGCCTTCAGCTCAGATCACAATCCTGGGGGTCCTGGTATCAAGCCCCATATTGTGCTCTTTGCTCAGCAGGGAGCCTGCTTCTCCTTCCCTCTCTGCTGCTCCCCCTGTTTGTGGTCTCTCTCTCTCTCAAATAAATAAATAAAATCTTAAAAATTAAAAAAATATAAAGAAATGACTCGAATAATATACCTGCAGGGTCAGGGATCTGTGGACATAAAAGTTAAGGAAGCAAATCTCTTTTTAAAGATTTTATTTTTAAGTAATGTCTACATACAGTGTGGGACTCAAATTTACAACCTCAAGATGAAGAGTCAGATGCTTCATCAAATCAGTCAGTCAGGTGCTCCAAAATCTTTATTTAAACAAAATATTTAATAAAAGTTAATTTTAAAAAATGCTTTATGAGATTATGTTTTTTCCATTAAATTTAAGGATAACAAATGAAATCCAATAATAATGCATGTAAGATATGCAAATTCCCTCTCTGATGCTTTCAATTCTCTTCTAGGAGAAATTCACTTTCAGAAAGCATTCTAGATGCCATGAGTGTAGATTAGTGTGATCCCAGATGATTCACCTACTCAAACAATGACTTGCTTTTGATAGTTTAAAAAAAAAAAAATTTGGGGCAGCCCAGGTGGCTCAGCAGTTTAGTGCCACCTTCTGCCCAGGGTGTGATCCTGGAGACACGGGATCGAGTCCCACGTCGGGATCCCTGCATGGAGCCTGTTTCTTCCTCTGTCTGTGTCTCTGCCTGTGTGTGTGTGTGTGTGTGTGTGTGTGTGTGTGTGTGTGATGAATAAATAAATAAAATCTTTTTAAAAAAATCTCTATGCCCAGTTTGGAGCTCAAATTCACAACCCTGAGATTAAGAATTGCATGCCCTATGAACTGAACCAGCAAGATGCCCCTAATATCTTTTAGAATCACTTCCCCTATTTTCTATTTCTCCTATATTCCAATTTGGAGGTTCACAACCTTTTTCCAGGTGTAGAGGAACACTGTCTTCCTTGGGGCAGCCAAACCCCTGGTCAGCTCCAGGATGATAAAGTAGTCTCCAATATCTTCATCACAATGGCAAACTCACTTCTAAGAAGCACAGAAGAACTCTCAATCTCCTGCCCTATCTTTTCCTCAGTATCTTCCCTTTCATGTATCCAACCTTTAGAGTGGCCTGGGAGCATGGGTTTTCGAACTCGAGGATTCAGGGATTTTATTTTCTATGCAGCAAGGAAAGGATAAAAAGAGCCCACAGATACTGGCAGAGGTGTGTGTGTGGGGGGGTGTTTCCTAAATAACTAAAATAAATCCGTAGTACTTTTCAGAAAAACAACAGTAAGTAAAACATCGAAATCATGGAGTCATATGTCCTTTATCCTTCTCTAACAGCCACAAAGTTAAGCTATTTTTAAGTACATTATGGGTTTCTCATTTGCCAACACAATCTTTAGACAACAAATATTTGAGTTATCCATTACATAGTAAAGTGCTTTGAAATACCATAATAAACATACATTATAAAACCAAAGTCTATTTTTTTTCCTTTTATCCAGTCTACATGTATGAAACTTTTTGTGGAGTGGGGAGCAAATAGTGAGATCCTTTTAGACATGTTATGTTTGAAGGGCCTGCAGGATAAAGATGAGAAGGTTTTCAGAAGATGAAAATATTAAGTCAAAAGAGGGGTTGCCACTAAGATAGTGATGGAAGAAAGCTCTGCATATGGGTGGGAATGTAGACTATGAGAGTGAATAATTTGTCTGGTAAGAACTTTAAATATATAAGAGAAGAAAATAAAAAATAGAAAACAGAACCCTGAGAGACACTAATAATAAAATAACAAGTGGGCAGCCCCAGTGGCTCAGCGGTTTAGCACCGCCTTCAGCCTGGGGCGTGATCCTGGAGACCAGGGATCAAGTCCCACATCGGACTCCCTGCATGGGGCCTGCTTCTCCCTCTGCCTGTGTCTCTGCCTCTCTCTCTCTCTGTCTCTGTGTCTCTCATGAATAAATAAATAAAATCTTTAAAAAAAAATAAAATAACAAGTGAAGGAAGAAATGATGGAGAATAATAAAGAACTGCTTGGGAAAGCACTGGGAGGAAAATCATGAACGAGTCATGATCATAAATAAGGCTTTTTATGACCTGGCTCTTACTGAATCACCAGTCTCATCTCCTGTGACCACCTACAAACACTCTGTTCTAGCCATTCAGAACTGCTGATTACTCTGTAAAATGCAATATTCTTCCTACTTCTATGCCATTGTACCTGCATGTCCTCTGCCTGGAATTCCCTCCCTGTCTTAATCATGTCAAAAACCTGTACACTTCCCTCAAGCCCCAGCTTCTCTTTGAGGCCTTTGCTGAATTCCCCAAGTAAATAAAGCCCCTCCCCACCCCCAATGCCTAGGATCATACCTCCATCATCCAAATCATCACAATCTATTTGTTTACTTACCATTATACTGTAAATTCCATGAGTAGTCAGTGTTTTCACCTCTGCATTTCCAGGCCTTAACATGGCACCTGGCATGAAGAGGTGGTATTATATGCTCTATTTAAAGATGTGATACCTTAAATGTGGCTATAAATCCCTTACTCTGCCATTAACTTGGTTGTATGATCTTAAGTAAACTACTAAGCCTGCTTCATTAAATTGGGATAATTATTGTACCTATCTCCTAGAATAGATGGTAGAGTGAAATGAGAGAATACATGTAAAGAACTTGGCTCACACTCAGGCTCAGTTAAGTATGAGCATCATATTTCAGAGGGAGTTCAATATAATTGTGGAATATATGAATGGTGCTCTACAATCCTACCTGGAAGAGTTTCAGGAAGGAAGGAAAAAACAACAGAATCTAAACTGCTGAGAAGTCTAGTAATATTAGATCTGTCAGTTTGATAAATTATCGACCAAAGCATCTTTCTCTTCTCAGCAGTTTGGTTTCTTTAATTTCACCATCAGGCTCAATCCTGCTCCAGTCTCTATAACAATGAAGATAAAAAGTTGGGGGGGGGGGAGGAAACAATTCCTGAACAAAATAACACCCTAGAATAGGCAAAAGGAGTGTGATCAAGGTCAGGATAACTCTCCCTCTGAAATAGGAAGAAAGCAAGAATATGTACAAATAGTATGTTTAGAGGTAGAGGTATGTTTCTAGTCTTCTTTTATATTTGAATAAGGTGACTATAAAAGAGGCATTTATAGATATCACATTTTTTACTCTGAATGAAAGAATTAAGTCAGTAATACAACAACCTAAGCTTTTATCGAAAATAGGAGGGGGGATCCCTGGGTGGCGCAGCGGTTTGGTGCCTGCCTTTGGCCCAGGGCACGATCCTGGAGACCTGGGATCGAATCCCACGTCGGGCTCCCGGTGCATGGAGCCTGCTTCTCCCTCTGCCTGTGTCTCTGCCTCTCTCTCTCTCTCTGTCTGTGACTATCATAAATAAATAAAAATTTATAAAAAAAAAATTCTAATTTAGTTAACAGCTCTAGGGGCAGCCCCGGTGGCTCAGCGGTTTGAGCGCCGCCTTCAGTCCACGGCGTGATCCTGGAGTCTCGGGATCGAGTCCCACGTCGGGCTCCCTGCATGGAGCCTGCTTCTCCCTCTGCCTGTGTCTCTGCCTCTCTCTCTGTGTCTCTCATGAATAAATAAATAAAATCTTAAAAAAAAAAAAAAAGAACCAAGCTTTAAAAAAAAAAGAAAAAACAGCTCTAGAATTCTTGTACAACATAGCTTCTTATATTTACGAATGTGTGTTTAATTATTTTTAGGTGTCTAAATAAACTGTATGAGCACTTTTTAAAAAAGATTTTGTTTATTTATTCATGAAACACAGAGAGAGAGAGAGAGAGAGAGAGAGAGAGAGAGGCAGACTCATAGGCAGAGGGAGAAGCAGGCTCCATGCAGGAAGCCCGATGTGGGATTCAATCCTGGGACTCCAGGATCACGCCCTGAGCCAAAGGCAGGTACTCAACCGCTGAGCCACCCAGCCAACCCTACATGCATGTAATTTTCATTCTATATTGTGAGTTCCATTAGTCCCTATGAATTATTTATTATCTTCATAAGTCCTACATTAAAGAACCTGGGGGTGCCTGGCTGGCTCAGTTGATAGAACATAGGACTCTCCATCTGGGGGTCATGATTCAAGCCACATGTTGGATGTAGAGCTTTCTTAAAAACAAACAAACAAAACACATCTCTTCCAAGCATTGTTATAAAAAGATATCTAGTCTCATACATGGATATTAGTCAAGATCCTGGTGCTCAAATAAGCCAAACCAGATCATCAACTCTATTACAACATTCTTTTTCTTCTGAGTATTCTACAAGTTACATTTGCACAAAATGATCTTAGTTAGAGCTATGATATTAAATCTATTATTGTTCAGCCTTTGAAATAAATTATTCTTTCAACTAAAATCCTTACATGAAATGACAGCTCCAGAATTTCTACTTAGTTGGGACCAAAGGAAGGCAAACCGATAGGAAGACAGGGAGATTCTAAGGAAGCATGGCATGAAGTTACTTATGTAGAATGTAAACATATTGTTTTTCTTGGATTTTATATTACAGAAGTTATGAAAATAGCAATGTTTCCTACTGTTATTTTATTCACATTTTAGTTAAGACTGAAAATATATCTTATCCAGGATTAAGTGATGATGATGATGACAATTATGATAGAGTCAAGCCCTAGCAGGGATTCACTTTCTATAGAATAAAGACCAAACACTAGTGAATTAAAGACTCTCCATGATATACCAATTATCTTTCCAATTTTATCTTTCATTAATCACTCCTTGTCTCCTACTCTGTAGACAGTTTTGATTACTAACCATTCTGACTATTCTTCGATTTTTTCCAATTTCTGTGTGTCTCTTCATGCACTCATTCTATTTTTAAAATTTTATTTAAATTCAATTAATTAACATATAATGTATTATTGGTTTCAGAGGTAGAGGTCAGTGATTCTTCGGTCTTTTGTAACACCCAGGGCTCATTACATCACGTGCCCTCCTTCATGCCTATCACCCAGTTACCCCCTCCCCCCTCACTCATCTCCTCTAGCAACCCTCAGTTTCCTATGATTAAGGGTTTCTTATGGTTTGTCTCCCTCTCTGATTTTGTCTTGCTTTATTTTTTCCTCTCATCCCCTATGATCCTCTCTTTTGTTTCTTAAATTCCACATACGAGGATGCACTCATTCTAAATCTCAAATGCTTTTTATCCAATCTCTACCTGTCAAAATCAAACCAATTCAATATACATCTGAAACTTGAACTACTTCACTAAACTTATTATGATTTCTTCCAACAGTCTTTTATCTGTCCTCTTATTGTATTATTTTTTTTTTTAAGATTTATTCACTTACTTGAGAGAGAGCAAGAGAGAGAGACTGCAGGAAAGGGATGGGCAAAGGGAGATGGTAAGAAGAACCCCAAGCAGACTCCCCGCTGGGCATGAGCCCAACGTGGGAGTGGATTCCACAACCCTAAGACTACAACCTTAGCTGAAATCAAGAATTAGACTCCTAAACAAGTCACCTCTATACTCTATTATTGTATTTACCATATTCTATCTATACTATATAGTAAGCTCTATACACTGCTTGATTTCATCTTCTATAATCGGATAGTAACATTCTTGAGAGTAGTGATAAATCTAAAGTCCTTTTTAAGAAAATTTTCCAAATGAACTATAACTTCTATAATCATGGCTTATCTTTTGAAAAACCTGAGGAAATTATCTCTATAATAACCATATAAGGATATATTCCAGGTGACACCTACAATTTTAAATTTGGTTTTTCATTTTAAGATGGGGTACCTGGGTGGCTCAGTGGTTGAGTGTCTGCCTTCAGCTCAGGTCATGATGCTGGGGTCCTGGGATCTGGTCCCATGTTGGGCTCCCTGCAGGGGCCTGCTTTTCCTTCAGCCTGTCTCTGCCTCTCTCTGTGTGGATCTCATGAATGAATGAATGAATGAATGAATGAAATCTTAAAAAAAATAAGAGCAACCTTTTCAAATGTCCAATGAAAATGTAAAGGAGAGTTACATTGTCGGTGTATCTTCTATCAGGCAATAGTTAAAATTGAAAATGTGACTGTCGATAGCTCTCTTGTTTGAAAGGCAATAAAGAAAAAAAAAAGAAAGAAAGAAAGGCAATAAAGTTCCATTGGTTAAAAGCAAATAGTTACTAATCAGGGCTTTGTTCAGACTGTCATTCATTTGCTAGGTAATCTTGAGCACATTATACTCTATGTGGATCCATTTTCCTTATCTGAAATCTAAAATACAGATTATTTACTTTCCAAGCTGTTACAGATATTAGTCATTAAATGATTGTAAAGAATTATACTGAAAGAAGGAATCTGAAAAATAATCACGAGTACCAGAAATGGTACTTGCTAATAACACTGTGGAGTTTGGGGCACTTGGGTGGCTCATTCGGTTAAGCATGGGACTCTTGATTTTGGCTCAGGTCATGATCTCAGGGTTGTGAGATCAACCCCTGCATTGGGTTCTGAGCTCAGCACAGAGTCTACTTGAGATTCTCGCCTCCTTTTGCCCCTCCCCCTACTCGTGCTTATGCTCTCTCACTCTTTCTCTCTCAAATAAATAAAATAATAAAATCTTTAAAAAAGTAAACACTCCAGAGCTTAATAATCTAAAGTGATCTAAAGGGGCACCTGGCTGGCTCAATCAGTAGAGCATCTGACTCTTGATCTCAGGACTGTAAATTCAAACCTGAATATAGAGATTCCTTAAAATAAATAAATAAATTAATCAATCAATCAATTCCTTAAAAATAAATAAAGTGATCTAAGAAAAGAATGGACTTAAATCAACTTTTCAGCAAAAGTATGTATAATGTATAATGACTCATCACAATATTATGATAGCTCTTTCCCTGATACATTGACATTTAAGCATGTAATAATTAAAAGTGGAAGAAACAAAAAAGGATTTGCAAGATACAAAACTTGGTTGGCAATTGTATACTTAAAACCAAAATTGATGTAATAATTCAGTTTGTTACTCGGGGTTTCTACCATGTTGAAATATAGTACTCAGAAGTGAGAGGAGGTTAAAAACTAGCCTTTTATGCAACAATTTTACTTCTGGGAATTTATCTACCAATACATGTATTCAAAAACACATTATCCTTAAACAAAATGTGCAAGATGTTCACTGTTGCATAACGCTAGAAACAACCTAAATGTCCAATCATAGAGAAAGATTGAAATGAGTTATGATACATTCATTCAATAAAATATGTAATTGAATAAAAAAGGAAGTGTATGTATCAAAATGGAGTGATGACCAAAATAAATTTTTAAGAAAGAAGCAGAGTACAAGCAGTGTGCATAGTAGGATCACATTTTTATGTAAACAAAAGGAGAGAGAGGTATGTACCCAGATACATTTTTCTATAAACACAGAATATTTCTAGAGGGAATACATAAGAAGTGGTTGGTTCAGGGGTAGAGGATTATAGAGTTTTGGTTTGGAATAAGGTTTACTTAGAGTCATTAGAGTCTAATAACGGGCCTATAGGATAGAATGATAATTATTTGCATTTTATAGATTACAAAACTAAGGCTTAGCAAAATTAAATAATTTATTTACTCATAATAATTTATTTATGCAAATAGTGACAGGGCAGCTATATAAACCTGACTTCTGACTTTTAGGTCTACTTCTCAGCAAGAAGACCTTTATGTCTGCTTCTGACACTGTCCTTGGGGAAGGAAAGGGGCTAATATTTATTAAGTATTTCATGTATAATAATATCTAAAATTGGGCAGCCTGGGTAGCTCAGCAGTTTAGCGCCACCTTCAGCCCAGGGTGTGATCCTAGAGACCCAGGATGGAGTCCCACATCGGGCTCCCTGTATGCAGCCTGCTTCTCCCTCTGCCAGTGTCTCTGCCCCCGCCCCCCTCTGTCTCTCATGAATAAATAAATAAAATATTTTTAAAAGATAATAATACCTAAAATTATTTAGTATTTACTAAGTGCTAAGCATTAAGCAAAATGCATTGTGCATTGTATTCATTATACTATTTAATTCTTAAACTAATTTTATGCAATGGATACTGCTATGATCCTCACTCCATAAGTAAAGAAACAAGACACAAATAGGTTAAGTAGTTTGCCTAAGGTTACATGGCATGGCCAGTAAGTGCCTAAACCAGACTTTGCACAGAACATGTACATACCCAGCCTTTACTGTCAAACTTTATCTATATCCTCCACACACAATACTTGGGCCAGAGGTATACACATTGACCTCTCAGTCTGCTCTCTCTTTTTTTTTTTTTTTAATTTATGAAAGAGAGAAAGAGCAAGCAGAAGCGGGGGGGGGGGGAGGCAGAAGGAGAAGCAGACTCCTCTGCTGAGCAGGGAGCCAGACATGGGGCTTGATCCCAGGACCCCAGGATTGTTACCTGAGGTGAAGGCAGACACTGAGCCCACTGAGCCACCCAGGCGCCCCTCAAACCATTCTTTAGAGAACAGACCAGAAGGAAAGACTGGTTCCCACCCAGAAAGCAGACTTGAGGTCATTGGAACAGAAAATTCTAATTCCTGACTACCTAGAGCATAGTTTCAAAGACAAAGTGCTGATTCAACACGAGCAAGTTCTTTGGCTCCACACACTCTTCACTTAGTAGGAAAGGATATCATCAGAGGAGGCCCAGAGTGGGAGCCTCCACAGGCCAGGGCTTCTGCTTGTGTCTAAGGATATTACTGTGTAACTGCCTCCAAACTCCAATGGTAAAACCCAAATCCAGGACTACTGACCAACTGAAACTCAAGCAGAGTATATTTGGTGTTTTCATATAGTGATTGATAAAGATTTAAATTGGAAAATATTCTCTCTGAAATGTTTATTTAACAAATTGTTGTCACATGTATGTTACCTCCTAATCCAATGACAAAAATAATATGAACATACCAGCTTACTTTGTGTTAACTTCATTTTCACTCCCTCTGGTAGATCATGTTTCAAAACGTGGCCAATATCCCACATGCTATTCTTACATTGTAATATTGATATTCATCCCTCTCATAGAGTAATGGGATCTATGTCCTCTCCCCTTGAATATGAGTGAAACTCTGTGATTGCCTCAACCAAGAGAATATGGCAAAAGTGGCCCTATGTGATTTCCAAGGCTCGGTCATAAAGATGCCATTTACTTTTGCTGTGATTTTTGTAGGACTTACTCTTAGAACACAGATATCATGCTGTGAGGAAGAGAAGTATCTATATGGAGAGGATTCATACAGGTGTTCCAACCAACAGCCCAGATAGCATTGGCCACCAGATTTATCAGTAAGCAAAGCTTAGATGATTCCTGCCTTCAGTCATAAAGTCACCTCAAGCCTTCCAGGAATCCCAACTGATTCCCAATGTCCTCATCAAGGCCCTGCTCATTTTACAGGTTAATGAGCAAAATACATGATTACTATTGTTTGAAACTACTATGCTTGGGGTGATTTGTTATGTAGCAATAGATACCTGAAACTTTATTTATATATCCTTGCAATAAAAGCTAAGTTTACAGGGGTGCCTGGGTGGCTTAGTTGGTTGAGTGTCTGACTCTTGATTTTGGCTCAGGTCATGGCTCAGGGTCCTAGGATGGGAGCCCAGTGTCAGGACTCCATGCTCAGTGTGGAGTCTCCTTGAGATTCTCTCTCCCTAAACCACTGCCCCACTCTCCACTCCCCATCTCTCTTTCTCTCTCTCTCTCTCTCTCTCTCTCTCTCTCTCTCTCTCTCGAAAATAAATAAATCCTTTTAAATTATTTATTTATTTATTTATTTTAAAAATTTATTTATTTATTCACAAGACACACACACACACACACACAGAGAGAGAGAGAGAGAGAGAGAGAAAAGCAGAGGGAGAAGCAGGCTCCATGCAGCGAGCCTGAGGCAGAACTCATCCAGGGTCTCCAGGATCACGCCCTGGGCTGAAGGCGGCGCTAAACCGCTGAGCCACCCGAGCTGCCCTCTTTGTTTTTTAAAAGCTACATTTATAGAATACTAAACTCAAGGATGTATGTGTCACTAGGAATAGATGATTAGCTCCTTTTTTAAAAAAAAGTTCTATACTCCACGTGGGGCCTGAATTCATGACTCTGAGATCAAGAGTCTTATGCTTACTGATTGAGCCAGCCAGGCACCCCCCAACTGGCTCCTTAATATATCATAATCTACCCATAAAATAACTTTTTAAAAAATAACTCTTTAAAAAACATGAAATGCCAATGTTCTATAAAACTTATAGTGAGTAAAATTTAAAGTCCCATTTATGTTTCATTTCCTTGTCCATATTGAATATAATTAATCTAGAATTTTTTTCTAAAGCCTCTGGAAAATCTCTGTATTTATCAAGTAGGTTCACAACATGATGCATTATCTTGTCATTTTCCATTTGTTACCTTGATATAGTTTTATTGTATACATATTTCACTTCCATAAATAGCTTCCCTCCCAGACATGAGGGCTTGCCTTATACTTTCATATAATGTTCAGATTGAAAATTATGTAAAAAACATATTAAAAAAATAAAGTCAGGGACGCCTGGTGGCTCAGTGGTTGAGCGACTGCCTTCGGCTCAGGGTGTGATCCTAGAGTTCCTGGATAGAGTCCACGTCTGGCTCCTGCATGGAGCCTGCTTCTCCCTCTGCCTAAGTCTCTGCCTCTCTCCTTCTGTGTCTCTCATGAATGAATAAATAAATAAATAATAATAATAATAATAAATAAAATGTTTTTTAAAAAATAATTTAAAAATTAAGACAAAAATATATTAGTATCATTAAGGTTTCCTAAAAATTACATGACATAGGGGTGCCTGAGTGGCTCAGTTGATTAAGCAGCTACCTTCAGCTCAGGTCATGATCCCAAAGTCCTGGGATCAAGCCCAGCATTGGCCCCTCTCCCTCTGCTCCTCCCATTGTTTGTGCTCTCTTTCTCATTCTCTCTCAAATAAATGAATAAAATCTTTAAAAAAAAATTACATGATACATACCTTTTTCTAAAATCTGAAAAACTCAAAATATCTAATGGGGCACCTGGGGGTTCACTCAGTTAAGTGCCTGCCTTCAGCTCAGGTCTTGATCTCAAGGTCCTGAGATCCTGAGATCAAGAGCCACATAGGGCTCCCTGCTCAGGAGGGAGTCTGCTTCTTCACCTCCCTCTGCTTCTCCCCCTAGTCATGTGCACACACTCTCTCTTTCTAATTTAAAAGAAAAATCTAAATCCAGAAGACAAAATCCTGAAATGGACTCATGCCGATATGTCAATTGATTTTTTTATGAAGATGCAAAAGCAATTTAATAGATAAAGCATAGTGTTATCAACAAAAAGTGCTGGAATAACTGGATATTGATAGGCAAAAAACGGGGGGGAGGATTGAGCTATAAGTTACAAAAATTATCTCAATATGGGTGAAAGACTTAAATATAAAATGTTAAAACTATAAAACTTTTAAAAGAAAATATGGAAGAAAATCTTTGTGACTTTAGATTAGGGAAAGAACTATTAAATATAATAAAAGTGTAGCCCATAAAAGGAACAATTGCTAATTGGACTTCACCAAAATTAAAAATCTTTGCTTGAGACAGACAGTGTAATGGGGATCCCTGGGTAGCTCAGCGGTTCAGCACCACCTTCGGCCCAGTGTGTGATCCTGGAGACCCGGGATCGAGTCCCGTGTCAGGCTCCCTGCATGAAGCCTGCTTCTCCCTCTGCCTGTGTCTCTGCCTCTCTCCTCTCTATGTCTCTCATGAATAAATAAATAAAATCTTTAAAAAAAAAAAAGATAAGAAACTAAGAAAAAATGTTTTCAAATCATATATCTAACAAAGAACTTAAACCCAGAACATGTAAATAACTCTAAACAATAAGAAAACAACAACCCGATTTAAAAGATGGCCAAAGTATTTGGATACTTCGACCAAAAAAAATGTAAGGATTGCAACTAAGTATATGAAAAGTGTTCAACAGCATCAGTCATTAGAGAAATACAAAAAAGAAATTAATATTACAATGCAATACCTCTACACACCTATTAGAATGACTAAAACAAAAAATGATAACACCAAATGTCAACAAGGACGTGGAGCATTAGGAACTCTCATCGTTGAGAGGAATGCAAAATAGTACAACCATTTTGGATAAGAGTTTGGCAGTTTATATAAAGTTAAATATATACTTACCATATGACCGAGTTATCCTATTTCTGAGAGAAATACATCTGAGAGAAATTCAAACTTTATGTTCACATAAAACCTGCACACAAATATTTAATAGCAACTTTATTCATAATTGCTGTAATCTGGAAATAACCCAAATGTCCTTCATATCGATGGCTAAAAAGTGGTACAAGGAAATACTACTCCATAATAACAAGGAACAAAATATTAATGCACGCAGGACGTTAGATGGATATTTAGAGCATGCTGAAAGAGAAAAGTCACTTTCAAAAAGTTATTATTTAGATCATTCCCTATAGAATGCATTCTGGCTTTCTGGCAAAGGCAAAAATATACAGACAAAGAACAGGCAGTGACTACCAGGTGTTGGAGAAGGGAAGATCTGTTTGACTACAGTGGAATTAGCACAAGGGACTGTTTCAGGGAAAGAGAATTTTTCTGAACCTAGGCTGTGGTGGCGGATCCACCACTTAAGTATTTGCCAAAACTCATAAATCTGTATAAAAAGTGAATTTTACTGTATGTAAATTTTTAAAAATTAAAAACTCTACACCAATTATATCAATGTATTGCAATATTATTTTCTTGCCTTGTTCTCCCATCCTTTCCCTGTCTAAAGAAACTATCCTTTTGTAACTCAAATACTTTGCATAACATGAAAATTCAAAATATAAGTTGTCTTGACAACCATAAACAAAGAATAGAATTAATATCAGAAGCACTGAAAAACTTGAAAATATAAGCCTGTTTATTTGTTTGTTTCTTTATGCCTGCTCAAGAAGACTGTCCATTAACCCAACTGATTCTTAGAATGATTTTTTCTCAGGACATCATAGAAACAGAAAGAATAATTGAGGAGTTCTCAGGGGTACTCAAAAGCTAAATGAGGGCTTTAGTCTCTTCTCTCACCAATCATGATGCTAACGAAATGCTCTCTTAGAGAATACAGAAGTTAACATGGAATTCAAGTTATTCTCATTTGAAGAGTAAGAGTAATGAAAATTACTTCAACTGTCCTACAGTTATTTTCAAGGTAACCTGAAGGAGAATTTCATAAGAATGGTTTCAGATAGCTCAAAGTAGCAGGAGTGCTAAGATACACTCCCACAGTAGTCACAATGTCTGAAAATTAGAAGGGGAAGACAATAATAGTGATTGTGAAACAAGGCATGGTTAAGACCACATTTTAAATCCCTGAGTTGCAACTTCCTAGCTATGACCTTGAGCATGTAGTTCAATTTCTGTAAACTCACACTTCTCATATGGAAAAGGAGGCTAGCAATACCGCCTTCAGGGGACCGTTGGGAAAATTGTACGTAGCTTAGCATCACACCTGACTCATAAATATTTCACTATTACCATGCGCAAGTTCTCTAAGTTTCTACAGTAAACAATGAAGGAACACTAGTTTGCTGCCATAAGTGCAATGACACCAACACTACAAATCTTGGAGAAGGATTGATCATGAAACAACAAAGACACTAAATGTTACTGGCACCAATTTATAAAGGATGTCTTATAGCTTACCAATTCTCAAAGCAATCATTGCTTTGGAAACTCCCATCAGAGTTCATCAGAAAAATGGTTAACGCCCAGAAAGATGCTAGCTAAGTATCTTAACCTCAAGATCTCAATAAATACTCATTTAATTAATTGATTTAAATTATCTGGCAATGACCATAGGAATCATGTGGGTCTCTTAATATACATAATACAAACTATTTAAAACTTTAATTTCTTAATATTTTCTTTCACAAAGTGAGAAAATGAATAAAGAATAAACACAAGATGAAATCTAGAAATTTGTCTTTCTATTGGTAACTAATTTGACTTAGATGTTTAAAAAGTAGGTGAAATTCCTGTACCTCAGTTGCATTGCATATAAAATAAAGATGACCTTTTTCTTAAAAGAGAAAAAAAATTACATATCAAGTATCTTAGGAGCCTAAGACAGAGTATATGATCAATTATCTCTCCCCAAACATGACAGAATGAAGCTGAAGGTCATTTTCCCCTGACCTTCTCATTTTTGGAATCTAGGTTTTAACTATACTACATAAAGGCACTGGACTACTTTAGCTATTTCATGCTGCATCAGTATTTCCCAAAAACTTAAAAAAAAAAAAAAAAAAAAAAAAAAAAAAAACTTTGTCCAGAAGATAAAGTTGTAAAATAATATATATAGTATCTGATATGTAATTCTTATATTAAATGATTGAGAGAACAGAAATATATCAAGTAAATGCAAACATGCATCAGCTATACAGTGACTTTTTAGATATATGCAAACTTAGGTATTATTTAGGCTCATTATTAGGAGAATGATCAAAACAAAATCTAAGAAATAAACATTTTTTAAAATAATGTGGAAAGGACCCTATAAGCAGTTAAAATTTCAAACATTTTGTTAGTCTTTATTAAAAATACGTAGGTACACCTCCTAATGGTAAGATTTTTTTTTTTGTCCTCTTCCTTCCTTTATCTTTAGGGCATGAAATATTACTTTATGCTGAATAGATGTTTGTTGAATAAATTAATCTTCACATAGCATATTTGCATGGAGATTAGAAGTTAAATACGCTAATTTAACAATTATATTTATACTCACCAAAAGCCCTTTTTTAAAGTATTTTTATTTCTAAATGTTCATTATATGATTAAAATTCACCCCTTTGGACTTCTATGCTTTCTCAACTATACTTTTTCTCTTAATCATGGTTTAAGAAGGAAGAAAAATTAGATTTTAATTCATTCTGATTCAATCCAGAATTGAGTTGAATTATTAAAAAACAAGGAGAAAGATGTCTGAGAAACAGTGACACAGTTAAAATATACTGGGACTGGGGCCTAACATATTTCACCACTTGCAGGAAAACACTGTTATCCCTTTTGTCTTTTATTTCTAATTTGTTCAAAATCACTTGCAGGCAAATGGTGATACTGCAGTCAGAGGCTGACAGTATTTTTTTTTTTTTCCACTTGCCTGGATGAATCAGGTAGAATGGAATGACCAATAATTTCAGCAACCTATTTCTACATCCTATGCAAATTAATGCACCAATCACTAAAAGAGTGCTTCCATAAGGTCAAATAAATGAAAACCTAAACAGAGGACACCAGTCCATTACTTGAATGTTGCAGCATTATGTCATTTATACAGCTTCTAACTGTGAGTCCTCTAAGTAGAGTATCTACTCTGCAAAATAACAATGACCTTTCTTGCAAATTTTTTCTAGTAATTCTTTTCATACATACTATGTCTTAGGTCAACAGGAGTATTTTAAATATAGAATCAGATTTCATAGGGAATTTATGAGTACCTATATCCTATATAATTAATATGTTTGTCCTTAATGCTTATATAAATATACATACATGCATATTTGGCCAAATAGGTACAAAAATGATTTTTTGCATAGGATGTGCTCTCTCTTACGTTGCAAGTACCAATAATTTCCCCTTCGTTTTTAGATGCATAAATATCACAAAAGACAAATTTAATGATGACTGCCACTACAATTCAGGGGAAAAAAATAGCTCAAGTGCAATTAAAAATGCATTGTCATAAAATTAGAGTCCTGTAACCCATAAGAATTTAAAGCCCTAACAATTTGTTTGGAACACAAAGTGCCATAAAAAAGTATACATTAATTTTTAGTTATGGAATTAAAAATGTACATAAGCAAAGGTTGCCCCTAAAACAACATTACCTATACATAATAAAATTCAAATGTGGCAAAGACCTTGCTAAGTGTCAACCAATTTCACCTTCAGATTTTCAGAAATTCTGCAGCCCTGGTATTCGAAATTTCTACATCACCCTGAAGAAAGACCATTCTGTTGGGTATTCTCTTCCCACCCAGTTTCTACCAACCGCTTTCACCCTATTTCTAAACAGGAATCCAATTCTCTTTGGTAAAGAGGTTGCCTACTTGGAATCAGTGGATCATATTTTCACGCCCATGCACTACTCTGACCAGGGCAAGCGGACACTTGCGTTTCTACCACGATAACCTAAAGTGGTAATGCTGTAGTTCAGGCAATGACAGCAGGAAACAAAAAAAAAAAAAAAAAAAAAAGTCTTAGATACCAAATCACAGATCACAACCAGATGGAGTACTCCCTTGTTTCAATATTACCATACAAACAGAAAACAGGACTCACTCTAACAGTCAAAGCAATGTGCATTCCCCCCCCCCCCTTGCAGTGTTGGGGGAAAAAACTGTCTTTGCACACGAGAGAGCAGGAACACATGTTTTCTAGAGCTGCACGTCTGACACAGGGTTGCAGTTGTCTGGTGTAGCTCTGTTTGAAAGTGAAGAGCTGGAGAGTAACATCCAGACACGGTTCCCTCCCTCCCAAGGGTGGGGAGTGGATGCCTGCAGCAGTCCGAGTCCCCCGCGGATCTGGACCTGGGGTGCATTTCCACCCTGGAGGCACCGCGGGGTCCTTCTAGTGTGTAGCTCCGCAGCGGATCATGTGACATCTGGGTGTGTGCCTCAGTGCGCGGTGGGGGGAGAGGATGGGTTTGCAGGGGTGTGTGTGTGTGTGTGTGTGTGTGCGTGTGCGCAGAAGTTACACGGCTGGTTTGCGGCGACGTGTTTTTCTAGGAGTGTCTGTGTGTGTGTGTGCGTGTGTGTGCGTGTGTGCGTGTGTGTGCGCAGAAGTTACACGGCTGGTTTGCGGCGACGTGTTTTTCTAGGAGTGTGTGTGTGTGTGTGTGTGTGTGTGTGTGTGTGTGTGCGTGTGTGTGCGCGCGCGTGTGTCTGTGCATGAAGTGGAACTAAGGAAAAAGAGGTTCGGAGACCGGTCCTGGGCCGCGCGCTGCGGCCAAGCGCGCCTATGTCAGCCCCGCCTCTCGGTCGGCCTCGGCGCCGGGGCGAGGTGCCCGTCCCGGGGGGAGGCGAGGACAATGGGGGGCGCCCCTCCCGCACTTTGTGCACCCACCTGGCGAATCCGCGGCGGGTTCGGCGGGGTGCAGGCCCCGCCTTCCGGGGCCGGGGAGGTGGGAGAAGCCATCTTCCCGGCGCTCCGGGCTCCTTGCTCCTGTCACGCCCGGGTCCTGGGCGCCGCGCCCGCCGCGCCCGCCGCGCCCGCCGCGCCCCCCGCCCCGCGGGGCCCGGGAGGCTCCGCAGCGCCGCGCCGCGCCGCGCCGACGGGCTGCTCCGCCGCAGGGGGCCGGGCGCCGCCGCCCCCCGAGCTCGCCGGCCGGGTCCTGGCCGCAGCGCCTCGCGTCTTCCCGCGCCGCGCCCACCTACCTCCCGGCGGGGGCACTCCGGGCCATGGCGGGCCGGGGGCGGCGCGACCCTGGCCGCGAGGCTGGGCGGACGGCGGCCGCTCCCGGAGCTCGGCGTGCGGGCGGCGGCGCTTATTCTAGCGGCGCGGGGAGGAAGGAGGCGGCTTCCCTCGCGGCGGCCGCGAGCGCCGGGAGAGCGATGAGCTCATGGACAGCTCCCAGAAATATGTCCATATGCACCACTGACTGCCGGAGCTCGGGAGGTGGGTGGGGACAGGGAGGCTCCTGCGCGGGCCGGCCTCCCCCGGGAGGCCCCGGCCTGGAGGGCACGGCCAGCCCTGCTCCGCCAGTCTGCGCGCCCGCCGGCTCCTTCCATTCACGCTCCTTCTCCCCCTCTCATCGGGATGGGCACGCACGCACGGCCAGCCTCCACCGCACCGCACGCGTCCTTTGTTCGGCCAGCCTTATCTCCACCTATAAGCAGGAATTAAGATATGGACTTTTTTAAAGATTTTCTTATTATTTACTTATTTACTTATTTATTTATGTATTATGAGAGACACAGGCAGAGGGAGAAGAAGGCTCCCTGCAGGGAGCCCGACGTGAGACTCGATCCTGGGTCTCCAGGGTCACGCCCTGGGCTGAAGGCAGGTGCTAAACCGCTGAGCCACCCGGGATTCCCCTAATTTATGGATTGAACGCGGTCTGACATGCACTTCAGTGTCAAATGTGGGCTGATGGAGTGCCTTAGGCAGTGTGTCATTTCCTATTTGGGCTTCTCCCCTCGCATCTTCATTCACTGTGAGAAAACCTCGTCCAGCTACCAGATGGGTAGTGAGGGCCCCATCCTCACTAAAGTGAAGACCACATCCTCTATAGCCCTGTGAATAACTTTTTTTTTAAGATTTTATTTATTTATTCATGAGAGACACAGAGAGAGAGAGAGGCAGAGACACAGGCAGAGGGAGAAGCAGGCTCCATGCAGGGAGCCCGATGTGGGACTCCATCCCAGGACCTGGGATCACTCAAGGGCTGAGCCACCCAGGCGTCCCCCCTGTGAAGAGCTTAAAAGACAGGCCCAGGTTTTGCAGATCTCAGTATGTGCACAAACTTGTGGCAGGAGGAATGAATCCCACACAGGGCCCAGCTTTGTTTGCATTATTGTTCTCAGGGATACAGCTGGAGCTATCATTGACTAAGCGCAAACCACTTTCCAAGACCTGATCGTTTTTTTCCAATTATTGGCTCAGCTGCCCCATTGAAGTGAGCAATTATGAGCAATTATTTCCATTGAGGTGGAAATTATGGCTTTTTACAGATAAGGTGACCCTCAAGAGAATAATTGTTCCCTGTCTCATGCAGCAATTTCCTCTTTCTTATGGATCTAGATATAAACATACTCCTACCTTTAAAAAAACAAACATTAGGGAGTGCTTAGGTGGCTCAGTTGGTTGAGGATCCAGACTCTTGATTTACGCTCAGGTCATGATCTCAGGGTGCCGGCCTTAAGCAGTGATAGGGACCAGCGCTCAGTGCAGTCGGCTTGTCCCTCTCCCTCTGCTCCCCTCTCCCCTAGCCATGCTCTCTAGCTCTCTCTAAAATAAGTCAATAAAATCATTAAAAAAGAAAATGTTACCACAGATACCCTTCCTTGCCTGCCCTCCCCAGCTAGTGTTGCAGTTCTCTACACCTGTATCAGCAAGATCTTCTACAAAGTTTCAGTATCTCCTATCCTTCTCCTTATATTCTCCACTGAACTCAATCTGTCTCAGTCTATCCAAGTATTCCTCCATTTATTCCACCAAACTTTATACTGACAAGGTTCCAATGATGTTCATGTTACCAAATCATTTCTCAAGCTTCATTTGGCTTGATCTCAAAACAATATATATATTTTAGAATTTATTTACTTATTCCTGAGAGACACAAAGACGTAGGCAGAGGGAGAAGCAAGCTTCCGAAGCAGGATTCAATCCCAGGACCCTGAGATCACACCCTGAGCCGAAGGCAGATGCTCAGCCACTGAGCCACCCAGGTGCCCCTAGAACCTGTATTCTGATTCATATTTCCAAATGTTTATCTCTATCCTCAATTTCCCCTTTAAGTTCAAACTCCTATTGCCAACAGCCTCCTCCTCTACTGAGGTATCTAGGAGTTTCAAACTTACCATGGGCAAACTGAGCTCCTTGTTCTCTTCCCCTGCCAAATCAACTGCTCTGCTATAGCTTTACCCACCGTTCAGATGCTCAGGGCAAAAACCTTAGAGATAGTCTTAATTAAGTCCTTGCTTGCTCTCATGACCCACTTTTGATCTAACAGTAAATCCTGTTGGTTCTACATCCATACAGAATCCAACCACTTGGTTATTTCTACCACAGTCTTACTAGTTCAAGTCCCCATCATCTTTCACTTACCTGATAGCAAAAGTCTCTAATCAGTCTGAATTCTTCCACTCTTGCACCTCACAGGTGGCTTGCAACAGAGCAGATAGCCCATTCTCAAAGACCTCCTATGTCTATTCATCTCACTCAGAGGAAAAGCAAAGACCTTTTGATATAAAATGAAGTCTGTGTAATCCAACCTCCCTTCCTCCCCACTACCTTTTTTCTACTTCCTGAGCATTCCTGGCATAGCTGGTTTCGGTCCTTTTGTACCTCAACCACTCCTCTTGGAAGATACCGGCAGACATCATTCCTGCACTTCCTTTAGGCCTCTGAGCCAATATCAGTTTATCCATGAGGGGGAGGTCTCCTTGGTGAATAGTGTCTCCCAAAATTTATCTAATGAGTCCAAGTCCCTGGTACCTCAGATTGTAACCTTATTAGGAAATGGAGTGGTTACAGATATAATTTGTTAAAATAGGGTCATAGTGGGGGGATCCCCAATCCAATATGACTGGTGTCCTCATAAAAGGGGTAAGCTTGGATGCAGATACACACACAGGGAGAATGCCATGTGAACATGAAGGCAGAGATTAGAATGATGCATCTACAGATCAAGAAATGCCAAAGTGTTCCAGCAAACTACCAGAAGCTTGGAAAGTGACATGAAATAGATTTTCCCTCATAGCCCTCAGAAGAACCTCCTCTGCTAACACTGACCTCAGACTTCTAGCCCCCAGAACTGGGAGAGGATAGATTTCCATTGTTTAAGCCCCCCAGTTTGTGGTACTTTGTTACAGCGTTACAGCATCCCTAGAAAACTAATATGTCCTGTAAAATAATAACACTTTCATCTTTCTTCCTCTTCTCCTCAGTATATCCTTCCTGTACACGTATCCCTAATACAGTTTATATATTTACTTGTTTATTGATGCTTATCTATCACTGGAAGGTAAGTTCCATGAATATAGGAATGTGGCCTTATTCACTATGTTGCTTTTTTTTTTTAAGATTTTATTTATTTATTCATGATAGAGAGAGAGGCAGAGAGAGAAGCAGGCTCCATGCAGGGAGCCTGATGCTGGACTCAATCCAGGGACTCCAGGATCATGCCCTGGGCCGAAGGCAGGTGCTCAACTGCTGAGCCACCCAAGCATCACCATTATTTTTTTTAAGATTATGTTTATTTATTCATGAGAGACACAGAAAGAGAGGCAGAGACACAGGCAGAGGGAGAAGCAGACTCCATGCAGGGAGCCTGATGTGGGACTCGATCCTGGAACTCCAGGATCATGCCCTGGGCAGAAGGCAGGCACTAAACCGCCAAGCCACCCAGGGATCCCCTTCACCCATTTATTTAACAGAGAGAGCACAAGAGGGAGAGGGAGAAGCAGGTTCCCCCCTGAGCAGGGAGCCTGATATGGGGCTTGATCCTGGAACGCCAGGATCATGACCCAAGCCAAAAGCAGATGCCCAATAGACCAAGCCACCCAGGTGCCCTTGTTCACTATTTTTTTAAAGATTTTATTTATTTATTAGAGAGAGAGAAAAAACAAGTGAGCACAAGAGAGGATGGGGGGAAGGGTAGAGAGAGAGGTAGAAGCTTTGAACAGGGAACCTGATGCGGGACTCGATCCCAGGACCCCAAGATTATGAACTGAGCTGAAGGCAGTCGCTTAACAAAATGAGCCAACCAGGTGCCACTCACTACTTTTAAAAATGATTTTATTTATTTATTTGAGAGACAGAGAGTGCTCAAGCCTGAATAGGGGGAAGGATAGAGGGAGAGGGAAAACCAGACTCCCCAAGGAGCAAGGAGCCAGATGTGGGGCTCTATCCCAGGACTTGATCCCAAGACCCTGATATCATGACCTGAGTCAAAAGCAGACATTTAACCGACTGAGCCACCCAGATGCCTCTCTTGTTCACTATTTTATTTTATTAAAGATTTTATTTATTTATTCATGAGAGACACACAGAGAGAGGCAGAGACATAGGCAGAGGGAGAAGCAGGCTCCCCATGGGGAGCCTGATGCAACACTTGACCCTGAGACCCCAGGATCAAGACCTGAGCCAAAGGCAGATGCTCAACTACTGAACCACCTGGGTGTCCCTAAGTTAACATTTCTATTCTAAGTATTCTTATATGTGAAATGGAAATAATAGTACTTAAATTACAGGGTCATTGTGATTATTAAATAGATATACAGAAACATTATAAACACACAATGAATGCACTCAATAAGATAGTTATTACTATTAACTTATGTAATGATATCTACCTAGAAAATAGGAGGCTGAGAATAAAAGTAATTAAAAAGGAAACCCTATATTTCAGAGAATAAAGGAAAATTTAGCAAGGCAAGTAAGTGTTATGTAATGCTGCTAAGACTCCCTGCTGTCCTATGTCATGACTGAGCACATCATAATCCAAAGCAGGGTTTTCGATATCTAGTGATTTGAAGTGCCTATTTTATTTTTTTATTCTTTTTTTATTCTTTTTTTAAGTACCTATTTTAAATTAACAAAAAAATGAACATATCAATAAATAACATTAAAGGTTTAAGTAGACAATAGATATGGATAGATAGATAATATAATCTTATAAGTAGGATACTACTCCATTTTTCACTTTCATAAATCTTGGTGTCATTTGTCACTTGCTGCAACAGTTAATAGTGTTTCAGGGAAGGGGTAAGTTGGGTGGTGTGGTCCATTAAGTGTCTTACTCTTGGTTTTGACTCAGGTCGTGATTTCAGGGTCATGAGATGGAGCCCTAGGACAGGTTCTGTACTCAGTGTTGGGTCTGCTTGGGACTCTCTCTCCTTTTCCCTCTGCCCCTCCTGCTAGCTCATGCTTGCTCTCTCAAATAAATAAATGAATCTTTTTAAAAAAGAAAGAAAAAAGAAGAGTGCCTCAGGTAAGTGTTACCTAGCTTCAGTGGGTTAAGAAAAGACATCATTCAGCCCTTAGAATATAAAGCATTCAAAATACAACACATGCCTTTTCCCTTACCCATCCCATCTATCCATCCATATACTTTTTAAATAGTCAGAACCAGCTCCAACCTCTTCATTCCTAATCTACATAAAGAGTCTGACTGTCAGGGCACATGGGTGGCTCAGTTGGTTAAGCATCTGCCTTGGGCTCAGGTCATGATCCCAGAGTCGTGGGATCCAGGCCCGCGATTGGAGTTCCCATATGGAACTTCCACATATGGGAATGTATAATGGAGCTCTGCATTAGGCTCTCCACTTAGCGAGCAATCTTCTCCTTTTGATCCTCTCACCTCTTGTTCTGTCTCTCACTTTATCAAATAAATAAATAATTTTTTTTAAAGAGTCTCACTGTTAACTGAGTCACTCAAACTAGGAACTTTAGTGTCATTCTCCACATCTCTACATGTCTCACATTCTGTAATCTTCACCAAACCCTGTGAATTCTAATATGGTAAAGTCCTACTTCCTTTTCTCCATGTTCATGGCTTTAGTCCAGGTTAGTTCAGCTACACTTAGTGTATTGTTATCGTTTCTTAATAATGGCCCTTCAGAGCTTTTTCTATTCTGGAACATCCTGCATAATTCACTCAGAGTATCTTCCTTAAAAAAAAAAAAAAAAACAAAAACCTCCCATTTCAAAAGCCCTGATGGCTTTCCATTGCCCTCAGGATAAAATCTACAACCCTTTGCTTGGAAGTAAAAGCTCTTCTTAATATTAATATACGTTTCATGTATTCAGGAAGATGTTCCTTAAAATGATAGCTAGAAAAAAACATTTTTATTTTATTTTTTTTAAAGGTTTTTTATTTATTTATTTACGATAGTCACAGAGAGAGAGAGAGAGGCAGAGACACAGGCAGAGGGAGAAGCAGGCTCCATGCACCGGGAGCCCGACGTGGGATTCGATCCCGGGTCTCCAGGATCGCGCCCTGGGCCAAAGGCAGGCGCGAAACCGCTGCGCCACCCAGGGATCCCGAAAAAAACATTTTTAAAGGAGAAGTGATATATTTTTCTATATAAAATTGTAAAACTTCATTATATTAAAACTCATTTTGTTATAGGTTATGAAGATACTTGAGTATATGTTTGCATGTGAACAGAAAGTAATTAAAAGCTAAGTGACCCAAGGAAAAATATTTACACAATTTTTGTGGACAGAGGGAATTAATAACCTTGATATATAGACAAGGCCAGTACCTTATCAAAGGGGAGGAGGACTTTTAGGAGAACTCACAAAAGAATAGTAATTTTCAATGAGCAGATGGAAAAAATGTTTAGTCTGATTAGAAAGAAAAGAAATGCAAATTCAAATGACAAATACTATTTTCACTTATAAATTGGCAGAGAAGAGAATTTTAAGCAATGAAAATCCTTCTAGAGCTTCAGAAAAAATACTCAGGCATTACTGATAGAAATGTAAATTGGTATGAATGTTCTGAAGGGTATCTTGTCAGTCTGTACAAAAAAAGCCATATGGGAGCCTGGGTGGCTCAGTCCATTAAGTGTTCAACTCTTGATTTCAGTTCAGTTCAGGTCATGGTCTCAGGGTCTTGGGATTAAGCCCCACATCAGATTCTGTTCTTAGTGCAGAGTCTGCCTGTGTCTCTCCCTCTGCTCCTCTCCCAGTGCTCTCTCTTTCTCTCTCAAATAAATAAGTAAATAAAATATTTTTTAGAAGCCATAACAATATATATATAATTTTTGAGTTTGAAAATAATCATAAACATGAGCAAAGATCTTTTTTATTGCAGTAGTCTTTATAATAGTGAAAACATAAAATAAATAATAACAACGACCTGGAAATCACCTAAATATTCTAAATGAGGGAATGGAGTATATACATTATGGAACTTCCACGTATGGGAATGTATAATGGAATGCCATTCAGCCATTCGAATAATATTTTAGGCAAATGTTTCAGGTATAGTAGTTATCACAATAAAATCTCTTCAAGATATTAGTTGTTTTTCTTTAATGCCCTTCGTGATCTTTTCTACAACTGGCCTTTTGAGCTTGTTTCCTTCTGCTCCTGACTCACTCTTTGTTCCTGCCACTTTCTTGTCCTTGGAAGCCAGCGTTGACTGTGCCTATGGCCCTCCACATGCTGGGCTCCATCTGTCCAGAATCTCCTCACTTTTATTCTTCACCTAACATCTGTGCACCTTGCAAGACCTAGATCAAGAGAAAGTCTTTCCTTACTCCCTTAGATAGAGTTTTGTTCTCAGTGCCCCCAGAGCAATTTTAGCTGGTTCTATTTTAATATTTGCCCATCTGTAATGTTTCTGTCTGCACAATTATCTCCCCAACCAGATTATGGGATCTCAAAAGTCAAGACTAGGCTGTATTTTTTTTTCTGAGTTTTCAGTGTCTAGCATAGTTTTTCACATTTAGTAAGTGCTCTATAAAGGTTGTGATTTCAAGAAGCACAACTTGAAACAATATTGAATCATAATTTATAACTACAGCTAGCTGTTTGCTTTGAGTTTCCACCAAGCTGCGCATGCGTGTGTGTGAGAAAGAGAGACAGAGAGAGAATGTGTGTATGTATAGGTAGGTTTGTGTGTTTGTATAAATAATTGGGAGAGCATTTTATCAAACATGAAGCAAAGAAACATAACTACATAGTTCTTAACTTACAATTCTCAGGGGTGCCTTGGTGGCAGTAGGTTAAGCATCCAACTCTTGATTTCAGCTCAGGTTATGATCTCGGGGTTGTGGGATCTAGCTGCTCATTGGGCTCTGCGCTCAGTTGGGAGTCTGCTTGAGAGTTTCCCTCTCCCCCTCCCTCTTCCTTCCCCCCATGCTTGCTCTGTCTCAAGTAGATATTTGAGAGAGAGAGAGAGCAGAGTGAGAGAGAGCATGAATGGGGGCAGGTGCGAGGGCAGGTGAGGAGGGGCGGAGGGAGAAGGAGTAGCACATTTCCAGATGAGCAGGGAGCCTGATTAGGATCATGACCTGAGTCAAAGGCAGACAGTTAACTGACTGAACCACCCAGGTGCCCCTAAGTAAATAAATCTTTTAAAAAAATTTTTTTTTCTAAGATTTTTTTAAAAATTATTTATTCATGAGAGACACAGAGAGAGAGAGAGGCAGCGGGAGAAGCAGGCTCTCTGCAAGAAGCCCAATGTGGGACTCGATCCCAGAACTCCAGGATCACACCCTGGGCCAAAGGCAGACACTTAACCGCTGAGCCACCTGGGCATCCCTAAAACAAACAAACAAACAAACAAAGAAACAAAAACCTTATAATTCTCAGAAAACAGTCGTCAACATTTCTCAAAGGTGTAGGCTTTGTCTCCTCAAAGACTTATCTCCTTTTATGGTGATATAGAAATTTAAGCATAAATTTGTAAAGTCTTATATTTTCTTAGATACATAAAACTACCCAAATAGTATTATATACATTATAAATATATTTAAAATCTGCATTAATTACTACTTCAGTCAAGCTTCAGAAAACATAAGGCCTACAACTTCTCAAATGTCTAAATATCTACTGATCTCTATTCCAGAACAGAGACTCTTACCATCATTGGGAGAATATATAGATATTTGTACAGGTCCAAAAACTAAAGGTATGTATTTTAGTGTAACAAACTTAGCTTTAAGTATGGATTCTGTAACTTATAATCTGTAACATTAGATAAATCACCCCTTTATTTTATTTTATTTTATTTATTTTATTTTATTTTAAATCACCCCTTTAAACCTCATAAACTGTGTGTATGTGGTGGGAGTTGGGGGTTTGGATGGGATATAAATCATATATTGTGTCTGGAAACTCAATGACTGCAAATGTTAGGTACTATTTTCTTCCTTAATCTGACATTCTCATATTTAGAATTACTCTTTTTTTTAAAGATTTTATTTATTCATGAGAGACAGAGACTGAGAGAGAGAGAGAGAGAGAGAGAGAGAGAGGCAGAGACAGAAGCAGGCTCCATGCAGGGAGCCCGACGTGGGACTTGATCCTGGGACTCCAGGATTACGCCCTGGGCTGAAGGCAGGCACTAAACCGCTGAGCCACCCAGGGATCCCCCTAGAATTACTCTTTTAAAAAATTTTTTTTTCATTTATTCATGAGAGACACAGAGAGAGAGAGGCAGAGACATAGGCAGAGAGAGAGAGAGAAGAGGCTCCCTTTGGGGAGCCTGATATGGGACTCAATCTCAGGACCCCGGGATCATGACCAGAGCTGAAGGCAGATGTTCAACCATGGAGCCACCCAGGAACCCCTAGAATTACTCATGTATTTGTAAGCTTTTACATGTGTCATATATTTTCTCTTCACAACTACTACGTGGAGTAGTAGGACAGTGTTACCCTTATATTACAAATAAGGAAAATGACATCCAGAGTTTAGATCTATGACCCAAGTGGCATCCTTACTACCGCTATTTTCAGAGCCCTTGTTGGACACTTGCTGCTGAATTATAAGACATTGGAGCTTTATTAAAATTCACAGGTATTTGGGGGGAGAGGGGAGGAAATCCAGTTTTTTTTTTCTGATTCTAAAAGCATTTTCTTTTCTTTGAACTCTGAGGCTTTATTTCCCTCTACCTGCTTTTCCCTATTTGCTAAAATAAACTGAAGACCACAAAGGACATGAAATGCATGCTTCAATTTGTAACCAAATTACATCACCTAAAATGCTGAATCAACTTCCTTGGAAGTTATGGGTCTCCACTAATGTGCCACTACTCAATCCCTTCTGATGGTTATCGAAGGCTCAATTCTAGAGGATCAAATTTATGTGATGGTACCATGTGAATGATAAGTAACCAGAGCTTACAAATGTCAAGTATCAATGTCCTCAGCATATCACCTGGCCACAGTGTTTTAATTCATTTATAGGTGTTTTCTTCTCTAATTCCATGTGTAACTGGGATAAAAGGCTAAGGACTCATCTTATTCATAAGAGAGGATAGTTTTAATAAGGCATAATTGGTATTTTATTTTATTTTTTTTCATAATTGGTATTTTAGGCAGGATTGATAGTCTAAAGACCTTAAACCTTACTATCCACACTAAACTCTAAGATTAAAAAATGTATCTCTATGTGCGTCAACTTTACTCAAAAAAGAAAGAAAGAAGAAAGAAAGAAAGAAAGAAAGAAAGAAAAGAAAAGGAAAGGAAAGAAAAAAGAAAAGAAAGAAAAAAGAAAAGAAAGAAAAAAAAAGAAAACAAGCAGAGTTGCTGAAGGGGAGGGGGATGGGTTAAATGGGTGACGGGCATTAAGGAGAACACTTGGGATGAGCACTGGATGTTGTATGTAAGTGATGAATCACTAAATCCTACATATGAGGGGATCCCTGGGTGGCTCAGCAGTTTGGCGCCTGCCTTCAGTCCAGGGCGTGATCTTGGAGTCCCGGGATGGAGTCCCGCGTTGGGCTTCCTGCATGGAGCCTGCTTCTCCTCTACCTGTGTCTCTGCCTCTATCTGTGTCTCTCATGAATAAATAAATAAAATCTTTTAAACATGAATAAATAAATCCTACATATGGAACTAATATTACACTGTATGTTAACTAGCTGGAATTAAAAAAAAAAAAGCTTGTGGGGGTGCCTAGGTGGCTCCTTTGGTTAAGTGTCCCAACTATTGATTTCAGCTCAGGTCATGATCTCAGAGTGGTAAGATTGAGACCCTAGTAGGGCTCCGTGCTGAGCAGGTGCACTTGCTCTCTCTCTCAGAAAAAATAAGAAAAAGAAAAAAAAATTTAAATCTTTCTACAGCTTCCTGACAAAACTGAGAAGGATAACAAATCTCTAAAGAAAATTGGGCCTATTCCCAAATAAACACATTAAATCAATATGTATAAGGTCCAGAGCAATCTTAAAAGTAATCAACTAAAAGAACAGGAGCTTCACCTACACAAAACAAATCAATAGATTGAAATTCAGATATACCAGCCTACATAGACCTTGATCCAAATTCTATTTCATATTCAATATAGGCTGAATGTTAGGAAGCTGACATTGAGGACTTCACATTAGGACTCCTTTGTTTCTTTCCAATTTTATTTCCTATCTTTTCTCTACATAAACATTTTTTCAGCTGAATTGGTCTGATTCTTAACCCCTACAGAGGCACAGGGCTTGCTCAGTCAGTAGTAGAGCATGCAACTCTTGATCTCAGGGTCTTGAGTTAAAGCCCTGCATTGGGCATGGAGCCTGCCTAAAAAAACAAAACAAAACAAAAACTCC
This sequence comes from Nyctereutes procyonoides, assembly GCF_905146905.1. Classification (NCBI taxonomy): domain Eukaryota; kingdom Metazoa; phylum Chordata; class Mammalia; order Carnivora; family Canidae; genus Nyctereutes; species Nyctereutes procyonoides. The sequence continues at coordinate 6,004,396 of NW_026575130.1, forward strand.
ACATTTATTTCTGCCTTCTAGCTAGAGTATTACTGGATTTCCCTGGATTTTGTAGTGGCTTCATCCTTTGCTTATTTATTAGCACTTATTGTCTGTAGCAATCATGTAATTCTTTGTGTATATAATACCTATAGTATAACACTTATAGGTATCTGTATTTTATGTATGTAGTCTATTTCCCAGTTGCTATGTCATTAACATCTTTAAGTCGGGGGTTATGTCATATACTCGCCTTTATTTCCAGAACTTAGCACACATTCTACACAGAATAGGCATTAAATAAATGATTGATACTGATATTTTGAAAAAGTCACCAGAAACGGAAAAATCCCTAGAAATGGGTATTTTTTTACACAAGAACTCTAAAAAGAAAGGATTATTTTCTCATTTTCCAGTCATTCTCAGTTTCTTCAAATTAATAGTATAGAGAGACAAGTTTTGAAGAACACATTGGTCTTCAGTTGACAACTTATACTGTATATATATTATTCATTATATTGCATTACATTCATATATTAAATAACAATATACCTTATTACTTGAAGTTATTCCAGATGTTTTGGACCCTTATACTTATTTATTTATTTATCTTTCTTAAGATTTCATTTTTTTTTCAGTTGAGCAGACGTTTATTGAGCACCTATTAAGTGCAAGGCACTGTGCTAGGTGCCATGGGAAATACAAAGAGTGAACACAGATGGTCCCTGCCCGTGAGGAGCTCACAGTCTAGAAAAGATTTCATTTTTATTCATGAGAGACACAGAGGAAGCAAGAGGCTCCTTGCGAGAAGCCCAATACAGGATTTGATCCCAGGACTCTGGGACCATGACTTGAGCCAAAGGCAAACAGATGCTCAACCACTGAGCCACCCAGGCATCCCGGACCTTTATATTTATAAGCATATCTCAGTATTTTACAAAATTTTATTAAGATTCTAAATAATTAAAAAAAAGATTCTAAATAATTATTAAGCAAGAATCTTTTTTGTAAAATATTAGTTATAGAGGCAATTCGTGTTTGTAATAAACAACATACAACATACAAACAACCTGCAAATTATATAAAGTGAAAAATAAGAGTCCTTTACTTCCCATTACTTTAGTCCCATGCTCCCCCCCCCCCCACCCTGAAGTCAACTACCATAAATTGTTTCTTATTTTTCCTTTTCCTTCCTGGACTCTTAGCATACATGTCTGCAAAGATCTATTAAGTACATTTCAGGAAATATGCTATGCTACTTTACATGGTGGGGTTTTTTTTCCCTTTTTTTCCCCCACAAAGTGCTTTTTTTTTCCTCTTTGCAATATAACACGTTTGCATATCAGTATATATAAATCTACTTAGTTTTTTAAATTTTAATATACTTGATACCCACAAACAACTTATGTAACAGATATATAATAATTAAAATAAAACATGATGAGATGAGCCTATATTGATATAATGAAACCATGAATTCTTGACATTACTTTTCATTAAATTTAACTTTTTGAGATAATCACATGCAATCATAAATAATACAGCAAAACCCCTTGTCCAGTTTGCCCAGTCACCTACACGGTAACACTTAGCAAAGCTATAGATAGCACATCACAACCAGCATGGTGCATTGATGCAATCTGCCAATCTTATTCAGATTTCCTCAGTGTTGTTTTGTACCCATTTGTGTGTACGTGTATGTGGGCATGCATATGTTTATAGTAAGTTCTATACAATTAAAACAAATTTTTTAAAAGATTTTATTTATTCATGAGAGACAGACAGAGAGAGAGAGATTGAGAGAGAGAGAGAGAGAGGCAGAGACAGAAGCAGGCTCCCTGTGGGGAGCCCTATTGGGGGCTGAATCCTGGGACTGCTGGATCCCGACCCAAGCCAAAGGCAGATGCTCAACCTCTGAGCCACCCAGGGGTCCCAAATTCTGTACAATTTTATCACCTATTAATTCAGATATCTACCTATGCAGGCAAGATATTAAACTATTCCCACACATAAAGATCCTTCATGCTAACCCATTTTATAAACAGTCCCTCCTTAACCCTTGCAACTACCAATCCATCCTCTATATCTACAATGTTGTCATTTAAAAAATGTTCTATAGGGGTGCTTGGGTGGCTCAGAGGGTTAAGCATCTGCCTTAGGCTCAGGTCCTGATCTCAGGGTCCTGGGATTGAGCACCACGTGGTGCTCCCTGCTCAGTGTGGAGCCTGCTACTGTTGCTCCCCCTGCTTGTGCTCTCTCTCTCTCTCACTTGCACTCTCTCTCAAATAAATAAAATCTTTAAAAATATATATATTATATAAATGGAATCATACAAAGTGTTGTCTTTTGAGATTGACTTAAAAATTTTTTTTAAATTTATTTAGTAGGCTCCACACCCAGCATGAAGCCCAACATGGGGCTTAAACTCACACCCTGAGATGAAGACCAGAGCTGAGAGCAAGAGTCAGATGCTTAACCTACTGAACCACTCAGGTGCCCCAGGATTGATTTTTCTTTTAATTTTCACTTTTATTTTTAAAAGATTTTATTTATTTATTCATGAAAGACACCCAGAAAGCGGCAGAGACACAGACAGAGGGAGAAGCAGGCTCCATGCCAGGACCCCGATGTGGGACTGTATCCTGGACCCTGGGATCACGCCCCGAGCCAAAGGTAAACGTGCAACCACTGAGCCACCCAGGCATCCCTGACTTTTTTTTTTTTTTTTTTAACTAGAACATTTACTGTGTGAATCTTTGTCATTGAAATGCTTAAGATGAACTGGATGTTCCAACAGCTGCCCTCTTGGTTTAGGTTTTGTTCCTTCACAAAATCCAGGCCTGAATCTGCAGAATACAATTTTTAGGTGCCTTATTCAACCTGTCCCAGTGCTATTTTGTCTTTTAGTCTTGGTACTCCAATTATACTTCCTCCTCCTCCTGGCGGGATAGCCACATTTGCCAAAGGTCAACTTCTGAAGGTGGTAGGTCTTTGACCAGAGCAGCAGTACAACATGTGTATCTTACTGCAACACTTTCCAGATGATAACATCTTCATCATCTTGTTTCTGTAGCTGAGATCAAGCTGTTGAGATACATTTATTGCTTAGAGAAATTCTCTGGAGATTCAATCAGGTTGTTGCATGCATCAATAGTTCATTTCTTTTGATTGCAGTATAGTAGTAAGTCTTAATACCATAAACAATGTGGTATTATCAGACACCATAGCATCTTCTATCACAGTACATTTTAATAAATCAAATAAAAGCGACTCTAAAAGTCAAAGACCGTGTTATAAAATTAACATAGGCCCACTGTGACTGCATGCTTTTTTTTTTTAAGATTTTATTTATTTATGCATGAGAAACACACACAGCGAGGCAGAGACATAGGCAGAGGCAGAAGCAGGCTCCCCATGAGGAGCCCAATGTAGGACTTGATCCCAGGACCCTGGGTTCCTGGCCTGAGCCAAAGGAGACACTCAATCACTGAACTAGCCAGGGGTCCCTGTGACTGCATGTTTTATCATTTGGTCGACATGATACACTTTGACCTTAAGGGACAAAAACAGTAATCTTAGATCGAAAGAAATCTCCAGAAGGCTTCTGACCTTCTTCTCCACTGGAATATTTCTAGTTCATCCAGGGCAATATGCCTGGTACATGAAGACCCCACGTGAAAATCAGCTGAGGAGGTCAAACAGGTGAAGTCTTTTATGGACTTGCTCTAGGGTTTGAAACAACTTCTGTTGAAAGACAGGAAGTATCACAGTGTATTAAGATACTATTACTCCTCACCCCACTAAACAGATAATAGTGACCATTCGGAGCAATTAGAAAACCGTGAAGTAAAAAAAAAAAAAAAAGGAAAACTGTGAAGTAAAAGATACCTGAGGAAAACTGCAAATTGAGGACATATTTCACCTCACAATTGCTGAAACAGCTATAGAAAGTGTTTCTGAAAATGTGAAATAGTGGGTGACAAAACATGAGAGACTCCTAACTCTGTAAAATGAACAAGGGCAGTGGAAAGGGAGGCAGGTGGGGGGATGGGGTAACTGAGTGACAGGCACTGAGGGGGGCACTTGACAGGATGAGCACTGGGTGTTATACTATATGTTGTTAAATCAAACTTCAATTAAAAATACGTATTTTTAAAAATATTTTTATTTATTTATTTATTCATGAGAGACACACAGAGAGAAAGAGAGGCAGAGACACAGGTAGAGGGAGAAGCAGGCTCCATGCAGAGAGCCTGACGTGGGACTCGATCCCCGATCTCCAGGATCACACCCTGGGCCGAAGGCAGGTGCTAAACCGGTGAGCCACCTGGGCTGCCCAAAAAATATGCATATTTTTTAAAAAATAAAATGAAAACCCCTTATTTCAAACCCTGCCAGTCCAATTATAAATGCAAATAAGCCCAAAGCAGTTATGACACACAAGGAGAAAAGTCCATGAGAAGTGAGCTCAGTGCCCTGGAGAAGCCAGAACCGGATGTGCATGCTGTAATCATAATGTTTATGGTGCCGGCCAGCTGTGGGACACCACTCTCGGCTGTTTCCCATGTGCTGGCAGCCAGTACTCATTGGTTTGTTTGTAAATAAACTTGATAGGAACTTAAAAAAAAAAGAAAATGTGAAATAGTACTCTTTCAAAAAGCAGTTTTGTAGGGGCACCTAGGCGGCATAGTCAGTTAAGCATCAAACTCTTGGTTTTGGCTCAGGTCCTGATCTCAGGTTTGTGAGATTGAGCCCCATGCCCAGCCCTGCATGAGGTTCCATGATGGATGGGCAGGAGTCTGCTTAAGTTTCTTTCCTTTTCCCTGCCCTCCCCCCCCTTTTTTGTTCTCTCTCTCTCTCTCTCTCTCTCTCTCTCGTTTATTTGAGAGAGAGCAGAGAGCACAAGCAGGGAGTAGAGAGAGAAAGAGGGAGAGGGAGAAGCAGACTCCTCGCTGAGCAGAGAACCTAATGCAAAGCTGGATCCCAGGACTCCAGGTCCATGACCCAAGCCCAAGGCAGATGCCTAACCAACTGAGCCACCCAGGCGCCCTGCACCCTTTTGTTTAAGTGCTTTAAAAAAGACTTTTCTAAAAGAAGAAAGTAGATCAAAAACAATATTTTAAAATATATAAGAATTTTTGCCATGTGATAGATTTTTCTTTCCTAATAGATATTGGTTCTTGTTGAAGTGATTAAGAAAATAAAAACAGAGGAAATCAAGTCAGATATAATTTTATATATGAGAGAATGTAGATTTGACACTTTATGGTTTTTTTATCAATTAAAACGTGATCTAAGAATCTGTAAATTGAAGCAGAATATTCACAGGCAACTAGGAAAATTTGAATAGCAAATTTCATAGTTTTGCAGATGGCACATAAATGTAACTGTCTAAAAATAGATCAGAGAGACAGCAAAGAAATAAAGACTAATTTACTTCAGTGCCAAAGCAATGTCTAGATCTGCAAACTAAACAATTATTTTCCTGTTTATGTTAAAAGTGCTTTATATGTTACTTAGCTTTTAAGATAAGTATCTCTATTTTTTTTTTCAATTTGACATGCAAGCATAGTTTCAGTTGGTGTCCTTGAAATAATTTCTTCACTTCCATGCCTCTTTTTTTTTTTTTTTAAGTACAAAAGGGGATAAGGAGAAAAATAATACTGAAAGACCAGGATGAGGATAAAACATCCTTTATATAGGTCAACTATTCAGACCCAGCAAGCACCCCACACAGCAGGACCCAAACCAACTTCAGCTGCTTCTCTCAGTACAAACCACAGTGAAACCCAGAAATTCAGGGATTATCCTAATCTCCTTCTTCTCTTCTACCAATCTTCCCCACATCAGTTATTAAATTCTCTTCATACCAACTTCTTTTGTGACAGTCCCTTTCTCTTTCTTCACAGTAGCCTCGATTTTAGGCTCTTGCCTCTTTTTTTCCATTTTACTGCAGGGACTCTTGACTGCTCTCTCCCGCTCTGATCCTGTGAGTTCCTGTGATTTATCCTACAAGGATCTTTCTGAAACAGAAGTCTAATCAGGTGGCACTTCTGCCTCCACTCCTTCAAAGGCACTGCATAGGATTCAGGATAAAATCCAAGCCCATTAGTTTAATTGCACAAAGCTCCTCATGGTCTGGTCCCTGCCCGTGGCTATTGCAACATTGGCTACCATTTTCATAAGGTGCACACTGCACACAGCACCCCGAATATATATCGCTCCTTTCCTCCATCTTGCCTTCAAACACCCTGCTCCCTATGACTCAAATGCTCTTTCCCTATTTCTATAAAACAATGCTTCCTCAAGGTCCTTCTTCTGGATTTTGATATCCCCACCCACATTAATCTAATTTTAAATCCTGTTTTAGGGATCCCTGGGTGGCTCAGCGGTTTAGCTCCTGCCTTTGGCCCAGGGCATGATCCTGGAGACCCGGGCTCGAGTCCCACATCGGGCTCCCTGCGTGGAGCCCGCTTCTCCCTCTGCCTGTGTCTCTGCCTCTCTCTCTGTATCTCATGAATAAATAAATAAAATTTAAAAAAAATAAAATCCTGTTTTATGTTCTTATTTTACCCATGTTACTCTTCGATTCGTTTAACAGATACTTGTGTGCCTACTACATGCCAGGAATTACACAATACTGTCACTATGCCCTGATGATTTATGTGTCTCTCCTCCCTGCTCCAATGTAAATTCCCTGCATAGTGGATTCAATTTGAATGGTGTCTAGTGGATGGATGGAAGGATGGATGGATGAACAGAGATTTTAAAGAATAGCTGACAGTGTTCTTTATAAGCACCAAAAGTCTTTTCGTATTAATCATTTTATGTAGAAAATGTTCTAGGGAAAAAAAAAAAGAAAAGAAAAATGTTCTAGGCTGTATTTTATTTATTTATTTATTTATTTATTTATTTATTTATTTATTTATTTATTTATTTATTTATGAGAGACACAGAAAGAGAGAGAGAGAGAGAGAGAGGCAGAGACATAGGCAGAGACATAGGCAGAGGGAGAAGCAGGGTCCTTGCAGGGAGCTGGATGTGGGACTCAATCGCCGATCCCAGGATCATGACCTGAGCCGAAGGCAGGTGCCCAACCGCTGAGCCACCCAGGTGTCCCAATGAAATCTTTAAAAAAAAAAAAAAACAATAGTCATGAACTCTAGAGTACTGGACTTTATGACAACTATTTTTATGCCTACTCAGAATACTTTCCTTACTTCAAGATTTTTTTGGTTCTGGATAGCAGTGGTCTTAATGTATCAAATTTTAGTACCATTTTAAAAACTAAAATCCACCAAAATAGAAATTAGTGTGTGAACATATACCTGTTTAAAAAATAGTAGTAAGATATAGTATTGTGGGCATGCCTGACTGGCTGCATGGGTAGAGCATACAAGAGGGTTGTGAGTTCAAGCCCCATGTTGGATGTGGAGTCTATTTTTTAAAAAAAGAAAATATAAATAAATAAAAGATATGGTATTGTGAAAAGACAAATTGTAAAATTGATTTGATTTAAATATCTGGCACTGTCTATGATATTCCTCAGTATATGGTGAAATGAAAAGAGCATGAGCTTAAGAAAAGATGATCCAGGCCTAAATCCTTGGTCCCTTTGGGTAACCAGCTATTCTCCCTTTATTTCATTTTTTTTTAAGATTTTATTTATTTATTTATTCATGATAGACAGAGAGAGAAGCAGAGACACAGGCAGAGGGAGAAGCAGGCTCCATGCAGGGAGCCAGAGGAGGGACTGGATCCGGGGACTCCAGGATCGTGCCCTGGACCAAAAGCAGGCGCTAAACCACTGAGCCACCCAGGGATCCCTCTTTATTTCATTTATAAATTCCCTAACCTGAAAAATGAAGACAAAACCACTCTTCTTACTGTGTTATGAATAGACTAAGATAATTTATTCAACAATAATGTATTTTTTTTAAAGATTTTATTTATTCATTCATGAGAGACACACAGAGAGAGATTGAGAGAAAGAGAGAGAGAGAGGCAGAGACACAGGCAGAAGGAGAAGCAGGCTCCATGCAGGGATCCCGATGTGGGACTCGATCCTGAGTCTCCAGAATCAATACCTTGGGCAGAAGGCGGTGCCAAACCGCTGAGCCACCCGGGCTGCCCCAACAATAATGTATTGTACACTTAAACATTTTTTTAAGAGAGTAGCCATCATGTTAGGTGGACTCACCACAAGAAAATGAAAAAAAATTTTAAAGATAATAGTTTGAGAGCAACTGCTTATTGGGCATTTTCTCTTGCAGAAATGAACTCCTCCAAAATAAGATAGGCCTATATATATATCAGTAATTACAGAAAGAAAACTAAAGCCTCACCAAAATGGTAAATCATCAATGTTTTATCAGGTAAATCTTGTAATCCCTTTTAAATTTATGCTATCAGTGCCTCTTTCAAACAATCTTGTAACCTCCACTAAGCTGATTACAGGTTACAGGTTACAGGCTTGCTCAGCCTACTGTCATGAGATCTCCCCTCCTTTACTCTATTTGATTGTCAACCAACTTTGTAGATCTTCCTCTAAGGGCTACCAGGCCGTTTTTTGGAGAAGGTGTGTTTTTGTTTTGTTTTAACTCTGAGTTTGTGCTAAGCACTTTATATCCATTAACTCATTAAATCTCATGAGACAAGTTTTTGGGTTTTTTTAATGTTATCCTTTTATTTATTTATTTTTTGAGCTGTAACTGACAAATAACATTGTATTAATTTCAGGTGTACAACATAATGATTCAATACTTATATATATTGAAAATGATCACCACAATAGGTCCAGTCACCACAGTTACAAATTCTTTTTCTTGTAGTGAAAACTTTTTATGATTTACTCTCTTAGAAACTCTCAAATATACTAATACAGTATTATGAACTATATTTGCCATGCTGTACATTACATCCCCATGACTTACTTTTTAACTAGGAGTTTGTAGTTTTTGTTTTTTAAGATTTTACATATACATTTTGAAGGTTTTTTTTTTTTAAAGATTTTATTTATTTATTTGAGAGAGAGAGAGAGCACAGAGTAAGAGGGAGAAGCAGACTGCTGAGCAGAGAGCCTAAAGCGGGGCTTAATCCTAGGATCCTGAGAATATGACCTGAGCAGAAGGCAGATGCTTAACCAAATAAGCCACCCAGGTGCTCCCATTTTGAAGCTTAAAATATATAATACAAATTTGGAAGATTTTACAAGGTTGGACTCCCATGAGTGGTAAGTATATAGTGACCTTTTCACCATATAAACAGTGTGCATTCATTTATAAAATATTGCCAATTTGATAGGTGAAATATGACATATATTTTTTAAAGATTTTATTTATTTATTTCAGACAGAGAGAGAGCGAGCAAGCATGAGTGGTAGGAGGGTGAGAGGGAGAAGCCGACTCCTTAACAAACAGAGAGCTTGTTGCAGGGCTCAATCCCAGGACCCTGGGATCATGACTTGAGCCGAAGGTAGATGCTTAACCAACTGAACCACCGAGGTGCCCTGTGAAATACTGCATATTGTTTTAATTTACTTTTTTGATAACTAATGAGGTTGAATTTATTCTTTCATATTTTCATGGGTGCCTTTGCTTGGGAGAAACCCTAGAGATTGTTTTCCTCACCTCATATATACATATATGTCTTTGTGATAATAACGAAAGCTAGTATTTGCTGGACACATACTGTGTTTCAGGTATTATGCTAAGTAGTTTATAGACATTATTTGATTATTTTTCTTTTCAAATTTTTATTTAAAGTCTAGTTAGTTAACATATAGTGTATTATTGGTTTCAGGAGAATTTAGTGACTCATACATAACATTCAATGCTTATCTTAACAAGTGCCCTCCTTTTTTTTTTTTTTAAGACTTATTATTCATGAGAGACACAGAGAGAGAGGCAGAGACACAGGTAGAGGCAGAGGGAGAAGCAGGCTCCATGCAGGGAGTCCGATGCAGAACTTGATCCTGGGTCTCCAGAATCACGCCCTGGGGTGAAGGCAGATGCTTAAATGCTGAGCCACCCAAGTGTCCCTACAAGTGCCCTCCTTAATACCCATCACCAATTTAGCCCATTCCCCAACTTACCTCCCTCTATCAACCCTTAGTTTGTTCTCTATCGTTAAGAGTCTCTTATGGTTTGTTTCCCAATATTTCTCTTTCTCTTATCCCCCTCTTTTAATATGTTCATCTGCTTTGTTTCTTAAATTCCACATATGAATGAAATCATATGGTATTTGTCTTTCTCTGAATGACTTATTTCATTTAGCATTATACTCTCTAGATCTATCCATGTCTTTGTAAATGGCAAGATTTCATTCTTTTTTATGGATGAGTAATATGCCTGTGTGTTTGTGTGTGTGTGTATACGACATCTTCTTTATTCATTCATCAATGGACACTTGGTTTCTTTCCATAGTTTGGCTATGGTTGATAATGCTGCTATAGACATCGGGGTGCATGTACCACTTCGAATCTATATTTTTGTATCTTTTGGATAAATACCTAGGTAGTACAATTGCTAAGTCATAGAATAGTTCTACTTTTGGTAGATACTATCTGATTTAATTTCTACCACGAAAAAAAAAATAATTTCTACCACGAGCCTACTAGTTACCTGCTATTATTAGTCCCATTTTACAGACAAGAATACTGAAGTTTGGAAAGTTAAGTCCATTGGCCAAGATCACAAAGTCAGTGAAGAGTTGAATAATCTTTTCATTATTACAGTAATTCATATATGAATAAGGCTTATAATATTCAGTCCACCTAAATTGTCTGAAACAAATATATGGAGCATGCTCTGTGGAACCAGTGTTTCTAGGCAATTAAGACTGCAGCAAGCAGATTGAAATAAAATTTTAGGTCCCCAGGAGTCATATTTATAGAGACACAACCTCAGAAAAATATCAAGCAATGGCTACTACCATATTTCTTCTGTCATAATTTATATATAATTTTCAACATAGATTAATGTTTATCTCTCTCTCTCTCTCTCTCTCTCTCTCTCTCTCTTTTAAAGTAAGCTCTAGACCCAATTTTGGGCTTGAATTCATGACCCTGAGATCAAGAGTCACATACTCTACTGACTGAGCCAGCCAGTAACCACTCAAAATATTTTTAAAAATTCAATGAATCAAAATATTCCTAATTTGGTACACAGGTACATTATAGTATCTTATATACCAGATGTCTAGTAACTCTCATTGTACAGCTCTGCTTACCACATTATCTTATAGCACTAAGACATTTTGGAACTTTTCAGCTTTAAAAACTAAAATTAAAGAAGTAACGAACTTAAGGTATCCTTATTACAAATCTTTGAGATAATTCAGAGGGAAGAACTTATCATTAATGTTTTGACCATTAGTAATTGTGTTGTAGTTTTCAAAAAATTAATTTTGTATATAGCAGGGGAAAACTCAAGAACATCCCTTGCTTTAATGGAGCTTATATCTAGGGAGATGGAAGGGGAGACAGGTGTGGCAAATAAATATATACAATTTCAGATAGTTAAAGGGGCTGTGAAGAAAAAAAGGACAAAGTCACAGAAAATGACAGGAGAGAAATAGATGGGAATAGTGCTACTTTTAATAGAAAGATCTGGGAAGTCCCCTCTGACATGCTGACATTTGTGCAGGGACCTAAATGAAGTGATAGAGCAAGGCTTGTAGTTATTTTGGGAAAGAGCATTTCAGGCAGAGAGCGAAGCAGGTGCAAAGGACCTAGGGCAGGAGCAAAAAGCTAATGTAGCCAGAACGGACTGAAGAGAGGCAGCAGAGGAGGTTAGAGGGAAGTAGGGCAGGACAAGGTGCTTGCAAAGGGCCTGACTAGCCACTTTTGATCATTTAGATTGTCATTGAAAATCATTGGAGGCTCAGAGCACAGGAGTTATGCATTCTGAGTTACACTCTTACTGCTTGTTTGTAGACAGCAAGAATGAAGGTAGGCAGGCCAGCTAAGAAGTTACTGCATTTGCCAAGTTTTACAAGTTTGGTAGTTTATACTAGAATGGTATCAGTGTCGATTACAAAAAAGGTCAGCTTTGGGTTGTGTATAAAGGGAAGGCTGACAAAAGCTGAGAATGATCTGGATGTGAAATGTGGAAACAAGTTAGCAGTTAAAGTGGCCTAAATACACAGGGCTTCATCTTATTTCATTTATTCATTTGTTGATTCTTTTAAAGATTTATTTATCTCATATTTCTGCAAGCTGACAGAAAGCCAATAAATGTGCTGGATGCTGGAAAGGCGAGGAAAGAAAGCCTTTCTGTCTAACAGATTTTAGAAGCATATTTTTCAATACTTTTTTTCTTGATGATAAAACTAATATTTACTAAAGATATATCGTGAGGGAGAAATAGCATGTATAATGCTTGTCTAATACAAAGCATCTACATCCCAATTCTAATAACTATTCCCCTTACATACTCTTCCAATTCTTCCTTATTATAAATAGCACTGAAGGGGATCCCTGGATGGCTCAGCGGTTTAGCGCCTGCCTTGGGCCCAGGGCGTGATCCTGGAGTCCCGGGATCGAGTCCCGGGATCGTGTCCCACATGGGTCCCTGCATGGAGCCTGCTTCTGCCTCTGCCTGTGTCTCTGCCTCTCTCTCTGTGTGTGTCTCTCATGAATAAATAAATAAATAGCCCTGAAGAATACATAAATAAGTAAATAATAGCATTTAAGTAGTGCTCCTTTTTTTTGGATTGAAGTATTGGATCATAATTTAATTAATTAATTAATTTATTTATTTAAGATTTTATTTTTAAGTAATCTCTATACCCTATGTGGGACTCAAACTTAGAGCCCCAAGATTAAGAGTTGCATGTTCTGCTGACTGAGTCAGCCAGGTGCTCTCAAACGTTCATTATTTTGATCCAACTCTCCAAATTAAAATTATGATCTAAAGGGCATCTGGCTGGCTCAGTCAGTAAACCATGTGACTCTTGATCTCAGGGGTCATTGAGTTCTAGCCCCATGTTGAGGGTAGAGATTACTAACAAAAAAAATGAATTCTTTTTCTAATACCTTGAAATTTATTTTAATTATGTCTATTCAATATATGTATGACTAAGACAAAAATGCAACTGAACTTGAGCACTGGGTGTTATATGCAACTGGTAAATTGTTGAACAGTATGCCTAAAACTAATAATGTACTATATGTTGGCAAATTGAATTTATTTTTTCTTAATTTAAAAAAATATTTTATTTATTTATTCATGAGAGACACAGAGAGAGGCAGAGACATAAGCATGCTCCGTGCAGGAAGTCTGATGCAGGACTCGATCCTGGGACTCCAGGATCACACCCTGAGCCAAAGGCAGACGCTCAACCGCTGAGCCACCTAGTCACCCCTGCAAATTGAATTTAAATTTAAAAAAAGAAAAAATTCCACAAGAACAGTCTTTCTCAAATTATTTGATTGGGGCTCAATCCCAGCACCCTGGGATCATGACTTGAGCCGAAGGCAAATGCTTAACATAATGAGCCAGTCAGGCTCCCCTATATCTTTTTTTTAAATGTATATGACAAGATAGTTATTTAAAAACTTTTATTACTATGGCTTTACTGTTATTTCATATCAAAAGCAATATACTTATTTTTAAAAATTTAGAAAGAGGGCAGCCCTGGTGGCCCAGCAGTTTAGCGCTGCCTGCAGCCCAGGGCGTGATCCTGGAGACCCAGGGTCGAGTCCCATGTCGGGCTCTCTGCATGGAGCCTGCTTCTCCCTCTGCCTGTGTTTCTGCCTCTCTCTCTCTAGTTGTGTCTCTATGAATAAATAAATAAAAAATCTTAAAAAAAAATTTAGAAAGAAAGAAGTAGGAAGTAGCTTATTCATTATCCCACGACCCAGTCACTGTCATAGATAGAGAATTCATACATTTCCTTTCAGTTACTTTTTTAATACTTAGATTACTTTTATTTTTTTAAAAAAAACTTATTTTTATTACTATAAATATGATTTTACATCGTGATTTATTCATTTGACATTTTCCTATACTAGTTTTCACAAGAATACTTTAAATGAAAATAATGTTCTGTGGAATTTATTATGGGTATCAATATGATTTGCATTTTACTATTTTTAAATAGGCATCCATCAGAGTTTAACTAGATTAATCTATCAAGTCAAGTGTTGTTTTTGTCCTCCCTTAGCACCTGTCCACCCAACAGACTTCCAAAGAGTGGAGGTATACTTACAGAAGTCTCCATGCCAGATTTTCCTTAACTATTCACTCATTATTTTGAGTTTCCTTAATTCTATTTTGGTGCTACATTTGTCCTTACATAGGCTTTCCAATTTATTTGTTAGTTTTATACTTTTAATATTTTTGTAAGTTTTCATGTATATATATGAATTGTCACTTAAAGAATATTATGAAACAGACAAGGAAAAAAATACAAACACTGTAATCCAAGCAACAAGACTAACTCCTGGAATATACCATTCTACATCTTTAAAAAAATGTTTTTTTAAAAAGGATTTTATTTATTTGAGAGAGAGCAAGCACACAGAGTGAGAGCACAAGCAGGGGGAGCAGTAGAGGGAGAGGGAAAAGCAGGTTCTCCGCTGAGCAGGAAGCCTGACGTGGGGCTCAATCCCAGCATGATCCCTGGGATCATGACTTGAGCCTAAGGCAAACGCTTAACCTGCTGAGCCAGCCAGGCTCCCCTATATCTTTTTTTTTTTTTTTTAATGTATATGTATGTGTATTTGAGCCTTGCACTTCATCTGCACTTATCTGTGTTGTCATTAACAGTGAAGAAAACCCTAATTTTTCATCTTAGAAAAAAAATAAAAGCTGCATCCTTGGAATGAAATTTCATATTCTTGTGATGTTTTTCTCAAAGGGATTTAGGAAGCTTTATCTATTCAGATCAGGAAACAGGAAACACAAAGTGAGAGAAGGTTGATGCTGGATGTAAAATAAAATGGAAATAATGAGTCAAGGTTGAAGAACAGGTTGAGAGGCCCTGGATCCTCAGCTGCTGCTGCTTCTCATCTTGCACCAGGCCTCCTGCCGAACACCAAGTGCCTGCCCTTGAGGAGACACACGTTAAGACATGATAAGACTAAACTCTCGCTCTCCTGTGCTAACCCTACAATGCACATGCCCGTGACATTCCAGCTGGTCCTAAATGATTTCTTAGGGCTTCTAGTGATTGGCATTGCCTTAGGGCACTTCCTTGTGTTTTGATAACATTGGTGCCTCAATAAAAGATAGAACTGTATTGCCACTGAAATACACAATTTAAATAGTTTAATTATGTTTAATGTTCCACTGAATAATTAACATATATATGTGGATTGTATGCTTGATATATATCGATTCTACTTTGTAAAATAGATGTTCTATTTTCTCAGTACCATTTTTTTCTTTCTTTCTTTCTTTTTTAAGACTTTATTTTTTTATTCAAGAGAGACAGAGAGAGAGAGAGAGAGGCAAGAGGGAGAAGCAGGCTCCATGCAGGGAGCCCGACGTGGGGACTCCATCCCAGATCCTGGGAACACGCCCTGCACGGAAGGCAGGTGCTAAACCACTGAGCCACCCAGGGATCCCTAAAAATCTAAGTCTTAAATAAAATAATTTATTCAAAAAGATGAATATATGGCCAGGCAGATAGTTTCTTTTTCTTATTACAGCCAGAATGGTGTCTCATGTACGTGCTGCAACCGAGGGAAATAGATGAGCTCATGTAAACTTGAGTTCAAGTCTTTACTAGCAGAGGCATCTGAGAAATTTTGTAAGGGAGAGAGAAAGCTCCTTGGTCTTTCAATGCTGCAAAATGGTGCTCAACATTGCCATGTACTTATCCCACACTAAGGAGTCTACTTGGGTGCGTGTCAAAGAAAAGAAAGGGATTGGGAATTTGAAAGTGTGGCCAGTAGGACATGCAGGAGTTTTCTAGCATGTTGCCATAGGGTCTGCACTACTGAATTGACAGCAAAGTTACATAGGACTTTGCATTAGCCATCAGCTTCAGAGACTCTGGATATAAATCTGATTCAAGCAGAGAATTTAGAAAGAAAAGAGAAAAGACATAATTTCTCTGCCAGGTCCTAGAAAGAATTTAGGATTCAAAAAGAAAGAGCCATATACATGAGTATGAATGAATATGAAGATCTAAGAGTTGGTCAGCAATCTTTAAAATATTTTATTTATTTATTAGAGAGAGAATGAAAGTACAAGCTGGGGCGAGGGAAAAGCAGGCTCTTTGCCGAGCAGGGAGCCCCACACAGGGCTTGATCCAAGGACCCCAGGATCCAAGGAGACACTTAACCGACTGAGCCACCCAGCTACCCCTCAGCATTTTTTTTTAATGATGAGTTAGCAATAATGGGTTTCCCTTAAGGATGGATTTACAGTAAGAATATTTCTGGAACAATGTAATCTGAAACTTTTTATTTCCTATTTTACCTCTTCTCGCTGAAAGAATAGTTTCATTCTCACACTACCAGCAAAAGTCAGAGCACTGTACGGCTAATGGTGTCTGTAGACAGAGAAAGAGAGAAAATGAGGTATTTCATAAAGACACCCCCTGCCTAAAAATATCTATCTCTGAAATTTTTAATTTAATTTGATTTAATTTAATTTAATTCAATTTATTCATGAGAGACCCAGAGAGAGGCAGAGACATAGGCAGAGGGAGAAGCAGGCTCCTCACAGAGAGCCCCATGCAGGATTCTATCTGGGATCCCGGGATCACAACCTGAGCCAAAGGCAGGTGCCCAATCACTGAGCCACCCAGGCATCCCTAAGATGTTTTAGATCACATTCTTCTTCTTCTTCTTTTTACAAAGATTTTATTTAGGGACACCTGGGTGGCTCAGTGGTTGAGCATCTGCCTTTGGCCCAGGGCATGATCCTGGAGTTCTGGGATCGAGTCCCACATCAGGCTCCCTGCATGGAGCCTGCTTCTCCCTCTGCCTGTGTCTCTGTCTCTGTCTGTCTCTCTCTGTGTCTCTCATGAATAAATAAATAAAATATTTTAAAAAAAGATTTTAATTATTTATTTGACACAGAGAGAGAGAGAGTGCACAAGCTAGGGGAGCTACAGTGTGATCCCAGGAGCTGGGATCATGACCTGAGCTGAAGGCACTTAACTGACTGAGCCACTGAGGATCCTCTAGACCACATTATTCTGTTCAAAACCCTCCAGTGTTTCTCATCTCCCTCAGAATCAAAATAATTTTTTTTTGTAGTGATCCCCAAGGCTCCATGTCATCCGACCCGCAGCATCATGCTTGGTGTCATCTCCTGTTACTCTCCCCCTCATTCATTCCACACCATTCAGGCTGGTCTTCTTGTCATAACTTAATATCTGAGGTACACTCCCACCTCAGGGTTTTTGTATTTGCTCTCCCTGAGCTTGAAAGCTTGCTTTCTCCTGTCTCACAATCTTTTAGGTATCTGCTCAACTGTCATCTTCTCAGTGAGACCAACCCTGAGTACTTTACTTAAAATTGCAATATCTGTATACACGCCACCCAGTCGAACTCCGTATCTCCTTTCCTGGCTTTATTTTTCTTTATAGTGTGTATCATAATCCTACATAGCATGTGCTGTGTGTGCATATGTGTATATATATATATATAATATTTCTTGCTATTTCCCACCCCTAGAATATAAGCACAACCAGGGAAGATATATTATTTTATTGCTGATGCTTATCCCATAATAGCTATACAATAAATATTTGCTGAATGAAAAAATGAATCATTTACATTGCCATTTGTAATGGAAGATCTAGGAAATATTTTAAAGATTATTTTTTTAAGAGAGAGAGAGAACAAGAGAAAGCGAGAGAGAGTGAGACCACGTGCATGTGCATGGGGGAGAAGGAGGGAGAAGCAGACTCCCCCCTGAGCAGGGAGACCAATGCAAGACTCGATTCCAGGACCCTGGGATCATGACCTGAGCAGAAGGCAGACACTTAACCACTGAGCCACCCAGGGCCCTAAGAAATTTTTTTTTTTAGATTTTATTTATTTATTAGAGAGAGAGAATGAGCAGTGGGGCAGGGCAGAGGGGGAGAGAGAGAGCGAAGCCAACTCCCTGTTTAGTGGGAAGCCCAACCTGGGACTCAATCCCAGGACCTTGAGATCATGAGCCAAGCTGAAGGCAGATGCTTAACCGACTGATCCACCCAGGTGCCCCAGAAAATATTTTAATGAAAGTACAATCACGAAAGGCAGCATGAAAATCAGATGGACATCACCCAAGGAGGTGAAGGACACAGAATGGGCAGCCCTTTTTTTTTTCCCTAAGATTTTATTTTTAAGTATTCTCTACTTAAAATATACACCCAGTGTAGAGCTAAAACCCACAACCCCAAGATCAAGAGTCACATGTTCCACTGGCTGAGTCAGCCAGGAGCCCTGAGAATGGGGCAGTCTTAGAGTCTGAAGATAAATCTGTTTACTTGATCATTGTGCAGAAGGCTAACTCTCTGTAGTAGGCCAGAAATAAGACTGCATTAATCCTGCAATTGAGGGGGAGCCTGGGTGCCTCGGTCAGTTAAGCATCTGCCTTCAGCTCAGGCCATGATCCTGGGGTCCTGGGATCAAGTCTCCATGAGGCTCATGGAGTCCTCAGGTCAAGCTCCCTTCTCAGTGGGGAGCCTGCTTCCCCAGCTCCCTCTGTAGCTTCCCCTGACTGTGCTCTCTCTCTGTCAAATAGATAGATAGATAGATAGATAGATAGATAGATAGATAGATAGATAAAAAAAATTTCTGGCAATTGAGGAAAACCCAACCCTCATTTCAAAAATTTCACTGCTGTATTAAAACCCTTTTGTGGCCATTTCTCACTTACGTTATGAGATCCAAAAAAAGGGAAAAAAATTACTTCAAGGGCCTAGAAAGGAATGACTAACTAAATATAGCTACATTGTACTGTAAAAAATAAAGCCTGCCAAAATAAGTCTGCCAAAATAAAAGCCTGTCAACGAGGCACACATTACGGTGTTCCTGGTTTCAACTCCAAGATAGGAAAGTTTAAGAAACTAAGGTTAACAATTCTCTATTTTGCATATAATAATCAGAAATTTTAAAATTATCTGGTATTTGGCTCATCCTTTCAAAGTGCAACCTGGATATTTAAAGGCAAGGACTACGTGACTCCAGGCAAAAATACACTGTATCACGTTGGAAGCTCCGTGTGCCTTCCCAGCTGCTGCAGAACATTTATCATGTGGTGACAGCATTCTCACTTCTGAGAGCTGAGCAGCCTCACACCAGTACCTTGGCCTCTGCTACAGTTTCTGTGTCTTCCTGAAATCAATTTTCAATAAACTTTTGAGAGCAGAACAACATAAGGGAGGTCTTAAGTCCCCTCCTACCTTTTCAAACCATTCCAAAGTTAAGTGTATCATCAGAAGAGGCAACAGTTCAATGATAGGCAGTTTGGGGCCAGAGGTGTGGTGAAACCCAAACACTTCTTCAGGCCTGCACACAGTCTCACAATTTTGGGATTAAACATCAGCTTTGGATGCCAACTAAAGCAGAGTCATCTTGGGACGACTGGGTGGCTCAGCGGTTGAGCATCTGCCTTTGGCTCAGGGCCTTATCCAGGGTCTGGGGTGAGTCCTGCATCAGGCTCCCCGCAGAGAGACTGCTTCTCCCTCTGCATGTGTCTGCCTCTCTCTCTCTGTATCTCTCATGAATAATCAATAAAAAATATATGTATTTTTAAATAAGTGTGGTTCCTGGACAAGCAGCATCAGCATTACCTAGGAACAGGTTTAAGATGTCAGACCTATGCCATCAGAAACTTTGCAGGTAGAGAGTTTAACAAACCTCCCACATGATGCTGATGCCACCTTAAAGTTTGAGTACTACAAGATCTCAACCCTAGTGCAGTAATTCTCCAACATTTAATAAGTGCCAATCAACCTGCTGGTAGATAGATCATAACTGCCAATGCCTTGCACAGAATAGGTTCTTCATCAGTTCTTGTGACTTGTGGAAGACAGGAAAGGAGGGATGGGAGAGCATAGTCACATAAATTGAAGAAGCAGAACTACTCAACTTCCATCACTCTTTCTTACTTTTTGGCTTTTATTATACTCAAACTTACAGAACAAAAAAATAATCTCTAATGCTATTTACATTGTATGAAATAAATGTACATAATATTTTACTGAGTTGAAATCAGTATATACATCCTATTTTGTGATTCAATTTTTATTTTTGTTTTATATTTTGTATATTTATGCTTTAGCTTTATCTATTAATTAGAGGCTCTTGCTTTTTTTTTCACTTGATTTATGTGCCACTTCCATGTATCAGTTTAATCCATATGCTTACTATTTTTATGCTTTACAATCTTTGTTTCCTTTTCAGTGGTTTACAAATGTTAAACAATTAACTCTGACATTTATTTTTTTTTAAGATTTTATTTATTCATGAGAGACAGAGACAGAGGCAGAGACACAGGTAGAGAGAGAAGCAGGCTCCATGCAGGAAGCCCCACATGGGACTCGATCCCAGGTCTCCAGGATCACGCCCTGGGCTGAAGGTAGCGCTAAACTGCTGAGCAACACGGGCTGCCCCAACTCTGACATTTATGACAAGTAGTGGCAATAGCACTGAATCTCCTACAGAGGAGAGTAGTTAGCTACCTAGTGCTAAATTCAGCTCAAATAACAAAGAAATAAGGAATCAGCCCCAGCTCCCTAGAGACAACAGTTACATGAAGTAATTTAAGGAACTTAACAAGGACCATAATAAGAAGCACCTCAGAGCTTAAGCGACTGGGGAATATGCAGGAAAAAAATGATCAGAATGGGAAGGCTCCCCAGAGAAAGTTAAGTTTTGGACCAGCACTGAGAGGAAGTGATGGATACAGATTGGCAGAGAGGGGAAAGCATTCCAGGTTTAAAGGATGGCTTTTCCAAGGGCCACAGAGAGGAACTAGCAAGTCATGTGCTGGGTGCTATCTGCCAATTGACTTGGCTCAAAAAGAAGGTCATGTTAGGGAATGACAAAAGATGAGGTTGGGGAGCTGACAGCAAGCCCAGAATGCTAAGCTAAGAGATACGGTAACCAGTAAACAAGGAATCTTGATAGATTCACAAATGAGTCAGTGACGTGATAAAAAACAATTTTAAAAAAGGCTGACTTCCAAAATGACTATTGATATAGAAATAAAATCCATGAGTTATATTGTTGGCAATATAAGCCATTTAAACCAAGAATTATTGTGAACAAGATATATAATAATATTTTGCACTACTAGTCCTTTCTCCTGTTGTATCCCTAATGTGCTTTCACAGTGCTCTGTCCTATTTCCTCCAGCATCACTGTGTAAAATAGTCTGTTGAAAATTTGTGCTGGAAAGAATAGCCTTTGACTGATACACCGAGTTCTATCATACAAAAGTAGTTCAAGTTTTCTTGAACCAATCTCAACACTGTATTTTTTAAAAAAATATTTTATTTATTTATATAAGAGAGAGAGAGCATGAGCAGGGAGGAGTGGGAGAGGGAGAAGGAGAAGCCGACTCCCCACTGAGCAGGAAGCCCAACATAGGGCTCGATCCCAGGACCCTGGGATCATGACATGAGCCAAAGGCAGACCCTTAACCAACCGAGCCACGCAGGTGCCCCTCAACACTGTATTTCTGAAATACATCTTTTTTTTCTTAAGATTTTATTTATTTATTTATTTATTTATTTATTTATTTATTTATTTATTTATTTATTTATGAGAGACACAGAGAGAGGCAGAGACACAGGCAGAGGGAGAAGCAGGTTCCCTGCAGGGAGCCCAACGTGGGACTCGATCCTAGGACTCCAGAATCACGCCCTGAGCCGAAGGCAGAGGCTCAACCACTCAACCACTGAGCCACCCAGGCGCCCATGAAATACATTTCTGAAGCCCCTCCACCTGCATGGAGCTGTAAAGGCTACGCTGTTTAAGCCTCATCAAAACAGTGCAGTCCTTGCTTGTTATGAGAGACATAGAGAGAGAGACAGAGACACAGGCAGAGGGAGAAGCAGGTTCCATGCAGGGAGCCCGATGTGGGACTCCATCCGGGGTCTCCAAAATCATGCCGCCGGCCGAAGGTGGTGCTAAACCGCTGAGCCACCCAGGAATCCCCCTTCTATGTGGTTTCAATAGATGCTGGCCTCACAAATTAAACCAATGGATAAAGATGTCTCCATTAGTTAAAATATGATTTAAAGAATAACTGAAAAGAATTACACTATTGTGACATAAACTGCTCGGCAGTGCTTCAAGATGGACTAGCAGAGTGCAAGAAAATGTCACTAAATAGGAATCATTTGAAGTTAATAGGATATGTAAATGAATTTTATTTTATTTATTTTTTTTGTAAATGAATTTTAATAAAAATAGTTTATTATTTAATAATTAAAATAAGCTTAGTCTATACTTTTGTCTTTACTTATTTAATATATTTATTTTTTTCACAGAGAGAAAGAGAATGCAAGTAGGCAGAATGGCAGGTAGAGGTAGAGGGAGAAGCAAACTCCCCACTAAGCAAGGAGCCTGATGAAGGGCTCCATCCCAGGACCCCAGGATTATGACCTGAGCGGAAGGCAGAGGCTTAACCAACAGAGCCACCCAGGCACCCTTATCCTTTTTCTTTTTCTTTTTTTTTTTAAGAATTTATTTATTTGCGTGCGAGAGAGAGGGAGAGATAGCATAAGCTGGGGGAGAGGCAGATGGAGAAGAAGCAGACTCTCCACTGAGCAGGTAGCCAGATGCGGGGCTCGATTGGAGGACCCTGGGATCATGACCTGAGCCGAAGGCAGGTGCTTGACCAACTTTTATCTTTCTTAAGCGTAGACAACATAATGATTTATGTATACATTGTGAAATGATGATCACAATCAATCAAACTCATCCATCATCTCACATAGTTACCAATTTTTAATTTTTAAATTTTTCTTCCCTTTTTTTGTGGTGAGAAAGCTTAAGATTTACTTTCATAGTACATTTACTTTCATAGTACATTTACTTTCATAGTACATTTCATTTCATTTCATTTCATATACAATACAGTATTATTTTTTAAAAAATATTTTATTTATTTTAGAGAGAGAGAGAGCACTCACGTGAGTGCGGTAGAGGTGCAGAGGGAGAGGGAGAGTGAATCTCAAGCAGAATCTGCACTGAGCAGAGTGCCATTGGTGGCTCAATCTCATGATCCTGAGATCATAACCTGAGCTGAAACCAAGAAGAGTCAAATGTTTAACTGCGCCACTCAGGAGTTCCTACGATACACTATTATTAACTGTAGTCACCATGTGTACTTTAGATCCTCAGAACTTACTCTGTTATATCTGAAAGTTTATACCCTTTGACTAACATCACCTCATTTCCACCATCCTCAGCCCCTTGCAACCATCATTCTAAGTTATGATTCTATGATTTTGACCTTTTTGAATTCCACATATAAGTGAAATCATAGTGTTTCTGTGTCTGACTTATTTTACTTAGTCACTAATGTCCTTCAGGATCATCAACATTGTAACAAATGGCAGGATTTCATTTTTTATGGCTTAATAATAATCCACTGCCTCCATGTACCATTATTTTCTTTATGCATTCATCTGTCAACAGACACTTACATTGTTTCCATTTCCTGGTTAATGTGAATGTTGCAAGGAACTTGGGAGCCCAAACATCTCTTCAGGATACTGATTTCATTTTTTTTTTTTTTTTTGTATATATACCTAGTAGCAGGATTGCTAGATCACATGGTAGTACTATTTTTAAGTTTTTGAGGAATCTCTATACCATTTTCCATAATGGATGTACCAATTTACATTCTCACCAACAGATACAAGGGTTCCTGTTTTTTCATACCCTTACCAACACTTGGTATCTATTGTTCTATAGATAGCAGCCATGATAACATGTGTAAGGTGATTTTACTGTGGTTGTGATTTTAATTTCCCTGGTAATTACTGATATTTAATATCTTTTTAGGTACCTGCATACAGTACCATCATCTGTATGTCTTTGAAAAAATGTCCATTTGGGTCCTCTGCCCATTCTTTTAATCAGATATATGTATATACATATTTGGCTACTAAATTATATGATTTCCTTAGATATGTGATTTACAAGTATCTTCTCATTACACATGTTGCTTTTCATTTTGTTGGTTGTTTCCTTTGCTGTATGAAAGTTTATTTATTTATTTATTTATTTATTTTTTTTAAAGTGTGAGATACAAGAAAGCCTTTTTTTTTTATATTTTTATTTATTTATTTATTTATGATAGCCAGAGAGAGAGAGAGAGAGAGAGAGAGAGAGAGAGAGAGAGAGGCAGAGAGAGAAGCAGGCTCCATCCACCGGGAGCCCGACGTGGGATTCGATCCCGGGTCTCCAGGATCGCGCCCTGGGCCAAAGGCAGGCGCCAAACCGCTGCGCCACCCAGGGATCCCTGTATGAAAGTTTATTAATTTGACTTTGTTCCACTTGTTTCTTTTTGCCTTTGACGACTAAGCTTTTGATGTCCAAACCCAAAAATCATTGCGAAGACAATAATCAAGGAGTGTTTTCTTTATGTCTTTTTCTAGGAGTTTTATAGTTCCAAGTTTTACATTTAGTGAAGCCTTTATTTATTTTAAAAAATGATTTTTATTTATTCATGAGAGAGAGAGAGAGAAGCAGAGACACAGGTAGAGGGAGAAGCAGGCTCCATGCAGGGAGCCCGATGTGGGACTTGATCCCGGGACCTCAGGATCACGCCCTGGGCTGAAGGCAATGCTAAATCGCTGAGCCACCTGGGCTGCCTGCTTTATTTATTTTTTAAAGATTTTATTTATTTCTTCATGAGAGACACAGACTGAAAGAGAGAGGCAGAGACATAGGCAGAGGGAGAAGTAGGCTCCTTGCAGGGAGCCCTACATGGAACTCGATCCCAGATCCCGGGATCACGACCTGAACCGAAGGCAGGCACCCAACTGGTGAGCCACCCAGGCGTCCCAATAAATATTTTAAAAAGGAGAAATATTTAGCAGCTTCTTACTTAGGAATTCATGGACCACTTCCTTTGTACTCCACCACTTGCCTGTCATGAACACTTCTAGAAATTTTTAAGAAAAGATTTTAGAGAGAGAGAGAATGAGAGCACGAGTGGGAGGGCAGAGAGAGGAGAGATAATTTCAAGCCAACTCCATGCTGAGTGCAGAGCCTGATGCAGGTCCAAGCCCAGGGCCCTGAGATCATGACCTAGGCCAAAATCAAGAGTTGGTTACTCAACTGACTGTGCCACCCAGGTGCCCCAACACTTCTAGGAATTTATCCAAAATGCACACATACCAAATGTCAAGTAATTATGAGTTGATTAATAAGTTATAGCAGGGGATGCCTGCCTGGCTCAAGTCAGCAGAGTGACTCTTGATCTCAAGGTTGTTTGAGCCCCATGTTGGGTATAGAGATTTTTAAAAAAAATTTTTTTAAAAGATTTTATTTATTCATGAGAGAGAGAGAGAGAGAGAGAGAGAGGCAGAGACACAGGGAGAGGAAGAAACAGGCTCCACACAGGGAGCCTGACGTGGGACTCAACTGCGGGTCCCAAGGACGACACCCCAGGCTGAAGGCGGTGCTAAACCACTGAGCCACCCGGGCTGCCCTGTAGAGATTTAAAAATAAAATAAATCTTACAAGCTATAGTAGGTACATAATGGTGTACCAAGTAGCTATTAAAAATAATGATGCTATTGTTGAAAGATGCACAACTGACCAATGACTACCATATGCCAAGCATATGCTAGATGGTACATAACATTACCATCTATAACTTGTAGTTTAAAAATCTGCCTTGGAGGGGCACCTGGCTAGCTCAGTTGGAAGAGCATGGGACTCTTGATCTTGGGGTTGTAAGTCTGAGCCCCATGCTGGGTGTAGAGGTTACTTAAAAATACAATCTTAACAAAACAACAAGAAACCTGACTCAGAGAACATAATATCTATTGACAGAAACATTTTTACTGTATACTATTTAGTAAACACGGGAAGTTAAGAAAGTGTAATAACACATATACAATTTTGGTGACTTCCGTTTCTTTTTTGTTCTCATGTATTTTCTAGTTATTTTTCTTAGTGAATTTGTGTTATTTATGTAACTCAAAGATAAAAGAATTTTAAGAAAAAAATTTTTATTTAAGTAGGCCCAATGCGGGGTTCAATCCCATGACTCTGAGATCAAGAGCTGAATGGAGACCAAAAGTTGGATGCCCAACTGAGCCATTCAGGTGCCCCCCCGCCATTTTTTTTTTTACAGTAGGCTCTATGCTCAACCTGGGGACTTTAGCTCACAACTGCAATGGGAAGCCCTGTTGGCTCATTCCGTGAAGCATCTGACTATAGGTCACAAGGTCATGAGTTTAAGCCCCATATAGGATGTAGGAATTACTTAAATTTTAATTTAAAAAATATAAAAATTTGGCCTAGGCAGTTAAGCATCTGCCTTTGGCTCAGGTCACGATCCCAGAGTCCTGGGATCAAGTCCCACGTCAGCCTCCCTACTCAACAGGGGTCCTGTTTCTCAATCTATCTGCCTCTCCCCCTACTCATTCTCTCTCAAATAAGTAAAATCTTAAAAAAATACATTTTATAAATAAATAATACAAAAATTTAAAGTTATTAGGGTGCCTGGTTGGCTCCATCAGTACAGCAAGTAACTCAACCTCGGGGTCATGAGTTAAAGCTCCACCTTGGGCATGGAAGCTAAAAAAAAGTAGTAATTTACTTTTTAAAAAAATTATTTGAGAGAGACAGAGAGAAAAAGCATGACTGGGGAGGGGAGAGGGAGAAGTAGACTCCCCATAGAGCATGGAGCCTACACGGGGCTTAATCCCAGGACTCCAAAGACTCCATGACCTGACCTGAAGTCAGACACTTAACCAACTGAGCCATCCAGGCACCCCAATAGTTATTTTTAGTGCTTGTAGTAATTTAAAAATATATCTTCATTCCTTTATTTAGTCTTTCTTCCTTACTCTTTATTAGACTTCCTGGCTTTTATTTTTTTTTCTTTTTATATCTAGTGACAGGGCAAATAGTTGGTTTCCTTAGTAATAGCAGCTAAAGCTCCCAAACATTCTTTTCTTTTTGTTTTTTTTCTATTACTTTCTTTTAAAACTGTTTGGATTTCCTGAGTAATAGATATGCATACTAATTATCAGTCTGATTTTATTTTAGGGAACTTGAAAAATCATGACTTTGAAAATGGCCTGATTCAAAGTTAAACCAACAATTTTAACAGTTCAACAATTTTAAGTGGGTCACCAGTTACTCCAAGAATTTTCAGGCCAAAAATGGTCTGTTGAAAATAACAATGTAATTAAAGTTCACGGGCCAATGTCTTATTGCACAGGTGTCAAGAAGGGTTCTCAAATTAAATGTGAGAATTATATTTGAAAGATTCTTTACTTCTTATATTTAAAAAGATGAATAAAATTCATGTTTATTAAAATGTGCAAATAGGGCACCTGGGTGGCTCGATTGTTTTAACCATCTGACTCTTGATTTTGGTCATGATCTCAGGGTCTCAGGATGGGACCCCCAATTTAGGGCTCCATGCTCAGCACTCTGTCCCTCTCCCTCTGTGCTCTCTAACTCCCCACTGCTCAAAGGTACTCTCCCAAACAAAATCTTAAAAACAAACAAAAACAAAACACAAGCAGGACACAAAGACCTAAAATAGTATATTTATTTTAGTTCTTCTTCACCAAAGTGATCAGTTATTGATTTCTTGTGTATTTAAAATTTTTTTTTAAAGATTTTAAAATTTGACAGAGAATAAGTAGGGGGAGGGGCTGAGGGAGAAGCAAATTCTTCACTGTGCACAGAGCCTGTCTCAGGGCTCCATCCCAGGAACCTGGGATCATGACCAGACCCTAAAGGCAGGTGCTTAACCAACTGAGCCACCCAGGCACCCCTATAGTGTATTTAATGAATGTAACAGCACACATTTGATACATGCTTTTTAAAATTACACACATTACCTTTAATATATGTACTCAGATGGGCTCATCATCTATTATTAGTGACTTTTAACATTGTTCCTCCACTTCAATCTTAACCTTTGCAGAGCATTCACAACTGTATAAATGTATGCTGATGTAAAGAACTGGTTTCTTTTTGAGGATTTAGAAGTTTTCTTGGAAACAGCAAATCAATGATACAAAAGAACATTTAAACATTTGATTCTATTTATATAAAGTACAAAATCAGTTGGAAGTAACCTATGCTGTTAAGCCTTCTCCATTTGTGGAGGGAGGGTGACTGGAAGAGAGGTTCAGGGTGCTTATGTTTCTTCATTTGGGGGGTTTATCCAGGTGTTCCTTTTGTAAAATTTCATTGCGCTTTACAAACTTCAAAGCCGTTTTTTTGTTTTTTATTTTAGAACCATTCACCACTCCATCTTTTTTTTTTTTTTAAAGATTTTATTTATTTATTCATAGACACAGAGAGAGAGGCAGAGACACAGGCAGAGGGAGAGGGAGAAGCGGGCTCCATGCAGGGAGCCCGATGTGGGACTCAATCCCAGGTCTCCAGGATCACACCCCAGGCTGCAGGCGGCACCAAACCACTGCTCCATCCGGGCTGCCCCCCCCCCTTTTTTAAAGATTATTTATTTAAAAAAAAACTCGAGGAGAGGGACAGAGGTAGAGGGAGAAGGATAAGCAGAATTCCCACTGTGCCCAGGGCCTGACACAGTGCTCAATCCCAGGA
This sequence comes from Nyctereutes procyonoides, assembly GCF_905146905.1. Classification (NCBI taxonomy): domain Eukaryota; kingdom Metazoa; phylum Chordata; class Mammalia; order Carnivora; family Canidae; genus Nyctereutes; species Nyctereutes procyonoides. Next base: position 6,033,107 of record NW_026575130.1, read on the forward strand.
CCTTGAGATCATGACCTGAGCCAGAGTCAGAAACTTAACCGACCAAGCTACCCAGGCACCCCTAGTTCTCTATTACACGTTGTACTACTTAAGGTGCTTTATGCAACATAAAGTGCTTAGGTTACTTTTATTGAATTTTAGCTGTGCTTTTGCATATATAAATGACTAGATGACTAATATATAAACCTGGGCAGCCTGTGTGGCTCAGCGGTTTAGTGCCTGCCTTCAGTCCAGGGCATGATCCTGGAGTCCCACGTCGGGCTCCCTGCATGGAGCCTGCTTCTCCCTCTGCCTGTGTCTCTGCCTCTCTCTCTGCGTCTCTCAGGAGTAAATACAATCTTTAAAAAACAAAAAACCCCCACATAAACCTATAGTCCCAGACGATTGCTCTTTCATCACAGCTTCAATAGCAGTTATTTGGGGGAAACCCATGTCCTTGTATTTGGCCTCTATTATCTGATTATAGTTTCTGTAATTGTCAAACAATTTGTTGGACTTTTTCATGTAGAACTCCACCCCCAAATTAACACATATTAAAAAGCTTACAATATCTTTACACCACCAGCCCACCTCCTGAAAATCAACTCTCATTATTATTTTTTTTAAATCAACTGATGTGTTTGGTCACCTAGCCTAAAATCTCCTAGATAGCTTTGGCTATTTCATTCCTACCATTTTTTAAAGATATCTGAGAGAGAGAGAGAGAGAGAGAGAGAGAGAGGGAGGAAGGGAGGGAGGGAGAGAGGGTGCACGCAAGCAAGAGAGAGAGCAAGCATGCGCACACCCGCTGAGCAGGGAGCCAGATGTTGGGCTTGATCCCAGGAAGCTGAAGGCAGATGCTCAACAGACTGAAGTACCAAGGCACCCCTCTACCAACACTTTTATCTGATCAGTCACCAAGGATTGTCAGTTCTTCCAGTGACCCAGGCCTGCATTCACAAAATGTTATTTTCACTGAACTCCCATTTCTTTAAGACTGAAGTATTTTAGTAGCTTTAACCTTGATTCACTGATACCTGTTTCTTCCTTTTTCCCTTCCAGTAGTCAACATATTGATGCTCGTTTTTTGAGACCTATACTTTATCTTTCCCTTGTTTTTTTTTTTTTTTTTTGCTTTCTTTCCCTTGTTTAAAATCTATAGTTGCTACAGGGCAAATCCCTGAATATGACATTCAAAAATTTTCTATAGACCGATCCTTAGCAATCTTTCTCATTCTTTATCTTGTCCCATTTTCTTTTTACCAACTTTCTTCAGCTGGTAAGATTTTTTCACTGTCCCAAACACACCAGGCAAGTTCCTACTTTAGTATCTTTACATATGCTGTCTTTTCTAGTGATGTAAAAGAATTAGTAGGTTTGGTGGTAACAAAGGTCAGCTAACAACCTTTGCCTTCGTTAAGAATGAATTATCAAACCTGTAGTTTTAATGTATTAGAGTATCTACTTCTAATTGGTTAACGTAAGAATGCACCTGATTCAAGCTTGATCATCACGGTCTCCTAATCAGGGAACTGGAATTTTAAACTTAGAGTTCATGAGCCTAAAGAACACAGTTGCTGAGTCAACTTACAGTAATTTGAAGTAGCCTCTCTAAAAACTCCTGTCAGGAAATCCACAGCTGCCTGGTCTCCTGTACTTCATGAGCTTTATTATTCATCTACTTCCTCAGATTTCACAAGTCTCCCACATATTTAATCTTTTCCTTTGCTTAATCTAGTGCAGTTAGTTTCTATTTCTTGCAACCAAAGAATAGTAAATAAGCAGGGTAAAGGCGCCTGACTGTCTCAGTTAGTAAAGCATGTGACTCTTGATCTCAGGGTCATGAGTTTAAACTCCTATTGGGTGCACAGCCTACTTAAAAAACGAGTAAATAATACAATTTCTCACTTGCTCTTAAGCTTTATTCTTTTTTGTTTATTTTTCTTCTCTGGCATACTTATTGTGTATATATATGCTGCTGAGTCCCATACTGACCTATCCTTACTCCAATGGTGAAGTCAGTCAACAATCACTGTTTATTTCATGAACTGGGCAAGTATAGCACAGTACAAAAGCTGTCTGCTTATTTTTGAGTCTTGTGCATGCCTGAGAAGTAGGATGAGACCTACCGGGCTAAGTATGTGGGAGGAACAGGGATACCTATAAACCTGGAGTAAACGAATGACTTGGAACAAACTGGGATGGTGGCCTTCTCAGATAATATGACTGAGACAAATGGGTGCCCCTCCCACTTGGTTTTGCATAAACATCCAGAATGCTGATTCAACTTTAAGAAAAAGGGAGAAAACCCTAAATTGATTAAGAATTTTGTGGGATATGAGGCTTGAAATAAGAGATTAACTTGAATCTTACGAAAATAAAGTTGTATTTCTTGCACACCTTAATTTGTGGGCTATTTATATTGCAACAGAAATAATAGATTTTATAATACTTAAGTACTGTAAGATACACATTATTATTTTAGGATATACATTGTTATTTGACCATATCCATTGGGTTCAAAATCTAATCAGCTGAATAATGAATTTACTAGTTAAGCCATAGGATATCAAGATTAATTTTAATACATCCATCCAATTTTTGTATAAATCACTTTATTTAAAATACAGACTAGGCAGGTATATGTTTGAATGGTTCTTTTTTTAAGTAATTCCAAGAAAAGTTCTTCAAGCATAGGGGGGAAAAAAACCCTTAAATCATGATAATTTTTTTAAAGCTGTATGCCCAACATGGAGCTTAAAACTCACAACCCTCAGATCTAGAGTCACATGTTCAACCAATTGAGACAGCAAGGTACCCCTGACAATTTTTTTTTAAAAAGATTTATTTATTTGAGAAAGAGAGCATGAGTGCAAGAGGGAGAAACTCAAGCAGACTCTTGATACTGATGCAGGTGCTCGATCACATGACCCTGAGATTATGACCTGAGCCAAAATCAGATCTACCCAATCAGAAGTTAACCAAACATATCAAATGGGCTCAAGACATAAAATAGCTTTTTGTTTTCCTGGCATCAGCTACATCTTTTGGAGCACTATAAGCATTTTGATATTGTTATTCAAGAGGCACCTGGGTATCTCAGTTGGTTAAGTGCCTCCTTTGGCTCACATCTTGGTTCTGGAGTCCTGGGATTGAGCCCAGCTGGGCTCCCTGTTCAGCAGGGAGTCTGCTTCTCCCTCTGTATCTGCTGCTCCCCACTCCTTGTGCTCTGTCAAATAATTAAAATCTTAAAAAAAAAAAAAATAGTGAACAAGACTGTATCCCTATTTCCATGAAACTTACCTTCTAGTGATTGTTGTTGCATCTCATGGTAGTGATGTACTGTAGTTTATATAACCATGCTTCTGTTGAACTTGTAGTTGTCTGCTCTTTCTTACTACTATGAGCAATGTGGCAGTTGTCACCCCAACAAGTGAGGTAGCCAATCTCCTCAAATCCCTGGCTCCTGAAAGTAGTTTCCTGACTATAAGTCTTTCCTAATGCATAGAAAGGGCACCAAATCAAAAGTGCACCCAATTTTGGACAAAGCTGATGGAACTGCATATAGTTTATAGCCTAAGGGAATAAACCCCATGGCTGACCAGAGTACATTTTTGATATTCTGATAAGGGATTAAAATGCCAGTAATGAATAGGCCCTGTGGGTTCAGTTCTGAGAAGACCTTAAATACTCCAGGTCTGAAATTTTCCTGAATAAAATATACAGTTTTGCTTATGGTTGATTTTTAGATTTTTTCCTCCCCATGTTCACAGCATCTGGTATATGTTATTTTAGTTAGACAAAATAAAATGTTTAATTTCATTTATAAGAAACAAACTCAATACTTTTAAAGTTTAACATTTTAATTGGGAACAGTTCATATGGCCCATTTAGTGGAAGCTCAGGTAAGCAAAGTGCAAGAAACAGAATGAAATATCACACATATGTCTCTGTATAAATCAACATGAAAAGATATCCTAAACATGTGAAAAACAAAGAGCAAATTACAAAATAAGTATAGTGAATCCAATGTCAAACATTTTTTCTACTATATAGTATTATTTTTGCAAATATTGTTTTTGTAATATAAAAACAACAAAATTAATGATAATGTTGAAAACATTTACTAAATCACTTTGGGGTTGATTTGTGTAAGATAATTTCAGCAAATAGAATGTTTAATGAAAAGCTGTGGTATACATGTACTTGTCTCAAGAAAGTCTTACAAGGAACAAAAGTATTTCTTCTAATTAACATAGGTTTCAAAAAAACATTATTTATTACTATAAAATAAAATGTATTTCCTAAGAAAAGTTCAAGTAACCAGTGAAATCTTAAGAGGTGAAGCAAAATTGCTTTTCAATCATATTCAGAAAATCTAATATGTTTACTTGCTTGTTGAGTCTTCGCAAGTCTTATCTTTTCAGCTTTGGTGATTAACTATGGAGAAAGAAATTAGAAATTAGAATATATTGGACACCTAAAACAAAAAGATAATTAAGAGTAAAAAAATTTCAAAACTATCAGTTTGAATACAATTTTTTTGGAAAGGTGGGGGTGCCTGGGTGGCTCAGTCATTTAAGTATCTATCTGCCTTTGGCTCAGGTCATGATCCCAGGGCCCTGGGATGGAGCCCTCCACTGGGCTCCCTGACCACTGGGAACCCTGCTTTTCCTTCTCCTGCTCCCCTTGCTTGTATGGTCTCTAATAAATAAATAAAATCTTAAAAAAAAAATAAAGAGGGAAAGATAGACAAATGAGATAAATTAAGCTTAGTCCAAATCAATTAGAGGGAGAACTATTTAGGATTATGGTTTATTAAATATAATAGATATTAAATCTTTAGAATTACTAAAACACTCCCACTATAGTACCACATCACTAAGATTTTTTCAATTAAAGATAGCCAATCCATGTTGGCAATTTTTAACCTTTTAGAAGGGTTTGGGACCCATATTTGTTAGTTGTCTCATGTCCCCTTGGGATTCAGTATTAATTACCAAGATGTTTCTTAAAGGATATTCAGTCCTTTGTAAATACATAATAAATGAGAATTCATTATTTGAATGAGACATTTTATTTTGGGCTGAGTGCTACACAAACGTTTGCTTACAAATTTGAAAATTAGAATATTCCAATTAAGGATTTGCTTTTAAGAGTACTTATTATTATTTATTTTACCCTTACATAAAGACTTTAATTTTAAAAAATTTTTTAAAAAGACTTTGCTTTTAATTAATCTATTCACCGAACATGGGGCTCGAAACTCACAACTCCTCACAACTCACACAACACACTACACTGATTGAGCCAGTCACGTGCCCCTTTAATATTTTTAAAGGCGGCAAATGAAATGTAGAAAGCAGACATCAATATTTCGATGTCAAAATATTCCAAAAGTTTTCTTTTTTTTTTTAAAGATTTTATGTATTTATTCATGACACACACACACACACACACACAGAGAGAGAGAGAGAGAGAGAGAGGCAGAGAGGCAGAGGGAGAAGCAGGCTCCATGCAGGAAGCCTGACACGGGATTCGATCCTGGGTCTCCCGAATCACACCCTAGGCTGAAGGCGGCGCTAAACCACTGAGCCACTGGGGCTGCTGAAAAGATTTCTTGATGTAAAATTTTTAATTATATATCCTTGGAAGAAATAAAAGTCTTATTCTCTTAAAAATACAGATTTTAATAAAGTATTCACTAGAGTTTCTTTGAGGTATCTGGTGACTGTGGCTTTGGCAGGAAGTCACTTGATTTATTTTTTAGTTTCTTAAAATGTTTAGTAAAACATTAAAAGTTTACTCAAAAGCTAGAGAGTGAGTCAGTCAATAGACTGGCTGGAAGAGTTAAAAATACAAGTATTTAAAGAAAAAAAAAATTCAAAAGTTGCCCAGGTTACCAAATGATCTGTTTATGACAGAAAACAGTAATGGATGGCCACATTGAGGACCACATTGACCAGCGTCATTTCAAAGGTCTTCGGACTTCAGCAAAGCCAGAATTAAGGCTTGCATCTATGGAAGTAAAGGTTTGGTTACTTTGGAAATGAAAATAGGGGTACTCTGTATTTGTTGTTTTCCTAGGAAGTCACTTTAAAGATTAAACTAAAAGCTTTTTCATCAGTGAGGTGAGTCAAAAATATAAATATTTATAACTGTTCACAAATTTTGTGAATTGTCTTTACTTGCTGAATATCCAAATACCAGTAATTTGTAGAGAAAAGACCATGGTGATAAAAAACATTTCAAGTATGTTTTAAAAGCTAATGACAAATGAGAAAAACTCCGTCTCCAGTTATCTACTCTTACCAAGTGCTCAAAGTGATAGGGAAGACTACAAAGGCTTGGTTTAGCAAGAAGGAGACCCTTTCTGATAGAGATTTCCCTCATCTTACCAATCTTTTGCGGGAGGTCTTACCCACACTTGATTTTTTTTTTTTTAAAGATTTTATTTATTTATTAATGAGAGACACATACACACACACAGAGACAGAGGCAGAGGGAGAAGCAGGCTCCCTGTGGGGAGCCCAATGTGGGACTGGATCCTACGACTCCTGGATCACGCCCTGGGCTGAAGGCAGGTGCCAAACTGCTGAGCCACCCAGGGATTGCCCCCTCACACTTGATTTTTATATGTAAAAATACCAAAAATAGAAAATAACATTTTCCTTCACCTATTCCTCTTTTAATTCCGTATTAGGAAAATCCCCAGTCTCCTGGCTCATAAGGTGAAAATCAAAAACCAAGATTATTATCAATGCTTTTCTTTATTCAATTACTGGCCAAGTAATACAATACTACCGTGGAAAGGTTGAGGTGTCATATGAAAAAAGTGCCAATGTTATACTTTTGGCTGCTAATAACATTTAACTTCTATTACTAAGGTACTTACTCCCAGTATTCTAACTGTAACAGCCTCTTTCCCATCAAGGCTTCTGTACTTTCTGTTGCCTCTGCCTTGAAAGCTGTGCATTTTAAACTCTCTTGCTGGTTTGCTGACTCTCCTAATGTCACTTTCACAGAGTACTTCCCAGACAACCTCACCTGACTTAAAGCTATCTCATGGTATCCTTTAATCTGATTTTTCTACATAGTACTTGTCATCACCTGACCTAAACTGTTCATCTATAAACTTCATGAAAACAGGGAATTTTGTTACTCATGGCTCTATGTCCAGTTCCTAGAACAGTGGTCAACACAAAGAAGCACTCAGAAAATATTAATTTAATGATTATCAAAAAAGTAGACTGACATACTAATTACTGTCTTCTCTGAAAAGCCTGTATAATATCCACTTTGTGTGGCACCTTATGTTCATTTTGTGACAGGAGCCAACTATCACAGTTCCTAGGTTCAGCTAGGATCCTCTATTGTTTACAAATCATGCTAAGAGGGCAGCCCGGGTGGCTCAGTGGTTTAGCGCCACCTTCAGCCCAGGGCCTGATCCTGGAGACCTGGGATAAAGTCCCAAGTCAGGCTCCCTGCTTGGAGCCTGCTTCTCCCTCTGCCTTTGTCTCTGCCCCTCCCTCCGCCCAATGAATAAATAAATAAAATCTTAAAAAAAAAAAAAAATCATGCTAAGAAAACGCTTGGTGGTGCAACAGATAAATGAGATCAGGAAAAAACGTTCCAACTCAATAATAGAGCTATGCATTGTGTTCCAAATGAATTTATAAAACTCCCTAGTCAGTGCCTTACTTCCTTGCCTTACATTTAGTTTACTGAGGTCAGCCCTTTCTGGAAACAAAATGCTTAATTCCTACTTTTAAAAACATATATAACTTACATGAAACTTCACATCAATCAGAAGGATAACTATTATTTACCAAAATAAATTCCATTTTAGTTGTGAGTTCTGGATCAACAATTTTTTGACATCTAAATAATCTCAGGCAGGCTTTAAAATGAACACCTCATAGACTTGAAAAAGTCTTTAGGGAGGAAGGTAGCCTTCCTACATCTCAGCAAATTAAGTCTGTACTCATGCAAACAGAATTAATAAAGATCAGTAGGAAATCTTCCCTCAGTCTCAAATTCCAGTGAATACTAAGCAATGCAAGGTTGATGAAAAAACACTTGGTTTTTATTTAATAAAAACAAACAAAAAAGAGAACTGTACAAATAGAACCCCCAAGCAATAAAAATAGGATACAGGAAGTATGATTTTAAGTGCTAACCAATCATAGAAGAACATAAGTTTTCAGATTTATATTTTATAACACACACATTTTAAAATTTTAATAATAGTATTAGTTTTTATGTGCCCTAATTAGTCCTAAGCACGTACTAATCTTTACATGTAATTTGTTTTAATAGAACAAACGTGACAGCTCACAAGCAACAGTAAGCATGATAAATTATTGTTATTTAAAAAAAATTACTGAGAATCTTGCTTTAAGTTGTTTAATTTATGCTTGTTTGTTTCACCTGTTGAGTATTCTAGAGAAAAAGGAATAAAGCTTATCTTTGCTGTAGCAACTATTATGCATAAAGCCTCCCAATCTTATCTGGGGAGGCTCATATCTTTAAAAACTACACTCTTTAAATACATTGGGTTTTACCAATAAGACAATCTTTAAATAATCATTTACTACCAAACCACAAAACACAACAGCTAGAAATCAATGCTGATTAAATTGCCACAACTAGTTACAATAAAAGAATGGAAAACAAGAAAACTCTAAATTGTGTACCCTTACGGGGAAAATAATTCTAGTTTCATAGAATTCATGTATTTTAAAATCCAGAAAAACAAATGTTCTGTCGCAATCTACAAATCTACCATGTAAGTCTTTGTTGTGTTTGCATATTATTAACTTTCAGAAAATATTTATCCAAATGTTGAATTTAGGCTATAGAACAATAATGATGACAACAAAAACCAAAAAATGAATTACCTTCTCAGTGCCTCTTTTCTTTTCACGAGGCTGATTAAGTTTGGCTTGCCTATCTACCAAAATCTTCTGCCAATACCTCTGCTCATGGTCACCTTAAAAACAAAAACGATGATCACTGATACATATGAAGAACATATTCAAGGCATTAATTGCATTTCAATAATAAAACTATAGTTGTCTGATGGCACTTAATACTACTTTATGTATATTACAATATGAAAAGAAAACTGGTTTCACTAGCCAAACTCCGAAAATCTAACAGAATCACCCCTAAACAAGAATTAAAAAAGATTATTTTGTGAATTTTTACCAGAAAGGATCTCCAGTTTCCAGCAGTATTTCTTTTTAATTTCTGTATATGCATTTATTACTGCTTGAGCATCTTCAGGAGTTTTAAATCTAGCATGGCATTCTGTGTCTCCTTCTAGCAAATCAACATAAACAACTTCTGAGATTGCTGCCAAAGTATCCTGCGTTAGAATTTAGAAAAAAAATGAAATAATAAAAATGTTTCATGAGAATTCTAAATTATTCACATGGTTTTGTCAAAATGTAGTATACAAATAAGCCACATACAGTTTGAAACGAGTAACTTTCCTACATTAAACATTTCTTCTAAAATATACACAAATATATTCTTTTAAAGATTTATTTTTAAGTAATCTCTACACCAGACCTGGGGCTCAAACTCAAAACCCTGAGATCAAGAGTCATACACTCCATGGACTGAGCCATCTAGGCACTCCTCCAAAACTACACAAATACTCTTAAAAATTGACTTGAACAAACTTGAACTCTATTCGTAACTCTTTTAATTAAGCACAATCCTAAAATATTAATTAGAATGGGAACACTGCACAAGGACAATAGATTTGTAGAACATAATGTACAAAAATTTCTCCCAACCCCCAAAACAAGAAGGTACCAAGGTGGTGTAGTTACAATAGTGAATAAAATTAAAAATTATCCACTCACAATGGATTGGTGGGCACAGTGTTTTCATTCACTTGTACAAAATCACTTATGCCTTAAAATGTATGTAAAAGACATTCAACTTTTTCAAACTCACGAATGGAAAAAAAGTTTCCTGGGATTCTACAAAAATCCTAGGTTCTCGAGTAGATCTATGGGAATACCTCACTATAGCTCATGTGTTCTGATGACAGGCTTAAACAATCTCCTCTGAACAAGTTGTGGTCACCCAGCAAGGAAAAGTTTAACCTATAATGCCTGCTGTGAGGGCAAATTAACAAGATTCCTGCATTCCTAATCATTTTTTCCCCAGCAAGTTCTGAGGTGTAAACAATGCAATTATGCAGGAATGTTAACATAATTCTTCATTCATCAACTTCCATTCAGAAAGCTAAAGAAATTACTCGAGATTCCCAACCTAAGAAAAGGTATTTTACTCAACTGGCTTCCTTTCCTTTTGACCCAAATTTCAAGCCACAAGGAATTTAGGTTACTTTTAGCAGTTGGGTTTTTTAAAGTCTGAAATACAGAAAAAACTGAGCAATACGTGAAAATATTATTTCATCATAATAAGGAAAGCTTCTTAGATTTTAATAATGATTAAGCAGTAAAAATCTGTGAAGCCAAGGACTAAATTTTAACTCATCCCTACTCTTAGCATACTGCCTATCTCAAAATATACTTAATTCTTCCCATTTCTCTACATACGTAAGTACTAAATTTAGACATAAAGCAAACCATTAATTGATAGCAAGCTGATGAAATCTGAATGTTAAATGGTAGTATTAAGTTTTATAATAGATTCGATTACTACAATCAAAAGATATTTATGATATATATACATTATAATGTTAGGCAAATCTCCTGAATTAAAAGCCTTCTTAAAATTACAAACTAGCCTGGTAATCACAGGGGCAAGTCAGGCAGCACTAACTAAATGCCTTATCAATATTTAAGAATCTAAATTTACGTGTTAGTGATAGCTACAAGATTTTATAGAATAGAAGCAGGGTTTCAGATAATGAGTGTTTACAAGATTTATGCGAGTTAAGAAACATGAATGATAGGAGTCTATGCAAAACCAAAACATATGATGAATGTCAGTATAACAATTTTAAATATATTTGCCATACCATATGACATTTTACACAGGAATATGCCACTGAGAAAGAAATATTATTGTGTCGGTACAAAAGGCTGTTAAAGAAAATAAAATGTGTAAATAAAAAATGATTGTAAAGTAGATGTTTGTAAACTGTGTAAAAGTATTTGCACACCGATAAAAAACTTTTGTGGCTTTTCACAAAAGATTTGAAGTTTCTCATTTTTAGAACTATCCAGCACAAACTGAAAATAACAAAAACATTTAAAATAAAATTTAACAAAAGCTCTTTTCTCCAAAAAAATCTTGCATTTCTCCCAGGAAAAAAAATGTCAATTTCCAAAAGGATTAACAAAAAGTTTATATTAAAATATCAAAATAGTTCTACTTCTGACTTTCTTTAAGTCACAAAATCGTTTAGGAATGTACTGAAAGCTAAGAGCTCTAATAAAAACACATTACAAACTCTCTAGCTTGCTTCAAAAATCTACAACAGTAGATGATTAAAAGTTCAAAATAGGGATCCCTGGGTGGCGCAGTGGTTTGGCGCCTGCCTTTGGCCCAGGGCGCGATCCTGGAGACCCGGGATCGAATCCCACATCGGGCTTCCGGTGCATGGAGCCTGCTTCTCCCTCTGCCTGTGTCTCTGCCTCTCTCTCTCTCTGTGACTATCATAAATAAATAAAAATTAAAAAAAAATTAAAGTTCAAAATAATTTCAGAGAACTCTAATGCTGATTAAAGTTTTGACAGAAAGTATTTTCTAAAACCCATTTTCTCTGAAAACAGATAGAGTCTAAATAAGGCATATTATAACAATATTTTACCACTTTTATTCTTTTAAGTTATAATGACCACAGTAAGCTTTCGTCATTCAACTACACAACAACAACCATTAAGGGCACCTTGAAAAATAAGAAAAAAGTACAGTTCTATAAAAGGATATTTAAACTGTACTCAAGTCTGATCCAGTGTACAATTTTAGACTTCAGATTTTGCCTCAAATCAAACACAATAATTACTGTGGAATCAAATCCTACAAGTATTTTTCCACAGAGGAATAAATTCTAATTTGATTTGCTTTGTTTTCTATAATGCAAAACATTTTCATACAGGGAAATTTTAAAGAGGAAAGAGTAACAACTACTCTTGACACACAAAAGCATTACCCTGACTTGTTTCCTGCCAGGTAGAGGCTCAGTGCTAATGATCTTCACAATCACGCCACTCACAAACTGTGGTCCCGCTGCATTAACCTTTTCCTGGGGACAACACTCTTCACTGTTTGCTGTTGATTTGAAAAGGAAAGGCCAGAAATAAGCCTCTTACACTTAATAAGTTAACATAGTAGGCCCATTTTAGAATAACAATGAAGACTTAAGCTGATTTAAATAATTAATTCAAACTTAATTTTAAATTAACTGTAAAATAATTTAGTAAGTTATGGTGCCTGTCCTGCTTATTGCAGATTACCATGAAATAAAATACCGTAACTTATACCACTCTAATTGCAAAGTGTTGTTAGAAAAACATTTGTAAAACCTTAAAAAAAAAACCCCGACCCTTTCCCTTAATCAAATAAAAAAGTACTTGACTTAATAGACACAAAATAAGTATAAAGATTCTATAAACATGATTAAAATGTGAAAAAATTATACCTTCAATTTATAAGAATTCAAAATAATATCTTAATATATTAGGATAAGTTACGGATGAGAAATTACAATTTTTGTTACTACAAAACTTGCTTAATTTATAAACTAGGCACTCATTACTAAATCTGATGAAGAATGAAAATTTAATTATATAATGCTACAAAAACTATCATAGTGCTGTTTACTTTTTTCAGTTTTTATTTCAGATGTAGTAGGTACTCCATTTGTTTCCATTTTTGACTCTGATTTCATTTGGGATATTGTTTTTTTTAAGGAAGCCATGCTGGCCTTTTGCAGTGCTAAATACTCTTTTTTCAAATCCATCCATTCGCTCCTGCAATGAAAAGAATGCACTTTTGAAATAGTGAACACAGATGAGCAAAAGTAAATATCTAAATACATACATTCAGTATCTTGTAACCACTCCTAACTTTTCCTTCTTTAAACACACACATTCAAATTACTTCTAGAGTTCTAAGCGATCCAGGAAATATGAAAAGGGAAGTTTCCCCTGACCTAACATTTAGATTAAATGTTTTAAATTTTGCAATTCAATTCTTGAGTATGTTTCAAATATTTTTATTTATGAAAATAAAAAATTTTGAATTAATTAACTAGTAACAATTAGTCATCTCTGAGAGAATAACTGCAGATTATAACTTAAAGATTATTAGTTAAACTGCTTCCAATTTGGGAGATAACATCCTTTATTATTTACCCGAATCAAAAGGAATTTCTAAGAAGAAAAAAACACCCCATGGAAGCAATTTATTTATTTACAGACATTTAACATGTAGATGTTTCTTCAAACAGCTAGAGGTCCTCCAGATAGAAACACAATGCCTCTCCAGGCTCCACAGGAGCACTCATTGTTACTCTAATCTATGCCATCAAACAAGCAGATAGGGGATTTTTTTTTTTTTTAAACAGGAGGATATCTTGTGGTAATGGTCTTAGCTGTTATTATTGACATCTGTATACTTCAAAAAAAAAAAAAAAAGTATCCAGACCCTCCCAGGATCGTACATTCCCTGAGAGCTGATACATTAGAATAACAAAAACCTCTTGTAATGATTCTCAGAGATAAAAAGGCAAAAGGAATTCAGCAGTTAAGAATAGTATAAATACAAGTGCCCGAAGTCCTTGCCTTTTAACCTTCAAGGGGAAGACAAAACGCTGGGCCAGTACCATTCCAGAAAATTAAGAAAATCTTTCTTCCCAAAGGTATGGAATTTTTTTCTTTTAACTTGCCTTCCACCCCTCAAGTGGATTGGACTCCCTTTAACTTTAACATGGAAGTACTTTCTTTGACTTTCAAAATAGTAAGTGCTTCCATGTTTTAGTAGAAGTGAACCCAAATTTTTCCTCCGAATGTAATATGGCAAGTTTGTTAATTTTAGAGCCCCGAGGGATTCCCCTTTGCTTTAACATGGGGGTACCTGCTGTGTAAAACAAAAGTAAGTGCTTCCATGTTTCAGTGGAGGTGTCTCCAAGTGGATACGACTTAATTTCTAAGCTTACTTTACAGGTTAAAGAATCTTCACAATTTACGTTTTTCCAAGACTGGGCTCCCCACCACTTAAACGTGGATGTACTTGCTTTGAAAATAAAAAAGTAAGTGCTTCCATGTTTTAGTGATGGTAAGTCTTACTTTTACATTTTAGAAGTTTATAAATATTTAAGACTGCCTCCCCTAACTGTCTGGTATATTACGCTGTATTTTTCTGAGTCTATAAGGAACGCCCTCTACTTTAACATGGAGGCACTTGCTGTGATATGATAAAAATAAGTGCTTCCATGTTTTAGTGTGGTGGTTTCTTTTTAATCCGCAGTCATCCTAAGCCCATAATTTATGCAGATCTTGGCTACATGCCATGACTGTTGCTAATATGCAACTCTGTTCAATACAAATTGGAATTGCACTTTAGCAATGGTGATGGAGGGTGTCAATCTACACCAGACTGTATCGTCTACCTACTTTGAAAGGACTCTTAATGGTATAACTTCTTCTCCCATCTTGTGCCTCTCTTTGTGTTTTTTCTTATGCTTCCTTTTTGCTTTTAAAAGGGATCCATCTTTTACATCTCCAGTATCCTTTTCCTCTTCAGTAGAGACTTCTAAATCTTAAATGCCAGAAACGAAAGACATAAGTTTAAGAAAACTTTGATTATATAAGCTCAAGATAAATGTTGTTGATACCTTTGTTTTCTTTGGAAACTTCTAAATCTTCTTTCTTAATGTCTTTCTGAGTCACTTTCTTTACTTTTGACCTGGGAGTTGGGGATTCTGCTTCTTCAGAAATACTTCTCTTTCTCTTTCCTGTTCTAACTATAGGTAGGCTGGATACTTCTTGTCTTTCCCGTTTTTTCTTTTTCTTTGAGGGCGGCTTTTGGGGTTCAGTTATTTCTACCTCTGATCCCTCAGATGTGGTCCTCGATCTTTTCATTTTAGCAACACTCTCCTTATCGGTGTCCGTATTTAACTCTTTGGTCTGGATACTGTCTTCCTTCTTCATTCGGCCTTTCTTCTTCTTCTTCTTTTTCTTTTCTTCTGTAACGATGCTATCATTAGTTTTCATTTTCCTTCAACTACATATGCTTAAGTATTAATATTGAATTAAATTACCTGATACTCTAAGGACAGGAATGGGCTTATTTTTTACTGTCTTAGGAAATACACCAGGTTTTCTTGGTGCTTCTTCTGGTGGGTTGTTGAGAAACTGAAAAATCAATAAATTAAAAACCAATAAAATGGTCACTAAAAGTACTCGCTAATTTTTTTGCTTTTCCTTTTAGGTTCTGGACCTACCTCAATAGCTTTTGCTGCTTGTTCTTTTGTTTCAAATTCCACAAAGGCAAATCCCTTTGGATCTCCAGTAGATTTATAATGTGGTATGCTTATATAAACAACATTGCCACATTTCCCAAATACTCTTTCAATCCAGCTGTGATTAACATTTTTGGGAAGTAATTCCTACAATAAATTAGAAGCAATAGTAAAGTCCTCAAGGTTAATAAATTTTTACTAGTAATATTAAAGTGTTTCTGTCATTTTGTCTCTGAGCTTTTTTTTAAAATGGCTTACCACATACACTGTCCGTTCATCCTCATCCTTTGGTCGTTCCCCCAGGGGCTTTTTCCTCCGGATTCTGGTGCCTTCCAAGTCCAGCTTTTAAATGGGTACATGAGGTTAATAAACTAATAAATTATGTGATAAAATAAATTGTGTAACAATTCTTACCTCTACAACAGATGAGCTTTTTAGTGCTCTGGCTATTAATTTTCCATCTGTGGTCAATTTTTTCATTTTGTTGAAAGACACAAGAAGTGATATATCAACATCTAATAGAAATAAAAAAGTTAATACATTACAGAATATAATAAAGTAACAAGCCAGGACTTCTGGATAAAATATTAATCACACTCCTAAACTAAGTTTTGGATTTGGAATAAATAAAATACCTTATGCATAAAACCCATAGGAATTAAGCCTGTAAGCACATAAGAAAAACCCTGGACTTCCAGGCCCAAAGTAATGCTCAATTTGACCCTGAGGTCAAGAGGCTACCTGAGTTGCCAGGAGCTCCACCACAAAAACTAGGATGTTCTCAAAGTAACTGAAATCTAGGTCTGAATTTGTTGCATCCTACTAAGTCCTTTAAGGAAATAAGTGTCCTTTATGAGGGTTTTATGTGGAAAAATAAAAGATGCTCCTGTATATAATATGTGGTGTACCATGATATATATATACTACATTGTTCCATTTGTTGTACAGTAAAATAAACCTACATCCGTCTCTGGACTTTTCTATTTGCTCTCGAAGAAATCTATCTTTGTGTAGATTTGCATCTCCAAACCAGAAGTCCACTTGCTTAGCAATATCTGCAAGCACTTGTTTAACTCGTGACCGTTTCTTTTTTTCTACTTCTTTTTTCTTTTCAGTGCATTCTTCCATTGCCTTTTCTTGATTTCCACCTTCAGTTTCCATTCCTGCTCATTGAAAAAAGGTAAATTTAGGTCCTAAGTATAGGAAGACTTTCAGATAATTATTAGCCTCTAATTGTCCGAAAGCTTAAGAGACTGTCAGCTTTGGGGTGACCCCTAGCAATTAGTTAAGGAAATTTTCATTTGACCCGTGGTTTTTAAGTTTTTGTCTTCAGTCTCTTAATTGTTTACTTTTCATTTTCCTTGTTTTACCTCTGAATCCTAGCTTTACTTTTTGATGCACTTTTACTGCAGAGCCAGATTATCTTCCTATATAGTATGTCTATATTACACCAAACTACACTTTATTTTTTTTTACACTTTTAATTCAACCTGTCAAAGTGTAAGATTAAGGGATTCAGACACTCTCCATCTCAAGCTCCAAGTAAATAATTTATTCCTGATTATTTAAAAAAATTTTTTTTAAAGAACTTATTTTTCAGCAATTTATCCAAAATGTGGCTTGAATTTACAACTGTCAGGTCAAGACTCCACGCTCTACTGGCTGAGCCAGCCAGGTCCCCCTTAACTGTTTTTCTGTTCACTAGAAGCGGAACTTAACTGGTAAGCTATAGAAGCAGGTTTTTCTTTTCCAAGGACCTTTCCCATCCCAGTGTTAAAACCAAGTGTCATTTAGTGCTGAGTAATCTCATTTTTCACCCAAATTCTCCCTTCAACCCATTCTGTCAGGCTTCTCTTTCCACCATTCTAGTGAATTGAAAACCGTGATCTCCACGGACTACTGGAACCCCTCAGGGGCATCTGCAGTTAAACTTCCTTGAAAACTTTTTCTTCATTTGGCTTCTAGGAGAGTTTTCTTAATCTCCTTTACTGGACCATCCTAGTTAGCTCTATCTTTACATGCTATTCAGTCCTGGGTTTCCATCTTATCTCCACACATATCCTTTCTGAGGGTCTCTGGCTTTAAGCTCTTTAGCTCCATGCTGATGTTTCACAAATCTGTATTTTCTAGAGCTGACGTCTCCCATTTGCTCCCCCCCATTCCATCACTCAATTGCTCATTTGACATCTCCACTTACTTAAGAGTTTCTCTTATGTAGAATAACAAACATCCAACTCAAACCTATTTTTTTGCCATGTATTCCCAACTCAGAAGACACTGATCACAACACTGCTGAGAGTAAAATTCTGAAATTCTTTTCCTAATATGCCACAACAAATCTAGGAGCATTTATGTTAGCTCTAACTTTACAAAATATATCCTAAATAAGAATACTTTCTATTTTCACAACCACCTGGTCCACAGTATCATGTCTTCCCTACTCTCCTCCAAGAACACTGTAACTTGTGTTTGCTTCTACTCTTCTTCCATTATCAATTCTCCAATCAATCATTATCTTCCATTTTCATCAATTACCATCAATTCTCCAGATAGTAACCAAAATAATCATTTAAATATGTAAATCAGAGCATGCCAATCTCTGGGACAAAATCCTCCAAAGGTTTATCATACTCGAAATCCAAAGCCCTTACTGTGGCCTGCCTGGCACTATTTGATCTGGTCTGGGGATATCTAACTACATTTCTTACAATTCTTTCCAACAGGCTCACTCCAACTATGACATACCATTCCTTAAACATGCTAAGGCCATTCCCACCCCAAGGCCTTTGCTCTTGCTGTTCTCTTCACCCCCCTCACCACATCTGGAGGGATTACTTCACTGTTCATTCAGGTCTCTATAAATTCTCAAAGAGGCCTTTCACTCAATCTAAAAACATTTCTGTTCTGCCAATCCTAACCCTATCCATTCCATCTGCCACAATTTTGTATCCTTTAAAAAAAAAAAAAAGATTTTATTTAGAGATAGAGAATATGAGAGACAGCACAAGCAAGGGGGAAGCAGGGAGTCCCACTGATACGGGCAGGGGCCATCCCAGGACCCTGAGACCACAACCCAACCCAAAGGCAGCCCCTCAACCAACTGCGCCACCAGGGCACCCTACCACTTTATTTCCTTGTATCCTCTTGTTGCTACCTGGAATTACAATTTTATTGTCTGTCTACCCCACTAGAATGCAAAAACTACAAAGGCAGAGACTTTTTCTTTAATCAAAGGCAGAGACTTAAGCTTAATCACAATCCAACCATTTCTTAAATGGTATATTTAAAAGGATCTCCTATTACAAAGTGTTAAGCATTTCAAGTTCTTTTGAAAGAGGCAGGCTTAAAAAAAAAGGGTAGGATTATAAATAAAATACAAACAGAAGCTATAAATGATCAATACAGCAGGATTCAATGCTAACCTTCTCTTTTGCAAAAACTCCAAATTGTAAAGGACAGACTATCAGCTCTCCAATTCCTTTTGTCAGAACCACTATCTAAGGAAATAGTGGACAGAATTGTAGAAATGCAGAAAGTCCAAATTTTTCCCGAAACCAGATTTTCTCCATCATTCTCATCTGAGAGACCTTCCTTCATTCTCTTTTCTAAGGTTTACTTTTGTGACTTGAAAAACTAAGTTCTAAAACTCTTGCCTAGTGTGCCTAACATTTGTCTGTAATTTGTGATCTTAAGAAACATATCCTGTAGATAATCAAATATATTTTCATATATAAGAGAAAGATACAAGAAGCAACAAGATATGGTATAACTTCACTTCCCAATGCAATGGCTATGAAAATCAAGAAGTCACATAGCAGTACTTTCGCGAGTCTTGATCCTCTAAGTCTACCTTCTCACGTACTTGACAAAATGTAACATTATCGTTATTTTATCATTTACCAATCTGTCACCAAGTCCTACCGATTTAACTTCTGGAATGGTTTTTATTTCCCTCCAATATTTTCCACAAAGAGTATCACTACAATATGGGAACAATTTATAAACCGTTCTAGAAGTCATTCATCCTCCTCATAAGCTGTGTAACTTGTCTAAAACACAGATCTAATTTTATAATTTTAATGTTAAAACTTTTCAACATTAAAAATTCCTTAGTACCTTCTTAGAATATGTAAGTTTAAAAAATTGTTGATGGGGATCCCTGGGTGGCGCAGCGGTTTGGCGCCTGCCTTTGGCCCAGGGCACGATCCTGGAGACCCGGGATCGAATCCCACATCGGGCTCCTGGTGCATGGAGCCTGCTTCTCCCTCTGCCTGTGTCTCTGCCTCTCTCTCTCTCTGTGACTATCATAAATAATTAAAAAAAAAAATTGCTGATGAATCAGTGACATCAAATTGGCTTCTAAACAGGGGCTTTTACACAAACAATAAAGGTACTGTGTAACAATTCCAGTTACTTTACACATATTGTTTTAAATCCTCACAATCACAATTAGGTGGTTCCTTTCAAATTCTTTTTACAGAGGCTTAAAAATTAAGTGAATTGGCCAAAATCAGCTGGGTAAACATGCTCAGTTAAGTGAACAAGCTCTGGTAAGTCTGACTCCCTTACACTGTCCACCTTTTAGTAGAACCTCTTACAGCCTGTCATGATACATTCTGTATTCTGACTCAGATATTCTTAACCTAAAGTCTATGGAATTTTGAGTGAGTTTCAAACATTCTTATGAATTCCGTGAAACTGATGAAAGATAAATTTTATTATTATTATTTTAGATTTTATGTATTTATTCATGAGAAACACAGAGAGAGGCAGAGGAAGAAGCAGGCTCCCTGTGGGGGGAGACCGACACGGGACTCAATCTGAGGAACCGGGTGTTACCACCTGAGCCAGAGGCAAACGCTCAACCGTTGAGCCACCCAGGTGTCCCAAAAGAGAAATTTTAAACAAAGGAACTTAAATATAAATTAACATAAAATATGTATCAAATATTTTATTTTAGTGAAATTAATCAAGGAATTAGTTAAGTGTTAAAAACTAGTTCAGGGGACACCTAGGTGGCTCAATGGTTGAGCATCTGCCTTCTGCCTTTGGCTCAGGGTGTGATCCAGGGTCTGGGGGTGGAGTCCCGCATTCCGCTCCCGGCAAGGAGCCTGCTCCCTCTGTCTCTTCCTCTCTCACAGTGTCTCTCATGAATAAATAAAATCTTAAAAAAACAAAACAAAAAAAAGAACTAGTTCTGGAGGGGGCACTTGGCTGGCTCAGTCAGTAGAACACGCGACTCAATCCCTGGGTTGAGAGTTCAAGGCCCATATTGGGCATGGGGTCTACTTAAAATAGAGTAAATAAATAATAAATTTTAAAATATTCTATTAAAAAACTAGTTCAAAGGAGAATTAAAAGATCTAAGCAATCAGGAACACTGAAATGAATTTGTTAATAGATGCAAAACTGGTTAGGGCCGTAACTGCAAAATTGATTAACTACAGGACTAAGTTCCATTATAATCGTTTCCTACAACTAACACAAATGTAAAATAGCTCAATGATCATGAAAGAGAGAACCTGGAAGAGCCAGCTAGAGAAGACATCCAGTATCTTTTTTCTTGGCCATTTCAAGGTGTTCCACAATTTCCCAACAAAATCATACGTAAAATGTCTTGACGTGCATGCATCTTCCTAGGATGCTCATCCATAGCCTTTACCATTTTTAGAGGAAACGGTGTCAAAAACGTTAAGTCATTGTTCTACCATGGCTGACCATGCAACGGTACCAGAACACCGTGCCTGTTCTTTGAATTAGTCTTGTCTTTACTTGCCTTATAAACTCCTATTCGATTTTCAAGGCCCACGTTAAACGGCATCTTACTCTCTCTAGCTTTCCACCACCACGTCTCCCCTAATTTACTGCCTCCTCATCTATATTCCCTCAAACACATTTATTAACGCACTCAGTACACTCCACTGACATTTATAATCTGTTAGCTCCCTTCCGTAACTGGATTTTTCGATTCTTTGATGACAAAGCCTAGAATCCCGAAAAAAAGAAAATGACTTAACTTTAAAAACTTAAGTGCTCACACTCGCTACCGTTTGTTTGGCCGCCAACGCTCAGATCTACGAGGCCCGGCAATTTCACCTTCGGCTACGGCCCCCCGTCGACACCAGTCCTGTCCCAAGTACGCTGCCAAATACCGGGCGGGCCCCCAATCTCCTAAAGCCGGACGATATGCGCCCCCCATCTCCGAAAACTGGAACTACAAGGGCCGCTGAAGGACCTTTGCGCGTGCGCAGAGAAACAGGACGAGCAAACCGATGGGCTTGTGGGAGGGGACGAAGTGAAAGGGCCGACAGATACAACGGAGCGCGTGACAAAGGACTTAGAAGACTTGAAACCTCACTCAACCTGAGCGACACGATCTACAGTTTACTTCGAACTTACTCTGTCCAGTTCCCAAAATACTGGGCCGGGGACTTCGTCCTTCAACCTTTCCGTCTCCAGATCCTTATAGAGCTGGTTTCCGCGTCATAGGGCGGGCGACACCGTTCTCTGGTACGCCTCCGAAAAGGCGAGTGCGAGTACGGAGACGGTGCGTCCGTCGCTTGCGTCACGGGCGTGAGCTGGCGCAAGGGGCGGGGCGTCGGATTACCAGGCTGGCCGAGGAGGCTCACAGACCACGAGGAGTTTTGATTGGCGGTTTGCAAACGTCGGTACTTGTGGGCGGGCTGAGTAGTGGGTCCTGATCCGGTGCGGTCCCGGGTTGATGACGTCACAGCCCTCCGCGGGAGAAATTCGAAAGTGTGTTTTACGGACAGGTGAAGTCATTTGCTTCTCTGGGAGTGAAGGTGGATGGGAGAGGGGATTTGGACGAGAGGCGGCGTCGCAATTTAGGGCAAAGTGTTGAAAGGATCTATTGCGCCGGAAGCGAACCGTTGCTGGTGCTGTTTGGAGCCAGGTGTGCGGAGTGACAGCCGCGGCTTGCTCCGAATCTCTGTAAAATCGATGCCTCCTCTTCACAGCCTTTCCAGCCTCTGCGTTGCACTTCCGGCACAAGTGTAAGGACCTGAGAGAGTTTTGCTCTTTGTGTTTATTTAGGCCTGACAGAGGGTCAAGTCTCATTGCCATTCGGTTACACAGAATCATGGTAAATGTGGGCTTCTCTTGGTCATTTGGACTGAGTGACTTCTTAACAGGATACTGGGTTTGAGACTCTGGAGCTTTTAAATCTGAACTATTTAGGGATTCTAAAGATCTTGCTTGTTCCAAAACAAAAAGACCAAAAACATCTCCTCGTACTTAAAAATGAATAAGAATGGTTCATATTTTATGGAGAACACAGAATTTTATATATGAATGTATAAAGCAGCATAAGGACGTATGGGTAATATCTTTGGGGAGGTAATGTGCACATCTGTGGTTATAGAATTATTGCAAACATCTGAGGTCTCCCTACCACTTTTAAAACTTTGCACGTTGAACTTTTACCCGTTGGAGGTGGGTCAACATTTGACGTAGATAGATGAAGATTTTTAGAAAAAAAAATTTTTTTTAAAAAGATTTTATTTATTTATTCATGAGAGACACACAGAGAGAGAGAGGCAGAGACACAGGCAGAGGGAGAAGCTGGCTCCATGCAGGGAGCCTGACGTGGGACTCGATCCGGGATCACGCCCTGAGCGGGAGGCAGATGTGTCTACTCAAGGGCTGAACCACTCAGGCGTCCCCAGAATTTTTTTTTTTTTAATTTTCATTTAAAAGTCATGTTGTTAGCTGATATCATTTCAACTATTTAACGGTACACGGTATTTTAACTCCTTTGTTCTTTGTTTTTTTACTCCTTTGAACGTAGGACTTAGGCCTCTTCTAAACGTTTTATTATTTTATTTTTTAAAGATTTTTATTCATTCATTCATTTATTCATGAGAGCACACGGAGAGAGAGGCAGAGACGCAGGCAGAGGGAGAAGCAGGCTCCATGCAGGGAGCCCAACGTGGGACTCGATCCCAGGTCTTCAGGATCACACCCCAGGCTGCAGGCAGCGCTAAACCGCTGCGCCACCCGGGCTTCTCTCCCTTATCCCTCCTATCTCAGCAACGAGAGCGATCTTTGTAAAACCCAAGTTAGATTATGTAATCTTATTCTTAAAACCCTACCATTTGCACTCCCTTTATAGAAAGTTCAAACAACTTGACATAGCATAGAAGGCTCTCTGACTCCTATTGCTCATTTTTTCAATCTTCTCTCTCACTATTCATGGTCTTAACTTGACCCCTTAATTGAACTGAATTCCTTGGTCATGCCTTGGTGTGTCTTTCACAGGACCTTATACATTGATTCCTTTTTGGAAATACATTCCTGGCATCTTCTTTTGGTTATGGTTATTTCAGTTTACAGCTTAGACATTACATTTTTAGGGGGAAGCCTTATTTGATGCCATAGACCCATTTGGGTGCTCCTCCTATGCTTATTTGTGTCATGTTTTATTGTAAATACTGTTTATCAACATGCTTTCCTGAAAATGCCTTGATTAGGAATTGTATTTGTTCATATTAGTACCTCAACCTAGGTGTCTGGCAAGTACTAAATAAATACATGTAATTTATACATAATATGTATGTGGTATATCTTATATGTATGAAGGGGGAATTGAATTCAGAATTGTAAATTATACTTTTATTGAATCTCTCCTAGGTCTTTTAGCCCTGTGTTCTCAAACTTGAGCATGTATCACTAACACCTTCAGGGCATATTAAAACAAAGTATGGGTCCAACCTCAGACTTTCTGATTTTTTTTTAATTTTTATTTATTTATGATAGTCACAGAGAGAGAGAGAGAGAGAGAGGCAGAGGGAGAGGGAGAAGCAGGCTCCATGCACCGGGAGCCCGACGTGGGATTCGATCCCGGGTCTCCAGGATCGCGCCCTGGGCCAAAGGCAGGCGCCAAACCGCTGCGCCACCCAGGGATCCCCAGACTTTCTGATTTAAAAGGTCAGGTGTAGGGGATCCCTGGGTGGCGCAGCGGTTTGGCGCCTGCCTTTGGCCCAGGGCGCGATCCTGGAGACCCGGGATCGAATCCCACGTCGGGCTCCCGGTGCATGGAGCCTGCTTCTCCCTCTCCCTCTGCCTCTCTCTCTCTCTCTCCCTCTGCCTCTCTCTCTCTCTCTCTCTGACTATCATAAATAAATAAAAATTAAAAAAAAATAAAAGGTCAGGTGTAGGACCCAAGAACTTGAATTTCTAAGTAGTTACCAGGTGGTCCTGATCCTATTGGTCCAGGAATCCTATCTTTGGAACCACTTCTTTAGAAAACTTTTTTTTTTCTTTGGCATCTCTGTTCACCAACAGTAGATTTAGATTTCCAGATTTCCCCACAATAACAGTTTTATCCAGTAGCATAGGATAAATACAGTACTTGTTGCAATGATACTGAAAAGAGTGTTCCTCGCACAGGAAATTTGTGTATTAGGTCCTTGGATACTGTGATGTATTGACTTAAAGACATAAAAGGAAAAATTCAAAACACAAGGGGGGCTGTCTTGTGGTGGCCATAGCATTTCAGAAAATGGAAAGTTGAAGCTCTTTCCATAAGGAATTTAAATGTTGGGGGAAGAGGGATCATTTTCTGATGCATGTTAGGGCACTTGGAAAAAAGCTTTGCACACTGCTAATTATTTCATATATTTTACTTAGTTTTTACTTGGCAAATTCATTTTCCACAGGATGGGGTCACTTTTTTATTGTGTGCTTAGTATCAGATAATGTGATTACACCTGGATTTCCCTTGGTAGTCACATAGTCTTAGAATTCTTATTCCTTTTTCATGTCAAGAGTTTATGGGAAACAGTTGAATTTGATATTATTTTCATCAGAGTTGAATATTACTTGTCTATTTTCATTTTAGATCATATAAATAAGTGAATAACCAGGACTATTTTCTGGACCAGACTGATTTATAATTTTAGAAGAAATAATGGAAAGCCAGGAATTTATTGTGAGTTGTACCGGTTTTCAGTATTTCCTTTTTCCTAATTTCTTTTTTTAATCCTCTATTTAAAATTTTTTTTTAAAGATTTTATTTATTTATTTATTCATGAGAGAGAGAGACAGAGAGAGAGAGAGAGAGAGAGAAAGGCAGAGACACAGGCAGTGGGAGAAGCAGGCTCCATACAGGGAGCCTGACGTGGGACTCAATCCCGGGTCTCCAGGATCACACCCTGGGCTGAAGGTGGCGCTAAACCGCTGAGCCACCCAGGGATCTCCATACTCAAAAAATTACCCCAGAGAATTTTGATTTTGGGGCTTATATCTATTGATGTCTTTTATATGAGAAATTATAACAAATATAAAAAATATTGGTTAATTCATTAAAAATAGCCTGTTATATTGAACGTAAATCACTTTTTAAATGGAAATAGCTATATTTTCCAAAACAACAACAGAAAAAAACACACTGAAAAGAGGAGCATTGCTATATATTTTTTTGCAAATCTCCTTAGCATTTGATTTAATAGTAGACAGCTAAATTCTTAGATCCACCCCTGCATTCAGTCTGAAATTGAATCTTGTAACAATGCACCTACATAACCCTGGGAGATGACTATGCATTCCCAAAGAAATGAGAGTAAAAAGACAAATAGCATCAAGAAAATAGTTTTGACCTTAAGACCCCTGAAAAAAGTCTTGGGAATCTCTAGGAGTCTCTGGACTACATTTTGAGTATAGATTATGACTATGTGTAACCCAACAAACTTTTTCCTTCTCACTGATGACCGAGAAGCCCCAAATTATTTTTTTTTGTTTAGTTTTCAGTTTTCTCCTTAAATTTTATTTGTCCTTTCTACCCTGTTTTTTCTTTTACTACCAAGTTTTGTTTTTTGAAATTGATGTTTTGTTATTTATTTATTTAATGTAAGCTCTATGCCCAACATGGAGCTTGAATGCACAAGCCTGAGTCAAGAGTTGTATGCTCTACCGACTGAGCCAGCCAGGGGCCCTGATGTTTTGTTGTTATTGTTATGGTATCTTTTATTTCAATAAAAGATATCTAAATATTTTTTATATGTGGGGAAGGGTATAAGGATGTATAATATTTGATACATATAAATAGAAACCATTTCTTTTGTACTTTTGAAAATAAGGTACTGTATACTCATCAAAAGATGAAGAAGTCAAAAGTGTGGCAAGATGGAATTCTGAAGATCACTCACTTAGGAAACAAAGTAAGTACAAAGCAGTTGACTACAGTGAAAGCTAGATTCTTAAAAAAAAATAAAAAGAAAAAAAAGAAAGCTAGATTCTTGCCTTTCATTGAATATTAAGAAGACGCTGTAGAGGATAAAATGTTGGATATGTCCGTAAGCTGATACAATATGAAAACAGAAGTTGCACATTACACTGATTAATTTGTGCATTTTAAAAGTTCAGTAAACATTATTTAATTTGCTTTTTGATTTTTAAAATTTGAATTAGATTTTCTATAAAACTTTTTAATAATTTTAGCACATTTTTTCTTTGCAGGCAATAAGAATTTAATGATACAAAAAAAAACTATATTAAAATATATTTCTAACACCGTAATGCTCTCAGTGAAATGATACATAGAGTTGACAAACCATTTTAGGAAACTTGCCAATTTTTAAAATTAGGTATAGAGTTCTTCTATTTTCTTTTATTCTTTCTTTTCTTTTCTTTTTTTTTTTTTTTTTAAAGATTTTATTTATTTATTCATGAGAGACATAGGCAGAGGGAAAGCAAGCTCCATGCAGGGAGCCTGACGCAGGACTCAATCCCCAGTCTCCAGGATCACATCCTGGGCTGAAGGCAGTGCTAAACCTCTGAGCCACCTGGGCTGCCCTAGAGTTCTTCTATTTTCACATTTTCTCTGAATCATTTACTTTGATTATGATATGATCCTATCAGTCTTGAGAGAATTATTTACTGAGGTTGTCTTTTACTCTATTAGATATGGTTATCTCCTTTATGGGTTTCTATTCTCATTCCAAGTGTTTCCATGTACTGAATTGTAATATTTTCTTACCAGTTCTCATAACCTTACGCAACATTCTTGGCTCCTCTATTCTTCGCAACAATTCTGAGTTGGAGACTCAGGAAGAGCCAGTGTTTCAGTTTGGGTCAAAAGGCAGGAGAGCACTCCTGTCACAGCTCAGAGACAGGCAGGAATTTTCTCTTACTCAGTGCTTCTGTTCTCTTCAGTCCTTCTGCTGATTGGATGAGGCCCACCGAATTAGGGAAAGCAATCTGCTCTGTTTAGTTTTACTGAGGTATAATTGACATTTAGCATTCTATTAGGGATTCCTAGGTGGCTCAGTGGCTTAGCGCCTGCCTTTGGCCCAGGGTGTGATCCTGAAGTCCCAGGATCGAGTTCCACATTGGGCTCGCTGTATAGAACCTGCTTCTCCCTCTGTCTGTGTCTCTGTTTCTGTCTCTCTTTCTTTGTCTCTCTCTGTGTCTCTCATGAATAAATAAATAAAAATCTTTTTTAAAAAAATATTAGTTTCAGGTATACAGCATAATGATTTGATATTTGTTTATGTCACAAAATGATCGCAATAAGTGTGGTTACCATCTGTCAGCATACATAGTTAAGATTTTTTTCTTTTCTTTTTTGTGTTGAGGACTTTTAAGATTTATTCTTAGCAACTTTTATTTTTATTTTTAAAATATTTTATTTAACTGCTCTTTAGTCCTGATCTTCAGTTAAAGATCTCCCATATTCTTTTTTTTAATTTAACTTTATTTAAATTCAATTATCATATAGTGTATTATTAGTTACAGAGGTAGAGTTCAGTGATTCATTAGTTACATATAACTCCCAGTGCTTATTACATCATATGCCCTCCTTAATGCCCATCACCCAGTTACTCTATCCCTCCACCAACCTCCTCTCCAACAATCTTCAGTTTGTTTCCTATAGTTAAGAGTCTTGGGACATCTAGGTGACTCAGTCAGTTAAATGTTTGCCTTTGGCTCAGATCATGATCCTGGGGTCTTGGGATCAAGCTCTGTGTTGGGCTCCCTGCTCAGTAGGGAGTCTGCTTCTTGGTCTTTCTCTGCTGCTCCTCCTGCTTGTGCTCTCTCTTTCAAATAAATAAAATCTTAAAAAAAAAAAACAAAAAACTTCTTAGGGTTTGTCTCCTTTCTGATTTTGTCTTATTTTCCCCTCTCTTCCCCTATGATCCTCTCTTCATGTGATAATTGTCTTTCTGACTTACTCTATATTCTGTTCTTACTCCATTTATCTATCATTGTGAAGTTATAAGAGAAGCTTTTCAATGTAGAGAGCCTACTTATGATTTGTAAATTAACATTTAATTAATTAAAACAAAAGTAAATGAAAAACTAGTTTTACTTTAAGCCTTCAAGTTCAATTTGCAAATCCTATTAACTTTAACTTTCAATGGGTTTAGTGTTCAGTCAACTTAGTTGTACAAGCTAGATACTTTTTTTTTTTTAAGATTTTATTTATTTGAGATAGAGTGCAGAGTAAGAGAGTGAGCAGAGCTGGGGAAGGGCAGAGGGAGAGGGAAAAGCAGGCTTCCCACTCAGCAGGGAGCCCTACTAGGGTAGATCCCAGCCCGCTAGGATCATGACATGAGCTGAAGAGAGATGCTTGACTGACTAGCCACCTAGGCGCCCCACTAGATACTTTTTTAAAAATGATTTTATCTTATTATTATTTTTTCTTTTGAGAGAAAGAGAGCTCTTAAGCGTGAGTGGGCAGAGGGAGAAGGAGAGAGAATCCCAAACAGGTTCCATGCCCAGTGCAGAGCTTGATGCTAGGCCCAATCTCATGACCCTGAGATTATGACCCAAGCTGAAATGAAGAGTCAGGTGTTCAAACAACTGAGCCACCCAGTTGCTCTAGTTAGATACTTTTAATAATCTGTTAACAAACATAAAAATTTTAAATATTTTAAATTTACAAATTTATTTGATTTTTTTAAATTTTCTTTATTTTTTTAAAGTATTTTTAAGTAATCAATCACACCCAACATGAAGCTTGAGCCCACAAACCTGAGATCAAGAGTCAGATGCTGTTATCAAGTTAGCCAGGAGCCCCACACCGCCCCCGACTCTTTTTAAAAGTGATCTCTCTACATCCAAGGTGGGCTTAAACTCTAACTCCAAGATCAAGCCTCACATACTGTATTGACTAAGCCAGCCAGCTGTCCCTGAGTTTCTTTAGCACTTTAGTTGTCCTAACAAACAACAGCCTCCCAATTAAATCCTTCTAGTGTATCTAAGAAATTAAACATAAACATAATTATTCTTAAAATACTGTAAGTTTTCTAATCCTGTTTATAAACAGTAAAATTAACTTACCATTTTCCAATTAAAAAGTAACACCCAAAATTAATTTCTAAGTTACACATTTAGAGTCATAAATGTGTAATTTGTCTAATCTGTTAGATGCATGTAAAATGTAAATTGAAGCATTATAAGTAAATTTTTTTTGAGAACGAGAGGAAGCAGGGATGGCGGATAGGGGTGGAGGGAGAAGGGGAGGCTCCACACCCAGCACAGAGTCTGATGTGGGGCTTGATCTGATGACCCTGAGATCATAATCTGAGCCAAAATCAAGAGTTGGACACTTAAACCGACAAAAGCACCCAGGTGCCCCTACTTTAAAATAAAAAATATTTTTTGAAAATTAAAATAACACAGAATGCTTTAAAATCATTGGTTGCATAATTACTAAAACGTATTCATGATCTTAATTCAAAACATTGCTATATTTGGTTTGAATTACTGCCTTATCACTGTCCATTTCAAATGTTTCAGGAGTTAAAAGGTACTTTCCCATAGGGGCCACCTGGCTGGCTTAGTCCAAAGAATGTGTGACTCTTGATTTCAGGGTCATGAGTTTGAGCCCCATGATGGGTTGAGAGATTACTTTAAAAATAAATAAAATAAAAAACAAACTTTAAATAAAAATATTACTGTTCCAAGTAAATTGGAGTCCTCATTCATATTTTTTCATCATTTGATTTGTCCTGAACTAATGAATCCATTCACCGTTGATGATATTTTATTTTATGTAATTTTCTTTCTTTCTTTCTTTTTTTTTTTTTTAAAGATTTTATTTATTTATTCATGAGAGAGAGAGAGAGAGAGAGAGAGGCAGAGACACAGGCAGAGGGAGAAGCAGGTTCCATACAGGGAGCCTGAGGTGGGACTTGATCCTGGATCTTCAGGATCAGGCCCAGGGCTGAAGGCGGCACTAAACCGCTGAGCCACCTGGCTGCCCTCTATGTAATTTTCTAAAAAACGTTTTTCCTGTTTGGTTGGGCCAACTCTTCAAAGTCTCACAGATTTTGTAATATTAAAAATCTCTGATTAGATTTTGCATATCCTTCCTGTCTTCCGGTACAAAATTATAATATTGGGTCACACTAGTGTTGTAATCCAATTTTATCTTCAACTATAGCATGTATCTATTGAATGTCCATTTTATCCCTTGCATTGATAAGCCTTCGGAAAACAAGATAAATTCAAGTTAGTCGCAGGGATTTTCTGTGATCCAGGAAAGTTAGTAATCTCACTGTATACTAAATAACACCCTTCTTCTCAAATCCAAGCCAGTGCTTATTCTCTTGCTAGTATTACCTTTACCTGTCCAAGTCTTTGCTGTCAGGGTTGATCATCTTCATTATTTGAGTCATCATTTAATAAACATATTTTGCTGGTAGGCAATGGGACAATTTAAATAAGACATACAAACTCAATGGACCTGAGTTTGAATCCTGGCTTTTCACTTATTAGGTGTATAATCTTGACCAGTTATTTAGCTTCTCAAGGCCTATGGTCTCTTTAAGTTGTCTTGAGGATTAAATGAGAAAATGTATAAACCTCCTCACAAAGTGCTTGGCACATTGTAAGAATGCAATAAATGGTAACATTATAGTTTTTGTCTTCAAGGAGCTTTTATCTAAGAACATAAGGATTATAATATGTATAGAGATATGGTTAGGGTTCTATAGAAGCAATATCAAAGTCTGGTTCAGAGGAGTCTTTCCAGATAAAGAGTATTTTTTGAGTATTTGTTTTTTGTTTTGTAAACAGAATTGATAGGTTGGAGGGAAAGGAGCTAAAGTTGGTGTCATAGTTACAACAACATGGAGGCATGAAACGTAAACATTTGGGGAACTAGAAGCCATTAAATATGCCTGGAATGAAGGGCTCGTATTGGGAAATAGTAGAATGTATGGCTTAAAGGGGTAGTCAGGAGTCATATCATGAGAGAATTTGTATAAGCTTTAGGAGCCAGTGAAGAATTATGACCAGAGAGTAACATAATCATGTTTCTGTTTTAGAAAGATCACTCTGGCAGCAATGTCTAACATAACTATTAAGCTGTGTAGGATGAAAGATTGAATTTAAGAAGACTGTAAGCTAAAGAATAACACAAAAATGATGGGGATCTGACCAAGTAGTCATTAGCAATGACAATGGAGAGAAAGGATGATTAGAGAGAAATTATGAAAATATTATAGAATCTTAAGTTCTTGGATATGGAAGGTGTGAAGAATCCATGATTTTCAGGCTTTTGTATGGTGATTATGGTACTGAATAAGATATCTTGAAAAGAAAAAGCAAGTTAGGGGAAAAATGATTTTTAAAAAAGATTTATATATATATAGGGAGAGAGAGAGAGAGTGCACGTGCGCGCATGTGCTTGCAGAAGCAGGGGGAGGGGCAGAGGGAGAGAAAATCTTAGGCAGACCTTGCCCTGAGTGTGGAGCCCAATATGGGACCAGATCCCATGACCCTGAGAGCATGACCTGAGCCGAAATCAAGAGTCAGATGCCTAACTGAATGAACCACCCAGACACCCCCAAATTAAGACATTTTGTTCCATTTTGAATGTAATGATTTTTTAAAAAAATATTTTATTTATTTATTTATTCATGAGAGACAGAGAGAGGGTAGATATATACGCAGAGGGAGAAGCAAGCTCCATGCAGGGAGCCTGATCTGGGACTCGATCTTAGAACTCCAGGATCACACCCTGAGCTGAAGGCAGATACTCAACCACCAAGCTACCCAGGCGTCCCTTGAACATAATGAATTTGTAGTGTCATAGGACACATTTAAGTAATTGGCTCTAGAGACCTGGAACTCAGCAAAGTTGTGGACTACTAATACAGATTGGGAGTATATGGCATTTAGATGATATTTGAAGCTTCTGGAGGTGATTCATTCATTTATTTCTTTAAAAGATATTTTGTAAGCACGAGTTACACACTGTTCTATGGGATGCAGAGGGAATAAAACACATGAATCTCTGACTTCATGGAAAAAGCAGGGAGGAGACAGGCCAGTAAACTAAATGAATATGTTTTCCTAGTCGTTTAGCAAACAACTAGGAGTAGAGTGAGCAAGGATAAGAATGGAGATCAAGGGGATTATTTAGGCCTTATTGGTCATTGAAAGAACTTTTGTTCTTGTTCTTTGGGAGGTGTGGATATACTGGAAGGATTTGAGCAGAATCATGACATGATCTACTTTGTGTGGATGTTATTACTCAAGAACGGGGTATAGACGGGTGCCTGGGTGGCTCAGTTGGTTAAGCGTCTGACTCTTGATCCTAGCTCAGGTCTTAATCCAGGGTGGTGAGTTCCATCCCTGTGTTGGACTCCTCCATACTGGGTGTGGAGCTTACTTAAGAAAAAAAAAAAAAAGATAGAGTATAGAATGTAAAGAATAGCAGAGAAAAGATAGAGCCTTTGTAAACACCAATCTTTCAAACAGCTGTATTGAGATTTAATTCACATGCTCTTCAATAAACCCATTTAAAGTATTCAGTTCATTGTTTCTTAGTATATTTACAGAATTTTGCAACCATCATTACAATCTAATTTTAGAACATTTGTCACCCCAAAAAGAAATCTATTACCCACTAGTGGTCACTATTTAGTACCCACCTCCCAGCCCTAAGCAATCACTGGTCTACTTACTGTCTCAATAGATTTGCCTGTTCTGGACATGAATGGGATTATATAATTGTGGCCTTTCATTGAATGACTTCTTTCATATAGTGTGTTTTCAAGGTTCATTCATGTTGAAGCATGCTTCAATACTTTATTCCTTTTATTGCTCAGTAGTAGCCTGTTGCATGGATATATCATATTTATCCATTCTTCAATTGATACACATTTGAGTTTCCACTTTTTGGCTGTTATGAGTAATGTTGCTATGAATTTGTGCAGTTTTTTGTGGAGACAGGTTTCCATTTCTCTATATATACTGAGTGGAGTAGAATTGCTATTTTTAACCTTTTAAGGAACTGCCAAACTATTCTCTAAGATGATGGAATCCGCAATATATAAGGGGCTAGAGGAGAAACAATTTAAAAAAAAATGGCTAAAGACACAAGGAGAAACGCAGAAAATTATAATTACCTTAGCTTCCTTTTTTTCCCTTCCATTCAACTTGTAGAGAATTCTTTATATATTTACTGAAACCTTTTTCAGATATGTGATTTGTAAGTATTTTTCCCAGTTAGTAACTTTCCTTTTTAAAGTTTTATTCCTTATACCTCATAAACAAGTCTCCTATCCCAATGCTGATGACTTACTTCAAGCACTGATCATCTCCCCAATCCTCCATGCCACACCATTACTGTAATTTGTTTACTCATCTTGCTTCCTGTTTTGCCCTCTAATGCATTCCAATTCTGTTTTTTTCCCAGTTCCATTCCAGGATCCTCCTGGTAGAGATTAAGTTCATGAATTTCTTATGCATATACTTTTGCTTTTTTGCACAGACTGAATAGTTGCTTAGGAAACATTTGAAGTAGATCCACTTTCTAATCCAGAACAAAGTGGGCATTTCTCTCATGATATGATTTACTTATAGAAACAGTTTTGATTTGCTATTGAAGTGTTTAAGAAAAGCAGAATTATATTGTTTCTTTTTAACATTTATTTTGTTTTAATATAGGCAGTTTTATATGATGACAAAGGAGAATGTTTGGAGAGTATATTTCTTAAGTGCCTTGAGGTATTTTAATGTTTCTATTTTTAAGTTACTTAAATCTCTATATTTAAGTTAAAAAATCTCTTTACCTCCTTTATGAATATTGTTAAAGTCATGGTATCTAAATTCGATACGGTAAAATATAGACAATAAGACAGACTTTATTGTGTTGGTCTAAAAACTTGAAATAATTTATATAAAGTGCAATTTAGTAAGTTTTTTTTAAAGATTTTTAAATTGATTTCAGAGAGAGAGAGAGAGAGCGCTTGAGAGAGCGCAAGCAGAGGGAGGGGCAAAGGAAGAGGGAGAAGCAGGCTTCCCCACCAGATAGGACAGAACAGGGAATCTGATATGGGACTTGATCCCAGGACCCTGGTATCATGACCTG
The DNA here is from genome assembly GCF_905146905.1 of Nyctereutes procyonoides. Lineage (NCBI taxonomy): Eukaryota > Metazoa > Chordata > Mammalia > Carnivora > Canidae > Nyctereutes > Nyctereutes procyonoides. The sequence continues at coordinate 6,067,885 of NW_026575130.1, forward strand.
GGCTGACAGAAGACCCTTAACCGACTGAGACACCCAGGCACCCTAGTATGGTGATTCTAAAAGTGTTAAAATGCATATTCTTATTATCGTTATGTTGATTTTGACCATGATGTTAAATCTTTTAAAATTTTTTGTGGCATTGATAGTGGTTGTAGTATTTTTGTATTTATCAAGAGGGTCTATGAAAAGTACTAGCTCAGTAGATGCTTACTTGGATATAACTACTGTTGTTATTACTTCATTTTAAATCATTTCATTAGAAAATACTAAGCACATTATCTGTGATAATACACAGATTTTGTGTATCACCACTAGGTTGATAATCTTTTTTATTTAAAAAAAAATTTATTTATTAGAGAGCAAGTGAGTGTGTGTGCACAAGCAGCGGGGAGAGGCAGAGAGAGAGAGAGAGAGAGAGAGAGAGAGAAGCAGGCTCCCCACTGAGCAGGAAGCCTGGCCTGGGGATGAATCCCAGTACTCTGGGATCATGACCTGAGCCAAAGGCAGCCGTTTAACTGACTGGGCCACCCAGATGCCCTGATAATCGTTTTTATGCTTCAGTCAGAGACAATGGCGAGTGCTATATTTTGGGGGTTTTGTTAGTTTGTTTTGATTTTTCAAAAAAAAAATTTTGTTATTAAAGTAATAAATGCTTTTTTGGAATATGATTTAAGCAACTGTAATTTATAATAATATTTAATTTGTGGTAATTATGAGCATGTAGTTGACATGAATTTATAAAAATGTATCATTGGTATTTGACAGCTCTAATTTTAAAAATTACATTTAGTTGTATGGATTCTTAGTGCGCTCCTTGAGAGAGCGCATATTTGTCTTGCTTGGTGAGCTCCTTGAGAGAGGGCATATTTGTCTTTTCTTTGTACCTCCTGCATACAACAAAGGGTCTCACATGCATAATATTGAATAAGCAAATTAGTGAAAATTTTTTTTGCCATATTATTATCCTTTTTTTTGTGCTTATTGATAGTTAACTGGTACATGAAAATAAATGAAGACTTAGTTATTGATTCATACATTGTAACAATTATTTATTGAATATTGTGTTTTGCTAGTGCTAATGACCTACTGGAACACATAATCAAATAATTAGATGTATATGATTTTAAATTTATTTTCAAAAATTAATTCTTTAAAATTTATTTAAAATTTAGGTGAAACCTGGAGATGACTTAGAAGGTGATCGATACTTAATCACAGTTGAGGAGGTTAAAGTTGCTGGAAGCATTGCTATTAAACCAGATGTCATTAAAGAAACGTCAGAGTTAAATCCAAGGAAATTTATATCCTCTGGGCGGTCCCTTGGATGTCAGCCTGCTGGTTTAAAAAGGAAGTTTACTGTAAGTTTCTCTGTTGAAAATAAGAAATCAATGTATATTTATATTCTTTCAAGAAGTACTGAATTTGAAATTATTGTACTCTATCATTAAATGGTACTTCATAATGCATGTTTAGGTAGACAGGAAGTAAACCCCAATTAGAAAAATCTTATTAGAAATGAGTGTTTACATTTTAATTTTAAAAATTTTATATCTTTATTATTTTACCTTGCAAAGCACACTCCCTTTTCTTTCTTTCTTTCTTTCTTTCTTTCTTTCTTTCTTTCTTTCTTTCTTTCTAGCCAATTCACTTCATAGTTTCTTTCTAGATAATGGAAGAGCTAATAACTGTTTTAATATTTTTAGGGTTTTCAAGGACCACGTCAAGTGCCAAGGAAAATGGTTATTACAGAAAATGATGAATCAGCTGCATCACTTGAGGCTAAGAAACCTGGCTCTATTTTTCTTTCTCCCTTCTACAACACACCTCCTTTGTTTTCTACTGCTGGCAAGAAAGATACAAATAATATGCCGACAGACCCTGAGAACAGTGTCACTTACAAGAACAGAGAGAAAAATGGCTTATATTATTCTTCTGTTGTCTCTACTCCATCCTTTAAGAATAACCCAGAAATGCTATGTGAAGAAAATTATTTTTGCTCAGCTGTCTATTCTGTAAATAAGCATTCAAATTCTTTACTATCCAATGAGGCCATAAAAAAAGATGGTTTGACATCTCACTGTTTAGGAGTTTCACAAAACATCAGAAGCAAAGCACAGATATTAGCTCTTCTGAAGTCCAAATCAACTAGTATGGGTAAAGAACTAGATTCTGGGATTACAGAACATTTCCCTCAGATACTATTACAAGAAAGTGTAAACATTCCTTCTAAACCAAAGTGCATAATTGAACAAGACACGTGTGGTGAGGTGAAGAGCACAGACAATTTACACTACCAGCATCAATCGGAAAATACTATGAGATATAAAAGCAGATGGGCCATGTATCTATCCTCACAGAGTTCACCTGTACATTCTTCTACTGAAGATGGAAATAATATAGAAAGGAAACCCAAAACTCAGGGAGATAATGTAAATTTAAATTTGAAAGATCTGGTACAAAAAAGGATACAATTTTTTGAAACATGTGCTGAAAAGGGTAAAAACTATAATGAAGACAAGCCAGTAGGTGATAATGATCAATCTTGCGATCAGGAAGTAAAATTGGAAATTCCTTCATTCTGTAAAAGCAACAGCTTACCATTTACCTGTAGCAGTGTAGAGAATGATGGCTTATTATCAGAATCTGACATTCAAAAAAATAATAAAATACCTGTTAGTCAGGATGACCAGATGTGTCTAAAAGGATCAATTCTCATTAGAGAAAATGCTCAGAAGATAAATATATGTGGAACCCCAGAAAAGTATGACCAACCCATGTCGTCCCTGCCAGAATCTGAACATCTACAAATCGAGTCTTCTATAAGTAACAATTCTAGGATCTCTGATGACTTTACCAATATGCTTTCTAAAAGTAATACTGATAATGAAAATCTTAATAGTATTCCTGAACCAATGAGTAATGTAACACAGCCACTTGTGGAGGTGACTTTTAATCTGAACAATTTTGAAACCAGTGACTCTGAGGAGGAATCACTAGAAGATAACAAAATTTCCCAGGATTCAGAGGGTTGGGTAAAGGAAACTCTGGTTAATGATAGCAGTTCAAGTGTTCAAAAGAGATGTGAAAATATAAGCTGTAAGAAAGTTGGCAGTGAACATTTGTCTCATTTAACATCTATGGAGGATAAGCCTACAAAGACATTTCCTAAAGAGACTCTGCTGTCACAGTTTTGTGATAAAGCATGTATAGGTTTTGACACAGGACCTTGGAAAACTGGAAACAGAAAAGAAATAGAAGAGTATAATGACACATTAAGCAGTTTTGATTCATCCTTAGAGTGGACTGATGTATATGTAGATAACAATGAAGATGCTAATAAATCTATACAAAAAGTCAGAATTAACTATGATATTACTTCACTACTGAGTAAGTCTAAAGGTATAAGCTCAAATTTACATATTCCTCAGTTAAACATAGCCACTAATCAGATTCCTGAAAACAGCCTATTCTCGGAACAGTCTGGGCTTCAGCCTTTTATAATGGGAAATAAATTAGACAAAAATGATGAACAGGTTTTACTGTCAACTTCTAGCAGTGACATCAGTATCCAACAATTAAATGTTAATCAGAATCACTCTGAAGAACCTGTTGTTCTTGGTAAATCAAATACCCAAGTTTCCAATTCTTTGTTGTACCCTCTGGGAGAAAAGCATCCTATTTCCAAAGAAACAGAAGCATGTATTCCTGAATCCGAAGATTTGGGAAGGATTAGAAGTTTAGACCATGACCATATTGAAGTAGAACCTGCTGGAGAAAGCAAACAACATTGGAATAGTCCTAGGAATCCTTCAGAACTCTCTGGATTAATAAATAACATTTCCCTTTTAAAGTCATTGTCTGAACATAGTACAGCTTTAGAAGGCTTGGAAATATTGAAAAAGAAAAATACTACCTTTAAACAACAAGGAACTCTACAGACATATAATCCAGATAGTAATCCTGAAGGTTAGATTGACATGTTTGTTTTGGATTGTTCTTTATATATCTCAGAGGATGAAAAGTATTTGCTTTGGAAGCTACATTAAAGAATTACAGATTTTTTTTTTTTTTAAAGAGAACAAGAGCAGGTGGAGGGGCAGAAGGAGAAGGAGAGAGAGAATCTTTTTTTTTATTTATTTTTATTTTTTTTATTTTTTTTATTTATGGATAGTCACACAGAGAGAGAGAGAGAGGCAGAGACACAGGCAGAGGGAGAAGCAGGCTCCATGCACCGGGAGCCCGACGTGGGATTCGATCCCGGGTCTCCAGGATCGCGCCCTGGGCCAAAGGCAGGCGCCAAACCGCTGCGCCACCCAGGGATCCCGAGAGAGAGAATCTTAAACAGGCTCCACACCCAGTGCAGAGCTTGACAAGGACTCAATCTCATGATCCTGAGATCATGACGTGCTGAAACCAAGCATCAGTTGTTTAACCAACTGAGCCACCCAGGCTATAATACACATCAAATGGCTTCCAAATTATTACACTATTATCACTACTAGCAAGTTTGTAAAGTTCACAAATCCTTTGATTTTTTTGTTTGGTTTTGCCATGTATCCTACTGAGACTATATAGTTAGAGTATCATGTTCAGAAGTTGCTTGGGTGGGGGCATCTGGGTGGCTTTGTTGATTGAGCATCCAACTCTTGGTTTTAGTTCAGATCATGATCTCAGGGTCCTAGGACTGAGCCCCACATCAGCTCTGTGCAGGGTGGGGAGTCTACTTGAGATTCTCTCCTCTCTCTGTCCCTCCCCTGCTCATGTGCATGCTTTCTCAAATAAATCTTTTAAAAAAGTTACTTGGGTTATTTTCTTTAGTGTGATTATGTTATCATTTGATGTAAATATAGTTAAAGTTCACTTTTATATTCAGTATGAGGACTTTTTTGCCCATCCTTGTTGATGTATGTAAAATATTAATCTAGTTCAGGAATCAAAGCTGTATAAAACCATAAATTCAGATCTCTTCCTTATGCCTTTCATCCTGTTTTTACCTACCTGTTATATATAGCCAATATGTCATCTCTGTGTTTCTTTTTGCAAAAATAAATACCTCCATATTTACATTCTTGTTCCTAACTTTTCAACAAAAGACAGTATACTGTATATATTCTTTAGCACCTTCTTTTCACTAACTATATCTTGGAGATTGCTTCCTATCAATTCAGAGGACATATCTTCATTTTATTGTTTACATCTGTGTAATATCCGACTGTGGATAAACCATCCTTTATGCAACCTCTCCGATACTTTGCTATTACAAATAATGTGATACTAAGTAACCGTGTGTGTGTGTGTGTTTGCACATTGTTTGAAGTGTATCTTCAGGGCAAATGTCTAGCAGTAGGGTCCCTTGGTAAATATGTGCCTTTATTGGATACTTCAAAATTCCCTCCATTTCTTACCTCTACCAGTAATGTGGGAGAGTGTTTGTTTCTCCAGTCTTTCCAAGAGTGTGTTACCAAGCTTTGGTATTTTTGCTAATATGATAGATGAGAAATGGCATTTCAGTGTATTTAAATTTGTATTTCTCTTACTTCAAGTGAAATTTAACATATTTTCATATGTTTAAGTATCAGTTGTATATATTTTTCATAAACTGTCCTACCCTTTTTTCCAGATTTTTAATGGCTGTTGGTCTTTTCTATTCTCATTGATTTTTAAGAGTTCTTTATATATTAGAGATGCTAATCCCTTTATCTATGATATGTATTGGGAAAATAATGAAACCAGAAATAACAGTTGACTAAAAATGAATTTTTAACTAGATTGAGCTATGATTTTTTTTTTACAATAAAGTTTTTTTATTTAATCTCTGCACCCAACATGAGGCTTGAACTCATTACCTTGAGATCACGTGTTTCATGCTCCCCTGCTGAGCCAGCCAGGCTCTTCTGAGTTTCATTTTTACAAATAATAACCACTTTAAAATTATAGTCTTCTTGAAGAAGACTATAGTTTTCTTAAAGAAATTGATATGATCAAATATGTACCTTTTTCTTTAAGAAAAAAAAAATTCCAGGGCAGCCCCAGTGGCTCAGCGGTTGAGTGCTGCCTTCAGCCCAGGGCCTGTTCCTGGAGACCCAGGATTGAATCCCATGTCAGGCTCCCTGCATGGAGCCTGCTTCTCCCTCTGCCTGTGTCTCTGCCTTTCTCTCTCTCTCTCTCCTCTCTCTCTCTCTCCCTCCCCCCTCCCCCCTCGTGTTTCTCATGAATAAATAAATTCTTTAAAAAAAAATCCTATTTTTAAACAGCTATTCAAGCAGGTAGTATGGCGTAGCCACCCTGTCCTCTTTTCCATTCTGCAGACTTGTCAATTCTCCTGTTGGCAGGAGACTCTGCCTGTTCTGACTTTTGTCTGAACACCTTTATTCCTGGCATAGCTGGTAGCTTTTTCTTGTATTCACATCTCAAATGTTGCTTCTCATGAGAGATCTTTCTAATCATCCTATCTAACATTATTCTCTATCATATCAACCTTTGTTATGGAGCTCTTTTGTATCATAATCTGAATTTATCTGGTTGTTTAAATTTTTTGTGGCCTTTCGTTAAAGAGACTACTATTTTCCCAGTGCCTGGTACAATGTACTTAGAAGATAGTTGATTTTTTTTTCCTCAAACCAGAGTCAAATGGGTTTAAGATAGATTTAAAAATAGCATTAAGTGCTTTTTTCTTGTCTGTATTTGCATATAGCAGCAGTGTCTTAGCAGCTTAATAGTCTTAACTTTATTCTAACAGTTAATACTTCATTTTTAGCACATTTTAGTATAAGTTATTAGCTGTTGGCTTGGTATTTATTTTTCAATTAGTTTGAAAAAAGAAAAGGAAACATTTCTACTACTGACTTAGAAAGTAACCAAAAAAGTATTTTTTATTGAATTTTTATCATGAAATATTTGACTACACATACACTACACAGATATACAGAATAGTGAGTGAATCCTGAAATATCCAACAATCCTAAAATATCCAGATTCAACAATTATCAAAGCTACCCTATTTTCAAGCTTAAGTTGTATTCCTTGCTTTATAAAGGAGGATTTTTGAAAAGATGTTATTATTTTTAAGTAAGTGCTATACCCAACATGGGATTCAAACCTATAACCCTGAGATCAAGAGTAAAAAATGCGGGCAGCCTGGGTGGCTCAGCGGTTTAGCACCTGCCTTAGGCCCAGGGCGTGATCCTGGAGTCCCTGGATCAAGTCCCATGTTGGGCTCCCTGCATGGAGCCTGCTCCTCCCTCTGCCTGTGTCTCTGCCAATCTCTCTCTCTCTCTCATGAATAAATAAATAAAAATCTTTAAAAAGTCAAGAATGCTCCACTGACTGAGCTAGCCAGGTACCCCTAGAGATGTTTTTTTAAAATTTAAAAAACTATACGTCTGAGGAATAAAATCATATTTTATTTATTCTAGCTAGGAAACGATCGACTGCAGAAGTTTTACGAGCTTTACCAAAGTTGTCTCCTCTGAACCAGGATTCTCAACAGGTACATTTTTTTCCTATATTGTTTTTTTTTTTCCTATATTGTTTTATTTTGATATAGAATGTTCTGTTCATGTAATGAGATTACAGTAATATAGAGAGTCCTGAGATATTTTGTTTCATGACCTCCCCACTGTATCTCAGTAATTGTTTTCATTACATCCTTTGGGGGAAAAAGAAAAAAAAAAGCCTAGCAATTACATTTATTAGATAGTAGTGAACAACTTACTAAGTATTATGTCCTCGTAATTTTGTAAGCTTTTTATTTTTTCCAATGTTATTGATAAAGTTGACATACAACATTGTACCAGTTTAAGATGTACAACATAATGATTTGATATATGTATATGGATTACTGTAATTTATTTTATTTTACTTTACTTTACTTTTTATTTTTTACTTTACTTTTTAAGTGGTCTCCTTGCCCAGGGCAGAACCTACTATGGGGCTTGAACTCAAAACACTGAGGTTAAGACCTGAGCTGAGATCAAGAGTCGGCGTTTAACCAACTGAGCCACCCAGGCACACTCCCTGACCCTGCCTTTTTTTTTTTTTTTATAAGTATGCTCTACCCGCAGTGCAGAGCCCCATGTAAGCATGTTATTTTTAAATACATACAATAACTAATGGAATGTATGCACTTGTTAGGTATTGCACAGCTTCCCAAACTTTAGAATAGATTAGTTTTCTTGTTCACATTGATTTTCACATGGTAATTGATTTTTATCAGCAGTTTCTGAAAACAGCTTTCAAAAGATATGCCATTGAAATGACATAAGATCTGATGTTGAAACTGAACTACCTTGAGTTAGTTCATTCAATGATCTATAGATGTCAAGTGACACTTTATTTCCCTTAAATTATTTTTTATTTTTTTATTTTTATAATTTTTAACAATTTTATTTATTTGAGAGAGAGAGAAACTACACAAGTGGAGGGAGGAGCAAAGGGAGAGAGAGAGAATCTTTTATGTGGACTCTGCTGAGTGTGGAGTCCAGCATAGGCCTCAGTCTCACAACCATGAGATCACAACTTGAGCCAAAACCAAGAGTCAAATGCTCAACCAGCCGAGCCACCCAGGTACCCCTTCCCTTAAATTTAAAACATTTTGTGGAGACCCTGATGAGTTTACTCTGGCACCCCAAAGTACCTTGTTGAGCAGTTTAGGAACCATGGTAATACTATTAAAATTGTAGCACTAATTAGAATACACTGAAATTCTAGAATAAATCATTTAAATTCGTTTTTGTTCTTGGGGATGCTATTATCATATTTGGAGGGATATTCATTATATGGCACTGCTCTTTCTAGAAGACATGTTTGAAAGAAAAGGAAGTGAAATGTTTCATTTACCCTTATTTTGTATCTTGCTCTATTTTCCATGTTACTTGTTTTGTTTTGTTTTTAATAATCTTGAGGGGTGTTTTCTTTTTTAAATACAGAAAAAAGTGAAGAAAAATAAAACCTTACCACTGATAATTATTACTGTTTCCAGCATTTTTTGGCCTATTTTTAAAAATATGGTTAGATTGATGTGTACAGATAGTTTTGTATCTTTTCCTCTTACTATATTATGTTTTTCTTGGGTTGCCTGGGTGGCTCAGTCAGTTAAGCGTCTGCCTTGGGCTCAGGTCATGATCTTGAGGTCCTGGGATCGAGCCCCACATCAGGTTCCCTGCTCTGCGGAGAGCCTGCTTCTCCCTCTCCTTTTCCCTCTGCCGGCCACTCCCCCTACTTGTTCTCACACACACTCTCTCTCTCAAATAAATAAATAAAATCTTTTCGCACACACTCTCTCTCTTAAATAAATAAATAATAAAATCTTCTCTCACACACTCTTTCAAGTAAATAAAATCTTAAAAAATACATATAATGTTTCTCACATTATTAAAAGACTTCTTAAGTATCATTTATTTATTTATCTATCTATTTATTTTTAAAGATTTTATTTATTTATTATTCATGAGAGACACAGAGAGAGGCAGAGACACAGGCAGAGGGAGAAGCAGGCTCCATGCAGGGAACCTGACATGGGACTCGATCCCGGAACTCCAGGATCATGCCCTGTGCCGAAGGCAGGCGCTAAACCACTGAGCCACCCAGGGATCCCCCTATCTTCTATTTATTTATTTATTTGTTTGTTTGTTTGTTTGTTTAGTTAATTTTTTAGCTGCTTGGTTTGTAAGTTTATTATTGTCTTTGTCTGAAAAATCTTCATAGAAAATTGTGTTTTGGGTTATTAGCTCTTAGCAGTCTGCTGCTGAGCTCTAAGGAAGCTTGCCTTCCTTTTAGCTACCCAGTCTTTCTTCTTGAGCAAGGGGCATTTTGTAATGGCTCCACCTCTTTCTAACTTCTTTCTTAGGCTGCTGCTTCTTTTTTTTTTTTTTTAAGATTTGTTTATTTATTTATTCATGAGAGACACAGACAAGCAGAGATATAGAGGGAGAAGCAGGCTGCCCACAGGGAGCCCAATGCAGGACTTGATCCCTGGACCTGGGATTACACCCTGAGCTGAAGGCAGATGCTCAACCTCTGAGCCACCCAGGGGTCCCTAGGCTGCTTCTCATAGCCTAGATTCTCTCATATAGCAGCATGAGCTTTCTTATACATCTCCATTTTGTCTGGAGTTATGCTCTTTATGTATTGAAAGAGTTGTTTCTTATAAGCATGTTCATATTCTCCCATTAGTAGCACATATAATCTGCAACATTCTGACTCATGATGTGCTTTCGATGCACTTCTGCATTGAATTCCTCGTTTTCTAAATCATAACTAGCAGCGGTTTGGTACCACCTGCAGCCCAGGGCATGATCCTGGAGACCCTGGATTGAGTCCCACATCAGGCTCTCTGTATGATGCCTGCTTCTCCCTCTGCCTGTGACTCTGCCTCTCTCTCTCTCTGTTTCTATGAATAAATAAATAAAATCTTAAAAAAAATAAATCATAACTAGCGAATCATTTGGTACTGTGAGGGACAGACAAGCCTCCATTCACAGCTCCCTGGAGGGCCCAAAAAGCTTTATTTCCAAGAGTAGTTCTGGCAAGCCCTGCATCCAAATAGCAGTTGAAGGTACCAGTTGACCATGAGTTTTCCAGTCACCTCCTCCACTTGGCCTTCATAGAACTCGGCAATGTCAAACCTATTGAGAACCTGTGGGCCAGTAGCCTGCAGGTACAATATGCTGCAGCGTGATTTGTCAGGGCAACCTTCACTCCGTACTCTGGGAGCTCATGATGTAAGTTAAACAAACTATCATATCTCCTATATGGGCCTAAGTAATCTGTCAAATAATATCTCTGTTGGTTACACAAACTATCATCCTGTATTAAGATGTATTGTACCTATTTTTTCTTGAGTTATCAAGTGTTTCCAAGCATAGTAAACAGCTTTGCCCTCTCATCATCTTCTGAATTTCACTTGGTATCTCTTAAAGTAAGCCTTATTCTTGACAACTTTAACAAACCCTATCCTGCAGCACAGAGACCACGTTGACAGCTCACCACAGACCAGCAATTAAATATATCTTTTAAAGGTTACTTACCATCCCATCCTATGGATATCCTATGCTTTGGATAAGCAGTGCCCTATTTTGAACATTTAAGTTATTTCCAGCATTTTTCTAGGATAAATAAAAGTTTAGTAAATGTTTTTGCACATAAATTATTGTTCACATTTTAAATTTTTTCCTTAGATTTGAGTCCCACAAGTGGAACTGATGACTTGAAAGGCTAAGAACAATTTTCTTGATTTATATTGTCAAAGCTAAAAATCTTACAATATGAATATTTATTTTACTTAACATTCATCAGTACTAAGATATTTTCAATTCTGGGGCACCTGGGTGGTTTGGTTGGTTTGGCATCCAACTCTTGATTTTGGCTCAGGTTGTGATCTCGGGATCTTGAGACCAAGATCAGCATCAGGCTCAGTGCTCATTGTGAGGTCTGTTTGAGATTCTCTTTTCCTCTCCCCTTTCCCTCATTCTTGTGCTGTCTCTGAAATAAATCAATCTTTTAAAAGTATTTTCAATTCTTGCAGTCAGAATAGTGTTAAATTAACATTTTGTTTTTACTCATTTGATTATTAGTGATAGTGTTCTTTTATTTATGTCCAATAGAATTTATATTTTATTTTGTAACTTACTAGTACCTTTTAGTTATTCTTATATTAATATTCTGTTCCTAAGAATATAAAAGAAAATGAAGTTGAACCAAATGAACCACTTCAGTCTTTGCAGGTAAGTTAATTTTTAAAATATAAAGTAGCCAGAAATTATAGTTGTATGTATAGATGTGGCATATAATTTTATGTTTATATTTTATATTGTCAGCTTTCAATCTCATTTGTAATTAGTTACCCCTTCATACTTATTTGGATGGGCCTGCTGTCTTATATAAATGGTTAATAGGATTTGGTTAAATAACAAATCTTTTGTCACCAATAAGCTTGTAAACTTGTAAGCATTACTTAATCCAGGAATTGTCATTACATTTATAGCTGTACTTGCAACTCTGTTTCCTACAAGAGAACAAAACAATATTCATATAGTTGTGGCTCAATTATTTTTCATCCTTATATAATAGGATCAAATATATAAAATCATAATTAGCAACTGCCTTATTACAAATGATCACATTCTTTTTTTTTTTTTTTTTTGATCACATTCTTAATTCTTTTTTTCACTTGAAAAAATAGGGCTTAAAGTCTTTCAAGGACAATTATCACAGAGTAAAACTGCAAGTAAATACTATCACTTCCCAGAAGGAGTTGCTATTTAAAACAAATATCATATATATATATATATATATATATATTTTTTTTTTTTTTAAGATTTTATTTATTCCTGAGAGATACAGAGATAGAGGGAGAGAGACAGAGACACAGGCAGAGGGAGAAGCAGGCTCCATGCAGGGAGCCCGACGTGGGGCTCGATCCCAGGTCTCCAAGATCAGGCCCTGGGCTGAAGGCGATGCTAAACTGCTGAGCCACCCAGGCTGCCCCAAATATCATATATTTTTAAAAAGCTGTTGTAATCTCACAGTACAGAAAAACGTTTTACGATCTTTTGCAAAAAAAAAATTTTATTTAAATCTTTAGCATTAATATAGGAGCATATTTGCATTTTTGTAATACCTTTCATACTACAACTTTCTAAAAATCTCTTCATGTACATTAGTATAGAAAAAACTGAAAATTTAAAGTTAGGGTGCTCTTTGAGGATATATTTAATGGCACTGCTGTTTTATTTCTGCTAATTTTATTTCTGTAATTAGTTATACATAGTAAAGCAGAAGAAAAAATGCTGTGCTAATTGATTTTTAAACTCATTGTATTAAAAAAATAAACTCATCGTATTAGAAAATACTAATTCTAAAATATGAATTGAATGTTTTCAAGAACTACTTGGTTGGCAGATGTGCTAATGTATTGTTTTTTTTTTTTAAGATTTATTTATTTATTCATGAAAGACACAGAGAGAGAGGCAGAGACATAGGCAGAGGGAGAAGCATGCTCCTCGCAGGGAGCCTGGTATGGAACCCGATCCCAGATCCCAGATCCCAGGATCACATCCTGAGCTGAAGGCAGATGCTCAACTGCTGAGCCACCCAAGCATCCCTAATGTATTATGTTATTAGTGGAAAGTAACCATTATTTGAAGAAGTACACTACATTACCTCTTCTATTTAGGGAATTTTTTTCTCTGTATTTTTTAATCATAAAAGTTTCTCAGTTAAATTCCGTTTGACTAATTCATAGTAGAAATTATGGTTGTTTTATATAGTTACTTGGGGAACTAAAAATTACTAGTTGCTGTTGTCTATATCTTGTTTTTATAGTTGCTAGAAAATTATTCTTTTCTTTTTTCTTTTCTTTTCTTTTCTTTTCTTTTCTTTTCTTTTCTTTCTTTTCTTTTTTTTCTTTTATTATTTTTAATGTAGCCTGATGTGGGACTCCATTCTGGAACTCTGGGATCATGCCCCAACCCGAAGGCAGATGCTCAACCACTGAGCCACTCAGGCATCCCTAAAAGAAATAAATCTTAAAAAAAAAAAAGTCATATGCTCTACTGACTGAGCCAGCGAGGTTGTCTGATTCATTCTTTAAATAAACAATACTGTTTACAATTTTTCCTTCTTTGGTTTCTTACTAATTTTTGAATGAAATAATCTGCATTAAGTATTAGGTTAGATGGGTAATTACTGGATATGCAACAATTTTTTCTAGTGTTAAAATACTCAATTTTAACTCAAATTCTAAAATTTTAGAATTAGGGGTGCCTGGGGTAGCTTAGTCAGTTAAACGCCTGCTTTCGGCTCAGGTAATTATCTTGGGGTCCTGGGATGGAGTCCCATGTTGATCTCCCTGCTCAACAGGGAGTCTGCTTGTCCCTCGTCTTCTGCTCCTCCCTCTCTCATTTGTGCACATGTGCACATGTACTCTCAATAAAATCTCAAAAAAAAGATTCTTTCTCTCCCTTTCCCTCTGCCCCTCCCTACGGTGTGTGCGTGTTGTTTCCTCCCTCTCTCTAAAAACAAATTTTTAAAAAATTTTAGAATTAGAATTTTTTATTGCTGAGTTTTAAAATTAATTAGCGTAGTACCTTATCTGCTGGAGAACTCCTTTGCCAGAGGTAGCTGTATGCATATGTGTATGTATATATGTGTGTATATATACAGAAGCAAGATTGAAATGGGAAGTATATTTTCAAATGGCAAACTTTAAGTTTTGGGAATATTTTCCCATCAAACTGATGTTCTGCCTATAAAACTATTCTAGCTAACACACCTATTGATATTTTATTCTAGTTCTTTTCCTTTGGAGCTAAAGAGACTGCTTTTCTAGATGTTATGCCTAAACAATCAGAGAGAAAAACCTGTGACCCTAAGGTAAAATTTGTGAACAACTTTGATTTTCTAATCAACTGTCTTTTCATACCACTATCAGTTTTCATAGGCAGAAGGTTAATGAGCATAATGAATTAATCTGGTTGTAGGAATAAGAAAAACTAACTGATGACTGCTACTCCTTGTTAATCTTGAGCCCTTTCTCTTTGCTAATGAACCAAAGAACAAAATGAAGATCTTTACAGTCTAGAACATATTATAGTCTACTACTTCTATTTCTGTAGAAGTACATATAAGCTAAGCTCTAATAGTGCCACCTACTCCAAATCAAAAATTTATAGAGAAAATAGCTGTAAATAGTTGGGTTTCATAAATACTGATTCTATTTAAAACCCAACAGACTTCTAGAAGGTATCTACAGAGAAGCATAGAAAACAAGGCATCTGCTTGTGGAGAATGTGTATTCTGCATAAAACAAATCAGAAATATACAGAGTCTAACAGTTGAGACTTTGTAAATTGAAATGTGTGTGCTTTTAAAATTTAGAATATGGGGATCCCTGGGTGGCGCAGCGGTTTGGCGCCTGTCTTTGGCCCGGGCACGATCCTGGAGACCCGGGATCGAATCCCACATCGGGCTCCCGGTGCATGGAGTCTGCTTCTCCCTCTGCCTATGTCTCTGCCTCTCTCTCTCTCTCTCTGTGACTATCATAAGTAAATAAAAAAAAAAAAATTAAAAAAAAAATAAAATTTAGAATATTTTCAACCAAAGTCTTGTATAAGGGACATTTTAGATTTGATTTTCCTTTCAAATATGTGATTTAGAATCTTCATTGTTATTATTATTTTTGTTTAAAAAGATTTATTTATTAGAGAGAGAGAACGCCTACAGACAGAACAGCAGAGGGAGAGGGAGAAGCAGACTCTGCTGAGCAGGGAGCCTCATGCAGGGCTCGATCCCAGGATCCTGGGATCATGGCCTGAGCCGAAGCCAGAGGCTTAACCCAGGTGCTACAGAATCGTCATTTTTAAATAAGAGAATATTCAGATTATTTATTATTGTAATTTTGTTAATTTATTAGTTAGAAATAAATTTGTCCTTTAGGTGCATTCCTTTGGCTCTATTAGCAATCTTAATTTTCCACTTTCTGGGTAGAGTTTGTCACCCTGTGAGGAACAAAAATTTTAGAACCCTCAAGGGGGCAGCAGAGAAAGCCATTTGAAGCCTGAGAGCTGATCAGGTCTCAAAAGGGATAATAGTACTGCTCTAAGGTACGTGCCTGTATTGGCATCATATTCTTAGGCCTTTGTTCTCAGAGCAATAGGATCAGATATTCTGGGAGGCAGAGAGCCCACCATCCCTCTTCTGTGAAGCCTGATAGTTTAAAAAATGCCTGAACAAAGGAAAATGCTTCCTCTATTTCTTCCCTTACTTCCTATTATCATGTTTATTGACTGCTTCTTATATGCTACGCATGGTGTTAAAGGCACATGATACCCTGATGAAACAAGAAGGTCTCTTCCCTTAAGGATCTTACAGTATAGTTATGATATAGATGAGAAAAAACTTCATTGTAGTATAATGTGACAAGTCTGTAATGGAAAGTTGTATAATGTACAGAGCAAGCATAGAGAAAAGAACAACTATATCTTCCTGGTTTAATTAGTCCATTATAACTATACTTCTTATGCTCATAATAAAAAAGTTCATATTTATTAATGTTGAACTTGAATTCAATTAAAGCAATAACTGAATTATGTTTTATAATTCACATGTGTTAGGATAATAGGAATTTTTCTGGTTTTCAGTATTAGTTACTTAGATTATTTACAGTAAGTAATATTTAATAGAAAGCTGAATTGTGATTTATTTCATGTATAGTGACTATATATTAATATGTATTTATTATAATACTAATTTTTAATAATTTACTTATAGCCTGTTGAGTTTCAAGGGCACCAAGTGAAAGGATCCGCTACTAGTGCTGTAATGATAAGAGGACACAGCTCACAGCTAGAATGCGGTCAATTTCCAGATAGTATTGAGTATGAAAACTGTACAACAGACACTGGTTTATTGACACCAAAATTGACCAGTGGTTGTATGCAGATTGATTTCCTGCAGGTAAAAATATCTTTTATAGTTGTCATTTTCTTTATGTCAATACTAAATTTTTTGAAGAGATTATATTTAAATCTTTGAACAAATGTAAGTTATCTTCTTTAAGTATGAACGAAGCATCTCTCTTTGCTACCAAATAGAGATCATTAAGAGAATGATATGCATATATTCAAAACTATGTCTGTTAAAGAGATTAAATTTTTTTCTTTTTTTTTTAAGATTTTATTTATTTATTCATGAGAGACACAGAGAGAGAGAGAGAGAGAGAGAGAGAGAGGCAGAGACACAGGCAGAGGGAGAAGCAGGCTCCATGCAGGGAGCCTGACGTGGGACTCGATCTGGGGACTCCAGGATCATGTCCTGGGCCGAAGGCATTCACTAAACTGCTGAGCCACCCAGGCGTCCTGATTTTTTTTCTTTTTTATTAACACATAATGCATGTACAAAATAAGTGCAGAATTCAATAATTACCACAAAATGAACACACCCATATAACCTCCACTCTTAAGAAATAGAACATGAAAAAAAAAGAAAGAAATAGAACATTACCAGCATTCCAGAAGTCACCTGGCACCCTTTGAAGATACGCTTTTCTGTTCCCTCTGAAGATAACTATTATCTTGACTTATAATACCATGTTAGTTTTGCTTTTATTTTAAGATTTTATTTGAGAGTGAGCAAGTGGGAGAGAGGCAGAGAGAGAGCACAAGCAGGCACATGAGCAGTGGGGGAGGGAGAAGCAGACTCCCCCCTGAGCAGGAGCCCAGTGCAGGGTTTGATCCAAGGACTTTGGGATCATGACCTGAGCTGAAGGTAGACAACCAACTGAGCCACCAGGCACCCCTTAGTTTAGCTCTTAAAACTTGATGTGAATAGAGTAATATAACAATGTATTTGTTATGTCTGGTTCTTTTTGTTCAACATAGCACTTTTGAAATTCATCCATGTTGTTGCTTGTGGTTGTAGTTTATTCATACTCATTGCTGGTATACTAGTCCATTGTATGAATGCACTCCACAGTTTATCCATTCTACAGTTGTTTGCATTTGGGGCCTATTACTGATAATGCTGATATGGATTTTCATGTGCTGTCATAAATATGTACACACGTGACATTTTTCTGTCAGTTATACTACATTGGGGTGGGATTGTTGAGTCACCAGATGTGCATATCTTTCTTTTAGTATGTAATGCCAAACTGCTTCCCAAAACTGGTTATTATAGTTTATATTTCTATCAGAAGTGTGTAAGAGTCCCCATCACTCTATATCTTCATTAACACTTGGTGCTGACAGTTTTTGATTTGAATTTTAGTTATTCTGGTAGATATATAGTGGTATTTCTTTGTGGCTTTAGTTTGCCACAAACTAAATGAGATTGGGACCTTTTTGTATGCTTATTGGCCTTTTTTGTATTTTCTTTGATGAAATGTTTATTTAGGTTTCTCCTTCAGTTTTTTTTTTTTTTAAAGATTTATTTATTTATTTTAGAGAGATCAAGAGAGTGAGCATGAGGGGAGGGTTAGGGAGAGGGAGAGAAGCAGACTCCTGCTGAGCGTGGAGGAACCCAGTGCAGGTCTTGATTTCAGGCTGCTAAGATCATGACCTGAGCCAAAATCAAGAGTCACACACTTGGGCAGCCCCAGTGGCTTAGCGGTTTAGTGCTGCCTTCAGCCTGGGGTGTGATCCTGGAGCCCCGTGATCGAGTCCCATGTCGGGCTCCCTGCATGGAGCCTGCTTCTCCCTCTGCCTGTGTCTCTGCCTCTCTCTTTCTCTCTCTCTCTCTGTGTGTCTCTCATGAATAAATAAAATCTTAAAAAAAGAAAAAGAGTCACACGCTTAATAAACTGAGCCACTCAGTGCCCCTCTTCCTCAGTTTTTCCTTGATGTGTTTATCTTTTAAAAAATTTTGGAATTCTTTATATAGTGAATATATACTCATTGTTATTTGTATACTTTGTAAATATCTTCTAATTTAAACAAGTGATTATATGAACAGAATGACTAACTTGCATATAGTTTGTTTCACTTGCATAGCAGTGCCAGCTATGTTATGACTATGGCCTGTGTTACAGAGATGTGAAAAATATCATCAGTGTTAGGGTGCATCCGTTGTTTCAGTGATGTTAAGATATAAAAAATGTGAATTATAAGAATTGATGAAATATAATGTACTCTGCTTTCCCTGAATAGAGTTGCCTTCATAACATATTGCTTCTGTTCTTCTGTGTCTCAAGTTATAATCATCAACTGTGTGTGTGTGTGTTTGTGTGTGTGTACTTATAGGAGGTAGATAAAGATACAGATATGTACACATACACTTTTTCTTTTTACTGAATAAACTGAGAAATGGATCTCTGTTTTTCTAGTTCCCAGATGAAGGAAACTTTCCACAAGAAGATGTTAGCTTTAATATTGAAGACAATTTTCAAGTGAGAGCTGAGTCAAATAAGGACTCAATTGAAAATGACTGTAAGTAATTTCTAAGTAAAATATAACTTAAAAGGTTACTTGACATTGTACAAACTGTTGTGTAAAAATCTGTGCTTTTTTTTTTTTCTTCACAGTGATTTTGGATTTCTCTCCTAAAAATTCAGAACATTTCTATCATTATTTGGATTCTAGTTTTAAATCAGCAGAGAAGACTTCATGGGAAGCAAATAAGGTATGATGTAAAGAGAGTTTTAATAGTTGAGAGTAAAAAATCTTGGTAATCTTGGGATGCCTGGGTGGCTCAGTCAGTTAAGCAGCCAACTCTTGATTTTGGCTCAGGTCTTGATCTCAGGGTCCTGGGATTGCACCCCGCATCAGGCTCCTCATTAGCAGGGAGTCTGCTAAAGGTTCTCTCTCTTCTCTCCCTCTGCCCCTCCCCCTGCTCGTGCATGCTTCCTCTTTCTCTCTCTCAAATAAATAAATCAATCTTTAAAAACAAATCTTGGTAATCTTAGAAGAAATGAATCCAGTGGGATCCCTGGGTGGCGCAGCGGTTTGGCGCCTGCCTTTGGCCCAGGGCACGATCCTGGAGACCCGGGATCGAATCCCACGTCAGGCTCCCAGTGCATGGAGCCTGCTTCTCCCTCTGCCTGTGTCTCTGCCTCTCTCTCTCTCACTGTGTGCCTATCATAAATAAAAATTTAAAAAAAAATTAAAAAAAAAAGAGATGAATCCAGCAAAAACTAAAAAGATAAAAATCTTCAGATGATTTTTTTAACATGATCAAGAAAGTTTATCAATAACCAACCAATATTATTTTAGTGTTTAAACAGCATAATTTCTATTAGAATAAATAACAAAATGTGGACGGCTGCTATTTTATTATTCAAAGATGTTTTGAATTTTCTATTATGACATGCTATGAGAAACATACACAATTAGAGAGGAAGAAATATCATTAAAAGAATCAGAAAAAAACGAGAAGTTTAAGAAGAATTTTGTAAGGGAGCTAAAGACAAGGTAAACTTGGAATATTAAATGCCTTCCTAAACCAGTTAGAAAACATAATAGAAAATGTGTCCCAACAATAGTAACAAATGATACACAATGCCTAGACATAGACTTAATTGGAAATGTGTGGAACATGTGTGAAATAGACTATGAAATTTTACTGTGAAATATAAAATTCGTGAATAAATAGCAGTTCAACAATACTGAATGCCCTGTATAGGTCAGAACCATAAGACTTGAGTATAGAGTGATGGACAAAAGAGGTATGATCCGGTCTTTTTTTTTTTTTTTTTTTTTTTTTTTAGAGATTTTACTATCTATTTATTTAGAGCAAGCGAGTAGGGGAAGGAACAGAGCGGAGGGAGAGAATCTCAAGCCTTGCTGAGTACAAAGACAGATGTGGGACTCGAACTCATGACCCTGAGATCATGACCTGAGCTGAAATTAAGAGTTGAATGATCAACAGACCGAGCCATCCAGGTGCTGTGATCTCTGTCTTTACAGGCCAAGGAAAAAGAGGTTGAGTGGGAGACATGTTAATCAAGAGAACAAGCAAACAAAAAAAAAAAAAAAAAGAGAGAGAGAACAAGCAAACAAATTAATGGAGATAATTGCTTTCTAAGAAAGCTGTCAAAGTACTCTAAAATTATAGGGAAATCTACTTTATGCATAATTAGGAAGGCTTCTCCAGCTATGGCAGCAATGAGGGGAAGAACATACCTTGCAATGAAATGGCAAGTGTAAATACCACGAGATTGGAAAAAGTTGAGATGCTTGAGAAAGTGGAAGAAAGCCAAAGTAGTGGGATTATAGTGAGTGAAAAGGAGTGGTAATTAGAGATTGAAAAAGTGAGCAGGTCTTGCAGGTGAGGTTAAGAATTTTGATAATATTCTGTGTTCCACTGGGAAATCCATGAAGGGTTTTCAGCAGAAAATCACCTGACTTAGTATACATTTTTAAAAGGTTTGCTGGCTCTGTGGAAGATGGATTTGGTGGGCACTGCTGGTGGAAACCAGTTAAGAGGAGTCTTGAATGATAAAGACTTGAAGGTGGGGATTGTGGCAGTGAAAGGAGTTAGAAACATGGATGTTCCTGGATTGAATGTAGAGAGTGGTTAAGGAAAAGGGAGAAGAAAGATTCTTGGCTGTCTGACTTAACAGTTGTGTGGACTCAGGTGGTTTTTGCTGGGTGGAATAAGATGGAGGAGTGTATTAGTCTGCTGGGATTGCCATAACAAAATATGGGATGAGTCTCTTAAACAACAGAAATTTATTTTGCCATAGTTCTGGAGGCTAGAAGTCCAAGATCAAGGCGTTGGTTAATTAATTTGGTTTCTGATGAGGACTCTCTTCATGTTGACTAACTTCTCATTATGTCCTGACAAGGCTTTTCCTTGGTGTGTACACATGGAGAGAAAGAGAGTAAGTGAATGTAAGCTCTCTTTTTATAAGGACACTAATTCTGTTGGATTAGGGCCCCACTCTTATGATGATCTCATTTATCATTTATACTTTGTTACCTCTTAGAGGCCCTATCTCCAAATAAAGTTATATTGGGGGTTAGGACTTCAACATATGAATTTGGGGAGGGGGGAGCACAGTTAGTCCACAGCAGGGAGGAGCACATTTGGTGAATATACAGACACAGATAAGGAATGCCTATGAGCCAGGCAAGTAGAGATGTAAAGTTAGAAGTCGGGTACATGGGTCTGGCCTCCGACAGCCTTCTTATACTTTGAGAGAGTTTGGGAACCATTACAGTTTTAATGAAAGGAGTGAAATGATTGAACTTATGTTTAAAAAGAACTCTGGCTAGTTTGTAGAGCATGCACTGCATGAACAAGGTGTGGTAGTAAGTACTGGCTACTTTTGTTGAAAGTGCAATACAGGGCAGCCCGGGTGGCTCAGTGGTTTAGCGCCGCCTTCAGCCCAGGGCCTGATCCTGGAGACCTGGAATCAAGTCCCACATCGGGCTCCTTGCATGGAGCCTGCTTTTCCTCTGCCTGTGTCTCTGCCTCTCTCTCTCTCTCTCTCTCTCTTTCTCTGTGTGTCTCTCATGAATAAATAAATAAAATCTTTAAAAAAAAAAGTGTAATACAGTCAAGACTGCCTCAGTTTTGAATGCCAACTCTATCTTGGTGAATTTAAACAAGTTTAATTGCTTACCTACTCTTCTCAATTTTCTCAGTGGTAAAATAAGGAAAATGGGAGTACCAATCTCATATGGTTGTGGTAAGGATCAAATAAGTTAAAAATATAAGGTGCTTAGGTTAGTTCCTGGTACATAGTAGGAGTTTGTTAATACAGTAAGACTATTACTATGGTGGTGATTCAATGTAATTTCTCAGTGGTTTGTCTGTTTCTTCTACTAGACTGAATTCCTTGAGTGTGGGAATCATGAGTATTCATCTTCACATCCTTATTTCCTAGCACAGCACCTAGAACCAAATAGCTAATCAAGAAAGTGTTTTAAAATTTATATATAAATCTTTTAAAAGATTTTATTTATTTATTTGACAGAGAGAAAGAGAGAATAAGCAGGGGGAGTGGCAGAGGGGCAGGCTCCCCACTGAGCAGGGCCTGATCCTGGATTATGACCTGAGCCAAAGGCAGATGCTTAACCCACCAAGCCACCCAGGCACCCCTATATATAAATTTTATACTTATTGTAATTTACTTAAAAAACAAAACAAAAAACCCAGATACATTCTAACAAGTTTAAATCATTCAGAAGTATGTAAGATTACAAGAACTCTTTCCTCCTAATTCCATCTTCATTAGAAACCAACCATTCTTAACAGTTTGGTATGCATTCTTCCAAACTTTCATTATTTTCATTCTATCGTTATGCAAATATATTAAATGTGATCATCATATTAAGCTGATTAATTTCTGCAAGCAGCGAAAAAATTAAATACTTTTATAAGAATAGCGTAATGAGTAACATGATTATTCAGGTCTAAAATATATCAAAAAAGTTCACTACATTTGGGAGCAATGTTTTGCAGTTTAAGTCAACTATAGATAAACCCTAGAGCTGTGGACATAAGAAAAAGCTGTTCATTTCTTGAGTCTGCAGGAAGTTTTACCTTCACAGTTCCAAACATGAGGTCTAAGTTAGTCTTAAGCCCCATAGACTGGAAATTCATCCTCAGAACCGAATCCCCTTAACCCAGATCTATCTAAATCAGAATTTGATCCATTTCAAATAAATCCAATAGTTTTTATGTTCTGTATTTTACTTTTTATTATTTTTATTGATTTTAGTGAGTTTATTTTATCCTGCCTCTTTGGGAAGAATCTTTGCCCTAGTATAGCTTTACATAATGTGCTTGAAAGCATTATTTTTATAATGTAGATTACTAGAATTCAAACAATAGAAAAAAAGTAATAACATTTTGGTCAATAGTTTTGTTTTTTCTTTCTGAATAGGTAACATCACCAGAACAGAAGATCTCTACATTAAACCCTGATTCTACTTTTTCTTTGAACTCAAGAGATGAAGACTTTGTGCTAGAATTCTCTGAGGAGTCCCTGAAAGAAAGAACTTTACCTGGTGACCTTTACTTCCTCAACTTAGCTACTGTCATAGTGCTGTAATATCTGTGTAAAATTAAGTTTTTTATATGAGAAATTGTTACTAAACTAAAAATATCTTAGAATCAGATTTAATGTCATACCCCTCAAGCCTTCCTACACCCTTTTTCTATTTCAGATGGCTCTTACTTCCAAATACAACATTCCCTTCTAAGTCGCAGATTCCTTCTTTCTTTTGTCAGCATCTCATCATGGACCTCTGAAAGTGTCTTCTGTCATTACAGTTCTTTTCACAGCTCTAACTCCAGAGCCAGGCCCTTCTATTGCCCTCTTCCCTCCCAGGGGAGTGGTTCATTGTGAATGTCTCATCTACACCATTGGTTGACTTTGGTCTAATGTTTCCCCTGTTTTTGCTCTGGGATTGTGGCAGTATCAGGGGGATCTTCAACTCCTGCTTCCGCAGTTGCATTCTCAGGTCTCTGTGTTTTCAAACATTTTGACTCTTCCCTATGAGTAATTTCCTGCTTTTTAATAAGTACAATACATTCTGTAGGATTCTTTCCACTAACTTTTCTTTTCCTTTTTCCTTTCTTAAAATTTCACCTATGGATCTTCCCGATTATTTTGAAAAAGGAAATAAAATCTGATTTTTTTTAAGGCAAGTTGGTACTTTTTCATATACATAGCTACTGGTTTTTAGAGCCTAGGTGATGACTGTAATACATTTTTTTATTTAATCAGCTCTTTTTTCTTTTTTTCAGTTATCAAAAAATCCAGTTCTTTGGAGAATAAGAACTTTCAAAGGCTTCCATTAGTAAGTAGAACCCGAGTTCCACTAACTACTTTGCCACCTGCTGATTCAGGTTCTTGTTCATACGTGATCAACTGTGACAGGCAAGAATTTTCTGGTTCCTCCCCCATATTCAACTTATGTGAAGAATCAGGAGTTCTTTCATTTAGCTTGGGGCTTGAGGACCAAAGTGAAACTTCCTTCTGTAAAGAATCTAGAGAAGTGACTCCACGGGACGTTTTGCTTCTCAATAATATATCTACTCAAAGCAAGTGGCTGAAATATCAGAACATACCCCAGTGCAACTTGACTACTCCAGACAGAGTTGATAAGAAAGTAACAGATGGTTTCTCTGGTAAAGTTATTTCTGGGACACATTTAAGTGATATATGTGAAAGACAGAGTGGTGCTGTGAATGAAAGCTCTTTAGACTCTATATATTTGCAAATGAAAAAAGGCATGCTCTATCAACAGCAGCAGGATTTTAGCTGTCAGGATTTGGTTTTCAGAAAGAAAGCACTCTCATTGAATTTAAACCTGACTTCCCAGACTGAAAAAATTCAAAACACGTTAAGAGAGTCTGCTGCCTGCTACATCTACAGTGTAACAGGAGATTTACAGGTGAGGAAATGTACCAGTGTATTTTGGTGCATTTTTCCCAATAGTTATTTCAACAAAAGAATTACCAAAATCATACAGGAGCAATGATTTTACTCTTGAAGCTGATGGCTTTTTTTCCCCCTTTTTTGAGTTTTCCAAAACTATAGGGACAGTCATATCTTCTTTGACTTAAAATTTTTCCTAGTAGTTGTGAGCATTAAATGAAATTATGTATTTGAAAGTGTCTGGTGCAGTATCTGGCACATAGTAAGTACTTAATAAGTTATAGTTCCAATTGTTTCCACTTTACTACTACTATTAACTGTGATTGTTCTCATTTTTCACTATCAGCTCAGTTTTGCCAATCAGATCATTGTTAAAGTAAAGTTACATCTTATTATGTGTTGGTTGTGCAGCTGTAATTGTAACCAGAAATTGAAATATATAATGTTGTTGTTATCAGCTGAGATTTTCCTAGCAAAAACTAAAAATTTATTAATGGACAGATTAAAAACATTTAATCTTGTTTATATGATTTAAAGTGCCAACCATAGCCATTCTTGTTATATTCAATGTCTCATTTGTTTTTTTTGAAAAATTTTATTTATTTGGGAGAGAGAGAGAGTGATCAAGAGAGCACAAGCAGGAGGAGCAGCAGAGGGAGAGGGAGAAGCAGACTCCCCAATGAGCAGGGAGCCTAATGTGGGGCTCAATCCCAGGACCTGAGACCATGACCTGAGCTGAAAGGCAGACACTTAACCAACTGAGCCACCCAGATGCCTCTCAATGACTCATATAAAATTAGCAAATGATTTTTAAGAATTCTGAAAATTAAAAGACAAATGTGTTAAACATATCTATAGAAAATAATTTACTCATTAGTAAACAGTATTTTTCTGGGTGTGCCTAGATGTGTCAGTTGGTTAAGCATCTGCCTTTGGATCAGGTCATGATCCCAGGGTCCTGGGATTGAGCCCTGTGGTGGGCTTCCTGCCCAGTGGGAAGTCTGCTTCTTCCTCTCCCTCTGCCTACTGCTCACCCTTCTTGTGCTCTCTCTCTGTCTAATAAATATATAAAATCTTTAAAAAAAAATCAAAAAATGAAAACACAGAAAACAGTATTTTTCTGGAGTTGTTATAATAACTTGAATTACTCCATTTCAGGAAATAAATGCCTCTGAGCTATGCTTCCCCAGTGGGCAGAAAATAAAATCTGCTTATCTTCCCCAAAGGCAAATTCATATACCAGCTGTTTTTCAGTCTCCTGCTCATTATAAGCAGATTTTTACATCTTGTCTCATAGGTATGATTGTTATCTATTTTATTATGATTGGTTGCTGCTTAATATAAGTAGTATAGCCTTGAGAAAGCATATCTTACATTGTGAATTTTCATATTAAATTCTCTACTTGAGATTTGTTATTTTCTATATGTTTCTTCCAGTTTTCAACTGTAACTTGTATTCTAATTTCAGATCAAATTGAATTTTGTAAGTGGAAAATGACAGTATTATCTTTTTCAAGTTATAAGTTTTCATGTTTTTAAAACTAAAAGTGTTACAAATGGTTTTGTTAAGAAATTTTAAGCATGATGCATAATTAATTTTGATCTTTTTGCCTTTAAAAAGTAGATACTAGCTTTAGGTTATGGATTACTCTCTTAAAAGGCTATTTTCAAATTTAGCTAACAAACAGGACACATGATACAAACAATTATTTTGTATTTAATTTTCATCTGTACTTATTTTTTTTTCTTTTTTCGTAGAACACTTAAATATATTGTTGTTTGGGTTGGCACAGAGGTTGCACAAAGCTCTTTCAAAAGTTGACATATCATTTTACACATCATTAAAGGAAGAGAAACTAAAAAATGTAGAAAGTAATGTACCATCCTGCCATCATCATCAACCTGCAAAACTTGTCATGGTTAAAAAGGAAGGTCCAAATAAGGTATTGTTCTCTCTTCCTTGCTCTTTGCCCCACCAATACTTGCAAAAAGTTTAGGTACCTATTACTTTATGACAAGCTTAGTTAAAGAGCAAGTCTTGATTAGGAGTCTTCTACCTGGGGTGTTGTGACTAACATACAGTAAACTCCCAGGAAATCTGTGTTCTAGGATCCACAAGTGTGAGTTAAGATCATCCTTCAAATTGCTTAGGAACTCATTGCATAGTGGTGGATGGAGAAAAAGACATAAAAGGTAATTTTATATAGTACTGTAATTGATGTAGTAGGAGGGATATGCCCAAGTTATAGTTAGAGCACTGAGAAGGGAATATGTCCCAACCTGAAGTTTTAGAGAATGCAGAGGTGAGCCTGAAAGAAGTGAAAGTTGAAGTAGTCTGCTATGTGATACCCAGTATGAATAACAGATACGGCCTGAGGAATATAAGAGCGTAGTGATTTAATTTACATTGCTGACAATATTATTATGAAGAAGTCAAGTTAGTAAAATGTTTATGTATTGTATATGTGAATTTTAATTTTTTAAGAGAGTTTTTATTTATTTATTCAGGAGAGACACACAGAGAGAGAGAGAGAGAGAGAGAGAGAGATAGGCAGAGACACAGGCAGAGGGAGAAGAAGGCTCCATGGAGGGAGCCCGATGAGGGACCTGATCCTGGGACTCCAAGATCATGCCCTGGGCTGAAGGCAGACACTAAACTGCTGAGCCACCCAGGGATACCCGTGTATGTGAATTTAGATGTAAATTTAGTTGTCTAAAGCAAGAATTTATAAATAATATAACCATAGAATGAAATATAGAACCATCAAAAGTCTTTTTACCTTTTTAAGATAATTTGATGACATTGTCAGTGTACAGTATGTTGTATATAAAGGTTAGGTTACGGAGTAGAAAACACATCATAATCTGAGTTTCATTTAAAACAAAAAACAAAAACCAAAAAACAGGGATGCCTGAGTGGCTCAGTGGTTAAGCGTTTGCCTTCAGCCCAGTGCATGATCCTGGAGTCCCAGGATCGAGTCCCACATCAAGCTCCCTGCATGGAGCCTGCTTCTCCCTCTGCCTATGTCTCTGCCTCTCTCTCTCTGTGTCTCTCATGAATAAATAAAAATAAAATCTTAAAAAGAAAAAACAGTAGAAGTGTATGTATTCTCATGTGCATATGCACACACTTATGTGAGTGACAAGCCGAAAAGAAATGCACAAGATATTTCTTGTAGTTGTTTCTGGGTAGCTTTCTGGTTTTCTATAGTGAATGTTTTAAATTAGAAAACAACAAATTTTGTTTTTCAAATAAACTTGTATTCTCAAAATAATTTTTTGATAAAGAGAAAGTAAATGGTTTACTTTAATGGTTTTAAACTTTAATGTATTAATGGTTTTAAACTTTAATGTGTTTAAAGTTAATAGAAAGATTAACTTGTATAATGAATAATTTATTGGAATACATTAATGCCCAACAACTTTTTTTTTTCTAACAACTTTTTATGTAAGTCTTGACAGACATAATAAAAAAACAATAAAATACAAAATTTTTCTTACTAAATTGTATATGTTTTTCCTTTTAGGGTCGTCTTTTTTATACCTGTGATGGACCCAAAGCTGACCGATGTAAATTTTTCAAGTGGCTTGAAGAAATGACCCCGGGATATTTGACACAAGAAGAGTCTCTACCTAGCATAGTTTTAAGTGATATAAAGAGTATTGGCTTATACTTAAGAAGTCAAAAGATACCCCTCTTTGAGGAATGTCAGCTTTTGGTGAGGTATGTTTCTTGGTACCAAATAATGAGTGTAGTTATCTTAGAAAATAACCTCATATGATTGTCATCAGGTTTTGTTTAAAGGTTTATTTATTTAGGAGGGAGAGAGTGAGTGTAGGGTGAGGCAGAGGGAGAGGAAGAAAGAATCTTTTTTTTTTTTTTTAAAGACACATTTATTCAGCGTCATGATCAGACTATTACATTTAGCAATCAACAGCATGGGTGCAAAAAAAAAAATCTACATTAAAACCCTTTGTTGGAATGCTTTACGCTTTCCACAGAACAGAAACTAAAATAACCTGTTATACAATTAGTCACAAATACAGTCCTCGAGTTTTTTGCCCATACACATGAGTATTGTCTAAAACATGTCTTCTTTGTAGCAGCTAGGCCCTGCCAACCACTGTGCTTGGCTGAGTTCACAAATCTGTTGTAACCTGTAGCTTCCCTGTCACTTCTCTGGCTCTCCTCTCCTGCTAAGCTTTGTTTCCTGGCAGTAATTAAAACCTTCTGCCACTCCCATAGCTGCTGCTGCTGCTGGAACCGCCATAGCCACCTTGTTTTCGTGGTTTGGCAAAGTATTGGCCTCCACCACCATAGGGGCCAGAGCTTCTGCCTCCAAAATTTCCTCCTTTCATGGGTCCAAAATTTAAGGATTGATTGTTGTAATTGCCAAAATCAGTATAGCTTCCGCCACCTCCAAAGTTGCTTCCATCATTACCAAATCCGTTATAGCCATCCCCACTGCCACCGTATCCACCACCACTTCGACTGCCACCGAAGCCACCTCGACCACTGAAGTTCCTCCACGACCAAAATTGTCATTCCCACCAAAACCACCTCCACGACCACCACCAAAGTTTCCAGAACCCCTTCGGCCTCTTTGGCTGGACGAAGCACTAGCCATCTCTTGCTTCGATAGGGCTTTCCTTACTTCACAGTTGTGGCCATTCACAGTATGGTATTTTTGAATGACAATCTTGTCTACAGAGTCATGGTCGTCAAAGGTCACAAAAGCAAAACCTCTCTTTTTGCCACTGCCTCGGTCAGTCATGATCTCAATCACTTCAATTTTCCCGTACTGTTCAAAATAATCTCTTAGATGATGTTCTTCAGTGTCTTCTTTAATGCCACTGACAAAAATCTTTTTCACAGTTAAGTGGGCACCGGTCTTTGAGAATCTCCTCGGGAGACAGCCCCTTTAGTTCCACGACTCTTCCATCCACCTTGTGCGGCCGAGCATTCATGGCCGCGTCCACCTCCTCCACGGAGGCATACGTGACGAACCCAAAGCCTCTGGAGCGCTTGGTGTTGGGGTCTCTCATTACCACACAGTCCGTAAGCGTCCCCCATTGCTCAAAATGGCTCCTCAGACTCTCATCGGTTGTTTCGAAGCTCAAACCTCCGATGAAGAGCTTCCGCAGCTGCTCGGGCTCTTTGGGAGTCTCTGACTTAGATATGACAGTGGTGGGAGGGGGGACTTTAACGATGCTTACTCGGAGGCGTCCAGGGGCAGAAAAGCAGAAGAAAGAATCTTAAGCATACTCCCTGCTGAGTGTGGAACCAAATGTGGGGCTAGACCCCATGACCCTGAGATCAGGACCTGAGCTAAAATCAAGAGTCAGATGCTTAACTGAGCCACCCAAGTACCCCAGTTGTCATCAGTTTATTTATTTTATTTATTTATATATATCTATATATTTTTTAAGATTTTATTTATTCATGAAAGACCCAGAGAGAGAGGCAGAGACATAGGCAGAGAGAGAAGCAGGCTCCCTGAGGAAAGCCTGATGGGGAACTCAATCCCGGTAGCCAGGATCACACCCTGAGCCAAAGGCAAACACTCAACCACTGAGCCACCCAAATATCCCATCATCAGTTTTAAAAAAGAGATTGAGATAGGAAAAATATATAAAAGTACCTAAAACTTCAATTTTTCTAACTATAAGATAGGAATAATTTTTTTTTAAGATTTTATTTACTTATTCATGAGAGACACAGAGAGAGGCAGAGACATAGGCAGAGGGAGAAGCAGGCTCCCCAGGGTCCCGACCTGAGCCAAAGGCAGATGCTCAACCACTGAGCCACCCAGGCATCCTGAGAATAATTTTCTAAAGCTATTTTGTTCCCCTCTAAACATCAAGCAGTGTCAGCAATATCAAGATGACTCTCAGGCATGGAATTTTTCTAATACTTTATGTATGATCACAATCCTAAGGGAAACCCTGTTGAACAAACCACAAGAATAATTTTTATCAGTGTAGGATAATAGTGGTCATTCACAAGCCTGAACTAGGTAGTTTTATAGGGTAATAGAATGCTACATTTAGGTAGCATGTCTTATAAAGGTGGAATTATCCAAAATGTAGCTATAATAAACATTTGCATTTTAGTAATATCTATGGGGAGTTTATACATGCTACACTCTTCTAAGCACTTTACATGTATAATTTCATTTAATCATAATAATCTATAAAATATGGAACTAATGGGGATAATTTATTTTAGAGTCTTTGAAACTGAGGTACTCTATTATATACTTTTTAGGTATTTTCCTATCTCAGTCTCTTTTAAAACTAATGATAATTCTGTGAGGGTTACTATTATCTTTGGCACAGTATTTTTTTAAATTTGTTTACATGTATAAAGTATATAAACATACACTCACCATGGTTCTTTCCTTTTAATATTGTGTTTTAAAAATAAAAAAAAGATTTGGGGATCCCTTGATAGCTCAGTAGTTTAGAGCCTGCCTTCGGCCCAGGGCGTGATCCTGAAGTCCTGGGATTGAGTCCCACATCAGGCTTCCTGCATGGAGCCTGCTTCTCCCTCTGCCTGTGTCTCTCATGAATAAATAAATAAAATCTTAAAAAAAAAAAAAAGATTTGTACCTTCAAACTTCCACTTTCAAAGTCCTGGGATTGTAATATACAGTATGGTAACTGTAGTTAATAATACTATCTAATACATATAAAAGTTGCTAAAAGAGTAAATCTTAAAAGTGCTCATCTTGGGCACCTGGGTGGCTCAGTTGGTTAAGCATTCAGCTCTTGATTTTGGATCATGTCCTGATCTCAGGATCATGGGATTGAGCCCCACATTTGGCGGGGAGTCTGCTTGAGCTCCTCTCTCCCTCTCTATCCCTCCCCCTACTCAAATACATAAATAAATCTTTAAAACAAAAAAGTACTCATCACAAGGATGGCGGTTTGTAATTCTGTGTGGTGATGGATATTAACTAGACTTACTGTGGTGATCATTTTATAATATATGTATATATTGAACCATTTTATTGTACACCTGAAACTACTATAGTATTGTATGACATTTACATCTCAGCAAAAAATTTGTACCTTAATATTTAAATTCATTTTTATTTTTTACTCATTTTTCAGGAAAGGATTTGATTTTCAAAGAAAACAGTATGGCAAACTGAAGAAGTTTAATACTGTAAATCCTGAATTTTATAGTGAACCTAAAAGCAAACTTTATCTTAAGCTGAGTCGGAGGGAAAGTTCTTCAACTTACAGCAAAAGTAAGTTGATCATGTTGGCGACTTGAGTTGACTTGAGTCTAGCCTTGTATCTCAGTTTTTTAACAGCTCTGTAAATTCTTTAAAGAGGTTTTATAAAGTACTGCTTAATAGTAGCATATATTGTGAATTATTGTATAATAAATTGGATCATTTCCAAAAAACATGTTTTAAAATTTTGGTTTTTTAAAGACTTTACTAAAGGCTCCCAAATCTATTTAATTTTGTTTAAAAAAACATAAATTACTATGTTAATTCAGTTGTATCTAACTTAATATGAAAAATAAACTGAAAATGTAGTGATTTTTATTGGTACTTCTGTTACTGTCTGCACAATTAGACAACACTGGACCATAAGATTTGTATATTTGGAAGTAAAATCCTTAAAAGAATTTTTTCTAAGGAGCTTAGATGCACTAAATGGGATTCATCATTGTCTTTGGTTCTTATCATTGGTCCTCACATTGCTTGCTTTAATTGCTTTAATTATTTAATTATTTTAAATCTGAATCTACGAACCAAAGCAAAATCCAGTACCTTTATAGCTACCTAGGTTTATTTTTATTTTTATTTAAAAAAATTTTTTTAAATTTTATTTATGATAGTCACAGAGAGAGAGAGAGAGAGAGAGAGAGAGAGAGAGAGGCAGAGACATAGGCAGAGGGAGAAGCAGGCTCCATGCACCAGGAGCCCGACATGGGATTCGATCCCGGGTCTCCAGGACCGCGCGCCCTGGGCCAAACAAAGGCAGGCGCTAAACCGCTGCGCCACCCAGGGATCCCGCTACCTAGGTTTAATATAAAGTAACTGCACCAACTCATCTGGCTGTCTCTCCTAACCTAAAGTAATTATCATTTGCATCCCTGTGTTCATCAGCATCTTTCTTTTCTTTGTTTATAGGTTTATGTAAATGCATTTGACCTTTTTTTTTTTTTAACTTCTTCAAAGTTTATTAAGGTTTTCTTAATGACATAGTACATAAGGAAATATTCAGTCCATTTGGAGGGGTTTTTTCTTTTTTTTTTTTTAAAGAGTGCAGATTTGGCACTTTTATTTTTTAAAATATTTTATTTATTTATTTATTTAAGAAAGAGAGAGAGAGAGAGAGAGAGAGAGAGAGAGAGAGAGAGAGAGAGATGGAGAGAGAGCATGAGTTGGGAGAGAGGCGCATGGAAAGGGGAGGCAAACTCCCTGCTAAGCAGGGAGCCTGATGCAGGGCTCCATTCCAGGACTCTGGGATCATGACTTGAGCTGAAAGCAAACACTTAACCCACTGAACCATGCAGGCACCCTTATTATTTTTGGATCGTATACATTGAGGTTATTTTATTTATTTATTTTTAAAATTTTATTTATTTATTCATGAGAGCCACACAGAGGCAGAGATACAGACAGAGGGAGCAGCAGGCTCCCCGCAGGGAGACCGATGCGGGACTCTATCCCAGGACCCCAGGATCATGCCCTGAGCTGAAGGCAGATGCTCATCCGCAGAGCCACTCAGGTGCCCCTGAGGTTATTTTATTAGGTGCATTTTAAATTTATATTTTAAATTGCTACTATCTTCTTAGTAAATTGAAACTTCTTTATGTAAAGGATCTCTTCATTTCTAATAATACTTTTTTCTTGAAATCCAGTTATTAATGTAGCTATGTGAGCTTTATTTTACAAAATATTTGTTCAATACATCTTCTCATCTTTTTGTTCCACCTTTGTATGTTCCTACATTATAGTTGTGTCCCTTATCATTAGCATATGTCTGAATTTTTAAAATTTGACTTGTAAATGGAATAAGTCCAGTGGTTAAATTAATTATAATAATTGATATGTTTGGGTGTATTTCCACGATCTTAACTTATATGTTTATCCCACTTTATCTGCTCTTTTTAATCCTTTCTTGCTTTAAAAAAAAATCGATGCTTAAAATCATACAGTTCAGGGATGCCTGGGTGGCTCAGTGGTTGAACGTCTGCCTTAATCCCGGAGTCTCAGGATCAAGCCCTACATTGGGCTCCCTGAATGGAGCCTACTTCTCCCTCTGCCTGTGTCTCTGTCTCTCTCTCTGTGTCTCTCATGAATAAATAAATAAAATCTTAAAAAAAAAAAATCTTACAGTTCAGTAAGAACTTTAAAGCACTGTCTTCACTTGTTTCTTCCTCTTTTTTTTTAAAAAAAGAGCTTGATTCTTCATCTTTACTTTTTCTTTCTTTTTTTTTTTTTAAGATTTTATTTATTTATTCATGAGAGACCCAGAGAAAGGCAGAGAAAGGCCACGGGAGAAGCAGGCTCCCTGCAGGGAGCCCAATGTGGGACTCCATCCCATCCTGGGATTCTAACATGCCCAGGGTTGAGCCAAAGGCAGATGCTCAACCACTGAATTACCCAGGTGTTCTTGTCTTTACGTTTTCTTTGACTTTTCCCTCCCCTACATCTTGTTGATATTGTCTAGAATAGTGCTACTGGGTGTTATAGTATATGTTGGCAAATTGAATTTAAATTTTTAAAAATTTAAAAAAATAGAATAGTGCTACTCAAAGTATTATTATCAGCACACTGGCTTTGGTATTCTAGTCCACAAATTGTTACTGGTTCCCAAAGAGAGGTGAGGAGCTGCCCCAGAGTATAAATCCATTATGTTAATAAACAGACTAGTTTAGTTGTGTTTCTCTTTCTTTTGTTTGTAGTAAGACTATCTGAATGAAGGAAACATGATGTTGATTTGTTAATTGCATTCTAGCACAAACTTCATGTTGCAGACCAATAACAAAACTATGTAAAACAGACTACTTTGAATAGCACTAATCTAAACTCATAAATTTTAGGTTAGTATGGATTTTAAGCTCTTTTCGTTTAATACTTTTGATCTACAGAAGCAGCAATTTATATATTTTAACCACATATTAATATGCTTGGTAATGTTCTTACTGTTGAAAAATCTGATGGCATTATGATCCTTACTCCTTTATATTGTTATTTGCTCTTTCTGGCTGGCAGCTTTAGAATTTTAATTTTTCTCTGACTTTTATATTTCCCTATAATGTGTCTAAATATGGGTTTTAAAAAGTTTTTTCTCCTCTTGGGCACATTATAGGCCTTTTAAATCTAAAGTCCTCTATCTCCAAACTCATCCAGTACATGTAATAAATACGATAGCTTTTTGTATGCCAGTTGTACCTCCATAAAGTGGTTTTTTAAAAAATGATTGAAGTCTTTTATGGTTTCTCTTTTTTTTTAATTCTGGGAAATTGATTGCCATGATTTCAAATAATATTCACTTTATTTTTCCCTCTCTAGGACTTTTATTATTCCAATATTAGCATCTCTGACTCTCTTAGCATTTCTTTTATATTGTCTGGGTTTTTGTCCTTCTTCCTTCTTCAAAATAGCCTCAATATGGTCTTCTAAATTGCTTAGTTATTCTTCAAAAGTATCCATTCTGCTATTTATCCCATCAATTATAACTTTATTTCAACTACTATATTTTTTCAATCTGGTATTTTTGTTCATTTCTTTTCATTATTTTCTTGTTCTTATTTTGCATTGCTACTATCATCTCTTACCCCTTGTAAGAAAATCTCTTTCCAGGCTAAATTTAAATTATTTGCCCATCTGTTCTGGCATTTTCTTTTCTGTAGGACTCTGTAATCCAGTATGTTTTTCTTTGGAGCCTTTGTTCTCCTTAAATGTCTCATTATTTTGGCCCGTAAACTAATTTCCCCCTGGTGATATCAGCTGTTCTTTCTGGCAATGCATGTAGGTGAAGGCTGACCCCAGTCTGGTCAGTTCCAATGAAGTCAGAGAGTTGAGTTCAGTCCCAGATCTGCCATTTACTGGCCTTGTATCTATGGATAACTTATTTAAACTCCTTTGGGCCTCAGTCCTCCTTCATCAATAAAATGGTGATAATAGCACCTATTTGACATTTCAAATGTCTATTGACCCAGCATATAATATAGGTTACTGTATGAGGGTTTTTTTCTTCTTGGGGTATTGTTTTTTTTTTTTTTTTTTTTTTAATTTTATTTTTGAGTCATCTCAGCACCCAGCATGGGTGATCTTATAACCCTGAGATAAGAGTCATATGCTTCGGGATGCCTGAGTGGCTCAGCGGTTGAGCATCTGCCTTTGACTCAGGGTGTGATCCCTGGATCCAGGATCGAGTCCCACATTGGGCTCCTCCAGGGAGCCTGCTTCTCCCTCTGCCTGTGTCTCTGCCTCTCTCTCCCTCTGTCTCTCATGAATAAGTAAAATCTTTAAAAAAAAAAAAAAGAGTCATATGCTCTACTGGGCCAGCCAAGTGCCCCTGGGTTATTGTGTTTCATTAAAAAACAAAACAAAACAATATTCCCACAGATACATGACTTGCCTGCTAATAGATTCTGATCAATTTACCTATCCCTAGTGCAGTAGTTATGTGTGTTGCCGCCCCATTTCTCTAGCTCAAAGTCCTCCTGGTAGTCTTTGTTTTAGCCAAAGCCTAATTTACCTTCAAGACAAATCCTAGAGTCAACTGCTCCAAGAATGATTGGATTATTCCATCATCCATTAATTAATGTCCCAGCTGACCTTTTACACCCACAATTCCTCCTTGTCCCCTTGGTTGAATTTGGGGTTATCCTGGGAATCTGCTGGGAAAACCCTTTCCTCCATTCCCAGAATTTCTTTCAATCATCTGTAAAGGATTAGGAGTTTATTTATTAAAATCCCTGACCTAAACCAACTTTGAAAATTAATTGACAAATCACGAGTCTTAGCTGCATCAGAAAAGATGATTTACTGGGCTACATTCCCATATTTGAAAGTCCAATGCATATCAGCATGTTTAAGGTTCTGAAAAATCTTAGATTAAGGTTATTTGCTTAACACAGCACTTTCCAAATTTATTTAGCCACAGAAAGTTAGATGTTGTGTTGCTTTATTTACATTGTTTTTAGTATAATTGTCAAATGACTTTAAAAACATGAAAGTAATTGCATTAAAACATGGAAATAAAATGTTATGTATTCATGTCTTAGTTTGGGTGGAATCTGGTAGATGATAAATAATTTTGTGTTTTGAGAAAATAGATGACTGAGCATGTAAGAAATCCAAAGTAGTTTTGAATTGAGCATAGTTCTGAGTTCTTTAAAAAATGTTTGTCTTTTCAGATGATCTTTGGGTGGTTTCAAAAACATTGGACTTTGAATTGGATACTTTTATTGCGTGTAGTGCTTTCTTTGGACCATCATCTATCAATGAGGTGGAGCTACTACCTTTGAAAGGTTATTTCCCCTCTAACTGGCCCACTAACAGTAAGTATTACCATGACCATATTAATTATATTGAAGAATGGTAGATATAAGATACATTGTAAGCAAGAATGCTAATTTTGTGTGGTATTATTTGATTAAAACCAACAAAAAGACAACTACCTCCAGGCACCTGCGTGGCTCATTCGATTAAGTGTCTGACTCTTGATCTTGACTCAGGCCATGATCTCAGTGTTGTGAGATCCAGCAAGGCTCCATGCTGGGCCTGAAGCCTGCTTAAGATTCTCTCTCTCCTTCTCCCTTTGTTTCTCCCCTTGCCCTCCTCCCTGGCTCATGCGCTCTCTCTTTCTCTCAAAAAAAAAAAAAAAAAGCATCCATCTCTACTTCCTACTATTGTATACAATGAGTTCCTGAAAATATATATAAAAGTTGAAGATGGGACGCCTGGGTGGCTCAGTGGTTGAGTGTCTGCCTTTGGCTCAGGGCGTGATCCTAGAGTCCCGGATCGAGTACCACGTCGGGCTCCCTGCATGGAGCCTGCTTCTCCGTCTGCCTGTGTCTCTGCCTCCTGCTCTGTGTCTCTCATGAACAAATAAATAAAATCTTTAAAAAAAATAAAAAATAAGATAAAAGTTGAAGATATAAATATTTCTGCAGTTCAAGTCTCAGAGGGCTAACAATATAATAAAATCTTGAACCCACACTTAAATATTTTGTTAAAGTTGATTCTTTTTTAAAGATCCGTCCACTTATTATTTGAGAGATAGAGAGAGAGGCAGGGGAGAGGTATAGGAAAAGGGAGAGAGATTCTCAAGCAGACTCCCCACTGAGCATAGAGCTGGATATGGGGCTCAACCTCATAGACCACAGACCTGAGCTAAAACTAAGAGTCGGCACTTAACCTATTGTGCCACTCAGATGGTCCCTAAAGTTGATTTTTATATACCTGATTTTTAAAAATATAAACATTAAAAGTATAAATAAGAATTTTCTCAAATAATATCTTACATCAAGTTCTGATTCTCTTGGTTTTTAAATTCTTTTGGTTTGTTAATCTAATAAAGTCCATTTAGTAAACACATCATTTATTTTCACATTGAGAAAGTCTTAAAAAAAAAAGAGAGAGAAAGTCTTATAGATTTTGCAGGGATTTTGCCAGCAGTGGAACAGGATGATATGATTTTTATTTTCAGAAATTTTTAGTAAGATAGTAGGCTACCAGCCTTATTATTATTTTTTAATAAAGGAGCTTTTAGTAGGTTGAATCTCTATCCAGTTCTAAGAATCTATAGCTTTCTATATACATCCTGATCTCTGGAATAATTCCTGATGGTTGAATTTGGTCTATAGCGAATTGGAGACACAACATTTAATGATTCATTTCAAGTATTTCATATACATTTTTAACTTTTGATTTTTTTCAAGAACTGAAAAAACTAGTCAACTAGCTTGAGTCCAGTCAAGTCTAATTACTTAAACATTTGTTAGTTAATTTGTCACTTTTGTATTCATATTTTCACATTTGTTGCAGTTGTTTCACCATGTCAGCATTCTAACTTTCCACTTTCCACATATTCCTTATAAAATAACTGAAGAAATCAAAGAAAATGTTCAAAAATTACACAAATACTACTGTACAACACAAGATGGTATGGTAATTAGTTGGAACTGTCAAGCAGTGTCCCCATATACTAACTCAGAACAGTTGTTCTTGCTCATTAGTTGTATAGAAGTCCAAATTTGATTTAAGTTGTGCAGTTTATGGATACCCATATAAAAAGTATGAATAACTAGGTATTATAGTAGTTTAGTGGATAAAAGGACCTCCACATGTACTTAAGGGTTTATTTTATGTCATGTGATTAATTCAGTAGCTGACCTCTGAGTTACATGAACATTTTTGGAGTGTAGGGGTTGAGGTAGAGGAAGAGAGAATCCTAAGCTAGCTCCACGCTCATCATAGCACCTGACAGGGGCTCGATCCCATAACAATCTGAGCTGAAATCAAGAGTCAGATGCTTAACCAACTATGCTAGCCAACTGAACATTTTTAATAGTTTTTTTTAATACATTTTTTCTCATTAAATGTTCATTTTCTGCATTCTCTCTACAGTAGTGGTACATGCATTGTTGGTTTGTAATGCTAGCACTGAGCTGACGACTTTGAAAAACATTCAGGACTACTTTAATCCAGCTACTCTACCTCTAACACAGTACTTGTTAACAATGTAAGTCATTATTTACCTTT
Organism: Nyctereutes procyonoides; assembly: GCF_905146905.1. Taxonomy (NCBI): domain Eukaryota; kingdom Metazoa; phylum Chordata; class Mammalia; order Carnivora; family Canidae; genus Nyctereutes; species Nyctereutes procyonoides. Next base: position 6,107,458 of record NW_026575130.1, read on the forward strand.
GGGTCATTGGTATTCCAATATGTGACTAAATGTAAATATGAAAATGTAATTGAAGTACATTACATAATTTTGCCAATATTATTATTATTATTGACCATGAGATTAATGTTTGTCAGTAGTTAAAAATAAAAGGATTTTACTGCAAATTTTTTCCCATTTGTCAAGGAATAATATTTTCAGGATCTTTTGAGTGTTGATTTTTTTATTCATTTGTATTTTTATGCCACATATTATTTAATATCTAAAAGAATCCTTTTATAGGTTGAATTCAGTATGTATATTGATAGTAACTTTATTCTTGACATAACCTATAACTTTACTTTTGATTTTTCAAGTACCATACCCCTTTTTAAAATATTGCAAATGAGGGATCCCTGGGTGGCGCAGCGGTTTGGCGCCTGCCTTTGGCCCAGGGTGCGATCCTGGAGACCCGGGATCGAATCCCACATCAGGCTCCCGGTGCATGGAGCCTGCTTCTCCCTCTGCCTGTGTCTCTGCCTCTCTCTCTCTCTCTCTCTGTATGACTATCGTAAGTAAGTAAGTAAGTAAGTAAGTAAGTAAGTAAATAAATAAATAAATAAATAAATAATAATAAATTAAAAAAAATATATTGCAAATGATATTCTTTTTTTTCTTTTAAGATTTTTTATTTATTTATTCATGAGAGACTCAGAGAGAAGCAGAGACATAGGCAGAGGGAGAAGCAGGCTCCATGCAGGGAGGCCGATGTGAGACTCGATCCTGGGACTCCAGGATCTTGCCCTGAGCCAAAGGCAGACGCTCAACCACTGAGCCACCCAGGCATCCCTGCAAATGATATTGTATTAAATTCACTAAAATGGTAGAAAAACTCTAGTTTCTAATTTGAAATTTTATGATCTATCTTGTGGTGTTTCATTTTTCTCACCATAATGAAGTTCCAGGTAAAAAATAAAAATCCTTGTGATTCCATTATTATCTTTGTTACTTAATCTTTGAAATGAATTCATTCTTTATAGAAATAAAACCACTTTGTTTATTGCAGTATTACCTGAATTAGAGGCTATACTAATGACCTGAGTCAGGTTTTATAGTAGGACATGGGCTTTAAAGTCAGTACACCACTTATTATCTGTGTGCTTTTAGGGAAAAATTTATTTCTGTGTCTCTATTTGGGGTGGTTCTTTCCTAGTGTTGTTTTTAAAATTACATCAAATAATACGTAAAATGCCTAGCATAGTGCCTGCACATGGTTGATAGTCGACAAATGTTAGTTCTCTTTCCCCATCCTTCAAATTGGAGCATATATCCATTTGTGCCTTTAAAAAAGTGTTCTCTGTGATGTGTGTGAAATGAAAGTTAAATTATGAATAAGTTTACTTACCTACTTCAAAAACCGTTTTTCTTTTCTTTCTTTCTTTTTTTTTTTTTTTGCTGCCTTTTTACTAGGTCTTCATCAACTATAGTTAGCAACAAGAGAGTCAATAAGAGAAAATTTATCCCACCAGCCTTCTCAAATATCAACACAAAATTTGAACTTCTCAGCCTAGAAGCCACACTACAGTTAGCTAGTGAATTAATTCAGGCACACAACTTAAATAAGGATCAAGCTACAGCTTTAATTCAGATAGCTCAAATGATGGCATCACATGAAAATGCCGAAGAAGTGAAGGAAGTACAAACCCATACCCTCCCTATCACAATCATACATGGTAAGAAGTAAGAAAAATAATAGTTTTAGCAACTATATTGTTATATAAGCTTTTGTAATTTACTTTGCTTGTAATTTTCCTAGTCAGACAATATTCCAGAATAACTCTACATAGATTATTTTGAATCTGAACATGCTTTAATTGTTAGATGAGAGCAGAACTGACGATTCTCAAGGGGAGAATAGGCTGCACATGCCTGATGAATGAGTAACATTATACACACATTATTCACAGTGTATCTGGATGGGATTTAGATATCTACATGTTGCATTATCAGAGTAAACTTCACCTCTAAGCAGCAAAGCCTTTTATTACTTTCTAGTGTGCTCACTCTTTCATCCTCCCACAGCAGCTATTCCAAACCTTCATTCTCATAACCTCTCCTGGCCCCTGCCCCACTCTCTCTGAAATTCATCTTGCTCTAAAATAGGAAATGGAGTTTATAACAGAAACTCCTCTCAATATCCTGCCCTCCGGGGGATCCCTAGGTGACTCAGCGGTTCAGCACCTGCCTTTGGCCTAGGGCATGATCCTGGAGTCCCGGGATCGAGTCCCGCGTCGGGCTTCCGGCATGGAGCCTGCTCCTACCCCTGCCTGTGTCTCTGCCTCTCTCTCTCTCTCTCTCTCTCTCTCTCTCATGTCTATCATGAATAAATAAAATCTAAAATAAATAAATAAATAAATAAAATATCCTGCCCTCCTCCAATTTACCTAAGTTTGAACCTATTTTTAACATCTTTTGGTTCTGTTCCAGTAAAGGAGCTTTACTTTCCCCTCTTGGAGCTGATAATTCTGTGTGGATTCTCTCACCTTCTCAATTCATGTCCTCTCACAGACCTCCACTCCAGAGCCGTTTTGTGCAGCTTTGAGGATTTACATCACATATACCCTGTAGACCAAGTTAGATATCTGGGAGTCATCTTTGATTATTCTTTCTTCCTAGATGAATGACCTTAATCCTCCTCCTACTCTCTGTTTATCTTTCTTCATCAGGTCAGTCACTAAGATATTTTCCTTTTAGTTTCTACTTTTCTTTCATACCAGATTTCTCCTCTCCAGATCAATAGCATCCCCTCAATCCAAGCCTTCATCATACCTTCATATAACCTACTGAGGAGAGGGTGGGCTCTACAGCTAGAATCCTGGATTTATATCCTGCCTCTTTCATTTACAGCTGTATGATCTTGGACAGATTACTTACCTCTTTAATTTCCTGCTTTAAAACATGGAATTGATAATATCTATGTCTTAGGACTGGGGGGATTAAATGAGTTAACTAGCTGGTAAAGGCTTAGAATGGTGCCTGGCACGTAGGAGGCACTCAGGAAAGTTAGCATGTATTATTGTTATGGTTATTTCATATTTCTTCCTAGGTGACCTACCTTTAGTATTACCTTTCTTAATGTTTTCACTCAAGTAGTTTTTATAAAATACAGTCTAAGTAAATTCTATTGTTTAAAATCCCTCAGTGACTTTCCCTGGCCTGCAAGACAAAAGTTAAACTTTTTAGCCATACCGTGGAGAATTCTTATGATTTATCCTCTTGCTTATCTTGTCAGCCTTGTCTCTTGCCTATTTGCTATATGCTGTATAGAAATAGTTAACCTCTACATGCTTTATCATGCCTTTGCCTAGAATGATCCTTTCTTTAAGCAGTCTGGATATGTTATGCTGGAAGACTTAATTCTGCTACTACTTATTTTTTAGGAAACATTCCCATCTCCATCAAAGCAGAAAGAAACATTCTTTTTTTTTTTTTGATATCATAACGGTGTTACTTACATATTATTTTATCATTGTTCCTTTACTTTGTCTATTTTCCTAAGTAGACTAGGATCTCATTAAATTTGGAGGTCGTTGGTTATCTATCTACTTATCTCCTGTGCTAAGCATGTAGTGGTCACTCAGTGAATGTTTTTGAATAAATTTATTTAAATGGAGAGAGGAAGGCAGATGGATGAAATGTTTCTTGTGCTTTCATAAATTTATATTGCCTTTATTTTCCCCCCTTCCTTCAAAATAATTAGGTGTTTTTGGAGCAGGAAAGAGTTATTTGTTGGCAGTGGTGATTTTGTTTTTTGTACAGCTATTTGAAAAGAGTGAAGTTCTCACAGTTGGAAATGTAAGACCTTGGAAACTTCTCATTTCTTCTTCCACTAATGTAGCTGTGGACAGAGTACTTCTTGGGTAGGTATGGCTAGTGTGTTTAAGTAGTTAATATTTTATTTTATTTTAATTTTTAAAAAATTTTATTTAAATAATCTCTACCTGCCACATGGGGCTTGAACTCAGGACCCCCAGATCAAGAGTCACATGCTCCTCTGACTGAGCCAACCAGTGCCCCTGAGTAGCTGATATTTTAAATTATTTGTGAGAGAGGCAATCCATCTTGGTCCCTGAGTATCCATGCACATTTTTGTGGGTGTCTCAAAAATGCAAGACCTTTGTTTCTGAATTAAGAGCCAGCATCCATGAAATCGTAGTAAACTAACTCATTAGGTTGTAATAGGATAAAATCAAATACCAGACCTGACAATTTTGGCACAAGGATAGGATGCTCACTTAAAAATTAAGTTCAGTGAAGAACACATAGGGCTAAAAGTATATTGTTGAGGGACTCAATCTGCTTTGGGATACTGAGCATCCCAGTAGGGTTTCAGTAGGATCCAAGGCCCAGACCACTATTAGCCAGGACATTTCTCAGTGTTTGCAGAAAGCACCTTGATTGACAAGGTCCAGGACAAAGAACAGCTTGCTTACTGATTTATAAAAGTACTGGCTCTCCAAGTTCGGTATTCCTTTTCTACGGCTCAACACCTTGCATGTGCAGGGATCTATCTGGACTCTCTGGTCTTTCCATTGGACTTGGGGACCAAGGGAATTGGGATGCATATTTGTGGATGCTTATACTGCTTCCTGTGCCATGAATAAAAATCCTTTGACTCAAGAACCTTGGAAGTAGGCTAAAACTACAGAGCCAAATTATGGGTTATTCTCTTATATACCTGTCTGTAGGAACATATAACAGTAAAATAGCTGGTCAGTTTAGTCAGATTAAGTTTTTTATTTCAATAAGAAGGATCTAAGGCAGGCAATCACAGTCTGTCCTACAGGTGTAAAATTTTTGTGATTGTGTAAAATTTTATTAAAATGCAAAGAAAGGGGCACCTGTGTAGCTCAGTCAGTTAAGCAGTTAAGTGTCTGACTCTTAGTTTCTTTTTTTTTTAAAAGGTTTTATTTATTTATTCAGAGAGATGCAGAGAGAGACAGAGGCAGAGACACAGGCAGAGGGAGAAGCAGGCTCCATGAAGAGAGCCCGACATGGGACCTGGTCCAGGGTCTCCAGATCACGCCCTGGGCTGCAGGCGGCGCTAAACCGCTGCGCCACCGGGGCTGCCCTGACTCTTAGTTTCTGCACAGGTCAGGATCTCAGGGTCATGAGATCAAGCCCTGCTTTGGGCTCTACCTTCAATGCAGTCAGCTTGTTCTTCTCCCTCTCCCTCTGCCCCCTCCCTACTTACACACCCTCCCTCTAAAATAAAATATATTTTGCAAAATCATCCTTCAGAAAGGATATGCCAGTGTACACTCTTCTAAGTAATCTAAAACAGAAGCTGAAAATATTTATTAATTTAAGACAATGAGGAGTTACTTGGGGGCTAAACAGGAAAAAGCTTAAGATTGCTTAGCTTGAGATGAAATTTTAACTGTATCCTGTTAGAAAAGAGAAATCATAAAGTTAGAACAAAGAAGGAAGGTAAGTATTGAATACTTAAACATTTATGAAAGATTCTTCAGTGTTTAAGTTTCTGATAAGGACCTGAGAAATATGGATCTATAATCCATATTTAGTCTGCATATAGGCTAGACTCACGCATTTCTTCACATTAAAATAACACTTAGCAGTGTATTTGGACAATATATTCTGACTGTAATGGACAGGATGGAACAAAGAGTTTCTTGAGAAGAAATGAAATGTATTTTTTTTTAAAGATTTTATTTATATTAGAGCGCATGAGAGGGTGAGGGAGGAACAGAGGGAGAAGGACAAGCAAACTTCTCACTAAGTGCAGAGCCTGAGGTGGGGCTGGATCTCAAGACCCTGAGATCATGACCTGAGCCAAAATCAAGAAGACACCTAACTGAACCACCCAGGTTCCCCCAGACATGCTTTTTACCCTATTTTAGTGGTATGATGAGGATATTGCATCCTCTGTTACCATAGAATTAACATAAAATTGCATTGAAAAAAATGTAATCTATGTTTTCAGACTAAAAAAGTAGCTGAGTGTTCTCCAAGATGAGGACTATGAAATATGCAGAAGTTAAAATCTATCCATGTATTGACCTTAAGTAAACTACTTTAAAATAATTTTGGAAAACTATATGTGGATAGTTTATTTAGTTTTCTAGTCTTTAATTTCCCATTTGAGGTGACAGAAGGTGTTGTAGAGGACTGGATGCTCGTTGAGCTCCCTATTCTGTTCCTAGCATAGAGCCAGAGCTGTAAGATACAGGAGAGGGAAGGTGGGTGAAAGTTGCTTCTTCACAAAGTCCTAATTGAGGGTGATGTATGTAGAAAAATACTATCATAGCCTTTGGAGGTAGACAGACTTGCCTAGGTTGAATCATGGCTGACCCTACTTATTAGTTTTGTCCTCAGCAAAATACTTCACTTTTGGAGGCCTCATCTCTAAGATAAAATACTACCATGCAGAGCTTTAATGAGTATTAAATGAGATAATGTATGTAAAGATGAGGTATGCATTCCTAATAAATCCTGATGCTAAGTATATGATAGCTATTGTTTTCTTTTTTTTTTTTAATTTTTTTTTTAATTTTTATTTATTTATGATAGTCACACACAGAGAGAGAGGCAGAGACACAGGCAGAGGGAGAAGCAGGCTCCATGCACCAGGAGCCCGACGTGGGATTCGATCCCGGATCTCCAGGATCGCGCCCTGGGCCAAAGGCAGGCGCCAAACCGCTGCGCCACCCAGGGATCCCCAGCTATTGTTTTCCATATTATTATATCATTAGAGACAATTTTATTTGTCATAAATGCTAACATTGATATCTTATAAACATTTAATGAACCTTCAATACAATTAAAAATTCCCTATAAAATACATTATATATAAAGAGGTTTTTTACTTACATTGCATCTACTGAGTTTAAGCATATCAGATTGAATTCTATAACTATAAAATATACCATTATACAAAATTAATTTTAATAACATAAATATTAGATGAAACTTTGCTTTATATTCTTTGAAATGATCAGAATCTATTTTACCTTGTTTTCTTTAAAGGCTTCTCAGTCTTGGTTTTGAAAAGTTCGTCAGAGTTGGGAGTGTCAGGAAGATTGCCAAGCCAATTTTACCTTATAGGTAAGAACACTGAATTCCAAAAGTCACAGTGCTCAAAGAAGTATAATAATTTTATATAATTTTAAATTTAGTATTTTTAAAAAGATTTTATTTATTTATTCATGAGAGACATGGAGACAGAGTCAGAGACGTAGGCAGAGAGAGAAGCAGGCTCCTCGCAGGGAGCCCAGTGTGGGACTGGATCCCAGATTCCAGGATCACTCCCTGAGCTGAAGGCAGACACTCAACCACTGAGCCACTCAGGTGTCCCTTAAACTTAGTCTTTGAAGAAGAGTGGAGAAGGTTTTATCTTTTTTATTTTTTCGGTTAACTGAGAAAATCTTTTACTTTTTTACAATGTTGTGAAAATGGGATCAAGAGGGGTATTCTTTTATGTAATTATTTTTTTAGTTTGCATGCTGGCTCAGAAAATGAAAATGAACAACTAAAAGAACTCCATGCACTAATGAAAGAAGACTTGACTCCTCTGGAAAGGGTCTATGTCAGAAAAAGTATTGAGCAGCATAAACTGGGGACCAATAAAATCCTGCTGAAGCAGGTAGGTTTGTTTCTTAATTTATTTATTTATTTTTTTTTTTAAATTTTTATTTATTTATGATAGTCACACAGAGAGAGAGAGAGAGAGGCAGAGACACAGGCAGAGGGAGAAGCAGGCTCCATGCACCGGGAGCCCGACGTGGGATTCGATCCCGGGTCTCCAGGATCGCGCCCTGGGCCAAAGGCAGGCGCCAAACCGCTGCGCCACCAGGGATCCCCTTTTTTTTTTTTTTTTCTTAATTTATATATACTATTCAGAATTCCTTTATTCCTGCTGATGGAAAATATTTCCTTTAAATAAAACAAATGACTGTGATAGCTTAGATTAAAATAAGGTGTGTGTATGTCTATCCAGTGCATGTTTTATCTTATCAAAGAACATTCTTCAAATTTGTGAACAGATCTAACTCACCAGGTCTGAATTACCTTTCTCCTTTTCCATATTTGTATCTTTTTAAACACTTAAAGAGGAAAGAGAAGAGGTAGGAATAGATTTCCTGGCAAGTTAAAAGAAACCTGTTTTTTTTTTTTTTTTAGGTGAAATGGGGAGGGAAAAGAAGGTCTGACCCTGGGCAAAATACCCAAGTGAAATTTGTCTTTAATGCTTTCCTAGCAAGCCAAGCTTTCCAGGGTCTGTCTATATCTGAGAATCTAGGAGGCTGAGATACTTGCTTCTAAGTATGGGCCAAGACTGAACACACAGGATCCCAAGCTATAACAAGTAGCATCATCCCCTTTATCAGCTTCTGATTCAGGACAGCTCCCTTCAGATGGTAGCTGATGAAAAAGAGGTTAATGAGTAGCTTTCTCCAATGAAAGGAGAGCATAAGGAAAAGAAAGAGGAAGGGAGGAAAAGAAGATTATTGACTTCTTGGACCATGTGGACATTAGTTACTTTCTGCAAAAGATTTGGAAAAATCAACATACTTGGGTCCCCATATTGCTTGGCTATTTAAGAAATAATGCTGCTTAACAAAATCTCAATAAGACAACAAACTTATGACTCTAGAGGTCAATTGACATGACCCCACTGGAGGCTATAGTTCAGGTCTCTTATTCTGAGAACAACAGTTGCCTATGGCATGATGGCTTTCTCTTGATACATGGCAGAAGTGCAAAAAGGCAGGATGGATCACAAAATACATTTAAAGCTTTTGTACATATCGTGTCTGCTGATACTCAGTTTGCTACAACAGGGTCTTATGGCCAAGCCTAACATTAGTAGGACAGGGAAATATACTCCACCTACTTCTCTAGTGGGAAACACTGCAAAGTTACATGACAAAGGGTATGGATGTATAATACTGTCACAGGGAGGGAGGGAGAAATTGGAAATAACAACCAATCTACAAGTTTTGGTTACAGAAGTCCTTGAAAGGCTTCAGACTAGCTTTCTATTTTGAGTTATAGAAGTAACTCTATTTCCTTCTCCCCAACTAAATCCAGAAGGGCTTGGTTTGTGTTCAGTTAATGCAAATTACTTACCATTTTACTCATCCAATATAATATTGATTTGTAAGAATAATTGTTAATGATTTTTTGATAATTTTCTTATCGTATTTTTTTTCTGGTATAGAAAATTTTTTTGTATATATATATTTTTTTAATTTTTTTTTATTTATTTATGATAGTCACAGAGAGAGAGAGAGGCAGAGACACAGGCAGAGGGAGAAGCAGGCTCCATGCACTGGGAGCCCGATGTGGGATTCGATCCCGGGTCTCCAGGATCGCGCCCTTGGCCAAAGGCAGGTGCCAAACCGCTGCGCCACCCAGGGATCCCTGTATATTTTTTTATTGGAGTTCGATTTGCTAACATATAACACCCAGTGCTCATCCTGTCCAAAGCCCCCCTCAGTGCTGTCACCCAATGATTTTTTGATAATTTTCTAAGTGAAAGCCCAGATAGCATAATCTGATATCAGCTCACTTATGTTATCTGTTCACAAATGAAAACTCTTATTTATTTATTTTTAAAGATTTATTTATTTATTTTAGAGAGAGAGAGAGAGTTCATGCTCATGAACACATGTGCGCATGAGGGGAGGGATGGAGGGAGGGAATCTTCAAGCAGGCTCCCTGCAGAGCTCTGAGCTGGATGCAGGGCTCCATCTCACAACCTATGAGATCATGACCCATGAGACCATAACCTGAGCTGAAACCAATAGTCAGGTGTTCAACTGAGCCACCCAGGAGCCCCACATGAAACTCTTTTATTTTTTAAAAAAGATTTTATTTATTTAATCATGAGAGAGACACACACACAGAGAGAGAGAGAGAGACAGAGAGAGAAAGGCGAGAGGCAGAGACACAGGCAGAGGGAGAAGCAGGTTCCATGCAGGGAGCCTGAGGTGGGACTCGATCCCTAGTCTCCAGGATCAGGCCCTGGGCTGAGGGCGGTGCTAAACTGCTGAGCCACCCGGGCTGCCCATGAAACTCTTTTAAAGGGAACGTATTAAAAAAGGTTTTGTCTAACAAATTTCTAAGGTCCAATTAGGCATTCAGAGCTAACACTTTTCTAAAGTGATATGTCTTTACAATAAAATTAAATTTTAAAAATGCCTCATAGTTAATTACTATTTCCTAGATCAATAATAAAATCTCTTCAGTGGTTAGAATCTTAGTAATATAATGACAAAAGAAAAAAATCATAACATTTTAAAGAAAACTTAGTTCCTTAGGCTTTTGTATTAGAAATTTCTTTAACTAAAAAAAAATTGCTTCCTGGTTCACAACTTTCAGGGTCTCATTCTTAGGTTATCTTTATCAGATACAGTTCCTGGCAATTAAATAATGAATGATGTTTGAGAGTGGCACTATGAGCAGTGTACATTGCTACGATGGTGTCTTCTGCTGGATCATTTTAAAAGAGCTGAATATTTAAAAACTGTGGAATTTCTATATAAATGAGGCTTTGGGATTTTTTTTTTTTTTAACAAAAGGAAAACCTGACCGAGGGCTATTGTATATGACAAATGTTATTATTTTTTTTTATGAATGTTATTTATTATTAAATAAAGTATGGTATAATATTTATTATTTCACAGGATATGTGGAGACAGTATTAATTCATAAAGCATATTTGTGTCAAACACATTTACTAACAAAAAATATGATCAGTTTGTGTGGACTGCCCTTGCTACCAGGAAGTGGGACTATATTTCAGATTGTGAGGAGAGAAAATTATGTATGCGTGTGTGTGTGTGTGTGTGTGTGTGTGTAGCTATTAGACTATTAGGGCAATTGACTACATCTAATTAGAAAGTTCAGTGATTTTCCTCTTGTTTATATTTAGTTCAAGAGGTTAAATATTAGCTTTTTTATCAGGCTTTTTGTCTTGAGAATAATGGTATTCTGTTTTAATATTTGAGAATTAATTAAATTCAAATATACTTATAGGCCACAAGTATACTTTAATTTACTGTAGTTTAGAAATAGTTAGGCACCTTTATTTTCTTAGATAAGTCAAAAATCCTAGTGTGCTGAAGGTTAAGCAGAGTACATTAGCAGTTCATTAGCATGTTTGGAGCTCCTTGTGGAGAACTTTGGCCTGTGTTGATACTAATGCATGTTGTATTTATTCAGCTTCCTCTAGAAGGATAAAATATGTATGTCATCCTTAATATTTAAAAAAATCTTTGGTATTGTAATACCTTCCTTGTAATATCAAAACGTGCCTTCTATTTGTTCTTATTAAGGGGGTTGTGGCTTAAGTAGCCTATGTTCTGTGATATCCATTTCCTATGTGGAAATAATGAAAATGTGGAGATAAAAGTGACCTGTGATTTTTGATTGCCGATAAGTAAATAGGACAGCTCATTTCATATTTTAGCCTTAAAAGTTCTTTGATAAATACATTATCTTGTTTTCTAAGAAAGTTGTTAATTAATAATATTCTTGTTGTAATAAAGGTACGAGTAGTTGGAGTTACCTGTGCAGCTTGCCCATTCCCATGTATGAATGATCTTAAATTTCCTGTAGTTGTGCTGGATGAGTGTAGTCAAATAACTGAACCGGCCTCTCTCCTTCCTATCGCAAGGTAACTTAGCTGTCATAATTATTTCAAATAAATTTGTGCTTCAAACTCTTACCAAACTTTTATGAAAATTCTTAGCAATTTAGGTACTAAGCTGATTTTTTTAAAAGAATGCAGAGGAAAATTTAGGGGGGTGGTTAATGTGTCAAAATTTTGTTAAAATCACAGTTGAGATACTTGGATCGCATAATTCTTTTTTTTAAGTTTTCATTTTAATTTCAATGAATTAACATACATTGGTACATTAGTTTCAAGCGTACAGTATAGTGATTCAACATTTCCATTCACCCCCCAGTGTTTATAACAAGTGCCTTCTTTAATCCCCATCACTTATTTAACCCTTCCCCCCCACCAACCTCCCTTCTGGTAACAATCAGTTCTCTATAATTAAAAGTCTGTTTCTTGATTTGTGTCTGTCTCTCTTGTTTTTTCCCTTTACTTGTTTATTTTATTTCTTAAATTCCACATACGACTGAAATCATGTAATTGTCTTTCTCTGACTGATTGCTTAGCATTATACCCTCTAGCTCCATGTGTATCATTGCAAATCGCAAGATATCATTCTTTTTTATGGCTGAATGATATTCCATTACACACACACACACACACACACACACACACACACACACACACCATTTCTTTACCCGTTCATCAATCGATGGACATTTGGGCAGCTTCCATATCTTGGCTATTATAAATAATGCTGCTATAAACATAAGGGTGCATTGTCCCTTTGAATTATTGTTTTTGTATTCTTTGGGTAAATACCAGTAGTGCAATTGGTAGATCGTAGGATAGTTCTACTTTTAATTTTTTGAGGAAGCTTCATACTGTTTTCCACAATGGCTGTACTAGTTTGCACTCCCATCAACAGTGCATGAGCTCCTTTTTTTCCACATCCTCACCAATACCCATTGTTTCTTATGTTGTTGATTTAAGCCATTCTAACAGCTATAAAGTAGCATCTTGTTGTAGTTTTGATTTGTATTTCCCTAATGATAGATCACATGATTTTTTTAAAAATTTTTATTTATTTATGATAGTTACACACACAGAGAGAGAGAGAGAGGCAGAGACATAGGCAGAGGGAGAAGCAGGCTCCATGCACCGGGAGCCCGATGTGGGATTCGATCCTGGGTCTCCAGGATCGCGCCCTGGGCCAAAGGCAGGCGCCAAACCGCCGTGCCACCCAGGGATCCCTAGATCACATAATTTTTTAAAAAGATTTATTTATTTATTTATTTATTTATTTGAGAGAGACAGAAAACATGAGTTGGGGGAGGGGAGGGAGAGAAAGAGAGAATCCTCACGCATACTCCCATTGAGGATGGAGCCCGATGCAGGGCTCTATCCCAGGACCCTGATATCATAACCTGAGCTGAAATTAAGAGTTGGAAGCTTAACTGACTGAGCCACCCAGGTGCCCCAGTTCACATAATTTTTAAAGCCTTGATATTTCTAGTGCTCTAGGATTCTACTAGGACCTTGCAGATTTCTCTACTTGATTAAAGGTTCTACTTTAGTCCTACTTTGAGAATATAAGCCAACTGAAGAAGATTCTTCAGTTGCTTACTGTGATAAAATTCCAGTGTTTAGGTTCTGAAAATAATATTTATATTATGAAAAGATATAAAATATATAAAGAAAAATAAGTTGAAAATGTATCTACTAAAATTTAGAAGACTATGACATCTAAGCTGTATCAGCTAATTGAAACATTATGCTTGTAAAGCATCTCTAATTGAGGAATCCTAAAGGTGGCAGAAAGAGTGCTAGATCAGGACTCAGTAAGCCTGAGTTTTAGTCCTTGCTCTGTCCCCAATTAATGAGGGTACAGGGTACCAACTCTCATGATTTGCCTGGGACTTGGGAGGTCCTGCATCATGGGAATTTTAGTGTAAACTGGGACAGTCCTGGGCAAACCAGGATGAGTTGGTCACCCTTCTCAGGAGCCAGGAATAGAGGAACAGTAAGGCTTTGCATGGAGGATAGTGGAGTATTACTTGTGGAGCACCTACTGTATGCTAAACACATTATATATTTCACTAAGTCCCTAAAACAGTTTTGCAAGGTATTAACACATCCAGGTTACCAATAAGAACACTGAAGCTTGGAAAAGTAGAATAACTTGTCTTGTCCATAGAATATAATAAAGCTGAGATTTGGATATAGGTTTTTCTACAAACATTTTCCCACAATATCCTACCTCTATTTAGAAAGACATTTAGCCCCAGGAGACTAATTTACTTCATCTCTAAGACAAGAGCTTAAGCCAAATAACTTCTAAGAAAACTTCTGAGTTTATAGAATTTAAGAGTTATTGTTTCTCAAAATGTGTTCTGCAAAATGCTAATTCCATGCAGAGGCAGGGGGACATTTAGCAAGTTTTACATGGAAAAAAAGTTGTAAAGGACTTCTTACTGAATAACTTCAAATCCCTTTAATACATTTGTTAACATTATTAAGCCTTGTTAGTGTCCAGAACTCTTTTTTTTTTTTTAAGGTTTTTAATTTTCAAGTAAGCTTTACACCCAGTGTGGGGCTCAAATTCATAACCCTGAAATTAAGAATTGCATGCTCTGCTGACTGAGCCAGCCAGGCACCCCATTTCCCAGAACTCTTTGTGGTATGCAAGTTCTTTGAAATATAGGTTAGAGAATAGTGCAACAAGGGGCACCTGGTGGCAGAGTTGGTTAAGCCTCTGACTCTTGGTTTAGGCTTAGAGTTGTGATCTCAGGGTCGTGATATCAAGCTTGTTCAAGCCCCATCAAGCCTGGTTGGGCTCTGGGCTCAGTGAAGAGTCTGCTTATGTTTCTCTCACCCTCTCCCTCTGTCCCACCACCCCACCCCTGCTTTCTCTCTCTCTCTCTCTCTCTCTCTCAATAAATAATTAAATCTTTATTTTTTAAAAAGATTTTATTTATTTATTTGACAGAGAAAGAGTGAGAAAGAGCACAAGCAAGGAGAGAGACAGAGGCAGAGGAATAAGCAGACTCCGCTGAGCAGGGAGCCCAACTCCGGGCTCCATCTCAGGATCCTGGGATCATGATCTGAGCTGAAGGCAGATGCTTAACTGACTGAGCCACCCAGGCACCCCAAATAAATAAATCTTTAAAAAAAAGAAAATAGTGCAACAAGTGATGTTGATGCATGCTTTTTGTTGTTGTTGCTTAGATTAACTCTTGGAATTCTGTTTTTAGGTTTGAGTGTGAAAAGCTGATTCTTGTTGGAGATCCTAAACAGCTTTCTCCTACTATTCAGGGTTCTGATGCAGCCCATGAAAATGGATTGGAACAAACTCTTTTTGATCGGCTTTGCTTAATGGTACTACCGCTTAATTCAATACATAATCATCATTTATTGATTATACACTGTATAGATTGATAGAAAATTAAAATATTAGAACTACTCTATGCCCTAAAATAATTTTAACTGGAATTGTTTAGAAAGTACTCCTCTTTTTTTTTTTTTTTAAAAAAAGATTTTATTTATTTATTCATGAGAGACACACATAGAGAGAGAGGCAGAGACACAGGCAGAGGGAGAAGCAGGCTCCATGCAGGGAGCCTGATGTGGGACTCGATCCTGGGTCTCTAGGATCACACCCCGGGCTGACGGCAGCGCTAAACTGCTAAGCTACCAGGGCTGCCCCAGAAAGTACCCCTCTTAAAGATTAGTAGAACTCTTTAAGTTAAGTGCCCTTTTAATAAAATGAATCTTTTCCCTATGTACTTTAGCAGTGGGTAATAAATACATTGCTTTTGCTCTAAAATTTTAAAAAATTCTATAATGTCTCTATTATCCATGTCCCCTATTGTAGAGCTGTTGTAGAGTGCTGCTACATATTTAAAAGAATCTTTTAAATTAATTATTAATATATTTTTAAATTGAAGTCACATTCACATAACAAAATTAACTACTCTAAAGTGAATAAGTCAGTGGCATTTAGTACATTCACAGTACTATGTAACAAGTTTCAAAACATTTTATTACCCTAAAATAAAACCCCATACCCATTTAGCAGTTACTCTTCGTTCACTCCTTCCTCCAGCCCCTGGAACCACCAGTCTGTTTTCAGTCTGTATAGCTTTATCTATTCAGGAGATTTTATATCATATAGTCTCACAACTTTCATATCATACAACTTGGAATCTATACAATATGTGACCTTTTGTGCCTGGCTTCTGTCACTTAGTACAGTGTTTCTGAGGTTCATCCATAATGTAGCATATGTCAGTAATATATTACATTTTTTTAAAAGCACATTCACAATGTAGTGCAATCATCACCCTATTCATTTCTAGAACATTTTCCATTATTCCAACAGAAACTTTGTATCCATTGTTTAATGCCCTTCTTTCTTGAACTGATAACCTCTATTTTACTTTCTGCCTCTATGCATTTGCCTGCTCTAGGTATTTAATATAAATAGAATCCTACAGTATTTGTCCTTTTGTGTTTGGCTTATTTATTTGGCATAAGTACATTCAAGGTTCATCCATGTTGTAGTATGTGTCAGAATTTCATTCCTTGTTAAGGCCAACTAATATTCCATTGTGTATAATACCACATTTTATTTATCCAGTGTTCTATGGATGGATATTTAGGTTGTTTCTATCTTTCAGGTATTGTGAATAATGGTGCTATAAACTTTGGTATACAAATACCTGTTTGTGCTACAACTAGATCATATAATAATTTAATGGGTTTTTTTTAATCCATTCTCAGTTTTTTTTTCCATTCTCAGTTTAGTTTTTAAGTTTTTATTCAAATTCAATTGGTTAAAATTCAGGTGTACAATTTAGTAATTCATTTCTTCCATATAACACTGGGTGCTTCTCACAAGTGCCCTCCTTAATCTCTATCACCTGTTTAACCCATCCCCCTACACACCTCCCCTCTAGTAGCCATCAGTTTGTTCTCTGTAGTTGAGAGTGTTTCTTGGTTTGCCTCTCTCTCTTTTTTCCCTTTGCTCATTTGTTTTGTTTCTTAAATTTCACATAGGAGTGAAATCATATGTTATTTGTCTCTTCGGATTGACTTATTTTACTTACCATTATACTCTCTAGCTCTATTCATGTCATTGCAAATGGCAAGATTTCATTTTTTTCTTATGGCTGAGTAATATTCTGCTGTATTATATATACCACTTCTTCATCCGTTCATCAGTCAGTGGATACTTGGGCTGTTTCCATAATTTGGTAACATTGGGGTGCATGTATGCCTTTGAATTAGTGTTTTTGTATTTTGGGGGTAAATATTCACAAGTGCAAATACCCTGGATCATAGGGTATTTCTATTTTTAACTTTTTGAGGAACCTCCATATGATTTTTCAGGGTGCTGCACCAGTTTGCATTCCCACTAACAGTGCACGAGTGTTCTCCTTTCTCCAAATCCTTAATTTTATCTTTAACCACCAAACTGTTTTCCATATCAGCTGCACGATTTACATTCCCAACAGCAATTTCCCAACAAAATGTTCCAATTTCTCCACATCTTCACCAGTATTTGTTTTTTTGTTTTATGTTTCTTGGGTTTTTTAAATAATAATTCTCATTGGGTGTGAAAGTAGGTATCTCATTGTGGTTTCCCTAATGACTAATGACACAGCATTTTTTCATGCACTTATCTTCGGAAAAATGCTTATTCAAGTGTTTTACCCAGTTTTGAATTGGGATGTTTGTTTTTTCGATGTTGAGTTTTATGTATTCTTTATATATCCTGGATATTAAATCCTTATCAGATACATTGTTTGCAAATATTTTCTTCCATTCTTAGGTATTTTTTTGTTCTTTTGACAATATCTTTTTTTTTTTTTTTTTTTGAGAGAGAGAACACATGAGCAAGTTAGGGGGGTTGGCAGAGGGAGAGAGAGACTTTTTTTTTTTTTAAGATTTTATTTATTTATTCATGAGAGGCACACAGAGAGGGAGGCAAAGACACAGGCAGAGGGAGAAGCAGGCTCCATGTAGAGAGCCTGATGCAGAACTCGATCCTGGGACTCTAGGATCACTCCCTGAGCCACCCAAGTGTCCAGAGAGACAGACTCTTAGGTATGCTCTAGGCCAGTACAGAGCCTTACATGGGGTATAGTCACCACACTGAGATCATGACCTGAGCCAAAATCAAGAGTTGGACACTTAACCAACTGAGCCACCCAGGCACCCCTTGACACACAAAAGTTTGTAATTTTGATGAAGTCCAATATATCTATTTTTTTTCTTGTGTTGCTTGTGATTTTGGTGTCATAGAGATGAAATTGTTGCTCAGTCCAGTGTCATACAGATTTCCCCCAATGTTTTCTTTTAAGAGTTTTATAGTTTTGGCTCTTACAGTTAATTCTTTGATCCATTTTGAGTTAATTTTTGTATATGGTATAAGGTACAGTCCAACTTTTTTATTTTCCATGTAGAAATGGTGCTGTTTTTCCCAGCACCATTTGTTGAAAAACTGTCCTTACCCATTGAATGGTTTTGGCATGCTTGTCAAAAATCAGTTGACTATGTGTGAGTTTATTTCTGGGCCCTCTATTCTATTCCATTGGTCTATATGATTAAATTTTATGGCTGAATAATACTTCATTGTATGTATATACCTCAATTTTCTTTTTTTTTTTTTAATTTTTTTTTTTATTTATTTATGATAGTCACAGAGAGAGAGGGAGAGAGAGAGAGAGAGAGAGAGGCAGAGACACAGGCAGAGGGAGAGGCAGGCTCCATGCGCCGGGAGCCCGACGTGGGATTCGATCCTGGGTCTCCAGGATCACGCCCTGGGCCAAAGGCAGGCGCCAAACCGCTGCGCCACCCAGGGATCCCTATATACCTCAATTTTCTTAGCTATGTAATATTACTATCGTTTTGATGCAATAATCTAAATCAAGCTATTTTGATAAGCAGAAGATTAAAATATTAGAGCCAAAAGGATTATAGAATATCTGTTGCCAAAAGAAATTATTGTTATCATTGTTGCTAGTTTATTTATTATTAATTAATTAATTATTTATTTTTCATTGTTGATAGTTTAAGTTGCATTTAAGGGGTTATTTTGCTGTTTCAACTTTCTCTCTCTTTTTTTTTTTACTCTTTGCAATTCAGTTTGGGAAGTTTTTTGTTTTGTTTTTTTAAAGATTTTATTTATTTATTCATGAGAGACACACAGAGAGAGGCAGAGACATAGGCAGAGGGAGAAGCAGGCTCCATGCAGGGAGCCCAATGTGGAACTCCATCCTGGGACTCCAGGATCACGCCCTGAGCCAAAGGCAGATGCTCAACTACTGAGCCATCCAGGTGTCCCTGTTTCAACTTTCAGTAATCTGTACTTTCTTAGCAGAGGTAGAAAAACTGAAAGGAAACTAGAAATGATTAAATCTCAAATAAATATTTTGTCACCCATAAGAGATACTTTTTCCTAAAAGATCCTCTCACAAGAGATTTTAGACAGATTGATTTCTTTGCTCTAAAAGGTAGAGATATTAGCGTTCTTGTGCTTTCCCTTCCTTTCTTATCCCTTCCATGTTCCTATGTTTTAGTTAAATCATTATTCTTTTCATTTTACAATCATAATTTGTACAATTATTTAGAATCAGTTCTATTTTTAAAAAATTCACTACATCTTTTCACCTGGGTGCCTTGGACTTCTTCAGTTTTTTGTTTTTAATAATGGCTCATAGATGCCTACTTTCCTGAGTTCTTTTTGTTTCAAAATGTCTATTGCCTTTAAATGTAAATGGCCCTTTGACTTGTTGAATTGTTGCTATTACTGTGAATTTTAGGACCAGCCTGATTATTTTCCCCTTGTTACAATTTTTTCTACCTGGATGCAAGAACTCTTTATAACCTTGAAGTTGGTAAAATTCACAACTGTATATCTCAGTGTGGAGCTTTCTGTAACTAATCATTCTATCATATAAGTTCTCTCAAAATGGAGATTCTTTTCTTTCTTTGTTTCATGAAAGGTTTTCGTTCCACCTGTTGAATTCTCTATCAGTAGCTTAGTCTGTGCAGCATGCTATAACAAAATGCCATATACTGGATGGCTTAACCAACAGACATTTCTCACAGTTCTGGAGGCTGGGAAGGCCAATGTCAAGGAACCTTCATATTTGCTTCCTGATAAGAACTCTCTTGGCTGTATCGTCACATGGTGGAGAGAAAACTCTGGCCTCTTCCTCTTCTTATAATGAGACTAATCTTTCATGAGGACCCCATCCTCATGATCTCATCTAAACTTAGTTACCTTCCAAAGGTCTCACCTCCAATCACTTTGAGGTTTAGGGCTGCAACATAGGAACTGAAGTGGGGGACACATTCATTCTAAAACAAAGAAGTCTCCCAGTTATTCTTATATTGGGTGTCTTTGTCTTCCATTTATGTTACTTTGGTTTCATCTTTATTATCTGTGAAGCCGTTCTACTATGTCTGTTCCCCTTACATTGAGTTTGAAGTTGCATTGAGTTTTTAATTTGGTTATAGTGAGTTTTATGAAGAAATCCTATTTGTTCTTTGCTGCTCTTAGTTTGTTCATTTTTTAATAATACTATTTTATTTAGAAAATTAGTTTGTTTCTTTAGGATAAAAATTTCCTTTTTAATCTTCTTATCTTTTCATCATCTGACCTCTGAGATTTTATTTCATTCAGTTATATTCTGATTATATTCTAAAGCTTGAATACTTGAAAATTTTCTTGCTTCATGGTTATAGTTTGTCTAGGCTGGGTTATATATATATTGTTTTCATTGTCTTTTTTTTTTTTTTTTTATAAATTTTTATTTATTTATGATAGTCACACAGAGAGAGAGAGAGAGGCAGAGGGAGAAGCAGGCTCCATGCACTGGGAGCCCGACGTGGGATTCGATCCCGGGTCTCCAGGATCGCGCCCTGGGTCAAAGGCAGGCGCCAAACCGCTGCGCCACCCAGGGATCCCTGTTTTCATTGTCTTTATTTCATTAATTTGGGGAGAGAAGCTATAGTATGTTTGCATAGTTACCATTACTGTTTGATTTCTTGATGTTCATGCTTGGGTAGCTCCCTCAGATTTGTATTCTATATTCTCTATTTTCTTAGTATCCTGAAAATATGGTGGTAGTGGAGTATTGTAGGGATGGGATTGGAATAGAACTAAATTAAGAATATGTGCTGTCTTTTTTAGCTTACATGCACTCTCTCATTTCTAAGGTTTTGTTGTATATCCTGTACCTGGATTAACTCCACACGGTTGGAGATATTGTCCCTTTCCCAGATGAGGAATATTCCTGGATTGCAGGTGTCCTCTCAGTTTGATGTTTACTTTGAATTTTGAATTTTGATCTTTTCCCAGGCTAACAATATGTGGTAGGAGGATCCTCTCTCATGATGCTGGGCTACAGCTCCCAGTCAGTCACATGATCATTAGAATAAACAACTCATACACTTATAACCATTCTGCACCCATATAACCATTCTGTTTTTCACTTTCAGTACAGTATTAAGTAAGTCGCTTGAAATACTCAACACTTTATTATAAATTAGGCATTGTGTTAGATGATTTAGCCCAATTGTATGCTAATGTAAGTATCCTGAGCGTGTTTAAGGTAGGCTAGGCTAAGCTATGGTGTTCCATGGGGTAGATGTATTAAAATGCATTTTGACTTTTGATAATTTCAATTTATGGTTTTTCAGGTTGTTATCCCATCATAAGTCAAGGAAGATCTGTACTGCATTTCTCCCTTCCACTTAAAATTTTCTTTCTTGATGACAAGTACTTTTTAAAGTTTATGGCATTGGGTTGGCTATAAACCTTTACCTGTTGCTTGCTTGGCTACTAATTTTTTTTCTTTGTTGTTTTTAGTATTGTTATCTTCGTTCCTTTAGATATTAGAGAATGGATTCTGCAAGGCAGTTTTATTCTACCTTCTTCAGAAGTTTCCCCTTACACTGAGTTTCAAGTTGATTTGAGTTTTGAGTTGAGTGGTACTCAATTTTGTGAAGACTTAAGCTTTCAATTGTCTTGAGATTTTAATTATAACTGAATTGCACAGCTTTCTACCCCTTCCATGTCAGTGTTAAGATTCTTTTGAGCCAGATCTTTCCAGTGGCTTTTTAAAAACCTTAATTTAAAAAATTATTTAGATTCTTACAACTTCTTTTTAAAAGATTTATTTATTTATTCATGAGAGACACAGAGAGAGAGGCAGAGATACAGGCAAAGGGAGAAGCAGGCTCTCTCTAGGGAGCCTGATGCGGGACTTGATCTTGGATCCCAGGATCATGCCCTGAGCCCAAGACAGATGCTCAGCCACTGAGCCACCCAGGCATCACAGAATGTTTTTGAATAGGTTAACATAGTCATGTGATTCAGAATTTGTGAAGAGAACCCAGAAAGTAGAGTGAAGACTTTCACTGCTATCCCCCAACAACTCAGTTTCTCTCCTCCAAAGCAACTGTCACCTTTTTCTTATATCCTTCTAGTGATAATTTATGCCAATGTAAGCAAATACATAAAGTATTTCCCTCTTTTTTTTTATTTTCCCTCTTCTAACAAATGCTAGCATTCTATGCATGCTGTTATATTAAAAAGATTTTTTTTTACTCTTTTTCTATAAAAAATACCTCATCTATGTGATCATTAATCCTGCCTTTTACTATGTGTTATTATTATTAGAGTACCTTGCTGTTATTCAAATGTTCAAACAGGGCTATGGAAGATTTTTCAAAGAAAGAACATGCTCTAGAAGAGTCCTAAAATAGATGGAATATGGATTTTATAGTGCACTAACAAAATTGGAAACTTCTTTGAAGATTCGAAATGAAAGATGGCTTGTGCCCATGGAGCAAAATTAAGAAATGAGTTATCAACAACACTTTCTACTTCTTTTTTTTTTAAGATTCCTTTTCAATTTAGTGTCAGTCCAACTCCACATAGGTTATGAAACCTAGGTTATGTTAGGTGCCAAACTTATTAGATAATAAATTGAAGATTTGACATGTTTTATATTTTATAATTTTGTGATGTAATAACAGTTTACCATAAAACTATTTTAAGTAATTAAAAAATTTATTTATAGTCTATTTCATCATGGTTGTAATTCATTCTCTACGAGTGCAATGTGGAGATACTTTTAAATTTTAAAATGTTATTTTTTTTCCCTGCAGAAAAAAATGCTTCAATTTTTTATTTTTCTGCATTTAAATTTCTTAGGGCCATAAGCCAGTTCTGTTGAGAACCCAGTATCGTTGTCACCCTGCAATCAGTGCTATCTCTAATGATCTGTTTTATGAAGGAAACCTTGTGGATGGCATTTCCGAAACAGAGAGGGGCCCTTTATTGGAATGGCTCCCAACACTATGTTTCTATAACGTTAAAGGACTGGAACAGGTAAATGACATTAATGTTAATGAGAGTCAACATGGTTGAGTTTCCTGCTTTAATTTTACTATTGCTGTTTATATGGTTTTTGTGGTCTTTCCATAGCCTTTCTGGGAAATACAATTTAGGATCTGTTTCTTATTCCAGATTGAAAGAGATAACAGCTTTCATAATGTGGCAGAAGCTGCTTTTACACTCAAGCTGATTCAATCACTGATTGCGAGTGGGATAGCGGGCTCTATGATTGGGGTGATAACATTATACAAATCCCAGATGTACAAGGTTTGTATTATATAGTATGGTACTTATATATTAAATACTATAATTTTATGTTAAATAATTTTTGATATTACATTTGTAGTGGTTTGGTTTGGTGCTTAAAAACTTTTGGGAGTATAGTTAACATATTTTTAAAAATTCTGATTTTTGTCTGTTCTGGCTTTTTTTCTGTATAATTAAATGTAAACCTAACAAGGTTTAATTAAATTCAGTTTACAGCTGTTGGGGCGAAAATGCAAATAAACAAATTAGAGGGAAGAAGATACAGTGTGTGCTTTGTGTTTTGGGACAGATGGGATTCAATCTTTGTTTTCCAAAATGTTCTTTCATTATGATTTCATTTTACTAATCAAAGATAGATACCAGATATTAATGTACACATAAGCCAATTACTCCTAGCTACTTTTTGCTTTTTTAAAAAATATTTTTCATCTTATTAGTTTGTCAGCTCTGAATTAGCATATCCAGATAAATTCCCCAGCAATAGATAAATCATCAATTTGATTTTATTTCCTAATTTATATTTTCCCCTAGTTATTTATGTATCATTTTAGAAACTTTCTACCAAATCTGTGCGAATCATAAAAAAAGAAAATGAAAATTTCCCATTACCAGTTAAATAAAAATGGTTGCTGTGAATAGGTTCAGGGCTGAAGTTCTTCATGTTCCCTCCCCTGTATGATCTCTTCCTTCTTTCCTCCATAGCTTTGTCATTTACTCAGTGCCGTGGACTTTGACAATCCTGATATTAAAGCTGTGCAGGTATCCACAGTAGATGCTTTCCAGGGAGCTGAAAAGGAGATCATTATTCTGTCCTGTGTAAGGACAAGACAAGTAGGATTTATTGATTCAGAAAAAAGAATGAATGTTGCACTGACCAGAGGAAGGAGGCATTTATTGATCGTGGGAAATTTAGCCTGTTTGCGGAAAAATCGACTCTGGGGACGTGTAATCCAACACTGTGAAGGTAAAATAAAAATATGTTTAATACAAGCATTTTGAATTAAAACTGACTTTTGATGGGCACCTGGGTGGCTGAGTCAGTTATGCATATGACTTCAGTTCAGGTCATGATCTCAGGATCCTGGGATTGAGCCTCATATTGAGCTCTCTGCCCAGTGGGGAGTCCGCTTGTCCCTCTCCCTCTGCCCCTCACCCCCACTCATGTTCTTTCTCAAATAAATGAATAAAATCTTTAAAAAACAAAACAAAACAATTGACCTTGAGTTAGCACTTGAAGTGGTTCAGGTGGGAACAGCCCTGGATTTGCCACTGTGGGAAATGACTGAAATAGTAGGGGACCACTATGAAATATTGTCTTATGTTTTATATCTTTTTAAGGAAGGGGAGATGGATTACAACATGCAAGCCAGTGTGAACCACAGCTGAACCATCTTCTTAAAGAGTATTTTGAAAAACGAGCAGAAGAAAAGCAGAAAAAAAGTGAAAAAGATAAATCTAAAGATAAATCACATTCACAAAAGATATGGTATAGATAATTTGTATTTATATAAATTCAAATTCATTTTATACTCTATATTTTTTATTAGCCTAAAACGTTGTTATTAAAAAACTTTATAATATTTAAATATAATTAAATAGCCACATATAAAAAATTTGCTCTTCAAAAAAATGCACTTACTTATATTTATAGATAGGCAGATGTTGAAGGTAATATAAAATCCTACTAATAAAAATACATTTTTTTCTAAAAATTATGGTTTCTGTTTGCTAAAGGAATAAATTTTACAAAGGGCATGGAAAAGCCTTCCTGGAGAATACCAGTGTTACTTCAAAAATAAATATCTAAAAATTCATCTATTAGAACATGGCTACAGAGTTGTGTTAATATACTACTTTCTAAAGTATATAGCTCTATTAGAATCTTTTAAAAATAAATATATATAGGGATGCCTGGGTGGCTCAGCAGTTGAGCATCTTGCCTTTGGCTCAGGGCATGATCCCAGGATCTGGGATCAAGTCCCACATCAGGCTCCTTGCAGGAAGCCTGCTTCTCCCTCTGCTTCTCTGTGTCTCTCGTGAGTAAGTAGATAAAATCTTAAATATATATTATATATATTTAATATATTGTAACAAATATGTTAATAAATATATAAATATATAATAAAATATATAGATATATTTATATATACTTTTATATATTATATATATATATATATATATATATATATATATATATATAATGTCCTGTTATTTTATAAATGAACACATTCACAATAAAACTTTTTAGAAGTATAAAAAGAAAAACACTAGAAATTCACTCCTGGAGATAGCAGTGCCCAGTACCTGGCCATGGCCAATACCCAGCACATACCTGGTAGAGCAGATGCTCAATAAGTATCTGCTGGATGAATGAACAAATGAATGAGTAAAAAGACTACCTCCGGGTCATGTCCTTCTAGTCTTTTTCCTGTGCATTTATTCACACAGGAGTTATTGGCATATGGACTATATAATAGATTTTTTTGAAGTATTTTTTAATACACATATATAGAAAAGTACATAAATTGCAAGTATATAGCTAAGTGAATTTTCACAAAGTGAATATATCTTTATAACAAGCACTCTCTTCATGGAACATAATCAACATCAAGGAAGCCTCTTCATGTCACCAGTGATACTAAACTGTTATTCTCAGGATATCATAATTTCTAAAAATATATTTGTAATGTGTGTTATCACGTGCAGACTTTTTATAAATGGAATCACATTATGCTTTTACATCTGATTTATTAAATATTCTCATAAGATTGATTCACATGTTTTGAATATTGATTGTTTTTAATATTCTCATTCCTGTTTAATATTCTGTAAAAATAATAATTCACTTATTTAGACTACTCTTTTTTCCCCCAGTTTTGAGAAATAATTGACATACATCACTGCATAAGTTTAAGACACACAGTATGTTGGTTTGATTCACATATATTGTGAAGTGATTACCGCAGTGGATTCAGCTAACATCAATCTCCTCATATAGATACAATAAAAAGAAAATATTTAAGGAAAATATTTTCCTTGTAATGAGAACTGTTGGGATATATTAGCTCATCAACTTTCTTGTCTATCATACAGCAGTGTTAGCAGTAGTCATTGTGTTGTGTATTACATCCTAGTACTTATTTATGACATCACTGGAACTCTGTACCTTTTGATCACCTTCCTCTAATTCCTCCTCCCTCTACACTCCACTTCTAGTAATCACAAGTCCAATGTTTTTTTCTAGGAGTTTGGTTTTTTGGTTTTTAATATTCCATGTATAGGGGCGCCTGGGTGACTCAGTGGCTTAAAGTGTCTGTCTTTAGCTCGGGTCATGACCCTAGGGTCCTGGGATCAAAGCCTACAATGGGCTCCTTGCTCAGCAGGGAGTCTGTTTCTCCTTCTCCCTCTGTCCCTCCCCCTGCTCATATCTTGCTCTCTTTCAATTTTTTAAAAAAATCTTACCAAAAAATTTTTAAAATATGCCACATGTAAGTGAGCTCATACAGTATTTGTCTTTGTCTGACTTTTTTTACTTAGCATTATACATGCTGTCACAAATGGTAGGGTTTTCTAATTTTTTATGGCTGAATAATACTCATATAGATAGATTACAACTCCTATTTTTTTTTAAAGTAAGCTCCATGTCCAATGTGGGGCTTAAACTCACAACCTCAAGATCAGGAGTTACACCCTCCACTGATTGAGCCAGTCAGATGCCCCTATATCATAACTTCCTTATCCATTCATCCATCAATGGACACTTGGGCTGTTTCCATGTCTAAGCTATTATAAATAACACTGCTATGAAGATAGGGGAGCAGATACCTTTCTGAGTTAGAGTTTCCATTTCCTTTGGATATATTTCTAGACGCATAGTTGCTGGATCATATGGTACTCTATTTTTTAAATTTTTGAGGAAACTCCATACTGTTTTCCATAGTGGCTGTATCAATTTATAATCCTACAAGCAACAGTGCACAAAGGTTCTCTTTTCTCCACATTCACACTGGCATATGTTGTCTTTTTAATCCTGGCCATTCGAACAGACATGAGGAGACATCTCAATGTGGTCTTAATTTGTATTTCCTTAATGACTAGTGATGTTGAACATCTTTTCATGTACCTCTTGGCCTTTCATAAGTCTTTGAAGAAAGGTTTATTTAGGTCTTTTGCCCATTTTTAAAACTGGGTTATTAGTTTTGTGGCTACTGAGTTGTATAGGTTGTTTATACATTTGGATATTAACGCTTTATCAGATATATGACTTGCAAATATTTTTTCCCATTCTGTAGATGTTCTTTTCACTTTGTTGAGGGTTCCTTTTGCTGTGCAGAAGACTTTTAGTTTGATGTAGTCCCACTTTTTTTTATTTTGTTGCTTATGCAACAAAAAATCATTACCAAAGTCCATGTCAAGGAAGGAAATTTATTCCTATATTTTCTTCTAGGATTTTATGGTTTCAGGTCTTACATTTAAATCTTTAATCCATTTTGAATTAATTTTTGTGAGTATTGTAATATATGGGTCCAGTTTTCTTTCATTATATGTGAATATCCAGTTATTCCAGCACCATTTATTGAAATGATTGTCTCTTCTCTATTGGTATTCTTTTCTCCCTTGTCAACTATTGACTGTATAGCTTGGGTTTATTTTTGAGCTCTTGATTCTATTCCATTAGTCTACTTGCCTGTTTTTGTGCCAGTACCATGCTGTTTTGATGACCACAGCTTTAGTAGGATAGCTTGAAATTAGGAAGTGTAATGCCTCCAGCTTGGTTCTTTCTCAGGAATTCTGGCTATTTGGGGTCTTTTGTGGAGAAAGAAAAAAGCAGGAGGCATCACACTTCCTAATTTTGTATGGTTCCATATAAATTGTAGGAGTGTTTTATCTACTTTGATTTTTTTAAAAAGCCATTAGAATCTTGATAGAGATTATATTAAATCTATAGATGGCTTTAGGTAAGTTCTGACATTTTGACAATATTAATTCTTCCTACCTATGAACAAGAGAAGCCTTTCCATATATTTGTTCTTTGATTACTTTCATCAATGTCCTGTACTTTTCAGAGTAAAAATCATTTACCTCCTTAAATTTATTCCTAAGTATTTCATTGATTTTGATGCAATTATAGTTGAGATCAATCTTTATCTTTTTCAGAAAATTTAGTTATAGAAACACCACTGATTTTTGTGTGTTAATTTTGTATTCTGCAGCTTTCCTGAATTTATTGATTAGATCAAACAGGTTTTTGTTCAGTCTTTAGGATTTCTATATATGTCATGTCATATGCAACAGAGACATTTTTCCTTCTTTGTTCCCAACTCCAATACCTTTTCCTTTTTTAATTTTTTTAAAAAAATTTATTGCCTTATTCTCCTAGCTTAACTTCAGTACCACTTCAATAGGAGTGGTGAGAGGAGGCACCCTTGTTTTGTTCCTGATCTTAGAGGAAAAGCTTTCAGCCTTTCATTATAGAGTGTGATATTAGCTGTGGGCTTGTCATATAAAGCCTTTATTATGTTGAGCTCTGTTCCTCTATGCAAAATTCTTTGTTAAGAATTTGTTGTGAATGGATACTGAATTTTGTCATATTGGTTTTTCTGCATCTGTTAAAATTATAAAATCCTTTTCTTTCATTCTATTTTTGCAGTGTATCACACTGATTTTTATATGTTGAACTATCCTTGCATTCCAGGAATAAATCTCACTTGATTATGGTGAATGATCCTTTTAGTGCACATGTAAATTTGGAAAACAATGCATAAATAAAACAAGTTCAACAAGGAAGTAGGCACCATCTGAAACAAAAAAACAAAGCAGCAGTCTATAGTTTAAAAAATATAACTAAACTGAAGAATTCAATAGTTTCAAAAGTAGACTTAGCCATGCAGAAGGAAGAATTTGTGACATAGAGGACATTGAAACAGATATTGAAAATTATCCAGAGGAGCAAAAACTAAGAAGAATGAAAAAAAGTGCAGAAACCCTATGGGAATTATGACACATGATGAAAAGAAACAATATTCACATTATGGGAATTCCAGTAGGAGAAGAGAAAGAGAAAAGGACAGAAACTATGTAGTTAAAGCAATCAGAGACCCTGTGGGAGAGAAATGGACATTCAGATCCATGAGACCCAAAGGACCCCAAGAAGGTTGAACCTGAATGGCTACACTGAGACATATTGTAATTAAGTTGTCAAAAGTCAAAGACAATTCTAAATGCAGCAAGAGAAAAAAAGAAGTTACATACCAGGGAACTTCCATTAGACTATTGACAAATTTCTCAACAGAAACTTTTCAGGCCAAGAGAGAATGAGATGGCATATTCAAAATATCAAAAGAAAAGAACTGACAACCAAGAATTTTATACCTAGTGAAGTTCTTCAGAAACAAAAGGATAAAAGGATGCCTGGGAGGTTCAGTTGGCTAAGAATCCAACCCTTGATTTCGGCTCAGGCCATGGTGGAATCCATGCTCAGCATGGAATCTGCTTCGTATTCTCTCCCCCTCTCTCTGCCCCTCTCCCTCCCTTCTTGAGAGAGAAACTCTCTCTCAGATAGATAAGTATTAAAAGAAAAGAGGGCAGCCCCGGTAGCTCAGCAGTTGAGTGCAGCCTTCAGCCCAGGGCGTGATCCTGGAGACCGGGATCGAGTCCCTCGTCGGGCTCCCGCATGGAGCCTGCTTTTCCCTCTGCCTGTGTCTCTGCCTCGCTCTCTCTGTCTCTCATGAATAAATAAATAAAATCTTTTTAAAAAGAAAAAAGAAGAAAAAAGAATATGAAAGATTAGAGTTCCTGAACAAACAAAAGCCTAGGGGCTTTATTAGCACCAGATCTGCCTTATAAGAAATGCTAAAGGGGGGATCCCTAGGTGGCTCAGCGGTTTGGCGCCTGCCTTTGGCCCAGAGTGCGATCCTGGAGACCCGGGATCGAGTCTGCGTCGGGCTCCCGGCATGGAGCCTGCTTCTCCTCCTCCTGTGTCTCTGCCTCTCTATGTCTATCATTAATAAATAAATCTAAAAAAAAAAAAAAGAAAAAAAGAAAAAAATGCTAAAGGAAGTTCTTTGAACATAACTAAAAGAATGCTAATTAATACCATAAAAACAGTGTAAATCTCACCAACAATTAACAATCCTAGTTTAAAAGTCTTAAAAATGGCAGGGGGGAAGTCTGGTTTTCTGTTTGATGGTTGCTATTTTCTTGTCAAACTTCTTGGGTTGTTTTTTCTTTAATGCATTGTTTTCCTAATTCTGGTTAGTTGTCTATGTTTTCTTGTAGTTCACTAAACTTTAAGAGAATTATTCTGAATTCTTTGATAATATATAGATTTCTGTTTCTTTAGGGTCAATTGTAGCTTTATTAACTTTCTTTGATGGTGTCATATTTACTTGATTTTTCAAGGTTTTTGTTTTGTTTTTTGTTTTTTTTTCAAAATCCTTGATTCCCTATGTTGGTATCTGTACATTTGAGAAATCAGGCTCCTCTTCCAGTCTTTACATATTTGCTTTGGCAGAGACAGTTCTTCACCAGTCAGCTCAGTTTGGATTTCTTGATATTGTCCTTGGGCAGGTGGGGCATGCTATTGTTTACTTTTGGGTGAGTGCTGAGGATTTGGTGCTGAGGATTTGCCAGCAGTAGGAAACTGACGGACTGATGGGTGGCCGGTCGCCATTCCTGATGCTATTTACAAGCCCTGTGACAGGCGGAGGAATCCCTGACTTGTTCAAGGAAAGAAGTGGGATAAATAATGGTGACAAAACTGGCGGCCAGCGAAGGTGACCATGCACCTCATTGGAACTGCCAGTGAGCTGCAGCGCGGGGACTCAGTTCCTGTTTGGCATGCTTCCAGGAGCATCAAGGGGACCCACTAACCCTGATCAATGAAGCCCGAGGAGAATTCTTCGAGGAGGCTGAGCGGAAACTCGGCGCTGCTGACCCGGCCCACCCGAAGCCCCGCCCAGGCCACGAGGCGGGCAGGGGAGAAGGTTTCCATGGTGAAGGCAAACAAGGCGCAAGCTGGAGGGGGACTGCGGGACTCGAACCCCGGTCGCCATGATCCCCCCTGCGGACAAAAAAAAAAGGGGGGGATCGTGCCCCAGGTGGAGAACGGTTGGTTAGAACTGCTGGCTTGGTTCCTTTACCCAAGTGAGGCTGTAGGATGGTCTTTGCAGTTGCCTGATCTTTAGGTAAGGCTTATTACATGGTTGAGACTAAGTGTTACATTCATTGCTGGATGGGGCTATGAGTGAGCTTCCCTGCCCTGGCAGGGCAGCAGGACAGGATCCAGGGCCTATACTGCTCATTGTTTAGGAACCCAAATCGGGCCAGAGTGTTCGCTGAATTCCCTGGTCACGTGAAGCCACTGATTTTTCTCTGCAGATGGCGGAAGCCTGGGCTGTGTTCTGCTCTAGTGCCAGAGTAAGTAGTCCTGTTGAATGGACTCTGTGGCTTCCTGTGTGTTAGGTTGTCTGGTCAGACAGGCTGAAGGCTGTATTTAGCCGTGAACAGGGCTATGAATTAAATTTTCAGATGCAGTGGGAGAAGGAGCTTTAAAGCTGCTAAAGCTCTTTGTTGTCTTAACTCAAGCCAACCAGTATCCCAAGTTTCCCAACTGAACAGGGCCACTGGCTTTGCTTGTCAAACTATTGGCTCTCCAGCATACCACGTGGTTTGAATGCTGCTGGGCCACACAGTTTCCAGGGGTTGTCACATCCCTGCTGGTCAGTGGGGTCACAACACACTGTTCCAGGGATGGGGCTATGTTGAAGCTCCTTTGTCTTGAGTCGGAAGGGGAGGGGCTACTTCAGGCTGCTCTGAAGAGGTTCTCTCATTGGGAGGTGCCAGGAGTTACCCTCAGTATTGGCTAGGAATTAACCCCTCTGCTTGTGTGTAGCATAGGCAACACTCCACTCCAAGTACTGGCTTTGTTCTGGGGGCAATCAGCTCTGCTGGCCCACTTCTCTGCATTATTGCTGCTGGACTGCACAGATTTCAGGAGCTGTTGCCGGTGCTTCTGATCAGATGGATAAGACACTCCACAGCAGGTGGAGCTGTGGTTAGCTCCTTGATCTGGGCTTGGGGTTAGCCCAGCTTTAGGGATGGCAGAACTCATTTGAGGAACCAAATTAGGCAGGTCTGTACTGCTGAATTCCCCGGCCAGAGTGTGGCCTGGTCTTGGTACTACAGATAAGCAAACCCCCTGGTTGAGATTACTAGTTGGCCACTGCAGGTGTGAACTCAGTCTGCCTGTGCTGGTTATCATAAGACCCTCTCGCCTTTGTTTCTTTCAGATTCCCAGTGGCTGGGTCCTGCAGATTCCCCTGTAGTACCCATGGTGTGAGACCAGCGTAGGGGCTCACAGTGCTAGGGATGACTGGTTGTTCCTCCTGGGTCTCTTTTAGAGAGACTGGAAGATCCAGAGGCTCAGGGCAGACCTCTCCCTGTGCTGGTATGCTGGCCTGGGGGTCGGGCAATGTGGTCAACAAGTAGCCATCTCTTTCTCTTCTAATGCAGTCTGTCTTAGTCTCTGTGTGGCAGGGGATGCTTTTAGTCTCACCTTTGTGTTCTAAGATTCTCTCAGTAATGTCTTGTTCTTGAACAGTTGTTCTTTTTGTGAGGGGGAGCAAAATCAGGAAGAGCCTGTGTCACCATCTTGTTAACGTCACTCCCAAATTTTTTTTTATTCTGGAAAGAATACATTCTCTTGGCAGAAAGTTTGGAAAACATAAAAGAGTATACAATAGAAAACCAAAAGCACCTAGGGATCCACTACCCAGAGATAATCATTGCTAACATGTATATATATTATTAAGTTAATCTGTTTGTTGTATGATTTTAGACATTAACAAAGGAACATTTATTCATTCTATATGAAAAAATGGCAAGGGCTTGATTATAATTAATAACCATGAACTGTATGTCTTTAAAAAAAAACTCTACTTAAATTCAATTTGCCAACATACAACATAACACCCAGTGCTCATCACGTGCCCTCCTTAATGCCCATCACCCAGTTATATCCCCCTACCTGCCTCCCCTTCTGCAACCCTTTGTTTCCCAGAGTCAGGAGTCTCTCATGGTTTGTCTTCCTCTCTAATTTTTTCCCCACTCAGTTTCCCTCCTTTCCCTCATGAAGTGTTTGTCTTTACCAATTAAAAAAATATGTCAGGCAGCTGGGGTGACTCAGCGGTTTAGCGCTGCCTTCAGCTCCGGGTGTGGTCCTGGAGACCCCGGATCAGAGTCCTACATTGGGCTCCCTGCGTAGGGCCTGCTTCTCCCTCTGCCTCTCGCTGTGTGTCTCTCATGAATAAATAAATAAAATCTTTTAAAAAAATAAATAACAAAATAAAAAATATGTCAGTGACCCAGGTCATTAAAGTTATTTTAAAGATGAAGATAATTGCTTACTTGAATTATTTTACAATAAAAAAGACCAATCTACTTCTATATTCTTTTATATTTGGGAGAAAAATAGAGCCAGTATACAAATAAAATGTTACATAATTCTCCAAGCCTTGTCCCAAATATGTTACTGATTGTGACAACAATTGCACTTTTAAGCATTTATCCAAACTGTGAAGAAATGAGATTGTTGATTTCTCTTTGAAGATCTTTGAAGGTCTACATTGCTACTAGAGGATTCAGTTTGCTACCTAATGCAAGAAAAACTGATTATCAACAAAAAATTTTAATAGCTAAGCTAGTGATTCTAAAAAATCTTATTTGCAAAAGTTGATTTAAAAAGAATGTGTATGTTTCATATAATGCTCTGCTGCCAACCCGTCCTTATAGAAATATACATTTCAGTATTTGAGTCACTTGTGAAAAATCACAAGTTAAAATCTGAGATTATGAAGCCCAGCTTTAAACTTAACAGTAAAATGTAACTTTTTGTAGTGTCCTTTAATATTTGAACAAAAAGAATGTTTGATTTGTCAATACCATGCAAATCCCAAATGCTGCGTGCTCCTGCTATGGTTTAATTAAAGACAGCTGTGAAATAGCTTTATACTAATTTGATTTTTTATATTAAATAAGAATGAAATGGAAATTGGTGATTTGCTCGACAGATATTGGACCTTGAAAATTAAATAATTGTTCTAAAAACATTAGCTCAATGCGGATTTGAAATGCCTGCTTTGTAATTAGTCATGAGTGAAATGTGCATTTAGCTCAAGTTATGTTTTTGGTTTATATTAGCATGACTTGATTATAAAGTAAAAGAAAAATACAACCCAAATATCTCTGAAAGCCTCTGAGTTCTTTTCATCCTGAAATACTAGTTAAATTGATATTTTTAACTTTTCTGTTAGTCCTTTCTAATCAGGCAAATCTGGTCCTGACACTAGAGTAAATGAGGGTGTGTGTGTGTGTGTGTGTGTGTGTGTGTGTGTGTGAAAAATCAGGAAGCAGTCAACTTTCAGGTTAAAAATCCCGTAGAGCAAAGACTTCCTAAGTGAGAATCTTAGGGTACCTCTTTTAAAACAAAAACTTTGGGATCCCTGGGTGGCGCAGTGGTTTGGCGCCTGCCTTTGGCCCAGGGCGCGATCCTGGAGACCCGGGATCGAATCCCATGTCGGGCTCCCGGTGCATGGAGCCTGCTTCTCCCTCTGCCTGTGTCTCTGCCTCTCTCTCTCTCTCTCTCTCTCTCTCTCTGTGTGACTATCATAAATAAATTAAAAAAAAAATTTAAAAAAAAAATAAAAAAAAATAAATAAAACAAAAACTTTGAGTACATATACTTTATTGGCTGAATTATGATGGATATGTGGCTTTGGGAAATAGAAAGGATTCTTTGGTTCAGTTGAAGTCCATGCATTCATTAAGCATCTACTCTGTGGCTGGCCCTGTATTCAATGGAGAGCAGACTGGTTAGATATTCTGGAACACGTATGTGTGGCTTGTTTTATTTGTCAGCCCAGGCATGGAGTATAGGTGAATTAGTTATGTACCTTGCCCCTACGTGGAACAAGCTAAAGCTCTTCCTGATAGAGAAATTTGGTGGAATTCTTGAGATAAGAAAATCAAGCTTTTTTGACCCTTCTTTTGGAATGTATAGTTCTAAATAAACCAAGAACTACCAGAGCCATAATGATGTTGGGAGCTCAAACACAGGATTTCTTACATTCTCAGGTTCCTTTACCCTAGAGTCAGTGTCAGGCTTTGAGGTGTGAGGTAGAGGCCAGATCTTTGAAGACTAGCTAAGGCACTGAGAGGGAAAAGACGGCTTTGGGCAGCCTGGGTGGCCCAGTGGTTTAGCGCCGCCTTCAGCCCAGGGCGTGATCCTCGAGACTGAGGATGGAGTCCCACATCGGGCTCCCTGCATGGAGCCTGCTTCTCCCTCTGCCTGTGTCTCTGCCTCTCTCTCTCTCTCTGTCTCTCATGAATAAATAAATAAAATCTTTAAAAAAAAAAAAAGAAAAAAGACGGCTTGTTGTTCATGGAGGGAGGTAACTAGTAGAGAAGACACATGGTTGGCAAATTCTGAGGCATGAAAAGATACCAGATCTTTCAGAAGAGATGGTGTGTGTGTGTGTTTGTGTGCATGTGTGTATAACCAGATGACATCTCCAACTGTTCTGTGACTCTATTTAGGTATCACAGGCCCTATCTAGTGTTTTGAGTGGATAATGATGACCTTTCAGGCCCACAAGGAGACATCACATGAGTACAGAATCTCAGGGTATCAGACAAAGTGTAACGAACAGCATTTCAGGGTAATTGCTGAATCTATTGTTTTATGAGACTTGCTTTCATATGCCAGGCATACCGTACAAGCAAGCTGACTGAATATAAGGGACTAAGAACAAAATAAAGAACATATTTCAAAGGAATTTAGTGCTAATGGCACTCTTCAGAACCATATTTTGCATTTCTAATTTGAGATCAGCATGAACAATAGGTGCTTAGTGTTTAACCATTGAATAATATAAAATCTGGAATGTCCAGGTGTTGTGTTTTCCTTTCTTCTTTTTAAACATTTTCTCCTATATTTTTAAACAAACCAAGCTTATTTATCTTACTTTCTAGTATTTAATATGTATGCCTAATATATATACTTGAAGAATAAATATCTCATTTTGTATTCTGTTTTTATTCATTATGCCATGTTGTCTTTTTCTTTTTTGTTTACTTTTTAAATATTTTTGAATAGGTAATAACATGCACATGATTTGATATTCAAGAGCAACAAAAGGGAGTAGAGTGAAAAGTCTAGTGTCCCCCAGCTACCCAGTTTTTTTCAGAGTCAACCAATATTATAAGATTCTTATATTTCTTTCCAGAAATATTTTACTAACATACAAGTAAATAAACATCAGTGGTGTTGCCCTTTTACATGGTAGTCTACTATACACACTTTCTTGTATGTACCTTGCCTTTTTCACTGAACAATATTATCAGAGTTCATTCCATGTTGTCTATACTTTTTAAAAAAATCACTTGCGATTTGTTATCACCATAAATTACTCCAGTATGCCACTGACCACAGCCTTTCCCTCACTTCCCCAACATGTAACTCCTGGCTTCATCATCATGATCTCTCATCTCCACACTCCTTACTGTTCTGCCAATATATAGGCCTCCTTTGATCTTTTCCTGTCTGCCTAGACAGCATTGTGTCTAATCATGCTCAACTGCCTTGACTCCACTACAAGTGCATTGACTCCACTACAGTTTTTTTTCTAGCTGATAAAACTTTTTTTTTATTTTTTTTTTATTTATGATAGTCACACACAGAGAGAGAGAGGCAGAGACATAGGCAGAGGGAGAAGCAGGCTCCATGCACCGGGAGCCCGATGTGGGCTTCGATCCCGGGTCTCCAGGATCGCGCCCCGGGCCAAAGGCAGGCGCCAAACCGCTGCGCCACCCAGGGATACCAAGCTGATAAAACTTTAACTATGGATTGATTAGTCCAAACATTCCTTTTCCATTTCTCACACCTGGGCTGCTGGGTGCTCTGGAGAAAATTATGCTAATGTGCAGTTGGGTGCCACAACACATTTATGATAACTGATCTCACAGATCTCATGTGCCCAGAAGATCATGTCCCTAATAAGCTCTTCAGCTCATTGTCTCCAGTCACTCTTCCACCAGAATGATTATCCTAACATACAAAAATCCCATGAATTCAATCCCCCCTCCACCCAAGGTTACCACTAATCTACTCTGTCACTATAGATTAGTTTTACCTGCCTTAAAACTTCATATAAATGGACTCATACAGTATCTATTTTTTAAAAAAGATTTATTTATTTATTTGAAAGAAAGAGAGCACAAGTGGAGGAGAAGGGCAGAAGGAAACGTGGATGGCCCGCTGACCAGGGCACCCAATGCAAGGCTCCATCCCAGGAACCTGGGATGATGACCTGAGTCAAAGGCAGATGCTTAAGCACTGAGCCACCCAGGTGCCCCAGTGTCTACTCTTTCAAGTCTTTTTACTCAATGTGTTTTTGAGGTGTATCCATGTTATTAGGTGTATCAGCATTTCATCCCTTTTAATTCTGAGTAATATTCTATGAACATACAGTAGTTGTTTTAAATCTGTTCACCAGTCCTTCACGTCTGAGGTAATTTCACCATCTCTATTTTCTCTGAAACTTGGTTAGATGATGAACTTCTGGACTGATTTAAGCATTTTATTCTTAATGTTGTCTAATATCTTTGACTCCCCCGCCCCTACACTCAAGGAGATTCCTTAGAATTTATCTTTTGTGGTTTTATTTTTTTAATTTTAAATTTTGTTTATTTATATCTACCCCCAACATGAGGTTCAAACCCACCACCCCAAGGTCAAAAGTCGCATGCTCTTCTGACTGAGCCAGTCAGGCACCCTCTTTTGTTGTTTTAAGAAACTTTAGAGCAGTTAGGCTTACAACAAAATTGTTGGAAAAAGGAAAAACACAGATACTCCTGACCCACACATGCCTAACCTTCCCCATTTTCAACATCACTCACCACAATGGTCCATTTTTTTTACCAAGATGAACCTACATGGACGTACCATAATCACCCAAAGTTTATAGTTTACCATAGGGTTTCTTCTTGGTATTGTACATTCTATGGATTTGAACAAATAATGACATATATCCATTATTATCATACGGAATATTTTCACTGTCCTGAAAATCCTCTGTGCTCTGTCTATTCATCTCCTTACCCCTGGAAACCACTGATCTTTTTATAGTTTTTTGTCTTTTCCAAAATGTCATAGGGTTAGAGCCATATAATTATATACTTTTCATATTGGATCCTTTCACTTAGTAATATGCATTTAAGGTTCCTCCATGTCTTTTCATGGCTTGATAGCTCATTTCTTTTAGTATTGAATAATATTCCATTGTCTGGATGGACCACAAGTCATTTATCTATTCACCTACTGAAGAACATCTTGGTTCCTTCCAAATTTTGAAAATTATGAATAAAGTCTCTATAAATATCCATGTTGAGTTTTTTGTTTGGACATTCACTCCTTTGGGTAAATACTGAGAAATGTGACTTCTGGATCATAAGAGAAGAGTATATTTAGTTCAGTTTTTTTTTAAGATTTTATTTTTATTTATTCATGAGAGAGAGAGAGAGAGAGACCGAGACACAGGCAGAGGGAAAAGCAGGCTCCATGCAGGGAGCTCAATGTGGGACTTGATCCCAGGTCTTCAGGATCACGCCCTGGGCTGAAGGCTTCGCTAAACCACTGAGCCACCCAGGCTGCCCTAGTTTAGTTTTTTTGTTTTGTTTTGTTATTTGTTTTTTTTGTTTTTAAGATTTTATTTATTTATTTGAGAGAGAGTAAGAGCAGGGGGAGGGGGAGAGGCAGAGGGAGAGGAAGAAGCAGACTTCCCACTGAGCAGGGAGCCTGAGGCAGGGCTCAATGCCAAGATCCTGAGATCATGATCTGAGCCCAAGGCAGACACTTAACTGACTGAGCCACCCAGGCTCCCCTATATTTAGTTTTGTAAGAAACTACCCAACTGTCTTCCAAAGTGGCTGTTCCAGTTTGCATTCCCATCAGCAATGAATAAAAGTTCCTGTTGCTCCACAGTCCCACCAGCATTTGGCGTTGTTGGTGCTCTGGATTTGGGCCATCTTAGAAATGTGTAGTGATATCTTATTGTTGTTTTAATTCACATTTCCCTGGTTGCATGGTGTGGAGCATCTTTTCATATGCTTATTTGCCATCTGTATATTTTCTTTAGTGAGATGTTAAGATCTTTGTACATTTTGAGACAATAGTTCTTTATCAGATGTGGTTTTTTGCAAATGTTTTCTCCCAACCTGTGGCTTGTCTTCTCATTCTTTCGATCTTTTGTGTGTGTGTGTGTGTGTGTGTGCGCAGAAGTTTTGAATTTTAATGAAGCACAACTTATCATTTCTTTTTTTTTCTAAAGATTATTTATTTATTCATGAGAGACACAAAGAGAGGCAGACATAGGCAGAGGGAGAAGCAGGCTCCATGCAGGGAGCTGGATGTGGAACTCAATCCTGTGTCTCCAGGATCACGCCCTGCGCTGAAGGCAGACACTCAACTGCTGAGCCACCCAGGCGTCCCTCATTTATTTATTTTATGAATCATACCCTTGACATTGTATCAAAAAAGTCATTGCCATACCTAAGGTTCTCCAGGTTTCCTCCTATGTTATTTCCTTGAAGTTTTGTAGTTTTGCATTTCACATTTAGGTCTATGATCCACTTTGCTTATTTTTTTCTGTAGAATGTAAGGTCTGTGTCTTGATTTTTTTTTTTGATATGCATGTCTAGTTGTTCCAGCATCATTTGTCGAAGAGACTATCCTTTGCTCCATTATATTGCTTTTGCTCCTTTGTCAAAGATCCATAGACCATATTTATAGGGATCTATTTCTAGACTCTCTATTCTGTTCCATTGATCTATTTGTATAGTCTTTTTTCAATATCACACTGTCTTGATTACTAAAGCTTTATAGTAAGTCTTGAAGTTGGTAGCATCAGTTCTTCTCCTTCATTAATATGTTGGCTTTCTGGGTCTTATAACTTGCACACAAGCTTTGGAATCAGTTTGTTAGTATCTGTAAAATAATTTGTGGGATTTTGACTGGGATTACATTGTATTGGTAGGTCAAGGTGGGAGGACCTGACATCTTGAGTCTTCCTAAGCATGAAGATGGAATACCTATTTATTTAGTTCTTTGATTTTGTTCTTCAGAGCTTTGTATTTTCTTTTTTTTTAATATATATTTTTTAATTATTTATTTATTTATTTATGATAGTCACACACACACAGAGAGAGAGAGGCAGAGACACAGGCAGAGGGAGAAGCAGGCTCCATGCACCGGGAGCCCGACGTGGGATTCGATCCCGGGTCTCCAGGATCGCGCCGTGGGCCAAAGGCAGGCGCCAAACCGCTGCGCCACCCAGGGATCCCAGAGCTTTGTATTTTCCTCATATATTGTTTATTTTGATAGATTTATACCTAAGTATTTCATTCAATCAAGTGCAAATGTAAATAGTATTGTGTTCCAGATTCCACTTGTTCATCGTCGCTACATAGGAAAACAATTGTTTATTAACCTTGTAACTGGCAACTTTGCTGTAATTGTATATTAGTTTTAGGGAATCTTTTGGATTTTCTGCATAGATCAATCATATCATTTAGGAACAAAGACAGTTTTACATCTTTCCTAACCTCTGTCCCTTTTATTTCCTAGTCCTGCCTTATTGCATTACTAAGGACTTCCAGTATGATGCTGAAAAGGAGTGGTGAGAGGGGATATCCTGCCTTGTACCTTATCTTACTGGGAAAGCTTGGTGTTCCTCACCATTACACATGCTATTAGCTGTAGGTTTTTTTGTAGATAGCCTGTATCAAGTTGAGAAAGTTCCTTTCTTATTCCTCATTTACTGAGAGTTTTTATCATGAATGGGTATTGGATTTTGCCAAATGCCTTTTCTGCATCTATTAAGATAATCATCTGACTTTTCCTCTCAGTTCTTGATGTGGTGGATTATATTAATCGATTTATTTAAGTGATATTATTTATTTGAGAGAGAGAGAGAAAGAAAGAGAGAGAGAGAAAGTATATGAGTAGGGGAGGGGCAGAAGGGAGAAGGAGAGAGAATCTCACGCAGACTCCGCCCTGAGCATGGCGCTCATCAAGGGGCTCAATCTGTAGACCCTGAGATCATGACCTGATCCAAAATCAAGAATTGACGCTTAACTGACTGAGCCGCCCAGGCACTGCTACATTAATTGATTGCTGAATATTGAATCAGACTTTGCATATCTGGGATAAATTCCATGTTGTTGTCGTATATAATTCTTTTTGTGCTTTTTTTGGATTTGATTTGCTCAAACTTTGTTGAGGATTCTTTGCATCTATGTTCATGAGAGAGATTGTTCTGTAGTTTTCATTCCTTGTTATATCTGACTGATTTGGGTATTACGGTAATGCTGGCATCAAAAAAAAAATGAGTTAGGAAGAATTCCCTCTGCTTATATCCTCTGAAAGAGAGTGCAGGGAATTGTTATAATTGATAATCTCTTCCTTAAGTATTTGATAGAATTCACCAGTCTGGTGAATGTCTGGGTCTGGTGCTGTCTGTTTTGGAAGGCTATCCAGTACTGATTAAATTTCTTTAATAAAAATAGGCCTTTTCCGATTGCTTTTCTTCTATGAGTTTTGGCAGATTCTATCTTTCAAGGAGTTGGTCCATTTCCATGGGATCTGTGATGTTTTCCCTTTTATTTCTGATATGATAGTAATTTGTGTCCTCTTCCTTCTTTTCTTAGTCTGCCTAGAAGCTTATCCACTTTAATGATATTTTCAAAGAACCACCTTTTGGTTTAATTTATTGACTTATTTCCTCTTGAATTTCATTGATTTCTGTTTTAATTCCTCTTATATTTTTCCTGCTTACTTTGGGTTTAATTCTTTTTCTAGTTTCCTAGTGTGGAAACTTAGATTATTGGTTTTAGATCTTTTTTTTGTTGTTGTTGAATATGTACACTTCCCTAAAGCACTGTTTTTGCTGCATTCCACATATTTTAATAAGTTGTGTTTTCATTTTCATTTAGTTTAAAATATTTCTCTTGAGATTTCTTCTTTGACCCATGTGTTATTTAGAAGTGTGTTGTTTAGGGGCGCCTGGGTAGCTTAGTCAGTGGAGCATCCCACTCTTGATTTTGGCTGGGGTCATGATCTCAGAGTTGTGAGATTGAGCCCTAAGTCAGGCTCCTTGCTTAGCCAGAATCCACTTGAGATTCTCTCTCTCTCTCTCCTTCTCCCTCTGCCCCTCCCTCTGCACAAGTGCACTCTCTCTCAAATAAATAAAATCTTTAAAAAATATATTATTTAGTCTCAGTTATCTATTATAATTTCTAGTTTAATTCCATTATGGTCTGAGAACAAATATTGTATGATTTCTATACTTTTAAATGTGTTATGATGCTCTATGGCCCTGAATCTGTTTTAGCTTGACAAATGTGTGTGTATTCTGCTATTGTTGGGTGAAGTAGTCTAGAGATGTCCATTATATCCAGTTTATTGATGGTGCTGTTGAATTCAAGTATGTCCTCACTGATTTTCTGCCTGCTGAATCTGCCCATTCCTGAGTTGGGAGTATATTGAAGTCTCTAATTATAATAGTAGATTCATCTATTTCTCCATTTAGTTCTATCAGTTTTTGCCTCCCTTAAGTTGATGCTCTGTGTTAGGTGCATACACATTAAGGACTGTTATATCTTTTGGAGACTTGACCCCTTTATCATTATATAATGCTCTTCCCTATGCCTGACAACTTTCATTGCTTTGAAGTCTGTTTTGTCTGAAATTAATATAGCTTCTCCTGCTTTTTTTGGATTAGTGTTAGTGTGGTGTATTTTTCTCCCTCCACTTACTTTTAAACTATGTTTTGTCTATTTTCAAAGCGGTTTTCCAGCAGACAACATATAGTTTCGTTACGTTTTCTGATCCACTCTGACAAATTCTGTTTTTATTTATTTATTTATTTATGATAGTCACAGAGAGAGAGAGAGAAAGGCAGAGACACAGGCAGAGGGAGAAGCAGGCTCCATGCACCGGGAGCCCGATGTGGGGTTCGATCCCGGGTCTCCAGGATCGCGCCCTGGGCCAAAGGCAGGCGCCAAACCGTTGCGCCACCCAGGGATCCCCAAATTCTGTTTTTTAATTGGTGCGTTTAGACCATTGGCACTCAAAATGTGATTGTTGATATAGTTGGATTAATATCTACCATATTCAGTATTGTTGTTGCCATTGATCTTTATTCCTGCTTTTGTCTTCTTGTCTTTTTATATCTTTCTTGGTTTTAATTGAACATTTTATATGACTCCATTTTCTCCTTCTTCTTATTATATCAACTATACTTATTTTTTGTTGTTGTTTCTTAGTTCTGTTTTACTATTTTTAGTGATTGCCCTAGAGTTTGCAATACATATTTATAACTAATCCAAATCCATTTTTAAAAAAGGTTTTATTTATTCATGAGAGACATACAGAGAGAGAGAGAGAGAGAGGCAGAGACACAGGCAGAGGGAGAAGCAGGCTCCATGCAGGGAGCCCAATGTGGGACTCGATCCTGGGTCTCCAGGATCAGGCTCTGGGCTGAAGGCTGCACTAAACCGCTGAGCCACCTGGGCTGCCTCAATCCAAATCCATTTTCAAATAACACTATACCACCTCTCAGGTAATACAAATACCTTATAATAACAATATAATCCTAATTCCTTTTTTTCATGCCTTGTGTCTTAGCTTTTATCCATTTCACCTATAAATGAGAAGAAATAGGCATATATATATATATATACACACACACACACACACATATAAGTATACATAACAATACATTGTTCTATTATTAGTTTGAACAATTGTCTGTTAGATCAATCAAAAATAAGAACAATAAAGGTTTTCGATTTATCTTCATTTATTCCTTAGTTGATGCTCATCTCCTTTATGTAGATCTGAGTTTCTGAACTACATTATTTTCCTTCTCTCTAAAGAATTTCTTTTAACATTTCCACTAAGGTAGGTCTACTAGCAAAAAACCCCTCCAGTTTTTGTTTTTAGGAGAAAGTCCATATTTTGCCTTCACTCTTGAAGGATAACTTCTCAGG
Organism: Nyctereutes procyonoides; assembly: GCF_905146905.1. Classification (NCBI taxonomy): domain Eukaryota; kingdom Metazoa; phylum Chordata; class Mammalia; order Carnivora; family Canidae; genus Nyctereutes; species Nyctereutes procyonoides. Next base: position 6,151,842 of record NW_026575130.1, read on the forward strand.
GTACAGAATATTAGGTGGGTGGTTTTTTTTTTTTTTATGTGTCAACACTTTTTTTCTTCTTTAGAGAAAGAGCATGAGCAGGTGGATAGGGCAGAGGGAGACAAAGAATTTTAAGCAGGCTACACATCCATCATGGAGCCTGATGCTGAACTCAATCTCACATCCCTGAGATCATGACATGACCTGAAATAAGAGTTGGGAGCTCAACCAACTGGGCCAGTCAGTCAGGCACCTCAATTATTTCAATACTTTGAATATTTCACTCCAGTCTCTTCTTGCTTACATAGTTTCTGAGGAGTAGTCAGCTGTAATTCTTATCTTTGTTCCTCCACAGGTAAAGTGTCCCCCCAACCCAGCTTCTTTTAGGATTTTTCTTTATCTTTAATTTTCTGTAATTTGAAAATGATAGGCCTAGATGGGTTTCTTTTTTGTGTGTGTATGTGTGTGGGGGAGCATTTATCCTGCTTGGTATTCTCTGAGGTTTCTGGATCTGTGGTTTGGTGTCTAATATTAATTTGTGGGGGGAGTTATTGTTTCAAATATCTCTTCTGTTCATTTCTCAAGGGCATAGGCTTGGAATCCTCAAGTATGGGTACACAGTGTGATAGATCTAGCCTGTGACTGGGATCCTGACCTTTAAAATACACCCTTCAGCCATAGTTTCCTCATTTGTGAAAATGATCACAACAATAATGTCATCCTTAGTATTTCTGTGAGGGCTAAATGAAATAATAATATATTGCAAGTTGCTATCTGGTACACTGCCTGACTCATTGTAAGTCTGCCTCCCCTCTACAAGAAATATTTTCTATTTTCTAAGTTTCCATCAGGTATCAGTCAGAAAACACTCTCTCTCTCTCTCTCTCTCTCTCTCTCTCTCTCTCTCTTTAACACTATGTCTTTTGACTGTTCACTGCAACCTAAAAATTTGGGAAAGACTAAATGGAGAAAAAAGTGGCAAAAGAAATTCATTACTTTAGAAGACAATTTTGTTAAGATCACTGATTTTGATCTGACACAGCCTTGATCTGACACAGCCTTGGCACAGCTATGAACTATGTACTACATAATCAATTTTGATTGATGAAAAGAAAGAGGAGGAAAAAGTGATGATCTTCACCTCTGTGATTACTATGTTAACCTAAATTTTGACCTGATTCTCTACAATGATTAAATTTACTCTGTGCTTTCTAGTTAGATTTCTCCATACATTTCCAATTGCCAAATTGTGATTGAAATCACTAAGTATTCTTTCTTGGCCAAATGCTTGGAACCAAGACATGTATTACTGACTTCTTGTTAGACTCTATTCATATATTTTATTTAATATTTTTTGTTATTTTATTTTAATTTGGGGGGGGTGTGAAGGGCAGAGGGAGGGGCAGAGAGAGATTCTAAAGCAGGCTCCATACCCAGCGTGAAGTCTGACATGGGATTTGATCATACAACCCTGAGATCATGACCTGAGCTGAAGTCCAGAGTAGAAGGTTTAGCTGACTGAGCCTCCCAGGCTCAAAAAAGTCTGTATGTCTTATTTGATTTCATCGCTATCTTATGAGACGAAGAAAAAGCACTTTGAGCTTTTGGTATAAGAGGGAAGGAAAAAGCCTTTATTTAAATGAGACACTGCTTCTGGGGTGCCTGGATGGCTGAGTGGTTGCGCATCTGCCTTTGGCTCAAGTTGTGATCCTGGGGTCCTGGGATCGAATCCTGCATCAAGCTCCTGCAGGGAGCTTGCTTCTTCTTCTGCCTATGTCTCTGCCTCTTTCCATGTCTCTCATGAAAAAATAAAATCTTTTAAAAAAAATATACTGCTCTTTTTTTTTTAATTTTTATTTATTTATGATAGTCACAGAGAGAGAGAGAGAGGCAGAGACACAGGCAGAGGGAGAAGCAGGCTCCGTGCACCGGAAGCACGGCGCGGGACTCGATCCCGGGTCTCCAGGATCGCGCCCCGGGCCAAAGGCAGGCGCCAAACCGCTGCGCCACCCAGGGATCCCAAGATACTGCTCTTTAATTAGTTTATCTTGAACAAAAGAATTGTTTCTAAGCATCACTATGGGGGAAGATAAGCACTGTTGATACCTATTTCATGAGACCTGGGGCCAAAAAAAATATTCATTCAGAGAAGAAACCAAGCATTATGTGATTCTTTGGAAGCAGCCAGCAATTTACCTAAGGAACAATGCAGTTAACCCTAAAACATATTCTTTTAAGCCTTCCAATGACTCATTTTCTGAGAAAGTGTTGACCTCAAATCCAGTGTAACTCAAGTAATTTGAAGTATAAGGATAGAGGTCGTCAGATTCATACAAATAATAAACCATATTTTCCTCTAATTTTTAGGGGCATATTAGAGTCTATGATGCTGGGAACCTTAAAAACAAGCTATATTTTCTTTTTCAGAAATTTCTCAGCACACGTTTATCATTAAACAACTTTAGGGATACCTGGGTAGCTCAGTGGTTGAACGTCTGCCTTTAGCTCAGGGCATGATCTCAAGTCCAGGGATTGAGTCCCACATCAGGCTCCCTGTGAGGAGCCTGCTTCTCCCTCTGCCTATGTCTCTGCCTCTCTCTCTCTCTCTTCTCATGAATAAATAAACTCTTTAAAAAAAAAACTTCAGAAAGTATCTCTTGATTTTCCTGCTCAATATTGAATTGGGAGATTATTCTTTTTTTTTTTAATAAATTAATTTTTATTGGTGTTCAATTTACCAACATACAGAATAACACCCAGTGCTCATCCCGTCAAGTGTACCCCTCAGTGCCCGTCACCCATTCACCCCCACCCCCCACCCTCCTCCCCCTCCACCACCCCTAGTTCATTTCCCAGAGTTAGAAGTCTTTATGTTCTGTCTCCCTTTCTGATATTTCTCACACATTTCTTCTCCCTTCCCTTATATTCCCTTTCACTATTATTCATATTCCCCAAATGAATGAGAACATACACTGTTTGTCCTTCTCCGGTTACTGTGGCCAAGTTCAAAAAGGGTGTTGCCTGAGTTCTTCTCTGGGATTTTGATGGAATCTTGTCTCACATTTAGATCTTTCATCTATTTTGAGTTTATCTTTGTGTATGGTGCAAGAGAGTGGTCCAGTTTCATTCTTCTGCATGTGGATGTCCAATTTTCCCAGCACCATTTATTGAAGAGACTGTCTTTCTTCCAGTGGATCGTCTTTCCTCCTTTATCGTATATTAGTTGAGCATAAAGTTCAGGGCCCACTTATGGGTTCTCTGTTCTGTTCCATTGATCTATGTGTCTGTTTTTGTGCCAGTACCACACTGTCTTGATGAACACAGCTTTGTAGTACAACCTGAAATCTGGCATTGTGATGCCCCCAGATATGGTTTTCTTTTTTTAAAATTTTGGGAGATTATTCTTTTTCTTCCTTCAAGAAAAAATGAACTCTCAAAGCCTTAAAAATAAAAAACCTTGGAGAAAAAGAGAACTTGCTGAGAGGAATGCCATTAACCTCTTGCAAATCCTTTCCTTTCTCTTATTCTCAGTCCTACTCCCTTATGCCTGGACAATAACACAATAACACACTCCCTTATGCCTGGACAATAACACATTTTGGTGCCATAAAAATGCAAAGTTAAATAGAAACCCACAAAAAAAAAAAAAAGGAAAAAAAGAAAAAAAAAAAAAAGAAACCCACAGTAGCCTCCTTCAGGGTAAAGATGGGAAATCCACAACCCTAAAAGCAATGGGAAGCAACATTCAGAATTAAACAATTTATAGATGTTGATTGTTTTTATTTTTTATTCATAGGGACACAGAGAGAGAGGCAGAGATACAGGCAGAGGGAGAAGCAGGCACCATGCAGAGCCCGACGTGGGACTCGATCGAGGGTCTCCAGGATCACGCCCTGGGCTGCAGGCGGCGCCAAACCACTGCGCCACCAGGGCTGCCTGTATCTTGGTTGTTTTTAAAATAGAAGCACTAAATGCTGTATTTTCAAACATAGAATGAGAGAGGAGAAAACTTTTTAATCACTACTGAGAACAGGTCAAGAAGAAATATATTTAAGAAAGATTAGACACAAAGAAATTTCTGTTAACCAGTGTTTTTTAAAAGGGGGGATATTGGAGCAGCCGCGGTGGCGCAGCGGTTTGGCGCCGCCTGCAGCCCAGGGCTTGATCCTGGAGACCCTGGAGATGCTGGATTGAGTCCCACCTCAGGCTCTCTGTATGATGCCTGCTTCTCCTTCTGCCGGTGTCTCTGCCTCTCTCTCTCTGTCTCAAAAAATAAAATCTTTAAAAAAAAAATAAAAAAGTAAAAGGGATATCTTACTTTGAGGCATGGGTAAAATATTTTTCTTTAGATATCCATCAAAATCTTATCTAGGAAGAGATCGCATCTCTTTGGGAAAATTAGATGTGATTTACCCAGAATACAGAAAATAACAGCAACCAGGAGATTTCCTTTCTGTCTAACCCCAAGAGTTGTGATTTACAAAAATATTGAAATTAGCACTAAATGTTTCTCTTCTATATAATGTTTACATTGTAGTTCAAGAACAAGTTTTAGATTTTTTTTTCAAGTCACAGAAGCCCATATCAAACCAAATGGTCCAGCTACTTGTCCTTAATTTTAACTTTGGAGGACTTCTATGGAATCACTCACCTCATCTCAGACATCTGTAATCTGAAACTTATTTCCAATCTTTGACAAAAACTACAAAAGACAAAGGTGGTCTCCAGAAGGCCAGTGGCTTTTAAATGATAATTTCTGATCATGTGTTCTCAAATTTACCTGGAAAACAAAAAGAAGAAAATAGAAATTATGCTACCCAATGGTTAAAAAAAAAAGCGCTATAAATATTTTTCTCTTCAGGGTGTGTTTATATTCCCCTGTAATTATCCAGATATACATATTGTCTACAAATTGGAGTCACAGTAAGCATTACAGCATGATTTTAAAGATTAAATATCTGCCAAAAATATAAATTCTGTATGACATTTCATTATTGTGACAGTAATATAATTTATTATTAGTCAGACTCTACTATTGGTAAATATGGGCAAGCTTAAAAGATTCACAGGTGAAGTGCTAAAAGCCTAAGCCCTTGCCATCTTTGACACTTGGGCATGCACAGTTTGCCTGACAGAGTTAAGGACAAGTAAATCTTGGTGGGAACGACATAAAAATGGGGAGCAGGAATAGGAATTTGGGCATCTCAATATATAGTATGAGGCTATGTGCCTCATAGGCCCTTCCCCTAAGGTGAGTGAAAATGCGTATCGTCTATCAATTTGGAAGAGAAAAACATATACCAGGGGGACAACAAGCAATGTGAGAAGGAATCTGAAAAGTAGCTCTGTGCATGTGAGTGGCTCCGTGTATGGGAGAGAGAGCGAGACTACGTTTTGTTTTTCAGAGGTCCAAAGTCTATCCTAGAACCAAAGTCTATTCTCCCCTTCACCTCTACACGTTCTATAATATACAGACATAATGTACGCCCAGTCAGTGCATATGAAGGCCTTTTAACAGTCTGGAACTGAAGCTCTTCTTAGTGCATCGCGTCTTGGCCTCACTTCTAGCTGTTGGCTAGAGAAATCCTCAAAACAAAAGTTTCGGGGCCTAGGCCCTCTTGTTCCCAAACTTGGCTGCTATGAGGACTGCTGGGGGTGGCGTCTTGTACGTTCATTTCGGCTCCGACGCCCACACCGCGGACGCTTTGGCGTCTGAGGGCTAGAGGCGGCCGGCGCCGCGCGTTCGTAACCCGAGTCGGGACCAAGGCCCTGGAGTGCGCGCCCTCTTCCCGGGAGCCCCTTGCCAGCGCAGGCTCGTTTGCAGCGGGCGGCCCCGGGCGCGGTCGTAGTGCCGCGGGATCCCGCCAGGGGGCGCCAGGGCCTCGCCGCGCACCCCGCTCCCCGGAGCAGCTGCGCGGCCCGTTAGCTCTAGGAGCGAGTGGAGGGGAGCGTGACCCCCGGGGCGCGTCCGGCGGTAGGGGGCGCCTCCTCCAAGCCCATCAGCGTTCGGGCTCCCTCGGACGTCGCCCTCGCGTGAGATCTTGTTTTGTGTTTTGTTTTAAAAGCCTTCCCCGTCCCGGTACTGCTTGAAGGCGTAAATGAGAGACGGTGGGAGGGGCGGGAGGGGGAAACGGAGAAAAGAGGCGCTGGGGGACTGAATGCCTTCTTTAAATTACTGCTGACACCTCGGTTCCAGGCCCCTAAAATCTCAATCAACAATCCATTAGAACTCAACAGGAGTAAAACGAAATCCTCGTTTAAGTGTATTTATCCGATCTCCTTTCTCTCTTTCAAATGCAAAATCCATTTCAGCATATGCCCCCTTCTTTCTCTGGCCTTTCTCTCAAGACTGGCAGCCCATACCACTCTTGTAAATATGAAAGATGCTAATCATATGACATATCACGTCTCCGTCGGAGCCGGAATAAAGCCTTCAGATTTGGGATCATTGCCTCCAGACAACAGCTTCATCAGCCGGAAAGTTGGGTTTTTTTCTCCTTTCCTTCAACCCTCAATCCCTTCTTTGTCTGGAGGAAAATGCAGCCGACTCGAGCCACCCAGGCCATATGGTTCACTCTGTATTTTCTTAGTTGAATTCTGTATTGTTTCTGTGACTTGCGAAGTTTTTTTGGGTGCGTATAAAGACATAGAAGAGCTACTTGTGCAGGGAGCGCGGGCCGGGCGCGCCGCGGCCGCCCCCTCCCGGCCCGGAGACCCCGGGCGGCGGCGCGCGGGGCCGAGCGCGGTGTCAGCGGCCGCGTTCTCGCCCCGACGGCCCCGACCGCCGAGCCCGCCGCAGCTGTCGCCTCCGCTCGCCGTGCGTCTCGCACGGCGCCTGGCACACAGGAGGCGCCCCAGAAACGCTTGGGGGCGATGAAAGCATCGGTAACCCCGGCTACCAGGCTGGAGTCCGGATGTTGGGGGTTCTAGAATAGACTTTGGGCCTCGGGAGAACAAAACGCAGTCTCGCGCGCTCTCCCAGCAGACGCGGCTACCGACACTATTACGCTTACTGTGTCTACGTAAGTAGGCACTGACTTAGGTGATTTTTATTTATTTATTATTATTTTTTACCCGCTAATTTGAATGCAAGCTTGGTGGTGTAGGAATCGTGTCTGGGTTGTGCGTTGCGCGGTTCCCAGAGGTCGAGGCAGTGCTTGGCACACACTGGGTGCCCATTAAGTACATTCTGAACGTAGGAAGGAGGGAGGACGGAGTGAATGGGTCAAAGTGCTAAGCTGATGGCCTATTCTCCAAAGATAACGGTCAAAGAAACTTCTCTCCTGAAGATTCGAATTTCTATACCGCAATCTCACGCTTTTAATCTTTATCAGCAACAATAAAGAATGCATTTTTCCCCCCAGAAGAGGATTCGGTGTTTGGGGCGGGGGGTGTTGTTTTTTCTTTAGCCTGGGGGGGGGGGAAGGGGAAGGAGAGGGGGAAAAAATCAGCTTTCAGATCTTTATCCATTGCTCTGAATAAGTTTTGTGTTTTCCAGGTTCGGTACTGTCCGGGCTGGGGAGCAGGCTGCCAAATTTCCTTTCTCTCCGTCTAACTCCTTACACAAACCCCAAAGGGCCCTTTCACCAAATCATTAAATTCTACAGAGGTGGTCAAGCTCGCACTGCTTTTCATGAAACGGAGAAAGAAAAGGGTCCTTGAAGTTTAGAAGATGCCCAAGGAAAACTCCTTGAATGACATCAAAAGAATGAGTTTCCATAGCTGTTGAAGCACGAGGGCCGTGTATCCGCACAAAGGGGGACCGGGGCACCGGGACGGGCCCAACGCTCTGTCCCAGGACAATTGGGTCACTGAAATAGGGAATTAATTACCATTGGAGAGTGGGCAGCCCATTCACCACTGGCTGAGTTTTATTAAACGCCAATATAAATAACAAAACAACTCTTGTGGCTGCACTATTCCTACACGCCAAAGGAAGGATTATGCTGGGGATTAACATCTTAAAGTCTATGAGACTTTCTGACTCAAGGCTCGGAGCTGGTAATCGTGTTTGTCTCCTGGTTCAGCGATTAGTGCTCTCTTTCTTGCACTTTCCCCTGGATAGCCAATGTCCCTTTTTGCAGGCACAGAGGGGTTGGGGTGGGGGAGCCTTCTTTCACTACTGGGCCCCCGGGGCCCCCATTCACGAGCCGGCTGTTCTTTTTCCCCTTACCTGAGGAAAACAATCAGAAAGCTGGCGGGGACTGGCAAAGTCTTCCAACAGCGATTTCTTTCCTTCCTGGGAAAGAACAGAGGCACTTGGGTCGCGTCGGGGGCCAAGAGAAGCCTGCAAGGCGCTGCCTCTCCAGAGCGGGAGGGGAGCTGGTAGGCTCGGGGCCTCCCAGCACTTGCTGGGCAGATCTCGCCGCCGGCAAGCCGGCCTTGGGCGTCCAGGTCGGTTTCCAGAGTGTTTGGTTTGAGACACCGAAGCCCTCCGCGCCGGCTTGGGGCAGGGGTGTCGGGAAGGGGGCTCCGGGGCCGGGCATGGCCTTCCCTGCCTCGCGTCTCGTCCGGCAAGGGCTGGTGCGGTGAAGCTCGCGCCTCCCCGGACAGACAGGATGCGGGGGGCGGGGGGGGGGCGAGCAGGGGAGACTGAGATTTCTGTGCAGGGGTTCGAGACGAAGCTGGGGCGTGAGTTTACACGGCTATTTCCTCTGGGTTTCCTTGGCTCCCCGGAAGGGGACCACCGAAAGATCCGAGCTCACACTGGCTCCCGGCACTTGTCATCACGCACAAGGAACCCTGGCGGGGCGAGGAGTCCCGGGGGGGCAAGCTAATCCCTCCCAGCCCGGCTGCCCCGGCTCCCCTGCAGGCTGCGTTTGTCGCCCCCCACCCCCAGCACTCCCGGTGCTCGCGATTGGCTAACGTGTTCTCGCCTTTTTTTTTTTTTCCGCCTGAGAGCTCACTCGGAGGATCAGGACTTGGGGTGCAACCCCCCGCCCCCGGCAGGCACGTCACTCTGTCCTTTTAGCAGAGCGTAGACGCACCCTCTTCTTGCAAGCAGGGTGGTTTCCTGGGAATTGGGGGGATAGGCTCGCGGCGCAGGCGAACTTTCCCTGCCGCGCACTCTGGGAAAGGCACCCTCCCTCGCGCCCCCCCCCATTCACCTGCCGCAGCAGGAGTTTGGGGGGAGACCGTTTGTCCTCTTTAGGCCACTTGTGAGGTCGAAGTGTGGATGGGATGTAGCCTATGGCCCCACAGCAACACCTACCCTAAACTTTAGGGCTCTTGGGTCGCCTCAAAGTTCAAGCTTCTTAGAAGCAACAAAGACTTTCTAAAGATCTCCACCCTCCCCTTACTTCACTCTTCTCTGGCTGCACGCATTCGACCCCCTTTCTTTCGAAGGCTTAGGGATGAGTTTAAATCATTGTGCTCCCATTTCTTGATAACTGCCTGCTTTGAGCTTTTGTTCTCTTAAAGTAGGATTGCACACTGAAAGAGGGGCTGAAGATGAACAGTTTGACCCTTTAGGACAGTTCACGCAGTGGACAGGAGCGGCCCGCGGTCACCATCCTCCCTGATGCTATTCACGCGCTCCCCTCCCCCTTCGCATAACATTTCAGCCTCGTTTCATCTGGACAATCTTTTAGACCACACAAGTGCCTCTTGAATTTATTTAAGTTAAAAGAGTGCTAGAAGAGTCCAGCTAAGGATATTTGGGGCTGGTCACGTCTTCGCAAAGCAGAGTAAAGAAATCGAAATTTCTTTCTTTCAGCAAAACTGGGCAAAATGCTGAACAAATAGAATCCTGCGACCGGGTGTGAATAGTTGGCTTCTGAATTTCACTAGCGTTGTTAAACGGTTCTTGAGGTGGTTTCTTTTCTTTTTTAAAATAATATTCTTCATAGTGGGAAATAGTTCCAGAAGTGTTCTATTACTGAGTGACGCTTCTCTTGAAAGCTACAATATAAACATACAACCAAAATTCTTAGAATTCCAAGATGACCCAGGGGTGATTTGTTAAAACTCTTGTACTTGACACAGTAATCTAACATACACTACCGCATACACCCAAAGAAGCCCTTATTTCAAAGACAAAATTCTGTAAAGTCCATGATACCTTTATATTTACATGGATTAGAGGTTGATTGATGTCAATGTTTGAAAATATACAGAACTTTAACTTTCTTGTCATAATTTTTCCTTTTGAAAGAAACTTCTGGAATCAGAAGTGTGTAATTTACCCTAATAATATTATACTTTTACTAAATGTCTGTAGAGGGCACACCTCAATATGCATTATTAACTTCTTACAGACAGTATAAAAAGTTTGGATTTTGACAAGAGAAAGCATGTACCCTTTCCGTGCATCATAAAAACATAAAATCCTGGAGGAACATAAAAACTGGGGAGTCAGACACCCAAATGCTGTTAACAATCAACTAAAGAAATCCATTGTGTGTTTCACTAGCACAAGCATTAGAGCCAGCTTGATCTCTGCCTCCGTTTAGAGTCATACAGAACTGGTCAGGCTTTCCTTTAAGCCTCTTCTTAACTGGTTTCTGATTCTGTCCCCCACCCCCAATATATTTTATCATCAGATCAAACCATCACTTCTAGCCAAACTAAAATTTTAAAACAACCTGTCCAAAGAGGTACCTTTCTACTGATACTAAAATAAACCTTTCTTTGCATTGTTAGCCTATTAGCTTGTCTTTCTTTGCAGGCAACTCCAGCACGAGATGTAGCTACCTACAGACTGACATCACAGGTTCCTCCCATCCTCCCAGGATTGGTTTTTAGCAGTTTTTGATCATTTCCTCAGAACTCAGCTTTCTCATCTCCTGCTGCATTCAAATTAACCCCCAAATCCTACATCTACTCACTGTTCCTGTGTTCTTTCGATCTGAACCTTGCTAGCCAAGACTTTGAAGGCTTTCCTTTAGGGAGACTGTGAAGAATATTTACTTGTTTGTTTGCTATCAGTGATCATCACCTGGAAAATAACGCTAAGGTGTACATGCAACTGCGGTAAGCACTTCTGGTAACTTTTACTACGGACACGTCTTCCGCTTGATGCAACTCTTTTATGAGGTTCTGATTCTGCAGGTTCATGATAGAGAACCAGAGACCCAAAGAAGTGTGAGAGAGACAGATGCTGTATTTTGGAGACCGAAAGTGTCTCCTCTCCCTTCTTTATAAATTTTTGCACTCTTCAAAATGAAGCCCTGAAAAGATGGAGGAGGCCACATGGGGAAACAGAGCTTCTAAATGTAGGGAACTTGTTTTTCAAAAGGGAGAATAGGCAAAACACAAATATCAGCAAGCAAAATGAAAATCGTAGCAGTTTTACAATCATTTCAAGACTGAAGGAGGAGGTCTGGAGCCTGGAGAGCTGAAGTGGGCGAAAGTCTCCTTTGTGGGATTCTAGTTTTCATTTTCTTTACTTTATGCCTTCCAACCCTGCTCATTACTCCCTGCAGAAAATATTAAACAAATGAAAAACATGCCAAAACACTAACAACCATTTTCATCATGCCCTTCTCCGGAATTTCCAATTCCTACAAACTGAGTGAGACAGACCTGCAGACAATTATCTTTTCCTCTTGACACTTTTCAGCTCCCAACATTCCAAATGCGCCTTGCTTAGACTTAATTTGCACGGGGGGGTCTCAAGGGCGTCCTGTCCCATCTACCGGAGTCCAGATGCATCCGCGCTATTCTTGCACAGCCTACCGCTGGGCCCAGCACACACTCCGGGGGGCTCTGCTTCGGTCTCTCCGACAGCCGCGTCGACAAGAGGGTGGGCATGAGCGTGGGGAGGAGGGGACAAGGGGGGGGCTGGCGAGCAATTCAGGACAAGTTTCCTCCCCAAAGTCCGGTAAGCCTCAGCCCTATTTCCCCGTTGAAAAGCCAGGAGTCCCGGGAGGACGGGCCCTTGTCCCTACAACGCCCCCCAGCGCGGAGCAGAGGTCACGGAAGTGTCAGCGCAGCCCGGGCGCGCGCTGGGGCCGCAGGTGGGCCGCCCCTCCCACTCCGCTCGCTGCCCGCGTCGCCGGAAGCCACCTTGCTGTCTGGCCCTGCGGGAAAGTGGGGTGAACCCCAGAAACCGAACAGAACAGGACAAAACCCGTGCCTGCTCCCGGAGACTCCGGCTGTCACAGGTTAAATGAGGGGAGCTCCTTGGGCTCTACCCCGTGGGGCCTTCCTGCTCACGTCCTCCGAGCGCGCGTCAGGCGCTGCCCCACCCGATCCGTCCCCGAGGCGCCCGGTGCACCCGCCGACGTCCTGTCGGGAACCCGCCACCCGTCGCCCGCCAGCCTCTCGGGAACCTAAGCACGCTCGCCCACCGGGGGCCCGCAGCCCGCCACCCGCGGCCCCCATTCCGCCCTCAACCAAACGAGTGCGTTTTAAAATCATTTACTGTTTGAGACAGCTCCTACGAGGCTTTGCCCCAGAGGGTGGCTTCTCCCCGCCCCGGCATTCTGACCCCCATTAACTAATTCCCCGGATCCCCGCGTCCGCAGCGGAGAGGCCGGGCGGCGCCGGGGAGGGCGCGAGCGCGCGCGCCGGGGCCGGGGGCTGGGCTGCGGCCGCCGCGACGGGGGCGGGGGCGGTAGCCTCGGTCTCCCCCACGGCCCCCGGCGCCCCGGCCCCTAATGAGCGGCTGAAAGGGAGCGGGCTCCGGTGCGCGTGGCTCGCAGGCCTCCCGGAGTCCGCGGCGCCCTGATTGGCCAGCTGCGCCTCGCGACCTCCATTCATTAATAAATTAGCGGCACGCTCCAGCCGAGCGCGAGCCACCAATCACAATGGGCAGCGGCGGCGACAACAGCCGCAGCTTGAGCTGAAGCCGCCACCGCGGCTTCAGGCGCTGCGACCGCAGCCCCGAGCTCCAACAGGAGCTTTAGAACCATTTTATGCTGATTAGATAAAGGGGGGGGGGAGGCGGGGGCGGTGGGAGGAGGAGGATGGATGGCAGGCCCGGGGAAGTGGGTGAAGACAGAGAAAGAAATGAATGATGATAATGCAATGAAAAGAATAAACCGGGGGAGGGAAAAGCGGGGGAGGGGGGTCGGCCCGGGGGGGGAGAGGGGGCGGCGGCCGGGGGTGGGGGGAGGTGGGGGCCCCGAGGGCAGAGCTGATTGTCTTCCCGGTGGTATATAAGGGGTTTTAAGGAGAGTCGTGTGCCAGACACGCAGCCACTGAACCACAAGCAGCTTCGCTTTAACTGGAGTGCCCGGGAGTCGCGTGCCAGGAGCCGCACGGCCGAGGACTGACTGACAGACAGACACGCAGCACCACCACAACACACGAGACCCGGGCGGATCGCCGCGGCCGCCGGCGCTCTTGGCAAACTGGTCCGCGGGCCTGGTCCCCCGCGGAGCCGCGCCAGCCCCGCCGTCCTCGGGGCAGAAGGACGCAGCGCTGCGCTCCGCCCGCGGCGCGGAGAGGCGCGGCACACGCCGGGGGGCGAGCGACGTGAGTATCCGCCGTGCGGCTCCCGACTGGGCGAGCTGTTTCCGGCACCCTGTTCCACCAAGCCCGAACACCCCCGGCCCCCGGCTCGAGCAGAGTCTCCGTCCCGGGGGCCGCAGCCGCGAAGCCTGGGCCAGGGGCTCCGCCGCGCGCGCAGAGCACTCCTCGGCCTCGGCGCCCTCCGGGGCCGGCCCAGGGCTTCCGCGGGCGCCGAGGCTGTGCCCCTGCCTCCGCATTCACGTCTCCTTCCTTGCGTTCTTTCTCCCTCCCCGCTCTCCTCGGTAGGATGTTCGTCAAATCCGAGACCTTGGAGTTGAAGGAGGAAGAGGACGTGCTGGTGCTGCTGGGCTCGGCCTCCCCCGCCTCCGCGGCCCTCACCCCGCTGTCGTCCAGCGCCGACGAGGAGGAAGAGGAGGAGCTGGGCGCGTCGGGCGGGGCGCGCCGGCCGCGTGCGGCGGAGGCCGGGCCGGGGCCGCTGGGCGGCTCGCCGCCGGGAGCGGAGGGCTGCCGGCCGGCGCGGCTGCTGGGGCTGGTGCACGAGTGCAAGCGGCGCCCCTCCAGGGCGCGGGCTGCTTCCCGCGGCGCCAAGACGGCCGAGACGGTGCAGCGCATCAAGAAGACCCGCAGACTGAAGGCCAACAACCGCGAGCGCAACCGCATGCACAACCTCAATGCGGCGCTGGACGCGCTGCGCGAGGTACTCCCCACGTTCCCCGAGGACGCCAAGCTCACCAAGATCGAGACCCTGCGCTTCGCCCACAATTATATCTGGGCGCTCACCGAGACCCTGCGCCTGGCGGACCACTGCGGGGGCGGGGGCGGAGGCCTGCCGGGGGCGCTCTTCCCCGAGACGGTGCTGCTGAGCCCGGGAGGCGCTAGCGCCACCCTGAGCAGCAGCGGAGACAGCCCGTCGCCGGCCTCCACCTGGAGCTGCAGCAACAGCCCGGCGCCGTCCTCCTCGGCGTCCTCCAACTCCACCTCCCCCTACAGCTGCACTTTATCTCCCGCCAGCCCGGCGGGTTCCGACATGGACTATTGGCAGCCCCCGCCTCCCGACAAGCACCGCTACGCACCTCACCTCCCCATGGTCAGGGACTGTATCTAGAACTGCCATCCCCGCCGCCGGCGCCAGGCCTTAGCGGGTCCCCGTTGCCGTCCGTCCCTGATCTGGCCCTCCTGCCACCCTTCTCCTGTCCCCTCTTCTGACTATGCCCTGGAGACCATCTCACTTCACCGGGCAGGCAGTTTTAGCCGTTCTGAATCCTGGGTTGTTTGCTGCATTCCTTGACTAAGGGTTTCCTTCTTTAGGACGGTCTCTAATTTATTGACGGTGTGATGGAGCTTGTTGTCAAAGAGGATGGTACAATTGTGGGGGCGTTTCTTAAGGCAAAAAAAAAAAAAAGATGCTGGGAAGCGCTGAAGGTGGCACCGCTAAAGAGTTTGCAGAGCGGACTGACGCTCCTCCCCCTCTCTGTAAGGCCCGAGGGACTCGGAGCGGTTCGTGTGAATCTCCCAGGGGGAATGCAACTGGTTCCTCTGATCTCTTCACCTTTGCTTCTACATAGAGATGTTAATGTCGAGTAGAAAGAAATGTGTCTTAGCATCTGAATGATTTTACCGGTAATAATATTATCCACAGATTTGCAATGGCTGGCATCTGCTTTATTCCCATTGCTGTCTGCGGGCTGTGGGAATTTCACCTGTCAAACCAAACTTTCCCTCTCTGATGTGCACTTTGTTCTGTTTCCCAGATTCGTCACAATGCCCATTGTTCCGTCCTTCTCTTTCCTTTTTCTTCTCCATTTTGCCATCTGTCTCTTATGATTTATAAGGGGAAAAAAGTTGTTTTGTTAGAGGGCCAGGTTAGAAGTCATTGTATAATTTGTAGGCTTTGTAATGATTGAATGCAAGCGTGGAAATTTAGGCTGAACTCTCTATCAAAAGGAAAAATGTGGAGGAAAAGGGAAAAATCAGGAGGGAGGATTGCTTCATGCATTATTTATCTCGACCTTTTAGGGGAGAAGGAACTCCCCCATTCTTTCAAGAGATTAAAAATAAATCAACAGACTGAAAACCTAAGCAGACACGGAGCATTATCAGGATCAGCCACACACGTGTTCCCTTCTATTTATTATAAAGAAATTTTTCATGGGAAAAGTATGTATTTTTTTGTATATTTTACAGAGTTTATTCTAGTATGTATTTACATCTGGAACAAAAAATTGTTCTTGTGATTAAACTATAAATAAATATATAATTTTCATAATTTTTGTGCGTTGTATTCTAACTTTTGTCCACTTTTGTGGGTTTTGTGTGTAGAACTTCACTGACATGTAAAATCTAAGAAATCACAAGAAGCAGAATCGTATTTGAGACACTGACACTGACATCAGAGTATAACTGCGTACAAACAAAACTTGTTTTTTAAGAAATCAATTTCTGAGCGAACAAGATCAGGAAAAGGGGAGAGAGGGTTAAAAGATAATTAAATCATAATAAATTCCACAGTTCAGAAATCTTGATGTAAAAAAAAATAGTGAAGTTGAAGTTTCTTGTTAGAATGTATAGATCTTATACTCTGAGTTTCAGTTATCACCTGTAAATTGTAGGGTTTGGACGGTGATTTCCAAGAGTCCCTTCCAGCTCTAACATCTGTGATGTATTTGTAATTCATTATTGGAAGCTGGTTTTGTATTAGCCATTTTGACAAACTTGTTGGGTTGAAAAGTAAACTGGAGAAAAACTATCCAGAATGAACTGGGATAAAATTGTATCCGAGGGAAATAGCTAAGCTTTGCATTATTGTTAAAATAATTACATAGTCAAAACTTCCTCAGAGAGAAAGCAAAAATGGTTTCCTAATCTCCCAAACACATAATTCTATAACTTGCACTTCAACCTCCAAAGCAGAAATGAATAGCACTATAGATCAAAGATGACCAAGTGAAAGTTGACCACATTATAGGTTTAACCCCTTTCCTTGGCCCAGGGTGTCCACTGGACAACACAAACTAAAAAAAAAAAAAAAAAAAAAAAAAAGTCACCTAAGCAAAGAAAAGTTGGTTGTTCATGCTCCCCTCCCCCACCCACTGTGAATTTCATATCTGCTTCTAGTTTGGGCTAAATCTTCCACTCCTCTGCATTAAGTAACAATAATTTCTCCTGAGATATCTATCTGAAACTCCTCCTCCTCTCTATCTGTATGGAAAATATTAAGTGTTTAATATCTTAATAGCATTTTTTTTAATCAAAGGAAGAACCCAGCCAGGGGTTTGCTTTGTTTTGTTTTCATAGCTGACCATAAAAGAGACCTGTTGGAAAACCCTTCTAATGTAAAGCCTGTGTTGTTCCTAGCCACTCTTGATGAACTGATATGAGGAGAAAGTGCTATATCTTTTATATTCACTTTTATGTTTCTAGGGTTTAAAAAGCTAAGCCAGCAAGTAAAACAATCTTAGTAGGGGAGTCTTAAAACATCACAGTTTTAATGCCAAAAAATTGTTCTAGTGATGATGCTTATGATGATACAGGGTGCTTCTTTTGGAAGTTTGCCAAAGACACATTTCAAGGCACAGGACTGTGGAGACAAACCCTCAGGGACAGCTAGTCTCCCAAGACTATGGGAAACCTCCTCAACTGGTGAGGCGATCCCGTAACCAGGTGACCCTAAGTGTTTAGTTGGAGAGGCACGGATGGGGAGGTGGTCTAACAATCGCAGGCTTGAACGGAAAAACTGAAACCGCTACTTAGCGGAATGGAGCAGCCGCCCCTACACAGGACCAGAGAGGCGCGTGGAGCTGGAGCGTGGAGCTCCGCACACAGCAGCAGCATGTCAGAAATGGCAGGAATCCCGCCTACCATTTGTAACCTATACTCAGGCTTTCCCTTCCTCACCTACAGCAGACCTTATTTTACACTAAATTGGTGCAGTGGTTATTTATGGCGTCCAATCTCTCTCCGCGGTTGAGGATGAGGTTCCCTCTGCCTCCCCGGGCGCTGGAAGTCGCGCAGCCACCTCCGCAGCGGGTGGGCCGCGGCCCAGCCGTCCTGGCCCCTCCAGGGTAAGCAGGAGAACCAGCCACCAGGCCACAGCTTCTGCAGGAGGGAACATAGTCGCTCTTCTCTTTCATTCATTTCCTCCCCACGTCGTTATGACCGCAACCTGATGAGCTGGGTCTGTCTGCGTGGAGCAGGCAGGCGGGCGGCCGAGCAGCCATTCTTCAGTCTTTCTCTGGCAGCTCTCTGATGGCAAACGTCTCGGACGGGGCCAAGATGCTCTTGCAGCGTCAGTCCCACGCGGCCGGGGTTGCTAGATCTTTCCAGCGCCAGCGGCTGCGCTGCGCGTGTTGACTTAGGGGCTGAGAGGTGCGAAGGTTGGTCCTGTCCTCGTTGGAAGCTCCGCTTCGCCATCAGGCTTCCAGGACCGGTGGTATTTATTTGCTCTGAACTCCCCAGGCCTTGTTAACTGACTGATTTTTCCTTCACCAGATGTTTAATGAATCCAGCTGCGGGCCAAGCAAGGAGGAAACAAGCGGCAGAGACGGGCTGCCGGGGCTCGGCCCACGCCGGGACCCGGGCCGGACTCAGCCGAGGCGGGAGGCGAGAGCAGGGCTGAGCGCAGGGGGTCCCGCCGCCCCGAGCAGGGGGCGGGTGGGCGCCCTCGCCGGGGAGCCCTGCAGGCCGGGCTGAGGCCCATGCACCCGAAGGCCCCGGGCGGTCTCGTCCGGGAGAGAGCGAGGGTCCAGTGCGTCCTTCCCTGAGCCCGATTACACAGAAGGACATGTGGGCCCCAGGCCCGCTGTAGCCGCGCCCGCCCGCCAGTCCGGGAGCAGGGGCTCCGGGCTGCGGCAGCCCAGGCCTGCGCGCCCCCACCCGCCTCGCCCTCCGCACCCCCTGCACTGCACAGCCTTAGGCAGGTTGTGACTTCTGGGCACCGACACCTGGAAGGCGTTAAAAGCGCCTCCTCCTTGAGCCCGGCTCCCCAGCCCCCGCCCCCGTGTCCCCACCCCCGCTGTCCCCTCGGCTCTAGGGCTCCCGGGCGAGCTTTGAATGTATTAATTAAATAAAGCAGGCAGCCCTTGAATCGAACCGATGCAGGGCGCTCCCGGGAGCGTGAAAAGTCCCGGCCTCCGAATCCGCAAAAGAAAATGTGTGAAAAGAGAATTAGTGAAATTAGGTTAGACCAATAAAACGTGAGGGCTCCAGCACCCCCCTCCTGGCTCCCCCAGCCTGGGGCTAGAAGGGCTATCTGGTCTGATCTATTGTTTCCCTTCCTGGCAGGGGGTTCATTGTGTGATAAATAATTCCCCTTCCATTTTATTCTTTAAAAAAAAGGGGGGGGGTATTTGCATAATCACTGCTTTGATGTGGCCAGAAATCGGAGGCTTGGTCTCCCCAAGTCTGCTATTGGTAGCGAAGTAACAAAGCTCGATCCAGATCTTTCACTTCGCTAACAGTGTGTGGGGCAGATTGTCAGAAACGGCAGCGTTAAGCTCCCCCCCCCTTTTTTTTTTGAGGATCCATTTTAATGATTACACTTAAGGAATGTCCAAAAATGGGGTGTGTGTGAAAAACGAAGGTTTGCACCCCCCCTCTACTTCTCTCTGTCCTTTAGGGTTCATTGCTCTTGGCAGTTTTTCCCCCAAAGCCTTTGGGGGTGTGTGTGGGGGGGATGCGCCTTCCCGGGGGCCGCCCCACGTGGCGCGCAGTGGGCACCGGCCAGGTCCGCCCGGCGGGGAGGAGCGAGAACGGCAGGAGCGGGTCTCTCCGCACCCCTCCCCCACGCCGCCCCGGTTCTCTTGTCCCAGTTGGGTTTATCCAGCCTGGATGAGCTCCTCTTACCGAGGGACGCCGAAGTGAGTTTGCTCTTTAGTCCCCGAGTCGAATCCGGGGGGTGGGGGGATCCTGGGAACGCAACTTGGGGGCAGTTTCAGATGGTCTCCGACGGGAGAGAGGAGCAAAGAAATGCAGTCATCCGGAAAGCAGAACTGGAAAGCCAGTGTGGCCGAAGCTATTATTTTCCTGCGAGGTGGCGTGAGTCGGGAGGATGGAGTGGGAAAGGATCCTGATGGTGCGCGCACTACAACAGATGACTTTTTTTCTCCCTCTCAGAGCCAGGGTTGGAGGAGGGGGGAGGAAGATGGGAGCGCTCCAGTCCGCCTTCGCTCGCCCCCGGCTGCTTCTCCAGCCCCTCGAAGCGCAAAGAGGGAAAGTCAACTTGGATTATTGGGTAGGAAGGAACACCCCGTGCAAGGCCGGGGGCCCCCGGAGCGCGCGGACAGGCGCCAGCTCTGCGCTGCAGCGGGGGTAGGTCCCACCTGCGGGAGAGACGTTCAGCCCCCCGGGATCTGAGCGCCGGAATCCCGCGGGGAGGGGGTGCAGGCGGAGAAGGGGGATCCGCTGGGCTTTCCTCGCGCTCCCCGGCCCCCGCCTCTCTCCCAGCGGACTCTCGGCCACTCTTCAGGTGTTTGCCCAGCTTTTGGATCGCAGAACTTCAACGGTGGTTAGCTCATTATCAATTCTCTTTTCACTTATTTTTTCCCATTACTTTTCAAGACTGTAACTGTGGAAGCATTAGGTTTTCGTGTCCAGTTTCTCACAAGACCAAAATCATATTAGGAAATAAAAGGACTTCGGGATTTAAGATTCCTCCCCAAAGAAGCATTTTGGTTGGACGTTGGGGACAGTGCTTGAGATTCATGTTACCCGGTAGCCACTGGAGTTTTTCTTCATCTCTCCTTTCTTTTTAATGATTCCATCCTCACCTTCTCTCCTTTGTCTTCACTCCAGTGCCTGGAGGCATACCTAGAGATGTTAAACAATGGAGCAAAGAACCAAAACCTTTCACCTATTTTATTTGATCTAGAAACAATTAAGTAAAAGTGCTGAAGTCCATGTAAAATGGAAACTGGAACCTTCAAAATAAGCAGAGTGAACGCACGGCTGGTTTCCATGGCAGCAGCTTGCAATAAAGCTTAATTCCTTGTGACAAAGAGGTCATCTTCCTTTTCAAACGTGTTTATGATCCTTTTGTGCATTGTATTTTGGCATAAAAGCTTCTCAGCACTGTCAGGGCTCCACGGGCAGCGCTATGACTCTCAAGGGGGTTTATTGCCTCCTTGGTATAAGAATAGCAGAAAGAAGCCAAACTAGTGCCAGTGTAACAAAAGAGTAACCCCACAGGCTTGCCCTTGTTTTCTTTCTGTAATTCATAAATCTTCGTATGCATTGAATAATTAAAAATGAAGGATTCTGGGTATAACTCTAATTTTATTTCGTGTTTTTCAACCTCTTTTATCTACTGAAATACCATATGCAAACAAATACAAGAAAACCAATCAAATGTAAGGATATGATTAATTTTTGTCTTGCCTTATTTTCCAGATAATTTTGGAAAAGAAATCAAATGGGGTTAAAACCTTGAACATACCTTTAAAACTATGTGGAGGAAAGTCTAACCATAACTTTAGATAAGTATGGTATTAACGCATGAATGCATCTTTCATATCACAATGCCTAGAACATGATCAAAAAGGTTTTTAAGTCAAACCCACCTAAACTTATTTTCCTTAACTCTCAAACTGCCATGGCAGAAATGTGGAAATAGACCAGGAAGAAAACATGATTTTCTTGGGGGAGCAGTAAAGGATCTTGAAGTCCTGAGTTCAAATCCAGTTTCTCTTAATTGGAAGAAAATGTTTTGTCACATCCACATGACAGTGGGTATGTGTGCAGGAAAGCCCCTCCTAGTTCTGCTTGGCATTTGCAAAAGAAGCTCCTATCCTTTTCAGGAGACCCAAAGAGTTCATCTGACAACATCTTCAGTCTGGGAAGTTCAGAAAGAGTGCAGTGAAAAATGAGTTTTATTTTTTGCGATCAAATAATTTAAAAAGGACTTCAGTTCCACTTGAGTAAAACTGTTCTAGAACCTTAGACTACTCTGCTCTCCTATAACAGGGGAGAGATTTCTAGACTTCCTAGAGTTTTTTCAAATCAAAAGGGTACCGAACTACAGCAGAAAAAGCTGACCCGATGAAGGCACCCGCCAGTGGTATCTTCCCACCTTCACATTGCTCTGAATCTCTTGAACACTCATGTCTTCCATAACAACATGTATAAGATGATAATGATGATAAGACATTACAAAGCAGGCTGGAGCAAATCTCTGTGGTGGCAACTACTGGTTATTGCTCTCCAGGTAAGTGCTACTTATGTATTTTTCCACCTAAAAGAGACCAAAATTCAATGGTTCCCTGTTTCTACCCAAGCAAAGTAAGTGATATCATAAGATCTCTGGTGAGGGACTAGAAGGAAAATATTCATAAACATAGGCTTCTCAACTTTTTGGTATTCGTGATAGTTTTGAATTTTAGATTTTTTTTAATTTTAGAAATTTTGATGGTATGTTTGAAGGGACTAGGAGTCTTAAAGCAACATTTGACAAGGCAACTATGAATGATACCAGAGTATCCTCACTGCGTCTCACAGAACGTGTAATATTCACAGCCGTTGTCCTTCAGCTTGTGTCATTGAGTAGAACTATTTCTTGTCCTGACAGTGCCTCCCAAATACACTAGCCAACATTCCTGCATGTTCCAGGAAACATAATTTCATTGGTACTATCTTTACACGACTCTGCAACTCTTATTTATTTATTTATTTATTTATTTATTTATTTATTTATTTATGATAGTCACACACACACACAGAGAGAGAGAGGCAGAGACACAGGCAGAGGGAGAAGCAGGCTCCATGCACCGGGAGCCCGACGTGGGATTCGATCCAGGGTGTCCAGGATCGCGCCCTGGGCCAAAGGCAGGCGCCAAACCGCTGCGCCACCCAGGGATCCCTTATTTATTTATTTTTAAAGATTTTATTTATTTATCCACAAGAGACACACAGAGAGAGATAGGGAGGCAGAGACACAGGCAGAGGGAGAAGCAGGCTCCATGCAGGGAAGCCCGACTTGGGATTCGATCTCGGGTCTCCAGGATCATACCCTGGGCTGCAGGCGGCGCTAAACCGCTGAGCCACCGGGGCTGCCCTGCAACTCTTATTTAAAGCTTGTTATTTCATTTCATTCCATCAGACAAAACGCTGCTGCTGGGTATTATGGAGGACCTGCCTAGTCTCCACCACGTATCTGAGATTCCAACTCTACTGGACATGCTCAGGCCCTTTCCAATTGGGTAGGACCCCATCTCCCACCTCCATCTTTGTCTTCTTTTGAGAGGGTGAGGATAAAATATTAAAGCTGGTTGAGCTTTTGAGTGACCATATAAAGAGCAGTGGTTCTCATCAGTCACCTAAACTCACAATGGATGTTGAATTAGGAAAAAAAAAAAAAAACTTGCAAGTTATGGGGATCCCTGGGTGGCTCAGCGGTTTGGCGCCTGCCTTCAGCCCAGGTCATGATCCTGGAGATCCGGGATAGAGTTCCACATCAGGCTCCCTGCATGGAGCCTGCTTCTCCTTCTGCCCCCACCCCCTCTGTGCCTCTTATGAATAAATAAATAAAACCTTAAAAAAAAAAAAACTTGTGAGTTAAAAGCCACTAGGTGGGCACCTGGGTGGCTCAATTGAGTGTCCAACTCTTTTTTTTTGGGGGGGGGTGTCCAACTCTTGATTTCAGCTCAGGGCTCTCCCGGCTCTCAGATGGAGACACATCTTGGATTCCATGCTGTACAGGGAACCTGCTTGAGAATCTCTCTCCCTCTGTGCCCACTGCCTCCAGTCCCATGCCACATGCTGGTGCCCTCTCTATCAAATAAATAAATAAATAAATGTAAATAAATAAATAAATAAATAAATAAATAAAACCATTATAGGATTTGGTGGTTATTGCATTATAACAGCCTACTCTGATTGATACAGGTGTATATTTACGTATTTGTAGCAAAAAAAAAGCTTTATAATTATCTAAAACTTGGTAGCTCATCTCTGAAAAAGTTTGAAGATTCTCTTATAAAAGCCATTTTAATTTTTTTCTTTGGCCATGCAAAGAAGTTTCATTTCTTGGAATCTATAGCCATCCTGAAAGTGATTTTTAAAATCATCTTAACCATTTTGTAAGTGTACAGTCTAATGGCTTTCAGTATATTCACACTGGTGTACAAGTAGTCTCCAGAACTTTTCATTTTGCAAAACTGAAACTCCATACCCATCAAATAACAACTTCTCATTTTTCCTACCCCGGCAACCACTATTTTTTGTGTCTATGAATTTGACTCCTTTACATACCTTATATAACAAAAGCTGTTTTCATTTTTAAAGCACTTGTTGTCCCTGACTCCACTTTTCTCTATTTCATTTTAATAAACTTTAATTTTATTTCTCCATACTGCTGATGTAAAAGTGAACATTGGATAAAGTTCTATCACTTGCCACACCTGCGCTTTCTGCTATGTTGTGGGAAATAATTCATGATAGGGAGCTGTACTCTCCTTTGTATAGAGATGGCTGATTGAGGGCAATTTTGCAGGAGGGCACCATTATCTGGGTATCTGTCCCTCTTGAATGAAGCCACCTAATCTCAAAAGAGTGCTGAAGGTAATTGTTTTTGCCTTATTCTGTCCAGAACGTGACTGAGGTGGTTTGATAGGTTCTGGAGGTTCACTTGAATAGTAGATTGATTCCTGGGACATTGTGGATGAGACTCACTGTGATAATATCATTTGATCCTGTTTTTTACCCAAGCCTAAAGTGGACACGTGGTTAAACTATATGTTTAACTGCAGTACTACATAACTTATTAATTTAGGGTATATGATGAGGCTTTTTCATTTTGGAGAAGCCAGAGCAGTTGATTGAGTCAAGAGGATGAATTCCTGGTGAGAGTTCTTTTTGTTACTGAGTTAGCTGAGTGACCATGAGGAAGTTCCTTAGCCTGATTTGCGTACAGTGGGACTAAGTATGTCCAAAATCTCTTCTAGTTCTGATTATCAAAGGTCTTATAAAATGTAATAGATTTTCTTTTCTTTTTTTTTTAAGATTTTATTTATTTATTCATGAGAGACACACAGAGAGGCAGAGACATCGGCAGAGGGAGAAGCAGGTTCCCTGTGTGGAGCCTGATGCAGGACTTGATCCTAGAACTCGGGATCATGACCTGAGCCGGAGGCAGACGCTCAACCACTGAGCTACCCAGGTGCCCCCCTAACAGTTTTATCTTGATAGAGTTTTAGAAAGATTTACTTTTGAAAGAGACATTGACTTCCAAAAATAGGTGGAGGAACCAAATTTTAAGTCACCTTTAATAAATGTGTCTTTAAAAATGGAAACTGAAGGCTTGAAGAAGACAACAGGGAAGTCCCTCAAGCTAGTCTGGTATTTAACACTGACATATAAGACTTGCCATGCACCTTAAATCCCATCTTATTTTCCATTTAGCACTTGCACTGAACAGAAGCCAATCATTTTAGGTGAGAAAGAAAAGCAAACCTTTGAAAAAGAGTTCTGTCTTGTAAGCTGCTTCCAGGCAGAGGACGACTATTTCTTTTACTCAGACTCATATTCCTTCATCTGTCTCCTTTATTTCTCAACTTTAAAGGCGTCTCTTGATTTGGACATCATGGATCTATAAACACATCACACAAGTAATTTAAAATTGTTCTTCTTGGGGGGGGGAACAGATTAAGTCTCAGGTCCCATGAAAAGCTCTGCTCTCGCCATTTTAATAAAGAAGAGTTGGACCAGTGCTGATGGCATATTTACCTTCATGAGCTAAAAAAAAAAAAAGAAAAGAAAGAAAGAAAGAAAGAAAAAAAGAAAAAAAAGTTAATTACTGCTCCGAGCAAGTTAGTCTGGCTGTCCTGAGCTGTCTTTTATTAGTTGTCCCCTTCATTAATTTCCCTCACTGGATTTGCTGCTAATAGCTGCCTGGTCCCAGTCAGCTCAAAGCCGCATCTGTGCCATTGAGCAGAAAGTAGGAGCCTGGCCAAAGGGGGGGTAGAGATGGGGTGAGGGAGACGCTATTTACAAATCAACTCTTATTAACATGATGGTCTGGTTTGCTGAAGTGTGGGAGAGGGGGGGCCTCAGAGCAGAGAGTTGTAGAAGAGGGGAGAGGTAGAGAAATCTGAACTAAACAGCTCCAAGCACTGCAGTTGGGAATTTTTTCTTCACTCCTATGAACTAGGGTTCCCCTAGTATCAACTTAGAATAATACTTTTTTTCCTGAAGGCTGGATGATGAAGTATACTATTCTGTCACTGAATTTCATGAAAAGTAATAAAAGTATTTTTTTTGTAACAAAAGTATTGATCTTTTAGTCAGAAGGTTTTATTTTCCCTTCATGATGCGGAGACTTTAAGAGATCCAAGTCAATAAGTGACTTTTTTCTTTTATAAACTTGCGGCTTTTTTAAGGTACTGATTCAGTAAGAGACAATGTATTAAATACATATATGATTTTTTTAACTTTTGTTCCAGTTATGAGGTACAGTTACTTTGGAAATGTCCAACCATCATTACTTTTCTTACACTTGTAACCAAAAGTAACATATTTTGTATTTTGCTTACATTGTCATCCTCATTAGAATGCAAGCTCCAGGAGGACAGGTGTATGTGTGTGTGTGTGTGCGCGCGCGCGTGTGTGTGCATGTGCATGAGTTTGTGCTTTGTCCAGTGCTATCTCCATCACCTATAACACTGCCTCCCACACAGTAGGAGTTCAACAAATATTTGTTGTGTTAATGTAGACTAAGTAATTTTTTATAGACAAAGAACAGTCAGTTTGAAATTCCTATTTATATGCATACTCAGTTAAGACATCCAATATCCCCTTTTTTCTTCAAGAAGAAAGTAGTTTTTCTCAAGTGTTAACCTTTCCCCCAACTTCTGTCATAGATGTGGTCATAAATGGGTCTGTCTAAACAATCATTTTTCTTCTTTATACAGCAATTCATCTTTTCCAGCTGCACCTGGAATCTTCCAGAGCTGAGAAAAGCATATTTGCACGAATACTGTGAAGTAGTGGATGAGGTATGAGTTAGGGGTTCAGAATATATTCCTTTTTTAAAGATTTATTTATTTATTTTAGAGAAAGAGACACACGTAGGGGGTTGGGGAAGGGCAGAGGGAGAAAATCTTCAGGTAGACTCCCTGCTGAGCCTGGAGCCCAACTTAGGCTAAAACTCACCATCCTGAGATCATCACCTGAGCTGAAACCAAGTCTTGGGCTCTCAACGGACTGAGCCACCCAGGCACCCTGTTCATAATATATTCTATATAAACACGATTATTTGAATAGGTTATAAGGAAATTGTATTGCCTTTCTACATGCATTGTAATATACCTGAGCCTCCATTCATGTTGCTATCACAATAGAATAAAGTTAAATTCGAATACTCTGAGTATTATATGCTTGGTTTGGGAATCAATCTGCTTCATTTCCAATCCCACTTCTTTTTTTGTTTAAAAATTTTATTTATTCACTCAGGAGAGACAGAGGTGGGGGGCAGAGGCAGAAGCAGGATCTGTGCAGGAAGCCCGACGAAGGTCTCGATCCTGGGACCCCAGGGGCACGCACGCCCTGGGCCGACAGCAGGCACCAAACCATTGAACCACCCAGGGATCCCCTCCAATCCCACTTATAATATATATTATCTGTGTGGTCTTAAGCACCTTAATTTGACCTTAGTTCCCTATGTCTTTTAAAATATTTATTTATTTATTTATTTGAGAGAAAGATAAGAGTAGGACGCCTGGGTGGCTCAGTGATTCAGCGTCTGCCTTCAGCTCAGGGCATGATCCCGGAGTACTGAGATCGAGTCCCACATCGGGCTCCCTGCATGGAACCTGCTTCTCCCTCTGCCTGTGTCTCTGTCTCTGTCTCTCTCTCTCATGAATAAATAAATAAAATCTTAAAAAGAGAGAGAGTGAGCGGGGGGGGGGGAGGAGAAGGAGAGAGAGAATCCTCAAGTAGGCTCCCCACTAAACATGGGGGCTCAACATGGGGTTCAGTCCCAGGACCCTGAGGTCATGACCTGAGCCAAAATCAAGAATCTGACACTTAACCACCTGCGTCACCCAGGTGTCCCTTAGTTCCCTTTTTCTAACAGAGTAAAATGAGCTAATACATATCATTCCTGTGTTTGGCACACAGTAAGTCCTAATAAATGGTTGCTATTATTTTCTTGAAATAGTTGAGTACCAAATATACATGATATTTTAAGTATAAAAATTTTACAGGCTTTAGAATTTTAGTTATTTCAGAAATAACATGAGTATTGAAATATCAAGGAAAATCCATATTAGTAAAAATGTAGAATAATCATAACTACCATTGACTTAATTTCTTTTTTTAAAGTATTCTCCATGCCCAGCATGGGCCTTGAGCTCATGACCCTGAGATAGAGACGAGCAGAGATCAAGAGTCCCATGCTTAACCACCCAGGAGTCCCACTACCATTGACTTTAGAGTGAGGTTATTTATAGTTAATAACTGTAATTAATATAATTTTTTGAGAGATGAAATAATATACTTCATCCTTTGATAATATATCACGAAAAAAGACAGGAGTCTATGTAATGTGGTTTTGAAGGGATTGTTTCAAGAATCAGAAAGCATGTACTCTTAGAACCAGAAATTCCATTTTTAGGAAGTTATCCTACAGAAACTCTCTCATTATCTCTCTGTCTTTACACACACACACGGATGTTTATTATAGTGTTACTTATAAAATAAAAAGCTTGGAGTCAATTTAAATGTTTATTAGAAGGGAATAAGTTAAATGAGGCATGGTGCATTCATGTGCTGGAACACTATACACCATCAAAAAATAATGGAGTATTGCTAAGTGAACTGACTTGCTGGGATGATCACAAGCTCATCTTCCATTACTTATATCAGCAATGTGGTCTCCAGGAACACCGATGGTTTCGTTGTCTGCAAAATTGGCTGATCACCAGAATCACTGGTGTTATAATTTATAGATTCTCAGCCCTTTCCCAGGACTTATGGATGATACTTTTTGAAGCTAGAGCCCAGAATCTATGTTTTTTTAAAGAACTTAAATGATTCTGATGCAACCAATTTGGCACCAGTCTGCGATGAGCATTCAGGAACTGTGGAATAAGACAATAAAAACAAATATGAAGGATTATTTCCAGATGACCTTGGTTAAACTACGTGTATATAATTTGGGAAGCCTCTTTGCCAGAGGGTTGAATTAGCTATAGTCACGCTTCCCATTTACATTATTCCTGGAAAAGTCTGCCTTGGGCAAAACAGGCAAGAGGCAAATTGTCAACAATATTTTAGTAGATGAAAACATCAAGTTGTAGAATATTATATATGGAATTATCCAACTTTTTACATTTTTTTAATTTTTAAAAGTTTTTTGATTTTTTAGTTTTTAAATTTTTAAAAAATATTTTATTTATTTATTCATGAGAGACACAAAGGCAGAGACATAGGCAGAGGGAGAAGCAGGCTCCATGCAGGGAACCCGATGTGGGACTCGATCCTGGAACTCCAGGATCATACTCTGAGCCGAAGGCAGACACTCAACTACTGAGCAACCCAGGTGCCCCTCAACTTTTTTTTTTTTTGATAGAGAACTATTTTTATTCACACGTGTTCCATAGCATTCTAGTTAAGAATACAAAATAGGGGCTGGTCAAACAGCACATGAACATAGCCCAGGAGCCCTCAGCCATCTAGAAAAACAGAAGAGTTTCCAAATCTCCATATACTACTCCCCAGTTAAGAAACCACTAGAACACACTAGACCCTTGGCATTTGGGGATTTAGCATTTACAATTCTGTCATTTGGGAATGAGTCCCAGGGTTTAAGACATGTTTTTGAAACCTAAGTGCTATGAGCCTGGAGTGTGACAAGTCACCAAGCTGATGAACAGATCCACTGTCAACATAGCCTTGCTATTTTCTACCTGTCTTCACATGTCCGAAGATCACATTGTAACTATAACCGCATATCTGAGAACTCACAAAGGACTAGATGATGTGCTGCCCATGAATGTCAAGGGAAACTGGAAACCAACTGGCTCCATACACAGACAAGTTTGTTTTCAGGCAAAGGGACCAAAACACATAAGCGGAGGATAAACTTTTCAGACGATAACAATACTCTCATGATAATATCCTCTCCATGTGGATCTACTTGTTATGGTCACAAAGACCTTGACCCTACATCAAGCATACGCTAAAGGAATGTGACATACACCTTAGCAAAGGGAAGACACACACGTTGAGTAAGTGACTAAAAAGCAATGAGGGAGAACTAAACTTAAAAATATTCCAAGTTACTTTCAACAGTAATGTGTTTTCAGGACAAGAAAATGTTTCTAATTACATTCTGCACCCCTTCTTTATCAGCTCCAGGCTACCACACCCTTTTCCAAACTGTCAGCCACACACACACACACATTCATGCCCTGCACTTTGGATTTGCTCCTCAGGAGATTTTAGCTTGTCATGTCTCCAGGGCCTGGATGTCAGCAAAGCCAGTGCTCTTCCACCCTTGGCACCGCATTCCAGGAACTCCGCTTTGAGGGGCACCTGTGAGAAATCCTTTGCCTTTCCTTCCCAGCTGAGCGGGGTGGAGGTGAGGCACGGGGGAGGCAGGCAGTACTGGAACTGTCCAGTGTGCAGGGACAGCAGAACAGGTGACTCAAGTGTCGAGTTCTTTCTCAAGCTGCTGCTGAATTAACTTTGTGGATTTTGCCATTTTAATGCAGGATTTTGCCAGTGCAAAGCTTAATGCAGGCATTAAAAATCATCCAACCTAAATAAAAATATCAACATATTTTTATCTATACCCATTTGTTCTTATGAGCATAGAAAAGCATATGAAAGAATATACACCAAATAATAATAGTAGGGAAATTCCCATTGGGGAATGGGATAGATTGGTGGAGTGTGAAGGGCCCCCTTTTTTTTTGTACTGTATACAATAGGGTATAAAACATTGAAGTTTATATCACTTAGGTAATTAAAAATAGCCAATAAACACATGAAATACGGTCAAGATGAGTCTCCTAAATTTCTGTCAGGGTGTATATTTGGCACTTGCCAAATTGGGGAATGACTCCTTTATTTTATTTTTATTATATTTTTAAGATTTTATTTATTTGACACAGAGAGAGAGAGAGAGAGAGAGAGAGAGAACAAGCAAGGGGGAGCAGCAGGCAGAGGTAGATGGAGAAGCAGGCTCCCCACTGAGCAAGAATCCGGATGTGGGACTTCATCCCAGGACCCCAGGATCATGACCTGAGCCAAAGGGAGACAACCAACTGAGCCACCCAGGTGCCCCTTATCCCGTTCTTTAAATCATGCCTTACTTTGCTTCAACAACAAATAAAGGGGGCAGCGATTTCAGGACACCAAGAGACCTGGTGACCTGTCATGGGGTAATCTTACTGCCCTTTTATTTTCTGCTTCTGAACATTCAGATTAATCCAATCAGTTTCAGCCCCTTCCTTGGGAAATTTCTTTTTTTTCACATCTATTTAAGCAAATCTAGACTCTCCAGTAGGGTTTTCCCTTAACCTGGCATCTTCTTCAAAGTCACCTTCAAGTCATCTTTGATGCTTCTGCTCAGGCAAATAAGATTGGCAATGGAATCATCCAATCCTAACTTCATTTCTTCATTTTAGTCAAAGTGACTCTTGGTTTTTCAATAAACATTAAATAGTAAGCTGGTATAATTTTTGGAGAAAAAAATTACCCAAAGGAATTTGACAAACATTCCATTCCATTTGTTGCTGTGTTGCGAAGCTTTTTTCTTTCTAAGGAAGATGCACGTTGATAATGGTGGGACTTACCTGAAAATAATTTACGATGTGCCATTTCATTTTTTTAAAAGATTTTATTTATTTATTTGAGAAAGAGAGAGCACAGGAGCAGGGAGGGAAGGCAGAGGGAGAAGCAGACCTCTTGCTGAGCAGGTAGCCACCAGGGGCTAGATCCCAGGACCCTGAGATGGTTACCTGAGTTGAAGGCAGACGCTTAACCTACTGAGCCACCCGGGAGCCCTTATTTCACTTTTTAAAAAATATTTGAGAGGAGGGGGGATTGTGTATGAGCAGGGGTAGGGGGTGGGCAGAAGGAAAAGGAGAATCTCAGTAGACTCCCTGCTGAGCACAGAGCCCCACTCAGTGCTCTATAGCATGACCCTGAGATCATGACCTGAGCCAAAACAAGAGTCACTTGCTTAATAGACTGAACCACCCAGGCACCCCTGTTATTTTATTTTTTTATGAAAAGGGGATAAAGTCATTAAATATATTTTGAGTATTAAGGGGACTTTAGAACTATGAAGGGCAATTTGACAAAAGGTCTCCCAGGATAAGGTGACCACATATTCAAAACATCTGGTGTGCATAAGGCTCCTGATCAGTTGCTAATTTTTTTAAAACTTTTTTTTTTAAAGATTTTATTTATTTAGTCATGAGAGACACAGAGAGGCAGAGACACAGGCAGAAGGAGAAGCAGGCTCCATGCAGGAAGCTCGATGTGAGACTTAATCCCAGAACTCCAGGATCACTCCCTGAGCCAAAGGCAGACGCTCAACCACTGAGCCACCCAGGTGTCCCGATCAGTTGCTGATCTGAGAATAAAGCAGGTGCATGTGTTGGAAGAAGGTTCTAACAGTGGCCTTTTGCTGCGACAACAGATAGAAGAGAGAATGAGAATTCCTGCAAGCTGTAAAAAAGTCTCTCAAAAAATTCAACGTCTAACAAAAGACCTTCTTGCCTATACTATACTAATGGTTAATAGTTTGATAATCAAAAGGAGTATATTGAGAGAAAAGCACATCATTTGTAATGAAAGAGTTTGGTTTGGGTTTGAACTCTCTACGTAATTCTGAGTACCTTCTTTAGCCTTTTTGAACTCTTGGTTCAACCCCTAGAGTGTAGCTATATTTCCTATCACAGGATATTCAAAGTATTTCCAGTTTTTCTCTGGTTTACACATTACTGTAGTGAATAATAGCCTTGTAGCTAAACTATGCACCAGAATTAATTTTCTTACACTGGGGGAAGGCACAGGAATAAGACATTATGTGTCTTTTTATTCACATTGAAACATCTTCCCAATATAACATTAGATTAAAAGG
This sequence comes from Nyctereutes procyonoides, assembly GCF_905146905.1. NCBI lineage: Eukaryota > Metazoa > Chordata > Mammalia > Carnivora > Canidae > Nyctereutes > Nyctereutes procyonoides. The sequence continues at coordinate 6,184,318 of NW_026575130.1, forward strand.
AGCAGATTATAATAATGTGTGTAAAATTATCACATAATAGGCATAGTAACAGCTAAATTTCATCATGGGCTTACTATATGTGAAGGCCATTGCTAAGTCTTTTACATGGATTATTGTGTAAGAGCCTCACAATAACCCTTGGAATGATGTAAGCACTATTATTTCTGTTTTATAGATGAGGACATTCAAACTTTATATATGTGTATGTATTTATTTTTTAGACTGTTTATTCATGACAGACACAGAGAGAGAGGCAGAGACATAGGCAGAGGGAGAAGCAGGCTCCCTGCAGGAAGCCTGAGGTGGGACTTGATCCTGGGACCCTGGGATCATCACATCCTGGGCCAAAGGCAAATGCTCAACCACTGAGCCATCCAGGAGTCCCACATTCAAACTTGAAATATTAACAGTAATCTGTTAGGGTTATGAATGTTTAAAAATTTATAACTTTTGTTTATTTGGTATTTTCTATTTTTTGACATTGAACACATATTACTTTTTTATTTTGGTAAAATATACATAACATAAAATCTACCATTTTAACCACTTTGAAGTACAATTAGCAGCATTAAATACAGTTACAATATTGTGCAACCATCAGCATTATCCATTTCTAGAATTTGTTCATCAACTCAGAAACTCAGTATCTACTAAACAACAGATTCTCACTCTTTTAAATCTTTAAGATAGAACCAGAAAGACTATCTCTATTTCCTTAAAGAGGTACTTTGTACCAGATGAATAATACCAGAACATGGCTACTTTTCTCTTTGTGTCAGGTCTATATCTGTTAGAGAAATTGAATGTGTTACCTTACAAACTTCCCACAAAAGATAAAACAAAAAATAAAACAAAAGTCCAGGCGCAGTTGGTTTTTACTCACAAGATCTTCCAAACATTTAAGGAAGAAATAACACCAAATCTACACAAACATATCCAGAAGATAAAAGAGATTGGAATACTTCTCAGCTCATTCTATGAGGCAAGGATTGCCCTGATAATAAAATCAGACAAAGATATTATCATAAAAGAAACTTATTTTATTAGATAATTAGTTTTATAGTTCATTTTATTAAATATTTATTTTGTTTAGTGAATAAGTAAATATTCTTGATGGATATTGACACAAGACAGCTTAACAAAATTTTAGTAGGTTGAATCTAACAATATATATATAAAATACATCAGGATCAAATAGGGCTTATCCCAGGAGTGCAAAGTTGGCTCAGCATTTGAGTATTTACCAGTGTAATTCACCATATTAAAAAAAACTAAAAAAGAAAATCCACATAATTATTAATAGATGCAGAAAAAGCATTTGACAACATTCAACATTAATTCATCAAATGCTCCCAGGAAACTAGGAATAGAAAGAAATTATGTTGGTAACCCAATGACAGACCCCAGCAAAAAAAAACCTATCATTATTATAGTTAGCAATAAAAGGTTGTATGTTTTCCTTTTAAGACTGGGAACAGGGGATCCCTGGGTGGCGCAGCGGTTTGGCGCCTGCCTTTGGCCCGGGGTGCGATTCTGGAGACCCGGGATCGAATCCCACGTCGGGTTCCCTGCGTGGAGCCTGCTTCTCCCTCTGCCTGTGTCTCTGCCTCTCTCTCTCTCTCTCTCTGTGACTATCATGAATAAATAAATAAATAATAATAAATAAATAAATAAATCTTAAAAAAAAAAAGACTGGGAACAAAGCAGGGATGTTTACTCTCACCACTTATATTCAATATTATACTGGATTTCCTAATCAGTGATAATGGCCAGAAATAGAAATTCAAGGCATAAAGATTAAAAGGGAAGAAGTAAAATACCAGTTTTCAGTGGTGACATCTTTACTTATAAAAAAGCTACTAGAACTAAGATAATTGAAAAGGATCAGAGGATATAAACACATACTGCAGAAGTCAAGTATACTTCTTTTAAAACTTATATATATATAAATATATACATGTATAATATATAGGCAGAGGGAGAAGCAGGCTCCATGCAGGGAGTCTGATGTGGGATCCTGGGACTCCAGGATCACGCCCTGGGTGGAAGGCAGGCGCTCAAACCACTGAGCCACACAGGCTGCCCTAAAGAATATTTAAATCTGAAAATGGGCATGCTTCTTTTATTAGGCTCTCATGTCAGAGGTTGAGTTAGTTTAGCCAGAAGCTCATCTGGGTTTGGGTTTTGTTGTTACTCTCATTTTCTTCATTGCAGTGTAAGCTTGCTTTATTTTTATTGTTTTTTTAAAGATTTAATTAATTAATTTATTTGAGAGAGAGAAAGCATGAACAGGATGGAGGAGCAGACACCCTGCTGAGCAGGGAGCCTGACATTGGGGCTGCATCCCAGGACCTTGAAATCATGACCTCAGCCAAAGACAGTAGCTTAACTGGTTGAGCTGCCCAGGTGCCCTGCAGTCTAAGTTTTAAATTCCTGCAGTGGTGGCTACTGTTCTTCGTGTCTGGAGTTGGGTGGGCCTGGGCCAGTGGACGGTTATTGGTTTGTTTGTTTTTTTTTTCCTTATTGCTCCTGCTCTATCTTCAGCTTTCTATACTTCCTGTATGCCTGTTTCTCTTACATGTGCTTTATCTTCCTTCAGCTATTAGCTACCATTTCTTATTACTGTCTGGTAGGCTCATGGTGGGAAACGGGATTATTTTTCTGGAATAGCTTCAGTCTTCAGCAGACCCTTGGCCTGATTCTCAAGGACAGGGCTTTATCAGTATTTGCCTGCTGAATTCTGATTTGTAATCATGGATAGAAAAGAGTTTCTTATTTATTCCCAGAAATAGTATACCTTTCCTTACACCAGTGCAGGATCCTGAGTCCTAGAGTTTTCCTGCTTTTGCTACGGGGCATAGGGCTTTTGCTTTTATTCAGTTCCCAGAAGCAATAGGTGTGCCCCCTTCCTTCAGCAGGTTCAGGCTTTTTTTGCTTTTTATGAGAGAATGACCCATGTGGCTGGGGGGGCTTTCACACTTTTGCCACAGTGACAGCCCCAAATTTTCTATATGCCTGTAACACTGATCACCTCCTACATGCCTACTCTGTCACTAGTTTTTCTCATGAGACTCCAGGGGAAAAGAACTTGTGAATTACGGCAAAGTCCCCTTGTGTCTTTGACTCCCAGCTATTCCAAACTCATACTTTAGTCCATACTTGTCCTTTAAGACTTAATTAAGTTGGGACGCCTGGATGCCTCAGTGGTTGAGCATGATCCTGGGATCCTGGATCAAGTCCTACATTGCGGTTTCCCGCATGGAACATGCTTCTCCCTCTGCCTAGGTCTCTGCCCGCCACCCCGCCTCTTTTATGAATAAATAAATAAAATCATTTTTTAAAGACTTCATTAAGTTTTTAGTTTATTTTTTCTTAGTGACTTATATCGTGGCCATCTCTTTCTTTTTACGTGTTGCCAAAGGTCAGAGAGTTTGTGTTTCTTATCTCTCCTTGGAGGGGCTTGCAACTATTTGGGATTTAATTCATTTAATGGCCTTGTAACCTCAGCTCTTATATGGGCTCAAGAACAATTTGTAGATTTTCTAGCTTTTCTTGGCTGCTAAGGTGGGAACCATGTCTTTCTTCTGGTATTCTACATCCTAAATAGAAGCAAACTCTAGAAATTTAAACTTGAAAGACAGATGGGAGCCAATCAGGGGAAGTGGCTAAGTTATGTTATGGGAAAAATCACCAGAGCAAAAATCTACTCACACCTGCTGTGGATCCTTGGATCCTTTGTCTGCTCCAGGTCTTGGATTTTCACATGCAACTACTTCCCTTATCATCTCATACGGACTCAACTTAATTATCTTCAAAGAGTGTCTGTTCCTTCCAATTAAAAACCTTAAAACATGCATGAAACTCAGCATCTCAAAATCAGAAGAACTAAACTCACATTGTGTGGTAGGCAGAATTTTAGAAACGGCCCCCCAAGATTCTCATACCTTGGTTATTCAAACACTTACCTAGGTACTGCTCTAAAGAGATTTTGCAGATGTAAAATCTGACCTTAAGATCTGAAGATTATTATAGTAAACTTGACTCATTCAAGTGACTCCTTTCTAAGCAGAAAGTTTTCTACAGCTGGTAGCAGAAGTCGGAGAGATTTGAAGCATGAGAAGAATTTCACTGTACCATTGGCTTTGAAGGTGGAGGGAGCTCTGCGCAAGGACTGGAGAGCAGCCACACGTGGCCTGGAGCAATCCCTAGCTAACAGCCAACAAGGAAATGGGGACCTCAGTTCTATAGCCGCAAGGAGCTGAATCCTGCCAGTAACAGGAATGAGACTGGAAGAGGGACTTAGGCTACACATGAGAACATAGCTAGCTGACACATTGATTTTAGCCTTGTGAGTTACTGGACAGAGATCCTAGCTACACCATTCTGGATTTCTGACCTATAGAATTGGGAGATAACAAATTGTGTTGTATTAAGATGCTACATTTGTAGCAATTTGTCAATAGCAATAGAAAACTAATACATGTTGATTTCAGGTGAATGGAACCTGAGGCTGGGCAATGCTTGCAGCCCTGATCATAAATGATTTTGTGATCCTTTGTTACCAGAATAAGAGGCTTTTGGAAAGGCATGTTTTCAAAATCAGGATGTAAGATTCATGATGTTGAATGGACTTTTAGCAGAGATTGGATCAAAGAAAATATGGAGGAGATGCCATGAAACAACAGTGGGATGATGGGGAGGTAACTATACAGAAAGCAGATTCTATCAGTAAAGAAGAATTAGAGCAACTGGCAATCATATAGGAATAGCCTTAGATCAAGAGGAAAGCAAAACTGAGATACTTAAGTGTGGCTCTGCTTTGGTTTAGAGAATGAAAATGTGGTGGATAAATAATAATAATGGTATAAAACAGCAGCAACAATAGCCATTTACAGAATACTCTGCACCAGACACAGTTGTTGTAACTTCACATATGCTTTTTCTAATCTTAAAATCTTTGAGCTTGATGCTATTAGTCTTCTTTTAACCCTTGGGTGGGGGTGATGAAGAATGATCCTGAGATTAATCAGGAAAAAGCCAGGAAACAATCATAGCATTTTGGTACAGCAAGTTTAAGTGCCTGTTATAGTTTTGCAATGTGCCCTTAGTCTCAATAATGCTTATCTGCTCAGGCTAAAAAGGAAGTAAACTCTTTAATTCATGTGATTTGAAAAATATGCACTTAATGCACTTAAGACAGACTTAAACAGATGGTTTCTGAGCCAGGATCAATAAATTAGACATTCTGTATTTCTAAAATAATCCATATGCTTTATCTAGAGCATAACATATAATATATATATTGTGAGTTAACAATATATATTGATCATCTTTTTTTTAAGTAATCTCTATTCCCAACATCGGGCTTGAACTCACGACCCTGAGATCAAGAGTCACATGCTTTTCTGACTGAGCCAGTCAGATTTCCCAGCTGATCATCTTAAAAAATTAGATTACCAACACTTCTTGATCACACAGTAGTAAAGTACACCTAGGGATAATTATGCCTTATCACTAGGGTCCAAGAAGAGATGGTAATCAATTCTCCAGAGTTATCTAATTAGCAGATATATAAAATATAATAAAAATCAACATTAATACAATACAATGAACCATTAGTTTTTGCCAGTTTTAATTTGCTTCTCACAGATAATTTAATTTTCTTAATTAAATAAGTATTAAAATCAAAATCATGGAATATAAGAGGGAACTGAATCTCCTTAAATGATGAAGCACTCAAGCATTTTTACTTTTGCACGCAGACCAAAAAGACCCTCCAAAACAAATAACAAATAAACAAACAAACAAAAAAAAACCCCTGTCCACCCAAGAGCTAATCCATTTTCCATGCTCATTATCATTCAGATGAGTCTTTTGTAAGACAAAGATGTCGGCATAGCTTTTTCAGTGTCTGAGAACGCCTTTCTTATTTGGATTGTACAAATAAAGAGGACCCTCTGGATCTAATTAAGAGATTTTTCACCTGCCATCATTCATTCATTCAGTTCACAAACATTTATGGAACACGTGCTATATGCATGGCACGATGTTAAACACTGTATTATACTAAGAGTTATCCCACAATGGGCCAATCATAAAACTACACTCTTCATTAATCTTGAAGATTTTTAATGATTTCCTTCTTTCATTCAACAAGGCCTGATTAACAAGCGAGTGCTGGGCTAGGCCTTGAGGCTGATAAAAAGAGCTCATCATCTCTGCTTTCATGTGCTCATAATCTGATGGGGGAGGCAGATTCATAAACAAGAATTTACAGTGTAACTGAGGTCCCACCATGAAGGTTTGTGATGGTGTAATAGAGCCTCTGTGTGTGTGTGTGTGTGTGTGCGTGTGTGCTTGAGTGTGAGGAGAACGGCCAGAGAAGGGCTCCCTGAAAAAGTGACAAGCACAGTGTCTTGATTGACAAGAATTTTCAAGGGGGGAGGTAGGATAAGATACTGCAGGCACAGGGAGGAGCCCTGGGATGGCTTGTGACATTTGGGGAACCACAGTCAGGAGAGGCTGGAGGACGAAGGATTATCTGGGAATGAGGTTGGAGAGAGAGAAAATGAGAGGATCATATCCAGGTATTATTTAGGTTGAAATCATATGAATTTGCCAATATTAGATTATTGACAAATAATCTGACTTAAAAACAGCAATTTGATATGGTTTAAATTATATTCCAAGATGACGTGATCATGATGACTGAGCATCAGTAAATACATGAATAGACTCTAATTCTATTGTTATTGGTGCTGTAATTTGCATTTTCCACTTCCCACCGCCATCAGAAATGACTTGTCCCTAGGACCAGGACTGTTTTTGTGTCTGGGGTGATTCTGAAGTTACACACAGGTAAATGGGCTTGGCCGCCAAAGTCAGCGTGAGTGGGACTGGGAAAAATGGATTCTGTAGGACAGCACTGTGGAAAGAGCATGGATATAATGATAATAAAACTTTCCTTTACTGAACACCAAAATGTGCTGGTTACTGTGCTAAGTCCTTCTCGTGCATTATCTCTAGTCCTCACAACAGCGTCCCTAGGTGGTTTTTTTTTTTTTTTTTTTAGATTTTATTTATTTATTTGAGAGAAAGAGAATGTCAGTGGGTAGGGGGAGGGGCAGAAGATGAAGCAGACTCTCCACTGAGCAGGGAGCCCTATGTGGGGCTCGAGCCCAGGACACCTGGGATCAAAACTTGAGCCGAAGGCAGATGCTTAACCAACTGAGCCACCCAGGCACCCACTAGGTGTGTCTTTTTATACCTATTTGACATCCTGGAACTCTAAGGCTAGGTGCCACTCTTCTGCTAGGGCGCATTCATGTGATTTCACCACCTCCACCCTCCTTCCAGGCGGCCTGATGAGAGTGACTGCTGGTGGAACCTGAAGGGACTGAGCATGAACTGATGTTTAAGTATTGCCCAGAAAAGGAAAGACCAGATGATGGGTGTAGCCTCATGAATAACTTCAGTGTCAGAAGTCCTTGCTTTTTAATTTGAATTGTTTTGGTCTTAGGGCAGACGGGAGGAGGCAGGAGATGGGGTTGGGAGTGTGTAAGGCTTACTTTGGTGATATGGGAAGAAAAGCACAGGCAGGCTGCTCTTTCCTCTCTAACCTCCAGGGCAAGCAACCAGCTGGCTCTGTAACTTAACTCTTTGTTTACTGTGGCAAGAACAGAGCACAGTCTGCTTAGTGAAGTCCTTCCTAACAACAGTCACATAGCAGGGGGAGAAAACAGTGTGGACATCATTTGACGAAAACATTTCTCTTGATTTATTGCCTGAAAAAATGCACATAGAATTTAATATGTGTTTTGCCAAACGTTGTCAGGAAAACTTGAAACATGTTACTAAAGGAGTGTTCTCAGCTTGGGAAATTTGAAAGTTAGATGGCATTTCCATCGCTTTGGGACGGTGGCCCAGTTGAGACCCTGTGGTCCCCTGTGGCCTTGTAATCTTGAAGCCACCCAGCACACTACAATGCGCAGTGGGAACAATGCCTCAGGAGGCCCATGCAACTCATGAGTATAGCATCTCATCTATTATCCAAGTGGCCTATTCTAGAAACCATCTTTTGGGTGTGTCTTTTCATTTGTTTCTTCTGTCCCACATGCTGAGAGTGATGACAAGGGTCATTTCTAGTTAATGTTGTGGACAGTGCACTCAAAGTGACCTTTCCAATTGAGAGGCAGCCATTCATAGTCTGGATTTTTAAACAGCTTTCTCCAAAACAACAGCAAAAAAAGTGAGTGTATTTCCTTAAAGATCACATGTTTGAATTTAGATTTAGGTGCCTCTCTGAGGCTTACCTCTCCCATAAGAAACATGACTTTGTTAGAGTTTGAAAGAGAAAATCACTCTAGGGTTATTTTGCAGGGGCAGAAGGGAAGCCACTTTCAGCAGAGTGGAATAGATAATTAATCCTTCCAATGGAAAACATTACAGTAAATATGCAAACCTCTTAGTAGGGTCCCTTCTGTCTTTTAGCAATTACTATACCAATGAATCAGCTATACCAAACTATAAAATGCTTCCTGAAAACAATATTTTCTTGATAACTTGACCTTCAAAATTTATAAAACATTAACTTTCCTTTCCTTATCTTTTTCAGTTTATTTTTAAAAATCATTTGAGATACATTCTGGTTGGTAGATGTTCTGAGCATGGCATTTGGGGCACAGTTTCAAAACCATCAAGGCAGTGAAATAGTTGATATACATCAAATGACCAAGCGCTTAATTCATCTTGATCTGCATCTGAGCTTAATTTTTAGGTTACAGATGACAAAGTCTGGCATTCTCCTGACATTCAGGGCATTTTGAGGCTGTCTACCTCCCAGTCATCAGTTGCTGTGTAGCCACTGAACAGCAACAACAAAACTGTTATCGGCCTATAGACGAATATAAAGCAGCAATAGTCTTCTTTCTGGTAACCAAGACTAGAGTGTAAAAAAAAAAAAAAAAAAAAACCACTAGTATTTAGCGATGCAGAGTTTTAGAGATGTCAAGTATGTGATCACACTGTCTCCAGATTCTTAGGAATAATCTTTGTTTGTTGAGTGTCTGTCCTTGCTTGGCTCAGACAGTGCAGAGGCTGTGCTGCTAAGGTGGAGGGGCAAGAGGGAATGGGGGGAAGGCGATGAGCTTAGGTCTGTTTTGCAGTAGGTTGTTGAGGCCATGCTGAATTGTAAAGCTTGCTCTAGTATCCAGCTTTGTCTCAGGTCATCTTCCTTGGTGCTTGTCTGAAAGTCCTAGGACTCTGATATTTTAAACTGCCTTTGTCAGAATAATGTATGCCTTCGAGTCTTTGCACAGGCATGTTTCAAAGGCTCCCAGGCTCCAGTGCTCTTAACCTTTATTTATACCCATTGAAGGTTCTTGCTAACTCGCCTATGGTGGGGCAAAGAGGACAGCCACTCAGATGGATGCCCATGTGCTGCTCTGGCCTGGCCTGGCTCCTGCTCCAATATGCCCTGCAGGCTGGGGAAAGCTACAGCTGGCCAGAGGCTCCCGTCCCTCATCTACCATCCTCTCTGTTGCAGGTGGCTCAGTGACTGCTGTCCAGCCCAAGGGAACGTTGCACATGATCCAGGTGCTCAGCCCAGAGAGAATGTTCCCTATTGAAAGCACATTGGGAACACGGCCCCTCAAAGCCAGTCGCTGTGGGTCCTTCTGTTATTTGGAAAAGACCATGTCAAATGTCTAACAAAAGTGTTTAAACAGTCCTTCTCCTTTCTGGTGATTTGTGTTGGAAAAGAAGGTTGAATCTGGTGTCTGTCCTTGGCAGTGAAAGCCTACATATTCCGGTGCTGGCATTCACTCTTACAGAACACTTCTATAACATATAGATCGTTATAGATGAGCAAAGTTTGAAAATTTACTTAGAAGTAGCAGAAGAGGGCATTCTTTGATTCTAAATCCTTTCAACTAGAAAAATGGTCTGTATTTTAAGAAAGCATTTGGCAACAACAGTTGTTTCCTAAAATTCATCAGAACCTGAAAGAAAACCCAATACTCTTTCTCTCTAACCTGCATCATTTACAGGGTTAAGATCTAAATGGCAAAACACATATTAAGCCTTAAAATTATTTTAAGTTTTCAAACATATTTAATTAGAAAGAAATGTATTTTTCCTACATTAATTTCAATTAATGCACTTATTCCAAAATCAAACACTTGGATACTTATTTTTGTCTTTCTCCTTTGGAAAATTACTTTGTAAAAGCAAATATAACAGTTGCAGATTCAATTATGAAAAGAAAATACTATTTTCTGTTATATGATAAATATTTGCCTGGGCTTGGCAAATTAAAGGCTGTCCGTTGTGAGCTCATTTCTGTATGAGATTCATTTAAAATTTTATTACTGTGTGGATCACACAATGGAATAACGGTGTTAATAACTTGATACTGTAGCTGCAGGATTTGCAACCTACTCTTATGAAGCAAACTGCCCCAGGGCCAGCGGCTGCTCATTTATTTCACTATATTTAAATCAATTGAGGAGGCAGTCAGACAATAAATTGTGTGTGTGTCTCTGGTCATAAAATTGGCATCTCAAACTGTAAGGGCTTCCACAAAGATTTAACAGCTCCCCCTTTTGGGACGGACTTTGCTTTGTACCATCTTCCACGGGGAAGGTGTGGAGATGTAAATAACGTTCTTTTTCTGTCTTCTTGTTAAATTCTGTTTTACCACCGTATAGTGGGGGTCCAACTTTTTCGGCTTGTGGAAAGCTCCCACTTACTGCTCGAGGGGAATTCTTTTGTCTGAGCAGCGGAACAAGATAACCGACTTAATCTTCCTAGTAACACGTGAGTCGCCATGTATCATTTTAATCTGCAAAACACTAGGGCTGAGTAGTGTCACATGCTGATTTTACTTTTCTATGAGAAAGTGACTCCCTGGTTCAATGATGGATTGCTTGTTCTCTTTAAACAACAGTCAAGATGGTGAATGCCCCGGGGTGATAGACAGAGTGTGCAATGGGAATGGGGGCAAATCTGATGGCCCGGTTCAAGTTCACCTGACAAAGCTGGAGCAGTCTGCAAGCAGCATTCGAGAAAGGATTATTCACACTGGCATTATAGTTTTGAATGCATTTTTCTCCTCGTGCAGCTGCAAAGCTCCCTCTCACTGAAGGTTTATGCACCATAATAAAGAGATTTATTTTTTTTTTCTCTCACTCTTGCTTCTTACACTTTACACCTAGTTTCTACTGAACTGTGAGGGCAGAGGACATCTGTATAACCAAACTACACGGACCAGACATCATCTCCAAAACAATAACAGTGCAAAAAGACAGTAACAAAAGCCTGCCATTTCTGATGTCTGAAGGGACAAAAATTAATTAAGTCTCTTTAAGTTGAATCCAACTCTTGAAACTTAGCTTTTTACATATTGCCATTTGACACTACACACAAAAGAGTAAACTAAAAATTAATTATTTATTCAATTTAGAGACACGACGATGGAGTTTTTCTAAAAGTTACTTGAAAATATCCCAGTGGCCACTTTGCTGTAAGAAACAAGCATTAAAGAATAGGAGTGGGGGGCAGCCCAGGTGGCTCAGTGGTTTGGTGCTGCCTTCAGCCCAGGGCCTGATCCCGGAGACCCGGGATCAAGTCCCACGTCAGACTCCCTGCATGGAGCCTGCTTCTCCCTCTGCCTGTGTCTCTGCCTCTCTCTGTGTGTGTCTCTCATGAATAAATAAATAACATCTTAAAAAAAGAATAAGAGTGGGGGAGGAAATTAGAAAATTTTAAACATAAGGAAGCAAAACAACTTTCTTCATAAATTAGAAGTAGAACTGAAGAAATCCTTTCCTTCCAACTTTCCATCCTTCTGTCCATCCACTATATCTACCCATATCCTACCTTGTCCTAGAATGGTTTCCTGAAGTCTGGAGAGCTCATTCTTCTGTAATTAAGACATAAAACCTTATTGCCTCTTGCCTTATGTAGCAAGAGGTAGTTAGCTAATAAGCAGTTATTGAGCATTTAAAATGTATAGACTTAACATCTACTTATTCATTCAATTATTTAAACAAAAATGAGCTAAGCCCCAACTGTTAAGCAGACAGTAATATAAACAAGTGCTGCGGGTACAGAGGGCTCCATTTAGGCTGGTGAGATAGAATGATCTCCAAGCCAGCCAAAGATCCCTGATATTCATGCCCTTTGGGTCTCCTCCCACATCATATCACAGCTGATCTGTGCAGCCAACAGTATATAGAAATGATGGTGTGTCACTTCTGAGGTTACGTCATTAAAGACACTGTGACTTCTGTTTCTCTCTTTCCCTCAGACTTTTCACTCTGATTGAAGCCAGCTGCCATGTTGTGCTAGGGACAGGCCCATGTGGTGAGGCACCAAGGCCTCTGAACAACAGCCACCAAGGAAGACACCTTCCATTACCAGTCATGTGAGAGAGCTTGGAGGCAGATGTGTCAGTCCCAGTCAAGCCTTCAGATGACTGCGGCCCCAGCGAAGTTTTTTTGTGATGGAAAAGTTCCATTGTGATGGAAACTTTAGGAGACTCTGAGTTACATTATTTGGCAAAGCCACTCTCCAATTTCTAATCTGTAGAAATTTCAAGCTAACAGCCTTTTATAATCCTCTGTATATAATAATCCTTTGTTATTCAAAGCTTCTAAATTTTGGGTGAATTTGTCAAGCAGCAATAGAGAAATAATATAATAGATAATTAAAATTCAATTATAGTGTAGATAATATGACACAAGTGTGTATTAGCTTCCATGATAACTGTACAGTGATAGTTGCACAATTATTTTGAGACATCAAAGGAGGAGTCCTTTACTTAGGTTGTGGAGAAAAAGAGAATGGGGATAAAGGATATCAAGGAGGATTTTTTCAGGAAGTGTTGGTTGAGGTGAATCTTCAAAGATGAGAAGACATAGGGAGTGACTCTCCCTGCAGATGTAAGAAAAGCACGAAAATAGTCATCAAGTGACAAAGCAGCTTGTAGTGGGGTGGGAGGAGACAGGCTGACCTCACACTGAAACCATTAGCAGTTTGGTGTTTCTAGAGAGTAGATTACAAGACTAGGAGGCATGGTGGGCTAAGGAGAATGATGGGCCCTATACGGTCATCTGATAATGTAGACTTTTATTAAAAAAAGAGAACCATTTAAATTTCATATTAAATACATCTTTTTTAAAAAGTATTTTATATATTTATTTATATTAAATTTTTTTAAAATTTAAATTAAATTAGTTAACATATAATGTATTACTGGTTTGAGAGGTAGGGGTCACTGATTCATCAGTTTTTTTTATAAATAAATTAAAAAATAAAATTCATTTTTTTAAAATAAATAAAAAAGGTTTTATTTATTTATTCATGAGAGACACAGAGGGAGAGGCAAGGACACAGGCAGAGGGAGAAGCAGGCTACCTGTGGGAAGCCCAGTGTGGGACCCAGTCCCAGGACCACAGGATCATGATCTGATCTGAAGGCAGATACTCAACCACTGAGCTACCCAGGAGCACCTCATCAGTCTTAAATACTATCCATGCTCATTACATCATGTGCAAATAAATACATATTTGATAAGTGGTGCATGTTTATTCTAAAACATTTAGAAAATATAAATGACAAAGAAGAAAATAATGTCCACTACCATAAATTCACTAGCTAGGGAAAAAATATAATAACCATTTCCATATATAATACATTATGTTTTCTACTTACATATACATACATATAGATACCTACATACAGATATCAATACTGTAAATGCTTTTTTTAACTTTAAAATTCATATATAATTATAAATTGCTTTTTTACTTTAAAATTTGTATATAAATTAAATATTTTTGAAAACATTCGATTTCAATGGATGATTAACATTTGTAGATGCTTTATAATATGTAATACTACTCCCCTACTCTTGAATTTTTTGATCATTTCATTATTTTTAGCTATCATGAGTAAGCTTATGATAGATGCACTTGTACTTATTCATATTTCTGATTATTTCTTCATTAGAGATTCATAGAAGAATTACTAGGTCCAAGAGTAGACACCATATATTGTCAAGGTATATAGTAGCTTTTCCATTAAGGCTACTATAAAACACATTCCTCTCATCAGTTAAAACAGGATTTCTTCCAACCTTTTCAGAATTATTACCTTTTAACATATTCACAATTTGATGAGTGAAAATAGCGAATTTTCTGTTCATATCCTTTCTCTATTTTTTTTAACCCCTTATTTGTGTTTCCTGGGAGGAGTTAAAGCAAGTTAATGATGTAGTAAGATTTGTATTTGAGAGAGATCACTGGTGTCTCAGAAGAGGATGTAGGGCAACACTGGAGTCAGAGATCATGCAGGCCTCAATTAAGGTTCTGGTCATGGGGACAGAGAAAGAACTGTATTCAGAAAGAGCTAGACCGAGGGATGCAGTACAGAATTCCCACACAGTACTACCTACTATACCTATTCATGCCCACAGATGTTGCACTCTAGTACCATGCCATGCCACCTGTTACCACGGATAAATGATGCATGCTTTAATCTAATACTATCCCTTCCACTTGTACTGGATTCCATCCCTCTTGCCTCCTCAAGGGCATTGCACCCACAATTCTCCCTTCTCTTTCCCCTGTATCATCATTTCTTCATTTTCTGTAACTTTCCCATTGGCATGCTGTGACTTCTATCTATATAAAAAATATCCTCTATCTCTCTTGATTCCACTTCCCCCACTACCCAGCACCCCATTTCTTTGTTCTCTATTGAAGAAAAACTCATACAGTATTCCATATCCTCTTGCTCCATTTCTTTTTCTCTCTTCTCCTTTAAACTCTTTTTTTTAAAAAGATTTTATTTATTTATTCAAGAGAGACACACACAGAGAGGCAGAGACATAGGCAGAGGGAGAAGCAAGGAGCCCGATGCGGGACTTGATCCCAGGACCCCAGGATCACGACCTGAGCCAAAACAAAGGCAACCGCTCAACCACTGAACCACCCAGGCATCCTCTTTTGAACTCTTTTGTGTGGATGCACCCTACGGGAACCCCCAATGAATCACACCCTTGTATAATTCCCTCCCCTTGATGGTGGGTAGAAGTTGTGAGTTGCTTCTTAAGTTATGTTGCATAAAACTCACTCTGCCTCCTGGGAAGGAGGGGATGTTCCTCCACTGGTCTTGAAGAAGTTCAGCTGATGAGATAGCCTGTGGCAGAGTCACATGGTCACAAGCTATGTTGGCCCCAAGAAGCTGAGATTGACCTCAGCCAACAGCTTGCAAAAAAGTGGGGATGTCAGTCCCACTACTCATCTCCTGATGAGTTTTGGAACAACCCAGTAAACTTGGAAGTGCATTCTTCCCTTATCAAGCCTCCCAATAAAAACATAGCCTGGCCAACCCCTTGATTGCAGCCTTGGGAGACACTGAGCAGATGACTTGCTAAGCTGTGCCCAGACTTCTGACACATAGAAACTGTGAGATAATAAATATGTGTTGTTTTAAGCTGCTAAGTGTGTGGTAGTTATGCAGCAATAAAAAATAAATGCATCTTTCTATTGGGGCTTTCACCCCCAATACCCAACTATATCTGCTCACACCAAGGTTACTAGTAAACAATTTAATTCACAGTACTCTTATCTAAGCAGCATTTGACACAATTGATCATGCCCTTCTTGATTCATTTTCTTCATGTGACTAAGAGATTCCTTCTCCCTCATGGTCTTTTTCTCCTTCTAAAACTCCCACTAGATGATGGTAGACCTTCTTTCCTCCAAATCTCATGTTCTTTCTTTTTATTTTCCATCCCTTTATTTTTCTGCTGCATTTTGGTTAATTTCTTCACATTTAACTTGCATTGCAGGAATTCTTTCCTGAATGATGTCTAGTTTGCGGTTTAACATTTCTATAAAATTATAAATACCAATTACTGTAATTTTCATTTTCTATAAAGCCAATCTGACTCATTTTAAATGCTTCTGGTCTTTTTTGTATTTATACAAACCTTAAAAGTATTTTTTTTTAAATTCTAACACTGGATATTTATTGTTGCTTTTACACAAAATACAAATGTATAACAACATTAAATAAAATTAATGTATAACAGTATTAAAGGGAATGATAACCAACACTTTCTGGTTAGTAATTGCCTCTAGGATAGAGGAGGAGGTGAAGATTAGGGAAAGGTCATTGGAGGCTTCAACATTAATATTACATTTAATTTCTAAAGCCAGTCATTGGGTATATTGGTGATGGTGTAAATAGATAACAATTGAAAGAGATTTTTAAAAGGTAATGTTCTGTAAATTCCCCTCAGTGATGCTATTTCTGCTCTTCATGATACAGAGATATGTATTGTTTCATAACCTTCCCTCCTCCCAAAGCCTTGACGTTGCTAGCCTCATTTCATTCAACAGGTAGCTGGGCTTTCAACTTTACAAAGAAAAGGGTGCTCTGACACATGCTTTTCATCAGCCTTCTTTATCACCTCCAATTTCCAATTTCTTCATCCATTGTTGTTACCTCCTTTTCTTTTCTGTTGGTAGAGACACTCATATTTCTTTGCAAATTTAGGCATCCTGACCTTCATTCCTGATTTCATCTTCTACAACAAGAGTTAACAAACCTTTCCTGTAAAGGCCCAGGTAGTGAATATTTTTGACTTTGAAGGACACAGTATCTGACACAACTGCTCAACTCTGCCACTGTAACACAAAATCAGCCACAGATAATATATAACTGAGTGAGTGTGGCTCTGTTGCAATAGAACCTGGAATGGTGGTGATGGGATTTGGCTCAGGGGCCATAGTTTGCTGATCTCTATTCTACAATATCCAAAAGGGCACTCTGTCAATCAAGGGCTTGTTTTTGCTGTCAGCCATCTCTCTTCATTATCCTCAGGACCTCACCCAGTACATACTCTATTTCTTCTTGATTTTTTGTTGGACTTTACATCATTGACACTTCTTATATTCTTTTCTGATTAGCTTATTTGATACACATCATAGTATTCATCATCTCTATTTTCTACCCATTCTTTGGATTATCCTTGGTATTTCTTCCTTTCTCTGACCTTCTAATTTGAAAAAATTGTGGACATTTAAAAATAAATCCAAAAGGAGAAAGACTAATATAATGTATCTCCATGTACCCTTATCCCTGGTTCAACATTATCAAGAAAGAATCAAGTTTTTCTTACTTCCACTTTCACTTTTTTTTTTTTTTTTGGCTTTAGTGTTATTTTAAGATACCACTTCACTAATTTTATCTAACACTCAGTAAACACTAAAAATCCCGAACTACGCCCAAAGTGTTATTTTATCGTTGATTTATTGTCCCACTTTTGGTGATACAATTGACTGAAGTGTGAGTAGCATCAGCCTGATTCTTCCCTTGTAAAGTGCCTCATCAACTATTCTCCTAATAGTATTAGCAGTTATCAATGATTTTTGCCCAGGTCCATTATTTCATTAAGGGATGTTTGGTAATTTCCTAATTCTATCATTTTTTCTGTGTTTATTAGCTGGAATTCCTCTAATATGTTTTTTTGGGGGGGACCCCTTTGTATTTCTCCTTTGCTCACATACAATAACACCACATTCACAATACTTCTGAAACCAGATGTGTGGGGTTTTCTTCCCACACCAATTAATTCTCTGATACCAGCTGGATGTTCTCTAATTTAATTTGTGTCTAAGACTCTCTACCTGGAATTAGTATCAGATCCCAGAGGCTAAGGGCTCAGTCTCACAAGACTCCCCCACTTCAGGCACTAATTGTAGGTCCTGGGTGTTCCCTGTATTTCTTACTGAATGGCTCCCAATTGGGATTCTAATGATCCCCTCCTTAGGTTTGATACTATGCTAGACTGACTCGCAGAACTCAGGGAAACAGTTATTCACTGGATTATTATAGGAGGATATGAGGAAAGATATAGATGAACCTCAGGTGGAAGAGATGTGTTGGGCAGGGTGTAGGGGGTGGTAATGCCATAGGGCTTCCCTTCCCTCTGCAGCAGCAATGCCTTCCCAGGACCTCCAGGTAGGTCAGCACCCTGGCAGCTCTCCCAAACTGGTACTTCAGGGATTTTTTACGGGGGCTTCAGCATGTAAGCATGATTAATTATTAACTCAATTGCTAGTCCCTCTCCACTTGTAGGAGAATGGGAGTTGAAGTTGGAAGTTTTAAGTTTCTAATCATCGCTTGGTCTTTCTGGTGACCAGTCCTTATCCAGAAGTTATCTAGGAGCTCATCAAGAGTTGCCTCGCGAAAACAAAAGATACTCTTATTACTCAGGAAATTTCAAGGGGTTTAGGAGCTCTCTGTTAGGACTGGAGTCAGAGACCAAATATTAGAACAAGAAATGCTCCTAGTGCTCCTATCACTTAGGGAATTACAAGGCATTTAGGAGCTCTGTGCCAGAAACCAGGGTCAGACACCAATATACATATTTTTAATTTTTTCACAAATGTTGACTAGAGTTTGGATAGTGAGCAAATGTGTTTTGTTCCTTTTCTCAAATGTAAAAAGTTAAATGTTTCACTGTTAATTATATTATTGCTTTAAAAGAACTAAAAAAGTCCCATTATCAGATTTAGAAAGCTTTCCTTTATGCTTAGTTTGCAAAGAGCTTTTCACCAAGAATTGATTTTCATTTTATTAAATGACCTTTCTTGCATCTTTTGAGATGGTATGATTTTCCTTTTTTAATTTGTTATCAGGATGAAGTTTTTTTCCATTTCTTTAATAAACTTGTGTTGGTTTGGGTTGTTCCGGAAGCAGATACCAAAAAGATACTAGACAAATAAGATATTTATTGGGAGAAATGACTCTAAAGGCTATGTGGTGGGAACAGGGGTATGCAGGTGTGGTACCTGTGAAAGGAGAGGGCAAAGGAGGACTGGGCAGGAAGAGTCTCAGATGACAGCACAGCATTAAGAAGGCTGTGATCAGACCACCGGGAAGACTGTGTGGATGGTCGCCTGTTCAGAATATTCTTAGCCTGGTTTCCTGGCCTTGCTGAGTCACTGGCTGAGAGCACCCCGGGGAGCATGACTTCGTTTGAACACAGTAGTGGATCCAGAAGGGTGGAAGCTGGTGTATCAGTCAACTACACTCCCCACCCCCCAGGAGGAGCTCCATAAAGGTTCTCACTTGCCCCAAATGCAATTGTGGACAGACTTGTACAGTAACTCCAAACTCCAGTTAGAGAAAGCTCTAACTATCAAGTAGACAGAAACCTCATGTCTGTAGGTCTGAGTCATACCACCAGGTAAGCCACTAAGACTTGCTGAAGTAATACTTAAGAATGAGGGAAATTGGGATCCCTGGGTGGCTCAGTGGTTTAGCCCCTGCCTTTGGTCCAGGGTGTGATCTTGGGGTCCTGGGATGAAGTCCTGCATTGGGCTCCCTGCATGGAGCCTGCTTCTCCCTCTGTCTGTGTCCTGCCTCTCCCTCTCTCATGAATAAATAAATAAAATCTTTTTTAAAAAAAAGAATGAGGGAAATTAAGTAATTAATAGTAGAGGGAGAGTGAACACCAATTGCATTCCTTTTTTTTTAAATTTTCTTCCAGAAATATTTTAATAAAAATTGGCCATTTCCAAGAAACACCCACTGCATGCCCATCAATAAAAGAGAACCATAACAAAATAGAAAATTTACCATATGGCTATGATTTAAAGAAAAAAAAAAACGGGCAGACACTACAGCACAAAGTCCAATAATAAAGTTATATTCCTTTGTATGGGGCTATGATTAGGATTCTGAACAGATTTTGAAATAAAAATACAAATGCTGGACTATTTAGGTCAAAGGACCTCCATAGAAGCATATCTGTCCTTAAAGGCATTCCAGTTTGAGACTCAATTTTAAGAATAAGATGTAACAAATGAACAGAAGACATACTAGGTGAAAAGAGGGATTCTTCAATCCCAACATATTCTACACCTGGTAAAACAAATCTAGACTTTGTTTTTTTCCTTTAACTGCCAAGGCTGGAATCAAAGATAAATAGAAGGCACAACAGTTTTGCTCTGGTTTTATGTTACTTGGATTTTGGGGTTTCTTTTTTGTTTTTTGGGCTTTTTGTGTTTTTGTGTTTTTTTTTTTTTTTTTTTTTACAAATACAAATTAAACATGAAAAAACTCTACTTCAAAAGAAATCTCAATCAGTTGCATTCTAGACATTTAAAACCTATCTCACAATTTAAATGGTAAAAACAGTAAGTTTGTAATTGTTTGGTGATCACATATCAAAAGAAAAAAAAACTCTACTAATACCTTTTATTCAGTTTTTTACCATACCAGCAAGAATCAGAACTATCAATTTTTCCAATGGCAATTTCTACACACCAGAAGGTAGTCATGACTCTCAAAGAACAAACAATTTGGATTTTTCCTGCCTTCAAATGTTTACCAAATCCTGTGTTTATCACAGGCTTTTGCAACACATAGAAAATAAGAAATATTCCAATGAATGAAAAATACCAAATGTCAGTAATAAGCAAGACACATTCCTTTGGGGAAACGGCTGTTAAAAAAAAAAAAAAATCCAGTCTGTATATGCAAAAGTAAAGCAAGGAAATTCAGTCTTTTTCTCTTCTTTAAAAATCTGTTTTTCCTAAAATATCATTCCACATAATTGGAAGTGAAGGACTAAAAGGTGAGGAGAGGGAAGGGCGGGAGAGGGAGCACACATCATTAACACAAAAAGTAAAATTGTACAAACTTAAGCAGTTTATCATAGACTAGGGTCAAACTCCAGGATACCAAACGCTGGTGTAAGAAATTCACCATTCTTCAGGAGCTGTGTGAAGATCAATGAAGAGCAATTCACTGCCTTGGAGCGATTCCCCTTCCCACTCCAAATCCGGGTTTCTGCACCATGCCTCCGGGGAGGGCCTCGCATTCCACCACCCAGCCCACCTCGAGGGCCTCCTGGTTCCCGCAGGCGGTTATCTCGACGGTCCCCTTCGCGGGCAGCTCGAGTCTTCTTCTCTTCCATTCAGGCGGACCTCACCTCTGAACATGATGGGCCTGTTGCTAAGGACCTTTTGAACAGGCTCAGAATCATCAAACACAACAAAACCAAAATTGGGTAATTTCCCGCCACTGTTAATGCGTAGCTCCACCACATTCCCATAACTTTGAAAACAATCTTTAAGCTCCGATTTGTCCACTTCATGTGGTAGATTGCCAATAAAAAGTTGGTGACTATCAGGGTGTCTCACAATTCTTCGGGGCTCAACGTCACCTTGCTCACCAGCCTCACGGATTGGTCTGGGTCCCCTCTGGGGAGGAATATTTATCCGCTATTCTCGCACTCTTTGATCCCTCTGAGGCCTCTGCGGTGGAATCTGAGATTCAGGTTTAGATTCCGGGCGAGGCTGTGAAGCTGGTACTTTAACAACATGGTATCCCAGTAACTGGAACAGCTCCACTGGGTGGAAGGTTCTTACTGGTCACAGATGCCCAAGAAAATGTCCTCAAGTCTTCCTGTACTGTCTGAGCTATGTCCGAAGGTGCTGGAGAAGAACTCTTCTGAGTATCCTCAGGAGCAGTTTCTTCCAATACTGGCTCAGACTTTTCCTCTTGGATCTCAGACACAGGTTCTTGCTCTGGTTCTGGTTCAGGATCAGGTTCTGGTTCAGCAACAGGTTCCTCTAAATGTTCTTCCAAGTCATTGCTGACACTCTGATCATAGAAAGTTCCAGAATCATCAGGTACCACCTCAGGTGTCTGCTGTCTTTCTTCAGGTTCCTCTACCTCTTCCTCAGATTCCTCCTGAGGCTCAGTGACAAAGCCACCAAAGACCTCATCTTGGTATCTGAAGATATCATTGTGAACGTAGAACTTATTCGCAACAGAGCCCTCAGGAGCAAGAACAAATGTCTGCATGAATCTCCTCAAAGCCTGGTTGTTATTAGAGAGCAACCCCATCACCTGGACCACCACACCATCATTCAGAGTGGCATGAGCATCAACATGGCGAATCTTAGTGTGGCAATTGGTAAAGTTTTGTGACATCACTTTCCTATGGATCTCTTTCTGTCCATAGACTGCATCTGCTGGCTTTCCATTTGAATCCAATCCCCCATGGACATAAGAAGAGTTCTTTCCATAAAATCTGTGTAGCATGTCTGGGGCCTGGTTCAGGAGCATATAATACTGTCTCACAAATTCCGGCCTGACCAGCAGGGGACTAGGCTTCTCCATAACCATTGCTTTGGTCAATTCAACCTGCGCGGCTGAACGGGAGAGGAACAAGCTCTGCTCCACGGCACGGCGGAAGGCGAAATCCCCTCACGCAACTGCGTCCGCCCCAATTGCATTCCTAAAAACTAACCTCAGTAAGGGAATACCTCACCAATACCATTTCTGTAAGTTTCTTTTAGCAAGATCATGGATGAGCTGCTCCCCAAATCTTTGTGAAGAAACAGAGCTGTGTGATGCAAGGAGTGGACTATCATGGCTGTTAAAATATACCATTCTTCCCTTGTAACTTTTCCAAATGCAAATGTACTAGAAGAAAATATGGTAGGATTAAGAATAAAGAAAACCCATGGCAGGGAGGATTTATGTACAACATATAACCTAGAAGCCATAAAATAAAAGACTAATGAATTCAACTGTATAAAATAAAAACTGCATGGAAAAAAAGTTTCATACGAAGTCACATGTCAGAAGACAAACAGAAGAAAACTGAAATTCGTATCACAATATCCTGAATTCTTTTATACATACAGAGAACTCCTGAATGAGTAAGAAAACACTCATAGTATCAGTGCTGATAGTGAAGAAAACCTCCAAATCTCAATGGCTTAAGCCATAAGAGTTTATTTCTTATCTGTTTTGTGTCCATGATGGGTCAGTGGAGGCCTCTACCATGTTGCCCTCACTGCAGGACTTACACTGATAAGCAGCTATATCCTCATATATTCTTGGCAATTGTGGCAGGATGAAAGCAACTCCACAGCATCTTGCACTCACAATTATTTTTTTCTTTAGAGATTCTATTTATTTATTCATGAGTGACACAGAGAGAGAGAGAGGCAGAGACATAGGCAGAGGGAGAAGCAGGCTCCATGCAGGAAGCCTGATGTGGGACTCGATCCCGGAACTCCAGGATCATGCCCTGAGCCAAAGGCAGATGCTCAACCGCTGAGCTATCCAGGAGTCCATGCACTGGCAATTAAATGGGCCTGAAGTTGATACACATTCATCTCACAAATTATTAGCCAGAAGTAGTCCAAGGCCCTGACTATGCCCAAGGAGACCAGGCTATGCCATACCGTGTGTGCCTGCAAGGAGAGGAGGACTTGACACTGGTGAGGAGCGCCAAGCTCATCCCATTACCATGCCACATAATCTATGATTTATTTGGTTTCTCAACTGGAGGTCTTGTCAGAGAAAGACGATGGCATATTTCATTACATTCCACGTGCTGGTGCTTAAAAAAGTAAAATATTCCTTTCTTTCCAAAATTGGTAGAGACATCATTCTGATCGACAGAGTGAATCTGGGGATCTGTCAGATAGATGACCCCTTTTCCATTACCAGTCACCCAGCCTAAAAGAGAAATAAACATGTCTGAGAATTAAATCCTCTATAAATGTCAGTGAAGTAGTTCAGAAAAATGAAAATGTATATACTTAAAGAGGTACTTTAATAACTCAGTCATATTGAGGTTAATGTTTGTAAGTTTCTGTTAAGGGATTTGTCTTGCATATTCCAATTTTTGGTTTAAGAAGGGAAACTGAATATTAGGTAATTAAATTTGTCAAATATGACATACCTAGACCACCAATTTTCAAGGAATTAGAGAGCAATAAAATGCACTTGGTTTAATTACTAAAGTCACAATATATCAAATATTTCTTTCATGATTCATAAGTTGCTTTAGTGCCTAACTCATTAGTTCATCTGTTTAACAAATATTTACTGAGCATACATACACTGTTTTGAGTATTGAGGATTTAACAATGAACAAGTGAGTAAAAAAATCACTATACTTACTGAGCTAACATTCTAGTAAAGTGGGACAGATTAATAAGCTATATAGGTAAGCAAACTATATAATACAACAGAGAGTGATGATAAATGCTATGGAAGGGGATAGAGAAGATCTTGGGGGATGGTCATAGTATCATTACTAAAAATAATGATAATAAACCTCATTTATCATTTAAATGAAGTGAAGAGTATCGGCTAATAATTCTGAGAAATAAAACACTAGATGAACTGAAATAAAATTAAAATATAAATGCAAAAAAAATTTAAAAGTCAGATTTAAGTACACACAATTTTCTATTCTATAATGAATATCACACTTGTAATAAAGGTAAAGCATTGAAGAAAAGAAAGGGTGGAAAGATTTTCACATATCAAAACAAGCAATATTAAAAAACCTACATTACTCAAACACACAGGTGAAATTTTAAAAAGTCACTGGATTTGCACTAGAATTTATTTTTAAAGATTTTATTTATTTATTCATAAGAGACAGAGGGACACACACACACAGGCAGAGGGAGAAGCAGGTTCCATGGAGGAAGCCTGATGTGGGACTTGATCCCAACACTCCAGATCACGCCCTGGGCCAAAGACAGACGCTAAACCGCTGAGCCACCCAGGGTCCCCCATGATTTGCTCTAGAATTAAGCTCAGTAGAATATGAGCCAGGTTTTCTTACTGATTATGTGACCCTGTAGACACTTGCAGAAGCTTTTTTTCCAGACATCATTTGCTACATACAGTAAAATCAATTAATTTAATTACAAATAGTAGTCTAGGCATTGAACAGTCTATTATATAATGACTGGAAAGAGCTAGTTACAAGACCTCACATTTAATATGAATAGCATTAACATAAAAAAATAAGTCTTAATTTCACATACCTTGTAAATCGACTACAACATCTCTATGATTAGAAAACTCGTAGGAAAAATGGCCATAAGCCAAGCCATACTCTGTGGCTTTGTATTCTGTTTTAACCACTTTTGTGTTATTCGATAATTTTACAAATTCCCCCAGTATGTAAGGTTCCACACTGATACATCCCTTTATTGTCTTGCCTTCCAAAATCTGAAAAATAGAAACGGAAGACAATGTACCATTATGGCTACGAAAGCCTCTGGCTTTGGGGTTGGGTAGACCTCACTTTGCCACTTGGGAGCTTTTGGTTTGCTTCTGGAGATTTTGGTTTGCTCATTTGTAAAGCAGGTATTAAAATAACAGCTACCTTATACCATTGTTAAAAGAATTAAATTAGAAAAATCCGTGTAAAGTGCTTAACACTTTATGTGGCATATAATAGAACCTAAAATTATTATTATTCTTTTATTAAAATGCTCACTTAAAAATGAGGCCATGAAGTGACCTACCCTAGGGAGCTAGCTCGTCAGGACATGTAGATAGATCATGCATTGGAATGCTGGGCTGGAATATCATCTCAAGCATTTGTGTGTATGATCTATTTTGCAGAGTTGTTTCAAAGGTTAGAGTTAATGTGCTAAATGCCTGGTATAGTGCTTGACACAAAGAAAGTGAATGATGGCTATTATTGGAAATAATAAAATATGAGTCTAAAAATGTCTTTGTCCAAAGTAAAATAATATGTATCTTTTATGTGTGAATGAGCTAAGGATCCAATCTATTTGGGAGGCAGGGTATTCTTAATCCAAAAAAGAGAAAAGTCTGTGGAGATGGATATTTGCTTTTATATAGTTAAAAACAGATTGGTCTCAATGACCCCAGAAGGCGGAGCTGTAATTCATAGGTAGAAATCAGAGGAAGAGAGATTTGGGCTAAATCTAAGAACTTCCTAACAATTGGAATTAATTGAAAGGGAAAAGGGAATAATTATTTTTTCTACATAAAAGTGTTTAAGCTAAAGTAATTACTTAGTAATTACTTGGTTGCCAGGGATAGGGACTAACAGATGTAAAACAGGGAATTCATGCATCATGTTGGGATAATTTGCACTTCATAAAATCTTTAGGGTCCTTCTTCTCTCTTTGAAAGTACAGACAATACACAGAGAAAGGACGCTAAAATCGCTAACTTGACCATGTGGGACCAGATACCAGAATTAAAAGAGTGACTTGGAAGATCCAAATGATGTATTCAGGGTGTAGAAGGTCATGGTTCTTACATATTTCTCGAAGTAGATGAAGCAGATGAAGTAGGTGAAGGATTTTGGTAACTGAGTTTATTGGATTTTTAAAAAAGATTTTATTTATTTATTCATGAGAGACACAGAAAGAGAGGCAGAACATAGGCAGCAGGAGAAGCAGGCTCCCTGCGGGGAGCTTGATGCGGGACTCAATTCCAGGACCCATCACGCCCTGAGCCAAAGGCAGGTGCTCAACCATTGAGCCACCCAGGCATCCCAAGTTTATTGGATTTTACCAAAAATCTAACCTAATATATACTTAGAGGCCCACTTAACCAAACCCTAGCTCTCTTCAATCTTACCAGCAATACCGTGGATGGGATATAGAATATCTGTGTTGGAATATTTTGTTCATAAAGTCTCTTGTTAAATTCTGTCACATAGTGCTGGGCGGTCATTTGCCGTTCCACATCAGTGAAGTGGTGCCAGAGTCCCTTCTGCTCCTTATATTCTTTCCCAACATATCTATGATCAGAGGAAAAAAAAAAACACACAAAAGAAATGCAAAAGTGATCTTATCACAGAGTAATGAGAGTGGAGACCAGAGGAGATATGCAAAAATGCTTGAAAGATGTTACTCTTTCTCTACCTTAGACAGTCAATATTCGTTATCCTGATTTATCTCATGACTCAAATAATTTCGTAAGGCCCTCCTGAACAACAGAACATAATTCATGTTGGCTGACTGTGATGGTTAATTGTATGTGCCATCTTGACTACAGCGTGCCCAAATATTTGATCAACCATTATTCTGCATGTTTTTGTAAGGTTGTTTTTGGATGGATTTCACATTTAAATCAATAGACTGAGTAAAGCAGGTCGCCCTCCCTAATTTGAGTGGGCTTAATCCAATCAGTTGAAGGACAAAAGTAGAACAAAAAGACTGACCTTCTCCCAAATTAGAGAGAATTCCTCTTGCTAAACTGCCTTTGAGCTGGGACACTGGTCTTTTCCTACTTTTGGACTTGAACTGAAACATCAGTTCTTCCTGCGTCTTGAGCCTGCTGGCCCTTGTCCTGAAACTATACCAATAGCTCTCCTGGGTCTCCAGCTTGCCAGCTGTAGATCTTGAGATTTTCTGGCCTCTATCCATGCAAACCAATTCCTGACAATACCTCTCTGTCTATATGTATATACATCTTCTTGGTTCTTTTTTTCTGAAGAGTACTGTCTGATACACTGACTAAGGATGATACTGATTATAGAGAGAGTGTCCACATACTGTAGCAGTTTGCCAGACTTCCTTGGTAAGCCAAGAGAGCCAGGATGGACCCTGGAAAGTGCAGACTCTGCAACCAGGTCTTTTACTACCTGCAATGTGGCCATACACAGGTCAATTAATCAATCTGAAGCCTTCCTTTATCCTTTCCTTATCTGATTACTTCATCGTTACAAATACTTGTTTCCATCATCACCTATTAGGTGTGTAGCACTGTGCCCGTCCTGAGTGTTTTAAAGGAAGTGTGAAATATTTGTATATTTCAAGGACTAATGCATAGCTGGAAACAAGATATGAAGCAGTCAATGATTAGGTGCTGAAAGGAGCAAAACAGTAACTGTCACACCTTACCATAGTTTATATTTTGCTGTAAGCTAGTGTCAATTTACAAGGAATTTGCATGTGTCTAGACCGACCTCCAAAAATCAAAGAGAATTGTTAGTTGTAGACTTCAACTAGAGAAAACTCTCTCCAGAATGTCCAGCTCTTGGTTTTGGCTCAGGTCTTGATCTCAGGGTCATGAGATTGAGGCCAGTGATGGGCTCTGCACTCAGTGCAGAGTCTGTCTGAGATTCTCTCTCTCTCTCTCTCCCCCTCTCCCTGCTTGAGCTATCTCTCTAGAAAACAAACAAACAAACAAACAATAAGTAAATAAATAAAATAAAATCTTTAAAAAAATAAAAAAAGGAAATCTGACAGAGGAGGAACCTCTATGGCATCCGAAAGCAGCCAGTAGAGGAGCAGTTGTCACAATGGGGGTCCTGTGCTGCAAGCATTTCTACTACGGGCAGACCCTGGGCCTGCAATAGCTTTGAATCAGTTCAGAACTCTGAGCAAACCCCGGTACTGGAGCACTTCCCAAATATTCTATCAGAGGACCTCCAGGGCTAGGTACAGGATCATTAATCTGGGAACAGAGGCTCATTATTTCTGGCATCTTATGCCATTTTGTGGGGATCATTTTCTTTAGTAAGGATTTGTTACTTGTAAACTCTTTTTTCTTTGACAGCTTTTAAGATTATTTCTTTATCCTTGGTGTTCTGAAGTTTTATTACTATGTAGCTAGAAGTGGATTTTTGATTGCCTGCCCTCTTTTCTTTTCTTTCCTCCTTCCTTGCTAGTTTCTTCCTTCCTTCCTTCTCTATCCTATTTAGGATTCACTGTGATTCCTGTACTCGAAGATTAATGTGTTTTGACAATTTTGGGAAATTATCACATACTATCTATTCAAATAGTAATTCTTCTTTATTTGCTCTGATCAGACATACGTTGGACCCTCTCAATCCATCTTCCACATTTCTTATGCTCGCTTTAATTTTCCAACTCAGCTCCTCCTATGATGCATCCTGCTGTATTAGTTTCTTAGGGCTGCTATAACCAAGTGCCATAAATTGAGTGATAAACAAAAGAAACTGATTCCCTCACAGTTCTGGAGCATAGAAATTCAAGGTCAAAATGTCAGCAGGGTCATGTTCCATCTGAAGCCACTAGGGAAGGATGTTTTCCAATCCTCTCTCCTGGCTTTTGTTGGTTCCTGCCTTGTGGCAACACAACTACAATGTTACATGCCTTCTCCTTGTGCATGTCTATCTCCAAATCTCCTTTTATAAGAACACCAGTCATAGTGGATGAGGGGCCCACCTAACTCAAGCATGACCTCATCTTAACTAATGATATCTGCAATGACTCTATTTCAATAAGATCACACTCTGAGTACTAGGGGGTAGGACTTCAACATATGAATTTGAGACTACAGTACAGAACTGTTAAAAAATCATTTCGGGTCCCTGGGTGGCTCAGTTGGTTGGATGTCTGCCTTCAGCTTAAGTCATGATCTCAGAGTCCTGGGATTGAGCCCCACATTGGGCTCCCTGCTCAGTGGGGAGCCTGCTTCTCTCTCTGCCTCTACCCCTGCTCGTGTTCTCTCTCTCTAAAAAATAAAATCTTAGAAAAATCATTCAATCCATAACACATGGCTTCATCACCTGGATGTGTGATATGGGGCAAGTAACTTAACATCTTTGTGCCTCAGTTCCCTCTTCTGTACAGTGGGGATAATAATATTTATCTTATAGTGTTTTGTGATGATTAATTAAACTAGTATATAAATTATGGGCAGCCCGAGCGGCTCAGCATAGTTTAGCGCTGCCTTTGGTCCAGGGCATGATCCTGGAGACCCGGGATCGAGTCCCACATCAGGCTCCCTGCATGGAGCCTGCTTCTCTCTATGCCGGTGTCTCTGTGCCTCTTTCTCTCTCAGTGTGTCTCTCATGAATAAATAAATAAAATATTTTAAAAAATAAAAATAAAAATAAATAAAATAAGGCTTGGCACTTAAATACTTGGTAACTATATTTACATGTTTCAATTATTATTATCATCATCAACAACCTTTTCAAGAAATAAACTTCCACTATTTAAAAATCACCCAATTTCTCACTGTCTCTCATTCCCTCTCTTCCTATTTATTTCTTACATTATTTAGATTTGGATAAATAACAGGGTCCACCTTAAAATTCTGGCTTTACAGATCTTTTTAAATACACAGATGATGTAAAATTAGGCCTCAAACACAATGGGGACCACCTGAGGTGACTAACCTTTTCATGTGAGCTTTTGCTTGAAGTTGTCATCAAGAACTAAGGCCAAACAAAAAATTTTTCAAGTGTTTACCTCAGTGGGGTGTTTTTAGAATTTTTTTTAAAGATTTATTTATTTATTTGATAGTGAGAGAGAGTGCAGGCAGGTGGAGGGGCAGAGGGAGAGAAAAATCTCAAGCAGACTCCCTCTTGAATGGGAAGACTGATGCAGGGCTTGATCTCACAACTCTGAGAGCATGACCTGAGCCAAAATCAAGAGTCAGACACTTAATCAACTGAGCCACCCAGGCACCCAGAGGTGTTGTGCTTTTTTTTTTTTTAAGATTTTCTTTATATATTCATGAGAGACAGAGAGAGAGAGAGGCAGAAACATATGGGACTCCATCCCAGGACTCCAGGATTACGCCCTGGGCTGAAGGCAGTGCTAAACCGCTGAGCCACCCAGGAATCCCTGTTTGTTTGCTTGTTTGTTTGTTTGTTTTAAGATAGCTTTTTCCTTCAGTATGTAGCCATTCCTGCATCCCTGCTTTATCTGGATAGTCTCTAAACTCACTCCCTTACATGTGTAACTTCATATTACAGATGTCAATGCCATCTCATCCCACCCCACTCAAAACTTCTACAGTGATGTCGTAAGGGCTTATGCACCCATATCCCTGGATAGTCTTCATCCCTAGCCTCAAAGGATTTTCCTACCTTTTTTGCAGGCTCATTTATTTACGTATAAATGGTTTCCATAGTTGAACTAGACTTCTTGCCAGCATTTTTAGTGGGAGTGTTTGAGGCTCTCTGTTCTGCCATATGGTCAGAAACTCCATTTTTCTTATCTTTACAATGAGAGTAACAATGTCTCCCTGAGAGGTTTGACATCATGAACGTCTATGTAAAATGGCTGAATAATGTTGGTCAGTGTGTGGCAACTTGCTATTAATTAATGAGGAGGAGGAGGAAGTAGGAATCTGAAAATATACAATGTGGACAACTTTTCCAGCCCTTTCAAAATCTCATAAATGATTAATTAGCAAAAAGGCATAAGTAGCCCCTTTTACATTAGTGGTATAGATGTTTTAAAGAAATACCTCCCCAGAGTTTCTTCTTGATGAAGATGATGAACCCAAAAAGCATTTCTTTGTCTGCCTTTCTTCTTCACATTCAGGTAGTCCCCCAAATATACAATAGTTTCTTGGGCTGTCCATAATTCTGATTTTTTAGAGTATTTTAATAAAAGAGCATCTGGGAAAAAAAGATAAAATAAAAATGGATGTTATTTTCAAAGAGATGTTACAATTCATGAATAAAATCAATGTGACACAAATTTGAATCCAGCTTGTCTGAAATCTTCAGCTTCTTTAGTCATTTTCTCATATTTCAGTCTCCTCTCTGACTACTACTACAAAGCTAGTGTAGTACAATAAAAAAGTAAATATAACAAAGATTTGCAAAATCCCTTGCTTATGATGGCGAGAGATTAGGGTAAAACCAGAGTTTCTATATGAAAATGGTGGAAAACAAATGGCTTTTTATTTATTTTATTTTTATTTTGTAAAGATCATTTATTTACTTCTTTGAGAGAAAGAGATAGAGATAATGGAGAGAGCATGAGCAGGGAGGAGAGGGAGAAGGAGGCTCCTTGCTGAGCAAGGAGCCCAATGCAAGGCTCAATCCCAGGACCCCAGGATCATACCTGAACCAAAGGCAGATGCTTAACCGACTGAGCCACCCAGGGGCCCCAACAATGGGCTTTTTAAATAGCAAAACCCCAGAGACCATCTTGGAAGAGTGATATATGCTTGTACCTTCTAATTATCTGGGGGCGCCAGATAATGCAGCCTACTAACTGTGCCAGATGATATAGATTGAAATAAATGAAATATATCTCAGAGATTCCTGGCAACTCCAGAAATCATGGTTACCCAGAAGAGTGCACCTTAATTTTCTCTTACTTGTTTTAAGTTGGGAAAGTCCAGGAATTACTTGACAAAACACAGCTAACTGTACAAAGATGCTACTCAACCAAAAAAGGAAAAGATAAGAAGGAAAAGCAAAGGGGGAAATCCCTGGGTGGCAAAGCAGTTTAGCGTCTGCCTTTGGCCCAAGCATGATTCTGGGGTCCCAGGATCGAGTCCCACATCGGGCTCCCTGCGAGGGGCCTGCTTCTCCCTTTGCCTGTGTCTCTGCCTCTCTCTGTGTGTGTGTCTCTCATAAAGAAATAAATAAAATCTTAAAAAAAAAGAAGGAAAAACAAAAAGTGTCTCTACCTTAAGGAAAGGCAGAACAGTGCTAGCAAGAAAGCATTTATTTGAGAGGAAAGACATGAATTCTGAGGAAGAAGTGCAACATTTTGGGATCCAAGTTAAAATGAAGTGAAAAAGGACCTTCTGTACCAAGGTTGTGATAATGAGTGAAGTTACAGGAGACTCAGGGGAGAAAGTATGCAAAGTAAGATAAACTTTCAGGTCTGGGGCTGGGGAGGGAGAAGACTGGCGGCTGAGAAGAGTGACCACATTTGGGCCTCTCAATCAGAGAATCTGAGGGTGGAAACAAGGTGAGCCGCTTGCACACATTCATAGGAAGGATAATGAGCTGAGGGAAGAAAGAAGGAGGATGTATAACTTGCTTTGTTTCTTTGGGTTTTCTCTGTTTTTCTTATCTGAACACTAGGGATGGTAATGTTCCCATAATGGGTTTGAGATCATGTACATGTGGCTTTTTACCCATAAACTGGCACATAGGCATAACAATAAAGCAGTTACCTAACTCTAAGAAATGTGATTCTGAACCTACAAAATCCCTAAAAAGGGAATAGTGAATAAGGAAAACCTATTATAGAAGAACATTTTGCTTCTTTTTTAACAACCTGATCTGTAGTCTTCTCAAGGCAGCAGGCCAAACACTGGAGTACTTTGAAGCAAAGTTACTGACATTGTCTTTCTAAAAACTCACTGAAGAGCTACTAAAAAATACTGATGTCTGAATCCAAACCTCAGACACCCATTAGATTGGAATCTCAGGGGTGAGGTACTGGAAATTTAAAAAGCTCCCTCCCCCCAGGGGATTCTTATATGGTCCCAAGATTGAGAATCACAACTTTATTTTATTTAATTATTTATTTATAGATATATTTACTTGAGAGAGATTGAGAGAAAGAGAGCACATGCATGAGTGGAGGGAGGGACAGAAGGAGAGAATGAGAGAGAATCTTCCAGCAGACTTCCCACTGAGCATAGAGCCTGATGCTATGCTCCACAGGGTGCTGGATCCTAGGACCCTGAGATCATGACCTGAGCTGAAATCAAGAGTTGGATACTTAACTGACGGAGCCACCCAGATACCCAGAGAACTACTGCTTTAGTATCTAGTGCTTAGCAACCCAAAGAAGAAAGAGTTGTTTCTTTCTTTTCAAATAATTCTAGCAACCCAAAGAAGAAAGAGTTGTTCCTTTCTTTTCAAATAATTCTTCAGTATCTTAGAGGGTGCTATGATGTGATCCTTTGGGCTAAGAGAAGAATCTTCTTTTGTCTTCTTCCCAGACTCTCCACCACTTCTAAGCTGTAACAGACACATTGACTACTGGGTGGCCCCAATCCAGGCTCCCTGCTATGGTAAGTGACCGTGAGTTGTTCCATAAGCAAGAAGTAGTTGCTGATTGCAATAGTAGGGGGCACTTGCTCAATCCACTAGCTGGAAAGAAACCTTGTGGACAGGTGTGAAAATCTCTGCCTAGCAGAAGGGTGATGTTTAACTAGGTCAAACTGCCCTCTAGAATCTGAATGGGGGAAAAACAGAAATAAGCTGATTGGTAATGAGAATCCATGGAAAAGACAGATGCTGAGTGGATATGGCACACATCCCCCAATATATGGATATGGCAAGCCCCCAATATATGAGGTGGCCTGAGTAAGCCTTTAGTCTTTGTGACCATTACAGTCCACCACACCAAGAGTGAGGGAAATCCCTGAAGTACATATTTTCTGTATATTCACAAAGCAACAGGGGTCTGTGTCTTTCATGAATTTTAAGTGATCTACATATCAAGTTCTTCAGAGGACCCCAAACGTACATAGAGGCTTCCTGAGGCTGTACCTACTGAAAAGGTTGTACTCACTGTGTGCTTGGTGGAGTTGATTAGGCTTAAAAACTCCAGTATTCCCCAGTCTCTTTAACAGCCAATCATGTCTCACCCCTGCAAAGAGTTTTTCAAAGTCATCAGGGTGCAGGGTTCGAGCCTCTAGGATCTCTTGCCTTGTCATTTCTGGCAATGAAACAAAAGAACTTCCACTGGAATTCAGAAAGGACCATGGGTTTTCCCCCTCAGAAGAACTGCTAGAAAATGCAGGTGATTTCAACCACCATGCTGAAGATGAGCTGGAGTTCTGGCTGCAGTTTAGAATGCTTCCTGGCTTGTTTCCTTCCTCCGTGGTAGTGCAGTCCTTGCTAAGATCAAGGAAGGCAACATTACTACTTACAGACGGGTTGGGTGTCTCAGCCCCCTGACCATGCGGCTGCCTCAGAGCACATAGGCTAGAAGAGCCACATCCACTTGTGGGGTGAATGTCTGTGCTGTCGAGCAGCTGGCCCTCCTCATCTACTGTGGAGGCATCAGGGTCGATGTCTTGCTCTTTCACTGAGCCACTACTCTTTCCTGAGTCAGGATTTTGAGCAGGCCAAGGAAAAGTGAAAGAGCTACATGCCACCATGGAACTTTTGTCCAGAGAATCCCCCATGACTATGTGAGAGTCTAAGGGCATAGCCTCTTCTTTTTCCACTGTTTCTCCTTCCGGGTCAACCCAGGAGGAGATATCTTTAAATGTAAGGTCCGTGCCTCTCTTGATTTCTTCTCCATGCCTGTCTCTGGCATCACAGTTGATTTCTGGAGATTCAATTAGTTCAAAGGTTTCTTCTTCTTGGACCAAAGGATATGTGGCTATGTTCTTGGGCCAAACAGAATCAGAAGAGGACAAAGAAACAGAATCAAACAAGCGTCTGGAATGAGAAGTATTTCTGGATCCCGTGTTTCTGACTTTCTGTACACCTTCTGGAGCTCCTAGCAGCTCTGCACCAGAGGCCAAGAACATGCCTGTTGTATTATGAGGACAAAAGGTTGTCAAGGGCACATGTTTTTGTAGCTGATTTTGAGAAGACTCTAAACGGTCATCCTTGGACACTTGGAGAGAGAGACCATAAAGCTTTGAAGACAGTGGATGTGAAGCTTTGTTTTCCTCACTGAGCTCTACCTCTTCAGACAAGGCAGTGGAACACTGAGTATCCACAAGATGTTCTTCTTTGCAAGGCTCCTTTCTGGTTGGCCTGTCATCAATATAATTTACTTCTTCCCAGCTTGTAGAAGAACTAACCCTTGATAACTTGCTCCAAGAACTAGAGCAATGACTGTCACTCAGAGACTTGTTCAAAACATCTCCTTCACCATGGCTGTAGTCTGGTGGCTCAATCTCAGTCTCTACATCTTGATCCAAGGAGACTCGAAATGTATCAGAATGAGTCCAGTTTTTCCTTCCTTTCCTCCTGAGTTTCCCCTGATTATTCTTAACCATTTGGGAGGAAGATATTACCATGCTTTTTTGAAAATGTGGTTTGTCTTCAGCAGTACATACAGTATCTATGTTTCTTGTCTCGGTTTTTAGAGTAGTGATACAGACTTCCGTTTTTGTATCTTTCTGTTTATTGTTGTTTCCACAAGAGCTTTCAAATACTTGACACACTGAAGTATGGTGCTGTGAATAGGCTTCAAGGATTTTTTGGAAATCCACTTGCCCATGCAAGATGGGTTTATCCAACCCATGCTTGAAATTCTCTGGAACATAAGACTTGTCATCTAAATTTGAGAAGCTTTGAATTTGTAAATGATCTTTTACATGGGCAATAATTGACAAGATCTCCTGAGAGAGAACTTCTCTCTCCTGACTTCCAGAGGAAGTACTGAAACTGTACAGCTTTCCCATAGCTTTATTACAGAGCTGACTTGCTACATTGACCATCTCTGTTTCCCCATAGAGTCTTTGGTGCACTGTGGTGAGGCCGAAAGCAGCTTTGAGAAGACTATGAAGCTCTTGTTTTCCAGTAACTGGCTCATCATATCTCTTGGTGAGGAGGCCAATTTCAAACGCTTCTTTGGCCTCATGCAGATATGAATTTTTCATTTCTGGAGGACAGTCATTAGAACTGCTGTATGACAACAAGCATGTGCCACGGATATTCTGAGCAAAATACCAAATACAAAATCAGAAATTGAATTAGAAACTGGAAGTGAATCAAGAAAAACTTCATTCCTGGGGGCAGCAATTAGAAATATTTTAGGAAAATAAACACTTGCCAGATATTCTAAAAAATATATACAATCAAGTATTGAGTTAAGGACCTAATATCTTTTTGGTGAATCAGGAGCAGGGCCTGGGATACATGTGATTGGTTGGCATGAGGGGGAAGAAATTAGTTTTAACTACAATCTTGCTGTTTGCCTCATACTTTTAAAATTTTTTTAATTTATTCTTTTTAGTAATGTCTACACCCAATATGGGGCTCCAGCTCATGATGCTGAGATCAAGAGCTGCATGCTCCTCTAACTGAACCAGCTGGGTGGCCCCAGGCCTAATACTTTTTGATCAAAGATGATAAGTTTGTTGTTGCTGTTACTGCTGTTGTTAGTTTCAACAAAGAGAGTCTATATATGGGAAATGGACATAGTAATTTTCTCTGTGAAAAGGAGGCTGCTACATACAAAAACACTTTAGGTTAGACCTTCCCTCTCACTGGTTACTCCTCTCACTGGGGAGCAGTTCAGCAAGGGGCTGCACCCTCCTTACCACAGCTGTGAGCACAAACAGAGGTGTGTAGGGACTGAAGGCAGCTGCCAGTTTGCAGGCTTCTGCAGCTGAGAGCAAATGGTGGTCAAACTCCTTCAAAAAACCCTGTGAAAAAATAGGAAGCCAAGTGTTGTATTGACAATTATTTGTCCATTAGCAAAAGTCAGGCTATGAAATTCCTTTGCTTTTCTTTCAGTATTCTGAAAAACACTCTGCCCCTCATCACAACCATTTCAGAACAGTGCCAAGAAAGAGTTAAGTGGCCCCAAACCCCTAGATTGTTGAGTGAGTGTCCTTTCCCCCAGCACCCATACACAACCCATCCACCCTTCCTCCTCAGAGAGGGCCTAATGTGTGCAAAAATTCACAAATGCCTGCCTATACAAAATAGTTTACACAAGTTTCTCTGGAGGATCATGCAACTCTTTGTTCACAGGAACTCTGCATATTTTGCAGCCAGATGAGCTGATGATTTCTACACTGTTCTTAGCAAAGAACCTTTTAATGTATGATTTCACGGCAATTAAGATTCATTCATTCATCCTAGAAATGTGTGTACCTCCATGTGCCAGGCACTGTTCTAGACATGAAGGAGATAGCAGTGAGCCTACAATAATAAACTTGCTTCCTGTTGAGGGGAAGAGATCAGTCAATACACAAAATGAATAAAATGCATGGTATCTGACATGGTGATAACTGTTCTAGAGAAAAAGCAGGAAGGGGCCACAAAGAGGTTCAGGGTAGGGAGGCAGTTTACAATTTTAAAAAATTTAATTTAATCTTTTTTTTTTTTTTTTTTAAAGTAAGCTCTAAACCCAATGTGGGGCTTGAACTTACAACCCTGAGAACAAGAGTCACATGCTTAGCCAGGCAGCCTGGCAGTTTATAATTTTAAGCAATCATCAAAGACAACTTCACTGAACAAGGGATATAACCCTTTTCTTGTGTGTTGGTCTGACAGCAAAAGCAACATTTTGCTAAGACTCAGATTGCTAGCAGCAAGCTGCATGTATTCTTATGCTACACTAATTACTATTAAATATGGTTACTATGTCACTTTAGTATTTAATAAAGATGGCAATCTTCATGATAATATTAAAAATCTCAATACCAGTTCAGTGCAGGAAAACAGGTCAATGTCTATGCTAATGCTCTAGACTGGTCAGAGACCTGGGTTCTGCTCCTAGTATTCTTTCTTACAGGGTGCAAACTATAAAACTCACTTAGTTTCTCAGGACGTCAGTTTATTTTTCTCTAAAATGAGAATGATACATTTTGCTCTACCTACCTCATAGGGTTTTATGTGCTCCTATATATTAAATTGTAAAAGAATAGATAAATACTAGTAATCATTATTACTAAGGATAAGAACCTAGACAAGTAACTCATGGTCTGATTTGAGCAGAGGGTAATTAGTTTTAAAACTGTTATCCCTTTGGGGAACCTGCCTGGCTCAGTCAGTAGAGCATGCAACTCTTGATCTCAGAGTTGTAATTTCAAGCCCCATGTTGGATGTAGAGCTTACTTTAAAAAATGAAATCTTTAAAATTGTTACCCCTTTACCTTATCACTGAGGTGCCCCAAGCGTGGAAACTGAATTTTGTGATGATTTGAAAGGAAGAAAGTGGGATTCAAAGCATCTATCACCTCAATGATATTCATTCACAAGTCATTTTTTTAGTATTAGTCATTTTTTAGGAGACCCTCATATGTCTGGCACTGTGCTAGGTGCTAGGTAGGACACCAATAGAATTGTTCCCAGGATTGTTCATGTGACTTGAAGAGGGTAGACACTGTGCTCCCTGACTCCTGGAGAAGGAATGAGATTGATACACCAATCACCAAAAACACTGGCAGTAAAAACAAAAAACAAAAAACAAAACAAAAAAAAACACTGGCAGTTTTGTAGGTGATGCCACTCTGCACCATGATTTTGACACTTGATAATTACCAAGTTAATCTGTGGATTGTTTTTAAACTTTTCATAATCTTTTTTGCTCATGGAAACAAAGATGTCTGCCAGTATACCTAGTGACGTGGAAATACCCTGTAAGAAAAATACAAACAAAACACAGATTAGGAATTAATGGTCAATTACTGCTCTCATCTCAAGGCCTAAAGTCAACAATTAGTTCTCCAGATTACCTACTGCTGCTGCTGATTCTTCTTAGTCTTATTGTTATTGTTATTCTGACCGAAAATACTTCTAAACTGGATGCCACAGGGTTTGCAAAATCATCACATCCTGAGGACACAGACCCAATGTAAACACAACTATTTCTTAGTTGGGCTTTACTGGACTGTCAACACTAACTTCTCCATACTGCTAGGCCTAAAGAATTGGTTCAAGCAAGAGGCCTTTTGTCCCATTCTGTTTGGGTCATAAAAGGATTGTAGGCAGTGGCACTGCTATATAGCTCAGGGAAACAAGATGACCCAGTGTTCCAGTTTACAAGGAGAATATTCCTACAGAGGTACAGAGGATGAAAACATCAAATAGGAAAACAAATGTTGCTTCTCAACTTCTTGGATAAAGATGCCACATAAACAATTAATTGAAGCCTGTCCACTCAACTCAGGAAAAATGATTTTATAAATAAGGAACTTGGCTATTTCAACTTTGCTATGCAATCAGGTAAAGACTAAATCTATAATAAAATAAATAGATGAATGGATCATAGAAATAAATATATAAATAGATAGAAATGAATGCAGAAACACTAAATACATGCCAGGAGTCTAGCTGTGAGTGGGGACAAGGCAAGACACAAGAGGAAGTTACCAAATGTTTCTGGTCCTATGCCCATGAAGAATCAATAAAAATAGAACCAATAAAAAGAAAAATAGAACCAATAAAATTAATAAATGATACAGTGAATTGTGCTTTAAGGAGATAATCATCCAAAGACAAATGTAAGAAAGGAGAAAAAAAAAAAAAACCACTAGATATATCACCTTTCTATCTGGCTGAGGAAGTGTCAAATATCCTATGATGGAGGTCCATATTAGCTCTGCTGCTTCATACCACATCCCTGAAAAGAAAAAGGGGAGATGGGACAAACTGCTAGTATCTGTCTATTGTGTTAGAAAATATCTTTGAAAACTAATACGGAAAGAAGATTCATTGTTTCCTGTTAGGAAAATTTAAGGCTGAATTACACTGACGGCAATCAATCAATAGCAATCTGCTGGAAAAACAGCAACCTATTTTTCCAGTTGGTTCAATACAGATAATTCTTCCCTTTTACAGAGAAACAGAAAGAATTATTATATATCATATACAATATATATAAATAAAAAATAATTAGCCCATAATTAACAAGAATACTAATTTTTTGTGTTAAAAATTTTCAGATGTGCGCAGCCTGGGTGGCTCAGTGGTTTGGCACTGCCTTCAGCCCAGGGCGTGATCCTGGAGACCTCACGTCGGGCTGCCTGCATGGAGCCTGCTTCTCCCTCTGCCTGTGTCTCTGCCTCTCTCTCTGTGTCTCTC
The DNA here is from genome assembly GCF_905146905.1 of Nyctereutes procyonoides. NCBI lineage: Eukaryota > Metazoa > Chordata > Mammalia > Carnivora > Canidae > Nyctereutes > Nyctereutes procyonoides. The sequence continues at coordinate 6,224,618 of NW_026575130.1, forward strand.
ATGAATAAATAAATAAGATCTTAAAACATTTTTTTTCAGATGTGTTTGTATACTTATTTATTTATTTGAGCATCTGCAGCTCCTTTTTATTCTTCCTTTTTGATGTTTTTGAAAGTCTTCGTGTTCAGGCTGGGATAGGCTAGGAAGCCCACAGGGGCCCCAGAAGCTCCCTCCTCCCTCCCAGCGCATCTCCCTCCGCTCTCCAGCCTACAGCAGAGCCTCAGCCCTGTGTCCCTCCCTCCTCAGGACCCCCTCCCCTAGTGCGGCTCACTCACCATCATCCCCCCGCCAAGTTCAGGTTGCCCTGTCTGTGGGGGCAGTGCTAGAAGCCCTCTTGTGGACTGTTGGCACCGCACTCAGCTTTGCCCGGCTATAACCAGCGGGGGCGGGGCCATGCATTTTAAAGCCCAATTAGCATTCTACAACTTTTGTTTGACAAAGTCAGGAATGCCCTCTGGAGAATGAATGGGTATGGTGTCAGGGTGGTTTACAATAAGGTGTCACTCTAACACATGGGGTCCTGTAGAACTGAAAGCCAGACGCCAGAAATAATCTTGAGAACCCTAGGGTTAATATCACACAGCTGTGTTTCTGTAACAAAACTCAACAGAAAATATTTTATTTTATTATTATTTTTTTTTAGGTCTTATTTATTTATTTATGAGAGACACAGAGAGAGAGGCAGAGACACAGGCACAGGGAGAAACAGGCTCCACGCAAGGAGCCCAACGCCCAAAGGCGGCGCTAAACCGCTGAGCGGCCTGGGCTGCCCAGAAAATATTTTATTAGTGTTTATAACACTTCTGGGATCTTAAATGTCATTTTCTTTTTGATGAGGAAACTAAACGATGTGGGGATTAGTAATTTTAACCAGATACAATACAAAAAGTCCACAGTAAACTCTCACGGCCGGACTTTGTAAATGAGCCCTGAGAGGAGCAAATGTTTGATGACTGTACCTAACTTTTGCAGAATTTGCCCTCTGATCTGTATGCAGACTGACTGTACCAGGACCTTGTCGCTTTCATTTCTGTACAGCCAGGTACCTACAACAAAAGAGGGAAAAAAGTAAAGCAGTTTTAGCTTTGAATTATCAAGGAAATAGCCTGGTGAAATGACACCGTTTTCTCACAAGTCTTCATGAACACAAGTAATACAGATTCCAGAGACCATCTTTTCTCTACATATAGGGAAAGGTCCAAACTCCTTGCTGTAACCTCCAAGGCTTCACAGAAATGAACTCCTGTCTGGTCTCCCAATGGACTGTGTTCTGTCACACTGACTTCATTTGTGTTCCTTATCATCGGAGCGATCTCTTGCTTTATGGCATCTGCACTAAGAGGCCTGGGATCCTTTTCCCTCTGGTTCCTGAGGAGACCAGCGATTCTTTCCAATCCACCCCAAATTGGTTGGGAGGTTGGGACTTGATGCACACACACGTCAAGAAGGTATGAAAAGACTAAGTACTCATATAATGAGCCTTTCTGGCAGGCAGACACCCAAGCTGGTCCATTTGACTTGAATGAAGAATGGTGAGTGGCTTTGGTTTTAATTGTGATTAGGGTGTGGGGCTGGGGTACGGTCTCCCACAAGCTATGCTCAGTTTACTGATAAGTATGTTTAAAACAACCCAAAGGGCAGCCCTGGGGTCTCAGCGGTCTAGTGCCACCTTCAGACCAGGGCATGATCCTGGAGACCCGGGATCAAGTCCCACGTCAGGCTCCCTGCATGGAGCCTGCTTCTCCCTCTGCCTGTGTCTCTGCCTCTCTCTCTCTCTCTCTCTCCTCTCTGTGTTTCTCATGAATGAATGAATGAATGAATAAATAAATAAATAAATAAAATCTTTAAAAATAAATAAATAAAACAACCCAAAAGGGACACCTGGGTGGCTCAGCAGGTTGAGCGCCTGCCTTAGGCTCAGGGCGTGATCCTGGAGTCCTGGGATCAAGTCCCACATCGGGTTCCCTGCATGGATCCTGCTTTTCCCTCTGCCTGTGTCTCTGCCTCTGTGTGTCTCTCATGAATAAATAAATAAAATCTTAAAAAAAAAATAAAACAACCCCAAAAACAGCCCCCACCCCATGCCTGCCTGCCCAGTTGTGGGACTGAAAATTGTCGGTGGTCAAACACCAAAAATAGAGTCAAATTCATTATTACACCCCTCTTGATTTTGTGTCACATCACCTTCTCTATTTTCTCCCCAGCTTTTAATCTCAGTGTGTGTGTGTGTGTGTGTGTGTGTATGTTGTGTGGTGTAGAAGATGGGAAGTGTGCACATCCTAGGTTAGTGATGGCCACAAATGAAGGGTATGTAGTTAAAGTCTGTATTCCAAACTGCTTCCCCACTGGAAGTGGTTACAAGTGTCAAGAAACTTGGGGCCTTGTATCCAAACACATTGGGATTAAAAGTCTACTGGAAGTTGTCTTCAACTTACTGGGAAACTTGTTGACTTTAATGCCCAGAAATTCAGACAAGATATCTGGAGGTATAAATGATATCTTACTCAACTAGTAGGATGCGCTTCCTTTTGTGTATGATTAAATATTGAAAGAAATCCACTTCAAAATAAGCTCTTATTAAAATAGAGTAAAATCAAATTTATTTTCCAAGCCATTTAAATACATAAACCCATATATGTATTTTTCTCAATTACAGGCTTTATTTCCATTTATAGTTCCCCTAAAGGGTGCTACTAAGTCTCTTCTGAGGCCCATAGAGTTACATGTTTTAACAGCATATTGTTCATTAGACAACACACTCTACAATAAAACAGGGAAATATTAGAACTTTGGTTGTTTTGTTTTCATTTTTAATTGGAGAAAACGGAGAAACAGAGAATTAAGTTTCTTGACCAAAGCCGCACATGAAGGTCATTGTGAAGTTAGGAAAGCACTTTACCTGTTGCTCCGTTATTGCTTATTAGACTGCTCAGGATATATTCTGCTTTTAAAAGTTTCCCTGAAAAGAAGCAACCAAACGTCACACAATTAGTTCTGAATAGGTGCCTTTAATATTACTAGTAGTTTATGTTTTAAGATTAACACATTATAATAGGGAACATAACCTGTCTTGGAAACATTCTATTTTAAAATTTAAAATGAGAAGTGTGCCTGGGTGGCTTGGTTGGCTAAGTGATGGACTCTTGATCTCCGGTGGTGAGATCAAGCTCCACCTCTGGCTGCACACTCAGCAGGGAGTCTGCTTGAGATTCTCTCTCTCCCTCTCCTTCTGCCCCCCCCACGCATGTGTGCTCTCATGTACTCTCTCTCTCTCTAAAATAAATACATCTTTAAAAAAATAAAATTTAAAATCAATAACTACATTATACACAAAAGTGAACAGAAAAGATGACATTTCCAGGAATTGGTAAGGTGGAAAGTTGTACTATATCTGAAATGGCAATTAGATCTATACACATATACACACACATATACTTGCATTCATATAGAATAAGGCTTAAGAAGTAAAGACAAACCCTTGTAAAACGTTACGTCTTCTTTCAATGAATGAGACTATGAAAGGGGAAGGAAGGAAGGAAAGAAGGAAAGAATGTGTTTAGAAAGACAGCATGAAATACCTGTGTAAATGAATTTTACCAAAGGTATCTTTCTTCTTAAAAGTTATATTTTCTACTTAGGTATTTATGTATGTATGTATGTATGTATGTATTTATTTATTTATTTTAGAGCACACGAACAGAGGAAAGTATAGAGGCAGAGAGAGAGAGAGAGAGAGAGAGAGAGAAAATCTCTAGCGGACTCCCCACTAAGTGGGGAGTCCTATGTGGGGCTTGATTCCAGGACTCTGAGATCATAACCAGAGCCAAAATCAAGAGTTGGACGCTTAACCAACTAAGCCACCAGGTGCCCTTCTAATTAGGTTTTGCTGCTAAGGATGGCTATTTTATTTTATTTTTTTTAAATAAATTTTATTTATTTATTCATGAGAGACACACACACAGAGAGAGGCAGAGACACAGGCAGAGGGAGAAGCAGGCTCCATGTAGGGAGCCCGACGTGGGACTTGATCCCAGGTCTCCAGGATCATGCCCTAGGCTGAAGGTGGCGCTAAACCACTGAGCCACTGGGGCTGCCCCAGGATGGCTATTTTAAACATATATTGATTTGTAATCACCAAACTTGCTGAATGCCTTAATTCTAATAATCAGTGTATTTCTTGAAGTTTTCTATGTGAGCAATCATACTGTCTACAGATCCTGACAGTTGTGTTTACTCATTTCTAATCTTTATATCTCTTATTTCTTTTCCTTTTTTCATTGCATTGGGAGGACTTCAGGTCAGTATCACATAGAAGTGACCATAAGTAACATTTTATTCTTTACTTGATTTTAAGGGGAATATTTCTAATTTTTTATCAGTAGTTTTGCCAAGGTTTTCAGTTGCTTCCTTTTATCAGGTTAGGAAGTTCCCTCTTGGGGCTCCTGGGTGGCTCAGTCAGGTTAAGCATCTGCCTTTGGCTCAGGTCATGATCCCAGGGTCCTGGGATGGAGCTCTATGTCAGGCTCCCTGCTCAATGGGGAGTCTGCTTCTTCCTTTTCCTCTGCCGCTCCCCTTGCTTGTGTTTTCTCTCTCTTTCTCTCTTTTAAATATAAATAAATACAATCTTAAAAAAAAAGTTTCTTCTTATGCAGCTATCAGATTACTGCTGTTCAGTTCCAAATTCACCCTTCATTGCCTGCTTTGCAATAATGGGAATAGATCTTGTAAATAATTCTCCTTTACCAGCTTTGTCATTGGAGGGTGTGGAGAGACACTGCAAGGGGGAGGCTGCTTCTCTTTCTGATTTAGTGTGGAATTCCTGCCAGGCTCCTGCAGTGCATATAGCTTCTCAAATGCCTGCCTCCTGCAGCATTCCTGGCTTCTCCTGTGCCTTCCTCCTACAACATAGGTGGCTTCTCCAGCACTTGGCTCCTCAGTGTGCAGAGGTCAGCAGCACCCCGGCCAGCAGCTTCCCACAGCATCCTCTCAGGTGATTCACAGTACAGTGCTGCCAGTGAGGGACTTCCCCATGAATGTTTCCTCCTGCCATTCCATAAAGGCAGCTTTGTGGTGAGTTCCAAGGCATCTTTTTGTCGACAGAGTCCCCCAGCATTCAAAAAGGTGGATTTTCAGTGAGTTTTGCTGGCATGGAACCTCCTTGACTTCTCTGCCATCCAGTTAAGTTATGGCTGTACCTTTTCCAACAAGGTCTGGATCATACTCCTGATGTGCCTGGCTGTAAGGTTGTGAACTTTTTCTTGTATGCTCTATCTCAGTACAAGGGATAGTGGCTATTCCTTATAACTGCTTATCTTGTATTCCTTATAGTTCTTTTTACTACTTACTAGTAATCCCTCATTAACCCCCTGATATAGTTAACAACTCTTCATATTAAACTTTCCTTGTTCAAATTACTGTGTTGTTTTTGGCTTCTGACTGGAACCTGACGAATTACATCTCTAACTCTAGTTTGTATTTTTAACTTAAATGGGCTGAAAATTTTATAAAACACTTCTCACATCAATTTAGGTGAACACATAGTTTTCTTGTTTATTCCGTCCACAAGGTGAATTGAATGAATCAGTTATTTTATTATTATTATTATTATTATTTAGTAAGCTCCACACACAAGGGGCATGAACTCATGACTCTGAGATCAAGTCACATGCTCTACCAACTGAGCCAGCCAGGCACTCCTGAATGAATCAACTTCTAAATATTTAACCATCCTTATATATGTGGAACAAGCCTTCTTTACTGCAATGTATTATTAATTGAATACAATGTTTGTCAATTTGATAATATTGTAAGATATTTGCATATGATAAACTATGTGATACTACCATATAATTTCCTTTTATTTTTGATCTTAATTAGTTTGACCTGTGCATTTACCAATTCTTTACCTACCATTGCTTTTGGAATCTCCTACTCCATTTTTATGGATTCAATTTCCTCCTTCACACTTCTTTAATGTGTGTGTGTGTGTGTGTGTGTGAGAGAGAGAGAGAGAGAGAGAGAGAGATGTCTTGAGGGTAACAAATATTTTTAGTCTTTATCTGAAAATGTCTATTTTGTCCTCACTCTTGAATGATGACTTTGCTGAGTATATATTCTAGGTTGGAAATTATTTCCTCTCAATTTTTTTTGGTAGATTCTATTGCTTTCTGGACTCTGTTGTTCCTGATAAGATGCTTTTTGTCAGCCTAACTATGGTTCCCATATATATAAAACCTATCTTTTCTCTGTTTCCTTTAAGATTTTCTCATCGTTTGATTTTCTGTAGTTTCACCACAGTACGTCTAGGTGGTTTTCTAAAAAAGTTTGCTCAAGTTTGGGTCCCCCTTTTCAACACAAAGACATGTTTGTCTCCAATTCAAGTCCTCTAAGAAGTCCTATTATGCTTCTGTGTTTTTTTCATTCTATTCTCCAAGTTTTAAAAATTCATCTTTCATATTTTCATCTAACTCTACATGTTTCATTCTCAGTATTTTCCTTAAATATAATGTCCAGTTCTGTCACTTTCTCTTTTGCTGTTAGACCTGCAGCAGGAGGGCAGCCTGGGTGGCTCAGCGGTTTGGCGCTGCCTTCGGCCCAGACTGTGATCCTGGAGACTCGGGATCAAGTCCCACGTCATGCTCCCTGCATGGAGCCTACTTCTCCCTCTGCCTATGTCTCTGCCTCTCTCGTGCGCATGCTCTGTGTCTCTCATGAATATATAAATAAAATCTTTATATAAAAAAAAAAAGACCTGCAGCAGGAATGAATTTCAGATAGGTCAGTTAGGAGGTTGGAACACCTGAGAAACTGGCCCAGGAAATTTATCTTTATTGGAAGGTTGTTACCACTCACTTTTAACAGATGGGCACATATTTAGACTCTTTGGATAGTCTAAAAAATTATTTATTTATTTAAAAAGATTTTATCTATTTATTTGAGAAAGTGAATCCACACTTGAGAAAGCATAAGCAAGGGTGGGGAGAGGCAGCTGGAGAGGGAGAAGCAGACTCCCCACTGAGCAGGGAGCTTGATCCCAGTATCCCAGTATCATGACCTGATGATCATGCTTCTAACCACTGGCTTCTCCTGTGCCTTCCTCCTACAACATAGATGGCTTCTCCAGCTACCTGGAGATACCTGGGGATCCAAACTTGAGCAAACTTTTTAAGAAAATATATAACCTCTTCCATATTCCTTATAAAATCAATCCTCTCATTTCTCCATTCCAGGAGTCCCAACTGCTGAGAATGGAGACCCCTTTTCATGGTATCTTTTTTACTAGGACACCACCCCCACTCTAAATCCCTCCCTCTCTGAGACATCCAGAGTATGGGGAAGCTTAAGAGTTGTTTTCAGGGGAGTGCCTGAGTGACACAGTTGCTTGAGCACCTGACTTGATTTTGGCTCAGGTAGTGATCTCAGAGTTATGAGATCGAGCCTGCGTGGAGCTCTGAGCTCAGCATGGAGTCTGCTTGTGTTTCTCTGCCACCTTCTCTCTGCCCTTCCTACTCATGCACTCCCACTCTCTTTCTAAAATAAATTAATCTTAAAAAAATAAGAGAGTTGTTTAGGGGCAGAAGTTCACAAAAATCATTTAACTCTGAGGGCTTGTATTCATTTTCTTGTGGTTCTTCCGATAGTATCTTTGAGGAAAAGATAACCCAACTGTTGGGAGTAAGATCCAGGATTTTATCTTAGACATAGGATGTGTATCAGCAGAGGAGCGTACTGCTCATGATGATACCTAGGCTCACTTGTTATCATGGTTAGAAGCGTGAGAGAAACAACAAAACAAACAAGTGAAAAGATCAGTTTGACTGTGTAAAGCAAAGCTATCAACATGACTGTTTACCACTTGACCTCAATTTCCATGTCATACTATAGCAAATCCATATATCATAAAATAGGACACAATAACTGTTCCAAGTTCTTTTTTAAAAGATTTTACTTTTTCCCTTTTTTTTTACAGTTATATTTTATTGGAGTTCAAATTGCCAACATATAGCATAACACCCAGTGCTCATCCCATCAAGTGTCCCCCTCAGTGCCCATCACCCAGTCACCCCCATCCCCTGCCCACCTCCCTTTCCACCACCCCTTGTTCATTTCCCAGAGTTAGGAGTCTCTCATGTTCTGTCTCCCTTTCTAATATTTCCCACTCATTTTCTCTCCTTTCCCCTTTATTCCCTTTCACTATTATTTATATTCCCCAAATGAATGAGACCATATAATATTTGTCCTTCTCCGACTGACTTATTTCACTCAGTGTAATACCCTCCAGTTCCATCCACCTCGAAGCAAATGGTGGGTATTTGTCGTTTCTAATGGCTGAGTAATATTCCATTGTATACATAGACCACATCTTCTTTATCCATTCATCATTCAATGGACACCGAGGCTCCTTCCACAGTTTGGCTATTGTGGATGGACACCGAGGCTCCTTCCACAGTTTGGCTATTGTGGACATTGCTGCTATAAACATCAGGGTGTCCCGGCATTTCACTGCATCTGTATCTTTGGGGTCAATCCCCAACAGTGCAATTGCTGGGTCATAGGGCAGATCTATTTTAACTCTTTGAGGAAACTCCACACAGTTTTCCAGAGTGGCTGCACATGTGGTTCACATTCCCACCAACAGTGCAAGAGGGTTCCCCTTTCTCCACATCCTCTCCAACATTTGTTGTTTCCTGCCTTGTTAATTTTCCCCATTCTCACTGGTATGAGGTGGTATCTCATTGTGATTTTGATTTGTATTTCCCTGATGGCAAGTGATATGGAGCATTTTCTTATGTGCTTGTTGGCCATGTCTATGTCTTCCTCCATGAGATTTCTCTTCATGTCTTTTGCCCATTTCATGATTGGATTGTTTCTTTATTATTGAGTTTAATAAGTTCTTTATAGATCTTGGATACTAGTCCTTTATCTGATACGTAATTTGCAAATATCTTCTCCCATTCTGTAGGTTGTCTTTTAGTTTTGTTGGCTGTTTCTTTTGCTGTGCAAAAGCTTCCTATCTTGATGAAGTCCCAATAGTTCATTTTTGCTTTTGTTTCTCTTGCCTTCATGGATGTATCTTGCAAGAAGTTGCTGTGGACAAGTTCAAAAAGGGTGTTGCCTGTGTTCTCCTCTAAGATTTTGATGGAATCTTGTCTCACATTTAGATCTTTCATCCATTTTGAGTTTATCTTTGTGTATGGTGCAAGAGAATGGTCCAGTTTCATTCTTCTGCATGTGGATGTCCAATTTTCCCAGCACGATTTATTGAAGAGACTGTCCTTTTTCCAGTGGATAGTCCTTCCTCCTTTGTTGAATATTAGTTGACCATAAAGTTCAGGGTCCACTTCTGGATTCTCTATTCTGTTCCACTGATCTATGTGTCTGTTTTGTGCCAGTACTGCACTGTCTTGGCCACAGCTTTGTAGTACAACCTGAAATCTGGCATTATGATGCCCCCAGCTATGGTTTTCTTTTTTAATATTCCCCTGGCTATTCGGGGTCTTTTCTGATTCCACACAAATCTTAAGATAATTTGTTCCAACTCTCTGAAGAAAGTCCATGGTATTTTGATAGGGATTTAAAAGATTTTATTTATTTATTCATGAGAGATACAGAGAGAGAGAGACACAGGCAGAAGCGGAGGGAGAAGCAGGCTCTATGAAGGGAGCCCGATGTGGTACTCAATCCTGGGTCTCCAGGATCACACCCTGGGCTGAAGGCAGATGCCCAACCACTGAGCCACCCAGGCATCCCTGTTCCAAGTTCCACCTGAGGAGAAACCAATGTTAGAACTCTGCCTGGGCACACCCAGCCCTCATCATTCTGTTCTCCCCACAGAATGCCATGCACACACATCATTGCCATCTGATGCCATCCGAAGGAACACAAGTTCGGTTTCACTCATACCCCAGACAATAGAAACCCCAAACATTGTAAAATGTCCCAAATTAGGGATATTGGAAGTGAGAAGGTTTCCTAAGTTCAACTCCGTCCCTGCAGTTACTCTAGAAAAGCAATAAACACGGACACAATTTATGCACAGCTGCAAGAACTTGAAAGTGAATGAAGTTGGGCTTTTGAAAAGTTAACTTTCACAAGCCCATTTCTCTCATGTCTTTTTTTTTATCTCTGCGGCTCTCTGCATCTAACAATTGTCCCATTTAGTATGTCTGTACAGTTCCTTTTCAAAGGAAATGAAGTAAAGATATTTTAACCCTTTGAAGGGCCAGACTTACTAAAACAATAACAATAGCTAAAATCCATTTAAAGAATGAGCCAGTCCTGTTCCTGGGAAAGGCAAATCTGCCTTCTACTTTTGTCCTTTATTCTTTCACTCTTAGAAATGAGAATAGCAGGCTACACATTTCTAAACCTCGAGGTTATCAGTAATTTAAAGAATTAAAAAATTCTATAGAAGGACACTTCACTGTAATGCATTAGTGGGCCTTTTTCTCCCTCCAACGCCCCTCCACATTACATCCTAAGTTAGAATGTCAGCCTCATTTTTCATTTCATTCAAAGTGACAGAAGGAAAAAAAAAAAAGGATACTTTAAGGCCTAATCAGGTACTGTACCGGTGTTCCCAGTGATGGAAAAAAAACCCTCAAATTACTTCAGTGGATTTGTCAGCTCTATTGTGAGCATAGTCAAGTGGCCCTACAGAAAGGAGACAGGAGAACTAAGAGAAAATAGTAGAATTTTAATCTGCTTTTTAAAGGCTCTTGGTCAGAAGTATAGCAATTCAGATACCCCTGTTTGAAAGCAGCAGGACAGATTTGTTAGAAGACAAAAGCTCCAATTAGTATTTTCCACACCCTTTCACAATTTTCTCTACCGCTTTTGGCTCTGAAACCCTTTATGCCAGGGCCTTTGTGCTGGCAGGAGGCGGGTGCAAGGGCACCTCTGAGGGCCGGGGGCGGGGAGAGCCCTCAGCTTGAAAAGATGGCCCCGCGGGCCTCGGGCGCCCGCCGGCCTCGCGCGGAAGTCAGGCAGCCCCGGAGGGCGGGCGGAGGGGAGGCGAGCCGCCGGCCCGACGGCGCCCGGCGGGGAGGGGCCAGCGGGGGGGCCAGCGGGAGGGCGCCTACCTGAGTTTACGGAGATCCGCGCTTGGCGAATGACCAGCTGCGGGGCCATGGGCGTTGCGGGCTGCAGCCGGTGCAGCGCCTGGGCGACCCGCAGGAGCCCGCCCGAGACGTCGAGCCCGTACAGGAAGCGGTCGCTCAGGAACACAATGGCCGCCGCCGTCGCGCAGTCGCCGGCGAGGATGGAGGCTTTCAGGGACGCCTGGAGCGGCAGCCGGGAAGCAGGGAAGGCGCCAAGCTTAGCCTTCTGGGCGGGTTTTATCTTTTTTTTTTTTTCCTTAAGATTTTATTTATTTATTCATGAGACACACACACACACACACACACACACACACACACACACACAGGCAGAGGGAGAAGCAGGCTCCATGCGGGGAGCCCGACGTGGGACTCGATCCCGGGTCTCCAGGGTCGCGCCCTGGGCCGAAGGTGGCGCTAAACCGCCGAGCCACCCGGGCTGCCCGGTTTTTATCTTATTTTTTAATCCAAACAAGAACAACAAAACCTAGACCTAGGTCAAGAAAAATATATGCATGGGCGGCTGAACCGAAAGAAAAAATGGATGAGGAAAAATCCAATTCACTTGTGAGAGAGAACCTTTCTTTCATTTCATTTTCCCCACCACATTTCTAGAATTACGCAAGTGATAAATGCATATTTCCCGTTACTAGAAAATTCGGACCACACAAGGTAAAAATGAGAAGCGCCCCTTAGTTTCCCCACTCTGCCTGATGTTTCCTCCCCCTCCCCCAATCTCATTCTCATTCAAGCTCATAATGGTTTCAGAGCGATCCTTCTGGAAACTTACACTCTTTTAGGTATATTTAGACATTGATTCCTTGTCTTGCCTTACTCTTTCCCCTGTCTCCTCTCCCACTTTTTCTCTCTTCTTACTTGAGATTACACCAGATCTATTGTTATGCTGGTTGGTTCTTTCAGTCATCTTAACAATTTAGAAGAGCGTTCCACATCAGTTCATAACATTTATAGGCTTCACGTATTGCCTACATTTTAACTAAGAAGAAATGTAGGATATTAGGTAACGTTTTAAATTTGGTTTATCTTATATTTAGTTAAATGAACGAAACAAGAAAAAGAAGGAAACAGGCATGAACTGAAGGGGTAACAAAGAGTGAGAAGCAGAGATAAATGAGGCAGACTTCTATGGAAACACATCATCTTTTGGTCTCCAAGGTGTTATACTAAAGACCTGCAAAGTCATGTAGCCAACAGCATCAATGAGTTTCCCACTCAGTAGTACTTTCTTCATTTGCTAAACTAAATCAAGCAGTGTTTTCTGAGCATGTTAGCTCACATAGGAAGTCCAAGAAAGCACTGTTCATTTTCCTAGTGCAATGTTATTACACAAAGCACTGCTTTCCTCACCACATAGTCCTAAGTACTAATACTGGGTAAAACGAGATGTGGGGCACAGTGCTAAGTGCTTTCCGTGTACTAATTCACTTACTCTTTCCAACAATCCCAATGGGTAGATTCAATCAATACCCCCATTTTACAGATGGGAACCCTGAGACTCATAGAGGTTAAGTAACATGCCCAAGGTCACATGACCTGTGACTAGTTGGGGAAATTTGAACACAGGATGTTTAGGTCCCCAGTCTCACATGTTCAAGTCCCATGTTGTACCGACTTTATTTTAGGAAAACAGGAGTTGGATATCAATTATCTGATACTCGCAGTGATACCAGTAAATAAATACCAAATATGTAATCAGTGTTGTTACATTTGCTGGTCTGAGCATAACTTACTTTCACAAATTGAAACTAAGAGAAGATGCATTCAAATTGCGAGGGAGTAACCTCTGCTTTTCAATTTCTGCCTAGAACTGTTCTTTTAGAGTTTTGATACTTGTGTATGTAACTCTAAGTAAAACAGGCCTAAAATTTTATATCTGGTCCATTCTAGAGTTCTATCAATGGTGCTTATTCACGTGATTTGACTTTTGATATATACGTTTTGGTGTGCTGATCTATAGCACTGCATGTAGAACATAACATTTATACTCATAGGTATTCATCAATCAGGTAATGCCTACCAACAACCAGCACAACAACCTCCCTATTTTCATACTGATGCATTCTTAACTCATTAAGTCTTTTAAACTATCACTGTGTTTATTAAGTCTAGAAAGTGATAATTTGCACTTGTATTTATTCTTTTGTTCAAACTGATCACTGTTCTCATTGTCATAGAGATGCCAATTATAGGGGGTGGGGGTAGGATATCTCCCTTCCCCTGGTGTTACCTTCCTTGTGAAGGGAGCTTACTTATTGAAGCACTCCTGGCCTCTCTAGTCCTTTACCCACTCTGCCCCAGGGAAGGTGGAATGACTGACTAATATGATTGGGAAATTTGGGAAGAAGAAACTGGGCATGCTTGACTTAGCTCTTCTTTTTTTCCCCTTGGGAACAGCTGTCTAAGGGAAGCAGGATACTCTGCTCTTATGTATCATGAGTCTTACCTAGAAAGCCACCCTATATGTGGTGTGTTGCTTGCCCTAGTAATCTCTGTGACTGAATGAGGATTGTCTACATAATTCTGGGGTTCAGCTAGCAGACCTCCTCTGTTTTAATATGAAGCTACATCTCTCAGTTTAGCCTTTATCAGAAATAAAAGTAATGTTTAACCTCTCGTTTGCCTAACTCTTGTTTTATATCTCAGTCTGCTCAGAATCCAGGCAGGAAAGATTCCTGGATCCTTTAAAGGTTCCAACGTTAATCATTGCCTAATATACCATAATCCTTTCTAAGGAAAACTGCTCTGCTCACAGTTTCTGCCTTTGAAATTGGCATGCATTTTGCTACTCAACCTTGACCCCATTTCCAATCACCCTCTCCCTGCCCACCAGTCAAAGCTAACCTAAGATACTCATCTGATCCCTGGCCCCATGACTGTGGCCTGGCTTGAAAAAATGAACTTTCAAATCTGAACTAAGAAACATAGAAAGAATGGTAGTCAGGTTAGAAAGAAGCAGAAAACAGAATGTAGCTAAGTTACATTTATGGGCAACAGCTGACTGAAGATGGACAAATGACAGCTCTGAATCCAAATGTACTTTTTCATGACTGCTATTCTTAGAGTTACAGGCCTCCTTTATTTTTCCATTATGTTTTTGTAAAAATGTACACCTCATTTTGTGAATTTGCTCGAGTGAACTTCTGTTTCTTCCAACCCCCCCAAAAAAAACTAAAACTGAAATGTTCAAAGCTTCTATTGAGAATTGTCAAATTTTAAAACATGAACAAGTCAGCCAACTGACATTCATAAACTCTACATTCAAATGGAAAGGGAAATTTATGGTTTTATGTATGCCCCAGCTCTGTTCACTAAGGCTGGTCTCTAGTCAAGAGTCCTTCCTATGCTAGGTACCCATGACACAGTTCTTTAGTTTGCAGTCTCAGCTGTTATCTGCAGAACTGGCTGGCAGCCTCTTCCACTGCTAGGTTTCCTGAAACTTCTTGGAAAGAGCAATACTATTGCTATCACGCTGCTCATGATTCAGCAAGCCATAGCGAATTCCCTCTCTTGGAGGTTGCACTTTGGTGTATGCCTGATGGTCAGTTCTGCTCTCCCTTCTCACAGCCGCCCCACTTCAGTTTTAGGATAACTGTATACCTACTTGGGATGCAATGCTTAGTGACAAGCTATTTTCTAGAGGTAATTCTCAATCTTTACCTCTCTGATAAAAATGGTTTCCATCATTGTAGCACCATCTGGTTTATGAAAAACATTCACATACATTATCCTACTTAAATTTATAGTAACTATAAAATCTAAGTAAGGTAAGGAGACAAGTTGAGAGGTTAAATAACTTTCCAAATTTACAAAGTCCAAAGGGTCAGGGTCAGGCAGGAACCCAAGTCTATATCTTTCTTTAAAAAATTATCTTATTGTGGTAAATAACACATAACATAAAATTTACCATCTTTACCATTTTTAAGTGTACAGTTCAGCAGTGTTAAGCATATTGTTGTGGAACAGATCTCTAGAACTTTTCTATCTTGTGAATATGGAAGTCTATAGTGATCAAACAATAACTCCCTTTCCCCATTATATTCCAGCCGCTGGTAGTCACCATTTTACTTTCTATGTCTATGACTTTGTTTTTTTAATTTATTTTTATTTTTTTTAAAGATTTTATTTATTTATTCACAGGGACAGAGAGAGGCAGAGACACAGGCAGAGGAAGAAGCAGGAAGCATCATACAGAGAGCCTGACATGGGACTCGATCCAGGGTCTCCAGGATCACGCCCTGGGCTACAGGCGGCGCTAAACCTCTGTGCCACCGGGGCTGCCCATCTATGTCTATGACTTTGAATACTCTAGGTCTTCAAATAAGTGGAATCATATGGTATTTGTCTTTTTGTGACTGACTTATTTCATTTAGCATAATGTTCTCAAGGTTCAACCATCTATAGCATGTGACAGAATTTCCTTCCTTTGTAAGGCTGAATTATTCTATTGTATGTATATACCAAACTTTGTTTATCCATTCGTCTGTTAATGGACATTTGGGTTGCTTCAAACTGTTGGCTATTGTGAATAGTGCTGCTAAGAACATGCACATGAAAATATCCCTTCTAAATCCTGCTTCTTACTGTGGCTAGATATCCAGGAGTGGAATATATGAATCGTGGTATAATTCTATTTTTAATTCTTTGAGGAAGCTCCAGACTGTCTTCCTTAGAGGTTGCACCATTTTACAATCCCACGAATAGTGAAAGGAGTTCCAATTTCTCCATATTCTTGGCCAACACTTGAGGAACACAAATGACTTAAGGGTCAGTTTTTCTTCTGTTTTCTCCCTATGGTTTGATGGGGATGATTTTGCTCAGTGCCTAATCTGGGCAGAGGAAGCTTGTCTTTGGAGGAAGGGCTAAACTTGTCACTCACTGCATCCAAACAGTTTCTAAGGAAACCATACCATTTATTGTGAGGAGCAAATTCTAAAAGGGACAAAAAAAAAAGTACCAATTTAAAAGAGTGTTGTCATTGTGTCTTTAAAGTAAAAGAAAGAAAAGAAAACTTTATAGGAGATGGCCTTTAATTTCAGTGTTTTGAAACTCTCTAGTAAAAGTTGGTACCCTGAGAGCAAATGATGATTTGGTGATTATCTCGAAATTATTCCAGTGGACATTCTTCATACTAAGTTGTAAAGACACTTTACGAGTCCAGTGGAAACTTTCATGAGGTGATCTTCCTGACTTGAGACACTGAAGCTTCTAGGAGCCTGGGAGTTCACAGAGAGAGCTGCATAAAGCAAGAAGTCCAGAAATATGAAGAGGGCTCATGCATGGAAAGACACTACCCAAAGCTGGAGAAAGAACCACCTGAAAGGACTAGAGGAAACAGTCCCCGGGCTTCATGTAGGCCTTGTGTTTCCCACCAACTGAAAAGGAAAATCTTGTTGTTCACATGGCATTGGATAGAGTATTCAGAAGTGCATCACTTCAATAGTGAGAACAAATCAGAATAAGATGGCTCTTGGCCCACTCCAAAAGTTTAGAAGCAAGTTTGAAAAAGATCAATTTCCTAACTTTATTGAGTCCCAAAACAAAGCTCAAGAATATTTATATAGGCTCATAAAATGCCCATCACCCTATGTGGTAAAATCTACAATGTCTGGCATCAAGTCAAAAATTACGAGGCATGAAAAAAAAGCACATATTGCAGAGAAAAATAAATCAATAGAAACTGATCTCAAAATGATGGTTATTTTATACCTGTATTTATTTCATCAGTTCCAGAAGGTAGAGTAAAAATTAAGTGGAATTAAAAACATTGGAGGGGGGGATGTAAAAATGATCCAAATCAAACTTCTAGAGATTAAAAAATATACAATGCCTGAAATGAAACCACAGATATCTGAGTTTGTCTCCTAGCTGCCATTTATTCGCCATGGCAGGTTATTTAAATTCTCTAAGTCTCATTGGCTTCACCTGTGAAATGTGGATAATATTTATTTGCAGTGCTATTTCAGGATTAGAGGAAATGTGAGTCAAGTGCTCAACACAGAGCCTGGCACATGGTGGGTGCTTAATAAATGACAGGAAACACTGTGGGAAAAAAATAAGGAAAAAAAGTCAGTTTATGCATTCCTACTCTCCTGCATGATGAAATAACAAGAAAAGACAGGCTCTGGAAATCAATGTCAGTGGAATTTTCAATAGAGCAAAAAGGAAATAATAGATCATGTATATAGCATCTATAAGGCTTATTTCAGAAAATGGCTAAGCCTCTAATTTCTTTTAATCTCTTTCTTCTCTTCACCAACTCTGAGGAGCGATGTTACTAGAAACTGAGAAAGAGAAAGGAAAATGAGCAGGCTTTATGGAGTTGGTGAGGGAAAGCTGGTTCCTGAAAGGGGGCCTTCTCAGCACGTGCGAGTTGCTTTTGCCTGTGGCCAATGGAGGAATCCCTCCCCAAGCACCTGTAAACTGATGCTGCAAACACCCTATTCTGCATCCCGCATGAACACGCCATATATTTGAGCAGAGAACATTGCCTAATCTATTTTTCCCCCTTCTACTCTTAATAGATTGGAGCACAAAAGCCTGAGAGAGGGTGACCTGCCAGACAAAGGCCCTTTGAGTTCCTTGGAAAAGTAGACTTGGAGGAGGATGGAAGGAATCCAAGTGGCCCTATTATTTCCACTTGCACTAATTAGACATTTTTCTGTCAGCTATTGAGCACTGCTGAGAGGCCAAACTCACTGAATTCATTTCTAAAGTGTTTACAGAAGTTTGCATCTGTTTGTGTCTCTTCAGGAGGAAAATAAGCACTTCAATAGCATTGTGAAAAATCTAAACGAAGCATCCTATTCTGGAGGACCTGGCATCCCCACAGCTGCATAATTTAACTCCGTTCAGGGCCGAACCTCTCGCATCTCTCTCCAAAACCTAACGATGCAAAATGCAGAGAAGTCAACTCAGGAGAATCTTTTCTTTCTTGCCATTGTGTTTCCTCTCCCTCTTTTGAAACAGCAGCATGCTGTGCACTACATACAGATTTAGGTGGGTATCATTCTTGTAGCCCCTCTCTCGCGTTTCTACCAGCACTCTGAGAAATTAATACCCACTTTCATTTGCTGCCAAGTAAGGGGATAGTAAATTCCTCGGCAGCAATGCAGAATACATCACCATCCTGGGAATCTCCCCCAAATGTAGGCCGGGGGAGCACTGTGACTTCAGAGGGAGGGGAATGAAAGGAGGCCAGAGAGTGTGGCAGGGGAGGACACTAAAAGAGAAGGTTTCCCTACATGGTCAAATGTGCCTGGGTTATGCACAATTAGATTAACATGAAAGAGAGTCCCTCCCCCACCCCCACTTCCCAAAAAAGAAAGAAAAAGAAAACAACACAAAAACCCTCACCCACTGCCTACATGGGCAGTGCCTTTGAAATGCATATTGGTCTACATGGAATTTGATTCAGGATTCTTTTGTTTGGGTTTGTAGGCCTATGACTGACCTGCCATCACAGAGGACTCAAAAATATGATCTTTTTTAGACACTCTCACAGAACAGAATTTTAGTGTTGGAATCGATGTAGGATAACTCAAGAAAAAAAAAAAAAACAGAAATTCTATCCCTTTGTCTTCTTTCAGCCTGATGGAAGGGATGTCAGATTGTCCATGTCCACAAAGCCACCAGATTGTTTCTCTCGCTGACTGATCATGTTCGGATACAAATATGTAGATATAGATAAGAGAGTGTGCTGGATTTCTAGAGACAGGCTTACAAATGTACTTGTGCATGTGTGTGCAACAACTCAGCAGTTGTTTTTTCACATCTGTTTTCAGAATGGAAAGACAGGGTTCTAATTGAGTTTATGGCACAAAGAGAACTTCATGGCTAGAAAGCTGAGTCAGGTGGTAAAGGAATTAAACTCCACAATGAGATTTCAATACACAGATGATTGAAAAAATGCTAAAGAGCCTTTTCTAAGGGCTTTGGCTGAACAGCAGCAAGGAAAAGTGTGTGCCGTTTTCATGGTTCCTTGCATTAGTGCTAGCCCCTCCCAACGCCAAGCATCAAGTTTGGATCCCAGCTATGGGTTCAAAGCTGGGATGTGTTCGCAGCAATGACAATGGCAGCTGTTCTCTAGGGGGGCTGGGTGAGAGGACTCAGAACTGAAGCCATCTGGCATTGCAATTGGCAGGAATAGTGTAAAGGGAAATTATTGCTGCATAGCAAATTGGGAGATTGGAAAAAGGCAGGGGAAAGTGCAGGGAAGATGTCCTGAGGTGAGGAATTAGCAGAATAAACAAATAAAAAGTGATGATGCCTGCATAGTTATACATCAACAATGGAAGAAGAGTAAGAGTAGAAGCCATCCAACTGGATTATGCAAGGTCAGTGGAAGACCAAGCATGTCGTGCTCTGTATTTGTCCACCCACTGAAACGTGAGGAAGGAGGAAGGGAAAAAAAATCCTGAACTTTCCTAAGGTTTATGCCCAAGGCCCATTAACATTTAATCAACCTTCCTTTGTTTTACCTGTGAGACATGCAGATTCAAGTCCTTTTGGAAAATAGTTATATATTTCTCCATATACCTAAAGATAACATTTCAATCATCTCTTTTCATTCTCTCTCTGTCAAATCTACCGTAGATGTAATTGACTGTCTTTTAAAAGAAAAAGAAAGTTTCGAAACAGAGAACAACCTACCCAGGATCACAGTGAATCTCATGGCCCCTGGGAGTCGGGGACCTTCATGCCTTAGTCTCTTCCAGGTTGCTATGGCCACCATGACGCCAGTCATCATTGGTCATTTCAACATCCACAACCATGATTCACCCAGCACACTGGTCTTTCTTGCTACAGTCTCTGAATCTCCAATGATTTTGTTCTACACCCAACCTTGGTCCCTAAGACTATGGTATGTACGACTACCATGGTCATTCATACCCTAGAACTTGCCATTTTATCGGTGGCACAGTCTGAACCTCAACTTGACTACTTGATTCTCTGATCTTTATCTTGTATTCTAGCTGCCTTTCTCAATAGCTCAACTCCAACAATTCTGCAACTCTTTAGGGACGACATAATTCACTGACCCTATTTCTTGCTGTGCTACCAGTCCCCTCATGTTCTCACTTGACTCTTAAAATTCCCAAGGTGCATTAATATAGTGACTTTTTAAAAAAATATTCTTGATTCCTTTGTCACTTTCTGCTTCTGTCATTTGTCAGAACTCCAATCATATTTATTGTTAGGGGAAAATGCCGGCCTCATATTAAAATCACCTCGGGGTTCATTAAAAAGTTCAGATGAGGGGCACCTGAGTGGCTCAGTGGTTGAGCTTCACCTTCAGCTCAGGTCGTGAACCCAGGGTCTTGGGATGGAGCTCCACACTGGGCTTCCTGATGGGGAGCCTGCTTCTCCCTCTGCCTATGCCTCTGTCTCTCTTTGTCTCTCATGAATAAATAAGTAAAATTTAATAAATAAATAAATAAATAAATAAATAAATAAATAAATAAATAAAATAAAAAGTTCAGATGTCCAGATAGCACACCAGACCAGTTAAATCAGACTCTCTGGAAGTGTACCTACCCATCGATTTCTTTTAATATCCCCAAGGTGATTCCAAAGTGCAGGTACAGCTGCAAACCCCCGAACTAGCCTGTCAACCTTTCCCCATCCCTCATTTCCTCCTTCTTGCTAAAGATGGAATGAATTATCTAATGAGAGTGGCACACCTGCTTCAGACCCTCCATTCCCATCTTTTCAAAATTACCTCCCTGTTCTAACAAGAGAAGGAGCCCGCTAGCCATAAGATAAGTCTGGGGTAGAGAATTTACCAACCCACTTGTCTGAATACCTAAAGCTACATTCTCCTATCCATATTAGAATAATGAAGGTTGCTCTTTTGCATCTATCTTTCAGTTGGTTTTGAACACAGGAGGTGGAGATGAATGTTATCTATTGCCACTTACAATCCCCAAATTATACCTACTTCTCTGTCCAGCCCGAGCTGGAGAAAAACACACAACCATGACACTTTTATTTATTTATTTATTTATTTATTTATTTATTTATTTATTTATTTATTTATTTATTTATACCATGACACTTTAAATCTATGACCATAACCTTATGTTGGCCCTCGGCACCTGACAGTCTAGCTATGCTCACACTTTCTGCTCTCTTCTCAAGCTGCCACACTCCCCATGGACAACCTGGCTTCTTATTTCACTGAGAAAGCCCTCAATGAGAAGTGACTTTCGGCATTATCTTACACAGATTTATCAACCCTTTTGCTGTGGAGCCCATGTTCCCACCTACCCTCCCATTGGCAGGTTTGAGGCCAGCCTCCCCCTTATATACTCATTTCTATCCCTTCCTCTTTGCTCTAGGACACTGCCTGTAAACACCCTCTTTCTTTTTCTGCATCATTAATTTCCTCATATCTGCTGGGTCATTCTCATTCAGCATCCAAATCTAGTTATCTTCCATCTTTAAAGTTTTCCCCCACCTATACATCTTTGTCTATTCACACTCTGTAACATAAGATGCCATAAACTGGGTGGTATAAACTCTGTTATAAACGACAGAAATTTATTTCTCACAGTTCTGGAGGCTGGGAAATCAAAGAGCAAGGCACTGGCAGATTTAGTGTCTGGTAAGGTAAACTTCGGAGTTTATCTTCTCTCTGGGTCTCCCTGGGTCGTCTTTCATAAAGGCATGGATCCCATTTATAAGAACTCTGTCTTCACAGTTTAGTCACTTCCGATAGCCCTCACCTTCTAATACCTTTTCCTTGAGGGTTAGGATTGCAACATAGGAATTTGGGGGGGGTAAGGGGATGTAAATACTTGGTCCATGATAATCTCCCCCCAGCTCCTATCCCACTGTCTCTGCCTACTTTTACAGCCAATCTCAAGAGTTGTCTAAATTCACTGTCTTTACATCCTCATTTCCCATTCTTTCTTAAATGTCTATCTTTCATCCTCAACATTCCACTGAACCCATCCTTTTCAAGGTTGCCAACAACTTTCAATGACCATTTATTAATGACCATTTATTAATCCTCATTGTAACTCCTAGAAGTATTTGGTTGAGCCAATTAATCCCTCCTTTTTATTGATGTGATTTCTGGCATTTCACACTCTCTCCTGGTTTTCTTTCTACTTCACTGGCTTCTCTTCTTCATTCTACTTTGTTGGAATTTCCTTCTTTTCCAGCCTCTGAATGTTGAATGCTCTAAGATTCAGTCCTGAAACTGCTTCTCTTCTCTAGCTACATTCACTTAGACTGTCCCATAGCCTCAAATATAATTTCTGTTGGTGAACTCCAAATTTGAATATCATCCTAAGTCTCTTCCCTGAAATGCAGCCTTGTATATGAAATTGCCTAGACAATAGCCAACTTGTCAATTAGGTATCTCAAACTCAACATATTTAAAACAGAGATCTTTATTTTCTCTTCTGTACTTGCTTCTCCCTCTGCGTCTTCCAGCTCAGTAAAGACAACCCATCCATTCATTTGCTTAGGACAAAACTTTAGGGTTTTGACTCCAAGTTTATGACTCTTCTCTCATCCCATCCATCAGCAAATCCTGTTGGCTATGCCTTTAAACTATGTACATATGTCTACAATATTATTGATGCTAATGTCATGGTTATATGTGGTGACAAAGAAATATTAGTGAAGCCTGAGAAATTGTAATCGTTATTCTTTCTTTTTTAACTATTAAAATGTCTCTAAGCTTATAGCAAAACTATTTTCTTAAAGGGCTTTTTCAATGGAAATAAACGTAAAATGAAAAGCAAAATCAAAAGTCTATATTAGTTGATGTAACACTTGACTGTGGACACAACTTAACTGATGTGGGGTCCACGAGCTTAATCTCAAAAATGTGGGGGATCTCATCATTGCAATATACACTCTATTAATAGAGGAAAACTTTGCACATGAAGCCTTACAATGTAGCAAATAATTGTTGGCATATAGTTTACTGAAAATGCATTCATTCACCAAACAAAATATTTACTGAGCATCTCCTAGATGCATCTTATAGGCTTTGGGTATACAGTAATAACAAAGACAGACATGGTGTTATCTGATCGTAAACATTCTGAAGATGCGGATTCCCAGAAAAATGGATTGGGTGGCTTTTAGAAAATATAAAACATATGAATGTCAGGGTTAAAAACAAAAATTTAATATTTAGACCATAAGTTTAGCATTACAATCTCAGTCAACACATTGAACGCAAGTCCAAAAATGGGTCCCTAGAGGAAGGATTATTTGATGAACAACATATATTCTTCTCCCATGTCCTAGCCACCTTGGCTCCTGGGGAGATGCCCTCCCTTCTCAAAGAGTACTAAGGTCAAAGGCAAAAGTCCTTCTTATCTAACAGTAAATTGGAAGACTCTTGTAACTAATGTTACAAGGTGTTCTTTTGTTTCGTGGGAACTAAGTCTACTTCATGTGGATATTACTCCTCTTTTTTTTTTTTAAGAGATTTTATTTATTTGACAGAGACAGGGAGAGCATGAGAGTGCAAGCGCTAGCACGGTGAGCAGCAAAGGGGGAGGGAGAAGGCTCCCCACTGAGCAGGGAGGCTGATGCAGGGCTTGATCCCAACACCCTGAGATTATAACCTGAGCTAAAGGCAGACACTTAATGGACTGAGCCACCCAGGCACCCCAGTATTACTCCTCTTAACAACCAACAGATTCTGTGAGAAGGTTTATAGCTAAGAAGTCTTAGGCTTTGCTCTTAAGGCATTTCAGGGAGGAATCCAAAGTACTGGGTTACCACCACTTACGGTTTTTTGTTTTTGTTTTTTTAATCTCAATGGCTGTTATCAATGGTTGCAGAGAAAAGAGTCCGGCTTGACAATCAGTTCTGAAGTCTGGGGTTCTCTCATGGCTACATTAGTGAGAACTTTTCTCTCTCTCTCTCTCTTTTTTTTAAATAGTGGTGGTGTGTGTCTGCTGGTAGTGAGGGAGGAATTTATGAAGAAGTTCCTGTCAGACTCATTAACATACTATTTGGAATGTTAAATTCTTTGCATTGTTTAACAGGTTGCTTATGTACATTAATAGATAAGTCTGAAAATATTTCAGTCATTTTTGATGTCTTGATAGCAAAATTTGGCTAGAGGCTTAATTATTTGATTTTACCTTCTGTCTTTTTAAAAAATTTACATTTCATTCATTTTTTGTGTAGATAGTATAGTCACATAGTTCAAAACGTACTTAGGAATACACTGAAAAGTGTGCCACCCTGGGCCCAGGCTCCTACCTCCCCTCCAAGAAGGTGATTGACCTTGTCAATTTTTTATGTGTCTTTCCAGAGAGGTTTTTTTTGTTTTTGTTTTTGTTTTTTTTTTAAGATTTTATTTATTTACTTGAGAGAGCGCGAGAGAGAGAGAGAGAGAGAGAGAGAGAGAGAGAGAGAGAGAGTAATTTAGCACAACAATGGGGAACAGGTGCAGAGGAAGAGCAAGAAGCAGGCTCTCCATTGAGGAGGGAGCCCAACGTGGGGTTGAATCCCAGGACACTGGGATCATGATGTGAGTCAAAGACAGGTGCTTAACTGACAGAGCCACCCAGGTGCCCTGAGAGGATTTTTAGGAATAATAATTCAGTCTGTTAACAACTAAATAGTATGTTTTAAAAATATAAATGAATAGTAAAGGTAACATTGGAATATCAAAATATTTAAAAATTCACAAAATATTTTATATGTGCTTTCTTTTTTAATGTTATGACTTTTATTCTTATGACTTATTCATTCTGTAACTGGAAGCTTGTATCTCCCACTCCTCTTAACCCATTTTTCCTGTCCCCTCACTCCCCTTTTCTGGAAACCATCAGTTTTCTCTCTGTATATACAGGTCTGATTCTGCTTTTTATTTGTTTATTTGTTTTTAAAATGATTCTACATATAAGTGAAATCATACGCTATTTGTCTTTCTCAGTTTGACTTTTTTTTACTTAGCATAATGCCCTCTAGGTCCATCTATGTTGTTGTAAATACTATGATCTTTTTTATGGTCGCATAATATTCCATTACATATAAATACACAGACACACAGACACACCCCATATCTTCTTTATCCATTAGTCTATATTAATGGACATTTAGGTTGCTTCCATATCTTGGCTATTGTAAATAATGCTGCAATAAACATAGGGTTGCATGTATCTTTTTGAATCAGTATTTTTGTTTCTCTGGATAAACATCCAGTAGTGGAATTACTGGATCATAGGACATTTCTATTTTTAACTTTTTGAGAAACTTACATACTGTAATTGTACCAATTTACATTCCCACCAACAGTGTATGATGGTTCCTTTTTCTCCACATCCTTGTTAATAGTTGTTATTTTTTGTCCTTTTGATTTTGTCATTCTGACAGGTATAAGACAGTATCTTATTGTGGGTTTGACTTGCATTTGCCTGATGATTAGTGATGTTGAGAATCTCTTCATGTGTCTGTTGACATCAGTATATTTTCTTTGGAAAAAATATCTATTCAGGTCCTCTGCCCATTTTTTAATCAGATTGTTTGCTTTTCTGGTGTTGAGTTGTAGAAGTTCTTTGTATATTTTGGATATTAACCCCTTATCATATATATCATTTGCAAATATCTTTTCTCATTCAGTAGGTTGCCTTTTTATGTTGTTGATAGTTTACTTTGCTGTGCAAAGTTTTTTTATTTTGATGTACTGCCAATAGTTTCTGTTTGCTTTTGTTTCCCTTGAGCTTCTGTCTTGCCTCATAAGTATAAAAATCTCGTCTATTCCTAGGTCATGTCCTATTGTCAATTAGCTTATTCCATTATCATAGCTACCATTTATTGAATGCCAGTCATTCTAAGCATTCCATGTTATCCACTCACTCAATCCTCTAGTCTATGAAGTAGGTACTGTTGTTGTTGTTGTTGTTGTTGTTGTTGTTATTGATGCCGTTTACATGGATTGACCATGATGACAAGCTAATAAAGGGGCAGCGCCTGGATTCAAACCCAAGCAGTATAGCTACCAAGTCAGCTTCCTTAGCCCCTACCTATACTGTCTTAATTTTACCAAGATTGTCATTGTCATTGTTAAAAAATATATACTAGAATAGTGGCAGTATAAGTACAAAGAAAACTGTTTGGACCTCATTGTCCATAGGGCTTTTTACTGGTTCTTAAAGTATTAGTTATCACTGAAAGGATTAAAAGCTTACTTGTGCCTGTTGCAATTTTAACAGCTATGCATACATACTTAGAGAAACAAATGGACTGATTTGTCACATTAGAATCTTATAGTCCAAGGGAATCATATTCACATAAACAGGGCAGAAATAAATGTTCAATCAATCAGTAAGGGTTAGCCTTATTTTAATAAAACCCTTATTAAGAAAAAAATCTCAGATTCCTATACTAGAAAATGTCAACTTAAGGAATGATTATTCATGTCACAAAGTAGTCTTCATGATTCGCTATAATATTCTTGAATTAGAGCTTCTATAATGTATTTTAAATATGATTCAATTATAAATATACTACTAATGACAAATAAGATACTTTAAAAAGGGAGTACAATAGTGAGATTTCCATCGGGTTGTGCATTAGAGTCACTAGTGATGTTTTATTAATACAGATTCTTAGATCTCAGTAGAGATCTAAAATCACAATCTCCAGGGAATATCTTAAAGAAGCTGTCCTTTCCCCCATCCTCCCACCCAACTCACACACATATCCTAGATCATCTTGATTCAGTCAGCTCATTGAACAGTATTTGGAATCTCTGGCATAAGCCATTAAAGTCATAAACGGGTATAAGTAATGCACATTTCAAGTATATGAAGGGAAGCTGTCACACTCTTGTGCTCAAAATAATAAAATGAGAAATCTCCTGAGAGAGAAGGTTATGAATCTGACTTCTAAGCAAGCCCTTTTATGGTTCCACCTGACACTGACTCAAGAAAGCCCAGAGATTTCAATTTCATATATAGTGTCAGTGGGAATAATTCATGCCTAGTATGATAAATTTTCAGTAACCATAAAGAAGCATATTTTGCTTCCAGTCTTTAATGTTGAGTAAATATAACTAGTTACAGAATGAGTTGGTAATACTTTCAAAATGGGACAGATTATGCATATATCTAGAAAAGAAGCCAACTTGTTGAGGGTATTCTCATGAGGAAATTAGTCACCTCAGTTGCTACAGTTGATACTGCAAGCAAGTGCAAAAGTGGGTGCTTTGAGTCTACTGAGGCACTACCTGATTTGGGGTAATTTTTTGACTTTTTAATTTCAACTTTCTTATATATAAATAAGGGTAATAATACTATGTAGATTACTGAGAAAATTAAAGAAAATATATGTAAAATGCTCACTAGTAGCTGCTCAAAAAATAATAACTCATAATTTTGAGAGTGGATTGGGGAGTAGGTCTATGGAATCAGTCTTTCAGATCTCAAAATAGAAAGAAAATTTACAAAAAATTCCACTGAAATTTACCAGTAAGAAGGAAATTAAACTTTACTGACATTTAAAAAAATGGATGGACACCAGCTCCTTACTTTGCCTGGATGTCAGATGGCCATTTGTTACAGATGGTCCTTGGGGAATTCCTCATCTTGGAGGGGCCAACAATGAGAGTACTGAACTCAGTTTTTAGTTGCTTGTATTGCAGTTTATACATACCTACTTAAGTAGATTGGCAGATTACATTATCACAAGTCATAGATACTTTGGAATAATTCATAAGGAGAGAGGGAAAGACTACAGACATCTGAAGGCAAAGTTCTTTAAAGAATTGTCAAATTTGAAGAGTTTAGACATTTTCTTTTATAAAAAGACAAGTTCTCCAAAATTTCCCCCTTTTCCTGTGATAGGTGGCTGACAATAGTGTTCTATCCAAGCAGTATTTTGAAAAAATATTTTTCAGATAATAAGGGCTGGAAATGCTTTTCATCATTGTCATCTTTATACCAAAATAAAGTACCACATAAAAATAACTCACACAAATGGGAAACTTTTAACCTGTTTAAAAATCTTCCACACGAAGAGTTTTACATCCTTTGTTAAAAAAAAAAAAGATATCTCCCAATTAACTTGCAAAAAGACACAACTGACACTAAGGAAGGTGGAAATTTAGTAGCTGAATTTCAACAAATGATTCTTCAGGATTGGTGGATGAATTGAAATATGAGTGGCACGAATTAACTGACCTCTTTTTATTTGGATCTACCAAGCTTGGAAGCATAATTTTTTTCAACTATGACTGCCATTAAAACTTAGTATTGAAAAAAACCTGTCCTAGCCACATCTTCAAAGTACAGTGCTAAGATTTCAAAAACTAATTAAACATACTCAATTATAATTTTAACATGAACAAAAAGATTCTCATGCCAATAATGCAATTTATTTATTTTCTTAAAAAATTTTATTTATTTATTTGAGAAGGAAAGAGAGAGAAAGACATATAGACAAATAGAGAGCTCATACACAAGCAGGGAGAGGGAAAAGCAGATCCATGGTGAGCAGAGATCCCCAACCTGGGACCATAACCTGAACCAAAGGCAGACCCTTAATCTACTGAGCCACCCAGGTGCCCCCAATAATGCAATTAAAAATATTCTAAAATAGCCATTTAATCTTTGTGTTGTTTTTAAATTTTTATTCTATAGAACTATATAACATAAGAATGCATAGTACATGCATTTAACATGTTATATGAAAAATTAAATGTATATCAGGGTGCCTGCTAATAAGTTTTTACTGATGGGATGAGCAATAAAAAAAAGATTAAAGGCAACTGATTCAGAATAAATTTATCAGTGGGATAATGCAAGTCTCTTTTTTGTGCTATACAAATACATCCTTAAAAAAAAAAGGGCTAATTCCAAATACCTGTGAAATTTGTTGAGCTTAAAAATTTTGGATGTCTGCCCTTGAGAGTGAGGCAAGCTGGTTTAATAAGCCTGGTAGGTGATTCCACATGATAACAGGATGATGGCAGGCAAAGGGAGGTGGCACAAGGGAGAGGTCTGGGTTATATCTCAGCCTAGCCACATTGTAGTGTGGCTTAGGAGAATCTCTCAAGCTCCCTGAGCCAATCATTTCATTTGCAAAATGGGCATAATCAAATTTACTTTCCAGGGTTTTCCTCAAGAGTGTATGTTGTGAAAAACACATCAGATTGAATCATGTTAAATTGCCACTATTTGACATTTGTTGACATACAAAGACAGTATTTTCATATCGTTTAACACAAACAGCGTCAGTATATGGAGATGTATTTTCAGAGATAATATTATTGTTTAAGCTCCTTATTTATTTCACATATAAGATTTAGGTGATGTTATTCTTACTTTCTGACAGGAATGAACAAACACGCCTCTAGGACTGACCGTTTTCTGAGAGTCATTGCTTTTTTATGTCTGCCCAGTTTTGCAACCTGTTCATTTCCTGCATTTTGAACTGGGCTGCTCTGCCCATTCATCTTAGTCGGATCAACTCCTCCAAGGCTTGGCTCAGCCTTTGGGTCTCATTATGGGGAGACATGAAACTCATGCCACAGGGTTAGCCCTCATCAAAGGGATAACTCGCATGCCTGATTCTGTGGCAACCAAAGTTTCGTTGGTAGAATTTTAAAAACAAGTCATCGTTTTAATTTATCTTCCATTGAAACTTGAAAGTGCCGTATTAAAAGGGGCAGTTTTTGGCACAGTTTTAGAGCAGGGCTTAAGTCCTTGGTGATTTTAATCATACTCTATCTTAAAGTCTGAAACTTCATAGGCCTTGGGGCTAATATTTGTCTTCCAAGGGCACCTAATTTTCACTTATTAAATGAAACTTTTGATGAACCTGAACATTTTGTCTAGCTGCTTTTCAAGAGAAGAACTAGAAGTTCTTCTTTCTTCAGTAGAAGAAACTAAAGTTTTAAATGTTGATAACTGGAAATTAAAATTTGTCTTAACTGATTCTGCTCTGAGTAAAAAAGTCTAATCATGTTAACAGAGGGAATGCCGAAGGCAGATTACAGGGAAGCAGGAAGCATAGCAAGGTAGCAGGGAAAGGCTGGCCCAGTCCTACAACTGGCCTGTGCAAAGGATGGGACTGTGCAGACTCAGAGAGGAAACATCAGGGTCAGGATCAGGAAACCTGGTTGCCATGTTTTTGGCAACCTGTTTTGCTCCTGTTGCTCCTACGGACTGGCTCTGTGATTTACGGTGAGCCACTTCTTTCTCTCTGGGTTTCAGTTCCCCTTCTATCAAATAATGGGCTCAAAATAGATGATCTCTAAATTTCCTTCCAGCTTTGATATTCTATCATTTGATAAAGAAAGAACTTGTATTGGTGAATACCAATTATATAGATATATACACATATATATTCCATATGTGTATGTGTGGGTACACAGCTGTGTGCATTTAAAATGATCTCCAGAGACAAAGCAGGAGCAGAATGATACCTTACAGCAGGCCATCAAATGGGAATAGAAGATTTAGAAATAAGAATATTCCTTACTTTATCAATGAAAGATGCCTTGTCCGAATCACTTAATTAATGACGTTAGCTTGTTCATTGTTACAATACAAGCAATTCAGTATTTGTTTTTGCTCTGAGAGAAGTAGTGCAGCATAGCCTTAGTATCCTTACTTAGGTTTTTCTGAACATTGGGCCCTATCTAGATTTAAAGGTGACTGATACAGATATGCTTCTCTCTCTCTCTCCCCTTCCTTTTTTGTAATGGTAAGAGATGTTTAATGGGAAGAATAGAAAAATATATAAAGAATAAAAGTAACTAGTAATCCTATGACTTTAATGAAAGCATTTCATCCACATTTATTTAGATTTTGTTGTTCAGGATTAGTATTAACTACTTTTGTAAGATCATGCTAAAAATTTTTTTTAAGTTAATTGAAATTCCTCCCAGTGATTTAAGCAAGAAAAAGGGTCAGACTGCTATTTTAGAAAGATGATTTTGGTTGCAGTGTGGAGTAAAGCTGTCAAGCCATGGTGATAATGGGTGCTATCTGCCAATCTCTTTCTGTGTCTCCTCCTGAGCACTTGGTAGAATTGTGTTTCCCTGACTTCTCGAAGTGAGGTGTGACTGCATGGCTTAATTTGACCCATGGTCACCACCAAAACCACCTGAAAGTGACCTATGATCATTTCTGTATGTACGTATTCAAAAGCCATAGTGCAATTCATCATTTACCCTTCCTCCTGCCCTGGCAACCAGCAATATTTTAAGTGGTAGGTATTCCATCAAGCTGGGTCCCTGAGGGAGAGTGACATGAAGCAGAGGTCTCTTCTCTGCCCCCTCCCCAACAGACATACAGAAAGATGAAGAAACAAACCTTTATTGCTTTAAGTCTTTATAACTTTGGCATTGTTTTTTCTGCAGCATAACCTTACCATGGTTATTTACACAGAGGACATGACTAGAGGTAGGAAGAGGGGTTGGATATAACCTAGGAAGGAGATGTGATAGTTGCAGTAGGCTTGCAGATGGGAAGATGTATTTGATAGACATTTAAGAGGTAACAGCAGGGATTGATAATCAAAAAGATACGAGGATTGAAGGGGAAGATAGAACTAAAGATGATTCCTAGGTCTTGATTTGGGTAACTGGGAGGTTCATGGTATCATTGATATTGTGATCACTGAAGGAGAACAAAATGTGGTTGAGGATATGAAAAAAAGTTGGAAGATGATGAGCCAGTTTGGGCCCTAGTAGACTTGAGATATCTGGGACATCTGAATGGAGATGGTTAATGGGTGGTTGACTGTACTGCAGCCCAAAACTGAATGAAGTAGAAAGAATAGTATGTTTTTTCCAATCTATTTTCTTCACTCATGTTTAAGGATGAAATAATATAGTGAATACTATACCCTACCTTTTTGTGTTTGTTTGCTTTAGACACTATTTTTGTTGAAATGTTCTTTTGAACAAATTTTGTTCTTGATTGTGGACTGTGGTGTATTTTGCCTTCTTCTCTATAGAGGCATAGGGCCACATACTAAGAATCTTGAAGTTGTTTGAGAGCTTTCTTGTCTTATTATCTTCCACATGTACATCATCCAGCTTTCCCTTAGTGTATTAGTTTCCTGCCACAGCCATAACAAAGTATCACCAATTGGGTGGCTTAAAGCATAGAGATGTATTACTTCCAAGTTCTGGAGGCTTGAAGTCCAAAATCAGGTTGGGAGCAGGACCATCCTCTCTCTCTCAGGTTGCATGCTTTTCTCTCAGCTTCTGGTGTTGCCAGAAATCCTTGGCATTCCTTGGCCTATAGCTGTCCAACCCACTCTCTGCTCCTGTCATCACATGGCATTCTTTCTCTATCTCAGTGTCTTCTTCACATGGCCATCTTCTTATAAGGACACCAGCCAGATTGGAATAAAGGCTTACCATAACTAATTACATCTGCAATTACCCTATTTTCAAATAAAGTCATATAGTGAGACACTAAGGGTTAAGACTTCAGTGTATTTTGGTGGGGATAAATTAACCTATATCACTTGGTAAGACTGTGATAATCCAAAAATTTCAATGCCTTTAACAACAAAGTTATTTTGGTTGATGTTCATATTTGGCATTGGCTGCAGTTTGGCTCTAACTCTGAGACTCTGCTCCATGTATCTTGCTTTTTTTCAGGATCCGGGCTGAAGAAGTAGTCACTATCTTGTTCATGTGGCAAAGGAAAACTTCCAATGGCTGAACTACACAATGGCTTATAAAGCTTCTGCATATGTCACTTCAAATCACCCTTCATTGGCTAAGACAGGTCATGTGGCCAAGACTGTAAGAATTAGAAGAATATGTATTGAGCACCTGCCACATATTAGGTGGTCAATAAATGGGAGCAACCATTTCAACAAGCGGGTCTTTCGACAAAAGGTTGGTTGCCCCATCTTTTCATTCTGATAGTTTTTCCAGGACGTGAACTACTTTTCTTTTGTGTTTCTCTCCATGTTCTATATATCAAATGTCTGGCACATGTTAATACCCAATAAAGTTTCTGTGAATAAATGAATGAATTTGAAGCTTGCATTCATCTTGCTTTTTACATCCTGATGAAAAAGATCTCAGCTACTAAAACTCCAAAGCACATAAAGATGAACATTTCACTTGAAAAAAATCACTTGGTAAAAAAATCAAAATCCAAAAATCACCTATTACTGCTTTTGAATCTTCTATTATTAATATGAAAACTGCTACCTGAAAACATTTTTTAAATGAGTTTTAAGAACTTTATTAACCCAGAGCTTATTCGTGGAAGGGAATTTTTTTGCTTCCAGGGATAGCATCTCGCCTTTCCTAATCCTCACACCATGTATCTTTCTTCAACTTGATTTTTCATTATCTAATAAATTTATGCTGATTTTTGCTAAACACTCTTGCCCCTCTCTGTTCCTAGGTTAATTACACTAGACATTTTTAAACCAGTTCCCAGCAATATTGTAATGATCAACTCTTATATTTACTCATGTTTATTTATGTTTTAATTTTTGACTCCTTAGTATTTTAAATAGTTTAAAAATAAAAATATCAATAAGTTAAAGGCACCAAGATTAACTGAAGAGACATATTAGAAAAATATTCTGGAAGATAAAGATATCAAACTGTATTCATCCACAAAGGTTTTTCACCCAAGATAGGATAGGAAAACAAGGGACGCCTGGGTGTCTCAGTGGTTGAGTGTCTGCCTTTGGCTCAGGGCGTGATCCTGGAGTCCCAGGATCAAGTCCCACATCGGGCCCCTGCATGGAGCCTGCTTCCCCCTCTGCCTATGTCTCTGCCTCTCTCTGTGTCTCTCATGAATAAATAAAATCTTAAAAAAAAAAAAAGGATAGGAAAACAACTAATCATTTTGGCGGGGAGGGGGTCGCTCTTCAAATTACTGCAAGGTAGCACAGATATTTCTAAAAATACTTGTGGAATAAAAGTTTATCAGATTACCTATTTTTATGGTTGTACAATTGAAAAGAAAATGGAAAAAATATCTTTCTTCTGAGACTGTCTTACCTCCTTGGACCTTACTTTAGTCAACCTCTAAAAATTACTGTGTATCTCTGCAGAGGCACCACACGAAATTTAGATTCCATTCCTTTAGAAACAGGGCTGAGGAGAGGCCAGTTCCTCACCAAGATCAGGGCCCCCAAAGCTGCAGGGAATGCTCAAAACCAGGGCCTACCCAACACTTTTTCTTAGCCTGGCAATCCAGCTTGCTCTCAACTGCCACAGATATGCAAATCCAAGCATGTTCTTTATCTCCTCTTTAGAAGTTTTATTTTCATATTCAATTCAATTAAAGAATTGTACAGAAATTATCTTTTTTAGAAGTGTAAAAATTACTGGAAAAATTACAAAAGTTGGTATCTACACTGAGGCTGGTGCCATCATTCCTTGGCATCTCAGAAGCAAGGATAGATTTACTACTAAGAACTCTACTGTGCCTGCCTAAGAGCAAGCTAAACAGAAGCCAGTGGTAAATGCCTTCAATACTTTTTGAAAAAAATCCATCAAAGGTTTTGCTGAATGATATTTATAAGGGCCTTACTGTTCTCTTTCAAAAACTGAAATGCCCTTCTCCGACACTCGAAAAAAATCACTTGTGCTTTTCATCTTCCCGTCTTAGAGTGTAAACATTGTTTTGAGTGAAAAGAGCTGAAGGAGCGCTTGCTTTCCCTTGAAATTTTATTTTTAAATAAGAGAGGGAGAAAATCCTTTTTCTGACTAATACTAATAATACAGGTCAAAGTGTCAGGCAATATACAATTAAATGGAAAACAAAAAAGGTTCCCCCTCTTTTTCCCACAGCACAATGGCACTGGAATATAAATTACCGATGAAGATGAAATAATACTTCAAAGCCTGTAGGGCAGGGCAGTGCAGTGTTTACAAAGTATTTTCTATGGCATGATGAGACATTAAAGATGATGGTAACCCATGGGCTTGAGAGTGTTACTGAATAGTCTCAAACTAGCATGAGGTAGGATTTTAGGTCCCTATAGCCCGTGACCCCATGATATGCTTTGTTTCACAGGGCAGCTGCAGTTATCAACAGATGTTTCAGCAATAAATAATTGGTATCATCTCAGAAAAGACCCATCTACCTGGGGAGAGGGCATAATACCAAAAACACTGCCCAGCTATTACAGCCACATTCATCTCCCATCTCTCCAGGTTTCTTGGGGAGCGTACTGCAGGTGTTTTTTCTGGGAGAGAGCGAACAAACTCTCTCAAGTCAGCAAGCTTTGTGTGGAATGTAAAAGAGGTTGGCCCCTGCCATAAATTTCTGTCTGTGGCCACACACCAAAGGAGAAAAGATTCGGGGTAGGAAAGGAGGGGGGTGCATATAGGGAGGTAGGAAATGAGGGAGGCCGTGGAGAACAGAAAGAGAAGCATACAACATATATAATTTTCTTGATTATGTTCAGTCTAAGGAGAATAACATTATAAATGACTCTTAATTTCACCAAAACTCAGGCACTCAGCATAAGTCTATGCTTAACTTTGATCTGTTATTCGTGGAATTAAGTTTAATTAAATTAAACTTAGCAGTGTTTACACTCTAAGTGTAATGTGAATTTTAAAAGTAGAGGGGAAACTTTTTATGGGAAGGATTCATTTCAAGGCAAAGAAAACCAGGGCAAGTTTAGATTTGTGAAAAAACCGTAAGAAGAGATAACTTGGCTGAAAAGACAAGGTCAGCAGCCTTTGACTAATTTTTTATTTCAGAACAGAGTCTCATAATTAATTGATTATTAAATCATG
The DNA here is from genome assembly GCF_905146905.1 of Nyctereutes procyonoides. Taxonomy (NCBI): domain Eukaryota; kingdom Metazoa; phylum Chordata; class Mammalia; order Carnivora; family Canidae; genus Nyctereutes; species Nyctereutes procyonoides. The sequence continues at coordinate 6,260,459 of NW_026575130.1, forward strand.
GCCATCCAGTTTCAGTAAAGTATAATATTGAAATCAATGGAGAATGGGATAAAAACAAATCATGGAATTCACTTGAGATACTTTTGACAAGCTAAGATATCAAAAGTCACATGAGTTCACAGAGTGCTATAGTTCTCTTATTTACAAAACAGAGTGGTTTGGTAATTGTGCACTTGGGGTCTGACACAATAGGAAAGCATCCTAAGAGTCTTTAGGAGGTGTGGTTACTTAATTTATAGCTTGCTGGGGAAGCTAAAGAAAATGATGCTGAGAGTTCAAAAAGCTCCCAGGTTAAATACATCAGGGGCTAAAGAAGCCTAATGGACTGATTCTTAGAGCTGCCACTAGTAATCTTGTGAGCTGGACACAAACATCTTAAATTCCCTATGTCTCATTTCCCCCAACCACGACATCCGTGCAGTATACAGAGGGAAGGTAGAAGAAATAATAAATGGATCCTTAAAACGGTCTAACTAAGCAGCTTGTCTCCCAACTCACATTAACCGCCAAATGCACCAATACCAAATTTTCAAAAGTTTTTCTGCAAAAGTCACTATCAGCTTCATGCACTGAGGGGGATCTGGTGGTTGTGGGATGGACTGGTTATGGTGGTGTGCTCTGTCTCCCCCACTCAGCCTATGTTTGAATTTCAGAGGAACTTTCTAAGCCCCAAAGGTCAAAAGCAGGGTTCCCTCCTTCTCTGAAGCGATCCTGTTCTCACCTTCTTTGGAAGGCTTGAGAGTTCTATGCCACCAATGGCCAAATCACCCAAGGCTCTCCAAGCAAGTAAAGCAACTATTGGCTTTTCAGGAGCTGGTCTCAGTCTAAACAAGCTCCTGGAATTGATGGGAAGGAGAGTTTGCTTTTATTGTTGGTCTCCTGCAACCTTCACATTGGAGTCTCCTTTACACCTTACCTTGCCCCTTCTCCCCTCATATCCCTGGTCAGGCTCTCTGATTTTCCCCTTCGCTCTTCATCCTATTCTTTTATTTAGAAGGCTGGTTCTCAAACTCAGGCATGCACAAGAATCATCCGGAGGGCTTGGCTAATGCTCATTGTTAGACTCCCAGCCCCAGAGTTCTTGATTTGGTAAGACTGGGGACGGAGGGTAAGAATCTGAATATCCCACACATTTCCAGGTAATCAAGGGCTCCTGATGTGAGGTCTTATTTTAAGCATCACTGCTAAAGAGCTCCCTGTTCAATAAAATAGTAGCCCTAGTCACATGTGGCTATTTATATAGAAAATGATTTAAAAAATTAAATAATACTAAAAAAAATCAGTTCTTCAGTCATATTTGCCACTCTTCAAGTGCTGGAGAGCCATAGCTGGCCAGGGTCTAATGTATTGGGCAGCAGAGATATGGAACATTTTCATGATTGCAGCAAATTCTACTGGACAGCCTTACATCTTGCTTTAGAGTAAACAAGTCTCAAGGATTCCACCTGACAGAGAATTGGCAGTGAGATGGAGGAAGGAGTAGTGCCACCACTCACTGGTCTGTTCCCCTGGACACATTAATTTCCCTGCACCTTAATTTCCTCATCTGCAAAATGGGGGTGATGATGGTAATAACCGGAGGGTCGTTTTGAGAATTAAATGAGGTGATTCATGTGCAAGCACTTTGTAAAATCTACAGTGACAGACAAATTATAGTTATTATTCCATTCTGCTTTTCCACCTATACCAAGACTGCAAATTTAAAATCCTTGGCTCATCACTGCCTTTTTTCCAGATATTCATTCTCCTTTGCCTACAGTTCCCAGTCTACTTAGCCCCAGTCTATTTGTTTATTTTTGGGGGGAGGGGTGTGGGAAAAGTGGGGGTTTTACTATTTTTATTAAGCCTCCAAAAAATGCCATTTTATGTATGTAGATCAGGGAATCTTTCTCAGATTTCTGTTTTGATAGGCAAAGACAAAGTCTATACATTCATTTTAAGATGATCCAAAAACACATTCCCATATAAACTGAAACAAAGATTTTAGGATATTATCAGTGCTTGTAATGCCTGATCTCCAGGTAATTAATATTTTTATATGAGAAAAAATATATATAAAAGCTAATAGACTCTCTTCCTTGGCAATTGTCAGAGAGACTGTAGGTAACACACAATGCTACCAAAAAGAATAGTGGCACTCCTTGTAGCATCCCCAGAACCTAAGGCTGAAATCTGAGCTCAAGTCTGAGTTCATGTGCTATTCCTGAGGCCTTCTTCTATCCAAGGTAGAGATATCAGTTTGATTAATTTCCAGTAAGAGAGCTGAGGAATAAGCAGGTCAGTGACTCTGATTCCATGCTTCCTGAATAGCCTGTGTCGTGAGGAGATAAGGGAGTGAGGAGGATCCTGGGTTTGGGCAGGGGGTGGTGGGTATGCGGCAGACAGCAAGTCATATTGATGGAATTATGGTGAATTTATTTTTTTAAGCTAGTCAGCTTTTAAAAAAAAAGCATTTCAAAATAAAAATGTTATGACATATGGCAGGATCAAAACTACCGCTTCCAGCCTACCAAGGATATAATACATATTTCTGGATGGCAGGTTTCTTGATAGACCCACTGACCACCCTTCTTCACTTTTACTTGATTTGGCTTTCCAACAGAAGGCCTTATAGGCAAGCAATGTTTCTAAAAGGTATTTCCCCCACATTAGTCAATCTGGCAGAGCTGACCATAAGGGTAGGGGCTGTCTTATGCTTCAAAGAAATTTAATCTATTAGACCACTTAGAGACTAAATGCCTCACTTTGGGGTGTCAGAGGAACAGGTGGTGTGGCTTTTCCTACCAGTAACTGCTGCAACCCGGCGCCAATCACATCCTGCAGGTTTGTTTTGTCCTCTGGGCCCACGGCTTGTTTGTACTGCCACTTTTCAGGCACGAAGGGCCACTTCATTTCCTTTGCCTCCTGGATCAGGGTCCTTAACTCGCTGGGGAGTGAAGCTGAAAAGGTCAGAGTTCAGGTAAGGAAATGGCAGTCAAAGAAAAGGTTGTTGAGTTACCAATGTTATGATGAAGCACCTCAGTGGCAAAAAAAAAAAATTTTTTTTTCCTACCTCTTGCTGGTTAGTCTAAAGCTGGTGGTTCTGACTCAAAGAATAATAGCGCAAAGCTATCTGTCAGGGGTGGCCCTGGTCTACTTTGCCCTTCAGGTAAATTGGGGTAGTCAGGCATTAAGAAAGGTTTTTAGCAGGAAGTAAAACACTTCAGTGACTATCTCTGCATGAAGAATCAGAGAAAGGAATGAAGGAAATATTATTTTCCTTGTAAAATGAGAATGGGCCTGTGATGGAATGACACCTGGGACTTGTGGCAGCTGGGTAATGCAGAGTCAATTTGTACAAACTCTTTTTACTTCTCCAAGACCTCACCTCACTTCATCTCATACTTTCACTATGGACTACATTTGAATATAGACAATTAAAACAAAAAACCCAAGTGCAATTTGAAATGGTATCAATGTATTCTGAATGTCCCTGTTTTACATTAGTAGATACATTTGATCTCTTCCTGGGTGCCAAACCTAATTATAGAGGTCTACAATCTCCTTTCCAAACTTGGAAAACGCAAAAAGCTCTGGAAACGAGAATGTTTTTTCTTAAGTTTAGCATCCAAACCAGACTTGAATTGACTAAAGGCTCTTTATGGTCTTATCTTACTTAGTGAGATTAGCCAAAAGTTTTGCTGCAAAGATTTTAATGTTTGACTGTAGATGTTGCCCCAACTTCTGCTGGAGTGTGAATGTAACAGATGGCCCCTGTACCAGACTATCTTCCTAACATTTGAAAGAATTCTGAATTCCCAAGCACATGTGAACTCCCAGTGTTTTGGATGTGGCGTTATGGACCTGATTATATGACTGCCAATTATAAATCCTTAGGTGCTTGTCTTGCAGACATTTCATACTTAAAAGTATCCAAAGTTGAACTCACCATCTTTTTTCTAAATCTGTTTCTCTATTCTTTATTTTGATGAATGCTACCACCATTCACTGAGTCACCCAAGCCGAAATCTAGAAGTCAGTCAAGGCTTTTTGCTTTCTTCCTCCCTCAATCTAACTGGTTATCAGGTTCTATAGATCCTAAAATCCATTTCCTCCTTTTCATTATCAGTAACTCTTGTCTGAATCACCACCTCCTGTCTTGCTCCATCCACTCCAACTTCCACACTGTTGGTCCTCATTTTGCTAAAACACAAGATAGACCAGGCCATTGCCCTGTATAAAATTCTTTAATGGTTTTGTATATCTTGTCTTCTTTTTTTCATTGCTCTCTCCCAGTTCTTTCATGATCAAGCTCAGGCCCACTGGCTTCAGGGCAAACATGGCTACTTCTTACCAGCCTGCCATGATTACCCTGTGGAATTAAAATGTCTCTCCTGAGTGCTCCCAGACTCCAAAATGCATGGCTTTTCAGTGTTCATTCCATTGCTCTGTAATCACACTGTCCTCTCATTGGACTTTGAGCTCCCTGAAGACAGGCATCATGTCTTATCATTGCTGTAAATCACACCATGATGGTTAAAAGAAGGATTAGTCTTATATCTACATGAGACATGCTAAATAGGAAAAAAGAGATATGATAGGGTGAAAAACAAAAAGAAGAGAAGGAAGAAAACCTAACTCTGCCTTAGTCTATGATGCCCATCTGTGTCCTTGCCACCAACTGGGCAAATGTAAGGAATACTGCTGATGGAAAAACATTGCTTGGTATTGAGGAGATATCAAATGGGCCACACCAATGAGTAATCCGTATGGACGTCTAAGGATGATTTACAAATATCACACTGAAACCATTGCTCTCTGATTCAGCAATCCAAAACTACTGAGCACCAGCTATGTGATAGCACTCCTCCAAAGAAAGCAGAGCCATATTAGGAGCCTATGTGGTCATAATCTGTTAGAAAGCCTGGCCCTCTGATGGCCAAAAGTGTTCCAATATATATGTAGAGAAAAAAAATTAAATATTTTATTTATTTATGAGTGAGAGAAGAGAGAGAGAGGGAGAGAGAGAGACAAGAGGGGCAGAGGGGGAGGGAGAAAGAATCTGAAGAAGATTCCACGCTGAGTAGAGGCCAATGCAGGGCTGAAACCGACGACAGTGAACCCATGACCCAAGAGTTGGCCATTTAACTAACTGAGCCACCTTGGTGCCCCTAGAAAAAGTTTCTTTTCTTTTTTAATTTTTATTTATTTATGATAGTCAGAGAGAGAGAGAGAGAGAGAGAGAGAGAGAGGCAGAGACACAGGCAGAGGGAGAAGCAGGCTCCATGCACCGGGAGCCTGACGTGGAATTTGATCCTGGGTCTCCAGGATCGCGCCCTTGGCCAAAGGCAGATGCTAAACCGCTGCGCCACCAGGGATCCCTAGAAAAAGTTTCTTAAATGATATTTCTAAATAGTAAGGATTAGGACCACTAGTCCTATTCACTTAGGTCATTCCAATGGTGTCCCAGTGTACTTACTAATAGTGCTCCTTCTCAGTCTCAAGTGTCCCATTTGACTGATAAATTGTTTGGACATTCTGTCCATAAGGATCAAGCTCAAGAGTCAAATGGGTAGTCAAATGACAACTGGAATCTGATTTTTGGATTCAAAGAATTTCACCATACACTGGCACTATATAAATATTTTCTTTTTTTTTCATGATGACAGAGAAAAATCTATTCCATACAACTCATTTTTGCCTTCCTCATACCACACCTTTCCCTGAAGATCATGCCAGAACCTGGATAGTCCACTGTGGCGTATTGAAGTAAATGGTACCTTTGAAATACATTTTAAAAATATGTCTACATTTAGAGTTTAGTTCCTTCTCTATTTTTGAGGAAGTTGCTAGGGGTAGTCTTCCATGTTGACAGGGACAATTTCTGAGGGAAGAGTATAGGGTTGAGAGGAGGATAGGGAAGAATAAAATCACAGTAATCATGTTCAAGTCCTCTGACTTGTCCTGTCACCATAGGTGACCTTGTAATAATGCCTTTCTCTTGGAGTACATGCAAATGACAACTCTGGTGGCAGCACAGTCTGCCCACAGTCTGCCCACCTGTATTAATCAGAAACCACTTGCTAAGGGAAGAACTGAATGTTCAGACCACATTCAGTTGTACTGATGGTTCTTGGAGTGGATCATGCAGCTTGCCCCCATGGGGATCAATTAATGCTGAGATTGTCAATGGCTCAGCATAGATTTCCTCTCCCATTGGCTTATCAGATTCAGCCAAGCCCAGCAGTTAGCCCCTGAAAGAGCAGTACCCTCTTCTGCTTCTTTAATCACTCCAAGCAGCTTACCTGAAGGCCCATTGCTAATTGAGTGATTTTGTGGCCCTAATTTGCCATACCTGGAACTAAACTGATTATTTCTCCTATTCTGTGGCACTTGGGAAGAAAAAGAAGAAAATGCTACCCAATTGGGGGCTCTGAGTTTTCACTAGAGAACACAAAACTTAAAGGAATTTGGGCTGAAGAGACAAAGGATGCCATGTAACAAAAGGACAAGAGAAAAACTTCAGTAGATAGAACACAACATACTGCCCCTGGGGAGAACTAGAACAAGCAGTAGTGAAGCATGTTCTGGAGGTACCTGCTGTTCCCTGACAAGGGGCTAACACCTGCCAGTGTGTGCTCAGGCTGATGGGTACAAATAACTAGCAAGCAAAATCACACTGTTGTGTTTCTGGCCAGTAAATAAGGAAAATGCATAAACTAAGGTATTGAGAAACAATGGAACATAGGGCACTTAATCTTGAAAGAAGCATAAATGACAGATTACAAAAAATTTAAGACATCTATAGGTACCTAAAAATGACTATAAAAAATGTGTGTGCCTATATACAAGAATGTAGGGCAAAGGCTCCTCCAGAATGTTTTCCCATCACATAATCCTCAACAACAAAAGAAATGGGAAGTATGTATTTTGTGTAGTAATCTTATTTCTGCAAGGAATAGAAAATCACTAAAAATACAAAGAAAAATATTAAAAGCCCATAAAAGGGACACACTTGTAGAAATAGAGGAAATTTTATTCAAATGCTAAAAAGAAATCTAAGGAAAAAAGATTTTCTCTCCAAAACTGGCTATGGAAGAAATAAGAAATACTTTAACTCTCTAGGCTTTGTGATCAAAACTTCTCAAACAATGACCTATCTAAAACTATGAATAGCATAAACTATGAAATGAGCAAAAGGCCAAATTCTTATACCCCAATAATGATGCAATCAGTATTTATCAGTAGGAGAGGATTTATTTTACAAACGGCATGTGAACGCAGCATGAGAAATGTGTCAATTGAACCAATGAGATGACATATTTATGGAAACCATAGAAGTCTATGAAAACTGATGAGGCACAAAAGCCTAGTTTGAAAAAAAGTATGTGCCACCATTCAGAAGTTGCTTCAATTTTTTAATAATTGAAATTTACGTGCACCAGCCCACTTGCACGCTTTGTTCTTCTTGAACTAAACTGTTTTCTTGTAGCCTCATGTTTACTGAAGCCTAAAATTAGAACTGACAGCAATTCACTGCAACAAAGTGGGCTTCCTCCCCTGCCCGTCCGCCTGCAGCCCATGTCCCATTCATGCCCTAGAAATCCACTCATCTCTCGGTGGTCATCTGCCAAGAGAAGAAAAATAGGGCAGAGATGAAAACATGTCGTTCAGGCAGGGGAGTTGAGAGCAAACCTGCTGGCTTCCCCCTTCCCCCAGTGCCCCCCATCAGGACCTCACCTCTGTACTGCTGGTCCTCGCCCTTGTCCTCCTGCGACACATCTGACGCCTCCAACAAGAGTTGGTCCAGCACTTGCTTGCACTCTTGCAGTAGTGTAGCTATAGCTTTTTGATTATTCATGATAATTACTCTTCCTCAATGATGAGTCAAGTGTCCCCGGGTCTATGGTGATCAATTACTCAGAAGAAGACATCGATTCTCAATAAAAGAGTCCCTTCAAGGCGGAGGTACCTGGTGAACAAAGGCGGGAGAAAGATGATTAACTGAAGCATCATCAATTATCTGTAAGACTCAAGCAGGGAGGGATAATAGGGCAAACACATGAAAATACATGACAGCCCCTGAAGACTTTATTAGGGGAGTGTGTGAAATTACTGCAGGGCCTGGTCTAGATGGGCAGCACCTCGAAGGCGTCAGAGAGCAGAAGGGAGAGGCTCCTCGTGCAGACCTTGGTTACCCGCAGTGATGTCAGTGGAATCCCACGAAGCCAAATGAAATGAATATACCCTATGATTTATGTATCTCCTGCATACTTTACATCAGTGTCTCTGGATCCCAGTGGCACCACACTTTCTGTCTGTCTGGAAGTCTACAGGAAGCATCTGGCTAACAGTTCTAATATTCAGATACAAGCCCATGGTGATACGAAGTTTACCATTCTCATAACCCACTACTGATTTCCCCTGTGAAGTATTCTTCATGGTACTTAGCATCATATAATTTGGACCAAGATAGGCAATGACAGATGCCAAATTTAAAGCTCTTCACAGTCAGGCAGGTTGCCAAATAAAATAGAGAAATGGTATCTTAGATAACTCAATTTCCTAGATCTATCATATGGATGAGTTTATCATATGGATGGGTGAATCTACTTATATTGGTATTTAACATAAGTACAGTTGAGAGATTTCATATGTAAATGTGAATATGCTGTAATAATCTATGGCAGTCAAGGTAATTTAAAGAACAAAATAAATTACTGACAGTACAAAAATGCCTGGCAAATAAATACCAGAAAGTCACTAGATTAACATATCTTTTTGTCTGCCTTCCCTTTATTAAAGAATGTACATTGTAAATAAAACAAACTTCCTTTTGTTTTGTTTATAATGAACAAATGAAACAAAGAAACTCTTTCTGAGTTTGTCAGAATAGAATGTGGAGCTGCTGTCTGGTTTAGACACCCTTAGAGGGCACATAGAATTTTATTACCAAAGCAAGAGAGTCTGAAAGGGAAGAGAGTAACAGATAAATGGATGGCTCCAGTCCCTTTGTCTTCTAACTTAATACATGCAATGAAGTAATCATTGAAAATCTTAAAGCTGTGAATTATTTTGTAAGTGTTGGATAAAAAGGCCAAACTTTAAGAAGCTAGTTTTGAATTTCAAAAAGCAAGATAACATTTTTTCTACTTTTTTTTATTCTAAGACTTAACAGGAACACAAAATGAAGGATGAGCTAATTGTATAATCTACACTTTTCATTTTTCATTCTAACGTGACTGGTATACTCTATATGCTTTGGATTTAAACACACACACACACATTCTTTACACAGATAAACTGCCAAAACAAAATTTTAGGATGTTACAGGCTTGTTTCATTAAAATAATTGTGTATTGTTGGTGAAGAATATGAGTATTTGAATACAAAATTCTTATGACTTGAAAGAATATTCACAAAAGTTGAGATCATAAACCACCCCCCCAAAAAAAAAGCTGAGATCGTGAGGAATTAGTTACTAGAAACATTTAAGCATAACTATAAATTAAATTTCTCTTCTGTGTGAGACGTTTGAGAAAGTAGTCCTGTATGGTTTGGGTTGTTGGACTAACTGGTTTTCAATGTTCCTTTTAGCTCAAGTGTTTTTAAGTCAATGTTGTGTAGTAAGAGCTGACCATTAGCTTGTCTTTCTACGAAAGGAATCAAGAAGTAAGGCCTGGTCAGAGAGCTAATTAGTGGACTAGTGTGTGTAAGAAGCCATGTAGCTATGGCATTTCATTCCCACCATTCTTGAAAAAGGGAGATGTGGCTAGAATGGGAGGTTAGTATGGTGATTGAGAAATGCAGTTGGTGATTGGGAAAGTTAACAAACTTTGCTTGAAATTATCTATGGGTGAATAGGACACATTCCCCTTTCTTCAAATAAAACCAAGAAGGAGGTTCTTTTTGTTCTAGGATCCTTTTTAGTACTTCGTGTAGAAAGAGGGGTATAATAAGAAAATATGAAGAGTTCATGCACAAAAAAATAATACTGTACTGTAATATACTTTTACATCATCCCTTTGTCTAAAAGGCATATAGTAATGTTTTATTGGTGCCATATTATCCTTTTAAGGTAGAAAGCTGTCTTTTGTTATACTGAAAAATTAAAATAAATCTTAATTGCTCTGTTTCTGTAAATGTTTAAACAGAAATAGCATGTAGTAATAAAAAGCAGACTTGGTTATAGGAAAACTGTTACATATAATAGTGTTCAACAGATATTTGTGACTAATTCTATTTCATTCTCATCTTTAAGTATTTGTGATACCTTTGAGATTCACTTTGAGACTCATTTTTCTTCTCTGTATTTTATGGGGGTTAAGTGGGAATAATTGCTAATATATTTCTAGGTCTTAAATTACATACTCAGCAGCCTATCTATTGCTGAAGAACATCTGATACTTATTTACTGAATAATTCCTGGCTCTTTTGAGAACACTTAAGTATAATATTTTTATGTACACTTTTTTCTGTGGTTTAGAAATGTTGACTTGAATCTTAGAGGCGGATTACTAAATAAATATAACTCTGCTTTTGTTCCCTCACTTGAAACCCGGATGCCTAATGCACAGGATCATAAATCTCCTCCTTTTGTCTAAGTGCTGTGAAAGAGAGATAAGCTATGTGGTTCTGTGAGGGAAAACAACAGGACTTGACCTAATAATTTGGGTAAAACAAGAGAAGGTGAATGGGGGATTCCCTAGGGATGTGATGTTGGAATTAAACTCTGTAAGAAGAACAGGGCTTAATGAAGTTAAAATGGTGAAGAACAGCCCTGATGTAGAAAGAAATATAGAGGAAATGAAAGAAGGCCAAATTAGTCAACCTAGAGATAAAAGGAGAAAGTTGATATGGGGTGAGTTTGGAGAGTTAAGTAGGGGTTGTTCAGGTTGTTTAGCTGGCACCTGTGTGCCAGGTAAGGAATTTTGTGTTTACCCTGTCATAGGACACTACTGGTAGCAGGAGGAACATGAGCAGATTTGCATCTGGAAACATTCATTCTGTTTGGATTGTAGCGTATATTAGAGGAAGAGAGGAAGAAGGTGATTGCAGGTAGATCAGTTGGGCATTTATTGCAATAATCCAGGTGAGAAATATCAGATCACCAGACCAAAGTAATAGAGATACAGAAAATTGGACAAATTTGAGGGCTGTTTAGAGAATAAATGCAGTATTGCTGTTGGATGGATATGAATGTCCTTGAAAGGAATCCTGAGTTTTTTTTTACTTTACCATAGCTCAAAGTGGAATGGATAATTTTATCATACTTTGAGACAAGGAACATAGAAGAGATCTTCTAGGAAAAGATATAAATACATCTTACATTTTGTATTTCTAGCAATAAAGATAGTAAGGAAGATAGGTCATACTGTCCAGAATAAGCAATTGGATTTTATTTTATTTTATTTTTATTTATTTATTTTTTTTAGCAATTGGATTTTAACCAAGAAAGTATTTCTAAAAAAACAAAAAGAGATTTCTGAGATAATTAATATTTAGTACTTGTGACTTCCCAAAATGTACTGAGGATATTCTTTATACTTTTTGAAAGTTATAGCATTTTCTCTTTTCCCTGCAGAATTCAGGAAAGACAATAGGAAAAAAATACTGTAACATGAGAAACACTTTGGAATCCAACCATCTGTCCAGACTTGTATGGTTCATTGTTAAGCATAACAGAGGCTGAAGCCTAGGAAATTTTCCTTCAGGCAACAGTCCTGCTGGAAATTGTGGTCAGCTTCCTTTATAAAAGAATCATTTTCAATTTCAAAACATAACAATTTTTGCTCCCTGAACTGTGGCATTCTGTGAGCTGTACTTATTTCTAAATTGAAGAACGTTAGCTTCCCTATATTTTTTGTAATGTATGGATTAGTTTTTCTATTTTGACATCCCCCTATATATTTTTTCTAAAAATTAAACAGAAAGAGGTCAGCAAAAGCAATAGGACATACAAGTAGATACCTTTAGAATAACACTAGATACCCAACAAAGTTTAGAATCTAAGGCACACAGGCATACCCATAGCCAAATGATCACGTGTTCATACATTCCATGTTTGATTTTGATACCTGTGTACTTCATTTCTATTGGTGACCTAGAATTTAACTGAGTGGCTGAGTTACAATTGACAAATCAGCAATCATTAAAAGTTTTATTCAAAGCCCCATTTCTTTTGGAATTCGTGAATTTTTTTTCCTTGGACAATTAGTACCCAGATGGGGGATAAATTAGGGAAAATAAAAGAATTCCAAAGGTATTCCATGGTCTACCTGCTGACATTCTGAAATAATCCACTGGCCATCTACTCATAATTCTTAAACTAGAAGATGTGGGGAAGATAAAGAAGTAGGAAAGATGGTCTATACTGTCAAGGAGTTTATAAATTACAAGAATAAGACATAAATACTTTGAAATGAACCACACAAGGCATACTTAACATGATTATAGTCCAAAAGCTCAGTCTAAAATATCTTTGTTGGAATTCAATTAATGACCAGTTAGATTCATAAGCAAACCCACAGAGCTCATTTAATTCATATGTACATAAATAATTACACTAAACATACTTTTTGATCTACATTCAAAATCACTTATCATATTGCTTCTATGAGAAAATGAATTCTGGTCTCCAACATAGAAAAACAAAATGCATTTCTCCAATCAGTCACTAGCAATGACAATCCAGCTTTTTTCCACCCTTTCACCCTCCCCTGAGTAACCCTACACACAAACTCTGACCATACTGCCTCTGGTACTGGTTGGTGCAAGTAGGGAAACAAAAGGAGAAAGAGAAGTCTGATTGGAGTGTAAGACAACTGTGTGCCTTGGATAGATATTTCTGGGTAATGGCCATTGTTAGCATTTTAAAACTGAATAGAAAGGGAGAAGAGAAGGCAACTCTAAGTCACCAAAACCTGAAAGAGTAGACTTCTATTTCTAGCAGTATGGAAGTCTAAACATCCTGACCAATATTCCCACTGAAAACAAGTAAAAATGCTGGAAAAACACTTTAAGACCTCTAAAATGTATCAATAACATGGTAAGAAAGGAGAGACTACTCAGAAAACACCAACCAAGTAAAAGTGGAACCCAGAAAGTTAACGAACACAGAAGCTAGCCTTTGCCTTGAGTGTATTTGCAAACACTGTAAGACGAAACTTTGGTTTTCACTATCTTGGAGTGTGGAAAGAGAGGAAATAAAACCAAAGGCCTCCCCAAGGTGGGACATATAAGAGGAAACTCTCCCTTGCATAAAACTCATGTCCTAAAAGGCTGAATCTTCAGTGTAAGGGTGAGCTAAAAATAAGTCCCCATCCTCTCCTGCCACCTCCCAAGAAATTTGCCTGTGGCAAAACATACTCCTTCTTAGAGAAAAGTGAAATGTTTTCCCCTTGAGAATTTGAAGTCATGAGATCCACAAAACCTCTACCTGATAATTACTTTAAAATACGTTATTTAAAAATGATCCTAAAGCTTCAGGAGGACACACCTTGTAAACTCCAATTTATAACATAATGACATCCCCACCTTGGATCATGCAGATTTTATGTAAATTCTTAAATTAACTATGTTTATTGAAAACATGTCAAATACCTAGACATCTTTTTCATTTATTCTTTAGCTTTTATACAATGTTTCTCAAGATCTCCAGAGATAAATAATATTCTAACCCTGTGTTTGCTATTTAAAATAGCTATAGCAAATAAGAGGTGATTTTACATATGTGAAGTCCATGGAAAAAAAAGAAAGGTTCTAGGTTTGTAGTTTTCCAGGCAATTGGTGGAATGAAACATAATCTTCTCAAAAGGAATCCGGCTTCAAAATAAGCTTGAAATAATTTCCATCTTTAAAATACCAAGAAATATGAGTTCTTGATCAATGCTCACAAAATGCATAAGGTAAGAGGAAAAAATGGGTGAAAGAAGAAACAACAGATAGTTAGATCAGAACTTCAAAGAATTTAGGTAGTGGAATTATCATATATAGACTATAAAATATACATGTTTAAAGATCTGAAAAATTATGTTGAATGTATGAGTTATGAGTAAGAAAGTATAAAAAGGCATAGGAAGGTTGAAAAAGAATCAAATAGATTTCTATAAATGAAAAAATAATAATTTAAAATTTAAAATTCCATAAATTAGGTTTGGTAAAATACTAGTTCTGGTTGAAGTTAGAATTTTTAAACTCGTTGATAAATCAAAACATCTCATCTAAAATGCAACAAAAGAAGACAGAGAGATGGAAAATTCAAAAGAGAAGTTAAGAAACAGAGAGCATTCATGGAAAAACTCTAACATGTGTCTCATGAGAATCCTAGATGGAAAGAAGGGGAGGAAGCAAGAGAAATGTTTGGAGAGATAATGACTAAGAACTTTTAGAACAGGAGAAAGTAATTAAAATATCTATAATCTTCAAGCAGGTTAAATAAATAAATAAAAATCTATACTTAGAAATATCTTAGCAAAACTAGGGAACACCAAAGGCATACAGAAGATCTTTAAAGTAGCCAGAGAGAAAAGACAAAGTAACTTCAAAGAAACAACAATGAATTTATAGCTACCTACTGAAAGCAACAATGGAAACTAGAAGACAATGAAAGGATATCTTCAATATGCTGGGGGAGAAACCTTGAAAAATAAAAATATTTAAAAATAAACATCAACAGGTTGTTACTAAACAAATCTCTAAAGTATCTACTTTAGGTAAAAGGAAAGTGATTACAGATGAAGGGCCTGAGATTCAAGAAAAAATACTATGCAACAAAAGGTGACTTGTTGGCTAAATATAAATATTGACTGTATAAAGCTACAACAATAACAACATATTATGAGATGAAAAAATACACATACAAACAGCATATATACCAGGAAGAGAGTGATGTTAAAGTGTTTTAAGATCTTGGATATGGTAGGATGAAGGGAGATATTAACTTAAGACTGATAAAAATTTCTAAGGTGATCCTTAAAAAACTGAAATAAAAAACTATAACTTTTAAACTAGTAGAAGGTAAAAACTTTTTGAAAAGAAACAAAACAATCCAAAAGAGGCAAGAGGGGCACCTGGATGGCTCAGTTGGTTGAGTGACTCACTTTTGATTTCAGCTCAGGTCATGATCTTAGGATCTTGGGATCAGGTCCCACATTGGGCTCCATGCTCAGTGCAGAGTCTGCTTGTCCCTCCCCACTGAGCAAAGAGCCCTGCTCATACACTCTCAATTTCTCTCTCTCTCATAAACAAACAAACAAACAAACAAACAAATAAATAAATAAAAAAAATCTTTAAGAAGAAGACAAGAAAATAAAGGGGAAAAAACTAATGAAGAGTCAGGATAATTTTTTTAAAGATTTTATTTATTTACTTATTTGTGAGAGAGAAAGAGAGTGGGAGGGAGAGAGAATCTGAAGCAGATGCCATCCTGAGCATAGAGCCTGACGCAGGGCTTGATCTCACAACTCCAAGATCATGACTTGAGCTGAAACCAAGAGTCATTTGCTTAATGACTGAGCCACTCAGACACACCAGAATAAATTTAAAATACAAAATATGATGGTAGAAATAAATTTGAATATATCAGTATTTCCAATAAATATAAATGAACTAAATGCTATAGTAAAAAGATAAAGATAGATTTGATTTTTAAAAATAGTTACATGGATTTACTTAAAGCATAAGAATAAAGAAAGCTCAAAGGTAATAATATAGAAAAAGCTGTTTTAAAAAAATACTAACTAAAAGAAAGTATACGTATATTAATATCAGACAAAATAGACATTAAGGCAAAAAAAATGTTAATGAAGATTAAAAAGCCACTTAATGATACATGGTTCAGTTCACCAGGAAGTTATAGTAGTTTTAAACTTGTAGCATCTAGAAGCATAGCTTTAAATATATATGAAACAAAAAGTGAAAGAACCATAAAGAAAAATATGCAAATATATAATCGTAGAGATAAAATGTGGAATTCAAAGTGGAACATAGAAGGAAAATTTTTTATTATTATTTTTAAAAAATATTTTTATTTCTATATTCATGAGAGACACACAGAGAGAGGCAGAGACCTAGGCAGAAGGAGATGCAGGGTCCCCGTGGGAAGTCTGATGCAGGACTCGATCCCAGGACCCCAGGATCATGCCCTGAGCCAAAGGCAGATGCTCAACCACTGAGCCACTCAGGTGTCCCTTTATGAAAGGAAATTTATAAGCAAAATACTTAGAAATAAAGAATGTTCGAAAATTAATGAGTTGAGCTGAAATAACCAAAAGTAAGGAAATAAATAGAAAAAATAAATGAAAAAAGTAAAAGGAAACAAAAATAAGAACAGAGATTAATGTAATAAAAAACAAATATTCAAAAGGAAGCTTCACAAAATAAAGTTCTTTCAAAGGACCACTGAAATTGACAAATTGTTGGTAAACTTGATCAAGAGATAGAGAAAAAATCATTTTAGGAGGGGGCATTACAGATGCTACAGAGACTTTTAAAAAGCAAATAAGGGAATATTAGAAACATTTTTTTACCAACAAATTTGAAAACAATAAAATGGGCAATTTCTATAAAAGCATAACTTACTTAAAAGAAACCAAGAAAAAACAGAAAAACTTTATGGTCCTATAATCTTTTTTTTTCTTCAAGTTTTTATATATTTATTTGAGAGAGAGTGAGCAAGCCAGAAAGAGAACATGAGCAGGGGGAGGGGCAGAAGGAGAGGAAGAAGCAGATTCCCTGCTGAGCAGGGAGCCCGTGCTGGTGCTCCATCATGGGGCTCCATCAGGGAGCTTGATCCAGGGACTCTAGGATCATGACCTGTGCCAAAGACAGATACTTAAACAACTGAGCTACCCAGGCACCCTGTATGCTCCTATAATCTTACAGAAATGTAACTAGTAGTTGAAAAATCTTCCTACAAGGAAAACACCAGGAATATACAGTTTTACCAGCAAAATCTTATCAAACATTCAATAGGCCAATAAATCCAATCTTATGCAAAATATCCTTTAAATCAGCAACAAGTGGCTAGAAAATGTAATTTAATAAAAATATGTCTTTTACCATGGCAAAAATATGTAAGGTATAATAAAAATATATATGTGTATATATATATATGTGTGTGTGTGTATATATATTCATATATATATATAAATATATGAGGTAACCTAAGAATAATTCTAATAATAAATATGTAAGACTTCCAGAGAGAAATTATAAAACCTACTTCATTGAAAGACATTAATGAAAATCTAAATACATTAGGAGATATTCTGTGGTAGGGTCCTGGAAAACTCACTATTGTTAAAATATCAATTTTTCCCAAATTTATCTATCTTTATGCAATTCCAGTCAAAATTACTACAGCTCTATGTGTATTTGTGGTCAACCTGAAAAAATGGTCCTAAAACTTATGTGGGAGGATAACATTCAAGAATATTCAAAATACTTTTAATGAAAAATAACAAAGAAGGAGGGGGAATATCATAATTTTTGTCAATAATTAACATAAAATCATATTAAATGATGCAAAAGTTATTGGCACTAGGCTAGTCAAATTGACCTTCTAAATAAAATAGAGTCCAGCAAGAGACATATGTATATATGGAAATTCAGTTTATTACACTACCTCAGCATATGGTATTGAGCTAGTTTATTATTTTTTTTTAGATTTTATTTATTTATTTGACAGAGAGAGAGAAAGCACAAGCATGGAGAGTGGCAAGCAGAGGGAGAGGGAGAAGCAGGCTCCCCATTGAGCAGGGATCCCAATGCCTCCGTCCCAGGACCCTGGGATCATGACATGAGCTGAAGGCAGATGCTTAACTGACTGAGCCACCCAGGTACCCTGCTAATTGGTTATTTTTTAAATCAATGCTAGTTAAAGACTTACATGTAAAAGACAAAAATATCTAACTTCTAAAGGAGAATATCTAAGGGAGAACATCCTTTTGATCCCTTAGGGAAGAATTTCTCAAACATTTGTAAAAAAAAAAAAAAAAAAAAAGCAAATGACCAAAGATTGATATTTAATTGGAGGGATAAACTTCTGATTGATTAGTAAAAAGACACCATAAAGAAAGTGAAAAGACAAGTCCTAAACTGGGAGAAAGTATCTGTAATGTATGTAACTGACAAATAATTTCTCTTTAGAATATATAAAGAATTCCTATAAGTCAATGAGAAAAGGACCAATCACATAGTAGAAAAAGAATAAGCAGGTTTCCGGCTGGGGTGTGAGATCGTGGGGGAGATGGCCACGGGGACAGACCAGGTGGTGGGACTCGGCCTCGTCGCCATTAGCCTAATCATCTTCATCTACTACACCGCCTGGGTGATTCTCTTGCCTTTCATCGACAGTCAGCATGTCATCCACAAGTACTTCCTGCCCAGAGCCTACGCTGTCGCCATCCCACTGGCTGCCGGCCACCTGCTGCTCCTGTTTGTGGGAGTGTTCGTCACCTACTGTGATGCTGAAGAACCAGAAGGGGACCAAAAAAGCTCAGTGAAGGCCCAGTGGGGCTGAGGCTGGTGGCACCCCTCTGCCACCCCTCCAAGGGTGGAGGTGCACAGGACCCATCCAGGCACCACAGCTCCCTCAAGCCAGGGCTCCCTTTGGACTTCCCGGGGATGGAGCTGTTCAGGACCTACCACATAGGCCTGCTCCTTCCTGCTCAACTTACCAGAAGCCAGGAAGGAGGATTACTGGGAAGCCTCCCTCCTACCCCTTTCTGGTTCAGGGCCTGAAAGATGCTGGTTGTCTCCCTCTCACCTTCAGACTCCCTGTCACCTTTTCCTCTGAGTTCTATCTTGTTTCAGTTTCCCTCCTGTCACCTGCTGATGTTGGACTTGGTAGGTTCTGAGGCACCATGCAACCTTCCCCCACGTGGCCTGCTCCTCCTCTGAGGCAGCTTTCTTGGGTCTGACATAGCCCCAGGCCCCACCAGGACTTTAGGACCTGGAAAGCCCAAGGGGAGGACTGACAGGCCCAGGGGTTACCACCAGGCCTCAGGGCACATTAGGGGGGCCATAGTGGGCCCCCAGACCAACTGCTTCTCATAGAGGCCCAGCCCCCTGGGCCCAGCACTGGCCAGTTGGGGGAGAACTGAACAATAAATGCTGATGATGTGTTAAAAAAAAAAAAAAAGAATAAGCAAAAGACTTGAACAGACACTTCACACAAGAGAAAACATTAATGGCCAATGAACACATGAAATGTGTCCAACCTCATTAGTAATCAGGAAATACAAATTCAAACCATAACTATTCACAACTTCTTAACTGGGAAAAAATTTATGTTGGCTAACAGTTGTCAAGAACAGTCTATGTTACTTCCATTCACTACTGTTGGAAACTATAGTTTGACATTATTCAGTAAAATGAAAAATGCGCATAGTGGGTACACTGTAACCCAGTGTCCACTCTTTTTAAAAAACAAAGATTTTATCTACTTATTTGAGAGAGAGAAAATGCATGAGCAGAAGGAAGGGAGGGGCAGAAGGAGAGGGAGAAGCAGACTCCTTATTGCCTGATGCAGGGCTCTATCTCAGACTTGGGATCATGACCTGAGCCAAAGGCAGATGCTTAACTGACTTAGGCACCCAGGTGCTCCATCTGGTGTCTACTCTTAGACATATACTCTAGTTTAGAGAATATCTTGGACCTGTGTCTAGGGAATATAAGCATGTTTACAGTGACACAGTTTGTAATAGCAAATAAGCAAAAGGAATCAATCCATATGTCCCTCAACAGGAGAATAGATTAAAAAACTGAAGTGTATTCATACACTGGAATAGAATAAGCAAATAAATGAAAGAATTACAGTTACATATAGCAATATGGATAAATCTTAGGAATATAAAAAAGCAAGTCACAGATGATACATGCATAAAATTTAAAACATTTTTAGCTAAACAATATAACATTATAGGATACAAACATATATAGTAAAGTTACAAAGAAAAGGACGTGAATGATAAACTAAAAATTCAAAACAGTGGATTTACTGAGGAAAGAGTGAAGAAGATGTGAGGGAAATGTATGAACACAGAAGACTTCAAAGAAAGTGGTATGTTTTTTGCTTAGATTAATATATGAGCATCCATCATGTTCTGGGTATATTACACCTATTTTATAATTTTTTGATATTGATATTTAATGAAAAATTAAAAAGAGGGAAATAGAAATTCCAGTCTAGGAATATTGTATAGGTAATAAATATCAGTTCCTGTCCTTAGGGTTGGACTCAGTGATTCCACTGAGAGATAGTAAAGGAGCCTTTCAGAGCATGGAGGAGCACTTGTCTTAGGACTTCTCATGGGACTAGGACTTGGAATAGCTGGGAAAAGAAATGAGGAAAAGAAACCTAGCTGGAGAGTGATGTGACAAGAGACCTTGAGGAGGAGATCCTCATCTTGTATTAAGGATCCATGAGTTAGCAGGGCCTATTGAAATAAAGATGAGATAGGCAGTTTGAACCATTAGTTTAACAAACACTAGATTGCCAAGAAATTCAATTCACCTTTTCCTTCCACTTACAAAGAAAATGAAGAAGTGTGGTGTGATTTAAAAAAAAAAAAAAGGTAGGGATTTCTATAAGTGAAAGAGAAGTTCTTTCCAATGGCTCTATTTATCTCAAAAATTCCAGCCTAAGCACCACACCTTGTCAGAGTGGGAGAACTTCTCTTCAAGTTGTCTGTCCCTCCTGCCTGTGTGCCCCACCCTCTCCAGTTCCCAGCTGCTCAAGGTGTTTATCAAATGTGACTGCACAGAAAAGTGCAATCAGAATGTTCCGGGTCACGAATGGGTTACTTGCTGGCCTCAGGAAGAAAGAGGAGGGGAAAAAAAGGTCATCATCACAGGGGCTGTTGCTCACACTCTCCAGCTACAGTTACCCACTCCATCAGCTATGGTGACATCTGAAGAATCATGAGCCTGGCCCCCATCGCTAGAAGAGCAACATCTCAGGTCAAGGTGAGCCAAACCTGCCATCTGGTTCTGTTCAAGAATCCTGTACTTCCAAAGGGTATTTTCAGTAAGAGCTTTCTTTGTATTTTTGCACCTTAAATGAGAGAAGAGTTGCCACATATACTAACCATATGTCCTCAAATCCAGAGCTGCTATGACACTAGGGGGCCTTCATAAAGCAGGAAAAAATTACCTTACAAGTTTTGATGGGCCTTCAAACTGAGGAGTATACTCTAGGAGGCAGATGTTGTCCACTCAAACCCTGAGAATCTGAGTCAGGAGGAGGTTGAGTAACTTGCCCAAAGTCCCAAGCAAAGATCAAGATTAAGAATTCAGGGGTTCTAACTTGTCCTCAAAACACACTTACCTTCTCATTAAATAGATATCAGAGTTCTAGAGAAAAACACAGCAAGAATAAATTCACTGGAAGAGAAATCTTTAAAAGGAGAAATGGTGCAGACTCAACTGTTATTATAGCCTCTGCTTTGGTGGTTGAGGCAACTGAAATGCTCTGTTTAACAGTCGGAAAGGCAAACCTATTGGATGTTTCCAGGGGTGGAGTAGGAGGAAAGTCCAGATGATGGTGTGGTATGTATATGGAAATGGCATGTAGTATACTATGATATAAAATTCCCGGGATCCCTGGGTGGCGCAGCAGTTTGGCGCCTGCCTTTGGCCCAGGGCGCGATCCTGGAGACCCGGGATCGAATCCCACGTCGGGCTCCTGGTGCATGGAGCCTGCTTCTCCCTCTGCCTGTGTCTCTGCCTCTCTCTCTCTATCTGTGTGTGACTATCATAAATTAAAAAAAAAATAAAATAAAATTCCCAAGGCTATGAAGCATTACATACTTTTGATGAAGCCAGCAAATGTGGGGATTATGGTTACTTGTGCAACAAAACATTTTCAAATTTCTATTCATAATTCTCATAGCCAGGAAAGATATTTTGCAAAGTCAACATAGATTTTGAGTCAGAGGTAGCTTACAAAAGAAACTATCTCAGAGAAAAGGCATGCGTAGGCTCTGAAATGACAGAAGCAGCAAAATGATGATTTTAAAATGAAGAATTGTACTTTTGCTCTGAGCCATCAGCAGGTAGCCAAGGAAGGCACATGCATTTTGCAGTTAGGGTTCTTGGGTTTAAATATCAGTTCTGTTGCTTGTTAGCTGAGCAGGCTTACACAAGTCATGTCTCAGCTTTCTCATCTGTTAAAAAAGGGTAGTAATAGGACGAATCTCACAGAGTTTTGTAAGGATTAATTGAATTATATTGTAATATTGTATAAATATAAAAATGTAAATATATATGTAAAACACAAGGGATATGGCCTAGCATGTAATATATGCTCCATAGTTATCAGTTATTGTTATCAATAAAATTTTCAGGAAATGAAATTTAACTTTTTAAAGTTAACCTAATTTTTCATTATCTTATTTGGGTTTGATCTGCTTGTTGACTAAATTAGCATTTATGTTCTTAAGACAGAAAATTGCTTGGCTACACAGTTTTTGGAGTCTCTATATTTTTCCCAGTGTAAAGTCCTATAATTTAGGGATCCCTGGGTGGCGCAGCGGTTTAGCGCCTGCCTTTGGCCCAGGGCGCGATCCTGGAGACCCGGGATCGAATCCCACGTCGGGCTCCCGGTGCATGGAGCCTGCTTCTCCCTCTGCCTCTCTCCCTCTCACTGTGTGCCTATCATAAATAAATAAAAATTTAAAAAAAAAATAAAATAAAATCCTATAATTTATATATATATATATATATATAATGTATTATATATATATATAATAATGTATTATTCCTTAAGTAATTCCCTAGATCCACATTCAATTAATGAATAAAAATCTGTTAGAGAATTGAAATATTATGGCCAGTTAGATATTTTCAGGAAGATGTGAGTTTTATCTGCTTAAAAAAAAAAAAAAAAGCCCTTAAAACCCAGCCAACTTGGTTTAATCAGCAGTTTGTGTCCAGCACTCAGCCATTCTTCCCTCTGTCTGAGGTGGCAGGAAAGTGAGCCCTGAAGTGGCTAAGGGAAAGAGCGTCCATGGGATTACAGATCAGACTGAAACACCCCCAGGCCCACATCATCTTCTTCACCCTGAGATACACACAAAGCTCTTTATTTATTTTTTACTTAAAATGTCAAAGGCGCCTGGGGGTGGGCTTCTGGATTGGGGATTGGCAGACCACACTCCTGGGCTGACATAATAAAAGTCCACCATGTGGCCCTGTGATTCACACAGCGTGTGCATGTCACCAGCAACGGATGGGTCTTGGCAGGGAGCCTCCTACTGGCCTGGGAACAAATACGACTTGCATTTTCTCGAGTGGCAAGAATCTGTTGAGGCAGAACCACCAGGATATCCACACACTTTGAGGGCACAGAGGCAAAAGTAACATTCACTGAGGCAAACATCCACACACTGAACTACTTCAACACAGTGATAACCAATAGAGCCCAGAGGCAAGAAGATCTGTAGGACAGTTCACAGTAGGATTTTACTATTCCTGTGTGATTTGTAAGGGGGAAAAAGGTGTCTATAGAGAAAAGGCGGCACATTTATTTATTTATTTTTTACTTACCTCTTGACAGCTCCTATGTATCCTACGGTATACACAAATTACAGAGTCCTTAATTAACATGGGTCATTTTAGGAGCCAGAAAGATTCTATTAGAAAACCAGACTTAATTCTGCTCTCCCTTTAACCTGCAGAGAGCTTTGAGGCCCTCCTTTCATCAGGCTGGTTTGGAAAATGAGTATAGTTTTAGAATGTCAGGATTCTCCACTTTTTCTATAAGAGTTATGTTACTGGGTAAAATGTTGCTCAGTCACAGAGTGAATGTGCTCAGGGCATCAATCACCTGATTTGGGGATAACTTGATTGTTTTTGAACTACTCCACTCACTTCCTTTGGTAGTTCCTCAAGCAGAAGAACTCACATTTTCTCTTTTCTTTAATGAGGAGGATGAAGATCTGAGACTTAGTGTTAATTCTATTCTTTGCTTTTAGCTAATGAAGGAATATTTGCCACTGTAGAACTAACAGAAAAAAAATAAAAATAAATAAATCAAACTAAGCAAGAGAAACACATTAGTTTTTATACAATCTTTTTTTTTTTTTAGATTTTATTTATTTATTCATGAGAGACACACAGAGAGAGGCAGAGATACAGGCAGGGGTAGAAACAGGCTCCCTGCAAGGAGCCCAATTTGGGACTCGATCCCAGATCCCAGGATCACACCCTGAGCCAAAGGTAGACACTCAACCGCTGAGCCACCCAGGTATCCCTTTATACAATCTTTTACTGGCAAAAATTAATGATGTGTTTTCTACTGTTTCCTTAATGTTTGGCTTTAATAGCTAACTTACAGGTTTAAATTATAAAATAATAGGTACTGCCTTTGCAAACTCCTGAATGATAGTTAAGCATATATGTTGAGTACCCATTCTTTATATATTATACTTGATACTTCTGAGTGTTGAAACAGAATAGACACCCCTCAAAGACAGCCTTATTGGGGAAGTAAAATAAGTTTATGATTTAGCTTATAAAAAATTCCAAAGCAATATTCTGACTCATCAGGATGAGTTTACTTACATTTAGACAAGTTGGAGAATTCATTCTATCCTTTCCACTATTACAGAAGCAAAGGCATTCATATTAAATCTTGACAAAAGGAAATAGAATTATCTTACTTTTACAAGATTACAATGAGGAAGATAGCTAGTAATATGGCCCCCATTTGAGGATAAAGTCAGAAGTTCAGTGGTTTGTCCAAGTTCAAATGGCAACTTACGGGATTATCCATAGGTGTTAATACAAGCTTTTAAACATTCAATCCACTGTGGTTTTATGTGAGACCATTCTGAATCCCTGGCTTTTGTGGGGAAGGAACCAATAAATACACTGAAAAACAGAATGTATTACTTTGGTAGAATATTGATTCTATGACAGAAATGTGTATGCTAGGCTGTTTAAAGAAACATCTTGCGGGTTGATTCTCAAATTTTAAAGTGCTGGAATAATAACGGCTGTGTTTTTCCTGGGGAAAAAGTATCCTAATTTTGACCTTATTCAAGCTACAATATAATTCCAGAGGGACCAATGAAGGGGAAGGAAAGAACTGATGAGGTCTAAGTGGTGATTGCATTTATAGATTAATCCTGACAGGGAGCAAATACATCTCCTCCCAGGAGGCCCCAGTATAGTCAACTAAGAAGTGGGGCCATTATTTATGAGCACAGTGGATTTTTCCCATTACAATAAACATTTTAATTACTTTAAGTGAAACATTCTTTTTAGTGGTAGTAAGCTCAAAAATTACATACTGTACTGTCATTTTTGGTCATTTCAACTGTGTATGCAAACCTCTCTTATTCTTTACACTGTTTCATGCAGTAATTTGTCTTGCTCTAAAAGCAAAATGGGAAAATGGTATACATTTATAAAAAGGCATTTCACTTACCAAAACCTGCAAGACCCCACATGGGGAAAGACTGGGCCAAACGAGTGGTGGGCAGCATGGCCCCAGAGCAATTTCATTTCCATCCGTTTTACATAGTGGCTTTCCATGTATAATTTCATTTGAGGCTAAGTTAGGAAAACACTTATCCAAATGAATCAATGAAGGTGGAGTAGGACTAGAATAATGATGCAATTTTTATTTTCCAATAAAATGACAACTTTTCATTCTAGGAAGATACTACCATATATCACAAAACATTGCAACCACATAAATCAACAATAAAAGTTGTTACAAAAGAGTACCCATGAAAACTCTTGTGTCATGGGAGCAAATTTGTAACATGAAAGCCAAATAATCCATTTCCTTAAAAAGGGGGGGGGCCCTCCATTTTCTCACTGATTATATTAAGTCACAATAAATGATATTAAGGAATTAGTGTTAATTTTTAAGGTGAGATAACAGTACTGTGGTTATGTTAAAAAAGGAGTTTGTTTTAAAAAAGAAAAGAAAAGAAAGGGGTTCATATCTTTTAGGGAAAATATCTAATATTTAAAATTAAATATTATTAAATATTAAATATTTACAGATGAAATTGCAAGTAGTTCGAGATTTGGTTCAAAGTAATTTGGGGTATAGAGGTGGGGAGAAAGGGACGGTACAAATTAGACAAGATTGGCTACAGATTGTTACATGTTGAAGCTGAATAAAATATATGATTTCTTATACCACCCCCTCCACTTTAATACACTTGAAATTTCTTATAATAAAAAAAGTTTAAATATTGTTTCAAGGACTGTAAGCAAAAAGAAATGGTCTTAATAAACTCTGAGAAACAGAAAAAGACCATTCTGAAATTATTTTATATCTGCCTAGTCCCAGGTTTAGATAGTCAACAAAACTGGGCTTTAGCCCTCCTGATATGAACCCTACTCTGTAAAGTGAAGCCACTGCTTCATCTGATTCTGTAATTAAGTCCAGACTATGATTACGTATATTTCAAGTGTTTGCTTAATGAGTTATCAACAACATGTGTTTTTAATCTCAGTCCATTCCACCTACATCCTCATCATATAATTTAGGCTTTTCTGCTGCACTTCCCAGTTAGTAGTGTGTGCTTAGAAATCACAACCCAATGTGATATTATCTGAAGTAAAATATAAACAAAAAGTTAAACGTGTGCAAAAATAATCATACCCAATACTTCAAAGCCATTAGCACGGGTAAATGAGCACTGTCTACAAAAACAAGAGAAGCACGCCCCCTATTAACACTGTCTTGGGAAATCACAGGCTACTCCTGAATGAGTAGAGAAGCCAAGCCTGATTTTAACAAAACTATGTCACACACTTCTGTTATTCTACTTTCTACAGAATTAAAAATTTAAACAACTCAAAACAAAAATTCCAAACTGTAGAAAGAAAATCTCCAACTTCACCTCTCTTTAATTTTTTTTTTTAATGTGGAAAAGTAATCTGATGATTTGAATGCTTGGAGTTTTTAAACTAAGTTAACCAATACTTTTAATATATAGTTCATTCTCATAGACACTGCCAAAAGGCAGGGTGGAGAGGGAAATTATCATTGGTTGAATCCTTTCTGTATTTTAGGGAGATACCTCAGACACAAAATCTTAAAGGATAGGCTTTGTTATTTCCACTTTAGAATTGAGAAAGTTGAGGTTTTGGAGGTTAAGTAACTTGCCCAAGGTCTCATACTTCATAAAAAGCATATTCAGACTTTCCAGAAGATTTTGACAGGATGGGTGTTTTTAAAACCTTTTGCCTTCCAGCTTAATTGGCACAGTCCCGAGTATTTCAAAATATATAGAAAAATAGGATTAATGGAAGTCCTTTTAAGTACTCCTAGATTCCCAAATAAAGAATTCTATAAATATATATATCACATATGTGATATATACTTTTCTGATGAATCAGTTTCTACCAGCCTGGTCCAAAGTAACTTAATCAAATTCCATAATTTCCTCTAAACATACTACAACAAAGAGACAACTGAAAAGTCAGAGACTAATTCAACTGGTCACTCCTACTATTTTCATGTCAGAAAGACAATTGCGTACAATTGAATTCTCCCTAGACTCTGGGCCAGAACATGCTTTCCTATCACACTCTATCTTCTGCACGTTCAGGGGAGTTTTGTCTCCTAACAGATAATTAAAGACATAGCAGTGCCACTTGCTAGGATTTCTCTCTCTTTTACATCTTATAAAAGAAGAAACTTTAGTTTAAAGATTAGATTTTTTTCCCCCTTTTTCTAAAGCTGGGTATACCAACTGGCATCGGCTGTATTAAAATCAGGAGAAACCTCAATCAAAAAGCCCCTCTCGGAAGGCAGGCTTTCTTGTTAATATGCACCAACATGAAAGGCTTTCTTTTCATCCTATACAACTACAGTGTGTGTAAATTGCAGGGGGCTCATTGGCATAAATCTCGGCTGCGACCTCTGAGGTAAACTGGATTTACATTACTTTCTGACAAGAATTAAATGAAGGCCTTGTGGATATATGAACAGCCTTCTAGGCTGCAACAGATGGGCATGAATGTGCTCCCTAGGAAAACTATCAGTGACATCTGTGTCCTCCAAATTCTGGTGGTCTCAGCCAATTAACGGGGGGGGGGGGGGAGGGAGAAAAGGTGGGGGTTGGGAGGCCACTGCACAGCCCCCAGCCAAAACCGAGGCAGAAGTGTTTGTGTTTGGAGATGGGATCAGGCTGGCCCTGGCCCGCAGCAGTGAGGTTAGCACTTTATTGTTATCATTCAAATGGAGAATGTGGCTTACAAGCTATTTGTATACCACAGTGAGGATAATATGATTTTTCTCATTTGACCAGAGGAGATGGCCCTCTCTTGCAGCTGATATCATATTTCAGTGCAATCTCTTTGAAATGAGTGTTTACTTTTGTCTCTTCTGAGGCAGGCTGATGGTGTTGCTGCCTGCCAGTTTATGTGTGGTGTATTCATGTGTCACAAAGCAGGTGAACTCTAAGACAAAACACAGATCTTTCCCCAAATCATTCTTGCTCAAAAAGTACTCCTTTCCTCCTCCTTCCTGATTTCACAAGGAAGTCAAAATTAAGATTTCCTGGTTAAAATGAAGTCAAGAGAAATTACATCAGAGGTCTGTAATGAATTGGTGGAGGGTTCCTTGAAAAGAGCATGATGAACCATGAACCCCACTGTCTGAATTTATCAGATTTTTGGCATGTCAGCCCCCCTGTATTTGACATGCAGGCGGAAGGAAACCTGGATCGACTCCCCTCGTGTTCTTCTTTCCTTCTTTCTCTTCCCATTTTCTTGTATTGTGTGGAGCATAGGACCAGGATTGGATAGCTGAAGGATGGGAAGGAGAAGAGAACTAACACTTACTTTTTCAGGACCGGGAGATAGTCCAGATCCTATGTCCTCTAGGCCCTAGCATTAAGAACAAAGGCTTTGTAACCAAGGTACCCTAGTCTGGGTCTACCACTTATTAGATATGAGATAATGGGTAAGGTACTTAACCTCTCTGTGCCTCAGTTTCTTTCTGTGAAATCGAATTAACAATAGTATCTGTCTCTTAATAAGGATAAAATAACCTAACACATGAAAAATGTTTCTGACATTTGCATTGAGGGCTATTTTTTATCCTGACTTTATAGAGAGGAGTATTATGGCCTAAGGGTAGAGTCCCAAACATATAAACTAATTTTTCAAAATGAAAAATGTTCTACTAGTCTTTGGAAATTCAGAAAATGGACTTTTCAAACAATTTTTACTGCTTTTAGGATCCTAAGGTCATGCTTTTAAATTACATATTTCTTTTAATATGTAAGATTTTATTTATTTATTTATTTGAAAAGATTTTATTTATTTATTCATGAAAGACACAGGCAGAGAGAGAAGCAGGCTCCCTGCAAGGAACTCGATGTGGGACTTGATCCCGGATCCCGGGATCACACCCTGAGCTGAAGGCAGACGCTCAACCGCTGAGCCATCCAGGCATCCCTAATATGTAAGATTTTAAAATCATGCTTTGCTAAAATGAACTAACTATCAAAAGCATCTGGATATCTCTAAATTATAAAATAGTCTGCCAAGAGGCTAATAATACATTTAGACAAAAAAAGAAATTAAGCTGTTTGTTTTAATTCCCTTTTTCTAGTTGCAGAAACGGAGTAAGTTCCTTGTTCTGTCCTAAATTGAAGTTATTATATGTGAAGTGTTAGAAGACAATGGTTAATCATGATAGTTCAGATGTAAACTCTTTACTTCTTTGTCCCAGGTGTTGTTTAAAACACAATAATTCCACATAGCAATTGTTTTGAACAACAACAATAGTAACAAAAGGAGGGCAAAGAGACAGTAGACGTTCTAAACAAGAAAAGCTACTATGGAAGCTGTAAATGCTCATCTTGCTAGGTTTTTAAACTAAATTTTCATATATGGATTCCTACCTTATTTTCTGCTCTCTATGACTAACGATTCAGTTTTAAGAATTTTAGCAACCTGAGCCTCAGCACAATGTAAGATTGCTTCTAAGGGAAGCCAAATTATTGGTCCATGAAGAAGTCACCCACTCTGTCTCCATCTCATACCCAGGCTTTTGAAATTCATGTAGTCAGTGATAAGAATGAAAACAATTACAGGCACAATTTTTATACAAATTGTGAAGTTTTTATCTTTATTAGGTTCTAACACCAAATATAATTTTGTCTTATCCTATTGGTATTGATATCTTTGTGTTGGGTGATAAACAGCAGAAGGGCCTTTGTCCACACAGGGATTCAGAAGAGAATCGACACTAAACAAAAGCACCTGTTGTTTCGTTCTTGTAATGGCCTTAGAAGTGACCAGTTGGCTGCATTTTCCCCACACTCCTCCTTAGGCTTTTCCCAACACTACCATCTCACACATCATTACTGGACGTAAAAGGAGAATAATTGAGGAGAAGATCAATAAATTTAAAGGCTCTTTAAGGAAAGACATAATGAATTTGGTACAGCACATATTTTTAGATCAAAGATGCCTTTGAAGTGACAAAACCCTAATCCATAAACTACTGAAGCACTTCCTTTCTCTCCCAAACTGCTTGTTGTCAAATAAAATGGAAGTTAAGGAAATTATCTTTATCTGAAAATGGCCAAAAGAAGCCATCACCTAATGACAGCCTTGTCACAAGTGACAATTGGGGAAATTGTCAGGAAGGCAAGGCCTAACAAGCAGAGGAGTGGGCTTGCTGTTTGCACTCATCTGGCCATGCAGCCCCCACACACAATCCCAGTCAGCTTGCTGTGTGAAACAGCTAAGGCTTTGTCAGTGGTAGCAGGGCCTGGAAAGAGTGCTCTTTCATGAATATGTATCACCATTCCTCCTCTGGGTCTGCAGAGACAAACCTTCAAAACTGAAGTATAACACACACACACACACCACTGACCAACAAAACTAAGAGAACCTAAGCTACTCAGTTGAGTGTAGTGAAATGCTAGTAACTAACGAAAGAGCACATAGCACCTGGTTCCATGTGTTTCTTAGGATCTTTATTTCCCAGCAATTCGAATGAAATTGTTTAGGGGACTTTCAGTCTTTGGGAACCCTGTGTATGGATTTCAGGTTGCTTCACACTTCCAAGTTACATGGATTGCAAATCACACATCTTATAGTGAATTCACCTTCTCAATGTCAGATATGTTCTGAAATTCTAAATATGTGAAAATAACTTTAATATTAATTGAGTGCATATGCAGCTTTGAGAGACTAAGTCTCATACTGGCTTCCTATAAGGTAGTAAAAACACTGAATGGAAAATTATGATAAAGACACAAAATAGTTCAACATTGAGCAATAGGACATTATGCAGAAAAAATTTTAAGGTGAAATGGAGTGGGGACCTGCTCTGCAAAGCCCTTTGTTAACCTAAAATAGCATTTAAAAATAGTGTTAAAATATTACATTTTTTATTGCATATATGTATTATGTATATATCCTTTTCTACAATTATAAACTATTACTCATCCATCTCTGGGCATAGATCTATCAAGATGTTTTTCAATGACTGAACTTTGATTTTTCCACTGACATTAAAATTTAATTTAAATATAAATATATGTATATATATTTAAATACACTTTTTATAGAAGCAGATACATAAAGCAGAAAAGTGGAAGGTCGTTCCGTTTCTACTTCTTCTGATGATAAAGTTTGTTTTCTCACTGTGCAAGAGACAAAGCTCAGTTTTGAGGGTTTTTGATATTATGCAATGTTTGCCTTGGACATTTACATTTCATTAGCATATTCTACTCTACATGAAATCCAGCATTGAATGCTCCCAGCCGCTAAAGCTAATCCTCTTTAAAGAGCTACAGGCTATATTACATGTGGCCACAGCAGCGGCCGTGCCATCGCTGCATCACTTTGAAGACGATGAACAGAGTTCTCTTGTACGTCTGTCTTGTACCCAGCCTCATAAACCACTGCTTTCTGTGCTGTGAAATCCTTCTATTTTCATCAAGGACAATTATGAGGAGGCTGAAATCCACGTTACCACTCTGAAAGCTGGACTGCACTTGAAGAGGAGATATTATGCTGATTTCACTTTTTTCCTAAGTGTCTATCCACAATCTTTTCAACTAAGATTAAAATGAATTATATACAAGTATTTGGGGTCCTTTGATTAGGATCAAATGCTAACCACATCTTCTGTCTAGGGAATCTGATCCTGGATAATCAGAAGAAGGAGACTCAGTGATGTCACAGGTCTTTTTTCCTTTACCTTATTTTTACAGAATAACACTTAGATGTTATAGGATAACATTTAGATGTAGTAATTTGTAGGTTGCTCCTATAGACGAAGATGATTCAGATGATGGTTCCCAACTAAAGAGCAAGTAGATAATCCAGTTTCCAATTTCTTTTTTTTTCTTTTTTTTTAAGATTCTATTTATTTATTCATGAGACACACACAGAGAGAGACAGAGACCCAGGCAGAGGGAGAAGCAGGCTCCATGCAGGGAGCCCAACCCTGGACCGGATCCTGGGACTCCAGGATCATGCCCTGGGCTGAAGGCAGGCATCAAACCGCTGAGCCACCCAGGCTGCCCCAGTATCCAATTTCAGTAAAATATAACAAACATTGAAAATTTTATGACATTGCAGAAAATGTATGTAATTTTTTATTTAAAGCAATGGAAAACAAGTGAAGTTCATTGTTCTATGATTGATGGTATTCCCTTACTAATGCTTAGATTTTTTTTTTAAAGGAAAGTGCTATGCTATAAACAAAACCAATTTTGTTTTCCTTATTTTATCATTAATTTGTAAAAAATAGAATTGGTTTGTATATTGTAAGCTTGAAAATAATTGTTTTGTAAAAAATTGCTATTGCAGATGTTTATCATACTGCTTAGTGTTATCTTTACTTAAAGTCCCAAATAATAAATTCTCGTATGATTAAAGCAGGAGACATTCTGATTTTCATACCAAATGGATGCATTTCTTTTTATTTGATTATGAGGATTTAAACCCCATCACATTGTCCCTTTTTGCCTTTACTCCCAGGAAACTCAGAACCAGGTTCTATAAACAATTCCATGGGTGTCCTTCACTTAGATAATCTTGTACAAATCATCTAACTCAGGCCCTTCATTATTTGGCCTACATTATTTACCCTTAGTTTAGTAGCTCTAGACACATCTGTGTTCTCATTACAGGTAATTTCAAATAATTTTGAACATGTGTGCAAGTTAAAATATATTTCCCAATAGTGTTCCATATTTAATTTGGCCATATTCTTTATAAGCATATGGTAGAAAGGCTTTATGGCAAATGGAAAGAATTCAGGGTTTAGAGTTAAGTAGGCCTATATTTGTCACACATCTACTATGTGGCAGGCATTATTTGCCTGCTCTTCTGAGATGACTAAGCTTTGAGACAGGTGACCAATTATTTCTCTTGCTGTGAGCCACTTGGGCACTTTCAGACGGTAGGAAAAAACTTTGCTATGAATTGTCATGCTGTATGCCCTTTAATCCCGGTGTCAATTAAAATCGAACTGAAGTCTCATTTATAATTAGCATAATTCTCTGCTTATTTTTATATCCTGGTCATTTCTAAGGTTAAATATACTCTGAAAGATTTTACGTTAATCATCTAGGTATTAGAAAATACCCTTCCTAGATAGTGCCTTTTCTATGTCTGTGCCACTTTAAAACTTATTAAAGCATCTCTTTTTTGTGTGATTGTTATGTTCTCACATATCTTCCTGATTGTTTATTATCACCTTCTTTCCATACTTCTAATTCAAACAAGGTAGGAAAATAAGTAGAGAGGTATATTTAAAGTTAATGATATTTTACTCAAAAGTATCTTCAAAAAAATCTCCATTCAGTATAATTATACTTAAGAATTAAAATGAGTTTATTAATCAGAATGACTTAAAAATGTAAACCCTTCAGCTTTTATCCGAAATATATATTTAAATGTGTGTTACCATTGAGCATTTAAAAAATTAATAATACAGTAGTCTTAGAAAACATCACAAACCCCCAAAAGAAAAAAATTATTTGGCCATAATGCATAAAAGCTCTAAATTACTAACAAAAAATTAGATTTTATAATTGGCCTGCTTGCACATTTCAATAGCATTTTCAACTCACCTTATTGCCTTTTTCCAGTATATTTCCAAACTTAAAGAATGCAAACAAAACTATACCCAGAAAAAAAAAATCCATGGCTTGCTAACTTTTTATAATAAAAATGAAGAGGTAAAAACTATGCTTTCATATTAAGGAAGTGGAAAGGGAGTAACAAACTAAGTCATAGGGAAGTAGAAAGAATAAACATAAAAATTTTAAAAATAACGATTTATGAAATAGCACATAAATCAAAATGGCAGCTAATTGAAAAGGCCAATTAATTGGCTTTCATGAAAACCTAATAGGAAAAAAGAAGAAAGAATCATTTCAGAATGGGAAAAGCAGTATAAACACCATTGTGATTAAGATTTTAGAAGTATGGGATGCCTGGGTGGCTCACCGGTTGAGCATCTGCCTTCCTTTCAGGGTGTGGTCCCAGGATCCAGGATCAAGTCCCATATTGGGCTTCTTGTGGGGAGCCTGCTTCTCCCTCTGCCTGTGTCTCTGCCTCTCTCTCTCTGTGTGTCTCTCATGAATAAATAAATAAAATCTTAAAAAAAAGATTTTAGAAGTATAAGAGACTATCATGGGGGGCCTGGCTGGCTCATTTGGTGGAGCATGCAGCTCTTGATCTCAAGCTTGTGAGTTCCAGTTCCATGTTGGGTGCAGAGATTACTTAAAAATAAAATCTTCAAAAAGAGAGACAGGGAGAGAGAGACAGGGAGAGAGAGAGCTATCATGTACAAATCCTTCTAAAAAATGTGAACATTTGTCTATAATGTATTATTTTCTAGGAAAATTGTGATATACCATTAAAATTGAAGAAAAAATCTAAAATCTATTTAAGACTAATAATGAGTAAAAAAATGTATCTATTATTTCCAAGAAAGGTGCCAGTTTCAGATGATGTCATAATTTTGACCAAATCTTTTAGAAATATGTAATTCCTAGAAAATTTATATTATTACAGAGGATAGAAAAATATGAAAGACATTCCCATTCATTTTATAAGGCTGAGATAATACTATAATTAATACCTGACCAAGACAATGAGAAAAATACATAACTATAGTAGACATAGTTGTTGCCTACTTCTATCTCCAAAATATAAATTGCCAAGTATAAAATTACTAAGAAGTGGATCCAAGCTATAAGTGAAAAAAAAAATTTACTGGAGTAGAAGAACAACCAACCAAATAATTGCCTCAATATTTTAATAATGTAATTCTCTCCAAAATCATCTACACCTTTAATAAATTTAATAAAAAATACCAACAGGATAAATTTAGACTTAGTACATATTTAACAGCCACTTTTCTGGGAGGGAAAAAAAAAGCCCTGGTTTGTAGCACATGCCAATTTCTGTGGTGTAAATATTCCTTCCATTGGTGACTTCAAGCTATTGAAGTGGGATCACTGAAAATAGCTTTGGGAAGAGATGTGCAGTAGCACACCACTATGTAGTGTGTCTACTATGCAAATATAATAGACATAGGAAACTTCAAAACATAGATTATAGTAAAATGCCATAAAATAATTAAGAAATAAGTTTTGTCTTTGTCTTTAAATAGTTTACTAATTTTAAGTTTATATATTTAATTTTGGGGTTATGTTTAACAAGTTGCCCATAAAATTCCTGAAAATGTAATAATTGTTCTCATAAACCCCTGTATGAGACAACCCCAGCAGACTACCAAGAGGGGTCCGAAGAGTTTCTAATAGAAGAGGGACTAGAAAAAGACAGAGCTTTAAGAAAATTAACAGGATGGCAGAGAGTTTCTCTTCAAGTTTTATAACTCCCATTCCAAATATTTTAAATGATCCCAATCATATCTTCTTTTTTTAAGACTTATTTATTTATTTATTCATGAGAAACACACACACACACACAGAGGCAGAGACACAGGCAGAGGGAGAAGCAGGCTCCATGCAAGGAGCCTGAAGTGGGACTTGATCCCGGGTCTCCAGGATCACACCCTGGGCTTTAGGTGGCGCTAAACTGCTGCGCCACCGGGGCTGCCCTATCCCAATCATAACTGTCATTATATCACTAGCAATAAAGCTGGCATAAAAAAACACAGGTGATTGCTTTTTCTTCATAAAATTATATTCCCTATTGTCAAAAAAGGCAGAAAATAACAGAAGTTGGCAAGGATATGGAGAAACAGGAGCCTGCATACTATGCTAGTGGAAATATAAAATGTATAGCCACTGTGGAAAAATAATTTGATGGTTTCTTTAAAAATTAAACATAAATTTATCAAATTTACTCAAAAGAAATGAAAACATAAGTCTTCCTAAAGACTTGCCCACAAATGTTCATAGCAGCATTACTTATAATGGCCCTAAAGTAGAAACAACGGAATCAGCTGATGAATGGATAAACAAAATGTAATCCATTAAATGAAATATTTGGCAGTGAAAAGGAACTTGCTACCACAAGGATGAAATTCAAAACCATGCTAAATGAAAGAAGCTAAGACACAAAAGACCAAGTATTTTGTGATTTCATTTATTAGAAATTTTAAGAAAAGGCAAATCAAGAGAGATAGAAAGTAGAATTAATATAGTGGGAATGAAGGTTGGGAATGGGAACAATGGTTAAACATAAATGAGCATAAGGGATTGTATTTGGGTGACTAAAATGTTCTAAAACTGGATTCTCATATTTGCACAACTTGGTAAATTTATTTTAAAAATTTAATGGTACACTTACCTAAATATATTTTATGGTTTATAAATTATATCTCAGTAAAGATGTTATAAATTTAGCTAAATTTCATTCATTTATTTTTGGTCATCCTTATGTAGAGAATAGGCAAAGGAGACTCACTCAAGGAGATAATTAAGTAACTTGCTTACAGTTAAAGCTTTTTTTTTTTTACTTTAGAATTTATACCTCCAAATATAGTTTCTGTCTGAATCCTGTCTCTGATTCAATACTGAAAGACATTTAACTGAATCTCATATTACCTGCTCTATTAGTGAATCTACTAATTCCTTTTCTATCCCCATGTATATGGTTGTTCATTTGATTATTTTTCTGCTGGGGAAACTATGCCTAAAAGGAACAAGTGAAAGCCTAGACTTAAAAAAAAAAAGATTTATTTATTTATTTATTTGAGAGAGAGAGAGAGAGAGAGAGAGAGAGAGAGAGAGAGAACTCAACTGAGGGAGGGGCAGAGGGAGAGACTCTTCAAGCAGATTCCTCTCTGAGTGCAGAGCCCCAGGAGGGGACTTGATCTCAAGACCCATGAGACCTGAGCTGAAACCAAGAATCCAGAACTTAACTGACTAAGCCACCCAGGTGCCCTAAAAGTCTAGACTTTTTATTCATTCATCTACTCACTTTCATCTAGATATTCAACAAATATTTACTGAGCATCTACTATGTGCCAGACCCTATTCTAGGCCCTAGGGATACAGCAGTAAACAAAAGAAGCCTTAATAGTTTTGAAAGAGAGACTCCAGTCAAGGGCCTGGGTTTATTGTTTGTTTGTTTTTATCTATTTTTTTTCCAAAATGCAAAGCCACATGAAAAATTCATAGTGAAGGACTATAAACAATAAGCATTTTCCCCATCCATTCAGGCTGGATAAAGATCCCAAGAACTCATGCAATGAATCAAAGATGTTGAACTGACCTTCTGTGAAAGCCTTGTACCTATCATCCTCAGAAATCCAAGAAAACCTGGAATTATTGGAAAAAAAATGTTTGTTATTAGAATCTGCTTGGACTTAATTAGGTCAACCTTTCCCATATCCAGATGAAATGGCATATTAATATTGAGATTATATTAAGTCATTGAAAAATATAAGAAGCTAGATTTTTGCTTCTTGTTTATGTGGCTTTAATATATCTATAATGCAGTTCTCCCAAAGCTGAGATTCTGAGACTCACCTTCATACTGATATTAGTTTCTGTCCTGCCTCAAATAGAATCCCAATGAGTTCATTCCTTTCTACCCAAGATGGCACCAGCTTCTACTCCAGCTAAAAGCATCCAATATTCCAGGAGACCAGTATCCCAACCATCCCATACACCTCAAAAATATTAATGCCCATCTTTTGAAGAATAAAAAGAAACTTAACCATCTGGATTATTTTTTCCTTTCAGATAAGACTATATCTCAATGATTAGAATGACAATAATAAACCCCCCAAAACAAATGGCTGTTTTCTTCTAATTCTTACTATAACTACTATGAAGACTCCCTTGCCTCCCTGTGGAATGTGACAGGATTGACAAAAGCAAATGCACAAATTTTCATCATCCAGTCTGCCTCCCTGGTTCTAGCAGAAACAGTATATAAGAAATAAAGATTTATAAAACAAATTATCCCAAGATTTTTTCTTATCCAGCTTCTAGTAGAGTAATCAGATCCAAAGGGACCCTATAAGCACAAGGATTTGGGTTAACTTAGTAAAGTCTCTGAGTACCTGGTTTAAAATAATATGAAATATTCATCCTTATCCTGACTTTCCACTCTGAGATATATATCCCCTGCTAATATACTAAAATTCCTATATATCCAGAACCATGCTGATCACTTTCTAAAACTTAATATCCTCAAAGTTTACACTATTTGAATCATTGTTTAAATACATGCCAGTTTTAACAATGGTCTTGACAAAGTTTCAACTGTTGGCAGTCTGGACTAGGAACACTATTTCCCTTTGGGACTATGATATGCTGCTAAAGCAGTGCTTAGAGGGAAATCTGTTCCATATCCTAATTGTGATGTTGGTTATTACACAGATCTATATATGTGTTAAACTTATAAAATAAAGGCCAAATAAAAGGTCATTTTTACTGTATATCAAGTTAAAAAAATAAAAATAAAGCCAACATATGCTGCTTACCCAGGAAAAGGAAGGAGAGAAGGAAGGAAGGAAGGAAGGAAGGAAGGAAGGAAGGAAGGAAGGAAGGAAGGAAGGGAGGAAGGAAGGAAATATAAAAGAAACAGAAAAGAAAAAAGAAAAGAATTAAGAAGCTTCAGTGTCTTATTTCTTGGAACTGCAGGGTAGAGGTATCTAAATGCAAGGAGAGTCTGACCAGGTTATACCTAGAGGAGACAGCTTGTATATCAAAAGACTTGTAAGACTTTTCTCTATAGCAGAAGCCAGGGAATATGTGTGAAAATGAATTCTAAAGTGCTAGACTAAGGAGGAAAAAAGCAACATAGCTCCTTTGGGTCAAAATTAATTTTTTAAAGATTTTTATTTATTTATTCATGAGAGACACAGAGAGAGATGCAGAGACATAGGCAGAGAGAGAAGCAGGGTCCATCCAGGAAGCCCCATGTGGGACTCAATCCCGGGACCCCAGGATCATGCCCTGAGCCAATGGCAGACGCTCAACCACTGAGCCACCCAGGCATCCCTGGGTCAAAATTATTAACATGGGCACTTTTACCAGAGGTTCTGGGTTCCTTGTGCTAGTTCCACTAGGTGGGTTTGGCTATCACAATTTGGTCAGAAAATAACAAATACATAAGATGCCTTGATAAGAAACATATTTGAGGATAAGAGATAAATTCCATGAGAGATCTACTAATTCACTGATGTTTCTGGGAATCTAGACATCTGGAATATTTAGAGGTATCCTCTCCAAAGTGAAAGACAATTTGCTATACCTTGTATCCAGCTCCATGAAGAAAGTGGCAGAGCCACACACATTTGGTGGGCTTTAAGTATTACAGAGGCAAAATAATGTTGTTACAATGGTGTTGTTTCTTCCTACTTACCAAATAAACCATAAGGCTCTTAATTTAAGGGAAACCCAAAGCAAAAGAATATTCTTTAGCCAGTTCAAAGAATAAGCCACTCTTGCTACTTAGATCTCATGACTCAGAAGTTTAATGTGTACAAAGTGTCTGTAATAGTTCATTGAGCCTATGAAACACCCCAGTAAGAGAACCATAGTGCAGCCCCATAATTGAGAGCAAAGCCATACTTCTCTGACAAATAACTATTTTCCTTGAGAAACATCTCCTGATGTTTGGTTCTGGTAGAGACTAAATATCTGGCCATGGGAAATGAACTGGTTATGAGACCTGAGCTGCCTTCCAAATTAAATGGTATTTGATTGACCTGTTCTCAAATTTGTCTGTGCACTGCAGCTCTCCATCCTCAACTTGCAGTGGCATATACAAGAGCAGCCTGAGCAAGTTTTAAATGCACAAGAAAGTTTCATGAGAGAATTGCTTCAACTCTTATGGCACCTAATCCTGCTGCAATACCACCTCTCCCTCATTCATTAATGTATCCTTATGGAATTTCCCTGTAGGCAGAGAAAAAAAGATTCAAGATTGAGTTAGTAATGATTATGAATACAATATACCAGCACCAGCCATAAATAAATTGATATAGCATTAGAGCTCTTCTCATTGTTGGCTACAAAGTACAAGTAGGGAGATAAATCTTCACAATAAGTAGAACTTTGAGAAGTAGATCAAACTCCACACTTTACCTAGAAGGGAAGATTCTTACAGTGAAGATTCATACATAGAACCTAAAGGTTTGGTTTGATGAGGAGGAAGCTGAAAGGAACAATATTGGATTACAAGAAGGTTTAGCATAGAGGTACACTCATGGACCTCTCAAAATACGTTGATGGTGTGAGAATGCTTGTGTCTGAAAGCTCACCAGTAGGCAGAGAAGACTCTCCAGAATCAGATGGGCAAGAAGACCTGGATTGCAATTGTCATCTGTCTTCTTTCCGGGCATCACTAGTATTACACAGTGGGTTCAGAAACAGAGTGGCCATGGTGACAGAGAGAGAAGTTATTCATGGGTTCAACCTCATGAACTTCCTCTCCCGAGGCAGATCTGGCTACTACCACTATTGAATGCTTGAATTGCCAGCATCAGAGACTCATGTTGAGCCCTGCGTACAGTTCCAAATGTGAACAATGCAGGTGGCATGACCAGCTTCCTATTGACTGATTATATTGAACCCCTTTCATTGTGGATGTGGTAGCCATTTTTCTCACTAGAGATTTTGGATATAAATTTGACTTTCCTGCTATGCTTCTATTAGCAATGTCTTCTGTGTACTTACGAAAGGCTTAATTCACCAACAGTAATTCATATAACATTGCTGGTGGTGAAGATGCTATAGGCCATCTCCCACAGGATTCACTAGTCTTACCATAACCCAGGAGCAGCTGGCCTTTAGAGCAAAGCAATAGTCTACTGAAGACTCAGTTACAGAGCCAGCTGGAGGATATCTTATGAGGTGAGGGTACTTACTGGTCCAGAGGAAACGGTGTATGCTCCAAATCAATAACCAATATATGGTGTTGTTTTACCCAAGGACAGATTACATGGGTCCAGAAACTGTAGGGAACAAGTAGAAAAAGAACCTCCCATACTACCTGCCTCCTCTTTACTGACAGTGCAGGCAGTAAAGAAGTCATAAATGTTTCTCATAATTAGTTGCATACATGGGGACTGTAGTCAATATTTATATTTTCTCTCTTGAGTGGTAGTGTGTATTTTCATATATTAACCCCTTCTCCTCTCTGTCCTTGTCACCTATTATTTTATGTAGGGTGTGTTGTTGTTTACCTTTATTGTTTGGTATATGAATAACATGTATGTAGCCTTTGCAAAATGCATTAAATGTCTTATTCCTCTCATTTAAGTGTCCATGCAATAAATTCTTTCTAGAATTAAGTTCCAAGAATAAGTCTCCATTTCCAGGTGAATTTACAAATTTCCCTTTACTGGCTGATGAGAATGTACAATCTAGCATGTTTCTCTTTTGAACTGGTTTCAGGAAGCTCTGAGCTTCCAATAAGCTCTACTGTAATGATCCTCTTGACTCAGGTTTCCAGGACGTTGCTTTTTTTCCTTTCTTCTAAGTACTTTCTGCTTTAACTTTTCCTACTCTGATTTATGTACATTTTAATAGTGCACATCACTTCAGTTCCTTCTTAGATGTAGCTAAGTAAATACACAAGTAAATAAATAAACCCTGCTGTTAGCAAAGCAATTCATGACTTCCCTTAGCAGAAGCTCAGGCACACAATGGCCTGCTCATTCAGTCAGCATTACTGAGTGCTTACTATGTGCAGACATGACTGTCCTACACTCTCCATCCCTGTGTATGGTCCTTATGCCCTCTGCCATCCCTATTATTTCATGTCAGATGCCCTATGGCAAACTCCATGGATAACATTTTGGGGTAATGTGGGGCTCCTCTTATTTGGACTGTCTTTCAGAGCCCCTTTCTGTTTGTTGCTCACTCTTACCTTCTAGGATATGGCTTTTCACCAGTGGGATCTTTAAATCCAAATCTACTCTTAGAGAAGATCTTACAATTTCTGAAGTTTCTGATAACTTCTCTATCTACCATTTATTAGAGTCATTGCAACTCTTTAGAAACTTTTAGAAGTTACTAGGAAACCAGAACTGTCTCATCCTGAAAGTTAAGGCCTTTCTTCATTTTGAAATGAATGAAGATGTGAAATAGATGGGATTGGGTAAGGGCAATGCTGTAAGCTGGACACAAATGTACTGGGCTGAACACAATCTACTGCTGTTTTCTTTTTTTCTATACTTTTTGGAATAATATTTGTCTAACATAGATACAATTCCTCATGGATGGTTAGCTTATCTTCCTCTTTTTTTCCTAAATTGTTCTGCTCTCTCTTCCATCTGCCTTCTCTTATTCTTCCAAAGTGCATATACTTATTCTTTAATCCATTCAACATTTTCCTAAGTATCTACTATGTGCCAGACACCATGTGCTTGAGGATAAATAGATGAATATGGTACAGTTTCTGGACTCCAGAAGTACATAGTTGTGGGGAGGCCAATGTGTAGGCAATAATTACTCCTTGTGATAAATGACAGGACAGAGGCATTATAGAAGTCTACAGATGTCCCTTCACCTGTCCCACAAACTGAGAGGCGCTTTGGGAACAGTGACCCTTTTATAATGCAGCAAAAGGTCATCAGTCTATCATGTTGGGTGAGTTACTAGGCTTTTTCACAACTGGAAGAATGAACAAAACATCTCAAGCCACTGCATGAGTAGACAGTTTTCGAAAGTCACATGAATTTTCCTACTAATTCATATATTATATATAGTTATGATCTGGTCAAACTAGTAAATCTGGTAAAACTAATACCCCAAAGTAGAATTTTAAGGAAGAAAATGTTTCTCAAGCAGGCACATAGGTTATATGTAAAGTACCACAAAGCTCCCTTAGGAATCCTGAATGCCCTTTGTGGTACTCTAGAAATCTCCATCAGCCAGGGAGATGATGTCAATAAAGGGCGGTAATTGGTCCCTAAAGGATTGCCTTGGGAAGTGTATAGAACAAATACTCAAGAGTGTCAATAAGTGGGCAAGGGAGGATATAATTATTTATATAGTTGAAAAGATATGGATACTTTGGACATGTACAGGGGTTCAGATAATTAAAGTGTTACATATGGTTATTCTGAGAGGGTAACATTTCTGTTTTCTTCAAAAGACTTATAAGAAATATAGTTATGTTCCCTACTTGATACTCTGTTCTTTTGTATCAGGACTAGCAACCAGTTCTCTTGTATCAGTGACTAATAGCCAGCATGAATGCTGAACCAAGAAACTAATGTAAAGTCTTGTCCTTTGACAGCATATATGACTAGTGGTAGACTCACTTCGACAGGCAGATGGATGGTCCCTTTAGAGGAAGGAACAAGAGTGTGTCAGCAAAGAATTCTCTTGTCTTCTTGTAGCGTATAGCCTTTATTAACGTATCAATTTTACTTAGTCCTTCCTTTAACAAAACAAAAAACCATTGCTTTCTTCTCTAGGTAGGCATTGCTTAGGTATTCACCCTATCCAAGTTCGCCATCTACAGGTCATACAGTTTGCAACTACTTTTAAGGTCAGAAGATTGCCTGTGAGAATTCAGATGTGCCTCCTATTTAGGGACCTTCTTCTTCTCCTTTTTTAAAAGGAAGTTAATACTTCTAACTGTTGGTTGATACCACAATCAAAGGCTGTTTACTGTACAACTATCATCTTGTTAGATATTTACTGTTTTTTTTTTAAAGATTTTATTTAATCTCAGAGAGAGAGAGAGAGACAGAGAAACAGGCAGGGGGAGAAGCAGGCTCCATGCAGGGAGTCCAACGTGGGACTCGATCCCAGGTCTCCAGGATCACGCCCTGGCTGAAGGCAGGTGCTAAACCGCTGAGCCACCCAGGGATCCCCTTTACTGGTCTTTTTTACATTACTCTATCATGTAGAGATTTATGTTAAAAAAATAAAGAAGAGCTATTATTTATATGTTTTAGTGACATATTTCTTTAACTTAAAAAAATATCAGTCTCCCTTTGGTCAACATAAAATGACACACTCTTCACTAATGCTTGGATTACTAAGTACTAACAATCCTAATCATCCCTACCATTTACTGAGCACTTAGCTTGGTACCCTAGCCAAGAAACTTAGAGACATTATCTAATTTAATATTTATAGCTAATTTACAAATTATTATTTTCATCTTGTACATGAGAAATCTGAAGTTATAAGAGTTTAGGCAGCTTAATCCAGGGCATAGAGCTAAATTAGTAAGTTGGATAAGTGGTTTTGGAGACCTGTCTCACTTTCTATGTTCTTGGCAAACCCACCATACTGCCTCCGAGTATTTTATTTTTTGTTTTTCAACTCTAGAATGATTGCCTATGGCTTTTTTCAACTACCTCCTTCCCCTTTTAGAGGTTATACTGCCTTCTCAAACAGGCATTGTCTTCCTGCTACTTT
The DNA here is from genome assembly GCF_905146905.1 of Nyctereutes procyonoides. NCBI lineage: Eukaryota > Metazoa > Chordata > Mammalia > Carnivora > Canidae > Nyctereutes > Nyctereutes procyonoides. Next base: position 6,305,266 of record NW_026575130.1, read on the forward strand.
AGTGAACAGAAAAGAATAACCTTTCTTCTCCATGTGCTGTATAATAATGAAGACTACAACTAGAAGCTACAAAGAAGTTTCCTGTGTCACCAAGTTTAGTCCAACAGCATTCCAGAAGTCAAGGTGAAACTGTGACCTGCTCCTCCACCACCTGGAGCTTAGGTTGGCAAGTGTCTCCTGATCATGCCTGATCTTTAATAAAGTCACATTCAATCAACAATGCCTAGGGCCTGGCCCTTTCTGCAAAAAGATCTTCAGGTTGAAGTTTCTAGAGCTCTTCTTCAGAGGCTGCTTTAAAAAAGTTTATTTATTTATTTTTGTAATCTCTACACCCAACATGGGGTTCAAACCCATGACTTTAAGATCAAGAGTCACATGGTCCTCCAGCTGAGCCAGCCAGGTGCCCTGAGAGGTTGTTTTTTTAAAGAAGACCGTCAAGCTTTATTTTTGGAGGTAATTCCTTTATTTTCAGGTCAATTTGCATTTCTACTCTTTTCCTTGTCCCAAAAATGTAAGGTTCAATTAGGCAAAGTGGAAGTATGCCTACTTCTGGAACTCAGCGATTTCTGGACAAGTCATCAAGATTTCTGGTTTGCATGAGGAACCATAACTCCCTGGGGACAGGTAGGTTTTAAAGTCTAATGATTAGGAACCTTATATTAAGAGATCTTTAGGTTTAATTTAGCTGTAAGGAACATAACATACCCAAACTAGCTTTAGTTTAAAGGAGGATTTATTGGATAGATACAGGGATCTCTTATGGACATAAGAACAGGAAATGCAGATAGTTCTCATGAGGGCTTACAGTCAGGAATGGAAAGCTGTTAGAAGCAAAAGTAATCTCCATCTCTCTCTCTAACTCTCTTTCTTTTTCTCCCTGCAGAGTCTGTTTTATTCATTCCACCAAGACTTACGGAGAGCCTACTATATATCAGGTACCATGCCAGGTTGTAAGAGTATAGAGGCAAACAAAAGAGACGAGCTTTATTCTTCTTATTTGATCCACTTACCATGGTTTTACATGACCTCCTGATTCAAACCCTCAACAGAAACTAACTCAGTCTTAGCACCCTTAGTTCAAAGACAAAATCTTAGCACAAACATATGGCTTGTTACCTCTGGCATCAACTGTCCACTGGTCCACTCAGGTATAGTAACAATGACTCTGATAGTTCAGGGAAGAGGCGTTTCATGGGACAATCTCAGCAATTAGAGGAGAATAGAGCAAATGGTGTGAAAAAGGAATGTTGGTAAAGAGGATGTAATTGGTGAAGGAAATGATGACAATCTCTATTGTAAAGAAAAAAATTTTTTAGATTTTATTTATTTATTAATGTGAGACACACACGGAGAGGGAGAGGGAGAGAGAGAGAGAGAGACAGAGACAGAGGGAGAAGCAGGCTCCATGCAGGGAGCCTGATGTGGGACTCGATCCCAGGTCTCCAGGACCATGTCCCAGGCTGCAGACGGCGCTAAACCGCTGCACCACCAGGGCTGCCCTATAAAGATTTTCAAAGACAAATGGATGATGAAGGTTTCTATAAACTTGAGGAAAGAAAAGGAAAGTATCTCAGGAAAGCTGAGAACTCACCTTGGAGTAGAGAAGTGTTCCCAGATGTATGGCCTATCTAGGGACACCAGTTTTGAGTCTGAGTGTAAATCTCTAAGTGAGGCATGGGTTACTCAAAAAGTCTCCTAACTTCGCTGCCTCAGGGGAACCTGGGTGACCTTCCTTGGGAGAGTAGAGAGACTATAGATCTTAGACACAAAGCCTTCCTGTAGTAGCTGCTTAAAAGTTCAAAGAATCTGAGTTTGCCAGAAACATTTGTGAACCCTGGAGGCAAATCAATCTCCAATTCTGAGAATAGCAGATGGAGAACAGAGTACTGCAAAAGTAGTTTGTAAGGACTGGAAAACATCTAGAAAAGAAAGGAAAGAAGAGATGCTAAAAGTTGAGATAAACAGTAACAAAATTTTGTGACTGTAGCTGAAAGTTTTTTAGTCACTTGGGCTTGAGAAACAAGAGTTATAATCATCAATTATAAACTTCCCTTACAAATCTAGACTTCCAACCTGCATGCCTCAAATATCACATTTCTACACTCTGATTTATTATTTTTTAAAAGATTTTATTTATTTATTCATGAGAGAGGTAGAGATAGAGATAGAGATAGATAGAGAAGCAGAGACACAGGCAGAGGGAGAAGCAGGCTCCATGCAGGGAGCCCAATGTGGGACTCAGTCCTGGGACTCCAGGATCACACCCTGGGCAGAAGGCAGGCGCTCAACCACTGAGCCACCCAGGGATCCCCTGACAAGATACTTTAGGTTAATTCTTTCTTCAAGAGAATCTTGATCCACTAGGTTGCCTTTTTGTTTATTGATGGTTTTCTAAGGCAACCTACTGAATGGGAGAATATATTTGCAAATGATATATCTGGTAAGGGGTTAATATCCAAAATATATAAAGAACTTATACAACTCAGCACCAAAAAACAAAAATTCAATTAAAAAATGGGAACAGATCCTAAATAGATATTTTTCCAAAGAAGACATACAGATGGCTAACAGACACATGAAAAGATGATCAACATCACTAATCAGGAAAATGCAAATCAAACCACAATGAAATACCACTTCATATCACTCAGAATGGCTAGTATCAGGGTGCACCTGGGTGGCTTAGTAGTTGAGGGTCTACCTTTGGCGCAGGTCATGATACTGGGGACCTGGGATCGAGTCCCGCATCAGGCTCCCTGGGGAGCCTGCTTCTCCCTCTTCCTCCCCACATTATAAATTTCACATTCTTTCACATTCTTCTGCCTCTCTCTTTGTTTCTCTCATGAATAAATAAATAAAATCATAAAAAAAGAATGGCTAGTATCAGAAAGACAAAAAATAACAAGCATTGATTAGGATGTGTAGAAAAGGGAACCTTCAGGCACTGCTGTTGGAAATGTAAATTGATGTAATTACCATGGAAAACAGTAAGGTTTTTCAAAAAATTAAAAATAGAAATACCATGTGATCTAATAATTCACTACTGGGTATTTAACCAAAGAAGATGAAAACACTATGCATAAAGATATATGAACCCCTATTTCTATTGGCAGCAATATTTATAATAGCCAAGATATGGAAGCAACCCAAGTGTCCATTGATAGATGAATAGATAAAGAAATTGTGGTATATATGAGAGAATATTACTCAGCCATAAAAAAGAATGAGATCTTGCCATTTGCAGCAATATAGATGGACTTAGAAGGTATTATGCTAAGTGAAAAAGTCAGAAAAAGACACCCAATGATTTCACTTATATGTGTAATCTACAAAAAAAAAAAACCAAATAAACAAAAAAATAAACTCCTAAATACAGAGAAAAAAAACTGGTGGTTGCCAGAGGGGAGGTGGGTGGGGGGATAGGCAAAATAGATAAATGGAATCAAGAGGTACAAACTTCCAGTTATTAAATAAATGAGTCATAGAGATGAAAAGCACAGTATAGAGAATTTAGTTAATAATATTGTAATAACTTTATATGGTGACAGATGGTGAATACACCTATTGTGGGGAGCACAAAGTAATGTATGGAATTATTGAATCAGTATGTTGTACAACTGAAACTAATTTAATAATTATACTTCAATTTTAAAAGGAATCTTGAGAGGTTAAGATATTTCATTTGTTTGCAACTTTTAAGGCAAGTATTTAATTCTGATCAAACTCATTAGCATAATCTACTTTGTAGTTCAATTCACCATTTTAAGAAATGTGTGCTAATAGATCCCAAATGAGCACAGTGTCTAAACTTTCAACGAAACTTATTGTATGGCAAAACTCTGAAGATGTAAAGAACTGTAGTTAGTGTAATACTAATTTAGCAAGCTACAGGCATTGTCTTAGGTTTTTTGGATTTAATCTGATATCTTTGTATATGAGTCCTCACTTCCCACGAGGTGAAATTTTTAGAAATCTTATTTATTATTAAGTCAGGTGGTCTACAAAGTCTTAGCTCTCATTACCCTTCTGATTTTTCCTCCTAATCAGATCTGAATTCTAGAACTCTTCCCTCAGGGATTCACTCTATTTGACTTTTTAAATTCCTCAATGGTTCCCCTTTTTCTCACTAATTAATTAATTTGATTCAACAGATATTTATTGAGTCCCTCCGGTGCACCAGGATAACCAAAAGTCTTACTCTCACAGAATGATTTTGGGAAAGGCAATCCACTAAGGACTGTGGGCATCTCTGCAAGTTCTTGCTGAGTGTGTCAAGAATACCAACCTGATTTCCCTTTTCCTGGGCTATTAATCAGGTTTGTATTTGTAGCAACCTTGAGGAATGAAGTAATGTCTCACTCTGGGATAAAAGCAGGTTTGCTATAAAAGCAGTGGCTTCCTCAAGATCAATGTTCCTTGGCTTCAGCACAAACCCACCCACATCTACCTGGACTGCTCTGTATCACTCCTTTGTGACTTGGAGAACATGAGAAACTGATGTCTACATGATGCTCATGATGCTTGCTGTGCTTTCAAAAATAAAGTCCTCTATCTTTGGCCCAAGAGTCTCATGTCTTTTGCCGGCACCCATGGAACAATAGCAGGCTAATATATTAACTTTAAAGAGAGTAAAAGAAATTCCCAGACCCTGAAACTTGATCTTCATTCCCAAAATTTCATCACCCCTAAAAAAGGCCCTTACAAAGCAAAATTTTATGCAATCCTCTAAAAATCTGCCTTACCTAAAATAGAACAAAGGAAAAATGTTAACCATATTCGATGTAAATTTGTTTTCTTCCTATAGTCTCTCAAATTTGAAGCCTGCACATTATAAATTTCACACTCTTTATAATTCTTAAAAATTAAGGTCTGTGACACTTTTCTTCCAACAATGCAAATTAACCAAAATTTCTAGGGTTTCTCCTATGTGTCAGGTCCTGCAGGAGATAAAGATGAATAAAACACAGTCCCAGCACTTTTAGTCCTCAGGGTTTAATACAGATGACAAACATAAATGTGTATCTCAAATACAAGATTGAGGGGGATCAGGTATGTTTGAATTCCAAGCAAAGAATGGATGAAGAATGGGGAAGGTGAGATTTAGTTAAGTTCTTGTTTGTTAAGAAGGCCAAATATGAGCTAAACACTGAAGGATAGGTAGGACTCCAACAAATGGAGAAAAAGAGAGAGGCAAGGTCTGGGGAACAAGAAAAGTGGTACAAAGAGATGCATTCCAGAAGATGGGCTGGGATGAGAACACAGCAAGAGCAAAGGCACAAGAGGACGTTGCAGATCATGATTAGAGTTAGCAGGTGGTCCGGGGTGCATGGAGCACCATTGAGAGATGCTGAGTCCAGCTCAGTTCTGTTTTTTTTCCCCCCAGTTCTAAGTACCCATAAATCTTGTAGAGAAATGAAGCTCTCTGTAAGAGGTGGGAAATGTGAGTCAAACTCAGGAGAGAGAGAGATTAAGACTGGAGAAGAATTTGGGGATCATTCACATGGGGGTAACAATAGAAGCCACTGCACTAGATCAAAGGAAGCAAAGGTAGGATATGAAGAAGACATGGACTTCTAGAGAATGCCTCCTGTCGGGAACCAAATAGCAAAATAATGGCCTCCAAAGAAATAGCTAGAAATGTGAGAATGGTGGAGGCATGACACTAGGCAACAATTTCCTAGGAAATTGGTTCCTAGTAACCACTAGGAAGAGGGGATTAGATCAGGTGTTTGGAAAGTTCTTGTTGATCACCTAAATAGATATTTCAGAAGAAGGCAGACCAGAAAAAATGGATGGGCAAGTGCTACAAAGTGAAAGGGATAAATATAGACTACTTTGAGAAGCACTGTGTTAAGGGAAGGAGAAAGACGGAATACAGTCTCAGGAGAAATGAACATTTCTTAAGAATCATTGGATGTGAACACGTGTGTAGGCCAAGGAGGTGTAAGAAGGCAAAAAAAAAAAAAAAAAAAAGAAAAGAAAGAAAAAGAGAGAAAAGAAAAGAAAAAAGGTGAAAGAGAGGGAATATGAATGAAAAAAATAACAAAAGAAGTTTAAAAGGAGTTGGTTTAAGAAGTCAGAAGGAATAGACCTAGGTACAAGGTAGAATATTGTCTCTCTGAGGCAGGAGGGAAAGAGAAAAGTTGAGAGTTCATCATGGATAACCCAGTATCCCAAGTCAAATAGATCAAGATCTGGAAGGTAAGGTGGCAGGAGTGAGTTCAGCTTGAAAAGGGGGATCCGGGATTGAAACAGGGGTTGTAGAGAATTGGAAAGACAGTCAGTTAAGGATGAATAAAAGAATCAGTGATGGTCCAGCTGTGATTCATCAGCAATGGATGCTATCAGAGTCAGCCAGGGGCTATCTCAGTCAATCCACATCTGGAAAGTATATACGGTAGAAGGAAGGAACATAATTCACGTCAAAAGTGCCTTTAAAAGTAGAGATAACCAGACAAACCATGAGAAACTCCTAACTCTGGGAAATGAACAAAGGGTTGCAGAAGGGGAGGTGGGTGAAGGGAAGGAGTAAGTGGGCGATAGGCACTGAGGAGGGCACTTGATGGGATGAGCACTGGGTGTTAAACTATATGTTGGCAAGTCAAACTTCAATAAAAACAAAAACCAAGCAAACAAACAAACAAATTAGAGATAACCTTTTGAGCCAAGGGGTCCAGGCTCGGAGAGAGGCTGGAGGGCCTAGAAGTGGGCTCCTAGCCTGGGCAAACTGGAATGTCAGAGATGCCAATGATAATGAATGAAAAGGCTCTCTGCTCCTCCCTGTTCGACAGACAGCTGCATCTTCTGGTGCAGTGCCAGCCATGTACCCGAGACACGATGGTGAAGGTCGGAGTTAACAGATTTGGCCATATTGGGCGCCTGGTCACCAGGGCTGCTTTTAACTCTGGCAAAGTGGATATTGTCGCCATCAATGACCCCTTCATTGATCTCAACTACATGGTGTACATGTTCCAGTATGATTCTACCCACGGCAAATTCCACGGCACAGTCAAGGCTGAGAACGGGAAACTTGTCATCAATGGGAAGTCCATCTCCATCTTTCAGGAGTGAGATCCCGCCAACATCAAATGGGGAGATGCTGGTGCTGAGAATGTTGTGGAGTCCACTGGGGTCTTCACCACCATGGAGAAGGCTGGGGCTCACTTGAAGGGCGGGGCCAAGAGGGTCATCATCTCTGCTCCTTCTGCTGATGCCCCCATGTTTGTGATGGGTGTGAACCACGAGAAGTATGACAACTCCCTCAAGATTGTTAGCAATGCCTCCTGCACCACCAACTGCTTGGCTCCTCTAGCCAAAGTCATCCATGACCACTTCAGCATCATGGAGGGCCTCATGACCACCGTCCATGCCATCCCTGCCACCCAGAAGACCGTGGACGGCCCCTCTGGGAAGCTGTGGCATGACGGCTGAGGGGCTGCCCAGAACATCATCCCTGCTTCCACTGGCGCCGCCAAGGCTGTGGGCAAGGTCATCCCTGACCTGAACGGGAAGCTCACTGGCATGGCCTTCCGTGTCCCCATCCCCAATGTGTCAGTTGTGGATCTGACCTGCCGGCTGGAGAAAGCTGCCAAATATGACGACATCAAGAAGGTAGTGAAGCAGGCATCGGAGGGCCCCCTCAAGGGCATTCTGGGCTACACTGAGGACCAGGTTGTCTCCTGTGACTTCAACAGTGACACCCACTCTTCAACCTTCGACGTTGGGGCTGGCATTGCCCTCAATGACCACTTCGTCAAGCTCATTTCCTGGTATGACAATGAATTCGGCTACAGCAACCGGGTGGTGGACCTCATGGTCCACATGGCCTCCAAGGAGTAAGAGCCTCCTGGACCACCAGCCCCAGCAACAACAAGAGGAAGAGACAGTCCCTCAGTTGCTGGGGAGTCCCTGCCTCAACTTAATCCCCCAGCACACTGAGAATCTCCTGACCTCCAATTTACATCCTAGACCCTGAGGAAGGGGAGGGGCTTGGGGAGCCCTACCTTGTCATGTACCATCAATAAAGTATACTGTACTCAGCCAAAAAAAAAAAAAAAAAAAGAAGATGAATGAAAAAGAGGAGGTAGCAGATTATATTTACACAAGTGTTCTCTAGGTTTGGGAGCTGGGATTTAGAGTGGACCAAGTGAGGACAGATCCTTGGTTGTAGCTGGGGCCAGCCTGATGACTGACACGGTGTTTAATCAAGTTCAGGCAGTCAGAGAAACCCTGGGGCATTTTACGACACTTCAACTGACTGTGTTTTATTGCTGTATATCAACTACCCAAATACTCTTTTGCAATGTTATTTTCATTAATATGTAAATTTCCCCTTATTCATTTTATTTATTGTTAAAGGAAATACATAATATAAATAGGTATCAAGAACTTTGAGTTGTTCTTAAGTCCTATCTTCAATTTTATTTAATTTCCAGTTTTTTAAAAAGATTTTATTTATTTATTCATGAGAATACACACAGAGAGAGAGAGAGGCAGAGACACAGGCAGAGGGAGAAGCAGGCTCCATGCACCGGGAGCCCGATGCGGGTCTTGATCCCGGGTCTCCAGGATCACACCCTCGACTGAAGGTGGCGCTAAACCGCTGAGCCACCCGGGCTGCCCAATTTCCAGTTTTGAAAATGAACCTAAATAAGTTTACTTGGGGCCCTGTGGTAGACTGCTTTCCATTTTTTTCTCAGTTGTAACTATGCTTTAATTTGTGGTTTTGTTTAATGTTAATCTTCCCCACTATAATAAATACTCCAATAGGGCAGGGCATGTGTCTGTTTTGTTCCCTTCCACAGTCTGGAATATTGGGTACCTGGAATAATTCCTAGCACATATGAGGTACTCAAAAAGCATTTGTTTTTGTTAATTGTTTATAAAAGGAGATATTTACTGAATCTAGGCAACCTCTCTTAGTTGCTTAATCCTATGCTTTGCTTACTATATATTTGACAAATTGGAAATATTTCTTTTTATTTCAGGGATATCTGCAATGTTCAAAGAAAATAAGATTCCTCCTATTGTCTTTGTAAACTATTAAATTCTCTGCCTACACTCTTAAACAAGAAAAAATTCTAACTTTTAATCTATTTTCTAATCTTTTCCCTTCAGACTGATGTAAAATTTTCAGAATACTTCTCAGTGTTCATGTTCATCACTCTTTTTTTTTCCCTAAAGATTTTATTTATTTATTCATGAGAGACAGAGAGAGAGAGAGAGGGAGAGAGAGAGAGGCAGAGACACAGGCAAGGGGAGAAGCAGGCTCCATGCAGGGAGCCCAACGTGGGACTCGATCCCAGGAGTCCAGGATCACACCATGGGCTGAAGGCGGTGCTAAATCGCTGAGCCACCCAGGCTGCCCCAATGGTCATCACTCTTAACAGGAATTCCCACACATTTATTACCCTATTGCATTATGAGAACATTATCTGATGTTTCTGAAATTGTGACAATGTTTACATCATAGTCTCTGGCTCAGAAAATGAATCAATTAAGATGTCAGCCCCAAGAAATGTTTATGTCATTTACAGGATGGTCTTAACTCCCTGCAATTTAAGGGCCTGTTGGTTCTTTCTAGTGCCTCACTGCCACCCTCTTCTGGTCACACATAACAATACAGGCATGAGAGATTCCACTTAACCAGATGTATAACTTTGCTTAATAAAGAAAATGAATGGGGCTCTACAGGACAAAAAAGAACCAAATCAACTTCAAGACTTATTAATAACCTAAGAAAGTGGAAAACTTTTGTGAAACATTAAAATAGTTTTGCTTATTATTTTCCTGAACCCCATTTCAGAAAAAAGTCAATCTTTTGAATTTCATTCTAGAAAAAAAATTCACTAATCCATTGTTTCAAAATCTATGATGTTTCAACACAACAATGATAAAAATTTCACTTATACTATATATGTAGAAAGAGTTTGCTAACAGAATCAATAGTGTAAATAGCATTGCAGGCCATTGCTTGGGAGAAAAAAAAATCCAATAAACTATTAGAGGATTTTAGAATGGCTAAATAAATAAAAGGAATACTGATAGTTCAAATAACATTCATCACTTATTGATAAAATGCTGAATGAGTCCTTCACTTTTAAGCAATGTAGTGGTTCTGAATATATATATATATATATATATATATATATATATATATATATATCCTGAAGCTTTTGTTTATGCTGTTCTCTTGACTCCTAACTTATTCTCATTATACATCTTACAGTCAATGAATTCTGCTATCTTCTTGTAAACATGGTCTCTACTCTCTGTCACTTCTGTTTTTGCCTGTACTGGGTTCCCTCCATCTCTACTTGGGACTGTTAGCTTCCAGACCAGTTTTCCTGCCACCTATCTCTTCCCATGTTCCCACACTCTGTATTTCACACACTGCCAGATAGCTTCTTAAAAGCAGAATTAACCTTGTCACTTCCCTACTTAAAAATGTCTGCTGCCTGTCGGATGAAGTCCAAACGTCTGAACTTGGCATGGAGAATCCAGGCTGCTGTGCTCAGCATGGCCTCTGCCACTGTGCACTTGCACTAAGTACCCTGGAAGAGTGTGCCCCAGCACTCTGTTTTTGACTCTGGCAGAGCTTGGCACCAGGCTCTGTTGTACATCAGTTACTTAACTGTCTTCCAAGAGACTGATTCCTGAGGGTGGTCGTCAGTGTCACACTCATTCTTTTTCAAATCTTCACTGCACCGCTGGAGCTAGCTGTGTGACCAACATACAGTAGAAGCTCAATGCAGATTTGTGAATGGATGAATGAGTGAACGTTGCTCTCTTCATTATATCTAATGAAACTCTCAGTTTTCAAGTCTTAAATTATAAAGCTATTTCTCTAAATCCTTTGTTGACTCTTTTCTAGCAGAATTCATAACTATAATAGTTTTTGTTCACATTACACTTAGCTATATGTATCGTCTCTTGTTCTAGGTCGTAAGTGCTAAAAGTGCTAAATTTTAGTATTTGTTCTCTTTCCCTGAGGATGAATATCATACCTAATTTATATCTAGGTTTCCAGGGCTTCAAAAATACTCAGTAATGTGCTGAGTAAATAAATGAATTCTAGAATCAGAATTGTAGTTGGTAAAAAATAACATAAGGATTACAGTCTTGTATCAAATTTTTCTCATTTTTATGTTTATAGTATCTAAAGTATACCCAAATCACATAATTTGAGGTAGAAACTTTTCTAATCTTTCAATTACACTTCCATTTGTACATTTTCCTTTATGTCGTTATTGTAAAGTACGTTTATGAAAAACTTAAAAGAAGTAATGTTTATTTTATATTTATTATTTTTTTAGAAAGGGGGGGGCAGAGGGAGAAGGAGAGAGAAAATCTTAAGCAGACTCCATGCCCAGTGCAGGGCCAGGTGTGGGGATCAATTTCACAACCTTGAGATCATGATCTGAGCTGAAATCAAGAGTTGGTCACTTAACTAAGTCACCCAGGTACCCCAAGAAGTAATGTTTATTTTTAATAAGATAAGTATAATATTAAGGAAGAAAAGCAGAACATATCATTGTTCACTCAGTGTGACAGCTATGTTTTAAAAAAAAAGTCAATGAAGATCAATGACATTTTTTCTAGAAATAGAAAAAAATCCATCCTAAAATTCATGTAAAATCTCAGAAAGCCCAAATAGCCAAAGCAATCTTGAAAAAGAAGAACAAAGTTGGAGATTTCACATTTCCTAATTCTAAAACTTTATACAAATCTACAGTTATCGAAACAGTGTGGGGACACCTAGGTGGCTCAGTGGTTGAACATCTACCTTTGGCTCAGGTTATGATCCTGGAGTCCCAGGATGAAGTCTCACATCGACCCGGCTCCCCACAGGGAGCCTGCTTCTCCCTCTCCTTATGTCTCTGCCTCTCTCTCTGTGTCTCTCATGAATAAGTAAATAAAATCTTAAAACAAAACAGGGAGGCACTGGCATAAAGACAGACATCCAGATCAATGAAATAGCACAGAGAAATCAGAAATAAACTTTCACATATATGGTCATATGATTTTTAACAAGGATGTCAAGACCATTCAGTGGTGGAAAGAACAATCTTTTCAATAAATGGTATTGGAAAAACTGGATATCCACATGCAAAAGAATAATGTTGGACCCTTACCTTATACCAGAAACAAAAACCAACTCAAAAACATCAAGCCTTAAACTATAAAAGTCTAGAAGAAAACAGAAGAAAATCTTTATGATACTGAATTTTGCAGTGATTTCTTGGGTGTGATATCAAAAGTACAGATAACAAACAAAAACAAAAACCCAAATATGTTGGAGTACAAGAAATTTAAAAACCTCTGTGCATCAAAGTTCATATTAAACAGAGTGAAAAGGAAACCCATGGAAAGGGAAAAATATTTGTCAAACATATAGCTGACAAGGAGTTAATAAACAGAATATATAAAGAATTCCTACCACTCAACAATAAGAATACAAACAACCTAATTTAAAAAATAGCAAAGGACTTGAATAGACATTTCTCCAACGCATATATGCAAATGGTCAATAAGTACATGAAAAGATGCTCAATATCACTAATAAATAGGGAATGCAAATAAAAATCACAATGAGAAACCACTTCATATCTATTAGGATGGCTCCTGTGTGTGTGTGGGGGGGGGGGAGGCGGAACAGAAAATAAAAAAGTATTGGCCAGGACGTGGAGAAATCGGAATCTTAGCACACTGTTGGTGGGAATATAAAATGGTATTTCTGCTATGGAAGACATTACAGTGTTTCCTCAAAAAATTAAAAATAGAACTATCATATAATCCAGGCATTCCACTTCTGAGAACATATCCAAAATACCTGTAAGCAGGGATTTGCAGGGACATTTGTATACCATGTTCATAACAACACTCACTTACAGTGGCCAAAAGGTAGAAGTAACTTATGCTTCCTTCAATAGATGAATAAACAAAATGGAATATTATTTAGGAATATTATTGCCATTTTATAGCATTTGGGAATATTATTTATATTAAATTAAATATTATTCAAAAAGGAAATTTTGACAAATGCTATAACATGGATAAATTTGAGGACATTATACAAAGTGAAATAAGCCAGTCTCAAAAAGACAATATTGCATGATTCTACTTACATGAGGTACCTCTAGTAGTTAAATTCATAGAGATAGAAAGTAGAATAGTGGTTGCAAGGGATGAGAGAAGAAGGAGAATGAGAAGTTATCATTTGATAGGACAGTTTCAATCTTGCAAGATGAACAGAATTCTGTGGATAGATAGGAGTGATGGTAACATAACCACTGAATGTAAATTAGTACCACTATACTGTACACTTTAAATGATTATGGTGGCAAATTTTATGTGTATTTTACCACAATTTTTTAAACATAAAATAATCAGAAAAAATTGTCAAAATATTAAGAGTCCAGCTCTCAGTAATACTTTTCAATTATTTTCCCCTTCTTTTAATAATTTCTACAATGACTGTGTGTAGCTATATAATTTAGGAAAAATAATTAATTCAAAAGTTTCATGTGGAAACATCCAAAACTGGTGTTCATAATTTTGATCCATTCCTAATTTAGAACTTTCTAGTTTAAAAAATATTAAACACAGAGGATTTTATTATAATAAAAGAATGGACAGCATAAGGAATAATCTCTACTCTTTATTTTTTGCATTATGTCATCAGCATTGTTGCATGATTGCTACTTGAAATATCCAGGTAAGAAACAGAGGAACTCACCTTCCTGAGTACCAAATGAGAGTGGAGAAGTTATAATTGGTCATTCCTGTTCACCACTTTAGAAACACATAGAGGAAAAATGTCAATCAAGGAAGACCAAATCCTGTCCAAAGTGCGTAATGGAACAAATCTCTCCCCTCATTCCCTTAAATAGAGGTAGGGTTTCAAATCTCTCCTTAGACATTTTAGAAACCTCACTATCAGAGGTCTAAATAATCAGGGGTGGTACTGACAATTTTGTAATGAAGAGATTATGAAATAAAGAGATTTTGCTGAAAAACCTTTCTGAATGATATTTGATCTTGAAGTTCTGAACTTCTACTCAGTAACTTGAAAAAAAATCTATTTATTACTTTTTGAGGATTACCAGAAAAAGAAAATCCTCCTGGTTATTTTTTATAAATATTTTGCTAAATGAGTTTGCAATAATAATTGCTACTTTTTCATATGCTAGAAATAGCAATATATTACATATCATAAAGTGCTTTACATTTTCAACTACCTTGAAAAATCTCTCAAGGTGCAGCTTATGCTCGTAAGCCCCTGAACCACTGGTTCTAAGTGAGCAGCCTCCTGATCATTGCCATTTTTGGACTTTGCTTTTACCTTCCTTGTTTAATCTGCATACCTCTCCCTAATCTTTGAATCTTATGTCATCACCCTCTGCCTCTCACAGTTAATGCCAACTACCAGCTCCTAGGACATTTTAGATTCTGCATCACTGTTACTCTCTCTAAACACCTCTATTTTTGGATATTTCAACAATTATTTAGTGATTAGGGACTCTTGGTTTCTTGAAATCCTTCCTTCTGAAGATCTTGTCCTTCACCTAACCTCAGGCATTCACTTTCAAGGTCATACTGCCTAGACTTTATTTTTAGCAAAAATAACAACTCTTTCATACTCTCAAATTCATGTATCCAACTTTCTGTCCAATACCATCCATCTTGTCTTCTTTTATTCTCCCAAATCCAACAATCCTAAAATCCCACTGGGACCTATATAATCCATTGATCCCACCCTTTCTATGGGTCCACACCAACTTGAGGTCCTCTCTCCTCCTTTTACCCAGTTTAATTGCCGTGGTCAATCATGATAATCACCACATGCATACACCTTTGATTCCCTTGTTTTTAATATGTGCATGTCAAAATCATAACTCCAGTTAAATACAACTTTTACACAGCTGAACAATGCGTGAGAAAAAAATAATCATGCCCCCTGATCTCATTTTAAATTTCTGACTCTAAAACTCAGTGATGCCAATAATAGTGCCCGGCAATCATACTGTGATTTTCAGGTCCATCTACCTTCCACTCTTAGTGGCCTATTTCATACTTTCTCTCCCTTTGTCCTCTACTCTCATTCTCAGCAATCAAAAGAGAACTTCCACAGACTCCCACTCACCTCTACCAATCTAACAACAGCTGCACCCCATATTCTGACCTTCTATTTGCTTTCAGAGATGAGTCATCCATTCTCTTATCCAGAACCAGTCACTCCATTCAAACAATAATTCCACCTTTCTTCCTATTCAATCTCATTGCTGAATTTTCTCTTCTGAGTTTTTGCTCTCCATTGGTTCATTCTGATGTTTACACACATGCCATTATTTCTCCCGTCTTAAAAGTCTCTTGACTTCGCTTCCATCCATAGCTATTGCCCTTTGCAGCATAGTTCCTTGAGAGAATTGCTCCTACTTGAGCTTTCAACCTGTCTCTTCCCATTTTCTCTTAAATGTACTTTAATCAGACTTCTGCTCCATTACTCCACTGAAACTGCCCTTGTCAAAGTCACCGGTAAACTTCAATTGCAACACCCAATGGTCAATTCTCACTCCTCTTCCTTGGTAACCTACCAACAGCATGTGACACAGACCCTTCCTCCTCTATTGTCCATTAGGACACTACACTCTCAGGGGTACCTGGGTGCCTGAGTCAGTTATGCATCTGCATTTGGCTCCAGTCATGATCCCGGAGTCCTGGGATGAGCCCATCATCAGGCTCCTTGCTCAGCAGGGAGCCTGCTTCTCCCTTTCCCTCTGCCTGCTGCTCTGCCTGCTTGTGCTCTGTCAAATGAATAAATAAAATCTTTTTTTAAAAAAGGGATACCATACTCTCTTGATGTTTATTCCTCTACCTCACTGATCTCTCCTTCTCTGCTATTTTGGCTGGTTCATCCTCTTCTCCTAGACTCCTTAATGTTGAAATGTGCAAAGGCTCAGTCTCTGACCCTGTTCTCTTTCCTATCTAAATCTACTCTTTGGTAATCTCATTCAGTTCATAGTTGTAAATATCATGTATTGGCTGACAATCACCAACTTTGTATCTCCAGTCCAAACTTCTTCAACTGTCAAAAACTCTTGAAATTTTCAGATGCATATTTTCAACTGTTTATTGGATACCTGTGCTTGGATATCCAGTAAACATCACATTCTCAACATGTTCACTTTGAACTCCAAATCAGTCTCAGCTAATGACTCTACCTTTCCAGGAAAGTGAAATGAAAGGCCAGCTCTTAGATGAGCTGTGCATTCATAAGAGGCTGAATGGGAACAGATAGGGACACAGAATCTAAAGGGACACATCTTTTTTTTCCCCAAATTTTTATTTGACTTCTGGTTAGTTAACATACAGTGCAATATCAGTTTCAGGAGTAGAATTCAGTGATTTATCACTTATATACAACACCCAGTGCTCACCATAACAAGAGCCCTCCTTAATATCCATCTCCCCATCCAGCCAATCCCCCACCCAGCTCCTTTCTGCAACCCTCAGTGTGTATCTCTATCAAGAGTCTTTTATGGTTTGTTTCCTACCCTTCTCTTTTTTTCCCTAAAGGAATACATCTTTTGGAGAAAACTTGGCAAGGGGGAACTCTCTGGCTCCCTCATGTTCACTCAGCCTTTCACACTCTGTGCATGTGCAGCTGTGGTCTAAAAAGCTTTTCCTTGACAACTGTGATTTGGGGAATGAGTGTGTTGAGATACTGTAAGACTTCTGAAATCTATGTTCCATAATAAGTAGCGCTTTTCTTTTCTTTCACTGTAACCTGCTTTTTCATACACAGTGGCTTCTGGCTCATAAGTGAGAGGTATTACCAGTCTACTGGAGGTCTTCCAATAGGCTCCATCAAGTATTTGGGTCATGAAAATCCTGGAGATTGTACCATAGTGGTCTCCGATGTATTTTTAAAGATCTAGATTTTGAAACATTTCATTATAATGAGTGCAAAATGGTATTTAAAAATTTTGAGAAAAAATACAGTAAAAAAGAAAATAAGAATTACCCATAGTCCCACTAAGAAATAAGCACTATACAGCCACTCTGGAAAACTGTGAGGAGGTTCCTCAAATAGTTAAAAATAGAGCTAACCTATGACCCAGGAATGCACTATTGCATATTTACACCAAATATACAGATGCAGTGAAACAATGGGATGCCTGCACCCCAGTGTTCATAGCAACAATGTCCACAATAGCCAAACTGTGGAAGGAGCCACGATGTCCTTTGACAGATGAACGGATATGTGATACAGGGACGCCTGGGTAGCTTTGTGGTTGAGCATTTGCTTTTGGCTCAGGTCATGATCCCAGAGTCCTGGGATCGAGTCCAGCATCAGGCTCATTGCAGGCAGCCTGCTTCTCCCTCTGCCTATGTCTGCCTCTCTGTGTGTGTATCTCTCATAAGCAACCCTCACCAAAAAAATACACACACACACACACACACACACACACACACAATGGAATACTACTCAGCCATCAGAAAGGATGCATACCTACCATTTACATTGATGTGGATGGAACTGGAGGGCATTATGCTGGGTGAAGTAAGTCAACAGGAGAAAGACAATTATCATACGATTTCACTCACATGTGGAGTATAAGAAATAGTGAAAGGGAAGGGGGGGAACTGAGTGGGGAAGAATTAAAGAGGAAGACAAACCATAAGAGACTCCTCACTCTGGGAAACAAACGGTTGCAGAAGGGGAGGAGAGTGGGGGGTATAGGGTAACTGCACGAACAGCACTAAGGAGGGCACTTGATGAGATGAGCACTGGGTTTGCCAACATATAGTTGAAAAATTGAATTTAAATAAAATTAAATAAAAAGAAATAAGCACTATAAAATTTTGATATCATTGTTACTCTGCATAGATATGTTTATATGTTTTATTATATATACACATATCTTCATATTTATAATAAACTTTTTAAAAGTGTAAGCTTTCAAAACTTAACTAAGTATTCTTTGACAACAATTGAGCACTCTGATTTTTGCCTCTTAATTGAGGTGCTTAAGTGTAGTCAGAGTGATTTAACAAAACACTGTGACACTGAACATATTTTAGTGACACTTCCTTTCACTCATGTCTTATGGTTAACTTAAGCATGCTTTCTGCATGTATCATCTTCCATTTTTCTTTCAGCCTTGCTTTGGAACTAGACATTCTCACCACTCTGCTGCCCCCTTTACATTCCATCTAATACAAGTGACTAATAATCCCAGTAGCCATCCCTCATCAGTGAGTATTAATGTTTATCAAAACTTATCCTAGGAAAAGGTTTCTCATACTGTGTCTAGGACAAGCATGATGTAAATGTAGAAGGATGGAAGAGACTGGAGTAGGGCCAGAACCTCCTCTGGAGCTATTCATTTACATCAGGAAGGTACATTGAAGAGCAGACACATCTGCAGCTACTGTAGACACAGATAAGGAAAATCTTGTCTGGCAGGTATGTCATCTCACTCAAAAGAGCTATTATTGGACAAATGGCATAGTTGTAGTAAACAACTAGAATTAGAGATGGAGGAAGTATATAGAAATGAGGTAGAATAATGAAGTCATGCTAATGACAACGTAGCAAAGAAATGGAAATAATTATTACCATTTATTGAGCAAATACTGCTGATAATAGTACCTGACTCACTGTAATGACTATTAAATTAAAAAATGTATATAAGTCTTGTAGCAAGAAAAAGAAAGGACAAAACTGACTCTAACAGGGGTAATCAATTTATCAGAGCAAAAGCATCCTGTATCATAGGATAGCACTTATACTTGATAAAAGTAGCCTAGAATAGATCTTTTTTTCTTTTTTGACTAGACAGTAAAAACTTAAAAAAAAAATAACATAATAGCACAAAAGCAAAAACTAGGCCATGCTACGGACAAGCTGCTTTAAAATGTGAGACTGTTAATACAGAATATATAGTATTCCTTTTGGGAATCCTTATATATATTTAAATGGAGCAAAAATAACATAATAGCACAAAAGCAAAAACTAGGCCATGCTACGGACAAGCTGCTTTAAAATGTGAGACTGTTAATACAGAATATATAGTATTCCTTTTGGGAATCCTTATATATATTTAAATGGAGCAAAAATTCTGGATTTTTTTTAAAAAAAAAAACAATACCAAATTAGAAGAGGCATTTGCCAAGGCCCAGAGCCTCTTAAATGTCTCAACCTCCTACTGTCTCTAGTGGAGTAGATATCATTATACATGTGTGGAGAAGTGGATGCAATTCTTCAAGTGTTGAGTTGATGGATTTATTTTTTTATTTATTCCGGGGGAAAATTATGTCCTTTGTGAGCTAGGGAGCTTTAGGTAGTGCTAAGTCTCATTTAAACAAAAGAAATAGGGCAGAAAAATAGGAATCCAAGAAATTTTTATTTAGCAAATTCATATTAGTTATCTACAATGTGTCGTGCACTGGGCTAGGAAATGGGAATTCAGATAGAAGACATATCTTACTTTTCCAAATGGTTACTGCAAAATGTTCTGGGGTAGAAGAATCCTCTGGGTCCTAGGAAATGTCTAATCCAACAGGACAAAGGTTAGAGGATATCAGGATATGCCTTGAGATGTTGAGGGCCTAAGCCAAGAATTAATAGATATGGGTAGTTCTCAAAGATATTTATGAAATCAATGTAACTTTAAAATTGATTAGACATTGTTGGTAAAGAAATAAGGGGTGTAGAGAGCCCCACGTGTTGAGCTTTAGCAAGTACATGGCTTTTAGTGCCAGATATCAATGTAAAAAAATACTGATGGAGGTGGTAAATGGGTCTACTGTTGAAAATGTTATATGTGAGATGCCTGTGGGATGCAGAATAGAGAGATTTAGTAATAGATGTTTACACTTGGATGTAAGAGTCCGGAACTCTGGATGAAGAAACACAGGGCCCTTAGTGTAACCTGGTATAAGTGCAGCAACGGGCACTCATCCAATGTGAATATGCAGCAAGAGAAAGAGGAAGCAGAGAGCAGAATGTAGTAAATGAAGTAGGCAGAGAAAGAAAATATAAAAGGGAACTGTAGCCAGAGAAGTAGGAGAAAAGTCAGAAATGCACGGGGATATGGAAACCAAAAAAGAAAATTTGCAGAAGTCAACAGTGTCAAAATTGTAAAAAGAAAGATGAAGTCTAAAAAGTGACCTCTGGATTTGAATTAAGTAATGAGAGGTCATTTTATTAAGTGAAAATATATTTAAAGAATATGTCTCAAGAAATTCCTAAGGAGAGCTACAAAGATGAAGTGCTTTGTACATCTAAAAAGGCTGGAGCCTGCAGCCTGGAATTAATTGGGGAGGGGTGTTTCTGTCTGCTTCTCAGCTGCTGACAAGCTGGGCCTTTAGAAGCTCCACCTAGGGATGCCTGGGTGGCTCAGTGGTTGAGTTTGAGTGTTTGCCTTTGGCTCAGGGTGTGATCCCGGAGTGGGGACCACGCACTGAGCTGAAGGAAGTCCCACATCCTTGCGTGGAACCTGCTTCTCCCTCTGTCTCTCTTTCACTCTGTCATTAATACATAAGTAAAACCTTAAAAAAAAAGAAGCTCCACCTAATTCCTGGTGTCCTCCCAGGCTCTCTTGCCCACTGGGGAATAGGGGAGGTGGGGTGGCAGGGAATCTGGGCCCAAAAGGCTTCAGATGTTTCTTATTAAATAATCTGCAACTTTTGGAGATGTGAATCAGACCTGATTAATATCTCAGAAGAGGTGCTATTCACTCACATTTTATTATCCCTCACACTAACTCGGTACATGATTTAGGGAAGCAAATTTCTGGGTAGGAATATAGTTATCTTGGAAAATGATGACTGATAGCAGCCAAGCTTTAACCAGAGATTAAGTTATTTCAAAGAAATGGTCAAATAAAAGGACATATAATGAGGCTCTAAGCATTTTTTTTTAAAATTTATTTATGATAGTCATCACAGAGAGAGAGAGAGAGGCAGAGACACAGGCAGAGGGAGAAGCAGGCTCCATGCAGGGAGCCCGATGTGGGATTCGATCCCAGGTCTCCAGGATGGCGCCCTGAGCCAAAGGCAGGCGCCAAACCGCTGTGCCACCCAGGGATCCCTCTAAGCATTTTTTTAAAAAGATTTTATTTATTTATTCATGAAAGACACACAGAGAGAGAAAGAGAGAGAGAGAGAGAGGCAGAGACACAGGCAGAGGGAGAAGCAGGCTCTGTGCAGGGAGCCCCATGCGGGTCTCGATCCCGGATCTCCAGGATCATGCCCTGGGCTGAAGGCAGCGCTAAACCGCTGAGCCACCCAGGGATTCCCTCTAAGAATTTTTTTTATAGAAAAGAAAAAAAAATATGAACAGACAAGACTTTTATTGAAGACTCTGCATATTTTCTAGTGTTTATAATGCACTAGTGGAGAATGTACCACAGTAACTAGATGCGCTAGGGTTAAGATTCTAAGCCATATTTTCTGGCCAAGCCAATGACATGATATACTTTGAGGTACAATAATATGTGCAAAGATACGGCAAAAATGAATGTAAATACAACACGTATATGTATAAATGTATGAATCCAGGTTATGGGAATTCAAGAGAATGAGAAACAAATTAGGAAACTATTAGCATACATATCAAGTAAAATTCCCATTCCTCTTTCCCTTCTTTCTTCCTTTCTTCAAAATAGAAGTATACGTTGACTGCAGTAAAAACTATGGCTTAGACAGAAGCAATTTATGCAAGAAAAATCAACTGATAGTATTTCAGTTGGTGTTTCTATGTTTTCTGACTCTCCAATGTTCATTCACTCTAGCACTGAGACTCAATCCTCTCTTTTTCAAATAGCTAGTTATTTGTATGCCAGGTAAATAAAGGTAAGATTTATCTTCCAAAGACTGCACAGTTGTAGTTACTATATAGCAGCATAGTTTTATTTAACACATTCTATTAGTTTTGTCAAAAAGTAATATATAAGTATGTTATAAAAAGTTAGGGTAAAAATATATATACAGACATAGAAAAAAGAAAATGAAAAATTAATCACTGTAAGACAATAACCACTTTTAGAATATTTGTGAATTTATATCTATCTATATCTATATTTTATTTTTTTTAAATGACCTATTTTCTGTTTGTTTTTTCACATCTTTTTTTTTAATTTTTATTTATTTATGATAGTCACAGAGAGAGAGAGAGAGGCAGAGACATAGGTAGAGGGAGAAGCAGGCTCCATGCACCGGGAGCCCGACGTGGGATTCGATCCCGGGTCTCCAGGATCGCGCCCTGGGCCAAAGGCAGGCGCTAAACCGCTGCGCCACCCAGGGTTCCCTATATCTATATTTTATATGTATTACATAATTGTAAGTATAATAGTTCATTGACCCTGAATCTGTTTTTGACTCTGAATTTAAAAAAATATTTTATTTATTTATTTGAGAGAGACAAATAAAGATAGCAAGAGAGAGCACAAGCAGGGAGAAGTAGGTCTCCAGAGCAGGGAGCCTAATGCAGGGCTTGATCCCAGCACCCTCAGATCATGACCTGAGCTGAAGGCAGATGCTTAATTGACTGAGTCATCCAGATGCCCCTCACTTAGCATTTTCTACGCTGGTATTATTATTCATCTTGTCTTACAGATATACAGTAGTTCCCCTCCCCCATCCTTAGGGGATACATTCAAGACCACAGATGCCTGAAGCCATATTGAAACCTATATATACCATATTTTTTCCTATACATACATACATCAAGTTTAATTTATAAATTAAGCACAGGAAGAGATTAACAACAACAATAAAATAAAACAGTTACAACAACATACTGTTAATAAAACATGTGAATGTGGTCTCTCTCAAAATATCTTACTGTACAGGTATAACTTGAAGATATTTTGGGTTCAGTTTTAGACTACCATATTAAAGCAAATATTGCAATAAAACGAGTCAAATAAACTTTTTGGTTTCCCAGTGCATATAAAAGTTATTTTTACACTATAGTCTATTAAGTGTGCAATAGCATTATGCCTAAAAAATGTACATACCTTGCTGAAAAAATACTTTATTACTGGAAAATGCTAATCATCATCTGAGCTTTCAGTAAGTTGTAATCACTCATCACAGATCACCATAACAAACGCAATGATAATGACAAAGTTTGAAACATTGAGAGAATTACCAAAATGTGACACAGAGACACAAAGTGAGCAAATGCTATTGGAAAAACTGTGCCAACAGACTTGCTTGACTCAGGGTGCCTTAAGCCTTCAGATAGCAAAAACATCAGTATCTGTAAAGTGCAATAAAGTGATGACAATAAAATGAGATATGCCTGTACCATACTCACCGTTCTTCTTCTTGTGGTGATTTGAGCCAGTAAAAAGCCTATGTGAGGAGAGTAAGAGAGGTGAATGATGCAGGCATATGACGAAGTGTCAGAAGGAAGAACATCTGCTTCTGGTGATGGTTGATGGCAGATAACTGAAACCACGGAAAGCAAAACCACAGATAAGGGAGGGAGTACTATACTATAATTTGCTTAACCTTTCCCTTTTGTTAGATTGCTTGCAATTCTTATCATAAATACCTTTATGATAAACACCTTTGTGAATTTTCTCCATAATAAAAATTATATCCTTCCAAGAATGGATTCCTCAAAAGAAACTGCCAGTATGGTCATTTTTAAACGGCCATTGACACACTTCATGATACATTAATGACCATTGACCTAGATGATGTTTATGGTCCTGTTCTCTTCTTCACCCTTTCCTCATACCACCCCTCCCCACCTTTCAAAGATATCAGTGTCTGGGTGAAGCAGGTTGAGTAGAACTATATAGTGCTTACTCTGGGATGATTCATCATCTTTATGACTCTTCTTTTTTTTTTTAGATTTATTTGTTTATTTTAGAGAGAGAGAGCAAGCCAGGGAAGGGGCAGAGGCAGAGAATCCCAAGCAAGTTCCACACTGAGTGCAGAGACCATAATGGGCGGATCCTGTGACCCTGAGATCATGACCTGAGCCAAAATCAGGTTGGTCACTCAACTGACTGAGCCACCCAGGTGCCTCTATTCTCTCCATGATTCTTTTTTTTTAAAAAAAATATTTTATTCATTTATTCATGAGAGACACACAGAGAGAGGTAGAGACATAGGCAGAAGGAGAAGCAGGCTCCCTGTGGGAAGCCTGATGCGGGACTCGAACCCAGGACCCTGGAATCACAACGCAAGCCAAAGTACTATGTTAAATAACAGGGGCACCTGGGTGGCTCAATGGTTGAGCATCTGCCAGTGCATCTCAGTGGCTTGCTCAACCAGGTTGGCTACTTTCTAACTCCCTTCAATTTTTTGACAATTCATGAAGACTGCAGATATGCTAAAATGATGAAGCATTTTTTACCAACTGTTTTGTACAGCTATAATTAAGAAATTTAACAGATCATATTATTATTTTTAAAGATTTTATTTATTTATTCATGGGAGAGAGAGAGAGAGAGAGAGAGAGAGAGAGAGAGAGAGAGAGAGGAACAGACCAAGGCAGAGGGAGAAGCAGGCTCCATGCAGGGAGCCCGACATGGGACTCGATCCTGGGTCTCCAGGATCACACCCTGGGCCGAAGGTGGTGCTAAACCGCTGAGCCACCTGGGCTGCCCCAGATCATATTATTAATTGAGCTGTATAACTAAGGACCAGTGAGGTTCAAATTTCTGCACTGGTTCAGAAAATATCCACTTATCAAATATATCAGGTCGGTATTTCCAAAACTTCAGCTATTTACATGCCACCTTCACAACTTTTACTATATCTGCATATTATCTATGAGAGTATTTATTTACTCATTTTCTTTTTTTTTTAGTGTACGTGCTGCCGAAGCAAGCACAATTTACTCATTTTCTTAAAATCAGTAGTAAACACCTCACTTTCTTTTTATCTAACATCCTCCTGAGCAATAATATCCATGAAATCATAAATGTTATGAGCTAATTATATGGTTTTTAGAAAGATTTTACTTATTTATTTACCTATTTAGAAAGCAAGCATATGTATAAGCGGCCAGGAGTGGTGGGGCTGCAGAGGAAGAGAGAGAGAGAGAGAGAGAGAGAGAGAGAGAGAGAGTGAGTCTCAAGCAGACTCCACCCTGAGCTCAGAGCTTGACATGGGGCTTGATCCCAGGACTCTGAGATCATGACCTGAGCTGAAATCAAGAGTTTGCTTAACCAACTAAGCCATCCAGGCTCCCCTGATTAATTATATTTTTAATTCACATTAAATTAAGGATGTAATTCAAATTTTCTTTTTTTTAATAAATTAATTTTTATTGGTGTTCAATTTACCAACATACAGAATAACACCCAGTGCTCATCCCGTCAAGTGTCCCCCTCAGTGCCCATCACCCATTCACCACCACCCTTAGTTCGTTTCCCAGAGTTAGGAGTCTTTATGTTCTGTGTCCCTTTCTGATATGTAATTCAAATTTTCAAAGTTTGGACATGTGCCACCTAAAATCAATAGTTTGTACACTATACTTTGAAAAAACTGTATTAATATATAACTGATATTAAAGCTATAATCAGCTTTGTTCTTTAGACATAGAAGGGTAATAGCACCAGATAATACTCTTACTTTTATTTTTTATTATTTGTTTTAATACTCTTTTAAATTTGTCTATCTGACAGAATTCTATGAACACAGGAAATCTCAACATCCTGCAAAAATCAATGTCACTGTCAACAAGAAACAAAGACTCCCCCATATAGAGAAGCAATAGATACAATAACAAAAATATGGAATGAGTTTACAACAAAAGTTTGAATGTACATCCCTATTATAATTCTTCAAAACACGGGTTCTTAACATTTCAGGAAAACATTTTCAATAAACATTTTATGCTAAAAAGCCATCATCATCTGAAAGAGATGAAAAAGAAGTATGTGTATTGTGTTTGGGGTAAAGGGGTTAGTGAAATTATTTTGGAATGGAAGGAACCATGGAGTTTCAGAAATATTTTGAAGTAAATACATTTATTCTTAAAGAAAATTCAAGGTTCTAAACCCAAACTTAGATCACATAGGACTTAAGTGGAGATTATTATGCTTAATATGTCAAGTGTGTTCATTACACAGTATTATTCTATGTGAGATTTTATAACATCCATCATGATTTACATATGGCTTTAAAATACACATATATTTAAAGTTTAAAGCAATTATTGGCTCCTTACTTGAAAGGAATCTAATCAAAGCCCCCTCCCCAGCCAATTCTATAGACAAAACTCACAGGTGTTTATACCTGGCCATAACTCTTTGTTTTCTAGGTCATGGTACTCTTTTTTTCTCAGAAAATAGACCCCATCTACAAAACATATTCTTCTCTAGCTTGACCACAACACCCATTCTGGACAAGCCCTGGATAGAGCTCCTCAAGAAACCTGTCACCTCCTGCTCTACCTGGCCAATAGTTGGCCCCCTTCCTCCAACTCCCCGCCCTCCTCCTCAGAGGCACATTTTCAACCCTCTCACAATCCTTCAAAACCCCTTAAAAGGGGCAGCCCGGGTGGCTCGGTTTAGCACCACCTTCGGTCCAGGGCAAGATCCTGGAGACCTGGGATCGAGTCTCACGTCTGCATGGAGCCTGCTTCTCCCTCTACTTGTGTCTCCGCCTCTCTGTCTGTGTCTCTCATGAATCAATAAATAAAATCTTAAAAAAAAAAAACCCTTAAAAGGTCCAGCCTAAAAGAAACTCAGGCTAACATCTCTCTTGATGTCTGGCCCTTATCCTCCCTTGGAGAGTGAATAAACTCTCCCTTGCTTGTTGCCCCACTCTTTGTAAAATTCTTTGTTGCTCCCAACACCAGCCACCCTAACATGACTAGCCATCCTTCATGCTAGTGAAGGATACTATAAAATTCTGGTGTCTTGTTGGGAGAGAACTTGGGAAATTCATTCATCTTGGATTCAAAAGATATTTGAGATGGCGAGTAAATTATTGCTAGAATAATTTTAAATGTTTTGTTTCTCTTGAGGCTGCAGGTTGACAGAGTTTGGAAGGAGGAGGTGGAAAGAGAGAAGTAAATTATTTTGATCAGTGGATATAACGGCTTGACTTGGCATTTGTTGAGGTCTGGTTGGTGTGTCTCTCAGGTGGTAAGTTGATCTATATCCACCCCGACCCAAAATCGTGCTCACCATACAGACATGTAATCTGATGACACCCCATCTAGAAAGAGGTGCACAGCTTCTATTAGTACAATTACTAATGCTCTATATAATTCAATTGTATTTGAGGCCAAGAAGGAAAGAGGAAAAACTAAAGAGGGTGGAGACTATGCTGAAGCATCACATAGAGACAACAGCAGAGACTCGAACAGCAACAGTGATTATGTGTTAAGGAATTTAAAATGTTTTTAACAATGAGGTATCAGCTAACCAAAAGCAGATATTGCTTCTCATAAGAACAGTAGCTGCACTAAGTAGAAAGAAAAGACAGAGGGAGATAGAAATAAATATTCTAGAGGTGCCATTATGTTGTGACATAAATTCCCTCCTTCCTGACACTACTGCCTCTGCACTCTCACCCACCTGCAAGTCCCAAACTATCTTAAAGGTCATAATTTGTGGCTTTCCAAAGTGATTTAGAGCCCTGATTTCACATAAAAAAAATGTGTTAACGAAGGGACTCTTTTGCATAAAGCGTGAAAGAATTTAATTTTTCTAGATCCTTTCTGTGTACATAATGCTTCATCATGCCCAGAATTCCTGTCAGTTTTCCCCATATGAAAAGAGTAATTCTCCACTCTTATCTGTTTCCTGGAAAAATCATTGAGGTCATCATACAAGTGAAGGCTTCTCTTATGATTACATATGTACTTGAGGCAAAAGTCCCAGGTTACTTTTTCACATAAGTGAGCCTACCTCTCTTAATGGTTTAATCAAACATCTTGATTCAGTGACAAAGTCAGGTGTCCAGTAGCAAGCTCCTTAACATAGGACTTTCTTTAAAAATCCCCACATCTTCTAAAAAAAAAAAACAGGTCTTTTTCTCCTTTCCCTACAAATCTACATTTACTGGTCCTTCCTCTTCCCAACCTTCACCCCCTTTCTGTGGCATTTTTAGAAGTGCAAGTATTCTTAGAGCTCTAAAGTTATTTAAATGTAAACAAGATCAGGAATTAGAAACAAGGTCACAGTTCAAAAAAATACTGTCTATACATTATATCATCTTTTGTATCCACATCTGTGGTTTGTCATTTAAAGGCTGATACTCACCTTTGTCTCGAAGAAAAGGATAAGTAAGCACTTATGCTGCCAGCAAATCTAACTCTGAAAACAGTTAATTTTAGCACAATCTCCCTGAAATACACTGTTTCTCATAAACAGCCTCGGTTTCAGGAAGCAGAAATTTGAGAGAAAACAGTCTGTCATTGTCTCAGAATCCGATTGTGTAATTCAACTCTGGGACTTTCAGCAGTTTTGCACCATAGGACACACCCCTTTAGGGATGGCTTTGGTGAGATGTATTCTGGGAGTTGTATTACTACGGAGAAGATTCTTCTTTTAAACAAAGTCCAAGGAAACTCCTTATTTGAATTAAGTCAGAATGGAGAGACAGTCCTCTGAGGGCCAAGGAAAGAGAATGTCAGTAAGAAGCAATGAACATGGCATTGTTTTTGATCTATTATCAACAGACAAACTCATGTTAGGGCTCCATTTCAAAGTGGGAGTGGTCAACAGCACTAAATGGAACAGAGAAGTGAAAAAGGGTGAGGACAGAAAAGTGTCCACTGGCTTGGCTAGTATAGTTAAGTCAAAGATAGCTTTAACAGGAACAAAATCAGTGAAGTGGTGGCAGAAGGCAGGTGGAATATTTTTAAATACAAAAAAGAAATAAGTAGAGTAGAAAGAGAACCTTTCCATCTAAGCCTAGGTTAAATAAAATATGCACATGGAGCCTACTTTCAGAGGGGGTTACACTTCTGAAGTTATTTCAGGGTTGAAGCAAGATGATCTCAAAACTAACTTTACCCTTTAATTACATTATATAATTAATTATATAATAAACTTGAAGGCCACAAACAGCAAGTAACAGAGACATTTCTATGGGGACATGGCCAGAATGTCATTCTGGAACTTTCTTCCCAGAATTCTGTACTTAGTTAGAAGCGCAATTATGGTAAACATCAAAAAAAAAAAAAACTAGAAATAGAGGATAGATGGAGAACTTATTCCAAGTATGGCATTTCTCCAAGGCAACATTTTTTTTATGAGAAAATAAAATCACTGAATTATAAATTAAATAATGTATAGCTTCTGATCCCTCGTTAGTAGTATAAAATGTTATTTGTTAGGATGCTAGCGATTCCTTAAATCTTAAAAATTAATCAAGAAGCACTAACAAATGCATTGTAAATATTAAGTATTAGTAAGTATTAGTAAGTATTAGTAAGTACTTCAGTAATACTAAAGGAGGGGGGAGGTTTTTGGATTTTTACTTTTTACTAAAAATTACACCAGTAAGGAGTACTATATGACAAAATTTAGATTGAACAAGAAAGATTAAGTTACTTGGTTTAGAGGATATCTGACAGAAATAATGTAACCCTCCCAAACTAGCCCTTTTCCTGTTTACAAAGCTACGAGATCTCATAATGGGTTATTAGTACCAGGATCTACTGGGAACTCTTATAATCCACTGATTTTTTTTAAGATTTTTTATTTATTTATTCATGAGAGACAGAGAGAGAGAGAGAGAGAGAGAGAGAGGCAGAGACACAGGCAGAGGGAGGAGCAGGCTCCATGCAGGGAGCCCAACGTGGGACTTGATCCCGGGTCTCCAGGATCACACCCTGGGCCAAAGGCAGGCACTAAACTGCTGAGCCACCCAGGGATCCCACCACTGAGATCTTCTAACAAAAAAAAAAAAAAAAACTATACTAGTGTTCTATTGTTGCATAAAAAATTACCACAAATTTAGCAGCTTAAAGCAGCACTCATTCAATTATCTGTTCTATAGACAAAATGTAAAATATTTCTAAATGAAGATGCATTTTATTTTTTAAAAAGATTCTATTTATTTTTTTAGAGACAGCACACATGACCAGCAGGGGGAAGGAGAGGGACAAGCGAATTCCCTGTTTAGCGCTGAGCCTGACCCACTGCTCAATCTCATGACCCTGAGACCGAGGCCTGAGCCAAAATAAAAAATGGGTGCTCAACCAACTGAGCAACCCAGGTGCCCCATGAAGATGTATTTTAAATATCTGTAAATGGTATCATAACTCAAACATGGATGTTATATAATATTTAAAAATTTAGAGGAAAAAATAATAAAGGCTCTATGATACACAAAAACAAAAACAAAAAAACCCAGCACCCATTTATTATTTCTATGTTTCTGTCGGTCAGAAGTCTGGGCCCATCATAGTAGAGCATGCTAGAGTTCTAATCTGAGGGTTGGGGTCTCCTTCAAGCCTCATTCAGATTGTTGGCAGAATTTTAGTTGTTGTTCCTTGCCAAGTGGTTTCCATAGGCAGTTCCTGGTCAGTCTGGGCCGTGTGTCTCTCCCTTTCTGAAGGGCTCAGTCCCTTTTAAGGATTCATGCGATTAGGGCCAGCCCAGCTAGATAATTTCCCTTTGAATTATCTCTCAAAAACAAATAATTAGAAACCCACTCATAGGAGTGATATCCCATCATATTCACAGGGTCTGCCCACACTCAAGGGGAGGAGGTTATATAAATTGCTTTTACCAGTGGGTTGGTATCTTAGGGGCTATCTTAGAACCCTGCTTACCACCGGAACTTTCCCACAACTGCCTCCAGGGAGGCGCAGAACAGATGGCCCCGAACAGGCTGACTCTTCCTCCTCCACCATCCGGTGCCCTGCCTTCACAGGCTCTAATTTCTTTCTTTCTTTCTTCTTTCTCTTTCTTTCTTTCTTTCTTTCTTTCTTTCTTTCTTTCTTTCTTTCTTTCTTTCTTTCTTTCTTCTTTCTTTCTCTTTTAAAGATTATTTATTTATTTATTTATTCATGAGAGACACAGAGGGAGAGAGGCAGAGTGAGAAACAGGCTCCATTCAGAGAGCACAGGCTCTAATTTCAACCTTACCTTCTGACCACACTCTTGGGAACCTGACTTCTACTGCAGCCTTCCACCTTTTGAGAAATATTGAGGCATTAGAACATTGAAACCTATCTCTTGGGAGGCTTCTGTTACTTGGCTCTTCTTTTAAAAGCTGGGTTTTTTTTTTGTGTGTGTAACCATAATGCATGCAAATGAGACAAAATAGTATGAAAAAGCACATAGTGAAAAATACCTCCCCACATGGATCAGCTGCCTTCTCCCTCCAAATTCTTTTTCTCAGATTAATCATTCTGTTTTTAGCTTTCTTTGCAGATAGTTCGTTCATTCATTTACAGACAGGTTGTTTTTTTTTTTCCCCCTCACAAATGGCAGCATCTTTGTTCAGCACTTTTTTTCTTTAGTAGTGCATCTCGCAGATCTTGCCGCATAAATCTAAGTTGTTTATTTTAATCATAGTCACTTGACTCCAGGAATAGGGAGGAGGAAGAGAAGTCCACACTAGCTTTCCTTTGTCTCAATCTCAACACTTTGGGTATCCACTTGTCTCCCTCCTTTGGAGAATAATGGAAAAAGTTAAGTGAGTTGTTTCAAGGAATTTGAAGTATTTTCATAGGTTGGTAGAGAGCTTCAGCCGTGGAGTGAGGCACTCTTGAGCTGAGTTACCCCTAATCTGAGCATCTGAGCTGGGCAGTGGAGAGTTAGAGCGCATCCAGGCGGGTTAGAGTGTATTGAATAGAAGGTGGGTTTCATATAACCCAATTACCAGCAAGCAACAAAAACAAGCAATGCTTCTTTTTTTCCTTCTCTAAGGTGTGACTGTATTACCACAAATTATTTTTCGATCTTAGTGAAATGCAATAGGCTTTCAGGTATATCTGCTAAATTATGGGCTACTGAAAGTATCTAAAACTATTTTTAAGATTCTTTCCATGTAAAAATATACTAGATTGTGGGCATTTTATGTTATTTTTACATTAAATGATTCATCACGGATAGTTCAAACAGTAAATCACTCTTTTCAGAATCAATAACATATCTGCCTATTATTTTCTTCTATTTTGACTTGATAAACAATTCTAGCCTGACTTATGAGATATCCATTTCCCTGAAGGTTCCTTTTCATCTCTTCCTAAATCGGTAGCCTAGGAATAATGTAAGGGAACAGCGAAATGAAATAATATTCAGCATCATAAATATTGGCAATTGTTGCATTTTCTTTATTCGTGCTATTAATAGCATCTAGTATACTAGTCCTTTGCCACTTATAAAGCATTTTCAAATCTTAATATCAAAGGTTGGAGATCAGAAACTACAATTCTGATAATGTTATTTTATTGTATAGGTTTATTGGTATAGTTAAGTTGTGTATCTTACCTTCTACATGCTCTAATGTTCTTCAGCTGAAAGAAGATACTCCAGCTATCTCCACTCCAGAGAAGAAATAATAAATGCTGATGATTAACAAACAAAATTGCAGCCTTACAGGAATCTGCTTCCTCTGTAGTTATACTCTTCCTTCCTCAGGTTTATGGTTCCTAATTATACCTAACCAACTCTGAGAGGTCAAAATTTAACCCCCTCAAAGAATCTCTTTATCAGATGGGGAAGTAGCAAGTATCAATGTCGTTTTACGGCCAGTGAAACTGACCTGCAAAGGAGCAACTCTCCTGCAAATCAGGGTCAGAATCCAGACAGATGAGTAGTTTCCACCTGACACCTACCAGAATTGGTGGGTAGATTCCGAAGCTCTGAGGTAAGTGGGCCAGTTTAACCTTGGTCCCTGCTAGCTTTGTCCTCTCTCCTCAGTCTTTCACTCTCGATATACAGTCTTACTCGTACCCCGTTCTAGACACTGATTGTCTTTAAGTTCCTCCACCTGTAGTTTATTCCGAACCTTCTCCCTGAGGCAGAAAAACACTACTACTTTTTTCACTGGAGGCCATAAGGGACTCCTGGGCGGGTTAAGTGTTTCTCAGTGCACCTTGCACCAGCCTACACGTGCGGAACCCCAGACTCTGGATGATGAGTGAGAGATGCCTCCCGGTGGATGGGGCGGAGGAGGAAGCCCTGGACTGCTCTGGTGTAGGGTGAGTGCTGACTAGGAGCTCTGCGGCACCCCCAAACCCGGTCTCTGCCCTTGCTCAACCGGACACTTAGCCACCCTCAGGGCTGCAGGTCACTCACCCGTAAGGGGGACCCACTCTCCCGACCGTGAGGATTAAATGAAATCCTACAGGCCGTGCACCTCGCTCGTTTAGGAAGTCAGTTCAGCTCCTCGCCCACCCCTACCCCGTCCCGGGCCGACGCTCGAGGTAGGGCGGCGCAGGGCGGGGACAGGACGCCGAGGCGATTCCGCTCCCTTTTCAAACTCTGGCTCACTAGCCACATCCTTTTGAGGGGCCACCTGTTTGGGGAGGTAAGGTACTCGCCAGCTTTACTGCGCTTCAAACCTGGCCTGGAACCTCAGAAAGATGGTCAGGGGGCTGGGCTTCTCGCGCACCCCGCGTCAGCAGCCTCGCACACCCGGCGGGGGGAGGGGAGGGGAGGGGAGGGGGGAGGGGAGGGGAGGGAGGGGAGCGGGAGGGGCGCGCGGGGGCGCGCGGGGGGGCGGGGCCTGAGAACCGCCGCGCCACGCTCTGGCCTTTATAAAGGCTTCGGGGCGTCTAGAGGACGCACTTCGCCGGGAGCGGGAGGAGCGGCGCGGACGCCGCCGCCCCCGCGCCCCCGCGCCCCCGCGCCCCCGCTTCGGCCCCGCCCCCTCCCCGGGCTCCCGGCGCCCTCTGGCGCCCCCTGGAGCTGCGGCGGGGGGCGCGCGGGGGGCTCCGACGGTCGGCGGACTCCAGCCTCCGCGCAGGCCCCCTGTAGTCTCGTGCGGGGCCTGGAAAGGCGAAGCCGCTCTGGGGAAGCCAGTTCACCGACTCCCCGGCCCCGAGGTATCCGGGCGGGCTGCGGTCTGGGGGTGAAGTGCGGAGGGTGTCTGGTCTGCTTATCGCCCCGAGAGGGAAGCTTTCTTTGTGTAGGGGTCTTTCGGGGTGCGCTGTAGAAAGTCACACCCCCTGCTCCCGCCGGCCCAGCGCGCGGATGCGCTGGAGCAATTGCAGCACGGCCCCAGCTTTATAAAATTCAGGAATATTTATAAATGCGATGGGGGGAATACTGAAAGGAAATACCAGAAGACGGGGTGTGTTTTCTTTGTGCTTTTCTGTGCTTTGCAAGGTGTTCCCCCCCCCCCAATCAGAAAACAAAAAATAATTCCATTTATCAAGTGTAGCTCACAGCAATGGTGCGTGAACCCCCGGGCGTCCCCCAGGCCCCTTTCCACCTGCAGGGACTTGGCTACGGGGCCGCGGGCTCCCTGGAGCTCTCTGCTGCGGGGTCTTCCGGCCCTGGCCTCCTTATCTTAGCTGTTCCTTAGAAAAATAGGGTAATCGGCTGTTTTCTGGGACTTCCCAGCTTTCAGAGTGAAAGGAGGAATTTCCCAAATCCTCCGGAAGCCAGAACCCACGCTGTACCTCATAGCGGATGTCCCCAGCCACCGAAGAAGCTGGACTCTGCAAATCTGATTGCGTACAGGCTCCTCAGACAGAGCGGGACAAAGAAGACAAAGTCTTTGGGAAAAAGTGAGCGCTCTCATGGTTTTTACCTTGCTCTTTTTGGTTTTCACGACCTTTTTTTTTTTTTTTCCAAAACCTATTATTTAAGAGTTGATTCTGCTGAACAGTAGTAGAGTTCACAGATGTCTTCCAATCCACACTGGGGTGATGACCCCAGTGTGGGGGAGTTGGTCAGGAGGGAGGTTGGTCAGGAGGAGTGCCCTGTCTTTTGCTGTGCTTCAGAGTTTCTCTTCTCTCCTATGAGCTCAGTGTTGAGTGTTGGTGGTGGGGAGAGACTTTGAAAAAAGGCTACTGGCAACAAGACAAAAGTCGTACTTTCTCTTGAGATTATTGATAGTGGGAGCTGAGGAGGGATGAAAGTAAAACTTTTAGATACTTCCTAACTATTGCTCAGAACACACTCCAATATTGCAGTAGATCTTATCTTAAAAAACAAACTTAAAGCATGAGAGTCCTCTTGGCATGCATGACCACCCAGGGGCACCAGACTTTCTGTTAAACTGCTTGGACACCTGGTTCCTCCTTTGAGCAAAAATATCTTTTTGTTCATGACAGTTGAGGTTCAAACAGTTTTTTGCAATGTTAGGGTATCACATCTCTTTATTGGCTTTGCCCAACTTTGGGAGCGGTGGGTGGTGTGTGTGTGTGTGTGTGTGTGTAAGAGATAGAGAGGTGGAGGGAGAGTAGTAAGCATGGGGGGTGTGGGAGTGTGAGCAGGCATAGAGAGCATGTTTTTGCACATAACACCTCTATACATATATATCCTTTATTTCCTTGGAGAGGAGGAACCAGCAAAGGAGAGGTTTACTCTTCTTCTGACACTCAAGGATGGAGCACTCACCTTCTGTATTATGCTTTCTGTGGTAAAGTTCTTGATGGCGGGGGCTCATTTTTATTTCTATATATTTATCTATTTGTTGTAGTTCATTTGTGAATGTAGATGCTACTGTGTATCAGATATCACCACAATGTTTTACAACTTTTTCTTTCTTTCTTTCTTTCTTTCTTTCTTTCTTTCTTTCTTTCTTTCTTTCTTTCTTTCTTTCTTTCTTTCTTATTTATTTATTTATGATAGTCACAGAGAGAGAGAGAGAGAGGCAGAGACACAGGCAGAGGGAGAAGCAGGCTCCATGCACCAGGAGCCCGACATGGGATTCGATCCCGGGTCTCCAGGATCGCGCCCTGGGCCAAAGGCAAGCGCCAAACCGCTGCGCCACCCAGGGATCCCTACAATTTTTTCTTTAAGTAAACTCTATACCCAACGTGGAGCTAGAACTCAGGACTCTGAGATCAGGAGTTGCATGCTCTACTAACTGAGCCAGCCAGGCGAACCCTATTTTACAATTTTTTGATGTCAGATATCACAGTTTCTCATTTCAATACTTAGCTAATCTCCACCTCCATGTAATTCCATAAGAATCACATGGTTTGTAATTTTGTAAAGAAAATATTTATGTTTGGTTAGATATTAAGTACACATGGTATACAATTTCACAGATACAGGGTATACAATGAACAGCCTTCTTTCTACCCCTGACCCGTTTCCCTCTCCCAAGGTAACCACTGTTACTCGTATTTAACCTCATTGTTCTTCTGTCTTTGATAATTTATGTCAAACAGATTTCAAAAAGCTGCCTTTTAGCATTTGTACACTAGTGATTTCTTTTTTAAAAAGATCTATAAAAAAGATCTACCAATCTTAGTTTTAGGTTTTTTTTTTTAAGATTTTATTTACTCATGAGAGAGAGAGAGAGAGAGAGAGAGAGAGAGAGAGAGAGAGAGAGAAAGAGAGGCGCAGGGACATAGGGAGAGGGAGAAGCAGGCTCCATTCAGGGAGCCTGATGTGGGACTCCATCCCAGTACTCCAGGATCGCGACCTGAGCCAAAGGGAGAGGGGCTCAACTGCTAAGCCACCCAGGCATCCCCTATTTTAGGTTTTTTGTTTTGTTTGTTTCAGTCTTTCCTGTCTTTCTATTGACCACTCAGAAATGGCAGAGATTCAGGCCACTTTGTAAAGGGAACTTGCAGCTCTGGAAACTAACAGATTCTCAGTTCCTTGAGTTTAGAGACCGTGACCATGATTTATTCAATTTTGGAGCTCCCCAAACAACCTGCAAACAATTACTAGTGAGTACTGGGTCCATGCTAACATCCATAGGTAAAGACTGAGGGATAACTAATACAGTAACATGCTGCTGCAGAGCCTCTTTCTCTTATGAGGCAGCAGTAACAACATATTTCCCTCCCGAACACTAGATTCTAGGTTGGTGTCTTGCTGGTTTTAGTAAGCTTGCATGGCCCTCCTCTCTACAGATTAACTGCTAGAGCTTGTGGAGTAACTGGTAACAGGGAGCCTTATTTGTTGTGGGTAAGAGAGGGTGTTTTTCTGTTCTATTTGAATCTTGACTTTGAACCTGGGTTTGTAACCTGGCTAAGTAGCCCAGGTTAACCCTCTAAAACTTAGCTCCCTCATCTGTGAAGTGGTGATTCATAGGGTTATTTTGAAGATGAGACAATATGTGTACCTGGCATGTGAAGGGCATACAGTAAGTAGTAACCCTGTTAACTGTCAGGATTTGCAATCATTTCATACCTTCATTGGCTAGGTGAACGCATGTCAGCCCAGGCTACGTTAGGTTTCAGGAACTAATGATTTGATTTGATTTCTTGCTCATATTACATGTTCTTTTTGGTTCTGTCTTTGGCTCTTCCCTCTGGAATGGAGACTGAGCTGCTTTGGGGGACTGCCAATGTGGTAGAGGCAGAGAAGATTGGTGGAACCTCACAGTGGCTTTCAAAGCTTCTGCTTGGAAATAAGCTTCTGTGTCACTTCTATTCATGTTTCATTGACATGGTTGTCAATGGGGTGGGAAGTATTATCTCTCTAAAGGAGCAGAACCAGTAGGTGTAGGCCTGGTAGGGAAGGGCAGCAAGTATTTGACAGTTTTACCATCTACCTCAGTATTTTTGGAGGGCCACAGTTGTGATCCCAAAAGTTTATCAAACCCTAAGAGTTGATTCACACCAAGATATTTGTAATCACTGATTTGATAAACCAGAATGCCAGTTTTTTTTTCCTTACATGAATAATATATCTACCCTGAGAACTCGGCATAAGAACTTGTATGAGAGAAACTTTTCTTGGTGGTAGATTTGCTCAAAAAGAATGAATTCTAAGCTAATTGGTTATATGAAGTATAGAAAACAAAATTTGGGTGTTACCAAAAAACTGTGTCCAGAATACACCATGGTTTTTATTTTTATATATTTTTAAAAGATTTTAATTTATTTATTCATCTTTTTTTTCTTTTTTTTAATTTTATTTATTCATGATAGGCACACAGTGAGAGAGAGAGAGAGAGAGAGAGAGAGGCAGAGACACAGGCAGAGGGAGAAGCAGGCTCCATGCACCGGGAGCCCGACGTGGGACCCGATCCCGGGTCCCCGGGATCACACCCTAGGCCAAAGGCAGGCGCCAAACCGCTGCACCACCCAGGGATCCCCTAATTTATTTATTCATGAGAGAGACACACACACACACAAAGAGAAGAGGCAGACACACAGGCAGAGCGAGAAGCAGGCTCCATGCAGAGAGCCCAACACAGGACTCAATCCTGGGTCTCCAGGATCACACCCTGGGCTGAAGGCGGCGCTAAACCACTGAGCCACCTGGGCTGCTCTGCACCACGGTTTTTAATCCAGTTGTCCTTTTGGAACTGTCATTGTCCAAAGTCCAAGAATGAACTAGACTGATGGCAGTATTTCCTAGATAAACCTGAGATCACTGACAGATTCTTGCCTTTCCTTTTTAGGTTCTTTACTTGTTAACAGCTCATTCTTTTCTTGTCAGTCATTAATTGTATCATCTGATGATTTGTTATAAGTATTCTCTTTAATGTTGTCAGCTTCTTGAATAATGAGACTTCATTATTATAATTAGACTATTTTCAGGGGTGTCTGCGTGGCTCAGTCAGTTAAGCATCTGCCTTCTGCTCAGGTCATGATCCCAGGGTCCTGGGATCAAGCCCTACATTGGGATCCCTTCTCAGTGGGGAGCATGCTTTTCCCTCTCCCTCTGCCTGCCGCTCCCCCCTGCTTGTGCTCATAAATAAATAAATAAATAAATAAATAAATAAATAAATAAATTCTTTTTTAAAAAGTATCTTCAAATCACAATTCTACCTATTGTGTGATTTTTCTTTCTGCCTTGGTTTCATAGTAATTTTTACCATTGTTGGCCCATGATTTTGAGGGTTCCTCTCACATTTTCTGCTTCTAGTTGGACATGTCTTACCTGCTTGGGTAATGTGATATGAAGTAATAATGTCCAAAAAAGAGTATATGACAAAAGTAAATTTAAAATTAAAGATATATTTCCCAATCAGTAAAAAAGGAATTTTGCTTAGCTATAACATTTGTTGAAAAATTGAATAAATCGAGTTTGATTTTTAGCATTCACTCGTGTGGAATTTAAGAAACAGAACAAATGAACATAGGGGAAGGGAAGGAAAAATAAAATAAGATGAAAATAGGCAAAGCATAAGAGATGCTGAACTCCAGCACCTGGGTGGCTCACTCGGTTAAGGTCATGATCCCAGGGTTGTGGGATGGAACCCCCAGGGAGCCCTGTAGTGTCTTTCTCTACCCATCCCCCGCTTGTGCACACACTTTCTCTCTGTAAAAATAAATAATTAAAATCTTTAAAATAAAAAGAGAAATGCTGAACTCTAGGAAACAAACTGACGATTACTGGAGCGGAGGTAAGTAGGGGAAGGAATAATTGGGTGATGAACATTAAGGAGGACACTTGATGTAAATGAGCACTGGGTGTTATATGCAAATGATGAATCACTAAATTCTATCTCTAAAACTAATAAATAATACAGTATAAGTTAACTAAATTGAATTTACTAAAGAATTTTTAAAAAGAAAAAATAGCACCATAATTTTGCAAAACAGGAGAAAAGATCATATACTAAAAGTAAATAGCAAGCATAGAAATAAAAGGAAAGCATTCTGTTTTTTTTTAAACTGGCATAATAGTTCTGATACTAACATCTAATATAGATGGCAGACAAAACCACAAATCAACTTCACTTAAGATTATTGATTTCCAGACCCTAAACAGTTTTTAAGGAATGCAGGGAATACTCAGCATCACTCTATTGGTGTAATTTATCACCATGCTAGATTAAAGGAATTCTGTGTAGCTATTTATTTTTTTAAGATTTTATTTATTTATTCATGAGAGACACACAGAGGCAGAGACAGAGGCAGAGGGAGAAGCAGGCTCCTTGCAGGGAGCCTGATGCAGGACTCGATCCCAGGACTCCAGGATCACATCCTGAGCTGAAGGTAGATGCTCAACTGCTGTGTAGCTGTTTAAATATAAGGCATGTCTGTATGTGTGGATATGGTAACAAATCACCTATTTGTATTATTAATTTAAGAATGCAAGGTCTAGAACTAAATATAGTATATTCCTATTTGTGTAAGAAAAATTTTTCTCTATGTGTAGAAACAGGTGTTTGCGTCTATGAGCACACCCATAGTTATGCTTGTATAAAGAAGATTTGTTTAAGAATAAAAGCAACTTTTACAGTGGTTGACTCTAGAAGGATTGGGGTGGAGGGAAGGCAGTCTTTTTTTTTTTTAAGATTTTTTTTATTTATTTGAGAGAGAATGAGCATTATTGGGGAGGGACCAAGGGAGAGAGAGAGAGAGAGAGAGAGAGAGAAAGAAATCAGTCTCTCCAGTGAGCAGGGAAGGAAGCCCAGCCCAGGAGCCAGAGATCATGACCTGAGCTGAAGGCAGAAGTCCAACCGACTGAGCCACTCAGGCATCCTGAGAAGATACTCTTTTTAAAAATCCTTTTTTTTACTGTATCAATTTTTAAATTGTGTGCATTTAATTCTTTTGAAATAAATTAGTTTTGAATGGCAGTTCTGTATCAGAATAATCTCTCAAAGATTTTGTTAATGATCCTGTAATACTACTTTACTCCACTGATTTTTAAAGATACATGTAAGCAAGTGTAGGTGGAAGGCACCACAGGGCCAAGAGCTCGAGAGGGATGCTGTTAACTCTTAACAGCAGTTAGAATGTGGTTAATGAAAGTTTGTCCAGTCATTAGGAACAATTGATAAAAGTAAATAATTCCAGTAGGAGTGCAGACTATAGAACTAACTTATGTAATATCTAATTTAAAATTATAAAATAAACTTTTAAAGCAGTTACTAGGGCATCTGGGTGGCTCAGTGGTTGAGCATCTGCCTTGGCTCAGGTCATGATCCTCAATCCTGGGATCAAGCCCCAAGTCCCGGCTCCCTGCAGGGAGCTTGCTTCTTTCTCCCTCTGCCTATGTCTCTGCCTCTCTCTGTGTCTCTCATGAATGAATACATAAAATCTTAAAAAAAAAAATAGTTACTATTTTTTTTAGTGTAGTTGTTGTACAATGTTCCATTAATGTTAAATTAGTTTCAGGTGTACAATATAGTGATTCAATTCTTCTATACTTATGCTCATCACAAGTGTAGCTACCATCTATTACAATACCATGCTGTTACAGTATTATTATTATTATTTTTAATAAATTAATTTTTTATTGGTGTTCAATTTACCAACATACAGAATAACACCCAGTGCTCATCCCGTCAAGTGTCCCCCTAAGTGCCCGTCACACATTCACCCCCACCCCCCGCCCTCCTCCCCTTCCACCACCCCTAGTTCATTTCCCAGAGTTAGGAGTCTTTATGTTCTGTCTCCCTTTCTGTTACAGTATTATTGACTGTATTCCCTATGCTGTGCCTTTTATTCCTG
Organism: Nyctereutes procyonoides; assembly: GCF_905146905.1. Lineage (NCBI taxonomy): Eukaryota > Metazoa > Chordata > Mammalia > Carnivora > Canidae > Nyctereutes > Nyctereutes procyonoides. Next base: position 6,346,762 of record NW_026575130.1, read on the forward strand.
TGACTTACTCATTTTGTAACCGGAAGCCTTTATCTCCCACTCCCCTTCACTCATTTTGCCCAACCCACTGCTCTCCTTTCTGGCAACTATCAATTTATTCTCTGTATTTGCAGGTCATATTCTGCTTTTTATTTGTTTATTTATTTGTTTTTAGATTCTATATATGAGTATCATCACATGGTATTTGTCTTTCTCAGTTTGACTTATTTCATTTAGCATAATACCTTCTAGGTTCATCCTAGTTGTTGCAGATGGTGCAATCTCATCCCTTTTTTATGGCTGCATAATATTCCTGTGTGTGTGTGTGTGTGTGTGTGTGTGTACACACCACATCTTCTTTACCCTTTCATCTATTGATAGACACTTAGCTTGCTTCTCTATCTTAGCTAAGCATTTGTTATATTTAATCCTTTACCTACTAGAAATCTAAGTGAGGCTGTAAAGCATATTTAAATGTTGCAATTATTTGTTTATAATTTTTGAATTTCTTTAATCAGGATTTAAAATTCATAATATATCTAATTATAATCTAGTTAATAAACTGTAGGTTTTCTTTATGTGTATATCCTCTGAGGGCATTCAAACCAAAGATATTTATTCCTGATTTAAAAAATATAACTGTCATGTTTTCTCTGGGCCAAGTCACTCTATTTAAATGAGAAAGGAACTGATGTTTCTTTATACCCCTGCCAAATCACTTTGTTATTGACAAGCATTCCTTATTATTGTCCAGATTTTATGTATGGTCTTATTGTCAAACTAGAAGTGAGAAATAGAGATAGAAAAAGTTAATACACCAGACCTCATGGGAGTTGGTGTAAAATTTCACATTTGTGTTGTTTAATTGAAAGTATTCTGTGTATTGTCTTCTTAAAGTCTAAATAAATCACCTTTCAGAAGATTTTCACCAAAGAATTAGAATTAAAGACTTTGATGCCCGAAGTAATGGGAGTAAACTAACATGCTGTTTTGATTATTACAGGCAGATCAGATTCTGAAACACATGATGTCCAATTTTGAAGATGCTGACACAGAAGAGACAGTAACTTGTCTCCAGATAACTGTTTACCATCCTGGCCAGCTGCAAAATGGAATATTCCAATCAATAAGGTTTTATAACCGAGAAAAACTTCCCTCCAGTGAAGTAGTGAAATTTGGCCGAAATTCCAACATCTGTCGTTACACCTTTCAGGACAAACAGGTTTCCCGAGTTCAGTTTTCTCTGCAGCTGTTTAAAAAGTTTGATAGTTCAGTTCTCTCTTTTGAAATTAAAAATATGAGTAAGAAGACCAACCTGCTTGTGGACAACAAGGAGCTGTGTTACCTAAATAAAATAGACCTGCCTTACAAGTGCATGGTCAGATTTGGTGAGTATCAGTTCCTGATAGAGAAGGAAGATGGAGAGTCATTAGAATTTTTTGAAACTCAATTTATTTTGTCTCCAAGATCACTCTTACAAGAAAACAACTGGCCAATACAGAAGCCCATTCCTGAGTATGGCAGTTACTCATCCTGCTTCACCCAAAACACTTCTCCTACAGAAATGGATGAAAATGAATTGTGAACACAGCTAAGAGGAGAATCATGAAGGATGAAGAAAACTGTAAATGTTTTATAGAGACTTCATAGTTTATTAGTATATTACTGTCATCTGTTGTCAAATTTGGGATCTCTTATTATAATTTTGAAGTCTTTAAATTGTATTAGTCATTGATTTAGTCATCTGTTGCATTCCTAGATGTATGAAGAATGTTTAAGTGTATTTGAGTATATATCTGTGAGGGCTAATGTACGAAAAGTACCTTTGATGATGAAGGAATAGTGTTCTCAAGGTTATATTATTTTCTTTTTATACTTGCTTTTAGTTCTATGTTTTGTTTTGTAAGGAACCATCTCTTGGTTTGGTCATATTATTTCACAAGCAGCCATTTGTTTTCAAGGTCAAGGCTATGGGCAGGTTGTTACTGGCAGTGTAGCCTGTTGGTACCTGCAGTACTGGAGTGCTACTGTAATGTGTTTTGGAGCAATGTCTATGAATCATTGTGGTTTTAATATGGAAGCTTTATTTGAACAATAATACCTTTGCTATGATTTCCTTTCTGTAGAATAATAGTGTTTATTTCCAAAAATACACTTCTCCTTATGTATATTCAGCATCTAAAACCAATATTTTGGACATTTTAATGAACCATTGCTATGTTTAGAATTCTTTTTCAGTTTTCTCACCAAATATTAAATTGATTTTTATGTACCACACAGTTTTTAAATTCCATGAATCTGAAATTTTAACAGCACCCTTACATATAATAAAGTCAAAGTTTAATTCTGTAACCATGTTCTTTGAAACTCTTTCTGAAGAAAGGAAAGAACTATTCTTTGGCTGCTTACTCTAAGGGAGGAGTGCCAGAAACCTCAGGCAGAGGCTGTGGCTGGGGATTAAGATGCCTTCAGCTCTGCCCCTCAATGCATATTGGCTCATTTTCCATGTTCCTCACTCTATATGGTGGCACATGGTCACAAGTAGTTCCTCTAATAGCACATTCTTTGGTTTCTGCATCCCTCCTGAATCTGTTTCTTCTGGTTGTTTCTCTACCCCTGACCTCTAACTATCAACACTTAGTTGGGCTTCTCTGCCTATATTCTTCCCCAGGGTGATCTTACCTAGTATAATGACTTAAAATACCGTTTACCTACTAATGACTTCTGAACTTGTATCTCTACCTTTTCTGAACTACAGACATATATCCTATCACTGTCTTGATGTCTTCATTCAAATTTCTCATAAACCTCAAATTTGACTTCCAAAACAGAACTCTTAATTTCCTTTACCTTCCTAAATCTGTTCTTCCCACTATATTTATTAAGTTAGAAACTAAGTTATTGTCAAGCATAGTTGTAGCTGCTAGGTTGGCTGTCACATTTCCGTAGGTTTAACCAGCAAGAAGACCAATGAGCTCGAATAGACTTAGTTTATTACTTACACAGATAGCAAAAGCTAAATCAGCATGGAGTCAGTGTCCCACATCCCTGGTCACTAGAGATGTCCCTAAGACATTGGACCAGGGAGGCCAAATGACACATAAATGGAAGGTAGCTCTGTTATTGAAGAGCCAACTCTAAACTCCAGCCAAGCAGTTTTATTCGATTATATCTGTAGTGAATGGGAGTGAGGTGGAAATCCCTGCTTCTCTAGAACCAGGGAGTTGGATAAGAAATTGCCCCATGGCAGCCTTCTGCAAGACAGAGGAGCTGATGATAAATGGCATTGTCACATCTCGAAGACTGCCTATCTTGCCATGGTCCAGGGAGGATTACAGGGCTTTGTCAAGATTTGGGTTGGAGTATGGTTGAGAGTTGCTATATAGGTATGCAGTGAGCAAGGTCGCCAGGGTACCATGCTGGATGCATTACCCCTAGTTATCTTAGATTTCACCCCTTCTTTTGCCTCCATATCTAACCCATCAGAAAATTTTGTTAATTCTACCTCTGAGGTTTATTACCTCTGCATTCCTATCATGATTATCAACTCAAGTCACACCACGTCCCATTGTAAGTATCATAATACATACACTCTTGTCCTCTTGTATAACCGTTCTCTACAGAGCAGCTAGAGGAATTTTTTAAAAATGCAAATCTGATCACTGAACACTCTGGCTTACAAAAAAAGTCAGTGGCTTTACACATCAAATAAAATTAGCTCTTAACCATGGTCTACAAAACCTTACATGATCTGGCCCCTAAATACCCTTCCAAAATAATTTCATATTACTCTAGCTCACGATGCTTCAGTCCCAGTGGTCTTTTCATTCTCAGAACATAGTAAATATTCTCTATACCTCAGGAGCTTTATAAACATGCTTCACCAAGCTTTTAAAGTTAAGGCTGGTTCCTGCTCAACAGTTAGGTCTCAGCTCAAACGTTATCTCAGAGAAGACTCTCTTGACCTACCAAAGTAGGCACTTGGTCCCCAGCTATCCTGCTTCTTATCATCTTGTATATTTCCTAGTTGTATTCTGTGGTTTTCTTATTTATATGTTTATTTGTTATTATGCTGTCTTGTCTCTCTTATTAGACTGTAGGCAAAAGAGGTTGTACATCGTATGTCTTTTTACTACTATGTCCCTAAAACCCTATCAGACACAGTACATTCTCTAATATCTGCTGAATAAAAAAATGTTATATCCAGTGTTTTTTATAAATATATAAAACAAGAAAATTAGTATCTTTCCTTAGCAGTTAAATCACATTTTCAAATTTAGTTCTATCCTGCTTTCCTAATTCACTCCTTTTGTCTTCATAGCAGATTTAATAAAATAATTATATCTCCTATATCAGTCAGAATTATTACATGTTTATAGAGCAAAACTAGTAATAATCAAATAATTTATTATTTTTAAATGTAAAAATGTGTTTATTCACAATCCTTGAGAAGTTACCATTCCTTCAAAAAATTTTTTATGAACAAAATGCCAAGAAAAATTACAATAGTAGCTTATGCCAAACCAAAAATATACATCTGATGTATACAAACTTTAAAAAGCATAACACAGGCAATGTGAATATAGGTTACCTTTAAAATATTTCCAGTGACAAAGCTACAACTTAAATCATGTTAAGACAGTCATAAATAATAGCATTACCTAATATATTTACATATTTAAAGTGTCATATTTATTTCTATGAGATTAAAAAAAGATGAAACTATAGATGTCATTGCCTAGCAGTTCAAATATTGAAAGGGCCACATGATTTTTTTTTTTTAAGTACAGCAGGAACTTTAAGTTACTATTTATATCTGGACCTTCCTATATTTTTGAGCACATGCACTGTCATTGCTGCAAGAAAAAGAGAAAAAAAAAACACCAAGGAAAAATCAGAAAACAGTTTACTTACTAAGATCATATGCAATCCTCAGCAAAATTAAGACAAGCAATTAGGGAGTGCTTTATAGCCTTGGCCTTCAAAGTGATACATAAACTTTAGGGAAAAGAAGAGTTCATTGTACATCATGAATACAGTTATATTTATTGATAGACTTAGTTCCATCCCATTAAATCACCTTGTATTACAAGGCAAAGGAAAGCTTAATAAAATCAATGAATCCTTTCACACCAGAAAGGATTTTATTTTGAAATACCCGTATTGCATTTTTAGGTTTCCTTTCTTAATAAGTCATGCACAGAGAATGTTCTGTGTAAAATCTTTCTAAGACCATTCATCGGAAATATAGAATTTAAAAAAACACCTAGAAATTTAATATATCAATTAACTTAAAGTAAATATTCATTTATAGTGGCAGCATGTAAAAGGAAGTGAAAAACCTAAATATATATATTTTCTTAAATATTACTTTTGATTACTAGCTTCAAGCGTCTGAACTCTGAAAGCTTATTTTCACATACATCCTTTGTTCAGACTAAATCATCATTATTGTATTAGGATATGCAGTAAGTATAGAAAAAACCGGATATTTCAGCATTTCTTTAGGGTCATCTACTCAATTGTGCTTACTATTAGATAATGAAATTTAAATAAGTCATAGGAATAGATAATGCTGGAATAGGTGGAAAAGGGAACACCACTATAAATCTGATCTGGCAGATGGTCTTCATGCTCCCTTCACGTCTGCTGAGAATAAACATAAAATGCCTTAACATTTTCACAACTACTGAAATAGGCTTAAGAAAGCATTCAAAGTAAAATTAATAAAACTATTTTTAAAAGTGAAAATCTACAAATAGTAAACAGGAATGCTACAAAGAGTCGAAATTAATTTAATTGATGACATGACAGAACCATTAAATTGTTTTTGAAAAGCAGAAGGCAGATGATGAAATTGCACTTAATTCTGAAGCAACTCAGATATAGCCTATCATTTCTATTCCTTTCTAATAAGCACTTACAACATGGTTTCTTATCTCCCTCTTACAAAAAGGCTCAGCACAATCGTTTATACATTCTAGTTGGCTTTTAACATTTGGTCACAACTAATAAACAGGGTCATATGATTTTAGCCTATCGTTTCTGTTGATCTGTATCAGATTGCTTTATGCCAGAATCAGACAGTTCTAATACAGGATTTACAAATCCAGAATACTCTGAATTGCCATTATCATCCATTTCGGCACTAACAAAATCATTCTCCCATTCCAGCCCGTTGGAATCATCAGAGGCTGATGTAGGATTACTTCCAGTCTTCTTGCTGCTATACTTAAGTGCTGCTCGAAGAATGTCTTCCTCTGTTTTGGAACGTTCTCTCATTGGAAGCATGCGATTCATTCCTATTATTTGGAAAGAGTTATTAGAATCTCAGTGAAAATTTTAAAAGCTACATTAAGAGACTACAGTTTAATAATATTTATTTAACAATCAGACTTGATTTGCAAATTTACTTGAAGAGTCAGTCCTATGGAGGCCTTGTTAAGGGAAGGTTTCTAGTAGTAGGCTCTGTCCTCTACCTATTCTAGTTTAGTAACTGTGTTAACAATCTGAATAAGAACCTCAAAAGTCATATTATCTACAAATCTAATTAGCATAGAGTGTAGATGACAGAATCAGGAATTAAAAGATCTAAAAGATCAAACTGAACAAGATGCTACAATAAATAAATTTTATTAAAGTCTGCTGATTGGGATCCAGATATGAAATAACTTAAGTACAGGATTGTGGAAACAGTGCTTAGCTGAGAAGAAGACTTAAGTAAGTAAATAAGTTAATGCAAGCTTTGGTAAAGTTATTCAAGGCCCTGTATCTTTGTTTCTTTATTGATAAAAGAACTGGCTTGACTAGAGGACTAGTCAAAGTTCATTCCATCTCAAAATTCTATGAACTATTTAATGCTTAGTATTTTTCTTAAAGTCCTACATTCTGTAATTCGTTCTTCATTTTCATGGATTACCTAGTTCTTAAAGTAAAAATGAAAACTTGTGAAAAAATCCACATTTTAGCTACAATTCTTCACATTTTAGCTACTCAATTCTTGAGTTCTTGCTATGTGGCACACCTTGTACCTGGTGTTTTATATAAGTTTTATTTCATTCTCACAACATTCAGATGTTTATTTGTTCAACTATTTACTACTTATTACGTGTCAGGAATTTTAGACTCTGGGTATACAACGGTGAATAATCATCCTTTAAAGTAGGTTTATTATTAACTTTTTATGCTGGACAAACTGTAGCTTAAAGAGAATAAGAAATCTACTGAAGTACTACAGCTAGGAAGACATACCAGCTAAAATTCAAACCCATGTCCGTGTTATAGCTTTTGAACTACAGAAGAAAACCCCTAACAGACAGCTAATTCATAATGAACCAAAAGATAATAAAATTTTGGCTTTAGGTTTGACCACAAGGGGGCAGTAATTCTTCTTACTGAGTAATAGAATAATCTGGGCTGGATTACAGAAACCTTAAAGTGAAAAATTAACATTTATTTTCTAAAGCTCAAGAAACACTAAGAATTAAGGAACTTTCTAAACCATTTACTAACATGATAATCACTAATACAGTAAGAGACTAAGAAACTTTGATACTGATATTTTTAAGGCCTGAACTCATTTCAATTTAAAACATCAAGTAGATTTCTATAGATTAGCATGGATTAAAATTTTCAGGTAAAATTGTGAATATAAAATACCTTCTTCATCTTCCCACTCTAGATCTAGGGATGTGCTGTCATCATTTCCACTTGTTGATTTAGTTTTGGTCATTAAATCACAACTACTTTCTGTATTTGGTGTCAAAACTGTGGCATCTGATGACAATCCTAGGACATACACCAAATATAATGTGGTCATTTGTACTCTTTTACCACAACCATTTATTTTATAAAGATAATTGTTTCAAAAGAAACAATCATTGAAATCATCACACTGGTAAGTTTCTGTTAGGAACAATATAAGGCTTTTTTCCCCTTTCTTATTTTTTTTTGTCATGCAGCATGATAAATTGCAAATTTAAATGAATTATAAACTTTTCCAATATAATGAACTGTAGGTAATATTTTTAATAGTCAATTATAAAAAGGGACAAAAAATAAATGAAAAAATAAAAATGAAAATAGTCTGTTTTCAAGAGAAACCACAACTATGCTTCCATTATTGGAAGCACAGGAGTTCTGACTTTTGATACTTAGAGAAAAATACTTTAATCTTATAAATTGATTTGTAATCAATTTGTAATAAGTAAAATAAGTACACTTTTGTACTACTTCCCACCTTCTCTTTTTCTGGGAGGGGGAGACGGAGAGTAGAAATGGGAAAAAAAATGAGTGCCTGATTCTCCATCCAGATCTACAGCAATAGCCTGAGGTTTTTCTTTGCTCCAACTCCCTTTTAAAAACGAAAGAAAGGGGTGATTGGGTGGCATGGTCGCGTAGAGTTCAACTCTTGATCTCAGCTTAGGGCGTGATCTCGGGGTCATGAATTCAGGCCCCGCGTTGTGCTCCACGCTGTGGGTGGAGCCTACTTAAAAAATAAAAATGTTTTAAAAAGTTAAGATAAAGTTGTATAACTAAGGATGAGTTAACTGACCTATCTAGAAAAGACAAATTTAAAGGGCAAGGAAGTTCTTCTATAGGAACAGAACCAGAATCTCCAATTATCTGTTTACTATGGCAAAAAGTAAAAAAAATATATGCATATATTTTAAGAAACTTACTACTACTTCGAAAAACTTCATACTGTGACTTTATATTTCTCAAACAAGATTCAAAGTCATCTTCTGGTCCTGAACTGTAATTAAAGTAAAAGAAATATATTCATAGTAGACACAACATAATGCATGCTTAAGTTAATTTATGGCATTTTAGTTTGAAGGTCTATTCCATACAAGTTTATAATTACAATTAGAGTAACCTACTGAAAATAGATCTTAATTTTCTTAATGCTAGCAGTAAACTCAAAATGATAACATTTTGGTTAATCTTGACATCAAAGCTTAGTAATAAGTCCATCTTCATAATTTACAATAATGAATCATGAACAAGTTTCTTTGAATGAGTGTAAAATGTGACTCTGGAATGTGTCTTTTAAAAAACGATCACAGAGATGCCTGGGTGGCTCAGCGGTTGAACGTCTGCCTTCGGCTCAGGGCGTGATCCTGGGGTCCCAGGATCGGATCCCACATCGGGCTCCCTGCATAGAACCTGCTTCTCCCTCTGCCTATATCTCTGCCTCTCTCTGTATGTCTCATGAATAAATAAATAAAATCTTAAGAAAAAACAGTGTTGAAACATTTACAAAAATAAATAAAATTAAAAATGTCACATATAAACTTTATTGTAAGAAAATGAGACATGTTAAGGAAAACACAAACAAGGCAAGGCATAAGCAATTTATCCAAAGGCATTCAATGTGTTACTGCATCATTTTCTTTCTTTCTTTTTTGCATCATTTTCTGTATAGAAGATATGACCACTCTAAAAAATGCAATGAAATCAATTCAAATAAATAATGATCACTTTCCTATATTAAGAGAGCAAATGTTCTCAGCATTCTTACAAGGTAGTGTCTCTTTTTTTAGGGAACACACAAACATAGTATGTATATAAACACCCAGAGCTGAATTGTGCTCTCTTTGGAAATAGCATTTTCTACCACAAAGTGAAGTAATATGTTTCACTATTTACCTCTGATATTCTCCATTGTTTGAAGGATGGTATCTCTGCACAACTCTCTGCCTTTCTTGCTTTGGAAACATAATGCAATACAAAATCACTCTGTTGTAAAGTTATACTTTAAAAAATCATTCATCATTCATGCAACACCCAAAGGTATTTTTTTCTAGTTCCTAAAAAAACCACCAAACTTTAAGTTATTCTATTGAAGTCTTTTTCCTTAAATATATCATTGTTCATTTCTATATCCTCTTATCTATGGGTGGAATTTCTCTCAATCTTTCAGTGTATAATCCTTGAGGGGTCAGAATATTCACAGTGTTATTAAAAAATAACTTTTAAAGCAGATATATATTGGTGTACTCAACATTCTTATTATACCTAAGAACATCTAATAACTGGAAGGATGAGGGGTAAGAAAAAACTTGTTAAAACAGCATATGAAACTCTATTTTGGCTCAAATAAATAGCAATAAAACAAAAGATCCAGAAGACCTGGCTGAGCTGACTCAGAAATAATAAAAGCAAAGGATTTAGAAGACCTGTCAGATAGTTAGGGCTCTGACAGTTATCATTTGTGTATTGGTGGCATATCCTTTACTTTCTGTTTCTTCATCTGTAAATTATAGAGATAATATAGATAGGCTATAATACTGCCATAGCAAGCTCATGGGGCTATTGTGAAAATCAAATGAACTTACATATATCTGTATACCTTTGTGTGCCAAATGTATGTTGTACAGACTGTTAGGTGTTCTTGCATTAGTATTTAGTCAGGGAAGAAAAACAACTCTGGAAAAACTCAGAGAACCCAAATAGATGCTGCATATGGAATGCTTTTGTCTCTTTGGGGGGGAAGAGCAGCAAAACAAAGTTTATTGAGTGATGGTAAAGTTTATTGAATGACAGTACAAAACTCCCAAAGAGAGTGGGAACCCGAGAAGGCTGCCCGGACTGCTTTTGTCTTTCAAAGGTGAGCAGTAGAGACTTTATAATAGTAAAAAGAGATGAGCCAGAAAAATATTTTTATTTTTTAGAAGGTGAATTAATTTTTAAATTTTTAAATTTTTCCACTAGATAGAACTAAAAAAAACAAACAAAAAACAAAACAAAACAAAGACCCCATTCTCCCATGTAATCTAATTAATCTGCTAAAATAGATTAATCAAAATGCAGGAAGAGGGAGAAGAAGAGAGAGAAAGGGCACAGGTCACATATAAACTCATAGCAATATGACACATGATTTTTATTTTCTAAATTACAGTAATTATTAAGTGACATGATCTTTGTACTACTTCAGTGAATATTACAGCAGAGAGTTCACATAGGCAAAATATAGAGAACGATGAGTAGGAGAACTGGCTAAGCACCACAGTACTTGAATGCTGGCTCTACCACTTATTAACTATAGGATCTTATTAAGCAAGTTACTTAACATCTCTGTCCCTTGGCTTCCTCATCTATAAAATGAGGACTGAAAATGATACCTATCTCCTAGGATTGTTGTAAGGCTTAAAGTAAAACGTAAAGTAATTAAAACAGTAATACTATAAATGCATGTTTTTAATTGTGATCTGGTATTATAGTAATACCATACTAGCAGATAGTATGGTGAGATAAAATAAAAACTCAAATTCCAAGTCTCTCAAAGACACAAGAATAAAGATGAGAAATACACAATATTCGAAAATGAGGCATTTTGCCCACCTTACCGGATTCAAAGAAGTATAAGAAATTCCAGCAGTTCAAGGAATTGTTTAAAAAAATACTCACAAAAGTAAACTAAAAAAATGCTGTAGAAATTATATTTAAAGACTAGTTTTGCAATGTTTCCACCTAAGAGTATATTTATTTTCCCCAAATACTGGATTTTGGAAAGCTACATTTCATCTTTGGGATAAACAAAAATTAGCTTCTGCTAATTTAAAGCTAAACAGCATTCCATATCAAGCATATACTTTGATGTTATTTTTAGTTGTTAAAGACAAGCTAATTTGCCTTTAAAATTCCTAAGAATATATACATAAATGCATTTGTTGTTAAACAAGAAGCCCTTGATTCTAGAGGGGGAAAAGTCTCAACTAAGATTTGTCAGAGAAAATCAGGAGAAAAGCAGCCTTAATATATGTTGGGGTCTTTTCCCCTCACCTCCAAGAGCTTTCGCTGCTTTGCTGCCCTGGCTGCTTCACGCTGTGCAGCGTATAAAGCTTCTTCTTCTAGTCTTAACTTCTCTTCTTGTAAGGCTAACTGTACATGAACAAAACAATAAGGATTAACAAAAACCAGAACCTGTCTAACTGCTCTAAAAATGTTTGTAAAATTAAAAATAAATTATTAAAAAATAAATGATCTCTACAAAGCATAATAGAATTGAAATTTTTGTGACTTCTTATTTCAATTTCTCCTTTTACAAAATAATTCAAATGATACCAGACATATTATAGAACTCTTTAGAAGATTAATGATGAAGTAGTAGCATTTCATTTGCAGAAATACAAAATTGTTTCTTCCTTTAGAATATGCAGTGATCTTTATTCTCAAAAATGTTCCAATGCCTATCCTCCTGACTAGTTTAATGGTGTTGGCTCTTACAAGTCCACGGTCTTTAAACTAAGGCCAATTATATCACCATCTATCAAAGTGAAGTAAGCTTTCACAAAGTTGATGTCTCACTGATGTACATATCCTGAATTTTATTACTATCAAGCTATTAAAAAATCACTTTCAAATTTAAACTCTTGCCACTCATAATGGCATACAAACTGTTTTAGTGATAATCTATTGCACATCAAATTAAATTTAAAAATAAAATTTCAACATTTTCTTTAGCCTAATATCTATTAGGCTAAATCTGCATAGCTTAAATTAATGCTGTTGAAATCACTAATTGGTACTTAACAGGCTACTCTTAAATGTATAACAGAATATGACTAATTCCATTTAGTGAATAGCAAAACTAAATTATAGGTCATTCCCATAAACACATTAAAATAAATATAACATTTGTGATTATAGTTATGGTTCACTAAGAATAAATAAGCCCAAGATAAACAAAAAGACAAAAGACAAAAAATATTTATTGTGAAACAGACTTTTTAAAAGTTGGTTTTAAACACAAAAATACATGTATCTTGCCAGAGATTCTACTTGTGAATTAAGAAATTAGGTTTTAGAAGAATGTATTATCTTCATTTTTGGTAGCATGATTTCTGATAAATTAAAATAAAACAAACTATAAAGGACTAGGATTTTTTTTTACTTTTAAATAATTTTTGTCTGTATAATATCTAAATACAGGTCCAGTGACTGTCCATATACATTATATTAATGACAACTTTCTCCATGGTATAAACAGAGGCTTTATAACATATACTTAAGCAACATAAAAGACTATTTACCTCTTTTTGAATTTTCATATCAAGATCTTTCTGTTTTTCAGCAATAGAATCATAATGCCTCTCTCTTAGATTAACAATTTCTTCCTCAGTAAGAGGCCTACAGAAAAAATGAGGGAGAAAAAAGAAGGAAAGAAAGAAAAAAAATTCTGATGAGTACAAGTCCAAAAAAAAAATCATCAACCAGAAAAATACTAAAATTTTATTGTCAAAAATGTATTAAATGCTATAATTTCAATGGTTAAGAGTAAAAAGACATACATTCTAACACTTGCCATAATTTAGCATATACATTGAATAGAATGATATATTATCAGAGCATTTTTTAGCACTACAACCACTTTTAGGAAATGTGGACTCCATTTACCTTTACTTTGGCTCTGCTTCAGCCATCTGACCATATCCCAAAATGTTCACCATATAGTATAAACTTCAGTACGCTATGTTCTGATAACCCTCTTACCATCCTGGGACTCTTAACTCTCATACTCATTACCCTCTATTTATCCTGCTCAATCACTCTGGCCAGTCCAGGCCCTTGGTCTTTCCCTTTTCTCCTAGTCTACCGTGCCACACTTCACATATAAACATGGACACCATGGCAAATTTGAAGTACTTTCTTACCAGCATACTCACCTTTTTGTACTCCTATCATGATACCTTCTTCACCCAGCTTACATTCTGACCTTGGATTAGTTCCATGATTTGCCCTTTCTCCTGAGAGCTGCTAGAGAAAATCTAACATCTATTTGTTCCCTAGCAATAACCCATCTCTTAGACATAGTCAACTCCCTCTCACATCCTAAGGTAGCTATTTCAAATCTTCAAGTATGCTAAGTTTCTCATTCAAACTCTTCTCTTAGAAGTCAATTTCACCCCACTTTGAGACATGGGGAGCATCAACCACCAACTCCTTCAACTTCTTGCCACTCCTCTTCTTACTTAAGTATTCTCTCTATTCTTCCCTCCATCCTCTGAGGAGGTGGCATTCTTCAACTTGTTCAAGGTCATCTGCTACACTTACACTCTTAATTCATTCACCACTGATGCCACCCTCCCTCCCCTACTCTGGGGAACTCTCTGGGACATTGCTCTGTCATTTAGCACTTCTTTTTCATGTTAGCCTACTTTTTCTTATCTGTCTTTACCTCTCTTTCATGTGAAGAGAGGAGGAAAGAAAGAAAAAAAGGAGAAAGAAAAAACCTTCCTTTGACCTATATTTATCTTTAGCTACTGCTCCATCTCTCCTTCACATTTAGTGAAACTAAATGTACACTGATAGTGCATCTAGAACTTACTGTGTCAGGTTCTCTTCTGTGTGCTTTACACATATTAACTAATTTTAATCCTCACACCAACACTATCAGGTAGATATAGAGATGATATATATGAGGGAAATGAGGTGAAGACAGATTGTGTCCAATAAGTCACATAATATGTGACAAAGCTATGATGTGAATCCAAGTAGTCTGGCTCCTTGCTCTTCTGTGCTTATCTTACTTTCTATGTCCTTATCTCCCATTTGCTCATTACCTCCTGGCAGTCTTTCTTTGCTTTCAACTCTAATAACTCTAGCAAAGGTGACTTCTATGTTGCCAAATACAGTAGATACTTTTAAGTTTTTATCTTCTTTAGTTTGATGCAACAGCGTTGGCCATTCCCTCCATTCCATCCGTCTGCCAGTTTGTCTTTATGTCCTCCCTTGGCTTTCCATGATTACTTCTTTTTGCTCACTGAGTCTTGGTTGTCTTCAGAATCCTCTTATGATATTTGCCTATTCAATCCTCAGACTGCTGCTCTCTCTCTCTCTCCATGCTCCAACCATCCCACTTCCTCCTGTTCCCAATCTCAGGTAGGTAATCTTGATATCACCATTATCATGGTTTTAACCATCAGTATAAGTAATATCTCTTACTTCTGTTCCTCTAGCCCCTAACTTCTGCCAAGGTTTTTGTATTTTTTTTTGAGGTATAACTTACATAAAATAAAATACAAATTTTAAGTGCTCAGTTCGTTAAGTTTTGGCAATTGCATACACTCCAAGATCCAAACATATCCATTCCTTCACAAAATTCTCTTGTGCCTCTTTTCAGTCAACCCATATTTTTCATGCAATTTCCTCTGTCAGAAAGGCTCTATTCCTCTGTCTGAAAGGTTGGTTATCACTAGCCAACACTTCCAGGATCAACCTAAGTGTTGTCTCCTTAAAGCAGTCTGCCTGGACATACATCTTCTCACACATTTTGGGCAAATGGTCTCTCCTTTAGGTTTTCTTTGCATGTTTTAGAACTGCTATTTAATCTCTTCTTCCATCTTATGTTGACATTAGTCATTTATACAAACTACCTCCCAGACCAGAATATTCTTCCATCTAATGTAGAGAAACATGTTTGATTTTTTCATTTTAGTGCCTAGCACAGTGCCACATAACTGCCTAATAAATGTTTGCTAAACTAAATAAGGTAAAGAATATGCATTCAAAATACAAAACAGTGTATGAAAATATTCTCTTGATATTAAGAATTCTCGTGTTAAAGACAGATGGTTCTTTTTGAAGTAGTTCATATAATTTTAAAAGAACCTGAAAAGGCAGCTTAAATAAATTAGAGTATCAAGGTTCTAGTTAACCTAGTTAGTAAAACAAGTTTTAGAATTTTATGAGGAAGGAAAAGGGGATAATCTTTTAAAAATTCAAGGAAATGTATTTATTAATATTAAATGGGTTTTTTTTTAAACTAAAAAATACGTGACTTAGGTTTAACAGGAGAGCACTAGGGACTTAAGTACATTAAATTCTTTAATGGTCAAAACAATACTTTGAGATGTTATTATTTGCTTCAAACTTACAGAAAGAGAAAATTAAAGTTCTGAGATGTAAATTATTCAATGCTTCCAGCAAGCAAATGATAGAGCCTCGATTCTTAGAGAGCTTCTCCTATTCACACAGACATTGTTTAAAAAAAAAAATTAAAAAGCCTTACCTATGACTGCTTCCTGGGCTTTCCCCCTGTACAAAAATTAAACAATTAAAGAAATTTCTCTAGCTGAATTCTATGTAAGTCAATAAAATTTTTATTTAATCAAAATACTTTCTGCTTATCTGCTTTTATCATAGTAAGCAAATTTTATTTATCATAGTAAACAAATTTTACTATTAAAATGTTTTAAACAAAAAACTTTAAAATTTTACTATTTCTCAAAAGCAAAATTTAATATCTAACTTAATTATATAACAACTAATTATTGGACATTTCTTAATTTTTAAAAATAAATATATACTCTATACCAAATAAATTCCTAGAGTCAGGATGGTACTAGACAACATATTTTCTATGCTCTCATCATTCACAGTTGATCCTCATTATTTATAGATTCCATATTTGCAAAATCACCTATGAGTTAAAACATATTTGTAACATCTCTAATAATCTCTGTGCTTTTGAGATCATGAAAAGACTTTCCCAGAACAGCAAAAACTTCAAGTTGTCCAATATGCATATTCCCTGTGGAGGGAGGAGATGGTGATGCACTGCCTTCTCGTTTCAGTTCTCACACTGTCGTCTTTACAGTCTATTGAGTACCATGGTTTTTTTTTGCATGTCTGTCCTTTTTCTTGGCGTTTTCACTGTTTAAAATGACTCCCCTGTGTGGTGTTGAAGTGCTATCTAATGTTCCTAGTACCAAGAAGCCTGGAGCAAGGCTAAGGGAGAAAATGTCGGTGTTGGACAGGCTTCTGTTCAGGCATGACTTATAGTGCTGCTGGCCAGGAGTTCAAAGTTAATGAATCAATAATATATATGAAAATAAGTTGTCAAAAAGAAACTTAAGGTATTTTACTGATTGGCTGATGAAACTGTTGTGACTAGAAGCTTACAGGAATCTAACTCTCTATTCCCCCTGAGAGTAATGTTCTAGTTGGTATTTACTAATTCAGCATTTATGACAACTTTATAGGACATAACTACTACAAATAATGAGAATCAATTGTTTTTTTTTTATATGGTTATGAAATTACCTAGTTTTTTTTTTCCTCCAAAGTAAACCATAACTATTTTCAAGACTGATTTGGACTTATATATCTTTCTTATACATGTAAGCTATTCACATGTGGTAGTTAAAATACATGGTCAAGTAACAGCAGGAATAAAACTCTAAATGATATGAAATAGCACTATAAAACAAGATGATCTTCAACTAAACCAAACACAAAATATGAGAAGAAAGAGGAAAAGACTGGTTAGTAAAAATGAAAGCGAACAAATATTCAACCAAACAAAAAGTATCTTAAGGAAAATACATGAAACCACATTCTTTTAAAATGCAGTGTGATGCTGAAATGAAACATAATAAAAGTTGAAATAACTCTTACATTTAGCACTTCTAAAGTTTAGAAACTTTAAAAATATTATGTTAAGTATTTGCTTATACTTGTTTTAAAAAATACATGGAATTAAAGTGACTTTTGAAATGGGGAAGAAATTAGGTTCTTTACATTGAAATATTTAGGAGAGGGGCCATGGGTGGCTTAGCCAGTTGGGCGTCTGCTTTCTGCTCAGGTCATGATCCCAGGGTCCTGGGAATGAGCCCTACATCAGGCTCCTGGTTCAACAGGGAGCCTGCTTCTCACTCTTCCCTTGCTCATTCTCTCTCTCTCTCACAAATAAACAAATAAATCTTAAAAAAAAAAAAGAAAGAAATATTTGGGAGAAATTTTACTGGGACACAGAAGGCTAAGCTAGTTTCTCAAATATATTTTACTTGATAATAAACATGTATTATCGTTTTAAAAAAGGACTTATACCCAATTAGTTTGAGAAATGTTAACTTGAATAAATTTAAATAATTTTCTCAACAGTTTAATAGTTCTTCTTAGAAGCTTTAATGTGCTAATTTTTCATTCTGAGACTAGTATTCTGTTCACACTGTGGGAAATGCTGGGCTAAATGATAATTTAAATTTAGGTTGATACATTTTCCTCTTTCCTTAGAAAACAAAAAGTGACAAAAGGTCAGAGCTTATAGTAGAACTCATTTTAGGGTTGTATAAAGTAGGCCCAAGGGAGGTTAAGTAACTTGTATACTCATATAGTTAGTCTAGTGAAGTTGAAACTTAGCTCACGGGCAGCCCGGGTGGCTCAGCGGTTTGGCGCCGCCTTCAGCCCAGGGTGTGATCCTGGGGACCTGGGATTGAGTCCCACGCTGGGCTCCCTGCATGGCGCCTGCTTCTCCCTCTGCCTGTGTCTCTGCCTCTGTCTCTGTGTCTCTCATGAATAAATAAATAAAATTAAATTAAAAAAAAAAACTTAGCTCACAAACTAAAATTCAGTTCTAACAACAATCAGTGCATAAGAAATATATACCACATTTCACTAATTCTAAACCATACTTTTTTTTTTTTTTCAAATTTTCACATATCTGTACTTGGAAGTGATCTTACATTTAAGTTTTAAATGAGATGAAATGCAAAAAAATCAATAAAAAGAATAACTGTTTAAAAGGATAATGGCCACAGTCAGAAAGTGATTGTAGAATGGACATGTATAACTTCTACCCTGAAAAACCTATGAAAACTATGGTTAAAGAATGGATCTATCATGGATTGTTGAGGAATTTAACCTGCCTAATGGCAAGAGGTTAGAAATATCCCTCTTTAAAGTTTCTTGAGTTCTATAGTATGCTTTAAAATATGATATACAAATAAATAAATAAATAAATAAATAAATAAATAAATAAATAAAATATGATATACACACATATAGTTATATATATAATACATGCAATAAACTAATAAATCTATGTATACCATACATCTATTATTATATATGTTATATATGAGAAAATTCTGAATTATATGCTAATATAAATTAGTAAGAGGACATAATAAGTGACTAAAGAGTAAAAATAAAAACCAAAAAGTAAAAATTCTGAAATAAAAGACAATAAAATAAAAATTTTAAAAATAGTTGCTAGAATTAATTGGATGCCTCAAGAGAATAAATATAGGTTTTGTATTACTATGGAAATACTTACTTCATCACTTTCTACTAGATTCTCAAACTGAAAGAACAAGAAAGTAAATGTTAGAAAGGATATTTGTTTAAGGTACACATCTCACAAAATATTGTCCCTTTTTTCTTAAAAAATAATATACCTTAATACTTTTAAGATATTTGAGTCATGTGTCCCTTCATACACTAGTTGATATACCCAACAAGCCTATAAGATAGCCAAGATAAGCATATACTGTTATTTATGATTTTTATGAAAAATAAAAAGGAGAATTATAGCAATTTTTTCATAAATCAGAAACTTTAAAACTTATAAACTAAAACTTTTACCGAATTATTTTATATGGGTGTTTTAAATCCACAACCAGAATTTTCCATTTGAGTTCAGAACAAATTTAATGTCATAAGAAGGAGAATTTACTCAAGAAACAGGGACTTCAAAGATAACCAAACATGAATTTATCTGGGTGCCTGATTGGCTCTGTGGCTGAGCATCTGCCTTCGGCTCAGGGCATGATACTGGAATCCTGGAATTGACTCCCACATCAGGCTCCCCACAGGGAGCCTGCTTCTCCCTCTGCCTGTCTCTGCCTCTTTCTCTGTGTCTCAAAAGTAAATAAATAAAATCTTTAAAAAATTTATCTTATAATGTTTATTCATCTACTCATTCATTTAACTATTTATTAAAAATCTGCCAGATGGTAGTCACTACTTCCAAATACAGTTTAACTTTTTACAGCTTAGGGATGTAAACAATTTGATGATGATATGATAAACACTATTGTGTCAAATGACCAGATGAAGTCATTACTACTAAATTGTATAACAAAAATATTTGTATTTTAAATATACTGGGGAAAAAAGTTTTATTGTTAACATTGCCTTATTACTTAAAGATCAAGAAAACAATGAATTCAAAAGGTTTAGAAAGACAAAAATTACAATAGCCAAACTGTGGAAGGAGCCTCGGTGTCCATCGAAAGATGAACGGATAAAAAAGATGTGGTTTATGTATACAATGGAATATTACTCAGCCATTAGAAATGACAAATACCCACCATTTGCTTCTATGTGGATGGAACTGGAGGGTATTATGCTGAGTGAAATAAGTCAATCGGAGAAGGACAAACATTATATGTTCTCATTCATTTGGGGAATATAAATAATAGTGAAAGGGAATATAAGGGAAGGGAGAAGAAATGTGTAGGAAATATCAGAAAGGGAGACAGAACATAAAGACTCCTAACTCTGGGAAACGAACTAGGGGTGGTGGAAGGGGAGGAGGGCGGGGGGTGGGGGTAAATGGGTGACGGGAACTGAGGGGGGCACTTGACGGGATGAGCACTGGGTGTTATTCTGTATGTTGGCAAATTAAACACCAATAAAAAATAAATTTATTATAAAAAAAAGACAAAAATTTATAGAGATGACTTAAAATTATTTAAAATTGTTATCTTGAACTTTTTTTTTTATTTGTGTTTTAAAAACAAAACTGTTTCCTGGTTTACATGCTTCCTTATTTAATATAGAAGGAAGTGAAATACAGTGTTCAAGCTCTGAAGCCAGGCAGTTTGGGACTGGAATTAGGTTTGTCACTTACAGGCTGTGTAATAAAGCCCAACTTCTTCAACTTGTCCAAGCCTCTGATTCTCATCCATACAATGGAATTACTGCCACCCATTCAACACAATTGTATTAAAAATTATGTGTGATGATATTTATAAACTGCATGTTGAAGTAGGTGGTACACAGCAGAGGCTGAGGAAGTTCTATTATATTTTACATACAAAGAATAAGCAGTTCAGTGATTCATACTGTAGAGTTGCTTAAAATCAGCCTTCTGCTTTGATCTTGCTACACCTCTCTACTGGGGCAGGTCAAACATCTATCTCTAGAATCAATGCCTACTGAGCCATTGTAACTGCTAAAAGAGTATACCCTCTCTGAATTAGGTGGGGTGAAAAAAAGACAAAAAACAAAAACACCACTTCTTAAGAAGAAATAGCAATTCTATTAGAAGAACAGGACCTTAATCTTCTGCAAACCTCTCCCTGTTCACCGCTCCCCCCACCACCTCAATTTTTTCCCTCTTCACTAGCATCAATAATATTGAAATAGAAAAAATCCATACTAAATTTAACAAAAGGAAAAATGTCCCTCCTGCCTTCCTGAAGGTACTTTCATCCAATCAGATTCATGACTCTACTCACCTCTATAGTTAAGTGCTCCCCTCTTGAGCATGTTCTAAAATACTTGGATCTGGGAAGATAAACAGAAAAGCTTTAAAAATCACAATTAATACTAAAAGCAAGCCAATATAATAGAATAAAAACATTTCCACAAAAACATTTTCCAGAGTTTCAAACTAAATTACAAGTTTAAAAGTGTTCAGCCAGTATTTTTCTACTGATATAATATTTACTAAACCTGTAATAACAAATTAATTTATTGTATTTACTACATAGAACAGAATACAATTTTAAAAATTTACCTTATTATTTTTTCTATATCAAGGAAAGTATCATGTTAAAATACTGATGTGTTAAATGTGTAAGAGTATGTCTTCAATTTTCTTAAATATATGCAAAACAATAAAAATCTGAAAAGATATATGCCAAGAGGGGTTACCTCCAGATGGTAGTCTTGTGTTTATACAAAGCTAGATGCTTTTTATTCTTCCATGCCCATACAGATTTTAATCATTCTTTTCTGTGCCTATTAGTGAAATTTACATGTAATCAAATAAGAATCTCCTTTGTTATATTTGCTCCAAAGACCTGTCCATATTCTATTAACTCTATGTCCTCTATTATAGTATGAAAGTTGGTTATAGGGCAGAAGTACCCAAACTCCTTTACTACTGGAAGTGCCAGGAGATTTTAAGACTTTAACTTATAATGTGGTTCCTACTATAGCTGCTCAAATTACTGGAAGAGAAGACTTCCATGCCCCCACAGAGATCAAAAGTCACACTGAGGTTTCCTTATGTGACAGGATCCAAAAGAAAATATCGCTTTAAGAGATGAGAAGAATCCTGGGGTTGTCATTTCACAGACCTATTAATTTATGAAACATATCCAGTACAAACAAAATAATCTTAATTCTCTAATCATTTAGTTGTCCCCATTCTTCTATTTTCCCTATTTTTCAGACAAAAACAAAAATGAGTTAAGCCTTGGAATAGCACTGTGTTCTGGCATTATGATTCATGCTTAAAGTACTGTATGCTCTCTTCTTGTAACTATCATTCTCTTCCCAGGATGAAGAATCTGTCTCTGATTTATCTGTTTCTCCTTCCAGACTTACTGAGTGATGTAACTGAATAAATAAACCATCAGTGTGACTTCATTGCTGAAGCAGAGCCTAAAGCCAGGTGGTACACTGTCCAAACCAAGGGAAGTAATACTATACTTCCTATTATATTTATTAGATGGCACAGCACTGTGCTCTATTCCAATTATACACAGATCCATGCCTAACTTTAGTTGAAGTCCAAGGTGTTGGCTGTGGTAAATGTCTGTTTTCTGTCCCTTTTATCCACATTTAATTATAGTGAGGATGCTCATGCTCTTGCATGACTCTGACTCTCTGATTATCTGACCAAACTAGACCATAGCCCACCCCCAGACCTCATTTGATTGATTCAGTTATACAGAAACTGAGCAGAGAGACAATATCTTCCTAAGAGCTCTAGGGAGGTGCTAGGAGTTAAGCATCTAAAAATCTGTAAAGAGAAGAATGAAATCAATCAAAAGAATGTTCTGATAGTGTTGAGTCATCCCTAAGGACCAGCTACATTCCTACTCTGCCCATGGTTTGGTTAGTAGTTGAGAAACCTAGTATTCTTTTAAGAAATTCTACCTTTTGCTTAAGATAGTTTGATCTGGATTTCCGTCCCCACAACGAAAGTCCTCCCTAATAAATAAACATGAGTCTATGTAATAGAATGGCAAAAGAACAAATTAATAGGAAAAACACACCAAAACAAAACAAAACAAAAACAAAACAAACCAAAACAATTAAAATGGAAGGTAAACAGAAAAGCAAAATAAGTGAAAGAACATTTCAGCTTTCCTTAAGATAGACTGAGACTTTATTATTGACAAAGAGCATATATTATCTCCTACTATCATAAATGCCAAGATTACATTAATAGATTAAGGCAACTACTCAACTTGGCAAACTCAGGGGCAAATTTTTTTATTAGAATAGCGTTATCTTGGGATTTTTCTGAAAAGTCAAGAAATGTGATATACATTTTCAAAGTAATTAGAAAGGCAACTGTTTGAAAGTACCATTTCAGATTTCAGAGAACTCTCCATTACTTAATCAGTAAATGAAAGAAATGAAAACTAAAATCCTTCCATATTATTGGCTGCTTTCCATATTATTGGCTGCTAACACATTTGGAATATAACATTTTCACTGTTTCCTGTAATTAACTGCCCTGATGTTTTGTATTTTCTACCTCACAGTTTTGTTCTACAATGAGGAGTGAGGCTCTTTGGCAATCCTTTACTACTCATTTCTAGATATAGATGAGAATACAAGTGAAAGGTTTAAGTAGAACAGAGGAGAGGAGGGAAAAAAGTACTTGTTTATCAAATGTGGCCTCAAATGTTTATATTTTTATTTCATAAATATTTATTGAGTACCTAACTGCCTGGCACAGCTCTAAAGTGCTGACAATACAACTGTCAGTAAACAGATAAAGAATCTGTAGCCTTGCAGCTAACATTCCTGGGAATGAATGACAATAAGCAAGTACATAAATGATCAGGTGATGGGAAATGCTATGAAAAAATAGATACCTCAGAGTAAGCAAAGATAGTAGCTAGGAGAGGGAGGTTATTTTATATAGGGTGGTTAGGGACTTTCTGCTAAAGCAAAATTGGAACAATTTTGTTCCAAGTCTATGATAAGGCCAACCAGCGAGACAACTGGAGGAAAAGAATTCTAAGCAGAAGAAAGACAAACACAAAAAGTTCTAAGGCAAAATTGTGCCTGGTATATTCTAAGTAAGTGGGGGACCTGAATGGCTGGAGTTCAGGAGAAAGAAGTAAGGTCTGAGAAACACCCAGGGTCCTTGGGCCTTTGTAGGCCAGGAAAGGGTTTTGGAGTTTATTCTTAATAGCTGAGAATTCACAAAAGATATTTCAGTCTTTGGCATTTATCATTTTTTGTTTTTAGTTTTTATTATGAGAATTTTCAAATATATACCAAAGTAGAGATAGGAAGCATCTTATACCCATCATCTTACTTATAAAGTTACCTTTTTCCCAATCTTATTCCTACAACTCCCTTTGTGTTTTGGTAGAGTATCTTAAAGCAAATCCTAGACATGTTATTTCACCCTTACCTCAGTTAACATCTCTATTGGTTAAGAACCTTTTTTTAAAAAAAAAAACAAAAAACCTAACCACATAATCACCTAACAAAATTAAAAATCATTTCTTTCTCTAACTCTAACAGCCAGTCTATATTTTAATCTCCCTATCTTTTTATACATGATTTGGTCAAATCAGATTTCCAACAAGGTCTACACACTGCATTTGCTTGTTAGGCCCCTTAGGCCTCTTTTAGTCTATAACAGCCCTCCTTGCTACACCATTACCTTTTCTCATGCCACTGATTTGTTGGAGAAATTGTGTCATTTGTCCTGGAGAATTTCTCACTTCCTAGATTTGACCGACTTTTTTCCTCTTGGTATTGTTTGCTTCCTCTATTGTTTCCTATGTACTAATAATTTGATTTAAATTGAGTGCAGTTTGTTTTTTTTAAAGATTTTATTCATTAGAGACACAGA
The DNA here is from genome assembly GCF_905146905.1 of Nyctereutes procyonoides. Lineage (NCBI taxonomy): Eukaryota > Metazoa > Chordata > Mammalia > Carnivora > Canidae > Nyctereutes > Nyctereutes procyonoides. The sequence goes on from NW_026575130.1 coordinate 6,371,588, forward strand.
GAGAGAGAGAGAGGCAGAGACATAGGCAGAGGGAGAAGCAGGTTCCATGCAGCTAGCCGGATGCGGCACCTGATGCTGGGACTCCAGGACCACACCCTGAGCCAAAGGCAAACGCTTAACCGCTGAGCCACCCAGGCATCCCTGAGTGTTGTTTTTTTTTTTTTTTTTTAAGATTTTATTTATTTATTCAGAGAGAGAGAGAGAGGAAGAGTCACAGGCAGAGGGAGAAGCAGGCTCCATGAAAGGAGCCTGACGTGGGACTCTATCCCGGGTCTCCAGGATCACACCCCCAGCTGCAGGCGGCGCTAAACCACTGCACCACCGTGGCTGCCCCCGAGGGCAGTTTTTTAAGGCAAGAACACTTCATATGTGGTACTTGCTATTGAACCAAATTATAAGGAATTTTATTTTTGTCTGCCTTACTTTTACTGATTCTAAGAATGATCTGTAGCTTCAGCTATTATCAGCCTAATTTATCCATTATAAAGCTTCCCATCAACCTTTTATCAAATGATTTCTGCATCCACTGCTAATCACTGCTTAGCTCCATTATTTCATGAGAGTACAAAATTATGATTTTCTAATTCTATCATTCCTTAAGAATTTATTATCTGTATAAGAACTTCATTGGAAGATCCTGAATAGATCTAAGTTTTAAGAGGCCCATTAGAAATCTTTTACAATAGTACAGCACAGAAATGATGGTAGCTTGGATCATCAAGTTGAAGTTATAAGAAGCAGTTCTGAAGAAAAGACTGACAGAATTTGCTAATGAATTAGTCTTAGGAGCATATATAAAAAGGAAGAATCAAGGATGTCTCCTAAGTTTTTATCCCGAACAACTAAAAGAATGAGAAATTGCCATTTACTGAGAGGAAAAAGGCTAGGAAAGAAGTGGACTGGTATTTTTAGATGCCTTAAGCTTGACATACACACAGAGTTAAGAGTCTGGATAAGAGTCCTCTATTCAAATTCTAAGTCTAGCACATTAAGATAAAAACCAGTCCAAAAACCTCTTATACTGTCTATAATTAACCCTGGGGCTACTTCTCAATTCCAGATCCTTAGGAACACTATTCTTTTCTTTTTGGTTTCAAACCCAGGAAATTTATCTTTTTTTCTTCTCCTGTCTAAAGGAAGATTTCCTATTAACAAAGATGCAATGCCAGCAATTTTTCTTCTCCCATACGTCTGCTTCATGTTATCACAAATATATATACATGCCTATTGTTTTTTTAAGGATTTTAGTTCTAACTGCTATGGAGAAATAGAAATATAGCTTATTCTTGGGAAAGAGAGGAAGAATGAGTTATTTCCCAAAAAGATGGAAATATAAGAAACAAAAATTAAAATTATAAAAGCAATATCCCATTAATGTACCTGTTATCTTTACAAGCTAAATTACCTTAAAGAAACAGAATGGCTCCTGGATTTTGAGACATAAAGTACAGAGAAATAGTTAATATCTAAAAGAAAAATATGTTGAAGTAGAGGAAATGGAAGACAGAAAACAGAAAAGCAAATGTTAGCAGAGTTAATCCAAAACCTATCTGTAGAAGAGTCCCTGGTTCAAGGAACTGAGCTGTCTGGCCCTAGTGGTATACTGACAATGCTCCAAGGTGATGGGTTATCTGAATTGCCTAACTTTTTCTGAATCTATAGTCACTAAGAACTTCCATCCCATTATTCTTTACTCATAGTGAAAGAATGTCCTTAACTGAAGATACAAGTACTATGCAGTTCCTGGGCAGTTATATTTCACACTTTTAATTACCAAATATGCTTTCTAGTTTTCTCTGCTTGACCCAGTGAAGCTGCGAGTAAGAGCCTGGGGCAAGGGAAAATCACTAATGTGATTGTTGAGACAAAATTACTATGTGTTAATGAAACAACAAAACTAGTCACAGGAAAAATCCTAGAACTTGTCTTATTCAGGTCTCCCAAGTCCTATGCAGTAATATTTCATTAGAGTACATAGGTCCTAGTTGAGAATATTTTCTTCAAGAATGAAGTTTTAGTTGTATATAAATGTCACCATTAAAAAGGAAGAGGAAAATGAGATAAAAAGAAACTGGATCAGTCTAAAAGAAATTGAACAACAACTAAACTACATTTCCAACAACTTTTGATCAAAATTAAATCTTAGAAGGAAAGACAAAAAAAAAAAACAAAATGATTATAATCAGCAATGTCTATTGCAAAGGCCTAACTCTGGATTACTATTACTTGGTTTAGAGAAATAACATCTTGCTTTCTTCAATTTGAAAAAAATGTTTTATTGACTTGAAGCTTCCTAGTATATATAATGTTACAAAACCAAAGTATATAACAACCTTATTACTGTAATGGTAAGCAAAGAGATTTACATTTACTGAGTACCTACAATAGGCCAGGTATTATTATATACGTATGAATAGAGTCTATTTTTAATGAACTTGAGTTTTTATATGTATATTTATATACTTGCCTTTCCACAGTAATCCTATGAGGTACTGTAATCTTCTTGATCTGCATTGTTCAATATGATAGCCACTAACCATGTGTGGCTATTGAGCACTTGAAATGTGGCTAGTCTGAATAAAGAATTCAGTCTGAATATTTCAAATAGACACTGGATTTGAAGACTTCGTACAAACTGGAAAAAAAAAAGTAAAATGATCTAACTCCAATAACTGAGCTCTTTTCAACAAATATCCATGATCAAACATAGATAAATATCTTTTAGATCTTCCTTAATTCCTCCTTCCTCTAAGTTCAGTTGGTCATAGTTCTTCAGTTGAAAACACTGATGTGCATGTTCCAATGTGTGTAGCTTAGAATCTAAAAGTATGCTGATTTTATATGTAACTCTGCTTACAATATATGCTTTTACTATTATCCATAAAGTATTTGTTTTATTATTAATAAAGTTCTTCACTAAATATTAGGGGTAAATAAATCTAATGACATTTAAAATTATAAGAAAATTTGGTCTAATACTTTCATTAACTCCTTAAGAATCTAAAAATAAAGAATAGCCATCCTACTTTTGTAGACCTATTGTTAGCATATAAGTGGGTCATGTTGTACAAAGCTCCCTAAATTTCACTAAAAATTTTTTTGAAGTATATCAGAACAATTTAAGATTTTTCATTAAGCAAACATAACTGCTTAAAAAATAGGCAGCTAAAAACCATACTCTCTGCTTTCATATTTTTTACTCTTGACTAACACTATTGAATCTCAAATGTACTTAATTTATAATAACAAAACTCCAAGAGAAAATTCTCAAGCTTGTACAGACTAGAGATTTTCGGAGGAGTGAATATTGTTAAGTATGAGAGAAAACATGAGAAAATAGCAACAGTAAATCTAGGAAGGCATCCATTCCCCATCCTGGGGCAAAATTCAATTAATAAGTTATTATTACTGACAGGAGACTGTTGTACACCTCTGATAGTTGAGATAAGGAAGAAAAAAAGTGAGTCCCTGAACTGGACACAATACGTAAAAATACCTCCAATAATATATACTTAGTTCTAATAGCTGTTTTAGTAAATCAGCTATTCTTTTTTTTTTTAGTGTTTTTTTTTTTTAATTTTTATTTATTTATGATAGTCACACAGAATGAGAGAGAGAGGCAGAGACACAGGCAGAGGGAGAAGCAGGCTCCATGCACCGGGAGCCCGACGTGGGATCCGATCCTGGGTCTCCAGGATCGCGCCCCGGGCCAAAGGCAGGCGCCAAACCGCTGCGCCACCCAGGGATCCTGTAAATCAGCTATTCTTATACTTCGGCATGTAACAATCACTTTGTTAAAAAATTATTACTGCGGAAGCCTGGGTGACTCAGTTGGTTAAGCATCTGTCTTTGGCTCAGGTCATGTTCCAGGGCTCCCTTTTCAGTGGGGGAGTCTGCTGCTTTTGCCCTTTCCCTCTGCCCCGCCCCCTGCTTATGCCCTTTCTCAAATAAATAAATAATTTTTTTTTTTAATGAAGATTACTGAGCACCCTCTCAGGTTGATACCCAGAGTCTGGGGAGTATATCCTGTTCTACTTATCTATTCATCTAGTCTTGTGCCAATATAACAGGGTTTTGATTATTAGAACCTATCTGATAAGACAAGTTGCCTCCTCAAAATTTAGAGACTATCTTTGGTTTCTTGTTTTCATAAAATTCATTGGAATCAGCCTGTGATGTTCAGTGCAACTGTTGGAACTGCACTCAATTCTTATCTTTCCAGCCATAAACATGGCACTATCCTCCATTTATTTCAGGTTTTTGTTTTTAAATATTTTGGTCTTACATGTCCAACATTGATATATTCCTTGTTTCTTATGGTTTTCATTGCTAGCATGGAAAATGATTTTTAAAATATACACTATCTGTTTGTTGCTGGAATACAGGAATAAAGTTTTAGTAAAATTTTAGATAGCATTTCACATTGATAGGGAAAAATATTTGACAATACCAAGTGTTAGGAACTGGAACAATGAAAACCCACTGCTGGTAAAAGTATAAACTGGTAACATTACTTTGAAAAGTTTGATATTTCCTAATAAATTTGAAGATGCATGTCAGCTATGCAATTTCATTCCTATGTATACAGGTATCTAAAATATCTCTATATACATATACAAAGGGATATTTTTTAAAAAGCTTTTTAAAAAGATTTTATTTATTTATTCATGAGAGATACAAAGAGGCAGAGACATAGGCAGAGGGAGAAGCAGGCTCTCCTGCAGAGAGCCTGATGTGGGACTTGATCCAGGACCCCAGGATCACGCCTTGAGCCAAAGGCAGATGTTCAACCACTGAGCCACCCAGGAGTCCCTACAAAGAGTCATTTATAAGAATATTAACTGAAGTAGTTTGCAATAGCAAGAAAACCTCAAAATAATCTAAATGCTCATCAATAAGAGAATGGATAAATTAATTATAGCCTATTTATACAATGACACACTAAACAGGAGCATAAATGAATGAATGAACCAGAACTGCATGCATGAAAGTGGAAATTCTGGATACTCCAAGAAAGAATCAATATCCTCAAAGAATTAATCAATGTTTACTGTATTCAGACTATAGGGGAATAAAAATACCACTCTTCCTTTCAAATTAGGAGTAAATTTAGGCCCACACAAAATTTGCTCCTGCAAGTGCCAGGAACCATGTAACTCCTAGACAAATAAGGAGAGATAAATGCATAAAAAGTGAATGCATAAATAATGTTTAAAAATGATGATAGGATGTACTATAGTGGAGTCAGTGAGAGAAATGGATAGATGAAAGAAACATTTACAAAATAAAAATCATCTGGGTGGAGGATGGACTGGAAAATGACATGATGGGGAGTGTCAGAATCCTAATGGGTATATAATATGAAAGAAGCAGGAGCCAAGAATGGAGGTACAAGAGAAAAAATAAATGTGGCAAATCCAAGGCATAAGACTTAAATGCTAGAGGTGAAAAGAATAAAGAAATATGATATGATAAAGTGATAAATAAATGATATGATAAAGTGATAAACAAATAAAGTGGTATGAGAAGCTGGAAGAGTCCTTAGGAATCCAGTATCACAAAAAATAAAACTAAGCTATAAAGAAAATGGTTCAAGTCACATCATGTGTGCATTTAACTTTCATGAATTCAGCCATATGCCCTGGAGGGAAAGGGGAGGTTAGAAAGAATATGGACAACAATCCACTATTCTATTTAAGAGCATATATATTCAGGTATATTAATTGTGAAAGCTGACCTGCTGAAATAAAGTGTCTCCAAAAACAATGATTTAGAGAAAGTAGTAGGTTATTTTTGCTCTTCCATAACAGTCTAGAGCTCCCTAGAGGCATCTATGGACATTCATTTAATACATAATCCTTATATCCCTTATGTCTCTAAACAAAATAAAGCTTCTGTTTATTCATTCTATTACTGCTGAAAATGTGAGAGTTAACTCAAAACATGTAAAGGGTATTAAAGAGGTAGAAAAGACAGGCTATCACGTTCTGAATGGTGGTGGCACATAAAAAAAAATTGGAAGGGTGGGGCACCTGGGTGGCTTAGTCGGCTAAGCTTCTGACTCTTCTGACTCTTGATTTGGCTCAGGTCATCATCTCAGGGTTGTAGGATCAAGTTCTGTGACAGGTTCCACACTCAGCAGGGAGTCTGCTTGAAATTCTCTCCATGTCCCTCTCCCCTCCCCACTGCATGTTGTCTCTCTAAAATAAATAAATCTTTTAAAAAAATTTGGAAGAGTTTAAAAGTAAATGTGCTATGTTGAAGATTCTTTCTTGCATATCACTGTTATCAAGGCAGATATCAAGATGACTGTTCAAAAAGAATAAAATCAGTCTCAAGGAATAGACTGAAAATGCAGGTTTTTACGCTTCTACATGTTATTTTGCACAGCAGGTACTCTTTTACACCAAAGTGACTTAAGTAAAAGATAACTGAAAAATTTTCAGAAATCCTACATTGATATTGCTCCTTTTTTCATACTGTCCTATATATGTTAAAATAAATAAGAAAAGTCTTTCCTTACATCTTCTGTTTGATATCATAAATAAATAATGAAGAACCATGGTAAATTGTTCCAAAGCATATTAAAAATTAAAAGCTTCTCAAGACTTTTTTTTTTCTCAAGAAAATTGGAAAGGTTACAAATCAGATGCCCTACAAAAACTATTGCAATAAAGGTGACAGACACATCATTTTTCAATTATTATCAAATCCTTCAATGGGTTTTTTTTTAAAAATTCAAATCCCAAGGGATAATCCATCAATAGATTTTCCAAGTAGGGATAGAATCAAAATAGGTAATTTTAATAAAGTAATAATATTTACTGTTTATTAACTCCCTCATTAAGACAAATTTAGGAAGAATAGATGTTCAGAAAATTTATTTTATGCCTTGGAAGAGAAAGACAACTCTTTCTGCTAAGTATGTTTAAGACAGAAAACATGGGTTAAAAAAAGGTCATTGCTCTTTTAAATAAATGTTTAATTCCAGTATAGTTAACATACAGTGTTATAGTAGTTTCAGATGTACAATATAGTAATTCAACAATTCCATACATTGCCCAGTGCTCATCAGGACAAGCGCCCTTATTAATTCCCATCACCTATGTCACCCATCCTCCCACCCACCTCTACTCTGGTAACCATCAGTTTGTTCTCTTTAAAAGTCTGTTTCTTGGGACGCCTGGGTGGCTCAGCGGTTGTCTGCCTTTGGCTCAGGGCGTGATCCTGGAGACCCAGGATTGAGTCCCACGTCGGAGAGATCACTACCAACACCAAGGAAATACAAACGATTTTAAAAACATATTATGAACAGCTCTACGCCAATAAATTAGGCAATCTAGAAGAAATGGACGCATTCCTGGAAAGCCACAAACTACCAAAACTGGAACAGGAAGAAATAGAAAATCTGAACAGGTCAATAACCAGGGAGGAAATTGAAGCAGTCATCAAAAACCTCCCAAGACACAAGAGTCCAGGGCCAGATGGCTTCCCAGGGGAATTCTATCAAACGTTTAAAGAAGAAATCATACCTATTCTACTAAAGCTGTTTGGAAAGATAGAAAGAGATGGAGTACTTCCAAATTCGTTCTATGAGGCCAGCATCACCTTAATTCTAAAACCAGACAAAGACCGCACCAAAAAGGAGAATTACAGACCAATATCCCTGATGAACATGGATGCAAAAATTCTCAACATGATACTAGCCAATAGGATCCAACAATACATTAAGAAAATTATTCACCATGACCAAGTAGGATTTATCCCCGGGACACAAGGCTGGTTCAACTCTCGTAAAACAATCAATGTGATTCATCATATCAGCAAGAGAAAAACCAAGAACCATATGATCCTCTCATTAGATGCAGAGAAAGCATTTGACAAAATACAGCATCCATTCCTGATCAAAACTCTTCAGAGTGTAGGGATAGAGGGAACTTTCCTCGACATCTTAAAAGCCATCTACGAAAAGCCCACAGCAAATATCATTCTCAATGGGGAAGCACTGGGAGCCTTTCCCCTAAGATCAGGAACAAGACAGGGATGTCCACTCTCACCACTGCTATTCAACATAGTATTGGAAGTCCTAGCCTCAGCAATCAGACAACAAAAAGACATTAAAGGCATTCAAATTGGCAAAGAAGAAGTCAAACTCTCCCTCTTCGCCGATGACATGATACTCTACATAGAAAACCCAAAAGCCTCCACCCCAAGATTGCTAGAACTCATACAGCAATTTGGTAGCGTGGAAGGAAACAAAATCAAAGCCCAGAAATCAATGGCATTTCTATACACTAACAATGAGACTGAAGAAAGAGAAACTAAGGAGTCAATCCCATTTACAATTGCACCCAAAAGCATAAGATACCTAGGAATAAACCTAACCAAAGAGGTAAAGAATCTATACCCTAAAAACTATAGAACACTTCTGAAAGAAATTGAGGAAGACACAAAGAGATAGAAAAATATTCCATGCTCATGGATTGGCAGAATTAATATTGTGAAAATGTCAATGTTACCCAGGGCAATTTACACGTTTAATGCAATCCCTATCAAAATACCATGGACTTTCTTCAGAGAGTTAGAACAAATTATTTTAAGATTTGTGTGGAATCAGAAAAGACCCCAGGGGAATTTTTAAAAAGAAAGCCATAGCTGGGGGCATCACAATGCCAGATTTCAGGTTGTACTACAAAGCTGTGGTCATCAAGACAGTGTGGTACTGGCACAAAAACAGACACATAGATCAGTGGAACAGAATAGAGAACCCAGAAGTGGACCCTGAACTTTATGGTCAACTAATAATCGATAAAGGAGGAAAGACTATCCACTGGAAGAAAGACAGTCTCTTCAATAAATGGTGCTGGGAAAATTGGACACCACATGCAGAAGAATGAAACTAGACCACTCTCTTGCCCCATACACAAAGATAAACTCAAAATGGATGAAAGATCTAAATGTGAGACAAGATTCCATCAAAATCCTAGAGGAGAACACAGGCAACACCCTTTTTGAACTTGGCCACAGTAACTTCTTGCAAGATACATCCACGAAGGCAAAAGAAACAAAAGCAAAAATGAACTACTGGGACTTCATCAAGATAAGAAGCTTTTTTTTTTTTTTTTAAGATAAGAAGCTTTTGCACAGCAAAGGATACAGTCAACAAAACTAAAAGACAACCTACAGAATGGGAGAAGATATTTGCAAACGACGTATCAGATAAAGGGCTAGTTTCCAAAATCTATAAAGAACTTATTAAACTCAACAGCAAAGAAACAAACAATCCAATCATGAAATGGGCAAAAGACATGAAGAGAAATCTCACAGAGGAAGACATAGACATGGCCAACATGCACATGAGAAAATGCTCTGCATCACTTGCCATCAGGGAAATACAAATCAAAACCACAATGAGATACCACCTCACACCAGTGAGAATGGGGAAAATTAACAAGGCAGGAAACAACAAATGTTGGAGAGGATGAGGAGAAAAGGGAACCCTCTTACACTGTTGGTGGGAATGTGAACTGGTGCAGCCACTCTGGAAAACTGTGTGGAGGTTCCTCAAAGAGTTAAAAATGGACCTGCCCTACGACCCAGCAATTGCACTGTTGGGGATTTACCCCAAAGATTCAGATGCAATGAAACACCGGGACACCTGCACCCCGATGTTTCTAGCAGCCATGTCCACAATAGCCAAACTGTGGAAGGAGCCTCGGTATCCATCGAAAGATGGATGGATAAAGAAGATGTGGTTTATGTATACAATGGAATATTACTCAGCCATTAGAAACGACAAATACCCACCATTTGCTTCACGTGGATGGAACTGGAGGGTATTATGCTGAGTGAAGTTAGTCAATCAGAGAAGGAGAAACAGTGTATGTTCTCATTCATTTGGGGAATATAAATAATAGTGAAAGGGAATATAAGGGAAGGAGAAGAAATGTGTGGGAAATATCAGAAAGGGAGACAGCACATAAAGACTCCTAACTCTGGGAAACGAACTAGGGGTGGTGGAAGGGGAGGAGGGCGGGGGGTGGGGGTGAGTGGGTGACGGGAACTGAGGGGGGCACTTGACGGGATGAGCACTGGGTGTTATTCTGTATGTTGGTAAATTGAACACCAATAAAAAATTAATTTATTAAAAAAAGATTTTAAGATAAAATCTTTTAAAAAAAAGTCTGTTTCTTGCTTTGTCTTTTTTTCCCTTTGCTTGTTTTGTTTCTTAAATTCCACATATGACTGAAATGTTATGGTATTTGTCCTTCTCTGACTGCTCTATTTCACTTAGCTTTATACTCTCTAACCCCATATATGTTGCAAATAGAAAAATCTCATTTTTTAAAAGATTTTATTTATTTATTCATGAGTGACACACAGAGAGAAAGAGGCAGAGACACAGGCAGAGGAAGAAGCAGGCTCCATGCAGGAAGCCTGACGTGGGACTTGATCCCGGGTCTCCAGGATCACACCCTGGGCTGAAGGTGGTGTTAAACTGCTGGGCCACTGGGGCTGCCCAGAGAAATCTCATTCTTTAATACAGCTGAATGATATTCTATTGTATACCCCACATCTTCTTTATCCATTCAACTACAGATGGGCACTTTGGCTGCTTCCATATCTTGGTTACTGTAAATAATGCTGCTGTAAACATAGGGGTGCATGTATCCCTTTGAATTAGTGTTCTTGTATTTTTTGGGTAGTAGTGCTGGATTTTAGGGTAGTTCTATTTTTAACTTTTGAGAAACTTCCATACTATTTTCCTCTGTGGCTGCAACAGTTTGCATTCCCACCAAAAGTGCATGAGCATTCCTTTTTCTCTACATCCCCACCAACACATGTTGCTTCTTGTGTTGTTGATTTTAGCTACTCTGACAGCTGTGAGGTGATATCTCATTGTAGCTTTGATTTGCATTTCCCCGATGATGAGTAATGATGAGCATATTTTCATATGTCTTTTGGCCATATGTATGTCTTCTTTGGAGAAATGTCCATATCTTCTGACCATGTTGAAATTGGAATGTTTTAGAGTTCTTGAGTTTTAGAAGTTCTTTAATATTTTGAATACCACCCAATATCAGATATGTCATTTGCAAATATCTTCTCCCATTCTGTATGTTGCCTTTCAATCCTGCTGATTATTTCCTTTGCTGTGCACAAGCTTTTTTTTTAAAAAAAATTATTTATTCATGAGAGACAGAGAGACAGACAGACAGACATAGGCAGAGAGAGAAGCAGGCTCCACGCAGGGAGAGAGAGACACACACACACACAGGCAGAGAAGCAGGCTCCATGCAGGGAGCCCAATGAAGGACTTGATCCTGGCACTCCAGGATCATGACCTGAGCCAAAGGCGGATGCTCAACCACAGAATCACCCAGGCGTCCCTGTGCACAAGCTTTTTATTTCGATGCAGTCCCAGTGTTTTATTTTTTGCTTTTGTTTCCCCTGCCTCAGAAGACATATCTAGAAAGAAGTTGCTATGGCATGGCTGATGTCAGAGAAGTTACTGCCTGTGCTCTCTCCTACCATTTTTATGGTTTCAGGTCTCACATTTAGGTCTTCCATCCATTTGGAATTTACTTTTGTGTTGGTGTAAGAAAGTGGTCCAGTTTCATTCTTTTGCATGTTGCTGTCCAGTTTTCCCAATGCTATGTGTTGATGACATTGTCTTTTTTTACCATTGGATATTCTTTCCTGTTTTGTTGAAGATTAATTGACCATACAGTTATGGGTTTATTTCTAGATTTTCTATTCTGTTTCATTGATCTATGTGTCTATTTTTGGGCCAGTACCCTGCTGTTTTGATTACTACAGCTTTGTAATATAACATGAGGTCTGGAATTATGATGCCTCCAGCTTTGCTTTTCTTTTTCCAGGTTGCTTTGGCTATTTGGGTCTTTTGTGGTTCCATACAAATTTTAGAATTATTTGCTCCAGTTCTGTGAAACATGCTGTTGGTATTTTGATAGCAATTGCATCAGATGTGTACATTGCTTTGGGTAGTATAGATATTTTAACAATATTTTTCCAATCCATGAGCATAGAATGTCTTTCCACTTTTTTGGATTTTCGTGAATTTCTTTTGATCAATGTTTTATAGTTTTTAGAGTACAGGTCTTTCATCTCTTTGATTAGGTTTATTCCTAGATTATCTTATTCTTTTTGGTGTAACTGTAAATGGGATTGTTTTCTTAATTTCTCTGCTGCTTCATTATTAGTATATAGAAATGTAACAGGGATGCCTGGGTGGCTCAGCGGTTGGGCGCCTGCCTTTGGCTCAGGTCGTGATCCCAGGACCCGGGATTGAGTCCTGCCATTGGGCTCCTGCAAAGAGCCTGCTTCTCCCTCTGCCTGTGTCTCTGCCTCTCTCTCTCTCTGTCTCTCATGAATAAATAAATAAATCTTTTTTAAAAAAAGAAATGCAACAGATTTCTGTATATTGATTTTGTATTCTAAGACTTTCTATTGGATTCGATTTTTAGTTCTAGCAGTTTTTTGATAGAGTCTATATATAGTATCATGCCATCTGCAAATAGTGAAAGTTTTACTTCTTTACTGATCTGAAGTCTTTTTATTTCTTCTTCTTGTCTGATTTCTGTGGCTATGACTTCCAGGACTATGTTGAATAAAAGTGGTGAGAGTGGATATCCTTAGCTTCTTCCTGACCTTAGGGGAAAAGTCAGTCTCCCTCCAACAGGTATGTCGTTTGGTGTGGGTTTTTCATATATGATCTTTACCATGTTGAGGTATGTTTCTTCTAAATCTACTTTGCTAAAGTTTTTTTTTTTTAAATCATGAATGGATGCTGTACTTTGTGAAATGTCTTTTCTGCATCTATTGAAATTACCATATTGTTTTTATACTTTCTTTTCTTGAGGTGATGTATCACACTGATTGACTTGTGAATACTGAACCACTCTTGCAATGCACGTATAAATGCCACTTGATTGTGGTGAATGATTTTTTTAATGAATTGTTGAATTTGGTTTGCTAATATTTTGTTGAGGGTTTTTGCAGCTGTGTTCATCAGAGATACTGGCCTGTAGTTCTCTCTCTCTCTTTTTTTTAAGATTTTATTTATTCATGAGAGATGGGGGTGGGGGGGAGAGAGGCAGAGACATAGGCAGAGGGAGAAGCAGGCTCCTAGGACCTGGGAATCATAACCTTAGCCAAAGGCAGATGCTCAATCACAGAGCCACCCAGGTGCCCCTTTGGTCATGTCTTTATCTGGTTTTGATATCAGGTTAATGCTGGCCTCATAGAATAAATTTGGAAGTTTTCCTTCCTATTTTTTTGGACAAGTTTGAGAAGAGGTATTACCTCTTCTTTAAATGTTTGGTAGAATTCCCCTGTGAAACCATCTGGTCCTGGACTTTTGTTTGTTTGGAGTTCTATTACTGAGTGATTTCTTTGCTGATAATCAGTCCATTTAAATTCTCTATTTCTTCCTGCTTCAGCTTTGGTAGGTTATATGTTTCTGGAAATTTATCCATTTCTTCTGGGTTGTCCAATTTGTTGGCATATAATTTTTCATAATATTCTCTTACAGTTGTATTTCTATTAATTCTCCTCTCTCATTTGCAATTTTGCTTGAATCCTGTTTTTTCTTGATAAGTCTAGCTAAAGGCTTATCGATTTTGTTGATTTTTTTTTTCAAAGAACCACCTCCTGGTTTCAGTAATCTGTTCTATTGTTGTTGTTGAAGTTTATATATCATTTATTTCTGCTTTAATCTTTGTTAATCCTTCCTTGTGCTGGTTTTGGGTTTTGTTTGTTGTTCTTTTGCTAGCTCCTTTAGGTGCAAGGTTACGTTGTTTGAAATTTTTCTTGCTTCTTGAGGTAGGCCTGCATTGCTATAAACTTCCTTCTAGAACTGCTTTTGCTCCATCTCAGAGGTTTTGAACTATCATGTTTTCATTTTCATTTGTTTCCATGAAATTTTTTATTTCTTCTTTGATTGTTTGCTTCACTCATTCATTGTGTAGTAGCATGTTATTTAACCTTCATGTATTTGTGGTCTTTCCAAACTTTTCCTTGTGGTTGAGTTCTAGGTTCATAGTATTATGGTCAAAAAGGATGCATGGTATGAAGGTCACTGCTGTTTATTAGGGGCTTGATTTAGAGGAAACTAGTAACTAGAAAGGACTTTAGAGGTCTTTTGCTTCTTTCTCATTCATCCTTTGTAATCTGTGTGCAGCATCTGAAATTGTTGACTACCTTCTTTTAGAAATTGTTGCTACTTATATATCTATGATATTGAACTTTCTAATTCTAACTGAAGTTCCCTGGATTACTGAATGACAGGCATAGCTTTTTGTTAAAATACAAAACTGAATAAAAATAGAGCCATGTATCCAAGAGGCTTAGGATCTAATGGGATGGATGCAGAGGTAAATTAACAACCACTGTGCTTTGAATGGCACATGTTCAGATGAAGGGCATCAAAAATCAGCTGGAAGGGGAATTAGCCAGGCCAAGTAGTAAAAAAGAATGCTTCAGGGAGTAGCAGGTACCAAAGGCAAGGGGGAATGAAAAGAGTAAGATACATTTAAGAAGCATACTCATTCTGTGATCAAGTATTTATTGCCTACATAGGACATACTACGCATATAACTTGGAGCTGAGTATTCAATGGTCAGCAAAAAAAAAAAAAAAAGTCATGGACTTCTTCCTTTACGTTGAAAGCAGAAAACAGATATTAACCAAATAATTACACTATGTCAGGTATAATAAAAGCCTGAAGAAGTGCTCAGAAGAAAAGGAAGATGATTCAATGATGGTATGATGACTTATCCCCTAAGAGTAGAAGGTGGTTTAGGAAGCCTTCTGTGGGAAATAATCCTTCACCTGGCATCTATAAGATGAGCAGGAGTTACCTAAGTAAAAAGGAAAGAAATGGATTCAAGGTAGAGTATAACACAGGTGAGGTCCCCACCCCCCCCCCAAAAAAGGAAGGCAAAGAATAGATAATGTAAAGCCTTGAAACCTACATTAAAGATTTTAGTGTTTATCCCACAAGTACAAGAAGCCACTGAAGAATTTTAAACTGTGTTTGTATTACAGATTTGCACTTATGATTACTCTGACTCCAAAATATATGATCAACTGATAAAGGTCAGAAATAGATGTGGGTGGATGGATCCAAAGGTAATCTACCCACTCAGTCAAGAAATATTTATTGAGTGCCTAATATGAGGCAACCACTGTTGCTATACTGCATATATAGAAATAAATAAATAGAAGTCTCCGACCTCATAAAATTTATACTTCATTAAAGGGGAACAGACAACAAACAAACAAATATTCAGATTTTACAAACTCATGGAGTGGTAAGTGCTATGAGAGCTTAAAGCAGTGTCAGAAATTGGTGAATGAGGAATAGTATTACTTTAACACAGAGTATTGGAAATCTAGGCAAGAAATGAGGACAGCTTGGGACAAGGGAGCAGTAGTGAGAGAAATGGGTAGGCTGAAAAACTATGAGTTACCAAAAAAAATCTAGTTATGACGATTGACTAAGAAATGTGGGATGATGGAGAACACAAAGATGCTCCTAGATTAGTGACTACATGTATCCAATGCTTTAAGAAAAGTACAGTAGGAGAAGAATCTAGTTCAGTTTTGTTTTGTTTTTAGTTCAGTTCTGAAGGACTCCAACATTTAATGACTGAAGCGAGGAAAATGGACATTCATAAGAGATAGGGAAGATAGATCAATTTAAATTGCACTACCCAGGGAGGCAGATATAAAATATGGTGAGTGGGAAATTACAGGAGCTAAGGGAGGAGCCAACAACATCAAATGCAGCTAAAAGATCAAGTACAGTAAGGATTACTAATACCTACTGGATTGTGATGGCTGTTTTGATGTTATGCAGGTGGAGCGCAACAAAGGCAGCAGTGGCTGGGAGAATGAATTTTAGCTGTCTTGCAAACTGAGTGAGAAGTGAGGAAATGGATATCAAGAATTTTTTAGGTTGTTAAAGGGAAAGGACAGGAAATGGGGTAGTAGCTAGAGAAGATGCAAGAGTCTAAGTAAGTTTATGTTTCTTTCTTTTAGGTTTTCAAATTAGAGAGACATAAACTCAAAAAGGTATCAGCCAGAGAAAGAACTACAAATTTAGAAGACGGAAGCATCTGTACAAAGGCAACGATGATGTAGAAGTTGGAAGGCTGTAGGTAGGGGCCATTCAGAAGGTATAATCTACAGGATTTGGCAACCTGGATTTGTAGCGTAATTGAAAGGGAGGAGTTTAACATGATTCTCATGGCTTAGGTGACTATTCATTGTTTGCCACTCACAAGGTAGCACACAAAGTAGCAGAAATGGTTGGGGCTTTAAAAAAGAAAAAAATGAGGAAACGGCTAGGAAGGAAAGAAAGATGAGCTCAGCTTTACGAACTGAAATTTGAAGTATGTTTGATACTCAAATGGAAATACTGAGTGGGCAATAAGATATTTCAGAGCTAACACTGAGTTGACCAGGCTCATTGGTATGCACATAATAGGTAAAGCCATGTGTTTTCATGCCATCACACAGAAAAAGTACATTAAAGAAGAAAAAATACATTAAGGAAGAACAGAGTGAGGCTCAGAACAGAGCTCTGGGGGAGTCTTTAAGATAAAATACAGAATATTCAGAAATTCATATCCATTTAAATTTACTGTTTTCCTTCCTAATTTCTGAAATTTCAAGAGAAATATCTTATATGTATTTTCAAAGCTGGCAAACACGCAGAAAACCAAACTAAATCTCTCAATAATGACACTATTGATTATCATTTTAGCAACACATATAATGATAAAATATTAAATTCTCATTGGTACTCTATACGGTCGTTTTTTTTTTTTTTAACTAAATCAACATAAAACTGGTAGGATATATTTTTAATTCTGTGAATGAATGATGTTGTTGCCAAAGTCAATTGCCTAAAAGAAAAAGAAGGATAAGAGAATACTGTGTTCTATATCTCAAAAGTTCAAAAATAATACTCTGGCTATCCATTCAACAAACACAAGACACTGAGAATAGAGAGAGATAAAGATAGAGTCCCTGACCTTGAGGAGCTCTCAACCCATATCATGGGAGATGCTAAAAATCAGCAAACTGTGGTCCATTGGGCCAAATCTGGTCCAATGCCTGTTTCTGAAAGGTGAAGTTTTATTGTAACACAGTCACATGTATTTGTTTACATATTGTCTATGTTTCTGTGCTAATACAACAAAGTTGAGTAGTTTCAAGAAAGCCTGCAAAGCCTAAAATATATATTATCTGTCACTTTACAGGAAAAGCTTGCCAATCCCTGTCATAAAGCAGATTTAAGCCCATAGAAAATACTATTTCCTCAGGGAGACTATATTGTCTCAGGGGGCTGGAGCAGGTTTCACAGAAAAAGCAATACTTAAGGATAAGTAAAAGCTCACCAACAACAGGAAAGGAAGAAATATTGCACACAAAGGCAAGGATGAGAAAACACTGTATTTCAGGAAAACAAGAATGCATACGGTCTACCTAGTATATAGTATACTGGGGATGTGGCAAGTGAAAGAATGGCAGAGAATACTTTCACTGATTTTCCCTGCCTATGCTGCCAAGCTCATGTGAGTAGAAGTAAAATCTACAATTTTAACGGTATATTCTAGGAAAAATATCATTAGAAAACACAATTAGGCTGGTATAATAGACTAAGATTAGGTTATCTGGTTGGGAGTTGGTTTGTTTATTTATTGAGAGTGAGAGAGCACACATGCTGTGGATAGGAGGGATAAATTGAGAGGAAGAGATAATCTGATGGGGCTTGATCCCACAACCCTGAGAACACGACCTGAGCCAAAATCAAGTCTCAAACACATATGCACTAAGCAACACACGCACCCTTGTCAGGAGTTTAAATTTGATATTACTCTCAATGAATGGAAGGTTATCATTTATCAAAAAAGTTAAGATATGAAGGTTTATGAATGAGTTTTAGTTTTTTGAAATTAGAATAGATTAATTGTTTTCCTTTTAATGTTATTCTCACTGATTTGTATTCTGACATTATTTTCTGAATTGGAGAACAAAGAGTGAGCTTACACTCTTTATCCCCAAACAAGGAAACTGCATAAAATCCTGAGCATACAAATGGATATTATGTCACACATCTGAATGCCATGCAACTCATCATCTGTCATAGAAGGGAAAAAGCCTGAGCAAGTTAGCTATAGGAAAAAGGACACAGAGAATGTGGTTAAGTAAGGGCATGGTATGATCTAGTATGGGTTTTAGAAAGCCTAGCTTCAATAACAGGAAGGGAAGATGGGACTGAAGTATGAGAGATACAAGAGGGAAGCACAGTCGAGAAGAAGGGGAGAATTTTTTTTTTTTTTAATTTATGATAGTCACAGAGAGAGAGAGAGAGAGGAAGAGACACAGGCAGAGGGAGAAGCAGGCTCCATGCGCCGGGAGCCCGACGTGGGATTCGATCCCGGGTCTCCAGGATCGCGCCCTGGGCCAAAGGCAGGCGCCAAACCGCTGCGCCACCCAGGGATCCCAAGAAGGGGAGATTTGACTTGAAAGACAAAGTTTAAGACACAAGTACCAACAAAGGAAATGGATGGCTTCAGTATGTATTAAGGAGAGACTAACTTAGTTGATGAGAAAGAGGTAGAGGACTATGAAGTTGAGTTTGTAGCTTGGAAAACCATAAATGTAACTGTTAAGGGAATGAGAGAATACACAGAACATAGGAAAAAGAAATTTTGAGGGAAAGAACTATCTATTCTAGATATTTGTTGGAACACAGATATCAGATATTTGAGATAGGCCAATCTGAGGAGGCTTCATATATCCTAGTGTATCCCTTCAGTAGGCAACTGAATATATGGTATTGAACCTTTGAAAAGAGATCTGTTCAGAGAACGTCATATTTGGAAGTTGTGGTGGTTGAAATCATAGGAATGGATGAGATTTCTTCAGGGGTGGGTATATGTGTGAAGGGAACTAACTAAAGCAAAGAAGAGACAAAGAATAATTTCGTATTCAATAGGCAAACGGAGTAAGGTCAGGACAGACACAGGAAAATACTAAAAATGATGTGGCAGAGGTCAAGTCCATAGTTTCAAGAAAAGAATAGTTTTATCCCACAGAATTGTCAAGTTTTTCAGATGTATGCATATATTACCTACAAAATAAAAAGCCATGAGCTATTAGTGTTTAAGGATAAAGGCTCTGAATTCAGAGCTCAATCCCAGTTCAGCTATCCTGAGGAAGTTAAACTTTCCACGCTTCAGTTTTCAATCTGTAATGTATATAATAGTACTTATCTTCCTCACAGGATTGTGGTGAGGAATAAAGGAGATAACGTAAAGTACCTATAACAGAGCCTGCATAGGAAGTAACTGAATGCTGGCAGCTATTACTAATATATATATATATATATATATATATATATATATATATATATATATATATATTTTTTTTTTTTAACCAGGAAAGAAAATGAAAAATCACTGTAAACTTTGTCTGAAGGCAAGTTGCCGCAGGAGCCTAAAAGCCAACAAATGTTATATATCAAGGATAAAACACATGACCATACTTTTATATAAAACTATAGCACATCTTAACTGGAACCACTGTGTGGAATTATACGGCAAGATAAAAATGATAATTAAAATACAACACAACAAAACATAAATGAGTCTTCAGTTTGAGAAAAAACTAACACCAAAAATATCTATACAAAAGATTTCTATACTACCTAAGAACCGACCAGCAGGTGGAGCCCTCTAAAAATGTGTTGGTAAACAAAACTCCCTATAGTGAAAAAGGATGACTCATTAGGACTTCTAAATTTTATTCCTTAAAGATATTTAACTCTCTTTGCTTTAATCACCAAATAATTTTATTAGTAGCAAGGTTCCTGACATATCTCTATTCTCATATTAATATGACTAGTGACAGATATTCTAGAATGTAAAACCCAGAATTCTCTAATACCTTATAAACTAAAACATTAGTAATTCTGGTTTTGAAACTGGATAGTGAAAACTGAGTGATCTGACTTTTGAGATGCCCTCGAGAAATCTATCAGGCTAAGGCTCTAGATCATAGATTCATAGATTCATCATTCTTGTGATGTCCAGCTTAAAACAGTCTAAGAAAGCCCAGGATTATTCTACCTGTGGCCATTACAGTGACAAATATAAATCAGATGAAGTCTTTGTGATCATCCCTAAATTTTCTGCCCTTAGACGAACGACTACTTAACTGTTTAGACCTAAACCTAAAAGAAAATCCGAATTACCAGGTGATTAAGAAAACAGAAAAACAACTAAAATGAGAGGCAGAGAGGCAAAGTTTAACTTTATTCTGTAAATAAAAATTAACTATATCTACCTGTCCTTGCATGCTTACTGGAGGCTCTTAAAATAATGTGAAAATTAATGTAAAACAGTAAGTTATTCAGAATATTCAAGTAAGTGAACTGCCTAAACTTCTGTTTATGAACTGAAACAAACAGTACCAATATCACCAAAATATGGTTTTAGATGACAGTGTCCACACCCCCAGATGTTCATTGTTTCAACAAGGTTGGTTTGTTTACATTTTGTCCATAACAAAAGAATAGAGATCCAACTATTGTGTTTTTGACATATCTACAGACAATTAACACACTAATCCACTGATTTCTCTCAGCCCCTTCCCTATGCTGCCAAGCTCACCTGCTCAGGGAGTAAAATCCACAATTTTAACACTACCCTCTAAGGAAAACATAATTAGTTTGTAAAATCACAATGAAAGAACAAAACAAAAATCCCAGATACCACACTGTAGTTCAAAATCAAATACAAACGATTTTTGCTTACCCAATTAGAGTGTAAGACCCCATTTCTACAATTGGGATTTAACACGCTACAACAGAACTACAAATAAAATCTTAACAAAGCCAGAGACTTTGTGGTATTTAGTCCTTAGGCAAACAAATTTATGCACGCTTGACTACACAGGTACACCTGCACACAAAAATCAGAAATAAATTAGACGATTCTCTGACATGATAAAAACAGCTGTCATGTTCCCCTTTGACAATAATAGCTCTCAAGTCAGGGAAATCAAAATATTAAACCAGGCACAAAATTTTTAACTCCTTATTTTTCCATTCAGGGATACTTAGTCTATAATCTTGGCTACTTTGTATCAGAGAGGTGACTCCATGAACGCAATCAATGAACTAAAATCAGTGAATCACATGTAAGATCCAAATTATAAATCGTGTAGCTTCACTTTGTGTATTCAGAACGCCTTATTGCCTATTAACGTGGTTTAAAATGAGACAGATCCTGAAAACTCGGCAATCTGTTCCATAAAGTGCAAAAAAGTCTTACTCCTCACATAAAGCGGTTTGCTTCCGGTTTTTGATTCAAAGTCTGAATTTCTGGGAAACATTTCACAACAACAAAGCCAGCTTCAAAGGAATCTGTTCTAATTTTTTTCAATACCCTAAGAAACAAACAAACAAACCCCACAAAACCCGGAATATCATGAAATTCTATTATCCTATGGATGCTGTGGGTAGAGAAACCTATGCAGGTCAGTTTTACACATGCCAGTTTTAATCAAGCGAAGTAAGGTTCAGAAAGACTTACTCCTCTATTATTATTATTATTATTATTATTATTAATTTTACGTCTCTATTATTACAGAGCTTATGGGTAGCCATCACAGCACAGCATTTCTCTGGAAATAACAAAAAACAAACAAACAAACAAAAAACCCAAAAACCTAATACGGAAAAGCTACGCCCTGCTTCTCTGGTTATCAGTACCAAGAATGCGACTGCCCACTGGAAACCTTGCAATTCGTCAAGTCTTCGTCCACGTCAAAGAGTTAACTCAGTGTCCCGAACCTTACTGTACTACAGCATCCAGATGACTTTTGTTACTCAAATTCCCTCTGTGGTACCTAACTTTCTGGGGCCAGGTTCTCAGTGGCTCTGTCAGAGCCAAAGGGAGGATCAAATACGGAGCTGCCACCTCTGGCATCAAGCCCCAGCGCGACGCAGGGTGTGTCCGGGTCGTTGTGCTGCCGGTCCCACTGCCCCTTCGTGAGAAGGGGCCTCGGGCTTCCCGGAGATGATGCCCTTCAGGGCTCTACCCCGTGTGACCGCGCGACCCGAGGGAGCCTCGCTGGCGGCGGCAAGAGCGACACCCGCCGCCTTCTCCCGCTCTTGCCCTGGGCGGCCCCTCTGGCTCAGGGCCTCCCCTCCGACCACCTGCTCGACGCCCGGCAAGTCGCGAGGGCAGAGGGGCTCCCGGCCTACGCCAAGCGGTTGCAGCCGAGGCAGTGAACGGCGTTCCCCGCAGGGGGCCGAACGGGAGCCCCCTGCTGGCTGGAGCCCGGCCCTTCCCCCCAGCGGGCTTACCCTCCACCGCCTCCTACACGTTGCAGCCGCCCCGCTTCCTTGCGGAGGAGCCCGAAGCACTGCGTCCAGCAGCAGTTCCCCATCGCATGCCGCCCAGGCGCCGCCGCTGCTGCTCCTCCTCCCGCTCAAAGCCCGCACTCAGGCCCGGCAGCCGCATCCGCGCGGCACGGGCCGAATGAGGCTTCGGGGACCAAGGGCGGGCCAGCCGGAGCGCGGCGGCGTGAGGGGCCGGGGTGACGGGAGGGCTGGGCGCTCGGAACAAAGGCAGCGGCTACTCCAGCGGCCACCAAGCCGCCGCCGCTCGACGGAGGAGTGTCAGGCTCAGGGCTTTGGACTCCCCGGCCGTCCGCATGGCCCCCTGCCCGCCTCGGGACCCCAGCCTAGCACAAGGGACCGCCTCCAGCCGCGGAGGGAAGCCAGTCCGCGCGACCGGCGCGCTCAGGCCCCGCCCTCCCGCGCGCCCGGGCCGGCGCCTCGCGGCCGACGCTGCCACACCCCCGGCCGCTCCCGGGCCCTAATAGGGCGCCCGCCCTCTGCGGCCCCGCCTCCTCCGGCCACCGGTGCTTACGTCACTTCCCCAAGCGCCAGTGTCCGCGGCTCCGGCCCTGCGGCGGGTTCAGTTCCCGGGTGGGGGGGTGTTTTGTGGGGGGTGTTTTGTTTCGTTGGACCTTGACCTGACTAGAAATCTCTTCCTCCTCGCTTTTCCCGCCTCTAGGTCCTGAACGTTTTGTGTCGCGACGGTTAGGGCTCAGCCTTCGAACTTTGCACCAAGCCTTGTGAGCAGCTCGCCTGGAGCCCAAGGCCAGGAGTCGTCGGGTGTGAGGACGGGCGCTTCTCCGTGGGGCGTGTGCCCGGGTCTTGTTAACACGGCACCGTGAGTGGCAGTCCGGGGGCTGATTGACGTTTTGGACCCACCGAGAATTTCTTTCTCGTCTGGTCTCTAGTTTGCTTTTCTCCCTCCGTACTGTTGAATATTTTAGAGAGACTTTTTAATGGCGACCTACTGGCCTCTTTTTGTTATGTTTAAAATCAAATCTTCAAATAATTTCGGGGTGGGGGGTTGTCCAGAAGCAGTAAGAGGGCCCGGGTTTCTCAGGGGCACCCGCGTTGAGGACCCAAGCGTGCGGCCGGGAACTCTAGTAGGTGGAGAGAGACGTGGTGGTTGGCCTTACAATCGAATTTAGGGGTGGGGAAATCGGGTATAAGGCGTGGTTTAATAAAAACCTCGTCCTTTGGATAAAAATGCCTTAAAAAAAAAACCTATTTTTAAGCCTGCATTCATTTACCCTATGAAAATTGTTACATTTTAGAAAATTGTTATTGATGAAAAAAAAATGTTCTTTGAGCTATTCATTTACTTGTTTCCTGAAATCCAGGCCGACCTGGGTTTCGATTTTAGGACTGCTACCTCAATAATTTTGACCTTATTCGGGTCTTAGTCGTTTTTGTAATTAAGTGCGTAAGTATGTATTTGGCCCAGTAGGCTGCAGCCAGTGATTGTTAGTGGAATGACTAAATGACTCCCACAATAGCAACTATATTTTCTTTTCTTTTCTTTTTCTTTTTTTTGTATTTTTTTATTGGAGTTCGATTTGCCAACGTATAGCATATCACTCAGTGCTCATCCGGTCAAGTGCCCCCCTCAGTGCCGGTCACCCAGTCACCCCATCCCCCTGCCCGCCTCCCTTTCCACTGCCCCTTGTTCGCTTCCCAGAGTTAGGAGTCTCTCATGGTTTATCTTCCTGTCTGATATTGCCCACTCATTTTCTCTATCCCTCTTTCAGCCCCTAAAATCAAGCAAATATATTTGTGAAATAATCTTTAAAACTTCAACTATAAAGCTCTAAAGAAAGCTGTGGAATACTACTCAGCAAGAAAAAGGAACATGCTATATTAAATGGATACACGCAAATTAAATGAATCTGCAGTTTATATGGAATTGAAAAGCCAGTCTCAAAAGCTTGCATATTGTATAATTCCATTTATATAACATTCTATAAATGACAAAATTATGGGAACAGAGAACAGCTTATGTGGTTGCCAGGGGTTCCGAGGAGGGAATGGATCCTTGTGATGGAAAACCAGTGTCCTGGCTGTGTCAATGTCAGTTTTCTATTTGTGATATTACGTTACAGTTTTGCAAGATATTACCATTGAGGAAAACTGGGTAAAGGATATATGTGGTGATTTCTCTATTATTTTTCACAATTGCATTTGTGACACCACAATTAATGCAACTATGGACACTTGATGGATACTTTTTGCTTTAGGCATTCGTATAAGCTTCTATTAAAAGTAGATCTGGGGGGATCCCTGGGTGGCTCAGCGGTTTAGTGCCTGCCCTTGGTCCAGGGCGTGGTCCTGGAGTCCCAGGATCGAGTTCTGCGTCGGGCTCCTGGCATGGAGCCTGCTTCTCCCTCTGCCTGTGTCTCTGCCTGCCTCTCTCTCTCTCTCTCCATCATGAATAAATAAATCTTAAAAAAAAAAAAAGTAGATCTGAACTCTGTTGAGGATATGAACGATCCTCAGAATCAGTACAAATGATTAAAACATTTAAAACTTGACCTCACTAATCAAAACAATGCAAATCAAACACAAAGAAAAGTTGTTGTTTGTCAGGTTGACCAAAATTTACAAATGAAATTTTCAGTTTTTGCAAGTAGACAGTGAAATAGTATTCTCCTGAACTGGGGATAGTGAAACTCATTCTGAAAAATCGTTTGGAAATATGTCAAGAGCCAGAAGCAAACTTAATGTTCAATAATTGAAGGATGGTTAAATTTGCTGGTTTGGTCTTATTATATAACCATTTGAAATCTATTTTGAAAAAAACTAATAGCATGGCAAAATGCTGCAGAATAATGTATGAAAGAAATTAGGATAGAAAATTATATATAATGTGTGTTCCAAATCATGTTTAAAACAAAGCATATACATTCTTAAATACATAGACATTCTTTCTTACATATATTCCTAGGGGAAAATAAGAGCTATTTGGTAAATAACAATCATAGTTATATCAAGAATGTGAAGAAAAAAAAAAAGAATGTGGATTTGGGGGAATTTTTTTCTTTGTGTTTTCTCAAATTTTTAAAATAATCAGAATTTTTTTTTTTTTTTAATTTATGATAGTCACACAGAGAGAGAGAGGCAGAGACACAGGCAGAGGGAGAAGCAGGCTCCATGCACCGGGAGCCCTATGTGGGACTCGATCCCGGGTCTCCAGGATCGCGCCCTGGCCCAAAGGCAGGCGCCAAACCGCTGCGCCACCCAGGGATCCCACAAAATTTTTTTAATCTGGCCTATCAGCAGGAAGGATTAATTGATAGTGAGCTTAATTAAATTTGATGGTAAATGCAGACATTTAGAAAGTGATGAGGATTTAAATGTTGATGGATTCTAATGAGTTGAGCTATTTAATGTTTTTCCAGAAATATATTAAGTTATGAAGCATAAGAGGTTACTGGACTTTATCATGCAATTTTTCACCAAATTTGACATCAAGAATCTTATCTTCATTGTAATGTAGCTTTAAAAGTTTGTAAACAATCAGTTGAATGATCTGCTATTAGTTAAGCAGAATTAGGGAGAAACCCTGTAACCGGAAGGGCTGTTTTGTAAAACAGGTGAACTTCATTTTATAGATGAGAAAGAAGACTCCTAGAGCAATTAAAATGATTTGCACAGAGTCACGGAATTAAAGGCAAGAGATGAAGAAACTCCAGGTCTCTGGACAACAAGGCTTGTGCTTCTGCCAGGGCACAGTATTGTGTCTCTAATCCTACATTTGGGCATGGCTACGAAATCAGTAAAAACAATAGTCAAGTATATTCTGTTAATTATCACACCTAGAACATTGATTTTCATGGCGGTTTGCCAGGCAGATTATTCAATTTACCAGTAAGAGACATAGATTATTTAC
The DNA here is from genome assembly GCF_905146905.1 of Nyctereutes procyonoides. Classification (NCBI taxonomy): domain Eukaryota; kingdom Metazoa; phylum Chordata; class Mammalia; order Carnivora; family Canidae; genus Nyctereutes; species Nyctereutes procyonoides. Next base: position 6,397,918 of record NW_026575130.1, read on the forward strand.
AGTGATGGCCACTTATTATCAGCTTGCTAGAGACCTCATCTACCCACCTTCCAAATAGCAGGAACTTTTCCTTCCCCATGCCTTGCAAAGTTCCTTTCTCTCTAGTGGTTTATTCTGAAGTTGAAGAAGAGTTTATCTCATGGATACTCTGGAGTCAGCATGCAATCTATACCTTTAGTTGTCTTCTGGATTATATGGTTCCAAATATGAATCCTTTTTTGCTCAGAATTCCTGTATTGGCTACTAATCACTTTTTGTTGTTTTGAGATCAGTTGCTACAATCATGTTTTTCTGAGGATTAGGAGGTCCCTTCAAGGGGAAGAATTCTGTGCTCCATTACCACAGTGGTCCAAACATGGACATAAATACATTCTTTTAATTCAGCGGAGCAGGATGCTAGATACAATGGCTGTAACTTACAGATAATGAGATAATAAAATTTACCTTATGAGTTTGTTGTTAACAATAAATGATTAAGCATTTAACTGAATGCTTAGTATAATATTAAAAGCAAGGGCTTGGTATAATATCAAGTATAATATACTATTAGTATAATATGATTATACTATAATTTCTATAATGTACTATATATACCATAACTATAATTACTTATAATACCCTAAATATAATATAAATATTAGCTATTGTTTTTATTATCCTCAGATTGAAGGAGATGTTAATCAACAAGTTATTTTTTCCTTTGTAGTTATGTGTCTAGCATTCTGTTAAAAATGTTAACTTTTTCAAAATTTTACCTCTTAGACATGCACTCAGGCATGCTCCATACCACTGCTTGAAGTCAGGGTCTAAGAAAGTGTGGCCTGCAGGGAGGAAAATATTCACCTCTCTGGTTGTCTGTCCCATGATCTGCTTGTTTTCAGGATGATTGAAAGTAAGATTATTCACTGATTTATGGGGAGATCTCACTCCTTACCAACTAGGAATATTTGTCTTGGGAACACAAATAGAACATTCTCTTCATATATAATAATCCAGTATCATTATGGTTCCTAAAGTCTTATATATTTAGTCTTAATAATACCTGAAAGAACAGTAGTCCAAAAAAAAAAAAAAAAGAACAATAGTCCAGCCTAGGTTCACTTGATCCAGCATTGCCTAGTTCTTTTGTACATATTTATGTACATTATAAAGTGAAAATTCAGGTTCACTAAGCCCAGCTGCAATGTAGTACTCAACAGTGGTTCAAGGGAAAACATATTTCCATCAGAATGAGTAACATTTTGCAGGCACATCATAGCTTAACACCTAAAAGCCCAACATTTCTCAAAAAGTCCAAGTGAACCAACTCTGCCAACAATGCAATCCTTTGCATTGTTATGCAGAGTGGTTTAGCTCTTTAAAAATCTCTGCTCTCAAATGCCTTTATTTCTGCAATGGTCTTTTAATTTACATTACACACATACACAAACATACCCCAATTAGTTATAGCTATACAGCCAATAGAAGAGGTAAAGGGGAATATTAAAAGCAAGGAAATGTGATAAAGAACTCAATCCAAAAGAGTGCAGTAAAAGAAAAAGAAGGAAGTATTGATAGGACAAATGAAAAGCAAATTAGATGGTAGACTTAAACCAATTCTATGGGTACTTTATTTTTTATTTTTAAAAAAGATTTTATTTATTTATTGGACAGAGAGAGAGAGCACAAGCAGAGGGAGTGGCAGGCAGAAGGAGAGGGAGAAGTAGGCTCTCCTCCACTGAGTAGAAGGCCTGAAGTGCGGCTTGATCCCAGGACCCTGGGATCCTGACCCAAGCCAGTCAGATGCTTAACTGACTGAGCCACTCAAGTGCCCCCTTATAAATAATTACTTTAAATGTAATTGGGCTAAGCACACCAATTAAAAGCTAGGGATCCCCCCACACACACACTGTAAAAAAAAAAAAAAGACTTCACCACATGTTCACAGTGATGTACTTTTAATGTGAAAACATAGATTAAAAATAGGGATGAAGAAAAATATAACCATATAAACACTAATGGAGCTGGTGTGATTATATTAATATCAGACAAATTACACATTAATATAAAGAACATTACTAGTGATAAACAGGTTTAAGGAGGAAAAATTTTCATTCTACCCTTCTAGGTTCTGTGACTGGTCTAAAAGTTAATATGACAAAAGACAGATTTTAACAGAAAAACAAACTTAATAACATATGTATGGGAGTCCCCAAAAGGTATGAAACTTAAAAGGCAGCCAGACAACTGAGAGGTTTCTGTAACATCCTGAGTTAAGGAAAAGTACAGAGGTCTGGGGTTATCAAGGGGGGGAAGCCCATTCATAGGAAGGGGAGAAGAGATGTCTGGGAAACCAATCTTGTGCTGTTATGCAACAGTATCTTAAGTAAAAAGTTATCTCTGATAATAGTTCTCTTTCTGGTACAGGCCCACTTTCTGGTATAAATTTCCTTTGTAATTGCATAATTTCACCATAAATGGGGAAATTTTTATTTCTTTTATACAGGTAAGAGGGAAGTAAAGATTTTCCTGAGGCCAATGGGTCTTGATTGCCTTTAGTTCAAAATAATCCCCATGCCCAAGTGGCATATTTTGGGGAGACTTTCTGAGCCTCTTCAGAGGGTTGTTTCATTGTGAGAAGAAGGTGAATTAATTAAGAAAGCATAGCAATCCTAACTTGTGTATATATATCTAGTAATTGAGAATCCAGCTGCCATAAAGAGACCATGTGGAGGAGAACTGAAATGCTCTAGCTGACAGCTCCTGCTGAGCTTCCAGCTGGCAGCCAAGACAAAGACAAACTGCCAGCTATGAGAGTGAGATCATTTAGCCCCTCTAGTTGTCCAGCATCTTAGCTGATATTTTATGAAGCAGAAGAACCATCCTATTGCCTCACAGTATAGTGAGAAATAATAAGTTGTTTTAAGGCAATAATTTTGGGGGCATTTTTTATGCAACCATAGATGACAGAAATACTGGCCTCCATTAGATTTTTTCCTAATTCTTATATTACTAAGATCTTTACACAGTTGCTATCTCTATTATCTCTTACTGAAATATCATAATTAGATTGAACCTCCTACAATCCAAAAAAAAGAGCATAGCATTGCAATGATTGCAACTAGCTCTGCATCTAGGTAGGCTTTCAAATCCCACCTCTTCAACCAAAGTTTTTACTATGTTTTAGTATTGCCATTTGTAAAATGAGAGTGATAATGATTATTATCCATCCAAATGCACTAATATATTTTACAGTGATGCCTGCACAGAGCAAGCAGTATATAATTTAGTCCTGATTTTTTATTATAAAAACAAATGTGTACCTGTGAGGGAGGGTATATAAAATAGGTTTTTAGGGATCCCTGGGTGGCGCAGCGGTTTGGCGCCTGCCTTTGGCCCAGGGCGTGATTCTGGAGACCCCGGATCGAATCCCACGTCAGGCTCCCGGTGCATGGAGCCTGCTTCTCCCTCTGCCTATGTCTCTGCCTCTCTCTCTCTCTCTCTCTCTCTCTCTCTCTCTGTGACTATCATAAAATAAATTAAAAAATTAAAAAAAAATAAAATAGGTTTTTAGCAAAATCATCCCATTAAATAAAACTGAAAATCAGTATGGTACTAAAAAAGGGCATCCCTTGGCTCCAGACTACCCATATGGGTCTGCCCATTCTCCATGGCTTCATTCTTGTCACAGAATGTCTTCTGTGCTGGAAGAACTTGTAATATTTGGCCAAGGACAAAGGTGGCATTCGTTACTGGCTATTAACTGATTTCTCTGTTTCTCCATGGCTTCTCAGAGTCAAAGTCCTAAGGAGATACAGTTCCCTTAAGTGGCCATTCAAAGGTGACTCCAAAGGACGACCAGCCTGCAGAAGGTGGCCACAGCATTGGGAAGGGAGCCAGAATGGTACTGGGCATTTGCCTCTCAGAGTACAAGTGCTGCTACAATGGAATAGAGGCCCACTTTAGCTGGTGAACTTTGCATTATGGGAGCTAGCACATGGCAGTCCCAGCAACCTGGCTTGTAGGCCTCTGGGCTGACAGGCACCTGCATATATTTTCAGTAACCCACAAGGACTTCCCACCACCACTTGGGTCAAGTGATAGACTCAGGCAAGGAATAGGCCAGTTCTTTGGGGGTTCCCTGGACATCCAATGGTAGTGCCTCGGATGTAGAATTTGGCAGAGGCAGGGCCCAACTAATCAGGATAGACACCAATCACAGGGCTGGAACAAGGTCATGGAAGCCCCTTTATATGCCAGGCATTAACCTTCTAATGGCTGGATTTTAGAGAGAGGGGAGGGAATGTCCTATGGGACATCCAAAGGACTTGGGGCAATAGCTATTTACCAACCAGTAAAAAGAATTCCGGTTATCTTGACAGTAAATGCCATAGTTGTATGGCTTTCTTACCTTTACTTTGCTCTCCCTGCTGAACAATATTTTAGTTGGTTATTGGTTTTAATTCTCTTAAAATTATTAAGAGAACCTCTCTAGGTATTGGGATAACAAGTTACTTACTGATTTTCAATTTAGTGAGGAATTTATTAAAACAGTTTGACATAGTTTCCAATATCAAGTTATGACTAAGAGACAAGTGTCACTTAACTAGGGACACCTATGTAAAATAAAAGATTGCACCAGCAACTTATGAAATTCAGTAAGTGATTTGGAAATTAGTAGAATGATTTAATGAATGATGCACATTACAACTTATATTACTAACAAGCAGTTTTATATAATTTTATAATATAGGGAATAAAGTACATTTTAAATCTGTGAATCCACATATTGATTTCTATATTAATTTAGATGATTTCAAATTGTAAAATATTTTTACTAGTATCTTGGAATTTCTTGAGAAAAGGAGGGGGAGCCTACCAGTGCCAGGGTGCACCTTCTAAGATTTGATTTAATCCTTCTAGTCTCAGTACTCAGCATGAGTATTTTTAAAAAGCTTCCCAGTAACACTTGGTGTGCCACCAAGAAAGAGAACCACTGTTCAACAGCAGATTGGCAAATGAAGCCTACAGTTGCCTATTTTTGTAAATGAAGTTTTATTAGAACATAGCCATCCTTGTGTATTATGTGTCATCTATATCTACATTTGTGCCACAACAGTAGAGTAGGTGCTACAAAGACCATATGGCTTATAAACCCTGATACTTTGTATCTGTCTCTTTACAGAAAAAAATTTTGCCAATTCTTTCTGTATAGCACTGAAAATGAATGAACTACAATATTTTTTAAATCATCAATAAAAACTTTAATGAAAAAAAGCAAGCCACAGAATGATATTACAGTGTAATACAATTTATGTGGAATTCCAAAACACGCTACTACCATACAGGTACTGATAAATGCAGTACATGTTTTTTAAAAAGTCACATACGAATAATCACAACATTTAGGACAGTATCTTTAGGGAAGAAGGAAGGGAAATAAGATGGTGAAAAACAGAGGGAGAGGAGAGGAGAGGAGAGCTTTAAAAAAGAAAGAAAAACCCAAAGAGGCAATATGGTAAGATCAACCAGTACTAGGGGATAGGTACATGTAGGTTTATGTTATCTTCTATACTTTTCTAAATGCTTCAAAAATTAAATAATTCAAGAGTGGTGGACAGTGAGGTTTTTTTTTGGATTTAATGTAGTTCATTATAACAATATTTTTTAGTATATTAACATGTTTCATTCTCAAAATAATCCAGTGAAACCTGTTTTAGTGTTAACTTTGCAATGGTGAGGACTATACCCATATTTGCTCACCAGTGAATCCCTACCAAATAATGCAATGGCTAGCGCGTAGCATATGATCAGGAAATATTTGTTGAATAAACAAGCTAATGAATAATGAATGCATTTGTAATTGTAGAAGCCCAGCCAGCTAAAGTGGCTTATACAAGTATAACTATTCCTTCACGGAAAGGCTAGCATTTGAATTCAGTTTGCTGACAGCTAGACTAGTGTCTTTTTTTAATATTCTAAGTTAGTTTCTTCTCTCCTTTTCTATAATCTGGTTGGCCTTTGAACCAACAGCCTTAATTAGAACCATTAGCAAGAAAAGAGGATTGAACTCATGTTTAGCACTTTCCTGCAATTATCAGATACACAATCTTGAGAACATCCATTTAATGATTTTTGTGGTTTCTCTTCTTGTTTAGTATATATGAGAATGAGCATATAGCTCAGTTAACTGTTTTCTATGAGGTAGGCATGTTTTATGAATTACAAATCTGGAAAGAAGGGCTAGCAAGATTCACTGGTTAAATAGGACGGCTGCCTAGAAGGTGAATGGATTTAGTATATAAGTCCAATATTAATATTAGTAATTGCATTTGCTAGTCATTTATTGAATGGCAAGAAAACATGCCCCATCTAGCCTCTTGTATGCTGCTGTTGTAGTAATTTCTTTTTTTTTTTCTAACATCTTGATTCTAATGATTATGGAAAAGGTAGTAGTAGTAACACTATCACTCTTACCATCACATCAATACTAATCCCACCATAAACAAAGCACAGTTGCAGAGCCCTTGAGAATCCTAAAATAGTTTCAGTTACTTTTTAAAAAATTTTTTTCTCAATGAGGTAGGTTAGATTTCCAGATAAGAAGGCTAAAGTTGAAAGAATTAGATGGTGTTATCCAAGTTCACCAAGCCAACACAGGACAAAATCATGACTTGGGTCTGAATAGGATTTCTTTTTTTCCTCCAAATTTTTATTTAAATTCCAGGTAGTTAACAGTGTAATATTAGTTTTAGGTAAAGAATTTAGTGATTCATCACTTATGTACAACACCCAGTGCTCATCACAAGTGCACTCCTTAATCCCCATCATCCATTTAATTCATCCCCTCACACCTCCCCTCAATCAACCTCAGTTTGTTCTCTATAGTTTAGAGTCTTATGATTGGCCTCTCTCTCTTCCCCCGGTATGTTCATTTGCTTTGTTTCTTAAGTTGCACATGAGTGAAATCATGGTATTTGCCTTTCTCTAACTTATTTCACTTAGTGTAATATTCTCTAGCTCCATCCACATTATTGCAAATGGCAAGATTTCATTCTTTTTATGACTGAATAATATTTCATTATATATACTCTATATATACATACACACACACATACCACATCTTCTTTATCCATTCCTCAATTAATGGATTTGGGCTTTTTCCATCATTGGGGTGCATGTATCCCTTTGAATAGGTATTTTTGTATCCTTTGGGTAAATACCTAGTAGTACAATTGCTAGATCATAGGATGGTTCTATTTTTAACTTTTTGAGGAACCTCCATACTGTTTTCCAGAGTGGCTGCAACAGTTATCATTCCTACCAACAGTGTAAGAGGGATTCCCTTTCTCTGCATCCTCACCAACACCTTTTTTTTCCCCCTATGTTAATTTTAGCTGTTCTGACTGGTGTGAGGTGGTATCTCATTGTAGTTTTGATTTGTATTTCCCTGATGATAGGTAATACTGAGCATCTTTTCATGTATCTGTAAGCCATTTGTATGTCTTTTTTGAAAAAAATGTCTATTCATGTCTCCTGCCCATGTTTTAACTGGAATATTTGTTTTTTGGATAGTAAGCCTTATAAATTCTTTATATATCTTGAATACTAGCCTTTTATCAGATATGCCATTTGCAAATATCTCCTCCTATTCCATAGGTTGCCACTTTTTGTTAGTTGTTTTCTTCACTTTGCAGAAGCTTTTTATTTTGATGAAGTTCCAACATCCCATGCTCATGGATTAGAAAAACAAATATTGTTAAAATGTCTATATTACCCAATGCAATCTACACATCTCATGCAATCCTTATCAAAGTACCACCAACATTTTTCAAAGTTGGAATAAAGAATCCTAAAATTTGTGTGGAACCACAAAAGACCCCAAATAGCCAAAGCAATCTTGAGAAAGTAAAGCAAACCTGGAGGCATCACAATTCTAGGCTTCAAGTTATATTACAAAGCTATAGTGATCAAAACAGTATGGTACTGGCACGTAAACAGACACATAGATCAATGGGAGAGAAAAGAAAACTCAGAAATGAATCCACAATTATATGGCCAATTCATCTTCAACAAAACAAGAAGGACTATCCAATGGGAAAAAGTCAGTCTCTTCAACAAGTGGTGTTTGGAAAACTGGACAGCAGCATGCAAAACAAGGAAACAGGATCACTGTCTTACACCAAACAGAAATACATTCAAAATTGATAGAAGACCTAAATGTGAGACAGGAAATCATCAAAATCCTAGAGAACACAGACTAACCCCTTTGATATCGATTGTAGCAACTACTTACTAGATATGTCTCCTGAGGCAAAGGAAACAAAAGCAAAAATAAAGTATTAGAACTTCACTAAATAGGATTTCAAAATCACTTATTATTTTTAATTCAGAGTACTTAGTGAATTCTGAAATTGTGTTGGGCTGTAGGCCAGGGTCAGAATTCTAGATACACACTGTCATAAAGCCTGTACTTGCTAATGAACAAGTTTTTACTCCACAATGGACTATTTTCCAATCTGTGAGCTCATGATGGTTAGAGCTATGCTTCTAGGGCTGGCTCGAAACCAGTGACTCAGTGATTACAGGGAACATCAACCCATGTTTGTCAGTTCATATAATGTATTTTCCTTAGCCAAATAAATTTTCACTGTTGTGGATAGTAGGTATATACAATATTTAACTTACTTTTGTAATGACATAATAGACATGAAAAGTACTATTCTAAAATAATAAATACATTCATTCATGGATCTACAAAACAATTTTAATATTTTAAGAGGAGTAATAGAAAATTTGAGTTAATCTTTAATTATATTTGAAATTTATGCAAGGTAAAATATGAAAATCAGAACTTGTTCAGATTTTTGTCAGTAGGGAGGAAAATATTTTCAAATGCAGATTTTAAACTATCACTGACTCTCTATGGAAGACCGGATTTTTCCATGCTATTTCTTTCAGGACTTAGGAACCATTGAGTATATGATGGCTATCAGACCAAAAGATACAGTATTTATTCCAAAGTCAAATTGTTTGGTTTACTTCTGCCCTCTTTTTACAGGTCTTCTAATTGGCATAAATTCTATTTCTTGTGACTAGATTAAGACTCTAGTACTGGGACACCTGGGTGGCTCAGTGGTTGAGCATATGGCTTCGGCTCAGGGCATGATCCCAGGTTCAGGGATTGAGACACATAGTCCCATTTTGGGCTCCCTGTGAGAAGTCTACTTCTCCCTCTGTCTGTGTCTCTGCCCCTCTCTCTGTGTCTCTCATGAATAAATAAATAAAATCTTTTTAAAAAAAACAAAACAAGATTCTAGAACTATTTAGACTAAAAATTAGCAGCCAGTCACCTCATTTCACAGCAAGGAAACCACAAGCCAAAAATGTTAGGAAGTAGAGTTAGAACTGAATTCAGAAGTCCAAATTAAGAATGCTAACCCTACCTTCCCTAAATAATTCAGTTGTTAAATCTTGTTGAAAATTATTTTGAAATACTGGATTGATCTCTTTCCAAGTCCACCGTTAATCCCTCAATCTAAGCATTTAATACTCCTAGATATCTATGGTATTTATTTATTCATTTATTTATAGATTTATTTAAAGATTTATTTATTTATTTATTTGAGAGAGAGAGAGAGAGTATGGTGGAGGGGCAGAGGGAAAGGGAGAGTACCACAACCAGACTCCTTACTGAGCATGGAACTTAATGCAGGGCTTGAAATCATGACTCTGAGATCATGACCTGAGCCAAAATCAAGAGTTAGCCACTTAACTGACTGAGCCACCCAGGTATCCTGATATCTACAGTATTTTAAATTGGACGTTGTGCATCTAGTTTCTTTTTACACCAGTTCATCTTGTTTTTGTTTCTGAATTTATTTATTCCTTACTAAGTACCCCAGGTAGTTTTTAACAATGTTTTAAATGGTTATGAAATATTTAATCTTTATAATGTAGTCTTAGATCAAGAAATACACTCTGGAAGGGAGATTTATGCTTAAGCAGTTTACTGGGACATGCTCTTGGAGTCAGTACCTTTAAGGGGAGTAAAGAAAGTCTTGAGAGTGTTTCTTAGGTTGCTTCTATAACTTGACTATTGTAAATAATGGCACAATTAACATAGGGGTGCATATATCTGTTCAAATTAGTGTTTTCATTTTCTTTGGGTAAATACCCAGTGGTGGGATTACTGGATCATCTGGTATTTTTGTTTTCAATTTTTTTGAGGAAGCTCGATACTTTTTTCCTGTGATTGCACCAATTTACATTCCCACCAACAGTGCACCAAAATTCGCTTTTCTCTACATTCTCACCAACACTTGTTATTTTTTGTCTTCTTGATTTTAGCTATTTTGAGGTGCAAGGTGATATCTTATTATGGTTTATTTTTGCCCTTTTCTGATGATGAGTGATGTTGAGTATCTTTTCATGTGTCTGTTGGCCATCTGGATTTCTTCTTTGGAGCATCTGTTCAGATCCTCTGAGCATTTTTAAGTTGTTTGTTTTGTGTGGATGTTGAGTTGAATATGTTTTTTTACATGTTTTGGATATTAACCCCTTACCAGATAAATTATTTGCAAGTATGTTCTCCTATTCAGGGCTGCCTTTTTTTAAATTGATGGTTTCCTCTACTTGGAAAAGCTTTTTAATTTGATATAGTCCCAATAGTTTATATTTGCTTTTGTTTCCCTTGCCTTAGGAGACATATGTAGAAAAATGTTGCTGTGGCTGATGTTGGAGAAATCACTGTTTGTGTCCCTTTCTAGGATTTTTATAGTTTCAGGCCTCCACTTAAGTCTTTGATCCATTTTGAGTTTATTTTTGTGTATGGTGTAATAAAGTGGTTCAGTTTCACTTTTTTGCATGTAGCTGCCTAGTTTTCCCAACACCATTTGTTGAGGAGACTGTCTTTGCCCTGCTGTATATTATTGCTTCCTTTATCATAGATTAATTGACAGTATAATTTTGGTTTATTTCTGATTTTTCTGTTCCATTGATTTATGTGTCTTTGTTTCAGTACCATACTGTTTTTATTATACAGCTTTGAGTGGATAAAGAAGATATAATATGTCTTTGAGGGGATAAAGGGCTTTGAGTGGATAAAGAAGATATAATATGTGTTACACACACACACACACACACACACACACACACACACAGGAATATTAAGCAGCCTTAAAAAAGGATGAGCTCATGCCACTTGTGACAGTGTGGATGGACCTAGAGGGTATTATGCTAAGTGAAGTAAATCATACTGAGAAAGACAAATACTATATGATTTCACTTATATGTGGAATCTAAAAAAAAAAAAAAACCAAAAAACAAAGAGCAGACCTGTAAACATAGAGAACAAACTAATGGGTGGCAGTAAAGGGGGGGTGGGAGATGGACAAAATGGGTGAAGGGGTGTGGGAGATACAGGTTTCCAGATATGAAGTGACTAAGTCACAGGAATAAAAGGTACAGCATAAGCCAGTGATATAATAACGTTGTCTGGGACATATGGTAGCTTCTCTTATGGTGAACATGGCATAATGTTTAAACTTATTGGATTACTATGTTGTACACCTGAAATTAATGTAATGTTGTGTGTCAATGACACTAAAATTTTTTAAAAATTAATTTTAAAAAATCTTAGAGACTTGGGATCCCTGGGTGGCGCAGCGGTTTGGCGCCTGCCTTTGGCCCAGGGCGCGATCCTGGAGACCCGGGATCGAATCCCACATCAGGCTCCCGGTGCATGGAGCCTGCTTCTCCCTCTGCCTATGTCTCTGCCTCTCTCTCTCTCTCTGTGACTATCATAAATAAATAAAAATTTAAAAAAAAATCTTAGAGACTTTACCAAAAAAAAGAAAAGATTTAAGAGAGGGAAGAGTTGAGTATCTCTGGAGACCAGGCTTTGTACTCCTATATCTACCAGTCTTGGGATGCAGGCTTATCCTGGGGAAAGGGCAAGGCCTTGGGTGAGGTGACTTTCTTTGGCTAAGGGCAATTCCTGGAGAGAACTCAACGGGGCTGTCAACTCCCCAAATTTCCCAGAAGCCAGGGGAAAGAATGCCCTAGGTCTGAACAGAGATCTGGGTGGTACACCACAGGATCTCTCTCTTTTTTCTTAAAGATTTTATTTATTTATTCATGAGCAACACAGAGAGAGAGGCAGAGACACAGGCAGATGGAGAAGCAGGCTCCATGCAGGGAGCCTGATACAGGACTCAATCCCGGGTCTCCAGGATCAAACCCGGGGTTGCAGGCGGCGACTAAACCGTTGTGCCACTGGGGCTGCCCCACCACAGGATCTTTTATATATATATGACTGTATAACATATATAATGTAATGTATATAATATATACATCATATATAACATATATTATACATATGAATATAACATATAAATGGGACATGCAGAATAAAACATACAACCAGTATGTTGGAAAGAATAATGCAACTGTTATGTCCTAATCCCTGGAATATGTGAATATCGTATCTTACATGGCAAAAGAGACTTTGAATGTATGATTAACTTAAATAATTTGAGATGGGGCTATTATCCTGGATAATATGTGTGAGCCTAATGTAATCATAAGGGAATGCCAGAATCGGAGGAGATCTGATGATGAAAGCAGGGATGGGAGCAATGTAGCAGCAATGAAGGAATGTAGCAGACTCTAGATGATAGAAAAGCCAAAAAATGTTCTCTCCTCTAGATCCTAGAAAGATCTTAGCTTTGCCAACATTTTGATTTTTGCCCCATCAGACCCATTTGTTTGTTTGTTTGTTTATTTATTCATTCTTTCATTCATTCATGCATGCATGCATTCATGCATTCATTCATTCATTCATTCATGAGAGACACAGGGAGAAAGGCAGAGGGAAAAGCAGGCTCCATGCAGGAAGCCTGACATGGGACTCCATCCTCGGGTCTCCAGGATCACACCCTGGGCTGAAGGCGGCGCTAAACCACTGAGCCACCTGGGCTGCCCATAAGACCCATTTTAGATGTTTGAATTAGAACTCTGAAAGGTAGTAAATTTGTGTTGTTTTAAACTACTAAATTTATGGTAATCTGTTACAGTGACAATGAGAACTAATATACCTAAGTATCAGATCCCCACGTTGATCAATAGAACATTAACCATGCCTCTAAGAACACCTGTATACCTTTCTCCAGTCACATTTCTCTCCTTTTCTACCAAAGGTAACAACTATTCTATTAATCTTATCATTCCCTCACTTTTCATCATAGTTTTACTACATATATATTATATACCATTAATACTTATATATCATATTAGCAAGTATTATTAATATATAAAATGCATTATATATTAATAAATGTTTCTAATGGTATATTATTAAGTGTTTATGTTTTTATAGTATTCTGATATTGCTCTATCACTCAACGTAGTTTTTGAGGTTCAGGGATATGAATGTGTGAAAGTGTGGTTCATTTTTTTACTGCTGTTAATATTCTAGTTCTTTGAGTATATGGTAATTTAACTATCCTCCTGTTAGACATTAATCTACCTTTTCACACTTGATTTAATCAGCAAATTTCTGCTTCCCAAACTAGCAAGGGAGAAGTCTGAGGAAAAGCACTTTGGGGAGATCAATGTAGTATCACAGTCTTTCCCTTTTTATCGACCTTGGTTTCTTTCCTGGCAAAGGAATAATATCTTTCTCATGACCTAACTTACATGGTAAGTTCCTAGATGATAGGAATTGCAATAAGCATATGTTTTATATTGTATAATACCTCAACAGCGTTTTGCTGGTGCTGAATAATTGTTAAATAATAGCAATAAATGTTATGTACTTCTTGCATGAAGTGGTCAGGACCTTTTGGTTGCAGACTACAGAAACTCAATTTATACAAGCTTAAGCAGAAAATGTATTGGTTTAGCTCACATCTGTGAAAATTTCTTTCATCTGTAGGAGGAGCTAGAGTTTTAAGACACATCTAAATACTAGGGTTGAAATTATGTCATTAGGACTCTGTATCTGTCTGTTTTTCAGATTGCCCATCTCTGCCTGACCTTATTCTCAGAAAGAAAATATCATAATGGAAAGACGCCTATTTAGCTTCAGATATGCTTCATTTTACAAATTATTTTTTCCAGAAAAAGAGAATATCCTACTTTCTACTTGTGACCACATATTAAATCTCTGATGATTCAGAGATATTTTGATTGGTTTTGCTTACGTCACAGTAGTCCTACCTGCTTTACATGAACTGAAAATATTAATATAAAATGGGTGAGGGTCCTCCAAAGGAAAGGATGCTGAATAGAGAAGAAATGTCCTCTACCAAATTTATCAGGAACTTTTCTAGGTTTAATGCATTTAACACTTTGCTTAATGTGAAGATGTTGAGATCTTAATCTAATAAAAATGATCTTTATAAGGATGGATTCCCACAATCATAAAGCTGCAAATAGAATTTCTATTTACTTATTATTATTAGGTTACATTTCCTCTTTGATAGCTAGAATGTTCTTAAAGTAAATAGAAAAATCTATGAGGAACATGTCATTTTGTTGAATTTTGAACCACAAAAGTTTTAGGCTTCAAATGCTGATTTTCACAGTATGCATGCTGTGAAAAATACCTGTGACAAGACTTATTTCACTTTCAGTTTAGTGCTTCCCTAATTTGGAATATAGATGTTTCTTTTTTTAGTTTGACTGTGATTGTGTGTGTTGGGCCATATGAATAGACAAAAGGATTGACTGGATCTAAGAGCAGAAGGGCTGTGAATAACAAGGCCTGGGTTCCCACAAAACTATATTAATAAAGCTTTACAATAATTACACACGTTGCAATTATCCCCCATGTTGCAATTTATCCTTTTACTTACTGAATTTAATCATCCAGTAGGATGTGAACACCTCAAGGTCAAAACAAGGATTGTGTTTTAGTCATTTTTTAAAAAAATATTTTATGTATCTATTCGTGAGAAACACAGAGAGAGAGGCAAAAACATAGGCAGAGGGAGAGGCAGGCTCCCTGTGAGGAGCCTGATGCAGGACTGGATCCTCCGACCCCGGGATCACCCCCTGAGCTGAAGGCAGATGCTCAACTGCTGAGACGCCCAGGCGTTCCATTTTTTAGTCATTTTTGTATCCCAAACCAAGACAAACATCTGGCACATAGAACTCACTGAAAAAAGATATATTGAATTATTATTGTTCAATTAAAATCTATTTCCAATTTATCTTTCATCATTCCTTTATCATATTTATTATGCAAGCTGACTTTTATCATAGCTTTAATATAATAGACTTTGATGTTATTGTAGTATGGGCTCACCTAGGTGCTCTAGTTGCTAATTTTCTTATCAGTAATAATAAAGTTGCTTCAAATAAAATTTCACGGGCAGCCCGGGTGGCTCAGCGGTTTAGTGCCTGCCTTCAGCCCAGGGCCTGATCCTGGAGACCCGGGATCGAGTCCCACGTCGGGCTCCCTGCATGGAGCCTGCTTCTCCTTCTGCCTGTGTCTCTGCCTCTCTCTCTCTCTCTCTCTCTCTGTGTGTGTGTGTGTGTGTCTCTCGTGAATAAATAAATTAAAAAACCTTTAAAAATTTTTTTCACAATATCATTGGATTATTTGCCTGAAGGTGCTTGTGATACATTATACTCAGCAGTTTTCTGAAATTTTTGATGTCTCATGATGAACCACCTTCTTTATGCAGGGTTTTAATGGTAAATATATAAGTATTAATATCCTGAGTAGATTTTATTTCCAACTGTAAGTTCTCATTAGTTTTTTTTAATATTCATAAGTACTTTAAAGCAAAACAAGAAGGTATATTTCAATACATAATGATACTTGTTCAAGAATGGTGGGTAAAATGAAAAGAGAGAATGTGTTAAGTACTCTATGTATAAATAACCACTAGGAAGTTTCAAAGTAGAGACAATTACAACCTGTATGGGGAATCATTAAACTTTCATGAAGAGGTTTAAGGTAAGGAGACTGCTGGATAAAATTTAATAGTTATAATTCGGCAGAGAGAGTGAAAGAAGGCTATTTCAGGTTGAAGAAATATGTAAAATATAGGGAAGCTCAGAGAATAGAATTAATAAGGCAGGGTTATTCATTTCTTTCAACAAATACTTAGCAACTGTCGACTATGTAAGAGGCATTGTATAGGTGATGGGTGACACAGTTGTCCCCGAGCTGGAGGAGCCTTCACACAGGAGGCTGTTGAAGAGATTATACTCTCCAGACCTGTACTACATCTGCCTACTTGACATCTTACTTTGGATGTTTCAATCTCAACACATCCACAGCTGAACACATGCTCTTCCTCCTCATCTTTTCTTTTGGCGGCAAGGTTCCCGCCCCCCACTATTTGTAAGCTTAGAAGCCATAGAGGCTGACTCCTCCCTTTTTTAATGTCTTCCAAAAAAAAACATGGGCATATGACCTAGACTTCACCATCAGGACATTCCTGCCAGGGCTTTACATCTGGAACAAGATTTAAAGGCAAAGATTAAAGGATGGTGAAAAGTCATTTACAGTAGTGCTGGCATTATCCAGTAGTAATGGCAACAGTGATGTCTTCTATTATCCCCTACTTAAGATACTTAAATGGCATTCCATCACCCTACAAATAAGGATAACATTCTACAACCTGGTTTAGAGGGTTCTGCATGATGGGTCTCTACATCTCTCCAGAGGCATTTTTATGTTTCTCTCTCCTCGCAGCCCTAGCCACACTGGCCTATTCTAAGTGCCTCACACTTGCCAAGTCCATAGGATCTTTTCGTGTATTGTTTCATCTGCCTGTGATTTTTCTCCTCTCTCTTCATTTACTAATTCTATAGTTAAGAGTGTGTACCCTAGAACCAGACTTTGGTTTATAATCTCAATTTTACTACTAAATGCTGTGCGATCTCAGGGCAAGCACTTCACTATTATGTACCTTAATTTTTTCAGCTGTAAAAATAAAACAAAAGAACCACCTAAAGCAATGTTGTAAGGGTTAAATGGGTTAATAACACATGTGAAACACGTAAAATAGTACCTGGCATATAGCATAGCTATGTAACTGTTGGCTGTTAGTTGATTAATCTCAGATTAGGCATGACTTTTACAGGGAAGGCTTCCAAGTCCAACAACATTATTCTAGGCTCACTGTACCTTTCTTCATAGCACCAGTCATAGTCATAGTTTTGTACTTATTTATGTGATTTTTTAAAAAACTGAGATATTGGCTACACAGGTGTTTCTTTTATTCTTTTATTTTTAGGTTTATATACTCCTATAAAATTTTGCTATTGAATATTTAGTAGTTTTATTGGTGTATAATTAACATAGGATAATCTGCATATATTTAAAGCATATGATTTCATATAGCTTTGACATATGTGCACAAAGTATCACCACAACCAGTCCATATCAAAGTTTTTTTTAAAAGATTTTATATATTTATTCATGAGAGACACAGAGACACAGGCAGAGGGAGAAGCAGGCTCCATGCAGGAAGCCCAATGTGGGACTTGAACCCGGGACACACCCTGAGCCAAAGGCAGATGCTCAACCGCTGAGCCACCCAGGTGTCCTGGCCATATCAAACTTTTAAGTGACCTTACTCACAATGTTTCCATGGAGGGTGGAATGTGATGACTGTTCTGATTCCTTGTCTGCCTGAATATATCTTTAGTTCAGCCACACAATTAGATACATAGTTTAGTTTTATGTAAAATCCTAGATTCAAAGCGCTTTTCTTTCACTATTTTGAAAATATTTTTTCATGCTCTTCTTGCATGCCAGTTTTATTCTTGTAGCTTTTAAGTGATTATTTGACTGATGTCTTTTTCCACAGGGAGGCTATAATCTCCAAGACCGCAGGTCTTGCTTGGTTTGTTCTTATCATTTTATCTCCTTGTGTATCCATCACACTGCCTTGGCACTAATAGATGTTCATTCATATATGTTGAATGAATGAACAAAGGCTTAGGATGAGGCAAGTTTAGAAATATATTTGGGATAATGTTTTGGATGGCTCTGAATGCTAGTTAAAGAGTTTTAATATGATTTGGCAAACAATAGAGTTGTACAAGGTTTTAAAATATTGTAGTGTAGTGACATAATTAGAGCAGCACTTTAGGAAGCTTATTCTGACAGCAGTATATTAGATACATTGGAGTATGGGAAACTAGAGTCATAGAAACCAATTATAGTGCCATAGCCACAATGTAGGCTAAGTAATGAAGGGCTGAACTCAGATGCTGGATGTGGGAATTACAAACTGAAGATATATTTGAGACAGGACAGGACTTGACAAGGGTGATTTTTAAATTTCAGATCTGGATGACTGAGATACAACATTCCATGGAAAGAAGTAGGAGATCTCAGAGAAGCAGATAGTTTAGATGAGGCTTATGTTCTGAGTTAGGATTTAAATGATTTCGATTTGAGGTGCTCTTGGGATACTCATATCAAGATGGACAGGAAAAACCTGAAAATATGGCTGAGGAGCTGAGCATATAGATCAAAACTAGAGCTATGGTTTTAAATGGGACAGGCCAACTATGACCCATGGATATCCAGCCTACTGCCTACTTTTGTATGGCATATATGCCAAGACTGTATTTTACCTTTTTAGATGCTGAAAAAAATCAAAAGGGGAATATTTAGTGATACGTGAAAGTTACATAAAATTCAAAAAAAATTTTTTTGGAGCAGAGCCATACTCATTCATTTCCGTAAAGTCTATGGCTGCTTTTGTGCTACCAAAGCAAAGTCAAATAGTTGCACCAGAGACTATATGCACTGTAAAGCCTAAAATATTTACCATCTGGCCCTTTGAAGAAAGAAATAAAACTTGCCACAGTATACATACATTACTGATTTGTCAACTGTTGTCACTCTTCTATAAAGCAATCTGACCAGAACAAAAGACCAAAAAATGAAAATAGCTGTGTTAAAATAACAAAATTATGGAATTTTCTCTCCTTTTACAATTTTTTTCAAGTATTTAGTTTTTTTCTTAAATTTTTTTTAAAACAAATTTTATAAAATTTTTCTTAAAACAAATTTTATAAAAATTCATTCAAGAATTTCAGGCAAAAGCAAATGGATTTGCTATTTGAATGAAGAACAAAATTCTAGGTCAATAATAAAAACTGGAACACTTTGTTAAGTCATACCAAGCAGAATTTTACACAAATGAAGCTTATTATAAGATGTGGTGGAGGAATGAGAAAATAGATTCTTCTTGCTTAGCCACAAGGAGGAGCTCTGTCATAAATGGGTCAGTCATCTCTGGTTAAAGGCCCAGGTCTTAGCTTCAAGACACAGGAATTCAATTTTCCAATTATCTGGGAGTTGGTTTTTTGAGTGTATTTCCTCCCAATAAGAAAAACAACTTTGTACACTAAAAAGAAAAAGTGGATAGATGATCCTGTGTAAAGTAGTTATCAAAGTAGAATAACTTCTTACTATAAAGACATGGTATGTCTGACCCAGGTGCTTCAATTGATCAATCACAATACCTTCTGCTATGGATAAAGTGGACAAATATTGGGAAATCATTGTTCTTTGTCTTATTTTAGACTCTATAATGATCATTATCCTTCAGTTACTTACCATTACACCATTGTAGACAATAAAAAATACCAGAAGTTTATTTTTATATTTATTCTCTTTGATAAAATTAAGGAAAGAGTTATAATCTTTCTGATGGAATTTGGGGGAACACTCTAACACTGTAAAAGTTAATTCAGAGAATGATTTTTATTACTCTCTTCCAAATTTTGTGAAATTCATCCTTTTTAGGAATTATATTTTCATATGTTTAACTTAAAGCAGGTGCTTAATATATTTTGTGATTTTTCAGCTGCCTTTTATTTTCCTTTTATCATGATCAATAATATAGAAAGGAGTATCAA
Source organism: Nyctereutes procyonoides (assembly GCF_905146905.1). Lineage (NCBI taxonomy): Eukaryota > Metazoa > Chordata > Mammalia > Carnivora > Canidae > Nyctereutes > Nyctereutes procyonoides. The sequence goes on from NW_026575130.1 coordinate 6,417,796, forward strand.
ATCATTAAAAATATAATTTTAGGGATCCCTGGGTGGCGCAGCAGTTTGGCACCTGCCTTTGGCCTAGGGTGCGATCCTGGAGACCCGGAATCGAATCCCACGTCGGGCTCCCGGTGCATGGAGCCTGCTTCTCCCTCTGCCTGTGTCTCTGCCTCTCTCTCTCTCTCTCTGTGACTATCATAAGTAAATAAAAATTAAAAAAAATTAAAAAAATAAATAAAAATATAATTTTATAGGGTTTGAGGTATATAGAATTATGTCAATATTGAAATATGCTATAGTACTTTCTGTGGTAATTTTTTAGGACATATTTTCTGGTGTGGTATAAAATGGCAGCTGGAATGGCATAAATGAATGTGTAAAAGTATAAATGTATACTTCCTATGTCAGGCATATCAAGTTTGAAGGGCAAGTGAGGACAATATATAAAAAAAACAACAACCCAGAAATCTGTTGGAAATGTGTACCTCAATATGTGGACAAAGATCAGGCCTAGAGATACTAGAATTGAAAATCAAGACAGAGCAGAAGATGAAGGCAACAAGAAATAGAAAGAGAGGCTATGTGCTGTGAAGGTAACGTATATAAAAGTTTCTACCATAGTGCCTGGCACATACTGTGCAACTTATACATGATTAACTATATTAAGAATGAATGGGTAGTTGAGGAACATTAGAATTATGTGAAGAAAAAGAAGCCATCAAGAGTGATTTAAGAACTGTGGAGGTTGCTCAAAGAGTTAAAAATAGATCTGTTCTACAACCCAGCAGTTGCACTGCTGGAGATTTACCCCAAAGATACAGATGCAATGAAACGCCGGGACACCTGCCCCCCGATGTTTCTAGCAGCAATGTCCACAATAGCCAAACTGTGGAAGGAGCCTCAGTGTCCATCGAAAGATGAATGGATAAAGAAGATGTGGTCTATGTATACAATGGAATATTACTCAGCCATTAGAAACGACAAATACCCACCATTTGCTTCGACCTGGATGGAACTGGAGGGTATTATGCTGAGTGAAATATGTCAATCGGAGAAGGACAAACATTATATGGTCTCATTCATTTGGGGAATATAAAAAATAGTGAAAGGGAATAAAGGGGAAAGGGAAAACATAAGTGGGAAATATCAGAAAAGGAGACAGAACATGAAAGACTCCTAACTCTGGGAAACGAACTAGGTGTGGTGGAAGGGGAGGTGGGCGGGGGGGGGGGTGACGGTGGTGGGCACTGAGAGGGGCACTTGACGGGATGAGCAATGGGTGTTATTCTATATGTTGACAAATTGAACACCAATAAAAAATAAATTTATTAAAAAATGATTTAAGAAATAGTGGAATCTTTTATTAAGGACTGGAATATTTCATAAAATTTCTTCATAATTGGAGTCCTTCCTTCCAAGATTTAAATCTGTACAAGTATTTCCAATAGCTGGTAAAAAGAAAAAAAAATATAGAAAGAAAGAAAAGAACACACTCGATTCATTTGGTAAGAAAATTCACTTCTCTACACTGAAGTTAACAACAGCAGCAAATAAGAAGACTGCTAAATGCAGAGGTCATGGAGTGGTTATACACAAGCCTAATGGTAACCATATATCAAAACCACTAATAAGGGATGCCTGGGTGGCTCAGAGGCTGAGCGTCAGCCTTCAACTCAGCCTTTGATTGGGGTCCTGAAATTGCTTCCCGCATCAGGCTCCTCATAGTGAGCCTGCTTCTCCCTCTGCCTATGTCTCTGCCTCTCTCTCTGTGTCTCTCATGAATAAATAAATAAAACCTTAAAAAAAAACCTGGCTAATAAATATGTAAAAAATAAAGAGAAAGAAATCCAAATATCACTAAAGAAAATCAGCAAAACATGAAAGATAAGAAAGGATCAGAGAAAATCTTCAGAAACAACCATAAAACAAGTAATAAAATGGCAAATATATATCTATTAATAATTACTTTGAATGTAAATGGACTAAATACTCCAATCAAAAGACATAGGATGGCAGAATGGTTAAAAAACAAGACCCATCATTATGCTGCCTTCAAGAGAACCATTTTAGACCTAAAGACACTTGCAGATTAAAAGTGAGAGGATGGATAAACATCTATCATTCAAATGGATTTTTAAAAAAGCCAGAGTAGCGGGGATCCCTAGGTGGCTCAGCGGCTTAGCGCCTGACTTTAGCCCAGGGCGTGATCCTGGAGTCCTGGGATCGAGTCCCACGTCGCCTCCCGGCATGGAGCCTGCTTCTCCCTCCTCCTGTGTCTCTGTCTCTCTCTCTCTCTCTATGTCTATCATAAATAAATAAATAAATAAATCTTAAAAAAAATGCCAGAGTAGCAAAACTTATATTGGACAAAATGGACTTTTAACACAAAAACTGTAACAAGAGACAAAGAAGAGCACTATTATAATAATAAAGAGAACAATCCAACCAACCAGAAGATATAACAATTATAAATAATTATAAATATTTGTGCCCCTGAGATGGGAGCACTCAAATATACAGAAAAGTTAATAACAAACATGAAGAGACTAATTGATCAAAATACAACAATAGTAGGGGACTTTAACACCCTACTTGCATCAATGGATAGGATATCTAAACACAACATCAACAAGGAAACAATGGCTTTAATGACAGATGGAAATAGATGGATTTTTAAAAAATATTTTATTTATTTATTCATGAGAGACATAGAGAAAGGCAGAGACATAGGGAGATGGAGAAGCATGCTCCCCCCAGAGAGACTTATGTGGGACTCACTCTCAGGACCCTGGGATTAGGACCTGAGCCAAAGGCAGATGCTCAACCACTGAGCCACCCAGGTGCCCCAGATAGATGGATTTAACAGATATATTCAGAACATTCCATCCTAAAACAGCAGAATACATATTCTCTGCAAGTGCACGCAGAATATTCTCCAGAATAGATCACATATTACCACAAAATAAACCTTAACAAATGTAAGAAGATTGAAATTATACCATGCATATTTTCTGACCACAATGCTATGAAACTAGACATCAACCACAAGAAAAAATCTGGGAAGGCCACAAATACTTAGAGGTTAAAAATCATGCTACTAAATAATGAATGAATAAAAGAGGAAATCAAAGAAGAAATTTTAAAAAGTACATGGAAACAAATGAAAATGAAAACACTATGGTCCAAAACCTGTGGGGTGCAGCAAAAACAGTTCTGAGAGGAAAGTTAATAGCAATACAGGTCTACCTCAAGAAGCAAGAAAATTCTCAAACAACTTAAAGAGCTAGAAAAGGAACAACAAACAAAACCCAAAGCTAGCACAAGGAAGGAAATAATAAAGATTAGAGCAGAAATAAATGATATAGAAACTAAAAATAATAGATCAATGAAATCAAGAGCTGGTTCTTTGAAAAAAATAAAGTTGATAAAGAAATAGAAAGATTTCAAATGAAATCCCAAATGAGAGAGGATAAATAACAAACAACACCACAGAAATACAATTATAGGAGAATATTCTGAAAAACTATAAGCCAACAAATTGGACTACCTAGAAGAAATGGATAAATCCTTAGAAACATAAAAACTACCAAAACTGATACAGGAGGAAATAGAAAATTTGAACAGACCCATAATCAGCAAAGAAATTGAATCAGCATTCGAAAAACTGCCAAAGATCAAAATTTCAGGATTAGACACATTCACAGGTGAATTCTACCAAACATTTAAAGAAGAGTTTATACCTATTCTTCTCAAATTATTTCAAAAAATAGGAAAAGAAGGGAAACTTCCAAATTCATTCTATGGGGCTATCATTACTCTAATACCAAAACTGGATAATGACACCACTAAAAAAAAGTGATACAGGAGAATTTCCCTGATGAACACAGATACAAAAATTCTCAATAAAATACTAGCAAACTTAATTCAACAATACATTAAAAAAGAATCATTCACCATGATCAAGTGGGATTTATTCCCAGGCTACAATGGTGGTCCAACATTTGCAAATCAGTAACCGTGTTACATCACATCAATAAGAGAAAGGATAAAAACCATATGATCAATAGATGCAGAAAAAGCATTTGACAAAGCACAACATTCATGCATGATAAAAACCCTCAAAAAATAGGGTCAGAGGGAACATACCTCAACAGAATAAAGGCTATCTATGAAAATTACCCATAGCTAACATCATCCTTAATGGGGAAAACTGAGAGCTTTTCCCCTAAGGTCAGGAAGAAGCTAAGGATGTCCACTTTCACCACTTTTATTCAACACAGTCCTGGAAGTCATAGTCACAGAAATCAGAGAACAAAAAGAAATAAAAAGACTCCAGATAAGTAAAAAAGAAGTAAAACTTTCACTGTTTGCAGATGGCATGACACTGTATATAGACTCTACCAAAAAACTGCTAGAACTGATAATTGAATTCAGAAGTCTTAGGATACAAAATCAATGTACAGAAATCTGTTGCATTTCTATATACTAATAATGAAGCAGCAGAAAGAGAAATTAAGAAAACAATCCTATTTACAATAGCGCCAAAAATAATAAGATATCTAGGAATAAACCTAATCAAAGAGGTGAAAGACCTGTACTCTGAAAACTATAAAACATTGATCAAAAGAAACTCAACAAGATCCAAGAAAGTGGAAAGACATTCTATGCTCATGGATTGGAAAAACAAATATTGTTAAAATGTCTATACTAACCAAAACTATTTATTTATTTATTTATTTATTTATTTATTTATTTATTTATTTATTTATTTTTAAAAGATTTTACTTATTTATTTATTCATAGAGACACACATACAGAGAGAGGCAGAGACACAGACAGAGGGAGAAGCAGGCTCTATGCAGGAAGCCCAACGCGGGACTCGATCCCGGGTTCCCAGGATCACACCCCAGGCTGCAGGCGGCGCCAAACCGGTGCACCACCAGGGCTGCCCAACCAAAACATTTTATACATCTAACTCAATCACTATCAAAATACCAACAGCTTACAGAACTGGAGCAAATAATTCTAAAATTTGTGTGGAGCCACAAAAGACCCAAATAGCCAAAGCAACCTGGAAAAAGAAAAGCAAAGCTGGAGGCATCACAATTCCAGACCTCATGTTCTATTACAAAGCTGTAGTGATCAAAACAGCATGGTACTGGCCCAGAAGTAGACACATAGATCAATGAAACAGAATAGAAAATCTAGAAATAAACCCATAACTATATTGTCAATTAATCTTCAACAAAATAGGAAAGAATATCCAATGGTAAAAAAAAGACTATGTCATCAACACATAGCATTGGGAAAACTGGACAGCAACATGCAAAAGAATGAAACTGGACCACTTTCTTACACCATACACAAAAGTAAATTCCAAATAGATGGGAGACCTAAATGTGAGACCTGAAACCATAAAAATGGTAGGAGAGAGCACAGGCAGTAACTTCTCTGACATCAGCTATAGCAACTTCTTTCTAGATTTGTCTTCTGAGGCAGGGGAAACAAAAGCAAAAAATAAAACACTGGGACTGCATCGAAATAAAAAGCTTGTGCACAGGGACGCCTGGGTGATTCTATGGTTGAGCATCCGCCTTTGGCTCAGGTCATGATCCCGGAGTGCCAGGATCAAGTCCTTCATTGGGCTCCCTGCATGGAGCCTGCTTTTCTCTCTGCCTATGTCTCTGCCTCTCTCTGTCTGTCTCTGTCTCTCATGAATAAATAAATTATTTTTTTTTAAAAAAGCTTGTGCACAGCAGAGGAAATAATCAGCAGGACTGAAAGGCAACATACAGAATGGGAGAAGATATTTGCAAGTGACATATCTGATATTGGGTGGTATTCAAAATATATAAAGAACTTGTAAAACTCAACAGCCAAAAAATGAATAATCCAATTAAAAAATGGGCAGAAGACATGAACAGACATTTCTCCAAAGTAGACATACATATGACTAATAGACACATGAAAAGTTGCTCATTATCATTCATTATCAGGGAAATGCAAATCAAAACTGCAGTGAGAAATCCCCTCACAGTTGTCAGAATAGCTAAAATCAATAACACAAGAAACAATATGTGTTGGTGAGGATGTGGAGGAAAAGGAACACTCATGCACTTTTGGTGGGAATGCAAACTGTTGCAGCCACAGAGGAAAATAGTATGGAAGTTTCTCAAAAGTTAAAAATATTACTACCCTAAAATCCAGCACTACTAGGTCTACCCAAAAAATACAAGAACACTAATTCAAAGGGATACATACACCCCCTATGTTTACAGCAGCATTAATCACAATAGCCAAGATACAGAAGCAGCCCAGCATCCATTGGTGGAATAACGGAGAGAAGATGTGATATTTATACACAATGGAATATTATTCAGCCATAAAAAGAATGAAACTTTCCCATTTGCAATGACATGAATGGAGCTAGAAAGTGTAATGGTAAGCGAAATCAGTCAGTCAGAGAAAGACAAATGCCATATGATTTCACTCCTATGTGAAATTTAAGAAACAAACGAGCAAGTGGGAAAAAATAGAAAGCAAGAAACAGACTTTTAAGTATAGAGAACAATCTGATGGTTACCAGAGGGGAGGTCAGTGGGTAGATGGGTTAAATAGGTGATTGGGATTAGGGAACACACTTGTGACGAGCACAAAGTGATGCATGAAATGGTTAAATTACTAAATTGTACACCTGAAACTAATCCTGTATGTTAACTGTTTTCTTTTATAGCTGCAACCTCTTCCTTTTGTGCTGTGCCAAAGATGAAACAATTGTATGACAGGCTAGCATCTTTGGGAGTTCTAGAGTCTTCATTCATTTGTCAGTGCTTTTCCATTGCCATGCTCTCAGATCTCCCTACTCACATCGAGTCTTTCTTGTAAAGACCAGGTAGAGCCACACAGACATGAAAATCTGTCTGCTTTCTAGACTTTTCTCAAATGCAAAACAAAAACTGTAAACCTCCAGGGGAGGGCCATGAAACCATTCTGTTCCTAGGACCCAGTCAAAGATCTATTGCCTCAGTGTGTGTGTGTGTGTGTGTGTGTGTCGAGGTGATGGTGGGGGAGTTGCTCGTGTTGGACCTAGGCAGAGATATAGTTCTGCTGAAGGAGGGGTAGAAGCAAAAGCCATTTGTCACAGAACTTAGAACAGGAAGCCCTTCGCCACTACCATGAGCCCTGCACTAAGGAAATAGGAAAGGGGTTCTGGAGGAGTAATAGAAAACTCTCTCCAACCCGACTACCAAGTGTTTGATTCCTGGGCCAGGGTGAGGCAGAAATACTGAAAAAGCCCATAGCCAAGGTCCTGAAAACTCATAGCCTGCCTACGGCCAAAGATAGACAGGAGAAATGAGAACCCTCTCTATCCCACTATGAGCTGCCCATCAAGTAATAAGCAATGACAGTCTAGTGCTGGGGAGAAAGGAAACAAATAGCAAGGTGGCAGATTTAAATTCAATTATATAAGTATTTACATCAAATATAAATGTTTCTCCCACCCCAGTCAGATGGCAGACTTGGTTAGACTGAATATAAAAACAAGACCCAATTATATTTTGCCTAGAATAAGTGCAATTTAAATTTGAGAACATATACCAGCGAAAAGAAAAAATGTCTCACAAAAATTAGCCTTGCATTAGTTAATTAAAAGTAAGCTTGAGTGGCTGTATTCATGAGAGAAAGTAGACTTTAGAGCAAGAAATTTTACCCAAGATAAAGAGAAGTATTATATAATGATAGAGATCAACGTATCAGAAAATATAGTAATCCTAAATATCTACACACCTAATAACACAATTTTAAAAAACCGAACCATAAACTGATAGAAATGAAAGTGGACAAATCCATAAATATAATTGGAATGTCAATATTCCTATCCCAGTAATTGATAGAAAAAGTAGACCAAAAATCATTAAGTATCTAGAAAACCTAAACAATCAACTTGATCTAATTGTTATGTATAGAGTATTCCATTCAATAACATCAAAAATATTTTTAAGTACAGATAGAATATTCACCAAAGTAGACTGTATATAGAAATCTCTACCAATTTAAAATGACTGCAGTTATAAAAAAGATAATCTTCAACCACAAAAGAATTAAACTAGACATCAGTAGCAGAAAGTTATCTGGAAAATCCTGCAATATCAGAAAATGAAAGAATACAATTCTAAATGGGTTCCTTGGAAAAAAAGGAAATTATAAAGAAAATTAGAGAATATTTTGAGTTGAATAAAAGTGAAAACAACATATCAAAACTGTGGGACATCTGAAGCAGTTAAGAGAGATATGTATAGCATTAAATGTATATATCATATTAAATGTCTATATCAAAGGAAGAAAATTCACAAATAATGACCTCAAATTTTACCTTAAGAAACTAGAAGGGCAAAATAAGCAGAAGGAAGGAAATAATGATAAGAACAGAAATTAGTGAGATAGGAAACAGGAATATAAAGAAAGTCAATAAAATAAAAAGCTGTTTCCTTGAAAACATGGACAAAATTGTTAAACTGCCAGCTAGACTAATAAAAGATAGAGAAGACATATTACCAATATTTGAAGTGAAATAAGCACAATTCAGATCTCACAAACATGAAAAGGAAAATAAGCTAATGTGTTAACAACTTTATGCCAATAAATTTGATAATTTCAAAGAAATGGAAATATTCCTTGAAATATGCAAAATACTAAAGTTCAACAAAGGATAGATCAAGTAGATAGATCTATTTAATTTAGATAGATCTATTTTTATTTTTTTATTTTTTTGATAGATCTATTTTTAATAGATCAAGGAATATATCTATTAAAGAAGTTGAATTAGTAGTTAAAAACTCCCCACAAGGAAAATTCCAGGCTTAGATGGCTCCACTAGTGATTTCAACCAAACATGTCTAGAAGAAATATAAGTATAGATGTAAATGTCTTCAGCAAAATATTAGCTAATCAAATTTATAATATAAACAAAGGATAACACATTATAACCTAACTGGATTACCCTAGGAATGTAAGGTTGGTTCCAGTTCAATAATTAATCAGCATAATTCCACATATTAACAGACTAAAAAGAAAAAATACATATGATATTCTCACTAGATGCAGGAAGAGTATTTGGCAGCATTTCATATCCATGCATGATAAAATTTTTTAGCAAACAAGTAATGCAAGGAAACTTTCTCAGTCTGATAAATGGAGTCTATTAAATACCTACAACTACTATCATACTGAATGATGAAAGAGTGAATATTTTCTTGCTAAAACCAGGAGTTACTCAAGGATATCAGCTCTCACCATTTCTATTAACATGAAAGTTCTAGACAGTGAAATAAGGCAAGGAAAAGAAATAATGGCAATGCAGATTGGTAATAGGCATTCTTTGTCTTTATTCACTAATGACATAATCTTACATAGAAAATCTCAGTGAATTTACAAAAAATATAGTAATGCCAATAAGTGAATTTAGCAAAATTTTAGGATATAAGATCAATATATAAAAATGAAATATATTTCTATTATACTAAAAACAAGTGATTGGAAATTGAAATTAAAAACATACTATTTACCAAAGCAACAAAACCATAAACTACTTAGGTATAAATCTAAATGTACTTAATTTTTTTCCTTTCATTTTCTGCCCCTAATCCCATTCCCTCTCCTCCACAGACTTTAGAATTAGTACATGCAATACATGCTCTTTCAATACACTGTCCTGATACCTATTAAGAAATATGCGTATCCTTGACAAAATAAACAGTGGTCTTTGCATATATTTATCATTTTTAAAAAAGATTTTTAAAATTTATTTGACAGCGCGCGTGAGAGAGAGCACGTGAGCATAAGCAAGGGGATCAGCAGGCAGAGAGGGAGAAGCCGACTTCCTGCGTAGGAGGGAGCCAGATGTGGGGCTCAGTCTCAGGACCCTAGGATCATGAGCTGAGACAAAGGCAGATGTTTAACCAGACTGCGCCACCCAGGTGCCCCTCATTTTTTAATGTAATGAGTATAGTGCTTGTTCCATCCACCGAATCCTGGCATTTCATGATCTGAGCTACAGTACACCAATGGGTTCTAACAATTCAAAACTTACAAAACAACAAAACAAGACACAATCCTCAAAGGTTTAAGAAGTAACTGAGAATTGCTACATTGGAAGACATGTACATACATTTGTTATTTTGTTTCTAATATGCCCCAGGAAGGTATTTGTTTTATATTTTTTGAGAATTAACGGTATTTTGAAAAATTGTATACTTTGGTATTATATGAGAAATAACTGAAATACAATTTTGCTCTACTCCTACCACCACACCTTTTTAAAGTGAGCCTGACATCATGATAGTGTAGAAATTATTCGGACACATTCCCATTATATATCTAGCAGAAGCTGCCACCTGCAGGCAAAAAATAAAATAACAAATCACTGGTCCTTTTTTCTTTTTCTTTTTTCTTTTTTTTACTTTTTTCTTTTCAAATGAAGTGGAATTCATTATCAATACCTATTTTTCTTAATTTAAAATAATCTGGCTCTCTCTTTATTTCACTGATTTACTGATATTTCCTGCTTTTCCTTTGTTGCTAGTTTTTTTAAAATTCTCAATTCTCATTTGTTGTTTTGAGCAACATCATCCTCTTCACCTCCCTTAATCTATTTTCTGGTACACCAAAAGACACCTGTGACAAGATTTCTAAACAATAGTGATTGGATTTAAGAATTTAATTTTAGATTATTTGATATGTAAATAGCCCTAGGTTTTGTGACATGTAAAACAATAATTTATCTCAGACTGTAGTCTCCAAAGATTACGAATATGCTTATTTGTTTTTTGTCTTCACTCATCCATGAATTATTTTTAAGTCTTAGATTCAGCTTTAAGAAATATTGGAGTAAATTCAACATAAAATCATGAACTTTCATTGTTTATCTTAATCTCTGTCATGTTTTGCTTAGATTGAGTTGCCATCCTTATTTCTTTCTCAAAGTTTCTTTGTTCTTGAGGTTATTTTTCTTTATGTCTACAATTAGACTATAGTTAACTGAGATTCAGTATGAAGCTCCATTGACTGGATTTGAATATTCTGGTATCAGTTGCTTTCATTTATTCTTGAAAGGGAACACCTTAATTTGCAGTAAGGATAAAAACATTTGTTTAGGACATAAGAGAATTATACTTTTAAATATTTAACTAAAGCATTAGCAGTATGAATTAGTCACCTTATGAGTCAGAGGCACCTATGCTCTGCTGGATAAAAAAAATCAATCCTAACGTTTTAGTGGCTTAACACAGTATATGATTACTTTTCATTTACAACACAGTCCAATAGCAGTTGGGACATCTTCCTTCTTGTAGATCCACCAACTAGAACATGTGCTATTCATGGTTGCCAAGGGAGGAAAGAAGGCTCCAATAAGGCAACCCAGCCTTATCTGTCTCAGCATGAATGTGACATTCATCACTTCCACTTACATTTTATTGTTCAGAACCTATTATATGACCTCAAACAAACTGTAAGGAAGGCTATGAAATTTACAGGAGCCCTGGCATGTTTGATGAGAATTAATAGTCTCTGTCACATTGCTTTTATTGTTAATCCTTGACTTTTTCTTTCAGAAAATAGTGATATATGAAATAGAGGAAATTTTTCCAAACAAAAGAATTAGAGTCCTATTACAGAACTTTCAAAGTTCACTTAGTCAAGTAAAATTTGGAGCCAAATATATATATATATATATATATATATATATGGTTTATTTTCAATGCTTTAACTATAATTATGCTAATTAACTGATTTTAAAGGGCTTGTGGAGGTTTAAAATTACGTCTACAAATTCTTTGCTATTCCTCTCTTATGAAGGTAGGGCCTAATTCACCCCTCTAAGTGTGGGCTGGAATCACTTTATATTAATAAAATATGGTGGAAATGGTGATATGTGACTTTCAGGACTAGATCACAAAAAGTATCATGGCTTCAGAAAGAAGCTCTCTCTTTTGGGTCACTGATTTCTGGGGGAAGTCAGTTGACAGGTTTTGAGAATACATTAAAAAGCTCTATGTATGTTCAGTGATGAATTGAGGCCTCCTGCCAAAAGCCATGCAGGCGAGCTATTATAGAAGTGGATCTTGTAGTCTCAGTTAAGCCTTTGGATGAATGTAGCTCCGACAATCTTTTGGAAGTTTCTGAACCTAAGTCATCCAGCTAAGCTGCTATGAAATTCCAAACTCAGAAAAATTGTGAGATAATAAATGCTTCTGTTTTAAGGCACTATAATTTGGGGGTAATTTGTTATGCAGCAGTAAATAGTTAATTCAGCCTTATAAAATAACGTCTTCTTTATTGGCTTGTAAAATAGTCCTAATAAAGTGCTAAATAAAAATGTTTTAATTAGCACTTTAACACTTCTAAGTAAAATTTGAGTACTTGATGTGTATGGGGGAGGAGAAGGACATGAGGGGCTGAGAACTGTTATTCAGCAATTTTATTTTCCTTTTACAATGTTATATTAACAAATAACTCAGGAGACAAACCAAGAAAATTTAGATGTTTTCGTTGAAACAGTCAAAATACATAGAAATTGAATAAACTACAGTGTACTTTCAATATTGAAAAAGGATTATAATTTTAAATCAGTCATGATAATGTTTAGTTTATGTTAATAAAAACACAGATTGCACAATCTTTGTGTATAATATAGAAGGAAATATATTGATGGATGTTAGAAGTCAAGACTTGGGTCATATTTCTATATGCTGTCACACACTTGCTGTAATAAGTCCAATTTGATATTTGAGGCCATATTGTTGTCAGTTTTCTCTGTGTGGTAGTTCAAGCGTGGTGATAAGAACTCTAAAAACAGCCAGAACCACTATACTGTTACAGTAAAAGTTTGTGAAAAAAAGCAAATTTGCTGTTATTTGTGTGTCATATTACTTTTCTTTTAGTAATAAGTTCCAAAGTAAACTTTAAGAATTAGCTTACCCCTGAAGAGATTTTAAATATGGTCTGTATTGCATTGGGTTAAACATGCTATTTAATAAGTAATAATATCATCATGGTCTCCTAAAGAATCTGCCCTCATGATTCTTATGCCATTGGGTCAATAAATTTAGGCAAGCTCATAATGAAATTTAAAAAATTCATTGAGATATAACTCACATACCACAAAACTCACTGCATGAAAATATACAATTCAGTTTTTAGTGCCATCACCACTAGGTTGTTATAATTCCAGAACATTTTCATCACCTCTAAAAGAAACTCTGTATCTAATAGTGGTCACTCCCAATTCCTCCTCCCCTCAGCTCCTGGCAAACACTAATCCACTTTCTATCTCTGGACATTTCATATAAATGTTATCATGCAATAACATGTGGTCTTCAGTGTTTGGCTTCTTTCATTTTTTTTTTAAGATCGTATTTATTTATTAGAGAGAGAGTGAGAACAAGAGAGATGACAAAGGGAGAGGAAGAGGCAGAAGCAGACTCGCCGCTGAGCAGGCAGCCTGATGCAGGGCTCAATCCCAGGACCCTGAGATCATGACCTGAATCGAAAGCAGAGGCTTGAACTAGTGGGAGGGGCAAGATGGCGGAAGAGCAGGGTCCCCAAATCACCTGTCACCACCAAATTACCTAGATAACCTTCAAACCATCCTGAAAATTTACGAATTCGGCCTGAGATGTAAAGAGAGACCAGCTGGAATGCTACAGTGAGAAGAGTTCGCGCTTCTATCAAGGTAGGAAGACGGGGAAAAAGAAATAAAGGAACAAAAGGCCTCCGAGGGGGAGGGGCCCCGCGAGGAGCCGGGCTGAGGCCGGGGCGAGTGTCCCCAGGACAGGAGAGCCCCGTCCCGGAGGAGCAGGAGCTGCACCAACCTTCCCGGGTGGAAAGGGGCTCGCAGGGAGTTGGAGCAGGACCCAGGAGGGCGGGGATGCCCTCGGGCTCCCGGGGACACTAACAGACACCTGCGCCCCGGGAGAGTGCGCCGAGCTCCCTAAGGGCTGCAGCGCGCACGGCGGGGCCGGAGCAGCTCGGAGGGGCTCGGGCGGCGGCTCCGCGGAGGGGGCTGCGGGGCGGGAGCGCGAATCCAACAGCGCAGGCCCCGGAGCACAGGGCGCCGGGACACAGCCCAGGATCCGGCCTCCCCCGGGACAGGCAGAGGCCGGGAGGGCCCGAGACAGCGAGGACGCTCCTGCCTCGAGCTGAGCAGATCAGTGGCCCCGCCCCGGAGCCTCCAGGCCCTGCGGACGGAGAGCCCCATAGTTACTGCGGGGGCTGAATCCAGGGCCCCAGAGCTGCCATAGCCACTGCGGCTGTTCCTCCTGGGGCCCCACGGGGTAAACAACCCCCGCTGAGCCCTGCAGCAGGCAGGGGCAGAGCAGCTCCCCCAAGTGCTAACACCTGAGAATCAGCACAGCAGGCCCCTCCCCCAGAAGACCAGCTGGACGGACCAGTGATACTCCCCCGTGTTCCAATACAACTTGTTTTTGGCCACTCTGCACTGAGCAAAATGACTAGAAGGAAAACCTCACCTCAAAAGAAAGAATCAGAAACAGCCCTCTTTCCCACAGAGTTACAAAATCTGGATTACACTTCAATGTCAGAAAGCCAATTCAGAAGCACTATTCTACAGCTACTGGTGGCTCTAGAAAAAAGCATTAAAGACTCACGAGACTTCATGACTGCAGAATTTAGATCCAATCAGGCAGAAATTAAAAATCAATTGAATGAGATGCAATCCAAACTAGAAGTCCTAACGACGAGGGTTAACGAGGTGGAAGAACGAGTGAGTGACATAGAAGACAAGTTAATGGCAAAGAGGGAAACTGAGGAAAAAAGAGACAGTCAATTAAGGGACCATGAAGACAGATTAAGGGAAATTAATGACAACCTAAGGAAGAAAAACCTACGCTTAATTGGGGTTCCCGAGGGTGCCGAAAGGGACAGAGGGCCAGAATATGTATTTGAACAAATCCTAGCTGAAAACTTTCCCAATCTGGGAAGGGAAACAGGCATTCAGATCCAGGAAATAGAGAGATCCCCCCTAAAATCAATAAAAACCGTTCAACACCTCGACATCTAATAGTGAAGCTTGCAAATTCCAAAGATAAAGAGAAGATCCTTAAAGCAGCAAGAGACAAGAAGTCCCTGACTTTCATGGGGAGGAATATTAGGGTAACAGCAGACCTCTCCACAGAGACGTGGCAGGCCAGAAAGGGCTGGCAGGATATATTCAGGGTCCTAAATGAGAAGAACATGCAACCAAGAATACTTTATCCAGCAAGGCTCTCATTCAAAATGGAAGGAGAGATAAAGAGCTTCCAAGACAGGCAGGAACTGAAAGAATATGTGACCTCCAAACCAGCTCTGCAAGAAATTTTAAGGGGGACTCTTAAAACTCCCCTTTAAGAAGAAGTTCAGTGGAACAATCCACAAAAACAAGGACTAAATAGATATCATGATGACACTAAACTCATATCTGTCAATAGTAACTCTGAACGTGAATGGGCTTAATGACCCCATCAAAAGGCGCAGGGTTTCAGACTGGATAAAAAAGCAGGACCCATCTATTTGCTGTCTACAAGAGACTCATTTTAGACAGAAGGACACCTACAACCTGAAAATAAAAGGTTGGAGAACCATTTGCCATTCAAATGGGTCTCAAAATATACCCTAAAAACTATAGAACACTTCTGAAAGAAATTGAGGAAGACACAAAGAGATGGAAAAATATTCCATGCTCATGGATTGGCAGAATTAATATTGTGAAAATGTCAATGTTACCCAGGGCAATTTACACGTATAATGCAATCCCTATCAAAATACCATGGACTTTCTTCAGAGACTTAGAACAAATTATTTTAAGATTTGTGTGGAATCAGAAAAGACCCCGAACAGCCAGGGGAATTTTAAAAAAGAAAACCATATCTGGGGGCATCGCAATGCCAGATTTCAGGTTGTACTACAAAGCTGTGTTCATCAAGGCAGTGTGGTACTGGCACAAAAACAGACACATAGATCAATGGAACAGAATAGAGAACCCAGAAGTGGACCCTGAACTTTATGCTCAACTAATATGCGATAAAGGAGGAAAGACGATCCACTGGAAGAAAGACAGTCTCTTCAATAAATGGTGCTGGGAAAATTGGACATCCCCATGCAGAAGAATGAAACTGGACCACTCTCTTGCACCATACACAAAGAGAAACTCAAAATAGATGAAAGATCTAAATGTGAGACAAGATCCCATCAAAATCCCAGAGGAGAACTCAGGCAACACCCTTTTTGAACTTGGCCATAGTAACCAGAGAAGGACAAACAGTGTATGTTCTCATTCATTTGGGAATATGAATAATAGTGAAAGGGAATATAAGGGAAGGGAGAAGAAATGTGTGAGAAATATCAGAAAGGGAGACAGAACATAAAGACTTCTAACTCTGGGAAATGAACTAGGGGTAGTGGAGGGGGAGGAGGGCGGGGGGTGGGGGTGAATGGGTGACGGGCACTGAGGGGTACACTTGACGGGATGAGCACTGGGTGTTATTCTGTATGTTGGTAAATTGAACACCAATAAAATTAATTAAAAAAAAATTCCAACTAGTATAAAAGAAACACAGAGATTCAGTAAGGAAGACAGAGTACATGTGGGGTATTTGTGTGACTAGAGTGCTATGACATTTATCCCCTCTTTTCTCAAACCACATGAAGGGTCAGCAAGAGAATCCTTTAGGGAAATTGGAGAACACATATCCAGGTTTGTGGGAGGGGAGGCAAGAGCTCACACAGAAAGATAGCTGAGCCAGAAACATCCCAAAATGACTCCTGCTTCAAGACAAAGAGAACATCAGGAATGCATTGCCAATGGGCAGGAGCTAAGGGGATGTCAACAGCCTAAGAGGGCTGCTCTTATTCTTCACAGAGTATCAGAAAGGCCCTTATCTGTGCCCCACAATAGGAAGAGCCAGAAGGTTACCCTTGTCGTGAAAGAAAGCACCAGTAATTAAATTGACCAGCATCAGGGATGCCTGGGCAGCTCAGAGGTTGAGCATCTGCCTTCAGCTCAGGGCGTAATCCTGGAGTTCTGGGATCAAGTCTTGCATCGGGCTCCCTGCAGCGAGCCTGCTTCTCCGTCTATGTCTCTGTCTTCTGTCTGTGTCTCTCATGAATAAATAAATAAAATCTTTTAAAAAATTAAAAAAAAAAAAAAAAAGAAAGCAGAGGCTTAACTAACTGAGCCACCCAGGCACCCCGGCTTCTTTCATTTAAATGTAATGTTTTCGAGGTTCACTTATGTCGTAGCATTTATTAGTATTTCACTCCTTCTTATGGTAAATAATATTCCATTTTATGGATATACATTTTATTTAGCCATTCATCAGCTGATGGCCAAATGTGCTATTTCTGCTTTTTGTTTATAATAATCCTGCTATGAACATGTACAAGTTTTTTTTTGTGGATATGTGTTTCATTTCTCTTGGGTATATATGTAGAAGTAGAACTACTGGGTTATATGGGAATTCTAGGTTTAACTTCTTGAGGAACTACTAAACTGTTTTCCAAAACAGCTGCATGATTTTATATTCCCATCGACAATGCATGAGGGTTCCAATTTCTCTGCATCCTTGCCAACGAGTGTTAGTGTCTGTTACTAATTATAGTCGTTCTCATGGAAGAACTAGTGTGATTTTCATTTTTATTTCCTAATGATTAATGACGTTGAGTATCATTTGAGAAACTTATTGCCTGTCCATTTGTATATTTTCCTTGGAGAAATGTCATAATGAAAAGTTTCGAAATTTCTTCATGTCACCTACTAATCCAAGACATCAGTAGGTATAGGTACAAATGTTTTATTTATTTATTTATTTATTTATTTATTTATTTATTTATTTATTTATGATAGTCACAGAGAGAGAGAGGCAGAGACACAGGCAGAGGGAGAAGCAGGCTCCATGCACCGGGAGCCCGATATGGGATTCGATCCCGGGTCTCCAGGATCGCGCCCTGGGCCAAAGGCAGGCGCCAAACCGCTGCGACGCCCAGGGATCCCAGTACAAATGTTTTAAAGACATTTTATTTATGAAATATTAATTTGTAAACTACTCTTTGTTAGCTGCATCTCCTTCTCTAGGACCAGCCTTGAGTAGATAATATATAGAAATTAACCATGTTAAAGCATCTTTGGGGTGCTACTTATCCAATTTTGTACTTCCCAGACACCTCAATATCCAGGGGGCAGGGACCATTTAATTCAAGAATCTGTAATAATGCCTGATAATAAGGGTCCTTTAGATGTGGCATTAATGAAGAAAACAAAAGAGATTAGTTGAAAATGAATACTGTTTAATGAGAACTGTATTTAGTTTTCTATATTGTTGACTTAGGTGAAATTATATTCAACAACTAGTAATATATAGTGGGAATATTGATATTACTAATTTTATTTATTTTGATCTATTGGTTATTCATTATTTTTTGTTTTCAGAGAAATTTAAAAATACGTATATTTGTGATTATAAATTAGAAACACATTTACTGTAGAAAATTTGAAAAGTATAAAATACAAAAGAAAAAAAACCAATATTAACATTGGTATGAATCCTTTTAGATGTTACATGCATTCATTTAAAAATTGTTTGCTTTGTTTTTTAAAACTAGTTAATGCATACTCATGAAACAAAATAAAAAGGGTGCACAGTGAAATGTTAAGTCTCTCTTTCTTCCCTGTGTCCCAGTTTCTCTACCCAGAAACAACCTCTTTTATCAATGTCTGGTGTAATCTTCCAGAGATATTACACACATATACATAATACATACACACATAAGTGTTTTAAATTCCCCCTCTTTCAGGTATTGGTGAAAGTTATAAATCATGGATGATTTAAGACAATGGTTTCTTTTCTGGCCCAATATAGTTTCTTTTACTTTTTACTTCTTCCACTTCTATTGGTCCTATTCTTTGTCTATTATTTTGTGGGATTATCACTTTGTGTATGTTTCAAATTCACTTTAAGTTCTGAATTTTTATAAATGGTATTCCTAAGAAAGTTTACTTCTACAATATGCTCTGTAAAAGCACTAGAAATTCCTATGCCACCATTTTGCTGATGTCCTCCTCCATCTAAGGGTAGTCTAACTTTATCATATTCAGTCACAGAATCGGATTTATAACCTATTTCTACCTCTTGCTGTTGCTTTTAAAACTTTTACATTTATTTCTGATTTCTTCAGCTAGGTTATAAACTCTAATAGTAAGTACTAGGCCTTGTAACTTGTATTTCTTAGAGCATGTAATGTCTGTGTTGCTTTGCAGATTGTAGGTGTTTAGTATTTGTGGATTGAGTGATTCAAAAGAAAAAGCACACCTCCAAAATCTTAGCAGAAAAACAAAACAAAACAAAAATCTCAGTGCAGAAAGCATATGCCAAGTAAAGTCACAAACCGCTTCCAAAGAGTTCTCTTCTCTATCAAATGTCTGGATAACATACAGGTAAGAAATTTTTACTTTGACCATTGTTTTGAGAGAATATTGAAAGAAGTAATAAACCTTTTAAAAATCTGTATTTAAACTTGATTTTTACTTTTGCAGTGTTTTAAGTAATAAGTTCTATATAAATTGACATGAAAGGAAATAAAGAAAGCGGAGGTAGGGCTTGGTAGATATATAATTAATTGTCCATAGATAAGCAAATCACTTGTGAGCTGGACCAAATTTTTTGGTTTCAGCTGCTATGCCTAACTCCCAGGCTATCTAGAGTGTGGGAAAGCCGGGTCGAACAGGTATGCAAGGCGCTTTGAGTATCACAGAGGAAATAAGATTTAAGAAATAAGAATTTGGGGCTTGTTATTTATTTGATCAGTTAGATTAAAATAGGCATTATTGTCGACTTGAGGGTAAAAACAGACTGCTTCCGCAGATGACCCAAGAGGGCTTCAGAAGGAACTTCTTTCAGCCTTGGTTTGGAATTATTCCTTTCCTGCCTGGCATTCTGTTATGGTAGGATTTAATAAGCAGCAGAGGTAGAGAACTTTATCAAACATTGTTCTCAGGGGTTCCAGAATTTAAACTGATCCCAGGCATGAAAACAGTTGAAGAAAAAACTGTATAAAAATTAGGTTCAAAGTAATTTGGCAATTAAGTTCTCAGTTCAAATAGTTTTCAGTGTTACAACTGACCTTTCCATGACATTAAGTTCATTTTCTCAACAACCAATTATGCCATCACCTTTGGGGCACTTTGGGCCCTCATAGACAAGGTGCAGTGTAAAGAAAACAGCTCAGCATCTGGTCCTTATTATCCTTTTTGTCATCCAGGCATCACCAGGTTTTCCCATCTGTGTTTAGGCCTGACCACTCATGCAATTTTTATAGTAGCGAGTGAAAATAGTTTGGAAATTTCCATCTTGAAGTCCAACACCTCATGGAAAACTTTGAAACGCATTTTATTTATTAATAGAAACTCAGTATATTAACATTCTTGGTATGTATTTTTGTAGCTTTTCTATTTCATTAAATAGATTATCCTTTTAAAAACCACTTTTCTGCCAGGCAGGGAACAGGTAGAAAGTAGAGAAATTTAGTGCACTTGAACACACAAAATAGCATATATTAAAAACAATAACCTTGTATTATTAGTGTGCAGGTAATATAGAAGATAAATTAAACAAAAAATATTAAATAAAAATATGTCCAATTGAAGGTCACCACTATTAGCACCTTACTATACTCCTGGAATATGTTTATAGAAAATTAAATGTAGTACACATTTATAATAAAAAATATATTTAATATATAAATATAACCAAATTAATTTAAATTTAATATTTAACCCAACTCAAGATTTTTTTAAAACCTTGTCTGATAATATTTTGCCTCTTTGAGAGTTAGATCAAATTGACAATTTACAAATAGGAAAGCCAAGACCCAACCTGATTCCTAGAGGGCAGGAGTTAAGAATACATAGTAAGTGCAATTCTTTTCTCTATTATGTCATCTGTTCAATGTACAAATAGTCTTCATAATAACCATTGGATATTCAGAGTGACTGACCTTTAAAGTATGATATAGAGTATCCTGGAGATATTTAGGCAGAAATGTTTTCAAATTCTCATAAGACAGAGGTCTCTTACTAAGAAAAAAACAGGTGCTGCTGTCAGAAGCAGTTATCAACTCTTGTTAAAGCCTTACACTCCAGAGAGTAACCAGTACCTGTTATTTCCTCCTGGGAGGGGGCCTCTCATTGATATAAAGACATATTGAGGATGTTCCATGGCTAGGCAGGAGTACAAATGGGGTTGCCAGGTTGCAGGACTTCTCCCTGCATGCTTCCTCTCCAGGGTCCTCTAAAGCCACAGGGCCACATTGATATCAACCCTGGCAAGCTGACCTAAAAGACTTTTTAAAATGTTTTGGGGCCTCTGAACTCTCTTATTGGTAGACTGTCTCTGAGATTAAGGCTGTTCCTTGAGAGTTGGTGAGGGAAGGAGATGGTGTTCCTGTACAGTGTTTACCAAAGCAGATAATTTTCAACAGTGGTGAGGCTCTTCAGGTCCTCTAAGCCAATAGACTCTTACTGATCACTTCCAGGGTGTTCTAGAGGCACACCCCATACTTAGTAGGAACCTCTACAAGTATGGGGATATGTCGAACATAAAGACCCTCTTGAGTGTGAACTAATTGCTTTTGTATTGCAACAAGTAGATTCCTATTATTTATTGCCACCCCCCGGGAAAATTATTAAAAGTTGATCGGATGCTCACATGGAAAATTACAGATCGATGTTTTACAAAGGAGAGTGAGTTGATGTGAATTTTATATTGCTGCTATAAAATAATATATAAAAAGGAAGTAAAACAGCAGAAGTCATTAGAAACTCATGATTTATAACATAAATTATATTTATTGTAAAGGGGATAATAGGTAGTCACTGACATGACTAAGAGTTCAGGTAGAATTTATTTAATTACTTTTTTTAAAAATAAACTTTTAATTTTAGGATAGTTTTAGATTTATGGAAAAGTTGCAAAGATTACACATAGGGATCTTGTATATCTAGCATGCAGTTTCTCCAATTGTTAACATAATATTTACACATTTACACAGTACATTACATTTGGTGTAACTATTGAACCAATATTGATACACTATTATTAATTAAAGTCCATATTTTATTCAAATTCCTTAGTTTTCCCTAGTGTCTTTTTTCTGTTCTAGAGTCCTTTCCAGGATACCACATTACATTTGATCATCATGTGTCATTAGTCTCCACTTGTCTAGGACAGTGTTTCAGACTTGACTTGCTTTTGATGACCTTGACAGTTTTGAGGAGTACCAGTCAGATATTTTGAGTTTGTCAGATGTTTTTCTCATGATCAACCTAGAGTTATGGTTCCTTGAGAGGAAGACCACAAATGTAAAGTGACATTCTCTTCATATCCTATCAAGGGCATATGCTGTCAAACATGACTTATCACTGATAGCATTAAGCTTGATGACATGGCTGAAGTAGTATGTGCTAGGCTTCTTCAATATAAAGTTGCTCCCCCTACTCTTTCCATACTGTACTCTTTGGAAAGTAAAAGCTCACATTTAAGGGGTGGGAAGTAATGCTCCACTTTTCTGAAGGGGGATTATCTCCATAAATTATTTGGAATTATTCTTCTACAGGAGATTTGTTTATTCTTTCCCATTGATTTATTTATGTAATTATTGTTTAATCAGGATGAACTTGTGGATATGTATTTCATACTTTGGGTTATAATCCAAAACTACTTTATGTGTTTTCTTGCTCAAATTGTTCCAGCTTTGGTCATGGGAACCCTTTCAATTGCCTCTTATATTCTGTGTCTGTGTGATTTTAGCACTTCCTTACAAACTGGCACTACAAGTTATCCCAGGTTCATCTTGTATATTCCCTGCCCAGTCCTAGAATTGGCCATTTCTCCAGTGATCCTGGGTTCCTTTTATGGAACAATAGTATTAGACATGAAAATCTGGGTGCTGGTGTGCTGGTTACTACTGGGACGTTGTTATTTTTAAGTGATCTCAACTTGGATATACATGGAGTGTATATTATAGGGAAAAAGACTATCTACTCACCTCCCACCCCCAGGTTTTATTAGCTGGGTCTATGAAATAAACTGACAATAGACAGATTGACAGGAGAAAAGGTATACATTTATTAATTGTTATTGCATGCACAGAGGTATCACAGGAAAAAAAAGTGAATACCTCCCAAATCAGTGAGAGTTGAGAATTTATACTCTATCTTAATAGAGAAAAGGGACTGGAGATGTAGGGATTTGGGGACAGTACATGATCTTTAGGGGAGATAATGGGTTCTTGGAAGAATAGATAGGTGATATGGTCGTTTATGACAAAGTTTATCTGGGTGTGGTGTCGACTTCTAATCTCCTCTATTATGATAAGAGTTAACGTTCCTTGGTTGGTGAAACAGCCAGGGAGGTTATGACAATTGAGTTCCCTTTGGAGAATCTGTCTTTAGGTAGATAAAGGGAGTTCAGAAAATGCCTTTCCCAGCTTTTGCTGTGTTTCAAGTGCCTTTAGCTCAAAATAATCAAGGCACCAAAGTGGCATATTTTGGGGTGGCATGTCATGAACTCCTTCAGTACAAATGCTCTATCTATCTATCTATCTATCTATCTATCTATCTATCTATCTATCTATCATCTATCTATAATATAATGTATAATATGCACACATATCTATACTTATTTCCATATTTTTTAATCTGTATCTATATTAAACTGAACATGAGAGTTCATACTGATGTCCCTTGTTCTGTATTTAAAAGAAAAAGTTGGCAACAGATGGTGTCTCACAGCAAGTTTTATTTCAGTCTTGCTCTGATTGTATGTGCCAAATCGACTCAAAAAATCATTGTTCATCCTCTGGGCCTCCTCTGAAGATTAGATTGCTTTGAAAAGCATAGTTCTGCTAGGAAGAAAGTGCTGCATTGAACTAGAAGTGCAGTAGACATTAGGGGTATAGAAGAGCCAGGCAGGTGGTGCAACAATCTTGTTCTTTGAGTAGGTGCCATTGGAGATATGAAATATCAAATATAGATATACTTTGAGGATACAGCATTATTATTTTTCCTGGTATGAACATTTCTGACAGTAACTGATGAAGAGAAGTGACTCACCTGGTAGAGGTAGTTTTAATAGCAGTTTATTTTACTTGACTTGGCAGAGATGAAGCAGGAGCACCTAGCACTAGTACATGGTATCAGTAAGGTGCTTGTAATTTAAGACCAGTATTAAAGTTCAGGTCTTTTTGTGTCTGAATCTTTCTGCATTGCAAAAATAATGTCTTCTTTGTTAGCTTAGGGCCTCTCCAAGTCATGTTAGTGGGAAAAAAGCCCATGCCATTAACTTGGGTGTCAATGATATGGTGAGAGAAGGAAAAGCACAGTAGATTTCCATTACAGAGGGAAGTGATTTTGATGAGCAGGTAGCCAGGCATGGAGCTCTTATGAAATGTTTCTTACAAGTTGAAAAAGGGAGAAACGCCTGAGGAGAACTGTATTTGGCCAACATCAGCTCTATCTGAGCATCTTATAAAAATATCTGAAAGCATAAATTGACAGTTAAGGAAAATGTGGGAGAACCTGTTTTGAAATGCATTAGGAGATGGCACTAAAGATATGCCATAGCTTTTTATAAAACATTCATGTCTGTAAACATCTGATTTGAGAAACTGCCACTTTCCAGGTAGGGAGAATTGTTTGAAAGAAAAGGAAATAAGAAAGAGGAACCCAGTAATTGAAGATTTGCTAAAACAAAGATTAGCTAATATCATGCTATGCTTTTAACATGTTTTCACAGACTAAAGAGATAAGACTATGAACTATTAATATTCTTGTAAACACTTCATATTAATAGTGTTTACTGGCTTATACTATGTAGCGATACACAAAATGTATCCATGTGTATTGGTAGGTACAGGATTTTTTAAGTGAGAGTAACATACAATTATAATTATCTTGGTAACACATATCTAGTGTGTATTGAAAACATGACATAACAGATCAACAGATTAGTCTGAAATTTCAGTTTGAAATCAAAGCAAGCTAATGTTTGTGATTCTATAAACACAGCATAATACTCTTGGCCTAATGCAATTGGAGTAAGACAGAAAAATATTCTTGGAATTGATTTCATTTTGTGAATTTTTCAAACCCACAGCAGAATTACCCATGCACTGGTGAGTGTAATTCTGCACATAAGTTTTTACTAAGGCAAAGGAGCAACAGAAAATGCATGGGATGCTAGTAAGTTGATGTTTAAAGAAAACATAGTATCTCATTAAAGAAGGTGTGGTTGCACAGAGCACATTTATTTCATTTGTTCATCAACTGTTTTAGTTTCTTCATTCCTGCTTTTTATGATCATTTTGATTTATGAATCACTAATAGTTGACAATAATAAGAGAATGCAGAAAGATTTCAATCATGAGGATTTGGGATTACAGCATAGAATTTCCTTGCATTTATCAATATTTTGTCAACAATAAAATAGATCAGGGCTTTTATGGCTCTCAATGTATGAGCTTTCTTCCATGGATAGTGAAGAATGTCCTCCCTTAAATATGACTTTAATCTTAATAATGACCAGTATTTATTCAAAGCTTGCTATGTGTAAAGCACAACAGAAAGATAGGCAATTATTTTTTTTAATTATAAGTTACCCCATTTTATGATGAGGATCTTGGATTTTAAAGAAGTGAAGGTATGACTTATACAAACCATACCATTCGTTAATAGCAGAACCAAGTCTTAAATTCAGATTGTTTTATCTGGAAGTTGGTTTGCATATTGTTTGAATATTTTCATATAACCAAAGGGGTAAATCATGCCTAAACACTGCTATAGTTTCAGTATGTAACTGGCTTGCAGGCACTGTCTTGCTTGATCTTGCCACCACCTAAGATTCCAGGAATAAAAATAGCAGCTAAAATTATACTTAGGGTCCCCCCAAATATTCTGTGCCAAGACTGGAGAAAGCTCTTTTTAAGTGCCGACTCAATTACCAATTCTGGTTGCTGAGAACTTTTGTGCTAAAATTAAATAGGAAAGTCATGATTAGGGCCAAATCTCCAAGTCATAAATCAGTCACAATAGTTGTGTTGGGGGTTGGGGAAGATACAGCTTCTTTACAAGTGAGTTCTGCTCTGCTGTTGAAAATCTTATTTTAAACATGCTCCAAAAAATTGAGAATTAAAATTGCTTTGGAACTTGGTAAAGAGGCCAGAAAGCACAAAGTCAACTTACCTATATCTAGGCTTGAACATACCCAGCTTCCAAGACACACCCTAATTAGGATTTGTCCTGTTGTCTTGTGAGGCCCTATCTGAGGGACTTATTAGCTTATAGATCATCTTAACAGTTTATATATACAATATCTAATGGATTTCCTACTCCTAATTTTAAGTAATGGGCTTTTCTGTCAATCATTTGTTCACCTGTTCCTAGTAGTTTCAAGCCTTTGCTGAATCCTGGGCATAATGTTTAGTCAACTAAAACTTTATTGTAATTGAAGACCTGAATCTTACAGTAGAAGCAGGCAACACAACAGACTAAAGCGTCAACCCGTATTTTTTTTAAAAAATCCATCTTGATTGATGTGTTTATGATTTAAATTAGTCATCTTCATATTGTACTCTGAAGAGTGGGGTTTTTTGAAAGTGACTCAGGAATCATGGAGGGCAAGGTGAGAACAAGAATGGATAGTGGATGCTGTATTGGGCAGCTCAGATCCTCTCTTTAAAGCCAAAGGATTTACTCTGTTAACTGCTAGGAGTGCTGCCAGATGACAAGCCCCAGCTGTCAGCTCTCTTTGGGAACTGCTTTTGGCTGAAGAGCTCTCCTGTCCCAACATAGGTCAGTGATTAAGGGCTATCTCTGTTTGAGGGCACCCCATAGCGTCTCTGAGGCCTTACTGTGACTGTATTGCGTAACTCCCTTTGTTTAACCCTGTTTCTTTTATTTCCTTCACAGTTGCTGATCCCAGAGCACTCCCTAATAAACTTCCTGCATGTTAATTTCTTCTGAGTCTGTTTCCCAGGGAACTGGACCTACAGCAAAATCAATTATAGCAGCTCTGCTTTTATCATTTATAAATATTGGCTATTCATGTAAGATTTCACTTAGGGCAAACCAAAATAAAAATCTTTGAAAGCCACTGATCTAATGTTTAAGTAAATGCTTCACCTTATATGAAAAATCATTATTATAGTTTTATGCAAGATCAATGTAAGTTAATCCTTCCAAACCAACAGCTAAGCCCTGTATTTTCCTTTTGTAACTGTTTCTTCTTAGCCTTTATTTGTATATTGCATTTACATATATATTTATGTGCCTGATAAAGCTGAAAATACACTAAATAATGAAATCGTAGGTATTTTTGGTATTACATATGTAAAACCAAGAAACTATACAACAGAAGCAATTGTAGCAGACCAGAGAAGGGCATTCAGTAGATGGCATATATACTCAAATATTGATAGAAGTTTTTACATATCCCATCCCCTAACCTCAAAAAATAACTAAGAGTTTGTCTTAAAACAGGGTATAAATAAGGATATTGTAAATAGAATTTTCATTCTTCTGTAAGAAACAATTCACATTAAAAAACATACCATCAAGTAGTTTCTTGTAATAAAGCAGTAAAGGAGTAAATCAATAACAAAAAAGGACCATGGTCTTATGATAAAATTCATTGTATTCTGTGATACATTGGAAAGCTATCAAGGAAATTTCCAACTAATTAAGTTGCAGAAGGCTAAATGATCAAACTTAAGCTGCTGAAAATATAACTCAAATTTAATAAGCATGTGTATGACTAAGTTCTGGATCTTAGCAGGTCCCTGCAGAGCTCATTCACTAATTCTAACTTACACAAGAGTCAAGGCAACAAAGGAGAAATACAGTTTGAATGCAGAGGTTGATCTCGAGCTAGGTTTTCCTACCACCTGGGAAGCCATACACACATCAGGCCTTAGCTTTCTGCTGCAGCATTAGGGATGATTCACGCTCAGGTACGTTGTTGCTTTAGCAATTTCCGAACTGGATGTGGCAGTAATTAGCTGATACAGAGAACATGATATCGGGAGTCAGAAGAGAGACTCAGGATGCAGGGTTGTGAAAGAGTATTATTTATTGGAAAAATAACAAAGTACTTTATATACATGTTATTTAACATATATGATCTGGGCGACTAAAACATTTTAGAGCGGATTTATTCTGCAGCGTGAAATACCCAAGCTTAGATACTTGAGAGTTCCTGATCACAACTTCTGAGTTTTTTTTTTTAAAATTAAAATTTAGTAGATAAAAGTCCATATTGAAAAATACTGGAAAAATATGAAATTTAGGTAGCATCAGTGACCATATGCATTCTAAAATATTCCTTCTGAAGAAATAGTGATTCCACTAAGTACAACACTGAAAATACATAGTCTCCTAAAAATATGCAAGTGTATAGTAGTAATACTGCATATGCAAATAATAGCAATATTCTTCCATCAAAAGTGAATAAACCTCATAAATGATAATTTATACATCAATTCACTTTCTTTATGCACTATAAGCATACTTTTGGAGTGAAAGAATTCTAAAATACAACCAATGCTAAATTTTTGTTAATGCACCACAGGAAGTACATGAATAAATGAAGTTGATTTATTAATTTGCCAAATATTTTGAGCATGTATTATGTGCCAGGCATTGTGTTAGACAATGCAATTTATGAACCAGATAGAAATGTTCCCTGCCCTTGTGGAGCCTATTGTCTAAAGGAAGAAGCTGCCAAGGGTGCCTGGTTGGCTTTGGTAGGTTGGGTGGTGGACTCTTGGTTTCCGCTAGGGTAGTGATCTTGGGTTGGAAGGATAGAGCCCTGCCTTGGGCTCATGCTCAGTGCTAAGCCTGCTTGGGATTCTTTTCTCCCTCTCCCTTTGCCCCTCCTCACTCCTGTGCATGTGTGTGCAGGTGCCCTCTCGCTCAAATAAATGAATAAATCTTTTTTAAAAAAGGAAGAAACTGACAAATAAGCTATTACAATACAGCATGATAAGTGCTGATAGGGGAAGTGCTGGGTTCTCTGAAAACACACGAAATATCAAACTGGACTTAATCAGAGAAATTTTCCTGGGGGACATTATGTCTAAAGGTCTTAAAGTTGTGGATATGTTAGTCAGTTTGGGGGTGGGGTTAAAGAGAGAAGCTAAAGCAGGTACAGAGTTCTGGAAGTGAGTAAGCACATCTCTCACAAGGAACTGAAAAAAAAATTCAGTAAAGCTGTGTTGGAAAGGGACAGTAGTAGTACAGAGAGATGAAGCATGCAAGAACCAGAGGGACCTTGTAAAATATATTAAGGAGTAAGGTCTTTATCATAATGGAAACAGGAAGCCATTGGAAAGATTTAGGCCAAGGAGATCAGAATCATGATTTAGAAAGAGTATTCTGATTATAGAGTGAAAAATGAAGGCAGGGGAGATCAATTAAGATCCTGTGATAGCAATCTAGGGAGATGATGGTGGTATGAACTAAGTTAGTGATACTGGGAATCACTGGGAGAGGCATAAAGATTAAAGACGTTTTTTAGGAAGTAAAATAGACAGGACTGACTTGTCAACTGGTTATATGTGGGCAGTGTAGGAGACAATTGTTATTTGCTGAGATTGGAAAAATAGGAAGAAAAAGAAGGTTTGGGAGAAGGATGCTGAGTTCCTTTTTATTTTATGTATACCAGATCTGAGGTACTAAGGGATAGGCAGGTACAAATGTTGGGCAAGCATTGAATGTGTGGATTTTATATTCTCAACTGAAGATACAGATTGCAATGGTAGCTGAAGCCATTGGGGTGGTGACATTGTCCAAGGCAATGTGTAGGGTGATGAGAGAATAGGCTATGTTTTCCTTATATTCTCCTTGGCCAGGTCTATTACTGGAAATATTAACAGGTATGAAAGTCTTATTGTTTTCTCTTTTCTGACCTTCTGAAGCCATGAATTGCCAATAAAAACATTTAAAATAACCTGAAATCAGTAAACATTTATAAAATAACTGGTAATATACTCTACAAACCATATAAACAGCCCTTGATTGCTCAATACCTAGCTTTGACTATTTTGAGCTTTCTATTTTACAACAAACCTTTATGCTGTAATATGCCTTCCATCAGTTCTGTAACTGTTTATTTCCTGATCATCTGGATAGCCTTTAATGAATGTGCAGCTCAGTGACAGCCCAGAGAGATTTTCTCTGATCAAAACATGTGATTATAGAGATGTGTTTGTGTTGGTTAGAAGACAACCATAATTCATAATTACCACATGGAAAAGATCCAAATACAGTTTTGGATGGATTGATGGGAATTTGCCTCAATATGCTTCCTTATATATCTGTGGAAGTCAAAATAGGGATGTGACCTCTAGAGTGGCTAATAGGTGGCATGCAGACATATGTTTAACAACTGGCTTGCTAGGAGAAAAGGACCCTGATCTATTGTGTTTGCCAATTTTGGTAGCATAAATTCTCCCCTCATAGACCATTTCAAGCTACCAACTGATGCCACTGAAGGAGGACTAGGGGGAAAGTATGTGTAATTTTTATTTGCAAGTAAGTGCAAGCTGGCTCCAGTACACTACTGGACCAAGTATGATTTGACTGGTGGCCAGGAATGGGAAAATACCTTGCATATCACAGCTTAAGATATGAGAGGACTGAATTCTATAAAACACTGAGTTTCTACTTTAAGGAAAATTAACTTATTCATCTCTAGCCAGTTTATTTGTAGATTTTAACCTTTTCTATTTTAATTGAGAACTGTGATATGAATTATGCATACATTAATAATCTAATAATCTTAGCATTGTAACTTCTATGTCCTTATTCATAAGGAATAACAGTTTCTAAAACTGGCTTGAATCTGAGATTGAAATGACTGAGAACCATTTTCCATCTAATTTCTTATACCATGAACCAAAGAAATGACCAGTTTCTTTTCATTTCAGGGCACAAGTATAATCTACATTCTAATATATTTCATAAAAGAAAATATATTATTTCTATAAAACAAGCAAAGTTTGTTTTTTTCCCTACCAAAGCAAACAATTTGATGGTATACTGCTCTAATAAAAATTTTAGAAAGAATAGCAGCAAAATATCTCATTTCTTTATGTGATTTAATATATACCCTATTAACAGCAGAGTGCAGATACATAGTATTGACAGTATACTTTAAGTCATTACTATTCAAACTTAAACATCTTTTTTCAATATTAGCACTGGTGGAATCAGAGCTATTATTATGCATACTGTATCTTTTTTATATTCCAAAGGAAAAATTAAAATTCTTGGTAGCATTGGAAAAGAGTGCACTTTTTAATATTTAATGCAGATATATAAAATCTCATTACTTCTATTAAAAACCTCTCAATTCTACTGTGCACGAATGAAGACACCTTTTCAAATAGCTTGCCCTTATGCCAAATTCATAAAGGTTTCTATCAAAATATTTCAAACCCAATAAAAACACAATGATATAGTACAAAGTCTTTCTCTTTTGTCAAACTTTAAAAGGTCTGTATTTATACAAATTCACAATACTTTTTAGTGCCCTTCAATTGGTATTTTTGTTCAGGGGTTATCTGATTTTAGAAATTTAAGTTGAACATTTTTCATCAGTTTTCTGCCTCAGCATGGAAGACACTGAGAACATATAAATTTTTAAAACAGGATTGGGTAAAAACTTTTCAAAGCAGAATATTAAACACTTCATATACTTTAGTAACTGCGCTACCAAAGATAAAAATACCGAATTGTCCCATTTCCCTCTTATAACTTGAATTTCTAGATAATTATCTTTAATACTCCTCCTTTGTCTATATAGAAGGACTCTGAGACACAAGTGTACAGATTTTAGGCTCTTTAACAAAATCCAAAATATCACTAAGCCATTTTCTACTTTTAAAGTGTATTCAAAGAAATATAAAACCCCAAAGTGCTGAATTAAGACAAATTAATAACATGACTGGTAAATTAATGATTTGGCTTTAGCCTTAGAGGAATACTATTACATTGGCTGTTAAATTTCATTAAGCATTTGGTTATATACCGTAGTACTGTACTTTCCAATAGAGATGTGAAAGAAAATGATTTTTTTTCCTTAAAGGCATAGTAAAATATTTCAGCCATAATACAAATCAATTTTTTGGGGGGAAATATCCATGCCAAGATAGGAAAGAGATTTTTTTTTTAAATCTTAGGATAATTGTTATAAAAGAACTATAAAATGTAAATTTCTGGAAAAAATACATGGAAAATGTTTCTCTAGAAAAAAAATACATAACTTGTTAGATACAAGAAAATATAGCATTACCATGGGGTGCAGCCAGCAATAGACAGGCTTATGAGACCTAAAAAATTCACAAAAGGTAATTAGCACCAAAATTGTCTAAAACTTCAAATGATGTACTGAAGTGATTTGAGGCCCAAATATTGCATTATAAAAAAGTTACATATACTTTTCATCAGTGATAATAAATATATCCTTTTCAATCTTCAGAAAATGTGCTAGCTTTACTGATTTTCATCACAATATTAAGGTAGTGTATCATAATCACCATTTATATTGGTTTGGCTGAGCAGGAACAATGGACATCCAAATTATTTCTCATAATAAGGGGTTATTTGGTGGGTGTGGTTGGGGGCAATTCTCCCATTAAAACTTATTTTTTAGCTCCTTGTTTCATCCTTTTTTCTTCTAAAATGTTTTTTGGAATTCTTTCAAGACCTATATTGCCCAGTTTGAATTCCATATCCCGCTATTTTCCCTGCTCACTTTTTGGTGGTGTTAAGATTTGGCATGGGAATAAGGGAGGGGTGTTTAAAAGTGGGCACAGATCACAGTAGTAAAGACTTGAATAAGCTACAAAATATATTTTCAACCCTGTTATAATCAAGAGTTGAGTTTAACTTTAAACAACATCCACTTACAAATTACAAAACAGCACACAATTTGAAACAAGGCAAACTTCTCGGCTTCCATGTAGTGAAATATATAACTTCACTAATCACATATATGGCTACCAGATGTCAAACAACAGCTTATTCGGCCATATTTTACTGTTGCACATAAATAATGACAAGGCAAAGAACAGCAACTAATCCAAGAGCTTGTAGGCCAAGGAACCACAGCATAATCCAAAAGAAAATGACTATTACTGGTTCCACAATTCTTTCTCCAAAATACATCCTTGTGAAGCCCATGTCGATGAGGCTTTTGTTCAATTCACCAAAAAGTGTTCCCAACTTTTTGTAGTCATCTCCAACAGGCTCGCCAGTGTGGTTTTGTGATTCTTCAAAATCCTTTAAAACAAAAACAAAAACAAAAAACCACAAAACAAACATAAACATAAAATGAAAAATAGGTGAAGGTCTGTAAGAATAATGACTATCTCATAGTTCTCTGGGCTGATAATCATTCAGTAAATATTTGGGAATGTTCCTTTTGATTGACCTATAGAACAACCATGTCTGTGCCTACCTTTCAGGAATATGGAAAGCACTGATTTATTGATTTCTGTAGAATCGACACTGGACCCTCAACTACCAGAACACTGATTTAGAGATTTGGAAAGGAGCTGATTTATTTCCATTCATTTTCTAGTTTCCTGAGATTACAAAAGAGGAATTGTGTTCATACTGCCCTTATCCTTTACCATGATTTCAAAATAACCTTCCTACCAACCTCCAAGCCAGGGACCCAGAGTGCTCCATCTTGTGTAAGTAAGCTTTTTAGTCCATTCCCTTGACAGCGAGATTTTAAGGAATGTAGCCTCAGCTGACTTGAGAGAGTCTTGTTGCTAAGTATTGAGCAATCCTTAAGCCATCACTGCTGTGATTGTTCAGTCTTAGCCCTAACTAGGGAGACCTCAATGTAGGCCCTTTCATAGTTTCTTGTCCAAATTCTAGAAATGTCCTAAGTGCAGCTTATTAATCTCATCAAGAGAAACATAGTTTTCAAATAGGAATAATTTTGTACAATAAATCCAAAGTCAATCTAGGATCTGCTCCTAAGAAAATGTCCAAAAAAAAAAATCCATATGTACCCAATACACACACCAAAAAATGTTTACTATTTCCAAAAAAGTTTACTATTTCTATTACCTCTCAATCTTATTACAAGTAAGGCCTTCATGCCAGTTACTGAGCTATTGTCTCTCAGCTTGAAACCAATCCTTAAAATTCTACAAATATTTCTGGCTCCTGTTCATCTCTGCCAATAGAGGGATCAATGAGACATTGCACAGCTGGAGAAAAAAGAAGGGATTTGCTCTTGTGTACTTCTGGTGGGTTTGTTGGTGCTGTCAGTTTTGTTCTAGCAATAGTTCTTCTTCACTCTGGTAGTAGAAATTTCTTCCACCAGCAGCCACTGGTTTCAAGTAGGGGATTTCCCAACACTTGCAGAATCAATCTCAATGTGCCATCTTGAGACACTAGATCCAATTTGTGGGCACCTATTCCTCAGATATCTTGTTCTTAGTTCTATGGGGTTCCCCCCTCTGAGCACAGAGACACTACTACTGGGTGAGAAATGATGGATTCTTGAAAATCTGAGTTTCAACTCCACAGGGCCTTTCCCCAATCTTCTCAGTTTTAGTAATTCCAGCTCTTTTCTTTGCTGCCCCGGCATGTTTACTGAAGACCTATTAGCTCACTGTAGGTACAAGATGGAGAATTATTCATATAACAAAAAATCTTTAGGTATAGGGTTTGACATAATAAAAAGAAAGTCCTAAATATCATTAAGTATGCTATCTATGCCAGAAGAAAGTAAACTTAGAAGACAAAAGTCACCTGCCAAAAGAGCCAATGAATTTGAGCAAGTTTTGAGGCATTCTTCAAATATATGAATCAAACTGAGATTCCTTTAGTAGAAACCAAAGCTTGATCATTTCAGTCATCAATATATAAAAATATTTTTCCTTTAAAAATGCCTATTATCTAGTCTACATACATACAACTTAAAGTATTTATTGAAGGAAGGAAAGAGTGAAAAAATCTAATTTTTGTTTGTAATAGCAGATAAAATGATTTCAAGAGGACTTTAAGGTGATCATTCCCCATAGTACAGCAAATTAATGTAGAACAGGGGATCGTTGATGAAGTAGTAGAAAAATAAGACATCATTTTTAAGTCTATATTTTAAGCCACAATTATTATTGAACTATATTTAAATATAATTTTAAAATTAGTTTTAGACTTGCATTTCTATCAAAAAGAGTGGGGAAAACAAAGAGAAGTGTAGAGAGAAGTGAAATCCAGGGAGTTCAAATCCAGGCTTCGTCACTTAAACTGAATGACCCTGACCAACTCACTTTCGTGAGCTTCAGTTTTCTAATCCATAAAATGGATTTACATGATTCCTTTTGATACTGATAATTTTGTCTTGAATTATAATGTATTTGTTAACCCCTTTCCTTAGTTTTTGTGTTTCATTTCTAAATTATTTTATTCTTCACTGATGTGCTATGATTGGGTGAATTTTATGTTTTTCAGCTTCTCATAATTTTATGTGTTCCATGATAATATTTTACATTATAAAAGAAAAAAAATCTTGTTTTTGGCTGAGATCGAACCCTTCTCTCTTTAGACAGAACCTGAAGACTATTTGATTTAGTTTGTATTTCTTCTAGTGCCTCATTTCTTTCTGTGCCTCCAGTGTCTTGCATTGTTGATACCATTTCTGGCCTCCTTTTTCACTTTTTGTTAAAGTTTGTTTTCTTTTTTACTTCTTCCAATCTCTTTTAATCTATGTACTCAATGTACTTGGGGTTTTCTATTGTTACTTAGGATTTTTTTTTTCAGTATTTTTGTGGTTGTAGTACAAAGAAAGTACCCTAATCTGATATGGTTCTTTCTGAAGATTTGCTTTAAGTTTTTCTACAGATTGCTTGTCGGTTTTTCAGGGAAGTAGGTGTTGCAAGACTTAATGAAAACAAGGAATTGGTTAACTCTTAGAGGCCAGGTGGGGAGGCAGCAATGGATCACATCACCTCAGATCCCCTAGAATACCTGCTGGGATTGAGACTGTAAGTGGAAGACCCAGGAAGGGACTAGTCTGGGCAAGATGTGGCTGCTACAGCCTCCTTCTTTTTGTAATAGGAAAAACTTCAAGTGCACACAAAATTAAAGAAAAATAGTACGATAATCGTCTATACACCTATAACTAGATTCAATAATTACTAAAATTTTGCTGCTTTACCACAGCACTTCTTAATCTGGGCAATCTAAAGGAGAGGAAAAAGTAAAAATCATTAGAATAATGCCTAAGAGTGGCATATCTTCACAAATGAAATTCTGTGGAAATATCCAAAATATCTAGCAATGAATTAGATGGGTTTCAAACAATCCTAAAGACAAGACATTTAAGAACATGGAAAAAAAACAGGCAGCATTTTTAAATCAGTGAGATTAGTCTCATGACTGTATTTTCTATATGCAGCATATCCACCCCAAGTATCATAACTTCTAAAAGGTACAAACATTGGTGTGCTGGTAAATGTTTAACAGTAGGATGTGTTGAGGCGGGAAAGTAGGGGGTGGGAGTTGCAGTGGATGGATCTCTGATTTAAGTTGTTTGCTGGTTCCGTAATTTTTTCCAGTTTCCGCAGCTGGTCCTCTCGCTGTGGTCATTTTCAAGCTACTTACAAGTAACTTGCAAGGTTCTTGAAAATTTAACAATTGGCTCTTGAGGTCTGGTAAGAGCTGCCATCAGTACTTCACTGTAGGAACAGTAGTTGAGATAAAGACCTGCATGGTTATAATTGATTAGTTTGATCAATTAGTGCATTTACTGAGGGGCTTTTTTTAAGTTTGCAAAGTTGGTAAGTTGGGATAGTTAAATAGAATTACTGCAATACAGGGGTGCCTGAGGCATCTCAGTTAGTGTCTGCCTTTGGCTGGGGTCATGGGATCGAGCCCCTCATTGGGCTCCCTGCTCAGTGGGGAGACTGCTTCTCCTTCTCCTCCCTGCTTGTGTTCTTCTCACTATTTCTGTTATCTCTCTCTCTCTCTCTCTCAAATAAAT
This sequence comes from Nyctereutes procyonoides, assembly GCF_905146905.1. Lineage (NCBI taxonomy): Eukaryota > Metazoa > Chordata > Mammalia > Carnivora > Canidae > Nyctereutes > Nyctereutes procyonoides. The sequence goes on from NW_026575130.1 coordinate 6,454,887, forward strand.
TAAATTAAATAAAGGATTACTGCAATACAACATATTGAAATTAGGAAAATTGTATTAAAAAAGAAATGACACCACCAGATTCAAAGATCAGAAACCTGAGGCATTCATGACTCCTCCCACTTCCCCTCCCCTCCACATCTAGCTCATCAACATATCTTCTTTATTTTACCTTCTAAATATTTTCTTATTGTGTATATTGCTATTCCATCTGCTGCTGCAATCCCCAAACAATCTTTTAACATCTCTTACCTTGACTATTCCAGTAGTTTGCTAACGGTCTGGCGTTTATTCCTTGGCTCCCCTACCTATTTAACACATTGCAGCTGAAGTGATCTTAAATTGCTAATCCAATTACTCCACCTACACCCTGCTTTTAGGATAAAGGCCAAAATTTTTAACATTATCTATGAGGCCCTGCTTAGTCTGCCTTCTCTCTGGATCTCTGGCCTCACTGCATCGTCAGTCTCCCTCTGTCTTTTTCTGTTTCAGCCACACTTCTTGAACAGGCCATGCTTTTGCCTGCCACAGATTTGCACATGCTATTTTCTCTGCCGAGCACGCTCTCCTCCCTCCCTTGCTCAGTTAATGCCTGCTTCTCATTTAGTCTCAGTTTAAGTCTCAACTCAATCTCAGAGCATCATATAATGCCCTGTCAATGTTCTAAATCGGTGTAAATGTGTGTGTGATTATTTGATTACTGTATCTATCCCTCTATCTCAGGATATGGACAGTATCTATTTTTGCTGACCATTAATCCTCTAATATCAGTATACAGCAGGGGCTATCTTGGGAATAGCAGCACATAGAAGGAGCTCAATAAATATTTGTTGAAAAAACAGGAGAAAATTTATCATGTGTCTGCAAGCACTGAAGTTAATACCTTGATAAATTTTCTACCTTGCTTACTTCTTGCCAAACAAAAGATGTTCTTTATTTTCAAAGCATTTTTATTATAGTAATTTCAAAACAATGTATAGGTTTTTTTTTTAAGACCCCGAATAGCCAGGGGAATTTTATTTTTTTTATTTTTATGATAGTCACACACACACAGGGAGAGAGAGAGGCAGAGACACAGGCAGAGAGAGAAGCAGACTCCATGCACCGGGAGCCCAACGTGGGATCCGATCCCGGGTCTCCAGGATCCAGGCCAAAGGCAGGCGCTAAACCGCTGCGCCACCCAGGGATCCCAATGTATAGGTTTTAATGGAGTTAGCAGTTTTGAAAATGAAGCATGTATTCCCTCTTTCTTCCTTTTTCTTAAAGATTTTATTTATTCATGAGAGGCACAGAGAGAGAGGGGCAGAGACACAGGCAGAGCGAGAAGCAGGCTCCATGCAGGGAGCCCGATGTGGGACTCTGGGGACCCCAACATCATCCCCTGAGCAGATGCTCAACCACTGAGCCACCCAAGCATCCTCTGCTTTCCTCTTTCTTATTAGAATCTCTTCCAGCCCACATTCGTCAGGTGAGGCAGACCCCACCTACAGCTCTAGAGATGACAAGTCTTAAGAGTAATAAACTTCTTTCCAGAAGCTGACTTTGGAAAAAGTACGTGATCCACGTTGGAACAATAACTTTTGTGAGTCTTCCTGGAAAAGTCTTCCTAGCTCTTCTGACACAACTTTGGAAAATGATTCTTCTCTTCTTCTATTTCTCCAATTTATTGTATTTGTATTAGTTTCCTATTGCTGCTGTAAGAAATACTATAAATTTAGTGGCTTAAAACAACAAAATATTATCATTTTATAGTTCTGTAGATTAGAAGTCATGTGAGCAGGATAGCATTTCTTTCTAGAGGCCCTAGAAGACAATCTATTTGCCTATCTTTACTAGCTCCTAATGGCTGTCCACATGCTTTGGCTCCTGGCCCCCCTCCTCCATCTTCAAAGCCAGCAATGTTGCAGCTCTTCTGACCATTCTTCTGTAGTTAACTTTTCTCTCTGACCACAGCAGGGAAAAGTTACCTGCTTTTAAGGACCCATGTGATTAGATCTAGCCTAGGGGGATAATCCAGGATAGTTTCCCCATCTCAAAATCCTTAAATTTAATCACATCTTCAAAATCTCACAAATTCTAAAGATTAAAATATGGACACTTCTGGGGAGGCATTATTCTGCCTACCACAATATTTTATTATAAAATGTCTTTATATATCTATTTCTTGTCACTAGCCTTGGTAAGAAGGGCATTGCCATTAAGGGCAAGAACCACGTCATAAATTTTAACATGAGTACTCAGTCTATTGCACTGTCCTTGGCCTATTGTAGGCTCAGAATAAGTATTTGTTGAATGAACAATAGAAGTATTTTACAATAACAGTATGTTAGGCAAGCAAAACAAAACAAAACAAAAACCCCACAAAAAAAGCCCACAAAACTTACATGTAACATCAAATATTTTATTCCTCCATGAGTAAGATGTGAATTTGTCCAAATATTTATAAATAAATTCCATACTAGATTACAAAATATGGTAGCTGCTAGCTAAAATTTACATGCTTGGGGCGCCTGGGTGGCTCAGTTGGTTGAGGCTCTTGGTTTTGGATTAGGTCATGATTTCGGGATTGTGAGATGAAGCCCACCCCTCAGATCCACGTGAGGTATGGAGCTGGCTTGGATTGTCTCTCCCTCTGCCCTCCCCCCCACCACTCATCCACATACTCTCTATAAATTTTTTTTTAAAAAAAATTTACATGCTCAGCTCAATTCCTAAACTATTGGTATTTTTTAAGAGTAGAGAGTAATACAGAGTTGTTCTTGAGTACTTGACTCTCTCACATGTTTGTAGTTTTCAGAGTAATAGTAATAGTGGTACTATTATCAATGAGTGCCTCTTATGTGCCAGGCACCGTGCTTTACAAGCCTCATCTTGTTTGATCTTTTCACAAGCTGTGGAGGCATTATTATTTTCCCTCATTTGCAGATAAGGAAACTAAATTTCATAGGTATTCAATGTCTGCCATTGACCCATTCTTAGTAAATGAAGGAGCTTTTACTCCAAAGACCACACTATTCATTTATATGTATACTATACTCCTGCCAGTTATTATTATAGTATTAATAGCTAGTAGCTGTCTAATGTTGCTTAGTTTTCAAAGAATTTTTACATATCTGAGCTCTGCAAAAAGAAAAACTATGTAAGCACGTTTTCATTTCTTACAGAATGAATACATTTAACAAAGTGAAATGAACATTGGCATGTTTTTTGCTTTACATCTTTACTCACAATTTACAGCATATTGGAAGTGAGTTTATTAAGCAAAAAATTACTAAAAAATTTTTAATCTTATATAAAAATGTAAACAAGGCAAAGCTATTTGCAACAGTTCAGGGATTTTTCATAGTCCTTTCAGTATTGACTAGATTTCAGATTCAAATGTGGAAAAAAAGATTCCAAGCAAGAATGCAGAGATATACTTGGCAGAGTTGCAATAAGGCAACATACAATAAAAACTAAAAAACCAACTAAACAGAACACTTCATATGTAAAGGGATGCAGAAATTCAGATGGTGCTTTTCCCTCTACTTTAACATTAACCACTTTGTGTATTTGCCAAATTTTATTCTTTGTATGTGAGGTCCTGATGAAAGAACATTTGTCAAAAGCTCAGTTTCCTTCATGACCATAGAATAATGCTATGACCTGCACACTCAAGTGTTCTTATAAAGATAGTGATATTATTATTTTTCATCCATGATTAAAGACATACATAAAAATAAAAGTGTTATAATTGATTCAAAATTTTCTTAAAAGATACAAAAATTAATGAGAAATTAGAGGTGAGCCCTTACATAATCAGGATTTTTAAGAGACAAGTATCCTTAAAGGTAATTAAAACAAAATCTCCTACTTTAGAAGCAAGGAATAAGAGGTTAAGTCACTCTGCCTGATTATTGATAACACAGGCTTTGGAAGCACCGAGAACAGAGTCAAATGTTGCTCTGCACATATACAAGGCAAATTACTTAACCACTCACCCTCAGTCTCCTCACAAATAAAAGGAACATAATGATTACCTAACTCACAGAGTTGTGATAATAAAACAAATGGATAAAAAGCTTTTAGAGGGATGCCTAGGTGACTCAGTGGTTGAGCATCTGCCTTTGGCTCAGGTCGTGATCCCAGAGTCTTGGGATCGAGTCCCGCATCAGGCTCACCACAGGGAGTCTGCTTCTCCCTCTGCCTATGTCTCTCTCTCTGTATCTCTCATGAATGAATAAATAAGATCTAAAAAAAAAAGCTTTTAGAATACACATATTAATCATTCAATATATGGTAAATATTATTATTACTATGTTTTTGATAGATTTATATTTGTGATTTTTACTTCTTTTTCTATTGTGCCATGTTGCTTGAGATAACTAATACGTTAGTGATCATCTTTCTTATGATAATTAAATTCAATTGCATTTTTCTTCTAGTGTTATGACATTTAATTATATAGAAATTGAGGTGGGATGTTTTCTGTGGAACATCCTTACCTATGACACAGTCTGTGCATATTAGTATGGGAAGACCTCTGTTTTCTCACTTTAAGTACAGGCTGTATTATATAAACAGGCTTTTGCTAAGTGGGTGACAATTTAAAATGTACTTTCAACTGTTCTCCTGTTTGCAGTATTACATTTGTATTACTGCACAGAACTTTATGTGCAGTATTGGAAATCTGCTGTTTTTGCCTGTCTGGCATTTATTCCACCATTTCCTACTTAGCAGAAATTTGATTTAACTTTGGAGAAACCATCCCCCCATCCACTCTCAGTCCCTGTGTTTTGGTTGAAGATGTTCCCATTCCCCAGTTCGATTCCTGGCCAATTGGAATATTCCATTTCCTTGGACATATGATTAGTTAAGGAATTAGCATGTAACCCAAGACAGGCCAATGAAGCACCTCTACCTAAGACTTTCGCTGCAACTATTAAAAAAGAGACATTTTTCTTTCACTGCTACTGGTTAGCTGGTAAGATGTAGGGCATATTATTACCATGAGGGGGAAAGCTTGCTATTAATGAAACCAAGAAATGATATAGTTGATATAGTTTCAATACCTGTGTCTAGATACTGCATCTACCTCTGGTCTTTTTAATTACATGAGCCAATAAATTCCTATTTTGCAAACTGTAGCAGGAATTGAATTTTTGTCCCTTGGAACCAAGAGTTCTGACTACAGATAATGATGATGATGACAATGATGATAAAAATAATAGCTATTATTAACTGGATTTTACTATATGCTGGAGATTATGTTAAGTACTTTATATTCATTATGACATTTATTCTCCATTTTTTACAGAAAGTATTGTTAATTTCAAAGCCTGTGTTCTTTGTTCTTCACTATAGTGCTCAACTACTTCCTCACTAGTTTGGATTTATTGTTACTAGCAATAACTAATATAACAAATGCATTAATAATATTAAAAACATCAATTAATGAGGGTTATCCAAGTGGAAATTTTTAGATATAACTTTCTAAAAGTTGTTTTAAAAAACTGAATTAGAAATACATGGATAAATGGTTATTGTAATATTCAGACAACACAAGAAAATATAGGATAAAAACTAAAATGCTGATTTCTCCTTGCTACTTTTGGTTGGCCTTCTCTAGCTATCAAGGAGAACCAGCCACAATAAAGTAGACCAAGGAAACTGTTACTGGGTAGGTAAATATATATATTTTAGGGATACATCTCAAGATGCATACCAAGCAAGAGGACAATAATTTTTAGATGGCACATACTAATCTGTGAATTGAGATTTTTATTGAATGAATGAATGAACTAATGAATGAATGAACAACTCCTAAATCTTCTCACTGCAACCTTTTCTCCTTTCACCTTGGTTTTTTTTTTTTTTTTAAGATTTTATTTATTTATTCATGAGAGACAGAGAGAGAGAGAGACAGAGACAGAGACAGAGAGAGAGAGAGGCAGACACACAGGCAGAGGGAGAAGCAGGCTCCATGCAGGGAGCCCGATGTGGGACTTGATCCCGGGACTCCAGGATCATGACCTGGGCCAAAGGCAGGCGCTAAACCACTCAGGAATCCCTCCTTTTACCTTGTTTATTCAACAACTCCCATTGAATGTTTTTCAACCTCATTGGGCTTGTGGTCCACTGATCTCTAACTCTTCTCAACCCACTAGCCCAGTCCATTCCTTTCTTCTCTATCCCCATTCAGCTTGAGTTCTATGGCCCAGAATTTCAATAAAATTTTACACTCCATTGTCTTATTGGGCAAAACCTTAATTTTAGGGGAACTTAACTATTTTCTCTGCCTGAACCTGAGTGGTGCTAGAGAAAGTCATACCATTGGGTATATTGGTACCACTAGTTTCTTACCATTAACCCCCAACAGATCTCCAAAGACCCTGCATTCCTACTCCATTTCTCTGCTCAGCTTATTTTTTCTGCTCTCTCCACAGACTATTTCAAACTTCTTTCTTTCAAACCTCTGCTCCTCTCTTTCTCTATTCCCCTCCTCCAGCAAATTACCTGACCTTCTACTTCCCAGGGAAAAGAGAAACAGTCAGAAAGCGCTTCCTTAACTGTGATACTAAATGTAACAACCACTTCAGTTTATGTCTCTCTTCCCTGAATTCTCTATTACACATAAAGAAATGAGGAAGTGTTCCTTCTTCTCTGTACAATTCCTCTTACCTATCTGTAGGATCTTCTCCTACCTTAGATTATCCATCTTCCATTATCCTCTGTCTTAAATATATTCGATCTCTCCCCCTCAACTGGCCCCTCATCAATACTTATACGTGCTTAGCTCTTACTCTTCTATACGAAACTCCCTCCATGGTATATCCTCTATTAGTTCAGCCTTATATTTTCTTCTCTTTCGTAGCCCAACTGTTTGAAACAATTCACTTGGCTGGTTTCCATTTTTTCATGGTATCAAGAACTGTAAGAGACTGATTTTATTCTACACGCAAGCCAACAAATTAGCCTATTATAGTTTCATGGACGCTTGCAGACAACATAAGACGCCTGGGTTGGAGGCAAAGGACTTTATTCCTCAGGCCACGTGAAGCGGCATGAGTTTCATTTTGAGATTGGTTCCCCTTTCCTCCTAAGTCCCACAAGGTGACATAGAGTGGCACAGGTAGATGCTGCAGGCAGTAGGTATGCATCACAGCCAAGGAAGTCTGAACTTCGAGAACTCTAATCTTTTATTATGGGCTACAGGCAAAACCTACCTGACCTTTGTCCCAGAGGGAGACATTATCTTTATTATACTGGACAGCAAACAGATTTGCTCTCTGTTCCAGAGGGAGACAGTGTCCCTATCTTCCAAGTCTGTTCATTTAACAAGTGCCCTTGAAAAAACAGTCCTGAACAAAAGCTCTTAGTTCAAGAGATCCAGGGAGAATTACTCCATCCATTCACAGCTTACCCTACTCCAGTCTGTCTCTGTCCCCAGTACACCACCAAAACAGCTCTTGAAAAGGTTGCCAATAAACTGTCATATCAATAAATTAAATAGATATTTTTTTCAGGTCTCATTTATTCCACTCTTAAATTGCATTCGTGATGACCATTTTTTTCCTTTTCTTTTACGTTTTATGACATTACATTCTCCTGGTTCTACTTTAATCCATCTGGCTATGCCTTCTTAATCTCCTTTGTGGATTCATCATCCTCAGCCTAGCTATTAAATATTGGCCCTCAACCTCTGGTCCTAAGCCCTCATCTATTTTCACTCCACATTTTCCCCCTAAAAATTAGTTATATTTACTACCAATAAATCAATTATGTAAATATATTTTTTTTTAAATTTTTTTTGAATTTATTTATTTATGATAGTCACAGAGAGGAGAGAGAGAGAGAGGGGCAGAGACACAGGCAGAGGGAGAAGCAGGCTCCATGCACCGGGAGCCTGATATGGGATTCGATACCGGGTCTCCAGGGTCGCGCCCTGGGCCAAAGGCAGGCGCCAAACCGCTGCGCCACCCAGGGATCCCCCAATTATGTAAATATTATGTCCAGCTCAGACCTTTCTTTTGCACATTAGACGCATATATTCAACTGTCTTCTTGACATTTACACTTGAATATCTTGAATATACTTCAATATTCAACACATTCAAAGCCAGACCCATCATTTCCCTCCTCAAAACTGGCCTTCATTCAATGAACAGATTGTCAGGAATGAAATCCATCTTTAATTTCTACAAGCCAGAATCCTAGGAATGATCTGCAGAAGCTTTTCCCCTCATTTCCTACATCCAATTTATCAATAGGTCCTGTTGATTCTAACATCTAAATCCTAAATATTTCCTTAATCTACCTAATTTTTCCTACATGATTCTACTTGCTTTTCTCACTCAGCCTCATTTTATACTTTGTTCCCTCCTTCACTTTCTTTACTTTCTCCTCCCTATTCCAATTTGCATCTCTCATACTCACTTGCTTTTCTTGAACCAAAGCTTTTTTTTTTGAACCAAAGCTTTTTAAAGTTATTTCCTCAGCTCAGTATGTTCTACCTTTTTTTTCATCTATTAACTCCTATTTATTCTTCAGATCTCAAGAAAGTCTGTCCTGACTTCTGCTAGAAAAATCTTATTAAATGCTCTTATCATACCACATAGCTATCCTCACATCAGATGAATTTTGTGTTTTGTTTGTGTGATTATCTAATTTATGTTTATCTTTCTCAATGGCTTATATGTAGCAAAACAGAAAAATCATGTTTTTCCCCATTAACTTTCTAATTCTCAGTGTCTGCCATATATTAGGCACTTCCATCTAGATTACAAGATTTTATGAAGTATTCTCTGTAACCATTCTACTAATTCATCTTACTTTCTAACTGTCCCATAAAATAAATCCTATTCTGTTTTTTTAAAGATTTATTTATTTATTAATGAGAGACAGACAGACACACACACACACACACACACACACACACAGGCAGAGACATAGGCAGAAGGAGAAGCAGTCTCTTCGCAAGGAGCCCAATGTGGGATTCAATCCTGGATTCCAGGATCATGACTGGAACCAAAGGCAGGCACGTAACTGTTGAGCCACCCAGGCATCCCAGTAAATCCGATTCTGGTCACATCCCTCTGTTCTCTGCATCCTCCCCACTCACATTTAAGGCTTAAGGTAACAACATTGTATTAAACACCTGCTATCTCTGTTTCCTATGTTATTCTATTTAAAATCCAAAATAACCTTATGAGGTAGGTGTGTTAAGATGTGTCTGAGACTACTCAAACAGAGATCTGTAATAATATGTATATGGTACATGGAAGAACCGGGATTCAATTCTGGACTGATTCCAAAACTATGGCACTCTACTGGTTAGGTAACACTATTCCCATTTTAAAACTCAGTATGTAGAAGTTTCACTATAGCTTAGCCACAAAGTATGCATTGAGCATTTATAAAGCCAAAACCTAAATTTTTAGATAAGACAGGAAATTTGGGGACTGGGACAAGGATAGCCTCTTAAATGGAGGAGATTTCCTCTCCATGAGGATTAATGCATGAATACTGAAGATCGGTAAGATGTAATTGAATAATAGTCAAGATCCCAATTACTGCATGCCAAGGAAAATCAATATGTGAGGAACACTAATAAATTGTACTTTATCAATTAATTAAAAGATTGAATCCCAGAATAATGTTTTCCTTACTGCACTAACCATAGCACCTGGCAAGATTATGTACTTTAACGGTTCAAGGGGCTTATTTTAGTTTGTATGCTCCCTCCTCACAACACACACACACATGCGTGCGCATGCACACACGTGCACAACCCTTGTCTTCTATTCTAAATCTTGTCCTCTGTCTTTGTAAGTGAACTTTCCTAAGTAGGGAAAAGGTACCAGTTCCTAGTCATAAGCAATTGCAAGGAAGTGTCCTCAGAAGAAGATAAAAGAACAAGCATTTATAGATTTTTAAGTATCTTTTGATCTTTGGCTGGTATAAAATCTGTCTTCTCAACATCTCTCCCTCTCTGGTTCTTTCTATTTCTTCCTGTGGATTTGAGTTACGATTTGGTATCATTTCCTCACTCTGATACAAGCTCTCACAATACCACTGCCTCTCTTGTGCTGATATTATCAAGTGAACTACATTTCAATACGTCTTAGACTCAACAATGCAATTATATATATTGTTTTATGCAATTGCTTTTTAAATCAGTTGAGAAGATGTATGTACTTATACTATCTTTTGGAGTTATCTACATAATTACCTTTACAAATGTTCTTTGTTTTTGTGTGGGGGGTTCAAAGTACTCACTGGGGTTACACGCTTTCATCCTCGTAACTTTGTTTGATACTTGTAAGCCAGATCTGCTGGCAAAACATTCTCAGTTTTTGTTTATCTGAGAATATGTTTTACCTTCATTTCTAAGAGATAATTTCACTGGAAATAAGACTGTTCATTGACAGGTTTTTACTTTTAGCACTTGGCATGTGTTGCCCTATGGCCTTCTATTTTCCAGTATTTCTGATGAGAAGTCAACTATTAATTCTTACAAGGGTTCCCTTGTATGCGATGAGTTGTTTTCCTATACTGCTTTCGAGATTGTCTTTTTCTTTTTGTCCTTTCAACATGTTAAGTATGGCATGTCTGCTGAAGTGGACTGCTTTGTGTTTATTCTATTTGGACTTCATTGAATTTCTTGGATGTGTAACTTAATGCTTTTCACTAAATTTTAGAAAAAATTCAGCCATTATATCTTAGAATACTTTTTCTCTCCTTTTCTCTCCTCTCCTTGTTATTCCCATTATTTGTACATGATGTGCTTATTCATGTCCCACAAGTCTCTGAAGCTCTACTCATTTTTTCCCATTGTTTTTCTCTCTGTTCTTTAGAATGTATAATCTCTCTTGATCTATCTTCAAATTCACTGATTTTTATCTTCTACCAGCTCAAATAATTTTTACTTGGTTTATTATATTTTTCATTTCCATAATTTCCATTTAATTAAAAAACTTCTCTTAATATTCACTATTTGCTGCGACACCATCATTATACTTTCATTCTTTAAGCATGGTTTCCCTTAGTTCTTTGAATGTATTTATACTACTGCTTTGAAGTCTTTGTCTGCTAAGTACATCATCTGGGACCCATCAATGGCATTTTCTATCTCCTTTTTTCCCCCGATTTTGGGTCATACTTGCCTATTTCTTTCCATGTCTCATAATTTTGTGTTGAAAATTGGGCATTTTAGAGAATATATTTTAGCAACACCAGATGCTGATCTCAGGTCCCCTTCTCCGCCCACCCCCCAAGAGGTGAATAGCTGTTGTTATTTGCTTGATTGTCTATTTGCTTAGTGACTTGCCTGAACTAATTCTGCAAAGTCTGTTTCCCTGCAGTGTGCAGCTTCTAATATTCCTACTCATATTTTCCCCTGCTATTTTTATATTTTAGCCTCATTATTTAGGGGTTGCTCCTGAGTTCGCACAGCCACTGGTTCATGGTTGTGCCTAAGCCTCTTTTGCCAGTCAATTTTACTCTGGGCTATCGGCTGTGTCTGTGTGTTAGACGTTGCTATCCTAGTTCAGGGATTTTAGTTGTTTGCCCTGCATGCAGCACAGGACTAGTGATTTGGAGGTTCCCATTCTGGTTGCTCCGAGAGGGCACAGCCTTGGACATGTGCACAGTTTTCCAGAATGCCAGGGATGATTGTAATATTATTTTGGGGCCTTACTTCCTAGGAGTTACCTCTGGGTCTGAGTAACTTACTATTGTTCGAGAAGTGTCTGATCACAGGCTGTGCTGAAGCCCCTTGTTCCTGTGAGGCTTCTGCCCTGTGTAGATGGGTCTGTGTGCAGCTTGGAGAATGCTTTCAAGTCTGCCCCACATCCTGCTCTGATTGCTCCTCAGTAGGCGCAGCTTTGCACATGCACATTACCTTCCTGATCATCACAGTTGATTTTGATGACAGGAGGGTTCTTCTGGGCTGACTCTTACCCTGGTTCTTTCTTTAAAACTTTTGGCTGCTCTGTTGGTTTGATGCATTATGGAGTTACGCAGGCTCCTCTCAATTGCTCTTCATTGCTCCTCTCAATGTTTTATACACCCTTAGGCATGAAATTCTACACTCCTTACAAATAAAGTCATTCTTTACTCATATGGTCTGTCTTTACCCCTGGGCAGAACCTCTCCATCAATGCACTGGAGTTGGGGATAGAGACTCTCTTTTTCCAGTGATAGCCCTGCTCTACAAGTATACCCTGAAAATGGGGGAGCAGCTCTGGTCTTGGGTTGCCTCATTTGGTGTGGAACCCCTACCCTATGGTGAGTTAGGACAGGATAATTAGGCCACAGTGTTCTCAGCTTGCTCTGCTGAGAGAGTAGGGACTGGCTGAAGAAAGTTGGGTCCTCTCAGTCATGCCTATGTGGAATAGAGTTCCTATAACGTGGGGCTGATGGGGGTAAGGGGGGCGATGAGAAACAATGGTTTCTCCTCCATAGTCAAACTACAACTCTAAGCAGCTAGGGGGTAGGGAGTGAGGAAACTTCATCTTCTTTTTGGCCTCTTGGCTAACATGCTAGGGTTAGAGTTTCTGTAACACAGCACTGTGAGGGGGACATAATGAGGGAGAGATAATGGGTGGTGGCTCAAATGCCACAAAAACTCACTGTTCTGATATTTAGTAGATTTTCTCTAATGAATGTTTCTTGATATGCTGTATGCCCTTAGGATAATTCCCAAGGACTGAATAATTGCTGTTTTTAAATAATTTTCACCAGTTAAATTGTTGTTTTGCTGGGGGAAAAGCCCACTGAGTTCCTTACTTCATTGTTTTGGAAATCCTGCTTTGGTTGTTTCTGGACATTAATTGTTTTTGATGATGAAGTGAGGTACAATTCCTGTAAGAATAAATTGGATGATCCTGGATGGTGGATGGCAGGGTTTTGTTGTTTTTGCTCTTTTTTTAAGAAAGAGAGCAAGAGAGCAGGATGAGTGGGTGAAGGAGATGGGGGCAGAGAGAGAATCCTAAGCAGGCTTCATGCCCTGCGTGAAGCCTGACACAGGGCTCGATTCTCACATCCCTGAGATCATTACCTGACGACCAGTCTTTCTTGATTCAGTCCTGGGATCTTAAGCCTTTGAAGAGTGTTTATTATTTTTCATATGTCCTGTAATGGTCAAATTCTGAGTACAAAAGCTCAACTTCTGAGGATCCATTGAATCAAATGGTTCTTCTACTAACACTTAAAAAAAAGTCTTTATTTACTTATATTTAAAGTTTAACAAATAAAAATCAATAGGTTTCTTCCTTTCTCAGTTCCTCTCACACCTAACATTAAAGAGGCAATGTTCCTTCTTTGTTTAGCAGAGTCTAGCAAGTATTTTAGCTGATTTAATTCATTTTTAAAGGAAAATTAACCAGAAATTAAAAATCTCAGAATACTCCTGTTTTTCTCTAGTTGCTATCAATACATTAAATGTCACACCTAAATCTGTTTTTTGAAATAATTTTTAGCATAATTAAAACACTTTTTAATTATTATTTACAACCCTTGGAAATGTTTTTAAAAGATGCAGAAATGTCAGAAGTAAATCAAGAATGCTCTGAGCATTGTGATGCCTGGGTGACTCAATCAGTTAAACATCTGACTCTTGATTTTGGCTAGGGTCATGATCTCAGGATTGTGAGACTGAGCCTCACATCAGGCTCCAGCATGGACCCTGCTTAAGATTCTCTCTCCTTCTACCTCTCCCACCCCCTCTCTAAGAAAAAAAAAATGCTCTGAGCATTAAAATCATTGCCCTCTTCCCATTCCCCACATTAAATCCCTGGTAGCCCCCAAAGAAAATAATAAGCAAAGAAGAACATATACCAAATACATATAATAATAAAACTACCTTAAGTTATCATACATATTCAATGTAACATTTATAATTATATTGCTGTAAAAACACCTTTATTTATAGAACCAATTCAATGAAAAAAACATTTTTCTGGCGTGTACCTGGGTGGCTGAGTCAGTTGAGCATCTGACTTTTGGTTTCAGCTCAGGTCATGATCTCAGGGTAGTGGGATAGAGTCCCACATTGGACTCTGCGTTCAGCATGTAGCCTGCCTGAGATTCTCTGCCTGCCTCTCCCTCTGCCCCTCCCTGCCCCTTGTATATGCATACTCTCTCTCAAATAAATAAATCTTTTTTTAAAAAATAAATCTTTTAAAAAAATTCCCAAACCAAACATTTTTCTGGTGCCTGTATTAGATAAATGAAACTCTAAGAAGCTAAAAATTTAGTAAGGAGATTAACATTTATGTAAAAATAAGTATATTTTAAGGCAAAATATGTGTTTAAGAGTTGCAAAGTACTTTTGACCTTTAATTCAAAAAAGGTCAATTTGGTTAAAAAAATTAAATCAGGAGAGTTGGCAAAAAACCACCACTACCAGCAACAAAAACAATCATTAACAAATGCTTTCAAGTATTTAAATGATGTTAAAGAAAATTATATGGTGCATTTAATTGCTTTTGCCTTGTTATATAATAGAACAGTTGTGTATAGCAATAATGTACTATAGACTGATTCTGTGGTTATCAAAAATATCTTTACTTCAGCATTTAATCACCTGCAAAAACTAATTTTTTCTTTTTATTTCTCTTCATCTTAAAGTCTGGCCCTATGTAGAGACCCCCTTATAAACAACTAAATAATGTTTAAGTGAAGTTTTTAATGAATTTCACAACATATTTATTAATTTAAAAAATCTTAACATTTACTGAATATTACTTCGATCTTCAAAACATAAACGAAACTGAGGAAGAGGGATTATGTAATTTTGTCAAGATCACCTGGTAACTGGTGGAGTGAAGACATACATTCAGGCACTCCGCTCTAAAGTCCATGTTCTAAAGCCCTACACTATATGCTTTCTTATAGATATAAAATCAATCTTGTAATTATTCACATTCTATTTGTCTTAATATATCAATTTTTATCAGCAGTTCAAACAGTTAAACTTGTCTGGATTCACTCAAGTTCAGCAAAAATTAACGTTAAATTATTAAAAATGGTTTTGTGGTGTTTACCTTTGCTTTACTCTAGAGTATAACCCCTGGTCTCAAGTGTAATACTATTTGACTAGGATTTAAAACCTGTCTTTAAAAAAAAAATAAATGTCAAACCAATCTCCAATTCTTTTTTTTTAAGATTTTATTTATTCATTCATGATAGAGAGAGAGAGAGAGAGAGAGGCAGAGACACAGGCAGAGGGAGAAGGAGGCTCCATGCCGGGAGCCCGACATGGGACTCGATCACGGGACTCCAGGATCACGCCCTGGACCAAAGGCAGGCGCCAAACCGCTGAGGCACCCAGGGATCCCCCCAATCTCCAATTCTTAATCCCACCACTGCCTCCTACCTCCAATAAAAGAAAGCAACATAAACATAAAGACTAAGCACATAGAATACTTAATGGGCAGATTTTTGGGGTTTCATTTTTCTAACTATATTCAGTTAAAAAAGAAAAATGTATCTTATTTGGACAGAAAATAATCCCCTTTTATTCCCTCCTGCAATTGTCTTGCCTTAGTAGTATGAACAATAGTACTAACATAGTAGAATGTGCTCCAATTATCACAGGAAGACTGTCTTTATAAATAACATAATTTCAAATGAATTATGGAGAGACAAAAATGAAGGAAAAAATGATAGGACCAAGCTGGGAGTCAGTTTCAGAGGCATTTTTAGACTGAGGAGTTTCCCTCACTTCCAAACCCTGGAATTCTTTTTCATTCAATCCACTCCACCACTATCCCACTCAGCCTCTCAAAAGAAAGACATTTTTTTGAAAAAGATCTTGTTACTTTCTTTCAAAAGGGTAGGAATCTCACATTCCCAAAACACCAACAAGACACAGTATCATATAGAGATAAATAAATACATGAAAACAAATAAGAAATTAGTAATTATAAATTACAAAAACAAACAAGCAAAACCTTCTGGGTCAGTTACAGATTAAGCCTTTTTGGGTTTTATTTTCTCCTTGCAATCTAGAACTGCTTACCATTTCAACTATAAATTCATAGTCCCATGTTCTCTCCCACTCCCTAACTTTTAGTAGCCTCCAACTGCTCCTTTTTCTAGTCTGTTAAGGTAAAAATTGTGCTCAGATGCCTCGTTATAAAACACTGTTGGTTCAGGGATCCTGTTACTCTTTCCATACTCTCAAATCCTTTCAGCTGCTTCTTGCTGTTAATCCCATTCTTCCTATTTATCGTTCCAAACCTTTCCTACTCTTTTATCTTCTCCTTCCTAAGAGGTATCATTATTTCTTTTTCAGGTTAATCTATATTCATAATTCCAAATGCTCTCACTCATACATCTAAGTACAAAAATGGATTTTATACTGTAACAGAACACCTTCTTATTCCTAAAACAAAAGAAACAAAATAGAGATCCTGATTGGAATTATAACACTTATATTAGGCAAGTCATACTTCCTTTAAAAAACAAAACCAAGAAAGGCAAGGATGTTACAAAATTAGAAGCACTAGTCAGAATCTAAAGCACCATCTAGATGAAGATGGATTCTTAAAAGTACTGTTCTTAAAAGATCTATTACTGAAGGCTGTTGTTCTGGTTGCTGGAATCCACTAAAAGAATCATCAACATTATGACTTCATGAATACCTCTTTTAAATCAGATTCTAAAAGAATGAAATTTTGCCATTGCTACAATGTGGATGGAGCTAGAGGGTATTATGCTAAGTGAAATAAGTCAGTCAGGAAAGGGCAAATACCATATAATTTCATTCATATGTGGAATTTAAAAAATAAAACATGAACACGGGGGAAAGAAAAAAAGAGGGAGGCAAACCATAAGAGACTTTTTTTCTTATTATTTGTGTTTACTTATTTATTTGAGAGAGAGAGAGACAGAGTGCTTGCACATGGGGGTGGGGAGGGGGGACAGGGAGAGGGAGAATCTCAAGCCAACTTGGTGCTGAGCACAAAGGCCAACGTGAAG
Source organism: Nyctereutes procyonoides (assembly GCF_905146905.1). Classification (NCBI taxonomy): domain Eukaryota; kingdom Metazoa; phylum Chordata; class Mammalia; order Carnivora; family Canidae; genus Nyctereutes; species Nyctereutes procyonoides. The sequence continues at coordinate 6,471,848 of NW_026575130.1, forward strand.
CAATCCCACAATCCCAGATCATGACATGAGCTGAAATGAAGAGTCAAAAGCTTAACTGAAAAAACAAAACAAAACAAAACAACTTAACTGACTGAGCCACCTAGGCGCTCCACTCTTAGCCTCAGAGAACAAACTGAGGATTGCTGGAGGGGAAGTAGGTGAGTGATGTGTATAAAGGAGGGCAATTGTTGTAATGAGCACTGGGTGTTATATAGAAGTGATGCATCACTAAACACTACTTTTAAAACTAATACTACGCTATATGTTAAGTAACTGGAATTTGAGTAACTTAAACATTAGGAAAAAAATCAGATTTTAGGACAGGAGTTGTTAAGTTTGTACCTAGGCCACAAAAGTATAGCTTTATGAAAATTTGAAAATTCTACTTAGGTTATTAAATATCTTCTCCAAAAATAAATAAATAAATAAATAAATAAATAAATAAATAAATAAATAAATAAATAAATAAATAAATATCTTCTCCATGTTACATTTGTAGAGTTAAAGGTAAACATGATTGTTATGTCTAACAGAACTGTGCAAATATATGAACCATTCTTGTTGGAATTAAGTTGCCTTTAAAGGTATCTCTTTATCATTAATTTCTTACTAAGGTCTATAATGAGATTTTTGTCTCAGTCTCATAGCAAAGTTAACAGTACGAATGAATATGACAATTTTTCAAAAAGCTATGAAAATGCCACTCATATAACAATGCTTGGAACTTGTTTATTGTGTTGTACAATAATAGCTTCTTGTTTTTACACTGCACTTTTTGTCAAATCCCATGATTTGGATGATATTTTTCTTTGCAGTTCTGATTTAACCATTGTGGAGCAATTCTTTTAAAAGGAAATGCCTATTATATTATTAATCAACCATTTAGATGAAGTGGGGGGAAAGTTTGCTCTTCATTGTTTATGGCACTAAAGAATCTGTAGGAATCTGGTGTTATAAATAAGGAAAAGTATTTGGGTTATTACATTTCTCCTGGAAGAAATAGTTTGAAAACAGTGTATCTACATAAAGCTACCTTATTTTATAATGAAGTATATATAATACCTGTTTTAATTTTAGGTAAATGGTGATAGAGTGAAAATGACTACAAGTTTTCTGGCCACTATAATAAAGTCTGTAGTTACATTCTAAAGTCATGATCCTCTCCTCTCAGCTTGTTTTGCACCTGCATTTTATGCAAGATGTGTTATGCCCTACTTGTGGCAAACCTGCACAGACCTGACTGATTTGCCAGACTGACAGCTACTTACTTTCAGGAAACCACACTCTGGTTCTTGGTGTGTGTCACGTCCTCCCTGAGTACCTCTAACCTTTGATTACTTAACTCCAACTCCAATAATTCACGATCCTTGACTCACAGAACAGCCTGGCTTGTAAAATAACCCCTTTAGTCAAATTAGTTTAACTCAATAAATAATAATTGAATGCCTACCATGAGCAAGGTAAGTGCTGTGGAGTACACAAATTAAATTATCCATATTCCCTCCCATTAAGCTGTTTAATATTTAAGGAAGGATATGTACTCAACTTACCATATTAAAATACCACTGCACTCTCCCTTACTAATTAAAATGGCCTTCACTTTTATAAAAGATTCATAGTTTCCTTTTATTTTTCTGAGCATTACTCTTCAGCTCAGGCAACTCTTCAGATTTCTAGACTTTTATGCTCAACTCTGTATTCAACATTTCCATGTAGATGTCTCTTATAGGAATCTCAAACTCAACATGCTCTGTACCAGATTCATAATCATTTCCCTAAAATTGGTCTTCCTTCAGGGTCTCCTATCTCAGAGAATGGAACAACCCAGAAGTACAAGCAAGAAGCCTGTTAGTCGTTCTAGATGTCTTTACCTCCTTTGTCTTTTTTGGTCTACTTTTGTTGGCTCATTTTCCTTTGAGTTTATGTTAGAAGTCTTCAGAGACTTATCTGTAGGCCATCTTCTCTTACTCTATAGTCTTTCCTGTTGAAGATTCCATGTACTCTAATGATTTTACTACTGGTTATATGGTGCATATGCTGAAGACTCTCACTTTTAAAATCACACCCTGGCCAAGAGAAAAGTATTAGCAAAATATTTTTAAGCTCTTTTTTTTTAAATTTTATTTATTTATGATAGTCACAGAGAGAGAGAGAGAGGCAGAGACACAGGCAGAGGGAGAAGCAGGCTCCATGCACCAGGAGCCTGACGTGGGATTCGATCCCGGGTCTCCAGGATCGCGCCCTGGGCCAAAGGCAGGCGCTAAACTGCTGAGCCACCCAGGGATCCCTATTTTTAAGCTCTTCAGTAAAAAAAATAAAATAAAACAAAAAACCCTGTAGTTTAATTTTTATTTTTCCTCCATTTTTAAAAAAGATTTTATTTATTTATTCATGAGAGACACAGAGAGAGAGAGAGAGGCAGAGATACAGGCAGAGGGAGAAGGAGGCTCCACACAGGGAGCCTGACATGGGTCTCGATTCTGGGACTCCAGGATCAGGCCCTGGGCTGAAGGCAGCGCTAAACTGCTGAGCCACCGGGGTTGCCCTTTCCTCCATTTTTAAATGGAATCCCTCCCCCATTTTTATTTGTTTATTAGTCATTTGTTCAATAAACTTACTAAACACACACATTCCAAGTGTTTGGTCCTCCCAATACGCCATTAGGTGAGTGTTGTTAGACTTCAGAAGCCAAGTGACTTCCCCAGAATCAGACAACCAGTCAGGATTTGAGGCAGGAGGCTTCTGACTATAAAGCTGAGCTCTTTCCAATAAACTGTGATGCAAACCTTCATGTAAAAGAATTGAAGCAGGCATTAAAAAAAAAAAAAAAAAGGAAATACTTAAATTCATTATAAGGTGTGATTATATATATGATACTCCTTAAGAAATATATTTTTTAAGAGACGAAGTTTATAAGTCCATAATTAATTTACTTTTTCCTCTCTTCTTTCCACAAAGGATTTGAATTTACTTACAGTAGGAACAAATGAAATAATAAAAAACGGAGAACTGGAAGGTAGGATGGGTGGGAAAGAATTGAGAATCTAGATTGGGGAAAGATAACTTACCACAATTACTAAAACCAAACTTTAAATTTGGTTCTACCCTCCTAGGAAGTCAAAGCAAAAGAAGGGGCACAGCCAAGTAATTCTCACTTCCTTTAGTTCTCTGCTCAAATATCACCTCAGTGAGGCCTTCCATGATCACCTTATTTAAAACAGCAACCCTACCCCATAACCACACTCCCTACCACCTTCCCTCCTTTTATTTTTTTCCATAGCACTTATAACCCTGTTACTTGCTCATTTATTCATTGTCTTCCCCCCTACTACAATGCAAGTTTAATGAGGAGAGCAATTTGGGCTTGTTTCTGTTTGTTTCTTTGTATCCTGGGTACCTAGAACAGTGCCTGGAAAATAGTAGATGCTCAGTAAATTTTTTGAATGAATGAAAAAAAAGCTATGGAGAAAATATATGCTAAACAGAAAAATAAGGAACAAACAATATAGAAAACTACCTATAATACAATAACTATAATCAGTTATTAAAGCATCTGATGTTTACTATGATACAAATGGAGAAAGACAGTATCTTCAGTATATGGACAGATTGTTAAAGCAACTGAAGTCTTAAAACAGTAGCTAAGTATAAAGTGTGAAAGACAGATTTCTAAATAGTTAATCATTTAAAACTCCAAAGGTAAAATATTATTATTCAGAAATGGCAGAATTGTTATATCCTTTTAATTATATTACTGTTAAATATGCATACATATTGAATAATGAAGAAGTTTGGGATCTAATTTCCTCTTCATATATTTATTCTCCAGTGTTTTATACTGCATAACTTTATTGATACCAAAGATGGTCATATTAAGTGGTTGACTCTCTATGAAGAAATCACTTTGTTCTTACCCTTTTGTAAATTTAAAAGCTTAAACTAACATACTTCTACACTCCTGTGAAACTCTTGAGTTGACAAAGTTTATTTTATTTTACTAAGTTTTAAATTTTTAATTCCAGTGTAGTCAACATACAGTATTATATTAGTTTCAGGTGTGCAACATAGTGATATGACAGTTCTATACATTACTCACTGCTCATCATGATAAATGTACTCTTTAATCCCCATCACCTATTTTACCCATCTCCTACCCACCACCCCTCTGGTGGCCAGCAGTTTGTTCTCTATAGTTAAGAGTTAGGATCCAAGCTGTTAAATCACAATTGCAAACATACCCAAATGAAACCATCAAGTATTCAAAAAGATAACACACAATTTCGGCCAAAGCTATTAAACTATATTTATTTATTAAACTATAGTTTATTTATTAAACTATAGCTATTAAGCTATATTTAAAAAGTTGTCTATGGGGTGCCTGGCTGGCTCAGTCAGTAGTGCATGTTACTCTTCACCTCAGGATTGTGAGTTCGAGCCCCTCGTTGGGGGTAGAGATTACTTAAAAAAAAAGCTACCTATTATAGAGGAGGAGAATTGTTACATAATAAAAAATATTAATGAAATAAGAAGAAAAGGGCTATGCATGAACTAATTAGGCCATAAAGTGAAGGATATGATTAATTCAAACTACAGGTTAAAAATTTCTAAATTTTGTACTTTTCCTAAAATCTACATATTTTTTAAGATATGAAGTATCTGGTGACATTAAATACCTCGTATGTGCAGGGCGGTACACTACATGTTACCACAAGATGGAACAGCTTGTCTACTGAAAATAGTCAAAGTCAAATATGTTTCCTTAAAAATGATTCCCCCCCTTTTTAAGATTTATTTATTTGAGAGGGAGTGCACATGCACATGCATGAGCAATGGTGAGGGGCAGAGGGAGAGAATCCTCAAGCAGACTCCTCACTGAGCACGGAGGCTGACAAGGGGCCTGATGCCACAACCCATGAGATCATGACCAAGAGTCCGATGCTTAAATGACTGAGCCACCCAGGCACCCTGACTTTCCTTTTTAACTCTCAACTTGGGGAGAAATAATAATATTTCTATTATATGTTATTACTTCTGAGCACCATGAATAAGGAATTCTGAATTCAATCAGATCGATGAAATTTGCTGGTCATGGGAAATCAAATATAAGTTCCCTGCCTCTGTAGATGGTCTGTGTAAGTTCAAGTGAAATTTTGATCCAGAAGATTAAAAAAAAATCAATTTTTTTCAGATGAACTGAAAAAAGGATTTTAAAATCCCAGAGATGTTAAAAACATATCAAAGAGAATAGTAAAGACCACAAATAGAAATTTAATTTTTAAAAATTTTTTATTTATTCATTCATGAGAGACACACAGAGAGAGGCAGAGACACAGGCAGAGGGAGAAGCAGGCTCCTTGCAAGGAGCCTGATGCGGGACTCGATCCCTGATCGCAGGATCACGCCCTGAGCCAAAGACAGAAGCTCATTCCCTGAGCCACCGAGATCTCCCAAAATTTAATTTTCTTAACACTGTGTTTAGATATTAAGTATTAATGATTTATCCTACATTTTCCATAAAGTTCAAAACATTTGCACTCTGCTTTCTCTTTGATCAGAACACTGATAAGCTATAGTTGATGCTGTAAGAAAACAGCAACAACAAATAAAGCCAATCATCTCCTCCTCCTTTGCCAAGATAGCTGCCAATGAGGTTAAATGGGAAAAACAAAAACAAAAACAAAACAAAAACAAAACACTGTGTATGGGGAAACAGAAGACAGAATACATCTTTTGCATCAAGTTAACTAGAAATTCAGTTTCTCTGCTGAAATGAAACTACTCTTTGCTTGTCTTATCATTTCCCTTAAACACACACACATATACACACATATCTCACACAAACACACAACATACTTAACGAGCCAAAACATGACTAGTAGGGACTCCAAAGTTTTTTGAAGGCTGCTATAGCAAGATAAGATTGCAACTCTAGAGAAGAAGGCAAAAAAATGAAGATAGTGTCCTAAGGCTTGAAGAAGGTGGGAATAAAGATAAATAGTTTCTTTACATATACTTAGGCCTCTTTGGACAAGCTAATGTCATGGTACTTTTATTTTTTTCCTTTAACTTTGCTTTATCACTTCTGTTGAATAGGAAATTGAGAATAACTTGTACAGAGGAAGGTGGATATTCTTTTTCCTAGGAAGAATCAGTGACTCACAATAGAAAAAAAAAAATCAACTGAAGATACCCACTATCATAATTTAGGTTGGCAAGTTAATTTTTTTAAGATAAATATTAAATAGCTAATTTATTTCATTTTTAGATTAGCAAATCTTAATAGTTTATTCAATACATAAGTAATACTTATTCTATAAATCTGAACATTATATATACTAAGTTTTATGATGTGGCTAGTTGAGAGGGATAAGAAGGGAACCAAAGGAAAAAAGGAGAGGAAAAGTGAGGATATAATAAGGAGCTAATATTCGTTGAAGGTCTACTATATGCTAGGTATTTTTTTTTTATGCTAGGTATTTTGTACACAAAATGTCACTGAATTCTTATATGAACTTTAAGAAGTAGGTCGCAATATACTCATTACAATGAGGAAATAGGATCTCTGAAGGATTAAGTGATTAGAATGACAAGGCTGGTGAAATAGTAAAGCCAGAATTCAAACTTAGAACTGTTATACTCCAAAACCCTTTCCATAATGATTAGCTTCTGCAGAGGAGAGAAGGTAGGACACAGGAGATGTATGGAGAAAAAGAGAAAGTAGCTGAGATGGTTAGGGAAGAATAAAAGACTGTGGGAGAATGAGACATTCAATGGGAAGAGAGAGAAAGGAGATGAATAGTAGGAAGGAGGGGTGGAAAAGGATGTGAGAGAGAAAGCAAAATATAGAAAGTTGTTTAAAAGAAGTTGTTGGAAGAAGAGAGAAGAGAAATGATCAGTTGAGGGACTACATGTTTGGCATGTACATTTCAGAAAATAAATAAGTTTTATTATCCATTGAAATATCTATTAGCAGAGTAATTATTTTCAACAACTCAAACCACTGTAACCTAATACATCTTGAGATGGGTTTCTCAAATTTGGCACTATTGACATCTGGGCCAGATAATGTTTTGTCGTAAGGGACTGTTCTGTGTAGTAGAGATGTTTGGCCATACCCCTGGACTCTTTCTATTAGATGCCAGTGGTATCCCCCTAGTCTTAACAATGAAAAATATGTCTAGACATTGCCAGTGTCTCCTGTGAGCAAAATTGCCCCAGTTAAGAACCACTGATTTAGAGGCTCCACTCTGTATAATGATAAAAACAAATAAAAGATGCCTACCATATGCAAAAGTATTCCCTGAGTTACTCTAAAGACTGGACGCCCTTGGGAACAACATGAGGTTAAGTTTAAAGCTGAATTCACTAAGCTCATAATATTTGTTACAGTTATTGCTTGAAAACTTGAAAAGTATGAAAGAGAGCAGATCTTGCTACTCAAAGTGCAGTGCCTTCACCAGTGGCATCAGCGTCATCTAGGGGCTTGTTAGGAATGAAGCACCTCAGCCTCACCCCAGATCTACTGAATCAGAAACTGCATTTTAACAAGAGGCACGGTTATGCTCTTGGCTTTTTTCGATGACGATTTTGGACTTATGTCCCTAGCAATCTTAGGAAAACATCATCCAGTCTCTTCAATCCAGACCTTGGGACCTCCTTTTCCCCAGCATCACACCGACCTGATTGACTGAAACACTATCTAGGACATACCATTCGGCAAGATATGGTAGTGGAGCCTGTCTTTAAATCTTCATGACTGAGGGACTCTTGCACAACACAAAGTTAGGGCTATGGGGTTCTTGGAAGATTGGAGGGTAGAACAGAGGCAGCCACCAGTCTGCAGCTCATGTGTTGTTGCTGATCAGCTGCCTCATCTGGTCAGCACAAAGCAGCAGCATCTGGGCCCGCAGTTGCTTTCCCTTTCCCAGGGTTCTCCTCAAGCTTCTCCAACTCCTCATCCAGATGTGTGTGTTTAGCTATTTGAGAAAAGGCCCTGGCTGCTGCAGGTCATCCACACTGGCAAGAGGGGAAGCAGTGAAAATCAAAGTTCCAGTTAGTTCTCATGGAGTTTCAGCGCATGCTTATGGGTTCCAGGCTGCTCCTGATTCTCTCCATTATCTACATTCATCTTTCCTTCCTAACTGCCTGCCCAGTGGACCTCAAACTCCAACATCAGACTTAGACTGCTTAAACAGTTCCCACAATTGCTTAAGACCAAATTCCTCTATAAGAGAAATAATACACATGTAAAAAAATAAAAGTGTGAAAAGAAGTAGATATAACCAGATAATCTAGTTTTGAACTACGCAGTCTAAGGGAGAGCAGGAGCTTTGTAGAGATTGTTCTCCCATTATGCTGGAGTCCTCTCTGCATATATGAAAACACACTAGCTTTAGAATTTGGAGACCTGGGTTCTGGTCTTCTCCAGAACTAGTTAGTTGTAGGATCTAGAACAAATCACTGGCTTGAGGAACAACTGCTGATTTCTTATACCTCACCAAGAGCTCAAATGTACCCTTCTAGGGAATAGTTAAATGACTTCCTTATATATATATCTACTATGTCGAAGGGCAAATATGGTGAATACTATGGACTGACTTGCTATCCTGTATTCTCTTGCCACTCAAAAGTACAGAATGTGGACATAGCATCAGTATCACTTGGGTGCTTAACAGAGATGCAAAATCTTAGGCCTCATCCCAACCAAGGAAATCACAATTTGCATTTAACAAGAGATGATTTTAATGCACATTAGAACTACAGAACCCCTTCCCTTTACAGTGACCTAAATGTAGAGGCTAGAAAACTTGAAAACCACATTTCTTAGATTTCTTTTTAGTATGGATTCTGTTTGAAAATTATTCCCCAAAGCAATCATATATATGATTATTAAGTGCTAGGGATTGCTGTAAGCACTAATTAACTTATATAATCCTCCCAACAATCATATAAGGTTGATACAATTATTATTCCCTTTATACAGAGAAGACACTGAAGTCTGGAGAGGTTAATTTACTTGCCCAAAGTTATAGTTAGTAAGTGAGATTTCTATGGAACATACTCTGGAAAGTGCTTTTATTTTATTTATTTTTAATTAATTTATTTAAAGAGAGAGCATACAAGCATATGCGTGACTGGGAGGAGCAGAGGGAGAGGGAAAGAGAAAGAATTTCTCCAGTAGATTGCCGGCTGAGCGTGGAGCCAGGGGGGACTCTAAGATCAAGGCCTAAGCTGAAACCAAGAGTCAGACACTCGACTGGCTGAGCCACCCAAGTGCTACTGGCAAGTACCTTTATAAAGGTTTCTTCATTTATTCACCTACATATCTATGAATTAGCATTGATCTGAAAGTTCTAGGTTTCACAAAGGCCAGAAATAAAAATGAAGCATTACCACTTGAAAGGAAGCAAAATCAACCTTATCTATAGACTGGATGATTATATATCTAGAAGATGCAAAAGAATCAAGTCTAAAAGATACTGGTATTTATTAACATAAGAATTAACAAAAGAATTCAGAAAGGTAACTAGTTAAAAACTAAATATATAAAAACCAGTAGCTAGAAACCAGCAGCAAAAGGATGATTTGTGGGGATAAACATCCCTTTCACAAAACCAACAAAAACATAAAAGCTTAATATAGATTTTAGTATTTGTAATTACTATCAAGGATTGTAAAACTAGGGAGAAAATGGATTATTCAATGATTGGGGGAAAAAAAAACAGATTAGCTCCATACCTCACACAATACTTAAAGTTATTCTAAAGAGACTAAATATACAGAGTTTTTTAAAAAATAATAAAACATAGAATACACACACACAAGAAAATATTGGTGGATATTTAACTTGGGATAAGCACCCAAGTGATATTTAAATATTTAATATTTAAAATATTGGTGGGTATTATATTTAATATTGGTAGGATTAAAAAGAACATTCTAAAGATATAGATAGATATGTGTATATATTATGCGTGTGTGTGTATGTTTGATAGACGTGGACGAAGTTATCAAAATAAATTCCTTTAGCTAATAAAAACTTAAGGCATTTCTAAATCAAAAACATCATAAACAAAATGATAAAGTCAAGAGCAAGCAGGGAAAATATTTATAATCAATGTGAAATAAGAGATTAACATCTTATAATAGTGTCAAAAAAGGTCAAAGAACATGATTTTAAAAAATGCAAATGCTCAATAAATACATGCACATGCAAGGTTTAGTAAACCTCTCCAGCAATATTTTACAACATAAGATAATTTTGACCTACTAAATTGGCAAAGATTAATAATCTATAAATTACATCATTCCTTACAGGCATGGATGGCACTCATACACCAATGCTGGAAGTGTACATTGGTGTGACCTTTCTTGAATGCAATCCTTTAGAATGTCCCAAGAGGCTTCAACGACTTTGACTCATTGACCTAGTTCTTTCATTTCTAGGAATCTATTGCAAGGTAGAACTCTGAAGATTTACATGCAAAGGTTTTCATTACAGCATTATTTAAAAAGAAATTTTGAAGCACCTTAAATGTATATTAGCAGGAAAATGGACTGTTAGGCAGCCTTAAAAATAATTTTTACAAATAATTTTTCATAACACAGGAAAATGACACAACATGCTAAGTAGTCAAAACAAGAAAGCAAATTTCATATTATACTAAAACATGTTAAAAACATATGTGTATATACATATAAGTATAGTAATATATGAGAGACAGGGAGAGATTAATAATACCAAATGTATGAGATATATTTTTTTAAATATTTGATATTTTTAAACAAAATATTGCTTGGATTGGAATTTCAAATGCTTTTGTCTTCTTCCTTAGATTTTTCTTTATTTCTACATTTTCCAAAGTACATTACTTCAATAATCATAAAGAAAGGCCTTCGAGCTAAAGATAATGATGATTCTAATGTCAATCTGAGGATAATGGGACCTCTATGCTCTAGGAGGTAAGAAGGGCCATCTTAGGTTATTCAGGTTGTGAACTGCCACATCTAAGAAGATGCTATTCACATTGTAGGCATATTATAAAAGGACTAGAGATGTCTGGCCTTTCAGTAACACAGTAGTTCAGACTCTTTTATATAAAGCCACCTAATGTTCACGGTCATGAACATACTTGAATCATGTCTCATGTACACAATGAACAACACATATGTGGGATAGTTATGCCCTCTCCCTTTGTTCCCTTGAGCATTTTGCCATTCTCCCTTGCTTATCTCTCTTAGATGCCTGACATGTACTTCAAACTTGACACAGTTCCTTCATCTAAAGGACTTGTTCTATTCTTTTAAGTCCTCCTTTCTTAAGATATTTGATTTTAACTAGGCCTCCTTTGTCAATCATCCTACCTAGAGAGACAAAAGAACCTTAGTTTTCCTCAAATGGCGTGGCATTTAAGAACAAGTAGTAAGGGGGAACGCCTGGGTGGCTCAGCAGTTGAGCATCTGCCTTCAGCTCAGGGCATGATCCTGGAGTCTTGGGATCAAGTCCCACATCCGGCTCCCTGCATAGAGACTGCTTCTCCCTCTGCCTGTGTCTCTACTTCTCTCTCTGTGTGTGTCTCTCATGATAAATAAATAAAATATTAAAAAAAACCCGAACAAGTAGTAAGGGAAAAAAATGATGCTGACAATCTTAGTTATTAAGAAAATACCTATATTACTATTTCTGTGCTACTTGAAATAAATACCAAGATATAGACCATTCTGAGCTGGTATCATATCAATGAGCCCAGGGTAGGTTTTGTACAGTCAAAGCTGATACAAGAGACTTCCCAAGATGAGGGAAGGGCATAAACCTTTCTGACAGGAATGGAAAGAAAAATCAGTGAAGGAAAGGATGCCTGTGGAGGAGCCTTTAGCCTGGAGAATAGCTAATGGAAGAAACATGCTTCATCAAATTATCAGGTAATGAAGCAAACAGAAATAGGAAGGAATTTAATACAAAAAATTAGGGGCTGAAAAAAAAATCACTGACAGCTGGAGGAGCAAAAGTCAGATGTCTTCTGGAACTATTGCGTTCAAGAGCACACCACCACAGCCTGGATCCAGACGTAAGGGAGCTTCTGTGGAGGTGGCTACCATCGCCACTGCTACCACCGATGCCACCAGTTCTCTTTCAACATCCATAAGGCTGAGACTGTGGAACACCAAGTAAGTGAGTGTGCCAGGCAGAAAGGACAACAGGAATATGGCCTCTGCCTAATTTCCAGCTAATTAGTTTTAGTTCCATTCCTGTTTATATCATTGTTTCTGTGGAAAAATTCACTCTAAATTCTAAGTAACTAGTCTACAAACCAAGTTTTCAAAAATATTCTATTTTGTAATCTGGAGTCTGTGTGCCCTCAAAATAAACAAACACATACCATCCCCTAAGGAAAAACTAAATGAAACAATTCTTTAGGTTATATTTCATAGTCAATGAATTCATTCACTTCTCCCTCAAGTATTTTTATACCTGTAGTTACCATCATTGCAAGGGAGTGCATAAAATTTTTAAATTTCAGTTGCAGGACTTGCAAAGAAAAGAAGAAAACAAGCCTTGGTGATAATATTATCAACAAATGATTTATCTCAAAAGCTTACTTCTTAGACCAAAGGGTTGTGTTGTCCCAATTTTTTGTTCATTTTTGGTTTCTTGATAAGAAGTTCTTCTTTGGTGCTGATTTGGGGTAAGTGCATATCTCAGGTGTAATTTTCCATTACTATGTATGTAGGCTTAGGGTACATAAATACATTATCTGATAAAAAAAAATAACAGTTTCAACATTTCAAAGGAAATAAATTTCCATGACAGGCACTGAAAGAAGCAGGTGTGCGGGGATATGTTTTCTAGGATATACGTATCATTTATTTTTGTTTGTTTTCATCCTTTTTCTTTGTACCAAATAATTTTGGTAAGACCAGAGATACTAATGATGTGAAATCTACAGAAGTATAAATGAAGCAATATTTTACGTGCTCCCTTACAAACATTTGAAAATTTACTTTGAGAACCTCAATTCTACTGTACCCCCCTCACCACCACCACCAAGGGAGTTCCTTGTAGCTTGCTGTTTTCTTCACTTTTCCAGTTGAACAACTAAAGCAAGAGGAAACTAAGCCCTTTAGCTACTGAGTCATGGTCCAGTTGGATGGTACACTAGGAAGGGAATAGGGAAGATCTCCTAGTGACTAATTATTTGCTTCAGTCACCATGCCATCTCTTATATTGTCATAAGGATGAAAACTTACAATAAATAAAACATTTTTAAAAAAGGATGAAAAATTACACCTCCACATGGTAATGAGCCTGATGCTAAGGCATATTTTGTATGTGCCACACAATGGTATTTCTGTTTTCTTAATAAAATGTTGAAATAGCAGAAGTTACACTTTATCTACTAATGCATTTAGTGATGCTATTGGAGTTTGTGAAATGTGACAAAATGACAGACGGACAATGATGAAAGGAGACAGACATTAATCGATTGTCCCAACAGTATAGGCCGTAGCAAAGGCAAATAATCATGTGACTACTCCTTAATGTGATTCTGAAGGTAGGCTTATTTCAGGTATTTCTGAGAGTTGAACTACTGTTTTTTGCTGGTGAAAATCTACCCTACGTATAATCCAATTTCTTTTTATTAAATCTCTTGCCTAATCTTGAGGACATCTGATATGTTGTAATGCCTATTACCATACTTCATTGAGAACAGATTCTGAGAGTTTCAAAAATTACCCAACTTCTCCTTTTCCCACCGCTGTCCTCTGAATACTTCTCTCCCTTCGGTGCTAACTGAAAGCAATTTTCTTGCTTTTTGACTTTTAAAATGAAGTTTTGATTTCATTTGCGTTCATGTGAGGAACCTGCTCTCTTGGAGAGTCCCAGGCAAGGTATCTATTGTAATACCCGCTCCTACACATGCTTTCAGACACTGACTGCACTTCTAGACATAGACACCCACACCTTCTCAGAGGCGCTAGGTGTGCGTTCGGAACTGCCAAGATGGAGGGCAGGAAGGGAGCAGCTGTCCCCTAAACCACAGCACAGGGGTTTGGACCTGAGGTTGCAAAAAAAAAAAAAAAAAAAAAAAAAAAAAAAAAAGTGTTTACATGTAGGGCTTTTAGCTAAGTGACCGTTATGGAGGGTACTTCCACAGAGCCCGGGGCGCCGGCCTGCGCCCGCCTGCCCGACAGCAGGGGAAGGGCCGGGTTGACCCCGCCAGGCACGCGACCCCGGGGCACTCGCCGCCGCGCACGCACGACCCCGCAGCCCGGCCCGGCCCGGGGCGCGCCGTCCAACCGCTCCTCGCCGCAGCGACCAGCGCCCTACGCCGAGCAGAGCCCAGGCGCCGCCCGCCCGCCCACTTCCCTCCGCCGCCGGGTGGGGCTCGGCAAACCGGCCGGGCCGCGCCACCCCTCCCCGCTCACCTGCTCGCGCTCCTCCAGCGGCCGCTGCCCGCGTCGCCGCGGGCTCGCCCCGGGCTCCGGCTCTGTCCCCGCCGCCGGCCGCTCCGCCAGCGCGTCCCGGTCCTCGTCGCGCTCCCCACCGCCGCCGCCGCCGCCGCCGCCGCCGCCGCCGCCACCGAGCAGATCCCCGGCCGAGCACATCCCGTCGCCAACTCCCGCGGCCGGGACGGCCGCCGGAGGAGCCGAGCGTGAGACGCGAGGCAGCGCCGCCAGCCGCGGGCCGCCCGGAGACCGGCCGCGCTGCCCACACACAGGAGCCTCGGGAGCGCCCCGCGGGCCAGCGTGCCTGAAGCGCCAGCCCGGCCCGGCCGCTCCTGTCACTGGCTCGCCCCGCCCCGGCCCCCGGGGCGGGGCCCACCCGGGGGCAGGGCCACGGCGGGGGCGGAGCCAACGGGGGCGTGTGGGGGAGCCCTGAGAGCGAGTGTGCGTGTTCGCGCCCGCCGGTGAGGCCGCGTGTGTGAGACTATGTACACTGAGAGACCGTATGTACGTGTGTGAGAGAGATTGTGTGTGAGGTTGTGTGTGTGAGACGGAATGTGTGAGTATGTACGTAACAGATTTTAAGAAATTGTGTATGTGTGAGACTGTTAGGAGTCTGTGGGAGACCGTGTATGTACGAGAGGGCGAGTGCGAGGGAGAGAGGAGAGCGTGTGCGTGTGTGTGTGTGTGTGTGTGTGTGACGCACAGTTACACTCCAGCGGGGGGTCCTGTTCTTCCCTGGCACGGAGGCTGTGCCTGAGTGCGCTGCTGGAGGCCTGTCCTGAGTGCCGTCCGTCCTTTGCAAGTAATACACACTTGTCTGTCTCTTTTGTTCCTTCTGTCTTCTGTGTAGTGTCTCTCTGAGGGTGTGTGTCTTTGTCTCTCTTAAGTGTTTCTCCGGTGTGTGTGGATTGTTAGAGCCTTGGAGCCTGTGTGCACTACCAAATGCTCCCGAGGCCTTGGTGTGTATTTCTACAAATGGGCCAGGGTATGTCTGTCTCCCTCAGTGGTTGATAAAGGGGATACTAACTCATAAATCTTTTCCTCACTACCCGTGATATTGTGACTTATAAGAAATATAAACAGTTGGCCCATGAAGGATGCAGGGATTAGGGACACTGACCTGCACAATCCAAAATCCCTGTATAACTTTTGACTCCTCCAGAACGTAATTACTAATAGTCTTGTGTTGACTGGAAGCCATACTCTCCTGACATATATAGTTGATTAGCATATTTTTTTAAAATTTTTATTTATTTTATGATAGTCACACAGAGAGAGAGAGGGAGAGAGAGAGGCAGAGACATAGGCAGAGGGAGAAGCAGGCTCCATGCACCGGGAGCCCGACGTGGGATTCGATCCCGGGTCTCCAGGATCGCGCCCTGGGCCAAAGGCAGGCGCCAAACCGCTGCGCCACCCAGGGATCCCTGATTAGCATATTTTGTGTGTTACATGTATTATATACTGTATTTGAAAAGGATATGCTCCTAAGAAAATCATAGGGAAGAGAAAATGCTAATAGTGCTGAAAAAAAAATCCAAGTATAAGTTGACCTGCACATTTCAAACCCCTGTTCAAGCGTCAGTCCTGGTGGCTCAGCGGTTTAGCACCACCTTCAGTCTAGGGTGTGATCCTGGAGACCTGAGATTGAGTCCCATGTCAGGCTCCCTGCACGGAGCCTGCTTCTCCCTCTGCCTCTCTCTCTGTCTCTCATGAATAAATAAATAAAATCTTAAAAAAAAAAAAGGGTCAACCATATATTTGGTTTTCATTCCATTTTGGGAACAGAGCTCCTAAAACCTTGGAATTTCCTACTTGAGGAGAGCTGTAAACATCTCTTGTTTTGCTAATGAGGACACTTTTGGAATGCCCGTAGTTAACTAAGGATGGGGGCTAGCTGCCTGGAGAATAAAAATGTTGATTAGAGGGTTAGAAATTTTAGTCCCAACCCCTGAACTCCAGGAGGGTAGAGAGGTGTCTGAGTTGAATCAATCAATAGTGGTCACTGATTTAATCAAGCGTGTCTATGTAATGAAACCTTCATGGAAGCCCAAAAGGACAGAGGTTCCGGGAGCTTCTTGATAAGGGAACATGTGAACGGGCAAGCAGAGTGGTTCACACAGAGAACATAGAAGCTCAGGACGCCTTCCAACACATCTTGTACTGTGTACCTCTACATCTGGCTGTTCATCTGTATCCTTTATATTATCCTTCACAATAAACTAGTAAAAGTTTCTCTCAGTTCTGCGAGCTGTTGAACCAAGGACCATGTCATGGAAACCTCCAATTTAGAGCCAATTGGTCAGAAGCACAGGTGACAACCTGGACCTGCAATTGGCATCAAAAGGAGGGCAGTCTGTGGCACTGAGCTCTTAAGGTGTGAGATCTGTGACCTTATCTCCGGGTAGAGAGAGTCAGAACTGAGTTAACTGCTTGGTGGTGTTAGGAAACACACATCTAACTACCCTACCTATTCTGTGGAAGGGAAGTGGGAGGGTGTTTTAAAAGCAAACAAACGAGCTTTTTATATCTTTCATCTGTTCTTTGAGAAAATTATAGACTTGTATAGATAAAATATGAGGCTATTTATCAATGGAAAATAAATATGCCTATGTATGGAGAATGAGTTATTTGGGATCTTCTATTAAAATGTTTTCAGGCCCAGAAAGGGAATTAAAATAGGCAGAAATTTAAAGACTTATTTTAAAGACCTATTTCCTGTATTTAGTAAGCAGGACTATAGAAACTAGAAAATATGCCTTTGAATATCACAAATTAGAAAGAAAATGAATCTGGCTTATTTCCTTTCTTAAAAGCCTTTTAAAACCCAGGGGAAAGTATTTAATATTATATATATAATCAGAAACAAATGTCACCATGGGAAACCAAAAACATTCCCTGATGGGCCTCTTTGCTTTACTCTAATGACAACATTTTCATTTTTGAAGTTTTGCTTTGGCTGTCAGTAGTGTTTCTTATGAAAAGTGGCCTTATAAATTTTTTACTAAAAGCTTTATGATTATATATAGTGGCACAGAGAACATCAGCCTTTTACTGCCAACTCTGTGGAGCTTAAAGCACATTTTGAGGTCCCCCCTCTTTGGGCTTATGTCTGACAACTTGGTAAGTCAAGCGGCTATGCACTCTTCAGTCTGGGTACAGAGTGAACAGAAGTTCCTTATATATATGAGGACTCAGAAGGCACAGGATATATATATATAGCAGGGCAGGTAAAAAGAGTAATACGGAGCTTAGTTTTGTTCAACTTGAGGGTCAGGTCTTAACAGAAGTCCTTTAGTCTAAAATATATTATCTGGCCTTTCAGAGATTCAGGCTTCTTCAAGAACTGTATTCAGTCATTTAACACATATTTATTGAACACTAGTAGACATTAGACCCAGGTTCCTACTCTTAAAAAACTTCCATTCTTTTTCAAATTCTAGTCTGCTATCTGGCAAAATCCAAGAACTTCCACCAAAGGGTGGCCAGAATCCTCTGATCCTAGTCCAGGATTGATGTCCCAACTTTTTCCTTTTCTTAGCTTTGTCTAGCTTTCATTTAGTGAATGAGTTTCTCTTTGAACTATGATTCTTTTGTTCATAAAGACTTTGGAGATTTAGGGAATCACTTCTTTAAAAAAAATCTAATAATAGTATTTTGTGAAAAAGACATTATTCAAGTTACATCCCAGATAACATACTTTCTTATGGGAGGGGAAGGCTGTTTTCACTGGTCTGCATAATATGGATATTATACGTATAAAACTATTATTGCTGGTTTATGTGGCAAATATATTTGCTATTGCCCAGGCAACTATGATATATTGGTCTCAAATTGTGTGTAGTTTAGTTGTGATTTTATTAGTGCATTTACCTTGTGTTTTCACAGTAATTAGTAAGTGGCAAGAAACTGATGCCTGTCCAAGGAGTGGCCTATGTAGTATAAATCTGTCTTGTGCAATTGCTATGGGAACAAGAACTTTTAATCTTTCACTTTCACACTTTTAATATCTTATTTTTAATGTTTTTCCACTCTTTTTTGGATGTCTTTGCAGAGGAAAATGAACAAGTTGGAGCAATCTGTACTCATTTAGTAATATAACCTTAGAAAAAAAAGTGTGGTTATTTGTGAAAACTTCATTTTCAGTTTGATTTTTTTCACATTACTATGATGTTAATTTATTATGTTTCCTGTGCTTTAATATTTGCTTCATATATGATTTTTTTGTATCTGCTTCTTTCCTGCATAGTAGAGCCTTCAGTATGGGGAATTATTTTTGAAATGTTTGGAATCTGAACCAAAATCCCAGAAAAAAGTATGGCTTCTGAATTGATATATGTGAATTTAAAGGAAAAGGAGCTTATTGGAGAACCCTCACTTTCTTTAGCATTCCTTCAGTTTCAGGAAGCTATATCAGAGACATGTTGAACCAATGCTTGCTCAATATTCTCTAGCCTTTCCAGAAAGTCCACTCTGATTTGGAGGAGAAGTTCTCCTTCTTGGAATTAATTTTTATACTCTCTGTTAAAGAACAAAATTCAACTGAGTAGATTTTAAGGATCATATTGGCTTTATTCAGCGATTCATGAATTGAGCAGCATCCAGTATAGCAGATAGAAAGGAGTTCCAAAGAATTGTTCAATTTGAGAAAGTTTTATAGACCAAAGTGAGCAGGAGCAGGACAGAAACATGGCATTTGCTGATTGGAGCAAAGGGAAGTTTGGAGCAGGGTTAGGTAACTTGTGTTGACTGGTTAATCAAGGCATTTGGTTCCTCAGAGAGCCGAGCATAGAAGTTTACTTAAGTTTTGGCTTGCTAATGTGGGCCTAGCTTGAGTGGACTCCAACTAGGGCCTAATTTGGTTACTTTAACACTGTTTTATTTTCTTCCTTTGATGTGACTTTACAACATATACACTGCTGAGTCACTCCCTACAGTAGGAATGCAGATGAAGAGTTGTGTTTAGCTTAAAGAAAAAAAAAAGGGAATTCTATTCCAACTTATTAGTAGAGGGGAAAAAAAGTAAATAATTATAAAGTACCAATTAATATATATTAGCAATTTTTAAAATGTTGAAGCTAATATGGACAGTGCCTTAAGGAAATGTTAAACTCAGTTATTGCTAGTAGCACTGCAAACTGCTAACATTCTTTTTGGTAGTACATGTTTAGAACCATAAAAATATCCATAGCCTTTGGCCCACTAACCCCAGACCTAGGAAATAATTCAAAAGGGGAAAAGGCTGTTTGTATAAAGATGTTCATGGTAGAACTATAGTGAAGAGTTCAAAGAAGCCTGAATGCTATTCAACAGGTAAAAGGCTGAGTAAATATGATACACCAACACAACTGAATGTATAAGGTGTTAAAATGTTAATAATGGAGATTTTGTATCAAATCTGTTTACTACGTATGTTTAAACCTGTAGTAAACATATTTAATATAATGCTAAGTGAAAAAGTACAGCTTGGTAGTAGCAGAGCCACCCAGCTATCCTATATCCCAGGAGCTGGGAATATAAAAAGAGTAATGCAAAAGTTAGCTCTGTCCAGTTAGGGAGTAAGTCTGGTAGAAGTGAAATTATGTAAACCTACTGATCAAATTTGAAAGAGAAAATTCTAAAATTTGGGGGGAGGGTAAAATTCCCTTGTAAAATTAACTTTAATGTTGTAATTTAAAAATAATCATTTTTAAAGATTTGTTTCTATTTTCCTTGTAAAGTGGGATGGATGACACCCAAAGTCTGGTTGATTCAACTTCATAGCTGAAAGTTCTATTACCTTTTGTTGAATAATTTAGTTTTTGAATGGGTTTGATCTTTTATTCATGCTGTTCTCAATAATTTAGAATTAGAGTTGGAAGGAATCTAACAGGCAGTTTAGAGCAACCTCCCACCCAGTATAGGGATCCCTTCTATAACATCCCTGACAGATGGTCACCCTCCTTCTGCTTGAAGGCTTCCAACTATGGGAAACTCATTACTTCATGATGCCACCTGCTCAGTTACTGGATATCTTTAATTGTTAGAAAGTTCTTCGTGTCTACTGAATTGAATCTGTATCCTTTTCTCCTCTGCCTATTGGTCCTTATTTTTTCCTGAAGTATAAGAAAACAGATTAGTCTTTCTTTTCTCAAGATACTTTTTGGGTGTTTTTTTAAAAGGCAATTTTTGTCTTCTCTTTTATTTTTTCAACTGTTACTTATGGATAGATGTAGAATTTTTGGATTTTGCCATTTGTTATCTGTACCTACTTCTTGTGTTAACAGTATGCCAGCTTTTTTTTTTTTTTAATTGATCCAATTCTCTTCTACTCTCAGTCTGTGATTTCAGGGAATATGATTTTATTCCTGAGTCCACGACCAGGGAATATGACCTTTACTAAGTAAATCAAATGCATTTGATCTTCTTTACCTCCCATAGGGATTGGTTAAAGGATGGGCACATGACCCAAGTCAGGCTGATCAGGGTCAATAAAATTTAATTCTGGGACTTTTGTTCGTATTTTAAGAAAAGCAAAATCTTATCTACAGGATTGGTGTGTGATGCTATGAACTTGGAACTACAGGAGAACCATCTTACAGTCTAATAATGAAGTTGACCTAGTGGAATATATGACTGAGAGATGAACATTTTTAGCCAGTTCCTCTAAAAGTTAAGTTACCTCTGTATGCCTTTTTCAGTCATGTTGGCCAATGAATCTATCACCATAATGTTCACTGTGCCCCACACCGCTTTTCTCATAAGCAATCTTGGGATGACTTTGTCACTTTATAAAGGAATTAGAATGATATAGGCTCTACTGAGATATAGAAGAAATGAGTAGTTTTGCTGTTATCAGATTGTAGAAATTTGGACAGTTCATTTAAAGTCTGGTATTGAATTCCATCAGTAAAATGAGCAGATTGAAGTAGACAATTTTAAAATCTTCTTAACTGCTTTAAAATTCCATGATTTCCATATGACTTTGCCTCTAGATCTAGCCTGTGTGTCTTGGCTGCTGTCCTTTGCATTTATTCCAGTTGGTTAAATTGTTCCTATTAGAGAACAACTATTCTCAATTATTCTCAGAAGCAAAAGGATAGAAACAATTATTCTCAATTATTCTCAAAAGCAGAAAGAAACAGTTTTTCTATGATGCATATTCCTTTATCACTCATGTTTAAATTACATGCAGTTATTTTCTGTACCCTCCTTAAATTTTTAAAAATGTTTTAATGAACATGTAAATTGTCCTATTAATATTCTAAGGCATCTATAATTTAAAACCCTTTACTTCAGCAAAAATTAGGTCTGTAACTCTTTTGTCTCCAACTTGTTATTTTGAAAGATTTCAAGCCTTCAGAAAAGTTGCAGGAAAAGTACAATGAATACCAAGAGTTTTCTTCTACATTGGCCAGATGTTAATGTTTTGTCATATTTGCTTTCCTGTGTGTGTTTTCCTGAGAAAGTCTGTTATTCTCAATGTATGTTTAAAATAATGTGTAAAGAAAACTAAGGACTTTAAAAAAAAAAAAACTAAGGACTTCTGAGAGGGGTGCTACCCTTACCTGGGAGCATTTAGAAGGATCTGGAGAAGTGGAGGAGTGGAGGTGATGGAGGGTACAAGTTAACAATTCAAGAGTCTTGACTTTGCCTGAATTCTAATCCTGACTCTCTCTGATCCTCATTTTTCTTTTTTTTCCTAATAATTTTATTTATTTATTTTAAAAGATTTTATTTACCTACCTATTTGAGACAGAGAAAGGGAGAGAGAGCACAAACAGGGGAAGAGGGAGAGGGAGAAGCAGGCTCCCAACTGAGCAGGGAGCCTGACATGGGGCTTGATCTCAAGATCCTGAAATCATGACCTGAGCCAAAGGCAAACATCCAACCAACTGAGCCACCCAGGTGCCCCATAATCCTCAGTTTTTGTATTTGCATTATACGGGTATTATTGGCACTCAAGTTCAAACTCAAAACATATTAATTAGTATTAATGTTATATGAGTAGAACTAACAATATGAGATGTGTGTGATTTTTCATTGCATATGGAAAGCATATAGTTATTTCTGCTCTACAGATGAGCTTGGACCTTAAGCTTCCTAACATAGGAAATAAATTAGTGGTTGGCCCAAAAGGGAATATGAAGCGCTTAAACAGAAATTAAAGAACATGTGTTTTTGGCTGGGCAAGAAATCACACCCCATGCTGAAAGTTTCAAACAGCATCTGCCAATGTGGTACTAGTGGAAGTAAATCCAGATAAAGGAAGAAGATAGGTTTCATCTCGTGCCAATTACTCTTAGTGACTGCCTGGTATACTGTATAAGATGGCTTGTGAGAACATTTTGGGAAAAGAATGACTGCCATGGCAAGGGAAATATGAGCGATGACACAAGTGCTTGTATTTGCCATCTTGGATTTAGATATAAAAGAAAAGGAGGCGTGTTTTAGGAATAGGGAGTGACCTTGACAATTGGCTAATATATACTATTAAGAATGAGTTGAGAGTAAAAATTAGTAGATTTAAATGAAATATTCCATTAAGCCTGTTAGTAAACCAATATATGTATATGTCTGTTCTAGCATTTGCCTCATTATATTAACTCCTTTACTTATGTGTTCCTCTCTCTAATTGAACTATATGTTTCTAGAGGGAATATCCACTGTTTTCCTTTGTGCTTTACCAAGTGCCAGGTATGTAGTAGGTGTATAATCAATATTTGAGCTAATTCAGCCATTTCTAAATTTTGATTAGGTTTGGGTTAAAAGGCCTACTCTATAAAACTCAGCCCATGTCTTTGTCCATTTTTAGGCCTCCTGCTCTGCTTTGTTTCCTATTAAAGCTATTTTTGGGAAATTGCCATCTTGTATTAACCAAGGTAAGACCAAAAAAGGTGTTTGCCAAAGTTTAATCATTATAGAGCAGGAGCAGTAAGCCCCTGATGGTTAAATTCTTTTTTGGAGTTCATGTAGAACAGAATTTAAGTAGGGAGTAGACTTGAGAGACTCTAGAAAGTACATTTTAGGCCTTCTGTGACTACTAACCAGTTCCTTTCTGCTTCTGCAGCACATTGGACATATTAT
Organism: Nyctereutes procyonoides; assembly: GCF_905146905.1. Lineage (NCBI taxonomy): Eukaryota > Metazoa > Chordata > Mammalia > Carnivora > Canidae > Nyctereutes > Nyctereutes procyonoides. Next base: position 6,495,359 of record NW_026575130.1, read on the forward strand.
CGATTAAAAAAAGAAAAAAAATTGGGGCACCTGGGTGGCTCAGTGGTTGAATGTCTGCCTCTGGCTCAGGTCATGATCCTCGGGTCCTGGGATCAAGTCACTAATCAGGGTCCCCACAAAGAGCCTGCTTCTCCCTCTGCCTATGTCTCTGCCTCTCTATGTCTCTCATGAATGAGTAAGCAAAATCTAAAAAAAAAAATAAAAATAAAAATTCAGTGATTCCTTACCTTCTTAAATATTCAAATTGTAGGCAGTTGTTAACTCACAATTTCTGAGACTTTTTCCAACTTGCACTTTCTACATATTAATTGACATATAAATAAAATGTGTACTCTGGTGTTCAGCAGCTGGAGAATGATTCTTTCGAGGCATTAGAGGAAGAGGGTCAATAGATTAGTTTGGCCCCACTGCATTGTTTTTTGGAACAAGTGATAATTTATCTATTCAATTGAATTTTGATATAACATTTTAATAGATAAAAGAGGCACTGTGCTAGAAAAATAAAAGTTCTGTTGAGACATTTATAAGTATGTATGGGCCTCATAAAGTTAATTGTAATTGACAAAGGTCAAAATCATCAGGCATGTACACCCTCATGGCAGAGTTTTGGCATCAATAACACACTATTTAGCTTTAATTTGTTCAGTTCATCTGTGAGGTACAATTATCAGGGAAGACAAGAGTAAAAAGTTGACACAGACTGGTAGATATATATTTTCAAATTACACTAATGAGATGTGTGGATCTAAAGGATTTTTGTAACAAAAATGTAAATATTTAACCCTCACATAGAATTATAGCAATTCATTATGTGCAAAACCAGGGGCTGCCTCTGTTTATTTATTTTTTTGTTAGTTGCTTCTTTTCTTAAATCATACTTGAGTATCTTCAGTTTTTTCTGTGCTAATGATGTTTTTCTATTTTGTATCTCTGACTCTTAATATTATCTATGCAGAACACAGGAATAAGGAACTAAGCAGAAACCTTCTGAAAAACTATTAAATCTTTTGAACATTATAGTACCTCTACTGAGGAAAAAAAAATGCTGCTTGGGTCCTCAGTCTGTTTATTTATAATGTATTCACAATTTTAACAATTTTGGTGCAAAAAGATACCTAATGGATTATTTAAGTTCTGTATGCAGTGTGATTGTGTATGGGGTCACTTATGGGAAAAGTGCACAAAGAATATGGAGACCCGTTTTTTTGTTTTGTTTTGTTTTTTTTGAGACCCGTTTTTATTCTTAGTTGCTTTAACCTTTACAAGGCACAACCAAGAGAAAAAGCACTGTGGAATGAAGAAACGTCATAGGGAATTACAAATGAAGTGCTATGTAGTTCAGAAGAGAGGGAGATTAGTTACCTAGACTCCATACCTACAGTATACATATGAAATAGAAAACTTAGAAGAGAGAAGAACTGTTGGAAGCAGGCATGTTATCAGCAGCTACTATTACAGCTGATAAAATAACCAAGAGAGAACTTAGCAAACAGGTATGTGAACTTAAAATGTCCAGGAGTCACTTACTGTAAGGTCAACTTTAAGAAGCTTTGAGGATATCATTTAATCATACAGTAATCTGTATTATAGTGATTCATAGGCTTTTAGAATAGAAGTTCTCTTAAAGGCCATCTAGATTCCATATTTTTATTTTATTTTTTTAAAGATTTATTTATTTGACAGAAAGAGAGAGCGCAGGGGGAGGGCAGAGGGACAAAAAGATAGAATCTCAAGCAGACTCCCTGCTCAGAGGGGAGCCCAACGTGTGGCTTGATCCCCAGACCCTGAGATCATGACCTGAGCAGAAATCAAGAGCTGACCACCTAACCAACTGAGCCACCAGGCGCGCCTAGGCTCCATGTTTTATTAATGGCACTTAGAATAAGTTACTTGCCATACAGTCTTGCAAATGGGTGGAGTCATCCTTGGATCTGTTTTCCTTCCCAATCCTTTTCTATCCTCCCCACCTGCCATACCCATCTAATCAATCATCTTGTCTTTTTGCCTCCATTTTTCTCAAATTTGCATTCCCTTTTCCATGTCAATTTTCACTGCCTTTATCAGAGCTCTGATATATCATACCTGGAATTCTTCCATAGATACCTAAATCCTCTTTCTCCTTCCATTTCTTAACCTTCTTAAAATTATATACCACTTATCCAGCCAAGAACATCTGACTGAAATGCAAGTCTGATAGTGACACTCTGTGACTTTATGTTACAGCAGCTTTCCGCTTCCTGCAAGATGAACTTCGAACTGCTGTCTGCTCCTTCCCTGCTTTCTATCAACTCCTGATACTATATGTATATTTAGGGGGAGACTTAGTACATTGCCCACTTCTCCCTTCTCATTCTTACTCCAAATTCACTTGGCTAATATCTCAATCTTTAGGATTCACCTCAGATGCCGTCTCCTCCAGGAAGCTCTGGCTAGAATAAGATGTCTTTCACTGTCCAGTGATTGTTTTTCATGGCATCCTGTTATTGGATTGATTCACTGTACCATAATTATGTACATCTCCCCTATTTGAATATGAACTCTTTGACAGACCATGTTTTATTTATCTTTATATACCAAAGCCCATTTTCAGTGTTGAATATTAGGACATATTAGATGCCAAATCAATGTGTATTGAGACATAGGCAACTATTACAAATAAAGCTACCTGAATACTAATAGTTAAGCAAGTGTTCTTTCTCTTATAGTCAGTTGATGAAACTGGCTCTGAATCAGAATCACCTGAGAAAGATTTTAAAAAGCATAGGTTTCTGTGCTTTACTCCTACCCTAGATAATCAGAATCTTCACCCCCCTCTCTCTATATATATTTAAGATTTTATTTATTCATGAGAGATACAGAGAAAGAGGCAGAAACACAGGCAGAGGAAGAAGCAGGCTCCTCAAGGGGAGCCTGATGTGGGACTCAATCCCAGGACTCCAGGATCACACCCTGAGCAAAGGCAGATGCTTAACCACTGAGCCACCCAGGCAACCCTCTATATTTTTTTATGAGGCATCCCAAATGATTCTTTTCAGTCAACCTACCACCTGATCTCACGTTAAAATTTGTAAATCATTGCACAATGTTTCTTATCATAAACTTTTAAGAATAAGCACATTTAAGAAGTCAAAATGATATACAGTAGATTTTAGAAATATTTGCATTCAAGATGGTTAATTTTTTTAGAGAGAGTGCACACACGGGTGCGGGGAGAGGGAGAGAGAATCTTAAGCAGGCTCCATGCTGGGGTCCCACTCAGGGCATGATCTCACAACCCTGAGGTTATGACTTGAGCTGAAATTAAGAGTTGGGCACTCAATTAACTGAGCCACTCAGGGGCCCCTAGATGGTTAAATTTGTTTTAAATCTGTGTTAAAGGATATACTTGCAGCTCTCTGAAAACTCTGCATACCTTAATTCAATCACTAATGATTCTGGAGAGACAAACTTTTAATTTTTTTTACATCACTCAATTTATTTTCTTATAACCTAGTGCCTTTGAAAGGGATTTATTTCCTCATAGTAGTTTTCTTTGTGTGACCACAGTTGACCCTCAGACAATGCAGGGGTTATGAGTGCCAAACCCTGTGGAGCCAAAAATCTGCATATAACTTTCGACTCCCCCAAAACTTAACAACTAATAGCCTACTGTTGACTGGAAGCTTAACTGTGAATAGTCAATTAACACATATCTTGTATGTTACATGTATTATATAGTGTGTTCTTACAATAATGCCACCTAGAGAAAAGAAAATTATAAGAAAAAATGCACTTATCACACTATAAATAATCTGTGTTTAAGTGGGCTTCTATAGTTAAGTCCATGTTATTCATGAATTTGTGTGTCATCCTTGCACAGGGGCCATGCTAATCTCTGTTTTGTTCCAATTTTAGTACATGTGCTGCCGAAGTGAGCACAAACCCATGTTATTCAAAGATCAACTATACTTAATATCTTTTGCTCCTTTCTCCATTTATAATTAAGAAAACCCCATTCCTTCATGCCTCAAATCTCCTTTTCTAATAAAATGCTCCTTTTCAACTTTTGCTTTTTAAAACTCTTGATGTTTCATTAATCTACTCTGGGGGCTTTGTTGAGTCTCTGCAATGTACCTAAACATTTCCATTTACAGGAGAAGTGGGTCTTGGCTTTCATCTTGCCATCACATTGAACTGATTGGTTTCTGTGGGTTGTCAGGGAGCTGCTGAGGATAGGAACTGAAGTGGGTGGGAATTTGGCTGACTCCATAGTTTTCCATATGCACTGTGTGCTCCTCATGCTTGATCAGGAAGCTGGTCTCTATGGGCAGCCCTGGTAGGAGGAAGACAGCCACTGTGTGGGTGGTTTTGAAGAAACCTCCCTCTATTTTTCCTGTACCCAGCTGGTTTTAAGTTTTTGGATAGTAGTGCTATAACAACCTTCAAGTTTTGCCTTTGATTTAATACAATTTCTGGACTGTGTTTAAAGATGCCTTTGATTTTGGACGTATTTTTTTATACAATTTACAAGTCAGTTCATCTCCAGCTTTGGCTTTCTATTAGATACATTTTGCACAAATGTTTACTTTTAGCTTTGTGTAATTTTGTATACATCCCAGTTTGATATGACCTCCCGATGGAAGTTTATACTACTCTCAGCATAATTGTAGGAGGAAAATAAATTGGTTATAATTTATGTTAGTATTAAGATTTACGTGAACTTAAGTGCTAGATGAAAGGCACAAAAACACTTAAGTCTTTTCTAAGATATTTCCTAAAGTTTATAGCTTTTAGATCACCAAGACTCTAGACTAATTTAATATTTACATCCTCTGATATTATTATTTTTGTTATTTTGCTAGCATCACGCACTTGCTTAAAAGATCTTCCATGTTGTTGAGTGCTTAAAATCTCACAGGGAAAAGAAAATCTCACAGGGAATACAAAGCATTTATACAACTAAGAAATGTTTTGGAGCTGAGAAAATGTCAGAATGAGTTAGTGGGACATCCCCAGGGTCTTCAAAGACTTCTATTCTGAAAAAAAAAAAAAAATTCCTTGTCCCAGACCTAAATTGGCCGATTCATGTAAGGAAAGGAGGGCAATTACAGGCAGATACCCTATGGTTGTTTATGTTTGTTAACTATATACTTACTGTATAGTTCTGAGCATATAAAATGGCATAGTCCTCAACAATTTTATTTAAGTGTTGGTGAAGTGATTCACTTTCGTTATTTAATGAAATGCCGAAATTTGGCTTGTTGTATCCATATATCTCCAGGAAAATCTGCATTATAATCTTTCATGTTAACTTACAATATTAGGTTTCAAAATTGTTAATTTTATTTTTAACTTTTTAAAGATTTTATTTATTCATGAAAGACACAGAGAAGCAGAGACATAGGCAGAGGGAGAAGCAGGCTCCTTTAGGGAGCTGGATGCGGGTCTTGATCCCAGGGTCCTAAGCTAAAGGCAGACGCTCAACCACTGAGCCACCTAGGTGCCCCTCAAAATTGTTAGTTTTAAAAATTCACTATAGTCTATGACTTTCTCTCTGGTGGTATTTAGGTAATATAAGGTGGGGTCTTTAAAATGGCATTAGTAAGGGGAACCTGGGTGGCCCAGCGGTGGTTGAGTGCCTGCCTTTGGCTCAGGGCTCAGGGCGTGATCCTGGAGTTCCCAGATCAAGTCCTACATCAGGCTTCCTGCATGGAGCCTGCTTCCCCTCTGCCCTCTCTCTGTGTCTCACATGGATTAAAAAAAAAAAAAAAAAAAAAGAATGGTATTAGTAGGAACCATATGTTGGGCTAATGTAGCTTCTCAATACTAAAAGCAATTGACAATTGAACACCAATAAAAAATAAATTTATTATTAAAAAATAAAAATAAAAGCAATTGACAATTTCACATTTAAATTTTATTTTAAGATTTAAAAAAACTTCAATAGGACTTGATTTTAAGTACTACTTATAAAAATATAGAATAATTTCTAGGTTGTCATTTTAAAAATCCTTTCAGATGGTGTCACATCCCTCGCGATTGCAGCTATTTCATATTCAAGAATATAGTTCATTATGAATTACTCCTTCGATGATTGGTCTCAACAGACTTGATATATTTAATATGTACTAACAGTAGTTGAATATACTATATTCTCCCCATCTAAACCAAGAGAGTGGCTTTTATTATTTACCATGATAATAAGCAATGAAGTGATTGTGAAAGAGGGATCTTTTATGACACCTAGGAAATGTAATTTTTTTAACTTCAGGGGTACTGGTGAAATGACAGCTAAGTTCAAAGCAGGGACATTACTTAGTAATACATTAGCTTTAATTTAGCAGCAATGGGGATTCCTGGGTGGCGCAGCGGTTTGGCGCCTGCCTTTGGCCCGGGGCGCGATCCTGGAGACCCGGGATCGAATCCCACATCAGGCTCCCGGTGCATGGAGCCTGCTTCTCCCTCTGCCTATGTCTCTGCATCTCTCTCTCTCTCTGTGTAACTATCATAAAAAAAAAAAAAATTAGCAGCAATGAAGAGCCAAAGCTGTGCAGTCAGACTGAGTTTTGACCTTGATTCTGTTATTTACTAGCAGTATAACCTCAGTCAAGTATTTAAGTTCTGTTTTCCTTGTCTATAGAGTGGGACTAAGATATGTACCTCTTTGTGATAATTACATAAGAAAATACATGATGTGCTTATTAACACAGTGCTTGGCATATAGTATATATGCATGTTAGTTATATGGTTGTCAGTAATAATACATTTTAACAATTTATGCTTCAAAATTAGGTTTTGGTAGATTGTAAACCATTAGTGACTTTTAATCAATTAAGCTTATTTGCCTTTTACAAATATACTGTGATTTTAAAAATCTTTTTTTTTTCTAATCAGGAAGATTAGAAAACTTTACATAGAAACATTTCTGATAAAAAGCACTTCCATTTTGGATTAATAGGATGGTAGAGCTGGAAAATTAAAAAAAAAAAAACCTTAAGAGAGCATCTATCTATTCTACCTATGGATTTACTGGTAAGGAGACTAAGTCCTATATATTTAACTGACTTAATCCACTTGAAATATGAAAGGAAAAAAATCCATAAATTTGGTCATTTTTTTATGGTGATGGACATTAGTTCTTTGTGAAAAATGGAAAAAATGAGATGGTTATCTGGACAATAGAAGTCTGATATATTAAATATTTAATGATAGTATTTTCTTAACAGATGATGATTTGTCTTACTGTAATTATTAATGCTCTTTTCACCCTCAAAAATGTCTCCGTTTGGACAACACATTACACAATCTTCCACTTTAATTGTATTTATACAGGCAGAGAGTAGCAACCATCTAGTAGTTTGTGGACCGGGTAGATCCCAAACAGATTATGTTTTTTCTCTGGTTCTAAAATTTGGAAATGACTAGAATCTGGACAATTACTCAACACTTTCTTAATCTTCTGAGTGCAGTTCTCTCGAAGAGGAGTTATTAATTGATGGCTTTGTGGGGACGAAAAGATCTATTAACCTGCTGAAACTATGTGCAAAATGGTGTGTGTGTGTGTGTGTGTGTGTGTGTGTGTGTGTATTTTTCTGGGAAAAATTTCTGCTCATATTTTCAAAGGTACTATATTGCTCCAGAAGACTAAGGAGCATTGTTTTACCTTTTATTCCATTCACAAGTAACTGGCCCTGTTGCCCTGTTACACTTTTTTTTAAAGATTGATTTATTTATTTGAGAGAGAGAGAGAATGAGCAGGAGAGGCAGAGGGAGAGGGAGAATCCCAAGCAGACTCCATGCTGAACATCATCCAGGTACCCTACCTTGTTACACTTCTTAAATATCAAGTCTGTAAGAAATAGGAGGAAATTAATGTCATATAGTGCTTTTATAATGAATATAGTTCTATATTCTGGTGAAATATTATTAAATTGACCCACATAAAATGTTGACAAATTTACTTGAATGTGAGGCGCCTGATAGGAGAGCCCATCTACAGGAAGAGAAAAAGCTGACACTCGAACAGTGGGTTTCTGATATGCATTTGGGCCAGGGTAATAGAATTCTTACTAAATTTTGACCTGAGGAAATTGCCATTTCATATGGTTTAACTGATGACCTCACGGGTGAATTTAATTCAATCACCTGTATTGAAACCTTCTTCATGAAATCATTATACTATGATCAAGAGCTATTCAAGGAATATAATATATAGAGTAGATATCCTTTCCCATTTTAGGAGAATTTGGAGAAATTTAAATTGGGAAATGAGTCAGTTTCTATTCGATGTGACTTAGTGGTATTCTGACACATTAGTCAAGGAAATACAATTCTGATGGGGGAGACAGACATTTAAGTAATATAATGCATAGCAGAATAAAATAAGCATTAAACAGAGTCTCAAGTAACACTGTGAGTACACAGAGGAAAGGCAGGGTTAATTTTGACTGCAATGATCAAGGAGAGCTTTGTGAGTAGGCAGTGATCTTTTATGGAGAGCAGATGGACATAAAGACTCAAGGAACTTGATTTACCATGTTTTTTTTCTTACTGGTTTATACTCCCTATCTGCTCTGATCAAATTATTTTTTCTTAGCCTTTATACTTTTTCTTAAAGGGGGAAGGGAAAAAATGGTTTCTTAAGATGATTAATAGGAGAACATGTGCTTTCAGAGTGCAAAGCACTCAGCTCCCTAGGATAAAGAGTCTAAATATATACCTAAATCCAAACATAGATAGAAGAGTATCTGCTATGTTTCAAGGGAGTACACTGACCAGCCGAGGGATGCTTGCTTTATTCTTTGTTGTTGTCTTTTAAGTGCCATGAGTTTTTGAAATGATAACCATTAGAAGAAAAGACAGTACAATTGCTCAATTTTAAATAACTGCCTAACTTGGGAACAAAGTCCCAGGAGACGGCTGGCGGAAATAGCTCATGCTTTTTTTAGCTGCCTGTATTTTAACTTTACACAGAGAAAAATGAAATCTATGTAATCAAAGTATGCATAAGTATGTATATAGAAATCAGAAGGTCAAGTTGTCAAGTGGGTAAAGATTCCTTCAAAGAATACATAAAAATTCAAATATGATATAATAGGGCAGCCCAGGTAGCTCAGCAGTTTAGCGCCTGCCTTTGGCCCAGGGTGTGATCCTGGAGACCTGGGATCGAGTCCCACGTTGGGCTCCCTGCAGGGAGCCTGCTTCTCCCTCTGCCTGTGTCACTGCCTCTCTCTCTCTCTCTCTCTCTCTCAAGAATAAGTAAATAAATATAAACAAATAAACAAAAGTAACTTTAAAAAATATGATATAATACACATGCACACAGGGTTAGAATTATATATTTTAGCCTAGTGATAAAAAGGCATGGGTTTACAGGAGAAAAAGAAAAGCATAATATATAATTCCACATTTAATAAAATTTTTTGTTAGAAAATAATCCTTATTACTATTTATTTAATTCATGAACATTAAAGGCCTTTGAAAATTTGATTCTAAAGCTAACTTTCCAGGGAGACGTGTAGATGCTGGAGGTCATCTATCCCAATTTCCCTCTTTCACAGGTGAGCAATTGGAAACCCCGAAAGAGATGAAGTGGCTTGCTTAAGTTTTCTCTTCCATTGGTTATCTAGCCCCATAGTCTCTCCTGTCTCAGTTGTTTTCATGAGTTTTCAAAGTTCATGACAACCATAACTGTAATTAGAAATGTTAGTAAGAATGTCTGGGGGCAGCCCAAGTGGCTCAGCGGTTTAGCGCTGACTTCAGCCCAGGGCGTGATCCTGGAGACCCGGGATCAAGTCCCACATCAGGCTCCTTGCATGGGTCCTGCTTCTCCCTCTGCCCGTGTCTCTGCCTCTCTCTCTCTGTGTGTGTGTCTCTCATGAATTAAAAAAAAAATTGTCTGAAACTTGAAGTCAATCATTGTTACATTCCAGTTTTCTATATATCCTCATTGTTCCAAGAAAAGAAAGAGAAATTTTATGTTTTCAATACAGGTTCTTTGACTGTAACTGTACTTGGAAAGGAAAGAAGAAAATGGAAGTAAGTATTGAAATCTTAGCTCTCAAAATAAATAACAGCTTTATTGAGATAATTCACATATCAAAGTTCATGATTTTTAGCATGTGCACTATGTTGTGTGTTTATCACTACTACCTAATTCTAGAGCATTTTAATCTCTCCCCACCATATCCATTATCAGGCATTCCCCATTCTCCTTTCCCCTCCAGCCCCTGACAATCACTAATTTACTTTTTTTCTCTCTGAATTTTTCTATTCTGAACATTTAATATAAATAGAATTATATGTAGCCTTTTGTGTGTGACTGCTTTCACTTAGGATAATGTATTTAAGACTCATCCATGTTTAGCATGTATCAATTCTTTATTCCTTTTAATTACAGCATAAGTATTTCACTGTGCAGTTATAGCATGTTTTGTTGTCATTCATTAAGTAATGGACTTTTGAGTTGTTTTCACTTTTTGGCTATTGTAAATAATGCTGCCATAAACATTCATGTACAAGTTTTTATGTGGATGTATGTTTTCATTTTTCTTGTATATGCCTAAAAATGGAATTCATGGTCATATGGTAACTCTATGTTAAACATTTGAAAAACTATGAGATCATTTTTCACCATTTTACAGACCAACGATATATGAAAGTTCCAATTTCTCCACATATTTCCTAATACTTATTAGTGTCTTTTTGATTATTGCCATTCTGGTAGGTATGAGAGAGTAGATCATTGTTGGTTTGATGTGCATTTCCCTAATGACGATGATATTGAGCCTCTTTTCATGTTCTCCTTGCAATTTGTGTATCTTTGGAAAAATGTTTAAGTCTATGCCTAGTTTTAATATTAGATCATTTGTTTTATGTTGTTGCTTCGTAAAATTCTTCATGTATTCTGGATACAAGTCCCTTATCAGATACATGATTTGCAAATACTTTTTCCCATTTTGTGGGATGTCTTTAACTTTCTTGATGATGTTCTTGAAACACATAGGTTTTCAACTTTGATGAAATCCAATGTACTTTTTACTTTAATTTTATTTTTTAAAGTATTTTATTTATTTACTCATGAAAGACACAGAGAGAGGCAGAGACACAGGCAAAGGGAAAAGCAGGCTCCCTGTGGGGAGCCTGATTCAGGTCTTGATCTGATGTGTGTGTGGGGGAATCATGCCCTGAGCTGAAGGCAGACGCTCAACCACTGAGCCACCTAGGTGCCCCAATGTATTTTTTTATTTTGACACTTCTGCTTTTGTTTTCATAGCTAAGAAACTATTGCTTCATCCAAAGTCAGAAGATTTACTCCTATCTTTTCTTCTAAGACTTTTATTGTTTTGGTTCTAAACATTTAGACCAATTTAAAGTGAATTTTTCTATATGATGTGAAGTAGGTCTCCAAATTCATTCTTTTGAATCTTTGCATATGGATATTCAGTTGTTGCAGTAGTATGTGTTGAAAAGATATTCTTTCCCTTTGAATAGTTTGGTACCTATGTCAAAAACCAATTTTTCCACAAACTTCATGATGTATTTTTAGAGTCTCAATGAATTTCCATTGGTTTGCATTTTTATTGTATTTTATTATAATTTTATTAATTGTTATTGATCACTGTAGCTTTGACATAAGTTTTGGAATCAGGAAATATGAGTCCTTCAACTTCTTTTTTTCCCCAAGAGTGTTTTGGCTATTCTGGGTCTTTCACATTTCCATATAAATTTTAGGATCATCTTGTCAATTTCTGCAAAAAAAGAAAAGAAGAAAAAAAGACAGCTGGAAATTCTCAATATTTACTAAGGCATAGTTTATTGTAAAAATTAGGCACCACAGAGACTACAAAGATGAAACATAGTTCTTAGTCTTAAAAGAACCAACAATCTAGGAATTACACAAATGTGTCAGTTATCAACTTATTACCTCTTACCTTCAAATTTGTTCTTCAGTATATGCTGAAATGGACAGAATTCTTTTAAGTACCTCTTTTTTTACAGTAAGCATGATGCCAAGCTTTCTCAGTAGAGACTTTTAGGAGGGTGTCTCCTGCTATTTCCAGCTGGTGGAGTGCATGAGGACATCTGGTGGAGCTCTGCTTTAGCCATATGCCTGGAATGTGTGATCAGTAGGTGATCTTGCAGCTTCAGTCTAGCCTGGTAATAAGATTCCCATAGCACCCCCCTCCTTGACGTAGAGACTGGTGTCCTGAAGGCTTCCTGCCCACATCAGTGCTCTAATTCCCTGTGCAGGCCTGCATGTGGATTGTCAGGAGCCTGGAGGATTTTCATTCCAGGAGCCATCACTCCCTCTTCCAGCCCCTGTGGACTGCCTGTTCCCAAGGCCCCCTTCCGTTGTACACACCCACACCTCTGGCTGCTGATCAGCTATCCTCAGAGGAATACCTCCTGTTCCCCATCACCCCAATTAGCCCTGGCTAGGGCAAACTAGTGAACTCCTTTTTTATCCAGTGGGCTAAACTATGTCTTCTCCAGTGAGATCTGAACCTCAGCCTTAGGGAGAGGAATCCTTTTCAACTTTGTTCTTCCATGGCTACTCTCCCTCCACCCTAAGCTACCACTTAGCTTCCTTATACTTGTTCCTAAATATTCGTGTATCAGAATTTAATAATTATTTATATTATACACTCTCTGTTTAACCCACTGTGTTACTGGGCCTATACTGATGCAACACATAACATTTTCAACTCAGTATATAGAAATAGTGTTTAAGAGAGGCACCTGGGTGGCTCAGTTGGTTAAGCGTCTGCCTTCAGCTCAGGTCAAGATCCCGGGACCCTGAAATCAGCCCTGAGCCAAGCTCCCTGCTCAGCGGGGAGCCTGCTTCTCCTTCTCTCTCTATAGCACCCCCTGCTTGTGCTCTCTGTCAAATAAATAACTTTTTTTTTTTTTTTTAAAGAAAAACATCTGAACTTGAGATAAGGATTTGGAGCTCACAGTCTGTTGATAGGATCAGTAAAGAATTAATGGGGGAGTGCAATTTGATGAACTTTGAAGGATGGATAAAGATTTCCTTTTGCCATTGGAGAGCTTATGTTTTTAAAATCATTGCCTCAGATTTCCATTTCAATGGTAAGGCACTTAGAAGTTGAATTATACTATTTATCCCAAATAGCACTCTATTACTTCTGACAAGCTCACCCTCAGTTTTATTATGGTCCAAATGGAATTGCTAAAGAAGGTGTTAGAGATAAGCAGAAGAGACCTTGGGTCTGAGTTGATATCTGACTCTAAATAGAAAGTTTTTACATGGCATCATTTCATTGGAATTTCTTAACCGAACGAGTAAAAGAAAGGCTTTGATGGAATGTTTAGTATGGTTAGAAATGAACACCCACAACCATATGTACCAATTAATTTCCTCTCCAAATGTTTTTATACTGTCGGGTAGATGTGGCCTATGTTTTGGAAGGATTTTTTCCTTTGAAGTAGTCATTACACTGTTTTATTTCCTATATGAATGCCAAGTGCACATTACTTTTTATTTCCCTTTTTGCTTGCCAAAGCCTTTTCATTTTCTTTCATCTCTTCACAAATATCTAATAATACTTAGGATTTATAGATCTATTCAAAGCATGGTCCCTGGACCAGCAGAATTAGCATCATTTGGGAGTTTATTAGAAAAGCAAATTCTTGGGCTCCACCTCAGACTGACTAAATCTGAATCTCTGTGGGGTGGGGCCCTGAGTATGCAGTTTAACTAGCTCTCCAGGTGATTGTTATGCACACTGAAATTTGAGGAGCACCAATTAAAATTTTACTCCTTGCATTTCATCTGAGACACATTCCAGAATTTAAAAAGGATCTGGAGTCTTAAAAGCCTTCTGATCATTCAAATCAGGAGTGTGTGTCTCCTAGATCTGTAACTTCTTGACATCTACTTTCTGCCTAAAATCTTTTACTGATGGGAGCTCACCACATCACAAGGTAACAATTGGGAACAATTCTCCTTATTGGAAATTTCTCTTATTATGTATGTCACCCAGATTGACTTGATTGTACCTTTTGCTCATTGTTGCTAATCTTTCTCATGAGAAGCATGAAATAAATCTGGTTTTCCTTACATAACCCAGATGTTTAAGACAGCTGTCTGCTCTCTCCTATGAGTTTTCTTCCTAAGAGATAATTCTTAGTCCCTTTAATATCCTCACCTGAAAATGGCTTTTGGATCTTTCCTTCTTAGAGTGACATATAATATCAATATTCTGCTTAAAATATCATTCCCGGGATCAAATATAAAGTGCTCCATGGAGTTTGCTCAACAAAGGCTGTTCCACCTGCTGTAGAAGTAAACAAAACACTTCCCTGGGCTTTAGAAATTTGAATTCCAAGTCTGACTTTGTCCCTTTGGACTCAAACAGGTCACTCAATTTCTGTGGGTTTAGTTTTATTTGACTAAAAATTGGGATTACTATTTGGCACGAAACCTGGGGAAGTGCTAATGTTTAGGAAGTAGGCATGACAGGTAGAGCTATTGAAAAGAATTGAAATAGAGTTGTTGGGGGGATCCCTGCAAGGCTTAGCGTTTTGGTGCCTGCCTTTGGCCCAGGGCATGATCCTGGAGTCCTGGGATCGAATTCCGCGTCGGGCTCCTGACATGGAGACTGCTTCTCCCTCTTCCTGTGTCTCTGCCTCTCTCTCTCTCTCTCTCTCTCTCTCTCTCTCATAAATGAATAAATCTTTTTTTTTTAAATGAATAAATCTTAAAAAAAAAAAAAGAGTTGTTGAAAAGGCACTAAGGGAACTGGTAGAAGGTGCTGACACACATAGGTGATTCCCTCTTTGCCAAAGGTGTTCTGTGGGCTCAGCCTGGACAAGTCTCAGGAGCCTGAGCTGGGCTCGAAAGCAGGATGTTTCTTACCCATGGGATCAGAGTTCTCCATAGTGAGTTAGTGAATAATTAGCAGATGCCCTGTACTGATGGTGTGCAAGGTTAGAGTCAGCATACAGTCCAAAATTGGCTTACATAAATCTGCATGAAAAGAGGTTGCTGGTGAAAAAATGAGAAATGGTTCTGGATCGATAGCAATGTTCTGTGCTGTTTATGTCTCTCCATGCTTGTTTCTGTGGATATGCTGCATACTTTAAAGAGCAGAAGAGGAGTGAAAGGTTGAAGCTCAGGAGGACAAAATTCCAAAAAGGGATTGGCAGTGGTATCCTTAGCAATGGTACCAAGAGTTGAAAAAACAGAACAACTCAGGGTGGAAAGATGTTGAACCAGATAGGAAAGCTTTTGTTGTAAGTAAAATATCATTGATTTTAAACTGACCAGAAAGAGAGAGAGAAAGACTTATTTATTCACACCCATTGTCAAGAATAGCTTTATCAGGACTTTGGACCCTTTTCTGAGAATCTGTAGGCTTTGCCATCCTCCTTGTGTTAGGTTTATCTTTAGGCTGACTTTTCTCAGACTGCTAGAGGCCACTAGGTCCCTTCCTGGGAAAGAGAGAATTGAAAGTCCTAAATTTGGTTTTAATTGGATTACTTCTAGATCAGCACCCTAGCCAGGGGGAATGTTTTGCACTGTAGAGAGATGGGAGAGTTGATATTTTTTAATCCCCTCAAGTCCCATCACTAGTGGGAGAAGAGTGGTCTACCATTTGAGAAACCACAACTCCAGGATTTTATTGTCCTCATGCCCTGTGACTGCAGCAAGAAGAGTAGACCTTTTTCTTGCTCCTTCCAGCAAAAGTTCAAGGAGAGCTCTGGATGACAAGGGTTGTGTATTTGCAGCTATAGGGAGATGGGAAAGGTCAGTGCCACTCAAACCACATGGAATGAGTTACATACAGCTATCATAGTTCACACCAGTAGATTAGCCTGATTAATAGTAGTGATACCACTGTTAGAAAACATTCTCCATTTTCTGTTCCAGAAAATACTCTGTTTTCATTTTTATCCTGTGTAGAATTTACTTATATTTTTTTTATAATCTGTAGACTTGGATTCCTAAAAACTCCTCTTCCTTTCATTCTTATGTGAAGTGTCAGTGACTTCTTAGTAGTCTGCAAAGAAATGCCTCCAAAGCAGTTGCTTTTTTTTTTCTTTTTTTAAAAAGGAATTTCTCTTCCAGACTTCTTATTACCAGTCCAATCATAGATATTCAGTAGTGCACTAGAGGTAGCTTCTGGCTCTCTAGATACAATAGCTAAATGTTCAAGTATTTTGTGAGCTGGTTGTTACACCATTAGTACCTTAGAATAGTACAGGGGAAGTATTTACACCATGGAAATTGGAAATGCTTATAAATCAGGATCTCCACACATATCACCTCCCACCCTCACCTCATGCAAGCCAGTTAGCTGTAAACCACTGGTCTTATTACATCAAAGCATATTATTATAAAAGATGTTTCTTACATTATAGTTTATCCTTTAGGAGGTAAACTTTAATTCCAGTTAAATTCACTCTGCATTATTACCCAGAAGGTCTAAAGTTTGTGTTTGAGGATTTAAAAAATAAAGTTATTAGGAGATTAAGTATCTTTCTTACATAATATTGAGTTAACGTTTTTTTCCCCCCATTTTAAAACCTGAAAGTCTTTTTTTTTTTAAGATTTTTTTTTATTTATTCATGAGAGACACAGCGGGGGGAGAGAGAGAGAGAGAGAGAGAGAGAGAGAGAGAGAGAGAGAAGCAGAGACACAGGCAGAGGGAAAAGCAGACTCCATGCAGGGAGCCCAACGTGGGACTTGATCCCAGGTCTCCAGGATCAGGCCAGGGCCGAAGGCAGTGCTAAACCGCTGAGCCACTTGGGCTGCCCTAAACCCTGAAAGTCTTAAGAAAATTAAAAGACAAGTCACAGGTTGGAAGAACATATTTGCAAATAATATATCTGGTAAAGTAGTTGCATCCAGACTGTATAAAGAACACTTATAACCCAATAATTGTAAGACAAATTACTCAATTAAAAATGGGCAAAAAGATGTGAATAAACATTTCATGAAGAAGATATAGAAATGGCTAATAAGGGACGCCTGAGGGGCTCAGCGGTTGAATGTCTGCCTTTGGCTCAGGGCGTGATCCTGAGGTCCCAGATTGGTCCAACATTGGGCTCCCTGCAATGGAGCCTGCTTCTTTCTCTGCCTATGTCTCTGCCTGCCTCTCTCTCTCTATGTCTCTCATGAATAAATAAATAAAATCTTAAAAAAAAAGAAATGGCTAATAAGCTCATGAAGAGATGCTCAACATTATTTGTCAATAGGGAAGTGCAACGTAAAACCACGAGATACTACTACATACCTACCAAAATAGCTATAATAATAATAATGATAAAGTAACAATAACAAGTTTTGTCAGGATATGTAAAAGTTGGAACTCTTATGCATTGCTGGTGTGAATACAAAAAATGATGCAGCTGCTTTGGAAGTAATCAAAAAATTAAACATAGAATTGCTATATGACCCAGCAACTAGAGAATTAGAATCTTGTATCCATACAAAAATTTTCACATGAATGTTTATGCAGCTTTATTTATAATAGCCAAAAAGGTGGTAACAATCCAG
This sequence comes from Nyctereutes procyonoides, assembly GCF_905146905.1. Classification (NCBI taxonomy): domain Eukaryota; kingdom Metazoa; phylum Chordata; class Mammalia; order Carnivora; family Canidae; genus Nyctereutes; species Nyctereutes procyonoides. Next base: position 6,512,862 of record NW_026575130.1, read on the forward strand.
AAGTCCATGAACTGCTGAATGGATAGACAAAATATGGTATATCCATCCACACAATGAGATATTTAGGAACAAAAAGGCTTAGCTATTGATACATACTACAATATAGATGAACCTTAAACTTATGTTAAGTGAAAGAAGTCAAACACAGAAAACTACTTATAGTATTTAATTTATAAGAAATATTAACAAATGACAAACTTCTAGAGACAAAAAATAAATCTGTTGTTGCCTGGGACTGAGAGTAGGAATAGGAATGGCTGAAAATGGGTATCAGGAAGCTTTTGTGGGTGATGGAAATGTTTATAAATTGGATTGTGATGGTGGCTGCACAGCCCTATAAATTTGCTAAAAATGATTATATACTTACAACAGATGAATCCTCTGACATGTAAATTATAACCTCATCAAGTTGATTTAAAAAGCCTAAAAAATCACAAATTCACTTATATATTTCTTATTACTAAATGGAAGCAATAAATACATATTCTGGGGATTTGACCTTTCAGTTTTCAGCTTCTTTCATCTGCTGGCTTCAGTCTTTAATGAGGAAAGTGGGTCCACAAAACTAAATAAGTATAGTTTTTTGAAGAAAAAGATAGCTCTCTGCAATTTTAAAAACTAGTTTCCTGAATGAAAATGTTTTTGAGTTATGCTAATAATCCAATAATTGCTCTTATGGAAATCAAAATATTATAGAGACGATTGGAAAATATTGCCAATGACATGTTTACCAAAGCAGGAAAAATTTTAATGATATGAAGACATTATTAAATAAAAACACATCACACACACACACACACACACACACAGAGTAAGGAATTTATTTTCAAGGATAACTTTGATTTTCTTTACCTAATCTTATTCTACGTGCTCCTAAGGGAGGCAATGAATAAAGATTTATCACACAGTGGCAAAAAGATAATCAAAATGTTCCTTAAATCATCCAAGAGAGATTATTATTTATCTTTTCATAATATTTTCAAACATGATGCATTATCATTTCTTTTTGGCATTCATTTCATTATTTTATTTTTCTGATAGTCAGAAAATCATTCTTCATGCAATGTGAATTAAAACCTCCCTTCCTAGAAACCCGCCCTGGGGAAAGTTTTGACTCTGTTCTGAAAATGTTCCATGGCTGACCTGACAGCTGTAATTTTAAAGTTTCTGCTGACTCCTACACTGTGTAATGGGAAGCCCTGAGATGAGTTTGAAGGAGAAAGTTGGCGTGACTTTAATTTTTCCGTATAAGAATATATGACTTTTTTCTTCCTGTGAGGGATGGTGCCCGAGAGAGAAGACCCAGAAGCCTGAACAGCATGGCAGGAAGCAAATGTGGAAAAGATCACAGGTCTTTTAGGAACAAGAATGTAAAACTTTATTTTTTTAGATGCTTATATTTTCTCCAAAGTAAATTTCCTCTTTTTTCCCCAAACTTTGACCATCAGCTTCTCTCAAAAGCACCTGTCAAAGTATATGAATGAGTGGTTGTGTGTGTGGGGTGTGTGTGTGTGTGTGTGTGTGTGTGTGTATGGTTGAAGGAATGGGATGAAGAAAAGCAAGAAAAGGAACTAAGCTCCTTATGTGAACCCATCCAAGCTGCAAGAATTAGCAAATGCAAAATGGTAATTCAGTTAGAAACAGAATCAAAAATGATCAGAAACAAGCTTCCTGAAAATTCCTAGAGATCTGAGGGAAGGGAGGTGTAAGACTCTTTGTATACAGAGGTTTAAAAGAAAGCATCAAAACACTGTATTAATACATAGTGATTCTTCTATTTTCAGAGGTCAGTGAAGGGATGTCTGGTGAGACATATAGTGACATTCTTGAATATATTTCTTCCCTTGGCTATATGAATACTACAAACCCGATATAGGAAAAACTTTGAGAGAAGAGAATTGGCATATGCATATGTTTAAAACTGTAAAACTGTCCTATGGTAATGTTACCTTTAATTTTATGACAATAATCTTAGATGAATGAGGCCAAATCCAGTTTATGCTTTTAGGATACTTGCAGTATGATATATAAATTATATTCACTTCTATGTATCCCCAAGGCTACTCAGTCCCATGCTGTTAGCTGATTTCCCTGGTAAGAAATTCTAGATTTCTAAATAATGTGCTCATACTGCTGTTTCTCAATTTGTCATTTGGGATATAGGTTTTCTCCCGGTACCAATGTTCAGTTCTGGAAACTGTGACTCTTCTAGGCATTCAAGCAGGGAACTAGGTGATTACCAAACTGTTGGGGGATGGGGCAGGCAATAATTGAATGCGAGGCAAAGGCCAGCCCAGGACTATTGGATTCAATGGCATACCAGATAGAGTACAGTGCATGGCACACCCATAAAGTCCTAAATAGACATTGGAATGTGAAGTCTGTCCCCTGCAAACACTCTTATCTGTTCAACCTTGTTTACCAGTAGTCACAGCCACAAGGAAATGGCCTTTGGCACACTGTGGCCTTCCAAATCTCAAGCAAGTGCATCTTATGACAGAACTTAGTTGTATCCAGAGCTGTAGCTTCAAGGCTATTTGGAAAATATGGCCATTTTTAGCTTCCCAGGCCCCTGTAATTAAGGAGATATATTGAAAAGGTGAGCATGTATATTGAAGACCAATCATACTTAGCACACTCCCACATCCAACCACTCTCCTTCCCTTACCTCCAACGTAGTACATGATAATTTAGAGCTAAATCAATACTCGCTGTTAACATTATTATGTCTGTGCAAATGTTATGCACTCTTAAGCCATGCTATACACCACACCTCTTTCTCATGGAATACTTTTTACTGAAGTTAATAATAATTCTCTCATCTTTTCATCTACTAAAGTTGCTAAGATCCTTTTGTTAATTTTTCCAAATATTACATCTCTGTCATATGCTTGTCAGCAACATTTTGACTATATTTAAATGCAACATGAATTGGGAAGTGGGGGTAAATGTGAGGGAGTGGGTGTGTATGTGTAGCTGCTATTCTGAAAGTAGGGTAGAAAAAAGTGGCTGAAAGTCTCAGCTTTCAGTATTCAGATTTTCACTTAATCCTATTAAATTAATTCTATTCCCCACACGGTTCTTTGGTTTCATGAGTCCAGTGCTTCTTTGAGTTATTTTCTAGTCCTTTATGAGTGAGATGGGATGGGGACCTAGAATTCTATCTGCTTTGTATACACACACACAGACTCTGGACTAGGCCCTTGTTTGGTTTTAGCTTGAGCTATACTTTCCCCTGCACAGTGTTCCATGGGAACTCAAATATCCTAAACCTGAGCCTCCAGAGAACAAATTGGCTGTTTACTTGCATATGTCTCTGCAGTTAGGTTACAGGTTACATTGCTAAATTAGTTATCCCTTCTCCATCTTCTTTTTTAATAAATTTGTTGAAATAGTTCTCACTTGCTGTTGTCTATTCTTTGTTTTTTTCTCATACTCCTTCAATTTCCTTTCTTACATCTCCTTTTAATTCTTCTTTTTTATTCATTTTTGTGGGATTTAGGAAAGAGAATAGAAATATGCCTAATTAATTATGCTTTACTGGAAATCTATGTCTTTTCCCCTCTTAACTCATATTTTCCCAATAAAGGCTTACCCTTAGGTAATTAGAAAACCTTAGAAATGTTTTAATACCATATACATACAAATAAATTGAGGCTTAGAAATATTAATTAATCCAGTTAAGATCAAAATGGCAAGAACATAGCAGAGCCAGAAGTAAAAATTTGCTTCATGGATTTCCAGGGTAGCATCAGCATCTGGAAGTGGGACTGGCATTATGGATGCACTATAATATTGATAGAATAAATAAGTGATTTTAATAGATTTTCATCTAGACTTTGAGTAAACTACCCCATGAGGCATACTGGTAGTGTTCTGTGTCTTTACCTGGCTCTCATTTTACAGGTGTGTTTAGTTTGTGAAAATCACATTATTAGATATTTCTTATGAGAGGGAAGGACCTGGAAGACCAGGAAGAATCAGGACTTGGAAATGGAGATGGAGAGGATATTGAATGGATGACCCTTTAGGGAATGCTAGGAGTAAGTCTGGCCTAAAATCAGATCATGGTATAAAAATAGCTATAACTTGGGTCACTTGGGTGGCTCAGTGGTTGAGCATCTGCCTTCGGCTCAGGGCATGATCCTGGAATCAGGGATCGAGTCCCATATCAGGCTTCTTTCAGGGAGCCTGCTTCTCCCTCTGCCTGTGTCTGTGCCTCTCTCTGTGTTTCTCATGAATAAATAAATAAAATCTTTTTAAATACCCACAAAATAGCCATAACTAAAGCAGATAAAAAGCAATTATAGATTTTTAGTAGGTATTAGGGCATATACACTGAAAGGGAAGATAGGAACCAAGATCGAAAGTGTTGGCAGGTTTTCAAGAATATATATATATATACGATTCATTTCTCAAGTCATCTCTAGTTTTCTGATGTCCTTATAAAACCATGGTGATGGTTTATCAAGTGCTCTAAAAGTACTCTACAAGTTTCTCAAAGAAATGAGAGCAAACTACAAAAACAAATGTGAAGCATTATGCAAAAAGACTATTTTAAGAAAAAGTACTGTGCCTATTTTTGTGTAATACTTTAAACCATTTTAATTTAAAAAATTTAAATTACTCAATTCTACTTCCTTTTTGAATGTATAAATAAATGTATATAACAAATTTACTGACAATGTCTAACTGGACCGTAAACATTAGCTTACAACTGATAGCTACATTATTGTTTAAATATTTTATGGATATCTAAAAGCATACCTAAAAGTAATCATATTATAAGTGGTAAAACTCCATGAAATTCTCACAAACTCAACACTGCTGTATCGTGTGGCTCTATTGGGTCCTCTGCTTAGTGTCTAACAAGGTGTTGGCAGGACTAGGAACTTATCTGGAAGCTCTATTTCCCTCAACTCATGACAACACTGGGTCTTATTTTTAAAAAGGAATGCTAGGGGCACCTGGGTGGTGGAGTCAGTTGAGCATCCCACTCTGGGTTTCAGCTTAGGTTGTGAACCCAGGGTCATGTGACTGAGCATGCGAGCAAGGGCTGGGGCAGAGGGAGAAGGAAAGAGAATCCTGAAGCATGGAGCTTGAGGTGGGGCTTGATCCCAGGACCCATTTTCTGTTGCCATTGCTTTTGTTTTATTTATTTACTGCCATTCAGGGTTTTACAATTTTATGAAGTTAAACTTAACAGTTTTCTTTTATGGCTTTGATATTTGGGGGTATGCTTATAAAGGCCATTCCCCTTTCAAGATTAGAAAAGAATTTCTCATTTTTTCTGGATATTTTATGGTTTCTGAGGGAATATAACAGAATCTTGGGTCCAAATTCCTGATCCACAGAATCTGTGAGCATAATAAAATGCTTCTTTAAGCTACTGATTTGGAAGTAATTTGTTACAAGACAATAGTCAGTGCAACAATAGCATCCACAACTCTTTCAAAGGCATTCTCTATAGTCTTCTTGAACAATGAAGATTGAACAATGTTGGCAGAATCAATTTCATAGTCCTTAGGATGTATTGCTTAGTGGTTTAACACCTCAATCAGACATTATTCTTAGGCTTTGGGCCACTGGTGAAACTTAAAGACAAAAGAGCCCCATTTTAATATCTGACTATTTTACAGCCAAGATGGATCAAGCAGAAATGCCACTTCTTCCATACCAGGGTTTAATAAATTTTAAAAATGATGGTCAGGCTTGCCAAGTCTAGGGAAAGAATTTTTAGGGATATTTCAAAGCCAACAGAGGTTGCATGTTGTTTTGAGGGAAGTTTGTGTGAAGAAGCTTGTGAAGGGAGCAGTCAGTGAGATTTCAAGAAGCCAGCGTTCTTTCTGTAATCCAAATCCTTGTCTTGTCTCCCCTTTAAAGTGTAGCAAATGGACTATTCTGAAATGAAATCCTATTTGTGTAATTCCCTTTTAATGTTTTCTATACCTCTTAAAAAAAAAAAAAAGCCCACATTCTTCAGTTTGACATAGAAGATTCTTTAGGTCTAGTCCTTGCCTACCTTTTAGTCCCTACCTCTTTCTCACCAACACCCTTGAGGAAAAAGGAACCCAGGCATGGGACTGGAGGAGTAGATGAGCAGAACTTGCCTTTCTCCTTCCCAAATCACTTAGGCCAAATATGGCAGGTGCCAGGAGGGAAAGAAAACACAGAACTGGACTGAAATGGAAATGTTAATATTTGAATTAGACTAGGTTATTAGACATTAAAACTGGATGTGACTGGAATCTACTTAAGATGTTAAAATAGGAGATTTTATAGAATATGGTTAAAAAGAGAAAAACAAATCATTTCATGTTTGTACTGCACTAATATTTCATATTTGTACTGTACTATTTGATAAATAATTTAAAAGATATAGGCATCGTTAAGCAGAGGCAGGGCTTACGGGAGTGGTATGGGAGAGTGTAGAATATGACAAGTTGGAAAACAGGCTTATTTACATAATTTTGCTAGGAACTTGAAATTTAAATTCACACTGTAAATTATCTAGCAGGATTTTTTTTTGAATTGACTTTCTGGAAAAAAAATTTGAATTCAAAGAAGTTATATGAGCTTAAGTTCTTAGGATAGGATTTTCCCCATTGTTCACAAAGTTCCAGCATATCGGACTTTCTCAGTTTCTTTTGTTTTTTTTTTAACATTTTTTAAAAATTTAAATTCAACTTGCCAACATATAGTATAACATCCAGTGCAGGACTTTCTCTGTTTCTTAATGTGACAAGGTCTTTCTTGTCCTAGGGACTTTATATGTGCTCTGTTTAGAACAATCACCCCCCGCCCAAATCTTCACATAGCTAACCACAGTGGAATGCTGTAGGTCTGAAATTACATATTCTATTTTAGAGATAGATCTAAAATCCATCAGCATCAGTTGAGTACCTCCTTGTTATAATAACATATGCTTTCCTTTCTTCTTTTTTTCTCATTATAATTTGTAATTATATATTTTTTGTTTGTTTATTTGTCTTATATATGCTTCCTCCACTTAATGGTGAGTCTTATGAGGATGAGGTGATAATTGTTTTGTCACTATATAAGCAACACCTAGCACAAGGCCTGAGATAGAGGGTATTCAATGAATATGTTTTTGAATCAATGAAGAAATCAAGATGTTTGCTTGATTATGTTAAAACTTTCACAGTATTTCTGTGAGTAGTCTATTAACAGAGAGAGGATGAATAATTTAGAAAACGGATATCTAGACAACTTCACTTTAGGTGGTATATAGCGCAAATTAAAGATAGAAGCACAGACTTGAGGCAAGGGATTTTAAAAAATTCTCCAACTAGTCTCAATGAATACAAGCTAGATATTAATTGTGGTACAGACTTCATTTCTTATGCTACTTGATTCTTCATCTCTGAGAGACCTTGAAGGATGTTGATGAAATGACCTATTCTCTATAAGAAAGAGCAATGATTTTGTGCAGAAAGGGATTTTTTTCCTATTTTGCTGGAAACAAATTGTGTATGGTGGAAAATGTGTAGAACTGAAATTATGGGAGATAACCCTTCACAATGATTTTGAATCAAGTATTGACTAACTATGCTTTATAAATAATAGTATAGTAATATACTGTAAAGTAAGAGTGGCATGTGAAAGGAAATAAAGGCCAAATTTTGGCATTAAGGGGTTACGTACTATTTCAATACAGAGCATGTCTACATCATTATTATTAAATCCATAATAAAAACAATTTCATAATTCACAGAATAATATGTGTCTTTGCCATTTAGGATCATACCTCAAAAGTGCCAAATGGGCTTACAAAGGAAGTTATTTTATACATTTTTGGGAAGTCAGGATTAGGTAAAGAAGAGAGTTATAATAACCCTACATATTTATATAAGGTTACAGGGAGGAAGATTTATTTATTTATACCCACAAGTTGAGCCAATTCCCAGATGACAAATTGCTAGCCAGATTCCAGAGGAAACGGCTGGTGACCTTTATTTCTTGTTTGCTGCTGTTGAACCTCTGCAATTCAAAAACAAAAGTCTAACTTTTAAGTTGCCTTTGGCTGGGGAACTGGGGGACACTTCCCTGCCCCAGCTTTTTCTACGTGATATAAGGGACCTCAGCCATCTTTAACAGACATGTCCTGGAGTGTCATTTCCCCGAATAACAAATAATATGACTAATACCTAACTTTGAACTCTTCATTCTGTGCCATGTGCTATGAACTAGGAGCTTTTATATGAATTATCAAATTGAATCCTTATTAATTATTTCTGATGTACATATTATTGTCATCATCTCCATGTTATGGATAACAAACAACTAATAAGTAGCAGAGGCCAGATCTGAACCCAGGCAATTTGATTCTAAACCCTATTTTCTTCTCTTAATGGCTGGTCATCAGGGAATTCACTCTCCACGATGGATGTAGTGCAAGCTTAATGGACAGATTGGAAGATGAGTGCCAAATGCCACGTGACCTGCGTTAGATTGACATGAGTAGAGTGGAGCTGCCACAGGTCAGGATTGTTTGGAGATGCATAAACAATCCATATTGTTTATTCTCCATGTATATCTTACTCCCTAGGAATCCTACACCCACCCAGTTTCTCCAGATCTCATGATCAGACTTGTGGGTTGGAACTGGAGGACTGCCACTGAAGTCATTTTGTGGTGGTGTTCCTCTGACCTCTGAAAGAACAGGAACTGGTGGACAGACTATTATTATTCCCTCCTTCTCTACCTCTCCGGGGGTAAAGTGGCAGGGGAGAGCAGGTAACAAGCTGTCTGAGAAAGATTATGAGTATGGTGGGCTACTCTTTCACCACAATTTTTGGGACCTTGTACTGAACTCAAATCCCCTGAGGATCACCCCTCAATAAAAGGCTATACTCGTTCAACAGTTTTTTTTTTTTTTTTTTTTCTGAATCATTAATGCAGCAGGTTCTGGGAAATTGTCCTTGCCTACACAGGTACTTCTGTGCCAAAAGTTTTTAAGTTGAATATAAGTAATTATTTGTTTTGAAATTTGAATAAATTTCAATTTGATGTTAGCTTGTTTTTATTACAGCAGGACATCTAAAAACCTACTATTTCCACTTTTTAAGATTTTTCTTTTCTTTTCTTTTTTTTGGTAGCTCTAACTTTTTGAAAAAGGTTATAGGGAGAATTAGTTAATTATATAGATGAATAGGGGGAATCCCTGGGTGGCTCAGCAGTTGAGTACCTGCCTTCAGCCCAGGGCGTGATCCTGTAGACCTGGGATTGAGTCCCATGTCGGGCTCCCTGCATGGAGCCTGCTTCTCCCTCTGCCTGTGTCTCTGCCTCTTTCTCTGTGTCTTATGAATAAATAAATAAAATCTTTAAAAAAATATATAGATGAATAGTTTTTTTCCCCATAGTCTTTATGAATTGTGAACATTAAAATAAAATTAGAGTTAAAAAAGTAAATCATGTCGTTCTAATTTGAATGAAAGAGGTTTTTGTTTGCCAATATAGAAAGTTTTTTGATGGTTTTATTATTTTAATGTGTAAAATGTTAAGGACAAATCAAAAACTAAAACATTCCCCATAAAATAGCTGTACTTGAAGCAAAATAGCAAAAAATCATGGGAGATTGGCTCAAATAAAGCAATTTCCATAGCAAGGTTCAAAGACATCAGTCCAGTAGGAGAGTGGCCCTATACTCCTGACTGTGGTCCCTGCTGCTGGACACCCCATATCATGTCACCCTGCTGTGTTGTCTCAGAATGTCTGAGAATGTCTCTCCTTGTTTCTCCAAGGAATTCGGTTACCAGGCCCTTCTCTCCAGCTCTCTGACACTTAAGATTTTGAGTTATATTTAAAGTTGCTACTACCATACAATGGAGGACCTTACTGAAAACTGTAGACTCTCAAGTAGTGCAGTCATAAACTTCCTTTTTCACAATTAGATCCTGAGAAAAATAACAGCAGTGCTCTTCTGCTTTTACATCCTTCTCCTCTTGACAAAATAGAAACCTAGCTTTGTTATAGATTGGTTCTACTTCCTATTGCAACTGCACACGATCAGTGTCATGTGTGCACACTGGATTCTGCTTCCCTCAGCAGTTAATTTCTGAGAGTTTTAGATTCACAGCGGTTGCACCTTACGCATTGACTAATGAATCAGTTAAGAAATTGTTTTCCCTGATGGGAAGTAATTTATTTATTTTTTATTTTTTTTATTTTTTTATTTTTTTATTTTTTATTGGTGTTCAATTTGCCAACATATAGAATAACACCCAGTGCTCATCCCATCAAGTGCCCCCCTCAGTGCCCGTCACCCAGTCGCCCCCGCCCACCTCCCTTTCTACCACCTCTTGTTCGTTTCCCAGAGTTAGGAGTCTCTCATGTTCTGTCTCCCTTTCTGATATTTGGGAAGTAATTTAAAACATTTATTGACATATTTGAATATAGCTTTAAGAAAATTCACGACACTTAAAAGGAATTTTACTTTTGCAACGGACAGCTTGAGCTATTTTCTTTCTCACTTTTATTCTTTCCCCCAAGTTTTAGTCTCTAAGTCTCATTTCTTAGGATAACTTAAAGTAGCCGGGATGGACTTATCCATTAGGTATAATAGACACAGTATATAGGAGCCCTGACACTTTCAGTGATCCACAAAGATATTTTAAACTCAGAGGAAAATGTGAGTAAAATAATAATATTTAATAATTAATCCAGTTTAGGGGTGCCTGGCTGGATTATTGGTGGAACATGCTACTCTTGATCTCAAGTTCAGGAGTTCAAGCCCCATATTGGGTGTGGAGCCTTCCTGAAGAAAATTAATTAATCCAGTTTGGAATAGATTTGTCTTTATTTTATATATGATATAAATATAATGGAGGAAGAGACTCATGAAAGTAAAAGTGCCCAAAGCCCATGAGTCATAACACACACTGAAAATAGCTGGCTGCGGTAGAGCAAATAAACATCTTAAATGGCAACCGTTTTTGACATTCTTCAGAGTTTTTAATGTTTGGTGGCTTTCATGATCTGTTTCATTTCTGGCTAGGTTATGCAATTTACTGGTCGTAAATTAAAACTAGTAGAGTGTAAAAATCGGAGTTATATAAGTCTCGGACAAGAAATAGGCTTCAGATATTGATCTAGTTTCCTGATTTGGTTTTAGTCTTTCTTTAACACAGTTTTTTTTTTTTTAAAGACTACTTTTTTTAATTTTTTTATTTATTTATGATAGTCATCATTTTTATTTATTTATGATAGTCACGGAGAGGGAGAGAGAGGCAGAGACACAGGCAGAGGGAGAAACAGGCTCCATGCACCGGGAGCCCCGACGTGGGATTCGATCCCGGGTCTCCAGGATCGTGCCCTGGGCCAAAGGCAGGCGCCAAACCGCTGCGACGCCCAGGGATCCCTCAGTTTTTCTTTTCTTAAAACAAGATACTGACTTTACTGTCATTGGTGTTGCCCTTATTTTTTTTTTAACCAAAACCCTGGCGCCATCTGCTGGTAGTTCTAAGAACAGGTTTATATGCTTAGAGGAAGGGAAACTGAGTTGAATCGTAAACCTATGTAATTTACAGAACTAAGAGTGCCAGCACACACTACCCTCTTTTCTTTTGATGATTCGGTGCCTTGTTTTCTCTATTCTGTTGATTAAAAGTCAGGTTTCTATTGAATCATAATCTCCAAATCACAATCCATATTTTTTCCCTTAAATTTGTCTTTTCAATTTATGATTGAACTATGTATCTTTTCATCAAAGCTTGATTACGGATGCTGTTAAACCATCTCCTTGGACAATACCTTGTACAGTTCAGGAAGTCTACCTCTGCTTCATCTCTCATGGGACACTTCTCCGTCTCACATTGTCTATATTCTAGAAACTGCCTTCTGTGTCCACATCTTCTGCTTTTTTTTTTTTTCAGTCCAACTCATTTATCTAATTCTCATCTTTGTAATCTATCCTTTACTCTATGGAAATTTTCTGACTGTCCTTTTTTCTGGCTTCAGAACTTCTTCTTGACTATATTTTGCTTTGCTGGCTGGGTATTTCCTGACTTAATAGTCAAATGCTGTGTTCTCTTAGGGACCTAGAGTCTCAGTTTGGATAAGTCCTTGGTTTACCAGTAGTTCCCATACTGGCTGCTAATCAGAGTGCCTGGGCCCCTTCTTGAAGTCCAGATGTCCAGATCTTTCCCCAAGGGATTTGATTCAGTGAGTCTGCTGGAGGTCCTGGGAATCTACATTTTGATAAAAACATTAGGAGGTTTCTGGTGCAGCTGTTGTACTTGGGATCCACAAACCCGCAGGGTAAACCTCTCTTCTGAGGACTCAAGGCTCCATATAAGAAGCCCAAGTTACACCTGTGGTCTTATATTTTGCCATATCTACCTATCATTCTTATGCATACATTTTCCTTCTTCATCATTGTTTCTTTTCTTGTCCCTTTCCAGCTGTAAAATTTCTTCCCATCTTTTAAATCTCAAATCAAATATCATCTACTTTTGGGGGGTATTTCTCTTACCCTCTTCCTGTTTTCCCTTTTCATGGAGCAAAATTAGTCTGTTCCTTATCTGTGCCACTATATTTTATTAGAGCCCATAGTACATAGATTCATACCCAAATCAGATATTCATGGAAACATAGGAAATAAATATAGGACACCAAATGAAAAATCACCTATGTGATTTTTCAAAAACACATCCCATAGAGCTCTTGCCTCAGAATCATCTACGGTTTATGATCACTGAAACATTCCCACACCAAGTCTATTGAATCAAAATCTCGGGGCGGGGGTACAGTCTGCAACCAGTAAAACAAATATTGCATATCAATCTCTTCTGTCCTTTAGAATTTGGGAACTATTGCTTTATCAATTGCAGAAAATCAAGACATTACCTGAAATGGCAATTTCTCCGTAAACTGCATTAATCAACAAGACATTTGCCAGAAGGTCAGAGCACTCATAGCTTTATCGCAACAAGGCTAAGGGGTTTGCTTCTGTTATCAGTGTTGTAGTTAATGGTAGTGGTACCAGAACTTAATTTAGTTTAATTTTTAAAGATTTATCTATTTATTTGAGAGAGAAAGTGGGGGGGGGGCAGAGGGAGAGGGAAGGAAAATCCTTAAGCAGTTTCCGTGCTGAGTGTGGACCCTGACATGGGGCTTGATCCCAGGACACTGAGATCATACCTGAGCTGAAATCAAGAGTCAGACACTAAACTGACTGAGCCACCCAGGTGCCCCCAGAACTTACTTTTTTTTAAAGTTGATTTTCTTTTAATTAGGCTTCCCAATTTAAAAAAATGAGGTAAAAGAAAATAATCTTGAGAGCAGCAACTTATTTACTTATTAAACTGTAGATCTCTTCCAAAAACCTTAAAACTCCCTGGGTTTATAGTATGTCTGAATCCTAAATTTAAGAAAATGATCTGAGTAATAGCTATTGCTATCTTCATTTTTTCCTTATGCTTTTTTTTTTTTTTTTTAGAACAGGGACTGCTTCTTATTCCTCCTCAGTCTTTTTTTTTATATTTTATTTTATTTTATTTATTTTCCTCAGTCTTTTTAATGTCAAGTTTCCATGTATCTTGTAAAAGAACATTCTCATTTTTTATCTTGGGGGACTTTATTAGGTAAATAGGATTAAATATCTTCTTAAGGTTCTTTTGTGAACAATACTGGGAACACTTTGTATTCTCTTTCTTGGACCAGTGCCCTACTGAACTCATTTTCCCATTTACTCTTATAACAATGCAAACAATAGAAACCCGTCAATTAAACAGACACATATTTTAGACGATAAAAAAATAATAAAACCAGAAAAAACCCGATTTGACAATTCAATTAAAGCCTCTAATATTTTTTAAGTACCTACTATGTGCCAAGAGAATCACAAAGAACCAGTCATAGTCTCTGTCTTTGAGAATTTGCAAACTATATGGTGAAAAACATGTTCATATATAGCCATCATACAAGTGGAGATGAAAAATTTCTTCATATCTACTTTTAAGCCAATTATTGTTGGATTGCATTTGATAGTATTTGCTACTGATAGATAATTTAGAAGATTATTTTAGTATAAGAGCAAAATGGGTTTGATGACTGAACCTGAGAATATCGCAGAGTAGTTAACAGGTGATGGCAATGGTAGATTTGCCCACGTTTTTCCAGCAGCTATTTTTTTCCACTGTAAGGGCTCATTCAACTTGTCACTGTGGGAGCAAAGCAGACCCTATGTTCTCATAGAACTAGCTCTTCAGAGAATACCTGACGATGTTGAGGTGAACATGCCCTGTGTTTTTTTTCTCACCTATAACAATCAGGTAAATCTCTCCATCTCTTCTTGGGTGGAGTGAGAGAAGGGGAAAAAGAGGGCTGGTTACAGTATTTGAATGTCCTGAAAACACAAAGGAAATATCAAGAGTGAAGAAGAAGTTATTCCTTTCTACTAGTGTCTATCCCTGGAGCATTCTTTATGATCAGAAGATAGCAGAATGGCCCATGTTGAGTCATACAGACATCCCCAAAAGTAATGTAGAGTCCACACTGCCTTAATTTCATGGATTTAACAAAATCTAGATGCAAATATCACAAGCAGGGGAAACTGAGCCTGAGGGCAGAAACAACAAACTTCTACTGCACAGTTTATATTGGTTATTTTTATAAGTTTAATTTTCTCATGTGTGAGTCTTTGGCCGTGTGCATCCAGGAGGTGGCCCAGTCAGGTTAGGGGAAATGACAGCGGAATCTGTTGAGTCTTTTATACCCTGAATATAATCTTCTCAAACCCTAGCATGATTGTTTTGGATGGTTGTAAACAGAGAGTCATTCCACCTGAATTTGACATTGTGTATTGCAATAACATTTTTTTCCTAATAAAGTTTCTTTCAAGCCCTTAGTGCTTAGTCTAGAAGTAATAAATAATAAAAATGTATAAGCACATGCCTATATGCCTTTAAGAAGTCTTGTGACCTGGATTTAGTATCAGATATCCTGGCAAAATTTGTACTAAAATACTAATGCTTAGTCCATAGATTCTATGTAATGATAACTAGACATCCTACGGTATATGTTTTTTTCCAACACCATCAAGTAATTAACTCAATTCTGATTCTATTTACCTGGAAATAGTATCAGGTCCCACAGGTTAAGGGCTCAATTCCACAAGTCTCCCTCCCCTCCTCTGCCCCTTTAGATGCCAGTTGCAAGTCCAGGATGTCACCTATGCTTCTGACTCACGAGTTATATTTCAGAGGTTACCCAAATTTCCTTGGGTTCAATTAATTTGATAGAGAGGCTATCAAACTAAAAGAAACATTTTACTTACTGCAGCCAGTTTGTTATAATATAACTCAGGAATAGCTGGATAGAAGAGATGCATGGGGCAAAGTATGTGAAAAGGAGTATGGAGAGCCCACGCTGTCCTGGTGTGCAACTCTGCTAGAGTCTCTTCATGTTCACCAACCCAGAAGCTCTCTGAACCCATTATTTTGAGTTTTATGGAGGCTTTATTACACAGACATGACTGATTATATCATCAGCCTTTGACAAGTGATTCATCTTCCAGCCCTCTTCCTCCCTTTGCCACCCCCAGCGATCTGCAGGGAGGACTAAAACTTCCAATCCTCTAATCATGGTTGGTTCCACTGGCAAGCAGCCTTCATCCTTATGTACCTTCCAAAAGCATCTCAGGTGACTTAATATAAACACAGGTGTGGTTAGAAGGGATTTGTTATTAATATCAACACCTCTGTATAGCTCTTATCATTCTGGAAATTTCAAGGATTTTAGGGGCTCTGTGCCAGAAATAGGGATGAAGTTCATATATATATATTTATATTTATTATAAATCACAATATTACACATGCCATATGCTCAGATGCATTCATGCAAGAATGTGAAGGTAAGTCTAAAGATGCAGTCTGGGAAGAGAACTCTGTGATGGGCATCCAGGAAGTGCCAGGCTATTATCTCAACATTGCTTTCCCTGAAGTATGACTATGATGAAAGGGAAAGATAATTCAGGACTTTGACCTCACCAGAGGTAATGTTGAATAAATGCCAATTATTAATCACAACTCCTGACGATACTTTGTGTTGGCTATTCTCTCATACTGCTAGTAGAAGCATAACTTAAGTCTTCTGGAGGACAATTTTATAATATATATCAAAAGCTGTAACTATCACACGTTTGAGACATAAATTCCACTTCTAGAAATTTATTCTAAGGATGTGTGGACACATATTTTGTGGTACTACCTAGCCCGTGCTCTCCTTCTCTAGACCCTTGAGTGGGGGAGACCCCCATGTCAGAATGTTTGAAGTAGAGAGAAAGTCAGTAGGTACAAGGAAGAGAAGAGTTAAGTAGAGAGGACTTCCAGGCTATGATACATCTTTCTCTGTGTCAAAGAGCACTGATAGATTGTGAGGAGATATATGAAAGAACATGACTGATCAAAAAAAAAAAAAAAAAAAACAAGACAAACACCTCCATGGATCACAACAAGAGCAGAAGAACCAAAGTCATGAACAAGGATGAAGTCAAAGGCTTGCCAGACATGAGATCCCAATGCGGCCACAAGGGCAGGAGAAGGTGAGGGATTATGAAAAGACGTAGATCCTTGTCACCACCCAACCCATTATACTGAAGAAGCCTCCTTTTGCAGACAGAATGTAGTAAGCATTCTCTAAGGACAGAGCACTCAAGTGAGAGAGATGGAGTAGAAGTACTAACTAGACATTTTTGGAGTTGATAAGGAGTGAATGAATCGGATTGAATGTAGCCCTGAACTGGGTTTCCCATTGCAAACGCGTGGAATAAGAATGTATGTGAGAAAAAGAAAACTAAAAAATGTGGGACATAGGATTTGTAAGGAAAATAGTCTAGTCGTTAGTTATACGACATCTAGCAGTTTCTTTTTTTTTTTAAAGAT
Source organism: Nyctereutes procyonoides (assembly GCF_905146905.1). Classification (NCBI taxonomy): domain Eukaryota; kingdom Metazoa; phylum Chordata; class Mammalia; order Carnivora; family Canidae; genus Nyctereutes; species Nyctereutes procyonoides. Next base: position 6,529,766 of record NW_026575130.1, read on the forward strand.
TTTATTTATTCATGATAGACAGAGAGAGAGAGAGAGAGAGAGAGAGAGAGGCAGAGACACAGGCAGAGGGAGAAGCAGGCTCTGTGCCAGGAGCCCGATGCGGGACTCGATCCCGGGACTCCAGGATCGCGCCCTCGGCCAAAGGCAGGCGCCAAACCGCTGAGCCACCCAGGGATCCCCCCATCTAGCAGTTTCTTACAAGAATAAACTAGAACCTACTGTGTATCTTTTATAGTTTATCTAATATGAATATTAATAGTAAACTCTCTCATGTGCACACGTAGAGGCAGAGATAAGTGAACATGAGTGTCCTTTGAAAGAAGCAACTGAGATGCAATTGCTGGTGATTTTATAGCTCCCCTGTTTCTCATCGGGCTAATTACAAAGGTTGTGGGTTTTGTGCAGTAGTTTTGGATCCTTAAGTCGCACTTCTTTACCTAAGCAGATTTTAGTGGATTTTTGTTCATTACAACAAGAGGAGCCTTGGCTAAGCCAGGAAATAATGGATCTGAACCCAAATTTTATGAAGAGGAAGTTTGCTAAGGAACTATGTTTAATAATGGAGAATTGGAAACAATCTAAATACACCAAATGGGGTGAAGTTGAGTAAATAGTGCAGTCATACACGGGAATGGCATCCAGCCATTAAAGAGCATATTTTCAGAGACATTAAAGATTGGGCAAAAGTACAGGACATGTTATTTAGGAGGGAAAGGCCCTATGTTTTTCATGGTTCTCTTCCTCTGATGTCCTCCTTCCTCTGAGATTGCAATTTCTATTATGTTTCACTTCTTGCCATTTCCCTTAATTTTCTTAAAACACAACTCATACATGCATTCACGTAGGTAAGACTTTATTAATCTTTCTGAAGTCTAATGAGGTTATATTCAAGGGTAGAAGGGGGGTTTGCACAATAGGCTAGCAAGACACAACGTGGCAACAATGTAAGAGTGAGTATTAGACATTCTTCTTCTTAAATGTGTCTTGGGAATTCTTAATGCTTGGAACCTCTCAAAGGCATTGCCATTCTAGGGTCTAGCCTTCTCCTATCTTGATAGAAACTTTCTCTTTCTCACCAGCCTCCTTTTTCCCTTCTCCTGCCCCTGGCTCCTTTACTCCTCTCTTAAGCTGCTACGTTGCCCAGGGAATCTCAAAATTCTTTTACTTATTGTGCAAGGCAATAGAATTTTTCATTTTTCTGCTTTCCCTACTATGTCCCGGGGCTTATTACTTCACAGTGAAATACTCCATTAAGGAGAAAAATAGTTCTCTTCTCTAAGAAAACCTCTGCTTTCATTTTTCAAATAATATCTCTTTGTTCTACTATATCTACACCTCCTATCACCAGCCCCCAACTCCCTACAAAGAAGACTGCAAAGATGTAAACAAAAACAAAATAGTGTTTATCTCTGAATGGTGAGGATTATTCCTCTTCTTTATTCTTTTTCTATCTCTAAATTTCCACAGTGTGTGTGTGTGTGTGTGTGTGTATTATACATAACTATTATATATATATATATATATATATAATCTTTAAAAATCAGGAAAAAAGGTATGAACATTAGAATTCTGGAAATGTATTAAGGAGGCAAACTGCTGAATAAAAGCTTCAAATATTTTAGGAGCTTAAAGCCATATAAAATAATTTCTTGCTCTCACAATAGTTTTACTTGGGTATATCTGGTATCCATCACATGGTGACTTAGGGACCTATATGGTGGCTCTACCATTTTCTAGGGTCTTGGATTCCTCTACTAAATCTTCTAAATCTAGCAAACAGAAGAAATAAGTGGTAGAAGACTGACAGGAAGTTATTTTTAGGGACCAGGCCCTAAAGTGACATATTTCATTTCTACTTACATATTGTTGAGAAATGAAGTCTAGCTGTATGGTCAGGAGGCAAAAACAGGTAAAAAGATAACATGCTGAAAGAGGAATGTCTTAGGCTTTAGACACAAACCTAGGTTTGGGTCTCAGCTCCTCAAGCGAGGTAATAGATTGCTTTTTATTTTTTGTTTATTTATTTTTGGGGGGACACCTGAGTGGCTCGGTGGTTGAGCATCTGCCTTTGGCTCAGGGTGTGATCCTGGGGTCCGGGATCGAGTCCCATGTCAGGCTCCTTGTGGGGACTCTGCTTCTCCCTCTACCTATGTCTCTGCCTCTCTCTCTCTTTCTCTCTCTCATGAATGAATAAATAAAATCTTTAAAAAATAGACTACTTTTTAGAATTTAGAGTTAAATAATCAACACTGAAGAAAAACTAATTAAGGAACTGTTAGTACTTGACACCCACAATTTTAGGTGCAGTTAATACAGAGATGAAAAAAAATTCTCTCCCTGAAAGGAGAGCAATATTATAGTAAGTAGAAGAGCACACATTTCTCTCCTCTATGAATGTGAGAACATTGCAATATAGTAGAGTGAGTGGACAATAGATGTCTGTGTCAAGACTCTCTGGTAGCATAGGGGTGTATGTGTGATCAGTCCAATAAGAGATGGGAATGAGGAGGTTGAAAAGCTTCTCAGAGGGGGTTTCTTATTAACTTGGACTTGAAAGACGAATGGGTGCTCATCAGGAAAGTGGTGTTTGAGGAAAAGCATTTCTTCTTAAGGAAAAGCATGTACAAGTCATGGGAGGTGAAAAAGATCATGATCAGGAACCTCTGAACAAAAGAAATCAAAGAAGAACAATAAAAATTCCATTGTATGTGTGAGTCAGCCAAATCTCAAATAATAAATATCCTGAAAAGTTCATCTTTGAGGAGATGAATCATTTCTCCTTTGGGGTTATGGGGATAATAAACATTCAGGAGGAGGAAACGCAGTTACAAATGAGGTCAGGGATCACTGGAAAGAGAACACATTCCCTTTCTGGATAAGTTGCTATGGTATTCTCTTATACCTTAATAATGCTGGGACCTTACCAAGAAATTTCACCATGATTTTTTTTTTGAGAGAAGTAGGGTTTATATATTTTTAAAAATATTTTATTTATTTATTCATGAGAGACACACACACAGAGAGGCAGGGACATAAGCAGAGGGAGAAGCAGGCTCCTCACTGGGAGCCTGATGTGGGACTTGATCCAGGCATTCTGGGATCACGCCAAAGGCAGACACTCAACCACTGAGCCACCCAGGTGTCCCGAGAAGTAGGGTTTATTTTAAGTAACAAATTACCTTGCCTTTTTCTGGAATATGAAATATCAGTGGTGTGCCGGGGTGGCTCAGTTGGTTTAAGTGTCTGCTTAGGTCATGATCCTAGGGTCCCAGATCAAGTCCCATGTTAGGCTCCCTGCTCAGTGAGGAGTCTGCTTCTTCTTCTCCCTCTACTCAACTCCTCTCTTTCAAATAAATAAAATTCTTAAAAAGGAGGTGGGGGTGACCTGGGTGACTCAGTGCTTGAGCATCTGCCTTTGGCTCAGGTCGTGATCCCAGGGTTCTGGGATCAAGTGCCACATCTGGCTCCCTGCAGGGAGCCTCCTTCTCCCTCTGCCTATGTCTCTGCCTCTCTTTGTGTCTCTCATGAATTAATAAATAAAATCTTAAAAAAAAAAAAGACATGTGAATGGGACTAGCCACACAACAAGAAACAGGTTAGGTGAATTTGTGAGGTAAGTAATGCAGGTGTGTGTACTTAAAAAACCCACAAACTCTTCTTTCGAGCATGTACATAATAGAAATATACTGTTAATAAACCTCAACTTTGAATGGTGCACTCATGGAGTGTTCATATACATATTTATTTAAAATTCAAGCCATGTTGAATTTCCAGGACTATGTTCTAGATTAAGTGGATTTTTCCTTCTTACTGCAGTGAGCCCACATGAAGTTTTGAGTAAGAGCCGTGGCACATGCTCAGTGTGTTAATCAATTTCCCTTTCCACACCAAAGCTTACCTTTTAGGCTGTTGAGAAGCCATGTGATAGTGAGTAATCAATATGTATGGAGAAAAAAGATGAAAACACAAAGCATTAACAATCATGTTGGACTCAAATAGACATCATTTCTGGTACTCTTCTACCTAATAGAAACTCTGCTGTCATCTTAATTATCCTTTCCCACAGCCTTTCTATCTTCTAATTATTAAAGTTCTATAGCCTTGTGCTATCTATTCAGCAAGATTTTTTTTTAAAATTTTTATTTATTTATGATAGTCACACACACACAGAGAGAGAGAGAGAGAGGCAGAGACATAGGCAGAGGGAGAAGCAGGCTCCATGCACCGGGAGCCCAATGTGGGATTCGATCCTGGATCTCCAGGATCGTGCCCTGGGCCAAAGGCAGGCGCTAAACCGCTGCACCACCCAGGGATGCCTATTCAGCAAGATTTTAAATGTGAAACACATTACCATGGATAGATTTAATTTGTTTATGACTCACTTAGCCTTGTTTTTCTTTTTTTTTAAAATATTTATTTATTTTAGAGAGAGTGCACTCAGGCATGTGTGAGAGCGGGAGGGGCAGAGGAAGAGAATCTCAAGAAGACTCTGCTGAGTGCAGAGCTGTGAGGGACTCTATCTCATGTCCCTGATTGACCTGAGCAGGAATCAAGAGTCTGATGCTGAACTGACTGAGCTACCCAGGTGCCCCTCAATTAGCTTTTTTTGTATTTAGAATAAAATATTTATGCAAACTATTTTGCGTTAATAAACACTAGATAACAGTCACCTTGTATTTTAAATTCTATGAAGTTGGAAGTTCTTAGGTATTCTGGAACTCTGTTTCTGTTTTTTATATGTAAAAGATGAATTTTAAGATCCCTTTCAACTTGGTTTTGCTTAAACTGTTCTACTTTTTCCTTAAGAAATGTGAATAGTCATGTCACATTCAGTATAATCATTTATATTAGGGTTCCTCCCATAATGTTAATGGTAATTTTATGAAATTTGTAAAATTATCAGCACTTTTTGCTTATCTGAATTTTCTAAATCGTATATGGTTAACATCTATTTATTTTATAAGATTTAAAAAATTGGCAATATATATAACATACTATTTACCATTTAATCATTTTTCAGTGTACTGTTCAGCGACATTAAGTATACTCATATTGTTGTGCAACCATCACCACCATCCATCTCCAGAATTTTCTTATATTCCCAACCTGAAACTTCATATACATTAAACAACTCCCCATTCCCAGTCGCTGATATCTACCATTCTATTTTCTGCTTCTATGGATTTGTCTACTGTAGGTACTCATATATATGGAATCATGTAATCTTTGTCCTTTTGTGACCAGCTTATTTCATTTAGCATTTCTTTAAAGTTCATATTGTAGCATGTGTCAGAATTTTATCCCTTTTTAAGACTGAATAATATTCCATTGAATGAATATACCCCATTTTTGTTTTTCCATTTGTTGATGGATATTTGGGTTCTTTCTATCTTTTGGCTATTGTAAATAATGCTGTCATTTGTGTAATGCTGTACATTGGTGCACAAATATCTCTTTGAGCTTTTGTTTTCAATTCTTTTCTATATACCCAATATTAGAAGCGGAATTACTGAACTATTGGTAATTTTATATTTAATCTTTTGAGGAATCACCATACAATGTCAGTTTTGAGCATCAGGATATGCTGCCTGGTTTTACTCTTCAAAGAAGACACCTATTTGGCATAGGCAAGGAGTTTCAAGGCAAACTGAGGTGATACCTTTGTTAGTAAATTAGTGGTATATAGCTATTACTAGAAAGGGTCTGATCCAATGCTTTGAGCTTATTTTGATGTTGGCTTCACCACAATGTGTCTTTAAAAGCACATCTATGCATACACCATAATTACAATCCACATTTTTGGCTTATATGCTGTCTATGAGAAACATTAACTGTCCCTGATTCATTTTCCTTTCCTTAGCTATGCAGCTCTTTGTGTTAATAACCTTTATAACTCTTTTAATTCCCTAAATGTTTCTAACCTAATTATTTGGATGAGATATGTCTCCTTTCTTACGTTAGCATTGTTGCTAAATATCATTAGGAAGCCTTAGTAAGTATCAGTCCTCTGGACATAATACTTAACATAATGAGAACTTAACACAATGAAGACTTATTTAGGAGGACTTAAAAAGAGGACTCTCTCGGGCTTAATAGCATTACTTCCAATACAATAACACATAATTGAACACTTTATTTGAAGTCCAGCTATATTTGTTTAGCTAAATTTTTTCCTTAAGATTTACATTATTATTAGTTTAGGGCATCTTTCCACATGATGATGTCTGTAGATATAGAAATACCAGCTGAAACTTACCTCAGGAGTTTAACTTAAATGTATTCTATGGTAGAACTATTGGATGACCAGTCAAGCCTACTACTTAGTATTCATGAAAGAAAAAGTAAATAAATAAAGAGAGGAAGAGGGGTTCATTTTCTTTGATGGGAGTTTCATTTGGTAAATTCATAATACAACATTTTAAAAATGTTATTTTTTCTTTTCTTTTATTTCTTTTCTTATTTTATTTTATTTTATTTATTTATTTTATTTAGACATCCAAGGCAGACACTTTGGACAATGCATTATAGGAATAGAAGAGTATTGAAAAAGACAAACCTTTAAAACTCTGTGGTAAAGAACCAAAATCATATTTTCTGGAAAAAAAGGCACATATAAAATCAATGAAAAATTAATTTTTAATATATTATTAAAATTTCTCACTAAAAATGGACATTCCATTATCATATTTTTACATCACATTCATCATCTTTTCATCAGGGAATTTAAATGGTATCAAAGTCCTAGTTTGGATGTGAAGTTGAAGTTGGTCTGGCTAAGCTTCCTTCTGGTAAAGAAAACTTTTTCCGTGGCATGTTAAAGTACTTATATTCAAGAATGAAGATCACTGTAGATGTTTGATCTACTACACAGTATATTGCTTTGAAACAAGTCAATAGACCAAATTAACGTTTGTCATATAGGTACTCAATAAATGGAAGAGATTTCAAAATATTTGTGGATATATAAAACAAAACTTCTAAAGTTTCCTTTTAGGAATAGCCTATAACTTGGTTTAATGGGCAATAATCTGAAAATTAAGTGTTTCAGAGGAGGAAAGAAACTTCAAGCAACGTCTATTTCCCACAGTGAACAGGGTCTCCACGGTGGCAGAGAATTGGTTTCCCATTTTCCAAGCCAATGCCTATTTATTTTTCCTCTCTACACATGCTCTTTCTTTTTTTTTTAGCATTGCCAATATGAGGGAAAAACTAGGTATTTTGTTTTACCTGAAAGACAAATATTAGATTTTCTGGTTTAAAGAGCTACAATGTGCTTTTAAAAGGGGGATCTATGAGAAATAATCAGTGGGCATATCTATTCTTTTATGAACATTTATTGAATACCAAACACATTCTAGGTTCTGTGTAATACACTGTAGGACAATGTTTGCCAAAACAGACATATGCCTGTTCTCCCAAAGTTTTAAGAGTAGTGAAGAGGAAAATTTATAAATGAATCATGCTAAATTATATATAATTACAAATTGGGATAATTCTCTAAAGGAAGGGAACATAGTTTACTGAAAGTGTTTGACAAAGGAAGTGATCAAGCTTGGGCAGCAAAAATGATTTCTCCTAAGAAAATTATACATGCACTGTAATTTAAAGATGAATGGGATTTAACAAGGTGCATACAAATAGAATGAGGGTAAGATGAGAAAAATAAGATGTGAAATGTAAAACCATTAGGTAGGAAAAAGGGTCAGGAACTATGGGATTGGGAGATGTTTTTGGTTGTGTTGTTTTAAAAAATGAATGAAAGTTAGTTGAAGACAAATTTCAAAGTAGGGCTGTGGAGAGATTTACTCAAGTGTATGGAAGCCGCTGGAATTGAGGAGGTCAGATAGAGTTGGTAGAGTATACTGAAGTCCTGGAATTGAAGACACTTCAAATCTCTTTGAAGCTAGGATTTTTAAAGGAATTTTTCTCCCCCAAAGATAATGAAGTAACATAGAGGCAGAAAATCACATAATCATGTACTAAATAGATTAAGAATAATGATAGGGTGATCCTCCAAAGTAGTAGATAGCAAAATTTTCCCTTTTATGTTAATTTAATTTCAGTTTTTTAAAATTTATTTTTATCTTTTTTTTCAGTTTTCTTATTATAGGAACAGTCACAAAACCGTTTGTGTATTGTATGCATTCATATATTAAAATGAAAACCATTGACATTATGGAAGGGAATTTTGAAATAATAAACCAGACCATAAAATAAAACTGAATGTTTTTACAGTGATTTATCCCTTATAAAACTAATATACTTTTTTGTTTCTCCAGTATCTTTATTGCTATAGCCTGAGCCAGTGATCAGCACTACTATAGTGTGATGTATTTGTAATGAAACCACGATAACCTCAATGTTGAAATTACATTAACAGAGCATCAAATTCAATTAATATAATTATGAATCAAGGTCATAGTCTGATATGCTTCATATCGAACATGCTAAAATAATGTGAAAAAAAAAGGAAAAGGTGGTGAAGTTCAGAGGTACTCGAAATGTAATGTATGTAGATGGAAAGAGAAAGGAGATGAAGTGAAGGAAGAAAAGATTCTTTCTGCTTCTTACCGATCTTGTTTAAGAAGGAAAGCTGAACCTTCTCATTAAGCTATAGCCAGTTTGTTTTAATATTTGTTTCTTGGTGATCCTCAGAAAACTTTGGCCTATAGGTTTTGGTAACTTCTCATAATAAAACATATTACATAATGATTCTGGTCACTAGTTACAGTGTGTGATGGTGGGATGGGTATGAGATTTCCCACACCATGAAGCAGCTGGATGTCTGACAATTTAACTCGATTCTGACACTGTCTATACAGAGATTGCATCCGATCCCACAGGTTAGTGACTCAGTTCTACAAGACTGTCCTCCACTTCAGATGCCAATTGCAAACCCAGGTTGATACCTATGCTTCTGACCTGCCAGCTGTAAATCAGAGATTCTCCTGACCTCTTCTGGGGTTCAATTAACTTGTTAGAGTGGCTCACAGAACTCAGGAAACCAGTTTATTTGCTAGATTACCGGTTTATTACATAGGATATCAAAGGATACAAATTAGAAGCCAGGTAAAGAGTTAAGGAGGGTGAGGTCCTGAACAAAGGAGCTCCTGTCCTCATAGAGTTTGGGACCCAGCAACGTGGCATGTGGAAGCGTCTGGTTCATCAACCTGGAAGCTCTTTGAACCTTGTCCTTTTGGGTTTTTATGGATGCTTCTTTACATAGGCATGATTGATTAAATCATTGACCATTGATATTGAACTCAATTTCCAGCCTTTCTTCCTTTCCCAGGAAAGAGACTGAAAGTTTCAATACTCTAATCACGTGGTTAGTTCTCCTTGTGATCAGTCCCCATCCTTAGGTGCTTTCCAAAGTCACTTCATTAATATGTACTTAGGTGTTATTGAAAGGGGTTTGTTATGAATATCAAGACAACTTTATCATTCTTATAATGATAAAAATGATAGGATAGGATGGTAGGATATTCCAAAAGATATGTGTGGGAATGTGGATAAAGATCAAACACACTATGTTTACTTTTTCTTTCTGACACTTGAAAAAGTATGCATATATATTAGGTCTCTTTTCTACCAAATTCAATTAAAAGTGAAGAGCAGGAATCAGATCTGAATGAACACAAGTGTGCTTGTGAAATTCTTTTATTGAGATACCATTGATGTAGAAGTTGTTTATGTGTTTATCATCATTGTTATTATTTTATCTTGCTAATGATTTAATTACTTATCTCGAAAAGTTTGAATTTATTAGAGCATATGCTTTTCCTAACTACAGTGCTTGGTGATAAAGAATTGATGGTGATGATGATGATGATGATGATGTTTTTGATAAGAAGCTGCCAGCCACCTCTGTGCCTAGGTGCATAGAGAAAATCACCTTCCTTGAAACAGACTTTCCTTGGGACATGAGTCACCTGGGTACACTAGTAGGTTATGAAACAAGATGAGTAGGGACCCACGGCCCTAGAGGAAAAGTGTAAAAAAAGTTTTTGTGGCTTGACAAAGATACCTTTCTTCAGATTCCATGGTCTGCTGGCAGGTCTGGCTCACAATGGGGTGGGACTAGTGCAATCACACATCTCCTTCTCAGAAGGGCCCACATTTAGGGCTTGATGCTCTGTAGCTATTATGAAATTATTAATTATTTTTTCTTATAATTTGTATTTTGTAAGTGAAGTATGATGGCACAGTGGAGCATATGTTGGAGGACTGAAGCCTCAGCTCATTCCTGTACCTCTGATCACTTCCCCAGCCTGGGTTCTTGGCTGTCTGCTCTCCAGTCCCTTATACCTTGGCCATACTCAACCTCCCCTACTCTGTCTGCATTTTCTGACTGCTATAGCCCTCTGCTTGAGTGGCAACCAGTTTGGGTTGGCAAGGAGGAGGTTGGGAGGTTGCTGTGGGAAGAATTCTAATATCCCTCTTTGGCCCTAGAAGTGGCATGTGAGGTTCATGGTCAGCATGTACTTCATAGCATCTGGGAGTAAGGCAGAGTGGTGGCCGTCCTTTCTTTGGGTTGGCAACTCCATGGCATATTTGGTAGGTGGACTGATGGGGGAGAGTCTTTTGCCCACCTTCTGTCTAAGTGCCAAATGCATCCTGGCATGGATGTTATGGTCCCCGGGTGGTTGCCCATCCACCATGGATTAGGACAGTGGGGCCATGGGAAGGGGAGATGACTTTCTTACCCTGACAGTAGCAGGGACCTAGAAACTACAGGGAGATGAATCCCAGCATTGATGATCCAGACACATAGAATTGCAGTGGGGTCCTTGGTTACCTATGAAGGTCTGCACTTGTCCTACATTTATTCCTATATCTGAGGGAGCATACCATGAAAGAGCAAATAAAAAACTAAAAACCACCATGACACTCTGAGAGAGGAACAGAAGGAGAAAGGAAAGTGTTTTATAGTGTAGTATTTTTATTGACACCTTTTTTTCCTGCCTTTTGAACAAGAGGTCTCACATTTTCCTTTTGCACTGGGCTTTATAAATTATGTAACTGGCCTTGTCTGCAGAGCTTGTTGCTGGATGTTTGGGGGTTTAATGAGTTTTGTGGGAGGAAAGACCTTGGAGATCTCTCTCATGGACAAACATGGCATTGACTGACATCTGATGGCAGGTAATGACCCACAGGTTCACATAGGGAAACTTGTGAGAAAAGAGAGTAATTGGATTGTTGACCTTCGATAGCCATCAAGGTCCAGAACAGGCAGGCATCATAAATTCAGTGGCAGGTAACAGCCAACATCAAAGAATTAATTGTCGAGTGGTTAAGACTGTAGTGAAGTACTTGCCTCGTGTCATCTGGCATGTACGAGTCTGAAGGAAATCCTTACAAGTTACCTCAGGAGGTTGTCCCTGTGTTAGGTAAGAGCTCAGTATTGCAATATTATTCCAGAGGCACTGGAAATTCTGTTCTTTTGTGTGAAAAACTTTATGTGAATTTTCAAAGAATGTGGAACATTCTTTGCAAAACATATCAAAGAGATGAATCCAATCCAGTAGCTCTGATTTGCAAGTCACAAACAGGTTGGTTGTGGCGTTGTATGTAGCTGAGGCTGTAAATTCCTCTTGGACTCAGCCATTGATGCTTAATTGTCATACCTTAGGGAAAAAAATTGAGCATATGAGTAGGATATTAAAGTGGTTTGAATTTGCATTCAGGTGTGGAACTGTGCAAGGACTAGGATTGTAAAGGTTTTTTTTTTTTTTTTTGTAAAGGGTTTTGTTGCAGGTTGGAGATTTGTATCCCTCAGATGAAGACCTGGTTCTCAACAGTGACATCTTCTGGCAGTGACAGAAACAACAGCTGTGTTGGGCTGGGGGCTTTCTTGTTTTCTCCAGGCATTTAGAATGAGTAAGCCTCTAGGCTTAAAGTGGGAAGGGTAGGTCTCAAGAGAGATAATGGACCTTCACTTAATGAAGGCAGGTGGCGGAGAGAGCAATTCAGTGGAAAATACAGGATGTGACCAAACATAACATTCCAAGCCAGTGATATGGGCCATACTGGTTTCATCGCTACAGAATTTTGATTAAATGCTACAGATATTAAAACAGAGAACTTACATTTAAATTTTCTTCTTATTTTTGGAAATTCAATATTTCAGGAACGATTAAGAATAGTCTCAGCTTACAGTAATTGTTTTATGACTTTATGGCCAGGTATTGACTCATAACAATATTGTTCAATATTTATTAAGCAATAAATATTTATGGAGCCTGACACTGTCCTAGGCTAAATATGTATATTTAGCATCTACATTCATCATAAAATTTCTTAAGTTTTAACTTAAGGAAATGCAAGGGAGTAAATATATAAAGTTCCACTCATTCCTTCCTTTATTTATTATGTATCATGTACCAGGTTAGATGCTGGGATACAACAGCAACTCAGACATAGAAGCTTGTTGTTTTCATGGTGCTTACAATCTAGTAGATGCGAGAAATATTAAGTAGTCACTTGCACAAGTAGTCAAGTTCAATTTTGCTAAGTGGTATGAAGGAGAAACATAGAGTGCTGTGAGACAAGAATGTGAGCATGTAGCTTGGTTCCTGAGGAAGAGACACTTCCACTTAGATTGAAGAATGAGTAAGAGGAATGAAAGAAAGAATAGAGGGTAGAAAGGGGCAGGGTGAAAAATACTTCAGAAAGGGGAAACAGCCTATTGATGGTTGAATACAAAGAACTGATGGCAGGTTTGGGAGTCAAGGCTCAGTGATCAAAGGGCACAGAATGGTCAGCGTTGAGACCAGAAAGGAGGTTCCTCAACAATGCACATCTACTAGGAAGCCTATTTGAAATATATGAATATGTAATGATACTGATTCACATAGCATATGTAAAAATTCACTGTTTTAAATATATATTAATTTATCTAACTTCTAAATAAATAAAATTCCATGTTAATTTTGTTACTTAAATTTCTTTTTGGAAATAATACCATATAGATATTAGTTTACTATCTCCTACTTTCTTTTAAAAAATTCTATTGTGAAATAAGCATACATTCAGAATTATGCAAAAGAAGAGACATGGCTTAATAAACTATTTTAAAACAAACATCTGTGTAACTACCACCCAAATCAAGAAAGAAAATACAAAAAGAAAGAAAGAAAGAAAGAAAGAAAGAAAGAAAGAAAGAAAATACAGCCAGCTCCCTCAAACTCCCTGTGTGCCCCTTTTCAATTTTTGTCCTCACCAAAGATACTGACTGGCTTAACAGTTTTTAAATAGGATTTTAAAAATTGAGATATATTTCACACAACATAGAATTCACCACTTTAAAGTGTACACTTTAGTTGTCTTTAGCATGTTTACTCTGCCTTGCAGCATCACCATAATCTAATTTCCAGAATTTATCTGTCTTCTTCCCTCAAATACTGTGTTTATTAGCAGTTAATTCCAATCCATCTTTTATTTTTTTTAATTTTTTAAAATTTTTTTATTTATTTATGATAGTCACAGAGAGAGAGAGAGGCAGAGACATAGGTAGAGGGAGAAGCAGGCTCCATGACTGGGAGCCCGACGTGGGATTCGATCCCGGGTCTCCAGGATCGCACCCTGGGCCAAAGGCAGGCGCCAAACCGCTGCGTCACCTAGGGATCCCCCAATCCATCTTTTAAACTTTTCCTGGTAGCTGCTAATCTATGATCTGTCTCTATAGATTTGTATACCTTATACATTTCATAAAAACATTATCAAATAATACTTGGTCTTCTATGTTTGGCTTCTTTCATCTAGCATGATGTTTTTAGATTCATACATGTTGTAGCATGTGTCAACACTATTCCTTTTTATGGCTGAATAAGTATTCCATTGTATGAAATAGAATTTGTTTAGCTATTCATCACATTTTGTTTGGCCATTCTTCAGTTGGTGGACACTTCAGTTATTTCCACTTTTTGGCTGTTATAAACAATAACGCTATGAACAAATTTTTATGTAAGCATATGTTTTTAATTTTCTCAGGCACATTTATAGGAGTGGAATTGCTGGGCATTCTCCCTCCCCCACCATCTCCACTATGTTTAGTAGAGTCTGGGACATAGGGCTTATCAATCAATAAATAATGGTTCAACGGAATTAAAGTAGATGGCTGTCATGAGCTATGGGTAGCTGTTCAGGGAGGTCATCAAGAGGCTGTGACTGCCAGTTGACCCATAAGCTGGACCCAGGCAATCAGAGGCTCCTTACTCCCTCCCTTGTTCTTGGAATGTATATTCTGTCTACTATTCCCATACTAGCTCCAAGAATGCATCCTTGAGAGAGTAATGTATTGTTGAAGTCACCTGGGCTATATTTATGACTGAACTCTGTTAAGGCTTCTAATATAAACTTTTACGATTCTGGCACACCGGTGCAGAGGGCTGTCTATGGCCACCCAAAACAAACCTTATATGTAAGTTCCCTTGCTGCAACTCGCCACCCACCAATCTGGAGTGGCCTGTGTCTTTTTTTAGTCTCTCCCTGCCTTCTATATACTGGAGGCCAGTTTCAGATTTCACCTAGGCAATTCCCAAGGTTGAGAACCAATGCCAGCTCTGCTCATAGACACACTCTAGGAGAGAATAGTTGGACAATTCTTATATTCTGCAACAAAGGTGCAGGTATGGAAGGGTTGCAAAACCTAGGGCACATGAAAGGGAGATTGTACAACTACTGGTGCATTAAAGATTTCAGGGCCCAGAGCTGGGTCTGGTGTCATACTGTGTGGTGTCAAGTCATTTTGAGAAGCAGAATCATTGCCTTGTGGGGAAGTGTCTGGGCACTGACTTGGCCCTTCTGGGAAATAGGTATAAAATCCTAGGAGTGCTTTCTTTAGGGTCTTGAACCTGGTGAATCTCATTCTTCTCAGGCTGTAGATTATTTACATCCCTTTGGACACATCCCAGTGAAGAACAGTGGGGGATGACCATAGAATGAATGTTCTGTTAATCTATCAGATTAATCTCTTTTTCTGTGTTCTGCATATTTTTTGATGTTTAGTATGACTTTCACATAGAACTTATTGTTCCCCATTAATTTTTTAAAAGATTTATTTATTTATGAGAGAGAGAGAGAGAGAGAGAGAGAGAGAGAGAGAGAGAGGCAGAGGGCAAAGGAGAGGGAAACTTTAGCAGACTTCGAGCTCTGTGCAGAGCTGGATGCTGGACTCCATCTCAAGACCCTGAGATCACTACCTGAGCCGAAACCAAGAGTCAATTGCTTAACTTACTATGTCACCCAGGTGCCCCAAATTCCCCATTACTTTTAATCTCACCATCAGTAAGTCCGGCTCTTCTCAGACCAGGATCTGAGACAATTAGCAGTTGAAACAATGCAGACAAAAATAATGCATTCAATAGATCATCTCAATTTCCCAATTATGAAGTTGATCTTAATGTTCTTTTTAGAACAGAACTTCTTAACCTATGGCCCATAAACATGAATGACAGAGTCCAAGAAACCCTTGAAATTGTATAAATAATTATGTATGCATATTTTGGGAGGAAGAGTTTATTACTTTTATTAGGCTCTCAAAGATTTTTGTGAACATAAAAAGTAAATAACCACATCTTTAAAGTACCTTTAGAAGAATTACATTTCTTCATTAACTCAATAAATATGTGTTGAAAATATGAGATATAGGCACTGTTTTGAGACTAGAATACAGCTATAACCAGACAGATGGATTCTTTTTCATTGAATTTACATACCAAAGAAAGAAACCTTTCACAAGAAATGTCATGGAAATAAGAGAAAACAATAAAGGAAAAATGCTTAGATTCTAATCTCAGAAATACATGTTACTCAAGAATATATAGTGGAAAAATCAATCCCAGGGTTCTTATTTATGCAGTCAAATATTAGACATTTAACCTAATTTTTCACTTTCCACTGGATTCTTTACACACTGTAGACATAATTGCGGTGTATTGAATGATTTATTTTTCTCTAAATGATCTTGCAGCTTTGAGACTCTTTGAATACTCAGAAACAGTACATGTTGGTACAAGGCAGTCCTAGTGTGACTGAGACCTGATTATTTACAGAAGCCCCCTTTCCACTGTGAGCATCTTCCTTTGCTCTCTTATTTGGCTGTAGTCCTCAGGGTCTAGCTTAGCATTAACTGCCACTGGATGGAGCTATAGCATCAGACAAATAATCTCTCCATAGGTTTTTTTGGAGTAATTTCCCTGACTTTTAGCCATCAATATGTTTAGCTATTATAGGCAAAGATTGTTGATTTCCTGCAATTTTGGAGCTGCAATATCTCATTGTTTACTTTTCATATTCCCTCTCTTCTTTTGCAGAGTCTTAAGACATATTTTTAAAAATCAAGGATGATAATTTTGTTTTGATAATTTTATGACACTCCTCAAGATAAGTAGCGAAATCCTAAAGTGTTGCAAACCAAGACCAGTAATTACTTTTGTAGGTGTATTATGTGCTGCTGACATGTGCTTTATACAACCTTAATAAGTAATGACATGACTTAAACTCTCCTTACACCAGGGACCATTCAGTGGTTTCCTGTTGCCTTGGGATAAATTGCAGAGATTATATATTGAAGTATTTCTCAACTTTCACCAGTGTTTACATACTGGAAATTATGTCCAGGAAAATTAGCATTATTTTCAGTACCCTATCATAAAGCTTTCAGTTTATCTCAATATCTATCATCATTTTCTCTATCTATAATTTATTTATCTAACTTCTAGTATTCTGTAATTGCTCTCCACCAATGGAAGAATTTTTTCATGAAAATTGTTATCCCTAAAATCACCTTGATTATTAATTCATTATGAATTCATTAATTACTAATGTTGGACCTAGATTCAGGTTCTTAATCAAAGACTAATATAAGACTAACTGGAGGCACCCGGGTGGCACAGTGGTTGAGCATCTTCTTTGGTTCAGGTCGTGATCCTGGGGTCTTGGGATCAAGTTCTGCATCAGGCTCCTTACAGAGAGCCTGCTTCTCCCTCTGCCTATGTCTCTGCCTCTCTCTCTCTCTCTGTGTCTCTCATGAATATTTATTTAAATAAAATCTTAAAAAAAGACTATCAGGACCCATGAATGGTGAATTACAATATTATTTTATTTATATCATTAGTGATACAAAACATGACCCTAAATGTAACCTAAATATAACCCTTACCTTCCCTGAATTCTTTTCCTCTGTAGCTTCATTGTGCTATAATTGTAAGAATGGTGTCTCAGATTAGATGTACACTTAAGGATTGAACAGCAATAGTAATTCATATTTTTATAGTCACCTGATTGAATTGAACTGGAAATTCTGTGGTTTTAGCTTAGGAATGATTAGTCTCTAAAAAACCTTTTAAAATGTTGTTTTTAGGGGTTTTCCCTTCTCCTTTAAATAATTAGTGGTGAATTTTCAATAAAGCAGTTAAATTAGGGCAGCCCTGGTGGCTCAGCAGTTTATCGCCGTCTTGAGCCCAGGGTGTGAACCTGGAGACCTGGGATCGAGTCCCATGTTGGGTTCCCTGCATGGAGCCTGCTTCTCCCTCTGCCTGTGCCTGTGTCTCTTTCTCTCTGTCTCTCATGAATAAATAAATAAAATAAAAAAAACAGTTAAATTAAAACACTCAAATATTTATACATACTGCTTATTGCTTCATGATTTAAAGACTTAAAATACCAAAATCAATGTCTTGAACAGGCTAGAGAAGTACACTACTTTGCTGTTGTTTTTTTTAGTCGCTTGCTTAATTTATAGGAGATGAAAAAAATGGCATTTAATATTAAAAGGCATGTTCACAATGAATAAGAGTAAATTCTCACTTGAAAAGCATGTTCAGAAAATTTTTTTGCATGTTTAGAAACTTTTAAAGATACATCTTGTGATTATAAAATCATTTGCCTGGCTTTATTGAGTAAAAAAGGCATATATGCCCAACTCACTAATTCTTTTTTGACTGATTCACTCATTAGATATCACAGGTAACATTTGTCAAATAGACAGGTATATATGAGCAGAACATTTTTTGTTGTTGTTGTTGGAAAGATCTGGCAAAATTGAACTCTGATTTCAACTTTTACTTTATTAACCTAATGATAGACAAGAAGGATCTGGAAAATCTGGGTTATCATCCCAAGAAATTTATCCTTAATACAAAATACCTTAATAGGCATTACTGATGAATCCTTGAGAGAAGTCATGTGATTGAAATACTTTTCTGTTTCTTACTCCTTCAAGGTTCAAAGTGAAAGCATTTGAATGGCTGGGCATAAACTATGTGCCCAGGTCTTCACTGCCATTGGGTGGAGAAACAGGTAATTTTCCCCTTTTTGCTCTTGTAGTAAAAGGTGAGGACCCTGCATCCTGTCAATAATACAGAATTCCCAATCTTGGGAATTCTACCCAAAGATGAAGGAGATTTGGATGCTGGGCACTAAAATGATGAATTAGTTTCTACATCTTTGGATTCAGTTTCTGTGACTGACTCATTTTGTATCTATCACTTTTTTCAGCATACTCTGATCATTCATGTGCATTTATTCATCCATCAATAACTGAGTGCCCTCTCTGTACAGGGCTAGGACAATGCTCTTAGGGAGCTTAATTGCATGTAGATTTAAGGAAATCTATGATGAGCAGATAAACATAATATGTAAATATAATAATTTTAGAGAGAGAAGTGCTAAAAGAACAATGGAAGAGGTAGAGACAGAGACAGAGAGATAGGGAGGAAGTCAAAGAATGCCTTTCTGATGTGTGACTTCAACTAAGAAAACAATATATGGGCTGGAGGATTGAATATAGAGGATGGTCAGGGAATTGCAATGATCTAGATTAGGCATTCTGGGGCTTCTGAGTGTAGTGTGCTGTTTCTCTGTTTGCCTCTGGTAGTCTATTCTCTGCCCTCCTGAGTCCTGTGGACTACATCACCTGGGCTCTTTTGCTTCCAATTGAGTGTGGCCAACTAGAGATAAGAGCAGGAGACTGAAAAGTAAAAGGAGAAAAACAGCCTGAATATTTATTCCTTATGGCATATTCTTATTGCACATCTATCCCTCTGGGTTATGGTGTTGGCAATTGCTGCCTTCCTTCCCCTTGCAACCACATTTCTTGTCAGGTGCCCCTCTCTCAGAAGTACGCAGACATCTGGTAACAAAGCTCCTGCTCTTACTCTTTCAGGTCTTGGGGAGATAGTGGCTTCCAGCTCTTTTAAGTCCCTGATGCTTCACCATACCTTAGGTCTCTGAATAATTCCTTCCTTTAACCCTCTTCAGTTAATCCTTTAGTGTGTGCAGGTAATTTTGGGAGGAAACTCTAACTGATAAAGATAGTAGGAATGGAAAGGAAGGGGTAGATGTGAGAGACATTGTGGAAGTAGCTACAGGGTTTGGCATCTGGCTGGGTGTGGTGAGGGAGATGCAGAAAGAATAACATAACAGAAGTATGCTGTTCCTCCAGAAAACTATTGACCTTGAAAAGTGTAGCTTCAATGGGGTAGAGAGGATAGAAGCTAAAAGTCCTCTCTTTTCATCTTTCTTCTATTACTGCTGCTTAAACTTTTTGGAGCATCTATAATTTAGAGTCAGTGTCAAGTTGACACTCACTGTTCTCTTTTTATTTTTTTGTGTGTGATTGTGAAGAAAGCACTTCTATTGTGTGTTAGCTCTACATGGTTGAGGATATTAAAAATGAAATACAGAGAGATTTTATAGTTGCTGGAGTAAAATATCAGTTGGATTTACATCTTTGCTGGGACTCTGTCCAATGTTCTTTGTATATTAGTTTTCTTGTTTAAGCTAGAAAGATCGCATTTTGAATATAAGGACATTGTAAAGAGCTAATGCTTCTTTGACATCATTCATTGTATTTAGGTAAGTTTGACGAATACTTCTAAATAGTTCTGTTTTGAGTGTAGTAGATAATGCAGTTAGGGTCTTATATGCACAGCATCTCAGACCTACTTGTGGTGTGATTAACTGTACAATTGTAATGGCCATTGTAATTATTTGTATAAGTGTCTATTTCCCAACTAACTTATGAAGTCTTTGAGGACATGGATGGTATCTTATTCATCTTGGATATATATGAATATCTTATTCATCTTGAACATCAAATTGACTAATCAATTTGATATGGTAAGTTTTTAATCTAATGCTTCAGATTCAGAGTATATGTCATACTTAACTGTATTTGCATGTGCTTGTCCATCTTATGCTCTATCTTCCTGAACCAATGCTCCTGGCAGGGTTCTTCAGCATTCGATGTTGGGACATGGACTCTGGGCTCCTGTTTCCTGTCCGAGTTTATCTGTGCCTAATATATCCTAGGGACTCAATACTGTTTACTGAGCAGAGAAATAAAGATGGAGAGGCTACCGTGAAATTGTTTTCTCTTCCATTTGGCTATAAATATTATTGAATAGCCATTAAACTGAAGATGAACCCAGAAAGGGATATGTTTTTCCTTCCATTGACCATTAATATGATAATCAAGAAATGAATTCTGAAAATTTTGCTCAGTAATATATAATTACAATATGGCATTGCAAATTTGATTCTATACTTGAGGCCATTTAAGAATTAGGTATGGAATGCTTTCCATTTAAGGATGCTCCTCCATAAAGATTCAAAGGATTAAGATTTAAAGATTTAAAATTCTTAGCTAAGTTACACATGACTCATACTCTGAAATGTTCCCCAGAAGGGAAAAATTGATCTCATAGGATTTGAACTTCTCTTCTAGGTGGCTTTTTATACTTTCAAAAACCATTAGGACTTTATTTTTTCATGTGTAACTTTGTGCTAATGAACTTAAAAATTTATCCATACCTTTATAAATGGCTAATATTCACTAAAGTGACACTTTCAAATGAAGAAAAATGAGAAATAACTGCTGGTCCCAAATAGTAAAAAAAGGATCAGGGATGAGTCTGGGAAGGACTTAAGTAAAAAAATATGGCCTCAACAAAACCAGAAGAAATAGAAAAAGAAAAGTTGATGTCTTCATTTAGGAGGAACTGCAGTCCTGTACCTCCACTGCTCTTTAATGCCCTCAGCCAGGTAGAAGTCATCCTGTATTGGGTCTTGAGAAAATGTAGTTGAATGAGACTGTCTGTGTTAATGCCTGCAGGCATTAAACTTTGTGACTTAGTTTAAAAAGGTGGATATTGACTAATCAATTTGATATGGTAATTAAGTTTTTAACTAATTGTTCCAAATGTGTCTATTTTTAACTGAAAGTTTGTTGTCCCAATCTATAAAACCCGAGGTGTAAGTGGAGTTCTTAAATATGTGGAAATTATATTCTCTCCCTCCATTTCTTAAAAATAGCTCTCATGGAGATTCATATAATTTTTTTTTTTCACATAACTCTGCATTAGGGAATTAGGCTTTGCTGCCTTTTGGAAATCCCCCCCCCCCGCAATGTTTCTATATTTAATCCCTTCATAGTATGCAGTTTATCTTTAACTTTGCTTGTAAGAAGTCACTTATATTTTTCTTAAGATACTGAGACTTACCAGATCATAAAGATTCATAGAAAGCTGTTTGTCAGCTTTTAAAGTCCTGTCTTTGATTTTGGAAACTCTGTTTTTTTTCTATTTCTCATTAACAGACTGATAAGGCAGATATTTTGTGATAACTGTGGTGGGAAATTTCTTTCTTTCTTTTCTTTCTTTCTTCTTTCTTTCTTTCTTTCTTTCTTTCTTTCTTTTTTTTTTTTTTTAGTTATTTGAAATTGCACCAATAACTTTGTAAAAATTTTAATTACCTTAGCGCCATCTTGTGGACCAATTATCTATCTGTAGGGATCAAACTTCTTAAATGTGATAAATGATACATGTTTTTCTATCTTTTTTGTTATGATAAAGACCTAAAAGTTCTTCCAGTAAAATAGTGAATTTTATTCTTGTTGTCTACTGTATTACTCAAAAATTCTAAATATTCCATGGTTATTTTTCGGAGGCAATCCAAAGGTTAACCTGATAAATCTGAGATTATTGTAATAAATAATTCAAACCAAGACCAGCCAGGAGAAACAGATGGTGCTTCTGGAAGAACTTGAAAATTTTCCACTCTTAAATGAACATAAACCTTCTGCCTGGAGCTGTGCAACTACATGGACTTATGAGCATGCCTGTAAATCTATGTGGTTACTTTTTTTTGTGGTCTCCAGTCACATTCTTTTAATTTGATGCTTCTCAAGGTATAGAAAGCAGAGGCTAACTCAAAACACAAGAGAACAAGTTCTGGTTATTCTCAGTTTGTAGTGCTATCTTTCCTCTTCCTGTGGTTGCTTCCTGCTTCTCTGTTTTGCATGTGAGACTGTGTATTCCAGTAAAAGGACAAAAGACATTTTAGCAAGCTTTTATTATATCTAAGCCTGGGTTTAACTCCCTAAATAACTGAATAGGCATATAATCCCATGGATTTCTTAAGGTAGTGAGTTGAGTCTAGATGGATTATAACTTTTTTTCCTGTGTCTTTTCAAATGATTAGCAGCACTTCTGTTGACAATGTATTTGAGAGGTAACAACTGGCTGAGATGAATAATCTGAAGAGAAAATAAATATCCCTTACAAGAGAAGAAAGAAAGAAAAAATAAAATAAAGCGAATGCATGTAATGATACTCTGTTTTTAGTCATCTATTCAGGCTGATAGGTTGGTTTCTTCTGACTGGATTTTGGCATATAGATAGATAAATGTGTATACATATGTATACACAGATTTTGCATATTTATAAAAAACTGTGAACTTAAAATGTGATTGGTGAAGATGAGCTTGTCCAAATGATTTTTTACAAAGGATAAATCACTGACTCATAAAAATTATATTACAGAACAGTGTGTAGTAATACTGGACATGTAGTGGTCACCTAATTTATTGGTTTCAATTTTATTCTTAATTTTTTGTACCTGGTCATCTTTTATTTATTTATATTTGAACAAATAATTTTATAAGGAAATGGAACTACTTACATAGATGCATTGTCTGAATATTTGTGTCCTGGCAAGATGCTGACATTAAAAAATATAGTGGGGTTCACAAAATTCTGGTTGAGATGTGCAGAAACTAGATCATTCAGACATGGTAGGTGGGGATGTAAAATGGTACAGCCATTTTGGGGGAAGAGCTTGGTAGTTCCCAAAAGGACTAAACATCCAACTATAATATGACTTGATGACTGTATACCTGGGCATTTATTCCAGAGAGTTAAAAACTTATGTTAATACAAAAACTTATGTACATGAATGCTTATGTGTAATAGTTCTATGTGTAATAGTTAAAAACTAGCAAACATCCAGATGTCCTTCATCAGGTAAATGGTTAAATAAACTGTGGTATATCCATTCTATGGAATATTACTCAACAATAAAAATAACAAACTACATGTAACAGCTGGCTGAGTCTTTAGAGAATTATGCTGAGTGAGATACACCAATTCCAAAAAGCTATATACAGTATGATTACATTTATATACATTATTGAAATGACAAAATTATAGAAATAAACAGACTAGTAGTTGCCAGAGACTTAGTATGAAGGAAGGACAGAGAAGCGGGTGTGGTTATAAAAAAGCAATATATTAAAAAAAATAAAAAAAATAAAAAAGCAATATGATGATTCCTTATGGTAAGAGAAATGGCCTGTATCTTGACTATGTTAATATCACTATCCTGGTTGTGATATTTACTGTAGATTTGCAAGAAGTTACCATTGGGAAACAGGATGTAAGCAGTAAATGAGAGTTCTCTATATTATTCTTACAACTGCATATGATCTAGAATGATCTCAAAATAATAGCTTAATTGAAAACATATAGTAGGGTTTGCAAAATATAACTCAGAACTGAATTGATGAATGTACACAGGATTGTATCCTAATGTTCCTATTTAAATTAAGTCTGTTAACTTATTAAAAATTTGGATCATACTTCATAGCATCCTGCTTGTGAAAAAGATGCAATTAAAAAAAGAAAGATACAATTTGCTGACTTAATAGAATTATTTTTTTACTATATCATTATAATATTTCTATTGTGAAAATGGCTATATTACTATTTGTAAGGAGAAAAAAAAGAAATTAGTTTTCCTTAATGTAAATAATTTAATTCACTAAGAAGATAGATTTTGGTAAAATAATTTTATCTTGTGTATGTTTTCAACACCATGGTTTAATAATATTATTTTCAAGTTTTCAATAAATCCAGATGCAACAGAACTGTTCTCTAATGAAGTTTTAGTCAAAGTTAGCAGAAAAGCATTTATATGTTGATATCTACTATCATGCCTTTCAAGTGATGTTACTATGCAGAAGTCCCACACTGATCTTTTTTTTTTTTTTTTGATCAAAGTTATAGGAGGAATAGTTTTCTACATCTGTAGTTATTTTATATATTGAGAGAGCCAAGGAGTTCAAACAAGCAGTGTGTTTATACCAAACACACATGTAGAATTGAAAATGAAATATTCAACAAATTTTGAATTAGTTGATTATGCCATTCTGTGTGTCTAAGGGAACTGATTTTACCAAATAGTGGACTGGATATTTAAGTTGTCACAAACTAAAACACAATTCTCAGTGAGCTTTCAATCAGAATTTAAAATAGATCAAAATACCTTCCTAGCAACTCAAAGACTCTTCAATGTTTACATAGTTAATGGTTACTTTCTTAGTGGAGCATATCCTTTCAACCATGAAACATTGATGGCTATTTCTTATTTTGACCTTACAATATCAGTTTAATTTCATTTGGGATATTAGCTGATTTAAGAAAATGTTATTTCAGCATTATATTGGGATCTTAAAAATAAAAAAGAAATATATACTACATGCAAATATTGAGGTAGAGTCTAAGGCAAGAGATGTCCAAAAATGGCTGTATTAATTAGATAATCTGGGTTAAAATATTTTGCTAAACTCACTCATTTATTTATAGTGCTTCCCACCCTTAGCTGATGGACAGATATGATCTCTTTAAAATATCTAATCTCTTCTTGATTTATTGGCATCAACTCCTTGACAAGTGTTTTTGTTTGTTGTGACCTGTGACTTGCAGAAGAGTGCACCCCTGGGAAGAATGGTAGCTATTATATTCTGAGCTGTTTTTCTTGTGCCATATATTTCTCCACAAATACTATCCCTATGATTCAGATTAGAAGAGAGGATATACATTCTGGTATTTCTGTTCTGTATGTTTTATAGGGGTTGTAAGGTTAAATTAGTTCATATACATGAAGTGCTTGGGCTTAAGTGCTATATGTCTTAGCCATTATTAATATTATATTGTCATTGTCACTACTATTTGCTTGGCTTAATTGTTGGTACATATTCCGTGCAATGTCAATATTTTTTACTCATTTTCAAGCACATCATTGCAGTACCAAATAGCCATCAAAAGAATATTTTGAATTTTAACTTTAGTCCTAATACAGAAGGTAATTTTTAAAAATACCATTAATTTGTGAAATGTAACACATGTATAAAATAGTATACAAAATAAAAATATAGCTTAGAAACTTATTGCAAAGTGAACACCCATGTAACTCATTCAGATCAAGAAATTGTATATTGTCACCTTCACAGAAACCACCTGCTACATCTCCTCCCCTCTCCATCCATACTCCTTCTATCCTTCCTAAAATTAATATCCTGAATAATATTATAATCATTTGCTTTTCTTTATAGATGAATTCAAGTACATGTCCATAATCCCTAGAGTTTAGTTTTGTCTATTTGAAAAACTTTATGTAAATTAAATTGACATAAGTTCTTTTGTTTCTGATATCATCTTGATAGATTTGTTTGTAAGAATCACTCATGTTATTGTCTGGGTGTAGTTCGTTTATTTTTATTGTTGCATAGAATTCCATTGCATGATATACTATGCTTTGTAATTTCCCTTTCTTTGGCAAGGATAGATAAAAAGACTCATTTGGCTCTCTGTTCTGGTTCATGAGTCTTTTTATCTATCCTTGTGCCAATACCATTGTAATTAGTGTAGTTCTATACAAATTTTGATATCAGGACAATTTTTGCCTCCATTATTTTTATAAACCTTTAGTATCAGCTTGTCAAATGCTATGAAACCAAATAAAACCAAATAAAGCAAAATCCTGCTAAGATTTTAATTGGGGTTGCGGTGAACCTATAAACAGTTTAGGGTGTACTGATTAATGTACAACATAAGGAGTTTTTTCTAAAAAAATTTAAAATATATTTTACCTTAATTAGTTAGAAACTACAGTGTAGATTTCAGTCTGTTAAAATTTTTTGAAATTTGCTTCATGGCTCACAAGAAGGTCAATTTTTATAAACTAATTATATATGCTTAGAAAGGATGCCTACTTTGCGCTTACTGAGTTAAGTGTTCTGTGTCTG
The DNA here is from genome assembly GCF_905146905.1 of Nyctereutes procyonoides. Lineage (NCBI taxonomy): Eukaryota > Metazoa > Chordata > Mammalia > Carnivora > Canidae > Nyctereutes > Nyctereutes procyonoides. The sequence continues at coordinate 6,556,134 of NW_026575130.1, forward strand.
TTAATGAGATCAAGCTTATTAATTATATTGTCCAAATTTTCTAAGTTCTTACTGATATTTTGTCTGTTTATTTTAATATTTACTAAGAGCTATGTTAGAATCTTCATTTATGATTGTACCTTTGTCTAGGTCTCCTTGTAATTCTGTCAGTTTTGGTTTTATATATCATGAGGCTATACTGTACTGTGTATACAAATGTAGAATTATTTTATTTTCCCAGCATATTTACATTTTGAAAAGCATCGGGAAAACACAATTTGACATAGGTTTCATAATTTATTATTATAAAGTATGCTGCTTTATCTCCAGTAATGGTTTTTACCTTCAAATCTATTGTGTTTTGTATTAATACAGTTATGCTGTGTTTTTTGTTCAGAGTTGCATGACACATTATTCTTTTACTCTCAACTCTCTGTATCTTCTTGCTTTAGGTGTGTCTATTATAGCACACAGTTAAAAAAATTCAATCTGAAAAACTTTTTCTTTTAATTGAAATTGAGTTTATTTTTCATTTAAATACTAACCTATTTGAGTTTAAATCCAGATATGCCATGCAAGCATTAATTCAAAGAAGCTTAGTATCTCCTTTCCTTCTAGTTCTACAAAACTGTTGGAAGCACTTTTCAGAATCTTAGCCACTGAATTGCCCCTTCTGAATTTTCCCCCAGAAAATAAGTAATTTCCAATGCCAGGCTTATCCCTAGATCCTGGCCTGGTGATTCTTCACTGTCATGGTCTGATGCCTTGGAAAGTGTGTGTGTGTGTGTGTGTGTGTGTGTGTGTGTTTTAAATAGTTTGCTCAGGTTTTCTACCTAAGTACTTGTCTGAATTACCTACTTTGTCATTCCTGGATTGCTACAACCATGTTTTAGAAAGTCTTATATAGAATGTACTTGATTTAGTCATTAGAAACTATCTGAATATCAGAGGGAAAATGATATAAAATTGGAATTCTTTTTTAGATTTTCAGTAATAATAAATTGCAATATTTTTGTCATGATTCTTTTGAAATTTTAGATTTACTCAAAGATCTGAGATGGTCTATACTGGATCAGCTATATATTTTAAGTTTACAATATGATGACAGATACAGAAATCAATGTCATGATATAATCTCAGCAGCCTAGTAAAAATCCAAAGTGTGTTGTATTTATTCTCAGGATATAACCAGCTGATTTCTTGTAAATAAAATGTACACTGACATCATATGTTTTACTGTGTGAATAATTACAAGTGGACCTCTTGTGAGAAGGATTTCTTTAATTTGAAGCCCCATCTACCTTTCATGATTATTCTTTTAAAATTTACATTATGAAATCTCTTCAAGCATTTAATTTGTATACATGTTTAAGGTTATTTGAGTAAGAGACCAATAAGCATTTAAAATTGGATTTACCAATTGTATTTTACCCCAATGTTTAACAAAATTTTAAATAGATCTTTTTGGGAGCACCTGGCTAGCTCAGTTGATGCAGCATGCAAATTTTGATCTTGGGATTGTGAGTTCAAGCCCTATGTTGAGTACAGAGATTACTTAAAATTAAATAAAAAAGATGTTCCCCCCCTTCCAGGACACATCTTTTAAAAGATATAGCTTTAAATGAAATACTAACATATCTTACTCTGAGAAATGATGATTGACTTATGTTTGAGTACTTCCAAAATAAAAGAATTATTCCAAATATTTTGAGTAACAAAAATGTAAGCTGAGTGTATATATTCTACATTTTCTTAAAATACTCAATAGTAACTGTTAGAGTCCTGATACTATTACAGATACCTTTATCAAAACCTTCAGAGTGAAAACCCTTTTGCAATAATCCTGCTTTACCCCTGATGGGTGCTTATGTTACTAGTATTATCTTATAGGTTCTAGTGAAGATAACTTGTCCATTGGCGGGATAAGTCAAAGTTCTTTTGTTAGCATGGACTTTGGAGTTAGACCAATCTAGCTTTTAATTCAGATGCTGCCATTTGCCAGCTTGATTTTGGGTTCCTTAGCAAAATGTGTTTCCTTATTTGTTAAAATGGAGAAATCTTTGTGAGATTTCTGTGAGATGGGTCCAGGAAAAGAAAACAGTGAGTCAGAACAACCTTCACAAATTCCAGAATATCGCATTCCAGAATATCAGCTTGAGATAACCTGAGGTTATGCACTCTCTCTGTTGTGGAGTTGAAATAACAGATATGTGCAAAAGGGCTTTGGGTTTACCCTGCATTTTACTTGGATTAAAGGCTTACACATATTACCATATATATATATATATATAGTATATAGTATATAATATAGTATAGAGTGTATATACATATGTATTTACAGAAATACTTTTCTCAAAGTTTTCTCACTAACTTGATTTTAAATGAGGCAGTATGATGGGGGAGTTAATCAGAAAATCTCAAATAGCAACTAGTTTACAGTGGATTATATCTTAGGGACCAGTTTTAGCCCTCAGGCTGTATTTGTAGTAAAGTTTTATTGAAACCAACCACTCCCACTTGTTCAATTATTATCTAGGGCTGCTTTTGTGCTACGGTGACAGAGTTGAGTACTTATTACAGACTATATGGCCTGCAGAGTTTAAAATATTTACTATCTGACCCTTTACAGAAAAATTTTGTCAGTCCTGGTTTAGAGGACAAGAACTGAAGAAAATAGAGGTAGGGCTGGTTCTATACTCTTTTAGTGGATCCCCTACTCATTTGTCTCTGCCTGTGTCTGCCCTTTCTTTTTCTTCTCCCAAGCAGAAGTATTAAACAAGAATGGAAACTTCTGTCCTGTGCTCCTCCAATTTCCTAGAAAAAAGAATCTGATCAGTCACTAATACCTTACTATGAATTAGTTGCTGTGTGATTAGCTACTCCTAGGAGCAACTTTGTTTTTAAAAAAACAAATTGAGGGAAGTTTATTCAATAAGATGAGTCTTTTAGTAGCAGAGCTTTGGACTCTTGGCATCTGAGAAGGAGCAATTTTTAAGACCTTAAGATTTTCTTGGTACACTCAGGTAGGCAAACTATCATTTCCCTTTAGTAGTCAGGTGTATCTATATCGTTGCCATATTGTGTGTGTGTGTGCGTGTGTGTGTGCACACCTAATGTGTATATATCTCTATCTCTATAAGGATATAGTTCCTATCTACCTATCTCTTTATTTTAGTTCATAGGCTTATGTGTTCCTTAATACTTATTTCCATGTGTTTGAAAACTTGTCTAACTATGTCTTTGGTTATAGAGATTTAGCTTATAGCCAAAGGCAAAGTATAATGGTCAATAATGTATTAATATGGTTTTGATAACTTTGCATTATGTTTACATGTTTACACAGTGTTTATTCAGATCCCAAATAAGCAGTAATTTGTAACAGAGGTCTACATTGTTTTAAGCAATATAATAATTGTTTAGTTAACAGGTTTAGTACTTACTATTTGCCAGTACTTATTTTTTCAGGTACTTTTATATATATACCTATTCATTTTAGCTCTCCCAATAACCCTTGAGGTCAACACTGCTTTGATCAGCCTCTTATTTTACAAATGAGGAAACCGAGATGCAGAGAAGTTAAGTAACTTGCTTTAGACTACATGGCTAAGTGGAGGAGTCAGAATTAAATCCTAAGAAGTCTGACTCCGAAATCCCTGCTTTTAGGCACTGTGTTGTATTGTCTATAGACAGGTATGTTTAAAATTACTATTTACTAAAAAATTAAATCAACATATTCCTTTGAATATTCCTTTAGTTCCTCCAAAAAATTAAAATAAAATTTAATTTATATTAATTACATAAAATGTGTCAGAAATAATTTGTTTATAAAGAAATTGCATTTGTGAAATAAAAACTGCTCTCCTTTACCCATCAGTTTTTTTAAAACAATTTTCATTCTTCTTGTGTATATATGTGTGTGTATATATATATATATATATATATATGTATTTGATTTATGCATGCACCATCTTTTAATGAAATCCAGAAAAGGGAAGCTAAACCAAAAGTCAGTACACCTTTGCCAGGGTTAAGATGAATGGCTCTGGGGTGTTTTCTGTTGAATGACACTTAGGGATTTACTGCTGTTCTCCTGGCTGCTTGCTTATCTCTCAACGAATGTCTTAAGTTGGAAATGCACACAGGTACCCCAGAGTCATCTGTTGAGTCATCTGGTGAACTTTTTCAGTATTGTCCTTCAGCTGAAAAGAATATTGAGTGTTGTGTAAGGATGTTACATGGTGTAGTTGAAAGAACATTGAATTTGACATCTCAAAACCTGGGTTCAAAATCAGATTCCATCAATTACTAGCTTTATAACTTTGGGAAAATTATTCAACATCTAAGTTTCAATCAATGTACTGGAAAATGAGGATAATAACATCTGTATTATGTGATTCTTTCTGAGAATTAAATGAGATGGCAAGTCAAGTGTGTCCTAGATATTAATTAAACTTTAAACTGCACTGTATTCTGCTTTTCAGACCTTGATGAGGAGATTATATACATATCAAATGAATTTGTGTTTGTCAATTACAAACTACATAACTCTCATTTTTCTTGCACTACTTTATTTAAATATATATTTGGCAGGTTCATGCCACACCTGTCAAAAAATGATATAACATTAAATTTAAAAAAATGATAGTAATAATAAAAACCTAACCGCCTCCAAGATGAGTTTTGTTCAGAACAATACTTAGACCTCATGTTCTATAATATCTAGATGGAAGCCTGTTACATGTATTTTTCCCTATATTTCTCATTGACAATGAAGAAACCAGTCACTACTTCAAGACAGTCATATGTAATGTTGTCTTTATCTTGACAGACTTTTAAGTGCTTAATCAGAAAATGTAATATTCTTTGCTGGCAATTAAATTAATAAATTAAAGTGGCAAATCTATAAGAAAACATTCTAGAGAACTATACTACTTGCTCTCTGTTGTGCATGTTCAAGGGTATTTGGCTTAGTGAGTAGTAGGAGGTTAGGAATGATTTCATTTTGAGCTGTGGTTGTGAAAATATGGAAAGAAAATCAATGTCTAATGACCACAGATTTATGGGCTAAAGACTTGACATAAAAAATATTCTAAAGTAATATTCTCACAACTGCTAATTCTGACATGCACTAACGAAGTTAAGTCATGGAGCTCTCTCTTTCTCTCTCTTGTTTTTCTGTATAATATCCAAAAAGTAAATAGAAGTTATAGCTACTCATTCAGAAAGGAGCCCTTTATAAAATCTGCCATATAGTCTCTTTGGAGCTCTGACACTTTGCAGAGCTTCTGCTGTTGTTAACTCATGAGGTTGCCATGAAAAAAAATAATGTCTGGTTGTTGATGCGGCAGTACAACTTTACTTCAGGGAATCTTTGTTGTTTGACAGAAACAGGGCATTTGTCACTAATAATTTTTGTAATGGCTTAACATGCCAATTGCAAGGTGTTACAAAACTAAACGGGCCATAGATAGTTCCCTTGCAGGAGAGCTATGATTTTGTCTACAGCTAAAATCTATGCAAGAAACAGGTATATCCCAGAAAGGCTAAAATATTAACCTTATCGTTGTTTGCTGGGAGCTATGGCAATTTGTAAAATTATCTTTTTTAGAAATTTGTTTACATTCAGAAATGTGGAAAAGGCTATGTGTTGTTGAACCCCAATCAGTCATTAAATTCCTTGTAATCAAGAGATGAAGAAGTCTGAAATGCCTCCTCTTAGAATTCGCCAAAATAATGAAAGTCTAATAGATAAAGTTCAGTGCTGTAATCTTTGCCTTGAGGATGGCTCCACATAAAATGAGATCATCTTGGCTCATGTTAGACAGTAATTCAATTCCCAGCCTTGGATATTTCAGATATTCTGTGTGTATTCTCTATTTTTGTAGTATAAAAGGTTTTTTTTCCCTTTCTTTTTTTTTTTTATGATGTATATTGCTTTTGCAGGTATTCCAGCCAGGCAATTCTTTGGCTTTCCATAAATTTAAAGGGACCATATAACAGCTTAACACATTTAATAAACAGACTTTATATGGAAATAATTTTATGATTTGCAGCAACTTAAAGTTTATCTTAAAAGTTCTGTTTTAGGTTTGCAAAGCAAACGAATCATTAGATGATTTAAGACCCCATGGTAATGATGATTTAAATAAAAACTTTAATGTAAACCTTCTGCTCCAATATTCATTCACTTTTCCTTCAAACTAAGAGAGAAATAAGAACTATTACATACTCTCCCTATATACTAGGGAGAGTGTTTAATAAAACAAAATATCTCTTTATAAAATTATTTTGCTTACATTTGTAAAAGTGACAACTTAAGAGGATACTCCTATAACTGACAAAGGAATAGAAGAGCGTCAAGCCAAACGGCTCTTGGGCTGTGCCATCCTGAGTTTGCATTTGTAGCTTGCAGGTTCACATTTGTTTGGGTCCAGGTTTTTGTATAACTTCTTAAGTTTATTTATATAATTTGTTCCTCCCGGTGCCCTGGGTCATTTATTACACCTATTAACTTCTCTCTCTGCAGAGATTCCTCCAGAATTCCTTAACAACTGTCCTCCTGTCTGTTTCTTTTCTCTTTAAATTTAAGATCAAGAATTTGATGGCACAGTGTGTTTTGAGCCCGCTTTGCTGCTGGCCTGAAGATTTTTCCATGTAAAAATAGAGGTACATGTAATTCACCAAACTGGTCCATATTTTTGTGTTGAAACACAAAATTTCAGAAATACAAAACTCTAAAAAAAATTTTTTTTAAGACCTTACATTCAATGCTAACTGGAACAGAATCTCAGTATTAAATTCAGATATTTCTCTGATTTCTCTTCTAAGGATAGTTTTCCATTTTGCATACTTTATATTTTGCTCATGGGTTGAAAGGAACATTCTTTTACTATCATACTTTTGCTTTTCTTGAGAAAACATAGACTGAGAAATCTTCACTCTAACCCATCTTTGGCAGTGAGGACCTGCAGCTTAATTATTAGAATCCTTATTTGTTCAAATCTCTTTCATTCCTAATACAGTCTCAAAATTATTTAATCATGTTGATTAGAATAATATCATTAAAATGTGATTTAAAACACAATAGGACTGTACAGTAGACTCTGTTAAATGGAGGTAATTTTAAAATTACATCTCTGTGACACCAAATTAACTTTTTGAAAAAGGAAACACTCTTTAATGTTAAGTAACAATTTATAATTGTTTCACTAAATGGAATTAGTGTTGTTTTAAGAAAATTATGTCAAGGCATTGAAAATGGCCAAGCCAATATGAATTTTTATGGACTCAGCCACGTTTTGAAGCTTTTAAGTATTAAAATTCCAATTTCTTGGTCTGGAATTGTAACACAGTACCCTGAAACGATGCTGTTTAAAAGTTCTATATATACTTTGTTTCTGTACACAGAGTATCTGGCTGAAAAAGTTCCAGTTATATTTAGCATATAGTTGTTTTAAAAGTTGAACCATTGGAGTGTTGATTTTTATTAAGTTTCCTCAAATTATGTACAAAAACAAAGTTTTACCTCTGTGTTGGATCTTTTTTTTATAGAAAAAATGTTCAGTTATAGGTGAAATCTGTTCTTTTAATAAATGTTTTCCACAAATTTTCATTGATGTGTAAAAGCTAATGACTATAGATGAGAAACTTATAAAGATACACTGCAGCAATGTATTTTATGTGCAAGTATAGATTCTCTTATGTGAAGGGTACTTGTTGACATCCTGGGCATTGGTTCACATATTTCACCCAAAGGAATCTACTATGAGTTTCTTCTAACCTAGAAGTTAATGGATACAACAAAGCATTTTACTGAGGGAAAACTGAACTTGCACTGAGGATTATATACTACACACATAAAGTCATGTACATATATTAAGTGTACTCTTTTCCAGTACTCTTTTCCAAACTTCTAGCTTTCTGGGGTGGGGGCATGGTACAACAATGGGCATGTGAATAAAAATATAAAATTGAAAATAAAAGACTACTAGTTGATAGAGATTATTGATTGTTCACCAAAATTTGTTCTCCCCTTCTCTAATAATGAAATTGTAGCTAAGGCAAACTAACAACTACATAATACTAGCTAAATTAAATACTATATCCTTTTTTTCTCAGAGCTAGACATGTCCATGCGTCTAAATTCTTACCACAGGTATATAAGAGGTTAGGTATGACATTTCTGGGCTTGGGTCTTAAGGCATATCTAATGAGCTGAAAAACAGATGTGTCTGCAGCCCAGCTTCATCCAAGCAAAAGGGGAAAATGCCCTAAGGGATAGTGGGGTAGCAAGGTGGAAGAAACATGGTTGATAGACCATGTGAATTAGAAATGTGTCAACCTGAAATACTATAATTGTAGACCTGGTTGTTATATTAGCATAAGCTTCACTCTAACCTTTGGCTCTGGGTACCAGCAGCTTGATTGTTAGAATCTCCGTTTGTTCCAGTCTTTCTCTTTCCTTCTTGGGATGGCTCACAAACTCTTCTCAGTAGCTGTTGTAATTATTCCTCTACAACTTCCTCAGCCAACCTTTTAACTCTGGCTTTAGTTCTGATGTCCTACCACGTTTCCCATTTATAGGACCTTCATACAGCCTTGAAACCTGTGAATATTGCAATGATATATCTCCTGCAAGCCAGAGTAGTCCTCATTTCTTTTCCAAGCATCATTCTTTCTGTGTTTGCTAAGTAGGCTCCTTTCCCAACATTGTTCCAAAGATTTTGACAGACATCCCCACACTCATCTCTCCCTCAAAGGGCAGACTTGTCATAAAACTTGTATTTGACTCACACATTCTATTTTGTGGTTAAATTGGAACCTGTTGCCTGGGGAAAACTGATAGCCCCATGTCCCACCTTACCATCAACTAATGCCCCAATGTGAAACCTCAGCAGAGTAGCTTCTCTACTATCCTCAGGATTCATGTAGATGAATAAACCCATAGTGATGGGTTTTGTTTTGTTTTTACTACTTTAGTAATTAAACTCACTCAAAGGCATCAAAACTTTCTATGTAATGAATAATATTTCCAATCTACCATTATTTTTCTCTTGAAGAAATTATATGTTGTGTTCTTATATATTTTAAAATTAAACAAATAAAAAACTCTTTCTTAGCCATCCTGAATAATAAACTTCTCTTTATAATGTCCTGGAGGAATCATGAGCAGCAAAAAGAAAATCGGACTTCACAGTCAAGATCTAGGCACTACTTCCGGTCCTTCTATTTACTTACTGTTTGACTTTACAGGGGTGCCTGGATGGCTCAGTGGTTGAATGTCTGCCTTTAGCTCAGGTCGTGATCCCGAGGTCCTGGGATCGAGTCCCGCATCAGGCTCCCCACAGGGAACCTGCTTCTCCCTCTGCCTATGTCTCTGCCTCTCTCTGTGTCTATCATGAATAAATAAATAAAATATTTAAATAATAATAATAATAATACCTGTTACTCAGAATAGGTGTACAGCATGAAATTACAACCTAAATTCTGACCTGAATTTAGAATTAGATCTCTTCAGCCATACATCTATTTCTTTCTTTTGCTTTTCTAAAACAGATTTAATTTTTAAAAATAATCTTTATACCCAATGTGGGGCTCAAACTTACAGCCCAGGATCAAGAGTTGCATACTCCACTGAAGACAGCCAGGTGCCCCCAAACGTCTATTTCTAGATCATTTGTTTTAAAGACTAAGTGATTTTTTACATGTAGAATAAAATTGTTTAATAAATAGTTATTGTATTGCAATACAACTTTTGTCTAAATGAGGATAAATGACTTTTTACTAAAAGTCATTACTAAATGACTTACCAAACCCTGATGAATTATGTATAGTTTCCTGAAAAGGATTGTTTTACTTCCACATTTATTTGCCATTTTACATTTTTAAAGTTTGTTTTTTTATTTTTTGAGAGGGAGAGAGTCTGTGAGGGGTGGGAAGAGGCAGAGGTAGAGGGAGAAGGAGGGGCAAACGGAGGTAGAGGGAGGAGAGAATCCTAAACAGGCTTCACACTGGGCCCACTCCACACCCAGTGTCGAGCTGACAGGGGCTCCATCTTACAACCCTGAGATCATGATCTAAGCTGAAATCAGGAGTCTGACCTTTAATTGACTGAGCTACCTGGTACCCTTGCCATTTTAATTTCTGTCTCTCCCCACATCCTGTGTGTGTGTGTGTGTGTGTGTGTGTGTGTGATGCATATTTTCACAGAAAAAAAATTATTGGCTTTTGAGAATATTCTGCTCTGGTTTTTCATTTGGTTTATTGTAGTGTGTTCTGTTTTTATATGGTACATGATTTTTGATTCCTAATCCTACATCAAGAGCTTTTCAGATTCTATTAGGTTCATTAGAAATGGGGGCTGGTTCAAGGTATAGGGTTTCCCATTTTGTAGCATAGACTTTTTTTAGAAGCCATGTAGCTGAGCTACTGACCAAGATGAGTTGATTTAATTTTCTTAACTTGAATCTACTCTGCTGTTCTCTTGGGAGGATATGGCCTAAGAACATACTATACTAAGAGGTTTAGCAGGGAGGGAGCTGGCATTAAACATTTCTGTGAGGATCACATTGGAATCAATGATCTAATCCTGGTAGAAGTGAGTTATTGACTTCTTAATGTATAAGGGAGTCCTTGGTTCTTGAAATTTGGTGCACTCTCCTCCTCCAGGGAATAAGGATATGCTAAAGCCTTAAGGAATGTAAGGAGTTACCTCTTGTGGGAGGAGGAGGTTGGCTCTTTGAAAGTCACAAAGCAGGTCAACATTTCTTCCTTCTGTGTTTTCAGTATTTAACCTTAATATTTATGGTGTCACTGATAAAGGAAGCATTCATTTTACATATATTGGCCCTTATTTGAAGGCCCACAAGAAACCCAGGAGATGAAGGAAGAGGAATCTGGTCATAAGGTGTCTATAAACTTTGATGATCTATAGGCAAACAAAGATTGTTTGTCTTCCTCAGCTTAAGAATAACATGTCAAAACCATTAATTCTTTTTCCAGATGAAAAATAAGTTTATTTTCTGATTTGATAGAGAATATTCAATTATATAGAAAATTCAAACAACCCATTATTTTTTTTGGCAAACATGCACATACAGAGTGATATAATTATATGTATAAATAAATAAATAAATCATTATGTATATGCTCATACTATATACTAATGGTTCATAACTGGGGACTATGCTCTCCTTATTTAACCAACTGAGAATTATTGACTCAGTGAGCCACTTTTATTTGTGGCCTGTTTAAAATCTCTCATGATATGTGACAGCAAAATATCGAAAAGCATTACCTATGTACTGCTTTATTATTAGAATTTGTACTCAGTGTTCTTCAGAACTCTCCATGTTAGTGAATAGATCACCCTTTTAAGGCTGTATGCTTATTTGTTCATTGTATGGTTATCCTTTAAGCTATTTAACTACTATTCCACTGATGAACATTGTGTTTATTTCCATTTCCTTTTTCCTCCTATTATTAACATTTTTGTTTATACATCTATTTGATTCTTTATTTTCTTGGGATATTCTAATAGAGGAAGGGTATCAGAGACACAGATGATATTTAACATAGATGTATATTGCTAGAGTGTCTCAGAAAGATTGTGTCAATTGACACTCCCATCATCAATTTATGAGTGTCCATATAGAGCTGAAAATCTTTAAGATCATTATTTGTTGATTAGGTGGAAAGTACTGAAGCATTATTTGCTTTTGTATTTTGGATTAATAACGGAGGTGTGCAATTGGTTAGGATCCCAGACTCTGGAGTGTGACTATGTGAGTTCAAATCCAACCTAATAATTTAACTGTTTTTTGACTTTGTGCTGATTATTTAATTTTTTAATTTCGTGGGTGATTCATTTGCAAAATGGTGATAATAATAGTACTAACCTTTGTAGGATTATTTTGAGGATTAAATGAATTAATATACATAAAGCTCTTATAATATTTCTTGGTAAACTTACTCTCAATAAATGTTAGTTATTGGTGTATTTTTCATATTATCTAATATTTTACTTTTCCATTCTTTAATTGTATATTCAAGCTATTTAGTATACTCTATTATGAAATTCATATTTTATTTATTGATTTGATAGAGCTCTTTTAGTATTATAGATATTAACTACCTGTGTGTCATACATGCTACAAGTATTTTGTTTTTTTGTTTGACATTTGTTTGTACCATATAGGCCTTACCACTGAATGTAAGAAAATTTACTTGTCTTTTAGATTTCTGGCTGAAGAAGCCTTCCTCATCCTAAAAATTATTTTAAAAATTCACCTATATTGGGCAGCCCCGGTGGCGCAGAGGTTTAGCGTCGCCTGAAGCCTGGGGTGTGATCCTGGAGACCCGGGATCGAGTCCCACGTCGGGCTCCCTGCTTGGAGCCTGCTTCTCTCTCTCTCTCTCTCTGAATAAATAAATCTCTTTAAAAAAATAAAAATTCACCTATATTGTTTTGATGGAATTTAATGATTTTTTATATTTTTATATTTAAGTCTCTGACTTAGCTTGAATTGAATTTGATAGCAGTAATGGGGAAAAGTATCCAAGAAAAGCTTAACTTTTTGAGGATGATAAAGTGAACAGTTTGAGCACTGCAAGGACACACAAAATACCAATCTTCCTTTGTCAGGCAAAATTTAAATTTATCTTTTGGGAAATCTTTTTCATATTTGAGGATTTTAATTTTCTTCTATTCTCACTCTCATTTTATGTTTCTCTTCTTTCTGGAAAACATCTACTCTTGGGATTTTTATGAAAGCTTAACAGACTTTTTTCCCAGGAGTTATTCCCACCCTAACAGGATTTCACATTGAGAAAATTGATTTCAAATGTGGGCTTTTAAAAAATATATATATTTTATTTATTTATTTGAGAGAGAGAACACGAAAGATAGCAGAGAGCACAAGCAGAGGAGCGGGGATAGAGGGGCAGGGGAAAGAGAGAAGCAGACTCCCCGCTGAGGAGGGAGCCCATTGTGCAACTCCATCCCACCACTCTGAGGACCTGAGCAAAAGGCAGATGCTTAACCAACAGAGCCATCCAGGTGCCCCTAAATATAGGCTTTTTATAAGATTAAAATATTTTCATGTAACAATTCCTGCTAAGAACATTATTTGAACTAAAACTGCTAAAATAATTGCCAATGGAAAAAAATAATTGCCAATGAAGATGAATGGATTTTACTGCTAATTCAAGATCTCTTTGTAATTTGACTCCTGCTGTGCATTGGCCAGGCTGATGATTACATCAGTTAATCAACATATTTAATAATGTCCATAATTATAAAAGTATCCCTACCAATAAATGTGAATGACCTATTTATTATGAACATAACACAGATATCACATATATATATATATATATATATATATATATATATATATATGCACTGGACATCCCTTGTGTGCCATTCTAGGTCCACTTAGCCTCATCTTTCATTCGTCATGGTCCCAGGGAACAATTCTGCATAGACTTTGATCTTCTTTGTGTATTTATAATCAGTATTGCTTTGCCTCAACCCACATGAACCTCTTTGACACATCCTGAGATGCTTGAACACACATGAACAACTTGCAGGTGTGGGAGTTTGTGACTTATGAGGCAAATCTTGACCAATGTGGGATGTATATTGACAGAAAAATGCTTTACTCTTTCATCCTTCCAGCAGATGCTTTGGAAATACAGTACATTCAATAAATCTTTTCAGAAGGTGCCAGAGATTTAGCACCTTATTGTACCCAGGAGTGTTTGACTCCATGTTGCAACTTTGTATTGACTATCTCTAATTTTCTATGCACTTTTGTCTCTTCTTGCCCTTCTTGTCCCTTCACATCTGCTCCTGGGATTGTAATCTTTAATAAACCACTAATGCATCATATTCTCTCAGGCTCTGCTTTTGGCATTTCTTAGGATGAGAAACAACATTAGAAATAATATTTAAAAAATTATTTCTGATAATTTGCATATTATGGTTTCCATAAATTATTTTATTTTAGCTTCAACTACAGAAAACTCAGTTACTACAGAATATGACTTTGAAATGTAAAAATCTAATGAAAATGGCCACAAGTTGTTCATTTTTAGTTGTTTTCTTTTATTTATTTTTTTTAAAGATTTATTTATTCATGATACACATAGAGAGAGAGAGAGAGAGAGAGGGGCAGAGACACAGGAGGAGGGATAAGCAGGCCCATGCCGGGAGCCTGACGTGGGACTCGATCCCGAGACTCCAGGATCTCGCCCTGGGCCAAAGGCAGATGCGAAACCGCTGAGCCACCCAGGGATCCCCTAGTTGTTTTCTTTTAAAAACAATACCTAGTATTCGATTTTTTCCTATAGTGGCATTAAATATATTTCAATTTTAAAAAAATCTCCCTTCAATTAAGTCAGCAAAAGACACAGAGAATTGTCATTTAATTTATTTGAGATAATAGAAATGCATTACTTGTTTACTTAGACCCTCATTTAAACTTTAAGTTTGATTTAACCATTGATATTTAACCTAAAGAATTATTGATTTGGTGGAAGTGAAAACACAAAGAATCAAATCCTATTATTCATTAAACAATGGCTTTAGTATAATAATTATAATAAATATTTTAAAAATTTAAATGTAGGTAAGACATTGCATTAAACTCCACAAATCAGTAATTGATATAACAGTGAATTGAATATTGCTAAGTACTGTATTAATTTGAAATTTTACTAGCTATGTAAGATTGTAAATGTGTTTCTAAATTAAAACTCCTTCAGGTTTTATGAATTAAGAATATTTCTTCTAATATTTGGCCACTAGATGTCATGGCAGCTCCGTATTAGAAGGTAAGGGCGGGGGAGGGGTTGACTACTGATTTAAAGTTTTAAGGCCAGCTGCTCTGTTGCTCTGTTGTCATCGAGCAAAACCAGTTATTTTACAAAATGCAGGATCATCTTCAGTCAAAAAATCCAGCTCATTTTGTATATTTTTATGTGCGTGTTGATAAAGAAAATAATTGAGGATCCCTGGGTGGCGCAGCGGTTTGGCGTCTGCCTTTGGCCCAGGGCGCGATCCTGGGGATCCTGGATCGAATCCCACGTCAGGCTCCCGGTGCATGGAGCCTGCTTCTCCCTCTGCCTATGTCTCTGCCTCTCTCTCTCTCTCTCTCTCTCTCTGTGACTATCATAAATAAAAACATAAAAAAAAAGAAAATAATTGAAATTCAACCATTTAAAACAAATTCAGCTTTTGGATAATGTTGTCATTATTCTGTACTTAATCTGATTCTATTAAAAAAGAAACAAAACTACACTGTGAAAATTGAAACTGGAAAGCAAAAAGGAAGTTTCTAAAAACCAACTGGTTACAGCAAGACATGCTGGCTATGACATGGGGAAAAACTGGGTGTAGCTCTTAGGCAATACACGTGTGATTGCAAAAGCAAATACACTGTGAGATGTTAGTTAAAAACATGGGTTTTGGAGTCCCCAAAGTCTAGGTTTTGAAATAGATCTTCCCTTTAAATTGTGTGATGTTTTATGTCCTCATCTACAAAGAAGGGTTGATAATAGTTACCTCAAAACGTTGTTTTGTTTGAAGTGGGCTTGTGACTGTAAAGTTCTTAGCACAGTGTCCTACACATTGTACACATTCAATAAATGGCTACTCTCATTATGAAGATGGAATTTCATACCTAATATTTTAAAATGAAAAGCTCGGTACTTCAAATGCAAAGAGAGGATAAGCTTCAGTCAGTTTTCTAGGCAAAGGATAGTTCTTAAAGGCAGTATAATATAAACAACTTGTTCTATCATGGATATGAAATAGAACCTACTTGTAACTGCGGCATGGAAAGGAGTTTCTCTTTGGAGTGATCCTCACTAATATCTGCAGCCACAATTCCCCTTTTTAAAATTACATTTTTTATAGCGATGACAAAGGCTCTTGCTTTTCTATCTCCTTACATTCCACCTGGGAGTTGGTCATCCGAGTCAGATGCTCTTGTTTGTGCTGGTTCCACCTGTTTCCACTCATCCTGACAGTGGAGCATTTAATGTGGAAAGGATAGCAGAGCATAATCCCAAGACCAAGCCTTACATTCCAGGGGATCTGAACCAGAGATGATCCCATGACACCTTTTTAATATGCATGGAATAGTGTGTTATTGTGGGTGCCAGGGCAACAGACATCTGTCTTTGAATGGGGCTTTTCCAAAATGCTGATGTATATGATACCTAGAAAATAATGCTTTATTTGTGCATATTTGGATAATGATCAGAAATAAAGACTTCAATATTTTAAAAGCATTTCAGCACATAATATTGACATGGCACTATTTCAGAGAGATGAAAGGGGAAAATAGAACTGGTATGGTGTGACTCTGGTAGGAAAGGCAAGATCAAGAAAAAGTGGTGGAGAGAGAGGCTTCACTATCCATTTGTATGGCTTTGCTGGCTTCAGTAGGATTTAATGGTTTGTTCTTCTTCTACCTGCTACAGCTTTCAGTAAACTTTGGTGTAAAATCTGAACAAAGAGACTGAAGATGAGATAAAAAAAGGAAAGTCTAGTGAATAAAAGGATTTACTTCAATAACTCTCCAAATCCTACCACAAGTGAAATGATCATTTCAAATACTATAAGGCAGAAAATGAATCAGCCATAGTACTAACGATTACAGTATGAGACAATGATTCATATGAAAGGCAGCATAATTACTGTGAATATCAGATTGGATTTCAAAATGAGGAAAGATTTTAGTACTTTCTTGGCTAAGGATAAACATAATTGATTTATGAATAATATGAAGGTCCAGCTTATCTGGCAAATATATTGTATTTCATGTAGAAATGAGCTTAAAGGCATTTTTTTGCATTTCTATGTGAAACCCAATATTCACATGCCAAGGAAGTGAGGAGGAATAGTGGCAGGAGCCACTGATAGATGGAAGTTCAGCATCAGGCACGCCAGAGTGCAGCCCATCTGCTGCATGGCAGTGACAAGATCAATGGTGTGCGCCATTGAAAAAATGATAGACAATGGTTTATTTATTCATTTATCTAGTCATTTAAAATAAAAAAAAATTGGTGTATTACAAGGAATGAGTACCTTCGCTCCCCAGGCTCTTGTGAGAAAATTTCTTCAGGGGAATTGCTTCACAGGGAAAGAGTATATTCTAACTAGTTCAGAACATGGTGCAGGCACCCTTCTAAAGTCAATGTTGTACTAAGAGCTTTCTGCCAATAATGAGTATAAAGTGTTAGAAGAAATCATGTTTAGAAACATTTTATGGGATCCCTGGGTGGCGCAGCGGTTTGGCGCCTGCCTCTGGCCCAGGGCGTGATCCTGGAGACCTGGGATCGAATCCCACGTCGGGCTCCCGGTGCATGGAGCCTGCTTCTCCCTCTGCCTATGTCTCTGCCTCTCTCTCTCTCTCTGTGTGACTATCATAAATAAATAAAAAAAAAAAAGAACTGTTTAAAAAAAAAAAAAAAAAAGAAACATTTTATAAGGGCACCTGGATGGCTCAGGTCATCATCCCAGAGTCCTGGGATCAACCCTCCCCAAATCAGACTCTGCCCAGTGGGGAGACTGCTTCTCCCTCTCCCTGTGTACTCTCTGTCTCTCTGTCAAGAAAATAAATAAAATCTTAAAAAAACATTTATAAATAAAATGGACAAGTCCTGTTAGATCCTTTGAGTCATTTGCACTTGAGTAACTGTAGTCTCTTGGTTAAGTAGAACTTATTTACTGCTCTGCTTATTTGAGGCAGGGTATGATAGGCAGGGTATCTCTAGGCAGAGATCTAGTCAGGATTCCTGGGTCTGAACCCAGTTTCTGCCAAATATAAGCTGTGTGACTTTGGGCAAGTTATTTAACCTCTCTATGCCTCCATTTCCTTACCTGTAAAATGGGTAGCACTTACTTATTAAGTTTTTTCATGTTGATTAAATTAATATTTGCAAAGTGCCTGGCACAGTGCTATGTATTTTGCTAAATAATTATACATTTGATTTTTTCAATAATCCTGTGATGAAAGCAAAACATAAAGGGAAATTTTTGTAGTTGAAAAGGATCTTAGAGATCTTGTAGTTCAAATCCCTCATTTTAAAGTTCTTTTAAAAGTGCCTAAAGTTTTATTATTTAATAAAGTAATATAACTAGCATCTAAATATAAGATTCTTAATTTTCTGGCTGATTTCCCCCACCTCATCACTTTGATTTCTTCTACAAAGAAATTTAAGGAAGAAGAGTTCTTAAATAATGTTTTAGTTTAAGAAATACTTACTGAAGTAAATGCAGTAATAATATTAAGAACTGGAGTTGCATAAATTATAGAAAAGTATATTGATTTTTTTTAAAGTATCTGCTATTATTAGGTCTAATTGCACATGACAGCAAACCCCAAATTTCTTAAATAGGATAGACATTTATTTGTTTTCCATATAAAAATAAAACAGAGAAAAGTGTGCAAGGCTTTTATGGTGGCTCTGTGGTCATTAGAGACCTGGGCTCTTTCTGCTATCCTATTCCACCACCTTGTGGATGGCTTTAGTTCTCAAAATCATGTCTTGGTCCAAGATGGCTGCTGGAATTCCTGCCCTCATGGCAGCTACCCAGAATGCAGGAAGGAGGAAGGAAGAAAGGACAAACAGGTATTTCCTAAATGCGTTAGTCTTCTTTCAGTAGTCTTCTAGAAAGTTCCATATCATCTTCCACTCCTACCTCATCATCCAGAACTTTGTCACATGTTGTGCCTCACTATAAGGGAGACTGCAAAAGTATTTTCAACCAATTATCAATTAAAATGTGTGTTTTCTTACTGAGGCAGGAGTAGTAATGCATACAAGGTGATAACTAACCATCTATGCTACAGTTAGGGTTAGTTTTTCCTATCCCTGTGCCCCCCTCACATTTCCTTTCCCTTACTTAGAATCCAAAAGCGCAGCCTTGGACTAAGACAAACCACATATCCATGTAGGAGAAAATAACATTACTCTCTCTGAAAAGATTTTGTACTTGTGTATTAGGGTCTTATCGTTGCAAGGAACGAATCATTTTACTCTGAACTAAGAGGAAAAGGGAAATCTATTAGAAATTACAGTGGTATTTCATGGAACTCAAAGATACGAATGAAGGAATTCTAAAGAAAGTCAGTAACGGAGAACATGTTGGAAATACAGTGTTTTATTTCAACTTCCTGTCATCGTTTCTTTCTGCACATGATTCTCCTTTCTCTGTGAAGATCTGTCTTCTCTGTGTTCATGGTCAGTCTCCCAGCAAGGAATATGGAATTTGCATCCAGATCTCCTAATTTACACTTTATTATAACAATTATTTAAACTTTTGTTTCTCCTTTAACATAATACAACACAACAGAATCTGTTCTCCTTACTGATTCACTGACAACTCCCAATTACACTGACTTTTGATGTATTTGAATACAATAACTACCTGTGTAGACCAGAACCTTGAAATCTGACTTCCAGAAATGCCTTATAGTGTCTCTAATACTAGTTGACACTGCATACTAAGTAAACTTCCACTCTCAGATATCTTCTTTTCTCAAGTTACGTATTTTCATTGATTGATAGCAAATGTTTCAATTACCAAATACACATGATGACTATTTATTTGAGGCATGGTGCTTCTTGGACTTCTGATGACTCCCAAATATGCATTTTCAGTTCAGACCTCCCCTTTGAGCTCCAAATCCTCATTTTAAAAAATGAATATTTGTCACTTTAAGTTAGATGTTTCCTAGCATCCATAGTACCTTCAAACTCAATATATCATAAACTTGTTTTGAATTCTCTATCTTAAACTGCATCCACCTAGGCATCCAGTAATCTTGCTGCCTCTTCACTTCTACTGCCAGTTAATTGCCAAGTTGTACAGAATCCATCACCTAAAGCTTTTATTTGTTGTACGTATTGCCATAAGTTATACCCTTATAATCTTGTTTTTGTATAATTGGAGCTACCTCCTAAATCTTATTCCCATTCTTCAGGTTCATTTATTCTCAGCATTGTCTCAAGCACAACTTTTTAAATATATAAACATGATTTTGTCACTTCCTTACTTAAAATTCATTAGCATTTCCCTTTTACCTGCAGAACAAAGGTCAAAATCCTTCTTAGCCACAGAAGACTGTTTATTATTTGACTTCTTTATATCTAGCCAATTTCATCTCCATTGATTCTTCCATATGGTTTGACCTCAAAGAATTATTTGCAATTCCCTAAATGTAACTGCAAAGTTCATACTTCTGTGATGTTGCATATGTTCTTATTTTCCTTTACTCTAAATGCTCTAATTCTGCTCAGTCCTTTTAGTGAACTTCTACTCACCTTATGAGACTCCGTTCAAGCATTAGTTCTCTGAAGGCCTCCCTGGTAGGCATGCTATTTGCTCTCTCTGTATTTTCTCTATTGTATCTTTAGAAGTTAGTGTCTTTCCCTTGTTGGATCATGTATCAGGCATATTTGAGAAGTTAGAGAAGCAGACTAAAGAAAATGCTACAATTGTCTCCCAATGTCTGGTCTGTTCACATGCAGTACTGGGATTTAATTAGGCATATGGCTGCACAAGTGAGAACATTTCCCAGCCTTCCTTTCAGCATGTGTGGCTATGTAACTGAGTTCTTCACCTTTAAAGTAAAGGCCTTCCCTTACTCTTTTTTTCTTCCTCACTTACTGGAATCTGGATATGATGAGTCCCTGTTGACTATACAGATATGGGCAACACCCCAGGTTGGTGGAGCAACAAGTCAGAAAAGACCTTTGTCCCTGATACTGGGGAGCTACCATGTCTATTATGAACTGCTTACAGTTTGACCATGATGTGAGCAAGATAAACTTTATTGCTTAAGCCCCTGTTTAAGAATATTTGTATTCAAATACAAATATTCAGATACAACAGGTCCCGTAGCCTAGCTAATATACTCACTCCACTCTAGGACTATAAAAGGAATTAAGGAACTTAGATTTATTAATCTTTGTATACTTAACACCTAGTACAGGGCCTAAAACATAATGCAACATCAAAAAGAAAAGGTAGTTTAAAGAAGAGATAAAGTTGTAAATGGTTACAACTTAGATATGAACCAAAAAAAATCAATATTCTTTGTTTTCCTATAAATGGGGACTCGAGTCCCCATTTTTTAATAATGAGGGACAACTCAATGTTGCCAATTTAAAATAATTAGCACTTTCACTTAAACTTTTAGCCTGTTTTGGGTAACAATTTAGTAATTATGATTATGTCATTCTGGCCCTCTTGGGAGGTGGTAATGGTGGTTATCTTGTGTTTCCTTCTGGCATTAGGAGCTGGCCAGCTGACCTGCTGGACCTTCTGTATTTTGGCTTCCATGGAGGTGTCATTCATTTCTCCTGGTCTTGGATGTTGGCCTCTGTCTCTGATACTAAATTCACACCTCATCATGGCCTCCAGTTATTATTCCCACTGCAGGCCTTTTTTGGGCTTTTGACTCTCACTCAGTCTAGTCTGCATTCTGCTAAGGTTGCTAGATAACTCTTGGCTGCTGCATCCACACATTTCTGGAGTGCTGAGAATTGTAGGAGGAAGCTCACAAGCCTATCATCTAGGCAGCCCCTTCAGCCACACTATTTCAAGTGCAGTATTGGATGGAGGACTTCATTACCCAGCTCCTGGATTACACTCTTGATAGCCAGGCAATGATCCTTCTGTTCTGGGATCTCTTCACACTTATCTTAGATTTCTGTCCATATACCCAAAGATGCCTCCTTCACTCCTGTCACTTTTACCAACTGTTATTTACCCAAGAAGATGGAGAATAGATCTTTTCTCAAATAGCTACCAATATTTAGGCTCTAGTAAGTCACCGTAATTTCTTCCTTTCCTATCTACTGGATGATATAACCTCCTTTTGAGTTAAGATCACTTTTCTTTCTTCATGATTAAATTTCTCATACTCTAGGGTTATGGCACAAACTCTATATTAGTCCTCCAGGCTGTGACTCTTTATATGCAAAACCAAGCTTTTTGTACTAAAGTATACCTTTTTCACTCTTAAAGTCCTCTCTTGATTTTCAAGGCAAGTGAATCTGAAAAAAAACTTGAAAAAAATAAATAGGTTCAGTACCTCAGTTGACTTTGACATTCTGGTCTCTTTTCCTATGTTAAGGAATGTCGGTACCAAAACAAGGCTTATTAGGGAAAACTTTTATTGTTATTATGCACCCTATTTCCATAATATGGTTGTAAGAGATTCACTCGTATAAAGAGTTTTGTTTTGTATAGAAAATAGCCTGATATTATTCTACTTTTATATGCAATCTTAAGTGTGTGTATATATATATATATATATATATATATATATATATTATATATTTCCTACCTTCTGCCTCCCCATCTCCCACAGTATCTTGAGCAAGGTAAAGCAAAACATCAGAAACTATACAATGATTTTATCAAAGTGTTTAGTTTTTCTCCTGGACACACAGGAAGACATATATTTTCCAGCAGCCCTTGGAGTCTGGGGGTACTGTGTCAAGGAACTCTGAATGGACAGCAAATAGAAATGATGCATGCCACCTCCAAGCCTGGTCATAAAAGTTGCCATGCAATCTTTTTTTGCTCTTCCTTCCCAATCACACATCCTGAAGGGAAAGATTTTGATATGGTGGAACACACAATGGAAAGAGCCTGAACCTGAAACCTGACCACTTGGAAGAGATTTCCAGGACATCTCCTGGCCAGGAACTTTAGCTTTGGATTTTATATGAGCAAGACTTTTGAATGAAGCCACTGTGATATTGGAATTTGGAGTTGTTCATTGCAGGTTAATATTGAATAATGCATTTAGAAGAATTAGTAACAGGAGTCCATGGATTAAGAGCTACAATTAGAGGAAAGCAATTGAGAAGACAAAGGAAGGGAGATTAGAGCCAAGTAACCTGGTCTTCTACTGAGCCCCATGGAACAGATGGAGAAGTTGGATGGCGAATGGAGGAGTTCCTGGAGGTGTTAATAGCTGTTGGAATTTTAAGAATCAAGGTGGCTAATGTTTAATTAAAATGTTTTTAGGATATAATATTTGATACATATGAAATTATAATGATATTTAATTTTTAAACATAATAATAAAACAAACACTTGTGAACTTACCACCTAAGAATGAGAACATTATCATTACTGTTGAAGCAGCAACTGTATGGATAAATTTTAGAAATAGGATGCAAAGCAAGTGTCAGAAGATTATGTACTAAATTATAACATTTTAAAATAAAGTTCAAATAGAAACCCCCCCAAATAATATTTAGGGATGCATCCATGTTAGGTTTTAAGTTTCTATATTGTGATCTTTTGCCCTAAACCTTTAATAAAATTTTGACTTCTGTTGGTACCCTAGGATTAGTCTCAAAAGAGCAACAGAATAGGGAAAAGTTGCAATGTGCTTTAAAAGTTACATGGTGGAGCAGTAACTGGGAGCCAGAAGTATTTAGAATCTACCTAATCTGGGACGTCTGGGTGGCTCAGTGGTTGAGTGTCTGCCTTCAGCTCAGGACGTGATCCCTGGGTACCGGGATGGAGCCCCACATCAGACTTCCTGTGGGAAGCCTGCTTTTCCCTCTGCCTATGTCTCTGCCCCTCTTTCTGTGTCTCTCATGAATAAATAAATAAAATCTTAAAAAAAAAGAATCTACTTAAACTACCCCATTATCCTGAATTTCTGAAGAAACAGGGGGCTGAACTCTGGATGTCCTACCATAAATGGAAAAAAAGATTCAAAGGGAAGGCTGACCTAATAGATTGGAAGACCTGTGGATATCCTGGGAGCTGGCATCTGGATTACATTTGAATGAACTTTTAGTTATTTTTAGTTTCATATTGTTGCCACAATTAAACACAGGGTTTTTTTCCCCTCTATTTTTTGCTTTTGATCTGTATTCCCAGGAACCCCACCTAGATTTTTAAGGGGGAAAGAAGAATAGTGTTAGTAAAAGCAGCTTTTGAAAAACCTGTATTTGACAAAGTTGACAATTATTTAACTAATTAGCATAATATTCACTGAATGCCTACTAGATTGCAGTGATTGTGAGAATATTTTAGCTCTTTTTTTTCTCTTCATTCTTGCCTTAGATTTAAAGTATTGACAAACAACTATAGTCTTTTTTATACTGACGTGCTGATGAGGTGCTGGGGTATGGTATGAACTACCATAGTGAGGTCTTTGTCAGAATCTGTAGAACAGAGGGCAGACATCCTTCCCAACAAAGAATGGCTTGGCATAGAGCAGCCTGGGTGCTGACAGCCTTTCCAGGAAATTGATGGCCTTGGTGTTGCTCAAGGTGCTTGGCTCACCCTGCAACGGGGTGATTTTATAGTTCAAGAGAAGGTTCAGGCTGGCATGAAACAGTATAGGTGGTTTTTATTATATGGGTACCTCAAGCAATGCCAAGTACATGAAATTGCAATTAATGGAACAAAATAGTGACTCCACTTCTGTGTTATCTTGGGCATGTCACTTCACTTTTTGGAGTCTGTTTTTCCTTCTGCTAAGTTAAAGGTACTAATACTGAACACAGAGCATTCTCCTTTTCCCTCTGCCTGCCACTCCCCCTGCTTGTGCTCTCTTTCTTTCAAATAAATAAAATCTTTTTTTAAAAGAATAAAATAAAATATAGATATATAAAAATAAACTTTGTCAACTCTAAAGTGCTCTACAAATATTAGAGACTCAAAGTTTGGAAGCTGTGGAACCATTAAACTGAGTAAAACATGAACTGAATTACATGAACTTTGAAATCACTCCAAGTTCTAATTTTTTGTTCATTCACTAAACTAATATTTGTTGAGCATCTACTATTCCAAGTATTACTTTAGGCACTTGAGATACATCTGTAACAACAACAACAACAACAACAAAAAAGCAAGCAAGCAAGCAAGCAAGCACAGAATATCTGAGTCTTCTCGATATAATCTTTGCATAGATTTAATTCTAGAAAATGATTAGGGAGTTCTAAAACTTTGACGCAAACCTATTCCTACAAGGAATCTGTAGAGAGAAACTATATAAAATATTTAATTAAGCCATTAGAATTCATTTTTAGAAAAATAGTTGCCTAAATATGTTGACCTTAATGTAGCCTTTCCAAAGTGTTATAGTGTGAAAATTTCCAAATCTCTTCTCTTATCAAGGAAGTTAAGAAAAGCTTACTAGATTAAGGTACCTCACTGAGATATATATTTCATGTGTGTCTTTCTAGGGATGAATGGATAGATGACTTTAGTGCCCGGGCTTGAGACATGCCAAAGAAAACAAACATTGGGACTTGACTCTATACCTAGTTCCACTTTTGGATAATATTTTAGTTAAAACAATCTCTGTCTTCCTGCTTAATTTACTTGGCAGATTTCCTGATTGAGAATTTTGAATTATGTGTGGAGCTTGACTTGATGACACTTTAGGGACAGTTTCTCCACTTTGTTTTTCCTCTGAATTCCCCTCAAATCTTCTCTCAGAAGATTTTTAGCCTTTGAGTTTGACCCAGACTTTCACTGAACCCTGTTCTCTAAAGTTATGGAGAATCATGGTCCTCTGCTTTTGGCCAAATTTTCTGGAAGAAAAAAATATGCCTCTGTAAGGCACTGATAATGATATACTACACTCTGTCCTAAATCAATTAGTCTTTTCCAAACCTGGTTGTATTTGGTAAATAGCATTCATGGAATTCACAATTTCCAAGGCTTTAGGTTCTTTCCTTAACAAGTATTCTGGAAGAGCAAAGTTAGATTAGTCTTTCTAATTTTCACCAGATATTTGATATATGTTCTGAAAAAATTTCCTTCCATGTCCTAACAGTACTTATTGATAAAACTACTTAACTGTATTGCAACATGTGTGCACCTTTTACTAATGTGGGTGCCGATTTTTCAGATGTCTGGAACCAACTTGAAAGTTTTCTTGACTTCATATAATCTAAGCATCCTTTCACTGATATAGTAATTTTAGCAGATTGGCAGACAGACTTGCAGCTCCCATGACCCTTGTTTCCTGGTAGTTATGCTTTTGTATAATGCTCTCCCCTTGAGTGTGGGCAGGACCTGTGACTTGCTTCTAGATATGTAGACTATGGCAAAGGTAATGGTATGTACATGATTTATGTGTATGTGATTATGTGACATAAGATTATAATGCCTGTCTGGCAAGGAGACACTCTCTCCTTTGTTAGCTTTGATGAAGCAAGCTGCCATGTTGTTAGCTGCTTATGTAAGAAGGTCATACAGCAGGAAACCAGGGTGGCCTTTGGCTGAAAGCCAGTAGGAAATAGGGGTTCTTAGTCCAACAACCTGCAAGGAACTGAAAACTGACAACATCCATGTAAGTGAGCTTAGAAGCAGATTCTTTTAGACTGTTTGCCTAGAAGTTATTTAACCAGGAGAATATTTATAAATCAATGCAGAAACCTTAGGAAAACTATCTTAAAATATATAAGGGGATCCCTGGGTGGCTCAGCGGTTTTGCGCCTGCCTTTGGCCCAGGGCGCGGTCCTGGAGTCGGGGGATTGAGTCCCACGTCGGGCTCCCGGCATGGAGCCTGCTTCTCCCTCTGCCTGTGTCTCTGCCTCTCTCTCTCTCTCTCTGTCTATCATGAATAAATAAAAATAAATCTTTAAAAAATATATATATAAAAGCTTCCTTAACATAATTACCTCATGATGCTGAATGGCAGTCCATGTGATAAGCATAAGAGAGGATGTTCACTATTTCTTGTGGCAGTAGGGCAGGTATGCAAACAGGCAGAATTTTACTAGGCCTCAAATAATGGTTAGAAATTATGGAAGTGGTCAAAGTGGTGGGAGGAAAGTTATTACAGGTAGGATAAATAGCATAAAAATGTAGGATAAATAGCATAAATAATAGCATAAAAAAAGGAGAGGTAGCATTATTTAGAGTTTATTTGAGAGAAAATGACTATGTCTGGATGATCCAGAAGTTTCAGGAATGGAGATAGTATGAGGAAGATAGTGGCTAAAGAGTACAGAGGTTATTTTGAGGAATATCTTTGTTGCAAGGCAAGAAGTCTAAACATTATCCATTGAACCCAAGAATCCTTTGCTCTCTCTTCTCTCCTTAACCCAAATAACTACCTTCATTTGTTTTGTGTATTGCACTTTTTCAAATATTTTCTTTAAACAGAGGTCTCCATAGCTAAAAACAGTATGTGAACTCTCTTTAGAGAAGTGAGGCTTTGTGCCTTTTAAAAAATAAAGTCATTAAATTTCTAGTCTACAATTTCTCTGGCTGTAGTTTTCAGGTGGAGTTAGAGAGGAATAATTTGAAGTTATAGGGACAAGTTAAAAGGTTATTTTAGTTATTTACCCCGTGAAATGGATTCATTGATGTAGGCAAAACAGGATTTTGCAGTAGGATTCAGGGATTTAATAGTGCTTAACCCAAAGCTTTGCATACTTGAGAATCTCAATAAATATATCTTGAATTGTAGGGATTTAACGGTAAGACTCAGACTCAGATCCAGACAAAACAAAAAATTGTTAGAGAAAAATTTATGGATTAACTATGTTAAAAAATACTTATGGGTGGGGTTAGATGGCTATATTTTATAAAGATAATAAGAGAGTTCTTGTTCATTATGTTGAAAAAGATTATTAGAAGTTTGACATTATAGCACCAACTCTTGAGAAGGAATAAATTATTTTGCTATATTAATTTTCTAAATAGGATTCTTACAATGCACCATAAAATCTGCAAAGCTCTGTAGGTTGGATTATTATTTTGAAAGTTAAAAGGAACTGAATTATGTTTATTTGAGAATTTTCTCCATACATGATACTTTTCTCAAAAACCAAGGTTAGAATGATTTATTTTTTCTAGAAACACAAAAATTGCAGAATCAATAATTTTTCTAAATGATTCTTTCTTCTTTCTTTCTTTCTTTCTTTCTTTCTTTCTTTCTTTCTTTCTCTTTCTTTCTAGATTTTTACAACCTTTAAAAGGTAGTCCTTTTAATAATGAATATTTTAAATCAGGATATTTTTAATCTTCTTAATTATCCTAGTTTTTTCCCCAAAGGAATTTAGAATACACAGAATTATAACTTATTTTCTTTAGCTTCTAACTAACAATATTAACTTTATAAAGTAAATCTATAAATATCAGCTTCTTGAAAACTGTTTTTCATGGAATAGTGGGAAGATCATGAGAGTTCAGTGCATTTGACTGACCGATGGTGGAAAACAGAAATAGATGTCAGTTATAGTTGGAGTAATTTCTCTTGAGAGAATATCAACATCTAATACAATGCTTCATTGGTATCTCTCCTGTCTTATTTCTCAAATAAGCATTTTATAAAATGCATTATGCATTTCACAAATAATCAGAGGAATATCAGTTATATTTGCATTTTATTTTCTCCTGTATTATTTTCTTTTATGGTGTCATTAGAAAATGTCTATAAACTTTTCCAATTAATTATGCAGTTGCTTTGAATTTGGATGACCCCACCCAAGCTTATTTCTATTTAATAGTGCTTTTACAAAGAGGCTGATAATTTTATTTATTTTTAAGCTTACTTTATTTAAATTCAACTAATGTACCATTAGCTTCAGATGTAGACTTGTTATTCATCTGTTGCGTATAACACCGAGTGCTCATTACATCACATACCCTCCTTAATGGCCATTACCTTGTTACTCCATTCCCTTTATACTTTTAAAAAGTATTTAAGTTCCCAAAGGGCATTTGTTTACATGGGTTATAGTGATTGATATTCATTATATTAGAAATTAAATTGAAGATAATTTTGACATATTTATCACTTCTTTTTTTTTAAAGATTTATTTATTTATTTATTTATTTATTTATTTATTTATTTATTTTTGAAGTTAGGTCCAAATCCTTTATTTTTTTATTTTTTATTTTTTTTTAAATAAATTAATTTTTTATTGGTGTTCAATTTACCAACATACAGGATAAACCCAGTGCTCATCCCGTCAAGTGCCCACCTCAGTGCCCGTCACCCATTCACCCCCATCCCCTGCCCTCCTCCCCTTCCACCACCCCTAGTTCGTTTCCCAGAGTTAGGAGTCTTTTTCTTCTCCCTTCCCTTATATTCCCTTTCACTGTTATTTATATTCCCCAAATGAATGAGAACATACACTGTTTGTCCTTCTCCAATTGACTTATTTCACTCAGCATAATACCCTCCAGTTCCATCCACGTTGAAGCAAATGGTGGGTATTTGTCGTTTCTAATGGCTGAGTAATATTCCATTGTATACATAAACCACATCTTCTTTATCCATTCATCTTTCGATGGACACCGAGGCTCCTTCCACACTTTGGCTATTGTGACATTGCTGCTAGAAACATCGGGGTGCAGGTGTCCCGGCGTTTCATTGCATCTGAATCTTTGGGGTAAATCCCCAACAGTGCAATTGCTGGGTCGTAGGGCAGGTCTATTTTTAACTCTTTGAGGAACCTCCACACAGTTTTCCAGAGTGGCTGCACTAGTTCACATTCCCACCAACAGTGTAAGAGTGTTCCCTTTTCTCCGCATCCTCTCCAACATTTGTTGTTTCCTGCCTTGTTAATTTTCCCCATTCTCACTGGTGTGAGGTGGTATCTCATTGTGGTTTTGATTTGTATTTCCCTGATGGCAAGTGATGCAGAGCATTTTCTCATGTGCATGTTGGCCATGTCTATGTCTTCCTCTGTGAGATTTCTCTTCATGTCTTTTGCCCATTTCATGATTGGATTGTTTGTTTCTTTGGTGTTGATTTTAATAAGTTCTTTATAGATCTTGGAAACTAGCCCTTTATCTGATACATCATTTCCAAATATCTTCTCCCATTCTGTAGGTTAGGTTGTCTTTTAGTTTTGTTGACTGTATCCTTTGCTGTGCAAAAGCTTCTTATCTTGATGAAGTCCCAATAGTTCATTTTTGCTTTTGTTTCTTTTGCCTTCGTGGATGTATCTTGCAAGAAGTTACTGTGGCCAAGTTCAAAAAGGGTGTTGCCTGTGTTCTCCTCTAGGATTTTGATGGAATCTGTCTCACATTTAGATCTTTCATCCATTTTGAGTTTATCTTTGTGTATGGTGCAAGAGAGTGGTCTAGTTTCATTCTTCTGCATGTGGATGTCCAATTTTCCCAGCACCATTTATTGAAGAGACTGTCTTTCTTCCAATGGACAGTCTTTCCTCCTTTATCGAATATTAGTTGACCATAAAGTTCAGGGTCCACTTCTGGG
The DNA here is from genome assembly GCF_905146905.1 of Nyctereutes procyonoides. NCBI lineage: Eukaryota > Metazoa > Chordata > Mammalia > Carnivora > Canidae > Nyctereutes > Nyctereutes procyonoides. Next base: position 6,586,354 of record NW_026575130.1, read on the forward strand.
TTCTCTATTCTGTTCCATTGATCTATGTGTCTGTTTTTGTGCCAGCACCACACTGTCTTTTTTTTTAAATGGTCTTTTTTTTAAATTTTTATTTATTTATGATAGTCACAGATTGAGAGAGAGAGGCAGAGACACAGGCAGAGGGAGAAGCAGGCTCCATGCACCGGGAGCCCGATGTGGGATTCGATCCCGGGTCTCCAGGATTGCGCCCTGGGCCAAAGGCAGGCGCCAAACCGCTGCACCACCCAGGGATCCCCAGCACCACACTGTCTTGATGACCACAGCTTTGTAGTACAACCTGAAATCTGGCATTGTGATGCCCCTAGCTATGGTTTTCTTTTTTAAAGTTCCCCTGGCTATTCGGGGTCTTTTCTGATTCCACACAAATCTTAAAATAATTTGTTCTAACTCTCTGAAGAAAGTCCATGGTATTTTGATAGGGATTGCATTAAATGTGTAAATTGCCCTGGGTAACATTGACATTTTCACAATACTAATTCTGCCAATCCATGAGCATGGAATATTTTTCCATCTCTTTGTGTCTTCCTCAATTTCTTTCAGAAGTGTTCTATAGTTTTTAGGGTATAGATCCTTTACCTCTTTGGTTAGGTTTATTCCTAGGTATCTTATGCTTTTGGGTGCAATTGTAAATGGGATTGACTCCTTAATTTCTCTTTCTTCAGTCTCATTGTTAGTGTATAGAAATGCCACTGATTATTTATTTATTTATGATAGAGAGAGAGAGAGAAAGAGAGAGAGGCAGAGACACAAGCAGAGGGAGAAGCAGGCTCCATGCCGGGCGCCTGATGTGGGACTCGATCCCGGGACTCCAGGATCGCGCCCTGGATCAAAGGCAGGCGCCAAACCGCTGAGCCCCCCAGGGTTCCCCTATTCTATCACTTCTTTAAAAACAATGATAATGAGCTCATTATATGTTAACACATAGAATATATTTTAATGAAAAATAACTATAGGGGTGTCTGGGTAGTTCAGATGGTTAAGCATCTTCTTAACTATAGAGGAGAAAAGTGGCATCATTTTCTATTTTTGCAAGTCTCTTTAATGTCTGGCTTAATGGAAGACAGCTGAATTTCTAGATTTAATATTGCATGAACCGTTTTAGTTGAAATATATAAAAAGTCCAGGTTCACACAGATATGTAGTTGGGAAAAAGAGAGGATTTCAATAGTCTTTTCACATAATCGTGAATATCCTTTTTGGTATCCACTAAAACTTGGCAAATTTTGTTTTTTTGCAGTTTAGTTGCAATGTGAAATATGATACTACAATAGTAAACTTTTAGTACTCTCTTACTTTAAAATCCATTTGTCTTCCATTAAAAAAACAAAAAGGCAACCTACTGAATGGGAGAAGATGTTTGCAAATCATACATCCAATAAGTAGTTACCATTCAAAATATGTAAAGAATTTACACAACTTAATATAAAAAAAAACAATTAAAAATGGGTGGAGGGCTTGAAATGACATTTTCCAGAGAAGATATACATACGGCCAACAAGCACATGAAAAGATTCTCAACATCACTAATCATCAGTGAAATGCAAATTAAAACTGCAATGAAATATAATTTCATGCCTATCAGATTAGCTGCTATCAAAAAGAAAAAAATAGTGTTGGTGAGGATGTGGAGAAAAGGGAACCCTCATGTAATGTTGGATGGAAATGTAAATGAGTGCAGCCACTGTGGAAAACAGTATGAGTATTCCTCAAAAATTAAAAATAGAAATATTATAAGATCCAGTAATTCCATTCTGGGTATTTATCTGAAGAAAACAAAATATCAATAAATGGAAGCAACCTCAGTATCCACGTATAGGCAGATGGATAAAGAAGATGGAAGATGTGGAATACATATACTATATATGTAAAATATAGTGAGTGCAAGGAGGTGAAAAACACAATGGCTACTAATACAGTTTGTGCTATGGCTTTGGTTTACCCACCATCAGGGCAAATATTAACAGTAAAAAAGTCAAATGATATCTTAGCATAATTATGAAAATAGTTTGACCTCGTGCACCTGCTGGACATGTCTCAGGGACCTCTAGTACTGAGAGGCAAAAATTTTGATAGTGAATCATTGGGATTTAGAATGAAGTCTGCCATTTCTTTTTATCTTTTGCTCCCTAAACCCACGTATTATTTCTACTTGAAAACAGTATTGTATATTGGGTGCTGGTTCAGAATGCATATCACATCCTGAAACATCCCATATCTTGTGAGGTATTTCCTCACAATACAGGCGGAAAACAAGTTTTGAAATATGTCCTGTTGTAGCACTAAGCTACTAAACAAGTCCTGGGATGGATGGGGATGTGTAAGTGGTTCCAATTCCCTTTAGGAGAGGGTAGAGGGGGGAGATTTACAGTGCTAACTGTGATGCTATCATAGGCTTCTTTCTTTCCTTCTGCCTATCATACACATCTCTCTCATTCAAGAGGCTCTGGGTTTGGAAACTGCATTTGAGTGATAATTGGATGAAGAGCCAAGATTTTCCAGTGTGGTCATATAAATCAATTCTCTGTCAGATTTAGAGATTTTTTTCTCCTTGTATTATAGATGTTATTGAGTTGCTTATCTATTTCAGTCCTGGGATCCAAGCAGGTTTAGAATTTACTCTTTTCACCCTCAAATTGAGAAATGCATTGTTAAAGGGTATACCAGCATCCTGAAGTACTATAGTAGTTGTAGTACTAGTATCTAGGCTGGAGATGAGAATGGGCTTCCTGAATTCAGTGAGGACCACAGTATCTGGGTTTGTACAAGTGTGTACAAGGCCCACTTGTACCACTTAATCAAGAGAAGCAAATATTGTGGTTGTTATAATTAGCTGATCATTAGATGGTTACCAGATTTTTAAAAATTTTAGAATTTAATTTATTTAAATTAAAAAACAAAAACGGTAGTTCCATTTCTTCTACCCCAATTCCTGCCTCTTGCAACTACCAATCTGTTCTTTATATCCGTGAGGTTTTTTTAAATATTTTATTTATTTATTTATGAGAGAGAGAGAGAGAGAGAGAGAGAGAGAGAGAGGCAGAGACATAGGCAGAGGGAGAAGCAGGCTCCATGCAGGGAACTCGATGAGGGACTCCATCCCGGACACCGAGATCACACCCTGAGCTGAAGGCAGACGCTTAACTGCTGAGCCACCCTGGCATCCCTATGAGCTTTTTTTCCTTTTTTAATATTACGCATTTAGGAAAGATTATACAGTATTTGTCTGTCTCTGCTGACTTATTTTACTTAGCATAATTCCCTCAAAGTTCATCCATGTTTTCACAAACAGCAAGATTTCATTCTTCTTTATGGTTGAATAATATTCCACTATATCTAAATCACAATTTTTTTACCCATTCATCCATTGATGGACACTTAGGTTGTTTCCATATGTTAACTATTGTAAATAATACTGCAATTAACATGGGGTTACCAGAAATTTTTTACTATGAAGATCTTTGACAATACCTGCTCCTTCTCTAGTTTCGTTCAGAATATCTCCCTTATCTAAAACATCACTAAAGGCCTCTTATTTTTCTTCATCCTTCTCAAATACTTTTACAGTACTCCAGGTTTTGTTTGAAAAATGTTACAATTCATATATGCAACAAAATACTGCTCTTCAATATTTTGCAGGAGTAGACAAGGGTATACTTTATCTAAGAAGCTTTACATATGAAAAATTATATAAGTAATCTAGAAAAGATTTATCTAAATTTATCACTTCGACCAAATGGTGAAATTAAGATCACTCAAATAGCCTAAAGTGCGAAATAATTTGAGGTGTGAACATACAATATGAACTGAATCATAGTCTTTTGCCTCACAATGTAGTCATTAAATTTTTAAAGCTTAAAATAGAATTTGCTGAACTTTTTTTTTTAAATAAAGAGCCAGGTAATAAATATTTTAGGCTTTGTATGCCATATGGTTTCTATTGTGAGTACTAAACTTATGCTTGGAGTACAAAAACGGCCATAGATAATATGCACATGAATTGATGTGGAAGTGTTGTAATAAAACATTATTTACAAAAGTAGACAGTAGGCCATAGTTTGCTGATCTAAGCTCATGCTTTATGTTCTATCATCTAGCAACTATTACCCCATGTCTTTTCACAAATTTGTTTGAATAATATACCCACATCCTCTAGTTATTCACTCTCTGCTCTCCTATTTATGTTTAAATTTTTAATTCCTAATATCATCACCACTGAAACTTTTCTTAATGGTATTATTAATTATTTCCTATATTGTTATTATTTACTGGTTAAATTCAATAACCTCATTTTGGTTTGGAAATCTAGCCTGCCTGGATATCCTAGCTATTTTAGCAGGGAATATTTAAAAGTCAGAGTTAAAACTTGGATAGGTCACTTAACAACACATGCTGGCCTATCCAAAAAAGAATATTAGATAAGTTAATAGATGTATTCAGAACTGCAAGCAGCTGGTCTAACTATTATGTGACTCACTGGTCTCTATTGTTCTAGGGTCAACTAGTTAGAAATCAATATTATTCAGGGCCTATAACTAATGGTGCCCAGGAGATAATCAAGTTACTCTGAGAGTATCTGTGAAGATCTCCAGTAAAATATGAGCAGGGTCATTAGACTGGCAAGATAGAACTCTCCTTAGAGGATTGGAAAGAAGATGAAGTTGAGTGACCAAGCCAATGCTTTGCTAGAGGTGTCGAATGAGGAGATGAGAAAGGTGACAAAGTCTGGGAGTATAAACATGTTAATAAATCTCATTCCAATCCCACAGTGAAATGGCAGCTTACTTAAATGAAGGCTTCAATAAAGCACTACCTTAATTCCTAAGTAAAATTTGACTACTGATTTAACATAATTTAAAAGATAAAATTCACTGTAGGTGTGATAATCTATTGAATTATTCAAAAGGTAATTAAGCTAACACTTTCAACACTGAATCTAATGTGATTTTTGCCAACTTCATTTCCTTTTTTTTTTTGCATGTAAAATCATACAGTTTAGCATGATCTGGATAGCTTATTTAAATTTTAAAGGAAAATAATATGTATTTTTTTTGTTTCCCTTTCCCACTTGAATAGTTTTCCCTATATACTGCTCATCTTTAATGTGCATAATGCATGATGTGGTAAAAGGAACTGTCGAGAACAATTTGATCAAATTAAAAATATCCAGCAGAAAGTATCCATCACATGGTTTGCAAAGTTTGTGGCTTCAGTCAAAGTAAGTGTAAAACTAAAACAGAAGTCCTTGGTCTTTTACTGAGTCCCTACCACATGGCTATATAGATTTCTGAAGCTGATTGTTTGGTGTTCTATCTTCCATGCATATTGAATTAATTTTCTTGGCATTTTGCTGATTGTTCCACTGCCTTTTCATTTGAAATAGAAACTCAGAAAATGTCATTTACTTCCCTTTTTAGAAAATTTTAGCAATTCTTCCATTTTGTGATCAATCACCATAGCAGCTATTTTCCATAGAGTCCTCCATTCTTATGAGATTACCCTGGAAATGTTTCCAGAGACAAATCGTGATTGTTGTGTATTCATGCGTTGAAATCAAAGTATATAAGAAGAGCACAATTCTAGATAATTCTTTGGCTATTAGACTATAATGTTTAGATGTAAAACAAAGTTATGTGTTCATTTGTTTCTTCACTGACAAATATTATTAAATATTTACTGTATGGAAAGTACTATATTGACGTGTGGTGGGGAAGAGATCAAAAGATATATATGAGGGATCCCTGGGTGGCTCAGTGGTTTGGCGCCTGCCTTCAGCCAGGGCATGATCCTGGAGACCTGGGATCAAGTCCCACATCGGGCTCCCTGCATGGACCCTGCTTCTCCCTCTGCCTGTGTCTCTGCCTCTCTCTTTGTGTCTCTCATGAATAAATAAATAAAATCTTAAAAAAAGAGATATATATGATACTACCCTTGTCTTCTGAGAACCATAAAATATTAGAACTTGAATGAGTGACCTGGATTACATATTTCAATTTTGCAGGACAATAACTTATTATTTTTTATCTGTTTCCCTCTCTCACTACACTAGTATTCCTTATCCACCACTGCCCATATTTAAAGCACAATATGCATGATGTGGTAAAAGGAAACACTTCAAATAGAAACCTACTTCAGCTCTTTCATTAAACATATGAGAAATCAGATAAAAGGTTTTATTTTTATTTTTTAAAAGATTTTATCTATTTATTCATGAGAAATACAGAGAGGAGAGAGAGAGGTAGAGACACAGGCAAAAGGAGAAGCAGGCTCCATGCAGGGAGCCTGACATGGGACTGGATTCCGGTCTCCAGGATCATGCCCTGGGCTGAAGGTGGTGCTAAACTGCTGAGCCACCTGGGCTGCCCAGCTAAAAGGTTTTAAATGGCATATTTAACATCATATGACTTCAATTGACTAAGTCTAGGAACCCACATTGTAATAGAGGAATTTTTAATTTCTTTAAAAAGACTTTACAGTAACTGGAATTTAAGATTGAATATTGCATTAAATCATTTAACAGACTCAGAGAATTAGATTAAGGAATTTTGAACTTCTTATTTCTTTCCAAAGACATTGATGACATGCATTATTTTTTTGCACAGAGAGGTAGAGAATGTTAACATTGTATTTGATCTATTTATAATCCCTTTATGTCTATTGAATCTTGAAAATCATAAATGGGCCCCTGCAAACTATTTCCAAAATGTCTAGATAGAATGCTTTATTTGCATGTGATAAAGTAGACCATCTAATTCAAATAACACTACTCTCTTTTTTGCAGCTACATTGATACAGAATGGTTTACTGGTAGTTCAGGCTGATTAGAAGCTTAAAATTAATAGCCAAAAATTACTGAATGTCTACTATGTGCCAGGTGCTTTATGTACATTCTCTTTCAATCATCGTAAGAGAAAGCATTATTACCTATTTTTTTAAACCGATGAGAACACTGGTGTTCAGAGAGGCTCAGCAAATTGTTCAGTGTCACTTATGGTCAGTACAAAAGGTGGTATTCAGTGCCAAGTTCTTTCTAATTATAAAGTCTGCACATATTCTACTATTCATCCAACCATTAATTCATTTTTTATGATTTTTCAGAAAGAATTCAAGGCACTTTGATAAGGAGAATCTCACAAAACATGGTGTTAGTGGGGAAGAATGATAAATGATAAAAAGGTCCTTGAAAACCTCATTACTAGTAGCTCCAGAATATTTTAGACAAACCTTTAACAGAGCTTGCCAACAAGTTCAGTTTGATCTCAGTTCTTGCCAGGTGGATAGGAAAGAATGTTAATTTCCCTTGTTCCTTGTGGCAGCTTCTTTTGTTTCCTAGTGGCATTCAGGCTGATAATCTTTATGGACTGATTTATTTTTGTGTTCTTTACAATCTTGCTCTTGAGTATACTCAAAACATGGAAATATGCAGACAGCTGATCTGAAATAGGAAGGACCAAGATAAAGGGTCAAAAGATAGAACTCCTTTAAAGTTGATGACATTATAAAATGTTTACTGACCTCCATGATTATGTGGGAATGACAAGGTGGTTCCTTGATCAAGCATAAACCTAGGAAACCTTGAAAGTTTAATCCAGCTCAGTATTTGCTCTGGACAACTTGCTCTGTTGTCTCTCTTAATACTGTCAACGTAGCCTCCTAACTGTGAAGAACAATGATAGATCTAACATCTTTTTTGGTACCTCAGTTTCCTTATCTGTAAACTAGAAATCATATTACGAGTAGCTCAGCTCAAAAGAATGTCAGTGATACCCAGAAATATAAGTGTTTAAGAATATAAAGTGATAAAAAAGAATATAAAGTGGTAAAATATAAATGTTTTAGAATATTTAAAGTGAGATTAAATCGTATACTCCTTTATAGTCTCTCGTTCAAGCTGTATATATTTATGCATGAAAGTGGGCCATGATTTGGACAATAAAGACCTTGAACATAAACTAGTCTGATGGATCTAATCTTTCTGATACATCCCATCAGATGAAATTTGATTGATTGATTTTGTCTTGATTGATACTGGGCAGGTTAACCAATTATTGGTCAAAAAGAAAGGTTTTTTTTTTTTCTAGAAAATTGGCTAAAGGAATTACTGCCTACAAGGCAAAGATGTGGGATAAGTGAATATATTCTCTGAAAGTGGATGCTAGTGAATTCCTATTTCTGTGTGGCCTTCATTAGGACATCATAATCTGCCCAGTTTACACATTGCCAGGGAGGAGGGTGAGAAGAAGCTTACTGGAAGGAAGAAAGAAATACCTTAATTATTAATGTTAGCAATTTTATAATTTCTCTACCTTAAACATATAAAATGCCCTTGCTTACATATTTTTAATGGTCACAAAACACCTCAAATGTATGAAACTCACTGTAGAGTTAGTTGGGGAAAATGAAACTAAAGATGTGACTCTGTTTACCTTATTTGCACTCCCTTTTTGTGGAAAAAAACTGGTTAGGTAGATAATTTCTTACTGGAGTTAGTAATTATAGAAATTAAAACTCACTACTCAGCCTCGCACACTTTTTTGTCTGGACCAGCTGAGTTAGCATCATAATATTGCTATTCAGTGAAGCAATAGACCTTCAGCTGGGCGTGGGAGAGCTGATGTGGTTTCTTCTTCCCTGCTTCCTTAATCTCCAAGGTTGGGTGGTAGATGGTGACCTCAGAGTGACCTCTTCACTGATGAGATTTTTCTTGTCACCTTTTTAATCCTCTTCAGAAATAGTTGTATTGCCTTGTTTCTTAAGGTTGGGAGTTCAGAACTGGGGTGACTGGCAGCATCTGAAGACATCAGAGGCCCAGTTCACAGTAAGGGCTTCTGGACTCCTCCCTCTGTTTCTTACTGCTTTGTAGGCTGAGTTTAGACTTGAGTCCTTTATCTCAATTTGCTTTCTTGTTTTCTGAAAAGGAGCTTAATAAAACCTTATACTAGTAAAGTACTTTAGACATATGAAGTGGTGCTACTGAATTGCAAAGTACTAAACTTTATATCTAAGTTTCAGTTAAATTTTTTTCCTGTTCCTCCTTCCAGATTTGAGTTGGAGTAGTGCCCAGGACAAAGGCATATCTTCAGGGGAATATGGTTTTTTTATATGGTCAGGTGAAAAAGTGTGGGCAGATAGAGGCCAGTGTTTCCTTCAGATGAGGTCTTCTGGGATGTACTTATGTTTCTCTGTGAATTTTAGTCCTGAAATGAGTTGCCTGGATCTCTTATTTTATTATAAGACTTTTGCATTCTTAGTAAACTTGTATCTGTCCTCTATCCAGCCAAACTTGGTGGTGGTGGTGGGGTATATTTCCTTGTCTCCACTCATCCTATATTTGAGAAATGAGCCAAGAAAACAAAGTCCCTTTTGATTTTAGAATATGAGTTGCTTTGTTATTCCTCAGTAGTTTATTCATAGGAGATGCTACTAGTCTTTTGGACTATTTTTTTTAATTGGAAGAAAAAAGCATATTTTTCTGATGACATAATAGTAAGAAAGATAAAAATGTGGTGGGGAGAAAGAAGAATGAATGAAAAGGGGAATGAAGCCCTCACCTAAGTGAAGTTTTCAGTACCTGAAACCTGTGGGTTTAAGTTGGTTCTGTATTGCAGTTAAATGAGAAGATTCATGATGAAGATGAGATATATAACCAGTTACAGAGTTCTTGCCACCACTGGGTACTGTGGCAATGATTGGAGTCTGTAATTAGGAAAGCAATCAAGACTACAGGATTAGACCTTCCACTTTAGAAAAGAAGAGCCTTGGTTTTATTTACCATGAGCTCAGCTTGCAGATGATCATTTTGCTGTGGTTTTTAGAGAAGACCACCTTGGGAGAAAGGCATGTAAATCACATTTCACTGCTAGTTAAACAAATCAGTGAAAGTTGCAGGGGCAAACCCTCTGCAGAGTGAAGCCTTGCAGTAATTACCAACTGTCTCCTGAAAGGAGATGGTGACACACACGGAGAGTACGAGTCCTGGCTTGCTCTTTGGAGTAAAAGAACATTCATTTGAAAAACTGGTTCTCTTGTTATTGGGTCAGAAAGAGAGATTTCTAACAGAGGGATTTGACAGACAAGACAAAAGGCCTGGTTAAGTAATCAAATGTTCATGCAGGTGTTCTAGTTTTCCCTGCAGCACTTGTACATACCAGATGAACTATGCTTGGGCCTATGTACATTCTCTTTGGGTAAAAATCTCTGCATGTAAACATTTTTCACTGATGACATATTTTTATGTAGACATTTTAGAATATAAGTATTTGTTTAATTCAGAGGATGAATGGGTTCTTTCCTATTTCATCAAACAGGATATGAATATTCCTTATGATATACCATCCTCACTGAGGCTTATTGTGAGCTTGTTGAGTTTGCCTTTGTCAACTGCACTATTTGGCTGAACTGTTTGCCTCTGGAGCAAGGAAATGTAATTTCTCCCCTGTCACCATACATAATTACAAAATATTTTTTTCTTGTGATAAGAACTTTTAAGATTTACTCTCAATAACTTTCAAATATACAATACAGTGTTAATTATAGTCAACATGCTGTACATTGCATCCCCATGACTTCTTTATTTCATAACTGGGAGTTTGTACTTTTGACCCTCTTCACCCATTTTACCTATTCCCCACCCTGACTTTTAGCAACCACTGATCTGTTCTATATATCTATGAGCTCAGATTTTGTTTTGGTTTTAGATTCTACTTATAAATGAGATCATATAGTATTTGTCTTTCTCTGTTGCACTTAGCGTAATGTCCTTTAGGTGCATCTATGTTGTTGCAGATGGCAAAAATCTCACTCTTTTTTTTTTTTTACAACTGAATAATATTACATTGTATATGCATATACCATATTTTCTTTATCCATTCATGCTTCAGTGGACACTTAAGTTGCTTCCATATATTGGCTATTGTAAATAATGCTGCAGTGATAAATACATGGGGCTGTATTTATCTTTTTGAGAGTGTTTTTGGTTTTTTTACTGATAAATGCCCTTAAGTGAAATTGCTAGATGATATGGTAGTTCTATTTTTAATTTGTTGAGGAACCTCCATACTGTTTTCCATAGTGGCTGTACCAATTTACATTCTCATCAACAATGTGTGAGTGCCCTTTTCTCCACAGCCTCACCAACACTTGTTATTTTTTGTCTTTTTGATATTAGTCTTTCTAACAGATGTGAGGTGATATCTTACTGTAGTTTTGATTTACATTTCTCTGATATTTAGTGATGTTTAGCATCTTTTCATATTTCTGTTGGCCCTTTGTATGTTTTTAGAAAAATATCTATTCAGTTCCTATGCCCATTTTTTAAATGATTTTTTTTTTGCTATTCATTTGTATGTGTTCTTTATATGTCTTGGATATTAATACTTTATCAGATATATAATTTGCAAATATTTTCTCCCATTTGATAGGTGGCCATTCGTTTTGTTGACTGTTTCCTTTGCTGTGCAGAAGCTTTTTAGTTTGATATAGTCCCACTTATTTATTTTTGCTTTTGTTGCCTTTGCTTTTGGTGTCAAACTTTAAAAAAAATATTGCCACAGATTGATGTCAAGGAGCTTATCATCTATGTTTTCTTGTATAGTTTTTTTTTATGGTTTCAGAGCTTATATTCAAATCTTTAATCCATTTTGAGTTAATTTTTGTGTATCTCGGAACAGAGTGGTCCAATTTAATTCTTGTACTTGTGGCTGCCTGTTTTTTTCCAATACCATTTATTAAAGAGAATCTTCTTTCCCCATTGAATATTTTCATAAATTATTTTATGAAAATTTATTTTCATAAATTAATTGACCATATGTGGGTGGATTTAGGGCATTTCTGATAAGTAGGAATCTTTATGTTGTTTTTCTATTTCTTTTCTTTTTAAAAATATTTTATTTATTTTTTGACAAAGAGAGAGAGTGAGTGACCACAAGCAAGGGGAGTGACAGAGGGAGAGGGAGAAGCAGGCACTCCATTGAGCAGGGAGTTGATGAAGGGCTCAAAATGAAGACCCTGGGATTATGTCCCAAGCTGAAGGCAGATGCTTAACCAACTGAGCCACCCAGGGACCCCTTATGTTGTTTTTCTAGTCCCTCCAATTAGACATTGTATAGACTGACTTTGTTTCACACCTTTAATTGTGACTAGCTGCTTCTCTGCCTCTGATTATTTTGACATTGGCTCTTCCCAGTTGGCTTCCACATTTGGAAGCACATTAGAAGCCCTTTACCACCAAGTTATATTTTGCAAAAGAATTGTGGGGACTTCATTGATTTTTGCATTCAGTTTTCTGTACAATTGTTAAAGTCAATAGATATTTAACCCTTTCCGTGTATAAGGAAGGGCCAAAGTCTGTCATATATTATGTTAAAATTAAATATTACAGAGTGTATCCAATTTGAGACACAATTAAGTCACTCTAGCCAGAGATGGAAACTATCTTATTGGTGTTACATTGTTCTTTGCTTTACATGATTTCTAGGTGGTGACCTTTGGGGCTTCCCTTTTCTTTGTGGATTAAATGATCTCCTATTAGACCCATATGTGGAATTCTAATTATTCAACTGGTTTCTTCACTCTTGTAAAGTGTAATGTACTTTATTGCTGATTCTTTATTTTTAGCATAAACTTCAATCTGTATGAAAGTTTTATATATATATACACACACAGAGTATACATTTTAATATGTATATAATATATTTAAGATTTTAAATAATACATTCGAGCTCATAATAGCAAAAATTTTGGGCCAGTTCTTATCCTACTCTTTCCTAATTCCAACTCTTCAGAGGCACCCCCTTCTAATTCTTCTAGCTAATTTTTCTGCTATTTACCTCTATATCTTGAAAAAACATCATTACTCTCCTATTCCTTGATTTTTCAATTTTAGATTAACTATTGTGAAAGATGAATATTTAGTTTTTTTAAACCTGTAACATACTCTTCCTTGCCACCCACAGTTCTCCCACCTGCCTTCACCCCAGTCTCCATGTGCTAACTGTGATGCTATCATAGGCTTCCTCTTTCCTTCCTTCTGCCTATCATACACATCTCTCTCATTCAAGAGGCTCTGGGTTTGGAAACTGAATTCGAGTGATAATTGGATGAAGAGCCAAGATTTTCCAATGTGCTCATATAAATCAATTCTCTGTCAGATTTAGAGATTTTTTTCCTCCTTGTATTATAGATGTTATTGAGTTGCTTATCTATTTCAGTCCTGGGATCCAAGCAGGTTTAGAATTTACTCTTTTCACCCTCAAATTGAGAAATGCATTGTTAAAGGGTATACCAGCATCCTGAAGTACTATAGTAGTTGTAGCACTAGTATCTAGGCTGGAGATGAAAATGGGCTTCCTGAATTCAGTGAGGACCACAGTATCTGGGTTTGTACAAGTGTGTACAAGGCCCACTTGTACCACTTAATCAAGAGAAGCAAATATTGTGGTTGTTATAATTAGCTGATCATTAGATGGTTATCGGATTTTTAAATCAAAGTTTCTCTCTTTTTGTTGCTGAGTGATTCAGTGGTGAACAGCGGGCTAGGGGGATCTGGTAAGCTGTTTCAGGTTTTTGGCTTTTGCCTCTTTTCTCCCTTCTGGTTCCTTCAAGGTGGGGAAAGAAGGATAGAACACCTTATGGGCCACCTTTTTTGGGTGTTTTGTAGTTCCCCCTGCAGAGACCTTGACATTGCATTAGCCCTCTTCTGTTCCTGCCTCCATTACCTCCCCACCTCCATCCTGTAGTCTACCCACAGAACCTCTATCTCATGGTATTCATGGCCCTGAAAAGTAGCCATTTGGACAATGTTTTCCTATTTGTTTTATGCCCATCTATTATTCCTCAGTGTCAGCCTAGTCCGTGGAAATTTAGGATGATCCCACCAATTTATTCTCTCTTCACCCAGCTATCATGGATGTTCTCTAGCCAGCAGCTGTCTTTATTTCTCCAAATACAGTCAGATATCAGGATCTGTGCCCCTAAATTCCCAAGAACAGAGGCTAAGGACCCTCTCTTGCTCTGTGCCAGAGGTAGTAGAGGGTTGACCTATGAACTTCTGTACCTCAGCAAGGTTACTGCTAGGCAGTCTGCTCTTCTGGAGCAGACTTTTCAATCTTTTAAAGAAGTTCTCTTGGGGACCCTTATTTCATCCTTTTACATACAAATAATTGTAAAGTTTTCATCTGGAGAACTCTCAATGATTCTCTTATTTAGACTACTGGGGATAAACATTGCTGGACCAGCTTGCTAACTTGCTAAGTTCTGTTTGGATATGCCTATACATTTTTTCTTTATATTTGTTTCAATCCAATTCTCTTATTTAGACTACTGGGGATAAACATTGCTGGACCAGCTTGCTAACTTGCTAAGTTCTCTTTGGATATGCCTATACATTTTTTCTTTATATTTGTTTCAATCCAAGTCTATTTGTTGCCCTTCTTTATCCTGTGCTATACTTTCAGCAGACCCAGATGTAGCTGATTTGCAACATCCAGTTGGGTTTGGCCAATAGGAAATCAATGAAAGAATGAGAGGAGAGAAAGGTCAGAATATTTACTTCTTTCTCCTGTAATGTCTCCTGTGGCTACAGCTCCTGCCACAGTGGTCCCTCCTCTTCATTATTAGGGCTCCCTAGTTTCTTAGAACACTATTTATTCCCCTTCTCTCTTCAGCACTATTGGTGGTAATGGCTTCCCAATACTGAAGTCTCCAGGTGCCTTACTGTTCTTGCTTATTACCATAACCCTGCCTAAAACTTATGTAAATTCTTGCTTCTTTGGAGTCCTTTCATGTGAATGGTTTGGATTGAATCTGTTTCCTACAACGATCCTGATGGACACCGTAGGAGATCTTAGTATTATGGACAATAGAACCATAGTCTCAGAATTTGAAATAAGACTGTCACCAATTGAGGCTGAACTGCATTGCAGGAAGGATGGATGGTAATACTCAACAACCTGATGCTGGGAACCACAGCATCCTAGTCCCTTAGCATATTCAAACAAAAGCTTTCTTTATACACATATACAGCCTAAGTGCTGCTTCAAGCATTGCCCTGGTGAGAAAAAGGCAAAATATATAATTACAAATTAACATTTTCTTAACTCTCAAAAGGAAATGGTCACAGTGCTCAGTAACCCATTTAGTATCCATCATTTTGTTGAGATGATTTTTTTTCTCTATCGACCTTTCATATTATGGAAAAACTGATACCTTTATACTCCTCACCCATTTTTCTCAGCTTCGAGAAAAGGAAAAAACCCATCCATCTCCTGTTTCACAAGCAAAGGTCTTGTTCCATGTAGGTTCGTGAAGTTAATCTTCTGGGTTAAATTCTGTCTTCTGAGAAAGTTTCTACTACTTTGGATATTTGCATAAGGGAAAAGAAATGAAAAAAAAAGAAATCTAGTATATCATTTTTGGAGAAGGTAGGGAGTAGAAGCAGGACCAGCCACCTGTTAAATGGCTCACGTTGTGCAGCAGCAAGTCTATGAGGTTCCTGGTGAATCTTGAGAAATATGCAGTGTGTGAGGGAGCTGAGCTCTCCTATTGCCCCCAGAGGACTGACCAGTAATGACTTCAACAGGTGTCCAGAAGCTTTTGCCAAAAGGAAAAATAATTAGAGGCTGTGGGGTAAAATTTTAGAGGCTAAATACAAATCATCTTGTCTATATGATGGATGTTATAGCATGTGCTCTTGGAGAAATTGGTTTATTTTCAAAAGACAAAATTAATCATAAAGTTGTGATACAAACTGGCATCCTTAATTTATCCCAAATACATCAGTACATATCAGTTGCAAAGGAAAAAAGTAATATGTCATATATATGTCTAATAATGACGTATCAGATTTCTAGATTCAAACTAGACATTTCTTAGATTCAAAACTAAGTAAGTGCATATAAAGTGCAAATAAATGTCATTAATTGAAGAATTCAGTGGGGAGAGGTCAATGGATGGAAAAAATTCTCTATTATTTATGTCACTTAAGCTGTCAACTTATTGAGAAGAAGGGCTGTGTTTCATCTTTCTTTGATCTGCCTGTGCGCTTAACGCATAGCAGGTACAGAAGTTTATTAGATGATTTTTTTCATTCAGTTCTGATGGTTATTTTCTATGACTCTTCCAATAAAAGTAACTTCTATTCAAAGAGCTACTAAAATAGCTGGCTCAGGAAAGGACCAAATTTTGTAAAAATTGTTTGAGGGCATATTATTTAAATTTTTTTAAAAAATTAAAAAAAAATTAGAAGGGCATATTTTTCAGCTTACCACTTCAAAGATCTGCATAAATATGTCAAGGTATTTTATTTATTTATTGTCAAATTATTTAGGATACTCTTTGCAAGTAGTCATTGAACTTAATAGTTCAGAAATTATGGAATGCTTCTGATTAGTAAATGTTTTATGATTCAGCCTAGCACATAGGGTTTGTAAAACTTAACATCCATTTGTAAGTGTCCTCTATTTATTTAAAGGGATAGTTATTAGGAACTTAGGCTGCCAGGCACACTTTAAGTACACGTTTGGGTTAGAAATGAAGGCCTAGAAGAGATTTATGTTCTCAAGGAACTTGAAATTGTGTGTGTGTGTGTGTGTGTGTGTGTGTGTGTATGTGTCTCTGTGTCTGTGTGATATAAGAGGGAATACAGCTCAATAAAATAAACATGGATTACCATGTAATGGGATCACAACAGCACAGGGGAAGAGCAGATTGTTAGGTAACAACTCTATCCTTCAGAGTGAGAGAAGGCTGACTTCTAGAAGGAGACCATGTTTTAGCTGAGAGTGGGAGATGAGTGGGAATTAGCTAGGTAAAGAGAGCATGGAGGAGGTAGCGTCTGAGATCTAGGCAGAGGAAATCATACATGAAAGATCACAGACTACAGCATGTCTGAGATACAGTACACAGCAAAGTAAGTAAGAAATGATGTTTCCTATCTTAATAAAATTCTCACTCTCACTGACAATAATATTGGCAATAACATTAGCAAAGACATTGACAATAAGTATGGTGACTTTTAGAACTAGTGACAGCATTTACTAAGTATTATGTGCCAGGTACTATGTTAAGTATTTCATATGTATTATTTTGTTGAATCTTCATAATAGCCACATGAGGCAGTTACTGAGACTGTCATCTCATAGATGGAGAGATTCTTGGTCAGAGAGCTTAAGAACAGGCCTAACCTGCCAATAAACTGTAACCTGGATCCAGGCAGGGCTCTCTCACTGAGCCCATTCTCTTAATCGCTGTGCTTATCTTTCTGGATTAATAAATTGACAAAGCAACTTCAAGCACAAAATTTGCTTCTAGTTAACAGTTTGTGCTTTAAGAATTTTAATTTTAAAAGTCAGGAAATATAGATTATTTTCAAATGTGTTTTCTTTCAGTCAGATAATTCTCTCATGTAATAATAAATAATGAGTTGATTTCAAATACTAAATGTAAATATGTTAAATAATACAAAACATATATAGATACAATACATAGTTTTCAAGTGTGAGGAAAACTAACAAGGGTATATAAATTGAATATGAATGATACCTTACAGCTAAAGAAAAACTAATATATTGTCTTAGGTTTTTAGAGAAATCTCTCTTAACTGCAGTTATTTGAAATGATCCTGATACTAAAAGGCCAAGCATGGTGTTATTTTCCACATTACAGGCAAACCTTGCCTTCTGTGTGTTTGACATCTCAAATCCCCTATAAGTTCCTCACTGTGATCCAGGTTGGTCTGTTTACCAAATCTAAATCTCTGGAAAATTTATTCCTGCAGAACATCTAGAAAAGATGATTTATTTTGATGCTGCACATTTGTCATTCACCTCCACCTTCCCTTCCCAGGGTCTCACTAAGGTTTCCATCATCAATTCTGACACCACTGGGAATATCCTTTCTCATTTGGTTGCCTGTTCACTTTCTTTCTACCTTTCTATTAACTCTTTTCTCTCTCTCCATAATTCTGGTTTATCATTTGTTCTTTTATATACATATCTCTGTCATCTATCTTCCCAATTCCATCTCCTCCCACTTTATTTTCATCTTGTCTCCCTTTCTTTTCCACCTTTCACTTTGTGCTTCACTTTTGGAAGATAATGGTACATACAGATTTATAGCCTGGTGGGTTTTTTTTTTTCAAGATTTTATTTATTTATTCATGAGAGATACACAGAGAGAGGCAGAGATACAGGCAGAGGGAGAAGCAGACTCCATGTAGGGAGCCCGATGTGGGACTTGATCTCAGGACTTCAGGATCACGCCCTGGGCCGAAGGCAGGCTCCCAACCTTGGAGCCACCCAGGCATCCCACAGTCCGGTGTTCATCTGATTCCTTGCCTCTTTCTACTTTGCTTTGCATAGTCTAAGTTGGACTGATTCACAACTCTGTCCTTTCCTCTTTGTCCCTTTGTCAGCTATTTTATTTCTTACATGATACTACTCTTGGAGGACACTGAGAGATTGCCAAGTGACCCAGAAGACCTGACTGGTGGTCTTTTGTTTCTTAACACCTGGGGGACAGTATTTAAATTTATGGAGGGTGAGGTCTTATTTTGGATCCTGTATATCTCCTTTGACCTAGAAAACTTCTTTGGGAAAGTGGACATTGAGATCTTCAAGCTCTGTGATGCTAAATGTTTCCTCCTTAACTTTCTTATCTTTGTCCACCTCAAGTCTGCCAATTAAAAAATGTGGTCAGTGAAAATGATGCTAGCATTCCTATGTTAAAACATTAAAATTTTCCTTTATTGAGTCATCTATGTTCGTTAAAAAACATGAAAGAAAAAATAGGAAAAATTTCTATAGTCTCTAGGGCAACTACTGTTAGTGTAATTTTGGTGTTTGTTTTACTTTTTATGTGCTTCAGGGTTTTAAAAATTATGTTTTATTTTGTCTTTTTGGTTTGTGACTCTTACATAACAATAACTATTGTATATACAACTTTTTTCTCCACTTGGTATTGTAACTAAGTTTTTCTTTCATGTTTTACCACAGTCTCTAGAATCATAATTTAAAAAACCCCTGCATAACTATATAATATTTCTTGAAGTGCCTAGACCTCAACTATTTACCAATTGTTCCATTGTTTTCTTTAATTGTTTTTTAGAGAGAAAGAGAGAGCGGGAAGGAGAGGACAGGGGAGGGGCAGAGAGGTGGAGAGAAAATCTTAAGCAGGCTCCACACTCAGCGCCAGCTGGATGTGAGGCTTGATCTCATGACCTTGAGATCATGACCTGAACCAAATTCAAGAATTGGACGCTTAACCACCAGAGCTACTCAGGCACCCCCCACACTCCCTACTTTTTAACCTGTGAGATTTCACTGCAGTAAGTGCTCAATTTGACCAATGTTATTTCAGTGACTTTCCATGTGACCCTCAGTCATTGCATCAGAGTCCTATGTGAAGGATGACTCAGGCAGTATAAGGAATAAAATACTGAAAACAATCTTGAGGTTCTTTTTAGCTTCCTTCTACTGATCTCTGATATGATGTAGTAGCCAGGAACAAACTGTAAAAAAGCCTGGGAGTAGCAATGATGAGAAATAGTGAAGTAAAGAAGTTAACAACATTTCCAGAAATGAAAAATACAGACGTATAACCTCAAATCTTAGAGAAAAGTTATTAATGTCCCACTCCACATGAATAAGGAATGTTATACTGGTATTAAGAGGGTGTTTTGTATAGATGTTTGTTGAAAGGATATAGTAGTATAAAATTACTCGAGGGAGTCTGAATTTATATATGTGAGTTAGGGCTGCAAGTAACAGAATACAAAATTAAACTAGCTTAAACAAACATAAGTATCATTAGTGCTCATGCTCAAAAATTCAGAGGAGATGAGCTTCAGGCTGGCATAATCCAGTAGCTCTGGCTGTTTCTCCAGTTTGCTCAGCTGCACACTCCTCTGTGTATTGGCTTCATCTTCAGGCTGGCTTCTTTCATGGAGGTAAAATGACTGCAGTAATTTTAAGCTCACAATGCTGCTTCATGATTTTCAGAGGAAGCGAGAACTTTTTTCTGTTCCTTTTTTTAAGAGTGAGAAAAACTATTTCCCAGGAGTTCTATGTAAATCATTCTTTGCATTTCATTGGTCTAAATTGGTTAAGAGGGCAGCCCGGGTGGCTCAGCGGTTTAGTGCCACCTTCAGTCCAGGTGGTGATCCTGGAGACCCTGAATCGAGTCCCATGTCAGGCTTCCTGCATGAAGCCTGCTTCTCCCTCTCTCTGCCTGTGTCTCTGCCTCTCTCTCTCTCTCTCTCTCTCTCTCTCTCTGTGTGTGTGTCTCTCATGAATAAATAAATAAAATCTTAAAAAAATAATTTGGATAACAGGGGATCCCTGGATGGCTCAATGGTTTAGTGCCTGCCTTCGGCCCGAGGCATGGTCCTGGAGTCTCGGGATTGAGTCCCATATCAGGCTCCTTGCATGGAGCCTGCTTCTCTCTGCCTGTGTCTCTGCCTCTCTCTCTCTCTCTCTCTCTCTCTCTGTCTCTCATGAATAAATAAATAAAATCTTTTAAAAAATAAATAAATTGGATAACATATCCATTCCTGAACTAATCCTATGGCTAGGTCAGTGATCATGCTAATAGGTTTATGTCTGTATTCTTGACCTAATCACTGTGGTGGAAGTGATTTATTATTATTTTTATTATTTTATGTATGTCATCCTAAGCTTTTATTTTTTAGTTTAAATTGAATTAATTAACATTATAATGTATTATTAGTTTCAGAGGTAGAGTTCAGTGATTCATCAGTTTTATATAATACCCAGTGCTCATAACATTATGTTCCCCCAATGTCTATCACCCAGTTACCTCCCCCCCGTCCCCTCCCCTCTAGCAACCCTCAGTTTGTTTCCTATGATTAAGAGTCTCTTATGGTTTGTTTCCCTCTCTGATTTCATCTTGGCAGAGGTGATTTAAACCAATCAGGTTTACTCTGGAGCTCACAATATGGTGAGCTCCAGAGCTTTATACATATGGGTTTTATGGGGGAGGAGATGAATGCATGAAGGAAACTTGGGCCATTATTTGGAAAAGGAAAAATGTGAATGGATACTCTACAAATTTAACCCATGATAACTGCCATTCTGGAGCTTGTGTTTAGTGTAGGGCTTGATCCCTGGAAAAATGCTGAAAACTTAAATGTTCACATAAAGGGAATAGATAAATCATGTATAAAATATAATTATGATAAAAATAGAGTTATTAATCTTTTATTGAGGCATGATTGACATATATTAGTTATAGGTGGAAAATGTAATGATTTAGCACTTGTATATACTGCAAAATGATCAGTACAATAAGTCTAGTTATCATTTGTCACCATAAAAAGTTGTAAAATTTTTATGATGAAAACTTAAAAAACATTTTTTTTAAGGATTTTATTTTTAAGTAATCTCTACACCCAATGTGTGGCTTGAACTTACAACCCCGAGATCAAGTGTCACATGCTCCACCGACTGAGCCAGCCAGGTGTATCCCATGGTGAGAGCTTTTAAGATTCACTCTCCCAGCAACCTTCAAATATGCACCATAATACCAACTGGAAGTCTGTACCTCTCCACTCCCTTCACCCATTTTACCCACTCCCCAAATCCACTCCCTCTGGTAACTACCATCCAATTGTCTATATCCATGAGTTTGCTTTGCTTTGTTTTTTAGATTACACATGTGAGTGATATCATAGGGTATTTGCCTTTTGCTGTCTGACTTATTTCACTTAGTGTAATAACCTCTAGGTCCATCTATATTATTGCAAATGGCAAGATTTCATTCTTTTTTATGGTTGAGTTGTATTCCATTGTATATATACATATTACTTCTTCTTTATCCATTCATTCATTGATGGCCATTTGGGTTGTTTCCGTATCTTCACTATTGTGAATAGTACTGCAGTGAACATAGAGATGCATATATTTTTTTGATGTATGTTTTCATTTTCTCCAAATAAATAGCCAGAAGTGCAATTGCTAGAGCATATGATAGTTCTGTTTTTAATTTTTTGAGGATCCTATATATTGTCTTCCATAGTGGCTAAATCAATTTATATTCCCACCAACAGTGCACGATGGATCCCTTTCCTCCACATTTGTTGTCTCTTGTCTTTTTGATGATAGCCATCCCAATAGGTCTGAAGTAATATCTCAGTGTGGTCTTGATTTGTATTTCCCAGAAGATTAGTGATGCTAAGGATCTTTTCATGTGCCTGTTTGCCATCTGTATGTCTTGTTTAGAAAAAATGGCTGTCCAAGTCCTCTATTTTCCATTTAAAAAAATTAAAATACCTCTGCCCATTTTTAAAATCTTATCTTTTTGTCTCAGTGGTTGAGCATGTGCCTTTGGCTCAGGTTGTGATCCTGGGGTCCTGGGATTGAGTCTCCCATCAGGGTCTCCCCAGAGAGCCTGCTTCTACCTCTGCCTATGTCTCTGCCTCTCTCTCTGTGTGTCTCTCATGAATAAATAAAATCTTAAAAATAAATACATAAAATCTTATCTTTTTGCTATTCAGTTATATGAGTTATTTATATATTTTGGATATTAACCCTTTTTACATATATGATTTGCAAATATCTTCTCCCATTAAACAGGTTGTCTCTTCATGCTGTGCAGATGCTTTTAATTTTATACAGTCCCACTTATTTATTTTGACTTTTGTTGCCTTTGCTCTTAGAGTTAAATCCCAAAATATATCACCAAGACCAAAGTCTAGGAGATTATCAACTATATTTTCTTCTAGAAGCTTTATGATTTAGATTTTATGGTGAAGTCTAAGTCTTTTTTTTTTTTTAAGATTTTGTTTATTTATTCATGACAGACAGAGAGAGAGAAAGAGAGAGAGGCAGAGACACAGGCAGAGGGAGAAGCTGGCTCCCTGCAGGGAGCCCCATGTGGGATTCAATCCGTGGTCTCTAGGATCACACCCTGGGCCTAGGGCGGTGCTAAACCACTGAGCCACTTGGGCTGCCTGAAGTCTAAGTCTTTAACCTATTTTGAGTTAATTTTTGTGATGGTGTAAGACAGTAGTTTAGTTTCTTTCTTTTGTATGGGGCTATCCAGCTTTTCCAATGACATTTATTAAAGAGACTGTCTTTTTTTCATTATAAATATTTCCCTTTTGTCTCAGATTAATTGACTGTATATTTCTGGTTTTGCTATTCTGTTCTGTTGATCTGTGTGTCTGCTTTTATGCCAAATCATGTTTCAATTACTTTAACTTTGTTGTATAGTTTGAAATCAGGGAAAATTATGCCCTCTTGTATTGTTCTTTCTCAAGATTGATTTAACTATGCGGGGTCTTTTGAAGTTCCACACAAATATTAGAATTATTTGTTCTAGTTCTGTGAAAAATCCCATTGGTATTTTGGTAGAGATTGCTTCGAATGTGTAGGTTGCTTTGGGTAACATGGATATTTTGATAGCATTAACTCTTCCAATTTGTGAGCACAGAATACCTTTCCATTTAATTGTGTCTTCTTCTTCTTCTTCTTTTTTTTTAAATTGTGTCTCCTTTGATACCTATTATCAGTCTTTTAGAGTTTTTGGTGGACAGATCTTTCATCTTTTTGGTTAAATTTATTCCTAGGTATTTTATTTTTTTGATGCAATTTTAAATGGAATTGTGTTCTTATTTCTTTTTCTGATAGTTCATTCTTAGTGTATAGAAATGCAACATATTTTTGTATGTTGATTTTATACCCTGTAATTTTACTCAATTAATTTATTTAAACTTTTTTTTATAGAGTCTTTAAGGTTTTCTCTTCTTTTTTTTTAAGTTTATTTAAATTCAAGTTAGTTAACATATAGTGGATTATTAGTTTCAGGGGTAGAATTTAGTGATTCATCAGTTACATATAATACCTAGTGCTCATTACTTCAAGTGCCCCCGTTAATGCCTATCACCCAATTACCCCATCCCCCCCTACCCAACTCCCCTCCAACAACCCTGAGTTTGTTCCCTATAGTTAGGAGTCTCTTATGGTTTTCTATAAGTAAAATCATGTTGTCCACAAAAATAGTGACAATTTTACTACTTCTTTCCCAGTTTGTATGCCTTTTATTTCTTTTTCTTGCCTAATAGCTCTAAGACTTCCAATACCCTGTTGAATAAAAATGTTGAGTAAGCATCTTTGTCTTGTTCCCAATCTTAGAAGAAAAGCTTTCAGCTTCATACTCCTGAGTATGTTGTTAGCTGTGGGCTTGTTGTATATGGCCTTTGTTATATTGAGGTACATTCCATCTATATCCACTTTGTTCAGAGATTTTATATAAATGGATGTGGAATTTTGTCAAATACTCTTCCTGTATCTATTGAGATGGTCATACGGTTTTTCTTTTTAATTTTGTTAACGTGGTGTATCATACTGATGATTTATGGATGTAGAACCATCCTTGCTTCCCTGGAATAAATCTCACTTGATCATACTAAATGATTCCTTTACTGTATTGTTGAATTCAGTTTGCAAATATTTTGATGAGGATTTTTTCATTTGAGCTCACCAAGAATATTGGTCTGCATTTTTCTCTTTTGTAGTGTCCTTGTCTGATTTTGTTATCAGGGTAATGCTGGCCTCATAAAGTGAATTTGGAAGAACACTCTCTTCAATTTGTTGAAAGAGTTTGAGAAAAATAAATATTAAATCTTCTTTAAATGTTTGCTAGAATTAGCCAGTGAAGCCATCTGGTCCTGGACTTTAGTTTTTTGGGAGGTTTTTGATTACTGATTCAATCTCCTTAGAACTAAATGGCCTATTCAGATTTTCTATTTATTCATGATTAAATCTTAGGAGATTTTTGTATGTTTCTAGGAATTTATACATTTCTTCTTCTCTTCCTCTACTCCCTCCTCCTCCTCTTCCCCCTCTCCCCCCTCCTCCCCTCTCCTCCTCCCTTCTCCTTCTCCTCCTCCTCCTTCTTCTTCTTCTTCTTCTTCTTCTTCTTCTTCTTCTTCTTCTTCTTCTTCTGTATCTTTTATAAGTTTTTCTTGGTTATCTTGAACTTACATATAATAGCTTAATTATTCTATTTTAAGTTACTAGACACTTAAGTTTGAATACATTCTAAAACTGTACTCTTTGAGTCTCCCTACCTATGTTTTATATTTTGATTTCACATTTTACATTCTAAAATTTTGTGTATCCCTTAAATGATTATGGTAATTATAGCTATTTTACTACTTTTGCTTTCTAACCTTTATAGTAGCTTCATAACTGATTAATTCACTACCTTTACTATATATTTACCTTTACCAGTGAGATTTATACTTTCATATATTTTCTTGCTATTAATTAATGTTCTTTTCAGCTGAAGATGTACCTTTAGCATTTTTTAAGGTTAGATTAGTGGTGATGAGCTCCTGTAGCTTTCATTTGTTTGGGAAACCATATCCTTCAATTCTGAATGATAACCTTTTTGGGTAAATATTCTTGGTTGGAAGTTTTTTCCTTTCAAAACTTTGAATATATCATTTCATTCCTCTCTGGCCTGCAAACTTTCTGCTGAAAAATTTGCTCAGTCTAGTGGAGGTTACTTTGTAGGTAACAACTTGCTTTTCTCTTGCTACTTTTAAGATTTTTTTCTCTACCTTCAACTTTTAATATTTTAATAATAATGTGTCTTGGTGTGGATTTTTTGGGCCTCATTTTATTTGGAATTCTCTGGGTTTCCTGGATCTGGATGTCTTTTCCTTTCTCAGGTTAGGGGAACTGTCAGCCATTATGTTTTCAAATAAATTTTCTTCTGTTTTCTCTCTCTCTTCTCCTTCTGGGACTCCTATAATGAAAATGTTATATTGCTTGATATTGTTCTATAGTCACTTAAGGTATCTACACATTAAAAAAATTTTTTTTTCTGTTCTGTTTGTGTGAGCTGCCTTCCTCTGTCTTATAGATCACCGATTCTTTCTTCTGCTTCATCTAGTCTGACGTTGAACCCCTCTAGTGTATTTTTCAGTTCAGTATTAAGAACTGAAGGCAGATCTATAACTTCTGTTTGGTGTTTTCTTATATTTTCTATCTCTTTGTTGAAGTTCTCATTGTGTTTATCCATTCTTCTCCCAAATTCCATGAACATCTTTATGACCATTACTTTGAACTTTTTATCAGATAAATTATTTATCTCTATTTCATTAAGGCTTTCCCTTATAGTTTTATCTTGTTGCTTTGTTTAGAACATATTCTTCCATCTTCTTATTTCACTTGGTTCTGTGTTTGTTTCTATGTACTAGGAAACAGCTATCTCTTCCAGTCTTTAAGAATTGGCTTTCTGTAGAGGTGGACCTTATCTTTTAACCTTGCCCTGGCTCTTGGTTGTCTCTCAAACCTTTGTAAATTTTCTAAGCAGTCTGACTTATTCTTAACAGTTCCCAGTTGTTGAGAGTGTTCCAATATCTGCCAGTGTTCCAAAAAGAGGACTCTCAGTCAGCACCTACTTTTAGGCTAATTGGAAGCCAGAACCTTGGGCAGGAGCTTTTAAAATAAACAAATACATATAGTTCCTTGGTACCACAATCATACTCTGCCAGCCTCCAGATCAGACCAATCTAGAGATGTCTCCTGGGTGATAGAGGCAAAAATTTGAGCTTCAGACAAGTGTATGAGCTCCTTTCTGGGAGACACTGGTGAGTTGTAATGAGGCCAAGGGGGAGCACAAAGATGGTGTCCCTCCATCTACATTCCATAAGAGCACTTTTGTAACCTATGGATATGTGGCAAATCTGAAGTCTGCATCTCAGGTTGAAGGTCCAAAAAAGTAAATATGCCTTTTTTAACAAAAAGTCTGGGGGTGTGTTTCAGTTTGTTGTCTTTATGGTGCCCTGGGATGGTAGTCTGCCAAAAATGGTCTTTCTGATTGTTATAGTCCTGTGGCACTCAGGTATGCAAGTCTCTTTCAGGCCACCAGAGCCAGGTGATAAAGGGGCATCTCTTACTATGGACTGCATATGCTCTCTGACTTTAACAAGGCAGTTGGAGAGTACAGGGCTGGGGCATGGCTGCCTGCTTTAATAGGGAGTTAGGAAAATACAGGGCTAGGATGCACCTATTTTTTTAGTGAGGCAGTGGAAGAGCACAGGGTCTGGGCACATCCATCAAAATTATCATGGTAGAGGGAGAGCACAAAAATGGTGCCTGCCAGTGTCTCCAATTCTGGAGAGTGTCCCAACAGACCCCTGCCCCTCTGGCAGATGCTATAAGATTACCAGATGAATCATCTTTACATATAGTCTAGGTGCTTTTCAAACTGCTGATTTTGCTCTGGTCCCTGGTGTGAGTGAGTCTGTACACAAGCTCTTTAGGAGAAATTTCTCAGTTCCCTACTGCCCTTTGGGTCTCCTGGATGTGAACCCTATTGGTTTCAAAACCAGATGTTTTGGAGTCTCATTTCTCCATTGTAGATCCTGGGTTGGAGTGCCTGGGGGGCAAAAACCCCTCACTCCTTAGAGAGAAGCTTCAGTTTGTGAGATCCCTCCTGATTGAGGGATGCTGTGTGTGGGGTGGGGGGAGGGTTTGGCAAGACTACATCTCTTTCTTTCCTAACCATCTTGATTTTACTTTTTGTTGTGAAGAAGGTGTTCATCTAGTTTTCATATATTTTTCAAAGGGAATTTATTCTATATGTAACTGTAGGTTGAGTGTGTGGGAGGAGGTGAATTCAAGATCTTCCTACAGTATTATCTTGAACCACCCCCTAATAATCAGTTTAATTAAATTTTAGAGAAGAGGTGGTTTAGGAGATATTTTATGGTATGTAATTGTGGAAGCATGTTTTCTGATTTTTCAAATCTCACCTCTTCTAGCTTTGTGATCTTAAGCAAGTTACTTATCTCCTTGGGCTTTAGTTTCTCCATCTGTAAAATGGAATCCTGAAATATCTATTGCATATGGTTATTGTGAGGGCTATTGAAATACATACATATAAAGCTTTTATAACTGAGCCTACTTCACAATAGCATTTGATAAATGTTTATTTTTAATACCTTTATTTTCATAATATACTTATTAAAGTTTCCTCACTGTCCATTTTTCAGTTATTCATTCACACCATATAATGTTTCCACAGAGTATTTGAAAGTAGTAGTTTAATTTCTTCCATGATCTGATGTAAAATATTTTTGCAAAATATCTGGGAAATATACACTGAAAAGTGACATATATTTTATTTTGCTTTATGTGTGTGTGTGTGCATGAAACACATGGCATAGACTTATAAAGTTTATCAACACCCTTAAACCTTGTTCATTTTTTAAAAGTTGTATTTATTTAAGTAATCTCTACACCCCACATGGGGCTCGAATAAGAACCCCAAGTTCAAGAGTCAAGAGTCACATGCTCTTCCAACTGAGCCAGCCAGGGGCCCCTAAACTTTGTTCATTTTTATGTACCTTTTAAATTATGAAAATAATATACATTGATAGTTGTTGCCCACTCTGTAGAAGTGAATGAACTCTAACCCAAAATTTGATTCTGTTGTTGAGACTGATGATACCACACATGAACCAAGTGGGTATGAAAAGGTTTGTTACTTGCAAATAAACTTTCTGGGAAGTGCAGAGTTGGCTCCCAAGAAGATCCAGAGATAGTTTGAAAGAGCAGGGAAGGGAGACTGGCTTAGCTTTTACTGTAGTTAGGGGATGTGTTTAGGGTGTGGGTTCCTGTGGATGGCCCAGGGATTGTGTGGTTTGAACTTCCCACTGGCACCAAAGAAATCAGCATCTGGGATTTCTTAAAAGCTTGCCTATCTGAGGGGCAGAAATTGACCTTAAAAGCTGTCAACAGTCAAACATCATTAATGGAATCAGACTCTTTATTACAACTGTAGAAAACATGGAAGATAATGAAATCCTAATATAGAAATTAAAATCTTTGGTAATCACCCAATCCAGATACATTTACATGCATATTTTCTGTCTGGATTATTCTTGGTAATTTAAAAATCCTAGAACTTGATTTTTCTAGCTACCCATTAGCCTTTATGAATCATCATAAGCCTCACATTTTGTATGCTGAACCAAAGAGAAAAAGCTATTTGGGTTGCAAATCTTCTGGAAAAATCAAATGTCTTATGGGCTTTCCTCCTTTAAATTGCAAACCATTTAAGATTATCCATAGTAATGTTTAACAGATAGTATCAGTTTCAATGTATTGAAGAAATGACAGTAAAACTTCTGTTTATGTCATGTTAGTTTAGAGCCAGAGAATTAACATCAGTCAGCCAGACAAAACCCATACTTAAATGATTTGACGTGTTTGTATTCTTTTTAACTTTATTGATTGCCCATTTTTAGAGTTATTGTGTTTCATGTTTCTATTTTTGTTTTGTATTTTTTCTTCTTTGAGTGGGCTGAATATGGGTCAAATTGACTCTAGAGGACTCTACATGTAGTCTAGTTTTAAGAAATAACTTTTTTCCTTTACGTGGAAAAGATTACTCAAAGAATAGAAATATGAAGCTTCCCTTGTCTAGAATAATGTAAATTATTTAACCAAAAAACATGAACTTGTTGATGGCACAAATACAAGACGCACTAACAAATACTCTGAAAGTCTTGTTTTGTTATATTTTAAAGGGTCTACTACATTAATGAGACCAGAAAAATTCCTAAAATTATTCTGTATTATGAAGTTTAAAAATTGAAAATATAAACGGTACATATATTCTAGAAACAGCTCTAGCAGGCTTGCAATAAGTCAGATGAAGCTTATAAATATGCCATTTAAGGAAAATTCTGTCATTTTTTTACATGCAATTGGAAGATACTTTATTAAGATTAAAGATTTTCCATTACATTTACATAGAAATCCTTACTAGTTGAAAAGAAAATAAATAATAGAAATCTAGATTCTTCAAGAAGCTTTTAATAACAGTTTTGTAAATCTATGAAGATTACATTTGTCAATTTTAAATTATTACAATTTAGATGCATTCAATCATAATACGATACCAGGAATGTCAGCCTTAAGAACATCTGTATGAGTAAAACAATGGGAAAAAATATGACAGTTTCATCTTTTTATGTTTAACTGACTCTAATTTGGTAATCACAGGAATATAGAATTTCCTTCTCGATCTTGGATTTTAACTATATGGACTCAAAAATATAAACATTCCTCTTCTCTCAAATAGTGGCTGACATTGTTGGGAGCCGGCCAAACTAGTATAGTGGAGAGGGCTATGTGCATCTCCTTGCTGGAGGAGGAGGAGGTGGTCTCGGCGCAGACGCAGAGTCCAGGGCCTTCTACAACAGTTAGCAACGAGCCCTTGGCGCTACCTTCCTTGCCTTCCTTGTCATAAAATTACATTTATCCATTTACTTATTTATTCACAACATGGTTGTTAATTGCCTAAATCATAATAGTGACTGATGTGCAATCCTCAATTCAAGGAACTTTCACTTTAGTGGGGGTAGCAGACAATTAAGCAGACAAATAAAATGATGTGTGATGTGTATTAGGATAGAACAAACCAGGGCCATGCTATTAAGTTTGTTGAAGGACTTATTATTTCATAATATTTACTTTTCTTTTAGTTGTGTGACCCTGGGCTTTTTAAAAACCTCTTTGAGCCTTAGTTTTTCTTCTCTTATATTTTTATTTTTTGGGGGTAAAGATTAAAAAAAATATGCAGAGTACTAAGCAAAATGTTTTGTATGTTAAGTGCTCTGTGAATAGTAGTTATTATTAGCCTACTCAAAATCCTGATCTTGTACAGCTATTCATCTTAAAAAGGCTTTAGAAATAAATTAAAATTTGTAAGAGTGAAATGCAATTTAATTATTGTTTGGTTATGTCACTTACTCCTTTATGCCCAATTCTTGGGTGTTTTTTTATTGCTTACATAATAAATGCCATGTTACTTTTCTTGTATTTTGAGGCCCTCAATAATCTATCTCTCAAGGTCTGTTTTTCAATCAGCCCTGCATGTACCTCTTCAGCTATTCCTTAAGCATAATCTATACTTTCCTGCTTCTCTTCCTTTACTCTTACTCTATAATAATAATAGAAACTAATATTTATTGAGCTTTAATGTAACAGGTACAGTGTAAAGTACTTTACATGAATCATTGTATTTAATATTTATAGCATCCTTATGATATACTTTTTTTTAAAAAAGATTATTTATTTATTTGTTTATTCATGTGAGACAGAGAGAGACAGGACATAGGCAGACAGAGAGAGAAGTAGGCTCCATGCAAGGAGGCTGATGTGGGACTCAATCCTGGAACTTCAGGATCATGCCCCGAGTGGAAGTCTCAACCACGGAGGCACTCAGGCATTTCTTTATGATATACTCTTACATTATACTTGTTCATAGATGAGAGACTAGACCAAGTCATATAAGTAAGTAGTAACAAAGAGTGCCAGAATTCTGACCATCACTGTGTGTTGCCAATTTTTAACCATTGTACTCTTCTGCCCTCACCCAGTGTGCCTGAGGAGATTAATTCATTCTTTATGGCATTCTTGCAATTACAGCTTCTGTAGAGGTCTCCAGCTGTCTTAGCTAAAGATAACCTTTGATACCACATATACCTAGAGCATAGGTTTAAATCTATGTTATAGTGTCCACCTCATTCTACTTTCTATTCCTGTTCTTCATGTAAATATTTCCTGAACGTCATCAAAATAGCCTAAGAGTGGGCACCATGTCTTAACTGGTTTTGTGTTCCTTTTAGGAGGGGGCATATAATATGCTTTAAACTTCAGAGACAGTCAGTAGGTGTTTTTGGAGTTAATTTCAGTTATACTAAACTGTTCCTCTGAGCTCTGAATATGTTTATTATCCATGTTAAGATGTCTTTAATGAGTATGGACTCAGACAGCAGAAGAAAACTTGTTAGATTTTACAGATTTTACAGACTCATATGGCAAATTTTGTGTTAAAGATAAACATTTCCACTCAATAAATATGTGTTTAAAAAGTAGTAGATGAGATGAAAGGATCATAAAGGTCTCAATAGTATTGTTATAGTTGCAGTAGCTCATACTGGGACAATTATATTCTTCATACTCAACCAGACTGAAGTGTTTGACAGTAAACTTTGAGAGGCAAAAGCATATTTGTCTTGATTGCTAAGAATCCCCAATTCCTAGAACTGTGCCTGGATGAAGTAAGCCCTCAATTCATATTTATGTAGTTGACATTAATTAAATGTTGAGCCAACTTAAATCTTTGAAAAATAAATGGACTATCAGTAAGTCAAAAAAGGATATAATTCCAAAGACTTCATTGCTTAAAATATGCCATTTAACTTTCCTTTCTTTTTATATTGCTATTCCAAGCTGGCCTTAGATTATTATAATTCATAAGGTGTATAATCAGTTTTGTTTCTGCACTACTGTCAAATACACAGCAAATCAAAATGGAACATACTCATTTATCTGCATGATTGCAATACCTAATTTTATGACTGCACCTTTCTTTTTGCCTGTCTCATATCTATAATCTTTTGTGCAGTTTCTGGAGCTAGAGTCTCAGTGTAAATCCTTATCTGAAGCCTACACTTCACCACCAGCTTCCTTTGGAGTGAGCCTGGCAGCATCATTTCTAGTTGTGAAACTGACAAAATTCTGAGAGATAACCAGAAGCATCCATTACTTTTCATCATTTATAAAAATAGGCCTTTGAGCGGAACTTTGCCTGTGGCCTAGAATTACAGTGTGAGGGCACAAGAGTAACAGGCTATTTTAATGATTTTTCCTAAAGGAAACATGTTTGTGGGATATGAGTAGCATGATTTTTTCTCTGACAAAACAGTAACTCTGATTCAAGATTACATTCTCCTGATGGAGTGACCACTGTTATCTGCTGGTGAGGAAAGTTTTCACCACCTTGTTTCAAGTGAAAGTGGGAGGAGAAAAGACAGGAGGATAGCGAATAAAAAAGAGTGGTAAGATGGATTTCTGGTCTAAGAATCCCTGTTCTCTTTTTCCTTGTTATCTTGAGGTTTTTGTGAATGTTCATAAATAAGCACATTTACTAAAATATTTCACAGAGAAGACCAATGCAATGAGTTCATTGGAAACCCCAGGAAATATGAAATACCAAGGAATTTCTCTCCTCGCCCTTTTAATTTGGTATGTGCTTCTCTGGCAGGTAGCCACAGAATGCCTGGAGAACAGACTCTTTGAAACTCTTGTGGGAGCTTGTGGGTCCTCATTTATCATCTGGATGTAGTCACAGGAGCCAGCAGAAGTGAAAATAGAACTCTTTCCAACACTGGAAGCCCCCAAGAGTCCCTGGTAACAAATAGGAAACAGCAGCGCTAGAAAATGGATTTCTTTTAAAGGCAAACACTCTAGGAGTCATTAAAAAGTTCCATTTCCAACTTCTGTCATAAAATGACCTTTTTTCCCCTCCTTTCCAGAATATATACAAACTATCCACATTGTCATCCAGGTACATTAAGGTTAAGTTAGATGTTTACATTTTGTAATACTTAGAAAACTCATTTCTTTACTAAATGCTCTGCAAACAAAAAGCTACTTCCCATACCAGAGAATATATTATGGAAAGCTGTCCTCTAAGATTTTAGGACTTGATTGTTTAATTAAGAATTCTGAGATAGTCTATACAAGTTGGAGTTATTGGATTCAGACCTTACAGATTTCCTGATATCTTTAATATTCTTGTTTGTTTAGCTCATTTCTGATTTTCTTTTCTTTTTCTCTGTGCTCACAGAATACCCATATGATAGGCAATTTATTGAAAGAAGATGATCCTATGAAAATGATTCTGAACATTAACCTATACATTATCATTCTTTGAACATGGACCTTAAGATTTATTTCCCATTGGAAATGTTTTGGTGTTGTGTTGCCTTTAATAGAGAAATGTCCCACTGTCCTTGGCTTACTTATTCCTCCACTCCCACTCCATCCCTTGACACCTCCTTCACCCCATGGAGACTGCTGCCTCTATCATCTTTCTGTGGTGCTGAATGTATATAGCTTCTGAAACACTTTGGAATGAAAGGTGCTATGAAATTGTAAAGTGTTTTTATCACAGAGTTCTGCCAATATGTCTCGATCTTGACGTGCAACACCTCTGCTATTTCAGTGTTGCGGCGGGGACACAGCTGGTCCTGAGAAGGCATCATACTCAGACAAGCCTGCAAGATTGCCTTCATTCCTGTTGGTGAGTCCTAAGCTTTAGAGCATCTACCACATTAAACATGTGGGCAATGCATAGAAAGGTTAGTGCTTTGCTACTTAAAGTGTGGTCTTTGACATCACCTAGGAATTTGCTAGATATGTAGGACCTCAGGCCTTGCCCCAGGCCTTCTGAATCAGAATCTGCATTTCAATAGGATCTATGCTTTACCTGTTTGAGTTAGGTTTCTGCCCCTAACAAAAGAAGCAAAAGTTCTCTATAACACCAATAGCTGTTAGAAAAAGAGTGTTGTTGTGAGAGAATTGTTTGCAAGTTCAAGTACTGGCTTATAACTCAAGAAAACTCAAAGCAAATTCTGTTTTCTAGCATTATATAGATCTAAACTCTCTAGACTTCTTTATATATAAGAAGAAAAAATTCTTAGTAGATTTTTGAAAGTTTTAAGTGAAAAAATGAATATAAACACCAAACATGGTGACTTACGTACAGCAAATGTTCAATAAATGTTATATACTATCATTGTTATTATTGTTGTTGTTATTATTATTATTATGGATACCACTTCATATAGCTCCTTTGATGGGGCAGACTCCCTTGAGGCGAGGGATAGGAATTCTAATTTACCCTTCTGAGTCTAAATAACTGGCTTGAATTCTGTAATGCAAATTTAACTAGTTTTTGTTTTTTGTTTTGTTTTGTTTTCTGGTAGACCTAATTTTCTTCTCAGAAGAATAACAAAAGATGCTCTAGCTGCATGAAGGGTTAGAGATAGCTCCTCTTGGATTTTCTCTTCTATCTCAATTCTGTTCTTCTGTACAGTTGACTGGCCATGGGTGTGGATAGCAACTCCCAGCTAATAGCTTACAATGACTCCTCTTTTGGTGTCATTGCCCCCCAGGAACATTCTCAAATATTTTTTGTTGCACTAGCTGGAAGCCTCAGAGTATTTTTCTAGAATGCTCCTCACAAGGGAGTCCTCCTTGATTATTAGATTGTTAGTTCTTAAAGCAATAACTCCTTTGAGGAAATCATTTAAAGCCCTTTTTCCCTTGGGCAAATAAGCATTATGACACCATATTTCTGATTGATTTCAATTTCTTTCTATGTTTCCTTAATATGAGCATATATATGTTATTGACTCTTTGGCTTAAATTAGGATATATTTTCCCAAAGGCGCCCTTTCAGGTGGCTGTATGGTAGCCTTTATCATTGACTTCAGCCAAAGTGAGTTCAGTATTTGAGCACTTGCCACTATCCTCAAATGCCTCTTTATGTGTTATCCATAGGGGTGTGGTGACAGCTTGGTAAATCAAATTAATAGTTTTTAAGAGAAGATATTAAGTTAAAGTTTGATACTCTTTCTGTGCTACACTTTCTTCTGTTATAGAATATAAATGTATTAAAATGAATTATTCTAAAGAAAGTAAAAAAGTCTTCTGAACCAATAAAGACTAATTAAAATTTGCTTAAAATTGTTTTATTATTGTGTGTATCAGATTGTGTGATGGTATGGTGATGGAAATCCCATTTTCTTTTTAATTTCACACATATTTGTTGATTGACTAGTTTATATGACACCCAGTGCTATAGGAGATACAAAGTTGAATGATTTGATTCTTGACTCTAGATGTTTAAACTTTGAAATAATTTAGCATATAACCATGTCATATCAGAGAAAGCTTACTCTATTATATACCTATTATATACCCAATGCTAGGCTGGATCCCAGGATCCTGGGATCATGACCTGAGCTGAAGGCAGAAGCTTAGCCAACTGAGCCCCCCAGGTACCCCTATTAAATACCTATGTTGAAGGAGGTCATCAAGAGGACATGACCACCAGTTGACCCTCAAGTTGGGCCCAGGCTCTTGGAGACTTCTCACCCTTTCCCATATACTTGAAATATGTGTTCTGCCTGCCTTCCCTGAATCAGAGGCTGCCTCAAGGAAACAGCCTTGAGAAAGTAATGTGTTGTTGAGACCATCAGGATGGACTATGTGACTGAATCTAGTTAAGACCTCTATATAAACTTTTAAGATTCTAGTGGGTGGCTGTAGAGATGTACTCATCTTGTGGCCACCCAAGATAAGCCTTATAAGTTCCCTTGCTGAACCTGCCACCTACCAATCTGGAGTGGTCTGACTTTTTCTTTTGTCTCTGCTTACCTTTCTTTTTTTTTTTTAATTTTTTTTTTTAAATTTATTTATGATAGTCACACACACACACAGAGAGAGAGGCAGTGTCTCTGCTTACCTTTCACGCACTGGGCCAGTTTCAGATTTCACCCAGGAAATTCTTAAGTTTTTGAACCAACAACCTACTGTTATAATGCTGTATATAATATATAACAGACATTCATGAAGACTGATTGATAATACTCTTTGGACTTACTACTTCCTCTCCTATCATTAGCATCTTGGGTACCTATAACATATATATTTTTGTTTATACTGTGGTTCTTTTCAATTATAAGTACAACTTGGGAATTATAAAATTGAGGGGAGAGCCATTTTCTCTACAGGTATTCTATATAATGTAGATAAGTAGATAATATGTATGTGGTATGTGAGTAATATACATGTTAACTAATTGTTAACCAAAATAGTTGGAGGCAGAGTATGGTATAGTATAGTGTTTCTCAATTTTTTTTTTTCATTCTTAACATCCTAAGTAGAAAAATAAAATTAAATTTAATTTTTTTTCAGTAAGAGAAATTAAATATTAAAGAATAAAATTTCATCAGTGAAGTTGAAATTTGGAGAGCCAAAACCCGTTATAGTATCTAAGAATCTTTTGATCTTCACTTCCTTTGATTTTTACTTCCTTGGAGGTGATATCACCTCTACTGAAAATTACAGCATAGTGGAAAGAATAAGTCTTTTAGTGTCAAACAGACATGGATTCAAATACTAGCCCTACCATTTATTAGTTGATGGCATTGGGCAAACAACCTAAACTTTCTGACCTTTAGTTCCCCCATGTGTGAAGTAAGAATAATAATATCTATCTTGCTAGAATGTTGTGAAGATTAGATAAAATGTTGGTAAAATGCTTGGTATTTTAATATGTGGTAACAATTACTGGTAAGGTTAATTAGTCTGATTATCATTCTCTGACTTTTTCAGACAATGATGATAGTAAATATTATCTAATATCCACATGATGGTATGTTAATCAATATTCCTATAGACCAGTGATTTCTGAAGTTAGTTGGATGTTAGAATAATCTTAGCATATATTAAAAATTTCTAAGCTCTGGTCGCATTGGGACCAGTTAATCTTCAATCTCTGGGGTGGAAGATAGGCATTGGTAAATTTTTGAATCTCGTACATGATTGTAATGTGAAGACAAGTTT
This sequence comes from Nyctereutes procyonoides, assembly GCF_905146905.1. Taxonomy (NCBI): domain Eukaryota; kingdom Metazoa; phylum Chordata; class Mammalia; order Carnivora; family Canidae; genus Nyctereutes; species Nyctereutes procyonoides. Next base: position 6,623,832 of record NW_026575130.1, read on the forward strand.
GAGAATCACTGCTTTAGATATTCAGTCTAAAGTCTGAAGATAGCTAGAGAGCTGTAGCAATTCACCTCAAGGACATGTTACCTGAGATTTAAAAATAAAATATCGTAGTCAAAGAAATAGCAGTTATTTGGAATTATCCCAACACTAAATAAATTGCTATTAGAAGGATGCCTTTTAAAAAATTAAATAAAGAAAATTGAATAAAAATATATTAATAACATATGATTTAAAAACAGGTAGTTTACAGTTTCAGAAAACCATGAGTTAGTACCCCTACAGGGTTCACAGTCTTTGTGGCATGTGGTATTTCTCTTTGTGAAGGGAAAGGCATATTTTCCAACTTGAGGCATACCAGAGCCTAGACAGCATGTCACAGCTAAGAAGTAGGCTTATGATATACTTTTCCTTTTATTGAGAGACATGTCACATGTCACAAAAGATTGTGGCTTAACTATAGCTCATTAGCATTGATCAAGTGAAGGAAAATATTCCATTTTAATAAGAGTAAGAACAAATGCTATATTTTGCATGTCATATACAACATGTGAAACTATTCTTACTGTTTTTATTCTTGGTGTTCCATGTTTTGGTTTCTACAGTTTCCGTTAGTGATGCTTGTCCATGGAATGATAATCTCATTTTCCTCTGTGGGTTGATGTTCTGTCATCAGAGGAGTGTCAGGAAGACCTATTACAGAGCAGACATCTAAGATGAGGTATGTGGTAGACAAAAATGTCTGTGACAATACCCTAACAGAGTCTTCATTACAGATGACATGCTTATCCATATAGGGGGGAAAACAGCTCATTTTTTAAATTTTTATTTATTTATGATAGTCACATGGAGAGAAAGAGAGAGGCAGAGACATAGGCAGAGGGAGAAACAGGCTCCATGCACCGGGAGCCCGACGTGGGATTCGATCCCGGGTCTCCAGGATCGCGCCCTGGGCCAAAGGCAGGCACTAAACCGCTGCACCACCCAAGGATCCCGGAAAACAGCTTTAAACTCAGATCTGTGAAGATGAATGGACAAAATGAGCTGAATAAGATAAAATTCAAGATACAAGAATATTTAAGATACAAGGTATATCTTAATGAGTAGCATATTAGACAAACTATTATCCATCACAGAAAATAATTCATCATTGAACAAAAGTCTGGTTTGTTGAGTAATTTTCTGACAAATAACATCACCTAATTTTTATTTTTGTTGAAATTTAGGGATTGCTAATGGATTTGAACCAGAAGGGAACCCTTTAGAACTGACTAATAGAGCTGGTGTGAGAATTGGTCAACAGGAGGTCTTGACTCAGGATACTGCAGAAACAGTCAGAGAGAACAGTAGAAATTGTTTTCTATGTAGATCTATCACAATGCTATCACTATCTTTTCAGATAGTGACTCAGTTTTAAAAAATTATCCAGTTAAATTTTCTGGTATAATACAAACATATGTTTGTAATCCAAACCTAAGAAGGTCCTTTAATAGAGGTGAAAATTACTTTGATAATAGGGAAGTATTTCCAGTACTTGAGAAATGATTATTTCATCAAATAAAAAATCTAATTTTAGTACATAGAGCAGTTTATATAGGCAAATTTTCTATAGATCAACTTTTCTCTGATAAACATAAAATATGAGCATGAGATTATATAAATTATGAGATATATAAACTATTCACTTTGAGTTTAGAGACAAAACTGAATATAGTCAATATAAAACTCTATTACACGCTCTTAATGTATTCTTTCTCTACTTGTTTTGTGATGTTATTATTTTAATTTACATTTCTAGCATTTATATTGAATTTTACACATGAGTAATTAATTTCTTTCTTGTAATTTTTCTTACCAATCAGTTTTTAGATTTAAACTACTTTTTGGGACAGCCCTGTGTGGCTCAGCAGTTTAGCGCCACCTTCAGCCCAGGGCCTGATCCTGGAGACCCGGGATTGAGTCCCACGTCGGGCTCCCTGCATGGTGCCTGCTTCCCCCTCTGCCTGTGTCTCTGCCTCTCTCTTTGTGTGTGTGTCTCTCATGAATAAATAAATACAATCTTTAAAAAAATAAACTACTTTTTTATTTTATTTTTATTTATTTATTTATTATTTATTTATTTATTTTTTTAAACTGCTTCTTTTGCTGATGGGATAGCTAAGGAACATATCATTTGAAATTGAGCATTTGCAATTTCTGGGTACTTGCATACTTTTCATTAATTGCTAATTGTTTTAAAAGATCTTTCCATGAAAGAAAGCTTTTATTACTTGTGATGAATAGTTGACCAATGCCTTTTGTGGATGAAATTTCCTGAAACAGTAGGACAGAGGTTATTAATTACAATTGCCAGATAAATTAATTAGACTTAATTATAGAAATTGCCATGTATGGGAGCTAAAACAGTTTGCATTTTACTACATGTAAAAGTAACTTGTGTTTAACTCAACAATAAGTCATTCTTATCATTTAAAAATGAAATCTATCATCTCTGTTTCTTTTTTTTCTGTTTCATTATAATTCTATTTTCAGTTCAGCTAAAAGTAATACCTTCCCATGATTATATAGAATACTTAATTACTTATAATCAAAAAGAAGTATTAGCAGACTAATTTCTCAGTGAGATAGAGTTTTTTTTAAAAAAATCATTCTGTCAGGAGCAAAAACACATCAAATGTGTTGATACCTTCATGGAAAAGCAAGATTCCAATTCAAGCAATTAATGTGTTTATTGAAATGGTGAAGATAGTGCAAATTTTCAGGAATAGTTGTTGGTGATGCAAGTACTCTCTCTTACAAAGGTATGAACTTATCAAGAAGAAGGACAATATATCACTTTTAAGTTTTATTTAAAATGCTATGGACTTTGTTTATTCATTGATCATTCATTCAACACATATTTTTAAAGTATCTACTATTATTTTCCAGCCTCAGTTTTAAGATGTTCAGTAAATGTCTTATTCCATTCATCCGGAATAAACACACGTGCGCGCGCACACACACACACACACACACACACACAAACTCATACCCATACACAAACATATTCATACATACATTTTTACACACACACTCATACACATGTTCTACTGAGGTGTGCAGGAACTGGAAGAAAGACCTTGTTTAGAGGCAAGGTCTTGAGAATGTACAGTGCATTCAAATGATCAGAGGAAGTATTGTGGGAAAGAGAAGGAACTATTTGGAATATAATTTAATTTGATGTGCCATTCTATTTTATTCTGAGTTTTATTAAAATGTCTTTGCAGTAGTAACAAACACAGAACAAATAAGGAAAATTATAAAAAATGCTTTTCAGCTACTGAAAAGTTGCTCCTTTGCCCCCAAAAGAGAGTTTTCCCTAGTCAGTTGTCTATATTTTTAAAAATGCATGTAACTATAGCAAAGGAGTTTGTCTCTAGCACCTGAAAGAGAGTAGTTCTGGACTGACCCATCCTAGTCAGTTAACTTCCCAAATGAAGATCAAATCCGTCTTTCTTGTGGCTTTGATAGGAATAGAAAGAAGACATATATTATGGCTATTGTGCTTGATGAATGAAACAAATCTAGAAGGAATATGAGGGTCAATTTTATGAGTGCTTAGGACTATTTGGGAAAAAATGTGTTTCCATTAATGATTTTTTTTTTTTTTTTTTAGTTTTAGGTTCTAAAATTCTTCTTCCATTCCCTCAGTTAAGTGCTATAAGTGGAGGAGTTGGAGCTGTAAAAGATGTTTCATTCATCTAAGGCTTATTCAGAAATAAGTCGATCTTAACAAGAACTGACTCAGTAGCAGAAAGAAGAGTGATGTGGGGGTGTCACAGCATGAATTAGGACTAAGTTACCTAAGTACAAAGCAAAGAAGTTTGGGGAAATATGAGGCCTTGAATGAATGTAATGGATGTTTTCACACATGCACCAGAACCTCATAAACAAAGGTGCCATTTCTGAGCCTCTTTTAATGAAACAGTGCTTCTTTTCTTGAGTATGTAGGTGGGTGAAGCAAGATATGTGGTAGTAGGAACCAATCTGAACCAGCTGATGTCAGGCATGAGGCTGACAAGTAGAGTTATATCTTAAAATGAAAACTAATAACTTTTAATTTAGAAATGCATCTCAAGGAAAAAAGAGAAAAACAAATCATTTAATAATCTCTCTTCTCTTTAGTGCTAGACACTACTAATTTAGAGGTATTATAGTTTTTCAGTTCTCTTCCTACATGTAAATGAACCCATGTTCATGCATATATAGACTGTTTTTTTTTTACAAAATAAGATCATATTATACATAACTGTTATGAAGCATGCCTTTCCTATTTAAAAATAGAAATAGTTTTTACATCAATAAATTTTTAATAAGTGACTACATACAACTCTAATATCTTGCATAGAATGGAATTTTTGTTTAATTCTTTTTGTACATTTGAATCAAACGTTCTTCAGAAAATTTATTTGTTTGATTTAAAGCAGAGTTTTTCAACCTCAGCACCCTTGGAATTTTGGGAAATATAATTAATGTCGTTGGTGCGTTCTGTGCATTTTAAGATATTTAGCAGCATCTCTGGCTTCTACCCACTGGATACTAGTTGCACATCACAGTTTTAACAACCAAAAATGACTTGAGACATTGCTCAAAGTCTTCTGGGCATGTGTGTGGAAAATTGCCCCCAGTTGAGAATCATTGATTGATTGATTGATTGATTGAAGTTCAGTTTCCCAACATATAGCACAACACGTAGTGAGAAGCACTGATTTAAAGGAAGAATGAAAATAGGCATTAACAGATAACATCTATGGTATCAAAAGTATATGAAATTTGAAAATGGTCAGATTTGATTTCAAATTTTGGCTTTGTCATATACTAGCTGTGTAAATTTGGTTATGTGAATGACAGATTTGGAACCATATTTGGTGGAATTTGAGGGGCATTAATGATAATTCTCTGTATGTCCAAATATCTCCATTACAGGATTATCATGGTTCAGTATGTCCTGAAATACCCCTGCCATAAATTCTCTGGATTCCAACATTGTATCTTCACAAGTCCCCCCAAACTATTACCTCTCTGGAGGGTAGATAACATACTAAACTTTATGAGCAACTAATCTCTCAGCAGATTGTTTGATCACAGGGAAATATAGTTAGACTGGGTACAGGAGTTGGGAAATTATGTGGACATGTATCAAGGAACATGTGTCAAGGTTTCTTGGTCTATATGCATAAGAATTGACTCTAGTTGACCTCTGCAGTTGGAAGGGAATTAGAAGTCTTACAGAATTGAAAGGAGCCCAATAAGCAACATGTGGAAAGAGTAGAAGCAGGATGGGTCTCCTATGCGTCAGGGATTTGTTATTGTTCTTTATAGCTATTGCCATTAATGTGATTGGCCTCCAAGTTCTAGTGCATCTCAGTTTAGAATTTCAACTTTTAATAAGAGATCATTGAATAGTCCAGTTTGGGTCAGATATCTACTTCTGGAACAATCAGCTATTTCTAGGGGACCGATGTCATATAAAGATGTGGCCTCTCATATCCTATACTTATGTTTGTGGCCATTCCCATCGGGGAGAGAATTTTTTGCTAAGAAGTTATTTCTTAAAGTAACCAGCCACAGAGGAGCAAGAGAATACAGGTTTGTGAAGGTGAGAGGCCTGGTTAGAGTTAAGGGCACCAACATAGTTCACTGACTTTCCATTTGCTTTTGAGATTAGTTAATGGATTTGGCCTTCATCTTAGACTGTGAGCTCACTTATGTCCGGCACCATACTACTTTTTTAACAACTATCTATGGCTTGCAGAACCCAGTATTACTGATGGTGGGCAGCTGCTCAATGTATTATCTCTCTTACAACGCTTTCTCTAATCATTCCCTTACTGATTCAGTTCATTTTCCCTCAACTCATAATGTACTCTGTTTATGTTTACCATTTTATTTAATCATACTACATTGAAATTGTTTTGTCTGTTGCCTCCACTAGACTTTGAGATCCCAGAGGGCCAGGGCTTTCACTGTTCATCTTTATTCCCAGAACTGTAACTGGCAAAGAGTAGGATCTCCTTACATATTGGTTGATTGAAATATTTTAAATGTCTCTATTTGTAGTCTATCACATTTGGTCAGTGGTTCTCAGCATGCGAGCTTCATGCTGAGAACAAATGAACTAATGAATGAATTAATGAGTGTCTTCTCCAGCTCTGAGTGGAGCTGTGAAGCTGTGAAGCACATCAACTTATATTGTGAACAAAAATCAATTTCCCATCAGCTGTGAAGCACATCAACTTATATTGTGAACAAAAATCAATTTCAAAAATAAATTCTCGAAGTAACCTTGGGGATTGATTACAGGCATTACCATGATCAATATTAGTATGGACTTCTATATGTCAGAATAATTTTATTCTTGGGAAATGGCATAAAACAGTACTATTCAATTACAGTGTTATGACCTAGGTCAGAAGTGAGGCTGTCATTGTATTTGTTACCAAATACAGTTGAAGTACTGAAGCTTGCAAATAATTTACATTTGAAAATATATTTAGAACAACCTCAAGGTTATCTCTGTGATAACATCACTCTCACTCTCTCCCATGCTGATACGCCTTTTAGGAGGAGTGAAGTGCACTATATCTAGTGTCAGAAGTTGTGTTTGGGGGAATGTCTACATGTGAGGCTCACATGTTGAGAACCACTGCCTTGGGTCATGGGTCACAGATACAATTATTTGATAAACCTTATATGCTGTCCCTTTATTTTATGTACTTCATATTTTTCTAGACCTTAAAAACAGGGACCTATATACTTCTTATATTTCTAGACCTTAAAAACAGGGATTTGATACTTTAACCCAGGGACCAAAATAGAAAATATTTCCTGGAGAGAATGGCTGAAGAAATTGTGGATGCTATTTTCTATGTTGGTGGTGCTTTTGAGAACCTGGGGGGATTCCACAGCCATGTAAATGTCGCTATGTCTTTTCTCCTTTTCCCTCATACTAAAAGCAACATGAAAAGCTTTTCCTTCCAAACATATGACTCTGCAAGTGGGGTTTATATCATTTATGTATATTGAGCAGATGCAATCCAAGATTTACTTACCTTGAAAAGAGTTTTACTGCTGCCTTAGCCCAAATAAATCTAACCATACTTCTCTAATTTTGGTCATGATATTTTTGCTTGAATCCAGGTAAAGTCTATATTTTTCACTTTAGCTTACCTCTTTGTGAGTGATTAAGAAGTCTGTCCTCCTCATCTCAATTTTTGTCTTTTCACTTTTCTTCTTTCTCTGTTTTTTGTTCTTCTGACAATCATATCTTCTGGTATAGTCTAGAAATTGATCCTTTTTTGTCCTTTAAAATTAAGCTTTTAATCCTTATCTCCTAACCCTATAGCCACCCTGTGTGATGGCATTCATAGGGCCCCCATGTAAGCAACTCACTCAGGCTCTGATGGGTGAAGAAAGGATTCATATTCAACTCTGTGGGGATCCACAGCCCACAACCTTCATCACACTGCCTCTTCTCAGTTTGCTTCATACTTTTCTTTCTAGTATAATGATAAAGTAACAGAAGTACTCCTGTGTGGAGAGAGTTCTAAAGGGAAAGAAGTTACTTTGGTTTGCTTTTGGTAAGGAGAAGTATAAAAGTAAATATTCTACAACAGGGGTTGGTAAACTCTCTGTAAAGGGCCAGACATTAGATATTTAGGCTTTGCAGCTATATGTTCTCTGTTGCAAATAATCAACCATGCTGCCATAATGTGAAAGTGGCCACCAAGAGTAAGAAAACAAGTGTCTGTGTTCCAATAACAAATACTATTTATAGACAATGAAATTTGAATTTCATACAATTTTCACTTGCCATGAAATATTATTCTTCTTTTAATTTTTCTCCAACCATTTAAAGATGGAAAAACCATTCTTTGCTTGTAGGCTCTACAAAAACAGGTGGTGGGCCAGATTTAAAGTTTCCAGATTTAGCATTTAGTATATATTTGGGATACATTTATACAAAAAAAAAAGTTGTTGCTTATCTGAAATTCAAATTTTACTAAGTATTCTGTTTTTATCTGGCAATCCTGGCTGGCTTTAGTAGTCTCCAGGCCACAGTTTGTAGACCTCTATTCTATAACCATTCAGTTCTTGCAAAATATTTCTCTGGCTTCATTTGGTGGAGGAGTGAGGGGGTTCAAACTCACACATACTGTGTGCTTTGGTTTTAAATGGTGATATGATCATCAGTTCTAACGAGATTTTCAGATGTGAGAAGATATTGATATATTCAGAAACCAATGTTTTCAGAAAAAGTCATGACTTTGGAGCTTAGGTTTGCTGCAAAAATTCATAAGGTCAAGGTGAAAAAGATCTTAGGTATTTAACGTTATGATAAAGAATGTTTGTTGCAAGGAGGAATGAATACTACTGTATTGAGCTTTCATTGTACTAGTTAGAATAGTGACTATTGAACTATTAATAATAAAATATTTGTGCTAGTAGTTTTCCAGTTCATTAATATTCATATTTTCAATGAGTATTTATTTATTTATTTAATTTTCTAATAAAGATTTTATATATTTATTTGAGAGAGAGGGAGTGCGGGCATGGAAGCAGGAGTGGAGGAAGGGTAGGGAGCGGGGAGGCACAGAGGGAGAGAGGTTGGCAGATTCCCTGCTGAACAGGGATCTGGAAGAGGAGCTCAATCCCAGGATTTGGAGATCATGACCTGAGCAAAAGGCAGACATTTAATGGACTGAGCCACTCAGGTGCCCCAGTGAATATTTATCGAGTGCCTACCTTTGCTAAGCATAATCTAAGAACTGGCTATATAGTATTAATGAAATGGACTGAAGTTTTTTCCCTCAGGAAGTTTACATTCTTGTGAAGGGAAACAGAAAACAAACAAATAAAATATTTACACTGTTAGATGAGAAGGGCTATGGAGATGAATAAAGAAAAGGAGAATAGTATTGTTGAGGAGGGTAGGGATTATACTTTTTCAATAGGGGAGTCCCTGAGGAGGTTATAGTACAGCAATGATTTGAAGGAAGTAAGGGAATGAGCCATGTGTTAACTGGATCAAAAGCATCCCAGACAATGGATGGGCTACTGCCAAGGCCCTGAGTGTTCCAGGAACAATAAAGAGGCCAGAGCAACTCAAATAGGGTGAACAATGGGGAAAATACCAGGATATGAGTTAGAGAGGTAACAGGGTAGAGGAGGTAGAGAGTGAGATGTGGAGATTATGTAGGACCCTATAGAATTGGCTTTTAGTTTCCTGAAATGAGATGCGATTTTAGGGTTTCAGACAAAGTGATGACATGCTTTTCTTAATTACTTGTGTGTTAATTTCTGAATGTTGTGTATCTAATAGATTATAGGGAGCAGGACAGGGGTAGGAGGCTAGTAAGGAGGCTCTTGAGTAATCTAAGTGAGAGATGATGGTGCCTTGGATCAATACAGTGGCAGTGGAGATAGTGTAGTCATATTCTGAGTGATATGGAGGGTAGAATTGACAGGATTTGCTGATAGATTGGATGTCAGGTGTTAAAGAAAGAGAGGAGTCAAGGATAACTCCCAGATTTTCACCCGAGTAACTGGGAGGATAGGGTTCCTATTTACTGAGATGGAGAAGACAGTGGGAGGAGAAGGTTTGGGAGAAAAGATCAGAAGTTTGGTTTAGGACAAGATAAATGTAAAATGCATGTAAGGTCTCTAAATAGAGATGTCAAACAAGCAGCTGGATATATGAGTCTGGAGTTCAGAGTTGCTGTCTGGCTCTAGATATAAATTTGGGAATCATCAGTGTATAGATGATGTTTAAAGCCAAGTAACTCGATGAGATCATCATGGGAGTGAGTGTAGCTAGAGGAAAGATGAAGTTCAAAGAGCACATTTTATATGAGTTAGTACAAATGGCTTGATAGCTTCTGTATTAATCATGGCCACAAATATAATTAATATTGGGTACATTCAAATTATATGAAAACATCAACTGCTTTATGGTAGTAAAGATCTTTCACTTAGAATACTGGATATTCAAATGCATCTTTTCCGTAAACAAAATGTTTAAAATTTTTATACTTTTCTATTGGAACACCTAAACTATAGGTGTAAGATTTGATTACCTTCATTGTTGGATACTTTGTAAAACCTAGGAGAACTGTGTCTTGGTTTGAAGTTGCCGGTAGAGGAAAAAGTTTTTTTAAAAATGAAAACATTATTTAATTAGTTGATACTTTTCTACTTATGTTTTGCAAAATACCTTTTATTGCTAAATTAAAAAAATTTATACTTACATGAATTTAACTAAATGTGTTTGTGTCTATCTATGCATCTACTAATCAATTTATCAATAGATAGATACTCTTAAGCGTTTTGGTAGGAATTTCTGCAAGCAAAAAACTACTTTGGAATGAGACTTCTTTCCCTGATGGTCATTAAACTTTTTCCTAAATTTAAAATCTATGGGCTTAGATATAAAACTAGCTGAGGAATTCTTCATCAAATAGGAGCTTGAATTTAGACTCCATATTAGCTACAAATGTGAAAGTGTCATTGATATTTTAATTGTGATTTAAAGGGCATGGTGGGTCATTTTTAACCTGGGAGCTCCAGGCCCTGAATATCTGGCCATTAATGATGAGTGGGCAACCTGACCTCTAAACACTTGGTTGCTTTCAATGTGATGCTGTCTGCTTCTGGTTTGCATGCCACTCCAATAAGAATTTGTGCAAGTTGGGCAGCCCAAGTGGCTCAGCGGTTTAGCACCGCCTTGGGCCCAGGGCCTGATCCTGGAGATCCCGGGTCGAGTCCCCGTCAGGCTTCCTGCGTGGAGCCTGCTTCTCCCTCTGCCTGTGTCTCTACCTCTCTGTTTCTCATGAATAAATAAATAATTAAATAAAATCTTTAAAAAAAATCGTGCAAGTTGGTAGGCCCCATGAGAAAGGGGCAGCACTGACAGAAATCTGCCCAAATTGCTGCTATTGTATTCTTTAGGACTAACAAATGTAAATGCTGTTCATTTTCAGGAGAGGCAAGAAATGACTCAGCATTCCTGAGGCCCCCCCCCCCCCCCCCCCACAGATATTAGGACCTCTCTTTCCACCTTACTGCACTGAAAATGGATGTTAACTCTGCCTGGAGAGTGGGCATTCATAATTGTCAAATATTCTTTTTGGCTAGAGAGTTTTCTTTTGCTTTCCCACTAGGGCTCAGAAGAATGAAAGATGTTTTACTCACACTCTACAGTTTTATATGAAGCTTCACTCCTTATTGACTTCCCTTATAAGCCCCTATTATCTAGAAGAACTACATACTGTAACTCCCCTTCCTGGTATGTGAAAATTAGTTCTTCAGTTGACTGGTTTGTAAATCCTTCCTAATTAGCTAGTAGATATGATGTTGATCTTATGATCTGTCATTTCATTAATTCATTTATGTTTATTGCTGTGTAACAAATCACCCCACAAACTAGTGGCTTAAAACAATAAGCATTTTTTAACTCATAGTTTCTATGGGTCAGAAATTTGGAATTTGGATCAGGGTCTCTTAGGTTACATTCAGGTATTGGCCACGGCTCTAGCTATCTGCAGGCTTGGCTGGGCTGAATTAGTGAGAGGAAATACCTAGTGCATAAGTATAAAGATTGATTTTTTTTATTAGACCATTGGACAATTCAACAATGGTAACAGGCAGGAAAGCAATGATGTTTGCTGATATAGGCATGTGGGTAGATCTGTTGTTGGAAGGATGTAGACATTGGTTTTTTTTTTTTTATTGCATCCAGTTTTTTGCTCAGTAAAATAGGAAACAAGTCTATCAGCTGATGATAACAGTGTGAGGAGAGGTATTGAGAACTTGAGACAGTGTAAAATGTCAACCTCCATGATTAAAAAAGTGCATAGACTAGAGATATTTGGTATGAATGGTAGAGAGTCAAATATTTAAAGCAAGACCAGTTGTCCTGGTTTGTGTTTTTCTCCACCATGTTTAGCATAGAGGAATGTTTGGAGCAGGCAGAAATTTGATTTAGATAATATTATAGTTTTGGAAAGCAAGAGCAGTAAAACTGTAGAGAGGCAAGGGAGTCAATAATCATTGACAATGAAATTTAAGTTGGAAAGGAAGGGAAATAAGGATGTTGAAGGGATGAAAACCACTGAAAAGATGGTAGGATCAATGGCTTAGTAACATCAATGGTATGAAAGTATGGGGTACAGAATAGAGACAGAATAGGATGAAATGATAGGACGTGTTGTCAGAGAGTAGGATGCATGCAATTGACACTAAAGAGAAGATGCAGTTATTGATAGAAACGAAGTCTAGGGTAATAACCATGGGATGACTAGGTTGTTGTGACAACAACGAGGAGTCATGGGTGATGATATAATCTGATGACAGAAATCCTAAATGGGCAGTTTTTAGGAATGAGGAAGAATTGGAAAATTGTCTGAAAGTAGCAATAAGGAGCACCAAGGACATGTTCTCTACTTCTAGACCTAGTACTGTGAGAACCAGAGGAAACTAAACATCACTAAGGCAACTGCAGTAGTGGCAGTTTCCTCAATGGAGAGCCAGGTTTCTCTTAATGCGTGAAGGGGAAAAAATGCATTCAGAAGGTAGTTGGAGAATTGACATAGGGGATTTTGCTGATGGCTGACTGAGTTTTGGAGGATAGAATGGAAGAATTTCAGAACTTGGGGAGAAATGGGAAAAGGGGACAGAATAGGTTCACAGAGGCTCACAGGGATTCAATTGCGGGCGTTACAGGCAGCCTGGGAGTGTACGGGTAGCCTGACATGGAGTAGGATAAAGGGCATGATGAAGTCTGTCGCAGTGGATCAAGGCTGATGATAGTGGTGTGGCTGTGAGTGTTATAGAGGAAGAAAGGAAAGCTCTGGGGGAGGGGTGGGCTCTCTCAAGTTCTCATGGCCAGGAACCAATGAAGTTGGATTTCCATCCTGCTCTCCTCAGCTCCAAAATAAATGTCCTTTTTCTCTACACTCCATTTAAAGTGCAGACTAAGGTCTAGCCTGAGAAGTTGTTAGGAATGTGGACTCTGAGGCCTCACTCCACATCTGTTGAATTTGAATCTGCATTTTATGATGATCTCCAGGTGCTTTCATGTTCATGGTAGAGTTTCAGCAGTACTGCTCTACACTGCATATTTTTCATCCTTTTAAAAATTAGTTGTTTCATGTCTAGTCAATGACACTTCATGGATTAAAAAAAGGAATAGGAATTTTTGCAATGAAAGCTTTCTGAAATTTTTAGACTGCACAGTTTCAAAATAAAGGTGTGCAAAAATTGGAAATGGGTACATGATTAAAAAATCCTTGTCATATTTAGTTATCTGGCAGATGAGTAATCAGATATACTGTATTATTTTCCAAAGTTTTAGGGCCATGTGAGGAGAAACCTCTGATGCATTTGAGGTTAAATTCTTCCTGGTTGGAATCTGATTATGTCACTAGTCTGATTAATAAGTAAACCAGAACTATTAGGAAAAGGAAAGGGGAGGGGTAAAAATGAGTGTTTATTCTCTTCAGTTATTATGAATCTAAGCTCTGTTGCTTGTACCAAAGAAAGGAATTATTTGTATTTATTCTTATGGCTAAGTTGCTAGCAATAAATTATGAAAAGAAAAAAAAATAACCATGTGGGATAATTGAGTGAAAAACAAATGTCAGTAAGTGTAAACAGAATAGATTCCACTAAACCTATTTGCAAAAATGTCAGAGGAGTTGAGTTGTTTTCCCTCACAATATTTGTGTTGGAATAAAGGGACTGAAGTTTAATTAAATTTCTCCATAGAGACTGGGTATTCCAGTAGATGTCACTTTGAGATTTTGCTCAATGAAGGACTGAATTCTGATTAAGTGAAGCTACATTTGTCCTCAGTAGTGGAGCACTGACGATCAACACCTCTTTTCTCCAGGTCTTCCATGCTAAACTAGCAGCAGCAACTGAGAAACACTTGCCACGGAACCAGAACTCCAGAGGCTGAATCTAGTTTTGCTTTATTCACTAACCAGGTGTGTGACCTTGAGCAAGTCCCTTAAGACCTCTAGCATATTAAGTATTGGAGACATTGCTTTGCCTGTGACATACGTTCAACAGTCAGTTCTAAAAGGCTTCTGGCTCTAAAAGCCTCTAGTTTTGTTCTATCATATTGTATGGTACATAAATAGATAGCCAGTAAAATTTAGCAAAAGGAAGAGGAACTTGGGGAATTTTGAAAACTAACAAACATTTTGCTGGGCTGGAGTCATCAGGTAACTGCACATTATTCTGGAATGAGAAATTCAAATGAGTAGTATGTTTGTCTACACTTTTAAGTCTTAGGCTTTCTTTACCTTCAATATTTAATTTATTAGGCTTAATAATGCAAGTAGTACTGACCTTTCTTGATTTGGGTCATATTTCCCAGCTATTTGAGAACAACAGATAAAAGCATATCTTCTGTATATACTATCATTTTCTTCTTTTTCTAGGGGATCTAAGATTTGGGGGAACATGTTAGACATAATCAAAATTTTTTTCTTAAGGACATCAAACTCAGATATAGAATTGGAGGGAACAGTAGGCATCCAGCTATTTAGAATTATTATTTAAAAAAATTTCACCACTAGTAATGCCTCAAAAGCAAGTTAATTTTTGTTTTGCTTATGATATACATTTTATATGGGAGGATAGACTTGTGCACGAGAGAGAATTGTAATCTGTTTGTTGATCAAATAATCAAGAATTCCTCCTCACAAAGTAATCAGTGTTTTTTTTTTTTTTTCCAGGCAGGTGTGAAATTACCTTTTGTTTAGTGGAGAAATAAATTGGAACCAGAAAGAATCTCTGTTTAATAAGAGCTTTTTTGGTATGTCCATTCAGCTGCCATGTCACGTAAGCTAATAGCTGGGTTTGTGAGGTTCAGAAAACAAGGATATCATGAGCAAAAGTGTAATGAAAAGAATACTTCTGGACATTAAAAACTTTTAGTTTTAAGGTTTGCCAAAAGGATCTTCTAAAACTGCAAATTACAGGATATTTGTGCTATAAACCATCATGATGTTTATACTTATGCCCATGTTTACTAAATATATGACAACAGTGGAGCTCAGTTAAAAACAGATTAACCACACAGGTACCAAAGAAATTACAATCAAATTACATAATTGATGACCTCAGTAAATCCAGGTTTGCTAAACCCACCTACATTTTTCTGGAGGTGGCATACCATTTTGGCTTCTATTGTTGTGAGATATAGTGGGTCATGGGTTTTAGGAAAAGTAGGGATACCTGGGTGGCTCAGGGATTAACTATCTGCCTTGGGTTTAGGTCATGATCAGGCTCCTGGGATCGAGTCTCACATCAGGTTCCTCTCAGGGAGCCTGCTTCTCCCTCCGCCTATGTCTCTGCCTCTTTCTCTGTGTCTCTCATGAAAAATAAATAAATAAAAATCTTAAAAAAAAAGACTTTAGGAAAAGTGATAGTCACATATTAAATGAACCATATTCCAATTGTTCAAATATGGTACCTGTGGTGGTGGGGGATTAAAATGGTAAATTACTTTGGCCTCATAGCCAAAACATCTGTCGTTCCTTTGTGTGTTTGCCTGTTGTTTTTCCTATATTCCTGCAGAAACTTTTATCTGAGGTTAAAATCAAATTTTCCTCCACTGTAGCTTTCACTTCTGGTAGATAGTACTCTTAGAAGGGAAAATATCTAAGAAGGGTGTTTCCATTTGACTCTGATTGTGATGAAGGTGGTAGGCATACCAGGAAGCTTGGTAAATTTATCTAGTGTTACTTTATTAACTGAATGCTTTACAATTACTCTTGCAATAAGAACTCTGTACATAATTCCTCTTCACTGTTTCCTTTTATTTTACCTCCTGGTAATTTATAAACATATGAACAAATTTTGACTTAAAGTGAGAATTTAGCAAATTTGACTGTGGCAATGTCATTAAAGAGTAGAAGACTTTATGAAAAACATTGTAACAACAGTAGGAAAATCTTTCTTTTATGCTGGTCACTGACTTACAGAAAAACTATTGTTAAGGACTCACATGTTAAAGAACAAATGAAACAAAACTAAAAAAAAATTCCTAATTATTATTATTTTTTATTTTAAGAAGAAAAAGTTAAGTTTTTTTTTTATGATAGTCACTTTTAGGAGTCAGACTGGGTAAGAGGGAGAATTTTGTGGGGGAATTTTATAGTGGGAAGATCAGAGGGAATCTGGAGGGTCAGAGCTGATGTTGCTCATACTACTATTTTTGGAAATGCTGACTTAGAATTCTTTCTTCCTTACTAAGTAGTATGGATTATTATTCAAAGTTTAAAGTGTTTCTTTGAAGAAAAACAGAATTTCCCCTAAGGAATTCTGGAAGTTTCTCTTATCCATAACTAAATAGCTAAAGTTATGAAATTTTATTTAGAAAGAAAGTGATTTTTTCCATACTTATCAGTTATTCTTTCCTTTACCATGTATTTGTTGGGCTAGTCACCAGACAAGAAATTGAAGATATAGTAATGAAGTAGGCATGCACTTATTTTTAGGAATGCTGCAAAATAGAGTATTTAAGCCAGTGTTTCTCATTTGTATCTAATAACAGTATGCATAGACAATGATAGTGTTTGCAATGTACACTGGAATAATCTGCAGGGAATTTATGATGATAATAAAATATAGGGTAGTTTGAGAGAAAATCAATATTTAATTTACTAAAAATTCAGTATTTAATTGCATAAACATCTAGGTAAAATAATATGAAAAACTTTTATAAGATTTTTAAATTATGATCTCTTCAGATTCTTGGTAATAATCCCTGATGAGAAATTATTTGGTTAAACAGCAGAGAATACTTTTTTATTGAGAGAGAGAGTGTGTGTGTGAGCAGGGAGGAGCAGGAGGAGAGAGTTCTGCACTCCATGTCCAGTGTGGATCCAGAGGCAGGGCTCAATCTCGTGACCCTGTGTTCATGACCTGAGCCAAAATCAAGAGTCAGATGCTTAACTGACTGAGTTACCTAGGTACCCCAATAACAGAAAATACTTTTAAAACACATTTTTACTATTTAAAAATTTATACCAGTTGAAATTATTATCTGAGTCTGTGTATGAGTGATAGATGTAATGTTAAAGTATAATGTAAAGAGATATAGAATGTAATCATTTTTCATATCAAATGTATTTTATTTTATTTTTTTAATAAATTAATTTTTTATTGGTGTTCAATTTACCAACATACAGAATAACACCCAGTGCTCATCCCGTCAAGTGTCCCCCTCAGTGCCCGTCACCCATTCACCCCCACCCCCCGCCCTCCTCCCCTTCCACCACCCCTAGTTCGTTTCCCAGAGTTAGGAGTCTTTATGTTCTGTCTCCCTTTCTGATATTTCCCACACATTTCTTTTCCCTTCCCTTATATTCCCTTTCACTATTATTTATATTCCCCAAATGAATGAGAACATACACTGTTTGTCCTTCTCCGATTAACTTACTTCACTCAGCTCAAATTTATTTTAAATAATAAAATATTTTTATTAATTATTAATTAAATTTTATTTAAATAAAAATATTTATTTTAAATAATATAATCAGTAGAAATACATAGGTAAAAGAGTTATCCTGTAACTTACTTGTGTACTGCTATGACAGCATATAAGTAACATCAAAGAGAAGTATCCAACATAAGTGAAGATTGGGGCCAGCCTCACTTTCAGCTTATCAGCCAGCCCTTTATAACTATAACCTTAGGCTGTTTGCTCTGCTTCATTGGTGTTTGGATCATGAACCCCTTCAGTAGCTCCTTGGGCTCTATATCCATCCATGGTGGGCAGTGGTGGGCTAGCTATTGAAGCAGATATTCAGGTAATATATTTGGCTTATATTTAGCATGTCATGGTATAACAGTGACTAGAGCTGGGTGTTGTCACTCTTGGTTTTTGCTGCCCATGATGACCAGGAGGCACACATTTAATCTTCATTCTATAGTAGCAGTCCTTTGAGGAACTTTAGAAAAAGATACTCTTGGCTAGAGGTGGTTGGCCCAGGAACTCTGACCACCCAGACTCTCCCCAGCTTATCTAAGAGCTGGTAAGAGCAATAGTCACAACACACCTGTGATTCATTTGTAGCACATTGCATGGGTACTTGCCACCAAATGCATTGTTTACTGATACAGGAGGAGAATTAAAAAAGTGTTGTGCTATGCAGTTGAAATTTAAGAAGCTACCTTTTTGGTATTTTGTAATTGAATGAATATTTGTATTTTTACAAGGTAAAAATAGGGTACAGCAAGTTCTTCCAAAATTTCATAGATTTGCAGTATATTAAGAGCTCATGCTTTTTGAAAAGAGGCAGAATGAAAGTATATCTTTGCATTGTTTTTTTGTAAATCCAATGTTGTTTTTGTCAAGTCATCAAACTACCCTTCAGGCTGGGTAAGTTCTCACTATATGGAGGCCCATCAGCTGGGCAGTCCCTGACCTTTCATAAAAACAATTACAAAATATGTGTCATCTAATATCTACTCAAGGGAAATTGAAGAAGACATGAGTGACTATCCCTCTGGACCTAGTATAGGTTGTTAGCATTTAAGAATCTACTTTCAGAAGCTCAGTGTTTTAGGCTTCTCCAGAGAAACAGAATCAATAGGATGTATTGTCTCTATCTCTATTTCTATCTCTATATTATCTGTCAAGAGATTTATTCTAAGAAATTGACTGATGTGATTGTGAAGGCTCACAAGTCCAAAATGGACAGAGTAGGCCAAGAGGTTGGATGCCCATAGAAGAGCTGATTTTTTAAAGGCCTTCCACTGTTTGGATAAGGTCCACCCACATTATAGAGGATATTCCATTTTACTCAAAATCTACTGATTGAAATGTGTTAGGTTATCTAAGAAATACTTTTCATGGCACCATACAGACATATTTCACCAAATATATTGGTGCTGTGGCCTAGCTAGGTTGACATATAAAATTAACCATTACACTAGGATAGGTTCAGTTTTAGGGACATGGAGAAAGCCCAGGTTTAATCCAAACGTCAGCAGCTTTCTCCTAAATATGAACACCTAGATCTCATAGTTCCAGAAGAAAAAGGAGGGTTTTACTTTTCTCACATCTCTTCCCTAAGGTGAGCTTGTGCATAAATTTGGAATTTTGTTATGCCTTCTTACTGATCAAAACACTTAGCTAGTTAAGTGAGACTCATCCCCTTTTCTAGTTACAGGAATCAGGACCACTACTTGGGTATTGCATTCAGACCTTTACTCTTAAATTGGGCAGATGTCAGTTGGGCAGAATAAACTAGGTAACATTTATAAAAACCACATGCCAATTTCAGTTTCCAGTACCTTACATCAGTGAAGTTATTTAATCCTCACAGAACTGTAGGAGTGAGTCTAATTATCCCCATTGTACAGATGGAGAATTTGAAGCAGAAAAAGGCTCACTTGATCTCTCGCTCTCTCTTTTTTTCAAGATTTTATTTATTTATTCATGAGAGACACACAGAGAGGCAGAGACACAGGCAGAGGGAGAAGCAGGCTCCATGCAGGGAGCCCGGGACTCCAGGATCGCGCCCTGGGCCAAAGAGAGGTGCTCAACTGCTAAGCCACTCAGGTGTCCCAAGGCTCAATAGATCTCTTAAGGCCACATAGATAGTGACAGAACCAGGATTAAGATTGAAAGAGCCTGGCTTTAGCGTCTGTTCCTAATTGTAATCATCCTGGGTGCTAAATCAAAGAAGCAAGCTGCAGAGTACCCAGCAAAGCCCTCAAACAGGGTGGTCCCAGGTCTTGGAGCCACATTAACAGAGAGTGAATATTGGCAGCATTTTTTTTTTCAGCACCAAATGGAGAGTAAACCCAAATAGGGCTCTACTGATAGATAGTGATTGTACTAGAAATATACACTGACTAACTTCATTAGCAGAGTCCTAGGTGATGGCTTTAATATATAAGCACTTTGGTTCTTTCAAATGACATGAAAGGACTGAAGTACACAGAAGAAGTCAAATAAATGGACAGTGCAAAGACAGAAGGAGACTGATGTGCACCAGAACAGAGACAGTGTCTATAAGAATTTTCACCAATTATTAGAGAGGAAATATTTGGAAATTTGTATTGGAGCCTTATTGCATATGAGTTGTAGTTTTACACAATGGGCCTTTGAACAATGGGGGTATTAAGGCTCCAAGCACCCCAAACCCTCATTGCACAGTTAAAAATCCATGTGTAAGTTTTGACTCCCCAAATTATAATTAGGTTAGTTATAATTATACTTCATTCAATACTGTAGGTTTAGTGATTATTCAATAATTCTCTTCATTTTCTTCACGAAACCTGAGTTGAAGGGTACTTTGAGCTATTGTGCCTTGAGTTGCTCTTCTGTACTGGGAGACCAGACCCTACCTTGACTATCATGGTCAAGATTCTGGTGGTCATGGTTAATCTGCCAGTCTTGGGGTCAGTCTTGTCCCCTTTCATGATACCACCTGGGTATGCTGTCTTAGGTCTGTGTTCTGGAAATTCATAGTGATTGGCTTCTCTCAGTTGAATGCAGTTAAGTGGCCCTCCACAGTGCCTAGCTCTTGGACATTGTGTCTTAACTCGGGGTGGAAATACAAATTCATATGCTCTTGAACAAACTACTGATGTCTGAAGTATGAGGAAGGCTGATTAGAACAAGAAGTAACAGCAAGAGCTGTTGAGCTGTTTGAATACATTGGCAGAAAAGATAAAAAAAGAAAACTTATCTGTAAAACTGATTATGTGGATAGTCTTCAGAATGATTTAGAGGCTTTGGAGTAATCAGGCCATCACAAGCTTGGCTGTGGTTATAAGATGTTCTCTCTCTTCTTTTACATTCCTGGCTGACATTCAAAATTCTGAGAGGTGGCAGTTAAGGCTTCACACAGCTGTCAGCATCTTTGTGGGCATCTGAGTGGGCATGGGGCCTGTACATGGCAGTGAGTCTGGCACGGGCCTTCCTCTCTACACTGGGGCTCTGGGTGAAGTATTGGCAAGGCTAGCCTCCGTATTACGTGGGCTTGCATTGAGGAAATGTCTTGACTTCCACCTAGTGGCAATTGCAAATGGGTCAATCATTCTTTCCTGTTGAGGGACATTTCAGACTAACAGCCTTTCCAAGCATGGGACTTGGGGACTTCCTAACTGCTTTCTATAAGGGCAGGCCTAATCTGAGTGCTAACAAAAAATATAACCTTGTTGGGTGCACCTTCAGAGAGAAACTTAATTTCACAGCAAGTATCAAAGGGATGTTCTCATCAAAGGGAAAATGAAAACTTAATTTTTAATAGTAAAGTTAGTTTACTATTAAAAGTCAAAACTGCATGTTTTCCAATAATTATGAGAAAGCAAATATATGGTTAAATTCCTCTCTGTTCTCAAAATTACTGTTTTATTTGACACAGAGAATAATAATGCAACATTCTAGATTAATTTATATCATTTATCATTTTAAATCACTTGCATTCATGTACTAATGTTACGTCACTTGGAAAACTAAGAAAATTAGAATACTGATTTATGTAACCTCTTCCTTATCTCTCATTATATTTTTTCCTAAAGATTTATATGTAAAATATACTCTTTGTCAATGATTAATGACAATTTAAGATACTTTTACTTCTTGGAAATTGTTTCAACATTTTTTTTTAACTTAGAAAAATCAAACTTGGGCAGCCCGGGTGGCTCAGCGGTTTAGCACCGCCTTCAGCCCAGGGCCGGATCCTGGAGACCTGGGATGGGGTCCCACATCGGGCTCCCTCCATGGTGCCTGCTTTTCCCTCTGTCTGTGTCTCCGCCTCTCTCTCTCCCTCTCTTTGTGTCTGTCATGAATAAATAAATGAAATCTTAAAAAAAAAAAATTCCCAAGCCTTTGAAAAAAAAAATCAAACTTTTATTCCATATTTTGCTCAATACTTTGCAATCAATTTAATGTCCTCAAAATTTGGCTTCTATTATGCAATTTAATACTCTGATTTGATTCTGAATATAAAGATCCAGTATAATTTTAAAATACAGTAAAACTATAAATATTTGATTAAATTTTGTATCTATGAAATTCCTTTGTTAATGTTAAATCAATAGAACATTCTATAAAAATAAAAATATGATGTACTCCTAGTTTTAAATGTTTGCTATATACAAGAATATAGAATTGTAAAAATTAAATTCAAATTCTTTGGACACATGTATCAATATGATTATTAAAGCATAGAGTGTGGCTTTTTAAATGTGATGTTTTAAAGGCAGGGAGGGAAGATCTCACATCATCAGTTTTAGGTTAGACAGACTGGCCTTGGGCACAGAATGCAGCATCTTAGCTGCAGTTTTATCATCTGAAAAATGCACGTGATAAAATACACATAACGTTTGTTGTGGTGATAAACTTATCTAATGTTTTTAAGCACCTAGTATAATGCTGAGAACATAAGTCTCAAAAAGACCTTTATTATTATGATGATACATAATAATAGTATTGTTTTCTCTTAATATTTACTTCTCAGCTAACCAATAATTCTGTCTTAGTTTTATACCAAGAAAAACATGTAGTATGTGACAGTGCAATAATCTTTTAATGTTTTTATCAACTTACTTAGAATTATATTAAAATTAATATTTCTCTTTTTTTGTCTATAAAAATGTAACTATGCAGCCATACCCATGTAGTTACATTTTTGTAGACAAAAAAACTAGTATTTTTTTCTGGTTTATTTTATATTTTTCTTTTCCTGCTTCTTTAGATTTTATCAGAAATTTGAATTTTCTTAATAGGAATAAAGAAATATCTATGATATGTATGGACTAAATTCAATTAATATTCTCCAGTTAACTATTGATATTCTCAGTTAAATATTAATGCCTAATTAAGTAGTTGAAAACATTATACTTGGTTACATTATTAGCCTAAGTGGTATACACATCATTTATGTTTAATCATAAATTTATGAAAAATGATTTTCATCTCCCAGTTTAAAATTTGAGTGATTAAATTAAATTTAGTGAAACGCATTTGACCCTAAGTCTCCACTGAGAAAGGTTTTTTTAGGTAACTAAAATTACAAATTGTATCATCATTTCCATTGAGAAGAGTTATTTTCTCCCTCTTTTTATTGTCTTATGATTTTTAAAAGGTCTCAGCTTATTGAAATGTCTATAGTATTGAATATGATCAAGTAGGTCGTAGACTTACAGCTTTGGCTCAAGCAGATCCCATAAATTGGGGAAGAATTCTCATTGTTGATTTAAGTGGTTCTGATGACCAATGCCGAAATCATAGCAACTTGGTTCTACTCATTTCAAAAAAATATATTTACACAGCGTTGTTGGAATACATAAAAGATGATATTTGTTTTTTCTGTATTAGTCCTTAACAGCATCATTAGTAGCACAGCCCCCATTCACATTGCAGAACTAGTTATTCAGGGAACTCTGATTCATTATTTTTTTTTTATTTTATTTTTTTTTTATTTATTTATGACAGTCACAGAGAGAGAGAGAGAGGCAGAGACACAGGCAGAGGGAGAAGCAGGCTCCATGCACCGGGAGCCTGACGTGGGATTCGATCCCGGGTCTCCAGGATCGCGCCCTGGGCCAAAGACCGGCGCTAAAGCACTGCGCCACCCAGGGATCCCGGGAACTCTGATTCAACAGATAGTGTGCTGTTAGGCTGCTCACTTCACTCCTTAACTTTTTCCTTTTTTATGAAGTATGCTCCATGTAGTCCCTGCATTCCTGGAGGTGAGGGCTCAGAAATCTGTTTATTTCACAAATAACAGAGTATAATGGGGTTCTTTCTGCTTTTTAACTCTGGGCCCAAATAATTATCATCTACTTGAAAAGACTAGATACAGATATAGATATAGATGTGAATATAATATAGAGATTGGTTTTGATGCTAGCAAAACTCATCTAAATGCAGTAAGGGAAAATAGTCTGGGGTTCTAGAATATAAAGTATAAAAGGAAAAGTAAAGATAAAAGTGGACCAAATTTTTCACTTTCATATTTTGAGTTTTAGTTGCTTGCATTATAATCTATTTCTAAAATATTACAAGGAAATATTGTATATGTGTATATACATGTATTTACATATCTCCCTCTCTCCATAACTATATAATCCATATCTATGTTTATGCATATATATATTTGTACATAAGATTTTATTAACTTTGTAAGTTGAATATAAGACTACACTTGGGTTGAATTTATGTTATTACTGATAAATGAAAAAAAAAAAAAGACCAGTTTGGTTGTATTATTCTTTTTCAGTAATAAAGCTGAGGTATCCTAAGTTATTTCTTCCAGTTTAGTTTTATAGTTTGATATGGTGAAAAGGTAGACCAACTTCTTTCATTTCAGGAATTACATTTAACATACAAGTCTTTAGCAAGGGGATGTCTGGGTGGCTCAGCAGTTGAGTGTTTCTTTGGCTCAGGGCGTGATCCCAGGATCCGGGATGGAGTCCCTTCCCTCATCGGGCTCCTTGAGATAACCTGCTTCTCCCTTTGCCT
Organism: Nyctereutes procyonoides; assembly: GCF_905146905.1. Taxonomy (NCBI): domain Eukaryota; kingdom Metazoa; phylum Chordata; class Mammalia; order Carnivora; family Canidae; genus Nyctereutes; species Nyctereutes procyonoides. Next base: position 6,648,361 of record NW_026575130.1, read on the forward strand.
GTGTCTCTGCTTCTGTGTGTGTGTGTGTCTTTCATGAATAAATAAATAAAATCTTAAAAAAAATTTTTTAGCAAGTATTACCTTTTTTTTGTACAAAGGAAATGAGAAAATTTTATTATATGTTTTATATAAATTACATAAAAACCCTATAAAAACTTCTCATAGAAATTAAGAGCTCAGGATAAAAATATATTTGTCTTTCTGAGTAACATTTATACCTCAATACACTCAGTTTTCTAGAGAGTCTATTTATGATTGCAGTTTTCTTTATGGGCACAATAGTGATGGAGAAAAGAATAGAAAACTTGCACATTTAGTTAGTAAGCAATAAGATTTTGGTGTCCTACTCTTTTCACTTCCCCCAACCCTGATTAAAATGAATTTCACTAAACTAACTTATATTAAAAAAAAATACATCCCCTACTATGCACAAGGTGTTAGATGACTCCAACCAACTCTGTAAAGGTATCCTTCTAGAGGATTGTACTCAGTCCTGGGTATCATACTTTCAACAATATATCAAATTATACTTCTTCTGGGGGAAAAGTCCACGAAGACAAGAGATTTAAAACCATTCCATATAGGAAGAGTGAACAAAACTACTTAACTACTTAAGAGGAAAAGAAAAGGATCAGGGGAATGGTTAAAGCTCTCTTCAACTATCACAGGGCTCTTTCCTGGAAAAGAGTTGAATTTGTTCTGCATAAACCTAAAAATGATCACAGAGCTCCTGGCTGACACTGTAATGGAAGGATTTAGTCTAGATATAAAGATGAATTTCTGGGACAGCTTGGGTGGCTCAGCGGCTTAGTGCCGCCTTCATCCCAGGGCGTGATACTGGAGACCGGGATAGAGTCTCGCATCAGGTTCCCTGTATGGAGCCTGCTTCTCCCTCTGCCTGTGTCTCTGCCTTTCTCTCTCTCTCTGTGTCTCTCATGAATAAGTAAATAAAATCTTTAAAAACAAAATAAAGATGAATTTCCCTATGGTCGGGTCTGCTCAAAGAAAAAGATTGACAACTTGAGATGTAGTGAGTGAGCATAGCCTGGATAACCCCTTGACAAGGGGTGGCTCTTTCGTAAGGGGTGTGGTTGGATTAAATTACCTTCAATAGTCTTCAAACCTGAGATTCTATAATTTGTTTTAACCTTGTGTCAGATTTGTTCTAAAGAGCTGAGAGCTGGAAGAGCTGTTGTCTTTACTTTTTTTAAAAAAGGAGATTTGTACGTTTATCATACATCAATACAGCAATCCCATAATTGTCTACATGAGAGGGATATTTAATATTTCATGCCAGGTATGATTCCTGTTGTTAAGAATCAAATTCATCTTGTTTTACTTATGCAATCTTTATATGGAAATATCTTCACAGAAGCCATTGCATTGTGTTCATAAAACTTCATTTGAGATTTTAATGGTCAAAATTTGTGGCCAGTGGTGGACTTGTATGCTTGTTTAAGTATGTAAATATTTAATATTGGTTGTCTGAATCACTCTATGTTACTCTCTTTGGTATGAAAAGTAATGCTTTGAAGGGCTGTCTTTTCTCTTACACCCTGATTCCACGAGTTGCTCGGCCTAATGAATAAATACGGTAATTTTCAGACGTGAGATTTGAAATCAGATCTCTCTGGAGATGTGTCTCACTCCTTGACATAAGAGGTCAAATGACTTACATAGGGCTTTAGAGATTAAAAAATCAGGATTTAGTGATATATTGGATTTGTTTGCTCCACATAATTCCTTCCAGATTCTTTTGTATTCTCACTATCTCTGACTTTAATAATGGCGGGGGGGAGAGGAGAAAGAAAGAAGAGCTTCTGGCTTAAGGTATCTCTAATTTGCTTCAATGCAAGGTTGAAAAAAATTTTTAAGAACTTAAATTATCAAGGAATTTGAGAAATTGGAAGGAGAAAAAAAATAAAGTTGCTTCTAAAATTAGAAAATTAGAAAGAAAGTGTAAAGACTCTTTTCTCCTTTAGCCTTCCTTTAGAATTAACCCCTTTAGGGAATAACTCTGGAGCTAATGGTCTCCCACTGGTGGATCTTCATACATAGATATATTCGAGTAATACTCTCATCTGTCAAGAAATATTACAATGTGACAGGAAAAATTGTAAAATTTTATGTTTTATTCAATGTATTTACTCGATGTAACATTTTCTGTGCTAAAACAGAACAAATCATAAGGAACTGTTTAGGGAAAGTGGGAATAGACATCTTTTTAACGGAGAATGGCATATCATGAATGGCCTGTAGATGGAGCTCTTTGCAAAGTTTTTAAGTAGAGTATGAAGCCAGCATCTGGATATATGTGCTTGTTTGCAGCCTTTTAAAACTTACCTTTTCCCTTAAACTCTGTTTTATAATCTGTTTGAAATATAAGCTTAGACACTGTGTTTTTAAAATTCCAAAGAATTAAGGAAAATTATATAAAAGTTTTGATTTGGGGATCATATTGCTGCAAATGGTAGCCTAATTTATATCTTAAAAGAACCCTTTGCAGTTGTCGTTATTTTGTTTTCTTGTGACTCTTCCATGGACTCATTTTTGGTCATAGTGATCATAGTTCATTGTATGACGTTCATGGTGGACATCTTACGTTAATTGCACTTGATACCTCTTTTTCCACGGCTATCATGTTTATCTTTCCTATTTATTTTCTTTTCAGATATGAGATGCCACATGCAGAAAAAAACCCCCACATATCTTTCAGATGTATGTTAGCAATGCTTTAGAGCTGTTTTGTGATCCAAAGGAAATATTTTCTGTAGCAATCTGTTATCTAGTTTTATTTTTTAAATTAATATCTATATCCCCTCCTTTAACGTATTTATTGAAAGGAATTTATTGTCGCTCTTAGTATACACTTGCTAAATCTTTTTGATGTCTTGTATTTCTTCATTTTTCACATTTATACATAGATGTTTTATAATCCTAGGATTATTTTAGGAATGGAGCTTTGTTTTTCTGTAATATTTTAGTATGGATAGGGACACATTCACTTTTTAAAATCTTGCTAACTTAGGATTCAGTGTGAAGTCTATGAGAAAAAGTTTTCAGTATTTTCTCTATTTCTTTGTGTTTTAGTCAAGCTGCCTACCTAACATTGTCTGAGATAACTCAGTTAATCATAATCATGTCTGATTATATTTTTAATTCTAAAATTTTAGGTCACAAAGCTTGAAGTCATTCTAAACCACAGGTGAGATAGTCTCCAATGTGAATAAAACATATTTTGTCGTATCTATTCCTTAATTCATTGTTATGTGATGGTTTAATTAAGATGTTTAATCAAGCTTCAGAGATGAATGGTAAGAATCTCGTCCACTTTCTTCCTCACTTTTTAAAAAATTGAGTTATAGAGAGCACTGCATAAATAACTGGAAAATATCATCTTTACTCCATTTAATTGTAAACTGAAATCCTAAAGTTTTACTGTCTCAAAACAAAAATTAAAATGTATGCAAATCTCAGGTGGCATATTTTGGTGTAGCTAATAAACATTACTGTATTTGTTTATATGTTTTTAACTACACACACATATGTATACATATGTTACAGATGAAGTTTGGCCAGAATATTGGGATGACTTAAAAAAAAATGAAAGATCAATGAATGTATAGGACACCTGGGTGGCTCAGTGGTTGAACGTCTACCTTTGGCTCAGGGCAAAGGATCCAGTTCAGGGATTGAGTCCCACATCAGGATCCCTGTGAGGAGCCTGCTTCTCCCTCTGCCTATATCTCTGCCTCTCTCTGTGTCTCTCATGAATAAATAATTTTTTAAAAATCTTTTTTAAAAAAAGAACAATGAATGTCTGATTACAGTTTAGTGAAAAAATGTTAAAAATACCCATGAATGGTAGTAACAAATTTGTTTTTTCTTTCTTTAAATAAATGTAAAACAAATGGTTGCAGTTATACAATGGGTCTTTTGAAATATGGAATTTTTATAGCCTAATACAGAGTTTTGAATATCCATTTAAAATATTATAATAATTGTTGGTCTTTTATTATATAGAAACTTCATTATATTAATAGTTTGCTTTGTATGAGCTAGATCTTTAGGGAACATCAACTTACCACCTTTTCTTTTTTTTTTTTTAATTTTTACTTATTCATGAGAGACAAAAACAAAGGCAGAGGGAGAAATAGGCTCCCTGTGGAGAGCCTGGTGTGGGGACTAGATCTTAGGACCCAGGGATCATACCCTGAGCTGAAGGCAGACACTCAATTACTGAACCACCATGTGCCCCACTACCTTTTCTTGAGAAGTTTGTGGATGTACCAAAGTCTGATGGCCTTGGTTATATTAGTACTTTCACATAATGTGTTAACCTGGCATTAACATTTTAAACTGAGATTGAATCTATTTGCTTTAGTTTGGATGTTGACCAGCAGGAAATGTAAACCTTTGTAAGTAATCTCTCTCTTTCTCCTAGCAGAAACTCTTCAAGAAACTTTGCTGAACTTCTAGTATCTCCCCATCCCTAGCAACTCTTGACTAAGCACCCTTCAATTGCTCCTTAACTTTTCCATTACATTTATAACACTATATTATCATCACCTTGCTCTCTCCCCTTTCTCCTTAATAGATTAAGAACAAGAATATGGCTTATATTATTACAAAGATTAACTCAGTGAATAGATATTTTGGCATGTGATAATTATTAATGAATACATCAGGATTTTATAGCGTCTGGCTGAATACACATGGTCTCCTTCAAAACAACAAGCCCACTAATGAGACCGTTATTCTTGCAACTACCATTTCTATACACTTCCATTTATATTGTGAATTTAGAAACTTGAATCTTTTTTTCCCTGAATCTAGCAATAGTATCAGTTTGAGAGTCTTTTATCTGTAACTTGGCTTTCAGCAACTTAAAATGAATAGTTATTTTCTTTCATGGTGGTATACTTTTACATTCTTTTGATATTACGTTTAGAATATGATTTTAAAAATCATTAATGTTTTAAAAAGGTAAATTTCTTGTTGTATTAATTTGTCAACATAATATTGTCCTGAATAGTTATTTCTAGATGAGATTTGGAGGGATACAGAGAGTGGCATCGTCATAGTAGTCTATGAATGAAATAGACTGTAAAACTGTCCATTTGATTTAATGCTTTAAAGTAATGTGAATTGTTTTCTTGACACTGTAATAAAATCATCTGAAATCCATTAAAATCCACTTGGAACCCATGAAATTCAGAAGACAGAGAAATCATTTAATTCCCTTATGGCATAATGGAAGAAATGAAAATCTTACATGGTACTAGTGATTAAAATCCCAGCTCAGTAGTCTTTTCAGCCATTTGGTCTCTTCTTCGTTTACTCCTACCTTTGTAGATGAGACCCTTGAGATTTCGGTTTAATTCCCAATGGCTTTAACATGATCCCAAATACCATGGAAAAATGCCCCATCCATTGCTACATTGATTTTTTCTTAGTCACTTATTTGCATGTTTAAGAGATTGTCTAAGGAACTTAGAAAGGTGTTTTTCCCTTCCTCTCAAAATCTACTATTTAAGAGCCCCATGAACATGTTAAATTACTTCCTTTACCACCTTGCCACATCCTCTTTCAAACCTTTTTTGTCTTGAGTTTTGCGGTCTGTTTGAGACTGATGAATAAGAACTATTCATAGATCTCTCACTAACCCAGCAGATTAAGAGTCTCTCTGGGTATTTCCAGTGCTAAAAAATTAGACTGACTTGTATAATACTTAATTAATTTTTGTACTTAATTTTTTTGAATAAAAAATTATATATGATATATATATAAATATATAACATACACATACAACCAAAAAGCTATGATGTCTTTGAACACTATATTTTCTTTTTTAAAAAAGTTAAAAACAAAATTCACTTTATTTTGGTAGGATTTAAGGTAACATAGGAGAAAAAAATCATTAGCAAAGCATGAACTACAAAGACGCAAACTGAAAAAGATTGACTTATGGTTTGTTATGCAGAAAAAAAGGTTTGCAGGGAACAGTGGCTATAATTAGAATTTAAGTGAACACTCTTGTTACTAAAATGAGCTATACGCATTTTTACAGGAAAACAGGGTTGGGTTTTAAAAATAATCTAAATCAGAGTTAACTCATAGTGGATTGTGGTCAGGCAAGGAAAAACAGCACAACTAATTAAAGCAGAAAAACAATGATATCATACATCTCTTTGGTTCTTTATTTTGGATGTCAGGGTATGAGAAGAGGCAGCTTGATAAGAAGAATGTGGTGATGTTGGCAACTTGAGGCAATTTTGAGCATTTTAGATACTGATAGCATTAAAAAAAATCTAAATTCTATACTAAAGACGCTTTTCCTTGTGGCAATTTTCCATTAATTCACCAACACTTTTCAGCAGGAGTTAGAGTATTCCCTATAATTTATAAATCGAAGAAAATCTAAAATAAAATAGGAAATTGATTTTCCTAGGGTAAATGAACAAGAATAGGGAAAGAGAAGTGAAGTGGAGGTTAAAATATACATACCTTTAAAGGATATATATGCATGTATATAATATGTATGCTTAACAATATATACATATATGCTTTTTATTGGTAATTTAGTAATGAATGAGAGTTCCTGTTGCTCCACATCCTTGCCAGCATTTGGTGGTGTCAGTGTTCTGGATCTTAACTATTCAAATAGATGTGTAGTGGTATCTCATTGTTTTAATTTGCATTTCTCTGATGACATAAGTTGTGGAGAATTGTTTTGTATGCTTATCACAAATTCTTAATTGCTCCAGTGAAATAGAAATAAACCCTGAGAAGTACTTCAGAAAGAGTGACTTTATGCCAATTATTATTTATTCACTATCTTAACAGATTTTAACAACTAAGTACGTGTGATAAACATTGTAGAAGTACAGACATCTTTCTGAAGTCAGTCACAGAATTCTTTTTGTTTTGGTTGATGTATATCTCTGAAATTATAGTAGAATAATGAAAAACATTTCACTTTATATCCAAATATTATATATATTTGGCTCTTTATAGAGCAGGCTCTGTATAAAGCAGGCTCTATATAAAACAGTGGAATTTAGCTATTTTATATTTTACATATATAGATATGTGATAAAATGATAGCAGTTTAGAAGTACTATGGAGTTGAATCTATCTTTCTAGAACTCTTTACCAATCCAGATAGAGAACATAGCATCTCAAAGGAAGATAACCAATTCCATTCTTTGTCATCTCTAATTATTGAAACAATTATTCTAATATTGAGTTATAATTTGCCTTGCTGTATCTTATTCCTCTTCCATAGAATTGAGTCAGTATTTAAAGGTGATTAAAAAAATAAAGGTGATTAAAAATAAAGGATGAATATGTCCCACCTTGTCTTTCCCTAATTTCTTTAATGATGCATGAATGATTAATTTATAGGTTTCAGCACCCTCTTTTACTCTTCTAATTGAGTCCATTTTGTCAAAATTTCTTAGGATTTATGATCTGATGAGTACAGAATAAAACAGGATTACTAGTCCCTGATCTGCACTTTATCTATACCAACATAGTCAAAGATTGCATTAGGCTTTGAAACTACCTCACACTTATGGATCATAGTAAACCTATTATTAATTCAAGTTATTAGGATGGTTTTTAAATTGGTTGTTCTAATCTTGGACTTTAAATGCTGAAGTGTGGAACCCAAATAATTCATCAACCAATAAATGTTTATTGAGCACCTACTAAATGGCAGATTCTGCATAATATCCTGAGGATACGTAATGGTATAGAAACAATGATTGCTCTTACAGAACTTAGATTCTCAGAGAAGAACAACACTATAAGGAATGAGCATGGAATCAATGCTACTTGGTTCAAAGATTAGAAGTAAAGTGGAGAAAGGCATCCATAGTTTACAAGAAGAATTCCATGTTAACTCTTTTTTTGCTACATTTTTTTCTCCTTAAAATATCAATTTCTTCCAGAAATTCCTTATCAATTAATTTATATTGTCACATAGTAAAATTTCATTCAATGGGAACATTTTTTTATTCCATTATTATTTTTATTATTGATACTCGTACAAGATACTCCTCCATTTATTTATTTATTTGTCTTTGTTTTTTAAGGATTTTGTATATTTGAATGACAGGGAAAGAGAGACAGCCTGCACAAGCAGTGGGGAGGGGTAGAGGAAGAAGCAGGCTCTCCAAAGATCAGGGAGCCCTATGCAAGACCCGATCCCAGGACCTTGGGATCATGAACTGAGCTGAAGGCAGTGGCTTAACTTTTTGAGCCACCAGGCACGCTCTTCTATTTAAATATGAATTACACTTTCATACTCTGCATAGGAACATTTCAGAATGCCCAGTACTTAACTTTCCTCTTCTCTAACCCTTCATTTATTTTCATTTTATAATGATTTTTTAAAGAAAAAACTAATTTGAAAAGTCAGATAGATAAATATTTGTCTTTTTCTTTCTTTCTTTTTTTTTTTTTTTTAGGAGATAATGAGAATTTGAAGACTTTAGAAAGAATAAACTATAGGGATGTCAAGACAAAAAAAATATCCTTTGTGAAAGGAAAGTATTTGATTTAAAGAATCTGGAAACATTTTTTTTACTTCTTGCATTAGCATATCTTTCTAAAACAAAACGAAACAAAAAAAAGAAGGTATGGAACAAGTTTGAGCTATTAAATGTACTTACATTGTCACTGAATTTGTTGGGTATTTATTTGTCCATAAATTCTACAAATAAAAAGAAAAGACATGTCAAAATTTAATATTATTTAAATAATATTAACTAATAATTTATAATAATTAATAATTTAATATTATTCAGATATTACAGATCTGAATACTATTAAGTGACCAATTATTATTATTATTTTCTAAATGACCAATTATGATATCAAACTAATGAGCACTATAATCCATCAGAATTTTTTATAAGGTCTCAACTTTTGCAGAAAGTGTTAAAATATGTTTGAATCTGAGTACAATTAGTAATACTTGATTTGTTTTGGAGATTCAACATTGAATGAAATGCAACTTTGATTTTGCAAAAAATACTGGCATAGTTGGCCTCTAAAATTGCATATAGGATAGTGCATAGTCATTAATTCTTTTCTCTATTATTGAAATAGAAAAGAAAGGGTAGGTAGGGTGAACCTATATCCTAGATGTGCTGGAATATACTGGTTTATACCTGTTGTAGGTTAGTGCCTGTTAAGTATTTCAGGACCCCCTTTGATTCAATGGTGTCCTTGTTTGGATAGAAATATATCTTCACTTTATTATTAGATCCAAGGGCTTAATTTTGTCTAGACAACTAAAGAAAAAACAATCATTTTTTTCCACAACAATATAAGCTAATGTATAATATTTTGAAAAAGTGGCAGAGATCACAAAATCAACCTGTAGTTCTTCAGTTATATCCTGACTCAACTAGTAATTGATTCCTAGGACAATATGAATATTACACTTTTAATTTCTTAAATCAAAATACTTCTTTCAATTTGCTATGCTCTATGAAGCTTTGAAGGGCCCATCTCAGAGCTTCTAAATATGGATGATAAATATTTTAAAAATATTATTAATAGTCAACATTTTAATCAATGTATAGCATGAGCAAGCACTAAGAACTTTTTATGTTTTACTTTATTTGATCTTCAAAGCAAGAAGACGAGGGAGTATTATTATTCTCCCTATTATTATCACTATATTTCTATCTTCTAGTTTACTGAAGAATTAAGTAAATAGACAAGTTCTAAATCAGCAAGATAAAAAAGGCACATCTCAGTTTCTTATTGGTGAATATAATATTAATATTTGCTTCCTGACTCTCATTAAATGTTTAAATACTTCTGAGATATTACGTTGTTATACAGGGAATATTGCCGACAGAAGATGTAGTCTTTGCATTCCTTGAGTTTTTTTTTTTATTTTATTCTGGATTCAAGCCACATCATTGGACATACATATATGGATAATATTGCTTTGGTGCATTATGAATATGCTTTCTTTGAGTGAGGTTCTATATTATTCCCTGAGTTTACCTTTAAGGGAAAATGAGAAGGTGCCATATTTTTTTGCTGTTCGTTTGTTTGTTTTTGTTTTTTAGACTACTTTTTGTTCTTTCTCATAAAGTCCACCAGAGGAAAAGCCATCTTTTTTTGAGTTGTTGATATGCCTTTTAGTTTATGGGCAGTGTGGATTTTATTTCGGATTATGTTATTTTCTTTCTTTGGTTCCCAGAAAATCAGAGCCAAACTTATGATTCACTTTTTGTATAAAACAGAATTTTCAATGCACATTTCTTGGGTCAACTTTAACTCTGGTTTCCTTTTCTTTCTCTATCGTTACGGGAAAGAACATGGATCTAGAATCAGACCACCTGGGTTCAAATCCTAATCCCAACTGCTCCTCAATTTTGGAACTTTGGGCAAATTCATTAGCCTCTCATAGTCTCAGTTTCTCATCTATAATAAATGAGGATTTTAACAATAGATTGACTCCATAAGGTTGTTATGAGAAATAAAGATAATGCATGTGGAATTCTAACATGATCTGACATATAATATAGTGTGTGTGTTATTTTGCCATTACATTGCTCAATATCAATGAATCTACTCAAATCTTTTTAGTACTGAGACTTAAAATAAATGTTAAAATGTTGCCTCTTTCTGTGTATGTAGCATGAAACTATAAACTTATGCTCTCACCAAATTTAACTCTTTCTCAAAATACATGTTGTACTAAGTCTACAATCACAAAATATAATATAGATTTTGTTTAGTCTATTTTGCTTATTTTCATAAAATATTTACAGAATTTAGGCAAAAAACAGAGAACTTGAGCGAATAAGTAGCTTTGAATGACATGTAATAGATACTCTGCAAACTTAGAGAAACTGATTACATAAATATAAACTTCTGACTGTGCCAGGATAGACAAGAAATCTATTAAATAAGTAAATATAAGTCTTATAAAAAGAAAAACATGTATCAAATAAATATGGATCTTTGCAGATACTTAACCTTTTGAAAGTTTTTGTTATGTTGTGTGGGAGTAAGAATTTGAGTTTCAACCACAAAAACAAGCATGTTCAGGCAACTGAACATATGCAGGAGTGGTTGGACAGGCCCCATTTCTGCAACATGTTCTTGAAAGATGGGTTAATTAGGTTAATACTCTGGCCTATTAAAAAACCATTGAGGATAATTAGCTCTTGAGGGGACATTGTATTTAACATTTCCCTTTATTTCATCAAAATTCTACCAAGCTATAAAATAAAACATTTTCAGTTGAAGCCTAGAACTAGTGTTAAATTACAGGGGATAAAAATTGTTTTCATTTTCAATTTGTCTGAGCCTCATTATTAAGAACATTTGCATTATACTTACAGATAGTTTTGTTTGTTTTTGGATTGTTAAGGTTTATCCTGACCTGTATTATTTTCACTTCTCTGACCATAAATACCAGAATTATAGTGGTCAGCCTCACTATTCTGGATATCATCCAGGTCCTGGCTTGGACTGTAGGACATATCAATGGGAAGATCCAGGGGAGGGGATTTTAAGAGAAGGATCCTTCAAAGCCAGATCTTCAATTTACTGAAATACAGAAACAGATGACCAAATTGCATAGTAAATGCTTGAGGATCACTTATTGTAAAGTATGGAAGGAGAAGGGAGTGGATAGCTAGCAGAATTAGAGAGGTAGGATCCGTCTACCATTATATTAGAGAATAAAATTAGAGTGGAGGGAGAAGGGGACTGGAAAGAAAAAATGTATTTATTACTTCATATAAATGAGAGACAAGCTGGGGACTGTCTGGGAATAGGACCAAATCATATTCCTAGCAGTCCCAGGTCAAAAGCAAGTAATCACCCTCTAAGAGTTAATATCTTGGCTCAGTTAATTCATTCAGAAGTTGCATTCTCTGAGTTTAAATTAATTAAGGTCATCAATATGGCTTTTGTGCATAATCCTGAAATTCCTGGTTTGGTATCTGCCTGTAGAGTCAAATACATAATTAAGATGACAGGAATCCAATGTATTTACCTAGGCTACTAGGTAGTGGTAAGGTAAGAAGACAGCCCAAGAATACATGTGATTTCAATGCCTGGATTTAAAAGTGGTGTTATTATGCTGCTTTTATTCTTCCCCTGAAATACTTTATGATAATAAAGGCAAACATTTACTGAAAATCTATTATGTACTAGGCACTTTAATATCTTGTTTAGTTTAACCTACAGAAAAATGCTGTGATTTACTGTCTCCAACAAACAGATTACAAAAGAGAGGGTCAGAGTTATTACCAGACTTTTTCAGGTATTGCAACTACATGAAAGAATTTAATAAGATTTTTCATAGCTACATTTATGTAATTGAAGACATAGAATAGATTGTAATATAAATATTATAACTTGATCAAATGCTTACTTAAAACAGAATGAATCTATCAAACTAATAAACACTTGCCTTATGGAGTTACTTCACAGAATGGTTCATAATTCAAATATTTTCACACAATATAATTGAAATTTTCACATTGAGTAGTTGCATTAAAATTACCAGCAATATCTGAATATTAGTGGGAAATGGAGAGGTAATCTCTATTGATGACTATCTTACATAAAAAATCTTATATCATAACCCATATTTGAACACTTATCTATATAAAAATAGGAACGCATAGATGTGTTCCTTACTGTTGCAATTAGAAAAAAAGACATAAACAGAATTGTCTATACTTTGAAAGATTTTATTAAACCAAATAAAGTTTTATCTTCAGAAAAATTTTAGCACCTTAAAGATGGCTATTATATTAGAAATTTTCAAGAGGTAAATAGAATAAATGAACCAATGAATGAAATGAAATGTTGAGGGTTTTTATATTTGTGGAATACTATAAAGCAACAATCAGGTCTTATTTGGGGATATATATTATATATGTATATTTTGATCCATGGTTGACAAAGGACTTATTTTAATTAATTGTTATTTTCTTCATATTTAGGAAACATCAATGTGGTCTTTTGCTTTCTTTCCTGTATTAGTTATTAAATATGTATTTGCAGAATGAAAAAAAAGGTTATTTGAAGAGGGACTAAACATTAGTAGTGACTACTACCTTTCCATAAAGTTTTGATAGTATATATATTTTAAATACTTTATTTATTTATTTGTTTATTTCAGAGAGAAAGAACATGGAGAGATGGGGAGAGGAGTAGAGAGGGAGGGAAAAGCACATTCTGTACTGAGTGTGGAGCCCAATGTGAGGCTCGATCTCACAACCCTGAGATCATGATCTGAGTTGAAATCAAGAGTTGGTCTCACATTTAAATCTTTCATCCATTTTGAGTTTATCTTTGTGTATGGTGCAAGAGAGTGGTCTAGTTTCATTCTTCTGCATGTGGATTTAAATGTGAGACAAGACTCCATTAAAATCCTAGAGGAGAACACAGGCAACACCCTTTTTGAACTTGGCCACAGTAACTTCTTGCAAGATACATCCACGAAAACAAAAGAAACAAAAGCAAAAATGAACTATTGGGACTTCATCAAGATAAGAAGCTTTTGCACAGCAAAGGATACAGTCCACAAAACTCAAAGACAACCTACAGAATGGGAGAAGATATTTGCAAATAACATATCAGATAAAGGGCTAGTTTCCAAAATCTATAAAGAACTTATTAAACTCAGCACCAAAGAAACAAACTATCCAATCATGAAATGGGCAAAAGACATGAAGAGAAATCTCACAGAGGAAGACATAGACATGGCCAACATGCACATGAGAAAATGCTCTGCATCACTTGCCATCAGGGAAATACAAATCAAAACCACAATGAGATACCACCTCACACCAGTGAGAATGGGGAAAATTAATAAGGCAGGAAACAACAAATGTTGGAGAGGATGCGGAGAAAAGGGAACCCTCTTACACTGTTGGTGGGAATGTGAACTGGTGCAGCCACTCTGGAAAACTGTGTGGAGGTTCCTCAAAGAATTAAAAATAGACCTGCCCTACGACCCAGCAATTGCACTGTTAGGGATTTACCCGAAGATTCAGATGCAATGAAACGCCGGGGCACCTGCACCCCGATGTTTCTAGCAGCCATGTCCACAATAGCCAAACTGTGGAAGGAGCCTCGGTGCCCATCGAAAGATGAATGGATAAAGAAGATGTGGTTTATGTATACAATGGAATATTACTCAGCCATTAGAAACAACAAATACCCACCATTTGCTTCAACGTGGATGGAACTGGAGGGTATTATGCTGAGTGAAATAAGTCAATCGGAGAAGGACAAACAGTGTATGTTCTCACTCATTTGGGGAATATGAATAATAGTGAAGGGGAATATAAGGGAAGGGAGAAGAAATGTGTGAGAAATATCAGAAAGGGAGACAGAACATAAAGACTTCTAACTCTGGGAAATGAACTAGGGGTGGTGGAAGGGGAGGAGGGCGGGGGGTGGGGGTGAATGGGTGACGGGCACGGAGGGGGACACTTGACGGGATGAGCACTGGGTGTTATTCTGTATGTTGGTAAATTGAACACCAATAAAAATTAATTTATATAAAAAAAAAAAAGAAATCAAGAGTTGGATGCTAAAAAAAAAAAAAAGTTGGATGCTTAACTGATTGAGCAACCCAGGCTCTCTAGTTTTAATATATATTTTAAAGGAGGATTTTTTTTCTCTTAGTTTAAATTTTGGACCTCATGTTATCACATACCACAAATTATAGAATAATACAAAAATACTTTTTGTTCCAAAAAATATTTTTGCAAACAGTTTGTAGCTTAATAAATTAAAATTGTCTTCTCAACATGTCTTTATTTAGTGTCAGAAATTCCTGTTTGTGAACCAGCCAGGTTTGTCACTTTTTATATTTCTTGTCTCTTTGGGGTGGCATTTCACTGAGTATCCATTCCTCTAATAAATTTAGGCCATTGTAGTCAATAAGGCAGTTAGTAATATCTGTTGATTTTTGTATTAGATTACATGGGATGTAGAAATAGTTTTTTTAGGCAATAAATTAATGAGCATAAAATCAAAGGGAGAATTAATCAGTATGTATACTTGAAGTGGCAGTAAACATAAATTCGCTTACACAATTTATTATTGACTTTATGTGGTTTTATAAAAAAAAGTAGAGCAGTGATAAGACTTTTCTTGTGAAAGAATGTGAGAAATGTTTACATTATTTTCAGAATGAAAACACAATGTACAGATGTTCATGTAGAGTCGGAATCATGAAAAGCCAAAGTGATGTCTCAGCTAAAAGTTTTGGAGGGACAGAAATGCCTTGTAAAAACAGAGGAAGCTTGTCTACAGAGACTAGCTGGAAAATGGACCAGAGATACAGTATCATGTGAGGCCTGCAATGTAATGGCTGAGAAAAGGATTGTCAACTTTATTTCTGATTTTTCAGGAGGCATGCCTTCATGTGACCAAGCTGTACAATTTTTCATTTTCCTGATGTCTACAAAATTTTGTATTTTATTTTTATGAGTTTCATTTTCACTTGAGCTCATTTGAAAGAATTTCATTCGAATGATCTCTAATGGAAATTTTGGAGCGTCTATGTTTCAAATCAAGCACATCTTCCTCATGTAGAATATATATAATGAAATATTATTCAGCTGTAAAAAACAATAAAATTTTGGCATTTACAATGACATAGATGGAGCTCAAGAGTATAATGCTAGGTGAAATAAATCAGCCAGAGAAAGACAAATACCATATGATTTTACTCATTTATGGAATTTAAGAAACCAAATAAGCAAAGGAAAAAAGAGAGAGAGAGATAAACTGAGAAACATACTCTTAACTATAGACAACAAACTGATGGTTACCAGAGGGGAAGTGAGCTGGGGAGATGAATGAAATAGGTGATGGGGAATAAGGAGTACACTTGTCATGATGAGCACATGGTAATTTGTAGAGTTGCTGAATAATTATATTGTGCACTTGAAACTAATATAGCACTGTATGTTAATTATATTGGAATTAAAACACACATCTTTCTCTCCACTTGAGCTTCTCCATTGCCATCATTCTTACAGTCACTCAGGTCACAGACCTGGTATGGTCTTTAACTCATTTTTCTCTTATTGCCTATAGTCAGTCCTGAAGGTGTGTGGTTGGTTCTAGCACCACAACCTAAGTGGTGATATTTCTCTTGATTTTTAAATTCATATCCTTCATTCACATCAAAATTCTTAGCTGATGTACAGATATCTCAAATGCATTTCTGCTTCTGTGACTTAGTGATTATTTTTTCCCATCCTTCTTTCTTTTTATTTAGATTTTCAATGCTATTTTATGTTTTTGCCTCAATAATGTATCCTTTATTTGAATTCTTTTTTTCCAGATTTTATTTGTTTGTTTATGTTAGAGAGAGAGAGTGCATGAGAGTGAGGGGAGGAATGGAGAGTGAGGGAAGGGAGGGGGAAAGAACCTCAAGCAGACTCCCATCTGAGCTTGGAGCCCTACTTGGGCTCAATCTCACAACCCTGAGATCATGACCTGAGTGGAAACAGAGTGGGCCACTTAACCGACTGAGCCAACCAGGCACCCCACTTTTCTTTGAATTCTTAATGAACTTGTTTGGAATCTTGTAATTAACAACTTTAAGATGAGATCTCTTCAGAGTAAAGATACAATTATTAATTCAATTCAGTTCAACAACTTTTATTGAGCACCAGCTATTTGCCAGGCATTGTGCTAGTTGCTGACATATGGGGTACAATGATTTATTCATTAATTCAATAAATATAGAATTCTCTAAATATGCCAAGTCCTATTTTAGGTACTAGTTCCTGCCATCATGGAGCTTATATTCCAGTTGAGATAAGTAATTCCATTGATGTTTCTTCATGCATGTTAATGATGCTTAGCCAGGTAAATTGCAAACACCTTACAAGGAAGAAACTGGTTGGTCTTCCTTATTTCTTGAATGCCTCCTCATTCATCTTAGGCATCCTTATTATGGAAACTCTTTCACCTAAATCCTCAGCCCTGTTATCTCTCTTTCCATGTTTTTCAGCAGCAATTCAGAAACTACAACTTTCATTACTATGCTGTGCCCTTGTTTCTAATCACCTTTTTTCAACATATGAAAACGAGTCTTCAAGTCCAAGTCCTACTCATCAGTCATTAAGATCTGACATGACTAAACACAAACTCATGTTCTCCCACCACTGTTTCCTCCTTCAGTCTTATTCATGTGGCGCCATCTCCTTAGTCCCCTATGCTTGAAACCATCCAGTCATCTTTGACTCATCATTTCTCTGCTCCAGTCCTTGCATCTAATTAGTCATGAAATTATGTTGATTCTTCCTTCTAATTGTTTTCTATATCCTTTTTTTTCTGATTCATGATCATGCTGACTACTCCAGATTAGATCTTCATCATCATTTCATACTTGAACCATTAGATTAATTTTTTAACTTGCCCTTTACTGTCATCTTTTACTCCTTCCAGTCTCCTGCCATAGGACATTCTTTGAATATTTCCCTTTAATATCATTCTTCCTGTTTAAAATTCTATAAAGAAATCCCATTGCTTGTTACATCAAGTGTAGTTTTTCTTTAATTTTCGGGCACTCTATAACTCTGTCCTGATCTGTTTATTCAGCTTTATTTTCTTCCACTCTCAGTATGACTCTTTCTAGTCAAGCTATTTTCACTCATGCTCTGCTCCTTTTCATGCTTTGTTCCAGAAGTAGTAGAGAATAAAGGTTAAGAGCTTGGCCTTGGGAATCAAGCAGATCAGGGCTGGAATCCAGTTCCTGCTTCTGTCCTTTCCCATCTCTGTAACCCAGGTGAATTCCTTAGTTTCCTAAGCCTCAGTTTCCTTATAGGAAGTACTTAATTCATTATGTATTATTATGAGGAGTAAATGAGATAATACAGATTAAATGCTCAGTATAGTACATTTTTCTTAGCTATTGTTTTCTCCCTCCTGGCATACATTTATTTCTCCTCTCCCTCCACCTACCCTAACTGGTCCACTTGTAAGATTCTGCTCAAAGCCTTCAACAATATGAAGCCTTAACCAACTTACATATGCTTTCTCTGAATTTCTAAAGAACAGATAGATTACATAAAAATTTGAAGGCTAAATTATATACGGAGAGGGTGAATATGAACTGGCATAAGAGATCCAAGAGGCCTAGAATCTAACTTACCTCTTCTTCCAATAGTTAGCTTAAGACCATAGGCATAATAATTCTGAATCTCAGTTTCCTCATCTTAACAATGAGATTACTATTTTTTTCCATTTTATAAGATTGTTAGAGGATCAAATGCATTTACCTCAGAAATTGTCCTGGATTATTACATGTACTTGTTTTTTACTATTTATTGATTATTATGGTTTTTTTTAGTTTTATTGAGGACAAATAAAATTGTAAAATATTTAAAATGTACATCATGATGATTTGATACATGTATGTATTGTGAAAGGATCTCCACCATCTGGTTAATTAACATATATATCACTTCAGGTATTTATCATTTTGTGTGTGTGTGAGGACATTTAAATTCTACTCTTAGCAAATTTCAATTATACAGTATCAACTACAGTCATCATGTTATACATTATATCCTCAAACCTTATTTATCTCATAGCTGGATGTTTGAACCTTTTTACCACCCTGCCCCTATTTCTCCCACCCCTAGCCCCTGACAACCACTTTTCTACTCTCAGCTTCTATGAGTTTGACTTTTTTTTCTTTTTTTAAAGATTATGCATGTAAGTGATACCATGTGGTATTTTTTTTCCTCTGTCTAGCTTATTTCTCTTAGGATCATGTCTTCAAGGTCCATCCATGTTGTTGCAAATGATAGGATTTTCTTCTTTCTTATGGCTGAATGATAGTCCATTGTCAGGATATTTTGGTAAAGTTTAGGCATTGATTTCTATAGCATTTATAGAACTTTGGGAAAATAGCTACATAAAAATTATACTTATTATAAGTGCTATTTAACAAATATATTTAGTACAACACTAAAATAACTCATTATGAAGAAATTCAGTCTTCTAAATTTATTTTGTATTCATTATTATTATTATCATCACTATTATTTTGTCTAGGACTGTGAGAACTGCACTTCTAGAAAGGTTGGGGTTTAAAGCAAACATTTTAACAAACTTTTGGCATTCTCAGTGCTTAGTGATAATTCTAGATGATTATTATGCTTTATTGGCTTATTTTAAAGTTTTCATAGGAATAAAGACATTAAAAATAAACACTAATTAGTAAAATTTAATTTTTTTCTAACTTTTCCATATTCTTAAACTGTTTAGTTTTATTTTTAGTTTGCCTAAAGCCCATAGACTTCTGTCCAAAGGGGAAAATTATTACTAAAATGGTCCAGTATGTAAGATTACCTCCATGTTGGCCCCACCCAGGCTAATTGGCATTATTGAAGGTGGGTAGAAGGAATGCTAGCCACAGGGAGGTGCCCATTTTCTATGATTCATATCTTGGAGCCACTGAGGTAAAATTTAGAGGGAATCCACTCCTATTTAAATGCCAGGTTCTTATTCCTAGACATTATTTTTTAGTACACAACTTTTTTTTTCTTCCAAATCTGGCCACACCTCTTGGGAAAACAGAAAACACCTCAAGCCTTCACAGGTTGCTTCTTCAGTCTTATTCATTCACGTTTTTTTTTTTAACTGCAAGCACAATGAAATAAGAAATAAGATGTACAATTCAAAGTAGTGTGAGCTGAGTTGTTTTTGTTTGCCTTCAGCTCTGGGAATTATTTTAGGGGAGCAAGGGCAGAAGGAGAGGGAGAGAGAGAATCTTAAGCAGGCGCCACAACCAGCAAGGACTGAGGCGGGGCTCAATCTCACAGCCTTGAGATCATGATCTGAGCTGAAATCAACAGTTGGATGCTTAATCTACTGAACCACCCAGGTGTGCCTCTGGGAATTCTGTAAATAAAAATATATGCAGTAGAGGTGAAGATTATTTTTTCAGAGACAATTTGGAATTTCTAGAAGTTCTTTCTTGCCCCTGCTGACACCTACCCCTCCCCATGTGTTGATACTTTTGGAAGAAATAATATTGCAAAATTAATGTAATCTATGAAGGAACGCTTTGGGTCTATAAAGCTTTCCAAACTGACCATGCAAAGCACATATGCTAAGTTAGCTTCTTTGGTGACTTAGAAGAACCAGTGTAATAACAATACTAATAGGCCAAACTTTCCACTAGGATCTCTGATTAGAGTCCTTGAACAACAAAGCAAAACAGCATAAGGTCAGAAAATAATTAGACTTAAAAGATGTCCTTTACATAGAATTTAAAGCACTCTGGCTTTCACCTTTTTATGGAAAGATTTCCTTTTGTTTTGGTTTTCTTAAGTATGCTGATAAGAAAATCTTTTAATTTCTTTCTTTCTTTCTTTCTTTCTTTCTTTCTTTCTTTCTTTCCTCTTTTCACTGAAGATTTAGATTTGAGTGGAATTTGAAATGAAAATTACTGTAAAGTGATATACTTACATTCTTCCTTTAGGGTCAACATATAAAATTTGCTAATGTAAGGATCTTTGAAAAGTAAGCCTTTCCTTTTCAACAGTTTTTCTTTTTTTTTCTCCTTTCCTGGGTAATTCTTCCTTGTTTTCCAATAAGAGGATGATGTCTGTGTCATTTTTCTGGTTTCTCTGTTTGCAAATTAGTGTTTAGTTTTCATATTATTTCTGTCCGCTTGTTTCAAAGTCAGATTTTCAAAACAGGTTCTTTGACTTAATGAATTTTACTGAAAATAATTATATTTAACAGCCCAAATCCATTAATACAACGAAATATAATAATTTGTTAGGAAGTATGGCTGCGATTTTTTTTAAATAGCCATATTTCCTTGTGAATTTTGATAAACCAAGCAGTAAAAGGCAAAGCAAAAAACTCTGTAAGATTCCATTATCAAAACTATTTCTGTAACTTACAGTTCCCTTCCTTTTTCTCCTGCCTCAACTCAAAATTCATGGGTAAATATTTTCTTTTTCTCTTTTGACAAAAAAAAAAAAAAGAAAAGACTAATATAGACCTTTTTAAGGATGGGAAATTTAAGGAATGCAGTGATTCAGGAGTAAACTAGGTTGTAGGGTTAGCATGGCATTAATAAAGGCAGTATTTTTCAACATAGCCTCTGGAATGAAGAGTGGAAGTTTCTTCAGTGTAGAGAGGAAAGTGAGAATCTAGAGATTAGAGGAATCAATTCAATTATATAAATGAATTTGCAAATTTTAGTGACCTCCCATAGAATATTTCAAAAATTCATTTCTACAAGAGACCCACTGCAGAAAAAAAATATGAGCATCATTGATTGAGATCACTACTATTACACAAATTGTCTAAATTCTATGCAGTCTTAAGTAAAGTTAAATGAATAAATGTGATATTAGAATGTCTTCGTGTTGTGTTGGTTCATTCTCATTTTTTAAGATAGATATGTTGTCTCTTCTCACTCCAGGTTCCTACTAATTTTTCCTCTTACATGTCTACAATTCAGAGCATATAACCAAGGAGAAAATGGAAGGACAACCCCAATATGAAGGGTGGAAAAGATTAAAACGCAAATGAAGGATATCAATTTTTTTTCAGTCTAGGCTGTGAATCTATATTGTATTTCATAAAACAGGAGAAGGGGTTGCAGGAAGGTTTTCCCCTGTTGCTGTGACAGGTCACTGTTTCTAATCTGAAGGTCACAGCCAAGTTCCCTGTGTAGTAATTGCTTGATTTGACATCTATCTTGACCTTTATTTACTTTGGCCTTTCTGACTAGAGGTCACAAAAGCAAAAGAAGATAGGAGTCTTATAAATGCCTTGATGATGAAAAATGAGAATGGTATCCCTTTGGCCATATGTATGAATATATGTATAATGTGTTGGGGTGCTTTAACTCTTTGGTGCAATCCACAGTGGTAACACATAAATTTTTATCTGATTCTGGAGATGTATTTTGTAATGACTTTGGGGGTGAAGATAATAGATATTAAAAATGACAAAATCTTGTTCAATCTAAATCTTGACCATAGGAAGTAGAATCAGATTGTCATGGATTAATTATTTTTTTATCTGCTCAGAATTCACAAGCACATAATTGAAGTGTCCCAAATAGAAAGTGTTACTTTCCAAATCCTCTAAAACAGGATTTTGATATATGCTTGTAACTGAATGCACATTATGGATAGGACTATGCATAGGAAATGTGATATCATGAACAGATGTGAAATTTCTCTTTCAGGTATTGTTAGGTATAGATCAGGAATCCCAAGTACAAAATATTACCTTTCCCCTAAAATAATGCCAGCAAATAGAATTCAGATATTTTTTTTTCATGTAATCCATGCGTACGTGGATACAAACTTGAAGGTGAAATGCAGCATTTTCTTTGCTAAACTTTTGTTCTAACCAAAGAATTTTACTAATATTCAATAAGAGAATTATTTAGAAAAACTGAATGCTATACCTGAGAGTTTATTTTAATGTAATTTTATGCTTCTAATATGATATATTATTTCCAATGTCAGTAACAGTGGCCTGAGGAAAAAAATTTCTGATTTTCAATAATATTCAAATTTCTCTTTGTCTATATCTTTGTAATGGTACAGCAGATGAATGTAATGATACAGTACATGAAAAAAAAGGGACACTGTGATTGCTAAGGGACATGTATGGACATTTTTAGAAAAAAAATCAATCACTATTTAGCTGGGTTTTTCATAAGAATATATAATAGGGCGGGCGAGATCCAAAAAATTAAAAAAAGAATAATAAGATAAAATTTCTTAATAATATTTATAATTGGCTTTTGATCAAACTATCATTACTTTAATTCTTAGTGTCTGACACTGATGTTTTATTTTATACTATTTAGTGATCTAAAAGGGTAAGACATCAAAGATATTATTTAAATATCTTTTATTGTCTAGTCTTCATAAAGTTATCACCATGTACATTTATTTCATGATGTTTTTAAACTAATACATGTATCTCAACTATAACTCTAAGAATAGGCACTATTGTTTGCTCACCATAGAATACTCACACTTAGTTTTTAACACATAGTATACCTTCAGTACATACTCTTGAATAGCATGAAAACAAAATACTTGTAATGAATGAATTATCCTCTGAGACTACTGCAATTTTACCAAGGCATAAATGAGGTTAGTGGCAGGAGAAGAAAAGGAAAAGGCAAAAGTTTTAACTTCTCTCAGTATAAAGAGATGGGACTTATTGTTTATGACCTCCCTTATTTTGGGCAAGTTGTAGAATGCTGTCTTACCCAGGGCTTTTATTCATTATAATTTAAACCTGTGTTTATGGAAAACAGGTTCTCAGAAAAATTTAGCTCTGATTTGTAACTTTTGACAATTTCTGTGGTGCAGATACTTTCACCAAGGATGATTTCAAGATACCAAAGTGATGTCACCAAATGTAAAGTTGGAAAGAGATGTACAATCAGCTTTCTTTAGCGGCAGCACATTATTGTGAGAACATGTCTTTGAAAATTGTGAAAATTGACTTTTTTCAGCTTCATTTCCTCCAATCCTCCACATGAAAATTTACTATCTAATAATACTGGACATTTATGATGAATGAGGAACATGCTCTGCCCAGATTCCTACTAGGAAGGATCTGTTGCCCAGGTGCCTCCAGCACTTAGTCTTTTTCTGACTACCTTAGCTTCAGAGTGCTAAGGTCATACCCAAGGTCATACCCCTCTGGGCATTTGGTATCTCTTGACAGAGCCAGGGAAGGATATAAAGTATGGCTCCAGAGCTCCCCAAGGTGTTGACAGAGGCTTGAACATCCTGTACCACAGTTAGTTTTCCCCTCTTCCTAAACCTGCTTCTTCCTGTTCTCTTCCACAAGTATTGATCCTAATAATATCTTGGACTTAGTGTCTACTTCAGAGAAACCAGATTTGACTGCACTTCTGTACTGTACTTCATCTTGCTCCATTACCTGAGAGAACTATCCCAACTTCCCTGTTGACCAGGCTCTTATCCAAAGTTAGCACAGGTACATCTTTTCCAGGAAATTTGTGAACAACTCTCAGATGGGCCAAATGGTTTCATAACACTCATCTCTAGGTTTCACAGAACCTTGGGCACATTATTATTTTTTTTCTTACCACCTTATGCCAATATCTGTTTATTTATGTATCTCTAGACTATAAGTTCCTCAAGAATTTTCTTCTATATTTGTTTACCTCATGCCAAACACAATGATGACACATAGTATGCTCTCAGTAATTACATTTGCTGAACTAAATCAAATGATTTGCCTAAACTTATGCATTTCCCTTTGTGAGCTGATTATATAATAATTGGGAGATTCTGAATCCCTGTGCTGCTTAGGTGGTCCTGTAGAAAAGCAATGACAAACTCAACTCTTGAAAAGTTGGAAAGATCATTACCTGTACCACAGTGCTGGTCATCTTCTCTTGGTATGAAGGCAGTGACACTGACATATTTCTAACATAGGACAGAAATAAAAATTTCAAGGAGAACAGGTATGCCTCTTGAAAAAATACAAAGAGATGATATTTAGAAATATAATAGTCTTCTTTTCTGGTTCATATGTTTGTGTGAGAAGGAAAAATGAATACCTAAATATCATGTCTGTTTATAAGGGACTTAATTTCATTGTCTGATTAAAAAATATCTTCTCTAGAGTATATATGAAGTTTATAAAATAGTGTTTACTAATTTTGAAAGAAAGTAGACAGGTGTTTACTTTTAGATCACTGCTTGATCTGAAACAAACTTTTAAAAATATTTAACATAATTTTTGCAAAGGTAAAATCATACATAAGACGAGAGACCAAGGGATAGTATAAAGTAGGGATTAGAGATAAAGATATCTTATGCTGGAATATTTTAGTATATGTGCTGCCGAAGCGAGCACTTATGCTGGAATATTTTAAAACTTGTTCAAATGTTATAGTCTATAGGTAGAAATAAGGTTTTTAAATGTGGCAATTAGATCATGATAAAATGGGGTAAAAATATATGTGAAGGCCATAAAGTTTTGTGTCCAGTTATGTGAAGCTTAATCATTAGAGCAGTATGACCAGGCTCAGATATAATTAATTTTTGTAACACACTGGACTGTCTGTATTTTTGTGATTTTGTATTCTATATTCAGGTCATCCTCTGTATATGGAAGTTATAAAATTGTAATGCTTTTTTACTTATTCTTCTGAATCAAGTTCTAGCAAAGCAACTGGAACATTGAAGTAAAGAGATCTAATTTTTGGCATGTGACTTACTAACTAGATGATTGAGAAAGATTCCCCTTGAGAGCAATTAAAGATCTAGAATTATATTATTTTGTAAGAACTGCTGTAACAAAGTGCCCAAAACTGAGTGATTTAAATAACAGAAATGTATTGCCTTAGTTCTGGAGGCAAGTCTGAGATTGAGGTGTCCGCAGAGCTATGCTGCCTCTTCCACTAGGGAAGAATTATTTTTGGGAATTTTTTCTAGGATCTGTCAATTCCTTGGTGTGTGGAAGCATAATTCCAATTTTCACATAGCGTTCACATAGCATTCTTCCTATGTGTATCTCCAAGTTTCCCCTTTTTACAAAAACACTAGTCATATCAGTTTAGGTTCACTCTATTCCAGTATGACCTCATCTTAACTAATAACATCTGCTGTGACCCTATTTCCAAATAAGGCCTTATTCTGAGATATTAGGAGTTAGGACTTCAACATATGAATTTTGGAGGCACACAATTCAACCCATATCAAAAGCCAATACAATTTATGGCCAATTTTAAAAGAGATACCTCCCATTGTTGCTCATACTGTATTTTTTTTCCCTCTAAAATGCCACTGATTCAGAGAGAGCATACATTTATGGGATTCCATCAAATTAATATTATAATTATGTTTTATTGACTCTTATGGTGAATAAATCTGTAAGAAACTATGCTGAATGCTTGGCAGAAGGAAATAGTGTACCTGGCAGCCTGCAATACACAGTGTTTGGTCATATATTAGCATTGCGGGCAATGTGATGTGTAAGACAAATTCACACTAACACTTATTTAATGTCCACATTTTCTAGTACTACTGTTTTACCTAGGTGATAGGAATATTTTTCTGGTGCTCCCAGAGTTGAGCTGTCTCTCTGCTAGAAGCAGTGTGAAACCAGGTTTAGAATATAGGCCTAGGAACCAGAGATTCATGTCTAGCCTTACATCACTTGATGCTCTTGGGAATATCACAACCTTCTCAAGGTTTGAGCTTCCTTTTTTGTCAGAAAAGATTTTGAACTAGGTTTAAGTTTATACAGTTGTGCTCTTTGGAGCCTTATAACCTCCAGAGGTCTAGTGAAAGGAGCACAGAAGTAGAAGAAGCAAGACATTTCATATTCTGGCAGTTACTATCCTTTTAACTTTCAGGCAATAGCTGTAGATTGTAAATTGTTCAGGTACCAGGGATCTGAGTATGATTTTGATCTAATGCTAAATGATGTATTGAAAATCACTAGACTAGATTCCATGTTTCCTTCATGTTCTGAAATTCTATGTCACTATCATTTGAATAGATTATTATTTTTAAAATGTTTTTTTTATTTTTAAAGATTTTATTTAATGTGAGAGTGAGACAGAGAGAGTGCAAACAGGGGAAGGGGCTATAGGGGAAGAAGAGGCACAAGTAGAGTCCCCACTAAGCAAGGAACTCAATGCGAGGCTTGATCCCAGGACCCTGAGATCATGATTTGAGACAAAGTCAGATGCTTAACCAGCTGAGTTACCCACTTAGCCCTTGAATAGATATTATTATAAACCAAGGCTACGTATCATGTCTTTAAAAAGAAAGAAAACCTTAAATGTCATTATATAGATATCTTTTGTTCTCAGATTTCCCAGTATGTATTATAAAAATCATAGGTACATTAAACCTTATAGATTGCCTTTCTTTAGCACTATCATCATCATCATCATCATCTTAATCCTATTCAATAAATAAATATTTTGTTATAATCAGCAATAAAAATCTGATGTATACTTATTATGTGCCAGATCTAGTCATGGATATTGGAAATAAAAGATGAAAGGTCCACCTCAAAGAGCCTATAGTCTACTCAGCAAGGCAGACAAGTAACCAGAACATTATATTATCATGTGGTTATACTTTGGATATTATGGAGCTAAAAGGAAAAACATTTAGCCCAAACAGAGTAAGAGTTGGGAAGTAATCAAAGAAGTTTTTTTTTATTTAAGAGTTTAATTTCAATTGGGGAGACATTAAAGGAGAAGGGAAAAAGGACAAAGGAACATTGTAAAAGAGAAGAGGTAGATCATCACTCCATCATCTCTTACACATGGAGATGACACGAGATGAGAAATGGGCAAAATTAGAGGGAACCTCAAAGCTCAACTTGATAACTACAATATGTTCCTTGAGAGTTTTGGGCCAAGTGTTGTACCAAACAAGAGTTTATTCAGAGGATAAACAGAGGATGGGTGTATGATAAGATATGTTCTCTTAAAAGCTCATACTAATTGTGATATAGAGATTGGTTTAGAGATAGGTTACACTGTAAGTACAAATATCAGTTGAGAACTTTTATAATAGTCCAGGAAAGACATTGTGAGTGTCAGAACTAAGATAGTGGAAGCATAACTGGAGAAAAGCTAGATTTGAAAGATAGTAAGTAGAAGAAATGATGGTGATTGGATATGAAAAAAGAGGAAAAAGAAAGAGTTAAGTTATTCCTGTGTTGAGATTTTTGCAGGTGAATGGATGTTATGGTGCCATCCACAGGGGTAAAGGATATCACAATAAGGGCACATTTTGGGAGATGGTTGGAAAGATATGCATTTAGTTATAGATGTATATCGACCTAAAGGTAGGGTGACCATATAAACTATTGTCCAACTCGGACACTCCTGTAAATGAATATAATATTTAAGCCATATAACTACTAATAATATTTAAGTCATATTAAAACTATGCTGCAGTTTAAGGTGGAACAGTTACGGAGAGTTGGATATATGACAAGAAGCATTATGTGGTAGAAGAGCCCAAATTTCAGAGTCCCTTGGAACTACATTTGAATCCTGTTTTTGTTCTTAGACTGTGTTTTGAGGATATAGTTTAACTTCTATGAGCTTCAAGCTCTTCATTGTTTGTTAGTATGAAGGGTAAAATAGCAGTATCAGGGTTTCTAGAGCATCAAATGAAGAACTTAGGTGAGCACATATTTGACATTCAATGAATAGTAGTTATTATTATATAAATTAAAAAGACAGATAAGGACTAGAAACTCTAGAATAGCCAGTGTCTTTACATAGGTTTGAAAAAAATAGAGGAATACATCAGATACATCAAAGGAAATGTTGTAGGCAATCTAAAGTATGCTTATCATGTTCATGTTTTAAATCCTATCCAATCCTTGAAAGCCAAGGATTACTTTTATTTTTATTGAAACTATTATTGGATATATAGGTATAACAATGAAGATTACTCAAGATATGAGTATGTTGCCATTCTACTTTGAAGACAAAATTTTAATCATGGAAATGCTAGCAAATTCAAGGAATGATGCAAAACATACTTCTTCATAAATAAATGAAGAACTGATTTTTTAAAAAGATTTTATTTATTTGATAGGGGGAGAGAGAGAGAGTGCAAGCATGAGCAGAGGGGAGAGGCAGAGGGAGAAGCAGACTTGCTGCTGAGCACAGAGCCCAATTGGGGCTCAATACCAGGACCCCAGGATCATGACTTGAGCCCAAAGCAGAAGCTTAACGAACTGAGCCACCCAGGCATCCCTAAAGAACTGATTTTGGATGAAATTATTTAGCTATGAATTCTGCTTCCAAAACTTAATTTCATGTTTCCCTAAAATTGTGTGCAACTAAGACTGATTCCCTGAATTAAAACTTGGCATAGGGAAGTGAAAACTTTGGATGCTGTTTAACCACCTCATGGGTTATTTTTCCATCTTTCTGTGTCATCTTTTAATTTTACTATCATATAAAATTAGACAATTTTAGTAATAATACTGCCTTTCAGTGAATAAGGCTTTCTTCTTCTTCTTTTTTTTTTTTTAATCACATCATATAATTAAGAACCATTAACTACTGTTACGGGATTTGGTTAAGTCATCTTTAAGTTCATGAAAACAAAATGAATGGCCTTTCATAATCTTAAAACAGAGTCATAGACTTTGGCAGGCAGTGAGAAGCTACTGTCGACAGTTCTCCTACAGTATTATTGCATCGCGGGTTCTTAATCACAAATGTTTTGAAGACCTTATCAGTGTTTTTATATAAACTTACTAAAAGGTTTTGGGTTTGCAAAGCAATATTAGCTAGTTATAACAAGCTATTCATTGTTAAAAATCACATTCTAGGGAGATGTACTTTTAGTGACAATTTGTGTATTTTAAGAATGAATGCAGTGTTAACTAAGCAGAAATTAAAATCTAAATAGAATTTTAATGGCAGTATTTAGAACCATGCTTAGTTTGGGGCTTTTTTTTTTTTTTTTTTTTTGGAATGAAATAAAGGAGGGCTTTGTTGTTTCATGAGGCATGATAGACCTTTTTCCTGCAATTGCAAAAAAATATTTTCTAAAAATTTCTTCTACGTCTCTATTACGAGTATCTCCTCAACTTTGTTAAAGGAGATAATTTCTTTCTAATTGTACCACAGTATTGTGATAATATGCTTAATTTTAGGTTGTTGAATATAGTAATTATTGAGACAATGTATTTTGTTTTAGTATGACTTAATGGGAAGAATTGGTCAAATGTTGAGATGGGTCCAGAGAATATTTATGATGATTCAAACCACTGGGTAAAATTTTGAGGATGTCCAATCATTGGTGTCTCCTCTACTAGTCTTTAAAAATACAAAACAGTTTAGATTACTTCATAGGCCATGGGCAAGTCTAATCTTGGTGGGAAGCAAAAGTATGGAGACACATGCTATCAGTGAAAGAAAGAATCAGTTGCCAAATCAAGAGGCAAGTACAATTATTTGTCACTTAAAAGAATAGAAATCATAACTTGGCATGTGAGCCCTATCTAGTTCAAAGAATAAGAGGTTTGTACAATTTTCCTAAAGAAGCAAATAAATTCTATATGCAGGCATTCAAACAGCTTCAAGGTGATATTTATAAGAAGGTATCTTATCTTATTCCTTTCAAAGTATCTGTTAAGGGAAAAGAAACTCTTTTTTTAAAAGATTTATTTATTTATTTGAGGGAGATGAAGAAAAAGAGAGAGAGAGAGGGCACTTAAATTGGGGGAGGGGTAGAGGGAGAGAATCTTCAAGCAGACTCCCCATTGAGTGGGAAGCCTGCCATAGGGCTTGATCCTACAACCCACGAGATAATGACCTGAACCAAAACCAAGAGTCAGACACTTAACCAACTGAGCCACTCAGGGACCCTGGAAAAAGAAACTTAAACAGAGATGTTTCAGATCCTTAAAAATGCCATCTTCTTTCTAATAGATGCTTGGATGTACAGTGGGCTCCTCATGAGTAACAGATCTCAAACTGGATTCATTGGCTTTCGCCTCCATTTTCCTAGGCTTGTGTCTCTCCTAATCAGGCTTGACTTTTCCATCCAAACCCAAATCTGATAAATACATGAGCCCTGTTAGTTCTAACTCTATGTAATGTTTTAGACTCTCTCTTTATGCTCACTACTCTTGCTTTTGTTGGGACCTTTCAAAAAAACCTCTCTCTTCTGGATTTTAAAAATATCTCCTGATATTATTCCTCCAGCTTAATCTTCTCCAGTGCATCCTTCATATCCTGGCCAGAATTCTTCTTCCAAAATGTATATGTATTATGTAGCTTTTATCATTAAGACCCTTCACTCATGCTCCATTGACCAGAGGATAATCTAAAAACCTTAGCAAGATATGTGAAGCCCTCCATGAAGTGGTTCTGCCCATGCCCTTTGATGGTCTCATCTACAACCTGTTCCCTAGCAATACGCATCCTACTAATTGGAACGTCAATAATTTACTATGTTGTTTTGTACCTCCATGCTTTTGCCTATGATAGTCCTTCTGCCTGGAATACCTTCTCTCTCTTTTCCATCTTTTTCTATTCTTGTTAGTCTCCATTGCTTATCTGGCAAAATCACATCGATTCTTTAAAATTCATTCTTTGAAATTTAAACTTCTTTGCGAAGTTTCCCTTGAACTTCTCCTCTGCTGGTCATTGTATCATCAGCACCTGGCACATGATAATGTTCAATAATTGTTGGGTAATGATGATGGGAAAGTCATGGAATACACACTATTAGGTCACACATCATTCTTTCACCTCTGGTGGTTGATTTGTCTGTTGATTGAGAAGGAGGTAGGGATTGTTTTATTCTTGCTTGTTGCTCTTTTATCAAAATTAAAAGATTCCCTTCTGGTAATATCTAAAGACAGAAGTAATCTATGTAACTCACATTTAACTCAACCTAGTGCTAAATCCTGCGGTAATCCTAGGGTTTGGATATGGGGAAACTTTGACCCTTGAAGTTCTTTTATTGATTGATTGACATATTGGAGTATACTGAGAGATGCAGGAGGATTTGAGATATTACTTTCAAATATTATTTAAACCCCCAAAACACGCCATATTAGAAATAGTAAATTTTTGTAGATTAATTGTAATGTATGTGGAATTTTTATTTCAAATTTTTATTTAAATTCTAGTTAACATATAGTGAAATATTGGTTGCAGAAGTAGAATTTCATGATTCATCACTTACCTATAACACCCAGTGCTCAACACAAGTGCTCTCCTTATGTTTTTTTAAAAGACTTTATTTATTCATGAGAGACACACACAGAGAGAGAGAGAGAATGAGAGAGAGAGACAGACAGACAGACACAGGCAAAGGGAGAAGCAGGCTCCATTCCATGCAGGGAGCCTGACTTGGAACTTGATACCAGGTCTCCAGGACCACACCCTGGGCTGAAGGCGGCGCTAAACCCCTGAGCCACCTGGGCTGCCCAAGTGCTCTCCCTAATACTCATCCCTCCTTTAGGCCATCCCCTGCCCAGTTCCTCTCCAGTGGAGCTCAGTTTTTTCTCTATAGTTAAGAGTCTGTTTTCTGGTTTGCTTTTCTTCCATCCCTTTCCCCTATGTTCATATTTTTTGTTTCTTATATTCTGCCTATGAGTGAAATAATATGATATTTATCTTTGACTGACTTAGTTCACTTAGCATAATACACTCTAGCTCCAACCACATCGTTGCTAATGGTGATTCCATTCTTTTTGATGGCTGAATTATATATATATATATATATATATATATATATATATATATATATATCACCTCTTCTTTATCCATTCATAGGTCAATGGACATTTGGGCTTTTTCTATAATTGGCTATTGTTGATAATGCTGCTAGAAACATTGGGGTGCATGTGTCCCTTTAAATAAATATTTTGTATACTTTGGGTAAATATTAAGTAGTACAATTGCTGGATGATAGGGTACTTCTATTTTTAACTTTTTGAAGAAACCCCATACTGTTTTCCAAATTAGTTGTACCAGTTTGCATTCCTACTAAGAGTGTAAGAGGGTTCCCCTTACTTCACATCCTCACCAACACCCGTTGTCTTCTATGTTGTTATTTTCAGCCATTCTGACAGGTGTGGGGTGATATCTCATCATGGTTTTGATTTGTATTTTCCTGGTGATGAGTGATGTTGAGCATCTTTTCGTGTATCTGTTGGACATTTGGATGTCTTCTTTGGAAAAATGTCTATCTGTGTCTTCTGCCCATTTCTTAACTAGATTATTATTTTTTTGGGTGTTGAGTTTGATAAATTCTTTATAGGTTTTGGGTACACTAACCCTTTATCATATATGTCATTTGCAAGTACCTTCCCCCATCCCATAGGCTGTCTTTAGTTTTGTTGATTCTTTCCTTTGCTCTGCAGAACCTTTTTATCTTGATGAAGTCCCAGTAGTTCTTTTTTTGCGGTTGTTGCCCTTGCCTCTGGAGACACATCTAGTAAGAAGTTGTTTCAGCTAAGTTCAAAGAAGTTGTTCTATAGGATTTTGATGGTTTCCTGTCTCACATTTAGATCTTTCATCCACTTTGAATTTATTTTTGTGTATGGTGTAAGTGAGTGGCCCAGTTTCATTCTTCTGTATGCTGCTGCCCAGTTTTCCTAGCACCATTTCTTGAAAACACTGTCTTTTTTCCATTGGATATTCTTTCCTGCCTTGTCAATGATTAGTTAACCATAAGTTGTTGGCTCATTTCTGGATTTTCTTTTCTATTCTATTGATCTATGTGTCTATATTTGTGCCCGTATCATACTGTCTTGATGACTACAGCTTTGTAATATGACTTGGAGTCTAGAATTATGATGCCTTCACCTTTAGTTTTCTTTTTCAAGATTGCTTCTGCTATTCAGGGTCATTTGTTTTTCCATACAAATTCTAGGAATGTTTGTTCTAGCTCTGTGAAAAATGGTGGTGGTATTTTGATAGAGACTGCATTAAATGTGTAGATTGCTTAGGGTAGTGAAGACATTTTAACAATATTGTACTTGAATCCATGAGCATGGAATGTTTTTCCATTTCTTTGTATCATCTTCAATTTCTTTCATAAGTATTCTATAGTTTTCAGAGTACAGATCTTTTACCTCTTTGGTTAGGTTTATTCCTAGATATCTTATAGATTGTGGTGCAGTGTACATGGGATTGATTACTTGATTTCTCTTTCTGCTGCTTCATTATGACTGTCTAGAAATGCAACAGATTTCTGTATATTGATTTTTTTCCTACAACTCTGCTGAATTTGCGTATCAGTTCTAACAATTTTTTTGTGGAGTTTTTCAGGTTTTCTGCATAAAGTATCACATCATCTGCAAAGAGTGAAAGTTTGACTTTTTTCGCTGATTTGGATTCCTTTTCTTTTGTTGTCTGATTACTTAGGGACTTCCAGTACTATGATAAATAAATAACAAGGATGAGAGTGGACATCCCTGTCTTGTCCCTGATCTTAGAGGAAAAACTCTCTCAGTTTTTCCCCACTGAGGATGATATTAGACATGAGTTTTTTTGTATATGGCCTTTATGATGTGGAGGTGTGGTCCCTCTACCCTTCTTTGTTGATAATTTTTATCAAGAATGGATGCTGTATGTATATGTTCATCAACATACATACTAATGAAAAATAATTGCCTTGAGGATGACCATTAGCAAAAAACTGGAAAAATACATAAAATATACTTAAAATGTTATGGACTTTCTGAAAATAATATGGTTACTATTCTTTATTTTATTTTTGAGGGGACTGCTTTAAGTAAATTATGTTTCTTGAATTGTGATTGTCTTCCTTTTCTATATTCCTTTTTTTCTTGCTCAAATTACTTTATGTTAAAGAATTGTGTATAGTGGTATGTTTGGCACAAATCTAATATATGCAATATTTAGTTGTAATACCTAATAATCACATACTTATTTATTTTTAGAAAAATGGATATTTAGACCTGTATAAGCATGATAAATTTTTGTTATACATGATCCATAGTCTTTGAAAAATTATCTTTTTCATGGATGGATTATAAGATGATTTTCTAATCATGTTATAGAGACACACCGTGCTATGTCAAATAAAGTCTTGGAGTTTCTTTCTCCAGGATCTGTAGGAACATTTTAGATAGACTTTCCTGGATACCACTTATAAATTATTATTATTATTATTATTATTATTATTATTGTTTTTAAAGATTTTATTTATTTATTCATAAGAGACACACAGAGAGAGAGAGAGGCAGAAACACAAGCAGAGGGAGAAGCAGGCTCCATGCAGGGAGCCTAACGTGGGACTCGATCTCGAGTCTCCAGGATCACACCCTGGGCTGAAGGCGGCGCTAAACTGCTGAGCCACCCGGGCTGCCCACCACTTATGAATTAGATATTTTTTCTTTTTCTCTCCCCCCTCATATATAAACTTTATGCTTGTTATACATTTTAGTGTGACAAAGTCAAATGAGTGGGAAGAAATAAAGATAAAAAAACATAAAAATAGTAGAATCTAAAAAAGATGAAAACTAGTGCAGATTATATATATATATATATTTACTTACTTACTTTAAAAAGATATAAATTATCTGGGATTATTTGTTACTCTAGCCATTCCTTAGCCTAAGGGGGCTAAAACAGATGAAAATTTTAATAATGAAATGACAATAGATGTAAATAAAAGTACATGAAAATTCTTTTTTTCTTCCAATGACATCAAAGTACAACTCAAGGTCTTAATATAAAAAATAAATATATCTTCTAAAGTTAATTTTTAAGACAAGTTTGTTCCAAAAAGGAGATAACTTAACCAAATATGATTTTTGTTGTGCTTCAATATCCCCTGAAAATGAAATTCATTTCAAGTTAAAATAAAAGTAATTTTATTCTGTGGGAAGGTTAAACAAGATTTTGAAAGATGTTATTAGTTGGAAACTGGAATTAAATGTAACCAAATGAAAATAATTTATCAACTGGAATTAGATACTGTAATATACAGATAAGATGACTGTTAATGGAAGTTTGTACCAGTAGCTTCTTATTAGAAAGTGGATATTTGAGTCTGTGTGAGATAATAAAAAAGGAGTACAATTCAGTAAAGATCTTCAGATAATAGAATATAACACAGCCTTGAAAACAAAAAGATGTGAGAATGAGGGTACAACTTTCTGATGAATATGATAAAAGCCAGGTAAGAGCCTGATATTATTATTATTATTATTATTGTTATTATTATTATTTTTATTTTGAGAGAATGAGAGAGAGAGTGAGAGAGAGGAGAGAGAGAGAGAGAGAGAGAGAGAACACGCACCATGGGGGTGGGGCAGAGGGAGAAGGAGAAAGAGATCTTAAGCAGGATCCACACCCGGTGTGGAGCCCAATGCCAAGTTTGATTTCACAACCATGAAATCATGACCTGGGCTGAAATCAAAAGTCAGACCCTTAACCAACTGAGTCACCCAGGTGCCTGAGACTGATATTCTTTTTTAAGTAATATGTCCTTTTCCACAAACCCAAGATATATTTTAATCAATCAAGTACTTTCTTTTTAGTACTTGATTTAGTACTTTTTTTTAAATTTCTTATTTATTTATGATAGTCACACACACACACAGCAGAGAGAGAGAGAGAGAGAGAGGAGAGAGAGAGAGAGGCAGAGACATAGGCAGAGGAAGAAGCAGGCTCCATGCACCGGGAGCCCGACGTGGGACTCGATCCCGGGTCTCCAGGATCGCACCCTGGGCCAAAGGCAGGCGCCAAACCGCTGCGCCACCCAGGGATCCCTTGATTTAGTACTTTTTAGTACACCTTCTTCTTAACTGCCCCCAAAGCCTTGAAAATCATTAAGGCTAAGAGGGAGGCTAGTTTTACTTTCAGTACTAGGCATATAGGGAACACTGAAAGTTCTTTCAGTTCACTAATGCCTTTGATTCCCTTGGGCAAATAGTTGCCATATCATGCTTTATACTTTCTGCTAGATGCTAGTCCACTTTGCAAAAGTAAGTCTTTATGTATATATGCTTATATACCAGTCATTGTCACTATAGCACAACCACTGGGCCAGGGTGAGTGAAAAAAGTTTTCCTATGTCAATCACACGTAGTGTCTAACATAATTACTTTCAGGAATGCCTTCAGTTTTTGTTGAAACTTGAGTTAACAGCCTAGACTTCCTCTTGACTTGCAGGACATTGCTCTTTACTCCTATCAGACTCTGATTAGAGCCACTATGGTCTTGGACTTCCTTTGAAAATGATCTACCATCTCCTTAGTAATAGCTGTACTTATAAAAGAGTGGGGCATATTTCATAAATATTAATGAAAAAATAAATAATATTTCATAAATATTAATTCATTAATGAATTAATGAATATTATATTGATTAATATTAATTACTCATTAATATCTTTCAAAAAAGGTACAAGCTATTTTTTAAATCAATCTCCTTAGACCTCAGGTCCCTCCTTATTTTATATTTGCATCCTATAACATACCCAAATTATCCAGGATTCAGCTATCTAGAGGGCAGCCATATTTTCGATCTATGTATTTGTAGAGAAGAAAACACTTGGTTTCTTGTAGTCTTTGAAGTGACACCTATTGACCTAAATTATCAGAATGCACTTGACTTGCTAAAGAAGTTGGGCTGAAATATCCCAGCATAATGACCTCTCTATACATAGTCATAGTTTGGTCAAAAGAGGTAAACTCTTTTTTCAAACACCCTCCTCTGTTTACTGACATTTTATTTCCCAGCCATCTGCATTGATGATACATTTCTGTGAATTTTTAGTGTTTCCTCTGACTTTGTTCTTTGACATTTTTAACCCACTGAGGAAAACTAACCCAGATTATTATTTTCTGGTGAATAATGTGATGAGCAGTGTATACAGTTGGTAAGGGTGACATATTCCAGGGCTTTGCTGCTGGGGATCCTGTTTTGCTACTTGACTTCTAAGTGTGGTTCAGAGCAGGCACTTCTGAAACCATGTGAGATACAAGATGTGTTTTTTGTGATGGTGGTCAGAACCTTAAAAAGTTAGACGCCATGACTATTTTATGGAATTCGGGCTTTCCATCATCTTTCCAAAGCATATTGTCATTTTTTATTCTGTTCTCTATCTTCCTTGCTGCACCTGTAGGAGTAGATCATTATCTTTGAGCATCTTCCCAACCCCTTTTTAGTCTGGCGACCAATGTTCACAATTGAAATTATTCTCAAATCTTTCTTTGCCCTTGAGGTTTAAAAGCTTAACAGTTAAGTGTCTGTTTGGGGAAATGCTTCTGAAGGGAATCTGATCTGTTCAAATATTAAATTGGAATTATATATTTTTAAATTTTTTTTCAAGAATTTTTAAAATTATTGCATGTTTCCACTGGCTTTCCTACTTTTCACAGGTTGTGGCACATTTTTTGTTGTTTTTCTATTGGATTTTTAGTTTCTCTAGCATTACAAATTGTTAGTGAAGTTTAGGCATGATTTTGGTTTGCTCTGCTATGCTTTCTTCTGAATTATTGATTCTTAGTTTTGTTACACCATTCTCCCTTTTTCTAGTCTCCATGTATGTTTCTTCTTCAATATCAATAGTATTCACAGGTGCAAATAACTTATTTTGACTCATCACTCACTGTGACCTTCTGGGTTTTAGTATCTACTTCTGGCACCTATTTTGGCATGTCATTTATTAGTCCCCTGCCTTTCAGTCATTTGTTGCGGGCAAGGTATTCAGGACTGTTAGTCCCATTCTGGATCCCATTCTGATTCCTTCCAGGCAGATGGCTGTGGTGTTGACATCCTTTGAAAGTAAGGGTTTTACAGAAACTTATATATTGCAAGATCTCAGTAGTCACCTTTCCGAAATACTGACTATACAACAGTCACCTTTCCAAAATACTGACTATAAAAGACCTAAAGTAATATTCCATGACATAAATTTGATGAACTTTTACAAAAAGCAGAATATAAAAAAAACAGAGTTTAAATGGTAACATTTCATTTTAATGAAGCTCTATATTTCATTTAAAATGATAAAGATTTGACAGACTTAAATAAGGAATTAAAGTATATATATATATATATATATATATATATATATATATATATGAATTTCAAATGTCTTTTCCATGCAATTTGGCCAGATTATATAGTTAGTCCATTTGTGGTTTGCTATCTCTTGATTTGTTACAGAAAAGATCTTTAGCCTACAAATCTCAAAGTCCTCTTGGATTATTTCAAAGTTCTGGCAATATCCTGAGGTAACACTTTGACCTTGAGATTCCTGGAGTCTTCCAAGAGCTGGCTGATTTGAACCCACTGGTCATCATGCCTTTAAACAACTTATCTCAAATTAACATTACTTTTTTTTTTCATGATATTGTCCAGTAGGAAGGAACTCCCTAAAATTATAGTTTGTTATGATGATTGTCATTCAAAAATTTGGGGCAGGTTTTACCATTAATACATCTGAAGATACAATCAATTATCTAATTTCATTACTATTCTCTAAAAAATTAGATCCATTATTTTCCTTCCAAAAATTGCTTCTAATTCAATATATTCTAATTTAAATAATATATTCAAGTAATATATTAAACATATATGTAGTTATTGTCCTCACAGAATCATATAAATCTTCTTGATTACTTTGATTATTCTGATGCTCAGCACAAATGTATTTTCAGTGAAAGTATAATCATCACAGAAGATTTTATTATCACTAAACCATTCTGTCCTAATCTAGTGACCTTTAGTTCAAGTAACAAGTAAGAAATGAAGTTAGACTAAATGACTATTGATTAATATTGGTCTCTAGTTTCTAGGATTCAAAGTAAAAGAAGAGACTGAAAAAAAATCATTACACACTAACACATTTATCCCAAATGGATTTATAAATTAGTGTCTAAATATTTATGTGAAAATAGTAGATAGTAAATGATTGGGTTGTATGAGTATTGGACATCAAGTTATGTTCCTTCTCTTTCTATTTCAATTCTGCTTAAAAAATCTCTTCACTTAAAAAAGTGATTGCCTAGAGACCTTTGAAGCCAGGGAGGATGATGTGGGGGCAAGAGGTTTATTCCCAGGGTCACACTTCATTTGCATAAGCTAGTAACCAAAGGGCACTGTGGAATGTCTGTAAATAGATTTCATTACAGAAGTTCAGCTTAAAGGGACTAAAATAAATCCTCAAGCAAACATTTTATATTGCTTCAGGTTCTGCTCTAATAAAAATATTTTAGTAACACAACATTCTATGAAGACAGGAAATGAAACAGGAGGGTATCCATATCTTTCTTTTGGTGTACTGTTATGAAATGTTTTAAAGGAGACAAACACAATATTCTTATTATTTTAACAAAATAGTTCTACAAAAACAGGATTATGTCCTTCTATATGGCTGTCGTGGGCAGTAAGACAAACACAAGTTTCTCTCTCTCTCTCACCAGCCCCCCGTCCCCACTCCCAAATCCCTTTCCCTGAACTTCTCCTTTTTTTAACTTGGTTTATCTTACTCTTGCATCCTGCTGGACTTTCAGGTTCATTGCTGTAGGATCTGCCCCCAAACAGGAAATAACAAATATTGCAGTCTTCTCTTTAAAGGAGTTTTGGCCAGAAAAACATGATTTAAAACCCAAATATCAGATTTAAACATTGGTATTTCTGAAAAAAGAATGAATGAAATAAGTCAATCGGAGAAGGACAATCATCATATGGTTTCACTCATATGTGGGATATGAGAAATAGCGAAAGGGATTATAAGGAAAAGGAGGGGAACTGAGTGGAAAAAAATTAGAGAGGGAGACAAACCATGAGAGACTCCTAACTCTGGGAAACAAACAGGGTTGCAGAAGGGGAGATCGGTAGGGAGATGGGGCAGCTAGGTAATGGGCACTTGATGAGATGAGCACAGGGTGTTATACTATATGTTGGCAAATTGAATTTAAATTTAAAAAATGAAAAAAAAAGAATGAAGATAAAAATGTTTTAATTTAATTTAGTTTTGACACAACAAAAAAGACAATGTTCCATTAATAAGTCATGACTAATTTGAACTTGAGCGAAAATAGTGGAAGACATTGATATTCCCAATTCCTCAGATTACAATAAATATGAAAGAGCATATATTCTGGTATTTTAAAGTGTGGGTAATGTATCAGTTCTTCCAATAGAAAGATGCTACTGTAAATGAGATTTTAATGAAATTTATATCAATGATAAATATTTTCATGATTTTGCATGTTAGTTTTAAGAAACAAAAAATAGGTACATTTCAAACTTGTGAGTCATGTTCTAGACTAACCAAGCCTAATATTTTGATTATGTATTCATTCATTCATTCGTTTATTGAACATTTACTAAGCACCTACTAGATGTCAGACACTGTGCTAGGTGATAAGCAAGGATAATACTAGAGTTTATGTCTCAGAATTGGATACCAGGAATATGGGAAGCTAAGTGGTCTATTATTATTAAAGATTTTGTTTATTTATTCATGAGACACACACACACACACACAGAGCGAGAGAGAAAGAGAGAGAGAGAGGCAGAGACAGCAGAGGGAGAAGCAGGCTCCACGCAGGGAACCCGACGTGGGACTCGATCCCGGGTCCCCAGGATCAGGCCCTGGGCTGAAGGCGGCACCAAACCACTGAGCCACCCGGGCTGCCCTAAGTGGTGTATTAAACTAATGATATACTTTAGAATTGGGTTAACCACAGCTTAAATACTACCTAAACATCTGGCTGGTTGAGCAGTTTGAGGTAAAATCCTTCACATATGCGAGTCTTAGTTTCCTTAGTGTCCCCCTGGAAAAGGGGTCAGCATATCTATTGTACAGAATACTTGTGAGGTTTATATAAAACTTAGATAAAATGATTAGTATTACGTATGTCATATAGATGCTGAAAACATAGATAATTTTATTACTGCGATTGGTACAGATTTATTCCAGATTTAATAAAATTAATTAAGCAACTTAAAATATTCATTTATCATTGATATAGGAACACATTTTTAAGGGTTCCAAATTCAAAGGTCTTAATAAAGTAGTCTTTATTTACATTTACATGAGCTCTATACGATCAAATAAGTTTAATGAACTTAGCCATATTATCAGAATATAAGGACTAGTACATTTGAAAATCTTAAGGCTTAATTTGGAATTGGCATTCAGGAAGAGCATCTATAGAAGAAGTAAGATGTTTGTCAGCCTAGGAACTGTCAGATCAGGATCTAAACATACAATGCCATACATACATCTCTAATTGCATATGACCTAAACTTCCATTTTTATTTGAAATATCCCCACATCCTCTGTATGTATTTGATTATGAGAAGGTGCAAAGTTATAACAATTCTATAACAAAAAAAGAGAGGTAACATGTAGAACACATAAATGCTTCATTTTTCCAGGGAAATACTACTTTTTCATAGCAATTTAATCAGATAATTTCAGTTTATGTTACTTTGTGTTTCATCATGTTTACTTTTCTAATAACTACAATTATTCTCAGACTGACATTACATTTTTCCTCTAGAATAGATGTGCTTAAATTGAAAAAATCCAATTGAATAAGAGCATGTAACGAGAAAATGTAATCCATCGTTATTAAAAAAGGCAGCTTACCTTTATCTGGGTGTTAAATAGTACAAATCCATGAGAGCCAGTGAATGTTTTGAAGTCAAAACGAAGGGCATTACCAAGGCTGAAGTGGATTTGTCACAGAATTATACGTATTACCTCAGAAATAGGTTATTATACCTAGGAGGGGTATGGGGAAATATGAAGGCATAAAATGAGACAAGGACTATTTTACTTCTATGTCTTTACCTGGGTAAATTACTTCTGATTTAGATTTTTATGTAAAATTTATTTAAGATGAATAAAATCCAAAGCAGTTTAAAGAGCTTTATATTTAATTTATTATATAGGATATGGTTTCTAAAAGAAAGCTTTAGATGAAAATATCTTTGACTAATAAGGACTCTTATAGTAGCATAAAGAACACCAGCATAGAGAGCAGGCATTATGAAGGATGGCATCTGTTTTGACTGGGGATGCCTATACTTAGCCCACAGAATTCAGGTTTGGTTCCATGTTGTTGGTAAGGCTTTACAGTATTTATGAACCATGCCTCTCTTGTTAAATATGTGGCCACTTATGTAGTTATAAAATTTTTTTACAGTGGCAGTAACAAAGTCAACATTATTTAAGCATGGATTTTTAAATAAAGCATTAAAATGTTCTGATTTATATGTGGTTGTGCTCTTGAATCTATTAACAATGAAAATAACAAAAAGCCGTGAGAAATAGCACTTCGTTGCATAGTAGAACTTTAATATTATAGTAGAATAGCATGGTTTGGGGGTAAAATTACCTGGTTAATTGAGTTGAATTATGATATGATTTTACCTGCATGATATTAGGCCCTGCAGCATGGATTTTATGGACCCACTTAGAGCATTGTGCCAGTGTTTAAATTACATGTTCTATGGAGTCAAATTCAAAAGTATTTCTGTATGTCACCAAAAATGTCATGGACCACAGCACCCATACTACATGTAATGTGGTTTTTCATAAATAGTCTTTCAAAAAGAATTTTTTATGCCTTCATATGAATTGATCCAGAGCAAAAATTCGATTCATCTTAGCTCTTAATACTTACTAACTTTTTATCCTACTATCATTTCTTCTTTTATCTTGTAAGAAAGACTTTGTTTACCTTTTTGGTAACTTTTCTGCATGCCTCTCTCCTGGTATTCAGAATGAAAACAAGACATGCTCATGACCCAATGTTATTTTGATTATAAGGGAATATTTTTCTGTCTTTTAGATTCTTGAACACACTGTATATAACGATACTGCTGCTACAGAATTTGATCAGTTATGACTAAGTAATGAAGTCCCTGTATAAAATATCTGTCATTATTCCCCACAGCAGAGTTCCTAAAGAGTAGGCATGAAGTAGGTATGAAGGGCTTAAGAACTTTGGAATGACAGATCACAGGGTTCCTGAACCAGGAAAGAAATTGCCTTATCAGAAAAACAAAGATAATAATAGCAGATATTATTTATTATGCTGTAAATATGAGCCCAGCACTATGCTTCATATGCAGTACTCTAAAAATAATCTTGAAAGGCAGATATTATCTTCATAATTTCACAGTTGAAAAAACTAGACTTCATAGAATTTAAGTAACTTGCCTAATGCTATAAAAATAGTGGCAGAGCTAAGATTCAAATGAAAATTTAACTTCACAGGACAAGCAGAGATGAATGAATGTATAGATAGGTTGAAAATGGACAGAGAAGCGGTAGGAGAAGAGATACTGTGGTTGTGAGTGACAAATCCAAATAAACAATTTAGCTGTGCAGGTTGAGGGTGTTAGGGTGGTCTCAGAGGCTACGGGCAGGATATTAGATGCCTTAAATTTGTTAGTGCCCCAGGATTTGTTGATGCATTTACATAGCAGTGTCTAGACAGGTCATACTGCCACACTGAAAAGTGATGTTCATAGGACATAGGGGGCACTGCCTAAACGTAATTAGGCTGAATGGATCTGAGGATTACTTTGTCAGAGATATGTATGTCTCACAT
This sequence comes from Nyctereutes procyonoides, assembly GCF_905146905.1. Classification (NCBI taxonomy): domain Eukaryota; kingdom Metazoa; phylum Chordata; class Mammalia; order Carnivora; family Canidae; genus Nyctereutes; species Nyctereutes procyonoides. Next base: position 6,692,497 of record NW_026575130.1, read on the forward strand.
AAGCAATGTATGAAGTGTTTCATTATACAAATTTAGCAAGAAAGACTTCCACACAAAAGTGAGTTTTTCTTATTTGCCTCTCAGAGTAATACTCTTGGGAATGGGAAGATAAAAATTCTATTGCCATGTTCACCAAATACATCCTTAGGACTCTGGCCAAGTGACATAATTTCTGTTATGTCTCCATTTTCAGTAATATCTATTGTGAGTAGTTGGGCTACAGGAAAGATCAAATGAAAATGAGCATGACAAAGTACTCTCTTCCTCTCTCTGTAACTGTAAAATGATTTACAAATATGAGGAGTTTTGGTATTATTAATGCTGATAATGCTCACACCTGCAAATTTATGTTGTGTAACTTGTAATTTAAAAAGTCAAAAATTTGATTAAAGCTGCAGGTGCATTCAAAGATTAAAAACCTTATACATGATCTTTAAGAACTCTTTCCTCTCAGAGTAATTACTCAGAGTAATTAAATAGTTTTTAATGATTATATATGTATATTATATATATAATATGTACACACATTTGTAAAATCCATTTCTGCACATATTCACGTGGGTATATCACTTTTCTTGTTAAAATTTATGAGGATCATAATACAATATTTGCAAATTGAGTTTTCATTTGGCTGTATATCTTTTAGATATTGACAATGAAATATCTGTCTTGTTCTTTTTAACTGATAAGTATATACTAAATGGGTACCAGAATTTACTTAAACAATTATTTTATTGGTGGATGTTTTAGGGTGTTATCACATTACACCACTGCTATTAATAAAACAATATTATCATAGGAGCCTTTTTTGCACATGTGTAAATATTTCTCTAGAATATATACCTAGAAGGAATTAGTAGATTAAAGTATATTTAAATTTTGATGAATACTGCCGAATTGAATCCCAAAATTCTTTACTATTTTGCCCTCCTACATTAAAGTATATGAGAATATTTATTTCCCCATAGCTTTACTAACATTGAATTTAACTTTTATCAGTGTGATGGATAAAATTATATATCCATACTGTTTAGTTTTTGAATATTTGGTAACATTGAGAAATGATCAGCAAACAAACACATCTGTACCTATGTTGATTATATTGTCCTTAATCTGGTTTTCTAATTAATGCACTTTAAAAATAATCTTATAGATTATTTCATTAAGTCTGTCAATACTAATATGCTTCAGATAGTAGCTGATAAATGCAGTTTAGCCATGGGTACAGGTGCTAAAATTTTAGCTAGAGTATTAGTAAAGGCAAGGTGATATAGTGTTTTGAGATTTTCTTTTTAGGATAATTTCTCTGCTAAGTGAATTATGGTTAAATAAGGGATAGTTGCAGAGTGCACATATCAGAAGTGATTGCATTTCTTAGTGTGATATAATAAAAAATAAATAATGTGGTCTTTTTCCTAGGTTCTTGGCACATAGCTCCTAAAACCCTTGGAATTTACTGTCATATGCTAGTGAGATGACTCATTGGGGGGACTGGATATCTTTGGGATGGAGTCTAGTCACAAGAAGGCCAATCAGGTGATGAAAGTGTTAGAATTTTCAGCTCAACTGTCCAACCTCTGGAGGAGCTGGAGATTAAGTTCAATCACCAATGCTCAAGATTTAATCAATCATGCCTATATAATGAAATTTCCACAAAAATCTCTAAATGGTGAGCTTTGGGAAGCTTCTGAGTTAGTGATTACATTCATGTGCTAGGAAGATAAAGAGAAGAAAAAGGTAGGCAAAAATTGATGAAAATAGCGAGAATTGGTAAATTCATAGGGGAAGTGGTAAGTTCATAGTAAAATCCATAAAGGAAAATATGACCAAATAGGTCCTATTCATTCATACCTTATGGGTTCTTAAAGATCATGTATAAGGTTTTTAATCTTTGAATGCACCTGCAGCTTTAATCAAATTTTTGACTTTTTAAATTACAAGTTACACAACATAAATTTGCAGGTGTGAGCATTATCAGCATTAATAATACCAAAACTCCTCATATTTGTAAATCATTTTACAGTTACGGAGAGAGGAAGAGAGTACTTTGTCATGCTCATTTTCATTTGATCTTTCCTGTAGCCCAACTACTCACAATAGATATTACTGAAAATGGAGACATAACAGAAATTGTGTCACTTGGCCAGAGTCCTAAGGATGTATTTGGTGAACATGGGAATAGAATTTTTATCTTCCCATTCCCAATCTAATGCTTTTTGCTTCTACATGGATATCTTTCCAAAAACACTGATAATCTGTTATGTGCAAGATAATGTCAGGTCCTGAGGATGACACAAGATATATCTTCCTGGTGCAACAGGCTGGTTAATAAACCAGGAGTAGCATGTAGTAAATTAGGATTTCTCCAGTATCCTAGACTGGGGTCTAAAATGAGGTCATTTTTACTAACAATCCTCTTTGTTTATTTGGTAGCTGCTTCTGCCTAATAAGTTCTGACTGCCAGCAGATCTTCTAGCATTGACTATTGCTGAAAATCACCAAATGGTGAGTACCGGAGTCACCTATCTCAGCCCCTGATTGGATTAGATGATTAGCTTTCTACTCTGCCTCCCACTGTATTTGCCTGACTAAGGAAAGACTGAACCTTAAAAGATGGAAAATAGCATCATGACATACATCTTAATTTTTTAGTATGTAATTCCCAGAACTAACTTAAAAATTATTAGGTATGTGAAAAGACAGATCTTATGACCAAAAACTTAAAGAAAATAAGTTGATACTAAAAGGAGACCATAGGTGGATCCAGATATTCAAGTTAGTAGAGAAGAATTTACTATACATATGTTCAGGTAAAGAAAAGAAAAGGTAGGCAACTAAGATGAAAAAATGGAGAGTTTCAAAATGAAAATATAATTTGTGAGGGATGCCTGGGTGGCTCAGTCAATTAAGTGTCTGACTCTTGATCTCAGCTCAGGGCTTGATCTCAGGGTTGTAAGTTCAAGCCCCTTGTTGGGCTCCATGAGGAGTGTGGAGTCTACTTCAAAAAATATAATTTGTGAAAAGGAAACAAATTGGAAACAATAAAACTGAAAAATACTTCTGAAATTAAGAATACAGTGTATGGGTTTAGCAGTAGATTGGTCATACCAGAAGATAGGATTAATGAACTATATATAATATAGGTTGACAGAAAATATTAAAATTAGAATAAAAAAGAAAACATACAAAATATAGAATAAAGTGTAAGAAATGTGACATATAGTGAAGAAGCTAATCTATGTGTAATTGGGGTAACAGAGAAGACAAAAAATTGGGAAGAAGTATATTTGAAGGGATAATGGCTATGTATGTCCCCAAACTAATAAAAGACACAAACCCACAGATTTGAAAATCTCAGCAAACCCCAAAAAGGATATATATCAAACAAAACCAGCACACACACGCCATACTCAAACTGCTGCAAACCAAGGACAAAGAGAAAAATTTTAAAGAAAGAACTTTAAGGCTTACAGTTAACTTTGTGGTAGAAATGATGAAAGTTGGAAGACAATATTGAAAACCTTAAAAGAAAATGACTGAGAGTCTAGAACATTTGCCCAGAGAAAATAGCCTCAAGAATGAATTGTGGTTTTAAAATATTTTTAAGCAAATAAAAACAGAATTTGTCATAAAAGACCTGAATTGAAATAAATACTAAAGAGAGTTCTTAAAGAACAGGGAAATTATCTGAGACAAGACAACAGATGTAGGAAGAAAGGTAGTTGGAAAAGATAATTGTGTGGATAAATATCAACTACACAAAACGATGTCTTACTGAGTTCAAAGTATTTGTAGAACATTTGTAAAATAAAAATTTAAAATATAACTTGAAAGATGGGAAGAAGTAATGTTAGATTTAAGATGCTCTGAGAGTTTAGCATTTTTCAAGGAAGTACTGATAATTTCCATGAGAATATCAAATAAAGGATGCACGTTTTAACATCTACAATAATGGCTAAAAGAATGCATATCTGACAAGTTTACAACTTAGAAAATGGAATAGTATTAAAGAAGTTTGTTTTGTCCATAAGAAGGCAAGCAATCATAAAAGCAAATGTAAAACAGATCAAATAGAAAAAAAGAAGAAAGATACAAACTTTACTTTATCAGTGCTTACATTAATGTTACTGGCCTAATTTACCAAGAAAAATGCTAATAGACACGGGGAGAAACAAACATGTGATGTTTAAAAGAGATATATCTCAAATATAAGACAAAGGTTGAAAGTAAAAGGATGAAAGATGTATAGTGTATACTGAAATAATTCCAGAGAAATTGCACTTCAAGTGAAGAAGTATTATTGGAGATAAACAGTACATTTTATTTTTTTTAAGATTTTATTTATTTACTCATGAGAAACCCAAGATAGATAGATAGATAGATAGATAGATAGATAGATAGATAGATAGATTAGGCAGAGACACAGGCAGAGGGAGAAACAAGCTCCATGCAGGGAGCCCGATATGGGACTTGATCCCGGCGTCTCCAGGATCACGCACTGGGCTGAAGGCAGATGCTTAACCGCTGAACCACCCCAGGCTTCCCCAAACAGGACATTTTAAATGATAATTGGTAAACCCACTAGGACAATATCACAATCTTAGATTTATGTATATAACATAATTTTCTGACATTAGAAAACATAAAGCACAAATTAGCTGAAAGAAAAAGGGAAATACACAAATCCTTAATCAGAGTAGGTGACTTAAATAGACCTACTCCAGTAGCTGAGATAAACAAAGATAAAAATCTTAGTGGGAACACAGAAGATATAACAGTACAATTAACAGATTTGACCTAATTAGTATGTATAGAACACTGTATCCAATAATGAGAGAAGTCACATTCATGTTAAATGGATGTGAATTATTTATCAAATTTAATAAAATTTGGTCCATAGGAAGTCTCAATACATTTCAAAGGATTGAAATAATTCAGAATATGTTTTTCTAAAGTAAATAAAATCAATAAGGTAAAGATAACAAAAAAACCCACAATTGTCTTTAAATTAAACAAAATACTTATAAAGGTCTGTAGGTCAAGGAAGAAATCATAACAGGCTTTTAAAAAGAATTCCAAATGAAATGATGAAAATATGGCATATCAAACTTCATGGAATGCAGCTAAAGCAGAATTTAGATGGAAATTTATAGCATTAAATGTATATGATAGAAAAGAGAAAAAGCTGAAAATCAATATTCTAATGCTTCCATCTCAATAAGTTAGAAAAAAAGTACAACAAATCAACTCAACAGAAATATAAAATGGAAAAAATAAAGATGAGAAACCAAAATACATAAAAGAGAAAGTAAACTTCAAGAAAGTCAACAATTTTTTTGAAAAAATGAATGCAATTGAAAATCCCTTTGTAAGACTGATGAAAAAAAAGAGAGAAAACAATGATCAATATCAGTGATAAGGGGCAGCTTGAGTGGCTCGGCCGTTTAGCGCTCTTTTAGCCCAGGGCCTGATCCTAGAGACCCGGGATCGAGTCCCACATCAGGCTCCCTGCATGGAGTCTGCTTCTCCCTCTGCCTGTGTCTCTGCCTCTCTCTCTCTGTGTCTCTCATGAATAAATAAACAAAATCTTAAAAAAATATATCAGTGATTAAATAGGCAATATTATTACAGACATTAAAACACCTTTACACGAATAACTTTGATGATTGGATGAAATGGATAAATTCCTCTAAAACACAAATAAAATTGACAGAACAAAAAATAAAATAAAAATGCTTGAAAGCTTGAAGAGTCAATTGCTTTTAGGATAACATGCAAGGTTACTATGTTTATTATTAACTATTAGTTTCTTATCTCATAGGCTTTTGCTAATCCTCAATCCTTTTTCTTATCTATTTCTGCTCATTCTTCATTGATTTAGGCTTCTCATGATCAGATTATGCAATGGCTTTCTTAAGTTTTTTTTCTGCTTTATATCTTCTCTTGACTCAAATATTTTCTGAATGTTTATGGCCTCATTAATCTTCTGAAAGCACTATTTTCATATTAGACTACTTATGATTCCTAAAAAATTCTTAACCTCTAACCCTTAAATATTTGCTTAAACCATTTTCCTTTTCTTCTACATAGTGGTTCTCAATTTTTGGTTCTTACATCAGCTGTATCAGCATTATCACGAAACTTGCCATTAACTGGAAACTTCTCAAGTGCTGTCCCAGACTTATTAAATCAGAACTTCTGAGAGTGAGAACTTCTGAGTGAGATCTATTTTAATAAGAATTACATCAGATTCCAGGTTACCCTGATCTATGCAATAATTTGAGAAACATTCTCCCATGTGGAGAAATCAATCTTTCAAGACTTCATTAAATGACCTAGATAGGCTTCTTTTTTCTAATACTTGAATGCATTTATTATTTATAACATTATTATTATCACATCATTTTCTACTTGTTTCATCTACATATCTTACCTTTTTAACCAGACTGTATGTCATGCAAGGTAAGGAAGCATTTACTCTCATAGTACTTTACATATGGCATGTTCTTAATTAATTAAATCAACCAGAATGCATAGGTATATTTTTTCATTGATTCTATAACAAAGCACCCCATACTTAGCAGCTTTAAACAACACAAAAGTATTATTTCTCAATTTCTGTAAGTTAGAAGTCTTCATGGACTTGACTGGGCTCTTTGCTTAGGGTCTCAGAAAGGTGAAGTCCAGGTTTTGGCTAGGCTGCATAACTTACTGGAGGTTCTGGGGAAGAATCTACCTCCGGGCTTATTCTATTGGCTAAATTTAGTTCCTTGTGATTGTAGAACTGAGGTCCCCATTTCCTTAGTTAGTTGTCAGTTGGTATTAGTCTTTGATCTTAGGGATTGCCTGTATTCTTTCTTCTGTCTTCCATGAAGCCCCCTTTAACAGTGAGGAGCTGATTACCTGTTACGTTTCAAATCTACTTAACTTCGTCCCTCAAGTCTCTCTTATTTCTTCTGCAGCATCTCCTTGACACAGTCAGAGAAAGTTACCTGCTTTTAACAGCTCATGTGATTAGATTGTGTCCAGTTGGAAAACCCATGATGATCTCTCTATTTTAAGGTCCATATTTTTAATTACATTTGCAAATTTCCTCTTGCCATGCAAGTTAGCGTATGCACAGGTTTCAGGAATTAGGACATAGACATCTTTGGGGGACTATTCTGCCTACCATGTCAATGATTTAATGGATATATGCAAAGTACTGTGATTCAGCTGAAAATGGTGAATTCTGTGTTGCATTTGTAACCTACGAATAGTCAAAACAAAAAAAAATTACAGTACAGTAAATTTTATTTATTTATTTATTTATTTATTTATTTATTTATTTAATAATAAATTTATTTTTTGTTGGTGTTCAATTTGCCAACATACAGAATAACACCCAGTGCTCATCCTGTCAAGTGCCCCTCTCAGTGCCCCCACCCCCTGCCCTCCTCCCCTTCCACCACCCCTAGTTCGTTTCCCAGAATTAAGAGTCTTTATGTTCTGTCTCCCTTTCTGATATTTCCTACCCATTTCTTCTCCCTTCCCTTCTATTCCCTTTCACTATTATTTATATTCCCCAAATTAATGAGAACATATAATGTTTGTCCTTCTCTGATTGACTCATTTTTACTAGTAGTGAGAAATATTTATCCATATGAGCAGAATTGAATGATATAAGAAGAAAAAAGAATTTCAAAAGCCTTTAACATTTACAATAATACAGAGAAAAATACCTTAGCTTGTACTCTAGTAAGATACTACATTTATGTATTACAGTTGACATTGCCTATCTAGTGTAGCTTCAAATACTGTTGGCAGTTTCTGGGTAATGATGGCTTCTCCCTTTGAGAGCACCCTGCCAGGACCCTCCCCATTGGACATATTAAATAATTATTACTTTCCTAAGTCAGGTCATCACAAACATACCTGCCAAATTTGGTGAAGATCTAACTAACCATTTTCAAGTGATGTTGTAATAGCTAGCAGATGAAAACTTTATTTATATAGATTAGGATAAATAAATGCATGTATGCCAATTATGATGCAACAGTCATACTTGAAAAGCTTTAAAATCTCTAAAACAAACATAAGGTATTATTATCATCAATAACAACAATTATGTTTTATGATTTTTATTGTTAGCACTGTCATTTATTTATGTCTATAAATAAGAAGGGATAAAACGTACTATCAAATATCTGTTTAATAGGGCTTAATTATTTATTATGGGACTTTATAGTATATTTAATAAAATTAATGAGATTCTGATTACTTGAGCCTGCCACTCTCTTTGGCTGGAAACTCTCTTTGATAAGAAGTAAAGCAAGATTGCCAGTTTTCTTATGAGAATTACAGGGTTTGAGGATTAGTCAACTGAGAATTGGTGAGGTCCTCCTCTAATTAATGTCTTCCCACTGATGTTTGCCCTAATCTCCCCTTTTATTACATTTATTACAATGCTTCAGCGGGATGTCTGTGTGTCAAGGAAGATCTATTAAATAAGGTTACTATTCAGTTAGTGAAATAGCAATAAAGGTTCTAATTCTGCATTTGTTGCTTTGTTAATTCCTTTTAATTTAGAGTCACCTTGAGGGAGATACACATTTATAATGGAAAGAACAATTGGACTGGAAATGAGGAGATGCGTATCCATTCTTGGCTTTGCAATTTTTAGGCAGGTCATTGAATCTCTTTGGCCTTCAGTTTCCCAAATTATAAAATAATTGGACAATATGATCTATAAAGGCCCGTTAGTTCCCAAATTAGACAATTTGCTGATTTAAAGGAAACATCTTGCAGAAATTCATGAGAAGATACATTTTCATGATGTTATTTACATCTTACTTAGATTTTTGCAATTGTCTTTTAACCAGCTTTTCCTGCTAACACTATTTTATTGCAGCAACTATTCTATAATGCATTGCCAGATTTAAGTTCATAAAATGCTACTTCATTCCTTGTTCAAAAACTCTCTATGTTAAGTGTGAATTTCAAGGCTTCCTGAATTTTGATTTGATATTAACTTCCTTTTTTCTTATTCTCTGAAAAATTCTTTTTCCCATCCCCACATTTCAGCCAGTTGGTTTGCTATAATTGAATATGTTTGTATTTTATCCTCCACATCTTTACTTATGCTATCCTATCTGCCTGATATGGTTTCTTCTCCAGCTCTAGCCCCTTCTCCCCAGCGCTCAAGCACATGTTTTTAACCTCATCTCCTGAAATTCTAACTTATTCTCTAAGGTCAACTGGAAAGCTATTTCCTTTAGATAGTCTTCTATAATTACACCAACTGGAAGCAATCTTTTCCCCTCTGAAATCCTGTAAGACTTTATTTGCAACTCAATAATAAACATTTAGTACATTTTTAAAAACGTGCATGTGTTCACGTCACTATCTTTAGTACTGGGGATAAGAGAAAAATGGACATGATCACTATCCTAATGAACCTTACTGTCTCATGGGCAAGATAGATATTAATCATAATTATATAAAATGGAATAAATTACATGAAAGAAAAGGTCTTTTAAAATTTATTTATTATTATTTATTTATTTATTTTTAAAGACTTTATTTATTTATTCATGAGAGACACAGAGAGAGAGTGAGAGAGAGGCAGAGACACAGGCAGAGGGAGAAGCAGGCTCCATGCATGGAGCCTGATGTGGGACTCAATCCCAGTCACACAGATGCTCAACTGCTGAGCCACCCAGGCGTCCCAAAAGTCTTTTTTAAAAAATTATTTATTTATTTATTTATGAGAGACATGGAAAAGAGAGGCAGAGATATAGGCAGAGAGAGAAGCAGGCTCCCTGTGGGGAGATTGATCCGGGACTTGATACCAGAACCCTGGGAATATGACCTGAGCCAAAGGCACATGCTCAACCACTGAGCCGCTCAGGCACCCCAGAAAAGGTCTTATTTCACTTTCATTTACCTTTTCACTGTTTGAGTGTCAGCTAAACTAAATTTGTAATTTTGAAATTGTAAATTTGAAAAAGACGTCATTTTTATAATTCTGTGACAGTATAAATTCATTTATGAATAAATATTTCTAGATTAAAAGAAATGTTTAGACTTTTAGATTTGGGGTTATAAAATAAAAATGGTCTCTGAGATTGTCCTAGACCAGAGAATAATTTTACATTTTCTACTACCCCACTGTTTTCAAAGTTAAAAGGAAGTTATATTGGATTAAGTGCATTAACAAAACTCATGCATTTAATTTGGAGTCTAAGAGATTTATTTTGGATGCCCTCTGTTTTAAGTGTTTCAACTTAAAGTAATTGTTTTTATTATTATATTTTTGAGTAAGATGTCCATTTTCATTTCATAAAGAGGTCATTTTTCTAAAATATACTCATTGAATACCATCTATGTACAAATATGACCTGTGAAACTAGTTATGGATGCTACAAAATAGTCTGAATTAGTTCAATAAACTTCTGTTGAATGCACATCATAATCTTATAGTGCACTAGGCTTTGAGCATGTATCAGGCACAATTTATGCCATCTGAAAGCTGCAGTTGGCAGGGGTGAGTAGAAGCAAGTATCAATAATGGCAAAATTTTGGATCTGAACATGGATATTTTGTTTAATGGACTTAAGTTTGCATAACTTCCAACAACAATGTTCCTAAGAAGATAGAATTAAGGGCCACACAATGTGAAAATAATGAAAATTCTAAGGAATGCTATGACCAGAGATTCATCTCATTGTGTCAGGTCTCTGGTTTCTTTCTTTCTTTCTTTCTTTCTTTCTTTCTTTCTTTCTTTCTTTCTTTCTTTCTTTCTTTCTTTCTTCTTTTCCTTTTTTTTTTTTAAAGATTTTATTTATTTATTCATGAGAGACACAGAAAGAGAGAGAGAGGCAGAGACACAGGCAGAGGGAGAAGCAGGCCCCATGCAGGGAGCCTGATGTGGGACTTGATCCCGGAACTACAGGATCACACCCTAGGCTGAAGGCGGTGCTAAACCTCTGAGCCACCAGGGCTGCCCAGGTCTCTGGTTTCTAAGATAATGTATTATTATTGTTGTTGTTGCTGTTGTTGTTATTAAGAGGAATAGAAATACTTCAAGGAAATACTTTGAGCTACTATGAATATTTTCAACTTGATATTTTTGAGTACAATCATCCATTGATCACACTAATCACAGGCCTAAAAATCTCACTTTTAGACTGATAACTGGTTTCCCATTACTAGAGAGGAAATTTATCAGATTGGTTAAGCTCTAAACTCTAAACTCTAGATTCAAATAGATCTGTGCTAGTATTAAAATCCTGGCTTTACAAGGTGTCCTGAGTCGCTGAGTTGGTTAAGCATCTGCCTTTGGCTCAAGTCATGGGCTTCCAGGGATCAAGCCCCACATCAGGCTCCTTGCTCAGTGGGGAGTCTATTTCTCCTTCTCATTCTGCCCCTCCTACCACTCCTTCTCTCACTCACTCTCTCTCTCTCTGTCTCTCAAATAAATAAATAAAATCTTTTAAAAAAATCAAGGCTTTCCTGCTGACTAGTAATATGATGCCAAAAAACCCATGTCTCTTTAAGTCTCAATGTTCTTATCTATAAAATGGCAGTAATAAGAAAACTATCTCTCAGTAGGTGCTAAAGAAATGTAACTATTCTTTATATTTTCAACTAGAATTTAATTTGAAAATTGAAGATCTTTATTGTACTTGTAAATACTTTCAATCCAATGCTGAAATAGCACACCTTGATTCGGTAAAGCAGATAGTTAAGATGGGCCAAAGAGCAGAGTATAGTATTGGCCAAACAAATAAAACTAAAGGCACCTATAAGAGTTTACACATACATGGTCAAATTACACTCACATTGCTTGCCAAGGCTCAAAAGAGCATAAATTTTATTTTATTTTTAAAATATTTTATTTATTTATTCATGATAGAGAGAGAGAGAGAGAGAGAGAGACAGAGAGAGATGCAAGCTCCATGCCGGGAGCCCAACGAGGGACTCGATCCGGAGACCCCAGGATCACGCCCTGGGCCAAAGGCAGGCGCTAAACCACTGAGCCACTCAGGGATTCCCAAGAGCATAAATTTTAAAGAAGATGTAGGTTCTTTTAAGGATAGTCTTTTTGTTTAATTTTGTTTACAGACTTATCATGTGATAGTTTCTGAAATGGCATAGGATAGGTCTATAGAGCATCTTAAAAAAAAAAAAAGGCTGAAAGCACCATAGTTCCAGAATTATGAAGGCACAGAGAAGCTTTCAAATTTAGCATTACAAAGAAAATAGACTTAGGATTCTTACTGGGGAAGAAAAAATAGATAAGAGAAAAATAGGACAAGCAGCCCTTATTATAATACGTTTTGTTTATTGTTTTTCATTTATACTATGCATTTAGAAAAGTATCTCACAAAAAAGTATCTCACGACCAAGTGAATAACATGTTCTTTTTAATATTTTCTAGAATATTAACACTAACATTATAAATTTTGCTGTCAACAGTCTCAGAAATCTGCAAATTAAGAATATATAAATCTTCTTGTTGTGGTGAAGCTACACAAATTATAGAAATAAAATAAAATTTGAATAAGTACTATTATGGTAAAGCTGAATTTAGTCCGTTTAGGATTTTTGTCTTTAACTGCTTAATGAAGGGCATATTATAAAGGTTATTAAAGTGAATTTATAAAGAACTATAAAAATAAATATTCTTTCACTAGTTCTTAACTTTCAGCAATTTTTTACTCATTACCTCTAAATGTAACCTGTAATGTTCAAAATGTCATCTTATACTCCTAAGTTTTATGGTATATTTTACCGAAGCTTGTGATGATACACAACTTTGGGCAAATTTGAGGTGGAAATAAATCCAAGGTGGAGAGAGAAACAGGAAGGGAGGGAAGAGAGAAAGGGAGAATAAAGAAAAGATGAGATTGGAGACCCTAATAAACTAATCAGGAGGCAATATCAGATCTACAGTAGCATATCTGCCATTGTGAGAAAACCTAGGGGACCTCTCTCTCCTATGTAGTTCAGAGGAAATTTCTTAGGATCAGTTTCTTATTTCAGGGGACATTCTTTCTTTCTTTCTTTTTTTTTCATTTAGGTATTATTAACATACAGTGTTATTTTAGTTTCAGGTGTACAATATAACGATTCAACAATTCCATATTTCTCAGTTCTCATCAAGATAAGTATACTTTTAATCCCCTTTACCTATTTCACCCATCCTTCCACCCACCTCCCCTCTGGCAACCATCAGTTTTTCTTTTCATTCGAATCTGGTTTTTGTTTTGTTTTATATTTCTCTTTTTAAATTTGTTTTGTTTCTTAAATTTCACATACAAATGAGACATGGTATTTGCTTCTCTCTAATTTCACTTAGCATCATATCTTCTAGGTCTATTTGTGCTGTTGCAAATGGCAATATTTCATTCTTTTTTATGGCTGAGTAATATTCCATTGTGTATGCATGCATTGTGTTTATGTACACACACACACACACACACCACATTTTCCTTATCCATTCATCTATTGATGGGCATTTGGATTGCTTCCATATCTTGGCTATTGGAAATAATGCTGTGATAAAAATAGGGATGCAAATATCTTACCAAATTAGTGTGTTTGTTTTCTTTCAATAAATATCCAGCAGTGGAATTACTGAATCATATGATAATTCTATTTTTAAGTTTTTGAATTCCCACCAACAGTGCATAAGTGTTCCTCTCCTTCATATCCTCCCAATACTTATTGCTATTTCTTATGTTTTTTTATTTTAGCCATTCTGACAGGTATAAAGTGATATCTCTTTGTGGTTTTCATTTGCATTTCTAGGGAGACATTATTTCTTTTTAAAGTTTATTTAAAGTTCTTTTTAATTTATTTCTTTTTCTTAGGTAAATCTCAAGATGACCTAGAACAATATGAGAAATAAATTCTTTTAGTATTATGCCTTGAAATCCTTGTTAGATTTTATTTAAATGGATTCTTCAAATGCATGTTAACATTCAGTTAAATAATATACAATTTTCGTTGATAGAAATTATAATAATGGCTAAGTTTGCAATTACTCATACGCTGGGGAACAAATGCAATAGTACTGATTTGTTTTGATCCTCCTTAGCTCAGACTTACTTAAGCCAAGATATCCTTTGATTCAGTAAGGTAGCTTGATTTAAGATAATTAATAATAATCCAAAGAAATGTAGAATGTAAAAGGCTTTGATTTTCATATGCCATTACTTTTTCTTCTATTGTAATCTGTGTTGATAATGTGAAAATGGACTTCCTTGTGAATTTTTCAGGTTTCCAGATTAAGGGACTATAGAATAACTTTTGTGGAAATAGATAATTGCAAAGCAACTTGTTTTGTAATTCTATTCCACAGCTTCCTATTTCTGGGATGGCCAAATTTATGAAGAATAGATTATTTAATACTTATAACACATTTTGAAAACCTAAATCACATTGTTGCAACTAGGCAACTGTTGAAAAGTAAGTACCAGATTTATTAGCAGCTATTTTCACAAAGATTCCATTTAATAATGTTGGTGTACCCTCTGTAATTTATTTGATTAATAATATTTGATTTGAACCCAAATGATGACTTCTCACATATATGACAGAACTAATGAACTGTGAAAGAAGAACTGTTCAGATGGTCACCAATAACCACTGCTTTGTTAATCCTTTAAATAAACTGGAGCTCACAATGTGTCCCTTTGAAGTCATAAATAATGTATATTTTTCTTTTGACTTTTAATAAGCCAGTAGGGTTCATCTCACAGTCTCCAAACACATATATTTTATTATGGGCCTCTGCAGTTTACTTTAATTAGTGTGTCTGAGTGCTTTGGGAGACTTAGCCCTACTGAAAACAAACAGAGTCTTACCATCTATAAAACATTAGCTCCCTTTGGTTTATCCTGACACAGCGGGGGAGGCTCAGTGAGAAACACATGGTGTAAGTAAACACTCATAATTGCATTAGCATTCTCTGGTGGATTGGTAATTCAAGCTCTGTTCCATGATATTGTAAGAGCAGTTAGAACAGGTTTACCAATCTTGTGGTCTGCTGGGGATTTCATCAAATTCCATGTGAACAGAACTAAGTGACAAATCTACTGGAAACAGAGTATGAGAGAAGGAGGCATGCTGTAAAATGAAAACCTAGTATAGGCAGTACAACCTTTTTATAATAACTTTGTTTTATTTCTGATGTAGCTGTGAGATTTTTCAGTTCCAGTTGCCATTACTTTTCCCATGTTATTTAATATCAACGTCAGTTTCAATCTATTTGGATATGGCCACTTTGTTGACGATGATACAAGATAGCTGGTTGATTGATTAAAATCCTCAGCTTTCAAATATCTATTTTGATGTAATTATACTCAAATATACTTGCCAATAAAATAGCTATTCTACTGTTGATGGAATGCATGTATTACATCTTAAAATAATTTGTAATTAAAATTCTAAGTTTTGTGGAGATATTTTGTATATATAAGCCTATACATTATCACTTATACTTTTGAATTTCATATTCTAGCAACTGCTTAGAATAATACATGATCAATATATATGGGAGGGCAACAAGAATGAGAAGTATTCTCTAGTTGGATGAATCTGATTGACCTGGCTACTTGAGTGATTTGATCAGTAGAAAATAGGATAATATGAGTGAAATATGGTATTTGCCTCTTTCTGACTGACTTATTTCACTTAGCTTCATATATATTTTTATAAAACTGTCCAAGCTTTATGTTTTTTTCCGGCATTTGGGTTTATTTCACTTCTCTTTTTCTTTTGGTTAATTCTGGTCATTTTGGTCAAAATAGGCAAACAGTTTGCTTAAAGTATCTCTCAGGCACTTCAGAAAAAAGAAATTATATCAAAATTTTGATTGAAGTCACTGATGATGTAGTGCCATTTATATGCAGTCTGCACAAGTGCTGCCCATTAGATATATAATACAAAAAATACAAAATATAAAAAATACAAAATATAGCCACCATTTTCTGGTGGCTATATTTAAAAAAGTAAAAAGAAACAGGTGATATAAATTATATAACTATAACTATATGTAGTTAGAATGTATGTGTGTGTGTATATATATATATATGTGTATATATATATATATATATATATATTTTAGTGAGAGAGAGAGAGAACACAGGGGAGGAGCAGAGGGAGGGAAGGGAAAAGAGAGAGAATATTGAGCAGGCTCCATGCCCAGAGTGGGGCCCAACATGGGGCTCAATCTCATGATCCTGAGATTGTGATCTGAGTGAAAATCAGGAGTCAGACACTTAACCGACTGAGCCACCCAGGATCCCCTACTTATAAATTATTTAACACAATATATCTAACATATTATCATTGCAGCATGTAATCAGTATAAAATGTCTCTGAAATCCAGTGTGTACTTTGCACTTAAAGCACATCTCATTTTGGGCTAGCTACATTTTGAAGTACTTAGTAGCCACATATGGCCAGGGGGTTACTGTATTGGACAGTCCAGGTTACACCTTTTCATACAGAGGAAATAAATGAATGGTTGAAAAAAAGAACTAGGTTGATTTTGTTTTTAATTCACAAAAATTCTTACTTACATATATATTTACTTAAGCATTACTGTTTCTGTGACTGAAATTCCTGGTCTTATTTGTAAATTGTAACTTTCCTATTTTATTCTATCTCTTCTCTCAGAATCTGATGTTATTTCATTGTTTGCTCTCATTGGTTTATATTTTGAAAACTTTTTGGATAATATGCATTTAAGACTGTCCTTTTTGACATTAATGTCTATGATGGCACATTGTGATATTATTGGAATAAAACTTATTTTCTTAACAAATAATTAAAAGAGTTATGTGGAAAAGATTATTATCTTTCAGGTATCAAAAAGAAGCTATGTTTTTAACAATTATACTGCTTTTGGACTGTTTTTGTTGGTGAAGTTTTCAGTTTGGGAGCACTCATTGCCTGCTGTTAAAACACCATGAAAGAGAAAATGTTAGAGCTTTAAAATTTGTTAGTAAATAGCAGAGTACTAGAAATTAGTTTTTCTCCTTAATTTTCATGTTTTATAAGTAAATTTACTTTCTATATAGAACATATCTTAAAAATTTGTTCCAGATACTGCAGGCTCTATAGTTTTTATATAATTCTTACTGTTTAAGAAAAATGTCATCAAAACATCATCATTTTATATTTAAGGTAAAAAAAATCTAGAAGTGAGTCTTACCAGTAGTCAATTAGTAGGCAAATGAAAAGAAAACTTGTAAGTTTCTGATCTGTAATTTGTTATATATTACAAAGATACTTCCATCTGGCACTACCTAATCAATTCTATATCTGTTCTGTCTATGCCTATTTTATAGGAGTTCAACTTACAGAGCACTAATATTTCAATATTTTAAAGTATTTATGGTGCTAATGTAAAAAATCACGCAATATTTATGCCTTCAGATGATTAATTTAAAATGAAAATTAATCTAAATACATTAAAAAAACATTTCAAATTGTATCATGATTCAAATTTTTTTTTTAATTTGCTGAGCCAAAATGGATCTTTTCATTGGTTAGGTTTGCTTGTCAAAATGCTTAGCCAAATGGATCTTTTCATTGGTTAGGTTTGCTTATTGCATTTCCCTATGGCTATAATTGATGCCACATTTTTAAATAACCGAGTGCTTTAAGTTCTTTTTTAAAAAATTTGTTCATGTAGTGAAGGGGAATATAAGGGAAGGGAGAAGAAATGTGTGGGAGATATCAGAAAGGGACACAGAACATAAAGACTTCTAACTCTGGGAAATGAACTAGGGGTGGTGGAAGGGGAGGAGGGCGGGGGGTGGGGGTGAATGGGTGACGGGCACGGAGGGGGACACTTGACGGGAGGAGCACTGGGTGTTATTCTGTATGTTGGTAAATTGAACACCAATAAAAATTAATTTATAAAAAAAAAAAAAAAAAATTTGTTCATGTAGTATAAATTTAATGTATACTTTAAAACTCTATATGTAAATGGACAGTATATGATATATAAATATATTTTACATTTTATATAGACTTAAAGCATGTACGTAAAAATGTATCATTTATAAAGTGAAAGTATAGATTATATTTAACTTCATCACAGGGAAGCTTAAATGATATGTATTCTTTTTCATAAATCTGACATGTTTAATTATTTAAATATTTTGTTATGTTATTATAAATATTTAGGTAATATTTGTAATGACATAAAATTATAATATTATATTATTGTATATTATAATATTAGCTAAATATTTATAATGACTAATATTCTCTAATTTTATATTGACTTTTGAAGATCTATTTTGAGTTATCATATGCAAAAGTATATTCATATGTAATCTTATTACTAGAATTCAATTTCTTAGAATCAGAAGGTAGGTAACATAAGTAATTTAATAGAATAAGATAACTTTTTTAAACATCTAAACTATTAGGATAGGTTTTATATATATACATTATATATATATATGCGGTTACTTAAAAAAATTAATATTATGAGACATGCCAGAAGATATGTCAGCATACATAATATTTTTTAAAAGTTGTAACACAACCTTAATTTTGAAAAGTATTTTTCAAATGGGGATTTAATTTGTAGAGCAGCCTAATTTGTATTTTTGTACAATTTATGTAGGATCTTTGTTTATGTATTGTGACTATAAAAATCTCATGAAAGAAATCAATCTGTCAAAACTTTCAAGATTTTATTTGATAATTAAATGAACAGTGCTAAATAATTCTTTGAATTATTTCTGTAAACTTGTTCCCAGTGTCTTCTTTTGGAGTAGAAACCAGGTTTGCTTTGAAATTGCTCAACACTTGCCTGCTGCCAAAGCTGAGCTGCCCGATAAGCACACCCACTGGCTTAAGCAAGGTGCCTGACTGACTAGAATGGTTGGTGAGGAATCAAAAATATGCTTTAATCCAGTGTTCATTTTCATATCACAAAAGGTGCTACAGAATGATTGCCATTTGCAAAAGAAAAAGGCAAGCACAATTAAAAGCCAGGTTTCTAATCCCCTTTGCCTGGGTTTAGAACCAGAGCCAAAAGAAATAGTGTTTTAACAGGTACATATGCCCTCCAGGGGAAGCACACCCCGACCACCTAGCTGGTGAGATGAAAAGATGCCAGGATTCAGTTTGTATCATTGGACAATAAATTGTGTCCCAACTGCTGTGGCTGACAAGAAACCATAGAGCTAGTGGGTAGCTAACAAAAGCTCTATTTTGTGACAGTGGGCAGACAAGCATTGTGTGCAATCAAATACTGTCTTTTTAGCCTGTAGCTTCTGTCTTAGCAGCTAAGACATATATCATCAGTATGTGAGAAAATCTTACAGCGAGTGCCTGACACTTGTGTGGAAAGCTATTTCCAAATGATTGAAGGGCAGTCTGAGCTGCTAACCGCTAATTAGCCTGATTGACACCAAATTGAAAGGGATGACTCAGCTGTTGCAGAAATACTGCCTAATGGTAGTGTTGTGTCTCAACTGCTTGAATGAGAAATGATTATTAATTGTACCCTGTGGAAAGAGAAACTGCTGCATTATATTAATATGGGGGAAGTAGAGGATTAAATTTCTTATTAATCTTACTGTAAGCTTGCCCCACCTTACTGGGACTCTTGTCATCAGGAATAGCTGACACTAGTTGAGTAAAGTGACTTAAGCTCTACTATTGCTCCACTGAGGATTTGCAGACTGGTTGAATTGCGAACAAACCAGTTTTCTGTGAGCACCGATACTATTAAAGTATATCTAAAATTGAAGACAAAACCAAAAAAGCTCAATAGTGGATATTGAATGAGTGTTAGCTACTGAAGAATCCAGGTTTTTGTGGTTAGTATTATTTTTCAACACAACACAATGTTATTTGAAATTAATAAATAGAATTTTATCTATTCTAGATATTAATTTTCAATTGCTGGATATGACATCTGGTCAGTGTCTAGTGAAGAAAGGAAGGAATGAAGGAAGGAATGAATTTAGAAGGTACTACTAGTTATAGATTCATATATGACCACACTTGAAAAGTAGATTGACTTGGGGCAGCTGGGTGGTTCAGTGGTTAGTGTCTGGTTTTTGGCTCAGGTCGTGATCCCCAGGTTTGCGGATCGAGTCCTGCATCCAGCTTCCTATGGGGAGCCTGCTTCTCCCTCTGCCTATGTTTCTGCCTCTCTGTGTCTCTCATGAATAAATAAATAAAATCTTTTAAAAAAAGTAAATTGACTTTAGCCGTATTTGTCTTTTTAAATTGAGAAATGAATTCCTAGAACCAATAGAAAAGAAGATTTTTGAAATACAGCTGTTATCTGACGGTTGTAGTTTTCTTTATCCTTGTAAATTGTTAAGGATAATATTTTTGTTTGCAGTTATAGGACTGGACAGACCTTGACAGGCTATTTGGGGTTTTGGCAAACTTACAATAGTAGTAGCAGCAGAGGAGCTGCTGCCTTTTCTAATATGTTTGAAACTTTTAATTTTGAAGGAAATTACTGAATTAAAATAAGGCACAGTCGTAACAGATTTAACCACGGCTTTTAAAATTTACTTGGAAAA
Organism: Nyctereutes procyonoides; assembly: GCF_905146905.1. Lineage (NCBI taxonomy): Eukaryota > Metazoa > Chordata > Mammalia > Carnivora > Canidae > Nyctereutes > Nyctereutes procyonoides. Next base: position 6,713,055 of record NW_026575130.1, read on the forward strand.
AACTCTTGCGGGAAGTTAAAATTTGGTTCTACTGTAACAGCTATAACCACAGAGTTTATGAAGATTTGGTCTGGCAGTGGAGAAACAGCATTATATTTTTTAGTCCTTAGTAAGATTCAGAGTTGAATGAAATTGTATCAAAGGCAGTCAGTTTCCAAGATGAATGAGATGTGTTCTAAGTGAGCATTTTTCAAATAGATTGGACATCAAATGCATTTAGATTCCAGAATAGTGATTTGATCTTACAACATCCATTCATTCATTTGCTTATTTATTCATTAATTCAGCAAAATTTCTTTAGTGTGTACTCTTTAGCATGTATTTATCATATAAATCTCTGAGCTGAAGGTAAGATTAGCTAATCAGACACCATTAATTGGTAGATGAAATTGTAATATTTCCAAAGAAAGTGGTAGACAATAATAATTAAAATCTACTTACAAGATAAAAGAGTACAATTTTGAATCCTTTTGTGCATTTTTAAAAGAGTTTATTTATTTATTTGAGAGAGAGAACAAGAGAGAGAATGACCTGGGGAGAGGCCACTGAAGAGGGAGAGGTAGACTCCCCACTCAGCAGGGAGCCTGATACTGAGCTCCATCCAGGACCTTGGGATCATGACCTGAGCTGAAGACAGACACTTAACTGACTGAGCCACCCAGACATCTCATTTTTCTGTCCATTTTTAATAAAACACACAAAATTACAAATTTTCCCTCTCCTCAGAAATACTTACTTTCCACATCAGCTCAAGGAAGAACAGATCTATGTTCATCAAAACACATGAAAATATGAAGCTGGTTGTTGCCTAGCTTCCCACTTGGAGCAAGGTTCCTGATAGAGATTATTTCAGTGGTAACATGTGATTATAGTGTCTGTGAAGGAAAAAAGGAAAGGGAAGTATTGGTAGGGTAGAAAGCTATTTTAAAAAAAAGTGTTTGTAAGGTACGATTCTGAGCCAGGTGCTTTCATTTGTTACCATTTTTTGGATGCTCACCTGGCCTCCTGTAGTATAGGCAGGTTATCCTCAGTAAATCTGGGCGAGGAGTTTTGGAGTAATTGAAACAGTACAGGTGGTAATGATTTTGGACAATTTTAGGAATATAATATTTTCTCATACGTGCAGTTTAGCAACTTAATTCTTCCACTGTCATATTCAGAAATGCTTCTATAGTATTCCCTTCCATCAAAACCTTTGTATGACAAATATTGTAAAATAATTGAAGATACATTATGGGGGTGCAAGGTGCAACTATATTATGGTTACCTTCTAAGACACTATACAAAATAGTATCACAAAATTGAGAGAAGAGATAAATATTTATTTAGTTATTCAGCAAACACATGTACAACCCCTCCTGTGCCAGGCACATGGGTATGCACTTCCTGTGTGGAACCATTCCAGTGACCCTAGAGGTAAGAAGTGGGAAAAGAGTTTTGGTAGGAGACTGAAATCAACACAACCTTGAATGTTGAAATGTAACTTAAGGAAGAATTATAGTTATTCACTTTCCTCTTGATTTTATTTAAGGTGCTAGGAAATAAAAGCAGTTACTTCTCTGTACCTAAAAAATAACCATGGAAGTTGGCTTTTCCTTTCCTTTTAATTTTTTTTCAGACCATGGTATTGTTTTTTTTTTTTTTGTTGTTGTTGTTGTTTTTTCATGGTATTGTTAAGATGTGCAAAGTGGAGAGGAAGGATTTGAGTCTTTACTCTCATGGGTTCAAGGGAAGAGGTTTAGGGACCTGGGTGGCTCAGTGGTTGAGGTCTGCCTTGGCTCAGGGTGTGGTCCTGTGGTCCTGGGATTGAGTCCTGCATTGGGCTCCCCGTGGGGAGCTTGCTTCTCCCTCTGCCTGTGTCTCTGCCTTTTTCTCTGTGTCTCTCATGAATAAATAAATAAAATCTTTTTTTTTAAAGGGAAGAGGTTTATTATCAAAAGCTTACCAGAGAATTAGACTCTTTTCTAAAGAAGAGAGAGATGTTATGGGAAAAGGGTAAGGAAGAGTAATGACTGGGATGCCTTTAATTTTCCAGGTAATCATGAGGGTGGCTATTTGGAATGACAGTTGGGATGTCACTGAATTTCAAAGTTTTATTCTCAAGATTGCTATGAAGTTGTGTGGTATGTTGGAGGAGGCTCTCAAGGGCTGGTTGTATGTAGCTCTTCCTAACTCTGAAGTCAGGGACCTCTTTAGTTATTTTGAAATTGGCCATGGTAGGAGTATTTACTCCATGGAAATTGGCAAATGCTATAAATCAGGCCTGGGGTTCTCCCCACCCCAGAAAACTGGTCATTAATCGTTTACAAACACACTACTGGCTGTAAGAGATGTAGGATTTCAGGGAATCATTCAACCACATACAACCACACGGTGACGACAAGTTCCAGCAATTAGCACTTAGCTACCGATACAATATAAATCCAATCTAAATCACTCAAAGACCCTGGGAAACCCAGCTTCTGCAGTTGCCTCATCGGTGATACATAACTAATAATATGACACTTGTTAATTTGTGTCACACTTAGGTTTTGGATAAAAATAAAGACAAAACCACAAATAGCTTAGGACTTGTAAGATTAGACAAAACACTTTATTGTTCACAAAGCATCAATATTCAAGGAATCTGTTTCACATTAAGTATTGCTAAGATCTCAAAGGAGAGATATTTAACAATAAATAAAAGAAAGAAATGGGGAAAACGTATGCCGGAATTGATTACATAACAACCTACAAGTAGGGGTATTTCTGGCATTGTTTCTGAAAATTTACAATATTAGCTTGTTGAGTCTTTAATGGTTAGAGATATGTACTTTATCTTCCTTGATTCTCTTATTTTAGGATTTTCTGGTTTAGTGGTTTCCATGGTTTTTACTCTGATTGTTTTTACTTGGCAAGGTATTCTAATCTCATTTCCACAAAAATTGCCTAGAAGAATGTAGGATTGTATATTTGTATATAGTTGTATAGTTTGCATTGGAGCTAACAAAAATGTATTTATTTAGAGCCAAAAATATTTAGTCTCTCTGGCATTGTGGCTTTCTTAAAAATTTTTGAGTTAGTTTAAAAATACTTGAAAGGGTATATATATGTTTAATTACATATGCATTATCTAATTGCATATATATTGCATAAACACAGAAAATAAAATGGATATATGTTAAACATTTGGGGAATAGGGTAGGGGGAGAGTGTGACTGTTTTTTTGTTGTTTGTTTTGGGGGGACTTATTTTTTAATGCATACATTTGTGTTTGAATTTTTTACAATAAATGTATTTTAATTAAATACTTTCAGGTTTCATTTTTCAATGCTCTTCTCACTCAGTCCCCTAAATGCAGATAAAAAAATGCAATGAAAGGAATAAAGATAAGAGCATGCATTATTTAAATAAATTTGTGTATTTCACCTTTATCTGTCAAAGGAAACATACATGAGCATTTTTAATGCTTTCAAACATCTAAGTCATCTATTTTCAGTTGCTGTTTCTATTTTTATACCAATACAAATAATTACGCTATGTCCTGAATGAGAGGTTTTCGTTTTGCTCTGCTAATGTTTTGATGTTCATATGGATATTTTTATTAGTCCAGTCTTGAGCTGAAATTTATTTTGTTGAAGGTTTCTTGCCCTGAAATCTTCGTGGCATAGGCTAATATGCTTCATTGGAATAGTTTACACAGTCACAAGTTTGTTTGTCGTATGGTTTGTAAAGCAAAGTAAAATAGAGCTGAAATCATTTTTTTTTCTAATTCCAGGGGATTTTTCTATTTTTTATGTTGATACAACTTGAATTGTTGTGGTAATATTTTTCCATTATTACCAAAAAATTCAAGTAATTCAAGTGACTGTTGAACAAAACAATGGGGACACATTCAATAAAGGAGAGCTCCAAACCTTCCTATACATTATGCACCTTTTAGCAAGATGAAAGTAACATTTTAAAGTCTCAGGCAGTCAGAAAAACAGTTTGAGGTGTGCCGTTACCACATCTCCTCAGCTTTTTTCAGTCAAGAGCTAGTTCAGACCTCTTTGCGGTATGTTTGGCAATACACTTAAAAGATTACTACTTAAGCTACTAATAATCTGGCTTCAAGCAATTGTCTGTCTGTCCATCCAGCTGCCTATTCTTTCGTCGGTTTTCAAAAACCCCCAAATGAACAGCATGAAACACAACAACAACAAAAAGGGAAGAAACCGTAATTCTGCTCTGAGTTTCCCCCCAGCTTTTAGACAGCTGTGATATTACTAGAAGGCTAACATACTCTGCACTCGTTTTTAAGCTTTTTTCGGGGAGTGGAGTGGGATGGGGCTAGGGACAGAAGGTGGTGGGGAATGGAATAATTTTGAAATTTCCATGACCTCTTTTGTGTTTTAATCTGTTCCTTTCAGTGTTTTAATTTAGATTAGGGAAGAACAAATCTCTTTAGAGTTTTGAAGTTTGGTTTTTGAGGGATTAACTTGATGGAACATTGCTCTCATGAGTTCAGCTAAAGACAAAACTAATTTTGGTTGTTTTAAGGACAGAGGCAATTTACAAAGTAATCTTGTTGCCTTTGACGTCCTCACTGCTAATCCATATTTCATGTATCTTGTACTTCTGAGGACTCAGATATATATAATCTAGTTGACATATACTTCAAAATAATTTTATTTTAAAAATAAGTATAACATTTTAAATTATAAAACTAGAAAATATGAACAAGTAGATTACTCATTTCTATCATTTTTGAATTTCATGCACTTTTTTTCATGCTTTTTTTATAGGCAATAATAAAAGTATTTTTCACCTTTCCTGTTAATACTAATGTTAATAATTACCGAGTCCATCCGTACCCTAGAATTCTCCCATGTGTGACAAAATATGCTTGTATTAATATTTAATAAAAGTTTCTCACTTATGATTTTATAGCATTTTCATTTCATTGCACTGAAATATCTGACTATACATTATACATCCTATATATACAACATAAAATACACTCATATATCTACTGTTTGTGTATATTATTAATGGCCCTATACATATATTTTAACCATAAATGTTAAGCATATGAGACTAGTTCTTCCTATTTTCTTCCATTCTATCAAAGAGAGAAGAGATACTCAGTTATATGTGATAACTTGATTGATTGATTGAAACTTCCTTTCCAATGATCTCTGTGGTCTTGAGAAAGTAGTTTTTTCTTTGGCAAATGAAGCCAGGTGTATAGCATTCCTAAGATTCTTTCATATTCTTAGAGTCTCTGTGATCAGCCCCAAATTAAATATACAAGTTAGTCTAAAGCAGTTTCTTGAAAAGTATATAAATGAGGTATTTTCCTGGCTAAACATGAGGTACTTAAGGTTTCTGGAACATGGCCAAAATGGTGAAGATCACAAAATAGACACTGTACCATAGAAAAAGACTGTGCAGTAGTGTTTTTCACTTGGTCATTGACCTGTTTTCCTCTAGCAGGTGTTTCCTCCCAAGGTGGCTTTTTTCTCCCTGCTCTTCTTGGGCTTGTGGAAATTGTTCCTTTCCTAGCTCCTCTCAGGCTTGCAATCTCTGAGAGTGAGAGCATCTTTCCCTTTGCTTCATCCCTGGCCATTCCCTGGGCTGCATTACTGTAGACCTATTCTTTATCAAGAATCTGTGGATGTGATAGGTCTAGGTCTTGTAGGACTAGACGTTTATACACTCTAAGGGGACTACTTTTGCAAAAGTAATACAAAATTCAGTACAAAGGGAAACATCTATTTAAAATGAGCAAAAGTCTTAACAAATTTTAAGGTTTAAAAAGGTGACAAATAAGGAAAACCACAAAAGCTAGAAAAGTAATTATTTTAATTGACCATCACACAAGAGTATCTTTTCCCTACAAATTCAGCAGCATATTTTTTTATTGCTTCCTCATTTACTTCAGAAATACTGTAGTATCAATTTCTATCACCATGTCTAGTGATATTGTTGGCAAAGAAAAGACTTTGGAGGTAGACCCACACTCAGACTTCACCTTCATTCCATTTTAGCCATATGACTTTAGGGAAATCATTTTACTTCTTTGGGCTTTATCTTCTTCAGTTCTAAAATGAGAATATTAATAATACCAACTTGGTAGATTGTTTTGAGCATTAAAAGTACTAGTGCGCTCTTGAAACTGTTGGTTCCTCCCTTTGCTTTCCCCTTCACTGTATTTTCTAATCTGAATTTTAATGAGGTGTTTTTGAAACCAGATCTGCATGCTAAAATTGGATGAGATTTTATATCATCATATCTAGCTATTTGTGAAGGATAGTGAAAAAATTGGGACTTTTTTTGGCGAAAAAATTGGGACGTTTGTGAAGATAAAATACAAATGCTTTGAGTACCTGATTTGTGTCAACTACTTTCTCATGTATTATTTCAATTCACATATCTTGGGCTTCGTTGTCTACTCAACAATATTTACAAAGATGCAGAAAATCATTCTCACATGACTCCATCTCATCTTATTGCCACCAGAATCTAACAGTATCTAAACATAGTTATTAATGAATAAATGAAAGATCCTACAACAGCTCAGATAGAGAGGCTGACCTTACATTTATAAGTAAGGCCTCTGGGAAGTAAATCCACCTGTCTATAAGTATACTTATAAGCTTATAAGTATCCATCAAATCTCTTGATACTTGCATTCTTTACAGATTTTGATGCTCTTCAACTCACTCCTTGTAGGTAGATACTTAATCCATATACATGAGATTGAAATGTTTTTTAATCATTAAGCATCTCTGTTTGATACATTCCATTCATTATTAGTCAAAGATAACATAAGAGGATGATCATGCATGTATATTGTAAAGGTATAATGAGGTCTTTTTAAAAAATCATCTCTATAATTTTTGTTACTAAATGATTTTACTCAAATACCTTTCTGCATATATAACTGTCTGTAAGTTTATTTAAATGATAATATTCATTTTTGACTGACTTATGATGATTGAAGAATGGGTGTTTTTGTTAAATGAAGATCTTATTAATGTAAAGTTACAATTATACAGTTCATGGATTGCTACTTTTAAGTATAATGCATGTTGCAATTATGGTGAATGTAAATTTGCTTTGATAATTTACAACACCTCTTGGATTCTCTTGAGCCACAGAATACTCATGATAAACATCAAATACTATTGTTCTTCAGATATAGAAGGTATAGGAGATAAAACTGACAGAAACCAAGATTGAGTTTGTGAACTAATCTGGATTTGTTTTTAAAAGTCATTCATGTTAACTTGTTTATTTTTCATTTACCTCCTTGTCTATCAGATAGAACAATATAATTGTATTTTATATACTATTTGGAGTTTAGAGATATTGAATCACATCATTATTTTATAATTAATCTTGATATCTCAGCCAGGTATTGGAAGAAGGCATTAAGAAACCCATATACATGGAGAATATGAGTGTCTCCACCTCTTAGATCCCATCTATCACATTGGCCACTCCTTCTCTGCATCTTGGAGGGTTTCAGCTCTCTCCTCAACCCCTGACATTGGGGTGCCTCTGATGGTCTTCCTTTTTTTATATATATATATACTAACTTCCTAGGTAATCTCTTACAATTCCAGTTTTGCTGATGATGCTGAATCTCAAATCTTTATCTGTGCCCTCTACTCTAAACTGAAAACTTGATATTCAGCTGTGTATACTACAAATCAATGTCAAAGTTCCTTAAGTATTTCAAATTTAAACTGAACTCTTTTTTTTAAAACCGAACTCTTGATTTCTCACCTCCACTCCCCTACATCTAATCTTGTAATGTTTTTTCCTGTTTCTGTAAATGACAACTCTGTCTCTTCAGTTGCTTAGTCCCCAAATCATCTTCTAGTCCTTTTTTTTTTCCATAGCCCAAATCCAGTCTGCTACATATCTTGTTCCACCACTTCTGACCATGACCATTATTACCATATTAGTCCATGTGATTGCCATCTTGTGCTAAGATTATTGCTGTAGTCTTTCCCTTTAAACTGTAAATCAGGTCATGCCACTATGATCAAAACCCTCTTGTGGGACTCCAGCACTTCTCTCCATCCCTTACTACTGTGTTCCAGCAATACTGGATCCTTGGAGTTCCTTCCTTCTACCAAGCACACTTCCTATGGACCTTTGCACTTACTATTTCCTCTGTTTTGAACTGTCCTTCCCTGGTAATAATGTAATATGCTTCCTCTCTTCCTGCATACCTCTGTTCCAATATCACTTAACAAGAAAGCCTTCCTTGATGACCTTAAATGAGACAGGAGCTTTTCCCTCCTCCTCCCTTTAAAATTTTCTATTTTCTTTCCCTTCCTTAGTGTTCTCCATGTCATTCATCAGTATCTAGCATACAGTATGTTTTAACTATTTATCTGTTCATTATTTATCTGGCTTCCCTAAGTAGAATATAAAAGACACAGACTTTATCTATTTCTTTACTTAATAAACTCTGTTTCAAATGGTACCAGCCATAGAGCTGGCACTCAATAAACATTTGTTTGAATAATGATATCTCACTACATGACTTATTAGTAAGTGACTTTAAACTGTGTACCCACACTGCCATTTATATGAATTTTATATATATGACTTATACAGGGTCCCAAGGTTAAAGTTAAAATTAAAATGCAATTTTATAACATGAGAAATATAAATGCTACAAACTTATAAAAAGCATAATTTGAAAGTTTAATTATTTAAAATTATTTTATTACCAAATTTAAAGAGTTTTCTTCAAATAACTCTATACATATTTCTTCCTGGAAGTTTATTTATATTAAAATTCTAATTTCCCACTTATATACAATGAATGGGGATTAGATATTTTTCTTAATTGAATATCTTGTTAACATAGAAATTATAACCAATTAGTTCACAGATTACTGTTTTTCTTAAAAGTATAATGTTGCATCACAATTATATTGAGGGTAAGTTTACCTTGATGATTTAGAAAGCAACTGGGTGCTCTTATTCCTCTCAATATTTATAATAAACATCTAATATTACTATATTCAGATACAATAACAGGCTGTTGAAGTAATGGTGTAAGTAAATATTAATAAAAAGTAATTTTTTAATTTTGACTTTCTTCACACCATAGGTTCCAGTAGAGAAAGTAATTTTCCCTGTCCACTTCAGTAACCTGATCTTTCTACCTTAGACTCCTGTGGGGTCACATCAAAACTGTTGTGTAGGTTTTAATACCTGATTCTTTGAATGATATTAAGGCTAGAATTACAAATACAGTCCCTGTAATGTGTGTGTGTACAAAGTTTGAAAGTGTATAATACAACACAGTGGTTACATTAAATTTTAATAAGAAACATATCAACATGTAACAAATTTATTTATTTTATTTTAAAAAAATTTTTTTTATTAATTTTTATTTATTTATGATAGTCACAGAGAGAGAGAGAGAGAGAGGCAGAGACACAGGCAGAGGGAGAAGCAGGCTCCATGCACCGGGAGCCCGACGTGGGATTTGATCCCGGGTCTCCAGGATCACGCCCTGGGCCAAAGGCAGGCGCTAAACCGCTGCGCCACCCAGGGATCCCAACATGTAACAAATTTAAATAACTTCTTGAACATTTCCTTCTAATGTGGTGTTATATTTTCTGAGCTTATTAAAGCTTAAAACTTTACAAAGACTTTTGGAATACCCTGTGTACCTGAGTCTTTATCTGTGCATGGTACTTAAGTTAATTAACAAAGCTACGTGGAGTTTATAAAAAACACAAATTTCTAGGATCCCTATGCCATTTTCCCCATTTCCATCAGAAATTCTGAGCCTGTCAGTTTGGGTAGTACCTGTAGTTAATATTTTTGTCTATCTATCTATCTATCTATCTATCTATCTATCTATCTATCTTCTACCTATCATCTATCTAATCTAGGTGATTTTAATGATCAACTAGATATGATCACATCTGACCTACAATAGCATTCCTTGAAGTAGATATCAAAGAACATTAATCTCCCAAATTTCTTTGTAATGAGCAGTGTCCGCAGTTAGCCCAGTTTAGGAAATGCTGGGCACTATACATCTGGAATATTCACAGTGCACATTGGCAAGCATGGGCCTCAACATGTCCTGTTGTTTATGAAACATGAAACTTTGTTTAACCCATAGTTTATCAGACTACTTAATCATGAAATCGCAATTTCCCTCATACTAGGTGTTAGTATGGTCCTCCTTAAAATGCAGGAGCTGGCATGCTGCTTTCAAACTTTCTTTGTTGGACAACTGAAATTCATCAGACTGTTCTTAAATAAAAGGAGAGGTTATTCTTTATAGAGGACAGAAACTTTAAAACATTTCAATTCCTCCCCCAATTCCAAGTTCATCTACCTCTAAGGTAAGGTTTAATTAGTATCATTTTTCTTGAGGTTGTCCAAAGATTGTTTCTACTTTTTAAAAGAAACAGGTTATAGTAAGTTCTCAAAATATATTTTAATGATAGATCCAGAGAATTGGCATGTTGTTTAGATATTGGTGCTATCCTTTACTAGGATTAACATAAATGTATTGTGTTTACTATGTGTTCTAGGCTAGTCCTTGTAAGTTTTCACATATGGGCCTATTTTAAAAGGGGCTCTGAATTGAGCTATCACCATGTCTTCTATTCTTATCTGTTGATCATCTCAAGTGTGGTAAGAAGAGTCCTAGGAGTAATGTGTTCCAAACTCTTCCATTCTCTATGTTCATACCTCAAAGAAAGCTTGTTTCTCTCCCTACAAAATAGATTTCTAGTTTATCTATGTTCTAGAAGATTATTACTTTCACAGAAAAGAGTACAGAGGCAAAAACAAGGCAGTACTTAATTATTTTGGTACTTTCCTAATAAGGGCCCTTTGTCTCTGTCTCTCTCTTTTATTATTATTATTATTATTATTATTATTATTATTATTATTTTGGTCTTAAGTTATCTACCAGTGTTGTTCCTATCAATCCCTTCTCTCTCTCTTGATTGGTTGATTAATTGATTTATATTTTCATTTCCCTTTTACATACCTGTTCCTTATGAGCAATTATTTTAATATATTTAGTATCTATCCTTTTGAACATATGGATTCTTTTAAATGCATATTGTTAACATGTACAGTTTCTAAAAATTTCACATACATGGTATTGTGCTATTGCTATCACTCTTCTTTGCACATTCCCTGCCCCACCTCTCCCTTCCCCCTACCTTCACCAGCACTCTATCTGGTGTGTTCCTTTTATCTATTGTGTAGTACTTTGTAATGTTCCCCCATATTGTATCTATTCAATACTTCCACAAGGAAGGATATCCAAGTAGCCTTCATTTCCTGTCACCACTAACAACACTACAGTAAACAATTGTCATATTTTTTCCATTTATAGATCTTTTGAAATTTCAATGGGCTACATACCCAGGTAATACTTAACTCGATTGAATACTGCCAGTGAATTCTTTAGGGGGCTGACAGCTTCCATCAATGGTGTCCACATTCGCATCAACAAATGGCTTTCTATTGCTTTATAATTTTTGCTAGTCTATAGGGTATAGACTGAAATTTCACTGTGGTTTTAATTTGTATTTCTCTGATTAATAATGAACTTGAGCCTCTTCATTTTCATATAAACTTTTTGTATTTCCTCTTTCCTAAATTACCTATGATAGCTCTTTTTCCTTTTTCTATAGGGGGAAGTTGATTAGATTTAAAGACAGCTGTAGCAAAAATTCCTTTATTTTTAAAAATGTTTAATGTCATCATTACCTCTTATTCACTTTTATTTATTTCTTGTTGCACAAGTGAATTTTTTTAACCTTAAGTTTTAAGATACATATTTTTGTTGTCTACTTCATGTAGAAATGATAGTAATTTAGGTCTTTCTGTTTTCTCTAATCTGTAATGAAATATCTATAGTACAAAAATTCACTGCAGACACAATGTAAGTGAAGATTACAAGAGAGATACATTGTAGAGCTCTTGGTCTCTCTTTACTCTTCTGCCAGCCAATAGTACTAGCATATTTGTGCTAAAAGGAAAATAATGTGATAGAAAACCAAGACAAGCCTTGCTTGCTGCTGCAGTGTCCAGAGTAGGCATTCCACACACACTTGTTGAAAAAGACACCCTATGAATATCTTTTCTTCAGAGATGAATGTTGATATATTTCTTCAAGGCAGCTGAGAGATATGTGCAAATAGTCTAAGGATATCTCCCCCACCTTCCCTAAGTCATTATGATTCGTTTATTTTTTCTTTTTCTTCTCCTTTTTCTTTTCTTTTTTTGTTAACTAAGGAAGGCTAACAGGAATGGGATCCAAAGTTGCAGAAGAAAGAAAATGAATCAGGAAGCCAGCACATTATGATCACACCTCTCTTTTCCTGAGTGGCAGTGCCAAAGGCAGGCATGTTCAGATGGGATTTTTGCTTCATACGTATTATTAAATTTTTGTAAAGAAACTGTTTTGCACAGTCTCTGTGGCTAGGCCATACATCCAACATGATTACGAATAATCTTTTGCATTCAAGTTTCTGTGAAGACTTCTGGGGCTCATTGGTATTAGCACAAATTGTTTTTTTGTTTGTTTGCTCTTGTACAAAAGATTAAAGATATAGCTTCTATAACTCAAGTTGTCTATATATAATTGTTGGGAGAAATTGAGGTGCAGAAGGATGAAACATTTTGGCAGGATTACAGGTGTTAATTACAAACATATCACAGAGGAAAACGCCGTATCTACTGAACTCCATCTCTTGCTCTATTAGCTAGAGGCTGCTTTCTCAGGACAAAGAGTCAATGTCAACTTGGCACATTAAAAGTACTAGACCTAAAACAACAAAGTGGAAGGTTATGAAGGTGACAATTTCATATTTGTTCATCTTCTTTGACTTCTTTAAATTTCCATGCTTGACTCCACAAAAACATTCAGTTTCACATAAAATAACTTTACCTTATACTCACTGTTCAGTCTTTGTTCTGAGATTTCTTATCGAATTTTTAAAGTCTAATTCTTTCATGATGCTCCTGACCACCAAATATGTTGTGTTTTCTCTTGCTTTCTGCCTACAGCTTTTCTTTGGATTCAATTCTCAATATTTTATTTGTGCTTTTGTTCCTTACTCCATTATTCCATCAGTCACCTCAGATATGTAATCTTAGTTGAATTTGACCCAGAAGCTTTTTACACTGAAACCACTATAAAGAAAGATGCTTTCATGAGTCTTAGCCTATATATTCAGAAGGAATAAGATCACTTAAAAGCCTTAATTAAGGTTTTAAAAGGTTAACAAAATATTTTAACAGATACTTCAAAAAAGAAGTCATATGAATGACTGATAAACACATGAAGAGATGCTGAACATGAATAGTCAACAGGAAAATACAAAAATAAAACCACAATGAGATACCACTGCATACCTATTAGAATGGCTAAAAAAAGATGACAATACTAAGTGTTAACAAGGGTGAAAAGCATACAGAACTCTCTACATTGCTGGTAAATAACATGATATAATCATTTGGAAATCAGTTTGACAATTTAAAAAAAATTTTTTTTAATTATTATTCATTTGAGAGAGACAGAGAGACAGAGAGACAGAGAGAGCACAAGCAGGAGGAGGGACAGAGGAAGTGGGAGAAGCAGCCCTGCTAAGCTGAGAGCCCAATGTGGGGCTCCATCCCAGGACCTGGAGATCATGACTGAGCCAAAGGCAGATGCTTAACAGTCTGAACCACCCAAGTACCTTGACTACCCATATAAAGTTAAATTCATAGTTACCGTGGGACCCACAATTAACCCACAGTTAATGTTCATATCTTGACTGTGATGGTGGCTACATGGGTGTGCATGTTTGCCAAAACTCATCAAAGTATACACTTAAAATGGGGACATTTTATTGTATATAAGTCATACTTCAACAAAGTTGATTAAAAATAAATAAAAATAAATGGCAAAAGAGAAATCCCCCCAGAGAAAAATCTTAATTAGAAGTTGTAGGAATTTGGGGGAGTTTACAAAAGATGTCATATGTACAATGAACTAGGCAGTATTATAGTCAAAGCATGTTGCCTTGGAAAAGTGGAATCAATATCATTCCTTATATTCCTATTTTGTGTTAGAAACTATTCAAGTGCTTTGTGACTGTTGTCATGTTTAATGATCAAAATATCCCAGTGAAGTGGAGTGGCCTCATTTAAAATAGTATATTTCAGGAGTAAAAGATATTTTGAGAAGGATTTGTTTAGAAACAGGATATAACTGGAGGACAGTAGGCTTGATATATGTCCATAATAAAAACTAGTGCATTCTCCTATTTTCTATGTAAATAGAAAAGTGACTGCTGAAACACCTTGAACAAATCATTTATATTCTTCAGTAATATCATTCACATCTGATTATAAGAGTAATGCTATTGTAAAATATTTAGTGTTTTTATTAATATAATTTGACTAATATTTTTATAGATAAGGATTTAGCACATTCTTCATATTTTATGTTGTCAAGAGTCATTTTTTAAAATGATTTTATTATGGTAAATAATTATGAGTCTTCTTAACAAATCTTAAAGCACTTAATACAATATTGTTGACTGTTAGTACAATATTGTGTAGCAGATCTGTATTTACTTTGCTTAACTGAAACTTTATGCCTATTGATTAGTAACTCTCCATTTTCCACTCCCATCAGCCCTGGCAACCACCATTCCATTCTTTGACTCAATGAATTTGACTATCATAGATACTTTACGATAAAGTAAGTGGAATCATGCAATATTTGTCTTTCTGTAGCTGGTTTATTTTACTTAGCACAGTGTCCTTAAGGTTCATCCAAATTGTTGCATATTACAAAATTTCCTTATTTAAAAGATGGAATAGTAGTCTATTGTACATATGTACTACATTTTCTTTATCCATTTACCTTCTGATAGACATTTAGGTTGTTTCTACATCTTGGCTATTGTGAATAGTGCTACAATGAACATGGGAGTACTAATATCTCTTTAACATCCTGATTTCAGTTCATTTGGGTAAATACCCACAACTGGAATTGCCAGATCATAAGGTAGTTTTGTTTTTAATTTTTAAAAATTTATTTATTCCAAAGCAGCTGCACCATTTTGGATTTTTGGTGTTGTATCCATGAAATCATTGCCAAGACCAATGTCATGAAGCTATTTTTTTGTGTTTTCTGCTAGTCTTATATTGAAGTGTTTGAGTCTTATATTGAATTCTTTAATCCATTTTTTAATCCATTTTGAGCTTTGTGCATGAGTATGTGTATTTGATGTTAGGTAAGGGTCCAATTTCATTCTTTTGCATATGGATATCCAGTTTCCCTTTACCATCTATTGAAAACAACTATTCTTTACCCATTGCTGATTCTTGGCACTCTTTCCAAGATCAGTCAATAGTATATGTATGAATTTATTTCTGGGCTCTGTCCATTGGTCTTTCTTTATGCCAGTACTAGCACAGTTTTGATTACTGTGGCTGTAAAATATATTTTGAAATCACAAGTGTGATGCCTCCAATTTTGTTCTTGCTTGGGATTGATTTAACGATTCGTTGTCTTTTGTGGTTCTATATAAATTGTGGAATTTTGATAGGGACTGCATTGAGTCTATAGATTGCTTTGAGTAGTATGGATACTTTAACAATATTAAGTGTTCCAAATCATGAACATGGGATGTGTTTCCATTTGTGTGTTTAATTTCTTTCATCAATGCTTTGTTATTTTCAGGGTATATTTTGTAACATAGGAAATGTCTTTGATCCAGTTTCTGGAATCTCTGATATCATCATGAGTTCAATAATCTACTTCTGTGGGCTGTATAGGTTATGGTTAGATTTTTGAGGGAATCACTGGTAACTATACTCTCCCCATATAACCCTCATTTTTTTTTTGCTTAGTTCTTGCATCATTCTGATTATTATTTGTCAACCTTAAAGAGGAAAAGAGAAAAGCTAATATTTCTTCAACTTTTGACTTTAGTTTTCTTTGTGATTTAATGTCTCAATTTCTGTTTTCTTTCTTAGAAAGTGTTGAACACATCTTCAGTTTATGTACCTTGTAAAAGCTCCCCTATCTATCCACATACATATTTCTGCCCTCTTTTTAAAAATCCCAATATACTTAAATAATAAAAATTGAACTTGCTTCAGTGACTTAACAGCTAAATGAGGAACACAGTTGTAAATACTATGTATAGTTTAAGGTTAATTACTTCTAATCTTCCATTTCTCTGGTCTATATGTCTCCATTCATAACAGTAGCAGAAATGAAAAGGATGAAAGGATGAAAAATGAAAAGTTTCATGAAATACAAGCTAATAATTTCAGTGTCTTCTTAAAAAGATGAGGTATGGCTTTTCCATAGTTTCCAAGAACTCAGCCCATTTTATTCTGAGATCAGTAGGCCTCCTCCTTTAGCAGATAGATCAAATGAGAGGACCACACTACCATCAGACTAAATGAAAGACGCAAATGAGAACATTATAGAAATGCTTGTTTTCAGTCACTGTTTCTTTGTGGAGGATAGAATTCATTAGAAGAGAAATGTAATTGATTATTTCCGTATTTTAAACACTTGCTTATCAATTTGTAGGACCTGAGTGGATAGAACTTATATTTTCTATAAGTTGTAAGTGCAAGATTTTTACCAGATTATCAGAACTAATGTAATTGTATATCTCATAAACAATTCCCATTTTGTACTCCAGGTTTATCTTAGGACAAACTGCAATAGATTGATAGATTTGTCACTTTTGCAGGTAATCCAAGTCTGAACAACAGAATTCTAGGCATCCTGTAGCTTTATTTGTTCTCTAAATTCTATTACCTAATTTTGATGTTTAGTGATCTCCTTTGTTGGCTAATAGGACCTGTGTTTTGAGAGATGGAGCTAAACTCAAGCCACTGAAGGCACTTAAGTATAATGCCAGCACTTGACACTTTTCCAGTGCTAAATCTTTTGATATCTGTGTTTATAACTTCTGATTTCCAAGAAACTAAAGTATTTTCTAAAATTACAAAAAATTGATAACGATTCTAAATGGGACAAAATATATAATGTTAAATATATTGATATGTACTCATGTGAACAACAATGCTTGGAAAGTTAAACAATGAGAAAGATAGTAGGATGGTGAGATGTTAATAATTAAAAATTATTTAATTTTATTATTATATTCTTTTCATGGAGATGGTAACCAGTAAAATAAGACTTAATGGTGAGAGCTCTTTCATTTTCAGAAATTATAATTTGATTTGATAGCTGTTAATCACAATGAACAGGGCAAACAGCTGATTTTATAACTATTATTTAGCCACTAGAACACTAGAGGTCACTGCAGCTAGTATTTGTGTCACTATTTCAATGATTTTGTTAAATTACTAGCAATTTTTTATTTAATTTAAATAATTGAGGGTTTTAGAGGGAATCCCATCTTCCTGATGTCATAGAATAGTTTATATATCTCTACATATTTATGTTCTTAGATAACTCTACCTATATTTTAATTCTATTTTAGAAAACAATTTTTAAAAAGGGAAATATACAAGACAGATGAGAAATGCATATGTCTGTCAAAATTGGAAAGTATATGTTTTTGCTTTGCTTTAGATGTTCTTTGTCCTACAATCAAGTCCCAATTTCAATTTCTCATGTTATTAGCCTGTGACAAAATAAACTTCAGGTGACAGATGCAAGTCACTTAGGCTCCTAATTGGTTAACTAATGCCAGATTTAATTGCAAGCCCTCAAGAGAAACTGTTAGGTGGAGGGTGGAGATGCTGCTCACTTGTGACCTACATTATCATATTAATCCGGGAGGAAAACTTGTGATCTAAAAGTTGTCTTGGAAACAGGTCTCCAGCCTCTTCAGTATCTTTAGGAGAGTCCAGTTTTACTGAAGTCAAAAGCTGGGTCTGCCTCTTCAACCTGTGTAGGCGGTGGGAGCAGAGTTCTTGAGTCTAATTGGTATTTATTGTTGCCATTGTTTTGCATTCCAGACCTTTGATAAACCTTTCCCAGCACAGCAAACCCATGGTTAACTCTACAGCAGTGAGGAAGCTATGGTAGCAGAACTGCAATTAACCTTCATGGGCAAAACAAAACATAAAAAACCCTGAGGTAGGCTCACTTTTTGCAGATGCAATTTTTAATGACAGCTGGCAGGTGAAGACAATATACCTTAAAATAAGAACATATTTGTGTTCATACATAATAACGAGAGAAGACACATTTATCTAAAAAAAGGGCTAATTACTCATATTGAAGTGAAGAAAAAAAGGAAGAATGTAAAAGACAAAATAGTTATAATTAAAAAGTAGATTGTTTCTAATACTGGGATTCAAGTATAAGTGTTGTCAGGTGGCTTTTTATTTAAGTGACAATGCTCAAAGATTACAAAAAAACCTAACCCTTTTCTCAAAACTTTTTCCATGTTGTTATGTGTAAGAGGTGGTATTTATAATGGGAAATATTATGTCTTACGAAGCTGCAAATTCCAGGTAATTATCAGTGGGCAAGACACTTGCTTTAAGCCTCAATTTCAGTATCTGAAAAATTCAAAGAGGCCCCTTAGCAGCCTGTAAGCTGAAGGCTCTGGCACATTATATTTTGAGACCCTTTGGGGCTCTAAGCTCTATGACTCTGTAATGCTTTGTAGCAGAACCTCTTCAGTAATTTATCCCTTAACAGACTGCTTCACATGTTAGTAATAACAGGAAGCTGAGGAAAGTTCATTAGATGAAGATTAAGGGAAATAAAAGTCAAAAGAGAGAAGTCAGGCTCTGAAAGTAGAAATGAACGGTAGTTGGAGGTAGAGGAAAGTGACCTATGTGGGAGAAGTAGCTCTGTTAGGGAGCAGAGGCAAGGTAGAGGTAAAAAATAGAAGAAAGGAAACCAGGAAAGGGACAAAGGTCAAGAGGGGAGACCCATTTAAGAGGTGGGATGAGCTACCAGAATCGGTGAGTCAGTCTTGTTGGTAGGAGGGGTCCGCCTAGCCCTCCTCCGAGTTCTTACCTGAGCAGTCACCATGGTTGTGAATTGGCTGTGCACAGTGCTTGTGAGCTCACTGGCGCTGCTGACTATAGAGGCTTATAAATTTGAAAGGCATATATATCTTCCCATCTTCATTCCAAACCGTTTTCCCTTCTCAGAAGCTGTGCTTTGAATTTAGAGGCTGCCATGAAGGTTGAACCCTCAAGAGAGTCAAGACAATGCTGTATGTGGGATATGGTTGAAACCTGAGCCAAGGCCCAGAAGTTCTGATGCTGTGAATCTCTGAGTGTCTGCCTGGAACCTCTGGGAGTTGCTGATATTGTGGGCTCTCAGCTGGAATATATTCAGTACATTAAAATTTTTTATTGTGTCAGTTTTCATTCCAAATTGCTTGTCAGCTTGGGAATATGTTGGTATTAGCTTGTCCCCTGGTGTTATGGTTTTTCTTCCCCTTTTCTGAATCTGAAGCTATTGTATTATTAAATGAAATGCTATGTGGAGTAAAGCCTGGCTCCTATCTTCTCCCTGGCCATCTCTTTTCCCTAAAGTTTAGCCGTATTATTTAAGATTCAGAAGTTCTTAGAAATTTTATCTTGGTACTTTTGTTACTTTAAATTGATTTTATATACAAGGGAAGTCCTCCTGGATTTGACCTCTATCCGTTTCATCTCATTTTTACATACACACCAGCTGTTACCAGGTGGTGAAGAAATTGGACAATGGGCCTTAGCTGGAGACCAAAGCATCCCTTTCTCCCCTTCTCTCTGAACTGTGCTGACATTCCCAGTGGCCGCTGGGGGGAGCCACATACCCATGTTCTCTCAGCCTTAACCTAGTCCTTCTTTAAGGAAGTTGAGATCATATTTACCTTGTGGCCAATATGAAAAGTAAATTGTTTTAAATGCCTTTGGAAAGAAAGCAGCAATTCAAACTGACAAATTTATGGGTTTTAATTTGATCAAATATTGTATTTGACTTTCTCCCATCTTTTCTCTAGAGGTTGTGAAAGCTAATGAAAAAGGGAATGTATTTTGAAGGAGAAATGCAGACTTGCAAAGCACTGCTTTCCTATCTTCCTTTTGCATGCACTTCTCAGGTTGGTAGCTGTGAGATTGTTAAAACTTCATTTATACTTGTTATATAGGTTATAAGCCCATGTTGAGTATTATAGCTTCTAGATTGTCTAGAAAGACCAGATGAACAGCATATTTTTATTTCATTCTTTTTGTTTTGCATCTCTCAAGGGTCTCTAAATTGAACCTATTTTTTTTTAACAGTATCTACAAACAATCTTAAATTGTAACATCAAGAGATTTGGCATACTATGGGAAATAGAAAGATAAGTAGTAGAGATATAGGGGCTACTACTTCTTTATCAGTTTATACCAGTGGCTGTTTTGTGTACTGTTTGAACACAGCAATACAAAACAAAACAACAACAACAACAACAACAACAAAAAACTGAGAAAAAGTAACAAAGTTAAATGAAGAATGGCATTTCACCTCAGGAACTGGGATTTATTTTAAATCATTTTTGGAGGGATGGGGTCAAACGTATATTGAGAAATACTGGATGTGGGATTTAAGAAGATAGTAAACCCAGTGACTCGAAACCTTAATTAGTGTGTTGCAAAGAGAAGTGCCAGTGCCTCTGACACCCCTTTGCTACGCTTTTCTGTGAGGAGGACCCCTCATTTGGTTATACTGTGTTAGTAGTCTCTTTATTTTCTCATCATGCATTTTACTGAGTTTCACAATCTTGCTCCCACTTCCACTTAACAGCAATGTAATCAGCTATCTCTTTGAAGAATAATAAAAAAATTCTAAAATTTTAAGCAGATTAATGCTGTGCCAGATTTACGTGAACTATATATTAATGCTCATTATATTTGAAAAGACACTCTTCTTCAGAAAAAAATTAAAGAGTATTAGAATTCTATGACCTAAAAGATCATATCAATCAAACCCTTTGTTTTTCATGATTAAAAAGAAGAGTCATACCCATGTTTGTGGCCAGACTTAATTTTGGAGAAAATTTAGTTATAGATGTGATTGGAAAATTGGTTGTTCACTACCATTATTAAGATACTGTTTTTGTAAAGAAACATGCAGTATTAGCAGATTATTTTGGGGGATTTGTTTTGTAGAAAATGAAGATTTGTTGAAGATTTGCTCTGTACCAAACATTTTATATACATTTGTTCATTTACTCTTTCCAATAAAAATGCTATACATTTTACAGATTAGGAAACTCAAGGGCAGATGTTAAATAATATATACAACTTTGAGCAGCTAATGTCAAATCATAGTCAAAACAGGTCTCTGTCATACCAACAGCTATTCCCTTAAGAAAAAATTTGCCCTTTTGCCCCAGCTTTCTTGAGAAATAATTGACGTACATCACTGTATAAGTTTCACATATACAGCATGATGACTGATTCACATATACCGTGAAATGATTATCACAGTAGGTTCAGCTAACATCCATTTTCTTATATAGATACAATAAAAAAGAAAGAAGAAAGAATAAAGGAAAAGAATTCTCCTTATGATGATAATTCTTAGATGATAACTCATCTCCTTCTGATGATTTACTCTGTGAACAACTTTCCTGTATATTACGCACTGTTATTAACTATAGTCAATATGTTGTGTATACATATTTATCTTGTAACTGCAAGCTTGTGCCTTGCAAGATCACCTTCCTCTGATTCTCCCTCCTTCTACTCCCTGCCTTTGGTAGATTATATGAATTTGGGTTTTTTGTTTTTGTTATTTAGATTCTATGTAGAAGTGAGATCTTACAGTTACTTGTCTTTCTCTGTCTGACTTATTTCACTTCCATAATATCTTCAAGGTCCTTTCATGTTGTCACAAATGGTAGGATTTCCTCATTTCTTATGGCTGAGTAATATCCCATTGAATATATATACCACAACTTTTTTACCCATTCATTCACTGATAAACACTTAGGTTTCCACATCTTGGCTATTGTAAATAATGCTCTATGAACATGGAAGTACAAATACCTTTTCAAGTTAGTGTTTTTGATACCTTTGGATATATTCCCAAAATGAAATTGCTGGAGCATATGGCAGTTCTAATTTTTAATCTTTTTGAGGATCCTCCATACTGTTATCTATAGTGGCTGTGCCAACTTACAGTCTCACCAGTAGTGCGTGAGAGTTCGTTCTTCTCCACACCCACATCAGCATTTGTTATCTCTCATCTTTTTGATGATGATCATTCTAATAGCCATTGTGGTTTTAATTTGCATTTCTCTAACAACTAGTGATGTACAGCATCTTTTCCTAACTGTTGGCCTTACATGTATTTTATTTGGATAAATGTTTCTTTGAGTCCTTTGCCCATATTTTACATTGTTTCTTTTCTTTCTTTCTTTCTTTCTTTCTTTCTTTCTTCTTTCTTTCTTTCTTTCTTTCTTTCTTTCTTTCTTTCTTTCTTTCTTTCCTTTTTTTTTTTGATGTTGTGTTGTTATGAGTCCATTGTATTTTTTGGATATTAGCCCTTACCAGATACATGGTTAGCAAATAATTTTTCTGATTTTGTACATTGTCTTTTTACTTTGTTAATAATATCTATTGCTGTGCAGAGCTTTTTATTTTGATGCAGTCCCATTTGTTTATTTTTTGTTGCTTGTGCTTTTGGTATTTTAGACAAAAAATTATTACCATGACCCATGCTAGGGAGCTTTGTTCCTTTTTTCTTCTGGGAGTTTCTTCTATGAGTTTAATTATTTCAGATCTTATATTTAAGTCTTTTATCTATTTCAAGTTAATTTTTGTGAATGGTGTAAGGTATGAGCCCTGCTTCATTCTTTTACATGTGAATAGAATCTATAGATAGCTTTTGGAAGTATCCACATTTTAACGACGTTAATTCTTTCAATTCATGAACATGGGACATCTTTTCATTTATTTGCATCTTCTTCAGTTGCTCACATCAGTGTCTTAGAGTTTTCAGCATAGAGATCTTTTACCTCCTTACTTAGAGATCTTTTACCTCCTTACTTAAATTTATTCCCAAGTATTTTATCCTTTTTGATGCTGTTGTAAATGGGATTGATTTCTTTATTTCTCTTTTAGAAATTTCAGTGTTAGTGTATAGAAATGCCAGTGGTTTTTGTATGTTAGTTTTGTATCTTGCAAATTTACTGAATTCATTGATTAGATCTAAAAGTTTTTGAGTTGAGACTTTAGGGTTTTCTACATATAAAATCATGTTGTCTTCAAATGCAGGCAATTTTACTTCTTCCTTTCCAATTCTGATACCTCTTATTTCTTTTACTTTCCTGACTGCTTGTACTAGGATTTCCAGTGCTATGTTGAATGGGAGTAGTAAGAGTGTGGGAACTTTTGTCCCTGATCATAAAAGAAAAACTTTCGTTCTTTCACCACTGACTATGTTGTTAGCTATCAGCTTGTCATATATGGCCTTTATTATGTTGAGATATGTTCCTTCTAAGCCCAATTTTTTAGGAGTTTTTATCATGAACGGATGTTGAATTTCATTGAATGCTTTTTCTGAGTCTTTTGAGATAATCATATGATTATTTTTTTCATTCTATTAATATCACATTGATAGATTTGCATATATTGAACCATCTTTGCATCACAGGGATAAATCCCACTTGATCATGGTAAGAGATCCTTTTAATCTGCTACTGAATTTGATTTGCTCATAGTTCATTAAGAATTTTTTCATCTTTATTTATAAGGAATAATGAATGGCCTGCAGGTTTATTTTTTGTTGTTGTTTGGGGGTTTTTGTTTTCTTTAGTAGTGTCCTTTTCTGGTTTCAGTGTCAGAGTAATGCTGTTCTTGTAAAATGAGTTTGGAAGTGTTCTTTCTCTTTTATTTTGGATGAGTTTGAGGAGTCTTGATGTTTATTATTCTTTTTGTTTTGTTTTGTTTATTATTCTTTAAGTGGTAAAATTCACCAGGGAAACCATTTGGTCCTGGTTTTTCTTCCTCAGGAGATTTTTGATTATTGATTCAACCTCCCTACTAGTAATTGGTATATTAAGATTTTCAATTTCTTCCTGATTTAGTCATGGTAAGTTGTATGTTTCTAAGAATCTTTCCATTTCTTCTAGGCTATCCAGATTATTGGCATATTTTGATCTTTTGAATTTCCATAGTATCAGTTGAATGTCTTTTCTTTATTTATAATTTTGTTGATTTGGGTCTTTCTTTGTTTTTGTTTTGTTTTGCTTTGTTTTGCTTGGTTAGTCCAGCTAAGGGTTTGTCAATTTTATCTTCTCAATGAACTAATTCTTTATTTGGTTAATCATTTCTATTGGTTTTCTGTTCTCTATTTCATTTATTCCTTTTCTAATATTTATTATCTCATTTCTTCTGTTAAAGTTTGGATTCACTTTGTTCTTTTCCTAGTTCCTTAAGGCAACATGAGATTGTTTATTTGGAATCTTTCTTACTTCTTAGTGTTCTTAGTTTATTATTATAAACATCCTCCTTAGAACTGCTTTTACTGTATTCCACAAATGCTGGCAAGTTGTGTTTCCATATTTGTTTCCAGAAACTTTTTTCTTCTTTGATCCATTGGTTGTAAAGGAGAATGTTTTTTAATTTTCATGTGTTTGTTAATTTTACAGTTTTCTTCCTCATTGATTTTTTGTTTCATGCCATATTGTCAGAGAAGATACTTAGCATGATTTCAATCTTCTTCAATTTTCTAAGATTTGCTTTGTAGCCTAACGTATGGTCTATCCTAGAAAAATTTTCATATATGCTTGAAAAAATGTATTCTGCTGTTGTTGAATGGAATGTTCTATATGTGTCTGTTAGGTCTATTTGGTCTAAGGTATTGTTCAAATCTATTGTTTGCTTATTGATTATTTCTTGATAATTGTTGAGAGTGGGGTATTAAAGTCCCCAACTATTCTTATATCATTGTTTATTTCTCCTTTTGGCTCTATTAGTTTTTGCTTTATATATTTAGGTTCTCTGATGTTGGGCACATAAGCATTTGTAAATGTTATATCTTCTTGATATATTGACCCCTTTATCACTATATCAACTTCTTTTTCTGTTTATACATTTTTAGCTTAAAGTCTATTCTGTCATACATATAGTTGCTCCTACTTTTTTATTGATCACCATTTGCTTGAAATGTTTTTTTCTATTCCTTCACTTTCAGTCTATGTGCCTTTAAGGCTAAAGTGAGTCTCTTTTAGGCAGAATATTGTTAGATCGTGCTTTTTAAAATTCATTCAGCCATTCTATGTCTTTTGAATCCATAATTTGATCTATTTAGATTTAAAGTCATTATTGATAGGTAAGATTTACTATTCCCTTTTCCCCCTTGTTTTCTGCTTATTTTGTAGCTCTATTATTCCTTGCTTCTTACACTGCTTTTTCCTGTGTTATGATATCCTTTTGTATCAGTGTGTTTTGACTTCTTTTTAATGGTCTTTTTTTGTAATTACTATAAGATTTTTTTTGTGTGTGGTTATCATGAAACTTATATAACATATCTTAGCCCAGATGTGAACATTGCTGGGGTGCAGATATGGGGAGGAGGTGACTGTGGGCAGAGTATGTCTCCACTGAGCACTTGGATTCAGCTCTTTCATTTCCAACATGGAAGAAACTTACATGAATTCCCCGGACCCTAGAGGCTATTACAATGTCTGTATAATAAAACCACCAGATCAAGGTCTGCAGGTTTCCTTATCATATCAAGTGCAGAAAGACTCATCTTGATGTCGCAGATTGGCTACTTGTCCCTTTAATGTTTGCCATCAGGTTCCTTGGGCCAAAACCTGTCTCATATATCAAGCTGTGATGATAAAAGTTGTATTGAGCAGAATGTCGTCAACCAAACCATGAACCTTGGACAAGAGATTCTGGCCAAGAGCACAAGGCAGTGCCTTCTTTGTAATGAAGACTGAGATAAAGATCTCTGGGACTAGACCAGCACACCATTGATCTGGGGCATAGCTAACTACTGTGGCAACAACAGCCCTGAAAACAACATAGTTATGGAATGTAAGAGTAACCTGGCTTCAGTCATGTGCATCCCTGAGTCTCTGCTGTATGTTCTGCCATGGAAAAACCATGGAAATGCACAGTAAGTCACTATCTATCTCATCAAATACCAGACACTAGAAGACTCTTGCTTCCTGCTTCCAGCGGGTTCTTCATTTTTTTTTCTCCTAATCTAATTATAGAAAGATAAATTGTAGGGATCCCTGGGTGGCGCAGCGATTTGGCGCCTGCCTTTGGCCCAGGGCGCGATCCTGGAGACCCGGGATCAAATCCCACATCGGGCTCCCAGTGCATGGAGCCTGCTTCTCCCTCTGCCTATGTCTCTGCCTCTCTCTCTCTCTCTCTCTCTCTCTCTCTCTCTGTGTAACTATCATAAAAAAATAAAAAAATTAAAAAAAGAAAGATAAATTGTGATCTTTAAACAAAAAAAACAAAAACAAAAACAAAAAAACCCCACAAAACTTCAACACTTGTAACACTCTGTTTTAAAATGATAACAACTTCAATAGAATTATCATATTTTACACTTTTACTTCTCTCACAATTCAGGTTACTGCTATTACAATTTACATTTTTTAAAATGTATTGTGTATCTAGTAACCAATTATTGTATTTATGGTTATTTTTGCTATGTTCATTAAAAAAAAAACTTTTAAACTAGAGTTAAGAGTTATGCACCCCTATTACCATATTGCACAATCTAACTATGACAACATATTTACCATTACCAGTGAGATTTTTACTACTTTTTTGTGTTTTGATGATTTTTTTAGAGACTCTTTGGGGGGAGGGGCAGAGAGAGTGGAAGAGAGAGAATTTTTTTTTTTTAAGATTTTATTTATTTATTCATGAGAGACACACAGAGAGAGGCAGAGAGACACAGGCAGAGGGAGAAGCAGGCTCCATGTAGGAAGTCCGACATGGGACTCAATCCCGGGGACCCAGGATCATGCCCTGAGCCAAAGACAGACATTCAACTGCTGAGCCACCCAGGTGTCCCAGGAAGAGAGAGAATCTTAGGCAGGCTATATGCCCAGCCTGGAGTCCATCATGGGACTCCATCTCACAACCCCCAGATCATGAACTGAGCTGAAATCAAGAGTTAGATGCTTAACTGACTGAGCCACCCAGGCACCCCTGTTTTGATGATGTTAACTTGCAGTATTTTACTTCAACTTAAAGAACCTCTTTAGCATTTCTTATAAGGCAGGTCTAGTGATAATGAATTTTCTCAGTTTTTGTTTGTTTGAGAAAGTCTTTATTAATTCCTCCTTTGTTTCTGAAGGACTACTTTGGTATAAAATTTTTGGCTGACAGCTATTTTCTTTCAATGTTTTTAATATGTCTTTCCTTTCTCTCCTGACCTGTAAAGTTTCTGTTGAGAAATCTATCTGTAGTCTTGTGGGGATCCCTTGTATGTAACTTCTGTATTTTATCTTACTGCTCTTAAAATTTTTTGTCTTTGACTTTTGACAATTTAATTATAATGTGTCTCAGTGTAGCCCTATTTGGGTTCAAGTTATTTGGGATCATTTGTGCTTTCTGGATCTGTGTGCTCATGTCTCTTCAGATTGGGGAAGTTTTCAGCCATTATTGTTTTAAAGATATTTTCTGTCCCTTCTCTTTCTTTCTTTTTTTTTTTCTTTAGAATTTTCAAATGCAAATGTTGTTTCTTTTCATTTTGTCTTATAATTCCCATAGGCATTCTTCATATGTTTTCATTCTTTTTTTTCTTTTTGCCCCTCTTACTGTGTAATTTTCAATAGTCTATCCTCTGGGTCACTGATTGTTTCTTCTGAATGGTCTTTTGAAACTTTTGAATTCTTCAGTTCAGTTTTGCATTTTTCAGCTGTAAGATTTTTTTTTAAGGGTTGCTATTGTCAAACTTTTCAGTTGTTTATGCATTTTTAAAAATTTTGTTCAGGTATCCATGTTTTCTTATCATTTGTTATACTTTCTTAAGATGATTATTTTGAATTCTCAGAAAGTTTATTAAATGTTCATTATTTAGGGTTAGTTATTGGAACTTTGTCAGTTTCCTTTGGTGGCTTCATGTTTACCTAATTTCCTTGATTCCTTACATAGGTATCAGCACATTTGAATAAGTGGGTTTTTTTTTTTCCCTAGACTCTACAAGTTGCTTGGCAGAGACAGTTCTTCATGTCTGCTCAGTTGGAGTTTTTGAGTTTCTGTTGGTAATGTCCTTGGGCAAATAGGGACTTCTATTATGCTCTATTTTTGGCTGAGGCAACTGTTCAAGCTCTGAGGCCAGGGATGGAATGTGTGTCACTGGCTGCTGGTTGGGATTTCTCTCTGTTACCTACCAAGTGAGGCTGTAAGATGAGCTCTGTGATTACCTGAATTCTTTGGTCAGGCTTAGTAGATGGTTGAGACCAGACCCCATATCAGTAATAGATGGGGCTATGAATTATCTTCCCTCCCCTGACAGAGCAGTAGGACAGGGCCCAGGGCCTGTGCAGTTCATGGGGTACCCAAATAAGGTCTGATTATGCACTGAATTCTCTGATCATGTGAGGCCACTAGTTTGCTTTGCAGATTATTGGCTCTATCTATGGAGAGACAGAGAACTGCTCTAACCTGTATAGCTTGGCTTAAGAACTGCTCAAGCTTTGGCTTGAGAACTGCTGACCTGCATAAGCTCTCAGGCATTTTCACTATCCTCTCTAGTTAAATGGGGCTAAAAGTCATGTTCCACAGGGGATGGGACAGTATCTCAATTCCCTTTTCTGTGGAGGAGCTGGAGGACCTCTTCAGGCTACTGTCAATTTTCCAAACATGCTCTCTGATTGGAAGGGGCCAGGAGCTACCCTTAGCTTTGGCTATGAATTAATTCCCCTGCCTATGCATAGTATGGGAAGCCTCCTTGCCCAGTACTGGCTTTGGTTTGAGGATAATCAGCTCTGCTCACCTGCCTCTCAGCTTGAGTATTACTGGGATGCATAGCTTTCAGGAGTTGTCACTAGCCCTTCTAGTCAGATGAGGCTACACAGCACTCTCCTCAATATGTGAGGCTGTGACTCAGCACCTTGCCTGAGTGCAGACTAACTGAATTCTAGGGATGGCAAATCCATTAGAATATCTGTTCAGAAAGACCTGTACCCCAATGAGTTTCATGGTCAGAGTACCCTCAACTTGGTTTTGCAGATGAACAAAGCTGCTAATTGGTATTACTATGCGGGCACTGGAGGTATGAACTTTGTCTGTCAAGATCAATTTTTGGTTGTTGCAAGCAAACAATTTAACTAATTCTATTTTCCTAGAAATCAGACTTTTTGATTTATTAAAATTGCCACAGTGAAGAAATAAATGTAGGTGTCTTACTCTAGTATCTAATTAATAGTACGTGATCACGCTTCAAATGTATAATTAGATTTGATTCTAATGAGCCTATTCTTCCAATTTTGGCTTTAAGTACTATTTTATCATTTAAAGGTAGATGATATGATTATGAGTATTAGAAAAAGAATGGAAGGGAAAATGTGATTTCTACTTTGTAAGTAGCTCAAATATTTAATTGAAGCAAGAGTTTATTGGATATTGGGAGAAGGTCATTGTGGAGAAGTTAAGTAGGATAATAACATCTACTTTAATCACAGGTACTGAAGAAATTTTATAGAGAGCCACAGAGTAGCAGGAAGTGAAAGATTATCCTTTTATTCCCTTAATTTGTTTCTTTGACCAGTATCTTTTGTTATTTAACGAAAAGCCTTAGTTTAGCAAGTGATGTCTTAGCAGTAAGTACAATTATTAGAGGAATAATCATTATTATCGTCAAGAGAAATATTTTTAAATGTTAGTGGATTTTGTTTCAAATTTTGCTGTATTAATGTCAAAGTCTAGGCAGTCAAATAGCCAGTATGCAAACTATGTACAATAAATACATTTTAAAATAGAAATAACAAGAAAGGATTCAAAATGACCTAGATAAAATTTTCCCATGAACATATTATTTGGCATGTTCTCATTTCAGTGTTCTAGGTACAAACTTGTCTTGAACAATTTAATCTGGTTTCCAGAGATCAGTTATTTGTATCCAACAGTCTAGCCTGAGTCTAGATTACAGATTTTTCAAATTGGAGAAGAAGAACTAGAAAGCATATTTTTATATTGTTTGTAAACTTACTTCTAATTTATTTAAGAATTAAGACAATTCTCATTTAGGTTTTTCAAAAAATTAAAAATAGAATTACCAAATGATCCAATAATTCTGCTACTGTGTATTTACCTAAAGGAAAAAAAAACAACACTAATTCAAATAGATATATGCACCCTTGTGTTTATTGCAGCATTATTTACAATAGCCAAGGTATGAAAACAACCTAAGTGTCCATCAATAGACAAATGGATAAGGAAGAAGTGGTACCTACATACACACAATGAAACTTTACATAGTCATAAAAAAGGATGAGCTCTTGCCATTTGTAACAGCATGATGGACCTAGAAGGTATTATGCTAAGTAAAATAAGTCAGACTGAGAAAGACAAATACCATAAGATTTTACTCAAATGTGGAATCTAAAAAAACAAAATAAGTGAATAAACAAAATCAGAATCAGACTTATAAATACAGAGAACAAACTGACAGTTGCCAGAGGGAAGGGGGGTGGGGAGTTAGGAAAAATGGGTGAAGGGGAGAGGCAGCCACAGGCTTCCAGTTATGAAATGAGTAAGTCATGGGTATAAAAGGCCCAGAATAGGGAATATAGCCAGTGATATTATAATAGCAATGTATGGTGACAGATGATAAATACACTTGTGAGCATACCATAATGTACAGAGAAGTTGAATCACTAGGTTGTACATCTAAAACTAGTGTAACATCATGTGCCAACTATAGTTAAATAAAAACTTTTAAAAAAGAAAATAATCTGCATTTCCCCTCAACTTTTTATCTTGAAAATTTCAAAACTTCAGAGTAGTCTAAACATTGGCATAATGAACACTCACATATCCTTCACCTGGGTTCTGCAATTGCTGATATTTTGCCACATTTTCTTTTCTTTTTCTCTGTCTCTGTTTGTCTCTGTTTTTCCACATACCTACAATTGAAAATTAATTGCAGATATCATGACATTTTACCTCTGGATACTTCAGCATGCACTTTCTTTTCTTTTTTTTCTTTTGAACTTTCTGCACTTTTATTGATGGGCTCAAAGTAAAACAACAAAAGAATGTATGCTAAAGTGTTCTATACATTCCAATGTAGAAATACAATGCTTTAAATAGGTATTTTCTTTAGCAGAATGGTTAGAAAGTATAAAATGACGAATAAAAGGCAAAACAAGGAATCAAACTTTAAAAGAAATTAAAATTAACTAGGATGGTAAGACAACTGTCTAATCCAAAAGTTGAAAATTGTGGGTTTGCAATAAAAAACAAAACCAAAAACATACTGTGCCATCCCCCAGGCCTCTCCCTGACTCCTTCACAAAAGCAATTTACACTCTACCTTGTTTTGTTCCTCTGCACACTGGCTTTAAAAAAAAAAATCAAAATGGCTTTAATTTTACCTAGTTTAACAAGCCCCAACTCTCCTTGTTTTAAACATTTCCATTAGCCACCCATTTGATGCCTAAAAAGGCATTTAAGTTTGCAAGTCTTTTCAGCTGTCTTGAACATAACCACAATATCCTAAATAAATACCATACACGTGATTACTACAACTGTAGCAGCTATTTTTTTTTCCTTACTGGCCTATAAGCTACCTGAGGGCAAGAGCTTTGTCTAATAATGATCTTTACAGTCCCCACAATGTCTAGCACTGACTAATGATAGGAGTCTATCAGAAGAAATCAGTAAAGGAAAGATTTTTTTTTCTCCCAGGTCTCAGTTCTAGGAATAGTTGTACTTCTTTAAAGCAAATGGTTTCTTCCTTTGGACACTAGCAATCCATTATGTCCCAAGTGGTAGTTCAGGGGCTGACTTTGGCCCGTATGTATATTATGTTTGATCTATGTGGTGTTGGCTCAAATAGTGCTTTAAACCAGATTAGTGTCCAGTTTCTAAATGTTGAGGCAATTCATATAAAAAAAATCCAAATTCCTGGCTTCTCCCTCAAGAAGTTGACAAGGCTTGGCCTTCATCCCCAGTTGGCAAAGATTAATTGGGGGGTGAAGAGTTACTGCCCCCTTTCCCTGGACAGGTGCTCAGAAGTTCAGGTTTTCATTACACCTGGCTCACTAGGCAGGACAGCATGTTGAGAGCACAAGCTCCAGAATCAGTCTGCTTGGTTTGCATCCTGGCTCCACCACTTTACTAGCTGTATGACCTTGGAGCATGTGACTCAACTTCTCTTAGACTGTTTTCTTGTCTGTAAAATAATAAGAAGAAAAAATAACTATCACACCGGGCTAAGGTGAGGACCGTATGAGCTAATGCATGTAAGCACTTAGAAGAGTGTCTGGCACAGTAGAAAATACTCAATAAATGCCAGCTATTGTTACCTGCCCAGCCGGGTAGGTGTTTTCCAACTCCTATGTGCACGAGGATGTTTCTTTACACTAGCTTCTGGTAGGTACATAGATGAATTTATGGTTCTCCTCCATCAAGCGTACTGAAGCTAAGAAATTCAGGTATACCAACTTCATCATCTTTCCCTATCCCTGTTTTTTGTAAAGCCCCATTAAATGGGACGCCCGGGTGGCTCAGCGGTTGGGCGTCTGCCTTTGGCTCAGGGCGTGATCCTGGGGTGCAGGATCGAGTCCCACATCGGGCTCCCTGCATGGAGCCTACTTCTCCCTCTGCCTGTGTCTCCACCTCTCTCTGTGTCTCTCACGAACAAATACGATCTTGGTCGGCTTCTCGCTGATCCACTGTGGCACTGTAGTCCACTTCCATCTTGACCATGCGCCCATCAGCCTGCTCCAAGCCCCCTCCGCCATGGTTCCTCCTGAAGGTCCCTGATGTCCCCTGCTTCGGCAACCACTCGTCACCCACACCGGAAGCCCCAGCATGCACTTTTTAAGAATAAAGAACTTTCTCATATATAGCTACAAAACCGTTATCATACTTAAGAGATTTTATAGTACTTCAACAATTTTATTTTATATCATTTATTTTAAGAATTTTCCAATTATCTCCCAATGAGATCCCCTAATGCTCTTGGAGATTCTTTTCATTAGCCTAGCAGAAAACTTCACAGCAAGTATAAATCTAGGTTAATTTCATGGAAGGTGAGGCAGATACCAGACACTGGTCTCTGAAGGCTCCATATTCCTGAGACCATTTCTTTAACCCAGGAGCTTCCAGTGTTGCATGGATCATTTCTGCCCAAACTACACTCTATAAATATGTAGAGCTTCATCAGTAGAGAAGGCCCTCTCTCTACTTCACATTGGCCAGGAACTTAAAAGTTATCTATGCCCAAACTAAATTGTGAAATTGTGAGAATTACGAGGACTCCATGCACTCTACCATGTTTCTGCTTTAACCCTTTCACTCAATAAACCCTACTATATAACCTAGTACAATGTGTCTGTGACCTCTATGGATGGCATCCCCCAGAGACTTAAGCAATATATTTTTCCTATGCACAATCTAGTCAGAGTTCATACATTCCATTTGGTTTTTATCTCTCTTTAGTCTTACCTGAAACAAGACTCGTGTCTTCTATTTTTACCCCATGACAGTGACTTTTGAACTCAGAGTAGTTTTCTCTTACCTAAAATGTCATATTTTAGATTTGTCTGATTGCTTCCTCATGGCATCATTTAATTTGTTCCTCTATCTCCTGTATTTACTATAATTTGAATTTATGATCTAAAAGCTTCACTAGATTAAGGTCAAAACTTTATGGCAAGAATATTTCATAGGTGATGAGCCATTCTTTGTATTATATTTTATCAGAAGGCATATAATAAAGTTGTCTCACTATTAGTGATTGGCTAAAGTGCAGACTACCAGAATTAGTATTGAAAAAAACATGTTTTTGATCTTTTTATTAATATTTAATATGTTAGATGATATTTTGTCACTATGTAACTATACTGTAGTACAACGACATTTCACACAATGCTTTTAACTCTGTTTATTGATCCTTACCTGAATCATTTATTACATTGAGGGGGTACAAGATGATTATTTTCTTTAATATTTTTTTTAATTTTTATTTATTTATGATAGTCACACACAGAGAGAGAGAGAGAGAGAGAGACAGAGACACAGGCAGAGGGAAAAGCAGGCTCCATGCACCGGGAGCCCGACGTGGGATTCGATCCCGGATCTCCAGGATCGCGCCCTGGGCCAAAGGCAGGCGCTAAACCGCTGCGCCACCCAGGGTTCCCCAAGATGATTATTTTCTAATCTGTAATTTTTCCTCTATTAGCTGGCATTATTTTATAAATAAGACTGTTCTTCCTCTCCACTTCCCTCCTTTCCTTTCCTTTCCTTTCCTTTCCTTTCCTTTCCCTTTTTAAAGAAATAGACCAAAATTTTAATTAGATCAAATATATGTGTAAACTTTCTACAAAAACTGGATGAAATATAGAATTGTTGAAGATAATGTGTGAGTTTTAAAAAAAGAAGTCTAGATTTCCTATTTATGGTGACAATTTGAGTTCAAATAATACATTTCCCTCACTTTAAAATTTTCTAGGGGGGACACCTGGGTGACTCAATTGGTTAAACGTCTGACTCTCGGTTTTGGCTTGGGTCATGATCTCCTGGTCATGATCTCAAGGCTGTGGGATCAAGTCCCTCATCAGTCTCCATGCTCAGTGAGTAGTCTGCTTCACATTTTCTCTCCCTCTGCTCCTCCCCTATTTTTTCTTCTCTCTCTAAAATAAATAAGTAAAATAAAACCTTAAAAAATTGTGTTTTTCTCCTTTATTTTTTCTAACAGCTATAGACTGTTTTTTAAATTCATTGTATCTTAATAAATTATCATAGTTATTTTTATTGATGATCAAATTGGCCTAAATAGCCGATTTAATTGGAGCTCATTCAAAATTGTTCCTTTGCACATATGATCTGTGTAATCAGTAGCTCCTAGAATGTCTCCCAGTGATCTGTGCTTCCTAAATATTAATTCCCTTATATAACCTTTCCCCTTGAATTTGGATTATACCTAGTGATTCACTTCTAAAAGACAGGATAGGGCAAAAGTGATAGTATGTCATGTCTGAGATTAGGTTATGAAAAGCCTATGGCTTCTGTCTTGCTATTCATTTCTTACTTTCTTGTTTGCTCATGCTAATAGAAGCCAGACACAATGTTGTCAGCTTCCCTATGAGAAAGCCCACATGGCTAGAAATTGAGAATGCCTTCTGATCAACAGCCAGCAAAGAACTTAAGCTTTCGGTATAATAGGCAATGAGAAAACACATATTGTCAATTGTTAACAGACACATGAATGAGTTTAAAAGTCTATCTTCTCTCATATGAGCCTGGGAGGACTGCAGCCTGGTTGACAACTTCATTGCAGCCTTTTGAGAGACCTTGAGCCAGAAGACCTAGCTAAGCTGTTTTCCTATTTTAGAATCACAGAACTGTGAGATAATAAATATTTATTGTTTTTAGGCCCTAAGATTAAGAGTAATTTATTTTGTAGCAGTAGATATGTTAGTATACAACTTCACTAGTCTTTGAGCACTTTTATTTCTTTCTAGTGCAACATGCTTTCTTAGATTAACTTTGTGTTTTTCCCAACTTATTACTGTAGTGAGTATTTCTCCAAATTTCTCTATTTTTCTTTCAGTGGAGAATGGTGTTTAGAATACAAGATATAGTCATAAAATCTCTCATTGTTATAGAAATATCTTTGTTTCTACATCCATTCAGTGAATAGAGCTAGAAAACACATATAAAACATCTTGAGCTCATACTAATATTACCAATTCTCATTTAATAGTGGATATTTACCTTCTTTACCTTCTTTAATTACATATTTTATCTCTTTCCTCTTATGGTGAAGATCCCCCTTTCTTAACAGTAGAGGGTTAGTATTACAAGGAAGTGTAGTAGAGAGTGTCACAATTTTAGCAATGACAGTAAGTTCTCTGGCTTTCTGGAATATCTTCCTTTTTATAGTTTCTCCATTTCTACCACTTAAGATTTATTTGTTTGATTTTTGAGAGCTTTCTGAGTGTTGGGTTTCCTTATCAAAATTTTTTAGAATTATTTTCCAATTTAGAAATATGATCCAGAAAGAATAGGATTTAAAAATTGATCAGAAATATCCAAAAATATAAGTAAGTTCATCTTGTGATGAACTTGCATTTTTGTTTTTTTTTTAATTATTATTTGTTTACTTTCATAGAAAGCATGTTGTACCTCTAATATATGCTGTTCACTGTTTAAGGCACAAGAGTCTCAAAATTTCTATTTCTGGTTAAAATTTATATTCTGGCAAGGAATCATATACATGTATCAATATAGTTAATATAATTAAGAGATTACATAAAATTACATAACACTTTCCCATGTTAAATATTGTCTAAAGAACATATATTATTTTAGTAGTAGAAAAACATAATAATTTGTTTTAAAGGGAGTAAAGGATAAGGGTACCTGGGTGGCTCAGTGGTTGAGCATCTCTGCCTTTGGCTCAGGTCGTGATCCTGAGGTCCTGGAATCAAGTCCACATTAAGCTCCCACAGGGAGCCTGCTTCTCCCTATGCCTGTGTCTCTGCTTCTCTCTGTGTCTCTTATGAACAAATAAATAAAATCTAAAAAATAAATAAATAAGTAAAAAATTAAAAAAATAAATAAAGTAAAGGATAGATCAAAGGGAGATAATTCTTCCTTAAATAGGAAAAATGTCAAAGGCAAAACTAGTTAATTTCACGATTTTCATTAAACTTTGATGAGTTTATCAAGAGGATTTCAGTTTTGCTTGTTAACCTCCCTACTTCAAATATAACTACAGATCTTCCTCACATGCAATATAGTTATGTCCTGATAAACCCATTGAAGCTGAAAATATCATAACTTGGTATCATAAAATATCATAACACCAACCTACTAAATATTACAATTGAGCCTAGACTACCTTAAACATGGTCAGAATACTTAACATTTGCCTACAGTTGGATAATATCATCTAACACAAAGACTTTCTTATAATAAAGTGTTGAATATCTCATGTAATTTATTGAATATTATGCTGAAAGTGAAAAGCAGAATGACTGTATGGACACAAAATCATTTTAAGTATACCAGTTGTTTACCCTCATGATAACATGGCTGATTGGGAGCTCTGGCTTGCTGTTTCTGCTCAGTATCACTTAAAAGTATTGTATGTGTATCACTAGCTTGGGAAAAGATCAAAATTCAAAATTCAAAGTATGGTTTCTACTGTATGTATATATAGCTTTTGTCCTATCCCAAAGTGAGAAAATTATAAGTCAAACCATTGTAAGTTGGAGACTGTATATAGATTTTTATTCTGCATTTTGGTCAATAGTAGCATGCATATTTATAATCAACTGTCATGTGGTTAATTAAAAAGTATAAAAACAAATATTGAACAATTACTAAGGTGATTAAATTCTATATTTCTTTCTAAAAATATATTATTGTTATTTTAAATTTTGCATCTCTAGCTAAGCTCTCAGATAAAACCTTTAAGAAATCTGTACAACTGTAATTCACGCTCATGCTCCCAAGGAGCAAGAGTCAGGGCATTAGTGCAATGATCTGTTCAGTATAATTCATAGAAATCCTTGGAGAAAGAAGAAGAGTGGGTGGAAAAACAGAAAAGGAAGGCAACTCAAGTCGCATTTACATTCTTATTTTTTGTTGTCTTTGGTAATTTTGTTTAAGCTTATCTATGTTGCTTTTCTTTTACTTATTTTGTCATTTATATTGATCAAACTGATGATAATCCAGTTAGAGGCAGAACACATGCTATAAAAATGACTTTAGTAGGAAATAAATCAAGGCTGACATTTTAAACCTATTTGTTGCTAAATACATGCAACTGCAAAATTTCATTAGTATCAGAGAAATTAATTCTAGGAAAGTGCAGTGTATTTACAAATGATGGCCATCTACACTTTATGAGGTTCATGCTAAACCAATGGCCTATGACTGGATGAGAGAAAGCCACAGAAGATGGATTCTCTGGGCCCCTTTAATCATAATGAACTTTACTAAAAATTATAATTTACTCAGCTCCTGGTTTTTTTTTTCTTTTTCAGTTCCATTTCTTTTTTTCTTCTCTTTTTTTTTTTCCTTTCTGGTTCCATTTCCATGAGCATAGTCATCGGAACAATGAATGTTATTCTTGTTTCAGAGAAGTTATTTCTGATTTTCAAAGCTAAGAAAAAAGTCAGAAATTGCTACTGGTTGCCCTAGGCATTATAAATACAGAGGATAAGATAAAATAAAACCCCTGCTTTCCAACTCTCAGCTTAAGTACATTTGAGTCATTACCATGGACACAGACATTTGTATTAGGAATGTTTTATTGAGCAGTGTGAACCAATGAGGGCCTTGGAATATCACTGGAAAATACTCACTTAGGAGAATACCTTGTGGACCGTTTTGGCTCTTCTGTTCTTTGTAACACCTGAAACAAAATGAATTTATATACTTACTATCCTGTCACTGTGTGATAGATAACACTGAAGTAAATACCATGAGGAGCTAGCCTAATTCCTAGGGCTTGTAAACCATAATCAATTTGATGTAGTTGTACATACAAAGTGGTTGTGAGTCATGGTTAAGTGATTGTGATATGTTTGAAAGGCAAACTATGTCACAGAAAAGAAGAGCCCTCTGGATAGGTGGTTAAGTATAGTTTTGTAAAGATATTTGAAAAATTTGATCTGGAAAAGACCACATTACAGAGAAACTATTGTTATCTGAAAGCACACTGGTGATAAAAACCTTTCAAAACATATCTTAGCTAAATTTTATATGTGCTCAAATTGCCACCTCTTTTTGTGATCACTGGAGTTAATAGTCTAATTGTCTGCCTATGAAATATTATGGTGTCCACCCCTATGAGTACCCATAAGGGTAAATAGATATTTAGAAGTCCTGGCAAGGTTTATACTTCTTTGATATTTTATTTTTTAGAAAAATATTTTATTTATTTATTTGAGAGAGAGAGCACAAGAGAGCACAAGCAGGGGAGAGGGAGAAGCAGGCTCCCTGCTGAGCAAGGAGCCCCATGTGAGCTTTATCCCAGACCCCTGGGATCATGACTTGAGCCAAAGGCAGAACCTTAAGTGACTGAATCCACCCAGGATTTTTTGTTTATTTGTTTTAATTTGAGAGAGAGAGAGAGAGAGAGAGAGAGAGAGAGCACATGAAAGTGGGAGGAGGGGTAGAGGGAGAGAGAGAATCTCCAGCAAACTCCTGCTAAGAACCCATCCCAACATGGGGCTCAATACCATGACATTAAGATCATGACCTGACATGAAATCAAGAATCAGACACTTTATTGACTGAACCACCCAAGCACCCATCTGATCTTTTATTTTACTTCCAATATTCACTCTAAGCATGGTAATATCAATACATTTTACAATGGATTTTCATGTTATAATTCCATTGTTTTCTCAAATGACCTCAAAAATAATGGAAATCCAAGAAGAGTGTATTTAAGAAAGTTGAAAGGAAAGATGTTCATTTATTTGACATAAAATGCAGCATTCTCCATATGATAGCTCCTAACTTTCCAGTTTTAATTCTTGCCATGTCTCAATGTACATTTTTTTTTCTTTTTTATGCATCCAAGCCAACCCATTGGCAACATTTTCCTAATGTTCAAATTCCTCCTAATTGGTATGCATATTGTCATCTCACTATGCTCCTTGTATGCTTTTTCATATCTGCAACAGCCTAGAGGATATTACCAGAAATAAAATTATATTTCTATTGGTCTATTTAGTCTCATGGAGGCCAAATTTCTTTTTCCTTCTGGTCCTAATTTCTTTTCTCTTCTTTGCCCACACTTCCCTGAGCCTTTTTGACTCACCTTCCTTGTGACCATTGGATTCTCTGGGGAGCAGATATGGAGACTAAGTAGAAGTGCAAAAGGGGGAAGGAAAGGAGGAAGGAGACAGAAATGGTCAATGGCAAAGCCATGAGACTATGATGCTGACCTGGTGAAGCTCAACAGAGAAGTCTGGAGAACGATTGCCCCTCAGAAGGTCCCAAGTTGGATGAAAATAGCCAGCTTCTTATACCAGTGTCTTTTTTTTAAAAAAAAAAAAAGATTTTTATTTATTTATTCATGAGGGACACAGAGAGAGACAGAGATATAGTCAGAGGGAGAAGCAGAATCCCTGTGGGGATCCCAAGACTCTGGAATCATGCCCTGAACCAAAGGTAGACGCTCAACCACTGAGCTATCCAGGTGCCCCCTATATCATTGTCTTGTTCAATCATTGGCTAGACTGTCTTCTACTGTCCTCAGATAAGATTGACCTCAGCTGCAAGGTGGGGACAGACCCTGATATAGTTAATGGCTGGAGGCTGTCAGTCATACACTTCATAGCTTGCAGCTGAGCAGCCAGCCGTCCTTTCTTGAAGGGGAATATTTCTCACACCCTGCTCCCAGGATCCCAGTCCCACTTCTGAGATGCAGCAAAGTCCCCAACATCCCCAGTTTCTGTTTCTTTTTTAAGATTTTATTTATTTATTCATGAGAGACACACACAGAGAGAGGCAGAGACACAGGCAGAGGGAAAAGCAGGCTCCATGCAGGGAGCCCAACGCGGGACTCGATCCTGGGTCTCCAGGTTCAGGCCCTGGGCTGAAGGCAGATGCTAAACGCTGAGCCACCCAGGCATCCTGTTTCTGTTTCCATCAGGGGATATTTCCTCCTCTATTAGGAAGAAGTCTTAGATCTTCAGATTTAAGATAGTAAAAAAATAATAATAATAATAATAATAACCCTTTCTCCAGCTGATTTTTAAGAACCCCTCATAATGTAACCTTGTTAGAAAATCTGAAGGCTCTGTATCTTTACTGTGTCTCCTTGATCTTTAGTACACTGTAAGAAGAAAGGAGAGAGGAAGAAGAATGATTCAGATGAAAGGTCACCTTCTTCGTGGAGGTCAGCCTTCTTCTAGGCTGACTTCACTGTTTTTCAACTGACCTTGGACTGGCTGCTGTGAATGCCTCAGTTACAGGTCTTAGCATATTGTTCTAATAGATGACTTTCTTGTCTGTTTCTTCATTAGACTGGACGCTTTTTACGGGGAGGAAAATTCCTTGTCCCTCTGTTTCTTAACTCTTAAATTTGTAATAGATGTTTTGGATTTGACCTCTGTATGTGCCAAACCCACTGTGATATAAAGCTGTATTTTCATTAGTGATTTCCAAACCCACTGTGATTTCCAAAGCTGTATTTTCATTAGTGATTTCCAAATGATTATTGAAAAAAACATACTCAGTGCTTAATACTTTAT
Organism: Nyctereutes procyonoides; assembly: GCF_905146905.1. NCBI lineage: Eukaryota > Metazoa > Chordata > Mammalia > Carnivora > Canidae > Nyctereutes > Nyctereutes procyonoides. Next base: position 6,754,448 of record NW_026575130.1, read on the forward strand.
AAAATGTTTATAATATATACATATTGCCAAATTCAGGAAATACTGAATACTTTTTAGAAGAAAATAATTGATAATTATATAATCTAAATATACTTAATATTTCATTTCCTTTGTGTTTTTTATTTAGAATTTTTATAAGTTGACATATGTACTTTTATATTTAATATTATATTTAAAGCATTTACCATGTTATTCAATATTATTAAAAATTATTTAATAATTCTATTATTGGAAATTGGGTTGTTTCCAATATTTGCTTTTATGTATAACTTGTCATGAACTTCCTTCAATATGTCTTTATTCTCATCTGTGACTATTTCCTTCAGGTTAAACAGCTATACATTTAGTAGTCGTTTTTCATGTTTTGAATTATCTTCCAAAGAGTTTATACCAGTTTATCCTTTTTTGTAGCTTTGTGTGTGAGATCCTTCTTGCCATACTCTTAGCAGAATTCTCTTTAAAACAGGACAACTTAGACAACATAAAAAATAGTTCTGTTTTAATTGGTATTTCTTTTAGTAGCTTGAATATTTATTTCATATTTTATTATTCATTTATATGCCACTTATAATTTTTATATTCATATTATTTGTCCATTTTCAATAAAAGCTTAGGTGTCCTTTTTATGAGTTTGAGTGAGTTTTTAATATATAATTATTTTAATATAGTAATAAATGGGTCATTGTTGATATAAGCATTTTTCTCAGTTTGAATTGTCTTACAATCTTATGGGATTTTGCTCTTTAGTGAGCTTCATATTTTATGTAGATAAATTTAACCAACATTCCCTAATGATCAATTTGTTTCTAAATTTAGAAAGTGTTTTTCCATCCTGAGATCAGTTAGTCATTAATCCCATCCATTTCCTGCTTTTCTTTTTAAAAAATAAAACTTAATTTTAATGGATGATAGTTTAAAATTGTGATCCAACTTATTGTGTTCCTCAGAAGTATAATTTCCCCAAAACTTTTGGGCAATTAATCTATATACATTAGTTTACAATGCTTCTTTTCCATCTATTATGATCTTTTTTATTTTAGTGGTTTTAAGGTAGTCTATAATATTGCTGATTTGTTTGCCCATTCTTGAAACAATATTTACAAATGTTTTATGGATGCTTGAAAAGAAGGCATATTCACTGTTAGTGGGAAAGAGGCACACATGTATCCATGTATTAACCATTTGTTTCAGGTCAATTCAAATGTTACAGGATTTTCTCTCAGACAGTGACCATGGTTCTTGGTCATGCCCCTTCAAAGAATGAAGAGATAGACCATCACCCAATTACCCTATCCTCCCACCCACCTCCCCTTCTACAACCCTCTATTTAAAAAAGAAAGAAGAAAGAAAGAAAAGAAAGAAAGAAAGAAAGAAAGAAAGAGAAAGAAAGAAAGAAAGAAAGAAAGAAAGAAAGAAAGAAAGAAAGAAAGGAAAGGACCAGACAGAGTGGTAGGCAGCAAAGCAAGGTCTATTGAGTGATAGTAAAGTACTGGTACAAAGCTCCTGAAGAGGGAGGGGACCTGAAAGGGTAGTCCCTGGAGTTTCTAAATCTAGGGGTTTTTATAGGCTTGCTGGCTGGGCTGTTTTAATCTGATTAACCCTCCCTGTGCTTGTCATCTAATCAGGTTTTTGTCATCTATCACATGGGAAGGGGTGGAGGGCTCCTTCCAAGTTGGTATAAAATCCTTTTATGGATGGTTTCCTCTTGGGATGGGGGGTTGTCCCTGCCTACCTGCCTTCCAACCATCCTTCATCAAATACCTTTAGAAGGGATCCCTGGGTGGCGCAGCGGTTTGGCACCTGCCTTTGGCCTAGGGCGCGATCCTGGAGACCCGGGATCGAATCCCACGTCGGGCTCCCGATGCATGGAGCCTGCTTCTCCCTCTGCCTGTGTCTCTGCCTCTCTCTCTCTCTGTGTGACTATCATAAATAAATAAAAAATAAAAAAAAATACCTTTAGAAATAAGGTAAGTGATATGAATGTGCTGAACAGCCAAAAGCAATTCATTAGGAAATGATGCCAGTGAGGTTGGGAGGGAAAGCACATACCTGGCCTAGAGATACAAAGTCAAATGTTATATATAGATAGATATATGATAGATAGATATCTAGATAGATAGATAGATATAGATACAATTCCTCAACCCCAGGTATGTTTATAGGGTTAATTTGGCTTCTTGTCTCTACATTTACATAATCCAGTATGACTAATTACTGGGGGAAGGAATTTTTTTTTAAAACAAAACAATTGGGACACCTGGGTGTCTCAGTGATTGAGTATCTGCCTTCAGCTCAGATCTTGATTCCCAGGGTCCTCAGATAGAGTTCCTCATTGGGATCCCCATGGGGAACCTGCTTCTCCCTCTGCCTATGTCTCTGCCTCTCTCTCTGTGTCTCTCATGAATAAATAGATAAAATCTTAAAAAAAAATAGAACAAGACAATTGTAACAGTCTTTACTTTCTGAGAGGAGGAAAGAATGATGTATATATTTTATTGGGAAAGAGATAAGGAGTAAGGAGAGAAGGGAAAGATTGAACTTTCAAGGCTTCTATTAGTTCTTCTATATTTAACAAACTGTGAGGTCATTTGCTTATCAGAGCATATGATCTAATCTTTGGACTTTTAGAAAGCTAAATTACTGTGTGAATAAATAGTGGTGAGGCCTGGGGCTAGCTCTTAGGGGAGTGGAGGGAGAAATTAGACACCTTGCCTTTATTGAGAAGTAAAATGATGAGACGTTTGTGCCAATATGTATTTAGGTTTAAATAATACTTTACAAATAAATAGACTGCTATCTAAAGGGGAAAAAATTCCACGGGTGCCAGATGAGATAACCTAGGTACACGAACCACTTACCATAATATAAAGATATGCCAGGGGAAGGACCTGGAAGTGCTGGCTTGATCTCCCATGCCAGAGAATAGCCACAGGATAAGTGGAGAACTCACACATGAGGGATGTCCATGAAAAATCAACTTTTCAATGCCTTTCATGCAAAGAGGCCACTATCTGCAGCCAGAAGAATGGCACAAACTGGAGTAAACCAAGAGGGAGTCTGTCACAGTGAGGGAACACTGAAGGGGATTTTTGTGTGGAGAGAAAAAAGACAAAGAAGAGGATTTTGGTCTGTTCTTGTTTTGTGTAAATCCCAAATAAGCACTGTTTATTAAAGGGTGGATCTCAACTGGGTGGAGTATAAGCCTAAAATTTTATTTTTCTCTAATCAGTGCGTTCAACATTAATCAAATCCTCCACTTCATTCTCCAAAAGGGTTATAGACAGAATCCATAATCCTTAGACATTCTCAGATTTAAAAACTCAACCTAATTAAGTTTAAAATTATCTTCATACTTGATCTAAAGTTTTGCTTCATCAAATTACTTCTTAAAATAATGATTCAAGGGTTTTTAAGTGAGAGATTAACATGGACATTTCTTGTACCCCCTTACCTCTAGACAAGAGGAAAATGGACTGAAGAGTTAAGTTTTTTAACTGGGCATGTTATCCTTTTTTTGTTGGCTTGTACTGGTTTATGCTGCTCCTCTGGCTATTTCTGACAGGCTGCTGATGGTGGCCTTTCTGTGTGAAAGTCATTGAAAGAATTAATTTCTCATGGAGGGGCATGTATGAGTTCTTTGCACCATCCTGTGAGATTTTCCTGTGGCTCATTTCTCTGGCACGTTGCATCTTCTCTGGAACAAACATTTTTAATTTTTCCTACTCAGTTCCCATCCACAGTGATATATACCATAGCCTCTCCATGCTGGAGTCCCTTAGTCTAATCTAGTCTGCCTTCTTGGATGAAGTATTGGCAGAAAGATCTCAAGATTAGTTCCTTTTCTGGTATCGCCAGGACCTGTAAGAAATTCATAGATCCTTGGAACAGCAAATGCTGTTGTGGCTGCTCTACTGCCATCATCTCTCTTTTATTCATGGGGACAAGTCATCAAGTCTTAGCAGATAACCATTCCCCCAATGCAAGGCCACTTGACTCATTTTGGAGGAGCTAAAAAAATTCTATTCAACAATCTCTAAAAGAACGCCCTCCTGCCATCTTGGCTTGAGGGCTGAGGAAGTACATTTTCCTATGAATACTACATTCACTAAAGCCCAATGACTTCAACAACCTTTCCTTCTCTGCTTCCAGTTAACTTTTTATATAGGTAGTTGGGGTGGAGTGTGGTGGGAATGGGGCCTGGCTGAAGGTAGAAGGCTGATTCTTTTACTTTTCATTAGATTTTGTGAGAGATATTGATGCCCAGGGTCTCTTTAGAATATGATATAATAGCTTATTTTTGTCCTCAAGTTTGAACTCTAGTGTTAAGTGTACTTAACAAATTAATCAATTATACAGCTGCATACCTATGTTGCCTGAACAGTTCTACTCAGTATTGTTGCATAGAGAAAATCATGGACTAGAATAAGGTGGAATATCATATTCCTGTGGTCTGTGTAGGATCCAAGCAAGAGAATCATCTTGTTGCTCAATGTCCTTGCCCTGCTTTTATTTCTGCCCTGGAGGGTTAAGCTGGTTCCTGTGGGAGGAGTCAAAAAACTTGAATCTTTTTTTGCAGATTAAACACAGAGCTTTCTAGAGTGTATGCTGTGTGGTGCTAATAAACTTGTCCTCTAAATAAGCAAAACAAAACTAAACTAAAAACCACACCGAAAAACCCTCAAATCTCCCCCCAAACCAAAAATATTGATATTTGTAGCATTTGCCAATTTACAAGGTGTAAATTTCACTATGTGGATTTCAACCTACTTAACCTACACATGTGAAGTAACTGAATGGAGAGTAGGAAGGAAGTCCACATAATTGTCTCTTGTGAGCCAGTACAAGCTGGCTGCTGTGCATCTTAATTAGGTATGACTCTAGGAGTCTGATGGGAATTATGGTGGTAACTCTTCTGATATGTTCTACCCAGCTATTTATTGGAGTTATCTGAGAGAGAGAGAGAGAGAGAGAGAAATAATTCTTTTCTGAGATGAGGCAAAATGAAGTAGGCCTGAAAACAGCAATAGGGAAATGTTAGGGCAGTTTTCCTGGGGGGAGCAGAGATATGTAACAAGGCAAGAAGCTAGATTTACTAGAAAAATGGGAGAAATTCACAAGGGTGGTATAGCTAAACACTAATGACATTTAAGAACAGTCTGCCTAGTATGTATAAGTAGGTTGCTTATCAGTTCTACCTACTTTACTGTCCCAAACATTCACTTAGGTTGACTACAAACAAAAATGGCCTTTATGAGCTGGTGTTAGATAAATGAAGAAAAGGGTCTGTGTCCCAAGTCTGGGCCAATGCATAGGGGATGAAGTAGAATGAAACAGAAGGGAAGAATCTAAAGAGTCTCAGAGGACAAGAATAAGGCTAGAGGGATTTTTGAGAAGGAAAGACATAGGAATTCTCAGAAGTGTTGGGGAGGTCATTGAACCTTTGCCTGATGTGTAATGAGGGTGTTTACCAATTTTATTTCAGACAGAAAGGTTACCTTAACTGACATCTGGATATTATTTATTCTACTGTTAAAAATAATTATGACCTTATTTTTATTTATCTGATCTGCCAAAAGTTGTTACTGTGTTTCTATTATTTATTCATATATTTAATAGTCTTTTTTAATATATGATTTTGTTACAGTATTTGTTTTAGGCATTAAAATTCATGGCAATTACAACTTATTTGTGGATTATCAAGGTAAATTTTCTTGTTGTTTACCCAAGAAAATGGTGTGCTTTTTCATTTGTTCAGATCTGTTGTATCTCTCAGGCAATTTGGAAAATCTTTCTTTGCAGATCTTATATTTTTCTTTTAAACATTCCAAGGTGTCCCCTAATATTACTTCTCCCCTTCTTTCTCTGTAGTGAAGGCCCTGAATTTCAGCTGGAACATGTCTGCCCAGAATGGAGCCTTCATTTCAGCTTCCATTGCAGGTAAGCCTAGCTATTGACTAAATTTTGGACAAAGTAATATATGTGGAAGTGGTATATATAAGTTTTGAAAAGTGTTCTTTAAGGGAGAAGGTGTGTTCTCTCTTCTGTTTCTTGTGGTGAGAATGAGACAATATGGCTAGAGCAGAAACCAGAAAGGAGCCCAGGACTTTTAGAAGCCTGTGAAACAGTTATTCCAGTCTTGGATCCCTGACCAGTGGACTTTTCACATGAAACAATAACCAATTGTGTATCTAAGCCACTGTTTATTTGAGCTCTGTGTTGCATGCAGCTGAACCTAATGGTCATTTATTTACTAAGCATTGAAAAAAATCTTTTATTGTTATTGTAAATGCAATATTTTTCCCATTAGATCTTCTGATTGGTCATTTTTTTTACATACAAAATGTATTGATACATTCACCTTAGACCTTACTATGTGACTGAATTTTCACATTGTTTGTAGCAATTAGGGAACAAGGATGGAATACAGAAAAAAGAGGAGGCATGAGCTTCTGTGATAACGTTAGCATTTAAAACCTATTGTGGCAGGGGGCAGTGTTTCTTATAACAATAGTGGAGATGATTTTCATTTGTTAACTGCCACAGTAGTTTCATAGGACAAGAATGACAGGCTCATGACAGCTAACTACCAAGGCACATCATGAAGACTAAAAAGCTTACAGAGCAGCATTTATAGAGAGCCACCTGTACTGAAAATTAGGCCTGAAATTTGATTATGAGACTGGCAGAGTTATAAGAGATTGAATTCATAGTTCCAACTAGTTCTCTGTGGTAAGGACAAAGACATGGAATGGAGATATTTGAGTAGATGCTCTGGAGAACTACAAACCCACAGATTCCCATGAATCCTCCAGAAGGGAAGCTAACTCACCTCCCTCTTGTTAAAGGATAGGAGTGTCCCACTGCATGGAGGCAAAGACCTAATCTGAAATAGATTTCTTGAAAAAGATGTTTAATCTCCTCAAGATCTTTCACTAGTTTTTTTGTGGTTTTTTTTTTTTTGTATTTGTTTGTTTGTTTCTAAACCAATAGAGCCAGACCTCAGCAGTCTTTCTAGGGGACTACTACCTTTTCAGGAGACATTTACTGAGAGCTATGGCTCATATTTATCAGCAGGAATCAGAACAAAAACAAACAAAAATCATGTGTGAGGATGGACCTTGAAGATGCTCATCTAGGAGGGACAGAGTATAGAGCTAAGTATGGGCAAGCTTTGTCCTTCATTTTTTTCTTCTCTTTCCATCAAACTTTTTTTGCTAGAAGTGTTATTTGGTTTTCCTATTGAAATCTAGGTATTAGGTTTTGGAGTCAGGTGTTTATGATGATTGGAATTTGCAAGGAGTACTACACTTGGATGATAGGAAAGTGAAGAAAGGAGATGACTTATGTATCAGAAGAGCTGAGATAGATATATTAAAGGATTGGTAGTCCAATGAAGCCAAACCACTGCTTGAAGTGAGAGGTTGAACAAGTGAGGTGGAACGAGAAGCAGTTGTGGGAAGAAAACAAGATATTTGAATATTTTTGAAGATGAAGCAATTAGGAATTGTGACAAGGACTGGATACCAATCTGAATATCTGACTTGGAAGTGAAAGAGAAGGTTACATGGAACCAGTAGGCCTGGAAAGTGAAAGGGCTGGGTTTGTTAGAACAGCAAAATCCTTCCAGAAGATTATAGGATTTAACATGGAGAGAAAACTGGGCCAGACAGCAAAGAACTTTAGTTCATCTGATGATAGTAAGAAGAAGGAATGAAGAGTGTAATAAAATTTCCTGAATCTTAAAGAGCAGGTTTTCTATTCCAAGAGTCTGGAAACAAAGGTACATTTCTTTGAGTTCTGAATCCACAGAAATATAGTGGAAGAGAAAATATTTTCTTCCTGTGTTCTTTTGGATAAGAAAATATTTTTTTTTCTTTATCCAGTCAGATGAGTCTTATAGTTTGTAGAAATTACTTCAAAATTTCAGCAATATCATTTCTGTCAATATGAACACATTTCAAATGTAAAGTTGTGAGAAGCCAATTCATGGAGCTGCCAACCCACTGCCATTTTAAGTGGAAGTTTAAATAAAATCATTATATATGTCAGTACATTATATATATGTCAGTGGAAAGCTATATTTAGTTTATATAAATGTTAAGGGTTTATAATGTTCTTCACCTATCAATGGCTTAAGCCAAAGTGATGCCAATACAACTGAACAACTTAATAAAAAATTCAAAACCATTTCTTTTAGGACAAATCTGGTTATTCAAGTTGATCAATCTGTTAATTTCAATACCAGTTTAAGAGCATAATTTTTTTGGCCTTTCAAAGTTTTCCATGACAGCTGTTTTCTTTTATTTGTTTCTATTTTTGCCTGTTACTCCCTGAAAACAATAAACAGAAATTCTGAAACAGATGGCTACTATTGTATTTTGTAGTTTATTTTTAAAATATGCAATCCCAAACATCTGCCATAATCTGGAACTAGTTTTCAGAAAATGCATTTGACTCGATATTTAATGTGGATCCAATTGAAAAATGATAATGATGTATATAGTGACTAGACAAACACTAAGGTGAGAATTTTGCTTTTGTGAAGGCATCTGAAGAAGTTTCTAAAGGTTTTATTTTATTTTTTAGTTAATTCTACCCTTGTATAAATAATCTACTGAATTTCAATTAGTCTTTGTACTTGCATTTGTTTTCTTTCCAGAAAATCCCTACATTTGCCCCCTATTTTCTCACCAAAGCATACTTTATTTTATAGGTCTAGCCACATTAGAAGGCTAAGGTCCCTATTATTTCTAAATTAGCCCCACTGTCCCAAAATTTAATATATGGACCTCAGTAAGATGATCAGGATATATATTTAAATAATTATCTGCTCCCAAGTTTACTTATTAACAAAATACATGCTTTCTCTAGGATTATCATGAGAAATGCTTATATATTCAGACAATACCTACACCATCATTTTTTATCACTTTGAGGTTTAAAGTTCTCTATTGGTGTTCTAGAAAACTGAGAGAACTCACAAATCAGAGAAGTGTTGACTTACTCATTATTCTTAGAGAAAATAGAAATACTAAAGAGATATTTAGTTAGGATTTCAGCAAGATTGCACTTGTGTTAACATAATGCAGCTCATCTAATAAATATGTGAATCACATATGTGCATGTTTTAATATATTTTTTATTCTGATATTTTAAATTGATTCTTTTAGCAAATACTTATTGAAATCTTACTATATTTCAGAATGCATAGATGTTAAATATGTGAACAAACCAGACAAAGTTGTATTCAAATGGGAAGATAGATAATTAATAAATGTACAAATAGTATAATTTTAGAAAATCACAAATGCTAAGAAGAATTCCTTTTATTGAATTCGCTTGGCTTCTTGTGGCCACTTCCTTTACAATGTTCAGAAACCACCAACTGATGGCCTGTTTTACATACTTAACTAAGATCAATACAAAGCTTTCCAGTGTCAATTCATGTTTCTTATTTACTTCTGTTTTTTGTTTGTTTGTTTGCTTTTGTAAATTGAGACATTTCTCAATCTCTAGTATTCAGTGACAGATATATTACAATTTTATTTGTAAGTTATTTCAATATCTTGGGTTGTAACGTATTAGAGTCAAAAGCATAGAAATAATTAGGCTCTGTTGTTTGCTTACCTGTATTGTTGAAAGTAGGCATAGTCTAGGGGAGAGAGTGATATTTATATTCTGAATATTGGAGTTTTCCCAAAGGTAAATAATCCATCATTTTCTTTGGCCTACATTCTTTACATACATTCAATATAATTGTGAATAACTTTTATTTAGCACGAGAGCAGAGTGTACACACAACAATGTTTTATCCATTGCTTAGGCTGTGGTTTTGGCTAATACCAATTACCAATGGGCCCCAAAGGCCAGGAAACCAAGTGATACAGAGATGATAACCACTAATTGTACATTCATGAAGCTTCTTTTGTTTATTTCCTAGTATAAATGAAGGGCAATTCTGAGTTGAGGCTGTTCTGAACTGTAAATGTGGTCTCTTGAAGATGTCTCATAGCTCCACCTTACCTTAAATTCATGGTCTAATTGAGTTTCTGTGTGTTAAATATAATTCACAAATGTATTAATCCTCTCCTTTGAAAGTAGTGTTATGGAAAATTTGGTGCAAAGTTCCTGTTTGTTGATCTCTTGTATTACTACATGGAACATAATACATATGTTTGTATGCTGCCTTTTTTATAGAGTTAAATTTCTCTAATTTTCCTGTAAAGTTAATTGATTTAATGTCATTACACCAATTCAAATAAATCGATAATCTGCCTATCGGTAATGGAATGCATTAACAAATGATTTATCATTAAAATGAGCATCAGCAAAGTAAAGTTGTCATCTCTTATTTTTTTCATAATACTTTTGGCTTTAGTCCTCTTTTTGGGGTAATTGAGTGGCCTTTTGTAATGATTGATTTAGGCCATTAATGACAAGTCCAACTAGGTTTTGGTTCATCCATCTTCTCTTAGTCCAGGCAAAAATGCTACTACAAATAAACATCATGTCTGAGTGATTTTTGACATAAAGAACTCCAAGGAGTCTTCTGTCTTGTTATATGTTTGTCTCTTCATCTACCTGACAGGAATGACATAGCTCCAAGTAGGACCTCTGGACCCTGAATTTAGCATGTCCAAAAACCTGTGAGATAACCTTTTTTTTGGGCACTACTTGACACCTTGAAATTCTGGTACAGTTTCAGGGGTCCCTAAGGCTATCTGGGTGTAGGTGAAAAATGACATATAGAAACACAAATCCTTACTATAATACCACACACAGAGGCTTGTAAGTGTGCATTTCTGCATGATGTCTCTGCGTGTGGAAAGTGACAAAAGCAGTAGGAGAAATTGTGCTAATGGGGTACCACCATCTCTGATGACAGTAGTTTCAAATATGCCATTTCCTGGCTGTGACAAAAAGTGTTTTTTTAAAAAAGTTTCTGTTTCAAAGAGGGTGTGGATATAAGTCATGGATGAACTGGCATCATACTGACAGGCAGTTTTCCAGTGCACATTGGACTGAAGGCTCCCTGTTCCTGCTTTTCATTTGATTCTCTTGAGGATTCTGTTCTTGTCTCTGCAGGAAGGTATTAATTATCCTCCACTTGTACCTCCTGTGCCTCTAAAAGCAAAAATACCCAAAGCAAGGTTCTGAGTAATTTGAGAAACTCCTTCAAAAAGTAGAAATCCAGCAACTTTATTAGCATGACTAAAATCATTATATGACTAAAATCATTACAATTCTGTGCATGTCTGCTGTGCTTTTGAAGGGTAAACTCTTTTTCTCCTAAGCCTTCTGGTAATTGTCATCATTATAAAACATTTTTTTTTCTTTTATAACTCAATCAATTTTTTCTTAGATATTCACACAAAATTGGAACCAAACTTGAAATTTGGGCTGGAAATTGTGAGATAAATTTAATATATGGGGCAGCCTGTGTGGCTCAGTGGTTTAGAGCCACCTTCGGCCCAGGGCATGATCCTGGGGACCCGGGATCGAGTCCCACATCAGGCTCCCTGCATGGAGCCTGCTTCTACCTCTGTCTGTGTCTCTGCCTTTCTCTCTATCTCTCTCTGTCTCTTGTGAATAAATAAATAAAATCTTTTTAAAAAATTTAATATATGAAAAGTTTGATGTTTACATTCTTGCTGCATTTAAATATGATGAAACTACTACAAAGGAAGATAAGTTTTTGGATTCATTTTGGTACAAATGTCTGAGGTTTTCCCTGTGTCTCCCCATTTTCTGAAGTTTCCAAAAAGAGATCACTTCCAAACAGCTTGTAAGGATCTTGCTACCTTAAATTCACACTTCATTCTATGCCATTCATCTGCCGGAGTGTTTCCCTTAAGTATTATTTAGACCAGGTCACTCTGCTGTTCAGTGTCCATTACCTAGTGTCTAATGCAAACATAATGCCCTGTCAGGACCTTCTATAATTTGGGCCTACCACACTGTGATATCTGGTTAATAGCCTTTTTAATTCTAGTGACATTTCTGCCTAATTATTAGGAAGCATTCAGCAATAATCATACCACTTGTTTCCATAACATTTGATTTTACCAGATAAGTTCTATTTCTCTGAAATATATACTTGCCAATGTAAAAGAAATCATTTAACTTTTTCAAAGTATACCAAAGTCTTGGTCATGATACTGCAACGACTAGATCTTGGCTCAATAAATCTCTATTCCACTTCTTAGACATGTGTTCATTTTAAGTTGAATGTGTACACCAACCCAAAAGAGTTGTACAAGACTATTCAAAGAAGCATTACTTGTAATGATCCAAAGGCAAAGTAGTCTAAGTATAGATAAAATTTATAGTCTATAATTTAGCTAGATTAAAAAAATCAATATTCAAAAATCTATAGAAATGCTTTGAATTAGAAAGAACAATTTAAAAATTATAACAAAGATATCTTATTTGAAGTAACAATAAAAGAAATTTAATAAGCAAGGTATTCCTATATGGAAAAAAATTACATTATTGGAGAACTTTATATAAAGTTGAAACAACTGCAGAGTCATAATATGTTTCCCAGGGGAAAGAGTTAATATTATAAAAACATAACATTTCATAAAAATATTATTTCGGTTGGAATTTCAGTGGAGTGAAATTTTCATTTACTAGAATAAGATAAATGAAGTCAAATTTCATACCAGAGTATTATTGGCTGAGAGTAGCTATGCCAATTTGAAAAAGGGCCTAGAGTACTCCCTTTACCAGATAATAACTGCTACAATAATTATTTAATTCAATTGCTTGTTCAAGGTAGTCTAATTGCTATAAACAGCAACCCTCGAAATTTAGTGGCCAAACACAATTATTTCATATTCTTGTAATGGGTGGTGTGGGGTGGGAGGCTCTTTTCCAACAGTCAGACAAGGATATGCTGTATTAGTCAGGAGACAGAAACTCTACCAGTAATTTGAACAGGGAAATGGTAAATTGAAGGTTTATGAACTAGGGAGATGAACCATTAAGTTATAGAGAGAACTCTAAAGAATAGAGGACTAGCAAATATGGAAGCAGTTTCTACCTCTAGGGCTGAAGCAGAGTACTCAAGGAACAGACTTTGGAAGAGCCTCCCCTTCAGCCTCTGAAAGCTGAGAGAGCTCTTTAGAGAGCATATGCTTGTGGCCCTTTGGAAGGTGGGCAGGTTTGTTGAGCTGCCACAGGCTGGCGAGGGCAAGCAGAAAGCTACCCACTATGTTAGACTCAGTAAGAAGCTGCCTGCTTGGGATCCCTGGGTGGCGCAGCTGTTTAGTGCCTGCCTTTGGCCCGGGGCACGATCCTGGAGACCCAGGATGGAATCCCACATCGGGCTCCCTCCATGGAGCCTGCTTCTCCCTCTGCCTGTGTCTCTGCCTCTCTCTCTCTTTGACTATCATGAATAAATAAATAAAATCTTTAAAAAAAAAAAAAAGCTGCCTGCTTGTGTGCCAGGGAAACTTGTGGGCGAGTGAGAGCCACTAGGTGTCCGGCACACCGTTGCAGTGTCCTGCAAGAATCAATAGGACAAACTACCTCAGAATCAGGATGAGAATCCCATTCCTCTTAAAGGGCCCCTCTAACACCTTCTGCTGACAAACTTAGCCTTGTGCCACCTAGCAAAGGAGAAGTGTTTGTTTATTGGATCTAACTCTAGTGTAACAAAGCAGGGCAAAGGGGTAGATTTGTTGGCGCGGAGAGGCAAAACATTGATAGACCAGCACACCTGTATTCTTTGTCTTATGGCTTTTCCTTTTCTCCTGAAAGTCTTCATCCATCCAGTGATTGGCAAAAAGATGGAGAAGTCTCACTTTTTTAAAACTTGCTTGGTGAGTAATTACTAATCATATGGCTTCACCTAAATGCAAGAAGAATGAGGGGCACCTGGTGATTCTGTAGGTTAAGTGTCTGCCTTCAGCTCAGGTCATGATCCCAGGGTCCTGAGATTGAGCTCCATATCTGGCTCCCTACTCAGTGGGGAGAGTTTGCTTCTTCCTCTGCCCCTCCCCCCCGCTCCTGCTTTGTCTCTATTTCTCTCAAATAAATAAATGAATTTAAAAAAAATAAATGCAAGAAGAATGAGAAATGTATTCTAGTGGTATACCCAGGAAGATGAGGAAAACACAGATACTGATGAGCAATTGTTCTCTCTACCACAACCTATAATGAAAACAATATGTTACCACCCTAGAAAAAGACAACTAGATCAGGCAAGTAGAATAGAGGAAAGATCCATGCATATTAAATAGTCAACTTCAAATTTAAAAATAAATATATTCATTGGCTCTTTGAAAATCTAGCTTAAAATAAGAAATAAAAGCTCTATTTTGGAAAGATATTTATATAATTCTATTTACCATAGAACTTTTTTGTAATGATTTACAAACACATAAACTAGCAAAAGAAACCCATGAATGTCCAAGCTGAATCAGTTGTGGTGTATCATACTAGGGGATATAATTCTATAATTTAAAATGAGTTAGATTCATATTTATGAACTAGATGAATGTTTATGTTACATGAGTGATGCAATGTATTTGATACAATTCCATTTTTGTAAAAATAAATCCTCTTTAGAATTGTGTGTACAAAAAAAAAAGAATTGTGTGTACATATCTGCTTCTATATATTTGTATGGTCAAGGAGAAAAATGCTAACATTGATTACCCAGGGTAGGAGGTGGAAAAAGAGACAAGGAAATCATTAACTCTTTTTTCATTCAGTTTAGCTTGTTTCATTCATGAATTTCTTTTCTAAGACAAAATAATAAAATGTGAAATGAAAAAAATAAAACTCTCTATGATACAAATAAACAAATGTCTTCCGTCTGGAAACAGACAAAAAGCTGCCTCTTCTGAAATGTTGACACACAAATTTGAACTAGTTTCTTGACTTGCCTTTACTTTGTCTTACAATAGTTCTCTACCTGCCTGTCTGTCTTTAAGTACTTGCAAGAGAGAACTGCTCTTAACAGGTAGATGACATTGCCGAAATAGCATTTGGGTGATAACTGTTTTTAGCTGAAATAATTCTGGATATACTTCTGTGGAACATGTGGGAAGGCAGTTTGGGTATAATGATACCTAGTGTGTGATATTCAGATTATGCTAATGTTTAATAATGATATACATACATATGTAAGTATGTATATATGTATATGCACATATACATATATATTTGTATTACCTTATAGAAATCTTTCTTTTTAAACATTTTTAAGTTAATTAATTTATTTAGTTTTGTCTTACAGCATCTTTATATCAGTCCTAAAAGGAAGAAGCTTTATAGATGGAAGAAACTAAGAAATTAAGTACTTGTGTATTTTCCAGAGCTAAGTAATAGAACTAGAATTTGAATTAGTTCTTTCTGATTCTTAATTGCTTCATTAAAATAGGCTACCTATGGCATTTCAAGTGAGCAAAAACTCTGTTGTTATTTAAATTTGCTATTATAACACTTGTTGGGAAATTTGTTAGTACACTGGGACCAGCTTTTAAAGCTTTTATTTATTTATTTATGAGAGACACAGAAAGAGAGAGGCAGAGACACAGGCAGAGGGAGAAGCAGGCTCCATGCAGGGAGCCTGATGTGGGACTCGATCCCAGGTCTCCAGGATCATGCCGTGGGCTAAAGGCAGGCACTAAACTGCGGAGTTGCCCAGGCTGTCCAGGACCAGCTTTTAAAAGTGGAGTGCTATCCTACAGGTGTGAATGGATTTTCTTATCAAAATCTCATATTTCGATTAAAACTGTCTTCTGGGTAGAATAAGCTAGATCTTGGTAATTGATTTTGTTTATTGCGATAAAATATATATAGCATGGGCAGTCCTGGTGGGCACGTCGGGCTCACTGCATGGAGCCTGCTTATCCCTCTGCCTGTGTCTCTGCCTCTTTCTCTCTCTCTCTCTCTGTCTTTCATGAATAAATAAATAAAATCTTAATATATATATATATATATATATATATATATATATATATAGCATAAAAGTTACCATTTTAACCATTTTTCAGTGTACCATTCAGTGGCATTAAGTACATTCACATCATTGTGCAAACATCACACCATCCATCTCCAGAACTTTTTTCATCTACCCAAAATTAAACTCCTTACTCACTTCTCCAAACTCCTGGAAGCCACCATTCTAATTTCTGTGTATAAATTTTGACTGCTCTAGGTACTTCATCAATGTGGTATATCATATAGGACATATCCTTTTGTGAGTGGCTTAAAGTGTTGTCTTCAAGGTCTATCCATTTTGTGGTATGTGTCAGAATTTCTTTCCTTTTTAAATTTGCATAATATTCCTTCGTATGTATATACCACATTTTGTTTCTCCATTCACCCATCAATTAGCACTTGGGTTGCTTCTACCTTTTGGCTATTGTAAAAAATGCTGTTATCAACATGGGTAATACAAATACCTGTTCAAGTAGCTGCTTTCTTTTTTAAAAATTTTAATTCCACTTTGTTAACATACAGTGTTCTATTGGGTTCAGGTGTACAATACAGTGTTCAACACTTCCATACAATACCCAGTGCTCATCACAGCAAGTGTACTCTTTAATCCCCCATCACCTAATTCACCCATTCTTCCATCCTCCACACCTCTGGTAACCATCAATTTGTTCTCTATAATTAAGAGTCTGTTTCTTGATTTGTTTCTCTATCTTTTGTCCTCCTTTACTTGTTTGTTTGGTTTCTTAAATTCCACACTGGTGTGAAATCATATGGTATTTGTCTTTCTCTGACTGACTTACTTCACTTAGCATTATACTCTCTGACTCCATCTATGTTACTTAAATTGGGAAGATTTCATTCTTTTTTATGGCTGAATGATATTCCATTATATATATGCCACATCTTTATCCATTCATCAATTCATAGACACTTGGGCTGCTTCCAATAACTTAGCTATTGTAAATAATGCAGGTATAAATATAGGGGGCATGTATCCCTTTGAGTTAGTGTTTTTGTGTTCTTTGAGTGAATTCCCAGTAGTAAGGTAGTTTTATTTTTAACTTTTTGAGGAACCTCCATACTGTCTCCCATAATGGCTGTAGTAATTTGCATTCCCATCAAGAGTGCATGGGACTCCTTTTCCTCCACATCCTCACTAACCCTTATTGTTTCTTGTGTTGTTGATTTTGGCCATTCTGACAGGTATGAGGTGATAGCTCATTGTAGTTTTGACTTGCATTTCCCTGATGGTAAGTCATGATAAACATCCTTCATTTTAAAAAGATTTTATTTATTTATTTGAGAGAGAGAAAGAAGGGGGGGTGGGGAAGAGCAGAGAGAAATAGAGACAAGCAGACTCTCTAGTGAGCATGGAACCCAATACAGGGCTTGATGCTGGGCTCAATCTCATGACCCTGAGATCATGACCTGAGCCAAAATCAAGAGTTGGACACTCAAATGACTGAGCCACCCAGCCGCCCTAATGACAAATGTCTTTTCATGTGTCTGTTGGCCATCTGTATGTCTTCTTCGGAGAAGTATCTGTTCATGTCTTCTGCCCATTTTTTAATTGGATTATTTGGTTTTGGGGTG
The DNA here is from genome assembly GCF_905146905.1 of Nyctereutes procyonoides. Classification (NCBI taxonomy): domain Eukaryota; kingdom Metazoa; phylum Chordata; class Mammalia; order Carnivora; family Canidae; genus Nyctereutes; species Nyctereutes procyonoides. The sequence continues at coordinate 6,771,995 of NW_026575130.1, forward strand.
TTGACTTGTATAAGTTCTTTAAAGATTTTGGATTGTAACTCTTTATCAGATACATCATTGGCAAAAATCTTCTCCCATTCTGTAGGCTGCCTTTTAGTTTTGTTCATTGTTTCTTTTGCTGTGCAGAAGCTTTTTATTTATCTGTAGTTTCAATAATTTATTTTTGTTTTTGTTTCCCTTGCCTCAGGAAGTATATCAAATAGCTGCTTTCAGTTCTTTTGGGTATATGCCCAGAAGTAGAATTGCTGGATCATGTAGTTATTCTACTTTTAATTTTTGAGGAATCACTAGACTGTTTTCTATAGCAGCTGCACCATTTTACATTTCCACAGGCCGTGTACATTCCTTTACTTCCTTGCCAACACCTGTTTTTTTGTTTGTTTGTTTACTTTTTGGATAATAGCCATCCTAATGAGTAAAATGGTATCATTGTGGTTTCGATTCACATTTTCCTAATGTGTAGTGATGCTGAGCATCTTTTCATATGCCTCTTGGTCATTTGTATATCTTTCTTGGAGAAATGTCAGTTCAAGAACTTTGCCTGGTTTTTAATTGAATTGTTTGTTTTTTGTTGTTTTTGAGTTGTAGGAGTTAATGATAAATTCTGGGTATTAACACTTTGTCAGATACATGATTTGCAAATATTTTTTTCCATGCAGTGTTCTGCCTTTTTACTCTGTTGAAAATGTCCTTTGATGCTGATAGTTTTTAGGTTTGGTAAAGCCCAGTTTATTTATTAGTTTTCTTTTGTTGCCTATGGTTGGTGTCATATCTGAGAAATATTTGCCAGATCTAATGTCATGAAGTTTTCCCCACTATTTTGTTCTGAGGGTTTTATGATTGAGGTTCTACATTTAGATTTTTGATCTCTTTTGAGTTTATCTTTGTATATGGTGTAAGGTAAAGGTCAGACTTCATTCTTTTGCATGTGGTTATCCTATTTTCCCAAAACCATTTGTTGAAAAGTCTATCCTTTCATGAAATAAAATGACGTTAGTCCATACAGGGGAAAAAAATTAAAAGGAACAGTACTAAAATAATAAAAAAAAATCAAGTCATAGTTATTAGGAGATTTATTTATTTTTTTTAAAGATTTTATTTATTTATTTATTCATAGAGACACACAGGCAGAGGGAGAAGCAGGCTCCATGCAGGGAGCCTGATGTGGGACTCGATCCAGGGTCTCCAGGATCACGCCCTGGGCTGCAGGCGGCGCTAAACCGCTGGGCCACCGGGGCTGCCCCTACTAGGAGATTTAAAAGCTACAAGTTTATGTTGATCACGTAAACATGATTTAAATGTTTTTTTACCCCTAATATTTTATGGCTAATGAGGAAGAAGTAAAGACTGATACATATTTTTTTATCACATCACATTCTAGATACTTATATATTCTATTTCCTTTAATCTTCATAAACCTATATATAAATGGCCAAAATAGAATTTGAACTCAGGTGTAACTCCAGACTTTTGTTTGTCTCATATAGTGTTGGAGTCATTTTAAATATATATGTGTGTGTGTATGTGTGTATGTATGTATGTAACAAACCATTAAACGTATTTTGAAAATGAAATGTATATCTAAAATAGCAGAAATTAATTAATTTTGCAGAAAGTAGCTATACAGTTGATTATGAGGCTTGAGAATTTCTGTGCTAGTCATCCTTTCCAAAACGGCTGTAATATTTAGAATGCAGGGTCTTGTTTTTTTCTCCCCCTTCTCAGATTACTTTGTGACCCTCTGTTTCAATACATCATTGATAATTGCACTGAATTGGAGCTAATGGGAGACAGAGAAGCTGAAAGTGTGGTGTTCGAAGTTAGAGGTGGGTAAACACAGCCCTTTCACTTGAAGTAGTTGATGGAGCTTTGGAAGTACAGTCTTCAAACCTGACTGCCAAGTGATCCACTCTCAACATATCCCTCGGTTTATCTTCAGCTCTTCAGGCACTAGGCAGTATTTACGGGCAAATCAAAACAAAATGAGTGTCCTTGATTTTTCAAGTATGGATACATTTAGATGATTCTTTGAAATTTGTTCTTATCGGTTTGTATTGATAAAACTTTTTAAGAGAAAAAGCAACTTGAGTAAAGATTTTGATATCAGTCTTTTTCTGAGTGAAGCATTTATGTCAATCTAAGGGGAAGAAAGTGTTCGGAGGCTTGTCTTAAAAGGCTAGATAGGAACCCAGTGCCATTTGGTGCTAGGCCCCACTGACAGATTTACTGCCTGCTTGGAGCTGCGGCTGCAGTGTGATGGGAGTGGCAGGTGAGGGCCGCAAAGAAGAGGATTCCCATGCTCCGTGTATATGTGTAACTGGCGCATCCAGGGTCATGGAGGGGCAGGCCTGTGTTTACAGTCAGGATTTGTGGTGAAAAAAAAAAGTTATTTTTCTCTTATTCCTTATAGCAAAGAACTCTCCACATTTCTTGGCTAGGAGACATTTCCAAATGACCAAACCAAAAGACAAGCATGAGGCTTTAGAAATGGGGAAATGATTCTTCCTTAGGCAAGTTCTATAGTGTGGAAAAAAGTCACAAATGCCCCAAAATTAAACTAATCTTCCCCCTCCCCCTGTTAAATAAAAGACATTTGATGTAAATTAATGGCAGTTAGGGCATGGATATGATGTCTCCTGTAAGTAGCAGACTGTGCAGAATTTTGAACTTAGTTCATAATGAATTAAACATCAGTCTAAAAACTATCCTAGGTAATTGCTAGAGACCTACTACGGAAGTGCAGTAATGCTACCTGAATGTAATATAAATGGTAAATGCATCTAGTTCAGACAGAAAAAGGACTATTTCAGTAAGTGGAATTATAGATTCAAAGTATTTTACAGACAGAGGATTGTGTGTAAGTGTGGATAGGCCAAAATTGGAGCTAACGTGCCAGTGCAAAGAGAATTCTCCCCAAACAGTGTTGGAAATCACTTCTTTCAGTCTGTGTTAACACTTTTTTTGTGTGTGTGAGAGAGAGACAGAGAGGGAGAGAGAGAGAGAGAGAGAGAGTGTGCAAGCCAGCAGGGGCAGGGGAAGAGAGATAATCTTTTTTTTTTTTTAAGATTTTATTTATTTATTCATGATAGTCACCCAGAGAGAGGCAGAGAGGCAGAGACACAGGCAGAGGGAGAAGCAGGCTCCATGCAGGGAGCCTGACGTGGGATTCGACCCCGGGGTCTCCAGGATCGCGCCCTGGGCCAAAGGCAGGCGCCAAACCGCTGCGCCACCCAGGGATCCCGAGAGAGAATCTTAAGTAGGCTCTATGCTCAGTGTGAAGCCAGACTTGGGGCTCTATCTCATGACCCTGAAATCGTGACCTAAAGATCAAAATCAAGTCAAACACTTAACTGAGTAAACCACCCAAGCACCCCAGTATGCGTTAACATTCTAAGATGCTCTATACACTATTTACTTTCTGAAAAAAAGAATAATTTGACCCAATTAATTAGGGAACATCTTTACCCCCCACCCACTATTTAAACATATCTTCAATATTTAGAGTTGGTAATTTGATAACTAAGTTGATAGCTAATCTTTGGAAGTTAAAAATACCTTCAATACTTTAAATTGGTAGCTAATTAGGGAACAAATTGTTCGAAATAATTGTGTAGTCAAATTTGCCGGTAACTATTCTGTTACAAATACCAAATGTCTTAATCCTAGTTTCTTTTTTTTTTTTTAAACAAATTTATTTATTTATTCATGAGAGACACAGAGAGAGGCAGACACAGGCAAAGGGAGAAGCAGGCGCCCGGTGAGGAGCCTGATGTGGGACTCAATCCTAGGACCCCGGGATCACGACCTGAGCCAAAGGCAGATGCTCAACCACTGAGCCACCCAGGTATCCTAATCCTAATTTCTTTATTTTAATTATCAGTTGCTAGATTACCTGATCCTGTCAGGCATCCACCAGGTCTCATTTCTTTCTGAATCCTTAGTACCCAGCCTGGAACCTGTCTCATAGATGTTTAGTGCGTATTAAATCTGTGTTTAAAAGGAAACTTCTTGGGCACTTGTGCCACTGCATTTGTTCTTTTGTATCCTGAACACCTAAAGCGATTTTCACTTTGTGGTGCACTTAAAATGTTTATGTTTGCTTTGATGTGCCTGGAGAAGCAGCAGTACTGATTTTGCTTGCTGATAGGTAGATGTGTATGTGGCAGGGTGCATTTTGAAATCATTTGCTAATAATAAGGAACTGCTGCTAGGAATGGGAGTATGCAGAGCAGCTGAGTTAAGTTTTAATGAACTTTTATATTTAACACTTGGAGTGTATATCTTGGTGTGGTAGGCAGGGATGATATTACAAGTTAATGAGTTATGAGGAAACTCCTGGATGCAGAAGAAAAAGACCTAGACCAAGAACGTAGGGAAACTCAATTGAGCTATCTCTCGCTTAGGGTCTGTAATAAAATAAAAAATAAAAAAAAAAACTAACTTGGCATTTTTCACACTACATTGTGATTATCTGTTTATGAATGAGGTTTATTTTCTATTTTTTCTTCAAATCTCTCTTAATAGTGTGTGAGGTTTGCAATGTCACCTAACATATCTAATTTATCCACTATTAGTGCCTGACCTTAATATATCCTCAATAATTAGCAATTAAAACAATAAAACAAGTGAAAGTAAACAGAATCTTATAGTGAATATTGGAAAACTAAATTTGAATGTGTGTGTGTGTGCATGTGTGGAATATATATTATTTTTAGTATAGTATCCATATAATGATGTTGGTGTAAAAGTTTTGTTTTGGGCTTTTGTTCATAGTAAAATAACTTTCAGTGCAATGAGGTAGTTGAAAAATTAAATGAAGATAAATTCAAGATCAACTGTCCAGGAGCTTGAGAGTTCTCAATACTGATATATTGCAATGTGCCAAAAGGTTTGTATCCCAATGATCTTAGTTTAGTGATTCTCGGAATGCTTATTCTTTATGGACTTATATTGCTCCCACATGTTAAAAAATTTGAAAAAAATACAAATATCATGTAGAATGACTTCAATGTTGATGAAGGAGGAATGAGACTTAAAACCATTTATATACTGTACTATGAGGAGAAAGCTCAGAGCATCTTACATTTTGTTGTTAGTGGAGGCTAATAGTACATGGCGTCACTGTATGAGTGCCCTCCCATGCAAAAATAACTCAAAGCTTAGGGCACAATAAGAGTGCATAGATGATTTGACTAGGATACACATGCTTCTTAATAGGCTGTCTGTTCCTAAAATAAATAAATAAAAAAAAGAGTTAAGCATTTTTAAGCATGTTTCTTTCAGAAGCTGAGAAAATGGAATGGAAAAAGGCCAGGGAACTTGCCTTTTCTCACTAGCTATGGACCTTGAGGGCATAGAACTCTCTATTTTTTACTGCACTAAATCTATTTCAGTTGCTTTGATCCCTTTGTCTTTGTTTTGAGCAAACTTGTTACATATTTCCTAAGATATATTTTTCCTATCACATCACATTAGGTCATTTTAAATTATCAAATAGTTTATTTGAGAGTTCATCAGAGTGACAAGTTGCTTATTTTACCTGGGTATGGGGTAAGTTCAGTGGAATGTCCAGAATGCATACAGTTAGAACTACAACATGTACTTTTCACTGGAATTGTGCATTAGTTCTGCATTTGAGCAGTAAGCATGGGCATGTGTCCAGGTCTGGAATTCAATATAATACCAGCTAGCAATGTAAAGTCTTGACGTATTAAGTACTACATTTAACAAAAAGTGTAGTCATGTTGTATAGAAGGGACTATTGTGTAGCTTTTGGATATGAGAATTCAATTCTGCAATTCAGAGCTATTCATAGGGCCTCTGTTCCCTTCCCAACAGAAGCACTAGTTCTCAAGTCCATTTATTATCCTTAATTATGTCACTGGTCAATATCAATTTTGCAGTTAGATATTAAACAAAGGTGGATGAGGTCTCTTCTCCAAGACTGTTTACCAGAAACCATTCAAGAGAGCTATTAGAAAGTTTGTTGGGAAAAGCCTCGATGAATTTAGCCTATGATTTAAGAAACATGTGTTTCAGCAAGCTTTTATGCATCTATACTGTCAGCACAATAATATACTATCACTTTCATTTTCCCTCATATTAGCTGGTGATGTCAGAAAGAATGTTTAGTTCTCAATATTGTGTGATTTATACTTGACTGTGTACAAATCTCTGATAGCATTATTCTAGTAAGCCAGAAATTAGTAAGAAAGCAGACTCAGGAGCTAATACCAGGTTCTGGACCAGGGCAAGTTTTAACTCCTTGGTTTTTATAAGTAAGTCTATAGTAAAAATACATGGATCTAGTACTGAGCCTTAATGGGAGAAAAGAGTAATTTTGTTCTGTTAATAAAATGCCTTACACCTTCATGTTGCAGGGTAATAATCTGGGGTAAAATTGAGCAGAGTAAAGCAATTCTTCTCGATGCAGACTTGAGCCCTGAGGTACTTTAAAAAGACATAAGACACAGTCGCAAGTAGATCACTTTCACAGACTTTCTTTGTCCAGAATCCATTTAGAAAAATGGCATGTATTATTTTGAGGGGCACTTGAAGAAAGTGGTTACTTCAACATTACCTTGGAAAATTGTGTCTGTATAAATTTTACAACTAATAATTCTGTTTTTTAAAGCATCGTATTTTCTGGTTTTCCTTAAAAGAATTAGTTTCACAGAGAATTATGTTTCCACAGAGTCTTTGAAAGTTTTAAATTAAATTTTTGAATTTTGTCCAAAGAGCAGTCTCGAGACTATAATTTTTGTATTTTTATGTGTACTAGCAGTAAACCAGATGAGAAGGAATGGGATTATCATTTGCCACCACCACCAAAGCTTGATGCACTTTCATTTGTTTTGTGTAAAGTTTACCACTATTTACCAAATATGTCTATTAAATATTGAGTCCAGATTGTTTTTGTTCAAAACTTGACTGAAGAAATAAATTGATGAGTAGGCTTGAAGAAGCAAAAACAAGAATAAAGTCAAATTTCCAAATGGAGGAAGTGATCTCTCCTAGAAAGACAGCCTTCTGAGACTTTAAAAAGAATTGGGTGCGTAGGCACTCTCCTCTCTCAGACTGTTGAGCACAGCATATCTGTCTGGAAAAAATCTCACCACAACACGTACATGGCTTGTGTGGTAATCCTCACAGTGAACTCAGAAGTTTCTGCTCACTGTGGTGGCATGCTGTGTTCAGCCTTCCTGCAGCCTTATGCAATGGATTGCATTTTATTTCAGATTTGTTTTGCCTACAGACTGTTTAACAGCAACTTTGGCACCTACTACTATACTAATGTTATTCACTTATATTTGTATAATATTTTAGAGCAATTGTGCTCCAAGTGTGGCACCTGGTCCAGGAACAGGAGCATTGCCTGGGAACTTATCAAAATGCGAATTCCCAGGCCCCGCACATGATCTACCGAGTCAGGACCTATTAGGGTGGGGCTATCCGTGTGTCAACAAGTCCCTCAGCTGGTGCTGAAGCACCCTAAAACTTGACACAGATGGACTTGGAGATTTCACAGTGTTTTCACTTTGGTATCGGTGTTAAGTCACTAATTTTGTTTTACAGAGCAATCTAAAGTTTAGGGAAGTTGATTGATGTGCTCAAACTCACTCAAATCCAAGTGACATAATTTAGATTTCAATCATATTCTTTTTGGTCCAGGCCTTATCATTCTTTCCATCCTATGGTTGCCACCGGGACTTGTCAAAGTGACTCAAACTGTGGTGACTGGGAGTTGGGGAACAGACTCAGGCTCTTGCTAAACAACTTCATGATGATGAGTGCTGTCTGGACTCTAGGAGTAACTGGCTTAAAGGGGCAAGATTGTTTTACTTCTCTTCAATGGGCAGGCAGGAAAGTGAATCTTAACATAGCTGTAATTCTCGATAAGTCCAGAGAATCATGTCATGGATTTGGAGACTCCAAACAGAGGATGTTATTTCTCTGGTGAGATGCCCACCACACTGGCCATGTGATTTATTACCGCATCCATGATTTTCTCATTGCAGTGATGATGAGGGGCATTTATGTCTCTCTACTCAAAGTATGAACCCAAACTGGGCAGTAAGACACTGAAGGATTGTTAAATGAGCTGATTTAATTTATGATCTACAACATTTATTTGGAAAAACTGATCATGCTTTACTTTCCATGCTGATGCCACTTCAAAAACAATCCTGAGAAATCCTATTTATTGCTAACTTTTCCTAACTCTTCTGTTTGATTTTTTTTTTTTTAAGGAAAGAAAACCTTACACACTAAAGAGAAAGATAATCAAGTTCCCCTCTCTGTAAAACAGCAGTTAATCTAAAGGTGTTTCTAAAGGTTGTTCTAAAAAAACCTACATCATACTGGGCTACCTGCGTGGTTCAGTTGGTTAAGCATCTGCCTTTGGATCAGGTTATGATCAACCTGTCCTGGGACTGAGCCTGGGCTCCCTGCTCAGCAGGCAGTCTGTTTCTCTCTCTCTCCCTCCTCTCATTCTCTCTCTCTCAAACAAACAAATAAAATCTTTTAAAAAAACTTACATGATACTGACACACTATTCCCTATTTTGCCTCCATAATATATATATATATATTGGAATGTGAAATACATGAGTTTCTGAAGAATGTTGTTTTGGAATGGAAGCAGAGGACTAATTATACTAAATTTTAAGGATAAGTTATAAAATACTTCAAAACTGGGTTTTGGTTAGCATTTCAACATGTAGTTTTCTCCCATCTTCCGATTTGTAACTTCAAATCTAATTTTAAAAAAATGCATAATAAATCTGGAAAAGAACAATTTCTTATTTGCTCATATTTAGCAGTGTGGCATTCAAAATGGTAAATATAGTGATTCTGATATAATTTATGTAGTACTTTTAAATTTTTAAATAAATTCCATCTACGTATTTTTGTTTAATTCATAAAATAAAAGTGTGATTTGGGACCCATGGGTGGCTCAGTGATTGAGCATCCGCCTTGGGCTCAGGGAGTGACCCTGGGGTCCTGGGATTGAGTCCTGCATTGGGCTCTCCGGAGGGATCCTGCTTCTCCCTCTGTGTACATTTCTGCCTCTCTGTGTCTCTCATGAATAAATAAATAAAATCTTTAAAATAAATAAAAGTGTGATTTAATTTTTATCGCATCTTACTTGATAGGTGAAGAAGCTAGTAATGAAGGATAGTTGGAAGAAAGTCAGGCAGGGACAAGGAACCCCCACCCTAAGAGGAAACCACCCTTTAGAAGGATTTTACACTACCCAGGAAGGAGCCCTCCATGCTTTTTCATGTGCTAGGTAGATGACAAAAACCTGATTGGATGACGGGTTTATGGATGGTTAATCAGATTAAAACAGCTCTGCCAGAAGCCCATAAACCCCCCTAGACTTGGGAACTCCAGTGGCAACCTCTTGGGTCCCCTGCCACTTTGGGAACTTTGTACTCTCAATAAACGTTTCTTTACTATCACTCAATAAACTTTGCTTTGCTGCCCACCACTCTTCATCTTGTTCTACGTCTTCATTTTTCAAAGCAGCATGACCCAGAACCGTGGGCACTAAAGGAAAAGAAATCCTGTAACTTTAGGCTTTAGGGAAGTGACATGAATTTTCAAAACTAAAGCAAATTGGGCCCTCTGTCTTGAACTACCATTCACTCACTTTCTTTCCACCATACTGAGCCTACCACAAAGGACATGATGAGCTATGCTTCTGGGCCCTAACTGATGGGAAAATGTTATTGGTAAATCTATAAGGGATTTATATATATATATATATATATATATATATATATATATATATATGTATGTATTTTCATATATATATAACATTTTACTTTTTCAAAATATTGTAAAATAATCTCAGTTTAAAAACCTAAAAAAATAAAATAAAATAAAAATAAAAACCTATATTATTTTGATCCATGTTTGTCCTTGAAGTAGAGAGACTATTTTGGAGATAAATAAAAATAAAATAAAAATAAAAACCTATATTATTTTGATCCATGTTTGTCCTTGAAGTAGACTATTTTGTAGATAATATTTCTAAGATTCAAAATACTTGCACTTTGACAATTATGATCATTTACTCAAAGTAAATTGCTTCTTTTTTTTTAAGATTTTATTTATTTATTCATGAGAGACACAGAGAGAGAGAGAGAGAGGCAGAGACACAGGCAGAGGGAGAAGCAGGCTCCATGCAGGGAGCCTGATGTGGGACTCGATCCCAGGTCTCCAGGATCAGGCCCTGGGCTGAAGGCAGTGCTAAACTGCTGAGCCATCCGGGCTGCCCAGTAAATTGCTTCTAATGTAACTTTACAAAATATTGCAATACACTAAATCAACATTTCTTTCTTTCTTAATGTTTCTTTCTATCTTTTTCTTCCTATGTTCCTACCTTCCTTCTATATCCCATATTTTAGGATCCTGAATTGTGGGAACAATTATAAAAACATTGGAAACTCTGACTTGTTTCATCTCTAGTATTTTTGATCCTGATTTGTGTTTCTCACATAACTGGGAAAGAGGAAAAAAATATCACTGTTTGACTGGAGAGATTTATTGGTATCCAAGTCTGTAAGCTCCACTCCATATTTGTAGAATCTTCAATTACTGAGCTTTAAAAAAATATATTCATAAAAGTCTAGAAAGCCTGACTTATGGAGAAAAACTGGAAAAACCATATAAGATAATGTTGCATTTTATTGACAGCAGTGAATACTTGATCTGAAGCCAGAGTCAGCTATTAAAACAATTTTAAACAATTATCTTCAGGGAAAAGAATGTGTTATCAGTTAAATTAAGCTGCTATTTAAGCAGGCTGTGGTTTTGGAGGCTACTGCTCCTGGCACAACCAACTAAGGAAAATGGGTTAGCAATATTGAAATTGGCAAATTAAATATTGCCAGTAATCCATTTAGTCTGATGTCTAGTATCTATCAGAAATCTTTTTTGATTACTTCTTAAAGACTTCTTTCCATAACCCCCCCAAAAAAAACATTTTTAGCAAAATATCACATGGAGTATCTTTTTTCCTAAGGCATTTAAACATAAATAGTTATTCCTTGAAATGTTATTTCACAAAAGGTTAGCATGAGGTAGAATAGGAAAGAGCCATTCCTTGTTTTCTTTCAAGACTGAGACACTTATAAGAGTTTTATTCTTATTCAGGCCCTGAGAATTACCCAGATCAGTTGACTACCAATGGGTTAATAAGAGAATAGAGAAAAGTATGACACTTAGTATGAACATAAAAGCTTGTCAGCTTTAATTTGAAGTTCTTAATGTGCACGCATGCCATATTATTTATGAGATAGAATGAAAGTATAGTGCTAGTGTTTTTTTATTTTCCTTATGGAAAAATGAACTCAGGTCATTCATTTTCCTTTCTCATAGGGAATTGCTGTAGTAGATAATTTTGTCCAAAAATGGGACAAGCATTATTGTTGGTCCCTTGTGCTTTTCCAGAACTTTGCCAGCCAGCCCTCATCAAGAAGTTAGATTTCCCCTTGTTTTGAAATTAGATGGGCTTTTGTGAGACCCTCCACAAACAAAATGCAGCTGAATGATAGACTTCAGAGTGCATGGCTTCTGAAGTGAGGTCATAAGATTGGTAAAGCTTCCTCCTGGCTCTCTCTCCTTTGGGACTTTTGTCTTTGGAACCTAAACACCATGTTGAGAGGAAGCCAAACATCCACATATAAAAGTCACATCTAGGTGTTCGGGCCATAGCTCCAACTGAATTCCCAGCCAACAACAACAACTAAACATGTAAATGAGTCTTTAGATAATTTCTGGCCCCCAGCCTTCAAGCCACTCCATTTGATGCGAAGTGGATTAAAGATTCACTGTCCTCACTGGGCCCTGCCTCCATTGCAGATTCATGAGACAATGAGTATTTGAGGTGGTTTGGTTTATAACAATAGATAACTAAAAGAGCACATGCTCCAGACCAAAAAAAAAAAAAAATTATAACAGCATTTCATATAATTACAATGAGAGAAAAGAATTTGTTGCACATACATGAAATGCTTCTGAAAGCCAGACCTCATAAGAATTAAAATTCATCAGAAAATTAGACAAGATAAGGAAAAATTGCCATCTCTGAACATCCCTTTTCTGCTCTACACAACAATTCTTGACAGCATTTTAAAGATTATTGCTACTTTCACTTCCCAAGGCAGTCAACTGACTGAACCACCGAGACCACCCCAAGACCACACATTTCTGACACCAACTACAGAATTTGGGGGTTCCAAAGATCACCCTCAGTTTTGCTAGTTCACTAGAAGGATACATCACACTTACTGTGGGCGGTTATACTCACAGTTTATTGTAGGGAAAGGATAAAGATCTTTAAAAAAATCAGCCAGTGGAAGAGATTCATGAAGCAGAATCCAAGAAAGTTCCAAACAAGGACTTTCCAGTTTTTCTTTCCTCAGGGAGTCATGGACAGTGTTACTTTTCTGGTGATGACGTGTGATGATACACATGGAGTACTGCCAACCAGAGAAACTCACCTAAGGCTTCCATGATAGAGTTGACTGCCTAAATGTCTGACTGGGAGGCAGGGTTGAAACTTTTACTCTCCAGCACCAAATGAGGTAGAGCGGATGCTGCATGGCCCCAAACTTCCATCATAAGTCACATTGTTAGAATTTCTTATGTGTCCCAAAGCTCCCAATTTAAAAAAGATGCTCTTTCTAGAGATCATCTTCCAGGAGACGAGGGTAAAATCCAGACCTCTTTTCTGGCAAGATTAATTTTTTTTCTACCTATTCTGAAGTTTAACTAACTTAAGTGACTAAATAGCTGATCTGTCTCTTCTTTCACTTCCTGCTAAGGAATGGAGTTGGTCCTGATTATTCAAGAGGTGTCATAGAATATGTTTTATTGCCTCTTCTTAAGTAGTTATTATGTTTTGGTGATAATTTCCAACTTTTTTTTAAGATTTTATTTATTTATTCATGAGAGACAGAGAGAGAGAGAGAGAGAGAGAGAGAGAGAGAGAGAGAGAGAGGCAGAGACACAGGCAGAGGGAGAAGCAAGCTCCATGCAGGGAGCCAGAGGTGGGACTCGATCCCAGGACTCCAAGATCACGCCCTGGGCCAAAGGCAGGCGCTAAACCACTGAGCCACCCAAGGATCCCCCCAATGTTTTATCAGTAGGGAAACAATGGGAATGTGTGATGGGTTTGGTTCAGCTTTTCAGTACACATTCAAAGGTAAATGTTCTGGTTCTAATGAGTAACCTGAGGCCTAACACAGTCATTAAACCATAGAGCTTCTCTTTGTCTTTTATGTATTACCCTAGCCTTAGCCTTATGAATTGATACTGACTCTCTTCTTCCCCTAAACATCATCACCTCCCTATCTCCTCTCCCCATCATTGTACAAATGTTAATTAGAAGATAACATTCAAATATAAATATAAATAATAATCAAAATCTTTTTTTTTTCAGAATGAGTTTGCTGAATGATTTGACTCAATTCAAATCATTGGATTGAGTGCTGAATTATTCAAACTGGAAGTTTTTGCTTTATTTTGTTTCACTCATTCATTCAGAGTCTATTAGTCTCCTGTGATGTGTCAGGTACTGATATGCACACAAATATAAATGCAATATATCTTCTCCCTATAGTGGGTAACTTTGTCAAAATATACATGACCTCTCTTCTCTCTTCTTTACTCCTTACCTTCCTGTGTTTTGTTAGTCTTTAGGATGGAGTAGAAAGTGCTGGGAAGGCGGATGTATATAAACAAAAGGTCTTTAAATGACCACACACCTCTTCTCCAACCTCTATCAAGAATTGCTGTTAGAAGTTTCCAGTCTGAAAGGGACAGGTGAGATGAATAAATAATTACAACCCTCCAGGTGAAACACTAAGAGAGGTATGTTCAAAATGTTGCTAAATACTTTAAAGTGTTTGGCTAACACTGTCAAAGTGGAAAGGCAAGTTAGAGGAATGGATTCTCTATTAGATTTCCCAAATTTTCATGAAAAATAGAAAATAATTGAAAGGAGAAAAAGATGTGTCCAGGTACTTTTAAAGTTTGCATTATATTTTGTTTTGATCCTATTAATTGATGCTTGTTAAATGCTTGGCATGGATTATTTTCTTGATTAGATAGAATGGTGAGTTACTGGTAGTGATGAGTGTTTTAACCATGGTCTGACATATAGTTTTAGAGGAGAATAAAATTAGGTAGCTTTAGAATGGTAGAAATTTAAAACATATATATAGTCATTAATTATATAACACTGTTCATAGGCATCTTACTGTAAGCAGAAAAATAAGCCTTTTTTTTCTTTTTCATTAAAAAGAAATCTATATAGATGTAGCCTAAAGAGGATGAAAGTGTCGGTTTTTACATTTAAGGATTTGTGCTTTATGAGCCTTGATATGTTAATGCTTCCTCTGGGACTCTTCTGGATGAGCACATTGCACAGGTGGCCCATTGAATTTATAGACACAATAACTAAACAGGAGAAATAAGAGGCCAGATCATTTGTGGCACATGGGATGCAGCTGGCTTGGCCACTTAACAGCCAACATAAGTTTTATATGACATAGCCACTTACTAAAGCACAGGAGATATTCTTTTTCCTGGGACTCCAACCTAGTGCTTTTTTTTTTTTTTTTTTTTTCCACTCTTCCTTTGCTCTGGCACAGATCAGGAAAGGCTCTGAGAGCTGCTTTGTCAAACTCCAAAATGAGCAATTAATTTACAATAATTTATAAGGTTCTGAAGCTCCTTGAAATGAACATCTGTTAAATGCAACTTCGCTTTGTAACATTCTGAAACGTCAGTGAGTCAAACAGTTAAGGGGCTTGGAAACTGAAAAAGGTAAAGTGCCTGTGTCTGAAGAAAATTTGAAAAAGCCAGGGAACTAGCTTTTGCAAGTTAAAGTGGTTATTTTATTTTATTTTATTATTATTATTTTTTAAAGATTTTATTTATTAATCATAGAGACACACACAGAGAGAGAGGCAGAGAGAGAAGCAGGCTCCATGCAGAGAGCCCGACGCAGGACTCATCCAGGGTCTCCAGGATCACACCCTGGGCTGCAGGCGGCGCTAAACTGCTGCGCCACCAGGGCTGCCCTAAAGTGGTTATTTTATTATTTAAATTGCAACCACCACTTGGTGGGTGGGAGTAGGGTACTTGGACCAGAATATCCTCCAGAACATCAAGATATCTATTGCCAAGCTTTGTTGAGAATAAAAAATAAAAATCATTACGCACAAAAATACACAGACTCTAACTTTTGAGACTTAGAATTAGTTATGGGCAAATACTTTTAAAGATTTTCCTGCCAGTTTAATCTAAGCTAGTGCCATATTCAACATGGAGGTGGTCTAGAGAGCATCACTATTTCCATTGAGGTATATGGGTCCTGGAAAGAGAGGAGATGAAAGCATGAAAGAAATGGAAAAAAGAAAGAGTAATATATAAAACAAGAGTAAACAAGAGTAAACATGAGGGGGATCCCTGGGTGGCTCAGCTGCTTAGCGCCTGCCTTTGGCCCAGGGCGCGATCCTGGAGTACCCGGATCCCGTAGGGTTCCGGCATGGAGCCTGCTTCTCCCTCTGCCTGTGTCTCTGTGCCTCTCTCTCTCTATGTCTATGATGATAAATAAAATCTTAAAAATAAATAAGTAAATAAATGAATAAAACAAGAGTAAATGAGAAGTAGGATATGGTAGAGAGAAAAGAGGCAAAAATATTGTTTTCTTTACTTTTGCATATTATTTGTATCAAGATAAGTTAATAAGATATTAATCGGTTTTTCTCTATTATTATTTCCTGGGCTCAAGCCTATAGCCAGACTCCGGTGCCCTTGGACAGTTTGTTTAGAGGGCGAAGGTGCAAGTTACTCACAAACAACCTGTGTTTTTGGATTTGTTTTCTAGAATCTTGAGCTTTTTGAAGAGGAAGAGATGAGAACAAGGACATTCTTAGATGCTGGAGTGGGCCTGGAAGACATTTGGTCCCTAAATGGGAAGTGGAAAGTCCTCAGAGGGCCATGCTGACAAGATGGGCCCTAGAGCTGGGTCCTTAGTCAAGGACTCTCTTGTGTTACGTATGACATAAAAGCAGCCCCATCTAAACTTGGACAATGGACATCTCTGCACCAAACTGTTCAGAGAAAAAAGCAGAGGAACCTTCCTGATGTACTGACATGGTGTGGGACCTCTGGACTATTGTGATACTTGTGTGGAGGAAGAGAATCTTCCCATTAATTGAGGAAAAATTCTCTGTGTTCCAATGGGATGAGGGTTCAGATTAGGGTGAGAAGTTTCACATTTCTCTCTGCTACATTTGGTGTGTGGGCTTGGAATTTCCTTTTTAATAACTCCCAAGTACATCATACCCATTTCTTGTTTTATTCGTAGCAGAGAAAAATATTTACAGTATTTTTATCTTTGTCCTTAGAGATAGGTATGCGTATAGGTTTAGATATATATGTATAAATGTAGTTATTTTCACCCTGCCTTTTCCCACAAATGATTTTAGACAATATAATTGCTTTGTTTGGGGAAATTATCAATTCAGTGATAAAAATTTCTCTTCCACATTGACAATAAAATATAGCTAAAAAATATTGTGGTACCAATTGACTTGAGACTAGAGCTAAATCTAAATTTACTCATTGTTTAAGATACATGGTTTATTTAAAAATTAAGAATTTACAAAATTCTATGGGTTAGAGAGTTGGTATTTTCATGAGCCCACATCATGTAGCAGCTAATGAATTTAAGCTCTAAGGCCAGACATACCTGAGATTCAATTCCAGGTTTCTTAATGCTACCTTTGTAATATTGGAAAAGTTATTTTCTCCTTAGTTGTATAGGGTCATTGTGAGGATTGACTGTAAATGTGGGATAAAGCACGTGAGCAGTGCCTGCACAGACTTCATGTTTAATGTTTAATAATGCTAGTTAGTTCTTCCTACTAAAGAGTCCTGCTATCAAGAACTTAGGATGTACCCATGTGAGGCAAGCAATCCATTTGTTCAAAGCAAGTCATAATCCTTGGTTTATTTAAGTTAGACTCCTAAGAATCCCCAAAAACACATTTTAGCATTGCTACTATGTGTACCCAGAGAAATAAATCTATATTTCTTTGGGATGTCTTATAAGTCAAATGATTTACTACTTCAAAGTGATACTTCCCTAGACTTACAATGAAAAATGAGATGTCTTTATTCAATGACAATACCTGTGTTGGCTTGCTTTTTCCAAAAGTAGTAATGGATTACACTAAATTATTAGCATAGTTTTGCCACTTTTACCTGTTAGTTCTACATATTTGTCTGTCTCTCTGTGTATGTGTATGCTTGCCTGTGTGCATGTGCACATATGCCTACATTCATGCCCCTAAAGAATGTAAAGTTAATTAAGTTCAGTACCTTAATAGGTGTTGATGTTATCACATTGGCCCAATAAATGCTGTGCACCAATTTTTATCTATCTATCTATCTATCTATCTATCTATCTATCTATCTATCATCTATCTATCTATCTATCTATCTATCTATCTATCATCTATCATATACCTATCTATTATTTGGGAGACAGTGAGTGAGCAGGAGGAGGAGCAGAGGGAGAGGAACAAGTTGACTCCACACTGAGTGCAGAGCTTGATGTGGGGCCTGATCCCGGGACCCAGAGATCATGAGTGGGGATGCTGAGTTGACTGAGCCACCCAGGCACACCCTGTGCACCAATTTACAAACTAATTCAGACTACTGAGAATCCATGGCAGGACTAGATAATGCATTTTTAGAGCATATTTGTACAATACATGACATAAGCTGATATAAATCATTTTTAAGAGGGATCCTACAGGGGGTGATATTTGCTTATTCAGCAGTTTTTGTTGTTGTTCAGCAGTTTTTTAAGGAAAAAAATGTGGTCTTTATTTGAATAATATAACTTCTACCTCATTCAAGATATTTATTAGAAAGTTATTTTTACTTGGGAATTTATTATTGCTCATAAAAATAATTAGAATAACCAAACACGTACAATGGAGCGAAAAATACACACTGTTAAGTAACAATATGTGGTGATTATTTAGTTCAAAAATACTAAAAACCCATAGAGTGGTAAGATTGTCCTTCCTTACCAAAAAGGGGTGGAACCCTTTGTCAGATGGAATTGGCAATATGGTTTCCTCATTGACTGCACTGGAAGTTTTGTTTTCTTACATAAGGCTTGAACACGGATTGTGGAGTTGTTTCTCCTCTTGCAAACATTCAGAATTCTGTCTTTAAGGTTCTCCGTGCTTCCTGTTATCTTCTAGATCTAGGCAGAGCAGACTGTGGAAGGGTTTGCTCTGATGGAACATGCTGTTTGTGTTACACATTGTTTTACTCTGGAAATACTCTTTTAGAACTACAGTTTGTTTCCTGTCTCCTGGAGTTCATGTCAGAGGTGGGAGGGACTCAGAATGTCCTAGGTCAGGGTTTTACTGAAAAAGGTTTTCATTTTTTCTTGAAAAAGTCATGGAGAAAAAAAAAAAAAAAGGAAGGGCATGTGAAATTACAAAGTAAATTGTTTCAGTTGCAAACATTACCTTGAATATTTTCTTAAGGCTTAGAGAGATTTATTTGTGGCAGCAGAATGAATGACTCCAAGAGGTCAATATCCAGTTGACTTTTTATAGAGTTTTATTAATCTAGGTAAAACATTATCCTATTATTGGGAATATTGGATTGCAAAGAATGATTCATTGATAAGCCGTGCTTAAAAAAGAGAGTTTAGCTATTGAGCAGAGCGAAATAATAGATTTTTGTAACTTCTAAGAGTTTATCCCCAAACAAGAGTATATGCACAGACTTGACTACATCAACTTGTTCACTGTAGCTTTATATTATGTTTTTTTAGCTGAGAGAACAAATTTCCCAGTATAATTCTTTTCTAAAAATGCTGATCATGTATTCATTCAGAAAATCTCAGGGGCATCTGAGTGGTTCAGTGGTTGAGTGTCTGCCTTTGGCTCAAGTCCTGATCCTGGGGTCCTGGGATTGAGTCCTGCATCAGGCTCCCTGCAGGGAGTCTGCTTCTCCCTTTGCCTATATCTCTGCCCCTCTCTGTGTCTCTCATGAATAAATAAATAAAATCTTAAAAAAAAATCTGTATATCTGTCATATTCCATCACCTTTGCCATAAGGTATATTTTAATGTAAATTATATTAACTCTGCAAATAAATATAGTAGAATTAAATCTGTACAGTTTTGAGTTTTTCATCTAAGAATATTGAATTTTTTTAATATTGAGGAAGTACATTATATCTAGCATTGTCCAATTTTATATTTGTGATTGGACTCATTTTTATGCTTGTCAAGGTAATTTTTTTTTGTCAAGGTAATTTTTAATCTTGTTTTTGTCACCTGTGTAATACACATTAGATGTATAACTTAGCTTCAAAAGTTTTGGTGAGGATTTTTTATATGTTCAGCAAAGTCAGTGTTAAAACCGTTAACAGGACAAAGCCATGTACACGAAGCCAATAAAATTCACTGAATTAAATGGCATAGATTTGTGTTCTATTTAAGAGGCTTAACCAATCTCTAACTCTGTTTAACATAAAAACTATATTTTTAACATACAATTTAATTTAAAAATAATATTTAAAAATCATTCAGGAAGCCTTTGAGGGGCTTTATTTTCTCCATGTCATTTTATATGGGGTACCATTCATATATAAAGTATTGATAACTGATGCTAATGTTTGGTAGAATGCCCAATAAACAGGTTTCATTTCCTAAATACAGTATCAAATATCACCCCTGCCCTACAAAACTCCAAATTCTTCTGCTCCCTTTTCAAAATCTCACCCTTGCTCAATGGCTCTCAGCAGATCTCTTCTATTGAGTCTGTTCCTACTTGTCCAGTTTGCCCAGTATTTAGCACAGTTGCTGAGGTAATGCAAGTCAGTTTTGACTACTTATTAAGGATCCATAAATCTTGCCAGGGAAGAGATAAGCAATCTATCTGTTGCTCTCAACTTTGAATCTGATGTTCAGATGAGCCCTGACTGTACTAGCTTGACTTTTTTCTAACTAACTTCCGGGTTTCGTTCACATCCTTAAAACAACTTTCTAGGAAAATGTCAAGGAAATAAAAACTTTTCAAAATTTATAAGAAAAATATCAATTGCAATTGCATAGCATATTTTTCCCCCAAATTTAAATTCACTCATATTTTTATTATCCAAATGTAGATCCCATGATTACTAGTTTATAATTTAAGTACAACCAAAAATGAAATCTTGTCCGGAATATCAGGCTGATTTGGGCCCTACCCTCACTAACCCTTTATTTCTGAGAACTTGGTTTCTATACTTAACACCCAGCCTTGCTGACTGAGGTATCTGAGGCATTGGCTCATTCTATCTTCTACTATCTCACATCAAGATACTACTTGCCTACAGATAGGCATTACCACTTTCCAGATTCATGTCATTATGACCCTACCTTTGTGTATTGTCAATTTGAGTGGAACTCCAGGTCATGAAATCCCTTTAGGCATTTGGCTTAGTGTTAGTATTTCTGCTTGGGCCCAATTCCAAAGTTATTTCACAGACTTTTTACAGACTCAGAATTATTGCAGTTCTGAATACTTGCTTTTTCATGCCAGCCTACTGCTCAGGTAGCTTCAGACATTTTATCTGAGACAATGAAGACAATGAAGTTATCATATCTTCCTGGACATCTCTAGATTAATTATTTTTAGTTTATTTTTTTCATGCAGTTTGCAATTCAATTCCAAACTTTTAAAGGGCAGGAATTAGGTGTTATTATATCTCGTGTTGTTGCAGCCATATATTTTTGAAAAAGATACAGATACATGATTTGATAAAACCTGGTATCTTATAAAATCAGAGCGTGGATTATTTGAAATAGGACCTGACATTGTATTCTGACTACCATGGTTATTTCTAGCATAGTTTCTTACAAAGTTTGCTTCTTGGTTAATCTGTATGAGTACTACATAAAATGTATTGTTTAAAAGAAGCATTTTCCTTAGATTATTTAAAATTGTAATTATTCTCAGGGAACTTTTGAATAAGTTTCTCTACTGAAAATTCTTAACATGCATAACTTGTGTTGGGGAACCTCTTCCACTCTGCACATAGAACAGTCTTTTCAGTACAGCACCTGAAGGGGTCACTCATACACAGGACAAATAATATTCTCCGTGGCATAGACTCGAATAGTACAATGCCTCTGAGTGGTCGTGGAAGCATTTGACTGACTTCTTAGGACAGAACAGTTGAATTCTTTCTGGAAATAAAGGTTGTTTTCCTAAGGAGTATATTCAAACTTAGGAACATAAGGGATATTCATCTTATCAATTTTGAAAAGTTCTTATTTCCTTGACATTTTCCTAGAAACTTGTTTTAAGAATGGAAATGAAACCCAGAGCACATAAGTATTAGAGAGATTAGACTTTCAAAGGCTTTGAAGGAAATGAGGGCAAAGTTTTTTCAGACTTTTACTCTCTATTTTCTCAAGAAGAAAGGATTTTTTAGGAGCAGGGTTGAGAAAGGTTGCAATTTCATAGCATATCTTCTTTTCAAAATTAAATTTGCTTGTATTTTTATTACCTAAAATACAGCTCAAGAAAGCATCCCCTTCTTTCATGGTTTATTACTGATTTCACTTCTAGACTAAAATATATGAAAACAAGCAGCTTCTAGCAATTAGATATTGCTGTAATAAATAATACTGATATTTTTCCCATTAAAAAATTAGGGTTGATTAATTTCACACAAAGGAAGATTACCTTTAGAGTTCTGTCACATGTATGATTGCTGTATATTTAATGTATTCTAAGTTTTTAAAAATAAAATGTGTGTGCCTAAAAATCCTAGCACAATGAATATATGATAAAAGTTCTTGATTTTGAAATACTTTAAGTCTATTTGTGACCAAAAATTAGACGAAAAGCCTAGTTTTTCCACACTTTCTCTGAGTAGGTTTCCCTATTTCTAAATTTAAATTAAAGTTGACATCTGAAAGTCGTTTTATAGATGAAAGAATTGTTATATGTCTAGGTTCCTTATGTTTGACACTTGCATTTCTCTAAGCAAGCAATACTCATTGATTACCTAGAAGGTTTCTTTATGCTTTGTTAATTTGATAGACCCAGCAATTTATTAGGTGTTTCCTGTTTTTAACTGTAGTCTGATTCTGAAGGAAATGAGCAGTGTCTGTGGCACAGCAGATGAGTCTGTGTCTGATGAGAGCCATGTGGGCCAAACTCTCATTTTTCATAAGTGCTGTCATTTTACAGATGTATGACCTTTTTCTTCTTTCTTCAGAGGAGGAGGGGCTGGGGGAAGAAGATAATGCACAGGGTTCATTTGAGAAACTCTTGTAGGCAGATACACAAATCATGTCATGTAAACCAGAACAGGCTAAGGAAACCTCACATCTCTTTTCCGAAGACAATAACAGATAGGACAGAGAAAGATGGAGTCGAAGATGATTAGGAAAACAGGAATGGTTAATGGATAACAGCAACGTGGCGCCAAGCTGTTCATTCCATGTCATAAAGATATGAAGCCACACAAACAGAGGCCAGGTAAAAGGTCTTTGAATGCATATCCAATCAATGCACATGTAGATTTGTGCTTTGAGACTATTTGATGGAGAATAATATGAAACAGGGAGAAGTTACTCAAAGCAAATTAAGCTATTCATTCCTTACAATTCACAGGACACCCAGGGCTGGCTTCATAGACGTATGGTGTCATCTGTGGAGCCATACAGGACTTGCCTCTCCTTTGATGCTCTGGTGTTTTCCCACCTTTCCATTTTGCACTGGGTCCCAAAAGTGACAAAGTAATTTCTTAGCCTGCCTAATAAGTTTTGGACCTGTATTTATATTGTGTTTTAGTACATGATTTTTGACTTTTCAATTCTGAAACCATAGGTCCACACTGTTTTGAAACCAAGATGGTTTAAGTGGTCATCACAGTGGTCAGCAAGAAGCGATCTCTTAGCCAATTTTCCTACTCAACATCTGACTTACCTTTACTTCCTCTAGGCTTAGGGGCTTTATTTAAACAAAGTCATATTTGATGAAAAGCTGATGTTATATCTGGAAGACTTTTACATTGCAACTCATGTTTATGATAGAATTTTTTAAAAATTAATTCTTAGATTCTGTTCCTGAGGTGAAACTCCGTGTTATAGTCTCTACACTTGAACACACATATACCCTATACATTTGTATATACATAGCTAGGGATGTTTAGTGATCAAAACTACATCTTATTTTAAAAACTACAATTTTATTTCACAATATAAAAACAAACGACCAAGCCTGTTTTCATCCATACAAAGGGCCACAACTTCATAACATCTCCTTATGGAAATGTCTCCACCGTTTAAAGTCTTCATTTGAAATAAATGTTCTATAATATTATCATCTCACCATTAGAAAGTGTTCATTGAGAATAGTATTAGGTTTTACTTTACTCTTGCCAAAATACTTGGTAATATCGAGCCAGTTTCTGTTTTGTGAGCATGTGTGTTAGGCCTAACCATGAGTCCCGTTACTGTAGCATGAAGTCAGTTTCTCATTTCATTCTGGAGAACTTTTTTGTTCAATTCATTTACTTGACTTGGTCCTGCCATAAAACGAGATGAGAATGTAATTGATGAAAGCCCAGGGAAGGATCTCGCCTGAGGTTTATTGGACTTCATTATTCAAGGGGGTTCTTTAATCTGAGCTTCTGGAGAGCAACCTCCATCTACCTCACATACATTACAAACTGTACTGGGAGACGGGGAGCCATGCCTCATCCTCCCATCTCTGACTCAGGAGTTAATGTTTATTTTGGGGGGAACTACAAAGGGAGAATCTCTTTCCCTTTTGTTGATCTTTTTCAAAAAGAAGATAACACGCAATGCACAACACAGATTGTATCTAACGATAAATGGGAAGAGAAGCTCTGATATCAATTAAATCAACTTTATATATTCATCTTAAAGAACACTCAATCAATTTAAATGCTTTCCGGTTGTGTCCAAGCAGAACATTAAATGACAGTTGCCAAGCAATTTCTGTTTTACAAATCAATTCGATGCTAAATTGGGGTATATGGTAAAAATGGCTAATCTATTACATAGGGTTTTTTTTTTTAAAGACCCTTCCCTTCCCCCAACCCAAACTGTTAATTATTGCACAGTCAAGGGTGCAATTAAAGGCTGGAGAGATTTGTCTAGTGAGATAACAGGGGGGGAAAACAAGGACACATCTCTCTATTGGCGGTTACATCACACTTGATAGCTCTCTCATGGATGCTATTGTGTTTGTTCCTTAGCAGAATGTCCTAGTCAATAGATATGTAAGAATAAAGAGCAATTGAGATGTACATCTGCCTGATTATTGGAGAGGAATATATCCTATGAAAGGCCTGAAAGATTCTCCTCTACTCAAACATCCCAAACGCAACTCTTTCTCTTTAGTTAATGCCTCTGGAAAATGTCATTGATTGGAATACAGCTATCCAATCACTTACTTATTTTAAGATAAGGGACTATAAACTCACTTAAGAGAGACATAGCAATTCTTCTAAGAAACAAGCAAGATTTTCTCATAAGATTTAATTTATCCAACAGAATCGAGCTAAGACAATACAAAGATATTTAAAAGCAAAGATAATCTTCTTATGAGATATCCTTTTATCTCCATTCTAAACTTGAAGGCTCTAAACCTGTAACTTTAAGGGGACTCAGGTTTGTTTCAGGCAAAACCTTTTCCATTACTTATGAAGGCCTTGTTCATCTAATTTTCATCTTCCCTATTTAATTTTTAACATCATCTATTTCTGCAAATAAATTTTTCCTCGTTTTACTTTCTTTTTTTTAACCAATAGTCAACTTCTTGTCAAAATCTTCTGAAGTCGCGGCATTTGAAGCTGGAAAAATAAATCTTCTAATTCAGTTTTTACTTTTTTTTTTTGAATTGTTTCTCACTTACCTAATCTCTTTTAAGAGTCTCCATTGTATATTTAGTTTAGTTACACTCACATTTATCTTTCAGCAATACTATCCATCTTGATACAGGGGCATTGATTAAAGTCTACCTAGAAATTAAGTACTTTCTCCTTTTAATAGTTACCGTATTATAATATAGTTTCTACATACTTGAGATTAGAAATAATGTATTTTCATCTATTTGTTGAAATCTCCATGAAATATATATAAAGTACTACAATGATAAATAAATCATGGTGATGTTTTGAATTGAGTCTCAAGTTAGGTCAAAAGATATTTAACAGATTTTTTTGATAAATGCAACTATCATAACTACATATTTCTATAGTCTTACAACTTAAGGGAAGCATTTTTTCTTGCCATAAGATTGAAGATGGCCTAAGAAGAATATGACATAGCCACAAAATAAAGTATCGAGGGGGTAGGAGTTGGGAGAGGATGAGGCTTACACTTAACTTTCTGCTTGTAATATTTTACTAAGGTTTAGTTATGCTGAGACTTGAAATGTTTTCCTTTTACTAGTTCATAATAAATACAGAGAATTTAAAAACCAGTCATGGAATTTGAATGAAAGGGTTTTATGTGAATCTAAAAACCCTATCTGTGAGCATTACACAATAATTTATCCTTCCTGAGATTTTGGCCTCTTTAATTAGGTCTGATACATATGTATATAGATTTACATGAAACGTGAAAACACTGGGCTATCCCAGTGTGGAATCTTCTTGAGCCATTTTAATATGGCCCACTTAATCTTTCATTTATATTGAATCTTCAGAAAGGCCTGTAGATCCCAATTTAAGGCTTAAATTGCTACCCACACAGATTCTGAGAATTTAGAAAGCTCAGTATTATCACTGGGATAGAGCATATTCCAGCCCTTCCTTCTTAACAAATGAAATGACATAATCTAATAGGATGTTGAGAGTTGAGTCCTCATTTTGTGTAATATCTGCTAGGCAGCAATTCTGAGTTGAAATAAAATAGCAAACTTTCTGTGCTCAATAGTGATATTTAAAACTATAATTTTTAGGCTTTTTTGTACAGGAAGTTGAAAACAAAATACAAAATAGTATGCTTATTTTGCTTACCTATGGGGTTGTAAAATTTAATATTCAAGCAACATGCAAATTAGAAAGTAATATCTTAGGAACTGGTCAATCAAAAAAAATCCCATGATTAAATAATTTGTTTGATAAGCATTCAAAGAGACCCCCCATATTCTTTCTCTTTTTAGCACAGATGTTTCCCTTCTTATCTTCTTAGGCCTAAGGCATTTCATTTGCATTTTATTTGCCTTTTGTTCTTAATGGAGAAAAAAGAAAAAGCAAGGAGATAAGAGAAAGAAAGAAAAAAACAGTTCCAGATATCTAGCAGTAACCAATTCCTTGGTGTTAGTCTGTGCTTTTGAATATTTTATAATTTATAAACTGAAAACACATTATGCTCTGCTTTTCAAACAGGCCATGTCACATGCCTTTCTTAAACCTTTTAAGACATAAGGCTTGTGACTGGGATAAAAAATATGCATTCTTTATTTCTACATATCTCCTGCAGTGCTACATTGTGGGATTGGAAGAATGGAGGAGGTTAGAAGGAGGTCTGAAGTGCCTGCTAATCATTTACAGAGGCAAAATTGATTTTTAACTTTTTACTTTCATAGAAAAAAAACTATATGTTGATCTTTTTAAAAATATCAAGGGAGTGTCTGTTAGCTAGAGAAGTCCTTTTCCTGACTGCCTAATCATTATCTGGACACATATTTTTAGGGATGCTACTAAGAGATTTGTTGAACCTCATTGAGTTAAAGCCAACTCATCAATTCTTAACAGGAGTATAAATTGAAGTTGATTCCTAATAACTTCTGGAATGTAAGAGAAACACTGACCTTTAGTCTAGATGTCAATGGAAGCAAAGTCAAGGGCCAGAGAGTTTTGGTAAGAAATTTATACATTGCTGATAAGAGATGAAGATCGTTTCTGTGTTTCATACACTGGCATCCAAGGTAGTGTTTCTACTTCTGCTTTCGTGAGACCAGGACCAATCATTTCACCTGCCTGTCTTTTATTTGCTTTGCACGCAAGAGGATTTATGTTGGCAAATTGCTTTTCTGGAGATAAAAATGAAAGCTACGTTAATGTAGCATATTAACCGATTGCTGTATGTATAATATAAATGATTTCAATTTGCTAGGAGAAAACATCCCAGGTTAGCTGAAGACCAGATCTGGAAATAGAACATTGAAGAAAAGGACAGAGCCTGGCTGTTCTTTAAAAAGGGTGGCCATGTGCCACGCAGCTTCCTGACAACTGCCCGAGAGCCAGGCAGTGCAGGGATCCTGTAAAACTTCAGCCCTTGAGTTCTGCAGTGATAAGGCAAGCTCTCTGGATTAACAACCCTGTCAAGGGTAACCCTCTGGAGTGCTTATTTGTTTAGAAGAAGAACCTCATTCATCATCAGGGAGTGATAGAAATGGGAGCTCTCTGACACTATATCTGAAGGCTACCTGGATGTATGGGCTCTTTTGGCACCAGGAAAAGGAAAAGGAAGAGAACAGACATGATTGCTATTCAGTTGCAACACAGTATTAAAATGAAATGTATTATACATGTTAAAAAATGTTATTTGTTACAATGCCAATTTCATCTTTTTTTGTTATAAAAGTCTTGGGGAAGAATTACAGTTTACCTTTTAATTATTTTATATTAGATCCTTTGAAACCTATTTTATCAATCAATTATTTTCATCAAGCATGTGGATTTGGTATTCGCTTGCTATAATAAATAGATTATAAGCCCAAATAAGTTTTCTTTTTAAAAATGCTGTAGTTTCAATCGTGATTCGTGATGGAAAAAATAATTGTTTTGGGAGAACTTCAGATTTTTTTTGATAGTTTAGAATTTATAGTGTTATGAAAATGGGAAAAAGCTCGAAAGCAAATATTACTGTCTGTGGAAATTAATGATAATAACTCACATAAACACTGAGGCCTTGAGTGTAAATAAGAATAGGATTACTTGTGAGGTGAAATTTTAGGAACCATACTTAATCAGTTATGATTGTCAATTAAAACTAAATTCTGATTTTTGTGTGTATGTATCTAATAAGATTTGTTTTATCTAAAGCAGAAATGACATGTATTTCAATAACTAATTTGTACTTATATAGTATATAATTCACTACTACATGGTGATCTATTCATATCCAGTTCTATAGATATAACCTATAAAATACAAAGCCTATCTGCACTGTCTAACGTAAATATAATTTATTGAGAATTATGTGCTAAAAATTATTTATTTATTGCATTTCCTGCAAGTAGATATTGTGGTCTTAGTTTATAAATAAGAAAAGTGAAGTTCAGAGAGGTTAAATAACATGTCCAGGTTCAGCTAGTATGTGGCAGAAACAGGATTTGAAGGCACATCCACCCAGTTCAAAGCCCTAGCCATTTACTCTTAGTCACGTTGCCTCCCTTTAATATAGCTACATGCATCTATCTATAAATAGCATTCTTATTTCTAATAATATTGTGTGCAATGCCTTCCTCAAAAGATCTGTCAGATACTTTAATGGCTTTAAAAAGAAAAACAAATACAGTGGTTGATTCTCGTTGCCCTCTAAGAATCAAGCCCAATGTAAATGATTAAATGTTGGAAGGGGGCAGACTGACATCAGAAAAAAAAAAAGTGCTACAGGCAAAGTGTTTCTGATATCATCTCACTGGTCATTCTGTTTATTCCACTCCTTCCCAACTCCCTGTAGAGTCCTCCTCTTTTTTGCTTTACTCAAATCTGACTTCCCAGGAGCTTCTCTCTGTTTTATCTGATTTCTCAAAGTCCTGATGGTTCCTGTGTGATTATGGGAAAAACAGATTATCTTACTACTCTAGTTAATATGGTATTTAGCTAACTTGCACTTATTCGGAGAAACATAACAATAATAAAACCAAGAAGAAGAAATAATAACAACCATATGAACTGTCTACCCACATACACTGAGGAGTGAAACTACTTACCGCCCCTATTATGCCCTCCTACCTTACCTCCTCCCCAACACAAAAACAAGTCCCAAGTAGTAACAACAGCAAAAGCCAACCAATACACTCTCTATATTAATGTGGCCACTATTTCATGAGACTGTTGCCCAGGGAGATGGCTTTACTGTTCATTATAGGAACTTCCCTAAAGGCCTACCAAATCATCAGTAGAAAGCATCATAACATGGTTAGGGACAGGCAGTTGTATCCTAACCTTCACCTTATAGAGACTATAAGCAAGCCCCCTAACTAAAAGATTCACCATATACCAAGCTTTCAATTCCCAACAAATTTTGACTTGCCTCCTTCCCTTCTTCATAACACTGTCAAGATTTCTGCCAAAGTTTTCCTTTTTCCCTTAGTGAGGTAAGTGATATATTAAACAATATGTTGTGTTAGTAATATTTGGAGAGCTGGCATTTGAGAATAATGACTATTTATATAGCATTTACTATGTGCCAAGTGCTGTGTATATACACACATGTACACATTATCATTTAATCCTCACAATAACACTATGAAGTAGGAATTGATATTTTCCCTGTATTACAAATGAGAGGACAGGGGCCCAAAGAGGTGTTAGGTAGCTTGTCCAGATAACCCAGCTTAAGTGGCTTCCTAAA
This sequence comes from Nyctereutes procyonoides, assembly GCF_905146905.1. Lineage (NCBI taxonomy): Eukaryota > Metazoa > Chordata > Mammalia > Carnivora > Canidae > Nyctereutes > Nyctereutes procyonoides. The sequence continues at coordinate 6,801,671 of NW_026575130.1, forward strand.
CTGCTTCTTGTAGTCCACCATCACCAAAGAAATGGGTCTTCAAGAAGCTCTACAGTATTGACTGTTAAAAGGAACTGATGGAACTGTGAGAGCAGATCTAGGGAGATGGCTGTTCCCTGACAGATATTTACTTCTGTTATCGTCTACAGGCAGTACCAGCCTCGCATGTGAGTAAGTCAGGCTGAAGGAATTAGTGTGGCAGGTTGGTTGAGGAAGGAAGACTGTTCTATTTGGTGTCTGAGAAGAGGTGTAATTACCATAGATGACAGTCCTCCATAGATGGCTTTCAATGCCAATTCTATCCACAACTGCAGAAGGCTCTGCTATGCTCACCCTCTAAAGAAGAGAGGATTTATTCGTGGGAAAAGCATTTATGGCACAGAGGAAAAGAAACTACAGATAAGAAGCTCACACCTTCATACTCTTGAGTCGTGGACCATGGTCACTGCTATAATAGTAAATCATGATGATTCATTAATAGAAGTCTGACTGGGGTAAATCTTTTCTTGACATTCTATCAATTCTCTCTATCAGGGAGCTTCTAAGTAAATGGTACTGGTTATGTTGCTTCTACTACTCTCTCTTACCCGATGTTCTCTGACAGTACACACATTCCCTGCTGACAGAATTAATCAGGTTCTTGAATTCGGATAGCAGGGCTATCAAGCAGGGTTCTTGAATTCTGGATATTTCTTGGTCTTCTCTCCTTCTCTCTCACACAAATTTCTCTCCAACACTTTCATCTTTCTACTTTCCCTCTTACTTTTCATGGTGCCATCATAGTTCTGCAAAGTTCCTTTGCAAAGGTGGTGACTGAGTTGACATGTGTTTTGTGACCTTATCATCCATGGAGTTAGGGTCCGTTGATTCCTATTTGATAAACTGTTACCTGAGGATGACACTCTGAGAGCATTTAGCTTCATGGAACCCAGAAGCAAAGAATCTTGGTAGGAATTAGTATGTAAGTAAATATAGGCTAAAGTATAATATATTTAAATATTTCTTAAATCATCTATCCTACATGGCTGTCAAGTGACTACTCATTAGGATTCTCACTGTGTCTATGTTATATATCTATATCTCTATAAGTAGAGATATAAGGTGAAGATACAGGTGTGTATATTTCCAAATTCTGATACACAATAGTATGTTGCTCTTTCTAAAGTAACTCCTCTTCTTTTACCGTCTTTCGTCAACAAGTGAAATCTGGAATGTGTTTCTGAAGCTCAAGGCTTATATCTCTACTTGTCATGCTCTCTTGTGGTTTTCTAGAACAGTGCACCTCAAACCTTAATATGCAGATGAACCATCTGGAGATCTAGTTAAAATACAGAGTCTGATGCGGTAGGTCTGAGATCCTGCAGCTCTCGCAAGCTCACAAACAACATTGATGATGCCCAGCCCTGACCCACACTGTGGAGTAGGGGAGAATCTAGGTTCTAGAGCCTTCTTACATTAGCCCACAGCCATCTGTTTTGCTCATTACACCTTTTCAGTCTTTGCCTTTCCTACCCAACTTGAATTTGTCCACGCATTTTCCCTAAACCTCTTTTTTTTTTTCTGAGTTTTGTATCACCTACAGAAATGGAAATGAACATGATCATTTCTCAGAGGTACAGCATGTCCTTTCAAACACCACATCTCAGTGCCCTTGAAGGGAAATCCCTTGTTCTCCAGTTTCCTGAGTAAACGCATCTCTTGCACCGTCAAGAATTCCAAGGACTTGGAAAGACCATTTGGATGTGGTCATGTGACACTGGGACAGTTTAAATCACTGAAGGGGGCAGCCCGGGTGGCTCAGTGGTTTAGCACCACCTTTGGCCCAGGACGTGACCCTGGAGACCCAGGATCGAGTCCCACATGGGGCTCCTTGCATGGAGCCTGCTTCTCCCTCTGCCTGTGTCTCTGCCTCTCTCTATGTCTCTCATGGATAAATAAATGAAATCTTAAAAAATAAAATCACTGAAGGGATGGGTGCAGATGGAAAATACTATCTTTGGCTAAAAGAAAGAACACTTCTCTTTTATTTTTCTTTTCTTTTTTTTCACTTCTCTTTTTCTACTAAGGAAAACACTGCAGTCTCTGGATGAACAAATTAATAATTCTAGGGTATAAGAAATAACACATCCTGGCTGGTTCTGCCAACGAGAAGTCACCCTGATTTCTGCTCTGACTCTAATGGGCGTGTGCCCTTCTCCAACATTATTTTGGAGCGACTGCCTTAGGACTCGGTAGCAAGCTCCCTTAGAAAGTGCTAATTAGGCCACGGAAGTCACGAGTGTTTGTGCTTGCGGGGCGCTGGCTCGGCGGCTGGGCTGCGGGGCGGCAGCAGCAGCAGCAGCAGTGGGGGCAGCAGCAGGGGGAGGGAGTATGGGGGGGCAGCAGGGGGGCGGCAGCAGCAGCAACAGCAGCGGGGGGGGGTGGGCAGCAGCGTGGGGTATAGCGGGGGTGCAGCAGCAGCCCGGGGGCAGCAGCGGGGGGATAGCGGGGGGTGCAGCAGCAGCCCGGGGGCAGCAGCGGGGGGATAGCGGGGGGTGCAGCAGCAGCCCGGGGGCAGCAGCGGGGGGATAGCGGGGGGTGCAGCAGCAGTGGGGGGGTAGCGGGGGGTGCAGCAGCAGCCCGGGGGCAGCAGCGGGGGGATAGCGGGGGGGTGCAGCAGCAGTGGGGGGGGTAGCGGGGGGTGCAGCAGCAGCCCGGGGGCAGCAGCGGGGGGATAGCGGGGGGGGTGCAGCAGCAGTGGGGGGGGTAGCGGGGGGTGCAGCAGCAGCCCGGGGGCAGCAGCAGGGGGATAGCGGGGGGGTGCAGCAGCAGTGGGGGGGGGTAGCGGGGGGTGCAGCAGCAGCGCTGGGGCAGCAGCGAGGGGGGCAGCAGCGGGGCCCCAGGGACCGCGGCTCGTCCAGCGGAGAGAGGCGCCCTGGCCTCGCGCTCCCCTGCCCGCCGGCTGCCGGCCTCTCTTTCCTAATCAAAGTGAAACAGTCTGCTCGCGGGGTGACCTGGCTAATCCTCAGGGGGCTTCTAGATGCTCTTGGCTCAGAGGAGGGGGCGGTCCAGGTCCCGGGGGAGCGAGGCGGAGGCGATGCGAAAATGAACCAACAAAAGGATTTTAAAATGTTCAGCAAATTCTTCACCTACATTGCATTTTACTTCTTTTGTCTGAGAATTAAGGTCGTAGGTCATCTTCAACGATGATCTATGACTTTATACAAGTTTCTGTGGCGAAATGTAAAAATCAGGTGATGAAACAAAAGCGGCATTTTTTACTTAATTTTCTCCCCTCCCCTCCCGCCCCCTTTTTGATTTACTAACCTCACACAGTACAGTGGGTAAGATTTTAACTTCTGCTTGAGGTTGATTATTCTTGTTTCTGATTTTTCCATTCAGCAATACACATTTTCAAAATATTTGTTTTGTTATGAAAAGAATCTTGTTTTTTCAAGTGTATTTTTCTCACTTTTGTCATGACTAAACATATTATTAGTGCCCCAGAAGAAGTTCTATATATTTTTTTTAAAAGATTTTCTTTATTTATTAATGAGTGATACAGAGAGAGGCAGAGACACAGGCTCCATGCAGGGAGCCCGACGTGGGACTCGATCCTGCGTCTCCAGGATCAGGCCCTGGGCTGAAGGCAGCGCTAAACCGCTGAGCCACCCGGGGCTTCCCAAGTTCTACATTTTTAAAAGGCAAATTCCTATATACCCATCAATGTTCTGATTCAAAATTTCTAGAAGGAAGCGGAGAACCTGTATTTTTATCAAGCACTTCAGATCATTTTGGTGCACACTGAAAACATTTTCTGTATGTCTTACTGACAAAAGTTTCCTTTTTTATTTAAAAACTTCTTATCTGAAATAGAGAGTAAAAGACAAATACAGCTCAGAGTTTGAGAGGACATTACAGTGGTGCTTCAGTGATGAAAGGAGTCCCCCAGATGGCTGCTGGACCACCACCCCTAGTGGCTCCACTGGCACAGAGCGGGGGCTTGGTGGGAGTAGATTAGTGCAGAAAGATTCAAGGGGAGAGGGCAATTGGGAATTCTTATGAGTGATTTTGAAAGGAAGGAATGATTTGAGTGGAAGCCACATGGTTTAACTTACAATGAACCTGCAGGTTTTGAAAATCACATGCTGGATTTCCTCATAAACATACATCAATTTCAAGGAACAGGAGGCTCTGCTCCTTGGTATGCAATCTTTTGGGAGTTTTTTCTCATTCAATACAAATACATAGAAAATATCCATTAGAGTTGAGAATTTAAAAATGCAGAGAAATAAAAAAAGCTTTCAATAATTTAATAAAAAGCACGTGGGCAAATGTGCCTTCTAGTCATTTTCCATTTAAATTATGAAACCTTTGAATTTGCTTTGAGCAGGAAAAGCACAGTGTCCCTTGGCATTCTCTTTCTCTTTTTTCTTCATTTTTTAAAAACCTGCGTGTCATTTCAGAATGAAGTGGTAGCAATTATTTTTAGGGACCCAAGCAACCAGTAGCACTCAATAGGAAGCAAGACGCATGGTACAGAGTGAAATTGGGGTTGCCACCTGGAGCTCAGTCTTAAGCACTTGTCTTTTCTAATGCACAAATACACAGGGAAAAAAAAAAAGAAATATGAACACACAGAGATATAAGAGTGTTATTTTGCTGCTTTTTGGGAATTAATGAAATACACAAAAATCTCTGGTTTGTCTTGTAGGAAGTTTAGCAGGTTTCAAGGATTAAATGGCTTTCCTCTTCTGTGAAGGGTCTGATGTAAACCCTTGTACCAAGGCTTAAAGTCTTAAGGCTGTTAGAAGTTTCCATCAGTCAGTCTGTGTGTCGTGGATCGAGTCAGCTGCTGATCTAACCTATTCATTGCACTCTGGAAAAATGCATCCAACTATAGAAGTATTTTTTTAATGATGAAAGAGGGCTGGGAGAGTCAAGGCCTGTCAGATGATGAAACATGTTTTCTAACTGGCAACATTTTAGAGCTACAAACTACCACAATGCTTTCCTAAGTAATTCGAAGTGTTGTGTTTGATGAAGTGGTGGAAAAAAAGGAGATTGGTTGTCTTTGGTGGTCATGTCTATGAACTGAAAGTTTCCCTCCTTTTCCATGGTTAGAAAAGTTTGTGTTCTAGTAGATTCTTCTTGAAATAGTTGATTTTGCACATTCAAAACCAGACAAATTAAGTGAAAGAACCTAAGATTTATTTTACTTTCTCCTGCCTTGTTCTCTTTTGTTGAATGTTGATCTACATTTTTAATATTTGAAGTGTCCACATTTTGTGATGCTGTATATGATGGGTAGAGGGATGTGTGCGCTCTGTTAGTCAACTAGTATTTGACACTGAGTGCTGAACTGTGTACTGCCCTCAGTGAAATGTTAGCAAAGGGGCAGACAAAGATAGAATATAGATAAAATACCACATCTGGCATTAGCCTTGGCCCTCTAGGGGTTTATATAGTATATTTGAAAACATACGATTATAGATCTTAATAAGCTTGGTTGAAGGCATACAAGGATACACGTGTTTTGCATGCCTGGGAATTCTTCAGAGGCTGCTCTTATGGTTCATGTCACAAAGTTCACTAAAGGAATTTGCTAATGATTTAACAATGTAGTTGAAATTGCTGGGTTACTTTCTAGTTAGGCTGGCAAACTTTCTATGAAGCATTTTAATCAACATTATCACGCTCAATTCCAATGATGGGGTTCCCATAATATTGGTTAGCTTTGGTATCCTCCAGAGTTATAGTACTTTTGTCAGATATTCTCAGGAGCCAGTTACGGCTACAGAAAAGAAGTTGATTAATAGGTATGTAAGGTGGGTTTTGACTTTTTCCTTCAGTCTGAATGACTGGATCCCAGAATTGATTTAGTCTGTGTCTGCATGCCTGGGAAGATATGCTATTCATATTTCCAAATGTTACAACTAAGTTTTTGAGTCAAAAGCAGATCGAAATAAAATTTTGTTGTGGACTTGAGAGTAACACAAGTTTTTGTATATGAGCAAATGGTAATAATAGGAGAATGACAAACTTGGCTTTCCAAGCGAAAAGTATTGATTAGAAGAAATTTCATCACTTGTGACAGATATGAAATAGTAATATGGTAGTTTTCTCAAATCTAAAATTTTCTTAAGCCAGGTCCACAGACTAAGTCAGTTACTACGAGTTTCACTGTGGAACTTTACGAAGGGCAACTTTCTGATTGGGCCACTTGGATAACTGTGTCCAGCACTTCTTAGGAGAGAGGCTTTTTCATATGTAGCATCTGGCCCAACATTTGCTTCATTATATTAGCATTTTTTATCAAAACCTGGTACTGATTTCCTGCTGCTACTTTCTATCTCAGCTTAGACATTTTTTCTGGAGTTGGGATAGTGTATCTGCTTTCTTCCTTCCCTCCTCTCAAACCTCCAGCCCAGATGTCAAAATTTTTTTTATTTGAATACAGAGAAGTTCATTACTTTTTCTTTAAAAAGAGCTTTGATAAACATGTAAAGTACAAGAAAAAAAGGAAATAAAACCTTATTAAAACATAAAATAGTTTTAAATTTTAGATGATTATAAAATTCACCTTAATAAAGCTCTACAAAAAGTTAAATACTAAATATTAGCCTAGATGTTAAACAACAGAACAACTCCCCATTCTACCATAGTGAGTGACATTTCCACACTTAGCTTTTAAACAATGCTTTGATAACAGATCTTTCCATAGATGGCAGTTACTCCAGTCAAATGACCTGGCTTCATGGTCATGGGGGTCAGGGGTACATCTCATCTCATCATGTTTGTAGTTGAAGAAAACAAGCTAATAAAAGTCAGCTTGGTTAATTTTTTGTAGCTGATACTATTTGTAGAATGCAGAGTTTATCATTTGGGAGGAGGGCAAAATCATGACAGATAGGAAACAAACATTAAACTCACATAGCACGAAAACAAGCAACACAAGACATTGGCCAATCACATAAGAAAATAACTTCATGAAAATGCCCTGAGCAAGGAAATCTTTGCTTTGTTTTGGAAAAGATTGGCCACCCTGGTCTGTGGTAGTAGGTCCTTCTTACCTTTATTTAAACTATCACCCTAAAAGTTTCCTAGCACTTTTCATTTTAATCAGTAATATTTAAGTGAAACCTATTTTTTAGATAGAATAACTATTTAAGGTTTAAAATGTATTTGATTTATGCTAAACTTCATAAAACACACGGGAGGACATTGAACATTTACTGCCATCAAACCTTGAATGCCTTATGACTGAGGTGACTGCTCCTACAATTTTACTCTCATACTTCCCTACAAATATTTTACAGACCAAATTAGAACTTCATCTGTTGATTGTTACCATTCAAAACTGACTTTTGGTTAAGACATCTGAATTATTACAAAGAATGCTGCAAAAAAAGCACTTTCATAATATATGAACAATTGCCAAAAATTGTTCTGGTGCGGTTCAGCTGTCTGCATGAAGAAGGATGCTTAACTTTGAAATTTTATTAATCTTTTTCCTCCACAAAATTTTGATATTATAATTTTATTTTATTTTATTTTTTGATATTATAATTTTAAATAGAAGCAATGTGTGTCATAGTTTTTAAGTTTCCTGCCAAATGCCATTGATGTGATTTTACTAATCATAACTTTCTAATGATGAAATGTTCTATAGCTGGTTTCCTTTTTTTCCTCCAAAATATCATGATTTAATAGGGAAGTAGGATCTGACCTCACATCATACCATAATTTTGGTGAGTAAAGTACCTAGTTTTTAGCCTCGATTTCCTTAATTTTGAACAGAGGTCTAATAATAATATGTAATGTATAGTAACTGCTTCTTCTGTGCCAAATGCTGTTTTGAGTCCCTTATTGACTTTTCACAATAATATTATGAAGTCAGTATATTATTATTCCCATTTTACAGATGAGGAAACCGAGGCAAGAAAAAGAAAGTAGCTTGTCCAATTAATAAATCGATAAAGAGCAGAGTCAGGATTTGCATCTAGGAAAGCTACTTTAGTACCTGTATTTTTAATCATTTCACCCCTCTGTGTTAGAGGTATTCTGAGCATAAACTAAGGGTAAGGATTGATGTTCCCATAAGCAGTGGATGCTTCATATTTATATACAGTTTCAAAAAAAATCTACCTGCTTCCATAATTTTCTTTAGCCCTTTAGACTTATATTAAAAATAATAACATGTGATAATGATCCTGGTGAACTTTAAAAATGTGTAACAATTGAGATCCTTCCCAGTTAAGCTGAAATTTAAGTTTATGTCACTTTGTCATAATTTATTTTAGGCTTCCAGATTCTGGACCTGCATTAATATGTGTAGAAATAGTTAAATGAAAAAAAATGTTTAAAAAGAAAATATAAATTTAGTGGTGAATTGTATAGAAGGATATTAGCAATTAATCAGTATCAATCTTCCTTGGGTTCATATATAACCAGGAAGATGTTAAGAGTAGGCATGTATGTTGGCCAATTAAGTGCCAGATATACAGATGTTGATTTAACAGCTTTTTATTGAGCACCATATACAATTTTTGAAGTCTCAGACATGGACCCTTCATAATATTTTGCCTTTTCATAATTATTTTTATAGGGAATACGCATTTCATCTCAAATTATTAAACTTCCTCTGATATAAAATTATTTTTGTAAGAAATTGCTTGGTACACATGGATCTCAGTGTTAATTCCCTCAGATGAGATTGAAAATACAAAAATTCTTATTAATTTGTTCTGTTGTTTTTGAATATGCATGCACAAACACACACATGAGTAAGAGAAAATCTGTATCTCAATGTGAGATTGAGAAAATAAAGATTAAAAAAGCCCTGACTACTTCCTTTTTAGTGAAACCCCATTTCCCACATGGCGATCTTTTAAGAAAGTTAACTATTGTTACATTCTTCAAATAAATAACTCGAAAGAATAATATCCTAATATAAATCATCACACCAAATGCATTCTGTTTGATCTTGTCTTTGCTGCCAATGTGGATATATTTTTTCCAACATCTATGAATGATTAATTATAGTAAGAAGAAGTTTATTTTAAACTATGTATTTAGGGGAATACCTTATTTAAATTTTGAAGTAGACAAACATTTATTTGCTTCTTTATTTAAAAAATAGTGTTGAGACACTATGCTGTATTTTCATTGTTTGCCTGCCCTTTCTGGTTCCCATTGTTTTGGGATGCCTAGAATTCCATAACTACCTGTGAAGGATTTCTTTTTTTAATTGTGATAAATATATGTAACATAAAATTGATCACCTCTAACTATTTTTAAAAGATTTTATTTATTTACTTGAGAGAGAGAGAGCACAAGCAGGGGGAGTAGCAGAGGGAGAGGGAGAAGCAGGCTCCTGCACTATCACCCAGCAGGGAGCCCAACATGGGGTTCCATCCCAGGACCCTGGGTTCATGACCTGAGCCAGAGGCAGGTGCTTAACCTACTGAGCCATCCGGGCGCCCCTCATTTCTAGCTGTTTTTAGGTGTACCCATAAGTGCCAGTGAATGCTTTTACATTGTTATGTAAACATCACCACTACTTCCAGAACTTTTTCATCAGTCCAAACAGAAGCTGTATAAACAATAAACTTCCCCAACTCTTCCTTTTCCTTAGATCCCAGTAACTTATACTCTACTTTTTGTCTCTGTATTTACTAATTTAAGTATCTCATATAAGTGGAATCATATAATATTTTTTTTCCTTTGTGCCTGGCTTATTTCACTTAGCATAATGTTTTCAAGATCCATCCATGTTGTAGCATATATTAAAATTTCATTTCTTTTTAAGGAGGAATAATATTCTGTTGTATGTACAAGCCAGGTGAGTAATATTCTATTATATACATACAATAGAATTTTCTTTATGTGTTCATCTTTTGATGGATACTTGGGTTGTTTCCACATTTGGCTATTGTGAATAATGCTGTTACGAACCTTGGTGTAAAAGTATTTATTTGAGTCCTTGCTTTCATTCCTTTTGGGTATATACCTAGGAGTTGAATTGCTGGATCATAAAGTATTTCTATGCATAACTTTTTGAGAAATCTCTGTTTTCCGTACAAGCTGAACCATTTTACATTTCTACCAGCAATGCACGAGAATTCCAATTTTTCCACATTCTCCTTAACACTTGTTTCTTGTTATTGTTTTGTTTCATTTTATACCAACTATCCAAGTGGGTGTGAAGTAATTTCTCATTGTAGTTCTTATTTGCATTTCCCTGATGAATAGAAATGTTGCTTGTGAAGGATTTGAGTGTTTTGACCAAATTATGACAAATGTTGCAAGAGCCACATTGATATTCACCCATCATAGCTTCTTAAATTATTGAAAATCAAAACTTTTCTTCTTAAAACTTCTATCAGAACAAGAAGTGGCAACAATATGGGAGGTAACACAATGGGCCATAAAAAAATATGATCCACAAGTAAGCAGAGACTGAATTCTGAATTCAAACCCACTCCTTCACTTGCAAACAGTAAGGTCTTGTCCAAGATTCTGTAAAATAGGAAAGCGTTTCTGCTTATGGAATATTATGAGGCTTTCACGGAGCTGTGCACATTTATTTGTTTTCCATAGTAACTCTAGCACTTATAACAGTGCCTGGGATAGCATAGGTACTTAATATGTATTTGCTGAATGAATATTCATTCATTCAATGCTTATAACCTTGCTCAATTGATTGTAAGTATTGTTATTATTTGATAAGCAGAAGCACATACCCTCTATTTAAACAAATTTAAATGGCAGATCTCAGTTTGTTCATTTTTATAACTTTAAATATATCTAGCATATGTACAATATACTTATTATATGTATAAATTGTATATAACTTATGTATGTATATGTAAGTACTTAAATATATAAGTATCATAGATATCATTGGATAAATAACTTATCAAAATATGTATTAGGTAAATATATAGCTCAGAAAATTTTGAAATTTACAGTCCAATATTAAATGTTAAAACTTCTCATAGAGCCAAATACTGAGCAATTGAAGAACTATAGAACCTATCTTAGTTCATACTGCTTAGTTTTTAATAGGATCTAGGGAATTTCTTAAATGAGAATTTGTTTTCTTGTAATCTAGATAATGTACACTTAAATAAGAGTTACTAGAAAAACTTTAGAGTGTGTCTAAGTGAATTGATTTGAGAATTGCCATCTCAGTATGCACTATTCTTTCTTAGAATGTGGATTGTTTAAATGTCTGTACCTATAACACGTACCTATAATACGTTTTCCAGGTATTTTTAGCTATCCTTTTGTGTTTATCTGTTTCAGTTTTACAATTTGTGTTTCTTTAAAGCTACTCACAGAGTAAACAATGTCTTTGTACGCATCACGGAAACAAGGTGAACTGACCAGTAGACTGCAGACAATTCAATCTTCTTGTGATTTTTTCATTTGTTTAAACAAGATAAAATAGAGATAAAGCTATATTCTCATTTACTTTGTAGACAATCAGCTCTAAACAACAATTAGCTCTAAACAATTAGCTTTCATGTGGTTATTTTAAATAGTTTAGGAAAATCATCTTTAAAGGTTGATGCTTATAATTAAAGACAAAAACAACTCTTGATAGATTCTGTTATACACAATTATTAGCAAAATAGCCTCTCATCTCAAGTTAAATGGATTCTCAATGGCTCCTTTTTATAAAATGCTGATTTTTTCTAAGGGATGATCTCTTCTTGGAAAATGTCCACATTCTCTGAGAGGCTTTTTGATTTTGCTTGAATTATACTTGGAAAATTACCACTGTCAATGTTCTTTCCTCTCTCTCTCTAGATGGCAGCATTTGCCTTGCAGACTATCTCCCCTTTCTTTTTTGGACCATCTTTTTTTTTTTTTTTTAATGAAGGTGTGACACCTGGGGAATAAAAATGATGACTAACAGACTAGGTGACTAAATGCTTGACTGCCTGGCTTATTAGTGAAAGCTGGGGTTATTATTTTGCAAATCTTATTTGTGTCTTCTCAACAAAAAATTCGTATTTCACAAAAATCAATTCATACAAATACAGGGGAAAGCATTCCTTTCTATTTTAATTTTTTAAGATTTTATTTATTTATTCATGAGAGGTGGGGAGAGAGAGAGAGAGAGAGAGAGAGAAGCAGGCTCCATGCAGGGAACCTGACGTGGGACTTGATCCCAGGACTCCAGGATCACACCCTGGACTGAAGGCAGGTGCTAAACCACTGAGCCACCCAGGAATCCCTGGGGAAAGCATTCCTAATGAGATGAGTAAATACTAAATCTGAAGGCTTTCCTTTTTCCCATTCCTAGTACGTTCACATAGGATACTGTAATTCTTCCATCTTAGAATATATTAAGATTTTTACCAATTTGGATGAAACTCAAGAGCTCGTGAATGTAAAACATCTGTTTTCTAGGTAATCTATGAAAACATATATCCACTGGATACACAGAAATAGAAATAAAATCTTCAAACTTTTTGAGGGTTGCAATCTTCCATGCAGATTATTGAAGGAAATGTGAGGATAGAGGCATAGGATTTAAAAGTAGCTGAAATATGCCACCATTTATGGCTGTCTCTTTGGACATCTGAACTGTGCCTCTGCATATGGTTTTCTACTTAGAAGAGCTCTGAACCTGGGCCTTTTAATGGCCTACTATACCCATCTAGAGATTCTTAGTAATCTAGCCATTCTTGCTGTATTTTTACTAAGGGTCAATGTCTCAGACTGACAAAACCTACGTAATGAATGCTAATGCTAATTCTTATTACATCACAAAGTGTGAAGTATACAAAATGTTATGGTATAATTAGGAAGCACTCACTTAAGTTTCTTGAATGTTTAAAGTCACAATTTTGCAAATAGCAAGATTTTCTAAATTCATGTCAATAGAGGAAAAATAAAGACTGATAGAAATGGTGTTCTTTCTTTCCTTTTAAAAAAACTGAATATATTTCAACACACTTGTTTTTGTGGTTCCAATTGGAATCCAGAAACCCAGTAGCACATATAAAAGAAGGAAGACAGAAAGAGTTAGATGCACTTCATTTACATCCTTTTGGATAAAGTATCTCATAAACTCTTATTATGGCTGGAGAAACACAAGGATATGGTACTGGTACCAAAACAAAGCCTATAGGCAACCATTTTTTTAACTGAGTGTGAACAACAAATCAGGACATTGAGACTTTTTTTTTTTTTGTAAACTTAAAAAAAAAAAAAACAACAACATGAATTTATGGCTACTCTAGAGAAAAATCCCATACTCGTTTTCATCTCAAAGGAGTAATGTAAGACAAAACATGCACTGAGATATATATGGCCTGAGCAAAAGAGTTGTTTAGAAACCATTTAAGAAATCAAGGTGGAAGGCACCACTGCTGGAGTTGCCAATTTAAATTTATGGCTGTGTGAATTCAGCTTACTTCATTGACATCTACTGAAATATGTCATTTAATAGTGGTTGACTTTTTGGATGTTAAATAAGTAAAGAGCATGTTAGGAGCCCAATAACCTCCATCAATCAAGAAAGAGTGCAAATAATGTCCTGTCTCCTGTTTATCTCATCAGTAAGTTCCTAGATACTAGGGCATAAGCCAGAAGGTCCTAGAAAGTCATGTAAGCTCTAGAGATACTTATAAGGACAAGAACTTAATGATAATTAGAAGAAAAGAAAGAGAAGGAAGCAAAGAAAGGTGAAAGGACATTTTCTATGTATCCTTAGGCAATGGGTTTAGTAGGAGTAAGCGCAGATTAGATTTATAGTATTATAGAAAGGGATTTTAAAATTTTACTCTGGGGCCACCTGGGTGGCTCAGTGGTTGAGCATCTGCTTTCAGCTCAGGGTGTGATCTCAGGGTCCTGGGATCGAGTCCTGCATCAGGCTCCCTGTGAGAAGACTGCTCCCTCTGCCCATGTCTCTGCCTCTCTCCGTGTCTCTCATGAATAAATAAATAAAATCTTTAAAAAAAAAGTTAAGACAAATTTTACTCAGAATTCCTAAAACTACATACAGTTTCCTCCAAACCTGTAGACTGTAAAATGAATATATAGAGAAAAGTTCCATGCAAAGGTTGCTGAGTGGGGGGAAAGAACATTCACATAGTACTCCTCTGGTTTGAAACCTGAAGAAACAGCCTCTGTGTCCAGGACCAAGGTATAGTATTCCAATTTTATATTGAGTGTCTCTGGCTCTGTTTTTAAAGGTAAAATTTTTCACTTAGCGAGTGAGTGATAAGCCCTGAACTTCTAACTAAAATAAGGAGCAATAATAGTGATCCTCACATGATACACATACATGCCTTATACAATGAAAAAATACTATGTCCCAAGGCTTTTAAATACCCTCAAAATATGAAATGACTACAAAATTAGGAGATTGTAAAAAAAGGTGCCAAAAGGCAAAAATAGGGGAACCTGGGTGGCTTGGTGGCTGAGCGTCTGCCTTTGGCTCAGGGCATGATCCTGGAGTCTCAGGATCGAGTCCCATATCAGGTTCCCTGCATGGAGCCTGCTTCTCCCTCTGCCTATGTCTCTGCCTCTCTCTCTGTGTCTCTCATGAATAAATAAATAAAATCTAAAAAAACAAAACAAAAACAAAGGAGAAAATATAATTTTGTACTAATTAAAGAAGAAAAAGATACTTTCCTAGGAATCTTTCCTGACTACATGTTTGGATAGAGGTAAAAGACTGGAATGAGTCTCTGTCATTATCGGAATAACTCAAAGAGATAAACAAAAGTTATCTAAACAAACAAGTTATAATTCTATTCCATGATGACATTTACAGGAACAGTCATTTTTCCCAAGCTGATAGAATATCAAGAAATACATAAACATTGAAATAAATGGCATATTCTAGATATATATATAAAGGAAAGACAGCATAGTGTAATCAGGCGCATATGCATCACACATAGTTTCTTTCTGAGCTATAACCCTGGTTCCCCCCCCTTCCCCCCAGTTGGGAAGATACATCTGTTTCTTCTCCCTCATTTGATATGATCCAGTAAAATCCAAGCTTTGGAGATACTTGCCTGGAACATCAATGATTATTTGATTTCTCAGCACATAAATCTAGCTGCAATCCTTGTTGGGCATATATTAGTAATGAGGTAACTCAGCCCATGGCATCATCTGCTCTCTACTTCCTCCACCAGGAGACTTTTTGTAACCTGCCACTTTAATACTGTCAAGACTGATGTCAATTGTTTTCCCAGATCAGTATGGTGGAAAACTATACACTGTTTAAAAAAAACCAGAAATGACTCTGGAGGTTTGTAGTATTTCTGAATATCAGCATTGTGAACACTGAATTAACTCCAAGTTAAATTCCAAGACATGATGCCATAGAAGACTCACCTGCAGCCTGGATGCCAAGTCTCTCTTAGATTTCTTCTGTTAATACCTAAATGGACTCCTCTCATATATCTGTTTTTCCCTTTACTCACCATGTCTTCCTTTTTAAAAGGTTTTGCACACTAATAACTCTTCCTATTTAACAGACTAAAACATATGCATAATCATAACTATTTTTTTTTCTATTTTAGTTTGAAAACATTCAGCAAACTTACCAATGGGGCATGAGCATATTATCTGAGGATGAATTTTCCTTTTGTAAGATACTGGTTTTTTGGTCAGTGCAGTGGAAGTGAAGATATTTTTGTTTGTTGTGCCAAATTGGCTAGGAAGTTCTGAATTAACAGGCTACCTGGATACATAAAAACTAGCTATGTAATAATGCTGTTGAGCATGTACATTTAACTGTATTTCACATACTGTGTTTTAGACTTTCAGCAAGGCCAGCTTCATGAGCTGTATGTTGTCAAGTATTGCTGATGCTTGTAACACCTTTTCGGAAGCCTTTTGAGTAGATGTGGAAGCTGGTCGGGGCATCAGCATTTTATCATTCAGTTAGTACGGACCAGCCATTTGTTCTTTGATAAAATGTAGTACCACCAAAAAACCCAAAAAAGATCATCAGCTATTCAAGGAGGTAAGAGAATATATTTACATAATTATAATAATGGCTTCCTCCCTTTGTTCAATAGACACTTTTGGGGGAAGTTGTGTTTATTGTCATATTTTCATTGTAAGTAAGGATTGTAAAGTCTTTTAGAACAACAGAGATCATATTTAAACCCTGACCATGGGCACCATGATGGATTTGATCTCTGACTACAGTGAATCCCGGCATTTTGACATTTAACTGTGGTAGGAGTATTTTTCTTTGTTTTTTTTACAGACTGGCACAGTGCCATTACTTTATATCCCCCCGAAATAACACTTCTAACACCCGTGCCTCCTTCCAAGGCTCTTGCATTGGTTCAAGACGAAGAGGAAATGGCCCGGTGCCAGTTCTAATTAAGCAATAAGACACTCCAGGCAGGACATTTCTAAGGATTACTGCATGCCTGCCTTAAGTGCGTCACTACTCAAGAAAGCAATCATCCTTTAGAAAATGCATTCTCTAAAGTGACTTATTGCCATTTGGAAGGGGAACTTTTATAACCTATAAAGAAAAAAAGAGAGGAGGAGAAGTGGTTCCCATGCATTGCATGGCATTTCCTGTGTGTAGTTTTCTTATTCCTTTGAAAGAGGGAAACAATATTCACCTGAGAATATCAGGTGATTGTTCTAGATAGCAATGAGACATTCTATCTAGACCAGATCCAACCATGGACACATTCTTGTCTGATAGTCTTCTCACTGTGGGTCAGAACATGCAATGTATAGGTATTTGAGGTATTTTTGTCAGTTATATATATATATATATATATATATATATATATATATATATATATATATATGAAAGTTTCCTCATCAGACAAATTTAAATAACACTATGCCTCTCTCTTTTTTTATACCTCTCTTGTTTTAAGTTCAAAGAGACAAGAGTTAAAAAATGAGTTTTGATGAAGGCAAATACTTTAGTTTTTATGTCTAAGAGGCATGTCTTATAAGGTGTGAAGCCATCCTCTCAATGCAGAATGCTGGGGTTGAGTACCAACCTTGATACTTTTTGGCCGTATGACCCTGAGAAGATTATTTGAATTCTCTATTCCTTGTTTATCATATCTGTAAAATGTATGTAATAAGCATACCTACCTTATAGGGCTGTTTTATAGATTAAATATGGTGACACATGCAAAGCAATTTAAGCTGTTGTAACATAGCAAGGCAGAAATATATTTCTTGACTTTTTGAAAATGATTATTATGTTTAATTTATCAGTGATCCTCAAAGGCTATTTAGTAGAGAATCAGAATTACTCTATCTTACTTTGTGTAAATTGGGAAAAGTGGACATCTCTAGATTTCAACTTCTGTATCTATACAATGATCAAAAATTTAGGCAGCCTCTAAAATGGCTCCAGGGATCTCCATCTCTGGTATTTACACTGTAGGTAATCCCCTTACCTTGCAAGTGGGCTGGACTGAGGTGTTCCTTTTGAAATTAGGTCAAAATAGGTGGTGGGTTCTGTCTCAGACTCCCTTTCTGGCTGTCTTTCTTAGAGTACTGGCTATCATGTCATAAGGACACATTCAGGCAGCTGATAGATTGGCACATGTGGTGAACAACACTGTGAATGAACCCAAAAGCCCACCCCTGACAAGTCTGATATAATTGATATAATTGGAGAGAGATTGAGCTGATAACTTGCTTGACTGTGACCTCAGGAGAGATGCAGAACTAAAGCACAAGCTAAGCAGCACTCACACTCTTCATTACAGAGACTGAGATGATAAACATTTGTTTTTAGCTACCAAGTTTTAAAGTAACTTATTACGTAGCAATAGATAACTAATACAGTCAATAAGCTAACATATGTAGAAGGTGCTGAAAATGCACAACATGCTTATAAATTACAGTATTAATATTGTTAACAGCTGCTTAAAGAAACTAAGTGATATATGCAAAAGGCTATTGAATTACATTATTTTATTGTTTGCCCATATGTGTTTATATCATTCATTAACAAAAACAGCAAGAATCTAAGGAGATGACTGTGCCTCCTTGTGCCACACACCATTGTGGCAGCAAAAGATCCCCAAACATATCTGCCCTTTTGAAGCCAAATAAATAAATAAATTTATGCATAAATAAATTGCATAAATAAATAAAAGCTAGGGTATATTAGATGTCAGTAAGTACTTAAGCTAAAACTTCAGCAAGGAAGGGTATAGGGAGCGTGTGTTTTGGTTTTTGTTTTACAGTTTTAATAAGGTTGGCTAGGAAGAGACTCCAGGTGAAGGTAATATTTAAGTCATGATCTAAAAAGTAACAAGACTAGGGATGCTTGAGTGGCTCAGCCATTGAGCGTCTGCCTTTGGCTCAGAGTATGATCCTGGAGTCCCAGGATCGGGTCCCACATTGGGCTCCTTGCATGGATCCTGCTTCTCCCTCTGCCTATGTCTCTGCCTCTCTCTTTGTGTCTCTTAGGAATAAATAAATAAAATCTTAAAAAAAAAAAGAAGTAACAGGACTAGAGGACTTTGAGGAAAGAATGTTCCAGACAGAGGCAATAGAAGGAGCTCAGACCCTGAGGCTGGGGCTTTCCTAGTCCTTCAGGAACATCAGGAGATAAGGTTAAATGGGTGTTGGGAGTGGATACAGGTTCCTGTAGGCTATTTCAGATCAGGCATAACTCTGAGTAAAGATGGGAAACCACTGAGGGCTCTAAGGAGATCATAGCATGATCTGATTCCAGTTTTACAGGATCCTTGGCTCCTGAGTAGAGAATAGACTCTAGACAGGGGTGTGGGTAGAAGGGAAACAAGAGTGGAAGCCAGGAGGCCAATCATTGATGTTAGTTTAAGTGAAATAATAAAATGTGATTTAACTTGGTGGTAATTGGGGAAAAGATGACCTAAAATTTCCTTTCATTTATAAATATGTTGAATTAATTTTGTTAAATTCTCATGAGAAAGACAAATTTTTTAAGTAGTAAGGTAGAAGTAAAAAAGGTTATTTTTCTCATGCTACTTGATAAGACCTAGCTTTAGGAATAAGATTATGAATGTATATTTAATTCACTGAGATGATTCAGCTACACACTCACACACACACACACACACGTGTGTGTGTGTGTGTATATACACATACTCACATAAGTGTATGCATATATGGGTGGATATATATATATACCATATACATGTATTATGTATATATATTATACATATACATACAAACACTCATGTATAGTTGCAGAGTCTGTGTGTATGTGTGTGTGTATAATCTATGTCAATGTGTGTATAGTTACACAAATGTGTGCACCATGGAAGTGAGCACGCAAATGTGACAAAATGTTAGTAACTGATAAATCCAGGTAAAGGTGAATGTGTGCTTATTTACTACTCTTGCAACTTTTCTGTAGGCCTGAAATGTTTCAAAATAAAATGTTAGAGGAAAAATACATTGGAATTGTGTATTCATTCAAAATTGATTTTTTACTAAACACATAAGTATACCACAGTAAAAATAAAAAAGAAATAGGATTATGGCCTTGAGTCTCTCACTTGGGTGTTTATACACTAATTAAACTAAGCTAAACACTATATGGTTAAATCAAATTATGGATGCTGGGGGGCTCTGGCCTCTCCTAGTTGATTACTCTGTAATTTAATGCTCATAAACACTTGCAAAAAAACCCTCATTTACTTGCTAAAAAAAATTAAGCACTTCAGAAAACTTGCTAAGGGGAAATGGGTAAATTTAAATTGACAGGTATATTGTGGCCCTGCACAGGAATGACTCACTTGCTTGATATATGCACTGCCTAGAGAAGTGATTCTATACACATCTCAGATAAGATGCATTATCCCAGAAACACAGAGCCAACTAAACAATCAATGTGGACAATAGTGCTTTAGAAGTTTGATGCATGAAAATTGTTAGTGGTGTGCTACCACTAGTTCTATCATAATTCTATCTATTCTTGTCTTTGTCTTTCAAATACAGTGTTGAAGCATTTTTTAAAATTGTTATTTCAGGGGCACCTAGGTGGTTCAGTGGTTGAGCATCTGCCTTTGGCTCAGGGCATAATCCCGGGTCCTGGGCTTGCGTCTTACATCAGGCTCCCCGGGGGAGCCTGCTTTTCCCTCTGCCTATGTCTCTGCCTCTCTCTCTGTGTCTCTCATCAATAAATAAAATATTTAAAATAAAATAGTTATTTCAGGTTTTTTTTCAGCCTTTTTTTAAATAATAAATTTATTTTTTATTGGTGTTCAATTTGCCAACATACAGAATAACACCCAGTGCCCCTCAGTGCCCGTCACCCATTCACCTCCACCCCCCACCCTCCTCCCCTTCCACCACCCCTAGTTCGTTTCCCAGAGTTAGGAGTCTTTATGTTCTGTCTCCCTTTCTGATATTTCCTACCCATTTCTTCTCCCCTCCCTTCTATTCCCTTTCACTATTATTTATATTCCCCAAATGAATGAGAACATATAATGTTTGTCCTTCTCCGATTGACTCATTTCACTCTGCATAATACCCTCCAGTTCTATCCACGTTGAAGCAAATGGTGGGTATTTGTCATTTCTAATGGCTGAGTAATAGTCCATTGTATACATTGACCACATCTTCTTTATCCATTCATCTTTCAATGGACACCGAGGCTCCTTCCACAGTTTGGCTATTGTGGACATTGCTGCTAGAAACATCAGGGTGCAAGTGTCCTGGCGTTTCATTGCATCTGTATCTTTGGGGTAAATCCCCAACAGTGCAATTGCTGGGTCTATTTTTAACTTTTTGAGGAACCTCCACACAGATAGATAAACCATTAGCCAGCCTTATTAAAAAGAAGAGAGAGAAGACTCAAATTAATAAAATCATGAATGAGAAAGGAGAGATCACTACCAACACCAAGGAAATACAAACGATTTTAAAAACATATTATGAACAGCTCTACACCAATAAATTAGGCAATCTAGAGAAATGGACGCATTTCTGGAAAGCCACAAACTACCAAAACTGGAACAGGAAGAAATAGAAAACCTGAACAGGCCAATAACCAGGGAGGACATTGAAGCAGTCATCAAAAACCTCCCAAGACACAAAGGTCCAGGGCCAGATGGCTTCCCAGGGGAATTCTATCAAACGTTTAAAGAAGAAACCATACCTATTCTACTAAAGCTGTTTGGAAAGATAGAAAGAGATGGAGTACTTCCAAATTCGTTCTATGAGGCCAGCATCACCTTAATTCCAAAACCAGAAAAAGACCCCACCAAAAACGAGAATTATAGACCAATACCCCTGATGAACATGGATGCAAAAATTCTCAACAAGATACTAGCCAATAGGATCCAACAGTACATTAAGAAAATTATTCACCATGACCAAGTAGGATTTATCCCCGGGACACAAGGCTGATTCAACACTCGTAAAACAATCAATGTGATTCATCATATCAGCAAGAGAAAAACCAAGAACCATACGATCCTCTCATTACATTAGATGCAGAGAAAGCATTTGAGAAAATACAGCATCCATTCCTGATCAAAACTCTTCAGAGTGTAGGGAAAGAGGGAACATTTCTCAGCATCTTAAAAGCCATCTACGAAAAGCCCACAGCAAATATCATTCTCAATGGGGAAGCACTGGGAGCCTTTTCCCTAAGATCAGGAACAAGACAGGGATGTCCACTCTCACCACTGCTATTCAACATAGTACTGGAAGTCCTAGCCTCAGCAATCAGACAACAAAAAGACATTAAAGGCATTCGAATTGGCAAAGAAGAAGTCAAACTCTCCCTCTTCGCCGATGACATGATACTGTACATAGAAAACCCAAAAGCCTCCACCCCAAGATTGCTAGAACTCATACAGCAATTTGGCAGTATTTCAGTTTTATTGAAAAAAAAAAGTCAAAGCAAATGTAATAAACAGAAGGTAAAGGGACAAAATGAAACAAAAATTATCTTAGGTCACAAAAAAAAAACCCAAATTTTCATCGCAAAATAATTTAAGCAACATATTTTTTTGCTATTATAAGCCAAAAGTTGTAGTAAGGACACTCTATTATTATAATATTTTGTTTCTCTAACAGGATCACGAAAAAAGCATGTCAAATTTCTACAGACTATATTAGTCTTGAGAATAACTTAAGCTTTAATCTGCAAGATATTTTTGGCAATAGCCAAGTCTGATAGGTATCTATCAGTCTTAAGTAAACAAAACAAAAAAATAACAGAATTCCGGTATTTGTAAGTATATACAATTTCTAAAGTTTTATAAAATTTATAAAAAGTCATCAATTCTATTTTAGTTCACCTTATTGTGCTCTTAGTAAGTTGAGAAAATTAAATTATGGTATGTTTCTTTCTATATCTGGTCCTTCATAGAACTGATACATGGAGATAGTTTCTGTTCTTGGCATAGATTTTACTGACAATAATTGTGGAGAACAAGTGGAAAATTGTTTTTCCATTTCCCAGAAAAGCACATAGAGTCCAACTAAATTTGGGGGGACCAATACAGGTGAAACAATTTGACTTTTATAATAACTACATATGAGAACTAATGTATAGTATAATCAAGTTGAAATGTTGCAGTTTTAATGTTAGTTAATGAATAATAAAGATAGCCATTGAAGTCTCTTAAGAGAGGAAGTCAGGTTATAATTTTTTTTTTTTTAACTAATGACTTCAAGTGACTTGGAGAGGTGGGAAACGCCTTCTTTTTATTTCAAATTTAACAGACATGATATTAAGTTCTTCTAGATAAGATTAATACCTGGAATATATCTTTAATTTGAACTAGTTTATCTTTATGAGAGACCTTTTCCTTATGCTAATTTATCAATGAACATTTTGTGATAGTTCGCCACGAGGTATCATCCCCCTCAACAATATCACTGGAGGCTGTTTTCCTACCTGAGCACCACTGACCGTCAGTTGCTTGGTATCTTCCGAGGCAGCCCAGGAAATGTTAGATAGTAGGAGATGGGGAAATTGTCAGGGCTTATTTTAGCAGCAAAATCACTGGCCACATGTGAACAGCATATGCAGTATTCAGACAAAGTAGCAAGTCTCTCCAAGTGTCAGATAGTCAGTAGCCTCTCAACACCAGAGTAGCTATATTTGGAGGGGTCCCTTTAAGTGCAAGTAGGTCAAATAATTAAGGTACATACCTTTATGTACCTATATATGTGCATTCCTGAACAGATGATATTCCTCATACATAGGAACTACGAATTTCTTTCAGTATGTTCTTCATTTTATTTTTCTGCCTTCTGTCTCTAATATTCTCTTTAACAATAGATTCTCTTTAACAAAGGTCTTTGCCTCATTTATCATTGAGATTCTAAAATTTGATTCTGCCAATTTTCCCTAGTCTCTTGATGAGTTTAATTCTACAAAACACTAAGAATAGGGTTGCATGCTTCTGGGTGAAATGAATTAATCAAGTGTAGTTTTTTAAATTTTGTCATTCAAAATAGGAAGTAGGTATTCTTGGTGCTATTTACCTATTTAATGTGATGCCAGTGCCCTGGAAAGCTTAGAAGTAAATGATTGGAACCCGTATTAGAATTCTGTTGCTGTGTAATGCATTATCAATAACTTAGGAAACACAAAACCACACCTAGTTACTGGCTCACAGTTATGTACGTTGGATATCTGGGCATGGGCTAGTTGCATTCTTTGCTCAGGGTCTCACCAGGCCAAAATCAAATGTTGGCTGGGGCTATGGTTCTCATCTGGGCTCACGGGATGTTGGAAGAATTCGGTTTCTCACATTTGTAGGTCTGGGGTCCCCATTTCCCTGTTGTCTGTCCACTAAGGCCCCCTCTCAGCAACAAGAGGCTGCCCTCATTCCCCACCAGATTCTCTCATCATCTTCAGCCAGCAATGGTACATTGGATCCTTCTTATGTTGTGAATTTCCAATATTCTCTTTTACAAACAGATGAAGAAAACTTCCTGCTTTTAAAAGGCTCACGTGATTAGGATAAGCCCATCTACATAATTTCCCCATTTTAAGATCAGTTGATGTGGGACCTTAATTATATTTGTAAAATCTCCTCATGGTAGTGCCTAAATTAGTGTTTCAATAATTAGAAGAAGGTGTATATATACCAGGGAGAGCAGGATCTTAGGGGAGCGTTTTTCTTAATATCTTGCCTACCACAGAATTTGATTCTTAAACTGTCTTGATTATGAATCATGTCAACTTACTGCAAATTCCTTTTAATACATTTATTAATCTGGCATCAAGAGCTGGGCTTTGCAACCTCATTCCATGATTTTGACTGAGCTGTTAAAATTCACTTCTCTTTCTGTGGGGAATAATAATAATAATAATTTGCTCTAGGACATCTTCCTACTTACCAATGTGACATATAACTGACATGCCTATTCAGAAGGGGAGAAATTGAAATAAAATTCTGTAGAAATAGAAGTTCTCCAGTTATCACACACTTTTCAGCATCACATTGATTCAGATGCCAGGTAGAGATAGAGATGTTGGATGGAGTGGGGATGCAGTCTACATGTGTGATGTGAGGGGTCGCGATGAGTTTTGGGGGTATGTATACGTATGGAAAAGCAGTAGTGTCATAGAAAGCTTTGTTTAACTTCTGGATGCTATTGCTTACTTTGTGTTAAGACGTTATAGAGGGTGATGTTTAGTTATATAAGGTTGAACCATTTTGAAGAGTGGCCAATTTTCCATCCATTATTCTGGCATCGTTTTGAATTCATTCTTTCTTTTTCCATCTTATTCTTGTGTCCCTCACTGAGGCTGATCACCTCATGATTGGTACCACTACAGCGTTTTTCCTCACCCCTCTCTCCCCAGGCTTTCCTCCTTTAATTCAGCCTACACTCAACTGCTAAATCAATCTTCCTAAAACGTTGCTGTCATCACATTAGTCCCTTGATATGACAGGCAGAACAGAGTAGAGGCAGATAAGCCGGGAGACAGGAGGCCTACACTCTGGTCCTGGCTTGACTGCTACTGGCTGGATGCCTTTGGATGTGTCTTTCTCCTGGTTCCTATTTCCTTCAAGGCAAAATAAGACCAGTGGAGTCATACAGTTCCCTCCAATTCTAAAACCCCACACACCTGTTATCAAAAATCTAGTCTTATAAATGAGTCTATACAAAATCTGACCTGTCTCTACCTCCATCCCCTGCAGCCCCTACTCATCTGAGTGACCCACACATTTTAAGCTCCATCTCTCTACAGTGATGGAAAAACCTGTTGGCAATGAGAAGTGAATCCTCTGAAATATTACTCACTTGTGCCCAGTTGGATTGACCTCATGGCTCATCAGATGAAACTTTCCCAGATGTCTGCAGTTTATACACTGCAGCTCACACCTTGGAAACCCTCACCCTGATCCTGATCATCTAAATAATGGGCACAATAATATTTGCTAAAATGTATCAAACACTTATCAAGTATTAGGCATTACATTGTTTTCTTTTCCTTATCTCATTTATTTATTGAACAAGTCCGGTTATTATTTTTGCTTTATAGATAAGGAAACTGAGGCATAGACAGGATAATAAATTTTCCAGAAGTTAACCTGTTGTTAGACGGTGGAGTTCTTGTTCCTAACCATGTCTGCCCAACTCCTGAATCTATGTTCTCAACCACTAGATAGCACATTAATGATGTTGTTTCTCTCTTTTTTTTTTTCCATCTGGTAAATTATATTACTAAAAACTCTATCTTATATTTTGTGTTGAATACCATGCAGACCTGATCTGTGACAGGTACACATAACATAAATTCTCAGTGGAAAATAGTGATTAATTTAATAGAGATTAAGTAGCATTTTCTCAGGACTGGACACTTTCTAATTTAGTTGTTCAAAATGTGTTCGATCTAAATGTCTTGATGAAGATAGTAGTGCATGAAAGTTTTTAACTTGAGAAGTGTAGAAATTATGATAAAAATAATGTGTATAATTATATATTTTCAAAATTGACCATCTGTATTTACATTTATGCATTTTTAAAAAGACTTTATTTATTTGAAAAAGAGACAAACAGAGCGAATACAAGAGGGGGGAGCGGAGGGACAGAGGGAGAGGAAGAAGAAGACTCCCTGTTGAGCAGGAAGTGGGATGTGGGGCTTGAATCAAAGACCCTGATATTCTGACCTGAACTGAAGGCATACGCTTAACCGACTGAACCACCCAGGCATCCCTACATTTGTACATTTTTTAAATTAGAAACTAGAATACTATAAATGGGGATGCCTGGGTAGCTCAGTGTTTAAGTGTCTGCCTTTGACTCAGGTCATGATCCTGGGATCTTGGGATGGAGTCTGCATCAGTCTCCACACATGGAGCCTGCTTCTGCCTATGTCTCTGCCTCTCTCTGTGTCTCTCATGAATAAATAAAAATTTAAAAAATCTTTAAAAAAGACTATAAATTAATGTATATATACTTAGAAATTATTTTTCCATTAACATAAAAAGAAGTGAAAAGGCTATACACTAAATTTCTAATATTTAATGTTTCTGTTGGGTGATATTGGAGGGAAGGAAAAAAGGGCTTAATTTTTCTTTAGACAAAAAAAAAATAAAGATTGAATGTTGGACCTTAATTTTTTTTATGGTTTCATTTGGGATTTTTTTTAATAGTATCCTTTCCTGAAAGTATTTATTTTTATTTTATCATGCACTTGATTGATTTTGAGCAAGTTGAAGGTAGATTTTACTTAATATTTATTATGAAAAGAATATTATATTGTAGTAAGTAGAAAAAACAGAGAATTATTTGGCATGTTTATTCAGCATAGCTTGTCTGAACTTTATAACTGTAAGGTTGACATTTACGATTGTGAATTTACTTTCCAATTCAATCTCTTCTTAGAAAGTGTCTGACACTCAGATTGCTGTTGACCTATTCTTCACATGAAAGATCTGACATTAATCTTTTAATTAATTCAAAAGTTTAGTCATGTGAAAATATTCCTGGATCTTTTTACCTATCATGCTTCACTAACAAAGAATGCTAAGAAATCAATATTCGAAGATGAGAGCCAAAGTTTTTGAGATGCAATTTTCTGAAACATTGGCTATAAAATTTCTATAATTGGAATGACCCTTGGATAATGATATTGGATATTTGATGAAACAGGGTGTGAACTCTTCCCCTGCCATCCAGGGGACCTGTAATACTATCCAGAATGAAGCCTGGGAATTTCAAACTACAAGATAGTTCTTATCTAAGAAACTCAGGGAGAAAGGCATTTGTCCACTCTACTGACTTCTTTTAGCAGAGTTATACCACTTAAATCAATATGTTTCTACCTTTCTACCTACCTGCTAAACTTACTTCTTAGATTAAAAGAAAACATATGCTTTATCCCAATTTTCATAACTAAAAAAACCCAATGTATGATAATTTTATGGAAAACCACTCTAGTTCATAGTTTTTGTTACAATATTTTTTAACATGCCTAGAGATGCAAAGATACAAATACACAGAAAATTATTGACTTTCCTTGCAGGATTAATCACACATTTTAAGAAAACAACTAAAATTAAATTGAAATAAAAGGCTAATGAGATACTTTATTAAAAACATTTCAATCAGAAGTCCTTATTTCTTCATAAAGCTTTTCTAAGTGGTCATTGTTTTAGTAATTATAAGACCATTATCTTTTCTCTTACATCAGTCTTGACTAAAGATCAATGAAAGGAATAAATGTCTCTTTTATAAAGATAAATACTGTTGGAGAAAGGATGATTTTTAAAAATCGCCTATTGTAACCAAAGGTTTGCTCTTTGATTAAAAGTATCTCTAAAACAAATAACCTGCGTGCGTATATGTGTGTGTAACTAATGCAATTAATCTTCATGCTAGATTAACTTGATAAAATATTGACCTAATTTGGGATTAAAAGATTACGAGTAACATTTTGCGCTGAAGGCTGCAACATGCCTCATGTCAACGCAGTAATGACAGCATTAACCTCCCAAGGCCTCTTCAATTGGGGCATTTCTGAGTTGCTACTTGAGCAGTGTTTAGATGACCTACAATGGCTGGTGCACAAAAGGCCCCATGATGCTGTTTTCTCAGCCAGCCTAGCTGTTTCCCTGGCTCAGAACTGTGAGAAGGGAAAACATATTTAAGAGACATTCTAGAAGTGTCTAGCTTCTGCTTGTCAAATAAATGTTTTAATTTACTAGTAAAACAAGTTGTCTGGAATTATTCAAAACATTTTTATTTTAAGCACGAAGATGGCACTTATAAACATTGTATAATTGCTTATAAGTGTCAGACATTTTGCTTTTAAATGTAAAGACTTGAAGGCAGAAAAAAATTTCTCTGTTGTTTGATTCTTTTTTTTGTGATTTTGGTTATAGTTTTCTGATAATTAATAAAGACTTCTTACTGATGGTTCAGTGTGGCTAAAGATAATAGTGCCAGATTCCTTTTTTTCACTGGGCTTACTGCATAATACATAAAATTCCAATCTATAGTTAATGCTCAGTTACTCTTGGCAGTAAGGGGTGAAGTTGCACAACAGATAAAATATATAGATGATTAAAAATATTTTTTTAAAAAAAACAATTGTAAGAGAAAGAAAAGCAGTGTTAGTGTAACCTGTAATTAGCAAGTAGAATCAAATAAAAACTGGCTAATGAGACTTATATTCTTGAATGGATCATATTTTCCCCTAACAGAGTTTCTAACTATCTCTGATTCTGATTTTCCTTATCTGTATAAGTACACCAAATATTTGCATGGATTAAAGATAGGTCCATTTTTCCATTTACAAATTGGTAAAAACTCCATGCATGTAACTACATGAACGACCATCTCAGGCTAGGCCAGCCTTATGGGGAGGCATTATAATCATGATGTTCACCAGGGACTTTGTAGGGTTTTATTTAAGTCAAGTCTTTATGAAATAAAATGTGAAGCAGTTCCTAATCTTTCTACCATTAGAGGTTCCTTCTGGGTTTCAGCAATCAAAAATCTTCATGAGGATCACACATACACTATTATTTTTCCCAAGTTCTGTAACACCTTCTGGCTTCTCCATACACAGAAGTGACTTCCAGAAGAGAATTTTGACTCATGTTATGACCAGGCTAAAAAATCCATTGTCAATATTTCCTAGAAGAAGTAAATTTTCAGAAGAAATAAATATGCTAATGCATTCGGTAAGTTTTCTATGGAAAGCTGTATGTTAATTTGGGATATGAGAAGCAAGAAGATATATGAGCCAAATGAGTACTCATTTGTTACTGCTTTTTCCTAAAAGTAGAAAATTCCTATCATCAATTAAGTCTATCTATATCAGTCAATCTTTAATGGCTTATATTGGTTCAACATATGTGTCTAAATATACCTAAAAATACTTCAAAAATATTAATTACCAGGGGTTCTGATTTCCTGTGAATGGAAGACTGCAGAGACCCCTCTTTCAACAATTTATTGCCTGCTATTCTTTCTGCTTCATTACATTACTCATTTCCTTCCCTTGTTCAGTAGTGTTTTTATTCAGGAATGACTCAAAACCTTTTTGGAGTCTCTGCCATTTTATCTCTGTAAGTATGTAGCACGTTGAACATGTCCTCATTGTATTTCCTATATAGGAGCTCAAAATGAAAAGAAAAAATAACAGAAGAAATTGCTATTTTGTCAAAGTTC
Source organism: Nyctereutes procyonoides (assembly GCF_905146905.1). Classification (NCBI taxonomy): domain Eukaryota; kingdom Metazoa; phylum Chordata; class Mammalia; order Carnivora; family Canidae; genus Nyctereutes; species Nyctereutes procyonoides. Next base: position 6,831,278 of record NW_026575130.1, read on the forward strand.
AACCCATTGAATGTGGCATTTATGGCAGCTTATACTTCAGATGTTTTTAGAGATAAAAGACTTTTAGCTATTCTTGATTTTCAGCAGGTCAAAAAAATTAATGGGTGAAAGAGATTGTAATCTCTTTGTCAGTTGTGTGTAATTGTTTCCACAAAATGATTAGTGTGTATGGTAGAAAAAAGAGTAGACAAACACAAAGCTGTAATTTGTACTTGTACAAAAGCATGGAGTCAGTGTGTGCCAAAGAAAAGAACAGAAAATGTCTATTTTTCTGGCAGAACTTGTTTCTATATACTATTAATATTATTTAATTTAGCAGAGGTTATTGAATAAGTGTCCCATGACATTTGTACTGCTTATATACCATAAAGACAAAGAACTGGGCTAATGCAAATTGACTTTTTCTGTCCATAATTCCTAGGCTTGCTTGTGAATTTGAGATTCTAGACTTGCATCTCCTCAAAACTCTTTTTCTTCAGTTTTCTGGTATGTCATTATTCCAATTCTCATATTTGGATGATTCTTTCTACTTTCTTTTTCTGGATCCTCTTTTTTTTTAAATATTTCTCTGCTTATTCTGTTTTAAGTTTATTTTCATTTCTCTTTTGGTGAGCTTATTTATCCTCTTGACTTCAACTATCAATTTTAGGTCAATAGGATCATAATTAACCTTGGTTATTTCTGAGGAGTGGGATTAGGGGGGCCTTTTCTAATCTCTAGTTGAATTTAACCTTTAATTTGAATTATTTTCATATAATAGTGATGACATTTCTATGTCAGCTTTGAGTGGCTTACACTGGTAGGTCAGGTCTTAGATCTTTTTCAGCAGAATTTGTCAGTTTCACTTCTTTTTTATTTTTTTCCTCCTCTAAGTCAAAGTATAGTTCAAACAGCTGCTCATTACCAGACCTCCAGGAGCCTTCAGTCTGGGTTACAGGGTATTCTCCTCAATTTACCACCATCTACTAAGATCTCATCAATCTCTGCATTATTTCTGCATTTCTAGACGTCCCTGATGCTTTATGATGTCCCACTAGATGATATGTTCCTTTAAAATTTACAAGTTATTTCACCATTAAATATTTTTTCATTTCATTCACAAAGTCTGCAAACTGTAGTGAGGATAATAATGGTAAATGTAAGCCAGATTATTTCTCTCTGCTCAAACACCTTCAGTGTTTCATCAGTTCATTTGAGTAAAATACAAGACTTTTTCCAGTTTATAATCTTAGCCTACTTCTAAGTTGTAGCCAAAAAGAAATGAAAGCAGGAACTCAAATATATACTTGCGTATTAATGTTCACAGCAGCATTATTCACAATAGTCAAAGGTTGGAATCAAGCCAAATGCCCATCAGTACATAGACAAAATACAGTAAGTATGTATAAACAAAGGAATATTATTCAGCCTTAAAAAGAAATGAAATTCTGATCCATGCTACTCATGAATGAACCTTGAAAACATTATTGTAAATGAAATAAACTACATAAAGGACACATATTGTATAATTCCATTTATATGAAGATGCCTAGAACAGTCAAATTCACGGTGACAGAAAGAGTGATTACTAAGGTCTACGAGAAGAGGGTGATGGGGAGTTATTTAATGGGTGCAGACTTTCAATTTGGGATGATGAAAAATTTCTGGAGGTGGATAATGGTGATAGTTTCACAGTGTGAATGGACTCAGTACTACTGAATTGTACACTTAAAAATGGATAAAATGGCAAAGTTAATGTTTTTATATATGTGTTTTATATATATAAAACATCATAATAAAAATACTCTAAATATACATTTTTAAAGTATGATAAAAATTGTACAAGGAGCTACTTGTCATGTGTCTACATATGACTGTCAACTTACATTTCCAGGTCTGAATTATCATTTGCCAATCCTTTCCTTCTGCTCTATCTTTTAGAAATGTAAGTTCTAAAATCTGCTTACAGGAAGAAGTAGGAACAAAAGGAAAACAGAGGGATCCCTGGGTGGCGCAGCGGTTTGGCGCCTGCCTTTGGCCCAGGGCGCGATCCTGGAGACCCAGGATCGAATCCCACGTCGGGCTCCTGGTGCATGGAGCCTGCTTCTCCCTCTGCCTGTGTCTCTGCCTCTCTCTCTCTCTCTCTGTGTGTGTGTGACTATCATAAATAAATTAAAAAAAATTTTTTTTTAAAGGAAAACAGAGTTATGAACAACAAAAAATCAAGTACAGCAGTGCAGCAATTAAAGTTCAAAACATTTGTGTATGGTGTCTGTGGAGAACTGGCCTATGTGTTTTTATTCATTCATTCATTCAATTCAATGTGTCACTCATGTTTTGGGTTCTGAGGGTCCAGCAATAAATGGGACAGATAAGATCCCTAACCTAAGGAATAATTTCAGATACTAAAAAGTGCTATGAAGAAAGATAAGACAGGATAAGGTGATGGAGTGTTTGTGTGCATGTGCACATGGGTGTGTGTGTGCATACTTGAGTTGTTAAGATGAGATAGTGATGAGAAAGAGAGGTGGGAAAAAAATCAAGATTGTTTAACATATCTCTATACTATGTTTTGCTGCAATAGTTTCCGATGATGATGGTGCTATCCTAAAGTCCAATGGAGACTACATTACTAAGGTTTCTTTCTTTCTCTCTCTCTCTCTCTCTCTCTCTCATTCTTTCAACCTGACACATACAGTTCTTTCCTTGATTCTTTGGAAACATGGCTTTGATTATGTGCCTTTTCAGGGGTGGTAAAATTCACCTATCAATTCTTGTATAAGCATTGCATTACTTCAACTTCCTGCACCTCTTTCTGTGTTGCTTTGCCAAGCCTCTCTTAGCAATATTGACAAGAGGAAAAATAATATTTCCTCACAGTGTATGTGTATGTTTTTCTTTCTAAGTAGGTCCCCTTGTTTTATGATTCAATCCCTGAGATATTTATGATTGCCTTTTGTTGTCCATTAGCACCTGAATTTATTGTGGTTAGACTATATATTCCTTTTTTTTTAAACTTTGTACACCTTTCAACACTTTCTTCAGTGTCTATAGCAGAGTGTTTTCTCAATAAATATTTCTCAAATTGGACTGAATCTATGATTTGAAGGTTTAGTTTTTGCACATTAGAGATGGTCAGAATTTCATGGTTGTGTTATTATTGTTAAGAGATCTTAACATTTTTCTTCCTTTGGAATTGTTACATAACTATACAAGATAGTACTTTTGGAGGGTGCCAGCATACAGAGTTTGAGAAGCTAAAAGAAATGTCTTATGGAAAATCTGTTGACTTCCTGCTCACTTATTATTAGTAATGAACAGAGCTGTCACCTACACTTGAGCATGCCCAGGGATGCCTGCTTTCTGGAGTTTTCAGTTTTCTGCCTTGAAAGAATCATGAGGCTTTTTCCAAAGGTGAATGTAAGGGTAGATTTAGATGTTGGGTACTGAGATTTTATTTTTTGTATTTTGGGTGAAGTTCCCATTGAAGCTCTGAAAATACTTCTGATCAAAGAATAAATCAAAACATATGTTTTGATGGCAACTTTTTCATGCAGTCATTTTCCTTTAAAAGTTTATTCGGGGACTGAACAGTTTTACTTATAGAATTGGACAGAAAATGATTTCGAGGTCACTCAGATCCTTCTATTTGTTTTTAAGATCTCTATTGCAAACATTTCGGATAGATTCATCAGACTTCATTTTTTTTTTTAACTATTTTGTAAGTTTTTTCTCTAATACCGCCAATTAGAACTTCTTTTAATGCCAGCATTCCTCAGTATTTTGTCATTAGCCTTCCTTAGCCTTGGGGTCCAATGAGCATCTCACATACTACCTAAATTTTAAAAGTATTTACTATTTGCACTAATGGTGACATTTTCTTGATCTGTCTGGTTTCTATCCAGTCCCTAGGTTCCTCTTCTCCCTTTCTTTCCTCCAGGCTGGATTCTGACTGGCTTCCCAGATTACTCTCACATCAACATCCTTAAATTCACCTTGTAACTACAAACTTCTAATCCTGGTTTGACACAATCCACTTTCTCTGTTCCCATGGCCAGGCAGCTGAATCTACTAAAGACTAATCTTGTGAACTTGAATATCAACCAAGATAAAACATTGGTCCCCGATTTGACCAGTCATTGTAACATGCCCCATTTTAGCATTTTATCCACTCACTTTGATGATTTAAACATTTGCTATATTTCTCATATGATGCGTTTGACCTCATCCTACTGTCAGTGAATGACCTCTTGATTTATTGAGAAAATTGTGCTTCTTACAACTGTGTTGCAAACTTTCATTGTAACTTGGTCTTCTACCTATAAGCTACTTCTATCTAGACCAAATGTAAAGTCTTTTTCCTAAACTCAAAGATACATTCCTTTGATTCCATTATATCCACATTTTGCTGGACTTTACTCCATTTTTGAGGGTCCAACCCACGTTCAAACTCACCCTCTCTGAAGGATCCTCTTCATAAGCCTATAGGAATGCTCAAATCTCTCCCATTCTAATAAAATATTTTAACCCTGAGTCCCTACAGTTATTATTCATTTTTTCTTCTCCTTTTCTCATCTAAACTCTATAAAAGGATGGTTTTCACTTTTCCTTTAATTTTTCAGTTCTATGCAATGTGATTTTATTTTTAACCACACACTGAAACTTTTTTTTTATTAAGGTAACATCTATATACTTAAATTTTCCAAAATGAATAATTGGTTTTTTTTGAATAATTGTTTTTCATTGTTATATTACTGGGGTGGACACTGGACATAAAAAGACATATATTATATAAATACAAAATTATTTTGACTTTCAGTGAGATTTTATTTTATGCTAGAAAATTCACAACTTAAATATTGCTTCAATATTCTTATTTAGATTTTCAAGGATACAAAACAACAAGGTTTGCAAAGATACAAAACAGTGAGATCATCTACAAGAAGTGTAAAACTGCTCAGTCCAGGAAAAATACTGTAACATGAATTTTATAGGATTTTAGGGAAATGATTGTCATTTTTAAAAAGGAGAGTAATGAAGTAATGCAGTATTTTTACTCCACTGGGAAATAGTGATCTGCCTTAGGAAGTTCAGAGACTTTGTGTAGGGCTTCAGTTCCTCCTCCCATCCCCTTCCTATCTTTTTTCATTGTACACTTATAATTCATGCAAGGCTATACCATGTAAATTATCATCACGGACAACTATTCATTGGCTTGAAATATTTGGTGGTCTTCTCCCCTTTGACAAAATAGAAAAGCCTAGAGAGTGGGGCCATAATCTATGTTGTAGGTGGTTTCACAGTAATGACTTAATAATTGCCACCCACATAATGCCCGTAAAATTTTTCCTTCTACTGCCAATCTTTTAACGGGTTTAAAATTGTAAATATTTGGAGTTTTTATATAACTCCAAATCATAGCCCATTTGTTTGTTTTTATACTGACTCGTCTATGTACATAATATGAATGGCAGCTAAATAAAGTTCTCTTATTCTATAAACATCCTTTGAGGATGATGTTTTTCATCAGCTTCTTTTATATTTCAAAATGTTTTCCAAGCAGTTATATTATTCATGGAGTTATTTTTCTTACTATTTTGCTATTTAAAATAAAGAAATATATTTTAACTTCTATTATTGTTTATTGTTTATATTTCTTCAGAAATAGGACGAGCTAGAGTCTCTACTTTCACAGCTAAATTCATGACATACTTGTCTTGAGATTAAAAAAAAAAAAATCCAGTACTGTGGAGCTTTCCACCCAGGGTACTGTAGCACAGAGGCCTATCATCCCATGTTTAAAGGTGTGAAGAAAGATTGATGTCGTCAGCCCTGAGGAAGCAGAGTGGACTTTCAGCCAAAGGCACCTTTCTCTATTAAACCAGTGCCCAAAGAAATACTATCACTTCCTCTGTATACTACAATATGAAAATAATCAGGAAGCGGTACTTTACAGTAAAACCAAACTTATCTTGAGGAAAGTTATGGGGAAAAATGAAACCCTGATATTTATTTATGCAGCTGTTCATATTACAACAGAATAATGAATAAAGATTATTTTTTATTAAAAATCAAGCAATTAAAATGGTTTTGGAGGTTATTGATTGGTAATAAAAAGCTGTGTATCTAGATGTGCAAGTAGTTTGATGTTCATTTTTAAAGTGAGAATAATTTTCTCAGCAATTCCTTTTTTGAACAATACATTTCATAATGAAGGTCTATGGTTGAACTGACTGATGAGTTTCAAACACAACTTTGCAAGTGTTTATACACAGACTGACTTAATTGATTCTAATTTTAAAAAATCATATAGTTTCAGGTCAGCAAAGAGCTTTTTTTAGTTTTCATAATGTGAAGTTGTTTGAATCTATGTTTTTTTAGTTATTATTCTTTTATGCTTCATGCATTAACAGCCACTAGAGCAATACCATGCAAAATAAAATTTCTAACAGATACTTTTCACTTTTTTGTGGATCAAAGTGAATTCAATAATTTTTGCATTAAATGCTTTTGACTTATTTGCCTATTCATCAAATATTTATTGACTACTTGGAATTTAAGAAACAACAGATGAACATAGAGGAAGGGAAGGAAAAAATAAAATACGATGAAAATAGAGAGAGACAGACTCCTGATTATAGAAATCAAACTGGGGGTTGCTGGAGGGAGGTGGATGGGGGGATGGCATAACTGGATGATGGGCATTAAGGAGGGCAGGTGATATAATGAGCACTGGGTGTTATATGCAACTGATGAATCACTATATTCTACCCTGGTAACTAATAATACAGTATGTGTTAACTAAATTGAATTTAAATAAATAATAAAAAATATTTATTGACTACTTATTATTGGCCAGATACTGTGAGATGTCAGAACTGAAGATGGAATTCTCATCAAGCTCACAATGTTAATTTGGGACTGTGGATTCCCTCTTTCTATAATAATATATGCAAAAGTACACAGCTGAGTTTATCCTGAGGAGTTGGGATTTAATTTATACTGTTTCCTGTAGAGAAGAAAACAAGCTCTTCTACTTAGGGAAAGAGAGAATTTGTTCTTGAAATCATAGAGGAGAAGATCAATGAGAGTCCTGCAGTGTTACTGTTAGGTCTCGGACTGTTAGCTCATGTGAACCACAAAACTCTATTTTTGAAATGATAATGAAGTCATGATGATAATTCAGATAAAAGCCCAAATAGCTGAACTTCCTGTTTTTTGATATTTTGGAAACAGTTAAAAATATTTCTTAGTTTCAACTGAGTCTAAGCAGAAAGCTTTTTTTCTGATAAGGTAATTTTTGCTGTAAGAAGTGTTGAAGTAGATAATGAAACTTGTATGAAAAAAGCCAACCCTAAGTTACTTTAGAATGTTAGGTTTGTTCATAAGTGAAAATTGTATCACTACAACCATTTTACAAGTATTCCTTCTGAATTGTGGTAACTCCTATCTTGGAAAAATGTAAACCTCCTTTATCGAGACTTAAATTTGTTTTTATTAGATGTGTATAAGTATTTACACCTATTAACTCTCTCAGATGGTTCTGGAACTGATGTTCAAGTCCTTTTGTGAAAAAAAGAACTTATACTGCATTTATCATCATAATAAATGTAATAATACTATCATGATTATTTACTTCCTTCTGGCTTTAAATTTCGTTAAGTAATACCATTGTCTTAAAAATTTATTACGGAAGGAAGAAAGCAAACACATGTCGTGTGGCTATCAATGTCAAGGTTTCCTTTCATCCTGGGGGCCTGGTAGGAGGAGGATATGGGGAGGAGACAAAGTAGTGTTAGGAGAAGGAAGGCTCTGTCTTTCTTGGAGGTGGGGGTATTATTTTATGAATCCAATCTCATATCTATCTTGCCATCTGTCACTAGACAGAAGAGATATAGGACAGTGGCAAACTCATGTTAAAAAGGCTGTCTTGGGATAACAAAGAGAAAAGTTAATGGACATGGATTTACAAATTATTAATGATTTTTCTTGTCATTTCTTGAAAAATGAAAGCTATGCACGCTGCCTCTTTCCCCAAACAGATTGCATTTTATTCCTCTGCAGTTTGTCCATCAGCCTTCACTCTGACAACATAATCCAGAACTAATCCAGAGCATTCAGTTTTCCTTGTTGGCTCTCAGGCAGCCTGCTTAGACAAATCCTGCTACCTGTCAGCCCTCCTGTGGGTGCCAAACGGGCTGCCAGGTTAACCTCTGGGGAAGCAGGAAGACCTGCTGATTTAACCTCAACTTCCCTTCCTGTAATCCACAGTAAATAGGGAGGATGCAAACAGGCTAACCGTTTTAATCAGTCCTGGATCCTTTAAAATCTGTTTCATATACAGCTTTAAGAACTCAGGTTATGAACATCCCTACATGAAATCACATGGCAGTGCCTCCAAAATGTGGGCCCTGAAGCAGATATATCAGATATACTGAAAGGTCTTAATCTTCTAGAGTAGTCTGTGAAAATATATACATCACTTCCCGAGACCACATCCTTGCTTATAAATACTTCCTAATTGTCAGGATAAGATCCAAACTGATTGAGGGGTAAAAAAGAAAAGGAAAAAAACCCCACCTAATTCAGTAATCATAAAGACTCATGTTTTGCTAATTTCTAAAATGTTTGCCCTAATTTACTTTCTCTTTATCCCCTGACTCCCCCAATACATGTATATGCACACACGTTAATTCTTATCGCATGACAGTGAATTTGAATATTGTTTACAGATCGGTCTCAAATGATTCCAATATGAGCAAATAACCAGACAAAATTTTCAAATGAGTAAATATAAATTAATGTTGCATGGCATTTAAATGACTCACATAGAATTGATCAAGAATAAAAATGGAGCACATTGAAGTAAAAAGCCTTTTAAAAATACTCACTCTTTATTCAAAAAGAACAACACACCACCTTCTTGTTTGAATTCAAGGCACACGAGTCTATCTGCTCCTGCAGTATCAACAATCCACAGCAGAAAACAGAAAAAAACAAAATAAAAACAAAAACCCCAAAAAACAAAAAAACAAACTTCCATGAACATGGCATTCCAAGGCACACTTTCAAGTTTCACTAAGTTTAGCCTTCTGAGAAATGTAATAAAACTTCGCTCAGCTCTTTCAGTGTTGGGAGTGTAAAATATCCAGGTTAACAGGGAGGAGGAAAGCATAGACCAGATCCTGGGGAGAGAAGCAGAACTCTACCACAAAGGGGTGGGTGGGAATCACTGTGATTCTAATGAGAATCTTTAGTTTTCGTTAATTGCAGTCTTTTCTTTAAGAGCAAGAAGGACAGGGTTTGACCTCTTCCCACTAATTCCCTCCCACTGAGCAGATGACGGATGAGGAAGGTTCGTTATGCAAAACAAACACACAGATATGGTTCAATGAATTGAGTGCACTTGTACACATAATCACATAAACACACACGACTCTTGGTTGGTTTCTGACCTCAACAGTTTTGAAATTAAAAATTGTATTCCTATTTAATCCTTGTGATGATGGAAGTATTTTTCTATAAACAATTACATGTTAAAACTGTGTAGTAGAAAAGAAAACAAGCATTTTGTTTTTTGAATGAGCAATCATCTTTTATTTTTTTATTTTTTATTTTTTTGAGCAATCGTATTTTAAAAGCAAATCTTTTATTTTTATTTTTTTGTTCAATAAGTAATAAATCCTTGTATTTATTTAAAAATGGAATTTTAATTTTTTAAAACATTTTGGTTTTTAGCCTCTCTTTTTTCTATAGTCCATATTCTTACTTTTATTTTACACCTTTAAATTCCTATTTGTTTTATTGGTGGTAAAGTTTACTAGGATGTCACACAGTAATTTATCAAAAAGTAGCTGACTTTCTTAGTTAAGGGAGAACAGAGATTAATTGTTAAACAAATCCTATAAGACAAAGCTTGTTTTAAAGCAGACCAATTATTTTATTTATTTATTTTTTATATTAGGCAGTTATTCAACTGAAATTTGGAAATGAAGTTTGAAATCAGAAACACAAGATGAAACTGAAAAAAAATTGGTCACTGGAGTTAAAATCTTCAAAGCCTTTTGTAAGATTATATTGATTACTATTAAAAAATGTGTTTAAACGACTATATTACAGCACTGACTCTAAATTCTGTGATAAGACACATTAGGGTAATAATGTGAGGATTATCAATGGATGATAACTGAGTCACTTACTAGTGACTCTGGCCAAAGGCCAGAAAAAAGGACTTGGGTAAAGGGAGTTGGATGAACAGGGTGGGATTAAAGGAAAGCCAGTTGATCTGGGATGCAGGTCTGAGGGGAAGAAAAAGAGGTATAAAAGAGGATGGAGTGAACTTTTTGAGTTGAGAAGAGAAGGGATGTGGAGAATAAAAGGAAAAAAAAAGAAAAAGAAAAATCTGTGCCAGTTAGTTTACATGTAGACATACCACTGAAATAATCACAGAGCTTTTGGAAAATAGTGTTACTCAATAATGCAATCTTTGTGACACATTTACAACATTTAACAATATAGGTCATTAGGAATTTTATATTTATTTATTTATTTATTTATTTATTTATTTATTTATTTATTTATTTATTTATTTATTTTTAAAGATTTTGTTTATTTATTCATGAGAGAGAGAGAGAGAAGCAGAGACAGACGCAGAGAGAGAAGCAGGCTCCATGCAGGGAGCCCGATGTGGGACTTGATCCCAGGTGTCCAGGATCAGGCCCTGAGCTGAAGGCGGCGCTAAACCGCTGAGCCACCTAGGCTGCCCTCATTAGGAATTTTAAAGACATATGCATTTTGTGTGCAAAATGTAAGAAGAATCCCTGAGTAGGTAGACCGACGCACAGAGGTTAAGATCATGAACTGCAGAGCTGGACTGGCTATGGTTTGAGACTCAGCTCCACCACCCACTAGCTAGGTCAGCAGGAGGGTACTTCTACTCCCATGCTTCATTCTCTTCTCTAAATGGGGAGTATCTATTCTGTAATTTTTCTGTTCAGATTATTTGAAATAAAATATGTGTAGTGCTTACTATGGAGCCTAGCATAGAAAATGAACTCGATGTAGATTAGCAATGATTCCTGAGTACAAATGCACTCAAAATTCATTTAAACTTCCAGTGTAGGAGGTGTCTGGGTGGCTCAGTAGGTTAAGCATCTGACTTCAGCTCAGATCATGATCCAGGGGTACTGTGATCAAGCCCCACACTGTGCTCCCTGCTTAGTGGGGAGTCTGCTTCTCCCTCTCCCCCACTTGCTCTCTCTCTCTGTCAAATAAATAAAAAATAAACCTCCAATATAAGAATTCTATAGTTAGGAATCATAGGTTGGTAATTCGTTAATGAAAATGTTGAGTAGTTTAAGGTTCATACTGGATGGAATATTTAGAATCTCTATATCAGATTTTTTTCCAGAGCTTTAGAGCTTTAGAAAAGAGCTCTGATCCTTTGGGATACTGAGTAAATTGATCTAAAAACCCTCATATACTGCTTTGACCTGAGATTTTTGGGGGCTTAAGTTGACCTACTTTTTGTTTGCATTTGACTTATTTACTCAGAGGAGAACACACTATTTTCAGAATAGTAAGAAAGGTGCCAGGATATGTTATTAAAGCTATATATATATATATATATATATATATATATATATATATTACATATTTATTATATATTTTTATAATATTTAATATGTATATTAAATAGAAATACAAAAAAATCAGTAGACACACCGAGAAACACAGCAGCTTCATGGGTTTCTGTCTGGTATATATGTTATAAGGCTTGAGCAGTCATGCTGTTTAGAATACATTGACTGCTATACGATTGATCAATACATTGTAAACAAATGCTAAAAATGCTATGTCATTTTTGATCATCTTTCCTTTCTAAAGTACCAGTTGTAAGGTGCTATCTGGTTATTGATCATGTTTCTTATCAGCTATGCCCATTATGGTATGTTTGTAGTTGGTACATAAACTAAACAATACTGGCCTAATTCATTGACCTTTGAAATCTGGGTCTAAATGGCAGTAAGACAAGAAGACTTATCACACTTAAACAAGTCTTTAACTCAGTCTGGCTGGTACAATTTGAAATGATCACAGCCCAGAAAGTCAGTTAGATAGTACAGTATACCTAAAGAAAAAAAAATTCAAATCTGTGGATGAAAACAAAATTCGAACTTTGAATTTTTAAGTCAGTAGTTTTCTGTTTTTGTTTTGTTTTGTTTTGTTTTCAGAAAAGAGGAACTATATTCATTTGCAACAACTAATTTGGCCAGAATTTTGACCAAGGGATAATAGGATGACCCTAGAATGGTCTGAATAACATGTGGCTGATTTTAATTTAGGATGAAATATTTCAAAAAACTTAATGTTTTTGTGGTTTGGGGCTTTTAGAATGAAAATTTGTCTAATACTTGGAACACACATTTTTCAGTGACCACACATAAATCTTTTTACTGGATGAATTCTAAGTTTATTTTCAAAAGTATAAAAAATAATCGCAAATTAAAAACAGGAGGAAGAAAAACCTAAATTAAGTAGAGCCAATGGAACTAATGGGAGGAAACATTTATTATTTATTTATTTATTTATTTATTTATTTATTTATTTTTAAAGACTTTATTTATTTATTCATGAGAGACATAGAGAGAGAGAGAAAGAGGCAGAGACATAGGCAGAGGGAGAAGCAGGCCTCATGGAGGGAGCCCCATGTGGGACTCAATTCTGGGACTCCAGAATCACGCCGTGGGCCAAAGGCAGATGCTTTAACGGCTGAGCCACCCAGGTGTCCCAAGGGAGGGAACCTTTAAAGAACAGATTTCTATATCCTTCACCAACCCCCAAAAGTTTGATACATATTCAGTTTGACTTTTATTTTTATTTTTTAAGGAAAAATACTTTACTTATTTATATGAGAGAGAGCACAAGAGAAAGAACATAAAAGAAGGGGAGGGGCAGAAGGCGGGGGAGGATTGGAGGGGGAAGGAGGGGCAGACTCTCTGCTGAGCAGGGAACCCCATGTGGGGCTCAATCTTAGGACTCCTGGAATATGACCTGAGCTAAAGGCAGATGCTTAACCAACTGAGCCACCCAGGCACCTTTAGTTTGACTTTTTAAAAAGAGATAATATTGTTCTGGTGCTTATATGTAACATGCTTTCAAAATTTATCCTAACAATCCCTGGGTGGCGCAGCGGTTTGGCGCCTGCCTTTGGCCCAGGGCGCGATCCTGGACACCCGGGATCGAATCCCACGTCGGGCTCCCGGTGCATGGAGCCTGCTTCTCCCTCTGCCTGTGTCTCTGCCTCTCTCTCTCTCTCATTCTATGTGACTATCATAAATAAATAAAAATTAAAAAAAAAATTATCCTAACATTATTACTTTTATTACCTAAGAGTTATTCTTTTGTATAATGTTCCAATAAATATTTAACTATCGCTCTTTGGAGAGATGAGATTATTTTCAAGTTTTCACTATTTTTATCATTCAGATGTGTAGTATGTTTACATTGTTTCACACTTATTATTTCCTTAGGATAAATTCTTAGAGATGAATAGATTGTATTTATTTTTAAAATTTCAGTATATATTGGACATATGATCTTCTAAAAGAATGTATTGATTTACGCTTGGACATCCTTTGCATATAATTATTAGCATCCATCATACATTACATTAATTGCTTTCATTTTTAAACTATTTTTTTATCTGATAGACAAAAAAGATATATCTTATTATTTTAATTTGTACTTGTTTGACTAACAGAGTGAACAACTTTTCAGGTTTATTGGTTATTTCATTCCTTTTTTAACTATTTACTATTGTGTACTTTTACATTCAGTTGTGAATTTTTCTTATTTATCTGTGATAATTTTTTATATAGTAAATATTTTCCATTTCATTTATATATAAAATAAATATATGATGTATATTGATAGTAAATATAGTTTCACTATGTAGTCAAGTGTTTCTTTATTTATGTTTCAATTGTTAGATGTTTTTGATTCCCAGTTTTATTATTGCATTATGATCAGAGACTATGGCCTGTCAAAATTTTGCTTCTGTGGATTCTCCTGTGGTTTTCTTTGTGACCTAATACATAATTGTTTTTGAATAAACATTTTATGAATACTTAGAAAAGACACTATGATCTCTGTTGTAGATTGAATACAAATATATTAATCTTACATTATTCAACTAGTCTATATTTTGTTCCCTTTTCATTTACTTAATCTGGCAAAGATTGAGTAGTAAATTAAATTCTTCCAGTGCAATTATATATATAAAAATTTCCAGACTTACAATATTTGCATTCTATATTTTGAAATTGTTATTAATTATTGAAAGTTTATGACATGCTTTATTTAGGAAGGATTATACTGCTTTTATCTTAAAATAACACTTTTAAGGAAGACATAATATTCTTCCTTAAATTATTTTCTTATTAATATTGTTTGTTAGATCTTTGAAAAATCCTTTTTATTTACACTCTCTCATGCCCTTTATTTAGTATATATATATATATTTTAGTATATTCTTTTATTTGCTTGATATTTCTATATATATCTCTTTAAGTAAGTCAGAGTTTTAGTGTTTTGCAGATAGCTCCCTTGGTCAGGTTTTGGTGTGAGGATTAGAGTAACATCAAAAAGCGCATTTGAAACTTTTTTTTTCCTGTGTTAGAAAATATTACATAAATTGGCATTATCTCTTTCTTAAGAGATTAAAGTGACATCAATAAAGTTATTTTGGTATGAAACTGTTTGAGGACATAATCTCCAATATGCTTTCAATTTCTTCCATTTTAGTTCCCTCTTCAGGTTCTTTATTTTATGAGTATACTTTTGAAGTGTACATATATTTTAAAGTTATATAAAATTTCCAAATTTTTCAGTATTGGAATGCACAGAATATTGCCTAAAAATCTTTTAAATCCCATTTCTTTGTTGTTATGCATCTTTCTTATTCTGGTATGTAGTTGTTTTTATATAGTCTTTTCCTTATTTTATTTACCAAAAGTCCATTTATTTTAATGTTGATATATGTCTTAGTAAGTCTATTGTTAATACCTTTTTGGTTTAAAATTCACTAATCTGTTGTTTTCAATATTTAATTCCTCTTGATTAGGATTCCACACAGTCTAGTCTGAATCTGAATTTGGCATTTGTTAGCTGTGTGATTTTGCACAAGTTACTTAAACTCCCTGAGCCTCAGGATCCCACATGCAAAACCCAAACAATGGCATCTGCCTCAGAAAGTCAGAGTTAAATATAAAAGCTGTTCTAAAGTGTTTAATAGACTGTAGTAGCAGGGTGCTTGCTTAGAACAGAAGCTTCTTTGTTCATCTCTTAGTTTCGTTTCAGGTCATAATCTCAGGGTTGTGAGATTGAGCCCTAAAGCGGGAAGCTTGCTTAAAGATTCTCTCTTGTCCTCTTTCTTTGCTCCTCTTTCCTTAAAAACCAAACCAAAACAAAAACAGAAGCTTCTTTTGATACTGTTAATGCTTATATAATAATTATGTTTTAAGTTAAAATTCTTTCTTCATTTATTTTAATTTCAAAATGATTACCCTTAAAGCTATATACATTTGTCTTCATTAAGCTTTGGTTATGTCTTACAAGAATTGAAATGCAGTGTTCTCAATTTTATCATTTCCTGAATTGTTTACTATGGCTTTTAAAATTTATTATTTAGTGGAATAACGATTTAGATAAGCTTTTTGAAACTCTAAGAGGGTACTTTTTCACTTAGAATTTGTTATTAATTTTCCATTTTTGTTGTATTGTCAGATACAGATATGAATAGAGCTTATACAAATTTCGAAATTGGGGATTTACTGAGATTTTCTTATGTCTTAGTATATAGATTTGTATATACATATATGTATACATATATATATGTGCATGTGTATTATAATATTTTGAAAATATACAATGAATACTTGAAGAGAAATTAATTTTAGGCTCTATAGGATACACAGTTATATTATATACTTATAATATACTTATTATAGTATATATTATATACTTATTATATACTTATAATAGTATCTTAATTTTCTTTGTTCTTATATATTATTTATGTATTCACTTTGTCACATATTTAAAAAGATACAATAGAGGCCCCCTGTGTGGCCCTGTTTGTTGAGCATCCAACTTTTGATTTTGGCTCAGGTCATGATCTCAGAGTTGGGCTCTGTGCTTAGTGAGGAATCTGCTTGAGATTCTCTCTCTCTCTCTCTCTCTCTCTCTCTCCCTCTGCCCCTCCCCCTGCTTGCACATGCTCACACTCTATAAAATAAATAAATCTGGGGTGCCTGCATGGCTCAATCAGTTAAGGGTCTGCTTTTGGCTCGGGTCATGTCGTCAGGGTCCTGAGATCTAGTCCTGCATCCGTGCTCAGCGGGTGGCCTGCTTCTCTCTGCCTGATGCTCTTTCTGCTTGTGCTCTCTCTCTCTTTGTCAAATATATAAATAAATAAAAATATTTAAAAAATCTTAAAAGAGGAAAAAGAAATAATAGTTTCCCACAATAATTATTTATGACATTTCTCATTTTATTTGCAACACTTTTCTTACTTTATCTCAGAACAGTAAGTTTGCTTCATGTTAAGGTTTGTTTCATGTTAAGGTAAAATTAATTTTAAGCTAGGATTTTAAGAGGTATATCTTTTAGTTAAGGAAATTGGTTGCACTTTTTTTTTAGAGGGGGCAGCCAGAGGGAGAAGGAGAGAGAGAATCTCAAGCAGGGTCCACATCCAGCACATAAACTGTGGTGGGACTCAATCTCACAACCCTGAAATCATGGCTTGAGCTGAAATCAAGAGTCTAACACTTAATCAACTGAGCTACCCCGGCACTCCTGGTTGCATTTTTGACAAATTTTTTTTGGACTTCCTCTCTTTAGAACAGGATGCTTAATTTTATTTTCATTTTTTTTATCCCATCTGCAAATTCTAGGACAATCAAAAAAACTTTACTTAATATCCTATTGCATTAAATTTAGGTGGTACTACAAATTTTATTTTTTCTCTTTGTCTTTTTTTGATTCTCTATGGGAATTTGAGAGTGACCACTCTGGTTGGCTACATGTGAGAAGATAAGAATGCCTGGGGCTAACAGTGGAGACAGGGATTTGGGCAAGACAGAATATAGTTAGCAAGGATTTTAAATGACTTTACATTGTTGGTTGAGGATTTGTAATGTATAGCACCTGTCTTATAAGTTGTAAAATTTCCTGTAAAAACATCTTCCTTTCTCATCAATTAATTTGTCAAATGGCCTTTTTGGGAAATGCTAAAAAGTCTTGCATAAAAGCTGGTACCAAGTGAAAACAGAAATGGTTACATACATATTGGAAACCAAAGGAAAAGGGGGAAAGCTGACGTTTGGGTAAGAGCAAATCAAAATTTTTGATGTGACAAAAGTTATCAACAAAATTGCCCCCCCACCCCCAGCCAAAGGATTTTAGAAAAACAAAAGATTATTTCTCACTGTGTACTTAGAAGATCCATGGAGAGGGTGGCATTTGAGATGGATTCTTTGGGAAGTGCATTGTAAGCATAAGAGATATATTGAAGACATTTATAGTGGGAAGAAGAAAGTGGATAGATTTAGAAAGTTAGACATGTATCATGTGTGTTCAGAGAATGCAGTGATTCAGTTTGTTCAGACTCTAAAGACAATGTAAGGGAGTTTAGAAAATAATGTTGAATATAAATGAAAAGATTAACATGTTTCTGAATGTTTTGTTACACACCAAATAGAGTAGTAAATATGCTCCTGATAAAATCAATAGGTATATTAAAAGTAATTTTTATGAAAACCTATTATTTGTTTTATGAAACAAGAGTTATAAAATTTACAATAATCATATGAATGTATATTAAGAAAAAATTACAATGACAAAATGCAGATCAATAATTTAAACATTTCTGTAGTGGTATTGAGAATATGCAAATCGATGCACTAGGATTCATTGACATAGATTACTTGGGTTCAAGAAGACAGTAGAGTTAAATTGTGAAGGGAGGGCCTATTTGATACATAGTGTTAGCTGGCCATATAGGGAAAAAATAAAAAGATAATCTAAGTGCTAACATTTCACATTTTACATAAAAAAGTTGTGTCAAATCAAATAGGAAACCAACCTAGAAATAAGTGCAAAGTAATAACTATGAAGCTTTTATTTTGGGGAGAAAGAGTAAGCATAGGACAGGCAAATTTTAGAAGTAACTGCAATCATCATAGATTTGAATGACTATAGTTGATATAAATGGGATTGATATAAACAAATAGGTTATAAAGAGATAGGCTATAATTAGATGGGAATTTGACAGAAAGAGAGTCCATTCTTAAGTTTTGATTTTTTTTTTAATTTATTTATTTATGATAGGCACACAGTAAGAGAGAGAGAGAGGCAGAGACACAGGCAGAGGGAGAAGCAGGCTCCATGCACCGGGAGCCCGACGTGGGATTCGATCCCGGGTCTCCAGGATCGCGCCCTGGGCCAAAGGCAGGCGCTAAACCGCTGCGCCACCCAGGGATCCCCGATTTTTTTTTTAAAGTAAACTCTACCCACCCCACCCCTACAGAGTCCATTTTGGATTACAGCAGTTGAAATCACATCAGGACCAGAATTGGCCCTTAAGAGAAAGAAAGGATCTGTTTAAATAGGGTAAGTGGCAGGAGGGTGAGTGTGAAGTGGCCTGGAGTTACTGAAGACATTTGCAAGGCAGAACAAATTGCACTTGCCTGCTGGGAGCAAAGTGTGCTATTGGAAATTACTGAGAGATCAGATTAAGAAAGGCCTTGAGAGAAAGGCCTCGCCTGGGTGGCTCGGTCAGTTAGGTGTCTGCCTTAGGCAAGATCATGATCTCAGGATCCTGGGATGCAGCCTGGCAGTCATCAGGGTCCCTGGGCAGTAGGGAGTCTGCTTATCTCTCTGCCCCACTCCCTGCTTGAGCTCTCTCTCTCTTTCTCAAATAAATAAATAAATAAAATGTTTAACTGAGGAGTGTATGAAACCTTCTAGAGGATGTTGTGGGAAATTAGGCATGAAATAAACATGGAGAGAAACATGCTTTATTGTCGTCTTTAATGATTTTCCATTTGCTTACCCAGTATTTTGCCTTTTCAATATAAATCTTCAGAGAGGAAAAGCTGAAATGATCTTTCCATGAAAATGTATTTGTGCCCTTTGTTTTTGAGTTTGCAAGGTGGAATATACTGACAACAGTTAAATCAACATTAAAGCCAAATGACAGGGCAGCCCGGGTGGCTCAGCAGTTTAGCGCTGCCTTGGGTTTGGGGTGTGATCCTGGAGACCTGGGATCAAGTCCTGCGTCAGGTTCCAGCATGGAGCCTGCTTCTCCCCCTGGCTGTGTTTCTGCCTCTCTCTATGGGTGCCTCTCATGAACAAAAAAATAAAAAAAATATTAAAAAAAATAAAGCCAAATGACAGGAAGTAAGTAAGTACTTGGCATAATTGTTTTGTGCCAGTCAGCACCATTTAATTCTGATTGGGTGCATTTTAAACCAATGATGCCAGCATTGAACAAGATAAAGTTTGTCTTGCCTCAGCTTGCAATTTCTAAAATAGTGAGCCATTCTCAAGACTAATAAAATGTGAGGCAAAACTTCTTGACGTTTACTATTTGGTTGTTTACAATGCTCAATTTCGTCTCCTTCGCCTTTTCATTGGTTATTCTGGCTCTAGTTCTAGTAACTGAGCTTGCTTATGACAGCTCCACCACAACAAAATGATGAGAAATGGTGAAATCAGGGATCAATTTTCCCAGGAAGATTTGCTAAATTCGAGAAATGATTAATTAAAATGGCTAATATGTATGTGCAAATGTAATAGGTAAACCAATAATTTACATGTGTTTGATTTAATCTTTAACACAATGCACTGAGCTAGGTACCCATGTTATATATGAGGAAAATGAGCCTGATGGCGGTTACATAATTTGCCAGGGTCACAGAACAGGTGAGTGGCAGAGTGAGCATTCGAACCCGGGCCATGTAGCTCCAAATCCCGAGCCCTTATTGACTGCATCATCCTGCATGCACCATCCACCATATGTTGAATTTCTCTTATTTGTCAAGATTTGGTTAAATCTTATCTTCTTTCCAAGGACATCTCCAATCCCTAACCTGAATTTACTCACAATGCTCTTTAGGCTCTCATTCACTGGTACATGTACTATAATATGTGTCACACTGCATTTTGGTTTGTCTTACAGTTTTAAAACAAAGATTGTAAATTGCACATGGAATTCGGCCCAGAGACTATTTTGATTTACCGTCACAATGTTTTAGAAATAATTTACTTCATGTGCCTCTGCATGGGGCATGCACTCTAGTCATTTAGAGTTCTTACCACTCCCTCAGGTCTTATACTTAACTAGCTCTGAATTTTGTATTTCCTGCCTGTCCTCTTAATGGCTTTTGTAGCAGAGTCCCGGGGCTTGCGTATTTTCATTCACTCTGTCTGGTGTGCCTTCCGTCCCTCCTCCTACTCCCCTCCCCAAACCTTACTACTAGATTAAAAGCTTTCTGAAGTCAGACCCTATGTTTTATTCATCTGTTTTACTTCTATCATCATATGCCGCAGCGTCTGTCACATAGCTAGCATTAAATAAAATATGTCTTTTGAAATCTCGGCTTATATTTTTTGCAATGCTTAGGGTTATATAAAACTTCTCTAAAAATAGGAATGCTCTAATGAAATGTTTCCAAGAAATTTTTGAAAGGACATTATTATCATTAACGTTGACATAAAGTAGTTTAAAATGGCTTAAATGACACTTGTAAATCATTCCATTAGAACTTGCTTTTGTTTAAAACCACATAAACAAATTAAGGAAAATATTTCCCCTCAGGAGAAATGTTTAAATTCAGTCAAATGTCTTTTTACATAGCATTTTCATTTACTTCACCCACTACTAAGGAGGTAGGATGCACAGGTACCTTCTCTTTGCATTGTCTTGTGTTAATACTATGGGGCTTCAAGTTCATGTCTTATACTTACTTCTCGGGATTGATATATTTTCATTGTTATTTCAATGAATTTTTTGAAATGTTGATAGGTGCTCAGTAATCATTTTAAAATTGATGGAATTTTTAATGTTATTAAAATTATTAAAACCATCATTATGAACATTATGAATAAGGTTTATGATATAATATTACGTAAGTGAATCAAAATGCAAAAACATGAATAAAAATAAACTTAGCCAAATGTCTAATAGTAATCTCACCAAATAGCTATTTGAGGAGAAGGATTTTTTTTTTCAAATTACTTAGGAGTCTAGATATGCTCATAATGATCGCAAGTCATTATTTCCCTATCTGACAGCATATTATTTTCCTAATCTGCAGTAACACTCAACTCAGAACAAACCTACAATAATACCATTTTGTTAACTATAAATTAAAAATCCAGGGCTCCCTGGGTGGCACAGTGGTTTGGCGCCTGCCTTTGGCCCAGGGCGTGATCCTGGAGACCCGGGATCAAATCCCACATCGGGCTCCCGGTGCATGGAGCCTGCTTCTCCCTCGGCCTGTGTCTCTGCCTCTCTCTCTCTCTCTCTCTCTCTCTCTCTCTGTGACTATCATAAATAAATAAAAAAATAAAAAAAGTAAAAATAAAAATCCAGCCAAATCTTTTAAAATATCATGCAGTAATTTTCACATTTATTTCTTTATTACAGTCAAAACCAACATTTTAAATTTGAAAGTTGTTAACATCATTCTAACGCCCTCATTTTTATTTTATTTTATTTTTTTAATAAATTTATTTTTTATCGGTGTTCAATTTACCAACATAGAGAATAACACCCAGTGCTCATCCCGTCAAGTGCCCCCCTCAGTGCCCGTCACCCATTCACCCCCACCCCCCGCCCCCCTCCCCTTCCACCACCCCTAGTTCATTTCCCAGAGTTAGGAGTCTTTGTGTTCTGTCTCCTTTTCTGATATTTCCCACACATTTCTTCTCCCTTCCCTTATATTCCCTTTCACTATTATTTATATTCCCCAAGTGAATGAGAACATAGCTGAGTGAAGTAACCCCCTCATTTTTAAATGAGAGTTGGAATCAGAAAAGATTTTTTGAAACTTTTAGATTCAAAAGAATTTTTAATCATTCTTTGGAAGAAAACTTATTAACCCTAGGATGAATATTTACAACATCCTAAGAATAATTGTGTTCTGAAGGAGATTTACTAAGTAGATTATGTCTATGAAACACCCGTACTGGAATATAAAACTGCTTCAGTTAAACTAAATATGTTTTGGATGTGTTACTTCTAATAATTATTACTTGGTTCAAATTATTATGTAGTTATTGGACAAAACTGATTTTTTTTAAGATGAGAAGAAGAGAATGCACTAAAATAGAAGAAATAGAAAATATTATGAGATGCACTTGAATGTGGGCAGTAGTGTTTAACCAAATATTATTACATATAAGGTGGAATGTGTGTGTTGCACCATGACATCCATTTGCAGTTTCTGGTACTACCAGCTTCATTTACTGTAAACATTTCATAAGATACTCCTCAGAGGATGACCTTGCTTCTGTGGGGTTGTAACAGGGGTTTTAGTTCTAAAGGGAAGAATGCAAATTCATAAGGCCTGTACCTTGGACATCCTTTTAACAGCTTGAGTTTAAATGAGAGCTATTTCACTGCACTTATGGATAGAAATGAATCATAATTTTTTTTAAATCTTGGGGCAAACCATTTAAAAATTATGAAATTAAAGCTGCACAGTAATTGTCATGCATGGCTGGAAGCCGTAACCACTTCAGCCTTTGAAATACATTGCGATTGGTGTTCATGTGGATTACATTTTAATATTATGCTGGAAGCTTAATTATAAAGGATTATTAGCAGATCATAAGAGGACTACAATGAAATAGGGTCGCGCAGAGTGGAATATTATTAGCTGTCTAATCTTCAAGTCATATCTTTCTCTGAGGTTGACATCTTTCTTTAGTGCGAACTGTGGACTGGGTTTATAAGTTCTACTAGGTTCCCCACCCCCGGCATTTTTAGCAAAAAGTCTGTCTTTGCATTGCTGTTGGTTTGAATTTTTTGTTGGTTTGATTATTTGGTTGGTTGGATTGCTCCCTGCAGTGTTCTATGATCCTTAGTTGAGCTTCATAATATGATCCCTTGAAAGCTGCTTGTGGACTTGGTGTATCAGGTAACCAGTGCTGGTTCATAAAAAATGAGGATGATATTGGATAAGCCCATCTCAATTTTATTTCTTTGGTAAAATTTTTAAAAAATAAATACAATTTTTAAAGCACTTGGGATCCCTGTTTAAACTCTTGCAAATCCCACAGTAAAACTACAATTAGGCAAAGATTCAGTGCTGCCTGTTACAGTTTTCAACAGATGATAGGAGTAGCCGGCATAAGCAACTGTCTTTTATAATGCCAGAGCAACATTGTCCTAAAATAGCACTTTTGTTGACTTTTGTCATTTTAACTGTGGGAACTTTGGGGGAAATACATTTAGGTACTTGAAGACTATAAGTTAAAAGATAAGAGCAACTGATACTGTGAACAGTGTGCCTGAGAGGTAAATTGCATGGAGAAACTAAACATGACAGGCTTAGATAAAACACTTATTATGATTAATACCAGAAGTAGTAACAAGCTCATTTCTTTCTGCAGCCCCAGGAAACCTCACTTTTACCTGATAATGTTTATGGCTCCAGCTCACTCACCCAATGCCTCACACTTTCTTAATGGCAGGCTACTAATCTGTGAACCATCAGAACTTTAGGAATTCTTGCTTCTCTGATTTTCACCTTTCTTCAGAAGATTTACAAATCATTACTGTCAAATTCCCACATCAAGACTTACAGGAGGTAGGCCAGGGGTCCCCAAATCACTGAAACAAACCAAGATTTAATAGCATTTGTTTTCTTAAATATAGTTGGATGTCATATGCTGTTGGTCCTTGGAGTGGGTGCAGTATTATAGTAAAGTGATTTTACCTCAAATTATTGCCAAGGGCAACAATGAGGTAGTCTAATCAAATTGATATTTGGGAATTGATTTGGGGCAAATATGAGAAGGAGCAAGAGATGAAAACTCACAGCACATTAACATCCACATAAGGCATACTCATCTGCTTATATTTGCATCGTAAATAACCACATCTATATCTTCTCAGAACTGGAGATTTCTGAAGTTGGGAGAAATTGAAAGATCTCATGATCTGACCCACTACATTTTCATCATGACATCCTTGACATTTTTCATCATTACACTGTGATCATCACTTGAGGAAGCTCTTTGATTTTCTAAATAGCTTTATTATTACCTAGTTCTAAGTAGTTTTGATTTGACTTCAGTGGTTATGACTTTGGCTTGATTGTTCTAGATTGGTGTCATGGCACTGTCCAAAAAAGGTATAGTTCTTCTTTGATAGGGCAATTCTTCAAAACCTATCCCAATTTCTCTTAGGCATGTCTTCTACTTGTGGAAAATTCCTATTTTCTTCAACCATTTCTCAAATGAAATGGTATTTGGACAAATTATTTCTTTAAGATCATGCATTGTTTTTTTAAATATCGCATTTAAAATACAATATTCTGAGTCAATATGTAGTATATAGAGAATAAAGTAGTTTGTTACTCTTGCAGTAAAAACTGTATCTAATGAACTCTGAAATGTACATTACCATTTTTGGGTATTCATTTCTTAGTTGACTCACATATAATCAAGTAGAGAATTGTCAAGGAAGCCATAAGGCTTAAAAAAAAACCCATATATTAAGGTCTGCTGCTGTTTAAATAACTCTTCATTTGAGTTGTTAATTTAAAAAAAATTCCATGTTTAGGACTTTAAAATCAATCTCATTAGTATTGGTCCAAATGTTTCGATCTTTTGGGATCTTATGTAAAATCTTCCCTCCAAGTTCATATCAATACATTAATTAATAGTCTTAAGCTTTAATTGTATGGCCACATAATCTAATAAAGTATATTATACTCCTTGGCACAAAGGAGGTATTCAATAAGCACTGCATATAAACGGCATGAACATAAGGAAACTTTCTTGGCCTTTTTGAATCTTTAGCTTTTAGAAAAGTGCTGATATATTGGCACATAGTAAACACTTAAAAAACTTGTTAAATAAGTGAATAAATGGTCAAATACAGGAAAATTTTAATTTCATTTGTATTTGAATGTGGTGATGGAAACTCATAGTGGTAAAGGCAAAAGGAGCTAAGACCTAGAACACAGAGATGCCCATGAACCTCTGAAGATGTTATCACTCTCATTTCCAGAGACATTAAATTCACTTGAAGGACTGCACCCCAGGGCAGCCCGGGTGGCTCAGCGGTTTAGCGCCGCCACCTTCAGCCCAGGGCATGATCCTGGAGACCTGGAATTGAGTCTCACGTTGGGCTCCCTGCATGGAGCCTGCTTCTCCCTCTCTCTGTGTCTCTGCCTCTCTCTGTCCCTCTCTGTGTCTCTCGTGAATAAATAAATAAAATCTTTTAAAAAAGCACCCCAGAGAGATGGTTAATAAGAAAAGTCCACCAGAGGTTGTGTTTTGTTTATTCACTTTCACCTAATCATGGCATGGAGGAGGCCAAATGTCTTAGCTTTCTGTATAATTTCCCCTGTCTCTGAGATAGTTTCTCATTCTTTCCTTATTTTTCATGATCCTAACGTACCTGAGCAGTACTGGTCAATATCTTGTAGAACACCTTTCAGTGTAGGTTTATTTGATGTTTCCTCATGATTTCATTGGGATTTTATTCTATTTTAATGTAAACATTTTTTTATGTATCTTGGCAACTTGATATCTATCTACTATCTATCATCTATCTATCATCTATCTCACTACCTTCCCTACGCAGTAGGCCTACCTTCGTCCCTATATATTTTTTCTTTCGTTAGTTGAAATATAGCAAATTACACCTAATCAATTAACCAAAAAAAAAAAAACAAAACAAAACAAAAAAAACAAAAAAAAAACCCAAAAACCTAATGACAAACAAACATAGAACTCCCTACTCTCCATTCCAGTTATTTATTGTCCCTGACATTTTTCAGAAGACTTGGTTCTGTTTGTGTTCCAGCTGTTCTGTGCTTTGATATTCAAGAGTTTCCAGTCAGGGGGATCCCCTTCTAACTTCTGTTCACAATAACTCCTGTGAATGTAGATCAGTTTTTTTAGCTGTCTCTAGTGTAAAGTTTACTTTTATACCATATATAATTTTTATGGACTTACATCCAGGCTATTTGCTGTTCTAGAATTTCTAGTTTTATCTACCTTTAAGTTAATGTAAGAATATGTCATGTTAGGGACCAGAGCACATTATTTACTATAGCTATTTATTTTTTTAAGTTAGGTGAGTTCTGATATGAGAATGCCTCTTTGCAAACATTCTTTCCAATTCTACTTTATTTTCTTGTTCTTTTTTATACTTATTTCTTCAAACACCAAGTATCTATAGGGTGGCTGCTGTGGGTATGGTATGTGCTAAGAGCTAAGAAGATACAAAAGTGAATCAACTATGTGTCATATTTAAAAAAAAAAAAACCCTCAAAACCTTATAGTCTACAAAGGGAGATTAGATATATGCAAAAATAAATCTGATAAATTGTGAAACATGATGGTTCCTTTCATCAGCATCATATATAAAGTATTATAAGACTTATAATGAAAATAGAGATCACTGAAGACTGTGATGAAGATCCAGTTTGAGGTGAGCTTTGAGGATGGACAAAGAAGAAAGAAACTGCATCCCAGCTCAAAGTAGCAGCAAAAGAAAATAATAGGAGCACGAGGATGTGTCCTCTAGAGAAAAACAAGTTGTCATTTTGACTGGATTGTAGAGTGACTGAAAAGAAGAAAACAGTTTGCATATACCATATCTTCTTTATCCATTCATCTTTCGATGGACACCAAGGCTCCTTCCACAGTTTGGCTATTGTGGACATTGCTGCTAGAAACATCGGGGTGCAGGTTTCCTGGCGTTTCACTGCATCTGTATCTTTGGGGTAAATGTATACAATGGAATATTACTCAGCCATTAGAAATGACAAATACCCACCATTTGCTTCAACGTGGGTGGAACTGGAGGGTATTATGCTGAGTGAAGTAAGTCAATCGGAGAAAGACAAACATTATATGGTCTCATTCATTTGGGAATATAAATAATAGTGAAAGGGAATAAAGGCAAAAGGAGAAAACATGAGTGGGAAATACCACAAAGGGAGACAGAACATGAGAGACTCCCAACTCTGGGAAATGAACAAGGGGTGGTAGAAAGGGAGGTGGGCAGTGGGTGGGGGCGACTGGGTGACGGGCACTGAGGGGGGCACTTGATGGGATGAGCACTGGGTGTTTTGCTATATGTTGGCAAATTGAACTCCAATAAAAAATATAAAAAAAGACGTAGTATAAATATTAAAAAATAAAAGAAGAAAACAGTTTGCAAAGCTATGTTAGAATTGGGTGGAAGTTGTGTCCTAGTGCTTAGGCCAAGAATTTTTGGGATTTTGTGTTGCTAATGGAGAAACATTGAAGATTTTGACCTGGAGAGTATCACAGTCAAAAATTTAATCTGCCAGCAGAAGCCAAGATAGATTAGAAAATAGGTATTCTAGAGCCCAGGAAAGAGTTGGAATGCTTTTTGAGGGGATAGAAATGGTGACACTTCTGGTTTAGATTAGGTAACAATGAGACTCAGAAGCAAAGATATGCTCATAGTTTGTAGAGTAGTGGATGGATTCAAGAGCTTCAAGGGATAAGAGGGAGAGAATCATCAATGCAGCTGATAGGCAGCACAGATATAATAATATGGGTATAATGTTGATAAATGCCACTTCCCTGAGACACCCAAGTGTCCCTCCAGTTTACTGGATGCTTAAACCTCTCTTCAGGGATCCCTGGGTGGCGCAGCGGTTTGGCGCCTGTCTTTGGCCCGGGGCGCGATTCTGGGGACCCGGGATCGAATCCCACGTCGGGCTCCCGGTGCATGGAGCCTGCTTCTCCCTCTGCCTGTGTCTCTGCCTCTCTCTCTCTCACTGTGTGCCTGTCATAAATAAAAAAATAAAAATATATATATAAACATAAAAAAAAAAAAACACCTCTCTTCAGATCCAGAGCACCCAGAATCCAGCTCACAGAGAAACTGCAGGAGTATGGAGGGTCACTAGGACCTGATTGGTTGGTGCCTTTTCATGCTGCTTATGAAATAGTGTAAATATCACCTTTAGTAGTAGGATTTAGTAAATTAAGTTCAATAGACCATACCTCCCCTCTTGTCTCCTTAGCTTTGCCAAAATGAAATTATCAACAAATCAAGGCAATATCAGGTAGGGGTTTATCAGATGCTCTGCTATTAGCAGAATAAGACTTTCAGGTGACAGGCAGAGGTTGGTATTTTCAATCAGTCATAAATATATCATGCTTATGTGTTGACTTTGCAATTGCAAATAGGAAAATATTTATATTTTAAATATTATATAAATGTCTTCTATCCAGTCAGCTATGCCTGTGACATCATTATTATTATTAGTCATTATGATACTTAAAATTTTTAAAGGGAATTTTTTTTTAAATTTTTATTTATTTATGATAGTCACACAGAGAGAGAGAGGCAGAGACACAGGCAGAGGGAGAAGCAGGCTCCATGCACCGGAAGCCCGATGTGGGATTTGATCCCGGGTCTCCAGGATCGCGCCCTGGGCCAAAGGCAGGCGCCAAACTGCTGCGCCACCCAGGGATCCCGATACTTAAAATTTTTGTACTAGCTATGATGTCCTTTTCTCTACAGGGTAGGACATTTTAGGAAAAAGTCTGTATCAAAAGGATTATAATAATCACATATTATAATAAATACATATTTAAAAATCCAATTAGTTACATTATTTGCTGCTAGGTCAGTTATTAAAATTTTCAGGAGATACTCCAAAGTGGTGGACTAAAACCCAATATTTTCCCTGCCTTTAAAAAAAATTTTATTTATTTATTTATTTATTTATTTATTTATTTATTTATTTGAGAGAGAGAGTGGAGAAGGCAGAGGAGGGAGAAGAGAGAATATGATGCAGACTCCTCCCTGAGCATGGAGTTTGCTTGATCTCACAATCTCGAGATAGTGACCTGAGCTGAAACCAAGAGTTAGATGCTCAACTGACTGAACCAGCCAGGCACCCCTTTCTGCTGCTTTTTTGAGTAATCCTAAATATATTCTTTATTGTCTTTGAGTCCCAGTTTTTCCTGTGAAATACA
This sequence comes from Nyctereutes procyonoides, assembly GCF_905146905.1. Classification (NCBI taxonomy): domain Eukaryota; kingdom Metazoa; phylum Chordata; class Mammalia; order Carnivora; family Canidae; genus Nyctereutes; species Nyctereutes procyonoides. The sequence goes on from NW_026575130.1 coordinate 6,860,528, forward strand.
AATGGTTATTATCTGTTAGACCAATGCAGAAATCAGAACTTGAAGAATAGAAAATAGTAAGAAGTTGTAAGATTCAATAAGGTATCAGTTCTACTGTTCCAATCCATTGGGAAATTTTTGTGTTCTGAAATACTGTATATTAAATTTGCATTTCCATGAGTGAGCACAGAATCTCTGATTATATGTCACTCTTCCATGGAGCTCAAATGCAACACATTTGAAAACTATAAACCCATTAGATCTACTTTTGAAGTGATAAATATAAGAGCAATCCATAATTGTTGAATTCTCTTGTCAGTCATGTTTTATGAAAACTACATTTTTTTAATTTTTTGAGAGGAATCATTGTAGTTTTCATTTGAATGACTTCAGTTCCTGTAGTTTGCATTTGAATGGTGTCAGTTTATGTAGTTTGCATTTGAATGGTGTCAGTTTATGTCCACTAAGGAAGCACTACTAGGTTGAGTGTGCCTAAGTGTTTGAGAAGCCTAAAGTCATTAAGATAAAACCTAACATCAAAAAATCGGAAGCCAAGTAACTTGCGCAGAAGGAATACACAGAAAACTTGGGGTGGTTTGGTTAGAGTATAATTAGGGGAGGGTGTGCATAAGGTAGATTTTTCTGGTTTTCAGAAATTGTAATTTTTTTTGATGTGCTATTTCAATTTTTAGTAGCAAATGTGTATGAAGAGGATCTTATTAAAATTGAGACTTATTTGAATAAAAAAATGTAATTTAAATGCTTTAAATGTAATTTTATTTATTTGTAAGAGACAAGTGAAATTACTTTTCATTTTGAGAGACTCTAATGTAGATATGATTTAGCATGTATTGTTTTAGTTTAACTCAATTAAAATATATTAAACTCTTGCCATGTTTAAGACACAATTCTAGGCACTTCAGAGAAGGTAAAGATGAACATTTCTTATGTGAGGATTATACGGGAAAAAACAGAAAAACACAAAGAACTTCAGTAGTAGATAGAGATGAAAATATATTGAGAACCACATTCAAAAAATACATTAGGGGTTAAAAAAGAAACTCCTATACATTTGGAGAAATGATGCAAACAACATCTAACATGTTTTGAGCAATTATTTTGGCCAAGTCAATACTTGTTTAGTACTTCACAGGGATTATTTCATATACTTTTGACTATTTTCATGTGATGGGTACAACCATATTGCGATTTTATAAACGAGGAAACTGACTATTGGAGAAATAAATAACTTCCCTAAGGTTGCCAGTATAGTAAGCAGAGAAGTCAAAATTCAAAATTTGATAATATGATTTCAAAGCCAAAACTGCTTACCAGTTTATTCTCTTACCTTGAAGGAGAGGCTATCATGTAGAAAAGTCAGGGTCTATGATTCTATACATACTAAGACTCTTCAAATACCAGGTCTATCACTTATACAAACCATCTGGAAAAGATAAAGCATATTAAAAAATGAAATCTTTATTTATTTGTTTATTTTTGTATCAGAAACAAGCTTTAAAGAGTAAAAATATAATTTCCTAGCACTATCTCTATTAAGCTAAATCTCTAGAAATCTAAGAGACAGGATGATGAAAATCATTTTTATGAGATTGAGCTGGACACTAAAGTGCAGTAGTTTATATGTCTCAGTAAAGGTGTTATTGATAAGTGCCATATGTATGAAATTGTAAGGAGGAAACTTGAGGTAGTTATTAGTCTCCTCTCTAAAAGCATTATAAATTATATTATGGTTACAAATAATATAGAACCAACTTATGTGAAAGAAGTACAAATGTAGCAATTCATCAAATATTTTGTGTGAGTTGACTTTCAATAAAATGAAAGGGAAATAGAGAGAAATACTGCTAGAGGAAGAAAAAAGTCATTAATATCAAAAACTTCCCTAGACTTTAAATAGAGGGAAGAAAAATAATTAATTTCCAGTATTAAACTGTTAATAAATTCATACAATGATTATTAATTGAGTATTGTCTATATGCCAGGAATTATTTTAGGCATTGGAGGTAGAATAGCAAACAATAGTCTCCACCCTCTTGAAGTTTATATGAATAAATAAATATTAATGAATATAAATAATAAATAACAATCATGCCAGGTGGTGATAAGTGCTATGGAGAATACTAAAGTAGAGATAAGTGAAATGAAGAATGACTTTTTCAAATATAGGGAGGTGGTGAGGGGGGAATCTTGAAATTCTAGGCTTCCACGTGATCATGCTATTTTTTGCTTCTATGTCTTCACACATTCCATGATAAGATATGTGACTAAGAAACCATCAGGATCAGAGGATATGAAGAGCCATTTGCTTTTGGGGCATGGGATTGTGTGATTTCACAGTTATTATGTCACTAACACTGTCAGATATGATTGTGTCTAAATCAACTAAGCTACATACAGTGCATTAAAACCATTCGTTTTCTCATACAGGAGATATTTATAAATTTACTACTCCATTAGTTCTTAGGTGAAGGACTAAAACGTTACTAACCAGAGAAAGCACTTTATTTTAAGTAACAGCAGGGGGGGAGTGAGATTAATATGTAGGGTCATCAGTCAGGGAGAAACTTGGGGAAAAAGTAAGCAAAGACATATCATTAAATAATTTAGTTAATATTTGTATCTACTTAGGACTAACTTCATACTTCTGGTGACAAAAGATTTCCTGTGGTCATTGTCAATTTGACGAGATTTAATTATTATTTCCTTTTGGGAAATATCACAAACTAGCATCACTGAAATCTATAGAATTTGAATATATCATCATATATGGGCATACATTATTGGCAATATTTTATCTACTGGAGATATTGCAGGTAAAAATGAACAAGGGAGAAAGACTAGATTTTAAAGATAAGACAGGATTCTTATTTGAGGGTAGGTATAGAGTCAAGTGGAGACTCTGGAGAAAATGTTTTAAATGTTTAAAAAATTCGATGCCAGGAATATTTTAGAAGTTAGTACTTATTTGAGGAATAGAATATACAATTTCAGACCTCACCCTCATTCCACATAACAGAATATATAAGTTAATTAAGGGGAAAAGATAGAATTATGAAGGGGCAGCGTCTTGTAATAAATCCTTGACCAGATGTTGGGCATCTAACTGGCATGATCTATGACATTCTTAGTGACGTAAAGTCCCACAGAGGTCTGGGTTCTCTCCTCACTGGTTGTCCCACCCAAGAGCTCTTAGATGATTGGTGGGCAACTTACACATACATGAGCCAGTGCAGGGAAAAGACTATTGCAGGTTGAGGGTTTTTTTTTTTTTTTTGGTTGAGTTTTTTAAAATGTTAGATTTTTTTTTTCATAGAACACAATATCTGTAACCGCACATGAGTTTTATTTCATTATTAACATCTTACTCTCTTTGAATACAATTTCAGAAATCACAAAATATCAGATGATAATAATGCACTTTTAGAAAAAATATTCTGTAAAGATTCTTGGAAAACTGAATAAAACCATTCAGTTTTGTCTTTTATTATTTGGTTTTGTAAGCTATTTGCCTGCAAAAGAAAATCTTATTTCATGATACCTGTCATCACTGTATTCTTTAAAATAAGAAACATTTCTATTACAAATGAAAGGAAAATTGTTTAACATAAAAACGATTTCCAAAACCACTTAATTGAAACAATATTTTTGTCAAGTATTTTTGTCTTCTGGTCAACAGCTATAGGGTACACATTTTATTGAGAATATAATTATTTATATCAAAATCAGTTGCTTGGTTGAGCCAGTTTCCTCTTACAACTGTGTTTTAGGTAATTGCTCATATTCTTCCTCACTTGAGTAGCCCAGTGGAATGGTGGTCTCTGAAGTGGGTGTGCCTCCCCTGCGAGTGTGAACTATGATCCACTGGTGTGGGGACAGGCAAGATTATAAATTCCACTTATGTGATTTTCTCTAAATGGGAAAAGAATGAAAATTGATAATAGTATGTTTTCTGACATTCCTGCTCCCCTGCATTTGATCTCCAGATATGCTTCCAGAAGTGTTAAGGAAGGGCGGGTGTTTTGTCAGTAACATGCCGGCGTGTTTGTTCACTTTTGGCTTGTTGTGAGGTACTGTAGTGTTACAAGGTGCCACGGATTTTGTTATGACAAAAGCAAGACTTTTAAATGCCAGTATCTTTAATATTGTGGAATGACCATGAAAATCTTTTTACCACACGGAAATTCATTGCTTATCTCATGAATTGTCAAAGATGAGTTACACACATTCCGCTTTAAAATTGAAGTAAAAGTGTTCCAGTGTTCCTGATATTTTTTGTGATACCAAGTAGTTGATGATATCATGTATCAAAATAATGTACAAGATGAAATGATCGGTTTAAACAGTGCTTACCAGATTAAGTATGTTTAAAATAAACTTGCGATTTTGGAGAAAATGTTTTGAACATTTGATTTTGGAAAATTTTAAGCCCTTTGTAATTTTATTGTCAAAAATGTGCTTATCACCTATAAAAACCTTCAGAATTAGACATGTTTTTATTTCTTAAGTTTGGAAGTAGAAATTTCAAACTTCTTTAAAAGTCTTCCAAATGAAGAGTTTCAATAGGTTTTGAATGATGCATTAGAAAATATTTAAAAAGCAACGTTTTTCATATAGTTATAAGAATAACTGGAGCAACATAAATTTCCTGGCAACATTTAAATACTATTTTAACTGATACATAATTATATATAACATTATGTATATTATAGAACAATGCTATACAAGATCTAATGATACAGTAATAATAGATTATTGTCTATTATATGATGTATAATATTACATATTTTGTTGTGCCAGACATTATATTAAGGGATTATAGAAATAGCTTCATAATTTGGTAAAGGCAGACAATGTACGTTGGTGCATGGCCCTCCATTTAGATCTATTTACCTCTGTGAGGTATCCCCTTTTTTTTTAAAGATTTTATTTATTTATTCACGAGGGACACACAGAGAGAGCTAGAGACATAGACAGAGGGAGAAACAGACTCCCTATGGGGAGCCTGATGTGGAACTGAATCCCAGGACCCCAGGATCACGACCTGAGCCCAAGGCCACCCATGCGTCCCATGTGAGGTATCCCTTTTAGCAATGACTTGCATTAAAATAAAATATCTGTTAATTGTGAAGAAACATTTAATGATGTTTCTACTTAAAAATATTGTCTTTAATTAAGATTTTAGTGAAAGCAAAAACCTTGAGTAATGTTGATAATTATATAAAATACTGTTTCTTTCAGTTACAGATTATTTTAATTGCTGTTTTGTTTATATTTAAACATGCATATTGTGTTTGTTTAGTTTAAATGAGTACACTCAAAATTTTTAATAATTTATTGAATTACAGTCACATAACATAAAGTTAACCATTGCAAAGTGAACAATACAGTGACATTAAATACATTTTCAATATTGTGCAAACACCACCTCTATCTAGTCCAAAGCATTTCTGTCACTGCAAAGTAAAGCTCCTTACCCATTAAATAGTTTCTCATCATTCCTTCCTCCCTCTAGCCCTTGACAACCTGCACTCTGTCTCTATAAATTTATTTATTTGGATATTACATATAAATTAAATCACAGGGACGCCTGGGTGGCCCGGTGGTTGAGCATCTGCCTTTGACTCAGGTGGTGATCCCGAAGTCCTGGGACCCCACATCGGGTTCCCCACAGGGAGCCTGCTTCTCCCTCTGCCTATGTCTCTGCCTCTCTCTCTCCCTGTATCTCTCATGAATATAAACAAACAAATAAATAAAGTCATGTAATATGTGAACTTTGTGTCTGGCTCCTTTATTTCATATAATGTTTTAGAGGTTTGCAGCATGTGTCAGTATCCTCTTCCTTTTTATAGATGAATAATATACCACTGCATGTATTATTACAATTTATTTATCCATTCATCCATGATAGATATTTGGGCAGATTCCACCATTTGGCTATCATGAATAGCACTGCTCTGTTTTTAATTCTTTGGTGGCATATATCTAGGAGTAGAATTGTGGGATAACATGGTAACTCTATGTTGAACTTTTTGTGGAATGGTCCAATTCTTTTCCATAGTAGTGAAATCATTTTGCATTCTCACCGACAATATATGAAGGCTCCATTTTCAATGAGTATACCGTAAAAATAAACAAATGTATTAGTAGTGCCCTCCCATATGTTGTTTACTGACTAGGAATAAAACTGAAAAGTCTGGAGCCTACTCCGGAGAGAGCACTCTGGCCCCATGTGAAGTGAGTGTGTGATCATGTATGTTTGTAGGATGAGATAGGGCTGGAACACTGTAATAGTGGGGAGGAGGGTCTGACTCCCTTTGCCTCGCTTCTCCATCTGTAAACGTGAAGCTGCTGCAATGAGATTCTAGGTTACCCCTCAGAGCTCAGTAGGCCACTGATCATTTATTATTTCTCAGGCTCTATTCTGATGAGCATTTACATTTTATACCCGAGAGGAATGAAAATAAGTCATGACCTGACTTCTTATGAATTGTACGAAAATTACATGTACCGTTTGCTTTGCTCCCTCTCAGCACAGTGGGCTGTGTTGCACTGATCTTATTGTAGATGCCTTTATGGCAAATGCAGCCTCTTTTTTTCTTTAGGACACCACAGTATAAACAGCAATCATAGCAATATAGAGAAGCTGCCTTGCATAAAGCACAATGCATTCTTCACAAACATAATTTCACTTAAGTCTCATTAGAACCTATCTCTCCTTTACAAATAAGGGATCTGAATCTGAAAGAAGTTAACAAATTTGCTCTCTTCTACCCAAGTAGAAGAGCTGGATTAGAACACAGATTTGTCTGATTCAAGATAACTGCTCTTTCCATTTCAGTCCGGGGGAGAGAAAAACCCTTTCTGTATTTCTTCTGAGTGCCTCCCAGTCATTTTACCCAGCGACTTTGACCTTGGCTTGATTTAGCTCCATTACATATAGGGCACTGCTGAATTATAAAATATCACTGGCCCCATGAATAGGAGATTCTTTTCTAAAAACCCTTAATAAGGCCTAAGATGATCTCAGACAACCTAAAGAGACCCAGCCTCTCTGTATTCCTTCTCCCCTGAGGCAGGTGGGTGAGGATTTTTTTACTGTGCTTCATTAAACCCATTCTTTTGTAAGTTTGTACATTTATTTCTGATCCAGAAAAACAGAGATGCATTAAGCCAGTACATCTCAGAAGCTCAAATCCCAAGACGAATCATCTTTTTTTTATTATAAAACAACCAAGGTCCTATTATATAACCATTCTACATTTCCTATCCTGCATTCAATCAAAAATTTTACAAAGATCAGGAAACCCTATTGACAGCTCTAGAAATACAAATTGGAGGGAAGGACAGTGAAACCTTGCTGCAAGATCATCTTGATAAAGAAAAGTGTAAAGCAGTGAGAATATCACAGGCTAGGGCTTCAGAATCCCAAACACCAAGTTTTAATAATATGGCTACATACAAGTACACATTATTGCTTACCACAAACACCACTAAGGGTTGTGTTCATTGTTTATAAGATTCAAAACTAACAAAGATAAGGAGAAAAGTATTTTTCAGTCATGCATTAAGTCTGGCACTGGGCCTCCAACACTACTGAGGTCATTTATCAAGTCACCAGAGTAATTTCACTATTTAGCTATTTTCTCCAAAGACCATGTATTACTACTTATCTTGTCATCTGTGATGCTTAGCACCATACCTGACAGACAGAAATCACTCAATAAAAGTATGAAGAAATAATGGTAAAAGAAGCAAGATAAAATTGTTTCTGAAGGCAAAAGGCTTTTCTTATGCGGCTTAATGGCTTTGCTTTAGATTTTTAATATGGAGGAGGATATTCTAGAATGGCACAAACATAACTACATATTTTTAACTCTCAGAAGAAGGAGGCTCTAGAAACAGGGAAGATGAGCATAGATGATGCTTCTGCTGGCTACCTTTCTTCTGCTGACTTTGCAGGTGCACTTTCACCGTTCTTCACCTACTTGGCTGACCCAGAATGGATAGTATTAATGGGTTCCCTTGCCTCTGACTTTTGGTTGGATTAGACCAAGACAGTCATAGTAAGAGACCAGATAGCAAGAGGAGAGTGAGTGAGGTTATTTATTCTCTTTACTTCCTCCCCATTGGGTCACTGTGGACTGACTGCTTGCCTTTTTCCAGTAGACTTTGCCAGACCCATCTCTGTCTCCAGGGGCCCATAACTGCTCCTTCTATTCACCCTTTCAGTCCTTGGGACTTATAGGTCTCAGAGAATGTAATCAATGGTGTTCAGGCTTGTTTTCTCAACTTCCACTAATACAGTCATTATTTTTGAGTTGTAATAATATAATTCACTAGAAACTGTTTTTGTGTCTTCATTATTATATTTCTTTGGGGAAAAATGACATGTTACTACTAATCTGAAACCCTCAAATACACATTTTATCTTCATATTTTTATGTGTCTTTATAAGGCATTGTTTTCAATGTAGGGTTGTTTTGGAATATACTAAACTGCCAGTAGGATAGATTGCTACATTTCTTATGAAATTCCATATTTCTATTGTCTAAGTGAAGTGGATACATGATCTGATTGCTATGAAGCCAAAGTTATTCATTTTAGTTGGAGTTATTAAAGGTCTATAGTCCAACTACCTGGGTTCCAAATTCTGACTCCACCACTTACTTGAAATTTTTAGAAATTTACTAGTGCCTCAGGTTCCCATCCATAATATGTAAATTAGACTAGGGTAGTCATTGTTGTGTTTTGGGAAGGGCTGAGTGTAAACACTTAGCCCAGCGCCTGGCAAGAGCAAAACACCTGCTGTATGTTCCCTGCTATTATTATTTGCTACAGCATCTCTGTCATCCTCAGAGAGTGTCAATTACCTATGATTTGCCAAGAACTTTAATTTTAAAATAGAAATAATTCTAAACTGCATCTCCTTCTTTTCTGTGTTTTTAAGATAAAGACTACCTTGTCTTGGTGACCAGGCACATTTTAATAGACATTAATTTTTACTTACTCATGATACCACTAATAGATATTAAAGTCTTTTACTTTATTCAGTTCTTTACTAAACCTGAACAAGACGAACCTGCTCTATAACCGAGAAAGTGTTAAATACCAATTCTAAAAACATTTCTGGTTCTTTATGAATTATACAGACAATAAGTTCCCTGGGATTGCTGTGGATTTTAGTGATTAAAGAAGGCTTCATAGATAGGATTTCATCTGGATCTGGAAAAATGGACTTGTTTTTACTAATCCTCAGATGAAGCGAATCCATTTACACTATGGGCTCAGTCAGTTTCAGGTGAATGCTCCCCAACAGCCACCTGGGGATGAGCCTATCATGCCAGAGAAATGTAGGCTGGGAGGGTTTCATAACAACACCCAGCACAAGCTGGCCTGTTTTGAGGATTTGGATAAAGTACTTTAGGTTCATATCCCTGGCATCAAACTACCACTCCAAAGAAAGCAATGTTTTCCTCTCGTTCCCTCTTACAGGGCAGTGCTCTGATGTCCTGGACAAGCAAAAAAAGGAACTAGCACAAGAAACATTAACTTATGTTTCAGGTATGTCAAACAGGCCTTAGGATTATTAACTCACAGGATGATGTCTCAATTCTCTGCTTTGTCAAAGTACACTTGAAATGGATCATGTGTTTAGCAGTGAAGTGATATTTAGATGACTCTGCCCCATTCACAGTTTCTGTTTTGCAAGGAGCTGAAATAGAGAAGTTGAGCTAAAAGTCCAAATATGAAAGGACCTTCACAAAGCTCAAGGATTGTTTTGGGGGGCAGGGTCCAAGTGAAGAAGACAGGAGAAATGGCAATTGAAGAGCAAAGCCGAAGGGGAAGCAGAGAGCTGGAAGAGCAAGCCTGCCCCTTCCACTGCATGCACCTGCTGCCAACAGCTCTGTGCTTTGATGATGATGATGGGGGATTATAAGCTTCCTGTGGTATTTTTGGAGAAACTCTAAAAATCGTTTTTTCTAAGTTCAGGTTAGGTTGACTGTAAGAGGATTAACTGTGTCTCTATCAAAAAGGCTTTCAGGGATACGGGGATTTTAAGGCACTTGAAATAATCCCTGCAGAGCAGGCAAGAAAATAGTATCTTTACTTTAATCGAGTAAAAGATATTATTAAGGAATCACATATGATAGATATAGTTCAGTTTATTACATTTATACAAAAAGTATTTGCTTAGAAAAATTAAGCAATACTTTATGAAAGCAGCCTGATTTATGTATTTTTTTTCAGGTACTGATGTACCCCTTGTCTCAGCATGTCCGTTGCTTACAATTTTAAAAAATGTTATTGCCGTTTTTAATTTACTTTTCGCTCTCTCTGTCTCTGTCTATCTCTGTCTGTCTGTCTGTCTCTCTCTCTCTCTCATTTCTCCTCCTCTGGTGGTATAGAAATGCAGAATAGAGTAAGAGTTAAGAGTTTGATTGTGGCGTGAGGTAGATTGAGATTCACACTTAACCCTGGGCTATTTATTCCTTATTATGTCTTTCAAGTTACTTAGCTTCTCTGTCTCAGTTTCCTGATTAATAAATTGAGGATTCCAACTCATACATCATTGTTCTGGTGACAATCCACTGTGGTAAAATACATATGGTGCATAAGTATATGGCACATAAACATTGTGGAATACATGAAAGACAGTCCTTTTTTATTCATCAAATGAGCTTTTATGATGATTCTGTTGACAGCTCATACTACGTATTTATTGTACAAGCAAATTTATATTTACTTTCTCATTTTCAATTTTGCAGTTTGGTAAAGGTGATGATGACGATGATGAGGCCTCCTTGTGAGCAGACAAGAAAACTGAGCTCCAGAGATTTTAATTTGTAACTGCTAAATAGAAGAATTGAAATATGAAATTAGGACATCTGGTTTTAAGTAATTGAGATAATTTCTCTCTTAAGTGGTGTATACAGTGATAAGTACGGAAAAACAGGGAAGAGTGAATTTTTTTTAATCAATATGATGTTATCTTTTATAGCTCATTTCCCTGATTCTATTGTACTGTGGCTAAGATGTCTTGTCCTCACCTCAAAGGGCAAACAAACAGTGGCAGGAGAAATACATGTTGAGTGTGTGGAAAAGCACAGAAAAGGGAAATGATCAAGTATCTTCAATGTACCACTTTAAAGAATGAGACTTTTTATGGTTGCCCAAAGGTTCTTAAAACATGGAGCATACCATATAAAATATAATTTAGAAGAGCTATCCAGTCCCTCTGAGATAAGCAAATGGCTATAGGGATTTTAGCCAGCTTAGAAGGCAAAGCCAGGACACTTTCAGCCTCATTTATATCCTTGAAGGGAACTGTAGAATACAGTATTTTATTTAGCTTCATTTCTACTGGCAGGGAAAAAAAAGAGAGAGAGAGAGAGAAAGAAAGAAACATTATCAGCTCAAAAGGATTTTTCAGGTCTTAAGGATTAACCATTGAAAAGGAAGAATTTTATTAAAACTTCTTTACTTTAACCATCTCTAAAGGATTGATTTGAACTATAGATTCCAAGAGGTTGTAAATTAGGTAGCAGAATCATTCATCTTTACAAAATCAACCAGTCAGGGCATCAAAATCTAAACTCCTTGGAAAAAATAATGTTATGTTGCTTTCAATTGATTATTTCTATACTGAGAACATGATTAGAAGTTACTCCATTGGTTAGAAAAAAATGCTGTTTTTAACTTCAAGTGCACAATTTATTTCTCCTATATCTGCCTTGAGTATTTTCTTAAATGAAAGGATATTTAATTTTTATTTATTTAGCAGTTTTCAAAATGAGTTAGTTCCCTAGTATCCTCAAAAACCGATCAATGTTTGTGAATTTAAACAGGCACTCTATTGCAGTTATTATCCTTGTGGATGTTCGTATTGTCTTAATTTTGGTCACTGGAAGCATCTTTTAGCATCAAGTCTTTTGGACACAAACTTAGTGGTTCTGACAGCTTTCTCACACGTTTACAAAGCTCATCCTGTATACTTTGTACTCCAAGACTTAGCCATTTCTTAAGGAGCCCGGCTTCTTTTTAGTGGGCAACATATTTCAGAGACCACAGTTGAATGTGGGAGAAACCAACATTTTCTGTAAGATATTTTAGCATAGCTTGTTAATCAAAATCTTTAAATTATTATAATTGCATTTCAGTACCAAACCAGAGTAATTCATTTTATTTTTTTATCTTTAATTTTTTTTTTTACACCTTTTGATCTCCTTCACCTATTTCTCCCACTCCCAACTCCCACTTGTGGCAACCACCAATCTGTTCTCTGTATCTATGTTCTTGGTTTTTTCCCCCCTCTGCCTCAGATTCTGCTTATCAGAGAGATCATACAGTATTTGTCTTTCTCTGTCTGATTTATTTCACTTAGCATAATGCCATCCAGGTCCATTCATGTTGTTGCAAATGACAAGATTTCATTTTTTTCTGTTGCTGAATAATATTCCTCTGTGTGTGTGTGTGTCTGTGTGTGTGTGTGTGTGAGAGAGAGAGAGAGAGAGAGAGAGAGAGAGAGAGTGTGTGTAGCACAGTTTCTTTATCCATTCATTGATAGGCATTTAGGCTGTTTCCATATTTTGGCTCTTGTAAATAATGCTGCCATAAACATGGGGTTACATACAACTTTTTGAGTTAGCATTTTCATTTCCTTCTTATAAATACCTAGAAGTGGAATTGATGGGTCATATGGTAAGTTCTACTTTGAAATTTTTGAGAAGTGTCTTTACTGTTTTTTACAGTGGCTGTACCAGTTTACATCTCCATTAACCATGCACAAATGTTCCCTTTTCTTTACATACTTGTTAACACTTGTTATTTTTCGTCTTTTTGAAAATAGCCATTCTAACAGGTGTAACCATCTCATTATGGTTTTATTTATTTTTTTATTATGGTTTTAAATGATAATTAAAGATGTTGAAGATCTTTTCATATGCAACATGTTTTTTTTTTATTAATAGCTTCCTTTTTTGGTAGAGCTTTTTAGTTTAATGTAGTTCCTCTTTTTTTATTTGTGCTTTAGTTGCCTTTACTTTTGGTATCAGATTTAAAAAGTCATCACCAAGACCTACGTTAAGTTGCTTACCTCCAATGTTTTCTTTTAGGAGTTGTATGGTTTCAGGTTTTGTGTTAAAGCCTTTAATCCCTGTTCTTTAATCCTTTAATTTTTGTGAATACTGTCAGATAGTGGTCTAGTTTCACTCTTTTGCATATGGCTGTCCAGTTTTTCCATCACTTTATTTATTGAAGAGACAGTTCTTTCCCTAGTGTATATTCTTGACTCTTTTATTGTAAATTAATTGACTGTAAATTTCTGTGGGTTTACTTCGAGACTTTCTATTCTATTCCATTCCATTTTGTCCTTAGTCTCTTACAGTTTCTATATACATGTCTTTTACCTCCTTGGTTAAGTTCATTCTTAGTTTTTTTTTTTTAAGCAATTATAAATGGGATTTTTTTCTTAATTTCTCTGATAGTTTGTTATTATTGTATTGAAATACAGCAGATTTTTGTGTATTGATTTTGTATCCTCCAACTTTTCATTATGTTCAATAAAAGTGGTAAGAGTGTCCTTGTCTTATTCCCGATCTTTGAAGAAAAGCTTTCAGCTTTTTACCATTGAATATGGTATTAGCTGTGGGCTTTTCATATATGGCTTTTCATATGTTGAGGTACATTCTTTCCCTTCCCATTCTGTGGAGAGTTTTTAAAAAATTATTATTATTATTATAAATGGATGTTGAATTTTGTCAAATGCTTTTTATGCATCTATTGAAAATGTCAAATGATTATCCTTCCCTTTGTTAATGTGGCATATCATACTGACTGATTTGCATATGTTGAGGCAGGCTTGCATCCTTGCAATGGATGCCACTTGATCGTGTATGATTTTTAAAATGTATTTTGTTTAAGATTTTTGTATCTATGTTCATCAGAGATATTGGGAGAGTAATTTAGTTCAATAGTTCTCAGTTAATTTTGGTTACCTGTAAGAAGAACATTCTCATGATACAGTCTCATTATAGGTATATCTATTCATTTATAAACTATATATAAGTAATATTGTATTAATATGTATTATAAAAATTAGCCAAAAATAGAAATAGGGTTTTTATCATATTTTCTTTTCACACTTTAATGTATTGTATTGCAGGGGTGGGAGAGGTGGGGTTACCCTCCATTCCAGAAAATACTGTTCTATACTATGAAGATCAAATATCGCTTGTTATAATTTATGTAATACTTTATACTTTTACCTGACTGTTTCCTCTTGTAAGTTTTGAAAATTAAATCAAGATTTAGTGATGATTCATTCTTTGATAAAAATTATAAAGTGTTGAGATTTAGAAGAAGTAAATTCTGTTTCTGTTCAACATTATTTTTTGACTCATAGGCCCATTAGAATTCCTTGGCCAAGGTGGCCAAGGTAGGTACTTTTTTGCTTAGGTACTTGTTAGCAAATAATAAAAAAGTCATTTCCATGAAGTTTATTCATTTCCATTTCATTGGCACTGTTGAATGTATAAATAAAATCCTCTTACCTTTTCAAATGCTAGTGCTTACCTTCTGTTGAAATCAGTAGTTTTTATAGTTCTGGAAATTTAGTAAAATGGTCCTTAATCAGAGTTAGTTTGATTTGGGGGAATGCTGAATTTTCTTTTATGATGATAGATGTAAGGCTTGTGGAAGACAATGTTTGGGGTTTTATTATAAACGGGCATCTATTTAATTATGGTAATACTATTTAATATCAATGCCTGGGTGTGTGCTATAAACTATTGGGTTAATAAAAACTCTCTCTATATTTTTTACTAGTTTTTGAAGCAAAATACCATGTCACTGTTCAGAAATAGGTTATGTAATTCATGTTGAAAGATACATACTCATATAAAATACTATGGTTAAGAATGATCTTTGCCATATTTTAAAATAACTATATTGAATTAATTACAGAGCTAATAACTATCATTCACATTTTGCCCTGTGTTTCTTTTCACTGTGTAGTCCAGATTTGGTGAACCATAAAGAATCAAATAATAAATATTTATTTGAGGCTTTGCAGGCCATATGGTATCTGTTACAACTATGAAACTCTGCTTTTGTAGCATGAAATTAGCCTATGGACAATACATTAATGAATGACCTATACTGTGTTCAAATTAAACTATTTATGGACACTGAAATTTGAATTTCATTTAATTTTAATTGTCACAAAATATTTTTCTTCTTTTAACCCCCATCAATCATTTAGAAATATAAAAATCATTCCTGGTTCACAAGCCATAAATGAATAAGTGGTAGGTTGGATTTGATCTGTGAACCACAGCTTGCTGATGTCTGATATAGCAAATGGAACATAGCACACAGATTGGAATTTCTGTGTGGTTATTAATTTAAAGAAGACAAGAGAAGCTAATTTAAAAAAATAATTCCAGTATAGTTAATATACAGTATTAGATTGCACTTTGAATTTTGTTTACATTATTTAATTTGTCCCTGACAATGGCTTGTGAGGCAGGTGTGATTATTACTTCATTCTGCAGAAGAGGAACTTTTAGAAGAAATTCTAAAAATTACACAATGGTGAAGAAATTGGAAGTAGAACTTTTTTTTTTTTCTTATTTATTATAGTCACACAGAGAAAGGGAGGCAGAGACACAGGCAGAGGGAGAAGCAGGCCCCATGCACCGGGAGCCCAACGTGGGATTCAGTCCCGGGTCTCCAGGATCACGCCCTGGGCCAAAGGCAGGCGCTAAACCGCTGTGCCACCCAGGGATCCCTGGAAGTAGAACTTGAAGTACTACTCATCTTTAGACTTGAAAGCCTTGTCTCCTTGCCTTAGTAAGAGTATGAGTGTCCTTGTACACACACCCACACATACACACACACACACACACACACACATACATCCATGATACATGCCAGCCTAAAATTTCACCTACCCTTTATTTGAAATAAATCAGAAAACACTGCAGATAATTTATTATATAAACTTAAAATAGACAAGATAACCATCATTTCTTTAGTGATTTTTTTAAGAACATGTGTTCAGAAGTTTATACATATAATTCAGAATTTTAAGCCAGTATTTGAATCATCATCAATGCTAAAAGCAGTATCCTCAGAGTTTATTTATCTTTCCTCTGCTGTTCTTCTATAGTTTAGAAGAAACTTATCTAGAGAAAAATCAAGGATTTGATTGTTGAAATAGAGCCAATCAGAGCAGATGAAAGGGAAGCTGAGACCAATGAGATAAAAATATGTTTCTTTCCTCTAGGAATTCAAAGGCCACACACTTGAAAAGTATTTGATAAGGCTAATTTATTAATTTTATATTGATTTAAGGGAAATTACTTGTTTTGAGCTTTATATTGCTGTGCAATTTAGTAGGAGCCTTACGACATACGCTTTATGGCAACAATTTTCAAACTGTGAGTCATGACACATTAGTGGATCATGAGATCAATATGGCAATGTGGTCAGCTTTAAAAAATGGTACAATAAAAAAACAGAGTGCATTGTTCTAAATAAAGATAAGTATTGTTTCACTTTAGCTTCAATTGTAGATATTTTGTTCTGTCTCTGTCAATGTGTTCTCTGGGTCCTCATTTGAAATGAATTTCTCACTGTGAATGGTGGTCCCAAGTCCTTGGAAGCCCTGATTTTATGGAGGTGGTAACTCACTTTCACTTTTGCTGCAGTGTAGTTCATTGTCTCAGTACAAACTCAGACCCCAGCTCTAATTATTAGTAAGTAATCTAGAACTTTATTTAGAGTGCATTTGATTTAAAATGATGCCTTTTGTCATCAGTACATTTAGCTGTTCTTTTTTTTTTTTTTAATTTACATTTTTATTTTAGAGAGACAGCACAAGCAAAGGAAGGGGCAGAGAGAGGGAAATGAGCAGACTTCCTGCTGAGTATGGAGCCTGAGGCCTTGATCCCAGGACCCTGACCTGACCTGAGCCAAAACCAAGAGTTGGACACTTAACCGGCTGAGCCACCCAGGCGCCCCAGTACATTTAGCTGTTCTAAGCAAGAAAAGCTCAGATTCAGAAGTTTGAACAGATGTTTAATAATAGTCTATGAAACCATGGCAGATTCTTGGAGAAGTCAGATACAGGAGAGAGGACATAGAAGGGAAAAGGAACTAGAGACAGGCAAAAACACACATGGATATACAGAAGCCATTTCACAAAAACAGTTTCGGGCTTTTACACTACTGGAAGGCTATACAGAATAGTGACAGAAAAAAAAAACTATATTTACTAGAATAGTGATACGAATTAACTATTTTTTAATGGGTAACACATTTATTTCCATGTGAAACTCTGAACCAGTTGTTTGAATATCTTTTGTTTGTAGAAACTATTACTAGGAATAAGGTAAAACTGGGGGAATCAGGCAGTACAGTTTTGATGTTTTTATTTTATTAAGATAAGGAACAAAATTAAGTAGCTCTCATCCTTTATAACATCTTTTGTTTATTTAAAGGGCATTTTATTCAATGAAAAATCACAAGTTACAAAAAAAAAGAGTCCATTTTATTTTATTTAACATTCACTATCTTTTTTTCCTTTTTTCTTTTTTTCTCATTTCACTGCACACTGAAGAAAACTTACCGAGTTTCATTTGGTAACCACCGTTCTAAATTTCTTTCCAGAACTATGGAACGGGTGTGACTGCCAGTCTGCTAGTCTATCTATGTTCCTATTCAAAAGAGGAAACACGAGACCTTGGGAACATGTGGAAATGCTAAATTATAGCCATACATTAACTGACTTTCCAGCATCTGAGGGAAAGGGTGGTTCTCAGAAAGGAGATTAGTATTTGAAGGGAGAAGCAGACAGTTAGACAAATGCAATGATGGATGATAGCTGGGTGATTCTATTAGAGGCTATTGGCTATGTATGAGTGCCTAGATATTTCCTAGTATCTCTGTTTTTTGGCCATGGTTTAATTGAAATGTTAGACTCTTAACATGATATAAATCACAGTAGCTAGCTAAAAAATTTCATTTATGATATCCACTGTGTCTTACTAACTCACCTCTAAGTTTACATGTCATCACCTCAAGATAACTGACATAATTAGGATTGTTGTCTCAAACTTCAAAAATTGTTGTTTTACCTAACTCATGTTTATAGTCTTCTTGAATAGTACCCTCACATATACTGAAGGAAATGGTTCCAGAATTAGATAATTTAGATTATTTGATTTTGTACATTAAATCATTTAAAACATTTGCTCTAATCTGCCTTCTTTCTTCACCTAATCATGGGTGGAATTCATACCTCTCACAGAGCTTTACATCTTTTTCTTTCAACCTTTAACTTGGAAGATAGTTTTCTGTTAAAAATGTATAAAAATACATTTTGCATTCAATTGTTATCATTAGAAACAGTACATAAAACATTCAGCAACTGCAGGTCAATGGTAGCATCATTATTCTTTAAATCCTTTCTTAAAGTCTTTCTATTCTTTAGAAAACCAATGAAAGGGCTCATTTACCTAATATTATCCTGGTTTTTAGCAAAATCACATGTGTGTTCTCCCTAAAGATTGCACTCCCCACCATACAAATTCCATAAACCTATGCAGCTGTCCAAGAAGGATGATGCTGGGCTTTCCAATCCCACTCAGATGTGTTGATGGATGTGCACCGAGCTCTGCTGTGTGCTAAAAATGTTCTGGTTCCAGCACTCGCTGCTTGACAAGATCAGCCGTAAGTTGATGAACATCTCTTCCTAGGTCCTTCAAAGAACCCTACAATTATTCTCTCAGTGACTGAAGGAGTTTGGGCAGAAGATTGGGAAAGTTGGTGCAGATATTTTAATGTGATTGTCATTCTGAGAGAATCTTGCCCTAGACTTTCAGCAATTGTTCAAAGCCTAGTTCAGTCATTGGTAATTGTCACTATCACACTGTTCTTACACTGCCTCCATTGTCAGTAATAAATTAGGAAGAAAGCCATGAGAGGCAAAGCACAGGTTCATTTGTTCTTTAAGCTTTAAAAGTGACTTTTCACACATAGTGTATCTTAATTTAAAGCCAAATAGATTCAGTTGTGTATTGAATTTTTCTTCCACATTCATCTTATGAAGCTATTCTTAGAGGAAAAATGAGTAGGTCTAGATCTCCTTACTGGCCATCTAAATGGCATTTGAAAGGGGATATGACAGTTTATATTTTATGCAATTTTCCTCTACAACTCCAACTGAAAATCAGCCATTTTTCATTTACTTGTCTTCTATATAATCACAGAAATCCTGATTTCTTCTCTTTAAGGAATCAGTATGGTCTCATTGGAGTGCAGGAATTTGGGGATATCTTATCGACTTCTAATAAAAAGCATACTTAAAAATAATTACAAACACTGTAAAAATCATCTTTATTTAGATTATTTTGAGAACATGAAGGTTAAGAATGACTAAGATATATAGTGTGTGTACCTTAGGCAGCTAAATTAAGTCTCATGATGATTTTGGTCAAGTTGATTAATATCTCTGACCAAAGATTTTTCATTATTTAAGAGTTTTAAAAATAAAAGCATCATCTAGTTAGTTTATTCATTCATCTATCAAGAATTTACTTAATGCCAATAGTTGCCAAACTTTAAGCTGGTCCTAGAAATACATAGGAGAGTAGGAAGTAATGCCTTCCTCAAGGCCAGTAACTCAGTGACAGAAATGTATATTAGACATTATTGAAGCATTTGATATGAGAGCATAACTCAATCAAGGAGTTTCAAAAATTAAAATTTATTTTACTTTCAGAATTTCTTGGTGTTACTTCATTTTGCCAATATTTTGACTTTACTGTTTTCAAAGTAGATCAAATTATCTACATGAAATGTGATTGAAGTCCTGGTCTCAACACTATCAGAAAAATCTCATCCTGTGCAAATGTAGTTAAAATAATGCTAGACTAGTGGCCCTTCACTTCATCTTTCTATGCCAAGTTACTCCCCCATAAGACAGGGTAATATTTTCTAGTTCCCAAAGTATTTGTATAGATCAAATGAGATATAATGTAAAAACAATATAAACTCTAATTTAAGACTATTAATCGTTATAGTAAAATCTTAGAAAATGAAGAATTTGGTTTGTGAAATCTTATCAGTGAAGGAAATAGTTTTGAATGTCATTCTGATTTTCCTTTTACATGAACAATGAACACAGAGTGTTTAAGAGTATGAATTAGAGGATTTAGCATTAACATCACAGTTCAAAAATCTCTGGCTATACGTTCTACCATTTGCTCTACATGGAAAAATCATCTAATTTTTCTGAATGTCTCAGTTTACATTTAGGTGCAAGGAATTATTCTTCCAGGATTTCAAGTTTATTATTGTAAAGGCTTTATGATATTGTGGGAGGAACACTGAACTGAGAATTTTAAAAAAGTAGCTTAGAGTTCTTCATCTGCAATTATTTGTTATCCTTCCCAAGTTTTGGTTTACTCTTCTGGAGAAAATAGGAATAATAATTACCATTCTGTTTACTTTATTAACTAGTGGGGAAGAATAATTGAACAAAGACTGAAATGCCATATGGATAAGGGGTTGTGTCTGGAATTGCAATAACAGGGCATCGATTGCGCTGAGAGAGTTCAAACTGTGGTAAATGCAACTTTCCTGAAATGTGGAATTATTTTAATAATAGAAACTGCCCTGGCATTTACTTTATGTGAGTTATTTGTGCAGAAATAATAACCATGATTTTCATTGCCTTTTCATGAGTCCTGGGAAGCAAGAGCCTTTGTCAGAACCTTATAGGTATATTTGCCTCAGGACAGAACTACTGCCAAATAGACTGGTAGTAGTGTTTATCTACCTGAGGATGTTCCAGCTAAACAGTATTCCATTTTTTTAAAGGTTATTTGTTTTAAATGAATTAATTGTGACCATCACACACACACACACACACACACACACACACACACACACACGCTCTGGTCAGAGAAAAAGGATTTTTTTTCCATATGTCAGAAGCTATGGAATCTTGATATTTTGGACTCATTTAAATAGCAATATTTTATAAGGGATCAGAAAAAGATGAAAGTAGAAAGGATCAAATATAGCTATAGCTATATTCCTTGGTGTAAAATAATTGTATGATGTATGGTAAGAGAAGCATTATAGTCTGTATGATAACAATGCAACAGATGTGATTTCACAGAGGGAATAAGGCTTTGAGTGGCTAGTCCCTATGAAATGTAAACCAAAACAATTTTTCTTGTCCAAGGAGGCAATGGATCCTCAACAGTTCCATGGATCTCCATCATAGGACTCTACACTACTTCTTTTTTTTTTTTTTTTTTTTTTGCTGTAGAATCTTTAATTAAGTATAAAGACTTCCAATCATGTCACCCAGGGACTATTTTACCCACTGCTCTGTTTGGCTGCCAGTCTCTTGTCTCTTTCCTCAGCAATGGTGAGGCGGATACCCTTTCCACGGGGAAGAGAAATCCATGGTTTGTTGCCTTTGCCAATAACAAAAATGTTGGGGAGTCGGGTGGCAAAGCTGTTGCCATTGGCATCTTTCATGTGAACTACATCAAAAGAACCAGGGTGTCTCTCTCGGTTGGTGATCACACCAATTCTTCCCAGGTTGGCACCTCCAGTCACCAATACACAGATTACCAGTATCAAACTTGATGAAATCCGTAATCTTTCCAGTCTCCAAATCAATCTGAATGGTGTCATTCACCTTGATGAGGGGATCAGGATAGCGGATGGTGCGAGCATCATGAGTCACCAGGTGAGGGATTCCTTTTGTTCCCACAAAGGTCTTTCTCACTTTGCACAACTTATACATGGCCTCCTCAGGTGTAATCCGATGAACAGCAAAGCGACCCTTGGTGTCATAGATTAGACGGAAATTCTCCCCAGTCTTGTCAATGCTGATGACATCCATAAAACCAGCAGGGTAGGTGATATCAGTTCGGACCTTGCCATCAATCTTAATAAAACGCTGCATACAGATCTTCTTCACTTCATCCCCTGTTAGGGCATACTTAAGTCTGTTCCTTAGGAAAATGATGAGAGGAAGACATTCTCTCAGCTTATGGGGGCCAGTAGATGGGCGAGGGGCAAACACGCCGGTCAGTTTATCCAGCATCCAGTGCTTTGGAGCTGCTACATGCTTCAGATGCTTCTTGGGACCACGAGCCATGGCTGCGATAGGCACCTACACTACTTCTTAGTCCAATCTCTTGCAAGAATCCCGTTTTAAATTATGGATTGCACAATTTTGAGATAATCGGGTGAAGTTATTAGTTTTCTTATTGTTGGTCTTATTCTCTCTATCCACCATCCCCAGAAGAGTGTCAGATACTTAGGAGGAATTCCTTTATTTCTTCTTGAAGGACTGGATGAAGAAGCAGGCTTCGTATAACAAGATTTACTTCTCTATACAGCTCTATTTGTTGTACAGTTTTTTTTTTTTTTTTTTTTTTTTTTTTTTGCAGAGAGATAGCCATTTTTTTATCTTGCTATTGCTATACAATCCTTAGTGTTTTTGTGCTTGGTAAAACCTTAATAAATTATTATTGAATTTATGACTATAAATACATTTATTTAAATATAATTTGGGTATTCCTCTTGGTATATAAACATATAAGTCAATGATGAAATTTTAATTAAATACATTTAATCATTATTCCTTTTTAAAAAGCTCTTCTTTATATGCTCTTTTCATAAAAGTTTATATGAAACTGACTCAATACTTAAGGTATTTTTAAGCTTTTTCATGAATGATTGCTTTTTATAAATACTTAAGTTCTAAATACATTGACTTAAAATAACTGATTGAGTTTATTGGATAGTTTAGTGTAATTTCTGAGAAATAGCACAATTTAGGAGTAGATAACCTGAGCAGAAACTTTTAAGTGACTCATAGTGAAAATGCTAGCCTAAGGCATAGCTGGGAGCTGGGAGTAGCATGTTCTGATTTTCTGTATCTCCTCTCAGATTTCGCCAACAGTCTAATTTCAATTTCACATGTTCCCACACTATCATTTGGAACTTATTGAGCATGACAGACTTTGTTGAAATGAACAATCCCAAACAACATTCAAACATTTCGTTCACTCTGTGTAACTATCAACTTAAATCTTAATCCTTTTCTTTTTATAATCATGTTATTCAGCAGTGCCCTTGCCACATTTTTCCTAGGTTTATTTCCCAGTTAATAATATAACATAGTTTAAAGAGCATACACAATTCTTAGCTTGATGATAGTGTTTTCCCTTCATAAACGTAAGACAGGAAAGGGAAAGACCAGCACAATCCTAAAATACATTAAATGGCTACATAGTGGAAGAAGCTATGTTTTCCTTCTTCTTCTTCTTCTTCTTCTTCTTCTTCTTCTTCTTCTTCTTCTTCTTCTTCTTCTTCTTCTTCTTCTAAGATTTTTAAAATGTATTCATTCATGAGAGAGAGAGAGAGAGAGAGAGAGGCACAGGCACAGGCAGAGGGAGAAGCAGGCTCCATGCAGGGAGCCTGAGGTGGGACTCGATCCCAGGTCTCCAGATCATGCCCTGAGCCAAAAGCTGCGCTAGACCGCTGAGCCACCCTGGGCTGCCCTATGCTTTCCTTCTTAATGGCTCCAGGAGGAAATTGTGAAATATCAAAAGAGTAAGGATAAAAGCTTCTTTAACAGGGAAGCTTTATGTAGTTAGTGGGGGGGAAAAAGTACTTTTAAGGTCAGAATATTAAGGCCCCTGGGTGGCTTAGTCCACAAAGGCAAAGTGTCTGCCTTTGGCTCAGGGCATAATCTCAGGGCCCTGGGATGGAGCCCGGCATCAGGCTTCCTGCTGAGCTGGGAGTCTTCTCCCTCTGCCCTTCCCCTGCTTATGATCTTTCTCAAATAAATAAATCAAATCTTAAAAAAAAATAAAGTCAGAAAATTAAAAACAAAATTGTAGCTTGTGAATGCTTGTGTATATGCCCTGATGGACAAAGACAAGCACATAAAAAAGATGAGTAAGAAATGGTCTTAAATGCTTTACAATGTAAAAAAGAATGTGCTGCAAATTGAATCTAAATATTGAGCTCAGCCAACACTCAGCTTCTTATAAGGAAAGGAAAAAAAGAGGATGAGAAGTTTAAAAATTAGAAAAATGTGAAATAGTACAGGTCCTTTAGGTAGCCAAACTAAAGAAAATTTTGTGCCAATCTTTTATATTAAAGCCTAATAATTAAACAAAGGGTATTTTTTTCTCTTACTGCCTCTCCTTTGGTCACTTCTTTCTTTAATTTTTTATCTAGAAGATGGTAGATTTTTGTGTTTTCTTTGGAGAACTTGAAATATGAGCATTATATGTGGTAAAAGATGATAAATTACCTTGTTAAGTGATCTTCTTTTTGATAAATTAACTCAAGTTGGTAAGTAAACAATGAGTCATTTTTTTTCTTTTGAAGCCATTGTGATATCCAAGACCCCAGGAACCCAACATCAAATAGCAATCAATTTCAAAGATAGTGAGAGGAGCTATCAGGCAGTTTGACCCATCAGGGCTACCACAATGGTGTAGTTTCTTGGCTTTATTCCAACTCTCTTAAATGTGTTTTTCTTAAAACCAAAAAAAAAAAAAAAAGTTCAGAAATTCTGTGTATATTGCATTCTGACTGATACATTAACTGTATAGCAGGACTATTATTTTCGTCTATACTGACCTCGTATTTCTATGTGATGAAAATAAATATTGAGGTAAATATGAACTAGATATTTTATTCCCAATTTTGAGCTGTTTTGTTACACTAATTTTGTTTCTGGTTTCTTTAACCTTCCATTTATCAAGAAATCTGGTTTCTTTGCTTTTGTCTTAAACCTTCAATCCAATTTCTTTTCTACACAGCAGTCACAAGGATTCTGAAAACTTAAGATCATATCACTCCCATACTAAAAACCCCCAATAGCTGCCTGTAAAAGGTCAGCAAGATCCTATTTTAATCAATAGAACTTTAGTATTGATATTTAGAATTAATTGAAGCTTATTTTTTTAGTACTACATGATCAATTTCTGAAATAACTCATATATGCTTAAAAGAATGTGTATTCCCTGTTTTGTGCATGGTTCTACATATCTATATTAGATCAAAATTGTTGACTCCATCTACATCTACATCCTTACTAATATTCTGTGTGTTCAGTCTATGAATTTCAGAGAGAAGTACGTGGAAATTTCTTAATGTGTTATGGATTTTTCAGTTTCTCCTTGTTCTTTTGTCAGAGTTTTGCCTTAAAGAGGTTGAGGCTATATTTTTAGATACATTTATACTGATGGCTGTTATAACTTCTTAGACAATTATTTCTTTTTTTTTAAATATTTTATTTATGTATTCATGAGAGACATAGAGAGAGGGGCAGAGACACAGGCAGAGGGAGGAGCAGGCTCCATGAAGGGAGCCTGATGTGGGACTCGATCCTGGGACTCTGGGATCACGCCCCAAGGTAAAGGGAGATACTCAACCACTGAACCACCCAAGCGCCCCCATTTTTTCTTTTATTAATTAATAGTCATATTTTCTCCCTATTCATCTTTTTGTCTTTTATTAATATCCTCATCAAAGCATTATTTTGATAAATATTTGCCTGTTCTTTTCCCCCATCATTTTATGCTAACATTTCTGTGTTATTGTGTTTTAAATTTGTGTTTGGTAAATATAGTGTGGTAATCCAATCTCAAATCTCTATGTCAATAAGTAAGTCTAATTTATTTTCATTGATTGTAATTGTTAATGTGGTTGATTATAATTCTATCATCTTGGACTATGTTTTTCCTGGACTTTCATTGATCATTGCTGTTTTCTTTTCTTTTTTTATCTATCCTTTTTGTAAATTGGTCTCCTCATTGATGATTTTGAAGCTTAGATTGTATCTAGATATATATTCTGTATCTATTTATACATTTAACTGAAAAATGTCTAAAATTACTGAACATCTCAATCTTCTTTCTTATTTTATTATTTTGTTTATTCACTTAAACATTTTAATGATACTTATTTTAAAGTCATTTCCAGATTGCCCTACTATTTTGAATATGAGATTTTTGGTTTTGAATCTATTGACTTGCTCATGTATGTTTTTCCTTATTATTTAAAAAATTTAATTATGTATTTTTTTTAAAGATTTTATTTATTTACTCATGAAAGACATAAGCAGAGAGAGAAGCAGGTTCCATGCAGGGAGCCCGATGTGGGACTCGATACCGGGACTCCAGGATCATACCCTGGGTGGAAGGCAGGTGCTCAACTGCTGAGCCACCCAGGCATCCCTATATATTCTTTTTTAAATGTTAACTCTACTGGAATTAAAATTAAAATTAAAAATAAAAAATTAAAGTAATTTTTAGAACAAACTTGAAAAATGTAATTGTATATTCTTTTGTGAAAATTGGTGACCTGTGAGAGTCAGGTGCATGACCAAGTTGTGAAGGCAATCCCCTCCCACCACCGTGACCACCCCATCCCTGCCCCTGCCAGATTATTTCTGTCATATCTCAACATAATTAAATGATTCTTGATCAATTCCGTTGTTTGCTTCTTCACACAGGTTTCTGTACCTTATAAATAAGTGTGAATCTGAGTTTCACAATTTTTGGAAATCTTTTTCATCTCATGGGTCAGAGTATGTGGTCTACACCTGTGTTACATTTCCAGACCAATGTGCAGATTTGTTTTTTCAAATTCACTAACTCTAGTTCTCTTTTCTTGGATGAGACTGCTCTTTTTGGTTCTTGTGTTTGTGGATACACTCTGATTTCTAAGTTCTGGCTTCTTGTACAAGATCTGCACTGTGGGCTATCACCCTTACTTACTCATTAAAACCCATCTCCACTGTATATATGGTCCTGAAACCCTGTGTATTTAAGTTTATATAGTTTGGAATGCATATATGCCT
Source organism: Nyctereutes procyonoides (assembly GCF_905146905.1). Lineage (NCBI taxonomy): Eukaryota > Metazoa > Chordata > Mammalia > Carnivora > Canidae > Nyctereutes > Nyctereutes procyonoides. The sequence goes on from NW_026575130.1 coordinate 6,887,442, forward strand.
CCATCTATCTATCATCTTCATCATCTATACTGATAATTGTTAGAATTTTGTTTTTATAAATGCCAAAAGACCTTTTGGTGTTTTATGACATTTTGTTAGCACAACTATAAATTCTGATTTCCTATTTTTGCCTCAGATGAACACATTTTATTCTTCATTATTTACACTTAAGCATTTTTCTATCTATATCTCATTTAATACTTTTTTGAAGGTAAAATATTATAGCTTTTGTTTCTGAATTTTATTTGACTCCTCAATTTATTTACAGAGGATATTGATGCTTGTTGACATATTTGGTTTTTAAATCTATAGCCTCACACGAATTCTGGTGAGTGTCAGGTATTTAGGAAGAGACAACTCACATGACCATGTGCATGCACGCACACACACACACACACACACACACACGCCCACAGAATATAAGGGTAAATGAAATTTTTGACTTAATTGGATTAAGATGCAAATTCTTATTGGAAGTATTAAGTTCACATGGAGCAGAAATTGATGGAATCAATCTCACCTGAGTTTCCTTTAGAGCAATGACAGGGACTTATAAATGCCAGATCTGAGTTATTTTGTTCTCATCTCTTTATAGTCACCATTTGGAGCACCTTAAACTAACAAACTAGGTATATTTATTTCAGGAATGCTCACAAACATTTTATAAACATTTTTTCTGCACCAGGCTCAGACTTAGCAAATCCATGTGCCCCCTTTAGAAGATGTAAGACTCTATACACAGGTGTTTTGAATAATTTCTCAGGCTTCAGCATGTCACTGTCTTGGAAAGCCTGTTTTTCCACAGATCACTTCTAATTCTGATATTCTTACAATTTTATCTGGATAGTTCTGATAATGAATTGGTCCAAATCCATTATCCTGCAGTAGAATTTAACCAGTAAATGTTTATTGAGCACTGACCATCTGCCAGGCAGAATGTAGATGCTGGGGAAGTCCTGGAATCAGTAAGCAGTACTATCTCAGCTGGAGCTCATGGTCTGGTGAGTTTGTGTGATTTTCTCTCTTTTGTTGGTTATTATCACTTTGCTGTTGTTATTATTATATTGTTATTAGTATTTTACAAACAGTTACCATAGAATCTGCATTGGTAAAAAAGTAAAAGCTCAATAAAGACTGGTATTAGAACAACAATTCTGCAATGATTAGATTATGCTCAATTCATAATGCTCAGTTTGGGGCATTATACTTTAAGGGAGACATAGACTGCCATTTATTCAGAAATGACAGGATGTTGAGGAGATTTGAAGCCATGTTATGTGAAAATTTGGTGAAAGGATTAGAGAAATAGAATTGTTGATAATGAAGTTGGGAGACTTGTATTCATCAATCCTTTCTTTCCTTTTTCACGTAAGATGATGACATTCACAGTAAAAAGTCTGTCATCCTCTATTTCTATCAATGTGAATGGCATATTAGCTATTTTACCAGAGCAGGCACATGGCTCTGGTACATTTACTAGGTTGTTGCAGACTCTCAAAGCCTAATAGTAGGGATCAGGCCCCTCCATTGTTTATTATTCACCAAATACCAATGCCTATGGCTGGCTCAGGTCATGTTTACATAAAAGGATGCTGAAGCTACCATTGTATACTAGAGAAGGCCCTTCACATTTGTTTCTGGTCAAATCCAAATGTGAATCGTCTTTAATTTATTTATTTACCAAAAAATAAATTATAGCTTTTCACACTGAGAATAAACTCTTTCCATCTGTATCTTCTCAAAATTGTGTTGTGCCACGCATGGGGCTTTTGTGAGCCACAGATAGAGTCACATTTCTTTCTACTAACTGAAACAAGCTTGTAGAAAGTTAACCATCAGAAAGTTAAATATTTGTTATGGGTTCTACAAATGGAAAATATGAACATGAAATTAGTTTTTCTTTTTATTGAAAATATGATCTATCTGTAGAATGGTAGGACACCAATATAAAAATGATTTTGGTGCATGATAAATTCATAGCTCGCTACATCAATTTGGGGGAAGAGGGGATAAAAAATTGGAACTCTGGCTTGTTATCAAATTTAAATCATTACCAGACAAGATCATGCTAAAGCCCAAATACTGTGGTTTGGAACTATCTGAATCTATTCCAAATTACCCTTGGAAAACATCAGACAGGTTTAGATTCATTGAGCTTATATAAGAAATTACTTTTTGCTTGTACTGACTCCATCTGTTGTAAGCTGCAACGAACATGTCCCCCTTGTGTCTGCAACCCCAATAAAGGGGGTCTCACAGGTGCACATTGGGTCACTTGCTGGTAAAGGGTCACTGGAATTCCCTTTTAACTCTAATTTTAGATTTAGGCTTCTTTTTAGATAATCAAAGAGAGCAGCAGAATAGAAAGGATAGAATGTTTTATTCCTTAACATCAAAGAAAATTTTATTCATATTTTTCTTCCTTCTTTCCCCTGCAGTATTTAAATTTGGATAGACCATTTTGTACTCTAGTTCAAGGTTAACCTCAAAACATTTCTGGACACACCTTGTTTTATGTCCTCTTAGGTATGTCACTTCAGTAAGGTAGTATTTATGCTGGTTCCAGTGAAGAAGTTGAAGAGAGGGTTTTGCACACCAGCTGGAAGATATAAAGTCTGAAATACTCTAGCACTTTTTGGTATAATCTCTTTCAATGAAAACTATTCATAGTTTCATCCTTTCACTCTTTTCCCACCAGCACTTTGCAAGAGAAATTTGCATGGTTTACATAATGTAGAAATAACACATTTTTAATCATGACATATTCAGATGTCTTTGGTTTACAAATAGTACCTGGCATGTACTGAGTACTTAGGCCACAACAGAATATTATTGACATAGTGGAAACTTTAAAAATAACATGCATTTTCCCTCAGAATCATCATCTTCTACTTTGCTAATGCAACTTTAAAAATTGGGAATGCCTTTAAATAGGGGTTTTTCTCCTTATGAAGAGATACACAAATATATATTTTCTGTTTACCATGTACTTATATATCTCACATAAGAGTTTATTTTCCAGTAAGCCTTTATAATGATGTACAATCTGAACAAAATAGGAAAAATCTTTCCCAGTTTTGGAATCTCTTTTCCTTTGTTTTCTTTCTCATGATGGCATCTTCACTTTATTTTTATTTCCTCATTTGCTCCCTTTACTCTTTCCTTATAGTGACCCAGGGCTTTCCAGAACACAAAATGAAGTTCCCAGCTTCCTTTCCAGATGCTTATGGGCATGTCGAGGTCATATGCTCCAGCCAATGCCCTGCAAGGTAACATATTCTATGGTGGATTCTAGGACATCTTTTGGAGATATGAACGTCGTCTTTGTCTTCTTTTCTTATTTTGCTGCCCCACAGTGTGGGTATAGGTCATCTTGGAGCCTAAACACGAGGCTCCCTTGGAGAGTATTAGAGCAGTGACTGGAGAGACCCTAGAGGGCTGCAAGGTTGGCCAACTACAGTGGGCACCAATTCTCATTGTGAGTATGAATAGTACCACCTTGGAATTGGGTAATGTGGCAGCTTTAGAAGTTGGATCCCTGAAGTCTTCATGGAATAGAGTCATTATACGAGTCCCCTTCTTCCCAGAATTCATATATGTGAGTAACAAACTTCTTGTGATGGTCATTGTGAATTTAGATTTTAGTATTAATTGTAGTTGAAGCTAATATTATTTTATATACTTTTAATCTGAAATAAGTTTACAGTCTAGCTGGAAAATGAATATGCATATTTAAGGAGCTATAAAACAACTGACAGATTATGTGACAACAGGTATAAATATAAAACTAAATTATCATATATTAGTGGAGGCTATGGGATCTTCCACATCTTAGGATTTCCTAAGATTTCCTAAGGATTTCCTTAGGATTTCTTAAGACACCTAAGGTGAGAATTTCATAACAAGACAAAAATTAAAACATGTTGGTGATGGAAAGCTAATGAAGACACTAGAATAAAGGAATAGAATTAGGGGATAATGAAATAGGAAGTGGGTGATTCATGAGAAACTGAGATATAGATATGAGACAGGGCACTGGCTGTACTGAAAGCGTGGAGGACTGAGATTTTGTGCGGTCAGATCCTAAGTTGATTTCTGACTTATATTTCAAGAGTTATTAATGTGTATGTGTCTTTATATGTTAATATTATATATATATGTCTCATGTAACTTCCTATATAAGTTTAAATCACCAGTTTATAAATGATAGTGATTTTTTTTTATAATTCTATAATTTCCCCCCAAATGGCCATGTATTTTATAGTAAGTAAAGTAGTAAGAAAAAATACATACATTCTCTTAAAATAAGTCCTCATCTTTTTAAGGGAAATTTCAGGCTCACTTAGAGCATGAAGAATTTGAACCATTTAGCTTTATATATTATAGTATGTTAATACATATATATATATTTCATTTAATTTTCACATCTATAACAGCAGTACTCTTTTTTTTTTTTTAAGATTTTTATTCATCCATTTGTAAAACAGAGAGAGAGGCAGAGACACAGGCAGAGGGAGAAACAGGCTCCATGCAGGGAGCCTGACGTGGGACTCGATTCCAGGTCCCCAGGATCACGCCCAGGCCTCTGGCGGCGCTAAACTGTTGAGCCGCCGGGCTGCCCAGCAGTACTATTAATATCCTAAGTAATAGCTTGATATCATCTCTCCTGGAAATTACTGAATTAAAAACCAAACTCATCTCTTAGCAAATCTGGGAACTCTGGGTATGAACCTAGGTTTTATGATGTGTGAAAATTAAATTATGCAATTTTGGGGCCCTACTAATGAAAAATAACACAACAGTAAAAATACAAACTTAGATTAATATGTAATTATTTAGAATAAGAAAACAAATAGCAAAAAGTAAATATTTTAAAAAGCTAGCAAATATCACATTTGAAAATCCGTATAATTAACTGCCTGATATAGCTCTATAATACTTTTTACACTGAATTTTGTTGCAGGAAATACACTACATACTCTTTGATTGCCTCTTCATATGACAATGATTTTGTAATTTTTTTACATGGAACAATAATTCAATCTATCTTCTGGAATAGTGGATGGAAATTTCTGGGATATTTTATTGATGGATCTGAAAACTTTCAGCTTCACAAATCATTTTAGCAATGTCAAGTAAATTTTTAGGCTTATTCTCAAATTTGGGAAAAGTATCAACTTTCTTTCACGTATGGACTATAAGATTTCATTGTATTTCAAGGTTACTTATACAGTAAGTAATCTTAAATAGTCTCTGCATTAACAAGTTTTTTTCTCTACTATATCCTTGTTGTAAAGAGTTATTGTGAGTTTTGCGTTATTTTGTTTATGTCAAAATTTTGTGTCAAATTAGCAAAAATTGTCTTTACCAATGTATTTATAATATTTATTCTACTTCACTAATTGGATTTTCAAATAATCTGAATCTAATCATTCTTTTTAAAAATTTGTGTCTTCCTTTCAATGAATTATTACTTTTGGTGTGGTCTAATTTTTGTTATAATTTACTTCTCTATGCCAGAGTAAGTTCTATTTCTTCCCTTGCTCATTTTATCATTTTGGTTCATATTCTACTAATTTTAATCATAATTTTCATAGTTGTTTTCATTAATAAATTTAGGATGACTATAAAAACTACCCTTCAAGTGTGTCAAAATCAGGAGTCTCAAGCCAAAATCAGGAGTCTCAAGTCTATAACCAAACATTGTGATGCTCCATACATTGCTTAATCAATGACTATGTGAGGAATTTTGTCACTGAGCACTTGTTTCTTCACATTGGCTTGTTGTAGCCATTCCTTATGCCTTTTCATCTTGAATCTTCAGACTTCATTAGACTATGATAAATCAGGTACACTTAGATGTGACCCAATATGTTGGCATGGAGAAAGTGAGTGATTTCACTCATAAACATATTAGTTGAAGCAATACTGCTGGGTTTGTGTTCTACAAACATGGGATTTCTGACAAAATTCTAATGTAATTCCCATAAATAAATAAAATATTTGGTGCCTTTATGATTTATATGCTGCATTATTCAGTGTATTTCTTTCCTGATAAGAGAGAACTTACATATTGGCTAGGTGTTGATGAAAAGCAAATTCTTCACTTATAACTTTACATGTTTGGTGATTGAAAAACTATCCAAAGGGGAGTTTCTGGCTCCAGTCATTCATCATTCATTTCTTTCTCCTTCCTTCCTTCCTTCCTTCCTTCCTTCCTTCCTTCCTTCCTTCCTTCCTTCCTTCCTCCTTTCTTCATTTCTTCATTTCTTCATTCCTTCCTTCACACATATTTCCAGCTAGGCCTTCAAAGACATGTCCATATCATACTGCCATTTCTGGCTCTATTCTATGTTGGTAGAAGACTTGTGGGAGCCATTTATGGTTAGTAATAACTTAATTAAACACAGAAATCCTGTAAATCCCAAAACTATACTCCAGTAAATCTAAATTAAAAGTTTTTTCTTTTTCTTTTTCTTTTTTTTTTTTTTTGCCAAATAATTTCCCCTTAGCTGGATCTCATAAATGTCCTTGGCTACTCTATTGTCACCCAAAATGAAAGGACGGAAATGGAAAGAAAGTTGGAATAGGAGACATACTTCTTACAAAATTTGGCTAAAATATTTAACTTTAGAATATTTTGCAAAATAATATAATCTTTATTTTAGGATCTTGGAAGGGTCTTATAAAAGTGAGGGATGCTGAAATTTCAAGTACTTTGCAGCAAACCTGACTCTGCAGTGTTACCATTTTAAAGATGCAGATTTTAGATCTAAAGTTGAGATGCTTGACTCCATTGTTGGATAGCAATGTAAAATCACTTATGACTAAGATTATTTTTAAATCCAAATTTAATTTGTAATTTCCAACTGGGTGGTCATTTTTTATGAGTCTTATTTATGCATAGAGTTCTGTTTTGTTTTATCATTGTCTACACGACACCCACAGTTTGCTATACATCTGAATGATTTGTGGGTTACTAATACTTTCTGATAGTTAATGGCCATGTTATGCTACTTTAACTTAAAGTTTCAGCAACATTTTTCTTCTTGCCTTATTAAGTGTGCCAATAAAGAACCCTATGGTTATTTGTTTTTCTACAATTCTCTTCTCAGTTCTTGAGGTTGGATTATTTTGCAGTGGGCAAGCAAAAATGGTGGATGGCCTGCCTGTAGTACAGATTTTTGTTGATGAATCTGTAGTATTGAAGCCATCCTATTTTTATATTAGTATTCACTAAGTTAAATGTGTCACATGTTACACATCCATATATGTCCCCACTATATTCATGTTTTCCTTAAGCTAAAACAATGCAATATATTTTGTTAGATATATCCCAAAAGAACTAATATCATGTTCTTTTTTTTTTTAAAGATTTTATTTATTTATTCATGACAGACACAGAGAGAGAAAGAGGCAAAGACACAGGCAGAGGGAGAAGCAGGCTCCATGCGGGGAGCCTGACATGGGACTCAATCCCGGGTCTCCAGGATCACACCCTGGGCTAAAGGCAGTGCTAAACCGCTGAGCCACCGGGGCTGCCCTAATATTATGTTTTTTGATATAATATCCTGGTTTGTTGTTGATTAGACACCAGTTGTATTTTTTCCTTAGGTAGTGCAGCATATCAAGAAACTATATTTTTTCTTTAACTTTTCATCTCAATATTTATTATAAGTTGTGCTTGACAAGAGTACCACTAGGTTAAAAATTCTCCATATCAGGCTGGTACCATGACCCCAAATTTCACACATTTTTTTATGCTGGAACTAATAACCCATGGTTTTCCTGGGGATAGTTTATAATACTTAGTGATGATATATGATAAGAACTAGGTGTTTATATTACCTGTGTCAGGATTCCCTTAGGTCTATAATTAACATGTTTGCCAAACACTATACAATTTTCTGATGAATGTACTCACCCTTTTAACTGAGTGACCCAAAGATATGTTGCATTTTAATCTCTACCTGACTTCTACATTCACTTTTTCCAAACATTTTATTTGGCATTTATCACATTTAGTGCTCTCCCATTCTTTTCATCCTTCTTGTTTTATTGATGAATAATGAGAATGTTAATACTGCTTATCTTGACTCGGGCAAATGAAGAGTGACTTACCTAAGAGCCTCTAGCCTGAATCAACTGGATGATTTCTGTGTGTTTGCTTCCAGTTTTAAGCTATGATTGCTTACTCCTAACAGTAGCTATAAAATACACATTTATGGGGAAGGCTCTAATCTCACAGTCAACGAAAGTAATCTTATTCTGTGATATGACTATAAATGAAATCACACTTCACAATGGCTAGTCTGATGCCCATGTAAAACCAAAAAGGGTTGAGATACAAGAAAATTCAGAAGAGATAACTCAACAGGCATCTTATCTGTGTGAGCCACTTTTTTTTCAATTCAGTCACTGCTATGTGAATATTCTTAAAATATATTCTTAAAATTAATGGGTTAAACACTCTGTGAAAGAATGTTTTTCCCAAAGATATGGATTATATGACTATGATGAAGGTTTAAAACCAAACTTATAATGATATGATAAACCTTATCAGCATAGGGAAAAGGAAAGTTAGAAGAACATCCAAATGACATTCATCCTGAGGATGAGGAGTGGGGCAAAATATGGGTGTCACAAGGAGTTGTCAAATGCAGAAGTACTTGAGTTACATAAAGGTTATGGTAAACACATCATTCTCACTGTGTATGTCCAAATATATGTATATATATATGTATGTACACATAATATTTATATACATATACACACATATAAATATCAGGATAAATCTATAAATCTATAGATACAGATATTTAGGATAGAGTATATTACTCTAAATATCTTTATGTGAAATATGTAGCAACTACTGGCACCTTACTTTGAAACAAGCACTGTTATTTTATCAATATTCATATATGTATGGTTATATAAAATGTACATGTATGCATGATAATATTACATATAAATATTTTTCCTTCATCAGGAAAAGCCAAACTTCTATAACATATTTAGCTAACCAAGACTCAGCTCAGGTAACTTCAGCACTTTAACACGTTTTAAGTCTAGCACATTCCTGAAATTGCTGAATTCATCTTTTACAAGAAAAAGAGATTGTTCTTGCATCTTATCTTTTAAGTCTTCCTGCTGCATTGATTCTTCCTGAATAAGGTTCCAACTAAGGGACATATTTTTAAGTTTTATCTTCTATTTACAAACTCAAGACTGTCAGTCTGCTTGGTCACACTGGATTGATGTTTAGTTATCATTAAAGATTTTACTGAAGCATATTCAGCCACACATTCTTTTTTCCTTTATTGCTTACAGCACTGCTCACAGGAGAAAGTACTAATTGAAATGAGAAGGCATTTTTGTGAATTAACTTCCTCTTATCTTTAATATTATATGTCTTTAACTCTGCAAATAGTTTATATGGCTTTTGCTGTTCCAATATCACATTTTTATTTGCTCACTGAGATACAATAAGAATGAATGCAAAATATATAAAGGGAAGAAACATACTTTAGGAATACGGAACTGAGTAGGTAGGAAAATCCTCCACATTTATTGAGGGGCAATCACTGGTTCTGTTTATGGTATGCCTTTTCTAAATAAGGTATTTGTTTTTGCATACTCCTGAGACTTTCAAGGGATGTTATTAAAAGTAAGTAAGAGGGAATACAACATAACTTGGGCACTATTTGTGTTGAGAAAGTAGTGTGATATGTTTGGGAAGAGTATCAGTCCTCTTACATAAATGAAAACGTTATTGCCTTGGAAACTTTAGCCCTAGTCTATGGGATTAATTTTCATCACATGATATGTGCTATATTTGTACTTACATGAAGATGTCTGTAAGTACATGAGTCCTTTCTCAAAATGCAAATTCCTGAAATACTTTGTTTTTGTTTTGAGGTACAGAGGAAAAAGTGTTTTGAGTTTAAAGCAATAGAAATATCATTTCAGAGACCTCTTTAAATTACTTCTAGTATTTCAAAATTCTATTTCAATTCATCCTTTTGCAAACTTTCAAAAAAATTTGCTACTTATGTTAAGGTACTTGAAATACCATTAATTACATGAATCCTGGGATGCCTGGATGTCTTGGGGCATGATCCCAGGTCTGAGGATCAAGTCCCACATTGGGTTCCCTGGGAGAAGCCTGCTCTCTGACTCCCTCGTTGTGTCTCTCATGAATAAATATATAAAATCTTAAAAAAAAAGACCATATGAATCCCTCAAACTGTTAATTTTAAAATAATTAATATAAACCTTCTGATTTTCTTGGTCATTAATATAAACTTAGCTTGGACTGAATGTTAGGGTATTGCATGGTAAAAATATATGCAATCAAAAGCCTGGGTAGGAAAAAAAAAAAAAGCCTGGGTAGGAGCCTTGGCTTTACTACTTCTTGGTTGTTTGACTTAAGGGAGGTAGCTTGGCTCACTGAACTTTAGTTTCCTCACTTCAAAAATAGATATAGTAGTGTCTAATTCAAGGATGGTTGAGAATGCAGGTATACTATTTTCTATATGCAATACTGTGGTAGTAATAGATTTAAGGTATCATCACTATTACTGTTAATAACCAGGTAATAACCCAACTTTGGCTTCTTATGTCTCCAAGAAGAGTGAATGTAAGTAATTGTGAGAGGAAATATCCAGCTGGACCTTGTTTAACAGGACTGAGAATGCAGTGGGAAGATAAGATTATTATATCCAAAGGAGCACCTCACATATATTAGTGCAAACAGCTGGGTGAAAAAATAGTACTGTTAGATGCTCCAGGTTAGACTTTTGTTTTAAGGGATTAAACTGGATATGGGGAAATGCGTTCAGATAAGAAAAGACATTTCTTTTGGAGAGGTCATAACAACCACAAATCTGTTTCTATTTTATCAATTCATGTTGAAGATTATTATTAGTACTTATAGTTCCATAACAACTGTTCAAAATATTCCAGTGAGACCAAGTGCAGCTGTTCCGCAAACCATAGGTACTGATCATAAATATGTTTGATAGTTACTGATATATTAACTATATTATTGCATATTAACTTTAGTATTGCATTGAGCTTAAGCAGCCCTCTTAGTCAAAACTGTAAATCTTTCTTATGAGTCATGTGTTAAAACATAACATCACATGGAGTCAAACACTAGTAATTTTTAAAAGTAATAATTTTAAAGGGTAAGTAGGTTACTTTTGTCACCTTTCCAACCTCTCAGTCTAGAGCTTGGGTGATAATTTAAGATACAGAGAAACATTTTAGCAGAGATTTTAAAAGCAATTTTAATTTCAACACAATTAATATATATTAATTATTATATAATTAATCCTAAAGGCAGCACAACTTCTAGAATGACTTTGAGAATTTTTCACTTTATTTTTTCTTTTTTAAAGATTTTATTTATTTACTCATGAGAGATACAGAGAGAGAGGCAGAAACGTAGGCAGAAGGAGAAGCAGGCTCCCCACAGGGGACTCAATCCCAGGACCCTGGGATCACAACCTGAGTCAAAAGCAGACACTCAACCACTGAGCCACCCAGGTGTCCCAAATTTTTCACTTTAAAAAGGAAAGAGAAAAATAATAAATAAATAAATAAATAAATAAATAAATAAGGAAAGAGAGAATGGAAGGAAGGAAGAAAAAATAGCAAAGAAATGGAAAGCAACAAGAGAGAAAGAAAAATAATGACATTTATTTACATAATTACTTATGGGATGATAAAATATTTCAATGGATGTTACTATTCAGCTAAGGTGAAATACATGGATTTAATATATGGAAAATTTCCTAAGGTATGTCTAAAAAATACAAAGTTTTAAAATATCAAGTGAATTCTATCATACAGTAATTCAAGCCTACTTACGAATTTGCAAAATTCTCTGATAACTTTTGCTTTTTGCTTTTGATGTTCTTTACAAATGCTTATAATTGATCAAATAATTTCACAAAGGGATTTTTGTTCTGTTTAATCTTTAGCAGCGATGGTATTAAGTTTTTCTTCCCACAGTACAATATCTCTTTAGAACTTGTTAGCCAGTCATTTCTTTCCCTTGAATAACATTTGTGATTGATGTTTATCTAAAGATAAGTACCCTATAAGAAAAATAAGCAAAACTATTTTTAAATATTTTGGCAGATATTAATTTACATCAACAGTGACATTATTAAACAATATTTCTGTGCAAATGATTGTCATTGGGGCTGCAAGAAATATAAATATGAACAATAATGAGCTTTATCTAGTAGACGGATATCACAAATAACTGGCTAAGGACAACTCACATCTCCTGGATGCTTAAAGATGGAGGTTAACTTGTAAGATTTAGGCAGGAAAGGCTTTGGCATTTTTAGTTGTCTGCATATTTTAAACATAATCAAACAGAAATTCCCATGCATGCCAGAATATTTTTCAGAAGCTTTCATGTGATAAGTGGCAAAAGAAAAGCCAAAGTTGGTGAGAGCTCAGAGAATCCAAATATCACATCTTGATGGTGGGAGGACTCAGAAACACTTTGTGGACCAGATTATGATCTACATACTTCTATATCTTACCTACTTCTTTATCTCACCTATATTTTCAGCTGGATGTTGATTAGGAATTTCTAATTTATGTCTAAAATGGAAGTCTTAGAGTTTTCTCCCATGTGTTCAGGTTTTCACATCATGATAAATGTTACTGGCATATTTCTAGTTGCTCAAGTCCCAAAGTTAGGGACTTTTATTTTTTGTTTCCTCACACCCCCTGTGTCAGCATCACCCATCCAATCCCTGTCCAAGTTTTTATAGTTCGTGTTATCACTGCCACCACCCATCCATGCCAACATCATTTTATTTCCAGAGCTCAACCAATCATTTTCCTGCTTAAGACCTTTTAATGGCTTCCATTTTCTCCTAGAATGCCCTCGCTTGGGTTATTTACACAGATAGTCTCTTCTCATCCTCCATATTTCAGCCAAGACACTATCTGACCAGAGAAGTCTCTTCTGCAGTTACTCTCTCTTACCCTTCTATTTATATTTTTGGCATTGTCTGAGTTATATATTCATCTTATATAACCATCTAGTCTTTGACAGTAGAATATAAGCTCCATTGAGGATGAAGAACTTGATTCTGTTTATCATAGTATATCTAGTGTCTACCAAGTACTGGGAATATGATAGGTGTTCAATAAATAATTATTGTGTGATAAAATGTATATACGTGTGCTAAAGGTACTTGTTGGGGAAAGCAGAACACAGGTGATATTAAAATAGATTTAGGTATCAGAAACAGAGAATATCCAATTTCCTTTGACTACAATTAAAACTCATGAACTAGAGTAATAAGAAATGAAGCAGGAATAGTAGATCTGAAACAACTTGTTAAATCTTAATTGCAAGGGAAAATAGCTTGTGCCTAATTTGTACATCAATAAAGAGATGGCAGGTTTCTTTAGTTCATGAAGTAAGTGAAGACACAACAGGCCAAAATGACAACTTATCATCTGGGAAGGCAGAGTATCTGGGTTTAAATCCCAGCTCTGCTGCTTCCTAGCTGTGTGGCCTTGAAAAAATTCCTTTACTTCTCTGTGCCTCATTTTTTCACATGTAAAATAGGGAAAGCAATTTTAATATCTCAAAGCTTTCTGAAGTTTAAATAAATTAATATATAGAAAGTGCTTAAAATTATACCTCATTTATATTTAATGTTATTTATTCTTATTTCACATTGAGCCACAGGCAAAAGTTCATGCATTTTGCCTATACTTTCATAAAATATTCAAACATATAAAATGGGATGGCAGAGGAAAAACATTAACCATGCCAGGTATGTTATGCTCCAGTAGTAAGACTCAGTAGAAAATAGTTTTTAGGTAAGATTTGTTGTTTTCATTATTGTTATTGTTGCTGGTGCTGTTATTTTCATAAATAACCAGTTTTTCAGGGTTTCACCCTCATCCTTCCTACTGCCCACCATAAGGGGGTGATGCAAGTGTGATACCTGTGATTGGAGAGAGGAAAGGGAGAATGATTGGGTAAGACGGGTCTCAAACTCACCAGGCCAATGGGTCCTTGAGCCAAAGATGCTCAAGAGTCCTGAATATCACAAGGACAGGCCTGCTTTGGTTCCCTCATGATCTTTAGTCATTGGCTAGGAGTGATGTGTGGCAAGCATGGCCTTCATACAAAGATGGTGGTGGATCTAGAGGCAGACGAAGTAGCAGAGGCCACCTACACAGCAAGAGACATGCATGCAATCTGAATGCTGTACTTTCATAACTGCCACCTAGGCTGAATTCATACCTGTGACCCTTTTTCCCCATCGCTAAAGTCACTGCCTCTCCTGAGTGGGGCAGAAGGTGAGCTAGGGGTTGAGAAAGAGTATAAAATATTTTGTTCTATGTCAGAATCTGGGAAGTGAGAGTATGTACAGGGATTTGCTTCCCTCTAAGCTGTATCAAATGTTAATTTCTTGAGGTAGCAGAACGTCTTGAGAAAAGACCAGAATCTTGATGCTTTTGGACAGAGCATGGCCCATGAGATATATGAATGGTTAGAGGTATATATATGTAGAGGTATATATATGTAGTGGTAAGAAAGAAAAGCAGGGAATAGTGGCTGATGTTGTTCCTATCCAGGAACTGGGAGAGCACTAATTAGAGAAGAAAGGTTCTTCCTTGGTGTTTAGCATAGAACTGAAGGCATACAAGTGATCAAACTAGTGACAGGAGCAGAGATAGCAAAATGTTCCATTAGTAATGGGCTTGCTGGCTCACCAAGTATTGTAACAGCTTACTCTTAGCTTCTCTGGTATAGCCACTCTTAGAGAAGGTTGCATGGGGTGGTCCTGCAGCAAGGGGCATACAGAGATTTCTAAATCCCTTCCATGGGATATGAGAGCCAAGGCAACTGGAAAGGTGACTCAGGCTGGCTCTCTGCTAAGCACACTGTGCAGCCATTTTAACTTTTCTTTTTTTTTTTTAAGATTTTCTTTATTTGTTCATGAGAGACACAGAGAGAGAGACAGAGACACAAACAGGCTCCACGCAAGGAGCCTGTTGTGGGACTTGATCCGGGGACCCCAGGATCATGCCCTGAGCCAAAGGCAGATGCTCAACCACTGAGCCACCCAGGTGTCCCAACTTTTTTGCAAGTTTCCAAACAGAAAAGGCAATTCACCTAGAACACTTACAGGCTCTCAGCATCCAGAGAAAGAATTAGCAAGACTTCTGGAAGAAAATCATGAAGTCCTTTAATTTGATTTTTCTATAGTAACATTCAGTACCAGAAAACAGGTAGACATAGAAGGCAATTTTAACAGCAACAATAGAAGAATAAGAAGAGCTGGAATTAAAATTAAACTTTGTTTTGAAATTCTAAGTTTAAATTCAGAGATAAAATCAGGGATAATCTGCGTAAAACTTAATCTCTGACATGATTGAGTTTTGCCACTTAAGTCTTTTTTTTTTATAATCGATAATGCATTATGGCTGCTATACTTCCTCAAATTTTTCATGAATTTTTCATTCATATTTAAAATATTTGTCTGTTGCCTTTTTACTTGAATGACTACTTGGCTGGCTACTATGCTTTTGAATCACATTTGTTCACACTGTGCAACTGTTTTCTGGCACTGCATATTTCTATGGTGAAGACCAAGACTGGCTTGATTTTTCCATCTATATAGGTGACTACCTTCTTTGTATAGAAGCTTGAATCATTCTTTCTTAATCCTTGAAGTTCTTTTTTTTTTAAGATTTTATTTATTTATTCATGAGACACACACACAGAGAAAGAGGCAGAGACACAGGCAGAGGGAGAAGCAGGCTCCATGCAGGGAGCCCGATGTGGGACTCAATCCAGGGTCTCCAGGATCACACTCTGGGCCCAAGGCAGCACTAAGCTGCTGAGCCACCTGGACTGCCAATCATTGAAGTTCTATGGCTAAAGTAGGCCTGGACATTCTGTCTCATTTTTTTTCTTTGTCCTCTTCAATTATAGATTCATTTTTTTCTTCTGTATTTCAGATTTATGTATATAATATCAAACATATCTTCTGGTCCATTTTTGCATTTTCTACTTCATCTTATTCACCTTTATCTCTATTTCTTTTTAAGATTTTATTTATTTATTCCTGAGAGACACAGAGAGAGAGACAGAGATATACGCAGAGGGAGAAGCAGACTCCCTGCGAGGATCCTGATGCAGGACTATATGCCAGGACCCTGGGATCACAACCTGAGCCAAAGACAGACACCTAACCATTGAGCCATCCAGGTGCCCCTCGTTATCTTTATTTCATGTATATTATTGTCTCTTTAGTTCCTTTAAGATCTTGCCCATCCTGCATTTATGTTTGTTATCTCAACCCTTTAATTCATGCCAATTAACTTTTGAATCACACATATTTTGGTCATTCTGCTTCTAATTTATTATTAATTCTGCAGTGAAGTTGTTTTGTTCTCAGTTAATTTTCTCTATATTAAATAGTCCTTTCTAGCCTAAACGGATATTAAGATCTCAACTCTGATAACGTATTTAAGTCATGTTCTTACTGTGTATTTTATAGTATAAATGCCTTACTTTATTTGGGATTGTTGCCACAGCTAACTTATCTAATTTAAACAAATATAAACTCCTTGTTACTTTATAATTATGTTTAAGTAAAGATCCAAAATGGATTCAAAATAAATGTTATGACTAAGGACAAAAAATTTTTCATAGTATAATGGTCAAAACATCATAGTGGCTTTTGACACTCAGTTGACAGATTGAGATGTTGAGTGACTGAGCCTAAATATGCTTGCTCATTTGATCTTTACTTCCCCATCCATACTCAGTGAACCCAGGAAGATTTCACATTCTAGCTAATTAATTAATTAATTTATAAGTAGTAATTGAAATAGCATGAAATTAAAAATCTTCAATGACATAAATATTTGGAAACACTGTAATGCTCTCTGTAAAGTGTTGAAGAGACAGTCTAAAAGCTCAATTCCAAAGGCATCTTTGAAATCACCAGTACTATGTGGATATGTTTATTGTAACTTGATAGTTTGAAGGGGAAAATATAAGTTAAAGAAATTAATTCAAGTTGATTTTATGAATTGTTAAATCTAATATTCATGCCTGATGTTCAGAAGAATTCATTAATTTTAATGCATTATTAAAAATATATAATGTCTTCTTGCTAATATATAAAGATGACATATTTGTTAGGAATCACTTCAAACTAACTTTAAAATGAAAAAGAATTTAGTAGAATTACATTAGGTAAGCTTCTGGCCAAGCGTGGATGTATTTGAGCTTTAGAAATAAGTATAACAAGGGGCACCTTGTTGGCTCCGTGGTTGAGCCTCTGCCTTTGGCTCAGGTCACGATCCTAGGGTCCTGGAATTCAGTTCTGCATCAGGTTCCCCATAGGGAGCCTGCTCCTTCCTCTGCCTATGTTTCTGCATCTATCTCTGTGTCTCTCATAGTAAATAAATAAAATCTTTAAAAATTCATTTTATGTTTATCAAACTCTATAATCTTTGATGTTTTTCTTTAATAAAATTAAGAGATGATCTAATTTTAATAGAGGTTAAGTAAATCAATGAAATCAGATTTTACTTTTTCTCACCTTTTATTCTTGAATAATTAATATTCTAGAATATTAATAATTCTAGTCAACCTCTCCTCCCCCGCAAAAATTATCATGCCAACAAACCGAACAGATAACACACTCAATGTCATGTGATAGATACAAACATATAAATATTCCACCAATATGTATCAGATGCCTCTATGTTTCCAGGCACTTTCCAAGCACTAAGAATAAAACAGCAAATAAAACAGACCTACATTGCCTACCCTCATGAAACTTATATTCTAGTGAGGGGAAGTGGGCAATAGTAAATAATAAGATGTATAATTAATTGTGAAATATTCTAAGAACAAAAATGAAACTGGAGAAAGGAGGTATAGAGGGATGTAGGGCTTAAAAAATTCAGTAGGCAGACAGAGAAGCCATCACAGAGAAGGTAACATTTGCAAAGAATCCTAAGAGAGGCAAAATGGTGGCCCATGTAGACATTCAGATACCAACAAATATCAAGTGTATCATGAAGGGGAGCTTGGCCATGTGTTGTAGAAACAGCAATGTGAGCTGTCGCTGGAGAGAAGTGGGAAATATGGAGAGAAGTAGGAGATGATAGGCAGCTTGTATAGAGCCTTGTTGACTATTATAATGGATTTCTTTTCTTTCTTTCTTTTTTTTTTTTTTTTTTTGCTAGTAAGAAACACCACTGGAAAGTTTTGAGCATAAGATTGCTGTAACCTAAAGTGCTTTAAAAAGAATCACCCTGCCTGCTCTGGTAAGAAAAAAATTAAAAGTCTTGGGGAAAGACAAAAAGGCTAAAGACTAATTAAGATGCTTCTGCAAAAATTCATGTAAGAACATACATAGGAAGCTTAGACCACAGACATAGAGGTGAAGAGTGGCTGGGTCTGAGTGTTAAGTCCACAGGATCTGTTCAAGTTGGATGCCAAGTTTCAAAAAAGTCAATGAAGATGCTGAGATTGTGCCCTAAACAATCAGAAGGATGAAGTTGCTAGAAACTAGTTGGGGAATATTGCCAAAAGAGTGGATTTCCTGGGATGACCTGCAGTTCTACTTTTGCTCCTTTTGAATTTGAGATTCTTTATGCTTTCTTTCCATTTAGACATCCAAATAGAGTTGCCAAGTGGATTAAATATTACCCAGTGTTGTGTATGTATGTAATTGTATATTTATGAAACTCCAATGATCCGGAAAGTTTGGAAAGTCCTGTTTTCAGTTGACAAGATATGTTTCCCATCAGATATATTTAGGTATTTTTGCTGCCTTCATTGTCAACTATTGTAAGGACACTGGTTTCTACTTGATTATCTAATGTGCTTAATTCCCCATTCATGCTGAAGGAATGCACACAAGAAGTAGTCCTTTACAAGAAAAAAAAAAAAAACAACCCATGAGTAATAGCAAGTATTCTCTCATATACTCACATGGTTTTCAGATCAATAAGAAATCCAATGAGAGAATCAGGAATTGGAAATTAGTATAGGTTCCCCCAAACTCCCTCTCCCACCACCAAAATCCAAAGAGACCAATTCTTTCACTCTAAAAAGTAACTGAGGGTAAAGAAATGTTTATGACTATCGCGGACCTTTTGTATTAAAGGGAGTGAAAACAGGCTGGTTGTATCTGGTGGTATTATTAGCAAGACACTTCCTCTGAGAGAGTCTTGCTTGTTAAGGCTGTAAAAGGAGCAATAGATAAGGTGGAGTGCTTACAACTTAGCAACAGCTTGAAAAGTATTGTCAATAAATGCTCCAGTTTGAAACAGGGCCAAGCGATAGGATGTGATAATATTGTACAATTGAAGCAGCACTTCAATATCTAATCTTGGGATTAGAAAAGATCTGGGGGTTCACACCACTGAAGCCATGTCAGGGTGGAATTTATAGCTTTTCTCATTGATATTAATAACAACTACAGATTAGTAGAGGCAAACTTTGATACAGTTTACTGCAATATACCTATGATAAAGCGTGGAAACTTGCTCTTTATACCAGGAGTCAAAAAAAAAAAAAAAAAAAAAAGACCCACCTCTCAAAAGTGTTGTAATAGAAACTAAAGCATATGGTTCCCACTATCACCATGTTTTGTGTAAATGTTTCCAAAGATCTAGTTCCTTGATAATGGCCTTTGGTAAATTCATTTAAGAAAAATCTGGCCTCAGAGCAACATTTCCCTACACAATGACTTAACACGTGAGAATCATTTGCTAACCTAGCCTTTCATAGTTAGCCTAATGTGGAGACAGTTTGCATTTCGTTCATAATCTGCACACAGGAAATCCCTCAGAAGCACCTTGCCCTGTCTTCACAAGTAGCTGGCTAGGATGCCAGCAGGGAAGGCAAGGAGGTGACCAAGGGAGGAAGAGGACGATGAGTGAAGAAGGAAAACGAGAGGAATGGAGTGTGAGAGAGAATACAAATTGGAAACAGAAGCTTGAATGGGGAAATGCCATTTTAGAAAGTAATCTTTTGAATTCCGTTTTTAAAGTCGTGCCTAGAAGCTGTCCAAACTACAGCCAAATAATAAGATTATGTCTGATTCCTGATCCTAGCACTGTCAGGCTTGGTTAGTGTGATGTCTATAATGTATTTGGTGTGGTTGCTTTTTGTTTTGTAGCTTAGCAGGAATCCTCCACATTAGACATAAATTGTTTACAGGTTTTTTTTTTCATTGCTGAATTTGCATGGAAATTTCAAAGTGAACGTTTTTACTTTACAATATGGTTCTATTTTCTGGGGGAGGGGGGTGGAGGTGGCCCAAACTGACAGATATAACTACTCTAACACAAATGAAAATTACTACACACAACGAGTATTTCTCTTTCATGAGAATTCGAAAGGATTTCATGTTTTATGGCAGTTTTACATCAGCATGAGAGAAACCTTGCTTATTTTTCTGTTGAAAGTCCTCACTGCATTGTTTTCATAATATTCATAATGATAAATCCAACACCAACAAGTGGGTAAGATTACACTTTGAAAACTTAGTAGGGTGTCTTCCTTGTTCTTTTTTTTTTTAAGATTTTATTTATTCATGAGAGACATAGGCAGAGGGAGAAGCAGGCTCTTCGCGGGGAACCTGATGCAGGACTTGAACCCAGGATGCTGTGCTTATGACTTGTGCGGAGGGCAGACACTCAACCACCAACTGCCCTGGTGCCTTCCTGATTCTTAAGACTATTTTCTGTCCTTCAATTTATCTCAGGAAGTATTTACTTATGGATTCAGCAGACATAGGTATCAGAAGAAGAAGGCAGATTTATAGCCAAAGCATATGACACTGACACTAATTTCCAAGCTAAAGATTTCACTCATTCTTTTCTATTCCTGTTCATTGAGGAATAACCCTTTTTATCCTTTTATTTCCTAAGAATGCCTACAGGACTCATTAGTAAATGCTAGTGATTTTCAAACCCTAGACTTCAACACGTTTTGCTCTCATTAATAGTTCTAACAGTTGTTGTTTGGATAGGCCCATAAAGGAATGATCAGTTCATTTTATGGGTCTTACCCCTAGATATGGAAATTAAAACTGAGTCATGTCTTGAACACAATTGGAAAATACGGAGTTCACATTCTTAGTAGAAATGAAGTTTTAGGATCCATGCCTTGATTTCTATTCTGGGCCCATAAGTTATTTTTCTTTTAAAATTTTCTTTAAAACTTACACTCATGTCTGGGTGCACACCCACAATCTGAGGTCGTTTGCACTGCCTAACATCAGATGAGGTGCCAAGTGGTCATCCATGGAAGTTTGTTTTGTTGTTCTTCTTACTGTTGTACACAACACTTTTTGATAAAAAGTGGTGAGAAAAAGAAAAGAATCCAGAGGCAAAAGCTTCCTGAGATTTTGATGCTTGGTTGCTCTCTTTAATGCAGAACCTAATTATCATCTGGAGTGTTCTGACAGGACTTGGTAATGAATTGACTTCGAACATTTCACTCTTCTCAAACCAAGACTTCTGGAACGTTAGTCTTCTCGGCCTGTAAATCTGCAGTGTTTCTTTTTTTGTCAATAGGCACGCGGAAAGACTTAAAAAGACACATTTATTTCATTTCTGAGAAATTAAATCCAGATTTAAAGCTTTTCTCTCACCCACTACTGTTGGCTCTCTTTAGAATGATTCTGTGGTGGTGCTGGGCCCCAGGAAGCATTGTAACATGTGTTGGCAATCTTGCAAACCAAATTTAGAGTCCCTTAGATTCAATATCAGGATATTTATTAGGAGTAACGCTTGCCTTGAGCTCTTTCTGTGGGTTGATGTTAAGCCACTGGCAGTGCTTCTAGGGTGAGTTTTTCTTGTTTATCCCTGATGATGTTTAATGCAAAACTAATCCACTTCCCGGGACATCCTGCTGAGGACAAGTCAGTCTATTAATAGTTAGCAGTTTTGATTCTGCTTTCCAAGTACGGTATAGAATTAGGGTACACATCTTCTCAGTAGCTTTCATTTACACAAATAAAAATTATCTTGAGATAATAGGAAAAAGATGAAATGAAAAACTAGTTTTCTCTCATTATGACATCTCCCTACACTTTGTTTTTAATGTACTTAATTTGTTTTGAATTACTTTTTGAAACAATTCCTACCATTTTTAGCATGAAGCCAATTCTGATTAAAAAACTGCAAAAACAGAAGGCATTTGTTGTTTAACGATATTGATTTACTTAGCTCAATGTGCTGATAAATGTTTAATGACTGGCTCTCCAGGAAAAAAAAAAAACAAAACAAAACAACATACTTTGCATTTGCAGATTTCTAGGGTATAAATGCTCCCAGTATGATTAATCCCAATTTAAGAGCCTGCTGTCAACTGGCTTTTAATATTCCTAAAAATTTAACAATTGGCTTCAGCAATGGCCAACTTCCATACTCCATTGAGAAAAAAATTACTGTGTTACATGTATATCTTCTATGTTATTAAGTGCAATCCTTCCCTAATTAAAAATTATACTAATTGCATAATAATATTTTCTACAAGACTAGATGGTTTGGAATGACCAACTGTGAGCTATGTCATAAAATCCTGGAATTTGGGAGCTAGGAGGATTCTTGTTTCATATCTTCATGTTGAAGAGACTGAGACCCAGAAAAGATAGAATAATTTTTTTGCAAGATAACAATGGCAGCAATAAGACTCAAACTGCTCTACTGGGCCTCAGCTCTGTGTTCTTTCCATTAATTTATTCTTATTTCTTAATAATTCATCATAGAGATGACCTTGAGTTACCTGGGTTTTCCTTGGTCTTAACAGAGCTAGTTTGCTGCTCAGTTGTTATAATCAACTGTTAAATCTCAGGACTAAGGCATGGGTCAGTAACTGATTTCTTGTTTCTTTAGTGAACATAAATGATTGTGAAGCCGAAAAATCCTGCAGAAGGAATATGTGACCTTATAACTATGATGTTTCTATTTTATCACTTTAAAGTTCAGTCAAACATGCAAATGAATGACATACCTTTTAATCCACAGGGTTTTGTTGTTATTCTTTGTCTTTTAGAGAGAGAGAGAGAGAGAGAGAGAGAGAGAGAGAGAGAGAAGAAAGGTGGGAGAGAGGCAGACAGAAAGGGAGAAAGACCATCTTAAGCAGGTTCCATGCTCAGCACAGAGCTGGAAGCAGGGCTCAATCTCAAGCCCCTAAGATCATGACCTGAACAGAAATCAAGAGTCAGATGCTTAGCCAGCTGAGCCATCCAGGCACCCCTTAATCCACAGTTTTGATCTTTCATAACTGGTAACTAGAAAGTTACTCTAATGTTTTTGCTATAAAAATCTGGTTGGTATCTATCTTTAGCTGTTGTCACCGTGTATAAATCTTCCACTACAAATTTACTACACTATTTATGTCTAAGTTTTCATCATTGATATGTCTGTTTAAAATGAACAAAAAATTATTGCCTTTCATCCAATTTAATACATTTACTTTCCTTACCTTAAACTCCTGATGACAAGGATCAAATATGTTTTGCTCACCCCATCCTTGGTACCTCCACAGTGGGTGCACCACTTCTGTATTAGCAGTCACCTTACAAGGATCATCTTATGTACCCACATGTACTCTCTGGGTGGGAACTACTAGGATCCTCACTGTACACCTGGAGAAATAAATTGAATTAACTTCCCCAAGGACTTGCAATCAGGTAGTAGCAAAGCCTTAGCTTTTCAGATTGTGACTATAACCACCATACCCTATACTATTCTGTTGAATATTCTTGACAGCCTGACGTGGTGTGGAATGTTCTCCACAATTTGGTATAAGCCCATCTGCCTAGATTTTCTCTCCTTAAACTGCTGGGTGAAGTCTTGGTTTCAGGCGTGCTGGTGCCCTCATGCTCCAAATAGATTCCAGAAATCCTCTACTCCTTTGCTAAAACTGTGTCCCTTGCCCTTGTCATTGGAATCCCCTTTTTACGTTCAACAAGATCCTAATTTTTCTTCAAGGCTGTTTGTTTACCACCTGGGCCTCTCCTTCTCACTCTGCTCTCTCCTTCTGAATTCCAAGTGCTGCTTTGCATTTCTGGTTCTTTTCTGGATGTCAGGCCTTATCAAGCAGTTCGGATCTCTCTGAACGAGGACAATGCTAATGGTTTCTTATATTATCCACTGTAATCCGTCCTATATTGTAACTATTTTATAATATGTATTCAGTTAATACATTAATGGTAAATTTGCTTGTCAACTCTGCAGATCATCACCAGCATTTTGACTGCAACTAGAAGTGAGATTCTGGAAAACAGTGTTGAATTTCAGAATGCCTTTGACTAGTTAGTTGAACGATGTCTGATAGAGACAATAAAGAACAAGTCACCTGTGAAGGGAAAACTGTCCTGAGGACACAGACTGAACCTTTCTGAGTGAAGCAACAGTAGCAGAAAAATAATGGGATTAAGGTGGATAACAAGTTAAATGGGAATCAGCAGTGTGCCTTTATGAACCGTGCATAAATAAACGCATAGCAGGCAAGAAGTCTGGGCTAATCCTCTTATGAGATTTTGCATAGGTCAGACTTTCTTAGGAATAATTTACCCAATTCCAAATTGTTCTTTTTCCACTGAAGTGATGAGGAAAGGACTGTAACAGTAGGGATTTAGATGACATATTAGAAAGATAATAGAAAAGAAAGGAACATAAAATTCATTCAGCTTTCTGTCCTTTGAAAAGCATTTAACCCAGAGCCTTGATTTAGCAAAGAACAGCTCAACAGCTCTCAAACCAAGCCAGAAGGGGTGTGTGAGCCTTGTCTTCCAGTTTCTTTACAGTTCACAAACTCCTCTGTCAACACTGCTTTGGCTGTACAAACCTGATGGTCAGGAACTTCCACACAAGGCTCAATCTCAAATTGTACTGTCATATTCCGCAAGGACTGTCTGTCCAAAGGATAGATCATTTGAGAGAGTAAGAGCCAGCCCTGAGGGCCTAGGCAGCTCCTGGCTTAAGTCCATATTTACATATTATCTTTTTTTTTTAATTTTTTTTTTAAGATTTATTTTAATTTTTTTTTTAAATTTATTTATGATAGTCACACAGAGAGAGAGAGAGAGAGGCAGAGACATAGGCAGAGGGAGAAGCAGGCTCCATGCACCGGGAGCCCGACGTGGGATTCGATCCCGGGTCTCCAGGATCACGCCCTGGGACAAAGGCAGGCGCCAAACCGCTGCGCCACCCAGGGATCCCCATATTTACATATTATCTTATGGAAATCCTGTGCATTTGTTTTTGAGTTGCTAAATTGAACTATTTTTTAGCCCCCTGAAGCTAGTGCACTTAATGAAAAAGATTTAGTGAGGAATGATGACCCTTTTAGTTCTCTGAGGAAGCTTGGTTGGGTTGTGTGATGGTAATGATTAATAGGAAGTATTTTGGATGCTTAGGAATTCCTTCAGTTTTACTCTTTCTGGTATGACTTGTTCTTTCACTTAGTTCTCTAATGAACATATAACCAATTTTTATGGATTTGGCAACTTTAGTGGCATTTCACCCTCATGCCATCTGATAACAGCCTTTTGAACTAGTATTATACTTATTTTAGTAAATGAGGAAACAGAAATTAAGTACCTAACTAATGAGAAACAGCTAATAAATGTCTGACTTTATGCTCTTTCTACTGTGTTACTGATCCACACACAATCTTCTCTCTGGCTAGGTTGGTGAATTTGATCATAAATGTTCTGATTTTTTCGTAAGTTAAGACTTGCAGTAAAAACTTTCATGAAAGAAATTTGTCACATTTGCATTTATAAATCGAAAGAGTCAAAACGAGGCAAAAATAAAAACAGCTACAATGTGTCTTGGACTTTTACAAAATAGAAAATGTGAAATGTCTATAAAAACATAGTGATAGGGACAGCCCAGGTGGCTCAGCGGTTTAGTGCTACCTTCAGCCCAGGGCGTGATCCTGGAGACTCGGGATCGAGTCCCATGTTGGGCTCCCTGCATGGAGCCTGCTTCTCCCTCTGCCTGTGTCTCTGCCACTCTCTCTCTCTCTGTGTCTCTTATTGATGAATAAACAAAATCTTAAAAAAAAAAAACATAGTGATTAAAAACCATGCTGATAAAGTATCTATTACAAAGGTAGTTACAGAGGAAAGCATAAAGTTACAAGGAATATTTTTAGGAATCGCATCTAGTAATTCAAAATTGTCAACCTTTGAATTCTATAAGCACTATTTTATTATTAGCAGTTATTTCCATAGGTTGTGTTTTTACTGCTTGCCTTGTGGTCATCATTTCTTTTTGCCATTAATGCTCTGGAGCTTCCTTCAAGTGCTGATAGTTTCACTCCAATAGGCCTAATGGTGGAGTAACTTTACACTAACCTTCCTTAAATGGCTATCCTTTGACATACTAATTTTTCACAGGCGAAAACTGTAGCCTGTTGAAAGTAAATGCATTCCTGTCAGGCTCCAATGGTGGATTCGAGCTCAGATGACCCCTTGACATTTTACAGGCATTGACAAGGTGCTGTCCCCTCTCTGGAAATAATCTAAACATTGATCCCAATGAACAGAGGAGAATTCTAGATAAGCAAAGAAAATGTGTTTATACATTTTTAGGTCATTCAAGCTGTATTACTGAAGGCTAAATTACTTATACTTTAAGAGTTAGAAATTGGAGAGGGAAGGAATTCTATCAAACCCCCTTAAGTATTTTTTCAATCCTCTCACATAAATGATTTCTTGGATACTTTATTAGGTTAGTAAAATGCAAAGCATATTTGTTCCCTGTTAGGTGCCAATGAAGCTCATTCCTGACAAGGAATGGGATCACATTAGATTATACCAAATAAAATTCTCCTTTCACTTTCTAGATATTTTGGCAAATTTTTAAGAAACAATCATTAGTTTAAAACATGTATCAGAGAATATAGACAGCACTAGGTGCTTGCTTTGGATTTGTTTAAAAATTCTGAAATTTTTAAAGGACTGTAATGATTTTTATTTGAGTAAAAGGGTTTACTGCTTAGTAACTCACGTACTAGGAGGTATGGCTTAACTGTTTATACTGGCAAACTGAAGTTCTTGGTCTCAACCTCCACAAGATATTTGCTTATTTTGACAGTATTATAGGTTCAAAATTCCAGGTAAAATGTGTATTTTCTAATATAGAAAAAACAGTAGGTATATACATATGAACATATGTTTATTTTTTAGGAATTTAGTTTAGGAGGTTTAGCAATAAGCCAGAAACTTCTCCTAGAATGTCGTTTCCAATAGTATGAGGGTTTTTGTCTCTTTAGATCGTTGCTTTACCCCTAATACCTGACATATAGTTGATGCTTAGCAAATATTTTTTGAATGAATGAAAATTCAGTTGAAGAATGTTTGTTCAACACAGTCCAGAAAAAAAAAAAAAGGTATTCCTGGTCTGAGGACTTGCTCAGCTAGGCAATCGGTATAACCTTATGGATGCATGAGACTTTCTTAGATGTCCTTACATATTCAAATCATAGAAGTAGCATTCCATCCTCACCAATGCAAAGTCTTGATTCCCATGTTGATTGCCTATAGCTTAAAAATACCATAATGTGAGAAACCATTGTCTAGTGTTGTAAGGTTACCTTGGAAATCACTATTCTTATTATGAATTAATGAACTAACCTTAGTATTAGAGTCAGCTATTTCTAGGCTTGGCAATACTCATCTGACTTGGGGAGACAGTCTATGTGTGCTGCAGTGCAATAAACTAAACACTGAGCAGAGACAGAAAAAAATAGACTGCTGTTCTTCAAAGAGGAAATCAGATTGAGGCACACATGAGACTTTATCCTAAATAAACCATATACTATAAATGCATATCAGTGCATTTATGTGGTGTAAAATGTGTATTTGTGAGCCTATGAACAATAGCCTTAACAATAGAGTTAAGGAAGGCTTTCTGGAAGAAGAAAATGAAAAGAGATTGGCTTCTAAGAAAGAGGGGAATGTCACAGGTAGTGAAAATGCTATAGATGCAATATGTAAAAATGGAAGAAGGCTATATGAGGAACAGGTCAAGTAGACTAGATTAGACATAGTAAGAAAGCTGTGTTAGGAAAATTAGACTATGAGGTAAATGTGATAGAGATAATAAACACAAACTTACTATCACAAGTAGAAGGCAATGGATAGAGAGCCTTAAATAACATCTATGGTTACAATAATTTTGAAAATTAATATGTAGTTTTATAACTAATAATAGGTATTTGGTTATCGTTGGTACATAACAAACTACCTCATCCCACATGGCTTAAAATAGCAACATGTAATTCTTTCTTGATGTTTCTTTCTAATGTTCCTGTTGATTGACTAAGGCTCAGCTGCATGATTCTTCTGATGGTCTCACTTGAGGTAACTCCTGTGACTGGGGTCAAATGGTGGTCAGGACTAGTGCCTTGGGAAGGATGGCTGGAAAGTTGGGTTCACATGGAATGTAAGATGACTAGATTTCTTTACCTTTTCATGTAGTCTCTGAGGCCTTGCTCCTTGTGGCCTTTCCTCATGGTTTCCCTAAGTGGTCTCTATCTGGTTAGCTGGACTTCTTACATGGTCCAGGGAGGGTCCTTGTTCCAGGGATCCTAAAAGTGTGTTAGAAGAAGCTATGAGATATTTTTAAGGCTTAGGTTCAAAACTAGAATAGTGGCACTTCTTCCACATTCCGTTGGTTAAAGCCAGTCACAAGATTAGCCCAGTATCCAGCATGGAAGCAGATTACACAAAGACATAAATACTGGGAGACTTACCACTTGTTGGGGGCTGTCTTTGGAAACTAATGATCACAGTAGGTGATTCCAAATCATTATTAGTCTCATCAACATGACAACTGCAGCAGTAACAACAAAACACATTTATTGGGGGCTTTTAGGTGCTAAGCACTATTCTTAATATTTAACATGTGTAAATTTGTTTAAATCTAGAAGAAAGCAATATTATCCCAATTTTACAGATGAGAAAACTGAGGCCCAGAGAGGCTGAGTAACTTGTTCAAGATTACATAGCTTGTAATTTAAACCCAAGTAGTCTTACTTCAGAGACTGTGCTAATGAGTACAACACTATATTTGTTCTCTCGTAGAAGTGTAAAATTCCAAACCTCTCTCTCTATGTGTCTGCTAAATAACAAAGTGTCAGAAAACACTTTTAAAATGATGTGATATACCTGAGTATTTTTACCACTATTCCCAAAATGCTTCAACATAACTCGATAGATTTAGTTACATGTGATATACAAAGGATGTGATACCAGATGTTAAGGTTGAGTTTGCTCAAGTTGAAGTCTTATCATACTTCAGAAATCAATGCACACTGCAGTTGATGTGAGTGAAATCCACCAGAGATGTGAAATGTGCAGCTGTCCAGATGGACCACAATCTGAATATGCCCTCCAGCAATGTGCGAGGTGACTAATGGGTAGTGTCAAATTTACAGACCATTACTTCAGATTGGATTTTAGACTAAACTACAAATTCAGCATCTAGGCATCTATATTTTTTCTAGAGATTTTATCATTCATGTCTTTGTCTTTGTTTTTGCTGATATATGATATAGAAACTATGAAGATATTCTTCATTAAGTATATACATTGTATTTTGATTGATCTGCTGAGAAGTTACATAGTTTACTGTCAAGGACTCTGAACTTTAAACCAGAAGAATGAGGTTTTAGCTCTGGATACATTGTAATTCATTGTGCTACTGTAAACAGTCACTTCCTCTAAATTTGAATATAACTGTATGACCTTAAAAAGTCACTTGATGCTGCTGGCATGTTTCCTCACCTATAAAACAGAGATGATAATCTTCAGTTTTCAGAATTCTGTGAATCTGAATCTGAACTAAATATGCAAACTTTGTGTGCTAATAGTTGCATGTAATTAAATTTATGCAAGTACAAGGCAGTATTAATGGTAATCGAGAAAAACTATAGCTGTATTGATGTTTTATCATTAATATCAGAAACCACTTCAATTATATTAACTGATCAGTGTAATGATCTTTCTGGCATAGTGTGTGTATTAAGATATCTCAAAAAGTTGAACGAGGACAGAGGAAAAAACTTGAACATGTTAAAAGCAGAAAAAGGAAATGTATGTCCTTTGAAAGCAGACTTTACTGAATTAATCTTAGCTACTCAAATGTCTTTATTAGTTTATTTATCATTTTTTTCCTTTAATTTCATTGGGTACCTATTACATGGTAGACATTATTTTGGACCAGAATTGGCCAATGGAGCTTTCTGTGATAATGGAAATGTTTCATGTCTATGTGGCTCAGTACAGCAGTCATCTGACATATGTGGCTATTGAGCACTTAAGATGTGGCTCTTGCAATTGTTGGACTGAATTTTAAAGGAAAATCAGACTCAAACTCATAAGCTCCACATGCCTAAAGAAAACAGTTATAATCAATACTCCTTTAGGTCATATGGCCTCCCTAACATTTGTCAGTAGCCTGGTAAATATGCACTCTTAACTAAAGAAGGACAAGGTCAAAGAGTATGGGTGAATAAGATCTATCACTATCAAAGATGAATGACCTCAGGTATCTGAATCTGATTTTCCTTGAACACAGCCAAAATTCGGAAGGAAGGAAGGAAGGAAGGAAGGAAGGAAGGAAGGAAGGAAGGAAGGAAGGAGAGAAAGAGAGAGAGGAAGAAAGAAAGAGAAGAAAGAAAGAAAGAAAGAAAGAAAGAAAGAAAGAAAGAAAGACCTTAACTGATGAATGCTCAACCTCCTAATCATCCGAAGGAATAACATATAATGGGTAGCAAAGGAGCCATTTGAACTAATAGGAACCCAGCATTAGAGTGGGAAGAGCTCAGTGGCTTCTTGTCCACAGTGCCATCTATAATTTAAATTTTTAGCTTTGGCAAAATTCAAAATTTGTTTTGTTGTGTTATTTTCATTCAAATTTTAAACCGTAGGAAGATTCAATACATATGTTTCTGATCGGTGTAGACATAACTCATCAAAATGGGTTTGGTAAGACTTGTTTTGAAGAGGTTCCAGAAATCCCGTGAGTCTTTTGAATGAGGAAGAAGGCTGCATCAGTTCTGCATAAAACTTCCATCTGGCCAGAGGTGCCTTAGTAGAAAGTCCTGCCATCTACCAGGCCAGTTGAGCGCTGAGGCAATTCACCCTTCCATAGCTAATACACAAATATATGAGTATGTAGAAATATATTATCTCTCTGCATACAATATAGGACTCAAAAGAACCTAAAATACCACCTACCTCTCTCTGTCAATGTCAATGTCATTTCCTTAAAAAGAGGAAAACGTGGCTGAAATAGCAAAAGCAACTTGAGCAAGGTTTTAAAAACATGGTTTATGACAGGTCTGGAATTCAAACTCAGGCCACATGGTTGTTGGTCATGGATACTTTTTGACATAGTGCACAGTCCCATCTCCATTCCTTAAAAGCCAATATATTATAGATCAGAAAACTACTTTAGTGTTAAGAACATACAAAGACACATGCAATTTTGTATGACTTTTCCTCTAATGATACATGATTTATTAACATTTTAATTACATAGATATATAGCTGTCCAAGTTACTTTCAAAATAAAAGCAAATATTTTAATTGACATAAAAATAAAGACTCTTCTTATGTTGAACATGCAATGGGAAATTCCTCTTGGCAGCTATCTGTTTCTCAACCAAAGGTAATGGAAAGAGGTGATTTTGCCTAATTACTTTTCAGAGGAAAAGAAGTGGAACCATATTCTATATGATTTGTTAACATAGTGGCTTATGGGGTGATACGGTATAATCCATGGGATGAATTGTGTTTCAATTCACACCTGATGCCATGAGATCCGTTGGCTCTTTTTGGTTTTTGTTCCAGGGATTTTAGAAAAGAGGTGTCACTTAAACTCTTAAGTGCTATCAGTCTGTCTGGGGAATGTCTGTCTGAAGGAATCTTACTGTCTCTAAATTCTTGTCTGTTACTGTCATCAATTCAGTAGTGTTATAGCTCTCTTCTAAAAATTTATAAGCTAGCAAAAGGCTAACGCTGGGAAGATAAAAAGAAATGCCCATTGTGTTATTTATCATTTGCCTGTTTCAGAGATGTTTACACAAAGACTTTTTTTTCTTTTTCTTTTTTTTTTTTTTTTTTTTTTTTTTGGTACAGTGGCTGGCTATTCAAGCTCCTGAAAATTTACAAATGCCTTCCTAAATAGATTAAAAAGTTAACCTTCAGGAGACTGAAGATTTAGAGAATGGAGATGGGAGGTTCCAGGTAGAGCCCTGTCGCTATGTGCAAGATTCTGAAGTTAGGAGATCTTGGTACCCAATCTTCTACTTTATGACCCTGAAGGTCATTTAATCTCATATTCTCATTCTAGTTTCTCAGTTTTTTAAGATTTTTATTTATTTATTCATGAGAGACACACAGAGAGAGAAAGGCAGAGACATAAGCAGAGGGAGAAGCAGGCTCCTTATGGGGAGCCTGATGCGGAACTCGATCCCAGGACCCTGGATCATGCCCTAAGCCTAAGGCAGACGGTCAACCACTGAGCCACCCACTAGGAGTCCTGAGTTTCTCAGTTTATAAAGAGGAGAAATTCTGCAAAAATTAAAGCACTATTAATAGTTATTAGCATAATACATTGGAAACTATAATGTTATTCCTTAAAGATTATATGTCATCACAAGGGAAAGTCTGAATTTAATCTTCTCCAAAAAATTAGTTATTGAAAATCAAAAGATTAGGCTTCTAAATATCTTCATATACAAGAATAGAAGAAACTAAAGATGCTGCAGATGCCATTAAGGTTAAAAAAGTCTAAAAAAGTAGAAATGGAATAAGAAAGGCTACTAATGGGGGGGGCATCTTAAAATAATAATAAAAGCAGGCACATCTCCTAGAATTTAAATTAAAAAATATAATGATTAAGGAAAGAAGAAAAGATCATTATAAAAGAATTCAGAATAGTATGAATTTTCATCAATATACTGTTCTAAGTAAAATTTCTTTGTGATATGAGATATAAAAGTTTTTTTTTAAAAAAGTACTATGTTTACTAACGTTAATGATATAACCAAACATATAGAGATTATATATGTAGTTTTGTAGTTGTAACAAATCATACATTAAAATATCTGTATGTTATAGATATTTCAGGGTTTAAAATTTTTCATGATAGATGTGGCCTAGTAGGCCAGCTTTAATTCAAACACATCTCCTTGTTTATGCATCTTGCTGAATATTCACATTTTTTTCTAATGCTAGAGAGCTACTTTTTCACCTCTAGTAACTTTATTACCGTGATTGGATTTGCTATAACCTCAACTCTAAGCAAAAGAATAAAGACTTCAATAATGTCAAATAAAATAGCATGCGTGTGTAAGTGGCCTTGTAACATACTATTATTGTTTCATAGTCACAGTTAACGATAATTATTCTTTGGAGAACTTTGCATTATGTGGTTTCTGTAGAGCTACATGTGATTTAGTGACAATGGCTGTCTTTTTAGTGATTACAGATTTAAAGGATTACTGAACCTTTCAGATTTTAAAACAACAGAATATCCAAGAGGATTTTATTTTCAACTCTTGTTTACTTCCTAAATCATGCATTAATGTGATGTTTGGAAAATGAGCTAAATATTCTAGTGCCGAACCGAAGCCATCCTAGAATGTGAATTAGAAAAGCGGAAACAAATTGCCCATGTGTCCTGGAAATAATGTGTTATATACAAATGCCTTTACAAATAAAACATAATAAACGTGGGAGTGTGATGCTGGGTGTACAGCTGGTTAGGAAATAAACCTATTTTTTGCATGCATGACATGACCTTGCATAGATTAAAAAGGTTAATATATGTAAAATACGTAGACCAGTGCCAAGCACACAGAGTTACACGGTATTTGCCATCACCACCACCATCATCATTGTTATCCACCTTCCTTCTTTCTGGTCTCTTTGACCTTTATATTCAATTTAGATTCCTGGCTCAAAGATTTTAAGAACTGTCTTAAAAGCCATCCTTAATTCTTTTGTCCTTTTTTTATTCCACCCAGGCATGAGACAATACTCAGCTCTGAGACAATTGAATCCTCCTCTTCCTCCAACATTTGAGGGTGTTGATGGAGAAGAATATTCATCTCTGCTGATTAGAATGCCAGAGTATAAAATTGAGCCTTAGCACTTGATCAGCAATCCTCTTGCTTATCTCTAGTCAGTTCATTTCTCTATCTCTCAAAGGAGAAATTTCAAACCTTATTCCCTCCTTTAAACCTCTATCCCAACTTGATTTTCCCTCTCACTTTTAGCAAATTACCTCATCTCAGTCTTGCTATAAAAACAAAATGATTTAACTTATACTACACATACACACACACGTTGTTAAAATGCCTCAACTTCTCTCTCCTATTGCTCAAAGAAACCCCTCTGTGCTTATTCTTTCTTTTCTGCCTAGAGAAAAGGCGTGTTCATATTCTTTCCTGGGCTCTTTCTTCCTATGCTCTTGATCAAGACCTTTATTTTTTCCCCAATCTTTGTCTGTGACTCCCTATCTAGGATATTTTAAAATATATTTTCTCTTCCTTTTGCTTCTTTCCTCGTAGAAATTAAAAAAAATCTATAATCATCTTTAAAAAAATTAAAAATCCTGTTTTGGTCAAGCAAATCCAATATTCTTCTTCATTGCCGACTTTTTCATAAAAGTTTGAAGTTTTTGCTTGTACTACTTCACCTATCATTGATCCTCACCCCATTGTGTCCAAAAGACTAATAACACAGCAGAGATTTTCTAATTGCCTAATCAATGAACTCTTTTCGGCCATTATCCTGTTTAATTTCTGTAGTGTTCAGCACTGATGGATGTTTCTGTTTTCTTGAAGTCACTCTCCTCAGGGGATACTGTGACTTTCTTGCTGTGTCCCTGCCCCTATTCTTGACTTCTCTGTTTTAATATGCTTATCTCCTTTAGCATTTCCTTTTCTTGTGTTCTTCCCTTATGCAGAGCCAACTTCCCAAAGGTTCATCTTTAACTTTCTCTTGTTATTTCATATTCTATTTCCACGAGGGATGTTGATTCCTTTATTTTTGTGCCTTGAACTTTCATCTATTTTTATATAGAAGTGTATAGTACCTCCCTCTTATTATATATCATAAATGGAGATATTATGATATTTGCCTAATTGGATTCTGCCAATTTGAAAGTCATCACTCTCTCCTGAATCTCCCATATTACTTAATGCACTCTAAACTACCTTATGGAAATTTGTTTATTTGTTTGCCTTTCTCATTAAATAACACAGGCTGAAGTCTGAAGAACCTGAATTCAAATCTTAGCTTTATCACTTGCGAGTTTGGTGGCTTTTCACTCTACCTGGTTTTAAGACATAATGTTTAAAATAGTGAGTGTTGGGGCACCTGGGTGGCTCAGTCAATTAAGCATCTGCCTTGAGCTCAGGGTATGATTCTGGGTTCTTGGGATCAAGTCCTGCATTAGGCTCCCTGCTCAGCAAAGAATCTACTTTCCCTTTCTCTTTGCCCCTCCTCCTTGCTTATGTGCTCTCTCTCTCTCTCTCAAATAAATAAAATCTTTAAAAAAAAAAATACTGAGTGTTCCTGGAGGGGAGGTAGGCAGGGGATGGGCTAAATGGGTGATGTGTATTAAGGAGGGTGCTTGTAATGATGAGCACTGAGTAGTGTATGTAAGTGATGAATCACTAAATTCTACCCCTGAAAGCAATATTATTCTATTTTTTATTCTATTTGTTAACAAACTAAAATTTAAATAAAAATTTGGAAAAAATAAATTATTGAGTATAAGGCCTGACATCTATTTAACATTTAATATGTGTTAGTTCTTGTCTTTTTTTCCCTTTCTCCCTCTCCTTTTGTTCTCTGTCAGCTATCACTGTGCAAACAGTAAAGACTCAATTATTATATTATTGTTAACTGAAGTAAAGGAAACCTATAGGAGAACCAACTCATATATCTTTTTTCAGTAAAGCTTCAGAATTTAAGACATCAAAATTATCCACCTAGTAGAATTTTGGAATTTTTATTAGCTCCATCCTTACTATCACATGACAACTTTGCATTTAATTTTAATTACAGCATTATTGGGCACTGTCAGGTACAGTGTAAAGCACTTTTTATAGATCATTTCATTTTATTCACACATTCATCTCATGAAGTAGGTACTATTATCACATACAGGCCCCAGAGATAGCAAGTAATGAAACTGGAATGCAAAACTAGGTATTCTGACTTGAATTAAAACTCTTGTCCACTGTATCACATTAGCTTCATCTCTATTTCTGGCTTAGTTCTTCCACTTTCTATGTATCAATTGATTACATTGTATAGGAAAATATTAGAGAACTGAGACTGTATATTTTGTAGGACTGAAAATACAGATCAAGAGAGATGAAATTTTAATATTAGAATATGTGGTTGATGGTGGGATTTGAAGGAATAATGGGATGAGGGTATAATAATCAAGAAAAACTTGGGCAAGTAGAATGGTAGGTCAAAGAGAAGAAATACTCTTCCGATAACCTATATAAGCACAACTCAACCCCTTCAGTGGAAAGTTTCCTCATGTGTCTTGTGAAGATGATATGAATCAATGAAGTCATTTAACATTGTATAGCTGTATGACTTGATTCTGGTTCATTGGAAGACAAATAGGCACAATGGCTTTATAAGAAATGTATGCTCTGTGTGCTTTGCTTTGGGAAGACAGATATCAGGTCCCTTTATTTAAGTGTAGTTAAATAAATATAAAATGACTTTTGACTTTTTATTTTAGTGATAGAATATTCTATTTTTCAATATTTTATTGTTTATTCATGAAAGACACAGAAAGAGACAGAGACAAAGGCAGAGGGAGAAACAAACTTCCTATGGGGAGCCTGAAGTGGGACTTGTTTCCGGTAACCCAGGATCATGCCCTGAGCTGAAGGCAGATGCTCAACTACTGAGCCACCCAGGTGTCCCAATGACAGAATATTATTCTTGCTATAACAAAAATTAAATTTCAGAATATCAGAAGTTAGAAGAAAGTTGAACATAATATGGGAATGTGCAAACATTTCTTTGCTGAGCCAAAGAAAAAGATTTCAGAAACAGTATTTCTTTTATGTAATCTATTTACGAGGATTACATGTGCCATTTTGAAAAATAGAATGCATTGAAAACAGTTTCCATTGAGTTAATTTGTTGATCGCTGTGTAATTTTCCTCTAAATGAGATGTTGAACGTAATCTACCAATAGAGTAGGTCATCCATGCTCAAAAGCCCATCTCTAGATAGCAAAGTGTAATAGTTACTTAAGCACTAAAAGCACAGCTCATGGAGGATGATAGGGCAAAAGAAAGATGATTACAGCTTTGAAATGTTTGTAGGAAGAAAATAGAGGACAAAGCTTATCTCAAAATTTCAGAAAACTGGGAAGATCATGTGACATTAAAGGCTTCTACACATATAGTGTTTCTGTTACTTGGCTTGGTTATGAGGTAATTACTTTTGGATTTTAAGCATTACATGAGCCTTAGGATCTTTTAGTGTACTTTTCTTAGATAACATTTTGCTATCTCTTCTTTGTAACTCTGAGGATGCCAGGTGTGACTTCAAATTGTAAATCCTCTTTACTTCAATTTTCAAGTTTTTTTTTTTCTCTTCTAACAAAAACACTGCTAATGATTATATGCTCTTGTTGTAAGGCATGTTTACTTGGCTTTCTTTCAGAGGTAAACAGTTTATAAATGAAAATTTTCATTGTCTGACATATGCCTCCTCTCCAAAAAAGACAAATGTGGCCTGAGTGGGCATTTTGCCATAAGAAAACAGATTTAGGATAGCAATCATGTTATGTTAGAGAAATTAGGGAGAGGTGTGATCACCTACTAGGAAATCTATAAATGACAATTGTAATTTATCACTCTCTCTGTCATAAACTTTCTACTGTTTGGGGGAAAGCTGATAGGAGCCCTTTATTTTTTCAGGATCAATTAAACTAGAGAGAAGTATAATTTGAATTTTGTTTAAAAATTTGCCTCCAATTTTGCTTTAGTTTGTGAAGTGTTGAAGTGAGGGTACTTCTACACTACTGTTTGTGTGGATGGTGCAAAGACTATATTGAGATCTAAAGATACCTACGGATGCTTTGACCACTAGCAGAATGAAAGTATGGATGGAGTTTAATGTTTCTGGTTTATATTTCCAAAAATGGAATAATTGAGTATCGAAACACTTTATTTTCTTTTTTAAGATTTTATTTATTTACTCATGAGAGACCCAGAGAGAGAGAGAGAGAGGCAGAGACACAGGCAGAGGGAGAAGCAGGCTCCATGCAGGGAGCCTGATGTGGGACTCGATCCTGGGTCTCCAGGATCACGTCCTGAGCCAAAGGCAGATGCTTAACCACTGAACCACCCAGGTGTCTTTAACATGATGGTGTTGTTCTATCTAATTTCAAAAATACACTGCCCTTAAGAAAGCTATCTTTTAAAAGGGCCAACTCAGAAATTAACATTGTTTTCTGTCAGGTGCTTATTGTGGAAAGAAAAATATATATTATGCCAATCAGGAAAAACTAGTATATGGGTTGTTTGTTGAAATAAAACTTAGAGAGCTATTTTTAAACTTAAAATTGGCTCTGGTTTTTTAATCCAAGTGAAGAAAGCTACAAATTAGTATAACCTTTTGAAGAACTTCATTTGAAGTTCAAAGTGATTAAAATATTTTACATTTAAAATTAAGAAAAATAAGATTTCCCCACATTGCCTGAAAAATGTGCCTGCTATCTTCTACAACTTTGTTGGAAAGGTTTGGGAAATATTGCATTAAGGGACTACCTCTTAGACAGATAGCCTACCTCGCTATCATAACCTTCTGTACCGTGATGGCCAAGGGCACCATTTTCACTGTTTGGAATTTGTGCGGTCAGATAATTAAAAATGTGTCTTTGCTGATTTTCACGTAAGCAAATTAAAGTTAGCAAACTTTAACAATAACACTTTGGTAAAAACTAAACAGTAGAAAATATCTGACCATGTGTAATGTGGGTTAGTACATATTTATGTGAAACTATATTGACATCCCTTTACCCCCAGCAAAGGAAGAGATGTTTCATGCACTCACATTGTCCTAGTCACTCAAGCTTATCCCTTCGCATGCCATACCATTTCTATCATTCTAGATTACATTTTTACAAAATATATTGTGCATTTCTATGCTAACTAATCTACAGGCTATAGCTCTGTAGTAACCTTTTCTTGATCACCCGTGTTTATCATTTTGAATGGATATTTATCCCCATGTAGTAACAGATCCCAATAGGTGCCTTTTTTCCTCACTTTCTGGATGTCAGCTTATCAATTGTCACTTCATTTCTGTCCCAGTAACTGCCTCTAAATTTCTGTTCCCACCTTCAAAACTTCAACTGTTTGTTATAATCTTTTGAGTGCTGGAAAGCCATGTAACAAAGAATTAAAAGACTTCTTATTATAAAATAAATGCATGTTCATAATAGAAATATGAATAATGGTAGAATAGGAAATATCAATAATTTTATGGTTAATGTTTGATCTAGCATTTTTCTATCATTTTGCAATGCACATGAAGTTTGTTTTAAAAAACTACCAAGTCTCTGAATGAAGGTTGGTTCAGTGAGACTGTCAGAGAGGGCAGGGCAAAATCGAGAAGACTGTCAGCTCCATCCATGAGCAACAGCGTCATTGAACATCAGTCAGGAACCAGTAGGAATAGGTGGTAGTCAGGCAGGACTGGCAAGTGGATTTGGTTTCCTCAGTATTAGAGCCAGAGATAAATACATCATGAATTCTGTATAAATGCCTTTTTTCCCTCTTAATTTTAAATACTATATAACTTATAATTCTTAGGATCCTTCAGTTTTGAGGGGAAACCTTTTTAAAAAAGATTTTATTTATTTATTTATTTATTAGAGACACAGAGAGAGAGGCAGAGATATAGGCAGAGGGAGAGGAAGGCTCCTTGCTGGGAGCCTGATGTAGGACTTGATGCCAGGACCTGGGGATCACCACCTGAGTGGCAGACGCTCAGCCACTGAGTCACCCAGGCAACCCAAGAGGAAACCTTTGAGTAGATTCTTTATCCTGTATGCAAAAGCACAAAAATCTTTTTTTTTTTCTCCCCTGGGTATATTGAGATATAATTGATATATAGCACTAAGTAAGTTTAAGGTATATGACATGATGAATTGTGAAATACTACTGCAATAAGGTTAGTTAACACATCTTTTACCTCACATAATAAAAATCTTATATTTGACAGAAATAAACTACACATTTATAGGAACATAATCTACTCAGAGAACTATATTAATGCATCATTTTTGACAGTGCAGAAGGCCAATGATAAATATGGATCAGAAATAGAGTTTGAAATAATAAATATACATTTCTGCACTTAGAGATAACCTTTATTTTTTTTTTAATTTTTTAATTTACTTATGATAGTCACAGAGAGAGAGATAGAGGCAGAGACACAGGCAGAGGGAGAAGCAGGCTCCATGCACCGGGAGCCCGACG
Organism: Nyctereutes procyonoides; assembly: GCF_905146905.1. Classification (NCBI taxonomy): domain Eukaryota; kingdom Metazoa; phylum Chordata; class Mammalia; order Carnivora; family Canidae; genus Nyctereutes; species Nyctereutes procyonoides. The sequence continues at coordinate 6,928,045 of NW_026575130.1, forward strand.
TGGGATTCGATCCAGGGTCTCCAGGATCACGCCCTGGGCCAAAGGCAGGCGCCAAACCGCTGCGCCACCCAGGGATCCCTAGAGATAACCTTTAATGATGACATTGGCATTTCTGTGTCATTATTATTATTAAAATAGGTACGATTTTCAAGAATCAGACTATATGTCTCATAGATTCATAACATTCTGAAGTTGGGAGGATCATTAGAAAACATCCAGAGTATGATTTTCCATAGTTCTGTGGGACACTGTCCTTTGAGATGCTACTAACACACACACACACACACACACACACACACACACACACACACCAAGTTCTTTTGTCAAATAACTTAGGAAACATTGTGAACTGTATCTCCTATCTTGAAGATTCATGATGCACATCAGTATTATAAAAATTATGATAAATCCTGCAATAAACAAAATCTGTTTAACAGTGTTTTAAACAAACATTCCCCAAGTGTATTTGAACACTGGACACTTTGTTTGCTTTGTTTATGACTTAAAATCTTGTGTGGAATAACTCATAAGAAATGCTGATCTTGTCTTAATCCTTTATTTTATGTACAAAGACTCCTACTCAGAAAAGGTTTGTAAGAATTCATAATAGCAGACCCCAAACCCGAATCTGGACTCTATTATAACTACCATGCTGGTGCTCTTCCCACACTCCATGCCAGTCTCTCTTCAGATCTGCCCAATTCTCTTCAGATCCTCATTTCTCAAAGTATATTTCTCTTGTCTTTCTTCAGATCTGCCCAATTCTGCACTTGTCTTTCATTGCTTCCAGATTCTTTCTTTCCTCTTCCTCTGTCATCTCTACCCTTTGAAACTCCTTCCACACTTACTTTTGGGACATCTCACCCACTCACGGCTTCATGTATCATCTCTATTTTTTGTCTCCTCCGTGCCCAGCTCTAGTTCTGCCCTGCCACCAAATTGTCACTTCAGAATCACCAGACACCCATAGGATTTATTTGCTTGTATATCTTGCCTTTACTTTTTATTATTATTATTATTAGTATTAGTATTTAAATTTTATTTATTTATTCATGATAGTCACACACACACACACACACACACACAGAGAGAGAGAGAGAGAGGCAGAGACACACAGGCAGAGGGAGAAGCAGGCTCCATATAGGGAGCCTGACATGGGATTCGATCCCGGGTCTCCAGGATCGCTCCCTGGGCCAAAGGCAGGAGCTAAACCGCTGCGCCACCCAGGGATCCCTACTTTTTTTTTTTTTTTAAGATTTTATTTATTTATTCATGAGAGACACGCAGAGAGAAGAAGAGACATAGGTAGAGGGAGAAGCAGGCTCCCTGCAGGCAGTCTGATGCGGGACTTGACCCTAGGACCCCGAGATCAAGACTCAAGCTAAAGACAGATGCTCAACCAGTGAACCATCCAGGCACCCCTCTTGTCTTTACTTTTGATAGTATGTCTAAATGCAAATTCATCTTCCTAGCAATCTGACTGTCTTTCAAATTTCTCTTTCTGGCAACCAAAAACTTCTCCCAGTATTGAAGATCTTTATTCTTGCAGTCAGTTTAGAAGTATTTATGTCTTTTCTTATTTAGATCCAGTCAGTTCCTCATTTCTCAAAGTATATTTCTCTTAAAGATTCTCCTATTTCACCCTCTCTTCTCCTTCTTCCATTCTAGATTTTCATTTATACTTGCAATACTACAAATTCCACAAGTCTTGTCTCATACCAATCCCTATTTTGGCATAATTTACGTATGAATCCCAGGTTCTTCACTCAAAATTAAGTTCCATCTTGTTACTTTCCTGCTCAAGAGTCTTGAATGGGTTAATATTTCCTGATGTATCTATTTTGGAGCCTCCATAACCTAGCCTCATGTGATCTGGCCAGTAGGTATGACTTTAGCCTCCATATTTCGGGGGATGCTATGTTGTCAGCAGGTCCATTGCCCTCCCTTGTGATGGAGTATGAACTATCAACAGGAACCAGGCTGGTGAGGGGCTGATGTGGTGATACCTTGGACACCTGGACTTGATTCAAGTTGGAGATCGTGTCATTGGAGTTTCATTTGATATGCTGTCATCATAGTTTCTGAACAATGAAAAATGGAGAAATGGAATGTGGTTTATTCCCTTTCCCTCACAGTCATGCTTTTCAAATGCAGCAAAAGTGATGGATGAGATGCTACTGAGTTACAGAATTCCTTACAGCCTGGTGAAGGACAGTTAGAAGGAAGGGAAGAGAATAAAGAGAGAATATATTATGTTATGTTGTGTTATTTATTTTGAGGAAGCATAGGAAGATAGTCTATTTGACACACAGTGGGGTTCTAGGTTAGGATATTTTGAGAATAAATATCATGGCTGAGTGTCTATTTGGATGTGTTCTCCATGGTATTCTTTCGAAGGCCACTTCTTTTCCAAATGGCATAATAATCATTCCCTTTTGTTAGCTTGCCACATCTAATCAGTTCAGCAAAATAGTTACTTAAATTGTCCAAGTCTTAGAAGGAGCAAAACATCTAATTCCTGTGTTTTGCTGAGGTGGGTAGTGCTGCCTGAAGAGGCTGTTACCTTCCACAGCTTTTCCCGGGATGTCTCTCATTAAGGGCTGCATTCTTCTCCAAGTCCTTTGGGAACCATGGAGGCTCGGTTTCAGAACCTTCTCATTTGATTTATCATAATAGAATGTTCTGTAGAATTTCCTTAGATATATGAAGTTGTTTTGCATGCTAATTAAACAAAGTATCAAATGATAGAAGAATGATCAAATACATGGTGTGCAGCAACACGGTGTGAATTTGTGGAAAGGGAAAATGTCCTCTCAATATGTGGAAGAGGTGTAGGCAGCATCATGAACTCTTCTTGGCTCAGGATTTTAACACACTCAGAGAGCCTTTTCTGAAATATATTAGTTCTGTTATTTCTTCCTAGAAGTAAGAACCTCATTTTATTGTGCTTTGCTTTGTTGTACTTTGAAGATATTGTGTTTTGTTTTGTTTTGTCTTAAAAATTGAAGGTTTGTAGCAGCCCTGGGTTAAGCAATCTATTGGCACCATCTTTATAACAGCATATGCTCACTTTGTATCTTGGTATCACATTTTGGTAATTCTCACAATATTTCAAAGTTTTCATTATTATTATATTTGTTCTGGTGATCTGTATGATTGATTAAAACTCACTGAAAGCTTAGTAATGGTCAGCATTTTTTAGCAATAAAGTATTTTTTAATTAAGGTATGTACATTGGGTTATTTTCAGACATAATGCTATTGCACACTTAATAGACTACAGTATAATGTAAGCATCACTTTTATATGCACACAACGGGAAACCAAAAAAATTCACTTGACCTATTTTATTGAGATATTCATTTTATTGCAGTGGTTTGGAACTGAGCTCTCAATATCTCCAAGGTATGCCTGTACAAACTTTCAACCTTTTAGATTTAGAGGTTCAGTTCAGTCTGGAGATATGATTGATTTTCCTATATAGAGATGATTTTCTCATTTTAAGAAGTTATCTCAGTTTATATATTTTGATGTTTTATACTATATTTTCCAAAAAGTCAACGAGTGTTTGATAAAAAACAGATTTCTTCTTTACATAGTTGAGACAGAAAAAAAAAAGAAAAGAAAAGCATAAACATCATTCCCTTGCTGGTACAGATAACAAAAATTGATGGTGGGAGTAGGGATGAGACCGTTTGACTCCATTTTGTGGATTTTCTGGGAAGAAGCACTTTTAAATAAATCACTTCATGAGGATTTGAGCAAAACTGTTAGTGTCTAGGCTTGAAGAATAAGAAAGGAGCACTTGTGAAGTTACTTACAGAATTTTGGGTAAAGATACTGGGCTCTCAGCATTTATGCTAAGCACTGTTCTTCTCTTGCTCTCTCTTTTCCTGTTTCAGATCACACCACCCTACTCTCTCCCCTTCCTCATTTCCTTCTGGTTCCTCATTCTCACATATATATTTAAAAGATACTAACTTTTTAAAAATTTTCATTTTTGAGTTTTCATGTTTGTAGAACTATTTGGGTGAAACAAAAAAAATATCTTCTAAAGCTTCCTTCTTATACCAGTAGAGCACACTCCCTGCCCAGCACGTACCTGGCCCTGCTCCATCCTCCAAGAAAAAAAGAGAGATAAACACCAGTCTCACATTTCCTATTGTTGGGAGTTGACACCTGAATCCACAATTTCATGAAATAGAATTATTGCATGGAGAAAACTGTAAGCTACCCTTTGACAGCAATAATTAAAAAAAACTGGCTGCTGGTACAAACTTTATATGTATATTTAAAACAAACAACCTGTGTACATAAAGACTGTGCTCTTGTGCACCACCTGAATGTTCAGTTAGGAGGAAAGGAAATTACCCATAAAAGGTAGTAGCTGCTGTGAGAGAGGGAGGGGCTACTTGCTTCTGGTGCAACAGTGAGATTTTCTATATGATAATTGCTCCTATCCTTGGCCTCCTACTGTAGCTAAGAAGGAAGTTGCTTATATTGGTCTGTATGCATTTAGATGGTTAGTGATACCAAATCCAATTATTGTCAGCTTCATGACCACCAAAGTTGTTTTCATCTGTGAGTTATTCCTCACAGCCAGGAGAGGAGGGCAACACTAAAATTCCCTTCTGTATGTAGGAGAGGGTGTCATGGCGGAGGAAACTGAAGGAGAGAGCAAAACGAGAGGGCTAACTTATTAAGGCAAAGCAAAACAGAACAGGAGGGAAGAGAAACAGGCTGATGCTGAGCTAGCATTGAATGAGAGGATTTCCAGGCCAGCATCAGTTACAAATATCTCTTACACAAGGCCATGCCACAGCCTGCAGGGCTGATCAAAGCCTCTAGTTATAAGCTAAATATTTTCATTGGTCTCAAATTGGATTCCACAATTTTGTTGCTGTTGTTGTTTTTACATTTGTGACTCTCAACCTGATAGCACTGGAGTCACATGAGAAATTTCCGTAAATGCTGATGCTCAGGTTTCAGTGCAAATCAATTAAGTCACACTCTGTGTATAGAAAGATCCTTAGATTAAAAAAAAAAAAAGATCCTTAGGCAATTCTAATGTGCAGCTAGGATTGAGGACAACTCAGTGAGGAGACACAGAAAGCAAGGCAAAAATTCTCAGCGTGCACAATTTTTCAGGCATTATGATAGCATTTTTAGGGCTGAAATATATGAAAAGCTCCATTACCTTAAGATGATTTTTTATGTATGTACTCCATTTTGTCCTGCAATTTTCCCCTAGCTCTACTGAGGTATAACTGGACAATAAAATTATAAGACATTTAAAGTACACACGGTGGTGATTTGTCATACATACACGTTGTGAAAGATGGGTCCCCCATCTAGCTAATTAACACATCCATCACCTCAATACTTATCTTCTGTATGTGTGTGAGAATATCTCAGTTCTACTCTCTTAGAAAATTTCAATTATACATTACAGTCTTATCAACTACTCTCAGTATGTTTTACATTAGGTCTCAGACTTTATTCATCTTATAGCTGAAAGTTTGTACCCTTTCCTGCATTTTGTTTACATAAAGTCTTACATGGCTCCCACACATCAAACTGCATTCTTCAACGGCAGTGTTTCCAAATATGCCAGTGAACTCAGCGGACAGAAATGCTTGGGAAATGCTAGCTTTAGGGGAGTTTTCAGAGACTTTACTCTGCGTATTGGTGTGTATGTACTTACTATATGCTAATGTAAATTTTTAATCTCCAAGGAGGTTATATATATATGTGTGTATGTATATTACCCCCCTCCTCCAACACACACAGAAAGTTTCCTAAAGTTATTTGATTAAAAAAATGTTTTACAAGGAGAGAGAATGTCTGTATAGGTTTGTGTTCGACAATATATACTTTGGAGTATATCTGTTTAGTGTCTACCGCCCCACCCCCTAATGCCCTCCCTATCACTTTCCTATCCCATAGCTTCTGATACTGACTAGCAAGAGTTAAGTTGGTTCTGATTATAGTTCTGAATATCAATAAAACATAGCCATATACAGATTTATGTAACTCTTTCAACCTTTTCTTGCCCTAAATGGGCAATGGTCTTTGCCTAGTGGACTATATTAGCCCTCCAAAGCCACAGAGTACACACCTTAGTTCTTTTTTGTTTTGTTTTGTTTTTAGTGTTAAGTCCCCCAAAAGTCACAAAATTTGACCACCGCTGGCTCTTTAGTGGGAGTCAATAATTCTCATTTACAATAAAGTTTTTTGGATGTCAAAAACTTCCCATCAGTATACTGCCATATACTGGTTTCTATCGAGAGAGTCTGTAATGCGTTTGCATCTATCCTGTGGATGTCAACCTTGTGACCTGGGAATGGACAAAAGTATACATAGGCTCTCAGACCATGTCCCATTCACTCTTCTCAGGTGGCATAAATTTCAGCAGGAGAGTGTTCAGTTATGTGCAGGGAGGTCAAAATTGCTCATCGCAGTAGAACTTCAATTCTATGATGACAAATACCTGTGGGCAGACATAATTACTCACTTGGGTTATTTCTTGGTCAGTCTCTGCTTTCTTTCTTTCCTCAGGTCTTTACCAACTATTTCCCCGTTTCTCTTTTGATCACTTTCCTTTATTCTTCTTGGATTTGTTTTCCCCTTTTGCATTTAAGTCTTTATGATTTAGTTCCATGTCATGATCTAACAAGTTATATACATCTAATGGCCAAATAGTTGCCTATTAATTTTTCAGCATAACTCACTGAGAGAGGTTTTCTGAAATGAAACTGTATGGTTTTAAAATTAATTAGATTCAAATATTCCAAATACGAAAGCCATCTTGTTTTTAGAGTGGCATAGGAATTTTAGTAGTTGTAATTATATTTTAATTAATTATTAGGATTTGGCGGTTATTGTAATGCAGAATGAATCTATAAAAATAATGACATCATAATTCTGAATAGATTTTTCTCAAAGGAGTAGAGAGATAATACAAAACAGTAGAGTTTTAAAAATCTATTTAAACATTTTCCTTGGATGCTATTTAGAGTTTTCTTTGTGATTAGAGATATTTTTCCAACTACCAAGCCCAATAAGACAGCCTCTTGAGGCCCCCCCCCAATGGATGTTTTATTACCCTTCAGTCTTTTCATCCTTTCATGTTCATAAGGTGAATAAATTGTTTTCTCTGCAGCATTCAATCTGGAGATCTTTTCTCGAGAGACTCAAATCTTCTTTTGCTCTTTGTAGCCATATTTTAAAACTCCTGTGATATCTTCCAGAAGAGTAGGCTTTGAATATAGCCTCAATGGACTCAAACGTTAGGAATTTAAATGAAAATCAGGAAAGTAAAGAAAAAAAAATCTGGGAAGTCAAGATCTTTGCTTATATCATTGGTGAATTGTTTTTTTGCTGGAATTTTTAAAATACATCTCTTGAATTACAAAGTCCTTTATATTCTTAAAAAGGAATTTTAGATCAATTATCTCGTGAGAATCTTTCTTTGGGTCCAAGACATAACTATTTCTTGCAGCCATTATTTGCAAAGAAGGAAAATGTTGTATTTCTGAGGGCTACCTCTATCCACACAAAGGGTTATGACAGAGTCACAACCAGAATTCATGTCTTGAATGATAATTTTGTATGTAGATACATAGTTACTCTCATGACTAGTTTAAGGAACAACAGTGTGAAAGAAAAAGGAAGGATTAATAAAGGTAAGAAATGAAAGAAGAGGGACAAAGCATGCTTATATCTCAGCCTTGGGATGAATAAAATGGTTTTGGAAAATGGATGTGATAATAAGTCAAAATAAATATTTTAAGATAAGAGAAGCAAATAATATAAGGAAGTTCATATCAAAATATTGTCTGGTGGTACTTTTATAAACAAGTTTAAAATTGTTATTTCTATTAAGAATTAACGATATTTTTAAGCTCAAGTGAGGAGCATCAGATGGTTATTAAGTTAATGCTAATCTTGTCAACCAAGTCATCAGGAAAGTGATCTTTTCCCTTTTATATTTAATGTTCCATGATGTCAGTAACAAGTCCTTTAAGCATTAGCTATTATCAGAAAACAATTCAAGAAGAAATTGATATGTAGTAAATGGTTTTCCTGGATAGCAAATCACATCTTTCCGTTTTGCTCTCTGTGCTGAAATGATTTTTCAAGCTCTAGAGCAAACAAGGTAAAGAGAAAATGCCTACGTTTCATTCATAGACTGTAGAATGCTCTGTGGCCTTCTCTATCTTATTATACTTCATAGAGTATTTTGAATCAAAGAGCTATTGGCTATTAGGGGTTAAAAAGAAGAAACCCAGGAAATTTTCTCCTCACTCTAACATCTATCTCTACCTCCCTGTTCCTCTCCTCCTTATTCTGATTCATTAAATTTATTAATCAGGGAGACTGTATTAACTCACGTACGTACACTTTTCATGATAGCCAAAAGTCCTTAGATTAATTTAATTATGTTAGAAAATGTATTTCCATAAAGAATGCTTTTTTGTTGCTACACTGCTGATTTTCACTTTCAGTGATGAAATTGGTTTCATTGTTTCACTTACATGAATGCATTAGAGGGAATAGATGTAATAAGGTGATGAGCATACTTTTTGGCAAATAAGGAATCCAGGATAACCTCTTTACTTTTTTCAGCTGAAAATACTAAGTGATTTTTCATAATTTACTGACCACAGCTGGATGATTCTATTTATCATGTGTAGGGGAGGGATTTTGAATTACACAAGGTAGGCATACATTTTGTGTTTAGGAAAAAAGCTGTATGTCAGGATTTGAAGATTCATAGACTCAAAGAATCTCATATTTGGGATATTTAAAGGCCCCTGCTTCAATCTGCTGTTTAATGCTCAAATCAACTCAAATTCCAATAGATACCATCTGCTGAGCTGGGTAATAAGTGCTTTAGAAACATGCTCACATTTAATCTTCCTATCTGGTATGGGTTGTTGAAAAAGAAATTACAGTTCAAGGAAGTTAAATAATATGCCCCCAAATGCATAGCTAACTAGTAGGTGGTGGATTCAAGATGTGAACCTTTATCTATAAGGCTCCATAGCAATGTTCTTTACATTGCCACAGATTATTTGAGCCTATAACACAATTTATAGATTGAAGGATCTGAGAAAACTATGCTTTTTGGTCAGCCAAATTCAGATACTGCATTAATCTGTTCCCTGACTGTAGCTAGGAGTTCTTTCTCTTTTAGTACTTTAAGAGTGAAGCATAAGCCTCTATAAATATTTTTTTCTACAGATAGATGACACTCATGATTCTAGGACTTATTTTGTCACTCCAAACCCATTTTCCCTCTCTTCCACTAAAGAGGGGGAACCATCTCTACAGAAAATACTTCTACCTGAGTGAGGAGAAATATCAAATTGTCTTCAAAACACGGACAACTTGTGATACAGCATTTATCTTTCATCAAAGAAAGAAAAAAAATTGTACTTCAGAAACAAGCCAATTGGTCCATTCTGGTCCTTAGTATTTTATGGGACTCAATATTCGTAGTACCTAAGGGATATATCCTGGTGATTTATTGCTCTGAATCTTGGTTTCTTCACTAGCAAAATGGAACAAGAACATATTCCACACATTTGAAAAAATGCTTTGAAAAATGTAGGATTAATTTACAGGGGTTTATTCTTAGACTTCAAATCTTGGCTCTTTTGAAAAATCAAAAGTATACATTGAATATTTATTGAGTACTTGCTAAATTCTGGAAACTTCTAAGCCTCTTACATGCCTTACCTCACTTGCCTGTTATAATAACCCTGTCAGGTATGCACTATTTTAACCTTTATCTTATAATTAAGGAGTTTGTTACTGAGAGAAAATAACTACTTTGCTTCACAGAGCCAGTAAACGAGAGAGTCAGGATTCAAATCTGAGCAGTCAGAAACAAGATGGAAACTGGAGACATACGCAGGAAGTAGAATATGCATGGTATGGGAGAAGTCATTTGCACAGATATTAGTGGTCCTTCCCCTTGGCACTAGCCTGGGTACAAGATCTCAAAGCAGAAATATTACCCAAAGTTAAAAAGAGTTTTGGGAAGGGTTAACAAGAATGCAGTCATCCAGGTCTTTCCCCTAAAGGGATGTCTCTCCCAAGTAGACTGTGGGCTTTTCCACCCTGTCCTATTGCCAAGTCCCAACCAAAAAATCTATATGACTAATGACAATGCAAGAGGCAAAAAGCAGCTTTCTTTTCAGATTCCAGATGGAGTTTATGATGTTGTCAGATAGAAAGTCATTTGACTTACAGCCTCAGTAGAGTCAGTATAGATGCTTTTCTGACGCATAATATATGTGAAATGCTACATCATATTTTAACTTTTAAAATATATTACTGTGTTTTAAAATTTAGCAGAACTCTTAAGACAGAAAACTTCAATAATAGACACTTCTGAGTAGTAATTATCATAACAAAATCATAATGATAAGAATGAGGACTCTGGAGTCAAACCTGGACTTTAATCCTGGTTTATAAAGGCTGTGGAACTTGGACATATTTTTTAAAAAACTGTTTCACATCTCAGTTGTCTTATTTGGAAAAGGAGGATAATAACCTCTAGTATGGTTTAGAATTATGAATTAATACAAGCAAAGCATTTAAAACAGTGCACAGCACAAAGGAAGTAATTCAATCAAGTTAGCTCTTAAAAGTCCACTTCAATTTCCTTTGGATAATGTTAGATTGGATGAAGATAAATACTTCAACTCAACAACTGCCTCCTTTTTTTTTTTTTTTTGCTTAATTTATGGTGACTATGTTTAAGTTTTTTCCATTAACTTGTCTAATACCTGTTATATTTTGTTAGACACGTGTGACCTCTATGCCTCTTCTCTATGCTTAATATCAGATTCATTCATGAGATGATTCTTTTTGTTGCACAAAGCAAGCCTCTTTTCAAGGGATAGAAATTTTTCTACAATTAATATATTCAATACACAAAAATGAGAATTTTCTAACATGGTTAACTTTAATGGGCATTTCTATAAAACAAATTCTTTTCCCACTCCTTTCCATAGTAATGTTTAGGATGTGTGAAGCTTACAAGGCAAAGTCTAGTGTTGGAACGACTGAGTTTCCCCTTTGCTTACTCACAATTAATTTGTTCTTGGGAAAATTATTTAATCATGGTTGTCGCATCTGATTTCCCTTTCTGTATAATCATATATACATATCAAAAATAAATCTTTCATTAAAGATGATTGTGATAATTATATAATTTCATGGATTTTTGTATTAATCCTTAATCAATTGGTATCTTAACTATTAGAAAGAGCTAAGAGTAAAAAGAATGGTAGAGCAGTGAGACTAAATTCCTGCCCTATAATTTGTAATAGTGTAAGAGCCATGAAGTTTGAAAGGTATTGTAAAATATACTGACTTTTTCATATAAAACTTAAAAAGCACAGTCATAAGCACCCAGGCAGGCACACATGTGTCTCTCTCTGTATTTTTTCCTTTCTGAATAAGAAGAATATAAATAGTTTGTATCGAACAGTTTAAGATTATGGTGGACTACAAATGCAAGTTCATAGCACTTGCTCTCAGGAAGATATGCAGACAGATGACTGGGTGTCACGCAAGGATTATGTTAAATGTAAGGAACTCTTTTATATCCTCCTGCTCATTTTTTCTGCTAAATTTAAATCTTAAGATTTCTTTTGATGGAGTGCCATTGTTTCGAAGAAGAGATATGTAACAAAGTCAAGATCAGTTAAAAGCAAGGGCTTTGGCATCAAAAAAGGAAGAGGCTTTCAACATCTGTCCTTTCACTGATCAGCTGTGTGACCTTGGTCAGTATTCCTACTTCCGTAAGCCTAAATTTTCAGGATTACTCATAGTATCCATCTCATTGGCTTATTGTGAGGACTACATGAGATCAAGCATTTAAAAGCATGACTTCAAGCTTACAAAGTTCTTCAATATTATAATGATTTGAATCTTTGCATAATAAGCCATTCTTGTGTATAAAACAAGTGGGATATTCTGTGTAAAGTGTGGCTCACCCAGTCGGATCAGGCTGGTCTGCAGCATGCTTTTGTAAGGCACTGAAAGCCACTCAAAGAACTAAGGCCATAGATAGCCAGTGTAGTATCCAGTTTCCCCAAGGTCTTTTCCAACCCAAACAAGGTAGAAAGAACAGGAGGAACAGCTTCTCAGGTAATCACTTCAGCACAGAGGTAAAGCCTTTCAGAGTTAGTGCTTGCCAAGGCAGTTAAGTTAGGACAGGGGTTTCTGTTGGAAAGCTGGCTACTGGAGACAGATGGGATATACTTTACTCTAGAACTTACTCTTATAGCAGATGAGGACATGCGAGGAAAAGGGTATTGAGAATTGCCACGAGCTAGAGCTTCTGGTTACTAAGACTCTTCCAAAGTTTCTGAAAAGCCTCAGGGTCCTTCCTGGAAAATAATAGAACAGATTCTACTTAGATATGCAATGTGCTTTACCTTGCCTAACTCAAATAAAGAAGAGATGGCATAATCTTAGGACTGGGTAGTTCAGGTGGGACCACCTCTTATTCATTTTTGTATCTTTGCAATAATGCCTGGCACTAAGACACAAAATGGTCAGAAATTTTAGCATTGTTTGGAGTGGATGAATTCTTACCCAGCTCTGTTGCTACTGGCTGTCTCAATCTGGAGGTATCATTGCTATTCTCAGTTTCCTTATGGCAGAATGGAACTATCAATAGTTTCTACGTTGAAATTTTTCTTTGGGGGATCCCTGGGTGGCTCAGTGGTTTGGTGCCTGCCTTCGGCCCAGGGTGTGATCCTGGAGTCCCAGGATCGAGTCCCACATCAGGCTCCCTGCATGGAGCCTGCTTCTCCCTCTGCCTGTATCTCTGCCCCTCTCTCTCTCTCTCTCTCTCATGAATAAATAAATAAAATCTTAAAAAAAAGAAATTTTTCTTTGATGATAAAATGAGATAGTATATGTGAATTCTCTTTGCAAACTTGAAGATGCTACCAGATATTAGAATGAAAGATGAGAACTATTTCCACGCTGTTATTACTGAAGTAATTCCAGGACTAAGATTTTAGTGTTAAATCTGTTTTCTCAGTGATACTTTTCTAATAAATGTAATGTAGGTTTTAAAGATAAGAATTTCCCCCCGACATAATTCAGCAAATATAACGTTTTTTGTGAGAAAAATCTAGCTTATGAACATTTTTATTCTTCCTGAACTGGATCTCATCCAAAAAAATTTGTTCAACATGTTCCAAGGTTTGCTGCCTTTTGGTTAGCCTAATCCAGATGCTTTTATGTGGACCATGTCTGCAGGTCGCAAGAAAAGTAGTATGACTTGCTGAGATATGTATCTATGTTAGAGCTGGCCAATTGCTATAACAAACAATACTAAAGTTTTAGTGGCTTCACATAAAATGTATTTTTTTCTATCCTATAATGGCCCAACATGCCTGTTTTCAGTCAGAAAGTTGTGTTTTTGTTTTTGTTTGTGTGTGTATATGTGTGTGTGTGTGTGTGTGTTGTTGTTGTCATTGTTTTGGGTGGCTGTCCTCCAACTTGGGTGATTTCAGGGATCAAGGCCCTTACCATAGTGTGGCTCTACTGTCCCCTTGGAATCATCTCCAAAAAACAGAATATGAAAGATTGCTGGTGAGAAGTTTCAGTAGCTAAGCCTGGAAGTGGCATAGATTACTTCCATCCATATTCTATTAGTTAAAATTTGGTAATGTCATCCCTCCAAACATGAAAAGGAGGCTTGGAAATGTGGCCTAGCTGTATTCAAGACAAAAAAGCAAAAGGAATATTTTTATCTATTCCATTTTTCATTATGTAAATTTAGGAATAAATTCTGAATATCATATTTTAATGAATTTCATAATTGCATCTGTGTGATTTTTTAAAAAGAGTTTATTTATTTATTCATAAGAGACACAGAAAGAGAGACGCAGAGACACAGGCAGATGTACGCAGGTAGCCCGATGCGGGACTTGATCACAGGACTCCAGGATCATGCCCTGAGCTGAAGGCAGACGCTCAAACGCTGAGCCACCCAGGGGTCTCAATATCTGTGTAATGTTAATTTAAAAAGTGTGACAAAATAAATCATCTCACACTCTCTAAAATCCTTCTTCTGTGTATGTATGATATAAACACCTGGCCAACAGTGTTTTAGTACATAAAAATTATTTACAGAAAAACTTTTATTAGCAACATTTCCTTATATTTTACCACTCACAAGATATATATGTTCATTCTTATCCATTATTTTTCAGTCGAGAAAGAGTTACTGGATGTGAAAATATATATTTCTCTTTCACATAATTTAAACAAAGCTGAATCACTTTTCTTCAAATTTCCTAAGATATATTTCCTCAATACAAAACATAATCTTAGAAATTGTCATTCCTTAAAAAAGTGATGTGCAATAAAAGTACTTTTCAATTTTAATTTAAATGTTAAGTCTAAATATCACAATTTACCGTTTGATAAACTTTGTACAATATCTTGGAAGCCAAAATAGCCTAAAGCATGGAGTAGCATATGTTCCTAAGGGCACAGTAGACCTCAGGGGATAATCTTACTTAGAAGTGCTTTGAATAAAAATAATCAGGTTATAAATTATGATTATTTGTGTAAATATCTGTTTTCAAAAAACTCTGTTATATTCAGCATTCATGTTCATCATACCCAGACTCAGTGATTCTCAGTTTACTGTTACAGCACCTAAGATTTACACTGAAAAAATATGATAAATATACTAAGCCCTGAAAGAAGTTTAGAAAAAATACTATGTGCATTTAGAGAAAGCATACAGATGCTTCTAGTTGTGAAAGAAATCAGAGGCTGCTTTAAAAAGAAATAGCATTTCAATTAGTTCTCAAAGATATAAGTTCATGACAAAAATGAGGACAATTTACATACAAAATCAGAGAGGAAAAAAAGTTAAAAATCAGTGGTATACAAGAAACTATGTTAAATATGTCCCCCACATAGAGGGCCTAGAGGAGATTATGGGGAAATAGGGATGAGAAGGTAGAGGGGAACAGAAGAGCCTGAAATCATTGTCAAAATCATGATAGGCTTAATTCAGTGAAAAAGCTTGTGTTCATTCCACATACCATTTTAGGGAAGAGAGATGGAGATGGAGATAGAAATTGAAAGAATATTGAACTCCTTCAGACTGAGTTTGAACTTTCTAGCATTCACTTATATTATCCAATATTTGTTACAATCTTTGTCCCTTTAGTATTTGAAGTTAGTAAGCCCTACCTTATATCACTCTAAAGATGAGCAAGAATGTTATTTGTTTGAAAATGTGATCAATACATCAGCCCTGGACTGAGAAGCTAGAAAGGAAAATGAAGGAAAACTTCAGAAATCTTTGACAGTAAGGAAAAAAAAATAAGTGAGATTAAAAATCCATAAACCTTCAACAAGTAAATTATTCATAATAAACAATTTCCATACTTTCCATAAAATCTTGTTCTGCTTTGGATAGATTAACTGTGTTTTTGCTTTATGAATATTTATGTATCCATTAGCAATTTAGAAAAGAATATGATAGATGGCACAACACTGTTATCTATTGGGAAATGGAAGTGTAAGTTTGATGAGGACAGTGCATTGCTTCCTCACCAGGACCTGGGATAGAGTCTAATTCGTAAAAGCTATTGAATATTCATTCATCTGATGAACAGATGAGTGTTTAGTCTGAATCAAAAGTACATATAGTTTAATTCCTATTCTAACTTCTAGAAATGTGTACAGGTACGCATAAAAAAATTAAACTTTTTTGAACATATAGAGTTTCAGTATTACTCTTCTTAAATTTTTAAAAATATTTTTATTTATTTGTTCATGAGAGAAAGGGGGGGGGTGGAGAAGCAGGTTCCATGCAGGGAGCCCGACATGGGACTCCATCCTGGGTCTCCAGGATCACACCCTGGGCTGAAGGTGGTGCTAAACCACTGAGCCACCCAGGCTGCCCTCTTCTTAAATTTTTGAAGCTTTCTTTAAAATGTAGATATAGGGGCACTTGATGAAATGAGCACTGGGTGTTATTCTATATGTTGGCAAGTTGAACACCAATAAAAAAATTTTTAAAATGTAGATATAGGTTTCAAGGTGAAAATGTGAGTTTTTTATTATGTTAATAAAATAAGAATCTAGATTAGTTTTACTATTAAAGCAGAGACAAAATATAATTTTAACATTTTTTTAATCAAGTAATGTAGCTGTTTGAAACAGGAAATTTTAAAGAATTTAAGGAAATTCCTTTAGTTGTCTTTATTCTTTAAAATTTTACTGACTTCAATATAAGCAAATATAGGGGTACCTGGATGGCTCACTTGGTTAAGTGTTGGACTCTTGATTTTGGCTCAGGTCATTATCTCAGGGTCATGAGATGGTACCTCGAGTAGGGCTCCTCACTATGTGTGGAGCCTGCTTATGATTCTCTCTTCTCCTCTGTCTGTGCCTCTTCTCTACCCCACACGCATGCATACTCTCTTCCTGAGAAACAAAAACAAAAATAAGTAAATATATACATGAAATTGGACAGCAAGAAAAGGTCAATAACAAACATATAATAATAACTAATGAACACTTGTTCATCTTCAGCCCAAGTTTACTTTTTCCTCTCCCCAACTTCCAGCTTCCAACATGGACATATAGGACTAATTTTCAAAATTAGATTAATGCACAATATATTTAATAATCTATGTAAACACAAATACAAGGAAAAAGCTCAAGAAACTTTCCTTTTATGTTGTATCATTCCCGCTGGGTTTGGCCAAGTTAAATTTCATGTTACAGAGCAGACAAGAAGGAAAAGTAGCTTATTTTCACTTACACTGAATAATAAACTTTTTTTTTTGCTGTGGAAAACATTAATATCTTCCTTTTTCTCAAATAAAAAGTACAATTTTTGCAAGTTAGTACTGTGTGTACATATACAACATTTATATGTCTTCATTACAGTTCACTATTCTAAGAATCTTTTAGGTGTAATTTGAAAGTAATGTCATAAATAAAAACTAAAAATGCACAATACCAAAGTGACTAGTCCATTCAAACTAGAAGTCAAACATCAAACTCTTTGCTATCAAATATCTGATTTATTTTCTATATTTTGTCAACAATATGACAAAATATTAATGAAGGAAATATTTTCCAACCTTACTACACTTTTATTTTTATTTTTTTAATGATTTTATTTATTTATTCATGAGAGAAACACAGAGAAAGGCAGAGACACAGACAGAGGGAGAAGCAGGCTCCATGCAGGGAGCCCGATGTGGGACTGGATCCCGGGACCCCAGGATCACACCCTGAGCCACAGGCAGACGCTTAAGTGCTGAGCCACCCAGGCGTCCCCTTACTACACTTTTAAATCAAAATGCAGTAGTGTTTTTCCACACAGTTATTTAAATATAATGGGCAATGAGTTAAATGACAAATGGCTTGCAAAGTCGACTTCATAGGCATCTTATTTTTAAGTGATTACCTCTAACAAAATGCTATGTGGAATATCTAGAGATTTGTTGTTTCTCAGTAGAAATTATACTAATTTTTTCTTTAAAATTAATGTTTACGTATTTACTATAAGATTTAAAATAATTTTATTACCAATTAATCTGAATTCAAAGATATCTTTTTTAAAAGGGTTCTTCAAAGGAATTGAAAAGCAAGCAGACATTGAAATGGTTTTAAGTAACTGAGCTTATTGATAAGCTATTACAAAGAAAACTTAACCACATCAATCAGTTGGTACAGACCCTGATCCAAATCCCAACTTGATTCTTTCAGTCACTATAAAACTATTTTACATTGAAATGTTATATCTATTATAGCCACATGAATGTCATAGCTTTACATTTCATATTAAGATCCTGGAATATGTAGGAGATGTACAGTTATGTAAGATTCTGGAATATGTAGGAGCTGTATAGTTATGGAGAAACTATTGTGACACTTCAGTGATGACACAAATTTTTGAGTAGTGAGATTTTCCACCGAAATTTGATTTCTCAACTTCAAACCTCACGGAAAAAATGTAAAGCATATATTTACTTTTTTAATTGAAATAAACTAAAATTAGTTGTATTTTAAAAATTCGGCTCCACTCCTTGTGATGACTAGTAATGCACGCTAAGATCAAGTTTGAAATTCAGGGCTTGCAAATTTTTTGAAATCCTGAATTTTCCCCAGTGATTCCAGCAGAGGGCACCATACGTAACTTTCAACCCTGAAAATCTCTTCTCTTGCCTGCCTTTGGTTTCCTTAAACCATGCAGGGGCTCCCTCTGCTGTCCTTTTAGACCAGAGAACAGAAGGATGTCAATACATTGACCCAAAACCTCACAAAGTCTGTGCAATTATATTATAAATATTATTGCACAATGCTGTAGTGGCAGATTCATTCAACTTCACTATCCATGGGATTACAAGAAAAGATAGCAAACAAATCGAGTAAGGCTTAGCTAAATACTTCTGTAAATAAATGCTGAAAATGTTATTTTTTCCTAAGATGACTTGGTAGGCAAATACAAAATTCAAAAGTACTTGCATATTATAAACTCAGAGGGGAGAATGGCACATGGATATTGAACCTTAATTGTGATGAGTTAAAGCATCAAAATACCTGAGCAAAGGTTTCTATGAGTGAAAAAAATGTGTGTGTGTGTGTGTGTGTGTTTGTGTGTGCTGGGTGAAGAAGAGAGGCAGAGAGGACAGAGACACTACCAAGTTGACTCTCCATCTGCCTTCATTCCAAGTTAGTTTTAATTATAGGTTTTTCATTTGTATTTTTATTTTATACAAAGCCAGAGAATAGGTTTTGGCAAAGTTTTGGTTTGTCCACTTACTTAATACAATGAGAATAACAAATGAGGCTGTGTGTTTCTGCACACCCAGAAAGGATACATATTGAGATAATTGTGTTGATAATTGTTTATTTCTAAAATAACTTTAAGACTGCATACTGGGGTAATTGCCAAAGATGTCTTTCTTAGCTTGCTATATATCTTGCTCCGTGCTGAATATTGCTTACTTATTGTAGCAAAGCAATGAACAAGTTAGTGAAATAACACAGATTTTAATTTCCAATTAACTATTCTAATTCTTTCTTTCCTACTTGGATTTGCCTTAGTTTTATGTATTGATGAATGACTGTGTTGGCCTTTTATACCTCATGCTAAATACAAGCCAGAGTTTCAAACAAAATCATGAAAACTCTTGGAATGTCAAAATCCATTAGCTCCTTTATAGAAATAAATCTCAATAAGTACAATATTCATGATTTAATATCACAGTAATAATGGACCTCTTTCTATTAATTGGCCAAGTGCATTTTCTAATTGTTAACAATAAGTAATCATTCTCTATGGTATAATAGTTAAATAGATAAGTGATGAAGCAGGAAAGAGAAATGATCTTATACAATATAATAAGAAACAGATCTGTCAGGTCTGTTGGGCTACTCCAAACTCTACCGACAGTGGGGTTCTTGTGGGAAAAAGCCAATGGATTTTTTGCAAAAGTTCTCTTGTGGGATTTGGAATAACATGTGTAATGTTGTCTGGTTACATAAAGTTGTCATCTTGAGTATAGGCATTTCTTGCACCACTGGCGCTATATTTGTGCGGTGGTTCTGGAACCAAAGTTTGAGGAAAATTGCAAAACCATTATCATTAAAATATTTTAGTTTCATTTTTATAAGCCTGTAAGTCTATTACCCCATAGTTGGAGAAATTTCCAAACAAACCATATGAGAACATAATGTAACAGGAGATGAAGCTTACAATTAGGGGAGTCAACATTTTAATTAAGTTAGTCCTTTGTCACATGATTTCTCCAGGTTTGGAGGACCGGTTGGGGTGCAGAAGGTAAAATCTAAACAAGTGATGCAATTTTAGGTATAGTAGAGACAAATCCTTAGTGATACAATGTTTTAAAGATTTTATTTATTTATTTGAGACAGAAAGAGAGAGAGCATGAGTTGGGGGTGGGGGGAGGAGGCAGAGGGAGAGGGAGAAGCTGAGTCATGTAGGGCTCAATCCTAGGATCCTGAGATCATGACCTGAGCCAAAATCCAATGCTTAGCCAACTGAGCCACCAGCTGCCCCCTTAATGACATTTTATAACAGATCTTTGCTTATGATATATTTGAAAGGATGGGTTTTCTTCTTTCAATTTGGAATGTATTTATCTCGGAAATTATATTTTTGAAAATTGAAAGTAATTTTTTTCTTTCCACTTATAGTTTAGTCCCAAAGCTTTGTGGAAAATTTAGATCACTATCTCACCTTTAACATTCCCCCTCATTGTTCTTAAAATTGACTGGAAGTGTTTCTCACTGGGCTTGTTTAATTCCTATCTTCTGACTTTAACAATTGTCTCCAAAAGCAATTGACAATGACATATTGAGGAAGCACAAAGCCCATGCCAAACTAAATATTTAAAATTATGACTAAAATCACGTTATATTCAGAAGTAAGAAAACTCATGTCTTTATGCACAGTCCAATAAAGCATTACCATAGGAAAGACCACTCCAATTAGACATAAGGGATTTTGGGGCGATTTTATATTAAAATGTTTGACCAGATACATTTATTACAAAGGTAGGATTTGGCATGCTTACGTGTGCATGAATTTTTTTTTTCCCCTTTAGAATTGCTACCATAAAAAAAAAATGACTCAGATTCACACAACAGCCTTCTTTGCTGTAACTAATCCTTCCAGATTTGGCTGAGCTGTTCAGGCTGTGCTTCCTGCCTGAACCCGCCTATGTGAACTGAAGGCAGAACAAAAACAAAATAAAAATTCAGCAAAGATCCTTTTCATTATTTTTTAAGAATCCCCAAACTTCTTGTCAAATTAGTTAACTTCAAAGTGTCTCTGTGTCTCTCTAACATTGTCTGTATGTAAAATCCTATTCATTCATTGTCTTGGAGAAAAAGGAGGGCCCAGGTCTTTTCAGGGAGCATTTCAAAGTAACCCTCGTGTATTCCAGCAATAAGAAGGTCCTGCAGGTTTGTAAGAGTAGGGCAAATGAAACACTTTCTTTTTGGAAGAAGAGTTACCTAAAAAATCTTATGGGATTTTTTTTTTTTAGAAAAATCTATAAAATAATCTGCTTCAAATATGAGGGTTTTTTTTTTCTCTGTCTCCCTGTCTCTCTCGCTTTTTAAGATAAGAGGAATTAGGACTATAGATAATTCATATGGATCAAAGTGGGTTGGTTTGGCTTATCTCTTGTAAGGTTTTATTTGAATCTTTTACAAAAAGATGTTGGATTAAATCTTGTTGGGTCTCTGTTTTGCAACTCTAAGCTCTGTGTTATTTATAATATTTTAACAAGGATTAGTGGAAGGGAGGTAAAGTGATAAGCTTCCACATTTAAATAGTTTTTCTGGCAAATTTTAGTTAAAATATCACAGACTATATTTGCACAGATGGAATGTACTGATAGAGCATCAGTCTGGCAGTGACTCATGAGTCCTGGTTTCTCTTGTGAGCATGAGTCCATGGAAGACATTTCACAATAGAAAAACCTTCTGGACAATGCGCCCATCTAGTCTAACTGTTAATATTACTAATTCACACATAAACCACCATGATTTCACTACTGATATAATGAGGAGTTTTGGAAAGTTGGGCTAAAAATATTTCAGGATTATGTAGCTCCACCATTTTAGAATTTTAAATCCTCTGGAAGATAATCATCAGCCAATATATTCTTTAAGGCCATATGTTACCTTCGAAGACCATCATCCCGGAGAGATAGACTATAAAACTTACCTCCTTACTATAACACAATTTTCAGTTCTGTATAAAACACAAGCATTTTGCATAAAAGAAATTCATTCTGCACACATTGTTCTCCCTCTAAGATGACCCTTCTCTGATGAAAGTTTCTGAGTCATTGAGTTTTCTCTTTAATTTTCTACTCTAGCTAAATTTAGGTGGTGCCCAAATCAACTAATGTCTAGTGGAAATTTAAGTCTTATTTTTCCTATCTTAGGAAGCTGAGTCTGTTGTGCAGGAATTCTTTTGCTGAATAGTTTGGTCTGGGTGGTTTTGTTTCCCAAAGAAGAATGTAATCTGTTGCTCAACTGATAGACTGTTCTATGAGAATAATATAGCTCTGTAGTTTATGACTATAACCAGGAACACATAAGCATATAGGGTTCCTCATACTATTCACTGGCTAGCTATATATCCATAAACATGGTTTTAGAATATCTATCAGTTGTGGTCCATCCAGATACCAAGGGAATCATATTTAGGTTATTTATATTTGACCTTGCTCCATAAAATAACTTGGTATAGTTGATGACAAGTATGGACATCTAGAAAATATATATGAATATACATCAATGTTTCAGGGACTAAGAAAAAAAAGAAAATAAGAGTGTAACATCCCAGAGATGAAGGGCTACATTTTGGTTTAATACACAAAATGTGCTCAATCATTCTTTGTTGGAGAAATGAATGAATAGGGAGATGATAAATGTAAGGACAAGATTAAGAGTCTGTCTCTTGGTTTCTGAGTAGCAACACACATACAAAATGGTAAATCTCATAAAGTCAGACTTTTCTTTTCAAAGTTTTTTTTTTCTCTAGATAAGGATGGAAACTGAGGGAGGGAGTATGAAGTGAGTGCGTTTTCTCTTTATTCTTAAGCTGCGTAGATAGTTCTCACCTGAATTCAAAGGAGAGAATATAGTCATTATGGGAAATGGAGAAAAATACCATTTCTTATCAGCTTTCTAGTGGCCCTGTTTGTCAAATAATATGCCAGCTGTGAAGTTCTTAACAATAACTTCTTGAAATTTAAGCAATTGGAACCCGGAAGAAATATTTGTTTTCTGGATGGAAAAAAGAAACAAAATCCCTGACTTACATGTCACTTTAAGTCAAGGAAAGAATTGTCATAATAGTAATCTACTAGTTCAATGTTCTTCCAGTAAAAGGTTTGCTATGCAGAGCAAAGGCTTATTTATCTTCCCTGATAACAACCTCAAAATTCAGAGAGTAAAGACACCCTAGTTTCTGTGACTCACCTTTAATTATTCTGTGATCCGTGAGTTCATATAAGCTTTAAATTTTTCTTTTTCAGGAAAGTTATTTTCAAATATATTAGCCCTTACAAGCTCTAGGATATGATTAAGATATTCCAATGCATGCAAATGTACTATTCACATATACAAAATGCTTGCATACACACATAACACAGTATACATGGAATGTGTTTCCAAGTGTTGATGTATTTGTATATTAGTATGTCTGTTTGCATATCCAGGTTAACGGAACATATTTCTGCATGTATGTGCACGAATTCACAGGCATATACGATCAAAGACACACCTACACACTTTCCCAATTGTCATCTTTGGCCTTCTATATTACTGTTTCCCAACTTTCATGGCCTCAAGCATAAACATACCTTTCCTCCCCTGTTTACTGATTTACTCTTCACCGGATAAACACAATCCTGTGACCATGACCTGCCCTCATCCTGTCTTTCTTTGCCAACCAAAGGAACTGTGAGTGCCCAAGATCCTTATCCGCGGTGGTGGTGGTGGGGGTATCATTTATTGGTGGTAAAATTTGGGACTTGTACAAGGGAAACTGACACTTCTGAATAGTCCAGTGAATATCTGGAGCCAGCAGATGTTACTCTGCATGTTTTAAGCTTATTGACCTCTCCCACCATGTAAAGATTATAATGTTTCATTTCTCAGTAAACCTAAATGAAAACCTACTATTTGAGAAGAATATCATTTCTCCTGGGAAAACAAATCAATACCAGTTCTCTAGTTTCAATACTTACAGTAAGTGCATATTTCTCATGCTTTATTCTCAAAGGCATCCCTTTGTACAAATAAGTTTAAATGCTTGCTAAAATTCAACGAGGGCAGCCTGAGTCTGTAAGAACATTGACAAGTCAAGGTTTTCACACAGAGATCATGTGCACATTTTGCTTGCATTATATTAAATTAATAATGGAGAAATATGGTTGAAAATATATATACCATTGGCAACCACAAATGTCTATATTACAGATTATGTGGTTGGGCTAAAAGCTATTGCATGCAAAGAATGCCCAGCACCAACTTGCTTTTCCGAACACCATGACAGTATGAATTATCATATATATATACAGCAAAAAATAAAACTGTTAAACCAAAGGGATCAATTTAACCCTTGCAGTCAAAGAAAGATCTGATATATGATTTTCACACCATTGACTAGGAAAAAATACCTTAACTATTGACATTAACCACGTTTCAGATCTTGCTCACTAGCAGAGTATCTTTTTTCACTGTTAGATTTAATTGTTCAGGACACTACACTCCTTTGTTTGAGTGTCTCCATTTTTAGTATGAATTTCTAGCATAAAAACCCTACCACACCCAAAAGTGTCTGGGTTTTATGCTAAGCTTTTGTCCATGATATAATTAATGGCAATTATATCAATCACCATTAGGAAACTATTTCAATACCAATTTCTTTAGAACTAGAATCTCAAAACAAGTTTAGATACTTTGTATTGGATGGTACCATAAAGAGTGACAAACCAAGGGAAGGTTACAGGATTTTTTTTTTTTACACAGTAGATCCATTTGTTGTCCATATTATTAGTTTCTAGAATTACATAGTAAAGCACTGCAAGTGAATTCCAAATGTGCAGCAAATTTATACACACTTACCATGTTTTTTCCAGGCTGTACTCACCACTTCTTTCCCTTCCTGCCTGACAATATGTTGCCATGCTATAAAAGCCCTAATGCCCATTTTCAACGATTAGCTGTACATCAGCATTACCACCACAAATCCACAAGTTTCACATCAAGCATTAAATGGGATGAATATTGATCTGCTAAAGAGGATTTATTTATTTCTAGCTCTATCCAAAGATCAACTGCTAGCAGCTTTTGGGGGATCTGTGAAGCTCTCACAGCACAAAGCTACTGCATACATGACACTGGACTTGACATTTCAGTTCTGGAAGAAAACCAAACAGTAAATTCAGTGCAATAATCCTAGATAAATGAGATGATCACTGGAAAAGCTGAGATAGTTAAGTGGTCTATCAGAGAAGTCCAACGGATGGTATTGAACAGTTGCTACATAGAATCCTCACTCATGTCAATATGGTCCAAAGCATCATCATATCAGATGCCAATATAATCACATTAAAACAAGCTCTACCTCCTGCTCTGATTTTTCTGCCTGTGTATTTTGCTGGATTTACGAGTGATTGTAAATAATGCACAATGTGACAAAAGCTGTAGCTTAAAGAGTATGCATAGCAATTGTTTTGAATATATGTAAGCTGCATTATAATTTAGCATGACATATATGAAATGCATTAAATCGAATTATGCTATTAGCATGTGGGATGCAGCTCCATATTCTTACTGGTAGCTCAAGGAATGAGGGGGCAGATCCGTGTAACCTAAATCCAATCAGTTTTAGAAAACAAAGATCAAATTCTGTCATAAATCTTCTAAGACTTGTGGAGTCCTCTCCGACCTCCCCAGTTTGAAATACCTGTTCTCCTGTGTACCACTCAAGTACTATAATCACTAAAACTCACAACTGAACCTTGGTTGAACCAAATAAATATTCAACTTTTGCATGAGTTCAGTGTCCCTAAGAAAGGCGCCCTTTAACTTACTTTAACACAACTGAAAATTTACTTCTACCTATCTGGGTATTTAAAAAAGAGTTTGTTCCTCCTAAATCTTTGATTACCAGAAAATGTGGAAATTTCCATTTTGGTATATTTAATAGAATTAGGCTAAACAACCATTTATTTAAATTTTGTTCTTATCACCAAAAATATAAAAAATAAAATACATCCAAAACAAACGTTTTTATGTCTAGAAACATAAGATATACTTACATTAATTCATTATCTTGGTCCAACCCATTGCACATATTCAGCAAGCTTGATGCTATACATACAAAAATAATTTATGATTTCGATCAGTGTAGTAAAAATTGTCACTTGTGTGTCATTTTGTGCCTCTTAATTCATATTAGAACATATCAACTGGAAAAGTGTTTATTTTACTTTGCCTCGTAGAGACACCATCTTAAAGAAACTGTTTTCACAAATCCACAAAGATGGAGAGGTATGACAACAAAAATCCATCTTAGATTTTATTCCAGCCTTTACTGCATTGTAATGCTTTGCAGTTTGATTGTTTACATTGTCTTAATTATTACACTTGTCAAACTGGAGAGAAAGTCATAACACCTGAAGAAAGGAAGAAAAAAGAAAGAAGTGAGTAAGTCAAGGTTGTGCAGTTCTAAGAAAATGGAAGCAGTATCTCAACTTGTAACTCAATCTTTTCGGAAAAAAAATACTCCTATATTAATCATAATGTTTCTGGATGCTGAAAAATCATGCTTTGTTATGGATATTTGAAACTTTGGGTAGCAGATGTCCTTGGAAAAGGTACCACTTAGCTTAATTAGGGTTTGTCTGCAGACGTGAAGGCCTAGATTGCCAAGGCCAAATGATGTTTATCAGTTTAAACAGTGTCATTGGAAGAAAAAGAAACAGGAATAAACATTGCAGACCCATTATCTGCACTCTCTGGTCCTGTAGTTCCTTATAATTCATGTTAGTCAGGCAGAAAATAGGCAGCATGTACACTCACCTCAAAGAAGAATAAAACATACATGCCAAGTACATGGGAGAATGGTTTGGGGCTAGATTTTGAGACTGTTCAATTATCCACTTTGAAGATCTTTTAAAAACAGAAAATGTTGTGCTTTTGGAGTAATTTTTTTCCTCCTTAAAGGAAAACAAAGCATTTAATAACTGTATCATATACTATTTAATCGTTTCTTTTCAGGATTTGCATTTTCCACATCATTTCTGAAACATACCTTTTGAGGAGGAAAATTAAAAGAAAATTAGGGGTGGTATTGTGACACAAAATTAAGACCCTGTATTTACGTCATTCTCTCAAACCATCGATCCTAGAAATGGGAATAGTCTTGAGAGTTTCAAGGCACTCATGAATACCTTGACTATAGATCTGTATGGTTAGTATAACCTATAGTTACAAATTTCATTTTACAAAGTTCCTCAGGTCTGAGAACAGTTTGTTCTCTTGGATCATTATACCTGTCCTCCTCAATGCCTCATCTTCCTTTCAGACAGCGCTTTGGCAGTTTTTATGGGATGATACTCAATTTATTTAAAATGTCTATAAAAATCAAAGAATTGAAAAGAAGAATCTCTAATGTCAACTAATTATCTAGGTATCTCTGTTTTGCTTAAAAGTTATCAGTAGATACATAAACGTTTTTATTTATCTGAATTCTTCATCCAGATTTTCTTGAGTGTGACTCCAGTTGAAACCATCTCATAATTACAATTACTCAATTAACCAGGAGGAAATCAATCTATTAAAAAAAATAGGATGTGTGTTCCCAGATGGCTTCAACAAAAATTAAAAGGCATATATACCTTTAGTAATCCACATACATGAGATTCTAAAACCCTTTTACATATGTCTCGGTCGATATGATTCCAGTATACCTCGAGCAGTCATACCAAAGCTAAGACTGCAGAATATTTGCTCCATTCTTCTTGGACATAATGCTGTTCCTGAACAATGACACCTTTCTTCAGAAACACTTCATAACATATGCCCCACTGAAGTGGACCACAATGCTTGCGGTTAAAGGAACAAGGCATGATCGCAGAGAGGAAGGAAAGCGTCCCTCTCTCCTTCCCACTTTTCAAAAATATGATCCATCACACCTTTTCCCTTTCTGTTAGATATGTAAGACAATATCCATTCTCATTTTTTTTTTTGGTTACTGTTATTGTTGTAGATAAACCAAGGCCATTCAGGTGATGTGCTGCTTTCGTCTTGATTGTTGATGCCAGCTGGGAGAAAACATGCAGGAAAGGGCTCAAGGCAAGCTTTCAAGTCATTGTTCTGAGGGCTGGACTAGAAATTTGAGTTGAACTACTTAGTTAATCAAATGTCTAGATGTAAAAGGAGGGTGGAAGCACTGTTCTTTTGTGGTAGCCTATTTCAGAGGCAGATCTGCTTAGATCTCTGCTACCGTATTTCCAATCTCCTACCAAGAGTAAATTGGTTTTGCTCACATTATTGCTCTTTCTCACGTTTCAGTTAGTCTGACCAGAGAAAATGACTCAATGCTGTAGCAATGATTTGGAGAATATCAATCCCTCTGATTTAGACAACAGGTTTTTATTTCTTCTCGCCTATTGTTCTGGATGCTTTTTCTTCTGTTTATAAACAGACTAGAACAAAGGACTATTGTTCTTAACGTGCACTGCTTGTGCTGCTAGCCTATTTGGAAAAATATAACAGGAAGGGTTTTCTTTCCCAGTTACATATTATACTACTGCCTAACAAAAGTGCTAGCGGCATGAAATGATGCAATAAACCTCTCTAACAGTAGCTGATTTGTATGCAACAATGACCATAAGGGTAACTCTTCAGCAAACCTGAATCTCATATATAATGCATAGCAGTTAATAAATCATAGTAAAATCAAATGGCTTAGAGCCAACAATACCTAACTAGTAATGGAAAGGGGTGGAAAGATTTATAGAGAGACAGATTCTGTCTGGATTTTGCTTTTA
Source organism: Nyctereutes procyonoides (assembly GCF_905146905.1). Classification (NCBI taxonomy): domain Eukaryota; kingdom Metazoa; phylum Chordata; class Mammalia; order Carnivora; family Canidae; genus Nyctereutes; species Nyctereutes procyonoides. The sequence goes on from NW_026575130.1 coordinate 6,956,675, forward strand.
AGATGCTCACCAACTGCAGTGGAGTATCTTACAGGGTTTCTAACTAGACGTGTATTCTGTTGATTGATTCCATCTTTTTTTCTGAGGGTCTTTTGCAGAAAGTGGCTACCCTTTTCCTTCTACCACCAGGTGGAGTGTTTTCTACTAAGTGTTTAAGGTTTTACACTTTAGAATCAATACAAACCTTATGGGGAGAAAATGTTCCTTTTGAACCTCTAGTTATTTGAAACACAAGTTTTTAGTAAGATGTTTCCCTTAATCAAATACATGCAGATAAATACACCTCGAAATTTCTGATGAAAAAATCAAACTTTATATGGCATTTCATATATCTTCATAGAGAGACAGGGAAAGTTTTGGTTTTCTAGTTTTAGAACAAAGTGTTCTTAGATGTGCTCATTCTATCTCACTGCCAGTGTTTTACTGAGTGTATCATGTGAATTTTAAACACACAGAATTTGCAGATTTGTCACATGTCAGGAGACAGAGTATTGAAGACAACATGTGCCATACAGATCTGAGAGAAGCATTCGTTTCAAATCTGTTTCTGGTTATTAGTAGGTTTTGCCCAATTTCCGGTGCTGACATGGGCTATTGAGATGTGTGGCAAACATGTCACCTCAGAGTTGGAAATATTTGAACCTACTGAATTATGACCTTTTACAAATTCTTAACATTAAAAAAAATGAAGATAAATTACTGAAATAGGCAGTAGGTAATAGAAATTATTAATGCCTCTGTTTAGTTGCCTGCATGGTTTTCTACCCTGTGCAGACTCAAGTTTTTATTTTAGACCACTTTACATTTCTACAAATGTGGAAAAGGGATCGTCTTTTTGAATGTTATGATCGAGTGTACATATTTTCATTAAGAATGTTCATTATAGCGCCTCTTTTATGATGTATATTGGAGGTAAATGGATAAAAGACAACATGTAGCAACCAAGTCTTTTTTTTCTTTCCGAGTGCATTAGGATTATTTGCCTTCAATTATAATAGCCACAAGATGGCAGTAATTCCTTATCAATCACCTTTGCTCCAGCTAACTGGTAGTTATCTCATTCCTGGTTAGAGAAAGGTAGGAAAATTAAGAAAAGGACCTCCTAGGATTTAGGATGAAAATAAAATGGTGCAGGGTGTAGAGATAATAGGAGTGGTCTAAAGCAGAATGAAATTAGTTTTATCCTGATATTTTTTGGTTTTCTGGAAGCAGAAGTTTCAGGTGAAATGGTGTCCTCAATCAGAATGATCCCCTGCGAAGGCAGTATTAAAAAAAAAAAACCACTTTGGAATAATCTGGGAATGTGACTCGTTTTATTTCCTTATGTAGTAATTAATTTCCCAGTGACTATAAAGACTTAGGTTTGTTTTGGCAGATTGAATTATTGGCTTTCATGTGATGGTGATGCAATAATGCACAGTAATTGTAGGCAATAGTTAGATAGAGATGTTTCACTGTAAAAACATTTATATGTCCCTGAAATAAAGCAGTATTTCAAAATAAGATAACTGAAGACAAAAAATACATAATGAAGTGTCCAAACAGTATGTTTGCCCCAGAACATTCTGTACTTAGAACATGCAGAATAGCCCATATTTCCAGGTAGTAGTGGTGTATGCAAGAGTGTAGATAGCAAAGGCTCTCTGAAAATAGTATTTTTTTTGTTTATTCTATACAAATAGCTCCAATTGATAAAGAAAGTGAGTTTTATTTTTTGCAAATGTTAGCCAACATGGGTAAGATATTTATAAATTGGAGATTTAGAAATAAATATTGTCAATATAATATTTTTTAAAAAGGTAATCAGACTGTAATGGCATAATATTTAGCAATAAAGTTAGAGGAAGCAATGGGTCATAAAGTTATTTGTCACAGAGCTCTGAAAGGCTAAATAGATTTGGTGAAGTTCTAAAAAAATACCACATAAAGTTAACACATTTAGTATCAAATGAATTTGATTAGGTTTTACACATTTAATGCAAAAGAATTGTATTCATTTTTATTGATATGAGCAAAGCCTATTTCAACTCAGTTTGAATAAATAATCTCTCATTTCCTGCTCAGTATTATAATTTTGATTGTAGTGTTTCAGGATTTTGATAGATTTTCTTTGTTTCTACAAAAGAAGAGTCAAGGGAGTTAAGTGAATACTTCAACTTTAACATGTTATTACAGAAATATCTAAATAATTAGAACAGAAGCATATTTTGAAATATAATGCTGTTTTGACTCAATTTGTTTGTATTATATTTTCTGCTAGCATAGATACAGTGACTGAGAAAAATATTTATTTCTGTTTATTCCCTATTCTGAATTATCTAAAATAACCATTTGTAAGAGTAGTTTAGTATATTTAGTTGAATTTAACTTTTTAAATATATAGGCAGAAGCTGAAATTAGATCCTATAGGTATATGGCATTTAATATATTCTTACCACTGTTGCCAAGCCTATTAAAGTCATTAGAATATTTGCTTCATTTAAGCTGGGGTTAAAGCAAATGTATAGTTATCATAGCAGGAACACTGGGAATTTTGGTCACATTTTCTTCAAGTGGATAAACCTTGTTTGGAAAGAGAAAGACCATGTTTAGAAAGAGAAAGAGAGGAAGAGGGTGGTTGAGAGAACCTATGTTTCTTTTATCTGTCTGTTTATAAGCTTTGATTTATTCATGATATAACAATATTGTAGAACATAACTGAAAATTCTATGGTGGAAAAATAAATTTCTCCCAGGAAGCAGATACTTCAGAAGACATGAAACTTTCAAACAGGAGAGAATGAAGACTCATAATCTAGATTTTTTTTTCCTCAAAAATCTTTCTAAGTTACACTCATCAAATCTTTTAAAAATGCAATTACATTTTTAACATGGAAGACTATAGCTATTTCCTAACCAACTAGAAAATTATGTAAAATGATTAAAATTATTACTTATAATGGCATAAAGAAACTGCATAGCAGGGACACCTGGGTGGCTCAGCAGTTGAGCATCTGCCTTTGGCTCAAGGCATGATCCTGGGGTCCTGGGATCGAGTCCCACATCAGGCTCCCTGCAAGGAGCCTGCTTCTCCCTCTGCCTGTGTCTCTGCCTCTCTCTGTGTGTCACTCATAAATAAATAAATAAAATCTTTAAAAAAAAGAAACTGCACAGCATATAGTTCTTCATAGCCAACTCGTACTTGACTATTAGTAACAAAATGCAGTATCATTAAGTAACCATTATTTAAATAAAATAGACAGGATCATGACTGAATAAGATGCCTCTTCTTTGTGTCCCCTTTCTCAATAATAAGAATTTGGCATCCATCCATAGACAAAAGTGCCTTTTTGGAAGCTGTGGGATCCAGCAGCATATACCAAGGGATCTGGTAGCATATTTTCACCTGTGTATTAGATAACAGACATACAGACCTTGGTCCCAGCTGTTGGCTCTGCAGTAGTCCCTAAACTGAATTCAGCTCCTCTGTGCTGTGGTACAGAAGCCATTAGAAAAGACTATCTTAGGTAATTACTCATGGGTGAGAGAGGCTTTGTGGAAATCCAGGTTTCCACCAAAGAAGTTCCAGCACACTGTTTAAGCCAAAAAAATGCAAGTTTGGATGCACTGGAAAGAACAGTTAGTGAAAACAAAAACAAAAACAAAAACAGTGAAGACAGGTGGGGGTGACTGCTACTTCAAATACAGAGACAGCAAAACAAAACTTTGAAGAATATGAAAAATCAAGGAAGCACAACACCACCAAAAGATCACAATAATTTTTCAGTAACCAATATGAAAGACACAGTGATCTGTGATTTCCCTGTTATAAAATTCAAAATAGCATTACATAGAAACTCAATTAGCCACAAGAAAGATAGAAATATCACGAAAAAAGAGAAAACTGTGTAAGGTGATGGATGTGTTAACTAGATGGGTAGAATCTTTTCACAATGTATATTAAATCACCACAATTACATTTTAAATATCTTACAACTTTATATGTCAAATGTACCTCAGTAAAGCTAAAACAATGAAAAAAGATTAAAAACAGAAAATACATAAAAACAATCTGACAAAAAATCAGAAAAACAATACACAACCAAAGTGAGAAGTTTAACAAAGATATAGAAATTTAATAAATAATCATAAATAATAATTAATTATATTATTATAATAATTAAGTATTATTATTCTGCTAATAATAAGCAGAAATTCTGGATATGAAGGATACAATGAATAAAATAGAAAATGCAATAGAGAGCATCAACAGTAGAATGGGTCAAGCAGAAGAAAAAAATTTCTTAGAAGTCTGGAATTTTGAAATAATTCAGTCAGGAGAACAAGGAAAAAGAGTAAAAAATAAAAGAGTGAAGAAAGCCTATGTGATCTATATGATAGCAACAACAACAAAAGAAACCATTTGCAAATTATTGGAGTTCCAGAAGGAGAAAAGAGAGAGACAAGGCAGAAATATTATTACAAAAGAATAGTGATGGAGAAATTCCTAAATCTGGAGAGCAATTGGGGTATCTAAGTTCTTGAAGTTCGTAGATCACCAAACAAACTTAAAGAGATCCCCTCCAAAACATATTACAATAAAACTGTCAAAAATAAAAGACAAAGAGAATCAGAAACAACAACAACAACAACAAATAAAAAACAAAAGCTTGCAATTCACAAGAGAACCCTCATGAGGTTGTCAGCAGATTTGTCAGCAGAAACTTCACAGGCCAGGAGAAAATGACATGATATGTTCAAAGTGCTGAAAGATAAAAACTGCCAACCAAGAATCCTCTATGTAGCAGTTATCCTTCAAAATGGAGAAATAAAGACTCCCAGAGAAACAAAAGATCTGCCTTATAAGAAATGCTAACAGTTCTTCAAGCTGAAATGAAAGGTTTTTAACTACTATCATGAAAACATACAGCACCCTGGTTAAACGTAAGTATAGTCAAATTCAGAATACTCTAATATTATAATATGGTGGTGTGGCAACCATGTAACTCTAGAAGGAAGGTTAAAGGACAAGTGCATTTAAAATAACCATTGCTGGGATCCCTGGGTGGCACAGCGGTTTGGTGCCTGCCTATGGCCCAGGGCGCGATCCCGGAGACCCGGGATCGAATCCCACATTGGGCTCCCGGTGCATGGAGCCTGCTTCTCCCTCTGCCTGTGTCTCTGCCTCTCTCTCTCTCTCTGTGACTATCATAAATAAATAAATAAAAAATAACCATTGCTATAATAATTTGTGGATAAGTATAGAATATAAAAAGAGGTAAATTTTGACATCAAAAACATGAAAAAGGGAGAACAAAAAAGGAAATTTATGTGTGCAATTAAAGTTCTTATCAGCATAAAATAGACTGTTATATCTATGTTTCACATAAGCCTCATGGTAATCATAAGACAACAACCTACACTGTAGTCATGAAAGGAAAAAGAGAAGGGAATCAAAGCATACCACTATGGGAAGTCATCAATTCATAAAGGAAGGCAATAAGAGGGGAATGAAGGAATCATAAAACAGCTAGAAAAGAATAAGATGGCATTAGTAAATTCATACCAATCAATAATTACTTTAAATGTAAACGGATTAAATTCTCCAATCAAAAGACAGATTGCCTGATGGATGCAAAAACAAGTTCCAATTACATACTGCCTAAGAGAAACTTACTTCAGCCCCAAGAACACTCATAGGCCCAAAATGAAGGAATGGAAAAAGATATTCTATGCAAGTGGAAATTAAAAGACAGAAAGGGTAGCTATGCTTATATCAGACAAAAAAGACTTTCAACCACTGTATCAAGAGACAAGAAGGTCATTAAAAATGATAAGGGGGTTAATTAATCAAGCAGATATGCTAATTATAAATATATATGCACACACGCATATATATATAAATCCAACACCTAAATATATTAAGCAAATACTAAGAAATTTAAAGGAAGAAGTAGACATGTGGGATTACATCAAAAACAAACATAAACAAGTGGATTATAGCAAAGCTTCTGCACAGCGAAAGAAACAATCAGTAAAATGAAAAGACAACCTATGGAATAGGACTAAATATTTGCAAATCAAGTGTCTGGTATGAGGTTAATATTTAAAAAAATGTAAGAAACTTATAGAACTCAATATAAACCAAACCAAACAAACAAACAAAAACAAAAGAAGAAAAAATTCAATCTGATTTAAAAATGAGCAGAAGAACTGAATAGATAGTTTTCTAAGAAAGATATACACATAGCCAACAGGTATATGAAGGGATGCTCAACATTAGTAATCATGAGGGAAATGAAAATTAAAACCATGAGATATCACCTCACACCTTGTCAAAAAGACAAAAAACAACAATTGTTGATAAACGTGAAGAAAATGGAACTTTGTGCACTCTAGTTAGGATAATAAATTGGTACGGCCACTGTGGAAAACAGAATGGAGGTTTTTCAAAAAATTAAAACAAAACTATATATTATCAAGGAATTTCACTCTGGGTATATGTACAAAGAAAATGAAGTCATTATTTCAAGAAGATATATATATACTCCCTGTTCACCACAGCAGTATTCACAGTAGTCGATATAATCCATTGCTAAATGAATGGATAAAGAAGATATGGTATATATACAACAGAATAATATTCAATCATGAAGAAGAAGAAACTTCTGACATTTGTGACAACATGCTTGGACCTAGAGGATATTGTGCTATGTGAAATAATCAAGTAAAAAAGATTATATACCAAATAAAAAAATTTAAATGTTGAAGGACCTGTTTAAAAATCAATATAACTAGGAGTGCTTGGGTGGCTCATTTGGTTAAGGGTCTGACTCTTGATTTCGGCCCCAGTCATAATCACAATGTTGTGAGATCAAACCCTGCATCAAGCTCCATGTTCAGAACAGAGTCCTCTTGAGATTCTCTCTCCCTCTTCCTCAGCTCCTCCCCCACCCTGTGTGTCTCAAAATAAATAAATAAAATCTTTTAAAGAAATGGATATAACTGTCCTAATAATCTAGGCTTTAAACTGTCATCTTACAGTTATTTGAACATTTAAGTTAATGTATTATTTTTACTAAAATTATCAGGCTGATTGTATTGCTTCTTCACTTATATGTAAGTGCTAGTTATATGATCATTTAACAAGGTCAGCCACCCATTTGATTTTCTATGGCTTATAGATCCTGGTTCATTAGAAACCTAGAGACACAAACACAAAGCCTTGCTACAGAAATGCACAAGACTGATGAAGACATAATCTGCATTCTGAATTCTCTTGGTTATTTAATCCTAAGAGAAGATTTTATGATTGCAATTCACTGTTGATCTTAATCATAACTCAGAAACTACCTATTGGGTTTATAGCCATTTGGTAATATTATGCAATGGGCAGTATCCTGGTGGTTTCAGAGGATGTTAGAGGTCCATATAATATCTAGGACTACAGCTTTATTCTAAAACTATCTGGCAAAATATTAATTCTAATAAATGATTCTTATTTCTTTTTTAAAAAAAAGTGTCCATTGAAATTCACTGATTTGAATTCCTTCAGGGATTTCTGGATCATATTGTAGTTCAATTTTTAATTTTTTTGAGGAACCACCATCCTGTTTTCCATAATGGCTGTATCATTTTACATTTCTACCAACTACACATATACGCACACACATACACACACACACACACAATGGAATATTATTCAGCCATAAAACTGAAGGAAATCTTGCAATTTGCAGGACATTGTGCTAAATGAAACAGGCCAGAAAGTGAAGGACAAATGCTGTATGGTATAACTTGTATGTGAAATCTAAAAAAAAAATGTCAATTCCATAATAACAGAATAAAATGGTGGTTGTCAGTGGTTGGGGGGAGGGAGAATGGGATAATGTAGGTCAAAGTGTACTAATTTTCATTTATAATAAGAACAAATTCTGAGGATCTGATGTACAGCATAGTAACTGTAGTTAATAATATGGTTTGAAAGTTGCTAATCTTAAACATTCTTACCACACACACACATGAAAGAGTTAATTATGTTAAATATGTAAGATGATGGATGTGTTAATTATTTTAATTTGGTAATCATTCTACTAAATACATATATATATTTATATATCCATCATGTTGTACACTTTAAATATATATATTTGCCACTTATCCCTCAATAAAGCTTTTTAAAAGTACACATTTTGGTGAGCAAAGGAGAAATAGAAGGATTCAACTAAAGTGATCATTATTACATATTGGATAAGATCTACCAAAAATATATTATTAAAGAAAACATATATTTTGGGCGTTTTCTCATGGGGAATTATTATTTCTAAACTGAGAAAAACTATCAGATATTTTAATACTGAAGTTATTTAATTTTTCTTTGTGGAATTACATGTCTGTATAAATATATGCTGACGACCCCCGCCAACATATACTCATAACTATACACCTGTGATATTGGAATAAACTTTGATGTCCTTTTTTACAAGACATGCATTTTCAGAAATTCTCATCTAAAAGAAGGGATGAGATAAAAATGAGGACGAAAATAAGGCAAACAAAATTATTCTTATACATTAACTCATCTATGTTTCTGTCTTCTCTAGTTCTCCAACTTGTCTGTGGCACAAGAAAAATGTCACCCCTTGAATACACACATACAGAAACATAAATATTCACACAAATCTGAAGAGAATTACATGGCTTACACAGAGCCTGCATAACTTCTATATCTTGCATGATAGGCTGTTTTCAGTTTCTAGAACAAACTCAGTAAAACTAACTTTTGTGGGAAGATACTGGTTTGAGGACTTAGTCGTAGCGCGTTAAAATAACATTTTTAAGCTATTTGTGTCTTTTATTTATTCATTCATGCTCATCTCCCATCTTCATTAATGTTCAAATTAGTAGGCATTGAGTGTGAAATCCTGGGAAGACAATCAACCAGGTATTAAGGATGTGAAGTATACCAGACAAATCTTTCCCACTCCCCATTTATCCACTCAATAAATATTTATCAAGTACATTCTATATATACAGTCTTCTAGGAACTTAGGATATAGCAATGAACAAAATACAAAAGGTGACTGACTTTGTATTCATTCTAATTGTGTAAGGTAAACACTAAGTAAACATAATTAATAAGCAAATTATGTAGAATGATATTAGGTGATAAGAGCTAAGAGAAAAAAGAAAATAGACATGGTAAGAGACATTGGGAATAGGGGCATAAGTGTGCAGCCTGCAGTATTAAATAAGATGTCAGGTGAGCCTTATTAGTTCAGGAATTAGTGGGGAAAGCATTAACATAATTGTAGAAATAATAATCACAATTATTATAACTACTGCACGGCAAAGCACAGGGCACTGTGAGAGCATTAATAGAAGGGAAAGTCAGGGAACGTTTCCCTAAATAATTCACATTTAAGCTGAGACTCGAAGGATGAGAGCTGAGATGACCTGGGGTTTTACTGTTAAGCACTCGGTCTTCTCCTCCTATCTTGGAATATTCTGGGGCATTAAGTAATGGTTACTGAAAGTATCACCTGACTGCCTGCTACTTTGAAGAAGTCGTTCTTATAGCTTTAGTTCTGCAGTGCAAAAGAGAAAGTGGAATGAAATCCTGAACCTTTCGATGCTATTCTCCAAGGACCATTTAGTATGGTCTGGACAACTTTGAGGCTTGGAATTGTGTTGGATTATTGCCAGGAAAATGTGGGAGAAGTTTTCTGCTTGCCAGATAAAGGCTGTTTTATCCCTGTTCTCACTGGGCTGACATCAAGGGAGGGATTTGTAGGCACTATGTAGGTTCCCAAGGGAAAGTCAAGAAGGAAGGAAGCTGGTGAGCTAAAGGAATCATCATTGACATGAATCATTCTTTTCCCTCAAATTCTGGCTTTTATCTGGTAGAGACTAATGATCAAGCAGAGCATCATTCCAACTTTGCTGTAACCTATTCTCACCTCAAATTTCCCCTCCTTAGGGGAAGATGCTTAAAAAACAGAAATTGAAACAATATTCTAGACTATGAAACAGTGCACATTTATTGCCTTGTAGATAATGGTAGGACTGGGGATAGGAGGGGTGGAGTTACAGGATTGTGGCTTCTATGCATAAATAAAATCTGGAGTGGGGCAACATGTCAGCAGAAATAGATACAGTCTTCTAGATTAAATAGGTGAGGAAAACATACTAAGAAGTACAGTAAAAAAAATCCAGAAAATGCTTAGAATTTTACAGACAGGTAATAGAGAAGGTCTCATGAGTAGGGTCACCAAAGTAGGGATGGCGAGAGAGGCTGGTGAGCACCTACAGTAGGTCCGTGTGGAGGAAGAAGATTCTTTAGTTCCACAACAGCAGCCATCTGAGGTCAAACTCTTCTTCCTTCTATTCTTTCTTTTTTAAAAAATATTTTATTTAAATTCAATTTGCCAACATATAGTATAACACCCAGTGCTCATCTCATCATGTGCCCTCCTCAATGCCCGTCACCCAGTCACCCCATTGCCCCACCCATCTCCCCTTCTCCAACCCTTTGTTTGTTTCCCAGAGTTAGGAGTCTCTCTAGGTTTGTCTTCCTTTTTAATTTTCCCCACTCGGTTTCCCTCCCTTCTATTCTTTCTATTCTTTTCTCCTTGCTCCCTTTCTTTTCTCTTTCTTTGTTTTTTTTTTTACTAGTAGGAGAGAGCACAGAGAGGTGGGAATATCAGCTGATTCGGGTAGGGGAAATGGAAGAGACTGGGGAGATTGGGAGTGGTGACATTGGCAGACTTCTAATAACTCTGCATTCCAGCCAGAAGCCTGATCTACAGAAGCCACAGGACAGGGAGCAGGCTAGCCATCCAGCAGTAGTTTTAGCCACCTAGGGACTACTGCTAAACAAAGTTCCTCCTCAGCCTCAAATACATTCTTCTCTGAATCTTTCTTCTAGACCCCATGCCCTCTCTCCTAACCTTTCACGTGCTCAGCATATTTTTGGGTTTGAGTAATGGGGCCACTGTTAACTAGCTCTGTGACCTTGGGTATATTATTACGTGGATCTCTGGATCCCTATTTCCTCATTTGTAGGTAAACTGTGGATAATAACAGTATCTAAGTAATAGAGTTGTTGTGAAAATTAGGTAAAGTTTACCCTTGCATGGTACTAAATACTTCAAAACTATTAACTGCTATTATTATTATGATTACCTTTATTCATTCAAGTTGCATTTTGTCTATATGAAATTCAAAACACCCACTCACCCATGTATCAGCCACAGTGTTAGAGGGTACATAGGCGACCAAGAAGCAACCCCTAGCCTCAAAAATATCTTAGTGTAATGCAGGAAAGTTGCAGTAGAATGTAGTAATTGCTTTAATAGATGTAGTCACAGGATACTTGAGAGTAGAGTAAGAATTCCTAATTAGGCCTAATTCACTTCATGCCCATAATATTCACCTATCCAATCTGCTTCTCTCTCTAATCAACCGTAGTTGATTGTTATCTTATTTGCACCACAGATAGTAATGGTTCTGCTATTATTCTATCTCACAAATTAAATTGGAATTATTTGTTGACCTTATTATGTTCCCATGCACACACTGGATAGAAAGTTCCTTGAAAATGGAGCTTCTGACTTATTTATTCTTGTATACTTAGAATATATAGCACAACATTTTTCACTGATACTTCAAAATTAACTAAAAGCTGAAATTTCTCTCCCTTGGAATGTTTCATGCTTTGTAAGTGACCTATTTTCATTTTACTTGTTTATCCCACAGTCAGAAATCTCATTTATTGATAATGAGTTCTAATTTTGTGAATTGTCATTATGTTTTAATAACTAATAGAATTTCTCTTTTTGGAGAATACAGATATCTAAATCCAATCTATTCCTGAAAATCTGTTCAGAGAGTGGGAGCCTATATGTCATGTTTCTTTTCTTTTTTTTAAATTTTATTTATTCATCTGAGACAGAGAAAGTATGAGCTGAGAGAGGCAGAGGAAGAGGGAGAAGCAGACTCCCTACTGAGCAGGGAGACTGATGCAGGGCTTGATCCCAAGACCCTGAGATCATGACCTGAGCTGTAGGCAGATATGTAACTATCTGAGCCACCCAGGCACCCATGACATGTTTCAAATGGGGAGCATCAATGCACTAAAAACCTAAAACACTCAACTCCTTATATAACAGTCCCTCACAGTCTTCTGCATAAGACATTTAATGGACTGATTACCAAAATTATTTAGAACTTAATAAACACTTAGGTTAATGAATACATTTTTGTATATTACTCAGTAACACTATACACTCTTGGATATGAATTATGTTTTACTTCTACATTGCAATAAACAGGGAAATGAATAATCTCCATTTAATATCACTTTTTCATCTCCAATCTTACAAAATATGGTCATTTCTGGTTTTCTTCAATTAAGTTAATTGTCTTGAGCTATTGTGAATACTATATTAGTGCTCTGCCCAAATCCTCCATGCTAATGGGATTATCTGCTGCTGACAGTCATTGAGTATACCCCTTGCTGGGGATTGCCACAGGCCACAGGGTAGCACCTCTTCCAAGTTTATACTCCTCCCAGGGTTCATCCTGTGCTCTTGCAGTCTGATATGAGGTCTGGACCACTTGCTTTGACTTGGGACAACTCTGAAGCCTCATTCCAGTTCTAGGGATTCTAGGACTGGTTTAAATTTCCATTTAAAAAAAAGCATTTTGTACTTTACTTCACCACTGGTGGTGAACCAAGATGAAATACTGAGGAGGATATTGCACTAGCTGGTGAGGTTATGAGACAAATGGTAATTACTCTTAAGAATATGGAACTACAAAGCCAATGCAGAGCACTGAAGGGGATAATGACAGGCTTGAGCTGATTAATCACCAATTTGTGAAAGCCAGAGGACTTCCTTGGCATCATTGAAGGGAATTTTCATCTCTTGTAGCCCAGAGCAGAAAGAATGAAGGACCAGTCTCAGGATTTAGTTTCTAAGGATAATGGACATTCTGAAAAGGTTTAATGCTTAGTCCCGACACATCTACTGTGCCAAGGGCAGGGCCCTAATAGGAAGAGAATGGGATTCCAAGACTGAACAGGAGATTCTGGGCAGATGTAGAAGATATGCTTGAATCCAAACTCCTCTAAACCTGCTGGGTCTTGCAGAAATGGCCCTACTGTAAGAAACTCTCATTTAAAGACCTATAAAACAACCTCAAATGGGTCAAGTCCTTAAAACAACGCTTGGCACTCCCTTCCTGGCAACCAAGGAAATAGCAAGAATCCAATCTCAGCATCAGCTCAGCTGGGGCTGTGCTGAACCTAGTAAGGGAGGAGTGGGATAATTACCAAAGGAGCTGCAATGTGTGGCTAACATGTATCAGAAGGAATCTAGGGAGTATTCATGAGACTGGATTGTGAGGGTGCTGCATCAAGGGGGCAGAGATATAAAACTGAATAGAGGAGAGCTTATCAATATTCAAATACTTTCCTATGGAACATAATTTAACACCTAGGCATGAACCTTGAGTATGGTGTTAATAAGTAGCTAAGGTGGCTTTTGGAAGCTTGGGATTGGGGGGAGAAACAAATTGAAGTAGAAATGTTGGCACAGTGTTTACAGGTGATGAAGGAGAGGATTGATAGGCTCATAGAGTGGGTATGGTACAGTGAGTCCACCATATAAGACTGGTACTCCCCACTAGCTGGGGAGTCCTTGTCCTCATGCTGCCACGGTGCTGGCTTGTGGCCCCTTGAAGTGTGTGAAGCTGGACCCACCCAGATTCAAATGCGTTCTTGGCCCATGCTCAGATATCCTCAAACAAAACATTCAGCAGTACAACAGTTTTGAGTCGCTGTCTGTCTGAGATGGGCCTCCTGTGCCTCTCTTCCCACCCTCTCCCCAGTCTCTTCAAGTCCAGGCCTCTCTCCTGCAAACTGCCTTCTCTTCCTCTTCGCAGCACCATGTGGCCACTGGTACTGCAGTTTCTCGTCTGTTTATATTGAAAGTTGCTTTTATTGCACCATTTTTAATTTGGAGCATTGACTGAATGCTCCTACACAGTTAAATAAATAGAAAGAGTTCTGTGGGGAAAAAATTTGGTTGGATATATTGCACAAAAGAGCCTAGAAAACACTTTCTCCTGTAAGTGGTAAGGAATATACCTATGAAGCAGTACCAACAGCATTGATGAATTCAGTAAATTCTGTACTCTATACCCAGGGCTGATAGTACGACATATTTTTATGGAACTAGTTTCTTGATAGCAATGGGAATGGTATCCTGAAATCCTGGAATCTGTGACAGTGGCTAAGGTGATTTTATCTAACCATCAGAGAAAGGATGAGTGCTATTATCTCAATGAGTAGAAAAATTTGTAGAGTAACCAGAGAAATATAGAAATGGTTACTAGAACACAATGTTCCTAGAAGCGAGATACATGGGCAGCCAAAATAAGGATTAATTTTTTTACTCAAAATAAGTCAAGAATGGAGGCTGATCAAAAGGCTGAAGGCAGTCACCTCAACCAAAATGTGTCTTGATAAGTTTCTCTACTTGACCTTGTTCTCAGCCCTAGAACCCACACCGACTAAAGGAAAGTTTTCTATAAAGAAGGGTCTAGCAAGAGGTATCGCAGAAGTGAAAGCCAAGCGGAAAACAGAATTACTCATCCAGATCATAAATCAAAAACAATTCTACATTCTGTGGGAAGGAAAGATTAATGTTGCCTTAAAAATTAAAGAATTTCAAACTTAAACAGGATGATGATCTCTGTTATACCTCTACTTTATCAAGCTGGTTCCAGTTTATCAACTGGGATCATTGTGAATGATAGAGGAAAATGACTGAGCATGCTTTGCAATTGGCTAGACTTGATATGTCCATGGTTAATGGTCCATGATACAATGTGAGCCTCCTCAGGGGCACTCCTGAAAGGGAAAGCAGTGAGAGGAAATTATCCAAGTGGGCAGAACTTTGGGCTGTGTATCTGGCCATCTGTTTGATAGATAAATTACCCTGAGATAAAAATATACATGGAGTATAGGCAGGAGAGAGTAGCCTGGCTGACTGGTAAATCTGGAAGGGAAAAGATTAAAATATTGTGTTCGAGAGTCTATGGAGATCATCTGTGGGAATAGATGATATATATGAGGGTTTTTGTATTACCCACCAAACATTATCAATCACAAGAGACAATTAAGCAACCAAGTAGAAAGAATGATTCAGGAAGTTTTCCTCAGTAAATTTCTCCCAATGTTGAAATACAGGTACATGAATGAAGTACTAATGGTGGCAAGGAGGGAGACTATATATGGAGTCTACATTATAGGTTTCCACTAAAACTGATCCAACTAATTCTATTGTCAAATGTTTAACCTATTAACAACAGAGATTAATGCTGTGGCCCTGATATGGTACTTCCCTCTCATTCACCCTCCCCTCAAAAAAGCCAATACAGCCACTGTGTCAAGTGACATTGGGTACCTTTGGCTTTGGAAGGGGTGACAGCTCATCTTGACTGAACCCAACACAGTTTTGTGCATATGATTGTTTTTCATGATGGCAAAGTATCAGCCAGCAACATTCTTGGGAGCTTCTTATAGTGTTTGACCTACTAAATTGAGACTCAATGTATAACCACCTCAGACCATAAAAAATGACTTTCATTACAGATGATAGGAATATGAGCTTGGGATATATCAGTCTTACTTAAATGTCGTTGACTTTATAGACAGATGGAATGGCTTCCTAATGCATAGCTGAGGTGCCAGATTGGGACACCATCCTCTAGGATCTTATATACTCTAGATTCATAGAATTTATATGGCACTGTGTTCCCACTGGATAAATGCATGAGTCCAGGGACTAAAGAAATAGGCATGTAGAAATAGGAGTTGTCTTTCATCACCACTTCCTATAATTCATTTGATGAATTTATAGTCCCTGTTCTGAAAGTTTAGATTTTGCAGGCCTAGAGACCTTGATTCTCAGAGAGGGGAATTTTCCACCTCAGGATATAATAAGAGTCTCATTTAAATTAGGCTGTGTATATAGCTACCAACAACTTTAGGCATCTGGTACTGAGAAATGAACAGACAAGGAAAGAAATCACTATTCTGGCAGAGTAATTGAATATGGTCATTAGCACTGCTAGTACACAATGTTGAGTTACAATATTAGATGGAGATGTATGGAAGTCATGAAAAGCATTTCACTCAGAGGTAAAATAAGTATAAAGTATCTAGGAAACTGAGTGAGGAAAAATTAGAGAGGAGAACAAACCATGAGAGACTCCTAACTCGGGGAAACAAACAAAGGGTTGCGGAAGGAGAGGTAGGTGGGGGATGGGTAAGTGAGTGATGGGCATTAAGGAGGGCATATGATGTGAAGAGCCCTGAGTGTTATACTATATGTTGGCAAACAGAATTTAAGTTTTAAAAAGTTATCTAAAGCAGTAGCGCTCTTGACTGAGGAACAGCAAGGAGGCCAACTTGACTGATGTACACTGGGTAAAGGGATAATCTTGGAGATAAATGGAGAAGTAACTAGAGGCCAGATCATTTGGGTCCTGTGATACTTTTAATTTAATTCTAAATGTGGGAGAAACCATGGTGAATGTTGGGTTGGAGAGTAACAATGCATAAATCACAATTAAGTTTGAAATTGAAGCAACAGAGAAAATGAGATATAATGTAGAATAAGTAGGGCAAGAAGTTCTTAAAATCCCATTCCTACCATGAAACTTCCAATATCAAGTGGAGGAGAAACAGAATTCTCTCTGATACAAACCCATTGAAACAGCTTTTATGATTCATCTTATTGATATAAATTTAATACATTTATTTTGTATGCATAATTAATGTTTGTTTTCATTTTGCTTGTTAAACTACTCCTTTTATTTCTGTCTATAAAACTTTTGACTTCTCTGGTTGGGGAAGTGTTTCAACAGAAATATTCAGCAGAAACAGTGTCTATGTCTTGTACCTTATTTTATATAAGACTAATAGTGTATTGAATAAAAACAGGTGTACAATATATATATTGTATTTGTGATGACAAGATTTTTTAGATTCTTTTTTTTAAGGTTTTTTTTTTTTATTTTTAAGTAAACTCTACACCCATTATGGGACTTGAACCCACAACCCTGAGATCAAGAGTCACACACTCCACCCTACTGACTGAGCCAGCCAGTGCCCCAAGATTTCTTAGGTTCTAAGTGTTCATTCTTGATCATGCCTCTATGTCTATTTCCCTATCCTCATTCATTAAATAGATCATCTTCTCTTAGGTCATCAATTAGGGCAGACTAATTGGATGCTTATTTTTCTTCTGTACCAATACCAAAATTCTTATAGGCTTTCCTTTATAATCTTCAAATTCTTCACATACATATATATCATTTATTTTGGTGTTATTCTCTAGAAAGCAAAGAAGTAGACAACAAGCATTTCTGCTACTTTTGCAACTTCAAGAAGTACATATTTATTTTGGAGGGTTTTATCTAACTGTACGCTGTTGAAAATAACAAAGTATTAGTCATAGTCACTAGCCTTGAGAAATTTAGTGGAAGAAGGCACAGTATTATGTGTTTAAGAGTTATGGAAATTTGAGACCTATAAATCAGAGGAAAATTGGATTATAATTACAATAATTTTTGCAGATGTTCAGATAATGGAGAGAATGATATCTAAATTGGGGAGATTTCACAATAGAATTGCAACCCTTAAGGATGTTGAGATTTGAGTGTCTTTAACTGAAAGAGCAGTCCTTCAAAGATGAGTTAGATTGTATTTTGTGGAGATTAAGCTACCAAGGAAACTAGCCTGGTGGAGGTGAGGCATATTTTGGCCCCATTCTGATGGTAGGAAAGAGCAACAATGAAAATGATGATCAGAGACCAAGTTCCTGATCTTTGAGTTCATGTTTAGGCTTCAGGTCCCCCTGCCTAAAGATGTGAACATTACAAATCAATGTTTGTATGTATGTATGTATGTATTTATTTATTTATTTATTTATTTATTTCAAATTAATGTTAAAGGGAACTTTAATTGCTACTCACTGAAATCTGGTAGAGAGGGATTTGAAATGGTCACACTGGTATCCAGGCTGAACTGGAAAAAGCTGCTGGGTCTTTATCAGGATTATTAAATAGGACTTTTGTGCAGTAATGAAGGCTGGGTATTTGGGTATTGTGTGGGAATATGAGAAAGATTGAGCCTAACTATTTCTAATGAGAAACTGATAGGATTTGACCAAGTGATTATATAGAAGGAAGAGTAAGAACCAGAGATGACACATCAATGACTAAAATGGAGGAAGTGGGAAGGATTGCTCACTATAACATGATGTGGTAAGTATAGGACTAGAATACATATTGAGAGCCCTAGTACCCTCTTCCTCTGACTGCGCATTATGTGTTAGAATTATCTAGAGTTTGCTCCACTGTTTCGTTTCTTATCCTCCCATTCTGCTTAGATAATCTTATCCTTGACTGTGGTTTCAACTTCCACCCTTTTATATTTGTATGACTCCCAAATGCATATGCCTAATTCTGACTTCACCACTGAAAGATAGAATCATATTCCCAAGTGTGGCTTGGGTATATTTACCCGCAGGCTACTTATGTAATTGACATATTAAAACTTATTACTTTACCTTTGAATCAGCCTTACCTGCATCCCCTGGGTGAAGAGCAAAGCCATTTTTAGTTGTCCAGCCAGATTCTTAAAGATTCCAGTTCTCTAACAGACTATGTTACTTTTATTTTTCTTTAGGAAATTTAACAAGCATGAAGAGTGCCTCCTCCTCTGCCAGTGTTTCCATATATCTCAGGTACTTTTAGTCATAACTATACATGTAGATAATTTGCTCAGCAGCTTTCTTTGTATTTATTTCTGGTAACCAGAATATTTTCTCCCCCCTCTGACCAGGTAAAATATAGATAAGAATTGCTTAAATTTCTTATTTTCTATAAAACTAGTCACACTTCATTATTGTACCATGAGCAAATATATTCATATTTATATTCCATACTAAAATACTGAGAGACTACTTCTAGATATGATATCAACTGTATGTAATTTTCCTGTGTTGTTCTTTTGTGTTCTCTCTCTTTTTAAAAGATTTTATTTATTTATTTGAAAGAAAGAGTGAGATAGAGTGCATGCACATGCACAAGCAGTAGTGGTAGTAGAGGGTAGAAGGATAGGGAGAGGTAGGCTCTCTGCTCAGTAGGTAGCCTGATGTGGGGCTCAATCCCAGGACCCTGAGATCATGACCTGAGCCGAAGGCAGATACTTAACAAACTGAGTCACCCAGGCACCCCATTTTGTGTTCTCTTATATTGGCAGCTAATCACTGATGACCATTGTCTGAAAATGATATTATGGCAAATTTAATCGGTTTGTTTTAAAGTAAATAACAAGAGACATTTAGGATAATGTTAGAAATCTGATACTGAATTGAATGGTATTACAAATATTGTTTCTCTATACTTTTATACTAAGTACTCCTACATAGACATAAGTTAACATTGCTTGTTTTATGTGCTATCACTTTATCATATACATCTATCATCTTGTATGCATAGTTTTTAATTTGATCAGCTTGTTCCAGTTTATTTCCAGATCTCAAAATCAAGCTAATTGACATAATATGTCTTCTTGTCCTGTTCATTAAAAAATGATATAAAAATGCTTTGTGTCTAATAGAGTGACTTCCATATCCTTAATCAGATGTCAATAATATTTAAATATTACTTCAATAATTTGTACGTCTTTGAGAAGAGACCAAACTATTGTTACTTCAATACCTATATATTACACTATTCTAAATACTCTTGTAAAATTTATTGAATAAAATTACATTCACTGCCTATCTCATGATTTAATTACTTTTGAACTACTACTAAATGCCCTTCCCATGATTGCAACATTGACTAGTCCTCTATTACCATGCCATGAAATGTGATTTCTGGCCCTTAATGATTCTCTGCATCATTTGCAACTTTACAAAAAGAATTTAAGTAATTGCAAGTACACTTACATCATAATAAATCATTTTGAGTACATGTGAATAGTTTTTAATGGTTAATAATATTATATAATTTTTATTTATGTTGAAATACTTGATTCATGTTGAAATATTATTATATTAGACAAAGTGGCAAGGCCAATTAATTTATATTATTGAATTCTGGCCTTGCATTTTAGAATTAAATAATTAATTTATTCATTTACTTGTTCCACTAATATATATTCATTCCTTCTTGTATATTATGCATTGGCACACAAGGAAAACAGAGCTCTTATGCCCAGAACTTATCAGTGAGGTCTAAAAAGTCCATAGACAATCACTCAAGCAATTAGAATGAAATCTGCCACATGCTTGATAGGATGATATGATTATTATTATTAATATTTTCCTGTAGTATGAAATCAATACTAAAACAAATTGTTGGCTTTTCTGTATTGTTAGTTGGCTAAATTCCAGTGGAAAAATATTTCAAGTTTTAACTTAGTTGTTAACTGATACATACTTTTAGCCAGTCTCAGAAATGTGATCTCCTAAATTCTTTTCTTTTCTGCATCATATCCATTTCCACTAATGCTGAAAATGGCTTAGGATGATCTCCTATTTTATATTTAGTGTCTTGGTATATGTATATACTTTTAAATGACCTTTCATATGAGGCTACCATCCTGGATAACCTACAGCTAAATTATTCATTCAAGACCCAACTCAAAAGATGACTGCTTTAGAACTACCTCTTTGTTATCCAAAGTAACTTCTTAATTCTACAAGTTCACCTTTGTGTAAATGTCATTTGTATAATCTATTGATGTATTATGACCTATGTATACATTTGTCATAACCGTTTCTTTTGACCTTCAAAGGCAAAAATTGAGTTTTTTGTCTAGCTTTTAAATTCCTTAAATTTGGATCAAGTGCTGAAATGTAGGATTGTGATACAGTAATTGCTTGATGATGAAAAATTTGCACAAGGTCCAGAATTGCTCCCAGATCATTTGACCAGTTAATGACATCACTGACATTTGTTTATGATGTCGGTATTATAGATTTGGGGGCTGTGGGTTTTTCCATGTTTCTAATTTCCTCTGCTGCTTCATAAATTTCTTGAAGGCAGAGACAATATCCCATTCTACTCCAAACATCTATTATATTGCCTCTCCACATAGAAGGTACTCAATAAATATCAGTCAAATTAATTAATAAAACAACAGAAATTTATTTTGTCACAGTTCTGGAGGCTGGAAGTCTGAGATCAAGGTGCCAGAATGGTTGGTTTCAAGTGAGGGCTCTCTTCCTAGCTTGCAAACAGCTGCCTTCTCATTGTGTCCTCACATGACAGGAGAGAGAGCAAGAGCTCTGGTATCCCTTCCTCTCTCTCTCTCTTTTCTTTTCTTTTTTTTTTTAAGATTTTTATTTATTTATTCATGAGAGACACAGAGAGAGGCAGAGACATAGGCAGAGGGAGAAGCATTCTTCCAGTGGGGAGCCTGATGCAGGACTTGATCCCAGGACTCCAGGATCATGACCTTAGCCAAAAGTAGAAGCTCAACCACTGAACCATCCAGGTGTCCCTCCCTTCCTCGTTTTACAAGGGCACTAGATCTACTGGATCAGTGCTCCAGCCTCTGGTCTCACTTAACCTTAATCACTTCCTCAGGCCCCATCTCCAAATACAGTCACATTAAGGATTAGGACTTCAACATACAAATGTTGGGGAAACACAGTCAGTCCATAGCAATTATTATATAATCATTAAAAACATACAATGAATATTTGAACTTGCTCTCATGTATGCCACAAATCAATTATGGAAGAACCAATCTTATTACTTTATTGAGTTAATAGCAATTTAGAAAAAAAAAACAACTATTATAGTGTTTTATATATGCATGTATGGGGAAAAAAGGTTTTTTTCTTTCTCTAATTAGTATTATTATTCAGAATTTAAACTATATCCTTTTGGGGGGCATTTTCAACTAATCCCAAATTTGAGAAAAAAACACCCTCAATTTCTCCTTTCTCTAGCCCCTATATTGAACCAGTCACTAAATTCAGTCAACTTACTTCCTATATGCTTTCTGAATCTCTTTTCACTATGTATTTCCATGGCCACTGCTTCAGTTCAACTACTTTATTTTTATTTGATCTAGAGATTAATGCAAATACCTCCTAGATGGTCTCCCTGGCCTGAGGGGGGTGATAAGCTGTGTGGGAGAATGCTGACCTTTGAGATAACTGACTGTTCAATGCCCAGTTCTGCTTCTTAATGGTTATGATGCCTTTTCAAATAAAAAAATATAATTATTTCCTTATATAATTATAATAATTAAATATAATTCAGTAATTATTAAATGAAATAATACTCTCCTAGAGTAAACCTCTAAAAATTTTTCTTTCTTTCCCTCTTTTAGAGTCTGTTTTCTCCTATATTCTCTCCAATGCAGAAATCCCCGCAAAGCTTATATTTGTTCATGTTGTTCTCCTGACTGAATTCTAATACTGACTTCCCACAAATGCATAGGATGAATCCCAATCACTATAGAGTGTTATTCAAAGTCTTTCAAAATCTGAAGACAGCTTACCTCTTTCAGATCAGACATTTCAACTAACCACATTATTTAAGGCACATCATGCCATATTTCATGTGGCTTTGTATATATTCTATTATTTGAATTATCTGCTATTATTGTTACGGATGTCTATCTCTTCTACCAGCTCAACCTCTTGCAATCTCTCCCCAACACTACTGGAAATAGACATACATCACTAGTTCTCAAGAATTTTTCATTTATACTTTCAGTAAACGTTCCTTGGGGTTCTGCTAGATTCTAGGCATGATGTAAAGAGATTTAAAACACATGACCCTAGCCCATGTAAATTCTTAGTAATGTTAGGAAAGATAGTTTTATAGATTAGTAAACTGAGCCCAGAGAGGACAAGGTCCTCACACTTACTTAGCTGTAGCATTTAGACTTCAAATCAGGTCATCTAACTCCTAAGCCAGAATTATTTCTATTTTACCAAGGAGACTTCAGAGCATAATAAATACAAATGACAAAATTATGTAATTTGACTGGTTCCTAATGCCTTATATTGGTAAATACTTTGTACAAACCTTTATGTGAGTTACTTACAATATTTGCTAACACACATACTAATAGAAACAATATTTGCTCATATGTTATGTTACATGGATGGTGGAAGAGAAAGGAGGCATGCCAGTAAGAAAAGGTGATATATTGGTAGTTTAGAAATGTAATAAGTATGCCATGGAAGGAAATGGTGAGAATTCAGTTCTTTATATGTAATAATCCCTGGTAGTTTTAGGAAAAATAATGTATGCTTATATGAATTAAATAATTAAGCCTCAGAAAAAAATGAAACCAAATGCTAAAACTTTGGTTTCTAAAACCTGAGGGGTAGAGAAGGATTTTTAAATAATGGGTTAAAACGTATATAGTGAAACTTGTGGATCAAAAGTATTAAAGCCTGAGACAGCAAGCAAAACAATACAAACAGACAAACAAACAAACAAAAAAAAAAACATTCTTAGATTATACCACAGAACAAAATGTTACAAATAATAAATAACTGTAAGTTTAAATATTCATTTGTAAAGTTCATTTCATTTCACTAAGTTTGTGACTTCAGACAATTGATTTTCACCCAACTTGTTCATCATCCATTTGTATGGAACCAGATGAACACTATGTGTACTGAGAATAAGATTAGATGGGTTTGCTAGTGTCAGCTATTAAATAGCATAAATTTTCTTATGCTAAGAAAATAGTCTTACTCTCAACATGGAAGTAACATAGAGTTTTGAGGACCTATGAAAACCAAAGCATTTTATCCCAGTTTTAACCAAACCAGAATTTTTTAGGAGATGATTTAACCTGAACTAACTTCAATTGCCTGACTCATACAATATACCATCAAACTGCCAAATGTTATCACATATATTTTTACTTAATCCTTACAACTGTTTGAGGTAGATAAGGCTTTTATTTTATTTTATTTATTTTATTTTATTATTTATTTCTTTATTTTATTTTATTTTTTAAAATTTTATTTACTTATTCATAAGAGACACAAAGAGAGAGAGGCAGAGACATAGGCAGAGAGAAAAGCAGGCTCCATGCAGGGAGCCTGATGCGGGATTCCATCTTGGGACTCCAGGATCACTCCCTGAGCCAAAGGTAGGAGCTCAACCACTAAGCCACCCAGGTGTCCCAGATAGGGATTTTTATTAATTAATTTATTTCATAAATGAAAATATGATGACTGTTTAGTGGTGCAGTCATCTCAAATGACAGTCTCTGGTTCTTATGTTGCTAGTATTGTATAATCATATCTGTATTTCTCTTGTTTTAGGAACTATGAAAATACCTAGTTATAGTAAAAAGTGCCAGATGAGATGCACTTTTTACTATATTATAGATAGATCTTATTGGATTTCTTCCAAGATTACTCTGTTTTATACTGGATTCCACTACAATTGCTAGAAATGTGATATTTTCATGAAAAGAGTTGCCACACTACTTTCCCAAAAAGGACCACTGTCAAAAAAATAAACATTAACTGGATTTCTACTGCAAATGACAAATATCCATGCCTAGTGTTTCAATAAAAGATAAGGTTCGAAAATGATTAAAGCTAGAGCATTTTAGATACAATGTTGTTGGCTTATTATTTAAAATTTCTTACAAAAACAACAAAATACATTGTATGTATAGGGGTTTGTACACTACATTTATTATTTAAGCAAACTTAAAAATTAAAAAGTAAAGCATATCTATAGGTCACTGAGTTAGTGAAATTAGCAAATTGTTTTAATTTAATTATGTTTGCCATCATTAATGTGCAAAAATTTGCAATCTTTCCAAATATTAAATGTTTTAATATACATTTGGATTTTTGTTTTTGTTGCTTCTAGAATTGTATGTAAACAGTACCTACTTTTTTTTGTTATGACTCGTCATTCTCCTGCTCTAAAATTAAAGAGAGAGAGAGAGAGAGGAGGGGGAGGAAGAAAAAGACAAGGTAAAGTAAAAGGTATATTCAAGGTATTTGGGACTAGTGGACAGTATTTAAAGGCCCACACATGAAGCAACTTGTTGTTGTTTTAAAGAATAAGTAAGTAAATGACTAGCAGATTGGGACCTTTCATGGCAGAACAATGAAGGGATGAGCTGAGGGCATTAGTCTCTGAAAGAAAGCTGGCCCCCTTACCAGTAATTATAGTTAATCAGCAACAATTGTCTTGACTAAGATACAGATCAACACTGAGCACTAACCCAACAGGACTGATGAAGGTAATGGAGGATGAAAAATGCTTGAATGACCTCAGCAAGGCATTGAATAACCTGAGCAGATGATGCATTTTCAATCTCAATTCAGTCTCCACTTGTTGTTTCAGTCCAGAAGGCACTAGTTTTCTTCAAATGACGGGGACCATGGTTGTGATTCTTAGCATAGACGTTTAAAAGTGGTGAAAGTTTAGCATAATGAGTTATATTTATTTACATGGCCCACATCACATTCACATTGTGGAATTGTTTTAATCCTTGCTTCTCAAAATGTGGTTTGAGGCCCAACCAAGCTGATATATCCTAGAAGCTGGTGAAATGTGCAGACTCTGGGGCTACATCTCAGGTCTATGTAACCAGAATCTGCTGGCGACAAGATCCCCAGGTTATTCCTGTGTACTTTTAATTTTAAGAAATTGAGGGATGCCTTGGATCTAATTGTTGTGTTGTTGCACAGTAGCTATCCAGGTACAGTTTCTTAGAGAAGGACAGACTGTAATAAACTAAACTGTTGTGCACTCCAATCAACAATAAAACTAGTATATTTGGCCAAGAAGAAAAAGTCATTTCTTTAGTGCTTCTTTAATCCAAGATAGCATTAATGCTAGCAAAAGGAAAGGTGAAAGGCTCCTCTGGAAAGGAAGTGCTGGGTTGGACTTTGTATATAGTGCATTTAACAGAGTCTTCCATTAAATTAAAAAAAAATTGTTTGTGTTGCAACAATCTCTTCCAAGAAGCCAATGCATTTTACGGAAATAATAATTCATTTTTGCATCTCCAACCAGGTAACCAGAACCATTTTTTCCTCTCTCATTCAATATGGAGAGAACATCTGAATCCTGAGAAAATTAGGTAAATTGGACCACTTGTTCAGTGGAAGTTTTGGGACCAAAAACCAAAATCATTTCATTCCCACCATTCCATGCAATACATTTATATTTAGTACTATAAAGTTCTATGGACTTTCACCTTAACTGGATGAATGTAATACCAGATTGCTGAGTTACATCCATTTTAGCTTTGGCCTGCGGATTTCAGGTACTTATATTGTACTTATCAGTTGATTTTGATGAACATTCTTAAAGAGGATAAGATATTTATGTATTTACTCAGATAACTGCAAACAACAAAGGAAGAAAATGAGTTCACACATACTAAAATTCTGATATATTTTTGTTACAATACAGTTGTATCATTTATTTCCATTAAAAAACAAGATGACAGGCTCAAAATGGAGTCACTTATGTTATGCCCCATGTCACTAAACTGAGACTGAACTTAATTACAGTTTTGGCCTCTCCCAGAAATGGAATCTTAAACCAGTCAATCAGGAATCTGGTCAGCCCTAGCGATATGCTCTGACGGACTCCTGTCATTACCCATAGGGGCGTGACCTTGCTGCAAACAACCTACTGTTTGCCTAGTATAACTTCCTTGTTTCTGTTCCCTTCTACATATTAAAGTCTTTCATTTTATTTAGCTCCTTGGAGTTTCTTTCTATCTGCCAGATGAGATGCTGCTTGACTCATGAATCATTAAGTCAAGCCAATTAGATCCTTAGATTTTACTCCACTAATATATATATATATATATATATATATATATAAACATTTCTGACAACAACACTATAAGGAACGTATCATTCTCATTTTTACCTCATGGAATCTGAGGCTAAAGAAGGCTAGGTAAGTGATTTACCCAACGCAGTAAGTGGACAAGACAGAATGCAATAACTTGGATCATGTAATAACTCTTGTTTACCACACCAAATTTACTTACTCATTTGGCTTGATGAGGGTTTCTATGCATATTCTATACTTTTGGAATATGACTGTTATCCTTATCCAAATAGAACTAAAAAGAGTGCTAGAAGATTTTATTACAAATAGAACAATCTCTTGCTCCACACCTTCTATACTCTTCTTCTCCTGTAACCAAATATTTTAATTCTCAAATCTGTTTCTTCTTGCTTTTATATCCAATTGTCTATATAATATTATCCATTAGCTGTTGAATCAATTTTAGACATTAACTATTTATTTTACATTTTAATAGTTGAGGACTTAGCCCTTTTTATATTTTCCACCTTTCTCTAACATTTTTATTACCCTTGAGGCTAAGAATTATCTTGTTTATTTAACTTATTTAGTTTCATAGATGCTTACCACCAGTTCTTTCCAGAGGCTCCAATGGATCTGTCAAATATCTGCCTAGTAACAATTAATCAAAGTGCTCAAATTCTCCATAAGTTCTCTCTTTTTTTGGTTGACCCATCATGTTGCTAAAGTATACTCTCTAGGACTTTCCTAAGAAATGATTTTTGGGAGGTAGGTATTCTGAATCTTTGCATGTCTGAAAATGTCAGCATTCAGTTGATGGTCTAGCTGATATTCTAGTTATGTATTCCTCTGTAACATATTATCCTGAACTTTAGTGGCATAATGTAACAACTATTTTATTATGTTCACAAATTGTATGGGTCAGGAATTTAGACAAGCACAGTGAGGATGGCCTGTCTTTGATCTACAGTGTCTAGGACTTCAGCTGGAAAGGGTTAAAGGGCTGGGAAACAGTCAAATGGCTGAGTTGGAATCATTTGGAGTTTTCTCACTCAGAGCTGGCATTAGCCTGGGTTCAACTGAGATTATGGACTGATATGCTAACCAACACAACATTATAGAATTCTAGGTTTAAAAATCCTTTTTTTTTGTCTCTTTGGAATTTGAAGCCATTCAATGGGAATGTCTAATCTGGAAACCAATGATTTTCAGTTTTTCTTTTTCTTTTTCTTTTCTTTCTTTCTTTTCATTTTCTTTTGTAATTTTTGCATTTTGATTTTCTTTAATTCCTGAAACTTATATGGGTTATATAATGCTTTTTAATCTTGGTCTAATTATACGTTTTCCCTTTAGTTATCCATCTTTTTGTTATTTTGTTTAACTTTCTAGATTTTCTCAGCTTTATCTTATAATTTTTAAAATTCTATTTTTAATATATAGGAGCTGATTTTTTTTTCTCTGATTAATTTTGTTCATAGCATTCTATTTCTGGATCATAGATTCAGTATCTTTTCTTTTTTATCTGATGGTCTCAATAGTGATGATTAGTTTTTGTATGCTACCTGAATTATCTATTTCATCTAAATTACTTTCTTTTTCATTTATTTGGATCTCTCTGACTCTCTGACTGAAGAATTTCCTCAGAACCCCGGTAATCCTTTACCTTCAAGAAGGTGATCTAAAAAGATCATGAAAATAATTTGTGCAGGTATGTGGTGATGGTAGCAGTAGTGGAATAGTTAATTCTAGAGGCATTCTAGAGGAAGTTTCTAGCATTTTTGCAGGAAGATGACAAATATTAATATCTATGTAGGCCTTTTCTCATTCAGTTTCTCTAATGAAGAAAACACCACTCTTTTGTATTAGAAGTATACACCTAAGCCTCAATGTTCTGGAAACAGCATGGAGTAAAGTGGCTGGGAGGCCTCATTACTTATGTGCAGATTTTATTCAGTCCTATTGTTTTTATTCTAGCATCTAACTTCCCTCTTCCGCTGTCCCTGTCTCTAGTTCTTTTTTTTTTTTAATCAAGCAAAGTTATGGTATTTCACAAGATTTGGAAGAAACATTAAAATGATGGGAGACAAAGATCAGTGATCTAACCCTTCCTAATTAAGACTTTCAACCAACTGCATCTTCTGAACCCCAGTCTAACCCTGTCATTTTATGTTATCTAGTTCCAGCAAGAACTAAGCCCTTTATGAGTTTGGGGCAGATTGACTCAACTTCTCTTTATTATTCTCATCCATTTAAGTTTCAGCTCTGTCTCCTCTGTCATGTAAGTTACCTCTCCTTGCTCCACTTTCTAGCTTCAAAATAATGAATTGAGCATTTATCTGCCTTTCTTGTTTTCTTTGTCTTTTTGGTTTGTGTCTTTTCTTTTTCATTTACTATGACCTCAATATATTTTAGGGAGGCAGTGGCAGGTAAATATCTGGCTCTGTGGAGTGGTCTGAATATAATAATAAACAAACTCTTTCATAGGCGTAGAACACAATTCATTCCTACCTTTCTCACCTAGTAAATTCATCACAGTCTAATTGGGGTGGTGGTCGAATGCATTGGGGTACTTTTCACTACATGGTCATTTGGGGATCCAGCCTTCTTTCAATTTATTGCTTCACCACCCACCAAGGTCTTGGCAGCCTACTGGGTCCTCTGAATATCAGGGAAAAAGAACCCCAGTTCTTTCTTATATCTAGGGTAAAGGTGACTGCAAACTAAGGAGTTACATGTAACATGTGCATACACATGGCTATGACCAAATTTAAAAGAGGACCAGAAATGTAGTCTGGCCGAGTCCCTGTGAAGAAAGGAAAATGAGTTTGTTGAGCATCTAACTCATCACTGCTGGACACATATATTCTATCTCCCATTTAATCAGAAGTCTCTAATATATATTCTTTTCAAAATATATTCATCAGGAGAACATAGTTCAATTTCTAATTTCTGCATGTAACTTATCATTTAGAATATACATGTAAACTTTAATTTATGATAACCAACATGTTGGTGAAAACTTGATGTAAAGCTTAATAAATATTTCCTTAATTTGATTGGGAAAGAGGAATCTAATTTTAATTTTAATCACATGAGTATAATTTCCCCATCTATAAAATAGAGGTGGTTCTTGGTAACTTTCTACTTGCAGGATCTTTTTGAAAAATATTAAAAAAAATTTCCATTTAGGATATTATTATCTTGGAGGAAAGTCACCATGGAAATGTAAAAGGACAAAACATTTCTTAAGAGGGGAGATTAGAGAACAAAAACTTTGTTATTTTTTACTGACAAGTTTAAAGTATTGGTTCTACTACATAAACTTTAGACTGGGTTATCCAGATGATTACTTTGCCTTTTCTCTACTTTTAACTGAGTATAACTTTCTAATCTTAAGTACTATAATTTTTTGAAGATTTTATTTATTTATTTGAGAAATAGAGAGGGAACACGAGCAAGGCGAAGGCGCAGATGAAGAGGGAGAAGCAGACTCCCTCCCAGCAGGGAACATTTGATGTGGGGCTTGATCCCAGGACCCCAGGATCATGACCTGAGCTGAAGGCTGCTGCTTAGCTGACTGAGCCACCCAGGCACCCCTCAAGTACTATAATTTAAAATTCTTTTTCTGGATAACTGGATTTGATTAACTGTGTATCTGGTTGAGAAGTTCATTCTGCAAACTATTCATTCTGTAAAACCCATGTCCATGCATGTCTGGCTATAGAAGTTTTGTGTAAGGTAAATCAAAGTTAGTAATCTGTTCATATGAACAACTTTTTAAATGACATACTTGTCTTGTACATGAAGAACAGTCTTTCATTTAGTGCTAACATCACTCCTTGACAGTATGTTGAGTGTTTAGATAGGCTATAACCCTTTTCTTTTTTTTTCACTTGTCAGTCCTCAAATTGTTCCAAGAAAGCAAGCCCAGTGACTGAGGAGAACAAATATGTGAAAAATTTGTCCTATTCTCTATAAAGGTGGGTTCTGGAGGCAGAACCAGATGTGGTTAGCTGCATATAAATATTTCAGTTTTTATCATTAAAGTTTATATACTATTATATAAATTATAGTCAATAATTTATTTTGTTTCTTTTAACTTAAAATATTATTCTCCTTCCAAAACTGTTCAATTAAATTTATGCTTAACAACATACTATTTTTATTCCAATGACCATGCTTTGTATTTCTCAGCCAGGTTGGGAAAAAAGAAAGTAGTGAAAATGCATTACAAATATGAGTGTTCCCTTGACATCTTGGGGAGAACATGGTAAGAAAATATGACTTTTCACTTCAAATTTTGTGCAGCTACTATTTACTTGCTGTGCCCCTAGAATTTCATACATATTTAGTGACTGATAACAGAGAGTTTAGATAGCAATCCAATTATTGTCTCTCTATTATATCTTGTGGAGCAGAATTTTTTCAGATCTTTTTCTCTATACCAGTTGAGTTCACAGTTACTGTAAGAACTTGTGGAATCCTGTGGAGAAATGCAGATTGGAAAAAGGCTAATTGCATAAGCTCTGCCTTATGTGAGATGTTGAACAGAGCCTTGTATTTCTATTAGTGTAACATAACTGTCTTTGTAAGAAAAAGTGTTAGACTTGAAATCTTATACCTTTTAATTTTTTTAAGCTATGAGTCATTCTACTAAATAATGAGATAAAAATACCTCTCAAAATAATAAAATAGTAGATAATAATTAAAATCTAAATAAAGAAACATTAACAGAAATTTGTCAGACACTTATGAAATGTGTAGATGTCAGGACTCCAATTTTTTTTTAATTTTTATTTACTTATGATAGTCACACAGTAAGAGATAGAGGCAGAGACACAGGCAAAGGGAGAAGCAGGCTCCATGCACCGGGAGCCTGACGTGGGATTTGATCCCGGGTCTCCAGGATCGTGCCCTAGGCCAAAGGCAGGCGCCAAACCGCTGAGCCACCCAGGGATCCCATCAGGACTCCAATTTTAAATTTTCTATTGGCAGTTCAAAAATTGAGCCCATCTACTCATACTTTCTCCATTACAGTTTTCAAACTTTCTTCTTCTTTTTTTAAAGATTTTATTTATCTATTTGAGAGAGAGAGAGGGAGAGCACGAGAGCATTGGCAGTGGCAGGGCAAAGGGAAAAGGAGAAGCAGACTCCCTGCTGAGTAGGGAGCTGGACCCTGGGCTCGACTTCAGGACCCCAGGATCATGACCTGGGCCAAGGCAGATGTTTAACCAACTGAGCCACCCAGGTGCTCCTCAAACTTTCTTCTTATTTAAAAAATATTCTCTTTCTAATAGGTCCTTCTTTAGTATTTGTTTTCTGCAATATTTTCCCAGTTTATTCTCAAACTTTTCACTTATTTACTCTTAGCTTCTTCAGTATTACTTTTTGCAATATTTCTTATTCTTGTCTTATCCATGTCAGATCTTCCTTAAAAATAAAGGTATCATTTTTAGCATGGATCATATGAAATTGCTGATAATTGACTTTCTTTTGACCTACAAAAATGGCAATTTCATATGATTTGATCTAAAATTGATAACTTCATTCTACAGGTTATTTCCTTTCTTTTAATGCCACATTTCTCAAATATTGCATTTAGTTTCTCACAAGTAAACATATTATCAGGTTTTTGAAAAAAAGATTTTTAAAATTTATTCATGAGAGACACAGAGAGAATGAGGCAGAGACATAAGCAGGCTCCTTGCAGGGAGCCCAATGCGGGACTCGATCCCGAGACCCTATGATCATGTCCTAAGCCTAAGGCAGGCTCTCAACCCCTGAGCCACCCAGGCATCCCGTATTATCAGTTCTTAATCTCTTGTATCTCAAACTACTTCACCTGGATCCCCAAGATCACAGATGCTCCTGAATTGTCTAATTAAGTTACATCTTCTAAATTCTCTTTCTCTTTGCTCTCTATAACTTTTGGATACATTGGCATTTCTAGGGAAACTTCATCACTCTGATACTTAATATCCTGGCTGTCCTACCCTTCTGTCCTTTCTTTAGCTCTTCCATGATCTTTCCCCATGTCAGTCTGTAAACTCCATTTCTTATGGCTTTAATCTTTCTATTTTGGAGATTTCCACTTATGCTTATTGTATTGGTGAATGTTATTGGGTACTTTGTGTCCTCCCAAATTCACCATTTGAAGCCCTAAGCTCTGGTTCCTCAGAATGTGACTGAATTTGGAGATAGGGCCTTCAAAGAGGCGATGAAGTTAACCTGTGGTCTTTAGGGTAGCCCTAATCTGATCTGACTGGTGTCCATAAAAAGGAGGAAATTTGGACCCACGGAATGACACAGGGGATACACAGGCATAGAGAAGAGACCACCTGAGGGCAAAGAGAAAAGGTCTGTCTGCAAGCCTTATTAGCAAGCCAAAGAAAGAGGCCTCAGAAGAGACCAAACACATCGCATAGATGCATTGTTCTTGAACTTTCAGCCTTAAGAACTGTGAGAATATAAATTTCTGTGTAAGCCACCCAGTCTGTGGTATTTTGTTATGGCAGCCTCAGCAAACTAAACAATGATTTATGTCCTCCTCATTTTTATTTTTCTGTGGATTAGGAGTCCTGGTAGATATTTCATAATAAATAAATGGTGCTTGAACAAATTTGGAAAACTTTATAGATGTAAAGCCACCGTATTGAGATTTGTAAGGCACATGGGATATTAAAGACACAGATATTCTGCAGTGAGGAAATTTTTGACTCAACGCTTCCCAAATTAATACATATTTTACTATGACTATTTTTTCTTTTCTTTGTATATCTTATTCAATACCTAATAACATCCCCTGGAACATACTTTGGAAAATACTAGTCTATGTCTCCCACTCTAACTTCAAACCTCATTGATCCAGTTATGCATTTCTACTTGCCTGATAGTTCTACCTTCCTATTATTATTTTCTCTCAAAACCTTGTTTATTTTATATTCTGTATTTCTACAAGTTCAGTTTCCCTTTCATTAAGCTCCAACTCCCTGCCATTTCTTGGTCTTCTCTATTTCCCATAGTGAACTAGATAAAAAGTCCTGCCCATTCTTCCTCAGATACTGATTCCTTCATAGCATTCTAGAGCAGGAAACTATCATGATATGTTTGGTTATTGCAATAGGTCCCTTCCTGCTGTGATTGTTCTTTCTCTTCTTTTCTTAGTCTAAGGTGGACCATACTATGTGACTCAAATTTCCAACATTCTTTTACTCCTAAAACTACTTTTGCCTTCATCTCTAGTGATCAAAAGACTTCCATTATTCCCCATTATCATTAGTTTATCACAAACTTCTTTAACATTTAAGATCCCTGTGAATTGATTCCTGCATTATTCCTTTACTAGAGCTCTCTGTTCTATCCAGAATCATCTGAAACTTCTTTAATTCATCTCAATTCAATAAATATTTATCAGTTAGATTGAGTCTGTGAATGTTTTCTGTGAGTCAAACAGTGTGCTAGTTCTGCAAGCGTTCCTCACTTCCTACCCCCTCTACCTTTTGAACGCTTCTTCCTTCTCAACACAGGCTATACTGTAACAGTCATTATGACTCATTTTGATAAGCCCATCATAGATTGAAAGTACTGTAAGTCAAAAATGCACTCATTGCGTCTAACCTGTAGAACATCAGGGTTTAGCCTAGCCTACGTTAAATCGCTCAGAACACCTACATTAACCTACACTTGGGCAAAATCATCTAACATAAAGCCTGGTCCATAATAAAATGTTTAATGTCTCATGTAATTTTTTGAACGTTCTACTGAAAGGGGAAAACTGAATGGTTGTATGGGTGCAGAATGGTTGAGTGTATCAATTGTTTACTCTTGTGATTCTGTGGCTGACTGGAAGCTGTGGCTCACTGTCACTGCCCAGCATCACAGGAGCATATTAAAACTTGTGTCCCTAGCCTGGGAAAAGATCAAATTTCAAAATTTGAAGTACAGTTTCTACAGAATGCATATTGCTTTTACACTATCGTGAAGTCAAAAAAAAATAAGTCAAACAATTGTAAGTTGGAGATCATCTGTATTTACTAAATGGTTAAGTCACTGGGGATACAGCAGGAAATGAAAACTCCCAGTAGGAGTAAAAGACAAAAAAGGAAAACAAATGTCATTTTAGACATTCATGTATGCCGTGAAAAAATACATTCATGTGATAACGGAGTGACAGCTGGAAGGAATAAAATGATAATAACCTGGGACATGAAGACTGAGAAGGAACCAACCTGGGAAAATATGAAGTAAGAGAACTGGTGTCAGAGAGAATAACTACAAAGGTCCTGAGGCATGTTAGAATTTGAATGTTTATATAGTAAACCAAATTATGAACAATTGACTTTAATTAGTCTGGTATTAACAACGGATGATTATGCCTATGTTCCTAATTAGCATGCTTTTATTTCTCACTGACTGCCATTAAATCTTCCTGTTCATCCCCAGCCAAGACCAAGTCACATCTATAAGTCTTCAGAGCAGTGTCTTCTGTGGCAGACTAAGTTCTCAGCATGAGTTCGATTGCTCATTGTACTAATATAAACATTTTTTTGTATTAATAGCTAATAATTGTGCCATTTAACATTTTAAGTAATGTATATATCTTTGCTTTACTGTCACATTATAAACTTAATGAAAAATATGTACATTTTCAAACACCCAATTGCTCTCTATCAGAATATGATTGAGTGTAAAAGTTGTCTTTGTAGACTTTGTATTCTAGAGCAGAAAAAAACACAAACAAACCTGAAAATAACTATGGCATACAGGGACATAGAGTAATTAAAAATATTTGTCTTAAAACTTTTAAGCAATTAAACAAATTGTGTCGTTCTGCTACTTCAATCTATAACTGTGGTGAGAAAATATCAAAACTGGATCATATATTAAGCTATTCCACAAAATATTTCATATAGGCATGATTGCCATTTATGATGACTACATGGTGAAAAGGAGAGGCAGAGAGCAAATAGCCCAAGCCTGCCCACATTCTGTCCTGTTCAACCACTTCCAAAATGATCTCCAGGGGATGTGAGTGCAGAGCAAATCAAAGATTTCTTAACTTCTGACTGGGTTTTGATACCAACTTTCCAGGTGAAATTTACTAGACCACCTGTGAGTCACAAGATCCCTCTTGTAACTTTAGCTCAAAATCTAGACAAAATGCAGGCTTGTCACATTACCCCAAGCTCTCTAATTAAAGGGATTAGTGCCATTAGTTTTGATTGGGTTCAAGAAGGACGAGATAAAATGAATCTGAGGGAGAAAAAGCAACAAGTGAAGGAAAGAAAACTAAACTAAATTCTGGGGTAAAGTTTACCTAAGCTTCCAAATTCTATGAAAACAGAGCAGTGGTGGAGGTTGAGGGAGAGAGAAATGTGGAATGGACCCTTTTCAAGGGGAAGGCAGCACAGATTCCTTTTAGTCACAGGGCAGTATTAAGAGAGGAGATTATTCAAAAAAGAATACAAGAAGTAAAAGAGAAAACCATGATGATTCAGGAGTTACTATTCAGTTTTATATGGCTCACTTAGGGCTGGTTCTGCTTTGGGGCTTCTTTTTCATCTCCAACCCCAGTAGTATGTGACCTACTAATCACGAGGCTATAGAATAGTGGACTATCACAGATGCAATAATTACTTACTCTTTGACATATGTAAATTAACTTTTAATGCATAAGGGTGTTACAATCTGGGTTTAATTTTGCTCCTTCATTCCCTAGCTGGCCATATTGGGCTAATTACCTGTCAGTGAATAATGGGGATAATTGTATTTCCTCACAGTGCTGACGAGAGCATTATATGAAAACAGTGCCTAATATATACTGAATGCCTGACAAATTATTCCCTATTACTATCATCATTATACCTTCTTTGGATGCAAAATATATGTTATGGAATGAACTAACAATATTTACCTCTCAAGTACTAAGAGCAACGACTTTAGCTTGCGATTCAAGTGTCCTATATTTGTGAAGATAATTGCTTCTATTTAGAAGTTGCTCAAATGTTTTCTTAAATGGCAGAGATCTCTTGGATTCCTGCAGCATAAATCAAGAGGGTATGATATAATATCTAGCCTTATAATGAGATAGGAAAAAAGAATAGCCAATATTTACTTCTAATTCATTATGATGGTATTATCTAACTTCTATTACCAAAACTAAATAATGAAAATACCTAATAAGTAAAAGAGATTTTAAAAGGATATGTTCCTGAAATGTTAAGTGCCAGTGCTGATGTACTAGTTTTTTAGTTCAAGAAATTTCAGTGTGTCCATCTGAAACATCAAGCTAATTTCAACTTCAATCCTTATACATGTGAACTTCCAAAATTATAGAGTGGGAGGGTCATGCCATAGTATATTTTACTAAAGTTTCCGAAAATTGTAAGAGATACAGATATAGTATATATTATAAAGATATATTGTATATAAAGAGATATTGTATATATTATAAATATATAATATATACATATTTTCAAAAGGGAATAATAATAAAAGCTTTTATTGAGTACACAGTTAACCATATTTTCAACTGATGTACTTTATTCAGTTTTTAAATAGCTATAGCAACTCTATGTGGATACTTAGAAAGGTTAAAAAACTTGCCTGAGTTTATTTGGTCAATAATAAATAAATCCCAAATTTGAATTTTGGTAGTCTAGCTTCAGAGTATGTAGCCAGCTAACCTCCAAAATTCTAGTCACGTAGTGACATTTGGAAGAAAACTGATCTGTGAGTCACAAAAATTTCCACATGAAACAATGATGCTATGTTCTATTAATGTATATTCAGGAAATAGAGTCACACAGCTACGAAATGTTAGGACAAGATAGTGAAAATGCCATCAACTGGTTTCATGAGGCATATTCCAAGGAGATTAATAGGATAGCTTTAACTAACCTTGAAAAGGAGGCTATTTTTAATTGAGATGTCATAATCTCAATACCTTAGAATACTTTCAATGTTCAGACAAGAGCACATTTCTTTTTAGATAGTCAAGGTCTTCTGAGATTGACAAAAATTGAAACTCAGAAGATGATATTATACCTTGTATTTTTTCCCTCACTGGACCACTTAAAAAAAATAATTTGAGAGAAAGCGCACATGTGTGAGTGAGCACAGGGTAGAGGGGCAGAAGGAGAGGGGGAGAAACTTAAGCAGATTCCACATTGAATATGGATCCCAACATGGGGTTTGATCTCACAACTCTGAGATTACTACCCCAGCAGAAATAAAAAATCAGATGCTCAACCAACTGAGCCACCCATGCATCTCACTAGACCACTTTTAATTCTATGCAAAACTCCGCATCTTGCCTCTCTCACATTTGAATTTAATGATTCTTACCCCTCTCTAAAATTGACTCATAGGCCTAGTGATGGCATAGTTAGGTTTGTAAAGATACCAAATCTCTAGGCATGGACATAGTATTATGTGACTACTCACTTTTCACATGTCTGCAAAAAATAATACACCATTTAAGGATTCAAATTAGGTGACACGACATTTACACAAAAATTTCAGTGACCTTTCTGCATTTTAAGAATGAGACAAATTCTTAGTTTCTGAGGAAGCTAATTTCTTAATAGTTATTTATGGATATAATGCACACCACATACTACTCATGACTTCTAAAAGCAACATTATGCCTTTATTCATTGGAGTAAAGTAATTGTAAGGAGTAGTGGTTGCATAAGTAGAAGAACCAGCAGAGACTTGGTGGCCAAGGGAGGAGAGTTCCAAGGAGGAAGGCATGGCTCAAACTGCCAAGTAGCACACAAATCACAGGGGAGGTGCATCATTTCTCCCCAGGCCCGTGCTTGCGTATGATACTTTTTAAATCTCTGATGTCACTTAAAAAATTCATGAAATGTTTGCTGCTGATGGTTATGGTACTTCATAGTTATCTCCACTTGAAAGTGTGGTTCTGAAGAGTGGAAATGTTTTAAGATTTAAGACAAAAGGCTGTCATAGAGGTAAAATCAGTGTTGGATGGAAAAGAGCCATGTACTTGGTCAGCCTATAGCCTTAGAAATCTTCAAATATTAGAGTGTAATATGATGCAATTCTTATTTGAAGTATGAGGAAAATGAATCCCAGAGAGATGATTTTCTTTAGATAGAGCACCCAGAGTTATGGCTATAGTTAAGGTTGCTGCTGTTGGTTATAGTGGTGGTGTGTGAGTCTGTGTGTGCCCGCCTGCATATATTGAGGTAATAAACTTCTTTCCTTCCTCTTCTTCACCTTTGCCTTTCATCATCTTCTAATTAGCCTTTCATACAATCACTAAAATATTAGAAAGTGGGACACCTTCTATAATAGCTCTGGAAAGCTCACAACTGCCTGACTTTGACAGATCATTTCACTTATTTTGTATATTTATTAAGCATTTCTCATGAGCTAGAATAGGCGACTAAGAATAAGGGGTGGCTGAAACACATTTCCTGTCCTTATGGATATTGAAGTTTAGCAGGAGATAAATAAAGTAAGCAACTAATCACACAAGTACATATACTATACATTGACTATAACAAGTCATAAAAAGTATGTGGTATCATGAGAATGGGATGACCTCTGCAGGATGGGATATCAGAGAAAGCCTTGTTGAGCGTGTACCATTTCAGCTGAAGGGCGGTACAAGTTGCATTGTAAAAAATAGATGAAAGCGTTTCCTAGATACAGAGAAAGACATGTAACACTGGGGTACCAAAAAAGGCCTCAAAGTGTTGAGTTAGGGGAGAGTAGCTTAGCATGAGACTTGGGAGGTGTGTGGATGCTAGATAAGAGACAAGATTCTGGGCCATATTAGTGTTTTGGACTTTAGCTTAGGTCCAATGGAGCAGTTTTGAAAAATTTTAAGCAAGGATGTGACAAGATCTAATAAGTATTTTAAGAGTATCTGTTAAATGCTATAATGAGAATTGATGGGGAGGGGGATCAAAACCAGAATTGAACAAACAGCTCAGTGGTTTTCAGTTTGGGGAAGAAATGAAAGAAACTCTGATAGTTTGAAGAGCAATGAAGAAGCTCTGATTATTTAGTAGAGAGATGGCAAAGTCTGGATCAGGAAGGTGGCAGTGACAATGGACAGATGAGAACAAATTTAAGATATCTCTTTCTTCTGGAATCAATAAGTATTTTCCACTTATTAGATGTCTGGGGCAGGGCCCTGTCATGGATGGTTTCCAAGTTTCTGTCATGTGCAGCTGTGTGGATAAGGTGTTGTTACTGATACGGAGAACACTGGAAGAGAAGCTGCTTGGGCAAGGATTAAGGCTGGATCGTAGCTACTTAGTGAGATGAAAACAAAGGCAAAGTTTCTGATGTTTAATTCCTTCAGGGAATATTTGTTAGATAAACCTCACTAGAGATAAAACCCTGGGGTAGGTGCTATGGGTGATGAAATTATGTTCAACACATGATTACTGTTCTTTAAGATCTTCCAATAAGATTAACTACAGGGTACAAGTTTTTGGTTATGTTGGACTTATATTTAGCCAAATACCAAGCCCATCTCTAAAGCGGCCCATCCAGGACTCAAGTTTCTCAGTTTTTCTCACTTAGAAAATAAAATGATTATATGCAAAGTCCAGTCAATGGACTATTTAACAGCTGTGTTACCTGTGAGCTTATTAAGAGTGCAAAGTCTCAAGCCCCACTTTAGAGCTACTAAAATCAGAATTCACATTCCTGTAAGTTCTCCAGATAATTAGTATGCATGTTAAATTTTGAGAATTGTTGTTTTAGATTATCTCTCACCTCCCAAACTCTGTACTTACAGAGCTGGGTCACACCCTTCCCCATGGGAAGCCTAGGTTTGTATTTTTGACCCATCTGTGTCCCAGACACATGCATGTCAGTCATAGAGGATGGAGAACGGTTGGTACAATTAACAAATCAATTTTGGAAATCAGTTGGAATGTATGTAGCAGAGCTGACATAATCTATGTAGGAGAAGGAAATATTATATGTTCCTTTTGATTAAAACTTGGTAACAGTAAAAACATATTCTAGAGTTAGTCTATTGGGTCTTGATCAGGCTTCATGCTTCCACTTGTCCTCTTTGGGAGAAAACTTTGAATCCTTGGTAAATTTCAAGTGTAATCAATTTTATGGCCAATAACCCGAGTAGACATTAGAACAGTTGGTAAGTACTTTATTATTTAATTAATAACTGACAATCCACAATAATTACATATCACAATAAATATTATAATAATTATTTACCATTATTTATGAGCATGCAGTGGTGGCAATTATATTTACCAATGAAAATTGATTGCCCTGTGTTTCATGACAATAAAACTAAAGATACAGATTAAACAAAGCATTATAAAGCCTTTGAAGTATTTAAAGTGAAAATCATGTTATTGATTTGATGATTTCCTTTTCAACAATTTATTACATATTTTTGATAGATCAAATGAAAAATGAGTCATAGTTTAAAAGTATAGTGATAAAATTGTTTAATTTTTCAAGCACATGTAGATTAAACATATCAGCTCTTTACTTTTAATTAAATGTACACTAATACACTGATTAAAAATACAAATTTAAAATCATGT
Source organism: Nyctereutes procyonoides (assembly GCF_905146905.1). Taxonomy (NCBI): domain Eukaryota; kingdom Metazoa; phylum Chordata; class Mammalia; order Carnivora; family Canidae; genus Nyctereutes; species Nyctereutes procyonoides. The sequence continues at coordinate 6,998,106 of NW_026575130.1, forward strand.
AATTCAGGATAATTATTTCCTTTGTAAAGGAATTTTCACATTTTAGAAGATGATTTGAGTATTTTTAAATGCTGATTCATCTCCTGCTTTAAAATGTTATTCAGTTTAGATAAATTCATACAGGTATTTTAAAAATATACCTATTGAAAAAAGTAAGGCTCATAAGTAGTATATAAATCTTAGGTAATTTACATATTTGTTCTTCACTTGATAGGAAAAAGCTAATTTCTACATATTTATATTTCTTTAATTGATTCTTAATTTTCTTCATAGACACATGTTATTTACCCAAATATTAAATTCCTAAGAATAAGAAGTGTGTTTTTGTCTTTTTTTTTAACACAGCACATCATTAATTGAGATAAGACAACTGCTAACTAATAACATTAATGCACTATACTGTAAAGAAATGGGCTTTTTAAATTTTGCCCTATTTTTATGTTGATCATTTGGAGAAATTTTGAAATTCTGGAATAAAAAAAACTTTGAGGTAATTTCTCTTTAATCTTAAGGCTCTGTAAAACCTATTTTTCTTCTAGCAGGTTTGGCATACATGATTATAAAATAGAAATTTCAAATGTAGTCTTTTTTTTTATTTAGTTCTATTCACTTAATACAGAGACAAAAAAAAATATGTTGAACATTGAATCCAGAGTTTCTCAGCACAATCTTTGTAAAGTTCTTCATTTTCTTCTACCTTTTTTTTGTTTGTTTAAACCAGTGATTGGAGATACTTTAATCAATTTTTATGTGTTCATACATGCCTAATACTTCTCTCCTTTATTAAATGTACTAATAAGTCCTATAATCCTTAAAATGGATTGTGGGCTCAAGCTGTCTTTGTTTTCACCTGAACTCTCCTTGGCAACCACAGAGACATACTTACAAGACTCCAGATAAGTCAGGATGCCACAGACTATTGTTAATACTCATTATCATATCAATATGTCTCAGTCCCCTCTCTCTGTCTCTCTCTCTTAATACCACACTCTATGCTGGATCCATTTTTTTCTAATTCAAGAGGGGATATACAGTGCTACTTTCCAGGATAAATATTGAAAATATCTTAATGCCATAGGACATTAAATTCAATCCTATTATTTTGATCTCCATCATAGGGAAAAATATCTATGAGTATTTATGACGGTGGAAGAAAGGATGGATGTTAAGAGTAGTGTGGTGGAGTTGCTGGGGTGCCAAGATCAACAATAAAAGAGAAAACAGTAGAATTATGGTTTGAAAATTGGATCCAACATTTTACAGGTGGTGCCAATGTAGAGTCAAAGTAGAAATCCACCCTCAATCGAATAGAATTATTATAACAGTTATAAGCTTTTAGAGGATCTACCTTTATTCTATTTTATTTTATTTTAAAAAATGTGCTTACAAAATATTAAGTGCCTCTTCCCAAAGATTCCCAGTTTCTTTAGTCTTAAGAATTAAATTTAAATTAAAAATCATACAGTGACTTGGTGTAATTTTTTAACTCAAGACCATGGCATTTTGAAGACATTTTGCTATAACCAAAAGGGGCAGAAATATTTTTGCTTATATTTTCCCTGATGTAAACTTATAGTTCAGTAGCTGATTTGAAATGGATAGTTTCTTACTCATAAGAGTTTATAGTTTTGTTTGAAATCTAGCAATATTGAATATTTTCTGTAAGAGTTAATAACTTAAAATTGAAACGTTTACAATATAGAATTAAAATTTATTTATTTACTTTTTAAAAGATTTTAATTATTTATTCATTAGAGACACACAGAGAGAGGTAGAGACATAGGCAGAGGGAGAAGCAGGCTCCTCCAGGGAGCCCAATCTGGGACTTGATCTCAGGACTCCGTGTTCACACCCTGAGCCAAAGGCAGATGCTCAACCACTGAGCCACCCAGGTGTCCTAGAATTAAAAATTTAAAGCTTAATTTTTGGAGTACAGATCCAAATTAACATAAAAAGATTGTATATACCTGTTTTTTTTTTTTGCGTAGTAAATTTGTAATTCTACATTGTGACTATTTGCCATATTTGTAAAAAGATTTATGGCTTTCTATACATAAAATTTTCATGTCTGAGAAAACCAGTATTTAATTACAATATGGTAAATCAATTTGGGCAAAAAGTTTGTACCATATGAAAATATTTTTTTTTTAACTGAGGAAAAATCCAAAAGTTTTGTAGCTGACCTATAGAATCTATGAATGAGATATTAATAGACACTAACTGTACTCACCACAGGCACATCTCTTAAAAAAAGGAAATAATGAAATATGAAAACTGTATATTATTCCATTCTGATGCTGAAGTTGTTATATATTTTGAAATGTGTTTCAAGATGGTTATTGCTTAAAAACCGTGTAACTATAAAAGAAGTTCAAGAAGCTATTTCACTAAGAATTGGGACAGTTAAGATATAATCTTTTTGAAAACCATTCACTTTTCTATCATCAGAATTTCCAGTAGGTAATTTCCCCTATCCTCAAAAATATGCTGTTGAATTGGATGTATTTAACATGTAAATATTCAGGTGGGTGAAAATATTTAAGAGAGGAAATCTAGCAGATTTTCAATATTGAAAAGAAAAAATATTATGTAAAATATTTATTAAGGTTTCATGATATATTTTCTCTTATTTTCAATATTTTATAAATATATTCTTTTTCATCTGGTGTGCTGTTAAATGTGAGAAAAAAACTTTCTGAAATATCCAGGAACTTCCATTTTTAATCTTATCCTGCTTAATGGTATATTTTACTTGAATAATTGTTTTGCTTGGTATTTTTAGAAAGCCTGGATCTAATCTGCATTTCTCTTTTTTTTTCCAAATAAACTATGGGAAAAAAGGAAGAGGCAAAACTTGGGGGCCAAACTAGCTATCCCATTGTAGTTAGTGGTTCTAAATGTTCAGAATTAGAATTTGAAAATAAGGTATAATAATTCCCTAAAAGATTTCCTCAAGATGAGTTTACTACTGAATGCAGTCGCAATGTTCTCTTGTTTTTCTACTCCTTCCAGGGGAAAAAAATCTGCTTTTCCGCAAAGAATTTTATTTGGTTTTCATTATGAAATCATCATCTTGATACTGTCCGGCAACATGCTCCTGGTGTGTCCTCTGGAGCACAAATTCTACGACACTTCTTGGTAATTTGAAACAGGTTTTAAAACAATGATTATCACACAATATATCTGTAGAATTACATAACGGTTGAAATTACATAACTGTTGAATATTATCGATTTTGCTATTTTTATAAAATATATGTATGACATACTGTGATTTTAATCTTCTTGTGTTTGCGAATAGAAATCTAAAGCATTTGTGGTAGTGGCAAGACAGAGTAAGACAGGAGACTGAATAAATACATTCACTCTGTTTTTAAATTTTGTTAATGAGTGGTTTATTTACAGCACACATTGATTTCATTAGCATAAGGAATCGAATCACAGGAATTAAAAGAAATATGTTCAAGTTAAAAATGCGACATAACTAAGTGTATATGTGTGTGTGTGTGTGTGTGTGTGTGTGTCTGCGCACGCACACACACACGGAGCCATACTTTGGCTTATTTTCGGTTATTTTCAAAAGTGGGAGCCTCGGTGTTCAGTGTCTCTTGGGTGGGTTAGGCATAGGATGGAGAAGACCAGAATGTTTTGCTTTGCATTCTGTACAGTATCTGGATTTTCCTGCAAATCGAGACAAGTTTTTCAAATCATTTCACATTCCTGTATCAACTCACTATCACATATTTTCTCTTCTTATAGCTCTGATAAGTCTTGGAAATCCTAGGCAAAATTTTTCTCAGCAATGTGATGCATTTTATGTTTCTAACTCCTGAAAAGAACGGTTTTATGTGCTATGTCCTTGGATTAATTCAATCTTTCAAAAGTTATGATAGAGTACGCTTAGTCCAGATTTGAGGCCCAAATGATTATATATGACAAAAATACTAACCCAGTAAAGTGATTCAGGAAACGTCAAGAGTAATCAGGTCAGTTTCACTTTTTACCATTATATAGCGGATTCTATGCATATATAGGAGTACTTACTTTAACTTCAGCCATTCAATACGTGCAGGTATATTGTAACTTACTTAATACAACAGTAGTAAATAGAGAAAGTGATCACTGACATTAGTCCCTGAAATCGACATAATGTATTCTCTTTTAACTTGGTGACCCATACAATACCATGATTCAAATGACAGGAACATTCACTTTAATACTCTTAACTATAGGTTTGAAGAGCAGTCTGTAATTAAGGGGCAGGTGATTGAAAATCATTGATAAATCCAAACAACCCCCATCATTAGAACCTAGTGGTATGGAAATCATTTACACAAATGACCTCTAACTGCTCTTAATTGATGTGCAAGTGTATAATTTATATTATTTTCCTCTGGACTTGTTCAGCCAAAGCACTCATTTCCTGTTCAGTAATGGTGCTTGGTGCGAGATTTAGGACATTTGTGAAACATGTCCTACCACTGATATTGAACATAATGGTTGATGATTTATAGAGGATTCTATACACTGATAAGGAAAAATAAAACAAAAACCTATGTTTTAGGATATAGTTTTTCATCCAGATTTGAGAATGTCTATCTGTAATGATTTGTGAAATAAGGCAGGGAATACATAAATGGTGAAATGAATAAATATTTTCATCTTGCATAATTGTAGTTCTCTCTCTCTCAACTGCAGAAAAAGTTTACTTACATGTCTTTCAAACCCTTCATCTGTTTATGCCATCAAAATTCATACCACATGATGACAGTCATTTTCTTTTTCCTTTTGAATTGTTCTTTTATTTTTCCTTTGTTTTTGACACCTAGCATGATGATCTTTCAATATTTTTAAAAGTTTATAAAACAAAAACTTAAGTGAGCAATTCATAACTTAAACCATTAGGTGCCACAGTGAGTATTTTTGCAGAGAGCTAGCCTCGTTCTTTCTCAGAATACTGAAGGATGATCCTGTATCCTGCGTAAGGAAAGGATGCAACATAAGATGTTCTGGGCTTTAAATTTCCTCACAATGTTGAAACTAAAAGGAAAAAAAAATGTATGTAAGATTTGGGTCATTCACTACCCATGTACAGATTTTAAAAAGAATAAAAAAGGAAAACTAAGAAGAAATTGAACGTTTAAAGTTTAACAATAAAGAGCAACAATTTATAACAGACAGAAAGTAGAGAGGCAATAACAGTGTTAAAAATTGCCTTCCGAGTTTATCTCATTGTGGAGAAACATTAGCTTCATACTTGTTGAAGACAAGGTCTCTAGGTTTAAAAGAGATGCCTTTGTTTTTTTAATCATCTAAAGCTTCACAGCTTGCCACACCCTGGGAGGGAAAAGTAGCCTCTAGTTTTCCCATCAACCTGAAAGAATTATGCTGATGGCATTATTGTGGTAGAAACATCACCTGCCAGTTAAATACACATTTTGGTAAACCCCTCCCAGGAGTGTGGATTTAAGTAGTCAATTAGCAAATGAAGTCACACTATTTGCTTTAGTTCCATGTCATTTCACCAGAAATTCCACTGGTCTTGTACTAATTAGTATTTTCTTCCTATTTTGGGCCTCCAAGTATGGGAATATTCCTGGTTATAACAACACTTGTATTTCTGAGTTAATATGTTAAGGATAGGCAGATGAATAAGAAAAATACAATGAATATAATGTATAAGAACAAAAGCACAAGACAATTAAGATGAACAATTTGTAATTATGTTAAATGGACATGTGACAGCGTATTACACAATTGTACACTAAAATTGCATAACAGTGAAGTGTATAATTCCCATTCCTGACGTTATTTTATTTCTGTTACTTCCCCATCATCCCCAAACACATACCTGCTTATCATTATAAAATTATAATTTATTATATTATATTTTTATATATTTGTTATATAAATATTGTTTTCCAGGAGATGTAAATATTTAAGTAACTTTATAAAAGGAAAGCTTAAACATAGATGATACATAATTTGTTTCTACATACCTAGATATACCAAAAGTTAACACTCTGATTTTACTACAGAAGGAAAAAAAAAAGAATTTTTAAAAGATAACCCTCAAACAGGAAAGTATCCCTAACAGCTATTATTTAAGATAGTATTATCTCAGTAGCTTTCAGTGCTCTTGGGAATAAGATCTGAATGTCATATTTACCTGCTAGCTGTAAAGTATATTGAAATAGGTACCAAGCTGGGGCAAAAAACAAGACCGTTATGGCAAGGGGGTTACATGCAACAGCAGGTCGATGCATTAACCTTTTGCCTCACAGCTCCTGAGGTTAAAGTGTGCTTTAAATCAAAGATGAAATGATCATGGTATCTCAATTCCAAACCAGTTGATATTTGCCCACTTCTTCAAAAACTAGCAATTGAAATATCACACGTTGGCTACGGCTGTATGAGTTACACATTAGAAAGGAAAGGGAAGATAGTTCTCTCTCTGGCTAGGCTCTTGGGAGGCGTGTGCAGAGATGTTTGGAAGGAGTAATTAACTGGAAGTTTTAACCAAGGCAGGGCATGTCCAAAGGCTGGTTCAGTCACTGGGCAATCAGTAGTCCAGACTCTATTGTTCCAAGGGACTCTAAAAATCCTGTGTTACCTGTACTCATATCAGTTGGGAGTACTTCCTCTAGTTCGAGCATACTAGGGTTACCTGTGGAAACTTAAGAGCACTGGTTTAGGGGAGCAGGAGACAAGTTTCTTGCATTGGTAATGGCAGAAACTATAGCATGAGTGTCAGTTACCTCAGTCGTAAAATGGGTGTAAAATACTATTTTACTTCAATAGAAAGAAATCTGCTCTGTATGCCAGATGAACTCTTTATGTCTCTGTATGATTCCTATGAATCTGACCAATATATTCGACTTACTGTTTGATATAAATGGCAAATTACTTCTTTCATTCGGAGGTATCAAAGCATATGAAAACTGACTTTTATTAATTCTAAAAATTAAGATTTATAAACTCTTGAAACTTACAAAGATTCATCTGTGTTCTAAAATCTGGAGAGCAAAATATTTCAGTTATCATAATTTTGAAAACAACTATCTATATATAGATATAAAAACCATAGTGGATTGAACATATGTGTTTGCCTTCTTTCTGAAACACCATCAAAACCCAGCCAATTAGAAAAAAAAAAGGATTAGCCTTCAAGAATAACAGAATAATAGAATATAGCATAAATTTGAAGAAGTTTTAGGAATATGCAAAGATGGCTCAGGTGTTACAATTGATTCAGGAGAACAAAGGCAGTTCCGATCTAAGTTTTGGCAGATTCCTGATGTTTGTGACAAGTAGGCAATCAGGTTCAAGTCCACAGACAGCACAATTGACCTTCCATTCCCCTTCCCCACCCTGCTCAGGCAAGCTGCTACACCCCCATACTGACCTGCTCACACACACCCACACACAAGCCAGACATTCGTCCTCTGAAAATTGGGGACACAGGTATAGCTGAAGCAAGGGCGAGGCACAGAGCTGCCACCAGGGGATTAGATGAAAACCTGAATGCTGACTGATCAGAATCTCTGTTCTGCTCACTACCTGCCTTGTTCCCAGGACAGCATTCAGGCATATCATTTCATGAGGCAGGAAATTAGAATTTCCTCTAAAGCAATGAAGTCCCCCAGAGACATCCGGCTAAACTCCAGCGTTACCACCAGCATCATACAGAGAAGGGCGTGGATCCCCTACAGACAGGTTCAGTGGCATTCACTCGATAATAAACAGAGAAAATCTTGAGTTATTTAAGATAAACCTCCAAAACAGAGACCAAACAAACAGAAAGAAAGAAGGAGAGAGACTGAAATAAGCAGAGACATTAGATTGAGGATAATATAAAAGAAATTAAATTGTTAAAATAATCAACCAGATAAGAAAGGAAGCTGTACTCCTAGTTTTGGAGGAAAAAAAAAAAAAAACAACCTGGGAAGCTAAAAGAAAAAAGAATAAAGCTCACCTCCCTCCAAAAAGAGAAGTCTTAGAAATTAAAAATATGAGATTTGAAATACAGAAGAAATTGAGCGTCCAGAAGATATGGTAGAGGAAATGGCCAGGAAAGTAGAACAAAGTTACACACAGATAAAAATTAGGAAATAAGCTGTTAAAGAAAATTCCAAAGATCAAGGGTACCTGGGTGGTTTGGTCCATTAAGCATTCCACTCAGGTCATGATACTGGAGTCCTAAGATCGAGTCCTGTGCCAGGCTCTACGCTCTGCAGGGAGCCTGTTTCTCCTCTCCCTCTGTGCCTCCATGCTCCTGTTCTCTCTCTCTCTCTCTCTCTCTGTCAAATAAATAAAATCTTAAAAAAATAAAATAAAATAAAAATAAAAAGGAAATTCCGAAGATCAATCCATATGGTCCCACATCTGACTAATAGGAGCTCTGGAGAAGAATAGAGTGAAGAGAAAGGAGGCCAAAAAATCCTGAAATCAGAAGAATGGTTGAAGGATCATTCACGGAAGCACAGAGCAGTGGACCTGGAGAAAAAAAATCACCTAGACTGGAGCAGGAAGAGAGGTTGGGGTGGGGATTTGTAGGTTAAAACACATGTAAATTGGCACATTGTCTGATGCAACTGTGTATTGAAGAAATTATTGCAAGGAATATGATGAGTTATTGACATATATGGAAAAAGTGGGTATCTATACCAGAGAATTGAGTAAAAAAATAAACAGAAAAATAATTGTGAGAGAAAGAAAATGTAATTCATGGCATGTTACTTGTTAGAAGTAGACAGTAGTAATATTTCAAAAATTTAAACCAAAATTATGAAATAAGGATATTGACAAAATAGAAAAAAAAAGTGAAAGAAGAGGTGATGATGGAGTAAAACTTTTAAAAGCTTAATTATCATTATGAGTCAGTTAATCCTGTCTAAAATTAATGGTACACACATGGACATGCACACACTACTACAAGATGGCAAATATAAATGCCTAATCCAATAGCCATCCTCCAATGGCCCTAGAACAGACTTGGTGCAGTCTTCAGCAACTATGGAAATTCTGGGCACCAATGGGAAGTCTGATTCCCTGTTTTTGTTTTTGGGGTTTATTTTTTGGGGGAAGTTGTTCTCAAAGCAAGTTATGATCTGCAGTATCTTCATTCCCTACTCATTTTCTTTTCTTTTTTTTTAAGATTTTATTTATTTATTCATGATAGACATAGAAGGAGAGAGAGAGGCAGAGACACAGGCAGAGGGAGATGCAGGCTCCACACAGGGAGCCCGACGCGGGACTCGATCCCAGAACTCCAGGATCGTGCCCTGGGCCAAAGGCAGGCACTAAACAGCTGAGCCACCTAGGAATCCCCCCTACTCATTTTCTGTCAAAACTCTCCCACTACATAAACTTTCCGTGCTTCCACTTCTTTTTCTTTTCTTTTCTTTCTTTTCTTTCTTTTCTTTTTTCTTTCTTTTTTTCTTTTCTTTCTTTTTTCTTTTCTTTTTTCTTCTCTTTCTTTCTTCCTTTTTTTTAAAATTTATTTGAGAGAGAGATGGTGGGGGGAGGAACAGAGGGAGAGGGAGAGAGAGAATCTTGAGCAGACTTCCCAGTGAGCTCAGAGCCTAACACAGGGCTTGACCCGGGGCTCATCTCACAACCTTGAGATCATGACCTGAGCTGAAATCAAACGTTGTTCATTTAACAGACTGAGCCACGCAGACGCCCGCTTCTACATTTTAAGAAGGAAAATCACAACAGTGCCCTTACAGAATGATCTCAGATACATCATGGGTAGGTTTGCTTTGCTTATCTAAACTAAACAAAATTTACATAATTGCAAAAGGAAATTTCAGAACTCTCTTAACTCGGTGAGAACTTTCCTCCTGTGTACTTTCAAGGGAATTTGTACAAATTTCTATTATGATATTCATCTTATAGATTATATTCATTTGGCAGGAACCTTATTCACTTTTGTATTTTCAGAATCTGTTAGAGTGACTGAAGATTAACAGGAGTCTGTAAAGAAATGTGTGACAAATAAAATGAACTATTTTTAGACAAATGTTAGATATTAAAGGCTTCTTTTACATCAAAAGTATAAGTATGAATCTGATTTACATAGTTAAATAAAAAATTACAGGATCACATATAAGAATAAAAGATTCTGATCTTGATAATTTTTACTGCATAGTAAGTTAAAATGTTTTCTTTGCTTTAAACTCATTCTTTAGCCAGGTATAATGTCTATCCTACATAATGCTCCTGATATTGAGGAACAAAGCATAGGGGTACTCTCTAAATCTGAAATATTACATAGAAGAGCAATAATTAACTCTCTCATTACTATCATCTGGTTAATTAATGGAGATTTGGGGATCAGTTACTGAGTATAAGAATAAACACAGAATTCATAAAAACAGTAAGTAAATGTAGACCTTAGTATTACTTTGTCAACTATTATGAAGTAGGGAATGTAAAAATAGCTTGGAATTATAATTACTGGAAAGAAAATATGAGTAAAATCATTACCTGGCCAGGTTTATTATAAATGGCAAAGAAATTCATTATAAGGCAAATTTTAAAATGATAATAAATTAAATAATTTCTTATTGTAATATTATTCACTTAGCTATTACAGATACACATAGCTATGTGTATTTAAATATCTTATTTTCAGATTGTTTTCACATGTGTATGGTATATTTTTATATATAAATGTATACATATCTAGTATTTATCTAAAGAGTGTTATGACTTTGAGTCCATTGAGTGGTGTCAGCTTTTAATAGTGCCTCTGAGCTGAAAATAGACACTGGGAAATTATTGCGACATTGTATATTTTTATTCTAAATTATTCATCATTATTATAGAGCCCAATGGTAATTTAACATTTTATAATCTGTTAAAATCTGCGTAATCTTCACTGCTGAAATTTAGGGTAAATATCTTGTTTCTTATATAAAAGAATTGGCAGTTGTAGGTCATTTAATTAGTAACATCAAAAACTTGAACCGAGGGGCTTCTGGGTGGCACAGTTAAGCATTGGACTCTAAGTTTCAGCTCAGGTCATAAATCTCAGGGTCCTTATATCCAGCCCTGAGTCCTCCACCCTTAACAAGGAGTCTGGGAGTCTCTCTCCCTCTGCCCCTCCCTCCCTCAAGTAAATAACTCTTAAAAAAAAAAAAAAACAAACCTTAAATTGAAATATTATATATAGCACTAGATATTTTAGGTTTACAAAGATTTATCATTCATTTCTGAACATGCTTGAGCCTTACACTTACAGATCAAACACAGAATATAATTATCTTTAGTACTAATGAAAGTGTATGACACATTTCATTTTAGAAACATCCAAGCAGCAAGATAAAAGTTATATGCTCCTGGGGCACCTGGGTGGCTCAGTTGGTTAAGCATCTGACTCTTGATTTCTGCTCAGGTCATGACCTCAGGTTTGTGAGAGCAAGTCCTGTATCAGCCTTGGCGCTCAGACGGGACGGAGTCTACTTGTCCCTCTCCCTCAGCTACTCCCCTCTGCTTGTGCTCTTACTCTCATAAATAAATAAATAAATAAATAAATAAATAAATAAATAAATAAATTCAATCCTTGTTTTTTTTCCTTAAAGTTATGTACTCCCAGTTAAGCATAATTATTCTCTTTTGCCAGATGTGGGACTTGATCTCGGACCCCAGGATCTCGCCTTAAGCCAAAGGCAGATGCTCAACGGCGGAGCCACCCAGGCATCCCGAGCATATATTATTCTCAAATGAGTTATCAGCTTTTGACCTAAAAGAAACCTGACCCTAAGCTTATATTGAGAAAATATAAGTAGAATATGTTAAACAAAATGACAGTGTAATTTGCTATTTTCTTGCCATATTTTTTTTTCCTATGGAATTTAATTTTTTTCCAGAGGAAAATAAGAAACAGAAATGTACACATGACAATAAAGTTTATGAGGAAAAGAAAACTTGATTTGCCATGTACACTGTTGTCCTATGTGGCTAGCACTGCTCCTAGTATACAGTCTATATTCAAATAAATGTGAGTAGTTATACAAATAAACAATTTTATGGTTGTAGGTGCTTGAAATGATGTCTTTTTCTGTTCTTACCAGTGTTTATATTGGGCATATAACTAGAGTTCAAGGGCCCTAACTGCAGTAACTGTGATATAGAGATAATCATAGTTCAAGAACATAAACTAAATTGGTATCACTATTATGTATATATACTTATTTTATATATAAATACTTATACTTATTTTAAGATAAAGTATACTTATTTTACACTTATTTTGAAACTCTAAAATGGCATATGTAAAATACAAGTAGCCCTTCCTTGGTATGGTAGTTCAGACTGAAAATGTCTGTGCATGCCAAAACCTTGATTTTTAATAATCAGTGAGAAAAAATTAAAATTGCCCCATATTTTTTTTTGTGTGTGAAAACATTAAAAACGCTCTTACTGTCATTTATAAAAAATAGGGAAATAAAAAAGTAAAACTAATATTTATTTAGTATGCTGTAATTCAAAACATTAGAATTCATGATATTTAAAATATTTTATGTCTTTCCAAAAAAACTTGTCAAGAATACATAGAACACTGCTTGCTTTTTAAACCATATAACTTAAGATATGGAGTGAGCATTTTTTTCTGTACCTTGGTGAACTGTCCTATTTCTAAGTTTGGATCAGCTTACAACATTTTATCCTTCATACTTTTAATGCCGTGGAATATCTCTGAGAGCTCGTTAATGTGAAGATTTTTTTGCCAGCAGCACTTCCTCCCGGAGGTTGTCATGTTTTTCATCACAACCCCACCCTTCCCCTTCTCTCCCCTCTCCTCCCCTCCCCTCCCCTTCCTCTCCCTTTTTAATTCCAGTATAATTAGCATACAGTGTTTTATTAGTTTCAGATGTACAATTTGGTGGTCCAACAATTCTATACTTTGCTCAGTGCTCATCATGAGTGTGCTCTTAATCCCTTTAACCTGCTTCATCCATCTCCCCACCCACCCACCCACCCCCTCTGGTAACCACCGTTTTCTTAACCTGAGTTAAGAGTTTATTTTGTTTGTCTCTATTTATTTGTTTTGTTTCTTAAATTACACATTATTAGTGAAATTAAATTGTGTCTGTCCTCCTCTCACTGGCGTATTTCACTTTGCATTATATCCTCTAGATCCATCCATGTTGTTGCAAATGGCAAGATTTCCCTCTGTTTTATAACTGAGCTATGTTCCATCATATAGACACACAGATTTATATGTATATATATCATATCTTTATCATGTATTGCAGAACACTTGGGTTTCTTCCATATCTTGGCTATTGTAAATGATGCTGCAATAAACATAGGGGCGCATATATCTTTTCAAATTAGTGTTCTTATATTCTTTGGGTGAATACCTTGTAGTGGAATTACTGGATATTATGCAATTCCATTTTTAATTTTTTAAGGAAATTCCATACTGTTTTCCACAATGGCTGTACCAGTTTATATTGCCACCACCACTTTTCTGATTTGTGTTAATACATTTGCCTTCACTAAGTTCCTCTGGCTGCACATCTAGAGTCTCCTTAATGGCAGCATTGCTAACGTTCACAGTCAGCTATTTCTTCTATAATTCCATTTCTCTTTATTTCAAATTTCACTGCCAGCATCGTCATTTTTTTTGTTTCTTTGCTGTATTTCCATCTTTACTAACCAATTCTTTCTTTTACTTATCCTTATTTAAAAATAAAATGGCATATAGGCTTGTCAGTAGGAGACGAGGAGGCAACATAGCCACATACTTTGCTGTCTGAGTACGAGCTAATTAATCGATACAGTGGCCAAACCCTGCAGACATTGGAAGAAGTCACATGCTTGGTCACTGATCATGCTGGGCATCTGTTACTACATGGTGATATGTGAACTGAATAGCTAACAGTGAAGTTAGCACATTTTACAGTTACTCATAGTTAATAGGCTGTGGGGACTGAAATTTGAACTGTGTTGTAGAAGAATTAGTGGCAAATGAAATTCATGCGTGTTGGCACCGTACAAAGTGAGGGCTATATTTTATTTACCTTGCCACTTTTTGATAGAAGGATAGGGCTTTTTCCAGTAAATCTTTTATGTAATTTGCTATTTGGATGATAATCAGGAACAAGTTGATAACTCACAAGGTTAATATTTTGTATTAATGTGAGAAATTGTTTGCAAGGTAAATAGATTTTGGCCACTCATATTAAAATCCGGTAAGTGTCAAAGCCTATTTTTTTTACTGTATCATCCTTTTTAATTTATCACAATATAGAAAATTACCCACATTTAGAAAATTTGAGTTTGATAGAAAAAGTTTCAATTTTAAGTCAATGCTGTGTCTCTAATTTTACTATTCTCCCACTGGAGAGAATTCTCCCTTCTAAAATTCGGGGTGGGGGGGGAAGGCAGTTACTTAATGTAAAATTAGCCCTTTAGTTCTTTCATTAGAAAGAGTGACAAGTGGCCTTTATTGATTCATGGGGGTCTGGTTTGGATTATGCTATATAATTAGGTTTGAAGGATGAGTCTGAGGTTAGGCAGTGGGATGAGAATAGGGCTGATGCCTTAGGAGAGGAAGGGAGCCAATTGTAGTGGCAGGGAGTGCTGGCAGAGATTAATCTAAACTAGCACACTGGCACTAGGTTCGTGAGTTACTGATACTTTCCAAGAGCTCATTTTTAGTAGGAGAACCACATCTCTGATTTTGCAAGTTCCTTTCTTTCAGATGCTGGAGACAGCTAAAAAGAAACAAAATGAGACATTACAAATCTTAGTTCTCCATATAGGGATGCTAGATTTCCTGCCTGGGAAAATATGTGAAACAGCTTCAATTAAGAATTAGGCTCCTTTGCATTTAGCAACATTTAAACTGTGCCAGGGATGAGGTGTTCTCTCCTGTTTTCTTTTCCATGCTGTTCTCATATTATACTTTTCTGAATATTCTTGCTACGCTATTCACTTTACTATGAATTTCAAGAAGCCATTTTGTGCTTTCTCTATCTCATCGCCCCAAATCATCACATGTATTTAGGTTTTCCACCCCTTCCCCTCAACACAGTTCTCCAAAGAGAGTATTTGTATACATTACATACATGTTGGTATATTCATGAGATTACTATTTAGACCTGCCTTTCGGGAAATGCCATATATCAATCAATCAATTTTCTTAGGGCAGTACTGAGAATTCAGATACTTTATTTGCATCAGAAGTTTAGGGTTATTGTCAAAAAATAAATCCAAACCAATCAATCTTCTATTTGGTTTTTCTATCTAATGCTGTCACCATTACCAAATCCATTCCTTATATGAGGCAGATAATGGGATAACATTTTGCCATTTAATACTCAAAGCCTCTAAGTTATACTCTTCCAGAACAGATATCTAACCTTGAGACTGAAAAAAAAAAACATATTTTTAAATTCCCTCCAGAAGATCACCCTCTGCCACTCACTAAATACAAGTGTTGCTTATATTCTGAGAGAAAGCTTATATATTTCAAATTGAAAAGCTAGAAGGAAATATTTGCTGGCATAGTTTTATAAATATACTCTATTTGTCAACAGTCAAGACAAACAACTAACATGCACCATGAGGATCCTACACCAACTATGAAAGATTAGAAATCTAATGAAAGATAATGATTTTTTTGAACAAGTAAAATTGAATATTTTATGATGCAAAATATTTTTCTTTTTTGTTAAGATTTTATCTATTTGAGAGAGAGAGACGGCATGAGTGGGGAGAGGGGAGAAGGAGAGGGAGAAGCAGACTCCTGGTTCAGCAAGGAGACCAATGCAATGTGGGGCTCTAACCTGGGATATGACCTGAGCCAAATGCTTAATCAACTAAGCCACACAGGTACCCCTAAAATATTTTTCTTTAAGTTTAGTGTTCATGGTAGTTTTTCCTCTCTTTAAGGCCTGAGAAATACAAAAAAGTTAGTTCTCAGAATATGAATATGCTTGGTAATTCCTCTTTTGCTGTAACTTTTGGGAAAATGAGTATTCTCACACAAAGGGAACAGACATCGTTTTTTATTTTATTTTATTTTATTTATTTATTCATGAGAGACACAGAGAGGAAAGGAGGCAGAGACACAGGCAGAGGGAGAAGCAGGCTCCAGGCAGGGAGCACGATGTGGGACTCGATCCTGGTACCACAGGATCACGTCCTACGCCAAAAGCAGATGCTCAACCGCTGAGCCACCCAGGCGTCCCAGAAACAGACATTGTTAGAGATTCAAATAGACTATGTATCTCAGAGTCACAATTACAACAGACTACTAATTTCAGAGCAGTGTTCTTATACTACTGAAAGACAAGAAATGCTAAGCTGTGCAAATATCTTTGAAATTTACATATGTTGATTGGAGATGCCCTACTCAGTAGTGTTATAAGTGTAAACTCCCAGTAAATTATGTTAAAGCAAGAACAATCCAAAATGACTGAGATTCAGATAGATAAATAATATACTAACACTCTCTTTTGCTCTTTCATACAATATTCTTCCAAGTAATTTAAAAACATTTTATATAATCCTTCCTTTTAGAGCTTTAACATTCTTGACTAGAAAAGAAGAGCATATTTGGAACATAATATCTCCAAATTTGTCCTCAATGTACTTTGCAATAGGGATGCCTGGGTGGCTCAGTGGTTGAGCATCTGCCTTTGCTCAGGTCATGATCCTGGGATCCTGAGATCCGAGTCCCACATTGAGTTACCTGCTGGAAGCCTGCTTCTCCCTCTGCCTGTGTCTCTGCCTCTCTCTGTGTGTCTCTCATGAATAAATAAATAAAATTTTATAAAAAAAGTACTTTGCAATAAAGAAGATAATGATAATGATTAAGTAATTATGGCTGAATTCACTTTAGTTTGCTAGATATCTGCATTATGATGTATGATCTAAACAGTATAATAATATGACTCCACATTTTGGTACTGATACAATAAAATTATTTTAGTACTATATGAAATGTGTTCTATGAGGAAAAGAAATTGTCACTACTTATCGCTTCAGTAGCCATCATTCTATCATCTAATTGAAATAAAAATAATTACAAAAGAGCAAGACTTAAATAATTGATATTATTTATGCAATGAACAGGTACTAATTTGTCAAACATATGTACTATTTTTTACTTTTTTTCTTTTTGGAAATTAATATATGTAAATTGCTGGCTATATCTTAATGTGTGTTTTTTTTTATCCATAGAATGAAAAAACAAGGTAAGAAAAAAGTTATGCTCTACTGTATCTGGCACATAATAGTTTCATTTTTGTGAAGGTTTCTTTTCCTTTTATTTTTTATTCCCTTTTATCCTTATTCTTCACTCTTCTGTCAGCAACATTCTATTACATTTGCAGAGTGTTTAACAACATGCTATTATTATGTTTCATATACATTAAAGAACATAAATTATATACAGTATAGATCTTTTGATATTGCTTAATAATAATTCATCCATTGCATCTAATTGCTGCAAAACACAGTGATTCACCAAATTTTGCTCGTCCATACCTCCACTCATGGGCATCTAATTTGCGTCTATCTCCTTCCAAGAGCAATCTTGCTATAAGAAACACCTTTAAAAATGTCTTCATTACCAACTTGTGTGAACATTTCTTTAGGTTATTATCCCAGGAGCAGGATTCAGATTATGTATCTTTAAATTATTTACTTGACTAACCTCTAGCATCTAAACTGCACTTCAGAATGGTTGCACCAATCTACATTTACACTTGCATTTCCTTCAGGGCTTTTAGTCTTTATTTTCTCTGGAAATTAATCATTTATTTTATTTCTATTTTACAAATAGGGCTATTACATTATTTCTATTAGTTTGTGAATTCTAGGTAAGTGCTTCTTGTTAGTTTTAAATGTTGCAAATTTTTCTCCTCCAATTTGTTATTTGTATATTAATTTTGTCATGTCTTTTTGAGAAGAAATCTTAATTGGTTCTAATAAAATTCCTCAAATCTTTTGCCTTAAGTTTTTTTTGTGTGTTCGTTTATTTTATTTTATTTTATTATTTTATTTTTTTGTTTTGTTTTTATTTTAATAGATGGTATTTCAACTATATAAAACAAGATATCCTAAATTAACACTATGATTTTACAAATAATAGATAACATTTGTCCTGTTTATATTTTTTGTAACAACTTATATGTATGTAAATATATATATATCATGGTAATAAATGGCCCCTTGAATATTTGTTAAAACTCACCTTTAAGCAATCCAAAGCTATTTTAATACTATGAAAATAGTATTAATCAGGATGGGTAATATCAAATTGATCTTATAACACATAATAGAGGTGCCTGGGTGGCTCAGTCAGTTGGGCATCAGACTTCAGCTCAGGTCATGATCCCATGGTCCTGGGATCCAGTCCCATACCAGGATCTCTGCTCAGGGGGCCTGCTTCTCCCTCTCCCTCTGTCTGCTACTCCCCTTCCTTGTGCTCACTTTCTGTTAAATAAATAAATAGATAAACAAACAAATAAATAAATAAAATATTTTTAAAAACATACAATAAAATTCATATAGTACTTCTTTAAAGTACTGGGAATAAAAGACTATTCTATATCAACATCATGATTAGTAACATAAGACTGAAGAGGATGTGGTAGTTAGTCTCCAATTATGTCTCTCAATTATTTCTTCCCAATTCCTGACATACAAGTTAGTCTTCAATGGGAGTCAAAGTTTAATTCTTCCCTCAAAGCTCAGTTACTTTTGTGGCTGGCTTTGGATGCAGCCAGCGATGATCTGGGACTGCTGATCCCTTAAGAGGATGTTAGTTTTCATTTTCTGCCCCTTGAAATGCTGCTTCTTGGAATTGAGCTACCATGTTATGAGAAAGACCAAGAAGTCATGCGAAGGAGGTAAAATCAACAACTAAGATCCTCAGCCAACAGCTCTAGCTGGTCTCTCAAACATCAGTCAGCCATGCGAATGAGACAATTTTTGAGATTGTGGCTATCCAGACTCCCAGTAGACTACATGTGAAACAGAGATGCCCAGTTGAATCCAAGAATTATGAGCATTTATATGTTGTTATTTCAAGCCAACACATCTTGGGATAATTTGTTATGCAGTAATAGGTAACTGAAACAAGAAAAAAAACCCTAAACAAATATGCCTGATAATACTATTTTTACTTGAAATTTTTGTCATCTCAATAAAGATAAAAAAGATATAAGAAATAAAAATATTGAAAGCCTATATTCTTAATATATTTATATCTGACAAAAGACTGGTATCCAAGACATAACAAGCTCCTAATATTCAAAAATTAAAATGTCAAATAACCCAATTAAACGTGGGCAAAATATCTGAATAGACATTTACAAAATAGATGTGTCGGTAGTTACAAACGAAATGAAAATATGTCTGACATTGTTAGTCATCAGGAAAATGCAAATTAGTACCACAATGAGATACCATTGCATGCCCACTCAGAATGGCTATATTTCAAAATCTGATAGTATGGAATATTTGTGAGGATGCAGAAAACTAAGAGTTATAAACGCTGTTGATATGAATGTGAAATGATAACAACCATATTGGACAAAGCTCTGGCTATCAGTTATAAAGCTAAATTTACATGTGCTTTATGACCCAGAAGCTCTACCCCAAGAGAGATAAACCCTTATATTCACAAAATAACTATAAATTTATATTTACAAAATGATTATAAATAATGTAAGTAATGGCTTAATTTATAACTATAAATTTATATTTACAAAATGATTATAAATAATGTAAATAATGGCTTCATTTATAATAGTCCAAACTGGAAATAGGTTACTTGTCCATCAGTGGGAAAATGGATGAATACACTGTGGTATATTCATGTAATAGAAGAGTATTCATCAACAAAAAGGAACAAACTGATGTAACAGAATAGATTAAGCTCCAAAAAATTATTATGCAGAATGAAAGAAGTCTTACACAGAGTACATATTGTACAAATTCATTTATATTAAGATCTAGAACAAGCAAAACTAATCTGTGGTGGAAAAATTAAAATAGTAGTTGTCTCAGGGTGAAGGTAGAAATGGGGGTAAGGAGTGACCAGCAAAAGGCCCAAGGAAAATTTTGAGAGTGATGACAATTCTCTGTACCTTGAGAGGTATTTAGTTGCCCAAGTATATACACTTGTCAAGTGTATATAATTAAGATTTGTGCATTTCACTGTAAATTTCATATGAAAATATTTTAAACAACATTAAACCCTGAGTAAAGATATGCATGCTAAAGTATTTTTTGGCACGTGAATAAAGGTCTGTGATTTATTTGAAATGCATTCAAATTAGATGGCTTAATAGGATAGAGGGATGGCTGTTACACATACAGAAAAATGGGAGAATCTAGGTGGTGAATATATAGTGTTCACTTTAGAATTCTTTTAGCTTTATTGTATGTTCGAAAATCTTCATAATAAATGGCTGGGGGAAAATATAGTATGAAGGAAACTCTTACACACTATTGGTTAGGATGTAAATGCATACAACTTTTCTGCCAAAGTCTGCATATATTCTTAATGTTCAAATCTTTATAAATAACCACATATCAAGAAAGAGTTCAATAGGAAATGATAAAAAATACTTAAAAAATCATGTTCATAATAATGCTTTGGAAAAAATATTAAATGTCTAATTTTAAGAATTGCGAAGTACACTTATCTTGATAAGCAGTGAGTAATATATAGAACTGTTAAATCGCTATATTGTACAACTGAAACTAATATAAACTGTATGTTAACTATATTGGAATTAAAATTAAAAAAATAACAGTTAAATAATTGTTATTTGTTTATTTAATTTTGAGAATTGCTGAGTAATTTTTTGATAAACTTTTTTATTTTAGAATTGTTTTAGTGGAAATTCATCTTTGAAAAGCTGCAAAAATAGTACAGCGTTCTGGTATAACCTGCACTGTTTTCCTTTGTGATAGTAACTTACATTATCATGGTACGTTTGTCACAACTAATGGAATGATAAACTAAAATGTATACTTTACTCAGATTTTTTTAGTTTTTATCCAGTTCATGAAATGAGATACTCTACAGCCATTACAGTGATTTTAGAGAGTTTTGAACAATGTAGTAAAATGCGTGTGAGAAAATCTTGAAGAAAAACTTAGTGATTACCATTAGTAAAGCATAAGTTTAATGGAGCTTATTATTTTTCAATAAAAATGGCCATTTTTTCCTTTGTTTTCCTATTCCCTTCTCTACTTCCTCCTCCCTCCTTTCCTTTCCTTCATCCCTTTATCCCTTTACTTCCTCCCTTCCTTTACTCCCTCCCTCCCTTCCTTTTCTTTCTTTCTTTCTTTCTTTCTTTCTTTCTTTCTTTCTTTCTTTCTTTCTTTCTCTTTCTCTTTCATGAATATATATTTATATATTTGGTGTACGAATATACATATTCATCTTTTGAATGGGATAAAAACAAAGCTCTAATTGAATCACATTTAGTTAAGTTTGGGTTTTTTATTGAAATTGAAATATAGACATTAATACAAATAACTAAATAATAAGTCAACCACCTATTTCCAAAGAAAATATATAATGTAAAAAAAAAAGGTCATATATGTTTTCCCAACCCAGTGGTATGAACGCAAAATATTGTAATGGACTTCACCTGGTACAAAACCCATAGGATATGTTACAACATAAGAAAACAGAATGCAGGCTGACATATAATGACACCCATCAAAATGTTGGAGGAAACTGGAAACAGATACTGTGTCGGGGAGTAATGGCTGTTCTTATGTTATATGGTGTGATTTGAAGAGGTTACCCAAAATGGGATGTGTAGCTCTTTTGCCCTAGGATCGTGACTGCTGTACTCATGATTTATATAAACATGTGGCATTCTACAATGCTCCTCCTCCATAAAAATCATCCTTAGCCAGCTGGGTGATGTTAACTAGGAACTAATCATAAACATCTGGTTAGTTTACATACATGTTGCCTTTATTCCCAGATTTTCACTGAATGAATTATCTGTCCACTTTTACACAAATTATTTTAGCTTTTTTTCATAATGAAAAAGGAAAGGAAAATATTTCCTTTTAATATTCTTAGCCCCAATACTTTTTGTTTGCTTATTTCTTGGTCCAACACTTAGAAGTTAACAAAACTTGTTTCACTTTGAAATACATAGTGTCTTCCTTAACATTTCATATGAAAATGTTTGATATTTCTTACTTGACTTAGCGATATATATTTTAATGTAAATAATCTATATTAATGTAAATAATGTAAAATATATATTTTAATGTAAATAATCTAAATTTAGTGATGTAAATTGATAAAAGCAATCAACAGTTTTTCAAATCAGTCTTTTTTAAAATAAATTTATTTTTTATTGGTGTTCAATTTGCCAACATACAGAATGACACTCAGTGCTCATCCCGTCAAGTACCCACCTCAGTGCCCGTCGCCCATTCACCCCCACCCCCTGCCCTCCTCACGTTCCACCTTCCCCAGTTCGCTTCCCAGAGTTAGGAGTCTTCATGTTCTGTCTCCCTTTCTGACATTTCCCACCCATTTCTTTTCCCTTCCCTTCTATTCCCTTTCACTATTACTTATATTCCCCAAATGAATGAGACCATAAAATGTTTGTCCTTCTCCAATTGACTTACTTCACTCAGCATAATACCCTCCAGTTCCATCCATGTTGAAACAAATGGTGGGTATTTGTCATATCAGTCTTACATCAACTTATTTCTTTCAGGAACACAAGTAAAATGCTTGTATAAAATTTAGGTATTTAATTTGTGAATGATAGCAAACATTTCCCACCTAGTCATTTATCAGCTAGTCTCTCTTCTCCTCCTCCTCTCCCTCCTTTCTTTCTCTCCCCCTCTCTCTTGAATTCACTTACATTTTTTTTGCTAAAAGCATTAAGTCCTTTAAGTATTTTTGTCATACCAAGCTACTTCCTAAAATTTATGAATATCTAATTAATGCATTTACCTCTTTGGTCTGTTTTCATCACACCTTTGTAGAAACAGAAGCATACTACCATGAAAAACTCAAAAAATGTGACTATCAGAAGCATTTTCTCTTTGAAATTCTTGAATTCTGATACAAACCACATTATTTAACACAAATTCCAAAAAGAAAAGTACATACCAGGAGGGGAACGTTTGCTCTTAGCTCAGGCTGCAGAACCTCCACAATCCACAAATGTTGACATTCTTTTCTAGAAAAAATCTTGAAGAGATCTCCCAGATGGTCTTTTTTAACTCATTTCCACTCTCTCCTCTGTCTTTTCCCAATTAATTATCAAAATTTCACACACAAAACTGATCTCTAACTGAAAGGTTTACTTAAATTTCTCCTGTTTGCCTGTCCATATATGCCATGCCAGGTCGATTTGGTGTTGTTTGCTTTTTGTGTATATTCTATATTTTAACTTTCTAACCAAATTTTAAAGGGATTGAGACCACAAGAAAAGCTGCTTCCTAAGAACACAGACCAGTGTCATAATTAATGTGCTCTACATAGAGATACAAGCTCTTGTCTTTTCTAACAGATATCTTATTTAAGCCAAGATTATTTTATTTAGGTTTCAATAAAATTATCTTACCATACTATCATAACAATCCCTATATTCACTAGGCAATCATAGATTTGACTATAATATATCTAAACTGGGTTTAATATTTTGCAAAGCAGTGGAATAATAGCCCTTTGAAATTGTGTGGTAAATTTTACTTTAAAAGATTACAAATTAGTTCACAACTGTAAATATACACTACAAATATCCCAAGAGAATTTGCAAATAAATGATCTGCAGTGTCAAAAAAATTGGAAAAGAGGGGAAAGGTGATTAATATCTCCATTCATGAGGGAATGGTTAGCACCAAATACTGTACTAAGCATTTTACACATATTATCATATTCCATCTTAATATTGGCTATTTACACAGAAGGAAACTAAAGATAAGGAATTTGAGCAAACTGTCTAATATTATCTGGCAAAGAATTGGCTGAGTCATGCCTGTCTGAATCCAATTATTGTATATAATCTGCATAAAGAAATTTTTCTTGTGTTACCACTGTGGTTTATTTGTACTGCCAATGTGCCAGGATTCCTAACCTCCTAGAATTTTTCTGTTAGAAAGCTTCAATGAATTTTTTATTAGAATTATTTTTAAAAATTAATTCCCAAGGCTGCCTATTACTTATAGATAACACCAAATAAGGGGCAAATTTCAAACTTTCTTGACATTTGTGATGTGTCCTCTTATATTATATAGAACAGCTGTCTAGCAATACATTCAATAGAACTTGATATCCTTCTCAGACTGTACAAGCCTGCTCTACCGCTAAATTCATCTAAGATACATTTGAGGCACTCAATACATATTTCCAAAGGGAATCTATAAGAATTCTGAAAGTATGGGATGAATTTTGTCCTTCACTCTTTTTATAAAGTAACAATATTCGTGATGGCTGAAAGTTCAGATTAAATCAGAAGCATTTCATTTTCATGGTTGGGTGATGGACTGGTTAATAAGTTTATCTTTCTGGTTCTGTAGTGTGTGCCTCTAAAACTGTATTGCAATTTATCTTTAAGCTTTAAGTTGTACAGGGCACCTAAGTGGCCAAGTCAGTTAAGCATCTGCCTTTGGCTCAGGTTGTGAAGCCGCGATCCTGAGATCCAATTGGGCTGCGTTGGGCTTCTTGCTCACTGGGGAGTTTGCTTCTCCCTCTCCCTCTGACCTTCCACCCACCCATGCTGGAAAGCGGGGCTAAAGCAGAGAAAAATATTGCCTCAGTTTCTCCAGAATGGGAAAAATCCTTCTACAGAACGTCCAAAGCGCTACTTTAATCGAATGCAAACGAGGGCACTATTCTATTCTATTTTAGAAGGTAGCAGTTGTACATTGCTTCAAAGCTGTGATTTCATGGAATTTAACTGGTGGCTTTTCTTAGAACCCTTGCACCATTTCCTCAGGGGACATGTGATTTATTAGGGGAGATTAGACATGGATAAAAAAATCCACAAATAAAGGCAGAAAATATCGGGTTGTGCAACAGTTACACAAATATCGTTGATGAAGAGTAGAGTAAGGTTCATAAGAAGAGGTGATTTTTGAGATGAATCTCAAGAAATACATAAAATTTGTCTCTGCATATGCGGGAAGGCATGTGGGACGTACACGTGGGAAATAATGAGATGATGTCGGAGATAGATTCACACTTGGGCATATTTGATGATTAGTAACTGGAAACGTGTTAAATTGAAGTGCTATGTATGCTTTGCAGAGCTATCTTTCAAGAGCCTCTGTCGTAGCCTTTCTTCCTTTTGCTTACATCTCAGGAAAAAATTATCAGATGGACACACCACTTGGGTCCCTTTTCCCTTACAATAGGTGTATGCATATGCAAGGAAAAAGAAAGTGAAATCCAGCATCTACCTTCCCCCTGAAAGGGTGGAACTTTAGCCAGCTGAATGAAGAGCAGGTACTTGGGTGTGTGTGTGTGGGGTGATTGGAAAGGTGACCGTTCTATAACCGCCCCCCCTCCCCCCCCCCAGTGATGAAGACTGGGCAACTTGGAATAGCCCTCCTGGCATCTCCACAGACATAAAGTAAGAGCCACCAGAGCACACCTCTGGCAGTGATGTGGAACTCTGGCAGGCAGAGAGGGCTGAGGGATGTCTCTGGTTTTCTCTACCTTAGAATGAACCAGAAAGGCCTCATTCCCTAAAGGAGGCAGTAAGGATACAGCTGGCCTAGCACCCTGGCTTTCTCAGTTTCTCTCCAAGGCTCCCACCAGTGAAAAGTAGCCAGTCAGCATCCTGAACACAGCCTTTTTCAGGCTTCCGCCTTCTCCTCTCATTAAAAAGTTAGCACCCCATAGCTTATAAATACATTATTCCTTCCTTCAACAGCTTGTTACTGCTCACCCCCTCTCCAGCCCATCTTGAGTTTGTGAATGTAAGAGAGGTAGGGGGCCTCTCTCACCACCTCTGAATAGTCAGTGATGTGACCTATAATGTTGGAAATACAAAATACCAGATATTAACTCTGCTGTGTGACTTTTGGAAGCCACAATTATCTTATGTGTAAGACAAAGATAACATGAACACTGATTATATGGGGTTGTTGTGAGAGAAACTTAAAACCGTATATGTAAAGCTATTAACAAATTGCCTCAGGCATATTAAATGCTGGATAAATTTAGTCCTGTGTGTGTTCTGAGAGATACAGAGAGAAGGAAAAAGCAAACCAATAAATATTTCAAAGCTCAAACTTAAGTTGTACAATTCACCAAAAAATGGAATTTAGGAACAGAGGAACTTTAGAGTAGTATGGCTGGAGAGGGAGGTGGATTTGCAGATGAAAAGTGTGATTTAGGCCTTGCTACATTTCAATATTGGCAGGACAGCCTAGCAGAGATGCTTTGCAGATAATTGTAAATGAGATTGGGACTGAATTTGAGAACAGAGTGTGACACACATAGAGTGTGGCTTTTTTACGAAACTGACAGAGTGATCAGAAAACATGTCTAAAGTAAGAATTTATTGAAAAAGAAGAAAAAAATTAAACAAAGAAATATTTTAAAATGGTGACAAAGGGCAGCACTGGTGGCTCAGCGGTTTAGCGCCGTCTTCAGCCCAGGGCCTGATCCTGGAGACCTGGGATCAAGTCCCACGTCAGGCTCCCTGCACAGAGCCTGCTTCTCCCTCTGCCTTTCTCTCTCTCTCTCTCTGTCCCTCTCTGTCTCTCTCCTCTCTGTGTATCTCATGGATAAATAAATAAAATCTTAAAAAATAATAATAAAAAAATGGTGACAAAAATAAAGAGAAAGGAAATTTTAAAAGAGGAAGTAGGCATTAGACTTAAATGTTGCATAAAGTTCGTAAATGGGGAATAAAACTAAAATAGGGGATCCCTGGGTGGTGCAGCGGTTTGGCGCCTGCCTTTGGCCCAGGGCCCGATCCTGGAGACCCGGGATTGAATCCCACGTCCGGCTCCTGGTGCGTGGAGCCTGCTTCTCCCTCTGCCTGTGTCTCTGCCTCTCTCTCTCTCTCTCTCTCTGTGACTATCATAAATAAATAAATTTAAAAAAATAAAAAAAATAAAAAAACTAAAATAGACCCCAAATATGTTATCAAGTAAGTTTATAGTCTAATTTATCAAGCGAACAAACTCAGTTTCTAAAGTTTTTTAAGTAAATATATTTTAAGAAGTACAGTGAGGCAGAATACATGTACTTTAAAACACTAGATCATGACTTTAGGGCCTCTTAAAAAATTCATTAAAAATTTCAGTTTTGGAAATATATCACTTCTGCCTCTCTATTATCATTCACATGAATTCCAGTTATCATAGAGAAAAATTTGAACACCTGCCTACTGAAAATGGATTTTCATCATCAGTAATTTTTTTTCATCATCAGTAATTTTTAACAAACTTTTGTCTACATGTTGAACAGATTCTATTTAATATTTAATAAGTATCCATTAGAATTAAATCTTTGCCTTCAAGAAGCTTGAAATCTGGTTGGAGAGAGACACATGAAGAGATAATTTCAATGTGGTAAAGAAGTTCAGTGACAGATGTACTGCTGAATGCTGTGGGAGAACCTGGAAGCTGCAGTCAGGTTTCAGATGGCTTAAAGAAAACCATGCCAGGTGAAGAAAGGGGGAGTTTTCCCAATATGTTAGAGAGAATAAGTCAAGTCTCAAAAGCGCAGAGCATTATGTTGTGGAGGGAAGTAAGACTTAAAAGTCCACCTAAAATATATTGTCCCATTATCAGATGATGATGACCAAAGCTTAACTGAGAACTTTTCATCAAGCAGAACATTTGATTTGCATTTTTTTACCAATGAAGTATATTGTTGGATTTGAGTATGCATCTATAAGAAGCAAACTGATTGATTATTGCTAAAGCTGCCAAGGCCTCTTTTTTTCAATTGCGTTACTTAAAAAAAAAAATCCTGTATATGATTAGAACCATATTTCAGGTATACCATTTACTAACTTCTAGAAGAAATGAAAATAATAAACTATATGAAATGGTTATGTGTGGATCAGGGAGGATAAACCAATCAAAATTCAGCAAAGAAAAAGAAAAGATTTTTTAAAAAGATTATTTATTTATTTACTCATGAGAGACATGGAGAGAGAGGCAGAGACATGGGCAGAAGGAGAAGCAGGCTTCCTGCTGAGAGTCTGATGTGGGACTTGATCCCAGGACCCCTGGGTTCATGACCTGAGCCAAAGGCAGATGCTCAACCACTGAGCCACCCAGGTGCCCCCAAGATTTTTTAAGGCATTTTAATGGCACCTGTTGCTCAAATTTGTTTAACCAGGAAGATAATTTCATGTAGAACATTTGATTATAAATGTTAGCAATATAAGCTTTTTTTTCAAGAGTTTTATACTTTTTGATTACAAATTATTTTATTTTATTTATTTATTTTTCCTTATTTTTTTTTAATTTATGATAGTCACACACACAGAGAGAGAGAGAGGCAGAGACACAGGCAGAGGGAGAAGCAGGCTTCATGCAGGGAGCCTGACGTGGGACTCGAACCCAGGTCCCCAGGATCAGGTCCTGGGCTGAAGGCGGCGCTAAACCACTGAGCCACCCAGGCTGCCCTACAAATTATTTTAAAGAAGAAAATAATCTGGGGCACTGGGTGGCTCAGCTGGTTAAGCATCTGCCTTCAGCTCAGGTCATGATCCTGGGGTCCTGGGATGGAGACCCGCAGTGGGCTCCCTGCTAAGTGGGGAGCCTATTTCTCCTCCTGCTCCTCTCCCTGCTCATGCTTTCCTTCTTTCTTTCTCTTTCTCTCAGGTGAATAAATATAATCTTTTTAAAAAAGAAAATAAACTGAATTTAGTTTTGATAATGCAGTGGTTACACATAAAACTTCTCATGATTTCTTTCCTCTCCATAGTAAATATGATTACTAGATTTATTTTCAGTAGTAGGATAAAGCACAACTATAGACCTATTAATATATATTTTTTTTAAATTTTTATTTATTTATGATAGTCACACAGAATGAGAGAGAGAGAGAGGCAGAGACACAGGCAGAGGAAGAAGCAGGCTCCATGCACCGGGAGCCCGACGTGGGACTCGATCCCGGGTCTCCAGGATCGCGCCCTGGGCCAAAGGCAGGCGCCAAACCGCTGCGCCACCCAGGGATCCCTATTAATATATTTTTTAAAGATTTATTTATTGTTTGAGAGATAGAGTCTGAGCACAAGTAAGGGGAAGGACAGAGAGAGAGAGAATCTTCAAGTAGACTCTACTGTGAGCCTGGAGCCCAGATGGGGCTCCATCTCACAACTCATGAGATTATGACCTGAGTGAAAACCCAGAGGCTGATACTCAATCTACTGAGACACTCAGGTGCCCCAAGACTTAGTAATATTTTTTAGTATAATGAGATTCATTTCTTTGATTCATCCATGTACATCATGTATTCACATTCATTCAAAAAGTAAATTATGTGGCACTTCCTATGTGCTCAATAGAGATGCACAGTAGGGTAAAAGATGTCTTTTATTTTCTCAGTATGTCAGTGCTCTCTAATTACCCAAGCCTTTCCCTTTCTCCCTGGAAAACCTCAGGGTGGTTGTACATCATAGGTTATAAGACAAAATAAGCCTGGAACATATTTCTATAGACATATTTCTATAAACTCTGAAGTTAGGGAAGATTGTGCTAGAGATTCCCTGCCATTTTGGAAAGATCATAAAACTCAGACAGTTATCAAGAAGCTTCTGTCCAGTCCAAAATCAGAGACTCTTCTAGAGAAATATGTGAAAACTTTTTCTGTACAGGTCCAGGTAATAAATATCTATTACATTGTGGGTCATACAATTTCTGTAGAAATTATTTAAATCTACTGTTTAGCACAAGCTAAACGTACAGCAAAAATGCAGCTATAGACAGTATATAAATGGCCGTGAAATGTGTTTTAATAAAAAGTTTTTTACATAGGCAAGCTATGAGTCTGACAAGACTTTAAAAATTTAAGCAAAGTGAAATTAGACAAAATAAAAGCTCAGTTGCTCAGTCCCACTAGCCATATTTCAAGTGCTCAATAGCCACACATCACTTACAAATGCCATTTTGAATGGTACAAATTATAGAACATTTTTGGCATTGCAGCAAGTGCTATTGGACAGCACTGCTCTAGACTTTTTTTTATAGCACCTGATTATTGATCCTAGACATAGGAAGATAAAGAAGAGGTGAATGGGCTTGATCTTCCTGAAACTCTCAAAATAAATGTTAAAAATGTGACCAGGAAGTTTTAAAAATTTCATATACTGAGAATCAGTGTATTAGAATATGTCTACTCTTATTAACTTTACTGTAGTAACCTATATAGCATTATATTAGTAAAAGTTGACATCTAGTGACTGAGTAGCTACAAACACTATAAAACTATGTATCCCACTATAAATGTAGTTTTGCAATGTTCATAGTTTTTTCCTTACTAAAGATTATTGAAGAAGTCAGAGACTATAATATTTTCATTTATTTCTGCCGGCTTTTATTAGTCAATGAGACAAAGCCTACGTGGATTTTTTTTCTAACTTCAAGCATTTGTTGAGATAGCATTATGAAATAGTTCAAGTCTTCTAGACAAATACATAAATCTTCTAGATAAATAGAAGTTAAGGAAAGAGTACACTTAGGCTCTAAAGCTGGTAAGAAATCAAAGACCAATTTAATAGTGCAATGGTAGAGAGTGAACAAGCATCAGAAGACTTTGTTTTGATTTAAACTATACTTCACGATGCTAGGGGTGCCTGGGTGGCTCAGTCGGTTAAGTGTCTGTCTTCAGCTCAGGTCACAATTCTGGGGTCCTGGAATCAAGCACCCCATTGGCTCCCTTCTCAGGGGAGTCTGTTTCTCCCTTTTTCCCTATCCTCGCTCATGCTTTCTCTCTCTCTCTCTCTCTCTCTCTCTCATAATAAATAAAATCTTTAAAAAAAGGATTCTAATTACTAGGTTTAATTAATCAAGTTGTAAAACTTGAATACAATGAAGAGCTATGCAAATGTGTTACTGAGAAAGGTGATTCACAAAATGACTCTTCCTTAGTAATTTCTAAGTAACTTGGAAATTATCATGTGTGACAGTAATTTGGCTTACATTTGTGACTCCATATTTAACATTTCATGAAAGTGTCTTTCAGGACTGTTAATAACTACTTTAAACACTTATCTTGGCAAAGATTTACGTGTTCAAGCTTCTAGCACTTTCTCTGTTAACCTGTTAATTTTGTATCTTTCTCCTGCGTTTTACAAATTCTGATGACCCTTTTGATCAGTTAAGGACTGTATGAAGTTTCATTTAATAGTAAGTACTTTGCTCTTGCTTTTGTTAACTGTATAATAAATTGCAGTTTGGATTTTCTAGAAATGCTTAATATCTACATGCCTTTAAAATTAATCAGTACTTTGAAATGTGTCACATTTCGTAAGAGAACTTGTGTTGATGGTTTTGAATATTTAAAATATAACTTCTTACTTCAATTTTCTAGAAATAGAAAACTGCCCTGTGGTGCACTTTCTCCTATTTACAGGTTTCAAATCAAAGGTAGATTGGTAAGGACCCTGGCATCTCCTCCCATTGCCGTTCTTAAACTACAGATACAGATACATATGGGACTCTCTTGTACCACCAAAGTAGAACAGAGAGGCAGATAACAGCAGATCATAAAAGGAAAAGCACAGTTCATTGCACAAATTGAGTTTATCTACTACTGAAAGACTGCAGTAACCACAAGGGGATTTAAACCAAATGTCCAAAGGAGTCTCAAAATGTCGAACCTGATACTTAAACCACGAGCCATTCTCTTGTGTTTATCCAATGTGCTTCTTACACTGACCCCTGGATATTAGAAGGACCCTATGCCCCGTGGAAGCTTTTCCACATGCTTCCATTATTAAATGAGTTTGTTTAGCTCTGACTTCAATTGCGATAGTAAATAGTATTTCCTACATTAAAAAGTGAGGATGAACTCCAGGTGGACGAAGCCAGTGCGCTTAATGTCTCCAGTGGTTTTCCAGTTTGGGAAGGGAGTGCGAATGTTATAAGAACTTATGGATGTGTTGGACATAACATTTTAAAACTTTCTCTTACCATTTTAATAGCATGTTTTATTTTACTAGTACCCTTTGATTTTAGCAAATTCTTTGGGGCCGATTTCATAGGGCTTTCATTTATTTTCTCCCTAAAAATCATTTCTTCCAGGAGAAATCCTCAAACACGTGAAAAATTTGTATTCAATTCAAGCTCCAAGCTTTGTGTGGAACACCACTTAAGAGACCACTCGGAAGCTTCAGACCCTGGAAATGCTGTGGTCTGCTTGCTTAACTAGATTGGCTACATGAAGCATGTTACACCTGTGCTCCGCCATCTGTGCTGATTGCCTTTTAGCTTCTGAGTGCAATTCAAGGTGATCATTTTAATCTCTAAGGCCCTGTATGGCTTGGGACCCAGTTATCTGATAAATTGCCTTTTTCCCTGGGCATGGCAATTAATATCATCCAGAGTGCTGCCCTGTTCTTAAACAGAGGAACTGAAGGCAGGAGAGTGAGTGTGTACACTGGAGGTGTGCACCCCAGTGTGTAAGACCCGTATCCTGATACTTTGTAGCACTTTTCAGGTGAGCACACACATATATATGCCTCACACACTGAGGTGTACACTTCTCCATATATACACAACTTCTATGTAAATGTGTACACACACACACATAGGGTCAAAATTTCTGACAGTCCAATCTTTTTAAGAATCAGTTTTTAAAATATTTTCAGCATTTATAAATTTCCTTTTGAAAAAATGGTTAACTTTTGCTACGTTCCTTATGCTGTACATTTTATTTCCATGATTTATGCATTCTAATACTGGAAGGCTATATCTCCATAAAAATGTATGCTATAAAGAAGAATTTTTTTAAATGGTTACTATTTTCCTTTGATTATAATATCCTTAACACTTTGATGGGTAAGTGGTGCCTGCTAAAGCACATTCTCAGAAATATAAATTGTGGTTGGATTCAAGTGAAGTATTCCTAGAAAAAACACACTCATTCAATGAACATTTAACAGAGTCTCACTAGGTGGCAAGTGCCTTTTATTCAGACATAAAAAGAAAGCTTATTGATGAAAGAAATACAGCACTGTTTAAGAATAACTGATACATAGAGTTGATGTTTGCTGATTTCCTTCTATGCAAAATCATACATTGTATTTGGCAGAATTAGTGCTATTTTCTCGTCATATATGCTTCAGTGTGCACAATTCTAAACTCTGATACAAACGGGCATTATTTGACATTGTGTGTTAAAACTAGGTAACAGTTATTGATATTGGTTCAAATCTGTCCAGTTCTAGTTACCTTCACAAAAAGGAATGTATTAAAAGGATATGCATAGGGTCACCTGGGTGGCTCAGCAGTTGAGCACCTGCCTTGGGCTCAGGTCGTGATCCAAGGTTCCTGGGATTGAGTCCTGCATCAGGTTCCCTGCGGGGAGCCTGCTTCTTCCTCTCCCTGTGTCTCTGCTTCTCTCTCATGAATAAATAAATAAAATCTTAAAAAAAAGGATATGCATAGACGAATGGATAAATATGTCACATACACACACCCCCACCTCCCCACACACACCAGAATAATATGCAGCCATAAAAGGGTGAAATTTTGCCATTTGTGACAGCGCAGATAGACCTAGAGGCTATTATGCTAAGTGAAGTAAGTCAGACTGAGAAAGACAAATACCATATGATTTCACTCATTTGTGGAATCTAAAACAGAATAAAACATGACGAATGGATAAACAAAAAGTTGAATCAGACAGAGAATGAACTGTTGGTTTCCAGAGGGAGGCAAGGTGAAAGGATAGGGAAAATGGGTCACTGGCAGAGGGAGATACAGGCTTCCAGTTATGGAACAAATAAGTCATGAAATAAAAATTACAACGTAGAGAATACAGTCAATAACACACAGCATGATGTGGTGACAGTAGCTACCCTTGTGGTGATCATAGCATGACACATAGAATTGTTGAGACACTATGCAGTACACCTGAAACTAATGTAACATTGTGTATCAATTATAATCAAATAAAACATTAAAATTAAAAAAATAATAAAATAAGATACTCTCAGCTCATACACAAAAAAGGGTATGAATAGGTTACAGAATCAGCAGTAACACATAGTCTACTTTAGGAAAAATGGGTATGTGGAAAAATCTCACAATCTAGGGAAAGACTAGAAAAATCTTTCATTATACTTCCTTCAGAGTGAATCCATTCCAACTGTTTCTGTCACTGCATCATTCTACTCAGATTCAGATACCAGGGAGTGAGACAGAAGAGAGAGAAAAAGAGAGAGAGAGAGAGAAAAAAAAACATTCACTACAGAATACAGAAACAAGATGGATTTGTGCATTTAAAATTTGGCAGATGGAAGCTTCTTCTAATAGGTTTCATATTTGCGTACTCCTGTCATGGCAACCAGCTCTGCTTCTTCCCCAACTGCATGCTGATCTTCCACCTAACCTTTAGAATAAATTTAGTCTCTAGTTTGGGAGAATATTAGATTTCTTTTTTCAGTATTTTGAACTTGCTGCCTTGGCCCCCATAAGTGGATTTCTGTATCATATATAAGTTCTCTATAGTAGAGTCTGCGGCTTCAGCCCCACATATCCTGGTGACTAGGGATCTGACCTTTATTATCCAACCTCCTTCACCATCATAGCCTTTTTGTAGCACCTTTATTCAGGATTTAATTGATCTTTACTAATTGATTGTCTTACATTTGCTTAAAGGACAACTGAGAACTAAGCTCTGCTTCAGTTCTGGTTAAGAGTACTTAACCGCCCTGGTCCCTGTCTTCTATTCCACCCAACTCCTACCTATTATAAGGGAGATATTACAAGGGGGATAAAATGATTTGAAATTTAGTCCTTGGACTCTTGCTGGCAGATGTGGTTGTTTTTGGGTTTGGGTTTTTCATTTTTTTCTGTTGTTTTTGTTTTGTTTTGTTTTGTTTTATATCTAGTTCTTATTGTCAAATGTGACAATATTTGTTATTTGTTGTTTGTCTGGTTCTTGTTGTTTATTTAGTAGGTGGAAACATTTGGTTGTCCAAAGCTCTAATCGTCTCCTGAAGCAAATCTTCTGGCCACATGGTTCTTTCCTTTCCAAGTATAACTTTCTCTTTTCTCCTGGAGTACCCGTTATGATACATCTAAAAGTTATTAATTCATGCTTTCTTTTAATATTCATTAGTTAAATCAGCAAGTCCTTACTAGGCATTTCTATGTTAACACACACCTTTTAGTGATGAATTCAAACCTTGTAATTGTTTATAGTCTAGTGAAAGAAATAACACACACAGTAAATCTGGAGACTATAACAGTGAAAGGTTATACACAATTTAGTGCTAAAATAAGAGTTCCAGGCACAAGTACTACAGAGGCTGAGAAAAGAGAAGATACTATTGGATGTACTCAGAGAGGGAAGGAGGAGATAAAATTTGTTCTTGAGGCAAAAGTGAGGATAGAACCTGAATAAATGGTTTGGGGACAGTAGTTAGGAGGACTTCTGAACAAACATTTTCATTAAAGATCGTATTTGGTTTGTTCAGAGGGTGATCATGGAATTGATTAGAGCCAAGAGCTGAGTCACTAGAAGAACAATTGGGAGATGATAAATTTGCAAACAGAAGGTGGCATTAGATAATGAAGGATATGTCTTCTGAATTTCTTTCTAAAGGCAACAGTAGCCGGGTCACCTTTCTGAGCAAAACAAAATTTTTATGTACTATATAACTGTTTTATTTTTTTTTTGAAAAGTGTAGCCTTGAAGAGTAGAGAGAAAAAAGAAAGTCAAGTAACTATTTTTTGCTTTTTTTTAATGAAAGAGTGAAGATAAATTGCACACTTTAAGTGTTTTTTTCTTCATTACTAAAAAACACTAGATTAATATAGACAAGAAGAAAAAAATCTAAAACCATTTATATTTTTAAAGCTTAGAGATATATATTGCTAATAAAAATATATCTCAGATTAAAAATATAAATTTACAAAATTGGGATTTTTTTCTTTACACAAAGTTGTTTGTCTCTTATAATTATGTCTCAAGCATCTTCTTATTTTCTTTATGGCTTTGAGATATTTAACCCCTTTATATCAAACAGCCCATTTCCTCTACAACATTTTTCAGTATTTAAGAATCTCCATACTGCACATATTCATCATCTAGTGTTCTGTTTTCCTTTTTGTTTTTGTTTATATTGCAACATTTTATGATCTGGGTGTAATATCACAGTTTACCAGGAACTGTTAAAATCCAATCAGACAACAGAATTCTGTACTTTAAAACAGGGAATTTTAGGGATAACTGAGTGGCTCAGCAGTTGAGCATCTGCCTTTGGCTCAGGGTGTGATCCTGGAGTCTCGGGATGGAGTCCCACATCAGGCTCCCTGTATGGAGACTGCTTCTCCCTCTGCCTATGTCTCTGCCTCTCTCTGTGTGTCTCTCATGAATAAATAAATAAAATCTTTAAAAAAATAAATAAAACAGTGAATTTTATACTGTATGAATTATATACCTCCCAACAAAGCTGTTATAGAAAAATCCAATGGACTTTATTCTTGTTTCAAATCTATTCTTGTGGCAATCAATTTCTATAAGATGAAATATTCACAAATGAAAAAAAAATCAACAAAAATTTCATTTGCACTGGGACTCTCAAAATTTGAGCTTTTTTTTCAGATGTATGGCTTTTGTTTTCCAGCATAAAAAGGAAGAGATTATCGAAAAATTCCTGGAAACTGTTTCTCTTGGGATCATGGAACTTCAATGTGCTTTCTAATATTACATGTACTAAAGTTGGAATTAGAAGAAAACAATTCTCATGCTGTGTGACTGAAAATAATTTTATCTTTTGAGATTCAGTTATTTAAACTGTTATGATAGAAGATTTTTAAAATAAAATATTATCTGATTTTATCAATTCTCTATTTGAACTTACATTGTTTGAGAGGTACTTGCCTAAAGAATGATGATAAATACTCATAAATGTGATCAAGCCAATATTAAAGTCAACAGTGCCCATAAAAACAAAAAGATATCATTATTTTATGACTACTATAAAGAAAAGTGGAATATATAAAATCTGTATCTTATGGAATAACTTTCTACACTTACGGTTCCTAATTGTTATTAATCCAAATCATATAACTTATCATTTGAAACAATGTTTGAAATTCATTTAATATTAACATGTTCAGACTTCTTTTGAGAGAGAAGTTAATTTTTAATTCCTTTAAGGTCAAAGGGAATAAAGAAAATATTAAAAAAGGAATAATTATCTTCCTTGGACCTTCAAAGAGAAATAAGACCAGACCAGATGATATCCTTCATCTGCCTTCCTATTCTTTAAAAACAATGTGGTGTTTTATTTTTCTAGAGGCCTTAGAGACTATCTAATCAATGGCTTGTTTTAGAGTAAAATCACTGACTTCTAGAAATCATAAAGTACAGAAACCTAGGGCTCTCACATCAGCTATTATACTTTTCAGTATACTGTGCTGTTTAAAATCCAAATTTAGAACTAATTTTTATGGAATGACTCATGACATGTATTAATTTCCAAACATTAATCCTCATAAAAGAAATGTATGCTCCTGGAAATCGTGCTATTTACAAAAATGGAAGTTTTTTATAAAAACGGTTTTACAAAGTTTTGAATACACTGAAACTGTATCAGGTCCACAGGCACCTGTTCCTGTCTTACAAATTGCATGTGCACAATATGTAGTTGGGTGGTCCCAGCCATCCAGCCTCATGATAGGACAAATGTGAACATCAGTGCACAATGATGGTTTTATGGAATCTTTGGTTATTTACTTTCACTTCATTTGTAGTATCAGTTACCAAATACTAGTAATTGCAAATTATTAAAATTTTATAGTTATAAAATTGAAAATGACATCTTAACCTAATTTATTTTTAAAATAATGGTTGGGGAAGGACCTCAATTTATTTCAAATTGTAGTTGTTCTATGCTATATATTTCATTGAATTGAGACTACATGGTAATATTTGTACATATACTCATGTATACATATATATGAATACATACAAAGTGAACATATGAATAATACTGGTAGTATTGGTATTGTGAAATGACATGTAGGGTATCTTTAAGTTGGAATCCCTAATGTAACATAAGGAATGCAATTTCCCGCCAAAAATTCATTGCTTGATGTGGCATAAAACTATGAAAATTCTCTATGCAAAAATCACTAATTTTCACAAATGGAAATAATTTAGAAATAGGAAAGTCAGATCTGTTAATGATCAAATTAAATGATTTTTAAGGAAATTTTCTTAATTCAGAAGTGTTAAAACATAGTTATTAATCTTATTTTAACTTAATGACTCTTCTAAAGCTTCTCTTTATTAAATATTTCTATCATTGATCCTCTTCTACCTTTCCTTGTTCCTTCTCACTTCCTTCTGTCATACCATTATCTTTTAGTGTAATTCCATCTCTTGTTATAACTAGAATCACTTTTCTTATCTTAAAAATCTGTGGTTCTGCAAGAAACAGGCTCTTAACTATAGAGCACAAACCAATGGTTACCAAAGGGGGGGGGATGGGTTAAATAGGTGATGGGGATTAAGGAGGGCACTTGTGATGAGCACCATGTGATTTGTGGAAGTATTGAATCACCATATAGTACACCTGAAACTAATATTACACTATCTGTTAACTAACTGGAATTTAAATAAAAACTTGAAAAAATCAGGATCCCTGGGTGGCGCAGCGGTTTGGCGCCTGCCTTTGGCCCAGGGCGCGATCCTGGAGACCCAGGATCAAATCCCACATTGGGCTTCCGGTGCATGGAGCCTGCTTCTCCCTCTGCCTGTGTCTCTGCCTCTCTCTCTCTCTCTCTGTGACTATCATAAATAAAAAAAACTTGAAAAAATCTGTGGTTCTAGTGATTTAAAAAAGAGTTTAAAATATAACAGTATAAAATGTTATTTATGTCGGAGCTAAGTTTATTTGATTAAGCCCATTGAATAGGAAATGTAATTAATTGATTACTAAGTCATATAAGATCTTAGTTGGGCTTACATTTGGTCTATACTGTTATTATAAAATTCTTCTCCCCCCTCATTTATATTTGGTTTTCTCTTATCCTGCATATAACAAGCAGCATTTAGCTATACTTTATCAATGTGAACAGAGAGCTCCTTAATTACACCAGTTGCTAATTGAAATCCACTTTATTTTGAGGACCTTTATCTCAGAGGCTCTGATTTTCTGCTTTAATACCAAAGAAACTTTTACTTTCTAGGCCTGCTGCAGCCTAACACTTACATCTTACATATTAGAGAGTCAATAAATATTATCTGAAGTGATAAATCAAGAAGTAGAGGTTTGAATATATTATTTAAAAAATTAAAAAATAAAGATTATCTTTCTACATTTTTTAGGAGAAGGGATATGGTGGTTAAGGCAATTAAAATCATTTTTCAATGAAGGTGGAACAATTGACACTATTTAAATGGATATTTTTGGAAATTAAGTAGAGGCATACTTTTTGAATTAAATAACCATCAAAGAAGAAAAAAATAGAAATGATTAAACATGGTTTTGTCTAAGGAAATGTCTAAAAATATAAAAGAGGCTTTTACCTTTTCATTGTCTAAATGTCTAGATTTTGGAACTTTGTTACCCTCAGTCTATTTACTCTTATCTTCTTATTAGAAGATAACAACTTTAGAAAGAAAACAATTTTTAGTCATAACCTGAAATTAAAATATCTGAAATCAGTTAATACTTATTAGCAAAGATATTTTAAAATACAAATCAATGTCTTCATATTAAAAGATATTTATTGATAGATAGCTATGTGACCGGAACTATATGTAGTGTTGGAGATACAATAGTAAACAATGAAAATGTGTTCTTCTCCTCATAGACATAGTATCTTAGACTAGTAAAGGCAAGTGAAAAAGTTAAAGCCTATATTGGGGAAAAAAGAGTACTCTGTAATTACTTAGAACAATTAACTCAGGAGCATCTGGGTAGCTCAGTTGGTTAAGTTATTGACTCTTGATTTGGTTCAAATTATGATCTCAGGATTGTGTTATTAAGCACCCTGCCCCCCACCCCATGGCTTCATGTTCAGCAGGGAATCTGCTTGAGATTCTCTTTCTCCCTCTCCCTCTGCCCCTACCCAGCCCCTCTGTCTCTCTCAGAAATAAATACATCTTTTTCTTTCTTCCGTTTTTTAAAGAGGACAATTAGGGGTGCCTGGGTGGCTGTGGTTGAGCATCTGCCTTTGGTTCAGGGCATGATCCCTGGGTCTTGGGATTGAGTCCCTCATCAGGCTCCCTGCAGGGGGAAGGAGTCCCTCCCTCTGCTTACGACTCTTCCTCTCTCTCTGTGTGTGTTTCTCATGAATAAATACAATCTTAAAAAAAATAAAGAGAATAATTAACTCAGATTTGAGGAGACAGGAAGCCTTCACAGGAACACATCTAAGCTAAAGACTATATAGAAAGACAGGTGACTCTCAATACCTGTCACATATGTCAATCTTTATCTCAATTCACTCGTCTAATTTTGTCAGTGAGGTATCAGAAAAATATTTATCTTTTCCTCCTCAAAATGAAACAAACATAAACAAAACATACATTAGAGCAAACAATTTTTTTAAAATTTTTATTTATTATTTATGATAGTCACACAGAATGAGAGAGAGGGGCAGAGACACAGGCAGAGGGAGAAGCAGGCTCCATGCACCGGGAGCCCGATGTGGGATTCGATCCCGGGTCTCCAAGATCGCGCCCTGGGCCAAAGGCAGGCGCCAAACCGCTGCGCCACCCAGAGATCCCTAGAGCAAACATTTTAAAAAGCCTTCCCATTTAACACTGGAGACCAATCTGATTGGCATCAGATTACAATTTCATATAGCCCTAACCAATAAAAAAGTATGGTGCTACATCCATATCTCATTTGTAATATCCAGTAAAAACAATATTATTGACCATAATTATTCTGTGCAGCAAATATTGCAAAATCTCAACTATCTACAATACTCAATATTTATTTAGGTGCTTATCCAGATAGCTGGCAGTCAGCTGGATGGTTCTGCTAATCTCAGCTGGCCTTGCTCTGGGGGTCAGCTGGAACTCAGATGATCTAGCCTGGCCTTCTATGAGTAGTTTGACTAGGTTCCATCTATTTCTTATCCTATTTCAGGAACCATTAAGCTAGCCCAGGCATGTTCTTTTTAAGTTGAAGGCAGGGATCTCAGAAAGAGAGATGAAGCATGAAAAAACTCTTAAGGCCTAGGTGCAGAGCTGGGATACTTCAACTCTGTCTTATTTGATTGACCAAAGCAAATCTCGAAGCCCAACCTGAAGCCAAGAAACAGGAAAATATATTCTGCCCTTTAAATGAGAGAATATGAAAAGTCATAGAGCGAAGAGTAGGGATATAACTTAGAGAATTGAGGAAGTTCATGTGGGTATAAAAATACTAAAACATAGACTAATTATAAGAATGTTCTATACACATTTTCCATTATACCCACTCCATAGCTCTTTTGAAATAACAAATGTAAAAATGTTCTCAGAAGCCCTTGTTTTTCTGGTGGGCCTAAGCATGGGCTAAATTTGCCTATTGGCTTATCCTACCCTTAGAAGATTTTCATTTCAGCTGGTTTTATATAGTTAAATGTACTGACAAACAAAAGTATGACTTGACTCCCAAACAAAACAGATGAACAAAACAATACTAGAAATTGTATTATAGATAAACTAATCAGAAGAGTATTTGCAAGTCATAGAAACTATATATTCTCATGTATAAATAAAATGTGATAATGCTTACTAGTGGGTTTGAAAGAAAAATAAAATATGTCACTTAGAATTCTTGATCCATGGCAGATGTTTAGTGTTTATTGTGACTCTACTGTTGATCTCTAGTTTCAAAGGATCTGTAGCAAATTAATTAGGTTCTCTTAGCTTTAGTTTTCTCATCTGTAAAACTGAAACAGTAGCAATGCCTGTCTTATGAGGATTTTTGTGATTTAATCCATAAAAGAGTTAAAGAAGAGTACCAGGAACACACTAAACTTTTATTAAAAGTTAGTTCCTCTTCTTATTTATGACCATTATTATTCTTATCTATGTTGTCATTAGACTTAAAATAGCATATGGTGAACATATACTAGGACTAATTATCAACATTGAGGTATAAGTCTTTAATAAATCATACATAATATTAAATGGCCTTTATGG
This sequence comes from Nyctereutes procyonoides, assembly GCF_905146905.1. Classification (NCBI taxonomy): domain Eukaryota; kingdom Metazoa; phylum Chordata; class Mammalia; order Carnivora; family Canidae; genus Nyctereutes; species Nyctereutes procyonoides. The sequence continues at coordinate 7,040,433 of NW_026575130.1, forward strand.
TAGTTATTAAAACAGGTAAAATTATTCATTGTCTTATTACTCAAAATGAGCTCTTCAGTATCAGTTACATACTGTGCTCATTCCAGGGAGTGAGTTGATAATAATGATAATTTTATTTATTTATTATTTATTTATGATAATTTTTATAAGAATTAATATATGGGCCCTAAATACTACATTCTAGGGGCAGATAAAACAGGCATATGTTTGAAACATTAACTAAAAATCAGGCTTCCATTTAATTCTAGCTTATATCAAAGGTTTTCTAGAAATTAAAGACAGAAAATCAATAGACAGGAAGAGGCTAGAGGGGGATAGAATAGAACTGTAAATCTAAACCGGGATAAATATTCCTTAGTTAAAAGACATTCCAGATGGGGAAATAGTTCAAGGCCAGTGGGGAGACCAGACTGCATAAAAGACTTTTGTTTAGGCTGAAATGGTAGATAAACTTAGAAGGATAAAGAAGTTTCAGGACAACTTTGAATTCCAGCAATGTACATATTATATCAAAAATTACATGTCAATCATAAGTCAACTTACTTTGAGGTGTGAAAAATATTTTGATGATTCTTTTTTATATCTATAAACCAAATATATATTTAACAACGAAGGTAACTATGCGATAAGTTACACTCTTAGAACACTATAAAACTGTAGAGAATTTTGAATATTAGTGGGACACCAAAACATTCATTTTCCCTTGAGATCAGCCATTCTAATTGATGTTTCCTCTTGATGACAGTTTGAACTCTTCTTGATGTCAGAATAACCATGTAGATAAACAAATTTGGTGTTTAATTCTCACAACTGTAACTTGTATTATTTTTATGTGTCTACTATGATAATCAAAGAAAAGAAAGGGGGAGGAATCCATTGGTCTCATGTAGGAGAACTAACATGGAATCACCGATTCAGAAACCCTGAGCTGGCGGTAGAGAAAATCAACTGGAACAAGAAGGACAGTAATGGCCAGTGAGAGGGGCCCAGTAAGACTGGGTGAAGGGCATGTTGGGGGGGGGGGAGGTAACTGACTGCTTTTAGTTCACAGGGTGAAATTTAAAAGCCAGCATTTATAAAGTTATTTCTAAATTTCTGTACCATTTTAATTGCTAATCAGTAATTCTCTAATAAATGCTTTCTGCTTGTCAGTTACCTGCCTAGAGCTTTGATGGACAATACATAGATTGTCTCAGACAGCAAGAAGTATATGATTATATGATTAGTTTGGGATTTGTGAGTGAAGTAAGTAACACAAGTGAAATGTTAAATTCTTAGGTACTTATGAGAAAAGAGCCATAGTAACTCCTATGAGGGAATGATCAGTGCTATCCCAATAGACCAAAACAATCTCTGGAGAGAGTAAAACTTGATATTATAACCTTAACAAATATGTAAGATATACAAATGTGTGAAAGCAAAGGAGAGGGGTTTATGATAGGAGAAGATAAAAAAACAGAAACAGAAATGTAGGAATGGTCAGGATGTGTTCCATTGTCGGAAGAAATCTGCTGCATTGCAAAAGGCATAAACAGATTGGGTCCACCAGAGTCAGCAAATGGAGAGTGAAATCAGTCTAAAGACTTGAGGCCTAATGTTGTTGCAGACTAGAAAGAGTTGTGGTAACAGAAGGAAGACAGTGTTAGAAGGAGGTGAGTCTGGTAGTGGCGTGCAGACTAATTTGGAAGAGAGAATTGGAAGGCAGAGAAAGAATGAAAAGCATATTTATTTAATCCCAGTAAAGAGAAGGTCTAGAGCACAGAGGAAGAAGAGAAATACCAGGATATTTTGGAGGAAACGAAGAAAAGAAATGAATAAGCCCAAAGGGCAAAAAGTCATATCAAATTGAAAATAATTAAGATGCCTATATGGTGGATCAAAGCTGGAAAAGATGAAGATTAGATTTGATTATGCAATGCTGGAAGGAACTGCTGAACACCTCAATGGAAAAAACAAAACAAAACAAAACACACTGGTGTAAAGTGCAGATCTGTGGCCAGTGATAGAATTAGACATTCCACAGCCAACTTAACAAGACACAGAGAGATAATACCATAAAACTGGCTTCATTTATTTGTTATATTTTTTATATTCAAGTTTAGATGATAAAACTCTACAAGGAGTAGTAAGCAAATAGGACATCTTTTTGAAATTAAAAAAGCCATTCCATATTACTCTATCATTTTGGGATATACATACAAGAAGGCATGGGGTGCAAGGGAGAGTGGGCACTAAAGAAGGCACAGGGAAAGCTTCAGCTTGTGGTTAAAAAAAAACAACACAATTCTCAAATGTCAAACTGATTTTTTTTGGATAAATATTAGGAGAGCTAACTTTTATATTGCTGAAGTTCTAAGTACTTTAAAGACTCAAGTAGTCTTCACAAATCCTGAGATATAAATATTGTTATCTCCATTTTTATAGATATGGAAACAGATGGACAGAGAGTTTAAATGGTTTGCACAAAGTCATCCACCAATTCAGAGGCAAGAGCTAGGATTCAATCCCAAGTAGTCTGGCACCATTTTGTTATCCAACTGTCTCCACTTTACTTTTTGTGGCTCAATGATTGTTAACTGAGATTTTATGTAATTTCTCACTTATTAATGTTACCTTAGTTGCATCAGGACATAGACTAACCATAAATCTCAATTAGACAGGATTTGGATTGTATCAAAAACTTCGGAATATTTCTCAATTCCATTCTGTTCATGCGATGTATGTTTCCTCCAATGACTCATTTATTCCACAATGTTATATAACCTCAAACTATGTAAAACTTGGCACTCTCAAATGATCATAAAATAAAATACTATTTGGTAATAAGATCCTATTCTAAATTAAGGTTTTCAAAGAAACTACAGATTTATAGTTATCACTGCATGTTATAAATACAGTTAAAGTAGACAATAATACCAAATTCTAATTAAACAATAACAACGAAATAAAGCCCTATGATAGAATCTTGAATAGAATCAATTGCTGGGATTTGTTTCCGGGTTGGTTTTCAGCAAAATTTTAGTTTTTTTTTTTCCATATTTGTTTTGAAAATTTCCAGCATGTCCACATTTTATTCCATTTATTTCTGATGCTAGCACAACTTATTGAAGAGGAAATAAAGTCTAAGAAGACAGTTTCAACCCATTGTTTTATAAGTTCCTTAATCAGAGAGGGCTGTTTTGTCTCAGAACAACTACAGTGCACTGTTTGTAATTATGGAGGCATCTTGGAATTACAAGCACCAAGAAAGAAAGCTCTGTGATCTGGCCATGATTGAGAAAGATAGAATGCTTTGATGAAAATTCAGTACCCTTAGAAACTAGAAATATTCTGAGTTTTGAGCTAATTGTAAACATTTAAAGGTGTAGGGGAGTAGCTTAATCTGCCATTTCAACAGCATTCTTTCTAAAAAGCACAGCTTCAAGTATTTTTATAAAGAAGTCTTTTGTAACATCAAATAACTCCTACAAATACCATTTTGATAAGGAAAGTGTAAATGAATCAGATCATATAGATTACATTTCCTTTGAAATGCTCAAGGGTTTAAATAGCTAGGGATGTGTGATTGGTCCAAATCATTTGGGGGTTTATTGACTCCGAAGTAAAATTAAGCTTCTCAGGCCACTGGAACATGTCTGTTGGTCTATTGATGATATTTGATGTAAAATCTCAAGAAGATATTTTTACTTTTTTACTATAACATTTTTTTCAGTCAGCTAATAATAGATGATATAGGACAAAGCCAAGAAAGCATTCCCTGCTGATATTTTTGTCAAAATCCTGTGCTACTTTTATCTGGTTATCAACATAATTTCCTTTTGCATATATTGCTTAACTCTACTTCTCAATTAGAATTAACTTGCTTTTCCAGAATTTAGTTAGAGTCAAGGGTGATGAGGTCTACTGGGAAGTGTGCAGGTGGAGAACTAGGAAATTATACCCTTGAGAAGCTCTGGGGTTTTTAATCATTGGATCTGACTCATAATGACTGATGAAAACATTCTGTTACTCACTAGTGACTTGCAGATGGTGAAACTAGTTCAGACTCATTTTAACTTCTTTCTTCCTTAAATTAGCAAATGTGTATGTATGTATATAAGTATGCATGCATGCATGTATAAATGAATATAGGATTTAAATAGCTAGCCAAAAATCTTTTGTTGTTTTTGTTATTCATGACACCTAGCATCAGACTAAGGTGTTGGGTGTAATTTTACATGTAAAATTTTTCCTATAAAATCCTTTCACCATACAGATCAAATCAAAAGCTATGCTCTTGCTTACTACTTCTCCAAACGGTGCATACATATGCTCTTGTGCGCACGCACACACATGCATGAACATTCCTAATACTTTTGACAATGTACATTAATATAAGTTTAGTGACCGATACAATTAGCTTTCCGTCACATTCTATATATGTATAATACATGTATTTGCAGTGTATATGCCTGTACATGTGCATATATATTTACACATATATGTACATACACACAAACACACACATTTGACTGAGGAAGGATATCAGACAGAAAGTAAAACACATAATTATGAATCATAAATGACATTTTGTCTGTTATCTTATTATGATTTGTAAGGTGCTTTGTGCATATAGCTGATGATAGAGAAGATGCAGACCTGGCAAGCTGAGAAAAGGCAGAAATAGCCTTCCTATATTCCCCCACACTATGTAATCTATGTTTACATAATTCATTTTCATTTGAGAGAGGCAGTGACTCCCTTTTTTTCTCATTGGTTTTAAAGATTCTTAAGGTCTTCTTAATTAACAGGAAAATCGAGCTCAATTGAATTTAAAATTGTGTTATTATGTTTAACAGTGAGATGACTATAATATTGCTTTAAAAATAGATTGTAGTCATAACATTTTATTTTCCCTTCACTACAAAATAATGTATGGTTTTTCTTTGTTACAAAATAATGAACCAGGATGTTAATTCTTCATATTAATAAATATGTTATTATCTGTTTGTTTTCTAGAATAAAGAATCTCCTTGCAGAAGAAAACACAAGTGTTTCTAAATCTTGTTAAAACATTTGGTCATTTGTAGAAAAATCTTACAATTTCTCTAAAAACAACGTTTGGGAGAGGCTGTTTTTAACCAAGTTAGCGTGATTACTAAGGAATATTTGCATTGTTCTATTTTGTCAAGATAGTATACGTATATTGATGGTTATGATTGGTTATATATCTTACTACCTAACTTGTATGTGACATTATTTTCATAAAGATTTTGATGTATGCTGTATATAAAACTCATTCATTATGTAAGTATAAGTAATTCAAATTAAAATTATTTTCTCTAATATGGCAATTCATATTAGATAAGTAACTTAAATAATTCTGTTCATATGTATTTTATGTATATGCATATATGTGTATAAATGTGTATAATATTCAAAGGTAAAAGACAAGTCTCATGAAGATATATCATAATTTTCTACAAGTGTAGCTATATTATGAAGGAAAAATATGCTTATATTTTAAAAATATTGTGTATATATCAAACATTATTTAATAATAATATAGATATTTGCAAGTTACTCATCTCAGAAATTACTAACTGCAGATATACATTTAAAAAGATAAATAGGTTAGGTCTACAAATGACTGAAATTCTTTTAGGTGCCTTACTTCTCCATCTTCAATATTTTAAATCAAACTATTAGATACCTGCTAGTTTCAACTTATTTTTACATATGTTAAAACTTTTCATATTCTATGTTCTTGAGTAAAGTTATCATCAGATAACATTACTTTCAACTCATGCTAGAATATGTCATAGATGAGATATATTTAGTTTCACTTATAATTCCCTTGTGTTCTCTTCTTTATTTTTGGATATATATGCATTTGAAAACCACAACCTCTATTTTCTTACTTTTTTTACTCTGCTAAGGAGTGCTGTTTCCAGACTCTTCATCATGCAGATGGGAGGGTATTGTCCTAAAATGACAGTTAAGCAGTCCCGAGCATGTCCTGGGGAGCTAATGGTCCAGAATGACCTGACATCTACATTGTCTCCTTATTTCCCATTTATATTCTCACATTGCTGATTAATCTGGCACATCCAGAACCTATTGTTCAGCCAGATAAAATGATCTTGACACTTAACAGTCTGAGTACCTTTGGATGACTCCGAATTGTCCCTGAGAACATTGTGCATGAACCAGAGTCAGGTTCCAAGGTACATTTCCAATCTGACATAGAATACAAATGTTTAGATGGGTGTTATAACAAAAGATTTAATTATTTTCTTGGCTCTATTGAGTTTTTTTCCTTCAATGTAATCCCTAATCTCATAAAATAAATGTCTGCAATTGAATTTCTTCTTCTTGCCATTTAACTACATGGAAGCCTTTTGCCAATGTGTGCAAATTTCCTACAAAGTGTTTTGTAGAAAAGAACATCTCTAGTATATTCCCTTGTATTTTTAATGAAGGAAGTCATATCTGTCATGTTTAACCATAGAAGTAATTATAGTAGTTTTAAATACCTGTAGTGTTTGAACCTTGAAGGGACTGGTAATTTCCGAGCATTGCCCAAAATCATAGGGTGATATATATGGTTAAAAAATATATATTGTCAGGAAATGTATCCTTTAGGCACAGATGTTTTAGAATTACAGTGCACTTTGAAATTGCTGCTACTTCTCTTTTTGAATAGCAACTGGCTCAGAGCATGAAAGGACCTCAGTTTTATAACCAGATCTCTAGGGTATAGCTGGAAGAGGTACAGAATCACAAAATCTGGTGAATATGCCTGGATCTCTGATAATATCGAAACGTCTTCATTTCACTTCTCAAACAATCTCGGTTGCTTTAACTTCATGTCCTGGGTCTTTTCATATCATAGCAGACCACCATGAAGGTCAATAACCCAGCATCCATGGCCAATTGCTTTGTTTAGAGCCCCATCTGGTTATAAAAACTTTCTTATTCTTTGGAGATAGACCAGAACCATGGGTCCAATTTACATGGGTGAGGTGGTACAAGTGCCTCTTCAGTAGCATGGTCTCCACAAGCTGCAACTGATTAATTTTGTGGTTTATTTGCTTTGCAGTGACCTTGTAACAGCAGCACGTGCCCTCATGACCACATGGTCTGATTGCCATCACGGCCTCCCAACAGGACTCCCAGCAGGGCTTCTCCATTGCTTGCAGCTTGTGTGGAATGCAGTAGCACACCCTCTCAGTGGTGTGAGTAACCAAGATCGGATTTCGTGTCTCTCCTCCCTAGTTTGGTTTGGGCTGCCTGTGTGGTGGGTTGACTCTCAGTTGGTTTTGCAGATTTTTAATGAGGAGCAAACATTGTTTTGGAGTGGCACAGCTGAGAAGCAGGGGACTGATGGAAGATGTTGTTTTTGGCAGAAATGATGGCAGGATCAGGCGTAACAGCTGGTAAGGGTGCACTTACTGTGGGAGAGGAAAAAAAAAGAGTATCTCCTAACTGCAAAACTCATAATTGTGTTTGTGAATTCAGTCAACAGCTCTGATTTCAAAATCAGATGTCTTGCAAATTATTGAATTTGGAATTATTGCTGCTAAGGATCTAAAAGGTTCCTGTTGCAGTAAACTATGATATTAGAAGCCCCTAAGCATCTTTTCTGGATTTTTGTTTTGTGTCATGTTATCATTAAGGTAAACTGCTTATATATCTATCTCTCTGTTCTTATTCCATCAATAATAGGTATTTGTTAGAGACTATTTGCCTTTCAGATGATAGAAAATTTAATTAAACACAGTCCCTATCTTTCAACACTTTATAATCTTGCAAGTGAGGGGAAACATCTGTAAATAGCTATGCAAAATGAGATGACATATAAACTATTATGGAAGTTGAGATGAGCAAATGGATTTTTTCTCTCTAGAAGGATTAGGGACAGCTTTAAGACTGAGATAGTATTTGAGTTTAGCCTTGAACAATGAGTAGAAGTTAGAAACTCAGACACAGGGAAGATATATCTCAACTGGGGGAAATGGCTAAGCAAAGGCAAAGGGACTATACCAGAAGCTCATATCTCTTAGCCTTTGCTAGAATGTCTAAAGTGAGCATTGGGAGGTAAGATTGAGAAGGTGGATTGCTAATATGTATTGCTGGGCCTTAAAAGCTAGTTGAAAACAACAACAACATATGTGTAAGAAGTTCTCAAAAATTTTTAAACAGATGTAGGTGGCTCAATCTTTCAGAAAACTGTGGACTATTCATTAATTGCTTGGTAATCTTAGTAAGCATGCTGCTTATAGTGAATATATGTTTTGCTTGCCTTTACAAATCTGGGCAAATGATGTAATAAAACTATATTTTAATTTCAGTCAGTACTAAAGAAGAATTTAAGATAATGTGGACAGAAATGATAATGAAATTTATACTTTTCCTGTATTTACATAAAACTTTTGCTAAGTAAATGAATACTACAAAGGAAGACATGGTGAGGCAGGCACCCAATGAGGAAATAAGAACATATATTCTAATAGACTTTCTGCTGCTCAGTGAGGGACTTGTAGTTCCTTTGTTTGTGAGACCATGTTTTGTGTGTGTGTGTGTGTGTGTGTGTTTGCATATATAAATCCTTCCCAATTTGTTTGCATCTAAGTTTTACAGAAATGTTTAAGCTCTGTAAGAGACAACATTCTCTTTAAGCATTTTAAGGATTTCAGAAATACCAGTTACACATATATTAAGAATCTGTCATTTAGAAACCATTTTCATCTTTTCATATATCAAAGTCTGTAAGAATCAGCTAGGTAGTACTTTCTTAGTTCACATTCCATTAACAGTTTTGCAGAGTAAATCACTGCATTTGCCTGAGGAATTCACTGTAATGCACAACTGCCATTATTCATAGTGAAACTCTCCTCAGTAGTCTGAGTACCATTTTGTGGTTTTCTCTTCAAATGAAGGTAACTTTTACTAATGTATCAAATACTCAAAGAGTTGAGGAAATGTCATAAAATCACCCAATGGTTTTTAGGAAGGCCGGGGCTTTAGTTTTATATTTGTTAGAAAAAAAATGGGTCGTTAAACACCATGATATGTGTCCTAGCATCCTGCATGGGAATTTATGTGTTTAAATGTGATTCAGGGGAGAGAATACAATCTGGTAAACTATTTTCTTCAGCAGCTCCCTTTGCCAGAGTGCACTAGTTTCTTTCCTGCCCAACATGTAAAATTAATGAAATATCTTCAGAATCAGGATGCTGAATATCTTTTATACTTTATTTTTCTACTTGGTTGACAAATGCATGATGCATACTCTTAAAAATACCTTTTGTGCCAATATTAGAGTACTACAAAATGGAAAGAAGAATATTTAACTATTTAAATGCAAAATGCCTAATAACTGCTGTAGTTTTTATAGTGACTAAAGTATACAAAGAAAAAAATACAATAAGGTATAAATCTACCTTGCTATATCTTTTCTGTTTTTAGGTCAGCCTTAAAACATTTCCATGGGTAGATAAAAATTCAATGACAACATCAGTAGCTTTTTTAATTTAAAAAACATTTAAAATGTTTTTTCATTTTTTAAAATTTAAAATAGGTGCTCAAAAAATAAAAATAAATAAAATAGGTGCTCATTATTTATTTGATACAACTATTCCTTATTTTTATCTAAAATACTTAGCTGAGAATTACTGGTCTAATCCAAAATAACTTGTATTTAGGGATGATTCCATTTATTCATATTAAGTTAATTTTCCACTCTAAATTACAAAATTGGGAATTTTTATATTTTTTTCTGTGTAGCAGTTCTCAATTAGGGGAAATTTTGCTGCCCCTTCCACTTTCAACGTTTGGAAATGATTGGAGACATTGCTTGTCACAATTAGGGGACTCTTGTGAGCAGAGACTAGAGATGACGTTAAGCATCCTGAAAGACATGAAAATTCTTCAATAATTATCTGGTGCGAAATGTCAATAGTGCCAGGATTGAGAAACCTTGGAATAGAGAAAAAATAGAGATACCTGGACTATCCATACCTATAGTGAGCTTGTATTCCTGAAATTACATAGAAAGACTTAGTCCCCCTCCACTGTTGAACTCCTGAACCGGGAATATAAACTCTGTATCAACTAAGAGAGGAGAAAATAAATTATAAATATAAAACAAGTAAAGAAATTAATTAAAGCACAATGTAAAATTAAATGTAAAATGAAAAGGATGCAAAAAAGCAAATGCAGATGCTAAAAAAATCTAATAATATTGACAAACTTCTGGTAAGAGTGATCAAGACATAAAGGATAAGTATACAAACAAATTATTTTAGGAAGGGAAAAGAGGACATGACCACAGCTGTAGATGTAGAGAGTAAAAGCCAATGTAGTTTCTATGCTTACAAATCCAAATTTCATAGCCAGATTAAATATGTTTATTTATTTTTATTTTTGTAAATATTTTATTTATTTATTTCAGAGACAGAGAGAGACAGCACAAGTGGGGGAGACAGGCAGAGGGAGAGGGAGAAGCAGACTCCCCACTGAGCAGGAGGCTTGATTCCTGGCTCATTCCCAGGATCTAGAGATCATGACCTTAGCTGAAGGCAGATACTTAACCAACTGAGCCACCCAGGTGCTCCTAGATTGGGTATATTTATATGCAAGATCCACAACTTATTTATGTATGATCACAGTCAAGTTAACAAATTGTCTCTACTTCAATTTCACCATCGGTAAAAAAGGAGAAAATAATGAAATCTATTTCAGTGAATGGCACCTAGAATAAATATGAAATATATGGTAAACAGAACAACACAGCATGTAGTAAATGATGTATAAGCATTTTATAATTTTATAATATATATAATCTGAGATGATGATGGTGATCATGATTAGAATAGTTTTGTGGGAAAAAAAGGATAGCTTTGTGTAAATAAAATGTAAAAAAAATCATTAAATTCCTAGAAAAATGTATTCTTATCAAAACTCACTTAAGAAGAAATAGAAAACCTGCATAATCCAACACTCATTAAAGAAAATCAATAGTAAAAACTTTTCTATAGAGAACACACAAATCAGATGATTTCACCAATAAAATATAGTGATAATCAATAATTAAATTAATGTGCTCTCATACAAAATATTCCATATTATAGAAATCATAGAAACATTCCTTAATCTTTTTATGAATTTAGTCTAACCCTGATACTACAGATTGATATACATAGCACAAATAAAGAAAATTAGGGACCATAGTCACTTGGAAACAGATGAAAAAAATCCCAAATATTCAGAGTCAAGTATTATATAAAAATCATAATACTTTATGACCAAGGTGGAATTACTCCAGGTATTAAACCAAGTGTGGTTTAACAATAGAAATATTTCCTAAAATAATGCTCCATTAACAACAGTTTAAAATGGGAAAAAGCTCATTTTCTCAATGAGGATCAGTTTGATAAAATTGAACATCTATAATTAAAAACAGAAACTTAGCAAACAAGCAACACAAAGAAATGTCCTTATCCTCATAGATGGGATCTGCAAAAGAAAATCTGTAACAAGCAGAAAGATGAATTGGAAGGGAAACGAGATAAGAATGACTGCTGTTGGCCCTTCGATTCAGCATTTTAATAGAAGTCTAAGTTTAGGAAAGCATGAAAAAAATTAAAGGTTTAAAAATTGTATAGTTAAAAACAAAACTATATTAAAAACTCAAAGAATATCAATTAAAAAGCTATGTACAAAGCAATACACAGAAATTTATTTTAATGCATAAACCACAAAGGGCTATAAAATATTAAAATACTGTTCATATAATTATCAAAAGAATAGAAAACTTAAGAAAAAATCTAATACAAGTGTGGAAGCCTTTTGGAGAAAATCATATTGAAAGTTATTATATCTAGGAGTGCCTGGGTGCCTCAGTTGGCTAAGTATCTGCCTTCAGCTCAGGTCATGATCGCAGGGTCCTGGGATTGAGCCCCACATGGGGCTCCTTGCTCAGTGAGGATTCTGCTTTTCTCTCTCTTCCTCCCCCTACTTGTGCTCTCTCTCCCTTTCTTGCTCACTCTCTCAAATAAATAAATAAAATCTTAAAGAAAGGAAGTTATAATATCTAAGTGGGTGAGAAGAGAGATTCCATGTGTTTTTTTTTTTTTGATTGATTTATGATAGACATAGAGAGAGGCAGAGACACAGGAGGAGGGAGAAGCAGGCTCCACGGTGGGAGCCCAACATGGGACTCGATCCTGGGTCTCCAGGATCCCGCCCTGGGCCAAAGGCAGGTGCTAAACCGCTGAGCCACCCAGGGATCCCCAAGATTCCATGTTCTTAAACTGTATGTTTCAATATTGCAGTTATCACATCTTTCCTAAGTTATAGCATCAATTCAATAAGTGTAACAATCTCAGTAGATTTGTTTCATTAGTCATATATATGCTTACAGAATTCGGAAGTTGAGTCCTTCATTTACATGTTAAAATAAAGAAACAAGAATAAGATACTGCTGGACAACAAGGTTGGGTGGGACGGGGGCTGCCTTACCAAATATAAAAAAAAATATTATAAAGCTCCAATAACTAATAAATATATGATATTGGTGCCTGGAAAGACAAATACAAAGAGAACTAAATAGAAAACCTACCATATGAAAACTTATGACATGATAAATATTAGGGTTGGTATTTAGAATATTGGAGAAAGGAAGCCATTTCAATAAATGATGCTAGAACAATTGATTAGCCATACTTAGCTTTTATTTTATGAAAAAAAGGAACTCTACTCACACATAGATCAATGACAGATGAAAGACTAAGCCATAAAACTTAGAAAACAATGTAGGAAAATATTTCTGTGATCTTGAGAATAGAAAAGGACTTTTTAAACAAGATGGAAAAGGTAATACATCATAAAAGATTGGAAAATTCAACTCTATGAAATTTAAGAACTTCTTTTCAGTAAAAGATACATAAAGAGAGTGGTGGTGGTGGTCAGAGGAGGGGGTTGACCTACAAATCACAAATTGAGAGAATATATTTGCAAAACTCAAATCCAATAATGTTTAGTATCTTGGAAACTTAAAAAATGTAAATCAGGGCACCTGAGTGGCTCAGTAGTTGAGCATCTGCCTCCAGCTCAGGGCATGATCCTGGGATCTGGGATGGAGTCCCACATTGGGCTCTCGGTGGGGAGCCTGCTTCTCCTTCTGCCTCTCTCTCTCTCTCTCTCTCTGTCTCATGAATAAATAAATAAAATCTTAAAAAAAAGAATGATGTAAAATGATTAGAATAGCAAACAAATGATTAGAAGAAAAAAATGACTGAGGATTTTACAGGAAAGAAAATAAGAGCCGCTCATAAATAGTTGAGCACATGCTCAACTTCATTCGGTGTCAGGACACTGTGAGGATGAAGAGGAGAGAAGAGTTGCCTGGGGACTGGTCTTTTGTTTGCTTATTCCAAATTCTGCCACAGAAGAAATCTACCCAGACAGGTATGTACTTGGGACTGAAGGCCCTTGAGTCTTTCAAGAGAATTGAGAAATTAAAGAAGAATGAAGGAAAGCAGTTCTGAGTAATTGAAATAGCAGAAAGGGGAAAGAAGAGTTCATATGGCCACCAGACCCCCGTATCTGAGTACCAATTACAGACTGATTACAAATAAAAGTTGAGCCTTGTAAATCGAGGAGTCACAAAATTGTTATATCTATGATTTTTCATTAATTCTAGCAGTCTTTTAAAAATTACACTATTTCTTTGTATTCTCCTAAAGCTTGATCTTTTAGCTGACCAGTTTTAGTCTCTAACTCAATAACCTCCATGAAACTATCTCTGACAATGAACTCTGCAGGCTTAACCATCTTTCTTAGTTAATATACTACACATACCATCAACATTATTAAATCTCCACAGCAATTTCACATGCTTCTCCAGTTTGTATCTCTGATTTCTGTTTAAACAGCTCATACCTGATATACTTTTGATGTCTCTTTCTATGACTTGATTTTATTACTTCATTTAACCTATGTTTCTTGATACCTTAATATGTATTCTAGGATAAAGGAAACATAGTTGAATAAAACTACTTCCCCCTCCCATGGATCTTACAGCATAGCTGGGAATACAAAGAATTACATTAATTTTGATGGTAGAGTTTTGTGAGGAGTGTGAAAGGATAAAGCTACCTGAGGGTTCTGTATGGGTACAGGGTCCTAAACTGAACTGAAGAGTTAAGGAAGAGTCCTGAAGTTGTAGAGCCTGTGCTCCTGATGAGATTTAAAGTTTGAACAGACCAATGAATAGGTTAAAAGTGGCAGAAACTCAAAATAAACCCTGGTTAAGTAAGAAGTGGACCATATTGGCTTGCATGAATGACAAATCCAAGGGTAAAACTCACTATCAACTAAAAAACATATCAAGAATCTGTTCTTCCCCCATACATTTGTCTTCTTTCCCTTAATTTTCCCCTTCATTCCTCCCTCCCTCCGTCCGTCCCTCCCTGCCTCCCTTCCTTCCTTCTTCCTTCCTTTTCCATGGCTTAATTTTTAGGCAAATTCTTTCCTGTGGAATGAGATGGACATCAGCATCCCAGCCTTTCATTCTAGCTGATTACTAACCTCAGAGGCAAGATTGTTTTCTTCCAATCCATTGAGCAAAATCCCTAGGCTTGATGCTTGTTGGTATGAATTCAATAAATACCCATTTCTCATCCACTCACCGGGGAAAAGAATATAAAGCTTAGAGCATATGCACTCACTTAACATTTCAGTGGGATGTATGTGGAGGAATAGATTAACCACATCTGAGCCACATGAATGAAAAGAGAGGCATTATTTCCCAAAGAAAATTAAAGTTTGTTTTTTGAGAGGAAGGGATGCTGAACAGGAAAAAATAAATAAAACAGATTACTGTGGAGGAAGATAGGAAGAATATTCTAGACAAAGAATTCATTTGAAAATCATGAAAATATGAACTTGCATAAGTTGGGGGGAACAATAGTAGTTGAAAATGCACAAAAGATTACGAATTAGTGGCAGAGGTTAGGATTGTTTGGTATAAGCACTTGAAAACTTGTGAATATTTTCTCTTTTCTCAGTACCTAGACTGGAGTACAGATTGAGAACTCTCTACCCTTATAACATGGTGTGCAACCTAATTTCTGGTTAAAGGAAATAATTTGAAAACTACTTTAATTTTGCTACTCTTCAGAAATGTCCATATGGGCACTACTTTTTCTCATTTGTAATGTAAATTGTGAGAGTAGAGTTACCCTACCTACTACAGATTTGAATATTGTAAAAGTCATAAATAAAAGTATTTTAGTTATATAAAAATAGTCTGCACATTTCTCTGTTGGCTTTTGGAAAAACATTATATGTTACTGACTGCATCTGTTATTTGTAAACATAGCATACCACATGCCTATTTACAGACTAATGCCTTCATTATCTTTAATTCCTTTCTTAGTATTTTTCTGGTTTGGTTTTTGTTTGCCTTGTAATTCACTTACGTCTGTACATTTCTTTCTTGGATAGTGAACCTTAAGAGGACAAGATAAATGACTTTTCAAAATGTTTTTGTGTGTCTTTTTGCAGAAACTAGTAATTTCCTTGGCCATAATCTGTTCTCAATAAATTTTGTTTGGATTGCTTTAAATGGAATTATATCCTTCAAAAATTTTATGGAAAGAATCGTCATTATCAAGCCTGATGTAACTTTATTCAAACTCTCACATTATAGTGATGATTGTATCTCCATATTTCCTTATTTTTCTAATCTGTGTAGAATTGTCTACTCATTTTTAAAATGCTATAAGAGAACTCAAAGATCACACAATATTGGACAGAAGAGAAAGATGACTGACAGAAATGGCAATAGATTAGATGATGCAAAGAAATGGAAAGACATTCCATGCTCATGGATTGGAAGAACAAATATTTTTAAAATTCTCAAAGCAATCTACAGATTTAATGCAATCTCTATCAAAATACCAACAGCATTTTTCACGGAACTAAAACAAACAATCCTAAAATTAGTGTGGAATCACAAAAGACCCTGAATAGCCAAAGCAATCTTGAAAAATAAAAACAAAACTGGAAGTACCACAATTTCAGATTTCAGGTTATATTACAAAGCTGTAGTAATCAAAACAGTATGGTACTTGCACAAATATAGACACATACATTAATGGAACAGAATAGAAAGTCCAGAAATAAACCCACAGTCACATGGTCAATTAATCTTTGGCAAAGGAGGCAAGAATATGCAATAGGGAAAAGACAGTCTTTTCAACAAATGATTTTAGCAAATTGGACCACTTTCTTACACCACACACAAAAATAAACTCAAAATGAATTAAGGACCTAAATGTGAAACCTGACACCAAAAAATCCTAGAAGAGAGCACAGGCAGTAATTTTCCCTGACTACAGCCATAACCAAGTCTTTATGATATGTCTCTTGAGGCAAGGGAAACAAAGGCAAAAATCAAGTATTGAGGTTATATTGAAATAAAAAGCTCCTGCATAGTAAAGGAAACAACAAAACTACAAGGGAATTTACTGAATAGGAGAGATATTTACAAGAGACATATCCGATAAGGGGCTAGTAAATATAAAGAACTTACACAGCTCAACACAAAAAAGAAATAATTCAATTTAAACAATAGGCAGAAGACACAAACAGACATTTCTATAAAAAGGATATTCAGATGGCCAATAGAAACATGAAAGGATGCTCAACATCACTTACATCATGGAAATGCAAATCAAAACTACAATGAGGTATTTCCTCATGCTTGTCAGAAAGGCTAAAATAAAAAACAAAAGTAACAATAGTATTGGTGAGGATGTGGAGAAATAGGAACCTTTATGCGCGATTGGTGGGAATGCAAACTGGTGCAGCCTCTGTGGAAGGCACTATGAAGTTTCCTCAAAAAATTAAAAATGGAGCTACCTTACAATCTAGTAATTGCACTACTTGAGTATTTACTCAAAAGAAAACAAAAACACTAATTCAAAGGAATATATGCATCTCTATGTTTATTGGAATATTATTTACAATAGTCAAATTATGGAAGCAACCTAAGTGTCTATTAATAGATGAATGGATAAAAAAGTTGTGATATATACATATCACATATATATTTGTATATACATATGTATATATTCGCATGTGTATTTTTATATATATTTGTATGTATATAATATTATATACATATAATGGAATATTATTCATACATAAAAGAGAATGAAATCTTCTCATTTGCAATAATATGAATAGATCTGGAGACTATAATGCTAAGCAAAACAAGCTAGTCAGAGAAAGACAAGTACTGTATGATTTCAGTCATACGTGGAATCTAAGAAACAAAACAAATGAACAAAGAAAAAAATAAAAAGAGAGAGACAAAACAGACTCTTATGTATAGAGAACAAATTGATGGTTACCAGAGGAGAGGTAGACGGGGGATGAGTAAAATAGGTGATGGGGATTAAGGAGTGCACTTATCTTGATGAACACTGAGTAATGTATAGAATTGTTGAATCATTATATGGTATATCTGAAATGAATACAACACTGTATATTAATTACACTGGAATTAAAGTTTAAAAAAATGTCAACAGCTCAAGAAAGAGAGAGAGAAATGGCAGAAAACACCTCCACAAATTTGCAGCCATAGGAAAAATTAGAAAATAAAACTTCAGGAAAAAGAAACCACAATATTGAATAAATATTGAAAGAAAAATAGAATTCTGATAACATAATCCTACCCGCTTATGACTCATATTCTAAAGGTTACAAAACGAATACTCTTTTTTATCATAATGATAAACATGTGGGTAAAACTCAGTAGTTGAAATTGAGGAATTGCCTCATTTAAATTCAAAATAGTCCTGAGGTTTTTCTCATTTTAGCATCAAAATGTTGAAAATGTAACCTACTTTCATATAATTTAATTTAAAATGTGAATGTATTTCCTTGCTTTTATAAATATGTACCACGTAGTCTCATTTTATACTGAACCTGTTTTTAAAATTAATTTTTACAGAGTACATTATTTTTGAAAGCGTATTAAATTAAAAATAAAGTACAATATACATGGCCGAATATATATTCCTACTGGATAGTAATTTATTATCTTTTTATAATGTCAGCCAATTCAAAGTGGCTTTTAGGCACTTGGCTTATATTTAAGACTCATTATATATATATATATATATATATATATAAAATATATGTATATTGTATATATGTATATTATATATACATATATATACACAAAACATCATTTTATATATATATATATATATATATGCAGAACAAAAACAAAAACAAAACAAAATCTCAAAATCATATCATGACAGACTCCTACTGCAGGAGACACAGCAATGATATAACCAAGGGAATAGCAAATGGATCTGTTTTACCCAATCTTTATTCTTGAATATTGTGCTCATTTAGCACAATGTTGGGCAGTATAGCACACATTATTTAAAGTTTACCTTTTTCTATATATCTTTATATTTCTCCCAAAACTAGTTAAATTCATGTAAGTGCATACATAATGAAAAACTAAATATAAAATATTATTTCATACAGACAAGTCATGGTAAAAGGAACAAACGAATATTCTGTAACATGAAACTTGTGTAATTTGCCCCTCTCTATCTTCTTCTATCAAAATCTCCCCTTGGTGACCTCACACAATTTTCCCTTCCTAATGTTAGTTGGCTCTAACTCTATCCTTCAGGGTCAGGACAAAAGAATTGGGGAAGTCATTCTTGATTCTATTTACCCCTCACACCACAGATCCAATTTTTCAAGAAATTCTCAACCTTCTAAATATCCAGAATCCAACTACTCTTCACTATCTCTATAGTTTCCAATTTGGTTTAATTTGTATACTGACTTTGGTTAATTAAGTAATTAATCATTTTAACTGTTACTTAAAATATTTTTTGTCTTCTAGTATCAAGCTATCAATTGACACTTAGAGCAGGTAGTAATATACAGCAAATTTTCTAGCCTTTTTATTTCTTGTAACTGATATCATTAAGTTTATTAGGATTGATTATAAAATGTGAATCAATGCACTCTGAAGGGAAACAAGAGGTTCTTGCATGTATATAAAGGATTTTATATGTACATTGGATTTGTGAATTTCTTTTGGGTTTTTAGCAAAAGTTTTTACTTTCTCTCATTTTTATATATTCAGCTAATTGGTGTTCTCAGGTAAGTCTTGATGAAATTAGTGTATTGATCAAATGAAACTGATTGTTAAATTTTGGTCTTTTCTCAAATTATTCATGGCTTATCAACTTGGAAAACATTGTCATTGTGATTCTCATCTTTTTCACTATATGAATTGTTCCTCTAAAGTAACATTTCAGTTTCTAAGCATGTTTTATAACTGTTAACTTTTCCTTTAGTTTGTTGAGTTTGCTGTTTTAGGTGATTTCAGGCATTTGAAAGATATTTAAGTTTATGTTAAATGGCTCATTATCTTTAAGGAAAAAATAATCTGAAACTCTGAAAATCTTGCAAATAAATAAGGATAGTTTGGGCCTACCAATGTCTCCAGATTTTTTACTTGAAAGAAAAAGAAAGATTTTTTATTTGAAAGAAAGAAAGAAAGAAAGAAAGAGAAAGAAAAGAAAGAAGAAAGAAAGAAAGAAAGAAAGAAGAAAGAAAGAAAGAAGAAAGAAAGAAAGAAAGAAAGAAAGAAAGAAAGAATCTAATGTGCCTCCAGATTAATTTGTTGGACAAAGCAATGCTTTTCCTGGAACGTTGTCTGCTAGAGGAAAATTTTGAGAAAACCAGAACTAGATTAAGTTAGTAAGATTAGAGTAAGTTCAATTACTCAATTCTTCCTATTTAATAAATACAGACATTTTAATAATGTAAGTTGACATAAAACATTAAATTATATTAATTAATTAATGGAATTTATGTTACTCTTTCATAAAATAAGTTTAAGTAAAAATGTACTTAGCTCGAAATTTTATTTTAAGATGCACATCAGAAAGAATATTTCTTATGTTCAATATCTTTAATGTATGTAACTCTAGTTTGAATCTTCTTTTTACAAGCATTCATTTAGTCTCCCTCAGTTTCCTTATTGGATAATGAATGGATCTATTTGCTGTTTTTTCTCTAGCTCCTAGCTCCTTTATGTGTAAGGTTAGCTTTTGTGTTTGAGTTCTTTCCAGTTTTTGAATGGATGCTTGTATTGCGATGTATTTCCCCCTTAGGACTGCTTTTGCTGCATCCCAAAGATTTTGAACGGTTGTTTCTTCATTCTCATTAGTTTCCATGAATCTTTTTAATTCTTCCTTAATTTCCTGGTTGACCCTTTCATCTTTTAGCAGGATGGTCCTTAACCTCCACGTGTTTGAGGTCCTTCCAAACTTCTTGTTGTGATTTAGTTCTAATTTCAAGGCATTATGGTCTGAGAGTATGCAGGGGACGATCCCAATCTTTTGGTATCGGTTCAGACCCGATTTGTGACCCAGTATGTGGTCTATTCTGGAGAAAGTTCCATGTGCACTTGAGAAGAATGTGTATTCAGTTGAGTTTGGATGTAAAGTTCTGTAGATATCTGTGAAATCCATCTGGTCCAGTGTATCATTTAAAGCTCTCGTTTCTTTGGAGATGTTGTGCTTAGAAGACCTATCGAGTATAGAAAGAGCTAGATTGAAGTCACCAAGTATAGGTGTATTATTATCTAAGTATTTCTTCACTTTGGTTATTAATTGATTGATATATTTGGCAGCTCCCACATTCGGGGCATATATATTGAGGATTGTTAAGTCCTTTTGTTGGATAGATCCTTTAAGTATGATATAGTGTCCCTCTCCATCTCTCACTACAGTCTTCGAGGTAAATTTTAGTTTATCTGATATAAGGATGGCTACCCCTGCTTTCTTTTGAGGACCATTCAAATGGTAATGAATGGATTAATTAGATTTCAAGAATAACTTTTGCTCTAAAATTGTGATTACATTTTTTTCATATATCTCTGAATACTGAATTTTAATTCCAATTAAAATTGTTTCTTATCACAGAAGAGACATGTTACCACCGTAGAAACCAACATATGGATTCTCAAGTGGGCCAATGCATAGAACACACTATAGAAAAACTAATTAAAAAAAAAAAGAAAAACTAATTCTGTGGATTTTAACATAATCATATTGGTACTTAGAGATCACATAAAGACAACCAATTTAGATTTTCTAGAATGCCATTTTAAAAAATAGAAAATGAATTTGATAGCTAGAACTATGGCCTTATGTAACAATGTACTTTTTAAAGTTTGTCTGTAGAAGTTCAGTGATGTATAGAGAGTACTGCTACAAGATACAGCTATCAGCTTCTGAAATACACATAACACAATCTGATACTGTGTTGAGGATCAGTGCATCTGTCCCTCTTGCATATCTGCTCTGCTGGAGAGAAAGCAACCGTCAGACCAGTGGAGGGCTCAGTTGCTGAGCAACGGTTTCATCACGGACATGCTCTTTGCTTTGATTTGGCTCAAAGACAGTATATATATATATATATATATATATATATATATACACACACACACACATATATACATATATGTACACAATGAAAGAAGTCTATCATTGAACATAAGACTATCAACAGCAAAGAATCCTGTGGTATAATGTTAAGATTATAATGACTGATCTTCACAAAAAATAAATTTAGTAGTGTCAATGTGAAAGGAGATGATTTTACTCTGAATTTTACTGATAATGTGCATCCGTAAATGATTGCTCTGTATGCACAAAGAGATCCATATTAGACTATTAAAATATTTCCTTAGAGTATAAGTGATTATATCTTCCCTTTTCTAACCTGTTCATCAGACTGCGTGCAGGGAAAAGATCACAGATGTGGTAGTTACTGGAATGATTCAAATCTTTTCAATTTGAAAGCACATTATGGTTTCTGTTAAATAGGGACATGGATAGTTGGGAATGCTTCGGATTAATGTCTAATTTACTCTATTTGCCTTTCTTCTTATAACTGGACAACTACTTGTAGTCTCATAATTTTTGAATCATCACCCATGAGTCTTAGGTCTTTAGAATGAGCTTCCTGAGTCCTTGTTATTAGTTAGCAAATTTAAAGAACAAGGTGCAGTGGCCAAATCTCCATATGCAAACCAAGTGGAAATTAAATGATCTAATGTAACAAAGGAACAAAATGAAATTATTTCTCACAGTATCCTTTGTTTGTCTATTCTTAACCACCATCTTAGAGAAGTGTAAATTAAAAGTCGAAATGATTTATTTCAGAAACTAAATAAATAGAGCACACTGCTGCTTTTTCATTTCATTGTGTACCTTCACTTCTGGTATTTTTTTCCTCCCTCTGAAAGCGCTATTTCAACAAGACCATGTAAATGTCTATAATTGCGAGAGAAAATGTTAATATAACATTTACACAGTTCAACAGCTTCAAAGCTGTTTCATTGACTATGCTTAAAAGGAAACTTACACACAGAGGCCCCAAGCCCACATAAATGCTAGTTTAGTGGGACATTTGGTGACAGAGCCTTGAAAACAGAAACAAAAAGGAAGGAAAATCAAACAGCCCCATCTTCCAGCCTAATTCAAGCCATTTAGAAGCTCTGTGCTTAAGCCAAGGATTACCAGTGATACTATCTACATCAGCTTTGCTGTTCAGGAAGAAATGTCCCTCTTATTAAAGAGAAAAAGAGGGGGAAAAGTGAGGGAGAAGAAAATAGTTTAAAGCCAAGTAATTCAGGCTTGCATAAATCTTTAATGGGTTCTGTCTTCATATGATTGGCTGTGCGTTCTTTTCTCTGCCCAGGGGAAACACTATATGTCTTAGAGGGGAATAATAGTAACTCCATCTTGTGTGTTATATGATATCTTCAAGTAATCCTGAGGATTTTGGCTTTGTCTGCCGTAAACAAAAGGCCACCCATACATAATGTGTCTGGGCTATTCCAGACTCCTCACCTTAGCAGGTGACACCCATAAGATGGACGTCAGAGACTAAGCCCACACGTAGCTGGAGGCAGTTTTGCTCCCAAGACAACTGAGAAAATGTAAAAACAAAGAGCATATTTCTCTTCTTATGAGAACAAAGTGTGATCAGCACCCCACAGTTGTGTCAATTTTCTGGGCTTTTCTCAGGAGTAAGAATGAAATGCCAAATAACATGCTTTGCTTTGTGAGCTGATGAAGAAAATTCCACGCTGTAGATTCATTTGTTGAAAATATACAAATGATGCCAAGCTCTGTATGTCTAACCACAAAAACAAGAGAGAAATTAAGGAATAAATGCATCCGTCATTTACGCGTTAAAATTTCGAGAAAGATCAATACAAGTTACCTAAGAAAATCCATTTTTCCTATTTTATCATCATTCTTTTTTTATTTTTCTGGGGGCACTGCTTACTGGGTTACTTCCCAAACAGTTAAGATTTCTAACTGATGAATTTATTCACTCGACAAATGTACACCTATTGCATGTAAGAGTCTTTCTTCCACTCTGATAATATGAGAGCTTTCTCTTTAAGATGTACTTACTACACAGGTTAACTTGGTAAAAATTTAAATCTGCAAGGGTCAGATATGAATTTGCTCCATTTCTTTATCTGCTCTGGTCAATATAAATTCTCAGCAATTCTTTGCCAATGAATCACATTGCATATAAATGGCATGCCTTTATGTCATTACTCAAATAGTACCAATACAGCAGAGGGGGAGTTTTAAGTTGCCTGGCTAAAATGAATTACTTAAAAAGCCAGATCTTAGAGCAAAAGCGTCTTGAATTTAAGGCCAAAAAAAAAAGAAAAAAAAAAAAAGCATAGTTTCTGCTCTTCTTTAATAAAGTAACAAATTGTCTCCAGGATACATGTAAGTTTATGCAAGAGTGTATGTTATTTTTATTTAAAATTCCCAGGAAAAGTTTTTGTGTAAGGTAGAAAGGGAAAATGCTTTGTGAAACACCAATTCTTTTTTTTTTAAGATTTTTATTTATTTATTCATGATAGACAGAGAGAGAGAGAGAGAGAGAGAGAGAGAGAGAGAGAGAGGCAGAGACACAGGCAGAGGGAGAAGCAGGCTCCATGCAGGGAGCCCAATGTGGGACTCGATCCTGGGACTCCAGGACTGCGCCCTGGGCCAAAGGCAGGTGCTAAACCATTGAGCCACCCAGGGATCCCCTGAAACACTAATTATTTGTGAAGAGTTGTAATTTTGAGTCTGTGAATTGATGCATGGTAATAAAAGGTGGGATGTTCATTAACAAACACATATAATAATGCTAATTTTAAAAGGTTTCTGCAGTGTGAAATATATGGTGACAAGTATAGCAGTAAGTAAAAAGTTAAATGGTTGGTAAAAAAGGACTAATGGAGGTACTACTATTATTTTTAACATGGATTCAAAGCATTCATTTTACAATATATTTCTAAGCAGTGTTAGTATCTTTACACTATGGTTTTTCAGTTACCAGAATCATACTGATAATTCTTTCTTAGTCCACACATCGTGACTAACAAAAGGAGAGGCCAATTGATCCTCTGGCAGATCAAGTTGTTGCTTAATCATGTCCAATTTCTTATCTGTTAATTTACAAAAAGAAATTTTAAAAATCCAAAAAAAAAAGAAGAGAGACATAAAAATATACCAATCATACTACAATTTTATGGCTAACATGTATCTTATATAACCCAAAATTAGATGTGGGAATATACAGAAACCTGTTGTATGTTAGTCATTCCATGGCAATTAAATACTTTAGATTTGAGTCATGTAATTCAGTATTTAATGAGACATGTTTAAACAATTAGGAATTCAGTGTGCATCTCCTAGTTCTTTAACTGATTATTACCTTGTTAAATAAATATAATAAATATTATCTGATTAACCGAGTTTACTAATATTTTAATCCATTAAAATCTTATATTTTAAGATACTATCTTACTTTGCTTAATTAAGATGAATTAGCCTCAGCATTACTCTGAATAACGTTAGTTTAAGAAAATAGGATTGACATATGTGAACACATCTATGGTGACTGTACCAGTTTTCTGATTAAGAAACATGTCTCTCAAAAATATATTTTGATTCCCTTGTTCCACAACCTCTGAATTCATTTATATTTTCCCCTTGTGTCGCTTTCAACAAGAGTTGTTAGTTTTGGGGGTTCCTGGATGGCTCAGTAGGTTAGGTGGCCAATTCTTGATTTTGGCTCAGGTTATGATCTTAGGATCCTGGTCAAACCCCATGTGAGCTCCACACTCAGTGGGGACTCTGGTTGAGAATTCTTTCCCTCTCTCTCTCTCTGTCCCTCCCTCTGCTTGCAAGCACCCATGGTGCACTTTCTCTCTCACCCTGCCCTCAAATAAATAAGTCTGTTAAAAAAAAAAAAAGAATTGAGGAGCACCCAGGTGGCTCAGTCAGTTAAACATCCACCTTGATCTCAGATTACGATCTTGGGGTCCTGAGACTGAGCCCCACACTGGGCTCCCTGCTCAGCAGGGAGTCTGCTTCTCCCTCTTTCCCCTGCTCCCCCCTCCATTGCTCATGCTCTCTCCCTCTCTCACATAAATAAATAAATAAATCTTAAAAAAAGGAATTGATAGTTTTATACAGCTTGCATATATGTAGTTTTCTTTTATAGCTTACATTACAAATTTCTAACAGTTTATGGTTTCTCTTAGAGCTTGGCACCTAGTCAGGGTGCCAAGATCGTAAGAAAGGACATTAGTCTTTTTAAAAAAATATTTTATATAAATTCAATTTAGTTTACATATAGTGTATTATTAGTTTCAGAGGTAGAATTTAGTGATTCATCAATTGCATATAACACCCAGTACTCATTACATCAAGTGCCCTCCTTAATGCCCATCCCCAAGGTATCCCATCGCCATGCACCCACTTCCCCTCCAGCAGCCCTTAGTTTGTTTCTTAGAATTATGAGTCTCTTATGGTTTGCCTCCCTCTGTGTTTTTATCTTATTTAATTTTCCTTTCCTTCTCATATGTTCATCTGTTTTGTTTCTTAAATTCCACACATAAGTGAAATCATATGGTATTTGTCTTTCTTTGACTTATTTCGCTTAGCATAATACCCTCTAGATCCACCCACATTGTTGCATTTGCAAGATTTCATTCTTTTTGTTGGCTCAGTAATATTCCATTATATATATATATATATATATATATATATATATATATATATACACTTATGTATGTCTTTCCATATTTTGGATATTGTGGACATGGTTTCCATAAACATTGGATTCATGTGTGCCTTCAAGTCACTATTTTGTATCCTTTGGATAGATATCTAGTAGGACACTAGTCTTCTTTTTTTATTTATTTCTGATAGTCACACACAGAGAGAGAGAGAGAGAGGCAGAGACACAGGCAGAGGGAGAAGCAGGCTCCATGCACCGGGAGCCCAACGCAGGATTCGATCCTGGGTCTCCAGGATCACGCCCTGGGCCAAAGGCAGGCGCCAAACCGCTGCACCACCCAGGGATCCCCAGGACACTAGTTTTCTTAAAAGCCCGTTCAGTCTTCTCTTCTTCTGTTGTAAGAAGATCCTGTATCTAGGACCAGGATCTCACTGGAAACAAGGTATCTCTAAATTAGAGTCCCTGGCTCATAGCTGCCTCCCAGAGACAATTTTACACTATAGATATTTCAGTGGACAGATATGCATCTTGGGTGTTTAAGACAGTGCTGGAAAGTTTATATTCATTATATGTTATATACTCTTACAATTTAAACAATTTGGTATTATTCTTATTTTACATATGAGAAAAATTAAGACTCAGAAAGTTAATTATTTGCATAAATAAAATATGAACCCAACTTAAAAAATTCTAACTTAAAAATTTATCAGAAAAAAATCAAGCTCCTAAAATTATGGTATACATTATGAAATTATAATAGACACAGTTATTCCCAATAATATTAATACTAATTGAATTTGACCTCTTATTATCTATTTGGCACTATTCTAGGCACTTTTCATGTATTAGCTAATGTTATCTTTGTAACAGCTTATGATGCAGGTAGTTATATAATCCACATTTTCCAGCTGAATAAACTGAGACAGAACCAAGTTCACCCAGTTCATAACTTATAAAGTCATAATTTGAAATCCTGCCTCCAGTGCCCACACTTTAACCACTACAATAAACTGCTTTTCTCTACAGTAACATAATGGGATACCTCTGGCTGCTCTGCATTGTTCTTCAGCATGTGTAGAAATGGTCTGAAAACATATTTACCCAGACTGGAAGCTACTCAGTGTGATGACCTTCAGGTCTGCAAAAACATAGTTCAGCAACAGAAGATGAGATACCAGTTAAATTGGTAGAAAATACTTAGAATCATAGAAATTCAAACAGTCTAAGTATAATCTACACATTTTTTAAAAGATTTTTTTCTTTATTCATGAGAGATACACAGAGAGAGGTAGAGACATAGGTAGTGGGAAACTCCATGCAGGGAGCCCAATGTAGGACTCCATCTTGGGACTCTGGGATCACGCCCTGAGCAGAAGGCAGATGCTCAACCATTGAGTCACCCAGGTGTCCCTACACATTTTTCTATGATGCTATTCACAACACTGAGATGGATGTGGTCAACTACCATGTTTTACATCTGTGAAAACAAAGGCCGTGAGGGTTTCAGGGGACAGTTTGCCAAAGGTCACATAGCTGGTATTTCTGCAACTTCAATCCACTGGTTATATGATGTTTTAATGTAGGTCCATAAATTACAATAAATGTATCACTTTAGTGTGTTGATAATGTGGAGGCTGTGTAGGGGGAGGATGTATATGGGAAATCTCTGTACCTTTCTCTCAATTTTGTCGTGAATCTAAAACTGCCCTAAGAAAATAGTCTTCATTAGAAAAAAAAAGTGTGATGATATTTTAACTTTCTTTACTTTTGTATCATATGTTCCTTTTGTCCTCATACCTCAGATTTTCCCTTATCTTTAATGTCCAGTAAGTTGCCTAGAATATAACTTGTAGACCATTACTTGCCATATTTCTTAGTCAAAAAGTGTGCTCTTTCAATAGGGGTATCATTTAAGAAAATAATCTTAGCACATTTTTCTTGAGTTATAGTTTTTATTATATTTACTGCTTTCCTACTTTTCGTCTTGTTGTTTTGCAGGGACTCCAGTGATTTTTATGTTGGATGTTCTTTGCCTATCTTTAAGGTATGCCCCATCTCTCAAATCCTTTTAATCATTTTCTTTCTTTTTTTAATTAAATGTCTATTTTTTTTCATTGTATGTTTCTCCTAAAGCTTTACTTATTTTGTTTATATGCTTCTATGTTTTTCTCTTGTTCGTTTTTCATCTTTTAAAGGATTTTTCTCATTTATTTCCAACTGCATTTGAGTTTTTCACCTCATCCCTGAGTTTTTTCTAATGCAGATTTATGTTGTGCTTTCATTTATTTTATTATATTCTTAATGCCTATGATGCATTAAAGATGGCTACAAGTTTTTTTGACACTTTCCCCTTGATGCTAGGAGTACTTATAGCATCTATTTTTTCTCCCCTTTGTTCTGGGCTGGCCTGGGACTAACTTTGACCAATAGAGTTAAGTCTATAGTGACACCAAGCCAGATCTGGGCATAGTCTTTATGAAGACTAGAACTTCCTTTTTGTTATCTTTGAACCCAAACCAAGAAGTAAAAAGT
Organism: Nyctereutes procyonoides; assembly: GCF_905146905.1. Taxonomy (NCBI): domain Eukaryota; kingdom Metazoa; phylum Chordata; class Mammalia; order Carnivora; family Canidae; genus Nyctereutes; species Nyctereutes procyonoides. The sequence goes on from NW_026575130.1 coordinate 7,069,116, forward strand.
TACATTACCCTGAGTCCACCATGCTATGAAAAGTCCAGGCCGTATAGACAGGACCCACAGGGCAAGGTGTCTTTAGCAAAAAGCACCAAAGAATGCCATGGTTCTGGATAAGTGCATATACATGAATAATCTACTTTGAAACTGCATACTCCATCTCCAGGTACCTTGGCTGATGCCATATAGACAAGTCACAAACTGTCCTGACAAGCTCTTGTCAACTTCCTGACCCATGAAATTATGGCCGAATAAAACAATTATTTCAAGACACTATGTTTTGGGATAGTTTGTTATCCAGCAATAGATAGCCAAAACAATGTCTTTCATCTTCTTTTGAAATAGTACATTGCAATTCTGACCTTTTTAAAAATTAACATTTCTGTAGTGCACTTTCATTGATTATTGGAATATTAAATCTGCTCCTTATTTTCAGTTTTTAAAAATAATGTTTTTGTATGGGATTTAACTTCAATACCCTCCTGTCTTTCCTTTTTACATTAATTCCGTTTCCCCAATGGGCTCACTCTACAGAGCTCTGTCTTGTGATATTCTCAGGCAATGTTTAAATATTTGGCAGTTTAGTTTTAGAGATATGCTAGCTCTTTTCCCTTACCCTACTTTTTTTTTCTTATCGTCTCTTTCCCTTGTTTTTTTTTTAATAAATTAATTTTTATTGGTGTTCAATTTACCAACATACAGAATAACACCCAGTGCTCATCCAGTCAAGTGTCCCTTGTTTTCACTTCCTTTTTTGCTCAATTTTGGTTCTACTCTCAGCACTTTCTCTTAAATACTGCTGTCCTCTCTTATAAGGGAACACTGGTCAGTTGGTTTTAAAAGTTCATAGGGAAAAGTGCTACAACTCCTTTAGACTGGACCTGGTGCAATTACTTGGACTACAGTAGGCAAAACCTACACAATGTCACTTTAAAAAATTATTTATTTATCTATCTATCTATCTATCTATCTATCTATCTTTCTATCTATCTATCTATTTATTATCTATCAAATAGATAGTGAGAGCCAGAGAGCACTAGTGGGGGGGAAAGTCAGAGAGAGAGAGAGAGAGAGAGAGAGAGAGAGAGAGAGAGAGAAGCAGGCTCCCCACTGAACAGAGCCTGATGCTGCTGGGTCTCATGACCTTGGGATCATGACCTGAGCTTAAGGCAAATGCTTAAACAACTGAGCCACCCATGTGGTCCCACAATCTCACTTTTATTGGTCCACCATGCTTTCCATTTACTTCTGCTTATTAAATGTTGGCTATTTGGGGGTCCTTCACAGATACTTGCTGACAAACAGACCTTGATGGTTCTTTCTTTCTCACTTCTATTTTGTCTTTTGAGGGACAGATGTCATCACCTAGTTTTTTGTAAATATTGTCTGAGTATTATTGGCTTCAATCTCTAGTTAATATTTGTTTTTAAACGAGAGTCAGGAAGATCCAAAAACTATGTTGCCGCCACCTCCACCATATTCCCATAATCCACACATGATACATTAAATTGTAAAATTATGTGCTGGTTTGAAAAAAAGTATTAAAAAAACAATATATATTGCTTATACAAAAGATCCCATTGTTCTAAAAGCTTATTTCCCCAACACATAGACATATAATTCTTTTGTATTTGTTTGACCCAAAAGTAATATACAAATATAATAAATAGCAGTTAAGCATCTAATTAGCCATTAGAAGTTTAGAAGTTTAGAAGTTTTTTTGAGAAAGATTAGAATAAAGTCTTATAAAATAAATTGTATAAGAAATTGTGTGCTCTTGCTGCCTTTTCTTTTATCCTGTGTTGAACTGTCCCATTTACTTAGAGGTTTGGCTAAATACTCCAGTAGCTATATAGCACACGTTTGCAGTAAGGAGAATGGAAATCTGCCAACAAAAACACATCTGATTTTTTTTTCTTTAGCAGATATTTAATTACCACTTACTCTGTGTAATTCTTTATACCCATCACAACAAGAGTCAAAAGGCATAGGGCAGACTCTGTCTTCAAGCAACTCACAAAGTGACAATGAAATTAACATTTATGTAATTAACAATAATGTAATATAGAGTGATTGTTTTAAATTTTGTTCAGTGCTTATTAAAAACATCTTCAAATATAAGACAGCTACGTGGCCTCATAATGGATAGGAAAAGCATTAAAAAGACCAATTTAGGCTGATTCTAAATTTATTAAATAAATGTGTGCACTTGGATCAAAGTATTTGGATACACCTAGGCCTCCGTGTTTTCATTGGTAAGTTACAAATTCTCACAACTTTGAAGAGATTATCATTTTACACTTCTATGAACTTTCTGTTAAATGCCTAAGGTCTGTATGTATAGTCTGACCAGTCAAGCTATTGATTTCCTATGTGCAGTACTTGACAGAAAGAGCGCAAAGCAGTCTGGACTTTTTACAGACGTTCCTGTATATAATGTGCATAGACACATACATTGTCTGTTTAAATGGTAAGTGGATTTTATGACTTTCTTGCAATTTTAGAGTGAACAAAAGTCCATTTGTATCATGATCACAGTCTTGGAAAACTAAAGCGTGTTCGAATTTACAAATTCCTTTTGTAATCCTCCTCTTGATTTTTATTCCATTAATTATTGAAGTCATTTGACTTTATTTAGTTACCTTATTAACCAAGTACACTATATCCAAAGGACCTAGAATTCTTTATATACTAACAATATCTTCTTCCATGAGTGCTTCAGTCTGTGACCCGACCAGTGATCTTAGAAGCATAAGGGATAAAAAAGAGAGTATCCTTGATTAAATCAATCATTTAATCAACAAGTATTAAGAGCTGTGAGGGAGATAAAAAAAACCACAGAAGATAATTATCTCTGCTATCAAAGAGCTTACAGTCTTGTTAGAAATGTAATAGCGCAAGAGGCAATTAGAGAATAAGACAGTATGTAATGATGTGTTTAATTGGGATGGGGTGTAGCCTCACTTCTTTTGCTGTAAACTAAAGGGTTAGACAATACGGGCTCTAAGATGACTTTCAGGAGTATAACCGCTACAAAAGTAGAATGAGAGGACATCTGTGAAGGTAAGGCCTTAAAGATGTAATTTATCTCTTTGTCATCTATGTTAATTTTCTCCATCCCGCTCTCATCTGACTGAATGTTGTGGAAATCCACTCTTTATAAGCCCTCACTAAGGAGTATAATTTAATTGGTCACACCTCATGATTACAAATATAAACTCTCTTTGGCAAACAAATATGTCATCAACTAAAGTAGAATAATAAACAACTAAAAATGTCTGAAGTTATTTAATGTTATTATTTTCTGATGAAAATAGACATATATTTTATGTCTACCTGGGTAGCTCAGTTGGTTAAACACCCAACTGTTTTTTTTTAAGATTTTATTATTTATTTATTTATTTGGCTGAGACAGAGAGAGGGAGAAAGAGAGAGAGCCAGAGAGCACAAGCAGGAGGGGAACAGCAGAGGGAGAGGAAAAGTAGACCATCCGCAGAGCAGGAAGCCAACGTGGGGCTAGATCCCGGGACTCTGGGTTCAGGGCCTGAGCCAAAGGAAGATGCTTAACTAACTGAGCCATCCAGTTTCGCTAAGCATCCAACTCTTGATTTCAGCTCAGATCATGATCTCAGAGTTATGAGATCGAGCCCCGCTTCTTGCCTGTGCTCAGCAGGGAGTCTGCTTAAGATTCTCTCTCTGCCCCTCCCTCCCCCTCTTTCCCCTGAAATAAATAAATAAGTCTTTAAAATTATTCGCTGAGACAGACCAGAAAACATGCACACAGAAGGTAAGGCATTGGCATGCCACATAGCTGCTTCATTGGACCATTATGGAAAAAGTGAAGAATGCAAAGAATGGTATAGAGTAGTAGCTGCTTCTAAACATTCTGGTGGGTTTAAAGAAAAAATTAAAATTCAAGCTTGTAAGTTCTTATATTGTTATGATATCTCAGACTGAGACGATCCAAGATCATCCATGACCATCCATGGATGGGATGAAGGATCATCGCTTGTCATCTCTGGTTGAAATTGTCTAAAAAGGTTGTCCAGTCTGAATGAATTGCTAAATTATAATATAGGTTATGTTCGGAACCTGTCCAAGATTCTTTGTAAATTTTAGAGCACTTATTGGGAAAGAGTGTGATCCCCAAATTGGAAGAGGGGCATCACAAGGATTCGAATGACTCTGAGAACCTCACACTCCAACCCATACTACAAGGCGGGCCATGCTCTATTTGAATACCTTATAAATACCTCACATAATAACAAATGCGAGCTTTTCTGAAATTTCTTTCCAGATCTTCAATCTCAGTTTTCAACTTAGATGGGATTGCATTTGTGATAGAACATGGTAAGGTTGGGGCACAAGCAGACAGCCAGCTCTCAAAGTCCCCCTCCTACTCCTAGGTATCATCGGTTCTCTTACACAGGCCTCCATATTCTATCAGGTCATTACATAATTTTATTTCCTCTGCTAACTGGTGGATTACTACAAATTTAGTTAGTCATGTGTTAACTCCCATGTCAGTAGTTGTCCCAGAAGTCGTCTTTCTACTGAAGATCAGCAACCTAATTTCTGGCATGAGGCAAGTAATAATTTAGCTAGCAAATGCAGTTTCTCTATTTGAAAAGGCAGAGAATTCCAGAAGCAATTTGTTTTCATCTTCTCAGTATGTCATTTCTTCAGTATGTCACATTTCTGGTTCTTTGTCATAATGGATTCTGCAGGGATGCTGATCACTTCACCATCGCATAGGCTATTGTGCTGGCCCACTTTGTTGAGGTCTCTGTGAAGCTAGGAGCTAGTGGGCAGGAGATAATAATGGCCTATGTCCGGGTAAGACATGTGCGTGCAAGAGGGTGAGAATGGCATGCCATAAAAATTCAGCGAAGCTTGCGGAGATCCAATAGAATACAGCATGTAAGGTAGTCTCCTCAACATTAAAGAACACTTGCAAGACTTTACATCAACTAACATTAAGAAACAAGGCATAATGCTTGTTGGGCTTCTTTAGATTTAGAGGCAATTTAAACTGTACTTGTGTTTTTATAACCCATTTACTGAATATCTCTTAAAGCTGCCAACTTTTGTGGGTCCCAAAGAAATAGCAGCCTCTTCAACTTGTCCGGGCTGGAGTGGAAGCACCTTTCTCACTTGATATAATGGTGCTTGAAGATTAGAAAAATGTATGAAGACTCTGGCAATGCCAAATAGCAAAATCACAGTCCAGGCCTCTTAGAGTTTGGAGTAAAGCTTTCTGTGATAATAATTATTCTGCAGGCATGCTACTGGAAGGTATTGAACAGCTGGCTCTGAGACACCAAGTGACACCATGTGCCCTGGCTGCCCGTCATTCATCAGGGGTTCTTATCAGAAAGCCATGGAGTTGGAAGCATGCAGCAGGTTGACACTGTTTAAATGAGATCAACCTTGAGCACTTTCTAAAATCACAAATAAATTGCTTGAAAAGGTGTTTTTTACTCACACTGTACCTATTTTTGGGGACTTACTGTCTTTTACCAATGGCCTCATAGAGGATTCCCATAAACTCAGTCTACTAGTTTACAGATCATTGTGAATTATATGCTTCCCCAGCCAGAGGTAGATGATTCCAGCATTATAGCTGTATTCAGAAATGGCCCATAAGGGGAAATCTTCTCAGCAACAGAATCTTCAGCAATAGTTTTCCGAAAGGAGACATAGCCAGAGAAAGGATTCTTTACCAGATAATATTTTGGACAGGTGGCCAGGTGGAAGACCAGTGACATGAATAGTTTGAGGACTTTCTTAATCGGATTGTCACTACACATCACAGAAGGGAAGAGAATATCTGCCTTCCAGAGGTCCTCCAGGATACCAGCTTGTATTAACATGCCCACGGAATATTACATATCAAGCCCTGGAGGCAGATTCTTCAGAAATTAAAGTTTGTGTTGCTCTGCCTTGTAAAATGACAGTGATCATCTGGGTGTTATGGCTGAGAGTGAAGGGAACATGCCCTAACTATCAGAGGAAGAAACTTTCCATGTTCCAACTCAGAATTCGTTGTCATTTACAGAAATGAAGACTGTCATTACTCTCCACGATGTCTACGTTTATACAGAAAAAGGAGAGCACATGTGAAAAATGTTTCCACAATAGGAGGGTTTCAGAAATAATGAGAAATAATGAGATTGGCTCCTATCTCTCACCCAGACCCTGTTTTCAAATGGCGTGCAAATACAGTTCTTTTCTTCTGTGTGTGTGGCAGGGTGAGACACAAGGGGTGAAAAGATGAGGCCCTAGTGAAGAAGCAGCCGGCTGCACCATCTCAGGAAGTTGAGAGTGCAGGGTGAGGCCCTCTGTCCTTGGTGTTTCCCTGACACTGTTTCCCTCGATCAGGATAACCGGTATCACTGCTGAAGTCCTCAAAATCACTGTTGGGACATGACACACATTGACTCCACTGATTGTCAAGGGAGAATAGAAATCCACTGCCAGGTAATTCCTCACCAGGAGTAGGGCCAGAGTGTATTTGATTTGCATGGCCAGACCTCTGTCTGACTTGTGGTATAGGCTCACTCCAGTCAACTCCTTAATTTCACCTGACCCCAAATTTACCTCTCTTGTCATTCTGTTCTATGCTGAAGAGGCTAAAAACCTAAAAGCCTTCAGGCTGCTTTTACAGTAGGTCCTAGATGTGACTTAAGTCCTGCCAATCCAATGCAATCCCCTGACACCAAAAGCCAAAGAAAGAAGCCATGCTTCCGAAATATCAGTTGTCTTGGCTAATGAGCAATATAGGGAAGGCGTTTTATTTATCTTCCCAATGGTCGTGATCTACTAGTGTTGCTTCAACTTGGTGGGTATTGAGAGGCAGGCTTCAGGTAATTCATTGGTTGGAGTGAGATATGCGAGGCATAGCATGGTTCTGGAACTAGTAGAGATAACAGTTCACTTATTCCATTCATTTATCATATTCATAAAGTGCATTAAGTGCATTCATGTTACAGTGGACACAGCACACCATGATCCCGGCTCTTTTGAACTTTCCATGCCAACAGGGGTTTCCTGGTCCAATGGTTTTATACATTGCTTCCTTAATAGGGGCAGTGACAATGCATTCTTGGCCAAGGAGTTCCTGATTGCAGAAAAAAAAAAATAGCAGTTCATTTGTGGCCTGGCTCTGGTATGTCTCTGGAAGTCACTGCTGAAAGCTCAATTCAGACTTTCTTCCATCCTCTTACAGATTTAAAAGTCAAACAACTCCTTGCTTTAACTTCCTTTTTGCTTAAACTGTTTAGAGAGACTATGTTCTCAATAAAGGGATATTGACCAATTACAACTATCTTCTTAGAGTACCTACTCATTTCCATTTTGGCCACTTTGGAGTCTCACCCATTCTTTAACATCTACCCAACTAAAATGTCTCTTCTGGCTCTGACTTTTCCTGTTCCCCATGTGATTAGTTGCTACCTCTGCTGAGCCACCATAGCAATTTATATGTGCTTTTTATTTATTTTTAAGATTTTATTTATTTATTCATGTGAGACACACAGACATAGGCAGAGGGAGAAGCAGGCTCCCTGTGGGGAGCCTGATGCGGGACTTGATCCCAGAACCCTGGGATCACAACCTGAGCCAAAGGCAGACGTTCAACCACTGAGCCACCCAGACATTCCTGTACATGCTTTTTAAAATAGGATTTATCCAGCTATGTGACTTGGTTTCATTTCCTGCTTTCCAGCCTGTTGCTCACACAAACACACTATATTAGAGATTTGGTCTTATTTACCTTCGTGTTTCTGACTTTTGACAGTGTTTGACAAATTACTGTTACCTATCTTCAATTTATTCACATATTAATAAATCTTAATCTTTTATTGCAAAATGGTTTTAAGTATATAATTTTCTATTCCATTTAGATTTATTTATATCTTTTTGGACATGATATATGAAATTATCCTTGGATTTTGGTTTAGGATTTTTTTTTAAGATTTTATTTATTTATTCATGAGAGAGAGAGAAAGAAAGAGAGACAAAGAAATAGGCAGAGACACAGGCAAAGGAGAAGCAGGCTCCATGCAGGGAGCCTGATGTGGGACTTGATCCCGGGGTCTCCAGGATCTGGCCCTGGGCTGAAGGCTGTGCTAAACCGCTGAGCCACCCGGGCTGGCCAGTTTAAGAATATTATCAGAAATTAGTAGTCCAAACTTCTTTTCTAGGCCAGGAGTTTTAGGCCAGAGGGATCTGGCTTCTTGTCCCATGTTGAGTGTTCTTTTGTGTTGTTCTATAGTTACTGAGGATAGAATAGATTATCTTGACCTTGATCTAGTTTGTAGTTTCAGTGAAAACATTTATTGTCTTAGAAGCTCCTTACTATGCTCTGCAAGTTGAGAGGGTAATTGGCAACTGAAGACCTTCCCATACTTCCCTCAAAAGTGCCTTTATGAAGACTTGTAATGCAGAGGGGAATGTTCTCCATTCAGAACAGGTGCTTTTGTCAACAAATAGGTTCATGGACACTAGATAAACTGTCAAATATTTGATCCTGATTCCATAAATTATATATCACTCTCACATTATAGTTTTCCTCTGTAAGGTGCAAAAATGATGCTAAAATATGAATGCATGTGATTTTATTTACAAAATCGAAGTGCAAACTAGTTAGATCATCAACAATGTATTAAAAGAACATTTTGTACAGATTTTTTCTTTTAGTGCTTAACCAGTTTTTTGTAAGCATGTCTCTCTCAGAAAACTATGGATTCCATGAGGGCAAGCCTCATGCCTTCATGTTAGGAGATTCATTGCCTAACAAGGTGGTGGCATAAGCTATACGTTTTGTTGGTCCACGAAGGTTCTTGGACAGCTATATGCCATCTGCAAGATAACAAACTTCTAAATCTCTCACATTAAATGAAGTTAAACCAACAAATTTCTGCTAGTTCATGGATTGTCCATTTAACTTTAACAAGTTTCTAGAGTCTGTTACAATCACTGAAGGAGAAGGGATATTCTGTTTTCTCTGTATTATTTCTTTGCAAAAGCTCCTCAGTTCTTTTCCCAAAGTTGCTCCACATGGCATGGAGTATCTAGAGTACAGGCATATTAGCACTTTGAAATGACCCCAATTAACAAACTTGACAACCGCTTCAACAAATATAGTCAAAAGTGGAAAAGGTCTGTTTTTAAGTGGTACTTCTGAGAAGTGTGAACTCGTAATGGAAAACACACTCACATAATCACTTATGAACGAGTCATCTTGAAAATCAGTCCTACACAAGTTAGCTATAAAACACTGGTTTTTACAGAGCACTCGCATGTGAGCTCTAAGGAGTGTAATATGATTCTGCTTCAGTTGTGGTTGATGAGCAGGTGCTGTGAATGAAGACCATGAATATGAAATACAGTTGTTCAGGAACAGCTTCAAATCAAGCTCAGTGACAATGATTTCTACTCATGTTAGAACAGGAAGAGTGAGATGTAAGGGCATTTCTTGATCTAAATTCAAAGACATTGTAAACTTAACCAACATAATGAAAGCCAGGAATCAAGTTTAGTACTTGGGTACTTATCTCACTCAATCTTTTTGTGAGACTTCTTAACTGAGCTGAAGAGGAGATAATGGGTCATTTTTAGATTAATTTTCTGTATCTCAGAGAACACCACAACTCTTTACATCTCAGACTAGCAGAAGCAAAAAATGACACTAAGAATCTTTTAAAATTTTGTTTTCACAAGAAGCTCACCTTGCTTACAAATACCTAAGCATATTGACCATATATCAGGGCCTTCCTATCTATAGCACTTGTATCGGAGAACCAGCTCCTATAAGCAATTAATGTGTTAACTTGATTCATTAATGCAGAGAATATTCACGATTTTCCACCTTGGAAGAGACTGAGTCTGTCATCGCTTTAATAGAACTCTGCTGGAAATCAAACACAATTTTTATTCTAGGGGATGATTACTGTGTCTTGTTTAATTCTCCCCTAACAAATGTCAGCACTAATGTATTACAGATTATTCAGTCAATTTGATGGTTCCAGGTGAAAGAAAGGAACACAAATCTCTTCTTTTAGTGTAAAAAGGGTCAGCTGGATGACTTCCCCTGCAGGAGCCGAGACGAGGCTTGACATGAATCAATCAAGAAGGCTCAATTTTACAGTTATAGTGCCTAATGCCTAAACATGAGCGAACGGGTGGAAATTAGCACCCGATTATGAGCATACATGATCTTCCCCTGGAAGACAATAATATTGGCATTAAGCTTCTCAAGAGGGAAGATGCTGCTGGTTTTTAATATGTCTTAAATTATGTCAGGAAAAACACTGGAACATCACACAAAAGCCACAGTCAGTGTCTATTGCTATCTCATAAAGCTGGAGATCTTTACAACAATATTGACACAGGAGCAGGCAAGCAAATGTCAGCCAATATAACATATGAAATACTTAACGTAACCAATTTTCAGCTGTCAATCAGCAGGGAATAATGACTGATGCAAGGAATCAATACGCCCCAATTGAATTCCAGCTCACAAACTTGTTTCGTTCTGTGCTATAAAAGACTGTCAAATGTCACACCCCAAGAGATGCAACAGGATTCCAAAGATTTATTTATTTCGAGCTCTGAAGTCTATTAGCAATAGTGCTCCTTTGCTATTGGAAATGGAGCTTCAATGACATTAAATTTTCAGAAATGACAACTTGCTTTTCTGACAAATTAATGATAGGACTTCCTTAGTCCCATATTTATTTATTTCTTGCCAACAGGAAGCACAATTATACTCAACCAATTCTCAGGATTTCAGAAAGCAAATATTTGACATAATTTGTCAAGTAAACTGCTCACGGAGTCAACTATTTCTTAAACAAGTTGTCCTATACATGGTAAATAAATGGAAATTGCATATGACAAATCTTGACCTATGGTAAATCCAAACCCTAACTTTATGCAAATGATTTATAGCAAATTAAATCTATAAAATTAAATCTATAAAATTTTGTTTTCTCAAATACCAATAATAAGTTCTACTCTCTACTGTGTGATGAATTTTTAGGTAAAAGTAGTAAATCTGTATTAAAAAGGTTGTTTTATACAGAACACAAATAACTCATTGTATCTTTTTCAGGGCAGCAATTTTAGAGTTAATAGTTTGAACCTATTTTTTAAAAAGCCATTTTAGTATTAATCGAGCATTTTAAAATATTTTATTTTGATGTGATGTAATAGCTAGAGAGAGGCTTTTTATGAATGGGACGAAAAAGGAAACATAGAAAATTGCTATCTACCCTTCCTCAGATATTCCCATAGGAACATTTTTTTCTTCTTTTCAGCCCTATTTTTTTTTTTACATTTTGCTAGAATATTCTGCTTGAATCAAAGAGAAAAAACATAAAATATTAGTTTTATGACAGGAAGAAAAATATGTCAATGGCGATCTTTCAGGAAGCATTCTTTTTTTCTTTGGGGTCAAAGACAATGCAAGTCACATACTCTCCTAAGCAAAATGAAGTAACAAGACAGTTATTTCTCAAGGTCAGGCTATAGGAGGTAGAAATGTAGGAACTTTCACCACTGCCAAAGGAAGTAATGATAGGGCTAAGTGAGAGCCTGCCACCCTTTCAGCAAGAGGCACTTACTGAAAGAATACAATTATCACACTACGATCATTTGGTCCCACACTTGCCTATAGCCTTTTGCTGGCTGTTTTCTTGTTTTTGTGCCAGTATGGTGGGATTGTATATTGGGAGAACTCAGTGCTCTACCTAGGCCGTAGCTGAGGGTAGATTTTATTACCTCATGACAATTCCCGTTATAAAATTGATCTGACTTAGCATTGAATGTGTAAAAGAAAATTATTTTCTTCAGATACATTTGTCATAAAAGTGATAAAACTCAAACAGAACATGTCGAGAATCCAATGTTTGTTTATGAACAAACCAGCAGAATGCCTACATTGTTTATAAATGGGAATAAAAGACTGTTAAGGCAGAGTTACTCATGTGGTTGAGTGGGCTGATTAAACCCAGAGAGAACATCTTGGGCAGAGCTGCTGTATCCTTCATTTGTTCTTCACTGAAAATGATAACATCGAACTGTAAAAGTTGAGATTGAAAAGCCACTAGTGTGTTGTCTAATTTCAACTGCAGAAGCTGCTGTGCTCTTTTGGTGACTTTATGAGGGAATAAGATTATAGGTCACAAGAGCTTCTTTATTTCCCACCTGTAGCTTCTAACAACATTTTATTAAGGATTTTCCCATCTTCTTTCTCTGACCTATTGGGGTTGAAAGCCTAACAGCTGTTATACGACCTTGACCAAAATGGTATTAACATAGATTAGTGATTCTGAAATGAAGTATCCTTTTATCTGAGCTCCATTTATGGGTGGCTACTAATATCTTTACAGTGCTGATAAGATAAACATGATATATCATTATGTAAATAGGAAAGGAGTCCTTAATATGGTTAAACACTTAAAGCTTTATGTTTGCTTCACAGAAAACCATGTCAAGCTATTGCTATTTGAAGGTTTAATGCTAATTTATAAAAACAAACATGTGGGAGATTAGTCCACAAATACCTTCTTGACATTCTGTCTCTTTATGTCTTATTTAGATGTTTGGGTTTTTGTTTGTTTGTTTTTTTAATTGCCTACTCACAATCTGAAATAAAAACTGGAGAGAGAATTTTAAGCACATATATAGCATAAACTCTTATTGGAGGATATAAATTCTTGTTTTCAAGGATTGTTTTTGCGACGAGATGTATGATTACTTGCCTGGATAGTTTTGAAGAGTAATGAGGTGATATTTGCAGGGCACTTGGAGAGCAAGGAAGGATGCTAAGTACCCAGTACTATCATTGGTCTTCACTCAGAGACATACTTTAACCGAATAAATGTAAACACAATAGAAGAACACTCTGTTCACTACTTTGGTAGACTAGAAATCGGAAGCAACACATAGCTCATTGGAATGTCGGAGATTTCTATTTCCCTAATACTGCTTTATGCCAAAATCAGTGCTGCTGTGGCTTAAAACAAAACCAAAAACTATCTACCAAATGTTATCTCATTAATTCTAGATCAATTTAGTTCCAGATATAGGCAAGTTAGACTATCTTGAAGTTTTCATGGCTCTTGGCTTCTAATATTGTCAAGTCAAAATTATATTATTATTAGGCAAATCAATTCTGGAGCCTACTTCTTTGCTGTTAGTAAAATTTGAAAAAAAAATTCCATCTGTTCTGCAATCAGATGGAGGATTTGAGAACACTTTGACAATAATTGTGTTTATATGAAACAGATCAAAAAGAGTCAATCTGCTGTTTTCAGCTGTCTTAACAACAAAATCGGATTGTCTGCACAGCTGATTCAATCAATAGTGGAGAAATCGGTTAATATGGCAGAGTGATTGGGAAGAAAACCAGTGGATTCAGTATAGTCATGGCCTGTTTATCTATGAACTAAATATCTAATGTGTTATTTACATTGAGATTTTTTTTCTATTCTGCATTTGTCATTGTGAATGTACACATAAGATTAATAGAAAAACAGTCACCCATTGCATAGGCTGTCTTTCATTATTAAAATGGGTCAGGTTGAGAAAACATCAATATTTTGCCAAAATTTAGCTTTCTCTTAATACGTAATCCATTAGGTGAGAAAGAATAAAGCTTTGTGTAGAAACATATTCCAAAAGTTTTTATTTAATCTAAAAGAAGGTCAATATTCAAATAAATAAAATCAGGTGAGTTGATTTTATTTTGATGCTTTCTCTAGCCTTCCTTTATCTGTTCTGTTCTTTTTCATATATGTGACCCTTATAGAAAAATCTTAATAGTCTAGTCTGTGCTGCCTTCTTAGAGTTTAATAGGATTGAAATGCAAATGTCAAATTGGATAGACATGGTGTTATGAGCTGAATTGTGTCTCCGTCAGAGGATGTTAAAGTCATAACCCCTAGTTCCGGTGAATATCACCTTATCTAGAATAGGGTTTTTGCAGATGATCAAATTAAGTTGAGTCATAACAGTGGGGTCTAGTTCAATATGACTGTATCCCTATAAAAGGGGGAAATTTGGACACAAGTGTGCACACAAGAATACCATGTAAGCATAAAAGCAGAGGTCAAGGTGATGCCTCTATAACTCAAGGAACATCAGGGATCACCAGCAAATCACCAGAAGCTAGATGAGAGGCCTGGAACAGATCCTTCCTCACAGCCCTCAGAAGGAACAACCCTGCTGACACCTTAATATCAGACTTCTTCCCTTGGAACTGTGAGACAGTATATTTCTGTTGTTTAAGCCACCTAGTTTGTGATACTTTGTTATGGCAGCAGTAGCAAAGTGATATTCCTAGTAATCACAGACCAATACATATCATCAAACTTCAGCTTTGTAGCCTTTGATATATAATAAGAAAAAAAAGGACGAAATCCTCTCAGGACCTTCAGGTCTCTTTTAAATTGTCTCTTTTTGTTGAACATGTGCCTGGGGTGAAGGAGTATCTCCAGCTGTACTTGAGAATCTGACATACAAAATATAACTCCTGGAACTTCCAGAACATTTTAGGTCTTGTGCTGAGTGGAATTTTACATATCCTTGGGCAATATCATTCTTGCTATTTTTTGAGGGAAAAAAAGAGAAAATTTCTTCCTTGAGAATAGATACTGGAAATATATTTCTTTCTTTGCTCCCTTATCAGTAAAGTCAAAGTAGAAAAAGATTCCCATAAAAATGCAGTGGCAAAGCTAAATGAGTCAAGGCTACATGAGGCAAATAAGACCCCATTAGTCCCTTCTTCAAGGAAATTGAGTCATCTGAGTCAAATTTACTTTAGAAGTGAAGATAGGTAGATGACTGTATTTGTGCTTATGAACATGAGCCCATTTGACTGAGTACCTCAAGCCAATGCCTCGATGGAATTTATTTGTTTCACATCAAAAAATATTTTTCCTCCAACACTAAATACGCAAGTTAAAATTAAACTGACAAAAAAGAAAAATATATGGTGAACTCCCTAGATGAAAGAAATATCTTCTCATAGGTTAATATTGTTCAATCTTATCATAGAAATATTACAAAAGCACAGATTTATTTAATATGGCCATTTCTCTCATACTTGATTATTATTTTGAGATCAGACCTCCCAATGAATTTGTAGATCATTACATTCTAGGGAAAAGTCAAGTCTACTGTTATGTAAATAAAATTCTAAAATGTCTCTATTTCTCTCTCTCTCTCTCTTTCTGTTTTATTTCTCAGTAGCCCCTTTTCATAGGTGAGAAACCATGGGTAGCACAATAAACTTGGAAAAACAATGAAGTCAGTGAAAGTGAAGACCAGCACATTCAGCTTTCTGATTGGTAGCCTGATATAATTATTCTCCAAACCAAACTTCCTGTCCATGTACTTAGCGTGCAATATATATTGGGTTGAAAATGATATTTTCAAAACCTCTTTGTGATGCCAAAAGTACCATTATGTAGCCTATCCTCTTTATTAAAAGATAATACTAAAAGGTTACGAAAAGGCAAAAGATTAAATCGTTTAAAGTAAAAATAATTGAATTGAGTTCTTGCCTGCATCTTATAAAACTAAAATGAGTTTATTTTGCTAAGTCAAGCAGTAAAAAAAAGGAAATACTTCTCTTTTATAGCCATCTACCTCTAAAAACACTGTCCAGGAATTTTCCAGCACTAACATTTTTGGTCTGTGGAGACCAAAACTATGCAGATAAAAGTTAGTCCCAGGAAAGATTCCACGGTGTAACCAACTTTGCATATACAGGGAGAAAACAAACGCATAAACTTAGTATAAATTTCAAAATATGTGGTCTCATAAAACTGTCATTCAGAGATCAGCAAGGACCCTGCTTTGTCTACTCAGTGGGGAACATTAGCAACTCCTCTGGGCAGATGTGAGTCCGCAGTAATAAGCTAGAAAGTTGTGATGACTTGCACTATTTTCATATTAAAATAGCCATAATGCTATGCAAAGTTTTGTATGATGCATGGGAACTTACTAAAAAAGAATATCTGGGAAAGCAACAACAAACTACAGCAGCGGGAACACCAACAATCTTTTAATGGTGATGTGCAACAAAATTAGAGTTGCTCACAGGTATTTGTTAAGCATGTAGAAAATATCCAGAATCTTCCTGTGAGCCACAGCAATTTCCCCTCTACTACCAAAACAAGAGTTGTCATTAAAAATTGGTAAGCTTCATTCTGAAATGCCTCATTCCAAAAAGAGCATCTAGATGTCTGGCAAATACTTTAGTCAGCTACTCTAGGGTCTCGAATTTGGGCACCCCAGTAACAGTGGTCTGATGACATTGTTGCACTGTTTAGGCTGTAATTTCTGATTAATTTACCATATGGCATTCCCCCAAATAATCTTTTTCAATCTTATATATTTTTAAAGAAATCTTGTCATAGCAATCACAGGTTATATTTGATTACAACTGTAATTTATTTTTTTTAAAAAAGAGGAATCAAATATACATACTGTCTACCAAATTTGCTCATATAAAAATCTTCTTTAGGAATATTGCAGGTAATGTATATACCATTTTTCATATTAATATTATTCATCCAGTGTGGCAGTGAAGAACAGGTGCTTTTGTTCACTGGATAAACTTTTGTCTTTTTAATATTCAACTCATAAAAATATGCCAAGATATGATAGGGCTTTGACAAAATTGATTAGAACTAAAATATTTTAAGTTGCTTAAAATAACACCTGCTTAAGGAGTATGTGTTATTAGGCCACAACTGTTTCATATCCTAGTAATATGAGTTATGGGAATCCGGTTCAGGAGCGGTGACGTTGAAACTGTTCTTAACCTCTCACGATAGATGTGGGATAATGGTACTAGAAGTATCTTATCACATATTTTGTAATATTATGGGTCTTTCGAAGGATAATTTACTGGTCTGTAAGAATAAAATAGCAGTGATACTTCAAGAGTCTTTCAAGCAACAAGAAAAGGCACTTTATAAAATCTGAAGCTCATTAACCTTCACAAAATACTGGTGAGTTAGGTGGCAAATGTTACTCTTCTCAGTTCATAGATGAGTGAACTGAAGTACTAAGAGGTTAACTGATTTTTCCAATTCACAAAGCAAGTCACGGCATAAAGGGAGGTCACACGGAATCCTTGACTATTGGTTCACGTGGGGCTCTACTCTTGGGACAAATAATTTATTAATTGAGCACCTATTGATTATAATTTACTGGATAATGCCATTTGGCATTTGTCCAAATAATTTGCTCATGACACAATTATCCACTGTCTCAAAAGACAAAATTGCCTGACTTACCCAAGTACTGGAATAGTTTGGATCGCAGAAAATGAATATTTGGAAAAAATCCAGCTTGCTTTTATGCTAGTAAAACTTAAATAAAAAATATGTAAGTATTTAGAAGAAATTAATAGCTTGCTTTCACCAATAAAAAGATGAACACTATCTTAATGCGCCTTCTTTGAGGAAATTTTCGAATATAATCTAGAGTAGAAAGTTATATGTATTTTTATTTATCTTCTCTAAGGAAAAAGGCAAGAAAAATCTGATGTTTAAAAAAATCAGGGATGTAAAAATAAAGGTAGGAATTTAACTCCATTTTGAAAAGGAAGATATATTTGCTATAATATTGTTAAAACCAAGTGATGGGCATATAGGGGCTCCTTTTTTTGTTGCTGTCTACCACTGTATATATTTTAAATTCTACATAATGAAATATTAAAATAAAGTATTTAGCACAGTTCCTGGAACATATAAAAATGATTATTATTTAAAAAAAGATAAACCTAAAGGATTTGACAGTGGAGATAAATTTGACATATTTTGTCTAGTGATCTAGAGTGTTATTGTATACCAAAAGCAATTCAGGTATGTGGAGCATTTTCAAGTTCTAAAATGTTGAAAGATGATCTCATACATAACCTTCATTTTTTTTTTTTTGACAGCAAAGCAGAAGGAAGTGAAATAACCTGCTCAGTACTGAATAGTGAGTGTGTTCCTAGAGAATTCTTTAATAATGTTTCTGAGAATTGGGGGAATTTATTTGATTGGACATAGAGTTTCAGAAAACAGTAGTCTGTTTGAACAAATCCCACCAACCTCATTTACTTTGATTAAAATAAAATTTTCATCAGTTTAAGTGTAAGTAAGAGAATGAGAATACAGAAAAGAGAAATGGAGATGAAAAGGAAGAAAGAAAGAGAGAGAGAGAGGAAGAAAGAAAGAAGAAAGAAAGAAAGAAAGAAGAAAGAAAGAAAGAAAGAAAGAAAGAAAGAAAGAAAAAAGAAAGAAAGAAAGAAAGAAGAAAGAAAGAAAGAAAGATGAAAGAAAGGAAAGAAAGAAAGAAAGAAAGAAAGAAAGAAAGAAAGAAAGAAAGAAAGAAAGAAAGAAAGATGAAAGAAAGAAAGAAAAAGATTATTTTTTAAAAAAGGAAGGAAGAGAGGGACGGAAGAAGGGAAGGAGACCGAGGAGGGAGTGAGGAACCCAGGTGGCTAAGTCTAGACAGCAGGCAAAGTTCACTAAACCCAGGGATTCAACTCTATCCTGCATTTTTCCTTCTATCTTTTCCCCATCATTATGTCTCCCATTATGTATCACTTAAACTACTGTAATTGTGTGTTTATGAGTCTTTTTGCTATCTATTTCCTCCAGCTTCAATCTGTGTCACATGCCATTGCTAGAATAGTCTTTCTAAATGCAATTCTAATAGTATTAAGTTTGCTATACACACAAGTTTTCAAAGATTTTGTTTTTCACCAAATTAGGAAAAAAATTCTCACTCAAGAATCAAAGGTCCTTCACAGTATGATGACTATCCACATTCTCAGCTACATTTCTAATTCTTCCTCATAATGCATGTGTTAACCAAGTTTACATATTCTTTATTTTTTTTACTGAATGTACTTACTTGTGCTTTCAAGTCATGCATGTTTGCATGTACACATACAAACTTCATGTGTGCCATTTTGTGTCTGGGATGACATGTTTTCTCTGCCTTCTGACTTGGCTTTTGCATTTTTTTAAAAGATTTTTTATTTATCCATTTGAGAGAATGAGAGAGAAAGAGAGAGAGAGAGAGAGAGAGAGAGAGAGAGAAAGCACACCTGAGAGCACTAGCAGGAGGGAGAGTCAGAGGCAGAAAGAGAAGCCAACTCTCTGCTAAGGAGGGAGCCTTGTGCAGGCTCCAACCCCAGGACCCTGAGATCATGACTTGAGCTGAAAGCAGATGCTTAGCCAGCTGAGCCACCCAGGCGCCCGGCTTTTGCATTTTGTTCCTTGGACTTTGTAATAAGTTTTGATTCTCAGTCCACAGATAAAATAAGCAACTATCCCTTTTCCTGGAAATTCTGGCTCTATTTTTTCTGCTAAGTCTACTCTTGAAGCAACTTAGAATTCAATTTATAATTTTTTTCTCTTTAGAATATAGTCATCCTTTGCAAGTTACAGTGTTTCAAGGTTTTTTTTGGCAGGAACCAATTTCTCTTACTCTCAGTCATAGGATAATAAAACCACAAGGTACGTGGTGTGGGAGAGACTAACATATGAGGACAGTGAAGATCCCTCTGTTCCAGTCTGGGAAGTCTACCGTTTTGGTTATGTGGTAGCAAAATATCTGTTAAATGGTAATCTCTTTATCTTAGAACATAGATAATAAGACTACCAAGGTTGGAGTTTAGGGACCTGGTAAAGATATTTCAGTGGCCCCTTCTGTATGTGAACAGCAAATCTATATGGCTTAGAGTCTAATGATATTAATCCTTAGATATTGTAAAGAGTTATAAATTGATATGCAGCCTGGTGTAAAGGGGCAATTTGTACCACCACATCTCATGCTATGGTATACATTGTTCTAGTCCAGGAACAAGCAGAAGGCACCCAGGTCTTTAACACTTAGACTTTGACACTTACATGATCTACATTCAAGAACTATGATACTGTAAGATCTCCGCTTTTACTTATTAATTTATGGGATTAGATTAATGCAAATAGAGAAAAATCCCACAAACATTTGGAAAATTGTGTAGTCCAAGAAATCCTACTTCTATTTTCCTTTCCAAAATTATCTTCATGCCCAAAGCTCTCTGTGTTTTGGGTGGAGTTGGCTCAATATTTGGTCTCTAGCTCAGATTTCTGATTGACTCAGACTTGGCCATTCAAATTTCTATCTTGACAAAAGGGATTGTTTAACAGATGAACACACGACCTAAAGTGGCCAATAATATGAAAGGTAAAATCTCTTTCTCTGGTGTGGTTGATGTACTAAAAAACTTAACTTTAGAGAACCTGGATACCACTCATAGACAAATTTGCTTGAAAAATGAATCAATTTGAAAAAAGTAGATCTGAGAGACTGGGAAATTGAAAAAGCTCAAGAACTGAACATATTGTTTGAACTCATGAACTACCCAAACATGAAAGCAATTCTATTGACTAACCTTTCTGCTATATGAGGAATATATTTCCCTTTTCATTTATGCCAGATTGGGATTCTGTCTGAGGTAAAAGAAATACAGCAATTATCACACAAATAGGATTGAATTAAATTGAATTAAGATTTTCATTGCCACAATTCAGCAGATTACAAAGAATCATCCATTTGATTGAAGATATACCTAACAGAAACTAATTACAGAGTAGATTCTAGCCTGGGATGGTCAGTATCCTCTTATATAATCATTCCTTTTTCCCAGTATAATATTTAAGGAGCACTAAAATTTGTAAACTCACCACGACACTAAAAATTAGCACTGAAATGTTGGTCTGCTGACAGAATTTGGGAGGAATTTCTATTAGCAGCAAGGTTGATGGGACTGGTTTGAAAAACACCAGCCATTACGCATTACAAGATAATAACAAGTCTCCTTTCCTGAAAGTGAATGGAAATATTTATTTCCCACTATTCCTCCCTATTCTCAAAAAATATCTGAATTAACTTGAGAAATCCAGAGGTATCTTCTACTGCATGATGCCTCTTCCTCTATTTTCTATTCTTCAACTCCACACCTCCTTCTTAGCATATTCTCTATGAATAAATGTTCTATAGGCAGGAAGTAAGATGGAATACTGGGGATTTGTTGTTAACCTGAGTTCTAGGAAGTAGGGTGGGAGAATGTCTCCCCTCATGACGTCAAAATTTCACAAGATACATGTCTACCAAGGCCAGATCTGGAATAGGAGCTGTGAGTTCCTGCTTAACTTACAACTTTAGATCTAAAAAAATTAAACATGTGTATAGAGAATGAATGCATTCTCTTTGCATACTCTACTGACTGACAGATGTATGTGTATTTGGATTTGGCATTTTTTGAGGATAGTCTCATTTCCTTAATGAGAATTTTCCTGGTTTTAGAATAAGAAAAAAAGAAAAAATGTGGGATACACATTAAAAAGAAAAAAAAAACACACACCATGAGAAATTACTAATTATAAGACTCAGAAGAGGAATAGACTTCACAAAATTAAATGACCCAGGGATTGTAGTAATATTTTACAAAATAATTTGTCATCCTCAATATAAGCCAAGAATCTGTAGGACTTTGAAATGGAAAGAAAAAAACTAAAAACAAAGTTGGCAAAGATTTTTTAAAAAATAATGATAAAAAAGAGTTTACTGAAATTAAGTAGAAATACATGGAAACTAAAAATTTAGTAGCAATATAAAAGTATTATTGGAAGCATTAAAGAATAAGATATCTACTTTTTCAAGTTTTGGCTGTCCTTTCAATCCTTTAAATTAGATTTTTCTAATACTTTTTTTGTTTGTTTGTTTAATACTGAGCTACTGAAAAATGGATCATAGAGGAAGAAGAATCAGGAGTTTCACAAGTATGAGAAAGGGAAGATGACTTCTCTATGTTGTATATAAACCAAGATTTCTACTGGTTGAGAGTCTGAGCCCAATCTTAGTGGGGTATGTGTTCTCCAGAGAGGCAAAGACCTCAAAAAAAAAAAAAAAGTAGAAATTTATTTCTGCTTTTTGTTTCTTTTTTAAAAAATGGTTTTATTTACTTATTCATGAGAGACACACAAAGAGAGGCAGAGATGTAGGCAGAGGGAGGAGCAGGCTCCATTCAGGAAGCCTGATGCAGGACTCAATCCCAGCACCACAGGATCACGCCCTGAGCCAAAGGCAGATGCTCAACTGCTGAGCCACCCAGGCGTCCCCTGCTATTTTGTTTCTGACTTACATTGGGGAAGAAAAATATCAGCAACGACAAATTTATAAAATCAATGAGTGGAATGGTGGTTGCCAGAGGTTGGGCATGAGGTTGGGGGGCATGGGGAATTACTAATCAAGAGGCAGAAAGTTTCAGTTAATCAATATGAATAAGCCCTAAAAATATGTCATACACATTGTACTTATAGTCAACAGTAATGCACTGTGCACTTAAAGATTCCTTAAGGTGGTAGATCTTATTTTAAATGTTCTTACGGCAATAAGATAATTTTTTAAAGGAAGGATATTGAGGAAATAGGTCAAAATATCTAGAACAAGTATTTGCTGCATAAAGATGACTTTCTTTAGTTACAACTGAATTTTGTAAATTGAATGGGTAAAAACTCAAAATTAATCAGTCTCAGGAGAAAGACTTAAAGGCACATTCAGCCATTAAGGACCTAAAACAAAACTAAGGAATGAAGAGGCGTAAATGTTTAGTAAAAGTTATAGGCTATACACTAAATTAGGTGAGATTATGCCAAAATATTCACTAGAAATTTCTTCTTAAAAGTGTTTGAGATTTCTTTAAAATATTTTATTTATTTATTTTTATTTTTTTATGTTTTAGAGAGAGAAAGAGAGAGAGAAAGTGTGCACAAGCAGGGAGAGGGAAAAGAAGGGGGAGAAGCAGACTCCCCACTGAACAGAGAGCCCATGTGATGTGGGACTTGATCCTTATCCCAAGACCCTGGGATCATGACCTGAGTCAAAGGCAAATGCTTAACCGACTGAGCCACCCAGGTGCCCCAAAGATGTTTGACATTTTAAAAATATATACTTAAAATAGGAAATGGGTAAAGGAAAAATAAAATATCATGTAAATAATGATAATCTTGTTCCTAATCCTTTTCATAGTAACCAGACCTGGAAAGCTAGGAGAGATGGTGACAGAAGGGGAGGGTTAACAATAGGCTAGATTTTTCTTACATAATAAAATTCATTTTTGATTTTGGTAAATAGATAAATGCATATTTTAAATACTTTTAAAATTAAATTATCACTAGTAGAATTACTGAAAGATTTTTTAAAGATTTTAAAACTTGGAAAAACAAAACAAGTCAAAAACAAACACAAGAAAACATTCAAACATAATTTTAATCAGAATACTTTATTACATTAGAGAGTGAAACTGTGAAAATAAATATACAGTATAGGCTCAACTGTTAAATTCAAGAAGAAATAAAATGCTAATAGTAGTTATCTTTGGTAGTGGACATAAATTGTTTTGTTCTTTATACCTGTCTTTGTTTTATATACATAGGGCACAAAAATTACTTCTATAATCAGAAAATAAGCTGTTCTTCAAAAATGAGAAGAAATTAATGTGACTGCCAATGTAGACTAATTCTAGATCTTGTGACAGAGAAACTAAGAGTTGAGGAAATTTGAGAAGAACTTAGGGTTTGAAGCAAGAATTTAGAAGTATATAAAAAGATATATTTGTGGGGCAAGAAAGATGAGAATGTTAGCTTATATTTGCAGCTGTGTTCTTCTCAATTTAAAGGCGGCTCCTACGAGCACAATTTAAATGGAGAGAAAGCATAATTGAGCCTAATAAAATAATGGAGTTTATAAAGTCTATCTTCTGATTGCATCAGTTCCTCTTGTTTTGTTTTGTTTTGTTTTTGTTTTTGTTGTCCTTATGCTAAGTACTACACATTTGGGCACCCAATGGCCAAAAGCCCATGAGAGACCTTAAGCAGCCAGAGAAAAATGTAGATCTCTAACCACAGTATAATTAAAAAGAGTATTAAAATATAACGTAGGTAAGCAATTTCAATAAGTATTGGATTTTCCCAACTCTGCATTCTTTTGGAAATATCATATGTTGAATGATTAGGAAAAAAAAATCCTGCCTTTGCTTTGCGAGTGCCTTGATGAATGTTTAATCATCAAACTACAATAGCTTCGTGTTCTTCCTCCAACCAAAGTCTCTCTCCCATGATTCATTTACCAGCATTAAGATTTAAGTAACTGATCAAATGTTTCCATGATACCTCACCAGGACTAATGTCAGTTAGCAAGGCTTAATGTCTTAAATTAGATTAATTTGCATCATCTGGTAGTATGGGGGAAGGATCTTGGAGAAATTAGTTTTCTCATTATGACTTCATATTTTGGCCTAAAGCTAGAGCAAGTAGCTCTCCCCATATCCTTTCCATTTCTTTGTTAATATGAAACCAGTGAAGTTTATGGATTCTTTCTGAAACAAACTCTCGAAATCATTCCGAGGATGGACACCTATGTGTTAGTGTTGAGGGTTGGCATAAAGAACTCTAGCAACTATCTGTTCCATAGGACTCCTTCCGATTCTCATCCCAGACTGAATGATCTAAACTCTTTTTTCTTCCCACATTGCTTCTAATGGATATTCAACCAACATTCATGTCTTCTGCTAAATATGGAATCTTGTGCAATTTAATCTTTGTAAAACAAAGGAATTATATTAGATTTACTAATCTGTTCATTTAATCTTTCTACAAACTTTTATATAGTGCTAAGTATGTATCAGGCATTTGTTAAGAGATGAGTATATAAATACAAATCAAACAAAGCTCTCCCTTCATGGAGTTTATGTTCCAGTGGTACATGATTTCAAAATCTTCATCTTCCACTATTTGTGATTCTATTAATTCTTCTACAAATCACTGAGAGAGTGTAGAGAGAGAAGTTGGAGAGGCAGGTGAGATGCCTATTGGAATTTGCCACGGATGCCATTTCTTCTTGTCAGTCCTTTAACTTAATATTTCTGAGAATTACAAAAGCAAGATGTGGCCAAAAGGGAGCTCCTTCTGCCTCCAGGGGTCAGCCTCTCCTTGAAAATCCTTCCTTGAACTGCCTGAAGCCACTCTAAGAATCACAGACTCTCAGGTAGGACGAAGCCTTCAAGAATTTTACTTGCAGAGAGAAACCAGTTCTAAGTTGTCTTTCAAACGTGAAGTGAATCTCAAGCAAGTCTTTTCCTTTGATTGAAATAGAGGGGCTTGTGAGGGTGCGTGAGATTTGTAAGTTTACACGCACTTTCATATGTCTTTGAAACCTAGACAAAGATTTTTGCCTCAGGCCACTAAGGGAGTGAATATCACAAAAGGGATTAACATGCTGTACTTCATAGCATCAAATCGTGTATTAGGGTATTAGATCATACTTTTAATTCAAATAATTTCACATATGTCCAATTCAAGTCAGAATCATGAAGGCACATGACTAAAGGGGAAAAGAAAAGATTGGCTTTGATTTGAAGTGAATCTACTAGTATGGTTTATTTGAAAGACAACCCCAAACATGTACATTCAACATGCGAACATTCTAGCCCTACTAAGAGACCGCTTGACAGACATAGGTGTATGCTATTTAAGAACTGCCTGCTGGTTAGAAACCCCTTCCTTCATTTTACCCTATCCTGAAAAGTCATTTAGCAATTAACAAAATGAAAGCATTCTCTTTCTGGAATTTTGACTTTAGAAGAGGGAATTTAATTTACAAAACTGCCTGCAACTAATTAAAATAAGTAGTCACTGTTGGTTTGAAATGGATTATCTCTGAGAAAATTACACTTCAGATTGTCAAAAGAGGGTTTATATCCTGATTTTGAAAAAGCACCTTTCTCCATTGTAAATGCTCTCTCTGTTCAGCCGACTGATGCTCATTCAAATTAATGGAATCTGAAACCTGAAGCCACACACTGAAGATGATTGATACTCAAAGGTTAGTTTCATACATAGATGCTCTACATCAGAGTATTTTTGAAAGGATTCATGTTCCTTTATTCCATTATCTTCTCATTTCTTTTGCTTTGGATGACTTTCTGTTGTGTAATATACAACCAAAGAAGTGCTGTTTTAGATTATTTGTAGATAAAAAAATTTAAACTATTTTTTAGCTCACCTAATATTTATTTGAATTAAATGTTTTCAACAAGATTCTACACACTTAATTTCATGTTAGCATTCAATCTGGTAATATTTGCATCGTAATTGGAGAAGCATAACTATAAAGCTGCCAACTTTCTATTAAATGTCTATATATCTGAGTGCTACAGTATTTTTAGGCAACCTGTCTTTTGCAAGTTTAATCAGGAATTTAAATTTTACACCATTTAAATACTTCATGGACTTTCATTGATCAACTTGAATTAACTTGGTTAGTCTAATTGTAATAAAACAGATATATGAACATTTATTATCTTTAGAAGGTTAATAATAGGAAGTGTTCACAATATACCTGTTTCTATTCCCAGTTTTCAAAGTTTTCTTTTTAAATAAATCAATTAGCTACTGCATAAACTAAAGGATAAAAAAATAATAAAAATGAAAGGAATTTGATGTTTCAAATATAAGAAAGTATCATTAAGCTACTGCTTATTAATTGTAGTGGTGATCTAAACAAAAATAATGTGTATCCATATATCTGAATGGAGACAAATGATAAGCAATTAAGTGAATTTTCACAACACAAGAAAATAAACAGAGGCAGCACATTATATATTGGTGCCTTATTATTATCAGTAGGTTCAGAAAATATTTCCTAAATCAATTTTTCTATTGGGAATATTAGTTTACATTATGCAAATTATTGCCTCTACTGATGTTTTGAATTACTGATGGAATAATAAATGCTTGAAACTATAGAGAAGAGATATTTCTGTTTAATTTTCTCAAATTATCCAAAACCTAACTTTTAGTCACAAGTGATCACTGATATTAAAGATTACATAATAAATGATGTCTAAAATATCACTCTAAAGTGAAAAAATATATAAATTTATTTATGTATTTATATATATAAATATTGGTTATGCTTTGCTCTATAAGGTCGGAACTGGTTTGGAATTATAAGATATTCAGAAATTAATTAAAATTGTACTAATAGCACTTTGGAAACATTTACTAAAATTCATCTATCTAGATCATGCCATAACGTGTATACAACTTTAAAAAATGTGCATTACATAGGAAAATGCATGAAATAGAATATTGTGCTGAAAAATAAAAAGCTTTCAGAGAGAATGGATGATTACAAAATGAAAGTTTGTAGATGTGAAATATATCATGAAGATATTTAAAACTCAAATCCATTCTGAACACACAGAAATGCTCCTATACATCAATACCTAAATTTTCTTTTCTGGCAATGTGTTGCTCCCATAAATAACATTGATAGTTGACTTAGCTAATTTATGGGCTAACCTAGGTCATTCTCATTAATTTACCCAAAGCTTTAAAGCCATTAGCAGTGCTTCCCTTTGATCACTTCTTAAGTTTGCCCTCGGATTCTTTTCTGAAAACTGTTAGTTTACCTCTCCCATTTTTTATGATATAATCCTCAATCTTTCACTCATGTTGTGTGTTCTTTAGGTGTTGATCTGTGCTCCATTAAATCACTTCAATTTTCCTTAATGGGTCTGGATTAAGTGTTTCCAACTTGAACATGCATTTAGATGCTTTTTAAAGTATAGTCCCTATTGCCTTCTATGCCAAGGGCAATGTGGAGCAAATGACAGCCTTAAAAATTAATATTTTTATGTCTTTGGAAATCACTATTAGGAGAATTGCGGAAAGGATGAAAATTGCTTGGGGACATAAGTCCATAAAAAGAAGCAAAGTACCTACACCTGCTCCTAAAAAATAAATCCCAAAGATTATGCTATCAGATGGAGAAAGTATAGCTAACATTCCTTGCAAGAGGTTTACAAAAAAAAAAAAAAGAAGAAGAAGAAGAAAAAAAAAAGAAAGATATACATCTTAGAATGTGTTCCTGCATCTGAGCAAGGCCAATCAGTGATTTCATGGGATACCATTGCTGGGGAAAACTATACTTATATCACACATATTATGCTTGATGACATCTATTCTATATACTGTGTCTCAACCCCTAAAGAATGGCAAGTTCAGCAAAAATCTGTAATCTGATAGCAAGACATATATCATAACCTTTCAAGTCTTTTCAAACATAATCATGAATGACAGTAGCCAGAAAGGTGAAATAATGGTGTGGAATTGGCACAGATTTGGGATCAAAACAGATTGATGTCAAGATTTTGGTTCAGCCACTTACCCTCCTTCTGTCTCAGTTTATTCATTTATAACAATGGTACAGTGATACCTATTCTACATGTTGAGCTAAGTTTGTTGGAAATAATGTGTAATGGTGCCTAGCACAATTCCTAGTACTGAGGCTATATTTGTTTATTTCCATAAACCCTTTTATCATGATCAGCAACTCTAGTTCTGGGCTGAAGGGAAAGATTAAAAAGGCAAATGGGAATATATTAATATTTCTAATCATGATAGACCATTAGTCTTCTGAGGACCATTTAAAAACACAGATATTAGGATGTCGTTCTGTATCTGGTTATCTTGTATGCATCTATTCTTGTCAGGGTAAAGAAACATGCATTTATGTAAGCTAGGTTTATCTGAATGAAGGAATACAGGGAAGCCCACAATGGGAATACAAATAGTTTTTCAAAAAATATTGTGTAAATTATCTTTTTAATGGAAGATCTTGGTTTTAACTGTATTGTATATAGTTATGCAATATACTATATTGTATGAGGAGATCATACTCCAATGGTGGTTTGCTAAACGAGTAACTGTTCAACAAACTGATGGCTGCCAGTGGGAGGAGATCAGGGAGTGAATCAGGTTGTGATATGGATGAAGTGGGAGGTACAGACTTCCACTTATGGAAGGAATAAGTCATGGGAAATAAAGGTACAGAATAGGGAGCTGTAGTCAATAGTATTTATAATAGCATTATAATGGTAGCTAGGGATCCCTGGGTGGCGCAGCGGTTTGGCGCCTGCCTTTGGCCCGGGGCGCGATCCTGGAGACCCGGGATCGAATCCCACTTCGGGCTCCCGGTGCATGGAGCCTGCTTCTCCCTCTGCCTATGTCTCTGCGCCTCTCTCTCTCTCTCTCTCTCTCTCTCTGTGACTATCATAAATAAATAAAAAAAAAATTAAAAAAAAGAAAGTATATAATGGTAGCTAAGCTTGTGGTGAGCATAGCATATAGTTGGATCACTACGTTATACACCTAAAACTAATGAAACATTGTGTGGCAACTATACTCAGAAACAAACAAACAAACGAATAATCTTTTTTCACTCTTTCAAAAAACAAGTATCCATTCACCTGTTTTACTCTTTTCACATGAGTTGGTGATGGTTTTTTCCAACTATTAATTTCCCGATTGGAGTAAAAATAGAATGTTCTAGAAGATTTAGTAGAACCTAGAGCCTTGAAGAATTTTAGATTTCACTGAGACTTATATCAAATGATTAACAAGTTGAAGTATTCAAAGTTTTGGGCATTATTTCTAGCAAGGACGACTTTATTAATCATAGACTAAAAAATATGTTGTAGACTTCTATTGTCATAATAGCACAGTGGTAAAAAGCACAGTGGTAGTTTAGAATCTGTAACATAGCACAATTGAGAGTTAAAGATACCACATCTATAACTGTTAGTATTTGGACCAAAAGACAACTCCTGAACTTGTATTTTTCTATTATATAACGTAGGGTGGGAGAAAGGGCTCCCAAATGTGATAGGGTTCTCATACTTTAAGTTAATAGGTGATGGGGATTAAGGAGTGCATTTGTGATGAGCACCAGGTATTGTATGTAAGTGATGAATCACTAAATTCTACACCTGAAACTAATATTACCTTGTTTGTTAACTAACTGGAATTTAAATACAAACTTGGAAAAAATACAAATGCTTATAAAAAAAGAATTTGTATGATATAATGCCTAAACTAAGTAAAATATTCCTAATGTAATCCATGAGACTAATATTACTAAATTTTTTTCTGGATATTCTACTTCTATCAATTTGTTTTGTAATTCTCTTAGATTTTTTTTATTTTGATGTGTGTGTGTGTGTGTGTATTAATATCTTCTTCATACTCTCAAGCCATCCTGAACTTGGGGTCATTATTATCTCCACATTATCTCACATAAATATGAAAGCCATTTTTCTATTCTACTAAGATATTTTGAAGTTAAAAAAAGATTATATACAATTAAAAAATTCATTCTGGGTTTTTTTGTTCATTTGTTTTTTTGCTGATCATTCTGGAAAGTCACATTTTTAAATCTTTGTTTAATCATGCAACAATATATGAAAATATCTATTGACTTTGACAAGCCTATGAAAAAACCAAAATGTTTTTCTTACCTTCATTTATATCTGATAAAAGTGATAACTACAACAGGATCATACCGTGGAAATATCCTTCTACTTGACACCACACTTCTCACACCTGGGAGCCAACATACTCAACAGTGCTATCAATCATAATTAGGTACTATCCTGGTGAAGAAAAGGGTGTTTCTAAATCTTTTTCATGTCATGAGACTCCATCAAAACTTCTTTGAAATATGATTCATTTTTGATATATTTTCTTCATCTAGTAAACCTATTAAACATAGGGGTGATGTTGGTTTGACATCTTTTTCTCCATTAGCAAATTCACATACAAACTTAGCAATCATCATTTTTTTTTTAGTTATGCACAAATCAAAGTTTAATTTTAGAGTTTATTTTAGAAAGAAACTGACATTATTGTATTCTAAGGAGTTCTAATTTGAGACAAAAATAATTTAATTCATAGGATCCATATCATTTTCTAAGACATAAATCTTTATTTTTCAGTGTGTACTAGAAAAACCTATCAAGTTTTGACAAATACTAACACTTGAACCCTTCCCCCAGATATTCTGATTGAATAGTTTAGGATGTTGATAGATAGGATGGGGCTAAGTTACCTATAGTTTTTAAAAATTGTATAGGTGAAACTTTCTACTTCTAAGAAGAATACTGAAGGGTTGTGGTGGGCTAGTGTTCTACTGACTCAAGGAGTAAAACACAGATAATTTATTAAAATTAGCTTTTGAGGACACCCACTGGCTATGGAAGCACTAGAATAAAGTAAAATCCTAGGCAAAAGGAATCCTCTTGAGGGATGCCTGGGTGGCTCAGTGGTTGAACATCTGCCTTCAACTCAGGGCATGATCCTGGGATCGGGCATCGGTTCCTCACCTGCTTCTCCCTCTGCCTATGTCTTTGCTTCTCTCTCTGTGTCTCTCATGAATAAATAAATAAAATCTTTTTTAAAAAAATTCTCTTGAATCTTTCAGGGCTAGGAATACAGACCAATGCCAGGCTCTCAATCAAAACCACATGTGGTTCAGACTAAAAAATAAGGGATAACCAGAAGTAAACTGAATCCTACTGAGATTAAACCTAGCCACAATCCAGTTTCACCCTGAGTATGTTATGGTGATCAGAACTTCCTCTTCTCTGACTGAAAAAATCATCTATTTGGGTGAAAAAATAACATCACCTGAAGTCTAGTTTGTTTTTGTTTTTATACAGAATGTCTAACATGATCAAAAATAAGAAGGTATGTAAGACAATATGATCAATAATGAAAGAGTGCAAGTGGATACTAGAAGTTGGTTCACATGACCTAGGTATTCAAGTTAGATACAATGGGGAAAATACAGAAAAAATACATGAAAGCAGGAAAACTTTCAATAGGGAATCAAAGTACATGAAAACAATAAACTGGACTATCCTTGAACTAAAAACTGTAAGATCTAGATTAAAACTCAGGGCTCTCTTAGGTTAAAACTCAGGTTTTTAAAGTAGGTATAGGGGATCCCTGGGTGGCGCAGCGGGTTGGCGCCTGCCTTTGGCCCAGGGCGCGATCCTGGAGACCCAGGATCGAGTCCCACGTCGGCCTTCCGGTGCATGGAGCCTGCTTCTCCCTCTGCCTGTGTCTCTGCCTCTCTCTCTGTGACTATCATAAATAAATAAAAAAATAAAAAATTAAAAAAAAAATAAAATAAAGTAGGTATAAAAGTAGATCAGAGAGAGCAGACTAGTGAATTATAATGGGAAGAACTGCCAGGAGTGTGATTTTATCTTACTTAGAAGCTCACAAGCCAGCCTATTACTGTTTCATAGATGCTGGCAGAAGACACAAAATCCATGCATCAGAGACAAAGCACTCTATTACTCACAGCATAGCAGGTCGCATGAACTTTTGTGCTGGTTTTCTTTCTTTTTCCCTTCTGTTTATTTTTTTTAAAGATCTTATTTAATTATTTGAGAGAGAGAGAGAGAGGGCATGAGCTGGGGAAGAGCCGGAGGGAGAGGGAGAAGCAGGCTCCCCACTGTGCAGGGATCCTGATGAGGGGCTTGATCCCAGGGCCTTGGGATCATGACCTGAGCTGAGGACAACTGTTTAACCCACTGAGCCATCCAGGCACCTTGTGCTGGTTTCTGATGCTCACCAAATCCCCATAATAGTGCAGGAGGGTGAATGTGCATACCTACACCCAACCACACAACATCCCTCGAGACAAACACTGATCTGAGAGGCTTCATCACTTTGGTAGTAGGCAGAAATAATCTTAAGCTATCTTCAGGAGGAGATGTTAACTCAGATGTTCCCTAGA
This sequence comes from Nyctereutes procyonoides, assembly GCF_905146905.1. Classification (NCBI taxonomy): domain Eukaryota; kingdom Metazoa; phylum Chordata; class Mammalia; order Carnivora; family Canidae; genus Nyctereutes; species Nyctereutes procyonoides. The sequence continues at coordinate 7,101,819 of NW_026575130.1, forward strand.
GGGCATTCCAGGGGTAGCTACTATCTTCTGGGCACTGTAGGTTCCCATGCACACCAGGAGCCAGACATTGAGAAGCTGGGCATGGTGCAGGAGCTGAAGAAACTAAGCAAGCTGTAGCAGACTGCAGAAAGAACAAACCCAAGCAAACCTCACCTCCTGCAGTGACTCTTCAGTGTCCTGTATTGACAAATCTTTAGTGTCAGATGATAAAGGAAAAAGTACTTTCAGGGCCCAGATCCATTCTCACAATTTAGTCAAGAGGAGTGAATCTGAGGCTGAGAGGCAATAAATGGATCAACCAGACAGCAGGCACATAGACACATAGATTGTAATCATTATGAGATGTACTCCACTTACAGCCAAAAGGTGGTCATGCTGGTCCTGTGAAGCATATATCTAAATAACAAATCAGTACTTTACACTATTAAGTAACAATCAGTACTTTACATCACTTAGCCTTGCTTCTCTTCACAAAGTTACAAAATTTCATTAGAAACATAATTTAGAACACTCATTACTCTCAAGTTCTTCGCATTTCTTTCTGTTATGCATAGTCCTTAGAGGTTGTTCCTAGATCCCTTCTGGTAAGGAATCCAAGTAACTAGTGGTCACTGAGATTAGTAATCTGCACCAGGATTTACACCACAATGCATACAGGATATTTTAGAAAGAGGGTATGGTTCCAGATAGGTCACCATATATTTATTTGCTTCCTATGCCACTTGGCAGGATGGGTCCGCCATCCTAATGCATGTCTTCAGTTCTGGGGCAGTGACAAGTACTAACTAAATAAGTAAAATGTCTTCCATGCTCTTCTGTACTTCTCCTAGAGGTCTGGCTTTACTTTTTGTGTGAGACAATCCACCTATAGTTAATTGCAAACTGGTTCAGGGATGCAGATTTTTTTTTTTTTTTTTTTTTTTGGTCTCTCTTCTCTCTTCTCTGTGTCTTGTTCCTCCCATCAACACTGACATTTATTTTAATTCCCCTCCATTTTGTGACTTCTTTTGAATAAGGTTTTTCTCTATTCAGGGTAGAAAAATATCCAATATGAAATATAAGAACATTTGTCTCTTTTTCTAAAACAATTGTTTAGAAACGAAACATTACATATTTAGTGTAAAATGCTTCAGTGTAGATACCTTTACATATGTTTTCATCTACACATTTGCACAAATTCTAAAGATGAAACATGTGGTCTTCAAAGAACTTTCTCATTAGGAGAAAGCTGATTTTGGCAGTGGGCCGTTTTCATTGATTTTCAAAGTATTTATGTGGATTTCTTAAGGAGACACTGCCCTGTGGATTTAGAAAGTTAGTACAAAAGAGATTAATCATCATAGATGTTCATTTTGAATGCATTTTTAAAATACTTTAAATAATCCCAGCCTGTCACTTTGTATCTTAAAAGCTGCCCAATTATCTTGATAATTGGCAAAAATGAAACACTAAAACTTCAATGCTGATGAAAGACAAGTGACCAATTAAGGTATTGGATGTGGTAAGGAAAAGACTTATTTTGCATTACTCGTTCATGAAAACCTGAGATAGAATTTATGTTGCTCTAAAGACTGGTTTAATTTGTTAAATGTTTTGCACCTGTAAGCTAAAACCTAGAATATACCTTTATATATCTTGGTTTTGCTACTCACTGAAAATATCAAGTTGTGTGTTTGGGGAAGTACAATCATTTCTAAAAGTGTTGTATATGCATAAGAGGTGAAAATTCATTAATTGTAAAATAGCATTTTTCTAGTGTATTGCATCTTAAACACTTTTTTGATAACTTTCAAATCTTGTTATACTTTTATTTCCAAGTCTTGGCATTTATTGACAAAGATAAGATAGTTGTTTGAAAAAATTTCTGGCAATATTCAGAGTCCCATTGTTCTGAAAACAGCTGCTGTGAGACTGTTTAAGAAATCTTCAACTGGTTAAGATTATATAGATTATATAAGATTATATATAGAGAGAATATTAAATATACAATATATAAATAGCTGTCTTAATCAAGTCTTTCCATTTATAATTTATATTCTTTGAGCCTCGACCAATGCCCAACTCTTAGCCAGTCCCTGAGGATAATATTTAGTTTGACTCAGAGTAGCCTAACATACTTATTGTCAGGTATATGTTTTGCTAATCAAATTTGCACTTCTAATCTAGAGGACTCAAGGGATAAATTTCTTACCCTCCATTTTACTTAGCTTACAACCCCATGGGCAAGGACAATTTCCATTATCTGAATTTTGTTCATGATTAAACTACAGCAGGAATAGTAAAGAGCAGAAAAGGAAATGCTCTTTTGCTAAATCATTATAATATAAAGAGTTATGTTTAAGAGGCCCCCTTTAACAAATCATCATATTATGCTGAGTATTACTCATGACATTCACACATTTTAAGAAGTATTTACTATATAATTTTAGTTTAAATGTCTTGAATATAATTGTTTTCAGTTTTTAGCCATTGTCAAACAGAAGGCATTTCTAAGTTGTACATTCTCTGATTTATCATATGGTTTTATTTCCTTGAAAAATATTTATTAAACTGGTATAATATGATTATTTTAACTAATCTCATTTTGAGCTTTAATCTTCAATTATTTTAACTAATCTTATTTTGAGTTCTAATGTTCAATTGATCTAATGATCTCAGATTATTTACAAATAACTGAATGGTAAGTCATCAGAGAGGATGAAAAATCATGAGAGACTCATAACTATAGGAAATGAACTGAGGGTTGCTGGAGGGGAGGTAGGTGGGGGCATGGGTTAATTGGGTGATGGGCATTAAGGAGGGCATGTGATATGATGAGCACTAGGTGTTATATGCAAATGATAAATTATTAAACACTACACCTGAAATTAATGATGTACTATATATTGGCTAATTGAATTTAAATAATAATAAAACAATAACACCAATAGCAATGTTGAGTATTTTTTTGGCAGATACTAAATTCATGTTTATTGAATTCTTGAATTCAATCTGTCCCCCAGCCAACGATTAAGATATGAGTCTATAATATGAATGTTTATAAGAATCTACCCCCACCAAATTATAGAAATTGAATGATAGCTGATTTTTGCTGTGTATTTATTCATTAAAGGTCTTTAAACACCTAAATTTTGATGTATATGAATGCAATAGATTTATAATTACACATTTTGATTTCTGTTCTAATTATTTTAGCCTTAAATAATTTATTTTATTTCACTTTTGCCCTACTTGCTATGCTTTTATGTAGTTTTTTACAGTGTTTTTTCCTTCTATTTTTAAAATAATTTCTAATTTTTACATTTCTCCATTCTTTTTCCTTTCTCTGCTGTGTTTAAAGTTTATTGGAAGTAGTGTACTTCTGGAGTCTTTAGCAATTTCTAATGCCTCTGCTTACTTCCAGATATTCAATTTGGCTATTAAATTTCACTATATTTCTTGAGGACAGATAATTTTTCTTTGGCAACACTAAATAAGATTCACTCAGACATTTTTATACTTTTGGCTGTTCTTTTCTAATAATTTTAATAAAAACTGGGAAACAATTTTTAGTTCAAGGAAGCGGATGACCTAAAGCGAGACCAATAGTGTACAAAAAATGCTTTTGTATAATTTCTCAGATGGGTGCTATCACTGAGAAGGGCTTTTGTTTCAGCCAGAATGAAGATGATAAAGCATGAACACTATGGCTCTAAACTTCCTTTGGATAATGCTTCATGACATTTGGAAAATGTTTCCTGACTTATGAAAATTAACATCAAGACAGAATTTACTAGAAGGCTAGGGTCACTGTGGTGAAAGCAGCACTACCAAAATCCTTAAGGACTGTCTTTAAGTCGTAAATATCCTATAAATGAAAGAAATATAGTTATTTGAACTTTTCTGAGTTTTAAGAATCTGTAGGTGAAATAAAAATATAATCATATACCTAATAATTAATATGTGGTTGTTTCAATGAATACTCTGTTTTCTTAAAAAGCAAGTACATTTACTTAAAATGATAATAAACTTCATACTCTGCATTAAATTTTTTTTTGCAGGGTAAAGGAAAATTTTAATTTGGTCACTTCATTAGGTAAAACTAGTATGTTTTCAAATGACGTCAAGTAAAAAAAGATAATGGCTGTTTGAGTTGGTATATGCTGTACACTAGTGTCATAAAAATCAGGCTAATGAGCAAGATATAACATAGCAAGTCATTTCAAATTCTAGGGACCACATGTATGAAATTCAAGGTAGCTGCCATTAGGTAATTGTAGTGCCTTGGTTGGTCTTAGAGTAGTCATTGGTTGGTCCAAAGTTTTCCTCCAGCCAGGAAATTTGACATGTAGGGAAAGAAAACCAAATTTTCTTTAATTTAAATTACTTTTAAATTACAATTTAAATTTACTTTCCAAGTTTGTAAATATAGGCCTTATCACTGACATAATCGAAAACCATTAGTGTCTGTAACAAATATCATGTAGACTTCTCCCAAAATTATTGAGAATCAAATCCAAAGGAACTTTAAAATGACAATCTCAAATATTGGGTTATCCAGAAGACTGCCTTATTGAGGACAGTTTCAAGGATGTAACTGGTTAAAAGCTCTAAACCTTTTGTAAGCATTAGATTGCTAATGTTATTATATATTTTACACTCACACATACATGTGTGTGTGTTTCATCTCTTTTTCTTTCTTTCAATTTGAGTCCTTAAATTTACCTATCATGCAAGTTCTATATGTGTAAAATATCTGCCGTGATCGTATAGTGGTTAGTACTCTGCGTTGTGTAAAATATCCAAAAAGAAATGAACAAACACTATCCATAAAATGAAACTCATAAATATGTCTAATATGATAAAGGATGATCTTAAGATAAATTATTTTCATTATCTTTTCAAAAATGTCAACTCTGAACTACTATCTTCCATTTCTAGTTTTCTATGTAAGAACTCCACTACACCTGGCTATTTTCAATTACACTGATGGTACATAATAAAATTTAATTCACTAGTTTTATTTAAAACTTCTGTATCTCAATATGAATCTGTAATTTAGACAGTGCTTACATGCCAAGTGTATTTTGGAGGGCATATGCATACCTTATTGCAACAATATAAGTTGCTATGGGAATGAAGTGTGAAAAATTTTCATGGTGCTAAAGGGAATTTAGGCAAAAGAACAATATGATTTTCATAGGAAAATTAACAATGATGTGATAATAATCTGATGACGAGATCCATGCCTTCGATTAATTTTTCCTAAAATGAATAAATGAATACTTTATAAAATACCACATGATTCTATGAAGCCAAATGATACACCCTAAGGTAGGTTAATACTTCAGCATGAGACAACTATAAGTCTGTTTGTGAATCATTTAATCTACATTTATGCAACTTTTGCAATCAATCAAAATTCAAAATGAATTTTATAATATAAAAGTATATATTTAGAACTTGAAATAACATATAGAGATAGAAGTTATTTTTTAGTGTTTAATAGTTTTAAGTATGAGGAAACTAAAGTATGTAGAGGTCAACACATGGCCTCAAGTCTCTAACTCCCCCATGGCAAAGAGAATCTTAAGTCCTTGTCTGTCTGTCTGAAGAGGCTTCCTTAAACACTATGCACTTTGTGTTCCATATAATTACAATACTATCTAGATTTCTACAGCCAATTTCTCTAATGAGTTCAGAGAAAATTTTTGCCTGTTATTCATTTTACTCTTTCTGTTAATATTTCAAAGAGTTTGAGTTTTATATTAGGTAAGCAGTGGAAACTAAAACAGGCTTACTTTGGAAATGTAGAAATAGTGATATGGTCATGTGAAGTGATTTGTTGAAAGTCACACAGCAAATCAATACAAGAACTACAACTAAAATATGTTTTCTATTTTCTCTGTGTTATATTTTTACATTGGAATATCGTTTACTGGTTCTTTTCCCTCACAAAGGCTGAAATACTGCAAACAAATAAAGAGATTATTTTTAAAGGATTTGTTATATAGCATCCTGGCAAAGTTAAAATATATGAAGTAAAGTTCAGAGAAATAAACACTCTTTTATTCAGTTTAAAAATCAGGGATAGAAGTAGGTTTAAATTTATAGTTAGAGTATGTCAAGGACCACACACAATCTGCCATGCATTACACATAGCAGATTGTTAATCAGTTCTTGCAGAATAAATACATACATGAATGGTCTAGTAAGAAAAAAATAATATTTACACAAAATAAAATAAATTGTCATATTTAAAAAGAACTCATTCACTCACTTCTGCACAATACGTAGCAGGCCATAAATTAGTTACTCTGAATACAAAGCTCATTTTATGCTCTCAATGAGCTTATAGTCATGTAGAGGAAACACCCAAATAAAAAGCCAATTTATTCATAGAATGTGTAAAATGTTGTGATCTAGGTGGGCACAGGTACTTCAGTGGGCTGTACAAGGCATCCCGGAAGAAGCAAAGCCTGGTGGATGTTAAGTATTCTGGAAAGAAGGAAATGTGTGTATGGCCCAGAAGAAAGCCCAAAGGTAGTAATTCACTGTGAAGGAAACACAAAGTTCAAAAAAAAAATATGTTTCATGGATAGTCCTACACTGAGTATTTTTCTGGCTTAATTAATAAAAAGATTTTGAAGAAAATTTAAAAAAATTTAGGATTGGCACAGATGTGTATCAGATGTGATGTGTTGGCAGGCACCAGCCATCCCTATCTTTTTTTTTCTAGATTTCAAAGCCTTTTTTTCTAGATTTTCAAAAGCTGAAAATTTTATTCACTAGATTTCTTCAAAGGTAATAAATGTCAGAATGCAAATTGGGTTCCACCAATTTGAAGCTGGAACTTGCATGAGAGTTTGAAGACAGAATTGAAAGACTGTATTTCCAGTGCTTCAGCTGGTGGTACGGCTAACAGGCATGGTTTTGTAGAATAATAGGTATTTTTGCCCAAGAATTTGAGCGTCTAGTCATTAACTCTGTGGGTGTCAAAGGCATTAGTTGCAGGGCTGGGAGGGACCTCATGAACATTGGGCAGCAGCTGTGGACACAGCCCTCTTGGACACAGCAGTTCCCTGAAGCCTCCCTGTGCCCTCAGGCTCCCACAGAGTGTAGGGTGCATGGACCCCTGGGCAGCCAAAGTGGTTGGTGATGGTGTTTCAGGTGTTTCAGGAGTCTTTCCTGGAGGCACTGTCAAAGTTCTACTCCTCTAGCATTGTAGGAGCACCCATTTCCTGTGCTAGATTGTTTTCCACCTCAAATAGCTATAATTGTTCCTTAAAGATTTGTTTATTTACTTATTATTTGAGAGAGAGAGAGAGTGTCCAGGCTTGCAGGAGGGGGAAGGAGCTGGGGGGAGGGAGAGAGAGAATCCCAAAGAGATTCCTCACGGAGCACAGAGTCCAAGGTGGGCTTCCATCTCAAGACCCTGAAATCATGGCCTGAGCTGCAAATCAAGAGGCAAATGCTTAATGGAAACTGGGCCACCCAGTAGCTCCAAAAACTGTCGGCTCCTTGCAGCAGACCTGGAGAGATGCTTGGCGAAACGTGGTTTTTTTTTTTTTTTTTTTAATTTTTTATTTATTTATGATAGTCACATAGAATGAGAGAGAGAGAGAGAGAGAGGCAGAGACACAGGCAGAAGGAGAAGCAGGCTCCATGCACCGGGAGCCCGATGTGGGATTCGATCCCGGGTCTCCAGGATCGCGCCCTGAGCCAAAGGCAGGCGCCAAACCGCTGCGCCACCCAGGGATCCCGAAACGTGGTTTTATAAAAATAAGAATGAATTTAATTTATCACCATTCCACAGGAAATTTTTATTGTTCCTAAACATACTGCATTCTTGGCTATTCATATACCAAAGAGGTATATCATTTTCTGCTCTTTGAGGGAAAGTTTAGCATCTTTTTCACCTCTGGTGTTCTCATTTTATATAGCATCAAGCATACAGTCATAAGAAAGGACTGCGGATCAGATAAAATCAATCAAATATAACTTTGTTGATCAGATAAAATAAATCAAATATAACTTTCTTCAAGCTATTCAAATTGATTTTTTTCTAGATTTTAATTTAAAAAAATATCCTTTTTGGTAAAAGTTAATTACAGGTGAGAGTATGTGGGCTTTTTCATGTCCAAGTTAACAAATATTACCTATAAAATTTCTTAATGTTTTGGGTAAAATGTTGACTGGATAATTCTTTCATTTCCAGTTGAGATGTATATATTAAACGAAAATGATTTCTGCCATAACCACAGCAACCATTCCAGTCAAACCATGAAGGGGAATGAAGGACTTTCAATAGAAGACTGGCGACATTGACATCCTTGCCTGTTAATTCATACACTGCTAAATTGGACTTCTAAAATCATCTGATGTTGATTAGAAGGTAATTTCACCAGAATATTGGTCAAAACATCAAAAAATGATGGCATTTTGTCTTATTAGTTTTCTTTATTAATAAAATAAGCTATTTAACAAGTACCAGTTTTATTATTTTATTATTTTATCCACCCAAAATGAGGAGAGTTTAAATCAGCACTAGTCTGAGTAAAGGATAAACCATTTGGGACAGTCAGCCAAGATTATTTCTGTTTCTTCTTGATTATGATTATATTACAAATAAAAGAAGTGGGGTTGAATGACTCACTAATTCAGCATAGAGTCAGAAGTTTGGGTTACTGCCTTATGGACGAGTCACTGTTCAAAGATGGGACAGTTTCCTTTAGTCAAATAAGATGTGAAGACATAGAATATATCAAGGTATATCAAGAAAGGAAACAGATTCTAAAGCATTAGCAGGCCCTACCCAATAACTATAACTGCATGTCAAATGACATCTTACTACTGATTGTTAATATGATAGTTCAATGTCAGTACAATTAGTGAAAATATAAAAATGTGAATATATCTTGTCCACATGACGTCAAAATGTCTCTTTGTTACTTTCTTGTGAATTATAGTAAGTGGCTTGTTAAGCTACAGACTTTCCAGGCTATTTCATTTAAGTAAAATTTTATAAGACTTAGAAAGTCTTGAAATTATGCCATCATCTTAAAGAAACCTCAGGCACTTTTCTTGGTCATAAGTATTCATAGAAGCATAAAATTATTTAGTCTACCATTTAGTCATTTATGTTTTGTTAATCGTTTGTGTGTTGATAAATGTACATGAATAAACCAAAATATCTCCTATATGACATTAATGTTTAGTGTTTGCTTCAACCATAGTTTAACACAAATTTAGGGCTTCTCTGGTAAGGGGTCCAGATCTTATAACAGACCCACCTGTTTGTCAGATATTATCATTTTATTTTCCTGATTCAGATGGGATGCTGTTTCACAAAATTCAATTTCTAAAATAGCCTTTTTGCAAAAGGTTGGAACCGTTTTTATATCTTATCTTGTGTCCATTGCACCATGTGTTATCACACTGTATATGCAATTTATATATGCATTTATTAAGTAGAGTCCAGCAAAAGGAGGAAAAAGGAGAAAGCTTTAAAAGGGCGATTTTCAGGTCCATACTTTCCTCAGAAAGCAATATGGGGAGGGATACTAGTCTCTTCGTGAGATTGCATTATGATCTAGTGACCCTGAAAATAGGGTCAGAAGGACGTCTCGCTGCTAACTGGAAAACTAATCAATATAATTCAATATAAGGACTGGTGCCCCCAAATCACATAACTTCTCTCCTTCTCTGTCCCCCTCCATTATCAGCCTTGAGACCCCAGTCTCCTCTGCCTCATGGCCCCCCCACCCCATTGCTCACATATACACAGTCCTGCTAGGCACACATAAAAAATTGGAAAAATCTTATATTATTGGCTAAGTGTATAAAAATCAAGGACTTTTAGCTGAACATTGTTTTCTTATTCAACTTGTTTGGACTGAGATTTACTAATTTGCAATGTGATTTTATTTATTTCACTTAAAATGATAATTTGGGAGTGTATATTTTTGTTCCAAGAAAAAATAAATGCATAAATCATATTTCTTTTTTTTCATATTTTTTTCTTAATAGGTCAATTTTATCACTTATACCAATACCCAATTATTTAGACTTGCAGCAGGTTAGCAAAGAAACTTCTCTGTGGATCGGTCTGCATTTGATTCAGATCAGGTACAGTTACTGAGAAGGGAAGCAAGACAAAGGGTAAAAGGTCACTGGTGACTAATTTTCTGAAAACTAGCAGCTTGTGTAAGTAATAGAACATTTATTGCCTTTCGATGTCGTCCCAGCAATGAGCTAGAAAATCCATAAGAATTCCCAGCCCTAGCCTTTATTAAGGCATAGCCCTGGATTAGTTTAATGTGCAATTTAAAGTCACTGCCTGCCAATACTTTGCTTACTTTTCTTAAGTAGGGCCATTTTCCACCTCCCCTCCCTGTCACCCACCATCAACTTGTCAAAAAGGAAAAAAAAAAAAGTGTACTTTTCTTAATCATTTGAAAGTGAATCTTTTTTCCAGTCTAAGTTATACATATTTTCTTATATAGTGCAGATCCTGATAAAATGACCAACTCCAAGTGACACTCATTATTTACAGTAAATTCATTCAAATGTAGAGGGTAAGGGTGTGTGGGTGGCTCAGTGGGTTAAGTGTCTGTCTTGGCCTCAGGTCATGAGCTCAGGGTCTTGGGATCAAACCTTCCCTAAGCAGGGAGCCTGCTTCTCCCTCTCTCTCTGCCTTTCTCCCTGCTCGTGTACTCTTTGTGTCAAATAAATAAATAAATAAAATCTTCAAAGACATTTAAAAAAGTGTAGAAGGTAAGAACATGTGCCGTCTGCTTCCTGCCTAGTTGTACCAGACTTTAATATTCCATGCTTATGAAACATTTAGGTATTCATAACTATTTTAGTTGGTACTTTAAGATATAATCAAATACCAGAGTAATTTTTAAGACTTGAAGTGTTTTTCAACTAGAAACAAACTTCAAGTATTTACTGTACCCCAAATATCCCTGATTTTTTTATACGACTCTATACAGTCTTCGGAAGCATGTTGTTCCACGTTTCAGAAAATCCTCTGGGACTTCTGATAAGATCTCTTATTTAGTATAAGCTGGGTCATTTGAAACCTCTGAAACATGTTTAGAAATACTAACCAGTTTTTCATGTATTTGAAACAATACTGAGTCCAAGTAGATAGAAGGTTAAAAGAGAGTTTCATGGACAGAAGGTTTATAAAGGAAACTTATTTTCTTTGGTCATTAACCCTAGAAAATGAGGATCAGGATATGGAAGTAGGTATCCAATGAAGCAGAAAAAGAACAAAATTATGCTGGTGCTTCTTTGCTATTCTTTTCTGCTAGAAGCTACTATTAAGTATGTTAAAATTTTAAAAAGCTAGTGCTAAATAACATTCGAACATTATTTCAGAGCTAGATTATCATTCTAATATTTGTTTTGCCTTAATCATGAAAGTAACAATGCGATAGAGAACATCATCCTGCTCTACTTCATATTTCCAGTTTGGAGCAGTTCTTGAGTTAGAGAGGAGAAGATTTAATACTGAATTGGTTTTAGAGTTTGTGGGTTTTTTTTTTCTTTTTTGAGTTTTGAATAATATATTGGACTAGGTAAACTGCTGAAATTAGACAATTTTTGTGACTTAGTATTAGCATTTGTGAGGGCAATGCTCTCTGCTCTTAAAAGCCATACATTCTGAGCCAGAATAAAGAAAGATTAAACCCTCTTAACTCACAATCCTGGTGGGTCAATTAATATTAGAGTATTGTTCCTGCCAGGTTATTTGACTATTCCATCAGAGACCATATTTACCAATGGCTCAAACAAGATAAAGGAATGCTTTTTCACTCTTGTTGACCAACCAAACCCACTAATGAGAAATTATATTTAGGATAAAATTCTCCAAAATTAAAAGATGCTCTTATTGAAGTATTCCCTAAAATAAGAAGGCTTGAATACAATTTAATGTTCAATGATAGGAGAGTGTTTTAGTAACTTATGGTGCAACCACTTCGGTAGCTATTATAATTATTTTTATTTTATTGGTGCAAAATGAGAAAATATAAATATTTTTAAAGGTAGACTATGACCATGATGATTCATTTTTGTAAAATATGTAGGCAAATTCCAGAATAAATCAATTTTAAACAATATCTATCTGATAACAATAATCCATTGTGCAAACCTCTACTTTCTTAATTTTTAAAGTAATGTTCTCATAATTTTAAAAAAATGTTAGATGAGTGGCTGTCATTTATGATTGCTCCATTTTTTTTCTTTTTACGTTTAGTGATCTTTTAGCAAACATTTTTAGTGTAACAATCTTTGCAACCAGCCCCAATTTTTTTTAAGATTATTTATTCAAGAAACAGAGAGAGAGGCAGAGACACAGGCAGACGGAGAAGCAGGCAGAGGGAGAAGCAGGCTCCATGCTGGAAGCCTGACACGGGACTCAATCCCAGGTCTCCAGGATCACTCCCTGGGCTGAAGGTGGTGCTAAACTGCTGAGCCACCTGGGCTGCCCCAGCCCCAATTTTTGTTACTGATAATTTATTTAAACTTTGGGGCACCAGGGTGATGCAGTTGGTTAAACGTCTGACTCTTGGTTTGGGCTCAGGTTGTGATCTCAGGGCTGTGGGATTGAGCCCAGGGGCAGTCTCTGTGTTCACGGAGGACTCTGCTTAAGATTCTATCTACCTCTCCCACTGTCCCTCCTCCCTTCCAAATAAATAAATAAATCTTTTTTAAAAAAGAAAAATAATCTTTTTAAATTTTGATTGTTTCCCAAATTGTGATTCCCATATTCCCAATGTAGAACACAAACACAATTATATATAAATTAAATATATTATTGTCTATTAACAGCAAAGCCCTACTATGGTATTGAGAGTAATAAAAACTTGAGTAGATTCATTCCTTATTTTACACAGTTTATAATCTAGAGTTAAGACAAACAGATTACTGATAATTCTACACTTAAAATATGACAAATTACTGTTCAGAAAATGTTTATTCCCCATGATTCTGATTTCTGTAAGGTAAAATTTTCCCTCAATACTGCTAATTGTTGCTTCTTTCTGTGCTCCTCCCAGGGGGAAAGAACTAGTTACTAGGTTTGTGAATTTGGAAAAGAAATTGGACATGAATATCCCAGTCTCTCTCTCTTTCCTTAGAAGTCTGTTGCTTCCACGAAATATGCAGAAAATCCATGTTCTTCAGAGACAATATAATCAATATAATCTGGGCTTGCGTATTAGGAAGCCCACTGTTGTGAAGGCCTGAACTTCCATTCTAGTCGTCATAAGTAATGAATATGCTATTGTTCTATCCTTGGATTGATTTGTAACTCAGACAACAGGGAACAAAGAGTGCTATTTTTTTTTTTTAGCTTGTTTGAATCCCAACTTCCTAAAGAATAGAATCAATGCAACATAAAGAATTCAGCTAATGGGAAGATTTTTGCTGCATCAGGAAATGTTTAGTGGAGTAAATAATATTTTAGTAATTTTTAAAGTTTTGGTATAGATCTGTCTGGCTGGAGAGCCAGTGGGGGATGCAGCAGATAGTAGCGTGACAAGATGTCACCGAGATAGAAGGAATAAACACAACCTTCATTTGCAGAAGTCTCTCCGGCTTGCCTACAAAAGTTGTCTGTTCATGAACTATGTTCCAGTTAACTTTTTAAAAAATCTATTCTACTGTTGATGGGCATTTGAATAGTTTCTAGCTTTTGACTAGAGCAGAGAGTGCTGCTATAATCATCAATCATTTGAGTGCATGTCCCTAGGTGAACATATGTACATATTTCTGATGGCTATAAACCTAAGAATAGCTGGGTCATGGGGTACAGATATGTTCAATATAACTAGATATATTTATTAACTATTTTCATATACTTTTTTGTAAAGTGCATGTTTAGAAAGAACTTTGCCATTTTCATTGCTTTTCTGTTGGTTTTGTTTTTTCCCCATTGACTCATAGGAATATTCCATTGTCAGAGGGCTTCTAAAAATTATATTAGAGAGATTGCAAGAACTATAAGATTTGCTTGAAATTCCACAGAGCTCTGGGAAAGAAAATGTCAACAGTGAGTTCAACAGGGAGTGGCAAGAAAGAATACATTTTTTTTTCATGTTTGAATCTTACTAGGCCCAAGTCATTAGTAAAATAGTTATCCTTGAACACATTTATATTTATATTAAACATTTATGAATATATACATATGTTGTTTATTTACCAAAATGAGTTTGTATTATATAAACCAACTTCCTTTTCACTTAATTTACATGATTTTATCTCTCCAGGTAAATACACATAGATATGCTTCATTATGGCAAATACTAAACTGCCTGGCTTTATTCATGCAACCATTCTCTTATTGATGACAATTTGTGATGCTGCCAAGTTCTTGTCCTTATGATGTTGCCATAAGCATTCTTGTAAATATATCCCTACATATGTGTGTGTGTGTATGTACCTGTAGATGTCTGTGTATATGTACCCATATATTAGGGATATATGTGCAAGAATGTAGCAACAATGTACTTTTGTTGTTGTTAATTGATACAGATTAAATTCCCCGAATCAGTTTACTTTATTGAAATTCATATCAGTGATGAGGCCCTTTGCTCAGAAATAGTGTTAAGTACTCTGGTTACAGAGTGTATTCAGCCTCTTGTATCTTATTTAAAAAATAAACTGAATAGCTCTCATAATGATCAATTCTCATGCACTTTCTGATTTTTTCCCACATGCTCATTTTTTATACTCATCTACATTTGAAAAGTTCTTAGAGATTGTGCTAACTAGGAATTTTAGCAGGATAGAAGATGCATAGTTTCACTATACTTTAGGAATGCAGTAAGTGTGGTCTGGCAGCAAATTTACTCTTTCTAGGTGAAACATATAAAGACAACAGGTTGCATTTGTTTCTGACTTGACAGCTGGTTCAGACTGATACTAGATAGAAGATTCACTTTGGAGTCAGACCATATCTACTTACCAGGATTTTTTTTTAATGCTGCCAATTATTGCATTTTAAAACTCTATATTATTCAACCTTTATACTTTTCCAAATTTAATTGGTACAAAATTTAGCATGAAATACTTAATGGGCACATCTCACAGATATTTGTATGTAATTTTTCATTTCTCTCAATAAAAAATGATGAATAA
The DNA here is from genome assembly GCF_905146905.1 of Nyctereutes procyonoides. Lineage (NCBI taxonomy): Eukaryota > Metazoa > Chordata > Mammalia > Carnivora > Canidae > Nyctereutes > Nyctereutes procyonoides. The sequence continues at coordinate 7,116,951 of NW_026575130.1, forward strand.
GGATGGAAAACATAATACAAGACACTTAGAATCTTTAAATAGTTCTCTTTTGAACTCCAGAACAACATATTTTCCAGTTAGTTTTTTCCAAGTAAAGTTAAACTCAAGGTGTTCATAGGATTTGCAGGCATCCCTTCCAAATCCAGTCATTTTCTGGTATGTCTCTCACAGTTAATGGAATCTCCATCAATCTAATTTCATAAGCCATAAATATGAAGGCTATTTTTGACAGCTTCATCTTTTTTTTTTTTTTAACTTTCTATGCAAAGTTTATCATCAAATGCTGTTGATTTCACCCTTGGAGGATCTCTTAAATTTTGGACCTTCTCTCTACTCATGCTCTTTCCACCTTGATACTGTCAGTCCTGGTTCATCGTGGTTCATCCAAACCCTGGAACAGTCCTGGTTCACCCAAATCCCTTAAACTTATTCTCTACAATGTGGCTGAGGTGATCTTTTCAAAATAACACTTTATGTTACTTCCCATCATTAAAACCTTTAAATGGTGTCCTTTAGATCCTATGATAAAGGCCAAGATTCTTGATACAGCCTGCAGGTCCCTGGATGATTTCCCCCCTGCCTATTCCTGCAATGGCACTTTTCACCAAATTTCCTTTTCCCAGTGGTGGTAGCACATGGGTCTTCTTTCAGCTTCTTAAAAATACCAAATTTCCTGTGTTCAGGGCTTTTACACAGGCTATTTCCACTCTTGAAAAGATCTTCTTTCTATTTCCCTAAACTCCCTTCCATCTATTAATGTCTACTCATCCTTTGTATCTTGACTCAGACATTACATCCAAGTAAGGCTTCTCTAAACTCCCTAAACTAGGTCAGTTTCGTCTGCTATGACGCCAACATGCATTAGGATGAGAGTTCTTTTGCATCATCCATCCTAGTAATGTAATTGATGGATGGGAGATAGATTTCCACTGCCAACCCCCCACTATATGTCTTGAATTTGCTTTTACTTTATGGAAAAGGTATGTATACTTGTATCTCTTTCATAAGTACTCTGGGCATTGAAAAGTAAAACACATGACACTAGCTTAGTGCCTAGCACTATTTTATTTAATACATATCCTGTCTTTCTTTTAAATTTTACTAATTAGTCGTTGGTATCCTTTATAAAATATCAGCAGTTTTGGAATGTAATCAGTAATTATTACATTAGTGTGAATTACGTTGTTTTCCTCTGGATATCTAACAACCCTCTAGCTTAGTGCTCACTAGCTTGGGGCATTAAGGCCAAACCCAGAGAGCTGAGCCAAAGAAGAGCAGAAAAGATGAGATGCAAAGAAGGCTTCAAATTTCAGAGGAACAGAGAAAGAGATGGATGGGCAACAAAGACAAAAATTATTTCAAATTTCTGTCTGGATTTGTATACATTTAGGCTACAGAACTATCATATAAAGTCTCTTTTTTTCCAGTATTGTCCAGGATTAATCTGTTTCTTTCACATGGAAAATCCAGATGTATTTATTTCCTCTCTAGAGCTGTTGTGTATTACAGCTTGTATGTAAATTAACTAATTTCCTATTTTATAGTTATGCTTACATTCTAAAAAGTGAAATAAGGTGTGTATGTGTGTGTGTGTGTGTGTGCAGTTTCACCTTAAATTGGTGAAGTATAGGTGGGATTTTGACAACCTACTTATGTTTCACAGAAAATTGTTTTGAGCACGATTTTCTCCACATGTGTTATCAATTGTTAACTCTTGATATTGAGAGAGACTTAAAAGAAGTATAAAAAAACTTAATCATACAAATAAAAAAGAAATACCCACAAAATTTATTTGAAAATGAGCAAAGAACATAAACCAGCAATTTACAGTAGAAGAATCCTCAATGATTAATAAACATATCAACAGACCTCATTAGTAAACAGGAAACTCAGATTAAGCAGTGTGATACCCAATAGATTTAAAAGTCTAACGATACCAAATACTGTCAAAATGGAGGAGAAAACAGTTTCATACTCCCTCAGTGGGACTGAAAGTTGTTACAACAAATTTGGAGACTTGTTTTGCAATACATGCAATACATAGCTGAGAATTTGCGTCTCTTAAAGCAAAGCAACTCCACACTTAAATACTCTAAAGTTAGTTTTCCGCTTATAATTGTAGACAAGGAAATGTGTACAAGAATGGTAAGAATGCCCTAGTTTGTAATAGCATAAAACTGAAAGCAATTGCAAGCCTGATTATCAAATGGTGGTAAATTCACACAACTAAATGCTTTTCAGCAATGAAAGTGAATGAAGTGACTCTGTGTATCAAATAGATTAATTTATCAAGGATGATGTTGAGTGATAGAATAAGTTGTGGAAGTTTTTTTGAAATGCTGGGCAATGGTACATGTTGTTCCCACACATAAACATGTGTAGTCAAAGTTTCAAAAACATGGAAAAAAATGACTACGACAGCTTTCCTATGCTAACTATCTTCAAGGAAGGGGGTGGAAAGGGAGTACAAAAGGAAATTCAAGTCTACTGTAGTATTTTATTTGTTAAAAATTTTAACTCAAATTCTAGGAATTTCTAAGAGCTAAATCATAGGTAAAGTGTTTGGCCATACGTGGTTCTCTATAATATTTTCATGTTTAATATGCCACACAACAAAAATATTGTCAAGTATGTTATCTATGCAGACTTAATGTTTTTATAACATGCTGCACAAGCGTCTGTTATAGCATTCATCAGCTTCTATACAGTACATCTCGTTAAGATGCTATCAACTCCAGAAGCTCAGAATTATTTCTTCTTTTTTTTTTCCATAATGCCTGTGAATTTCTTGCCTCAATACTTGTTGTTGAATGGCTATAATAACTTTATTATAATATTAGAAATGCATGTAAAATTAATAGCAAACTGGTCAATGTTATAGTAAAGAGATTTATAAAAAAGGAACTGTCTCTACAGGATGGTTTTCTTCTTGCCTCGGCCTCCACTTCAATTATAGGATGTTATTTCATGGCACTGACTTTTGCTGATGGTATGAGATGACTTCATAAAATATCATGTACTTGTGCACTTATAAACAAGTTATGCAGTGCAGCTCATAGTCGTGTTTCTAAATGAATAACCAAACATTTTCATTGCATTCTCTATATATGTTTTTTTCTGACTAAAGCCAAAGTTATTTTAGGAGTAGTAGGAAATAAAAGATTCCTTCAATCATTTCTTTCTCTATGTCTTTATGTAAAATTGAGTTGTGACCATGATAAACTATGCATATCAGTTAACTCTTTTACATTTTACATTTTACGTATCATTTCTTAAATCTCTGTAAAATAATGTATGACAAGCAGCTCTAGTTAGATGTCAATTTTCTTATGATCAGATAAGATTTTGTTATGGTTAGTCTACAGCTAGTTTTGAATTATTGTGATTTTTAATTAATAAATTATTTATTTATTTATTTATTTGTTTATTTTAGAGACAAAGAGAGAGAGAGAGAGTGGAGGGGGAGAGGAAGAGAGGAGTCCTAAGCAGACTCTGTGCTGAGCACAGAGCTCAACGTGAAGCTTGTTCTCACAATCCTGAGATCATGACCTGAGCTGAAGCCAAGAGTTAGACGCTTAACTGATTGCACCACTCAGGCTCCCTTAGTTTTGCATTTTTAAAATCATGAGAAAATGGCCATTATTATTAAGACAAAGTACAAACAGCACCATTCCAGAAGATAAAAATTTAAAAATCTTATGTAAATAGCTGTTGTTCTGAAGTCCATATATTGAGAATTTAAATTGGCTTGTGGAGTCCTTCCACATCTGAAGTACACCATGACCCATCATATATCATTCGCATCAGCCTTGATAACTCCAAGATGTTCTAATAAGGCTCAAGCCTTTTAGCCTTTTAAACCAATCATGCATCAGCGATGTTTCTGAATAACCCAGAAGTAAAGCAGTTTCCCACAGGTTCTGTCATAATATGATCTTTGTACATATACTCAATCAGAAACATCAGATTTTTAAAAATAATTTTGTTTCCCAAACTAGGAACTGGTCCTCAGACTAAAAATATGACTTACAAATAGTGGAATATTTTCTTCAAGTAAAATACTAAGAGAAAGCTCAATATGCAAAATGGATTAAAGATAAACAAATATAAGTGGAGATGTAGGTGGTAGAACACCATCTTACCAAACAATGACATATCCTCTTTGAATCTTTAGATTCAGAAGAGCAAGTTTCTAAATCACTGGCCCGGGGCTTGTTTCTGATAATAGAGGAAAATATTTAATTGGACTAATCTTCCCCAAAATATGAATTCTGACCAAAATATAAAAATAACTCTTTGAGGTTATCAAAATCTGGCAGAAACTGTATTCTGTTTAACTTTTAAAAGAAGAAACCCACAATGGATGAGACATACAATGTATGTGGCTTTTGCTGTTAAGGCACTTCATAGCACACAAAGATGAAGCAGCTAGAACTTAAACAGAAAACCACAACTTTATTGGCCACAGAAGTGAGAGGAGATATTAGCTACTGCAAAAGCAGTTAGAAATTAAGAGGGAAAGTTCTAGATTTGAGAGAGTTATGGAGGAGAAACCCTCAAAATGTGTGTATAAGTCCCCTTGAATCTATGATTTACCCCTAAATTGTGCAGCCTGAGTAATAATCCAAGAAGTCCGGAGGAACTACCCAGATCTTTTAGCAACTGCCTGCCATAGAGGAGACAGAATTTGAAGTCTGAACCCTGCCAAGTTAGAGAAGCTTGGTAAGCACACTGTGTTTTCTGTTGAAAACTTGAAAGGGCCACACTCTAGAAGTAAAAACTCCACCCCAGGAGTAGAGGATTTGCTCTTGGGCTATGATCAAAACAAAGGATCCAATTTAATAAGGCATAAAACCAAGTATCTACAAATTCAAGGCTATGTGCCAGTAATTGAATATCTTTTAGAACAAAATTCTTCCAAGAACAAGAACATAATCAAGAATCTCTACAAGGTATCACCCACAAGGTCCTGTACATTGTTATAAAATTTCTAGATATGCAATGAAACAGAAATATGTGAACCATAGTCAAGAAAAAAAATCAGTTGCTAGAAACAGACCTACAAACATCCTGAATGTTGGAATTGACAGATAAAAATTTTAAAATATTTTTGATAAATATTTAATAAAACCTAGAGTAAAGGATGGGCAAAATTGTTAAAAAGATGAGGATCATCAGGATACGTTTGTAAAATATAAAAAAGTCCCAAGTGGAAATTACTAAGCTGAAGAATATAATATATGAAATAAAAGTTATGTATGAGATTGACAGTAGATTGGAAAGAATAGAAGAATCAGTAAACCTGAAAACGGATTTTTAAAAATCATGCAAATTGTAGTACAGAGAGATAAAGATTATTAGAACTGAGTCTTAATCAATTACCTTGTCAGGTAATATACATTTATATAATTGTATAATTATGCATTTATATTAGTGTCCCAGAAGGTGGGAAGAGAAAGAATGATTCAGGAAATATATTTTAATAAATATTGGCTAAAGTTTTTCACATTTGATAAAAACACCATCCCAAAGAAACAAAGAGCTAGATAATGCATGGAAAGACAAACAAATAAGCAAAACAAAATAAAGCAAAACCCCCTCACAACTCCACATGCTATAACCAAATTGGTAATAGTAAAAGATGAATAAATACATTTTAAGAGCATCCAGAAGAAAGAGACAAATTAAATCCAGGGAAACCAAAAATAGAATTATTGTAGATCTCTCATCAGAAATAATGCATAACATAAGAAAATGGAATGACATATTTAAAATGTATAAAAATAGAACCTATCAGCATAAGATTATTTACCATGAAAAAATAGGCTTCAAAAATGAATATGAAATAAAACATAATTTTAGATTAGTGAAAGCTGAGGGAAATTGTCAGCAACATAAGTACATTACAAAAAAAGTACCAAAGGATGTCCTTCAGATGGAAGAAAATGATATCAGCTGGAAAATTTAAGAAAAAAGAAAGATCATTAAATAGTAATAAATATTTCTTTCCTAATTTTCTTTTGAAAACTCAACTGCCTATATAAAGCAAATGCACAACAAAGCATATGGAGTATACAACATCTAGAGAAGCAAAATAAATTGCAGCAGTAACATAAATAGTGAAAGGCTATAAAAGGGAAATACAGCACTGCTATAAGTTTCTTATATCGAACACTTTGTGTTATAATATTCTTACATAACACTGCTGTGATAAGTTAGGATTAAGAGTGTAATTTACAGAAAAATCACTAAAAATAATACAGAGATATAGTTATAAAGGTGATAGAAAAATTTAAGTGTAATAACAAAAAATACAAAAATACAAGAAAAGTGTAATAACCAAAAAAAAAAATCTTTTGATTAATCCAAAAGAACATAGGAAAGAAGAGCAAAGGAAAAAAGAAAGAAAGAAAGAAAGAAAGAAGAAAAGAAAGGAAGAAAAGAAAAAAGGAAAAAACGGACTAGAATGGGCAAATAGAAAGCAAATACAAATATGGGTTACAGGACAGACAGTAAATTTAAGGATATGTACAAATAAATTAAGATGATGCAAAAGTTTTGCCCTGAAAAAAATAAGCTTATGAAAGATGAATTGCCTGTATTTATATCAAAGTAGTCTTCAAAGAAAGATATATGATCAGAAAAGATCATTTTATAATGATTTCATAAGTCCTTTAGTAAGACTCCTAAATGTTCACACACCTAATCACAATGCTTCAAAGTACATAAAATAGCAACTCCTATAAAAATACCACCAGCATTTTTCATAGAGCTAGAAAAAACAATCCTAAAATTTGTATAAAACCACAAAACACCTGGAGTAGCCAAAGCAATTCTAAAAAAGAAAAACAAAACTGGAGACATTACAATTCCAAATTTCAAGCTATATTACAAAGCTGTAGTCATCAAGACAGCATGTTAGTGGCACAAAAACAAATAGATCAATAGAGCATAATAGAAATCCCAGAAATGGGCCTGCAATTATATGGTCAACTAATCTTTGACAAAGCAAGAAAGAATATCCAATAGAGAAAAGACAGTCTCTTCAACAAATGAGGTTGAGAACAGCAACATGCAGAAGAAATTGGACCACTTTCTTACACCATACACAAAAACAAAATCAAAATGGATGAAAACAAACTGCTAATTATGAGACAGGAATCAATCAAAATTCTAAAGGAGAACACAGGCAGCAACCTCTTTCACCTTTGACCTTGGCCGCAGTAACTTCTTACTGGACACATCTCTGGAGACAAGGGAAACAAAAACAAAAGTGAACTATTGGGACTTCATCAAGATAAAAAGCATCTGCACAGTGAAAGAAACAATCAACAAAACTAAAAGGCCATCTATGGAATGGGATAAGATATTTACAAATGACATACCTGATAAAGAGTTAGTATCCAAAATCTATAAAGAATTTATCAAACTCAACAGAATAACCTAATTAAGAAATGGGCAGACATGAATTGACATTTTTCCAAAGAAGACATCCCGATGGCCAATAGACACATGAAAAGATGCTTAAAATCACTCATAATCAGAGAAATACAAATCAAAACCATGATGAGATACCACCTCACACCTGTCAGAATGGATAAAATTAACAACACAAGAAACATCAGGTGTTGGTGAGGATGTGGAGAAAAGAGGACCCTCTTAAACTCTTGATGGGAATGCAAATTGTATATTATATATTATATATATATAATATATTATAATATGGAATATAAATACATATATAAGTAAATATATATAAATAAGCTAGCTTGCTAGCTAGCTAGATGAGTGGAATATTACCCAGCCATCAAAAAGAATGAAAACTTGCAATTTGCAACTATGTGGGTGGAGCTAGAGTGTATTATGCTAAATGAAATAAGCCAGTCAAAGAAAGACAGATACCATATGATCTCACTCATATATGGAATTTAATAAAGAAAACAGATGAACATATGGGAAGGGGTTAAAGGAAAAAAGGAGAGAAGTAAACAAACCATAAAAGACTCTTAATGACAGAAAGAAAACCCGAGGATTGATGGAGGGAGGTGGGTGGGGGGATGGGCTGGATGGGTGATGAGTATTAAGGAGGGCCCTGTGATGAGCATTGAGTGTTGTATATAAGTGATGAATCATTAAATTCTACTCCAGAAACTATTATTGCACTGTATGTTAACTAAAATTTAAATGAAAAAAAAAAAAACTCCCAATAAAGTACATAAAACAGGGGTGCCTGGGTAGCTCAGTTGGTTAAACTTCTGACTCTTGGTTTCAGCTTGGGTCATCATCTCAGGATTGTGAGATCAAGCCTCTGCACTAGACATGGAGCCTACTGAAGATTCTCTCTCTCTCCCTCCCCCTTTATTCCCCCTCTCTCTGTCAGTGCACTCTCTCACACACAAAATAATATAGTAAAATATAGAAAACAAAAGTTAAAAGAACTAAAGAAAACATAGGGCATCTGGCTGGCTCAGTTGGTAGAGCATGTAGCATCTCAAGGTTGTGAGTTTGAGCCCCATGCTGGGTGTAGAATTTGCTTAAATTAAAAAAAACCTTTTGCTTAAATAAATAAACTTTAAGAAAAAAGAACTAAGGACAACAAAGGAACCCATAAAAATAGAAATTTTAATTTCTCTCAGTGATTCTTAGAACAAGCAGACAGAAAAGGTAAATAGAATTGAATAAAAATATTAACTAGTATTAATGTTTATAGACTTTATATCAAAAGAAAGAACTATCTAACAATTTTTATGGTAGCATTAGTCATAATTACCCAAACTTGTAAACAAGCAAAATTCTATTAACACAATAATGGGGGGAAGGGAGAAGATGGTATGCTATGCAATGGATTATTATTTAACTACTTAAAAACTAACACTACTGATGTAATCAATAACATTTATTAATACTATGTTTCTGAAAGAAGCTATACTATAATAATAAATGCTATCCCTTTCCATTTATATTAAATCTAAGAATGGTAAATACTAACATACAGGGATGAGAAGAATTGACAGATGGCAACACAAAGTAACTTTCTGGGGTGATAGAAATATACTCTTGTTTTGTATGATGGATGTACAAATGTATATAATCGTTGAAACTTATTTTGCTGAAGAATTATGACCTGCACATTTAATTGTGTATCAATTATACTTAAATACAAAGGAGAAACTCCACTAATACAATTTTTAAAATATCGACTGTTGGGACACTTGGGTGGCTCAGAAGTTGAGTGCCTGCTTTTGGCTCAGGGCGTGATCCTGGGGTCCTAGACTTGAGTCCCACATCAGGCTCCCTGCAGGGACCCTGCTTCTCCCTCTGCCTATGTCTCTGCCTCTCTCTCTGTGTCTCTCATGAATAAATAAATAAAATCTTTCAAAAAATAAAACAAAATATCCACTATTATGGGTTGAATATTTTGCCTCAAAAAAGATATTTTGAAGTTCTAACCCCTAGTACTTCAGAATGTGACCTCATTTAGAAGTAGTGTCATTGCAGATGTAGTTAGCTAAGATGAGGACATAACTGGAATAGGATGAGCCCTTAAGCCAATATGACTTGTGTCTTCCTAAGAAGAGGAAAATTTGGACACAAAGACAAAGACACACAGGAAGCCTGCCATGGGAAGATGGAGGTGGAGACTGGAGTTATGTTGCCACAAGCCAAGGACTGTCTGGAGCTACCAAAATTGAAAGAGACAAGGAAAGATCATCTCCTACAAGGTTGTGGAGGGAATGGGCTCTGGCAACACCTTCAACTTCTAGCCTCCAGAAGCATGAGACAATACATTTCTGTTGTTTTGATATACCTGGGTTGTGGTACTTCGTTTCAGCAACCCTGTGAAATACTCCCACTAAGAAATCTCCATTTCTGGATGACTCCATTAGCAAATTACAGTGAACATTTAAGCAAGAAATAATACCAGTATTTCCAAAGTCTTTCTGAAAATATTGGAGGGAACAATCCCTAATTCATTTTATGAAACAGCATACAAATAGTACCAAAACCTTACAAGGGCATTACAAGGAAAGAAAATTACATATCAGTATCATTAATATACAAAGATGTAAAAATTCTTAAAAAAATACTAACAAATCAAATAAAGCAATATATAGAAATAAGAATATATCATGACCAAAAAAAAAAAAAAAAAGAATACATCATGACCAAGTTAGACTTATTCCAGGAAAGCAATGTTCAACATACAAATATTAACCAGTGGAGGGCATAACATTAATAGAACAAAGAAGAAAAATCATGAAATAATTCCAAAGGATGAAGAAAAAGTATCTGGAAAAAAGATAAATGTCCAATTATAACAACTCAATGAAAATAGGTATAGAAAGGAACTTCTTCCGTATAATAAAGGTCATATACAAAAAAATTTACAGCTAATGTTATATATGATAAGATATTGATCAAGAAGAAAGAAAGGATATCTACTCTTACCATTGTTATTCAACATTATATTGGAGATACTAACCAGTGCTATCTATAAGTAAAAAATTAGAAAAGGAAGAAGAAATTTTGTATTTTCACACAGCATAATTGATTATATAGAGAACACTGAGGTATCTAGAAAATCTGCTAGAGCTGATTGATAATTTCATAGGTTTATGGCAAGCAAGTCCAAAATATATGTGAATTTCAAATGTTAGCAACTAGTAGAGATATTCTATATGCCAACAACAAATAATTGGAAAATGGAATTTTAAAAAATGTATACCAGCATTAAAAATATAAAATATTTAGGAATATAACAAAAACAAATGTGTAAGACTTCTGCACTGAAACCACAAAATCCCAGAGAAGAAATAAAAACATCAAAATAATGCAGGAATATAATTTACTAATTAATTGTAAACCTCAAAATTATTAAAATGCTAATCTTGCCCAAAATTATCTATAAATTTAACAACATTTCCATCAATATATTAGCAGTTTTGTTTTTTCTGACAAAAAAAAATGACAACCCAATTCTAAGATTTACACAGAAATGAGAAAGAACATAAATATTTCAAGTAATTTTGAAAAAGAACAAAATTGGAAGAATTATGCTGTTTGGAAGACTTGAAAGCCACAATAAACCAGAGTGTGTGGTTTTAGTCTAAGGAGAGACAAAGAAGTCAGTGGAATATATTTCCCATAGACCCTGGGACAAAGAGTCCAGACGTAGATCCACAATACATACGATCAATTGAATTTCACCCAAAATAATCTAATTGGGAAAAGATACTCTTTTCAATAAATGGTGTTGAAACCAATGAATATTCCATTTCCTTATGGAAAAAAAGGAACCACAAGTATTGCCTCACACCTCACTAAAAAAAACCTTTGAGATAGATCACAGACCTAAACATAAAAGCTAAGCTATTAAATCTTACAGAAGGGAAAAAAAAAAAAAAAAACAGGGAAGGATATCTTAAGAAACTTGGGATAGCAAATTTCTTCGCACACAAGAGCCCTAATCATTAAAACCAATGGAGAAATTGCAAGTTATAGAAATTAAAAACCCATGCTTTTCTAAACGCTAAGCTAAAGAAATGAAATGGTAAGCCAAAGGTTTGGAGAAAATAGTCTCGATACTTGTATTTAACAAATTACTTCTATCCAGGATTTATAGAGAGCTCCTATAGTTCAAAAGTTTTAAAATGCAATTAACATTAGTAAAAGGCATTAAGGACTCTTTTCCCAGGAAGTATAGAAATGGCCAATAAGCACATGAAATGATTCTCCACATCAGTGGCCATCAAGAAAATCAAAATCACAATGAGAATGACTATGATAAAAAGACTGACAACATCAGATGTTTATCAGGATGGGGAGAAACTAGAATACTAAAATTTTGTGAAGGGAATGTAAAATGCTACAACCACTTTGGAAAAAGATATGACAGTTCTTTGCAAAACTAACCACATACCCAATGGCTGTTCTATCATATGGCTACTCAAAAGGAATGAAAACTATGGCCCATAAAAACAAAAAACCAAAAAACCACAAAACAGAAGAATAAACAAAACTAAACAAAACAAAACCTTCTGTACGAATGTTGGCAACAGTGTGGTTTATCATTCCGAAAACTGGAAACAAATGCCTTAGTAGCATGTCCATATGATACAATATACTCAGCAATAAAGAGGGACAGACAATTGATAATTGCAAAAATATAGTGTTAAGCAAAAGAAGCCAGGCACAAAAATCATATGCTGTATAGTTTCATAACATAAAGTTCTAGAAAAGGTAAAACTAAGCTATCACAATTGAAATCAGAGGAGTGATCTTTAATTACAGTGTGTGAGAATTCTCTAGAAAGATCTGGAGGGTACGGTACTTACTAGAGTGATGAAAATTTTCCTCTATCTTAATAGGAATAGAAAGCTTATGAATGTATACATTTATCAAAACTCCAAAAATTAATCATTTAACATCTGTGCATTTTTGTTGGGATTAAATCATACCTGATTTAAAAAAAATATATATATATCTATATTAAATTCAAAATAAAATAGCACTGGCCTAAGAATCCCAACTCCATCTATTTGTGGACTCATCTCTGCTCCTATTTCTCCAGAGCCTAGCAAGCAGAAACAAAGGGTTTAAAGTGCCATGAAGCTCAAAGTTCTGAAAGAGGTAAAAGCCCATAAATAAGAAGTTACTCTACCACCCAACAGGGACTTTCTGATCTAATGTGTTTTTCAATAACTCTTAATTTTTTTTTCTTTTCCTGAAAGGTCTACTTTTAACCTACGGTATTTGTACCTGAAAAAGGAAGTGAGGGATAGAGAGAATTTCCACTCTTCAAATATGATTCCAATTGCTTAAACCACTCGCATAGTATTCAAGAGGAGTGAGACCACCTTGAGGTGGGAGCTGGAATAACATAATGCAGTCCTTTGGGTCTTCCTCTCTGCGTGCCTAATAGAACACATGTTGGGGCTATTGCGAAAAATGAATTGGATTATACTAATAATTTATGAAATTCAGTCTTACTACTTACAGTGTTTTTGTATAGATTATCTTACTTCAGATTTACCTTAACTAAACGAAGTGCATTTTAGAATCTCTATTTTACAAACAGAGAAACTAGGTTAGTAGTTGTGTAATTTACTTAGTGACAGAACAGGGACTATACTTTAGGATTAATGCTATTTTTAAATGTGCTACCTGTATGGGCATAATTTTGTGAGACACCCATCTTTCAGAAATATATTGCTTTAAATATCTGGAAATCACCTGGTAGAGAAATTCAAGAGATAAATTACATTTAGAAATTCTTCTCAGGGGGATGCCTGGGGGCTCAGTGGTTGAGTGCCTGCCTTTGGCTCAGGGCATGATACCAGAGCCCAGGGATCAAGTCCTGCATTCGGCTCCCTGCATTGGGCCTCCTTCTCCCTCTGCCTGTGTCTCTGCCTCTCTCCATGTGTCTCTCATGATTAATAAATAAAATATTTTAAAAAGAAATTCTTCTCAGGAATCTAAATTAAATAATAAAGTTTCTTAAAGATCTGCCACTCAAATCTCAGTTTTGTTTTCCTAAATCGGGAATTTAATTTTGAAAATGTATTCTCAATACCTTTACAATGTTAACATTTTATGAATTAATACGAGCCTGAATTAATTGAATACATACCCCCTCCTTTATAAAGGAATCATTCTGTCAGTTTAGTATTTACCATTAATTGTAAATGTTTAACTCCACAAATACCATTATAGGTTGAATTGTATCTTCGTACAAGAGAAAGATTGAAGTCCTAAGCCCAAGTACCTTGGAATTGGATTTTATTTGGAAATAGGAATGTTGCAGATGTAGTTAAGATGATGTCATACTGGAGAGAAAACCCTACTCAGGTTAGACTGGTGTCTTTATAACGTGAAAACAAAAGCACACAGGACACCACCACATGATGATAAAGACAGATATTATAGTTATGCAGTTTGACAGCCAAGGAACACGGAAGATGGCTAGAGAAATTTTTTACTTTTCCATTTTTGTTTCGTTTTATAAAATGATAACTTCTCATTATATTAAAACTTGAAAATTTCTTCCTGCTTTATTTTGTCTCTTAGCATACTAATTGTTAGATATGATGATAGATTTCTTTTGCTTTTAATTTTTTTTTTTATTTTTAGAGAGCTTAGTCAGACAAAGCCAACCCAAATTCTCTCTTTCCAAAAAGCATTTATTTTCTGCATAAGGAGATTTCTAGGGTCAAAAAGATTTTTCAAAAATTTAATTTTAATTATCCATCTTTGCATACTTTGTTTAGGAAACTCTTCAGTTAACATTTTCTTAGCCCTGAACAGTCTCATGATGCCGAAGTTATGAACTTCTGACCATTGAATGGAGTCAGCTCTTTGGCAAATCTACTTAGGTTCTGTTTTCACAACGTGGAACTTATTTCACACCACCTTTCTTGTTCAGGTTTGCATTGAAGCTTCCCTCCCCTTGGGCATGAGTAACAGTGTTATGACACTGGCTTCAATAAGCAACTTTTTATGGTGTCTAATCATGTGCAAATGTGTTAAAATTGGTAGTTTTTAGCAAACAGTTATGGAACATATTACCGTGAGGCATTTGTTCATGGCGTGACAATGATTGGCCCTTGGCCACTTAAATGTTTTATTTAATAATGTGGGAATTTCAGTATGTTTTCCTTTCATTATTTTTAACTTGAAAACAGAAACAGAAAGCCCCTTCTTTAAAGTTAAAACGTTACCGCCTACAGTCTGTCAAAAGTAATATAAGCATCTGGATTTTGGAGAGGGGCTTTTGCAAGATGTTAATTTAATATACTGGCATATTTCATGCATGCTTTTTATATTTTATATGCTTGAAGCTATCTCTACAGTGACCACCCAGGACTAATAGACTTATTTTCGAGATTGCATCCTGAAGAACAGAAAATCTTGTCCAAATAATAGTGCAAGTACTGGATTCAAATGAATATCCTTTTACTTAACACTATACATGAAATGCCAGATGATCATTGACGTATGCTAAGTAAAAGACATAACTTTTCAAGATCAGGCTTTGCTTTTCCACAAACTACATTAATTTTGACTTTCCCCTCTCCATACTATCTCACAGAGGTGGCTCTCCACTGGTTTTGCAAATACTCCATAAAGTGAATTTTCAAATAACTGCTGAAAATAATGCTGTATTTTCAAAAACTAGAATTTGTGATCAAAAAAAGAATAGTGTAATATTCTTCTTGATGTGTGTAGGACAGAGCAGCCTAGATTTGTAATGTTTACTGAGATTGTAGAATAAAGATATTCTTTATTTTCAACAGAGCTTGATACTGTTATTTAACATTCATAAACACAACTTTCAGCCTGACTTTGGAGAACTTTCATGAGACTAAGCTCTTAAGTTAATTTAGAAATAGCTTCAGCACTATTAAAAATAAATAATTATTAAATATAATAAGCCAAACTTGTTATAATATGCATATTAGACTGTGCAGTTTCAAATTTTGAGAGATCTTTAAAAATTGTTTTCTAAGAACAGTTTATACATAGCATAAATCTTGTTTTGGTGATCTGCAAACTCATTTACAGAAGTAGGCTATCAATCTAAAGGAACAAATGGGAAAGAAAATCTTTGCATCAGGGCTATTTGGTTTCATGACAGGAGTTGTTAGCGGTCTTGATCCAATTAGGGTGTGTGTGTGTGTGTGTTTGTGCACGCTTGTGCACTTGCACGTGTCTGTCTAGGGGAGGAAGATGAAAAGATCTATTGTGATTTTCAGACTAGAGAAGCTGAACACATCTAGGACTCCACATGCAGATCAGCTGTTGGTAGCTTTGGTAGACACCACTTAACATTCTTGACAATTGCCCATTAAAGCCACACCCATGTGATTCTAATAATCCCTGTCGACAACCCCTGCCAGAAGGATGGAGAGAGGGACCTCTTAGAATCATCTATAGGTTGCTATCCCAGAACTTTGGCATTCAAATGGAGAATAAGGGCTGCCTCTCCTAAATGTAAAATACAAGCTGTAAAATATTATAACCCTCTCAGCATATACAGTAGTCCTTTATCCATGGGGATACATCACAAGATGTAATGCCTGAAGTTGCAGATAGTATCAGATCCTACATACACTAAATTTTTTCCTATGCGAACATATATACCTATGATAAATCTTAATTTATAAGTTATTATTATAATAAATAGAACACTTATAACAATATACTGTAATAACAGTTATGTGAATGTGGTCTCTCTCAAAGTATCTTATTGTATTGCATTCTTCCTATGATGATTTGAGATGATAAAAATGCCTACCTCATTAAATGAAGTGAAATGAATGGTGCAGGTATTGTGACATAGCATTGGGCTACTATTGGCCTTCTGATGATATGTCAGAAGGACAATCATCTGCTTTCCCAGTATAGTTGACCTTGGGTAAGTAAAACCATGAAATTATGGAAAACTGAACTGCATAAAAGAGGGGGCTACCATAACTTCTGAGGAATTGCTTAAATATTTAAGCCCTTGGTAATTTTTAAATTAGGCATTCATTCATCATTCATTCATTCATTCATTTATTCATTCATTCATTTAGAGACCAAGTGCAAGAGTGGGGGGGGAGTGGAGAGGTGGGGGGCAGATGGAGAGAGAGAGAGAGAGAGAGAGAGAGAATCCTAAGCAGGCTCCAGTGCAGAGCCCACAGCAGGGTCTTGATCTCAAGACCCTGAGACCATGACCTGAGCCAAAAGTCTGACTTTCAACTGATTGAGGCACCCAGGTGCCCCTCTTAATTAGACTTTTAAAGTGACTCTTATATTGACGCTTTTACCAGAAGAGTTTCAAATATTATGGAAATGCTACTCTAGTTAGGTCAAATTCTTAGACTTATGTACTGACATTTTTGCAAATATGCATTTTCTTACTTGAGAAATTTTTTCTACTATACAATAATGCATACTAACTTTAGAAAATTTAGAATACATAAAACGTAGAAGGGAAAAAATGAAAATCACCTGTAATTATCACTCGGATTGAAGAATAACATTTCCAGTATGTTGTAAAAAATAAAACATATATAAATATAAAAACCATAAATATTGATATTGTACACTTCATAATAT
The DNA here is from genome assembly GCF_905146905.1 of Nyctereutes procyonoides. Classification (NCBI taxonomy): domain Eukaryota; kingdom Metazoa; phylum Chordata; class Mammalia; order Carnivora; family Canidae; genus Nyctereutes; species Nyctereutes procyonoides. Next base: position 7,134,051 of record NW_026575130.1, read on the forward strand.
ATCAACATGTTATATATGTATGTGCATATATATGTCTATACATATGTTTGTAGATGCCTATAAGTATGCCTGTATAAAACAGGGCTAATAAATGTTTTATGTAATTTATATGTTTGTATTTTTAGGAATCCCTAGTCCCTAGGTGTCTTACAATATTGATAAGAAGAGCAACACCTATCTGCATGGGGAATATGGTCTTTCTACTGTTAGGGGAAAACTGAGCTTAATGCCTCCAAGGAAGAGAGAATATCCCTTCTAGGAAGGATAAATAATTGTGAAGCACACCTTTTCTGGCCTACAGCAACACAGAAAAAAGAAATAAAGAGGCAAGAATTTTCAGTTAGGTGTTAGCATTTTATTCCCAACCCACTTTGGACTAACCTTGAGGGTGAATGCCACTGAACTATCCAAATAGGTATGGGATAATCTTGAGATCATTTGAGCTAATGTCCACTTCCCTAGAAAGATGCAAACTGCTAAAAGTCCAACTCCAGTTTGGAACCACAACAAACAAGGTAGGTGAGTAGTTAACGTGACATTGACAGTGGAGGTGAGACTCACACAGGCCTTGTGGTTCCCCATGGCCTTTTGCAAGGAGGATGCCATTCACTGAGCATCCCTGAAGGAACACATAATTGTAAAGTTGACTGGGGGCCAGCAGAAATTAAGTGCATGGACAGAGAGGCCACGGTGATCAGGGACTATAAAACTAGATGTGAGGAGCCAAGGCCATGAACGTAAATGATTCTTACTGGTATGAAACCCAAAGAGATTTTGGAAACTAGCCCTTTATCTGATATGTTATTTGCAAATATCTTCTCCCATTCTGTAGGTTGTCTTTGAGTTTTGTTGACTGTATCCTTTGCTGTGCAAAAGCTTCTTATCTTGATGAAGTCCCCATCGAAAGATGAATGGATAAAGAAGATGTGGTTTATGTATACAATGGAATATTACTCAGCCATTAGAAACGACAAATACCCACCATTTGCTTCAACGTGGATGGAACTGGAGGGTATTATGCTGAGTGAAGTAAGTCAATCGGAGAAGGACAAACAGTGTATGTTCTCATTCATTTGGGGAATATGAATAATAGTGAAGGGGAATATAAGGGAAGAGAGAAGAAATGTGCGGGAGATATCAGAAAGGGACACAGAACATAAAGAGTCCTAACTCTGGGAAATGAACTAGGGTGGTGGAAGGGAAGGAGGGTGGGGGGTGGGGGTGAATGGGTGACGGGCACGGAGGGGGACACTTGACGGGATGAGCACTGGGTGTTATTCTGTATGTTGGTAAATTGAACACCAATAAAAATTAATTTATAAAAAAAAAAAAAGAAAGAAACCCAAAGAGAGTACATGGGATTAGTCTGTCCTTAATGAATATCAGAACAAGGGCAAGGAGAAATGAGCTGCAGAAATTAGTGCAGATGAAAGGCCATTGTGGGGAGAGGGGGTCTTTCTCCCCAACAGGCAAAAAATCATATAAGTCTTCCATCTACTTGGATTCATCTAGAGAGAAATCAGTGGACATGAGCATGGGAGGGCATATAATAAAATCCTCAAAACTATGCATTTCCCCCAGAGATACTGTATCTTTTGAACAGATTATTCAACTGAAAAAACCTATTACTTGCCAGTTAATTTATTCCCATCTATTATCTATCCCTTCCAACTTAACATGGGAAATAGTGAGGAAATTAGATCAGTAAAAGAAAATAAAGAAGCCATTCTTATTTTCCATCTGGGGAGCAGAGTTTAAATAGGCAACCCAGCTGTGCATGTGTGTATTTGTGTGTGTAAAATAGAAATTAATTTATAAAATGCCAGTCTTTCCATGACTCTAGTTTTATGTCTATATGATAATATATTAAACATGCCATAACTTATTAACCTACTTTCTTTTATTAAACATTTATATTATTTCCTCTTTTGTTTCATAAATTAAAAAAAAAAGTATTCTCGGGACACCTGGGTGGCTCAGTGGTTGAGTGTCTGCCTTTGGCTCAGGGTGTGATCCCGGAACCCAGGATCAAGTCCCACATAGGGCTCCTTGCAGGGAGTCTGCTTCTCCCTCTGCTTGTGTCTCTGCCTCTCTCTCTGTGTGTCGCTCATGAATAAATAAAATCTTTAAATAAATAAATAAATAAATAAATAAATAAATAAATAAATAAATAAATTAATTCTCAAATCAGCCTTTTTCAAAATCTAAATTAGGTGATGACATTTCATAATGTGAAAGGATTAGACACTTAAACTCTTCATAGTTAAAATAATGATTACTATCTTAGAATTGTGGTATAAATTCCGATGTTCACTGGGTCCCTCTATTACATTGTCCTGCAAATGCTGACCCACAAAGAACTTAAAGGAAAACATCCTCTCAGAACTTTAGAAAGCAGTTTCATTGAACGGGGACTAGAATAAACTTAGTTTATAGTGCATTCCGCCATAATAGAGATAATGTTGTGCTAAAAATACATTTTTAACAATAAAAAGGATGGGAAATTGAAAGTGAAGGATTGGTCATTACCAGAGAAATGAGAGTAGTAGGATGTTTAAAGGCAAAAGTGGAAGAGTTCCTTTCAGTTCCAGTGAGGAAAACTAAGACAAATCTTGGGCTTCTAATAGCTGAGGTTAAGGAGGGGAATGGATAATTCAGGGAAAACTTGTTTATAAAGACAATGTTTCTCTGCTTCAGTTAGGAAGAGGAGATGTCTTTGTATACTTTCTTTGCCTTTTCTTTTACTACGTTGCATATCAACTGTTTTAATTCACCCCAGAGATAGTCAGTGGCCACATGGGAGGCATTGCTTTGATTCATACACTTTAATTCTCATTAAAGCAAGTGTAAGTTTGGTTATGGCACATTGCTTTGAAAGCAGTCATGATGATGGGGACAATGAGAGAGTGTGTAAAAGAAACAACTGGTTCCTATTCTGGGATCACTGCCAGCGTTTGATTCAAAACCAGAACAAGTGCTGGCTGTCAGCTGAATCTGTGCTTAAAATAAAAGAAGGCCCATAAGAGCCTAGATTAGCAGGAAGAAGGGACAATCTAATGCTGAAATCTTAGTACAAGTAGCTGAAAATGGTGGGTGCTGTCCTTACATTTCTTGAGGCTTTTAATACGCTTGCAGATGACTTAGCTGATAAAACTGGATATAAGATTCCTGTAACCCAAGTGCTCTATGAAATATTTAATTGATCATATTTATGAAAACTGAATATATGAAAACCAAGAAGGATCATAAATAAAATTACAAAAAACCATGAAAGCAAGTTCAGAAATTGGTGCCAAACCATGTCTCATATTCCTTCACTGCATATGAAATTGATGAATTGTAGGTGGCCAGTAACTGCATTTTTCAACTTTGCTATAACCTCGTTAATTCTGATGTTTGAGGATTAAGACATGAGCTGTGCTCAGGTTCTCTTATATACTCCTCAGTAAGAAATTAGTTTGTTATACCAAGTAATTTATTATAAGCAAGTCTGTAAAGGGAGTAATTAATTCACACAAGGTGGTAATAAATTGTTTTTAACATTTTATATAGAAGAGATATAAAATTGAGATGATAAATACAAATCATTATGTGGATGCATAAGAACAGGCATAAGGGGATCCCTGGGTGGCTCAGTGGTTTGGTGCCTGCCTTTGGCCCAGGGTGCGATCCTGGAGTCCCGGGATCGAGTCCCACATCGGGCTCCTGGTATGAAGCCTGCTTCTCCCTCTGCCTGTGTCTTTGTATCTCTCTCTCTCTGTGTGTCTATCGTGAATAAATAAATAAAATCTTAAAAAAAAAAAGAACAGGCATAAAAGAACATATATTTGGCCATAGCATGAAGATCATTTGGGGTTGTTATGTATATATACTTGGAAATAATAGGTATGCATTTCTTTTAAAATATTTTTATTGAGATATAACTGATATATAACAGTATATTAGTTTCAGGTGTACAACATGATTCATTATTTGAATACACTGTGAAATGATCACAAGTCTAGTTAACATTGATCATCATGTATAGTTACACAATTTCTTTCTTGTGATGAGAATTTTTTAAATCAACTCCCTTAGAAACTTTATAGTATGATTAATTATCATATCCAAGGACACCTGGGTGGCTTAGTGATTGAATGTTTGCCTTTGGCTCAGGTCATGATCCTGGGGTCCTGGGATCAAGTCCCACATTGGGCTCCCTGTGAGAAGCCTGCTTTTCCCTCTGCCTGTGTCTCTGTCTCTCTCTCTCTGTGTATCTCTCATGAATAAATAAAGTCTTAAAAAAAATCATCGTATCCATTCTGCCCATGACATTCCCAGGACTTATTTATTTTATAACTGGAAATCTGCACCGTTGACCACCTTCACCTGTTTCTTTCAGAATTTCCCATTTCTTTTAAAATCTTATAATAATCAAGGTCTCTGATTCAGATTGCTTTCCCCATTAAATGCCAACCAGTGAAGATTTACAGTATGAGTCAAAAGATACCTGTTACTTGATTTCATAGGCCTTCGATGATGCAGTGAGGAGAAACCACGTTGAGTTCTTTATCACCAGAGAGAGCAATGACAAAAGTGAAACCGTCTTATTCTTCGGGACTTGATCAATGATACACATAGCCAATGACTTAAACTAGTTTGTGGGTGGGCAGGAAATCCCATCCAATTCAGCCATCACAAGGTTGACCAAGATGCAGAAATGCTTTCCACTCTCCTGCTTTAAATAAATACAGATAATGAAATAAACCTTTTGCAGCAGTAGAATAAAGCATACAACCAAATTTTGCCCCGCCAAAGGCTGCCTTGGCCAGCAGCCAGAAGCCAGAGGGCCAGGGCTAATTTGCATAAAATTGAACAGATTGCTGCAGCTGCCGTCCTTATTAATACCACAGTGTGATCATCGTCAGGAGACATTCCATCCACGGTAGAGCCACCTCTTGTGCAGTGCCACCCATTGCTTTGTGGAACCTACAGTCACTGAGACGTGATCTCCCTTTAAAGAGAAAAGCAATTTCCTAAAAAACAAACACAAACAAACAACAAAAAAAAAACCCTTTTTTCAATTTTCTAAAAAAATCTCCAGCTCTTTCACTGAGTAGATATTTGGCTCATCCATGTAAAACATCACAGATATTCCTGTGTGTTTTCATTACTTGGATAAAATAGGTTGTGGGAATTAGTAAAACAGTTGATTTCAAATTTTCTTCAAAGGAACTGTAGTGAACTTTTCACAACTTAATTTTTTTACACTTCTGCAAAGTATTATTTATGATACAGTGACTGCTACCAGTTGCTGATGATGTCACACTTGGCTTTTTACATTCTGTCACCCTAATTTCAACTGCAGGAAACTCTACACGGCACTGAAATGCAGAAAGATGTCAAAAAGCATGTGCTATGACTTATCACGCCCCAAACATGCTGAGAACACAGACACTATGTAATGCCTGATAGAGTGCTTTTGCATCAGGATATCAACAGCTCTCTCTTTGTCAGTACTACTAAATGAATTGGAAGATTGCTGTTCTACAGTTTCTCAGTCAGAAGGGCTGTCAGCAGCTTCATGAAGGCCATCTGGGGAAAACAAACTCTTGGCCCACAGAAAGATGACGTAACATACAAGGAGCACTGGCAAGGACGGGGTGGATTATATTAAAAACCTATCATATTTGTTAGCTAACTGTGGATGACAGCATTGGAGTGTACAATAAAAAGCTTTTATGGTGCTCCGAAAATCCCATGAGTTTACCACACGGGAAAACATCTTGAGTTCATCTATTGGTCTGGAACATAGTAGAAGTGGAGTGTTATTTTTTCCTGATCATAGAATGTGCATTGATATATTAAAAGAAAGTCTAAATACCCACTTAGCACCAAAATTTCTAGGTAAGGTTTAAGAGCTGGCATGCATCCTTTTCCTATTCCTATTATTTAAGCATGTTTGATTTTATGGTTAGGATTATATATTCATCACCATAGAATTCCCAGTGTGCAGAAGGCTCTATCTCTATGCTAATCCTTAAACCAGGGATTAGGGATTTTTTTTAAAGATATACTCAAATAAATGATTAAAATATAATATATAATCCATATCCTATTTGAGAGAAATAAAATATCATATAGTTATTTTCTTCTCTTTGTACTTAACATCATTCCTGTGTCTTCTATTGTTTATGTGTGAATAATTCCCAAATTTGCATCTCAATTTTTAAATTCTATGTATTTCTTATGAAATAGAATGAAATAGAAATATTTCTACTTTCATGTTAGAATTTCTCCATGAATACCATGGAAAGACATCAAATATAGAGTGATCTCCCAAAACTCTACCTTGAGTTCAATGACATGTTTGTTTTTTAAGTTTTTGCCCAATTTTCTACATTTAAGCCCACCTTTAACCTCATGGTTCTTGCTCTGGGTGTCAATAAAAATGAGCTGTTAACACCATATCTTCACTTACAGTTATTGCCTGGACACTCACTTTCTTTTTTTTTTTTTGATGCACTTCTGACTTGATTATACCTCTTTGGCTTGTGAATTTTTTTTTTTTTTTTGAGACCCACTATTCTTTGGGTTCATCGCCTTCAACTTAGAAGCTTGAAATCTAAAACTTTCCAAAGACTATAGGATGTGTTTGTACCTTTGGCTTTCATAGTATGTGAGGGTAGGGCAGCACATCATAGTTTTAATTCAGATCTTAGGACTTCTAACTCCATCAAGGTCCCCTGGGTCGTAAAGGGAAACTCCTTATGATATCTAAAGAAAAGGAATACTTACTGAAGAAGGATGAAAATCAAGCATCAAACACTATTAAGCCACAGTGTTGGTATTGGGCTTTGGTTCTGATAAGAAAAGAGATGTTAAGAAGCTCTTGCAGCCATTTGTCAATGTGTCTTTATTTACATTCTGGGGTCTGCTTTTTGTTTTTGTTATTTTCTAGTCTATTTCTCTCTTTGAAACTATGTGTGGTTGAAATTATGAGACAAGCTTGAGAATAATTCCTACTCAGGACAAGTTCCCACCCTAAGACATTTGAATCTGACTTCAAATAAAAGCATAATCATGGGCCTGTGGTTAATCTAGACAAATTTAGAAAGTCCTATTGGTTCACACATTTCCTATACCTATTTTTCATGCTTGAGTCTAATCTAATCCAGTAACAAGTAGCAACTTTAGCTGGCCTTGTTTTTTTTTGTGTGTGTCTGCTTCCATCAGAAAACCTGAGAGTAATCAAGCTAAGTGATCTATATATAGATTCAAAGATTTGGTAATTCTCATACTAGCAATATTCATCAGAGCTAGATGATCTCTTGATCATCACATCAAGATGGTGTTTTGGTTAAGCCTCCTCCGAAATATTACCTACTTTTCTCCATACCAACCAAACTAACAAATTTATAAGAGTGAATTCCATTCCAGATGACTTTGTAGTCATCTTCACCTACCACCCTTCCTCCACTTCCCACAACTATGCAAGTACTACAGATTCTATTTCTGTAATTTGATCATTTCCTAAATTTTCTATATCTGAGTTACTGCAATGGAGTCTTCACTTTCTTCTGGCGTCAAATCTGTCTTCTGAAAACTTCAACCTTCAATTAAGAATAGTATATTCTCCCTAAAATACATATTTTTCTCATTTGCCAAGTCAAGTCTCATTTGCCTTTGAAACCCCCTACCACCTACAATATCAATTTTGAAGTATTCAGGACGGTAGTCAAACAACTATATGATCTGATTTTATCCTACTTTTTCTTTACCAACTTATCTTTGTGGTGACCTATGTTCTGAAGTTTAGTAAATGAGACCATTGGCTGTTACCTAACATAACTGTGTCTTTTCATTATTTGCACTTGCTCCCCCTCAATCTATTACCTTTCCCCTCTGTCTAGATGTCAAAATTCATTAAACATAAATATCACTCAGTGCATGTGATTTTTTAATTAATTATTCTCTTCTGTGCTAAGTTTAGAGCAACATAGTTTATTGGAGGTTTTGTACTGAAAATTAATGAGTCAAAACCCTCATTCTGCAAGTGAGCAAACATTCTAGAAACACTAGGTTTTTGATATCAGACAACTCACAGTTTGTATCAGTAATATGTGCTTATCACATTATAGTTTATGATGAAGTTAAATAACTATTAATTTGGAATTCACTTCAGCACCCATACCTGTATTTCATTGACTTATAAGTCCCCTCTTCATGGCTCTAGGTTTCAAGTCACTCCTATCCCACAAAGTCTCTGGTTATCTCTGAGAGTTCATGGCAGGGTCTCTGCATGCTCTATAACAAACTAACACTTTTAAGCTACTTTGTCACTAAGTTTTTACAGCAGATGTGCCACGTCAGTTTGTTAATGGTCTATTAAAACAAATCTCAGAAAAGCCATGTGTAGAATTTTCCTACTATATGCAGCCTATTCCCTTCAGCACCACTGAATGGAAAAAATCATACAGGATTCCAAGGTAAAAGGAAATCATCACAAGAGACTGACCTTCCTTAACTTTGCATTGCATCTTAATGTCTATGCTCCAAAGCAATATCACTTTGTCCCAAGCTTCCTAAGTCTCTCCTGAAAATATTTCCCTTAGCTCTTTCCTGTATTTTTCATCTCCATGGGGACTCAAAATCAGCCTCTGGTATCAACAGGTAATCAACATGTAAGCTACTTTCTATTGCTTTATTTTCTTCTGTCCCTGAAGCATTGGGTATCAATGTTGTTTTTTTTCACTCCCCTCCAGGCAAAAGATAAAGCCCTCAAACAAATTAATTCATGTAGATAGACACCTAGATGATTTTAACTGGGCATGTTTCTCTTGCAGAATGGGTATTTTATATATAGTCTGTTCTATAAGACTGTCAGCTAAGTGTAGGTTGTGCTCATATCATAGTCACCTTTGTATTCTCCAAGGCACCTTGAGAGTGAATGGCATAGTTGGAGTTGAACAAATATTTGTAGTTTAAGGAACAAATGAAACATTATTATAGATTCTAAGGGTGGGTGATCTAATATAAAGTATTGAATGATGTCATTGGAATAATGCAGCATTTTTAATTAAACAGGTTTATAAGTAACCACACATAAAGCTAGAATGTCCCTACAAAAAGGGCATATATATTGATTAGGTAGTAAATCGAGCTAGAATAACATTTTTAGTCTTTTTGGCTTATTCTTTAATTTAACCATGACTTAATAAATCCCAATCTTTTCTGTCTATGTAAAGTGAATCCAAAATATTAAATATAACATTAGTACTTTGGGGATATATTCCTAGTCCAAATATCCTCAAAATCAATTTCTTTCACACATTATTTTGCCTTGAGTTCTTTCTATCTTTTTAAATGCCATCCCTCCCTTTATTTTGATGTTATTTCTCTCTTTTAATATTATTTGTGGTTCTTTCTGCATCAAGAAGAGAGTATTAGGAAGAACATGCCAAATATTTTCCATCCCATGATTTAAAAAAATTTTTTTTACAAGGAAAGTTTTTTAGATTTCCACCTGCTTGCCCTGAAATTGTCTTGAAAGACATAAATAAATCACTAGAACTCCCTTTCCTCAGTCTCTTCATTCACTTTAAATGAGGACAAGAAGTTGGTAAGTATTCTGTGGCTCACCAAACCTCCCCGAATGCCAACAGGGGCCTCTGGCTTGAGTCTACATTTCCTTCTATTAAAAAGGTGAACTGCAAAGTAGATTCTGAAAAGTTAATCCTTATAATTTAAGCCCTTATTTGTTCCACATGAACCAACTTCCAGATTGTTACTGAAACAAATTTTCTTTTATTTGTGTATTCAAATGAGTATGATTCACTTAAAAAGCAGTCCCACTGAACCACATTTGCATATCCTAATTAGTTTAGCATGTTCATTTTCCATTCACATGTTTTTCAAATAAATGCTTTTGAAGAATACTAGAACTTAGCTAACATCTAAGGCTGCAAGTTCACAAAAAAGAAAAAAAAAAGAAAGAGCTGACATATATACTAGCTAAAAAAGGCAAGAATTTCAATGTGTGGCACAGAGGATGTGGATTTGATTCCTGTTTCATAATGGAAGCTTGATTTGTATTTAGTATGTACCAGGATGTGGGCAGCTTCAAGGCCAGCTCATCCATATATTTGTATAACCAACATAGGATGGAAATTGAAGTAATATCCTAAGACTCTAATGCATATTCAGAACTTATCAATTTTTGAAGAATAATTTTATAGTCTAAAATAAGCTAAGAATAAAGAGGATATATCAGCAAGAAATTATAATATAGAAAGCTATTCATCAAAAGAAAACACCAAGTTCTGAAACATTCTTTCACAAACAAAAGCACACATTTCATATCACGTAAAAATCAAACCATTGATTAGGAAAAAACATTTTCTACATGGAACATGGTGTTCTGGTTGGCTTTCAATAAAAGGGAAGGGGAGGGAGGGAAGTTTTGTGTGACCAACATGGTTTCAAATACGTAATTATCTGAATTATCTGCCTAAATTCATTTTAAAAACCCACTCGTTCCTACAAATAAAAAGAACACAGAGCAGAATGATACTAGTTACGTTTTTCAGTCCTCTTATATAGCATTGTGTTGTTGAACTCTGCTTAGATTGTTGTGAGACTATTCACTGGTAATTTCAGAAATTGATGTTATTTAAATCTATCCACTTGACCACTCTTATACCTTCTCCCTCTCACTAAGTATGGGAAACAGAACCTCCTGGGTTAAATCTTTTTAATCCAGGCTAGGTCATGGACCATTTCTGGGAAACTGGTGCTTACATATTTTTTCTACACATTAGCACTGATTTTTTTTGGATTTAAGTAATTATTTAATACATCTATCTAAACGGAAATAGTTAATAAGTTTCATACTACTTGATTCCAGAAAGAAGTTATGACTAGAAGGCTATGCTACTTATTATGCCTTATTTAAAAGACAAAAGCATGGAAATCATTGTAAGAATGCCACAAAAGCTTTTGGTATTGGAATATTTCATTATTGGCTTTTTAAAATGTAAAGATAGTCAATAAATGACATTAACAACTGAAATTTGGGAATCAATGACATAGATGGCATATCTTATAGTGCTTTAGGTATTAGGGATAAAAGGCTCTGAGGTACATAGCTCTGGAGTCTCCATGCCCATGAGGATACTTTGCTATTCCACTTCCAAGACTGTGCACAGGATACTTACTATGTAGGGAAGAATAATCCTGCTAGACAGCAAGAGTAATCTGGCTTTGGGGGACAAAAAGGAATGTTTGAGACAGAAGACTCACTTTCCCTTTAGAATCGGGTAAACTGAGTAGGCTTAACACTAATAGCAAATCATTCTGGGTTAAATATTCATAAATAAATCATATAGTACATATTTAGCAAAACTTCTTTTTCTCCCATGATCAAAATCAAACCTACCTGAAAACCTCCACAAGGTGATATTATGTCTTGTTTGCGCAAGTCCTCTCCTATTTTATGTACTAAAATATTAAAAAAGAAAGAAAAGCATACTCAAACTCTAACAAAAGTATGTTTTAGTATGGAATGGATGACATGTGTTTAAAATGGTGTCACAGCCACACATTTCTTATTTTATTTGCATTTTCTAGAACTAGAGGAATGTTGAAAAAAATCTGTGAGTTAGCTAAGAGGGTACAAATGGAAGAGTATCTGCGCTCCAGCTGAAAAAAGTATAAGCGGTGTCATGTTGGAGATCATTTCCAACTCTGTTGCTTTCTTGTGTGAGAAATGAAGTCGAGGTGCTTGGCAGTTCTTGTCAACAATATGTCGAGGCGGTGATTGTACAGTGCTGTGGCAGCAGAGCTTTCAAACAAAAACACCAGGACCTGTGAAGTATGTGTCTGTGATTAGTACCTGATGCTACACACAGTGGATACCCACGCTTGTGTTTTCAATGGAATACCTTCTTTATAAAACTAATGTTACTTCCTTCTCTGTTAATCACACTAATGTTGAAAAGATCATATGGCTGCAATCAATTCTTTGTCATGAAAAATTTGTTTCTTCCCTTTCCAGATCCATCAACAAAAACACATGAGATGCTATTTTGCCTAGCTATAGACATCAACTTTCACAACACCAATAATTATACAAATTAAAGAATGTAACAGAAATCCTTATGGCTCCTTTTTTCAAAAGAGCGAGAAGTATGCCACTTTGCTCCCACAACTAGAGTCACTTCCCTTAAGATTATATTTTAAGAAGACAAACTATAATATCTAATAATAGCTTCTCTTGATTTTCCAAATGAAGATCAGATGCATCCTTCCCATTCCATTCTCAAACATATATATACCCTAATTGCACAGTAACAGTTACAAGAATATGTACATTAGTTCTGTGGAGAGCTTATATAGCTACATCATGTCCACAGTGTATTTATCTGAATAGAAATCGTGACTATGTTTCTCAATAAATCATGCAGCTCTAAAGAAAGACTGTGTTATCTGGTAAAATCATTTATGGAAAAAATAGTTAATGTATAAAGCAGGATGAGGAAAGTAAAAGGAAAAAATGATATCTGATCAATGTTTTGAACTGTGGTTGTGTGTGTGAATGTTTAGGAGTAGGTGGTATATTAGGGACATAGACCATTCACATGGTTTTTACATACCATATTCAGCACTTCCTAATTTGTACCGATTATACAAATGCCAACAAGAAATAGTGGTATGAATTTTAAGATATTAAAAAGACAGAACTATTTATTTCAATGTGAAACAGTGCTTCTATCCACGCTTACAGAGTTCCACTGAATTCTGGTGAACACAGAAATTAAACAAAAGCATACATCACTTCCCACAAGGAACTTATAATCAACCAGAAAAAGCAAATGTATGTAGAAACAGTTATTGAAAGTTGTATTTCCCTCTTTGCTCCCTGTTCTAAAACTTCCCCTTCAAACTCTTTATTTTTTGATTTTCCATTTTTTACCTGTTTCTGTGAGGTAACTTAAACCCTCTTTAAACCAAGGTATAAAATGAAGACTTAAAATATATAGGGAATTGTTAATATTTAAGGTTCATATCCTTAAATCTATGATGTAGGAAGAGAATTCTGGCAGCATTGGGGAATACAGATTAGAAAGAGGAGACAGCGGAAGGGGGTGTACCTAGGTGGCTCAGTGGTTGAGCATCCGCCCTTGGCTCAGGTCGTGATCCTGAAGTCCTGGGATTGAGTCCTACATCCGGGTCCTCTCAGGGAGCCTGCTTTTCCCTCTGACTGTGTCTCTGCATATCTCCCTGTGTCTATCATGAATAAAAAAGTAAAAAATCTAAAAAAAAAAAACAAAAAACAAAAACAAAAACCTTTTTATAGTCTCCAGAAGACTTTTGTTGTGGAGGGCAGCTTTCCTTCTGCTTTTGACCTCCTTTTTCATCTAGAATGTTTCACTTCTTCAAATATTCAGAGTACTCACTGAAACAATGTATTTATCACATGTAAAGCTTCTATGGCGAAACCAAGTATTCACCATACTCCAGATGGGTTGTGGTTTCCTTTTTTAAGTTGATATGTAGGCAACTTTCATAAGTTTTAGGGGAAATTATACATCATAAGCTATGCCTCTAGGTGCTAATTTCTCTCTGCCCCAAGCAATTTTAATAGGGACAATATCATTCTTAAGGTTAAGAAAAAATTTTTGAGAGACAAAGTAGTTTACAAACATAAACAGATATACAGTATATTTGTGTTATTGAAATGTCACATGGAGGGTTATTTGGGAAAAAAAGTCTAAAAAGGCTCTTCAAGGGGCAATAATAAAAACAAGTTTCAGAAACACTGTTCTACTTTAAATTTCTGGTGACACCATTTTTTCCATCATGTGTAGATTTGTCACCAACATCCAACAAGGCCATTTGAATATAAGGAAAGAAAATTGGAAAATCATCAGATACAAACTATAAAACTGAGGTGATTTACAGGTATGATCACAAAGTTGCACCCATACATTTAAAGTGTGAAATAACCCCTGAAGGCTAGATATCCTTGTTACAATTTGTCTTTATTTCAAAGGAAACATTCAAAAGATGAATGCATGTTAAAAAATTTTAGAAGATCCTGTCTTATGTTGGAGTCATATGCACCTATCTTCCGCACATTGGTTTCGGGTCCTCCCAATGATAGTCATCTTTATATCTTTGGAAAAATAGCTTTTTTTTTCCCCTGTTGAACTTCAAGGTGCAAGTTCCTTGGCTTGTTGCCAGTGTTTCTAGTGTCTTGGGCCACATCACACAATTGTCTGGCCTGCATTCCCTTGAACGGGAGATTTCTAAAAGCTGTTTGTGATTATCTCACATTGCAAGATAAGGAAAAGATAGCAAGTATCTGTTTTATATGAACCCAAACTACTTAACTTAAAAAAAAAAGCAAAAGTTTAACATGTTGTATTAATCAGCAAGATGTTTTAATTTTTGCTATTACTAAACTTTGGCTCCCTAGGCAAGATAAAACAGTGGAGCCAATCACAGTAAGATCCCTACTTCTAATTCATGTGTCTGATGTGTAAATAGGTCACCAGCATGAAGTTTCTGCATCTGAGATACAACCCTGGGGGAAGAAGTTTTGAGGACCAAGACCTGCCTCTAACCCTCTAGAGCAAAGAGCAAGCAGAGGGTAGAGACCATCAGAGGCCAACAAATTCTGAGTCCAGTTGGAACCTGTTTAAGACTGCTCTGAGATCCAGCTGTATTCTTTTAATTTTCTCCTAGCAAGAGCCTTGGCAAAGCAATAAAGCCATTGGCAGATCAGGATCATGTGACTTTGCATCTCCTATCTCTGCTGTGTTGCTCCTGAAGGGATATACCTGGACAATTATTATATTCTGACTTAGCAAAAGATATCGATAGAAGATTGAGCTGAATAGGCTTCTGCCCATTATTCTTTTTTGTTCACTGCAACTGATAAATATATTACTTTTTCTTTATTTCCATTCCTGATTGAAAGACACATATAATCTTTTTTTTTAATGTGGATCAAATACAAAGAGTCTCTCTATATACTACTTCTCCTTTTCATCTCCCCTAACTGGGGAGCCCAAGAATTATAGAAATTTAGGGCTAACAGTGCATATAAGGTTATCTGGATTCCCTAGAGCAAGAACTTCCTTTTTAATCCAAACTCTTCATTTTACAGATAAGCTCAGAAAGATTGTTTCCCTGAAGATTCTACCGTTAGCTCAAATCAGAACTCAAAACAGAACCTAAGCGTACTGATTTCCCTACCCAGAACTTTTCACACTATGAATATCCTGCATGGCACCCCCGTTCATTAACTCTCCTCTACCCCTCACTCCAGTTCTCCATATCCATTTCTTCCTTGAGGTTGCTCCCATTTGGCTGTTTCTCCATTTTGTATATCAACATCATTATTCTCAAAAAGTACTGTAACATTGTTTAATTATCCATCAGGCATCTCTTCTCTGCCCCTATCACTAAACTGAAGCTCTCCTCATCTTTCCTTTTCTCTATATATGACTCCCTTACATTGGCACCCTCTCTCATACTTCCAAATTTTTCCTACAATTAATGACACGTTGATTGTGAATTCAACGTTTCCTGAATAATCATTTTCTTCACTGAACTTTGATTTGGATTTCCACCTCTTTTTAGATACCGCTACATGAAGGTCCTGCAAGCACTCACATTTCACTAAGAATGAACTCATTCTCTTGATGTGTGCTCCTGGCACATGCCTTCTGCTCTGGTGTTCTTTGTGTATTGTAAGACAATGATATTTGCCAAGTCACTTAAACAAGAAACTGAATAGTTATCTTTGATTTTTCCCTCTTCCTTTTCTTATATATCCTATGTTCAAATGATCAGCAAGCCCTAGAAACTACTGCTTAACTGTCTCAAATATGTCCCTTCTTTTCTAGTTTCTTTGCCTTTGACCAAATTTAAGGGCATTGTCTTTCATCTGGACCATGACAATGGCATCCCAACGTCCCCTCATTCCTCTTTCTGGATTTTTTTTTTTTAAATTTTACTTATCTATTCATGAGAGACAGAGAGAGGCAGAGACATAGACAGACAGAGAAGCAGGCTCCCTGTAGGGATCCTGATGTGGGTCTCGATCCCAGGACCCTGGCATCACAACGTGAGCCAAAGGCAGACACTCAACCACTGAGCTACCCAGGAACCCTCCCCAGGTGCCCTCAAAAAATTCTTATTGGGGCAGCCCAGGTGGCTCAGCGGTTTAGCGCCGCCTTCAGCCCAGAATGTGGTCCTGGAGACCTGGAATCGAGTCCCACATCGGGCTCCCTGCATGGAGCCTACTTCTCGCTCTGTCTGTGTTTGTGCCTCTCGCTCTCTCTCTCTATCTCTGTGACTCTCATGAATAAATAAATTAAATCTTTAAAAAAAAGAACTCTTAAAAAAAGTTCTTATTGAATCCTTGCTGTGGAATAACAGAAATTTTAAGTTATTAAATCCAAAGGATTACATTTTGTATGTAAACAATATTTGCATTAATATATATTTTATGCATCTTTAAAAAGTGTTATTTGGGGACCAGGCCATGTCCTGGAGGCACAGAGTAATGTCATGAAGCAACCGGCCTGTAGGTGTTCACACTGTGTCAGAAGCAGCTATGAAAGCAAGTTATCTTAGCAACATAAGACCTACAGGAGAGCTGTGAACCTGGTCATAGAGTAGCACAGAGAATAATGTGGGCAACTCCGCATGAGGTGATACTTGAGCAACTTGTCTAGGAATCAGGAAGGCAAATTAGGAAGGAATAGTATACTGGGGATAAGAGAGAGCTATTGTCACTTTCTTCTGGAGGATGAGAGAGATGTAAACATGCTTGTAAGAGTGTCAGGAAGAATGTGACAGAAAAAGAGAAGTTGAAACCTACAACATATGGTATAACAGAGTAGCATAAGCGTGGATAAAATTATCTGCTAGGAGTCAGAAACTTAGGTTCCAAAATGTCTTTACTGTTTTTTAATGTGTTTTTTTAAAAACAAACTTTTTTTAAAGATTTTATTTATTCATAAGAGACAAAGAGAGAGAGGCAGAGACACAGGCAGAGGGAGAAGCAGGCTCCATGCAGGGAGCCCGATGCAGGATTTGATCTCAGGAATCCAGGATCATGCCCTGAGCCAAAGGCAGACGCTCAACCACTGAGCCACCCAGGCATCCCACAATGTGTTTTTTATTGTGGTAAAATGCACATCAAATTTACCATTTCAAAAGTTTTTAGGTGTACAATTTAGTGGTATTAAGTACACTCATGTTGTTGCACAACCGTCACCATCTACTATCAGAAAACTCTTCATTTTGCAAAACTGAAACTAAATCCATTAAGCACGAACATTTCATTCTCTCTACCCCCCCAGCCTCCGGAAACTACCATCTACTTTCTGTCTCTATGATTTTGACTACTCTAAGTACTTCATGCAGTTGCAATCATATAGTATTTGTGTTTCTTAATTTTTTGTGATTGACTTATTATATTTAGCATAATGTCCTCAAGGTCCATCCGTGCTGTAGCATGTGTCAGAATTCCCCCCCCCTTTAAGGCTGAATAACAGTCTATATAAATGTACACATTTTTCTCATCCATTCTACCAATAGATTGCTTTGACTTTTCATTATTGTTAATAATGCTGCTGTGTACATGGGTGTACAAATCTCTCTTTAAGACTTGACTTTTATTCTTTTTGTAAAATAGAATTGCTGGATTGTAGGGTATTTTTATTTTAAGGTTTTGAGGAACCACTATAATGTTTTCCATAGAAGCAGTACCATTTTACATTCCCATCAATGGTGCACAAAAAAATTGCAATTTTTCCATGTTCTGAGTGACACTGCTTTCTGGGTTTTGTTTGGCTGGTTGGTTTTGCTTTATTCTGTTCTCTGCTAGTAGCTATCCTAATAGGTATGAGGGGGACATCTCATTGAATCTCAAGCAGACTGTCCACTGAGCACAGAGCTCCATATAGGGTTCAATCTCATGATCCTGAGATCATACCTAGCCAAAATGAAGTCAGATGCTTAACTGATTGAGCCACCCAGGCACTCTAATAGTACCTTTTAATTTTTTTTAAAATTTTCATCAAGTCCTATTTGTCTATTTTTCTTTTGTTGCCTGTATCCTTGGTGGCATATCAAAAAATATATTCACCGGATCCAATGCCGTGAAGTTTTCACCTAAATTTTCTTCTAAGACTTCTACACATTTAGATCTTATAGTTAGGTCTTTGGTCCATTTTGAGTTAATTTTTGTATATGGTATTAAGTAAGGTCCAACTTCATTCTTTCACATTAAATATCCAATTTCCCCAGCACCATTAACTGAAAAAAACTATTTTTGACCCATGGAATTATGTTGGCCCTTATTGACAATCATTTGACCATATTTGTGAAGGTTTATTTCTGAGCTTTCTATTTTATTCCATTGATCTACATTTCAATTCTTATGCCAGTATCACAGTTTTGATTGCTTTAGCTGTTTAGTAAGTTTTGCAATGAGGAATATGACTCCTCTAGCTTTATTTTCCTTTTCAAAATTATTCTGGCTCTATGGGGGTCCCTTCAGATTCCATATCACTTTTAGAATGGATTTGCTGCCAAAAACATCATTGGGATTTTGATAGGGATTGCATCAAATCCGCATCACTTTGGGCATTACCAACTTCATATAATATTAAGTCTCCCAATTCATGAACATGGGATGTCTTTTTATTCATTTATGTCTTTTTAAAATTTCTTTCAACAATGTTATATAGCTTTTATTTCACCTTCTTTGTTAATTTCAAAATGGGTTTTTTTGGTGCTATTGGACATGAAATTGTTCTTTTAATTTTCCTTTGAGATTTTACATTGTTATTTTCCAGAGATGCAACTGATTTTTGAGTGTTGACTTTGTATCCAGCTACTTTGCTGAATTTGCTTATTAGTTCTAACAGTTTTATGTGAATTCTTTAGGGTCTTCTACATATAAGATCACATTATCTATGAACTAATTATTTTACTTCTTCCTTTCCATTTTGGATGCCTTTTATTTCTTTTTCTTTCCTAAGTGCTCTGACCAGCATTTCCAGTTCTATGTCTATGTTGAATGGAAGTGCTGAAAGTGAACATCTTTACCTTTTACCTGATCTTACAGGAAAAGCTTTCAAGGTTTACCACTGGGTATGATGTTTGCTATGGGTTTTTCATATTTAGGTTTTATTATGTTGAGATAGTCTCCTTCTATTCCAAGTTTGTTGAGTATTTCTAACATGAAAGGGTGTTCAGTTTTGTCAAACATTCTTTCTGCATTGACTGAAATGATCATTTTTTTCTCCCCTTCTGCTAATGTAGTGTGTTACACTTGATCACTTTTTGTATGTTGAATGGCCCTTGCATTGTAGGAATAAATTCCACTTAGTCATGATGCATAATCCTTATAATATGTTCCTGAATTTGGTTTGCAGTATTTTGTTGATAATTTTTGCAATAATATTAATCAGGGATATTAACCTGTAGTTTTCTTTTCTTATAGTGTCTCTGGCTTTGGTATCAGGGTAATTCTGCCCTCAGAATGAGTTAGGAAGCATTTCATACTCTTCAATCTTTTGGAAAAGTTTGAGAAGGATTGGTCTTGATTTTCTTTTAAATGTTTGGTGAAATTTATTGGTGAAGCCATTAGGTCCAGAACTTTTCTTTGTTAGGAGAGTTTGGATTACTGATCCAATCTCCTTACTATGTATAAGTCTATTTAGGTTTCCCTTTTTCTGATGAATTAGTCTTGGTAGGTTTTGGGTTGCTAGGAATTTGTCTATTTCATCTAGGTTATCCAATTTTTTGGTGTACAATTGTTTATCCTATTCTTTTATAGTTCTTTTATTTTTGTGGAATTGGTAGCAATGTCTCCAATTTTATTTCTGATTTTAGTAATTTGAGTCTTTTCTCTTTTTCCTTAGTCAATTTAGCCAAAACTTTGTCAATTTGTTGATTTTTACAAAGAACTAATACTTGGTTTTATTGATTTTCTCTATTGCTTTTATTTTCTATTTTATTTCTGTTGTAATCTTTATCATTTCTTTCATTCTGATGTTTTTGCATTTAGTTTGTTCTTTATCCAATTCTTAAAGTTGTAAAGTTATGTTGTTGATTAGTGATCTTTCTCTTTATTCATATGGGCAATTATAGCCATAAATTTCCCCCTACCCACTGCTTTCACAGTGCCCCATAAACTGTTATGTTGTGGTTTAGTTTTCCTTAGTATCTAAGTATTTTCAAATTTCCCTTATGATTTCATCCTTGATCCATTGATTAAAGAGTGTGTGTTTTGGTAGGGCAAATTTTTAGATTTTCCAAATTTCCTTCAGTTATTGATTTCTAAAATTATCTTGCTGTGAAATACTTTGTATGCTATCTATTTTTAAAACTTTTTTGCGACTTCATTTGTGACCTCACAAATGGTCTGTCCTGGAAAATATCCCTTGTTCACTTGAAAAAAAAATGTGTATTCTGTTGCTTTTACATACAGTATTCTGTATTTGTTCATTAGATCTAGTTGCCTTACTATGTCATTCAAGAGCTCTTTTTCTTCTATCCGTTATGGAGAGTGGGGTACTGGAGTCTACAACTATTGGTAAAGAACTGTCTATTTCTGTTTTTGATTCTGACAATTTCTGCTCCATGTATTTTGAGGTTCTGTGTGTAAATGTTTATTATTATTATATCTTCTTGCCATATTGAGTCTGTCTTTATTGTTTTTTGCTATTTGCATTCTATATGCCTTGTAGATTTTTGTCCCTCGTTTTCTGCATTGCTATCTACTTTTGTATTTAGCTGACTTCTTATAGTGCAATGTTTTAATTTCCTTTTCTATGTATTCTTTAGCTATTTTCTTTGTGGATATTATTTTGCATTCTAAAGTTATAACATTCTACTTGAATTTATCAATTAACTAAAATAATATACAAAATTATGTAGAAAGAAATATGGCATTGTAAACCAAATTTATAATCAGTTTTATAATTTCCCATGTATTTACCTTTACTGTTATTATTATTTCTTCATACAGCTTTGTGTTACTTTCCACAGTGTCCTTTTTATATTAACCTGTGGGTTTCCAGTTAGCTTTTCTTGCAGGCAGGTCTAATAATAATAAATACTCTCTGCATTTTTTTTTATCTGGAATCACTTAATTTCTCCTTCACTTCTGAAGGACAATTTGCCTCAGGTGGAATTTTTGATTGACAATTTTTTTTTCTTTCAGTACTTTAAATATATTGAGCCCACTGTCCCCTGGATTCCAAAGTTTCTGATGAGAAGTCTGATGAGAATCTTATTAAGAATCCCGTGTGTGACAAATTGCTTCTTTCTTGCTGCTTTCAAGGTTTTCTCTTTGTCTTTCAACAGCTTGGTTATAATGTGTCTCAGTGTGGGTCCCTTTGAACTCATCCTACATAAGGTTTGTAGCGCTTCTTAGATGTTTATATTGATGTCTTTCATTACACTTGGGAATTATTCAGCCTTTTTTTTTTCTTTCAAGTATTCTCTCTTCCATTTTTTCATTCCTTTGAGATACCCATAATGTGTATAATGATTTGTTAAATGAGGAGTCCCACAAATTACTTAGGCTCTCTTCACTTTTCTTTAAACTTTTTTCATTCTCTTCCTCATACTAGTAATTTCAGTTTTCCTATCTTCAAGCCACTGATTCTTGTGCTTGCTCAAATCTACTTTTGAATGCTTTTAGTGAATTTGCCAGTTATTGTACTTTTCACAGCAAGAATTTTTTTGAGTGTAGTTGACACACAATGTTACATTCATTTCAGATGTACAACATAGTGGTTCAATAACACAGTACATTATGCTATGTCCTCTCAAGTGTAGCAACCATCTCTCATCATGCAATACTATCTCAATACCATTGACTATATTCCCTATGTTGTGCCTTTTATTCCTGTGACTTATTCATTCCAGCTAGAAGCCCATATCTCCCACTCCTCTTCACTAATTTTCCCATCCCCATATTTCCTCACCTTTGTTCTTTGTATTTATTAATCTGATTTGATCCTTACTTGTTCATTAATTGTTTTTTTTTTCTTTTTGGATTCCACATATAAGTGAAATCATATAGTATTTGTCTTTCTCAGTACAATTTATTTCACTTAGCATAATACCGTCTAGGTCCATCCAAGTTGCAAATGGTAAAATCTCATTCATTTTATGGCTGAGTAGTTTTCCATTGTATATATACTATATATATATATATATATATATATATATATATATATATACCATATCTTCTTTATTCATTCTTCTATTGATGGACATTTTGATGACTTCCTTATCTTGGCTATTATAAATAAAACAGGGGCACATATATCTTTCCAAATTAATGTTTTTATGTGTATCCTTTGGATAAATATTCAGTAGTGGAATTATTAAATCATATGATAATTCTATTTCAATTTTTTTTAATAACCTCCATACTGTTCTTTGCAGTGGCTGCACTAATTTACATTTCCACCAACAGTGTATAAATGTTCCTTTTCCTCCACATTCTTGTCAACCCTTCTTCTTTCTTGTCTTTTTGATTCTAGCCATTCTGGTAGGTGTAACATAATATCTCTGTGGTTTTAACTTAGATTTCCTTGATGATTAGTGATGCTGAGCATCTTTTCTTGTGTCTGATAGCCATTTGTATGTCTTCTTTGTAAAAATATCTATTCAGGTCCTCTGCCCATTTTTATATGGGATTTTTTTGGTGGGTTTTGGTGTTGAGTTGTGTACATTCTTATATATTTTGGATATTAACCCTTTATTGGATATACCATTTGCAAGTATCTTCTCCCATTCAGGAGCTTGTTTTGTTTTCTTTTGTTAATGGTTTCTTTTGCTATGTAAAAGGTGTTTATTTTGATGCAGTCTCAGTAGTTTGTTTTTGCTTTTGTTTCCCTTCCTTAGGAGACATATCTAGAGAAATATTGCTGTGGCTGATGTAAAAAAAATTAGTACCTATTGTCTCTTCTAGTAGTTTTATGATTTCAGGTCTCATGTTTAGATCTTTAATCCATTTTAAGTTTATTTTTCTGTATGGTATAAAAAAGTGATTCAGTTTCATTGTTTTGCATATAGCTGTCAGGAATTTTGTCTTCTTTTTAGATTTTTGATCTCCTTGTTAATATTTCCATGTTACTCGCACATCATTTTCTTTTTGTTTTGTTTTTTGAATTTTTTTGTTTTTGTTTTATTTTTGTTTTTATTTTTTGCACATCTTATTTTCTTGACTTTCTCTATGTCTTCCATGAGTTTTTTGAGCAACTTTGTTGCTATTTTTCAGATTGGGAATTTTGAGCTACTTACCCTGACTGAAATTAGTTTTCTTCATATGTAAGTGGGAACAATAACGTAATCCTCACTGGGCTGTTTTTGAATATTTAGGAATGCTAGGAGGTAATTAGTATAGATTATTTATGGAGATTTAACTGTATATCTGTGGATATACTACCATGTCTTGATTTTTAAATTTATTTTTTAAATTTATTTTTTAATTTATTTTTTATTTTTTTAAAGATTTTATTTATTCATGAGAGACACACAGAGAGTGCAAGAGGCAGAGACACAGGCAGAGGGAGAAGCAGACTCCATGCAGGGAGCCCAAGATGGGACTCAATCCTGAAATCCAGGATCACACCTCGGGCTGAAGGTGGTGCTAAACCACTGAGCCACCCAGGGATCCCTGACTTGATTTTTTTTTTTTAAGATGATGTTATTGACAGTGATCATAATTCAGTAGGATGTATTGAACTAAAGAGGTGATTGTCAATAATCTTTTTATGGTTATTACCACATTAATATAGTCTCTTGCTGTAAAAAAAGAAGTCTAAATTTTCAGATCTTTCTATAAGACACATCTTTTACTGAGAATTCATCTTCAAATAAAACTTATTGGGGATCCCTGGGTGGCTCAACAGTTTAGCACCTGCCTTCGGCCCAGGGTGTGATCCTGGAGTCTCTGGATCGAGTCCCACGTCAGGCTCCCTGTGTGGAGCCTGCTTCTTCCTCTGCCTGTGTCTCTGCCTCTCTCTCTCTCTCTCTCTCTCTCTCTCTCTCTGTCTTTCCATGAATAAATAAAAAATCTTAAAAAAATAAAACTTATCTTTCAAGTTACTACTTTCTAAGGCAGATTTCTAGGGTGCTCTGCATCAGAGTGTGACCAATGTTAGCCACCAGAGTAACAATTAAGATCTGCTTTTTATTGTTGATGCTTTACTAAGCAGTGACCCAAGCAAATTATATTAACATCTATAGAAAGATCAGGAATATCCAAGCATTATTCCCTTGCTCTGTTATGCTCACAAAACATCTGTCAAATTGAATAATGTGGGACAACTTGCCATTGTGCTCATCATCATGTGTTGCTCACTTGTTCAGAATTATTGAGTTCAGTTTTATGTTTATTAAATTCTTAGCTTCTCTGGAGAGTCTTCCATCAAAAGCCCATCTTAGATAAGGGGGTAACGAGGAAAATATTTTAAATGGTAGAGCAGAAGTCAGGATTATCAAAATGAGCCCAATGTAAGTCATGCTGCTAGTTATTCTTGTGCTGGAAATAGTAGCAGCGACTTCACCTTAAAAACCCAGAGGAAAAGATATGTAGACAGGAAATATCTATGTTTACTCTTACACATATTTTTCTCCCCTTTTACCCTACAGCTGGCAGAGGTTATAATGCTTGGGCTTTGCTGGCATAAGACAGCTGTTGGATATGCCTCAATGTAGAGTGTTATTTTACACTATATAGCAGGAAGATATAAAACCAACCTTCTTGCTAGAAATGTTTTCTGATGAAGGTACATAATTACAACAGTGACTCAATTGATTCTATAAAACTGAAATATTATTGCTTTATTAAGAAAACAGATAACTTAAAGATAAATTATAATGTATGTATACAATGACTATACAATATAATGTAATGTATACAATAACTATGATATAAATAATATCTATGTTTATATAGTATAGAATACAAAAAATATATCTAATATAAATAATGGTTAACAGTTTGAGAAAGTAAATATGAAATAAGTTGATATGAAAGTTGAGCAAATATCACAATCAACATGATTTTTCTCCTTTACTTTTCTGAAATATATAATTTTCTCTATAAAAATGCACTCCTGTTTAGAAAAAAATTAATAAGAAACATTATTTTCTATTTTTTTAAATATATTTATTTTTGGAGGAAGGTCAGAAAGAGAGAGATTGAAAATCTTAAGCAGGCTCCACACCCAGTGTAGAATTCAACATGGGGTTCAATCTCACAACCCTGAGATCATGACTTGAGCTGAAATCAAGAGTCAGATGCTTAACTGACTCAGATATCCAGGCACCCCCAAAATATATGTATTTTAAAGTATTAAAGTCTTGTTTTATTTATAACCTATTTATTCTAAAAAAACAATTTGTGGCATTTTATAGAATAATGTGTAACATAACAAGTTTAAAAAAGATATTAGGAATAAGGAAAAATAAAAGTAAAAAATTAAGTGAAATAAAGGACAAAGTTATTACAGAAAACATACTTACTAATTTCCATATATCTGCCTATGAGCATTGTATACAACAAAACAAAAAATAAAACATAATTAGTTGCAAAAGTTAATGTTAACAGGATTAAAATAGGACAATTGCTTTATAGAGTACCTTCTTAGTGCTGAAGCCATAAATATATCACTGAGTAAAGTAGAGGTTTCAAAAAAAAAAAAAAAGAGAGAGAGAGAGAGGTTTCAAGTTTACCATTTCTATAAAAGTAACTGTTGTACATTATAAGATTTTATAGACCTATCTTTAATAGTCCTCAATCTACTAAAGCATTGTGAATTAAAATTAATTCTATAAAGGGATTCAAATAAGAATAGATAGTCAAAAGATGAAATATTTATGATAGAGTTTGGGAGGTTAGGAGTGGGAGTTGATTTTCTCTTTGGGGAGTGAGTTAATAGTAAAATTACTTTTTAAATAAAGCTTTGCAAGGATTCTTTGTTTCTTGTAGTCAAAGATCTTAACTAGTGCAATCATGAAGACAAAAGTTATATTTTCATAGTGATCATCAATATTTATTATAACTACATTTAATGACAAGGTATGATAACAATGCCTTTTTCAACTAAAACAGTTTCATTACCAACAAACTATTTTTAAGGTAATTTTATGACTATAATTTTTTTCGTTAAACAGCATTTATTTTGTACTTAAAGTGGGGTAGAAAAATAAATTTTAAATATTGTCTTTTCATTCACTATGTTCTTCTTATCCTCCCCTTTTCTGACCTCATTTAATTTTATTGTCCATTTGGGATTTATTCCCTCAGGGAGAAATGGCAGAGTAGAAAGCAGAAATAACCTCAAAGTCACTCTTTAAAATTTCCAAATCTTAAAAGCACTAAAGTCATTATGTTAGTTATCCCTAAGGCAATATAAAACAAATCAAAACAAGCAAAGAAACAAAGCAACCAAAAAACACAGTAAGTGGAGGAGTACTTCAAAGGGAAAAGCAGAAGGTTGGTGGAAGAAGAAATTTCTCTCTCTCTCTCTCTCTCTCTCTCTCTCTCTCTCTCTATATATATATATATATATATATATATATATATATATATATATAATAGAAGTAGTAGAGTAGGTACAACCTAGAATTTTTAAATAGTTTCTGCTTCTGTAATTTTAGGATTAAGTTACTTGACTGAGCCATTAGATCCATAAATTGGGAGAGTAATTTACATAACAAATATTAACAAATTCTGAAAGTCAGCTCCAAAACCTGTTTGATCGGACCTTTTCTGCATATGGAATGGGTAAATAGTGGGAACAGTGGCTCTTGCTACTGAATTCAAATGACCACTTAATTTATCAACCAAGCTGAGACACTTATGAGAGTGAAAAAGGATGTTACAAACAATCACACCAGAAAAATAGGTGTAATATGACTTTTCCAACAAACTGAGATGTCTTTTCACACCTACTTTTAACAAAAATGAAAAAAAGAAAGTTAAATTTGGCATGTGTAGTGCTCATATGCAATGACAGGACTGCTGTTCACATGATTTTTGGATGCTTTTTTCAACTTGGAAATCAGACCTAGTTAATAGCTTCCTTCTGACATGTGATTTCAAATTATTTCCGGATTTAATTTTCTTTGTGGGAGCAAATAAAATGTAACATGATAAACATGCAGTATTAAAATCTGTCCCCAATAATTTAAGACAGTATCATTCCAAAAACTGAAGAGAATTTGCTTTAGGGAGTTTCTTTCAAAGGCAAAATGGATACAGAAAAACAAGATCCCTAATATATTGTGGCAAATAAGTGAAAATTTAACTGGTGATGTCAAAGTCCAAAAACAGTTGTATGGAGAGAATGTGGATTTCAATGAATCCTTTGCTTACTGTTTGAACATTTAATCTAGTGCAAACTTTATTAAGGTTTTTAAGATCAGAGTTTGCAACATAAATTTTCTTTAAATGTAGACTGCAGGGCATGGTTGTATTTTTTATTAAGTGAATTTGTGCAATGTTATGAAGTTTAATGTCCTTCATGACTATATATATATATATATATATATATATATATATATATGTGCGTGTGTAATATGAATACATTATATAATAAATATAAATAAATAAATAAATATTACTCTATCTTGTAATCTGCTTGACTCACAAAGCTTTCCTTTAAATAGTTTGTGTCGGGACACCTGGGTGGCTCAGTGGTTTAGTGCCTACCTTCAGCCCAGGACATGGTCCTGAAGTCCCAGGACTGAGTACGACCTCGGGCTCCCTGCATAGAGTCTGCTTCTCCCTCTGCTTGCGTCTTGCCTCATGAATTAATAAATAAAATCTTTAAAATAAATAAATAAATAGTTTGTGTCACTTGTAATGACTTTTTAGTGTTTTATTGTTTCCATGTAATATGGGTTATTAAATTTAATTTTCTCAGAATATATTCTGCAAAACCCGTAAGGTTTTATGGATATATTCTGGATATATTCTGAGGTTAAACACATTTAGAAAAACAACATAGTATATCTCTTTTTAAAGAATTTGTTGTGTACAAATTAACTCATCCATGTAGTTCTGTATGAGGAAATTTTTAAAATTTGGTTAAGACAGTTTTTTTCAAACTTATTTTGTCAAAAGACCCTTTGTTTTATGTAAATCCTTTTAATGTCTATAGAATTAGTATTTGGCTGAAACATACATTGGATAATACTAATTTTCAAAACTCTATGTAGCTGAACAGTTGGACAATTTTCTACCATCATTACTTAAGCAATGTTCACATTTTTAGTATTTAAAATGGTAAGGATAGGTAGTTAATGATGTTATAGTGTTTAGAAATGATTTACAAGAATATATTAAATCTTAGATATGTACTAGTGGGCAAATTGGCTTTTAAGTTTACTTGTAGCTGTAATAGTCCATAAGTCATCCTATTATTAGTTGCTGAATTGGAGGGATTGTTTTAAAGGATCATAGTGTCCTTAAGGAATGTATATTGAGATAGAGAAAGATTTTCATACTGGTTACTTCATTATTTTAACTGATTTGTCAGTGGGAGAAGAATCAAAATTTTCAGTTTTTGCATAATTATGTGTAAATTAATGAAGATTAAAATTTCATGTTTTGTCCAAAGTTGGCCTAAAATATTTAGATATGGAACAATTTAGAGTCATATCTTGTTGTAGAAATATACTTATTCTTTCTACCTCAAAACCAATTAAGGTATTTTGGAAGTCACAAATAGTCCTAATATGACTTTACTTTGAAATCAGAGTTTTTTTCATGTTTGTTCTCTGTAAAATAGAAGAAATATCTGAAAGATTAAGGGAAAATTTTTAATTTATTTTTTATTTTTTTCATTTTTTTTTATTTTATTTTATTTTTTTATTTTATTTTATTTATTTTATTTTTTTTTATGATAGTCACAGAGAGAGAGAGAGGCAGAGACACAGGCAGAGGGAGAAGCAGGCTCCATGCACCGGGAGCCCGATGTGAGATTCGATTCTGGGTCTCCAGGATCGCGCCCTGGGCCA
Organism: Nyctereutes procyonoides; assembly: GCF_905146905.1. NCBI lineage: Eukaryota > Metazoa > Chordata > Mammalia > Carnivora > Canidae > Nyctereutes > Nyctereutes procyonoides. The sequence continues at coordinate 7,163,109 of NW_026575130.1, forward strand.
AAGGCAGGCGCCAAACCGATGCGCCACCCAGGGATCCCCAAGGGAAATTTTTTTAAAAAAAGATTTAATAGTTTAAAATTTTCTTTTGAGTGCACTCAGGAAATTGGGTGCTGCACATTTAATTATTTCCACGATCTTAAATTATTGTGAGCACTTTTGTAGTTGGTTGTATGAGTGAACTGGTTTGCCTTTCTAGTTTCAGAATAATGGATAAAAAGGTAGATAGTTTGGTTCTTTTGTGTATTTTTTTGAAGCTATAACTAATATAGGTGACAGATTCACACATATTTCGTCTTTGTAAATACCATAGAAACAAGTATAATTTTTCATACTTTTGAGGACCTAGTAACAATTCATGAATGTCTAATTTTTCAATGTTATTTAGATTTTCTAATGAATCATTTAACTGATTATACTTCCTGCTATGACAGTTATGGTGTTTTTTCCCTTTAGTTTGGCTTGTTTAAATTTATAACCTCTATATTGTACTGTTTAGTTCATGCGGTCTAAAGACTGTCAAGGTTCCCTCTCCTGATGACCTAATTACATAGAAAGGATTTACTTTTAAGAAATTATTTTGTATAACTAAAGTTTTCTTCATATTCAGGTTAATAAATATTATGGTCCCTCTACGATCTTCTTAGCTATGCTATGTATTATTCTATAAGAAAACCTTCATTCAAAATGGCTCATCTATTGTGCATTCTTTTCATGGAAATGTTTCCTTCCCTCATCTATATGTAATTACTTTTAAGTTGAAAGAATATAACTTTTCAAAAGTACAAAGCTGCAGCTCTACAAAGCCAATCTATTTCTTTCTAGATCAGATGACTTTTGCATGGAAGTCACATTTTCATTATCTTTTTTTTCTATTAATCTCATGCAGAATTCCATTTCAGTCTCATGTTTCTTAAATAGAATGAGAAGGTAGAGTTATATTAGCAATCTGAAGACTTGCAATATACATTATAGATAATATTTCAGAAAGATGAAAAAAACTCTGCTCTCATAGAATGCTTCACAGGTTTATTAGTGGTCTCATCATGGTGATTCTCCCCCTTCCCTCACAAATCTTGTTTGCTTAAATTTATGTATTTCAAGATTCTTTATTTCGGTGTGAATACTGGGCACAAAATAATAAAATGTGTGAAGGTTAAAATATTATTTATAACATGTTTTGTTGCTCAAAAGTGAGATCCTTGAATATATATATATATATATATATATATATATATATATCAAAATACTTCTTCCCTTTTACCTTCTTGGTAAATCTCCATATGTAACATTAATTTTCTTCCTCCAGCCAAACGATGGCAGTCAAATTGAATAAAACTAATTTCCCAGATTATGTGTTGAGAAGGAGATTCTATAAAGCATGCTTTAGATACTTTCCTTGCCTGAACGACAGATCATGGAGGAAAGTAGTTTCATTGTATTGGAGGTACTTAGCGTTGGAAGTAAAAATGTTTGTACTCAAATCCTGGCTATATTACTTATTGCTTATTATTATTTGTGATCTTCAGCAAGTGCTGAGCCTCTTTATGTTTTATTATCTAAAATAAAGTTAAATTATGGGATTGGGAATTTTCAGCATACAGATGGCAACTGAATACCTATTCCATAGTTTTTATGAATAATAAAGGATATAATCATATGAAATACAAATTACAATGTTTGCTATATAGCAAAGACTCTTTATATGAGCTATAAACATCATTATTTTATTACCAAAATTCTTCAAAATATATCCAAAGAATAAATACAAATTCCTCTCTTAGACTTGAATTCTGCTAGGTTAGTAATTATAAAATTATGTGAGGGAACACTGATGGTCCTTGACCTGAATTGAATACAAATTAAATAATAGAAGTCTTATTTCAACCTGCATAAAAAGTATTAAAATTTCTCAATTATTTTTGTGTATATATTAGTGCTTGATTGTTAGTAATCTAGAGCATTGAGTAAATAAGCAAATGAATGGTAAATGCTAATAGGAAAATTGCACAATATTTAAACATTCTTAGTTAAAGCTTTTCCCTCTGTTCACATATAGTTGTTTTAATTTTATATTCCACAATGATAATAACCATACTTTTGCTAGAAAATTATTCCTGGTTCATTCAATGGAGATATACATATTTTATATGTTCTCCTGCTCAGCACTTGGAACAGAACAGTATCTGGAAAGTATGTTTTCAATATATAGTCATTGAATGAATGAATAAATAGCTGAATGCTTTTAAGAAGTACACTCTCCTGATACTTGCATAGTTGTTTAGATGCAATGCAGGATGGTAAGACAACTTAGTGGATATATTGTCATGACACATTGGGACAACTAGCCTTATCTAATAGTCCACAGATGGCAAAAAAAAAATCTGAGTTTTATGCCAGGGGGAAGTAGAGCATAGTTTTTAAGAATTTGGGTTTTAATTAATTAACTTAATTAATATCCAGCCTTGTTTGCCCTTGCTAAATAAAATTGATATTTCTTGTTTTATAGAATTTAAAGATTAAATGAGTTACTTTATTAAAAGTCAGATAAATCAAGTGTTCCTGGGTGGCTCAGTGAGTTAGCACCTGAATCTTGTATTTGGCTCAGGCCATCATCTCAGAGTCCTGAGATCGAGCCCCAATTTAGGCTCTATACTCAGTGGGGAGTTGCTTGAGATTCTCTTCTTCTCCCTTTGTCCCACCCTCAAATAAATAAATAAATCATTTTAAAAAGTCAGTGCTTAGCACATATTAAGCATTCTTTTAATAGCAGACATTAAAATTTTCACTACGTATTACACACTATAGATCTATCTGATTAGCTTTGTGAATTCACTTAGCCTATCAATGATTTTTCTCAACAAAAATATGACAGTAAAACAACAGCTTAAATTCTGACACAAAAGTGAAATTATTAGGATATGTAACAACACTCATTTGTCTTTCGGACTGCTATAACAAAATACCACAGATTGGGTAGCTTATAAACAATAAATTTTTCTCTCACAGATCTGGAGGCTGGAAGTCCGAGAGCCAGCTGCCAGCAGGGATGGGTGAGGTCCCTCTTCCAGGTGACAAACTTCTTGTATCTTTCCATAGTGGAGAGAATGGAGTCTTGGTGGAATCTCTATTACAAGAACACCAATCAATTCATGAAAGCACCATCCCCATGACCTATTCACCTCCCAAAGGCCACTTCTACTAACACCATTACTTTTGGTGATTAGAATTTCAACTTAGAAATTTAGGGAGAGGATACAAACATTCAGACCATGCACCATTGGACAGTGGGCTTTATTTTTTTTAAGATTTTATTTATTTATTCATGAGAGACACAGAGAGAGAGGCAGAGATGTAGATAGAGGGAGAACCAGGGTTCCTGAGGGGAGCCTGATGTGGGACTCCATCCCAGGCCCAGGATTACTCTCTGAGCCAAAGGCAGATGCTCAACCGATGAGCCACCCAAGCATCCAAGGCAGTAGGCTTTAAAACCATAACTTCTGTGATGTATATAATGCCTGTGCAAATGGGCTTGTGTCTCAAGTTGTATAGTCATTAAGTCCCTTGAAAATCAATGGTAGCATCCATAATAACACAGCCATTCAGAGGGTATCATATCTTTATTTTCAATCATATCCTTTCCTTTCTTAGTTCAGAATTTTATTTTATTTTATTTTTGCACACTTTTAAATGCTAAGAAAATTGGTATAGAACAACTAATTTTCTCATACATCTAAGCTTTTGGATTTCACCCGAGGTTACAAATTGAAAGTTTGGGCACTTGACAATAAATAGCCCTATTCTGCTCACTATCTCACGCAGCATTGCATGTGTATTATGTGTCATATTTCTTATCACTTAAGGTACAGAGATTACAGGCACTGCTACTAAGAGTGTTTAGCTTGCAGACTGATGATGAGTACTGCATTTATGAGAAAATAAAAATGGATGCTGAGAAATTTTTCAGATTAAGATATAAACAAACAGCTGTGTTGTTCAAAATGTTTTAATTAGTTAGGAGAGGGTGGGTGATAAGATGATTTTGGGAGGAAAAGTAGACAAAATGGGATGAAATAATGAAGTACATTAAGTGTTATATTAAAGAATTTTTTGTTTAATTTTAGAGTAGACATTTCAGGTAGTGTGCATTTCAGGTAGAGTAGACATTTCAGGTAGTGTGCATTTCAGGAGGAAAAGTAGACAAAATGGGATGAAATAATGAAGTACATTAAGTGTTATATTAAAGAATTTTTTGTTTAATTTTAGAGAGAGCACCAATGTGCAAGTGGAGGGAGGGACAGAGGGAGAAAATCTTCAAGCCAACTCCTCACTAAGCACAGAGCCTGATGCCAGGCTTGATCCCACAACCCTGAGATCATGACCTGGGTCTAAACCAAGAGTCAGATGTTTAACCAACTAAGCCACTCAGGCTCCCCACATCGAGTGTTATTTTAAAGCCAAATAAAATAGTCCTGGAATTCTTTTCCACTATTTCAATGTGAAGAATCCAAATTTCAGATTTGTCTTTCTTTCTTTAGTATAAAGAGTAGATGCCAAAAGATAGATGAGCCATTTCTATGACTTCTGCCCAGAACAACATGGGATAATTCAACTCCTTAGCATTCAATTCGTCCCATATCATTGACACCTGAGTTAGACACTGGGCATAAAAGATGAGTAAGGTTGCAAAAGACAATGTCAACAGAATGAGAAGACAAGCCTTAGAGTGGGAGGACATATTTGCAAAAGAGACATCTGATAAAAGATCATTATTCAAAACACACAAATTTAAGACAAAGTAGTCTTGAAATTCAGCAATATGAAAAATTTTTTTTAAAATAAGCCAAAGACCCTAAATAAACACCTCATGAAAGAAGATAAGGATAGTAAATAGCCATATGAAAAGATACTCTACATCATATATCATTAGGGAAATACAAATTAAACCAACATGATGCCACTATATTCCTATTAGAACAGCCAAAATCCAAAACACTGACAACACCAAATGCTGGTGAAGATGTGGAGCAGGAGGGACTCTCTTTCATGTTTATACAAAAACGCTTATGCAGGTGTGACTAGCAGCTTTATACAGAATTGTCCAAATTTGAAAGCAACCAAGATGTTCTTTAGCAGATGAATGATTAAGTAATCTCTGGTACATCCAGACCATGGAATACTATTCAATACTAAAAGGAAATACGCTATACAGCAATGAAAAGATATGGAGAAACCTGAAATGCACATTACTAAATGAAATAAGTCAATCTACAAATACTAAATACTATATGATTCCAACAAATGACATTCTGGAAAAGACAAAACTATGGAGAGAGGAAAGATGTCAGTGGTTGCCAGGGGCTGAGAGGGTTGAGGGAGGAATGTATTGGTTGAACACAGAGGATTTTAAGTGTGGTGAAACTATTCTATAGAATAAATATACAGACTATAGCATAACATGTATAAATGTTGGATACATTTGTCCAAACCCATAGAATGTACACTGAGGTAAACTAAGGACATTGGGTGATAATGATGTATCATTGTAGGTTCATCAAACAAATGTACCAAACTGGTGAGGGATATTGATAATGAGGGAAGCTATACAGGAGTAGGAGTAGAGAGTATACAAGAAATCTCTGTACCTTTTGCTCAATTATGCCAGGAACCTAAAACTGTTCTAAAAAATAAAATCTATTAATAAAAATTAACAAAAAGATGAGCAAGTTATACTCTCCAATCTGGGGGAGCTTCCCATTAATAATAGTGTGAAGAGGACTAATCTTGGCTCCAGTTCTGGGTGTTAGTTTTACTTTTACCACTGAAGGCTTGTGGGATTGTATAAAATTATTTAATCTCTCTGAAAGTCATTCAAAATAATCTAATTCATTGTCATCATTTTTTTTTTCATTGTCATCATTTATCATCACCATCATCATCTGGTCATCACCACCTTAATTCAGTCCCTCCCTTGTTTTCTCCTAATTGCGTAACTGCAATTGTGCAATTTTAATGCCTCCTACATTCAGACTCATTTTACACCCCACTGCCAGCGGAATTTTGTCATTCTTCTAATTAAAATCCTTTAATAGCACCTCATATCTTCAGGATAAATCCAATCTTCTGAATACATTCTTTAAACTCCTTTAGGTGGGCAGCCCTGGTGGCTTAGCGGTTTAGAGCCACCGTCAGCCCAGGGCGTGATCCTGGAGACCCGGGATGGAGTCCCACGTCGGACTCCCTGGACGGAGCCTGCTTCTCCCTCTGCCTGTGTCTCTGCCCCTCTCTCTCTCTGTGTGTGTCTCTCATGAATCAATAAATAAAATCTTAAAAAAAAAAAACTCCTTTAGGATCTGGCCACTGCACTATAATCTTTGCATCACTTTATGTCATGTGCTCCAGGCATCCTAAATTTCTTCCTTACAGATCCTTGAACATGCCATGCTCTTCCACGTGCCTGGATGTGGGCATATGTGCATTCCTTTTCCTGAAATGACTCATTTTACTTTTTCTTCAAACCCTTCTTACCTAAGAAATTCCCCAAAGGAGTTTTGGAAATCTTTGATCCTGGCAATCTGAATCGTTTGGCCTTCTTTTTCCTCTAGGCAGAGGATTTATTGTACTATATTTTCAAAATGCATTCTGTACTAATTCATCTATCCACCTTTTCAACACCTACACCCAAACAGCTGATTATGGGTGGAAAAAAATCGCACTTTCAAGTCTAGAGGTTTTGTTTGAGTTTATGATCAGTAGTCTCCGAAGGCCACAAGCCCAATTATGTTTCTCTAGAAAAGTCATTTTTATTCATATGGTGATAACTGTTAATTACACTTTTTCTTCTCTCCCAACTTCTTAAACCTCTTGTATTCCTCTCACTTGCTGCATACTTCATTGAGACTGTACAGCCTTGAGATAGAATACTATGTCAAAATCTACTTCTCTATTGATAGTTGAAATAAGCTTTCTGGTCTTGCTCTCAAGAACTTTATTACTTCTCTATACTCCTTTTAATTGTCTGTTTTCTTATCTATATCTCCCATCAATCTGGAATCCTAGTGTAGAGAGGCAATTTCGTTTGCCTTTGGTTCCTGGCAAATATTAATTAAATATGTACTATATGATAGTTATGCTAGGTTCTGATAATATAATTCTTGATTTCAAGGACTATCAAGGGACGAAATATAGATGTTTAAACAATAAATAAACTAGAGTGTGTTATGGTCTAGGTAAAGGGCTGGGTCAGGGGAATCTTGTTCTTAAATGTACAGTATGTTGATTCTTTCAGTTCCTTGAATAGTGAATACACCTTAGTGCCTCTGAACATTTGTATATACTGTTCAATCTAAGAAATGTTCTGACTTACCCATGAGAAGTGCAGTTCTGTGTTCCTATGAAAAGGAATAGTATATACAAATGCCCAGAGGCCATAAGGTATATTCACTATTTAAGGAACTGAAAGAATCAACATACTGTATGTTCCAGGAGGGATTGAATTGGGGGATTTAAGGCAGTAAGGCTCTCAGGGGCTAGTCATGGAATTCAGATTTTTATCAAAGATCCATGAGATAAGTATTTAGCTATTTAAAGTATTTTAAGCATGAACTAACATGCTCAGAATTAGTTTTTGAAAAATCACTTCGATCATAGGAGCTGAATTGCTTGCATCAGATGAAAAGTGAATTTGGATCAATCAAATAACAATTTGTTTCAATAGTGTAGGCTAAAGATAATGACCTATCAGTAATGAAATTGAGAACTCTTAGTATATAGAGGGCAATTGAAGGCTTGATAATGAAGAGGATATTCCTAAGGAGAAGACCAAAAATGGTAAGAAATTGAGGGCAATTCCTTATGGGAGAGTAAAGGAGAGAAATCTGAAAAGCAAATTGGAAGGGAGAGTATCCTATCAGGAAAGTAGATCTCATTGAAGCCAGACAACAAACATGTTTCAAGAAAAAGAGATTAATCAATAGGATCACGTGGTTTAAAAATAATTTATAAGCTTCCAAAGGGAGTGGCATTACACAGAGTTGGTCAAAAGACAAAGTTCTGGAATACTTCAACATTTAAAGTTCAAGTAAATGAGGAGACCAGCACCTTTCAGGGGTATCAAGTTTTTGAAAACTGATTCTATGTTGAATTGTACCTGTAGATGTTTATGAAGGAATGGAAGATAGAATATTCAACATCATCAAGGTTTTCTGAGGATAAATGAGATGTTAGATATATAAATTACTCTTCATGATTGTTATAGGTCTTTTTGCACACTTGTTATTACTTGTATATTGATATTATCTCATTCACAAGGAAAGTGCTTAATTTCCTAAGGAATCATTTTTTTAAATAATCTTATTAAAAGTTTTTTTTTATTTTAAAATGGACTAAATTATTCTTAACATAAATGAGGTTTTTTTTAACTAAGGAGAGTCTATGAATTCTGAAAACAAATGGACTACTTTAAAATATATATAATGTTTAAATAATGGCTTTTGATTTTTATATAAAGAACATGGAAATTTGCTTTAGCCTTACTCAAAAAATGGAGTGAAAATTATTAGGTAAGAAAACTTTAATAATATGGTCACAATATGAATGTTTATGAACAAATATATCTAGCTAAAAGAGGACCCCTTAGAAATAATTTATATTAAAATTCCCTCTAAAAAAATAAAATAAAATAAAATAAAATAAAATTCCCTCTATATATAGTAGTGATAGCTAAATAAATTCAGTGTAAATGTTGTTAAACATCACTTAATATCCACTAATGGGTACATACATGTATAAGTGTTTTTTTCAACTAACAGCTTTATACATGTTTAGTGAATATAAGAGATAATTCGGGTGTCTTTTTGCATGCCGACTTAATGTTATGCCTATGTAGTCAGGTTTAGTAGAAAATGCTACTAACTCATACATCTACAGTTTATGTGTAATTAGAGCAATGCCAACCAGATGTCCTACAAATTCTTGAGCCAAGCAAATAACATGACAGAAAGCTGAGTTAAAAAAAAAAAAAACAGAAAGACATTAGAGAGACCCTTGAGGAAGACGCTCCATTTTCATAAGCACTAACATTTCAACATGAACATTTCTAAAATGTATATTTCCTAGGCCATTTGGAGCCAATACAAATTCTCTGAAAATGTGGTAGGTTTCAAAACCTCATTCAAAGAGGAGAAAAGACATTTTGCCAATTACATCACATTTTTGCTAGTTTTGCACAGCTTTAATTTAGGCCAGCCTAATATAACACCATGCTAATCCCATACACCCACTATATTAAAATCACTTAATAAAATAATTGCTTCTACAATACATTAATATAGATGTACAGTATAGCAAACAGCTGAATGCCATATTTCTTTTTTCTTCTACAGTTAAGGGTTGCTTTACCACAAACATCTTGGAAAAACACGGGTTCTCCCATCTGCTACAAATTAATGTGAATCAGATCCTAGCAGTCATATTGTCTTTTGTCTATTCTGGGTGCATTAAACATACAATCCGAAGTGAAGGTAAATAAGATGCCCTGCCATTCTCTGTATGCTAAGGAGCTCGCTCTGTTAAATAGACTGCAGTGCACCCTGGGAAATGTTGGATCTGTGCCTGCAGTTCTATTTGTTCAAGTAGCTCATCTTGAAAGCCTGCCCAACCTCAGCTGTAGACTTGGAAGATACAAAGCAAGCAATTTGGATTTTCCAAATCATCAGTCCTTGCAAAGGCAGGAAGGAGTCCAGTAATGATAAAGATTCCTCTAATTCTTAAGTAACCAACCCCATGGGACCAGGATCATTTGAAGAAACTCGGACTGTTTTGTAAGCTCATTTGAGTGTGTGTGTGTGTGTGTGTGTGTGTGTGTGTGTGTGTGTGTTGTCATCTCCATAAGGTGACTGAAAAATGCTTGGTATCATTTCCCAACATCTGTGCCTATTGCTGCGTTTCCAATACAAACTTCCAGATTTTGTGTCACAGCTGTGGTAAAGCTTGCAATTGGCATAGCAGGAAATCTCCCTCTTGTGTATGCTGTGAAACGCTTCCAGTACCGGTGCTGAGTTCAAAGCCTTTCACAAAGTAAATCTTCACAGGCCATGCCATGATATCTTCAAAAGGATTTAACAACCACCACCAATCTGGTCAGCCCTACATGGAGGTATGGCTACATCCGAAATAAAAGCAATCACAAATAAACGATATCATTGTTTTGGAGACTGATGCAAACTGAGAGGATATGCCTAGAAATATTATTTGGCGGGATTTATAATTATGTTTGTGAACTGTAGCAGAGATTTGTTAGGTACAATCATTCCATATCAAAATATGGGAATATGAAAATTTCCCCCACCATATAGTAGAATTACGTGAGGTGTCCTTTATTTCTAAGATTTCATAAATGTAATTCGAGTTGGGATTAAGAAGAAAAAAATAAATTCGTCTTACTGTGTGTTAAAGCGTATCATCAGGGATCCCTGGGTGGCGCAGCGGTTTAGCGCCTGCCTTTGGCCCAGGGCGCGATCCTGGAGACCCAGGATCGAATCCCACGTCGGGCTCCCGGTGCATGGAGCCTGCTTCTCCCTCTGCCTATGTTTCTGCCTCTCTCTCTCTCTCTCTCTGTGACTATCATAAATAAATAAAAAATTAAAAAAAATATATAAAAAAAAAGTTTTTTAAAAAAAATAAAGCGTATCATCAAAGATATGTTAAATTATTTTTTAAAAAATAGATGTTTCAACAGACATCTTTGCAATTTGTAGGTGTCTTTATAAAAGAATATTTTTAAAAGTTAGTTAATTTTTATTCTATATGTATTTTGTACCCAAATAATTATTCAGCATGAATACAGAATCTATTAAATAAATAAGCAGACAGGGATCCCTGGGTGGCGCAGCGGTTTGGCGCCTGCCTTTGGCCCAGGGCGCGATTCTGGAGACCCGGGATCGAATCTCACGTCGGGCTCCCGGTGCATGGAGCCTGCTTCTCCCTCTGCCTGTGTCTCTGCCTCTCTCTCTCTCTCTCTGTGACTATCATAAATAAATAAAAAATAAATAAATAAATAAATAAATAAATAAATAAATAAATACAGACATAAACAATAACACCAAGGCTTGCAATAATTGGGCCAGCACACAAAACCACTTAATTAAAATAATCAGTCATTTACACTAATTGCACACCTGATTCTAAAATAAACTCACAAATTAAAACCTAGGATAGTAGTGAGAAACTTAAGTCACTGCTGGGAAGGAGTACAATATACCTGTTGTGAAGGTTTTATTATCATAAGCTTTAAAAATGCACTTATTAATAACTGGGACTATCAGTTCCATTATTTTCCAGGGCTTTCCATGATAGTGATGAATATCAGTGGCTTGAATTACTGCTTCCTAGAAATCTTTGCCCAGTCTTGTATTTTATCTCTTATATAAAATATTCTATTATTTGTATCGTAAGAGTAAGAAGTGCAGTAAGAGTAAAAGGAGTACTTAAGAAAGTTTTTGCAAATGCATATGACAAATAGGAAAGTTGCTGGATACTCTGAAGAAAAATTTTTACAATTGGGCTATTAGTCAATTCCAGATATGTACTCTGATTTTCAGTACAAATAATTTTTTATATGCTAGGAGTGTTTTAAGAAAAATTAAGCATATATCTGGCCCTCAAGCAGTTTAAAATCTAGATGTAGAAAATGAATATGTAAGTTATTTATGCAGCAAAATGCATATGAAAGGTTTAGAATTTTGAGGGTGGCCAATTTGTTTTTGAAAGATTACAGAATTTATAGTCATAATTGCCATGTCAAAATCATATTCTATGGCTATCAGCTATGTAATTGTAGGAAAGCTGGTGGGCATTTACCATCTCTGTGTGGAATAGCTTTCCTCTTGTTTTGTGTAAATGTTTTTCTGTGTTTTATGGTACAGCCTTGCAATTTTAGTAAACTAATGTCCCTAGTCACTAGGATGGTGGGACCTAGTTTGGGCCAAACAAAATAATTCTCTAATATTTTTTTTCTAAGTCTGATGGATAGGATTCTTTTTAAATAGGCAGGACACCGTGAGGATTACAATCATAGCTACTTAAAAATCTCAATTGCAAACATACAGGAATAGCTAGCATGAACAAAATAAATCCAGGGTTTAGAAAGGAAAAGAAACAAACAAACGAAAACAGGATTTGGGGTCTCTGGTTACAGTGTTTGGGTCTCTGGTTATAATTATTTCTAACCTAGTTTTTGTTTTGTTTTTTTTCGCAACCTTTCACAAAGTTTAATGTGAAGAAATTAATGATTTTTTTTTTTGTTTTGAATTTTGTTTTTGCTTAGTCAGGCTTGTTTTCTTTTCCCCCAATTTTTATTTTAATTCTAGTTAACATATAGTATAATATTGATTTCAAGAGTAGAATTTAGTGATTCATCACTTACATACAACACCCAGTGCTCAACACAACAAATGCCCTCCTTAATGCCCATCACTCATTTGGTCCATCCCCTCACACACCTCCCCTCCATCAAACCTCTGTTTGCTCTCTATACTAAGAGTCTTATGGTATGCTTCCCTCTCTTATTTTTGTCCATTCCCTGTGTTCATCTGTTTTGTTTCTTAAATTCCACATACGAGTGAAATCATATGTTATTTGTTTTTCTCTGATGGACTTGTTTCACTTAGCATAATACACTTTAGATTATATATATATATATATATATATATATATATATATATATATATAGTCACTTCTTTATCCATTCATCAGTGGATGGACATTTGGGCTGCTTCCATAATTTGGCTATTGTTGATAATACTGCTGTAAACATCAGGGTGCATGTGCCCTTTTGAATCAATGTGTTTTTTTTGTTTTGTTTTGTTTTGTTTGCTTTTTATCCTTTGAGTAAACATCTAGTGCAATTGCTGGGTCATAGGGTAAATCTATTTTTTACCTTTTGAGGAACCTCCATACTGTTTCCAGAGTGGCTGTACTAGTTTGCATTCCTACCAATGGGGCAAAAGTGTTCCCCTTTCTTCCTTGCCAACATCTGTTGTTTCCTGTGTTGTTAATTTTTGCCATTCTGACAGGTGTGAGGTGGTATCTCATTGTGGTTTTGATTTGTATTTCCCTGATGAGGAGTGATTTTGAGCATCATTTCATGTCTGTTGGCCATCTGGATTTCTTCTTTGGAAAGTGTCTATTCATGTCTTCTGCCCATTTCTTAACTGGATTATTTGTTTTTTTGCCTGTTGAGTTTGATAAATTCTTTATAGATTTTAGATATTAAATCTTAATCATGCATGTCATTCTCCCATTCCATACATTGCCTTTCAGATTTGTCGACTGTTTCCTTTGCTGTGCAAAAAAGCCTTTTATCTTAATGAAGTCCCAATAGTTCATTTTTGCTATTGTTTCCTTTGCTTCTGGAGATGTATCTATCAAGAAGTTGCTATGGCAGAGGTCAAAGAGGTTGTTGTTTGTTGTTTGTGTTCTCCTCTAGGATTTTGATGGATTCCTGTCTTATATTTAGGTCGTTCATCCATGTTGAATTTATTTTTGTGTATGGTATAAGAAAGTGGTTCAGTTTCATTTTTCTGCATCCTGCTGTCTAGTTTCCCCAACACTATTTGTTGAAAAGGCGGTCTCTTTTCTATTAGATATTCTTTCCTACTTTGTGTAAGATTAGTTGACCAGAGTTGTAGGTCCATTTCTAGCTTTTCTGTTCTGTTCCCTTGATCTATTTGTATGTTTTTGTACCAATACTATCCGTCTTGATGACTACAGCTTTATAGTATAGCTTGAAATCTGGAATTGTAATGCCTCCAGCTTTGTTTTTCTTTCTCAAGATTGCTTTGGCTATTCTAGTCAGGTTTGTTTATGTTTCTATCACTTTTACCCAAAGAATTTTGACTGATAACTTTGACTGCAAGTTACTTATAACTCCTGATTATGCTAGGTTCTGGTTGTTTTAGTCATTAATTGAATAACACACACAAACACACACACATATACACACATATTTTTTAACTTAAAAAAAATACACCCAGAGAAAAAAGGAATGAATAGCTCCCAGATAACTTCTGTGAAACAGAATCAAATTCAATAGTATAAACAGAATTCATGTATTAAAATATAGAAGATAAAGAGGAAATACAGAGGTAAAACAAAAATCAGAAATTATATATCAAAAGGAAATCGATAAGATCAAACATAAGTATTTTAATATAAATGTAAGTAAGTAAAAAATCCAATAAAAACTTAATTCAGGCAAAAATACCAAAATCCCATTACTATATTTGATTCATATCAAATTCATCTAATATATAAGATGGTTTAAATACTTGTATTTATCACACCATTAATGTGTATTTCTATTGAATGAACTCAGAAATATAAGATTTATTTTCAAAGAAAATTTTTATATTGTCTCTAAAAATAGAAAAAGATACCTTTAGCATGTAAGAAATCTCAATTTTTTCAAGAAAAGGTGGGACTGAGAAAAGGCTCAGTTAAGTCTTGTCTGAGAAGTAAGAACAAATTACTGTTGTATAAACTTAGTAGAATTTTCAGAACAGCAAGCAAAACTTTTTGTGCAGAGTAATTGGAGGACATTTGAAAATGTTGAAAAATTCACAAAATACACTAACACTCACATAACCATCTTGAAAAAACCTTAAATAGCCCAGTAAACTAAGAATGGAATCATAATTAAGAAACCAAGCACAAGGAACATAGTAGAGTCCCAACAGAGTGGTACCTGCTCCCAGTAATCTCCCTTTCTCTGCAATGGCCCTGGGGCATAGACAAGGGATTTGGAGACTCTTTTCTGTGTGCTACAATTGATTGGCCATGTGATGGTCACCTGACTCAAGTTAGACAAAATATAATGTTTGTACTAGAACTATCAAAAGCAAGATTCAGGCCCTCTCAAGTACACCAAATCCCAAAATAGGTAAACATTTGTTGATGGCATTGGCTATCCTCTTTGGAGGAATCTTGTTCATGGTGTGGAATAAAAAAAAAAAAAAAAAAAGATAACCCAGAAAAAAAAGAGAGAGTCCCAAAGTCCTCTGAGTTTCTCGGCTATACCTTATATCATCAACAATTATATGAGACTACACAATGTCCTACCAATAAATTTCCTTATATCTTTAAGATAGTTAGAGTTGTCTCTTTCATCCAATGGGTCCTGCTTAACATGGAGTGTTGCAGATGGAAGTCTCCAAATTATGAAACTGGCCAAGATGAGGTAGGATAAGGGACAGTGAAGATTTTCACCTGCCTCAAGTTGACAAAGCATAAGCAACCAATGCTCCCAGTGCAATAGTCTCTTCCTGCAGTCTTTATAATTGGGGGGTATACAATCATCATCCTGCTGGTAACAGGCACACCAGAAATGGTATAATAAACTCATCCTATATTGTGTAACAAGAATTTCTGTTGCCCTAGCCTGGGATTTTATACCAAAACTGTGTTCAGTATACACTGTTGTTTGAAATTTAAATTCTTTTCCTTTTTGCCCCTTGGCATGCTAAAGGTGAGAGGCCCAGAAGATCTCCTGTATTATAATCATTCCAGCATCAATTTCCTGGAAAAAAGAAAAGAAAAGGAGAGAAGGAAAAAAAGGAGGTCATAGAAGAGAAAAGAAAAAAAGGAGGAGAGGGGTGCCTGGGTGGCTCAGTCAGTTAAGCATCTGCCTTCAGCTCAGATCATGATCTCAGAGTCCTGGGATCAAGCCCCTTCCTGGAACTTCCTGCTTAGCAGGGAGCCTGCTTCTCCCTCTCCTTCTGGGTGCCATTCCCCCTGTTTGTGCTCTCTCACTCTCTGCCAAAAAATAAATAAATAAAATTTAAAAAGAAAAGAAAAAAGAGAGGAGTAAAAGCAAGCTGCCAAAAGTATATAAAAAAATAGAATGGCTTAAATAGAATCTTATACAATTTCTAGACCTAAGCTTGAAACAGAAAATATATTCAGGTACTTTTAAGCATTTATTTAAAACTTCTGTTTAAACTTTATTTATTTATTTTTTATTATGAACAGTGGTATTATTAACTATTGTTAAGGCAACTTTGAGATAAATTCAAATGTTTCTGATAGTCTATGAACAAATACAAATATCTATTACATTGGTAATATATTTTTCTTCCAAGGCTGACTAACAGCAGCATCAGAAAATTCAAATAAATTTATTCTAGAATCAGTGAGACTTTTAAAAATTCATACAAAAACGGTTATGTGAAAAAATTTTGTAAGACTATGTTTTGTACCATTGTAATATATTTGGATTTTGAAAGATTCTTCTCATAAAACACATCCAGTCATTTAGATCAAATATGTTGATTGTAATTCCATTATTTCCCTCAATGCTTCTCCAGTAACTTTTAAATGATTTGGAGCCATTTTTTCCAGCATTGATTAGGGAGGTATTTACATACATAAACACATATACATATGTGTAAAAATAGTGATGTATAACTATAGAAATCTTCAAAGCAAGTAATCAACGATTTTATAAATTAAACCATTTCCTTCTCAGTTTGACTTATATCACTGCAGATAATCACAATCACTTTCTTCTTGTTGGATATCTGTGTATGAAAAATATTTTTTTCTTTCCCAAATTTTTTTTAAAGATTTTGTTTATTTATTAGAGACAGAGAGAGAGAGGCAGAGACACAAGCAGGCTCCATGCAGGGAGCCCAACATGGGACTAGATCCCAGGACACCAGGATCACGCCCCGGGCTGAAGGTGGCACCAAACCGCTGAGCCACCAGGGCTGCCCTTTCCCAAAACTCAAACAGGCTGATCAAGTGTGAGCCTTCTGTTAGGATGACGCCAGGGCCAATAATTTATTCTTAATTTTCTGTGGTACGTAGTAAAGGAGAAGGATGTCAAGAATGCTCTTATGTTTTTAGTATAAAACCATTCTCTTAATTAAGGAATACTGAAGAAAGAAAAGTTGTGGGAGAGAAGATGATGTTAACAAATATAGGGCTAGTGAGTTATTTGAAACTTTTGGTGGGCCACATTCATTCAGTTTGCTGAGTCCCTACTGAATGTATGATCATACATAAAGTAAGGTGTTTTTATACTCTTGAAAAACCCATAAACTTGTCTACCTGATTTTGTTCTTGGCTACTTAGGTGACACCATGTTAAATCTTAACTCTTTCCTCTAAACACATTATATGTATCTTGCAATTTATTAAGGTTTAAGATAAATTCAAATAGGCCTACACAGGGACACATTACTCTATTTGCCCAAATATTTTATTTGGAAACATGGACGTGGAAATAATTTACAGGTCCTGCATAAATGTGGGAGAAGCAGAACCAATCATTTGCTCTTTTTGATGATTTTAGTGAAGAAAAAATGGAGAATTATTCCCATGGTAATTAGTTTGATTGGCCAAATTCTAGCTATAAAACCACAAAATGCAATTATAGCCAAATGAGGGGTAATTTTACACAATGATCGAATAGTATTAGGATAAGAGTGAAAGTAGCTAGGTTCAAATCCTGGCTCTATGACTAATTATAGTTGGGTGAACTCCAAGATGGTGCCTGATGCCTTTGTGTATCTTTTATTCTTATCTGTGAAATGAGAATAATAATCACACCTTCTTCATTGGTTGATATGTGTATATATAAAGTACTTAAAATAGCACATCAAAAGCACTCAAAAAAGCTAGAGAATGAAATTTATCACTTTGCAACAATAAGCATAAGTTGGATGATTAAGAAGTATTTGGCTCAGCAATAATTGTGTGATGCTTAAGCAATGACACTTACATTGTTTAATTAATAAGTGTACATAATAATTAATAAGTTTGCACAAGATTCAAGCATAATGATGCAGAAATAAATGTGACTTAGCCAGAGCACACATGAAAAAAGAACTCTATAGTCAGGTATAAATATTTAACAAATGACCAACCAGAACACAGGCCAAGCACATCACCATAGTGTGAAGAAACTGGAAGTTTATGCACTTTGACCAACTTTTCCCTATTTCCCTACCTCCTAGCTACTGGTAACCACCATTCTAGTCTCTGTTTCTGTGAATTCTGCATTTTTAGATTCCACATAGAAGTAATATAAAATATTTGTCTTTTTCTAACTTATTTCACTTAGCATGATGCTCTCAAGTTACAACCATGTTGCAAATTCATGATATACTTTTTTCTCACGGTGGAATAATCTTTCTCTCTATACACACACACACACATGCATGTGCAAATATATATGTATGTATATACACATATATACACACATACATGTACAAATGCACACCCATTCTATATACATATCACATGCTTTCTCTCTCTATATATTATATGACATGTTCTTTTTCTATTCATCCATTGATGGACACTTGGGTTATTGCCTATGTTTAGTTTAATGTCATGGATTGCCTTACCTTTCTCATTTTGGAGAGGAAGATGCAAAATCTTTTGACTTATAACTTAATTTTACTATTGTTCTAGCCATCTCTCCCTCTTTCTCTCTCTTTTTCTTCTGCACACTGCACACACGTATCCATGATTGAAACTAATCTAATTTTCACATATGGTAAATGTAACAGATTTCAAAGGTCCAAAATCATCAAAATATGGGTGCTAGAACATGTAGTATGCTCCTTGTTGTTTACAGCAACAAAAATCTGGTCACAAGTTTTCATACTTGCCCCTCACTATTAAACTAATCTCATTGTTTTTTTTTTTTCTGTGGAGATCATTGTTAGCATTGGCACAAATTCCTTTACACACTTAGGAAAACTTCTTATCATTCATCAATCCACATTAGGCTAATATATAAAAATCGAAAGAGGCAGACTGCAAAAAATGAAAGTAAACATTTTTAGAAGACCATATTTATCAATCTGATAAACAAGTTCAGTCATTGTGGATGCATAAGTATATGTTATTACAAAATTGCTGTTAAATGGTTAACAATAGCATTTATGAGGATACTTAAGATGACATTTTATCAGCTTTTATCAATATTTTAACAGCCTTCTCTTCAGATACATGCTTATAATAAATGAAATAATAAAATATATGCAATTACTATACTTATTATTTGACAAAAGTCACTAACGCCAAAGAAGTGGGTCCTTAGACAAATGGGTGAATCATTTTCAAAAATGACTTGCATAAAGTCTTGGCTTGCCATTAAAACAACAGAAGAAAAGGAATGCAATGTCTGTCAGAATTTACTTGAGTTTTTGCTTGTATAACAGTTCAACAATAATCTTTATTTTCTTCAACAATTGAGGAATAAAATTTATTGTCATAATAAGCACATACTAAATACTTATAAATTGCTAAAAACAGTGATAATTACAATGGCACAACATACACAATTTCCCAGATCTCTTAAGGGGAAACAAAGTTCCAGATTACCAGCATGGGAGAACAAGCTCAGGAATCTCCACTCTGAGGTGAAATTATATGCCTGTGAACGTCATCAAATTCTACAGGGAGCTGGGAGAAAAATGCTGCTCAAGACTTCGTTTCTTACTTTTCTGGGGATTTATTTGTTTTGTTTTTTTCACTTAACTTTTTAAATATATGTATATGATTGACATCATTTTAAATCTTAAACAGGGTCAGTAAATGCCCAAGAGTACTTTTGACTCAAATAGAGTAACATCCATATTTAGGACTGACAATATTTTGGGGACACTCTTGGTGTTCATGGAATTCATATATTGAAGAATTAGACCTGGATCTCCCAGTAATTAACTGTGGGATGTCCTCCTTGGTATTCATGTTTCCTGTTTGGGAATGAGAGGTCAGAATTCTCCATCAATTTTCTGCCTAATTCTCCATCCACTCCCTGGCATAAATCTATGAGATTCCAGATGACAGGGGCTCAGTCTATTCCCACTGAACAGAAAAGGCATTTGGTAAAGGTTGAAATAAGTCTTTGATTCTAAAATAGTCATCATATCCTTTTGACATAAATAATTTAAAGGAGCCATTTAGAAGATTTAGCATTCTTTGTGATATGAACATTTTGAAATTCTTTCATCACAATGCTGTTTTGTATGCTGTTTAATCTCGGCAGGTCAGAGATCTATTTAGATATAAGCTCTCACTGACTGCAAGATTCTACAATAAGTTTTGTTTATAAGGACAAGGTCCACCCAGCCAGTAATAGAATGCTAGTTTACTGACAAAAACTTTTCCTTGTTTTGAGAGCAATGGAAAAGGAATATTTGTTCAGTTTCAGCATACCTCACATACTATTTCTGTGGCTTTGTGGCCAGGGCCAGTCCCCCTTTCTTCTGTAAATGTAATGTGAATCTTGGTACCTGAAGTTTTATTTGTTTTTTTTTGCCTTATATTAGACTAAAGTAAGAAATTTCCCCTATGATTAAATGTTCTCATTGATTTTACTAATCATTAATTTTTAACTCAAGTGTTACAAAATCCTTTCCAGCACCATAGTTACTTGTAAATATTATTGACTTATCGAACACAATTGCTAATTATACAATTGCTATCAAGTGAGATATTGTCTTTCTTTAGTTTGTATAAGGATTATCTTAATGGTTATATATATGCCTAAGCACTGAGCAAAAAAAAATATTTTTATGAAAGCAGGATATAGTAATTTGCTACTGAATATAATCATTTTCTTTAGAAGAACTACTAGTTTATTTAGATTATATCCCAGACTCTGCTGGGAATTTTACACTTATTCCCTTATTTAGTTTTCATGATAAATCTGCAAGGTATTATTATCCTTTAAAATAAAAATACTCTAGGGGTGCCTGGGAGGCTCAGTTGGTTAAGCTTCTGTCTTCTGCTCAGGTCATGATCCTGGGGGTTTGAGTTTGAGCCTAGCATCTGGCTCCTTGCTTAGCAGGGAGTCTGCTTCTCCTTCTACTCCTCCCTATGCTGCCTCTCCCTGTCTCTCAAATAAATAAATAAAACCTTTAAAAATATTATAATATTGTAAAGAGGTAGATCAACATGTTCTCGTGCAGAGTTTATATACAATAGGTCCAGTGTCTCAGTTTATTTTTAGAATGAAGGAAAATAAATAAATAAATAAATAAAGTAAGTAAGTAAGTAAGTAAGTAAGTAAGTAAATGTTAAAAATGTTTGCAATTATTAAGTGACAAGCCAGGTTATACTGTTAACTCATCTTTAACAGCATTGTTAATAACTTAACAAATGAATCATTACATTCTTCACAGGGGACTCTTATAACTCTATTTCTTTTGACCTAATGCCTACAGCAAATGTAATGGCTTTTCCAATTTTAAAACTCACCCTTGCCTTCACAGAATCAAGTCAGGTGACTATTTACACTTTAAATCCTTGAAATGAATACAAAGGATCTGATAGTTCCTCTTTTCCTGAACTATTGAACCCTAACCCTGTCCTCTTGCTGTGTAAAACAATTTTCTGAGTAAACACACATTGTGTACATACATGCACATATTCTCTACTGCATCAATACATTTTAAGGTAATAACTTTACCATACTGACTATTGGAAGGGAAGGCCTTAGCATTTGATCATACTCTCACATGTTTGGATGTGAGGGGGCCTAAAATGATAAATCCAGGACGTAAGAGGAATGTATGGTAGCAAATGAAACCATAAAAAAAAAAAACCCCAAAACACAACCAACTGAATGAGAGAGGATATTTACAAATGATATATATAAGGGTTAGTATCCAAAATATACAAAGAACTAATAAAACTCAACACCACCAAGAAAATAATCCAATTAAAAATGGGCAGGGGACACAAATAGACATTTTTCCAAGGAAGACATCCAGATGGCCAACAGACACATGAAAAAAATGATCAGCATCACTCATTATAAGGGAAATGCAAATCAAAACTACAATGAGATATTACCTCATACCTGTCAGAATGACTAAAATCAAATTACAAGAAAGGAGTAGTGTTGGCAAGGATGTGGAGAGAAAGGAACCCTCATGTACTGTTGGTAGGAATGTAAGTTGGATGTTCCTCAAAAAGTTAAAAATAAAACTATGATCCAGGGTATTTGCATTTCTGAGAATTTACCTCAAAAATAAAAAAAAACATTAATTCAAAGGGATACATATACTTCTATGTTTATAGCAGCATTAGGTACAATAGCCAAAGTATGGAAACCCAAGTGTCCATCAATAGATGAATGGATAAATAAGATACAGTATATACATACAATGGAATATTATTACTCAGCCATAAAAAGGAATTAAATCTTGGCATTTGCAACAACATGGATGAAGCTAGATATAATGCTAAAAGAAATAAGTCTGTCAGAGAAAGACAAATATCATATGTTTTCACTCATATGCAGAATTTAAGAAACAAAACAAATGAGCAAAGGACAAATATATATAGAGAGAAGTGAAAGAGAAAGACTCTTAAATATAGAGAACAAACTGGTGGTTACCAGGGGGAAGTGGGTAGAGGATGTGTGTACGAGGTGATGGGGATCAAGGAGTGCACCTACTATGATAAGCAGTGAGTAATGCATACAGTTGTTGAATTACTGTATAATGCACCTGAGGCTGATACAACACTGTTAACTGTGCTGGAATTAAGCTAAAAAAAACTTAATAATAATTAAAAAAAGAGGAACGTGCAAGTGGCAGGCTTTTAAATTCAAGTAATAGGAACACCAAAGTGTGGTGAAGATCTGTTTTTTTTTTTCCTGTGTTGGCAGGGATTCTACTAAGTGTGTTTTTCCACTTTGTAGCCTATTCTGCACGCAAACAATAACTTCTGTATTTCTAAAAGTGAAGGACACACGTTTTCGGTCTAACAATGTTTCCTTTCTTTGGTGAAGAATTATACACTGTACTTTTGGGGACTTAAATTTTGTGTGAGGTTTCACCTAAGAAACACTTATTATGTTCAGTATAATAACATTATACTGACTCATGTCATTCATGAGAAATGACAAGCTCAAATGACTAGCTTTAGATATGTATTCCTTAAATAATATATTCATCCCTGAGGAAATGGCTGTATTATCAATATATCTATCCTGTAATTAAGCATATAAATACAGTAAATATAGTAACTGCATATTCTAAGCAAGATCCGTCTACTAAAACATAACACATTTTTAAGAGTACAAATAAAGCATGTTTAAAACTGATAGTATGACCAAATCTAAATGCCCATCCCAGTCCTCTCTCCTGTGCACTAGACTTGTTGAACTTGATGCCTCCTCCTAAATATCTTCCAATTCCTTTCAATTTAATGTGGCTTAAAAAAAAAAAAAAACAACACCCACATATAATCTTTCTACCAACATCTCCTTCAGGTTACCTGGAAGTAGAACTTTATAATTCTGTAAAGAACTAGCCAAGACTCCTCCTTTTTTATTATGGACATATGAGGCAGCCTGCCACTTTTCTGAGAATAAAGGGTAATGGAATACAGATGGTCTGGTTTCATTTGGTTTGGTTTGGTTGTTATTGCTCCTGTGGTTGTTTCTTGGAAAGGTCCTGAAGCTGTAAAGGGACTTTAAAATTCCTGTGCCTAGGGGTTTAAAGTCATTGAAGAATGGTCAAACCATTTTGTATTAGAGCCAAGAAATGGTTGTTGAGCACTTATTATTATGAAGTACTATAAAATAAGGCTTATAGTCCAAAAATGTTTGAGAAAGTCATTGCTTACAAAAAGCTCTCAGTTCAGGAGGGTAAGGAGATCTATAAGCAAGAAATTAATATAGGTCAAAGGTGCACGGATGAGAATCCAGGAACCTTGGATGATACATGTATTCATCCAAATGAATATATTAAAAGAAGTGGGTCCTAAATGTGTTATAGTTTCTTCAGACACCTATCAAGTAGATTTATTCCAAAATGGGTTTGATACTATCCATTTAATTCTAAGTATTTTTCAGCTTTCACTTTTGCAGAGAGTAAGTAATGTTTAGCTAATAACTACATGATCAGTTATAAGACTTGGGATTTGAATTCAGAAATCCTTGAAATCCTGGACTCCTGTAAAATATTCAGCCAGTCATTCTCAATATGTTTCTCCAGCATCTCATGGTGTAGGATAATAACTATTATTACAATGCAAATTGGATTCGGTGGATGATAAATTCATTCCGTTTACTTATTCAACGAGATGAAAGAGTGACAAATAACTACCTAAATTTAATTGCAACTTTCCTAAGTTTAAATGAGTACTTTATTATCAGCAAGGGTTTACTGCTATGATAAATCAATGAACCGTAATAATCTTAATAAAAAGAATGCCTTAATTTAGGAAGTAAAGCTATTCCAATGTTTTAAATGTTTTATTTTTGTTAAAAATAGACTCAACTGACATTCAAAACAACTGTTTTACATACATGTTATTAATATGTAAACAAACATGTTTAATTCAGCAATGGACTAGCTCCATCTTAGTATTTCCATAGGCCCTTAAAGGATTTCAGAAGCCCAATTGAGAAAGTCTTCACAATTCATTGATGTGATTAATTAAGATGCAAAACGAATAATTTCAAGAACAGGATCTTTTTCACCACTTGTATTAAAGTAAGTTCTGTAATAGAAAATTTTAGTAAGTTAGAAGAAATTTCTCTTAGAGCAAATGAACTAAATCTATTGCTGCCTAAAAGATCTAAGTATCTAAATGTCTTCTGTAACTTAAATATACGAGACACATCTGAAGTTAATGCCTGAGGAATTTTTTAAATGTCCATTTGTATTAATTCTAGGTTCATAAACCATTTTATGATCAAAAAATCAAAAAGAAAGGGCATTGTTGTCATAGATATTTTTCCAGCTTGAGCATTGCTCATCGGCTTTGTGCTACGCCTCCAGAATAAAGATAGAATGTACAGTATTGTCATACCACACACTGTGACATTCACTTACAACTGAGTACCAGTGAGAAAATATGAAAATTAATTTCTTAAGAATATGCTTCTGCTTAAAACCAATTTAACCTTATCAAAAAATCTTTGTTTCTAAATAAAGAAGCAAAAATTCAATTAAGAACAGAGGCCTAACATGTGAATACCATTTACATGATTAAGCAGTGATAACACACACACTGTTCTGCATTTAATTCCCACACACAGTATTGAACCAAATGTGAAACCGATACTTTGGTGACATTAAATATCCATAGCTTTGAAATGTGCTGCCATTTAATTACTACCAAAGCCATGTGCCTCAGAGTTTTCTCTTCATCTCTACAATGAGGTTCTTCATACGGTCCAAAAACAAAGAATTAAAGTGATACAAAACTGTGAAAAAAAAGTGCAATAATGCGAAATCTCATTCATACTCATTGCAAAATCGGCTACGTTAACAAAAATGAAAATGATCTCTGGAACTCCAACTCAAAATGAGACTCAGAAGTTATGTCTGAAGTTGTATTGTTTGCAACATGACAGGTTCTGAACCATGAACATAACCAAACACACACTTAAATCATTAACATCACTCCTCTATTGA
This sequence comes from Nyctereutes procyonoides, assembly GCF_905146905.1. Taxonomy (NCBI): domain Eukaryota; kingdom Metazoa; phylum Chordata; class Mammalia; order Carnivora; family Canidae; genus Nyctereutes; species Nyctereutes procyonoides. Next base: position 7,188,556 of record NW_026575130.1, read on the forward strand.
AAACAAAGTGGAATGTATGATTAAACCGATAACTATGTCAGGAATTAGACTCAGAGAATAATTTTCTTTTGGGATCTCTCATCTTTATTAGGCTTCAAGTTATATATTGTTAAACCTCTCTATTCTATCTAGAGCACCAAGGAACAAATGTACGTAAGCAAAAATTACTTAAGTGGACAATGTTATTTCTCTTGTCAGCATGTCTAAGTGATGAAAAAGAAGAAAGAGTATAGTTAAGCCTGTTGACCAGATTGCTTTTTCCATATTAACAACGAGGACACTTAGAGCCATATATATATATATTTTTAATTTTAGTTGCTTCTCCATTCCCAAAATTCTTAGATCTTTAGGACATGGCTTTCTTTTTGCTGGTATTATTGTTGAAAATACCTCTTATTTTTGTTGTGTGATAAGGGCATTTATGAACGATCCTTACCCAATAAAGATGAAGTTAAAATCATTTGTGATGTCAACACCCAAAGAAAACTATTAATACTTTGGTGGGAATTATACCTAATTCTCCACTCCCCATACACACTCTGCCCTCTTAATCCAACATGTCCAATGTCTTCAAGTCCTTACTCTTAGTGGAAGCTTTTGCTAAAAGTTGTATGAGCAGCAAAAGATGAAGCAAGGATGAGAACTCAAAGATATCTTCATTTTGTTTATTAGGCCATGTATATGTTATCACAAGCTTCTATTCATTCTATGGCCTAATAAACAAAATGTAGATATCTTTGAGTTCTTACCCTTGCTTCATCTCTTGCTGATAGATATCAGACAATAAATTATCAAGAAATTTAAGTTCAGTGGCTCCATAAAATCACACTGAAACACATTTCAAGTATATTTTCTTTATTTTTTTAAAGATTTAATTCATTTATTCATGAGAGACAGAGAGAGAGAGAGGGAGGCAGAGACACAAGCAGAGGGAGAAGCAGGCTCCAGGGTGGGAGCGGGACATGGGACTCCATCCCAGGTCTCCAGGATCACACCATAGGCTGAAGGCAGCGCTAAACCACTGAGCCCCCCAGGCTGCCCAGGTATATTTTCTTTAGAAGTTTTAAAGGATATTTGTCTTGATATCTGTTGTAAGTGCTATTTTCCATTGGTTATAAATAAGAAGGAAATTTCCCATGTACAGCAAGGAAGTGAAGAATTCACCATGGACTTGGAACATTTTGAAAAATTTAAATATAATTTCAAGGCAGGACAATTGAACATTACAGTGGCTGTTTTTAAGTTTTTTAAATCATTGAATAGATATTTTTGTAGTTGATCTGTTCCTCTGTTCAGGTGACCTGATGTGGATCTTAAAGATCCTTAAATGTTTACATAATAGCCTATAGCATGAATGCACTACTGTTTATCCTACCATTCCTTTATTCTCAGGTATTCACTCTTAATGTTTTGCTTCTAAAAAAAATTCTAGTATAAAAATTAACTTGGCCACCAGGCTTGTGCTAGAGTAACCTTATCCCTGCATTTTCACTGGCAATAGTTGCTTTTTTTTTTTTTTTTTTTCAAACTGATGAGTGTAAAGTACAATCTTGTCCTTAAATTTTCTTTCCCTCTTTGGGGAACCTGGGTGGTATAGTTGGTTAAGCAATCGACTCTTGGTTTTGACTCAGGTCATGAGCTACGGTCGTGAGCTCAGGGCCCTGATTTCAAAGTTGTGAGATACAGCTCCTCATTGGGCTCCGAACTTGGTGCTGAGTCTGCTTGAGACTCTCTCTAACTCTCCCTCTGCCCCTCCCTCTTGCTCTCTCTCATTCTCTCTCTAAAATAACTAAATAAATCCTTAAAAAATTATCTTTCCCTCATTTCTAGAAATTTTGTATATCTTCCATTTATTTCTGACCATTTGGATTTATTCCTTGATGATTTATTAATGCCTTTATTAACCATCTTGATCTACTCCTGTAAGAATGACTCTTCATATTCTGTCATTTTTCAAGAGTTGTTTTTTGTTGTTGTTAATGTGCTTGTTAGAAGTCTTTGTATAAATATTTGTACCTATACATCTATGAATATATATACACATTTATGTGTTCTTACATTGTAAATATTTCCCTACTTATAAAAAACTTATAGTTAGTTTTGCTAAAATTTTGTTTCATTTATTTTGAAACAAATATTCATTTATTCATTTACTTATTTAGAAATATCTTTCTAGCAATTCATTTGTATATAGACCTTATGCATTTCATCTTTCTGTTAAAAAACATATTTTCAGTAATCCATGACACAATAGGGCAAATCCTTTTCCATTATTCTTTTTACATTACTCATTTTTTTTCATTTTTTACATGAGTCTATAAATATTATTTACCATCCTTGATCCTACTGGGATTTTGGTTGGCATTATATTAAATCTGAGAATCAATTATGAGAAGAATGGATATATTTTCATTTATTCTCATCCTCCATTTATAAAGACCTTTCCTAATATAGTCTACAAATTAATAAAATGATTAAGTGAATTATTAATGATCCACTAAATGTAATTTTGGATCACTAAAAATGTTCTCTGAACATTTATTGATATAAAAGATTGCTCATAATATTATATAAAAGAAGCAGAATATAGTTCTATTTCATAAGACTTTATGATCTAAATCTTGTGAAGCTGTATTTTTAAGTTGTATTTTCTATGTAGTCAGAATCAGAAAAAAGCAAAATCTCAAAAAATTTAAAGAATATCTTAATTCTTTCTATTACAGAAAATAATAAATCTTTCCATCAAATCAACTCATATTTTTATATATTTCAAGAAAGAGATCATAGTGATCTCATATTCTTATAGTCATCTTTTTTGTAGATTATTCTCATAATTTGGAGATTATTTCAAATTAATCTTATGTTTTTTCATATTATGTTTGAACTAATAAATAAAAATATTTTTAAAGTGCTTATAGGGGATCCCTGTGTGGCTCAGCACTTTAGCGCCTCCCTCCGGCCCAGGGCATGATCCTGGAGACCCGGGATCGAGTCCCACAACAGGTTCCTTGCGTGAAGCCTGCTTCTCCCTCTGCCAGTGTCTCTGCCTCTCTCTCTCTCCGTGTGTGTCTCTCATGAATAATTAAATAAAATCTTTAAAGAAAACATATTTTCTTATGTTTTATTACCAAATTTTTCTTAGGACCTTTAAATTGGTTCAATTGTATTCTCTAAGTGTACGCTATTAACTTACAGTTGTGAAAACCAAATCTCTTTGTCTTACTGGTTCTGACTGTATTGCGCTGGTGAGAATTTGAATTTACTATATTTATTAGCTGATAATATTTCTACCTTTATTTGTCCTCTTGACATAATTTCAATACAATGCACCTGTCATTAGTCCATATTTTACAGTGCTGTATAAGGGAATGTTAATTTCTGCAATAAAAATGTGAGTTTCCACCAATTTACTGTGGTATTTCTAAAAATCTGTGCATATATAACTTGATGTTAATCTTGATGGGCTATTAAATGTATACATATTTATTGTTGTTATATTTATTATGCGTCACTTTTAAAAATGGTCTTATTTAAGGATTCCAAAGATACAGAAAGTTATATAAATTAGAAATGTGCATAAGTAAATAAATTCTTACAAGTATATTATACAGCTTCCATACCAAGATAAAGAACAGTTCTAACACATAGAAGTCTCCCTTCCAGGTCAAGAGCATGTGTCCCCAGATATAATCTTATAATATATCTTATAATAAATCTAAGAATCTATTTGTGTGCACCAGAGATTAATTTTACTGGTTCTTAAATTTCAATGAACAAAATAAAAGGTCATGTATCTTATTGTGCCTGACTTATTTTGATTGTCCTTATATCTTTGATATTGATCTATGTTGCTGAATATGGCAGTAATTTTGTTAGTTTGTTAACAATTTTCTGTAAAGTATTCCAATGATTATTATGTAGTTGATGGATTTTTGTACTATTTCTATTTTTGAGCTACTATGAATAAAGCTGGTATGAACATAATGTTCTTATTTTGGTGGATATATGCACTAATTTCTTACTGGGTTATATGTAGGTGTGGAATTACTGGATCCTTAAACAAGATTATGTTTAACTACAGTAGATACTACTAGTGTTCTGGAATAATTATAACTATTTAAATGCTCACCAGCAATTTGTAATAATTTTGATGCTATTCTGACAGTTTTACAATTTATTTTTCAATTGTTTTATACTATTATATGGAAATACTTCTGGTATTTTAAGTTGACTTTATTCACAGTGACCCTGCTTAAATCACTTATTAAATTTAATAAATTATTCACAAATAATTTTTAAATTATCTACCTATATAGTCAAGCCATATAAAAATAATAATAACTTCCTTTGTTTTAAATATTCAATCTTCTGAAAGTTTTATTTCTTTTATGTGCCATATGGAACTCTAGTACACTGTTGAGTAGAATGGTAAGAGGGGACTTTCTTGTGTGAATCAAAAGCTCAGAGAATATACTTAATATTTCATCAAGTTAACAATGTCGCTCACCTTTAAATATGATATTTTGTTAATATCTTTTATCAGTTTAAAAAGTCCCTTTCTATTCTTAGATTATTGAGAGGTTTTTGTCATAAATAAGTATTGAATTTTATGCCTTTTCCATATCTATTGAAAACATCAATTTATTTTCCAGTATTTTGTTTGTAATTTATATTGTGGTTTATATGTTTTATAAATATAAATAGGTGCAATTCATATTTTTAAATTTTAGTCCATATATATATACCTGAAATACTACTCAGTTATTTTTTCTACATAGCTGTATTCCATATGCTATTGTTGATAGGATTTTGCATCTATAATCCTGAGAAATAATGACATACTAGCTTATAATTTTCTTTTTGTAATGTTTTTGTCAGATTTGGTATCAAGGCCATGCTAGTTTCATGTGTTGAGAAATGCCCTTTTTTTCCTTTTATTTATTCTCTGAAGATTGGCTTTATGTGGTCCTTAAAAAATTTGGAAAAAAATACCAGAGAATGCTGTGGATTCTCTTTGGGGAAGATTCCCAAATAAGGATTTATTTTTAGTTTTTAACAGATACAAGACTATAGAAATTTCCTATTTCTTTGTGTATTGGTTTTGACCACTTGTGTTTTTCAAACAGTCTGACAATTTTCATTTAAATTGTCACGTATATTAGCATAAAATTTTTCATTTTGATCTCTTATTTTGTCTTATTTGTAGAATTTCATTTCTGATACAGGCAATTTTTATTTTCTTTGTTTTTCTTGATTAGTCTTGATGACAGTATATCAAATTTACTAGTATTTTAAAAGAATTAATTTTCGGCTTTTAAAATACCTCTCTATTATACATTTGCTTTCTATTCCATTAATTCTGCTCATGTCTTTATCTTTTCTTATTACTCTATTTGAATTGAATTTAAATTTTTTTCTTGCTTCTTCAGATTATATCTTAGATTGTTGACTTTCAACCTTTCTTCTTGTCCTATATATTCATTGAAAGCTATAATTCCCCTGTCAACACCATTTTAGCTGTATCTCATGTTTTGAAATGACATATTTCAATAATATTTTGTACAATATAATTTCTCATTTCCATGTACTAATAATATAAATATCATATGGGCACTTTGATGAGAACACACATAAGTTATTTTTATTATTTGGACAAGCAGATCTCTCAGCAAGTTTTAGATTATAACACAAAGTCTCTCTAATTCTTTGTGCCTCCAAGGAAAGTATTTTCTTTTGTTTTATTTTTGTTTTATTTTATTTCATTATTTTTTAACATCAAGTTTTTATTTAAATTCAAATTACTAAACATATATGGTAAATTACTCTCAGATGTAGAATTAATTTAGTGATTCACCACACTCAATGCTAATCACAAATGCCCTCCTTAACACTCATCACCTATTAGCCCATCCCTCATATTTTCTTTATTTGAAAGAACTTCGGATGTCATGACTATGACCTGAGTTTCTGTGAGAATTGTCATGTTGAAGTATAAACCATCTTCCAAAGTAAACTGGAGCAGCCACTCTGGAAAACATATACGGAAAATCTGTTGTAGATTCCTCAAAAAGTTAAAAACAGAACTACTCAATGAACTAACAACAATTGCACTATAAATATTTATCCAAAGAATATAAAAATAATGATTCAAAAGGGCACATGCACCCCAATGTTTACTGCAGCACTTCTACAATAGCCAAAATCTGAAAAGAGCCCAGTTGTGCATCAACTGATGAATGTATAAAGAAGAGTTGATATATAATATATAATGGATATATTATATAATATATTATATATGTAATGGAACATTACTCAGCCATCAAAAAACCATCAAAATCTTGCCATTTGCAATGACGTGGATGGAACTAGAGTGTATTATGCTAAGTAAAACAAATCAGTCAGAGAAAGACAAATACCATACGATTTCATTAAAATGTGGAATTTAAGAAACAAAACAGATGAACATAGGAGAATGCAAGGAAAAATAAAATAAAACAAAAACAGTGGGGGAGGCAAACAATAAGATACTCTGAACTATAAGGAACAAACTGAGGGTTGCAATGGGGTAGGGGGATGGGGTAAATGCATGATGGGCATTAAGGAGGGCACTTGATGTAATGAGCACTGGTTGTTACATGCAAGTGAAACACTACATTCTACTCCTGAAAATAATGATACACTATATGTTAACTAACTTGAATTTAAATAAAATATTTAAAAAATCATCTCCCAAATTGTCCATGCCAAAGGGACCAAATAAAGTGCACCACACATGGAGTTTTGCCAAGAAAACCATTGGACTTCATGATGTTATTTTATAATCTAAGAAGCATGCTGAAGGCCAAGAGTAGAGATAGTATTCCTGGTTCATTTTGGAAAGTATAATTTATTACCATCAATCTATGATGCTTTATATGGTATACAATAGCCTGGTGGGGTTAATATGTCACCCAACACTTAAATATTACAAACAAATCTTGAACAGAGGAAAATACTACCAGAAAAGAAATACAGGTTTGGTTACCATCAGAACTGAATACATATATTCACCCTTTAGTAAATGCAATAAAAACCAAGGAAGACCTAACCTCAAAGAGCTACAATACAATGCGAGCTTCAGGTTTGCGCATTATATCATGAAGGCGTAATATTTTATCTGTAGAGAGCACCAGAGAAAAATCCCTCAGCTCAGATAAGGCTCTAGATGAGCACTCAATTGGACCAAAATAAATTATAACTATTCCACCATTAAAACCTCTAACTTACTTAGGACTTAACCCTTTCTATCATCTATCACTATGAAACTGCTGTTCTCTATTACCTTGCTCAAATCACTTGTCTTTCTATTACTGATAATTACTCAAAGGTGCCCTTTTTCTGCCCTTTTATTTCCAGTAAGTCAGCTATAATTACCAAGCAGTTTCCTGTCTGCGACATTGCTGTATCACTAAAAGCAATAGACCTTTATCAGGCTATCTAGTTAATCTTAGCCATAATGACAGAACTTGTAATATTCTAAAATCAAATCTATTTTACAGCTCATTTTATAGCTCCAGGGTTAGTTGTAACAGTGATAGCTCCTATGTGATGAGATTAATAATATATCTTTTACTAAACGTGTGAAACATTTGTTGAGCTAAATTTTTGCTAGTGATTTTAATTTTCTTCACCACTTCAATCAATGACTCAAGTAGAAATAATAAGAAATGCTATTCATATTTGAATTATGTCTTCTCTGAATTGTGCAGAATATGTACATGTACATATTCACATCATGAAGGTTTTGGTTTTAATTCATTTCACATTAATCTGCCCAAAGAAATCTTCATATTGATTTCTTTTTTTATAAATTTATTTTTTATTGGTGTTTAATTTGTCAACATATAGAATAACACCCAGTGCTCATCCTGTCAAGTGCCCACCTCAGTGCCCGTCACCCAGTCACCCCCACCCTCCACCCACCTCCCCTTCCACCACCCCTAGTTCGTTTCCCAGAGTTAGGAGTCTCTCATGTTCTGTCTCCCTTTCTGATATTTCCCACTCATTTTTTCTCCTTCATATTGATTTCTTGACACTTAATAACTAAGAGCCTTAGTTCTTTTTTCTTCCCCTTTACTGGCCATTCAGTAAAAGGAAAAAAGTTAGCAGAAACACTATCCCACAGGAAAAGTAATGATTGAGGACAGATGAAGAACAAGTATTATCTTTATTTAATGTAGTTTTCTTTATAAGAAGACATTTGAAACCCTCTCAAGTGTACACTTGCTAATGTTATTGTAATTTGCATAAGCAACTTCTGGTTTAGAAGTTAAATGTAAGCAATTGGTTTATTTTCTTCACCATAAAATTCAGAAAATATAAAATGTGAGGTTGAATCTTATTTGTTCTTATATATACCTCAGTGTTAGGTATAAAACATGCTGCTCTCATTATCCAGATACAGAAATTGGTATAAAATAAATAACTTTTTTAATGATCATAATGTATCCCAATTCAATTTATGGTTCTTTGTGTATAGTTTTTTTTAAAAGATTTTATTTATTTATTCATAGAAATGCAGAGAGAGAGAGAGGCAGAGACACAGGCAGAGGGAGAAGCAGGCTCCATGCAGAGAGCCTGACATGGGACTCCATCCAGGGTCTCCAGGATCATGCCCCGGGCTGCAGGCAGCGCTAAACCGCTGCGCCACCGGGGCTGCCCTCTTTGTGTATAGTTTGGCTTTTACCTTGGCACTAGTGTCTGAACAAAAGACCACAGGTTAAAGACAACAGATTAGTGTTTGAGGTCCTTACTGGACCCCAATGATTTAATATGATGTAATTAATGAATAAACTATGTGATCATAAATAAGTTATCAAATCTAGGTTAAACTTCCTCTATTAATTGGGGATAACACACCTTCTAAATCAACTTATTATGAAAATTAAATGATCAAATAATAATACTAAGAGACTTTACCAAGAGTAAAGTCTTTAAATGTGAGATTATATTAACTCTAGTTTATCTCATTCCTAACTTCTAAGGTAGTCCCACTAACCAACTTTGCTTTCCATAACATTTGCCTAGATAAAAGAAATCTACTATCTTTATGTTTTCCTTGATACTATTCTGTCAGGAAGGTCTTTTCTCTTCCTCACAACTTAAATTCCCTCAAGACTCATTTTAACTCTCTCTGCATTCATGTCTCTCCTAATTTTTCCTGTCCGCATGATCTCTTTTATTGCATATCTACTTATGTCTTATGTCTTGTCAAATTAAAGATGTTCACCTTTTCTGAGAAGATTAATATGTTTTATTCTGTGATTACAATGGCAGAAACAGGTTATAGGGCTCCATGTTTACTTTATTTCATTCTTCATTCAAATATTGATTAAACGTCAATCACATGCCAGGTTCTATTCTTATCTCCTTCATAGGGGCAAACAAAAATCCCTCCCCTCATAATGTGCGCATTCTAGTCAGCAAAAATAACAATGAAACAAGTTATTAGTAAAATAGGAATTATGTTACAGGAAGTAAGTGTGGAGAAACAATAAGGCAGATCTCATATTAGAAAGAATGATATAACAATGCTTATTAACATTCATCTAAGTAGATACTATTAATTTTTCCTAGTCCCCATTCCTCTCTGTTACCATAGCTGGATATATGACTATCCATATAAGTCTACAATTTCCAATCTTCCTTCCAGTTAAGTGAAGCTTTGTGATTGAATTTTGGTCAGTGAAACAGTAAATTAAGTATTGGTGTCAGCTTCTGAAATCTCTTTTCAGATGTCATTCAATGTATGCCCTTTACTTTCTCACCTCCTGTACTTGACTTCCTGATAAGGATGGCTAAAACTCTAGATATCATCTTGGACCAGGATGGCAACAATCATGTTCTACTATGCTAGAACAATGGATTGAAAGGAACCTGGGTTTTAAAAAACTTTATGGAACAAGGTCACAATAAATACCCTTGTATTGTCTAACTCTGGAATTTTATGTGAGAGAGAAATAGATTTTCATCTTGTTTAAGCCATTGTCCCTATGACATGCAGATGGACCTACTGCTAATTGGTAGATCTACCTGATGGTGGAATTTTTCAACTCACTGATAAATTCTGGGGCTTGGCCTGTGAACAAAGCAAGAAGAGGTATTGTTTGCATCTGCAGCTGAATCTCTTTAAGCATAACTTGGGGGAACTGACAAGGGGAAATCTGTTCAGACTTTTCACTCTTCCACTCAAAGCAGAAATCAAAGACATTTAATCACGATTTCTTTCACCTAGAGATGCTTTGGTAAATTAACAAAGTTCATTCTATTATTTTTCATGGAAGTATAAAAAGCAAGCAAACATGATTCCTAATCAAAAAAAAAAACATTTTATTTTAAATTTTTTTAAAGAAAAACATTTTAAAGGTGATTTACATGCTATTCATTTTTTCTACCTCATCAAATGTATGCAGCTTAATTTATTTGTATACTCTTCTAAAATGCAATGGACCAAATAACTAACATTCTACATATTTGATCTAATTTCTATTCCATGAGTAAAATGTATATACATATATATTTTCTCAAGGCTGCCTAGTTCTGAATGATACAAAGACCCTTTTGAAAGAACAAAAACAAATCTGTGTTACATTATTGTATTTATATATAAACACACAAAACAATATAAAAGTGCTTTGTATAAGAAAAAAGATGCATTATATACAGGGGAACAAAGATAAGGATGACCACACATTTATCATTAGTAGCAATGCACACTGAAAGTCGTGGAGTATGCTCACTTCAGCAGCACATATACTAAAATTGGAACATTACAGAGAAGATTAACATGGCCCCTGCACAAGGATGACATGCAAATTCAGGAAGTGCTCCATATTTTTAAGAAATTAATAAATAAATGTCATGAAGTATTATCTTTAAAGTAATGAAAGAAAAAAACTATCAACTTAGAATTCTTTACACAGCAAAATGTCTTTCAAAAGCAAGCAAAATAAAGATTTATTCAAACATACAAAGGACGGATACATTTATCACCAACAGACTTAATATTTTATAAAAAAAATTAATGAAGTCATTCAGGCAGAAAGACAGTGATACCAGATGGACATCTGCATCTACAAAAATCAAATCATGAGAAATGAAAACAACTTAGGTAACTATCAAGAATTTTGTTCTTATTACCTCAAAATGTATCATAGGTCTAAATGTAAAACTTAATTCTATAAAATTTCTAGAAGAAATATAGAATTAGGTCTCTATTACACTGAGTTAGCAAAATTTCTTAGATACTACACTAAGACCATGATCCATAAAAGAACAAAATGACAAATTTGACTTCAAAATGAAGAATGTCTGCTTTTTGAAAGACACCATTAAACAAATGAAAAGACAAGCTATAGACTGGAAGGAAATATTTACAAAATCACATAAAGACTTGTCTCCAAAATATAAAGATTCTCAAAATTCAATATAAGAAAACAAATAATCCAATAATAATAATGATAATAATAATAAAACAGGCAAAATATTTGAACACTCATCATCAGAGATAATGTATAAATGACAAGTAACTACATGATAAGCTATTTAATATCATTAGTCCTTAGAGAAATACGATTAAAACCAAAAGTGACTAGTCCAATGCTAGGCTTGATATATGATGTTTTTGTTAAATTAGTCAAAAGTACAATAAATATATTAAAAGTTAGAATCAAGTGTTTTTTTAATCCTTGTTCTGAACAATCCCAAAGTATCTCCTATTATTCAAAGAGACATGAAACTGCCAACTCTGAAAAATAAATTACTATTAAGCTTAATTTAATGAATAAATGCCAAAAGGCATTCTTAGAAGTGAGGGGAATGTTGAAAATCCTATAATAGAGAGGTAGTGAACCATTATGATAGGCAAAGGAGTCAGATAAAATAATATTTTCCCTCTGACACCTTCTTGCCTTGCATGGTTTGATGTGGAACACTATAAGTGTCCCAACTGTCATCTCCCCAAGGATATCGCTTAATATGGGTATAATAACAACTCTCATCCAGTGAATCTAGTTCAGTCCTTTTTGTCCCGCATGAGTACTGGTAGCCTTTCCCCAGATAGATAATGTGAGAGGTAAATAATATCTTCAATAGGTTTGACATTAAGAACACCATTATATTTAATCATTGCTTTTCTGAGTTGATCTGAAGGAAAAGGCATCTCTAACTATCATTTAGTTTAATTGGCCTGGCATGATTCTCTAAGACTTGAGAGAGAAAAAATGTCAACTGCACAAAATTGAGTCTGTAAGTCACCAAGTAGCAGATTAAAAATGACTTTGCCTTTCTCTCCTCTGTTACTGACTGAAGATGCCCTTGATCAGTTAGATGGGCACTTAAGAGAAGAAAAAAGACAGGAAAAATTATATAGAATTGAAGAGATACAAAAGCAAGAAAACTTGAGTTAAATATTAAAATGTATGCATTCTTAACAAGAATACCATAATATTATGTAATCAAAAAGTATTTTTAAAAGAAGAAATATATTTAAAAATATATATAACTCTATTTAATCCCAAAAGAATAGAGGAAAAACAGAAAAACTTGAGGATGTGATATTTAGTAGGGAAGTCCTAAAAAAAAAAAAAACAAACATGATTTTCAACTGTCAGTAGCAAACATAAAAATCAGCACCCAGCTGGAAAGAAACTCCTCCTTTTCTGGCAAGCTGAAAACATTACGTGAAGTGTGAAGACTTTGGCTAAAATCCTGGAGACGACATTCTGCAATAAACAACTTGATACCACTTTATCTTGTCATACAACACCAAAACTCTTCACAATAATTTGAAAATATGCTCCTCTGCTTTGTACACAGGCAAAGCTCTCACTAGTGTCTGCATAAGAACAGGATCAAGTATGCTGTGTCTAAGTGGAAGGGCCCTGGTCACCTAGACAGCTCTCTATCTTCAATTGTTGTATTAGCTCTGATTCTTTAAGGCAGTCATCTGGAGTTTCTTTTCCTCTCTTTTTATCTTTCCTTTTTTTAAAAGATTTTATTTATTTATTCAGGAGAGACACACACAGAGAGGCAGAGACATAGACAGAGGGAGAGGCAGGCTCCCCAGGGAGAGCCTGTTGTGAGACTCTATCTGGGACTCCAGGATCACACCCTGAGCCAAAGCAGACACTCAACCTCTGAGCCACCCAAGCGTGGCCATCCGGAGTTTCTCATTCTTTTTTGTATTCAGAAGTTGAAACAAGTTCATATTATCAAATGCAAAATATACACATCCTTAAACTCAGTAATTTCTCTTTCAGAAATGTACCTAGTAGAAGCACTCATATGTAAATACACACAAAAAAAATTATGTACAAATCATTTGTAGGAACAAATTTTGTACTAAAACATGTATACTGTAATTAGACAATAATTAAATACATGCTAATAGCATAATCAAATAAATAAAGACATATACAATAGTTTAAAGGTATGGAATAGACTTCCAAATGCGTGTATGAATAGCTCCCCAAGATACATTGTTATGTGGGAAAAAAAATTCAATAATGTAGATCTCTTTCTTTCCCTCTCTATTTCCATAAATAATATTGAAAAAATGAATTTACAGTCAAAAGCCCTTCCTTTTTTAAATAAATTATTTTTTTATTGGTGTTCAATTTACCAACATACAGAATAACACCCAGTGCTCATCCCATCAAGTGTCCCCCTCAGTGCCCGTCACCCATTCACCCCCACCCCCTCCCTCCTCCCCTTCCACCACCCCTAGTTCGTTTCCCAGAGTTAGGAGTCTCTATGTTCTGTCTCCCTTTCTGATATTTCCCACACATTTCTTCTCCCTCCCTTTATATTCCCTATCACTATTATTTATATTCCCCAAATGAATGAGAACATACAGTTTGTCCTTCTCCGATTGACTTACTTCACTCAGCATAATACCCTCCAGTTCCATCCACATTGAAGCAAATGGTGGGTATTTGTCATTTCTAATGGCTGAGTACTATTCCATTGTATACACAGACCACATCTTCTTTTTTTTAATTTTTTTTATTTATTTATGATAGTCACACACACACACACACAGAGAGAGAGAGGGGGGGGGTGTAGAGACACAGGCAGAGGAAGAAGCAGGCTCCATGCACCGGGAGCCCGACGCGGGACTCGATCCCAAGTCTCCAGGATCGCGCCCTGGGCCAAAGGCAGGCGCTAAACCGATGCGCCACCCAGGGATCCCCCCACATCTTCTTTATCCATTCATCTTTCGATGGACACCGAGGCTCCTTCCACAGTTTGGCTATTGTGGACATGGCTGCTAGAAACATCGGTGTGCAGGTGTCCCGGCGTTTCATTGCATCTGTATCTTTGGGGTAAATCCCCAGCAGTGCAATTGCTGGGTCGTAGGGCAGGTCTATTTTTAACTCTTTGAGGAACCTCCACACAGTTTTCCAGAGTGGCTGCACCAGTTCACATTCCCACCAACAGTGTAAGAGGGTTCCCTTTTCTCTCAAAAGCCCTTCCTAAAGTGTAGAATAATAGGATTAGAAAGTCAATCTGTATATGACTATATGATTTATATATGAAACAATATGGAATTATTACACAGATAAAATATTTACAAATTTACAATGTTATCTCACAACAAAGGTATAGGTTCGGTAGGATTAAGTCTTCTAATAAATCGATAAAAACTTACTCTTTTTGGTGCACAAAGTCATTTTTTTCTCTTTGCTTCCACTATGACCAAGGGATATAAAAAAACCCAGTAAGTAGGTATTTAGAAGACTAATAAATTATGATTATGTAATAATTTAATAGATGCTTTATAATAAGTTTAAAATGATCTCTACATCTAAAACTAATGTACTGTGTGTTGGCTATTTAAATTCAAAAAAATTAAAAGAAAAAATAAATAAAAGAAAAAATAAATAAAATTATTAAAATTATGTGGCATAGTTTTTGAAAGTATAGGCAAAATGGAAAAGAAATTAATAAAGGTTCAAAAAACTAAATTGAGTTTATTTCTAAAACTAGTTACTAAATGCCTTGGTTAAGCTGCATATTGGATATAGTTGAAGTTATTATGGCTGATAAAACAGGAGAAAGGTCTGAAGAATATACCCAGAATGTATTACAAAGATATGAATAGTTGGAAAATCTTAAGGAATAATTGAATGCTAAAAAGAAAGAATAGTAAGTTCAAAATTCGCTAATAGGAATACCAGAAAGAAAAAAAAAACAGAGAGAAAAGATTGAAAGTTTTAACAGATGAGTTTATCAATATTCAGATGAATGTTCATGCTGAAAAAATAGATTTGAATAAATGGCACATTAGAGTAAAATAGCAGAACACCTTTCCATGCCTTTGCAAAAAGAAGATCTTACAAGTTTCCTGAGAGAAAAAGAATATAAGAAACTACAATGAGCATGGCAGAGAATTTCTACCTTTGAAATGCTGAGGAAAAATACTTATCATTTAGATTTTTTATACCTAGTGAAATCACCACTTTTGAAACAGGGAGAAATAAAGACACTTTCTGAGAAAGAAAACTGAGTTACCCTTAACAAAAAGAAGTATTTTAGGAAGGCACGATTGGATCCAAAAGTGGGGACTATGATGCAAGAAACAGGGAAAAAAAAAAGAAATTAGTAACCAAGAGTTTACCTATAACAAAAATATATATCAAAAATTCTGAATTTGAGTAGTGTAAAAACCAGAGGAAAGTCAAATACTGGTCAGCAGTAGCATAAAAGAAGAGAATTAGAACTTAAGTATTGTAAAGTCCTTGTATTTTACAGGAAGAAAGTAGGAACAGTATTATATTTTAAACTTACTTTGTGGTAAAAATTAAATTAAAGTGGGAAGTCTGTGTGGCTCAGTTGGTTAAGCATCTGTCTTCAACTCAGGTCATGATCTCAGGGTACTGGGATCAAGTCATGCATCAGGTGTCCTGCTCATGTGGGGAAATCTGCTTCTCTCTATCTGCCCCAACCCCCAATTCATGCTTGCACTTTCTTTCTCTCTCTACTATAAATAAAATGTATTAAAAAATTAAACAAGAGTGTGTGTATATATATGTAACTATATCTATATTTATATATCTATATATAGAGAGATACATATATATCTATATCGATATATCTATATCTATATAGAAAGATACATATATATATATTTGTGTATACATACATACATACATACATATATGTTTTCTACCAGCGTCCATAAAGCCACAGCAACTTAATTTGTTAGCTTGCAATTAGGATAAAAGCTCAGACCCATCCCAGTTCTGACAACCACATTAAAAGGGAGAGAGAATAAACATAATTATATGATTGGAAAAAGCAGAGAAAACATTAATAAAATTCAACATTAATTCATGATCTTAATATTTTTAATAAACTAGGAATAGAAGTCTTTTAATTACTTTTACTATTTTACTTTTGCTAATAGAATCATATTTATATTTCCTGCTTTTCTAAAGTTATTTAGTAATTTGTATTTTTTGAAGAATTTGGCCATTTCATCTAAATTATCAAATGTATGTATAAAGCTTTCTGACATATATTATTTTGTAGGATTGTGTCTTTATTGTTCTTAACCACGGTTCTTTTCTTTTTTATTCTTTATTAATTTGGTAAAATATCAAAATTTCCCCTGAGAATGAAATAACAAAGATGCAAGCTAGCGTCACAGCTATTTATTATTTTGTTAAAGACTCTTTTAATTGCAATTATGCTATTTACTTATTTAGATGCACTAGATTTCTCAGTGCTTGCATCTATGACGATGAAACTAGATGATAGATGATATATATAGATAGATGATAGATAGATGATAGATGATAGATAGATAGATAGATAGATAGATGATAGCTTGACAGATATAAACAGATAGATATAGGTAGACAGATATGACAGGTAGTATTTCTTACTGAAGCTCTCTTTTGCTCTCAGAATATTCTTCAGGAAATCTGCATTCTTTTACCACACTGAGGGATGGCAGGGGTGAGACCATTACTGCTGTACAAAACATTTGCACAAAATATCTAGTTCAATGTTTCCTAAGATGAACACAGACACCCTGTTACTAATGCCACAATTTAGCCTTAACAGATTAAAATACAGAAGGATAATAAAGTTTCACTGTGTTTTGTTCATACCTTGAATAAAGAAGGCTCTGCCAGTTACCTAAATATTGATTTGTTTATTCTACATATTTTGCTGATGTATCATCTTAAGATTCAGGAAGAATAAGAGATATGTCTTTCTTTGCAGAGTGTGAAAGGGTAACTAAAAAAAGAAGAAGAAGAAGAAAGAAAAAAGTAAGAAAGTAGAACCTGTAAGAGGCTTCAATTTCAGGCTTGTTCTGCAACAGAATAGTTGTAGGAAAAAAATGAATATGGAAGGAAAAGATTTTTAAAACTTGACTCCCTCAATATTATTTGTGCTCTTATAATACCTAAAAGGCTCTCTAAACTCCAGCAATATGAGTATCCTCATTTAAATGCTGCAGAGTATCTGAGTCCTGGCAGATTCTCAAACACAATTTCCAATAAGGTCTTTGCTCTTTGAACCTGACCCAGAAACAGACCCACTGTCAACATATTGAGGTATTTTAAGTTCTACCTAGGGAAATTTAAAATTAATCTGGACTTTAAATATTTAATATAACCTAGCATTTTTCTTACATTGATCAATTTTATCTTTTTACTAAAACCCCTAGTTGTTTGTTTGTTTGTTTGTTTGTTTGTTTAAGTAGACATCATGCCCAATGCAGGGCTTGAACCCATGATCCTGAGATCAAGAGTCACATGCTCTACTTACTGGTCAGTCAGGCACCCCTTCCTAGTTGTGTTTTTAAATAGATCCTCCTTAGTTTGAAAGAGAAATAAATGAAATAAATAGAATGGTTTCAAAAATTAATAGATATAAGTGAAAATTATGTCCCTTTTTATTCTTCCCAACAGTGAGTTAGGTGTATTTGAAAGCCCAGAGGGAAGGAAAAAAAAGATTTCCTAAAAGAACCTTTTAGAAACTATTCTTACAGTCGTGGAAACTTACTAAGCTTTGTAATTAGGGCCGATTTAATGTAGTTGTACAGATAGACTCTTTTCTAAATGAGAACCCCATTATGCAAATGTTTCTTTCCAGCAATTGTGGTTATTTATCTAAAACATTTCTTTGAGAGGAACATGCCACCTTTTTAAACAATCAGTTGTGGTTCTTTACCAAGCATGTGGTTAAGTTTGTATATCTTATTTAACATATCACAAAACGTACCTGAAAATACCTTTTGCTACAGACAAACACACATAAACACACACACACAGTTAAAAGGAGATTTCTTTTCTTGACTTGTAAAGATATTTCTTAAAGATCAAATAGACTTTTTTAACAAAAGATTTTATTTATTTATTCATGAGAGACACACAGAGAGAGGCAGAAAGGCAGAGGGAGAAACAAGTTCCCCTCAGGGAGCCTGATGCAGGCAGGACTCCATCCCAAGACACCTAGATGATGACCTGAGCCAAAAGCAGACACTCAACCACTGAGCCACCCAGGTACCCAAGATCAAATATACTTTTTTTTAATCCTATTGTCCACTTGATTTCCTCCTGCTTGAGTTTCCTGCTCATATCCTCATATTTTCTATGAGTTGTTCAACTCTTCCTTAACAATTTATAGAAGTTCTGTGACTATTCTGAATGCAAATTCTTTATAATTTTTATGGGTTTAAAGTATCACTTTCCAATCTACAGATTTTCATTTTATGTCACCGTTCTTTTATGAAAAGTTTTACTTTTAAGGTGGCAAGTTACATTACTCTTCTCTTTCATAGTTCATGCTTTTATGTCTTTTAAAAAATTATTTAATTTCAATGTAATTAACATATATTGTATTATTAGCTTCAGGGTAGAGTGTAATGATTCATCATTTGTACGTAACACCCAGGGCTCATCACATCACATGTCCTCCTTAATGACCATCACCCAGTTATCCCTTCTCCCCACTCACCTTCCCTCCAGCAACCTTCAGTTTGTTCTCTGTATTTTATCATCTCTTGTGGTTTGCCTCCTTCTCTGTTTTTATCTTATTTTGTGTTTCCTCCTCTTTCCCTATGTTCATGTTTTGTTTCTTAAGTTTCACATATGAACGAAATCATATGTTATTTGTCTTTCTCTGACTTATTTCACTTAGCATAATATATTCTAGTTCCATCCATGTCCATGCAAATGGAAATTTTTCATTCTTTTTGATGACTGAGAAATATCCCATTGTTTATATATGCCACCTCTCTGTATCCATTCGTCAATGGACACCCGGGCTCTTAAGATGGCAAATTGTATTAATCTTCTCTTTCATAGTTCATGCTTTTGTGTCTTTTTGAAAAAAGCTCTTCCTTACTCTGAAGTCTTTATCATGTTTGTCCAATTCTTTTAAATGCTTCTAAATGTTGCTTTTGCTTTAGATATTTTATTCATTTGAAATTAATGTTTTGAATGATATATGATGTAGGTCTCTAATTTATCTTTTACCATGTGATTAAATAATTGAAGTATATTTTTTTTAGTTCATTCTCCACTTATTTTTTTTTCTCTCCACCTATTTTTAATGTTCCTTCTACCACACCATGTTGACATATACACAAGTTAGTTTAAGGCTCTCTTCCATTAAGTTTTTGTCTATATCTGTGCCAACATCATATTATCTTAATTACTGTAGCTTTATAATAAATTGATAAAGGCATCGTCTACAGTTTTGCTAATAGTTTCCAAGTTTTGCTTTTTATATTTAAATATCTAATTTTTTTTGGAGTTGAAAGTTGAGTTTTGTCTAGGGAATAACAAGACAAAGCTTCATTATTTTCCCAGTAGATATTTTGCAAACACACACACACACACACACACACACATATGCATGTATATATGTATATTGGATTTATTTCTAAGAGCTTTAGATGTTTTGTTGCTTGTAAACAAATTCCTCACAGTAGAATGATACTAATCTCACTGCATCAGCTTTTTTGTTGGTTAACATTTGCCTGCTATATTCTTTCTTCTCCTTACCATCAGCACTTTAGATCATATAACTGCATGTAACTTTTGTCCTTCCCTCTGAAAATCACTTTTAAGATATTTATTTTCTTCACAATTACTATGATTATTGATAAATTTGGAATAAATCCCACTATATGATTGTGTGCTAATTAATAAGCATTTCATTCATATATCTTTTTTTGTGTGTTTCATGCTTATCTTCTATACTATTAATCAATTATTCTGTACCCTTTTATTTACTCTCCTTGTATTTTTATTTTTAGAAATTTCCCCTATGTTTTTTAATATGAATCCTTGGCTTAGCAAAGCCTAACTTTTAATCTTTGAATTAACAGAAGGATCTCAGTATGCTATATCCCCCCAAATTCACCCGTTTTACATATTAATGTTTTATAGCATTTTATTACTATTTTATAGTTGTCATTCTCATTTTTTTGATAATCAATATCCATTTATATTAATCCCTAGTTATTTTATTCACAAATGTTTTTTATGCCCCGTTTTATTCGTGGGTTATCTCTCTTTCCTCTACCCCTTGTGGCTTTTTATGTTCTCCAAATGTATGCTATATCTAGATGTGGATTTATTTATATTTATCTAATTATAGTCTCATCATCTTCCTTAAATCTGACAATTCTGATGAATCTGATGTCTGTCATAAATTAGGGAAATTTTCAAACATTGACTCTCCCCTTTCACTGTTACTTTGTTCTCTGATAGTAGCTATTCAAGTAGTATCTTTTTTTATCCCTTTTTATAAAGCCTTCCTATTTTTATCCTCCTTCGTATTTTTGTTTTTGTCTATCCATGCTACAATGTCAGCAATTTTCTCATATCATCCATTCACTTTCACAATTCCTTCTTCAAATGATTCTGATCTCTTTTAAACATTCCCAGTGGCACTTCTATTTCATTGAGTAACTTTTTTATTCCTAGAAACTCTGTTTCCTTCTTCCCTTCAACCAAATTTTGTTGTCATAGTATCTTCAATTTCTTCAGATAATTCCTTACATCCTAAACTGTGCAAGTCATCTCCATAACAATATTGCATTAGCTTCTGCCAGATGTCTCTATCTGAAGACCATTTTTGTCATTACTGTTATTATTTCTTGGTTTAGAATATGTCAGTATGCACACAGTGATTTCTCACAGCAGAATTTTTTCTTGCCACCATAAATCTGTTATAATTTATTCTATGATTATCAGATTTTTTCTACTAGCCCTCTCTTTCGATGTTTTGGTGACTACTTAATGCTCCACATTTTATGCAGGAGTTTCAGATACATTTTGTAATGCTGCAATGACTCTACCTGCTCCTCCTTTTATTGCCTAGGGATAAAATCCAAGCCTTTCTATTTCTAAGCAAGATAACGCTACCTATCCCTGCCCCACCAGCAGAAGGCAGCATTAACACCGACTCTAGGGCTTATATTTGGTGTTTCATTGTCTTATTTTTAGCAACAACATACATGTATATATATATGTATATATGTGTATGTGTGTATATATATACATGCATATATGCATATATATCAGCTACACAATTAAAACAATCCCAAATATATTTTAATAGTTTGGCATATTTTAATTGGGGGAAATACTATATTATGCTAGCTTACTGGCTTCTTTATTTTTTCCTTGTGTTTTATTAGATTTTCCTGGAGATATGGATTCTCCTTGTGGAGATATTGTCTTCATGGGGGAACACACACATAGGCACTTTCAGCTTACAAGGAAGTCATTTCAGATAAATACTTGTGTCAGAAACTGGCTTCAGAAAGTGGAAGCATATCTCTTTTTCCAGAGGAGCAGAAAGAGGCTTTTTTTTCCTTCAGTAATTGGTATGAAAAAGAAGGGTGTATTATGGTCACCTTCAGAACAGAGAATCAATCAACCCACACGTTTATTGAGTGTTCGACTTCAAATAAATCCCAACTTTAGGAGGAGTGTTCATGAATTCCTAATACATCACCCTTCTTACTATTTGTATATAAATTTTATAGGCTAAAGGGTGTTTTACAAATGATATTTTCTTGTGAATATATTATTCCCTCTTATTTTCTTTGAACCTATATTTTGCTTATCAAAGATATAAAATTCACAACAATATATTTGTGATTTTGAAACAATTACCCACAGAACTTATATCAGAACTATTTATCATAAAGTATAGTCCTTCAGAGCTAAGTTATAGTATTTTTCTTTAATTCAGCAAAAAATAAAATAAAATTTGGTATATAACATAAATCAGGATAATATATTTATATATAAATAGCTTTTAAAATAACTGCTAACAAGCAAATTAGCTACTGAATGGAATGGCAGCAGATCAATAATGACAGTAAAACTACAGAGTTCTTGCTGATCTCATATTGTCGGTGAATGCAAACTGTAAAAAAGGTCCCCACAGACCTCCAACAATAACCTACAAAGAATGAGACACAAAGGGTATTGAGCATAAAGATAGTTCAATTTCCCAAGACAGCCAGCTCTTGTCACATCAAACCACCTATTAGTCACAAACTCATACAACTAAGAATTCTCTGGCCCCCCGAGATCGCCTGTCATCTTGAAGGAGATAATACCAATGAAAGGCACCAGTTTCTTCTGTAACATGTTTAGTTTATTGTTTTCAATAGATCAAGCAATTTATGATGTTGCTATTATATATAAATAAGGTGCTATACTCTTATTGGAAAATGACATTAATGTGTCAGTAAATGGAAAAGGAAAGGTAAACAAAATAAATGTGAAAATGTAGCAATCTGCCCCAAAGAACACATATCCTCCTATTATTGCATATATCTTTGCATTTAGAATTACCCAAAAATTTGTTAATCAAACAATAAAGTGCTTGTAAGAAATTTAAAAGTTTAGAGTTTACCAAGTAACTAAAAACTAGCTGATTCAATCTTCTTATTTGACAGATATGGTAAATGAGGCTCAAATAATTTAAATAGGGTACCATAGTGATTTAATAGTAATATAGGGCAAGATTCTCCAGTCAATGTGTGAACACCCTTAGGAACAATTTAGTATGTACCTAACACTAAAACATTTCCAATAAATATATGTGTATATATAATATATACATATTACCTATGTATGTATAATAGAGAGAGACACAGAGAGGGAGAGAGAGAGATATATGGGGGACAGGGACAATGTGATGCAATAGGAAAAGCAACAACCTTGTTGGTGAATCACTATCCATCCAAACGCGTATTGTAAGGCTACAGTGTGCCAGGTTGTAAGCTAACTGCCCGGGTTCTAAAGATGATACTTTTTGCTAAGAATTATATAGTCTAATGTGAGAATTAAAATAAGTATTTTACTTGGAAAATAACTGAATTTTGCAATGGCTGTATGAATGAGGTGTGATTGAGTAAAAAAGGAGATGCATCTAAATTGTATAGCAAAATGAGTAGGACACTAGAGGCTTTCTAGGGAAGGAAATCCTTTTTAAATCGTTTTTATTAAAAAAAAAAGTCCACAGAACACCAAAAGGTGAAGTTTTACAAAATATTCAAAGTAACTATTTTAAGACCAGTCCTCCCCCATGTCAGTTCATTCTAAGGCTCAGAGGAAAATATTAATTTTTCATGTGTTTCCTTTCTGACAACTTAGGATTTCCTACTGTTTTTAACAGAAAGGATGATATTATATATTAATATATATAATTAAAATATGATATTATATATACAATATACATACTAGATGTATGTGCGTGTGTGTGTCCATTTGCAGCATGTTCTTTTCACTTAAAACTCCTTCAGTTCCATTTATGTAGAGTTATAGAGAAGGACAGTCTTGAGTTAAGTGTGAAAAATAGCAGGAGAGAGCTGGACAGGAAGTAAAGAGGTTGGCAGTGCTCCAACAGGAGGCACTGCAGCAGAGAAGACACAGAAGACCTTGAGAAGTAGATCTGGGGAGCATGACAGGTGGGCCACAGAATCACAGGCCTCTGGGTGAGGCTTAGTACTTTCAGTTTTGTTTTTTATTTTCTCTGTGATATAAAAGTAATTTAAAGTTTTAGTAAAAAAGATCACTCTCCAAGTCATATAGAGGGTAAACCGAAAGATAGACGGAAGCAAGGAGAAACTGAAAGGTTTAGGGAAGAGGCCCGAGGCTTTGTACTTGCGTAGGACGGAAAGGAAGGAGTGCACAAAGAGAGAGATACATGGAAGGGAGAGTCTGCAGAACTTGGCTGCTAATGGGGTATGAGAGAGGTGTCTGCAGTTATAGCCAGGCTTCTGAAAAGGTAAGGAAATACAATTACAAGAGAATATTTCAAAGTGAGAAAAGGGAGTATTTTTTTTATTAATTATGGACATGTTACATTTTGGACAATGATAGGACATGCAAGTGGAAATGATCTATTTAATGATAACAGAGTCTATATTTATGCAGCAAAAATTCAGAAATCAACAGTGCACAAGAAGAGTTGAAGTTCCACGTTTAGATAAAGGGAACATATAAGGCTAGGAAAGCAAAGTTTCAAGAAGAGACTTCCAGGCCACTCGAACTCTAAGAGAGAGAGAGGAGGAAAGAAGACTCAAAAAACAGGACTATTGAATGATTGGAGGAATAGGAAGATAAAAAAAAAAAAACCACAGTGCTACAGAAAGCATGGTAGAAGAGTTTTTCAAAGGAGGAAGCATTTGTGGGCCTCAGTGCTATAGAAAGATTAAGATAGAGAATATGAAAAATTCCAGTGAATTATTTTGGTTTGAAAGACATTGGCAACCTTAGCAAGAAGAATTTTAGTGTAGTCTTTAGGTAAAGTCATTAAAGAGTAAATAGGAGATAAAGAATTGGAGAGGGCATGTATAGATTGCATTTCCAAGAGGCGTACCTGTGAATTAGTGTAATAATTATTATTATTATAATTATTTAGTCTTTTGAGTGCTTGCCATGTGTCAGGCTCTGTGCCAAGCGCTCTGTAGTAACTAAGCCATTAATCATTAAAATCTATTAAAAATGTATTGTTATCCTCACTTTAAAGTGATAAAACTGAGGTTTTTAAAGATTAAGTAATGTGCCTTAGATCCCACAGTTAATAAGTCAGATATTCTTAACCACTCTTCGGATACCCATTAACAGACAGACTTAGAACTTGAAATAGAAACAACAGATTGAGGAAAGACATTTTTCTTTAATATATAAGAGGTAAGACTGATCATGTTTCTATTGTGATAAAAAGGACTAGGGTCAAAGGAAAGCTGGGAGGAAAAAAAACTGAAGGACAAAATCTTAGAGAAGACCAGAATCATAGGATCAGTCATGTGGTTGGAGGAACTATTCTTGTATAGGAGGTAAAAATGCATCTTCCAGGAAAACAAGACTGAGGGAGATATGATTATAATTACTTGGTATCTTAAAACTTCAGTTTTCTCTACTATAAAAGGGCGATGACAAGAACTGATCTACAAATTTCATTTTGATTTTATGAGGGCAAATAAAATCAGAGATGCTAAAGAATTTAAAATGGACTGTGCAGTTCGAAGGGTGGGTTTAGCCAAAGTCTGTAGGCATGTATGTACGCATGGTACACTACTAAAGAACGTTCCTTAATAAAGGTGCATCATTAGCAAACCTGAGATATCCACTAGGCAGTTATACTTCTCAGGCACAACCTGTCTCCAGTTGCTTCAAAAGTTTTCTACTCCCCTTTTTGGAACTCACTGTCTGTAGCAGGCATTGCAGATCTTCTAGCTGTCCATAATACCCTAGAGCATTCCCACACTACTGTATCAGCACATCCTTAACTCCCTGCATTTTGTCATGAGAAAATGCTTCTCATCCTCCATTAGAAGGGATGGCTTCTCTTTTTAAAGCTACTCTTGGAGCACCAGGGTGGAGAAGTCAGTTAAGCATCAAACTCTTGATTTCTGCTCGGGTCATGATCTCAAGGTCATGTAATCATGCCCCAAGTTGGGCTCTGCACTCAATGAGGAGTCCGCTGGAGATTCTTGCTGCCCCTCCCATTTGTGCTCTCTCTCTCTCTAAAATAAATAAATAATTTTTAAAAACAAAACAAAACAAAACCTACTCTCTTCACCTGTGCCCTTGACATCATCCCTGAGGACTTGGAATAAATAGCAGACAAGCAAAACTGAGGGGTAGTCCTGCTTCTAGTGAATATTTAAGCAGATGATTTGGGGAAATACTTTAGCCTTAACAGAATTTAAATACCCTAATTTGTAAAATGAAGATAATACTAATTTATAACAAAATTATTTGAGGGTTAAGTTAGGTAGTGTATGTGAAAGTGTACGAAGAGTCTGTTCTTATTCTGTCTCCTAATCCTTGAATTTGTATTTTTTTCTTCAGTTATCTTTCTTTCTTTCTTTCCAATTATCTTTTTTAATCTCAGTTTTCCCCTATTCATTTTATTCTTATTTAAAAAAACTACCAACACATTTTTAGTTTATTTCCCTTTTTCTCTTCTTGCCATAGTCTCCTTCTAACTTCTTCAGTAAATTGCCGCAATAGCCCATCTTCACTCCTGTGCCATGTTCACATCTACCATTCTCTCCAGATTAAATTTTCTATAGACATCAGCAAAGTGCAGGCTACATAAGAGATGCCTGTTGGATTAATGAATGAGCAAAGAATGTGTGTTTACAAGTTCATTTTATAAACACTTCAGTAAACTATATCTTGATTACAAAATCAATAAGCTAAGCCACACATTTGGTTTATACAAATGAAAACACAAAATGGCTTATTATATCAATATCAGTAAATTTGGATGTCAGCAATGGCAGAACAAAGATCATCACTATAATGGCCCAGCATTTTACACTTTACTAGTTACATTGATCTCATTCAGAAAGCAGGTTAGTGCTGGATATGGAAGAGACATAAGATGTAGCGGAAAAGAGACAGCAAGAAAAGGGGCAAATGGTTTGTCATTCCATCTTTCATTGATTAATTACCATTCTCTTTTTATTATTATTATTATTCATCAAAATCAATTAGGAGGATTTCATTTATACTATTTCTTTTAATGATTACATTACTCATTAAAACCATTTATTCTTTTAGGATGTGATGTAATAAGTGATCTTGGCTTTCAAGAAAACATAATAATTCTGATTGGTTACCAGAATCCCATTTGAAGACTATGTGTAATAGTTTTATTTATTTCTGTATACCATGAGTTTTCATCTCTCCATTACTCACCAAAAGGAGAATATAGAAGAAATTCTTACAGGAACATTTTTTTTATTACCCCTGATATATCCAGATGGCTGCTTTTGTAGTAAACATCCCTGTAAGATTCAATTCCTGGATAAGTTTATATCCAGGGGGATTGGAGGAGAGCCATAAATTACCTTCCATACCCATAGCTCTCCTATTACATTAATTGCAAAAATAAGTTAGTTACATATGAGCCATCTGCACAGAGGGATAGTCAAAATACTGGTCAATGGCTTGATTGAATTATCTACCTATTCAGTGTTAAGTGCCTGTCAGGAACTTATAAAAACTAACTAAGTAGACAGAAGAAGCACTCTGGAAAAAATTATAACAATTCACAGCAGTCTATAATTAGAGAACAGAGTCATATGTAGCATGGGTATGGTTCAGGAGATATGGTCATTGTAGCAAAAAGCAATGAAAGAAGAAGAAATTCAAAGCACAAAACACCAGTCAGGGAAAATGTCATGATGGATGCAGGACTTGCATGATCTTGATGCATGGGTAGCATTTGAATAGGGTGTGGGTATAAGAAAGATATTCCTAATGATGAAACAATGTGGATGTGTGCACAGTTTGAAATGAACTGAGAATGAACAGTGGACTAGGGTCAAAGATTCAAATTCTGGTAATAAGAGATAATGCTAAACATACAGATGAATTTTGGAACATCTACTCCAAGGCATTTCAACAGTGGGGTATAGACAATGGAATAAAGGCTTTTTAATTGTGCAGATGTAAGTTAAAACTCATTAAGTGTATCAAATGCCTATTTATTAATTAAGAGAAAGAGTATCAAGGCCATCTTATAAGAATAAACTTTAATCAATATTTTTTAAACGCTTCCTTAAAAATATCCTTCTCAGGATGCCTATGTGGCTCAGCAGTTGAGCATCTGCCTTCGGCTCAGGGTGTGATCCCAAGGTCCTGGGATTGAGTCCCACATTGGGCTCCCTGCAGGGAGCCTGCTTCTCCCTCTGCCTATATCTCTGCCTCTCTCTCTCTCTGAATAAATAAATAAAATATTTAAAAATATATCCTTCTTTATAGGCTATTTAATTATAAATGTTCCTAGTTATATGTTGTACAGTTTTATTATCACATTATAAAACTGTAGCTGAGGATTAAAAAAAGTATATATTGCAAACCTTTTATTATTGTTCCAATAATAATAGGTAGAAGGTAAGCTTCATGAAGTTAGAACTTTGTCTTGTTCACTGCTATCTTTGTATCACTTTGAATTTTGCTTGACATAATGGCAAATGAATGAATTATTCAATGAATACACGTAGAATGAAGAGCTGACATTGGAGCAAATAGTATGATCACTATTTTACAGATGAAAAAGCTAAAACTTTCATAGGTTTAAATTCGTGGCCACTTGACTCTAAAATTTACTCTCTTTATTTGGAAGAGTAAGAGAGTGACAGTCAATATTCTCATTACAAATTTGCAGTTTCTATCTCCTTCAGCGATGTAGCTCTGTCATAGTTTAGGACACAAAGATGTGACTCAGCATAACCTATATATACTAACAGAAGGGAGAAAGAAGGATTTCCCTTTTGATCATATTTCATCTGACTATGTACCTATCTATACCTCTATGTAACTATATCATTTCCCTATCATATATCTCCCAAAGTGTATTGTCCAAAAAAAGCATGACTCGGGAAAAAAAGCACAAAAGGAGAATTTGCTTGTTTTGAGTCTGTCAAATGAAATTGGATTTCTCCCCGGTAGTCTCTACAGGGTCTGGCCCTGAGTCATTGACCACATTTGTGAACAGTTTAGATTGATGGACTATAGCAATGCAGGGAAGACCCTTGCTCCTCCTTTCCTTTAGTGTAGCAGTTTTTCCACAATTGAAAGTTCAGATGAAAAGTTAGCATGTGTTTTATGTTAGTCATCAGAAGTGTGTTTTTTAGAGCTGTCAATAGTTATTCCTTTTTCTTCCTTTTTAAAAAAACTTTTATAGCAGGAGGGAGGGAGAAGAGGAGGGAGTGAGGTAGGAGAGCCAGAGAGAGAGAGAGAGAGAGAGAGAGAGAGAGAGAGAGAGAGAGAGAAAGGGGACTGCAGATACAAAGGTGGCAACAGACCTAACACGGGAGTAATGAAAATGCAAATCCTTCCATTTGACCCACCACTGACTTGGTGAAGTCTTCAGTGGCTTGGCGGCCTCAGAGTCTATTTGATGTGGCTCTTTCAAACCTTATACGTGTTTACATAGCCAAATCCTCTGAGATCTTTTCCCAAACCTTATTTTTTAAAGGTCTATTTCAACTAGCAGTTTGGGATCACTATCTACTCAGCTGAGATACATCACCTATGTTAGCAATATCGGACATAGTAAAAGCAAGAAAATCTCTGTATTTAGAAGAATGTTAAAATTACTGTATTTGGCCAGTGTAGAATTTAGATTTTCATATTTTTTTCATTTGTTTTAATTTAAGTTCAATTTGCCAACATACAGTATAACACCCAGTGTTCATCCCATCAAGTACCCTCCTCAGTGCCTGTCACCCCGACTGCCCGCCCACCTTCCCTTCTGCAACCCTTTGTTTCCCAGAGTTAGGGGTCTCTCATGGTTTGTCTCTCTCTCATTTTTCCCACTCAGTTCCCCTCCTTTGCCTTATACCCCCTTTCACTATTTCTTATATTCCTTGTATGAATGAAACCATACCATGGTTGTCCTTCTCCAATTGACTTATTTCACTCAGCACAATACCCTCCAGTTCCATCCACATTGAAGCAAATGGTCAGTATTCGTCCTTTCTGATGGCTGAGTAATATTCCATTGTGTATATAGACCACATCTTCTTTATCCATTCATCTGTTGAAGGGCATCGTGGCTCCTTCCACAGTTTGGTTATTGTGGACATTGCTGCTATGAGCATTGGGGTGCAGGTTTCCAGAGTTTCACTACATCTGTATCTTTGGGGTAGATACCCAGTAGTGCAATTGCTGGGTCATAGGGTAGCTCTATTTTTAACTCTTTGAGGAACCTCCACACTATTCTCCAGAGTGGCTATACCAGCTTGCATACCCACCGACAGTGCAAGAGGGTTCCCCCTCCTCCACATCCTCTCCAACATTTGTTTTGATTTTAATATTAATCATAACTCAAGTGTACATGCACAAACTGGATTGAAAGAAAAGTTTAAAGTACAATTTAATCAAATTAATCTTATAGAATCCTGCAGATCTTTGTGCTTATCAGCATTTAAATACATTATTTATGTAATTTTAAATTAACGTCTATTTTTTTCTGCCTTATAATTCCATGAGGGCAGAGTCTGATATCTTTCTTAGTAATATGCCCTACTTTGACAACTAATAGGTAATAGGTAGGTACACAACCCTGTAAGACCCAATTCCTGGATAAGTAATATATATATTATATATATTATATTATATATATATATATATATATATTAGTTTTCTGCAACTAATAGATAGGTATTCAATAATTATGTATTGGTTGAAGAAATGAATGACTATTGAGGGCATTTTATGTTTTGAATATGTTTACTCTACTAAGATACAACACCAAACAACATAATTGGTTCACATTAAAATGCTGTAAAAGTTTGTATGAACATAAAAACTTATTCAAAGAATATCATAACTTTTGTGGTAGTTTATTTGAAGGGCTACAACCATTATTCACCTTCAGTTAAGAAAACTTAGGGATTCCTCTCAGGTTATGAAATATCATAACCAATCTATATGACCATCATGTACATCATCTATAACAGAGACCTCTGTTAAGGAGAAATCTGAGGTGGTTGGTTACTTTAGCTTTGGGAGTTACCACGTAAAGCAATCCAATTTCACATCAGATCTTAAAGATTAATAGTCACAAACTGTAAGCTTCTTGAGGCCAGAGATTTCAAGTTTAAGTTTCCTCTCTATTGTTGGCTCCTTGGTTTATACATAAGAGCCTTAGTAAGATAAATGTTAGTCAGCATGAAGACAGCTTACTGTATATGGAAAAAACTGCATTACATATCAAAGTCAATTATTGCATTGATTTTCCTAGGTGCTTAATGGCCTGCATTTATTTCTTAAAGCAAATATTCTTTCATAATGAGGTGGAGGGGAGGGATACATATTCTAACAGACATTGTGAAGTGAGTAAGAGGAATAACTAGATACTTTAGCACAAATCCATGGCCCCTTTTCCTGCCCTTGCTACATGGTAGATAAATTTTAAAAAAGAAAAACAATACTAAGCAAAGCTTCCAGAGTACTCTAGAAATGCTCTAGAAAAAGAAATTCCAAAAAGGAAGATAATCAGAAGAGAAAATGATACTAGAAGACCACTCAACACAGAAAAACTTTTGCCTATTTTATTGTCCCACTAAATATCCCTATTCCTAGTTCTTGGCTGAGTCACTTTCCTGAATTTGTCCCATATTAACAATCTCTCTCGTCATTGGGTATCAAGGGATCAACCTTAAACTCCTGGGAGAGACTGGAGTCTAATGATATGTACAGTTTTTTCTAGCTCCAATACTCTAAAATCAGCAAATGAGGATCAATGCCTTTTTAAATTTATCTATTCACTTGGCATGAATATCAGTTGCCTACTATGTGCCAATCACTGTTCTAGGTGCTGAGGATCCAGTGATGAACTAAACAAAAAAGTCTGCTTTCATAGAATTTAGCAAATGTAACTGTTGATAGCAAGAGCTAAATGCTAAACAAAGTGCCTTATGTTGGTTATTTGATGGAATCCTTCAACTCTTGGGGTAGGCACTGGTATTACTCACATGTTACAGATGAACTCAATTGAGTTTTGATAAGGAAAGCTATTGCAAAGATTGCATAGCTTGTATATGTCAGGATCAGAAACCAAACCAGTCAGCCTAAAGAGTACTCTAAACAGCATTCTACATTGTTCCTAATGTATTTGAGAATGAGTATAAAAGCAAATCCTTTATTTTGTCGACCTAAGAGCATCAGACTCTCCACGTAGAGCTCTATGGCTTCTTTCTGTAAGAAAATGTCTAAAACTTTGCATAAAAGGCCAATTTCCTTGCCAAGGATACTCTTTAGTAGGTCACTGACACTTGTCCAAACAATTACAGAAGAGAATTAGAACTGAAAACAAAGGGAACATGCTTCCAGAACATCATGATGATCAAATGATCGGAGAAAGCTAAGACCAAAAAATTTTACACCTACTTGACAGCAATTTTAAGTCAGCACTAGACATGGAGGGAAATGAAAATACATTGTATTTTCAACTTATATTGGCAATCTGTTAAAATAACTGAATGATGGATGACAAGTCATCAATAGTAAATATAATCACTGTCATGAGTTATTATTAATAGTAGGCTTCAGATATACAAAAGTCAATTTCGTCTTTATCACAGTTTACAAAGTCTAACAACACTAGGAAATAAGAATGTAACTTGGTTTGAGTGAATCATTAAGCTTAGTGTAACATCTTTTCTGTTTATTATCTCTTCTTGCCATGGTAACACACCCCCAAAACAGAACAGCTACTGCTTCAATCCCCATTATCTATATCTTTAGCATTATTTTTCTTGTGTTTATACCACCACCTCCAAGGCAAACATTTTTTTTTCTCTGAACTTCATGACCTTCTGAGGTACATCCCTGAAATTCAAGCTACCATCATCAATAGCCTCCCCCCAAGTCAGGGTCTCAGTTTCTATCAGCAAAGTTCTATGCTCCTTCAAAGGGTCATCAGCCATAAAATTTTGGCCCCATAGAAATATTTCTAAGGCATTTAGAATTGCCCCCATCAACCTTTAAAATAAAAACAACAAGGTAAGTCACGCTAAAAGTGGTTCATATGCTCTAATGTTCGTGTTTCAGGGAGGCAAGCGGAAGCGCATGGTTTCTTCCAAACATGACAATAAATAACATTCTATTAAAGAATTATGTGTAAGCCACAAATTATCCCTTATAACATGTATGTGTTTCCTTTGCATTTTCTAACTAGCCACAAGTTTCTTTCTTCATGCAAACCAGTTATGGGGAAAGCAAAACCAACAAAATTCAAAGTGGCCTCTGTGTGGATAGAGCCTTAGTCTAGTTTATAAGCCTGGACCCAAGGGATGTTATCTCAGATGCCTCTAGAATGAAATGGAATTAACAATTACACAGATCTCCTCCACTAGAATTGCATTAAAAATAATTTAACATACTTGTTACGTATACTTTAATCATATTATCCCATAAGTAACCAGCTACTGATCTCAAAGGTCAGTATACAATTACAATGTATGTACAAGGGGGAATACAGCCCTACACTGGAATGTATCCTTGTCTCTACAATCTTCCTTCCTTCCTTTCTTATGCAGTTCATGTGAAGAGACCAGCTTCTTCCCTTTCTTTATAGAAAATATGAGAAGTCTTAGAAGAGAGGCACTATAGATCTGGCATATTGCTTGAAATATAACAATATGTTGTCTTCATAAAGAAAGATAATATAATTAAAATGGTTTTGTTTTGGTTGTTTTAAATCTAGTATGTTCAGAGGTATTCATTCTACTCAGGGAATGAAGAATCTTAATTAGCCATATATACATTTAACTCATCTCATTTGCCAGACATGCAAAGATAAATGTATATTTTTTTTCAACAATCTTGATTGTATGCTTCTACCGCAAACTGTACTTCATCTTCACAGATATTCTCAGAGTTAGACTGTCCTTTGTGAGCATGAAATGGGAAATGTCCTTTCTGTTAGTTATCTATCCAGGAATCTGTTATTGAAACATATACCAAATAAGCAAGAAAATGATATGACCACCTATATTGTTCTCTAGTATTCAAAAAATTAGTCACATGTGTCCTTTTATATAGTATAAAAAGCTCTACTATTGCACATGGAAAGCCAGAAATGATGTGACAGAAACTATAGCCTAGGGACGCCTGGGTGGCTCAGCGGTTGAGCACCTGCCTTCGGTTCAGGGCATGATCCTGTGGTCCCGGAATTGAATCCCACGTCAGGCTCCCTGCATGGAGCCTGCTTCTCTCTCTGCCTCTGTCTCTGCCTCTTTCTCTCTGTGTCTCTCATGAATAAATAAATAAAATATTTAAAAAAAATAAAGAAACTATAGCCTAGCTTAGTCTCTGGCTCTTTCAGGCTCCTACTCTTGTATCACTCAGCAAACGAAGTTCACTAAACAGAGAAAAGATGAATGTATATACTCATGAATGAATATATGAAGATGAATATATATTCATATATATATATGATGAATGATGAATATATATGAATATATGATGAATGATGAATATATGAAGATGAATATATATTCATATATATATATATATATATATATATATATATATAACAAATATAAAGAGAGGGCCTGATGTCACTATCTTCTATATAAAGCTAACTTTGAGCACCAAACGAAGAAATGTTAGGTGCTTTACATTCAAAGCAACATTAACCAGTCAATCAATGCCTATTGGCCAAAAAATGGAAGCAGTGATGGGCCTAACTTCCAAAGCTTTGTGAGAAGAAAACAGGAGGAAAACCACCATTCCCTGAGTGAATTTTGTGGTGAAGAATTCTAGTCAGTCATATATTGGTAATCTGATAAACAATCAGATTTTTATCTCTCAGTGTTTATAATCCTACCCAAAACTCTCTCAAATTATGCCCGTGAGTGACTTGCCTTGTAGCTCCTAAAGTTCTGATTTATTTTTCCAAATTAAATATGCCTTCTCATATTTTATATTCCTCAAAATATTTTTTTCAGAGCTGAATCACGTTTACTGTACAAAGAAAGAAAACTGTCCAAAATGAGCACAGGAATGGTGTGTCTGACAGCAGCAAAGGGTAGTGTTGACAGAGTGAGCACAGGACCGTGCATGTCCTGGAGACGACCTCCGTGTGCTTGGGTTCAAAGTCCAAAGAAAGGGCCCAGCAGGCAGGACAGGACAGGTGTGGCCTTCCCTGCCTGCCCCCGCCGAGGCCAGGCCTCCTCCGTCCGGGGACCCCAGGCACCCCCCCTCCCTGCCCCCCCCCCCACAGGCCAGGGCCCCCACCCTGCTTCCAGCACCCAGCACCGAGGAGTCTATTTAAGGAAACAGGTGTGTGTGTGCGTGTGTGTGTGTGTGTGAGAGAGAGAGAGAGAGAGAGAGGGATGGGGGGGGGGCATTAATAAAAACCAGACCAATAAGAAACCCAGATTTTAAGTCAGGATTTATCCTAAAAATAAAATTTAAAACCTTGAGCAGAAACATTTTTTTTCCCTGAAAATAAAACATCTCAACCAATCAGAAAATTATATTATTATATAATGATTTCTCTCTCCCAAGCACACTACCTTAATGATAGAGTAGCCATAATAAACTCATATGTTTTCTGGCCTTATCCCCAGTTAGGACCATATTTTGACCAGCTGCTTCTGTGTCTTTCACATATATTATAGGTGTATGTAATGGGCATAATTATACTCTATAATATAAAGAAATAGCCCAGGTAGTTATTTAACTCAGATTTCAAATTCTGTTTTTGTCCTTTCGAGTATCTGGCAGCAAGCTGCTCTATGACATTTCCATTTTGGGCTGCCCCATATCAGTGTTAGTCATCCCCATGGTTTTAGCTGCTATGAGTCACTGTTTGCCAAAGTTGCCTGTTACCACTACCCAAATATTATAAAAGAGCTGTTGTTCTCATGTAGGAACCTTAATATTTGCAAATGCATCATCCTGATTGGACATCATGCACTCAAGACTCAACCCCATGTTTAGATTTTATGAGTTAGCAAAACATGGGGTTGATGGGATCATTCTTCTCTCAGTTTTCTCAGTGTTTTCATTCACCTTTTCATTCCCTCTCATTTCAGAGAACTTGTTTCCATGACTATATTTGTAACTTCTACACTTGAGAAGATGCTTGCTGCCTTATTATCAGCTTTTCCTTCATCCCATTCTTTCAATTGCATTTTAAATCAATCCTTCTTTCTTCACCAGATCCTCTCTTCCAGCTAATACAGAGTCAAGCTTCTACATCATGGGGAAAAAAAAATTCTATTTTCTACCAGCCATCATTACATATCTTGCCTGAACGATTACAATAGCTTCCAACTTGGTCTCTCTGCTTCCAGACTTGCTCCCTGCCATACAGTTTTAATACACCAATCACAATGATCTTTTTAAACTATGCATTAGATTATTAGCTCCTTTGCTTTAAATCCTCCAAATGATATTCCCTAATTTTCTCATATCCTCCGGTCTGAGAATAAATGAGTATATTCTAAAATTGTAGAGCTCACATTTTTCTTTTATGAACACCTACTGAGTGTTACCTTTAGACGCTCTATCTCCTTCTTAATATTCTCCATCCTAAATAGAGCTTTTCATTCCTTCCATATTTCATGCCATCATAGCAAATAATAACCAATCTTCAAAGGCAGACAAAGATGGTTCAAGGACAAAAATAAAACAAAACTTGGACTTAGAAACAAAAGACCTGAATCAAATCTTTCAGGATTTGTCCATTGTGTGCCTTTGGTTATCACTTCCTTTCTTAGTTTCTTCACCTTAAATGGGATTATTGACTTGTAATAAGATTCAAATGATAATATTTGAGAAAACACTCTGTAAGGTGTCAACTTATACACAAATAATAATATATGTAAGACTTTATAATTTAGGCTGCTGACACCATTCTAACAGTGTCAACTATTTTAACTTATTTAATACTCACAATAGCTTTACAAAGTGGCATGTCCCCACCTAATGGGGGGGGGCCTCTACATATCCTCATTTTACAGATGAGTACATTGTGGCACAGAGATGTTCTATGAAGCACCCATGAAAACAGAGCAAGTAAGTGACAGAGCCAGGATTTGATCCCAAGGGATCTGGCTCCAGATGCTGAGTTCTCAACCTCTCTTTCTTTTATTTCACTGTACAGTAATGGCATCCACCCTTGCCAGAATGTCCTAAATGGGCCTTTAAGATTTCTGGACCTTCCTTCCCTCTGTAGTGTTGTTTCTCATGAACAGCTCTGCCAAACTTTTTGACCCTTTATATAAAGTAAGCTGAGGAGTGAGATGAAATGATGTAAAAAACAAACAAAAACCCCAAGACAAACAAACAGAAGTTCAAGAGAAAGACCCCGAAGCATCATGGCATGATGGTGACCTACCTCACTATCTGGTCCGAATGCTATTACTGAAAACCATTTTGAGGGAGGATGAGACAGATTGAGGAAACCAAAAGTGTAAGTTATTATTTTTTTTACACCTCCATATTCCCTGTCTCTTCTTTCCCCATGTCGAGTCCTCCTGGCTTTTTCTTTTTTCCTTGTGGTTCACAGAGACATTGGAGCCAAAGGTGAACAGTGGGGTTGGAGCCTGGCAAGCAACTGCTACCAGGGCCTTCCCTGGCAGGTGACCAGAAACCCCGCAAGCACTGCAGGAACATCCCCCTTCACCATAGGTGCTGTGTAGAAGCATACCAAGAAAAGACAAGTCAGGCAGAAGCTCAGAGGGACAAATCATCTCAAAGCTTGGAAAGAGTAGTGTGTAGTCCTTTCCTGATCTTCACTCCAGCAATGAATTCAGAACAGCGTTCAGCTCACAGATTTCACTGACCCAGGAGCACGGCACTTGTAAAAAGATAAGAGTAAGGAGACTCCTTAATTAGGCAACTTCTCAGACACTAGAGAAAAATCTACTTTCATTCAGGTTTTTTTTTTTTTCTAGAATGGTAGGGAGATATTTAGAGACTAGTTTTAATTTATAAATTTTAGTACTTCATAAAGTCAAGGAGAAAGCAGCCAAGACATTGGGAAGGAGTTTTATACAATCATTTGGATTAAAATAATGTTTCATGCAGTAGCTCCAATACAACAAACTAAAGAAAACTAAATGAAATATAGTTTAGCAAATGCAACACAATGGCTGATCATTTGAATCAAGAGAGTAAACTAACAGTTGGTTGGAAAAGGCAAGAAGAATTAATGATGCATGTCCCAAAATGATATGCCATAGTTCTCACTAGACAACTTCATTCTGATTTTAATAAAAGAGTTACTAAAATCTCATGGCTATTTTCAAGGATTACATAAAGAAACAATTAAAACTGCTCACTGAAATTTTTATACTTTCTTTGTGATGTGTGGGCAAATAGAGGTCTTTAAAATTCTAGGAGGAAAGGGAAGAACAGAATACAAAAAGAAAGATAATTACTTCAATTTTCAGTTTGAAACAGAGAATTTGATTTGAAAATAAAATTTTCATTAAGTCTTAGCTATAATTTCTCAGTACAAAACAAAACAAAAACAAAAGTTAAATATATTAAAATACAAGTCACTTAGAGCTTATCAATGGCAAACATTTATCTCATAGTAAGTGTTTTAACAATTGTTTACAATATGCTAATTTTAAATAAATCTTGGTTTTAAAATTTGTCTGAAGTCGTTTATTGCAAAGAATGTATTTCATTCTTTTAACACAAAGTACTTCAGGGGGAAATAAAGAACTGGGATTGTCTCATTGTTTTCCTTGATATAATCTTTACAATTTAGTCTCTTTGCTATGCATTAACTACTTCTATAACATATATACTCTGCTCAATGCAAAAATAATAATTCTAAGTAAATCTTATGCTTCGGTAGGGTGCGTGAAGAGTATCCCTAGTTTCCAATGTTAATGGTGAAAAGTTTGACCATGGTTATATAAAAGGTGGCCAGAAATTCTGAAGCAGAATTAAAAATAGATTTAAAGGAGCAATGACAAGATAGTGTAAAAAGCTCATTAGGGTGAACAAAATACTAAATACATGAGGTTAACAAAAAGGATTTCAAGAGGAGTAGTCATTAAATATCCCAGTATTATAGTATCCTAAATAAAGAATAGAGTACAGATTATTATGAACCTTTTTTACAACCAGGATCCAAATCGACATCGACAACTGAACATGATCAGTATCAGTTTGAGTTTTGTCACAGTTAACAAGCCAAATTGATGCAGATCAAAACACCTTTTTCATGTCGGGAATAGAGCTTGGTTGTCAAAAAAACATAGTGATGAGTGACCGTGGGGAAACATCCTGGCAATAATCAATCGTCAATCAGTCATGGAAAGTGCTTATTCTGCTCTTGTACGAGCCTCTTCATTACTGGCTGTGCACTGATCTCAGGAGAGAGGAGATAAAGGTCCCTTTCAATGAATAAAGCAATAGTTTCTGTTCAGAGAGAAATGGAGAGAAAAGCATCCTAGATTGGGTTTAGAAATCACTTTTGCTTTCTAATTGTTTGGGGTTTTTTTTTCCCCCATTTAGAAAGATAGCCTTTTAAAAAGTGGCAATAGAAATAACTAAAATGGTGCTAAAATTTGCCTTCTTCAAAACCGGTAATTCATCATTTCCTTAAATAAATGTCATAAGTCAGAGATCTAAATCTGCACAGTGGGAGCTGATTAATTGAAGTGAATATGTTCTCTTTAAATATATACATAAGAATATTTCTCTATGTGTATATATGGGGAATGGAGTGATGGTACATGGCAGCAATATCTTAAGAATATTAAAAGGTTAATCATAATATTAGTTTTAGGTAAAGGTTACATAGTTAAATAAAATGTGTACGATCGTAAATGTAAATGCAAAGGCAGACCACTCAAGTGACTTGAATTTACAGATGCCCTTTTTTGGGGATATTAAAATTCTGTCCTCTTGGGATCTGTACATAATAACATTGAATCCCACCAGAAGGCCCTCCCTCCCCCCAAAAAAGTCATTTCTCCTCTTCTGCCTGTTTATTTTTGAAGCAGATGCATTCTTTTCCCCTTAAGTGAGTCCACAAATGCTTTGGCACCTACCCTGAGCTACTAAGCATAACTGAATGCTTATGGTAGGAAAGATGGTAAGGGAAATAATTTTCAATGTATTTTCATAGTGGAAAACAGGTTTGCCAAAATAGTTTGACTTTATGAAAGAGGAGAACAGCTGTAGTTGGTTTATAATAAATCTTTCACAAATCAGTAAAAGCAAATAGACAGCACAACTGCAACCCATAAAAGTGGAAAATATTAAACAACAGGCAGTGAAGTTGTTAAACTTTCCCACAGACATTGCAGGTTTGGAAGAAAGAAAAGAAGAAAAGAAGAAAAGAAAGAAAGAAAGAAAGGAAGAAAGTCAGAGTCAGTCTAGAGAATACACACATGCAACTCACATGAAAAAGTGGACCAAATCATATCAGAAGAGGAGAAGGAATTACTGTTGATTAGAGGGAAAATCCTGTTAAGGTGACTTTTCTGGGCATCGGGATGAAGGTGTCCAAGGTGGTTTCCTCCTCCTATTACTGAATGTTAGTGCAGAATAATTACTTGCTTGCCAAAAATGACAGGACATTGACCCTGCAGACTTATTGAATTCTCATTGCTTGCCTCCAGGCCATGTCGGGGGTTATTCAATTTTGCCTGAGGAGGACAATCTATTATGAGAGATGAGTCAAGAAGGCATCCTCCCTGATTGCCCACCAAAACCATTATCGCAGCACAGAGAGGGCATCGGCAGGGAGTGGACAGACAAGACAACACTGATCTCGATTACCCAGGGACAAGATACAATTTACATTACTTGAAGCCACAGGACAGAGGGCAATCAGCCCTGGGAATAGGGCGGCAGCCCTAGAGTGAACAGGTATTAACAGCAGAGCGGCATCTGAGCTACTTGCTTATGCTAGACATGACCTTTAGCCTGACAAGGTAGTAACTGGTTTGATCTGTAATTATGTAAATAATTTTACATTTATAAACAGAATTGTTTTCCAAAATTAGAAGCAAAAACCAGAATCCTAAAACATGAAAATCTATGGATCATATTTACTTTATCATGTCTGGCCTAGATTTTCTGTTCCAAGGCAATTTCATAGCCATGGAAGTTATTTTGACCCAGGGAACTTGTTGTGACCAAAATTGCCTTCTAGTAGAGAAAAAAGAGACCTCAATTCTAACAGGGTTGCAATCCCCAATCCCTATAGCCTACAATAGCCTATAATCCCTTCTTCTTCTTCTTCTTCTTCTTCTTCTTCTTCTTCTTCTTCTTCTTCTTCTTCTTCTTCTTCTTTCTTCTTCTTCTTCTTCTTCTTTCTTCTTTTCTTCTTCTTTCTTCTTTTTTTTTTCAGTTCTGGATAATGAATGAAAGTGTGAAAATATTCTTTA
Source organism: Nyctereutes procyonoides (assembly GCF_905146905.1). Taxonomy (NCBI): domain Eukaryota; kingdom Metazoa; phylum Chordata; class Mammalia; order Carnivora; family Canidae; genus Nyctereutes; species Nyctereutes procyonoides. The sequence goes on from NW_026575130.1 coordinate 7,229,987, forward strand.
AGCATAAGGCCCCAGTGTGCAATGTGCTGGGAGTGATGTTGTAAAATTCTGATTTGAGATTTTGCTCAATAAGCCAATTTTACGGGGCTAATGATAACATGTAAAGAAATCAAATAATGTTTCTCCATAGACTTGATCATTACTAAACCTTACTGGATCCCAGTGTCTTGTTAAGCTATCCTACTAAATTGGAAAACTGTACAGTATTTTTATTTCAGTCAATGAGAAATGCTTTATTATATTTTGAAAAGTGATTTAATTGAAGAAAACAAATGCTTACATTTTTCAGTGCTTATAAGGGTCAGAGACTATGGTAGGGATTTCTAAATATAATGATATGTTCAATTTAACATATTGGAATAATAGTATGCTCAAAAGACCTAGTAATAGGTAGATTTTTCTAATCTTGGGAGTTCCTGTCAGCATGAGATAAAATTCCAATAGAAACAACAGTTCGCATTTTCTAGATAATTAAATAAGAATCCATGGGAAACTGCTTCAAATATGAAAAATAACCCATGTTATTTCAGAATTCTCCTGCTATGCTATTAGTATATCTGCAGAAGCTGAAAAGCAAATAACCTCTCATTCCCCCATGAACACTGATTAATTAGGGCATGAAACCAGGGTGATTTGTGAAAGAGCTTTGCAAAACAAAAGCTTTGTGTGATTTTATGCTTGCCTCCTATTCTGAATCAAGCTAGGAACTGAAGAAAATTATAGTAAACCACTGACTTAAAAATTAAAATATGTATTAGCAAAGGTTCAAAAATAACTGTCAGCCCTTCTTGTCAAGTTAGAATTTGTTAAATAATCAAAATGCTTTGTTTGGGTTCAAGCCCAGCATACAAACAGATTTATATGCCCTCAATCCCGTGTCCAAGGCAAACGTGTTATTCAGTTTAAATGATTTATGAAATTGGAATAGAGAAAAAGAAAGAAAAAAGATACTACTGAGTTTGGCACATAGTAGGCACTGAATAAATGTATTGATTGAGTAATTATACAAAAACATAGATTTTTTGGCAAGCCTGAGATTAAAGATCACAGTGTAATAAAATGTAAAAGTGGCCCTGGAATCTATAGTGAGGGAGATGAGTCCCTCATGTTAAGTTTGCAGGGCATGTACAGTTTAGGGGTATAGGGAAAGTCCCTGGAATTAGCTTAAGCTGGAATCATACTGTGTAGTTTGGGGCAATTTATTTAATCTCTCTGTGCTTCAGTTTTCTCATACACAAACCAGGGATAATAATAGTACCTGTTTCATGTGAATGTTGTGCAGATTAACTGGGCTAATATATTTACAAGACATTTATTAGGCATTTGGCACAAACTAATGTTCTCAATAAACTTTAGTGTTTACTGTTAAGTGTAAAGCCAAACACTATTCAGTTAGATGAGGTTAGGGCATCAATTGAAAAATAGGCTACTCTTTTATTAAAACACAATTATCACCTCTTCTGTGAGGCTTTTTGTTGTTGTAAATTTCATCAATTTTGTACATCCAGTTTAGACAAGATAGGGAATTCAAATCAATTATATATTATATATATATATATATATATATATATAATCCATAACCTCAACACCAAGAAAGAAGCATAGTCAGCTACTTGGCATCTGTTTTACCAAATAGATTTGTATAATATATATATTATATATATATATATATATATATAATTTTATATATATAAAACTGTCATATAAATGGGGTGTAAAATTTACAATTTATAAAATATGGATAGATTGTCTTGTGAGATTAATGAAAAGATTAGGGTGGACCTGCACTGCTATATAACTGAACAGGAAAGCAAAGGGTCTGATAATCAACTGCCAATCACAGGGGCTTTATCACACAGTTTTATTTTACACACACGTGTGTGTATATGTGTTTGCATTTTTGTGCATATCAAATCACGCTATCATTCATACAGTTTGACTTCTCTTCATTTAACAATAGATTATGAGCATCATTCCATGCTCAAACTATATCAAACCAGTTCAAATCTTCGACTTTGGATTCAGATAAATCTGGGTTCAATTGTTAACTCTGACACTACCTGTATATCGCTGAGCAAGTTATCAAGCCACTGTTTTTGCATCTGTTAAAAAAAATTAATCATCCCTACCAGTCAATTGGAATAATCCATACTGAGCACACTGTACAATTGCAGAGACTTAATAATCTCTTCAAGAAAATGTTAGTGTTTTTAAAATTTTATCTGTATGGTAATCTTAAATGTCTATCTAGTAGTCCATTCTGTGGCTAGAACATTAATTATCCAGTCCAGTCCCCAAACCTTAGATGTTTAGAGTTTTCCTGGCTTGGTTTCATCACTATCATAGAAAATGCTGTATGTGGCCCTGCATTTTACAGGTGGGGAGATGGCCCCTGTGTTAAATTTGCAGGGAAGTTACAGTATAGGGATTTTGATTCAACATATATATGCATTTTCATCATTTGTCATATTCTTTCCTTAGAAGCAGTTATTAGAAGCAAGACTTCCTGGGTCAGAGAGTATAGGCATTAAAAAAATAAAACTTGGGATCCCTGGGTGGCGCAGCGGTTTGGCGCCTGCCTTTGGCCCGGGGCGCGATCCTGGAGACCCGGGATCGAATCCCACATCGGGCTCCCGGTGCATGGAGCCTGCTTCTCCCTCTGCCTGTGTCTCTGCCTCTCTCTCTCTCTCTCTCTCTCTCTCTCTGTGACTATCATAAATAAATTAAAAAAATTAAAAAAAAATAAAATAAAACTTGGTATCACACTTGTAATTGCCCTCAGATTATAACTATTCCATTTCTACCAGCATTATATGAGATTCCTATTTCCATGATGTCAATTTTCTTTTTTTTTAATTTTTTTAATTTATTTATGATAGTCACACACAGAGAGAGAGAGAGAGAGAGGCAGAGACACAGGCAGAGGGAGAAGCAGGCTCCATGCACCGGGAGCCCGACGTGGGATTCGATCCCGGGTCTCCAGGATCGCGCCCTGGGCCAAAGGCAGGCGCTAAACCGCTGCGCCACCCAGGGATCCCCATGTCAATTTTCTAAATTGAGATGCAATCTATACAATGTAAATTGTAAGATCTTAACTGTATAGCTTTGTGGATTTTTACCTATGTATACATTTGTGTAACCACAACCTTAATTAATAAACAAAATACCTCCAAAACGCCCGGACTCCTTTTACCTCTTTCCAATTAATACCTTAATACCATCCCAACTCAGAGGTAAATTCTATTCTGACTTCTAAAACTATAAAACTAGTTTTGTTTTGGTTTGTTTGCCTCTTCTTGAACTTAAAATAAATGGAATCACACAATATAACGCTTTTTTTGTGTGTTTGCCATCTTTTGCTCAACACATGTTTTTGGGATTCATTCATTTGTATAACACTGGTTTCTTCTTTTTATTATAATATATTATTCCTCTATATAAATACACTCCAATGTGTTTATATATTTTCATAGGTTTGGATATTCAAATTGTCCCCAGTTTGGGATATTTTGAATAAAGCTTCTGTCAGCAATCATGTATATCTATCTCATTTGGTGGACTTATACCCTCATTAAAAAAAAAAAATCATCTATGAGCAGAACTTGCTTTTTCATTAGGGTGGACCTATATTTGTTTTTATTTTTTTAAGATTTTTTTATGTATTTATTCATGAGAGACAGAGAGAGAGGGAGCGACACAGGCAGAGGGGGAAGCAGGCTCCCCTCAGGGAGCTCGCTGCGGAACCGGATCTCAGGACCCCAGGATCATGTCCTGAGCTGAAGGCAGAAGCCCAACCACTGAGCCACCCGCGAGTCTCATGGGTGGAGTTATATTTGGCTTTGGTAGATACTAACAGTTTTCCAAAATGCATAGAACAATTTGTACTTTCTTCAGCAAGATTTGAGAATTTAAGCTGTTCCATGTCTTTTTTTTTTTTTTTTCGTGTTCAGAGTATTTAATGGTGACAAAACTGTGCTCTGGGTGTTTTGCTTTTACTTACATACACTTTTACTATTTTTTTAAAATCTATTTTTCACCTTCGTAGCTGTTCCACATATTTATGAACAAATGATATCATCAGTTTTTTAACTTTAGTCGTTTTGATGGGTACATATCTCACTGTGATTTTAATTTACATTTCTCAGATGAGTATTAAGCACTTGAAAAATATGGTTTTCAGTCATTTTGTAATCCTTTTATAAATTAATTCAAACTTTGTGCATTTTAATTAGATTGTCTTTTTCTTATTGACTTGTAAAACTTATTTATAAAATGTAAATACCAGGCTTTTGTCAGATATATACATATCTGATTTTCTTTCTATATGTATTATGTATCTTTTTTCCAGTTTGTGGCCTGACTGCTCATTTTTAAGTGATATCTTAATGTTGCATATGTTACTTATTTCAATGAAAATGATATACTTATATAGCAAGAATATTTGAAAAATTTACAAACATATTAAAGTACTATACGGATCTTAGCAAGATCTCTAGTTATAAGGTCAATAAAGAAAAAATAAATAGAATTTCTGTAAACAAAATAAAGAATTTGAAATTGGAATCTAAAAGACAATACCAATTACAAAAGTTGAAAAAATCAAATAACTAGAAATAAACCTAAAGAACATGGAAGCCTTCATACTAAAAAAATTTTTAAATGGTGAAAATCAAGATGATTTAAATATATGGAAAATTATAACATTTCAACAGATTAGAAGTTCCAATATTGCTAGTGTACTGATTTTCCATAATCTAGATTTATTGATTTAGTGTTAATAAAAAGGAAATTAAAATCACAGCAGGAATTTTTGTTAAAATAGATAAGTTGATTTTAAAATTTGTTTGGAAGTACTAAGGACTTAGAATAGACAAGACAATCTTTAAAACAAACTATAAAATTTCAATAATTATGATAGATCCATTGTAACTGGAATGGAAGTGTTCTCTTGGCATAAAGGTAGATAAATAGATCAAGATAATAGAACAAAAAATCAAACTGTAGACCAGCATGTATGTATTCACTTGATTTATGGCAAAGGCATCAACATCATTCAAAGTGAAAAGACTTTTTCAATAAGTCATACTGAAGCAATAGGATATTCATAAGAAAAAAAGAAAACCTTGATCTCTACCTAACACATACAAAAATTTAATTGGAGATTAAGGGTTTTTTCTTATGAATATCCTATTCCTAATTTAATACATAAAAATGATGTCTTGGTGATACTTCTATTTGCATTTCTTTGAATACTAATATAGTTTAACTTCTTAAATTTTCGGTTTATATATTTTTTCTTTATGATATTCCTCTTCGGGATTTTTTTGCTTACTTTTCAGAGATATTCATTAATTTTGTAAAAGCACTCTAAGGCTAAAGAAATTAACCCTTTTTATTATATCGTGTGATTAATACATAGTTGATGGTATTTCTCTCTAAAATTAACAGATAAATTTTATTTAAGTAAATTTAATAATGTTTTTCCTTTATGGCTAATGTCATACATAGAGATCCTTCCTCCAATGTAATGGAGAAGGTATATTTTCTTCCTATATTTTATGGTTTGATTCTTCGCATTTAAATCTTAATCCAGTTAATATTACCTTTGGTATTTTATTTGAATTATGGCTATAACTTTATTTTTATTTTTTAAATTTTTTTTAAGATTCATTTATTTATTTATGATAGACACAGAGAGAGAGAGAGAGGGAGAGGCAGAGACACAGGCAGAGGGAGAAGCAGGCTCCATGCCGGGAGCCCGATGTGGGACTAGATCCCAGGACTCGAGGATCGAGCCCTGGGCCAAAGGCAGGCGCCAAACCGCTGAGCCATGCAGGGATCCCCTATAACTTTATTTTTAAATAATAGCTTGTCTCAATGTCACTTATTGAATGGTTAATAAATCTTTTTGATGTTATCTTTATCACCTAAAATTGTATGTAATTTTTACATCTATTTCTGGATCTTCTTTTAATCTGTGTATTTTAACCCATGACAAGAGCACTGTGTAAAATGCTATTTACTGTTTGAAGGGATAGATAGAATTATATCTAGCGTCTGAAACTTCAACAAAATGTTAATAAAATTGATAATAATGGAAATCCTTACATTGTGCCTCACCAAAGCTTCCAGAGATGATTAAAAGACTCAGATGACTGACTCATACAAGAAAGAAAGAGAATCCAAAGCTGTGCTCCTTCTAATACAACTTTATGGCTGCAATGTGACCACAAGAAACAGTAGTTACCATGTTAACAAAAGTCAGCAAGGAAGAAAGGTTTCCTGTGGGTCCTCTAAAGTCTTTTTAAAATTTCGTTGAAGTACAGTTAACATATAATATTATATTAGTTTCAAGTGTACAACATAGTGGCTAACATTTAGATTCATTACTAAGTGATCATCACAATAAACCTAGCTACTATCTGTCACCATGCAAAATTGTTACAATAAGAAACATCAAAAGTACTATACATGGTTAAAACTTTGTTATAAAAACAAAATAAAACAAAAAATATGCCCCTAGTTTGTATTTTTCATATGACAGATCTTACCATGATTCATAGAGCAAAACTAAATAGGTCATAGTGAGGATAGATATCTTCATGCCTCAAAATGAACATAGTTAACATTTTAAAAACCAGTGGCCTAGAATAATGCATAAATCTTTTGCTACTGATTCTCAAGACAGGCAGAAGGGAATAAGAAAAGGATAATTAAAATGATTAAAATTAAATATACTTTTATATATTTAATCATAAATTTCACTTATGGTTTTAAAACCATGGAGAGCATAAAAAGGATAAACTAAGTTGAATAATATATTCCTGATTGGCAGGAAAAGGAAGAAATCCTTTAGCCTTGAAAGGATTTATTGTGATACTAATATAAGTACTTTACATATTGAGAGGTAAAAATACAGAATTTGATATTTCACAATGAGATTACAGATGCTAAATAGACAGGTTCTAACAGGGCCTTAAAAATTCAATAGTGAAATGTACAGGGTAGTTTAGAAGTGGAGTATGGAAATGGTATTTTAAGCCCTTTGAAACCAATAATTGGCAGGATTAAATCTTTGCTTTCCTCAAAATATGCCCTGGTACCTTCAGCAAGAGAGAGAACACTGAGATAAGAGGCACCTGCAGTGTGACAATCTAAGCATATCCCCTCATTGTCCCATTCATTTCTGCAAGTTACTGTTTTTGATGGAACAAAATAGCATATGCTACCTTAAATTTCACTTGAAACTGAAGAACTAAGTTTGTATTCCCTACAGAATGATAATACAAAGGTATTCCAAATAGCTGTCCCCCCAAAATGTCTATAAGTTGGTGAAAAAAGAATGACCTTGTGGTTATATGTACAATTCTTACCGTACAAGTTTCTATATCTTTAATTTATTCGCCTATTCAATTATCTATTCAGCAATCACTATAGAGATCTAGGTAGATAAATTTGGTAAGGCCTTGGGGTTATCAAATACCTTTAGATTTGGGACTACTCTAGAAGAAGCCTACCATCTAATGTATCTTATGACCATCAAAAATGAAACAATATGGGTTCTCTCTTTCCAGACCTTGCCGAACAGGAGGCGCCATCGTGGGAGTCCACATCTGCCACAACCAGGACCAAGAGGAGCCCAACACCCAGATTATCTGCCTGAGACTGTTGGTCAAGCTGTACATATAGGTTTCTGGCCAGACGAACCAACTACCTTTAACCAAGTTGTGCTGAAGAGATTGTTCATGAATCACACCAACCTGCCACCTCTGTCTCTTTCCCAGGTAATCTGGAAGATGAAGTTACCTGGCCAGGAAAACCAAACAGCTGTGGTTGTAGGAAGTATGACCGACGATGTGTGTATCCAGGAAGTGCCCAAACTGAAGGTGTGTGTCCTGCACACAAGCAGCCTGGCCTGGAGCTGCATCCTCAGAGCTGGAAGCAAGATCCTTACCTTTGACGAGCTGGTCCTGCACTCCCCAAAGGGCTGCTGCATCAGCCTCTCCTCTGGTCCACACACGGGCCAGGAGGTATACCAGCATTTCTGCAAGGCCCCAGGAACCCCTTATATCAAGCCCTACTCGGGATCCACAGGGCAGAATTTGGGGGGTGCCAGAGGCACACAGGGCCAGCCGAGGCTACAAAAACAAGCTGACCTTTAATCTCAAATTGAAGTCTACTCTGCAAATTTTATGTTAAACATATTTTAGAAATGTGTCATGGGCAAGAGGAAAATACTAGCCATATTGTGAAGAATTAAAATGATTTAAGAATATGGGAATGTCATTTTAAAAAAGAGGAGGAGGATCTATCCAGACAGAGGAAATGTGGATAAAACCTTAAAGGCATGGGTTATTGACATCACATGTCAATAGAGTTGTGAAAACTCAGTGTAATGATAACACAGGAAGCATGAAAGGAAGAGAAGAATATTAGTTTAGAGAGGGAATGGGCAAGTTTATGAAAAAAAAACAATAAGCAAACAAACTTGTGTGTCAGGCTAAGGAGTTAGAATGATTTAAGAACATTTAAGAAATGATACAATTGAATTATTACATAGCTATGATTTTGCAAAGAAGTTTATATTTGAGTCTATATAGGGAATAAAAGTAGGGGGTAGTTAAACTCATAGGAAGAAAAGGAGGAAGGAATTGTGTAAAAGTCATGCTTGGTAATTTAAGGATAGTCCAGAAGTGGGAGGAATCTATAAACCAGGAAGATGTGATCTGTTTGTGATCTTTCTTATGAATCCAAAAGCTAGCATGGTACCTAGTTAATAATAGGCATTCAGTAAATTACAGCATGAATATAGAAAAGAGTTTAGAAATAAATTGTTGGGGCTTACCTTTGATCAAAGCCAGAAGCTATGATCTTACTACTTTTGCTGTGAACCGAATCTTTTTGTTGTATTCCTAAGGCATCATTCCCCCACAATTAAAGTAAGAAGTTGCTTTGTATGTACATAACTATTAGAACTATTATAACCATAACTATTATAAATAAAGACCCTTGTCTTAAAGCTAAAGTAAATTAAAATCATTCATTTCAAGATTATGAGTTTAAGAAACATTTTTTTAATATTTAAAATATACTTCCCACTTCTTTAAGGGTATGATTCCATTGTATTCAACTATTAGATATTTTCTAATATCTTTTTTATTTATTCATGAGACACACACACAGAGAGAGAGAGAGAGAGAGAGAGAGAGAGAGAGGCAGAGACATAGGCAGAGAGAAAAGCAGGCTCCCTGTGGGGACCCAGATGTGGGACTTGATCCCAGGATCCCAGGATCAAGACCTGAACCACCCCTACACATATTTTTAAAAGAATACTTATCAAGATCCACAAATGGCGTAGAAATTAACAAAACTAATACTATGGAAACTTCCACACATTGTTTCAGAACAATTCTAACTCATTCTGTGATTTGGGGCACGTGATTTAACTTTCCTAATTTTAACTTCCATCTTTTCTTTGATAGAAATGATATTCTGCTTTCCCAAAGACTAGCTTTATTAATTAGTTAATATGAGAAATGATTAATAGCATGTGAAGATGCAACTTATTATTGTTTTATTTTTTCTTCCTGATTTCACATTTCTAGAATAAAATTGGGTTTGGCTAATTTTGGTAATTGTAAAATTAAACTTTATTTTTCTAGCTTTATTTACTTAGTTCCCATCATGCACTGAACACTAAATTAAAGCTACAAAAGCATTATCTTATCTACCCAAAAAATCCAGATAAGTATTATTCTCATTGTATAGAATAGAAAAATGAGGTATAGAGGAATTAATAATCTGTTCAAGGCTACACAACTGTAAGTAAAAAGATTTAAAACCTGTGCTCAAAACTAATATATTATGGTAGCTATTATTAATATTTGATATTCTGTATCAATCATAAATATTAATGGATCCGCTGCCTCTCACAATCCCTAGAGGTTAAAGCTTGGCTAATCAATTTAGTTTATTCCTTTTAATCAGATATCATGTAGGTAATATCCAATCTCCCATTGTTTTTTTTTCCTCTAAATTTATTAACTGTCTGCATACACCCCTTGTAAAACTTATTTAGTAAAATAAGTCCAGTGAAGTAAAATAAGTCTTATTTAGTACAGTAAGTTCAGTATCTTTATAGGTTCTATTATTTCCAAATCATAAATAATTTGTATTATTACCAATACCACCTCCATTAATATTTCACTGCTCTAGGCCTATCAACTCTATGTTTGTTGAATATTACATGAATGATTATACATAAATATTATTCATTTGAAAAAAAATTATTCATTTGATCTCAATATATAGTGACTTTTTATTTTAAAGAGTCCAAAATGGGGATCCCTGGGTGGCGCAGAGGTTTGGCGCCTGCCTTTGGCCCAGGGCGCGATCCTGGAGACCCGGGATCGAATCCCACGTCGGGCTCCCTGCATGGAGCCTGCTTCTCCCTCTGCCTATGTCTCTGCCTCTCTCTCTCTCTCTCTCTCTGTGTGACTATCATAAATAAATAAAAATTAAAAAAAATAAAGAGTCCAAAATGCCCCTTGTCCAGAATTTTTTTAAGGACTAACGAGTTGAAATTGTCACCACCTATGTTTTAGTATTTATGTACTACCATCTTTTATTTTCTTCTTTTGTATCTTTAAATCAAAAGACCTTCCCCATTATTACCATTATTAAATAGCAAGCCACTTTTTTTCCTTTTTTTCTATTTTTTGGATCTCATATACAATGTTTCTTCCTCAAATTCAATTTCCTCTTAGTCTTTCTTATAGATTATATTTTACCTACCAGTTTTGATATTCCAATTAAGGAAATGTTATCTTTCCATTTTTATTATGCTCAACAGGTCATATTCTCCATAATTTAGAAACATTTCCAGTTAATCTTTTTAATTTCCCATTTACTTTGTAGTTACTTATAGACAATTAAGTCCAGTATGTTAATATTACTTATCACTTATCTTATATTTCATCTTAGCTTGTAGAACTCCCTATTCTCTTCATTGTGCATGTTGAGATTATTTGGGCTAAGCAAAAGATCCTCCCTTAATACCCAATTTAAAGCCAACTTAATGAGCCCTGCCAGTTCTGAACACAACAGGGAGTTTGGTATCCCATCTGGTTAAGTGGAGACTACAATAACTTCCATGATGAGGACATCTGTTTAGAAAAATCAGAGTTCCATAAATCCAAAATTCTCCTTCCTGTACCAGTAACACACTCATCATTTGTGCTCTATCTTTATTATTTTTCGTCTGTGATACCAAGATCTTCAAGATGGCTCCCTTGCCTCAATTCCCTCAACTAAACTCCTTATACCTATAAAATAAAAATAAAATAACAAAATTGAAATCATGTAACCAGTCCAGATTTGCTCTTTCCATCCATCCATTTTTGTCAAATACATTTAGAAAATGATAAAAGTATAGATTTGACAATGAAAATAGAAATGATACTCAACATTTGTACAGTGTTTACTAAGTTAAACACTAGGCATTCCATATGCATTTTTACTTTTAATCCTGACGATAACCTTATGAGGAAGGTAAATAAGTACTCTGATCGCCTCTCCAACATTCACTCCATTCCTCATCAATTCCGTAGCAAAAAAAAAAAAAAAAAAAAGACAACAGGCAAAAACACCCTGTAAAACAGCAGCAAAATAAATAAAATCCACAAAAACAAAACTCCCTGCCCTCATGAGGTTTACACTCTCTCGTTCTCCTGGTGCCCGAGCCACTGCAGATTCTGATGTATGAGCCAAGAAATCTCCTCATCTTTTATCTACTTAAGTGTTATTGGCACAATTTTACAGTGAAAACAAAGTCTGTGCTTTAGTGAAATACATATGGGAACACAATGAATACCTACCTAACCAAAACCAAAATAATAACAAGTAATGATAACAAGTAACACCTTTACCATGTCAGATATGGTAATCATCACTGAAAACACAAATAACGTGACATATGCCCATGTTTTCAAGCAGAATGCAGAAGGTACCAGAAAGCAATAAAGGAAGGTAAGTAAAAGGGAGTAAGTAAGGTAAGTAAAAGGTAAGTTAAGTAAAAGGAAGTAAAAATATTTATCTCAAGAACCAACACACATGAATATTACTCATTAACAAAAGGCTCAGCCTCTCTCTCTGACCTTATTATTTATCCCTGTTGCATATCATTTTAACCCTCCAAAAGCCATAATATCTTATGTAAAGGAAATTAAGAGAATTACTTGCTAATTGTAGTGAAGAGTAATTCTTTATAGCAGTAGGAAAAAGGAAAACCTTCAAAGAAGATCTGCATAGTCAAAATTAAAAAAAGTAAATGGAGAGATAACATAGAGGCCAACAAATTACAATAAACCCTAATGAAAATTCTGTACTATAAACACATTGAATGATTAGTGGTCATAGTAATTTCAAGCCGTAAAATAGAGTGAAAATCATGACCAGTACATTACATTTAAGAAGTCAGGGAAGTATACCTTTTACATATATATCTATTAAAATGAATCCTGTGTTTTTAAAGGATTCTGCTTAAAGGTGTTAACCATTAGTATTCCAGTAAACTTGGTCCTGACAAATATAAGATAGGTTTATTTTTGAAACTAAAATAATCTTAATAATTATGAGCATTCCCCAATGGTATTAGGTACCTTTGAAGCCTTCACTCCACTTTCCTTCCTCACTAATTTGTAAACATTTTGCAGGAGCCACTCAAGGCCCGCCTGAATCTTAGAACTTTTACATCAACACTTTTAGAAATTAAAAAAATACTTTTTCTTCCTTTTTGTCCACATACATGTTCTTTCTCATGATCTTATCTTATTCTTTCTAGAAAGAGTTAGCTCTACTCACTATTTCTAGTTTTTAACCTACATTCCTATTCTAAGCCTACTTCACTTTGGCTTTCCAACCATGTTATAAAGGACATAAAGTGATGTCCATATTCTTTTCAGTTCTCATCACACTTTGACAGCAGTATTCTATGTGGTTAACCACATTCTCCCTAAAATCTGCTACTCTTGGCTTTTGGGTTACAGATTTCTCCTACTATCTGAAAGTAGCCCATCCCGTGAAACCTTTTATAAGTGGAAATGGCATAAAGTTAAGAAGCAATTACCATTAATTTATGTGGAGATTTTTTTCACTTAAGTTTTTAATTTTAATTACAGTATAGTTAACATACAGTGTTATATTAGTTTCAGGTGTACAACACAGAGATTCAACAATTCTGCATGCATGGAAAATTTTTTAGCATTCCTGGATCCAGTAGACAACCTCTCCTAGGCTTTTCTGATACCTTAGGATCCATCTTTCTAAGGAATGCACAGAAGAAAATGAGATAAAGCATAGATGCTCTCAGACACAGTTCAAAGCTGTGGTGGTTTGATGCTGAGTGCAGTTCCCAGGGAGAGATTGGCAAGAACATTCTCACTGCTTGGGGTGTGTATGCTGCCTCAATAATGCTACAACACAAACATTGAATTCTATTTTTGCTTTCCATATTTTTTTCGTAAAAGTAAAATCTATGGATTTCTTTCAGTTAGCAAAAAAAAGGTACTAATGTAAGTCTTTTATAAAAGTGAAGTGGCCTAACGTGAGCTTTTGAAAAGTGAATACCTGTATAAGTCACATTTATGACCTGTCTGGCTATTCTTCTACTTGCTAGACTCATCCTCCTCTACTTGTCTATTGCATGTTAAGTTCCTTGAGCCTAAAATCTAATTTATCTCTACCTCTCATTCTACACTTTTCCCCCAGATGATCTCATTTAACTATACAGAGATGACCCATAAAATTTAACTCCAGCTCAGGCATCTCCTCTGAGCTTCTGACTCATAAGGTTTTCTAACACCTTTAACATTTCTTGACTATCTCAAAAACATCACAAATTCAGCATAACCAAGACTACATTCATGACCTTTCCATTATTTCATTCCTCTAATCTATGAATGATCCATCTAGCTATACCAACTAACAAACTAGGACTCACTTCCGAGATCTCTTTCTCCTTCAACATCATAAACAATTCTTTAACAATATACTCTGTCAGTTTTACCTACTAAATATTTCTTGAGTCTTTCCATATCCATGGTTTCCCCACCACCTTCTTAGACCAACTTATCACCTCTTGCCTGCTCTGCTATATCCTACTAATTTGTTTATCTATATTACTCTATTTCCATCTGTTTTGGTATCTTACCTCCCCTTACTTGACAAAATAACCAGACCAATCTATTCTAGAAGCAACCAACTTATATCATCTTCCTGCTTAGAATTCTCCAGTAGTTTCCCATTGCTCTTTGGTAGTCATAACTGAGAATGATCTATAAGAACTGATGTGGTCTGGGTTGCTGTCTTATCCTGAACGATTATCATCTTTCTTCCTGCTCCAATCATATTAGACTTTTGCTCATCATTGTGTGTATGCACAATGGTTTGTTCTGTCAAGTGTTTTTGTCTGTACTGTTCTCTCAGACTCTCTCAGGTACATTATTTCTTCCCTTCTTACCTAGCTAGCTCCTATTTAATCTTGAGATGTTAAATCAAACGTCCCTTTCTTAAGAAGAAGCTTCCTTGGCTTCTCTGAAAAGATGTATTTTAATTCCAGTATAGAGGGCAGCCCCAGTGGCCTTCAGCCCAGGGTCTGATCCTGGAGACCTGGGATTGAGTCCCATGTCAGGCTCCCTGCATGGAGCCTCCTTCTCTCTCTGCCTGTGTCTTGGACTCTCTCTCTCTCTGTTCTGTGTGTGTCTCTCATGAATAAATAAATAAAATTTTTAAAATAATAATAATAATAATAATAATAATTCCAGTATAGTTAACATACAATATCCTGTTAGTTTCAAGTGTACAACATAGTGATTCAACAATTCTGTATACCTTGAAAATTTTACTTGTTAAATAATGGAAAATATATTTCAAACATAAACGTATCATGTATTCACTGTCTCCGACGCCTTCAAACTCTGTTCCATGAGGATCACTGATCATCAAAAAACAAGCTTCTTTCCTTTTATGGAACTTACCAAACTCTATTTTGTTAAACAATGAGACATTAGGTGGTCCTTCAAGAATGGGCAGAATTTCAAAGGGTGGAATGGTGGCAGATAAACGTTTTTCATGATGGAATCAAGACCCAGAGAGAAAATGTTGTCCGTGTTTATCAAATGATACAGCTACAATGCAGGGTACAACAAGAATTTTACTATTTAAATGACTTTCCACTAAATTATATTGTTTTTGTTTCTTCTTTTGTTTTTGTTAACAGTTTGTTTTAAAAGATTTTATTTATTCATTCATGAGAGACACACAGAGAAAGAGAGAGAGGCAGAGACACAGGCAGAGGGAGAAGCAGGCTCCATGCAGGGAGCCTGATGTGGGATTTGATCCCGGGTCCCCGGGATCACGCCCTGGGCTGAAGGCAGGTGCCCAACTGCTGAGCCACCCATGCATCCCTGTTAGCAGTTTTAACAAGGTGTAATTGACATTTAATGAAATTTACTTGTTTTAAGTATACAACTCAGTGATTTTTTGTTGTATGTATAGAGTGTAATTGTTACTACAATGCAACTTCAGAACATTTTGAAGTTGTCTTAGAACACTTTATTTTATTTATTTTTTTTAATTTTTTTTTATTTATTTATGATAGTCACAGAGAGAGAGAGAGGCAGAGACACAGGCAGAGGGAGAAGCAGGCTCCATGCACCGGGAGCCCGATGTGGGATTCGATCCCGGGTCTCCAGGATTGCGCCCTGGGCCAAAGGCAGGCGCCAAACCACTGCGCCACCCAGGGATCCCAGAACACTTTATTTTAAACTGATTTAAGATAGAATACAATTTTTAAGGAGAAAGAGTCCCCTATAATATTAATTTATTTCAAATATATACAACAGCATCAGAATATAGGCTAATGGCAAATTTTCTGCTTTTTAAGAAAATCAATAAAATGAGAAGTCTGGATTTAATGTATTATAATATCAGCCATGAGACACAGAATGGCCACTATTATCAAAACCATCATCCTACCATTCTTTTGTATAAATTAGATGACTAATGAACTCTAACATTAGTTTTTTTTTTTTTAAGACTAGGGGTAAAAGCCAACCAATGAGTCACTCATTTGGACCTCGTGTCTGAAAAGGGTGTGAGAGTGTTTACATGACCAAAGTACTAGTAGTTGAAAACTTCTAGATAAATAAGGGGGAAAAAAGTTGATATACTTGAGCCCACAAGTGGGCAGGCTGATTTTAACATGCTAGACTTATCAGTGATATTCTTGGCAGTTTATCAGGTGGTATTCCTCCTGAGGCTACAACTCCCAAATCGGTGGCAGCATATTGAGAAATTTGATTCTATATCATTTAAGTTTGCTCTTCCCAAGGTCCAGAAACATTCTCACTTACCAAAATGAAGATAATCTCCCAAAAAGTGAATATTCAGGAAACTTCAATTACATGAATCCCATTTGTATCCAAATCCCTTTCATAAGAAATTAAGCCATATACTGTGAATGGGAAACACCTTTGCACATCTAATCCTAGTGTTTATCCTAATAATTTCGCTGTCACCCCATTCTTTTACACAAGGATTTGCTAATGGTTCTACATCATTCCCTATGTCCATTTTACAGCCAATATGGAAATATGAGTGCCTTATATTTGCAGGTCCACACACATGGACCTGAATGCTACTTATGCCCTCTGAATGCTCTGAATCTTTGGTTCTCAAATTTGGCTGCACATTGCCAGCACCCGCAGACCTTTAGCCAAAACTGGTGCCCAGGGCCTCTGATTTAATTAAGATGGCAAGTTTTAATATCTCTCCTGGTGATTCTAAGCAGCAACAACGTTTGAGAATCACTGCTGCAAACTAATTCTGAGGGGGAAAGGTAGACCATGCTCATGCTCTGTTACTGGTACTCAGAACTGATTCTGCTCTGAACACAACACTGAATACATGGAGAAATATATATTCTTAGTCTGAAAGTGAGAGACAAGAGCTTCCTGAAGCAACAACAGTCTTTGCCAACCTCCAAGTCTTTGCCAGAGACACTGATACACTTTCCATTTCAAAATGTTTCTTCCTTGACCTTTTGCTGTCTACCAGATGCTTCATTATTTCTTATTATGAGTTTTACAGAATCAGATGAGTGCTATTTGCATTGGCCTCCATCACTTCCTGGTAAGGGGCAGATTAAAATCCCTATACTACCTTTAGAAGAATTTCTCTGTTGGCATCAGCTATATTCAGGAGACCTTTTAAAAGTAAACAAGAAAACCCTTCCTAATATAATCTCCATGGAGATTATTTCAGAGGGTGAGATTTGTGGTTGATTGCACTCACATTACTACTTAATGTCAATGCAAAAGAGAAAAAAAGACACAAAATATAGAATATTAAGATAAAGCTTAAGTGTAATATCAAAAATTTGAATTTTGGAATTCAATTATTTTGACTTACAATCTTATTTTAAACAAGCGGTTTAAAAAAAACACTTTTAAGCTGTTGAATTTTAAGTTTTTCCAAAGCATCTTTTTTTTTTCCCTGCCAGTGGAATTCTCTGAGGCAAATTGAGTGAAATATTTTGCTGGAGGGGATACTTTACTTTCAAGAAGCATTCCTTTGCATCATGAAATATATTGAGGGGAAAAAAAAATCAAAGACAATACGTTAATTTGTGGCAGGCAAGAAAAAATATTAACATGGTCATGAGATCTCTTAATTTTCCTACAGCTTAAGTCATTATTTAAAAATCTGTTAATTATGCAAATATTAAAACATGCACTCACATAGTTTTCACTTCTTTCATTTAAATATTCGCTGTTTTTCCCTTTGATGACATGTCAAGGGAAGAGAATGCCCTTTACTACTTATCTCAGACATCTGCTGCTAAGGAATCTTCTGTTAATTATTCTGACATATCTAACCTGTGAGGAGTTTTTTTTGTTTGTTTGTTTGTTTGTTTTATTAGCTGGAGACTAAAAGGTAAACCTAAAAGAGGAACCACATTTAAATCATTCCATAATTGAATGATATACCTAAGTCATTTTTACATTATTAACTTGGTTCATATAATTCATAGTCTTTTTAACAATTTAGGGTCTAAATATTCAGAACATGCTTCACAAGCAGTTGTGAGGCAAGAGAGGTATATCGAATGAATGTTCTTTTTGTGTTTGAGGATCTACATCTAATAGATTGTGTATAGGATTTTTTTTTTTTTTTGCCATAGTCAGTACCTTTTGCCCTTAATAGTGTCTTGCATTGTTATTGTTAAGGGGTATCTTGCCTGAAGGAAAAGAGAAGATTTATTCCTATGAGATTTTCTAAGATATTGTGTGGATTGTAGATGGCATAGTTTTACATTTATTGAAATTGTCTTTCCCCTTGGGTCTTAAGAAAATGTGCCTAAAGCTATTATCGTATCTATCGACTCTGTGGGATTTCATGGATGCGGCTCTTTGTCCCAAGTGGTTCAAAAATGACCTTTATGAGCCAAAGTTCAAGCTGAGTGAAGGTTCTAAGATGGAGATTAGAGACCTGTCAGTTGTCTGAAAGGATAAAAGTGTAAAATCATATGTGACGCTCAGTTCAGTCACATCAAACAGTAAGAAATGTTTACTGAATGAACTACACCATCTCTAATCATACTTTTCCCTTAAGTATCCATGTTATCATGGGCCCCAAACACAGAGAGAGGTTGCAAACGAAGAGCTCCTAATAAGTATGCACCAATTATAGCAGGCATGTGCTTGCACCTTAATTTCTCACAGCAATTATTTTTACTGTTCAAAATGAATATGACTTGTTAGAAACTCTCCATCCCATCCTTCCACTTCTTTTAATTAACTTTTCAAAATTAAGAGAGAAAAATCTGAGACATCATAAAACTTATTAAATATGGTAGGAAAAGCAAAGGCAAAAAAACACGTTTACCAGAGCAAGATATGGAAAAATTCTCAACTATGGTGCTTTGAAAGAATAAGTTCCCTTTTACACAGAGTTCTCTATATCTATTTCAGAGTAGCAAAAAGAGGGGTGTCAGTGGCAAATGCAAAGTAGGCAACTGTGAAAGTACGACTTGCAATTTCTGGAGGTCAGATACTATTCTCCTGCTGCAGACACCACTCCTGGTGAAAATGAATTAAGCTGGAGTGGAAATCCTCAGTAGCAATGCATCCCTCCCCCTACCCACCCCCTGCAGTGCTACCACAGTCTTTTAATTTGCCATATCTTGGTTGTGGTTTTTTATTCTCCGAACAGCTGAACACATATTGCATGCCTCATTGATGCATCATTTGGAAAAAATTAGCACTTATCTTGTTGTATTAAGAAAAGGCAATATTATCGACATTTAGCTACCTGAAACTTACTTATCTTTGTTGGAAAAATAATAAATTAAACTAGTGAACTATTTGGAATAAGAATCTAACTACTGAAAAGACAATACTAAGGGAAAAAAATGTTACACACATAAAGCTGGGCCCTGGAAGTCTTATTAAACAGTTGCATATTTTTATTAGCTACTCAAAAGTAGTTTTACTGTAGTATTGTACATTATGTGTTTGGAGGTCCAAATATTTTAATGCATTGTTCTCCCCATGAAATAGCTGTCAGATTATAATTGGATTCAGTATTACCTTAAAGCACATATGTTTCCTTTAACATTTATCTTTAAACAGATTTCTACCTTATTATTAGTTCCCTTTTTTTTAATGCTTACACAGAGAGCTGATTTCCCTAAGTTATAATTTAAATAACTCTTGGTCTTCACTAATTCCAAATTGTGTAACATCATAAAATAATCTAATTAAAAAAAGCAAAGGCCTCTACTTTACATAATGTATTCAACAACCAACAACTAAAAACTCCTGTGATATTTTTTTTATCTGTAAGGGAATTATATAGACAAGAGCTTAATTAAAGCTGATCTCTCTATATTTTATATCTTTACAGATAGAGGCTTGGAAGAATAATGCTTAAAATTTCTCAAACTAACATATCAAAATCCACCACCTCGAAATAGTTCTATTTTTTTTAAAACGAAGAAAGACGATTTAAAATTATCTTTTGTTATCCAAAACTGAATCATGAACACTGTTTAAATAATATCTAGGATGCATAAGCTATTTAGAGCATCTTTGTCTCACCCATCAGAGTGTAAATTTGTGACTTACGATTTGCTCTCTTTCAGAAAGGTCATAGATTTAAATAAAATATGGACTATCTACCTAATAGTCAAGATAATTATCATAAAAAATGATTTTTTTATCAAAAATGAATTTTTAAAAATCTGTAATACAAAATTTTTTTCTGCTTTATCAAACTATAAAGTTACAACTTGAGGATGTTACTGCAAATCTTAACAGCCTAACAATAGATGGAAAATCCCCTCCTACTTCTGGCAGCAGAAGAGGAAAAGTAACCATTCTGAAATATGCCCAGAACTTTCTGTTCTTGTCAAGGCCTGCCCTTATGGTAAACTATTTTACCAGAGCCTAACCAGCCAAAGTTTTAACAAAGTCTAACTGACGTGGGAAAGGAAGAGACTCAATTCCAACCCCGTTTAGCCTTTTTGTTGTTGTTGTTAAAGATTAAAGATCTTATTTATTTATTCATGAGAGACAGAGAGAGAGAGAGGCGGAGACACAGGCAGAGGGAGAGGCCGGCTCCATGCAGGGAGCCCAATGTAGGACTCGATCCCGGTCTCCGGGACTACACCCTGGGCTGAAGGCGGCCCTAAACCGCTGAGCCACCTGGACTACCCCTCCTTTAGCCTTTAATGTGGGAAATAGTACACCCAGCTGAGGCTCACTGGAGGATGGATACCTAACCATAGACCATAGAGGATGCTTCCCCTGTGCCATACCTTGCCACCACATTGATAGGGCTCCTGTCAAGTATTAAAGCCAAAAAAAACCTGAAAATCTCAGTCCCCAAGGAGTCTCTCAGGAAACACCAAAACAATAGGGGAGACAAAAACAGGACGCTAACAGGAAATTTTAGCCTATGACAACACAACTACATCAGATAGTGAACACAGTCTACTGCTAGCCATATAACCATAAACCTTACAGTGAAAACTTAGGCACCTCCATTCCTTTTTCCTGATAAACCATGTCTGACTTTCTATAAAGTCATGTTAAAAGGTAAAGACATAGTCTGAAGAAATAAAGCAAGTATCAGAACTAGACTCAGGCATGGCAGAGATTTTGGAATTATCAGACTGGGAATTTAAAATGACCTGATATGCTATGAGCACTAATGGAAAAAATAAACAGAAAAAACAAATGGGAAATGTAAGCAGACGGTGGAAATTCTAAGGAAGAACCAAAAGAAAATGCTAGATATCAAAATCACTATTACAAAAATAAAGAATGTCCTTAATGGGGCTCATCAGTAGACTGGACACAGCTAAAGGAAAAGTCAGCAAGTTCGAAGAAATGTCCATAGAAGCTTCCTAAACTGGGACTCCTGGGTGGCTCAGTGGTTGAAAGTCTGCCTTCGGCTCAGGTCATGAACGTGGGGTCCTGGGATCTAGTCCCACATTGGGATCCCCTTAGGGAGCCTGCTTCTCCCTCTGCCTATGTCTCTGTCTCTGTCTCTGTGTCTCTCATGAATAAATAAATAAAAATTTTTAAAAAGAACCTTCCCAAACTGGAAAACAGAGAGAAAAGGAAAAATATATATGGAATAGAATACCCAAGAACTGTGAAACAGTAATAAAGATGTAACATACATGTAATGAAAAGGAGAAATATTTGAAGAAATATTAACTGAGAATTTTCCAAAATTAAGGAAAAATCCAGTTATTTCAGAGAATACCAAGCAGAATAAATATCAAAATATCTATGTCTAGGCAAAACATTTAAACTGCAGAATTCAAAGACAAACAGAAAATCTTGGAAGAAGCTCAGGTAGGGGTGGAGAGGATATTACCCATAAAGGAAAAAGGATAAGAATTACATTGGACATCTTTTTAGAAACCATGCAAGCACAAAGAAAATAGAGCAAAATATTTAAAATGCTGATTGAAAAAAAATCCTAGTGATTCAGAATTACATATTCAGTGAAATTATCTTTCAAAAGTGGAGGAGAAATAAATACTTGTTCAAACAAACAGAAATTTAGGAAATTTGTCACTAGAAGACCTGCCTTGCAAGAAATGTTAAAAGAAGTTCTTCAGGAGAAGGAAAATAATATATGTTAGAAAGTTGAATCCACACAAGGGACATAAGGGGGAGTGCTAGAGAAGGAATACAATGTTTAAAATATTAAAATGGGCAAAAGATTTAAATAGACATACCACAAAAGACATATCCAAATGTTCAATGAACATAAGAAAAAAATAACAAATATAATAATGGCATAAAACTATATAACCCTTTACCCAGTCACCCACTGACTAAAAGACAGAAATTATCAAGTGGTGGTAAGGGTGTGAAGCAACCATAATACTGGAGAATTAAAACTGGTATACTGGGAAAACCATTAGGCAACATCTATAAAACCTGACCATATCCACTACACTCTAGGATCCTATAATCCCCTTCCTAAGAATATAACCAACAGAAATGCAAACATAAATTCACCACAAGGCCTGTTAAAGAATGTTTATAGAGCACTGCTTGCATTATCCAAAATCTAGAAATTATCCAAATGGCCATCCTCAGTAGAATAGATAATTTGTGGGATAGTCACACAATAGAATATTATGAAGCAATGAGAAAGTACTTTACATAACAGAATAATATAGATGAATTTCAAATGTAGTGCCAAGCAAAAGAAGCCAGTTACAAGAAAGTGTATGCTGAATGATTCTGCTATGTCAAGTTCAAAAACAAGGAAAATTAATCTGTGATATTTGAAGTCACCAAAGCAGTCATTTTTTGAGTAAGGATAGTGGCTAGGAAGGATATGACTGAGGCTTTGGGGATGTTGGTCAAGTTCCATTTCTTGGTCTGAATGTGTTCCAAATAGTAAAAAGTCACATATTTTTGCACTTATGTACACATGCACTTTTCTGTGTATAAATGAATATATATGTGTGTATAAATATATATATACATATGTATTATATGTAGATAGATATGTCAAAAGAAAATTGACAGAAATGTTTAATTTTTTAATTTTAGTTTTATTTTTTTAAAGATTTTATTTATTTATTCATGAGGGACACACAGAGAGAGGCAGAGACACAGGCAGGGGGAGAAGCAGGCTCCATGCAGGAAACCTGATGCAGGACTCGATTCAGGGACTCCAGGATCATGCCCTGAGCCGAAGGCAGGCGCTCAACCACTGAGGCACCGAGGTGTCCCGACAAAAATGTTTAATTGTTAAAAGCAGCGAGACCTTTAAGTAGGCAGTGGTTTTCAAACAATTTAGCTGGGAACTCTTTTTTTTTAAATAAAAATTAAACTGGATACCTAATATTTATAATACAATGTAATATATAAATTACATGGAAATGGACAAACCCTGGATACAATCAGAGGGCTTTAAACATTTAAAAGGGCTTAAGCATTAACTCAACATGTGTATACTTTCACTTCACCCCTTTCTCTCATCCTACCCTTTTCCAGCCATAAGGTTCTTAAGAGAACTCCAGGGAATTTGGAGAAAGCAGTTGAGAACTACTATCCTATAGAGAGAGAATAGTGTTTCTCAACTCTATTTGATCATTTATATTATTGAGGGAGCTTGTTCAGACATATAGGATGCATTCTAGACCTACTAAATCTGGATACCTAGGGTCACTCTAGAGGCTTGGGCACCTATATCTCTAATGAACAGTCATGGCCATTTTTATGCTAAGGCAAGTCTGAAAAATGCTTCCCTGAGAGCTATCATAGAGCAGTGATTCTCAAACTTCAATGGGAAGAATCATTGGGGTGCTTCCTTTAAAAGTTAATTGTACAGCCCCATACCAGAAAATCTAATTCACTACCTTGGGGTGGAGTGCAGGACTCTGGATTAGCATTACTTTCAGAAACATGCCTTAGAAACTGTATAATTACAGCCAAAAAAGGTCAGATCCTGAGAGGAGACGATACCAGGTAAGGTTATAAAGCCATGGTGGAACCAAGAATGGAGTTTAAATCTCCGGACTTAATACTCAGGGCTCCTTGCATCTCACCCCTCTCTGGGGCCCACTCATTTTTATCCTTTGAACAGAGACTGCATACATCCCACATGTCCTCCAATTTTACTTCATCAGGAATCCATTACAAGATCAAATTTCACATCACTTCTTCAGACACACCAAACTACATGGAGACAGATGACTGAGAAACAGTAAAAATCCTTTGAACAATTAGAAAATCTTTTACTTTCAGAGGCACTTTGGATTATCCATTTTCTTCTCTCTTCTGATACTGCCGCCATAAACAGAATGGCTTTTGTGTGATACCTTGCTTTTTGTGTTAAGAGAGAAAACATAAATAGAGAGTTTATAAACTCGTTAAGACTTAGGTCAAGGTGAAGTGGTCTTAAAGAGAGATCATTGCTCTGCATATTATTTATTTTTTTAAGAAAAGGAGGGATAGCTGGCTGGCTCAGTGGTTGAGAGTCTACCTTTGGCTCAGGGTGTGATCCTAGAGTCCTGGGATGGAGTCCCTCATAGGGTTCCCTGCAGGGAGCCTGCTTTTCCCTCTCTCTCTCTCTCTCTCTCTCTCTCTCTCTGTGTGTGTGTGTGTGTGTCTCATAAATAAATTTAAAAATCTTAAAAGAAAAGAAAGAAAAGGAAAAGAAAAGAAAAGAAAAGAAAGAAAAGAAAAAAAAGAAAAGAAAAGAAAAGAAAGAAAAGAAAAGATAGAAAAGAAAAGAAAAGAAAAGAAAAAAAGAAAAGAAAGAAAGAAAGAAAGAAAAGAAATCCAGAAAAGAAAATTCTCCATCAATTCCAATGGGGATTTTCAGGCCAACTACAATTAGTCGTGGAGTTTATACCTATGAAAATGATGGACAAAAGTTTCTGTTACATTGGGATTCTGCTACATAAGATAATTAAGTCATCTCACTACAAAATTCTTTTACAAATATTTTTTCCTCAAATCAGGGAGTAATAGCAGTCAAATATACAATCAAAGTCAAAATAAGAAAAAAAAAACAAATGTTGGTATAATGTGAAGACAGGTGTATAAATGCACTGCACATAAGAGTGTAAATTGGTACAAACATTTTGTATAACCATATAATTAGCTTCAAACATATGCTCACCTTATGGTACACAAATTCTGCTTTAGAAACATACTCAATGGAACTGCATATATGTGTTTACCAAAATGTGTTTACTAAGATACTCATAGTAACGCTATTCATAATAGACCCAATATGGACACTATTCAGATGTTCATCAATAGGAAAATAGATATGCTGTCCTATAGTTACTTTAAGGGATATTATCAGTAATGAGAATGAGTAACAACAACTACACACAATAAATTGGCTGACACTTGTAAAAGGTGAGGGCTAAGAAACCTAATGTGAAAGAATACACACATTATAACTCCCTTTACGTTAAATTCAAGAATAGTCAAAACTAACTTATAGTGTTCAAAGGCATGGTAGGGATTGCCTTTGGGGGGACAATGCCTGTAAGGGGAGGGGATAAGGAGGCTTCTGGGTGCTGGTCATGTTTTGTTTCTTGATTTGGGTGCTGGCTATATGGACCTTCAGCTTGTGAAAATTCAAGGTGTTGTATACTTAGGAGTTATGTCTTTTGTGTGTGTGTGTATATATATTTATAACATTTTGATAAGTAATTTTATAGGCAAATGATACACATGAACTGTCTGTTACAAGCAAAAGTCTTATAAATGTGTTACTGAGAAACCTGGTCCTACACAATTAAGGTCAATATGGGCTTTGATTTTGTCTGAATGCCTGCCTTGTTTCTGGATGGTCAGTTGGGGTGTACATTCATATTTTTTTTTACATTCATATTATAATTGCAGACGGTGGGCTTAGAATCATGAGTCTCTTAGATTTATGATCTGGAGGAAGTTATTTAAACCTTAGTTCCCTCTCATGTAAAGTGAGGATAATACCATCAACCCTCTAGCCTTATTGAGAGGGTTAATTGAAATTATTAAAGTATTTGGTATACGTCTGACAACATAATAGGTGTTCAAAACTAGTTATTTTGACAAGGAAATGCTTATGGAAGTATTTGTTTACCTGCCAATGTCTGCCCTGGATAAATGCATTACCCTTAATTAGACACCCCTTCCTTGAGGAGAGGCTCTGGGCCAGGTGTGTTTTTCCTTGCATTGTCTCCTTCTTGATGATCCGATACTGATATTCAACATTCTGACTTCCAGCTAGCTCTCAACCCTTATGCATTTTTGTACTTATGTGGAAAAACTGTTTTTGTCTCTGAGCTTTTTTTCCCTTTTCGCTTTAGTTGTCTTTGCATTTACGTTTTCAAAAATATTTACAGTCCTAATTTGCTTTGAGCCATCACTAATGAAATTACCGCTCCGTAGGACTCAAACACCCTCTTCCTGATGGTGTTGTCTTACCTAATGCTTAATAAACAAGCTGTTGCCACTGAAGAGAAAGAACCTGAATTGCCCACCATGTGGAACAACACCTTACTCCAGAGCCTGGTCTCCACTGTATATTTGTTTAACCTGCTTCGCCTCAAATACTGTGTGCATTTCTGCTGTCACCTAAATGACCTTTCCTATTTTTTTTTCATTTTTCATTGGTATTTTTAAAGTGCTTTTCAAACATTCACTGCCAAACCTCCCAGCAGCCAATAAAACAGGTCAATGTTATTAGCCCCATTTTACAGATGAGGTTAAGAGAGTTCCCAGAGGTCATTAAGTGAGTTAGTGGGAGAGGAGCTAGCAATTGACATTTTCTTGGATCCATGGTTTCATGCATACATGTTCCAGGGCTACCAGGGGAATGTTGTTCACTGCTCTGTAGAGGGGAAAAAAAAAGAAGAAAAAGAGTGGCTGAGGGTAAAACTTGACAGAACAGGAATCTTTTCCCAAACGCTTTTTGTTATGATGGCATTTGCAGTATTAAATTTCTAAGACAAGTCTTATTTTTATGATGTTCTACTACTACCTCTGGATTTACAACTAAAATATCTGGCCTGTTTGCCTATCCATCAGCTACCTATCTACCTCCTCCCCTTCTCCTTCTCCCTCTAATATTCCAATAATTTTTATTTTTTCAATCACTTTTAAATTACGGTGTACTCATCTTAAAACTCTTAAAAGCAAGTTGTAGGGAATTCATTTCAAATTTAGATGGAGAGCATAAGTAATGAAGACTACTTGTTTTGAGCTACCAGGAGATTTTACTAAACGTCTGTGAAAGGGAGGGAGAGAGTGTAAAAACAGCTCAGCTCTTCCTATCTTCCTGGGGGAGGCAGTTTCAAAGGGCATCTCTTGCTCCTCTTTCTATCCCAATTCAAGGTCACTGGGGGGGACCTGAGTTACAGAGAATGGCACAAGGAGACAATTGCTTGTTAATGTGATTTTTTTCCTAAAGTAATAGTTTAGTGTTTCATTTAGTTATGTACCCTTTTAAAGATGCTCAGTTGAACATGGTGATTTCAAGCACTGTCAATTGAATGGAAGAATGAACACAGAGCGACAAGTAATCTAATGTCCTTTGAAGCTGCTTGGATAGCCACAAGAATAATAAATGTTTCAAAATCTCTGTCTGATTTTTTACCCTCCAAATGTATAAGTTAATTAATTAGTTAAGTAAGTGTGAGTTAATAATGTCATAATCTGATGGCAAAAGCTCTGGAAAACCAGAGATGTAATATAATGGTAGATTATATTTCTATGTAAAATAAAATAGGGGATCCCTGGGTGGCTCAGTGGTTTAGTGCCTGCCTTCGGCTCAGGTTGTGATCCTGGAGTCCCGGGATCGAGTCTCGCATCAGGCTCCCTGCATGGAGCCTGCTTCTCCCTCTGCCTGTGTCTCTGCCAATCTCTCTCTCTGTGTCTGTCTCTCATGAATAAGTAAAATAAAATAAAGGATGTGTGTGTGTGTGTGTGTGGGTGGGTGGGTGGGTGGGTGTGTGTGGTGTGAAGGGTAGGTGATGGAAAGAAAAAGGAAGAAGATATAGTAATTTATCTGAAAGAAGCAAGTTATTTAAATTATTTTTGAATTAATATCAAATGTGAAGTAATGGGAATGTTAGACTCTCTAAGAAACAAGATTTAAAGTGGATTTCTAGATATAAAGATATGTAATAATAAACAACATGCCCACGATTTATTTCCTAAATTTCTATACAAACAGAATTTTAGACTTAGCATGTTATTATGAAAGCATCTGGGAAGGAACACACATAAAGAACACACTTATATTAATACTTAGATATATTAATGACATAAATGTAAGTGCCAGGTAACTAAAAATATAAACAAAAAAATTTCTTTTCAACATATCTCCATTAAAACTCTATACATTTCTTTAAATGTTAAATTTAATATTTGTTCTTCATAAGATTATGGGAAAGTAGTTTCTCAGCTTGTAAATTTTTCATAAAAACTCAAATTTTGTAAGATATGTACTTAAAGAAAACTTTCTGAAGATTTTTTAACTTGTAATTCAACAACAGTTGGAAGGTTTGCTTTGGGCTTAATCTAGGCCAGGATAAGCCATGCTAACTCTTCCATCATATGTTTTCAGCTCTAATAAAATGACTTCTTTCTCATTCAGAAGTCTCACTGCTTATATGGAGTCCTTTTCTATTTAAACTATGATGGAAGCGATTAATTTTACCTGGGTACTCTCACCTCAGTGAATCCTCTTAGTTTGTTCATTTTAATTTTTGTAGAGGTACAACATATTCTATGAATAATACCAATAGCCTGTTTCTCTTTGATGGCATGAATTGGGGGGAGAAATCCCTATCAAAAATGAAGTGATTTGCAAGGAAGGCTTTTGGAAACCAAATGAGATTTTCCTTTTGTTATTTTGTCTTTTTCATATTAGTTTTTAGGCATGTCAAATTTGTTTTCTGATTTCTCTAGATTTTGGAGATTCTTCTAATTACTTTTTTAAAATAAAATTCTGCATCACCCCTTTATGTGGAATTAGTCTGATCATTGTGTATTAAAATACAGATATTTCCTAATAGGTCTTTCTTCAGGTCTCTGCTGAAAATGACTGCCATTTCTAATAATAATGAAAGTTATACTGTTATGATTAAAGCTTTGCTTTCTTCTGAGATCTAGACACTAATATCTAAAAATATTATTAAATGTGAGTTACCAGGGCATAGTCTTGAAGCACCAGGCAGTTAACTCAACTATGACAAACCAGAGACATTGATGGTAATATTTAGGGTAGTCTTGGAGGAAACTGAAATGACATGGGAATTAATTGCCATGTGGACAGCAATGTACGCAGTTGAAGATTCAAAATTCCATGAAGAAATTGTCTGTTGTAGTTTTCTAGGTTCGGTCTAACAAAGTGCTACAAACTGGGTGGCTTAAAATAACAGAAATATATTGTCTAACTTTTCTGGAGGCTATAAGTCTGATAACAAGGTGTCATGCTCCCTCCAAAACCTTTAGGGAAATTCTTCTTTGCCTCTTTCTAGCCTCTGGTGATTTTCTGGCAATCTTTGGCATTCTATAACCTATAGATGCATCACTCCAATCCTTAGGCTTCACGTG
The DNA here is from genome assembly GCF_905146905.1 of Nyctereutes procyonoides. Lineage (NCBI taxonomy): Eukaryota > Metazoa > Chordata > Mammalia > Carnivora > Canidae > Nyctereutes > Nyctereutes procyonoides. The sequence goes on from NW_026575130.1 coordinate 7,259,650, forward strand.
GTGCTCTTCATATCTTCACATCATGTTTCCTCTGTGCGTATCTATATCCAAATTTCCCCTTTTAAGGACACTGCCATATTTAGATTAGGGCTCACCTTAATGTCCTCTTTCAAGTTAATTGCCTCTTAAAGACCCTCTTTCCTAATAAAGTCACATTCCAAGGTACCAAGGGTTAGGACTTCATATCTTTTTCAAAGGACATACTTTAGCCCATAAAACTCAATGAAACAGAGCAGGCAAGTCATCACAAGAAGAGACTACCTAGAGAAGAGCAACAATAAAGGAGTACCAGGGAAACACGAGGGCTGAGGTTTGACACGTAGCGGTAGAAGCAAGATTTCAAGAGCTAAGCCAAGAGAAACAGCTTGCAGAAACGTTTTGTGGAATAACTACCCCCAGAGGGGAAGCAAGCTTTTAAAGACACACACTGGTCAAGACACAATCCTCTCATTTCAATGAGCGATACTATTAAGGCACAATAACTATGACCACAAGTCCTTTGCAGCTTCTCCTGACAAGAGGTAGAGTTCATTTTCCTGATGCTTGAATCTGGATTGGGTTTATCAACTGCTTCTCAATAGGCTGCAGCAGAAATAACATTGTCTGAGTTCCAGAGCTTAAATCTTAAGAGGCCTTGAAACATTTACCTTCTTTTTCTTGGAAATAGCCCTGAAACTTTTATGGAAGGAAGTCGTTCTAGCATACTAGAGGATGAAGACCCATATGAAGAAGAATTGAGGCATCTTATGTGATAGAACCAACTGCCAAACATGAGTGAAGCCATCTTGAGCCTTTCTGTACAAGCAGCCTGCAGCTAAATGTAATCACATGAATAACTGCAAGAAAAACTAGCAGAGAGGCCACCCAGTAAGCCACAGATTCATAAGAAAAGACTATATCCTCATTATTTAGGTTAGTGATTTTTGTACAGTTTATTACACAGCAATTATTAATTGATAGAAATGTTTACTGAAAGTGGGGTGTACTATACATTAACTAACTGGAATTTAAATACAAACTTTAAAACAAAACAAAACAAAAAGCCAGAAAGTGGGATGTTACCCTAGATCCTTAAACATGTGGCTCTAGATTGTGAGCAGCAGTGGCAGTTGGGAAGATGGAAAAAAAAATATGCAGAGGCAGAAAAATGTAAAGGGGGCTTTTGGAGACCAGACATGCCTTCAGCCCAGGCATGATCCTAGAGACCCAGGATCGAGTCCCACGTCAGGCTCCCTGCATGGAGCCTGCTTCTTCCTCTGCCTGTGTCTCTGCCTCTCTCTCTCTCTCTCTCTCTCTCTCTCTCTCTCTCTCTCTCTGTGTGTGTGTGTCTTTCATGAATAAATAAATAAAACCTTAAAAAAAAGAATTATGGATGTGCCTTTTGGAACTTGTAGTGGAACCCCATCAGATCCATAGATAATCCAGACAATTTTAATATAATGGTATTGAAAAATACTTTGAGTTTTGATTAAATGGGTTAAAGGAAAAAATAAGAAGAAACCTCTAGGCCTCCAATTTCTATGCATAGGAAGCAGAGAGCCACTCGGCTGGTAATACAAAGGTTTCTTGTCTAAAACATAAGACATCTCAGAGAATGGAGCCAAGTTCCACTCCCAGAAACAGAAACAAAGCCTCTCAAGGACTATTACTTGCCCTCAGTTTGGGGGTGTCCCAGAGTCCAGACGTAAGAAAACTTGCAGCTCCGTCTTCTCTCTCTCTCTCTCTCTCTCTCTCTCTCTCTTTCTCTCTCTGGCCACTGCCTTGAGACTGTCTTAAACAATTGATAAATATATTTCTCATCCTTACCTTGAAAAGTGGGCACTACCTTTATTTTACATATGAGGAAACTGAGATGTTAAATAATTGAGAAATTATGTAAATAGCAAATGGTGAAGTTGAGATTAAAATTAAAACACGAGTCTTTCTGGATCAAACAAGTGTCTCTTAACTTTTTTTTCATTTGTTATGATCTGTCCTTTACTGGAAAAGGGTTGTTATGGAATAAATGCATTCATAAATAAAGTTTTTATGTATCTTATTATGCTTTTATTCTTATAATATCAGGAATCCTTAGAATTAATCACAAAAGTTAATTCCTTCTAATAATGTTGTTTTATTGCAAAATTGATGGATAAAACATCCCCAAGGTTGTACCTAACTTTTGAGGAACTTTTACTGATGATTATATCAAAGCACTTTGTATCTATCAACTCATTTAATCCTCACATTAAATTTATAAACAGAATTGTATTTTTATTTTATATATGAGGAACTTAGGCACAGAGGAGGTGAGCAATTTTCCAAAGCCACATAGTAAGAAAGTGGTAGAGGGGCACCTGGGTGGCTCAGTCAGTTAAGCAGCTCAGGTCATGATCTCAGGGTTCTGGGATCAAGCCGCATGCCATGTTGGGCTCCTCACTCAGCAGGCAGTCTGCTTCTCCCTCTTCCTTTGCCCATCCCCCTGTTTGTGCTTTCTCACTCTTTCAAGTGAATAAATAAAATCTTTATTAAAAAAAAAGTAGAAGAGATAGACCCTTTCCTGTAATTCACTATTCTTTTTTTTAAGATTATTTATTCATGAGAGACACAGAGAGAGAGAGAGAAAGAGAGAGAGGCAGAGACACAGGCAGAGGGAGAAGCAGGCTCCATGCAGGGAGCCTGACGTGGGACTCGATCCCAGGTTTGAAGGATCACACCCTGGACTGAAGGCAGCGCTAAACTGCTGAGCCACCCAGGCTGCCCTGTAATTCACTATTCTATGTGGCATCCAAATTGCCACTTAGATAATATTACTTCTACTTTAAGAAGAAAAAGAAATCACTCTGAAATAGAATAAATGTTTCCAGAAGTAGAAAATGCTTAATATATGACATTTTATTTAAAAAAAACTGGGGACACCTGGGTGGCTCAGTGGTTAAGCATCTGCCTTCAGCTCAGGGCTTGATCCTAGAGTCCCAGGATTGAGTCCTGCATCGAGGTCCTTGCATGGAGCCTGCTTCTCCCTCTGCCTGTGTCTCTGCCTTTCTCTCTCTGTGTCTCTCATAAATAAATAAATAAATAAATAAATAAATAAATAAATAAATAAATAAATAAAGTCTTTTAAAAAATTGGAAATCTTTCAAAAGAGGGCTGAGAGGTTTCTATTACTATATGTTGCTTATGAAGGAGGTAGAGATATGGATATATTAGTAAAACCAGAAGAAAACAGTAGGAGGTGACTTCCCCAGTTTTGATGGTACCCAGTAACAGCTCAAGGAATATAATGAGAAAGTAGACAATGAGTTAATCCATGTATAATTGAAAGTAGTCCGGCACAGGAGAGCTACTCACCCTGAATCTGTAGAGAATCTAATTAAAGAATCATTCTGATCTAATCTTTGCCATCAAGTAAGTGCACCATAATTTTCAGCCTGTTTTATGATTTACTGGTTCATATTTTTAAATATGACTGCACGTATTTTGTTAAACTCTTTTAAGTCCTTTTTTCTGAAACGAAGAGGAAAATAAATAAACATTATATAAGCAAAGATAGATGATAGATGATAGATAGATGATAGATAGATAGATAGATAGATGATAGATAGATAGAGGTAGACCTATCTCACCCAGTTGTAGAAATACTTTTTTCAGGTTAAAAGAGAATAAAACAAAGGGATAACTTGAATTAAAAGTAGAAGACATAAATGGAAGAAAATTATCGGTAGGGGTATAAAATGGAGCCAGGAAGGAAACCTTAAAAAAAAAAAAAAACTCATATCATAAAGTCTTGCTACTGGTGGGCTGCAAATCTGGCCATAAGCTTTCTCAGTCAGTGGGAACACAGAATCCTGATCAGTTACACAGTTTACAAGGTATATAAGATAAAATCAGAACAGTTGTTAGGAGAAGCAAAATTATTGCTGTTACTAATATCCGACAGAAATTTTTCCCCATGGTCCTCATAAAACCAGTAGCATGTATTACTAGCTTACATCCTCAACTGTGCTTTTCAGGTGGACACAGAGACAAGCTTCATAGTGCTGTTGGCATCACTCTGAAACAACATTTTAGCAAAGGCAATTCTATAAGGTCAATACAATACCTTCCAGGTATGCAGCCAAACCTCTGATCTGACCAGATCCAGGAGAAGATTTTAAAGCGTCTGGAATAATGAGAGGATTTCATCTTTTAAGCAATCCTTTCTATATACTGTTTCTGTCTGCAGATCTTTTGATAGCTACTGTGAACAATGAGTTTGAAATTAATTTTTTGGCAAGCACTCAGAATTCAAATTATCTGTACTCATGGTTAAATACGGACCTAGTCATTTTAACCAACAGTTGATCTGATAGAGAAGATTTTCCATTACTAAATAAATAAATTTTAAAAAGGAAAAAAACTGAGGGGTACTAGGAAAGGACCTATGCCGGAATTAAAGACCAATTCTTCTGTACTCAAAGATTAGTTGTTGGAGAACCCATTGCCTGTTCTAAAATTCTCAAAAAGTCTATTTAATACATGGATAGCTGAGGCTATGAAATACTAGCCTGGACAATGGTTTTAGTTGGTACAATGATGCTTTAACTTCCAGGTAATCTCAACAAAGCACCAGGACAATTATTAATTTTGACCTCTTCTAATAAATAATATTTTCAATTTTTGATCATTTTGAATTCTATTAAGAATAACAAGTTTCAGGTCTGAAAGGAGACTTAAAGATCACTTAACCTAATATGGAATTTCACAGATAATAAACTTGCATTCAAAAGAGGTAAAATCACTTTCATAAGATATATATACCCGAAGAGTGACAAAGCAAGAGGGAAAATCCAGGCCTTTCTTCACACCATTCATTGAATGCTGTCTGTGGACACAGGGTCGCATAGCCTCAACAATTCCAAGGAAATCCTTTGCTCACTTCTAGTCACATCTATCCCATCACCATGAAAAGTGGTCTTCAAGGGGAGAACTTTAGTACTTTAATTCATATCTTTCCTCTTTTCTTTCTTTCCTAGTCTGAGTGTCATTTTACCTTAAGTTAATGTGATTTTCATGATTTACTCTCTCATTACCTGGAGTAAACAGATCATTGCAATCACAATATTGCTATGAGTTCAATTACAAGAAGAAATATGATTACCTGATAAAATATTTCATTTGGTTACCATAAGGAAAAAATATATTCCCTGACCTTCAGTCAACAACATATTACAACGACATACCAAGTCAAAATGTGTGAGACAAAAAAAAAAAATATTTGATTAGCTGCCACACTGCGAGTACTTAAAGCTATGAGAGCTGCCAAGTTCAAGGCACGGTGGCTCACACTATGTCTGCCTGCCATCCTCTGGGCTTCTCTGTACCAAAAGCTACCATTTTGCCATCACTGTCATTTCACATATTCAGTCTCTAAAGCTGTTTGTTGTTCCATTCTGCTCTATGTCTCCCCTAGGAACACCTTCATTTTAATATAAATAGAGCGTTTCATCAAGCGATGGCACAAATCATGGAAGGTAGGACTTTCAATATTACTGGACACACTGCATATAGATCTATTCCAAAAGAGGTCTAAAAAGGAAAAAAAATTAAAATTTAATAAAAGGGCACCAATATTATTTGTCTAAATATAATGCAAGCAACATGCCTGTAACGGCCAAGAATAAGGCGAGCCTATAACATTTTGTGTTTGTGGCCCTTGCCAGGAAACAGCTACAGAACAGATCCTATAGCTCTTCGCCATTATCTTTAAAATGCTGATTACCTTCGTTGCCTTACTTGGAATGAGGGTCACTTTTGAATCTCTAGCAATTATTTAGTGTGCTAATACTTCTCTGAATTTTGGACAAATATTTTACGAGAGATGTTCTGAGATTTAACAAAGTTAAGTATAATTCTGGCTTGTCTCATCCATCTTGATTTTGAGGGAGTGGGATTGGGGCAATCACAAATTAAGGTTTTTTTCGGCTGGGCCTGGCCTCCATAAGACTTCCTGGTCTGCCTTTCACTGCTATTCCCTCTCTGCCTCCTAGTGGCCTGGCACTGGTTCAGACCCAGCATGGCAGTCACCAAAGTGATGCTACCCCCAGGACCCTGGCCAAATGACCAGTTACTGCCTCTGCCCTCCCCACTGTCACTGATCCTCTCTCACATCATTCTGGAAGATGATTGACTCCCTGACAGTGACTGAAAAATTTATTAGAACCACCCAACGTAAACCAATGGTCTTCTTTTCATTAGGAGTACCCCTTCCTCCCTACAACAACAAATAATCTTTTCTTTCCTACAGAAGAAAGGTTCAGCAGAAGATAGACATAAACAAACAAAAGAAGATAGATGGAAACCTTTAGGAAGACAAGACCATCATATCCAACAGAATTCCTTTACACCAACCCTGAGTCAGCACCTTGGAAGGTAGTCTGGGCAAGTACCTTAACTGTTTGCTACCTTGAAGGCACCTGGAGATATACCTGAAGCCTTTCTCCTCCCCTTACCTCAGTTAGGTGTCTTATATTTCATTCTGGTTTTTGGCTAAAAAATATCAAATTGACTTTAAGTCCCCATATCCTTCTTTCTGGGTCTCCCAATTGGAGTGCTTAGTGGTGTGATAAATATGGCCAACGTTTCCAAAGTTTGGTATATGGCCGAGACTTCCTCTAGAGGTACTGAAGTGCAGTTGTTATCTGTCAAACTAAATTATGTTTTGATTTTTAAAAATTTAATATCTCTATTGAAAAGATTTATAATTTAATAGTATAATGACGATCTTCTAACACACATATACATACACTTAAAAATGGTTTTTCAGTTGATTTTTAAACTTTCCTTCACTGCTTATTTTGAAAATAAAACTCAGGGCAGTCCCAGTGGCTTAGCGGTTTAGCACCACCTTCAGCCCAGGGCTTGATCCTGGAGACCCGGGATCAAGTCCCACATTGGGCACCCTGCATGGAGCCTGCTTCTTCTCCCTCTGCCTGTGTCCCTCCCTCTCTCTCTGTATCTGTCATGAATAAATTAAAAAAAAAAACCTCAAAAAATATTTTTCTCTTTCTATTCTATCTACCATCACATTTTAAATCAAAGGAAAAAAATATAAAATGTATCCTGTACCCTTCTGTACTTAATGTATACTTTAAGTCAGTAGAAAGGTTAGGGAGAAAGTAATTTGAAGTTTGGAGTTTTGTTTTACTTTGTTTTATTTAAATAAATATTAACAAAGTCCAAAGTGATGGAGCAAAAGACAGGAACAACGGTTATTATTTACTGGATGCTGATGCTATCCTAAAATTGTTTCATTTAATTTTTACTTACATCCTTCTGAAGAAACTTTGTGTTATATTAGCCTTAGATCACATAAATGGTCATTGGAGGAGCAGTATACAAACCCAGATCTATAGCTACCCTTTTTCTACTAAATTGCACTTTTTTCCCACAAAAGAAATGAATCATAACTTGTTTTCCTTACACCATTTTTTTAAAGTTGAAGAATACAGCCTAACATAGATTAAGGTCAATTATTTACTTCATATTATATATTTTATAAGCTACCACTTCTTTTTCATCAGGAATAGATGCTTTTTACTTCAATTCTGTTTGAGTTTTCTGCTTTAAAATAGTTCTTTTTCTTTCTACCCATTCTTATAAAAATTTTATTTGAAATCCCTGTGGTATACGCAGACAAATTATTTTTCAGCTCCTCTCATGGGCTGATCTGTGACTTGCTTTAAACAACAGAATGTGGGGATCCCTGGGTGGCTCAGCAGTTTAGCGCCGCCTTCAGCCCAGGGCCTGATCCTAGAGACCCAGGATCGAGTCCCGTGTCGGGCTCCCTGCACGGAGCCTGCTTCTCCCTCTGCCTGTGTCTCTGCCTCTCTCTCTCTCTCTCTCTCTCTCTCTGTGTGTGTGTGTGTGTGTCTCTCATGAATAAGTAAATAAAATCCTTAAAAGATTTTTTTTTAAAAAATAAACAACAGAATGTGGCAAAATAGAGAATTTTCAAGCCTTGGCCTCAGGGGTCTTCAATCATAAGACCATATGCAAAAAGGGACCCAGACAAGAGGCAGTGTCAAGACTTCAGATATATAGTGAGGCCATTGATGACGCTCCACCCACAGACCAGCTGCCAAAGGGCTGCCCTCACATGACTGACTGCAGGCAAAAACAACCGAAGAATTGTCCAGCTAAGCCCAACTAACCTGTAGAACTGTGGGATGTAATAAACCACTGCTATTTTAAATCATGTCTTTACAGTAGATTTTCAGGTGGCAGGGGTGGGGGGCTTGTTTTGTTTTGTTTTTGTTTTTGTTTTGTTTTTTAATGTAGCAAATTAACTGATGTAACATTTGTAAGGAAAAGAATTTTGGTATATAGTAAGCATCCAATAAATGTTAGTTCTGATCTTTATTTATTTTCTGTTTCTGTACAACTAAATAGTAATTACTTATCGATTTAAAACAACATAACTGTTTCTGTGGTCTGTAGAATACTATGAAATGGACTCAGTAAATATAGCTGGCATCTAAATAGACTAAAGCGTTATAACAGTAAATCTTTATTTATGATGTAGGTGTGTTTTTATAATGTGAACCTGTGCAGCATGTGCAATTTATGAAGATCCTACCAATGGAAATAGAAAATAAGTATGTTTGATGAGAAAAAATAATGAAAGAGTTCATGTTTCCAGAGAGTAGAGCAATTGTGTTTGGCAAATTCAAAGTTTACTCTTAGAAATATGTGATTTGGACAACTAAAGAATGCAAACAATAAGATGTTATAGCCAAGAGTAACGTGGGGTTTTGGGAGGGATGAGAGGGATGTGAAAAATATATGCAGTCTATTTCTTGCAAACTACTCCCTAAAGGTGGCTTATTCCTGGAAATAAAGAAAGATAGGAAAGAAGAAATGACAGAAGCAGGAAAGAAGGCAGGAAGGAGAAGGAAGGAAGGAAGGAAGGAAGGAAGGAAGGAAGAGAGTCAAACGTGTTCTGTTGCACAGTTTCATATACAATTAGAAAATGCCATATTTTGTATCAACGCTCTTCTTGGAAATTTTTAACTAGGATACTAAACCCTAAGACGTCTTTTACAAGAGAAACCTGTTTAATTTACTAAAGCCACAGGTTTTCAAATTTAGTTTAGAATTCAACTTTTTAAAAAAGTTGTTCTAACAACTAACATTCTTTAGGATGCACTTTAGGGCAGTATTTTTCAAACTGTACATCATAAACCGTTAATAGTTTGTGAAACCTATTTAGTAGACATGTCCTTCATTTGAAAAGCATAAAATAAGGGTACCTGAATAGCTCAGTTGGTTGAGCATCTACCTTAGGTTAAGGTCCTGATTCCAGGGTCCTGGGATTGAGAACTGCATGGGGCTCCCTGCTGGGCTCCCTACTTCTCCCCCTTTCTTCGCCCCTCCCCCCACTCAAGCTGGCTCTCTCTCAAATAAATAAATAAAATCTTTTTAACAAAGCATACAATAAAATGGGTTGAAAAGGAAGGGAATATGATAGGTCAGAACATCATGCATATATAAAAGCAACATTTTGTTTCATGAAAATTTTCTTTCTGCACTTTTTATGAATGAAGATAAAAATTTTTAAATTATATTTCCAGTTTTTAAATAAATGAAAGTTAAAAAGTGATCAAGTGATGACACAAATATACTTTTTTTCAAGGAAATGACATCCCTTTACCATATATTAACAACTGAACAATTGTAACAGGCTACAGATTAATAATTAAATTCTTAAATGTACAGCACCATTCTTTAATAAAAGTTAGATATCAATTGTAAGTTAGGTGGTTAGATGGTAATATTGAGTGTCATTCTACAAACTTGATTTAGCTATTTACTTTGATTTAATAACCTTAATGTTGAATATTAAAAATGTAATAAGGATCAGAATCTCACATTTTTTTATAAATTTTTAAATTTCTTTACAAATTGTTCAAAGTGACTTATTTTGTTTATTACCTTTACCAGTAAATCTAACATTATTAATATTATTCATAATAAATAGTATTTTTAATTATCGATTAGTTATTACCAATTTATTTATCATGTCTCACTTAGTATTTGTTTAGGATATGGCAAATGCTATCCTAAGAAATTTATATGCATTATTTCACTTAATACTCAATAATGGTAAATGATTAAAACTATTAGCAGCCCCATTTTACTTCTTGAGGAAACTAAGGCTGAAATAATTGAAGTAACTTGCCCAAAATCACTACTAGGAAAGAGTGAAGCTGAAATTCAAATCTAGATATTTGCCGTGAGACACAAAAGTAGATACTAAAATCTCTGAATAGAAATCAAATAGATCATCATTTCAAAGATTTCATGATAATTAAATAAAACTAAGACTCAAAACTCTATGAAGAGACTGATACTTTTCTAGCTTTTGTGTCAGATCCTATTAAGAGAGTTCACTATCCGTTGAATAATTTATCTTGAGACCCCAAAGAGACCTTCATATTAGTCTACTGATTTAAGAGGGAAGCTTCTTTTTTCTCAAATCAGAAATGTTTCTGAACAACATCCAATCCCACCACTCCTACTTGGAAACTTATTTCTATTTCTCACCTATGTCATTAGCACCACAAAAGCAGAGTAGATGAGATGGTCAAGAGTGGGTGCACAGAGTATTGTGAGGGGAAGCATGACACAAGATCCCTAAGACATACTGCCAGCATGGAGAAGCATCAAAATCAACATTAAGGAGCACCTGGGTGGCTCAGCCAGTTAAGCCCTGGACTCTTGATTTTGGCTCAGGTCATAATATGTAAGGCTCAATGCTCAGTGTAGAATCTACTTATTCTTCTCCCTCCCCCACTTGTGTGCTCTCTCTCTCTCTCTCATAAGTAAATAAATAAGTAAAACTTACTTAAAAAATCAACAAGAAGTCAGTTTTTTAAGTAGTGAAAGTCAAAATGAAGAACTAGAGAATTAGCCATAGAATTACTAATCCAAGGTCTCAAAAAGGTAAACTTGAAATGTGACTTCAAGTGTGACCAGACGTAAAAGGTGATTTGACTTAGTTGGTGAAGCATTTAACTTTTGATCTCAGGTTGTAAGTTCGAGCCCAGCACTGGGTGTAGAGATTACTTAAAAATAAAATCTTAAAGGAAAAAAAAGGAAATGGGAAAAATACAAATACTCTGAAACATATGAAAGTGGGTTCAACATCATTAATAATAAATTCAAATTCAAACTACCTTATTTTGGGCAGCCCCGGTGGCTCAGCAGTTTAGCGCCGCCTTCAGTCCAGGCATGATCCTAGAGACCCAGGATCGAGTCCCACGTCAGGCTCCCTGCATGGAGCCTGCTTCTCCCTCCGCCGTCTCTGCCTCTCTCTCTCTGTCTCTCGTGAATAAATAAATAAAATCTTTAAAAAAAACTACCTTATTTTTGGTGAGATTCTCATAAGTGGCTCTTATGTTTCTAGAAGGAATTGTGAAATGGAAAAAAAAAAAAAAACAATCTCATGGAGGTCAGTTGGGAAATATTCACCAAACCAACAACTGCATTTACTCTTTGATTCAGCTATCTCATTTATGTAAATGCATGGACAGATACATTTGCACATGAGAAAAAATATATATATATAAGGTATTCATTAAAGCATTACTTCTTATGACTAACAATTGGAAGCACCTTACATACACTTAATATAGGAACCCAGTTAAGTAAATCATTGTGCATCTGTACAGTGGAAAACTTTATCCCTATTTAAAAAAAGAAAAAAAAGACACTCTATAAAAACCAGATGGAAAGATAACCAGGACATATTATTTTAAAAAATATACTTCAAAGTGGAAGAATACTAAAGAAAGAATTAATACTTTCAAATAGAAGTCAAACTTTTTTTTACCAAAAGCAGCTTATTATTTTTTCACCAGATATGTTTTATGCAGAAATGAAAATATCTGTGTTTGACGTATTGACTATACACCTAGAATTAACTTTATCTTTTATTCTGGCAGCTATTAGGTATACAAACACTCCAAGCTTATGATAATTATTGATATTCAAATAAAAGGTACAGTTGTTTTAAGTATTTGGCTAATAAACTCAATAGTTACACTTACAGGTTGTAAATTCTTTCACATTTCTGATGTGGCATGAATTGGACTGGGGGATGAGAATGTCTTCTTACATATTCTTGTCACCAAGACCCTTCTCACACAAATCTCTAGGGCAGTCTACGACTCATAATAACTTGAATATAAATGTGTTTCGGCTACACTGGAAATGAAATGATTACGTAAATTTTTACTTTAAGGATTTAGTAGTACCAAAGAAAGACTATATGACATCTGATCACATTACTATTAATATTCTTGGTATGTGCTTCTTTGAGAATTATTTCAGCTATTCTGGGAGCCTCATCAATGCTGGAAGTAAAATAATAACTCTCATTCCAAATTTAGAATAAAGAATTCCAGTTACAAACCAAGTGAACAACTTAATATGTTACTTTAGGGTTTCAAATTTCCATCATAATAGGTGCCATTAACTGAAAGATAATAGATTTGAGGCAAACCTACCTTGATGACAATGCCCTCTTGATATATTTGCAGTATGTGATATTTGCAGTATATGATAAATCTGCAGTATATGATAAATTTGTCCTTGGAGTTATAGAATCTCATTTTTAATCATTATTTTTGCTGCATTTTTTCTTGAAAACTAAAAAGAATATGTCCATGTTTTTAGGATTTATTTTGATAATAATTATAGTCATTGTTCATTTCATGTCACTTCAGTGTTGCTGTCATTGTTGGCAGAAGAAAATACCAGACTAAGCTCAGTAATTGTGACATTTTCTCAATGTCCTTCATTGAGTACACAGTCAACTACCTGGTATTTTAAAATCTTAGGTTAAAATGTTACATGTACATCTATATCATAAAGAATGTCCACTGCCAGTTGGAAATTTACAAAAGGCAATTATGAAGCAATTATGATGAATGTTATTAACTCCAGAATAATTTTTAGATAATGTTCATCGGGTTCTCTTATGTGCAGAGATGGAAACTCGTAAGTTTAGACTTAACAATAAGCATGGGGGCAAAAGAAGCCTATGAAATCACAAGCAGATTAATATATTCATTTTTCTTCTTTTGCACCATTTAGAGCAAATCCTTTTGTCAAAACCTTGGAACAGAAAATTTAATTGCTATAATAAAACCTAAGATACACACAAAAGTTCTTGGATTTCCCACTATGTATATGTTGCCTAGTGAATATGACTTAATAATTGTTCATATTTAATGAAATTTACATCAAAATAGCCTTCATCGGGCTCACTGGAGTTTGTATGACCCTAATTTTTTTTTTTTTAGAATTAGATGAGCAGTTTTATACTCCAGCAAGGTATTTAGAATAGTACCTGTTCAGAGTAAGTTGTCAAACTGGTTAATTAATAGTGATATTATTATATCAGAATAGGAACTTTGAGTTTGGTAGGCACTGCAATGTAGACACCATTCAGAAGAATCTGGAACTAAGAGGCTGGAAAGTAGGTGCCCACTATTGTAAATTGTGTGCTTGAAAACAAAGCAGTAACTTCTAGGAAGTGAAAGTCAAATATTGAGAATGGCAATGAGTGATATGTGGCCATGACCAGGGATGTCCAGAAGTGGTAACAGTTGGTATAATAGCATGGAGGTCAAGCAAGGCAGCAGATACTCAAAGAATAGGAAATTTGTAGAAATCATTTTTTATTTGGCCCATTTAATAAGCATTACCTAAACAACTACTATTATCACAGAAAAAAAAAAAAAAAGAAACCACAGTATATAGACTTCCCTGATCTTTGGAGGAAGAAATCATAGCTATAAAACTAGGTAAGTAAAATTACGATAATGATACTTTGTAAAATGGCCACTAATAAAGCCAAAGAAGGCAAGCAGGTGGTTAAAATTAAAGAATTATGGGAATACATGTTGTCACTTCTCTTGGTTGCAGATTCAGGAACAGAATCCCAGCCTCAGAGAGGAACTGCAAGGACAAAGGACTATCCCAGAGGAACTACATAACCAGCCAAGTTCGAGGTTAAAGCAGGTTCAAGGAACAGACTTGAACATGGAAGAACAAGATAAGAACCAAATGAAACAAAGATTAAAGGTGGGGGCTTGGTCACAGGAATCAGTCAGTAACCAGCCACTAAACCAAAGGATCAGCATAGATCACAATATCACCAACTCTGTGCTGCTCCTTCTCCAAGCTGAAATGGAGCTCTGTAAAATTTCCTTCATTAGAGGCAAATAGTAAATCTTGTAAAGTTCCTTTGTAAAGAAGGAAAAATATATGGCTGACTCAGAGGAAAAATGATTGGCTAATTAACCACTAAAAACATACTAGCAAGTGAATTGATATCCCTATGACAAGAATTAAACATGATTTGTATCAATATGCTGTTAGCAAAGGGCTATTCAATATTTTTACTAATAGACAATAACAATAAAATAGATAAATATGTTTCAAAAAGATCTTCATTAATAAAATCAATGCACTTAAAACTAGAAAGACGATATTGGACACCAAAATGGTAGGCAAAAAGTATCAATAGATATAGATACAGACACATTGATATGTGTCATATATGTTCCAGAAACAATTATGAAATATTTAGTTGATTTACTCTATTAACTAACAAATATTAGTCAATCATATAAAAATGCAGCTATCTACAAAGCTATTAATATTTAAGATACATTGACCGTAGTTGTTTTGCATTGATAGTATTAGAGCCCCAGGCCAGAAAGAGAGGAAAGATCTGAGGTCCAAAATATACACAGATTAACCTCAGTGAATAGGATAGACATTTTTATTCCTAGTAAGACAGACAAGGAGAAGAGGTAGGTGGTCCAATAATAGCGCAAAAAAATGATAATACTTTTATATCTCAGCAATCAAGGTGGGGGAGGAAAGCATTGGAGTCAGATATACCTGAGTTCAATACTGATCCCTCCAATAACCAGTAAGATATAGAAGTACACCAAGTTGAGGGGGAGCTTTGAATCATGTTATCTTATAACTGGAATGTTGTAACAAAGAACATGCCACGTCATGCTTGGGTTACTTCTTTCAGAGATTAAAAAAAAAAAAAAAACCTCCTTGAAAAACTAAACATGTAATATTAAATGCATCCAGAGGTAGCAAAAATCATCTACTCTCAGCGACTGTTTCTAGTTGCTGCAATTGGGTCCTATCTTCCCAGTTGTACTTATATGAATTTTAAGCTACATGTAGTACTAAACAGTATGATAAGACAGGAAGGGCAAAATCCAAATTCTCAGCAGTGAACTGCTCTTCCAATAACTCTAGGCTGGCCCATACAGAAAATAAATAGCAAAGAAGCAACCATCTAGAAATTGGACAATCACAATAGGCCAGACTACCTTTTCAAAACCAAGTTGAGAAAACAACCTCAGAAGTGAGTAACTGAATAATTCAGCAGCACACTAGATGGAGTGACAAAAGATCTTGCTTTTCCTGCTCATCACACATTAGTTACGTGACCTTAATTACTCCAACTCAACATCTAAAACAGTGCCTAGCACAGGTAGGCATGCAAATATAAAACAGTGCCTAGCACAGGGTAGGCATGCAATGTGTGGGTTGGTTGAATGTATTAGTAATCCTAACTTCTAGTGGACACATTTCCTCAACTTTGTAGTGAGATGTACATACAAGATGACAATTTATATAACTTCTAGCCAGCATTGTTCCTAAATCTTTTGCATAGCTATGGGTTGCTCAGACATCCTAAAGCCCAGATTCCACCAATTTGGGGCACTGAAGACAGATAGGGTGGAAACTCATTTGTCTCAAATGTGTTTGCCAAAGGGAACACAATGAAAAATAGGCCCAGTTTCAGCAGCTGCCACCCTACAAATATTTTTGATTTTGTGCTATTGCTAAGCATTGGAGTTCACTTCTTGCTTGTCCTTCTTAGGCAGACCTGCATGAAGCCAGCTTTAAAGTCTTGATAGCATACTTTTGAAACATAGGAACTTATGAGCATGTTCCTGGTAAAATATAAGCAAAAATTTAAGTTTTCATGTGTTTTTATTTTTCTTCACTTTATTTGGATAGTTTGTGTATCAACCTGGCTTTCATTCCCTCTCCTTTGAAACCATAATATTTATTTTTGTTGAAATCATTTTCTGCTTGGTATGAAAATATACTTTAGTAAGCATTAATACTAGTTAGGGGTTCAGTTTTAATGAAATTTTAAGGCAAAAAAAGTCTTAAATCCAGCACGATTCACTTCAAAAGCATAGGTCAAATATCATACTCCTCAGGGAAATCTTTTTCTCACCATTCCTTCCTTTACCCCTTAAACATTTGACCTTCCATTAAAGTTGTAATATTAGGTGTCACTAAACAAATAGCTTCTTTCTAGCCTCTGTTTGGTCCTCCTTTCTTCTCTCTCTTCCTCCTTCATCTCTCATATCCATCTCTTCCACCCTCTCTCCATCATTTCTGTCTTTCATTCTTTTTTTCAAGACTGTAAGACTACAGCACTCTGGAGCCCATCTGTCTGGGGTCAAATCCAAAATCCTACAGCTCAGGTACTCCATTGGTAAGTTGATGATAATATTTAAGAATAGAACCAACCTCAAAAGGTTGTTGTGAAGATTGAATGAGTTAACATATTTACATTTAAAATCGTGTTTTAATCATACCAAGGTAATGATGGCTGTCTAGATTACTGCTGTTTTTATTTTACAAATGTCCATTTGGTTCCTCCAGGCAACATGTTCTACTCAAGGTACTGCAGGGTCCCTATCTCAAATACTCCTGGATGTTCTTGGTCTGCCTGTCACCTCTCCTGCCCCAGGTCATATTCATATATGTATTTAAATGATCAAGAAACCATATAAGTGGAATCCACTTCTACCAACCCCCTCACCCACGCATACACTGCCCTCCTTGATTGGCTTTTGCAGACAGAAGGCATTTTCTACATCTGCCCTCAACAATAAACCTGCAAGGAAATAGCTACAACTCACAGCCATGTATCTATTTGTGGCTCTGAGTCTTTATATCACCTGTGTTAAAATATCACAATATTTCAGCTGTTAATTGAAGCACTCTGGCGTCTTGAGTTATTTTTATAGTCAACTTGAGATGACATGTGATAGTTCAGATTAATGGAAGCTGTGAGTCAGAAATTCTGTCTCTAGTTATGGTTATAACTTTTAACATGTGCTAACATGTGATATCTGTAGATCATGTGACCTGTAGTTATTTCTAAAATGGGTATTTGAAACACCGAACTTTTGTCATGGTAACGCTTTATGCTAAATGAAAGCAACACTTTAGTCTCATAATTTTTTTTCTGGTACCACATGTCTTAATAAAAAGCAGTGATTCTAATGTTTTTCAGATGTCTTCAGCAAACCCAAGGGTATTTAAAGTAAGCAAATACCAGGTGAAATAGGTTTATCAACCTTTACAAGATTATTTATAAAATGCTGATCATGAGTGAGAAAACAAAGAAAACTGATTTGTGGGAAAGAAAGCCATCTACTTTTAAAGTTCCTCTGATATGTAGGGAACAGATTCTTTCAAAGTCTAGGAGGCATTCAGGAAACCAATGCAAAAAAAGTGTAGTCTCTAAGAAGGCAGCCTGGAGATCCTTTTAAGTGATGTGAGCAGTGAAGCTCTTAAAATGGGGCTAATTAGCTGTTTGATGTACTTGACAGAGAAAGATGTATGCAAGCAGAGAGAAAAGACTGCAAACACAGATATCCCTGATTGCATTATTGTCCAAAACTTTAATTAATTTCTTGAGGACTATCTTTTCCATAATTTA
The DNA here is from genome assembly GCF_905146905.1 of Nyctereutes procyonoides. Lineage (NCBI taxonomy): Eukaryota > Metazoa > Chordata > Mammalia > Carnivora > Canidae > Nyctereutes > Nyctereutes procyonoides. The sequence goes on from NW_026575130.1 coordinate 7,277,459, forward strand.
AAATGGTTTAAAAGATGTACAACTAACAGGTTCAAAGTGTTTCTTTAGCTAATCACTTGCACTGCAGGAGGCTGAAAATTATAGAGCACATTTTATACACTCCTCAAGCCATCTAAGAATTACTTTTACAGGCTCTGGCTTTCATTCTTCCTCTGTTTGCGCAATGGCATTGAGAAATGTGTGACCTGACTTCACTGATATGTTGTTCAAAGCCCAAATAGCCACCACACTGCTCTTCGCGGTGCAGAAGGTATAACTATCTTTTGGCATGAAAAGGCTCTGTTGGCACATTTGTGTTGTGAGAAATAAATATCTAATTCTGGTTATGGGCTCAGTTAAGAAACACACTTTTCTGTAGTTTAAAATAAAAATGATTCCTAGAGCTAGGATGACATGTTTCTGTAAAACATAACTTATAAAGAAAAACAATTTGAACACCAACCGGGGACAACTTTCAATAAAAATTATAATGGTAGTTTATACATATAGTAGCAATTGAAACGTAAACATACAAAGAGATATGAAGTTGTCTCCATTTATTTTACTTATCCAAACATAAATTACAAATTTCATTAACTTTGCTTATTTTCTCTTAGTGAATATTTTTTTCATTTTTTGTGATATTGCATAAGAATATTCAGGAAAACTGATATGTGAGATATATGAGGATAAAAACCATAATGTCTTATTCTCTTACAAACTGTAGTATCATTATGGAGCACTTCAAATTTACTAAATTTATCTCCTAGTCAAGAAATTGTATTGAAAAAAAAAAAAAGAAATTGTATTGAAAGGGACTTTTGTTAAGGGTATCCAAGATTTTTCCCAAAATATGGTGGACACAAATTCTATGAGTTCTTCAACTTCTACATTATCTTTATGTATGAGAATCCATTGGAAAATTCACTCATTTATTCAATATGTATTCACTGAAGATGTGAATCTTGGGCAGCCTGCGTGGCTCAGAGGCCTGATCTTGGAGACTCGGGATCAAGTCCCACCTCAGGCTCCCTGCATGGAGCCTGCTTCTCCCTCTGCCTGTGTCTCTGCCTCTCTCTCTCTCTCTCTCATTAATGAATAAATAAAATCTTAAAAAAAAAGATGTGAATCTTCACATCTCAACACATTGTGTTGAGGCGATGATCTGTCCAGAGCACATCAGGGATGGCCAGGGATGGGAGTCCCCCTCGCAAAAATAATGCACTAATCCTTTTAAAAGCAGCGCCGGAGGCCGATAACACTAGTATTTCAAACATAGCTTTGGGGCCTAAATTTGGACTATAATTTTACAAAGGGGAGGCACTGGACTACTTTCAGGGCACAACCTGGTATCCAAAAAAAGCAATTCTCCCTAATAACATGGGATTTTCTTAGGGTCTCTTAGGCTCCAATACAAAGGGATTTGCCAGGGGCCCCGTTGAGTTCTGGAGAGTCAATGGGAAATCCTAAAAAGAGGAGATATCTGACTAGATTTGTACTTTAGGAAGATGCCTCTGGAAGCAAGGTATGAGTAGATTAGGTAGGCAAGCGACTACTTTTGTTGAGACAAGGGTGCTATTGCAAGACCTCAGGCAAAAATAATGGAGACTTAAAACTGTAGTGGGCTGACAGCTGTGCAGACGTCAGTATCATATAAATGCTGGTCATAGGTAAGGACACATTTGGAAATAAATTTTAGGGGTGGAAAACATAACAGTGGAAAATGTTGCTAGCATTGAACCTCCTTAATAATAGCAAGAGGCTGAGTACATTAAAGCAGCAGTTTATTTGATGGGCAATTGATATCTGGCAGGCTTGTGACAGTCTTGTTGCCAGGACAGCACGGTTACAGTCTCAGCCTGTGACTTTAAAAACTTCACTGAGGGAAAAATTACAGTCGGGCAAGCAGCGGCAGGGCATGGCCTACGGCACAATATGCCGATAACTAAGTCTCAGGGAAAACTGATTTGTGGCTTCTGAGAACATGCGTTGAGAGCCTCTGCTATTGACTAGTTGTGGTTCATCGGGATGTAGATCTATCTTGGCTAACAAGAAAGCACTAGAGGTCTTCATTTAGCCACTGAGCCCGTCTCCAGAGACCATGTGCGGCTGTCTTTACCTTCCTACCAATCAACACATCAAAAGCTGCAGCATATATTTTCACTTACAAAAAATGCAAACTGCAAGCGAGATAAAGTTGCCAAACTTGACTTGAAAAGGGGTGAATGATTACAGCACAGCTCCAGATATAAAGAATAAATCATGTGTGCCCAGCCAGAATTTTCTTATGCATGTCAACAAGAAAGATAACTGAGTGTATGTATCCACTGTCTCTATCCACAAGCCATCCACACCACATTCATTTGACTAGAAAGGATTAAAACCATTTACATTGGATTTCTTATTTGAATAATCGGAAATGGCACACTTTGACAGGATTTCTGACTGAAAACAACTGCTTGGAAAGAAATGATTAGAATACTCATCTTTGTAACCCTCATATAATTACTTTGCATAGGTTTTTCACTCCAGCCATATAGCTCAAGGCAAGAATACATTTCATTTTCATTTGATTTCAGCAAGTTCTGCCTTTTCTGGGAGCGTGAGATTCCATTTGAAATAAATTCTGGATCTTTAAATGTTTTCTCAAATTATCAGCTCTTTTGACATTGATTCTAATATCATCAAGACTTTTCCTCCCAGATGTTTTCCAGGAAGACTTACTCACAAAAGGTCATCACTGTTTCTCAGCTTTCAAGGATCATTTAGTTTCGGCACTCTTGATTTGGGATGTGTGCAGGTGCATGAAAAAGAGAGAAGGTTACCCGTTGGTAAGCTCTGTTTAATTCTCTAAAATGAGTGAAAGGTCACGCTGGAGAGGTAGGCTCCTTATGCATTTGAAGTAAAAAGTGTTTTCACTTTAAATTCCAGGTGGCCCAGTAAGGAATGGAATGCATGGTTTGGACAGCTTCCCTTCCAGTTACCTCTTAAGGGAGATGCCACTTTGATTTACTGGGCTAACTGAAGCAGGTTCCTCCAGGGCTGGTAGCAAGACAGGTGCCCGGGTGGCCCATCGGTGTATGGATTTCCAAGTGCTGTCAGTTCCCTTATCAGGGATTCCAATTGGGAGGAGGTTCTCCTTTGGCTTCAAAACTCCCTGCCTCAGAGGTAATCTCCTCACAGTATTTCTTCCCAACTCCATGGAAAGGTTAATATTAATCTCGTTATTTTATATATATCTAGTACAACACTCAACTGATGGCATGCAGTGATTGGTGATACCATATTATGCACCAACTGCTCTTTGATCGTCTCCCTCATTTAAAACAAATGAAACATTAAAGTTAATTTTAAACTGACAAATTTTAAAATTAAGTTGACTCACTTTAGGAAAAAAATACACATTTTTTACTCTGTGGTTAAGATGAAGCCTCAACTTTCAGATTCATCTTTATTGAAACTTATCCTCATACAAATGAGAAATGCTGACTGCAAGTGACCTTGTTGGTGGTGGTGGCACTATAATTTCACATGCATTATGATAAATTTTAAACAGTATTGTGTGATGTAAAAACAAACCAAATTTTATGGCAGAATAAAAGTCAGGCACAGATTCAAACCTGAACTTTAATTCTAAAGGTTTGTCCATTGGCTTGTACAAATTTTCATATTTCAACCTAAGTGCCAGGTCTCATTTCAACACTTTTATTAAAGAAAATCAACATTAATAAAGCTCTCCAAGCCCATTCATTCCAGAGAGGTTCCAAAAAAGCTGAAAAGAATGTCTATTTCCACATGAAGGACTAGACAACACATAAACTAAACTTGCAAGACATGCCATTTTACATACCTCTGTAACATCTGGATTAGACTATGACAGTGCGTGCCTACCTCCCGGGGCAATTCTTAAAGACCACCCAGGAAATTCAGCCACTGCAGAATGTAGCAGCAAGTTTGTTGATTTAAGAATAGAGACCTTTCGATTGTGTCTACACTAGAACAGTAACTTGTTCATTTAGAGCACAATTAGCAATCTACAAGATGAAATCTGAATATTTGCTTCTCTAGAATGAAGCTCCTTTGAAGGAACACTTCCTCCTCCTCTTGTCAATATGTTGCTTGTAAAGTAGGTCTTCGTCTAGTTTTGTGTACATCTATGAAAGACCTCAAGACCTTCAACAAAGAGCTTGTTTAATTTGATGCCATACCTAAGTAAAAAAGAAATCCCAGGGTTAAGGATAAGCCCAATTGCCCAAATAAGAACACTTAATTGATTCATTTCCAAATTTGCTTAAATAAATAAAATACTTAAAGCTTACTAGGAGGTATGGAAGGGATTTCTAGAGGAAGTAACCCCACATAGATATTTTATGTGTAGCTTAGCAAGGGTCAAAAGTCAGAGGGTTTGGCTAGAAAGTAAACTTTATCTTATATTTCTCTAATAGATCCTCTGGTCTGTAAATTTTTGGGATACTAATCTTTGCTCTCCATTCTAACAAACACATCACCTCCTGTACCCAGTAATAGGAGGGATTAGGCTCTGTACTAGGAAGCAGGGAGCTGGTCTCTTTTAATTTGTTATCATATCAATCCAAGATTTCCTTACTCACCACCACCACAGTCTCAGTAAAAAAATCCCAGGGTTGCATCTACAAGGAATGGCTCCTCAGAAACTGTCCTTGGATGTTGGACATCATAATGCATGTGAAATTATAGTGCCACCACCACCAACAAGGTCACTTGCAGTCAGCATTTCTCATTTGTATGAGGATAAGTTTCAATAAAGATGAATCTGAAAGTTGAGGCTTCATCTTAACCACAGAGTAAAAAATGTGTATTTTTTTCCTAAAGTGAGTCAACTTAATTTTAAAAATGAAGCATAGTCAGAGATATTTTAAATGTAAAATGTGCATTATGGTCTAAAGGTAGAAGTTTTGTTTGGGGAGGTATTAGTTTTTGCTGCGAAGTGTCAGAAGGATTTGAGTTTTGTTGTGCAAGAGGATGGTGAGAAAATATGTCTCTGATACATGGGCCAATGAGTTAGATCCTTGCTTTTTGTTCTGTTGGTAAGAGTCAAAGACAACACTACATTTAGTTTCATTGATGCCAATGTTACCATTACTGTTGTTTTCACCGGACGGCTTGTATGCAATATGAGTAAAATTTTTGAATAAACAACAGTATTCTTTGGAATATAAGGAGATTATTAAATGAAGGACTTCAAGATTATTAATAATTGCAAATATTAATATCATGGAAAACAAAGTATGCTTTTCAAAATTTCTTCTGAAAGATGTGAAAACTTCTTATAACTTATTCAGTTCATCTTTCCTCAAGGCATGTGGGGCCATGGTTCTTTCTTCCTCCAGTGACCACAACACCCACACCAGAACTGCTGAGAGTGAGAGAACTATGAGGTCCCGAACAAGTTTAACTAGCACTGCCCTAGGCAAACATAAAATCCGTGTATCTACAAATAACTTCTAGACTCCCCCAAATAAACCCTTTTTCTACTGTAAGTAATTTATTTCATTTTCAGATTAAACTTAGAAACAATGACCCAAAATGCCATTCTCATTTAACTAACAATCTTCATATTTAATTCCCAAATCTGTGTTTTCTCATGTTTTTTATGGGTAATTGGCAATAAATATTTTGATTCTGGAAGCCAGAAAATATTTGTGAAGTTAAATCTACTTTTTATGATTTATCATATATATTATTAGATTTAAAAACCTATTTCAGAAATATTTTCATCAGTTTAAATAACCCCAGAAACTACATTACAATTATGAAATAAAAGCAATACCCATTCTTGAATTTTAACCAATAATGCAAGCAAGTTTCAGTCACTTAGTAATTTATTTTACATAATAACTTGAGTGACTGACTAACTGTGTATCTGTCTGTGAGTCTGTGCTTGGTGGATACCATGGGGGGAGATTCAGTTTTTCTTTGAGCAATATTTTAAAGGCAAATACAACATATTTACTGTTTTACTGTTTATTGTGGATTCAAATATTAATTTATTTAATACATGTTTTACGTAAATGCAAGCAATCTGATATAATAGAAGCAGCTTGAACTTTGAATGGAAATAGAACAGAATATGAATCCCAGTGCAATTACTTACTTTTATGACTTTGCATTGCTAAATTAAATTTTTGGTTTGTAAAATGGGCACTGTAATACCTGTTACTGAGGTTATTTAGAAGACTGGCAGCACTTCGTGCAGTGCTTTGCTCACAGGAGGCATAAGTAATTATTTCACATTACCCAGTTTAGAAAGATAATAGAGTAAAATATAGTATGCTAAACAAAATTTAACCTTGCTCATCTGCTCCAGAAGGCATTTCAGGGTCATATTTTTTGCAAAGCATTGCTATAACCACTCACTTTTTACACCAGAGTTTTGTGTCCCAACTTTAAAAAATATCTTTTTTTTTAAGATTTTATTTATTTATTCATGAGAGACACACAGAGAGAGGCAGAGACATAGGCAGAGGGAGAGGCAGGTTCCCTGCGGGGAACCAATGGAGGACTTGATCCCAGGACCCCAGGATCACGACCTGAGCCAAAGGTAGTTGCTCAACCACTGAGCCACACAGGCGTCCCTAAAAATATATATGATTTTAAAAGAGCATGCAAGAGAAGTCATACTTTATTGTTTGGTAGTTTGAGATAATTGTATTATAAACAAAGAGAAAGTTCAATTTCTTAAATAAATACAAGCCCTTCACTTCATCTTGCACTAGATAAAATGCTGAATTGGGAATCAGTGGAAATTTGCTATAATCATTTGCATAGTTTGAAGCAAATTAAAAATTCTTTTCTAAGCCTCAGTTTCCCCATATTAAAACGAAAGCTTAAAATAGGTCATCTTTTAGGTCTTTTCTAGCAATAAACTTGACTATTTTTATTACTTTTCCTTTTAAGAAATGTATCAGAAAAAAATTTCAAAGCTATTATTTTGTCATCTTCAAAAGGTAACGTTCTTGCCACTTGCTAGTGAGAATGTGGAAGTAACCGGAAGCTGAAACACAGCTGATAAAAGAGCATCCATTTTCCTTCTGTATTTTGTTATAAAATTATGGTGGGGGGAAAGAAAATGAACAATAATGGGTTGGCCTGATTTAAAAAGAAAACAACACACACACACACACACACACACAAACACAGAAGAAGAAAAGAAGAAGAAAAGAAGAAGAAAGAAGAAGAAAAGAAAGAAGAAGAAGAAGAAGAAGAAGAAGAAGAAGAAGAAGAAGAAGAAGAAGAAAGGAAAAAAAGAAAAAAGAAAAAAAAGCATCATTAATCAAAATGGCCCTGACTGGAAACTTCTTGATAGAAGACTTATCTCGCACCTTCTTGGTCAAAAGAATCAAAGGTCGCCAGGACAACCTTTTCCACATGTGCTGCATTCCTCCCCTGCTAAAATCCTGCCTTTCGTGCTGAATTCAAAACTCCTCAGGAAATGACCTAGGTTGTAAAAGGAAGATAGCGTTCTATTTTGCCCTCATTTCCTGCAGAAACTATTCAGATGTTCATCTAGGAAAAAATACATATAATGTTCTGTCTTTAAAAAAAAAAAGAAAAGAAAAGAAAATACAGGTTAAAAAAAAAAAAAACCCTATTCAATCACAAACACATTGCAGTCAGTAGCCATGCTTCAGACTACAAATCATAGTGAAAGCCAGTTTCTATCTATCTATGTAACCCATAAAATGCCTTTTTAACTCAATATTGCTAGGAACATTCTATTCCAGATTTGAAAGGATTTCCCTATTATTTTCTATCCAAAAGATTAAGTATTAAATAATGACCAAAAAAAAGATACCGCCTTGTTTGTTAAGGAGACCTGTCTTACACTTTCCTAACATTATAGCCAGATTTCACGGTCACAGGAAAACAAAACACACATAATGGAGTGGTTATTAATTCAATAAATCCAGCAGCTCTCATGCTCTGGGCAAAAGGCAAAGTTAAAAGCAGCTGTTCATTGACGACATATGGGACATGGCCAGGGTGAGGTAGCTGCTTTAGCACATCATCCACCACTTTTAAGGCTGACTGCACTCAATTTCTTAGACAATCTACACACCATTTTCAGTTCTGTACCTCCATAATTTATCACAACAATACCCCAAGCACACAGATCCGGAGGGGGAAAATGAAAGCAATTTACAGTATGAAGATGAAAGTAGCTGGGTGGATGGAGAAGACCTACTATGTAAATCATATCCACAACTTCAAGGAATGTTGACATAATATTCTGGAATTAATTTTTTCCAGCATTCCTATGTAGGTCACACAGAGGTAAATCTAGTTTCTCCTCCCTACCTCTTATATCTGGAGTTGTTTATCAATATGTTAAAAAGGAAATTGATTTTACCTCTCCCTTCTACAAGGACAATAAGAACCGTATGTATAAAACTTACCAATAACAATGAAAGGAATCAGTTGAAACATTAGCATGCAATCTTTATATATGTCTCCCAGTTAAAGGTCATGGGATGACAGCAATAAAAAAAAAAAGAAGAAGGGAAAAAAGGCAGAAGCACAGACAAATAAGGGATAGCAATCTATTTGAAATAGTAGTCTGGATTATTGCAGACTAATCTCATCATGTCTTCCTTTAAAATATGTCCCTAAACTCCGCCACAGATTCAGAAAGGTAAACCACATGGATGACAAATACCTTAATATAGAACATTTTAAGAAATGGATTTTTTTATCATCATATATGTGTATTTCATGTAAAGAACTGTTTTTGTACAATAATGAGAATAGCATGCTGATATCTTCATCAAAGACTTGACAATTAATTATTTCAATCTTCTTCCCCTTGCTCCTTTGTATCTCTTTGTCTTCTCAGGGTTGATTGAAGCAGGAGGACAAGGACAAGTATTTACAAGGTGGTGAGAGATATTTCAGGAAAGTATCTTAAGATGAAAGATAAAAAACAAAAACCAGGACATGTATGAACATTCTAGGAATCTTCAGAAATACTGTGAAGTATTTGATTTCTTGAAGACATGCAAGACAGAGGATCAACCCTTTAGATAGTTAAGAAAGAGTAGATCCTGGAAAACTTGTCAATATTCTTATTTGGGACATTTCCCTTTCTGTAAATTAAATAAGTAAAATCATTTCCTAGTTGCTTTTTTTTTTAAAGATTTTATTTATTTACTCATGAGAGACACAGAGAGAGGGAGGCAGAGACACAGGGAGAGGGAGAAACAGGCTCCATGCAGGGATCACACCTGGGCTGAAGGCGGCGCTAAACTGCTGAACCACCCGGGGTTCTCTGCTTTTTTTATTTTTAACCTCAAAAAAAAAAAAAAAAAATATATATATATATATATATATATATATATATATATATATATATATATTAATTGTAGATGACTTGGTAAAAACAAACAAACCCCACAAAACAAAACAAAACAAAAAAACAAGAATCATTCCTATTCCTAACAGTCAGAGGTAGCCTAGATATCTAGCTCTGTTTCTGTTATCTATTGTTTATTGTGTGAATTACATGTTCATGGTCTTTCTTTTCTTGATTCATCTTTTTCATGTAAATGTGTAAAAAATCTTTTTATATTAGTGATGTTAAATCTTTGTATGCCATATATATCCTAAATCTCTCTCCTTTTATTCCATTTGCTTTCATTGTTTCGGCTAAGTGCTTCATGAATATAATTTTATTTATGCCTTACAAAAACCGTTATGTGGTAGTTACTGTGTAAGAAATGCTATTGTCATTGTTATTCATATTATTATTATTGTATTTAACAGATGAGAAATTTGAGGCACGTGGAAGTTAAATACCTTGCCCAATATCATAATAAATGGCAAAGGTGTTTTTTAAATTTGGATGTGCCTTGACCACTGGGCATTTTATCGTTAAAGGTGTATTTAATTTTCATGTTTCAAACTATTAATCTTAAGAATTGAGGTTCTTTTTTTGCTCTTACTTTAATGTCAAGAAAGACTTTATTCATGCTATGCTCAAAGTTGTCTTATTTTTCTTCTAGTTCTTTTATTTCTTCATTTATGTTTTACTCCTTTACTTGCAATTTATTTTAGGATATAGACTGAGGTATCTTTATTTTTCTATGTAGTTAGCTAAATAATCTAGGATCACTTATTTAATAATCCAAGTTAACTTGGTGCTTGGAAATACCAAGTTATCAATATTAGTGATTTTATATGTTTTGGGTACACTATTTTAATTGCATGATAATATCTAGCAGTGCAAGTCACCCACTTATGCGGTTTTAATTTTTTTTTTACCTGTTTATTTTCCCATATAAACTTCACAAATGTTTTGGAATATATTACAAAAACACTCAAGTTTTTGTTGGGGGAGAAGTGTATTAGTTATAAATACATTCGAGGGAAAATATGTTTCCATGCCCAAATATTGACCTTAATGACAAAGCAAGTCATAACTCAGTTGTTTTTGTTTGTTGTATTTTTATGGTTTTGTTGTGAATTGTCAAATCCTTTGGAAGGCTAAATAAATGTTATTTTCTACTTCCTCTGTTGTCCTGTTTATTGTCCAAATAAAAAATGTATGAGTTAGGCAGAATTGATTTCTTCTTATTTACTACATTCTTCTGTTTTTCACAAAAATACTGTTTCTCATGCTTTTAATAATTTTACCTCTTAATATATGTCTTACCAATTTTTACAAGTATGTCAATGATATATTAAGGGTTACCTGCAGATTTTTTCATATAGACAGACTTTACATTACTTATTTATTTACTCAAATCGTTATTAGAAACCTACTTTGTCTTAGATACAATGTTTGTTCAGAGGTTTAAAAAATAATTATAATAGCCAACATTAACTGAGTTAATAAATGCCAGACACTGTGACATTAAATAGCCCAGTTAACAAAATACATATTATTATTAGCCCCAGTTTACAGATGAGTAATTACATGTTCATGTTCATTTGACCAGTAAGTACGAGAGCTCTAGGGTTTTACCCATGCATTGTAACATGGGAGCCCTAACTCTCTTAACCTCTATGCTGCCTCTGACATCTGAAGTTTCACAAAGCCACAATTCCACCATTACAATAAGTATCAGCTATGATAGTCTTATGATATAGAAAAAAATGCTTAACTATCTTGGAAAGTCAGAGATGACTTGACGGATGAAGTAATTATGGATGAGTTTTGTGGGATGAATAGAAGTTCACTAGGAGCAGAGAGAAAATGGAATGTTTTAGGCAGAACAAGCAGTCTGTATAAAGGTAAGAAAGTAAGAAGGAGCACAGCTCATTTGAGGCTAACTATAGGACAGAGTACCTGTGGTAGAGCAGCAGGAGATGGAACCAGAAATTAGGACAGCACAGTTGCTCCCTGACCCTTGAACCCTTTTAGGAAACCTGGCTGGGTGTGAGGAAGGTCTGAAATTATATTCACTTCATCACCCTATAGTTACCATTACTTAACTACTAAATTTTATTTCTCTCAAAGTAATTATTTTTTTTATAATGAGGCAGTGGCATGATCGTCAAATGGAAAAAGAATGAGTACTATCTCTATAAGTTCTTCATCTTAACAGTTCTAAAGTTGTCGAGACACAACTTACCAAGTACATTCACACATACCACATAATTTCATTCTTGCCATAATCCTAAGTGTAATGGGTCACAGTTACTTCCATTTTACCAATAAAGAAATTGTGACTTGAAAATGATGACAGGCTTACTCAAATTAGAAAATTACCTAAATTAGACTGGAACTTAGTTGATCCTGTAGATTATATTAGCCTTTATGCAAAATAACACTAATTCTTAGGGTGATGTAAAAAGCAAGGAACAAAGAAAATACAGCTAGTGAGGTAGTTATTGTCATTTTATGAAGCAGGTAGGGGCAGAGGGGTTGATTCCCTGAAAGTCTTTGTCAGCTAGTTCTGATGGAACTATGGTACAAAGTCTCAAATAATATTCTACCCTGCCTTCATATCAGTGATACAAATAATGCGACTATTAAAGTGAAACTTAAAATACTATTTTGTGAGGCACCTGGTTGGCTTAGTCAGTTAAGGGGCCGACTTCGGTTCAGGTCATGATCCTGCAGCTCCAGATGGAGCCCTGCACCAGACTTCCTGCTCAGTGGAGAGCCTGCTTCTCCCTCTGCCCCTTACCACACCTCCCTTCTCAAATAAATTTTTTAAAATATTTTTAAAAATACTACTTTGTAAATTTTAGGACTTTTTTTTTTTAGGACTTTTTTTGAAGCTAGATCATTGACTAACGTATTCTGCTTATGGAGGCTACCAAGACTAATTCCTAAACAATATTTGGGACACAAAGAAAAATCTCCTATTGGTTGGAAATAATGTTATAATGAGTCACTTAATTACCAACAAAGAAAATTGTCCACTGCAAAATTGGATAAGAAACCAAGGTTACTTTATTGCTGAAAGGATTTATGGCACACAAAAGGATTTTATTTAAATTATTACTGGTGAAATCGTTCTTCTAGGCAGGACATAAGGCATTTAAAATTAATTTCATGTCATAGTTTGCTTACTAATGAATTTGCTCTTTTGAAAGTTTGATGACTCAGATCACACCTATCTAATTTCATTGGGAGTATTAGTCATTGAATTAGTTAAGAATATTACAAAAACAATTCAAATTTTATTGTTAGTCTCAGTGTGCGAATACTTTATTTTTTAATTTTCTTAAGCTCTTCACACTTCAAAAATGTTTTTGGGTAAGGACGAACCAAACTTAGGAACAATAATATGTGTAGGTTCTGATTCTAGACTCAACTTTATAATAAATCATTTATTGTTATTTATTGTTTCTCTAAGGATCAATGTCCTCATAATTATATTTGTGTCATCTACTTAATTGAATTGTTGTGGGGGTCAATTCAGATAACTTTAGAAAGTCTTTTTAAAACTAAGTACAGTGAGTACTAAATACTGTTATTATTTTAGAGATAAGGTGCATGGTATTTCTCACATACATGAGAATATATAAAAATTCATTTTTTTTGTTTTGTAGATAAAAAGGTTTCTAGCACTAAGTTTTAAGAATGTTAAGAAAATATACTTGTATATGTTCCTTCTAGAGTTATCTTCATTTCTCTGACAAACTGAAATACAAAATATTTCACATTGCTACTTCATAGATAAGAAGAGATGGTAGCTGTTGGGCAATTTCAAATGTTTTCTGATTTTTCATCTTAAGAGTGAACTGAATTTTTGTCATAGAAATGATATTTTAGTGAAGATGTTTGAACATATGGTAAGATGTTTTTGTTATTAAATGGCATCTTTTTTTTTCCTCTTGCATATATGACAAAACCAACTTTTGAATAGGCAAAGAGAAAAAGGCACATATAGCTGCCTAAATGAGAAATGAATCAGTACCTAGGTAAATTGCTTTGAAGCTATCATGGAAACTTAAAATGCTGAGATGACTTTAGAAACTTCATATTATAAATGTTAAGAATTCAAAGTAAATTCATAATATAATGAGAGTTAACAATTTGAGGAAACAGGCTTTATCTTAGGTAAAACATTTTATCTTATTTTTTTACCTTATTTTATCACAAGGATGTAAAAATAAGGAATATTGCCACCTCTCTCTCAGACTAATAAAACATGTTCATATTTGCCCCAAATTTATTTACCATATATCTCCTTTGCAAAGAAAATTAAGATGAAATTAGAAAATTAGATTTCATGCAATTTTGATGGCATATAAAAACCTAAGTTTACCAGCATGAGAGAATAATCATTTGTGATATTTAGTTGAATATTAAAATCTCCAGTAAGATTAAAGTAATTACATTATGAGAACAAATTTCTGAAATGACACCTTATGAATTGTATCAATTCAGGTTTCACTTTTCTTGACACAAGATCAAACTTGTATTAGTCTGGATTCACCAGAGAAGCAGATTCAATAGGAGATAGAGACAGACAAAAGAAATTAGGTAAAGATATAGTTATAGAGATACAGATGTAGATAGAGATAGATATATAAATACACACATACATAAATAGACAATTTATTATAAAGAATGGACTCACAAAGTTGTGGAGGCTGATAAATCCCAAGATCTGTGGTTGGCAAGCTAGAGACCCAGGAGAGCAAAACCTGTCCAAATCTGAAAGCTTGAGAACCAGAAAAGCCAGTGGTATAAGTTCCAACCCAAGTCCAAGTTTGAAGACAGAAGACTGAGGTCCTAGCTCAAAGATAGTATAAAAGGTGAATTATCTTTTCCTCAGCCTTTATGTTCTATTCAGGCCTTCAACAGATTGGATTAAGCCCACTCACATTAGGAAGGACAATATGCTTGCCTCAATCTACTAATTCAAATGTTAATTTAAACCAGAAACACCTTCCCAGACACACCCAGAATAATGTTTGATCAAATACCTGGGCATTCACTCAGTGACACAGTGAGGTTGATACATAAAATCAACCATCAAAGAGTTTGTGCTTACAAGGATATGTACATTTAATGAAATACAATTAAATGTATATCACATTTACTCTTAGTTTGTGTAACGATATGTAGAAAGAATAAAAGGAACTCAAGTATGTCAGTTAGGTCTTTGCTTCTAAGTCCACTGAGGTGGTGTTTTAGCCAGAAAGGAATGAGCCATCTACAAATAGGTTCTGGTCAAAACTGGGGTGCCCGGTGTCACCGGTCATGTTTGCAAATCCCTCATGAAGGTTAAAAAAAAAAATCACTGAACAACATTTACCCACAAGATACTAACGTAAATAACTATAGGAAAAGACAAAAGATCTTAAATTTATTACTCTTTTTTAACTGAAAGATATTATCTGAAGGCCTACCATGTTCTAAGCACTATATGAAATGCTAAAGATTAAAAGTGTGACCACCAGTAAGAGATTTAAAGTAGAATCTGTTAAGAAACTGAAGGTTTGCATTGTGAAGAAGTTGAGATGAAAGAATGGTGGGAAAAGAAGATCTAGTTATCATTGTCTTGTTTCTTCTGTATTTTTATCGGAAAACTTACAAATATATAGCAAAGGTGAGAGAAGGTAAGTATTTATCTGCTCACTACCTAGATTCTATTATTAATAACAGTAATCTCAGGTTTTGTTTTTTTGTTTTGATCCTGGATTACATGATATTTTTCTGTTTCTTTATAGATTGAGTAATTTGGAGTTGGATTCCAGACACTGAATGTCGTGTGAATCTACAGGTTTGATTATAGTCTCCCAAAAATACTGATGTTTTTATCTCAGCTAGCAATTAATTTGGTTGGACTCCAGTCCAAAGTCTATCTCAGGGCAGCAGCTCCAATCTCATTTCAGTTCAAATGTTAGTTGGGCTCCTTGAAATCTGTTCTGTGCAAGTAGAGTTCTAGTCAGCCAGAGACTTAGAGGCTCTAAGTCTATACACAGAATGTGAGTCATTCCACTCTCACTTTCCAATGACCTGTTTCCCCCCAGACACTATCCTCTTATTTTTTTTTTTTATCCTCTTATTCTTTACATGACAAGAGCTGTGAGGATTCTTTAGGAGTTTTAGTCACCCTAACTGATGTCAATCTTACCGATGGCGTATGACATAATGAATATTTGTCATATAATCATGTCAGGGTCATCCAGTGGCCTAAATGGTTAAATTGCTCTACTTCTAAATATATAAACTCTACAAAATATCTTTAGGTTAGTGGTTATAATATAGTATGGGATTCTGTCATTTTGTTTCAGAATCCAGGAATAGAATTTTGGTGTACCTTCTCCCAAATTTAACAAAAGATTTTTCACAAAGCCATAGGAATCAGACAAGGCCTGAGCAGCAAATTTTTAAGTGGCCTGCTCAACTAATATCTTTAATCTTTGTCTTCTTCAAAAGTTGTGATTTATCAATTCCTAACTTTATATGCATGAAAATATTATGTAATAAAATGTTACCTGGTATACTTGAAAATAGTGTATTTTAACCTTGTAACTCTCAAAGATGTAAGATTAGAAAAGATAAAATTTTGTAACTCCAAAAGTTTCAAGAAATTAAGGGTAAAAAACTTCAAAATTATTTTTTAATTTAAATTCAATTATTTTTCAAACACCTCCCAAATAATTTATACTATATGTTTGTCTTGTTGGATTTCTTTGTTCTGCAGTTGATTTATCAAGAACCTTATTTTGCTAAAGGAAATGTTGGAAATTGAATAGGAAATTCTTCAAATCCCACTAAGCTTTTACTTGAATATTAACTACAATTCTTAAAATGAGGTTAGATTCAATTTAACAATCCATTGTAGCAGCACCCTTTTCAGGGAAATAGGCTTATAATAATATCATTTCACTTATTTTCTACATATAATTTCAGAGTCAGAGTCCTAAAAATTGTGCAGTGTTTCTAACTTAAATCATTGTAACATTATTATATATGCAAACTTTTACATATTGTAAAAGTTACATCAATCCAGTCTTGAATAATAAAAATGTCAAAAATATTAACACAGGGTATATATGATTAATAAAATTGGCTTTTCTGAAATATTGTAAGTGTGCCTAAAAATACCAAATCTAATAGACAATGAGGTCACTAAAAAAAAAAATCACAAATAAAGACGAAGTCAAAAGCCAAGTTATGTTACCACTAGCAGATATTCACCTGTGGATCAGATTATTAAAGGCATCTTATTCCAAAGTTGAAACATAAAGTTCTTACTTTTAAATTTATATACAACTTAAAATTTCAAAGCAATTATATTAAGATTATTTTAATTGTCTTTAAATCTTGTATTTATTTATTCATGAGAGACACACACAGAGAGAGAGAGAGGCAGAGGGAGAAGCAGACTCCATGCAGGGAGCCTGAGATGGGACTCGATCCCGGGTCTCCAGGATCAGCGCTAAACCGCTGAGCCACCCAGGCTGCCCTATAATAAGATTCTTTAATGAAAAACAAGTTTATCTTCAAATTTCAAGAGAACTAGTCAATATTCTGCATTGACTTAAAATTTTATATTCCAATTCCTAAGACTAAAGTAAAATTAAAGATAGATGTAAATATTTGTTAGTTTTCATCTACATAAAAATTTTAAATTTTACTCTATGTACACTCTCAAAACAGCTTATGCTTATACACTTTAGACTCAACAGCAGAACCATTCTACATTAAGTAATAAATCAGCCAAAGACTATCAAAGTGCTCAAAATATTCAGTAGAAAATGAAGATTTCGAAACAAGTGTAGAATATGTACAGAATTAGATACATAGGTAGAAATAAAGTGTGTAAATATTTCTACCTATGGGTATTTATCTGTCTTTAGATCTGTTTGCAGATTAAAGAACTTCTGAAGGAAATATCATTGGAATTATCAATGGTTATATTTGGATGTGAGATTAGGTCTGTATTTTATTTTCTCTATATTCTAATTTTTTGGTAAGCAATGCATGCTCATTTTTTATAGGAAAACATAATTTAAAAAATTATATTGTTATGATATTGCAGTAGCAAATACTCTCTTAATATTTGCAATCATATCCTCTTGTGTCTGTAGCATGAGTAATGAAGTAAATCAAATGTCATGGCTGAAGTCACAATGAAAAAGTCTTCTGTAAATAATTCCATCACCTTTTTTTAAATAATGAGAAAAGTAAAAAGAAAAGAAGGCATTTATTTAACAATGACTAAAAGTGAAAGAATATATTACAGAGGAAAGAAAAACTGAGAAGAGAAGAGAACCATTGATTAGGTGTTATGTGTCACTCTGCAGTGATTGTAGTCAACATTCTGTCAACACTCAAACTAAGTCTAAGGATTGACAGGATAGTGGGAATTTCATGTTAGTTAAACTGGAGGATTCTAACATGTCATTTATCTCACATAGGCTAATCTAACAAACTCTATTGCTCCATTGGGTAAATAGAATCATTTAATACAGATGGTGCAGATTGTAGCATTGGAAACTGAGAGTATAAGGGAATTCCTTCTGCTTTTCACTCTCCCTAAAAATGGCACCCCTTAAAAATGAGCAGTAGTAAGATAGAAAATTCTTGTAACCAGATACTAGCTTAACTGTTTTTCTACATTCCAGTTTTCCCACAGCAGAGGCCATTCCTCATCTTTCAGGATCTAAGATGTGGTTCAACTTCTAAGATGCTGCTTATAAAAACTGGCTTCTGTGTTCCTGTCATCTTTCAATGCCATAATTTGAAGATACTACATCAAGCATTAAAGCAGCAGGTGGCCAAAAAACTAAAACACGTATAATTGAAACACTACAATGCATAGATGGTTTTCTGAGAGTCAAAATTGCTACATCCTATTACTGAGTGCCATAACATCTTTACTGAAAACAGATTAAAATCCAATCTGGGTTTCACCAGAAATGTTAGCAAATGTTAGATATATGAAAGGCATGATGAATTAACTAATGTTTACCATATATTAACCACTCAGTGTACCGCTAATGTGATCACTGTCCTAAACTAGATATTTATCACTGGAAATTTCTTTTTTTTTTTTTTGCTAGAACTACATTATCCCTGAAGAGCAATACCTTGTTTGTCTATGACATTTAGATAGTCTCATAAGTATTCTTCTACTACCTGATTTTTAATTTAATCTCTGACAATTAATTAATTCATTTAGTCTATTTGTATTTATGGAATTATTTCTACTATTTAAGTATGTGCTTTCTAAATACCCTGTTTCTGTATGCTTTTTAAAAAAATTCCTTTTAATTAATTTTCAAATTCCATTCTCTAATTCACTTAGAAATTATATATTGTTTTAATTCTCTAGTGGTTATCCTTAATTTTTATTATGCATTTTTAAAATACAAGGCTCTTAAAACATTAGAAAACCAATTATACTCTATATTCTTACATATTATTTTACATATTTGAATGCCATCTTTTGTTATCCTCCCCCATATTATTCATTATCATTGTGCTATGCAGTCAATGCTTTTCAAAGTGGCCCAATATTTACTACTTTCTTTGCCATTTCCTTTTGCATCTCAGTACTTCTTTCAGTAATCTTCTTTCCCTCTGAAGAATATACTTCAAACATTTTTTAGAATGGTTGGATAAATCAGAAACTTTCCAGTTTCAATATATCCACAATTACATTTTTCTCTTTCTTAAGTGATGTTTTAGACATATTGATTTATTTTACCTTAAAATATCTAATATATTATCTTGTAATTTTTGGTTACTATTGTTGCTATAAAAATTCTTCCTTAAAAATCTAAAGATCCAATCTGTGAACTTGATAATATCAAATGCATTAGAATCCCCAAACATTATAACTTGTATGACATTTTATTATATTAAAAAGTAAGGCTAAAAAAAAACAGCTAAATCTTCTAATTTCGAGAACCTTGTATAAGGAACTTAAAGTTACCACTCCATCCTAACAAGTAAAAATATTGAACAGACTAAAAGATGAATATCTTCTTAGATCTCTGAGGAGAACATAGAGAACAATGGCCTCCCAAATTGGAAAAACAGACCAGTGAATACAAGGAGTCTTGGCTTACTGAAGAAGAGCCTGGCAAGTGGAAACTGGCATAGGTACCAATGTCGGGATAGGAAAACCTGAACTGTAATTGAGAAATTGTTGAAAGCTTAATGTAGACAACTATAAGAGTTAAAAACTTAAGAGATACCCAGTTTTGAAGGGGCTCTCACAGTATCATGAGATATACCTAGAGGAGCTCAATCAGGTTTCCAGAGTGAACTGTAGGTGAAAAATCCCCTCATACTTTTGGCAAAGGAAAGGGATAAAGAACCATATTGATATATGCCAGAGCACTCTGTTCTTCTTAACAGACCTGCCCTTAGGTAAAAGTAGCTAACTAGAGTCTGACCTGCTGGAGTATTATCAGAGCCTAACTGACCTGAGGGAAGGAAAATACCCAACAGAATAAGAACCAAATAACATTTCAAGACAGACAGCACAAGAGCTGAGTTCACTGGTGGATTCTCCCAAGCATTTAAGGAAGATTTATACCAATTCTCTCCAATCTCTTTCTGAGGATAGAAGCAGAGGGAATATTTCCGAAATCCTTCTCTGAGGCCAGTATTACCCAAATACCAAACCTAGAAAAAGATATCACAAGCAATGAAAATACAGACCAATATAACTCTTGAGCATATATCCAAAAATCCTCAACAAAATATTAGCAAATCTACTAATGATGTATACAAAGAGCTATACACTATGATCAAAGTGAGATTTCTGCCAGTATGCAAGGCTAGTTCAACACTCAAAAATTGAAAATTGATATAATCTATCACATCAACACGCTAAAGAAAAATCATATAATCATATCACGACATCTGTGCTCTTTAAGAGAAGCCTACTCTAGGGCTAAAGAGTTTACCAGAGTCTAATCCCATGTAAGGAAGGGCATTGCTCCTTGCTCCAGCTCCCTTTAGTCTTGTCTGACCTAGAGGTGGGAAGTGGGAAATAAAGAAATACTTGTGGGGATACCTGGGTTGCTCAGTCGGTTAAGCATCTACCTTCAGCTCGGGTCATGATCCCAGGGTCCTAGGATCGAGCCCCGCATAGAGCTCCCTATTTAGTGAGGACTCTGCTTCTCCCTCTCTCTCTGAAGCTCCCCCTGCTTGTGCACTCTAGCTCTCTCTCAAATAAACAAATAAAATTTTAAGAAAGACAGACTTGTGAATGTCATAACTTAGAGATATTGGCCCACTAAAAGACTGAGATGAAATAATAAGACTAGAATGCTTCCCTTCCACCACACTTTACCACCACCAAGAGGGATCCAGTGTAGTATCAATGAATTATTACTGAAAAAGGTGAGAGGCTTGTAGTCCGCCTACGGAGGAGTTCTCAGGGAAACTCAAAGACAATAGGGAAGACACCAATAAGGGCACTGGAGGGATTTGAAGCTTCTGGCACATAAATGTTAAACATAGTAAACATTAAATACAGCCCAACTTCTAGTTAGGTCAACATAAACCCTCACACTAATACCTTATGACCTTAGTTCTTATTAATCAATAAGACAAATCTGTCTTTCAATTGAAAGCTACAAACCATGCCAAAAAGCAATTAAAAGAAGAGATCAAGCAAGTGTCAGAGCCAGACTCAGCTATAACATTAATATGGATTTAACAGGTAATCTAAAATCACTGTAACTAGGGAGCCTGGGTGGCTCAGTCTGTTAAGCGTCTGCCTTCAGCTCAGGTCATGATCCCAGGGTCCAAGGATCCAGCCCCAGGTCATGCTCTCTGTTCAGCAGGGAGCCTGCTTTTCCCTGTGCCTCTGATCTCCCCCTACTTGTACTCTGTCTCTCTCCCTCACTCTTTCTCTCAAATAAATAAATAAAATATTTAAAGTGAAATAACTGTAACTGGCATGTTAAAAACTAGACAACAGGCAAGGACAGATGGGTAATATAAGTAGGACATGGAAACTATAAAAAAGAATCTTCGTGACTCAGGATTTGTCATGGCTTCTTAGATTTGACACCAAAAGTTCAAGCAATAAAAGAAAAAATAGACAAATTGAACTTCCTTAAAATTAAAAACTTTTGTTCATCAAGGGTCTTTATCAACAATGTCTAAAGGCATCCTACAGATGGGAAAATATTTTCAAATCACATGCCTGTTAAGAGCTTAATATCAAGAATATATAAACTCAACAACAAAAAGAGCAACAACCTAATTTAAAAATGGGCAAAGGGCTCAAACAGACATTTTTCCAAAGAAGATATACAAATGGCTGTCGAGCACATGAAGAGATGCTCAACATCATTGGTCATTAAGGAAATGCAATTTAAAACCACAATGAGATACACAATGAAAAACACAGTGAGATTCACATCCATAAGGATGGCCTTAATCAAAAACAAACAAACAAATAAAAAAACAACAAAAAAAGGAAAATAATAAAGTTGGCAAGAATGTGGAGAAATAAGAACCCTCATGCATTGCTGGTAAGAATGGAAAATGATGCAGACACTGTAGAAACAGTTGGGTATTTCCTCAAAATGTTAAACATAGAATTACTATACAACCTAGCCATTTCACTACTAGATATAAACCCAAAAGAAATGAAAACAAGTATCCACGCAGAAACTTGTACATGAATGTTTACAGCAGCACTATTTGCAATAGCCCAAAGATGGAAAATCCCTAAATATCCATCAACAGA
Source organism: Nyctereutes procyonoides (assembly GCF_905146905.1). Taxonomy (NCBI): domain Eukaryota; kingdom Metazoa; phylum Chordata; class Mammalia; order Carnivora; family Canidae; genus Nyctereutes; species Nyctereutes procyonoides. Next base: position 7,299,607 of record NW_026575130.1, read on the forward strand.
TGAATGGATAGACAAATTGTGATACATACATAAAAAATATCATTCAGTCATAAAAATGAGTAAGAGCTGACAAATGAGACAACTTGGATGAACCACACAAATAAATATATGACAAAGGTCATATATTCTATTGTACTTTTGATAGGATATATCCAGAATAGGCAAATCCATACAGAAAGAAGGCAGATTAATGGCTATCAGGGGATGAGGGCAATGGGAAATGGGGAGTGACTGCTTAATTGATATGGGGTGTTTTTCTGGGGTGATAGAAAAGTTTGAAACTAGAGAGAGTTGGTAGTTGCAAAGCATTGTAAGTACTCTAAATGCCAGTGGGTTGTACAGTTTAAAATAAATTGAATGTCATGAATTTCAGACTTTCTATTTCATTCTGATTCAGTCTTAGAAGATTGTATTTCTAGGCATTTATTCATTTCTTCTAGGTTTTCCTATTTGTTGGCATAGAATTGTTTTTAGCAATCTCTTAGTCTCACATGTGTGCAAAAGGAAATGATAGAAATCAAAAGTACTAAAGAGAAATGAAGAGTGCCTGTGATAGACTTATCAGGACACTGGGCAAAATTGAGGTGAATGTCAAGATAGGCCAATAATTACTCCCCAAACTGAAAATGAGGAGAAAAAAAGAAAAAGAAAAAATGGTGGGAGTGGGGGGACCCAGAATATCCAGTTGTGACAATTGTAAAGACAGGATATATGTACTTAAAATATTAGAAAGAGAATTAAGAGAGACCAAAGCAGAAAAAAATTTTAAATGGCTAAAAATTTTCCAAAATGAATAGCAGACACCAAAGCATAGACCCGGGGATCCCAAGAATAACAAACAAAAAAATAAAAAAAAATCTACACGTTGGCATATTATATCAAAAGTGCAGAAAACTAAAGCCAAAGAAAAATGCATCTGGAACAAAGCTATGTGCAGCGTAATCATCATACATAGGAAGGAACAAGGATAAAGTTTACAGAAGACTTATTAGAAACCACACAATCAAGAGGCGAATGAATTGAAATATTCAAAAAAAATGACAGATAAAATCCACCAACCCATAATTCCATATCCAAGGAAATTACTCTTCAAAAGTGAGGAAGAAATAATTTCTCACACAAACAAAAATTGGGGGAATTCATTGTCACTAGACCAGCCCTGAATGAAATGTTAAAGAGTTCCTCAAGTATAAAAACAGTATGATAGATCATAGATGCTCTACATAAAAAAAAAGGAAAAGCATAGGGAAGGAATAAATGAAGGTAAAATAAAATATTTTTTGTTACTAAATGATTTAAAACATAACAATTTGAAGTAAAATAATAACAATGTATTTGGTGATTATAGCATTTACTTAAATGAATTACAGTAACATCATAAAAGAGCACACGAGAAGAACTAGAAACATTCTGTTATCAAGTCCTGCTGCTCTACATAGTTGTAAAGAGCAGGACATCATGACTTAAGGAGAAACCAACTATTCTCTGCACCTAGATGTATAGCAACAGTCTTGAGCTTTACTTTTTTGTTCTTTATCCAAATGTAATTTCAGTTCCTAAACTATTTCTGAATCACACTTTAAAAAAAAACTATAAAACTTTAATTTTAGGACAGAAGATTTCAGCAAGTCTAACAAGAGCAAAACTTTGCAAAGAGAGGGATAGTTCTGAGTATCTGGAAGAAGATCATGTTTTCAATTTCAAGGTAAAGTTATTAGCAACCTCTTCTTTTGCCCAAATCTATTAAGCAGCTAGTAAGTTTGTAGCACTGTTTTTGCTAAGACAGTAGTAAAAAAAAAGGGGGGGGGAATGAAAGAAAGAAGGAGAAGAAAGAAAAGAAGAAAGAAAGAAAGAAGAAAGAAAGAAAGAAAGAAAGAAAGAAAGAAAGAAAGAAAGAAAGAAAGAAAAAGAAAAAAGAAAGAAAGAAGAAAGAAAAAGAAAAAAGAAAGAAAGAAGAAAGAAAGAAAGAAAGAAAGAAAGAAAGAAAGAAAGAAGAGAAAAAGAAAGAAAGAAAAATGGTATACCACATTGTACTTGTTTTTGAAGAATTTTGGATTTAGACAGGGAAACAAATGTGCCCTGTAAGAAATCCATGTCAAGAAGAGGGACAGAGGGATCCCTGGGTGGCGCAGCAGTTTGGCGCCTGCCTTTGGCCCAGGGCGCGATCCTGGAGACCCGGGATCGAATCCCACATCGGGCTCCCGGTGCATGGAGCCTGCTTCTCCCTCTGCCTGTGTCTCTGCCTCTCTCTCTCTCTCTCCTCTCTCTCTGACTATCATAAAATAAATAAAAAAAAAATTAAAAAAAAGAAGAGGGACAGGCTGGACGCCTGGGTGGCTCAGTGGTTGAGCATCTGCTTTGGCTCAGGTCATGATCCCAGGGTCCTGGGATGGAGTCCTACATTAGGCTCCCTGCAGGGAGACTGCTTCTCCTTCTGCCTGTGTCTCTACCTCTCATTCTGCATCTCTCATGAACAGATAAATAAAATCTAAAAAAAAACAAAAAACAAAAACAAACAAACAAGCAAACAAAAAAACAATGAAGAAGAGGGAGAGGCTGCTGTAGGGAACAAAGTGGCTGAGTGTTTAGCTGTTCTCAGCCTTTGTACATGCAGTGGAGCAGCATTTGGAAGGATTCAGCATCTTTGTTGTCACATGAAGCCAAGCTCGAGAACTACTAAATGCACTGCCAGACTGATCTGTTTGGAGGAAGACCATCCCTTCCTCCAGGAGAAGGAAAGGCAACTTTCTCCTACCCTTCAGGCTAAAATATGAAGGAGCGTACAGTTGGCAATAGTTTTCTAATCTACAGTGAAATGTGGATGGAAAACAGGAAAATTGCCTTCCAAAACTTATAAGGGAAAGGCTATTATTTTGTTTCTCCCTAAGGAGACTCCTAGCTCTTTATGATTACTTCAGACACCCTCTTATCCAGCTCTGAGGAGGCTGAGTATGGGTCTGTTAATCACAAAAAATGCTGCAACAGGAGAAAATAATTATAAAATAAAAAAGAAATAGACAAATATTAAACACATTCTTTTAACATAAGGCTTTATGTCACATGTTCTTTTTTGCTTTTATCAGTCTCTGACTTCATTTTTTAAGTCCCTTGATTCGAGTTTTATAGTTTTTCCAACATCAATCACATCCATGATGCATATATTAAAATTTCTAGATTTGATTCTTTGAAGTGTCATAAACTTAAATGCACTTACAAAGCAACCCGAATATAAAACATAATTAGGTCTTTTAATCCTCCCCCCAATACTTTTTAGTAGGCTTCTTAATATCTAATTCCATGGTAATTTTTAAATGTGATTCATATTAATATTGTCTGTCCAGAGCTTTTAACTTGCTTGGGGTGCATGTGGATGTCTGTGTGTGCTTCTATGTACATGATTTCTGTTTTTTTGTTTTTGTTTTGTTGGTTCAGAGACAATAAAATTCATCGCCTCCTTGTAATCAGTAAATACCAAGGGATGTAAAAAGATATAAAGTCTGTAAAACTAGAACACTGTACAAAAAATAACTTTCAGGGAACCATACAAATTATTTAATTGCAAAAGTAAAAGTAACTATTGGTATAGAAATAGATTTGAGGAAATCTTAAAGAAAAAACTTCAGAAAGACCAGGAGTGAGTTAGAAAATTATAAGAATGGTGTAGAAAATTAGGGATGCTTGGGTGGCTCAGCGTTTGAGCATCTACCTTCTGGCTCAGGGTGTGATCCTGGAGACTCAGGATCGAGTCCCACATCGGGCTCCCTGCATGGAGCCTGCTTCTCCCTCCACCTGTGTCTCTGCCTCTCTCTCTCCGCGTGTCTCTCATAATAAATAAATAAAATCTTTCAAAAAAAGATAAAATTAGAGTTAACCCAAAAGATCTCATATTGGACTAATTCTTGCCTAACAGTTCCTTAAGACACACACACACACACACGTGACAGGTTTGTGAATATGAACAGGGCTTGTGAGATAGTGCATATCATTGTAGGAGGACCAAGTGAACATCAGGACATTTTCCAGTAGCATCCTGAATGTCTTAACATGTATGTCATTTCTTTTAAGGCTCAGTTTCTACGTAAAGTTATATTCAGCCTCCTTTCTGGATGGCATAAACAGTCTGTAAGTCCAGGAGTGGGAAGGGGGCTGGGGTATCACCATACCGTGGGTACAGTTAAATACTCCCTTCAGCTTGCCCATAGCAGTGTGTCTGTCATTCCTAAGTAAGAACAGATCTGGTTCAATATCTCTGTTTTGCACACCTCCAGTCTTCCGCTTGCCCAGGGAGAAGGTAGCTGCCTGGCTGCATGATGGATAAAGAAAAGGATCCACAGTTGTAACCGTCCTTGCACAGACTTTCAACCAATCCTGTTCTCAACTCCATCTCCTCACCCTTGCTCTCAGAATTATCTGGTATCTAAAATTTTGAACTTCTACATGATGTTGTGCTAAAAATTGCCTTTTTATTAGCTTCCTTGTGTAATGGCTTGAATTTTACCTCTCTCTGACATTGTAAGTTAGTCACCACGTGTCTGTCTATCTTCTTTCTTATTCATCATTGTCCCCTTTCACGTTTACTTTATCATTTTGGACTTCTAGCTTTCAGTCCTTTGGCATCATGGGATTGTAGGAAAGAGTATAGATAAGCATATATGTTCAATTATTCCTATTTATCAGGTATAATTCAACTTAACTCTTATAGAAGCAAATGTATTTATTCAAATTTTCTTGGTTTATTTCATGCTAATTAAATAATGGTATTAGAATAACCATCAGCATAAAGACATTTGGTGAACAAAAACACATTTGAGGATGTAAACTCACTCCATGGGAGTAGAATGTGTGCAGCCACTGTTCTTGACAAGGGTGGGGAAAGCCCTGGTTAATCCAGAAAAGAGATTAAGAGGCTAGTTAACAAAATAGGTAGTTTAAATAGACCTTTACCTGTACTTAAAAAGCTCCACTGAGGGGTGTCTGGGGGGCTCAGTTGGTTAAGAGTCTGCCTTAGGCTCAGGTCATGATTTCAAGCGGGCCCCGCTCAGCAGGAAATCTGCTTCTCCCTCTCCCTTTGCCCCTCCTCACCCCCACTCATGCTCGCTGTCTCTAATAAATCAAAATAAAACCGTTAAAAAAAAAAGCTCCAATGACACTATATTTGAGGAGGTGTTTCTAAGTCCCTAAGGACAAAAATAAGTTTTAACTTCATTTTGTAAGATAATAGTAAAAGAAATTGGATATTTATTTATAATCCCAACTACTGTACTGAGTTAATGTTCCTAGGTAGGAAGGCTAAGGACTCTCAACCAGTATACCAATTTACTAGGTTATCAATGTATTTCAGGGACTACTGAAATTTAATGGCGATTAACAGCCAAACCATTAGTTTTTTTCTTCCATGACTGTTTAAAAAATAGTTTAAGCATATGTTATCTAGCTCATAAGATGTCAAGTCATGGTCACAAGTGCTTATTGAAACAATTCTGCTTACAGAACTTTCTCTTTGACAATTTCAAATCCTGAATCCAATTTAGGACCAGATCAAACTCATCAATTTCCTGCCTCTGCATTGTACAGAAAGGCAATTCATCTTTTCCTTTGTATTCTCTACTTGCTCCACTTGTTATTTTCACCTCAATCTTTCCCTTTTCTCAGTCATATAACATGACATATATTGCTCTCCTTTTCTTAATAGTACAATGGATTCTCAAAAATATGGTAGTAGACTCCCCTAAAAAATAAGATTTCTATACTGAATATAAATCCAGATTCAGATCATTCATATCTCATCATGTTCCATAAAGGAATTCTATAATTCTATAAAGGTTGCTCTAGACTATGTGTATTTCTATTTCATAGATAGAAATATAAATTATACATAATTTATAAATAATAGGCTTATGCTATCATAGAGGCTGAGAAGTCCCATGACATGTTATCTGCAAGCAGGAAAGATAGAGGTGTAGTCTTGAGAACACAAGGGCCAATGGTATGAGTCTCAACCTGAAAGGTCAGGAAAAAACAGATGTTTCAGCTCAACTGTCAGGCACAGAAAGCAAATTTCCCCTTCCTCTGCCTATTTATTCTATTCAGACCCTCAATGGATTGGATGATGCTCACCCACATTAGGGAAAGTAATTTGCTTTACTCACTCTACCACTTCAAATACTAATCTCATCTAGAAATACCCTTAAAGACACACTCAGATATCAAGTTTATTCTGGACACTCCATGTCTCAGTCAAGGTGACACATAAAATTTAACATCACAGATATATATCTGAATGGCTGTATGTATATATACATAGGGATTTGTGTGTGCACACAAATACACACACAAACATAAATAATTCTATTTTCCAAACATATAATGGATGAATGTAATATGAAGAACATTAAAAGATCTTGGTTAGGCTATTTTTTTAATTTTGAAAATTATTTTTAATACAATCTGTTTTAAAAGAACTCATGAATTATATAACAATCCAAATCTTTCAAAAATGCAAAAGTAAAGCTTCCAATTTTTCTAAATACTATTAAGAGATATTGCATTATATTTTTTCACACAGGATATAAAACATCTTGTAGTATTTGTGGGTGGTTTTTATTGGGAAGATCAGAATATTTTATTTGTAAGCTGAAATGAATATCAGATAGCATATCTTAAAGTCTTTTAAAAGATTACAACTAAAAGAATATAATTTCTTCTTAAAGAACTATATTGGAATATACATTATTTATAAATCTATCAGTAAAGATGTAATTACATATTAATTACAGTTGAGTTGTTGAGTTTCAACAACTCATTCTGTGAGTTCCAATAAACAAATATAAGTTTCATAAAATTATACATTTTAAAAGTTGATGGTAGAAGTTTCTAGTGCCAGCAATATATTGAAAAAATATTATGCCCTGTCTAGAAATATTACAAAATATGGTGGTATCACTTGCTATTACTAAGCAGAGAAGTTTCAGATGTATTAATAAATGAACATTTTCTACGGCCATGATTTGAGTAACATATAACATGGTAGACTTGGTAAGTTTTCTTAACACTATGAAAATACATTATTGGCAATGAAATAACAAAAGATTACATAGTTATTATGTTAAGAATTCAAAGCTAAATGTGAAGCTGCAAGATAAAATAGAAGCATAAAGTTAAATATATATATATATATTTACACATATATCCATATATATCCATATGTGTTTCTATACATTGAGGAGAAGTGTCTGTCTATATGTTTTGTGTACCATTGCATAGTAGTACCCAACTCTTAGCTCACAATCCTATATAATGCCTAAATATTTCTAATACTTTCTTTTGTTGTTCTGTCAATTGAATTAAATTATATTTACCAATACGGAAGCAAGCTTTAAATGTTTTAACAAATATTATTTGGAATAATTTTTCAAATAAGTATAAGTTAAATAATAGGTTTGAGTTAGAACTCTTTTTTTGAAGCCATAGTTTATATTTTGATTTTTAAAAAAATGGTTTCTATTACATATATCAACAAACGACAATAAATTATATACACAAATTATGATAGATTTTTACTATCTATCTAATAAATCAAAACATTCTCTTGCTTCATTTAACACCATGCTTTTGGTCTTTCTAAAAATATAAAGACTCTAAATTTTAATTCTATATAAACTGATGGCATTGTCTCAGTACACAGGGTAAAGCATAAGAAATGCAATATAGAGAACCTTCAACCAGTGGAGTTGGGCAGTGAAAATTATTGAATGGGGATTAGATTAATCCAAATATTTGTGTGATCCTAGACTAGTTATTTTCTAGTCTCACTTTCTGTAGCTGTAAAAGTAAAAGTAATAAGACTGACCCAGAGATTTACAAAACAGAAGTGTCCAGCATTTGATAGGCACTCAATGAATGTTGATTTCCCTTGTCCTTTTCCTTTGCCCTTGTTCTATCTGTAAATCTTGCAGGAAACTTTGGATTAATAATGTACAAAGTTTATTCTGTTTCTTCATTGATTCGAAAAGTTATGAACTACATAATTTCCTGATTATAATTCTTTCTGATAATTCTTCAATGCTATTTTTCTATGAATTCCATATAATATCCTGCTTAAAATGACCACCAGGGATTTTTATAGGGAATCTCTTTTGTAAAGAGAGAATCTGGTCTTCCAAGATAAGGACAATATTGAAAGGTTTCAAAGCATTTGTGATTTCCAGTTTATATTGTGGCAGGCTGAGAAATCCACCTACACATCACACACACACACACACACACACACACACACGTCATATCCTAATCCTTGGAGGTTCTGAATATCAATTTACAATGCAGAAAAGGGGCTTGTAGATATGATTAAGTTAAAGATTTTGACAGAGGAGATTACACTAGGTATTTGGATGACTTCACTGTAATCACAAAAGTCCTTATAAAGGGGATGCAGGAAGAGTCCAAATTAAAGGACATGTGATTGACAAGCAAGAGATTGGAGTCATGTGCCTGCTATGCCTGGGAGAAGGAGTTTGAGTGATGTCTACAAGCTGGAAGAGGCAATGCAACAGATCCTCATCCAGAGACTTCCAGCCCTGCCAGTACCACAACTTTATTTAGCACCTAAGACTCATTTGGGACTTCTGACTTCCAAAACGAAAAGAAAATAAATCTGTGTTGCATTAAGCCACTGAGTTTGTGCTAGTCTATTGTAGAAGTAATAAGAAACTATTATGTTTGCCAAATGGAAGGAAAAATAAAGATATTTGAATTGCTTCAAACATTTGAAATCTTATAAAATTCCTTAAATAGAAATACTTCATAAAAATGAAGAATTTCTATTAAAAATTAGTTACTATTTAATTTTTGTTACCTCATAGTTAAATACTAGAATTTAAAAATGAAAGTACCTGTTTAACCTCTAACTCAATTTTAACCATGGTCTTGTATAATTTGTTTAGCTGAATTTTTTGTTTTCATCTCTTTATTCCCATGTCAATATTAACAAGTCAAATATTGGAAAACTCCAGATAAAGAGTACTGTTGTCACATTGCCAAGAGATTATGACTGAAAGAGTCATATATTAAATCAACAAGCCCACAAAATATTTCACCAACCTAACCACAAATACCAAGTCACCTTCCAACCCCCACATCCCTTCTGCCATTCTCCATCTCCATAGGAAGGGAATACATGTCCACAGCCACACACACTCTTAACTACACATAATGACTCCTATAAAATCTCCCCAAAAATAGCAGGAAAAAGCACTACTTATAAAATTCCAACTGCCCCACCTGATTGTTTTCTTTTAAGCAATGGGGCAATTTGTAAAATCCATATGTATTTAAATTTACTCTGCCAAACAGTAAGCTGATGTAAAGATAATTTTTGCATAAGCGTCTTTATTAAAGTAACTATTTTAGAACTAGGAAAATCGATTCATATGAATTCAACCAAAATACCACTTCATTTGTTGTCTATTTTAACAAATTACTACAAATTTAGTGACTTAAAACAACAGAATTTATTATTTTATGGTTCAGTAGGTCAGAAGTTCAACACAGATCTCACAGGACTGGCATCAAGGTGTTGGCAGGGCTGTGTTCCTTTTAGAAGCTTTAGGGAAAAACTGGTTTCTTTGACCCTTTCATACTCCCAAAGGCCTCCTGCATTCATTGGCTCAAGGCTTCCTTCTTACATTTCCAAAGATAGCAGTGACACACCTCTCTACCCCCTTCTACCATTGTCACATCTCTTTATAACCACAGCCAGGAAAGTTTATCCACTTTTAAAAATTTATATGATTAGATCGGCCCACCAGACATCCAAGAAAATCTCTCCATTTCAAAGTCTGTATCTTTAATCATGTCTGCAAAGTCCTTTTTGTCATAGGATGTAACGTAATCACAAGTTGCAGGAATTAGGGTAAGGACACCTTTGGATCATACTCCAATTCTTTGAGTCACTATTCTACTTGCCACACTCAAATGCACACACACATACACACATATTCAGATTGAACTCCATGGGAGTTTGATGTACATAGAAACATAATGACCAAAAAACCAATCCATTTAACAAAATTACTGGAAAAGGAAGATATATCAGTTATTTTGTGTCAAATCTCCCCCCAGAATTTGTCATTGTTTAGTCTGTTATTTAGACAATTATCTCCCTTTCTTGGTACTTTGTGTGGGGGGGGAAGAGGTTGGTGAGGTGGGGACATTGGGAAAAGGAATGTTATCAAAATGAAAAAAACATCATTATGGATTCTGAAATCTCCTGTCTTGGAAAGGATGGAAACAAGGTAATATGTCCTAGACATGTTACTACAAACAAACTCAAGTACCCAGAGCTCTGTTATTCATTCACTCATTCAATTAATAAAAAATATTGTGTCCCTGCTAAGCTCCAGGCTTCCAATAGGAACTATTGGAAATAGATGAGTGAGACAAATAATGTCCTGCCCTCATGTTTCTCACAGTCGAGCAGGAAAGGCTGATGTTAAAGAAACTATTTCCATAGAATGATGTAATGGACTGGATTTAATTATAGGTGAAATCTCTAAGTGGACATCTAAAATCATGAAAGTAAAAAATAAGCATGTTCCTGATTAATCTCTTTGTTTCAAATGCTTACCTACTCTAATTTCAAACACATTATGGTGGTTTGAAAAATACTAACTGAGGAGAGTTGTGAGATTTAACTTTTTGAAAGCAGATTTATACTAGATTCTACATTCATACAAGCATAACTAAAACAGTAACTTTAGCTAAAAAGCATCAAATGATGTTAAATGTATGCCAACATGAAATTACTTTTAAAGTATAGCATTTGTTATCATCACATAGTATTTTAGCCAAGACTAATACTGGGCCTTGAGGTATGGAAACTGCTCCCAGTTCTGTGGTATACCATAGTTTTGGTTCTGTCCATCATGTGGCATACCACCAATTAGAATGACTGGACATACTGTTGCCAACACAGCTAATCATGTCTTTGCATTAAATCAGAACCCTCTACTTTGCATTGGCAGGAGAAAATGAAGGAGCAAAAGAAAATGTTGGGAAAATTCCTTTTTGTACATAGACATTTTTATAAATCAAAAGTGTCTTTAAAAGTTTCACTTCTAAATCTCTAATCTTCTTACCAAAGATATATAATGGTAATAATTTTATGTATATCTCTGTATCTCTTTCCATGTCTCTGTCTCTCTGTCTCTCTATATATGTATATTTATATTTTTATTTATTTAAAATCAATATTTCAATATAATAAAATATCATACTACACAGTAGTTTGCATTTTTGTTTAAAAGTATTGTAAGGCTTTCTAATGCTAATTCCTTTTCTATTGTGAAATATACTTTGGAAACATAATTAAGTGACTAAAATATTCCACTCTATTTCACTATAAATTATTTCATCTTTCCTTTATTCATAAGAGTTGGTTAACTACATTTTGTTATTATAAATCAGGTTCTGATATACATTCCTTTATACAAATATTTGTGGTGTCTCTTCTTTTTGTCTTTATGATAAATTTCTACAAACGTAATTATGGACCAGGACTATAAATTTTATTGATTTTTTAGATAAATATTCTCCCAAAAGTTTACATCAATATATCATTCTTACTGGGATATATTTCTCCTCAGCCTTTCCAACACCAGATTTTCACCAGTTGATTTTTTTTTAAGTGTTTATTTCTCAGCTTTGCTGGCTAATGGGAGTTACGAATGCTCAGACTCTAAAGTAGCCCTCTCCAGTGATCCCTGCCCTCAGGTATTCACATCCTTTTGTGATTCCCTCCCCCTGAGTTGGGCTGAATTCCTGATTTAGTTCTGTTCAAAAGAATATTGAAGAAACAATGAGACATCACTTCCAAAATTAGGCTGTTTAAAGAAGATAGCTTCATCTTGGGCATCCACATACTCCCTCCTCCTCCTCCTCATGCTGGGCCCTCTTCCTCTCCCTCTCTCAGATGCTTCAGTCTGCTGAAAGTTGCCAGTTGTGAGTAGTCCTATGAAAAGATGTGTAAGGCAAAGGAAGTAATATCTCTGGCCAATAGCCAGTGAGAACCAGAGGTCTGCCAACAGCCACATAAGTGATGTTAAGATCAGATATTCTCCTGGTTGAATCATGAGATGACTCCTGTTCCTCCAACTGACATCTCCACTGCAACCTTGTAAGAGATTCTGAGCTAAAGGAACTGCCACACCTGGATTCTTCACACACAGAAAACAATAAGGTAATAAATGTTTGTTGTTCAGCCACTAAATTTGGGGATAATTTATTGCACAGGAATAGATGACAAACACAGAAAAGAAGTAATACTTTAGAGTTATTTTAATTTTAATAACAAAGAGAAAGAGAGCTTTCTCTTTTTCATAAATTAGTGTTGGTTGTATTTTGTGATTTATCCCTTTACATTTTTGCCATTTTCCAGTGGAAGCCTTTACCTTCAATTTCTAAGAGTTCTTTGCATTTAATAATTCTATTTCTCAGTCTGTCATGTATATTGCTAATGTTTTGCCAAGTTATCTTTTATCTTTTTATTATGCTTTGGGTGTTTTAACATAAATAATTTTCACAACTATTCAAAAATATCTTTTTATATCTCAATAGAAGCATCATTTCTTCGCTTAGAAAGCAAGCAATAAAGCTGTAATTGGTTATCAATATTACACATTTATTTTATATCCTTCCACTTAATAAATGTCCTTACTAGTTCTAATAGTTTATCAGCTGACCATTTTGGGTTTTCTAGAAATACAATCTTATACTCTGTTAATTATGATGGATTTTTTTTCTTCCGGATAGTCACATCTTTTATGTCTGTCTTTTGTTATTTTCTTGTCAAGAAACTTTAGAAGAAGTTAAATAATTAATAGTAATAGTGACTACTTTTGTCCTTTGTTTCTTAGTTTAGAGGATTGGGCATAGTAGATCACCTTCAAGTAAAATGATTTATTTAATCATACCTAAGATACAAACAATTGTAAAATGCACCTTAGAATTGACAAAATACAATTGATGATATTTTTGTGTTCATTAAGTTGCTTTGCTTTCTTTTTCTAATATATTAATAATTTTGATTTGTTTCCATATTTAATCAGTTGAGGTGATCATGTGGTGTCTTTCCTCTGTCTTTGTGAAAGGTTCTGCTAAGTTACATGACTTTTACTAAGCCAAACATTCTGCGTTTAGGTTCAACCCTGGTGGTTGTTTTATCTAAACGTCTATTGCCTGTAATAATGAGGTTCAATGACAATCTTCTCTCCTGCAAGTGAGGGAGGATTTAACTTTCATGAGGACAAATAGTTATTGCTAAATGAGTTATCAAAAATGACATTATTGCATTTTAATTTACTCTCATGGACAGATAATGCCTTCATCCTGTCCCAAGACACAAAAGGGACTATGGTGCCAATATAAGAGCCAGGGCCATTTCTTCCCTAATCACATTTCATTTGTTGCTATCCAATACATAATAATATTGTTGTCATTCCACCTCTGTGATCCCATTCTCACTAGCAACATCTTCAAGAGCTACTGCTGGTGATCTTAGAGCCCAGGCTCCCACCAACCACCCTATTCCCACCACCAGAGAATCAGAGGCTGTTCCCTGGTCTCCCCAACTGGCCCTGCTTTGGGATATTTCCAGCAACCATCATCTCTGTGTAGTCCCCTTTCTCAAAAAACCTCAAGACTTTGGGTTATAAAGTCAAGGCTTAAAGGCAGGGAAAACCATGCAGGGTTCAACAGGATTCTGGGCTTATGACAACACAGGCTCAAGAATGATTTATGGTCCAGAGGCTTCAGAATTTGGGGCTCAGGACTGTTATGGTTCAGAGCTATTATGAAACTAACTATTCAGTACAACTTTTTTCTTATAAGAAAATGGAAGCTTACTGACTATTTAAACTATGCCTGTTCATAATTTCGGGACTGTCTGCACCCATCAGAAGCCATTCATTGCTATGATGCACTATGCTGGAGGTACTTCTGGCTCTGCTGATACTGTGTATGAACCTGGGCAAAGGTTGCCTTCTTCCTTCTGGACCTCTGCACTCTCATCCGACTTTAACTTTGTACTATGCCTTATTCTCTCTCTTCTATGAAGAAGTCCATTGACTAGATTTTGTCCTAGAAGCCCTTGTTCTAAAGCTGTGAAGAGATAAATGTTGTCTTTAGTGACATCAGTCTCCCCTCTCTGTAAGTATTCTTTTCAGTTTATCCCTTACCCTCCTTTTTTTGTCCAGGAATTTAGTAATTTCGTGTTCACTCTCTTTTCTTCCTTAGCAGATTCTTTTCTGCAGTGATTATCTGGAAAATAGGTTGACATTTAAATATAAATGAATAACAAAAAAGTTAAAGTGCAACTCCTTTTAGATATATATGCAATGAAATAGTGTTTTGAAAATTAGGAAAAAATACAAGTTCTAGTGACAACAATTCAGGGGAGCAAAATGTCTGCATCCCCTGGCCCATACACCTATTAAGTCATCTCACTCACAAGGCAAAGCTTAGTACAAGACTTATATCTATAGAAGGTAGAGCACACAGTGACAACAGAATTCCTCTGGCCTGTAGCACTCATACACAATTGAATCAGCAACGAGACACATTCTTCTTTCTTGCTGCTATTCTTTCATACAAGAATATGACTGCATTTTCTTGATGACTGATAGCTCTATGTTTTCCATCATCATCTGGAAGATAGACACTTGTGTTTTTCCAAAATCAATCACAAAATGTGTTTACAAATATTTTAGAACCACAAGCTAGTGAGGATTGTTCAATCTGAGTAATTTTTTTAAAGATTTTATTTATTTATTCCTGAGAGACACACAGAGAGAGGCAGAGACCAGGCAGAGGGAGAGGCAGGCTCCATGCAGGGAACCCGATGTGAGACTCGATCCCAGGACCCCGGGATCACGACCTGAGCTGAAGGCAGATACTCAACCACTGAGCCACTCAGGTGCCCCTAAGTCTGAATATTTTTTTAAAAAATACAGAGAAGAACCTGGTACTCTGGCAAAATTTATCAGTAAATTCTGAAATGATAACTATGTTTGAATGTCTGACAAAAATCTACCTGGTAAATTATTCTATTTACCAAAAAAGAGTAATAATCTGGAAGCTAATGCACTCTTAGTGAAGAGTAAGTATTACATGACTTAGTCTCTCATACTTTCCAGGCCTTTTCGCCATCCCCAACATTTCCATCTAAATAGTGATCTACTGTGTCCCATTCTCAAACCCCTAAGCATCCATTTTTTTCTTCATTGTATTTACTACTCTTTTCCATATTTACTTTTTTCCATATTTACTCTTTTCCATATTTACTTTTTATCTTGTTTTCTCTCTTTGCTCACAAGGCTGTGAGCCTCATGAGGGGCAGAGGCTTTGTTTTGATCAAGGCTACAGTCACAGTCTCTGACCACTGTTTGGCACATAAGAGGCCCTTAGTAAAATATCAGTTGCATAAATTTAATAATTTGTGAAATAATTTCAGAAATTATTAAATAATTTTTAATATGGAAAAAGTGCCTTAATGTGTGTGGTAAAAGCCCAACAAATATTTATGGTCTTTGAAAAACAAACTTTGCACAAATATGCATGAAAGCCATTAATATAATTAGAAAACATTCTGGAACAGTTATAGCACATTATGTTATATACTTATCAAAGGACAGCATGTATTGGATGAAGAAAATTTGGATTTTTGAAGGTTAAAATACGTTGATATGTCACAGTGATATTTATTAAAATATTCAAACTAATCATTTAAAACTCTTCCAAGTCAAGCTAAATGTATTTTAAAAATCCATATTTTTAAAAAGATTTTATTTATCTATTTGAGAAAGAGAGAGCAGAAAGCACAATTAGGGAGTAGGGGGAGAGAGAGGCAGAGAGAGAAGCAGGTTCCCCACTGAGCAGGGAGCCCAACGTAGGATTCGACCCCAAGACCCTGAGATCATGACCTGAGCCAAAGGCAGATGCTTAACTGACTAAGCCACCTAGGCACCCTCAAAATTCACATTATTATCTTTTACATTTCATTAGTTATTTTCTTGACTATTTAGCAACAATAAATGTGACACAACACAATTTTACTGAGGACAGGAATAAACTATTACAAATCATTAAATATTCAAACATGATTTAAAATTCATTTGTCATAAAATAGAATGCATTTCAGTTTAGACAATAAGATTTCACATAACAATATTTTTATTCCGTTTTCTGTAATGAAAGCAAACCAACTTAGCCACTCAGAAATTTTATTAAATTTCTGAGATTTATTGAGAAAAATAGATGAAACTCCAAATATTTTTTTTCCTTTCAATTAAAAAATGGGTGGATTTTTCATCATGCCTTTTAAAGGCTTATGGATCTCATTGCCAGTACTTTAACAACAACAACAACAAAATGAACTCCACAGAATTATTTAGAAAAGCCTAACTTTATTTTCGAAATACTTAATAGATAACTAGTTCTACAAACAGGGTGAAATACCTTAAAAGAATCATACTTACAATAGAGTTTTTGTGTTGAAACAGCAAAAATAAGGTCAGTTACAAATATGCCCTCTAATTGTGTAAGTTAACAAATGGCTGCAGTTTTAGCAGATTTCAAATCCATGCTTATTACAACCAAGAAGAGATGCCGCAAAGGTCACAGGAAATATTTTCTCCATGCAGACCATTGGAAGGCACGTTAATGTGAAGCCCAGCTATTGTGAAAGTATGATGCGCCAACATGCAGCTTGAGCCCAGGAGCGCCTGTTAGTTGTGGCAGTCTGTAGTCGTGCACAAGTGCTTACAGCTGCAGTGACATGGTGCTAAGCATGTTTTAAGACTAGTCCCAGTCGAGCGGCATCTTATCCAACCAGAAACAATCCCACAATCCAGCTCTTTTTAAGTGATCATCCTTGTATCATAACAGATTAAGGTTGCAGCTACTTTGGATTATGTTTAATCTAACCTTTATCCATTCACATCTTCACCTGAAACTTACAAGGACCAAGAGTCAATTGCCAGGGCATAATTCACAATGACACTGATCTTGCCTTCCTCACTCTAATTATCTGGATTAAGAATAACACTTTTGAGTAATTATTTTCACATTGGATAAACATTAAGCTTTCCTGGATTTATCTGAGCTTTTTCCTAACATGAAATAGATCCAACCAGGCTTATAAGAACATAACTGACAGCAGTGACAGCTTAATCAAGGCAGCCCTAAACAACTAAAACAATAAGGAAATGTTTATTTCCCATGTTTAGAATATTCAGGAATCAGAAACTTGACAAATTTAGTGGCAAAAAAAATCCCAGATATTCAATTGCAATACTCTAACTTTTTTCTTTCCTTGTAGTGATTCAGTAATCCTCGGTAAAGTTCAGACTCTGGAACACAGAACTATGATGATGATATAAAATTGGCTATACTGCTACCCATCATACAAACTAAATATCTTTATTTTCACAGTCAATGCAATGTCCTAAAAAGAAAGAGAACATTACATTAAAATCAATGTGCCAATTATCATTAAAATGAATCAAGTACTTGCTGTATCACTTCTGACGGCTCTTTTTGATCATTCTGAATTGTCCATCCAAGATTGCACACAATCCCTAAAATTGCTATCACAAACAGGTTAGAAAAATCTTCCAAGCTTGTCTTTGAAACTATCTAAGATCATATACAATTACACACTAAAATCACATCACAAAACCCAATTATACTTTGGCTTTGCAGATCCACAGATAACCTCTTAAAGAGCAAACTCCCTCACTGTGTCGACCTCTGACCTCAAGCTCTTTTTCCAATCTTCAGCAGCCTCGCTCTATGTTTCTTAGCCAGTCTGAGAAGCCCAAACTCCCCGTGATCAAAAAGACCTACAGGACTCTGAAGGGTGCCAAGTGTTCCATATATCAGAGGTTTAAGATAAAAGGTAATATTGATAAATATTTTATCCTTGCTCTTTAATATATGTTATATACTGTTCTGTCACTTATTTATAACCAAACATTTTCCCTTTTTTTGTTTTTTTGCTTTTGGGGTTGGTTGATTTATTTTTGCAAGAGAGAGAAAGAGAACATGAGGGGGGGAGGGGCAGAGGGAGAGCTGGGAGCCGGATGACTACTCTTCTCTATCCAGGACCTCGGGATCATGACCTGAGCTGAAGGCAGACACTTAACCGACTGAGTCACCCAGGTGTCCCTATAACCAAACATTTTAAATGGAGAAACTTAAGTATACTTGCCTTCATTTTAAGGGTTTAATGATAACAACATTAATTAGCTTCAGAAAAAAAAAAGAAGAAAGAAAGAGAAAGAAAGAAGAAAGAAAAAAGAAGAAAGAAAGAAAGAAAGAAAGAAAGAAAGAAAGAAGAAGAAAGAAAGAAAGAGAATGAGAGTCACTATTTTAATGGAACTGAAAAAGCACTACAGAAAAACAAAAAGAGGTTCCAAACAAACAAATTCCAAACAAGCTTTTACAGTGAGAAGAAAAGAAGTAAGCTGACTTTTACAGCAGTATCTCTCCAAAGTCCACGATTACATGTTTGTGGATCCAAGTTTGAAGCATCATAATCATCGAGTACATGATTTTCCAGAGAACAAAGAAGGATTTTAATTTCATACCAATTCTTTTCCACAGTTACTGAAAGAAATTACCCAAAAGGAAAATATGAACCAGCTGTTCATGGCATTTTTCTATGAGTGAATAAATAACATTTAAAATAATATATAAAGAGAGGTGAATAAATCATCTAATTCTAAATGTGAAGGAACTCAAAGTTATTGCTGGCCCCTTTTCAAATGTGGGCTTGTGATGGCTTTAGTTATCTGGTCTTGTGCCTATAAGCTTGCTCACCTACGTAGTAACAATCATATGTCATCACATAGAAGAACTGCAATGGCATTTGGAAGTCATCTGCTCTTAACTTCCCAAGCCTTATCCTCTGTAAAGTGTGTTGATGATTGGTAAATGCACATTAAAATGATCGTCTATAGTATCCCGAGGAATAATACCAAGAATGTGTGAGTAACTAAGTCAAAGATTTACCTTTGCAATTGTCTTCCTCTCAAATGAAGTATTTTGGTTTTGTAAGGTTGCATTAAGATGAGAACAAAATAAAATTGTCCTAACATGTAACTCAGGGCATCTTCAGAACAAGCCATTTAATAATTAATTCCTTAAAGATATTGCCTTAACACATAGGATATCCCTCTGCTCATTGCCTCAAAGGATCTAGAATGAGTCAAGAAAATAATTAGGCCTCAAAATGCAGTGTTGGCAAGAGAGATTGAGAATTTTGAAAAATATGTGAATAGAGGTACAATATGCTAGAGACCAAAGATGATATAGAATTAACATCATAAAGATTAATGAACATCCTTAGATAATTATAGATCTTATGAATGAGTCCATATTTGAATCATAGAGAGAAAAAAAAAATCCCTAGTCCTATTCTTCTCCTAAAATCATTTCCATTTTTGAGAACTATCCTTAAAATTAGGATTCATAGATGCTTATTCATTTATCAAATCAGATTAGCTGGTAAATTCTATGAAGCCTGAAACTATATTCTTCATGCTTAGTTAGCCCATTTATAGTGATTAGTCAAATGAATGAAACTCTATGAGCACTCAAAATACATGAATTAAATTGAGCAACAAGACTCTAATTACTAATACCAAAATACAATACCTGTAATTTAAAATCTTTGTGGATTCCCTCCATGCCCCTCCATCTCCCTTACATAATTAAAAAAAAAAAAAAGATCTCTAATGATTTTGCACTTCTGAAAATCTGTGATGGGTGAAAGAGAGGCAACCAAAAACATAGGTAAGACTGTTGAAATCTGAAAAAAAGAGCAAAATGTATTTAGTTTAGTCCCTAAAAATGTTCTGACATTGAAAATATAATATAAAAAAATTTTAAGAAAAAAAATAAATTAGGTGTTTGGTGGAAGAAGGTGTGAAATCTCTAACTGCTGACTGTGCTTTATAAACATTTACATTATCCTAGAGCTATTCATACTTACGGACTTCCTGAACACTATATAATTTTACCCATTGTTGTATAAGTTGCCTTCTTTATACAAGTGTTGTATAAGTGGTATAAGGCATGTGTTTTTGACAATCTGGACAATTCCTGCTTGACAGTGCTTAGAGGCTGAGTCTATATGACAGCCCCAGATGGTTTTTAGGTGAAGGATAAAAAAAAAAGTGATATAATTGATTTGGTGCTAGCTGAGATGCCCTAAATGTTCAGTTTCAACTTTTACCTAATCCATCCATTCCACCTTTTTTATTTCTCTTTTTAAAAATTAAAAAAAAAAAAAACACCAGGGACTGAGGGTATTTGTCTAGTATTCTAAAAATGTCTTAGAAGACTTTTTTAAGGAAATAACTAGTTCAGAATTTTCTCTATCATTAAATTTTTAAGACTGTTTAACATAGAAACTTAGAGTTAGTCTCTAGTAATCTCGACTGATATATTCACCAGGTTCCTAGGTAACAACCTTGAATAGCCTCCATTTAGTTGCTCTGGGTAAACACCCAGGGTTGTTTCTAGAAATACAGAAAATCATTCCCAAAGAAAATTTTCAAATTGATATTCAAAAGCTCATTCAGAGATATGGGAATAGGAATAATATCTATAAACAGTTCAAAAATATAAGCAGAGGAATTCAGGACTATCCGGCTTCTTATGTTTGAGTTTAGTTCAATTTCATTTGCATTTAATATGACTTGATTTGGTTGGATTTGGCCTAGCTTGGTTTGGTTTTGTTGGTATCATTGGTTTTGGAGAAGCAAGCTAATGGTATTAGGAAGGGGGCCTTAAACTGAATAGAACACTCAATATCTTGAGGATCTGCCAAACCTAATGGGTAATCAAAAAAAATGTGGGGATGCTTGGGTAGTTCAGTGGTTGAGCATCTGCCTTCCACTCAGGGTGTGATTCTGGAGTCCTGGGATCGAGTCCTACATTGGGTTCTCCACAGGGAGCCTGCTTCTCCCTCTGCCTATGTCTTTGCCTCTCTCTCTGTATCTCTCATGAATAAATATATAAAATCTTAAAAAAATAATAAAATAAATATAATATTCACACACTTCTATATACCTGATATATAGATATATAGACACTTTTTGTTTTATTGTACTTTGCTTTATTGTACGTTACAGATATTGATTTTTTTTTTTTTTTTTTTTTTACAAACCAAGGGCTTGGGTGTCCCTGTGTTGAGCAAGTCTATTGGCACCATTTTTATTTCTTTTTTTTTTTATATTTCATTTATTTAGTCATGAGAGACACAGAGAGAGAGAGAGAGGCAAAGACACAGGCAGAGGGAGAAGCAGGCTCCATGCAGGGAGCCTAACGTGGGACTCAATCCCAAATCTCCAGGATCAGGCCCTGGGCTGAAGGCGGAGCTAAACCACTGAGCCACCTGGGCTGCCCTGGCACCATTTTTCTAACAGCACTTTTTCACTTCATGTCTTGGTGTCACATTTTGATAATTCCTGTAATATTTCAAACTTTTTCATCATTATTATATTTGTTATGGTGATCTGTGATCAGTAATCTTTAATATTACTATTGTGATTGTTTTGGAGGACCACAAACCACATCCATATAATATGGGAAACTTAACTGATCAGTGTGATATGTGCTGTGACTGCTCCACCAACCTACTGTCCCCCTAACTCTCTCCCTCTCCTCAAGCTTCTCTGTTCCCTGAGAAACAACAATATTGAAATTAGACCAACTATTAACCCTGCAATCACCTCTAAGTGTTCAAGTGACAGGAAAAGTCACACACCTCTCACTTTATTTTTTTAAGAGTTTATTTATTTATTCAAGTCTATTGGCACCATTTTTCTTTTTTTAATATTTTACTTATTTATTCATGAGACACAGAGAGAGAGAGAGAGAGAGAGAGAGAGAAAGCCAGAGACTCAGGCAGAGGGAGAAGCAGGCTTCATGCAGGGAGCCCAATGTGGGACTTGCTCCCAGGTCTCTAGGATCATGCCCTGAATTGAAGGAAGACACGCAACTGCTGAGCCACCCAGGTGTCCCCACCTCCCACTTTAAATCAAAAGCTAGAAATGATTAAGTTTAGTGAGGAAGGCATGTCAAAAGCTGAGCTAGGCAGAAAGTTAGGTCTTCTGCACCAAATATTTAGCCAAGATGTGAATGCAAAGGAAAAGTTCTTGAAGGAAATTAAAAGTGCTTCTCCAGGAAACACACAAATGTGTGATGAGAGCAAGACAACCTTATTGCTGATATGGACAGTGATCTGAATAGAAGATCATACCAGCTACAACATTCTCTTAAACCAAAGCCTAAGCCAGAGCAAGGTCCTTGCTCTCTTCAATTCTATGAAGTATGAGAGAGGTGAGAAAGCTACAGATGAAAAGTTTGAAGCTCATAGAGGTTGGCTCATGAATTTGAAGACAAGAAGTCATCTCCACAACACACATTTGCTGATATAGAAGAAAATATCAAATATCAACAAATGCTGATATAGAAGCTACTACAAATTACCCAGAAGATTTGGCTAAGATCATTAATGAAATTGGTTACACTGAACAACAGATTTTCAATAGAGTTGAAACAGCCATCTTTCTTTTTGGAAAAAGATGCCATCTAGGACTTTCATAGCTACAGAGGAGAAGTCAATGCTTGGCTTCCAAAGCTACATAGGACAGGCTGACTCTTATTAGGGGCTGATGCATCTGAGTGACTTTTAGTTGAAACCATTGCTCATTTACAATTCTGAAAATCCTAAGACCCTTAAGAATTATGTTAAATATACTCTGCCTGTGCACTATAAATGGAAAAAAGAAGCTTCGATGACAGCACATCTGTTTACAACATGGTTTTCTGAATGTTTTCAGCTCACTCTTGAAAACCACTGCTCAGAAAGAAATATTCCTTTCAGAATATTACTGCTCGAGGATGCTCCTGGTCACCCTAGGGTTGTGATGTAGATGGACAATGAGATTAATGTTGTATTCATGCCTGTTAACACAACATCTATTCCACAACCATGGATTCAAGTCTTATGATTTAAGAAATACATTTTGTAAGGCTATAGCTTCATAGAAAGTGATTCCTCTGATGGATCTGGGCAAATAAATTTAAAACTGTCTGGAAAGAATTCACTATTCTAGAAGCCAATAAGAACATTTGTGATTCAGGGAAAAAGATGAAAATATCAACATAAATAGGAGTTTGGAAGAAGTCAATTCCAACCCTCATGAATGACTGTGAGGGGCTTAAGACCAGTGGAGGCAGTAACTGCACACGTAGTGGAAATAGCAAAAGAACTAGAATTAAATGTGAAGCTGAAGATGTGACCAAATTGATGCAATCTCAGGTTCAAACCTGAATGGATGAGGACTTGATTCTTATGGACGAACAAGGAAAGTGGTTTCTTGAGATGGAAACTACCCCTGGTGGAAATGCTGTGAAAATTGTTGAAATGACAACAAAGGACTTAGAATATTATATAAACCTAGTTGATAAAGCAGTGGCAGGGTTTGAGCGGACTGACTCCAATTATGATAAAAGTTCTATTGTGGGTAAAATGCTATCAAATAGCTTCACATGCTATAGAGAAATCACACAAGAAGAGTCCATCAATGTGGCAAACTTCATTGTCAGCTTATTTTATGAAATGGCCACAGCCACACTAACCTTCAGCAAGCACCACCCTAATCAGTCAGGAGCCTTCAACATCTAGGCAAGAACTTCCACCAGAAGAAGATTAGAATTCACTGAAAACTCAGATAATGGTTAGCACTTTTTATCAATAAAGTATTTTAATTAAGGGATGTACATTGTTTTTTTAGATGTAACACTATTGCACACTTAAAAAACTACAGTATAGTGTCAACATCTCTGAGGAGTGCCTGTAGATAATCAATACCGTAGTTCAGTAGAGCAAGAAAAGATTAGAGTGGTCAGTGTAAATATCTTACATAACTATGAAATGGTTGGAATCTTACAGAATGATACACTATCTAAAGGTTAATCATTGAGCATATTATATAAGTACTCTTTTTATGTTATGAAGTATATAAAAATAGGTACCAACCACTATAAGGAGATAAAATGTGTCAACAAATATCCACAAGCCATATGATATCATTAAAAGTATCAATAAATGATACAAACTAAGGATTAAGGGAGTCCAGTGAGAGAGAATAATCATTCTAAGTTTATGATAGAATACAAACAAAATTTTTTGAGCTAGATCTTTACATCCATGCATTCTCCCATTTGGTTCCCATTCTGCTTCATTCTGGCCCATGCCTCCATCAAACTAACATTCCGGCAAACATCTCATAACCATACTGACTGCCAAATCAAACTGATAATTCTTTGTTCAGTCTGCAATTGCATTCCATAGCATTTGAATCTATTGACTAGCCCCTCCTCATTGGCTTCCTTTTTTCAATGTAGATGATAACAAATAACTTAGTTTGCTCCACCTTCTCTGATAATAGTCTTTCTTTGTTCCCTTTCCTGCCTTGTCTTCCTCTGCTTACGCTTAAAACGTAAAAATTTTCTGGGAGCTCATGCTCATAACCTCTTCCCCCGCTGTTGTTGAATCATCAGCTGGACTCAACACTCTCAGGTCCTGTTTCTTATCTCCATTACTTTCAGATCTCTTTGTTTCTTCTTATGGAGTCCCCTCAGCTTATAATTGTTGCTTCTCTTCTTCCCCCTTGAATTCTGTTCATGTTTGAAGGCTCAAGTCGAATGCTATCTTCTCTATAAAGTTGAGTCTGTTTCTTCCAGTCATAATTGTTTTTATCTCTGCATTTCCTTACAAATTCATTTGTGCTTTCTTCTATAGCACCATTTTTCCAGATTAGGTATAATGACTGTCTCACTAAAAATAGCTCTTACATAAAATAAATTGCATACTGTCAAAGCCTAGGATATTTTTAAGGGATTTTGACATTGTATGTAAAATATGCATTCATTATGCTTAATTCTAACCACATTCTCAAATGAGATAAACATTCCTAAACCTAACAGGAACACAGGAGACACTGAGCTTTGTATGGTAATTTGACTGCCCGTCTTTGACGCAAGTGGTTTCCATAGATTTTAAAAAGCATATATTGGCTCCCTGCTCCTTTCTGTTTGACAGACAGCCACATCTGTTGGGATGCAGCAATTCCAGCTACATCACAAGACATGATGTGAAGGTCAGAATAAATGGATTTGGCTGTATTGGGCTCCTGGATGCCAGGGCTGCTTTTAACTTTGAAAAAGTGGGCATTGTCACCATCAATGACCCTTTCATTGATCTTAACTACGTGATCTACATGTTCTAGTATGATTCCACCCATGGCAATTTCAACGGCACAGTCAAGGTTGAGAATAGGAAACTTGTCATCAGTGGAAAGCCCATCTTTATACTCCAAGAGTAAGATCCTGATAACATCAGATGGAGTGATGCTGGTGCTGAGTATGTTACGGAGTCTACTGAGATCTTCACCACTATGAAGAAGGCTAGGATTAATTTGAAGGGTGAGGCTAAGAGGGTCATCATCTCTGCCTTCTGCTAATGCCCCCATGTTTGTAACAGGCATGAACCATGAGAAGTATGACAACTCCCTGAAGATTATCAAAAATACCTCCTGCACCACCATCTGCTTGGCTCCTCTGGCCAAGGTCATCCATGACAGCTTTGAATCCTCAGGGGACTCAGGATCACAGCCTATGCCATCACTGCCACCCAAAAGACTGTGGATGGCCCCTTTGGGAAGCTGTGGTGTGATGGCCAAGGGGCTGCCCAGAACATCATCCCTGCTTCTTCTGGTCCTGCTAAGGTCCTCCCTGAGCTGAATGTGAAAGAAGATCACTGGCATGGCCTTCTATGTCCCCACATCTAAAGTGTCAGTTGTGGACCTAACCTGCCACCTGTAGAAAGCTGTCAAATACTACTTGCCTCATGTAGAACTTCAAAAACTAAGGATGACATCAAGAAGGTGGTGAAGCAGGCATCAAAAGTCTCCCTCAAGGACTTTCTGGGCTACACAGAGGATCAGATTGTCTCCTACAACTTTAACAGTAATGCCCATGCTTCCACCTTTGATGCTGGGGCTTGCATTGCTCTCAATGACCACTTTGTCAAGCTCGTTTCCTGGTATGACAATGAATTTGACTACATCAACTGAGCAGTGGACTTTGGAGGTCCAGATGGCCTCTTGGACCATGAACCCCCAGAGAGAGCATGAAGAAGAGAGCGGCCTTCAACTGCTGAGGAGTCTTTGCCCCAACTCATCCCCCCAAACACTGAGAATCTCTCAACCTCTACACAGTTTCTATCCCACACCCCCTAAAGAAGAGGAGGAGATTGGGTAGCCTCTACCTTATCGTATATCATCAATATACTGTAGCCCTCAAAATGAAAAATAAATAAGCACATATTTTTCAGCCATAATTTAGAGAAAGAGATACTGTGCGACAATTCTAAACTCATGTTGTCCTCTATTTGAATTGAAAGAAAACAATTAACATATAAATTGTAAGACCCTTGTAATATTTCTCCTATTCAAAAACTATTAATTACTAAAGTTACTAAAATAAAATTATATTAGGGTTTGGTAAAGAAATCTATGAAGAGGAGCCTATAAGACAGGAGCACACAGCAAAAGCTCACAACCAGTTACACTGAAGAATACAATTTGGCTTGTGTAGATCTTCAAAAACTAAGGATTTGCCAAATTCACATTTATCTCTGGGCTTCCCATATCAAATGTTAGCTTCTTGAAGGGACATTTTTAAAAAATATTTTATTTATGTATTCATGAGAGACACACAAAGAGAGAGGCAGAGACATTGGCAGAGGGAGAAGCAGGCTCCATGCAAGAAGCCCAATGTAGGACTTGATCCCAGGACTCCAAGATCACCCTCTGAGCCAAAGACAGATGCTCAACCACTGAGTCACCCAGGCGTCCCTTTAAGGAACATTTTTAATTTTCTTCATCTTTATGTTTTGTCCAAACATAGTAGGCTCTCAAAATATTTATGTAAGTGACCTTTAGTCACCAATGAAGTTGGAAGTTCAGAACATCTCTTGCAGAGGGGGGAATGATATTTGTAATGCCACAGAAAGAAGGCACAATTTATTATAAGAAAACAGACAGTAATCTAGAATACTTGCATTGTGTGTTCACTTAAAAACGGAAAAGATATGATGCTGTGGTATCACAAAAAGCCTTGAATACAGACTAAAAAGTTTGAACTTAAATCAGAGTGCAATTGAAAAATACAATTCTGTCTTTGGGGGAGATTATTAGGAAATCATGAGAGTAATTTAGGAAAATCAATCTGTATCCTATGTCCAATTAGAATAGATTGAAAAAGAGGGAGATCATAAAAGCCTATTTAGTTTTGGAGAAATAAGGACCTGAATAACGATGATAGACTTGAGAATTAAAACAAGAACAATTAATTTTGTAGATTTGAGTCAGGTGTCAAAGAGCTAAAAGTATTTTGGTAAAGGGTAGAAAATTCAAAATGAATAACAGTGATGAAACCAAAACAGCAATTACAAGGTATGTGTTTAGGGGACAGCTTACAAACATGTAAATAAGGATAAATTTAATAGACTTGGGCCAAATACTAGCAAGAATTTCCACCTCGCCTAATATTCAATTAATTCCTTTGAATACACTGGCTAAAAATTTTTTTGAAGTGTAGCTTACAGGCAGAACAATGCACAAATTTTAAGTGACACATTCATGAATATTCACAAAGAAGACATTAATAGCCAACAAGGTCAATTTCAACATGGAATTTCATGATATGTATTTCTTTGTGTCTGCTTCAGTCAACATTATTTTTGCGTGATTCATCCATGTGGCTGCATGTACCATATATATTCCCTTCTTATTGAGGTATAATATTCCATTGTATGAATGTGCAACTCTATTAATAGACATTTGAGTTGTTTTCTTTCAGTAGTTAATGCAGCACATTCTTGTATGTGTCTCAGCCAACATGAGTGGAATTGCTGGATCATAGGGTAAGCAGAAGTCAACTTTATAGATGGTATCAAACGGTTTTCTAAAATAGTTGATCATATTTATGCTCTTACCAGATGTATACGGGTGTTCCTTTTATTACATATCCCCACCAAACTTTTATACAGTCTGTAGTTTTTATTTTAGCAATTTGAGTGTATATGTGTAGTGGAATCACATAGTAGTTTTACTGTCTATTATTCACTTTGATGATGTGCGCTTCAAGTCATTTGCCTACTTTTCTCTTGTATACTATGATTTTATTTTTTCATACTGATTTGTAGGATTTCTTTAGGAACTCTGTTTATGGGTCTTTTATTGGATATGAATTGCATAAATATCTTTTCACATTTATAGGCTCACCTTTTCATTTTCTTAATAGTACTACTTAATAAACTGAAATTCTTAACTTTAATCTAGTACTGTCTATTAATCTTATCTTTATGGCTAATTTTGTGTTAGCATCCTGCCTGGAAAAACTTTGCTTCGATTTCATGAAAATACTCTCTTTTGTTTAGTTCTTTAAAGCTTTATTGGTTTACTTTGTACCTTGGGTTGATGATCCATCTGGATATAATTTCTGTGTATAATGAGACATAGGCATTCAAAATTTATTTATTTATTTATTTATTTATTTATTTATTTATTTATTTATTTATTTATTTGCATATGACTTTCCAATTGACTCAGCACCATTTATTGAAGAGGTCATTATTTTTCCACTATACTATGTTGTCAAATTCATCATAAGTGAAGTTTAAGTATATGTGTGGGATCTATTTATAGACTCTGCATTCAGTTCCACTGTTATATTTGTGCTCTACTTCTTAATTATTGTACCTTTATATTAAATCTTAGTATGTGGTAGTGTTAATCCTCCAACTCTGGTTTTCATCAAGATTGTCTTGGCTGTTTGTGTCCTTGATAAACATATTTTAGAATCATCTTGTCAATTTCTACAATAAAAAATCTTAAAATTTTAACTGGGATTGCACTAAATCTGTAGATCTATTTGGGTAGAATTAAATTCTTTTCTTAGAACTATTGAAGTAATTGCATATTTTTTTCCCAGTTTTCTATTAATGTCATGAATTACATCAATTGATTTTCTAATGTTAAAACATCTTTATGTCCTTAAACTAAAGCCTAAGTGGTTGTGATGTATTAGTATTTTTATATATCACTTACTTCACTTTACTAATTTTTTAGCATACTTTAAGATTATTTTAAGTCACGGTTCAGTCAGAGCCTTATTTGCATGGAACATTTTTTTGAAGACTAGAAAGAGGGGTGCCTGGATGGCTCAGTTAGTTAAGCATCAGATTCCTGATTTCAGCTCAGGTCATGATCTCAGTCCTATGATCAAGCTCCACATAGGGCTCTACCTTGAGTGTGGAGTCCACTTAAGATTCTCTCTCTGCTCCTCCCCCCACTCATATGCTCTCTCTCTTTCTCTCTCTCAGATTTTTTTTTAATTTTAAGAAGACTAGAAAGAAGACGAATAGATCAAATATGCATTATATTTCTGTCTCTTGAGACCTACGTACCATTCTTTGTGACTTATTTCTGTTCATTGCATTACAAACATCCCAAACTACATCAGAATGCTTTTTTATATAAATTATAGTATAGTTTTAGATTTAAGAAACATTGTGAATGGTACAGAGAATTCCCATATATACCACATCCAGTTTTCCCATTGTTGACATCTTATACTACTAGTATGGTATATTTGTTGCAACTAATGAACCATTTTGATAGATTATTACTAACTAAAGTTTACATTTATTTTTAAAGATTTATTTATTTATTTGAGAGAGGGAGGGAAGAGGAGCAGAGGGAAAGGGAGAGAAAGAATCCTTAAGCCTACTCCCTGCTGAGCCTGGAGCCTAATGGGGGCTTGCTTCTAGGACCCTGAAATCATGAACTGAGCCAAAATCAAGAGTTGGCTGCTTAACTGACTGAGCCACCCAGGCATCCCTAACATTTACACTTTATTTAGATTTCCTTTTTTTTAATTTAATATCTTATTTATTTTTTATGTACAGTTATTTTCATTTTTAGTCTAGTCTCCACTCATTCTCAAAATTATTTAAGCCAGCACATTTTCTCCCTGTAATCTCCATTGAGGTTATTTCATTCACTGGTAATATACTTAGATACTCTTGTCATAGTCTGCATTCAACCCTAGGATCTGAGTGTCTAAATATACTTATTTAATTTGCATACGTTGGAGATCACTGTTTGTACTGTAAAGGTCTATGAATTTTAACAAACTCATGGCACCATGTATTCATTACAGTGTCATTCAAAATAAATTCACCACCCTGAAAACCCCTTTTTCTTTACCCATTCAAGTACCCAAACCCAGGAAGGCCTGGGTGGCTCAGCAGTTGAACATCTGCCTTCGGCTCAGGGCGTGATCGCAGATCCAGGGATCAGGCCCTGCAACAGGCTACCTGCAAGGATCAAGTTTCTCTCTCTGTCTATGTCTCTGCCTCTCTCTCTGTGTCTCATGAATAAATAAATAAAATATTTAAAAAAGGAACCCAAATCCTCACCATCACTGACCTGAAACCATTCTATAGTTTCATATTTTCCAAACTAGCACATAAATGTAATCACATAGTATGTAACTGGTTTCTTTCATCTGTGCAATTTCATACAGCAATATATATTTAAGAATCATTCATGTGCCTATGTGACTGAGAGTTCATTCCTTTTTATTACTGAATACATTCAGTATATAAAAACATTGTATGAATGTACTACAGTTTTTATATCCATTTACCTACTGAAGGACATCTTGGTTGCTTCCAGTGTTTGGCAATTATGAATAAAACTGCTATAAATATTTATAAATATTACCATGAAATTTTTGCGTGGTCATAAATTTTCAGATCTGTTGAAAAATAGCTAAGAGCATGATTGCTAGATCATGTGATAAGATTATTTTTAGCTTTGTAAGAAATTACAAAAGTATCTTACAAAGTAGTTATACCATTTTGCATTCTTATAAGCAATGAATGAGGGTTGCTGTTGTTCTAAATCCTCACCAGCAATTGGTATTATTTAAAACCCCACTCACAGTGATGGACAGATCATCTAAGCAGAAAGTCAACAAAGAGACAAGGGCTTTAAATGACACACTTGACCACATGACTTAATGGACACAAAGCATTTCATCTTAAAGCAACAGAATACAGATTCTTCTCAAGTGCACATGGAACATTCTCCAGATTAGATCACACACTGGGTCACAAATTGGGTCTCAACTGATACCAAAAGATTGGGATCATTTGTTACATATTCTCACACTACAATGCTTTAAAACTTGAACTCAATTCCAAGATAAAATTTGGAAAAAACACAAATGCACAGAGGTTAAAGAACATCCTACTCAAGAATGACTGGGTCAACAAGGAAATTAAAGAAGAATTTTAAAAAATTCATGGAAACAAATGAAAATGAAAACACAATAGTTTAGAACCTTTGGGATGAAGCAAAGGCAGTCCTAAGACGGAAGTATATAATAATGCAGGCCTTTCTTGAGAAACAAGAAAAGTCTCAAATACACAACCTTCACCTTACACATAAAGGAGCTTGGAAATAACAGCAAATAAAGCCTAAACCCAGCAGGACAAGAGAAATAATAAATATTAGAGCAGAAAACAATGACATAGAAACCAAAAACAACAGCAACAACAAACAGTAGAACAGTTTGACGTAACTAGGAGCTGGTTCTCTGGAAGAATTAATAAGATCAATAAATCCCTAGACAAATTATCATAAAGAAAAGATAAAAGGACCCAAATAAATAAAATCACCAATGAAAAAGGAGAGATCACCACCAACACCAAAGGAATACAAACAATTATAGGAACATATTATGAGCAACTATATGCCAACAAATTAGACAATCTGGAAGAAATGGAAGCATTCCTAGAAACATATAAACTACCAAAACTAGGGATCCCTGGGTGGCGCAGTGGTTTGGCACCTGCCTTTGGCCCAGGGCACGATTCTGGAGACCCCGGATCGAATCCCACGTCTGGCTCCCGGGGCATGAAGCCTGCTTCTCCCTCTGCCTGTGTCTCTGCCTCTCTCTCTCTCTCTCTCTTTCTCTCTCTCTCTCTGTGTGACTATCATAAAATAAATAAAAATTAAAAAAAAAAAAAAGAATTTCTAAAAAAAAAAAAAAAAAAAAAAAAACTACCAAAACTAAAACAGGAATAAATAGAAAACCTGATCAGACTCATAACCAGCAAGGAAATTGAAGCAGTAATCAAAAAACTCCCAACAAACAAGAGTCCAGGGACAGATGTCCTCCCATGGAAATTCTACCAACATTTAAAGAAGAATTAATACCAATTCTTCTGAATTTGTTTCAAAAATATAAAAATGGAAGGAAAACTTCCAAACTCCTTGTATGAGGCCAGCATGACCTTGATCTCAAAACCAAAGACCCCATCAAAAAGGAGAATTCTAGACCAATATCCCTGATGAACATGGATACCAAAATTCTCACCTAGATACTAGCCAATAGGATCCAACAGTACCTTAAAAGGACTATTCACCGCAACCAAATGGATTTATTCCTGTGTATTATACAACATCTTCAAATCAATCAATGTGATACACGATGTTAATTTTAAAAAGGACAAGAACTATATGATCCTCTCAATTGATGCAGAGAGATCATTTGAAAAAATACAGCATCCTTTCTTGATAAAAACTCTCTGCAGTGTAGGAATACAGGGAACATACCTCAATATTATAAAAGTCATATACGAAAAGCCCACAGCAAATATCACTCTCAATGGGGAAAAACTGAGAGCTTTCCCATAAGG
Organism: Nyctereutes procyonoides; assembly: GCF_905146905.1. Classification (NCBI taxonomy): domain Eukaryota; kingdom Metazoa; phylum Chordata; class Mammalia; order Carnivora; family Canidae; genus Nyctereutes; species Nyctereutes procyonoides. The sequence continues at coordinate 7,332,509 of NW_026575130.1, forward strand.
TCAAGAAGATGACAATTATGTCCACTCTCACCACTGTTGTTCAGGATAGTACTAGAAGTCCTAGCGTCAACAATCAGACAACAAAAAGAAATGAAAGGCATCTGAACTGGCAAAGAATAAGTCAAATCTCACTCTTAGTAGATGACATGATACTCTATGTGGAAGACCCAAAGACTCCACCCAAAAATTGCTAGATCTCATATGGGAATTTAGCAGTGTGGCAGGATATAAAATCAGTGCACAGAAATCAGTTACATTTCCATACACTAACAATGGGACAGCAGAAAGAAAAATTAAAGAATCGATCCCATTTACAATTGCACCAACTCCCATAAGATACCTAGGAATAAACCTAACCAAATAGGTAAAGGATCTGTACTCAGAAAACTATAGAACACTTATGAAAGGAATTGAAGAAGACACAGAGAAATGGAAAAACATTCCATGCTCATGGATTGGAAGAACAAATACTGTTAAAATGTCTATGCTATCCAGAGCAATCGATATTTTCAATGTAATCTCTGTCAAAATACCATCAACATTTTTCACAGAGCTGAAACAAATAATCTTAAAATTTGTGTGGAACTAGAAAAGACTCCAAGTAGCCAGAAAAAAATGTTGAAAAAGAAAACCAAAGCTGGTGGCATCACAATTCTAGACTTCAAGCTATATTATAGTGCTGTAATCATCAAGACAGTATGGTACTGGCACAAAAACAGACACAGATCGGAACAAAATAGAAAACCCAGAAATGGACCTTCAACTCTATAGTCAAGTAATCTTCGACAAAGTAGGAAAGAATATCCAATGGTAAAAATAAACAGTCTCTTCAACAAATGGAATTGGGAAAATGGACAGCCACATGCAGAAGAATGAAACTGGACCATTTTCTTACACCATACATGAAAATAGACTCAAAATGGATGACCTAAATGTGAGACAGGAATTCATCAATATCCTAGAGAAGAACACATACAGCAACTTCTGTGACCTCAGCCCCAACAACTTCTTGCTAGACATATATTCAAAAGCAAGGGAAGCAAATGCAGAAATGAACTATTGGAACTTCATCAAGATAAATAGCTTTTGCACAGCAAAAGAAACAGTCAAAAAAACCTACAGCCTACAAGTCAAGACAACCTACAGAATGGGAAAAGATTTTTGCAAATGTCTCATCAGATAAAGGGCTAGTTATCCAAGATTTATGAGGAACTTCTCAAACTCAACACCCACAAAACAAATAACCCAGTCAAGAAATGGGCAGAAGACATGAAAAGACATAAAAATGGCCATCAGACACATGAAAAACTCTCAACATCACTTGGCATCAGGGAAATACAAATCAAAACTAAATGAGATATCACCTCACACCAGTCAGAATGGCTAAAATTAACAAATCAGGGAACAATAAATGTTGGCAAAGACATAGAACTCTCTTATGAGAAGGGGAACTCTCTTATGCTGTTGGTGCAAGCTAGTACAGCCACTCTGGAAAGCACTGTGGAGGTTACTCAAAAAGTTAAAAGTAGAGCTACACTATGACCCAGCAATTGCACTATTAGATATTTACCCAAGATACACAAACATTGTGATCTCAAGGAGTAGCTGTACCCTAATGTTTACAGCAATATCCACAATAGCCAAACTATGAAAAGAGCCCAAATGTCCATCAACAAATGAATGGATAAAGAAGAGGTAGCATATATACACAATGGAATATTACTCAACCATAAAAAGAATGAAATCTTACCATATGCAATGATGTGAATGAAGGGTATTATACAAGCAAAATAAGTCAATAAGAAAAAGACAATTATCATATGGTTTTGCTCATGTTTGGAATTTAAGAAACAAAACTGGATCATAGGGGAAGGGAAGGAAGAATAAAATAAGATGAAATCAGAGAAGAACACAAATCATAAGAGACTTTTATTTTTTCACTTTTTTATTTTTTTATCTTCATAAATTAATTTTTTTATTGGTGTTCAATTTGCCAACATAAAGAATAAGACCCAGTGCTCATCCCATCAAGTGCCCACCTCAGTGCCCATCACCCAGTCACTCCCACCTCCCCTTCCACCACCCCTAGTTCGTTTCCCAGATTTAGGAATAAGAGACTTTTAACTATAGGAAACAAACTGAGGGTTGCTGGAGGGGAGATGGGTGAGAGGATAGGGTAACCAGTTGATGAACATTAAGGAGGGAATGTGATGTAATGAACATGGAGTATTATATACAATTGATGAAAAACTGAACTTTACATCTGAAACTTATGATACACTATATGTTAATTAATTGAATTTAAATAAAATAAAAGTTAAAAAACAAAAAAAATCATTCTAATAGGAATGCAGTATCTCACTGTTTTGTCTAATTTATCTAATATTCTCAATACTCATATCCTTATTTGCCATCTTTATATCTTATTCAGTGAAGTGTCTGTTCAGATCTTTTGCACATTTTTAAAGAGTTGTTTATTTTTTATTGTTAAGTTTTAAGGGTTCTTTTTACATTGTAGACACAAGTTCTTTATCTGATATGTGATTTGCAAATATTTTCTCCAAGTCCATTACTTATATTTTATTCCCTTAACATTTTATTTTGCAAAGAAAAAGTTTTTAATTAAAGTAGTCCAATTTCCAATTTTTTTCTTTCATGGATCATGTTTTTAGTGTTATATATAAAATCTTCACCAAACTTAAGTACATGTAGATTTTTTTTCCTTTATCTCTTATAAGAGTTTTATGGTTTTGCATTTTACATATAATTCTATGTTCTATTTTGACTAGGTCATTTTTTGGCATATGGACATCTAACTCCTCTAGCACCATTTATTGGAAAGACAGTTCATTTTCCATTCAAATTCCTTTGTCAAAAATCAGTCGACAATATTTCCATTCCTGAGATCACTACTTTGTTCCATTTACCTATGTTCCTATTTTGTCTCTACTACTGACTGATTTTGAGTACTGTAACTTTAGAGTAACTCTTGAGTTTGCATATTATGAATATTCTAACTTTGTTTTACTTTAGTTGGCAATTTTATGTCCTTTGTCTTTCCATATAAATTTTAGAATTTCTTTCTCAATATCGCTAAAATAGCTGGCTGAAATTTTTATTAGGATTCCATTGAATCTATAGCTCCAATTGGGAAGAATTGACATTTTTGACCTATGTACTATTTAGAATAGTGTTGTTTAATCTTCAAATATTTGGTGATTTTCCACATATCTTTCTATTATTGATTTCTAGTTATTCCCTTTGGTCTGAAAACATACTTTTGTGTGTGTATATATATATATATATATATATATATATATATATATATTAATATTTGTTAGTGTTTCATGGTACAGAATCCAGTCTGCCTTTAAGTATGTTCTGTGTGAGCTTAAGAAGAATGCATATGCTACCATTCTTTGGTAAATTACTCTCTATGATCAATTAGTTCAAGTTAGCTGATAGTGTTGTTAAAGTCACGTATATTCTTACTGATTTTTGCCTGCTTCATTGTATCAATTACAGAAAAAGGGCATTAAAGTCTCCAACAATTGTAATGGCTTTGCCTGTTTTTTTTTCTTTTTTCTTTTTTTTTCTGGAAGTTTTATCATACTTTCCTCATATATATATATATTTGGTTCTGTTATTTTGTCATAGAAGTTTGGGAAGGTTATGTCTTTTTGCAAAACTGATCCTTTAATCATTATGTAACGCCCCCCTTATCACTAATAATCTTCCTGTTCTGAACTCTGCTTTGTGAGAAATTGATGTAGTTATTTTAGTTTTCTTATTTGGTATTAACATGGTATATTTTTCCCCATCCCTTACTTTTAACCAGTTTGAGTGTTTATATTTAAAGTTTTCTTTAAATATAAGAAATTTCTAGAGTTGGATCTTTATAGTTGGGTCTTTTTTATTATTATTTTTTTTTAAAAACACTTTTATTTTTTTATTTTTTTTATTTTTTTAAATGTTTATTTATGATAGTCACACAGAGAGAGAGAGAGAGGCAGAGACACAGGCAGAGGGAGAAGCAGGCTCCATGCACCGGGAGCCCGACGTGGGATTCGATCCCGGGTCTCCAGGATCGTGCCCTGGGCCAAAGGCAGGCGCCAAACCTCTGCGCCACCCAGGGATCCCGGGTCTTTTTTATTATTCACTGCAACAATTTGGTGATTTATTTTGAATATTTAGACTATCATAATTTAAAATAATTATTGATTTAGTTGGATTAATCCCTATAATCTTTATAATTATATTCTGTCTGTTGTGGCTGTTCTTTGTTTCTTTTCTCCTCCCTTTCTTCCTCCTCTGGTGTTAATTGAAAATTTTATGATTATGTATGATTATTTATACTTCCTTTAAAAATTTTTATTGGTTGCCACAATTTTGATGGTATTCATTTTAAAATAGTCTTAAGACCAGGTTAAGCATCTACCTTCAGCATGGGTCATGATCTCAGGGTCCTGGGATGGAGCCTGTTGTCAGGCTCCCTGCTCTGCAGGGTCTGCTTCTGCCTCTCCCTCTGCCCCTCACCCCAGCTCATGCTCTCCAAATAAATAAATGAATAAATAAATAAATAAATAATCTAAGTCCTCCATCAAATCCCACTATATCACTTCCTATGTAATGCAGATACTTTATAACTAATTCTTCTCTCCAATCCCTCTGATGCATTTCACTTACTCATACACCATAGTCATTCATTACACTGGCACTTTAAAGTTTCAAACTTAAACAAATAGTTAAACGTTAGGTCCTTAATAATAAAATATTTTACATTATCCCTTTTCTAATGCTTTTATTCCTTTGTGTAGATTGGATATCTGATATGTCATTTTCCTTCCACCTGAAAAACTTCTTTTAACATTTTTTGCAGGGCCAGACTTTTAGCAATGAATTTCCTCAGGTTTTTTTTTTGGTGTGAAAAAGTATTTTTCTTTAACTGTTGATAGACAATTTCACTCTTGGTAGAATTCTAAGTTTCTGAGTGTTTTTTAATTAATTTTGGAAAGTTCTCAGTTATTACTTCAATATTCTGCTCCATTCTCTCCTTTACTGGTATTCAAATTGCTCATAACTTACATCTTTTGAAATTGTTCCAGAGTTCTTGGATGTTCTCTTCTATGTTATTTTTTTTTCTTCCTTTGCAATTCAATTTGAGGAGTTTCTATTGGCCTTTATTTAAGTTGACTGGTTCTTTTCTCAGCTGTGTGAGCCCTTTATCAAAGCTTTTTTGCATGCTACTTTCTTAGTTATTATTCTTTTTTTTTAAGATTTTATTTATTTATTCATGGGAGACACAAAGAGAGAGAGGCAGAGACACAGGCAGAGGGAGAAGCAGGCTCCATGCAGGTAGCCCGATGTGGGACTCGATCCGAGGACTCCAGGATCACACCCTGGGCCAAAGGCAGGCGCCAAACTGCTGAGCCACCCAGGGACCCCCTCTTAGTTACTATTCTTAATGTTAATTACAGTTACTTTAAATCCCTGTCTCATAATTCTAACATCTGTATCATCCCTGAGTCTGGTTCTGATGTTCATCTCTTCAGCGTGTCTTTTGTTTTGAGTTTTCCACTTTGTTTCCTTGTGCGTTTGTTTTTGAAAAACAAACGTATTTTATTGGGCAATGGGCATTAAGCAAATAGATCCTTAGTGAGAGACTATGGTAATCTGGTTGGGAGCTGAGTTGTATTCCATGTTTACTACTAAGCTATCAGATGCTTCAGATTCCTGGTGAATCTTTTTTTTTTGTTTTGTTTTAAGATTTATTTATTTATTCATGAAAGACACAGACAGAGAGAGAGGCAGAGACATAGGGAGAGGAAGAAGCAGGCTCCTTACAGGCAGCCTGATGCGGGACTCGATACCAGACCTCGGAATCATGACCTGAGCCAAAGGTAGGCTCCCAACCACTGAGCTACCCAGGCATCCCATCCTGGTGAGTCTTTATTGTGTCTCTCTTGTTCACTTCAAGTTTCCTATGGACTCCCTTCTGAGATTGTCTGTATTTGGCAGATCTTTTAGCTATAATTACTATTATTATATTTACACCCTTGTTGACTTAGTGGTATGTAGGCTTGGGGAATGGGAAGCAGTCTTAATCTTCCAAATAATTTTCAGCTTTCAATAGACCTGTGCTTCCAGTCTGTAGCCTTCCCAACTATTTCTGACAGTCCTACACAGAGCACTACCTACACCTTTTTGGTTTCAATGTCCCTAGTCTGTTCCCTTGAAGGCCATTCCCCTCTGACTCTACCTCCAATCACTGCCCTTCGGTGAGACATGAAAGTTAGAGGGGACTGAATGGGAAGGAAATCCCTTTCCCCAGCTAGAATAAGGTCTCAGTGTGGACCTCTGGTGACCTCTCTCCTGAACTATAGGCATTTCTAACAGAGAACCCCTGGGTATGTTTCACGATGGTTACTATTCCCTTCCCCTACCAGACTTAAGGAGAAATTTTTCTGAGATCTTCACTGTGACAACCTGGAATCTCTTTTACTGCTTTTAAAGAGAGGGTCCACTACAGCAGGGGCCACTCCCAAGGACTGTGGCTTCTAGGAGTATCTCAGTCTAGGGCCTAAGAATGGAGCTAATTAATATTCTTTTTTAGATTCTTACTATGTTGAAAATGTCTACTGAGAAGATACTTCCTCCTCGTTTCCCCCCCCAAAAAAAGTGACTTATCTTTTATTTACAGAAGATACATATTATCCTCTGCCACTCATCATCAATATTCATCCAACATTCCAAAAAGTGTTTTAAAACCTTTTTCTAAACTCACTATACTAGAGAATCAGCTACACTAGAGAATCAAACTAAAAACTACCAAAGATCTATGAAGTATATGATTGTGCCCATCACAAAGATTGAATTAATAAAGATGCTAGTCCCTCCTCTTCTTCCAGAAGGGCCTACAAGCCTGCTCTGTCAGTTTGCCCTCATCCAAAACTTCTCTGTGTTAAGGGGCCCCTTCCCAATAGCTCCCTTATCTCCCCAAAACTGATTACTGAAAAAGAAACAAGAAAAAGAAAAGCAGTGTTTAGAAAGGAAAGCCCTTGCTCCAAATAAATAAAATTTCGTAAAAATGCCCTGATTAAATAAAATAAAGCCCTGATTGATTATTCAAGTTAATAAACTACTTCCATACAAGGATGTAAAAAGATGTTTGTAATTTTAATGCACTTAGGAACTGAAGGAATTAAGAGGCTCCCCTGGGGACAGTGCAGTCTCTCACTTCTTGTATGAGGAATATTGATAGGGAAGATAGTGCCCTACTTTAATATTTTGAATCAGTGGTTTTATTTCCAAAATGATGGCTATAAAGGTTGTGTATATTATATTTCCTTTTTACATAAATGCTAATATACTCTTCATACTACTCTGGGCTTCACTTTCTATATTATCACTATATCAAGGAGATTATTCCATGCCATTGTATATAGATCTCATTGTATATAGATCTGTGTTATTATGTGGAAGAAAGTATAGTATTACAGTGTTCATTTGTAGAATGATCTAATTTGTCCCCTACAAATGGACATTTAGGTGATTTCTTATATTTTTGCTATGGTAATTATTGTTGAAGAATATGCAAATAGTGCATGTGAAAATGTCTGTAAGACAATTGCTAAAAGTCAAATTTTCATTTATGTTTGTCCAGTCTTCACCCCTTCTTTGATCGGAGGCTTCATAAGTACAGAAGGAAAAAAAACTTGCTTTTAGAAAAACCCAACTATTATCATTAATAAAGAAGCCTTAGCATTCTAAGACACAAGAAAGCCCCAATATGCTAAACAGCATTCAAAATTAAATTAGATACATAATAAATTGGTCTTTTAAAATAAAAACTGACTTTTGAAGCCATGCTTGATTTTATTTGAGTCATATTTTTTTAAAGTAAGTTTTAGTTCATTATTTATTTTTTGATTCCCTAATGTTATAAATCCTCTACTTAAAACTTCTCAAATTGATTGTATTCTACATGTGTTGGCTTTCTAAAAGCTTCTCTTGTCAACATTTGTCAGTATTCTACCATTCTGGTACCTATATTAAATTGTTCCTTTGGTTTATATGAAGATGACTTGATCATCCAGAAAATTTACCTCAGGAAGTTGTAAAACCCTGATCATGTTTCAGTTATTAGGAATTCCAAATTGGAAATTAATCTTCCTCAGACTTTTAAGAAGTTCCTCCTATTATGGAAATAAATTTGAAATCAACCTTTTCTTCATGTCCACCTGCCATCTTTATAAAAGTCAAAACCATATGTGCTTGGTCTTTGAAGTACAATTTTGTCCTCTAATGATATCCTTCATATAACAGCATTATTCCACTAGCCCTAACTTCCTGTTGCCCAACAGAGCCAAATTCTACAAAAGAATGACAAATGTATGTGCAGATGGGTGATGCCTGGGTAACAAATGACCACAGCCTATGAAGTTACGAACACGAAAAATGTCAACAGAAATTGCCCAGATAAAATGGTATACAAAATGAGCCAATATAAGCTGAATATTTAGAGAAATTTCTGGTTTGAATTACAAAATCAATTTTTCTTAGATGAAATGTTTCTTGGAACAGAGAATCTATTGTTTACTTGCTTAAAATATATGCCATAGCCTTTTACAGAGTAATTGTGATTAATGTGTGCAGATTCACTTATTTTGTATAATAAAGGAAACTTCTTTTTTTTGTTAGTAAAATATAGACTTCTCTAGTTTATCCATCTTTTAACTGAACAAATACAAATTCTAATTCTCCAACTGTGAAGTCTTAACCATCATATTATTGCTAAAAACTTGTGCCACGTGAATTTTTATCTAATCTTAGCTCATAGATATCAAAATTAGGAAGCTTTTACTCTACTAATATCAGATAAAGGAATATTTGGCTTATGGGATAGAGTACTACAGGGCACAAGGTGGGCTCCAGTCTTCAGAAAAAGGGGGGAAATATTTGGTCAAATAAAAAGGAGGCCGTTTTGAGGGATAAATGGATAGTTAAATGAAAAAAACAGATGGAAAAGAAAATCAAAAGGAGAATTGTTCCATTTTTCAATCACACATCACCAAAGTAAGCCCAGAATGCTTTAAAGCCTATCAGTTATGGTGCCTCGTTTTTTGCATACCAACCATTATAATCTTGTCATTCCTGAACCACAGAAACATTTTTGAAAGACTGAAATGTGCAATTTTCTTATGTGTTCATTACCCACAATGTGCCCAAAGTATTGCATTTATCCTTATAACAAAGCTTCATATATAAAATATTCTTTTAACCAATCCTACAAAATATTAGTTGGGTCCAAAAGTTCTTAAGCAGACAAATTCTGTGAGACAATTCCTTCTTGAAAACTGAAAAATCTATGTAATAAGCCTCAGGTGGAGAGAGTCTGGTCTAAATCATCTCAACTGGAATGCCAAAGTGCATTGATGTTGCAGAGATAAGTAGAAGTTCTGCCCTAGAAGTTGCAGAGGGGTAGTATCTGGCATAGGTGGGCCCTAGGCCAGCAGCCTCCACCCAGAAACAAGATCCATCAGTTAGGTATCCTTTACAGGAACTTTGGTAGAACCAAGCCTAATGGTGCAACATTATCTTGCCCCAGATGGCAGAATGAAGAGTCACATTCACACTTGATGCTCCACTCTAGTATATAGAGCATACCCACTAACATGTTGCTCCATAATGACATCTACTTTCAGCAGCCAGGGCAAGATGTGCCCCTCTGGAGTTGCTGGAGAAGTTTGTATCCCTGGCTTTTAATGGGAGCAGCCTGAAGCCCAAAGAATAGCTAGTTAGAATGGGGAGTGATGAGTGATGGAGAGGCTGAGCAAGAATCATGAGAAGTTCTATGCAAAATTTATCAAATATTTTTATGGTTGTCAAACAAGATGACTTTCCTAAAAAGATGCAGGCATTCTGCAAATTAGAATTTCAGAGGCAAGGCATGAGTATGTGGACTAGATTCAAAATTAATTCAAATTTTAAAATATTCAACATTATAATTCATTAAGAAGATGCAAATTAAAACCATAGTGAAGTATTCCTACACATTCACCAAAATGGATAAAATTTTTAAAGACCAATAATATCAAGTGTTGGTAAGGATATGGAGCAACCTGATCTCTCATACAAATGGTGGGAATGTGAAATGGTACAGCAACTATGGAGACTGTTTGATAGCTTCCTAAAAAGTTAAATCTACACTTACCATATAGCCAGCTATTCCAGTATTAGATATCTATCTATTTAAGAGAAATGAAAATGCATATCCACACAAAGACTTATACACAAGGATGGCTGGGTGGCTCAGTCAGTAAAGCATCTGACTTTTCTGCACAAGTTGTGATCTCAGGGCTGTGAGATTGAGCCTGCATGGGGCTCTGTGCTGGGCATGGAACCTGCTTAAGATTTTTCTCCCTTTCCTTCTCCTACTGCGCTCCCATCCCTGTGCATATGCTTGCTCTCTCTCTCTCTCTCTCTCTCTCTCTCTTTCTGTCTCTCGAAAAAGACTTGTATACAGATATTCATAACAGCTTCATTCACAACAGCTCCAAAGTAGAAACACAGTAAATGCCACCAACAGGGGAATACATAAACAAAATGTACAAGACAATAAAATACTACTCAGTGATAAAAAGGAATAAACTATGCAACATCATTAATGAATTTCAAAACAATATGTTGAATGAAAGATCCAGATCAGAATAATACAGTCAATAGGATTCCATTGATGTAAAATGCAAATTAGTCTATGGTGACAAAATGCTGATCAGTAGTTGCCTCTGACCTAGAGCAAAGAAAGAGATGAATTGAAAAAGTGCACAAGAAATCCTTGAGGTTGATGGAAACATGCTATATCCTGACCATGGAAAGGTCCATCAGTATGTATAACTGTCAAAACTCATAAAATGTTTTACTTGAAACTAATTCAATTACTGTACATTATTCCTCAATAGTGATTAGAAAAAATAATATTACACAAAATTTTTAACTTTATATTTGTGAATAAGATAAAAGTGTTTTCTTAATATGATATAAATGTTATACAGTTTAATATGTATAATTACTTAAACTTTTTATTGGCAAAAAATGTATTCTCTCTTGGTTACTACTAAGAATTTGAAGAGATCCCATAAAATATCTCTATTCAAAATTATAATCATCTCAAACATAAATCCAGATATTAAAAAAATTATATAGATGAGCATTCTTGTCATTTTATTTGAAAGTAGAGTACAAGTTCAACATTTGTTATATCTGCTAGTGCTTGATATTTCTTTTTATATAATAAAAAGAAAACATAGGGTTTTTTTTTCAATAAACTTTAAAAATATATCCTAACTTATCTTTTCTATAATTCTCATTTCCCATGTGTGCCATGAAGGGATAACATTGTGATAGTCCCCTATCCAAGTCTGGTAAATCAATCAGATACCACAGACCTGCCATAACATTCCAGAAGCTTGGAAAAAGAGTATGAATGGAATGGAGGCCCAGGTCTTCTATGTCTCAACATTTAAAAGTTATAAGTCATGCAAACAACCCATGATGGATCTTCCTCCTTTGACAGATATGCCTTTAAACAAAATGAAAAATAGGTGTAAAGTTATGTTTTTTTTATGACTGAAAGTCACAAATATATTGGTGATGACTAAATTGTTATTACATATGTTTGGGATTTCTATTGATGAGCAAGCGATGTCAACATATTAGAAAAATAAAATCATATTCAGCTTATGAATTATACAATTTTATTTAATAAAATTTATTTTTGCTTCATTTCATCAAGTTCTTTATTTTGTTATAATTAAGATTTTTACTCAGTTTTTGTTCTATAGGTTATAATGATACACAGGATTTAAGTACATAATGTATTAGGACTTAAAGCATGATAGCTTAATATATTTGTATTAAAAATATAAATGAAAATTAATTCAAAAACTAGAAAAATAATGTTTCTAAAAACAAAGTGTGAGAAATGCAAATATTTTATTTTTATAAAATATTTAATAAAATAAACATGAAATCATTTATCTTTCATTTCTTTATCGATTAAAGATTTTGGGTATTTAATACTTAAATATTTTGCCTGTTAATGTACAGAATCTTTTGAATATTTTGCCAGTAATACCCAGTTGATTGATCATGTTGTTATGCTCAATTATGTTCTTATGGATTTTCTGTCTGCTGGATCTGTTCATTTCTGATAGAGGGATGTTGAAGTCTACAACTACTACGGTGGATTCATCTATTTCTCTTTACATAGCTATCAGCTTTTGCCACATGTATTTTGAGGCTCTGTTATTAGATGCATACATATTAAGGCTTATTATATCTTCTTAGAGAATTGATCCCATTATTATTGTTTTATGCCCCTCCTATCCTTGATAACTTTCCTTTTGAGGTCTTCTCTGTCTGGAATTAACATGAACTTCAACTTTCTTTTTATTAGTGTTAGCATGGTATATCTTTCTCCATATCTTTATTTTTAATCTCTATGTACTTTTATATTTAAGGGGGTTTCTTATAGAAAACATATAGCTGGGTATATATTTTGATCCGCTCTGACAATCCGTGTATTTTAATTGGTGTATTTAGACCTCTGTTGTTTAAAATTATTACTCATGTGATTAAATTAACATGTACCATACTTGTTATTGTTTTCTATTTATTTTCCTGTTCTTTATTCCTATTTTGTTTTCTATTCTTTTTTCTAACTTTCATTGTTTTAACTAAGTATTTTATATGATTCCATTTTCTTTCCTTTCTTAGCTTGTTAATTATACTGCTTTTCTTATTTTTTTCAGTGGTTGCCCTAGACTTTGAAGCTTTGAAGTACACATTTTTAAATAATCCAAGTGCACTTTCAAATATATAATTTAGTTTAAAGGGAATACCATTTATAATTAGAACAATAACATATCTGAAATAATATTTTTTACAAGTTAGAGAATAGAGTGATAAATATCAAATTTTAGGAAATGTATATAAGTTCAAATTTTATCATTATTCCTTTAAGTAATTTACCTTCAGGGTAAGAATTGGAAGGAGATATTTCAGAGATAATATAAAGTTAGGGATATAGGGTATAATGAAAGAGAATCAATCAGCTAAAGAAATTTTAATTTTTAATGTGTGCTTTATTTTTACTTTAAAAGGCTTATATTTACTATATAAGGAAAGATTAGAATACAAATAGTTTCCTAAATTAAAATATCTTTATTATTATTATGAAATATATTAGAATATTTTTGTGGCTTAACTTTAAACAGAAACTATTCCTTGTATTGATGGGAGGATTTTGACATCCAACTTAATATCCAACTGATTATCTGCAATGTGTGCTTATATTTAGCTACTTTTTTTAGCACTTCAACTTAATGAACATCCTTTTCTACCAATTTGTATTTAATGATTTCATCAGTAGCTGCCTGGCTACAGTTAATTTTTAGCTTTGGGGTATTTGAGCCAAGTGTAGGTCAGAGCAAATAGTACATGCTTAGTGAGGCGATACTCTACTCTGGATTTTATATTTGTGGGAAAATTTAGTTACTCTTGCTCACAGATGTGATACTTGGGTCTTTAAATATTACTAAGTTAAAAATCCATTAAAAAGACCAAAACAGTATAAAAGTTGTCAATAATTTTTCTTATGCAACAGAAACACCAGTATTTATAGTAATAAATTTTGCAAGAGAAAAGCATCTAAAAATGTTTTGACAACTATAAAATAGCTATATTCACTTGGATGTTTCAGTATTAACTTAAAATCAAACACTTATATATGAAGCCATCATCTTCTCCACTTTATAGCCAGCTCTCTCTTCTGACAATTAATTGCCACACAGTTCTAGTCCCTGGGAATTAAAAGCTTGAAAGTAACACATTATTCTTTCCAGTTTCCCTCTATTTCCAGTTACTAAGATTTACAAGATTTCATAATAATCCTGTTCATTTCCATTCATACTACTTTCCATCTGGTCCCTTTCTACGATAGTTGTAGCCAAGCAGATGTGACTGTTACTACAACATGCTTTCCTCCAGCAGTTCTCAACCTTGGCTTCCCAATGAAAAGGGAAGCATTAGAATTGCTGATTCCTGATACCATCCGGAAAGAGTTTCATTTAATAGGTCTAGAGTGTGGCCTGGCACAAGACTATTTAAAGCTCCTCAGAAGATTCTAATGGGTTGAGAACTATACCTTTATTCTATTTTATCTGCACACAGTTCTCAACTAGTTTTCTTTACTTAAGTGACGCCACTCCTAACTTCTGCCTCTCTAAATTTTGACCATTCTTGAAGGCCTTGCTTAAATTCTATCCACCCCCTAATTGGCACTCCACTTAGCATCTGCACTGAAGTTGTCATCAGTATGAAGCTGCCTTACTCTTACAGCCAGATTAAGTATTTTAAGGAATGAAGACCAAAATGTGAGCTTGTTATCCTCCTCACAATGTCTAATATGGTAATAGAGATGATGATATGCCTAACAATACAGAGGAAAAAGTATCTATACATCACTTGGAAGGAAAAACTGTATAGTGTTCTTCAAGATTATGGTAGTATTTCTAAACCTTATTGATTTCTAAATTATGTGTTCTTGCATAAAGTGACTGATTTATATTATAAAGCATTAGTACTAACTTGTGCTGACTAGTACTAAGATATAAATATTAAGTATCTTGATCATTCTAATTATTTTTTTAAGATATATGAGGTAAAATCCTTGACAAATGTCATTAATTTGTATTTTGGCTACATCCTTAGACCTCAACCAAACAGTTCATTTGGCAAATGTGTTTTTTTTTCTATCAAAGTAAGTGAAAAGGATGATTTTAAGATCTAAGAGTACAAAATTTCAGAATTGCTAATGAAAAGAAATATGTAAATAAAGGCCTAGAAATAAAATTACGAGTTGGTGTTTAGGATGATGTAAATTGCTGTTAGAATTAAATTAATGATTTTTTAATAGCTGCATATTCATATACATTTACATTTGCACGAGTATGGCTCATACAAAGCATTTTCATTCCTTCCTAGTTGTTTATGTGACTTGTATACAGCACAAAAAGTACAAAAGAAAAAGGAATATTGATATATTTTTTTCAAAAAAAGCGACAACTTAGAAGCTCATGAATTTTTTATAAGAATATGCTAAATTTCACATAAGTTATAGAAAAAAATATGTGCCTAATACAAATGAGACTCATTTTATTTAACTCTTGGATAGGAAAATTGCCAAAATGTTTGGGGCATAGAAAAGTTTCCTATATCTAACCTGTGCTCATCCTGGGTCTTCAGTTAAATTGCACACAGGTAGGGAAGAATTTAAATAATTTATCTTCACATCTAGATAGTCTCTAACCTGGGCAGCCCGGGTGGTTCAGCGGCTTAGCGCCGCCTTCAGTCCAGCGCGTGGAGACCCAGTATGGAGTCCCACGTTGGACTCCCTGCATGGAGCCTGCTTCTCCCTCTGCCTGTGTCTCTGCCTCTCTTTCTCTCTCTCTGTCTTTCTCTCTGTCTCTCATGAATGAATAAATAAAATCTTTAAAAAGAAAGTCTCTAACCTATTTAATATAAAATACTTGCTGGTACCTCAGACATTCATTTAATAAACAATTATGGAGATTTAAAAATGTTTAACAAAGCACAGGCAAGGTATTTTTGAGTTTACAATAGAAGTTATCATACATAATCCCAGCCTCCATGACTATAATATCTAGCAGGAGAAATTGTATAAAATATGTATCCAAATATCTATAGTACAGTAAATGATGATAAGTCCCTTAAGAAAGATTTGCTTAAGTTATACTGTATTTCAAAGTTCAGAGAAATTGTTTTCAATCTCTTTAGTATCAAACAGCTGAGTCAAGAAAGCTGGCTCTAATTCCTGACATAATAAAAACCTAATATGCTTCATTTGAAAAGTAGAAACTTCTCCCTTATTTGTAGTCTCATCTGGAAATGAAAGACTTTCCTCAATATACACTTATCTATGGTATAGAGCTGTTACAATAAATGCTTTGTCAATTGTATTAATTATGGTGATATTAGCTGCTGAAACAAATAAATACCAAATCACCGTGGCTTACTCATTCACATGAAGTCCAAATAGGATGTTACTAAGCAATGGAAGCCAATTCAGGTATTTAATTGTCTTTCATTCCATTTCATTTCACATTACATCTCCAAAGGTCATGCTGAGAGCTACCTCCATTCCATACAGCTAGAGGAAAAGGAGCCAGGAGATTCACATATGGGAGATTCTTATACCAAGTTCTTATACCAGGCTTGCCAAGGTCCTTCTTTTGTGCATTAGCTAAAACTCAATCACGTGATAACACCAAATTGCGAGAGAGGCTGGGGAATGAACAGCAAGCCATCTATGTCACATTTATGAGTCCAATCAGAGCATGGCTTATAAAGATTCCAATTTTTTCTTGACGTTCCATACTTGTACATCTGAGCTTTTGATTAATTGCCTACCTATTGTTATCCCCAGTTACTGGTGGAGTACCCATGTACTGACTTAACTACTTGAGACAGAAGTTTCAAAGAACTCTAATGATTGTTCATGAACTTCATTAGTTAGCTGTGATCTGGGCCTAGTTAAATTGCATTTGAATCTAATCCTGCTGGTCTTTAAAATTAAAACACATCTTTAGTTCCTTCCCTGAAGAGTGATAAACAGAGTGAATTGGCAATGACAACCACTTCCAGGAAATCAACCTCCAATTTTTTAATGTAATGCTTCCAGAGTTCCACTTCAAGAGCTTGGGGGAAAATGTATTGAAAAGTGCCTATTTTGGCCAATATACAAAACCTGCTCTCATACAGGACTTTTTACTGCATAAGAGTAGGTTTTCCATTTGACTTTCAGTTATTTGAACCATTAGCAGTTTGACATGAAAATGTCAACAAATGCCCTTTGCAACTGGATCATCCTTCACTGTGTGTATGAAATACTAGAATTTAAAAGTATTTTGTTAATTAGGCTTAAATTTTTTATACATATTCACTAGTAGGATAACTCTGAAAGCAAATATCTCTTAATCCAATCAGCTGTGGCCCTGTAAATGGTGGAAAGATCAAAGTGACTCAAATGTCTGTGTCTTTGTAGAACATAAGTACCACAGCTGATCTCTTGGATCAAAAGAATATTTTCACCTCACTTCTGCATTTATTCATGTAGAGATAGCCTCACTTATGATTAGAGACTTAGCATCATTTTGGTTATTAGCTTGAACTTTAAAGCAAAGTTAGAACCCCCAAATTCAATGCACTGAGATCAGAAAGAAAGAAATCATATTATTTAGCAAGAACAGTATTTCCAAGTTTCACAATGGTGACCCACTTTGTTCCCATTGCAAAAATACCAACATTCACAGGTTGATGTTCATCTTGGAATTTTAAATTTATTATCATTCATTGAGTGTTATCTGCAGATTCACATATCTAATGCTGTTCTCAGAATCACCAAGCCAAAGTGGTGTTTTGTTTTGTTTTGTTTTAAGATTTATCTATTGAGGGGATCCCTGGGTGGCTCAGCGGTTTGGCGCCTGCCTTTGGCCCAGGGCACTGTCCTGGAGTCTCGGGATCGAGTCCCGTGTCAGGCTCCCAGCATGGAGCCTGCTTCTCCCTCCTCCTGTGTCTCTGCCTCTCTCTCTCTCTCTCTCTGTCTATCATAAATAAATAAATAAATAAATAAATAAATAAATAAATAAATAAATAATCTTTAAAAAAGAGAAAGATTTTATCTATTTATTCATGACAGACACAGAGAGAGAGAGAAAGAGGCACACAGGCAGAGGGAGAAGCAGGCTCCATGCAGGGAGCCCGACGCAGGACTCCATCCCTGGTCTCCAAGATCATACCCCTGGCTGAAGGCGGCGCCAAACCGCTGGGCCGTCGGGGCTGCCCAAAGTGGGTTTATATGAATTGTTCTTTAGTCATGTTCAAACTACACATGAAACATATCAATCTCTCTTAATGACAAAGCTCTATGGGTAGATACCATTTATTAGACACATCAGTAGATTACAATAGTGTTTAACAGTTACCAAACAATCGTTTAGGTAGGGATAATGTCTAGTTAGCCTGAGTTATGTACGACCATAGAAGCTAGAAGTATATTTATAACCTGAAAGTACAATAGCTTAGTGACTGGTCAACTTCCAGTTTGTTAACTTCTTATCTTCATTTCATACAGGCATTAACTGCACCACAATTCTTTTTGTTCCGCTCAGCTTAGTAGTATCTGAAATTTTATATTACAATTTCTATGTTTGATTAAAAATATTTAATATTAGGGGATCTAGTTGTAGTTTAGCAGCTTAATGTAAGATTAACCACCATTCATAGGATACACTGAATTCTGTTTTTAAACATCTTCATTTAGGTATAATAACTATATTGAAATTATATAATTTGATAAGTTATAACCTATAGATGAAATTATCGCTAAATGAAAAGAATGAACTTATCCACCAATCCCAAATGTATCCTCACGCCACTTGTAATCCCTCCACACCTCCATGTCCTCCCTCCAGAAAAACTACTGCTCTGTTATCTGTCACTATGAATAATTTTTTAATAATGAAAAATATACCCTTTCAAAAGCGTGGATCATTTATTATTTTATTTCAAAGTTCAGTAAAAACCTAAAATATGTTATAATGTTTCCAAGTAACATTCCAGATCTCATCAAAATCAAACAATTAAAAGATAACCAAATGAATACAAAATGCTAAAAGCTAATATATAGACAGAGACCCTCTATTTGAAAAACAGCTATGTCTCTCACAGAATTGTCTAAAGGAAAAGGTTTCGGTACATATCCAGGACGGGGATGGACCAGAGAGCTCTCCTAGTCATCTCTAACATTCAACTGGATTTTATCCTCCAAATTAATGAGGGCAAATATCACTTTTAAACTTTTAGGGAAGGAAAACACTTTTTGCAGCTAACTAAGTCACTAGTTAATAATCTGGTTTTATACTTAAAACTAAAAATCCATTAGTTTTCTTTTCTCTAAGACATTACTCTCTCCTAGTTTATTTTATATAACTTTCCATCATAAAAACAATATATGTTCATTATGGAATATTTGAAACAGAAAGTAAAAAACAATACAAAACAAAAAAGAAAAATTACTCATGCACTCCTGATCTATAAAAGTACTCTTAATATTTGGGTATATTGCCTTTTCTATGCTTGAATTTTTTTAAAAGATTTTATTTATCTATTCATGAGAGACACAGAGAGAGAGGCAGAGACATAGATGGAGAAGCAGGCTCCTCACAGGGAGCCCAATGTGGTACTCGAAGCACAGACCCCGGATCACACCCTGAGCTGAAGGCAGGAGCTCAACCACTGAGTCACCCAGGCATCCCTGTGCTTGACTTTTTGATTTTGGATTCTAGCATGAATTCCATACTATGTGACCTACTCTTTTGAAGGAAATAAAATTAAATGTGATAACTTATTCTTTATAAACTATAAATACAGAAATTGGCTTTACATTCTCTAATGTTAATTTGTATAGGGAGTTTTATTTAGAAGTCTCTTCTCATCCACTACAATTTATTTTTAAAGATATTCCTTTGAATAGAAGCAACAATTCTAGACATTTCTATAAAACAACACAATATGTTGAATAGATGTACTACCTTGAATACATCTGTGGCAGTCATTAGTGCTGTTCCCCAAATGTTTCTTCACCATGGGAAAATAACTGGATTGAAGTTCCTGGATTTCTTGTTATCAGTGAGACCCATGTGACTGATTCTGACCAAGGTATCTTGAACAGAAGTAATATGTGTTCTTTCTGGGCTTAGCCATTAAATTGCTTGTGTGTACCCTTCCAGAGTTTCTTGCCCCCTGCTATTGGAACCAGCGGTGTTTCTCATATCGCTCTTCTAGCCTGAATCCCAAGAAGAAGTTGTAGAAGAGCCCACAAACTATACACAATGAACCTGTTACATGGGTGAGAAACAGGTTTCTTTTTGTGATTCACAAAAGACAGTGGAAAAATTACAGTAGTGTATTTTAGCCTATTCTAATTTATTTCACACCTATATTTCTAATTTCTATTACATCAATTCATAGTTTATTCAATTTTGACTCTTCTCATTCTTAACTATTTGTCTGAATATAGCTAAATCTCTTGTAGAGATCTTAAAATAACTACAACTGCATTGTGCAATGAGTGTGCCAGAAAAAAAGATATAACTATTTATGATGGTTTTAAGCTTAGTGATAGAACAGACTAAAAGTTAGAGTCAGGAGCTTCCTTTGGGATTCCAAGTAATTTTTGTGAAGTCCTTATATTTAGAAAAATATCTAATGGGAGGTGAAGTAGCGTGATTTATGGATAAAGATTTAGAATAATGGATATATATATATATATATATATATATATATATATATATATATAATATGCTTGCATGTGCGTGTATACACACACACACACACACACACAATTCCCCAATCAGTGCATATGAAAATTCTTTATTCTGTATGGAAATGAGTGAGTCTTCCAAAATCAACATGTCAACACCATTCAGGCAGCCCAGTCTTAGGTAATCCCATAAAAAAAAAATCAATTTCAGTTGGTGGGAGCTATCCACTTATCATGCTGCCCTCATGGAAATGGGCTTGGATGTGCGGCCCCCCGACAACTCCACACACATGAGTCTTGGAGTTCTTCTGGGCATCTGATGTGGGATGAAGGGGAGTGTTAGTGATTGAAGAGCAGTCCCAAGGGGAGAAACAAGGAATAGGAACAGGGTCAAGAAGTGACAGGCACCGAGGTGGGCACTTGACGAAATGAGCACTGGGTGTTATTCTATATGTTGGCAAATTGAACGCCAATAAAAAATAAATTTATAAAAAAAAAAAGAAACAGTTCTTGGGCTGGGCTTGGAGTGTCTCCCCCTTCTTACCAGATAGACTGCCAATTCTGGCCAGGACAGCTACAAGAGGGAAACATTTTGAAGAAGGCAGTCCAGCTCACCCTTGTGGGTTTACAAAAACTATATGTCCATGCCTCAAGAAGATAATTATCAAGGAAGAAAGACCCACTCAAAAATTATGTAAAGTGGTAAATACTCTTTTAGAGATAAACTACTTTGTCACACAAAGTCAAAATCTACAATCTTGATGCAGTTCCTATATAGGCACATTGGCAACAGCAACATTACGTCCTCTAAAAGACACCCCGTATTTATTTTTTTCAAAATTCTTCCTGAAGACACACCAGAGCCAGAAGGTAAAGAGGAAATAATTCTTCTCCTATGAATATCCATTTCAATAGCATGGACTGGAGCTATTGTCAGACTTGATTATGCATAAGAACCATCTCCAGAACATCTGGTAATGGGGCCCAAAATTTGAGAAGTACTTCAGGTGGTTTCTGTGGACTGAAGCTTGAAAAAGACAGAACTAGAGACCACTCGTAAGCATCCTCAACTCTTTGAATAGAAAGTGTTGTTAACAAGTCAGGAAAATGATGTGAAATCCTTGGGGGTGGGGGCGTTGTTGGAAAAGGAAAACTTAATGCTTGTTTTTACTTTATATTTATTGGTGCCTTTGTGACTGGAAGACAGAGGGTAAGATTCAGAGCCATGTTCATTTTAGTAGTAAGGAAAGATCTTCAAAAATTGTTCTAAGGACTTTATATGTATTAATTACGTGTAAGTTTTCATCTAATCTTTACAACAGCTCTAAAAGATAAGTACTATTATCACCATTAACACACAGGGAACTAGGGAAAGGAGAATATAAGTAATTTGTCCAGAGTCACAGAGGTAGTAGGTGGAGAGCCAAAATTCCAAACTAGACATTTCTACATAGAGTCCATATTCCCACTCACTGCATTGCACTGCTTTTGAGTGCGTAATCAGAGATGCCAGCTACTACAGGGAATGGCCCCTGGTTGTACAGTACATCTCAGCCAACAGGAGGGTTCAAAAGTTGTAATGTAGCCATACATTTTAGATACCTGGCTACTTTGAGGCAGGAGTTTCCAATTTGGTTACACATTAAATAACCTGAGGAGCTTTTAAAAAATTCCAGAGTCTCAGCTCCACCACAGGCAAATGAAATCATAATATCTAAGGATGAAGCCTAGCATAAGTGCTTTTTAAAGGTTCCCCAGGTAATTGTAACGTGACACCATTCCACTGGAGACTTAAAAACATGTATTTATTCAAATTTTTTAAACATGCACGTCTTTGCCAATTGTCTCCTTTTGCTTTGCTCTAAGAGAGTGAAAATAAGTTTACTAAATATGTCACATACAGTTTGTGCAGCGTTGTGCAGTGCACTGAATTTAAATGATACTCAATTACCAATATATGCAAAGTTATAATTTGATTCCAAGTTTTATTTGTTGCATTATTAAAAAGGACATGCTGATAATTATCTAGCAAACCAATCATTTAGAATAATAATTAATTAATATGATGATAGTAATGGATGTGTTAATTAACATGTAATTATTATGCAACATATGCATATATCAAATCATCACTTTGTACACCTTAAATAGACACAATCTTATTTGTCAGTTATACCTCAGTAAAGCTAGAAAAAAATTAGTGTGATGACTATTGAGTCATTCAGAAACCATTCCATCCTGATTTACTAATTCTGAATACCTTCCCTTTATTCGAAGGTAAATGATGATTATTTTAGAACACACTATGCCGGCTAGATGAAATGCCAGATTTTTCCACATTCCCTTCTTGGATCTAATCCATCTGAGTAGCTGGGGTCCTTCATCTATACGTGACACTTTTAAAGCTTTGTATGAAACATCTGTTTTCCATTTTTAAAATGTCGACTTGTCCATCTTGAATGGGCATTGGGTAAAGTAGACAAATCCTGCTTTGTCTAAAGAGCCCATCTTGATTGTTATGCCAAAACCATATTTGCCCCATTAATCAGATCCCTTAACAAGTCATCAGCAAAAGCAGTAGGCAGTGGGTAACCCTCTGGTGCAACTTCTATGTTAACCACTCCAAAGAACACTGTGTAGTGGGCAATAAAATCTGCTTTCTCCCAAAGTTGTATTTTCCTACTACATCTTGTTTTGTACTCGACTAAAAGTTAAGTATTACAGTCACAAAAGAGGTCCAGAGAAATTTTTAAAATAATGGGCAATGATCCTTTTACCCTTTCCATGCTCGTTACCTGCAGAACCTCTGGTCTTTGTGCTCAACTCCATTGATAGTCTTCTGCATTTCCCATCTGAAGGCCAAGTCCAGGAGCCACAGCCCTGAGGATTCTTATAAGTAAAGAGATTTCCATAGAATGACATTTGGGATACTAGACCCTCAACCCAATTCTAAGCCTATATAAGGACCATCTGCATCTCCTTACCGCACTTCCAGAATATGGAGCCTTGGAGTTTTCCAAGAGGCACTAAAGAAGACATAGGGTAGAACCAAGGCAATCTCATCAGTGCTAAAAATCTCGCCATGCTTATTCCAAGAATGAGTCCACAGTTCCAACCTTGCTGCAATACAGGTGAACTATATTCAGGGATGGCATGCCCCTAACAGGAACTGCAGTAGAATGTTCACATAAATCAGGAGTGGTAGGCTCAGCCTCTCTTCCAGGATCCTTCATTGTTTCCTGGGTTCTGGTTACATGATATATTGACATGAGTCTTGGTCATTTCCAATGTCCCAGCTCCCTGAAACTGGGCAGATTTATGAATGACCAGCCCTCTCTACCAATAAGTCAAATGTACAAGCTGGCCCTATTTAACAACAGGGACTACAATGCTTTTTTTTTTTTTTTCTTAGCTCTACCTTTCTGGCCCGTCAGCATGATCTCGTTAAGTCTGAGTGACCTGGGGCTGACTACGCAGCTCAAACAGTTGGTACACTGCTACTGTTTCCTCTCCAAGACATCTGCTTCAGCACTGCTTCAGATAATACTTCATTATGTCCTGGAAATGTTTTTTACCACTTTGTGTGCCATTGTGTGTCATTCTCTTTGAAGTTAATGTGAGTCTTATGTGATGATATGATATATACATCAGAGTATACCTAAAAATTATGGTCCACTGAAGAGAGAAAAATCCCCTTTTCGTTTGTTAAAATCAAAATAACACCAGCCTTCCTTTAGTGCAAGCAGGTTGCTTGGAGACTGAAGGGAGGAAGAAGGGAATATTTTTGCTTACCACTGCAGTTCAGAGATTCAAGAAAGGCAAAGAAGTGCTCTTGCAGCCAGGTAAATGATGGGCTTATTTAGTGTTTATGACTCTTTAAAATCTCTGACAAAATTCTGAAAATACCCATTTAACAAATACTTAAGTTACTAGAAAAAAATCTGTTGCACATTCTACAGTATGACTTTGAGTATGCATCTATTGAGGCTTTCTCAGTCCTTTTTCTTTTCTTTTTTTTTTTGCTTTCTCAGTCTTTAAACCATGAAGTTACATAGAGATTGTGTGCATAGCACTGAGATCTATAAATATCTGGTGATACACAATTATTTGTGGTACAATGTACTGTACAATGTAATGGGTTACAAATATAACATGCATTTTATCATCAAATGCTTTCAAAAATCACCCTGTGAGTTAATTTTGTTCCATTTTTTACATTTTGTGGTTGGGGAAACTGAGGAATGGACAGAATAAGTAATTTATTTGCCCAGAGGTCACAAAATCAGAGAAATCAGGATCCAACACAGGTAGGCTCCAGCCAGAGTGCATTCTGTTAACAATATGCCATGAAAATCACATTTACAGAAGTCTGGGAAAGCAGAAGATTCAATCTTAGGCAGAATTTCTGATTAGCAGTGGGATGGTAAGTGACTTTTTTTCCTTGCAATCTCCATTTGGTTCTACTCTGTACCCAACTTTGGTAGCTCCCTATGGTCTTTGAGACATTGACCTGTTCTGTCCACCTTCAAAAAGCAGATTATTCATTAGAAACAGAGGGGGAAATAAGGAAAAATTTGTACGAGCTCTGCCTCTGTGCAAGGTCAATTTTCAACAGATTTATAGCGCATAGCTATTGAACTCTGAGTTTATGTGGAAAAAAACAACACTATGTACCAGAAGATATTTGCCACTAGGAGCTACAAATCTATGAGTCCTAAAATATCTTTGTGTACAAAATTAAGAATAGTTACTAACTAGTTGTATTTAGTCATTTGACCTTTATCCTTTTTATTTAAACACTTAAGTTATTTCAAGACTAAAACATTGATTGTAGTTCTTCTGAAAGTTTCAAAATTCACTATAAGGAGTGATTATTACCATTTAATCAGGGGAAAAAGTGATTTTAAAATGTTTGAGGAATTTTTTTTTAGATTTTTCATAATTTTTTAAAATAATATCCTTTGTGGGTTCCTTATCAGACTAATATTTTAGTAATGACATGTGGAATATTACCTCAAGAGAATTTTTTCCTAACTATATTGCCTATGTTCCTCCTTATTTATTCATTGCAGGGTAGGAGCCTAGCTAACTTAGTATTTTCTTCTTCTGAAGAAATAATACATGTAGAAGAAAAAACTCCCAAGTCATTTTATCCTCAAACTTGTTCAGCTATGGCCATGATAATATATATATATATATATATATAGTGTAATAATTCTCCATTAGAAGATGACATTTACTTGAAATATCTCTTTTCGGTTAAGTGTTTCTTTTATTGAATTATTGGTCCTATTTCCCATTGGTGAGAAAAAGAAGAAAGGAAGGGAGGAAATGAAGGTAGAATTCAACTTGAGCCTGACCAAGAAGACAATAAAGACATCAGAAAAATGTCAAGCCAGCTTTCAGACTTCAAATTCCAAACTAGTATCTCCATAAAATATTAAACCTCAGTCATAAACCACTCATGGCAACCTCCGTCATCTGTAACTTTGAGAAAGCGTAAACAAAGATGGCAAAGATGCTACATGTCAAAAATGACTTTGAATCAACTACCATATTCAGTAGATGTTCGCAATGAATATGAACTGAGACCTTAATAAATCCCCAAACTCATGACTTACTATCACCATCAAATGATCTAAATGATACATTTCACTGAAAATTTACCTCAAATGATCTATTCCATTTTCACCATCAAATAATCTAAATGATACATTTCACTGAAAATTTTGAGTTAACCTCTTTGATTCCATTTGGACTTTTCATACTGAAAACAGGAGAAAATGAACTTATTGAAGAAGCTAGAAAATGCAGTATATTAATTTGCTTGTGGGACTGAAAAGTCAAAAGCTTCACCCAGCAGCTTGAATGAGGTTATCAGGACCTCAGGGTGTTTCCTCTGTCCTTTATTCTCCTCGCCTATTCCCACCCCACCTTTCTACTCCATTCTATCAGTGCTGGGGTTGGAGAAAGAGTTGAAGGGAGCCGGACATAGGTGAGGGTCTTTGAGAGAACCTCAGCTCCATTCCTACTCTGTGGAAGTCCCAGGGGAGTGGGGAGGGAATTTGACAAGGGAAATAAACCAGGGAGTTATGAGAACCGAGGTCAGACAGGCTTACCTCCTGTCATACTGGGGTTGGCAGAGGCAACTCAGATTCTCAGAAAAGTAAAAGCCACCATGAGGTTGAGTAAGCAGGATGAGATCTGAAATTGTGACCTGCCCCCAGGACAGACAGACAGGACAGGTTTTGATTCTGTTGAAAGCAGCCTTGTCCATTGACAAAACACATATCCTCAAAAGGAGTTACCTACTCCTTCAGCATATTGTTCTGACTATATCATCTTTAACTCTACCCTTTTTCTGAAGGTTCCCAATGGTGTAGCCTATCAGAACTAGTTTGAAAGAGCCCCAGACCAAGCCATCTGCTTAAATGGTCTAATATATTCCTCTGTTCTTGCTCCCCCTGACTCATCATCCCAGGATTTCAGCCAGAACACTTAAGTCTAGGTTTCTTGGCCTTCCTTGACCCCCGTGGTGTAAGACGTTGTTCTGTCTGCCTCTTTCCTTCATCTCATTTCTCATCCTCACCAGATCCAAAAACCAATGCCATTATCATCTTTATTATGCGTAGTTTTATTTGGCATCTTCCACATTAGCCAGCATTAGCCAGACCATACTTGTCCAAAGCTTTCTTCATTCCAGGTAGTTTGGCTTCTTCCTTTTCTTTTTTCTTTCTTTCTTTTTTTTTTTTTTTTTAGGATTTTATTTATGTATTCATGAGACAGAGAGAGAGAGGTAGAGACACAGGCAGAGGGAGAAACAAGCCCCATGCAAGGAGCCTGACATGGGACTCAATCCTGGGACTCCAGGATCATGCCCTGGGCTGAAGGAGGCTCCAAACCTCTGCGCCACCCAGGCTGCCCTGGCTGCTTCCTTTTCTTAAGACATGCTGTGATTATACCAACATGAGGCATGATACAAATGAACTAGTGAGCCAAGGATAGCTTTAAGCATGCAATATTAGGCTATGATATTGTTCTCCACATCTACTGTTCTCTTGAGATACTGTTCTCAGTGTATCTATTGTCCTCTAAGTCATCATCGAAGCCTTGGGAATCCTGGTAGGGATCTTCCAATCTCTGAAGCCTATGGTGAGAGGAAAGGGATTAAGATATTTTTTAACTCCTTTTTTGGGAGGATTTGTTAGTCTGTTTCTTTGTTTTCATTTGATGTCCCTATTCTTTTCCTCCGCTGCGCAGAAATGAGGATTCAAAAGCAGATTCAATTTAGTTGTAAAATAGTAAAAACATTGCTACATGTCTGCACATCTGTGTGACTTACGCTGTTACTCAGTACAGTTGGAATTGATGCTCTGCTATTTACTAGCTGTTTGACCTTGGCTTTCTGTAACTTAGCTTCCTCATCCTCATATAAAGGTAATAATTGTTTTCCTTGCAGATATATTCTATTAA
Organism: Nyctereutes procyonoides; assembly: GCF_905146905.1. NCBI lineage: Eukaryota > Metazoa > Chordata > Mammalia > Carnivora > Canidae > Nyctereutes > Nyctereutes procyonoides. The sequence goes on from NW_026575130.1 coordinate 7,360,386, forward strand.
GTGAGATAATTGATGTAAATGCCTTAGCTTAGAGTTGCACACAGCAGAACTTAACGAAACTTCTCTATTTTCAATAGTTTAAAGAATCACTTGAGTTTTGTGAGTTAATTACCATACACTGATCTAAGTGCTGATTTTGAGGGCCTAGGGAAAGGATACAAAGCCCAGAACTTGTGGGCTTATGAAGGTTAAAAATAAATAAATAAATAAATAAATAAATAAATAAATAAATAAATAAATAATAAAACCAGAGAAAAGGAGGAAGATCACTTCTAGAGAGAAGGAAACAAACAAGAATCAAAAGGATGTGTAGGCAGTGTTAAAGAAATTTGTAGTTTCTTTTGGCTTCAGTGCCATTGAGTATGGGGAATGAGACGTTAATCTGAAAAGGTTTAAGGAGGAGCAAAGGGACATCAGTTATGAAAGTAGACCAGGAATAATGAGAACCTGAACTAAGGTAGCAACAAACAAAATGTTTGGAAGTGGAAAATTAGAGGGTCTGGGTAAAAGACAACACATCTGATGGATATTCAAGAAATTCTACTGATAGGTTTTGGAAACTGGATGTACAAGGTTGGAGGGCAGGAGCAATAAAGAAGGAAGAGGGGAAGGGAAAAAGGAGGCTCTCTGTTTCTGGTTTGGTGGGATAACTGATTCAATTAATAGATTACAGATTTAGGCTCCAAAATGAGGAACACAGAAGGAGCAAGTTTGAGCAGAGATGTAAATATTTTCATTGTAGTAAGGTTGAGATGGAAAAAAATCCATGTTGGAAAATATAATTTAATTGTCCTTTAATTCATTTTTAAAAAATGTTTTTGAAATTTAGGAAGGAGGTATGGTTTGAGAGACATTAGGACTTATCTAACTCATAAATGAGATTGCTCAGGAAACAGACTGGGAGAAGAGGGCATGCTCTTGGAGGGCATGCTCTCTCCATGGAGAGAGTGGAGACCTCTGACATTTTGAATGGATGCGGACAGACCATCCCACTAAGGAGGTCATGAAGGACTGGGCAGAGGGTAGTCTAGAAATAAATATTGGAGCAAGTCTGAGAAAGGAAGGAGTATTTAACTGAGTCAAATAACTCAGAAGTTTCAAAAGTATGAGTACTTTTTATGAGTACTTTTATGTCTAGACTGCGGGGGAATAAGAACCAAATGGAATGTGAAGATGTGGCTTCAGACTCGAAATTCTTCCTAAAATCTTAGAAAGGATGGACTTTCACTGCTTTTTCCCTCACCTCTGATCCCTGGCTGTTTTAGCTGATTTTCAATTGAGAGTCAATTCAGTTAGCTTTCAACATCTGGATCAACCACCTCCTTGGTTTTATTCTGCTAAATTTCTTTTTGGTGTATCCCTCTCTCCGATATAGTTCCTACACAAACTGTCACCTCATGACCCTTCCTACTATCCTGCTATCCTTTTTCAAGGATTTTCCACCTGGACTTCATGTCTCTTATCCCTTTACATTACTCATTTTCAAAATGTTTTACTGTGCATTTGTAATTTTTAAAATTACTATTATTGGTGTGTATTATACTTTCAGATACATAAGACTCTACATAATCTTCTTAACTCTGGTAATATGTGATTTGCCTCCAGCTTACTGAACACACTGCATTCTCTTCTCTTCCCTGTAGCCCTAGGCTCCTTGCGCCTAGCACTTCTTCCTGTAACGCTCTTCACCTTCCATTAACCTGCCTCTCTCTTGACCTTTCTCCTCTCAGTTTAAATACCACATCCTCCTTTGAGGTCCCTACACTGACCCCCAAAGTGGGAAAAGTGCTTCTTATGTGGTCCCTTCGTGTGCTTATGCATTGCACAAGTTAGAACAGTTAATTGTAATGATCTCTTAAACTATTTTCTTGTGAATCTGGGAGTTATTCAAAGATTCTATCTTGTTTTTCAATATATACCCAACATATAGAAGGAGCCAACTCATATTTGCTGAATGAGGAATAACTATGTAATCATATGGAAAGCAATTACAATGTAGAATATGAAATTGAATCTATATAAAACAGTTATGACAATTATATAAAATATGGATTCATATGTTTAAAAAAACTATCAAAACACACACACCAAATGCTATGACTATAAAAGAGTCATTTAAGACTTTGTATAAGGGCAATGCTTTGTGGGTGGTTATCTTTCACTTTTGTCTTAATTTTCAATGATTTTATTCCAATTTTTATTAAAAATATATAATGCCTTATTTTCTAGTTGTTAATAAAACATGGCAACACTAGCATATTTAAATGTTTTTATGGAGGACTTTCTTTACTGGAATGTTTCCAGGCATGAATTATTCTTACCCTAATATGTCTTGAAATCTGGAAAACATAAAATGAAATAATCAAAACATGAATCCTAAAATTTACTTTTACAAGTAGTTCCTATTCTATCATATCTGGTTCTTACTGATCCTTCTTTACTGGCTTTCTCTTTCTGCCCATTCTCAAATACATATTTGTAATTCAGATTTCTGTAGGTGCAACTTGGTCTCTTGTTTTAAGGTTGTGATACAAACATATTTAGATTTTTACCTATGAAACAAGCCATTAACTTTTGAGCTGTAAAACAAACCATCAACCTTTGGGGTTCTTTTTGTTTTGTTTTGTTTTGTTTTGTTTTTTATTTACGATAGTCAGAGAGAGAGAGAGAGAGAGAGAGAGAGAGGCAGAGACACAGGCAGAAGGAGAAGCAGGCTCCATGCACCGGGAGCCCGACGTGGGATTCGATCCCCGGTCTCCAGGATCGTGCCCTGAGCCAAATGCAGGCCAGGCACTAAAACGCTGTGCCACCCAGGGATCCCAACCTTTGGGTTTTTAAAAAAATGACAGGGCAGCCCCGGTGGCTCAGCGGTTTAGCACCACCTTCAGCCCAGGGCCTGATCCTGGAGACCTGGAATCGAGTCCCACGTCGGGCTCCTTGCATGGAGCCTGCTTCTCCCTGTGCCTGTGTCTCTGCCTCTCTCTTTCTGTCTCTCATGAATAAAATCTTTAAAAAATAAAAATAAATAAAAATTTAAAAAATTACAAATGTTCAAAGTTGTTAAACACATCTTTACTCGATCACCTAGTCTTACCTTACCTCTGACCCCACCAATACCTGATCCCTGAACCTCAGAATGGAGTTGGCTCGAGAATTTCTTGAGGGAATGTTCCTTGCCAAATTTTTATATTGTCAATTTTTTTCTTTAATTTTTGCTCATCTAATTGGTGAAATACTATCTTATTTTAGTTATTTCTCTCATTACTAGATCACAATAAAAAGTTTAAACAATAGGAAATTATAAAGAGGAAAATGTTAAATTCACCTTCTACGTTGACCAATCTGCTCTCCTCCAAAGAGATAATTTCTATTAATACTATGATTCATAGTCTTGCAGATTCCATATGTTTATATTATAGTCAACTTTCATCTAGTCCCATACACATATACACCTGCATAGTTGTAAAATATATATGCATATATATATGCAAAAATGTAGCTCTATATGCAGTTATATATCTATACACATAAGTATTTATGTATGTATTTATAATAAAGGGAGAAGATGAAAGATTGAGAATTAACTTAGGTAGTTTTTTTATAATTAAATGTCATATAATAGATATAGCTTTGCATCTCAGTTTTTCTTCATGTAACAATTCATCTCAGAGATTTCTCCAAGTCAGGAAATACAAATATACTCTTTTGTTGTTTGCCTATTTGCTTTTGTTGCTCTCATGTTTTTAACCAAAGCACAGTAGTTTAGTATATGATTAGACCGAATTTTATTCATCAACTCCTTTGAGATTTGTATTTTAAAATCAGTGAATCAGTGATTTTTTGTACATAAGTCTTTGTATACATGTACAAATAGATCTGTTGAATAAATTCTTATAAATAGACTTGTTGAATGGGAATATACATTTTAAATATTAATGGGTACCCTAATTCTAATTTATTTACAAAGACTAGATACTGTCAACACTTAATTTTTCCTCAGTCTAATTTTTATTTTTAAAGAGAATTTCTGTTTTCTTTTCATATCTATATTTACTAGTGGAGTTGAATGTATTTAAAATATATATTTCAACATCGTGATTCTTCTTTTATTTTCTTATTTTGCTTTGCTCGCTTTGGATTAGATTATTTTGTATTCATATTAGTTTTCCAGAAGTGCTTTTATATATTATGGTTACTAACCCTAAACAAAATAAAAAGTAAACTTGTTTTTAGAAGTTTATCATTTAATTATACTTGCAAGTTTGTCACTGTACATAGATATTTATTTTTATGTGAGCAAATCTTTTGATCTTTTCTTTTATGGCTTTATGATTTTGTTCTATGCTTAGGAATCTTTCAAATTTCAGGGTTAAAATGAAAGATACACTATCAGAACTGTCAAACTCTCAGTTACAGCCATATTTTTCCTTGAATGCTCAAATTCTTTTATTCAGTTCCTGGAGATTTTCCTACAGCATCTTTTATTCTCTGCTTTGGGCAATACTTTACTTTCTAGACCTCTGACAAAATAGTCACTCTGGGATTTTCTTTCACTATCTTTCTACATTACTTCTCTACTTCTCACACCCCATGTTTTCCTCTTTCTTAATTTTTATCCTATTTTGTTGAGTACCTTTCCATAAGAATATACTTCCCTGGAAGACAATGAATTTGGTAAATAGCTGCAGATCCCTTTAGAGAACAGTCAGGGAAATTACTTTTATCTACACTAGCTGTGGCATGGCAGTGTCTTATCCAAGGGGTCCTGGGCTCCTCTTCAGTGGGCTCTGGCTCACAGTGGACTTCCCCTGAGTTGATAGTTGATTAAATCCCCTCCACAGGCTCTCTGATGACCATTGCCACCATATGTTTCAAATGCTAGACAGTATAAATTAGACAATCTGTGCTTTAATCTCTGTTCTTCTTTCTGCCTCTTTTTTTGTTTTTTGTTTTATTCTTTCTTCTTCCAATATATAATGTTTCCTTTGCGCTAATGAGTTGAAAGTTAAAAGCTTATTTTTCTTCTACTAATAGTTGCCATTAGATTAATTTTTTTAAATAAGTATTAAGAAGAAAATGTATCTATTAAGCCTCTGAGAGGATTAAAAATTTAGCGTACTTTATCATTCCACAGTATCTCTCTCTCATACATTCCCTAATATCATCCATACAACTTATAATTTATCTCCTGCTTATCATAATTAAATTTTAACTTCGACCTTATATATTTCTCTTTCAAAAATTATTTTTGCTTTTTAAAATATTTATGGTCTCACTAATGATTTTCTAAAAACTTACTTTGTATTTTGCTAACTTCACTGCTGCTAGTCTCTATAAGAGACTTCTAACTCATTTTCCATGCTTGACTTTATTTTAAGGTATATCTCAGTTTGTCTTTGAGTAATTTTTTCAAAGGCATATTAGCAGTTTGCAATATCAGGCATATTTCTATGTTCTTTGCACATTAACAATAAAAGTAACATTTCTACTTTGAATCTGAAGATAGGCTTGACTTTACATTAGAAGCAAATTTATAGGGCAGCCCAGGTGGCTCAGCGGTTTAGCGACGCCTTATGCCCAGGGCCTGATCCTGGAGACCCAGGATCGAGTCCCACATTGGACTTCCTGCATGGGGCCTGCTTCTCCCTCTGCCTGTGTCTCTGTGCTTCTCTCTCTCTCTCTCTCTCTCTCTCTCTCTCTCTCTGTCTCTCATGAATGGATAAATTTAAAAAAAAGAAGAAACAAATTTATATAAATTTACTTATCTCTACTTTTTTATTACTTTTATTTTATTTTTGTTGTTGTTGTTGGAATAGTCATCATAGGTAATTTTTTAAAATATTTTATTTATTTATTTTAGAGAGAGAATGAGCCTGCACATGAGCAGAAGGAGCAGGGAGGCAGGGAGAAGCAGACTCCCCACTGAGCAGGTAGCTTGAAGTGGGGCTCAATCCCAGGATCCTGAGATCATGACCTGAGCCAGAGGCAAACCCAGGCATCCCAGGTATTTTTTTCTCTTTTAAAAAAATCATATATGTTTTTCTTTTATAAAAATTATTTTTCTTTTATAAAAACTGATATATTTTTTATTTTATAAAAATTGTTATTTTTTCTTTTATAAAAAATTGTTATTTTCTTTTGAGGATTCCTATATATATGTTTTGTGTTTTCTACATCTCTTTTTCCTCTCTGTCTCTCTCTCTCCTCACTCATCAATTTTTTTCTGTATAATTAGTTCACTTTCCATTTTGTTAATTCTGCTTTTTCAAGTTTCCAATACCTTACTGCAGCCTCCAGTATGGAGGGTTTTAATTCCACAAATAGTGTTTTTATCACCATAAACCTCTACCAACTGCATGTTATTCTTTTATCAGATACCAGATTCTGGTTTCTAATATGATGTCCCCTTAAAAACTTAAATGTACAATTTCTGACTCCTGTATCTTTTGATAGGCCTAGTTCTTTCTCTGTCATTGGAAAATTTTCTGCTTGTTTTAATCTGGTCCCCTGGAAGATGGAGTCCTGGGATACAGTTTCTGATAGTTTGGTGTCCCATTGGGAGGAAGCGTAACAGTTTTCTGCTAAGAGCAGCAATCCATTCTGCAAGGGAGCACATAAAAAGGTTTTCTTCTATTTCTCTGACTTCTCCTTCAGGTGGAAACCCGACTACTGTATCAGTTTTCAGAGGTTGCAGGTGTCTGCTGCAGATAGAGACTTAATCAGTGCGCCAACTTCAGGTCTCTTACTTCTTCTTGTTCTCTAATTTGACTTCCTCATTTTAAATTAGAAGATAAATTGATCTTTGCCCATATGTCATGGGCATGAATACCTATGAAATGCTCTTCTACAGTATTGGGGATTTTCAGAGATTTTCAAAGTCCTTTTCAATATTTCCATGCCTATTCTATATCTAACTGCAGTTTCACCGAGTTTTTATCATGTAGAACTTTCATTCATTCAACAATCATTTTTTCAGAGCTGAGGATCCAGTAATGACAGAAGTAGATGAATCTTGAACTTTGAGAATCATATATCCTGATGGAGAGGAGTCAGATAATAAAAAAATGGACATGTAAACATGTATTATGACAAATGGTGGGATATGTTAGATAGATAAACAAAGCAAGGTCAAGGACAGAGGAAGAGGCAAGTGAAACTGTTTCTAAGTTTCATGCTGATGTAAATTTCCTCTCCCAACAAAACACCTGTTTGTCTACTTAATTTCTAATTTCTTTGGGAATCAAGTGGTAGAGGGGAAAGAGGAATTGAATGCTTTCATTCATATGATCTTGCCTTGAAGTCTTCCTCTTTCTCTTTTTACCAACAAACTCTAATTCAATGATTATACTCTTGATTTTTTTTATATCTGACTTGGCTTTTTAACCTACATTCTTGACCTACATTTCTAAATGTCCAGCCATGACCACAACAATATATTATATGCACCTCAAACTCATCATGTTCAGATAGATGCATCTTCCTCTCAAAACCCACCCCCCCTTCAACATTCCATGGAGATCGGTGTTATTGCAATGCCAGAGTTGTTCAGGTTTTAAACATTGGGTCTTCTTCAATTCCTCTTTCCTCTCTGCTTCCTAAATTCAGTTTCTACTTCCTATCTATTTGGATTTTGAGAAAATTTTCATCAGTTCCTTCACTTCCAATCCCATTGCTGCTAACTAGTTCACCCCAGCAATTCAAAAGCAGCAGATTAGATTTCCTGATGACTGTTCTCTTTTTTTCCAATCTGCCGTAAGTACCAAAGACAGCATTATCAGTCGAAAACACATGTATGATATACAATATCATCACCTTATCTTCCTTCAGTTGCCCCCATCAAATTATTTTTAAATCAGGAAGTGGGCTAGGTGTTTTTCTGTATTTAAGGTATTTTTAATTGGACATCTTAGTCCAGTTTCTTTATGTCTTTATAAAAACATTAAATTTCTTATGAAGTCAGTAAGAGGGGTCTAACTGTAAAGCTAACACATAAAACTATAATTTTCAGCATTTTAAAAATCTTTACAATGTAAAAACAATGTAATTGTTATTCTTTAGATTTGGCTCTGCTCTCCCTCCCTGATGAGAACTATAATCATGTGGAGATGAGTTAAAGGAGTGATACAAAGTTCAAAACCATTTTCTTAGAAGGGAAATAATTACATTCATCTTACATTTGAATAGTGACAACTGAAGTAATCAAGCTCAAGCATGTCCAAATGGGGCAAAGAAATTATGCAGTATGATTTTATGTCCAGGAGAAAAAAGGAAATTATGACCAAATGAAGTATGAAAAAGAGAAACTGTAATCCATGTCTTCTATTTCTGGTATTACCTATATAGCTATAAATAAATAAGGATATCCTAAACATTTCAACTTCCATAGGAATGCAAATAATTTTGCAGTGAAAAGCAGCAACTTTTTAATAAAGTAAAACATGCCTATACATCATTTGGACAGAAAAAAAAGAATAACCTTTAAACAGTGAAATTCCACAAGCAGATAGGTAAGTAAAATGATCATAATCAGAGAGAAACACAGGTCAAACAAAGTACACTCGCCCACTAAATTTCCTTGTCTTTTGGAGACAATTTGCAAAGAGAAGACAATTGGACTACCACAATATTTACCCAAGATATTGCCTTTACTCTGCATTTTAAAAGACCATGTAATATTTAAAGACTACCTATGGCAATAAACTTATTCACTTAAAAAATAATCATCATTTCAGCTTAGGGCAGAAAATAAGAGTTACGGGGCACAGTCCACTAGTGGGTGAATTGCTATCATCTGTATGCTGTTACCTGCTTAAAAATGTGTGAGAGATTTGAGAAAGTCTACATGTAGGGTGCTAGTATCACACATTCAAAACCCCCTAAGGCACAGTTTGCCCCCAACCTTGTTCCTTGTCTTGCCAAGATTCTTGAGGAAGCATAATCCTCTGTCTTCCCTGAGCCTACCCTGTAGAATGGCAAAAGGAGAGCATGATAAAGGGGGGGGGGGGGTGGTGGAGGATACAGCAAGAGACTACATGGGAATGGCTCATTTCTGTACAGATCTGGGGCAATTTGTCCAAAGTGTTTGTAAACCCCTGGAGAATTCATCCTTCAGCTCCTTTCTTTCTCTTCTCATTATCACACAATCTTCTGATAAGCCTCCTCAATCAAGCCTACTGGATCGGATGAGTAACCCAAAGGGTTATCCCCAAGCAAGCACTGTAAAGTTCCACAAAATAGTATACATTTAAAGTTTTTGTGACAGTAACATCTTGTGACATTATGTTTTCAGTACTTTGTCTCTTAACTCAACAAGTGGCTTCATTTCTCTCACCCACACAAAAATGTAAACAGATATTATAGTTCTGGAGAAACTTCCCTGGCATTTCCTTTTTGCTTTTTCAACTACAGTCCTGCTTCCATGTGCCAAAGGCGGACTGGTTCCAACAAAGCATCCTTGCAAATGCACAAGCAAAACTATCAGCCATGCTATTGTCTTTAGAAAGTGTGCAGAATAAGAGCTGACATTTGACATACACGGTAAACCCAACAAAGTATTCAGAAGATTATTCTTTCCTGCTTTTATAATCCACTAACTTTTTGTTGTTAGTTCTTAATCCCATATCATGTCTAGACTGTTTCTTCTATACCTCCAACAAAGCTTTGGGAAAAGTAAGATTGTATCTTCACATGCTTCTATACCCTTCAGCTATTGTTGCCGGCCAAAATGTGGAAATAGCACATCGCATTCTCCCTTTGGTGTTTGGACTTTTTGTCTTTCTAGGACATTGGCAATCTGCTGCAAGTATAATAACAGACAAGAAACACAGGTACTTGAGGTTCTTTTTACCAGATTAATTCAATCTTCTTTTGAAACAAGTACTAAGTAAACATTAAGAGGATATTGCTATAACTTCTGGAAAGTATTAGTGCAATATAACTAATACATAAATGATGATATTCTGACTATATTAAAAAGACCATGTTTGAAAACCTAAATGTGTCTAAATACACTCTAAATAAAGAAAACATACTCCTAAATAAAATAAAACTAATGTCATTAATTCAAAGCATTTATTATTAGAATTGGTGAGATATTCAAAAAGTGAGGAGGCATTTAAATGCTATAGTGAGAAGCTGTCCCCTTTACCCCCAACTCACTCACTCCCAAATCAATTTACAACAGCCCTCGGGACAAGAAAGGAGTCTTGCTGCCTTTTAAGTTAGGGTAGCATTGAATAAGAGACAAAGAAAGTTGATGCAGAATAATTTGCAATTTCCTGCAAAATGACTCCATGAGGGTTAAAGTAATCCAGAACTGCAAAATTGATCCCACAGATCAAATAAATATGAGAACATTTCAATCTTTTACTAAACCATGTTGGCTTTCCATTCCGAAGAGCAACCAAATGGATGTTTGCAAACTAGAGGAATTTTAAATAAATTTTCATGGGAGCAGCTTTTAAAAAATCTTATATTTATAAGTTTGTCCAAAATGTATCTGAGTATTTGGTATCTGTCTCTCTCTATATGACCTCAGTCCTAGGGAATGTGACAAGACAGAGAGAAAAGACTAATCACCCTTGCAGTGATGTATGAACAAAGCAAAATAATATATTACTAAATATACTTGTTTTGGGGTGTCAACTATAGCTATTCTTAGATGAGAAAGAGAAAAAAGCCTGGAGATCTTGGAAGAAAAGAGGTAAAAAATGGACTGTGCGGGGCAGCTGGGTGGCTCAGCGGTTGAACCTCTGCCTTTGACTTAGGTCATGATCCGGCAGTCGTGGAATCCAGTCCCACATCAGGCTCTCCACAGGGAGCCTGCTTCTCCCTCTGTCTATGTCTGCCTCTGCCTCTTGGTGTGTCTCTCATGAATGGATAAATAATATCTCTGGAAAAAAATTTGGAATGCATGTGAATGAAAATGGGTGAAGCGTCCTCTACAAGGTAAAGAAGTCACGAGATGAGTAAAGTAAATGTGAGCTTGGTATATGTACCTGTGTGTTTGGGGAGGGAGGTCAATAAAGATCGTTGCTTAAGTTATAGAATATAGCAAAGAAAGGGTGAAGAGTGTTTCCTGAGCCCTAATAGCTGCCACACACATTCCAGCGTGCCTGGCACCTAGTGTTTATTGTGTTCCCTCTACATACCAAGCCCTGACTTTGTTGTCAGTGTATTACAAAGTGGGAAATGAGGTTGAAAAATCACCAGATTATGGAGGGACTTAAAATATATTGGCCCATATCATGAGTCACATAAGAATAAGTTTCTCTTACCTACTCTTTAAGACAGAATCATGAGTTCATCCATCAATGTATTCGTTTAATCCTTAACTCATTCATTAACTGGGAATAGAAAGATAAACATCTCTACCCTCATTCATTGAAAGATACTCTATTTCTGCCCTCAGGTGTTCTCCCCCCCACCCCCACTCAATTTGATGAGGAAAACTAACAAGCACACATACATTAAGTACAATGTGTTTAGGGCTATGTGGAAAGTATAAAGTCAAGTGACCTAACTTATTTGTTCAAATTGGTTAGATGATACAGTCACTTCAAGATTAAGTGATGAATCTTGATCACAAAGATCATCTAAATCCCTGCACCTCACAAGGGAATGTAAGATTTATGGGTGTTCCTACACCAGAGGTATAGAAAGCCACATAAGGTTAAATTATTCTTTCACCACGTATTTGTTTAGCCTCCAAGCAAATATCAAGCACTACTCTAGGCCCTGTGGATTTTTGCTGTCCCCTAGCACTTGGCTGTTGGGACAAGAATCAGATAATAAACAAACAATAAGTATACTATATATTACAATAACAGGATAAAGTTCTTTAGATTCACATGTTTGGCAAGAGAAAAAAAATTCAGGTAAGAACTTAACTGGTATTGAATGCAAAGTATTACTTTTCTATGAAAACAACCATAAAAGTAGTAGGGAATAAAATGCAAAATCCATATGAATGTTTTGGATAAAATATTTCAAAGTAATGTTTTTTACTTATAATTAACCACTTGGGACTATGCCTCAGAATATTGCCGATAAAGTTCTTAATCTTTTCCTATAAAGGAAAACTTGGAAAAATTCACATTCTGCTGCTCAGAAATGGATTTATTTTGCCTCTGTTTAGATGGACTTTCAGGTGTTTGCAAAGAATAAATGTCTCTTAGATGTCTCGTAGGTACAATTTATGAGAATGTCTTATAAATAAATATATTTTCCTCCCCCCAAAAGTCCACTATTAGTTTACTCAAACCATTTCGTTCAGTGGTAGATTTCTTAAAGAATGCATATGTTAAAGTCATCATCTGTTTCTAGTAAATTTACAAATAAGAAGACTTTATAGATAATTAACCATTATATAACCCAATTTAGATTGTAGCCTTTTCCATTCCAACTGTAACATGTCTGGGGTCTGTGAAGGAGGTGAGGAAAATTGGGGATCGGGCTTGGGGAAGAGGGATAGAGAAGGATCTTCACTGCTGGGAGATTGCCAGAAAAGACCTAGTGCAGCTGTCACTTAACACCTGTCCTCTTTTCAAAAGCAGGGGGTGGCATTCTTATAGAGAAACCAGAGAAATATGGATTAGAGGAAACTACTAAAAGATGGATAGCCTATTGTTCCTGATTTGGGCAGCAGAATAATTGTTAATAGACCAATGATATGTTTGAAAAAAAATGTACATTATACACTGTCTTCTCCACCATATAATTCCGTGATATGTTGTAAATTAGAAACACAATCCAAGAGATAACCAAAAATATATATTAAACATGTTCATGAGCAACAACAAAAAAATAAGAGTGATTATAAATACCATTGAGGAGAGATATTAATACAGAATGACTTTTATTGCATTGGAAAAATTGCTTGAAATCATATATAAAGTAGATAGATATATGAAGGAATAATCTGTTCATATTAACACAAGAGGGAGTTTAACAGCACCAAAGGCTCTGGTGTTACTGATTGTGGGCAATAAACTTGGAAGGATTAAAAAAAATCTATTTCCAATAAAGGCAAAGACTTTAATGCAATGAGATTTTAAGCGGAATGCAAAAAGAAAGAGCCCACATTTACTGCTTTGAGTTGCTCCATCTAGTCCTACTTGAGCATTGTGTTCTGTTTGGGATATCATATGTTTGAAAAGAAAGACAAACTGGAGTGAGTTCAAAGGCAAGTAACTGAACTGATAAAAGGTTTGGAAATAAGACAGACCTGTGAGCAATGGACATGTTGAAGCTCGAAGAGAGACAACTGAAGAGAGACATGGTAATTGTCTGCAAGCATTTAGAGAGATGTTATGGGAAGAGAAAGAAGATCATGTTAATCATAGGAAAAGAGTAGGAAGCCATAAAATGAGGAATATTCATGGGAATTTCCTAGAATAATTTATTGATTTTTCTCTTGAGGTAATTTATGTAACTTTGTGACTTGACATCATTCAAGTTCAAGTATATGGGTACAAACAGCATGTGCTTTTAGACCTGAGGGCACAAAAAGACCACAAATCAATGTTTGTGGGTACAATCTGGTTGAAAGAAATATGTGGCCTTGACCTTTTGAGATGAGTAGCCTGAAGTGATCTGTGGGACTCCAATACCATTTGAGGTATCTCAGAGTGAGAATAACTTTCAGTATATTAGGGAGAAAGAAAGAAAGAAAGAAAGAAAGAAAGAAAGAAAGAAAGAAAGAAAGAAAGAAAGAAAGAAAGAAAGAAAGAAAGAAAGAGAAAGAAAGAAAGAAAGAAAGAAAGAAAGAAAGAAAGAAAGAAAGAAGAAAGAAAGAAAGAAAGAAAGAAAGAAAGAAAGAAAGAAAGAAAGAAAGAAAGAAAAGAAAAAAAAAGTTGTTTGCCTACCAAGCAAAGGAATGACTTGAAGTCAAGTTACTATTTCTGTGAAAAGGATCTTTATATGCAGATGCTCCTAGAACATACTATTAGCTCTGACAACTAAGAAACAATTCTCTTTTACCCTATAGTATTGCCTTATTTCTTTTCACCTACTCTCAATGCCTCTCCTTCCAAACAGGCATTTGGTGGTGCAGTGGGCAGTAAACTGAGGGAGTATAACATTTTTATAATTAAGGCTGGATTAGTAGTAAGAATGCCCAGCAATCCAAAGGCTGAGCAGCATTTTTGATGTTTGAAAGAAGTGTGTAATGTTGGATTAAGCTACAAGGAACTAAGCATTTTTTTTCTCCAACTAGGCTTTGATGTTGGGGGTCTAGTGGGCCCCTTGTTGCTCTGCAGTTGCCTCCATGCATTTCTGATATGGTGTTCCATGTTCTAATCCATTGTGACAGAGTCCTTGAACCAGGAAAAACTGACACTCATGTTCATTAATGGGTTCCCCTGGATTGCTTTTTTGTTATTTCTTGCTGCTCTGAATTTTTTCCCACTTTAACATTTTCTAGTGACTTTGATTGATCTAATGTAATCTCTTTTTTTCCACTTTTTTCCAAAGCATGAAAATTTCCCTGCCAGGTGGATATTCCCCAATTCTCACAACTCGACTTATGATTTTTTTTTAAATGAGAGTGATTCTGAACGGTGAGATCTCATAATTCATTTGAATGGAAAACAGTTGGGGGGTTGCTACACTTCATTGTACTTGATTGTTGACACTGGTGGCAGCTGTTACTGCCAATCAATCTTCAACCAACTGTGAGCATATCAAAATCACACACACACACACACACACACACGTCCATGCACACACACGGTATCCTCTTCCATTGTGTTAATGGAGTTTGGAAAATACTAGAGTATCTTTTCTAAAGTCTTTCTCCAATAAGTTTTAATAAAATTCAAGTTGATTTTATTTTCCCCATTATCATCTTCCATGCCCATAATCATTATTTTGTAGCTATTAGCATATTGCATTTATCCAAATTAACAACAAAAAAAGGGACAGATATAGCCATAAGCTTTCAAAAGAGAAACCTGATAAAATCATGAATTTCAGGCTAAGCAGTTTGCCCTGTTTATATACTAGAAAAAGTAGAAGTTTCTATTCTTTGTGCTCCATGGGGTTATTATAATTTCAAATTCAGAAGAGTGATATATAGATCAAACCATGTTCTTGGTTTCCATTTGACAAAGAGACTTAATGCATGCCCTATGCCTGGGCCTATTTAAATAGAGACGTATAGCAAATGAATTAAACTAATACTAATAACCTGAATTTCAAGTTCTAATAGGCTTCAATAATACATAGGCCAGAGTCTGAAAAGTTTTTATTATATTACAAAGATGAATAATTTCCTCCTGCCCTGACCTGCTGATGCAGCTGCCATAAATAACTTAGATAGTTCTACTAATTAAGAAGTGGGTCCATTACACCACCCTCCCCAAATAATTTTACAAAAAAATCTAAATGAAGAGGGTAAAGAAGACTATCATTAATGCATAAACCGCTTCTGCATGACCTCTTCTCTGAACTCTCTATATCTCTGACAGAGGTGAGTCTCCTCCATGAAATGTTAAATACTGAATTATACATGTACATGTAAAATGTGCATTCTCAGGAGCCAAACACAAAACCTCTTATGTACACTGAACTTACTGTCAAATATGAGCATTATGTTTTGCTGTTGAGAAACAGAGGAAGACAGGGAGGCAGAGTTCTGTTCTTCCATAGGAGTATAGAAAACTCACTGATTTTAATATATTTTAGCTATTTTATATGTGCAATTATGATATTACTTATGATAAGTAGTCTATGAATTGAGATTAACTTTTTATAAATTTAAGACCTTTTGGAATATTCTTTTATTTACTATCATACTGGCTTTAGAACAGTTAAAAGACCATAGAATATGGAAAAAAAAAAACAGTTTGTTCTTTTCTTGCCTTTTTTTGCTATTCATTTTCTGAAAAAAAAATGTGAAAAATAATGAAACAATAGCAATAATGCTACATGACCACATAGAATCTGGCCTATTTAATTTATAGGGAGATTTTTAGTAAAAAAAAAAGTCTTTGTGTTTGTTAAATGTAACTTTCATGATAAATATCATTATAAGCATATTGTAATCATTTTACTTTTTTTCTAAATGTGTTGAATAACAAATAAACCACATAAGTTTATCTATAAATAATATCTATATGTATTTTTGACTGAATACTGATATTAAATATAAATATTCTAAAGATATTGAATACAGATATTGAATACCTAAATGTTCTTATACTCTTTCATAACTCAGAAAAGCTTCTGGCACATGTAAGTTAAAAATTAGTAGAAAACCTAAGTAGGAAGTGAAGGATCTTTCCATCTTGTTTAGCAATAGTTGTTTCCCCTTTTTCTCTCCTCTAATACTTTTTCTTATATGTTTTACAGAAATATGAGCAATTAAAAATTAAAATCGTTAGGCATCTGATTCGTATTTATTTATTTTTTAAAATTTTGTTTATTTATTCATGAGAGACACAGAGAGAGAGAGGCAGAGTCACAGGCAGAGGGAGAAGCAGGCTCCATGCAGGGAGCCCAATGTGGGACTCGATCCCGGGTCTCCAGGAGGCTGCGCTAAACCACTGAGCCACCTGGGCTGCCCTGATTTGTATTTAAATATGTTTTTTAAGAGGCAAATTAATTAACAGTAATTAAATTATGCAGGTCAAAAATAGGAACTTGAATTTAGAATTAAAAAATATTCAAAACATAAAGAATATTCATAAGGTACTTACCTATTGGAATTCCTGGTTCTCAATTTTTGCAAAAGTCATTCTCTTATATTTTCATGATTTTATTATTAATATGCAAATAAATCTAAAGTAAAATATAAACAAAACATTTATTATGTTTTTAAGCAATAAATGTACCCTTTTTTTCCATATGTTGAGACCTCAAATTTATAAAAAATGAATGAAAACAATAAATAGCAGAGGTAAAGAAATGGTATGATTTAATTTTCTTCTTTTATTTCTTAGTCTATCTGACAAATATGTATACAAACTTACTGTATTTGACACTATCAAGGAACTATAGGAAAAACGATGAGCACTTGCTCCCATAGACTTTGCTGTCTAATGGTGCCTTTTCCATCTTTACTGTCCAAATTCAGGATCTTTATGAAATGTAAATTAGGACAATCTAACTCAAAGTGATCATATTCTCTGAGCTCAAAACAGAAAATATTTTTTCCCCTCCAATTTAGATAAGATCAGACCTTCTCTAGGGAAGAATCAGATCAGGGTTTCAGAATCTATGACAGGAGCTGAGAAACAAGACAAAGCAAAACAAAAAAGGGTATGTGCCTTCCCACTGCCACACACACATATACACTCATCAAGGAAATTCCCAGGAGAGTCAGGTGCCCAGCATAACCTAGAAATAGTAGGTTGCTATTGCACCTGGAAGAACCTGCATGCCATTCTCCTCACACAAAGTAAACCTTCTCTAGTACCCTGTCTTACTTGGGAGAAAGAAGGAATGTTACCAGGTTACTGGTAAACATGAACTATAGTATTGTTGTAAAAAACAAAACATCAAAAAGATAATGCAGTGATTCACCGAGTGAACAGTGAGAGGATAAAAATATATAAAGAAACTTCAAGAGTATTTTCTGCCAAAGATGTAAAAAGATGCACAGGTCCCTGCGTTAAAGTAAGGTAGTTCAATACCCTGCATCTGTCTAGTGGCTCTTGGATTTCAAGCTATTATCCGGGATTGTAAATATAACTCTTTGCTCTTTTGTCAATGCCAAAGATCTGCCCACTTTTTAAAAAGAAAATGAAGTGGCAATTTTATTGTTTTCCACTGTCTTGGTTCAGAGCAGGCCCATTAGCAAAATCATCACAGAAATCTTTCGGGTATTTTGCTTCTACCCTAAATAGTATATTTTCTCCTCAGTGTTCCATTTTTTGCTATTCACTTCTTAAGTGTGATGACTTAATTTTTAATATTTGCAATTTAGCACTTCAAAATTATTCAAACTAATGATTCATTTTCAGTCTTTTCATTCTATAGATTGCAAAAATCGTCCTGATTCCATTCATCTCTGCACCTCCACTTTTGATTTCTCATGACCTAAAGTAAAGAAGTTTGTGTGCACATAAACATACATAAAAATATTTCAACATGACATAGATAAAATGGTAGTATAGCCCTGGAATCTCCTTATTTTGGGACATTGCTTCCTTAACTGCCTGAGTGTTAAGATGGTGCTGCAAACAAATCTAGGAAGACGTGTGCATTTAATGAAAGTCCAGAAAATCTGAACTACAATATAGTTTAAGATATTTTATCCAAAAGCGTAAGTTATTTATCCAAAAGTATATTATCAACACCTTTTAAAAGGTAATTTCCATAATGATGACTTCCCAACAATACCAAAGTACATTCTCTATCAGTCAAAAGTAAAAATGTAATACAGGTTAGTTTTTAAGTGTCTAACAACATTTCAATACTTTAAAAATTAGTAGTGTTTGGAACTCATGCTAATTTGATATACACCAGGGTTAAAAAATGAATAATTAGAAGAATCAATTTCCTGGTCAATATAGATAAAAGTCAGCATTTTACATACAGAGGTAAAAAAATCTTATTCTCAAAAGTACTGGTCTTTAAGATTTATTTATTAGAATTCCAGTCATTTGGGATCCCTGGGTGGTGCAGCGGTTTGGCGCCTGCCTTTGGCCCAGGGCGCGATCCTGGAGACCCGGGATCGAATCCCATGTCGGGCTCCCAGCATGGAGCCTGCTTCTCCCTCTGCCTGTGTCTCTGACTCTCTGTCTCTCTCTGTGTGACTATCATGAATAAATAAATAAAATCTTTAAAAAAAAAAAAAAGAATTCCAGTCATTTAAGCATTTTGAAAACTTTTCCTTGTTAGGGTAGTAAATTTATCAGTCAGATACTTAAGTGTTTATATATATATATATATATATATATATATATATATATATGTAATAAAATTTATAAAATATATGTATTTTAAACATATATGTAATTGAAATATTAAAGTAATTTAACAAAATTTGAAAATATGACTGATTTTTAAATTTTTTTAAAGATTTCATTTATTAGAAAGAGAACATGAGCAAGAGGAGAAGAACAAGAAGCAGACTCCCCACTGAGCAGGGAGTCCAATGTGGGATTCGATTCAGGGACCCTGCAATCACTACCTGAGCCAAAGGCAGATGCAGATGCTTAACCAACTGAGCCACCTCGGCACTCCATGATTGATTTTTAAAAGGGGAATTTAGTGCTTTCAACTTGAATTAATAAAATTTCAATCAAAGGGGGCTCTGAAAGATAACTGTTCTACTTTTACACCAAAAAAATATATTTTAAAATAGAATAATAAGAGTTGTAAAATTGAATTAAAGGCATAAGTAAAGCTGAATTTTTTAAGATGAATCATTATATAAACACTATAGTTTTCCCCCCTCTCCTACTCACAAAAGCACCGTAGGGCATTGAAACTCCTAAAAGTTAGAAAACATTGAACAGAAACATTTTTTTTCCTTCAGATCCCCTTGTTGATTTTTAACTTTGCTTTCCCTGCAAAGCCTTCCTGATTTTTCAGCAAAATGAGTAATTTTCTCTTCTGTACTTTTATAATATTTATGATAGCATATGAGAAGGTATATAGAGTAAGAAGACTTGTTTTAAATTAAACAACTTAACAATAAATCCTGGATGTGTCACTTCCTAGCTATTTATCTTGGAAAAGTGATTCAATTTCTCTAAGCCATTGTTGCCTTAGGTATAAGATAGGAAAAATAATTCCTGCCTCTTAAATGAAACCATTTATAGGGAAATTGTTTAGTTTAATGGTTATTACTTTGATCTAGTGGCATTATTTTGTATCTATCTGGAGTTAAGTTCTGATTTTAAGCATATCTGTTTGGTGTTAATAGTAATAATAACAATAAGAAGTAACACTTTTATAGTGCTTATTCTGAGCCAACCATTTTTCTAAGCATTTTGTATACATTAATTCATTTAATTCTCACAACGTCAGGAGATACATTCATAATTCTCATTTTACAGGATGAGAAACAAAGGGCCCTTAACAGTAACGGGTCCAAGATTACATGGCTGGCACTTGTAGTGCCATTTGAACCCAGGCAGTCTGATTCCAGAGTCCATGATTTTAAGCTTTTAACCACTACAATATGCCACATATTTTTAAAACTAATTTAATAAGATCATTTGGCACTTCTTTATGATATATATATTGGGGACCCAAAATTGACTAATATGAAGTTGTTCTTGGGTAGTTCACGATATGGCAAGAAAAACAAGCATCTATACACAATTATGTTAAAATGCCAATGAAGACAAGTCTTGGACCATTTTTTTAAGTTTATTTAAGTAATCCCTATACTCAACATGGGGCTCAAAATCACAATCCCAAGATCAAGAGTCACATGCTCTCCTGACTAAACCAGCCATGCATCCCTTGGATCAATTTTCTCTTTTTCCTTCCACTGCTCATTTCAAACATTAATTCAAGTCTGCTATCTACTGGACTGGCATTACTTTTGCCATATCTCTCAGCAATACCTACATGCAAAAGAATTTTAAGCATTTGATAGTTTTCCATGATCATGTAAGAGAGAAACTGCTGACCCAGGATTGGCAGTACCACAGACCTACCAAAGCAAATGATCAAGGAAAGATTCAGCATCATAATAATTGTATATTCAGGTACACACTCTGCTGAGTAGAGTAGTCCTCCAGGGGTTCCACCAATTGCTCCAATCCTTCAATAAAGATTGTCTGCTTCAGAAATTAGGACCTCTAGTTGACAGAGGGGTCAGAGAAAAAAAAAACAATTCTTAAGTATAAAATCACAACCACTACTACTAAAAAAGAAAAAAAGGTGTGTGGGGCAGAGGGGGGGCGGCTTTCTTGATGCATCCAGAGATATGCTAACCTGAGGAAATCCTGATTTCCACTACCCTAGAAAGTCATCTGACTCATAATCCAGCAGGTAATACCAGACATATTGGAAGAGTTGTGTTTCTTGTTGTACTCTGGCTAATGTCAAGCAGAAGATTTGGGGCTAAGTCCATGGGTAGTGGAATCTATTCTACTGCTAGGCTTCTAAGACACAAAAGTATTAGATATTAAAGAAACATGTTACCCGATATATTCATCTCTCACTTGATACTTTGGTACTGCTCTATATTCTTCAACAAAACAGCTATTTTTAATCTCATTGTTAACTTCAGGAGAAAAATTTTCCTTAATGATCAAGAGTCTTCCTTTGGTTTATCCAGAAGTAATCCAACCTCTTATTGGTTCTGCAATATATGGATGAGAGAAACAGCTGTTGTTACATGAGCCTCACTGAGACATGTGCTCTTTATCTGCTTCTAGTTATCCAGTATAGATTGTAATTGTATGAAATTATTCCTGTATGTCTGTTTTAATATCCACATCATGCATGCAGGTATTCTTCCAGAATTAGTAGCTTCACTCATGTTACTGTAACTGCATTCATTTGCCTACCTATTTAAGCCTAGAAGTTTTCTCAGTTTTTTGGTTATCTATTGCTGCATAACATTGTAACCTAATGACTTAAAGAAAAAAATATTTTATAACCTCTTATGGTTCTGTAGATTGATTGTGCTCAACTGGATAATTTTTCTTTTGGTCTCTCTGGGGTCTCTCGTGTAATCATGGTTTGATTGGAGTCACTGGAGATGCTTACCTCAGGTGCTAAATACTAGGACAATGGAGCCTCTCTTCTGTCTTTAGTATTAAGCCATCTTTTCTATGTGGTTTCTCTTCTTATATGAAGAAGGTTCATTGTTCCCTTACTGTATAAAAGCTGAAACTTCTAGGCCTTCTTAAGAGTTAGGACTGATACTGGGTTATATCACTCCACTACCAGTCTTATGGCCAACCCAGGTTTAATGGGCAGGAAGAGTGATTCCTGAGGGAGAGTGTGACAAAGAATTGGTAGCTATCTTTCATCTCTTTGGCAACAAATCACTTACATTCCTCCTACCTCTCCCAACAATCATTTACAGTCTTCCAAAATGTATATACTACTCACAAGGCCACCAAAAGTTTCCTCTCATTATAGAATGAGGCTTAAAGTTCAAGATCATTTCATCTAAATTATATTCACATATTTCATGTTGTGTGTACTTCTCTCAATATAAGGACCTTCAAACTAAAGGGACAAGTGATCTGCCTTACCTCCCAACATGCCAAACATACAATGGAGATACACAGTCCAGTAGAGCTGCAATTAACACTAATTTAAAAGGGTATGGGAGAATGACAGGCACATAACAGTAACTCGTCTATAGCAATTCTGAAATACAATTGAACAAATGTTGCCAGCTCTCTGATGAGAACCTACTCCCTAAACTCTGGGATGGTTCTCACTAGTTTTAATGCCACTCCCTAGACTTTTGGTTCTACTCTCTCATCAGCCTTCATTTTGATAAGCAATGGCCGATGTTTGCAGCTGAGTAACTTTTTATGCCTGCTTCCTACTAAGAATCAGGACCACAAAGCCTCTTTTTTGTTTGGAACTGTATCCATGCCTTTTAGTCCAAATAATTATAATTCCTTCAAAAATACCATGGGCTTCCTGTGTATAAAATTATACTGTAATCTGGAAGACAAATACAAAAACCAAAAATTTCTTCAAGATGTTCTTTTCCTTGGACTGAGTCAAGGTGCAATGAGGAAACATATTTAAGATTCTTAGAAACCTAACTTTCTACCATAGAGGTTTAAAAGGCATGTCATTATGATTCTTAGAAGCTATTTTGTCTACCACAGTGCAGTAAGCTATGGCCCACAGACCAAATCCAACCGACAGTCTGTTTTTGTTAGACCTGCAAGCTCATAATAGTTTTAAAATTTTTAAAGGATTGTAAAAACAAACTAACCAACGAAACAAAGAGCAGTACACTCAAAACTATCAAACATTCCTGAAAGAAATTAAAGTCAAATAAGTGGAACTATGGGGTTTCCCAATTATATGGAAGGGGCACTAAATATGGGGTGATCCAATCTAGTGGATGCTGGTGGAGGCAGTGAAAGAATTGATCCAAGCAGAACAGAGGATATAGAAGTTTACTTAATACACCCCAAGGAAGTAGAAATGAAGGACAGCAAGACAGAGACTGTCTGTATTGAGGTGGTGGTAAGGGATCACAATTATAAGGTGAAGTGAGGGAGTAAAGTAATGTATGAAATTTTCCCTTTTTTGGTAATCTTAGAACATGTGCCTGGTTGTAATTAGTCAATTAGGACCTGTAGCTATTTCGGGGAGTGGAAGGAGTACTTAATGAGCCTATTTGCATTTCCTATTTGCATTCAGCTTGGTGTTCCCTGTGGGCCCTTTTGCCTTGATCAAGTTTTCATTGCTAAAGCCTGTCCTAAAAGTAGCCTCTATATTCTCCTCTGACAAATCAACAATGACAAATCTTTGGCATTTAGGGGGAGGTCACATCTTCAGGAGCTTCTTCCTGCTGAATGAAGGGGCATAGAGATGACCCTACCTATGGGTCACCATTGGTCAGTTGGGAATTTCTATATAAGGGTTACAAATAGCAGAGGCAGTTGAATCCAAGGTAGACAATATGTATGAATTTCCCTGAGTAGAAAGGATCATCTGTCAGCTTGAAGTTATGGTAGTAAAGGAATCTTGTCACCAGGCAGAGAGATATTGGAAAAGACAACAAAATATTATTATTATTATTATTATGACAAAGAAAAGCCCAAATAAAAACCTTTGATAGTTGACCAAAGTCTTCCTCTGCTCCAAGAGTTTAACCAATCATTAAAGTTAAGAGAGGGATTACTTGAAGCACAAGTTTAAGTATTTATGTTTTCTACTAATCCTGATACATTTTTGTGGTAATCTGGAGTATATATATAAGATTCTATTTCAATAAAGCATAGTTTCCTCCTTGAGCTTTAGTCAGGATATCAAGGAGCATTTGGTTTTGGAGGGCCACCTTTTGAATTTGTGGGTGACTACATGTTGAGCTTAGTTAAAGGTGGACACTGTATGCTTTGCCAAAGCCTCTATTTATGATTTTATATCAAGAAAGGTGTCTCCTAGGACAAATATGGCTAAGGATAAAATCATGAAGAAGCCCTCTTAGTTTGATATCTAGTCTTACTAATAGCCTAATTACAAGGAATCACTGGCAAGTGGGAGAGGACTTCTCTGGGGATATGGGCAGAAACAATATCCTGTGTTCATGGATTAGAAGATTCAGTATTGCTGAGGTGGTAATACTATCCAATTTAATGCCAATCAAAATTCCAATAGCCTTTTTGGCAGAAATGGGGAAGCTATTCTAAAGTTAAAAGAGTTTCCAAAGAGCCAGGGGATATATAGATATACATCCATTACTGGCTGTCTTCAAGCTGAAGACCCAGGAATGCCAGTGGGCTAGTGGTATATAGTTCCACTCCAAGTCTTAAGACCTGAGAATTTAGTGGCCAGTGGAATAAGTTCCAGTCTGAGTTCCAAGGCCTTTGAACCAGGAGTGTCAATATCTGGGGGTCTAAAGACAAATGCCCCAGATCAAATAGGCAGAAAAAGAGAATTCTCCCTTCCTCTGACCTTTTGTTCTTTTCAGATCCTTAATGGATTTCAAAATACCAACCCACATTGGGGAGGACTATCTGCTTTACTCAATTTACCAATTCAAATGCTAATCTCTTCCAGAAACACCCCATAGACACACCCAAGAATAATGTTTATTCAAATATCTGGGCATTCTTTAGTCTAGTCAAGTTAATACATAAAATTAATCATCACACTAACACTCCATTTTCAAACTTGGTTAGAATCCTATAGCAATCAAAGCAGTTGTGGTCCTGGCATAAGGATAGCCATAGGGATTAATGGAATAGAATTGAGAGCCCAGAAATAAACCCACATATCTATGGTCAATTGATTTGCAACAAGGATTTCAGTATCATTTGATGGGGAAAGAATAATCCCTTCAATAAATGATGCTGAGACAACTCAACAGCCACATAAAAAAGAATGAAGTTAAAGTCCTATCCCATCCTATATATGAAAATTAACTCAAAATGGATCAAAAACATAAAATAAGAGCTGAAATAATAAAATTCTTTCAAAAACACAAAGGTAGAAATCTTACAGACATTGGATTTGAGAGTAGTTTCTTAGATATGACACCAAAAGACACGCAATGAAAGAAAAATTGATAAATTGGACTTTACTAAAATTTAAAATGTTTATGCATCAGAGCATCATCAATAGAGTGAAAATAAAATCCACAGAAAATATAAAAAAAACAGGTGCTAGCAAGATGTGGAGGAAAAGTGACCCTCCTGCACTGTCAGTGGGAATGCAAACTGATGTAGCCACTGTGGAAAACAGTGTGAAGATTCCCCAAAAAATTAAAAATAGAATTACCATAGGGTCTAATAATTCCACTGCTGGCTATTTACCCAAAGAATATGAGAACACTAATTCGAAAAGATATATGCATCCCTATGTTTATTGCAGCATAATTTACAATAGCCAAATTATGGAAGCAGCCCAACTGTCCATCAGTGGATAAAGAAGATGAAGTTAATCTTGCCATTTGCAACAACCTGGATGAATGTAGAGAGTATAATGCTGAGTGAATAAGTCAGAGAAAGACACATACCATATGACTTCACTCATATGTGGAATTTAGGAAATAAAACAAACAAAGAAAAAAGACTCTTAATTGTAGAGAACAAACCAGAGGTTTGCCAGAGGGGAGGTGGGTTGAGGGATGGGTGAAATAAGGAGATTAAGAGTGCACTTACCATGATGAGCACTGGGTAATGTATAGAACTGTTGAGCCACTATATTGTGCACCTAAAATTAATATAACACTCTATATTAACTATACTGGATTAAAATTTTACAAAAAAAGAGCGGGAGAAAACATTTTATATATCTGATAAGAGTTTAATGTCCAAAACATATAAAGAATTCTTATAACTCGGGATCCCTGGGTGGCGCAGCGGTTTGGCACCTGCCTTTGGCCCAGGGCGATCCTGGAGACCCGAGATCGAATCCCACGTCGGGCTCCCGGTGCATGGAGCCTGCTTCTCCCTCTGCCTGTGTTTCTGCCTCTCTCTCTCATTCTGTGTGACTATCATAAATAAATTAATTAATTAATTAAAAAAAAGAATTCTTATAACTCAACAGTAAACCCACAATCTAGTTTAAAAATGGATAGAGGACTTGAATAACATATTTTACTAAAGAAGATATATAAATGACAACAAGCACATGAAAATAAGCTCCGCATTATTAGTCACCAGGGAAATGCAAATCAAAACCACAATGAGGGATGCCTGGGTGGCTCAGCGGTTGAGCAAGCGCCTGCCTCCCTCTGGCCCAGGGCGTGATCCTGGAGTCCTGGGATCAGTCCCACATCAGGCTGCCTGCATAGAGTTAGCTTCTTTTTCTGCCTGTGTCTCTGTTTCTCTCTGTGTGTGTGTCTCGTGAATAAATAAATAAAATCTTAAAAAAAAAAAAAACAATGAAGTATCACTCTATACACTTCAGGATGACTATAATTTAAAAAAATTAAAAAAATTAAATCAGAAAATAATAAGTCTTGATGAAATCCCAATAGTTCACTTTTGCTTTTGTTTCCCTTGCCTTTAGAGATATCTTATAAGAAGTTGCTTCAGGGATGCCTGGGTGGCTCAGTGGTTGAGCATCTGCCTTTGGCTCAGGGCATGATCCTGGAGTCCCAGAATCGACTCCCACATCAGGCTCCCTACATGAAACCTGCTTCTCCCTCTGCCTATGTCTCTGCCTCTCTTTCTCTTTCTTTCTGTGTTTCTCATGAATAAATAAATAAAACATTAAAAAAAAAAAGAAGAAGTTGCTGCGGCTAAGGTCAAAAAGGCTGCTGCCTGTGAAAGAATGAATACCTACCATTTACATTGATTGACATGGATGGAACTGGAGGGTATTATGCTGAGTGAAATAAGTCAATCAAAGAAAGACAATTATCATATGGTTTCACTCATATGTGGATTATAAGAAATAGTGCAAGGAACCATAAGGGAAGGAGGGAAACTGAGGAAAAATCAGAGAGGAAAACAAACCATGAGAGACTCTTCACTCTGAGACACAAACTGAGGGTTGCTGAAGGGGAGGAGGGCAACTGGGTGATGGGCATTAAGGAGGGCATGTGATGTGATGATCACTAGGTGTTATATGCAACTGACGAATTATTGAAAACTGCATCTGAAATTAACGATATACTATATGTTGACAAATTGAATTTAAATGGAAAAAAAAGAAAAGAACAACTCTGACAAAAACTTGAAGAAATTAGAAAACTCATCATTGCTGGTAAGAGTGTAAAAATGCTGCAGCCACTGTGGGAAACCATTTAGCAGCTCCTCAGTAAATCAAACAGAACTGCCATATGACTCAGCAATTCTATTCTTGGATATATATCCAAAAGAATTGAAAACAAGAGAGAAAATGTACATGACTGCTTATAGCAGCATTATTCACAATAGCCAAAAGGTGACTATTGTCACCAAGTATCTAGGAATTGATGAATGAATAACAAAATGTGCTATTTCTACACATTGGAATATTTACTACGTGGCCATAGAAAGGAATGAAATGCTGATACATGGTTAACAAGGATGATCTTTGAAAGCATTATGTTCAGCAAAAGCTGATAAATACAAAAGACTACCTGCTGTATGATTCCATTTATATAAAATACTGAGAAAAGAAAAATCCACAGAGTCAGAAAGCATTCAGAAAATGTCAGAGGCAGGGAGGAGTAGGGATTCTTGAGTGGCTATGTAACGAGCGTAGGTTTTCCTTTTGGAGTGTTAAAAAATTTGGTAACTAGATAGTGATAATGGTACACACAACACTGTGTGTTAAATGTCACTTTAACAATGGTAAACTTTATGTTATTTGTATTATCCCACCATAAACAAACAAACAAAAGATATACGACACAGACTCTATGTAGCCTACAAAACCTATGATATTTACTGTCTCGTCCTTTACAGAAAAAGTTTGCCAACACATGGTCTGCCTGAGAGGGTTTACCAAGCACACCATAAATATTTTTGAGGTCTTACCAGAGAATCTTAAAATATTTACTCAGAGACAATGCTTCCCTGGTAGCACCTTGGTTTTTAGGCTTAGCATAGAAGCCATTTCTTCCTTTGAGAGTCTTTTGCTGGAGAGAGAATATGGAAATGACAAATATTTTTATTTTTAAATCTAATAAGTAACACCATCAGCAATACTTCTTCCAGGTGTTACTTGAAAACTTGACAGTTTTTTCTTTTGTTCATATTTCTTGTTTCCAAATCTCAAGATGCACAACTAGAAGAAATCAGACATTTTTAACAGAGACTTTACAAATTATATCCTTATGGTTCTTTCAATTTCCATGCCCAACTGGTCCCAAAATAAATGGTGTGTGTGTGTGTGTGTGTGTGTGTGTGTGTGTGTGTACATCACTTCACTTCCAAGTTGACTGGAACCAGCTTAACTGAAGTCAGATAATGGTTGGACTAGATACACAAGATAACTTATTTCACATGTCTAGTACCTTGTCTGGAATGTCTAGAACAGCAAGGTACTGACTGGGCACCTATCTCTCATCTTCTCATCTTCTTCACATAATCAGTGTGGGCTTCCTCACCACACAGTGGTCCCAGGGCAGTCACACTTGTTACACGGTAGCTAGTTTTCTTCCGAATGAGCATCCCATAAGATCCATTCAAAAATGCAAAGCTTCTTATGACCTAGCCTCGGAAGTCATGCAATGTCATCTCCACAGTGTCTTTTCTAGTGACAGAGCCAGCCTTACATTCAAGAGGTAGAGAGTACTCAACAGCATGAAATCTTGTCATCATGGTTCACTGAGGAGGGGACCATTTATAGTAACTAGCTACTATATTCACCTTTACATTTAATTGGAAGTCTTAATCATCAGTATTATTTCTGTGTTAGGATAAAAGATTTGTGTGAGAAAATAATCTACAATGAGAAATTCAATAATAAACATTTTTTAAAATGTTAAATCACTCCATGAGGAAGGGAATGTTCTGCCTTAGAGAAAGTCTTCACAAAAATAACTAAATCTGGACTGGGTTTTGAAGGATGACTCTACATTTTTATATATAGGAAAGAGGAATTGTGTTCATAGGCAGAAGGCAGAGCAGAAACTCTCAGTGAGATGAGGAAGCACATGATATGGCCCAGGAATACAAAATACTCCAGCATAATTACAGCATATATGTGGGCCAAGATAAGACTGGCAAAGTAGATTGGGATCACCACAAAAAAATAGATCTGTAGAGGCATCTGGGTGGTTCAGGTGGTCAAGCACCTGCCTTTGGCTCAGGTCATGATCCCAGGATGGAGCCCCATGCCAGCTCCCTGCTCAGTGGGGAGTCTGCCTCTCCCTCTGCCCCTCTACCTCTTATTCTCTCTCTCTCTCTCTCTCTCTCTCATAAATGAAAAAGTTTAAAAATCTTTTAAAAAACAGACTTGTAGATACATACGTCTGGAAAATTATGCAGATTTTCCTATAGCCCTCTTAGTAGCTCTCAGTGAAACTTGGAATACTAACGTCTCTGAGTAGCCTTGCAATGAAGAAATCCATTTAACTCCAAGAAACTTTCCAAATATTTAAATAGAGAATACTTTTTTGATACCATAGCCACAAATCATCCCACAATGCTTTATTTTATGAAACATCCATGGGGAGTCACTTATAGCTCAAAAGCAAGTGAGAGAGATGCTAAGATTTTCATTATAGAGAAACTCTGATAATATTTTGGATGGCTTTGAAGGGAACAAGACTGGAATGAAGGAGACTAGCTGGGATATAAGAAAAAATTGAGACCTGAACTAGAAAAAATAACACTGGGAATGGCGATGAGGGCAATGAGCACACATTCTTTAATAATTCTGAATGAGTTCTTAGATAGAAATATGAGTACTGTACTTCCTGTGAAAGCACATTACTATCATTCTTCCTAATGAACACATCAGCCAGTTATGTTGTCGTATCATTTCATACTAACTTGAACTGATGAATTAAAATACATACATACACACATAGATACCATATATGACCTGTCCACACAACACTAAGCTGATTGTGAGATAAGACTAAAGAACTCAGAAAAATGAATTATCCACTTTCCATTGGTCAATAAAATGCAGTCTGTTACTTTTTTTTTTAAGGTAAATTTTTCTACAGTTGCTAAATTCTAACAGAAACTTTATCATGCAGGTTTTTTCTCGGGGGGAGTTGAAGTACAGAATGAATTGTGTCTTAGTATCCTATTTTGCAGAAGATGCAAACATGTTTTCTGAGGTTCTTTTCTTATATGTTAAAGCATATACTAAAATGTTATTCTATGGATGTTTTATGTTATGATTTTCAGGTGCTGGGCTATGTAACATTTTACAGGGAAAACGTGGCCTTATTGATGTGAAATTGTGAGTAAAACTTAGAAATGAAATCTGAAACAAGTTAAGAGCAGCAGATACAAGGAGGCTTACAAAAAAACCTTCTGGCCCAATTTCAGAAACTGTGGGCAATTTTTTGCAGATGCATGTACAGTTTTTACTAAGCTCCTGTGTTGTTCATTTGCATGCCTGATGTGCTACAGGCTCAACACCTGTGGACATTTGCACACACATCTTTTACGGCCAGATTTTCTGCAGGGAAGAGGGAAAACTACCATGGGAAAGGAAACTCAGCAGAAGGAGGCAGAGGAAGATAATTTTTTATCATTCCATCACTTAGACACAAAAGTATTTACATTTGGGTAAAACCTTGCTTCCAAGAACCAATTCATTACATAATTTGTGTTATGTTGTCCATTTACATCTGTAAAGGAATCACATGTTTCAAACTTCTTCATTACTAAGACAAAACAATGTCATTATAATTATAAAAACTAGCACTAATAATAAAAGCCCATGGTGAAATTGTCAACACCATTGTGAATGCATCCCTTAGATTTCAGTAGAAATTATCATGGCCTTTGTATCTACATACAAAAAAGGTTAGGTAGGTACAAATGGATGCCCGCATCAAAACAAATTTCAGGACTGTCCATACTGTAACTTCATTTTTATATTCTATTGCTAATAGCAATAGCAGAAAGGCAAAGCATTCCTCAAAGAAAAGTCCTGTGGCATTAAGGGTAAACAAGATAAAGCCCATGAAATACTTTGCACCTGTGTGGCATGTAATAAATACTCAATAACAATTAATTTTTTATGTTAAAAAAAAAAAGAAAAAGATACACGGGCAGAAAATGAACAGTTCCTGTCACAAGATAAAAAATGGCAGGGGAGAAAAAGCTTAAAGAAAAGGAAACCTCTTATTGTCAAAGTAGATTCTAATTTCATAGCTGTTAGACTACCAGAAGGCACTTGATATAAATACTTGATGGAAAATTTATTTATTTATTTATTTATTTATTTATTTATTTATTTATTTCTCTTTTTTAAGATTTTATTTATTTATTCATGATAGACATAGAGAGAGAGAGAGAGAGAGAGAAGCAGAGACACAGGCAGAGGGAGAAGCAGGCTTCTTGCAGGGAGCCAAACATGGGACTCGATCCCGGGACTCCAGGATTGCACCCTGGGCCAAAGGCAGGCACCAAACTGCTGAGCCACCCAGGGATCCCCGAATCTATTTATTAAGATAATATGCCATGGAACAGTGTCTTATTTTTATAAAAACAAACTATTTTAGACCCGTTATATTAGAGCAAGAGAGAGAGAGAGAGGCAGAGACACAGGCAGAGACTTGATCTTTGGTTGTTCGATCGAATGCATCCCTTAGATTTCAGTAGAAATTATCATAACCTTCGTATCTATATAACATAACAATTTGATCTTTAGTTGTTCGATTTTCATGTTTTATTTCCTTCATTCAACTTGCTTTGTGATTTGAGGGGTGTTGAGCAACTTATGAAAAAAATATTCATCCCATCTTATTATTCCCGTGTGAATTTCAAAGCCAATCTCGGATTCTTCCATTACAACTAATTGCAGATCCAGGAGTTCCTTACTCTATCCCACCACTGTCTTTGTCAATTTTGGCTTTGGCTCCAGTCCTTCCAGAGAAGTAAAATGGAGACTACATTATGAAAAGTTTCTTTTTTTAAATGTAAGGGCAAATTTTAATATAAGCACATTGTTTCTGCACTCTTAAGTAGGAGAAAAAGTATGCTCACCTAGGAGCTTTAAAAATGACACCTTTCTCAAAGGTGTGATTATTTTCTGATTGTGTAATATGCATGGTTACTACTGATGGAAGTGAAAAGAAACTGGAAAAGTACATTTTCAGGGCACCTAGGTGGCTCAGTGGTTGAGCATTTGCCTTCGGCTCAGGTCATGATCCCGGTGTCCTGGGATCGAGTCCCGCATCAGGCTCCCCACAGGGAGCCTCCTTCTCCCTCTGCCTGTGTCTCTGCCTCTTTGTGTGTGTCTCTCATGAATAAATAAATAAAATCTAAAAACAAAAAAGGTACATTGCCAAATAGACAGTAAGACTAGCGGGGACTTGGGTATTCTATGAATATGTATAATGAGCTAAACTCAATACCTGCCAGAATCTTCTACCCTGACAGTTTGTAATCTCTCCATCATCCATGATCATCCACCCACCGGATAGGACCTTGAAAATTGCAGTAGCCTTCCTTTCTACCTTCTTGGATATAAAGTCTTCTTTTCACTTGAACCAGTACACCTCCGTTGCTCTACTGGAGAGCTCTTCAGTCTACTGAAGTCTATTTTAAAAATCTTGTTTGAATCAGGTATAAATTCCTTAGCCTACATTTCACACTTTCCACTGTCTAGCCCCAAACCACCCTTCTAGCTCATTGCTCATTTCTTAGTGCATATATTTCGTATTGTTCCTTGAAACCAAAATTTCCCATTGTTAGAGCATGAATGTGCAATTCTAGCTCTGTTCATGAAATTTCTCTTCTTTGAAGCAAACCCCTGCCCGTATTCTTTAAAGCCCAGCTCAAATGTTCCCTCCTACAGCTTAGAAAACCCCTCCCTACTATGTATTTATGTGGAGTTATGCAAGTATATATATACATATATATTATGATGCTATTTTGCAACGACAAAAATATTAGCGTAGAGGTAACTAAGAAGTTGTGCGCTACAATATTGATGGTAATGATTTCAAAGTAAAGTGGACTTTTACATGAGTTCAATTTTCTTCTTTTGCTGACTCAACCTTTTTAAAAAGCTCTTCAATATATGCACACCATTTTTGTAGTATAAATATAAAAACTTTTTAAAAGAGTTCATTTATTTATTTGAGAGAGAGAGCATGGGGCTAAGCAGCAGAGGGAGAGGCAGAAGCAGACTACCTGCTGAGCAAAGAGCCAAAGAGGGGACTTGATCCCAGGACACGGGGATCATGACCAGAGCCAAAGGCAGATGCTTAACCAACTGAGCCACCCAGGTGCCCCAAATATAAAAACTGTTTAAAAGAAAAATATTAATGTAGTTTTGAAAAAATATTATAAAATCTTTCCAAAAAAGGGCTATAAAAGAGCAAAACTTAACAAATTATAGTTCTTTAAAATGAATATTCAACAGCATACCTAAAACTCATATTTAAATGGAAAAGTAATACCTATAATTTTCTCTCAGTTTCCATTGCCCAGCCTTGCTTAAGCCCTCCTATTCACTGGCCCCAGATTTTCTTTATCCAATTATTTTGCATATTTTATGGAATTTCCCTTGTTTGCCCCCAAAGCTACCAATGGCTCTCTCTCAGTTACCACATGGAATCAAAATCCTGTTCCTGGATTTCAATCTCTCTTGCTATTCAAATGTTCTTCCTTAAAACGAATGAGCTCCCTTCCTCAGTTGAATTCCATTACTGGTTTCTGAACACACACCATGTGTGCTGCCCTACTTTTCCTGACTCTCTTCTGTAATGTCAAGCTTTCCTTGGTACATTTCAAGCTGTACTTCTTCCAAACAGCTTCTCTCTCTTTGGCCCATGCTTATCACTAAATTCCCATCTTTCTCATTGGCTCTAGTGCATAGCCCAGCACTTACTTACATGCTTCTCTGGATCATCTAAGTGTTTCCTCTGTGTTGTGTCTGCCTCGTGTGATTATAATCCCCTTGAGACAACTGAGAATATTCTATTTTGTTCTATACCTTGCCTAATTCTTTCACTGTATTAGGTATATGGTACGTACTCAATAAACTTTTCTTGGTAGATTAATAGACACAAGTCTGACATATTCTTATACAATCAGCAATTTACTTCTTTTAATGTTTGCTTTGCCTTTGTCCATTTCTATCAATGCTAAAAAACCAACATGGTCTAGGAGGGAATGCTGCTATGTGTATTTGATGATCATAAAACATCATTTCAGAATGAAGAATTAGAAACCTGCTAATTGAGAAACCTGCTATATTCTCACACGGCTTATATGCTATCATCTTTTAAGCTATAAAGTTTTAAAAAACAGATATTCTGGAATAGAAATAATAGAGTAGACTTCACAACTGATAAATGATAAAAACATAATAGCAAAATGAAAAGGAATGTGAGACACTCCAAACCACAGCAAACTTAAAATGCACACATCAAAGCTACTGAGAAATTACAACAAATCAGTGTGTTTTCAAATTTTGCATTTTAATCAAAATGTGATCCTCAGCAAAGCTTAATTTAATAAATGAAAAGTCAATGTCTTATTTCTTTTGGTGGAGAAGCAGAATGGTGATAATTCAGTAGAAGGCAGAAAATAAATAATTCTGACAAGATCAAGTAGCTACTAAGTATTGTCACTGATTTAAATGTAGTGCCACTGTGTTTATGTGCTGCCATTACTGTACACACTATTTTCGTGATTCTAAGATCAAAATCACATAATCAGTAGTTGTTATTCCACAGTTCGAATCATTGGATTAAGCATCTGGAGTTGTGTGTCTTGTTCAAAATGACCACTATGGTTAGAACACTAGGTTAGAAATCATGGAGAATAAACTTTTTCATAAGAGATCACTTAAACCTAAGTAGTCTCCATTTGCTGTGGGAAAGTTTGTCAAAATAGCCTCAGTTTATTCTTAAACCTAAAACTTTGAAAGTTTTATATGTAGAATCAGAAACAAACAAACAACAACAACAAACTCATAGAAACAGAACAGATCGGTGGTTGCCAA
Source organism: Nyctereutes procyonoides (assembly GCF_905146905.1). Taxonomy (NCBI): domain Eukaryota; kingdom Metazoa; phylum Chordata; class Mammalia; order Carnivora; family Canidae; genus Nyctereutes; species Nyctereutes procyonoides. Next base: position 7,395,579 of record NW_026575130.1, read on the forward strand.
AGGTAGGGTGAAGGAGATGGGGGAAAAATGAGTGAAGGTCATCAAAAGGTACAAACTTTCAGTTATAGGATACATAAATTCAGCAGATGTATAGCATGGTGACTATAGTTAACAATACTGTATTGTATATTTGAAGGTTGTTAAGAGACTAGACCTTAAAACTTTTCATCAGAAGTAAGTAATTGTAACTGTATGAGATAATGGATATTATTTAAACTTACTGTGGTCATCACTTCCCAACTTAAATATGCATCAATTCATTATGTTGCACACCTTCTAACTATAGGTCTAAACGAATACAGTGTTACATGTCAATAATATCTCAGTGAAGCTGAGAAAAATACAAAATTTTAAATATCAAATGCTGTGAAAGCAAAGAATATTAACATGTCATTAAAAGCATGAATTAGCTTTGTTTTCTGAAAAAATTATTAGTGCAAATGTTAACAATTGCACTTACCCATATTCAACTCGAAATAGCTTATGTTTAAATGATGCTCCACCAAAATTCACTGTATTAAAAACAAAACAAAACAAAACAAAAAAACAAATATCATATAAATGCCCTGGGATCCTTTAAAGGATGTTGTAGATTTCTTATTTAGTCTTTCACCAACCAGATACTTCTACAAAGATACACAGGGCTTTGGGGAATTTAACTTCTGCAGCCTTTGCTAGGGTCCTAGAGGACTTAGGAGGAATTCTAAATAAACAGTCTTTCAGCTCAACCTAGCCACAAAGCACTAACAAGCTCCTCTCCCCTACCTTGAAGTGAGCTCTCCTAGATCACCAGCAGCCTACACTCATCAATACACAGGAGTCCCAGATTATCAGAAACCAGATCCTGTTGGGATGAGTAAATACCAATCAACAACTCCATTAGCCTCCAGAGGTCTCCATACTTTGTTTATAGTAAATAGTGAGACAGCTAGCACTCACTTAGAATCCTGGCCCGTCTGAATTTTTTTATTTCATTTAAATGTTTTATGTCTGCCTTTATATAGGATTTTTCTATGGGGCACCTTCTCTGCTTTCTGTTTTTAAATAATTACTTGTTTTATTTTTCTCTTTTTAATAAAACAAGGAAAAAACTGAAGGTAAATATTGGTGACCTTTCTTAAAACAACGGCTTTCTCAGTTGCATTTAACCATCTGCAGATAAGCACTACAGTGCAGAGGCAGAAAATGAAGATGCCTTCATTTTTTTTCCCTAACTCTAATACCAGTGCACTTATAGGCATGATTAGTCATGGGACCTCTTTTCCAATTTAAGGCAGAGACATCTCAATTTATTATTCATCTAGAGCTGTATTTGAAATGCAGATGTTTCAGACCACAGGCTCTTCTTAGTGGGTGCAGCTGGCCTAATTCTTTATTGCTGCCCTCAGATGATGACACATACGAGAGCTGGGCCAAGATTTGGATGATGCTTTTTTCACTCTGGGAGTGGTAATATATGAATTGTGTTAAGACAGCAAGAAGAAGCCCTGGCGGCCCTGTGGACAAGGTCATCAAGCTGGATCAGAGACCTGAGTATCTCATAGTTTGAGAGTTCAACAGCTTGGTTATGGCACTATCTCTAGAGAAGTAAAATACCTGTAGAAGCCAGTCTGTGAATCGCACATTGGCAAGAGGGAAAATTTAGGTCTGCAATTTTCTTTTACTAAGTGGATGTAATTACATTTTGGATTTTTATTATTATTCCTTTGGTTTCAGTCACTTCCTTTCATCTTACCTTGTGTCTTTGAGAGAGTACATGGTCTTCATTTGCAAAATTTTGGACGGTTATATACATCTATAGAAGTGTTTATAAATTCAACATAATTTATTTTGGACTATCTATATTTATTTGGGCACACTATATTGTGTGCTATCATATTCTCTCCATGCAAAAATCAGGAGCCAATTTAGAGGCTTAAATGATCCCTCATGATATGCATGTGACATTTGTAGAAAGAAAACCCTGTCATTATGTGAAAAATTTTCCTGATACACAAGGAAAAAATCATTATTATAGCCCATCCAGAATACAAGCTATACATGGAAGTAGCTTAAAACCCAAATATTAGAAAATAATCAGAAAAAAAGAATCTCAACCTTAATTTAACATTTTAATATGGTAGTATGAATCTAACATTGCAACGATTTCCAGATAACTTGATGACACAATCTAAAACCCCATTCTTGATGGGGAGCAGATAAATGTGACATAATCGCTGGAAAATCAGTCACTCAATCCACCATTTGACTTCTGCAAAGGCCATCACCTCCTCCCCGATTTACCATTACATTTGCCTCAGGAATTAGGACTGAGGTTCATTCCTATTAGTTGAAGTGTAATGAGAAAAAAAAAAAAAGTCTACAGGACAGAGATTCTGATGTTTCTTAGCTGATACATCTTTTCTCCCCACACTTCCTTAAACCACAACCCATTCACTCCTTCCCTGAGAGTTACAGATCAATATGATAGATAAAGGTAAAGCTTAAGGTAAACGATTACCCTATAAGCTGATGGGAATTGTAATATCAGTGTATAGCGAACACTACAGGGTACAGTAATCTTACAGTCATAAAAAATTCATCACTTATTTCCAATGATTGATTTGTATTCCAGTTTAATTAGCCATGAAAGAGTCCATTTTTTTAAGCTTTCCTTTACTTTTCTTTTTTATTTCCTTTTACCGCTGCCTGCTATAGAAGTTAATCCCCAGCTGTCAAGTTAAGGAAATTTAAAGGTAGACACTAAATAAAAACATCACCAATCATGAATGCATTTTCATACATCAACCATAGATCTCAAAGATTTTATGGACAAACTGGGATTTAAAAGTACACTTCCAGATATTTGCCTGATTATTATAATTAATATTATTTTAATTGCAACCTCATCATTTGCAAACATAACCTATCCAAACAGCTATGTTAGCCTTCCCAAAAGCAGATGATAACCACTTAACCTACAATCTTCATGTTGCTCAGTTCTTAGTAACAAATACAAGTGACTTTGAGAGGAATATACATTTATAGAACCCAGAAAAGAAAGTCTGACCCATAAAATAGATGGGGGTCAGGCTGGGATGGAGGATGAGGGACTGATGGAGTAGACGATTTAGTTACTAAAATAACAAACCCACAAATGCATTCAGAATTCACCAAGAGTGTCCATGTTTATTTTAACTAGCCACCACAAAAAAGGAAAAGTCAGGACAATAGTGAAGGCCAGCTGTTGTTTTTCTTGAAGAGGTCCCAGCTCCGTATGCTAGGGAACTCTACTTGAGATGGCCTGGCTGAGACAAATGTTCTGTCCACACTTTAAATGGCAGCTGGTTATTAAATGCCTCCCAATAGAGTGAACACTTGCTATTGACAATAAAGTAATATAAGGACCATGCCGAACAATCAGGGTGGGAATGTGAATGAAAAATCTTTAATCTGAAATTACAGCTGTCAGGGTTATATTATAAAACATGAAAGTTGCATCTGCAGTTAGAATTAATGTGTCCCCAAAGCCAAGTTTCTCATAAACTGCATCTTGCAGATACATATTTTATAAATAGACTACTAGTCTTCTATAAATCAAAGAGAACTGTGGCCTATATTAAGGAATTAAAAGGGGTCATCTCTCCTGGCATTGGTATTTGTTGAGCAGTATTGGGGGGGTGGGGCGCAGTGTAAAATGAACATTGATTTCCAAAGTCTGGCAGAGAGGTTAGAAGTATTAGCCTGCACAATAATATTCACTGATCCTGGCACCACATACAAATGACTGTAAATTATATTTTAAAATAAACTGTAGATGAGGAAAAACAGGGATTATGACATAATCTAAACAAGTGAAATTGTCTTCCTGCCAAATTTACCAACAAAACGTAAATTTGGATTACCGGGTGTTTTTTTAAAAAAATTGATATGACCTTTCTGGGACAATCAAATACTTTTAAAAGCAGCCATAATCTTAACAAGATAACTCTACAACAGAGATATGTAAAAATGTGTATTAGTGGTGCCACATAAACACATAAAACTGAGGGCCTGGAAACATTATTACAGATCATCTAGTCCATGAACTTATTTGTTACAACCTAATTCATTCTTAAAATTAACATGCCATATACCAAACAGCATTTATATTTTAAATCTCTAAAAACTTTTAGCATTTGATCTCACAGTGGCTGAAATCCCATCTTAGTATCAGATCATGTATCTCACTTAAAAGATTGAGATGACTATAATGAGCAATGTATTATTTTTATTGGTAATCCTTACGTCAATGTGGTGAGCCACTAATATCTCCATTATTGAAAAAGATAAAGCTATGCCTTTTTCATCAGTTACTTAATAAAACAGATTTTCTTAAAAAGAGAGCAAAATCATAGCTAAATAGTAACATCACATATACAAGCCTAATACCTGTCTCATTTGGCATTATTTACCATAGGAAATCCTCAGACATTTACCACTGCTATAACAAAATAGATATGACATTATTCTTAAAGGATGGGAGATAAACTATCCTTTAAGAAGCAGCCATTTACTTTGTCTGAGTAGTAACTCTTGCCCCCCAAAAACAAAACTGTATTTTCATCTACTATATATTTGGTATGAAAAAAAAAAGATGGATAGATAATGTGTACAAGTCGATCACTTCCTTTGTGTTAATTTTGTAGACCAGCTTAATATATCTAGATTCTGAGGTGAAGAACCGCCAAAGATAGCTGGGGAGGCAGTGGGGTCCAGGGATCCAGCCACCCTAACTGAAAGAAGAGATTTTCTCTTTGCCTCTGGAGTTTGCAGACCAGATAAGTGCTTCAGTCATCAGATGCTACTGGATTTTCAAGTAGCATCAATGGCTGAAAATACTTGTGTTTCACTACCATGTTATGACCTTGCCTCATTTATTTTTCTTTCTTTCTTTTTATTTTTTGGATATAGAAATTAATTTGTTAATTAATTTTCTATTTAAATTTCATTAGCCAACATAAAGTACATCGTTAGTTTCAGATGTAGAATTCAATAATTCATCAGTTGCATATGACACCTAGTCTAATTTCTATAGACCTTTGCCTTAGTTTCTCATGTCTGATGACCTCTAGACTCATAATTGGGCATAGCTTTGCTTACATCTCCTTTGGCTGATCACCCAGAAGCTTCCACAAAATGCACCAGCCCAATGACTTAAGAATTTGGGCTGATGAGAAAGCAGAAGACACTAATCAAGCTGAATCTTACATGCAAAAACCTCAGAGTGGGTCTATTATCACAAGAGTTTTCAAATCAGATTTTGAACTATAGATCAAAATCCTTGCTAATCGATCTAATTGGTTGTCTACTAAATGTGAAGTTGTGTAGATTTATGTAAACTGTAGTCCTGTCATATTCTGATAACTTTGAATTTGAATCTAAAAAATTACTTTTTATATTAATAGGATTTTTCAAAATAAAAATGAACATTTTAACTATAAATATTTCATACTTACAGTATAAGTTTTGACTCCCCAAGGTCCAAGAGTAACACGACTACCCAAGAAATAAAACCTGGGGTGAGAAGCTATACCGTGAAAGAGTGAGAATTGTTTTCCTGATATTCTGGAGTCCTTCAAAGGAAAAAGAAAGGGTGCCTGAATGGTTCAGTAGTTGAGCATCTGCCTTTGGCTCAGGTGGTGATCCTGGGGTTCATGGGATCGAGTCCCACATTGGGCTGCCCGCAGGGAGCCTGCTTCTCCCTCTGTCTATGTCTCTACTTTTCTCTGTGTCTCTCATGAATAAATAAAATCTTAAAAAAAAAAAGGAAAAAGAAAAGCGTAGGAAGACAGTAAAAAAATAAATAAATAAACGCAACTGGGGGATAATTAAAAAAAAATTAAAAACCCATAAACCAACCCTATAGCACAAAATGCCTCCCAGATCCCCTAGCCACCTAAACTCAGAGTGGCTACATACTATTATATGTGATAAACAGACCCTAAGCCCCAAACAGATACTCAAGAAATATAGGAGCACCTGGGTGGCTCAGCAGGTTGAGCCTGGACTCTTGGTTTCAGCTCAGGTCATGATCTCACAGTCTTGAGATCAAGCCCCTCATCAGGCTTCTTCCTCAGTGAGGAGTCTGCTTAAGGTTCTCTCTCTGGGACTCCTGGATGGCTCAGGTTGTGATCCCAGGGTCCTAGGATCAAGTCCCACATTGGGATCCCTGTAGGGAGCCTGTTTCTCTCTTTGCCTATGTCTCTGCCTCTCTCTCGGTGTCTCTCATGAATAAATAAATAAAATCTTAAAAAAAAAAAAGATTATCTCTTTCTCACTCCTTCTGTCCCCTCTGCTCAGCTCATATATACACTCTCTCTCTTTCTCTCTCTCAAATAAATAAACAAATAATTCTTTAAAATATAAAGAAAAGAAATATAGAGGAGTACTTCCTGTCTGTCCTTCAGAACTGTTGGGGGAAAAAACCAAGAGAAGGATGACTGGACAAGTCACTTGGAGTTTTGTTCCCAGAACACACACACTTTGCTATGTTTGCAATGACCAATTAAAGGAATAGTATAAGAGATGGTCTGACAACATTTTTAATGCTGTCACAAAATAGCATGAAAATAAAAAAAACAAAACTGCCATGTATGCTCACCATCCTTTCACAAACAAAAAAGCATTTGGTATTTTAACTCCTCAAATTAAGAGCATAATATTGGAATGAAACTTCGTCCTTCCCAACTTGAGTAGACACATTTTCCCCTTCCTCGAAAAAAAAAAAGTCAAAATATGAATGCAGAAAACAACAGCATAAAACCATATTACAGGGCATCCAGCGTAAATGTTTCCTTACAAGTCTGTCAGCTTGTATGATGTAATATGAAGTGAAGCTCAAAAGTTCAGCTTGTTTCTGAACTTTATTTTGTCAATGTCTAAAATATAGTTCTATAAGACTATGCTATTGAAAATGCAAACAAGTCTTTTAAAGTCATTTTGCTTCATCTGTAACATTCTTGAGAAGAAAGGGATTACAGTTTTCAGGCCTTCCATGCATGTCTGGCCATCTCCCAGTTTGCTGAGATAGAAAGTAGCCAGGTAGGCAAGTGTCTGGGCAGCTGGGTTAGTAAGGCTTTGAGGGGACCCAGAGTACTGACCAGCTGGCAAGGAACACTCCCAGGTCTATTAAGGGTCTGAGAAATACTTCAGACTGGCTGAAAACTTCATCATCAACTGTTCTGCATTGGAGGTGGATTAAGTTTTGGCCATCATTGTTCTAATATGTATCCTTTGTCCCACCTTTACAATCACTCTGGTTAGCAAATCCAATAGGGATTCACTAGTTGATGCTAAACCCCACCATTGTATGTCACTAGGTCAGCCATTGTCTCCGAGTTTCAAACCCACTCTTGTATAATCAGTTTTCTGATGCAAACCAATTTCTCCTCAGTCTGTTGCTCCCTGTTAGGATCCACCAGTAGGGAATTCTAGAAGGAAGTTGGAGAGAAGAGGAGGAGGCAAGGTCCACTGCTTCCTGACGGCTTTCTGTGTGCTTCCTGTTTTTGACAGGAGATTCCCAATACATTCTCACCCCAACAGAAGTAGTTTGTTCTGCTAGCAACACTTGAATCCCTTTAGTCATTTTTCTAACACTCATAGAATCTGTCTCTTACATCCAGAGACACTAGTATCAAGCAGGTAGTACCTCTTCCTCTGAAATGCAGAGGTCTGTATTTCATTTCCAAACTGCTAACTTTTCATAATTCCAGCCCCTTTCCTTTGTTCCCTCAGCTCAAAGAGCAGCATTTACTAATTGTGTGATACCTTAGACTCTTCTTTTTGTCTTTTCAGTTCTTTTATACTTATTAAATTTTCTTCATTGCAGTAACCAATATGGTTTCTATCTCCAGATGGGCTTTTACCATGTGGAGATTACATTTGAATAGCTTTATTAAAATATAATTTGCATACCATAAAATTCACTCATTGACAATGCACATTTATAATATTCAGTAGACTCACGGAGTTGTACAAACATCTCCACTACCTTATTCCAGAACATTTTCATCACCCCAAAAAGAGATCAACTGTCCATGAGCACTCACTTCCCATTTCCCCTTCTCCCCAGGTCCTGGCAACCACTAATCTACTTTCTGTTTCTATACAGTTGCATATTCTGGACATTTCACATAAATGGATTCTAATGAACAGAATTGTGTTCCCCAAACTTATATGCTGAAGTCCTAACCTCCAATGTGACTATATTTGAAGATAAGGACCTTTGAGGAGATAATTAAGACAAAACAAGGTCATAGGATAGGCTCTTAATCCATAAGACTGGTGTCTTTGTAAGAAGAGAAAGAGATATCCAGGGCATGGGAATATACAGGAAAGGTCATGTGAGGAGATGGTGAGAAAGTAGCTGTCTACAAGCCAAAGAGACACCTCAGGAGAAGACAATCCTGACAACATCTTGATCTTGAACTTCCAGTTTCCAGAACATTGAGAAAATAAATTTCTGTTTAAGCCATTCAGTCTTTCATATTTTGTTATGGCAGCTCTAGCAAGGTTAGACAAAGAGTCATACCATTTGTGATCATTAATGACTGACTTTTTTCACTTATCATAATATTTTCAAAATTTAGCCATGTTGTAACAGGCATCAGTACTCACTCTTTACCACATTTTGTTTGCTCATTTATCAAGTGATAGACTTTGGCTTGTTTCACTTTTTAACCTATTATCAAAAATGCTGCTATAAACATATGTAGGTATATGTTTTCATTTCTCTTAGATGTACACCTATGTGAGAGATTACATTTTAACGGGAGAAATCGAGAATAAGAAGCGACATATATAATCATGTTAGATTGTAGCATATAGTTGCACTTGAAGAGAGATCTTCAACCCAAAGATGGCAGATTAAGGGATATTAGTCAATGTGCCTCAAGACCACAGTTTATGGAACATCCTAAGTATTGTACTCAAAAACATTATTCCTTATTCTGTTTTCACTCTCATTCTGTTTTCACCCTCTATTTGATGTCCTGAAAAGTTCAATTCAAATTGATAATCAGTTACTCAGAGTTAGTGTATATCCACACATACTTTGCTTATCTTCAACACAGTACCTAAATTCTCTCTTATCCAAATGACATTCTGGTTTAGAAATTTTGAAGTATCTAAACTTGCTCTAAATCTTTCCTTTGCAAAGGAAATGCATAATTTCTGGTTACATATTTGTGTACAGACTGCTTAAACTTTTCCAACTTTCTATATGCTTGAATTCTGCTACCCAATCCAAGCCACCATCACTCTATCACAGATGAGATTTTAAAATCCGGGATCTACAGCTGGCATTCTTCCTAATGTGTAATGAAGATCGAGTCATATATAGTTTGAAGCATTTTCCAGATAGGATCCATTTATAATCCCATTGATCAAGAATACAGGCCCACCCCACAATAAGAAAGGCTTAACTATTCAGTCTTAATCCTAGCAGTACCTCTGTGATCTTGGCACTAACCTCACTGAGTTTCAACTTCCTCGACTACAAAATGAAAAGTTTGGGTGAGATGATATCTAAAGTCCTTTTTGCGGGGATTCCTGGGAAGCTCAGCAGTTTAGTGCCTGCCTTTGACCCAGGGCGTGGTCCTGAAGTCCAGGGATCAAGTCCAGCATTGGGCTCCCTGCATGGAGCTGCTTCTTTGCCTCTCTCTCTCTCTCTCTCTCTCTGTGTGTGTCTCTCATGAATAAATAAATACAATCTTTAAAAAATAAATAAATAAAGTCCTTTTCGCTTGAAAAAATATATATATCTTTGATTCTATAACTATTTAAGTAGCAACCACATTGAAATTACAAGTCACACACGATAGTCTATCTAATTTAAGGAGAGTTAGCAAATGCGAAAATATTCCTTGCTATAAATTAGAAGTGTCTGCCACTCCAACCTAAGGACTGTTATTAGAGAAACTATCCTTAACATGTTTACATGTCCCAATGACCACCTAATTTGTGGTATATTATTTTTCAAATTTATACCTTTATATAAGAATGTTTGTCTCTATGGCCAATTCTAAGAATCTGCAGTGAGAGCTTTGGGAGTAAATCTCGCAAAAAATTTCCATCCTCAGGATTCTCACATAATTTGTAATGCCATTATTTGTCATTTCTTTAGCAAAGAGACTCTTATGCTAAAGCAACCATGTCTTAAAGAGAAACACATTAAGTCAAGGGATCTCATTAATATTTTATAAGAAATAGTTTATTGATGAGTTACATGAACCAAAATTTGGAGGCCCTGGGCAATTAGGTATGTTTTGTGGCAAGGAGAGAAGAAAAAAAATGTTTCTAACAGGGTCCTTGAGGATGTAAGGCCAGGGTGCTGGGTCTAGGAGAGAAGAGCAAAACAGCAGGAGGGTAGGGAAGGAAAGTGGTAGTAGGCTGCCAAGGTGAGGCTGCAGCCAGTTGAGAATCACAGAGAAGTTACAAAACAGTGAATTAACAGCTTCTCGAGACCATCCTTACTTCAAATGGTATTCCAATTAGTCCTGTATGAATATGGCCCACTCAATGTGTTTCAAGTCAAAGCACTCAAATTCACTTGTATTCTAACTTAATATTCCTGCATCACCAAACAATTCATTTATATATAGGAAAGATATTAACTATTAACTTACATGATATAAGTAATTAAAGTTAGACTAACTTTTATTCTATGAAAAAATATATTAATAAACACTAAGGAAACTTTGAATTAAGATAATTTCAATGTCAATGTCTTGATCACTTAAATAACATTGAAAGAGTCTGAGAGAATGTTAACCTACATATAAAACATTCAAATACATTTGGGTTTATCTACTTATCTATGCTGATCATTGATGTTAAAAAAGTAATTTATAAATTAAACATATACCGTAAGTTCAAATTGATAGTAAAAATAACTAATATTCAAATATGTTGACAGTTTTAGGCTAAAATGCAAATATATATATATATATATATATATATATATATATATATATATATACAAAAAAGCTTTGCAGAAACCTTTCAATGGAAAATTGAACTTTTGGGACACCTGGGTGGCTCAGTGGTTAAGTACATGCCTTCTGCACAGGGCATGATCCTGGAGTCCCATGATTGAGTCCCACCTCAGGCTCCCTGCATGGAGCCTGCTTCCCCCTCTGCTTGTTTCTGCCTCTCTCTCTCTCTCTTTCTGTGGCTCTCATGAATAAATAAGTAAAATCTTTTAAAAAAAAAAGAAAGAAAACAACTTTGGTAGTTATTTTTTAAAGTATTTATGAATTACTTTTACTTTATTATGAGAAAAAGTCTCTTACTTTTTTTTCTTTAATATACTATACTTGGTTGACAAATGCAAATACTTTGAGAGGATATCCCAGCAGAAACCATTGTGGTTTGAGGGTTTTCTTGTCATCTTGTATTAGAGAATATGATGCTGAATCATATACACTTAACAAATCAAAAAGCAACAGACATGTGTAAGTAATGAAAATTCCCCATAGTAAGTAATCATCATGGTGCCACTAAAGGAAAACAAGACCTTTTATTTACTTAACACATTTTGCCATGTTCCATAGAGGAAGAACATTTTTACCGAATGCTATTGAACTGAAATCCTGCCCATCCAATTTCATCTTCATACAGATTTTAATACTGGCTAGAGTAAATACTATTTTCTTCATGAAGATGAATTTTCAGTTGACACAAAGGACATTGTTTTTATAATTCATACAGATGAATATAGATATCCTTTCCAGAGTTTTAGGGAAAATCCAAAAGACTCAAATATTCTTCATAATGGAAAGCCAAAGGAAAAATATGACAGTCTTGGTGGTATAATAGTGACCAGCTCTGCAACATATGAACAAGTAGAGCTATTTTTTTCTATGTTACAGGCCTAGCTATGAATTGTATGTTGTAGAACTACAAAAAATAAAAATTTCATAACCAGAGGAGAATAAAAATGGGGAAATAGAGTCACCAGTGGGTAAGAGGTTTTAACTCATTTCTGAAAGAAAAGAGTATGAAAGCTAATAAATTGATGAAACTATTTGAGAAAGTTGGAGTCTAAGACATGCTATGAAAGATTATAAAGAAATAAGAGGTGGCATCCATCTGCCATTGAGAGCCCCAGAAATTATGTCAAGAACAAACAATGAGAGGCACCTGGGTGGCTCAGCTGGTTGAGCTTCTGACTCTTGGCTTTGGTGTAGGTCATAATCTCAGGGTCCTGGGATTGAGCCCCCATGTCAGGCTCTGCATTAAGTGCAGAGTCTGCTACAAATTCTCTTCCTCTCCTTCTGCTCCTTCCCCTGCTCATGTTCACTCATTCTCTCTCTCTCTCTCTCTCTCTCTCTCTCTCTCTCTCTCAAATAAATAAGTGAAATCTTTTTTAAAAAAAGAATAATGAGGAAGATGAAAATAGATATATTAAATGAAAATCTGCATATGGGACAATTTACAAATCTGTACCTCCATTTGGCAGAATTTGCAAATTCAGAGTATGTCCTCTAAGTGAAATATCCAGGGATTCTCCTCTGACAAATTTGAACATACCTCCTGGGTTAAGTCGAGATCTCTAATGTGAAAGTCCCTGTCAAGAATTTGAGTTGGGTTTTTTGAGGGGCCTGAGATCTGATAGTTGCTCTCTGTTCACTGGGCTTAAAGTAAGCCTGTCAGTGAATAACCTATGTCTAGCCACAAACTGAGCTGTTTACCACTTAGCAGAGGACATGCACAATAGCTAACCAATACTTCTTTCTTAAATATAAACAGAAAACCAAAGGTTTTCAGACAAATAAGGAAAAGGAATAGTATGGAAGAAAAAATATATATATATAAATTAATAGAAAAAAATCTTAGGATGAAGTAATTCATGAATAGAAGATAAATTTTAAGGAATTATAATTAACACACTCATAGGGGTTCAAGAAAACATTATATTCACACAAAAAAAGAATAGGATACTATGCAAAAGGAATTCTACGACAAAGAAAGCTCATGAGGAGTGAAAATACAGTCTCTGAAATTCAAATTTTCAATTAAAATACATGTAAATAAAGCCAAGGAAATATCCAAGACTGTGGAAAAAAGACAGAGAATCTAAATATAAGAAGGAAAAAAAAACCTTGAAGGGCAAAGCTAATTTTTCTAACACCATACTGGTAAATTTTTAAATGGCAGGAAATTCTCAGAGAAATAATAGAAATGTGAAACTATTGAGTTTTTGAGCAGCAGGGACACTGACTATGACTTGTGTGTTAATAAGATAATCCAGCTTCAGTAGCAAAATAGACTATAGAGAAATGAAGATAGAACCAAGAAAATCACTTAGGTAACTAAAAACATCTAGGTAAGAGATGATGAATATGTTGGATGAAAGTAGACCTAGTGAGAAATGGTTAGGTTCTAAACAGAACTTAAAGCTAAAATCAACAGAATTGTGTTAGATGTGGGATGTGAGCAAAAACAGAGGCACAAGAAAGTCTCAAATTTTTTTGACCCAAGCAATTGGATGAATGCAATTCTGGCTTACTGAGATGGAGAGGACTGCAGAAGAAACAGGTTTTGAAGGTGGAATCTGGGGGGAAATATGTAATTTGGATTGGACATATAATATATGAAGTTCATATCAGACATCTGGTTGGATACATTGAATCAGTAGTGGAATATAGAGTCTGCAATTCTAAGTAGATGATTCTGGCAATATTGCATAAATGGCATTGAATGCTAAGGCTCCAGATGGGTTCACCAAAGACTGAGTATATAAAAATAATAAAAAATCCAAAACTTGAACACTGAAGTACTCTAATATTCAGATATGGAGAAAGAACAAGCTGAGAAAGAGCATCTAGTGAGATATAAAGATTACCAAAAGAGAGTGGTATACCAGAGCCCAAGTGTTTCAACAAGGGAGAAGTCATCATCTGTGTCAAAACCTGTTTGCTTGTTTCAAAACCAAGTGAAATGAGAACTTAAAAGTGGCCACTGTTTTTACAATATGGAACTCTTTGGTGACACGATGAAAGCTATTCCTGTGAAGTGGTGAAAATGAAACCAGAATAAAGGGGGTTCAAGAGAGAACGGGGGAGAAAGTATTGGGAGATATACACAATCTTGTGGAGATTTCCAGAAAAGTTATCAGGAGAACTGGTGAGGTATTTGGAAGTATACTGAGATTAAATGAAGATCTTTATAATGTGTGATATTATAGAATATTTGTATAATATTGGGAATGTTCTTGCTTTGTTTTGTTTTGTTTTATCTTTTCCAATGGGAATGTTCTTGTACACAGGAATGCTTTGATTCAGGAGAGAGAGCACAACTGCAGAAACAATGTCTTTAAAATAGGAAGAGAAAAACAATGCATGAAAGAGGGACTAGTCTTAGGTGAAGCAAAAACAATTCATTTTTTTTTTTTTTATGGGATGGGTGGCTCAGCTGTTGAGCAGTTGAGTACCTGCCTTTAGCCCAGGGCCTGATCCCAGGATCCGGGATCGAGTCCCACGTCGGGATCCCTGCATGGAACCTGCTTCTCCCTCTGCCTGGGTCTCTGTCTCTGTCTCTGTCTCTCTCTCTCTCTGCCTCTCTCATGAATAAATAAATAAAACCTTTTTTAAAAAAATTCATTTTTTGCAATCAAAAGGAAGGCAAAATGTTTGGAGATAGACATGAGCAGATTGGTAGATTTATGCAAAAGGGCACAGGAGCTCTCTTTTGATTATTTCTACTTTTTTTAAGTGAAATAAGAAGAAGGGACACATTTTGAAAGAAGGCAGAAGAAAAAGTGTGGGAAGTTAGGAGATAAAAAAGTGTTAAAAAAAAAAAACCTATAGAAGAAAAGTATAGCATCCAAGGAAATGAAGATGGATTGCAAGGTAACACTAAGAGTCTACCTGAGATTGATAGTCATGCACTTAAAGAGAGACGCAGAAACCTGACTGGTGTGTTTCTTCAGCTTTGGTCAACTTCTCAAGCAGCTGCATTCATGGGTGAAGAGTTGAATTTTATAAGCTCTGGGTTTTGCAAGACCAACATAAGGGCAGGAAGGACCAGCCAATAAACTAAGGTGGTAGTCAGGGAGTCATTATAATGATAGAGCATGACATCTAAGCTGAGTAAGTACATCTAAGCTGAGTAAGGACAGGAGTGAGGAGATGAGGAGTATGATGAACAGTAAAAAAAAAAAGAAGAGAGAGAGAGAGAGAGAGAGAGAAGAAAAGGAAAAAGAAGAAGGAAGAAGAAGAAGAAGAAGAAGAGAGAAGAAGAAGAAGAAGAAGAAGAAGAAGAAGAAGAAGAAGAAGAAGAAGAAGAAAGTGGAGAATTGAAAAGAAAGGAATTTTGGAGTCAAGGTATTACAAGAGTAAGAAAACAAGAGAGAAAGATAAAGAGAAAGCAGACAGTGGTCTGAGATTAGAGTGCTTGAAATTGAAATTGAAATGTCAGGATCTAAGAGGTAACTAGAGTAAGTGACTAAAGTGGGGTGGGAGGCAAACTCAGGAGACATGAGAAGGTCAAGGACATGAGCAGTTATGATATTAGAAGGATTCGTCTGCATAGATACTGAAATCACCAAGATGTATGACAGGAATTGTGTTGGAGGGGGATAAATGGTGAGTTAGTGGATAGCATCTACTTATGATAAAACGAGGGAGTAGTGTCCCAAGAATCTGTTCATGATCGTGGCAAAGAAGAGTGGAAGGTAGTATAAGTTTCTGAGAAGAATGGGACACCTGAGTGGCTCAGTGGTTGAGCATCTGCCTTCAACTCAGGTCATGATCCTGGGGTCCTGGGATCAAGTCCTGCATCAGGATCTCCATGGAGAACCTGCTTCTCCCTCTGTCTATGCCTCTGCCTCTCTCTCTGTATCTGGAGACACTTATTAATTTTTTTTCTGAGAAGGAATGATTTAAACCAGAGGGTGGTATTATTGTGTCTGGAGGCAACAATAAGGGCAAAGAAGACCCCTAGTCCTACCTCAAGGAGCAGTGAAATAAAGTTCTGGGAGGAGAAATAGTCATGACTGAAGAGAACAGCAGAAGAAAGAGGTAGGCTCAGTTGACAGTCAGATCCACTAAACCAAAAAACTGAAGTGGTTTTGTGACAAAGCTAAAGACATAGAGCAGAAGTTAATGAATTCAGTCAATATGGCCAAATTCAGCCCACCTCCTATCGTCCATAGCTGGGAGCTTATATTTGTAAATTGTTACATTTTAAATGGTTATATAAGTATACCCATGACTTATCTTTGATTTTATCTTTTAGCCCCCTTGGCCTACAATATTTTCTAACTAAACCTTTAAAAAAAATAACCAACTCCTGAAATAAAGATTTTGCTAATGACTGACCAGGAAAATGTTTGAGTGGATTAAATTAGGGGATATACAGAATCATATGGGAATGGGAGTTTGAATGATGAGAAATGACTTAAGAGTTTCAGGCATCTTGTGTTGATGAAGGTAAACCGGATATAGTCATGGCCAAAGTACTCCTAAGGGTCTTTTGATCAAACTGTGGTGGGAGGCTATAAATCAGTGGGAGTGTGAGGAGGTATGAGACCCTTGAAGGAGCTGATAGAACTTTTTGGTTCCCTGGTTCAGTCAATGCTTTGATGTCCTAGCTGTTTGAGGAAAAATCTGAGAACATGTGAAGCTCTGGATGTGTTTCCTGATGGCCTTCCAACTCTGTGTTTAGACTAACTCATACTTGCATATTATATAATTATCATTACAATTCCAGGAGAAAGATATCATAACTTCCATACCAATGAGAAAAAAATTCAGTGATTTGACCAAGGTCACATAGGTAATAAAATCCAAACCCTCATTTAAAACCTAAGCCTTCAAACTAATAAGCAAATTACAACTGACCTTTGAATGACATGGGTTTGAACTTCACAGGTACACTTATACATAGATACTTTTTCAACAAATGCAGCATAGCACTGTAAATGTATTTTCTTTTTTCTTATATTCTTAGTAACATATTCTCTTCTCTGCTTTACCTACCTTATTGTGAGACTACAGAATATGATGCATATACAAAATACGTCAACTAACTGTTTATGTTATCAGGACGACTTTTAGTCAACAGCAGGCTATATTGATAACCAAGTTTTGGGGGAGTCAAAAGTTATAAGTGGATTTTCTTTTTTTTAAGATTTTATTTATTTATTCATGAGAGACACACACAAAGAGAGAGAGAGAATGAGAGGCAGAGACACAGGCAGAGGGGGGAGAAGCAGGCTCCATGCAGGGAGCCTGATGTGGGACCAGATCCCGGGACTCCAGGATCACGCTCTGGGTCAAAGGCAGGCACTAAACTGCTGAGCCACCCAGGGATCCCTATAAGTGGATTTTCAACTGCAGGAATTGGGTTCAGCACTCCTAGCCCCTGTGTTGTTTGGAGTGAACTGGACTTTTTTCTCATGGTTGAACATTGTCCTAAGACTATACATTCATAAACAGTACTCCCCAGCAACTGGGGAGTGCTTCCTGCAAGCCAGGAAACATAAAAAAAAAAAAAAATTTAAAGGATGCCATTCAACTCATTAAGCCTTGAGTCATTAAACCAAACATGTGGTTAGGCCACCCTACCATCTGAATGTCAAGAATATATTATCTGACTTACCAGAAACAAATGTACATCCAAAGGAAAGACAGCATATGCATGTATAAAGAGGACAAGATGGCATAATTTAACATAAACTTCTGATAACAGTATTAGTGAAAAAGGGAAAAATGCTGAATTCTAGCACCAGAGACCTATTCTCTGATAAAAGGCAAAGACATGTCTCACTTTCAACTAAGGCCTCTATAAAATGGCCATGTAATCACATACTTCCCTCCAAGCAAACTTCAAACAATTAGTTCAAACTCTAGAAACTTCAAGTCTCAGGCTTGCCCCAAAGAAGGTGAATAGGAAGGAAAGGAAATAGCTCTTCTCTTATTCTGCAAATAAATGAATTAGCATTCTTAATCATATTTTAGTCGACTATGATTGTAACTCATTTCAATCTATCAGCCACTATATGGTGAAGCCTAATTTTCTAACATGAGGGACAAAGGTCCAACTAAGAATATAGTAAATATTCTGCGTTTATCGACGAAGTTCCCCATTTGGTATTCTATCTGGTTTAATTTTAAAGCACCTCTTTCTTTCTTTCATGAAAAACTGTGCAATAATTGCCACATAACACAGTCCTCAGTGGTGCAAGTTAAATGTGCGGTACTTCATTTTTACAATGTAATTTTGACAATACAGTTGTAAAGAGTTTTTATTGAACACTGCCCTTTCAATACTGTGTTTAGAAAAGTGAAGGATAGGGATGCCTGGGTGGCTCAGGGGTTGAGCATCTGCCTTTGGCTCAGTCGTGATCCTGGGATCAAGTCCCACATCAGGCTCCTCACAGGGAGCCTGCTTCTCCCTCTGCCTAGGTCTCTGACTCTCTCTCTGTGTCTCTCATAAATAAATAAGTAAAATCTTAAAAAAAAAAGTGAAGGATCATTTGATTTACATCAGAAACACTTGAACCAATTCATAATTATCATAATCTGCTCAACATGGAACTATTTCTCATAATTTCACTCTCTTTGACATGTTTATATCACTCATAGTTACTACAATGGAACATATGTTAAGTATTTATCCATTGATTCATCTTGACATATTTTTAAATATTTTATTTTACAGGCATGCAGTTTATATGATAGATCAAACAAACAAATAAAAGACATTGAGGTTATTCTCAAGGTTACATATAATCATGGTACATAAGACTTAAAAACAGTAATATAAGAAATACCAAAGGGCATACAAATATTTACTGAACTCCAGTACAGACAATCACGTCAATGGCGGTGTGTATATCAGTCAACTCAGGCGAAATAATACTGTGATGGCAAACAACCTAAGAAATCGCAGTGACTTACAAAATAAAGGTTTATTTCTCATACACATTAATGTCCATTTGGGGTCAGGAATGACAGCTATTCCATGTTCCTCGATTTCCTACCTGAAGGGAATTGTCTTAGGGCAAATGTAAAAGATAGCATGGAGGAACCACACATGAGCTCTTCAAACCTTTGTTTAGAAATATCACATGTTATTTCCCTTGGCCAAGGGAAATTGAGGCTGGCAAGTAGTCTCTGGCAAGCAGAGGGAGCACAGTGATTCCTCAGAAACCTAAAATATTTTTAACTATTTTTTAAAGCTAATGCACATTTTCCAGAGACAAAACATTTTAATACAATTCTTTCAGAACTATACAGGATCTCTTAAGATCCAAGGAGGAATGCCACTTCACAGCTGGCCAGGAGCCAGGGCAACTGTGGCTCTCTTACTGAACGACACCCTGCATGGGTTATATGGAACATACAGCATGTGTGTGATCGCCCTTCATTTTTCTCTATTTACATCTACCTGCCTGTCGCTTGGAATCAGATCCTATGTGGGCCTTAGGTTATCCATCTCCTGACCCACTTCTGGCTTAGTGCGGTATCATTGGCCATCACACATTTCTATCACCAGCTCTCATCAATTCTGGCCAAGTCCTTTAATCCACACTACTCTGCTCTGCTTAAGGAGCCCCAGGCCTGCAGCCTCTGCATCCTCCAAGCACCTGTATCACATCTGCCCATGTTCACTCAGTCCAAATCCCAAATCCCAGACCCAGTGCCTCATCTCAAGCTCAGCTGATTAATGCTGCTGCATTTTACTGCTGAGTAAGAGTACCTATAAAAACAATGTGAAGACACAAATTATTAAACAAATACATTTTTGTTAAGTAAAATTTGCAAACAGATGGTCCAAAGGATGCAAACCAACTTCCTGGGTAGTAGTAAGCTTAAAAATTACTGTTCTTAAAAAAAAAAAAAGAAACAAAACAAACAAAAAAACACTGCTGTTCTTTGAGTTTATTATAAGTGGGAAGCCTTTATTGACTAGAATGGTCAAGAAAGGGTCCAGGATAAGAGACATAGGCACTTTGCCTAAGTAGGTTTTGAAAGAATGAAACAGTAACTCAAATGATCATGCTTATTTAGCAACTTATAAAAAATGTCATTAAATATACACAATTACTGAATAGAGATCACATATACTTTAAAATTCATTAATTTTATCTATACCATTTATATGTCAAAGCATCAAATTATAACACAGCTAACATTCATAACAGCATTGGCATAACTACAAACCTTATTAGTTTATTCCTAGGTTAAAAAAAAAAAGTCAAGTACAAATTACACAAATCAAACTTGTGCATCTAATGCATAGTCTGACTACTAAGGAAAGATAGGCAGTAAATAAATACTAATTGATCTCAGGGACTCCCGGGGGGCTCAGCGGTTGAGCGTCTGCCTTCGGCTCAGGGTGTGATCCTGGAGTCCCGAGATCGAGTCCCACGTCGGGCTCCCTGCATGGAGCCTGCTTCTCCCTCCGCTGGTGTCTCTGCCCCCGCCCCCGTCTCTCATGAATACAGAAATCAAAAAAAAAAAAAAATCTTAAAAAAAAACTAATTTGATCTCATCTTCAGTGTCAAATCTTTACAAAATATGTTACTGTTTCTTTGATTATGACACTGCCGAGCTGTTGTTCTCCAGGTAGAATGAAAAAGCAGACGCGTGGGTTTGGGATAAAGGAGCCCACCTGTATAGGCGTCAGCCTCTGCTCAGCACAGAACAGGGCTCAGAAACAAGAGAGAGAAATCTCTCCCGTATCTGCCTTCCTCCCTCAGACATAAGTGGATGAATCTAAACCTGATGGCACTTTATGAAAGCTATGTTTGAGGGCAGTACCCAAGGCAGCTGATCTTTCTCTTTTGTTGCAAAAATAAGAGACTTTGTTTACAATCTTTCTGTTTAGAGGCAGTAAGTCATTTTTCCTCCCTAACATATGAGAGCTATTTTACATAATCTCTTCCAACTTTCCTGAGAGTCTCCTCCAGGGACTAGCAAGCAATTCAGGTGAGCTGGTGAGTTTTTGTCTTCGCTGATTTTCTGTGCACAGGGGGCTAGTCTTGACAGCTCAGCCACTAGCTGTTTCCAGGAGGCCCTGGAACAACACTGGTGGTGAGTGTTGGCATTCCTTCACAGGGGGACGATAACAGAAGGCACTGAGGCTGATGTGTGATCAAGGTACTGATCTTTTAGTGGCATTGCTTCGGTTTTCCATGCGGGAATCCCTCCAGGAAAAAAAAAGTTCAAGCACTGAACTGACATTCTCTATCTTTGTTTTTAGATCTGAGATGGAAGGGAAGGGGATTAATTTCTCGTATGAATTAAAGATGATTCTAACAATATGTTTCTTTACAAGGTTAATAAACAGGAAAAGGCAAGTGATCAAGATGTAACCATAATTATTACTAGATTTGCTTCAGACTGCTACTTAAAGCTACAAGACACTATCATTACAGGCAAGCCTCTTTAATGTCAACATCATTTTAAAATTACTCAGGATTTTTCAATAAGTGGTCCAAGCTATTCAAGTTTAAAATGACATCATAAAAGTAGTGACATATTTTTACCATTCAACAGTAATAAAAATAGTAAGATTAAAGTGTCTACTAGTCTCAGTCTATCGTTTGCCTGGCTACTAATGGCAAAAAGAATCCCACAGAGTAGACCAATAATTATACATGCAAAATTAATTTCAGATTAAAAGTAAGGATCAAATTATGTAGGAAGTCTGTGGTGTTGTTCTGAGTGCTGATTAGAATAAGGTACAAGTAATTTTTAGAAATTGGCAGAATATTCATTATCACCCATTACTAATACGAAATGCACGTTAATTCACTCAATAGTGGATGCTTTCACAGAAGACCTCCTTTCTTTGAGATACCTTCCTCGTTGGGCAGCATAGCCACAAGGAATGCCAACAGTATAATCTTCCACAGTTCACTTAATTTGCTAATCTATAAGCACATTCAAATAAAGTTTACTTGAAATTGAAAATTGAGATATGAATATCTCAAATTGCTTAATTGCTCAAATATTTATATTCTTATTTCCCATTGCTTTAATCATAACATTTTTAAAAGATTTATTTATTTATTTGAGAAAAAGAGAGAGAGAGTGAGTAAAGGGAGAAGTAGACTCCCTCCTGAGCATGGAGTCTGAAGCAGGGGTTGATCCCAGGACCTTGAGATCATGACCTGAGCCGAAACCAAGAGTCTGCTGCACAAACAACTGAGCTTTCCAGGAACCCCTAATCACAATTTTTTTAAAAGATTTTATTTATTTATTTATTCATGAGAGACACAGAGAGAGAGAGGCAGGCAGAGACATAGGCAGGGGGAAAAGTAGGCTCCATACAGGGAGCCCAATATGGGACTCGATCACGGGACCTCAGGATCACACCCTGAGCCGAAGGCAGATGCTCAACCACTGAGCCACCCAGGCATCCCCCTAATCACAACTTTTGCTGGTAAAATTATATTTATCCTATCAATGGAATGTAATTTTGGAGACAGTTATTTATATTGTGGTTCCATTAATATATCAGCATAGCTCAGTAGTCAAGAGCATAGATTCTGAGGCAGGAATGCCTGGCCTTGAAGCCTGGTTCTGCCACCAGATGTGTAACTTTGGAAAGTGACTGAATCTTTCTAGGTTTTCATTTCATTATCTCTAAAAATGAGAAGTACCTACCTCATAGAGTTGTTTTCGTTTTAAATTTGTCATACGTTAAGTACTTAGCAGTAACAGGCTCATAAGTGCTATGCAACTATTTGCTCTATCATTACAGATATTATTATCATCATAATTATTAATAGCTGACTGACTTTTATCAAAGATAACTATTCTTATCAAATCTATTTTTTATCCTAAAAATGGAATAATAAGATTCTTCACCTCATAGAGTTGTAACAAGAATTGAAAGATGCCACTCATGTCAAACGCCTGACAAAATCCATGGTGCTCGGGATTCATGGGTAATTTTAAGAAGCTAATTTTGGGATTTCTCAGTTATCTAGGAGAGGAGACCATAATGGGGGCGCCTGGGTGGCTCAGTCAGTTGAGCATCTGACTCTGGACTTTAGCTCACGTCATGATCTCTGAGTCGTGAGATTGAGCCCTGTGCTGGGCTCTGCATTGGGCATTGAATCGTTTTTTTTTTATAATAAATTTATTTTTTATTGGTGTTCAATTTGCCAACAACATACAGAATAACACCCAGTGCTCATCCTGTCAAGTGCCCCCCTCAGTGTTAGGCATGGAAGCTGCTTAAGATTCTCTCCCTCTTCTGCTGCCCCTCTCACCCCCCACCCCCACTGTTCTCTCTTTCTATCTCAAATTAAAAAAAAAAAAAAAAGAAGGAACCATATGAATTCTGGCTCACTAATTTTCTAGTTATCACTAACTCTCCCTCCTCCTCTCACCTATGTGTATAAAAGGGGCTCTCCAGTTGTGGCAGTCTCTGAAAAGGTGGATGTGACTATTTTCATCCTATTGCACTAATCTCCAACACTGTGGCCCTGCTACCTTATAAAAATACAATGTTCATAATTATAGTTGGAAGAAGGTATAATCACCAATATCCATATTCATGATGACACTTGAGAGTAAGTACCAGTTCTTCCAAGGGTTGGATTTTCCTAACTCACTTCATATGTTTCAAAAGTGTCTTGCCGGAGATTTCTTGTCATCATTTCTATAATGGGAAAAATGTAAAATGTGCACTGCCATAGAGAAACAATCCCCCAAGACTCCATTCTGAAGAACATCATATCTCCAGTATCATATCCTTTGTTGTGGAAGAGAAAAGTGATATAGTTCATTTTTAGACCAGTTAGCCAGATGCATGTGTACATACAAAACAGCATATATTATTTGGATTTAATTACGTCTTCCAACCCGCTCAGAGTCTGAGATGAGACAAGAAGAGTAGGTCAAGTATGCTTTCTGTTCTCAAAATCCAGCTGACCTGACAAAGGTGTTTAAAATTAGGGAGCTGACACTCTCATCCCCTTGGTCTTCACCCCAGGATCTCATCAGCTTCTTCTCAGCCTCCTAATTTATGTCTAGTGTGCCATTATTTGAGTCTTGAACTTAGGTTGTATAACCAGTTATCTGCTTCTGTTATTCTATCCTTGGTGTGGGCTGTGCCTGGGAGAAACACCAGATAGAAAGAAGGGTAGAAAAAAAAAGCAAAAAATCATCATATAACTTTTTTTTTAAGATTTCATTTATTTATTTTAGGTAGAGGGAGGGCAAGAGCAGGAGAGGCAGAAGAAGAGGGAGAGAGATTCTAAAACAGACACCTCTCTGAGCACAGAGCCCAACACATGCCTTGATCTCACAACACGGAGATCATGACCTGAGCCCAAACCAAGAGTCAGACACAAAACTCACTGTGCCACCCAGGCATATTTTTAAACAGATCTTCAATTCACCTTGTTGCATTAAGATTTGAAAGATGAAATATTCCCATTGTGTATAAATAATGGTTTGGATAAAATCAGCTACTCTATTTTCTTTTAAAAAAAATGGCTTTTGAATTTTTCAGGTAAAAATTCTATTATTTGCTTCTTACCTTTCTGCTAGTTTTATTTATATGATCAAATATTGCTCTTAAAGTTTCACATTTTCTCACTTTACTTGGTTAGAAGTAAGATGCATCATTTCACTGGATATTGCTAAATCTAGTTTCACATCTTGAATTAAAAGTATTTTTCAACCTATGAATCATTTTCAAAATAAATCTACTTCACAGTGATAACAAAACTGACTAGAAATGTACAAAACTGACTAGAAATATTAACACATGTACTTACCTACTATAGATTATTGAGAGGTTTTGAATACAAGTAATAAGAAAAATTTTAGAGCCACCAACAGAAATTGAGAAATCAGGACTATATCTTGTGTTCAGAGGAACACAATAAAATAAAATAATTTTTGTTTTAGAAAGGCTGACTTTGAGATGATGGCAGCATATTTAAGAATAGGAAGCCATAGATACCAACTATTGTTTAAGAAAAAGGTCATAGTTATAAAGGAATATTTGGGAGTCATGAAACAGTAATTGCTCTGATTCTATAAAGACTTTTTATGGTAGAGTACCAATTATATGTTAGATACATATATGTCATTCTAAGTAACATTTACCATTTAGAGTGGTAGAAACAATTTATTTAATTATATTTTAGTACACCACATGTACAATGAGGTGCAAAGAAGTATCACAGAACCATTGCTCCTACCTTTCTAGACCTGAGGCTAGCACCCTACTTATCAGTCTCTGGAACTGTGTGCATCTATTATAAAACCATTTGCTGATGGTCTGGATAGAAATCAGTCGTATATCATAAAAGTCCATTGTGTTCAAATGGACACTGAATTGCTCCTTACTTTGCCTTTCTGTTCCCCTTTCTCTTTAGCACTGCTTTATAATGAAGTTCACCATTAACCAGATGCCATTTCACATCCAAGAGAAGACCATACTTCACAGCTAGCTAAACTGATTTCTGTATTTAGTTTACACAAAAATCAGGGATGCTTCTAAACCCAAGACGCTGGAAATGCAGGATCATTGTTGGTCACCAAGAATTATGCAAGGAGGAACAAAAATGTAGTTTAGCTTCAAAGCCAGTACCCAGACCAAAGACAAATGAAATGAAAAATGAAGGGAAATGAAAAAAAAAAAAAGCTTCCATAAAATTATTTTTTTTTAATTTATTTATGATAGTCACAGAGAGAGGGAGAGAGAGGTAGAGACACAGGCAGAGGGAGAAGCAGGCTCCATGCACCGGGAGCCCGATGTGGGATTCGATCCCAGGTCTCCAGGATCGCGCCCTGGGCCAAAGGCAGGCGCCAAACCGCTGCGCCACCCAGGGATCCCGCTTCCATAAAATTAAAAGGCATTTGTTCTCAATTTTGATTTGATGTTCCTTTTTACCATTAAGGAATGCATGGAAAGACACAAATTATATTTTGATATTATGTATTTACAAAAGCACATTTTTGAGTTTTCATATTTTAAGAAAATTTTTCAAATAAAATTCCTAGCTATGAATAAAAAAAAATCCTCTTTCCCACATGATTTTAAGGGATATCATGGAACTTTAAAGTCTCACTTAAAAGATCCAAGAAAGTGATTGTGATGACAAATTACATAATTTTAACTAATAAGCTTAAAGAAAATTCAAAGCCCTTTATTTCAAATTATTTTTAGCAAAATCTCATTATTTTTATGTTAATACATAATATGTAAACATATAAATAAATATATATATGTGAGATACATCTCACATAACATGATTTAATTTGCCAAAACTAACCCTTATTATGAAAATTGAGTTTTCTCCTGACATTCATTATTTTAAACCAATAGCTCTCAAACTCCAATTTGCAGGAAAAAGAAGGCATTTCTGAATCTCTAAAAAGCTTTATACAATGAATCTGGGCAAAAACTCAGGAATCTGAATCTTCCATAAATATGCCAATTAATTCTAAGGCACAAAATCTCCAGACAACCCTTTGAGAAGCCATTATAAATGGCTTGAGATCTTTTAAAAATAGAGTGAATGATATAACACCATGGTATTATTTATATTAAAGTGGCCCCTTTAGGCCATTCTTTAGAAGGAGTCAAAGCATGTCTTCACAACTAGAAATAAATGTTGACAAAGTCTTATACAGATTTCTGTACCAAATGATAAATAGACAAGTATCCAGCTCAAAGAATTTTAATTTGGAGAATCCTTGTATTCACATAGGTTTTATTATCAATAATATTTATGAAGAAATAATAGTTTGAAGTAAAATTTCTAAGTTCTACTGGTGTATGCTAAACAATACTTTATGAACAATAAAAATGCTGTAAAATGTCAAACAAAACAAAACAATCTCCAGTGCTGCCCATCAAAAGATACTAGCACTACTTCAGAGTCAAAATTCTTTGAGAAAAGCTGCTGGGGGCGATTAGGGGAAGTGATGTTGAGTTGGAGGGGATAGAAACAAGGAGTGTGCTTTTAAGGAATCTCTTCTTTCTTCCCATTTTCTCTCTTCTCTGTAAAAATATAATTCTTTGTGGAAAACCTTATAATGTGCTAACGAAAGAGACTTTTTTTTTATACTGGGCCTTTTTTTTTTATACTGACTTGTAACTGATTTGTAAAAGATAAGCCAATAAGTCTTAGATGAATATTTAGAAGCCAATTTCAAGAACTCTCACATACAAACAATATATTTTAATGTCAAGATAGCTTTCTTTTGCAAGGCAGCTACTCTGGACACCCTGTCCAAGCAAGCAGTATAAAAAGTCTTAAATAGTGTATATGTGATTTTACTATGAACAAAATGAATCTTACAAAATTATCATCGTCTCAATTATACACAAGAAAATACTGCATGAAATGAAATTATTGAGAAAATCAATTACCAATAAACTGACAGCACATTTGTATTATGATTTGTCCTTTAAATAATCAAATGTTCTTCCATAAGCTTTAGCTTATTTCCCCAGAAGGGTCGACATGGCATTTTGTCTTGTATTTGAAAGCTATCTTTTGCTGTTAATTTGCATTAAACAAACAACAAAAAGACAAGAAAAATTAAAGGAAGTACCCCTATATAGTTCTCCCACACATCTTGAGCTGTGTGAGCAAGCAGTTAAAACATGCAAATCCAGTTTGGAGGAAATTCGACATCTCTATTATAGATGAAAGGTAAACAAAGCAGATGAAGGATTAGCGCAATTCCAAATTTAAGATATTGCTCTCAGTGACTTATAATAAAGTGGTGTTGCATACGGTGGCATGTTTTAGGTGACATTTCAATTGTACGAGCAATTTGCATTCTATCTGACATTAAATAACGTTCTCAGTATTATGAATTCCAGAAGCATCCTCATCTCCGCAGCATAAAGATATGAACTATGAGGCACATCTTAATGAAGGGAGTAAGTTTTCCTGTCAATCTGAAATGTGAGACAAGGCAGTACCTGGGCTAAACCGCCAGCAACATTACTGTGAGTTGCCCACTCCTGGCATAGTACAAATCTTCAGCTAAGGCATTCTTCTTATTAAATAAAGATCTATAACTGAACACATGTATCTGTAATATCACTACAATCCAAAGAAAATTAAAAGACAGATTATGTCCAGGATATTACATGCACCACCACAGAGCACTGCTAGAATCTGGTATGGTCTTGTTGCTAAGATACCTGGCTAATGCCACGGAAACGAGCCCCTCTTACTAATCTAGTACAATCCATGCATGCTTCCACATATTTTGGCAGGAGAAAGTAGGAGTCCACTGACAATGGTTTGGGATATTACTAGCCAGTGTTTCTGAATTTATACATTTTTTATCTCTTTCTGGTAAGCTTCAACAATCTTAGTGAAATAAGAAATGTAACACTCTGTTAATGGCATTTGGTTGCTTTATGCCATTTAAAACAAGTAAGATTACTTTTTATCCTTCTGCATAGTCAATAAAAGTTACTTAAAAAGGTAATTATTTAAGTGCCTTTGGTTGCAAAATTGTGGTGCTCCCCAAAATGATTCCCCTTAATCTTTGCGATTTATATTGTTATATGCACATAAATGACTAACTGCATTTTCTCTCTCTATTGCTTTCTTCAAGGAGAATGCAATATACCAGTTTCCCTGGGTGCATACTGAATAAGAAATCAGAACACTAAAATGAAATAGTTTTATCAGAAATTATTTGCAAACCTCTGATGCATAAAGCTGGTTTGCAGTGCTAACGTTTCCAAAGATTTTTGTTTTATTCATTTGAGAAAAATATATATGTAGAGAGAAGATTAAAAGCCCTTTTATGCATGACAATAATGCATAAAATTCCAAAATGAAAAATAAATACTTTGAGGCTTCTTCTGTATAGAATGCAAATGAGCCTTCCATCTCCAGGTGTCATTTTTTTTTTTAACAGTCTGCTTTTGTTAAAGTGAACTAAGCAAAGATTCCTACTAAGAAATCAAACATCTCTTTTTAAATGTAAGTGTGTTCCTACTCTGCAGCGCAATATGATCTTCAGAGCATCAGTGACAGTAGTTCCATTGAGCTCAAGTTATGATAACAATAACTTTTGCAGATGTTCATAGCTGTCAAATATTATTCACTAAAATGTCAGAAGATGTGATAAAAAGTTAAACCAGAAAAATTATTCTAAAGTAATTGGTTCAAGTCAAGAAGGCAAGGGAAGGTCAAACATTAATCCCTACCCATAAACAGTGAATGAACCATAGAGAAATCACAGCCATATTGATTTTTTAGTAGGAAACAATTGTGTACTGTATCAGTGGACACACAGATAAAGTGGATGCTTATACATGTGCCGGTGTGCAAATTTATAGTTGCATATCAAAGGAGCTCAGTGATTTAAACAAAAGTTTGTCTTAAGATTTACTGGATTTTTTTACTCAGATTTGCTTTCTTATCAATAGAGATTTAACCCATCTTTGGCTATAATAAATTAGACCCCAATTGCATTAAGTTTACGCTATCCACACTTTTTTCTGTTTTCCACTCGGTGGATTCACAAGGTCAAATGGAAGGGTTATTTGACCAGAAACCATGGGGACTTCATGGATTTAGAATTCCATTTGCAATGTTACGACAATGGCTCATAATGATATCCTGCCTTCGTCTATGCTAAAAACAAATATCACAACTACCAATATGAACCAGAGAACATGTTTAAAAAGTACACACAACTTAGGTTTTTCTTTCATATGCTTCCTATATTTTCAGCTTCTTGGGCCATTGTTGCAATGAAAATTGTTTCTAAATTACTGCCTAAGAGCAGTATACAAGGAAAACTGTATTATGAAACAGGAGATTGTTCATGACAAAGAAGAAATAAATCAATAACAGGTGCAAGTATCTCAGAAACTGTTACTTCAACATAAATTGTCCCTGTAAGAAGGACAGAAAAATGTTTTTACAAACCTTTTACTTTTTTCAATTCTCACTGGAATCCCATGTCAGAAGAGAAAATGGCTGTTTGCTTAGAATAAAGTGTCTTAGCCGTCTACGTGGACCTGACAGTAATGACAAAGGATGGTGCCGATCAATATCCATCTTCTTCATTCCTGAAGTAATAACTTTCAATAGGAAAATCTATTTACTTTTACTTACCTTTATTTTATTTCATTTTGCCTTAAAGAAGTTCATTCCAGGGGGAGGGTTTACCTTGCAAACAGCAGTTAACAAACTGATGATTTAACGAAGGACCCTGGGCCAGGAGGGGCGTACCCATCGTTGTACCTGTGTCAACGTTAAGAAGAAACACATTTCTTTGGGTTCTAAATTTGTTATTCAAATAACAATCACTAAAGGCCTTTCAAGGTTCACAGCTGAATATCTGGAATGTATATCAACCAGGTCACTCAGAAAAAGGGTCAGTATTCACATTCTTACATGTAGGGCTTCTTGAATTTTTTACATTCCATTTGCTACTGTACTGCATGGCAAGTAAAATATCCCTGGATGAGGATTTGAAAAGGAGACCTCAACTCTTTCTGGGAAAACTAGTTTCATACCTTGTATAGAAACTCTTTGGAAAGGCCTTGTGTTGTCTGTTGAGATCTACAATGGTGAGGGAGCTTTCACCACAGACTGTCGCGACAGTCGTTATTTTAAATTGCATTGCAAAATAAGTGCTCGACACATGAGTATACACACTGAAATAAGACATTTTCTGATGTTTGAAACATTCTCTGTTCTCTTTATCTCTTCTCTCTCCCTGTCAGGCCTGTAACTGTTTTATAATTATGATAGATTTTTATTTCTATTGAGCTAGAATTGGTTTAAAAGTTACAGCTTTTTGTTTCCTCAACACCTTTGTTTTACAGATAGTCTTTTTCCAATGAATCAAAATTGACATTTGAAATACGAAGCTCTTAATAACATCTAATGGCAATTCTTATCAACAACTTCATTGCATGACTTTCATCTTAACTAATTTTTATTTTTGAAACTGTAATTAAAAGCCACTGCATTTTAAAAATGCAAAAATTTTTGTAATTGTCTTTATAAAATTCTTGATAGAATTTCCCATTATGAGGAAAGAAAGAAAAGAATTCTTCACATACATATACACACGATGATTTCAGACCAACTATGAATATTATATCACCTTTTTATACTAGAAATGGTTGCTCAGAACACTGATATTGATATCAATAGCAATGTAAAGTTTTAAAATAATCAGAATGAACTAAACAGCAACCTGAGACTTCTAATTCTCAATGTGAATTTTTAAATTAATAATTGATAATTAATTTTAAATCAAAAGGAGTAATAAAAACCCATTCCTGAACTCTAGGTTCCTACATAAATCTCAGAACACTCACTGTGTATATTTGTTACTAAGAAAGGAGATCACTGGTATTAAACCCCTGCTTAAATCAACTGCAAGATGGGAAATAAATTAGAGGCAGTACTCTCCTCAGAATTTCTAAGAAAACATATATTAACATAGATGTAATATAGCAAGAGAATTAATTGCAAATAAAGTAAAATGTACAGAATGATAAGGATAAATTACATTTCGCTTCTAATATCTAAGCATTCATTACTAAGAGGATAGCAGCAAAGAAAAAAATGCATGTATGCCTTACTCCTTTTATATTTGCACCAGACACAGAGGATCACATTTTACCTGAAGGTGATCAGGCTTTCACTTTGGTAAACTTCTCTGCAGGCATTTTCATGTGTGTGCCTGTGTACCAGGAAAATAATACACAAGAAATATTTGTATATTGTTGAAACACAAAAGAAAATATTTCATGTGAGTCAGGCCCTCAATAAATCTAAAGAAAAGCCATTGACAATTTTATAAAAAAAAAAAATAGTTTCACTTGTTAAAAGGCACCAAGGGGTTAGAAAAAATATTCAAGGTCTTAAAGGTTTTAGAAAGCTTTTTGTTGTTGTTGTTCTCAATGATAGCAATTTTTATTCATTGGTTTGTACTTGCAACATATTTTGTTGTAGAATTTTGTCCACTATGTCATGTTCCATATATTGACATGAAACTAGATCTACTGGACCCCTCAAAAAATAATTGCATTTATTTTAGGAAAATCAAACTGAGTAATAGATATAAAATAATATACACAATTAAGTATAAGCACTTTAAAGAGTCTTTCTAAAGGATTAGTCCTAGGAGGAAGAATAGGTGCTCTTGAAAATATAAACAAATGTTAGGGAAGGACATATAAAATTTAAGACATAACACAGTTAAATCTCAAATTTAAGGCAAATAAGCGCTGTTACTTATCCCTCAAACTACACTCACTTCAATATTTCCACGGAAACTGAGTATCTGCAAATGGATTAAGGTGACCAGTCAGTATTCAGTACATGGTCATGGAATAAGTTAAAAAAGAGAAGACAACTGTGCATTTCATAATATATTTGGCTCTGAGGCCTAAAAGAAGGTAAACACATTGTTCTCACCTGCTCACTTGGTTGTGTAAAATTAGAAATCCTAAAATCTTGAATACTTTGATGATCACGTGATTAAGAAGAAATTCATCAGCAGTATGTTAAATGCATTGCATTGGTGAGTTAATTTCTATGTTTTCCTGTGAAGAACTGGAGACCACCAACTAGGAACAGGGTGCTAGGTTGAAGCAGGAAAGAGGAGGGAAGACAAAGAAATGCACAGGGGCCATGACCCTGACACACATTTTACAAAAGGCAGATTCAGAAAATTTCACCGGGTGTGGAGAAATTACATTACAGCCGGGAGTTACTAAGATGCGGAAAGCTTCACGCCACTATAAAGTCATGGAGCCCGTCGAAGAAGCTCACTAAACATGTTTCTGATGTATTTGTTTCATCTATATGTGTGTGTGTGTGTGTGTGTGTGTGTGTGTCCATGTCCAACCGTCTGTGTGTGTCACAACTACACAACTAACTAGAGACATGTGCAATGCCAGATAATCTATGTTGCTCCGCTGGGCTACTACTGAGAAAATCTACTGATTTTCTCCCCAGTTATCTAAGGTTTTAAAGAAATAAATATCTTCACGGTTTATGCCCATCTCTTGGATTCCAACAAAAGATAGGGCCGTAAATAGATATTCTAGTCCACATTCACAGGATCTAAATTACACAGGGTGGTGGTCACCAGGACACACGTGCAAAAAGGCAACGTGGCTTGCGCAGGTTTTACCAGGCACTTCCATAGTTGCGCTAGTTGTTTTTATTTTTTTACTAAACAGATTTATCTCATCTCTTTTTTAGAAACCTCCTATGCTTTATACCCGAATTCTCTCAAATCTGGACCCCAACGAAGAAAACTGGTTTATGTACACTCAGAAGTGTTCAGTGGTTGATAAAAGCTTTGGTACTGAAAGAGTAATAAAGGGCAACAATGGGGTTGCTAATCTGTGTGAAGTAGTTGCACACATATGCCTCTTTTTATTTTGCATGACTTAGCTGTTAGGAAAAGCCTCAATATCACAGTCATTGATGTTCATCTAAATCACGATTTTCTATCACCTAGCGCATTGGTGTGATATAGACATATTTCTAGAAAAAGGCTGTGTCTATGTCTGTGCCCTGAATTTCTGAATTTCAAGATTTGCCAGTGTTGCTGACTTTTTTTTAGACAAACAAACAAAAAATATATCCAAGTCTTCCTAGTTCAAAGACATAGATAGAGACCGTTTCAGAAATGTAAAACAGTTAGCAAATGATGGGGTAAAGGCTACCAGAGTAGCTACGTCAGCCTTCCCTTCTCCCATGCAGGAGCTCAAAAAATGCTGTTGGACACAGCGCTTTATTCGAAGAGGTTTCACACATGCATTTTTAATCAGGATTATATTTCACAGAAATCTGTCACCGCTCACAAGTGCAGCCGGCCGGTCCTCCTTGAAATGTATCAGCTCTCGCTCTCAGCCCTGAACTAGTTTTTCTTTGTACAAATCGAGATTTGGTGATCCACAAGGCGGTGTTTTTCTTAAAAGGAAAAAATAATCCCTTAGAATTGCTTGGGACCCCCATGCACATTGTTTTTAGTTCAAACATACAACTGCTCTAACCTGGGACTGTGGTCTAAGGCAATCTCTCTGCCAAGTTAACAGGCTCAACATTTGGCTGTAAGGTATTTACTAAAGCTAGAAGATCTAGTAAGTGGTTATTTGAAATTCAATCATTTGCCTGATTTTTTGTGTCGAGTTAATCCTACGTTTTTCTTCTATTTTTGATCTATCGTATTATTAATATATCCGCGGCTATAATAATTATTAAGATGATATAATAAGCAAAATATAGTGAAAAATTGTTTCTATGGGTATCTCTTTCTGGTGTGCTCCAAATATTGGACATATTGTGTGATCATACATTAAAGTATGTCCTTATCTATGTATATAAAATATCTTACAGAAATTTATAAGTACAGAGAAACAACTCAAACTGTGTGTGTCTGTGTGTGTAATGTATATCCCTAACAACATGGATGTTCAAAGCAAATGGAAGAGATTAAAGATCATAATTACTATTGAAATATAGGAATATTTTGAAATTATATATATATTTCAATAAAAGTAATCTATTTATAATGCCTATATTTTAAAACTTTCAGCTTATTTATCACAACAAAAATTCACTCTCAAATATTCTGATTAATACAGGAATAGAGATTTTTTTAAAAAAGCTTAAGTTTGCATATGATATGTTTAATGTCTAATGAATAACAAATCTCTCCTAAAGCAAACCCAACACATTACACATCTAGCAACTAAAACTTATGTCAAAGTACGTTTCAAAGAGTGCATAGAGGAAAATTTTTAGGGTACAGAAATTTCTAAAATTTGTGCAAATGCAAGAGTTAAGTCACTTTAAAATCTGTATGTTAAGGACTACTGTATATCAGCATATGTCCAGAAAAATAGGCCAGCACCAATGACACAGAAACATTCACATGAAGTAACCATATCTATATGTTGTCAAGCAACTGGTCATAAAAGCACTGAATAAAAAGGGCATTTGAAATTGGATAGTTCTGAAAATACCACAGCTGATTTTTTATATTCTCTGACAGTTGAGAACAAAAAGACTTTCAGACAAAGATTTTAGACACTCCCTGTGATATTTGACTTCCCAAAGTTTACGCCTAAGATTACCAGTCTGGAACCCCAAAATAAAAAAATATCAATATTAAGCTGTTTAATTCTTAATTCTCAATTGCTTCCTGTTCATAAAATTACTATACTGCTTTCCTTCATCATTGTAAACACTGTACATTTTAACATCTGTCAAAGCATTTAAAATCCTAGACCTTACATCTGCAAAACTGGGATGAAGAAAGGCAGCCTAGAATATTACAGTGTCCCCTTTAGAAACATTACATTTTTCGTAGTTAAGGTTTTATTTAATGTTACCACAATCAGAAAGTTTGAAAAACAGATTTTGAAATTCTGTTGGATAGAATTAGCAGCACAAATACCAATGACTCAAAATTTTCAAGAGCTTAAAAGATAAAACTGTCTTTCAGATCCAAATTGTTGTCTAGTTTAAGTACAAGAAAAAAGAGGGTATTAAAGCAATCATACTTTTTTTTTTATCCATTTCTTTAGCATTTAGTTAACAAGGAATCTGTGGCTTTAGAGTTGCTTAGCCAACAGCCTTGAACAGCATATTTATATTCCCCAAATGGTTTCATGTTTCCAAAGTGAAATTTAAGAGGGTATTAGTTTAAAATATTTATCTCTCTATTTAGGAAAATCTCCCTCTGTAGTCTAACAAAACAAAACAACAAAAAACAAAAAAACAAACCCTCCCCAAACATACACTTTTCAATGACTTTTCCCTGAGTAAATATTAATGTTTAAGATACAAAATAAAGAATAGTAGTAAAATGAAATAATTTAAAACATGCCATTAAGCAATTTCTCAAAAGCCAATAAAAGTGTCATTATAGAAGAATAACAATATAGTTTTGCATTTCTCTCAAAAAGTACAAACCTAAACTTCCTAGATCCTTTTGAAATCTAAAAGATGATAATTTTTTTATGTTTACAAATGTATTTGTTTTTAACACATTGGATGATTTTAAAGGGAATAATGAGCATATTCAATTTATTAAACAAACCTTTTCCTGCTATCATAGGGACAATAAGCCTGAGGCCCAAATATCTATATTTGAGTCTTCTTTTACAAGTTTTGTTCAATTCCCTGAATCTGCACTTTCTCATCTGAAAAATGGGAATTATTTCTTCTTCACCTGTCTCACAAGTTTGTGAGAATGAGAAATAATTACTGTCACCATGATCAGAACACATTTTGTATTTCTGGGGCATATGGGCACCATATTTAGTAAATTCGATCTCAAAGGAATGAAGTCAGAGTCTGTCAAGAGTCACCAGGCCATGTCTTATTTAATCATCTTTCTAGACATTCTTTTTCTTAGAATGTAAGACTCATTGGGCAGTGACTTTGTCTCTTCCATCACTGCATCCACAGAGCCTGCCTCAGTAGCTGGCCCATCAAAGGTGCCTCCGTACTTGTTGTTGATTTAATTATATAAAAGCTATATGTTCAAATAAATATGTAGGACTACAGGCTTCTGCCACCTTCCTCCAGCAGTTTCTTCTTTTTTCAAAGATGTATTTATTTATGTATTCATGAGAGACACAGAGGGAGAGAGAGAGGCAGAGACACCGGCAGAGGGAGAAGCAAGCTCTCTCCAGGAAGCCTAACGTGGGACTCCATCCCAGGTCTCCAGGATCACGCCCTTGGCCGAAGGTGGCACTAAACTGCTGAGCCACTCGGACTGCCCCCTCCAGCAGTTTCTAAGCCCCATATGCCAACAGACCTGTGCGGGGTAGGTCGCATGACCATCTGGTAGGTAAATATGGCTCAACAGAATATTAAGTCTTTACCTTTCTAGTTTCCCGTTTATGAAGGACTTTCCCATGGTCTGCAAGACCTGATCCTCTTAACACAGGTATCAAGATTCAGTATTCTGTGTATGCAGGACACAACCACTGTCATTGCTCATATCAAAGGCCCAGCTATTCACTCTATATAACCCCCCTTTTCATCTTCTTATCTACTTTGTTCCTATAATTGTCCCTTCCTCTCCCACATCAAGATCTTCCCCGTACTCTATTGGATCATTCCCACTAGCACACAGACATCTTGTATTATTGCCTATCTAGAAATCAACCCTCATTTTATCCTTCATCAGCACAGCTCTCATCCCATTCCTCTGCTCCTCTTTTCAGCAAACCTCCTCTAAAGGATTATCAAACCTATTCTCCCCATTGCCTATCTTCTTTTTCCCCCAAACCAACTTCAATCAAGCTTTCAACTCTACTACTCAACTGAAACCTCCTTCATCAAGGTTACCTGGATGGCCATGCTTATAAACCTATAGCGTCCAGTTAGTCTCCATCTAACTTAATCACTTCATGGCACTTTACAACTGATCACATTAACTTCCCTGAGACTTCTTTATTTCAACTTAGCTTTTAGGAAATCACTAGACATAGCTTCTCAGCCTCCACTGATGGATACTTCTCCTTTCCCATTCTTTTAACTGCTGGAGTAAGACAGGCTCAGTTTTACAGCTTCTTTGCTTTTGCCCTCCCAAGATGGTCAACTGCAATCATGTTGCTTTAAATGCTGGCTGTGAACTGGTGACTACCATACTTACATCTCCTATCCTACCTCTCCTCTCAACCACAGACTCCTATACCCCAAGTAACAGGTTTAATAGACATCTCAAACTTATATAACAAAAACTGAACTCTAGGTTTTTTCCCCCTAAATCTGCTTTCTGTGGTCTTTTGTATCACAGTAATTGACACCAAGCTTCTGTCAATTATTCTGGAAAACAAACAAATACATAAACAAAGAAACCTGGGAATCATCCTTGACTTCTATTGTTCATATCTAGCCCATCAATAAATTCTGTTGGCTCCATCTTCAAATTATAACCAGATTCCAATTATGTCCCATAATATCTACTGTCTCCTTAGCAAAACCATCTATTATCTTTTGCCTGGACTGCTAGCATGGCTTCTAACGGGGTCATTTGGCTTCCACTTTTGTCCCCCTAATAGCTTATCTATATTTAGAACCCAGTTCCAGTTATGTTGCCAACTGGAGCCATCCAATGGCTTTTTATCACATTTAATAAACCCGAAGACTCACGGTCCTGCCTCATCCAACCCCAGCCCCACTTGCGTAATTTTATCTTCTGTCACTTTCCCATATCTCTTTGAGCCTTTGCTTTTCCTCAGGACCACTGATAACACTCTTATTTAATATTTTTTATGTTTGCTTTTCCTTTTGCATGGAATATTCTTTACCAAATATTTTTATGGAATGCTCTCTCAGTTCACTCAGTCTCAGTTCAAAACTATTATTAACTACTGATTTTCTGATACTAAAATGCAAACTCCATGAAGGCAAAGGTTATTTCTGCCTCTTTCCCTTGCATGTTTCTGACACCTAGCACAGTGCCTGATATAGATTATGGTCTCCATATTTTTGGAAGGATAGGAAGAAAGAGGGAAGGATGAAAGGGAGGAAAGAAGGAGGGAATATAGAGAGGGACTATAAGATAGCCAGTAGCTATCAGGGCATTTTCAGCTAAAATAATAGTCATTTTGAAAATTAACACCTACTGTAGATTTTTAGGATTTCAAATGAATTTAATTTAAAACTTGAGGTTAACATCCAATCCAAATCATCCCACTTTCCCCTCTCCCCCAACCCTCCCACCCCAGCTCCAGCCTAAGCAGGCTCTGGGAAAACAGGATGGCAGCTATTTTTTCCATGTCCTCATCATCTCTCCTTCCCCCTTCTGTATATTCCAAGGCTGGAGCAGGAGAAGAGGGGTTTTTAAGAAAAGAAAACATATTTTCACTTAGCTGGTGCCAGTCGATAGTTCTTTTTTATCTAATGCTAGCCAACACTGCCATGGCAAGCATCCAAAAGGTGGTCTTTCAAGAAGCGCATTTGTGGGTTTCCTTAGGAAGCCCCCAGAGGACATTTGTGCTGAATTGTCAGAAACATAGAAGCGCATCTCCTAAGAGTTCAGAGAAGTGAGTGTGGTACTGAAAGCCTGAAGACTAAAGAGATTGATCAACTACTCTTGGAAATTAGACTGTAAACTAGCATAAAGGGAATAAAAGTACACAAGCTGTAGTTCAGGCTATGTCTCATTTATAAGATGTTAGCACCATGAAAGTATATAGTAAAAATGCACAAAGTAACTAAACTCGTATTTTTCAATCACATTTAGATCAATTGTGGGAAGATAATTCATGTTTAAAGATATATTTAAGTTTAGCAAATCACTCAGTTGACATATAAATAATATTAAAAAGTGAATTCAGATAGGCTTGAATATGAGCCAGAAATCTGTGGAGGGACAGCAAAAATTCATGACTTAGTACAAGGTACCAAAGGAGAATGTCTGTACATGCCACAGAAATTAAAATTAGATCTGTCCTCATTCAACAATTCCCTAATAATCGGGAATGGTGTGCTTCATATTAATTCAATTCTCTGTTAATACTAAGTAATTGTCAATTAGAACCGTTAGGCATCATGGTAATTTTTTTTATCTTAATTGAAAGTTTAAAATAGTGAAACAATAAAATGTCCAGGACAATTATTTCCTCTACAGAACCAGCATGCAGTCAGCTCATTGTGACTGTGAGACACCTGAGTTCTGTTAGTGCTAGTGCTGAGACGTTAGCTGAGGCTGAGTGAATTCATGACTGCGTGTGTAAGGGGCAATACAAATATAATTAATCACTTCAAACTTTATGCTAGTATGTGTGGGGAAAAAAACATGAAGTTTAGTATTTTAGTGATTTCCCATTTACTAAAGTATAAAGTTTGAACTTTATTTATTTTATAAATTTTGACAGTCTGCCAACCTTCCCAATTTTTTTCTTTTATTCTTGTCTGGAACATATTTGCTTCAGCTGAATACCTGGCTTGTCACTATCTCCCAGTTTTGTACTGTGCTTTTCTACACTGTTATAAGTTCTCTTAAGAAACACCTTCTTCCTGTATCTCCCTTTCAAAACTCACATTACCGTTTAGGGTTAAGTTTTAAAATCATTTTTTTTTCTCTATACAGTGCTCACCTAGGGTGAGCCTGCAATCACCCTTTTCTTAACATGTATATTGTTTTTATCACCCATTTTTTCCAAGTATTTCCTATTTTTTATTGCAATCTTTTGTGAATGTATCTTCCCAATAGTAGTTGATTCAATCTGTGGCCTAGAGATGAAATATTGTCACATACTCAATTAGATCTTTCACAATAGCCATAGGACCATAGTTGTGTGTGTGTGCATGTGCCCATGCAAGTGTATGTACATGTATATTTCTATTCATTTATTCTCTCTATATAGATAGATATAGATAGATAGATAGATAGATAGATAGATAGATAGATAGATAGACAGATTAGATAGATAGATAGATAGATAGATAGATAGATAGATAGATGATAGATAGATAGATAGATAGATAGATAGATAGATAGATAGATACTCTTGTCTAATCCTTATATCAGTCACTACCACAGACTACTGGGCACCAGAGAAAAGTCAGTGCTCAGTCTTATGTAGTTTATACTCTAGTGAGGAATGTAGGCAAATGGGTAATTAAAGTAAAAGTAAACAGATGCCTGGGTTGCTCAGTCAGTTAAGCATCTGCCTTCAGTTTGGGATATGAACCTAGAGGCTGGGATCAAGCCCCTAGTCAGGCTCCCTGTTTGTGGGGAGTCTGCTTCTCCCTCTACCCCTCACCCTGCTTATGCCTTCTCTCTATATATATTTTTCTCTGTCTCAAATGAATAAATAAAATCTTAAAAAATAAAACAAAAAATACAGTGAAAAAATTCATGTAAGTTCTGTGGAAGTAAATAGGATGAGCAACTTAGCCAGAGTTGAAGAAACAGAGAAGCAGTATGGAAGGGAATAGAGGATAGGGTGGAGGCATCAATGAAGAGGGAAAAAAATGGTCTAAATAGATGGAAATACAAACAAAAAGCTCAGATGGAAGATAGAGAACTCAAAGAACTGAAACACATATAGCACTACCAGAATAAGAAGTAGAGTGGCAGATGAGGGAGAGCTAAGGATGCTATGTAAGTAGGAAGGAAGGATTTCAGGACAGATGAAATGACCAATGATATCACACACTGCCACACTAACAAAGAAAAAGACTGCAAAGTGTCTATTGATAAAAAGACGTTTGGTGACTGACAAAGCCATTTTGGTGGTGTGAGGGCCCCAAAATCAAATCACAGTGGGTTGAGGGAAAAAATGGAGAATGATGAAGTAAGATGAGAGCGCAGATGAAGTAAGATGAGGTCTTTAAGTTAGACCATTGAGGGGAAGAGAGATATGGAGATCTTAGAGGAGGAAATTGAATTCCAAAAAGAAGATTTGGGCATGGGAAAAATCTGAAGAAAAGGAGCCAGCAAGAAGAAAAGACTGATGATCCAAAAAATGGTGATAATATCAAAGTCACCTAGAAATTGAGAGAATTGGGATCTAGAGCACAAATGGAAGAAGAGCTGAGAGGGAGTGGGCAGTGTCATTTATTCCATTTTAAGAAAAAGGTAAAAGGAAAGAATGAAGGTAGATGTCTGTAAATGTCTTGTTAGGCTGGAAGGAGGCTGAAGAGCTAATAAATTTTCTATATTATCATTACTTTAATATCTTTACTCTCATTCCTCAGAGAAAGGGACATATTCCATTCCAAAGCTGATACTGAGTGGCCCCAGAACATTCTGATGACTTTCCATTTGAGCTAGAAAAAACAAGTAAGGAATGAACCAAATTACATCCAGTTGGAAGCTAGGGCAAAATTAATTGTAACAAAAAGGCTGCCCCATTAGATCCAATCCCCCATCAACCCCAGAAAGGCCTCAGATTTCATTTAATATGAACCTCAAGACATCTTAGCAAACTTCAATCAGATCTAGTATGACATTGCTATTCAAGTTTTCTTAGCTAGGGATTGGCTGGAGTCTAAGAGGCTATACTAATAATCAACTATACTTTCATGGTCACAATGGATGGTTGTGAAAGCAGTATAAGGGATTACAAGTCTAGCAATTCTTCATATTAATACACACAAATCACCTAGGGTATTTGTTAAAATGTTTATTTGTTTATTCCCTGGCTCCACTGCCATATATTATTATTCAAGCAAATCTATGGTATTCCTTTGCTTTTTACCCATGTGATCCAGATATAAATGTATCACTCTTGAGCAAGCTCCAGTAATAAGAAACAGAAAAAGGTGGGGAGAAACCAGGCCAATTCCTCCAAATACTAGCCCACCTTTCCAAGTCCTAAGGCAGGTTCTAGTTCATAAAATGGAAAGCTAAAGGAGAAAAAAAATAGATGCTGCATACCTAAATATCAGGGCCAATAGACAGTAATCATGGCAGGCTTAAGAAAAAGTAGAAACTAATCTACAATATATAGCAATAACAATTAAAAGTTTTCATAACACACTCTTGGGGGAAAGAATCAATATTACAGTACTTTAAAAAACATATGAAAACAAGGAACAATACAAATACCAATGATAATTTCTAACAGTAAAATCAAGCAATTTGTTTAGCAACATTTGTAATCCCAGAATAACTGAAAGTAACATATTCTCCACTAAAAATATATTCTGTGTGGAATAATATAGATTGGTCCATCTAAAAATAGAGCTAAATAATCTCTGGTGACCTCTTAAAAACTATGAATTATAAGACTTGGTTATTACATTTTTAGATTACTAAATGATAGAGAAAGATGATTTTCTCTCATCTTACAAGAACAAATAGGCACAAAACTTGTGACTGGAATCAAGTCTATGCCTATTTTAAGTCAACAAGCAAGTAGCCATGAGTATATTTTCAGCATGAATGCCACAGACATTCTAGGTTAGGAAAAGCGTAATGCATCTTTTCCTGCAAAGCACTTTAGGTAAAGATGAATACATACTTCTGCTCTGTTCCTAAATCTCGCTATACTAATTTTATTCTCATTTTCTTTTCATCGCCATCAGTATCAACCTCATCAACTCATCAAAAAACATTATTAATACCTGAGCTGTGGATGTGCTGAGGAGCATACAAAGTGCACAGAGCTTCCAGATGAAACAAGTAATTACACAAATGCCCTTTAGTGCACATGTACCAGCATAAAATCTGCATGAGGGGAAAAGAGCCAAGGAAGCCAAAGTTATACATTTCTAAACACAAATACATCACCTGAGTCAAAAAGAGAAGGCTTAATGAAAATAAACAGAGCTTTAAAAGAGAGATTTAAAGCCTACATGCAGCTTAGGACAAGTTATGACTTTTCAGTATCACATAGACATTACATCAAAAATGACTACACTCTACCAAATGGATGGGAAGGGAGCTTTCCTGGTGCCCTACTAAAGTAATCCTCTCTCTTTTGGAAACATGTTTTAAGTGGGAAAGTTAGCATCATCTCCCAGACATAAAAATCCTAAACATTTTCTGCCTGTGTTCACTTTGCTGTATTTACTTTCACTTTTCTAGGAAGGTTCTATATAACAATGGTTGAGAGGCGGGTTGGGAAGAGTACAGTGAAATCCTGAAATGGCTAACCTTTACC
Organism: Nyctereutes procyonoides; assembly: GCF_905146905.1. Classification (NCBI taxonomy): domain Eukaryota; kingdom Metazoa; phylum Chordata; class Mammalia; order Carnivora; family Canidae; genus Nyctereutes; species Nyctereutes procyonoides. Next base: position 7,439,181 of record NW_026575130.1, read on the forward strand.
CTTGGGAATTTTAGACCACGTCAAAAATAAAGACTCCAAAAGCAAAATAACAATAATTAATATTAGTAGTGATAAATCTCACAGGACAGTGTCATTCATCTTCCATCTCGACACAAAAGTGGACAGCCTCTCATTATGATCTGTGAAAGTGAGAGTTTATTGCAGTTTGCTGGGGCAGTCTTACCAGAGTCAGGGAATGGTCAAGCGAGGCAGGATCCTAGTGAACATGTAGATCTAGACCATCCTTCCACCCGACATACCTTTCCACTACCACCACCAAATCCCTATATTGCCCTCCACAGCTAATCAGACTTGATTACCAAAAGATCACACATAAAGATTAACAAATGAGAGCATATAACATATTTGATGTAGGTTATCCCAGTCTCCAGATTTTCCAGATTTTCCCCTTTTCAATATCCTTTTCAAGACCCTACACTGTTTCATGATGAGTAAATGTGCAATTTTCACCACACCCTTTGCCATTCTGACTATACCTAATGGAGTAGCGATTTTGTCTTTGCATGTACTACAAATATCTGCATTCCAGCTTCTTACCAGAAAATATAATGAGTGATTGTTTCATCAGTTTTCAGAAATCTGGAATTCTGTTTCTTAAGTGCCAAAAGGCTCACTTGGTTCATACACCACTGTTCCTTTTTGTATTTGAAAATTGCCTCAAATTAAAATAATTTATACTTAAGATAGACCTAGAGAACTAAAGCTGCTGAGAGTTGAACGAAGTTGCATTCATTTTGAAAGTATTCTAACCACTTCTCTTTTCCTTAGGTTTAAAATGCCTCCAAGGTATTTTATGCTATTTTAACTATCATTTCTTGGCTTACTGATAAATTTGAACATGTTTTCTACATTTGAGACTTGTCTACACTTACTGGTCATTTGATTTTTCTCCAGAACAGATTTGGGAAACTTTCAGAAGATCCAAATGGAGTCATCATAAAATTTGAGGGTAGGAGGAAGAACTTTCCAGAGAATGGGAGAATAGCAGGGAAGGAAAAGTGAAGGATGAGAGCAGAGACGAGTGTGCAGGTGTCAGCAGGGCTAAGTCTCTATCCTTTCTCTGACCTAGACTCCCTTTTCTCCTTGTGCCCTTTCTTCTTCTGGGGCCAGCTCCGTTCTCTAGGCCCTGGCTGTTTTCTGTTGGGATGATATATTCTATTAGAGCCTCTTCCCCCAGCTCAGTAGCCCTCATACCTGGCGCTTTCCTCTCTCTCAAGTGGAGCAGTGTCTAAAGACTGAGTGTAGTGAAAGGTGGTAAAGAAAGAAAAAAAAGTATTGGAATTTAATGCTGACACACCAGTACTGTCATTTTGTTCCTGTATTGCGGCTACTAAATGTAATATTAAATTCTTCCCTGTCCAGTTCTCCTCCAATTACCAAAACAAAATGTTACCCAACCATTTTTTTTTATTTTTCTACCCACTCTCCTAGTTCTAAAAATCTAAATTCTTTCCTTAGATTATGCCTGAATGCACTTTTCTCACACAGATTCTGTACTTTTTATTAATTGCTCTGATTAGGTTTTCATACTCTATCCTGGGTTTCTATTGAGGATCTTCAAAAACAAACAGAAAAAAACTTACTTAAATAATTATATTTTATGGATACCCACATAAGTGGTAAACTATAAAAGAGTACATAAGAAGATACTCCCCTACCTCAGAGTAGTGATTGCCTTCAAGGAAGAAGGCAGAGGAAAATGAATGGAAAAGAAATATAACTGTAACTATGATGTTTTCTTTCTTCATTAAAAGAGAGATTTAAAGCATATTTGGAAAGATATGAAAGGTATGTCAAATCTGGGAACTGGATTATATTTTCTGAAATACTTCTCTGTATATTTGAATCCAAGACAAACATACAAACAAACCATCATTTGAAACTCTCTAGTCATTTGAGGGAAGTTATTGAAAATATTGCCCTCTCTAACAGTGCTTCACAAGCTTTAAAGCATATAAACCACCTGGGCATCTTGTTAAAATGTGGATTTGAGCTTAGTATATTTGAGTAGAGCTTGAGATTCCACATATCTAACAAGCTTCTGGATGATACTAGATCAAGAACCACAGTTCATGGTATTCCACAGTGTCACTTGTCGATGAACATCAAAATAATTTCTCAATTCCAGGGAAATCTATGCTTATGCTTATCCTCAGTAACTGGCAGATTTTTCTCTTGTAGGTATTGGTATTGTGACTTTTTATTTTCACCTTGGCCACTAGGAAGCCCACAGATAAAACTTACCTCTCTTGGGAATTACACAAGATTATATGCACAGTTTTATAAACCAACTTATTCTGGCTTTATTTCCTTACTCATATTTCCTTTTGTAATAATTCTTATATATATTATTGCATCATTACATATAAGCCGCTTCAAAAATTCTCAGAAATGAGGTTTGCCATATTTAAATTAACTTATAATAAGAAAGCCACTGTTCTTGAAGGGGCTCACAATTTTAAGGGGAGGAGTTACATACACAAAATGTAGATGGGCAATATAGATCTATATAGCATCTATAGGACGGAGTATCTAACTCTGCATGATAGTACCTGAAATGTTACTATTAACAACATCACTCTTAACAGTAATATTCACAGTCACAATAATGATAACAACATCTGACTAGATGTCTGCCAGATGCCCAGTGCTGGCTGGGTATTTTATCTCATTCACCCCTTTGATCACTTATCACATGCAATCATACCTAAGAAGTCTGTGATACATCACCATTAAACTTTAAAGCCCATCAAGATTACTTATGAACTATATCCAGGCAGATCCAGGTTTGAAAACCATATATGGGTGATGCTATGTCCCATATTCTCATGGTTAAACATAATAATCTCCATAGGCTTCACAGAGGGAAAAATGCTTCATCTATGACTTATAGGCAAAGAAGAAAGGTTGAAAGTTTCCAAGCAGACTAAGTAGGGATGGAGACGGAGGAGGGAAAAGTTGTTCCAGATGAAAGGAACAGCATATGCAAACGTGAAAAAAACACGAAAAAGCAGAATATATTTAGGGATTGGCAAGAAGTACAAAATAGCTGCACCACGGACCCTATATGGGCGAAGAAGTCAGATTAGGCAGAGGTCAGACTTCAAAGACACTTGTATACCTTGAAGATATTATGTAGGCAGTAGAGAACTATAAGAAAATGTTAGGTCAGAAGGCAAGAAAGTTAGATTTTATTTTTTTAAGTCACTTCCATGGTAGAATGGAGGATGGACTACAAGACAACAAGGATGAAGGAGGGAGATTTAGAAGGAAGGGTCTCACTTTAAAGGTTTTCAGAAAGACTCTTTTAAGATGTGGTATTGCTCAAATATGCAGAACTAAGAAGAGGGAAAGGCTGAGATTTAACTTGCCACCATATTCCTAGCTCAATAAGCTGGGCAGGTGGCAACAAGACACAGAATGGGAGGGGTCAAAGTGGATACAGGACATCAGTAGGAATTTCCACATGCAAGGTAGGATCCATACAAGACAGATGAGGCGGGGGATCCCTGGGTGGCGCAGTGGTTTGGCGCCTGCCTTTGGCCCAGGGCGTGATCCTGGAGACCCGGGATCGAGTCCCACGTTGGGCTCCCTGTGCATGGAGCCTGCTTCTCCCTCTGCCTATGTCTCTGCCTCTCTCTCTCTCTCTCTCTGACTATCATAAAATAAATAAAATAAAAAAAATTTTAAAAGACAGATGAGGCATGAATTGTGTGTTTGTGGTCATGGAAACCACAGCAATGAAAGGCATCCTAGTAGGAAAACATATAAAATGAGAAAGAACTATAAAACACCAATATTTAAGACACAGCCTGAAAAATAAAAGCTTGAAAAGTTCACTAAGAAAGGGCAGAATGGTGGAAGAAGATATGAAGAAAAAATAACACAGAAATGTGGAAAAATTCAATAATGTTAAATATATTGAGAGACCAAGTATGGTAACGATTGAAAAGTTTTCACTGATTCTGAAATTGTAGTGTCATCCTTGACTTCAGAAAGACAAGATTCAGTAAAGCAATGGAGAGACTGCAAGCAGGTTGAAGGTGAAGACATGGAGGTGACAAAAGCTGTAATGGCCCCAGTTGCACTCCTAGTAAAAGCATGAAGAACCTAGACCCCCATATTCATCCAGGAATGGTGGTCTGCAAGGGGTCTACGATGAGGGAATAAGGCTGGAGGGAGACAATAAAAGCCAATTATAATAATATTGTTAAAGTGTTGTTCTTAAGGTTTAAGGTAAGTAGGATAGAGACAAACCCAGAGAGGCACTGATAGACAAGGAGAAAACTGAAGAGTTGAAGGAAGACTGTATTGATTTCACCAAGTCAGAAAACAAGTAAAATGGAAAATAGATCCTGGAAGAGACAGACGATTCCATATTTATTCTAAAAACACAAAGAACAAGAGATGAAGATTTGATCATGGGAGGATGTTCAAGGAATCATGAAATCTAAGGTGGGGCTGGGTGGCTTTTGTGAAGTCAAAATGGAGGTCTAGAATTCATGAGATGGAAGAGCTCTGAAATGAGGGTCTGTCACAGGTTTTCACATAAATGTTACCCTGTAAGATTATGGCAGAAGTTCAAGTACAGAGAGAGACTAAGTCATTTGTCAAAGTTTTTGTAGGGGAATGAAATCTGTGGAAGACCCAAGCCAGGGCTAGATAAAGGGCTTATTAATGGCAGTAGGTTTACATGAGGATTTGCATTGGGAATACCTGCAAAGAAGCAGAAGGAGGAGGCTAGAATAATTCTGATTTCTTGCAGGGTTGTATATGGACCATGGACCATGGAAGAATAAGTATACCCTACTTTTACCATTATAAAGTAATATTCTGGAGTTTGGGAGGAAGACAGGAGGTAGGTATTCTGTGATACAGTTGAGGAATAAGCCTGTTGTTATTGTCTCTCAGTTTTTTTTAAGGTTTATTTATTTATTCATGAGAGACACAGAGAGAGAGAGAGGCAGAGCCATAGGCAAAGGGAGAAGCAGGCTCCCTGCGGGGAGCCCTATGTGGGACTCGATCCCAGGACCCCAGGATCACGACCTGAGCCAAAGGCAGACGCTCAACCACCGAGCCACCCAGGTGCCCTGTCTCTCAGTTTTAAAGCCATTGTTTATGCTCTGTTTTGTGATTCCAGTGCTGGGACTCCGAAAACTGCATTTCAGTTTGTCCAGCTGCTCCCTGTTTAACTCTGACATTATGGGGCACGGAAAAGAGCCATCTTCATGCATTGTCTTCTATGCAAGAGGAAGACCAGACTATTTCTTTGTCCTTGTATCACTATCACTATTTAGTTAACTTTCCTAAAAGTGTGTGCACTCTCCAATTTACTAGTGCAAAATATTCTTTAAGATTATTATTCTAAGTTATATTCATGTAAGCAGTACATAAAAATTCCCACTTCTCACAACCTTCTCAACACTCAATAGTTTCCAGATTTTTAATCACTGCCAACATGATAGATGTTAATAATAAATTGTCTTTATTATAATCTACATTTCATGGTTCTAAGCATCTTTTCATCTGCATTTGCTCTGTTAGTTTGCCTCTTCTGAAAAGTCCTTATTCTTTTCCTATTTTTTCTTGCGTTGTATGTCATTTACTTTTCGATTTGTAGAAATTCTTTATGTATGTTGTATGTTAATTCTTTATCGGTTACATACATCACAAATATCTTCTCCCTTTTTAACTTACCTTTTCCTATTTTTGTGGAACTTTTTGATATACAGAAATTATTCTTATCTTAATATAATCAAAATACCAAACTTTTTCTTTATGATTTGTACTTGGGAGCTTAAGAAATGCTCTTATGTCCTGACATTATCTTTCCTCCAATAATTTCTTCTAAAAGATTTAAACTTTTGCTTTTCCCATTAAGATATTTAATTCATCTAGAATTTTATGTTGCTTTTTTTTCTATGTGGCTCACTCACTTTTCCTAGTGTCATTTTTGAGTAATATATCATCTCTCCACAGTCTCATGAGGCAGTCTCCAGTTATGAAGGTGTCTCTGTCCAGGCCCTCCATTCTCACCTGCTTGTCTGGCCCTATCTCAGTAGCACTTCATTGTGATCACTATGGCCAATATTTCCTTATTCTTAATATTCAGAAAGTATCTTGGTTATTCTTTGTCCTTTTTTCTTTCCATATGAATTTTCAGATCAGCTTATAAGCTTTCCACAAACCCCTGTTGAAATTTTGAATGTAATTGAAGCTTCAGAGTTCTCTAACAGGAATTTTCCCACTTCATTTTCCAGAAGAAACTCTAAAGGTAATTAGGTTACTATTCCATCTTAAAGGTGAAAAACACATATATTAGAAATGTTTAGTAAGCTGCCTAATATCATAGGGGAAGGCTGAGATAAGAACCCAGATTTCTAAATGATGCTTGGGTGTGTGTGTGTGTGTGTGTGTGTGTGTGTGTGTGTGTGTATAAATGATTGTTTATTTATTCATTTTTTAAGAGTATGAATCTTCCTTTTTCCATCAGTAGCACTTCTTAGTCCTTGGGATGGTGATCGGCCCAGTAGATTGGCTCAGTGCTTTGGGGATTTTGATCCAAGAGAGGAAGAGAAAAACAAGAAGAAAGACATGGTGAATAAAGACAAGAGAAAAGCCTCCAATATTTTCTTTATCTGAACTTGCAGTCTTTTTTCCAGTCATGCTCTTTCTTCTCTCAAACTCATCAGTCTTTTATTTACATAAAATGGGGCTTTATTACACAGGTCAGAGCAGTGATGAAACTGGCTTCTCTGCTCTCACCCTATGTTTTTAGTTAACTTGTGTGGGTTCTGGGATAACAACATAAAATTCTTAAATTGACTCTGCTACTGTTTTGGGAAGATATGCATAGAAATATTTAAAGAATTTCCGTCTCAGAAACAGTTCAATAGAATGGGTCCCTCAAAAAAAAAAAAAAAAAACCTGAATATCCACTTATGAACACAATAAAATGACCAAAAAAGGAGTTTCTCAAAAAAGACACTATTTTAAGTATTTTGGTTAGTTGAAATATCTTATAGCCACAATCTGAATTTCTAATGCATATATCACAAAGATTTCTTAGAAACTATGTTCAGATTTTACTTTGTTGTTATATTAATTTCTACCTCTCTGTACCACTCTCTAAAATTGTATAATCTTTTGTTGAAATAGACAACAAACCCTGCAAAGATGTGATCATTATTACTGATAGCTAAAATAGTTCTTCTAATTTGAAAGTTGAGTAGGAATGATCACAGTGTAAATTCATGTCAGCCAGAAAGACAAATGACTGAAGTATTACCTGTTCTCTTCCCAAAATCTCTCCCAAAGAAAACCCTTGATACAGTGTATGGGAATATTTCCAAGAGGCAATATTCATTTTACCAAACCTCTCCCACAGAATGTAGCTACTGGTACCTCAGGACAGATCGAAGACAGAGGAAGGGAAACAGGAAAAGGGGCAGACAGCTGGATTAGACTGTACTGTGGATATTAGTGATGGGTAGACTTCAAAAGACTTAGAGGTTCATTTTGGACAGGTGCCCAGAGATTCGCGAGCTTACCCAAAACCTTCCATAACTTCTCATTTTAAAACTGAGCTAGAATTCCTTTGAGATCAGACTTTTGGTCTTCAGTCATTATTCCATTCTCTTGGCCTTATCATTAATGTACACGAGGAAATTGTAAACTTTCGGGACCCTGGAAAATGAGATACTTATTTTAAGTATTAACAAAAATAGTATGATCTTTAGTTTTGAAGACAATCTGTAAACTATATATATATATATATATATATATATATATATATATATATACACACACACACATTTTTTTTTTTCTGGGAGAAAAGGAAATTTCTAAAAACCATTGACTTGTTATTTGAATCCATTTTGGAACAATGCTAACAATAAAGCTTTTGAACATGTCTTTGAGGGAGGTGAACTCTTCATGCATGTTCTAATTCATCCGTGAAGACTGATAATAAGTGCTTGACTGGTATGAAGCCCCATCCAGGACTGCCGGAGAGGGGTAGCCTGAGAGACAGGCAGGAGATCAGGGACACCAAAGAGAGAGTTAGTCTGGAAGAGCTGACAAGGAATTTGTCTGCCACTCTGATCGCAGGGAGGGCCTCCTTTTAACTGAGCACAGTGAGAGTTACCTTGCAAAAGATATGATCATTATCATATGTCTAATTAAAATGTGTCTCTCCAGGGACTCATGTAAGATTTATTATTACTCACAAAACCTACTATGAAGAAAGTTACGTTTATAGGAAGTCACAGTATTATTTTTTGGTACAAAGAATAAATTTCTAATACAAGCTTTGAGCCACAATAAACTACTCCCATTTTTGTTAGTATGATTCTGAGTAGGGCATGATTTTATTCTTCTTTAGAAAAAAAGAGTGCTGGGATATAGATTGAATAAGCAGTAACGAAATAGACACAAACTAGTTTTTATTGTAGTTACCACAGAACTTATACAGTGATCATGGGGAAGGATTGTTTTCGTGATCTGATTTGTGAACACATACTTCCTATATGCTACATCGCACAACAGGTGCACCAGCGTCCACTCTCTATTATCCTGCATGAGACTCTACAGAAGGTCTGAATAACAATAGAATTAAATATGTTAGCCAGGAGAGTTGCAGCTTGGACCTTATTTTAAAAATTATAATTTTGCTTCTAAAAGCCTTGAAGCAGTAACAGTTAGAGAACAATTAGCTATATTTACATAGTGCAAAGTTTCTCAATCTCTGGAAAGCCACTATCATAAAACTATTTGATGTCTGTGCAGATTTTACTTAAAAAGTACAGTTCCTGCCAAAATAGCAGTAGCTTGTTTAGAGCTACATGCTCTGCTCTAATAAAAGTGTAAAAATTAGTAACAGTTGTCCCATGTCAATCTCATGCTGAAAGCAGATCCTCAACAGATATGAAAACTGGAATAAGACTTACATCTCACTATAGTTCTTTCCTAGGATTTTTTGAAAGCAGACCTCACTTGATATTTCCAACCATTCTAAGACAGCACTTGTAATTTGAACTATTTTGTATCAGTTTGACCATACTTTCTAAAGCTTCTCCAATCACTCTCCTTTTATTACACACTTGATTTTTGAATTTTCTTCATAATATAATACCCTAAGAAGACTGATTCTATTAGTTATTAGTGACGTATACCAAATAAGGATCCAGAATTATAACAGAAGTTAATTTAATTGTCAATTTAATTCAATGGGCAATTTAAATATTTTTCTTCCCCCAAACATTTTCCAGGATCCAGTCATACACAGTAATGAAATGGACAAACTTGAGCTTCATGCTCTAGCTTCTATTCTAGCTTTGGAAACTATAACTGATTGAGAGTTAATGTTAAAAGAAAAAAGAAGACACAAAAGTTATAAACTGTTCTCCAAACTTTTAAGTAAATTGATACAATACATCGAAGATGTTCATTCATTTGTTGGTTAATTATTTCTGGAAAATCCACTGTTTGTTGCTTACCTGAAGTACTTATCATGAGGAAATAAATGTAAATTGGACTGTCCATACATATTAAATCAATAAAGGAAAACAAATTAGTCATCCCTTAAAATACTGTATTAGATTGTCATTATATCATTCATACACTTTTAAATAAGCAGTGTTTTGCGCAATACATCAGTAATCGGCACAACTAAAAAAAAAAATTCTTTGAGCAATGTTAATACATGTTAATCAAATTAATGTTTCCATTCCCCCTGACTCATTTGACACAATCTCACATACTTTCTCAAATAGAGAAAAGTGTTTCAAGAGGTACTTGATAAATTACAAAGGAATGAACCATTAGAACCTCATACCTTTACCCAAAAAGCCCTCAAAACAAAGAATATATTTGCTCTGATGCGTAATATACACAACAACATATATCTTTTTAAAATTTCCCCTGAAAGAGACTACTGTACTGAAATAATCAGTTGAAAAGTATCAGAAGCTATAACCCTTAAATCAATATTTAATTTATTGAACAACTTTCAAAAACTACATATATAATATACTTACTAAAGAACATAACCATATAAACTGCTCTGGAAATTGTGTATTGACAAGTTCATAATTTCAAACCTCTATATATTTAAATTAAGACTTTAATAAATAAACCAGCAAATGCATTTATTATTAAAAAGAAATTTCTTTAAAAATTCAAATCTTAACTTATTAAAAAAATATAATAAAAGACTTTTTTGTACTTTAGTATGCAAGAATTAGATTGCTTGACCTCTCTTTTAATGACTTAATTAGCTGTACTAAAGCCCAGCTGGGCCTCTGCTGACAACATAGCTAGATATTTCAATCAAGCAGTGTTATGGAGAATAAGTAATAAATGCTACCTTGTCGCCATACAGTCCCAACCCATAGTGCATGCTGGTAATGCTAAATTTGATCAGTATGCCTCATATTTCAATTAGTCGTGGTCTGAATCACTAAAACTGTGTAATGTGTATGAATTCCTGATATCAGATACAGAGCCACAGGCTCCCACAGTTAGAAGCCATCGAGTTTGCTTTTATTAGCAGCCAATTAATGGCAAAAATCTGCATCGCTTTTAAAATTTATAACCTCTATTCCAGCTGCATCCACGGCCCCCGCTATACTGTATACAATCAGATCCATATCACTGTCGCAAGTCAAACAGCTGCAAACTGTATTCTGTCTGCAGAAGTAAAAAATCCTTTCATACAGAAGCTTTTTTTAACCTCTTAGAAGTTCTTTTCAAAGCCCAGCAGCACCAGTCACTTTGCGACAATGAGCGATTTAATACAGAAAGAAAGAAATCTACACCAAGGTAACCTCTTGGGATGTGCTAGGTTTTCAAACGGAGTGAAACCCTACCACTCCCGCACCACACAAGGGCAAGCAAAACCACTTCTCCTGACCAAGGCTAAGAAAATATAAACATATAAAACCTGACCCTCATACAGAGTTAACCCATTAAAGTCTATGTAGTCATTAAAACAAAGTGGCATTACAAGAGTTTAATATTAAGTAACTTACATAAAATTTTGGTATTCAAATTTGTATGCTGGAACCTTAGATGCTTCCCTAATAAAACATCTGTGCAGATCACATTCCCCCATCAAGCAGTGGTTTATTGCATACCTCAAAATTTCTAGACATTTTTTTTAGGAACCAGACTCTTTCTGACATACGATAAGACAGGAAATTTCAATGTGATCAGATTTAGTAACAAAGCATAATTGCTTTATGTATTGCTAATGCTATACTTTAAGGGAACAGTTCAGCTTTATGGTATTATATATTTTCACTTATTTTATACATACTATTCTGTGAGGTCTGAAATACTTTGATATCTCACAGTTTAAATGTTATTTGGGAGAAATAAAGCAGAGTTTCTTCCTTCGGTCTTCTATAGAAACTAGTAATTTTAAAATACACCGTATATGTATATATAGTTAAATTTTGTGTATTATACATGCTCATATTTAGAAATACATATGTATTTCTAGATTTATATAACATAAGGTCATATAGATAAAAGAATTTACCTGGAAAAAGAGGAGCGTGAAAAAAATACTCACCAACGCTAATACATGGCTATAAAAATGTTGTACTAGGATAATACAAACTGCTGCCATGGCTATTTGAAGACAATAAAATCCTATTTTACAAAATTCAACTGCTAATAACCAGCATTCTTTCTAACTGCTTAAATACTGCAGTAAGACTTATAATGCCACTGTGAAATCATAAGCTAGTACTTCAAAGGTGTTGTATCTGTTACAAATTTAATCTTCACTGCTTTGTCACAACTGATTTCATCACAGTGGCTTGGAAATGCAGCCTAGCAACATTTCTGTTGTCCTAGACAACCTGAACCAAACTGTTAAATACCTGTCTGATGCCCAAGAATGATTATAATAATATTGACTATGGAATCTCCAACAACTTCTCTGAAAATGTGCAATTAGTCTGTTCTGGTGAATAAAAGAGGAAAAGTATGCTTTACAATGTTGACAAATTGTAGGCATTTTAATAATGGAGACAGAAATTCTGTGCTGTATTACATGAATGGCACTGTGTTCTTTATGCTAAAAACGTTATTCTTCCTGTAAGAATAAAATGTAGTACATTTTAATAATGTAGTACATGTGATAAAATTAGTACATTTTAAAATTATGTATGTAAATTAATATAGAATTGGATCTCAAGTACTTTCCTTTTCCTACAGGAGAAAAATACATCATTTCATTAAGTGTCGCGCATCTCAGGAAACCAATATCCAGTAGTTGCTGTCTAAATACCAAAAGCTTCTGCACGTGAGATATCAGGTTCAATGTTTTCACTTCCTCCCATGTATACAGTGACTCACGGGATGAAGCAGGAGCACAGTGCACTGATGGAAACAACTATAAAGTGGTGTTTATGAAGTTGCCTAGACAAGGATATAATGGGGTAGGGTTTTGAAATTTCCTTCCTATTGGAGTTACATTATAAAGCACAAGGTTAAATCCAAGTCTTCAGAGTGATGATGAAAATTTACAATTCTCAGGGACAATTTTAGGTCTGCTCACAGGCATATGGGTTCAGTATTCATATACAGTGTGTGGAAGTATATAAATACATACGTTCCCCAGAGCGACCCTGTGTTATTAGTGGACCTGATAGCAGTTTGTGTTCGAGATCTTTTAAATTTGCTAATCCATTGCTCTTCTCATGGAAGCATCTTTAACTATTTCATTTGTCTGTACTACTTAAATAATACTAGTAAGTATTTCTCGATGAATATTTAATTACTGAGTACTATGGATTAAATCTAGCAACCAAAACAAACAAAAGCATAGGGAATTAGATTTATTATACATTTCAAAAAAAAAATATGAAATGCCTGAGGTTCTAGCTAAAGACCACTGTTCTCTATGGAATACACATCATCATTACAATGTCTATGTTAAGCATGGTGTAAATATGATCGAAGGCCTTCAGTGAATTTAACAGCTTAAGTGACGGCACAGAGTAATTTCAAAAAAAGATGAGAACACAATTTTGTTTATATTATGCCTTGCATAAAGTAAAATATGAATAAATCATAATTAACACAAAGATATGAAAACCCAGTGTGCTGGCAAAATAAGCAAAAACAGAATACACTGATTATAAATATTCTATCCTTATTAGGCAAGAATAACATTATGTTGAGTTGATTTTTTATTCCTATCAATATGCCACTTAAAATGGTTTGATTCCAAACTACAACTGATGTAAGTTTAAATGCATCCTTTAACTAGCATGGTAGGGACACCATTAAACATATATTAAGTTGCCCATATGCAATTCACACTTGTGACTTTTCTCTGCCATTCATGAATTATGCAATTATCCCTAACTCATGGAAATGAAAGTGCATTAACTGCCCACTGTCATGTATTGTCTCTTTCCATGTCCTTGTGCACACATTTCCACAGTTCATTATTCATGGGTGCATCTATGCAAGTGTAAATGTGCACATATAATATGGAAATAGTCACCCATGGATAAATAGCTACTAGACACTTGTTTGTGAAGATATATAGGTATATCGTATTTTATTCCAAAAAACAAAATTTTACAAGGGACACCTCTACTCTTGTTATGGATGCCACACGGTAAACATCTTTATAAAGCAAATAAGGCATTTCCTCACAGGTGAAAGGAGGACGATGTTGGTCTATGAACCTGAAACAGAGCCCTTTCATCTTTAGCAACTCTCCTGCTAGCTTTCTCCCCCATTTAAGAGTCTCTATTGACTCAGCTACTCGGGTGCTCTTTCCCCCATAAAAAAAAAAAAAATCAGCTTTGATTGAAATCTCTCTGGAACTCTGTTCTAAAAATATTGTACGTTGTGTTTCTAATCCTTACTTTTCTTCCATGTATGTTAGGAAATAATTATAATGATAGCAATTGACTTCTAGAGAAGTCAATTATTTGAAATAAATCATTTTGGGGGAAATAAAATTACAGTGTTTTCTCCATTGCATGTTATGGTGCCGTGAGTTATTCCAAATTCTAAATTCAACATCCAAACAATTCACCCCTTTTGGGCTACATCCTTCAGGAAGTCCTTCCCACTAAGATGAGTTAGCACTCACATGCAATGTTTGTGATATAGAGAATGATGCAGAATCCTTCTATATTACATTATTTTGAACATAAGCAAAATCATCCCCATTGAAGTAATTCTTTCTAATGAAATAAAGTGAATTTTATCATATACTTAGAATTTTAATTTATGTGTAATGAAACTTCTTTAAAATGTTGCTTCAGGCCATAAAAGCAGAATTTAATGACTTTAAAAACCAAAATAAAATGTTTTCCCACAGTATAGATTTTAATTTGGCTACAAATAATCAAATGTCCTCAGTCATTTGAAATGTAATTCAGCAAAATATCTTATTTGGTATAAACTATAACTCTATAAAATTCATCGGAGCATTTCTTTTTGGTAGGGAAAAAATGATTATTCTATAATCACTTACATACATTCTTTGTTAAAGATTACTTAAAATTAAAACTGAAATAATATGCATTCATAAATAGATTTTATTGGCATCTTTACTGCATACTAACAATGAATTAAACACTTAATGCCATGCTAACTGTATTTTTCTGAAAAAATACAACTTTCCTTTATCATTATACATGCTTCTTTTTGATTCTTTGATTTTCTTTCAAAGCAAAAACCAATCATTCTTTTTATGCCTTCACATTTAGAAGAACCTTACATAATTTTCACTAAGTATTGTAAAATACTTTGTCAGTTAAATTGTAGTTTAAATTCTGCAGCATTTCTCAATTTACAAATAAATGTCATGACTCACACATTTTATGGATATGGATAGTATATAAGGATTCTACTAGTTTTAATTAGACACAGTATGACCGAAAAGAAAAATGTCAGTAAAATCAATTTCAAAATCAGAAAGATAATAAAAGTAAACAGGTGGAAATATTTCACATTTCAAGTTGTATTATTTAGGAAATACTTTTCTACCTAGGAGAAACTATTAAAAAGGCCCAATGATTGCTAAAGTGTAAGAGAAATAAAATATGTTCATCTCTAGCACACTATATTTGTACGCATATAAATTGCAATTCACAGAAATACTTTTGCCAAGGCAATAAATCTAGCCAAAAAATAATTGAGGATAAATGCAAGTTTTCATTACTACTCAATATATTCACTTCCATCATAAATAAGGTGTGACCAGCAGAAGGCACTCTTACAATAAATATATACATACGGCTGCTCATTTACAAACAGATTGGAAATTCTGATGAGAGTTTCACTAACTTTCCACAGCACAAATCTTCTTCTCATGTAGACATTAAGTTATAAATTTGTCCTATAAATGTGAAGACAGAGCACATATAATTCTTTCTTGTATAATTTTAAAATCTGTCAGCCCATTCACAATTTTTTTTTACCCTTGTTTTTAACTTAATCCATAAAAGAATTATGTGGCCATACTTACCATTTTTTTAACACTGTATTTAAGAAATGTTGCTCTCTTGAGAGCTCAGACCCTGTTGAAGAGTTAGCCATAGATTCATATAGACCTGGCTTCAAAACAAGCTTCCAGTTTCATTTTTATTAACCTTCAGAGGTTTGATCATAATTTGCTAGAGCAAGCAGGCATGGTCTTTTAATAGAACTGCTTGGATGTCTGAAAATACCTCTAATTAAATCTCTGTCAAACATACCGCTAACAATGTTGTTTAGTTTGTGTTCATACACAAAATCTCTTGAATGCCTCTCCAAGTTTACAAGATCCATGTTAAAAGAGCCAGCAATGCAAAAAAATGTTACGGCATATGTTTGGATTTTTGTATTTCAGAGTCCTGACTACTTTATCTGAATTACAGATTTAGAGCTTTGTTATGTGTGATAGTTATGATAATATGATCACTAAAGGCACAGAGACAGGGAGACTCAAATCCCTTTGAAAATCCCTTTCTCTATTTCCTACAGCTGCTGCAGGAGTTTAATATCTGATAGAATGATGAAAAAGAACAGGCCGAACTCCAGTTTTAATAAAAATTTTAACAGGTCTACATATAGTTATGAAAAATGTTATTTGCAATGCCGATTTTTAATAAAATTTTCTTAAACCAAAGAAAAAATCCCCAAGGGGCACCTGATATGAATGTGTTTTTCATATGTACTATTTAAGGCTCTTTAAAGGTTATGAAAGTGACTGATAAAATAAGTTCTATTCTATACAACACGAGCCTGAATGCACTTGCACTTTTGCATTTCAATCAAATAAATAAGCAAAGCTTTCATTTTGTATATTGGATCAGAAACAAATATTATATTGCATAGCCAATTTTTATTGTTAGCAATAAAAATTCATATTATTAAGTAACTGCATTTTAAAGCAAGTCAAAGCACTGCTAACAGACATATCAACATATTCTCTAATCTAGGAACGCATGATGCTAAGAAATAATACATTTTCATGAAATTGAGACTTCACTCCTTGTGTTTTTGGAATTTGAGAAGTTGCATAATATTTGACAGCATTTTCATGAGAGAAAATAAATATGTTAAGTATGATGACACTGAAATTTAATTGAATCCAGGCACTTCAGGACTTCTAAAGAGTCTCTCTATAAAGTACAAATTTGCTAAATGAAGAGTCTCCTACTCAGTGACCTGTGCTGGGCGCACTGCGATGTTATTCCCTCTTCAACATGATAAAACTACCTAGAAGATAAAGTCATGAGACAAGAAGCTCGTGACCCAGAAGTGCAGCTACATTCACAACAAATGGAAACGAGGTGTTTATTGGAGATCAGAAAGAAATTTTAATTTACTGATCTAATCTGCAGTAACTATAAAATGGGAAGGCTTTGTGACTTCCAATAGGTTAAACACAAGACACAGGTTCAGTTTTAATCTGTAAAAATATATGGATTGACATTCTTATCACTAAAGACACTGCATTCCAGTGGAAATACTGAGTTCTCTAGCATTGTTTCTGAAACTTTTTGAGTAGTTACAAAAATACCATATACCTTATGCAATATATCTTATGCAAGATATTAACATTTTTTTAGAAATTTGATAGACTTGAATTAAAATTAGCTATGCTAATACTAGATAACCATCCTATTCTTTACAGAGGATGCATACAAAATGCAAATCGACGTCACAGTTTGTATCGTGTCCTGTATCATGTGAAAATATTAAATTTATCATGCACTGAAATTAGAATAGTAAAACATTATCCACTTCATTACTGAAGATTGTAGGGTTGGAATATTGAGCCATCTTCTAAACGTTTCGGCCTTTTGTACAATATATAAATGGATTTTTTTTTTAATTTGTTCATGAAAGACACAGAGAGAGAGGCAGAGACACAGGCAGAGGGAGAAGCAGGCTCCATGCAGGGAGCCTGATGTGGGACTTGATCCATGGCCTCCAGGATCATGCCCTGGGCCAAAGGCAGGCGCTAAACCACTGAGCTACCCAAGGATCCCCTATAACTGGAAATTGACAGCTATTGATTCATGCCATATTTATAATCCTACTAAGTAACAATTTTTAAGTGACATTTATAATTCTATAACCAAATCAAAATTGTTGACCTAATTGATTGACCTGATATTTCCCTGTATTTTTAGTTAAAAGACATTGTTTGAATGCAGAGTTGAGGGCAGTACTCTTAATCAGGGGTATTTGAAAAAAAAAAAAGGGTGGTAACTAGAAAGAATGAAAGAATAATGTATTGCTTTGACCATTCCCCACCCCCCCCACCTGATTTCTGTATTGGGATTACAGTGGATTATCCCCAATCAAATCCTATTTTTCAGGTCCTTGTAGACATCCTTGATATTACACAAACAGAACAAATTTCTGAGATCATATCTAAAATGCAAGCATTTGCTTATAAAATTTATGATGACACAAGAAAGATGGGGAAAAACACACATCATTAAAATAATGCTATGGCATTAAATATATCTTAAATTCCCTACTTATCATGTTTTTATGCATTTTAAGAAGGACTGTTGGATGTTTCATAAAAGTATTTGCTTTCAATTATAAATTAAATTCCAAGACACTAGTTTAAACATGCTTTGACTTATTTCACATTTTAAAATATCATTAAACTTCATAAAATTAAAGCTACAGATCTTTTCATTTTTCCAGAAAAGCTCCAAGAACTATATGTAAAATAACAAATTTCCTTAGAAAATAAGAAATTATCTTATTTGAAAATGTATGTTCAAGTCTTTAATGGACGCTCTAGCAAAAACCTTACACTACAGCTCCATTTAGTCTTCAAGCAACATGGATCTAACACATGTCAAAATATTTGACTAAATAGGCCTATTTTTATTCTCTTAAAATGAAACATTGATATTAGCGAATAAGACATTTTACTATAGGGAAGAACTACATTCTTCAAGCAAGGCCTTCCCAATGAAAAAATAAAGCTTTAGTCAACTATAGATAAAATTTTTAACATTAATTGGATACCATATGGAATTCTGTAATACTTTTATCCAATGATTAATAATTTAGCATTTTAGCAAAATTCTGCATTTTTCCTTCAAAGTTCACTACAATGTTTAGCCAGGATACTTTGGGTTTCAGGTTTATACAGCACCTGAACTATTTACATATGTGTGAAGAAAGAAGATAGGAGACCTTTTCTTCCTAGATACCAAACTTTGTCATTTCGATTCATATTTTTACCTGTATCGTTCAGTGGATTTTGAAATGCAGTTTCAGAAAAAAAAAAAAAAACTTACCTAAAAAGTTTAGGTTGCTACTATCTAGAGAAAGTAGATACAAATATTATACTATCTAAAATGATCTCTTTGCTTAATTTCATGGTTTCCATAGAAACCACTTCAAATATTTATAATCCACAATGACTCTAACCATTGGTCTTTATAAAGGCTTTTATAAGCTGACTGGTGATTTTCACACCCCCTAAAGTGGGATAGTGAAACAAATTACTCTGGATACACATATTTAGGGATAAACCACACAATATCTTTTAAGAATAAGCCTATTTCTATAAATACAAAGAGACATAGAAGGAAGGAAATAAATTCCTAAACTAATACTGGTTTTATTTTACTCAGAAATATGGAGCATAGCTCATTTGTCTGTATCTTTATAACAAATTATACAGAATTATATGATTGCAATATATTATTGCATATTAAGCAGTTCCTAGCTTTTAATTTTCTCACTGGCCTTGATCTGTACAGTGAGTGCTAAGTGAGGATTCTGTGTTGTTATTAATTGCATGTTTCTCACTTCATCAAATGTGTTTTTAAATCTTGTAGAATGTTCAAGACTTTCAAAGACCAAGAGTACCTGAGAGATCAATTCCCTTTGTTTTCATATTCTAAAATAATACCTCCAGACAGCCTTTCTTTTAAAAAAGCCAGATAACTTGGAAAACAGATAAATTAGGATGTGATTATTCACATCACAAAAGAATTCACAGATGGCTTCCTGTAAATCGGGAGCTCCCTATTTAAGTGTTTGTTTACAGATCATTAGCTACTTGACAAAGAGGCTATGGGGGCAGAAAAACTTAAAGCTCAAGTGCAGGGAGACACTGCCAATTGGAGATCAATCAAAAACGAGGAAAATAAAGCATCCATGGAACCAGCATGTGAAAAGAAAGTATGATTCCCTTCATATGCATGTATATATACTCCATGCACGTATACACTTCCTATATACGCGCGCGCGCACACACATACACACACACACACAGAGTATATGCATTTATGTCCACATTAGAGATATGTGTACACATTTACACACAAATGTACACCCATAAACATACCTAAAGAAGCGGCTTTAACATAAAGTAAGATCACCCACAGGCCAGCTGTATGTTCTTAGTTTATTTCAGAGATTTTTTTTAATGATTCAAAGATTTTTTTAATGTATGTTGTTTTAAAGTATCTCCACTGATAGAATATATGAAATTCCTTTCAGGTTTTGCGGTGGAGTAACTGTCACACACCTAATTGTCTTGAACAAAGTAATCCTATTCTTTTTATCACATCAAACCTACTAAGTTCTTAGACATGTGAAAGACATTTGGCTAAACACTACAGAAAAAGCAAGGCAATAGTGATCATAGAGAAAAAATATAATTTTACGTGTTTTTAAATACTTGGCCATTAATTTGTTTATAGATCTCCTATTTAAAATCACCATATTACAAAGGATTATTTGCAAAAATAATATCTTTGTTTTGATTTTGAAGACCACCAGTGGCTCCCAAACCATAAAGAGATGTCCTTATCAGTCAGGGTAAAAAATGTAAAATGACTTTTGGAAAGCTCTGTCTTCAATCCAAGTTAACTTCCTTACTAAATTTTGAAAAAAAAAAAAAAGAAAACTACATAATGGAGGAAGAGTAATAAAGATGACAATATCAAATTCAACCATCTTCTTGGTTTATTGTCAAGGCAAGTGCTATCTTTCAATCATTAACTGTTAATGACAATCTCTTCAGGATTATTATATAAAAATTACAATTTTACTGAAATATTATGGCAAGTAAATTTCAAACTTTAAGTTCTCTGACATAAGAAAAACAAATCTTAAAATATGAGAATATCTTTGCGGTGATTGAGACCTGGCTTAACCATTCTCAATCTCCAGAAGTACATATTGATGGCTTCCTGCATGCCTAATTTGGGGCTACACATTTGGGCCATAAAACATATACAGATTGTGCTTTCCAGGTTTTTACCCATATTAGCTCATATTTACCCTATACAATAATTATCTATTCCTTAAATGGTATCCTAATAACAAACCAAGAAACCTTGTTAGATATTCAAAATAGGTTCAGAAACTTTAGTGCTTTATTTTTATAACAAACTTTGATCTGAGCTTACAAGTTTAATTTAGGGCTCCTTAACCAGTCGAGATAAAGTAGAATAAAGTTAATATTTAACGCATCATGCATTTAAATGTTTTAGATCAATTTTCCACCCACATTTTAGAAATAAATTTAAATTGCTGAAGTATCTAATTTAAAAGAAAAAAAATCACAAACAGCATGGAAGAGAATTACCCCCATCTTTCAAGCAAACAGATTTTTAAAAATTGCTTTGAAGTCTAAGTTGTGATACTTCACTTGGATTTCAGTAGGAGGGGTTAAAGAATAAAGCAAAGTTGTGCAGAAAAAGTGTAAAAGGGAGAAAAGAAAAACAAGTGTCTTATTACAGCTAAATCATTTCAGAAAAAAAAGAGAGATGGATTTGGGAGTAACCACTAAGTCAAAGTATAATACCCCAGAAAGACAATATAAGACAAACACATGTATTAAAGGTTGCACACTTCAAAGCCAGAAAACAATTCAGATCATTTTAAATCTTTCTTACTACTCTTTTGGAGTAGTTTCCTTTATTTCAACTTCCATCTCAAGATTTCATCACAACCTGAACATTCCATACAAGTAACACTGTGTGTCACTAAATTCAAAATAAGCATTATCTATTTAATGACTAAGAAATTGCAAACTGCAAACTCTATAAATCATATAAATATTCAAAATTTGGACTTTTGAATGAAATTCTATTTTTAGACATTAGTTTCATAATAATAAAATAAGTCAATATGTTTTAGGCACGTAAATCAACTGTTCATAGCTCTAAATACATTTGTTTTCTCATCCTAATGCCTAGATAAATACATGTAGATTATAGGTAATCTTGAATATTTGGGAAATACTTAAATTGGGACATGATGGAATAAAAAAAATTTGATCAATGCTCTGATGGCCACACAAGGATTTACTTTTTCAAGACATGAGTAACTAGTCTGGTTAGATTGCATGTGAGATAAAAATAAACGATTTAGTGCTCATTAAAATATATATATATATACATATAAAAATGTATATATATACACATATATATACATTATATATATATATATATATATATCAGGGACACAGACTATTTTGGTTTGTTTTGGTTTTATTGTTTGTTTTAGTATGAATTTGCAATGATTGCTTTATACAATACATCATTCTAGAATGTTTACAATTAATTCTGAATGTCCTGAGTTCTCCTCAGAGCTTTATTCCTGGGAATCTGCTGAATTTCATGAAGTAGGTACATGTTCCCAAGGGGAGAGAAAAATTCGTAGGACCTACAATCTCTTATCTCCATGCTCTGCTGCCAGAGCCTGTAAAGGCTGGGTATTCTGAGTGGCAGCTCAAAACTGCTTACAGTAATTTTGGTAAAGAAATTACTTATTCTTTGGCATATTGGCAAAAAATATTTGAGAAAGAACAGCTCTAAAAATATAAAGAATTTTATTTAATTTTTTAACTTCATGATAAAAAAAATGAGTCTCAAATACACAGTACCCTCTAACAGTATTTAAAATCGGTATTTTGAAAAGATAAATTTACTATCTATACCACAAAACCATTTCAAATAGTTTTTAATTATGTATGTATAAGTTTGAAATAGGATCCATTGAAATACATAAAAATAAAATATTTTCAAATAAATTTCAAAACTTAAAAATAAATGACATTTATAAAGTAAAAGTGTTTCTCTGAAAAACTTGCAAACAGCCTTGTTTAAACTACTTCTTTATTAAATTGTACAAAAATAGATCTTGTTATTAAGTATACTTCTTTCTGTGTTTCTAGCTGAGGACCAACTTTAAAAAGTAATTATTTATCCCTTATTAACAGAGGAAAGTATGCATCATAAAGGTGGGAGTCTTGTTCTGGTACATCAGAACTGTTAAGGTTTGTACATTCTTTTAAAGTAATACAGGGTATGCTAAAAGGTTATTAAAATTTGTGTGTCTCAGAATCATTGACACAAGCAGTGAGAAACTGAGAGACAATTCAGTGACAACTGAAATCAGCAATTATGATAAATTTTCTAGAGAATACTTTACATTTCTATCTCAAATTTGGTACAAGCAAAGGGAAGAAAAATACATTTTACATAAGAAAAAAATGGTAGCTTTCTTCATTTATTAATCAACACATCAAACCTCAGATGAATATTGATATTTATTTTGAAATAAATTTAAAAAGTAGAGGATTACTCAAGCTGATTAAAGAAATTTGGATTTAGGAGAACTTTCACAGGGATGTTTCTCCTGATTTAAAGATAAAATCCATCAGATGAAAAATGATTGCAATAAATATCTGTTAAGTTAAATTAATAAATCACTAGCTTTTAACCCTGCTGATGATATACTTATTTTAAGAAGTAAAAGAAATATTTGATCAGCTAAGGAATTTATATAACATCATCAGGATTTAATTATTTCCTAGTAATATTACCTGTTTTTATTCCAATATATCCAATAATTTAATGAAAATACCTTCCTTCATGGATACTTTGAATATTGAACTTTGAATCCCCCTTAGGAAAACATCTACTACACAGTTTAAGTGACTACTCAGTATCTGAGAAAACTTACACTAATGAACATCAGGGACACGTTGATGTCATCTGTTTCAATATTTAAACAGATGTTAGCAAAATAATTTTAGATTTAAAATAAGGGCTAGAGTGGAAAGCTTTAGATAATTTAAATGCTTCAAAATTACTGCAATTCCATGTGTAAACTTAAAATGTCTTATTTTGTACATCTTTTTAGAAAATGAGGAAGTAGGAGAGAGAGAGAGATGGTTGGTGGGCCAAGTCAGGATCAAATAGAAGAATCCACAATATTCAATGCAACTGAGCTTGGTTATAATACATCGTGTCTTTTTTCTTCTGTGTACAGCTATGCAGAAAGTGGTAACTACAACAAGCCCTGGAACATTATCTATCAACAGGCGGCAGAATCATTCCAATTGAAGCAGAATTAAAAGATGAGCTTTTGAAGTGTGATTGACAGATAGTTGGATTAGATAGGTAGATAGATATGAAAATACATTTAGAGTTCTCTAATATATCAAACAACTCTGTTCTTCTATTTAATTTCCTCTATTTTCTTTCTCTTTCCATAAAACAGTTCCCTCCTCCATCATAACCTCTTTCCAAGAGTTTTGGCAATAAGGTAAAGAGAAAAATTGGACCAAGCCTGGAGAAAGGTGTCTGAAACAAAGGACTACTGTATAATACTCAAAATCAAAGGAAGAGGTTTTTGTAAGAGGACTCAATGAGATTTGAGCCATGACTAAGGCTACATCTATCACGAATAATTGAATCACAGAATTTTCACTTTTTAACTGGTTATCTTAGTGCTCTCCACCAAATTTATTTGTTTCATCATGCATCTCAATCCTGGAGAATAACATTACTGTACCTAGATTATAAATGTTTTATGGAAATGAATCTTTTCAAAATACTCAGAAAATTAAGTTTCCGAAACTATTCTTTTTTTAAAATTCTGACTCTCAAATTATATGGGGGAAAAATTTGAAATCTACTATGTACTGATAATTAATACTTTACATCCAGTGTATCCATCCTTTTTTACATTGACTTTTCTCACAGACCTTCTAAGGCCTTAGGAAAACAAATACTACTGTCACAGAATGGTCCCTTGACTGACCTATAAAAATTTATCCTATAGTATCAATTCTTTTCCATCAAAATAATCACCATAACTTGAAAGTAAATACTGCCTTGGGGAGATACCTTCAGAGACATGCTTACAACAAATATTCTTAAACACTACATTCTAATGTTTAAGAAAGAGCAATAACATGGAAGGCAAAATATTAGCAAGTTATAACATATCTGTTTCTTCATCTTTAAAGAAATGAACCAATTAGGACTAAAAGTCAACAGGCAAATTATGATGCCAAGAGATTCTGCTAAGAAGTTTATGAGACTCAAAATCTCTCAGCTTTACTTTGTTAAATACACAAACATGGGATTACTATGAAGGAAAAATATGTGCTATAAGAAATTAAGGTTGGCCATACAAAATGGTGAAATATTTACACAAATCATAGCCTCATTTTATGTGTGTTTTTACTGTAAGATGATGATAATTCTTTTGCCAATATTTCCTCCTAAACATTTAGAATTAAGAAACACTTGGGTTAGCTGGTAAATAGTTTTCTACGTAAAGCCATAAAAAATGATTAGAAACGAGTATGAAATTTACATCCAAAAATTTGTACCACCTATAATGTGAAACTAAATTACTTTTCCTTTATGTACCTAAATGAAAGATTATAGACATGAACATATGAACATGCTACTGTCTGTTAATTTTGAAAAAGTGAACATATGATATAATTTAGATAAAGTAATTTTAATTAAAATATGTTTTGGATTATATTTTTATATACATATATTTAAATCATAGTACTTTAAGATGATTATCAGGCATTCTCCTTAGAGTAGAGGCGAATAAACATCACAGGATATTTATATTATGTTATAGATATTCTTTTCCCTTGCTTCTCTCTCCCTCCAAGGAAGCATTCTTGCATTTACAAATTATGTAAGTAATGTTTCACATTAAAAATATACTTTTCTATTAGAAATATGTTTTAGGGATAAACTTCTAAAAATATATAATATGTAGATCAATAAAATGCTAAAGTTAAATCACATTTATAATGTACACTTAATGAATTACAGAATCAAAATTTAGTATATGCTTAAATAGCTTAACCCTTTTATGTAACCTAGTATAACTGCATTATATCCTTGCAGGCTTCATTGTTTCACAGATTTAGAGACACCATGAATTAAACTATTCCTTGAAATGGAACTATCTAGGGATCTTGACATCCTCGGTTAGCCAAAAGATTTTAGTCATAATCACCAACATACACATCATAAATAGAAAACAATTTATAATATATATATAAATATATATAAAGATATAGAGAGAGCAAGAGCAATGTTCCCTGTATTTCAATAACAGCTATATTTAGTATTCATTTCAGAAATTTTTGAATCAAAAATCATACATAGCATTTTGTCATTGTAAAAGTATTTAATAAACTGTTCAAACATATGAATAATTTTATGCAGCATTTTCCTTGATAAAAGAAATCCATGCTTTTCTTTGGTGTCATTAAAACTCATCATAATTTAATCTTATCTTCAAAGTCTAACTGTATATTACAGCAGTGTTGAACTTGCACTTCTCATGCTTGATGAATCACCACTTATATAACACTTTTCATCTTCAAAGCTCTTTATAAAAATTAATTAATGGCAGCCAATTACATTTCCAGGGAAGAAAAAGATATACTTAAATAGTACCTCTTCGAAGAATAGCCAGTATATTTACATAACAAGTGAAATACCATTTAAACCAAGCACCAGGATTCTGGAAGTCATCCACCTTTGGTACACCATAAAATAGAATTATTTAATTATTATAGCTTAACAAAACATAGGAGATCATCTACTTCAAACCTTCCTCATATTTTCCGGATGAAGAAAATGAGGGCCTAAAAGATAAAGTGACTGATTCAAGATAACACAATGACTAACGACAAAGCAAAACTGATTTACTACTAATAAATTATTGCTAACATTTATTAAATTCTGAATTATCATGTGTAACCCTCCAAACACCTCATGTTAATCATCCCAGTTATTATCTCCTATTATTTTTAAAGTACGAAAAGAACTGGAATATTGAAGTTATTTTCTTTAACAGAAATGAATTAATAAGAAAGCTTTTAGCCATTTTTCACTTTACATATATTTCATTTTTGCCTGTGTTCCTACTCAATAATTTGACTAAAATATAGAATATTCAGTTTGTAACAACATCCAAAGGGAAAATATCTGTCATATATTTATAACCAAGAAAATTAATTTTTGGATTATGATTTTCCATTTCACTGCAATTAAGAATGTTTCTTTAAAACAATGATCATCAAATTTATACTCTTGGCAAGTGTTTCCTACTAACTTGAATGCTTAAAGAAATTGATGAGGCAATAATCCTCAAGTCATTTTAAACTTTTTTCAGAGAAGTAAAAACTCAATGAAGGCCTTTGCTTCCTGCTTATGACCATGTTCTTCTTCCTAGCTTATAATTATTTTACTTTTTTTCAGGGGAAATAAGTCTCTTATTCATATTATTTCCTTTTATTTTGGGCTACAGATATTCCTTGTCATCAAAGTAGTGTTCACCAAAGGAAAACAGTGGAAGCTTCCATTTTTTTCTGGTGCTAAAAATTCCTAAAGCCAAAAGATACTAGTATAGACAGTCTTGCTTGTTTTTGAGAGTTTGTTAACTGGACACAACAGAACTCAGTCTACAAAAGGTTATGTTGGCAGAAAGCAACATATATGTAATTATCTTTATCTCTTAAAAAACAGACTATACAGCAAAAACCTGCCACTCTATTTTTTTAACCAGGAATATACCTGCAACCCATTTAATGACAGTAATAATCACACTCATCCATAATTTCAGAAATACAAAAATCATCCTGAAATAAGACAAACATGTTAAAACAAAGAATAAAGAAGTAATTACCTATAGACTAACAGATTACTGCTTTGCTAGTCCTCATAGAATCTCTCTTACAGAATAGTCAAAATTATCAAACATAAATATCTGAATTTATTGAACAAAACATATTACTTAAGAGGAATGAATATTATGCTCATTTTTCAGACAGTTCTATTTTTTTTCCATTGAACTCTTTCCTTACTGATAGTGGCAGAAAATAATTTTTTTGTACTAAGCATTATGCATGTATTTCAAGGCCTAAAACCTTGTACATACGTTAATTTTGATGTATGTTTTTTTTCTGAAATTACAAGTCAGTATGAAGAAATTAACTATTGACTTTGAGAACCACATGATGTTTATATTGATATGAACCACATTATTATGGAATATGCAAAATAAAAACTAGCATACCTGTATGTGAAACCATTCTTTGAAGCCCCAGCAACAAAACCTCATTTAAAGCAACCATAACAAAGAAAATTTTTAAAACAAACCTTTTTATAGGACATGAAACTCATCCAAATAGTTTTCTTGCTACTCAGTTTTATTATTTATTTTCTAATTTCATACCCATTACATAAATACATGTTATATCCTTAGATATCTAATCTTAGTTTTCTCTCTCTCTCTTCTTCCTTCCTTCTTCTTTCCCTTTCTCCCTTTCTCCCTCTCTCCATCCATTCATTCCGTTCTTTCATTTTGGTAAGAGAAAAAAAAACAGAAAATCTTGTTTCCTAAATAACTAGATATTTCTCCCCTTCACATGCATATCTGACCAACTTAACTCTGGTTCACCATCTGTTTAGAATATAATTTTCCATAAGATAAACTTCTTAACTACATAACACCAGGTCAGTGAAAACAACTGCAAAAACAATCTGAAATCTGATTTTTTAAAAATCTTCCTTATGTAACTCCAAATATTTTTTAATATATGTTTAATGATACAAAGTAATGACTAAACTTCCTCTGGAACAAGAGGAAAGAATAATTATCAGTGGTCTGTTCTATAATCAGTATTTTGTAAGCTCTAAGATTTACACGAAGGCATTAGGGGAAGGAAAAAGGAAGTCATAACTGTAACTGTGGTGAACGAGATGCCAAGCATGGAGTTAAGTCTTTCTATATTATTATATTTAGTCCACGTTGTGTTAGATTGTAATGTTGGTCCCAAGCATAACTCCCCTTGTCTACTGTTATACACCCCAATCTACTGCCATGTGCCCTAAGGTGTTTTCTTGCAAGAGAAGGTACACTTTCCTGTTCCACTGACATCAAGGTTGGCCACATGACTTGCTCTAAGCCAGTAAACTGTGAACAGTGTGATAGTGTGCCAGTTCTAAATAGAAGCTTTAGGAAGCATCGTATGTTTCTGCTAGCTCTCTCTCCCTCTGCTGGGAAAATGTTGCCCCAGGTAGGAGCAGCTCCTTACACCTAGACTCCAGAATGGGAAGATACGAGAGTCCACATGTAAAGGGAACACGATGTGAACCTCTGCTGTAAGTCCTTAATAGTTGGGAATTCCTTGTTACTGTGACTTGGCCTTAAAAAGGCAGACTTATATGTCTGCCATGTAAGATTAGGAACATACTAATCTGATAGAGAAAAGAAAGCTGACAATCAAAGAGCAATTTTTCAAAATAATTTGAGGTTCAGAATTTGCAAGTCAAAATCTTTTTAAGAGAGACTATTTGTCCTTTGGGTTCTCATCTGAAAAAAAAAAAGAATTCTTATCGAGTTATAGGTAGGGTTGGTCTGGGAATTAAATAGTTAATACATGTAAAATAGAACTTTACCTGGTAGTAAGTGCTTATTGTTGTTTTAATTATTATTTTTAATACTAGAGCTTTCTTTGCTTTCAAAGTTCTAATCGAAAATATAATGATTATTGTATTATTAACTTATCTAATGCCTTAAGTAAACATGACTTAAGTGAAATATTTGTATACAAATAATGGGACATTGTCATGAAAAATAGACCACCACTGTTATGAATATACCAAAAACTTTCCAAAGAATATTCGTCAAGAATCTAGACCAATCACCGTAGTTAATTAAGATCAGAGCAAGTTTGTATGTGCAAGGGAACAAAGAATCTCCAGATCAATACTGTCTCATAAAACTTTATGGATACTGGAAATGTTCTATATCTATACCATACACTCCATAGCCTTAGCTACATGTGGCTATTGGGTGCTTGAGACTTGACTAGTGCAACAGAGAAAACAATTTTCAAATTTTATTCAATTTTAACTAGTTTGTATTCAAACAGTTACATGTAGCTAGTGGCTACCACACTGAAGAGCTCAACTCTAGACCTTAACATTTAGAAATCCCAAGGGCAATGAACTACAAATATTCAGATTAAACCAATAGGATTTTCTTCCTAATTAAAAACGAAAGTTTGAGGAGGACAAATCTATGCAATGGAATATTTAGGTAATTGTTATTCTGGAGAATAACCTAAAGGATGATTTGTACATTATGATGTACATTATGATTTGTATTCTGCAAGTTGTCAATAACAATTAAACTAATAAATTAAAGAGAGTCATTATGGCACTGGTTTCATAAAGCAAAGTTCTAGAGAGGAGCAGGAAGAGCATAGCAAAAGAACTCTCTGTGCTAAGACTTTGGTTTCAAAACCTGGCTACTGAGAAGCAACATTATTTTAAATATCATCTCTAGTGATAACCATCCTCAACCTCAACCGGGCCATTTTGATAGCCTGAGCATAGGTATAGTGGTTTCTGCTTTTCTCCTATCCATTCCATACTCAACATTGCTACCTGTGAGAGTAAGGATGCTAAAATCACACACCTTATCATGTCATACTCTGGTTAATCCCATCAGTGCCTTAGGATCGCTGTTTGAACAAAATCCAATCTTTGCCATAACCTATAAATTTCAATATGATCTGGTTCCATCTCTGAGTATGCCCTCATCTGATACCCCTCTTCTCATTCATAACATTCCAACTACTCTGGCCTTCTTTCAGTTTTACAACACATCAAATTCTTTAATTCCCCAGGTCTTTGCACCTGCTGGCTCTTCTTCCTAGGGCACTCTTTTCAACCCCTTCCTCTTCTATTGACTTAGTAAACTTCTACTTCTGCTTTATGTCTCAGCTTATACATCCTGCCATAGAGAGGTCCTCCTTGGCCACCACTGCCAATTTCTCTTTCAACATTCTGTATATTTCCTACATATCCCTTAAGCCAGTTTGCAAATTTGTGTTCATTTGCATAAACCTCATCTCACATACTGTACTATATGACAAATGAAAGCAAGAAGTATATCTGCTTTGTTTACCAAGTCAGCTATATAGTCGGCCTCTCATCCTTATTATAACCAACCTTCTGTCAGAATGCCACTTCTTGGGGAATCCCTGGGTGTCTCAGCTATTTGGTGCCTGCCTTTGGCCTGGGGCGTGATCCTGGAGTCCCGGAATCAAGTGCCGCATCAGGATCCCTGCATGGAGTCTGCTTCTCCCTCTGCCTGTGTCTCTGCCTCTCTCTCTCTCTTTCTCTCTGTCTCTCTCATGAATAAATGAATAAAATCTTTAAAAAAAGAGAGAGAGAATGCTAATTCTTTCCTTTCATAGTCATGTTTCTACTACAAATGGCATTTTCCCAGTTTCTATTTCTTCTCCATCCATTCACAAGTTGCTTCTTTAAGCTTTGCTTTTTGCCCCCATAATGTGTAAAAATTACAGTCTCAAATTTTAACAATTTCCCGTAATTGCCAAAATAACCTTTTCTATAGTGGAAATCACCCAGAATCTCATCATATTAAGAATTATGGTTTCCATTTTTTTCTATTTACTTTTCATCCTTATACATGCTTTCATACAGTCAAAATTAATGGTGAATTTTTATACACTGGTATCCAAAGTTGCTATGCTATCACTGTAACTTTTTATATCTTTTATGTAGAAGAATGTCCATTGTTGATGTGCTACAATTAGACTATTTTCCTATAATTAGACTCATAGGAGTTTTCATTTTCTCACCATTTAAAAAAATTGAGGAAGAATATCTTCATCAATTTAACATTTTCCTTTTTTTAAAAAAAATCTATCTTTAAAATAAGTTTCTGGGAGTAGAAATATTGAGCCAAAGGATATGAATCTATTTGTTGCTCTTGAAATGTATTGTCAGATAGCCTTATGAAAGATACTACCAATTTCATTGCAAACCATTAAAATATGGACACACTAGCTTCACCATATTTTGCCAGTGATCTTTTTTTCTGTCTTGACTCCATTTAATCTTTCTATTGATTTCTTTTGTCTTCCCACCTTGGAAACTCCTCATCACTTCCTACTATGCCACCATGGTTCTTTATCAATTCTCTTTAACTTCCTTTACCACAGTTCTCTTTTCTTTCCAGTCTCATATCTATTCTTCTTCCTACCTAGGAAGAGTCCCTGCTTCTAACTGCATGTGCACCTATGGCCTCAAATATTTATTATTGAAGTGGACCTTGGGAAGTTGATAAAATCTGTTTTTGCTTTGTTGTTTGTTTTAAAGTGCTTGTGGAAACAGCTTGATTTTCTTTAAACTTAATTTAAAATTAATGAGTGTTGAATTATAGCTGAAAGTAAAATTAGGGCTGCTAAACAAAAGAGAAGCTATAGGAAATTAAATAATGTGATTTTAATTGATGAATAAGAGTCATATGACAAGGGAGGAAAAACATCAGAAATTTGCACAGACATAGCATCAAATTTAGAGTTCAAAATGAACTCTAAAGTTAAAATAGTCCATTTTAACTCAGTTCATTCAAGTGATATCTATGAAAAGCTGCAAAATCTCATCTCCTTCACTGGAGGCAAACATCACCTCATCCTGGGAAATGGTAGCTTAATGGGAACAGAAAGGAAACTACTGAAACAAAAGGGGACAGATGTGTGCTGTTCACAGGTAAAGAGTCAGGAAGAAGGAGGGCTATGCAGCTATTAAGCCAGTCAGTTGGCCTGCTCTGCCCATAACTCATTCTCAGAGAAACTATTTTTGAGAGATCAAACTCAGCAGAAAATGGACTGCATAATCTAGACCCCCATGCCTACTCATCCCCACAGACAATTCACCCAGGAGAGATTATTTTTTCTAAGATTTTCTTTCTTTATTTGAGAGAGAGAGAGCACATGAGTATGGGGGAGGAGCAGAGGGAGACGGAGAGGGAGAAGCAGACTCCCTGTTGAACAGAGAAACTGACGAGGGGCTCAGTTCCAGGACCGTGGGGTCATGACCTGAGCTGAAAGCAAATGCTTAACTAACTAAGCCACTCAGGTGCCCCCAGGAGTGATTTTAAAGCACCCAATCCCTGGCTCTCAACCTCTAAGCAGAATCATTCTCCAGAATATGATGGGTTTTTTTCCTCTCTCTCTTCCCACCCACCCTCAAACCTTCTCTCTCTCTCTCTCTCTCTCTCTCTCTCTCTCTCTCTCTCTCTCACACACACACACACACACACACACAGACACACAGAATGTAACTAGTAAGATCTGTAGTGGTAAAGTTAGCACAGAGCTGAGAAGAGAATTGACTCTCTGGCAGCCCAAATCACATGAAAGGAAAGGCTATAGGGAAGGTAGAAGATACTAGGGGCATTGCAAAAGATCTCGTTCTGCACACAGAAGAAGTCTGAAGGAGATGCTCAATCAGAATCTCAAACCAGGGGCTATATCCAGAAAGAGAACGAAAGAGTACAGAAACAAAAGAGAAATGAAATAAGCTTTACCCTCAGCCGGACATTCTGAATAGTACTCCATGAGATTTCCATGTATCCCAAACCAAAATCCCCTTTCCCAACCTAGCTTGAGTCTGTTTCTACCCCTTATGATCAATTCCTAAGAAGGATACAAGCAGGAGACATTCACACACTGAAATATTTTATAGGAAATAACATGTTGTCAAAGAATATTTATGATTGGAAAATGCTAATTATACAACTGAGAAAAAGCAGAGTATAATCTCAACAGTGTTGAAAACATTCACACAGGCAAGTGTACACACACACACTCACATTCACTTAAAGATCTAGAGCATGGTACAGAACCGTTGATTCAACAACCTACAGCTGTTGATAGACATGTTTCCATAGGGTTCACACCATACAGGTAGTTAGGGCATCCATTTTGTTATTTTTTTACTAAATAAAACAACCATCTAAATGTCCTATGCCTTCAAAATGCAAAGTGTTGAGAGAATGTGCGTGTGCGGACATTGGAAGACCAGATGTGTATGTTAGTGATTTAGTCACTCAGTTTATCATTCAGCTGAACACCACCAGCCACTGTGCTGGTTTTGAACATCACACAGTTCTAAATTATTCTTTACCATCTATATTTTAATGTATATCTATAATGGACCATTAGTTAAATACAGGAAACATAAGAAACACTGATGTCGAAATATATGTTAATGAGAAACAAACAGACCAAAGAGAGAGAGCTAATATTTCAAATTCTCATTAAGACGATTTCCAATAGATCCATATATTAAATTCATCTGATCAAAATGCCTCTGATGTGCCAAAACAGAGTATTGTGATGATTAGATTAGGTTGACTTTCATTTATTGAGAATTAAGACTACCCATTCCCACATTTTTTTCCTTAAACAGTGCTTCAAAATAACCTGAAACTTTCTCCCTTATTTAATCATTTGGATTCAAGCATAAAAATTATTTTTAAAAATCAGATTTGTTGCAAAAGGCAACAAATTGGAAACATTAGGTAAGGAAAACATGTTTTTTTCTATTTTTTGATACTATAAACACAAATTTCAATCTATATTTTACTGCTTATTTTGTCTCAGAACTATTATATTATTTAAATATTTATTTGTCAGTAAAATATATTTGTTCTTACACAATTGAATGAAGTGCTTCATTTGACCACATTGCTTAAGCCAAGTTTCACATTGCTTATCAATTAAAAGAAGTAATTAGATAAAATGATCCTTCAAGGTCACTTCCTGCTCTAAAGCTCTGTGATTCTGAGGAAAGAAGACCAGGTCCAGTGAACTCCTACTTGCACATATTCCAAATACAGTTACATTTATGTGCATATTTTTCCAAATATTTTCTCTATGGTATAAATATCTCTGAAGACTGACATAGATCATTTTTAGACATCAGTAAGAGCCAAAACAGCATGAAAAATTAAATACAAAAGTTTTGCTAGAACATGCAGATCTCAATATGATTTAAATTAATATTATTTAATTTTTTGAATAGTTGTGCATACACATAAAGTGTCAACTAGTGCTATGAAGACAAAACAAAACAAAAACAGCAGCCTCTTGCTCTCCCTTCTCAATTTTTTTTCATCTCAGGGGAATCTTCTCAACTCTTTTAGTTGATTATTTGGGCAAATGCCTCCCTATCTCTAAATAATCAATATTCTCTTCTTACTATGGTTTTTCAACGGTGGGCATTATCTACGGATTTCCCACTTGGGAGTTTATGATTTGCACTTTTTTTTTTTAGCACCAATATCTCCTTCCCACCTAATAAACCACAGATGTATACTAGCTATGCTCCATCATCCCAATATTTTATACCATACGTGTTGGCTAGAAAACTATGCTGGGTACATCATGACTTTATAAAACTATTTCCACAGCTGAAATATTGGCACACAATGATCTCTTTGAATTTTCTGCACAATATTCTATCTTCCCTGGAGTTCGTGATTGTCTTATTGTTCAATATACCTAGTTTTTTGGTACTTTTCTAATACTCCTTATTAGTTAAAATTCAAACTTTCTGTCAATGGTCAAGATGTTTAATAGCATTACATATCCATCTTCTTTTTTTATTATTATAAAAACAACCTCAGTATTTTTTTTAAGATTTTATTTATTTATTCATGAGACAGAGAGAGAGAGAGGCAGAGACACAGGCAGAGGGAGAAGCAGGCTCCATGCAGGGAGCCTGATGTGGGACTCGATCCCAGGACTCCAGGATCACACCCTGGGCCAAAGGCAGGGACTAAACCGCTGAGCCACCCAGGGATCCACATATCCATCTCCTTAAAGAAAACTCTCCTTGCACCTTAATGACCCGATCCAATCCAGACTAAATGTTCTCTAAATAGAGTTCACAGCTCTCAGCCCTCCTATCTCTCTTGAATTGCAATCCCCTGTTTCCTGTATCATGTGTAAACTACAGATAGATTATGGAAAGATATATGTAAATTCACATATACAGATATCATATCTTCTGTAGATGGAAGATGACAACAAAAATGAGTTTATCTGAAAAAATGGTCCATAATTTTGATATTGTGTAGCTAACTGTCCACTCTTGGCCATTTTTAAAGTGTTAATAGGAGAGACCTATTTCCTTGCTATGCAAAAGGACACTTGTTAAACACTTGGGGAAGTGGATTTTGTTACAATGAGTTTGAAATTCTAATTACAATCACATATAAAAAGAAATAATGTTGATAACTCACATTTTCAGAATCCTTAAACTTTAGAAAATATGGAAATTAATCATTTGGAATGACACATATAACAACATGTTGCCTAATGCTTAAGTATGTGGATCTGGGCTCCATGTGTGAGCTGTGCATACTAGCTGCTATAGACTTAATGTTTGTGTCCCTCCAAAATTCAGACACTGCCACCTAATTCACAATATGATGGTATTAGGAGTAGAAGTCTTTGTGAGGCCTCTGGGAGTTGCTTTATTAGTACCCTTATAAAAAAAAAAATCTCAGAGACTTCCCCCACCTCTTCAACTATGTGAGCTAAGAGCATGAAGATGGCTGTAGATGAACCAGGAAACCAGTCCTCTTCTGACACTGAATCTGCCAGTGACTTGACCTTGGGCTCCCTGGCCTCTACTATTGTGAGAAGGAAATTTCTGTTGTTTCTAAGCTACCAAATTCATGGTATTTTGTTACAGCATCCCAAAGGGGCTAAGAGACTAGCAATATGACCTAGGACCAATTTCTTAACTTTGGACCAATTTCTTAACCTTTCTAATGCTTCATAATGAGGATAATAAAACAGTATCATTTTCTTCACAAAACTGTGGAGAGGAAGTTAAATGTAACTTTAATACATGTAAAGTACGTAGAATAGAGCCCAGCACATAGTAAACACTCAAAAAAGTAAGTGATGCTCTTCTTGGTATTATTGATGTTATTATTCTATTAGAAATACTTCAGTTTTATGTGCCATTTTTAGCTCCACAAAATTTCAGTAAAATTGATTACCATTGTTTACAGCAACCAGAGATATTCTTCAAAGTCTCCTCTTGTTTTACATGCTGGGAAGGAACTTTCAACATTCAAAAAAGCTTATAATTAAAGCTACATTAAATGGCTTCCTGTACAGTTTCACGAAGAAAACAGAGATTCCCAAAGAGATTGTAAGTTTTCAGCACTCCCCCTAGAAAATGAGAAATAGTCACAGTACTTTTTTGACAGGTTGGCCGTGGCTGCCAACAGCACAAGGATCAGACATTTTGTTTATATGAGTTGCCATCCACAAATGGAAATTCAGTTTGAAGGGCTGGTTTGTTCCTGTCCTGGAATTTCATATATTTAAGGATAATAGTTGCTTGGAACATATAAAGCCACCATAGAACATGCAGCATTTCAATAAAACATTTGCATGACAAGTGTAGTAAAAGAAATCCAAGTGAAAAAAGGAAAAAAGCTTGTTTGAGGTTGCCCGTCTAGAATTTGCCAAATTTTAAAAGTGTGTGGTGAACAAAAGACATATCAAGTTTTATGCCACTAATGAGAAGAAACTCATGATTCAATGACTGAGTTGTATAAAGTATTTCCTCCATATTAAAAGTAATAAACTTATCCAAGATACATCTTCTAACTCCCACACCAAGAACGCACAAAAATCTGGACAGCTGTATGGTTTTTTTTTTTTCCTTGATGTTTGAATGTCTTTTCTATGTGCCTTTCTGTGTGCTCAAGGAGCGTTACTCAACCTTAATAATGTGTTTCTTGGTTGGAAGTTTCTCAGACACAGAGAAGGGCAGGCACTGATCACCAATCAAGACTCTCAGGTTCAAGCTCACTGCCTCTCACTTAGCACTCTGTCTGCCAACCGGAAAATAATTTTTTGAGCCAGTAAGGCTTACAGTTATTTATTCTTTATCCTTGATTTTTCAGGGAGCCCCCACCCACCCCCAGTGACCCTTACTAAAAGCAGATAGCATTGGAGAAGGACAAAATACTGATGCCGTGCTTACTTTTAGCAACTGTAGTAAAGCTTTTCCAGGGCTGGCCCTTGATCCAGCAGCTCATGTAGGCTCAGCATTCGGCAGTGCAAGGCAGCTTTAATCTAATTCTCTCTTCATTTTCCCCCTGCCTTTCTCCTTAGGACAAGTCTCAGGGAAGAAAAGGAAGGAACAAAAAAAAAAAAAAAAAAGGAAGTCCCAGGCCTCTATGTCATAATACAAAAATGCACTGCTAATTACCGCGGCTACAATCCTTGATCCAGCCCAAATGCAGGTACACAATTACTGTACGTGGGGGCAGTCTCTGCTTAACCCCCCGCTTCGTCTCACTACCTCTTCAGCACGTTCCCCCTTCTTCAACAGCAGTTATCTCCCGATAGTAATAACTGACTTGCTGCCCAAGAGAAAGAATCCCATGGGAAGCGTCCAGGTGAGGAGCGCCTGAACCAATGCCCCAAACGGGTTTGGGATGGATCGTGACTTATCAGGAATGAGAAAAAGAAACCCAGTGTATTTCATTCCAGCTTTTTAAAAGACTTAATGACGTTTAGAATCACAACAGTGGATGTGGGATGGTGGCAGTTTGGTTCTTTTCCAGCCAAATAATGAGCTTTCCTAAAATCCACAAATGTTTTTAGGTCTCCTTTATGATGGATTTTTTTTTTTTTTGAGTACATACATAGGGATGCCTGGGTGGCTCAGCAGTTGAGCACCTGCCTTCCGCCCAGGACGTGATCCTGGAGTCGGGGGATCGAGTCCTACATCCGGCTCCCTGCATAGAGCCTGCTTCTCCCTCTGCCTGAGTCTCTGCCTCTCTCTCTATGTCTCATCAATAAAATAAATAAAATCTTTAAAAAATAAATAAATAAAGTGCATACATAATATTTAATTCCGGGGAGTTCGTATTGCACTTAGGAAAGTTATTCACAGGTGGGTTCAATCTATTTACATATTTTATATGAATTTACCATCCATTACAAAGAAATATCACTACCAACCATTAACTAAGCACAGCATTAAGGATTTGCTTAATAAAAAGCACCTACTAAATGAAATTTCTACTGTGATTTTGCAGGGAAGTGTTTTAGGAAGTGTTTTTACATTAAATTTGCTATGCCTGTCCAATCCAACTTATACATACTTTTTCTTTAATGTTTTTTTTTTAATCAAGAATTATATGAATTGTCCTATCTGTAGACATGGAGAGGCAAGAAAATCCTATTCTCATCAATTTTGCTGCTTCCATCATGGTCCAAGGCACTACCATCCTGGGCCCAATTTCACACCCTACCTATCAATGTCCTCGCAGCTTCTGCCCCTGGCCTTCCTAACTAGCCTCAACACAAGGTCCTTAATCTCTGGGAACTAGTGAAAAATAAAAATGCAGAGCCCCTTGTTTGAAAAGCAGGAAACAACTACTATTGAAGATGTGAAAATATGGACTTGTTTTTCTTTCTCCCATGGTCTCTTTCTTTCAACTTGCGATGGAGGGCTTTATCTGCTATTTAATATCATGCTTCTGGGAGAAAGAGATACTTGCTACATGAACACAGGCACTCATAGTTCAAAGGGCCCAGAAGAGGAGACGTCATAAACCTATAAAAGCATCCAGAGGCAAGACTGAAGAATGTCGACAGTTACGTGCTGGAGAATAGAGAGGGACAGGAGCAAAAGGACACAGAGCAGGCAATGGGGGGGAAGGCCATGTTGATTCATATAATCCATTTGGCATTCTGATTTCTAAATTGAGATTTTGGTTGTGATTTAAAGTGACCACTGTACTTTATTTAAGAGTGACTCACAAAAGTCATATAATCTGTCAGAGTTCACATCCAAGAACTAGGACGTGAAGGAAGCCAAAGTGATGTTCCAACTATATCTTATATGTCATGTTTATCTATGGCTGATTACCTGTGATTATCTGATGCTTAGAAAGGGAAGCGGTGGAATAGAAAAACACAGGCTTCCACATCCTATAGACTAATGTTCAAATCCCTGTTCTACCTTAATGAATTATAAAACCTTAGACCAACTTTTGGCTACAGCTTTCATTTCCCTTTTCTGTAAAATGGTGAATCTTGACATCTGAAATGACTTATACTTATTTATTCCTTTGTGCCTACCACAGTATCTGATATAAAATAGAGACTCCTTAGATAAATAGTTGTTAAATGGGTAAGTGAAAGAAAGAACCTAAAGAAGGATGAGGAAGAAAAACGGGGAGAGGAAATTAGCTTACTTAACTACTAAAGGTAACCATTTCCATTCTTACTTGTGGCCATATACAGGTAGGTAAGTAGATAAAGAGATGGATGGAAAGATCAGTTGAAGAATGGATGGATGGATGAATGGATGGATGGATGGATGCAGATAGACTCCAAGAGAACTAAAAGCATCTACGCATTTTAGTCAAATAAAAAAATACCAAAATATCTTTGTTTTGAGGATTTTATTTATTTATTTGAGAGAGAAAGAGAGAGAGCACAAGTAGTGGGAGGGGAGGGGGTAAGAGGAAGAGAGAGATGCAGGCTCCCCACTGAGCAGACAGCCCCACTCAGGGCTCCATCCCAGGACCCTGGGATCATGACCTGAGTTGAAGGCAGATGCTTAACCAACTGAGCCACCCTAGTGCACCCCAAAACATCTTATATAAAAAACTTAATACTACTCAGAGTTTTGTTAGAGCCATTGGGTACTGAGGAGTCCCTAAAAAGTGCTCTTCTCTCATCCCTTTTCTTAAATTGAGAGAAGTCTATATATTTTTTAATTTAATTAATCTATTCATTTGATATAAAGACAGAGAAAGAGAGCATGAGCAGGGGGAGAGGCTGAGGGAGAGGGAGAAGCAGACTCCTTGCTGTGCAGGGAGCCTGACAAAGGGCTCTATCCCAGGACCCTGAGATCATGACCTAAGCTGAAGTCAAACACTTAACAGACTGAGCTACCCAAGTGCCCCAAGAGAAGTCCATATTCATATGGTTTTAAAAACTTACAGATTTGGCTTCCGGTAGATTTCCAAAGTAGTTTGAAAAAGAGTAAAAATGATTAAAATCCTAGAAAATAATTATTAAAGAGAAAGATTTATTTTGCCTAGAAAAAAAAATGACTACTTGGTAATATAATGTCTTCATAAAAGTGAGGGTTTTTGTAGTAGGATGATTTTTACTATATAACTCTATTATAGAACTTTTCTGACTGAAGAATTTGTATGACTAGACTTTACCTGGGAACATTTAAAAGCATCTTCAAATGCCAACAGTGACGGGCAAACAATATAAATAAGTGCGGTGCTAGGCTATAATTACTAAGGAATGATACAGGTTGCTACAAACCAAGAATGCATCCTTTCTCTATATGATCAGCTTCTAAGGAGCTCCAGATGATTATACCCAGTGGGAACTTAGACCCATATTTTCTAGAACTTCCCATATTTTAAGAGAATCCTGAAAGTAAAGATTTTATCAGAAATGTTCCATGTTTTAAGTGTTGGCAGCTAAAAAAATCAGAATAAAGCCTACTGTGCCAGCCAAACAAAACAAGTGCTGTCCTGTGTATGGCCAAAGCTCTTAAAGTTTTTGTTTTATTGTCAGTTCAATGTCAGTGGTCTTCAAAGGAGATAATAAATTAGAATAATCATTCACAAGTCTATCACCAACCATTATGTTAGACTATTAAAGATACTTTTACTGGGAACACAACAAGTAAAGAAACATTTTCCTTCCTTCCCTCCCTCCTTTTCTCCCTCCTTCTTACCTTTTTTCTGTCCTTCTGTCCATTTTTTTTAACTAGTTGGCTTTTTTGCAACTTCCTGCTAATCTCAATGCTGGCAAACCTGGTACTGTAGAAAGTGTGTCTACAGAATCTTTAATCCTTTCAGCTTGAGGCTTCCACAGTCTGCTCCTTTGCTTCATTTCCTCTAGGTCTATATCCTGATCTTGCCCCTGAAAGAAAGTGAGTAGGAAATAAGCAAGGAAATTGAACCCAACAAAATCAGGAGAATATCCTAGCTGAATTTCTCACTACCTGTTCTTTATTTGAGCTCCACCTAATCATAGGGGTGTGTGTGTGTGTGTGTGTGTGTGTGTGTGTGTGTGTTGGAAAGGAGAGAGTTGAAAAAATATGAGTGGAAGTGGGACACCCAGGACCCATCTAACACACCACCTGCATGGAGAAGTATAATCCCAAACACTGGCCATCAAAGAGAGAGAACAAAAAGAATTTGTCCTAATTTAATTAATTCTGTTTAAATATCTTTATTTCTTTTGCAGAAGCCTTCTGCCATTAAGGTCACCTTTTGAATCTCTGATTCATATCAGATCTCCTCTTCCTTGAGAGATGTCTTTGGGAGAAGAAGACAAGAGAAAGCCCACTGGATGTTCCCTATCAATACGAGAAATGTCAAGCATGTAACTTTCACTGAGAAAGTCCCCAGAATGTTAGAATAACTTGCTAGAGATGTCATTACACATCCCCACCACCAGCCCAACCAGGTATCAGAGGACATCTATTGTCTGTTTAAATGTGTCCCCTTCTGGAGCATGAGATGTATCAGGCATTCTCTTGAGGACACTGCAGGCTCTGATTGCATGTCCATCCAAGCTGTTTCCCCACATGCAACACTTTCCCATTTATAGTGTTTGCATTTCTTAGTTCTTTGAAAGAAGAAAATATAGGGAAAGCATTGCATGTTTGCAATGAAATACATTTAAAAAGATTTATGTGCAGGCAAATGTGAAATATTTCATGTAGTATGATTATATATCCACTCAAATGACTCCTATACAAAAAGAAAAATACTTTTTAAGGATGAGAATCAAGATTCTTCATTAATACAGCATTGTAGACATTGTAGAAAACTTCCAGGGAAAATGGGTACCGTGCAAAAAACAAAGCAAAGGAGACACCACATGATTTTTTATTTAAGTTAAAATTTCTTTGCATTTATATTAGGCACAAAGAAATTTCAGACTAGAGAAAAAACTAGGTGGTATGCTGCTTGCTCTCTTTTAAGTATGTAATGGTATATAAGTATTTGCTGACTAACTTCTAGAAGTGAGAATTATGTTAGATAATCCCCAATAAAGGGAGAACTAGTAAGATATGGCTCTTTCTCACAAAGAATTTGCAATCTAGTTAGAAAATTAAGAAAAAGCCAAGACTCAATTTTTTTAGAGCAAATGAAAGCTTAATCCCTTAATTTATGGTGGAGGAAATTCCAGAGAGGCTGGGTCCTAGAGTTACAGAGAGAGCAGAGAACAAGGCTAGAACCCAGCTTCTTAAATCTGAGGCCCTTTTCATTAAGTGTTATACGAAACAGTCCAGACTACGCATTACAATAGCTTAGTTTCCTGGAGAAATAGGGCTTTTGTTGTGTCTTAAAGGATTTATCAGAGGCTCATATCCTCAGGGGTGGGGATGGAAACCAAAAATGACTTCAGAAGGTCTTTGAATGCCCTATGATTGCATGCAAAATTTAAAATATAATTGTGTTTTCTGGGAAATGGTTATAGCTTTTATCAAAGTCTCAAAAGAACATTTGAAGCAAAAAAGGAAAAAAATAAGAATTATGGGGCAGAGAACCATAGACAGCCAGATATGAGAGGGGAAGACAAGTCACTTGAAATTGATAACAGCTAAGAAAGCAAAAGAACCAGAAAGAGCAGAGCACATTGTAAATGCAGAGGTAAAGAAAAATTAGGTCCAAGGGGGCCAGATTATAGAGGGTTTGCAAATTTCAAAAGGGGTGGTTAATATTATTAGTGAAGTAGAAAAATCCTGACTAATCTGGTCCCACTGCTAGTATACTTCAGTACATATCTAACACCTTTGACAACCTAGGGGGTGCTCTGAATCTATTAGTTTTAAAAGGAACTTGGACCTACATAGTTTTTGCCCTGTGGCAACATGACTACTTACAACTTTAAGAGAGTCATTTCTTCATGTTATATTTTAATATTCTGAATTTCTGCATTGCCCCTAGAGTGCTCCCAACACTGAAACATGTCTGGTCCCATAAACTGACTTAATAGAATGACTAAAGACATTTTGGAGAGTCTCTTTATAAAGCATGGGCCAGCCTACGTCTACAGATGTGATCTATTCCTACTTAATTAATATGGACATGGTCTATGTGCTGAAACCAGTTTCAGGACAACTGGTCTTGAGTGAGCATCCCAGTACCATTTACTAAGCATTCATTTAAATACTTAGTATATTAATTATTTTCCCCCAATAATAGCTAATTATTCACTTAGGAATGAGCTTTCTTGTTTTACTTAGAGGGTTTTCCTCCCATCCTGCCTTTGGCCAAGTTCTGGTTAATGCAGGGATCCTCCATACCACTTCAAGAAT
This sequence comes from Nyctereutes procyonoides, assembly GCF_905146905.1. NCBI lineage: Eukaryota > Metazoa > Chordata > Mammalia > Carnivora > Canidae > Nyctereutes > Nyctereutes procyonoides. Next base: position 7,483,229 of record NW_026575130.1, read on the forward strand.
GACATGTCTGATGACCATGTTTGCTGACAAGTGTCAATCAAAATGTCTCCAGGCTACCCCACCGTGTTCTGAACCACACTTTCCCAGGAACGCCTTAGCATGGCATCTTTGTTCTGTTTTCAGATAAACAGATCCAATTCCTTAACAAACAGACTGCTACAGGCCTTTTGATAACAGTGTAATAATTCAAAACAAATGATTCTTGGCTTTGATGATAGCACTTTTATGGGTCATGAAGAAATCCTCCCACCAACATCTGTTTGATTTTATCTACTTGAACTTTATCCTCCAGTTGAAGATTTATAAGCTGAAATCATCCCAGCCTATTAAAGTCAAACTAATGTTCAAGCACTAAGCGGAGAACGAAAGTGCATTTCCTAGTCATCCACCTTTTGAAAAACTGTAGTGAGCAAAAGAATATCAAAAGTCTGAAGGATTTTATAATTGGCTGAATCTGAACCGAGGCTCTGATAACAGGGACCTTAGGAATCCAACATGTTCATTTTAGAAAAGTAAGTTATTTACAGAATCATTATTTAAGAAGACAACATGAAAAATACAGAGGTTGTTTACATTAAAGCCTGTTTTCTTAGGAAAATCCCTTATGGGTCAGGGAAATGCAATCCAGGTTTCTCTCTCTCTCTCTCTCTCTCTCTCTCTATATATATATATATATATATATATATATATATATATATATCCCCGAGGACAAATTTTGAAATGACAGGTCAAATATACTTTAAACTTATTATTCTGAACATAAAAGATGTGCAGAAATTTTAATTTAAGAAAAGGAACAGGGATCCCTGGGTGATGCAGCGGTTTGGCGCCTGCCTTTGGCCCAGGGCACGATCCTGGAGACCCGGGATTGAATCCCACATCGGGCTCCCGGTGCATGGAGCCTGCTTCTCCCTCTGCCTGTGTCTCTGCCTCTCTCTCTCTCTCCCTGTGTGACTATCATAAATAAATAAAAATTAAAAAAAAAATCTTAAAAAAAAAAAAAAGGAACAACAGAAAGGATCTGAGTTCAGATCACAAGTTTCTCTATTAACTCACTAATTCGGTCCAGCACATAGCCAGAAAACACTCACTCACTCAGTCTGTGCGTGTGTGTGTTTGTGTGTGTGAGCATGTGTGTGTGGTGGGGGAGTATATGCAAGTCTGAAAAAACTGGCCTATGTGAAGGTTGAAACTTTCCTTTTCTACCATTACTCCTTAATAATGTGGAGTAAAGAAAAACATGACACTTCTTCACTGGTTTACGCGCTCTCAACTTTGACTTACCTCTCATTTCTTTGCTTTCCTTTTGGATTTTTACATTTATTTATCTTCCCTCACCTCTCCTCCTCTCTCTCACACTCTCTTTCTCTCCTCTTTGCTGGACCCCCTCCCATTCAATAGTTATGGATTGGTACAAAGATTGGTACAATGAGTGAGTACTGAATAGGTTTTCCAAACTAATTCACATATTAATTTCAAATTAGCCATACTTGGGATGGAATTAGGAAAAAAAAAAACTCTGAAAGGAACTTTAAAAAATATTAAATCTTCCTACAATTTAGAAATAAGGACACCATGGCACAAGTAGTTAGGAACTTTCCAAAAATATAGAAAGACCACCTCCTCATTCTTTCAGTAAATATTTATCAAGCAACTATAAGCACTTAGCATGTTACTCAGTACTAGAAACATACTGATAAAGAAACACAGACCCTGTCTCCAGTCTTACAAAACTTACAGTCCGTAGTGTGGGAGGAGGGAGAAATGACTGCTATTACTAGAGTAATTGACCACATCAACATATTTCACTGTGCTACCAAAACCACTGATAAAAGGGGGCAATGAGTCTCAGAGTGGGAGATTTGACCTAGTGACATCCATGAAGCAAGCTAAGACCTAAAAAAATTAGTTGGCATTAACAAGGCAAAGAAGAAAAAAGACAGTGTTCCAGGTTGGGGGGAAAGTCAGTCAAAAACCCAGTGGAAGGGAGGTAAGAGTGAACAAAAGAAAGGTGATTTCATTTGGCTATAGTAGAGAGGGGAGAATGGGGAAAGTGTGAGGCCGAGGGAGTGAGCGGTGATCAAGGTCACTGCGGTGCCTCACAGTTCTGATTGAGGTCTCTGCCTAACCCCCAGTTCTCTGAAGAGAAGTAACAAGTTTTATGCAAGAAGGTGGTCCAATTAGATTTTCACTTTGAATAGGTGACTCTGCTGCCGTATACACAAGGAATGATGGCTCACAGGCTGATTAGAAGACATGAGTTCAGGCAAGAGACAATGGCATCCTGGAGCAGGGTTAAGGCAGCCAAGATGGAGATAAACTGAAAGACTTGAGACATTACAAGGGTAAAATCCACAAGACCAAGCAATGGATTGGATAGTGGGGTTAAGAAAATGGAAGCATAAGGGATGACTTGGAGGTTTCTGAGCTGCAGAACTGGATGGACATTGAAAGATGCCCGGGTCTGAGAGAAGATCATGAGTGCATTCTCACACATGCTGATTTTGAGGTGTCTCTGAAACATCCAAGAGACATTGTCAAGTCAGTACAAGAACCAGATCTGAATTCAGACTTATAGTTCTTTCCAGTAAGCTCCTACAGTTATTAGGTGACGTTTGCTCGCAGAGTAACAGCCTATCTTATTTGTTTTTACTCTGTTTATAGGCCACCACGCTCAGGATAAATAATGAGTAGTGTGGATCAATTAATGCTAAACCTTGGGACTTACATAATCACAGTTTCTCTCCCACTAGCCAATAATTCTTGAAAAATATGAATAAGGTTTAACATAGGTTTTACATAAGGTTTAACATAAGGTTTAAGTAGGGTTTTATTTTTTGGAGATGATTGGGGAAATTTTCTGCAGAACTTGGAATTAATCACTGGAAACTGCTAAAACATTTAAATAATCTAATTTCTGTCTCCTGCTAATTAAATTATTTATTCAATTTCTTCCATAAATGAGTTATTTAACAATAAAAATTACACACATAGGCATCTCTATTTTCTGTGTGCATAACTTATCAGTGAAAATAATGAGTATTCAAATATTAAAATAACATTCAAAGATTTAAGGAACTCTTGTTCTATTTAGAAGATTTCACATCTAATTAAGAGCTGCCACATACAGGGGCATGTGGCACATAATTCCTTTGACCCTAGTTTTCCTGTACATCAAAATAAAGATTTTTTTTCACCTACCTGGTGTAAACATAACTATTGAAGATGCAGAGATCCTGTCATTAAAGCTGTGTGCTCCTGAGATGCACTCAACACTTAACGTCAGTGTCTGGTGCTAATCACCAGACATCTCTTATCACCTCTGTCGACCCCCTGCTATCTAGTATTTATTTGAAAAATATGAACATGTGTCTCCTTAAAATTTAAATGACTCTCACTTTGTTAAGGAGAGACCAGTAGGCTTTGTCATAGAGACAATTTTCAAGAGGATCAGATAAAATACATAAAATAATCTATATATACCTGGTTGTCTCTACTCTACTTTAAATAGCAACCGAGACTCTCTACACATGTTAAAAGTACTCTGTCATGAGGAGGAGGAGGTGACCCTGAAGATTAGCATCTGCTCCTAGCGCTGTCCATGTACCTAGACCCACTTTGAAGAACACTCTTGGAAAGAAGCTCTAAATTACAAACATGCTCATATAAATTTTCAGTTTACAACAAATAAAGAATCTGAGGTCAAACATCATAAAACCAAATTTATGATGACTGAAAAAATCTATAAGAAAAACACAAATTACATTAGAATAGCATAGATCTGTACCCCAAGCATATGACTAAAGCTAAAATCTTTAAGGGTTCTTAGGCTGTCGCATTATTGTTCTTTATTGCTTTCTGAGAGCAATTTATTTAACCAGTTGTGCTTCAAATTTCCAAATTCTAAAATATAAGCAATATTGCAGTCATCAGCCCAACCAACAATGATATTACATTTATTTTCAATTTCCCTTCTCCATGGATTTTCATGCAAATACAGTAAGCTTTTTCATGAATCTGCAGTGAACAAGAATGGAAAAGTAATCACCTTTTTAGGGAAATGCCCTGGCAAGTTAAATGTCTTTGAGATGCTTAAGAGGAGAGCTTCTAGGTCTCGGAATTATTTTACTTTTAGAACAAATTTTAGCTCCAACTTTTGAAGTAATTTTCTTAATTAGTTCGGAGTTCTGACCCATTTGGACTATGGTCATGTGGGCACTTGTCAATCAGTGCTGCTCTATATCTTGCAAACACTTGCCCTGAGCAAGGAATTAGTTCCAGGGCTACTAAACATTCTGGGTATCAGGGACAATCTCAAGCATTGAACTTGATGTTCAATCCCAATTTTCTAGAAAAGACATAACATTAACTTGAAAAAGATCAAATTTATCTAATGAACATTCAAAATAGCAAAAATTTAAGTGCCACCTTTCACCTCTTGCCTATCTAATAATTTCTCGCCTGCATTAAACTGAGAAAAAGGATTTTCATGGAAAATGAGTTCAGTAATATGTGTGGATCTACAAAAACACAATCTTAAATTATTTTATGCTCTTATAAAAGGTTTAACGCATCTCTCCTCTGAATTTCTTTGGGGCGTGACGTTTATCAAGTGAGCATACTGAAAGAACTCACTAATTAAGCATGTCTGATTTTAACAGCTTTGGGGAAACTTTAAAAACAGCTAAATTCGAAAGCCATAATAATTTTTATTTATATTTACTTACTTGCATGTGGTTTGACTTAAAAGTTCGCTACTGTTGATATCTGCATCATTAAAACCTAAAGGAAAGTTTTCGCTGGCCTTGAAAGTTCAAGTCTCTATGAATTTTTATAAAAGTTTCTAATTATATGTTGTTTATCAATAATAATTTTTGCTAGAAGATGGAGGATACAAAATAAAAAATGTAAGGAAGAGAAGAAAAGAATTTTCTTAGAACAAAAGCAGGTTTGTTTCTTTGGGCCTCCCTTTGGCCCTTTGCATCATAGATAATTTGATCTGAAGTCTTTCTTTTCGAATAAATTCCCAAAACCAGCAGCTTAAAAGTAGATATTATTTCTGAGTTTTCTTCAATCTTACATCAGCAAAATAAACATAAAAAATCATCTGAAATGCATAGGCTCTTTACATGCAAAGAGAAGGCTGGTGACTCACCAAATTCTGTCTTTTGCTGAGTGATCAAGGGCAATCCCACTGACAGGCTTGCATGAAAATATCAGCCTACTCAACTTGATATATAAAATAATGAAAATGCTTGGTGACAGACTGGGATTAAGGAGGCAATCCATGGCTTTGGAACCAAGTCCTTTTCCATGCAAAATTTTCTTGACCACTTGGAATTTGAACCCATGACCTTGGCCTCAAGAATAGTATTTTTTTTAACCAAGTGAGCAACTCAAATGATTTAAATATTCACTCGGTATCAAACAAGAACATGTGTGTGTGCACATGTACATGGGTGCACATGTATGTAAATATACAAGTCCTTAAATCCTTATACTGAAAGAATAGTTTGGCCACATTCTTGCACTTTGAAGATTTCCAATGCAGAAATCATTACAACAACAACAATAACAAAAGAGAGGAGCAGAATTGCTGTTCTGATAATTACTCTTTCATTCATGCTATCTCATGTCCTGTGGATTTGCTTTAAATCTGCTAGACTTGTGAAGCCTAATGTCTAAATGAGATACATAGAAAAACAAAGTCACATAGTCACATGTTACATAGTCCATCACTGCCTTCAAACATTTGGAGCAAGATAAAAAATTTTTTCATTTTTTTATTCTTAAAGGTATAATTGACTTGAAAACCAAAGTCTAAAAGAGATATATCCTCCTTTAGTATATAGCAATATTTTTATAATATTATGAACATATCTGAAGTCAAAAGAATATATCAGTGTTAATTGCAATCTCAATAAGCATAGAAATTGAAGACAAGGTTTGAAATAGTATCAGGTCCTATTATGGCTAAAATACCACTAAGATGCTTTAGAAAAAATCTAAAATAGTATCTATCATCATCTGAACTAACAATATGGTTTTTGAGAAATTGCCACGAATAAAAAAATGCATAATGGCAGCAATAAATAACACAAATGTCTGTGGCTAATATCCTATACAGAGTAGCATGAAATACTGACATCATTTAGAGGTTTACCAAACTTATTACTTTACTCTATCATGCTTCATTTTTCAACTGCGAGTAGCTAAGTTCCTGCATATTTTTCTTGTCTGCATGCATATTTTTAAGTATGGCACTTATAGCATATGTGCAAGATATATATTGCATGTAATTATCTATATTATAATTTTGTTCGAACATCCGACTCATGAAGTGAGTTTATTCATCATATGAATTATTTTAGATTTTTATTAGCATTTTCCAGTCAGAATATTAGACTCAAATCAGAGAGTATTAGACTTTTGCATATGTACAGGATATTACTTTACCAAGGTAATAGAGTAAAAAACCACACTGGGCTTCACATCAAGAGACCTGAGCTCCAGGAATTGCTTGGCCATTTGCTGCTTGCATAATCATTGTGTTTATGTGAAGCCCAATAAGTGACAGCCTATATTCCATGCAAGTTATGAACCAATTACATAAGAGCTATGGGGGCACCTGGGTGGATCAATGGTTGAGCATCTGCCTTCGGCTCAGGTCGTGATCCCGGGGTCAGGAATCGAGTCCCTCATCGGACTCTGCATGGAGCCTGTTTCTCTCTGTGTGTCTATGCCTCTGTCTATGTGTCTCTTATGAACAAATAAAATCTTAAAAAAAAAGCCATGGACATCAGAAAGAAGGAGGGAAAAATATCACTTTTATTACTTATAAGGTTGATATCAGAGAATGTGACATAAATCTGCAGACAACTAGTTTCATAACCCAAAACCTCTGAATAAACGAATCTATCCACTGATGCTGTACAACTACAAGCCTCTCCAAGCAGACACTGCTCCTATAAAACAGAGCATTGAAGACGAAAGGAAAATGTGTGCTCTCTGCAGACAGAAAGATTCCAAAAAGAGAGGCTTCCCACTTCCCCACCCATCAGTGGGGAATTGTGCTAGCCTTTTACTGGCTTTAGTTACCAGATGTTGTAGAAATAATGTTATGTGAGTTCTGAAACTACACCCCAGCTTGTATGGCATTTTAACTCTTGCCCTTTTCGAATGTTGCGACCACATAAAGAAACCCAGCCTAGTAGTGGAGAAGCAGCCATTGTGTGACCTACTGTCCCTCTCCAGGATTGCCCAACCAGTGCCCTGGGCCTGGAACATTCCCCTATATTGAAGCCTGATACCCAGCAGTCTCTTGGCTCTAGATTCTTCTTCCTTATCAGGAGACACTTTTCCATGTTCTGGGTACACAATGCACTTCTTGTATTGCTTAAGCATGTGCATATTATGGCCCACCCAGCCCTACCAGTATATCTGTCCCTTATCCTGACTCTGTGGGAAGGGAATGAGGTCTTCACTTGCAGCAACAAGAGGCATGGCACAGTCCACAGCTTTGCATGGGCTACCCAGAGGGATCCTCAGGCCATGGGCACCAGTACTACAGACGCTGATCTTGCTGTGTCTCTTCTTCTTTCTGAGAGTAAGGCTTATTCCAGACAGTGCCTATTGCTGAGCCCTTTTTTGGTGACTCCAAAATCATAAAAGATTCAGAAGGCCAAGGTCAGCAGAATCCTACTTCTGGTGATTGACATCGTGATGATATTTACCATCCTGTCCAAGGCCGGAATCCTGACCTGGGATTGGTAGCTGGCTCTTCCTTGAGAATTAGATGCCATAAAGAGAGAGAGAGAGAAGCCCAGCAGCCAGCCAGCACCACTCATCAAACCTGTGAGTGAGGCCATTTTAGACTATTCAGCCCCAGCCTACTCACCATCTGACTATAGCAACCATGAGGGATTCCAACAAGATCAACAGAAGAACTATTTATCTATACCCAGAACTATATGTTGGCCTTAAATGTCTTAAGCAAATAAAAGTTATTGTCTTAACTCATTAAACTTTGGAATGATATACCCAGTAAATAATGAACTGATTTAAAACTCATACAGAAATGGGCACTAGAAAGGGATGATGCCAAATAAACAATGCCTAAAATGTGTGGCATTGATGTTTGGGATTAGATAGAGGGCAGAAGCCAAAACAAGAGGAAACTCTTCCTGGAGGCTAGAAAAATAGTTAAAACAACAACAACAAAACTACTCTTAGGAGACTAGAAAAATGGCCACTTATATTATATGGGGACAGAAAACCTGGCAAACATATTGCCTGTAATAACTTGGAAGATAGAAAGCATACTGTAGTGGGTGAAATGGTGCTCCCCCAAAGCTACCTCCATGTCCTAAATCTCAAAATCTGTGAATGCAACTCTGTCTGGAAAAGGGGTCTTTTGCAAATGTGATCAAGTTAATGATCTCAAGATAAATAGTGGATAGGGGTTGGGGAGGGACGCTAATTCCAACAGTAACTGTCTTTCTCAGAGAAAATGAGAAAGCCATGTGAAGACGGAGGCAAAGCTTGGAGTTATGCAGCCACATGCCATAGAATGACTGGAGCCACCAAAAGCCCAAAGGAGCAAGGAAGGATCCTTCCTCTGGAGATCTCAGACAGAGCATGGCCCTGCTGGCACCTTGATTCTGACTTCAGGTCCCCAGAATTGTGAAAAAATAATTTTTCCCTGTTTCAAACTACCATGGAAATCAGACAGCATCTAACCCCACTCAAGTGGACAGGTGGAGCAAAGCCAAAAGTCATGCACCAGATGGCAGTGACTCCGCTTCCACATCTTTAAAGTTACAGATTGGAATTTTGTTCCTCTAGCCCCCTATTGTCAGTTTTAAAATTTGGTGGTGATAAGACTAAGTAGTGTCTGTGAATTCCTCTGTACAAGTGCATACATTTTTAAACAGTTCTTTCAAATACATATATTTAGAAGTTTAATAACTCTCTACCTTACTATTTCTATTCCTTCTAGCCAGCCCTTCACCTTTGGATAAAAACATCGAAATGCAATGGGATATGAGCAGTTTCTTTTAATGAGTGTAATTCTTGTTCCAATTCAACTATTACATTTCAGAATATCCTTTTGTGTATTCCAAACTAATATCAGATGACAATGGCTTCTTTATGACTGTAAGTTTATTACCAAAGAGCATAACAACATACTTAAGGCTTATTTTGGCTTTGGCTTATCTGCCTAAAATAAAAGAGCAGACAATGATATTTGAAGTGGATGTAGCTTTGACTTTAACACTTTTAGTAAATGTTTGCCATCTGCACAAGGTTTAAGGGTTAATGTCCTCACAACAGCCTCCTGGGTTAGGCAGGTTTCATTATCACATATATTTTACAGCGAGGTTGATTAAGTTTCTGTGGTCCCTCAAAGAGGAGGCAGCAGAGCTGGAATCCAAGACCAAATGTCAGTCTCAAGAGCAATATTTTTAACTCCTATAGCATATTGCTTCTCTGTATAGAAATATACAGAGTTTATAAATGTATACACACATAAAAAGGGGATAGATATTGTTGAGAAATAGTAATACTTCCTTACTTCGCTTTTTCACTGTTCTGTTTTTCAAACACCTTTTTGTGATCCCAAATATTTTGCAGTAAGAGGAAGACCATTCATGAGAATAAATAAATATATATAGGTATATATTTGAAAGTTTTGATATATCCATCCATTGAAAGTTGACATTTCCCTTTGAATTGTCTAATTGTTGAAGAATACTTGTGATTCTTACTTGTGTGGTTGTGAGGTTTGAGCAAATAACTCAGAACAAATTATTTCAATTTTTAAATATTTAAGGAAAGTCTTGGCCAAACTGTATATAACATGTAAACATGGTCCTGGTATTGCCATTGGGCTCTCAAATGGGAAGGATACTCTGTATGTTAAACTGAACTTAATTTAATAACTCAAGTGTCTATATCAGGGGCATTGTACCAGAGGCAGAGAGAACACAAACACACATGTTCTGTCTTCAGTTTGCTCAGTCTTGGTTGTCATATATTTTATATATATATATATATATATATATTATATATATATATATATGTATGTATTGACTGTCAGTCTTTGTAAACCTATAGGGAAATATCTAACTTTATGGCATGAGTTAGTTATCAATCGATGTGTTAAAATTAAATCATATTTTCCTATTAACTAAAATTCTAATTTCAAAAATTCTTATTTGTTTCCAGTTCATTGATAGTTGCAAGAGCTTGATAGACACCCCTATAGCCACCAGTCTCTTTAATGCAGAGTTAATGGCCTGTAAAATATTTAAAATCACTAGGGAAACTAGCTGTTCAAAGGGGAACAGTTTTACAACACCCATAATCACTCCCCTTTATAGACTAGCAGCAGGGAGTACCAGTAGTTAGGAAATCTTTGCTCTCAGCAGAACTCTGCCTCTTAGCTTTGCTGAACACCTATTTCCCCACCTGAAAAGTGAGAGGGTTTGACAATCTGATCTTTCTCTTTTCAAAGGAGAAATTCTGCCTTGAACTTTTGAATTTCTACATATCGTATGATTTTGAAGCAAGGTACATCTGTACTCATCGTTTTCAGATTTTCCATATTTTACTTTTAGATCTTCACTGCAATAACATCTTCATTTCTCTGTTGCCTCCATTTCCCTCCTCCAACCTCACTTTAGAGCTTCCTATGATACTATCTCAACTGCCAGAAATCACCAATGAATGATAGTTTTTGCCTTAGAATTCTGAGCCACTAATACAAAGTATTATAGGAACCATTCATCTGTAGAATCCAGGGGTAGAATTTAAATGAAACACACACTCTAGGGATGCCTGGGTGGCTCAGTGGTTGAGCATCTGCCTTTGATTCAGGGCGTGATCTTGGGGTCCTGGGATCGAGTCCTGCATTGGGCTCCGGTAGGGAGCCTGCTTCTCCCTCTGCTTATGTCTCTGCCTCTCTCTGTGTGTCTCTCAAGAATAAATAAATGTTTTTTTTTTTAAAGAAAGAAATACACACTCTAGATCATAATATGTAAATCAGGAAGGCAAAAAAGAAAAACAATTATGGAAACTATAAAAATAATATCTAAAAATGAAATTGAGACAATTGAGAATAGCATTCCATGCAATCTCTGAAACCTAAATTTAACAAAATAAATGTTTCAGTAGACAGGGAAATACATCTAGCACCATCATTGCAACATCTTGATCTTGCTGGAAACATGGCATTTAGTTTCTAAAGTTCTCTCTGCTCCAAATGTTACCACTTAGCAATCAACTCTCAACAAAAAAGACCACCTAACTCAGATCATGTCACTTCCCCAGAATAGCATTCTATTTGAATCAGAATAAAAGTCAAGGTGATGGCAAAAGCCTATAAGCTCCACAGGACAAGTTCCCAACTCTGACCTCTCCCTCATTCTGCCTTTACCCACTCCACTCCATGTTCTGGGCATCAGTTTCCTTTCTGCCCCTCAGAAAAACCTGGGTACATGCCTCCTCAGGACATTTGGACCTGCTATCCACTGTCTGGAATATTCTTCCTACAGATATTCACATGGCTCATTCTTACCATCTTCAAGTATTTCCAGAGTCAAATATCATCATTTCAAGAGACTCCCTCGGGATCCCTGGGTGGCGCAGCGGTTTGGCGCCTGCCTTTGGCCCAGGGCGCGATCCGGGAGACCCAGGATCGAATCCCACATCGGGCTCCCGGTGCATGGAGCCTGCTTCTCCCTCTGCCTGTGTCTCTGCCTCTCTGTGTGTGTGTGTGTATGTGTAACTATCATAAATAAATAAAAACTAAAAAAAAAAGAGAGAGACTCCCTCTGATAACCATTTAAAAGCTCATCCTCACTCCTCCTTGGCATTCGTCAACTCCCTAATACTGCTATAGCTTTTCTGTGTTACAAACTCTTCTTATCCTTTAACTTATCATACAGTTTATTTACCTATCATTTCTCTTCCTAATTTTCTGTTCCTACCTCTATCCTCCACTAGAAGACAGGCCCTACACAATTAGGAACTTCTGTTTCGTTTCTTGTTGGGTTCTCCCAAGTGCTTAAAACAGGGTCAAGCACATAATATGCACTCAATAAGTAATTGTTTAATGCATGAAATGCACCCCTGAATCTTCTTGCTGGTTGCTATATTCCTTAACTCTGCCCTGCCTTGCTTTTTTAAACCAAACCCATCACCATTCACAGCCTCCTGGAACCAGAGGACTGTGGCCTCTCTTGATAGGATGCTGATTGCTCATACAGGCTCCCTGCACTCCCCCATGTCTTTTTTTTTTTTTAAGATTTTATTTATGTATTCATGAGAGACACACAGAGAGAGAGAGAGAAAAAGGCAGAGACACAGGCAGAGAAAGAAGCAGGCTCCATGCAGGGAGCCCAAGTGGGACTTGATCCCAGGTCTCCAGGATCAGGCCCTGGGCTGAAGGCGGCACTATACCGCTGAGCCGCCCAGGCTGCCCACCATGTCTTTATTCCATCACCTTCCCTCGAGGCTGGGTAAAGAATCACAATTTACCAAACGTGGAGAGTAGCTGAAGAGAATCACAGTAAAATAAATGTTTTAAGAAGTGTGTTTTATAGGACTATCTTTGGAGTCCAAAGGAAAAGCACCAAAAGTTTTAGGTCATTCCAAAGAGGAATGCACATCTACCCTCTCCCATCTGGGGAGAACAAATCACTTCAGATACACATAGCCTAATTCTTCACTAACATCCTTTTAGGCAATTGCCACCCCCTTCTCCCAGGATTTGTTCTTTCCCTAGCAGGGCTCTTCCTCCCATTACGAGACAACCCATGTAAAAAAATATTTCCTGAAAGTACATCATCAAAAGTCTAAATTGAACTAACTCCGACTGGGGCAGGATTTAGCATGAACATCCACAGTATTTGCTCCAACACTTCCTAACCTGTGGGAGGAATGTGATGAGGGTTCTCCTTACGCATCTAGCAAGTGACACTGAATCAAGGGCATGCAAGTAAGTGCACAACCATGCACAAACACCCACATCACCCAAAAGAAACATTCATGCTCAGAAACAATGATCAATATTCAGGAAGAAGAACAAGTCCCTAAATGCAAAATACTCTGAGCATGTTCTCCCCAGAAAGGCGATAGGGCAACCCCTCCCATTTGCTTGCCTCCATTTCTGGGCTGTGTTTACCATATATGTGAATAAGCAATGGGGATCCAACAGTTACACTGATGGCCATCCAAAGACCCAACCAAAACCAAAATCTCTGTAAACACAAGGGAGAAAATGTAAGCTATTATAATCCTCTGATTTAAAAAAAAAAGGTTTATGGAGTCAGAATTTGATAAGGAAAACATTAGACTCACAAAGTGTATACAAGATGTTGCCCATCAACTTGAGGAGGTTTGACAAATATAACTTTAATAACTTGAGAGAAACTTAGTAAAGGAGGGAAGTGTGCAAGAAATCAAGGAGCCCTGAATAAAATAAAATAGAGTAGACCACCAAATATAAAAGTGCCTGGCTGGCTAGAAGTAAAAAAGAACAAAACCTTTGAAGATTCCGAAAGAGAAGGGAGTTTCAGATTTAAAAAAAATCAAGCAACATGAATAATTTTGAAACCAAACTACATTATGGAACCATCTGAGGTTATCATTGCTAACACTGTATCAGATTCCAATTTGAAAGACTAAAACCAGACATAGTATATAGCGCAACCCTCCATGATCATAATGCACATGTTTAAATTATTAGGAAATAAAATAAAATGGTACCTAAACATGGAAAAAGATCTGTCATTAATTCAGATGACTAACTACATTAGTTGCAAAGGCCTAAGGAGAAAAAATATGAAGTAGAGAAGTAATTGATTTCTACTAGTAATATTTATAAAATCATAAATGGCAATGGCACACAGGCACACACACATTCACAAGGATTCACGCACATTCACACACAAATAATCTTAAACAAATTTAAGTTCAGTTGTTAGCCTGTTATATTAAAATGCAATAAAACAACCAGATTCCCAAGACACAGTTTGGGGTCATCTCCTTCATCAGATTGTGTTGCAGTTAAAGAATCCAGTCCAGTCAATTCTATAAAGGTAGGTTGCTGCTATTCACACATCCTTAAGATTCTGGGCTCATGAATTATGTTTTGTAAATCAGTTAACTTACTAGCCAGAGATTAAGGTAAATTCTGCTAAGGACTAAAAGTTGACTTAGAGCATTAAGAAGGATTAATGTTTAGCTGTGGAGAAGCTAAAGCACTAGGATAGCATGTTTACGCAGTGCTGTAGATCACAATTAATCCAAAATTAGTATAAAAGATCAACAGCAACCCCTTTTGCATGCCAGCTTGGCTTAGCCCTAAAACTCACGACTTACTGTGGGGGCACTTGGTGAACAAAATTCCTTTCCGCCTGTCCTAATAGGGCTAATGCTTTCAGGGCAAAACATGCATTTGAAATGTTTAGCTTATGTGCCCTTTGCTTTGAGAAAATAAATGCAGAAGTCAGCCCTCTGTATGCGTGCCTACCTTTTATCAATGTGGCAAATCCATTAAAGTTGCAGGGCTGCTATCATTGAACATCAAATTTAATTTTCTACCTGATATAAAACTAATGCTATTTTTTTTAAATAAAGCACTATTATTCTACTTTGCATTGGCAAAGTATATCATAAAAGATACGATCTTTTAGATATAGATAGAAAATGCCTGTTGTGCAATTAGCAATCCACATGAGATTTATTTATATTTTTGTATATGAAATATGACTGTTAAAATGGCTATCAATTTATATTTCTCAATTTACAAGTTTATGTATAGTTTTGTTCCATGCATTTCCTAAAAATAATTTTAAGAATTAATTCCTATCCCATGCAAATACTTATTTTCATTAAATGTCCAAAGAGTACTTTCTTTCAAAAGTATATCACAATAGAATTTAAAAATACCTGTCTAATTACAAATGTATATTTTTGTCATCTTTCCCAGAATTCTTTCATTTTGCTTTCATAACTATTTTGATAGTTTCATATGATGACAATTTGAATTATTCAAAATTTAATGAGATTATAAATTATTTTTTACAGACAAGCAAACAAGAAAATTATTATCATAGAAGGGAAAAATATAATTAATCAAAAAGAGTTTATAAATTGCCCATCTTACTAGTTTTATAAAAAATACATAAAATATTATGCATCAAAATTATATTACTCACATCAACTTAGGTTTTTGGAAAGTTTCTCATAAAAATCCCCAAATTGAGAAAATATTCCTTTTCTGGGTATCTATTTGTGAGCCATAACTCAGGATGGATTGTCCTAGAAATACATTATTACAAACGATAGCTTCACTAGCAATTATTGAGCACATACTATAAATAGGTGCTTTTATCATATCCAAACCTTACAGTGTATCTGTGGAGTTAAGTAATAAATAGACTTTGCTTTACATGTTAAGAAAGACCCTGAAGTTCAGAGAAGCTAAAAATAAATGAAATACAAATCAAAACAAAAAAACAAGCAATCAAAAAACACCCTGCCTAAAGACTTTCAACTTAGTGGCACAGTTCCAAATATTAAGCAAGTCCTTAGTTTTCAACTTCAGTTATCTTTCTAGTAATATATCATTTTCAAATCTAGGCTGTACTGTCAGGGGTTTTTTTAAAGATTTTTTATTTATTTATTCACAAGAGACGCAGAGAGAGAGGCAGAGACATAGGCAGAGGGAGAAGCAGGCTCCCTACCAGAGTCCAATACAAGACTCTATTCCAGGACCCCAAGATCACTCCCAGAACCAAAGGCAGATGCTCAACCACTGAGCCACTCCAGGCATCCCAATACTGTCAATTTTAAAATATATTCCATATTTCAATAAAATATTCTATATTTCAATAAAAATGATAGTTAATGAAATTGGAATAACCAAAACTGTGCTATAACTTTAAATTGTTCTCTTAAATTTAGGAGTTTAAAAAAAGGGAGTAGAGAGATTTTTTTAAAATGTTTTTTCTGTTTAGAATATTAGGTAAACCTTCAAATGTTACATAGGTTGAAAGAATTCCTTTTTATTTATTATGCCTAAATTAAATTCCAAATTTATGACTCTTCAAATCATATGTTAAAATACAAAATAAGATAAAGAAAGTACTCTGAGACAGTGATGTTGAGAGCACTTAATAATTTGGAGAAAATATTAGATCATCTTTAATAAAACAAAGCCAAAGAAATTCTAAGTGATTGAAAATTTAAGTATCTTTTTAAAGTACATAATAAAACTAGTACAATCAGGTAAGTTAAGAATTAGTTTTCTCAACATTAAAGCAAAATAAAGGAACAAAGGAAAAGTCAGCTCTGAATATTTAAAACTTGAAAGCTTTCGGTGTGCTTCTCATCTCTTCATTTAAAATACTTAAAGATGTGCATCCAAAGGCCCTGATTTAATAAAATGTATACTTGATAATGTTTCACCAGAGACATTCTTAAGTGCACCTGGCACTTGTTTCTCTGCTAGTTACTATGAGTTGGACATCTTTGCCTTGACTCATGCTAAGGTGCCAGTCATCCTATGGGCCAATGCCTTTGCAACTGTCAACACAACGAGAAAACAAACAAATAAACAACCTGAGTGGCTCAGTCGTTTGGGCATCTGCCTTCAGCTCAGGTCATGACCTAAGGGCCTGGGGTTGAGTCCCCCATAGAGCTCCCTGCTCAGTGAAGAGTCTGCTTCTCCCTCCCCCCTGCTTGTGCACTTGCTTTCTCTCTGTCAAATAAATAAATAAAATCTTTATAAATAAGTAAATAAATAAATAACATCTTGGTATTATTATGAAAATGTTATTGACCTTCCCGACCTTCTGAAAGGGTCTTGAGGCAAAAAAAAAAAAAAAAGATAAGATAAGAAATCATCTCAAGGGAAAGTAAATCATCAGTGTTTGAGCTGAACTAGCCACATTATTGAAGGAGTACCATTTTATTCAAAGAACACCCTGACAAGTCATGGTTATTCAGATTTGGGGTTTGGCAGTTGTCTTCTTGGGGAGAAAAATAAACACATTGACAAAAGAGATCAGAAATGAGAGAAAGCCTCCTACTAGTCTTGAGGAAGTCCTCCCTATGTATGGAGCAGTCTCTGGCTGCTAAGAGCAGTCCCCCACCAACAGCTAGCAAACAGCAAAGAAATAGGGACTTCAGTCTGACAACTATAAGAAACTGAATTTTGCCAACTACCAAGGAGCTTGGAAGAGAATCTTGAGCCCTAGATGACCAACACAGCCCTGGCCAACACCTTAATTTAGCCCAGGGAGAGCCTGAACCAACGTCCCAGATAACAAGTACCCAGATTCCTGCCTGCAGGTATTGATTTAAGAGGTTAAATTGGGATGCCTGGGTGGCTGCCTTTGTCTCAGGGCGTGATCCCGGGGTTCCAGGATTGAGTCCCACATCGAGCTCCCTGCATGGAGCCTGCTTCTCCCTCTGTATGTGTCTCTCATGAATAAATAAATAAAATATTTTTTTAAAAAAGGTTAGATTTATGATAATTTGCTGCATGACAATCATTCCTACAATGCACCAGGGAGAGTCCTTGTCATTCTAATTGTCTTGTTATAAAAATAGACCTAGAACATAGTAAGCACTCAATAAATAGGTCTTGAAGAAAGGCAGAAAAAAATATTTTATTGTTGGATATGATATACTTAATACTAGAAATACTAGGTAAATTAACTTTTTAATTCACAAGAGTTCTAACAATTTTCTACTTAATAAATTGCATAATTCATGCATCTACTGCTCAGAAAATTCATGTATTGTTCCTAGTATTGCATGGGGACTGAAAAGTTAGGCATTATCCTATATACACAAGCTGTTTTTGCACAGATATTCAATTCAGCAATGTCAGAACTCAAATATAACTTTATTATTTTGTTAAAGCATATCACAATGATACACAAATGTATTTTTGTCAGTAAAAGCACCATACTAAAGTAAACATATATACACATACATCCACATATTACATAAACAGATGAAACGTTTAGGCCAAAAGTCATGACATAGCAGGAAACACTACGTGACCATTTCACTGTTATAGAAAATTAAACAACGCCATCAGACTCATCACTTTCCAAAACATTTGGCAAAAATCTTTCTTTTCTTTTCTTTTCTTTTTCTTTTCTTTCTTTTCTTTCTTTTTTTTTTTAACACTAACAAGTTCTGCTCCAGGGCCTATACTGTCCTGTCACCTGAGGAAGCAGCTCATCCATTTCAATCATTCTCTCTCTCTAACTCCTCCATCTTCAGTAGAGACTTCTCCACAGTATTCATAGAGCCTCAGATTTCTTGGTCTCTCACCTTATGACTCCTAGAGCTACAGCCTCATCTCTCTTTTTCTTTACATTCAAACTTCTTGAAGCACTTTCCAAGTCACTGTTTCCCTTCTTTACCTCTCATTCAATACTAACACTCTGCTTCTCTCCCCACACTTGGCCTCCCAAGGTCACCAATAACGTCTTATACTAATGGCAATAGATGAATACTTCTTTTTCTTTTTTGAGCTATCTTTAGTTTCTCTGTAGCATTTGAATCTGCTTAACAAATTCCTGATTCTTGTATATCTGTGACACCACACTCTCTTGACCATTCCATATCACCCTACTTTGGGGATTGATTCATCCTCCTGAGCTAATTTATGAATTATTGATCTCCCTCAAACTTTCACACTTGGAACTCTGTTTCATACTCTGTACATCCTTCCAAATCATGAGCTGATTTCCAAAGCTTTAATTCTTGAGTTCTATTCCCGTATCAGCTGCTAAATATTGCACACAATGCCTCACAAGCATGCCAAACTCAAAATTGAATCCATCTTCCTTCAAAATCCAAACTCTTCTTCTCCCTCCTCCTTTCTTCCTTTCCTGTTGTATTATGGGTTATCTGGCCCTTATCATCTGAAGCATGCAAAACACCAACTGATTTATAAGCAAACAAACAGAACAAAATATTTTCTCATTACCTTCCTCTTCCAACATAAGTTGTTTTGTTACTACATCAAATCAGACATCACTCACTTACACTTTCAAATACAAATGTGCTTATTGAATGCTTGCTACCAGGTAGTAAAGACTTGAATCATGACTTTCATAAATTGAAAATCAAGTGGAATCAATAAAATAGTAGTTCTTTAGATGAGTTCATTTATGCCAGTAATATGAATTAGTAAGTTCCTTACTCCATTTTAAAATTGGTGAATATGAATCCTGGTAAAGTACAATGACTTGCTTGAAAAAAGCCAGAAATTTGCAGACCTAATTCAGGAAATATTATTTCTTTGACTTACCCTCCTCTCAGTCCTTGGTGTCATATTTTTAAGGGAAAAAATAGTATTAAATTGTACTCTGGTACCCACAAGAGAAAACCAGGTGCTAGACTTTTTCTATTAACAGAATAGCATTAATATATCAGCAAGATTTCTTAGATACATGTTAAGTAGAGATTGAAGACATCAAGAGCTGGGGTCCAGGACAGATGATTTTTAATGGAAAAGACAAAGGGAGCCTTGATGGGGCCAAGGAGGACCAGCTTGTAAATCTCAGGAAAGCAGCCCTGGGGCAGATTGAGGATGCTGGAAATCTGAGAGAAAGAAAATGAGATAAAAACAAATGTGTGAGGTATTTAAGGAGTAGGTTGTAGCTTAAGACAAACAGACCATTTCACCCTTCTATGGGTTAACCCCCAATACCACTACTTAAGGTGATTTCATACCCCTCTATCCATCATAGGAGCAGTTTCATAATCTCTGTCACAAGGAATAAATTCATTAAGTAATCTTCAGAATCCTCTGTGACCTGAAAAATCTCAAAACTCTAGGAAAGCAAATCTCCGAGTAATATACATGTAATTCATTTCCAATTCTATTCTAATTCATTTAATCAATTTCCCCAAAGCAAAGTTCTATATATCAGATGGCCTATAGATGATGTGTATGCTACTGGGGGAAAAAATCTATAATTATGTAAGTATTGGAATCATCCTAAAGCATCTTTTTGCTCATGGACTTTCTATTTTGGGAATTGGAAATATACTAATATTCTCTAAATCAAATAGTATGTCCTGCTCATGAATCTTAAAACTACCTCTTTATTGCTTGCCACTCCGTGGCTTCTTGTTCAAAACTGACTTTATTCCCTACATGGTTTGTACCTTGCCACATCCCAACTAAACAAAACTTACTTACTATCTGCTACTCATTTTATTCTAACTTCTAATCAATTCTATTAAATGTATCAACTAAACAAAACTTACTATCAACTACCCATTTTATTGTAACCCAATTTATCTTTATAAACTCTTTCTTTTTTTTATAAACTCTTTCTAAGTAATATCCACACATGAATATACATACTAATGTTTAAAATCAGGTCTTTTCGGGATGCCTTGGTGGCTCAGTGGTTGAGCATCTGCGTTTGGCTCAGGACATGATCCCAGGGTCCCAGGATGGAGTTCCACATCAGACTCCCTTCAGGGAGCCTGGTTCTCCCTCTGCCCATGTCTCTGCCTCTCTCTCAGTATCTCTCATGAATAAATACATAAAATCTTTAAAAACAAACAAATAAATAAATAAAATCAGGGCTTTTCAAAATAATTGTCCATGGTTCCTATAATCCCAATTATTCTGAAAGTTCATAAACTTTCTCATCATGTCTTCCTCCAAGTTTCTTAGCATTGAGGCAAACACCTTTATTATAGTTGTATATTTTTAATGAAAATTGCAATTAAAAATTTTGAGCTCTAGAGAGAGCTGACTTGGGTTCAGATCCTAGTGCCCACTACCCACAAGCTCTGTGACCTTAGCTCCTTCACCACTCTGAGTCTGAATGTCTTTCCCTATAAAAAAAAACAGGGTTAATAAACAATATTATAAACCTCATAAGACTGCTATGAGGATTAAATAAGACATTGTGCATGAAACACCTATGACTTGACTGCACATAGTAAACACTAACTAGAAGTGATATTCAGGAGCAGTAGTTGGCCATACAGAGTCATCATCTAAGAAAGAGATGACTTTGAAGTGAGATGACTCCTGTCTCCCAGCCTCTGCCACTAATTAGCTTAATGATCTTTGACAGGTTATTTACTGTATCTGAATATGGTTTTATTATCTTAAAATTGAGATAACAGTAATAATAAAGTTATTTGAAAGATTAAATAAGCTAATGTGTGCATAACGCTTAACACAGTACCTGGCATACCTTACATGTTCTACAAACAATAATCAGTATGATTACAGATTATTCCCAAGATTAAGAGGACTCACTCCATTTAACAAATATTTATCATACTGTGTGATGCTCTGCTCTCTAAGAATGTGGTCTAATTCCAACACCCGTGATGTGTTCTGTTCATCTTTGGACTCTTTGTACTTGCTGTTTCATTTTTCTGTAAGCTGTTGTCCTGTCCACACTCATCCCCTCTAGCCAAATAGTCCATTCAGCCACCCACTCCTATTTATTTTTCCAGTATTAGTCCAGAAGTCTCTTCTTCAAGGAACTTAGTAGTTCAGAAGGAGTCCTTGAGCTCCAGAAAAGAACATAGCCTGGCTGAGAACCTGACTGCCTCTTTGACCATGCCCCAATCTAGGTTAGCCCCCACCCACCCCGCCATGTGCCCCCCCACAGCACCCTGCACTTCCACTTACTACTTATTCCATTAGTCATTACCTTTCAATCTGTGCCTACTATGCTAAGCTAACAATTTAAGGGAAATAAGACCCACACATGAATTATCAACTGCTATAACCTCAGGACCCCAGGTGTAAGGACAGTGCATATAGCATGACTTTATACTTATAAAGTGAACAAATAAGTGAAAGATAAGCTTAAAATACATATTATTTGAAGATATAACAACGAAGTATTAATCTGTTTGAAGGAAGGGAGGATTCTTTCCATATGGGGCTGTTGTATAGGGAAATTCACAAGAGAAAAGGAATTTAAGAAGGTCTTGAATGTTAAATGGTGTGGGTGTTGAAGAGCGTCATCTAGGTAGAGGAATGAGCATTCTTGTGATCTCAGAGAGAGTGTTCCTCATCCATGTTCTAAGC
Source organism: Nyctereutes procyonoides (assembly GCF_905146905.1). NCBI lineage: Eukaryota > Metazoa > Chordata > Mammalia > Carnivora > Canidae > Nyctereutes > Nyctereutes procyonoides. The sequence goes on from NW_026575130.1 coordinate 7,505,337, forward strand.
AAGTTGAAGAATAAGCAGAGAATAGGCCAAAATATGGACTTTACTAGTGGAAAATGTCATGTTGAAGGATGCAGCTTAGCTCAAGAGCCAAATGTGTCTGCTAAGAGAATCCCAGAGTTAAATGCACAGTGACCCAGCAGGGGCAGCAGCTCTACACTTGTGCACCAGCACAGCCAGGTACCAAATTCAGTAGCCAGGTCACAAGCCAAGAATGGCAGAATTTGGCAAGCATGCCTAATCATTCTGCTCAAATTTATCACCAGAAAAGGTACTCTGTCTCTGCAGAGATAGGAAAGTATGAGACCTAAAAAGACTGAGCATATGCTAAGGGAAAATCTCTCCTCTTGAAAACCAGGAGCAAGGAAAGTCATTTTCCTCTAATGAGAACAATTGAGAGGTACATTGGGAGCTATCACGAAGTCCAAGTTGAGTTCAGAACATTGGAAAGGACATTGTAAGGGATGCGATTGAAAAGCTGAGCCAGAGTTTTAGAGAGTCCTCCAACTGCTATACTGAAATATTTCTTCTTACTTTCTTAGGCTAAGATGCAGCCATTTAGAAATTTTTTGAAAAAGCATTTATGCAATCAAGGCTTCTCAGAGTGACAGCATATTCCAACAGTGAAAAACATGGAGCTACACTGGAGTTAAACTGCCTGGATTTCTTGCCTTTTTTTTCTCTTTTTCTTGCCTGCCAACAAGAAGTATAAGAAAGCACTAGCTTTGAGTTAGACAAATCTATATTCAATTCTCTGTTCTGTCATTTGTTGGTTCTGAATTCTTGGATAAACCACTGAAACATTCTGATACTTAGTTTTATCATCATTACACCCACATTGCTAGGTTGAAATGCAAAGAGATAATGTAAGGAGAGCACCTCGCAGTGACCAGATGCTCAGTTAATGATGACTGTTACGCACTATAGTTATTGTGTAATTTTCTGGAATACATATCCCCTGAAAAGATGCAGTAAATATTTTAATTCTGCATAAAATTGTTTTAGGGCATAGGATAGCATGGCACTATAAAAGTGGCATAATGAAAACCAATTTAAGATTACAAAGAAGATGAGTCAGAGTGTCTGTTCCTTCAACAAACTGCTACATAGCAGTGTTAATGCTTCATAATCTTGTATGCATTACTATTTTATTTAGTTCCTTTTAACTTATTTGTAAACAATTTTCTAAATATAATACAAGTCATAGATCTGAGAACTAAGCGCCCCACTACATCTATGTTTTAAATGAATCAGACAATCCCATATATCCTGCCCATTCATAAGTCATTTGCTAAACACAATATTTTTTTCTTTTTATAAAAATAGATGAAGATTAGCTAAAGGTCTAAGAAAGTGGTATTTAATGGTACATCAGGATGATTTAAGTTGAGTTCATCCCATTTTATAACTTAGTATTAAAACAAGAAGACATTGTGCAAAGGAAGAGCATTAGTAAATTGATTCCTCTTTAGACAAAGCTGAAAAACATCTTTTTAGCTGCAGTGAGCAGCACAACAGAACCTGCTATAATCATATACAGATGATGGGAATTTGTCTAATGTTTTATGGTGAATCATTGATGAGGCCAGCAGAAGGAAAATTTGTAGAAATAAAATCACCTTGACAGTAGAGTACCAGGGTCAAAAAGCAAAGTAAAGTCAATGTTCTTAGCTTTAATAAAAACAGTATGATCTGTCATCAACACAGCATTTTTACACTCTTGGACAATGCACTCTGAGATCTCCTGCTGGGTTTCATTTGATTTTCACCAAAACCAACAAAGGACAACTTATAGCTGGTGATTCATTGTGACAGGAGAAAGCCATAAAGATACACATGTTTAGACCCTTGTAAATAAACAGTCTTCAGTGTGATTTTTCAATACAAGGGACATTCATTATCGGGGCTGCAGAAGAACAACTACTAGATTCTTCTAAATTATGAATCCATGTCTAAAAATTAAGAAATAGCAATTATTTCGCATGTCATTGCCACACATCTCAAGCTGTTCTCCACCTGTGATGAACGTAGTCCCTAGGTGAGAAATAAAAATGCAAGCTCCCTGATGAAACTGAATAGTGCCATGTAGTCTCCATAACAATACCGGCAGATAGCAAAGCCAAACAAACAGAATAATTAATAATTAAACACAAAGATTAAAAGAGATTGTCACTGGGGTTCTACCTAGAAAATGGTGCAAATTCAGTAACAAAAGCCCCCATTCTTTATCTCTAGACAGTTTTCTTTCCTAGTCGAATGAGAAGAGGTGCAAAACCAGAAAGAATTGATTTTTAAAAATAATTTTTAATTATTATCCTTGCCATAATTTTTCAAAAAGAAGTTCTAATTAAGCCAAATTAATAAAAACAGGCAGCAAATCATTTCTTGATAACTACTACCTAATTGCCTCAGTTTTTGTGTTATCTTGAATGTTTATTCTCTTATTTTTGAACTAAAGTTCTAAATACTATAACTGATATATATTGTAAAATAGTTTATAAAATAATACTCAATGGCCACCAGACATCTAAAACTAAGATATCATGTAAGTTAGAATTATATTTTATAATTTTATAAATATAAAAATGTTTATTTGGAAAATATTAAGAAATGGTAATAAAACATCCCCCCTGTGATAACTTCGTTCTTTGGTATGCACCTAATACTAGAATAATACAACTTCCTATCTGTTTCAGAAATTAGCTCATTGCATTTTCACTCTGGAGTTTACATTTTAAAAGCTGCAGTCCCGAGTAAAATAATGTAAAGGAGAGACTTGATAAGGCAAAATCATTTTAAAATGTTGGCCCTATCTGTATTGTTTTATTTCCATGACTCTTTCATTCCATTATTTCTTATTAGCAGCAGAAGGGAGAAGTAATTTTGGCAACCATGTGTGCTGTAGAAATGACTGGATGCACTGTGATAAAACAGAATATCCTAATGTTGTTGGCATTAAGAAGAGAACTTAGGCTTTTTATTTTTGCATGTGTGAAGGATTTTGTGAACATTGCAGCATTTCTCAGAGAGAGGTGGAACCAAGTTTAACCCTCAATTTTTTCATTTAGCAGCTATGTAAACTTGGATGTATTACTTAAACACTCTGAAGCTTTGCTCCATCATTTGTAAATTGGGAATAATGATTTTCAGAGTTTCTGTAAGATTTGAAAGTGCTCAATAAAAATTCTTTTTAAAAAAAGACAGAACTTTGGCTTTTTAAAAGGAGATACTGGACTACATGACCCTCCAGTATGAATGATGTATTTACCCTCTGAGACAGTGACTTTTTGCTGGTCAAGTTTCAAGTGCATCAACTTGAATAATGCAACACTGAATCCTCTCCCTTTCATTTGTAAAAAGATCTCAATGTTCTACTTTAAATTATCTTAGTTGTACCTTTGAGATGATTAAAGATATAATTATATTGTCTTTTTTTTTTTTTTTTTTTTTTGCTTTTTGGTTTCACTTTTCAGAAAAAAAGGAATGATGAGATAATAAATGAACAATTTCAAAAGCAAACTAATGTTACTTCATCTGGTTAATGTGAAAGGATTTTTCTTCCTCTAGCACACCAGAAAATAACTTACTTAAAGAAGAGATAGGTATGATAAAACTCAGTTTAGACAATATGGTTCAAGATTTGACAAGATTTAGAAGACCTAGTTATTTATATTAAACCCTAAATTCTCAGGTCAGTTAACCTTTCACATCATCACAGTATCTTACAAGAGTGGTAGTGTCATTTTTACAGTAATCATTAAGATATTTTAGAACAGTGACTTTAAAATTTTAGAAGTCTAAAAATTCAAACACACAACTTCACACACAAACTAAAATCTGCTGGGTTCTTTGACTTTCTCATTTTTTACACCTCTCCTGTATTCCAAGTCATCTCTTCTTTCTTTGCAGAGACTCTCAGATTTCTGATCTCCTCACTCCACATTCCCACTGCTTCCACACTTACCAACCATCTTTAGACTATCATACAAAATCTTTGCAGTTGGCCTTCCCATCTACAGCCCCTTCTACTTCGTAGCCAGATCAAATCTTCCTAAAACACCACTTTGATCATCTTCCATCTCCTCTTTAGGAGGCACTAAACTGCTTATCTACACACAAGGTGCCATGATACATTATACATTAATACATTAATTTTATACATTAATATAACACATATTATGCAATTTTTATGAAAGCTTTATGAAGGATGAGTAACCTGAAACTCAAAGAGTTTAGCTAGCTTCCTTCTTCTCGTTGGACCAAAGGCAAAAAAATGGGGATTTAAAACCACACGTGTCCGACTGCAAAACCATTATTCTTAAAAAACATCAAGTCTTGTTTTTATGTATTTGTTTTATATGTATCACAAAGCTATCTTGTGGGCAAAAACTTTAGAGATCTTCAACAAAAAGCCTGTTGATCATTAAAAGACTTCATGTAGTGTTATTCAAATATAATAAACAGCATGTCTGCATCTCCTTTGTTGCTTCATCCTCTTTCATATCACCTATTTATCTCTATTGCTAGCAGTGAAATGGTTTAGTGGGATAAAAAACATAAAGGAGCCAGAATTTGAAATAAAATTTATTACTATAACTCTAGCCTGGGTTTAAGTGGACCCCGGGATTACGACCTGAGCCAAAGGCAGAAGCTCAACCACTGACCCACCCAGGTTCCCCTTTCTTTCCTAGTTTAGACTGGGTCCTGGGATCAAGTCCTGCATCAGGGAACCTACTTCTCCCTCTATCTATATCTCTGCCTCTGTCTCTGTGTCCCTCATGAATAAATAAAATCTTTTTAAAAATAAAAATAAGCTAGGAAGGAGAGAACAAATGAATATTAAAGACCCAGGTCACAAACATAAACCAGTCCCTTGTAGTTCTTAGAATTCAACTGAGCATACAGAAAAGTGGAGAGAGTAACTAGAGTCATGTAGCTTTTATGCAAAGATTTCACTAGAGGAAAAAAAATAAAATAAATTAAAAAAAAAAAGGATTTCACTAGAGGAAAGTTTGAGCAGAACTTCTATGGATGTGGACACCTGGGTGGCTCAGTGGTTGAGCGTCTGCCTTCAGCTCAGAGCGTGATCCTGGGATCCGGGATCAGGTCCCACATCTGGCTCCTTGCTGGGAGCCTGCTTCTCTCTCTGCCTGTGTCTCTGCCTTTCTCTCTGTGTGTCTCTCATGAGTAAATAAATAAAATCTTTAGAAAAAAATTTTTTTTAAAAAATAACATCTATGGATGGATGCTTTTTAAAAAGTCAATGTCCACTTAATTAGAGTTGAGTGCAATATTAAAATGTATTGGGATGACTGGGTGGTTCAGTGGTTAAGACTTTGCCTTTGGCTCAGGCCGTGATTCCGGGGTCCCGGGATCTAGTCCCACATTGGGCTCCCTGCATAGAGCCTGCTTCTCCCTCTGCCTATGTCTCTGCCTCTCTCTTTCTCTCTCTCTTTCTGTGTCTCTCATGAATAAATAAATAAAATCTTTTTAAAAATATTAAAATGTATTGACAGGTCAATGAGGATGCAGGATTACACTTTGCCTAGACATCCAGAGCATATGTGATCACCATGTGCCTGGTCAGCTCCAGTCCTAGTGCTAGGGGCTTCGTGAACAGTGGTGACACAGGCAGCCACAGACACTACTCGCAATACAACTACAGTCTAGTTATTCAGCCTCCAAAACCAATGGAAGCTCCACCTTCCACACAAAGCCTTCCTTAGTAATCTTGGTTGGAATGCTCTCCCGAAATCTTTTAGAATTCTCTCCAATCTTATAACACTGAACACTGTTTTTAAAAACACAGGTTCTGGAGTCAGATTATTGGATTTGAGCCCACTTGCTGCAGCACTTTCTACCTCTGTGACTTTGGGTATGTTACCTAATTTCTCCATAACTCATGAGGACAATAATGGTACCTCCCTCATATGGTTGTTGGATTAAATGAATTAATACTGTAAAGCACTTGGAACTGTCACATACAAAATAAGTAAATAACCCTTAGCTATTATTATATCATTATTACCACCACCCACCACAATCACCATGTGGCATCCATCTTATATATTCTTTAGCATTAATTATTTTTACATGTGTTCAGGGAAACTTCTTTATGGATGATACATGATCTTTCTATCTTCATACTGAGATTGAAACTGTGTCCTTATGATTAATATCGTGAATTGACAGCATTGTATGTAGACACTTCATCTATATGGTCAGATGCATGAAAAATCATGCCACTTGTTTCTTTGAAAGATAGCAAAAGGATTTCATTTTTCTTCTACCAAGACAACTCCGATTTAAGTCTCAAGAGACCATTTCTTCCCTATCAAAATCATAGTATGGTGCCTATTAACTCTGCAGGCAGTTTTGCAAATGAACTCTGAAAGATCATACCCTAAGATGGACTCAATTTTGAGAAACAGGCAAAGAGGCAAAGAACTTGATAAATACAATGCTACCAGTAAAAACTCAAAGAATATTCTTTATAAACATTAAGGCAAGATGTGAGAGAAAGGATCTTAGATAAATCATTTCAAATATAGAGTCAATTGCTTTGCTTTCAATCCCCTTGAAAGGAAAAACGATTATGCTTTTTAGCTGTCAGAACAAAACTCTAGGGTAATTCATAAGGCATTATATTAACACATATAAAACAAAATGAAAAACAGCTTCACAGTATGACCTTACACTTGAACAAAATCTGGAGCAAGTGTATTGTAGACCAGATTAATACCCAGTTTACCAGGCAAATAAATTCCACAGTGAGTCACCCTCTGGCTTCTTTATTCTGCCTATGAGGAAATCGTGGCTCTAGTTTTAAATAGAGCGTAGATATTTCAGAACATAATAGAGGTGACTACTCAAAACAGAGCCACAATTCTTTTCCTTCTTTATCAAGTTTAGATCTTTTTTTTTAAGGTTTTAGAAAGCAAATAAATGAGGAAAGATCCCCCAACTACAGAAGAGGCAAAAACTGCACTCAGTAGGAAGGATATAAAACAGTGTGGTGCCATTTCTATCACCTGTACGGATTTCAAGTACAGTATATTGGAGAATATCATCCACAGAAAGGAAGTGTATTTACTACAGAGGAGACAGTCGGCTGGGGCTCTTCAAAAGCAGATATTTCAAAGTTTACTTTCACACGGGTTTTCACTTTTTGACCTGCTCTTGACCTGGGTAATTCCTGCAGACCAGGGAGTTTAACAAGGCCTGGGATCTATTAAAAGAGTGGTAGCCTGCCTTTTACTGAGGAGCACGCTGATGGTTTAACGTAAATGTTATGGTTTGTCACAGGAACCAATTTGGTTACCGTTTGTTCTTCCTGCCCCTGCCCGCTGATATTTTTGCAAGTGTTTTCCATTCTTTAAATTCTATAAAGAAATCTGCATGCTGTTATTTTAAACTTCGGCATCTCTTTTTTTTTTTTAGCGACATATTTTAAAACTGGGCAGCACACCCAAAGCTTCCTGCATGTACTCCTTGGTAGCACTTGAACTCACGATGCATGAACACAGAGCCTGTTATCTTTTGAGCACTCAGTAATTGTTAATTCATTCTCAGATTCATTCAGATTTAACTAGATTTTTAAAATCAAGCATTGGCTTGTCTTTGGCAGGGGGGAAAAATACAAAATATGCATGAATTGCAAAGTAAAGGAAATAACTTTAAAATTTTTACGTTTACAGATCATTCATGAACTAGGCTTTCATACGTTGTGTGCTTGATAGCCTCATAAGACTAAATGTAAACGGATTTTTTACTACTTTTTTCTAATATCAATTAACTCTTTTTTAATATTGATTTGAGAGATGGAGTTAATAAAATACCAAGTTTGTGCTAAAAAGAAAACATAAGCAAAAATTAGTTGGCTCAGCTTTGCCAAAGAACGTAAGCTGTTTTTGACAGAAGTACAGAGAAAGATTATACCAGGCAGTGGAGTGAGTCCCTTCCTCCTTGCACAGCATTAGGGACAAAGATTCTATGTACTGTACAAATCCTCTGAATTATGTCTTTGGGATGCTTTCTTTTTATTTCCCTCAACACAAAGATATAGAGTGCTGGATACCGGTGCTTCTAAGTGTTATTGCCAGTAAGCATTATCAATACTTCTCACTATTAATCATGCTTCTAACCAATACTTCTAAGTCACAATAATGCTTTTGAGTATTATAAACCTGTATGTTCATCATCATGAAAGAGTTCCATTGTTGGGATAAGTAAACCCCTAAAAAAGTAGCGAGGGAGCTTGAGTAGCAGTTACATGTTACACCATTGATATCCATAAAACATAAAAATTATCAATACATGTGTACATGTAGTTGATAAGTACCATATATTTTATTCCAAATAAAATACCTTATTTAAATAGTGCTGAAGCCACTCTGTTGCAAAAGTGTTTGCACCTCCACTAAGATCTAAATAATCGATACTTAGGGATCCTATGTATTATTTCATCTACTCTTTGTATCAACCCTTTGTAGTAGGTATTATTTTCATTTTTAGAGGAAGATCCTGAGTGTCCAAGAAGTCAAGAAAACAGATCAAGGTCACAGAGCTAGTTAAGAGGCAGACTAGGATTCCGACTGCTACCTGTGTAACTTTGGAATGCATGCAGGTTCCCCATACCTCTCCAAAGCAACAACAATGAGAAAAAGGAGTGAAACAGAAACTACAGGTTAGAAATGCACCTAAAACTATTGTAAGCATGACTGCTTGCCACTGTTTGTAAATTATGCTAAATAGGGGTCATTGAAAGGATTCTTCGTAAAGGGTCAATAAGAAAATTTCGTCATTGTTTTATAAAGGATGCAAATTTAAAATCCATTCAACTGACATAATCTAACTGGCACACATTTAACCAGAAGCACAGACCTTTTACTGTTATTTACAATAAGGGGAGAAAAAGCAGGATGTTTGGGAAAGAAGCGTGATTGATCTGGAGAATGCTCAGCAACTGTGATGAACGTACACAATTGCCAGGCTGCATGCTACTTCCTGATAATGCAAAACTGGATGCTCCCTGCATGGAAAATAATATCACATCAATGAGTGCACAATGGTGTGAGAAGGGAGCTAAGGGAGCTATGAAGAAAATACACAAAGTAAAAGATGCTTGGTTCTCCCTAAAATGCCTGAGAAGTCTATACCAAAGAAGAGAGGCTTTGAAGGGACATGGTGGATGAAGGAATAGATCAAGGGACAAAAAGAAATCGAGAAGCCTGGGGAGGAATTAGCACATGTAAAAAGATAGAAGCAGAAAATAGCAAGACACACTAGATTCTAACATAATTCTCCAAAATCTCTGCACAAAGAAAACACCCGGGGAATTTTTAAAAATTCTGATACCCAGGCTTTAATCAGGCAAACTAATTGGGATCTCTGAGAGTAGTCAAGTAGGAAGAAAGAGATTTATAGAGAAGTTACGCCGCTTTTGGAAACCAGCAGAGCTGAAGATTAACCTGAAGAAATGAATCAGGTGTTCTACACTAACACAGAAAGGAAACAAAATATTAACATGACCTATACAGGAATTAGAAGAAAATTACTGAAGCATTTTTTAAATGTAAGTATACATTAGGTATGCTTTTTTTAATGTATGATACATTTCACAATAAAAAAGAAAAAGAACCGAATTGCCTTATTTTATCAGCTGCCACTTACAAATGTGATCCCATATCAGTTCTCATTTTATTCACTCCTACTTTACTGAGTTTTCACCATGTCAATTCCTTCCAACAGGAGAAAATGCTATTTATATAAAAACAACTAAGGCAATTATCTTTCAAGGTATCCATCCAAAGAAAACCCTGGACAGGGATGCCTGGGTGGCTCAGTGGTTGAGTGTCTGCCTTTGGCTCAGGGCATGATTCCAGGGTCCTGGGATCGAATCCCACATCGGGCTCTCTGCATGGAGCTGCATCTCCCTCTGCCCCTTTTTCTCTCTGAAACAAATAAATAAATAAATTCTTAAAAAAAAAAAAAAGAATTATCCTGGACAATTGCAAAGTTGTACCCAAAAACCCATCAAAGACCATGGAAAATAAATCAACAGTTATTTTTGTGATGTCATGAGCATATACTAGCTAGATCTAAAGCATGTGCATAGGACCAAACCCAAGGCCACATTTACCATATTTACAGTTAAGCATAGCTGTTAGAAACAAATTGAAAAGATGCAAAACAGGGATGCCTTGGTGGTTCAGTGGCTGAGCTTCTGCTTTCAGCTCAGGGTGTGATCCTGGAGTCCCAGGATGGAGTCCCATATTGGGTTCCATGCATGGAGCCTGCTTTTCCTGTCTCCACCGCTCTCTCTGCCTCTCTCTGTATCTCTCATGAATAAATAAATAAAAATCTTTGAAAAGATGCAAAACATTTTATCTTATGTATTATAAGAAATTGTAATCATAAAACTAAGAAATAAAATTATAACAAAGAAATACGATATAAGGATTTGAAGATTGAGGACTAACCATTCTGTGCTTCTAGCAAGATAAATAACTAATAAACATTGAGCAGAAAGATCAGAACATCTATAGTAAACATGGTACAAATCATAAATGGCATATTCTCTGCAGACATAGCCAGAGTGATGAGGTTAAAATATGTAAGAAAAAGTAGCACATAGGGCATGTTTACATTTTCTAATCTGAAGAAAAACATTAATTGTGCCTAATAATTAAAGACCAAGTATAATAATCAAGGAGGGCAAAATGAAATTCTGCTGTCCTCTATCCACAGCCAAATTAGATTTTGCAAAACTATTATGTATTTTTTTAAAAAAAGGTGGAGAGGGCAGAGGAAAAAATGACAACCAAGGCTGTGATTTTTATCTAAGGTCAAATGCTGTGATGATAGGAAAGAAAATTTCTACCTGATGATTTTCCAAATTTCAATCAACATGAATAAGAAGTAAGTATGCATGTCTGCAGGCAAAGCTCAGCTTGCATTAAGGAGTATGTTGTTAGAAAGGACTGAACCACCTTTGTTTTCATATGCAACGCCATAATGATGAATTGTGATATAAAAAAATAATGTCTAAGCTTATTTTTAAAATAAGATATTATTCATTGAAACATGTAAAACTAATCTCAAGTAGTATCTCTAAAACTATTTTAGAGGGACATGAAATAATAGGGAGAACTTGTTGAAAGACAGGATAACAGTTAAACCATTAGCACATAAATTGTAATTAGAACTAAATAATGAAATTATTAGTATTAGTCTGACATAGTTGTGCATTCATAAATTTCTAATATTTCTAGTGATTTATTCAACTTATCCAGAAAAGGAAAAACAATAGGGAAAATATCAAACTGAGAACAATTATGTATAACCAATTGACTTTGATGTCTATATTTTTATTAATAAAATAATGTCCAGGGGCAACTGGGTGGCTCAGTTAATTAAGCATCTGACTTCAGCTCAGGTCAAGATCTCAGGGTCCTGGGATTGAGCCCCTCATGGGGCTCCCTGCTCAGAGGGAACTCTGCTTGACCCTCTGCCTCTCCCCCTGCTGTGCTCTCTCTCTCTCTTTCTCTCTCTCTTTTTCTCTCTCTCATACAATTAAATAAAATCTTTTAAAAAATAATATAAAAACAAAAATAAAAGCAAAATAATGTCCACTATTTGCAAGACTGTTTTTTTAGGAAGTCAAACACTTTAGATGTAACAATTCTCTTAAATTCTTGTAAGATGCATAAGCGAGAATGAATAATGCTGATTTTATAGGTAGATAAATGAGACACCATGAAATTAAATGACCAGCTCCAAATCACATGGTAAGAGAAACTGTAGTCTATAAAATCTTTGAAAATATAAAACTGTGAACTGCTAACCATATATTATTAATGTGGGTTCAGGTCTAAATCTAGAAAGATATTGGGATGAGCAAATATGATCAGGCTGTGAATAGTGAAAATAAGAAAAAAAGAGCATGTAAATAGAGTTACAGATATATATATTGCAACATCATCATCGATAAAATGAAATGTTTGAATGCAAGATCACTAAAATGCATTTAAAGAAAAATTCTGAGTTAATACAGCAGAGTAACATCTTCATGAATTTCAGAGTAAGCTGTGTTTTTACAGGAATGCATAGAAAAAAATCACATTATAGAAAAAGGTCCAAATTCAGATAGACCAGAGTATAAAACATTCAATCAATGTTCTTATATGTCATCGTGTCATATATTTAATCAAACATAAACAGAAATCACAAATTCTGCTTGGTATCCATTAGGATAATCAAAGCAGGTCAATTTACCCATAAACACTGTTTTGTCCTCTTTACCAAATCACATATGTGGGCATCAGTGCATACACGCCTGCTTGCTCTCTCTCTCTCTCTCTCTCTCTCTCTCTCTCCCTTTCTCTCTTATTAAACAAAAGTAAAAAATAGTCATGTCTATTGGTCTCATTTTTCAACATTAAGTAAAGAAATATTACAAATATCTAATCCTGTCCACTGATACTAATTTAAAACTGAAGATTCCAAGGAGTAAATTCCAAGAATCACTCATACTTCCCCTACCAGAGCATTTAATGACTTTTTGAGAACACAAGAATGCTGCCAATTTTCCCAACCTGTTCCAATCTTCACTGTCATTCTTATAAATAGTTGTGGACCACAAAACTTGTTCCTCTGTTATTTCAGATTAACTCAAATACTATGTGTGTGTATGTGTGTTAGTGTGTGTGTTTTATAATACTGTACAATAGGAAGACATAATGTCTTCTGTAATATAAAAGCATATGTTGCATTTGTGTGTTTCACATATAGAAAGTATTATAAATTATACATTATATATATATATATATATATATATATATATATATATATACACACACATACATAAAATGTTCTGTGTAGGGATCCCTGGGTGGCGCAGTGGTTTGGCGCCTGCCTTTGGCCCAGGGCATGATCCTGGAGACCCGGGATCGAATCCCACATCGGGCTCCCGGTGCATGGAGCCTGCTTCTCCCCCTGCCTATGTCTCTGCCTCTCTCTCTTTCTCTCTCTGTGACTATCATAAATAAATAAAAATTAAAAAAATGTTCTGTGTAATATGCATGTCAAGTTTTGGGGAAGATGATTTGACTCCGTGTAGCTCTGTAAACAAGCTAAACTAAAAAAAAAAAAAAAAAAAAAAAAAAAAACAAGCTAAAACTAGCTAAACTATGAAGGATAGAAAGAGAACTGTTGATGTTTTAATATAGGGAGTTTAGATTCTAATTAGAGTTAAATAGAGCACATTGCTTCATTTAATCACAACATCCCCAATTATAAATCCAAATGAAAGGTGTTATTTTTATGTACTGATTATTTGGGAAATTACATAGCTGAGTTATAACTGTCATTATATTTTTAAAATGTTATTTTTACTGTTGTCCCTGAAATGCTTTGAACCCATTTTTCTGGTAAAAGAGTTGGCAAATAAAGAAGGATAACTCATCAAGGATCACACATCTGAAAACTAATTTGAATTATTCAAAATAACTTTAAAAGACTAAAAGATTATATAAATATAATAAAATTAACAGTATAAAGATTAAAAGATAGATGCATATATAAAATATTAGCTTATCTACCATGATATTTCATTTTAAGCAAAACTCAAAAAACTTTTGAAAGAAGTATAATGTTGAAATTTATGGTAAGATGTACATATAGATTAGAATGCTTCTGTAAAAGTACAGGGGAAAAAGGAAATAAAAGTTTCACAGACCAGACTATTATTGCAATGAATTTGTTTAAATCCCTCCTGAACCACCTTACCCTTGAGAAATAATGAAACTAAAGATGTTTTCTAGGGTTTATGCAACTTAGCCAGGTAACTACCAATCCTGAGGGCCACTTTTGTATTCCTAGGCAGAGAGTGTGCAGGATAGTGGCTTTCTCAGATGTTACTATAGATATTAAATTCATCAACCAATCACAGAAGCTATTTCCTTTGGCTGTTCTTCCTCCTACGTGATTCTTATCCTGGAGAATTCAATCTCTGCATGATGCACTCAACATCACAAATATGGGCATCAGTAGCAAATAACAAGCATGTTACAAATATGAAGGTACATTAATACAGATATTTACAAATATAGATTGCAGAAAGAGTGAATAAAGCAGGCACTTGCTCACACTGGTCCTCTTTCCCTCTCCTTCCCCGCCCCTCTGGTCACCTTCCCTTCTGTTAGCTCATGTCCCTCCTATATCTCGGGAAGAAAAACATTCCCTTTACATATGTTTTCTTTTCATGCTATTATTCTATGTAATATCCTTATTAGTATAAACAATGGTTTATAACAATACAGCTGGCTTTTCACTCACCACACGCTCTTTAATCTCCATAAAATTGAGTGCCCACATGTAACAAGCTAATGACTCTGCTTCTTCCCATAATCCCAACCACCAATCATTCTTTTGACTTTTTGATCACTTGAACATTCTTTCTTGTCCCCTGTCTTCTCAAAACTCACTCATCTTTGCTTTCATAATTCTACTTATAATTCACCTTCCACCCTTTGGCTGATCTTTACTGGTTGCTTTTTCACTCTATTTACCTCATCTGCATCTATAATATGAACATAACCTGAGGCAGTGGTTCTCAAACCACTGTGCATCTGAATACCAGGGGGGGCTTATAGCAACACAGATTGCTGGGCCCCAACCCCAGAGTTCCTGATTCAGCAGGTCTGAAGGGGGCCTGATAATTCACACTTCTAACAAGTTCCCAGGTGATGCTGATGCTGGTCAGGAGACCATACTATGAAAATTTTAGCTCTAAGGTTTAATTCATTTTTTTCTCTTAGATACTCTTATTCACAATCTTCATCTGCTCTGATATTTTTAACTATTACCTCTCATCGATAACTCTTAAACAGCTATCTCTAACCATTAGCTGCCCACTAAACTCCATTCTCATATCTCTAATGATATTTAGAGATAAATAGAATTTCCACTTGACTGCCCCTCCATCCCCTTAAACTTAATAGTATGGCCTCACTCACCATCTTCTTCTGAAACAAGTTCTCTCTGAAGATTTTCTCTTTCTTATCCTGTGAGCAGAACCATCATTTTCCCAGTCACTGAGGTTCAGTACTAAGATATCATTTTTCTTCTCCCATCTCCCATCACATTTTGTGTCTTTTGAAAGCCCCCTTTTTTGTTGTTGTTACTATGCCATGCCATTCAAGTATGCTTTACTTCACACCTGGACTGTGGTAATCATGTATCTTCCTGCCCCAAATACTCTCCTCACATACATACTATTGTCAGATTAATCTCCCTTAAATACCACTTTGTGAACTTTGATAGCTTCCCATTGTCAATGACAGACCCTTTCAGTTGATGTGGGCTACAAATGGATTAGAAGTATTCTGGTATAGCAATGTCCTGAACCTTCGGGACATCCGGCCTTGGCCAGGACAGCTGGGCCTCAGAGAGTCAGAGCCTGAGGCAGCCAGAGGGCCACCTTCATCACTCTACATCCTCACTTCCATCACCTTTTCCAGTGATTTCAAGTCTTACTTTCTTTTACCTTAATGTGCCTTTTCAAAATTTTCCTATTCTATAAGCATCATGGGGCAAAACTGCTAGTGACTACTGATCTGTAGAATATTGCCCAAATTCCTGGATCTGATAATCATAGACATCAATATCCATAACTAAGCTCCATGTCTCAACCAAAACCAATAACACCATTCCTAACCATAACTATTCCTATACCAGGCCATCATTCCCAACTATGAGACTTTGTCAGCTGAATCCCATTCTGTGGGTTGGATTTAGCTCTCTCTCTCTATTATCTGATTATAAAAATATACTCCTTCCTTCAAGTTCCAGCTGAAGACACTCTTCTTCAGTGACAGTACATCCAAAGTTCAGTGATCCTCTACTATTTTCTAGAATTGGTTCTGGTGGAGAAACAGAAAGGAAAACAGGGTTCCAGACTGCCAATAATTCCAAAGTATCTTGCCTTATTCTGTACTCCTGTGACAATTGCTACACATCTAGCTTAGCTATGCTGTAATGTTTATCTTCTTGCCATCATACTCAAACATTTTTCAAGCATCTATCAAAAGAAAAGCATCTCCAATGAACAAATAATTTTGGCATTTCTATTATGTGTCAGGTACTGTACCCTCATGCCAAGGATAGAAAAAAATATATAAAGGAAGCTTAGAATTTAGTGGTTAAAGACAAAAAATAAAATAGAAAGTTTCAAAACTGTGAAAAGTGCTATGATAGGGACCCAGGAAAAGAACAAGCATCCTTGTGTTTCTTCTCAGAAAAAGAAACATCTAGGCACTCAGAAGAGTATTTGCACACACTTGTACACCAGAGAAACAGCATAACATTTGTATTCGACCCTAAGAATTGTGCATAGCTTGAGCAGAATGAGAAGGAAATTGTGTGTGTGTGTGTGTGTGTGTGTGTGTGTGTGTGTGTGTTTGGGTGGAGGATGAGGGGCTAGTTGTTGGCAGGAAACAAGCCAAAAACTAAAGAAACAGATATCTTAGGGAAATGTTGGGCTTTTTCTAAATACCATAAATGGTTCCTAAAGAGCTTGAAGCAACACTTACATAAGACTTTTGGAGAAAGTAGCACTGTATGCAGCGTGGAAAATGGATCAGAGGAAGAGAAACTCAGAGAATTAAGACAAATTAGGCACTCTCTTCATGGTCACAACATGGCTTCCACAGGTTCTACAGCACAAACACACACAACAGGTTCAAGAGAGAGAAAAAGGGATTCTTCTGTGTCTCTTCAAATTGCGGTAGGAATTTTTTTTTTTTTCTGGGAAGCATTGAGCACACTTGCCCTTGAATCTCATCATCCTAAAAAAGAAGAGCATAATCACCATTAGACCAGCCACTACAAAAAAAGGAATGGGATTATTGTAATGGTTTAGACCAACCATGATCTACCTCACAGGCCTGACATACCTTCTTTGAATGAACTGTGGTGTGATGTGGCCTGAACAAAATTCATGGTGCCTTTGGAGCCAGGAAGAAAGTAGCAAGACAATAGTGTATAGGGGTATCTGGCTGGCTCGGTCAGTTAAGTGTCCAACTCTTGCTTTTGATTCAGGTCATGACTCCAGAGTTGTGGGACCAAGCCTGGAATCGGGCTCTGCACTCACTATGGAGTCTGCTAGAGATTCTCTCCCCCTTCTCTCTCTCTCTCTCTCTCTCTCTCTCTCTCTCTCTCTCAAATAAATACATAAACAAATAAAATCTTTAGGGGAAAAAAAGGCAAACAATAGCATTTAACAAATAATTGATGAGGGACATAAATAATGTGTGCCAGAAGCTAAGAATGAGAGTTTAACAACAAGCAAAACACCATCCTCATCCTTAATTTCCAAGATTATAATAATCTCATAATTTCTATTCCAGTAGAGATATCTGTGACACCAAATTATCATAGAAGTTAACTTAGTATTTTCACAAATCGGATAGTTTAATTTTTTTTGTATATTTTTTATTGGAGTTCAATTTGCCAACATATAGCATAACACCCTGTGCTCATCCCATCAAGTGCCCCCTTCAGTGTCCATCACCCAGTCACTCCAACCCCGCGCCCACCTCCCTTTCCACTGCCCCTTGTTCATTTCCCAGAGTTAGAGGTCTCTCAGGTTCTGTCACCCTCACTGATATTTTCACTCATTTTCTCTCGTTTCCCCTTTATTCCCTTTCGCTATTTTTTATATTCCCCAAATGAATGGGACCATATAATGTTTGTCCTTCTCTGATTGACTTACTTCACTCAGCATAATACCCTCCAGTTCCATCCACATTGAAGCAAATGGTGGGTATTTGTCCTTTCTAATGGCTGAGTAATACTCCATTGTATACATAGACCACATCTTCTTTATCCATTCATCTTTCGATGGACACCGAGGCTCCTTCCACAGTTTGGCTATTGTGGACATGGCTGCTATGAACATCGGGGTGCAGGTGTCCCGGCATTTCATTGCATCTGTATCTTTGGGGTAGGTCCCCAGCAGTGCAAACACTGGGTCGTAGGGCAGTTCTATTTTTAACTCCTTGAGGAACCTCCACACAATTTCCAGAGTGGCTGCACCAGTTCACATTCCCACCAACAATGTAAGAGGGTTCCCCTTTCTCCACATCCTCTCCAACATTTGTGGTTTCCTGTCTTTAATCTTCACCATTCTCACTAATGTGAGGTGGTATCTCATTGTGGTTTTGATTTGTATTTCCCTGATGGCAAGTGATGCAGAGCATTTTCTCATGTGCATGTTGGCCATGTCTATGTCTTGCTCTGTGAAATTTCTGTTCATGTCTTTTGCCCATTTCATGATTGGATTGTTTGTTTCTTTGCTCTTGAGTTTAATAAGTTCTTTATAGGTCTTGGATACTAGCCCTTTATCTGATACGTCATTTGCAAATGTCTTCTCTCATTCTGTAGGTTGTCTTTTAGTTTTGTTGACTGTTTCTTTTGCTGTGCAGAAGGTTTTATCTTGATGAAGTACCAATAATTCATTTTTGCTTTTGTTCCCTTGCCTTCAGAGATGTATCTTGCAGGAAGTTGCCATGGCCAAGTTCAAAAAGGGTGTTGCCTGTGTTCTCTAGGATTTTGATGGCTTCTTGTCTCACATTTAGATCCTTTATCCATTTTGAGTTTATCTTTGTGTGTCGTGTAAGACACTGGTCTAGTTTCATTCTTCTGCACGTGGCTGTCCAATTTTCCCAGCACCATTTATTGAAGAGACTGTCCTTTTTCCAGTGGATAGTCTTTCCTGCTTTGTCGAACATTAATTGACCATAGAGTTGAGGGCCCATATCTGGATTCTCTATTCTGTTCAATTGATCTATGTGTCTGTTTTTCTGCCAGTACCACACTGTCTTGATGATCACAACTTTGTAGTACAACCTGAAATCCAGCATTGTGATGCCCCTGGCTTGGGTTTCTTTTTAAATATTCCCCTGGCTATTCGGGGTCTTTTCTGATTCCACACAAATCTTAAGATTATTTGTTCCAACTCTCTGAAGAAAGTCCATGGTATTTTGATAGGGATTGCATTAAATGTGTAAATTGCCCCGGGTACCATAGACATTTTCACAATATTAATTCTTCCAATCCATGAGCATGGGATATTTTTCCATCTCTTTGTGTCTTCCTCAATTTCTTTCAGAAGTGTTCTGTAATTTTTAGGGTATAGATCCTTTACCTCTTTGGTTAGGTTTATTCATAGGTATCTTACGCTTTTGTGTGCAATTGTTTTTTTGTTGTTGTTGTTGTTTTTTAATTTTCTTAATTTTTTATTTATTTATGGTAGTCACACAGAGAGAGAGAGAGAGGCAGAGACATAGGCAGAGGGAGAAGCAGGCTCCATGCACCGGGAGCCCGACGTGGGATTCGATCCCGGGTCTCCAGGATCGCGCCCTGGGCCAAAGGCAGGTGCTAAACCGCTGCGCCACCCATTTGTGTGCAGTTGTAAATGGGATTGACTCCTTAATTTCTCTATCTTCAGTTTCCTTGTTAGTGTATAGAAATGCTACTGATTTCTGGGCATTGATTTTGTATCCTGCCACACTGCCGAATTGCTTGTATGAATCTAGCAATCTTGGGGTGGAGTCTTTTGGGTTTTCTATGTACAATATCATGTCATCTGCAAAGAGGAAGAGTTTGACTTCTTCTTTGCCAATTTGAATGTCTTTTATTTCTTTTTGTTGCCTGATTGCTGAGGCTGGGACTTCTAGTATTATGTTGAATAAGAGTGGTGAGAGTAGACATCTTTGTCATGTTCCTGATCTTAGAGGAAAGGCTCCCAATGTTTCCCCCATTGAGAATGATATTTGCTGTGGGCTTTTTGTAGATGGCTTTTAAGATGCTGAGGAATGTTCCCTCTATCCCTACACTCTGAAGAGTTTTGATCAGGAATGGTTGCTGTATTTTGTCAAATGCTTTCTCTGCATCTATTGAGAGGATCATACAGTTCTTGTGTTTTCTCTTGTTGATGTGATCTATCACATGATTGCTTTATGAGTGTTGAACCAGCCTTGCATCCTGGGGATAAATCCCACTTGGTCATGGTGAATAATCTTCTTAATGTACTACTGGATCCTATTGGCTAGTATCTTGTTGAGAATTTTTGCATCCATGTTCATCAGGGATATTGGTCTATAATCCTCCTTTTTGACGGGGTCTTTGTCTGGTTTTAGAATTAAGGTGATGCTGGCCTCATAGAACGAGTTTGAAAGTACTCCATCCCTTTCTATCTTTGGAACAGCTTTAGTAGAATAGGTATGCTTTCTTCTTTAAATGTTTGATAGAATTCCCCTGGGAAGCCATCTGGCCCTGGACTTTTGTGTCTTGGGAGGTTTGGATGACTACTTCAATTTCCTCCCTGGTTATTGGCCTGTTCAGGTTTTCTATCTTCCTGTTCCAGTTTTGCTAGTTGTGGTTTTCCAGAAATGCATCCATTTCTTCTAGATTGCCTAATTTATTGGCATATAGTTGCTCATAATATGTTTTTTAAACCATTTGAATTTCCTTGGTATTGGTTGTGATCTCTCCTTTTTCATTCATAATTTTATTAATTTGAGTCTTTTCTCTTTTGTTTTTAATAGGCTGGCTAATGGTTTATCTATCTTATTAATTCTTTCAAAGAACCAACTCCTGGTTTTGTTGATCTGTTCTACAGTTCTTCCAGTCTCTATTTCATTGTGTTCTGCTCAAATCTTTATTCGCTCTCTTCTTCTGCTGGGTGTAGGTTTTATTTTCTGTTCTTTCTCAATTCCTTTAGCTGCAAGATTAGCTTGCGTATTTGAGTTTTTTAGAATTTTTTGAGGGAGGCTGGTATTGCCATGTATTTCCCTCTCAGGGCTGCTTTTGCTGTATCCCAAAGATTTTGAATGGTTGTATCTTCATTCTCATTAGTTTCCATGAATCTTTTTAATTCTTCTCTAATTTCCTGGTTGACTCTTTCATCTTTCAGCAGGATGCTCTTTAACCTTCACATGTTTGAGTTTCTTCCAAATATCTTCTTGTGATTGAGTTCTAGTTTCAAAGCATTATGGTCTGAAAATATGCAAGGGACAATCCTAATCTTTTGGTATCAGTTAAGACCTGATTTGTGACCCAGTATGTGGTCTATTCTGGAGAAAGTTCCATGTGCACTTGAGAAGAATGTGTATTCAGTTGCGTTTAGATGTAAAGTTCTGTAAATATCTGTGCAATCCATCTGGTCCAATGTATCATTTAAAGCTCTTGTTTCTTTGGAGATGTTTTGCCTAGAATATCTGTCATTTACAGAAAGCGCCATGTTGAAGTCTCCCAGTATTAGTGTATTATTATCTAAGTATCTCTTTATTTTAGTTATTAATTGATTGATATACTTGGCAGCTCCCACATTAGGGGCATAAATATTCATGATTGTTAGGTTCTCTTGTTGGATAGATCCTTTAAGTATGATATAGTGTCCCTCTTCATCTCTTACTACAGTGTTTAGGATAAACTTTAATTTATCTGATATGAGGATTGCTTCCCTTGCTTTCTTTTGAGGACCATTTGAATGGTAATTGGTTCTCCACCCTTTCATTTTTAGGCTGGAGGTGTCCTTAGGTCTAAAAGGAGTCTCTTGTAGACAGCAAATAGATGGGTCTTGCTTTTTTATCCAGACTGAAACCCTGCGTCTTTTGATGGGATCATTAAGCCCATCCACGTTCAGAGTTACTATTGAAAGATATGAATTTAATGTCATCATAATACCTATTCAGTCCCTGTTTATGTGGATTATTTCTTTGGGCTTCTTCTTTCTTTTACAGAGTCCCCCTTAGTATTTCTTGCAGAGTTGGTTTGGTGGTCACATATTCTTTCAGTTTCTGCCTATCTTGGAAGCTCTTTATCTCTCCCTCTATTCTGAATGAGACCTTGCTGGATAAAGTATTCTTGACTGCTTGTTCTTCTCATTTAGGACCCTGAATATATCCTGCCAGCCATTTGTGGCCTGCCAGGTCTCTGTGGAGAGGTCTGATGTTAATCTAATATTTCTCCACATATAAGTTAGGGATTTCTTGTCTCTTGCTGCTTTAAGGATTTTCTCTTTATCTTTGGAATTTGCAAGTTTCACTATTAAATGTCCGGGTCTTGAATGGTTTTTATTGATATTAGGGGGGGATCTATCTTCTGGATCTGAATGGCTGTTTCCCTCCCAAAATTAGGGAAGTTCTCAGCTATGATTCGTTCAAATATGCTTTCTGGTCCTCTGTCCCTTTCGGTGCCCTCTGGAACCCCCCCAAAAAACATAGATTTTTCCTTCTGAGGCTGTCATTTATTTCCCTTAACCTTTCCTCATGGTCTTTTAATTGTTTTTCTCTTTTTCCCTCAGCTTCCTTTCTTGCCATCAACTCGTCTTCTATGTCATTCACTCTTTCTTCTACTTCATTAACCCTCGTCGTTAGGACCTCCAGTTTGGATTGCAACCCATTTAATTGATTTTTAATTTTGGCCTGATTAGATCTAAATTCTGCAGTCATAGTAAAAAAGAAAAAAGAAAAATAAATAAATAAATTCTGCAGTAATGAAGTCTCTTGAATCCTTTATGCTTTTTTTCAGAGCCACCAGTAGCTTTAAAATTGTTCTTCTGAATTGGCTTTCTGGCATTGAATTGTAATCCAAATTCTGTAACTGTGTGGCAGAGAGTACTGTTTCTGATTCTTTGTTTTGTGGTGAGTTCTTTCTCGTCATTTTGCTTAGTGCAGAGTGGCCAAAAACGAGCTGTGCTTGTTAGAAGTGCAAACTCTTCTTTCTCTCTGTCACATTCCAGCTGTTCTCTCTTTAAATCTCAGGTCAGTTCATTTCCCAGAGTTGAAGTCTTTATGTTCTGTCTCCCTTTCTGATATTTCCCACACATTTCTTCTCCCTTCCCTTATATTCCCTTTCACTATTATTCATATTGAACTAGGGGTGGTGGAGGGGGAGGAGGGCGGGGGGTGGGGGTGAATGGGTGACGGGCACTGAGGGGGACACTTGACGGGATGAGCACTGGGTGTTATTCTGTATGTTGGTAAATTGAACACCAATAAAAATTAATTTATTAAAAAAATAATAATAATAAACCTCAGGTCAGATTCATAGGTTTTCAGGATGATTTGAAAGTTATCTAGGTAAGTCAGTGGGGCAGGTGACTTGGGGACCCTACTCCTCCACCATATTGCCCCGCCCACCTAGTTTATAATTTTTAAATGGCACATGCCATTCACATAATTATTTTTGCCTTTGCTACTCATTAACTTATTAATTAAAACGATGATGTTTTCCTAAATCTTTCAATATAAGATCAGACAGTAAACAGAAAACAAAAATTCTGAACTATTCGACATTAGGTATATAATCTATACAAGAAAAACAAGTAATTTTCTTTATATTCACAAGAAAGTTTCAGACTATTGTTTGTTTTGTATTGTATACTATTTTATTGTTACTATAGATTAATCTTATCTTTCTCCTCTACAAGGACTAAGAAATCCTCAAAGTCAAGGCTTATCTCTTATCTTTGATTTGCCCACATGTTATATACTCCATAAATGATTATTGAATGAAGGATTAAATAAATGCACATCCTTTCAAAACATCTATTTACTTTTTCTCTCTTTTTTTCCTGATGTATTTTCAGTGACTTTTTTTTAAGTCATTTCACTACTAGCCCCTGATTTCAGATCATAGATTACATGTTTTACTTAGGAGTGATAGAGGTAAATTCAGAGAACACACACACATATTTATACACACATAAAGAAGACATGACTTGGACCTTTTAGAAGACTGCAGTGTTTCCTCTAGCTTTTGTTTTGTGCCAAGTAGTAATACTTAGATTTTGGAAAAAGTGAAAATATTGATATTTAGGATGAAGCAATAAATGTCTCTCTCATCCTCCTCTTTCTATGCCTCCTCTACAGTGACTCTTAAATTTAAAACTTAAGTGTGTGACAATCATGTCACTTCCCTAAATTGTATTCTTGCAACAGAAAGTACACATCATCTCAAACTGATGTTTCCATCTCAACTGACTCATTTGGCAGGAGTAACAGCTATAATTTGCCAACAGGTTGACTTAGCAAAGCATGGGCTGGGCTGACAGCACAGGACCTTTCATCGGTTGTAATCTACAACACATGCGTATTACAGAGTGCCAGGTGTAGACCAGTGGGTGTCATAGTGAAAAACAAGAAGAGGAAATCTTCCCTTCTCCTCAGGACTTGTTAGCCTAAAAAGCACAATGATGCACCACTATTTACTTTTTAGTGGAAAGGTTATGAAGGTCAAGCCAGACTTGTAAAATGAATGTGATGTTCCCACCAACTGAGTCACTGTAAACAGGAACATTAATTTATATAGGTAGATATGTCTCAATCTCACACTGAAAAAGTACTACTAAAAAATCATAAGAATGCATGGCTGTGTAAATACTTCATCTAGCCTGACAGAATTGGGAATATATATATAATTGCATGAAAACTCTACTTACCTGAGGTATTTTTTTTTAAAGGAATCCAACTTGGTTTCCTTATTTATTTATTTATTTATTTATGATAGTCACAGAGAGAGAGAGAAGCAGAGACACAGGCAGAGAGAAGCAGGCTCCATGCACCGGGAGCCCGACGTGGGACTTGATCCCGGGTCTCCAGGATCGCGCCCTGGGCCAAAGGCAGGCGCCAAACCGCTGTGCCACCCAGGGATCCCAACCTGAGGTATTTTTAAGCACATTTTATTTAGAGCAAATCAATTTCCAAGCAAGAAAACCAATGACTATAAGAGAAATCCGCCATACCTTTTGCTTCAGATTTAGATTAATCCCTGTCTTTCTCCTCTTCATACGTATCTCACAAGATGCATGAAGTTAAGAGGTCTAAAGACTGCTTGATTTAACTAAAATTCTTGAGAAAATGGATTAGCCTTTTTATTCCCATGCATGAGACTAAATTTCAAAATTTCATTATCATCATCATCCCTCTCCAGAAGAATTCTTTCTGTGTCCACCATATGTTCACCCACTTCCAAGATCCAACACCACTCCCTACTTCTCTCTCTTATATTGGCCTCTGTCAACCCATTACAATACCTTCACTTAGCAAAGTTACATGCTATGCTCTTCTTTGTTTCTAGGAACCTATCTATTCAAACTCTACCAGTTTTTCAAGACTCATTTCAAAGCCTACTTAGTTCACAAAACCCTTCTAAATTAATATTAAAATTATTATAAATAATATTAAATTATTGACATTAAAATCCAAATAATATCCAAATTGTCTTTATTGCTTCTGGTTGTTTTTAGTATTCAGTTAAAATGCTGCTTTAACCAAGACTCACATCTAGGTTCTAGAATAGGAAGGTGTCAACAAAATCAGGTCTTGGAATATTCGGAAGTGTCATGATAAACATGGAAAACTGTCAGTTGGGTTCAAAGTCATAATATTGGAGATAATATGGATTGTTAAATGGTCATCAGCAGAATCAAGAACCACCTGAGCGGAATATCTACAGGTAGATGCTAACTTGTTCAAGCAAATACATGTTTACGGTTTCTACTTCTATCTGTGTAACAGCATAATCAGAGGTATGGCTTTTGACCTGGTTATTGTGTTTCATTTTAGAGAATTAACAATAGTTTACATTTATTGAATACTTAATATGCATGAGGCAATGTGAGGTATTCCACATGCTTGCTTACATTTAATACTCACACCAAGCCAATGAAGAAAACACGATCATCATCTTCATTTTACAGATGAGAGGTAGCTTCACTTACCAAGGAAAGGAGTGGAGCTGAGATTTAGGTCCACACTCTGCCTGAGCCCTTAACCCACAGCTCTCTGCCTCAGGCCCTATTCTTTCTTATCCTTAATATTTTTTCTGCAATTGTTTGTCCCTGGTTCATCCTTTCTAAATTAAGAGTTCAGATTTGAAAGTCCTAAAATGGATAAGTTCTTAATCAAATTATTATCTTCTGTAATCTTACTTCAAAATTATAAGGACTAACAAACCGAGTTGTATTTGAAGGGAAGTTATGATGTGGGCTAAGTGGTCTTCTGTGGAAACATTCCTCCTCTCATGTCAGCCCTCAGCAACATCATTCTGACCCCCCAGAGACCCACCATGGCATACCTCTGAGCAAAGGGCTTGAGATATTTGTATAAAATTTGAGCCTTTCACACACCAGGAACACATGATAAATGGTCAGAAGACCCTTAATTTGTGAGGTGCTTCATAGATGAGGGAGCATTTGTAGTCATTGCTTTGATCTTTCTAGTAAGAAGATCTCTCGGAATTTGAGAGAGATCTAAGCCATGTCCTTTTTGAAAATTCTCCAGCTTGTAAAAATAAATAAATCGCAAGCAAAGTTATAAAAATTAAGATATATTCTAAACATTCAATAGCACAAATTTCCACTTTTGACATGCACATATACAACACCAAAATACAATTGTGCTATTTGTAAAACAATCCATAAATTTAAGATATATCTTCACAGTGCAATACAGATTATATGGTTTAGAAATGGGACACGTGTTTGAAAATTATAGGATTAATAATGTATTCTGTGGTAGACTGCCACCTGTCCCCTAAAATCTGTTCTTCCCCAACATATATAACTGATGGAATTGTAGCTACATGAGGCTTTGCTCTGGTCCACATGTTTCTATCCTCCCCAAATTCATATGTTGAAAACATAATGCCCAAAGATGCTAGTATTAGGAGGTGGGGCTTTAAGGGAGGTGATTAGGTCACTTGCTCAGAGCCCTCATAAAGGACATGAATTCAGATAAAAAGTAGGTAGGAGCTCAGGAACAAAGATTCTAGAAGGAATGTGGCCCCAAAAATGGCCCGAATGGGGAAGAAAATGAAAAGACATTTAAAGAAATCAATCAAGTTACAAGGGAGTTCTCAGATGAGCTCAGATTTCAAAAAGACATATGTAAAAGCTGGAACTAAGAGTGCTAAAGCAAAGATAAATGGGGGCAAAGGAGGAGCTTACATCTGTTGGAATAGTGTAACAAGGTCTTAAACCTGAATGCATTGAGGCTTAGGAGGAATTCCAGTCATCAATAGGGTTTTTTAAACTGATAAAAGGGAACACAACCCCCCCTCCCTGCCAAAAGGAAGTGAAATGGCAACTGTTTATAAAAGAAATCAGAGAGACAAAAGACTTATCCAATACCCATTTAGCCTCCATCTTCTCCAGTGAGGGGAGGATAGTCCCCAAAACATTCCTTAGAAGACGGGAGGTATGTTTTGTTACCAGTGGTTCTTTGTCTTCCTCCTGTTCCTGAGAAGCACCAACATCTACAGGATTGTAATAAACACTGTAACTCTTCCTGTTTCATTACATTCTTCATTAATGACTTTACCCACATATATGCCACTTCAGGAAAACCAAAACTGTGACCAATCCAGAGCTGCTTCATCCCTGAAAGCCTAAACGCCAATAGTCTCCTTTCATTTATATGACTAACAGACAAAAGTCTATGCGGCCACAGACTTCCTTTTTCTAAGTCCCTTTGTCCTACCACTTGCACTTTGAATTTTGTAGGCCCCAAAAAACCTAACTTCATCTTTAGTTTATGGCCTCCTCTCCTGGTTTTATTTCATTCCATCCCTGGATTCCATAATTCTTCACCTTAACAACGTTCTCCGGTCTAAAATTCTAACCTTGGATCCATTCAACCTTATACCTGCCCATTTCTATAATCACGTTATTAAGCTCAGTTGGAAAAATAATCAAAACAACCCATAGATAGAGATCATTATAACTTTGAGGTTTTAAATCTCAAAATGGACTTTGAATATTGAACAGCGATCATTTTTTACATGTCTCTGGTCAACTCCCTCTCCTCTTTCTAATCTTTCCAAACTTTATGACTCTCCTGAAACCCCCTTTCATACCTTTACCTTCTTTATATCCAGGACACAGCCTCCACATCACAGGAAGAAAAAGCCATGAGTATTATACTCCTTCAACTTATTGGTCTGCTATCTACAGAGTTAACTACCTCCAGAGCCATCTGTACATTAATGTTCTTCCTTTTGTCCAGGCCTGCCTTCTCATGAGACCTATGTCTCATCTCTGCTATGGTAAATAGCTGCAGCAATGTCCTCTAGTGGTACGGATTTTCCATATCCTCACCCTTTCATAAAAATTCCAGACTTGGCCATGTGATATACTGTGGCCAATGAGACAACAGTAAATATGATGGAAACCAAGCTTTGGAAAGAACTTGTACATTGAAGTTTGCCTCTTCTCGTTGCTCCTGGGACACCTAGGACAAATACTATGTGAATAATCCCAGGCTAGCCTATAGGATGGTGAAAGATACACGGCCTGGTCATTGTTTCAGCTGATATTGAGCCAACAGCCAGACCTAAGACACCACCCTACCCATTCAACCCAAGCAAGTGACCAGCTGACCTCAAAGATGATCACAACCAACCCAGACCAAAAGCACTGCCCAGCCAACACATAGATTTGTGAGAAAAAATAAAAACCTGTGTTGATTTAAGCCACAATGTTTTAGGGTGATTTGTTCTGCAGCAAAAGCTAATTGATACTTGCCCCATTGGTTGTATATTCTTACTACTATATGTTCCGCCTTCCTCATTGACTCCTTTTCCTCACAAATAAACACACAGAGGTTCCTTCCACCTTAAACCACCACCTTTACTCTTGTGTGCAAACTACTTCTTAACCAAGCTTTTTCAAAGAGTTGTATAAGTTTCTTATTTGCTGTTCAAATCTTGACATTGAAATCTGACTTTTGCAGCTACTATTCCTTTGAAATTGCTTTTAAAGTTAACAATGAACCTACTAACTCCGATGAACACTATTAAGTGTTTGTTTTACTTGACCCCACTTTTTCATATATGTACATTCGCAATATTGGAGCGTGTGTTTAATAATAGCCTCACCCCCTTGTTCTCCCAAGACCTCCTTGTCAGACTTTAAGACTCAATTCAACTGTCATTATTAACCTGTTTTAGAAATTTCACAGACTCCTTTATCTGGTTTACCAGAACACACAAAGTTTCTTCTACTTGTTTCACGTATCACTGTACCTCTTTGTTTGCTTGTCAACCTTACATTAGATTTTTGGTGTTAAAGCACAGCATCTATCATGTAGAAGAAAGTCAATAAATGGTAGGGGTTTTCTGCTTTATTTCTTCAACAATCAAAATTCAACATCTCCCCAGAAGTAGTGAGAAAAATGAAATTTAACAGAGCTAAACATAAGAGCCTTGATTTAGCTCAAAAATATCAATTGCCAAGCATATTCTGCTATACTTTTATTTCAGAGATAGCTTATGTGAACAAAGACTATGGAGATTATGTGGTTTTGAGCTCCACTTTATCCAAAAATCTGGCAATAGATTTTTTTTTTTTTTTTTTTTTTTTAGATAGTGAAAGCTTAGGCTGACATAATAAAACCATAGTACTCCATTCAGGAGAGGTTACCATACACTGTTAAATCTCATTTATTCACTTTCTGAAAGTCACCTTTTTAGAGAAATACGGGTGGGAATGAAACAGACAGTACTTACCTTGATGAAGGGAAGACTAAAGGGAGGCATGATGGCAGTTTTTAAAACATGAAGGGCTAGTGTGCAGAGGCCAGAATGCCTGGCACTCCAAAGAACAGAATTAGAATCCAGAAGAAGACACGTAAAGGGAAACTTCCTTCAAAGGAAAGAAAAACTATTTACCAATTAAAAATAGTTCAAGAATCAAATGGGCTGCCTCAAGATGAAGAGAGCACTCACTCATCAGATCTGTGTCCAGGGAAGGCTAACTAGCCATCTGTCAGCTTCTATGATCCCTACTACATGGTTTTTCATATTTGGAAGATCTTGCTGGCTTACCATTCTGTCATTTAGCTATGTCATGCAACAGCTTATTTACAAGAGGGTTCTGATGGTGGTGGTGCTGTTTTTGTTCATTTTCTATTCCTCTGACTTATTTTACCTCCTGTAGAGCAGCACTAAATCTATTTGTATAGCACTCACTGGAGCTACATGTGATATCTCTTTGGAACACTCTCCTCGGAGATGTTTTGAAGTTGTGCCAGCCGAGGCTGTAGTCATCACTGTCACTTCCTTTTAGTGTTTTCCTTCTATCTCTGCTCTTGGAACAGTCCCAGCAGAGGCAAAGGCAGCTTCTTTTACAAACAAAATCAACATCATGCTCTCTCTTGATCCAACACAACAAGAGGTAGCTATAACTCTAGAGCTACTGTTTCCAATATTAGTGGGCTTGCCAGCAACATTTCCTTCTCAGGAACTCTGAAAAACCCTAGTTGCACCATAACTTTACTAGGTCAATGGTGCTGTTCTTCGAACAACGGTCTTTCATTTTCTGCTATGTCTTTCACAGGAGCATGGATCATGAGAGAAAATAGTGTTTTGATTCAGGTGGAGTCAGAGTTAAATTATAATCTCCATGGCTCCTTCCTCAGATGGAAAAGAACGATGATGAAGTTAGGTTAGAGGTGAAAGCATTCATTATACTGAGGATAAGCAAGCAGCCAAACAGATTGATTTTAGTTTCACTCCCTTTTGGCGGGATCCTACCGACTCCCTGCAGAAGGACTAATACTCCATGAAATGAAAAGACACTGCATCATCCTTGTAGATGTCTGAAATAACAATGTGTGTATGTGTGCGTGTGTGTGTGTATGACTGAAGCATGATAAATCATAAGAAACACTTTTCATGCACAATGAATTGCAATGATGATATGCTAGCAAAGATATTGTTTGTTCTCCTTTTCTTGTGACCTTTCCAGAAACCTTAGACAAATTAGTTCTTGAGGTTCTACTCTAAGTGTCCATAATATTATTTTAGGTCTCCTGCCAAGTGTGCTAAGTGTTTCATGGCTTCTTAAATATCAGAAGTTGTACCAGGACAACATAGTGTAACCAAGGAACATAAAGGTAAATATGGGAGAAAGTACTTTTACCTTTCAGTTTGAAATGTGCAGATCATAATAACCTCGAGGTTAGAGACTATATCTATCCATCATTAGACAGGCCAGAGCCTAGACAGAGCATAAGTCCTCAAGATTGTTTTCTAGAATGTGTATTTATTCAGTTCAAAAAGATTTGATCTCCACCAGGAAAAGAACAGGGAATTTCTAATTCCTTTAGATAGAATTCATAGTTCCCAGGGATTGTTAAGTGTTCTGCTTTTAAAATCTACAGTTCTGCTAAATGAGGCTATTGGTGATTCAGAGCAGAGATAGAAGTCATCAAATATGCCAGAAATAATATTTAAACCGTATGCTGTTATTTAAAGGATCTTCAAATTTTGCAGCTGTGAAGTCTGGACTGTGCTCTTTAAGAACTGTGAGAGTCTAGGTATTAGAAAGCTATTTGGAGTCATCACTAGGGATAAGGCGCAAGCCTTCTTTCTACAAATCACTCACAAGCAAGCAATTGGTACAGAACTTGTTGAAATTGTCTTTTAGAAACAATTAAGCAAAGAAGCACATTAATAGAAGCTTCTTTCCAACTGAAAGAAATCGCTTCCCTGCTGCTGCTATTGATCCAAGGAACTTAGAAAATACTGAAACACTGATTTAAGTCTCATTTCAGGTTAGATGTAACCGAGCAAGGAGTGCCTAATGGGTCATGGGACAGTCTTTAGCAACACGCAATCACATTTTAATGCACCCCAAACGTTTCAAAATGTAACACCCTTCTTCTGAAACTGTATGCCAAAGATCACCTGACTCATCAAGCACCTACTGGCCAGATACTGCCCCTATCAGTTTGTTTGATCACTCATTCTTCCTAGTGTGCAATAAATATTTACTGAGGGTCTGCCACAGTAAGGCACTATACCCAGGGCTGATGCAACAATTTTGTCTGAAACAAAAAACATTCCTGCCCTTAAAAAGCTACCATAGGATCAGAAGAGATAAGCATTGAACCATAGAGTAGTAGGCAATTAGTTATTTAATTTTAGGCAGATGGGTTCTATAAAGGAAAAATGAGAGCTAAAACCCCAAAGTGCTGACCTTATTTGGGGGATCTGTAAGGGCTTCTCTGATGAAATAATGTTTTGCCTGAGGTCTGAAATATGACAGTAACTCGGAATTTATTTCTGCTGTTGAGTCTGAGATAAAACAAAGAGTAACTTGTTCTGAGTTCCTTTCTCAAGATTTGATTTCCAAGTTAATGGAAAATGTTCTATATTTCTTCCAAATTCTCCTCCTTTTATGATTTTGACTGTGACTCTCTCTCCCTTCCCTTTTTTTCTCTTCTTCCCATCATGGCAAGAAGATAAAAAAGCAGAAAGAGGAATAAAGTCAGAGTATGATTTCATTCTATTTTTTAAATCTATGAACTAATAACTGCATCTTAATATAGCTAGACCTATCAAACATGGTAGTGTTAGACCAGAATCACCATTTGAAGGCTGGGAAATTCCCCAGAGAGTTGGTGTGTAATAACACAGGGACAATTCCAGCAAGAGCCCAAACTAGGACACAGATGAGTGTGGGCCTGTGTGTGACCCATGTGTGGGCTTCCAGAGCAAAAGGACATGAGCAGATAGTTCCAGGCTTCACATGAGACCATTTCTGGGGATGACCAGAAATAACCAAGTGAGATTTAGAGGAGGGCTTCGGGTCCTTGGGCAATGGGCCAGAAAAATCATAATAAATTTGGGGAGATTAGCATGAAGAGGCCCATGTGTACCCACAGGCAGATGTAATATATGGCCTCTGGATTACAACGGTCCAGTGAGGAACTGGCCATGGTACACGGGTTGGGAGTTTAGGCATGAGAATCACACTGCTTAGACTTCAGTAGCCGTGTAACATAGGGCAAGTTCATGAATTTCTCTAGATCTAAGTTTGCTCATCTATAACATGGGGGTAATGATAATTATGAGTCTCAAGGTTGACGCAGGAATTAGTGAAATTATACATACTGTTAAAAAGCTGAAGCTTGAACTTACATAAGGTATATGTCAATTATATTTCAATTTAAAAATAGAACTCCCTGGTACTTGAATTGTATTTGTTATTACTATTAGCATTATTTTTTATTAAAGCCAATTTAGCCAAGATTTGCTGGATTTCTCAAACTATAAAACAAAATGAAGCCAAACCAAACCAAATAAAATAAAATACAGTACAGTACAATAAAATAAAACCTTCAGGTCTTTCTATTTTCACAAAATCACCAATTCCAGTCCAAATTGCAAATATCATTATGTCACTTTCCTGTCCCAAATTCATCAAGGTTTCCTACCATTTCCTCCTCTGCTTGGCATGAAAGGCCCTTTTGACACCAATTTCAATGTTCTTGCCTTTCACTCACTTTCGTTCAATCTATATTCCAGCCATGTCAGCAAATTTACAATTTCCCAAATGAACTCTATAATTTCAAGCTTCCATGCTTTGGCATATGCTGTTACTCTTGCCTATAAAGCTTCTTTTTACTCTATTCCCTCAAAACCCTGCAGCCCAGTGTGGCAAATTTTCACTGCTCTGACAATGGTGTGTTCACTCACCACACCCTCTGCATAGCCCTCACTGACAATTCTAAGCATAGTAATTACTGACCCCTTAGCATTTTGAAAATACTAGGACTTACTTCATCAATATTTTAGACTTTTCTATATATCTGCATCATCCCCACTAGACTGTGATATTCTGGAATATAGAGAGACAAACACTGATGCTTAATATAAATTTTCTTATGTGGTGATTTTCAATGTCATCTTATTTGAAATTTCTATGCAAGCCCTACAACCACAGCTACCTTCTAGACAATGAAATAAATCTGTTTGAATTCTTTCTAGG
Organism: Nyctereutes procyonoides; assembly: GCF_905146905.1. Classification (NCBI taxonomy): domain Eukaryota; kingdom Metazoa; phylum Chordata; class Mammalia; order Carnivora; family Canidae; genus Nyctereutes; species Nyctereutes procyonoides. Next base: position 7,539,175 of record NW_026575130.1, read on the forward strand.
CTCAAAGATTATAATTCTTCTCAATCAAGAATTCTGGAGCATTTCTCTAATTTTAAAGAATGATGGATTGTGACAATTTACAAAACTATGACTGTCAAAAGAAACCAGAGGTCTCACTTTCAAGAATTAAATCCTAGTTCGAGTATAGTTTGTGCTTTATAAACTGCAAAGGATTATACAAATGGATATTTATCATTCATCATCTTAAGTAAATAAAGGGTTAGCATAACGGCATTTGGGGGAATAGCCCATTTGGATCACAAGTCAGAGGCAGACCCTTGGAATTCCTTTGCTTTAGGCCACCCAATTCTAGGATTTCCTAAAAGGAATGAAACTCTCCACACCTCCAGTTTGGTGCATTCGACTCTCTATTTCTCATTAATTCAGCAAACTTTTTTTTTTTAAGATTTTTCTTTATGCCTGACACTAGACTACTCAGGGCTCCATCCCAGGACCCTGAGATCATGACCTGAACGGAAGGCAGACACTTACCAATAGGCTGAGTCACCCAGGTGTCCCTCATTCAGCAAATATCAATGAGGAATTTCCTTGGCTCCAGCCCCTATTCTTAGGCACTGCAATTACTGCAGTAAACAAAGCAGACTAAGCTTTTATTTGGGTAATTTTATGCTAAGAGGAAACCTTGAGACTTGGTGCATAGTCTTCTCATAAGAGTTTCTCTTCTCATATCAAAAATAGGCCATTCTACTAATTATAAATAAATGATCCTTCTTATCTCGACCATCTAGTTCTAGCTAAGTAAGATCATAATGAGCCAGCTCTTAAGAAATTGTCACCTTCTAGGACGGAAAGGGAACAGAGCTAAAAATGTTGGCAGAAATCCAGATTCAGAACCACCTAGATAGTTCCTATGTTAATGAGGTTTTGTATCACACTCTTCCTCATCTCTATGATTTATTTACATTCAAGCTTGAAACAAGAAATCCATTGCAACTCTAGCCATATGCTTATATTAAAAGGGGATTATTATCCTAAAAAGTTAAACTTTTAGCTAGTCGTCAATAATAGTATGATTCTTTTCATGAACTTACATTGATCATAAATATGATTGATTGATTGATTGATTGATTGATTTAGAGAGACAGCCAGCTTGCCAGCAGGGTAGGCAGAGGATCAGAGGGAGAGGAAGAGAGAATCTTAAGCAAATATCACAACCAGCCTAGAGCCTTACAGGGAGCTTGATCTCATAACCCTGATATGATGACCTGAGCTGAAATCAAGAGTTAGTAGCTCAACCAGCTGAGCCACTCAGGCACTCTTGGTCCTAAATCTGTCCTACTCCTCAGAGAGAACATACTACAAGTAATAGTTTAAGATTACATTTGCTTTTTAAATTAGCTACTCTAGGGATCCCTGGGTGGTGCAGCGGTTTGGCGCCTGCCTTTGGCCCAGGGCACGATTCTGGAGACCCCGGATCGAATCCCATATCGGGCTCCCGGTGCATGGAGCCTGCTTGTGTCTCTGCCTCTCTCTCTGTGTGTGTGTGTGTGTAACTATCATAAAATAAATAAAAATAATAAAAATAAATTAGCTACTCTAAATTTTCTGATTTTTAGTTTTATTTTTTAAACTTCCTGATTTATTTTTTATTTTTTAAAAATTTTATTTATTTATTTGGCAGAGAGACCGAAAGAGCACAAGCAGGGGGAGCAGCAGAAGGAGAGGGAGAGGCAGGCTCCCCACTGAGCAGGGATCCCAACGTGGGGCTCTTTCCCAGAACCTATGATCATGACCTGAGAGGAAGGCAGACACTTAACCAACTGAGCCACCCACGTACCTCTAAACTTTCTGAATTGTAAATGAGACTCTAACATTAAAGTTTTTGTTGTCACTTTTTTAGTTGCAGTAATTTTGAACTTTTATATTTTCATTAGTTTGTTATAGAAACTCACCTACGCTATGAAAACATGAACTTTATAGAAACCATTTACAATGGAGATTAAAGGTGAATTGATGAGGAATTGAATTATGATTGTAGGAAATATAAAAAATACTTTACTTTCTGTTACAAAAATAGAGTACACAACATTATCGGGATATAAAGGCACATAACTGAAATTTACTTTGTTATTCATCTTTTCCCACAGAGTTTAAAGATTTTATTTATTTGAAAGAGAGAGAACACAAGTTGGGGGGAGGGGCAGAAGCAGAGGGAGAAGCAGACTCCACGCTCAGGAAGCTGAGGCAGGGTTCCATCCCAGGACCCTGGGATCATGACCTGAGCCAAAGGCAGACACTTAACCAGTTGAGCCACTCAGGTGCCCCTCCCACAGAGTTTAATGTAGGAATATATAAAGTGCTTCTATCATAGTTTTGTTTTATAATAGCAACATCCACAAAATGTCATGAAAATAATAACATTCTTAGTTCAAATAATTTTACACATTTAGGAAAAGCAATAGAGCATTTTATCAGGAATGTGAACGAATAATTTTATTCTTTCCTTATATGATATCCATTTGGTTTTATCTCAATTTAATTATTATGTTACCTAAAGGCAGTAGAGAATTTCTGAAAAAGTAAAAGGAAATTACAAGGGTAATACAGCAATTAGGTACCAAAGCCTTCTAAAAATAAAAAACAAATAAAAAATAAAAACTTTTTTTAGAAGTGCCAGTTAATATTTCAGAGGATCTATTTGGATTTTAAAATTTTAAAAAGGCAAAAATCCAAATGGAATAGATTACCAAGAATAGTAAGATTTTTAAAACATCTAATTGATCAGCTATTTTCTTTTCTTTTAAAGGATTATTTATTTATTTATTCATGAGAGACACAGAGAGAGAGAGGCAGAGACACAGGCAGAGGGAGAAGCAGGCTCCATGCAGGGAGCCCCGACGTGGGACTTGATCCCGGGTCTCCAGGATCATGCCCTGGGCTGAAGGCAGTACTAAACCGCTGTGCCACCCGGGCTGCCCTGATCAACTATTTTCAATAAGCTTCTGTAAATTCAAAACTTTTGTTTCAGATAAGCTTAACATTAAACCATCTATAAATAGGACTTCTTATTAATCTGCATTTTCAATGGGATATAAATCTCATTAGCATTACATTCCTGTTAGATCTATGAAATCATAAAGATTTATTTTACAAATATAATTGATATATATGTTTATGTATATAAACTTTTGTATATGCAAACCTCCTATGTATATACATAGGGGATTAGTTCATAAAACATTGGTTTCAAAATAACAATGATCTTAGAACTATTTAATTTGTTGACTTTTTTTTTCTTTTCTCTTTTTTGCCTTGAGATTTCTTTGTGTTTGGAGTAAATTTCAGGTACTATTCAAATAACAAAAATAATAGTAAGGATTTTTAAATATGAGAATGTTAATAATTACATTACAAATTTGCTCCCCAAAATAAATATATGGATAGAACTAACAGAGAAAATAGTGCAAATGTAAAACTTAGAAAACTCATATTTTCTTGAGTTTGTGCTCTTAACATATCAAAACTATCGGTGCACCAACAATTCATATTTCCTCTAGATTATATATTCGTTATTATGTTCATTAATGACTGATATACTACTATAATCAGATTAGTGCCAAGTTTATCTGAAGTATGAAAGGTATTATTATTATGCAATTGAACTTTGAATTCGCCTAGTTTTTTAAATCTGCCTCTCATCATTTTTCTCAAGTCACAAAGTTCTAAATTATGTTAATACTTTGTACACAATTTAACTTTATTGAGACAAAAAAAATCGATAAATTGCCAATTATGAGAAAAAGTATCCATGAGGAAAAATACAAAACTAAACATCAGATCAGAAAAGAGTGAATACAGGGATGCCTGGGTGGCTTGGTGGTTAAGCATCTTCCTTTGGCTCGGGTTGTGATTCTGTGGACCTGGGATCAAGTTCTGCATCAGGGTCCCCGCAGGGAACCTGCTTCTCCCTCTGCGTATGCCTCTACCTCTCTCTGTGTGTCTCTCATGAATAAATAAATAATATCTTTAAAAAGAAAAAAAAAAGAGTGACTACAAAAGTCTAAATTTTCAGATTTAACAAATAAAAATGCAGGACTTCCAGGTAAATTTGAATTTCAGGTAAAAATTCATTTCTAACATAGTATGGCCTCTATAATATTTGGAAAAAGATTATTACTTGCTTATCTGAAGTTTAAATTTAACTGGGAGTTTATCTGGTGATCCAAGTAAGTTGAATTTATAAGTGTTGATGTATCATTTATTTCAATTTCATCTGTTATTCATCAAATGATTTGTATGTAGCAAAGTCAATTTTCACATACTCAAAGACTATGACATTCTGCTAGTCTTAGGGCATATTACCTCTTCTAAATTTACTCAGTGTGGTTTTTTTCTTTTGTTTAGGGATGAACCTCTTAGTAGGGACCAGTTGGCAACTTGGAGCACAGCAACAAAGGAAAATTTGTTAGCTAACATGTAACAGTATTACAATAATGATCAGGGCACCATGCTAAATGATGTAATTTTCTTATCTCCTTTAATCCTCAGAACAGCCAGATGAGGTGAGCGCTATTACTATCCCCATTTCACAGATGAATAAACTGAAATGAGAAAGATCAAATAAGTTGATTAAGTTTGTGCAACGAGTCAGTGGGGAAGCTAGACCTGGAACTCAGACCTGCCTGACCACCTATTAGTCCCTGCATCAATGTTTTGCTGCCATTTCTCTCCTGTCCCTCTTGAGAGCCCTCCAAACCCCCCCATCACTCCTAAGGATTGCCAGATCCCATGTGACCCCAGTTGGGTACCCCACTCTACTACCTGAGGCAGTAAGAAGGCATCCCAGTTATTTCTAAGCACCCCTGAGATAGTGAATATCTTATGTGGACACAGAGAAGTGCATCGAAGGATTTCCCATTTGGTTCCAAACCAGGCAGTTTGCCTCCAGCTTTTAGCACTTAACCAGTAGACTCTTGTTTGAGAATATTTCACCTTTAATGATAGTATTAACTCATTTTTGCACTTGATATAATTGAATACTTCGTGTTTGGAATGGCCTCTTTGTCTATATGTCTATAAATCTGAAAATGATTTTTTTTGAAGGTTAAAGATCAGGTTTTGAGACAGAACCCACAAAATCACTTTGTGTCCCTTGTTAATAATCTCCACCATCCATTTTGTGCCAGAAATTCACCAGTGCACAATAAAGGGCCAATAGCCAGTGGCTGGCGTTGGCTCAAATGCCATAAGGTTGGAACAAGGACATACCAGGCTTCCTAAGTACTTCACAGAAGGCTGCCAAAGGATTAGCTGGATGTTCCTGTGCCAGGTTCACTTAACAGGAACATGGCAAGTTGTGGACACTAATTGGTTCTCACAAGTATTTTGGGTGATATAAAAATACAACAGCAGGAAATAGAATTTCCCCTTAGAATGTGACCAGCTTCTATATGTACATAGATTTTATAGATTTTAATGCATGAAAAATATTATTATTGGTATGAAGCTTTAAAATATATACGTCTCTCCTTTCAGTGCTACAAGGCTTATATGCCTACAATAATAAAAATTAAATGCATAGTAACAGCATAGTTTTATACCCTCACTCCACTTCTCCCATCTTATAAATTCATGGCTTTGTCCCATGATGGCCTGCCTGGACAATGGCTTGTTTTCATCTCAGCATCTCTTTCCACACAGTTTATATGTGTATGTATACATGTGTATATGGGTATATATGAATATAACTGTGCATATACGTATACATGAATATAAATGTATGTATGTACACAAATGTCAAAGGGATTTAACGTCCATTTTCAGTCCATGCCGTAGTTCCTGGGATGATTATATACCTATTCAAAATTATAAGAGTTTTTATGTCACTGAAACCACAAAAATGCACAGTTGGACTACTGCATAGCTCTCAAATGAACACAGGTCTACGGGCATCAAGTCACCCGTCTGAGAGCAGTTGGAGGATAAAAAGAAGGTGCAAAGAAAAATGAGTCTAAAAGAAAAGAAGGGAGTGGGGGCTGGGTGGCTCAGTAGTTGAGCACCTGCCTTTGGTTCAGGCCGTGATCCTGGGGTCTGGGATCAAGTTCCATATCTGGCTCCCCATAGGAAGCCTGCTTCTCCTCTGCCTGTGTCTCTGCTTCTCTCTGTGTGTCTCTCTTGAATAAATAAATAAAATCTTTTTTAAAAAGATAGGGAGAGAGAGAAGGGAGTGTATTCACTGGCCCCAGTCAAGCTCCAAATATCTTTTCTAAGCGACATCATAACCTTCTGATAATAAAAGTAGCCAAAGATTATAATAAGTATGTAACTAACTCTTGCACACAGTACTTACTCTGTCGGGCACTATTCTAAGCCCTTTGCAAATACTAACACATTTCATTCCCATGCCAACCTTATGACAAATTTACCTTATTTTATCCACTTTAACCTTTCTTTCTGACAAAGATTCTTAGCTAAATTTTTTTAAAAGCCTTATATTCTTTTAATAATTTCCAAAGCAAATATTTCAGAAATACTGCTTTCTTCCCCACACCTTCATGGCCCACTAAGAAGTTAGTGACCATGTGCCCCTTTAAGGCTTTTCATCAAAGAGATTCTTTGAGAGGCAACTAACAGTCACAGAATCTGCCTATGGACTGTGGATTGTGGTCCCGAGTACTGATGACACCTCCCAAATGGGAAGTTAGGTCCCAACTTGAGGGTTGGGAGAGAACTAGGGGTAATCACCCACAGTGGCTGTGCAAATAATTCACCTGTATGTACATCGCTGCACTTAAGAAGTCAAGAGTGGCAAGTGTTCGCAATACAAAACTAGCAAAATCCTTCAAAAATAAAAAGCAATATTTGATTTGAAATAAAAAAAAAAGGAGTTAAATAGTCTTTGTAAATTATGATGGTACCAACCTGTCCATTGGCGTTAATGTTTGACTGTGTGACTTAATACTGACCAATATCAGAACCATATGGAGAATAATGTGATATATATGATATGAATTACATACCTTTCATAGTTTTTCTCCTAGTGTAGTAAACACCAAAAACTGAAACAAATTGTATTTGACCCACTGATACCATGTTGCCAGAGATGTAATAATTCAATGTCTTAGATTTATCATAACATGACCATTAATGCTTTGTTTCAGTTTTCAAGCTTTCTTTGCTAACTACTAATTAGACATTGAGACCTTTCAACACAAGTAATTGTTATACAATTTGCAAGTGATGATAGAACAGGTCACTGATTTCCCCTGTTAACCAACACAGCCTCACTACAGGATGGAGATGCATCCTAATCTGACTCAACTATCAATTTACGCTCCTGTCTCTTGTCCATAAATTCATGCAATGCAACTATGTATGTTTTGGAATATGAAGCTGCTGGAAAGTCCTAGATTAGTCAAGATAAATACCACTTTCAGATTATATGGTTAATCTTAGGAAAACTTTTTAAAAGATCATATGTAGGTTATAACAGGTTATATAAATGCTTGGGTACTTGGGTACTTCCCAAGTATAGAAACTTTTTAGAAGCAGGTGCTCTTCTAAGGGGAAGCCAATAAAAAATAGAAGAGAAAGATTCATTTGTTACATGTCACAATGGATGAAAGTAGGCCTTTAAAGTAAGAATGAGAATCTTGAATTTACTCCAGAAATAATGAGAAGTTATGTGTTAAGTAGGGTCATGACATAATGAAAAGGAGCAGCAGCAAGAGTTAGCAGCAGTCAGATTAAATAAGGTGCTGGTAAACTTAACAGAATGCTGTCAAATTAATAATACCAATTCTTCACTGAATTTTTTTAATTGGATAATTTTGACGTGGAGCATTGTGTAAATTTAAGATATAGAGTATATCATTTTGATATATTTATATACTGTAATACTGCTGACATTCTAGCAATATTAAATAATACAGTATTATTGTCTATATTCATTATACCGTACATTAGGTCTCTCTTTACCAGGTTTCTTATCTTTCTTTCTCTGGGGTAATTGATAGAAGAATTAGATAGACTAATTGAGTTAAAGAAGGAAGTTAGAAAGTATAAACCTTATTTGGTAAGGCAGTAGTAGTAGTAAAACATTAATTTCTTTGGCAATATAAGCAAGGACTAACTTACACAATTGCGTCTTTAATAAATGCCAATAATTTTTGAATTCTGAAAAAATACAAATGGTCAATTATTAATAATTGCTATTAACAATCTATAGCAATTATTTTCAAACTAAAACTGGCATCAGATAACCTGGAAGGCTTATTAAAATACAGATTGTTAGGTCCAACCTCCAGACTTTCTGAGTTAGTAAATTTGAGATGGGACCTCAGAATATACATAGCTAACAAGTTCCTAGGTAATGCCACTGATTCTGGTCAGGGAACCACACTTTGAGAAGCACTGGTGTATAAAAATGGGTTTAGCATTTTTTTTTTAAGATTTTATTTATTTATTTGACAGAAAGAAACAAGCAGGGGGAGCAGCAGGCAGAGGGAGAGAGATTCCCTGCTAAATAAGGAGCCCAATGTGGGGCTAGATCCCAGGACCCTGAGATCATGACCTCAGCCTGAGGCAGATGTTTAACCAACTGAGCTACCTAGGCACCCTGGGTTAAGTATTTTGAACCATTTTAAATGGTCCACTTAAGAAACTACATTGATACACTATGTTTATAAATCAGAACCAAATACAAACAAATGAAATAACTTAAGGAAAAAATCCTAATCTGACTCAACTATCAATTTTTTTAAAGCACATAGGAGAGAAGAACATGTTAAAAGACACTACAGGGTTGTAATGAGCAAAACTTAGCTTCTTGGGCAAATAAACAGTGGTGGAGGGGGGAAGAATGGAGAGAGAAAGAGATGCAGGAGAAAGCCCATTGATTGAAAGGCTTGAAGAAAGCATTTAGTTAATTTTGATATGTGGGCAGTTTTTGATTCCCAATTCAAAAAATAATCTGTAAAAAATTACAATCTCCTTATGAAACAATGGGAAATATAAACTGTGCCTAAGTATTTAATTATATTAAGGAACTATTGTTAATATTTTGGATATTATCATAATATTGTGGTTATGTTTTAAAAAGATATTTATCTTTCAGGAAAATAGGTAAAATATTTACGAATGAAATAAAATAATGCCTGGGATTTGTTTCAAAAGCATATATGGGTGAAAACGAGAATAACAAATGTCAAAAGATCAGTTATCATTTGAAAATCCTTTGGAACTCAGGGGTGGATATTTGGTAATTGTTTGCACTATTCTGTCTACAGAATATGTGTTTGAAATTTTCTATAATAAACTTAAAGATAAATAAGCCAAAAAAGTATATGGCTTTTTTTAAAATTTTTTTTAATTTATTTATGATAGTCACAGAGAGAGAGAGAGAGAGAGAGAGGCAGAGACACAGGCAGAGGGAGAAGCAGGCTCCATGCACCGGGAGCCCGATGTGGGATTCGATTCCGGGTCTCCAGGATCACGCCCTGGGCCAAAGGCAGGCGCCAAACCGCTGCGCCACCCAGGGATCCCCTGGCTTTTTTTTTTTTTTAAGATTTTATTTATTTATTCATAGAGACAGAGAGAGAGAGGCAGAGACACAGGCAGAGGGAGAAGCAGGCACCATACAGAGAGCCTGACGTGGGACTCGATCCAGGGTCTCCAGGATCACACCCTGGGCTGCAGGCAGCGCTAAACTGCTGCACCACCAGGGCTGCCCTGGCTGAGGTTTTCTTAAAAGTCACTTCTAATTTTTAAATATTTCTTCTCTGTAACTTTTATGGCACCAGGTTTTCCAGATTTCAGTATGCTTCCCAAATTTCATCAGACAAAAGGATGGTAGGTAGAATGACAATGTAGCAAATAATAGATTTCTAATAATATGTAAGGAGAAAATAAATACTGGTCAAACACAAACTACTCAGGAAAGAGTGCTACTAAATAAGTTCAGAGGATTCAAATATAAAACAAGAATCTTTTAAAATGAAAAGTGTCACATAACATGCTTCTTCATAATGTACAGCTAATTTAGGAAAGTAGGAAGTTGATCTCTGGCCCTTGATCTTCTTCACTTTCTATCATGTTATCAGAGTTGAGTTGTTACATGGTATTCAGACATTCTATGGCATGAAAGTCCTTTGTCTACACCATAACCATGCCAGAGAACACAAAGAGAATTATAAGTTATCAGATCCATCCACAAATAACAGCATTCCAGAATATCATAGGCAGAAAGCCCTTGGGAAATTTTTCATTCTTCCAAACCCCACATGTAACAGACTGTCCTACTAATTAAATGAGACAGATGCTGCATCTGGCCAGAGAAGGGGACACATGGCATAAACAGCCGGCAGAACTACCACCATGTACTCAAGGTAAACAAACTACTTCCTTTTTCCTTCTTCCTAAGCATACCTCGCCTACAACTTACCTTGTTAAAACATATGTTGCTATACTTAAGGCTACTTTAGTTTAGGGGGGGAAAAGCATATGTTTCATCTTTAATAAGAGTGACTTCCAGAATGCACTTACTTTATATGCTAATTTGACATAGAAGGGTGGGGGGAAATATATCAATCATACTTAGGAACCATAACTGCATATAAATAGCCTTTATTACGCTCCGATCTTACATACCTTTGCTGGGATAGGATTAGGTTATACCATGATTCATGATTTTACTACTAAAGAGGTTACATACTTTAAAGCAGAGACAGAAATGATATTTCACTATTTTTAATGGGCAGGAAACTGAGGCAATAGAAGAAAAAGTGAATTACCTATGATTTGGAAGCAGGTTAACTGCAGAATTGTCAGCTTGGATGATGGAAAAACATTTTACTAATTAATTTCTGCAACTCACTTTTGTTGAAAGTCATTTAAATATGGAAAAGAGTAACAGGTACCTATTTGGTGCCAGGCACTTTGCTAGTGCCAGGCACTTTGCTAGTCAATTATTTTGGTGCCAGGCACTTTGCTAGACATTAATACTGCTGTAAATAATAATCAATATTTATTGAGTGCTGACTATATATGAAGCATCGTATTAACTCATTTGGTTCCCATAAAGATCTGCTACATTAGTATTATTATCATTTCTAGTTTACAGATAAGGAACCTGAGGCACAAAGATGTTAAATATTTTGTCAGTGATCACACAAATGGTAAATGGCAGAGCCAGTGCAAAGCGGTAAATTAGACACAGTATATAAAATTGAATGTCACCTTGGGCACTTGCTATACAAAAGGGGAGCTTTTAGCCTAGACGAGGGAATGGATAGATAAACAAGCACATGAAATATCTCTTAACTGCCTCCTGTGTGTGTGTGTTAACTGCCACCGGCTGTTGAGGGGATGCAACGGTGAGAGAGATAGTCTCTATCCCATGAACCGAGAGTCCACCATAAAGAGAGCTGGCCGGGTTGACAGAGGGTTACTGTTTAGAAATGAGAAGTGCATACAAGGGAGGAAAAAAAACCTTTTTCAGATAAAGTATGTTTTATTCTTTTAAAATTCCTGCCATAGACTTCCAACTTAAAAGAACGACTTTTGGGTTTACTTTAGAATATTCTGGTGGCAAAGAGTCCTTGATTTTACAGCATGTGTGTATTCTCATTCTCAGGGGGTAACTTCTTTTTCCTCCAAGGCTACAAAGAAAGGCCATATTTAAGTCACCTAAAACAAGATTTTGGTACATCTTTTTAAGAAAATTTCGTACAACATATAAAAATTAGTTATTGCTATTTCATGGCTTGGCATGATATCATAACCCTCATCACTAAACATTAGTAGCTATTGTAAAGGATCCAGAACATGGAATCAATACTGAACTTTGCCCACTCTTTGATCTAAATCTAGACTAAAAGCCACAAATTTGTCACCTTCCCTCAAGCATCCCAACCACTTATACTTTTCCAGAATATTCACGGCCTTTGAGAACACACAGCATCTCCACATCAATACCAATCGGATCACAATCACAGTTAAAACCTGAGACTCCAGATTGGTTTCAGAGTATATTTATCTCCAGGGGCAAGAGTATAACCTGTTTGTGTGCATAACCTGTGTAACTTCTAATGTGCTTTCCATTTTGAAGATGTCCAAATATTGGTTCAATTCTAAGATATTCAAACTGAAGGAAGTCTCAGTTTTCCCACCCATTGAAAACATTCTCTGTACTATATCTTGGTATGATCCAGACAAGTAGATTTAAGGAAATTCTAAACTCAACACAAAAATATTTCTTGACTAGCAACGGTGAGCAGAGCTGTCCCTATCTTAACACATCTGTGCGGGTCCCAGAGCTCACAACAGACAGGGCAACGTGGTCCAGCATAGCCCAGGCCCAGCACGCTGCTGCTTCAGTCACACTGGGGACATCTTTCAGGAAATCAGCCTGTAGACACACTGCGCTTTTGAAAGCTGTATTTCTGGCAAATACCTTAAGTGGAAGCTATTCTTGTTTGGTTGTATTGAAATAAAATGAAATTGCTTGACAATTATAAGAGGCTATAAAACTGTCTGGGCTACTGTTTTAGAAGCATGAAATAGGTCAGTACATTCCTTCCACGCATTCAAAGGTATAATTTATTTGGGGAACTCATGTTTGTGCTCAGATCTTTTTAATGCATATTGTGGGAATTATCCAGTATCCCATCAAAAGAACAGTGGCTAGTATTATATTAACTCCACCTTTTTAGCGGTTTTCCTCCTTTAGCAAGGCCGTCCTCCTTTTAAATACATCTCTTTTTAGCATAGAGAGTCAAATCTCATAAAAGTAAGAATATCAGACTTGATAAATCTGCTCAAAGCCTTTTACTGAAGTGGGAATTCTCTGTTTCTGCGAAATTGAAAGATTTAATGAATATATTCTTGTTATATTATGACATCTCATTTTTCCCTCTCATAAATACTTGTCGGGTTTATGATTTCCCACCCATTGGCCGGGAATGGCGTTGCACTCGCCGTGACTGTGGGTGCTCATACCAAGTTTAATTTCTCTCACAAGGAGAGTTGACAAAAGATCACAGCCAGTAAGCCCTGGAATTACCCTAGATATTGCCCTCTGTGCTCTGCAAATGAAATCCTACAGAAGACCCTTTGGAAAAGAAGAACATGATGGTTAACACTCAGAAATCCATTTTGCACAGGGCAGCATTCGTACACACAGAAGTGCGGAATGACAGGCAGAGCTGCCAGTTCCTCGATGAGAAAAGTCAGATGCTTAGCACTACACACACACACACACACACACGCACGCTCGCACACACTGTCCCTCGCAGCCCCGTGCACCCCTCTCTCCCCCTGCAGCTTGCCGCCCCCAGCTCCCTTCTCCCACCCATCCTTCTCTCCCTCCTTCTCTCTCTCCCATGCCCTTGATTGACTACCAGGTCAGATAAGAAATTAAGACCAGTGAAATCAGAACCAGACCGCACCTGTCCCTTCTGCAGCCAGAGGAGAACTGAAATAAAGCACTTATGAAACTGCTGTGATCATAACCTTCAAAACACTGAACTCCTCCCAGCTGTCGGCTTTCCCAACCAAAGGTTCCACAATAGAGACGCTGGCACCAAGGCCCAAATAATCTATTTGTAACAGAATGCCATCATTTTGGGACAGGGCAAAGCGTTGCAAACTGTAAAGATCCCTTTTTAGCTACAAAGATTCTGAAAATAGATGTTGCTCTACTGATTTAGACTTGCTAATAGGAGGATCAGTTTGCTTCTATTTAAAATGATTCATTTGCTCTGAGAGAAAAATGATAGTAAGCAGTGATAAATATTTGGAAATGTGGACAGCATTCACTCTCACTCTTCATTCAGTGGCCATCGACACTTTTTGCCCATTTCTTACAACTTCACTATTGACATTTACAAACAGCTACTAGATCACCAGCAATAAAGTTGAGCTCGCAGCTCAGAACTGTCAGTTACTCATTCCCGACAGCAAATGAATGCAGAAGAGAACAATTTTGGTGCGCAATGACCCATTGTACACATTGTTAGCTCTAAATGTTTAGTGAGAAAGATTTCAGTGATATTTTCAGTACTCCACTAAATAGCAAAGGCTTCACTTTTAAAACTAAACTAGCATAAAGTGAGCTGGTCTGGAAAAGCTAGTTACTCAATCCAAATTATAGCATAAAATAACAAACTACTAATTCAGGTAGAGAAAACTTTCTTCTCCAAGGACTTCAAACTAATCATTATAATGATATGATAGAATTTGTAATAAAGCTATTTCACCAGTATAAATTTTATTATCATTCTTAATAGCATACTTCTAAGCATTTATTATGTACCAGGCACTATGATAACCACTTTACAAATATTAACTTACTTATCTTCAAAACAACTTTATGAAGTAGGTGTCCTTATCCTCTTTATTTCAAAGTGGGCAAATTAAGGAAAGAAGGGAGAGGCTGGTAGGTGAAGGAGCCAGAATTCAGTCATATAGTATAACTAAATGTAAGGAGCCCTGCAAATAATACATATTTCTATATTCATCATACTCGCCCGTATTTTAGCCTAGAAAAAGTGTTCTGTGCTGCCACCCGGCCATAACAATTACGTATGGAAATTAGTCATCTGTTACAACCGTACAGGAGACTAAAGGTAAAAACATTCAAAAGCTATTTTAGCCAGATGTTAAATTCCCTTATATTTGCATGTGATGTTACAAATATACATATACACAAGAGTGGAGCCAAGAAATGGGACAAGTTTGTAAATATTTATACACAGAGAATGTACACTATGTTCGCACACACACTATCTCTAATCTCCTTTTTCTAATGATTTATTTTATTCTGTCTCAATAGACACAATTCTTCAACTGTGCTATTTTTCTTTTGAAATAGTAGATTGTTTACACTGGTGCTTCAAAGATATTTATGTAATTAGGGTTCTATTTCTACATTGACTTTTAAATCCAAGTTCTTCTTGTTTTGAAATATCATGTGCCCACAAATAGGCATAACCGTGCCACACTGGGAGCTGATCCTTCCACGCGAGGCAGGACGGCTGGTGATTTAAGCGCATGCTCGACCAAACAGCCGGGTTTAGAATTCTGGCTCCTTCACCTCCCAGCCTCTCCCTTCTTTCCTTAATTTGCCCACTTTGAAATAAAGAGGATAAGGACACCTACTTCATAAAGTTGTTTTGAAAATAAGTAAGTTAATATTTGTAAAGTGGTTATCATAGTGCCTGGTACATAATAAATGCTATATAAATGTTTGTTTAAATTAAGATAAAATGAGCCTTTTCAACTATTACTATGTATATTTTAGTATGTGAATTCCAGTATATACTTAATAAGATGGCTTTCAAGTGTACATCATGTGGGTCACTGATCTCCTGTTTCACTGTAATTGCAGCAATGATGATAATAATTTAAAACATCAGCAACATATACTAAGTGTTTACAATGCCCAGGCACAATTCTAAGTGTCATATAATTCTCTTATCACTCTGAGATAGATACTGTCCTTATTCCTACTTTACAAATGAAAAAAAATGAAAAATTTTTGAAGAAACTGAAACTGAGCAGAAGATACATAATTACTCATGTCCCCAAATATTTAAGTAGCAAACCATGACATGGAGGAAAACCTACCTGATTCCACAACTGGTGCCCAGAACAGCTCAGCTATTCTTCCCCCTCCAATAAAAGCTTCTTCAACCCTTAGCCTTTCCTGGGCTGTTATTTCTTTGTACATTGATGACTGAACTAGTTATCCCAAGCCCTTCTTGGGCACGGTCATTACCTTATATTGGTTATATCTCATTACTGAAAAATAAACTAATTGGTGTCAGGGCCCTAGGTATGGTTTCTAGACAGCCACACTTGAGCTTGTTTCAAGCTGGGATGGAAAGAATGCAGGACTGAGAAATCACAAAATCGGGATCCCAAGCCCTGATTTTACCACTCAATGTTTGTATGACCTTAGACAAGAAATTGAATGAATCTGGCCATTAAAGTTCACTGTGACACAGTTACGCTTGTTTTAGCATGTGGCTACTATTATTAAATAAATTTAAAAGGAAATTTTTTATATTGTTTAAAAAATATTTTCTTGAACCTAAAAATATGAAACTAAGATGATTGTTTGATGTCTCCATTTAGTAAGATCATTTTAGAAGTTAATTTTTTTAACACACAGCTAGGTCTGAAACCCTTTATAACACGATAAAAGGTATAGCATCCAGCTCCTCATAATTTAAGTGGTTACTGGTTAACATCCAAAACAAATTCTTAAAAGAGTATCTTTTTCCTGGCCTATCTTTCAAGGACAAAGAAAAGTCTGGCATTTCTTACCATTGCAAGAAGTTTGGTAACATTCAGCCAGGATATATTGGCTAAAAGAATGTGTGTGTGTGTGTGTGTGTGTGTGTGTGTGTGTGTGTGCCTTTAGACACAACATTCTCTCCTTTGCAATCAGTTTTACTCATCAGTTTGCCCAAGTACTTCTCTGATACTAAAAAAAAAGAAATCAAATGCTTTTGGCAAAGGATTGGCCAGGGTAGTAGATGGGGTGACTGGATTCCTGTGTTCTGTTTCTTCTACCAACAATCACAGAACCAGCATTCTAATAAATACACAGAACCAGGCATTCTAATAAAAGTCCAAATGGGAGCTACATAAGAGAAGGCAACAGAGTGGGTAGGGTACAGAAGAGAAATTCCAGAGCTCTTCTTCATTAGCACAAGCGGGATTGTGGTGGATTTCTAGAGTCTGGAAAGAAATGACACAACGGGACCGTGTGCCACTGTGGTGTGTGTCCAGGGGTGTTTGTGTGGGTGTGCAGCTGTCTGTAGATCGCCACTGTGGATTATGCCTCCAGTTTCAAAACATCTTTAGCAAATGCTGAAATCATTCATTCTGTCTTACAGCAGCAGATGACAAAGAGAATTCACTAAGAGTTTTGCAAGAATACAATTGGCTCAGAAGGAATAAAGTCAGCTAATAAAACTGTGAAATCCAAGCAAACTCTCTGAGCATATCTGGTAACAACAGCCACACACAGCCCCTGCTGACTTCACTGGGTGGCAGGAAAAATGGGCTAGAAGATCATATTTGGCTTTACATATTAAATCTTTCATATTCAAGAAACAAAGAATGTTTAATTGTTTACAAAGAGCCACTGTTACTAACATAAATACCTTAGTCTACATAAAAAATTAGGTGTTACATATGCTTGTCTTAAATATTTACCACTCAGGAGATGAGATTTTCCTCCCCCCAAAGACCCTGGAAATATTTCCATACTAAAAATTATAAATTCTTATGAAATTTGAAAGTGTTCTTTTAATATCATTAATGTTCATACTTTCTTGGCAAAGTCTTGAATTAGGAACCACAGTTTTAACTCACAACTATGAGTTGGGGATTGGCATCTCATGGCATTGGGCCTCCAGGACTTATAAGAAATATTTGGGTCACAGTCAAAGACAAGTTGGAAACAAAAGCAGTTCCACACATTTGTAAATTGCTTTGTAGGGTTTACAACTCTCAAAAAAAAAGCACTGGGTTATTCTGAGGATCAGAAAACTACGTAAGTCCTAAATCTCTCTATAAAACACAACTCTTTAAAAGGGATGTTTTTTTTTCTCCCTAAACAAATACTGTAACAGAATTTTACTACAAAACGTAGTAATAATGGGTTTATAAACCACTTCACTACAGGGCAGCCGCCTCAAAAAAATTAAGTCAAATATACTGGAATCTATATTAACACCATTTTTCCCATTGATGATTTTTATTATAAACAATATGGTATAACAATATGGTAAAAAAAATTGCAATGCTCAGTAGAAGAAATTTTCATTTTAGCTTTTCTTCTTTTTAAGATTTTATTTATTTATTTGACAGAAAAAGAAAGAGCACAAGCAGAGGGAGCAGCAGGCAGAGGGAGAGAGAGAAGCAGACTCCCTGCTAAACAAGGAGGCCAAGGTGGGGCTTGAACCCAGGACCCTGAGATCATGACCTGAGCCAAAGACAGACACTTAACCACCTGAGCCACCCAGGCATCCCTCACTTTAGTTTTTCATAAAATTCCAGAAACATTTAGGTAAAAAGACAATTCATAATGTCTCTTTTGTCATATTAAAGGGATGTTAATATAACTAGTGTAAAAAAAATCCACACAGTGATGTTATTGTTTTGCTTCATTCATAGATGAAGACACATAAATCTGCTTTCCTTTATGTTAGAAAGGTACACTCACTTTTCCTTGCTCAAGTCCTATCATCATAGGATTTATAAAAAATAATTAATGTGTATTTAAACATGCAATAGTTTGTATCCTGATAAATATATTCTTCATACCAATCAATATTGAAGCCCTAAAATTGATCATATGAAGAAATGACCATTACTCCCCTTGCAGCCTGAAGTGTCTCACATCCCCTGTGAGCTGCCTCACAGGTAAGTCAATAGGAACTCCACATGGGACCTGAGAGGAGAATTTTGCCCTGTAAGTGTAATCCATTTATTGGTTTATGGACCAAAAAACCTCTCGGGAGTGTTACAAACTCATACGCTTTCCTTGAGTGATGGGTTTTACACTTGGATTTCTTATTTAATTGAAAGATGTGTAGAAACTTATGTATAAATAGAGTTCCCTATTGGTTACACATTTCAAGAGTATCTCAAGAGTATAAATTATTCCATCAAGGGGTTGGAATAAATTATTCTCAATAATTGGAATCAATTTTCCCTAGAGGAAGCACAAAAAAATTCCCATTAACATGGATAGAGATTGCATATAAAGCATGAGATGAAAATATAATATCACCTACAAATGAGCTTTGTATTGCTCATATTTGTATCTCTGCTGGAGAAGTAGTCCAGCGAGATAAGCCCAGTCATATTGAAATATATCCTACCTGGGTAAAGTCCACACTGCATTTTGGATGTAGCACAATGTAAGCAGATCAATAGCAGAAAAGAGAACACACAAGCCTTCATGCATAATCACCATTTTTGTTTGTTGTTGTTTTTTTTTTTTTCTTTTAGCTATCTCCCATTAAATGGTAGTAGCATCGCCTGGCTTATACCTACCTTACAGTAATTCTATAAAGAATGAGGAGTTATGTGAAAAATACATGCCAATCCTTTGAAGAAAGAAAAGGTTAAACCAGTCCATTTGAGCATCAGGGGCAACAGTGATCATTCATTGAGAAGTTCATATATATCCCAGCAACCCTACTGAGCATTTTACTTATACCACTCTATTTGAGAGACAATGTGGCAATATGGCTAAGTATATGGACACCCTGGACCCAGACTCCACAGGGTTCGAAGATCTATGGTATTATCCTCTAGCTGAATCACCTTGTGCAACTTACTTAAACTCTCAGGGACTCAACTGTCCCATCTGTAAAATGGTGATAATAAAAGCACCTCCTTTCATATGATTGTTGCAAAGATTAAATATATTAGTATTATTTAAAAAAAAAAAAAAAGCAGGGGCGCCTGGGTTGCTCATTTGGTTAGATGCCTAGGCTTAGGCAGGGTCCTGGGATCCAGCCCCACATCGGGCTCCCTGCTCTGCAGGGAGCTGCTTCTCCCTCTCTTCTGCAAACTGCTCCCCCTGCTTGTGCACTCTCTCTCTCTCTCTATCTCTGTCAAATAAATAAATAAATTTTAAAAAGCAAAGTATATAGTACTATACAAAGCACTTGAAAAGTACATGGCACATAACAAGTGTTTGCTATTAACATTGTTGTTCCTATTAAGTAAAAGAAAAACAGGGCATATTTGTACATATGCCAAGTAATGAAAAGTGAGTTTGAGGCAAGAGTCCCCAGAAGAGTCTATTCCTCACAATGGCCATGGGAGCCTGCATAAGTCAAGCTGGACACCAAAGGTGAGCAACCGAGGGCTAGACATACGAAAGTCTTCATTGGTCTCTTAAAAAGAATGCAGATTGGAGCTAACAGCTAGCTCCCTGGACTGGATTTCCTTAGCAAGTAATGAGGGAGGGTTTAAAAAATAAAAAAGCTATCCTTTACCCTCTGTTGCAGAATGGATCACCCTTCACCAATATCTACTTTCTCTCCCAACAGGAGGATTAGATTTCCGCATCATATTGAAGTCAAATGTGATACCTGACTTGCTTTGACCAGTGAAATGTGAACAGAAGGAATACAGTGCCACTTTTGAGTAGGAGCTTTACTAGCCCTTGTGTGTAGCACAAGATCTTTCTTCCCTCTCCCTTGGTTCTGGCCAGTTCTAAGTTGGCACTTTGGAGTGGGGGAATAATGTAATTGGGCAGAGAATTTAGGTGACCCACAATGGATATATAAGGTGAGCATGAGATGTACTTTTTTTGTTGCACACTTCTGACATTAGCCTATCTTGACTGACCCAAAGCTATTACAGTGTCCCAAATGAGGGAGGAAACTCACGCTGATGTGATGAGAGTCAACATACATTAATGAGAATTATCTACTGCAGGGGGTCAATGACCTGGTCAATGATACCAGACTGAGGTCAACAACATGCATGACAAGAATAACGGCAAAAAGTGGTCATAAACCTCAACAATTAGAGAACAATTAGGCAGTATTTAGGACCCTGCACTTGCATGTGGAGTCAGAGAAGACAGAGAGACTAGAGCAGGGAGACTGAACATCCATTCAGAGGAATCCATGTACTTACCTCTCATTGCCTCTTCCAGTTGGGAGGAGTTTGAGGGACAAGTGTCCCACAGACTCCTCTAGCAAAGGCTTGGTCTATTTTTATTTTTACTTCTAATGTAATTCAACCCTTTTCTTTGCACTATCCTCCCAATCCCTAATTCGGGCCAAACAGAAATGACTTGCAAAGTGAAGTTACATATAAAAACAAATACCTGAAAAGATATCAAAATAATAAATAGCCAAAAAATATGAATGGAGCACATGCAGGAGGGTACCACAGATACTGCTAAGATCCATCCCCTCCTTCGAAGATTACTAATAATGACCCAGAGTTTCATATGTGCTAAGCATTTTGCTCAGTATTTTCCAGGGTTTATCGCCCAAACCCCCAGAATAACAGAGATGGGTTCTACTATTAACCCCGTTTTAGACAGGAGAAAGTTAACTTGGGAGGATTACTTCTCTGGCGTCCTACAAGAAGAGAGTCAAGATAAGATCTGAATTCTGGAGTTTTGACTCCAAAAGTTAGGTCATAACCTCTATCTGACACCATTACAAAGAACCTTTATTTTGGTTAAGGAATAAAAGCGTCAAGAATGATAAAATTCACCCACAATAATAATCCTCAGGTAGAAGATGATTGATTGCCAAAGGATTGACAAAAGTCACTGGAGAGATGGGTTTGTAGGAAGAAGATGACTCTAGCCACTTTTGTGGCCTGAAGAAGCTTCATGAGAGAAGGGGCCTCCAAGCAAAAGTTGGCAAGAACTGGATAGGTAGCTGCTCCAGAAAACATAATAAAACCCAAAAGTTCTAGTCCCTAGATTCCACTAAGACCACCAAAAAGTCGCTACTAATAAAAAGCAGAGCAAGTCTTTCATCTCAGCTTCAAATGCGATTTCACTGCTAGCATCCTTCACATATTTCTCAATTCTTAAGCTGAGAAAAAAAGAGAGCAAAAACTTCAAAAAGACCTTTTCTACATTTATTTCTTTGCTCTAAACACAGCTGTAACATTATCAAGATTTCATTCTTAAAGGGACTAATCTCTGGTGTAGGCAATATTTGCTGGGTAGCCAAGTCTGTTCTTGCATTTATCTTCCTGTTTAAGAGACAGCTATGGCTTTCAGAAACACTCTTTCTTGGAAACATTTCCGATTCGCTCACTTATCACTCAGGTGAGGAAACCAAGGTCCAGCCAGGCAAAGAGTGGCCCTGAGGTCACACAGCTAGAGCAGCATCTCTTATCCCCAGAATCCTAAGAGCACTGGGGGCTGGAGCAGCCGTACCAGTGGATTTCTGGCTCCCTCAGAGAACCAGGACAAGTGATGACCCTGAAAGAAACAGAAAACAGAACAGGAACTAAAAGGGTCTGGAGACAAAGCTACAAAATACACTGAAATGCAAATTTCTGGGACAGCTGGGTGACTCATCTGCCTTTGACTCAGGTCCTGGGATCAAGTCCCACATCAGGCTCCCTCTGCCTATGTCTCTGCGTGTCCCTCTCTCTGTGTCTCTCATGAATAAATAAAGAAATACAATCTTTAAAAAAAATGCAAATTGCCTTCGGCACCACATAAACTAAGCATCAAACTTCAGTAATTTCCAGGAATTCTTAAACTTCCATCTCATACATTATATGAAATTCACAGCCTGCCTAGTTGAGAGCATTTTCTCTGTGTCAGAAGAGAATACTAAATTCAAACCAAGCCTAATAAAGGTGGAATAGCCCCTGTCAGAGCTCAGCCAATTTTGCAAATCAACATTAATCTTTTATCCACTCCACCCCATGTATCTCTTAGCATGATATGAATTGCAAATTCATAGCATTTCATTGAGTTCCTTTGAAAGACAAAATTTTAAAGGATGTGCAAGGGAAAGCAAAACTTATTTAGAAAGTGTATTAGCGTGGACCAGTTAACCATGTACTTTGGCTTTTGTTTCAAAACAACTCTGCACCAGAACAAATACACATGGAGACACGCTGAGTTGATGTCCTGGGCTCTGCCTGAGGAGATCTTAGAGAACTTTCTGGAATTAAGAAGGTGTCTACTCATGACCTACTTTCAGGGCCTACTCTTATAAAACTCTGTTTAACTGAATCATAGCTGCTTAGAGAACACTGAAAACAGCATTATTATTCCCAAAGCCAAGACAAAATTTAGAATCAGAAAACATTTCTAAAGCCATTTATAATTCTGATTTCTTTTTTAAAGATTTTATTCATTTATTCATGGCGGGGGGGCAGAGACACAGGCAGAGGGAGAAGCAGGCTCTATGCAGGGCGCCCCACGTGGGACTCGATCTCAGGTCTCCAGGATCACACTCTGGGCTGAAGGCGGCACTAAACTGCTGAGCCACCCCGGCTGCCCGAATTCCGATTTTTTAAATTAATTTTTTATCTATCTACCTTCCGGCACACAATGGGGTGAAACAGAATGAAGAAATTTACCTCTGTTTAACAAATGATTATGCTCCGTAAAACAAAATAAACGTTCAAATAGCTAGGCAAATGTAATGATGATCTGAGTTTAGATTATTTACATTCGGTAGTATTATTATTGTATTAGCTTTTAATTAATGATAACTTTTTAAAAAGTTAAAAAATCTAAATTCTTTGTTGCCACATTCTTAAACCAAAATAGTCTCAAGCAAACAAAAGATAAAAAAGCAGGAAAGATTTAGAGAAAATCATTTTTGTTTCATATTTCATGAATCTTGTCTCCAATCTAAGGTTTCACTGACAGAAGTTGAATCAAATGAAATCATTACATGTAGAACTAGCTCATCATAGATGGAAAAAACTTTATGAATCATAAAAAGCATTCCCAATTTATAATCCATGAAGCCCTACTAGACTATTCTAATCACTCTGAACCATTTAAATGTAATGATTATTGTAGTATTAAAGCATAAAATCTCTCCAATAAAAACATGCTAGGATTACCAATAGTCTAACAACCATAGGAAACTCCATATTCCTGTCTGGGTTGTAAACAATGTGGTGCTTCCTCAGAACTATAACATGATTCAAAACATTTCAAAAACTTTTTTATGGCATAGTTAACCATAAAATCCATCTTAAATTTGAAGTTTAAAAAAATGATATAAATCTCATGTTTTTCTTTGTATTTTGCAAATTTTATTGCATCAGTCAAAAAATGTGACTCGGGTAGTAAAATGCAACCATTGCTCAGTGTAATGGTATGTGTTTGAAATACAACCCATTTGCTCTTCATTCATTTTGCCTTAGTAGCTGGCAACATTACAAAATTTTTTCTATAAAATATCCTTTGTGGTGCTGTTATCATATTCATATAATTTCTTTATTTTATCTCTCTTGATAAAATATTTTCCACCCATGTCTGCTTTTTATCACTTTACAACTTACTGCCACATACCCTTTTCTCTTGGCAAGGTTTATGAAGTGTCTTGGCTAAGAAAATGCTTGAACTGGCTTATCAACGAGCAATTGTCACCTAGGACTTGAGTGACCACAAGGCATTATCTGAGGGTCACTACTGGACGGTCCTCCCTCTCTTTAGCATCATGTTTTATGATCACCTTGAGAAAACAAACCAAATATTTTCTCCATAATTTATAACATAATAACCAACTGAGTACTTCATTAGTGTTCCCTCTCTGTGCAAACCCCCCTCCCCATGTGTAGATTTTCCATAAATCACAAACACATAGGGCAGTTTCTTCATTCGCTTTGTGCCAGCGCATTGGTGTGGAGGGAGGACACTGTGGCAGCTGAGCAAGTTGAGCATTTAAATACCCTACTCATCCCTGGTTTTGGCTTCCTTGCATTCATCTAGCTGTTTATGGACACCCAAAAGCTCCAAAAGCTGTTTTTCTTGGCTGTGAATTGGACTCTATAAAGTGTGTCTTAGTAAGAGTATTGTATTCCTGTCCTTTAAAAGCTAGCCAGGTACTTTTCAGCTTTGGCAGCTTTTCTGATGCCTGCATTGGCAGAGCTTTATTCCTTTACAATTACTGACAACACATAGCTCCTACCACTGTGCTTGACAAAGTCGTGTTTGCACTTTGTAACATGACTTTAAAGAACTATTACCATCCTCCCCAAAATAGCCTATGTATGTTTAGCATTGGAATGTGCCTAATTATGTCTCTTATTAGTAAGGGAAATACCAAGACATGAGTCAGTTCTTTCATTTAGAAAAACCAAAAGGTCTTCATTAACCCTTTTTTAAAAATGAATTACTCTGATACCTCGTGGTAGGCACTACCCTAGGCAGTCTGTGTGACACACACACAAAAATGATATGATCCCTGTCATTAAAGAGCATTGTTAGAAAACTCTAAACACGTGCCCGTAAAATTAACGAGACAATCTTTGCAAAGCAGTTAATGAGAATGAACAACACACTATCAGCTGAATATAGAACTATAAAAAATACATTTAGGTTCAGAGAAGGGGTAGATATATGTCCTTTATACTGAAAGAATATTCAACAGAGGAGAATTTTGGTAAACATCTAATCACAATGAGAAAAACCATGTATCAGAAGATGCAAGTAGAAATGTATGTCTTATCTTTGTTTCCAAATGGATTTCTCAGACCAGAGTAGTTCTCTAATGTCAACATTCAGGACAAATATAAGATTGTCCATATAAACTCGAGTCTTTAAAAAAAAGAGTCTAAAAAAGAAGGAGTCCAGGATTAGGACAGAATATGAGGAATCGTTTTAGTTTATAAGCTTCAATCTAGAATTCTCCTTCCTACTGATGAGCCAATGAATAAGGGGAGAAATATCAATTCTCATTTAGTATTTACCCTTGCAGACTTATTAATTGGCATCAGTGACCAGGAATTTTCTTGATTCCACACTTCAGTAATGTATGCATAACTGCATATGTCACAGAAAGTTGATTTGCTCCAGGGGAGGGGGAACGTTCCATTTGAGTTGCTTTGAGAAAAACATTTTTTTTTTTTTTTACTGTCATGGACTCTTTGGAAAACTGGGACCATGGTGAATAATGGTTTCTGACCTGCTTTGTATAAAAATAGCCGAAGTCACTAAGATGCCATCAAAAGTTTTTTCTTAGACATGAATTTTATCTGGGTAGATAGCATTCACTGAGTGCTTCCTGAGATTGTATATGATCTCCTGAAACTGATCATAGAGGCTGAAAAGTGGAAATTGTCTGGTTAAACAGAATTCTCCCCATGCCCACTTTCACTGATGTCAGCAATCACTAATGCATTCCTCTTAGCTTGCAATAGTGGTGACAAACATGTAGCACTTACTTTGAGCCAGCCTTACATTCTGTCTCAGGCTGCCTTCAGAAAGCAAAGACTGAGGCAAAAGTCTGTGGGCTGCTGTTTAATGAAGCAGTGCGACCCCAGGGAGCAACAGTGAGGGACAAAGGCAATGAGGCCCAAGAGGAGGGAGAGCCACTCAAAGGATGCATTACGAGGCGTGTCCCTCCGAGTGTAAGTGATAACTTAAGCTTACTGCATATTCTATCCCCCATCGCCTCCCCACCCCCGCCAAAGCTTTGTAACTGTATCTCAGGGCAGTCTCTCCAGAAGGAGAAAGAGAAAAAATTTTATCCCATTCCATCTAGTCCCCGTCTTTTCAGATGTCCAAGATTGACACAGAGCTCATTACCTCCTCCCCCATATTTCTGGGTTGTGCACGCGTGGGCCCGGCGTGGAGTCACACAGCTCTCCCTTCTTAGCATCAAGAGGAAAGGCCCCGGGCAGGCAGTGAATGCCCTGAACCAGGTTAGGGTGAGGGGCTGTCAAGGTGGGCCTACCTGAGGTCGATTGCCTTCCAGCCGCTGCACCTGCCCAGGACTGATCACAGCCGGACAGCTGGAACAGGAAGAGGGTGAGGCAGGGTGGGGATCTGAAGTGGTATGGTGAGGTGTCTGATGACACTCATCGCTTCATTTAATCCCCCCAGCAGTGATATGGAGTAGGTGCACTTATAGTCCTGCTTTACATATGAGGAGAGAGAAGTTCAGTGAGCCTAAGAGGCTTGCCTAAAAGCACTTAGCTACCAGCAACCTGTAATTAAGAAAGTTTAAGCCCATTCTATTGTCATCAAGTGGTCACTTCAGCCAGGAAATACATTGTATTTTCCCTAAACATGAATATAAAAAACATAAACATGGGATTCGTATTTAGTGAAAAGAGAAATTCTCAACAGTCTAGACATTCCCAGCTTTCACACCTAAAGAAGAGTAACTATGACATAGAGCAGATTGTCAGTTCCCTACCCCCACACAACGTCTAGTAGTTTACTGCAAACATAAATTCTGAAGAGGTGTGCAGCATCTCCCCAAGAATGATGCAACACAAAGAACTTCACCATAGATGATATGTGTGATGTGGGAGTCCAAAGCCCCACAGATGTGGCTAAGTGAAACCAAGCAGGACAGCCTGAAGATAGAAGCAGGCCTATATGCCCAATGCTAAAATCATTATTGGAATTAGGGTGAATTTCTCCATGTCTACTTTTCCAAATTTGAAAGGGCAGAGAAAAGGACCAACCAAAGAGAATCTGCAACAGAAGAGGCCACATGTACCATGTAGGCAAATTTTGCTAGGTTGAGGACTGTGCAATTGAAAATGAAACAAAACACTTCCTCTCTAAATAAGGACCTTAATGACAAGGGAGACTTGGCAAGGTACAGAGATAGGAGATCTGGAGGACGGCGAAGGAAGAAGAATTGTAAGTTGAAGGGATAATGGACTCGACATAAAGCATCTTCAGTCTACCTGGCAAAGAGTCATGGTCATGTAGTGTAACGTAAGCTAGGAGTACTTAGAAAACAGGAACCATGTCTATTTCATCCTCAGAGCCCCATCCCTAGCCCAGCTGCGTGCAGGGCACTTGGTTGGTGCTCATTCATTTATTCTTCCAGTCAATAAATATTTATTGAGAAATTCCTATATGCCAGGCACTATTCAGTAGGTTAAAATCTTATGAGCATTGAATAGAGCTGACAAATTTCATGCATCATAGAGTTTACTTTCAAATGAAGGCAGATGTCCAAACTACCAAAAAAATAAGCTAATTTTAGGAAGTGATATGTTTTTATTATTGAGGTACAATTGACATATTAGTTTCAGGTGTAAAACAAGGTGATGTGACATTTCTATAAATTGTGAAATAATCGGTTGCCTGGGTGGCTCAGTGGTTGAGCGTCTGTCTGCCTTCAGCACAGGTTTTGGTCCCGGGGTCCTAAGATCGAGTCCTGCATCAGGATCCCCGAAGGGAGCCTGCTTCTCCCTCTGCCTGTGTCTGTGTGTCTCTCATGAATAAATAAATTAATTTATAAAAATTGTGAAATGATCATCACAATAGGGTCTAGCTATCATCTGTCTGCCATACAGAGTTAATATAATACTATTGACTATATTCCCCATGCTGTATAATACATCCTCATGACTTATTTGTTTTATAACTGGAACTCTGTACTTCTTGACCCCCTTCATTCCCAGCACCCTAAGCTGGTTCCCCTCTAGCAACTACCAATCTGTTCTTTGTGAGTCTGGGCTTTGTTCTGTTTTATTTGTTTTTTTGTGTGTGTTTTAGACCCTATATAAAAGTAAAATCACGCAGTATTTGTCTTTTTCTTCTGACCTATTTCACTTAGCAGAATGCCCTCCAGGTTTATCCTTATTGTTGCAAATGACAAGATTTCATTCTTTTCATGGCTAAATAGTATTCCATTGTGTATTTATATCACATCTTCTTTATCCATTCACCCATCCATGGACACTTAGGTTGTTTCCATGTCTTGGCTGTTGTAAATAATACTGCCATGAACACATAGAGGTGTGTATGTCTTTTTGAATTAGGTCTTTTGCTTGTTTTCTTTAGACAGGTACCCCACAGTGGAATGTTGGTTCATATGGTATTTATATTTTTAATATTTTGAGAAGACTCCATAGTGTTTTCCCTAGTGACTGAATCATTTTACATTCCCATGAACAGCGCACAGGGGTTCCTTTTCTCCACATTCTAGCCAACACATTATTCATTTGTTTTGTTATTTGTTATTTCTTGTCTTTTTGATAATAGCCATTCTGATAGGTGTAACATGTTATCTCATTGTGGTTTTGATTTGCATTTTTCTGATGATTGGTGTTGGTGAGCATCTTTTTATGTGGCTGTTGGCCATCTGGATGTCTTCTTTAGATGAACATGTCTATTGAGATCTTCCACCCATTTTGTAATCATATTGTTTGTTTGGGGGTTGTTGAGTTACAGGAGATTTTTATATATTTTGGATATTAACCCTTTGTCAAATATATGATTTTCAAGTATCTCCCATTCAGCACATCGCCTTTTTATTTTGTTGTGGTTTCTTTTGCTGTGCAAAAGCTTTTTAGTTTGACATAGTCCAAATAACTTATTTTTGCTTAATTTATTTTGTTTTCCTTGCCTTTACAATTAGGTCCAAAAACTATTGTTAACACCAATGTCAAGAAACTTACTGCTTATGTTTACTTCTAGGATTTTCATGGTTTCAGGTCCCACATTCAAGTCTTTAATGTATTTTGAGTTAATTTTTATATATGGTGTAAGACAGAAGTACAGTTTCCTCTTTTAGCTACCCAATTTTCTGAATATCATTTATTAAAGAGGCCATTTTATCCCCATTGTATAGTCTTTGCTCCTTTGTTATATGATTTTTGTCCTAGAATATTCTTGATTGAAAGATTTTCCTTTCAGAACTTTAAATATGTCAAACCACTACCTTCTGAAAAATTTCTGCTGAGAAATCTGCTGATAGTATTATGGGGTTTCTCTTGTATGTAACAATTTGTTTTTCTCTTGCTTCTTTTAAGATTCTCTCTTTATCTTCAACATTTTACATTCCCATTATAATGTGCCTTGGTGTGGCTTTCTTTGGGTTCATCTTACTTGGAACTCTCCAGGCCCTTGGGACCTGGATGTCTATGTATTTCCTAGATCAGGAAAGTTTCAGCCATTATTTCTTTAAATAAGTTTTCTGTACCTTTCTCTCCCTCTTCTCCTTGTAGGACACCTATAATGTGAATATTATTCCCTTTGATGTTATTCCAAATGTCCCTTAAGTTATTTTCACATTTTTAACTTCTTTTTTATTTTTGCTGTTCTGTCTAGGTGAGTTCCATTGCTTTGTTTTCCAGCCCACTGATTCATTCTTCTGATTCATTTTGTCTGCTATTAAACTCCTCTTGTATATTTTTAAATTCAGTTATTGTATTCTCAGTTCTGTGACATTTGTTTGGTTCTTATGTTTTCTATCTCTTGGATGAGGTTCTCGTGAGTTCGATGAGCATTTTTATGACAATTTCCTTGAATTCTTTATCAGGCAGATTACTTATCTCCATATCTTTCAGGTCTTTTTCTTAGGTTTTGTCTTGTTCTTTCATTTGGAATATATTTCTCTGTTTTATCGTTTTTGTTTGACTTTTAGTCAAGGCAGCTAGAGAATGTAGAGGGCAAGAATGTTACGCAGCTTCAGAAAAGCAGCAGGAAAATGTCTTGACTTGGTGAACCCTTGAGCCTCAGGAATGCAGGAGGGGAGTGCCTTGTCTATGCACTTGCAGTGGCTCTGGGCTCTGAGCATGAGAATGCTGCAGTTGATCACACTCGCCCTCCCCAGCCAGGGGCAGAGGAGGGTTGCAACCACTCACACCTCTGGTTTTGGCTAGGAAGAAGGATAGTGCAGTGACCACTCACCTTTGCTTGTCTCAGCAAGACAGCAAGAGGTTGCTGTCTGTGTGCAAGTTAGGACACCCATGTTAGCAGAGTAGATGGAGAGTGCAAAATGTGGGGTGACCCGATAAGGTGAAGGGCAGCAGTGTTGGCGATGAAAAACTTCACCCCAGTCACCCCCACCCCCCACCCACCTCCCGTTCCACCACCCCTAGTTCGTTTCCCAGAGTTAGGAGTCTTTCATGTTCTGTCTCCCTTTCTGATATTTCCCACTCAATTTTTCTCCTTTCCCCTTTATTCCCTCTCACTATTTTTTATATTCCCCAAATGAATGAGACCATATAATGTTTGCCCTTTTCCGACACTTGACAGGATGAGCACTGGGTGTTATTCTACATGTTTGCAAATTGAACACCAATAAAAAATAAATTTATAAAAATAAAGAAAAAAAAAGAAAAGAAAAACTTCACCCCAGGCAAAGCAAAAAAGGTAGAAGTTGATTGTATACACTGCAAGGGAGCAGCTGGCAGGACAGCAAAGGAGACACTGCCTGCCAGGAGGTGGGGCGGAGGGCAGGACCTGGAGTTATAGGGGGTTGTGAGGAGGTCTGGGAATGTATAGAATTTTCCTTTTTGATAACTGTGCCCAATTGTAATAGTGCACTGGTCAGCTAGGGCCTATGGGCCTATTTTGAGGTATGTTACCCAATGAGCCTGTTTGCTTTCAGCCTAGTGGTTACTGTGGGCCCTTCTGCTTTACTGAGATTACCATTGCTCAAGCCTGGTACCTAAAAGCAACTCTACACGAAAGTGGTATCCACCAGTGCCTCTATCTCTGGGGAGAGTTTCAACTGTTCCCTGCCACTACAGCAGATGCTCTTAGATTAGCAAATACTTCTCCCTCAAATGTAATCAGAACTTTTCAAACTGTTTTCTCAGTGAATCTTGGGGCAAGTGAGACTACATACAAGCTCTTTAAAAAGAGTCTCAGTTTTGTATAGTACTTTGGGTCCCTTGGACATGAGCCTCATTGGTTTCTAAGTCAGACATTTTGGGGGCTGATCTATTCAGTGCAGATCCCAGGGGCTGGGTACTCGATATGAGGCATCAACCCCTTGCTCCTCTGAGAAGCACCAGACTGGTCAGAACCCTCCTTATTGTGTGGTACTGCACTAAGGGTGGGGTTTTGCTAAAACCATGTCTCTGCCTCTCCTACCATCTCAATATGATCTTTATCCTTTGTGGTGGAGAAGCAGTTTTCAGAGCTCTTTTAGAGGGACATGAGCCATCTGGAGTTTTGGATTTGGTGTGCCCATGGGAGGAGATAAGTTCAGGATCTTCCTGCATACTTATCTTTTCGAAGTCTTTTGGCCAATACTTGTTTATAAGAAAACAAAATAATTATTTGGTGGGCTAAACTGAACTTAAAGAGTTAAGATAGAATGGTGTATAGAATTAACTAGAGGAGATAGAAAAAGGATTAAAATATTATTTATTGTATGTTTTATTTGTTTGTTTGTTTTTAGAGTGGGAAGGTGGAGCAGGGCCAGAGGGAGAGGGAGTGAGAGAATCCAGAGCAGACTCCCCACTGAGCATGGAGTCAGATATAGGGCTCAATCTCATGACCCTGAGATCATGACCTGAGCTGAAATCAACAGTTGGACACTTATTTGACTGAGCCACCCAGGCGTCCCTATTCTATGTATTAAGACCTCAACAAAAAATGGAGGTTGTTCAACTTCTCTGGATCATTATCTGGAGAATGAAAAAGAAATCAACCTCACAAGATTATTGAAAATGAAAGAGACTACATATGACTTTATTTTCAAAAATTAGAAACACTCAACAAATAATAGCTTTTGCTATGGCCCTTATATTTGCTATCCATTTTTAACTCTTAAAATATGAATCTAGCACTTTCAGGTGTATAAGAGCTGCTGCACATGCACACACACACAATTTTTTTCAGGAGAATATTCCCTCATTTTACACAGAAGTTTACCTCTGTCTCATCATTGATCCATGTGGAATTTTTCTAAAAGAAAGATGCAAATATTTCTGCAAATGAATATAAACAGCAGTCAAAGTTTTGTTGATTAAGAAACTTGCTTCAACAGAGTCAACCCATCTCACTTGAGCACATTGATGATTCGAAAGATGGAACTCAATGCCACATAAGCCACAAGGAAGGAGTTCCAGATTTTGAGAGTTCATTACTTGAAGAAAATTTTCAATTGTCTCCCTACTCTGTTTTCTTATGAAGCTCCATAAAACAAAGAGGTAAATAACGTTCTGAAATGAGATAACTTTATGTTTATTACTAAAAGTTTATACATTTTCTAAGAGAGGAAAGGATGTACTAAAAGTCAAAAGTTTGGTTTCCCAGACACTAGACAGCATCTGTCTAGAAAAGAAAAGAAAATTGAGCCAAAATTTGGATTTGCAAAACAAGATTTTGCTTTATGTGGTTTATTAAATAGGTAAGTCACTGCATTTATATGCAAAATGCAGCAACCTCTGCTGTCAATTTAACTTATTTTGTGGCTGAAGTTTCTTGGGAGAAGTGAAACACGTTCCAGGTATAATTTAGCAGTGTGAAAACTTGTTAATAATGGACCTCTCTTAATGTGGGGCCCTTAATCCTACTTAAAGTGTTTTTATTATGAGAAGTGATTAAGTACAGAGTACTCATTACATTCACAACATAGTTATTATTTAAATTCAAGTCACTAAAACTGAAATTTATATGTTGAAGGATGGCACGGACAAGATCATCCAAGTTTACAACTTGAAATGCCATACATATTTGCCATGGTACACAGTAATTCAACAGATTATTGCCTTTCCCTTTATTTTCCAGGCCTGGCTTGAACATGAAAAGGAAATTTGACCTGCATTTAATGACCAATCTGTTAACAATTTTGTCATGGTACCTTCCTCCTAGTTCGACCCAACTGTAATACTTGACCAGCACCAGATGCTCCATCCTTAGTTTCATTAGCATGAAAAGGCATGCATGGCTGTTGTTAACAGAGGCAGTTTAAGTAACTAGATGTGTAGGGGTCTTTTTTTAAAGGTCTCTATCCTACTCCACAAAAAAAGTTGAGGCAGAACTAATATAAATCCTATCAACCCAGTAATTCAACCTACGTGAAAGTACTCCATTTCCTGGTACGGTCACCATGGAATGATTTATGTTTGCTAACAGCATTTGCTAAGGAAAACTACAGTTAGATGTCATAATTAGAGTTACTCTTGACTCGTTTCTTGTTTGATTTACCCATTTGATCTCAGAAGAGTTTGCACACCTAATTTGGCACTGACTTATATTTAAAGAACCTCCATATGCATTCATCAGAGTTGTCAATGGATAATAGAAAAGAGTTAACAAAAGACTACTACTACTAACACCACCATTACCCTAACCCAGTCCAAAACCTGGAAACAAGTTTGCCTTCTGTGAGAGAGAGTACATAATAAGTATAAAGTGGATCCAAGGAGATGGCCCAAAACATTTGGTTGTAACCTATTTGAAGTAGTATTTATAAATTGGGAGGGGTGAGTCAAATAGGAGTTAGGTCAGTCACTGAAACCTAGGATAAGAAGCACCGATGAAAAACCAAGAAGCAGCACAGATGTTAATATATGTCTATTATAGAATTATCAAACTAACCTCCTCTCATGCTTTCCGTTTCTCAAATAGCAGGACCAGATCAAAGGTCATGAGTAGGTATTCAGTAAAAACTAGTTCACCTGGGCTTCATTCACTGATGATACCCTGGTATTCTGCTTTGGCATTAAAGAGTCTTCCACGAGGGCAGTGCGGGTGGCTCAGCGGTTTAGCGCCGCCTTCTGCCCAGGGCGTGATCCTAGAGGCCCTGGATCGAGTCCCACGTTGGGCTCCCTGCATGGAGCCTGCTTCTCCCTCTGCCTGTGTCTCTGTCTCTCATGAATAAATAAATAAAATCTTTAAAAAATAAATAAAAATAAAAAGTCTTCTGTGAGCCCTCTTGCCATGAATCAAACCTTGACCTGCCCCTAGGCCAGTGAAGCTTCTGGGTCAGTCAGGAAGGGGCCAGACCAAGACCACACCACTTTGCTGACTCTTGAGAACTGTCGATTTGTTCTCTTAGTGAAAATCTAATTACATTCTAATTTTTCATTCCAGCTTCTACAACACTTTTATGAAGAAGTAAAAGCCTCAGAAAATGAATTTCTTATACTTCCTATGTATTATTCCTAGATTATTTTCGGTAAAATTGTGTCACAAACAGGTTCCTGAAATTTTAGAGGTGGTAACCTAGCAAGGAGGGCCGTATTTTGAAATAACAACCAGAGTCCTCCAGCATGGCGCTGTGACTATACATCAGGAAAAACCTGGTATTTTCATTTCTCTAAAATCAATCTCCATTTCCCCAAAAGTTTGCTTTTCCTACATCGTGTGCAACCACAAAGACAGCAATAGCAACAACAGTGATCACAATAGCCAATATGTGTGGATCTCTGACCTGTACCAACCACCTTGATAAGCTTCCTGTATATTTAATATATATTTAACACATACATTATTTATACTCATTGAATCTTCGCAAGAATCCTGATACTGATATTATTAACTTTCCATTTTGTAATTCAGGGAATTAAAATTTTGAGTTCTGCAGTAACTTGTGGAATATTATACAGCTAATGTATGATAAGACTAGAATTTGGGCACATGACTTTCCAAATCCATAAACCATAGACCACCAACCTATATCCTGCCACCCACAAGTGCATCTAAATCATTCTTGAATCTATCAATAATTCTTCTCAGAAGATTTTTACCACAATGTTTGCAACCATTGTATAAATACTATTCCTATTTATTTATCTTGAAAATGTTTCCTTCAGAGAAGTTTCCCTATTTTCAAGTTTTGGAAATGTTAATAGCACATATCCACACATCCAGAATATTCAGTAAATGTATGAGTAAATAATATTTGCTGTGATCCTCCTTCTTGTCTTTTTTCTTTTCTTTTTTTTTTTCAGACTGAAAGCACATTCCTGATTTAGTTGTGCTATAGGCAGCTTCCTCTAAACTATTCCTGGATCTCTCCTGGCCTTCTTAATTTGTTCTTTCCAGGTACAGCAAAGACCACCTCATATGCAGATAAATCTGCCCTTGAACAATATGTATTTTCCAATATAGAAAAATGTAAAAATGAGAAAATTTTCAGGTGTACAGATACTTTCCTTAAATGTCTATAAGGTTATCAATGTAAAAGAGGAATTATGCTTGCTTTATAAATTACTAGAGAGTAGAATAATAGCTCTTAGATAGAAAAGGAGATATTTCCCCTCAAAAGCAGGAAATTCTTTGTTATAAAATGTCCTAAGAGTTCAGCAGATTTGGCTCCAAGGAACTGGAGGCCTCCAAGCAGAGTTGGAGGATTTTGTGCAAATATAAATGAGAAACTACACTGTTTCTAAGGGCTGTCTAATTCCAATATTCTCTAATATGTTTTGATGACTCTTAGTTTCTCTTATGTGTAAAAATCCAATAGCTGATGCCTTTAAATAATTTTAGAATAACTGGCATACATTATGAATACATTTGGTCCAGAAAAAAAAAGTGATGGCTCTTGAACTATTTACTGCCCACAACTTAAAAATAATAGAGCTAACTTCAATAATGTAGAATAATTATTCTTCCAGTTGGGTCTCTGTGGAGTAGCCTTATAGATAAGAACCATGTTATCTTTCATCTAATCTGTCAATTATTTATTGGATTATTGTGCTATTGCTGATTTTATTAGCTAACGTTAACAACTGGGGATAAAAGAATTTTTAAAAACATAGTTCTTAAGAAGGTCAAGAAACTTAATAAGGAAGATATATAAACACTTACACCAAAAGCAACAGATGTAAGAATTCTTGGTCCTCCAAGAATCCAGAAGATGGAACAATGCCTTTATGTCTATTTAACATGATGTTATCAGGTATTTAAAAAGATTGATTAAAAAAATTAAAAAATAAAAAATAAAAACATTGATTAACAGGAAAATTAAGCCAATTATTGTTATTGATTTCCTTCTTTTTTTTTTCACATCCTTCTTCCTCTGCTTCCTCCTTCTCTACAACTAGTTCCTCTATTATAGGTCCTGACTTCATTATATAATTATGTATTGCCCCATAAAATAGTAATCACACAATGAAAGATAATTTTTATGTTTTTATTTATTTTTTTAAAGATCGTATTTATTTTTTCATGAGAGACACAGGAGAGCAAGACAGAGACATAGGCAGAGGGAGAATCATGCATAGGCAGAGGGAGCATCCCCACAGGGAGCTCGATTCTGAACTCGATCTCAAGACCCTGGGATCACGCCCTGAGCCAAAGGCAGACACTCAACCACTGAGTCACGCAGACATCCCAATTTTTATGTTTTTAAATTTCTTCTTTTCCTTTCAAGAAATTAATTTTCAAACTCTTTTTTATTTTGAATTCAGAAATACTGTCAATCTCATTTTGTAATATAGATTTATAAGCTTTATACTCCCGAGAATTGAAGTTCTATTCTTAAAAGTATTGTTGTCATGCCTGATAATAACAATGACCCTCTAATAAGATAGCATAAGCTTTTAGTTAAAATTATTTTGAGTTTGTGGAAGATGACAAATTGAATTAGAAATATAATCCACAACCGTGGAGCAAGAACTAACTGACCCTCAACCACATAACCAACATGCTCTAAACTGCAAAGCTGACCAACTTCAAGAGTAGCTCAGAACAGATTTTATCATAATGAGCATTTCCAGTGTCAGACCACCTGAAAAAGTTCTCCAAAATTTCCAAGTTAATGCCATGTGCATCACACATGCTTGATCAGAAGAATCACCCAATAACATTTGATTGCTTGACCTCTCCCCTGAAGAGTTAGATTAAGTAGATCAGAGAGGAGATCTGAGTATTTTTTCTTTTAATAAAATCTAAAATGATCCTAGCAACAAGGCAAATTTAAGACAGCCTTAGCATATCACCAAAAGTCGTTGTCATCTACTACATAACTTGCAGACTTCATAATTCACTAATGATTTAATCCAATCCATACCTCTTCCCAACAGCAAATACTCAGTGCACTAAAGACATTCCAAAATAAATGGTGTGTACCTTTCTATATGTTCCTTTTTAAAAAAAATCGTTATTGGATAACGTAAACAAGGAAGGGTTATTTACACCAGTATATACAAATCTGAAGAAAGTAATGGAAACATTGTTCAAAAAAATGAAAAGAAATAACAAATATGCATTAGCCACAAACTTTAAACCCAACACTAATTAGATATACTCAGTTATACTCTCCTTCTCTGACCAACACTCATAGTTTGTTGTTTGTAGCTACAGCAATTCAGATTCTTGTAGCTGCTAAAAACATAAACATTCAAACAAACTTTTCCCAATACATTTCCATACATCTAGAATGTCCCATTCTCAAATCAGGATCCCTCCATTTCTTCCCAAATCAAAACCTTCCCAGGCCTTCAGCCCTCTTATTTTTGGAGATCTAACACCACGGTTTTATCAAACATATTAAAATGATACTTTAAACACAAAAAATATAATTTTTCTATAAGTATATTTTAAGATTGTTATAATCAGCCTTTTAATATTATATGGCCACAAAAAAACAAATTTAAGTTACAGATGGCTATGATTTCTCAGCAATTACCATCCATATCTTAGGATTCTTCAAAAGGGGGGAAAATGTCACCTACAAATTGTTTTCAAATGGAGGAATTTTTTAAATAATAAAACTAAAAATTAATGAATAGCAGATATGTTATTGAAATTAATCTCTCATTTTTGCAACTTATCTTCTTATTTAGGATCGAATAAAGTTTTCTTTTAATATACCAAACAATTAACAGGCCTCTGAAAAGATGAGAGGCCCCATATACTATCCTAATGCCCCTGCCCCATACCCAATATGAAATAAATCAACTCAGGAGCAGCTGGGTGGCTCAGTAGTTGAGGGTCTGCCTTTGGCTCAGATTGTGATCCCAGAGTCCTGGGATCAATTCCCACGTGGGGCTCCCCACAGGGAGCCTACTTCTCCCTCTGCTTTTGTCTCTACCTCTCTCTCTCTCTCTTTCTCTGTCTCTCATGAATAAATAAATAATATCTTTAAAAAAAAGAAAGAAATCAACTCGTCTAACATTCCTCCTTTCCTCATTCTGTGCCCATTTCAGAATTTTTTCACCTTTGGAGTAAATAAAATAATGCTTCTGATACAAACAGATCTGATTATTGAAGAAGAACGGGTTTGAGAGAGGATTTTAAGAGAAGATTTTGTTCACCTTTTTTGTGCAGAAATTTTGTGAACAAAATTTCATAGTTTTATTTGGAGGTCTGTTGCTCTTTTCTGAACCTTACAAAATTGTTCTAGATAGGCATTCCTGCCAACCTGATGTGTCCTGTTGCATTGCAAAGAAACTCACTCTCACTCGGAAGTTGAGAAAGCAAGTAGGTATGAATATAATCAATCAGTCATTTAACTTGCCAACTCATCTTCTCAAATGATAGATACATATACTGGTGAACCCGTTAGGGCTCTGCTCCCTTTTTCTGATGTGCACAATTCACTTTTTAAAACAGAGAGTTGAGTATTTCTCAGAGACATCAATTCTGTCAATGTGAACCAGTTACCACCTTGGGAAACTAGGAACCAACTAACTCTCAAATCCTGAGTCGGATAAAGAATTTTATTTTTCCCCCTTTTAGTTTGACAGTAACAGTTAGATCCAGAAATAACATAACACACCAGTAAAAGTCTCCTTTCTCAATATTTGTGTCTGAGTTGGCAGCATAAATGCTGACAATTTTGCATGCAATTCTGCTCTGCTAAGATCTGCAGACTTAACTGTGTTTAGGTAGCTCAGATAAGCTTTAAATAAGCATCTGAATTTCTGGGTGCTTATGGAAAATGAACCAGATTCCTCTCCTTTTGAGATTCACTTATGTCTGATTCTAATGCATTCATGTAGGAATAATAGGTCTTGCTTTATATACCTAAGCTTACCATTAATATTAAACAATGACTTTAATGTTGTCAGCCACGTGGTACTTCATTCATTCCAGTGAACAAGAATTTTTTGTGTTTATTTTATTTCCAGCTGGTAAAATGTTACGTTATTTGCTTTTTCTTAAAACAACTGCTGTTTTCCTCTGGAGAATTGAGACATTTCATGGAAAAGTGCAATCATGATTCCAAAAGACTGCATGATATAAAAACCATAAAATTGTACATAGTGTCAGGATGTGGTAATGTAACAGCGAGGAGGCTGCTGGGGACAGGCTTTGTTTTCCTGATCTCATTAAAATCCAGTTACTGCTTCTACTTGTTCATAGATTGGATTCCCGTTAACATTGATTATATGCCGTTACTGTGTTCTACCAAATTAAATTTGCAAGCTGAAAAGTTGAACACCATCAAAAATACTTATTTCTTTATAATTGGTTTGCTTGTAATTAGGATCAACCACCCACCTGGTAAGCATATTTGGTTCATGGGCCTAAAGGACAAGTTTCTCCAGAAGATGTCCTCTGAGTCCTTGGAAAAACATACCAATATATGGTCCCATTTCTAAAAATCAAAATAAATAAATAGGAATGCCTGGGTGGCTCAGCGGTTGAGGGTCTGCCTTCGGCCCAGGTCATGATCCTGGAGCCCCGGGATCAAGTCCCACATCGGGATCCCTGCATGGAGCCTGCTTCTCCCTCTGCCTATGTCTCTGCCTCTCTCTGTGTGTGTTTCTCATGAATAAATAAATAAAATCTTTTTAAAATAATAGTAATAAATAAATAAGAAAATAAGCCTGCTGATGAAGCTAAGCTTAGCAACAGCATATAATATTTCAAAACAAATCAAATTTTAGAACCAGATTTTTTTCATCTGCAATATCTGCTTCTATCCATAGTGCTTCATTTCATCCTCCTGTCCTCACACGGCTCCGTAAAGGAGATCATTTGCCCCCTCTGTTTTAGTAGGAGAGGAAATTCAGGTACAGAGTGCTTAGGTTATCTGTCCAAAATCACGCAGATATTAAACAACTGAACTGGTATCTGAATTGTATCTCCATTGTTTAAGACTCTGCTCATTTACTAGCACTGATCTCAAAACATAATAAAGTATGGAAACTTGTGTATCACAAACTCCCTTTCCAGCTTCTGCAGCTCCACCTGGTGTCAAAGTTCACAGGTTTTTAGTTTTTTTTTCTGCCATCAGTGGGCTCAGATCCCTTCAGCTCTTTACTAATGTCCTTATCTATAAAATGGGGACACGTGTACCTACTTCAGTGGGCTGTTGCAAGATCACATAAAACGGGGGATCCCTGGGTGGCTCAGCAGTTTAGCGCCTGCCTTTGGCCCAGGGTGTGATCCTGGAGTCCTAGGATCGAGTCCCGCGTAGGGCTCCCTGCATGGAGCCTGCTTCTCCCTCTGCCTGTGTCCCTGCGTCTTTCTCTCTCTGTGTGTCTCTCATGAATAAATAAATAAAATCTTTAAAAAAAAACATTACATAAGATGATATACTCAATGCCAATGTGGACCACAATGCCTTGCGGACACATGGTCAGAACTGCTTCTCTCCACCAAATAAAAGAAAGTTCTAGTTGTCCTTTCTAATTTTCCTTTTCTTAGTGCATACTTTCTCAACATCCTCTTGAAGAGAAACAGGAAAAGAGAGTTCTTTGCTGATGCAAAGGATGTCACAGAAATGTATGTAACTTCCTTTACCAAACTGAAAATTTTCAGACACTTTATTAATTCACTAATTAATTAATAATCATTCTTTTGATTAATAGCTTAATTACATAAGGGAAAGTATACCTAGCACATTAACAGCCTATTTGTAATACAAGATCACTTTTTAAAATATATCAGCTTATTCTCTAAAAAGATATATTCAAAATTAACCAGTTTCAAAATGTTTCCAACTGTGAACTTTATAAAAATTTTAAAGCAGAGATAGTGTTTTTATATGTTTAGGTATACAATAAATTAATGATTTAATACATGTTTTTAACAGATTTTTGTTTAATACATAAATTTAAGTTTACTTCTTAATCAAAAGCCAAACAAATCCTACAAGGCATGTTGGAATTCCAGTTTAGAGAGAACACCAGAGCTTTGCTATTTTCAACATCCTCAAGTAATGAAACAACTCCATCAATTATGTCTTGCCTGGCACTTGAGTGATTTACAAAAAAAAAAAAAAAATGCATTTGTATATGTACTTGGCCACCACTAACCACCCTAAGGAGAGATGTTATCCCTTTCTCTGGATTAAGAAACTAAGTCCTACACAGTATAGATGACTGGCTCAAGATTACACAGGATAACTGGTAAATTGAACAGGAATTAAATCAGGTCTTCTGATTCTAAATCCCATCCTGTTTCCAGCACATATACTAAAAGTAAAGCAAGCAACCTTAAGACACTGTAAGTAAGACATTGATATTATCACTGACATCCAATATTAACAAGTAAATGATAATAAATTAATTATTTTGCCTCATCAAATAAATTAATAATTCATTAAACAAGCATTGTTACTAAATAATTGTTATATAATTATTATTATCCTAATTAATTGAATTATTAAAATAACTTATTAGATTGATAGTAAGGGTCATAACTTAGTGACTTAAAATAAAAGGAAACTAGTGAAACTGCCTCTCTCATTTTTATATTCTTTGTTTTTCAAAATTTTATCTTAGGAAGTCCAAAAATTTTGACTCCCTGTTTGAAGTTTCTAGACCTTTTTAAACTGAAAAATGTTCACTACCAATCAGTTTTGGCTATACTTCAAAAACTTCTCCTATACTCTCAACTCTGTTATCATCACACACCCTTATGCCCCTGCAACCTACAACTCTAATAACCCTCTTTAACCATGATGTTCTACCTCTTGGCTCCCTCTGCCCTATTTACTTATTTATTTACTTTTGAGAAAGAGAGGGACATAAAGAAAGGGAAAGGGGAGGAGGGAGAGGGAGAGAGAAAATCTTTTTTTTTAATAAATTAATTTTTTATTGGTGTTCAATTTACCAACATACAGAATAACACCCAGTGCTCATCCCGTCAAGTGTCCCCCTCAGTGCCTGTCACCCATTCACCCCCACCCCCTGCCCTCCTCCCCTTCCACCACCCCTAGTTCGTTTCCCAGAGTTAGGAGTCTTTATGTTCTGTCTCCCTTTCTGATATTTCCCACACATTTCTTCTCCCTTCCCTTATATTCCCTTTCACTATTATTTATATTCCCCAAATGAATGAGAACATACACTGTTTGTCCTTCTCTGATAGACTTACTTCACTCAGCATAATACCCTCCAGTTCCATCCACGTTGAAGATTCAGATGCAATGAAACGCCGGGACACCTGCACCCCGATGTTTCTAGCAGCAATGTCCACAATAGCCAAACTGTGGAGAGAGAAAATCTTAAGCAGGATCCACACCCAACGAGAGCAAGACCAAGCTCTATCTCATGCCCCTGATCAGAACCTGAGCCAAAACCAAGAGTCTGACACTTAATCAGACTGAGCCACCTGGGCTCCTTGTTTCTTCACTGACACTTCTCTGTTAACTTCATCAAAGCCCTACGCTTCCATATTCCTTGAGAATGTCTACCTTCTCCTTATTTATCTCCCTGCCCTGCCCAACTTCAAGCCCTGTTGTTCATGGATGTTTACCTATTTTCTTATCTCCAGAGCACTCCATTTCTTGTACAAATGAACTTCTGTTCTGTCTCTCAGCAAAATACCAAACTCAGATCAATGATAACTGTCCAGAGAAATGAGCACCTCTAAAGAAACCACATCAGAGTGACTTGTTGCCTCTCACAACATTGACAATGTCTCCACTCAGCAAGCCTGAGACACCAGCTACCAACACTTTTACTTGACTGTGATCACCATCCATCTTCATCTCACTTCCTCTAATGAGTCCCTCTAAGACTCTTGAATCACACTTGCCCCCCAATTTCCCTGGGATCTTACTCCATGAGCCATCATAACATGTTCAAGTCTTTCTCAGCTTGAAGACAGGTGGATGACAGATAGATGATAGATGATAGATAAATGATATATAGATAGATGATAGATAGATAGATAGATAGATAGATAGATAGATAGATAGATAGATGATTAATGGGTGATGGATGAGTGTGTGATAGATAGATGTCACTCACTCAATTCTCATACCCTTGGAAATACAGTATAATCTTTCTTCTCATCTTTGCAACTTAACTTTTAGGAGGCATCATATTCTGAAAGTTACAGTCTCTATTCCTCATTTTCAAGTCACTTCTCAACCCACTTACAGGGCCTTTTTGTCCCCACTTAACCCTTACCCCAGAAAATCTTCAGTGACTTCCTTAAACACCAAATCAGTGGATACTCTTTAATACCATTGCATAATTGACACTGTCAATTATTCCCTGCCCTTCCGTGATTTCTAAGATTTTTGAGTAACCACTTTTATCTCTTTTTTTGATTCTTCTTTTTCTCTGTTCACTACTACTGAAACATTTGTGTTTCCCAGTGTCCTGTCATCAGCTCACTGGTGAACTCATTCTGAATGTTTTCCCTGACTAACCTCATTCATTTTGGTGCTTTCAACTACTGCTAATCATTCCCAAATATATATTTGTACTCATGAAGATAGGTTATGTATGTGTAAGGATATACAAGCAAAAGTACATAGGAGTGGTGCATGTGTGTATGAATGTATGCCAGTACACACCAAAACAAAAACAAAAACCCATAAATATCAGCAGATGTCCCCAGGGCAGTCCAGCTGTCTTCCCTAGGCTTTGGAATCACATACTTAACTGTCTGCTAAAGATCTCTCCCTATGTATCCTATGCAGATGTGAACTCAATGCTTTAAAACTGAATGTATTTTTTTCTCCCCAAATCAGTGCTATATGCATTAAGACCCCTAAATTAAAAACTTCAAATTCATCTTTGACTCTTCCACTACATATTTCTAGTCAAACATGAAGTCCTGTTAGTTTTATTCAACAAATATTTTTTCCTCCACTGTCCTTGTTTAGAAGCACACCCTGACTCAGTGGGATTACTAAATCTCCAATCCAGTCATTGTCTCCAAATGGTCCATCATCTGGAAAATACCCAATAAGAAAATACCCAAATCACTTCCATACCTAAAAATCCTGTGTGGCTCACATGGCCTTCAAAGAACGAAGGCTCATTCTCTGCAACTTCTTTTACTTCATCTCTCCAAGAGATACTGAACTCAAGGGCAGATCTAGCTTTGGTGGGACCTGAGACATCTACAATTTGAGAAGGGAATCCTCTTTAAGAAAACATATTTGAGGGCAGCCCCGGTGGCGCAGCGGTTTAGCGCCGCCTACAGCCTGGGGTGTGATCCTGGAGATCAGGGATCGAGTCCCATGTCAGGTTCCCTGCATGGAGCCTGCTTCTCCCTCTGCTTGTGTCCCAGCCATTCTCTCAATCTCTCTCTCTCTCAATAAATAAATAAATAAAATCTAAAAAAATTTAAAAAAGAAAACATATCTGAAATTAAATACAAATGTAAAGATTTATTTCAAATGAAAAAAGAAATCACAACAAAAGTTGAAACCTGGACACACAGGTCCTCTTAGAAA
Source organism: Nyctereutes procyonoides (assembly GCF_905146905.1). NCBI lineage: Eukaryota > Metazoa > Chordata > Mammalia > Carnivora > Canidae > Nyctereutes > Nyctereutes procyonoides. The sequence goes on from NW_026575130.1 coordinate 7,584,147, forward strand.
TCTTGCTAAGCAATTAAGCAGAAATGCTTATATAGAAAGGGTTGCAGATTGCAGCCTGGCCAACCTTTCCCCCTAAAAACTCCACAACTTCCAGCAAGCCCTAGAACTCATCATGGACTGTTCAAATGAGAGAACGTGAATACTGTACTTTACTGGCTTTCCAGGAAACTCTGCTCTACTTGCACTTTAAATTCCAGTAAGCTAAAGAATGTTTCAAATGCACCTGACCCGGTGTGCTGCCCTTTTACCTCTGTTCAGACATTAAGTGCACTTGTCCATTCCATGCTCAGGACAGCCTCCATCCATCCATCTTACCTAAACAATTTCTGTTCACGGTTCAACATCTAGCTCAAGAGTTGCCTGATTCACCCACCCTGGGTGACTCATCTTCTCAGGGATCTCTCAATTCCAAGTATAGCTTTCTCCTAATATTTGCAAGGCTTGGGGCAAAAAAATACAAACAGAAGCCCACTTGTTAAGAAGTTCAAGCTTGGAATTCTTGAACTCCTTGCAGTTCTAAGCCAGAATCTGACATCCTGGGTGAGCTGGCCCCAGTTCCAGCACCATATAAGACTTCTCTTCTTAACCATATCCCTCCTCAAACTTCCTTCTACACTGCAATAGCTTCACATATACACATGTGGATATGCCAGTACCATCCAAGCTCCATCTACTACACTGCAAACAGCTACCCCAGGACCATCACTCAGGTCAATGTATGTGCATGCTCACCAGTGGCACACTCCAGAAAATGTACTCCAGACAAAGGACAGTGCAGAGAATCTCAGGTCCAATGCATGGTCTGGACAGAGAGACAAACTCTGGTTGATTACATTCTCTTGGCTCTCCAAATTCCCTACCTATTGGAAGGAGTATAGCCAAAGCAGAGACTGGAGTGGGGCTTTCTAAAGCACACAGGTCAGGGCTAGAGTCCCTCTTGCCTGGGTCTAAAAGAGATACTATTTATATGAATGATAGATATGTCTCCCCATTAGACTGTAAGCTCTTTATGAGTCAAGGCTGCTTCTTAATCCATTGTTGCCAGGAAATTACAAGTGCCTGAAAATAAACAGTTGAATAAATGAATAAAAGGAGGAAGAACAGCATACATCAGGGCCTGGAAAGCCTATAAAATCATGATTTTGGGGATGTTTTTGTTACACAGAACTATCTCCACCAGGCTTCTGAACTGATTTCTACATTTTGTTCACAGAGAAAAAGCCTTCCCAATGAGAGGTGCAGCTTCTTTAAGTGCAATGCATGAGGATGATAATTAAAAATGTGGTGATTTAAAACATTTAGGTGGTACCTCAGAAATATGCTTTTTTATAGGTTCGGCAATGAGTCTGTTGTACACTGACCAGGATTTGAAAATACAAATACTGGTTGAGGCAACACCATGAACCATCTTCAAAAATGAAGTGCAATTGCCTCTTAGTCAATAAATAGAATCACCTGCTAACAGATTCCTCCCTGACTCAGCAGTGAGAGTCTCCCTGACAAGGTGTTTAAAAGACAGGGGACCGGGATCCCCGGGTGGCGCAGCAGTTTGGTGCCTGCCTTTGGCCCAGGGCGCGATCCTGGAGACCCAGGATCTAATCCCACGTCGGGCTCCCGGTGCATGGAGCCTGCTTCTCCCTCTGCCTGTGTCTCTGCCTCTCTCTCTCTCTCTCTCTCTCTCTCTCTCTCTGACTATCATAAATAAATAAAAATTTAAAAAAAATAAAAAATAAAAATAAAAAATAAAAGACAGGGGACCGGAGGAGGGGGAAAGGTAAAGGACAAGAGAGATCATAAAGCCACAGACCTTAAAAGAGAGAGAGAGAGAGGAAGAGAGAGAGAGAGATAGAGACGCCTGGGTGGCTCAGTGATTGAGCATCTGCCTTTGGCTCAGGTGGGATCCCAGGGTCCTGGGATTGAATCTTGCATCAGGGTCCCCACAGGGAGCCCGCTTCTCCTTCTGCCTATGTCTCTGCCTCTCTCTGTGTGTCTGTCATGAATAAATAAAATCTTTTTAAAAAATTAAAAAATAATAAAATAAAACAAAATAAAATAAAAGATGAATGCACAGTGTCCAACCACTAACTGGCCCAAACTAATATGAGGTAGAGTAAAAGAAGGAAATGACTTTCAAAAGGCTCTGGGTGCCATTCAGTATTGGCCCTGCTTCTCTTCAGCTGGACAAAGTCAAATAGAAACCATGCAGTAAGGTATTTTGGTTATGCACAGCTGCAATTTCTGCTATTACATCTCAAAAGACTCAAGGAGCATTTTTTAAAACCTGTTATTGTTATGAGAGAATTTTGTTCCCTGAAAATTCATTAATCAAAGGATCACTGCGTGTTCTGTACAAAGTGTGTGATGTTTCTGAGAAATAAACGCTGTGTGATGAAGTGGAAAAGGGACACTGGCATTGAATTCTGGCTTTGAAGACAATCTCAGACCTTGGAAAAGCTACTTAACTTATCTTTGCTTTAATTTTCTCAACTCTAAATGTAGCTTATAATGAAATTGTTTCACAGAGCCTTTCTTTGAGATTTCTGCGAGGCACCTTTACAGTGCCTCACACTGAGGATGTTAGATAAATGGAAATGAATAGTATCTAGAATACAGTAGTCATTTGTACAGTACATCACCCAGGACAAAGATACATTAAAATTAACCATTGCCAACTTGACATTCTGGTCAACAATCAACGAGGTAGTCATGTACTGGTGTGAATGTTCCTCACACAAGGTACACTTGTTTAATCATGATGTATTTCTTACTAAGTCTTACTTTGCTAGTCCCTAAAACCCTAAATTTCTCACATAAAATCGAGTACATGAAAAAATAAAATAAAATCGAGTACATGTACCACAGGTTCACATATCAGACTGTTAAATAATTGGCATACATTATCACATTTAATTGTACATACTAAAAGCAATAAATAAATGCCTGTTTAAACTGGACTTAATTTGTACTTTGATTTGCTTTTGACCTAACTTTGATTTTTTTTCACTAATATTATCATTAGTTGCTGGGCTCCTATTAGATATCGAACGAATCTGTTCTTCTGGATTTAGATTTTGCATGAAAAATATTGAGTGAATCTAGTAGTCTGAATATCAATCCAGTAATTGAATTGTCCTATGTTCTTTTAAAATAATTCTCAAACCAAAAACTAAAATATCAGACATGGAAAAGTTCACACAACTGTATTTTCAAAAATTGTCTGAAAATTTGTGACAGTTGTCTTCACATATAAAAGCAATTTTCATAATGCCAATGTTGCCATTAATAATGATATATAGCAGTAGTCTTATTAACATCAAAGCTTTTGACTGACTTTTGAAATTCTTATTCATGTTTTCATTAACATTCCATATGATGTCTTCTCATTTTCCTCAGGCTCCAGATCTGGAAATGGCTCCTTATTTCTGTGTGTGTCATAAAATGCACTTAAACCTAGAACTTAATGAAAAAGGACAATAAACTAGAAATCTAGAAGCTACCTCCTAGATTTACCAACCCCAAATGAATAATTAAACTTTTCTGACAATATTTTTAAAATACTCTCTTAAAACTACAACCATTTACAATTATGCAACAATATTTTGCATTTCACAATATTTTAATAACTAACACACCTAATCCAAGTTAAAAACAAACAAACAAACAAAAAAAAAAACACAAAAAACAAAAACCCAAAACCCATGAGTAAAACAATGGGAATTTCTCTCCCTGTTTTCAAGAAGCACAAACAGCAATAGGTACTAACAACAGGTTTTTTTCTCATTAACCACACAGGCTTTCATTTTTGCCTCATATAATTGGCCTTGTGCTTCAGTTCTTAATTCTTTGATGGTTAAATCTTTACCTCAGCTGGAAAAGTCTATTCTATAGGCTTTCACCCTTGTGAGTGGTCTGGCTGTTGGTGTTATTTCTCAAAAGAGTTGTGTGAAATTATTGGAAACCTTTAAACTAAATGACATTTAAATATCTTCAAATTATTTAGACAACAGCTCTATATAAATATGAGACATTGTCGATTGTTAGCTTCTTAAAGGCGTCCTCTAGGGACAAAGATAAGAGGAGAAATATTTTCTACCATAAACTCCTTCAAGATTACAGAGTCAAAGCAGCTGGAAATGTCCCATAACTCCCTCCACTTTTTATACCATCACTGTGTCAAGAACAAAGATTTGAGGTGGCTCCTTCAGCATCCATAATTCTCTGTCAGTTAAAGAGCTACAATTTGGAACTCGTGGGTGGCTCATTTGGGACTCATGGGTGGCTCAGTGGCTGAGCATCTGCCTTTGGCTAGGGGCATGATCCCAGTCCGGGAATCTAGTCCGGCATCAGGCTCCCCACAGGGAGCCTGCTTCTCTCTCTCCCTGTGTCTCTCATGAATAAATAAATAAAATCTTTTTTAAAAAATAAAAAAATAAAGAGCTACGATTTGCACCCTTGCAATTAAGTTTATATTTTTTTTATTGTTGTCGTGGTTAACGGTATCCCAAAAAGTAATAATTGGAAACAACATAGAGTGTAGTATTTCTGTGAGGTGAATCAGGAAATCTTGACTGCAGAGTGCCAGGAAATGCTGGGTTAAATTATCCTGGTCCATTAGTAATCACACTGGGTGGGAAAAGCAGCGCTGCTCTTGAGTCCCATTACCTGCCTCACCACTACAGGACGTTTACTGCAGGAGACTGAGGAGACTGGACTGTAAACTCTTATTTTTAAACTCTTATATTTAAAACTCTTACGTCCAAGGATTAATTCTTTCTGGAAAAAAGAATAATAATTGTTATCTGAGCTGTACTAGCTATGCCTGTTGACCCTCGTTTACCTGAGGAGACTGGACTGTAAACTCTTTACTGCAGGAGACTGAGGAGACTGGACTGTAAACTCTTATTTTTAAACTCTTATATTTAAAACTCTTACGTCCAAGGATTAATTCTTTCTGGAAAAAATAATAATAATAAATTGTTATCTGAGCTGTACTAGCTATGCCTGTTGACCCTCGTTTACCTGACATCCCAAGATACAACACACAGATTCCAGATCCAATATTAACAAGATGTATAGGACATTTAATGCCAGCCATCCTACTTAAACTTGTAAACTAATCTAGCATTTCTCTGAACAGGTAAGAAACCAAACTGATATTCAAGTAATGTAGCCATTAAGTATCCTTGTCTGAGTTATAGCACTATGATTGTGGGATGAGAATGGAAGAATTTTTTAAATCACATTAAAGAATTCTCAACTGTTTTATTTTACCAACTGCATATTATTGGTGTAGAGTTCTAATTTATATGGATGGCACTGGTTTTTACAATAGTATATATTTCAAAATATTGAATTATAATTTATAAAATTGAAGCCCAATTCTCCTTTATTTTGATAGCACATACTGTCAGATGCAGGTTGTTCTGAGTATCAAATACATCATGATAGAAATTCAGGGAAAATGATATCTGCTTCTATCTACAGTTCTTTAAATCAAACCACAAGTCGCATGAATTGAGTTAAAAATTGAGTGTGTTTACTCTTATTTAATATAAATGATCTTTAAATATAGACATCAAAAGGATAACCAACTCAAAAATAAGCTGAATATCTATTATGAAATGATAGTATTTGACTTAAAGCTGTAGTTCTTTTACACTTTCATATACGCCAATATAGTACTGTATTAAATACATAGATGAAAACGAATATACTTCATATGCTGTGTCTAATTTAGAATAGTAATATATTTTTTATGTTCTAAAATAAGATGTGAAGGCTCCTGTTTCTATTTCATTCCCATCAGTTTATGGTTTTTTTTCTTTTAAGATTGGGTAATGTGAACCTCACTGCAGCCTTTCATTTCAAGTTTGGAAAAACTCTGGATTCTTTCTTTATCAGCAAATAAAGATAAGAGTAGCATGCTAAAAATGCCAATTTTGCTTCTTGTCTTGAAAGGTGATAATGTGCTTTCCAAAGCAAATTTTCTTTTCTAAGTCCAAAGACTCAGTAATATCACCTTAATAATCTTTTCATCTTGAGTAGCACGATTCTTTGAAAATATTAATTACTGCACCATTCCTGATATCGCTTTGAAATTATGTTATACCACTTGTAACACTTTACCACATTCAAAATGTTGTACAAAGAGAAATCAATATTATTAGAGGGCTATTGACTAAGAAAGATTTTTCAGAAATACCACTATTCTAACCATAAGTGAGTACAACAAGCTTGAACACTAATTAGGTATTGAAAACAACAAGCTCTGTTTGGGTGGAGAAACATGTCATTAGTCATAGGTCCTATGAGTGGAAAATTTTAAGATACTTGAATCATGATATTTAAAAATAAATGCAGCTATCTATAATAAGTCCTTCATTCTAATCAGTGTTTTTGGTACACTTAATTGATGCATTCTTGTAGCAAATAACTATATAATGGAAAGAGATGATTAACCATGAGTAACATGTTTATTTTAAAACCCAATCGTTTCTATTAACATAATAGGAATAACTAATCTTAAATCATAAGCATTGTATTGTAAGTAATCTAAGATTTTTGACTTTTCATTTATGTTTCAGAAGCCTAACCACATTGTCTCACTTATTTGTAATCCATCAACCCAGGTGACAAATAGTCTTCTATATTTACCCACTCAGAATATACAAGAAGCATACTGTATTAGCAGCTGAAACTACAAACGCTAATGTCAATCAAACAGTCTGGCAGGGTCCCATATTTCTTGTCACCAAGAGGCTTAAAGCAAAGAATCTGTGCCTAATTCTTTTAAACCTTATAGGTCAAAAGGTTTTAAAATTATTTTTGACACCATTTCTTTGCTTTGTCAACAGGCCTGAGTACTTTTTAGCTCGTAAAGGATATAAAAACCACCTCATTCTAACATCGCAAATTTATGGGTTTTAAGACATCGCTTTTCACAGTAACATAATTCTGCAGGCAGATTACGTGATTGCTATGCCTCCGAAAGATGTTGATATAATTTGGAAAACTGTATCCAAAAAGTTGGGCTGCATGGTACCTAGAACCGCACCAACCGGCCAGTGGGGCCTCAGATGTGCTTTTGGCTATGAAGCGGCTGTGGCACTGGGGTAGGTAGTCCCTGCTCGGTTAAGCGAATGATGGCTTTTAGAGGCATTATTAATTCCTTGTGGTCTACATGGAATCCCAAAGGGCAACATTATAGCAGTTCTTTTGAGCTAACTCTTCACCGCCCAAATCACATGAGTTCATGCACCTTCTGGGAAAAAAAAAAAAAAAAAAAAAAAAAAGCAGAATTACTCTCTCCTTGTATACAAGGGGCACTTGAATACATAGCTTTCTCCCTCTGGCTTTCACCCCTCCCTTACTACTTCAGTGCATCTTCTGATGTTTTCTACTGCCTTTCCCATCTCTCTTCATGTCTCAAATTTCTCCCCCTTTCAATTCTAAGAACTGGGTTGGATCATTGGACTCTCTCCCATCTAGGAACATTTCCTCCTATTTGATCCTTAACATCCCCGTTGAGGTCATATTTGTACTCAAAAGTCTCTTCTGTTGGGGTAACTCAAGCAGGAGTTTTATTCCGTTAGCTCACCCCTACTTGGAAGCAGTTATTCCTATCCTCCTTGTCTCACCTGCTTTTCTGCTCTCCAGAAGCCATCTTCGTGACCACATCTCTTACAGCTGATACATTCTCTCTCTCCAGACTTAGTGATTCCACTCCCTTGGTAAAAGCCTCTCTCTTTCCATGAAGATTTCTTCACAAACTGAAAGGCATGACAAGCTCCTCCTGGCCTCATCCTGACTGAACATGAAATAGTCTCCTGGTCTCCATTACCACCCAAGAGTGATACACAATGCTGATATGTGGGGTTTTGTTTCATCTTTTTTGTTGTCTCTGTATGTCCTTATACTGTAGGGTGTGTACTCTCTATGTCAGGCTATGGAGGTATGATTGATGAGCAGCTATAAAGTCCTACAAGTTAGAGGTGATTCAGCAATGCATCCCATGCAAGACCAGCGCAATTAACATTGCTATGATGATGCTGACAAGTGCTTAAAACTAGAAGGTTTATTCAAACTCCTTCTGACTTGAGAAAGATCAGTCCTCCTTTTCCCATTCATTAGGAGACCTGGGGTTACCAGTGAGTCAATAAAGAGGAAGAGATTCAGAAAAGGGTGATTGTAATATTCATTTATGTACATAAACATAAGAAAGAGAAATATTACAGTATATATAGTCACAGTTTATATACTAAAATTTAAAAGTGTAATTAAATATACATAATTATACTATAATTTAATTAAATCTATAATTATACAAATATATAATATATATATTACATGCTTGTATATAATTATACAAATATACGTTTACAAATATATATACTAAAATAAAATAAAAATACGCCAAAAGAATTACACAATTAAGTGCCATCTCTGGAGAGGAGGAAACATCTTACAGTTGTCTTCAAATTCTCACTCTTGGCCCAAGCTCTCAACATTTAGAAAAATAACCACTACTGTAGCAATAGATGCTTTACTATGAACGTTGTATCAAAAAAATGCCATCTTCATAAAAATTGGCTTACAGAATCTATTGCATAAAGATTCCCCAAATCTCATTTTCTTTTTATTTTACACATAGGTAACAGTGGTCTACACTAAGCCACAGCTTAGTTTGTAGTTATTGTGAATTTGTTATAAAGCAAAGGATTTTGTGGTTTTTAAATTTCACCATATTATATCCAAATGGCATTTTGCAAGCTACACGTTTATAAATTTGGGCTATAATTGCTATTGTAAATGAATAATAATAAACATATTTTCCTGAAATGCTTTTCAATCAGACTAATTTTCCAATGCATTTGATTTTCTTTCCCATATGAAAAGAAAATTACCAAAAAATTACAATTCCCAGTATGTATACCATGATGATGTGGGGGGAGGAGGATAAATCTTAGCTGAGTTTGCCAAGCTATTTTTAACAATTTTGTTTCTACAATTTTAATTCTAAAGCCTAAAATCTTAAGTGACTTTTGTTTCCTAGGTATTTGTCTTTTTATTTCCTTTCCTAGATATTAAAAAAGAGAGAGAGAGAGAAATACTCTATGCCTGAAAAACTTGAAGTAAGTTTCCTTCCTAGACCTATAATAAAATGTATGACTTTCACATTTGCAAATAATTTTATAATGGGCCCTTCTATCACATTACTTGGCATTACACAAAGCAGGGACATTAAGAGAAAAGGTCTGTAGCCACATTACACATAGAAACATAAACTCATTATCTCATGAAAATTAATCTGCTTTTAAGAATTGTCCTGAATAAGAATGTTTGATGTGTAGTATATAGAGTGTTTAGTGATATGCATATATGTACTAAGAAATATGCCTCCCCAAATCTAAAGTTTAGAGTAAATCCATAAATGACCATGTTGAAGCTTCCTTGACTTTAGGGCGTCTCATATCCATAGGATTCCACGTCCAAGGACATCATGATAGGGTTTTAGTGGGAACCTTTCCAAGGCCACGCCCTGCACTAAATTGAACCCAAGAAAGAAGAGTATTTGATGAGGCTCTGGTGTACCATTTGCCCTCTTACGTGGGTAGATTTCCATGCAGTAGACTCTCACTGCTGGATAAAGGTCCAGTGGTATGTGAGCCCTGGTGAGACAGCTTCCCATTCTCTCTCTCATCTTTCAGCTTTCATTCACACTGATTTAAGAAAGAGGCAAAGAGTTGGGTTTAAAAACATCGTTTATATTACTGATTCAAGGTTTTCTTTCTCTAAAAAAAATTATAGTATTCATACCTTTCACAATAATGAAACTAAGATTATTGTCTTTGAAAAAAAATCCCCACTGTGCCTTGGCAGAGAAAGAACTCAACAAATACGGAGTTTGTTAAAGGGAAATTGGTATGTAACTGTGAAACAGTAAGTCAATAAATAAAATACAATGATAATTTACCATGCTAAAATCAGCTGATACTATACACAAGTAATACACAGCTAATAAGAAGTATCATGCAGCGCTCATGAAAAGGCATTTGCCATTTTATCTACACAGCAATGGAGTGATTCATTTTATTCTCTGTGTACATTTATATGATGAACTGTCATTAGAGTCTGAGACGTTTGATATTCCACTTATAAAACATTCAGAACAGAAACTTGTTAAAGGGATGTGTTCTTCAGACAGTTATTTTTTCCTCCCTCCAACTTTATTTTATTTCATTGTCATCTAACTGTTGGCTAGACTGAGGGCAGACAAAAAGTTTTGTGGGAGAACCGGAAACCCTGCTGCTCCCAGGAGTACAAAGTTGTAGTCGCCACAATCCATCCTTGGCTGAGTGGGCCATCTCCTAGCCCATAGCTGATGAAAGGCCATTGTGCAGTGAGATTCAGTTCCCTTGCCATAGATTACACTGCCTTGATTCTGTTTTGCTTTTGGTCAGATGCCAAAACAATACATCTAGCAACAAGAAAGCAGTGCCGCTAATTAAAACAACATATTCAATCCTAACATATGCAAAAGGAAATAAATATTTAAATAAACATGGATTTGATAAAGACTGTCATGATTAAAATTATACAAAACAAAATGAAGGCCTAAGAATAATGAATTCTCTCCCCCAAAATCTTCCATCTTAACTGGGTTGAGAAAATATTTAAGTAAGACAATATTTGAAGGTAAATAGGACAGCAAATACAAAATAAAGTAGACAAAATAAAAGAAAGGAATTCATATTACGAAATCATTTTTGTCTTAAAACAGGGCTTCACTGACTTATTCTTTTAAATATCTTTCCACTAAAATTTAAAGTGTAATCTTTATTTTAAATACATGAAATTATGCTTTAATTAACAAATTGTCAAAAAAATTAACAAATTGTCAGATCGTTTATTTATAAGGTTCTATGTTAATTTAGTCAACAAATATTTATTGAGTACTTACTAGGCGCAGGGGTCTGTGCCAGGTGATGGAGTTAAAAGGATAAATAATGCAAACATTTTATCTTCCCTTAATAGAACTAATAGTTTGGGGGAGGCTAATGGTGTAAAGAGAGAAATAGAAAGAAGATAAACGACAAATGAATAAAGAAGATAATTACCAAATAGATTGAAGAAATTTAAGTGTGTTTGACATTGATAAGGTTGGAAGAAACCTACTTCAGACAGAGTGATCAGGAAAGCCTCTATAAGAGATGACATCGAAGCTGAGTCCCAAAGGATGAAGAGGACATGGATATGCAAAGGACAAGCGAGAGATAGGGTCGGAGGGACCAGTGAATGCAAGGCTTTTGAGAAAGAAGGGCTCAGAGTGGTCTGGGAACTGAAAAAAGTCACTGGTGATAAATCTGAGAATAGCCTAAAATGAGGCTGGAGAAGGAAAAGGAATTGGATTTATAGACTCTGGAAGGAGATGGGACAAGGGTGACACAGCAGTAGAAGAAGGGCAGATGGTTTTAAGATCTATTTTGAAGGTAGAATTAAGCAGACAGGGCTATACTGCTACACTTTAGAGAACTTGGAGAATGAGACCCAGAAAGGTAAAATGCATTGACAAAGTTATGCAGATAATGACAGTGATGGCACAAAATCGCCAGGTATCCCAAATCATACCCTTAAATGCCTTGTGTTAGGATGCCTGGGTGGCTCAGTGATTGAGCATCTGCCTTTGGCTCAGGTGGGTTCCCAGGGTCCTGGGATTGAGTCTTGCATCAGGGTCCCCACAGGGAGCCAGCTTCTCCTTCTGCCTATGTCTCTGCCTCTCTCTGTGTGTCTCTCATGAACAAATAAAATCTCTTTAAAAAAATGCCTTGTGTTACACCAACTGTTACATCATGTTCTGTTCTTACAATGTTTTTATTGCAGTATTATCCCAAGAATTTAATCTAGATACATTTATGAGTATGACTATATATGTAAATAGTCATATATATGAATGAATTGAGTATAAAGTTCTAATCTTAATAAATCATAAACCTTTTCATATCTATGAATAGATAGATAGAACTCAGCAAGAGCTGAATTTTTATCACCGCGCTTTGGTCACAGTATATTTGACACTACAATCATATACCTCACATTTCTCAACAAGGATTCGATGGCAAGACTGCTGGTTGTCCATCAACAATCATTTTCCTCCAACTTGGACACCTCATTGCCCAGTTATATTACATTTCCCAGGCTCTTTTGCAGTTAAGAATAGTCGTGTGCAAAGTTCTCACCAATAGAATTAAAGAGAAGTGAGCCCTATCACTTCTAGAACTAGCCCTAAGGCAGTGAGCTTGTCCTGTTGCCACCAGTCTAAACAGGGATGTGCTGGTGATCTGGCATAGGCCATTCAGATGATGACAGGACCCTAGAAGCTATTAGAAAAATGGCTTTATGAGAACCTGAGTCCTTGAATAAACACAAGGAGGAGAGCTTCCAGCCACATTGGAACTCTTAGGTGAGAAAGAAATAAAATTCTTTATTTTTAAGCCACTGCATTATAGGATCCCTATATTTTGGAAGCCTAGCTTTATCCTAAACAGTAAAGACTCATAAATCTCTACATGTCAGAACAATTATACTTTTTAGGTTGTGAGCAATCCTGAAGCTTAATAAGAGGGAATATAATGAGTCTTAATTGATTAGTTCACTGGCTTTCAACGTGGTATTTTCAGGTTGTCTTGTTGGGTGGGCGTGGAGGTAATTCTGATACATTCACCCCCTGATCCACCCACCCACACAAACATTAGTATCCACTGTTCTACGCGGTTTCCTTAGGCAAAGGAGGTAGATCTCAAACGGTATGCCATAATCCACCACCCCCCATTCACCACCACCCCCTCACAGATCTGAAGACACAATGAGGAATAGATATATTTATTAAGGCAATGCCTGTGAGTTAGATCACTGAGCTATGTAGGTAGGATACAGGACCCATTGGGCATTCATTACTGTAAGGAAGGCATAGATATCTTCAGTTTGGTGCTGGAACTCAGGAGCATAGGGGTGGGATCAGTGTAACAAATGATTAGCCACACGGTGCTGAAGGCAATCAAGTCCACCAATGCCATAATAATTGTGAATGGCCTTCAGTCTCTTCAAAGCTGACAAATTTCTACCATTCAAAAGGATGTCAGGAAGATAGCAATTCAAAACCATTGGTTGTTGGTACCAGTTCCTGGTTCAGTCAGTTGTGGCCAGGATAACAGTCACATGGCAACTTTCACAGCAGATGACAAATCTGACTATATTTCTCAGATGGGTGATTTTGAGGTTAACAGGCAGTTAGTAATTCATAAACTATCCAAGAGTAGGAGCAATAACAGTACAGTAGTCACAATCATAATAATGATATAACAGCAAACATTTATTGAGCACTTATCTAGTTCTAGGCACAGTGCCAAATGTGTTACATACACTAATTTTAGCTTTATATAACTTTATTATCCCCATTTCACAACTGAAGAAATTGAAGTGTAGGGACACTAAGTGGGAGAACTAGTAGTCAAATGAGCAGGGTGGCTTGAAGGCCATCCATTTAACTGAATTATACTGTGACCTTTATCAAGCCAGTTCCCAGTCATACCCATATTTGTGTCTCCGGAGCATCTAGCATATAATTACCTGCATGTAGTAACGAATACCCAACTGCCAGTTAATTAAAATAATACAGTCAGGACTCCTGGTGTTCGTTCTCACTATTGGGACAATCAGAAACAATTTGCAAGGTGTTAAGTGTCAACATGGTAAAACTTTAGTACAGCATTCCAGAGATATCTATAGACTAAAATCCTGTTTGCTAATTGGGGCAGTGCTCAACTTAAATTGTACAATACGAATGTAAAGAGTATGACAGCCTGGCGGATGCTATTGAAGCAAACATCTTCACTCTTCTGCATATGTTTCTCTCAGAAATAAGGCTTTCCCTCTCTCTGTCCACATGGATAATCACTAAAGAGGGTGTTTCTGATTTCTCTCTCTGACCCACTCCATACTCCTATTCATCCCTACATTCAAAGGGCTGAGTTACTAATCCAGTTAACCAGAGTTTTCTATTCACTGGGTTTATTTACCAATGGGCAGGGTGACTGTGTCTCAAAAGCAGGCACTGGGCTGCCACGGCTTCTTCCTTAACTCTCCACACACTGAGGAGATCTTCCCTCTACTCTCATTTCCTGAGCTTAGGCATGAGGCCACCTTGCTTTTTATGTCCCTATGGGGTAAGCAGACCTACTTTTGTGGGCACACCTTTGTCTTTCTGCCCTGCTTAGACCAAACATGTGATATTAGCTTTTAATCTTCATCATGCAACTGGTTCAAAACATGGTTTCAGAGTCTGACTTACAGCTGCAAGATCCACAGGCAAACCTGAATGTGTAGGTCCCAAAATCAAAGCAGGAATTTGCAAATCCAACATTTTGAGAGGGTCCAGAATTATGAGGTAGAAAGTACTTGGACATACACTTTAAAGGGGTGCTGCTTTTACATTTGATTTTTTTATGTATGGGCTATGGGCCCCCTAAATCAGAACTCCTAGTGGAGACCAGCAAGTACCACTCTAAACCCACAGCAATCTCTATAATCATTAAGGAGTAAGATTTTTATAAAGTTTTCCATGCTGAAAATTCAAAAACTTCCGTAACCCATTGCTATGTAAATTTAAGCCATTGTATCATCCTCAAAATAAATCCATATTACACTGTTTACTATGGTTGAAATTTCAATTACAAACAAGAAATCTAGTGTAGGTAAACTAATATTGAAAATTTTACCACAAACTAAAAAGTAGAATTATAGAAACTCAGTTCTATTCATAGGTCAAATGTATAAAAGTAGGAGATGGGAAAAGAGAGGGTTGGAGATTTAATTTTCATTCTCTCTAATCCCTAGCTAGCTATTCTGAATCCCAACATTGCTAAATACAACAATACAGCAGAGAGAAGTAATGTTATGGTATGTTTTCTGTTATTTCCAGAGAACACATATAAATTGAAAATAAAAATTTCAAAAGAATACTAGCTTCCATACCACATGATACTTATTAAGGATATCTTAGGGAAATTTTGGATATTTAGTTTCAAACTTTCAAATATGCTTGATCAATATTTGTTGAATATTGAGGAAATGAATATCTTGTGGTTTTATTCTTATGCCTAATGCAGCATTAAATATTATTGTATACTTATATATGGTGAGTTTGGGTTTTTTTTTTTTTTTAGGGGAGTGCTAAATTTTACTATTGCTTACTTATACTATTGCATTTCCAACAACAATGTACATAGGTATGAATTCCCTTTCAAGCTTACAAAAACAAAGAAAAAAATGTTAAAGCAACGTAAGAGCCATTTAATTATACAAAAATTTAAGCTCTTATATGCCAAAAATTGCAACAATGAAGTTAAAAGAAAACCAAGGAACTGAAAATAAGTATCTTCAATACTTATAGCAAATAGTTAATATTTTACATTTCAAACAATCCAAATGAAATACAGGTGTAGCATAGGACTATGTAATTCACAGAATATATATGTAAAGGTAGTCAACTTGACTAATAATTTTTTTAAATACTAATTAAAACTAACATATGCAGGGACGAAAAAAATTCACGAGTTGATACAACCCATTAGTGAAGAGTGTAGGGAAATTTGACTCATATTCTTCTCCTGAAAGTATAAACAAGTACTTTTTTGTAATTTGCAGTGTCTGTGAAAGATGAAATGTGCAATACTTGACAACTCGGCAATCTTACTTCTAAAAAGCCATACTAAAGAAAGAACAGAATTGATACTTAAGGAGGTTTGGAGAAAGCATTGTTTTTAATAGTAAACAAGAGGGCAATTTAAAGTTCCATTAGGAGGAGGGGTTAAATGAGAGTAGAGCAATACAACAGAATAATATTTGGGAATCGCATATGTAAATGCTTCCCATAACTAAGCAGATCTGATTACAAAAAGTTGAGTGCCATTAATGGAAACAGGGAGTCTCTCGCCAAAAAAGATCCAAATTCAATTTTTTTTCAAACACATGATATGGCCCAAACCAAACAAAATTTATCTGCAGATCATCTTCTCCAGCAGGTGTCCAGACTTTGAGATCTGAAGTGGAATTACATGTAGTGACCTAGAAAGACAGTTTAATGATACAGTGTGTAAAAGGGAAAAAGGTTAAACTGCCAAACCAATGAATAGCACGATCACCCGTTTGGTAGATATGTATACACAGAAATGCATATAAACACATAGGAAAAAGTTAAAAAGCACAGGTTAAAAGTGGTTTACCTCTCTGTGTAGAATTAGTAAAGCAGAGGAAGGAGGCAGGGATGGCTTTCTCTTGTACTTTCAACTTGTTTCTTAAATTACCTAATCCTGGATGGTTTTTACTTTTGTGGGTTTTTAGCATTTTTCAGATACATTTTTAAGCAATAGAATTAGTCCACAGAAATTCACAAATAAAATTTCGGGAAAAATAAGAGAATTACGTTTAGGCTGAAGAGACAAAGCACATATTCCTTAAATGTCAAAACTTAGGTTATTTCTAATTTGGGATATACCTCCTCCTATGATTAGTCAACCACCAACCATTTTTTTTCCAAAGAGAAAATGTTGGAATTAAAACACATAGATATTTAAATACTGAATTTGCACCAAGGAAAGATTTCAAATTCATGGAGAGGAGGGAACAATCAACAGTTTGGAAAGTTTTGACTAGATTTTCTAATACGTAAGAAAGTTTAACTCAATCTGTCCACCAAAGCCAACATATTTTCAGTTACATTGCCGAATCACAGAATAGTATGTTAGAGAAAGTTATTTGAATGTATCAAAGAAAGATACAATTAAGTTCTGCCTCTGTCTACTGATGAAACTTGAACTTGGTGATAGAACATCTTACATGAGCATTTGGGGGTTGAAGAAAAAACAACATTGACAAGGCATTCAAATTTGAAAACAGCTGATTTTATACTATGACTTTGAGCATACTTGAGGCTAGGGTTTAGAAGTTGTTATTTGTAATTCTTATAAAGTGTGTGTGTGCGTGTGTTATGCTGTGTATGGATGCATGTATGCTTTATTTGGTATATTATGCCATTCTATCACTCTACAGCCACTTTGAATCTCAGGAAAGCATTATTATAAATACAGAAAGCTGTCTTAAAGAGATGGAAAGCAAGACTGATTTTGTTCTTCCAATAACTTTAGAATCTTCAGGCCCAAGCCATTTACACATTTGTTTAATTACATCCAGCCCTATCAATGAAGGGGTTGAGTGTATCACCTATGGTCACCTAAACTGGCACTTGGGTTCAAAAGGTGAGCCAGCGGGCAGCCCAGGTGGCTCAGCGGTTTAGCGACGCCTTCAGCCCAGGGCGTGATCCTAGAGATCTGGGATCGAGTCCCACGTCGGGCTCCCTGCATGGAGCCTGCTTCTCCCTCTGCCTGTGTCTCTGCCTGTGTGTGTGTGTGTGTGTGTGTGTGTGTGTGTGTGTGTCATGAATAAACAAAATCTTTAAAAAAAAAAAAGGTGAGTCAGCATTTCATGTGACAATTTAGAGCACATAATGAGATAGTCTCTTTAAAGGGACCCAAACCATGAAGCAGCAAAGACTGTTTCATATCAGTTATTAAATTAATTATTCTAAAAATTAATATTGAACTATAAAGTGCTAAGGTCCATAATTTTATCTTGAATCCTTCAGGGAAACTCTATTCTTTTTTAAAAGTAGGCTCCATGCCCAGTGTGGAGCCCAACACAGGGCTTGAACCCATGACCCTGAGGTCAAAACCTGAGGTAAAATCAAGTTGGGTGCTTAACCAACTGAGCCATCCAGGCACCCCCAGGGAAACTCTATTCTTACTCAGATAAATTCTTAGGAGCTTTATAAATTATAGGAAAAACCCATGGGCAGGAGGAGTTCCAGGCATGTTGTGATCCACCTCTGGGGCAGTCATCTCAGACCCTTAAGGATTGAAATAGTCTGGACTTATGCAGGACGGTTGATATACTAACATCAACAAATTAATAATACAGAGTAATACCAGCAGAGACTCTCCTGTTTTAGTTTTTGTTACCTAGAGATCTCTCAAGCATGCTTAAACATGAAAAGGAATCGATTCATTTTTCCTCTGTACCTTTGCTGGAAACTTTTGTTCTATGATTTCGACAACTAAAAGTAGTTTTGCACCCTCCTGTGAAATTCCATTTCTGCATTTTCATTTCATCTCCTTCACAGTATAGTTTGTGTATATTTAAACATACCTGATATACCACTGCTCCACACCCTGAGATGCCCCTCCCCCATATTATGTAAAGAAAAAGCCAAAGTCCCCATTTCACTCTAAATTCCTCTTAAATACTCTCCTCCTCTGCTGCCTTCACCTCACCCCAGGCACTAGACCCTGGCTATTCCTCCAGCACTCCAGGCCTTTGCTTCAGCTCTCAATTACTTGGCAGAATTTACTTAAAGAACTGCCCACCCCTATCCCCAACACACACACATACACACACACACACACACACACACACACACAAGTCTGTGGTTTAAGGAAAGGCATCCCCGTATTAATAGGACTTGGGCATTTAGTGCTACCTCTGTTCCAACAGAGAAAAACAATCTATTTGATGCTTTCTCTATGGATGAGGTTGAAGAGTCTAGTAATCCTTAACCAACTGTGCAGATTTGGAAATACCATCTTAATAGCTACAAGCAGACATTGCTTTAATTAGCAAATCTAGCCATAGGTAACACAAGTTATTTTTTTACATCTTTTAAATTTTATTTTTGATTGAAGTAAAATGTAGAGTTCAGTACATGAGGCATATTCACTTGCTGTGCAACCATCACCATATGCATTTCCAGAACTTTTCTCATCTTCCCAAGTTGAAACTTTGTACTGAAGAAGTAATAACTTCTCATTCCTCTTCCCTGCAGTCCTTGGCAGCCATCATTCTATTTTCTGTCTCTATGGACTTAATCTGGGGACTTTATATAAGTGGACCCCTGCATTAGTGGTCCCTTTGTGACTGGCTTATTTCATGTAGCATAATATCCTCAAGGTTTACCCATGTTGTAGCATGTATCAGAATTTCCTTCCTTTTTAAGGCTGAATCATATTCCTTTATATGTATTTAGCACATTTTGTTTATCCTTCAACCAATGATCACATGTACTTACATCTTTTAGTTATTGTGAATAATGCTGCTAGGAACATGAATACAAATATCTCTTTAAGACCCTGTTTTCAGCCCTTTGGGGTAAATACCCAGAAGTGGATTTTCTAGATCATATGACAATTCTATCTTTAATTTTTGGAGGACGTGCCATCCATTTTCCACAGAGGCCATGTTCCATTTTATATTCCCACCAGCAATGCACAAGGGTTGTAATTTTTCCACATTCTTACCCACACCTGTTATTTTCTGGTTTTGTGATAGTAGTCATCCTCATGGGTGTGAAGTAATGACAACAAATCATTTTTTTCTCTTATAAAAATACTTGCAAATTGATAGTCTCTGCCACTGCCTACATACTTGAGCTGTGTCTCAGCAAACATCAGAACAGAATTTGTGTTTTACAAAGATTAGATATTTTAGGCCATAGCCTCATGTTCTAAAGTTATTAGAAAAAAAATGCTTAAAATTATTAAAGGAAGACACAAAGTAAAAGAAAAATGGAAAGGATGATTGAAAAACGCAATTTAGAAATCTTTAGGTGTCTCTCTCTCTCTCTCTCTCTGACTATCATAAATAAATAAAAGTTAAAAAAAAATTTTAAAAAAATGGGATCCCTGGGTGGTGCAGCGGTTTGGTGCCTGCCTTTGGCCCAGGGCACGATCCTGGAGACGCGGGATCGAATCCCACGTCGGGCTCCCGGTGCATGGAGCCTGCTTCTCCCTCTGCCTGTGTCTCTGCCTCTCTCTCTCTCTCTCTCTCTCTGTGACTATCATAAATAAATAAAAGTTAAAAAAAAATTTTAGAAATCTTTAGGTGGCTTGAGACTGATGAAAAGCTTCGTCGAAATTCTAAAACACCCAACACTGTCTTTTTCTGGGTAAAAGGTGAAAAGTTAATCATTTTGATAACTTGAATATATCAGGTAGTTTGAGGTTTCTCTTTGTGTATATTTTTATTTACAGCAACTTGAATACCGTTGCCACATCGTAGGAATTTGAATGTTGCCAATATTTTGAAGATTATTTTTAATGTTTTAGTAGATTGTTATTTTCCTTTAAATATGTATTGTTGAAAGCACTGCATCCTTGAGTGGATGGTCAAGGTACAGTCGAGGGCCAGCTTTCTTCCCCAAGAGTAATAGTCAATAATTGTATAATGCTAGTCAACAGCAAAACAAGATTCACTTAAGAGAATTTGTTTTTCAGTGAGCTTGGCAGGGACATACTTGCTCCACGGAGAATAGGATACCTGCCCTGACATCCACTCAGAGAAGTAATAACTTACCAAATCCTCCTTATCAGCGTGTATCCTTTTCTCAATTAATTCAAGATTTCCAGTTTGTTTACTTTCATCTCCAAAATAGCAACAACTTCCTTTAATATTTCAGACAGTCTGGCATTTAAGCAACTGATTGATGAATGTTCAATTGCACTCAGAAGGCGACAGCCGTTCTCATCATCCGTAATTCATTAGCATATAATGGAAATGCCGTGCCAATCAAATTAAAGTTGCATGTGATAAGAGCTCTTTGTTATTGATTGAATTTTTTTTCCTCAGCAACTTGTAACTGCATTTGATCAAAATATCTTCTCTGCCTGCACCCTCGCTGCTTTTATTGCTTTTCCCCACTTCGACATGTCACATTCTTATTCTGTACCTACGCAGCGATGGGCAGCATTTCTCTGCCAGTCTTGCATTCAACTGCATGTTTTTCTTTTTCCCCTCTTCGACTCTTTGCATTATTCATTCCTGGGCCACAGCAAAATATTGGAATGTGTAGCACATGGCAACAGAAGGAAAGGGTATCCCTTCGCAGAATTTATGCTGTATGTATTTAAATGCTTTCAGCTTTAAGAAGCTGCCACACCAAAACTTCAGCTATTTGCATCTATCCTAACCACTGCAGACCACCTGGCATGATGCCGCTACATGGAGGCTAATCACCAAAAATCCATGTCCATGTTTTCAGAAAGGCATAAAAATATGATTTATATACATTTTTTGTTGTGCTTTTTTAAACAAGGGTTAAGTAACAAAATAAAACATGTCACATTCTGTTTATCCTTTAAGGCCTCACAGCCAAATATGTCTTTAGTCTGCAAACATTTAAAATTTTTAGCTTCAACATCTCACCACAGAAGACATCTGAAGGTTATCCTCTTCCCTTTAATAAATTCTATAACTCAGAGCTTGATCAAAGCTCTTCCCTCAACTCTAACAATGTAAAGAAAGAAAATTTTACATTGAAGTCATTTAGAATTCCTCAGTAGTTGAAATGTTTTTCATAGACACAATCAAATCTTCTTTAAAGTTGCAATTAATTCTTAGTTAGGGGAAAAATTCCATATGGAATAAAATTCTCTTTGGAAATCATGTGTTTGCATTCCTGCTGTATGATTATTCTTACCACACCAGAGACTTCTTAATTAATTGCACTCTTCATGGCTACACTAAAACAGATGTAAATAAGTGCTTTTTATAACCATTAACTTTCACGACAGGCTTCTTCACAAGAACTATAGGCTTCGATGGTGGAGAGGCAGCTGAGGGTGTGGGCAGCCAGAGGCCAAGGCACGGTGGCCCCCCACTCATTTGCATAGGCAGTTTGTTCTAAATCCAACGAATGGACACAAAGACGTTTCCAAATGCAAAGGCTCAAGAGTTGCCTGTGTTTGAAAACACGCTGGACTTACTGGGCTGAGTTTTGAGTGGGGATTATTTAATTAATGCTTTGAGTTGGGGGAAACCCACCTCTGCACTAGCTTGGTTTTATTATTTTAATTTTTTTTTCAAATTGGCAAGAAAACAGGACTACTGAGAGCTTAAACCAATGAAAAATGTAACAGCGAGAGAAATGAGAATGGGAGGAAATAATAAAAGCAAAATAGAGGCCAAGGTCTTGTAAGGAGTCCGGGAGAAGTTAAACTGGCCTTATGCCAATGCTTATTGATCGGAGGGATGGAATTCGTTAAGGAGGGAGCACGTTGCCTCTTCTAGGAACCCCAGCACGGGGCACGGTAAAAAGGAAGGGAGCGGGCCCATCTGTATACGCTCTAATAGCACAGTATTAATTTCAAGTAGTCTTGTTAACATGTTTTTTGAGGCTGCTTGGGGAAAAAAATATTAAAATGTTACAACTACACAAATGTGAATCTCTTGTGCCCAACTTTCTCTAATAGGCTTGTGCATACTTCTTTGCATTAGATTTTTCATTATGAATTTACATTTTCCTCCAGCTTTATTGAGTTATAATTGACAAAACTGTAGGATATTTAAAGAGTACAACGTGATGATGTCAATGTTTGTCAATAAGTATGTCAACTCCTATGCAATGTGAAAGGGGCCCCTCTCGTGGAGTTAATTAACACATGCATCATCTTACATATTCACCCCCATTTTTTTGGTGAAAACATCTCAGTTCCACTCTCTTAGCAAATTTCAATTATACAATATATTATCCACTACAGTTACCATATTATACACTAGACCCTCCAATTCAATTATGAGGTTACTTCCAAATAGCAGATTACCCTATGATCTGAGCAACTCTGAGAGAGAGATCTCCCAGTAAGCCAGGGAGATTCTCACAAAGCAAAGAGGAAATCCACAAGTGACCAGGGGCAAATCACATTGGAAGCATGTGCTTTTTTTCAAAAATCCAGGTAAGATTCTCTCTTGGGAAAGGGAGACGCATCAAAGAACAAAGTACAATAAAGACATGTCCCAAGGAGAGCTACAGAATGAAGTTTAATCTGTGACAAATTATGCTCTGTGCCATTAAAAAAAATATTCATCCAGGATTCCTCTCACAGGACTTAACTAGTATGTGCTTTTTCAGAAGAGAGTGCTCTATCATGATCTCATGTGAGCTGCCTGATTATGGTTTCTGAGGCCTGCTCAGCTTTGCAATCAAACAATAATACCAATAATAACAGCTACCAATTATTAAATGCCACATACTCGGTACTTTACATAATCACCCCTAATTCCCCAAATAATTCTGTAATCTGGGTATTATCTCCATTTTAAAAATAAAGCCTGGGGCTCAGAGAGGTTAAGTAATATGTCCAAAGTCACAAAGCTACTACACGGTAAAGCCATAATCCAAATTCAGAGCTGCCTGACCCCAAAGGTCCAGCTCTTTTTATTACCCCCTGCTGTAATGAGACATCTTCATCCTACTCTAGATGACAAGAGCAAACTCAGGATGTCTCTGGGTTATCATACCCTCTGAACATCCCTTCCTACATCTGCATTTTGTGAAGGTCTCTCTTTCTTCCTTAGGTAAAGCCAAAGGACAGCGTTTTCTTTACAACCATCCATAAAATAAGATTAATCCAGCTTCACAGGATTTATAACTCTGATTAAGAGATGGGACCAAAGTCCAAATACAGATGTGGAAATGATTATTCTTACACCTATAATGTATGAGGAGATGTCTACAGGATCGCACAAAGTGAAGATTCCAGCTGTCTCTGTGACTTAAGCCATCTCTTCTTTTACATAGGTCTTCCTAGTTTACAACCCTAATTCCTGTTTGAAGGCACAGGAACCTTAATTCCTGTGTGTGTGTGTGTGTGTGTGTGTGCATGAGAGAGAGAGAGAGAGAGAGAGCATGCACATGCGTACATACACACATTTTCTAGTTTATCTACCTATTGGTCCTTTTTCCTTCCAAATCCATGACACTGGAGGATTTAGAATATTAGTGGTGTTCAATAACTATTTATTATCATTAATTAGCTGAATTGCCTCAAGAAAGCCTAATGAAAAGGAGAAAAGGAGTTTGGTTTAAGAAAACATATGATTAGGCCTCCCTGCTGACATCCTCTTTTTGATTACAGAACTCGCCTTTTAGACTCATTGAGAAGCTGCATTCTCGGAGCTATGTCTCCTTTATCCAAACTGATCTCTATGTACAAGAGAAAGGCTGTTAGAAGAAATTAGTTATAAATTAGAATTAAGCTGGAATTCCCACATTGTATCCAATTCAAACCATGTGAATTCATCTTAACTCATCTCAACTTCATCTTTAAATTGTCTTCCTGGGGGGTTTTCTCCTTCCTTCTGTGTTTAGGAGTCTGTTCTCCCCTAAGTTCCTCATCCCCAACCTACTCAGGAAAAGAGGGCTGTTAAGAGCTGGTCTGGTGTCCTGGGATTTGTAGTTAGTAGATTCCCTTTCAGTATCTGATAGCTCAGAGCTGTACCGGCTGTTACACACCACTCATCACCAACAGTGTCAGAAGTTGTATCAGCATCTTCAAAAAGAAAGTCAGTACATTTTCAGTTAAAAATAGCGATATTCTAAGCTTACCTATGTTCCCTGCATAACTTTTTTTTTAAGTTGAAGTAAAAAAAATCCCTTGAACCTGTGTTCGACATGCTCAATAATTCCTATCAGGTGTGAAACACCTTTGGTCTATTTCAAGAAACCAGCAGCTCCTTTGCAGTGGTCAAAACCAAAAAGGTCTTAAGATTTGGCTTGGCTAGCATCCCAACATGTTATTCCAACCGCCAACAGATCTTTCATCAGGAGAATATGCATCAAGCCACATTCACCTTAGTACAGTGGCTATTTGGTGTGCTTAAAACCATCATATTCCCATTTATGTAATAAAGTACAGCAGAAGAAAACACCAACTCTTACAAGAATCATAGTTATGGGGGATAATATTCTGGTAGAGATGTTACGTGATTCTGAGGCCTTTTCTAGATCTAATAGTAAAGAAGGGAGTGTAGTGAGAGGGAGATACTTCTGATTTTCTCTTTAGGCTACAAAAACTATATATATAGGACCTCTGAGAACTGACTCGATTTTCAGAGATCTAAAGAATAGAGGAAGATGTGATGATGGCCTATTGTTTATAGAAGCAAACTTCCAATCTTCAACGAGTATGGGGAAGTAGAACAAAGTATGGTTTTAATTCTGCCCTGGATCAAACCCTGAATAAAATGGCATAGCTCACTGCCAACACATACTCTTCTGCTCAGATGGTTCACTGAGTCTAGACCAGAGAAGGCTTTGACTCTAGATTTCCAAACAAGCTAGTCAATATGAAATGTATCAAATATCTCATAAACTAAAAGCTGATCACAATCTCTCTGGAAGAAATTGTTTCCAATTTTTCTTTCCCATTTTCTGGATCTTACACAGCTTATTTCAAAAAAATGTATGCAATGACTCTGCAAATTTGCACACTAGCCCTGGAAGTGCTCTCATCTTTATCATTTGTATACTTCATTAATGTAAATGTTAACTCCTTTGGAAATTTTAGATTGATTTACAAGAAATAAAATATTATTTGGAAATAGTTTAGAAATTCTATTTATAATTACTCGATTGAACAGACCCCTCAGCAAACAAACCATGTTATCATCATTACCTGAAGACTTTAAGAGTGAGCATTTTGAGTGGATTTGGATCAAGTTGTTAATGAGAGCTATAGTGGTGGCTTATTTCACTGGATTTTCACTTCTTGAGACATGGAATCGTGTACTGAATAAATCAAGTGCAAATGGTTTCATCTTAGCCTCTGATGATCAACACTAAAAAGTAACTGTGTATTTAATGCAATCAACAGGCTCCAGCATGGTGGCCTAGGAGCCCAGAATAGAAGGAGGGCTCCTAGCCAACTTTGAAGGGCATCCATATGAAAAGGATACAGGACCTTTTCATGTGTTGGAAAATAAGGCACCAGGAGACAAAATATCTCCTCACATTTCGGGGTAAATTACCTGGCCAGTTACCAGCCCTCTTAACGTTCCCCCTCTAGGAAAAGTAGTCTCTGGTATTATCTGCTATTCCTAGAGGGCTTTGTGAAGGTTTACAAATTGTAGGGCAGGCACAAATGTGACACAGACAGTTAGTTTCTGTCCTCTTGACATTTATAATTCAAGAGGCCCAGGAGGAAACATCAGAACTCTCCCCAAACCACCAAACAAAGGAGGAGGAATAGGACAGCTTGCCAAGCCAGCCCGCCACAGTGAAATGTGGTCATGCTCTGCTCAACTTCTTGCTCCAAGTGAACTCAAGTCCAGAATAAAACATGATCATCACTTAAGCACAATAGTATATGGAGGTGAAAAAAGAAACCCTTTCACCAGCCTGAGTTCTCACACACTTGACGGAACTACCTAATTGAGGCATGCATGTTAAAGATAAGTGAAATAGGGGGGATCCCTGGGTGGCGCAGTGGTTTGGCGCCTGTCTTTGGCCCGGGGCGCGATCCTGGAGACCCGGGATCGAATCCCACGTCGGGCTCCCGGTGCGTGGAGCCTGCTTCTCCCTCTGCCTGTGTCCCTGCCTCTCTCTCTCTCTCTCTCTCTCTCTCTGTGTGTGTGTGTGTGACTGTCATAAATAAATAAAAAATTTAAAAAAAAGATAAGTGAAATGAAATAATAAAACTTATAAAGGGTTTAGTGCCTGACACATAATAAGCACTCAAGAAATGGATTCTGAAATCCTATCAGTAAGAAAATCAGATGGAGCAGAGGGATAAAAAACATTTTAGACCGTGCAAGGACATACAATTTTTTCAACACACATGAAATAAAATTATAGCACAACTGAGCACCAAATTGAGCACCTCCTAGAGATGTGTGGGTCCTGAAAATACCTTCACAGCATAACAGGGACTTGTTGGGACTTTATAAGAAAGGATTAGGAACATTTGTTTATTTTTTAAAAGACTGCCCTGTGGGGACCTGAAGTGAGATAGGAGGCTTATAGGCTTGGGCTGATCCTCCCCAAATTTGGGGGTTGTTTAATGTAAGTCATCTTGGATTTTAAGCTGGCTATTCCGGACTATTCCCTTAACTAAAACAAGACGGCCCCCTACCTTTGCTGAGAGATCTCAGAATCCCTGAAGTCTGGCAGCTTCCACTAAGCCAGCTGCTGTTTGCAGGATTCTGATGATCTGGGACTTCCCAGGTGTCAGAAGCAAACAATAGATCACAGCTGGCATTAATTGGCAGCACCCTGGTTGGCAGTCTCAGCAGAGAGAGGCCAAACACTGAACAGGCCACAGAGAGAAGACTCCCCTCACTCAGCTAATATTAATTGAAATGTCTTCATGGAATGCTGTTTTACACATTGCAATGAAAACAGTTTGTTTTTAGGATTTAAACATCCCTCTGCTGTGTTTGCAATCTGAACACTACAGCATGTGTTAAAACATAAGATCCAGGGAGGCAAACTGACTATAAACAGAGTAGTTTAGGAGCTGGGCAGAGGGCAGTGGGGGGAGTAGGTGGGGAAGCTGTGTCTTTCTTTTGCAATTTTCAAGCCCAGTGAAGTGTACAGGAGTGATAACACAGCATAAGCAAGGGAAAAGAAAGAGATATTTAAACTTCAGAGGATTTTTCGCTGTGTTTCACTATGTGAGTTGGTGAGAACCTTAGAAAAGGAAAAATGGTTTAAATCCATGAGTTTTCCCTCTGATACTGCCCTCTTAAAATCCGAGGCCATCATGCTAAATGTTATTCTGGTTATCTAGGGTAATAGTCTCAATCCACCTAGTTAAAAGATACCTAGGAATGTGGTTCACGGCCAGTAATATAGATTAGTATGCTAATATTGTTCTAAGGGTAGCATTGTTAAATAAGCCTGAGATATCCTTGGAATCAGACTGAGCACACCAAGCCAACCCATGTGTATCATTTAGGATTATACACGAACTGTTAAGAATACAGAACAATTGCTTCACATTTCTCGGTGCTGGTGTCATCTCCCTTTCATATCTGGGAACAACACCCATATCTCGTTCTTAGCCACTGACATTTGTCATAAATTCCAATTGACCTTTTGCCAGAAGAGCTTCAGGATGATTTTCTTTTTATCTTTTCACGTCTTCAGCATGTAATGATTCATTCCGGAAGCATTTGGGGCCCAGCACTGTGCTAGATATTATGGGAGGTGAATAAGAAGCAGGAAAATCAGTTCCTGCTCAGAAAAACCCAACATGTTTTTTGACACTAGTAGACAATCAGAAGACAATAATAACTGGCTGGTATGAACTGAATACATCAAGGCCAAAAAGGTAAAAAAAAAAAAAAAAAGGATATCTAGGTATTCAGTTTAGTCATCAAAGGCTTTCTGCAGAACATAAATATGGAATGGTGTTTTGAAGAAAATAATAGATATGGATGAGAAAAATATTTCAGGTGAAAAAAAAATTTTTAAAGAAAGCAGAAGAGAAAAAGCCCTGATCAGTAAGGCCGTAAGAAGGGAAACAGAGTGTGTTGACTAGAATAAAGGGTGCTCCCAGCTCTTCTCTACAACAGAGACGGGAGGAAGCTGTGGTCAGACTGGTAGATTATCCCAGATTTCACAAATAAAAACATTGATGCAAAACAGTGAAATAATGCTCCAAAAATTATGGCTACAGCGAATGTTGATATGTCATGACAATGGAAGTGAACAGAGCAAGAACAGCTAGCCCTGGAGGGGTACCCACGCAAGTCCTGGTCCTGCTCCAAGGGTTCGGTGTCTAGGAAAGCTTCTCTGGCTCTTCTTTGACACCTTTAAATCTTTGTTCCTCAGAAGGTACTTAGCCTACCTTAGCCTCCTAAGTACCTTTCTTTATTTCCTTTCTGCTATTCTTCTCCCTCTTTTCCCTTCTCACTCAAAGAACAGAGTGGCCAGCACTTTGAGATCGCTGCTTTCTACCTCAAAGCAATCCTACTTCCAATTCCCCATTGAACACAAGCCTGCTAATACTCTGGGCTCAGCTTGCGCTACCCTAATACCTGAGAGCCAGTGTCTGGTGAGGAACAAATGTGATATAACTGAAATGCTTGGTGAGATTGCAATGGGTGAGACAGTCATGAAAACCATTACCTTCAAAGATAAGCAACTACTTTCATTGCCAAATGCTAAACCTCATGTAGGATTACAATTTATAGCTTGGGTTAGGAATAAAGTCCCATTTAAATAAAAGTTTTAAGACAGAGGTGAAATTTGGTTCACCTATGTGTGTGTGAGTGTGTGTGTATGTGTGTGTGTTTGTGTGTGTGTCCACTCTTAATCCCAAGAAAAACTATGTTATTTAGGGCAGTCTATTGTCTAGTCAATGACTCTCCTGTGATAATCCTTTCCACCTCCATAGTAGCAGTCACACGGTGAGGGAATTTAAGATGAGTTTATTATTATAGTTTCTAATACTCAAACTGTAAGCCAACCAAAAACAATGGGTTTTAGGCGTGTTAATACAAACCATACTAATAAATTTAAATGTAAGCTCTAGGGAATTAACTTATTTTTCTAAATAGTTGATTCTTCTTATCACAGTTACACAGTTAGAAATAAACTCACATTTCATTCTCTATTAATGTGCTTAAAAACTAATGATGCAGTAGTTTATAAGGGATTAAAAAGGAAAGAATTCATTCAATACATTTGGAAAATGCTTTGAGGTCTTTTGAAGAAAGGACAGACGTGCAAAGATTTTACGTTTTCATAGGTGACTTGTTCTCTTGGATTTAAATACTGCAACGGAGAGTTGGGAAGCCTTAATTGTCTTTCTCACTCTGTCCCCATCCCTGATGAGCCCCCTATGTGAACTCAGGCAAGTTCATAAGCGTTCAGAGCTCATTACTTATGACCTAATAAACAAAAAGGTGTGAGAATCAGAGTAAAAATTGAAGCTTCAAGTCAATCTGAGAGATTTTGCTCAGGAATGGATCAGATTAAGGCAAGCTCTTACCAAACAAAGATAATGCGGAAAGGAAATCATATAATTATAGAATTTTAAAGCCAGAAACAACCTTGGAGCTTATTCAGTCCCACCTGCTCATTGTGCAAATGAAAGGCTTGAAATCTAGAAAGAATAAATAAGATAGCCAAGTCTGTACAGCCAAGTTGTAGAGCCATGATGGGAACCCAGAGACTGAAGCAACCCCCACACACGCAGCTGCACACATGCACACATACACGCATGCATGCATGCATATATGCCAGTTAAAATGTTTAGAAGGATGATTTTTTTCATATAGAGATAATGTCTGCACAACAAGAAAGTTACTAGCAAAATAATAGGCTATAGTAAAGACTTTTTCTCTCTAGATTTCCCTTGAAGAGACATGTTACTGTAAAAGTGGTTCAATCCCAAGGCAAACAGAATTAGGCTTGCTCCAAGTGCTGTGTGGAGTCTTCTGTCCCCTGCCCCTGTGCTAACTGTGGAGAAGCAAAATCAAAGGGTAAAGGAAGAAGGAAAGAGAAGAAAAGAAAGAAAGAAGAAAGAAAGAAAGAAAGAAAGAAAGAAAGAAAGAAAGAGAAAGAAAGAAAGAAAGAAAGAAGAAAGAAAGAAGAAAGAAAGAAAGAAAGAAAAGAAAAGAAAAGAAAGAAAAGAAAAGAAAATCATCACTACAATTAAGG
Organism: Nyctereutes procyonoides; assembly: GCF_905146905.1. NCBI lineage: Eukaryota > Metazoa > Chordata > Mammalia > Carnivora > Canidae > Nyctereutes > Nyctereutes procyonoides. The sequence goes on from NW_026575130.1 coordinate 7,614,694, forward strand.
TGACCCAGCCTAGAGGCAAAATCATATAGACAGGATTTGACTGTATCATAAATAACATGCTGTCCCCAATCTAATAATTTTGTCTCCTAACAATTAATATGTATAGTTAATATAAAATAAGTGTGTTGCTGCTATAATTCATTCTCATGATCTCCTTCATAACTAATATTATTTGCATTTTGAGCTCTTACTGAAGAAAAGCTTCTGGGCCTACCTGAAGTTCTATATTGATTTGGAATCCCTGGCCCTTACCCACCAGTCTACCATATTTGCAAATCTCTCCTGCCCTAAAATAAGCCATCTCATGTCCTTTTTGGCTTCTTCTCCTCTTCTGTCTTTCTCTAGCCAATCCCTTAAAGAAGTAATCCAGATTGGCAGTCTCTAGTTTTTCTCGCTTCCTCTTCCGCATCCTGCAATGTCACTTTAAGACCTCAGCAGGTGTCTGTGGAAGCTGTTTCACATAACTCACAGATCACCCAATCCAGAGATCTCTTCCACTTATCATCCTGGGTGGGGTTTGGCATCCAACCACCTTCTTCTGGCAGTTCAGCCCCTGCGTGACTCCCTTGATGCAACTTTCTTTCACTCTTTATGAATGAGCATTTTCCCAATCTCTTACTGGGTCCTCCTCCTCCACCGCCCACCCCTCCACTCAGTCAATAACAATCTCATCTACTCTCCAGGTTTCATCTATACCAGCAATTCCTGTCAGGGCATGATTTTGGGGCAGAAGACATCAAGCACTGTCTGGAGACATTCTTGGTTGTCACAACTGCAAGAGATGCTGGCTACTGGCATCTAGTGGGTAGAGGACAGGCCTCTAATGCTCCCACGGTACACACTCTACACTACACAACCTACAGTAGACAGGACAGCCTTCCCAAACAAAGAATTAGCCAGCCTAAAATATGAGAAACCTTGATCTACATCTACCTATTTATAGGGCAATGGTTCTTATATATTTATCCACAGCCTGTATCCCTCAACTAAATTCCAGACTTGTTTTTAGTACACCTCCCCATACATGACCAGTACATCATTATTTGCCCCCAAACTTTCTCTTTATAGTCTTCTCCCAAGTAAAGGCCTTACTTATTCAAGTTAGAAAACTTGAAATCAGTGTCCATTCCCCCTCCATCACCCCACAGTACTTGGGTGTTGCTGTGCTCTATTTTATTATTTTTTAATGCAATAACTCCTAGGTTACCTGGTTGACTCCAGCCTCCCCTCATCCCACTCCATTCTTTATACTACAGCAGTCTTCATTCTACAACCAAAGTTCATCCTGACCCTCTTTTACTTAAAAGTTCTCAGTGCCTGGAGGAGGAATTCTAGACCTGGATTCCAGGCTTAGGGGGAGGAAAAGAAATGAGCCTAGAGGGGATTTCCATCCATCACCTAAAATTATATCTAAAATTATATCTGAATTAAAATTAAACACGTGGTGCTTTTTCCTGAAAAATGAATTAACAGCTTTCAGTAGATTTCTTATGGCAGTGATTCTCAAACTTTAGCAAAACCAAAATCTCCTGAAGAGCTTGTTAAAACGATTGCTCAGCCCCATCATAGTTTTGAACTTAGTACGTCTGGATTTGGGGCTGAGAATTTACTAGAAATGTAAAAATGCTAGAGACTAATTCTGCTGATTCTAGGACCACACTTTGAGAAACTTTTTTAGTTTGAAAACATCTGGAGATTTTATAAAAAATGCAAGGCCTGGGTCTCATTCCCAGAGGTTCTATGAAGTGTGGCCTGGGCTTCTGGAATATTTTTAATTTCCATAGTTGATTCTAATATGCAATAAAATGTGTAAACCACTGTTCTGAGAGATCCATGACCCAAAATAGGCAAAGATCCTAGAAGATAGAGCAAAAATGGCTTGCACAGAATCTCCTCATCTGTCTTCCATCTGCCTTTTAGATCTTTATGCTACTCATTCAGTGTCCTATCCCTCTCTCACTGCCTCCATCACCTCACACTTGATCCTTCAAATGCCCAAATGCCCATTTGCTCTTCCCCAAACATTCTTTCTGGAAGATGCTATTTATCTTTCAAAATTAGCTAAAATGTCACCTGTTCTCTGATGTTCTCAGATCAAAACTAAAGCCCAAACCACCACTGAGGCAGAATTATCACTTCCTATTTTATGTTCCATAGCACTTTATCAATACCTCTTTTTTTCACATAATGTAAGAGTCTGTTGTTTACATCGCTGGATCCCATTGAGCTATGAGATCTTGGAAAGCTAGTAATATCTGGTACCTTGTGCAGCACCTGGCACAGACAAGGCAATCAATGTGATGTGCTGGTTCATTCATTCATTCACTCAAATAGGCAAAGGAAAGTCTCCTTTGCCTAAACACTTCCTGTTTGTCTTCCCCAATTTTTTCTATTTTAAGATTTTTCTGTATCTTAAATGGTAAACAAAATTTTAGACAGTGAAAGTTCTTAAAATGAGCAGGAGTCTTCTGAATGGTTGTGAAAGTCAACAAGGGAGTTGTGTATGCACAACAGACCTCAACAGCTTTATTTACTTAACTATCATAACTGAATATTTAACATATTCAAACACTTCAGGTTCTCACCGGTAAATGGCAAATAACTACTTAAAAGAGTGTGCGTGGTGGGAGATATAACTAAAAAAATGTCAACTTAGGAAAGCACTGACCTATTTCAGAGTCTAATTGCTGCCCTATGATACTCCACGGAAATGCTCTCAGTGAATTATTTAGGAAGTGAATAGGACCCAGATGTGCTCCCCTGTCTCCTCAGCTTGATTCCCAATAAACTTTTTTTCATGATTTCTCTTCTCTGCCCTTCATGATAGCCATTGTTAAATAAGTTACATTCTGCACTTTAATCCTTATATATATTATTTATGATCCTCATATATATATATAGTATGTATATGTATATATATGTATATATATAGCACAGTATAAATCAAGTCTCTATTATTTTATGGTTTAAAAAAGGATGAATTAGGAAAAAATTTATCATAATTGCAAATTTCCACAAAAAGCTAGCAAACCTGTTAATTGATATTATCTTGTATCAGAATTGGGTATGTAAATCAGCCAAGAGGCATTTTTTTTAGAGTCAGCAAAGGGCTAAGTGACTTTGATGGAATGTGATACTTTCTGTAGTCACTTTCTTTGGGATCAGCAAAGCTAAAAGCAAAATTACCTAGAATTTTAAACACTGGGGCTGCTGTTACTTTTCATTATAAATTTGTTCTGAAGACTATGTCATTTCCCTGGCTTATAAATGTATATTATACAGAACAACATGGGCTTTTGAGGAGTAAATACAAAGATTACAGAAGATTTAAAACTACGTAATCTAGACATACATCTATTTTTCACCATTAGCTTTTCTATTTTTACAAACAATATATACAGTTATTACTCAGAAATTCCACAACAGTACTAACACTACTCCACACATTCTGTCTTTTCATTCCCCAAGTACCCTAACTGAATTATAGAAATTAAGCAATTATCATTTGCTTCAAGAGTTGAATTTTTGTGGAGGTTAAAATTTTTTTCAGATTTAAATATCTAAGAGTTCATTTTTCCCTTCCCTTTTATACTCCTTCATGTCCTTAAGTAGTAGTATTTTTATCTATTTACTCCACTTATTAAGGACAAATGGGATACAAAGAATCAAATTTAAAGTTTTCATGAAAACTTTTCTGTAGTGCGTGTGTGTTCCCTGCCATCTAGGCAAAATTAGTGAATTCTTAAGCATTGTAAATTTGAGTCAAGAGTATCAAAGAATACCACAATCTGATTACAGATAACTGGTGGCATGATTTTCATACTGGTTCCTTCAAACCAAAACTTCATGTAACGTACTTTTTTTGACAATGTAAATAAGAATGAGTCTTTTCTTTTTTTTTTAAGATTGATTTTATTTATTTATTTGTTTATTATTTGAGAGAGAGAGCACATACCCACACAGCGTGCCAGTGGTGGGGAGGGGGTCAGGAAAGAATGATCTCAAATAGTCTCTGCACTGAGCATGGAGCCTGATGCGGGGCTCCATCTCAGGACCCTGAGATCATAACCTAAGCTAAAACCAAGAATTGGATGCTTAACTGACTGAACCACCCACCGAGGGACCCTGAGTCTTCTCTTTCCTTGAATTTCAAAAGTTCCTTAGATAAATCTAAGACCTTTGGTTAAAGCATCTGCAATGAGGAGGGCACCTGATGGGATGAGCACTGGGTGTGAAACTGTATGTTGGCAAATTGAACTTAAATAAAAAATGTAAAAAAAAAAATAAAAATAAACAAACAAATAAATAAAAAGCATCATCAATAAGACTTTATAAAGTAAGCACCAAAATTTAAAATGCTCTTTTTTCTCTGTCCCCACCTCCTCTTTACCACCCCAAGGCATAAGAAGAATAAATTTAATTATTTAATTTAACAGATTATATTACCCCACTAAGAACCTGCTGTGACACTGTCCTTAGGTGTCCTGCCTACCAAGATGCGACAAATAGGTGAAGTTTTCAAATAAGGTTCTTCTCTCGTATTTACACTAAGTAAATTTCCTTGGAAAAGGTCCAAAATGGATTCAGTTTACCCTGAATTCGTAGGAAGAGTAATTTAGTTAATTTTGTTCCAAGGATTCTATTTACCAGCAAAACTGAGTTGAGTGGGTGGTCACTATGTCTTCTTTCAAGTTAAAAATAAATTTTTGTCAGGGAGAGTGTTTTGATTATGTTGCTTATCTATGACAGCTCTTTAGATAAAAGAGTCTTCCTCTGGGGTACCATTTGAATACTAAATAAACCCACTCAGGGACAATTTTGTAGTTATAACTGTAATTAGTGATCTACATTTTTTTGAGAATTTATTTATTCATGACAGACATAGAGGGAGAGGCAGAGACATAGACAGAGGGAGAAGCAGGCCCCCCATAGGGAGCCTGATGCAGGACTTGGTCCCTGAACCCCGGATCACACCCTGAGCCAAAGGCAGATCCTGAGCCACCCAGGAGTTCCAGTGATCCACATTTAAATTCAAGAATTATATAGACATTCTTCCAGAATTATAGGGGGAACATAATGCTAACATTTTCTTGGCTTGGGGAAATCTAAAAGAAACTTACTTTTAGTGACTGTGATATTTTCAGTCAAAAATTATCAATTTCTTAGTGCAGAATAATTCTAAATGAAAATTCTTGATGCACTATAAAATAATTTTAAATATTTTATTCATTTGACTGGCCCTAGTTTATTCTTGCAAATTATTTTGGTAACCAGTAAAATGTTGCTTCATATGAAATTCATTACTGCCAGAATCTAGAATCTTCAAAATACAAAAGGAAAAATAAATCTGAGTAATTAAGGCAGCCCTTCAATTGCTTCCTCCCAATAAAAAATTTAGACTATGAGAAACCATGATATTTTAAATGTTGGAAGAGTTCCAGAATTTTACAAAATTATGGAGAAGGGAGTGATTTTATTAGCTCAGAGACTATTTGCTTTAATGTAATAGAAATTTAGATCCAGATGTTAACATTTTTATATACAATTTTTTTGGCAAAGAGAGACTAAATCATGCAAATGGGATATCCAGGGGCTTTTCTATTAGAATTGATAGAGATTTTCTGTGGGTCAGGTGTGATTTATGAATTTATAATTCTTTGGGAGGGGAGATAGGTTGAAAACAGCTAATGATGAAGCATACTTCGCAGTGTATATAACATACACTAATTATGTGTATGGACTAAGGTCCATCCAGTCTAGCAAAATTCCCATGTTGACATTTTCTATGTTGGTAATTACAAAGCCCCTAAAAATCGTTTTGTTAAACCTGGAGAGGCAATACATTTTACTTTGTTTAATCTTTTATTTCAAAGTCTTGATAGCTGGTTTTTTCTATAGCATTAAATACAATGGTTACAGAGGTATAGTAGTCTAATATGTTAACTAAAGTGCTTTCTCTTCAGCAATTCTTTCTTAATCTGTGTCCCTTCCCTATTCAAAGACTTTGAGTATCCATTGCCTTAGGGCAGGGTTGATATCTTGGAGAAGAGAACAAAAGACTCAAATCCTTGGCTTTGGAGTTTCAAAGACTGAGCTATCCAAGCTTGGGACAAAAAGATCTGGAATGATAAGTACTTGAAGTCAGAAACAGTTTTTCCTCCTGCCACCCCCAGATAGATGAAGTTTGTAGTGGGAATGGGAGAGGAGATGCAGGCTGCTGGAAACAATAGTGTTTGGACTGCCCTGGGTCTCTGAACAGAGGAAGGCTGATAATTCTGGAGCCTCCAGATGGGTTGAGCGGGCCTGGGAAGATAGGGGGTAGAGCAGGCAGCCCAAGAGCCTCACAGAGAATTCCCAGCTTCCAGCCCTGGCACAGAGGACACCAGAGAAGACAGTTGCACAGAAGTTTTGGAAGAAAGGAGCCTGAGATAGCTTTTAAAAACTCCCCATGGTCCCACCCAGACAGACTCAGGAGGGCAGAGCCATCCATCCTCTCAAGAAGAGGCATTCAAAAGCAACTAAAAGAGTGAGAGCTGAGAGTATCTGAGAAGACAAGGCCATTGTGTTTGAAAAGGGATCTGAGGCAATCAGCAACCTGAAACCTGATAAAATATGGGTGTCTCAGTGGATGCCGGCAGGATGAGATAACAATCCCACGTCTTGGCACCATGTCAGATCCCAATACGGAAGTTCAACCCTGGGGATGCGGGTAGAGATCTGAATGTGCTGAACTCTAGTGAACCAATCTGGCAGCAAGGGTTTCAGAGAAGACAATGTGACCCTGTACTATCAACCCTATAGTGAAGATGAGGCAAGGACAGTAACACCGAGGTTTGGATTGAGTTATTTCTGATTCCAAAATCCAAGCCAAAAAAAAAAAAAAAAAAAAATTCAAGCCAATACACTTTACTAGAATAATAATGAGTCATTTCTATATTATTCAATAAACAGTGTGTGACAACTGCCTCATCATTTTGAAAAGAGAATGACTCCTTATGTCAAAATAATTTCCAGATGGATCAAAGATTTCCAATTATAAAATGAAACCATAAAAGTATTAAGAAAAAACATGGGGAAATATTTCTTTAATTTTGTAATTAAAGGCCTTCCTAAACATGACACAGAACTGAGAAACTGTTAAGGAAAATGACAAAAAGTATAAAGAAAGTTAAAAGATTAATGACAAAAAGAAAGAAAAAAGTGTGTACCATATTTTTATATAGTCAAAGAGCTAATTTTCTGACTTATATAAAGTTTGTACAAATTAGCAATGAAAAAGACAGAAAGAGGGGCACCTGAGTGGCTCAGCAGTTGAGCATCTGCCTTTGGCAAAGGTCATGATCCTGGGGTCCTGGGATCGGGTCTGGCATCAGGCTCTCAGCAGAGAGCCTGCTTCTCCCTCTGCCTATGTCTCTGTCTGTGTCTCTCATGAATAAATAAATAAATATTTTTTTAAAAGAAAGGACAGAAAGAAAGATAAATGAGCAATATAGTCAATTCACAAATACAGAAACAAAATGGTCAATAATGTGCAAAAAGATACTCGATCTGACTCATAATATTAAAAATGCAAATCACATATAACTTTTCTTTTATCCAATTGACAAAATTTTTTTAAAGTTTAATAATATCCAGTGTCAATGCAACTATAGAGACAGGTTTTAAGAATTCTGATTTTTTTGATGGGAGTTTTTAGTTGGTATACATTTTTTAGTGCAATTTAATAATGGTGATCAAAATCAATAATGAATAAACATCCTTTGACCCAACAGTCCTACTATTAGGAATTGACTCTACTGAAAAATAATGTTCCCATTAATGATTAAAATGTCCTATACAGAATTATGTACAGTAAAAATCAGCAGGAATATAATCCAGAAGCTTATTAATAAGAGTATGGTAAAACAGAAAATACAAAAAAGATTATGATATCCCCATAAAATAAGACATTATGGAGCCATTAAAAAAAAGTTCATTTCTATGCACTCAAACAGAAGTTTCTAAGCCATTTGGTTAAATGAAAAAATAAAGTATACATAATTGTTTATAAATACAGTCTTATTTGGGAGGACTTTGAAATACACACATGCACATATACAATACCTGTATTATTAGATGCAATTATATTTTCCTAAAAATATATAAGAAGGTAAATGGTTATCTTTGAGGAAATTAGTGAGGACAAAATGATGGCCTGAAGAAGGAAGGGTAAGTTTTAGTTCTCGTAACTTTCTATACTTTTTGCACGTACATTACTTTTATCTTCATTTTTTTAAGTTAACCTTTTCTTGTGAAAACTCATAGACACTGAAGTTTTGCTTTTCTTGGTTTAAAATTTAAAACCGTGCTTCAGTAAGATGTGCCTCCAGAGACCCAGACAGCTGCAGCAGCCAGCAAGGAGGAAATTTTATCAAGTTTAGCATATTTCTAAATTACTAGTTTTGTTATAACAAATACCTGATTTCATTTCCATATCCCAAGTGACTTCCAGGAGCCCTAACTCAAACTAACTCAAAATCTAAAGTCTGCAGTCTGGAGGTATTCACCACTCTGTTGAGTCTCTAATAAAGCCAATCGACAAAAGAGCAGCAACATACATTTCTAAGCCCCATTTCCTAGTGTATTGGCAAAAGGAATATGGAGAATCAAGACAATGGAAGACAGGCCACCTGCTTTTAGGCAGGCAAATTTACCTTACCTGGAGTCTTCCTCAGAGTCACAAAGCCAAATCCCTCCTCCCTCCATTCGGAGCTCTGATGCCACTTTCTCTGGCAGGAGAATATTCCCTCAGTTCCTTTAGAAGGGCACCACCCATCCACACCCTCCTTCTTATTCCCAACCTATTGGTTTCCATCTTGACTTTATGATGAGTTATGGTTATTTTTATTATCTGTGGAATTGTTTTTGTCTGTCTTCCTCATGCAATGTATGCTTCAAGAGAGCAGAAACAATACTAGTTTGCCTAATGCCTACCTCGTATAATCTTGCCACCTAAGTATTATCAATTAATGCTTGTTTATGGATTTAAAAAATGTGTGTGTGAGAGAAAGAGGGTATACTATCAACAATAGCTAGGTTTATTGACTGTATATACTCAGTTCAATATTTTAAATATTTCTATATTATATTCATGTCATACTCAAAACTACTAAATAAGGTAGCCCCATTATTATCCCTATTTTACAGATAAGGAAATTGAGATATAAAAAAGATTAAGTAACTTGACTAAAGTCACGCTCAGCTAATAAGGAAAAAATATAAACACATAAAACTAGGGGCACCTGGGTGGGTCAGTTGTTGAGCATCTGCCTTTGGCTCAAGGCGTGATCCCAGAGTCCTGGGATAGAGTCCTGCAGAGCCTGCCTCTCCCTCTGCCTATGTCTCTGCCTCTCTCTGTGTGTCTCTTGTGAATAAAATAAATAAAATGTCTAAATAATAATAATAATATGTGTCAGCTACATATATATTTTGTATACCAGCTGTATATATTATGTATATCAGAAATATACATATTCATATTTGTATGTAACGTACACAATAGACATTTGCTCTTTTAATTTTAGCTTCAGAAGGAAATGGGAACTGTACCTCAATGGAACTATGAGAAAAAGATCACCAGATCTAAACAGATCAATTCTGTTTCTCCTTTGACGTGGAAGGAGGATGGCACATTTCTCGTGAATACCAAGGATTTCCTTTTGCCTCCATTTTTTGGAAAAATACATCAACTCTTTATAGGAACTCTGCAAGTAGCTTCAGAGGGCCCACTCTGTGCATACTTTGTATGACTCCAGAGGACTCCAGGGAAGCCAAAGCAGCCAATGACCCATTCTACTGTATGCAGAATATAACTGTCATTTCACTATTTATATCTGACATGCAGTTATGTAGTGTCATCATTATCATAGGGAGAAGCAACAAAAATAATTCAGAAGCATAGTGCCGGGTGTTTTGAAAGACAGCATAAAAACTGATTCCTTTCACTTTATGGATTTTACAATAAAAGGAGAGAGTATAGATAATACAAACATGTAGGACATTCTCTATGAAAGCTCAATGAGAATGGATTGCAACAAAAGGATTAATGTGAAAGAAAGATTAATTCACCTTGACAAAAATATCCTACAATTCAGTGCTGAATTCTTATTTCTAAAGTAAGTCTTTCTTTTGTTTTCAATACACATGGGTCAGAGCTCTGTAAATTGATATGCAGCCTAGAACAGATACACTAATTATAACAATGCATATATATTTCTTTCTCTTACCCTGTGGCTTCATTCCCACCAGCCAAGAAAATTATGCCAGCGACCATCCTTTCTACAAACAACAGTTAACTAACAGGACTCTGAAATGCGCTCTCCATTAAACCATGTTTATGGATTTGAAACCAAAGAAACAAACTTTAAGTGGGCAAGTGAACTACTATTAAAACTTTTTAACATTAATAAGTAGAACATAATTACCAACCAATCAAAATCACTTTAAACCAATGGTTTTCAACTGAGGACAATTCTGTCCACAAAGGGACTTTCGCAGTATCTAGAAACATTTCTGATTATGGTTACTTGGTATCTAGAAACATTTCTGATTATGGTTACTTGGTGGGGGACCAAAGGATGCTCCTGGCACCTGGTAGATAGAAGCTAGGGAGATGTCAAGTAGAGAATCAAATATTCACATGTAGAGCTAAGGGTAGAAATCAGCAGTGGAGATGTAAATTGAGGAATCATCCATTTGAAATCAGCAGTGGAGATGTAAATTGAGGAATCATCCATTTATAATTAGATTTATGGGACGGAAAGAGATTACCCAGAAGTAAGTGCATATAAGGAAGAGAAAATGTTACATAAGCTTTGCAATAGATTGTGTTTTCCAAAGATGGTCATAACATTATTTCCCATACCACTTAGTCATATACAATGTGACTCCTTAAGGAGTGAAATCTAGGTTCCCTCCTCTTGAACCTAAGTGGGCTTGTGAGCGCAACCAAATGAATGCAGTGGAAATGACACCACATGACTTCGAAGACGAAGTCAGAAAAGGAGATGCAGCTTTCTCCTTGTTATTTGGAAAATTTGCACTTGAAGCCACAGGTAATGATGTAAGAAACTTAACCACCTTGGAATTTCCATGCCTGAGGAAGCTAAGTCACAGGGGGAGGCTATGTGTAGGCTCTCCAAGTGACAATCCCAGTTTTCATTGTTTGGTGATATGTGGGAATATGAGCACTGAAGCCAAGATGCAAGGGTGAAGCTGGTCCACTGTGATGGTCCTGAGATTCCACATTCAGCACTCCACACTCTACTTAAAACCAGCTTTAGCATCTGGGAGGATGCCAAAGAAGATGTATTTTCCTTCTAATTATTCAGTTAGTAATTAAGGAAAAAATACTTTTTTAAATGACTAGAGTTATCATCCATGATCCTAGTTTTGCTTCCATTTGCTTTGTGATGGTAGAAACTCACTGGTATGACAGGGGCTGCATCTGTGAGTATGGCACTGACCCATCTTCCTGCATGCCCACAATGTTTTCCACTCTCAAACACACACACACACACACACACACACACACACACACACACACACACTTTTACCCAGACACACCTATGAGGAAAATAGATTCATTGTCAAAGCTATAATTTTCTGTTACCTATCTCCTTAATTACCCATCTTTATTTTTTTAGAAATTTATTTTTTATTGGTGTTCAATTTGCCAACATATAGAGTAACACCCAGTGCTCATCCCATCAAGTGTCCCCCTCAGTGCCCATCACCCAGTCACCCCCACCACCTGCCCACCTCCCCTTCTACCACCCCTAGTTCGTTTCCCAGAGTTAGGAGTCTTTAAATTATAAAGTCCCAGATTTAAATACATGTTTAACTGGTTACATAAATGTCTATAGCACCAAGAGCTAATATAGACTATCAGAATATGCTCAGGAAATTTTGAAATCTTTAAAATTACTTCAGATTATTTGATGTTTATAATCATTGTAAACATATTTATCTACAAGGCCACTTAGATTAAGAAATCAATTTCATAGATCAGGAATAAGGTGCTTGTTCATCTTACTTTTTGTTCTGCCATATGTAATGCTACTATATGAAAGTCCCACCAAAAATTTCAAAGGAGAACCATGAGTAACATGTGCCACCAAGCCAACATGTGCTACAAGGGACACATTGTAGAGTTTCATTGTTATATATATTACTCTGTTTGCTAAATTCTTGGATTTGGAATAATCAGCTATGAAGTATTTTTCTATAATAGAAGATAAATAATTTAATAGAAAGTCTGCAAAATTATTTATATCATTTATAAAATTCCTGACTATCCAATGGTATCACTGCAATAACATGTTTAAAATGAACATTTAGAGAAAACCAACAGTACTCACAGGAAGGAATTATTTCAAAACTAATTATGAATCCCAAGATATTATTTCAACTTCCCCTCTAAAATAAATCTAATAGTGGCCATTGCTGGTCTTACAATATTTTCATTTCCAGATACATGAATGGAGATGGTGGTAGCTTTAGAAAAACTTTTTTTGAATGAAAAAAAGCAATAAGTTTTCACTAAAAAATAAAACCAAAATTCAAGCAAAATGTAAGACTCATCAATAGTGAGGGGAAAAAAAATCCCAAGTTGATGTTTCTTTCACATATGAAGATTTCTGAGTTCTAAGCAAGTCTGATTTTCATTGCAAAGTGGGTAAAACACTTTATGGGTAAAATTGTTAAAATCCTACCAGCTGCCCAATCAATTTCCATACCTACATCTCCTCCCCTCCTCCCCAAAGTAATCCCTATCACTCTTCAGCTTGTTTATACGATATGAAATATAAAGTAAATAGGAGGAAAGGTCATAAGAAAGTAAAAATTTAATTCCACCACCACTTATTTACTTTCTACCTCTTCTAAAAGTAATTTATTGCAAGGTGTTGCTGGGAAATAAATGAGAACAAGAATATTCTCTTATGCTTCCTAATCACTTCAAAGGAAATGTATTCTCTGGATGTGGCTACATTAACTTGAACAAAAAAATAATACGATTTTAAAATTTTTTCAGAGTATAATCTAATAATACATAAACATTTAATTTCACACATAGTCTTAATAGAAGTACAATTTGACTTTATTATTCTATTTTTTATGTGTAACATCAAAATATCAGTTATTTGATCCTCCAAGATAATTTCAAATGTACAAAAAGAAATTTGGAGAATTTGGATGGAGGCAGTTTTTATCTTGAATTATTAAAATAATTGCTTTCATTTCTCAATGATCCTATTCATATCAAGGGGAGAAAATCATTTATTGTCAATACATCACACAATACATTAGCGTTTATTTTTAAGCCATGACCTCACCTATAAAGTAGAAACTATAATTTACAGAATCTAGAAGTTTTTATCTTTGAGAAATACATTGTTTAATTAATTATTCTTTTAAATTACTTACAATACCTTATCTATTTATGTAGTTACATGTTTCAGAGTATTCAAACAATGCATATATATATTTTCTCATTTGATAATGGAAAAACTCTTTGCATTAGGTAATATTGGTGGTATCATCACTTTATAGGTGATGAAACTGAGACATAGGTAAAGGATTGTGTCCAAAACATGTAACTAGCTTTGGATGATAACTGACAATAGGAACCAGCTATCCTAACAACCAGTCAGTATTTTTGGGTTGACCTATGGAAATTGTCTGTTGGAGCAGAAGTTAACCCTTCATTCTAATCAGTTCAGCAATTTATCATAGTTTGGTAAATGCAAAATAATTTATAATTGCTAAAATTTAATCTATATGCTTCTGAGAGTTTGAGAAAAAACTTTTAACCAGAGAAGTTTCCTATACCAGATACTGCTGCAGAATGAGCCCGAAGCAACCAGAAAGAGAAAATGCACCTCCAAGTTTTGTTTTTACACAGTCCTCAAGTTCCATCTTATAGCAATTTGTGCTCAATAATAATTTTGTTTAACATCTACATTGACTACAGTGAAAACTTTTTCACACTTTTCAAAGGAGGTCTCAGAACACTTTGTGGAAAGCAACAGATAACATCTCCTATGACTTTAGCAAGGCTTTTGCTTCAGCTCTGCATGATAAAGTCATCAACGAACTGGAAACACAGTCTGGGTCACACAAATGATCGAGAGCTGCACAGTTAATGAGTGGTTATCATTGGCTCAGTGTAAACCGGGTGGGAAATGAATAGAAAATCCCAAATGTAAATTTGTTTAACATTTGCCATCAGTGACCTAGAGAAATGGAGAGCTTACTTAAGTTTGCAGCTGGATAAGATAAATGTCCTTTCTGGCAGTAGAATTCTCAAAAATGAAAAGAAGGAACATAAGAGAATCAGAATTCTCCATATCTTTGATTAATTGGGGACAATAGTCAGGGAAATATTCAAAATCAATAGATCTAAGAGCAATATAGTATCTTTGAGAAAATGTAATCATAACAGAATGAAAAATTACTGGCAATTACTTGACCTTTTGATGTCTGCTTCTCTAACCCAAGTTTACAGTGGGTGCACACATCCACTACACACATACACACACACATACATACACACTCACCATGTACTAAAATGAAATGGAATTCTGATGGAAAAAATTGTAGTGGTATCTAACATTTTATAGAGATATTTTCCTTTCTTTAGTAAGACTCAGAAACTTCTAGTAAAGGAATACTTTTCCTTAAGTAGTGTTGCTGTTATTGTATGTGTGTTTACCAATTCAATTCAATTCAAGCAGCCTATATACTTTATAATGTTATACAGCCTCCGGGTAAAACAAAAGTATGAGAGGTGAGAAAGGATGTTATTTTTTCTTTTAAAAAAAATAGATTTAAAACATTAAGTCATCAGGCCAAGATGAGGCAAAGAATAAAGTACACAGCAATGTTCAAAATAAAATATAAAACTTGTTTAATGCCCTGTATGCTTCTAAGCTGGGCAATTCTGCTTTCTCTATTCAGCCTTATTCTAGAACAAACCTTTGAAAATAATGTAAAAGGTTTGAAAATGGCAAACCTCAATCCATGAAATAGAATGGATGATTGAGAACACTAATCACATAATGCTGAAAGCCTTTCTATCTAAACTGCAAATGCAAAATGAAGACTATTTCATTATTTATGGCCCAAACTTCTTTTTCCTAAGAATTTCCACAACAATTTTTTGTGAAATATTCACATACATTTTATGCAGCATAAATTGAGACCATGGTAATATCCTGTTGTTCAGCTAGTAAGGGAAAACAATAACTTCTTTTATTTTTAAAAAATCAATTTTTACTTAAGGTGGATTTTGCTAAAAAAAAAAAAAAAAAAAAAAAAAGGCAAAAGGGATCTCTGGGTGGCGCAGCGGTATGGCGCCTGCCTTTGGCCCAGGTCGCGATCCTGGAGACCCAGGATCGAGTCCCACATTGGGCTCCCAGTGCATGGAGCCTACTTCTCCCTCTACCTGTGTCTCTGCCTCTCTTTCTCTCTGTGACTATCATACATAAATAAATAAAAATTTTAAAAAAGGCAAAAGGATAATATATATATATATATTTTATCTCTGTATCTGTCATGAACTAGAAATGTAACTTTTCTGTAAGACAACATTCTCTTTGCTCTCGCATCCAACACCAAGACAGACACTGTAAAATGTGCCAGTTTCAGGACAACAGTCTAAAATTGACTGTCATTTTATTTGATAACCTGAAAGGAGATATTTATATTTGTATACCATTATCATGGATTAACCTACTTAAAAATTTACCCACTTAGTTTGGAGGTACCATATGTAATATGTGATGAAACTTTTCTTTGTCTTTAACTTTTGAAATACCCTCATTATGTAATGCTCTGTGTATGTGTATCTGTGCATGTATGTGGAGATCTATATATATCATACATGCACACTCCATGTATGTAATGATCTATATATACCATATGTTTGGTATACATAGATATATTTCCATGTATGTGATATCCCATCACTAGATTCTGTTTTCTATCATATAACTAGCCAATCTCTGACTCCAAATCTTTAGTTGGAAGCCTAGAATTTAAACTTTAAGAATTTTGACTATAAGTAGAAATTTTAGTATTTTATCCATGTAATTCCATAAAACAAATTAAGATGTTTAAACAATTGCAATACATGAACACTTTATTAATTTCACCAATTATTTCATGACACATTTTAAAGGAAGTCAGCAAAGATGATGTGCAGACACAGGGGTTAGGCTGAAAGTTCTTGGGTTTTTTGTTTTGTTTTGTTTTTTATTTTTTATTTTTTTGGTTTTTTTTTAATTGAAGTATTTATAAAACATATATGTTCTGAAATATTTTTTGAAAAGCATGAAATGTGGTATCACATCACATTAATTTTCTAATCTCATCAAAGTATAAAAACAGAAATTGTCACATATGCTAAAAATATGCTATTGTTTTTCTTGCCAGAAATAATCCTTCCTGAAATCAGATTTGAATATTAAATCAATTGCATCTCTTCCTGTATTTAGTTGATAACTCTGCCATTCTTGATTTTTCCCAAGTGCTTTTTTAATCCATTTCTAGCTCTACAAATAGCAACTGCTTGTGGTAAAAAGTTATGTCAAATTAAAGTAAATAAAATTGTATTTTAAAAATTTATCTTACTCAGGTTTCAAGTGAGTCCCACTACCCTTTGTATTAGTTTTACTGGGCCTGCTATAACAAAGTATCACAAACTACGTGGTTTAAACAACAGAAATGTATTGTCTCTCATTTCTGGAGGCTAGAAGTCAGAAACCAAGTGTAAGCAGGATTGGCTCCTTCTAAATGCTGTGAGGGAAGACTTGTTCCAGGTCTCTCTCCTTGGCTTGTAGATGGCCATCTTCTTTCTCCCTGTGCCTGTTCACATAGCCTCCTACCTATATGTGTGTCTGTCTCCAAATTTCCCCTATTTATAAAGAAACCACTCATTTTGGATTAGGGCCTACCCGAATGACTTCTTTTTAAGTGGATTAGCTCTGTAAAATAAAAATAAAAATAAAAAATAAACTATTCCCAAATAAGGACCCATTGAGATACTGGGAGATCCAGCTTGGGAGGATGGTCGAGTCAAAGGATGCTGAGCCCTCCTGTTCCATGTTTACAGCTAGATCTCAATCACATCGAAGTCAATAAACCAGAGAGTGATCTGAAGACTGGCAGAACAAACATCACAATTAAATATGGAGAAGAAGCTGCAGATGAAAGTTTAGGAAGGTCAGAAATGTGGAGGAGTCTGCCCGGAGGAGGGAGGGAGCTGGAGCTGCACGGGCCAAGAGGGCAGAGAAATGGATCCTTAAACCAGGGGGCTCACACAGGGAAGACTAATCCCCACAATGTTTGACTTTAAAAACCAGAGGGGCTGGATTCCTTGAGTTTCTAAAACCAGTGGGACATGAAGCCTGGCAATTTAAAGTCAGCTGACTCAGCACTGGGCAAGCTGGGAGGGCAAGTGATAGCTGGTTGCTGCCCTTAAAGAGACAGCAGGCTGCATGGAGAGGCAACATAAAAAGAGCAGTTTACACAATTCCAGAGGCCAGTGGGAGACAGATCTGTTCATACTGATTTTACAGTATGTTGGGGAGCTTCTCTGAAAGTGAGGGAATTGGCAAGCACCATTTATCTCCTCAACCCCCCGACATAAACTTAGTGCCGTCTGCAGGTTGGGATGCTACACAGACACTTGCTACCTAACCTGCTAGCAGTTTGCCATGCCCACTCCAAGCCTGTTAGCCTCAGCCCTAGATTCAGGGCAAATTTTGTGAGCACACACTGCACCCAGCCACCAGGTGCACAGCTGCCAGCACATTGTGCCCAGCTGCATGCCGCTAGACACTGTCACAAGCTGGACCCAGCGACACTTACCCATCACTTCACACCAAACCCAGCCTCCCACCTCTAGCTGCCTCAGCACTTTGGAGGATCTAACATAAGACTAATGGCCAGCACATATTTTGCCAGTGCCTCCACTCCACTCCCAATTTCCCTAGTGGGCACATCCTCTCAGATATGGCCTGTCTTATTCCCACTAATACCATCAAGAGCAAGTACAGCCCACAGGAGGCAGAGAAGGAGTGCAGATGACTGGACTGAAAATAAAAGCAACTCAGAACAGCAAAGTGTGGGCAACACACATAGGATACTCTCCTGAAGTGCCAAGTTCTGATAAACAGGGGACATTGCACTGCAAGGCACTCCAGGACCTCTTCTTCATCAAACCACTATTTTCAAGAGCAGAACACATAGCTGATGTTCCTAACACATAGAAACAGACACAGAAAGGCAAATAAAATGAGAAGACAGAAAAATTTATATCAAATGAAAGAACAGGACAAGCCCACAGCCAGAGATCTAAGCTGTAAGTAACATACCTGATATAAGTGACATACATGATAGAGAATTTAAAGCTATGATCATAAAGATAGTCATTGGACTTGAGAAAAGAGTGGAAGACATGAGTGAGACCCTTAACATGGAGATAAAGGAATAACATAGCAAAAATAAAGAGTGCAATAAAAAAACTGAGAAATGTGCTTAATGAAATGAACAGCAGGATAAATAAGCAGAGTAATGAATTAGTGACCTAGAAGAGAAAGTAATGAAAAGTAATCAAGTTGAACTAAAGAGAAAAAAGAATTATGGAAAATGAGAATAGACTTAGGGAACTCAGTGACTCCATCAAATGTAATAACATTCACATTGTATAAGTTGAAGAAAGAAGAAGAAGAGGAAGAAGAAGAAAGAAGAAGAAGAAGAAAGAAGAAGAAGAATGAGGAGGAGGAGGAGAAAAGAAAATTTATTTGAAGAAATAATAGCTGAAAACTTTCCTAATCTGGGGAAGGAAACAGATATCCAGATCCAGGAGGCACAGAGAACTCCCATCAAAATCAACAAAAGCAGACCCACAACAAGTCATATTGTAATTAAGTTGGCAAAATATAGTGATAAAGAGAACAATTTTTCAACTAGCAAGACAAAACAAGTCAGTAACTTATGAGGGAAAACCCATAAGTCTAGAAGTAGATTTTTCAACAGAAACTTTGAAAGCCAGAAGGGAGTGGTTATATTCAGAGTGCTGACTGGAGAAAATCTTCAACCAAGAAGATTCTATCCAGCAAAGCTATCATTCAAAAGAGAAGGAGAGATACAGTTTCCCAGACAAACAAAGACTAAAGGAGTTCATGATCACTAAGCCAGCTCTGAAGAAATGTTAAAGGGAACTCTTTGAGTGGAAAGGAGAGACCAAAAGTAACAGGTAAGAAACACAAAAGCAGTAAAAATGAATATTTCTGTTAAAAAAAAATCAGTCAAGGAACACACACACACACACACACATGGATGTAAAATGTAATAACATACCTAAAGCACAGGGAGGAGAGGAGAAAACAATGGGTTCAAACTTAAATGATCATCAACTTAATCCAGACAGCTATAAGCAGAAGGTTATATACAAACCTAATGGTAACCATATATCAAAAGCCACTAATAGATAAGTAAAGAATAAAGAGAAATCTAAATATATCACTAAAGAAAATCAGCAAAACATGAAAGAAAGACAAGAAAGGACTGGTGAAAATCTTCAGAAACAATCACAAAACAAGTAATAAAATGGTAATAAATACATATCTATTAATAGTGATTTTGAATGTAAATGGACTAAACAATCAAAAGACATAGAGTGACAGAGTGGAAAAAATAAGCAAACAAACCAACAAGACTCATCTATATGCTGCCTACAAGACACTGATTTTAAACCCAAAGACACATACAGATTGAAATGAGAGGATGGAGAAACATCTATCATGTAAAAGGATGTCAAAAGAAAGTGTGAGTAAAATGCTTAAATTGGACAAAATAGACTTTACAACAAAGACTGTAACAAGAAACAAAGAAGGACATTAGACAATAATAAAGGGTACAATCCAACAAGAAGATATAACAATTGTAAATATTATGCACCCAACATTGGAGCACCCAAATATATAAAATAGTTAATAATAAACATAAACAAACCAATTGATAATAATACAATAATAGTAGGGGACTTTAACACCCCACTCTTATCAATGGACAGATAATCAAAACAGAAAATCCACAAGGAAACCATGGCTTCGATTGACACACTGGGACAAATGGACCTAACATATATATTGTGAACATTCCATCCTAGAGAATACATATTCTTTTCAAGTGCACAAGAACCTTTTCCAGAATAGATCATATATTAGTCCATAAAATCAGCCAAAGTGCCTAAGTAATAGAATACATCTAAGTTCCTTAATGTATTGTGCAAACTCCCAGCCTTGCCCCTAATACACTGAACAATAGTTTCCTGTACTAACTTCATAGAGAGATAGTGCTTTGAAAGCTATCTCCTTTCTTGTGACAAGTAATAAAAAGTTCTTTGTTTTCAATACTTCCTTGGGTTGTATTCAATTTACTGCATTACAAACAGTGAACCCCTTGAGTTCAGTTACAGCTACTGTAACTGAAAATTCTAGAGGTTTGACTAGTTTGAGGTACATCTGGATTCAGATCTCAAACAATGTCATCAGTACAAAATTTGTCTATATTATTCAGCTCTTCCTTTTTTGTGTTGTCTCCATCCCCTCAGATTTAAGTCCAGCAGGAGGAAATTTTCCACAATCATCTCCAAAATTCTGTCTTATTGTCTCAGACTGGGTCATGTGTTCATGATAATCACTGTGGTCAGGGAAGGAGGAAACTCTAGTCAAGCATGAACTCACAAACCACACATGTAGAATCAGTGATGGAATCAATTCCAACTGGGTTGATTAAAACTGGGGGAAAAGTTGATGTCTAAATAAATAACGAGATGTTACAGGAGCTGAGGTAAAGGGATATGAAATACCAAAATCAACAAATATCCATTTCAGAGGTCCAACTGACAAACCCAGAAGTCAGTATGTCAAATTTGGGATAGTTCTTCTTTACTTGTGTAAGACCTCCATCAACGCAATATTAACAGTGGGTTTTAAGAACCCATCGGAATTCTCAACACTGAATTTATGTGTGAAAGGAATATCTGCTAAACCTCTGATTTTGCATGCAAAAACCTAAATCAACTAAACTGCAGAAGATGTCAAATAACTGAAAAAAGGGGGGGGTGATTTAATGAGTTTGAATACCAGTATGGCTCAACAATGCAGAGGACTATGGGCAATAGTAAAAATGAGTGGCTTTTTTCTTTTTTCTTTTTTCTTTATTTTTCTTTTTCTCTTTTTTTTTTTGTTTTTGTTTTTGTTTTTTGTCTCTTGAGTAGTAAAGATTATCCAGTTACTACATTCACTAAGGAGAAATCAATATTTTATTTTCCAATAGACTAAGAAAAAGGAAACTTTTAAAAGTTTTATTTGGAGGCCTAAATTCATGAGTCTGTCTATCTCCTCTCAACTCATTAAGACAGTGTCACAGATTAGTGACAATGATATTGCTGGGTCCACACTCTTCTAGACCATGTAAATGGGCTATGACAAATTTCATTGCAGATCTTCTATTTCAACTCTTATTGTTCATATACTTCTTGAGTCATATTTAGGACCTCAGATCTGGAGCATGGTCTGTAGCTTTTAAATTAAAAATTAACAAAAAATAAAATAAAATAAAATAAAATAAAATAAAATAAAATAAAATAAAATAGAAATTAGCTACTTTTGTTTTAGCAGATTTTGTACAATTGTTCTTTGGTATTATATAATTTTTTACTTTAAAATCAGTCTAGTTGTTCCATGAAAGGGAGGTATTTGCAAAAATGACTCCATAGGTCCAAAGAACCATAAGACTGAAGAAAAAGGCCAGCAAGGCCAGCTTGATAAAAAATGGTTTATTAAGGGAACTTTGGGAGAAATGAGTCTTGGGAGGCTGCAAGACAAGTAGATCCCTATACTCAAAACACCCGTGTAACACCTGCTTTAATACCCTCTGATACTAGGAAGTACATGCTATGGAACCACCCAGTAGGAAATGTTTGAAAATTATTTTATCTCCAGAGAAGCTCAAGAACATTACTCAAGGGTGTGGTTAGACAGGAAAAAAGAGAGTAGGAGTGGATGTTTTTGCTCAGCAAGGCTTCAGGTCACAGAGCTGTATCATGGTAGATTTGTCCAAAATGGCATCAGTCTGGCTCACACAATAGTAGATCCTCTAGGCTGTCTTGACTTTTAGTTTTGTCAGTCTTGCTCTTTTGCCAAGAGAAGAACATGAGCTATAAGCCTATGAAGCACAACCATCTTTATCATTTTCAAGCAAGAAGTTTGGTCTGCATTACATATAAGTATGTATCATTGAAAATTAAGTTTCTTATTTTTCTCTCTTTCCTGTATTGGGAAAGGGTCTAGCTTTGTATACTTCTAACCCTCCCCCATCTCTCCTTATCTATCAAAGGAGTTTGAAGAAAAAGGGAAAGAATTAGACCAGGCAAAAGAACACTCTCTGCAATACTTAATATGAAATGAGTTTCAATTATCAAGTTCCCTACAATGCACACCAAAGAACCAGCTGAAAGTGGTTAGGAAGTGTCAGCAATTTTAAATGTGTTACTAATTATTTCTGTACCTCATCAACAACTCAGCACTTTTATTCTTGGTACATGACTCACCCTCTTCATCCATTCAGCATTTTGATTAACTTTTTCTATTATGGTTGTTTGCATGGCTTCAGGAGAAAAGTGACCCAAAAAAGGCACTAGATCATCCAGAGACCCACTTTCCAGCTACTTCTCTCTATTTCCATATCCCGCCTGTTCTTACTTTGTTTTGTTTTGTTTCAGTGGGAGACTGAGTACAGTGTTGCTGAAGATCTAAGTCCAGGTCTGACAAGGCTTTTTTAAGTAATGTATGCTGCTATAAGAACTAGAATTTGAATACAATACTCTGAAACCTTTTAAACACTACACAAATGTCAGCAATAGATATGCATTAACATGTATATGTATAGGTTTTAATCCTATGACCTTTAAATACTGATGATGTCTGGGACTCCCATTGTATTCCCAAAAGACTGAACCTGAAAGTGCCTAAAACACTAATATGGGGCTTTATAATTGTTCTAAAATATGTCATGTAATGAGCCCTTCCCCTACTTTTCTACAAAATATTCAGTAAATTCTGCACTTTTCACTAATAGAAGAATATTCTATTGGGGAACTAGAGAAGTCTGTAGTTTCTTGCCTTGTTAGAAATATTTCTGGATGACAATAGCTCACAAGAAAACAGGATTATGAAAGTGTAAATCTTTGAGTGGGAATTTTTGAGAAATGTTGAAAAGACTGATGGCTTATACAGGTCATCAGTGAGGCTGGGGGCATGATTCAGTTCTATCTAGATCAGATGATGCAGGCAAACCAAGCTGTCATCTAGGCTCTGTACAAAATGCTCCATGCAAAATGGAGCATGTACTAGGAATGGAAGAATGGAATGCATCAGAGAGATAGGACTAAGATGCTCTTTGAACATCTTTTCTACTGTGCAGCTTTCAGTTCCCCATAAACTATCACCCAGTTACACTCACAGAGCTCTATGGCACTGTCCTTCTGCCTAAGCTCCTAACAATTATCAGTATTTACGATTATTGGGATACCATAACATTTATTAAGGTCATACAATGTGATAGTCACAGTGTTAAGACTTAACAAGTGTTATCTCATTTATGGGTATTTATGTATAATATTCCTCATGAGGTAAGAAATATTATGCCTGGAACAGTGTAATTGATGTATAAATACTTTTTCAGTGAATGAATTAATATTAGTAGCCACTATTTACTCAGCCTTTAGTATGTGCCAGACACTCTTCTAAGCAGTTTCCATAAACTAGTTCACTGAAACCTCAAAACAACTTTATGGGGTAGTAATATTATTATTCCCATTTCCATGGTACAGAGAAGGTAAAGACTTTCCTATGATCATACAGCTAATTTAAAACCTATGCAGTCTGGCTTTAAATTCTACACTCTTAATCACACACCTTCCAAATGAATGATCTAAGACAAACAAGGCTTACAGAGGTTAAATAACTTGTCCAAGTTTACCTATCAAGTGAGAGCAGACACAGGACTCAAACTCAGGCCTGGTTGTCTTCAAATTCCACACTCTTAAGTGTTATGTGCACAAAAGAGCAAAAACATTAATTATAATGTATATAATTATAATTATAATAACTTATAACAAAATGGGTTCTGAATATCAGAGTCCAATTCTTCTTCAAGTTTCTCATAAATCTTGGAACCTCTGGCTAAAACTTGGCAGCCTAGAAGAGGTACCAACCGGACAGAAAACAGGAGTCAGAAGTCCCAGTAAGAGAGGTCAACGGAACCATTAAATGGAGTGTATTTTGATTAAACAGGAATTATGGCACCAAAGCAGGACTGGCTTAATGGGCATGCAACCAAGATAGTCACAGAGGGCTCCACACTTAGAAAAGTTCTGTACTTGGAACTTAAGACTCTGCAGCCTCTTTCTTAAAATGACACTCTAAGGAAAAACAAGGCTTAAAGAAGCTAAATAACTTGGCTAAGTTCATCTACTGAGTCATTTGAATTTGTGTTTTGTAAATGAAATCTGATGACAAAATTGAGCATGCACCCAGGGACTTGGAGCACCCAGGAGGGGTGCATCTCCTATTACCTGTCTGCCTTCCTACTAACCTAGGATGAATTCTTGGCCACCTAGGCTCTGCCCAGCCTTCTTTTCCCTGCTCCATCATATGATATGAATACCCTAACCCTGAGGGAGGAAGAGCTCATAATCTGTTTTCCTCTACTCTCCAGCCTCCAAAGGGCCTGAATGCAGGTGCAGAAGGGTTAGTGTTGGACATATACCCCATGGCATTTTAGAGCAGGTCAAGATAGTGACTCCCTCTACCCTGAGCTGGAGGCAACACAGAATATTTGGTAGGTAATTTGGCAAGAGTCTCTTACCCACTCCTAAACCAAGTACCAAGTACATCTCAAAGTAGCAGTTGCAATCCATAGGAGATCAGCTGTCCACCATAAACTGAGACAAGGGTCTATGGGAAGGAAAAATTTATTTTTCTGCCCCACATTTTCTCCCCATCAGGAGCCCCACATTTTCATTTTGTCTTGGGTCTCCCAAATTATATAAATATGCCTTCACGAGTTCAATACAGAGCTTAAATTGCATGGTTGGAAATTAAACTCTCAACTCCATTATCACCTAGTTCAGCATTAATATAGGTAGAAAAATAGAAAAACTATTTTATAATTAGACTTGCAAATAAAAGAAAGCATATAGAATTCCATTATTTTGAGACACGTGGGTGGCTCAGTGGTTGAACATCTGCCTTTGGCTCAGGGCATGATCCCAGTCCCAGGATCGAGTCCCACACCGGGCTCCTTGCGAGGAGCCTGCTTCTCCCTCTGCCTATGGTTCTGCCTCTCTCTCTGTGTCTGTCATGAATAAATTAATAAAATCTTTTAAAAAAAGAATTCCATTATTTTACAACAGCCATATTTCCATGGGAGTGCTTGATCTTAGTTTGTGTGTGTGTTGCAATTTATTTTTACCCATATTCAAAATTCTTCAGGAAGATCAGTAGACTAATAGGAAAAAAACTGTTCTAGTCCCAGCAGTGACAGTAACTTGCCAGGTAAGGTTGGAGAGTTCTTTCCTGGCTCTTAGATTCTTTGAACTATAAAATAAAATAGATGGATGACAATTTCTGAGTTACTTTCAACTGAAAGGTCTACAATTTTTATTCATATATGTTTATTTTTTTGGAAAATTAACCAACTAATACAATTTCAACAACCACCCATAGATCTACATCTCAAAAATTACAGTAATAACTACAACCATTAGTACTTTACCAGGATAGTGCATTACAGGAAATATCTCCTTCAATCCACAAGTGTTTTATAACAAAAAAAATTGACTACTCTTTAACTTATCTCTGGATAAACAACTATTCATATTTTTCCTTAAATTAATTTTGGTAAATTAGATTTGTCTAAGACTTAGTCAATTTTGATAAATTTTCTTTTTTTACATATAAAATTGTTTACTATATCCTCCTATGGATTTATATCTACAGTGACCATAGTGGTGTCCCCTTTTCATTTCTGTTGCCTTCTTTTCTCAGTTATTGACCAATCTAGACAGAATTTTCCTGGTTTCATTAAACTGAGTAGCTTATGGTTGTTTTCTATTTATTTTCTCAATAAAGCTAAGAGAATAGTTAGGAATAAAAAGGAGGTTAGGAAGGTAACAGTGGCAGTCAGGGAACAAAATCTATAAGAACTTTGGTTCTATCCTAAGTTAAATTAAAAGCTAGTGTATAATTTTGGGCAGAAGTGAGATATGATTTGCCACATGGTTTAAAGTATCTCTTTCTCAGGACGCCTGGGTGGCTCAGTGGTTGAGCACCTGCCTTTGGCTCAGGGTGTGATCCTGGAGTCCAGGGATTGAGTCCACATTGGGCTCCCTGTGTGGAACCTGCTTCTCCCTCTGCCTGTGTCTCTGCCTCTCTCTCTTTCTCTCTCTCTCTCTCTCTCTCTCTCTCTCATGAATAAATAAATAAAATATTTATATATATTTAATATATTAAATATAAATATATTAAATATATATATATATATATATATATATATATATATATCTTTGTCAAACACAGTCTATAAGGAGGATAGTGTAAAAGCAGGAAGGTCAGCCAGGAATCTATTACTCTAATCCCATTAAGAAACTAGGATAACACCAGTAGAGATGATAGAAAGAAAATAGACTTTGGATAGAGAGATAGGGCCAATATAACTTAATGAACCATTAAGTAGGTAGGATCAGAGAGTCAGAGAATAGTCAAGGCTTTCTCCAAATCTTATGGCCTGAGCAACTGAGAGAGTTGTCATCAGCCAAGGTGGTTTTGTTTTGTCATTGCTTGTTCGTTTGATGGTATGGTGTTTCAAAAGTGCTGTTTTAGACATACTGATTTTGAAATGTCTGTTAGATGTCTGAGCAAAAATGTTGAGTTGTCAATTGTAGAGAGATTGAGCTGAAGATATAAATTCTGGAGTCCTTAACATACAGATGGTATTTAGAGCCTTAAAATAAGGGGAGAACATGAATCACTGAAGGAGTCAGTGTAAAGAGAGAAGAAAATTAAAAATAAAGTTTAAAGGGACTCTCCAACTTTAAAATGTAAGGAAGAAAAGGAGGAATCAATGAAGAAGACAGAGCATGAGGGACCAGTAAAACTTGAGGGAAATGGAGAGAATGTGGTGTCCTGGAAGTCAAAGGCAAATATATATCAAAAAGAAGGAAATAATCAACCATGTAAATATTACTTATGAGTCAAAGAAGATGAAGACAAAGAATTGACCTTTTGATTTAGAAAAGTGAAGGTCATTGGTCACCTTAATGAAGTGAGTAAAAGCCTGATTAATTAGACTGGATTAAGAGAGAATAGGAGGAATGGATTGAAGATTAAGTGTAGACAACTCCTTCAGGGAGCTTTGTTGAAAAGAGGGCAAAGAAATGGTGGTAGATGGGAAAGCAACTGGGTCAGTCAATTTTAGTTGTTGTTTTTCAGATGGGAAAAATAACATTTGAGTGCTGAGGTAAATAATTCACAAATTTGATGTTTTAAGAACACAAGTTTGATGTTTTAAGAACACAAGTTTGATGTTTTAAGAGGCAGACGAGAGAATTCCTGGGATAGTCACGGAATAGATAAGAAGAAATAGTCTCTCCTGTACAGGTGGAGGCTTTGGCTTTGGATAAGAACATAGCTATTTCATCCAGGTGGGAAGGCAAAATATGGGAATAATACGCTGATATTAAGCATGGTGTTGGCAATCTCTGGAAGTTCTCCCCTTTAAAAAAAAAAAGAAGGCTATCTGCTAAGATTGAGGATGGGGGAAGAGACATTAGAATTTTGAAAATCGAAGAAAGGTATGAAATAGTCATCTAGGCAAGTGGATGAGTGAATGGACCAGCTACAGAAAGTATATTTGCTTGGTACCATTAAGTTCCAAGTGAGAGCCTTTAGTTTGGTTGTGTGCTCTATGTTCTGCATGAACCATGTTTAACAGGACAAGTATAAATGGAAAGAAGCAGAAATTTGGCTTTAGCTATAGTTGTGCCTAGCCAATTACAGTGAAGCTCAAGAGGGACAAAATTGTCAAGGTAATATAGAAGAGAATGATTTGGGGACCCCTTAGTGGCTCAGTCAGTTAAACTACTCACTTTTGACTTGATCTCAGGGTCCTAAGATCGAGCCTCAAGTTGGGCTCCATGCTCAGTGGGAAGTCTGTTAGAGACTTTCTCCCTCTCCCCTCTCCCTCTCTGCCCCTCCTCCTGCTCATGCAAGTGCTCTCTCTCTCTCTCTCTCTCTCAATCTCTCTCTCTTTCTCTAAAATAAGTGAATCTTTAGAAGAAGAAGAAGAAGAAGAAGAAGCAGGAGGAGGAGATCAAGATGATGAAGAAAATTTATATCAATCCCCCATAAAATTTAAGTGATTAAGGCAGAGAAGAATATCATAGAGGTGAGGGACATTCGAATGTTAGCAGGATCAGTGGTTTGATGGTCACAGCAAGATAGAAGAATTGTACTTTTTAAACTGATAAGGTCTTAATGTCTTGCCAACTTATATTTTAATAATTTCTTTAGAATTTATCCAACATTTTTAGTTAGGGACCTAGTGATCCTATTACCAGAAATAGAACCTCCTTCTAGCTTTTAAACTTTTTTATTTCCCTCTTTCAAATGTCCATCCAAATACGATAACCTGCTGATTTTGTTTTACCATGCCTTTCCCTTGCCACCATTCAACACAGGTATTTGGAAGCTCATGTCTATGTTATCACCAGAGCCTTCTAGCTGATATCTTTCATAATCCATTTTATAGCTATTAAGAACAATAGTTTTCCCCTCAAATATTATTTTGATAATTGTGTATCATATAAATAACCAAATATTGAGGAATTAAATTCTCTGCTGTCTTTGATTCCCCAAATCCAATATGGTACATAATTATTTTTAAATATTAAAACATCTACCACAGGCCTTCTACTGTTTTTAATATTTTGCATTGTGTGTTTTCTTGCAAAACTGTATATTGTTTTGTGTCTCTTACCATTTACACTGAGAACTTTGATTTTAAGAATCATCAGTGTTGGTGGGTATAGATCTAGTCCATTGTTTCACATAGTTGCTTAGTATTGTAAAGTGAGCAACTGCAATATTTCATCAATTTGTTCTCTTAAAATTGTATTTAACAAGTAATTTCTCATCCCTAGATCTCAAAGGCATTTTCCTATACTTTTTCCTGCTAACTTTGTTTTACCAGTTTTACCTTTCATATTTAAAGGTTACTTCTAAATGCTGTGTTAGCAATCCAATTTATTTTTATGCATATGGTAACCCAGGTTGCCAAGAACATTTTTCAGATCACCCATCCTTTTCCCCTTGACTTGCAGTGACATCTTCACTGTAAATTAGGTATAAATGTACATTCACACATGAGTCTGTCTCTATGCTTTCTATTCCATTCTGTTGGTCACCTTTCTGTTCTTGGGCCCATTTCTCAACATCAGATAGCATAAGCAAGTTTCATCCTTACACACACATACTCTTTATTCTTAAATTTAATTTGACTATTTGCAAACAATGATTCTTCATGGTACATGAAAAATACAACTGGCATTGTGACAGCATGATTTTTATCACTTAATTTAAATGTATAGATTAATTCAAAAAGTATGTGACGTTTTCACAATATTGTCATCCCAACCAGAAGCATGAAATATCTGTCTATGAAGACCATCATTTATGTCCTTTTTAAAGTCTTAATTTTGTCCACATAATTGTGTGGTTTTGACTAAGTTAATTGTGCATACCCTATCATTCTTCTTGCTATCTTAACTGTATTTTATAGTTGATTCCATGTCTCTCCAACAGCATCTCATTCAGTGTTCTGAAGAAAGAGGCACTAGCATGTGCTGGAGTTCCACTACCACTGATTTGAATACAATAGAATATTGCCCTAGCAGAGTAGCTCAGTCTGGACAATCTGACAGATTAACAAATCAAAAAAACTTCTTTGGATAAGTTGTTCCATATACCTCTTATCCCTTCCATCTTGGTGTGGACTCCCAAATGTCTAGTTAAAGAGAAAACACAGCTCAACTTTTCCTCAGTGTGAATACTTAGCAAACCAACACATACTGCAGGAAACTGAAAGCTTTGGGTTTCAATTTTAAGAAAGCTGTGAGTATGATTGTAGTCTAAGGAAACCAGCCATAAGAAAGAGAATGATGTCGGAGTGTGGGGAGAGCAGAATGGAGGAGTGGAGGTAAAAAGACATGAAATACATTCTTGGGAAAGGAATGAGAAGAGATCTCTCATTGTTTTTGTTCACAGACATTTCTGAGTGTTGGCAACGCACCAAGCCCTGTGCTCAACCCTGAAGAAAAGAGGATCAAGAAGACACAAGCTGTGTTCTCATGGAGCTTGGAAGATAAGGAGAGAGCCAGACATTGAGCAAGTGAATCTAAGAACATAAACAGCAGTGCAATCTTAGAAGTCGGGCGTGTCCTTCTCTAAGATGGGAAGGAGACAGAGAGAACAAGATGTAACGCAATTCAGAGGCAAAGGGAGGTAGAAGTTTAGGGAGATCACGGATCACAGCTTTTTATCACCTCAGAAACTAAAATGAAAAGATATCTACTAAGAATCAAGGGAACCAATTCATGATAAATGCCATAAAAAGAGGACAAACCTTAAATGACAACTCCAAGGACAAGATGTGGATGAGTACCAGCATGAAAACAAAACAAAACAAACAAACAATTGAAACAGGAGAGCATAACAGGGTGGTCCTAGGACCACCTCTTTCAAGTCCTCTGTGATGTTTCTTAAATATGATTCCTGCACAGGCCCTATCAGAAACCAACTCAATTGGAGTCCCCAGTGGTAGGCCAAGTTATTTATCAAGTTATCAAGTTATTCAGGAAATTCCCTATGCAATCCAGACATCAAGAAGTACTGATGCAGTTGGGCTAATCCCTACTGGGTTTTGAGTTTCTGGGTCAACGTTCCTCAGCAAGTTCCATAATAATTTAAATCCTTTACAAAGAATTTATTTGATACTATTTTTAATTGCATCTTTAAGGTTCTACTTTCCCTCCTTCACTGAGGAGTTTTTTTTTTTTTAATACTGTATCTATTACTTGCTCTTTTTAAGTTGTTGCAAGTTAAAAGAAATAAGAAACTAATTCTTTCATCAGTGGCTATAAATGGGTTTACTTTCACAAAGTATCTTTTGCATTTCAAGGGAAAAAAATATCTATTTTAGAAGGATTAAAGGGATGCCTGGGTGGCTCAGTGGTTGAGTTTCTGCCTTTGGATCAGGTCATGATCCCGGGGTCCTGAGATCGAGTCCTGCATTAGGCTCTCTACGGGAATCTTGCTTCTCTCTCTGCCTATGTCTCTGCCTCTCTCTGTGTGTCTCTCATGAATAAATAAATAAAATCGTTTAAAAAGGATTAAAATTTTATTCCAAAAATAACAACTGGCTAATGCTACCAAGTAGTATATTTTTTTAAATGTTAGCTAAATTAATAGTTTTCAAGTTCTAATTCTTTCTACATACACATTCTCTCAATTTCATTTCTTTAAGTGAAATCTAGGAAATTCGAGTTGATCATATTTGGGCTATACTAAAAAGCAACTGACATTTGACGTTTCAGTAGGTGTAGGTAGTATCAAGGTAGTAAATATTGTCAAGGAGTCTCTAAGTAAAATCCTTGAATTTCACAGACATTTTCAAATGCCAGACAAAATGGATAATGTAGTAAAGATCTACAGGGAATATTCTCTTAGAAAACTATTATTTCTGATGACTCATATCCACCTTTTCCTAAAATAACATTTGTTACCAAAAAAAATAAAGTCTGACATATAAGGATAGATACATGGATATATTTCTATTGAAAAAAATCAGTTCCAAAACTTTTATAAATCTCTTCATGTTAAAAAGGAAATTTAAAACTTCAATAAAATTTAATTAAGATATTAGAAAACATTGGTTCCTTAAATTTTTACCCCAAAATATTCCTTTTTTCTTTAAAATTACACTCTAAATTTTGAGCAGTATGTATTCAAACTATTTCATCACTATCCACTCCAGAACTTTTAAAAACAGCACTTACTAAAGGAAATGTTGTTTTAACTTTTGCTCCTGCTACAAAAAAAAAAAAAAGTATTTCTATAGAACAGAATAGGGAAATCAACACTCTAATGTTTTAATTTAAAAGGATATCATTCCTTGTGGAAAATTGGTATAAGTACATTTCTATGTTGTTTTATTCATCAGGAATATATTTCATGTGATGGATAGATTTGTTTACATTCTAAAGATATACTAGAGTCTGGTCTTTCGGGCCACAGTTCACTCTAGTTTTTTAAGTACTTATGGCCAACTTAAAGCTGAGACACTTAAGCTTCCAAACTAAGAATTTTAATCCTAAAGTTTCTCAAGAGGTCCACCACAGCTACAAAGAATTTCCTCTTGCGCTGACTCTATAGATCATCAGGTCATAAATAAAAGAAGATTTATCTAGTAGATTTAATCATTTTTATGTAATCATTTCAGTAAAATGAGTGATTGTTCACATTTACTGTGTCTCCTTGTCCGCTCATTCAACAGGCACAAACGATAAAGACCGAAGAACTTGTAAAATCAGCTATAACCATTTATACTTAATGTTCCTTACTATGTGTCATGCATTGTCCTAATTAATCCTCTCTTATGCACACAGCAGCAAGAGTGATTCAAAGACAGCCTCAGTGGAATCGAGCCTCTGCTCTGTTCACTGCAATCACTTTCCAACTCACTAGGCCAGACAGCCAGAGGCTTCACCCTGGCCCACAAGACCTTACCTTATGCGATGCTATTATACTCAGATTTTCTCCCTTGCTTCCTTTCCTACTGCTCTCATTCAGCGCACAGAGGCCTCCTTAGCATTCTCCAAAATACCAGTCACAGTCTGCCTGAGGGTCCTTACCACGGCTGTCCCCTTTGCCTAGAAACTGTCATACCCAGGTATCTGCTTGGGCCTTGCCTTCAATTCCTTCAGATCTTTATTCCTAAATCACCTTCTCAGGAACACATTCCCCACCTTCCCTGTCTGCTTTATCTACGTCTGCATAACTGCCCTGCGCATTTCCAATCCACTTGCCCACTCTGCAAAAAAACAAAAATTGTTTTTTGCAATTATTTTTTCATATTTTTTTCTTGTTTATCTTCTGTCTCTCCACTAGAATGTAAGTTCCATGAGGGCAGTTCGTCATTGTGGCCCCAATGCCGAGGAGAGTGCATGGCTTATAGAAAGAGCTCAGTAAATGTTTATTGAATTAATGAAAGGAGGAATTAAGCTTCATTTCTCATTTCTAAGGTAAATAGAAGACGACAGGCTTGTGTAATCATGGAGAAATTTAAAGCATGAAGGCATTAAGCAATAATAATAGCAGAGATTTGACACAAGTCCCCTGCTTCAGCTATTATTACTCCTTACCAAAGCAAGACTAGAGGAAAAAAGCAATCGCTTTTCTTTTCCTCAGTACTGGCCCTTCTAGGTACTTACTAAATATTAGTTGTATACTATTTGGCCTAATTTTCTAAATCTTCTGGCTTTGAGACAGAGCTGCATTTCTGCTTTTTATTAATCCATAACATTTTAGTATCCAGTCATTCTCAAAACTTGATTTGTATTCTCTGGTTTGACAAAATCTAGACTGGCATATTTCTTGACATAAAAAAATTGAGGCCAAAAAAGCACAAGCACAGCAATTATAAGCATAAATCAGTACAAAAAGTGGCCTCACTCTTGTGGCATCTAAGTCACGGCAGTGGCCCAGGATAACAATTCTCCTTAAGAAGATTATAACTGGAGACTTCTGGCTGTGGCAACTCACCCTCCATGAGGGCTGGAGGTAGCATTTCTGAGGGCTTGTTGTCCACCATCACACCCCACCTGCCACCACTTCTTCGGCTCTGCCATACCACATGCCCATGCTGGCTCCACTCACCTTCACAGCCACCTGTTGGGGCTCAACTGTGTTCTGTGACCAGTGATTGCCACAACTAGAGAATTCCAGTCGCTAGCTTGCCAATGATGATGGAAAGTATGGGGCGATCAAGGAGCAGACTCATAATAAGTACACATTAAATACTCTTTAAAGAGTGTCCAGGCTGGTGTGCTGCCAATGTTGTCACCACACTAGCTAAGCATGGCCCCATGGAAAGTTCATGGGCTTTGGGATCGGACAGACCTGTGTTCAAGTTCCAACTCTGATTTTTTTTTTTAAATAGCTCTTCTTTAATAAGTACTTATGATATATCAGGCACTAAGGTTAGCATTCTATAAGTTATTTGACATTCATAATGCTATGATGTAAGTAGCATCCTTCTCGTTTTTATGAATAAAGAAATTGAGGCTTATTAATGAGCCCCACAGAGCTAATAAATGACAAAGCAGGGACTTGACCCCTAATTTTCCAGATTCATATTCTTAACCACTCTTCTATGCTAACTTTGTGAGTTTGAGAAAGGCAATTATTTTGCCTTTATTATTAATTTAGATGAAAAAAATGAATAACCAAGAACATAGTGACTGCTTAATAAATGTGAAAAAATATAAGTTTTAAATTTGATGCTGTTTGAAGACTTATAGTTAATTATTCTACGTGTCAATGGATTTTTTTAAACATGGTTGAGGGAGAATTATTACTTTTAGAGATATATACAAGAACATTTACAAGTGGAATAATATTATATTTGAATTTATTATGTCTTAATCCAGTGGTGTGGAGGATATAGATGATGCAAAATTATCATGATAATTATTAAAGTTGAGTAATAAGTACACTGGGAGTTATAATAGTATTCATTCTATTTTTATTGCATTTGGAAATAATAAAAAATGTTTTTTAGCATACAGCTTAAAATAAAGCATGTGTGTGTACACAAAGAGAGACTATTTTTCTAGAGTCTCCATAAGTGGGAGATGAACCATTTTGTCTCTTATGAATGAAACTGATCTTTAGATATATGGTTCTTAAATGAAAGGTTATTGCAACATAAGACAATGATTTAGCTGGAGCCACATTTATAAAGTAAAACTCATGCAATACCATTACCTATGTTGAAATTGCCCTCAAAACCACAACTGTGTCCTCTAGAGAACATCCTTGGATTTATATGGTGACTAAGCGAAGAAAGTAGGTGTTTCCTGCTTCATGCACAAAGCATTAAAATCTGATCAAATGCAATAAGCAGAAAATTTTAGTTTTCTGGCCAATAATTTGTTTTAAAGGCATAAAATGCTGGGGATTTTCCCCCTAAAACACCTTTGAGGATACTGAATTGGAAAAATGTCAGGAAAGTACTAGATGAATAATGCCAATGAAAGTAAGTTTAATTCATGCACTTGCTAATTTCTTATAAAAACCTAAAAGCACATAATATAGGTTGTGCATTATTGGATTTTTTTCTCCATGGAATTAAATAATATTAGAGACCAAAAATTTGCAGGAAAGCTCACTTAGTGAATTCACTGGGAATGTAACCTATGTCTTTCAATTCTAATATGAAAATATAGAATGTTGATGATGACATGATAAAACACCTATTCTCTGAAAAAGAAAAAGGGCTGATAAGTTATATATGGTGAAGTGGACATTGGGTAGAGATTAAAGGTCTTTCAGCTTATCTGTTGGGAAACTTCTTATCTATTGGGAAAATATTTACTAGCCTTTGTTATATTCACCAGCAAGGACCATCTCTTCAGGAGAAGAGACTGAAGAGGAGGTCTCTTCAGGAGAAGACCTGAAGAGACCACTGTTAGTGGTCAAGTTTTCAATATTCTCGACTTCTCACTTGTTTAAAACTCAATTTGTTGTTTCGCCAGAAATGATTCATTCAGCTATGACAAAAAAAAGGGGGGGAGAAAATTGAGTTTCCCCCAAATTAAATAAATATCCCAAACTCTTGGAGCATCTATCCATAGAGACAGAACCTAAACTTTAAATCTCAAGGCAAGAATGGAAAGATCCAGTCTGTTCCTTTCTACATTTTGGTGAGTCAGATTCCATATAATTTTATTCTCTTCAGCCAACCTCTTTTAGAAGAAATGGAAACATGTTCTTAAAAAGAAATTTAGATCTCAAGGGGAAAAAAAACACATTATGAAGTTACAATTAAAACCAACATGTAAGATTAAAAATGTAGTCTCAAGCAGCTATAATATTTATTCATTTCTCTCTACCACAATAACCATCAGCTAAATCAGAAAAGGGAAACCACAGGACGGCAGAAAAAGTACTGAACTTATAGATAGAAGCTCCAGTTTCCTTAGTTTTGCCTCATACCTGCATGAGTCAGTTAGCTACTCTGAGCCTCAGTTTCCTTATCTACAAAATGGGGATAATGGGAATATTAACATTAAATCAAAGATACAGTTAGAGACCTAAATGAAACAAAAGAGTATCTGTAATTATTCTCCATACACAGAATTTTATATAGGAAACACTATCAATAGGTGAGCTAAAGGGGTCACAGAGGAAATGCTCTGTGGGAAAAGGTGATATAGCAGAACACCTGTACTATATGAATTAAAGTTTACTTCATTAGTTTAAGCAAATTTTGGTTTAATTTTTATACCCTTTGGTCCTGCAGACTTGCCTGTTGGTGTTTCTTCCAAATCAAACTTTGATTTCCATTTGGGAGCACTATGCATCGATCATCTCTTCTTGGCTCAATAAGCCAGAACAGCAGTCAAAGCTTCATGCTTTGAGAGTTTTATAGATCCGCTCTTTAAAATCATATTCAGGGAATCCCTGGGTGGCTCAGTGGTTTAGCACCAGCCTTCAGCCCAGGGCGTGATCTTGGAGACCCGAGATCTAGTCTTGCATCAGGCTCCCTGCATGGAGCCTGCTTCTCCCTCTGCCTGTGTCTCTGCTTCTCTCTCTCTCTCTCTCTCTCTCTCTCTCATGAATAAATAAATAAACTCTTAAAAAAACAGTAAAAAAATAAAATCATATTCAAAGAAAGTTGGTTTTCTAACACTGATTTTCCATTCAGCAATAATTTTCTTCAAGTCAAAATTAATGTCAGGGCCACGTTTTCTTCTCTGACACATTCTTTTCCTAGTGTCAGTAACATAGGCTCAGAAAAAAAATAATTGGGACTAGAAAGGAGAAAAGAAACAGAGAAATATGGAGAAAAAATTATTGCAGTGCAAGAATAAAAGATAAAAAGAATTAAATTGATAAATCGGAAACAGGATCATTATGAGCAAAAATAAGTGATTTTTAACATGACAAATCTTTATTATTAATCAAAAATCCTGTGTTTAGTTAGAATTTGAAAGTCTACACTGTTAATTTCTCTTTTTTTTTGTCAATTTCATTAGTATAATGTAGAAGTGCAATAAATGCAAGGTTTAATGATTTTGCACACACAAAGATTTCCTGTGAGATATTTGGGATTTGAATGTCTTAGTGTTGTGATAACTTTTTATTTTTCAATTCTAAAACATAGCTAGCATTTTGCTAGGCCTGTTTGTCTTAAAACACAATTTAATAAGCGCATGCATGAATTTGCACACAGATGCTTTAAATGACACATCTCCAAATATATTTTAAGTCACTTCTCTATCTGCCCGTTTGGATGACAGAATAAGACAATGAATCTTGATAGTCTAGATGAAAATGGAAGAACAGCTTATTATTGACATCTTCATTCAACATACCCCTCCTCCCAAAAAATGACGCTTTCAGAAATGTGTTTGGCAAACTTGATATTGTTCTTGTAGATCACGATGTTTCAGAAGCATGACTTCTCTGAGGAAACACTAGATCTTGTAACAGAAATATCTTTAAATCTTTTAGATAGCCAGTCCACAGGGAAAGGTTTAAGAAAGGATCAAAGCTTGTCCTTTCAGCTTGAATTATTCCATTACAGCTGAATGTGACATAATTACAAAAGATGTTGGATGT
Organism: Nyctereutes procyonoides; assembly: GCF_905146905.1. Classification (NCBI taxonomy): domain Eukaryota; kingdom Metazoa; phylum Chordata; class Mammalia; order Carnivora; family Canidae; genus Nyctereutes; species Nyctereutes procyonoides. The sequence continues at coordinate 7,652,769 of NW_026575130.1, forward strand.
GGAATCTCATCAGGATTATCTGACACTCATCTTTGTTGAAAAAGTCTCCCCAGCTGTTGCTCTGATCGCCCAAATGTGACAGGAGTACAGAGTACAAAAGTACTTGTAAGTGACCACTACTTGGGGTGAGCTTAGCTTCCTCAGGCCATTTTGTGACTTTCCACAAATATCAATAGTATGGAAAAATAGAAAACAGTGTTCCAAATATAGTTCCATTTTCATCTGTAAAGCAGCATAGAAAACATAAGAAAGCAGCAGCAGCAGCAGCAAGGGGTTTATCTTTTGGCACATTGATGTTTGATGCAGCCAAACTCATTTAGCTATAAACATTTCAATCAGAAATGATCATTTGCACTCCTGTGCAAGTCTGCCTATGTTCTGATTTGTTTATACAATCTCATCTTAATTTAGCACTCTCTTATCATGATGCCTGTTAATGGCTCTGCTGGTGGAAATTCTTGTTATTGGGGATGACTCAGAAAGAGCGTTTATGACCCTGAAAATGAAATAAGCCGAATAAATATTTAATTTCCTACTATGTTTAACAAGTTCTGGCCATCAGTAAATCGTATTTAAAATTTTAAAAGGTGTGTTTTTTGCAAGCATTTGCCAAAGTTTCTTTTTTAAATATCACCGTGGAAGTTCAATTGTAAAATATAACATCAAACATATAATGTTGAATAATTACTCATTCCAAAGGATTTGGGAGAAGCAAAAAAAAAAAAAAAATACTTCTCTTTCCTTCCTTGTCATGGATTACATTTTCTTCATACATTATTAATGAAGTTAAACTACTAGTAACATGCCAAATGTGCTGCATAGGAGATTTGTGCCTAATCCAGCACAAAACAGGCCCAGTCACATAATGATAGAAAAAAGAACAAATGTCAACAGTTTCACACTGGGACTAGATTAAGCAGACCGTACTTACTGATTTCTTACAAAGGGATTATCTCACTTTTAGTGCTATGAGAAGGAAGGCCACACTTCTCTTATATAACAGAGAATTGCACCTGAGGAAAAAAAAAAAAAGAAGAAGAAGAGAAGATGCTTCATTCCCACTCCCTCTCAGCCCCATGGCCGTGGAACCTTGATTTATTAAATACCACATACTTAAGCCATTGTTTGGATAATGGGCTACATAAAAATGTCTAATAGTGATATACAAGTATTAATACCTTAGAGATCAAATATAATATTGCTTCTCATTGAACTCTGATTAGATCGTGCTTAAAATAACTGGTGTTTATTGTTTACCCTTCTACTTGCTAGGTTCAAAAAGCTCCCTGGCTTAAATCATGGCTGGATTCCTTACAGGCAATATTAATGTTGAAAGAGTTTAAGGATTTTTTTTTCCCTTTTAATCTCTGGAGGCTAAGGCTTGCAGCCCTTACGTAAGCAAGCTCCCACTGACTTCAGTCAGAGGTTAGCAGTTGCATAAATATCACAGGAGCTGATTCCCATTCTTCATTATTAGTCTTGCCCAAAAGGTACATATTCAGTAAAAGTATAGTTTTCAGACTTTTGATTATCCATGTAGATGAGATTATGTCTATTATTGATGTCAAGATTATGTATCATTAAATTAGGTTCTATAAAATATTAAATTTATTTATTATTTATTTATTTATTTATTTTTCACAATACAGAAAGTATTGTGACCTCAAAAATTATGACTGTCATCCAGTCCAAAGATTGACCCCATTATACCAATGACAACAAAATCTTCTGATGCTTATATATTAAATAACTTCTTAAATGTACCTTTTTAAAAAAACTTGATCCTAGGGATCTGGGTGGCTCAGTGGTTGAGATCTGCCTTTGGCTCAAGTCATGATCCTGGGGTCTTGGATTCAAATTCCACATCAGGCTCCCTGCAGGGAGCCTACTTCTCTCTCAGCTTATGTCTCTGCCTCTCTCTCTCTCTCTCTCTCATTAATAAATAAAATCTTTAAAAAAAAAACTGTTCCTTATAAAATGTTTCAAGGAATTTTATCTTAAGATATGTTTCTTTTTGGCTCCTAAACTATTTGTTAATTTACCTTGGTTTTTATTCCAACTACTAGTATAATGGCTCAGAAACCAAACATCCAGCTAATGGATGAACATTTAATCATTTAATGATTTTTGCTTACATGGTACCAAACAATGTTTTGTCATCGGGTTTGGATATAATTCTGAAATAATGGCTTAGAAAATTTTAGCAAAAAAAAGAAATGACAGAAACTTGAGAAATAGAAAAAGGAGTGGGCAAGGCCATATCAACATGCCTTACAATTTACTGCTATTCTCTAACTATGGACAGTCAGAAATTAAAGAATGGCTTTTTCACCTTTATAGAAATCTTAGGAAGAAATATTTTCCAAGTTATCATCTTTTCACCGAATTCTTTCTCCAGTAATTTTGATTAAAATTTTTTCTGGAGCAACTGATGGCTCAGCCAGTTAAGTATCTGCCTTCTGCCTTTGACTCAGGTCATGATCTCAGGGTTTTGAGATGGAGCCCCACATCGGGCTCCATGCTAGGTGAGGAGCCTGCTTAAGATTCTCTTTCTCCCTCTGCTCCTCCCCCCACTCACATACACTCTCTTTCTCTCTCTCTCTCCCTCTCCCTCTCCCTCAAATAAATAAATAAATATTTTTAAAAAAATTTTTTTAATTTATTTATGATAGTCACAGAGAGAGAGAGAGAGAGAGAGGCAGAGACATAGGCAGAGGGAGAAGCGGGCTCCATGCACCGGGAGCCCGACGTGGGATTCGATCCCGGGTCTCCAGGATCGCGCCCTGGGCCAAAGGCAGGCACTAAACCACTGCGCCACCCAGGGATCCCTAAATAAATATTTTTTAAAAAAATTTTCTAATATGAATCTTCTTTGGCAATTCATAACTAACTATACCTCTGGACAAATATTCATTTCAAAAGAAAAATTGCACAGACCTTGCTTAAAAACCAAATAACTAACCTCTGGTACACCTTGAATCCTGTATTATTTGGGATTAGATACAGGCATATCTGTTAAGAATCATTATCATATTCCCATAGGACAAGACATATGAAAGCACAATCATAATTCATCTCACTTATATCTAAAACACAATCAAGTGGATATCATTGATTCTACCAACAAGGATTTCTGTGTGACTCTCTACATCATACAGCAACAAAGCAGAAATACAGGGCACATAAATTCATGTTTTCTAACTACAAATCAAATGCTTTTTTCCTTCACAAACTCAACATTCTGTTAATGGTAATCCTCAGTTGTGAGATGCTATCCTAAGAACATAAAGTAAAAAGTTCTTAACCCCTGAAAAGAACTGAGGGATATATTTGCATCTTCTTTCATTAATATGTGGTTCAGTGTTTCCAAAAGCATACTACTAAGACTGCTAGTACTGATAATGACTTTAGTTGGTCTTCAACCAATATTCTCATTTTAATTGTTCAATATTTATTTTTCAAAATATCTATTTATGGGAAGAGATTCTAGGCCTTACTTATAATTTAAAAATTCAATTCAAGGATTTTAATTTAATTTAAAAAATGATGCTGCCTAAAAAATATTAATTATTATCACAAATAGCACAAGACAATAGCGAAATGTGAAGAGCAATACAAATGACTGAAGGTTGGAAAACACTGATTTATTGACACTTCCTTGTGACCTAGAAGAATACAAGGAAAAACAAGGCATGCATGCCAACTATTTGTTAATTTATGAATTAACTTTCTCATGAATAACTTTCACATACATTATGAGAAATTAATAGTGCTATTAGAAAAGAAGAAAGATCTAAAATCAACAACTTAAGCTTCCAATTCAGAACACTAGAAAAAGAACTGCAAAATAAATCCAAAGAAAGCAGAAGAAAAGAAATAATAAAAATTAGAACAGAAATCAATAAAATTCAAACCAGGAACAGAATAATCAATGAAACCAAAAGTTAGTCCTTTAAAAAGATTCACAAAAATTGATAAGCCTCTACCTAAGCTAACTAACTAAGAAAAAGGTAGGAGACACAAATTACTAATATCAGAAGTGTAAGAGAGGCCATCACTACTGAGCCCATGAACATTAAAAGAATAATAAAGGAATATTATGAACAATTTTGTGTTCACAAATGTGATAATTTAGGTGACATGGATCGATTCATTGAAAGACACAATCTACCAAAACCCACACAAATAAAAATAGATAATTTGAATAGGCCAATATCTATTTGAAAAGTTGAATCTGTGGGGTGCCTGGGTGGCTCAGTCAGCTAAGTCTCCAACTCTCAATTTCAGCTCAGGTGATGATCTCAGGGTTGTGAGATCAAGCCCTGAGATGGGTTCTACCTTCAGCAGGGAGACCACTTCTCTCCCTCACTCTCTTCCACTCCCAAAATTGGCACGTGCATTTTCTATCTTACTCTCTCTGTCAAAATACATAAATAAATACATAAATTTTTTTAAGTTGAATCTGTAATTAATAACCTTCTAAAAGAGAAAGCACCAGGCCCAGATAGTTTCACTAGTGAATTCTACCAAATATCTAAGGAAGAAATTATACCAATTCTTGTAACCTCTTCCAGAAAATAAAAACAGAGAGGATACTTCCAAACTCATTCTGAGGTCACAATTACCCTAATGCCAAAACCAGACAAAGATATTACAAGAAAGAAAAACTATAGACCAATCTCTCTCATGAATGTAAATGCAAAAATCCTCAAAAAATATTAGCAAATTGAATTAAACTATGTATAAAAAGAACTATATATTGTGACCAAGTAAGATTTATTCCAAGTATGCAATGATGGCTCAGACATTCAATTATCAATTAAAGCAATCCATCACATCAATAAACTAAGAAACACCATATGATCATATTAATAATGCAATAAAAACAACTAATAAAACCCAACACTCATTCATGATAGAAAATGCTCAACAAAATAGGAATGGAATAGAGGGGGATCTCCTCAACTTGATAAAGAACATCCATTAAAAAAAACCTACAGCTAACATTTTACTCAATTGTGAGAACCTAGATGCTTTCCCTCAAAGATCAGGAATGCAACAAGGATGTTCCCTCTCACTACTCCTAGTCAACATTGTACTAGAAGCCCTAGCTAATGCAATGAGAGAAGAAAAGGAAATAAAAGATATATACAATGCCAAGAAAGAAATTAATAGTGCTCACCAATATTTCTGGTTCCCATCTCTCTTCTGCACATTCAGGACTTTTACCTTCCTCTGTCAACTTAAAGGTAGCTTGCTTTGGCCAATGAAATATGAGGAGTAATTTTCTCAATTGAGTCACTGTATCAATTCCAGACAGAAGTGACTAAGAGATAATAGATGACTCCCATATTTTCTTCTCCTGCTGTGGCAACTGTGAAAGCATTTGCTGAGATAGAGGTGTCAAAGCAGCCTGGAAAATTGAGCTGCCACATAGAGCACGGCTTAGCCACTAACATTTTGGTGTTTGTTTTTGTTGTTGTTGTTACCACAGCATTACATACCTTCACCAGATTAATACATGTATGAACACTTATAACTAACATGAGTAAATTTAACTACTCTCATGATTTATGTAGCAATAGCAGAAAGGGGAGATTGGAGGCTGGGAAAAGTTCTTGGAAGGTGGCATTCATGAGGAATGGGTCAGGACTTTGAAGGTCAGAGTACAAGAGAGGACAGTCAGGTAGAAGGAATCATGTGAATAAATTCCCAGAGGGCAAGATAAAGGGCATGAGGGGGGAATGATGTACAGGAACGTGGGAATAGAAGCTTGTAGAGGAAGCTCTAACATTGGAAAGATAAGTCATGGGCTGGATTGCAGAAGGCCATAAATGCAAGCCTAGGATCTTGGACCTGATTCCTTTGGCAATAGAGAGAGTCCTTGAAAGCAGGAAAAGACAGGAAAAGTCCCAATGAATGCTGAACCCTACACAGGTCAGGCTCAGAGAGGTGCATTGAGGGCTGAGGAAGTAGTAGGAGGGTTTGCGATTTTCTGGTTGAGAAGAAATAAGGAACTAAATTAAGACAGTGTCAGAGATGATGGAAATGCACTGGTGAGCATGAGAAACAATTTTATGGTACAACTGACAAAACCTAGTAATTGATTAGATGTGGGAGAAAAGAGAGAGGGCGAATCCCAGTCAAGCCAGAGAACACCAGGTGAGAGGTTTTGTGGAATGAGTTGAATGGAGATGAAGGCCTTGCTTTTGAATATTGTAGAGGCTTGCTGTTGAGCTTTACTGTGACCATAATATCAGGGTGACCTTATTAAGATTACTTGCCCTTAGATCAGGAGAAATAACTATTTCAACTACTAGCACACAGTAAAAATTGTACTCAGCTCCAAAATGATATAATAAGATAATATCTCATTAAGATGATTTAATCTTAATCAGAAGAACATATAATTTCAAACAGCTATGCTTTTACAAAAGTGATCAAAGAATCTATTGCTCTTATACCAAAATAAAGTCACTTACTTCAGCATACAACATATGGTTCCCTATCTTTTCAATTATTTAGATACTGGTATAAAAAGAAGTAAATATTCAAGGAGAGACACAACATTTTCTAGGATCAAAATAGTGAAAAGTTAAATTTTTCCAAACCCTGGGAAGCCCGGGTGGCTCAGCAGTTTAGCACCGCCTTCGGCCCAGGGCATGATCCTGGAGACCAAGATCGAGTCCCGCTTCGGGCTCCCTGCATGGAGCCTGCTTCTCCCTCTGCCTGTGTCTCTGCCTCTGTGTGTGTGTGTGTGTGTGTGTGTGTGTGTGTCATGAATGAATAAATAAATAAAATCTTTAAAATTAAAAAAAAATTAAAAATAAAATTTTCCAAACCCTAACTCAAATCCTTTTAGTATAACAATCTTACACCTTTGGGAAAATAATATCATACAGCTTTTGAAAATATGCATTAATAATATGTAAATAGGCAAAGAAGACAGTTGGTTTAGAAAAACATACTTTAGAAAATGAAAAGCAATAGCAAATTATCTGAAAGATGAACTCAATGTTAGCAACATAAAACAGGGCCACTAAGGTGAATTTTCAGAAACTTAGATATCTATTTTCTGCACTCTCCAGAAAACAGTAACAATGGGGCAAAGAAATGGAGGCTTTAGCTCCCTCATCTCTCGGTATAAGGATCACCGTACCCCCAGGACACCCTCACCACCTTTGCACCTCTTCAAATCAATGCTGTAAGCAAAATGGCATTTCCTCTCTCATGTTGGGTCCTGCCTCCCAAGTGACTAAGCCAAAAGCTGTTTCTACAGTCTTCCTCTCAGCTTGAAGTTAAATCCCCCTAAAGAATTAGTAGCTCAAGTCTGGGTATTTAGTCCCAGAGATTTTGCTTTTGAATAGGGGCTTCAAAGTCCAAAAGATAAGTGTTACAAGTATTATAAGGGTCCTGCAGTAAACTGCAAGTGCCTGAAACAGACACCATGCTTTGTCTGCTTTCGCATCATTTCAGTATCTCACATGGTGCTTAGCACGCAGTAGCTGCTCAGTGAATAATAACTAAATAGAGAAATAAACTAATGCGTCTCTAATCATCTAATTTTAGGCGCACACCCAAGGGTATTTGAGGGCTGAAGGGGCTGCCTGATGCTCCTGAAATCACGCCAGATGGATCGCCCACTCAGAAGCCTAGCCTAGACTGGGAATGTGAATGCCTGGTACCCACAGCATATCATTAATACAAACTCCTAGTTACCAAACAAGGAAGATCAAGGTCAAGATAAATTAGAGAGCGTTTCACAATAAAATTATGTGTGGAAAACAAGAGGAAGAAAATGTCTTTAAGGGGAAAAAGGGTGGGAAACAACAGAGAAGAAGGGGGAAAAAAAACTTTACTTAAGTTCCCTGTCTTTAGAGAGGATAAACAGGTTTTCAGATGTGGTCAGATATATGGAGAATTGTCCTTTGATGATCCTGCACTAATGCTATTTCCTGAGTCTACAAAAGTGGCCAGACAGATACACTTCACAGACTTCTTCTACACACTGTATCCTGTTCCTTAATAAAGACTGCTTTCACTGCCCTTGGAGTCTGTTGCTTTGGAAATCCTAACCCTAACATTCTCATTGAACACAGACATGTTGCTTAAGTTAAACATCCATCGGAAATAGTAGCTATGATATCCAGTTACGGCACCCAGAAAATGTCAGCCTGTTCGTTCCAACAGTTACACTGGACCCCTGAATGTCCATTGTCAATATGTGAGTGGTACTAGTACAATCAGCACAGTTTCAGTGATACTTGCAGAGTGATTACATTCTAATGGCTTACTGTGTCCTTCTGCCTGACTGTATCTACTGACACCCTGATGAATTAGTCCTCTTTCCTAAGCATTTTCCTACCACTGACTGTGAGTTGGGAAACAGAGACAAATATGCAGAGCAAAAAATCCAACTTTATGAGGGGCTCTCTGGTGTTTTTACAACTCTCTTTTTAATCTTCTTGCTTTATAAAGCTGAATCATGTATTAACCACACATCCAACTTCCCTTTCAAATGAGTTTGTCCTTTGTCTCCATGAGTGTTGAATCTGATAATCTTAGCTGACTGTATCATTGTGCTAATGAGGTCAAAGTTGGTCTTCAATTTGATTCCCATGTAGTCCAGTTAACTCTGATCTGTCTTATTACCAAGGTCCCAACCTAAATATATTGCCTGGGTAGTATAGGTATGGTTCATGAAAAAGAGAACCAAGAATAACAGAGAACAAGCCACCCAGCACTCTATTGAAAAGCAAATTTCCTATTTTATATGGACATTTATGTATGTCATACAATGAATGAGTATATTCCATTATATGTGGAACTGGGTTGATCTGTGGGTATGTGCTCTCCTCCACTAGTTCATTATTTGTAAACCTGAAGCTGGACTCTCTCCAACAATAGTCTCCATGTGCAAAGGGTTAATGCTAAGTGGGATTAACCAGTCCTTTTCACAAATGGACATCAATAAGAGAAAGGCTCAAAACATAAATATTTTTTTCAAAAATATTTTTAAAAGCATAAATGTATGAAACAGATGTACCTTGGTAACTACATTCCTGCATTATTCATAGGTGGATTTTTACATCTTTTCTATTATATGAGGCAAAATTTCAATTACAGCCTAATTACATGTGTCCCATAACAAACTTGATGTCATCAACTGGTTCATGCTCAGGAAATACAAATTCTTTTCATTCTTAGCCTAAATAAAACACAACAAAATGAGGCAAATATGGTGCCAAACTATGTTGGATAGATAAAGATGACTTTAGTGATAATAGATAATAGCTTTTCCTAAAAGTGCACTTACATATTGATGATTCACAATTATTTTATATGGTAGATATATGAACACTTTTAATTTTACTAATTATTCACTTGTTTTGTTACAAATAGAAGTATGCAAAAAAAATTGAAGTATGCCAACTAGAATGTAAAATTTTGACTTCTCAGAGATTATTCTTAAGAAAGAGTTAAAAATGCACACACACACACACACACATTAACACAAATGATATAGAGAGATTGCAAAAATCTTGAAACTGGAATGTGAATAATTAAAATTTGGGAAATGAGTATATGTTTCTAAAATAAAAGCAATGATATTGGAAAATATAGGTTTATAGTTTTCACAGGTATTTTTAAAAAAGGAAAGGATGATCCCAGGAACATCAATTTATCAGTTAATTTTCACTTATTATTTTGCACGCAAAGAAAGCAGCTCTTGCACACCTTTTTACCTGTATGTTACCAAATCAATTCCCCTCAAAATGATACAAAACTTAAAAGAATTAATGATTGTAGAAAAAAATCATTCTGACCATATTCTCTTCCCAAAGAATAATCTCCTGCCTGAAACTGCCCTTGTGAGGACTTTCAAATGCAAAAGACCACCCACCTGCCACAGTTCTGGTCCACACACAGATATAGGTAAGAAACCCTCCACTTGGAAGGCTCAGCCTTCTGGAACCCTGGGTGCCTGGACTAGAGGGGCACCTCAGTTTCCCTGCCACAAACAGAGCTTATATTAAGTGACTTAACACCAAAATATGCCTTAACTATTTTTCTGTCTTCACATCATTCTATTAGCTTAGCATTTCAAGCAGAAGGGAGATGGAATATATCCTGACACAGACAAAATCTGGTCTGTTCGAGAAATTCAAGAGGACAGTGTGATGGAAGGCAGTGAGTGAGGGACAGTGTTCCACAGGGTGGGGGGCAGGGACAGGGCATGTAGATTCTGAAGGGCATGTGATTGTTTGGATTGTATTCCAAGTACAACAGAAAGTCACAGAAGAGTTTTAAGCAGGGGAATGGAATGATCTGATTTTCATATATCAAGATATTTCTAGATGCTGTGTGAAGAATTAACGTTGGATGGGGAAGGCAGGATGGGCAGAAGAGAGATTGGTCAGAGGCTATTAAATTCACTTAACATTCGATGATCATGACCTGGGCTAGAGTAGCAGTTTAATGATAGAGGAAGTGGATGTGAGTAGGGTAAAAGAGGAAGAAAGGCTGATTTCCAGACTTTGGGTAGATTTTATTGAGATAATGAAGAGTTGGAAGAATCATAGGCTTGGGTGCATGAGAATCAACAATTCAGTGTGGAGTATGTTAGTTGAAGATACAAGGAGATGTACAAATGGAGATTTCAAGGACGCATATAGTTAGATATAAATGTCTGGAATTCAGAAGGCAGGTCAGAGTTGAAGACATCAGTTTGGGACTCATTCATATATATAATACTTCAAACTATGAGACTGAATAAAATAACCTGTAGAGAGTGTACAAACTAGTAAGAAAATAAGTTCTAGGTCAAAGCAATGTATACTGAGCAGAAAAAGGAGGAAGAGCCAGCAAAGACAGAAGGCACCACCAGGGAAGTATGGTGAAACCAGGAGAGCAGGGTACGGTAGAAGACAGACATGGGTATCAACAAGGAGGAAATGGTCAACAGTGCTGACTCACAGGGCAACTAAGATGAAGAGAAATGTTGCTGACACTGGGCCCTCGGCAAGAGCAGTTCCAAGATGACAACGTGTAAAGCCAGGTTCAAAAAGTCAAAGAATAAAAAGAAGATGAGAAAGTGGACACAGAGTGGATAGTTTAAATTAAATATATATATATATATTAGTGGGGAGGGGCAGAGGGAGAGAGAGAATCTCCAGCGTACTCCCCAGTGAGCTCAGAGCCCGACACGGGGCCAGATCTTTTGACCCTGAGATCAGGACCCAAGCCGAAACAAGAGTCTGACTCTCAAATGACTGAGCCACACCGATGCTCCTAGATAGTTCTTTTTAAAAGTTTGTTTATACAGTGTAGCTGAGAGGGAAAATGCAGATTCAAGAGAGCTTTTGTTCACTTTTGTTTGTGTTTAACGATGAATTAGTTAAATGGAGTGGCAGTATTGGTGCTGCTCTGATCTTCCCAATGCACTCATGTCCACTTTCTGGATCTGGCCAGTACTTACAAGCATTTGGTTGAACCACAAGCAGACAGTCCTTCCAAGAAGAAATACAAGACCCAAAAGTAAACACCTACTTAATCTCCCCACTTAGAAGCATCATTTTCAGATAGGTTATTTGATGAATTATAAGGAATTTCAGTTCATGTTAATTCACGATGAAACAGTTTACTTATAGTAAGACATTTTTCTCACCAAAATGAAGCATCTTCCTGCAATGTTTTAGGTTAGAAATAAAACAAGGAGTTCAGAAATGGTTAACAAAGTCTTTGTTCTCGTCAAATGCACTTTACTAGTTTGCTAGGGCTGCCATAACATGGTACTACAAATGAGGCAGCTTTAGAAATCTATTGCCTCACAGTGCTGGAGGTTAGCTTTCTGAAATCAAGGCATTAGTGGGGCTATTCCTTCTGAGGGTTGTAAAGGAGAATCTGCTCCAAGGCTTTCTCTTGGCTTACAGTGGTTTGCCGGCACCCTTGGTGTTGCTTGGCTTATAGACATGTCACCAGACCTTTGCCTCACATGGCACTCTCCCGGTATTATGACTGTATCCAAATTGCCCCCTTCTATAAAGGACACCAGTTATATTGAATTAGGGCCTAGCATAATAAGCTCATTGTGAAAAGGCCTATTTCCAAATTAGGTGACATCCTGGGGTACTGGGGATTAGGACTTCATCTATTTTTTGAGGACATAAACCCATAAAACAGGCTAAATAAAATATAGTCTTTCCTTTTCTTAGTAAAAGGGGGAAGAAACACTTTTTGTGAGAGACACCTTTAGATTCATGGTATTCAAGTTTGAATCCCACAGTTCTCAGGCAGCCAGACTCGCATGTGTGTATCTGCAGGATGTTCACTACCAGAAGTAAAACTTCACAGGGTTCCTAGATTACTTGTGGGGCTTGAAATTCAAAATAATGAGTAGTAATCATCATTTTGCAAGTGATAATTTATAGTTACAACTGTCTTAAAATAGAAATGGTTTCTCAATATACAAGTATTTTATTTTCATAATATAAATAGTTTTATGGGATTGGGGTTGAATTTTTCAGAGATTACACATAACGAAGATGAATATTTACCCAATGCTAAAATTCTTGTAAGATATTCTTCATTAGGTAGAGAAGTTATTTTTTGTTCTGTCAAATACCTTGATAGGTTCTTTTTTCAATAAATAAATAATGATAGACGATAGATGATTGATGATAGATAGATAGATGATAGATAGATAGATAGATAGATAGATAGATAGATAGATAGATAGATGATAGATAGATGATAGTCTCAAATGAGGGCTCTGAAGCAAGAAATACAAGAGAAGAGGGAAGAGGGATCAGGCCTGACAGGCTGAAAGGAGGGAAGAAGTGAGAAGACAAGCAGTGTGATATAAAGCCAGGCTCTATGCCAAGAACCAGTCCTGTGAGGAGCTCTCAGAGGCAGGAATTATAAAAGGACTTTGAGATCTAATATTTATTGTTGATTATTTTCTAGGTTGCATATTATCTCCCTTCATAACCCCAGGTCTTCAGTAAAAGTCTACATGCACAAACTTGGGTCTGTGGAACTTTGGGGAAGTTCAGGAATTGAGGTATCCAGAACAGGATGAGAGAGTACAGAAAAGTGGCAGCAGCATCTAAGGAAGGATATAGGTTGGGAGTTGAGCGTTCTGAAATTTTAGATGATTAGCAGAGGTAACCAATCACAACATAAACTTCCCCAAAAAATCTTGAACATATTTGAGGGCTGATGTAATTCCCTCCATTCTTTTTTTTTTTTTTAATTCCCTCCATTCTTGACATAGGGTCCATGGCAATTTTATTTAAATCTGAAAGCAAGCTGGAGGACTCTGATGACATCTAAGCAGGTGCCCCTTGGCTTACCTAAGTATAACAGTATCCAGTTTCTGGCACCTAAGAGGACCTGAATACATCTTTGATATTTTTGTTTTTATTTTGCAATTTGAGAATCCTGTAGATATACAGAATGGGAAAAACCTCACTTACAAGTAGTTTACATGAAAAAGATTAAGGGATTTTAGTTGGCAAAAAGATCAATATTAGTCAACAACGTTCCCCAAGAAAATAATGAAATCTTGAGCTGCATTAATAGAAGTAGAGTGCCCAGAAGCAGGAAAATGTCATTGTCACTGAATCTTCCTGAGTCTGATCATATTTATATTCAGTTCTGGACATTTAAAAAAGACATTGCCAATAAGGAATAAATATAGAGGGTGGCAATGAGGCTGGTAATGAATCTGGGAGCCATTCCACATATGAAACAAATAAAGAAATTTCTTACGTTAACCTAAAAAAAAAAAAAAAGGAGGAGGAGGAGAAGAAGGAGAGGAAGACGTCTTAAAAGATACATATTTGTAGTTATGTGGAGAATAACAACCCCAAAGAAGTCTATATTATGATCCCTAAAACCTGGAAAAGGACTTTGTAGGTGTAAGTAAGGGCCTTGAGACAGGGAAATTATCCTGGACTAGGCAGGTGGGTCCAGTATAATCATAAGAGTCCTTAAAGATGGAAGAAAGAGATAGAAGGTCAGAGTCAGAAAAGGAGATAGAATTAGAGGTGCCAGTGGTATGGGGCCATGAGCCAAGGGAAGCTGCCAGTCTCTAGAAGCTAGAAAAGGCAAGGAAATGAATTCTCTCCTAGAGTACCCAGAAGGAACACAGCTTTGCTAACCCATTTTGTACTTCTAAACTCCAGAACTGTAAAATAATAAATTTGTAATGTTTTATGCCAGTACATCTGTGGAATGTTTTTGTTTTTGTTTTTGTTTTACAGCAACAATAGGAAACTAGTACAAAGAGTAAATTATCTAAAGAATGCTAAATAACATAAGGAAAGCAAGTAGATGGAAGCCGATGGGATAAAGTTTCAGTTCAGTCCAAAGTCCTAGTCCAGCAGCCCCAGAACTCCTGTCACATGGAGCTCAGCTACCAACCCCAGGGCCAGGAGGACATGCCCTCTCCAGCCACAGTCTCCCTCTACAGGCCTGCCCAAAGACATAAAATAGTAAAGACTAAAAATATTTTTTATAAAAAGGTACAGGAATGAGAATGTAAGAAGGGGGGAAAAAGCAGTAGATGAGGAAATCCACACATTTTTGAAAGATGGAGAGCAAATGAGGAGTGAACATTGGTATATTAGCTAATATATGTGACCGGAAGATTGGCAGGGCCAACTCTAAATGAAACAGAGAGCAGCATTACCAAATAATACAAGGATGATCAGGATCAAGGGTGCCAGAGCTAAGGGGCACCTGGGTTGTTCAGTGGTTGAGTATCTACCTTTGGCTCAGGTTGTGATCCCGGGGCCCTGATCCAGTTTCACATCCGGCTCCCCTCAGGGAGCCTGCTTCTCTCTCTGTCTATGTCTCTGCCTCTCTCTGTGTCTCTCATGAATAAATAAATTAACAATATTTTTAAAAAGGAATAAAAGAGCCCACTTATGTGCAGTCCCCCATGGAATCACTGGTCTCTTTCCTAACAGAACCATCAGAGATCAGAGAAGTCCCACCAGGAAAAGGTGGGGTACAACTTGCCATTTTCAAAAAGTGAGGGAAAGGGGGCAAGAAACTGAGAGGCAAGCAAAGGAGAAGAAGGGGTGAGGGAAAGAAAAAAGAAAGAAAGAAGAAGGAAGGAAGGAAGGAAGGAAGGAAGGAAGGAAGGAAGGAAGGAAGGAAGGAAGGAAGGAAGATGACACTGACTGCTGACTAGAAAAGAAGAAAAGAAACATTAAAAAAGAAAAATCATTAGGCAGGCTGTGGAGGATTTTACACTCCTGTGCCTCATGCCTCTCAGGCTCTTTGTTTTGATACAAAACTTCATTTGTCTCTTTTTTATTTTGCATTGAGGTAACATTAAGCATCTCCTACTTACATAGTAAGTCTACTAAAGGTTATGCCAAAGCAACTTTATTACTTTGTGATAAATTACTTCACTGGTATGATTGAGGTTGGAAGTTTCTCTTTCTCAGAGGCTCTGTGTTTTATATGCTGTAGACTCCTAAGGAAATAAGGCTTTGAGATTAAACACTAAGCTGATATTTGAAAGATAATAGATTCATAGAGGTTGCGGTATATGAGATCAATATCTATCCTTGATCATTGGCTATTTTCTTTGTAACTCAACTTTGGAAGAAAATGCACCACTGCTCAAATCAAGAGATCTGAATACCTCTTCTGACTTTAACACTCTTCTTATAGTCAACATGCTATAAAATAGAAAGGCTCTTTGGGTAAAGAAAACAAAACTAGATTTTCATAAGCTACAAGTTCTACACAAATGGTCTTTGTAATGCATTTGGGATAGAGGGGTCTTCTTATTTTCAAAGCAGCACTAGAAAATTAGTAATATAGAGAGAGATTAAAAACCCACATGTAAAGTCAGGACAAGGATATAGGTATTTAAAAGCATACCTCTGTACTGTTTCCATTAAGGTTAAATCATCCATTTCTTATCTTAAACCCCTAATTTAGATTTCTCAGAATGATTGATATTTTATTTTAGTTTTCTTAAAGTAGTTGAAATTAGAAGGTTCAAATTCCAGTCTAGATTCTAAAATTCTCAAGATAAGGAACTGTGCTTCACTTGCTTTTGTATTTTCCAATCTTGAAGAAGCACCTGGAACCAAGTAGCCTTTCAATATGTGATTACTGAAATGAACGGAATAAACTGAGGTGACTCATTTGGCTCATGTGGCTTTCTATTTTTTTAACAATAGAGACAACTTGGGGGATCCCTGGGTGGCTCAGCAGTTTAGCGCCTGCCTTCGGCCCAGGGCATGATCCTGGGGTCCCAGGATCAAGTCTCACGTCAGGCTCCCTGCATGGAACCTGCTTCTCCCTCTCTCTGTGTCTCTGCTTCTCTCTCTCTCTCTCTCTCAAAAACAAAAACAAGAAACAAAAAAAGACAATAGCAACAACTTTCAGTATTGATGAACACAATTGCTAAAATGAATTTACTGCAGATAAAAAAAAGAAACAAATTTAACTTTTTCAGTCTTTCATGACTTGCTCCTATAGAGAATTTTTTAATTAAAGAAAATGGTGGGTAGGAGGGAGTCAACTACAGAAAGCCAAAGTTACAAACACATTTCATCTCAGGAATAAGTAAATTTCATATTAATAATATTGTGTACTAAAATTTAAGGGGACATTCAAAATAAAAACCAAGAACAGATCAAATATTCAAACTGGTATCTAAAAATAAGTTATCCCAAGGAATAAACAATGGGACAGAAATTGCAAGTGATTAAAATGTAGGTAGCAAAAGGAAGCACGCACTAATTAGAAAGCTTACTGAACAGTATTTCATTGCCTTCTCCCTACCATACCAGGCCATACTGACCCCAAGGACCATCATGTCTGATATTAGGTACTTTATTCCTGGTTTATAAAAACTATTAGCCAAAATATGTATCACTGGCTTAAAAAAAGAAAAAGAAAAACTCTGTAAATGTAATTAAAATGACTTCACTATTTTAACCAAATATTCATTATAAACTGTAAAACTGCCACCTAGTTTATCCACGTAGGATTTACTATTTTGACATTGCAAATTTAAAAAGTGTATTAACCTTTGTTAAATTGGAAATTACACATGCAGTAGAAAGACCACCCATGCCAGCAGTGGGAATTGATGGCTTTCTGATCTGTTTTACATGTGTTTGATGAAGGATGCAATTCAGCTGTTGTACTGATTTCATTCTTGGATGACTTCCCCTTGGGTAGCATAGTGACCGCTTTTCACTGGTTATTCATGTGCTTTATTGATTGACACCCTAAACCAAGTTATTAGATCCTTTTTAAACACAAGGCTTTCCTGTGGAAAAAAAATAGCTTTTACAGCATACAAGTATTGTGTTTTTTAAAGATAATTTATATGCTTTACAGAAAGCAGAATAACCTTGCTACTGAAGACATTGATACTTTCTCTGGAAGATTGTTTCCTTCTCAAAAATAGCTTAAGAACAAAAGCTCAGGTTTTGTATAAACTCAGGTTTTATATAAGTCGGTGAATAAGACATCCAAAAACTAACAGAAATAAACTAATAACTTGGATTAGCTGACATGATATTGGGATTCCTAAACTTTTCTTGGTATTAAAACAAACCCCCAAAACCAAACCAAACCAACCAACCAACCAACTAAAAGCCTCAGGCATGCAAGTTAGTCTTCAGCATAGGTATGACTTGTATTTGGTAATTACATGCAATGAGGACAAAAACAAATCTTCATAACATTCATCAAACTCAGACAAATGTCATTACCACATACGCCCCCCCTTTCCTTTTTGCTGCTTGTCTCTATATTCTGGGACATGTTTTAAAATGCCTGTATACTTGTCCTTGTCCGAGGAGCTAGATTCTCCCCGAAGTCTGTTCTCTTCTTCGTGGACATGGCAAGACTATTTTTCATAGCCTCCCTTGTTTCTAGTTATATTTGGCAGCTACATTTTCATCCAATGGACAAATGCCATACACCATTTTGAAGACCTTCTTTAAATGTCACATAATACAGACTCTATATCTTTGTTGCCCCTTCCTCCTTCCTGGTAACTAGAGTGCACAAGATGACTGGAGGTGGAGTGGCTATTTTTTAAAAAAAATTTTTCATCTATTTAGTATTTATTTAAGAGACAGAGTGAGAGAGAGAGAGAGAGAAAGAGAAATCACAAATGGGACAGAGGCAGAGGGAAAAGCAGACTCCCTACTGAGCAGAAAGCCCAAAGCAGGACTTGATCCCGGGATCCTGGGACCATGACCTGAGCCAAAAGCAGATGGCTAACCAACTGAGACACCCAGGCACCCTGGAGTGGCTATCTTGAGCCACAAAATAAGCTTAATAATAGACCTACATGCATGCAAAGGAGCAACAAGATAGAAACAGCTGGGTCCCTGAACACTTTGTGGAACAGACTCACCACATCAGTATTAAACTACTGATCTATAAACCTTTTCCTATCCAAGAAATAATTTTCAGTTTTATTTAGGACACAATATTTTGGGTCTGCAACTCTCAGTAAAATCTACTAAATAACAACATCCAATGGCATTAGAGAAAGGGGCAAAGAGTCAACCAAGGAACTTTTAATACACATGACATCAACCATGGAGCTTTTAATACACTCTGTCTCAGAAGATATATATACCTGCAAATATCTGCCTCTAGAGAATAATAGAGTTAAGAGTAGCAAATATAACAACTACCATTCTTGAAGGAGAGCAAAGTGATGCGTAGGAACGCCGAGACTCAGGCAAGGTGACACATACAAGGTCACGTGGCCAGTAAGAGACAGAGCCAAGGTAAAAAAGATTAGGCCCAAATAAATGAAAGCCCCAGGCCAGATGGTCCATGGTACTATATCTGCCATAGTCCTCATCTGAGCAATTAGATCACTTCTGTGAAGAGAGTAGAGTGCCCTGCAGTATTCCTAAAACATATCCCTCCCCTGCAGCCAAATACTGCAGTAAGCAGGGTGGTACCACTCTTTGCTCTGAGGTCAAAATGATGAGGCTATTATGTGAGTTCCTACGAGTACAGCAGAGTCTCTATCTCAGACATTTATAAAATATTATTGCCTACCTCCCGATACTAACAGTGTGAAATAATTAATCCCTGCCACAGAAGAAAAATTAAACCACAGTCTAAAATGTTTTGTATTTTGCAGTTCACAAAAGCAATTCTTATATACATAATTATCTTTGCCCACAGTTATTTTACAATGCATGCAAAAGAGATATTATTTCCATCTTAAAGACCAAAAAAAAAAAAAAAGCTAAACATCAGAGAAATTAAGTAACCCAAGCAGTGTCATACAGCTATTAAAATATAGGCCCAAAAATTGAGATGCATCTTTACACATTTAGTATCCCTTCAACCGCATCAGAAGGGTTCCCTGACTTTTGAAACCATTTCTTACCTCATCATTAAAACTAAAGCTATGGCCATGAATATCGATACCATAACTAGGACCAGATTCTCCAAAAGCAGAATGGTTAGTCAAGAGATTCTGGAATTTTTATTATCTCATTCATGTTAATAAATGGTAATCAACGCACCACAATTTTCAAGTAGCTTTAAATTGCTCCTGGGGATTAGCATTTATTTTGCATTCAGTTGCCTTACTTATATATCATAGGCATGCAACTGTAAAAATATCATGCAATCAATGGATATCCAAATTTGAAAAATAAAACATAATATTCAAGAGCTGGAGAAATTTTTGGACATTGTCTAGTATGACTCCCTCAACTATGGGAAAGCTATCCTGCAATGTTATGTTTGCTTAAAGTCATACAACTAGTGACAATCGGGACAAGAATTGGAACCCAGATCTCTTGGGGCTAAGTCTCGCATTCTTTTGTACCACAACTACCTACTTCCTAACACAAATGTAGAGAGTAAGTTGATGAAGCAGATATTGGTATTACATTAAGAGGATTCTTCAGGTATCCAATATTTTCTTTCTTCCTTCTCTCTTTTTCTTTCAGATATATTTCAATAAAGTGTTCTATTGTTACATCTAGGATGTGACTCGATTCATAAAAAATGAATGTTATATGCAACTCTTCCTTTTATAGGTTAGTAAGACTCATTTTATAGGGGATTTCATCTAGAAAGTGGGATCCCTCTGTAGCCCATATGAATTAACTACACAGTTAACCACTAAATTCATGACACAATCATAATGAAAACCAAAAATGAAACGCTTAGATTTGGTAAGTCACTTCAAGTTCACTTCATCTGTGTACACCAAATGTAAGATTCTGAGGCTAAATGACTAACACTGTTTTCCCTAGTGTTTATAATTGCCTACATACACATAGTTCCCACATTTTTCCAGTTAAGTACTATCTCCACTAACTGTGAGTGTGTGCATTCTTGCCAGGTTATTGTGGTATTCCCAAGAAAGCACTTGGGTGGTTACAGGAGAAATTTGAATGAAGATGGGCTCAACCTTTATGTCTTGAAACTTCTCAACCCCTTCCTCTCACTCTGCTCCCACCCTTGCTACAGGTAGAATATATTTTTGAAGCTGCTCTGTAGATTTATTTCAAATATCTTTATACTATGATTGTCTTATTCTTAACCTGTCCCCCCACCCTGTCCCATCTCAATCCCTTGCATCAGCAATTATTTTGAAACATATTCAAATTGATGATGTGTAAAAAAGACAGAGGCAGCTTTTTCTCCAGAGAAGATAATACTGAGAGTCAAACCATGGGTAAGAGATATCAGGAAATATTACTTCAAAAAACAGTGTCACTTTTCCTATCAGCATTTAAATAATACTGCAATATATGAATTTTTGGTTTGGGGTGTTTTATGGAGGAGGAGGAAGTTGGCTTATTTCACTAATAACTAGTAGTCTGAAAATAAGTAAACAAGTGAATGAATAAATAAATTTAATGGTTTCTTACCAAGAGACTTGGTCATACCCTATATTGTGAAATAGATGTCTCCTCTTTTGTTTTACAAATACTGTAGTATCATGTCCCAGGCAAGTATGTCAGAAAGACAAAACTCACTTCATAAATTTCTACAACTTATGTCTGATCTGGTTGGAATTTTATAAACATGCTGTTTTCCCAAATGACATGGCTGTGATCCTGAGCTTACTTGAGCAAGGCATAGGCTACGTTTAGAGCAATAGGGAATAGACACTCATTCACATACCTAGATTCACTATTCCTTGAAAATGTAGCTGAAAAAAGGAGTTCCATACAGAGGCTTATTTACTAAGACTTCTTAATCTAAATTAGCTAAAATGTCATTTTAGTGAAAACCTTGAACCTCTTTACTTTGGAATTCCTGATGTTCAGACATCTATGTTGATAAATAGGTCCCTTTGTTGTTTTTCATCATGTCTACTATTATCAATCACTGTTCAAGGTGCTTGAGAAACAAAAAGAAGCAGATTTGGTCTTGCTCACATGGAGCATAAATTACAGTGGAAGATTATAATCATAAGCAGATAAACAAATGAATAAATGAAATAAGGATTTGTGAAGTATAATATAAAAATAATAGTTAAAAACAGGAGAATGGTGTGATACTATATTCTCTCTTAGAAATCACTCTGGCTTCTTAAAGGAATGGAAATGAGCAAAAATGAAAATGAGGAGGAGCGCCTGGGTGGCTCAGTCAGTTCAGCATCTGACTCTTAGTTTCAGCTCAGTTCACCGATCTCAGGGTCCGGGGATCCAGCCTGAACTTCACATGGGGCTGAGCTTCGTGTGGAGACTGCTTATCCCTCTCCCTCCTCCTCTGTCCCTCCCCCTGCTCAAACATACTTGGACCTTCTCTCTCTCTCTCTCTCTCTCTCTCTCTCTCTCTCTCTCAAATAAATAAATAAATAAATAAATAAATAAATAAATAAATATCTTTTAAAAAATGAAAATGAGGAGATGGGTTCAATAGTCCAGGCAAGAAATTAGAAAGACTTGTTCCAAGGTGGTCCCCTAAAGAGGGGAAAATGAGTTGACAAGTTTGTAATATATTTTAGAAGCTAAGGAGACAGAACCTTCTGATGGATTAAATGTGAATGATAAAGAGACAACTTAAGAATGGTATCTAAAACACTAGCTTGTGACTTTATTGGGTGTTAGTATCATTCACTGAGAAGGAGATCTAGAAGGAATTATAGATGACAGAACTGTAGCAAATTCCATTCTGGGTAGATTAATTTGCAATTTACTGTGGAACATCATAATGATGTATATTGGCTAAGTATTTAAATATAAGGGCCTTGATTTCAAAAACAAATCCTAAATTAGAGATGCAATATAGAAATTCATCAGTATATGACAATGAAGCCATAGGAGCAGATCCAACTGATTAGCAGGAAATATGCAAATGAAAAGAATTGGTGCAAAGGCAAAATGCCACTGTTTAAAAAATATAGCAAAAAAAGGGAAATCTGCAAGAGACTGAGAAGCTGGAGGAATCCCTAAAGACTACCAGATTCCTAGATTAAGGATCTAGAGGGTGATGGTACTGCTACTAAGATGTGGAAGACCAAAGATGATTATTAGGAAAAGAAGGAATGGGACTGAAATCAAGAACTGTGTTAGCCATGTTAAGTTGAAGATGTCTGTAATTCCTCCAATAGATCTCGAGAAGATAGTTTGAATATTTGAGTATATAATTCAAATGGAAAGTCTGAGGAGAAGATATAAATGTGAAAAATTCCTGCATATATGGTATTTAAAGTCATGAAGCTGGGTGAGATCACCTTGGGGAAAAACATAAAAAGGAATGAAGATTGGATCAGCCCTGTAGATCTCCAACATTTAGAGGTTGAGTCAAGAGGAAGAGCAAGTAAAGGAGAATGAGACTGGGCTGCTAATGAGGCAAGAAGAAAGTCAGCAATGTGTGATATCGAGGAAGCTAAGAAAGAGAAATGTTTGCAAAAGAAAGAAGCACTAAAGAAAGAAGGACTAAATTGTGCTGAATGCACCTGAGAAATTGAGTAAAATGAAAATAAAACATAAACACTAAATTGGACATGAACAATTTCAGTGAAGTGGTAGAAATGCAAGCCAGATTTCAGTGGTTTAAAAACTGAGTATAAGGTGAAAAAGGGTAACAGCATATGTAGACTCCCTCTTCAAATAATGTGGCCAGGAAGGGCCGTAGAGAAATGAAGCAACAGACTAAAGGTCAGGGGAGATGAGAGTTTACTGGGTTGGGGTGTGTTTGTTTCTTTAAGAAGAGGGATATGATAGCATTTTTTTATAATGATGAGGATAATCTAGTGGAAAGAGAGGTATTCACAATATAAAAGACACAGGAGAGACTGAAGTATTTAAAAAGACAAGTGGGAATGGGATTCCAAGCAAAATTAGACGGACTGGCCTTTGGTGGAAGAATTGACTCCCCTTCCACCTTTTCTCTAAGAAAGATAGAGATACAAGCTATTTCTACATTTAGCAGAGAGTTCTCTGATAAGTATAATTTTTCTCAGTGATATATGAGATAGGGTGTTCTGCTAGGAACTGGGTAGGAAAGAGGGGGAAGGGTAAAGAGAACTCTGAGGAGCAAGTCAACAGATCAAATAGTCATCTTACGGAGTAGAAATGTCAACTTATTACTGTAACTTGGACAACAGATTTTGATACATATTAACATGGTTTTCTCTTTTGCATTTCCATGGACATGACCTTCCCTCTTCTCAGAGACATCTAATTATAGGGAAGTTAAAGAGCAGGTGCCAAGGGGCACGGGGGGTGGGGGGGAGTGGAGAAGAGGATGATGATAACAGGAATAGGAAGAAAACGACCAGTGTTCCATTGAATCCCTAACAACACCTCAATCTGAAAAACTTTGAGGTTTTGAAACACTTTGAAGGTTTTGTCAAGAGAAATGCATTTTCTAATTCCTTAGACTCTCAATAATGTATCAAAAGCCAGTCTGGCAGATTTGACCATCAAGTTTATTATCTGTAGAGAAAACCCAAGAGAGGGCACGGGAAAAGTCCCTGCCAAATGGAAGGAAGAAGAGCCCACTCAACCCAACCTGAAGAGAAATGTGGACAGAAGAGGAAAAGGTAGGGGAAGGTCTTTCTCTTTCCTGCCATTGTCAGGATTGGATCCCCATAGTGGGCTGTAGGAACACTCTGATAGTTAGAGAAGCACTCAAGAACATGAGCACTAACAGCCTGCTTCTCCAGGCAGAGCCTGGAGGAGACACAAATGACTAGCAGAAGTCTCTTATTTGTTTCAGCACCATGACCAATGGCCATGGAAGCAACAGCACACATATTGCTACTGGTTTCTTGAAGCCTATATGGGATATGTGTGGATAGAAAGGTGCTGAGACAGCTGGCTGAACAGAAGAGACCTGGCACTGTGAAAAGGAGACCAAAAGGAATGATATCTGTGCAACCAGATTGTTGGCTTAGACTGTAGATTTCATAAACAGAGGCATGCACAAGACCTCCAAAAGGCCACAGCAGACCAGACATGCTTCTATGGACTCCAATGCAAAGGGCCAAAGGTCAATGCAGGTAAGACACTTCTCCTACCCAGCAAAGACAACAGATGTCTAGAGTTTATTAAGTGAGTCTGGGTCTTCTTGTTCTTTATCATAAAATCAAGAAAGTCATTCCATATGTCCAAAAATCATCATGAAGAGGAAATTGAGAGAGCAGAAATTTGGAAGACAAAGCACCCAAATGCTGTCCAAAGCAATAATTTCTGAAATTGAGACTCCATTAATTAAATTTTATAACTAAGTTTCCCCTTCCCTATTATGTCATCTCCCCAACTTTTGCTTCTATTACTAAGTAAGTGAGACCTATGAGGTGGGAGATCACATCTGTTACCGAAAATTATAAGCCACTTTATTTTTTCCAATGAGAGCAACAGTGTTTAAAATTTTGATCCACCAATAGACAGAAAAGTAAAAAAATAAATAAAAAAATAAAAAACTTAGATTGTGTTTGAGCCCATTTGGAGTTTAAGATCAAGAATTTAAAAATGTACAAGTCAGATTCACTTTGAGAAAATTTTTCCCCAAATAGTTTCAAGGAAGGGGATGGTTGGGTTCAATCAGGATTGAGCTTTTGCCAGTTAAATGTGAAGGAGGAGAAGAGGGCCAAGGGAGTTTACGGCATTAGCAAGGGAGTGATCATAATGATGGACCATGACATTATGCTGGACAAGAAAGGAAATGAAGACGGGGGGACTGATGGATAGGGCACTTAGGGTCGATGGACTGAAGGTCTCAATGACATTGAAGAATTGTGGCAATGGGTGTACCATAGCAATTGAGCTGGAAAAATGAGATGGGAGTCGGTGAATGGTATATTTAAAGATTTCATAGATGGTGGTGGTAACATTCACAATATTTTACACATGTTCAATTTACCAAGTACATTTCGCATACATAATTGTATTTATTTAACTATCCTTGCCTACCACAATAGGGAAATTTAACAAAGCGACCTAAGGTTCAGGAAATTATTTAAGACATTTAAGAGGAAAAATCTACATTCAAGTACCCCAGGGGAAATTTAGAAACAACTCTATAAATACACCTAAATACGAATCACAAATTCATCCTTTTTTTTCACTGATATAGGTCTCCTAAGAAACTAAACAACAATTTTTATCAAATTACTAAGTGGGTTGCTTAGCTGATTCATTAGAGCTTTTGTTTTTCTTTTGTTGTTGTTGTTGTTATTGTGTGTTTTGCTTTTTGAGGGGTTTTTTGCTTTTATTTTTCTCTATTTTCTATTTATTTTTAAGTAATCTCTACACACAATATAGGGTTTAACCCCACAACCCTGAGATCATGATCCCATGCTCCACTGACTGAGCCATCGAGAGGTTCCCTCTATATTTTCTATTTAGATATATTTCTTGAAGCTAAAGGAAATTTTAAAATTTTAATCCAAATTTCTAGCTTTAAGAATAATAAAATACAATCATTACAAGTTCCTTCCATTTAGGCACAATGATCAAACATTTTAATTTTCCGCCATCTTACCAACTGACCAACAAAATCAGTTCATCACAGAAATAGACACTAAGCCACCTCTGCAGTTAGCCTTTCTGCCTTTTGCTATCCAGTGCAGTTTCTGACAGTTTTTTCCATATCTCCATGGAATGCAAACATTTCATAATTTTAAAAAGAAAATATTCTTACAATATTTCTACATTTGGAATTTGAGACATTTAGAAGCTGATCAATAGAGTAAGTCTATATATCCACTGTTAAAAGTTAAAATACTATTTGATGGCTAATTAAATCAACCCTCAAAATGAGTAAAAATAATCTAAGAAATGTATTCATACAATTCAAATTTTAAAAGAATGCTTCAGTTTGAAATATGTAATAAAATGATAAAAGCACCAAGTTTTTTTTTAATTTTAATTCATTAGTTAACATACAGTGTAATATTAGTTTCAGATGTACAATATAGTGAGCCAACACTTCCATACAACACCCAGTGCTCATTATGATAAGTGTACTTCTTAACCCCCATCACCTATTTCACCCACCCCCCATCCCTCACCTCTGGTAACCAGCAGTTTGTTCTCTATAGTTAAGACTCTATTTCTTGATTTGTCTTTCCCTCTCTCATTTTACCTTTGCACCACCTTTTTAACTAGCATTAAATCAAAGAATCACCACATTGAGTACCTAATCTGCCCTTCTCAACTCTGCTAAGTAAGCCAGTACTCAAAAATGATCTGGATTTGGATACCTTAAGGCAGGACAGGCCACTCCTAAGTTCCCACAGTAGACCTTACTCTTGATGTTTTTAACCCAGTAACTTTACTTTCTGACTATAAATGATTTATAACTGGTGACCTCTAGTCTATATAACTCTCTATTTTTTGTACAGAGCCTGTTTAAATTATATAGTTCTTATTTCCTTTTTTAATATATTAAGCAATCTTAGTTTTTTTTTAATTTAAGCTATCCTTTTTCATTTTCAAAGTGTCTATAAAGCTTCAATCTCTTTCAGCAACTATTTGACCTGAATTCCTTAAGTAAAAACATTATCACCCAAAGATTTGAGAAGACAAGATAATTCCTGAATATCTTCCAGTTTCAACCACAAAGAAGTTAACCCATTTTTGCAAACATTTAGAAAAAAACATATATATATATACACACACACACACACACACACACACACATATATGGGCTTATATATAGGCATATATATATATATATATATATATATATATATATATAATTTTCTTAGATTCAAATTCCTTGAGGCATCATTCAAGCTTCACATGAGGTTCAAAGTGTAGTAATTAGCAGTAGGCTGCTTACATTGCCAATATATTTGTACAAACATATGTTGGCACTCGGTTCCATATCAGCTACACATCAAAGAAGGGTGCTGAGGAGGAATTATTCCACCTAAGGGCTGGATTAGTGTCTGCCTGAAAAAGGCCTCATTTAAGGGTATGGTTTTGGGAAAATTAAAGAACCCGCATGGCCTGGGCATGGGAGTGAATCCATTAACAAAAAGTTGTGCCGAGTATTTCTGCCCTTCTTTTTCCTGCCTTGCCACTATAATCCTGGGGCAAGTTGTAACTTCTTTTATCTTCAGTTTGCTAGTCTACAAAAGGCGGACCATGTAATTCCCAAACACCTCACAGAATGGGCATGTCAAGAATTCTCATGTTAGGAACATTGGTGCTTCTTTCTGCTAACAACTTTTTCCAGGTATGCACAAACCTTCCTATCATTTCCCTGCATACCCACCACAATACTGCTGTGTAGGGACTAAAACTAAGCCCCCTGCCACCTTGATATGGCCAAACCAAGGGCCAGAGACTGAGAAAAATCTCCCTGCCAAGAAAAGCTGGCTTTCTTTTTATTATAGTAAATTTGACACTATTGACAACATGAGCCCATTATTTCAGAAGAAAACCAATATTAGAATAATAATAGAAATGATATAATATTAGTAATATTACAACTGATGTACAAGGCTATGATTATGTTTCCATAATTTGATCTCCCACAACATTTTAGGGTAGGTACCATTATCTCCATTTGGCATATGAGGCAACAGGATTAGACATTAACTAACTTACCTACTAAGTTATACCACTAAGCCACAAAGCCAAAATTTTAACTCAATCCTGACTCCAAAGCCAGGTAACTTAATTGTTCCACCAGGGCTGAAAGTTCAGATAAAATCAGCAAAACTGATCAAGAAGTGACTGTCAATCAGTAATGTGCTAGAGCCAGTTCATGCCAATGTGAGAAAGCCAACTGCTAAATTCTCAGGAATTTTATGACAGTCATTATTAAAATTTAAATTATGTAATATATAAAGAAATTAATTATTTAATAGTAAAGATAAGAAATACTCAAAACTGTAAATGGGTCAACACAATTTCAAAAGACCTTAAGATGGAAAAGTCATACTCTTAAGAAATATGATGCTCATAAACATTAAGAATGCAAATTTGAAAACCAACTGTTTCATAGACTCAATATACAGAGAACAAACTGATGCTTGCCAGAGAGGGAGAGAGGTGAATGTGCAAAATAGGTGAAGGGGATTAAGAGGTGCAAATTTGGGCAGCCCTGGTGGCTCATTGGTTTAGCGCTGCCTTCAGCCCAGGGCCTGATCCTGGAAACCTGGGATGAGTCCCATGTGGAGCCTGCTTCTCCCTCTGCCTGTGTCTCTGCCTCTCTCTCTCTTTCTCTCTCTGTGTGTCTCTCATAAATAAATAAACAAAATCTTTAAAAAAAGTAAAGGACAAGAATAATCAGATATGATACCAAACATATCTGTTATCCTTGAAAAAAAAAGAGGTGCAAGCTTCCACTTATAAAATAATTAAGTCACAGAGATGAAAAGTACAGCACAAGGAATATAGTCAATAGCATTGTAATAATGTTATATGGTAACAGGTGGTAACTACACTTCTCATGGTAAGCATTGCATAATGTATAGAATCCTGGAATCACTATGTTACACACCTGAAACTAATGTAACATTGTACATCAAATATACATAGATAATATTTTTAAAGAAAGTTATTATATAAATTATATATATAATATTATTATATATAATAATTATATTACAATATATTATATATATTATATATAATATTATTATATAGCTATATATAATATAATGAATATATAATTATATACATAGTTACCTTTTGCTACCACAAAACTTCATGAATTAAGCAATTACCATTTAAATATATCTCATAATTTTTTGAGTTAGGAAATCCAGCAGGGCTGGACTGGATGATTTGTCTGTTCTACATGTTGTCAACTGAGGTGACAGATGGGCTGCTCTGGATAGTCCAAGATGGCTTTACTCACATATCTAGTACTTTGGCAGAGAGGGCTAGAAGGCTGGGCTCAGCTGGGTCTGTTGACTGGAGTACTTACACATGCCTTTCCATCACAGCTGTCTCAAGGTAGTTGAATTTCTTATGTGAAATTCAAGGCTCTCAGAAAAAGTGTTTCAAGAAACAGAAAGTGAAAGCTCTTAAGACCAAGGCCCTGAGGCTGGTATGGACGGCATCAATTCTGCCATATTGAGGCCATGGAGACTGGCCAAGACAAAGAGAGGGGTCATAGATGCCACCATTTGATCAAAGAGGGTCAAATGATTGTTATCACTTTTAACCTACCACCAAGAAAATTATTATTTTCTTTTCTCTATGCCAGATTTTTAATATTATTATTATCTAGAGATATTGCTGAAATATTTACATATCAGATGATATGATGTTTGGGATGTAAGCAGTGAATCAAGGTATAGATAAAATAAGACGGGTCACAAGGTGACATTGTTGAAGTTAGATATTGGCTAAATGAGGGTTCATTACCCTATTTATATATGTTTGAACTTCTCCATATTTAAAAAAAAACTATTTCAATATCAACTAAGCAAAAAGCATTAACCTAGATGCATACACCAAGCACATGGGAAGACTTAAAGAGAGTGCAAAACACAGTTTTTTAAAAACTGTTGTGACCAAGGCTCCATGGAGAAATGGCTAATTCTAGGACTGGAGCAGAAAATATACAATATGATCCTGAGGCATCTTATAGTGCAAGAAAAAAGTTAAAGCACAGAGATAGGGACACATCAAAGGGACAAAGGAGCCAGATGAAAGAACTCCCAATGGCCAAACTAGGACAATTTAAGCCACAAAATAAAGTAGTACCGGATTATAACCCAAAGTTGAAAATAAAAATCCATGAGTCTATACTGACATAAGTGATTGATTCAAAAGGTAAATAAATAGGGAGAATGAACAAAGTGCCAATACAGAACAATTCCAAATAACATGTAGATACTATATCCTTAAAGAGGTAGAGCACAACTCCCCATTCTTGCATCATATCGTGATATAGATTCAGCTATATAACTCGCCCCTAAACCCTTGTAATTTCTCTTAGTTCATGGTGATAAATTCTTCTAGATGGACTGTATGTATAATGACTTCCTCCCAAAGAGTACTATACAGTGAAGAAACATGACAAACACTACTAAATCAGGTGATCAAGGTTAATATTAACAGTGGTAAGTCATGTTGGTCATATATACCCTTGATATCATGCAATGAAAATAACACTTTTCCTCTGTAGTCACCATTCCAAAACCCACAGTCCCATTCAAATTGTAAGAAAGCATCAGACAAAACCCAGTTGAGGAACATTCTACAAAATATTTCAGTAGTACTTAAGTATTCTCCAAAGTTGCCATGGTCATCAAAAACAAGAAAAGTCTGAAAAATTGTCACAGCCAAGAAGAATCTAAAAATACATGATGACTAAATGTAATGTGGTATCCTGGATGAGATCCTGGAAAAAGGACAATTAGGAAGAATTCAGAAAATCTGAATAAAGTATGGAGTTTAGCTCCAACTTGTATTAATACTGATTCAATAATTAGAACAAGTATGGCATATTAATGTAAGATGTTAATAGACAAATAGGGTATGAGTTATATGAGAATTTTCTTTATTATCTTTGCAATTTTTATATAAATTTAAAACTATCCTAAAATAAAGTTTATTTTTAAAAATTATAAACTGAGGCTCCTGGGTGGCTCAATCAGTTAAGTGCCAGACTCTTGTTTTCAGCTAAGGTCATGATCTCATGGGTCATCAGATCAAGCCCCTGGTCAGGCTCCATGCTCAGCAGGGGTCTGCTTGAAGATTCTCTCCCCCCCTCTCTCTAGCTCTCAAATAAATAAATCTTCAAAAAATGTTTATATTAAAAATAATAGTAATAATTAAAAATAAAAATTATAAACTGCTTCTGTAGCCCTGATGGAAATCTGACAAGCTCTAGAGCCTTGGAGTTGTTATTGTAGTCCATATGGAAAAGACTCAGAAGTACCAAGAGAAACCTGCACTTAAATCCAAATCTGGTTATTAGATGAGAGAAGATAACATCAAGAAAGATAGACCATTGACTGAAAGAACTAGCTTCTTTCCCTACCTAAAATACTCCTTTATGTGGATGCATTTCTGCTCTATAGCACAAGAGAATAAAGAATCAAGATCTAATGCTACCTGAAAGAGAGGTCCCGAGGATTGTCTCAATTACAAATGAAAGAACATTCAAGAGGCATAAAGAAATTAATTCATCTTCCAAATATGTCAAAAAGGCGGGGGTTTTTATAGACTTTAAGCAAATCTGGATCATTTCTCTTGGTATCCTGGAAAGAAACAATTCCTTGGTAAGTATCTAAAGATATCTTAACAATGTCACATATCCTCTTAAGTAGGTCCACATTGGAGTTTGCTCAGGTTTAGGAGAAAAAGTCAGATAGCATGCCTACCTGACCCTAGAGCAGTCCTCATGCTCCAAACTTTTAAGTGACCATTGCTACAAGGTCAATCTTGCAATTATGAAAAGGAAAAGCATTAAAAAATCAGGACAGGGACGCCTGGGTGGCTCAGCGGGTGGGCGTCTGCCTTTGGCCCAGGGCGAGATCCTGGAGTCCCAGGATGGAGTCCCACACCGGGCTCCCTGCATGGAGCCTGCTTCTCCCTCTGCCTGTGTCTCTGCCTCTCTGTCTCTCATGAATAAATAAATAAAACCTTTAAAATTTTTTTTTAAAAAATCAGGACATTCTTCCTCTTCAGGTTACCTTTGATGAACTACTGTAAGCATCACCGTTGACCATCTGATTTTGCCATCTAGTCAAAATAAACCTGCACCCAGTGCTGAAAATTATTTCTGGCTACCATTGAGAAGAATCTCAACTACTACTGGAATCATTCCTTCAGCGGTCCAGGAGCAGCCAATATCCAAGTCTATTTCCGGGTTTACATCTCAAAGATTGTATCTGGCAAGAGTACCATAACCACCTGCATGTCCTACTTGGGTGTAGGACTAGACACCACCACTCCAAATACTTTTATCTGCTGCAAAGGGAAGCTAAAACTCAGATCTGCTGGGCCTCGGGCTTGCACACCCCATAACTTGCAGCTTACAGAGTTTGCATTTGTGCCTGCATCACCATGGTGTATGTAAAAAACACCAAAAACTTGCATAATTTCTCTAGTTTGTGATGATAAATTCCCCTAGATAGAATTAACAGAATCTCCTTTATGTTCTTTATGTTAAATAAGTGAAAAGTAAGTTGATTTAAACTCCTTATAGAATCAACCATCCATTATTACTATCAATGGAGGAGTGTAATAACAGATACTTCAAATGTCCCACACATGTGACTATACAAATTTTGTGAAATAAGCATAATTGTCTTTTACTTACATAATATTAAAGTAAGTTTTATTATCCAAGTGTACACACAATGAATTGTGCAGAAACACAGACCAGAAATGTCTTGGGCTGATTGAAAGATGATATCTCAAATTAAGTATTACATTCGCTTTTCATTGTGTGCAGAGAAATCAGACTACTCTAGAGGGACCAGTCTGGAATAATTTTGACTCATCAAAAATGGCCAGACAGTCATGGGGGGGGTGGGGGGTAACCCACCACCTTTAAAAAAACAAAAAACACAAAGACAAGCACACCCATAAATTTAAAACACAGCTTTAGCACCTAAATTTAACTTGCTGTAGTTTAATTAAGTTGCATCAGCCAGCTTTATAGTTAAGGTCTGCAGACTTTAACAGCTTTAGAAAACAATTTAGTGACCAAAGAAAGCCTCATTACAAAGTGGCAACTCAAGAATATATAGTCCCAAAAAACACTCACTCACTAAGGCAGGCATGAAATGAAATCTAAAGATATGGTCTCTCAAAGTCATGATGCAACAGGAACCAGGAAATAGACTGGCAGACATAAGTACATAAGATGGGCTACAGATAAACTTCTCCATTTACCACCTTGATGGAATCTTAACTATGCTTTATTTACTAAAGAGAGGCTAGATTGAGTCTAAAATATAAAGATGTATCTGACTGACATTTTAAAAGTATTTGTTTTAAAACAAGACGGTCAGTGGACATCTAGCTATCAATTAATTGAATCAGTAAAAGAAATTTTATAATCCAAATGAATGACTTTTCTTAAACGGAAACTTTTACATGAGTGATAACTAATTTTTAACTGATCCTTCAGAATTTTTTTTAAAAGACTTCATTATGGAGAGAGAGAGAGAGCATGTATGTGCTGGGGGAGGGGCAGAGGAAGAGGGAGAGAGAGAATCTTAAGCAGGACATTCAACTGACTGAGCCACCCAGGTGCCCCTCTACTTCACATTCTTAAATCATTTCATTTTCCCCTAGTTTGACAATAAACTCATCATCATTTTCTCATCACATAATACTATACCCCTGGAGTCTCAGCTCTGCCTATGAAATGTTGAACTGAAATATAAACCACACTGCATTTAGGAAGATTTCTCCAAGACTCTAATCCACCTTCAACCCATGACATTTATTGGCCTTTAGAAAGCAGTGCTACACCATGTGGCCATAACTGACAGTATCATCTGAGAATCATGCCAAAGATCTGAATCATGAGAATCATGCATTGTTGTTTTTACACTTAAATCAAAAATCACCAACAGCTTTCAATTTAAAAATTTCATCTGGGGTTGTCAACACATGTGCCAAATTTCAGTTGATGGTGATTTGGAATGGTTAGATTACACAACAATCGAATAGCAACTCAGTAAACGGAAACACTAACAGGCTTTCAGCTCATGAAATACTCTCAAGGTCAAGGCAGCTGAACCAAGGAAATGCTCCCAAGAAAGCTCAAGCAGGTATATGAAAGTACTTTCTCCTGTATGTGCCATCACAAGGTTGGGAGTTGCCCTGAAGCCTTTGTAGGCTAAAGCCAGCCAGCTGCATCCTGGTAGAGAACAGACAGCAACTTCCTAAAGCCTGGGCTCCCAGGGTCCTGGTATTTAATGAGAATTCTGAGGTAAATGTCACTGGCTTGGGCTCAGATGACCCAGGTTCCAGGCATGATTGGCCACTAGTGTTCTGTGGATCACTGGGCAAAGTGTTCACTGGATTTCTATACTTTCCTACTAGACTATGTACTTCACCATTGGAAGTGACATGTTTCTACCTAGTGAGGTGCTTTTCTTTTTTTTTTTTTTTTGCCATGTGCCACACCCATGTTCTGAGGTTTTAACACACCTGCATGTGTAACAATGGACTGCACACACTCATTTTTTAAACTGTAGTTCAGGTAACTACATGTCTAACCTTTCAATTACTTCAATTACCTCAGGAGAAATTTCCATGAATAAAGATTGTGAAAAATTTGCATTGCAAAATTTCACTTAATGTTTCCCAATAAATCTAACCTCTTGAAAAGCTTTCAAGAAAGGTCACTAATAGATCATCAACCTTTCTAAAATTGTGGAGTGATTATATTTGGCATTTTGAATATAATCCAAACATGACTGTTCAGAAACACCTTCATTTCTTCTTAGCCCTCAGCACTAATTTTCCCATGTAATCTGTTCTTTTAGAACCCTGGGAGACTCTATTTAAACAATTGTACTGACAATTTTTAAAAGTTGCTTAATTAAGTGAGTAGGATTCTTTTTTTCCCTTGAAAAATCCGCAGCCCATATCTAGATCTTGTTTTAAACCCTGGTATTTTAAGGATTCTTTCAAGGTGTTTGAAGTATTCTTAATAGTTACTCAATTGCTATAAAACCCAATTTCTATTCTTCTAATCTCTATAATCAAATCTTTACTTTCATGACTTGCTATTAAGCCTCTATTTAGGATTATAAAACCAGATATTCATCTTCTGTGACTTGTTACCATCAAGTTGAAGATGGCAAGAATTTCGCACATACTTAACAGTGGATATACTTGGTAGGCACACAGTCAGGAATAAAATGTATGCTAAGGTTCCTGTATTGTTACTGGAAAAGCACTTACAGAGTTGAATCCACAGCATAAAGCTTGATGAACACAGTAGACACATGTGCACCATTAAGCTTGCAGATGCCCTGATCCATAAAGTGTATTGTGCATACCACCTAAGAATCATAGGCATCTAATAATATCCAACACCAGTGGGATCTCTCTTTGAATACAATGACTAGAGTAGGAGCCACAGACAAGAGAAGTTGGAAGAAATAAAATGCAGGACCAGAGACTTAAAATAGTTATAATATCTGTACAACAGTGTGATTGTACTTAATAGTATCAAACTGTAACTTAAAATGGTTGGAATGATAATTTTATGCTTTGACCACAATAAAGTAATAACAGTAATAACAAGAAACAGTAAGGATATGTGTGCTTCCTGTGTCAGCTGCTTCCTAAGCATTATCCATTTAGTCTCCAAAGTAACTCTTTGAGGAGGTCCTGTTATTGTCCTCCCTTGAAGGATTTGGAAACCCAAAACCACATAAATAAAGTGACTTCTCTGAGAGTTAATAAAGTAACATCTTCAAGTAGGTTCTCATGGAACCAATAAGTGAGAAAGGCACACAGGAATCTAAATATTCTAAGTTTAGATTCTGTGATTTTTAATTATTTACAATACAACATACAGATATTAATGAAAATAGTTTAAAATTATAGGGAAAGGGGGTTCATGTTAAAAAGTAAAATCATCCCAAAACTTTAGTCAAAACAAAAAGATGACTAGCTGAGCTACACCAATAATGTAGGAGGATATGGTGGGAGAGTGGTTGGTTTGTGATTATTTATTCATCTAGGCAATAAATAATTGGATGTCTACCAGGTGCCAGTTATAAGCATTGAGGATATTATGTAAATAAGACAAGGGCCTTGCTTTTCTGGAAAGATAGTAAAATAAGTAAATAGATAAATTTTAAAGTCACTTTGACTCTCAACAAGTGTGATGAGGAAGTAAAACATTGCTGGCAAGAAGGTGACAAGTGTTAGAGAGGGGGGTTCTTTTGGAGGTTTTCCAATCTTGGCACTCTTGACCTCTTAGGCCAGATAAGTCTTTGTTGTATGGATGGCTGTCATGCACATTGTAGGATACTTAGCAGCATTCTTAGCCGCTACCCATCAGATGATAGTAGCATAACCCCTCCTCCCCAATTGAGACAAAGTTGTATCCAGACATTGCCCAGTGTCCCATGAGGGACAAGATCACCTCCAGTTGAGAAGCACAGGCTTAAAGGATCATGGAAGTCTTCTCTGAAAAAGTGATACCTGACCTGAGGCCAAATGGATGTGATAGGGCAAGCCATGAGAAACCTGGAGAAATAACATCTGGAATCAAGGCAAAGGGATAAATAAGAGCAAACACCCTAAAATAAGAAAAAAGATCAGAAAGAAGGCTGGGATGGCTGAAGCCCAGTGACGTGTGACAAGAGTGGTTGGAAGGGGTAGCGGAGAGGGTCAGGCCACAGGGATCCTATAGGTAACTGAGTTTTTTAAGTGTTTTAGTTTATCAGGAAAAATTTTGCTTGAGAGCAAGCAAAATTTTTTAACTCTAAAACAGATAATAAAAGCAAGTATCTTTCCATTCTCTCTAAAATTCTCAAAACAGCTAAGCATTTATCACAACTCACACCTATCTAGGATGAAACTAGCAATGACCTCTTTAGGTTCTATATAGTCATTTCTTCATTCATACCAATATCTATTGGGTATATCTATTGGGTATTGTTGTTTGAAAACCAACAATGGGTAGGTGGAGCCCTTTAAGCCGTTTTTGTTTGGGGACTCAAATATATAAGTATATCGCAACTAGTATGAATTCAAATTAGGATTAATGAGAAACAGCCAAAAATCTGTCAATCAATCTTTCATATGAGTAATTTGCAATGTGTGTTATGCCACCCCAGGCTGAGTATAATTTTCCTTTTTTGCTTTATTACTAAAAAAATAAGCTAAGTTAAAGCTACAAAAACAGTGACAACTTTGAATGAACTCATAGTAGGTACATCCTTCCTGCAACTAACTTTTATCAAATGACTCTTCAAATAATTAGAAGGAAACACATTAAAATCTTTCAAAACAAGATAAACGTATTTGTTTCTTATGGTAGCTGCAAGAAATCACTACAAACTTTGTGGTTTAAAACAACAGAAATTTATTCTCTTACTGTTCTGGAAACCAAAGTCTGACATCACTTCCACAGGGCCAAACTCAAGGTGTGTCATCAGGGCCACACTCCCTCTGGAGGTTCCGGGGGACAATCTGCTCCTTGCTTCTTCTGGCTTTTGGAAGCGCCAGCATCTCTTTGCAATGCCACATCAACTGCAGCCTTCATGTCACCTTCGCTCAGACTACTCTAATCTCCCTCCAACTCTCTCAGAAGGACATTTTTAGGGCCCACTCAGAAAATCCCAGATAATCTCTTCATCTCAAAATCCTTAACTAATCACATTTGCAAAAAATGATTTTCAAAAAAAAGTAATATTTACAGGTTCTAGGGCTTCAGACATGAGGATCTTTTGGCAGTCATTTCTCAGCTTACCACAATGAACAGTGTTCTCTTACACAGAGGGAAGTAGGGAACCAAATGTAAACATTTGGGAGAAGTCCCTGATCTCATATAAGCATCACAGTTCATCACTAAATATCACCTCAGCAGTAAGTGCTACTCCAGTTGCCAGAATTTTCTATCCCACTAAAATGAACTGCAAGTGTTAAATAAATGTCAGTGACAATATATCAAACCCTTCCTACCATTAATAGGTTTCATTCTCTTTGACTTGAAAAAAAGTGACCACGGGTTCTAGATAGGGTCTTTGATTTAAAGAAAAATATTACAACAGAACTGTTTTTATTCCTGTAAGGATATGCTTTATATTCCATCGCTCATAGAATTAGGCCTTAATTCCAAGCTGTCAGTACAAACCAATACTAAAGGAGCAGTTTTAAGAATCTCTATTTTTTAGACTAGTACTTTATGTTTGCTAAGAAAGCTAACCCCTAGTCTACGCTCAACTACTAAAAATCATGGGGCATGAAGTTCTATTTCCCTTAGGATTGAAAAAGCCAAAGAGATCACTCCTTCTCTAACAAGAAAATAAAAGAGGTAACCCACAAAATCATAACTCTTCCTGGACCCAGCAGAGAGCTAAAGTCACAAAGTCAAAAGACAATCAGATAAACTAAATTTGAAAGAATGATAAGCCCCTCTGAAGATAAATGGAATGCATGAACTGTTTCATCTTTGTTTGGCAGAGTACAAGAGGAAGAAAGAATCTGCCATCATAAAAATGGACAAGAAGAAAACTAAAATTTTTACAAATTCTTAAAGGCCAATTATAAAACAACAATAAAGGCCAGTGTACTAAATCAACAATTTAGCATTCTTGGGAGCTCCAGACCCAAGGAGAGTACAGGTTCATTCTCTAGCACTTTTCCATGAGCCTTGACTCACAATAAAGATTGGGGTGAACAGGAGAGGTGAGAGAGCCCTCCTTGGTGAAACTTTAAGGGTGAAAGCCTGCCTGCACCCAGACCCTTCTCTCATATGAAGCAAAAGCTTAAGCCCTGAGAGAGGAGCAGGAAAGCTTCCCTCTCAGGCAAAGATCCCCTGTAAAATACCGCAGGTCCAACTGTTCAACTATCAGCTTAACTAACACTGGCTCAACTATTTGCTTAAAGCTAAAATGACACTGGTGTCTGGGAAGGATGGAAAACAGAAGAAACAGGAAGTTGAAGATGAGAAGTGAAAACTTGGAAGCAGAGCAGGAGAGCAGTAAGAAAAGGTCTCTCAGAGAATAAACTGAGGGTTGTTGGAGGGGAGAAGAGGAGACGGGCTAAGTGGGTGATGGGCAGTAAGGAGGGCACTTGTGATGAGCACTGGGTGTTATATAGAATTGATGAATCACTAAATTCTATTCCCAAAACCAACATTACACTATATATTCACCAACTTGAATTTAAATAAAAACTTAGAAGAAAAAAAAAAAAGAAAACTTCTCTCCTGCTGGAGCTGATGATGTCTCCAGGCCTCACACTAGGGGTGGTCTTTGTTTGGATTTGAGTTTCATAGACTCAGTTGAGCTTCAGAAAGCTGGATAAGCAGCAGGAGATGTTCAAAATACAGTAATCTTGTTCCACATCCCCTGGGAAGTAGAAATACATAATAGCTAAAAGCACAGTGTGTGGAGTTCTACAGATCTAAGTTTAAGTCCTGGTCCTGCTACTGACCAATTATGGCTTTCTCTGGGTGCTAAATTCTGTGTTTCAGTTTCTTCATTTCTATGAAATAACAATAATAATATTTAATAGACAATTCTTTATGATGATTAAATGAGAGCTTGTCTATAAAACAACTGTAACTGATACAGCAAACACTAAATCATAGCTGCAGTTGCTCTTGTCATTATGGGAGTAGTGGTAGTGGTACTAGTAGAGGTAATAGGAGCAATCCTAGTAATGGTAATAGTACTGGTAGTGGTAGTGGCAGTGACATTGGTAGTTATCGTGGTAGCAGCTTAATTATTTTTCTGCTTATGGTTAGGGGAGTGGAAGTTTGTAGGGAAAAGGATTAGAAGACTCAGTCCACAGTTCTTGTCCATTCCAAGTCCTTTCCACTTCCATCCTTCTCTGCTGTGACTCAGTTCCTCCAACGGCCTGCAGAATGTGAAACAATGAACTACAGTGTTCTAGGTGAGAAGGAAAAAAGAAAGAAAGAAGGCTAGGTAAGATTTTATTTCTTCAA
This sequence comes from Nyctereutes procyonoides, assembly GCF_905146905.1. NCBI lineage: Eukaryota > Metazoa > Chordata > Mammalia > Carnivora > Canidae > Nyctereutes > Nyctereutes procyonoides. The sequence goes on from NW_026575130.1 coordinate 7,692,837, forward strand.
ACCACTTTTTTTTTCATATAAAACCAAAGCATGATCAGCCAAATATTTCTTCCTAGAACACAGAAGGGTGTATTACTGTTCAGAGCAAAGTAATAAATATAAGGACTCTCATTTTTATGAGCTGGTTTGGAAATTTGGGGAAGGCTCTGACCACGCAAGATTTTAATATTCTGTTGGTACCAGGAGATGGATCCTGCCTCTTTGAAGAAGGTGTAACTGACACCTTGGAGACCTGCCACTTACCACACATAAAATTCAGAGGTTATCTAGAATAGAGAAATTCCCTCAATGTAGAAATTTTACGTTGCCTTTATTCTGTAAATCACAAAGCAAATTTTATGGACTGTAAATATATATTTTACAATATGTCCATAAAAATGATAATGAGACCAGGAAATATGAATTGTAATTGTCATATGACCTGTGTAAGTTAAAGTCCCAAATGTGTAAGAGTTTTGAGGGAAGGGACTGAGTGAGGAACAGGAAAAAAAAAACTTAAAAATAAATACATGTTAAGAAAACATGAGGGGCACCTGGGTGGCTCAGTCAGATAAGCACCTGCCTTCTGTTCAGGTCATGATCCCAGGGTCTTGGGCCCACATTGGGCTCCCTGATCATCAAGGAGTCTCCTTCTTCCTCTCCCTCTTCCTCTCCCTCTTCCTCTCCCTCTTCCTCTCCCTCTTCCTCTGTGCACTCTTTCTCTCTCTCTCTTTCTCTCTCTCTCTTACTCTCTCTCTCTCTCTCTGTGCTCTCTATCTCTCTCAAATAAACAAAATCTTTAAAAAAGAAAACATGAGAAATTAGGGACAAGAGACAGCACGGTTTGTGAAGAGGATATGGATGACAGAAGCAGTAGATTTAGGAGACAGAAAGGAGGAAGAAGGAGGAATATAAAGATGACAAAGGCCCCCATGTACAAGAAAATGACAGATGAAGGCTGGAAGAGTCTTCGAGGAGGTAGACCATGGGAATTTTACTCACCATGAGTCTGAGATGCCACAGGAAGAATTTCTTCATTGTTCATCAAAGCCTGAGTTTCAGAAAGAACCTCTCTTCCTCATTTACCCAGGTGCTAGGAGAGATGGTTCTAATGTGAATTGAAAAATATTAGGAAAAGGGTCAGAAAACCCCAAGGGTCAGAGATTAAGGGAAAATATGGAGAAAAGAGCTATTAGGATCTGATTAATCAATTCAACAGCATTAAACTAATTTAAATAGCATTATCGTTGACTTATGACATAACTACATCTATATACAGGTCCATTCTCTACGTTCACAGTAATTATACTCTAGGAAGTTGCTGCAAACAGTGAATTAGCAAACACTGAACCACTGCTCCTAGAGGAAATAGAAGTTTAGGTCCCTTTGAGCCTCTGGCCGCAACATTTTTGTCAGTTGATTAATATATAAACCTTACTTTGTGTGTGTTTCTGTTTCAACACATCTTAATACATACTTTTTATTTATTAACATTGAATTCGTGACCAACAACACTATACCTCGTACCTGAGGGAAGTTTATCTGATGTATTTTCTCCCTCGTACCTGAGGGAAGTTTATCTGATGTGTAAGGCACATCACAACCTTGATTCACTTGGGAGCACTGAAAGCCTTTAAGTACTATGCATCAGGCTCATTTTAAGCAGTGAAATCACCAATAAAAAATACAAAAATGTGGCACTAAATAGACTGTAAAAAGGATATTTATGTTTAGTATGAGAACTAAAACCAAGAAAGCAGACTCAACTGGGAACACTCATGTAAGGCAAATCACTCTCTGCCAGTCCACGAATAACCATAAAAGTGCCACAAGTATTGATTATGGGTTACCAATAAGTATTTGCAAGTAAGCAAATTCATACATATGGAATCTTAACAGTCCGGATCAGCCCAGGATAAGCTTCATGTGTTCCTGAGCCTGTGGCCTTTTCTATGCAGAGAGAAATAGAAGGGGAAAGACTATAGGCCTGGGACACCTAGGTGGCTCAGTGGTTGAGCGTCTGCCTTCAGCTCAGGACATGGAGTCCCAGGATCAGGCAGCCCGGGTGGCTCAACGGTTTAATGCTGCCTTCAGCCCAGGGCGTGACTCTGGAGACCTGGGATCGAGTCCCACGTCAGGTTCCCTGCATGGAGCCTGCTTCTCCCTCTGCCTGTGTCTCTGCATCTTTCTCTCTCCATGTCTCTCTTGAATGAATAAATAAACTTTAAAAAAAAAAGACCAAAAAAAAAAAAAAGGGGAGTCCCAGGATTGAGTTCCACATCAGGATCCCCACAGGGAACCTACTTCTCCCTCTGCCTGCATATCTGACTCTCTCTCTGTGTCTCTCATGAATAAATACATAAACAGAATCTGAAAGAAAAAAGAAAGAAAAGAAAGAAAGAAAAGAAAGAAAGAAAGAAAGAAAGAAAGAAAGAAAGAAAGAAAGAAAGAAAGAAAGAAAGAAAGAACCATGGGCCCAAGAACAAAATCTATGGAGAAGAAACTCTAGTACCTTGGGCTGGGGTGGCAGAAAGTTCAATCATAAAAATTTCCAGAGAACCTTCTGTTTCAGAGTTAACTTAGAGAGACTATATATATATATATATATATATATATAACTTATATAACAGACAAACCTGAGTAGGCTTTCCAAAATATACAAAAACTAGTAAAAAGCCCAAAATTAATTTAGGAAAAACTTTAATACTAAATGAAATATTAAATGCAGTTCTAAGGCCAATAGGGAGGCAAGAAAGGCCAATTCTCTTCCTTTCTGTTGGAAAAAGTTCCAAGAAGGAAGCAGCATCTGGCATGGCATTTGGTAAGCTGGAGGGAGGTTGTTTCATACTGAGGACAGAACGTGAAAAAAGCGTGAGAGCAGAAAAGCACCGACATGAGAAATATTCCACTTTAGCTGGGAAATGTAAAGGGACAGCCAGAAAAAGTTGGGGAAATTTTTATGACCTGGCCCGTGAAAACAGACTTAGTAGTTGGCACCTAATTCAACAAGAAGTTGGCAACCCTCAGGATGATATGAGCATGAGATTCATCTGCCAGCAAAGCAGGAGGGAAGAGTTGAAGAGGCCATTATAATAGTCTAGGTAAGAAGCAGTGAATTTCTAAACTAAGGTTTAGGCAGTGAAAGGAAAAAAAAAAACTGTGAACTTACTGTGGATATATAGATGTGAGAGCTGACTTATTTGGCAGAAGCAGAGAATCATGGAACAGGCAAGAATAAAAGGAGGCTCTCAGGGAAGATGGGGTTTTATTTTGAGTGACAGGGAGTGGTGGTGCCATTGAAATATACCTTAAACTTGAGGGGTGGAGAGAGTTGATGAGTCAGGTTTCAGACAAGATGAATTCTAAAATGCTCCCAATCCATCTCAATAAAGACTAGAAAGAAAAGAAAGGGATCTGTAACTGGAGATGAAACATAAATTTAGGAGAGGGTGGAGAGAAAGAAGAGAATATTGGGACTAGGACTTGGGTTTATCTACATTTTAGAAGAAAGAAAACAAATTAGCAAAGAAGATGGGCAAGGATGGTCCAGTACTAGAGATTTCCCATCAGACAAAATTTTTTTTATTATTACACTGTGCACTCAAACATGAGCACTTCAGCTATTGCTCTACACAAACAAAAATAAAAACTCATTTTCTTTGCTACAATAGAACAGAATATTAAGACATTATTATGATCCATCAATTCAGTCTCATGACTTGCCAAATACATGGCTAGAATACGATCCACTAGAAAATTTTAAATTGCTCTGCCACATATCATCTTTACATATAAGTTCAGTAGAATATTTTCTTTTAAATATCACTTAAAATCACTCAATTATGAGAATAGTAGGAGAGGGCCCTTTAGAAATAGTGTTGAATATTGGAATGAAAATCCTTGAGCTCCTTGTCTTATGAAATAAGTCTTTTTGTGTGCATAAAATATAGTTCAACATTAAACATTTTCTACAAAATGGGGGACAAATCCCAGAGTAATCTTCATACAAAGTTATTTTAGGTGCCTAATGCCTGTAAAATTATAGTTGTACATTGTCCTAAAGTTGAGAGCCTTTCAACGTTTTCATCATAAACCCCGTTTTTCAGGGGCTTAGAGCTCAACTAGAGAAATTTGCTTCAGGATGAAACTTGGAATACCCAATTTCAATCTGATCTAGTTATAATCAGTTGAAATAAAGACAAAAAAGTTTGCATTATATCTTTTTCATTTCGCTATCTGTAGTTTTAAGTTTAAAAAATCACTTTCAGACATTTCCACCAATTTTTCAAATATCTTTATCTTTGGAATTTTTGAAACATAGAAAAAAGAATAAAAAGACAATTTGATAAGTAATTAATGTCACAAGAGAAGGATAAAGATGTGCTGAATCTTGTACAGCCAACTTACCCTCCAAAATCGAAGTAAGGTCAGCAGATATTGAAACTTATTACAACATAACATTTATTTTCAGCGAAGAGCTTTTATTGAATAAGAATAGGATAGCCAACTGAGGCCTATTGCATGGAAAGATATGGGAAAATTTAACCCTAAACAGTTCAGCATACAATGAGGTAATATTCTAGATTTTTTTAGAGTAAACAAACAAACAAACATGTACTCTGAAACAAATCTTTTTCTTTACACATATAAAAAATTACCTTTTTCTAAGAGAAGGAAAAATATTTAAATCTAAATAATTATAAACCATTGTTATAATTAAGTCCTTGGAGAAGGTGTACAGCATAGAATGTTTTCACCACCTAAGATTTGTCCTAGTTCCTTAGCAACTAAATTACTATTTGGCAAGATGAACCACAACAAACGTGATCATTGCTTGCTTTATTTTTCCTACTAAATGCAGCCATATGCTTTCAGAGCAATCTGTTTTCATTTACATGTCTGTGTCTCCCATCTTTTGTACACTCCACCTTCATTGATTGTACATACTACCTCATACTACCTCGGCACCACCTAAAGTGTATATAAAATAGTCTTCTCATGTCTGGCAAATAGCAGGGACTCATAGCTGCTCCAAGTTCCCTATACACTGCTTCCCTCATTCAAGTACATCCATGCTCAGTAGCTGGTCTTCAGACTCTATGCGCACCATGCACTTTTGACTTTCTTCCATAATGCACCTGGGCCAGATGTAATAGGTTTAAGGTCAAGAGACAAGAAAGAAAATGAAGCTTGAGAGCTAAGATGTGTAAACTGACAGATGATACGTTTTGCTGAAAGGTAACAAGACAAAAACCATTCCAGATTTTAATCTCTATTCTGCTACCAGCCAGCTATTCTTCACCTGTCTGAGCCTGACTTTTTTCATGTGCAGGATAAAAACATTAGATCAGAAGATTCTTGACATCCTTCCTGTAGGTTCTAGAATTTTTGTGGAAATAAGTATTTAGCTCAGTGACATACATTTTTCTCTTATGTAGTCCAATTAAACTCACACAGATAACCAGTTTTCTCCCCCAAAGCATTTTACTGTCCTGACTAAACAGGATACTCTTTGGTCAAAAATCACACTGTCTTACTGAAGTTTTATGTTTTACTAATTCACACATGCCAAGACATTGGAGGATTCCGTTCCCAGCACTAGACAGCTGACCATGTGACCATTGCTTGACCCCACAGCCAAACCTATAGGAGAAAATAAGGGCAAAGATAGTTGCTGAAATCCATCAATCTTGTAGATTTTAAACGAACCCATTGGAAACTCCAGTGGCTTTTGTGGGTTAGCCATGCATGTGAAATGCAAGCTTGTTAAGAACTTAAACCAATATCCATAATTTGATGTCAGTCAGATTCCTTTTCCTTCCCATCCCTTGTGAAGTCTGAAAGAAGGATAATGAAGATGAGAGAAGGAAGAAAAAGAGCCTGTGGAAAATGAACAGAACAGAAAAGAACACTGTGAAAATGTACAACAAATTTTAAAATACTAGAATCTGACAATGCTAAAAGAATTCGGCCACTCAGTTTGCTTATCTCAGTAGCTACCCAACTAGAATATGGTAAAAATTTAAAGACACACAATTAAAACAGATCCAGTCCTTTCCCACTTTTAGAAACAGATCTTTTTCTGCAGGCAGATCAGAATCCCTGTCTTTCACATAGATCAATGGAACAGAATAGAGAACCCAGAAGTGGACCCTGAACTTTATGGTCAACTAATATTCGATAAAGGAGGAAAGACGATCCACTGGAAGAAAGACAGTCTCTTCAATAAATGGTGCTGGGAAAATTGGACATCCACATGCAGAAGAATGAAACTAGACCACTCTCTTGCACCATACACAAAGATAAACTCAAAATGGATCAGAGATCTAAATGTGAGACAAGATTCCATCAAAATCCTAGAGGAGAACACAGGCAACACCCTTTTTGAACTCGGCCACAGTAACTTCTTGCAAGATACATCCACGAAAGCAAAAGAAACAAAAGCAAAAATGAACTATTGGGACTTCATCAAGGTAAGAAGCTTTTGCACAGCGAAGGATACAGTCAACAAAACTCAAAGACAACCTACAGAATGGGAGAAGATATTTGCAAATAACATATCAGATAAAGGGCTAGTTTCCAAGATCTATAAAGAACTTATTAAACTCAACAGCAAAGAAACAAACAATCCAATCATGAAATGGGCAAAAGACACGAAGAGAAATCTCACAGAGGAAGACATAGACATGGCCAACACGCACATGAGAAAATGCTCTGCATCACTTGCCATCAGGGAAATACAAATCAAAACCACAATGAGATACCACCTCCCACCAGTGAGAATGGGTAAAATTAACAAGGCAGGAAACAACAAATGTTGGAGAGGATGTGGAGAAAAGGGAACCCTCTTACACTGTTGGTGGGAATGTGAACTGGTGCAGCCACTCTGGAAAACTGTGTGGAGGTTCCTCAAAGAGTTAAAAATAGATCTGCCCTACGACCCAGCAATTGCACTGCTGGGGATTTACCCCAAAGATTCAGATGCAATGAAACGCCGGGACACCTGTACCCCGATGTTTCTAGCAGCCATGTCCACAATAGCCAAACTGTGGAAGGAGCCTCGGTGTCCATCGAAAGATGAATGGATAAAGAAGATGTGGTCTATGTATACAATGGAATATTGCTCAGCCATTAGAAACCACAAATACCCACCATTTGCTTCAACGTGGATGGAACTGGAGGGTGTTATGCTGAGTGAAGTAAGTCAATCGGAGAAAGACAAACAGTGTATGTTCTCATTCATTTGGGGAATATGAATAATAGTGAAAGGGAATATAAGGGAAGGGAGAAGAAATGTGTGGGAAATATCAGAAAGGGAGACAGAACATAAAGACTCCTAACTCTGGGAAACGAACTAGGGGTGGTGGAAGGGGAGGAGGGCAGGGGGTGGGGGTGAATGGGTGACGGGCACTGAGGGGGACACTTGACGGGATGAGCACTGGGTGTTATTCTGTATGTTGGTAAATTGAACACCAATAAAAATTAATTTATTTAAAAAAATTTAAAAAAAGAATCCCTGTCTTTTCCCTATATATTAGAGCTGCTATCAGATTACCTGGGAACCACGGTTTGGCTCCTACTCTGCATAATTCCTGAAGTAGAATGGGGATCCCCCTTCACACCAGGGAGGAAGGCTATGCCATAAAGTGCTAAAATAATTTCAAGTAAGGATAAGCAAGGATAGCATAGCAATACATAAAGACTGGGCATTTTCAGAAAGTGGAGGCAATCAGATTCCCAAATGAATCTCTCTGGGTTTTTTAAAGATTTTATTAATTTATTCATGACAGGGACAGAGAAAGAGACAGAGACACAGGCAGAGGGAGAAGCAGGCTCCCTGCAGAGAACCCCATGCAGGACTTGATCCCAGGACCCCGAGATCATGATCTGAGCCAAAGGCAAAGAGATGCTCAACCACTGAGGCACCCAGGTGCCCCCCCCAATAAATCTCTGATCCCCTTAAGTGAAGACCCATTTTGGAGACTGCAACTTGCGCAAAGATCCCAGGCAACCACATAACTCTTGAGGACATGGCAATTTCTTCTTTATTAAGTAGCTTTGAGGTCAGGAAGTATAATCTCAACTTTGCATCTCATTAGAGTACTGGGCACACTGTAAATATTGAAAACAGAGGGAATTTAGGGCAGGAATTTGTTACACAGGTAATGAAATTGCTGAGAAAACAAACCGGAGAAAGAGAAACAATCCAGGAATTAGGAAAAGCAGGAAGCCACTCCTTATGCTGAGGAAACAAAAGATGGAGGCAATATTATCAGAATCCAGTGAATGGCATTGCCCAAAAGAGGTTAAGACAACAGCAGCCTGTCCAGGAGAGGCTGGAGTCGCAAGGGTTGTGGAGCCATCCAATGCAGGTCGAGCAGAGAAATACCCTGGTTGGTCCCTTTCGCCTGCCCTTTGGTCTCCCCCAGCTACCTTCTATTGCCCAAACCCAGAGGGAAGATAGTTGTGTGAGACCCTGAGAAATGCAGCCTGCAGGGATCAGCTTTCCTGAGGCATGGAGCAGAGCTGAGGACAGGTGGGAGGGGAATGAATCTGCAAGCACTGGAGTCAAGAAGCAGAATGAGTATTTTCATCCTTTCATTAACATGCATACAAAATGAGCACCTACTATGGGCCAGGCAATCCTCACTGGGATAGACACCACGAACGCAACAGGTCCCAAAGAAGTTAACGTGTTGTGGAAGGGACAGATATATAAGCACATAATTCCGACCCTACCTGTAAGAAGTGATAAGGTACATCAGAACTCAGGGAAGGGAGTGGCAGTCTGGGAAAGGGGACTTGTGATATGGTGAGTGTCCTTGAATTAATTTCCTCAGGAAAAAATGTTAAAATGATGTTATCTCGAATGGGAAACACAGACTGTCTTCTTATCAAAGAATCTCTTCTCTTAAAAACCCACAAAAAGGTCCTAAAGAAATTATTGTTGCTTTTTTTGCTTCTCGTTTCCCATGATCAAATGACTTCTGTCATCCTTGAAGGATTTTGACTTTCTCTGGAAAATGATGGCTAGAGTAACCCAACCAAAATGAGTATTGCGGTAAGGAGGCCATTAGGCTGGAAAGACACCCAGCCAAAAGTGCCTTCAGAGACTACAAGTCAAGTAGGGGGTGAGGGGAATGAGAACAAACTCAGCCTTTGCAAATGTAAGGAGATTTTCCAGGAAAGCGACAATAATTTAATTACAAAAATGCTTCTGATACTGCTACCCATGAAATCTTTTTTGGCAAAAAGACCGACAGAGTAAGTACAGCGGGCTAAGTGATTACTGATTGGTTTGAATTAGAGCCAGATTAAAGGTACTGTACTGGCTTTCCGTGTAGGGTGCTTGAAGCAACAGCCAAATGTTTAAGCCCGAACCCTTCCTCTAGCATATAATCCAAGGCCACCATGTTCTGTCAAGACACATTAACAAGTTTTAAGTCAGTGGGCTGACCACCAACATTTTTCTCTCCTGATTTATTTATCATCAGTACAAAATATTAACATGAGTCCTACTGATTTCTATGGCAAAAATCAAATGCTACCACAATCACACTAGACGACCTAAGTACGGAATGATGACTTTTAAAGAACAAATCATACTCACCATAAAGAGCCCCAGTAGCATTTCAATCCCTCTTTGCCCCTCAGTGCTCTGTGTTTTGTAGCCAAAGTCTTTAACAGCCCGTGAAAGCTGATAAACACCTTGTATTTAATAGCAGACTAAGAATGTAATCATCATTAAGTGATTTTTAAGCCCAAGTGTGGCTCCTTTTATATTCAATTGGTTTTAAAAAAATGATGCTTTGTATTTTACTGGGAACCATCCAGATTTTTATTTAAAACAGAAATGCTGAAAAAAAACTAGAAAAAAAAATACTACACAGTTTCTGTTCTGGACCATTAATTTTTCAGTCAGATCTAACTATCATTTAATTGGTTCCTGATGCTAAAACTTGGATTCCACTTTAAACGCTTGAAACTAGAGCATATAGAATAATTTGTTATGCTGAGCTATTCATCCCAAATGTCCAGGGAAAATAAACCAATCTCAAAATAAAACTGGGCTACTTTCTGTGATGACACAAAATTAATAACACAGTCTGAGAAATAAACCTTGCATCTACGTTTGCCAAAAAAAAAAATCATTAGGATCTCCATGATGAAGTAATATTTAATTCATATTAATGTTTAATGTAAAAGGAGGTCTGTTAACTAAAAAAACAAATTTTGAGAACATAAACTGGAGATATCCTGCCTAATTTAACAAGACTCAGAATAATAATTCAGATAAATCTGCCTTCCTTGGGTATGTAAATTAATTTTTAGTACTACTTATTTTTTGTATTTACAGATAGGTTAAAATTAGTTGTGGTAATATTTAATCCAATGATGAATTTTCTGAAGGAAACTTAAGCTTTCCAAAGATTTCAAAGCAGTCTACCTCGGCACTTTACAACATGAAACCTGAAAGGGAAAATACTTTGTAGATATGACTTTTTCTTTGGTGAGCACAAGAAAACATGTATGTATTGGGTTATCTGGGAATTTAAGCAGAAAAGTGGCTTGGGAGATCTGCTTTGTAAGCAGGTTTCTGTTCACAGGAGTCAATTTGTAATCTGGCTAAACTAACCAGCTCAGAAAACAACCTCTGAACAGGAATGCCACACATGCAGATAAGCACTAGTGAAAGAACTGCTAGTTCAGCGGGAACCCAGCGCAACTTGGTAACCAGTCCTCTGGATTGATGCCAAATTAGGCAGAAAATTTCTCTGGCCTGAATGTAGCCCTAGAGATGCTAAAATCCAAAATTCTTCCCAGCTTCTTAAGGCTAGCTGGCAGGTCCTCAGCTAGTGACCATGCAACAGTGCTAGTGATATTTCTGCAGCTTCAATAATAACAAAGGACTCTGTAGATGAGGTGCTCTCTTTACCAGTGAAATAAAGTTTCCAGACAATGTGGCTGAGCTGTTTGCCAGCAATTGAAACTGCCAGAGAAAAAGGAGGCATCATATGCACAATATCTTTCACGTAGAGAAGGTAGGTATAAAGTTTTCTAGTCCTCCAAAAGCATTTTAGGAATATATTAGTAAAATGTATCCTCATTATTTTAACTCTAACCCCCACCCCAGTCAGTACTTTCATCCAGATGCAAGGTACTAGCTTCATATGTATTTTTATAATTTTTCTTCTAGTCAGCTGTTGATTAGTCATTTTCGGTGGCTTTCTGTTAGTTTTATGTAGCAGTATCAGAAGTATTCAGCAGTACTAAATTTTGAGCATTTTTTGTAACGACATTATCGTCACTTTCCTGAAAAATCTCCTCACATTTGTAAAGACTGAATTCATTCTCATTCTTTGCTGCCCACTTGACTTATAGTCTACGAAGGCATTTTGGCTGTGTGCCTTTTCAGCCTAATGACCTCCCTGCCGACCCATCAGAATATATGTTGATTTAACTATTTGTCCTGGTTCTTCTTGATAGAAACAGCTTCCACCGGCAAGATAGTCTGACTTAGTGCCAAGAAATTTATCACCTTGCCTTCCCCCAAACCTCTCCCACCTCCAGTGCTGCCTAGATCAACGAGAGTGCCAAGTCACAAGGTAGAAAATTGGCTCCACTCAGAGATTCCTCTTACTCCCTCAACCCCCATGTCCCTCTGTTAAGTCCTGCCCAGTGGACCTCCAAATGCACATCTGTTTTAACACTCATGCAGGCAGGTCCCTCTATTTCACAAAATCATCAGTGGCTCCAATGCCCGTGGCTTCAACTCTATCCTCCTTGCAGGCCTTACAAGACCTTCTGGGTTCCATCTCTGACCAATCAAGGTATTGATTCCAGTTGGCATTTCCCCAAATATCTCATTTTCTTTTTATCTTTGAGTTGGCTGCTTCCTCCGCATGGAATATCTTTCCCATCCTACCCCCTAGAATCTGTGTAGAGAATTCCTTACAGACTCAGGTTCTCCTATCTCCTGTGGGCAACCTCCCAACACACACACACCCACTCCACCCCTCTACCCAGCAGTAGGGCTTTCCCTGGTCTTCCTTCTCGAGTACCATTCCACGCTCCCTTAGGACACACACCTGCTGCTAGGGAATTATCGGTTTACAGATGGTTGTGAGTTCCCTGGGAGCCGGGATCTTTTTCTGACCCATTTTTGTATTCCTAGCACCTAATCTAATCTTGAGAATCTGAAGAAGGGAGGGTAGCCCAGGAAGGAAGAGGAAGAGAAAAGAAAGGGAAGTAAGGAAAAAAGGAAAGGAAAGGAAAGGAAAGGAAAGGAAAGGAAAGGAAAGGAAAGGAAAGGAAAGGAAAGGAAAGGAAAGGAAAGGAAAGGAAAAGAGGAAGAAAGGAAGGAGTCCAGGAGGGGAACAGAACCACTTTCATACCCCTGTTGGAATAAATACTTTTAGCTGAGTGAGACAACCAACTACTGAAAAACTGGTTCAGTAAAACACGCAAAAAAAGAAACACACCCGTTGCTTACATGGGAAGCTTGTGTGTGAGTCCTGAAAGAGGTCTGCAAAGATGAGAGAACAGTCCTTTCTAACACAACTGAGTCACATGCTGAGCTTGGTTTCTGAAACCAATGGTATCTAAAAGTAAGGAAAATCATGAATGTCAGAATGGCATATAGGGGTGGATCTTTCTCTGAAATACACCCTAGAGATTGGAAAGGGAGAGGGTCAAGGTCGACTAGACCTGAGAGGGGCCAAAAAAAATCACCTTTTCCCCCCTTTGAAAGGCATCAGAGAAAGGAAGGGGAGGATTGTACTTTAATGGAAAAAATCAACCACTCTGATTAAATGTTACACATTTTTTATTCACTCAAATTTCAGAAGACTAGGGGAGGGGCCAAAGGGTGTGTTTTTACTAATGATTAATCTCTCCGTGTATGTGTTTTTCAACCCGGTGACATTGTTAGACTTGGGGCAGGGGAGAGAAGAACTAAGCTAGCCAAACGTAGGTTCTCTCTGACTCTCCTAGAACATTATCCTTAATGCAAGTTCCCCTTGATTGTTCACTTTTATGTACCCAGTGAGAGGCCTGAATTGAGAGGGGTTTTTCTTTTATGATTTGGCACCAAAACATTTTGTCTCTTACTGTGAAAAGTCATCAAATAAAGGATGTTACAGAAAAACATTACTGTCCCCAAAGCAATCTATAATCGATAAGGCACCCAAAGTTATGTTTGTTTAAAAAAAAACTTCTGAGATGACCAGTTGTTAAAATATTCGAGAAAGCTAAGAACATCTAATTCTAAAGGAGTCTGCTCTTCCTATATGGTGGCATAAAAAAAAAAAAAGGCCTAAAGACACAGCAGGAATAAATAATCCACAGTGATTTATTTACAGAGCCTGAAGTGTATGGTTCTGAACAAGATATTTCCCAGAGCTGCAGCGGCAAGCCTGACACAGCACCAGACCCGTTTCAATCTCGCAAACTACTTTTCCACAGCCATTTGCCTCTGTTCTCCTGCTATATTTCCTGCTCCAAGGTCAGTACCTTATTTCATTTACTTCTTTCTCTGACCCATATGCCTGTCCTATGACACTAATCCTATGACACTAATCATCACTCCATTTCAGTGATGTTGGTGACACTGACTCCATGTTGTTTAATCACCAGTCAATCCAAATGCTCATCTGTATTTTATCACTGATCACCCCACGTAAGCCATATACCTTCATTCATTTGTTCGTTCATTCATTCATTCCACATATCCATCATGAGAAACTAGTATATACCTGGCACAGTGCTAAGTACTGATGGGCAAAGGTTAACAAGGGCTATTCCTCAGTGTGAACCACAGTGACAATACTGGGTAACAAAAGGAAAACAGAAAGTAAGGATGCAGAGAGGAAGCAGCAATCAACATTAATTCCTTTTTCCAAAAAAGAAGTTTGCCTTCAAAGGCAAACTTTTAACATTTCACTCCAGAAATTATCAGAATATTCTCATGTGCCATTGGATTAGCATTTACACTTCTTAAGACCTAGGTCTGTAAGATCATCTTCTATAGACAAAACTAAGATGTAACTTAGAGAAATCATCTAGATACCTGTTTGGAGGGGGACAGGAGGGAGGGGATTACCTAGGGAAGAGTGTCAACATGTATAAATTATTGAGAGATTTGCTTAGAGTGCCTGTGGAAATGTGATCCAAGTTCACATATGTGGTTGAGAATTAACAAAATGCCTTTACCAGAGGCCTGCCAGAGCAAATTCATGGAGACTCGTCCTAACTTACAGTGATATAGGACTTAATGGGTTTTAAAGCACTTTCATCCTCATTATCTCCATGCACCTAAGGGTATATATACTGAGGCACTCAGGGAAAGTAATAAATTCCCAATCTGACTGGGAGAATTGAGGATCAGAGAGCCATGCTTGCAAATAGCATATCCAGGATGAGCTCTCTGTTCTTCTGAGTCCTGCCCAGTGCTCCTCTACCAATACGACGACTTTACACTTCATTGTATGAAGAAACAGAGCAGGGAGGTTAAAATCTAAATACAAAATCAAGCTTTCGGTCAGGTCAACAAAATAGGTATGATTGTATCACATAGATACGTTGCAAATAAATCTGATTCCTAATGCCCCCCGGTTCTCCACTAAATAGCTGGAGTAGGTTCATCCCCATGCTAGATCTCATGCTGAGAAAGAATAAACTTAGAAGAACAGGAGTGGGAGCAGGGCATCTTCTTTAAAGACCTTGGAGATTTTGGAGATCAGTATTTTCTTCTGTGGACTAAAGGAAGCTCAGGGGATCACAGGGAGGAAAAAGTCAACCTAGGAAGTGACTGTGAAATCCACTCAGTACCAAGGATTTTGACCTTGTAAGTCTACTCACTCTTTCAAAATACCAGGGAGGGTTTTTCCCTGATTAGCGGGAGAAAAATTTGGTGTAGACCAGGATTCAGCTTGACCCAAGACTGACTGGGGGAGAGATGCCTTCCCAGGGAAGGTCTGTAGTGCTGATGATGCGGAAGTGAGTAAGCTCAGCCATGGTGAAGGTTGTCGAATCCAGGACTGAACCACACGAAGCTTGGGGACTGCATCAAAGGAAGGATTACACACACACATACACACATGATCTCCTGATTCCACATGTTGCTTTGGCTCTGGTAATCGGCAGACCTAAAATGACAGTGTCTTAAACAAGATGGAAGTTTCTTTCCCAAGTGTCAGTCCAAGCCATCCAGCGGGTGTGGTGGTTCCCTGGTGCCAGGAACCAAGCTCCTTCAGCTGGTTGCTCAATCCTGTGCCCGCTCCAGCTCCAGTCCTCCCAGCGCACCACACTGTAGGCAGTGAAGAGGAAGGGTACGAGGATGCAGTCTACAAGTTGCACACAGAGCTCTTGTTACTATCTCATTGGCTAAAATGCCATCCCTTGTGCATATCTGGTTGCATGGGAGGCCTGGCTAAAGACTCTTGTGACTATAAAAGCATGGGAGAGCAGATGTGAGAGGCAGTCGTTTCTGCCACAAACACAAACCTGAAGAATCGTTCCCAACCAGGCTTCCTCTTTTCCTTCAGTTCAACAGCAACTATTTTCTAGCACTTTGTTGTCATGATGAGGCTCCTGTTCCATCTGAACTGTGACCCCCTGTCTGAGGTATTAAGTCACTGGGGGCTCCTTGAGTGGGAGCCACAAGCTTAAAAGTTGCTCACAAGGCCTCTGCTCCAAAGTGATTAATTAGCCTCACGAATATATTACTGATATTTTTTACTGCTAGCTCTTAGCCTTGCAGGCTAAGAATTAATTTGTAACCAAAAGAAATATTATCTGCTTGGATGTGAGGGCCATCTGGTTGTGACGTCTGTCACCCCATTGACTGCCAGAGTTGATTCCGCAGACCTGGCTGGCTAGGCAGGTGTCCACTTCCTTCCTCCCTCACCACTCCAGGTGTGTCCCTCCCTAAGCTGCACACTTGGTGGAAGAGGATGACCTTCCCCGATAGAGGAGGATCATTCTTCCATGAAGGGTATATGAGCAGCTGTGCTCCCCTGCAAGAACCTCCAAACAAGCCCTCAACATCCATTTGTAGGAAAATGTAGGATAGTCAAGCTTCCAAGACTGCAGACACTTCCAAATGAGGCATTGCACGTGGCAGTCTGCCTTTAAAAAAAAAAAATGCTTAATAGGAATATCAGTCTATGAGAGACAAATGGTCTCTGCTCCCTATTAAAGAAATCATGTACTTTGGGGCATGTTAAGAATATTATATCACTTTAATACTTGAGATATGAAAAAATTGATGGAAGTGTTAGCATCTATTTCAATGATAGCTTTAAAGTGATGGTCAAAACACATTTCTTCAATTCTCTGTCCATTTAACTATCTCAATAGGTCCCTACATCAATAAAGAGAGAGAACGCCAAAACTGAGGTTAAAATGAATCATGCTCAGTTCCAGTCAAAATTGCATCAAATGTATGTATGGAATTTATTTGGATTAATATTACTCACAGCAAAGATACCAAAAATACTGTGTGACAGGAAATTTGAGGTTCTCACCAGTGTCCAGAGCATGCATACATACCATCCAGTAGTTATGTTACATTGTAAGGGTGCTGTCAAACATCTTGTATAGCAACATTAAATATGGGTCTGGAAGCCAGTAAGAAAATCCCTAAACCGAGTTTATTTGAGAGCTTAACAATATAAATTGCAGAAGAAGAGAGAATCTCCTAGAGAAACTTCCCTATAGTATAACACTACAAACAGCCATGCAGAAACATATTTCATCAACTGAGTGAGATCCCCTTGGCAGGCCATCTCCCAGGGTAAGCTGCAACATCTGTAACATCTCCAACTCTGGGAGAAAGATGACGTTCTCAGAATCCTGGAGGAACTGTTTTCCCCTTAGAACAAAAAGCATCATCCTAGGGGTGGGCCCTGTCAGCTTTATTACCACTGCCAAACCCCACCATCTCCCTTCCCCCAAATACATATACTGGCACACAGATACACACACACACACACACACACACACACAGTCACTATGAAGAGCAGATTTTTGGTTTTTTGAAAGCATAATTTGTAATAAGACAATTATATTACTCATTAATGCTTTTTGGAGTCAAATAATTAAGGTGATCTGATCACTGGGGTGTTTAGACTCTTCACCATTTGGCTTTCCACTGGAAAAAGAACAAGGCATCTATGATTGAGCCTGGCAGCTGCTTAACCTTGATGTCCTTCTTGGGAAGAGAACTCTGATTTTACTTGGGCTTATTATCCCCCCAAATAAAAGACTATGTTTCCTGGGCTCTTTTCAGCTAGGTGTGACCATGGACCATGGATCAAATCTGCCCAATGTGATGTTCAGTGGATGATTTCTGACAAGCCTGTTGAAAGGACCTGACTCAGATGGGAGAGCTCTTTGTCCTTCTACTTACCCTTCTTCTGATTTGCAACGTGGATACGGTAATTGGAACTGTCATACCCAGATGGCTCAGGTGGCCATCTTGAAGCATGAGGTGAGTCTGAGAATGTCAATCACACCTAGGATGATATCTTAAATAAAGTAGGCTAAGCTGCTGTAACAAAGAAAATCCAGACTTGGTGACTTGGAAGACAGATCATTTTTCTCATATATAAATTGAGGGCTCTCAGCAATGAGTAGACTTGGTCCAGTCATTCAAGGACTTAGGCTCATGGTAACTTTGCCATCTTTGTTGTGTGGCTTCCAAGGCCACTTTAGCTATTACCATCCAGCCAAAGTCAACTGGGGAAAGAGTGGAAAGCCCAGATCAGAGGTCTCCTCTTAGGCAAATGAGGAGGAAGCTTGCTTACATAATCTCTCCTCACATCCCATTGGCAAGAACTTTACCACATGGCCAAATCCAGCTAGGAGGGAGACTGGGAAATTCAGTGAGCCTAACTGGAGAGCTGTATCTCCGCTATAATTCTGTTACTATGGGAAAAGAGAAAAAATTATTTTTTATAAACAGATATCAGTCTCCAGACAGAAAGTAAGGTGGAATGATAGGAGTCTGGGCCCTGATGACACCATAGGACTGAACTCTATACTGACAATATTGACATTTCTTTTACTTGAAAGAAAAATCAGTGTTTATGTTGTTAAGCTACTTTTATTTTGAAAGGTTTTCTCCCTTCTTTACAGCCAAACATAATCCTAAATGGTACAAATTATCAAATTTTACCTTTCAACATAGGAACATTTGGTTTATGAGTACAAAATAGTTATTGGTCACTTAAACAATTATGGGAATTTAAAACTATAAAGGATTACTCTAAAGAGACATTGGAGATTATGGCTGCGATTTTGAGTTAGCATTTAAAGTGGAACTTTTTCTTATCTTCCTTAATATTACTTGTCCTTTTACTTTGCAATACACCATGTGATTTCTCTGTGGCCTAAATATTAATAATATTGATGTTAAAACTAAGATTCACTTTCATGCTTTTACGATATCAGAGTGAGGTACATATATTTATTCATATTTTGCAAAAAAAAAGCACATGTACACATAAAACTTGCATTTGAGGGAATCATGAGCCCCTCATAAAACATTCAATCAGATTTTCCTCAATGCCTCAGTCAGTGTGTTCAGCCTTTTAAGTCATTAGGGCTGCATTTAGCACCCCTCACCACAATATAAAATTAAAATGACTTTGAAAATTACTTTGAAATCTGCTTGTTAACTTCAGTGGAGAGTTTTAGGTATGGGAACCAGAAGACATGGGTTCTGGTTTTTACTTACCAGAACTCAGATCCCTGATTAAACAATCTCCATCATCTTGCTCTACTTTACCAATTATTTTCCCAGTTCTAAAGATCGCCCAACCCTGAGATGACAAGCCAAGCTTGCAGCAGGGATGGCAAATGGCATCACCCCACAATAAAAATCCTTAGGAACATGGGAGTAGCCCATGTATTAGTCAGAGATGGTTACACAATTGTGTAAGTCATGAGGCTGTGTTGTCCACCCTCCATGACAACTTTTAGTAACACAGATAGTTACTTTTAACTGGGAGTTTATTATTTGCCAGGCACTGTGCCAGGTGAATTACATACAGTATCTCACTTAATCCTCCTGACAATCTCATGAAGGCATTGATATTATCCCCATTGCAGAGATGCGGAATCAGAGGCTTATGGCGATTAAATAATTTGCTTGAGCTATGCAGAGGGTTGACTAGAACCCAGGGCTGCCCAGCTCCTGAGCACTGGCTCTCCAGCACTGTGGGGAGAGATGACTGCAGGAGGTCAGGTGGTCCTGGCAAACTGCTCCCCTGACCCCACTCCTAGGCATGCCATTTGAGTCACTCATATTTAATTACACCATGAAGTCTCCATAGTAAACATTCTTTGTGTCCCTCCAGACTCCATTCCCTTACTTCTCCTAATAATAGATGCGAACATTAATTGAGCATTTGCCACAGAGCTCTGCTCTTTAAATAGATTGTCTCATTTATCGTCACAACAATCCTCTGAGATAGATACTATTATTTCCTCCATTTCACAGGAAGGACACTGAGATAGAGAAAAGCTAAGGATGTTGCCCAGGCAACCCAGCTACTGAGTGAAAAATAAATGTTTCTAATTCCTAAGTAAATAAAAATTGATAAACTCTGGTAATATTCTAAAATGGACATACATTGATACTTAACAATGTGCTGGGCCCTGTGCTAATGATTCACATAAACCATCACATTTAACCCTGTAAAGAGGCATTATTGTTTTTGAAGTAGTTTGAAAGATAACAAAACCCAGGCAGTCTTGACTAAGTCATGAGAGAAAGTCGAGCAGAGGCTATAGAACAAAATGGTCACAAGATCAGGCTTTCCACATCACACAGACAACTGGTTAGTACCACCAGTGGTGTGCTCTCAACAAACTACTCAATTTTGCTCTGCCTCAGTTTCTCCACATGTGAAATGGGTGTGTTATGAGGATTAAATGTGTTAATATGTGTAAAGCTTTTGAAACAGTCTCTGACACAGAGTAAGAACCATGTGACAATTAAAGCAAAATCAGTAAAACCCCAGACATTGCCTCTCACTACCAAAGTTGTTTTATTTTTCTCTGCTGTAGTCTTGTCATTCCCCAGATAGGAACAATACCAGTACTGACCTGGAAGTGTTGTTTTGAGGAGGAAATGAGTAATGTGTATAGAGAGTAAATGAGTAGATACATATTAGAACAGTGCATGGCGCTTAAATATTCTTTCATAGTAGTTGTTATTAGGATTATAGCATTATTGGCATTTTGATCCTTTTCTCAGTGACACACACACACACACACACACACACACACACACATCCTCCTCTGCTTCAGCAGTGATCAAGCCAACCCCGCCTGAACTCTTTTTCCTCAAGGGAACAGAAGTGATGCCTAGGGTGGTCAGTAATTTGAGTCATTTCAGATGAGCAATACACACAGATTACAGACTGCTTTTTTCCTCAGCACTCACCCCCAGGAAGACAAGAATAATTCCCAGTACCAGGGCATGAATGGTACTCACTACACCATGTCAATAAGCCCATAATTATACCCTGCCCTGAAATGTTTTCTAAGAACGTGCCTGACTTGCATGACTGCAAGTCTTTCGGGATAGGGCCTTGACGTCCACTGTCCTGATGACTCCTGCAGCACCCAGCTGTAGTCCAAAATTTTGACTGATCGCTTGGTTGACTAATTGATACAGAAGCCGGCCCCTCTAGCTGCTCAGCTTCCAGTGCAGACAGTCCTGCTCTGGAGATGCGGGACTGTGGGAGGCTTACCTGTTGCCAGAGCCTGACTGCCTGGCTTTAAGACCTTCCTCCATTTTCTGTTTAGGTGAACTTAGGTCATTTACCTCACTTCTTTGTGCCTTGAAAAGCTCTAAGATAGGAATCATAAGAGTCTCTATTCTGAGGATTAACTGGATTCATCATGTAAGGACTTAGAAAGGTATCTCGGTATAATAAGTGCTCGATACGTATTAGCTTTTTTTTTTTTTTTTTTTTGGTTTACAGTGTCTCGTTTTGGATGAACTGACTGGCTTTTTTTTTTTAATTTACTTAAATTCAATATGTGTTAGCGTTATTGACTGGCTCACACAGCTAACTTAAAGTAATCTGGGTTGTCCAGTTACCTCACAGTCACATGGTGTGTCCCCATCTGAACATAGAATAGACAGTGCTTCCCTCCTTTTGTGGGTATAGGCTGTCAGTCCAGCAGAGAGAAAGCTTCCACAGCAGCTGTGCCCTGCCCATCACTCCAGCAGTGAATGTGGGCCAAGCGTACATACCTCCATGAATCATTTTGGCTGTTAAGAATCATTCACCAACATGACCTTCTCTTTTCTTCTTGAGCCATGCTAATAAGGCTATATCACTTACCACCCACACTTACATACACATCCAAAATAAAATTTAATCTTGCAACAATTATGTCATATAGATTTGTCCTTGGGCAAGAAGAATAATATCTGTTCTATCTCTCCCTTATTCTGTCCATAAACATTTACTGAATGTCCATTACCTAGACACAGGTCTAGGCATTATGATTATAACAGGGAAAGTCGTTTTAGACCAGAGTTTATAAACTGGAGGGATGAGGGACACAGGAGATGGAGCACGAAGAGAAGTAAATAAGCAAATATAAGGCCATGTGATAAAGCGTAGGGTTTCAAGCAGGGAAGGCAGGGAGGCTAAATAATTAGACATCAAACTAAAAAAGCAGAGTTTCAAAGAAAGCTTCCCCAACAAAATGGCATCCAAG
This sequence comes from Nyctereutes procyonoides, assembly GCF_905146905.1. NCBI lineage: Eukaryota > Metazoa > Chordata > Mammalia > Carnivora > Canidae > Nyctereutes > Nyctereutes procyonoides. The sequence goes on from NW_026575130.1 coordinate 7,714,560, forward strand.
CTGAGCCTTAAGCAAAGGTATGTTAATTCACACCAGTATTCCATTATGTGGGTAGAGAAACTGAGGCACGGGGGACACCAAAATACAGTTGCAAAAATGCACAAGAGTCTTTGGAATAAAACACTGTCCTGAAGACATGGAGTTCTTTATTTCCACCATCACACCATGCTCCCTCCCTCCAGAAGATCTAAACATTTTAAGTTTATGAGTCTGACAACTTCAATGGCATTCCTTACCCAGGCTATAAAATTCTAGCCCTGCCACCACAGAGCTGTTTTTTTCTGAATTTCACAAACTTAGAGATAACACTGACTCTAGTTTTCTGGCTAACAACAGTAATGGAGCCCAGGAGCGTGGTTTATATTTGAAGACTAACTTTACAACTAGAAAAAAGCTGCTGCCTGTGAAATTCAGGCCAGAGGGTGAGGGTAGAGGAAGGAGTTTTCTCTGAGATTCCCTGCTTTGGGAAAGCTAGAACTTTCCACTTATTTCGTAAATCTTGAATTTCCCTTCAAAGTTATGTTTTTGGAGAATTTTGTTTGTAATGACACAGGAAGATATCATGTCATGGCAATATCTACAAAGTAATAATAGAAATACTCCTTTCAAAAATAAATACTATGTATAAAAAAATTAAGTAATGATAATGCAATTATTTCTCATGGATATCTACTATACAGTAAAATAAAGAGGTAGGATCAACATGCCAACTTTGCACAAAGTTATCAACACATAACCTGCCTCATAAAATAGTTTCTAAGTAAGATTGTTAGTAAGATTTTCCCTCTTTTTCACAAGAGGATGCCTATGTCCATCCTCTTGGTTCTGATAACATTGTACAAGCATCCATTAACCAAGAAACTTTACATGCCATGGTAACACTGGTTCAGCCCAAATAATTAATGAAGATCCTTTGCCAAGCATGTGAAGGCTATTGCTTTTAGAGCCAAATCTGGTTGACTTCCACTCCTACAATCATGTAATTTGACACCTGAGATATCCCTACTCCCACCCCCAATCCACTCCATCAGACTGATTCTACCAAAGCAGTGCAGGTTTATAAAGAACCAGAGAAATTATCATCAGAAGAGAGAAAGATGTTATTTTGGCATAATTATAATCAGTAATCTGAGGCGTGCCAAAGTTAAGTCAATAAAGGTTATTTATAAAGCATGAGGTAGCACAGTACTGTTAGGAATAAATAGAACCCAGGACTTCAATCCTTGACTTCAGCTAACAATGTTCTCAACTGGGAGAACTATCTCTAAAGTTCTAGAAAAGGAATCATGGGGAGAATATCAGCAAGACCTATATTTTGCATTCTTTACTGAAAGAATATTTTAGAAATGAAATGTGATAACAATCAGATGCTCACTCCTACAAGGAAGAATGGACTAATAGCAACTTTTGCCTTCATCATCTGATGGTAAACACTCTGCCTAGAGAGCTGCATATAGACCCAAGGCCATGGAGAGTACAGAGAGAGCTGGAGGTTAGAAAGCAGGTTCACTTAGGGGACCTCTTCTCTTTAGATAACACTTTACAGTTCACAAAGTTTATTTCAATTTCGCCAAAACCCATCAGGTGTCTTCTGTGTGCTGGCATTATTCTAGGCATTCTGGTGTCAGTGGCCAACAAGGAAATCAAAGTCCTATCCCGGCTGTCTTATTTAATCCTTGAAACAAACTCACAAGAGGTAGACATTATCCCTATTTTATGGTTAAGAAAAGCGAAATTTAACAGGATTAAGTGATTTTCCTAAGATCACAGAGCCATCAGACTGAGAAAGTAGTAAAGAATCTGAACACTGGTCATTTGACTCCCAGACCCATGCCCTGTACAATAAATCACCTCCAGGGGGTGCCCTCGAGCCCTCTTGTGGCTATTCTTCAGCTTTTTTCTGTTCATATCACCTTTTGTCTGGAGGACAGCTCCAGCAGTCAGACAATTGACCTTTGAACAAAAGATTGGACGAACGGAAGAAGGCTCAGAAACTAGAGATGAGGGTGGGGGGGGGGTGATGTAAAGAAAGGAGGGGTAAGACTCCAGTCTCGACCCTTCTCTCAGCTCCATGCCTGGATTAATGGAAAATTGTGATTTTCCTAAAGTAGCTACCAATTGTGATATTAATGTGTTCACATTTATTTTTAAAATAAGTTTGGCTTCCACCAAATTTTACAGTTGCTCAAAAAGCATTTAGCTGGTTATATGCAGAATGTAGAAGTTACTCCTAGACTCAAAATAATTTAATATTCAGGCAGAAACTATGCAATAACAAATCCCGTAGTAGTGATTCATCTTTAGGCTGAACATTAGGATGGAAAGTTTTTAAACATTACCAAATCCCTAGGACCTTCTACAGACTAATCAAACTGGAAGTCTTGGGGTTGGAGCCCCAGCATGAGTTTCGTGTCAAAGCTTTCCACATGATTCTACTATACAGGCAAAGTTGGTAACCTTTCAGTGGTTCTCAAAGTGTGGTCCTGGAGGTGAGCAGGAGCAGCAGGAGTAGCAGCATTATCTGAGACCTGTTAGAGATGCAAATTGTCAGGCCCCACCCTAGATCCAAAAGCCAAAGCTCTGAGGGTGAGGTCAGGCTTGCTGTTTAAGAAGCTTCCAGGTGATTCTGGCAAAAGCTCAAGTTTGAGAACCAATGCCTTAAAATATTTTGTTAGTCGACGAACTATGATCAATCTAGGTGAACATCCAAAACACCTCCCAAACATTAGAAGCAATGAACATGGAACTACTTAAAAAACATATTTTGCATTTGAAAAAAAAAATGATGGCCATAGCAAATACATTTAAGCTAAATGATGTAGGGTGGGGGAACTTATTAAATTTCTTTTTTTCTGAGTTTTTCTCATATTTTTCATTGATTTTATTTTCCTTCTGTTTCTAGTGATCAAATGCTAAAGCTTTCAGAGTGCTGGCCTAATGTAAATGAGTTCCCTCTCTCTTTAATTGCATGAGACACATGTGAGCACAGAAACATGAGTTACAGATTTATGTGTATTAATCTTTGTGAAAGCAGCATTCTCTGAGTATCATGCAAGCCTCACGTGACAGTGTTGGGTGCCACAGGCAGGCATGAGTTGTTTACATTAGCAAATACATTTCAACAAAAACACATGTTGGCAGTTAGCGCTCTCTCAGCTCCTCACACAAGCCATTCTGTGGGGAGCTAGACTTTGTTAGGAGAATTTTAAAAGTCCGTTTTTTTTTTTTATATATATTTGGTTCCTAACAACCATCTGAAGATCTCAAAGCATTTTGGATATGTCCGATTTTCAAATCTCTGTAAATACAAAGAATGACTGATCCAAAAACAGAGAGTGAAGTAAGAAATTTCAAAGTCTTCAGGCCACACTTTGAATGAACATCTCAATATGAATGCTTTTGGGGGAAAGTGGGGGGGGGTTAACTTCTCATTCAGAAGCCAACAAAAACAGCCCCTGTGGAAATGAGGACATAAATAGTCCAGTTAAGCAGAATTCTGAAGAGCCCAGGAATGTCATTAAAGTGACATAGGATGAGAACAAGCAAGCCATTTCCAGAGGCAGGGCTAAGACTACCCAGCTTGCAGGGCCAGCTCTGTTGGTACAGGATGCAAATACTTCCATATGGATTGGTAAAGAATTGATGCTCTGAGCTCCCACAGTGTCCTCTCACTGCCATGGCCACCCCTGATGCTCCCTCTCCTACCCCAGCACACCTACCCTCCCCACCCCAATCCTGCAGCTGCAGAGGCAAGGCCAGACAGACCAGGGCGTTCCCCTGCTGAAGCCCTGCAGCTGATCTCTCCTGATAGCCGGTGCCCGCACCATGTAGTCTGTTGAAAGTTTTGAATATCACCCGGTGCCCATCTAAGCCTAAAAATGACTCTCGGAAAGGAATGAAATGAGTTTTGGGTGATTTAACAAGTCACTAATATACTTAACTTCACACCATGTATTGTTGTACTTGAATGAAATGCCCTTAAGCATATATACATTTTTTAAAGTGGGGGTAGTTTCCAGCACTTGAGGCCTTATTCCTAATGGTACCATTGGCCTCAGCAGTGTTCATGGTGGTCATTGTGGTGACAGTCATGATCACAGTTGTACTGACATTCCACCTGTGTTGCTTCTCTCATTGCAACTTCTAACCGGAGAGCTCCATGGGTCACCAAATTCAGAGGAAGGCAGTTCTCCCATCAGATCAAGCATGTAAAGGACCACATAATGGCTTGGGGGAAAAAATGCATAAAAATCTCCTCCTTTAGAGTTTGAACGTGAAAACGTTTTTCCCCCTTTCATTTCAAGGCATTTATTTCTGCTGTGTTTTCAGAAAGGGTCTCCCAATGGAAGTGTCCCAATGGGCTGTGGATGAGCTGTGTTGCACAGTCATAAACCCAGACCCTCCTGAGTGACCATCCCCACCCTTCTCTTTCAATACTTTTTGGCTAATCAAGAGAAAAGGGAAGGTGCGAGAAAGCACATGATACTATGCCATCCAGCACAGTGTATGAACTCCTGCTTGACAGGACCTAACTGTCTGAAGCAGGCTCAGACACAGCCATGCAGCCTCAAAAACTTTTTCAAGCCCCCACCTCCCAAACCTGCTCATTCAGTTTTGCCTGTTGTCTGATCCACACCCAACAATTCTCTCCAGCTCTCCGTTTTCATTCTTTGCCAGCTCCCTTAGCTGGAGGCTTTACCAGTTCCTTTACTTCCTGTTCTACCCTTGACCCTTGTGTCCCACGCCTTCATGTTCTGCAACCTTGGGACAGTTGCTACTACACACGCAGCCTAAGTTCCTGGAAACTCAACCTGAGCAGAGCCGGGGAGCACAGGAGCCTGGTTTCATCTGCATCACTATGATATTTTCACAAGAGGACTTGCTAACCTCAGGATCATTCACTCTCCTCTACATTGTAGTGCCATCTAGTCAGCTAACCACCTCTAAGCACCAACTCTTTAGAAGTTACCTTCTCAGAACTACGGAATCTGTGCCTTACCAGGGACTGAATCATTCATGGCAGTAGTGGTGAGTGAGAATAAACATAAAGGAAAAGAGATATTTTAAGATCTATGCAGGGGAAAAAAAAAACCTATTTAAATAAATGTAAATATCCATAGTTTTCAGCAGGGAAAAAGTCCACATTACATACCTCTTCCTTACATAGCTGCTAATGAAGAATTTCCAGTTAAACCAAGCCCCAAAGGCATGTATCCTTTTTTTTTTTTTTTACAAAGATTTATTTATTTATTCAGAGAGAGAGAGAGGCAGAGACACAGGCAGAGGGAGAAGCAGGCTCCATGCAGGAAGCCCGACTTGGGACTCGATCCCAGGTCTCCAGGATCACACCCCAGGCTGCAGGCGGCACCAAACCGCTGCGCCACCGGGGCTGCCCCCAAAGGCATGTATCCTATGGAAAGTTCTTTTTCTCTTTTTTTGGTTACTCATTTATGAGGAATTCTAGGAAATGATATTAATTTAGTGCCCAAGACTTTACTTTAGCCTTAAGTCCTCTCATCCAAATTCTGATGAGGTTTACTATGTAAAGAGGATTAACTTTAACATTTAATTTAAGTGCTCTAAGGATTATATTATCCATAAATGTCAGTAAATAAGTATTATCTTTCTCCTTCGGTATATAAAATGTAACACTCCCGTACCACACTTGTTTTCCAATAACAGCTGGCAAGTTTGGTGTGGGGTGGGGCTTTTTAAGAAATTGGTGTGGAACCAGCAAAATAGGTTTAAGATGCATCTGGCACTTAAATTCTTTTATTGTCTCCCATTTACTCCAGACTTATATAAATTTTAGATTTAAGTAATCAGCCCCATAGTGATATCATCCATGTTTCTCAGAAGTAGGCATCTTTGTCCTCTAGATTTTAGTATTTCCCGTACCTTCTCTTTCTAAATCCCTGCTAGTGAGAAACACTAAATTAATTCCACCTGACCAGCAGGAACATTGGGTCTAAAAAACATTGCTTATGGGTGGCTCAGTGGTTGAGCAGCTACCTTTGGCTCAGGAAGTGATTCTGGAGTCCCGGGATCGAGTCCCACTCGGGCTGCCTGCGTGGAGCCTGCTTCTCCCTCTGCCTATGTCTCTGCCTCTCTCTCTCTGTCTCTCATGAATAAATAAATAAAATCTTTTTAAAAAAATTTTTAAAAAACCTTGCTTATCAACTTATTTACCATGAATATTTTCTTTTTGCTTCTTCCTAAACTTTATTATCACATTCCCTGTTGTTAGAACTCTGTGAACAAATCTGGCTATAAATTCATCAAAATTGGTGCTTTCAAGAAATTTCCTATAAAATCATTATCTGCAACCACTGTCCTAAATCTCACCTCTACTAAAAGTATTAGTAAAGCATTCGATTTCCAATGTCACCCAAAATTCTTATTTTCTTTATTTGTTGAGTATTTCACTTGGAGTTATAATATTAAAAAAAAAACCTCAGGGGTTTAGTTCATATATGAAACGTTTGGAGAACCTCCAAGGACCTTATGTAGAAATATATTTACAAAATAAGATAACACGTTAGAGATGTTACAAGGCAAATAACTAGAGTACTAAAAACAAAAGGAGAGAAGCAATAGCCAGTGCTTGCTTGGTTTCCAACCAAAACTTCACTTCTGAAAACGGCAAAACATAAAGACCTGCTTTTCATGGATTATCTTTAAAACTGAAATTGATTTCAATCAGTTCCGCCAAAGTGTATTAATTATAATAGCTACCATGAATGAAAGCACAGTGTCAGCCACCTCTTGTATGTCACCTCTGAGCCTCTGAGCGTCAGCTGTCTCTGGGATCCTAAGGCACCTGTTTTGGGCTTCAGCTGCCTGTTCCCTGCCACGTCCGCCAGGGCTCCTCCCAGCCACCTGGGCGTCCTGTGCCTCAGCATCACTCACAGCTCCTCACCTCTCACAGTCTGCAGCCCCCTCACCCCTCATCCCGGGGCACCGGGTGCCCAGGACTTGTTCACCACCCTCACAGGAGCAACTGGAAGTGAAAGGGAATTAATACCCATGGAGTAAACATTTGATAAATGGAGGGTACGAAACAAAAACAATTTTGTTTTCCCTTTGCCATCCCCATGATACAACAATTCACATGTCCTTTCAGAAGGCAGTGTCACAAGAGTGTCTGTACACCAAGTAGACACAGGCTTAGTAGCATCCCCTCGTATTTGCCCCACCTCCCTCATCACTCCTGTTTCCCGAGGGTTGCACTCCTTTATCACAGCTCTAGGTAAGAGGAGTGGCACGTGGCTCTGCTTTGGTCTGTCTGCTTGCTGGGAAACCGGTACACTGGTTAACCATTCCGCATAACACAACTACCACACCTCAGTGGCATGTGACAAACAGCATTTCATTCTTTGCCAGTGGGCTGGGCAGCTGTGCTTCAAGCTGTGACTGCTGAGATGGCTCTGCTGCTAGCTGGGGTCTGACAGGCCATAGCTCCTTGCTGCAGGCTGGGCTCAAGTCAACCCCACGTGTACTGTGTAGTAACCATGGAACTCAGACTGTAGGATCAGTGAGGGAAGTTCTTCTTACAGGGCTGGCATAAGTGTAAAAAGACAGCACCACAGCCCCTGCTTGAGTCACGTCAACTAATATCTTGCAGACCAAAGCAAGCCATATGACTGAATCCAAGAAGGGAAGAGGCACACCTAGTGAGAAACTGCAGGGTTACGTGGTAAAGGGCCTGGGTATAGGCAACAGGTCAAGAAGCCGAGCGAATGATGCAATCTATCGGATCTGGCTAAGACAAGCAGTCTTGTAACAATTTAAAAGATATCTATAGTTTACAGATGAAGAAATAACCATCCTAAGAAACAAAGGAACTTACTCAAAGTTAATCAGTTTGACTGAGCCAGGATCCTAACACAAGTCAAGTCCATTAGACTCAAAAGTCCATTTATTCAGAAATTGCAAGTGAGTGCCCACTCTGCACCAGGAAGTGTGTAAAGTATTGGGGATGCCAAAGTATCATTCTGACCTCCAAGAGCTTGAAGACTAGTGGAAAGACATACTGACATATAAGTACGATATAATCAGGTGATTGCTATAATGGAGCTGTGGGCAAGCATGGGAGATGGGGCACATAAGCCAGAACTCCCAGGACAATCTGAATGTCCTCATTTTTCACATTTCTCCACCACAGCAAGCTGCTCATTTCACAACACAGCATGTTTCCTACCCATCTCAAGAACATTTGTACAGATAAAGCTAAGAAATTCCAGCGCTGTAACATCTTACTCCATAGGAATGCCCTAGGCTTTATTTATGGAAAGATAGAAATGTAGGCATTCCTTCCCCAAATGAGAGCAATTTCTTGAATAAGTAATCAAAGAAAAGGTAGATCTTCCGGACACATTTTATTGTTTTCCCAGAACTTAGGCTTACATACCTGTTCCTGCTAATAGTCACAAAAGTTCCTTTTTTTTCTTTCTTTTTTTTTTTTTTTAGATTTTATTTATTTATTCACCAGAGACACAGAGAGAGAGAGGCAGGAACATAGGCAGAAGGAGAAGCAGGCTCGCCCAATGCAGGTCTCAATCCCAGGACCCTGAGATCACAATCTGAGTCAAAGGCAGATGCTCAATGTTGAGCCACCCAAGAGTCCCAAAAATTACTTTTTTAATCCCAAAGTACAATACTGTTTATTCAATATAATTTCAATTTATGGCAAGGCATTTTGCATCTCACAACACAAAATATGCTGCTTATGTTTATGTCACACTAACTGGCAAAATATTATGATTTATATTTTTATCTTTCTTCCTTCCAATCATTACCATCTTCATCCAAAAGACTTAGAATGAAATTATTAATAGCAATGAGATGAAAGAAGGTATCAGAGGAAAGAAGGTTTTGTCCTATTATTAGTTACCACCCAGAATTTGTACCAGCAGTTTTCTATCCTGGCTACATATTAGAATTAGAATTCATTTTTAAAAAATGTTCAGGCCACATAGAGCAAATAAATAAGAATTTCTGGATGTCTTCTGGATATCATCTTTTTTTTTTCCTGGGGTCACTCTATGCATTTTATTGACTACAGGGAAGGGGCCACCTCCATGTCACCAGAGGTGCTCACAATTTCTTCAGCCACTCCAGGCTGGGGCCCTGGGGGTCCTGGGGTGGCTGGGCACGTAGGGCATGTTCCCATCATCTCGGAGGGGCACTGGATAGTTGTAGGGTGTGGCCTGGTTGATCATGGTGGCATATTTGGTGAAGGGACTGAAGATGGGCAGAATCACAGCGAGGCCCCCCATGGTGAAGGACGTGACCAGCACCGGCTCTTTGGCCCAGGCATCCTTGAGGAAGGCGGCAAGTCTCCTGGCCATCTTGGTCTCTGTGGCGGCGGCCTGGATATCAACATTTTTATAAAGCTTCTTAGGTGATTATAATGACCAGCCAGGACTGAGAAACACTGTTCTTCTATACCATAAACCTAGATTTTCCCCCATTTTAACTTGATTTCTTTCCTTAGCATAAAGTTGCTATTTGAGATGTTAAGGTATATCCCGTATCCTCAGTAAAAATGTTTTAATTCACTTATTCAACAAATATTTGCTGAGTGCCTGCTACATCCCCCATGCTACTACATACAGAGGGGAGGTAAAGAGTACTGAGCAGAGCCATAGTCCCTTTCTTTAGGGAGATTATGGAACAAAAAGCAAACATTTAACAAGTAAACAAAGGCTATTTAAAAAGTAAACCAAAATATTATAAATTATAAGTGGCATGAAGTAAAAGCCTGCCTGAGGACATTACATATGAGCTGAGATTTGGGGGATAAATGGGAACTTACTAGACAAGGAGCTGGAGAAAGAGTTTTCCAGACAGAGGAACAGCACGTGCAAACATGCTGAGACAAAGAGTCAGGCTTGTTCAGGGAACTGAAATAAAGGAGCTGTGGTTGGGACAATGTGAGGTGGGAGAAGGGGCTAGGCTGAGGGGCCCACATGGTTAGGGGGTCCGGTTGTGTTAAGAACTATATAGTATGCTCTAAGTATAATAAGAAGCTTTCAGATATTTAGAAATGGGGAGAGGAGGTGAGGGAGAGTGACAAAATCTAATTTACCTCAATTAAAGGGAATGAGTGCTCCTCCTTAACCTACCAGGAGACATTTCAAGAGTCAAATGCTCAGAAACTATTAAATGATTAGTGGAATCATTTAATAAAGTGTTTATGAAAATAAAGCATATATTTATAAATCACACACACACACACACACACACACACACCGTTGTCACCTAAAGTTTATTCATACTAACTAGTAGAACAGTTCATGTCAATAGTGGTACTGGAGTGCCTGGGTGGCTCAGTTGGTTCAGCATCTGACTCTTGATTTGGACCCAGGCCATGATCTCAGAGTTGTGAGATTCAGCTCTATCTGGGGCTCCCCTCCATGCATGGAACCTACTTATATTCTCTCTCTCCCTCTGCACCTCCCCCTCCACACACATTCTCTCTTACTCTCTCTCTCTCAAAAAAAAAAAAAATACTCAGCTGTACTGTTCCTTTTAAAACTAATTTTTAATACAGTGCTTGCTGTTCTGCAAAATTACAAACAGTGTTTGTAATCATTCTCTTTTATTGCCAAACCTAATTGCTGTCTTTGTTATTGTAGAACCTGAGTTCCTTCTGAAGAGGATGAAACACTCATCCATTTTCCCAGGAAAGGCAATATTATTTTAAGGAAAATGTTGCTTTGATTTTCATTGACGATCTTTAGCCAGTTGATAAATCTTCAAAGAGAAACTTATACCTACATACAAGTATGATGGATTTCTGATATGCTAATAAGATCGGTCCTATGAAGAATCCCAGGAAGATAAATATACTCTGGGAACAAATGGCTTTTTGCTAAATGACAGATTCATTGTTTTAATGACTTCTTCCAAGCCTTCCTTCGGCAAATATGGTGCCCCAAAACAAATCACCAGTAGTGTGTTTAAATTATAATTTAATAACTTAAATGAATCATCTATGTGTTCGTTTAAACAAATAAGTGTGATCCTTTATATTAATTTATGAGGACCGTCATAACAAATTCTACAAACTTGGTGGCTTACAGCAACAGGAATATATTTTCTCATGGTTCTGGAGGCCAAAGTCCAAAATCGCCGTGTTAGCACACTTTAGAGGAAAATCCTTCCTTGCCTCTTCTAGTTTCTGACACTCTGGCTTGCAGCGACATAACTCCAGTCTCTGTCTTTACATGGTCTTCTTCCCTGAGTCTCTCTCTGTCTCCAGTCTCCATCTTACAAGGACACATCACTGGATGTAGAGCCCATCCAAAATCTAAAATGATCTCATCTCAATATCCTTAATTGCATCTAGAAAGACTATTTTCAAAAAAGGTCACATTCATGGGTACTGGAGGTAGGACTTAAATATAACTCTCTAGAGCACAAAATTCAATGCACTATACTCTCATAAGCTAAGTAGTTAATATTATGATTGGCTATAAATGAAAAAGCTCTCAAAATAATAGCAGCGTAACCAAGAATAATTTATTTTTCTCTCAAGATAAAGCTCAAGTAGGAGGACAATGTCAATATAGCTCAGATATAGGCCAGGGTATCAAGGACTCAAACTCTTTCTATCTTGTTTATAAGAGAACGGCCTCTATTCTTAAATTTGCCTCATGAAGCAAAATTACTACTCTATTTCCAACCACTGTTTCTGCATCCCAGATACCTGGAAAGTAAAAAGATAAACAGAAGAATATAGCTTTTTCTTTTAACAAAACTTATTGAAAATTGTTCATATCACTACCATTTACATCTCATTGCCAGAATTTAGTCATATGGCAAACCTAGCTGCAAGGGAAGCTAGGAATTCTAGTTTCTATTCTGGGTGGGCATTTGCCCCCCTAAAATTTAAGGATTCCATTACTGAAGAAGAATTGGAAAGTGGTATTGAAGAACACACAAACATCTCTGCTCCAATGGCGAAATAACCTCCCAGGATTGTTCTTGAAGAACTAAACATCCTGAGTTGCTATGTTCTATTAAAAAAAAAAAAATGCCTGCACAGACCTGAATTTACTCTAATCTCTGAAGTGAGCATATTTTTACACTTGTTTCCCTTTGGATTTCTTTTCCCTAATTACTACCTAATTTGCTTGTTTGATCTCCATAGAATACTGTGATGTCTCCACCAAATGTACCAGTTAAAAAACTATTACATTTATTGGCCAGTATAACAGTCATTCCAATTCCCTTGACTGCTAATCCTTTCTTGAGGTACTATCCCCCTGTATCTCACTGGGGTAAAGACATGAATGGAAAGCAAAGGAGCATGATTCAAGTAACAGGGGGATTGCATCCTAAAGAAGGAAGGAACTAAGTGGACTTGGGAGATAACAGAAGCAGCAACAGCTTCCGTCCCAGCAGGAAATGAGCAGTTCATTTTACCTCCAAATGTGACCGAAGAACAACTGTTTGACAATTGAAACTTAAGGCTGGTATTGAGAGTAGTAACCGGGCATCTCATCTGAGCTGATGGAAGAAAGACATGCCTCAGGAGCTCCCATAATGGTAACATTCAGAGTCAATTACAGACCATGGCATTAACTGGGGGAGTTAGCTTAGTGTAGCAGAAAGGAAATGGAGGAGGAAAATCTGCTCTATGAAATAGAATTCATTGGAATGAGATCAGGAAACAAGCCCCAATAGGCCAGCCAGGGTAGTAGGTCACCCTCATTCCCTACTAGAGACAAAAAAGCAAAGACAAAGAAATCCAGAAATGAAAAAAGTGCTGGGAAGTGGGGAGAAAAACTGTCAGAAGCCTCTACCAAAGATAGATTCAGAAAATGCTTGTCAGATATTGCCAACCACAACCACAGAATACAGTATCCTCTGGAACTGTGCCCCAAGGAACAAGCAAACAGAGGATATTTGCCAAGTAGTGAGTGAGGAAAACATGTCTTGATACCTTGATAGGTGGAAGTTCCACCACAACCTGCTAGTGATATCCCATTTACTAATTGTGAGGACAAGTCCCAGCGAGGTAAAAATTGACTACCACTTTCTCAAATACATGTACTTTTGTACTTAAAGTACCAAGTCCGTTTCTTCATTGACCCCCATTTCTGTGGGCTCTAGTGTTAATCCTAAAAATAAGATTGTTTTTGTAATAAAACCAACAGCCAACTAATTTCAGGTCTTCAGTTTTTCTGTTCCTAGGCATACAACTTCTACACTTATCAATAAATCCATGTTTTATTATTCCCTTGAGTCTAATTAGGGAGACAAATCCTCTTATTCTGAATTACTATTAAAAGGGGCAAATCCATATCTCCCATTTATAAACCTATGAAGGGAAATCCTCTGAATTCAGGCCCTGGCAGAAGAATTCATGTGTTTCCAAAATGGTAGAGAACGAAAGATTTCTTTCACTCTCATAATTTGGAGCACAGATTTCATAGTTCCCAAAATATTAAAAAAGAAGAAGTAGCTTTAAGTAACACACCAACCATTACCAAAAGTGGTGAAATGGTTGTGTGATTAAAAAGAACTTTCTTCTATTGTTGGATCAGACACCCATCATCTGACCAGCTGTAGCTCAGATGATTTTTTCCTTCCCGAATGTTCTTTTTTTTCTTTCACATCTATAATAAGGGGAGCAAATCCCCTACAAACACTACAGAGTTCACATAAAAATAATATAAGGAAACAGATGTGAGGGCATTTGGTGCAGTACAATGTAATATATAGATGCAAGATGTTCATATTTCTACAAGAATGAACACTTCCCTCTAGGAGTATTTTGCTCAGTATTTTGCTCACTTTGACTCACCACAGGACCAGTGTAATTGCCAGAGTGTTGAGAGGATTTTGTTTTATGTTCATTGTTATATAGTTCGTGTTCCCATTTCATCTTTTAGGTCTTTATCTTGATTCTTTGATTTGTTTGCTGAATTTTCATTTTGCTTGCTCAGGAATAAAAATCTTCTGTTTGTGATCCCTCCACTGCACAGTTTTCTCATTCCGCAGCATGGAATTGTTGGTGCGTCTTTAAAGGCTTCGTTCAGGGGACCACACAGGCTTAAACAGGGAGTGACTTCAGTTGTTCTCTCATTGCTGATTAACTTAGCAAGTCTTAGAAAGACAAGAGAACAAGTTAGTTCAGTGGATGATTTGGTGGAAGAGGGGAGCAGGGATCCTCAGCCATGCACTCTGCCTTCCAACCCTGGGAAGCCTTTGAAACACATACTGAGACAAGGATGTTTTTCCTTCACACCAGACTCCATCCACCCTGGCCTCCAATTTTTCTGACAATAATAATCACAGTGGCTTTTTGAGGAACCTCAACTGAACCAAAGAGTAAGACAAAAAGAGTCACCTACTGAACAAAAATACCAACTTTACTCCTGATGCAGACTGGGTTAGAAGACTTAGCTTACCATGAGAACTGAAATGAGTTTGTTCATTCCCAATATTTACTCTCATTGTCAGAACAGCCTACCTGAAGAAAAGTGTGAGACCATGAGGCACACACTCTTACCCAGGTCACTGCCTCCACTTCTCTAAGCAGAGAGTGGAAAGAAGCACACCAACTCCCCTCACACACAGGACTTTTAATAGAATAGTTCCCCACAAGCAAGGAAATTTGAGTAACGGCTATCACTAGACAAACACGTCACCAAGAGGAAGAAGGAATTGGTCCAAAGGTTGGGAGTACATAGAGACCATCACTCCTCACAGAAACCAGGACTCAAGGGAGAGATTTCTCTCTAATAAATACTAATAGCTAACACTTATTGAGTTCTCACTATGTGCTAGATACTGCTCTAGGAGCTTTACCTAGATTAACTCATTTGATCCTCATAAGAAGCTTTTCCCATAAAGTACCATTGTTATCCATTGTTATCTCCATTCTACCGATGAGGAAACTGAGGCACAGAAAAGTTAAGTAACAGGAGAGAAAAGAAAATCATGTCCAAGCAGAAGACTCACCAGAAGGCAAAGCAACATTGTATCACTTATAGGAATTCCTGGAAAGTCCAGCCCAGATGGAAGAGTTTCTTTTCTTCTATATTTAGGGTTTCTCTTCCCAATACAGCCAAGGCTGTAAGAAAATCCCAACACACAGTGCTGCTTACGAACTGGGCTGGCCTTGATGGGTATGACAGGAAGGACAGGAGGAATGTTCTCTCTTCAAAATATCTCCCCCATAGGCTGGTGTGGAACCTGCAGGAAGTCCCCACTGACTTCTCTGCTGGCATTATTGCAACCAAAATCAGCTGTAAAACAGAAGTGTGATTAAAATGGGGTAAAGATGAGTTATAAACAGGGACGCCTGGGTGGCTCAGCAGTTGAGCGTCTACCTTTGGCTCAGATCCCGGGGTCCTGGGATGGAGTCCCACATTGGTCTCCCCGCAGGGAGCCTGCTTCTCTTTCTGCCTATGTCTCTGGGCTTCCCTTTGTGTCTCTCATGAATAAATAAATAAAATATTTTAAAAAACAATGATTATAAACAGGATTTATCTTCTTACAACATGTGAATGTAAAGGTGGGGGTTAGCTCCAGGAAAAGAGCCCTAAGGAAATGAGACGGATTGAAGAAAGGTGAGAAGAAGGAAAGAGCATTCTCAAGCTGGAGAGCTTGGTGAGAAGGGCTCACAGATGTCCAGGAAGCAATGTGAGGGCCCCACGACTAAAAGTGTAAATACAGAACAGGGGATGCTCTGCCCCTCTCTCATGCCTTCACTTTATTCGACTTGATGTTCCCAAGCCCTTTGAGGGGGAAGTTTTCTTTTAAAAAAAAAAATTATTTATTTATTCATGAGAGACACACAGAGACACACGCAGAGATATAGGCAGAGGGAGAAGCAGGCTCCATGCAGCGAGCCTGATGTGGGACTTGATCCGAGGTCTCCAGGATCACACCCTGGGCCAAAGGCAGACACTTAACCGCTGAGCCACTGAGGCATCCCAAGAGAGAAGTTTTCTTATAAAATCCCTCTCATTTGCCAAAAGGTCATTATTGCCTGTCTATATTAGAACAAGAACACTCTTCTGTCCCTGAGTCTCTTTAACTATCCATTGCCACCAACACATGCCCTGAGAGTCTGTAAAGTCAGCAATGATACAAAAGACATCAGTTCCAAGATGTGATACATAAATATAGATTATAAGGATACCTGGGTCGCTCAGTGGTCGGCCTTAAGCTCAGGGCCTGATCCTGGAGACCCAGGATCAAGTCCCACATTGGGCTCCCTGCATGGAGCCTGCTTCTCCCTCTGCCTGTGTGTGTCTCTGCCTCTCTCTGTGTCTGTCATGAGAAAATAAATAAAATCTTTTAAAAAATAAAATAAAAATAAAATAAATATAGGTTATAAATAAATATATGTTTTTATATAATCTGTATATAATTTTATATATAACTATATATTTACATATCATTATATATTTATATATACAGGCTATATATATACTTTACATATGAAACATCAGTTCTATAATATCAGTTCTCCCCTTCAATATATTAGTTTCCTGTGGCTGCTATAACAAATTATCACAAACTGGGTGGCTTCAACAGAAATTTATTCTCTCACAGTTTTGGAAGCCAAAAGTAAAAAATCAAAGTGTTGGCAGGACTGTATTCCCTCCAGAGGCTCTAGGGGAGAAATCTTCCTTTCCTCCTCCATCTTCCCATGGCTGTCCACACTCCTTTGCTTCCTTGACTTCTGGCCACACCACTCTGATCTCTGTCTCCATGCTCATATTGTCTTTAATATATGAGCAAATTCAATATGTAGCAAATTCTTTGCAACATCATCTCCTCGTCATTCAGTCTCAAATTTTTTTCTGTCTTTCTATCAAAATCACTTTATTAAAGATCTACCCAGATAATCCAGGAGGATTTCATCATCTCAAGATTTTTTTAAAGTATTTTATTTATTTATTTGAGAGAAAGAGAAAGAACAGGGGGAGGGGGAGAAGCAGACTCCCCACTGAGCAGGGAGCCCAACATGGGGCTTGATCCCAGGACCCTGGGATCATGACCTGAGCCTAAGGCAAGTGCTTAATCAACTGAGCCACCCAGGCACAACCTCATCATCTCAAGATTTTTAACTTAATTATATTTGCAAAGGCAATTTTCCTAAATAAATTGACATTCACAAGTTCTAGGGACTAAAATGGAGCCATATATTTCGGGGCACTACCATTCAACCTACTATATTCCATCAGAAGAACAAGCAAAAAAAAATGAGAAAATAAATGGAGTAATAGAGCCTCACCTCATGCCACTTCATCAAGGAAAATACTAAAATGAGAGATTGTATGGCAATGCCCTGAAAAAGTGTACCAGAAAAGAGCACTGAGTAACTGTCCCAACAATTTTGACAACCAGGCATGTGATCTTAGATGATTCATTTAGGCTTTCAGGGCCTCAGTTTTCTAATCTGTAAAAGAGGGTTGTTTGGATGTTCCTTGAGTATCTTCCAATCTCAACATCTTATGATCCCACAGAAATTTCCACATATATTGTAGAGCCCAGTATGCACACTGTTAGAAAACAGACAAAAGTAATGTTATTATTCAGCAAACATTGCTGAATGCCTTCTTTTTGCCAGGAAAATGAAGAGGGTTCCGCACATCAATACATAAGCTATCGCACTAACTCAAGCAATCAGCAGAATCTCTCAGTGATGCTAAAATCAACAAGCCCCCCTCCCCAACAAAATTAAACTGTTTTAAACAAGTCTACCCTACCTGAAAGGGGGGAAAAAAGGGTAAGAAGAAAAACCTGGCATAACAAATCTGAAGCAAAGTGGCCTGGTTGCCACTAAACATAACTGATTTTGTTCTGTGCTAGGGAGATACTGTGCTGCAAAAGAAAGAGTATGCATTCTGGAGATTCAGTTCGATCTGAAATTGATCCCAATTCTATGAGATCTTGAAAAAGTCATTTAACCTTCCCAAATCTCTCTGCTTTTGTGGAAAATGGGAAAACCACAAGAATGCCATGGGGAAATAGTGAGAACGCAAGTGGAGAAGGTATGGAAGTCATTCAGTGGCAGCTGCCTGGCATGTGCTGTTTCCTTCTGTTTGCCCTGCCCAGGAGAGAGTAAATAGATCTGACCTTAGACAAAGCTGTAAAGTGTTTGAAGTTCACTTTTCACCTGCTTTCCCCTACTTGTCTTTTCCCTCTTAATGGTAACCCTTCCAGGCAAGGAATTTGTCATTTATAGATATTTATTTAAAAAACGGAAATTACTCATACCAAAACGTTACCCGTGGCAGACTTCCGATTATTTTGTCTCTCACTGTGGAATGTATGTCACAGAATATTTAAATGTGAGCAAGCAGGTGACGGAAGATCAGGGTGTGGGAGCAGAGAAGCTGATTCTAAAGTCCTCTGAAATGAAACTAGCCCCTCGGCAGACCCAAAGGAAGATTCTCATTAGGTATTTTAGAATTGCATGCAAGGACTGAATGCAACAGCACGTTGATTCCTCTCTTTCTTACAAAGTCAAGCTGAAAGCTAGAAACTCATTCTAATTTGCTGTGATTTAAATAATGACAGTACATATTCATAAGAATAAGAAGCCTGGGATCCCTGGGTGGTGCAGCGGTTTGGCGCCTGTCTTTGGCCCGGGCTCGATCCTGGAGACCCGGGATCGAATCCCACGTCAGGCTCCCGGTGCATGGAGCCTGCTTCTCCCTCTGCCTGTGTCTCTGCCTCTCTCTCTCTCTCTCTCTCTCTCTCTCTCTCTGTGACTGTCATAAATAAATAAAAAATTTTTAAAAAAAGAATAAGAAGCCTATCCCATTGTCACATTTGCCTTCCCCAAATTTACTTAATGTGACCACTTCTCCTTCCCCAAGATATCAAGATGTCTGATGAATGTTTTCTGAAAGAAATTTATGTCGTGTGGATATTTGATAAGTTTTTCAATGCCAATCCTTCCCCACAGCTCTTATCCAAGAGTACAACAAATTAGATTTCTTGTTTCTTTTCATATAAATACATTTAAAAACCAAGTGGCAAAAGATACTGAATATAATCCAGGCCAGTTAATGTTTATATGGAACACTGTGTTTATAAGGAGAAAAAAAATCTTCATAAATTCTGAATTTGTTGTAGTTTCAATACAGTTTCAATACAGTAGCATAATTGGCCAGGCCTTTCGACATCAAGTATTAAGATGAATGAAAAGGGATTATTTTTATCTTCCCAGTGCCAAAACATTCTAGTGATTAGAATTGGCACAGGATACGTCATCTAAAAATATTCCAATTTGTCATTTTCTGCTATATAAGACCATGTCACTTTTTTTTAATTGGTCTGAGACAAGGAGGTTTTCATTAACTCTTACCAACATTATTCCAAAGAAGAGTTAGCTTCAGATAAAGCCATATACTTTTTTAATTATGTGTAACTGTGCCAAGATATTCTTGGGGAGAAAAAAAATAAAAAGCTCCCTCACAACCCTTACTAAGAATCTTACCATGGGGACTTTCCTCTTATTTAAATTAAGAGTCAATCCTTTATTAAATATATTCTAACTAGCTATTACTATTATGGGAAAATCACCTCTATGAATGAGGAGATTAGGGGTAGGAGAGGCAGGGAGAGTCTGAACTAAATTGTTTGTTCTTTACAATTCATCAACACTTCAGAGAATGCTTTTGTAAAAACATAAAGCATTACTTTTACATTTTAAGTATTATCCTTTATAGAATGTAGTGTGCTGTTAAACTTTGTGCTAGAGCTTAAGGACTTCATGAGTTCATTAGGGAATGAGAAAACACCTTTGGTAAATAAATTAGAAGTATTTAAAGTATTTATATTTCAGTTCTCTATATGAGTCGGAGAGTTTTCCCATTCTAGTTATTATTTATCCTATTCTTTATTAGTTTTTGTTGTCAAAATTATAAGCAGATAGAAATTATAGGAAATGTTGATATATTGTATATGTATATATGTGTATAAATGTTTATCACACATTTATAAAGGATGACCTATCTGAAATCGTAATGCTTTACATGGACCTCCTATTGGGAATATTTAAATATATATTAATTTTTCTATATATAGACAACAGAATATAGACAGAATATATTCACGATTATGTGACTCTTTTAAACTGTGTTTCTTAATTAAAAAGGGTGAAAAATTAAAACACTATCATAAAGTTTAATGTTACTTCTAACTAGATAGCTCTGATTTAGCTTATGATGACTTATTTGTTATAAGCTTTTTTTTTTTAATAAGTTGGAATTCAAGTATAAAGAATGAAAATCTGGCCAGAACAAAAACCTCAAAAAAAAAAAAACCCATTGTTCAAAATAATAATGACAACCACAATCAATGACTTCCAAAATAATGAGATATTTTTCAGTTCAGCAGTAATATTTATTTTTTTTTAACATTTTATCTGTTTATTCTTGAGAAACACAGACAGAGGCAGACAGAGAGGGAAGCAGGCTCCATGCAGAGAGCCCAATGCAGAACTTGATCCTGGGACTCCAGGACTCCAGGATCATGCCCTGAGCCAAAGGCAGAAGCTCAACTGCTGAGCCACTCAGGTGTCCCAACAGTAATACTTATCAACTAACACCTAACAGTTATTTTTAAAAAGTGACTATTACATCAGAGTCTGCTTGGTTATCAGTTTTGAAGATCTAGATTCACATCAATTTCATAGTTTTCAGATGTCTGGTAGGAAATGAGACATAATAAATCAATTAAAATCAATAAACTTTATCCAGATCAGCAATTCACTGTATTTTAGAGATAATTAAGTTTTTTTCATTTCACAAAAAAAAAATGTTGATTTTTGTTGTTTTCTCCCTATTCCTCAACTCCACATATCATATCTTTGTCTTTCACTATCTATATAGGTCATAGCAGGTTGGCAGGGGCCAATGACCCAGTAATAAATAGAATACAGAAGTAGGGGACACCTGCGTAGCTCAATGGTTGAGTGTCTGCCTTTGGCTCAGGGCGTGATCCCGGATTCCCAGGGTCGAGTCCCTCATCCGGCTCCTTGCATGGAGCCTGTTTCTCCTCCCTCTGCCTATGTTTCTGCCTCTCTCTTTCTGTGTGTCTCTCATGAATAAATAAATAAAATATTTTTTAAAAAAAGAATACAGAAGTAGGATCCTAGGGGGCAGCCTGGACTCTTGCACATGGTAACAGAGGGATAATTCAAGGGCTCCATTGCTTCTACCCCAGCATTATGGCTCAAATACCTCTGTCCTGGCAGACTCCTCATTCTGCATGGGCTGTATGACCACCAAACCTGGAACTTCTGGGGTATAGACTCTTTTGAGGAACTGTCACAGATATCATTACCTGTAGGAGTTTGCTGGTTTGATGGCAAAGCAAAATGATAGCAGCCTTGAACCTGATGGAAATCCTCATCTTTGCATTCCTTCAAATCCTGGGAGCCATCTATAGTCAGAACAAGCTTACTGATTGGCTTACAGATTTCCAATGAATCAGAGGGATCTGGAAATAATGTACTTGCCCAGTGTTTCCAAACCTCCAAAAGATATATTTAAAAGTAAAAACTAAGATAGCAACATTTAAACTAAATCACAGCATCTCATATGATACAAATGATTATAACAAAATGATTGCAGACTGTGAGAAATTAACTTCACCTGTGGATAAAGTAAATTTTCCATCTAAAAATGTAATACTGTTGAAATCCAACCTGGGAGACAAAAGCCTCAAAAAAAAAAAAAAAAACCAGCCTCCTAAAGTCATTTTGCAAACCATCCTACTCTCTACTCTCTCATCTTCCCCAGCCCTGCACCCTACCACACCAACCTAACCATTCCTCTTTTCTTTCCTTTTTCTGCGATCATTTGCATATAATTAAAAGATTTGGTTAGTCATTTTTTAAAAACTCAGTTCATGCCCATTGAAAATCTAGAAATATTGTTTCCATCATCCAGAACTCAGCCTCACAAATTACCACAAATTGAGTCTACTAAATTGAATGTATCATCTGGCTGAACCACAATCCTAAATGGTGAGTCTGCTTTTTTTCCTCATTTTTATTCTGTCATTCCTTTCCCTTTCTTGATTTTTGTCTCCCTACTCAACACATTCTTGTGCAGTTAGCAAAGTGGAGAATGAGGAAAACATACATGATTTGTGTGTACCCTTTTAACACATAAGAAGACAATAAATATTTCAAGATGAAAGGCATTATTTTCATTTTTACCTACTTTTGTAGAACCTACTTGATTTTTGTAAATCAGGAAGCAATAGAATGATATTAATGCTTTGGGAAAAGAGGGATGAGTTGTCCAAAAGATAACTGCGGCAAAAAGAATAAAGAACTATAAGGATACGGCTTTAACTTCTACAATTCTCAGCTGCTCTCCTATAGGAGAGGAAACTAATACTAAATATTCTCCATAAATACATCCCTGAGAGAACAGATATTTCAGGCGAGAGGGCATCCCGGATGGCTCAGCAGTTCAGCACCTGCCTTCAGCCCAGGGCGTGATCCTGGAGACCGGAATCGAGTCCCACGTCAGGCTCCCTACGTGGAGCCTGCTTCTCCCTCTGCCTGTGTCTCTGCCTCTCTCTCTCTCTCTCTCTCTCTCTGATGAATAAATAAAAATATTTTTAAAATCTATAAAAAAAAAGATACTTCAGGGAGAATGAAGAGAGCAAACTTCAAAAAAGAAAACAAGTAAGAATCCTACTGCTTTTGATTTGTACATTACATTCAGGAAAGAGAACTTTTTCACATAGTCCAGCAAAAAATGTTGGAATATGTGGATTTGAAAGAAGAAAGAGCATTTACATGCAGATAAAGATAATGATGAAAAAATCATATTTGTTCCACGATTACTCCAACATTTTCCTTCAGGACATTTAAATATCTTTCAGTGAATCAGTGATTTCAGTTCCTTGAAGTCAGACTTGGGAAACATACTAAACACACCTGTGAGAAAACAAGCTTCTGAACAGAAAGGCAGTTTTTATAACCTCAAGAGTGACACAGACAAAATGATCAATACCCTCCCAAGAGACAGTGTAAATATCCAAAGTGCTAATAAGTGGAGGCGGAGCCCTCATGACAGAAGGTGTGGTATGTGTACAATTTCCAGATAAGAATGAAATCATGGCACTTAAACAGTAGCCGCAGTGTTAGTTACATGTAATATTTGAAAAATATGACAACCATCTCAATCTGCTCAAGTAGCTCTCATGGTAAGGGTGAAATTTTATCAACATTGGTTAACTTATGGTGTGTTAGAAAAATAGCAAGGAGATAAATTGATGGATTAAAAGATAAGCTACTCACAGGCAGACAAACAGAAGGACAGATAGAGTTACAATCAAACATGTACGTTACTCAAAAAGATAATAACTAGCCCCAAGACGTGACGGGTCTGCTAGGAAAGCCTTGAACATAGAATTTTCTTTGTTTTTAATTTAGTTCTCGCAGTGTCATACTGCATAACTGAGGATAATGCTTAAAAGTCTCCAGGACACTGTTTTCCATCTGTTAAGTGAGTCTAATGATACTTTCATATAGTTTTTTGAGGGTAAAAGACTTATGAAATATTTGAAAGACTCTGGAAGAAATGCCCTGTATTAATTGGAGCTATTTCTTTTTAAGATTTTATTTATTTATTCATGAGAGACACAGAGCGAGAGAGAGGCAGAGACACAGGTAAAGGGAGAAGCAGACTCCATACAGGGAGCCCGATGCGGGACTCAATCCCGGGGCTCCAGGATCACGCCCTGGGCTGAAGGCAGGTGCTCAACCGCTGAGCCACCCAGGCGTCCCTAATTGGAGCTATTTGACATGACATTATTTTCTTTAGTAATTGGAGTTCAGCCAATAGACAGAAATGCAGTGTATATATGAAATGATGAAGCATCTGAATGCACTATGAGGGGATCTTAGGGGGTTCTTTGCTGAAAAGGGGACTGGCTATCTTTCTAGGAGTAATTTCGACATAAACCAAGGGAAAGGGTCGCCCTCTAGATCCTTTCCAATTCTGACGTCTATGGATCCTAATTTCTCCTGCTCATTAAAAAAAAAAAATGTTAACAAGAGACCCACAATATAGAGATGGAAAATAAGACTGTGCTTGCCCTCACACTTTACTTTCAAAAATACCATAGAATTTCACAAGAGATAGTCTGTATTACAGCACAGGTGGCGATCCCCTTTAAAATAAATTCAACTACCAGTTTTCATTATATGACCCACTCCTCATGTACCTTTCTCTACACACAGCACAAAGGAATAAGAGCGTTTTTGCCAGGAAACAGGAAACCATATTCTTCTTCCATTTCTTCTTCTCCTGTGCTTCTTAAAATTGGAAGCTTATATTTATCTATCCCTTCTGGAAAAGGTCAAAGTGAGTCCATTTTAAATCATTTTTGACAATGGGACAAACTTGAACTGGGAGCAACCTTTTGGACCAGCATGTGGTCTGCTATGATGAAAAGGACCTTGTAGATGACTCACTGGCATTCTCTCCTGGCTCACATTCCACCACCAACAACCAGTATATGGTCCTGCATTGGTACCCACAGACGACTGTGGGATCATTACCTTTCCCCTTTATTTGTCTCTTGACACCCATCCACTCAAGCTTTCTTTTTCAGTACAGGAAGTCAATTTCCTTCAAATCTCAAATGACTTTACTACAGTAATAAAGGCATTAGACTACAAACTTGACAGGGAGGTAATGATAAGTAAAATCTCATTTCTCCTTTGAGTTTGGCATAGTGTAGCACCAATAACCAGATTCCTAACAGGTTTTTCTACATTTCATTGTCCCACTCCATTTGTATGTTCTTGCAATGTGGATGGCCCTATTACTCAGTCCTTGTTTATATTTCTCTCTGGTTTTAGGATAAAACTACTCAAATTTCAATTTTGACATCTTATTCTCCCTCAGAATATCTAGGAAAGAGTTCTTGTAAACTAGATTCCTGAGATCTTATACCAGGCTTAGGCCAAACCTGACAATCTGAGCACTAAATTTCCTACTGTTCAGAAATATCCTAGAAATATCCCTGAAAGAATATTATCTTTCTCTTTCCTAGAATGACCTGCCCAGGACAAATAGTAGAGATTGGTTTTTCTGTCCTCTCTAATTTAATCATGTCTCTTTTCCTCCTCTCCAGCACGTAAAACTTTTCTAACTTTCTCTGTCCCCCAGGTAATATATTTGCTTTTCTTATCTCTGCGTTTTCCTTCTGTTTTTTCAGATGTTCCACATGGAAGGTCTATATTTCTCTCCTCCAGAGGATTCTAACCCTCCTGTTACGGTCACCATCAGTTCACTGTACTACTAAAGATTTGGGACTTTTGAGCTCGAAAATCCAGACTCAAATTCCCACTGTACCACTTAACACCCATGTGAGGGATCCCTGGGTGGCACAGCGTTTTGGCGCCTGCCTTTGGCCCGGGGCGCGATCCTGGAGACCCAGGATCGAATCCCACGTCGGGCTCCTGGTGCATGGAGCCTGCTTCTCCCTCTGCCTGTGTCTCTGCCTCTCTCTCTCTCTCTCTCTGTGACTATCATAAATTAATAAAAATTTTAAAAAAAAAACACCCATGTGATCCAAGGTAATCTCCCACTGACTCTGCACACCAGTGGCTAAAAGCTAGGTGACCGTGGGCCAATGACATGATCACTCCAAACCTCACTGCCACTATTTACAAAATGACAGTGCCTACCTTACAATGTTGGTGTAAGGAGTAAATGTGATAATCAACACAAAACTGCTCAACATGATTGCTAAACAAACGAAGCACTCTAGAGATACTAGTTATTACCATTATTACTAATGTAGACCCATACTATGTATACTGGGTTTCCTGTCTTCACTTTGTTCTCAAAACAAATGCTATTATTTCTTAAACCTAGGCTTCATCATACCTCATTAGCCATGAGAATTTCCCTCACAGTCCACATGAAGTTTGGAATAGTAAGCTGGGGGAGCTGCAAGCACAGCCAGACTTTTTACATAGTCAGAGCCATTTAAGCATATCTGAATTTGATTTTTGATGAGTCCTCACTTGTTCCACCTCTTCCGTGTGCTACAGCTCATGAACAGGGCAGCTTTCACCTAAATACACCAAAACCTAAACACAGATTATGATAATAAGAGAGCTGCAGCTACAAAACATCAATGAACTAGAGACTTTCCATAAAACCACACAGTGAAGACCACAAGGGAAGAATGGACATACACATCAAGAGCTTCAGGATCCCACAGTTGGGGGAGGTGGGCTCCAATTCAAGAGAAATGCTGGATGGGAGATCTGACCACTGCATCAGTCACTTCACTGACTCTGGGTTTTTTCAGCTACAATTTCCAATGTGTCCTTCCTCCTCCCTCACTCTGAAGGCCATTCCTCCAGACATGAGAGCCTGTCAAAGAGAGTATATTCTGTGAGAGAGCTTGTTCCTGTTGCTGCCAACTTTTGTGAGAAATTCCAAGAAAGTTTACTAGATCCTTTTACAGGATGATGTGAAGTACAGCATTTCAAGTGCCAATTATTAGACAAGAAAGAATTTAGCTTTTCGATTTTGTTGTTTGTGGTGGTGATGATGATGAAACCCAACCCACTTCCCCCAAAGGTAAAGAGAAGACATAGAATACTACAAATTATTACTTGTAACAATCAAAACGGAAGTTCTGAGGTGAAAACTGGGAGCTGCGTAGATTAAACTAACTGTTTTATGTTATTTGAAAACCAAGGTTATGCTGGCAGAAAGGCCAGCTTAAAATCAGACCAGAAGTTGAACTTTCCTAATAACAAATATAGACTCAGACAATAACCAAGTCTGGTAAAGGTGCACAAGCCCTCACAGCTTACCTGACACAAAACCAGAAACAACACTATACTCCTGAACTCACAGGAACAGTCAACTTAAGGGATTTACCCAGTTCAGGGTGCCTCTGCGGATTTATTTTCGGAGGTTGCCATTAGAAATTAAATTCTGTATAGCAACGTTTAATGGAAACTCAGATTAGTCAAAGTACATGAAATAGAGCAGTTTGTGTCTTAATTCCCACTATTATAAACGAAGTTAAACCACTGTAGACTTTGGGGGTCTTCCTTTCACTGATGATCCGGGGGTATTATCCTCCCTAATGCCAATAACCGTGTTGACATATCCTTTCCTGTCTAATTCTGCATGTACTGAAACTAGGTGGTTACAAATAAAACCCTGAGACATAATTTGCATTTGAATGAAATAATCCTGAAATTATTCTGCTTTTTCCTGTGGCATTACTTGTTGTTCCACAGGACAGGTTCCTTTGGGCCTCCCACTTGCCAAGACTCAATGCAGATGACGGCCAGAGCTGATTGAGGAATCCTGAAATTGAGGATTCTGATTCCTGATGCAATCTATATTCCCAGTCTACTACACTAGTTTCTCTTTATTCACAGTTTGGTAAAGAATGCAGGTGGAGATGGTGTGGGCACACTTGCACACATGTTCAAACTGCTTAGAAAAAGGAATGGGCAAGAGAGTGAGTATCCAAGGTTAAAATCAGGCCGGCATTTCAGATTTCAAGAGATAACTGAGAAGGGAACATCTGTTAGATCCCCTGGGTTGGAGGGCAGTCTGTGTAAGTCTTCATATCTCTTGAGTCTGTGCACATTGTGGAGAGGGTGGAGTCTTCCATCTTCAAATCTAAAAAGACTGAGCGATTTCGGAAGGCCCAGATGTGCCAAAGGTCAGAAGGATCAATATTCAGGCCTTACTTGGGGGGGGTGGGGGGGTGGAGGATACGAATAGAAAACCGCTACAAAAGGGAAGCCAATGAGAGGTAAAGAAGTTTCTGAATAATTAAAAAGTTAAGAATAAGCAAACTCAGTTGCCTTGGGGGAAGGAGGTGGGGTGGGGGATAAAAATTAAAAAAAAAAAAAAAAAGCAGTTGATGTGGTAATTAAGAATTTGGTGAGAGCCTGGGCAGGTCACCTCCTTCCTCAGATCAGAGCCCCATCAGAAATTCTTTCAAGTGTCCTTCTGCGTCGCCAAAGATGACAACAGCAAATCAATAAGTGCTTGAAATGAAAGGGGTTGTTGGCGAGCCCCCAGGCTACAGATTTCCCGCCGCCAGCCTTTTCTGAACTCCTAGCGTGCCTTTGCACCGCCTCTCTTAAGAAGAGCTACCTTTTATTCCTATTCTCAGGACGAAGGTAAGTGCTCAGTTAGCATATCTATTAAATGTCCGTTCTAGCTCCTGCTCTCCGAGCGCGCCGAGAGCGCGGCCGCAGCTCGCCCGCCCGCCGGCCCGGCGGCAGGAGTGGGGGCGGACTGGCCAGGCCGTCAGGGGGGCAGCACACCCCCGGGGCTGGCCCGGCGTCTCCCACGCTTTAGCACTGCTGGGTTACAGCCCAAGGGTCCCTGCCTGGCAGAGCAAAGGGCCGGAGCCACCGCGGCCACCAGAGCGCCCCTTGTACTTCACTTATTTACAAGCAAGCACAAAAATCATTAAGAATAGGAAAGAACCAGTGCTCCAAAATTAACGCTCGGGATCACCGGGATCTCCGTCCTGAGTTCCATACTCTGCTCCGTCACCCTTCCAATATTCATCCCTCCCCTAATATGTCTCGATCTAACAATCTTTCCAGAGCCCAACATCCCCGGGACGTTTTAATTAGGTAATTCATTAGTGAGTCAATACAGACATTTATATATTCTTTTAGCTCGAGTGGTTAAGTACTAATTTCGAAATGATTATAAAACACCGGAATAGGCAACGCATAATAATTTTAATTTATATGCAAATCAATTGGTTCATCTTAATGCCTTTTTGGGTTTTTTTAAATTATTGTATTGTAGCATGGGGGTACGGATCAAAGCGCCCGAGTGGACAATTCGGAAACCAGACCTGGACTAGGGAGAAATTTTAGAACAGCCAACAAATCAATAATGTTTGAGGCAGTTAAACATCTCTAGCCATTGGTATTTACATACTCGCTTGTTGTCAGATAAGGAGCTGGGGAAATTGCTTGCCAGGGTTGAGATCATAATCCAGAGTGAAGAAAGTAAATGATAGCACGCACCCCGCCGCAGCGGGCTCTAAAATAATACTGTACCTTTCCCAAATGCTGACTCTTGGGTGAGAGTGGGTTGGTGGAGGTCAGCGCACATTTGTTCTCGGTTTTGCCCCCCTCTGATCACAAAATTGTATATCCTCCCCCAGTTTCACAACTTGATCCTTGCTCTAACAGTTGTCACCTGCTTCAAAATATTAGGGACGGGTATAACTCAGAATCTCACTAAAAATTATATGGACCCATTTAGCCAGCACCCCTCTTCTTATTCTGATGGGGAGGGGGGGGCTGTCTAATTCCGGGTGTCCTCCCACATTATTACATTAGATAACTAAAAAGACAGAAGAAACGGCTGTGGGAAATGATCCAGTGCCCTGGCTTATCGGAGGTTATTATCTTTAGACATAGCTTAGAATTTTGGAAAAGGAAAAAGAATGTAGTCTTCCGGGGAAAACAAAAATTTGAGATATTCTAGAACAGTGAGTCTCACTGGGGATTACTAGAAGATCCACCGGAGTTGTTTACGTAGAAGTGTAACATCCTTGAAATTCACAGATACATAAGGTCAGTGTCTCCCCACCCCCCGGCTCCCAGCCCAGGCGCTCTGGCCCTTAAGGAGCTGGTACCTTTGATGCTACAATCTTGTTTACATCTGCAGGGCAGGGAATTGCTTGCTTTGCTTGGACGCTCCCTCCACCCCCTTCTAATTTGAAGTAATCGGAATCTAAATACAATCGCCACGGCCCCACTCTTCCATTTCTGCTCTGACGAGGGAAAAACCTGAAATCCATGTCTTAAGTCAGCTCGGTGGTTCGTAGCCCCCCCCCCCCAGCACCCTGCCTCTCCGCTGCATGCCTAATGTATTCCCTAGTGGTTCTGGGCATTAATTAGTTGTTTAATAGGAGTATGACTAAAAATGTAAAAGAAGGATTAGGAGCGTGAAACGTATGTCCAGCTCCTTCCACACACTCGAGGAGGGAATGAGAATCATTCTGTATCTTCTATTTCTCCAGGAGCCATTAGCATTTCCCACCAGCTGCTCACTTCAGCTGCACTGGCGCTGGGCGAGGCGAAGACCCAAAAGCTCCGCGCGAGGTCTGAGGCGGCCCGGACTGGGGTTAACCAGCCCCTGGCGGACGAGACTCCAGACAGAAGGTGGGGTGAGGGGAACATGAGCTTCCAGGAGCCCCCTCATCCCAGCCCGGGTTTGCAAACCTCCGAATCTTGAAAGGGGGAGGGGGTTGCACGCCCTTATCTGCGCGTCTCTCCAGCGCCTGCCCCTTTTCTCTTTCCCTCGTCTCTCCGCAAGTCTCTGAATCTTCCTGTCTCTGATTTTTTCACTCTTTTCCCACTTTTCCATGAGATTCCTCATCCTCGCCACCAGACGAAAGGAGGTCGTTCTGCTAGGAGCGTCTCTTAATCTCTATAAAATGAAAAGAAAAAAGGGGGGGGACATTAACCCATTACTCAGGGGATGGGGAGACAGCAAAAATCGTTGATGGATACAGATGAAAAGGTCCTTCTCTGACCGCACTCCCTGGTTTGCTGCGACTTTGGATTGCAGTTGTGGGACTTGTTGAAGAAATTTTATTTCCTTGATTCAGCAGGATTTCAAAAACCAGAAATAAAAATTCTCAGAAACGGAGGGGAAATAAAAATAAAAACAGCGCTTGGGCATTTCTCTCTCATTTCTCTCCCCTTAAATAAAACTGCCTTGAATTTCCAATGGGCAAAGAGAAAAAGTCTGAGTTTTCATGGATGTTAGGTGGAGGTTAGAAATGGCTTCAAAAATGTAGATCTCTCAGTCAGGTTTCTTCGTGGCTGAAGAGGCTAACCCTTTCCA
Organism: Nyctereutes procyonoides; assembly: GCF_905146905.1. NCBI lineage: Eukaryota > Metazoa > Chordata > Mammalia > Carnivora > Canidae > Nyctereutes > Nyctereutes procyonoides. The sequence goes on from NW_026575130.1 coordinate 7,745,447, forward strand.
TAAAATGAGTCCATCTGTCGACTGTTAGCTATTTCAAAGTGAAGGGATTTAGCACTCAAAACAAATTGAGCAAGTTTGTTTGCCTGTTTTTACTGCTAACTCAAATGAATTCAAAACACGGAGTAATTCAAGAAAACACATAACATGTTCCAGACAGTCCCCAAATGTAGGGAAAGCCCAGCACCTATGTGGTGACCTGGGTTATTTTAAATGCCAGGCTTTTTGTAATGTATACATTTCACACATGTTCTCCCAACAAGTTATTATATTTTCCTAAAATTGAGAGAATTGGTATACTGATTTAGGAAGAGCAATACAACTTTTAGATGGAACTTTATTCTCTGTTGAGGACCAAGGGGGAGGGCTCTTTAATGGAGGGCCTGGGAAAGTGTTGTTCCTATGCAGGAATTAATACTGATGGGAAAACCAAACGGTGTGTGTGTGGGGGGGGGGGTATGATTGCTTTCCTACGCTTTCCAAAAACATTAACAGGATGCCCTTGAAATTCAAAAAAACTTTGTCTAGTGTGCCCGGCAGAAGCCTTCACACCTGGTCTTGCAGACGAATCGTATTTATAGTTCTTACGCCCAAAGGCAGGACAGAGCAAAAATATCCTGTTCGCTACCCAAATACACGCCCTTGCTTCCAGTCAAGAAATCGGAAAATCAGGGTTTAGAAGTAAGGCACACTTTTCGAGTGAAAATGACTCCTATAACTTCACGTGCTTTTCGATTTTTAGGAGCAAATGTGGATTTGAGGGTGGCTTCCCTTCCCACCCCCACCGCCATCCCCTGCAATTCAATACCATGCTCGCCAGGAACCTTAACCTCGTCATTTTAAAAAATGAGATATCCGTGACCCGGGGTGAACTTGTTGAGTGTAGGTACAGCAGAGGAAATTCTAGACTCTATGAACGCCCGAGCCTAGCCCAGCGCAGTGGTTTCGCGTACACTGGTCAGTGCGCGACCGTGCCCACCTGCGCACGGACACCGCGCGCAGCCTGCCCGCTGCACCCGCCTTGACCTCGGGAGCCGGGTCCCCGCCGGCAGCGACGGGCCCCGCATCTGGGCCTTCCCCGGCCGACAAGTCTCGCTCGCTCGGGGCTGTCGCCCTCCCAGTTCTCTTCCCCAGCCTCCCACCACCACCACCACCCACCCCCGCTCGCCCCACTTTTCTAGATTTCCCTTTAGTCATCCTCTCTCACCCCCACTCCACCTACTTTCACCCCAGCCTCCCGCGCGCCCCTCGCTTGCCCACCACCCCCACTCCGCAATCCCTCGCCTCTGTGACCTCTTCCTACAACCCCGCAGGCCTGAAAGGTCACGTACAGGCTCTCTCAGACTCACACGCCACTGCCTCGCCCCAAACCAGCCCAGGCACTCTGTCCTTTGTTCCATTCCTTGGGCCACTTGCCCCGTCCCTTCCTCCTGCTCCGTCCTGGCCTGCTCCCCGGGAGTACGTTCCTGCCTCCCGGACGCCCGGGTCCCCCCTCCCCACCCCTCTGATTTACTAGCGCTCCCGGTTCGGCACAGATTCCCTTTTCTTCTCCTCCATCCCCTCCTCCCCTCCTGTCCTCCTTTTCCGCGGTGGGAGTGCTTTGCGCCCGCTGCTCGTCGGCTCCGGCTCCCGGCCCGGCTCCCTGCCCCTGGTCGCTCGCCGGGCTCGCTCTCCGTCCCGCGCCCAAGTCTCCGGCCCGCCGGCCGGCGCTCCCTGCCCTGCCCCGCTCCGCGTCGCCCCCGGCCGCTCCCCCCCGCGCTCGCCCGAACGCCCCGCTCGCTCCCTGAACGCCCGCGGCGCAGCCGGGCTCGGCCGCCCGCCCGCCCGCCCGCCCGCCACTGTGCAGCGGAGTTTGGTGGAATCTCTGCTGACGTCACGTCACTCCCCACTCGGAGACCGAGCCGAGGGAAGAGAGAGGGATGAGAGCGAGGGAGGGGAGAGAGAGTGCGAGACGGAGCGAGAAAGCTGGAGCGGAGCAGAAAGAAACTGCCAGTGACGGCTAGTTCCCGCGGCCGCCGCGCACCCCTGGACTCCCTCGGAACTTGGCACCCTCGGGAGCCCCGCAGTGCTCTCGGGCTCGGCGTTCAGGCGCTTGCGGTGCAGCCTGCGCCTCGGCTCTCTGGAAACCTCCCCGGGAAGCGGTGGGACGCGGAGACCGCAGCTCGCTCCCGGTAGCCGGTAAGTGGAGGCCGTCTCTTCCGCAGGGATGTGAGATCATGCGAGTTTGGAAATTTGTTCCACTTTGGAGAATCTTCACCGAGGGTGATTTGTGGTTCTTGGGGCTGCCTCTCCCCTCACCGAGGTAAACTCAGTTGGCAAACAGACCTTGCAAAGCCCTGTTCCTCTAGCCCCCAGTCGCTGACACTAACAATCTATGGGTTTGCTGAAGTCGAGTGGGAAGTGAGACCATGGCTGGCATTTAAAACGAGGTATCTTCCCTTAAATCTCGGTGCCAACACTGCAGGGACAAATCCTCAGGCTGAGGATTAGCATTCTCAAGATAAAGGGCCGGGTACAAAGTTTCAGCTACTGGAAGATTAGCCCCCTTCCCATTGTTACCAACTGGAAAAAAAAAAAAAAAAAGATTCCATCTTAACTGGCAGTTAGTGACCTCTCAGGCCCAAGCGAATTACCTGGGAGCCAGGCCTGGATGCCAGGCTCACACAATTACTTTGGATTATAAATCCTTTAAATTGATCACCAGTCAACTCCAATCTTGCACTTGAAGAGATACGTTTTTAAATAGTAAAGAAGAGAGGACTGTTTTCCAAGTGTCGAGTAAGAAAAAATTAGGATTCTAAATCTGGGACTTACCGGTCTCCTTTCATTCCAATTCAATGACTTTACTTTCCCAAGTAATTAGAAATCATAGAGTGGTATGATTTTTACTCTTTTTTTGTGTGAGTACTATAAAGATATAGTAAAACTAAAGTAAAACTAAATGAAAAAAACCCTTACTATTATGAATTAAAATAATACAGGCATGCATACATTCTAAAGTATTTGTATGAAAAAAAATCTGATTTAAAGAGATTCCTTTGCATTTTCTGAGCCATCAATAAGAATTAAACATGGATTTAGAATAATTTTGGAGGAAATTTATCTAAAATCCAAATACCAATTATGTCAAGGAAACAAAGCACGTAAGTAAAATAGATTGAGGATGTTTATTGTTGTAACATAAAATAAGCATACAAGGTTTCAACAATCAAACAGTCTCTAAAAATTAAACAGCTACTTCATTTGCGAATATTTTACTTTACCTCAGCAAAACTACACTTAAATTATTCAGGTGCTTTGTTCCTCAAGTTGAGCATGTTTGTCTTCAAGTGTTCGTAAAGCATCAATATTAATTGGTTTAAAAGAAGGCTTAAACTGGTAAAATACAGAACTGTGTTAAGCAGTATTTTAATTTCCTTAAATGATTACCCACTGCAAATTAATTTACTGGCTAATCTCACCAATTTAGTTCATTTAAAACATATGTTCTTGTGCTGTTTATTTTTAAACTTTCCATTAAAGATTTTGTTATGGGGTAACAAAATAAATGGAAAGGGGAGAAATGAGAAAGGAGCTGGAATTATTAGAACTCTATTTTATCCTGCAATTTCCTCATGTGGCAATCATCAGAAATTATTTTTAAGAAAATTGTTTTATTTTCTTACTGCTTTACTGCCTGCCTTGGCCAGTGTGGTTCAGTGTGCTTCATTAACTATGTGGTGCTTTTTAGCATATTCACAATAGGAAACTCAAGCTGGCCAAAACAAGATTGCCTGGCATATACATTCAAACCAGGACTTGAACTTTTGGGGTGAGAACAACTTCCCATCAAGAAAAGTTGTGCATCTTAATTTGTGAGATTAGCGGCAGAAGCTAGTCCCTAAATCCTACAGCGAAATTTGTCTAGTAAGACTTGTCTTCCTTGACAGGGCAAGTTTAAGGATCAGCAGGCGGGAATTGGAGGTTATTTTTAAAAACTGTCTTCCCTAGTTACTTAGATTCATTTCATCTAGTAGGCCTAGTAATTATATCAAGCAAAAAATAAATAAGTAATGCAGGTCTCAGGGCACATTCTGACTGCAAAATAAATCCCCAAGTCACAAGGACACTTAGAAGTGAGCTAAGGAACACGCCTTGACCTTCTTTTCAGTCCTCAGAACAGAGTTCTTGAAGATTTGTTTTGTATTGCTTTGTTTGGTCTTCAGCACTGAAGCTTGGGAGTAGGGGGAGAATGTGTAATAATTGACTGACTTTACACTCAGCGACCCCATCTTTTTCTTTTGTATATTTCATTCCTCAATAAATAAATAAATAAATAAAAACTATTTGCAGTTACCATCTGCAATGCTTCGGCTACCCGCTAATAATGCAGCCGGTTCAGATGTTTAAAAAAAAAAAAAAGGAAAAAAAAAGATTATCGAGTTGATGATGACATGCAAATTTCCCCTGAAATTATCATAAGTAAACATTTGAAGTCTGGACTAATAAAATCCCATCTGTGTTACTTCATATCGAGTTAGTAGAAAGCTGTGATAATGAATTTTGTAATATCTCACGAACAGACATCTCAATCAGGGACTAATCCTGTGATTTTACTGCAGAATCACTAAATCTGGAGCCGCCAAACTGCTACTACTGGGCCCCCGGGCCTGCAAGGATCCGCAGAGCCCCCGCCCACGTCCCAGCTAGCCTGTGAGGGGAACCCCTGGGTCCCCACGCCGCCGCGCGGGGCAGCCCCTCCGCTAAGCAGCGACCTTGGCCAGAGGCCCCCGAGGCGCAGCTCGTTCCGGGAGAGGCCGAGGAGCCGGGAAATAGGGCCCAGACTAGAGCCAGACTCGCAGCTCCCTGCCCCGCCTCTGCTCTTGGGCCAAAGGGGCAACGCCCGCTCCCACCCTCAGCCCTGGACCCCAGCGAAGCGGGCCCTCCCGCCGCCGGCGTACCCTGGTGAGCGTGGAGAGTGCCAGGCGCCGAGATCCCAGGGCCTGGGGAGCCCGAGACCTTCTTTCCTTTCTTCTGTCTTTAAAGCAGCCGCGGCTCTTCTAACCCACCCCGACTAGGTCTCTCGCCACCCACCTCTCCCGGTTTGCCTGTGGCGGAAAAGGGGGCGCGCGTTAAACGCTTGGCTCGCTGCGCTGCGGTTGGAAATTTGAAAAAGATTTGGTTTGCCGGGGAGAATCGGGGGAGCCGTTCTCGGAGAGTTACTTCTACGTCCTTGGTGGGAAGAAAACCCTCCGGACGTTTGCCCCCGTCCTCCCTCGTCTCACCCAATTCACCCCGTTTACCTCCTCTGCGATCTTAAATCTTCACCTTAGGGTAAATAAATGGCCGGGTGAGTATGTCCAGGGGAAAGTGTGGCTAAATACGGATAAGCGGCTCCCGATGGATGAGAGGCCCGAAGCCAGCTCGCTCCCGGGGCACCCTAGGCCAAGAACCTGAGAGTCCCGTTCATTTCAGAATTACCGAAAATCTAGGGCAACTGCTGTCCAGGACAGTTACAAGTTGGCTCTGATATTCTATAAAGGTTTACTGAGCTCCTACTAAAGGAAAGCACCGTGCTTCATGGTGGCCTTCCACACAACCTCCTAAACAGAAAAGTCCTCCTCATTCACCCCCAAAACGTTGCATCTGCTTAAGTTTGGCCTCGTGTTCGGACGGCCTCTTAACCCTTGACACAAGCATCTTGTGAGTAGACTCCGCAGCCCTAAAGCCTCCCCCACCCCCACCCCAACACGATGCTTTTATCCGTTGAGAGCGCCAGGGCCCATTCACCGCAACCCCAGAGGAGAGGCCCCCCTCGGGCCCATCCAGACGTGCTGGACCAGGGGCTAGGCTGCGCACGAGGCTGGGCAGCCCGAGGCTGCCAGGGCAGAGAAACAGGCCCGACACCCAGCACAGAGTAGGCGCTTAATAGCGACCTTGAAGCCGTCCGCCCCACTGGTGGCCTCGGTTGAGCCCTGCGCACGCTGCGGACCGCCGCCACTCACAGCCCTCCTTGTCTTTTATTTTGCAGGTTACGGGGAATGGAGACCAACTGCCGCAAACTAGTGTCGGCGTGTGTGCAATTAGGTAAGACTCGCTTCTCCAGCCCGGGTCACCCGACGGGAGCCCGCACCACGCGAGGGCGGCAGGAGGGCACCGGCCCCTCGGCGAGGCGGCGGCGAGGGGCTCCTCCAGGAGGGGCCGGCAGGGACAGAAAGGGAATCGGAGCCAGGACGCCGGTGGCCGCTGGTGGCCTCCCCCGGGGGGAGTGGGGGGCGGGGGCTCTGGATGCGGAGCGACCCCCGGCCTCCTCCTCGTCCCGGGGGGTGGGGGGGAGCCGCTGACAGCCGCCCCACGCCGGGTTGCCAGAGGGTCCGGGGGACTGGAGTGCCCTCCGCCCTTTCCTCTAACTGGGTCTTTGCTCTTTGTCCCTCTTTCTCCTCCCGTCTTGCCTCCTCCCCCCGCCTCCCCAACACCCCCGCTTCTTTCTGCGGCGGTCCCGGGCGTCTCTCTCCCCGCCGGTGGGGCGGGCGCGCGTGGCCCAGGCGTGCAGCCGGCGGCCGTTGAATGCCTCTTCTCCAAAGACTCCGAAATCAAAAAGGTCGAGTTCACAGACTCTCCCGAGAGCCGGAAAGAGGCGGCCAGCAGCAAGCTCTTCCCGCGGCAGCATCCCGGCGCCACTGGTAAGGCCGGGAGCGAAGTGCAGGCCGCGCGCAGGGCACCCGCCTCCGGGCCTCTGGCCTTCGGGTAAGGCGCAGGCAGGCCAGGCCGCCAGGGGCGACGTGCCTGCTCCTTGACTTAGACACTTGGCCTCCGGGTGGGACGGGAAGCAGCCGTCCCAGGGACGTTAATTCCTTTCTCCAAATTATACTGCACTCCTGAGACCCAACACCTCTCCCTCTAGCTCTTTCTCGCTCTCTCCGTGTGGCCTGATCTCCTACGCACACCCCAACCTACCTCTGTGCCTCTAGCTGGCGCGGAAAAGTAGTCCAACAGCGACCTCTGTCGCCCGCCGTGTCCCACTGCGCGCAGCTCCGCCAAGGGTCCACCCCGCCCCTGCAGCTCTCAGCCGCGCCCCGCCCAGGCTTGTGGGCGCGGGGTTTACCGCGGAAGGCAAGCAGGGGACGCTGGTGTTGGCAGAGATTCGCCTGGCCGGGAGGGGAAGGAGCTGACTGGAGCCCCGCAGAGCCTGAGGGCAGCGACGGTGCGCCGCAGCCGAGGGTGTAATGGAGTGTGTGTGCCCCTGTCGACGCGAACCTACCTGTTGTGCAGGTTGCAAGGCCTCGGGTCTCGGTGGTGTCGTTGCTTAATTAGCTGGTTTCATTGTGGAAGAGTCAAGGGACACTGTTGCTCAAAGTCTGCAGACTTGTGTAAAAGTGAAATGTCTCCAACCCACTGCACAGGGCTTTGCTGAACTGAAAATTACCCTTTGGGTTTGTGTGCGTGCGTGTGTGTGTGCGTGTGTGTGTGTGTGTGTGTGTGTGTAGGGATGAAGGGACAAGCTTTCCCTTGGGATACATGCAAAACTCAAACTTAATCGTTTTAATATTCTCCGGGTTTTCCAGGTTGCTACAATAACAAGTGCCTAGCCTTAGGAAGTTGTTGACCTTTGATAGTGTGAGGAGATAAAGCCCCCCACCGCCCTCAGCCCCTAACCCCCTCTTTCCGGATTAAAGTGTAAGGACACAAATGTAATGTGTGCCAGAGGGGGGCGAATTGGGACCCCCACCAAGTAAACAAACCATATTACTAAGAAGAAAACAAAGGCTCTGCATTCGAGCTTCCTAGTGAATCTGAGAAAATGATCATTTGTCTAAATAAAACTTCTAAAGTGGTCTGGAGCGGAGCAGTCTCCACACCACAATATCGCGAATCCTCCTGCTGGGCCAGTTAAACGCTCACTTGTCCGGAATTAACCCCATGGGGTTAAATGGGGCCATGCGGAGATAACGTTGGATGATTTCTGTCATTAAGATTGTGTTAAATTCTTCCTCTGTTTGATAATCGGTCGTAAAAATAAATTATTAGACCGGAGAATGTTTGGGATATGGTTAAAAATCAAGAACAGCGATGACTCCCCGGGAAATACTTTGTGCGGGTTCAGCGGTGGCTCTGGCCTGTCGAGGGGAGCTCCCCAGTCTCACTTCCCACGGGTTGGGCTGGAGCCAGCGAGCTGAGGCGCAGAGGGTTCCCGCTGCCCGGGAGCAGGAGCCATACAGAATGTCTTCTGTCCCCACCGCCCCAACCCAGAGCACCTAGACCTTTCTGAGGACAGGTGGTCTCCATCCCAGTTCGGGAGAGCAGGGCCTTTTCTGCTCCTGTCACAGTCCCCACTCGGGCCACCGGGCATCCAGTTTTGGTAATTAGCAGGTAAATGAAGAACTAGAAATAACGAATGATTGTTTTCTTAACCATTACTTCCAAGCCAGGGTTATCTTAGTGCATGTGAAAGGCTCTTCCTCTACGCTGGCAACAATCTGTTTTCTACCTTTTGGAGGGAAGAAGAAAATTGCTGCCTAAACATGTTTGATGCCATTAATTAAGATTAATGTGATAGGGAGAAATGCTGAAAATCTTGATTTTATTGGCTTCTAGGGATGCGGTAGATTAAAAAAAAGAAAAAGCCACACACCAGTAGGCAAAACTACAGTGCCTGGGAAGGGATGTTGCCAGAGCCCCCTCTGCTGAATATAAGTAAATTTAACTTATGTGCTATGCAAACTCCTGGCATACCCTGCTTTTAAAAGAGAGATTTTTCTCCTCTATTTTTATGACCTTTTTTTTTTTTACTTTCAAAAAGAAAAAAATGTTTACAATGACATGCAGTTTTCAGAAGAGATCATGATGCTTTATTATTGGCACTACTCTCTCCTCAGCAACGCCCCCCCCCCAACACTGTGTCCTCTGTTGAAGATCGAAACTGGTCTCTAAGTAGACAAGGTTAACTTCTGGAAACCTCCAACTCTGCATTCCTTCCCAAAAGAACCCTCATCCCTTTGATATCCTTTGGGCCAACCCCACAGCCTGTCTGGAACCCTGAAACTTGAGGGGCCTAGAGGTCGACTGGAGACTCTTAAGGCCAGGGGTTTGAAAGAGGATTGAAAGAGGAATGGCTAGGCATCCAAGTGGAGGGAGGAAGAGTTGGCAAGTTCAACTGTACCCCCCAGAAAGAAGGGGCAGTGGTCTGCTGAGAACGGACCCCTAGACCAGAGATCCTTGACTTCTCCCTTTAGGTTTCCCAAAAGTAGCCTCTTTGCCGAAATCCAAAAGTGCTCCTGACTTTCAGGAAGGGGAGGCCCTGATCGTCCCCTGTCAGTAACCCTTAAAGTTCCGGGGCGGTGGCTCTGGTTTGCGGGTTGCAATCCGACCGAGCTGCCGCCCCACGGTCCAGGTCCGGGCGCCTAGCTTCCGCCACCGGGCTTGGGCAGGTACCTTCCCCGGCCTTCCCCAGAGACGCCATTAATTTTTAAATAGCATTGGCTGAGTGGAAGAGCTGAAAGAGTCTCACCCAGGTCTCCGGTGCGCTCTGACTTCCCTCCCTTGGGAGGGGGACTCCAGGGCCCTGGTGGCGCCCCCAGCCGCGACACACACTGCCTCAAGCAGTCGCTCGCCCCCATCTAGTTCAGAGGACCCGGGCAACCCCCGCCGCCTCGGCAGCAGCAAACCCTTCATTCATTCAATCAGCAAATGTTTGCCGAGCACATACTACGTGGATTCCTAATGTACCCCCTGAAAGCAAATAAGCCGGTTTCCCTTCGCCGTCATGAAGCAGCCTTAATGCTAACAAGGACACCGGCGAGAGCAGTCCAGGCCATCTCTAGCCAAATGCGGAGTGGGGGTACGTGCAGCCAGGGCTTGGGGCCTGGGCGTTTTCAGCAAGAAGGGGCGGGGTGTTTAGAGGGTAGAGGACTCTTAGTGGTGAGGCCCGGGACAAGGGACAGGGGCAAGCAGAAGGGGCATGAAGTTGGAGGGAGAAGCCACCGGGATTACGGAGAGGAGATTGCAATTTTCTTTTCTACTGCCCCCCCCCAACCCCGCCCCGCCAACTCTGTAGCTTATTGGCAGAAGCTGCCTCTGAGATGTGTGGGGGCTTTTTCCCCCGTCGGGGGAAGTCGTACCAGTTGTGCAATAAGTAGCCAGTCCCTGCGGATCCCCGCCCGCAGAGATGGCCTTTACAGGTCGTCGTGTTCCTCGCTACCGACACCAAAGCGCGCTCCAAGTTTTTCGTCTGGCTGGTTGGGCTGTTACTCCGCACCGCCCGCTGTTAATATATGCAGCAGTTGTTAGAGCGACTCGGGAGGGAAAAGGAAATGTATAACGAAAGCTTATTCGTGAGCAGGAATATACTAATGGAACAATCTGATGTCTTCTTAATCCTATGTAAAAAGCTTTGTCGTCTTCCTAATATTGACTGAATGGGTAATTAATGGCTCTTCATCTAGGCGAATACCCTGTAATCCAAAGATAGGCAAAAGACAACAAGCCCAAGGTAGAAGACAAAAGGCCCAACTGTGGCCGGCACCCCCCTCCCCCACCAGGGTCTCCAAAGAGGAAAGTTTCCCCTCAGGGGAAAAAAAAAAGCAAACAGGAGTGGGAGACTATAGGTACCTTTCCTACCTTTCCTAGGCTAGACTTAATGGCAGAAACTGGTGGCTCAGGTCAGTTCACTGCTCCGTGTGCCCACGCCACCCCCGAGTCCTGGTCTCTGCATTTCTTTCTTCTCCATTCCTCTAGGGAGTCCCCCCCATTTGGATCCTGACCACAACCTTTTCTTCCCCTCCTAAGCTCCCATCTTTCGTTCAGGGAAGTGATTGATAACAGAGGACCAACACACAAGATCCTCAGAAACCTCAGGCAAGGATGGAACCCTTTTCTGATCCAGCTGGAGAATCCTTTCTTTTACAACATAAGGCAGTGTCTGAGCGGACTAAGATGGTTGGGAGGGGAGGAAAGAAATTAATATCAGGAGAATGAGCAGCAAAATTGTGTATATGTGTTAAAGAGTGATCGGGAGCGATGGAGTCAACTTCATTGTAAGGATCCGACATGGGGAGTGCCCAGATTCTCCCAGCGTGTTTTTAACAGGCTGACATTTTAATTTAAACCTTTAGAAGTAATATATTACTTGGGTTACTACGATGAGGTGGGTTCCTTTTTTTTCTTTCTTTCTTTTTTTTTTTGTCAGCTGACAGCTTTTAAAATATTATTTCGCTAGGGAAATAAAAGCTTCATCTCAGATTATAGGTGGGTATTTTTGGATTTATGTGATTTATGGTCACCATGACAACTAATGCTGAATGTTAGCTACCAGCATGTCTGGGAGAGTGAAGACAGAAAGAAGGGAGAGCAAGAGAAATAGTAAAGGGAAACGGACAAGAGCTAGAGGGGAGAAATACAGAAAAGAGAAAAAGAGGCGCATTTTAATCCAATTTTTAAATGTGACTTTAGGCAGTCTCTTGCCAGTTCTCCTCTCTGGACCCAGATATTAATGAATCTCATTCTCTTTTATCTCTTTCTCTCTCTGTCTCTCTCTGCCCCTCATCTATCTCTATCTCTCCCCTTTGGCTGACACAAATTTATACCATTCTCTTTATATGACTTTTCCACAGCTCATTGTTTCCCAAGATTCAACTATGGCCTAATAAACCTGTAGTGTTAACAAACTACTGTGAAAAAGCATATAGCACTTGGGTTTCATTGACATCCCCCCTTCAACCGTCCTGCCTCCTCTAATCCCTGATTTTCTCTTCAGGCGCCAGTGTGGGGGTACCTCCTCCTACCACCCCAGCACCCCCGGCCAGTTACTACAAACCTCAGGTGATTGAGTGTGTGGGACTAAAATCTGGGGATCCCTGGGTGGCGCAGCGGTTTGGCGTCTGCCTTTGGCCCAGGGTGCGATCCTGGAGACCCGGGATTGGATCCCACGTCGGGCTCCCGGTGCATGGAGCCTGCTTGTGTCTCTGCCTCTCTCTCTCTCTCTCTCTCTATCATAAATAAATTTTAAAAAATAAATAAAATCTGGATGCCATTTGCAGGGACCCAGAGAATGTGAGTGTTGCTCAGTATATGCACAGATTTTCGATTCAGAGAAGAATCTGCCCCTTTTTACAAACTAGCACTTTTTAAATCCGTTTAGAGAATGGGGATCAGAGGAGTATCAGCCGCAATAAAGTTTTTAATTTCTGGGTGCTTTCAATTCATGACTGGAGCGGGGGATACGGAGGAACAACGAAAGGGGCCTTTACAGCTAGCTGTGTGTGTGAAGAAAGGGCAGGCAGAAGAAGGGGAGGAAAGGCCACTCCTTGGGCAGGGTGCAAGGTCTCCAGCTGACCTCTGCGCTTTACACCATACGCACAGGCACACACACTCACGCTCGCTCGTCACGGGGCTCTGAGCTGAGTCTGGGTGGCCGTGGCCTTGAGCTGGGACCAGAGCAGCTTCTCTCCCCTCTGTGATCTGACAGTGCAGGGGGACATCTAATTGAGCCATCTTTCAGATGAGCTTTGAGGACAGATTTTTTTCCCCAAAAGTTGTGGATCGCTTGGTTGGATAGCAGTTCATACTTGGGCCACCGCACCCGAGGGTTTGGCTGCGCAGTCCAACCAATCTCTCTACGGGGGCCAGAGGGACTTTGCACAACTAACACTAAAGAGTGTGAAATTAAATAAGACCTTAAGACTGGTAATCGGTGGCAAATACCAGCAGCTCAAAACATGCCTGACCCGGTGTCACACATTTCCCTCCTCAAGGGTCTTGCTTTGAAAGAAAGAAAGAAAGAAAAAAAAAAAAAAAAACAAGAAAACCCAAATGAGAATTCTTGAATGTTTTCAGATTCGAAAACCCAAACCTGCACTGGGTTTACTTCCATGGAGGCCTTACAACACTTCCAGTTTCCCTAAACTGACCACCTTGATTTTTTTCTGGACTGGAAATTTCTATGACAGAGGCAGGAAGTCCCTGAAATTTCTAGAGCCAGTCAAAGAAGAGTGTGTGAAGCATGGAGAACACAAGAGGAGTGCTCAATCTGCAAAATACATAGGCTTACTTTCAACTCCTTCCTTATCTATACTACCAATATCTGTGTCCCACAAGTTTTTTGTAGATTGTTTCCAGAGCTGCCCACCACCACCACCACCACCACCACTGTTTTCATTGAAAAGTGTTTCTTCATTGCCCAGCACTCACTTGCCTTTCTCCATGTAGACTTTTCATGTTGGTGTACTCCTACCATCCACGGAGTGAATTCAATTGGGCCTGAGAAGGGGGTCAGCCAAGCTCACCACGGGTAAACTGATCAGGAGAGGTTGAAACTCTGGTTGGAAAAATGCAAAGAATTGCCTAACTGGCTCAGTTGATGATGGGGCATTATATATTATGTATGTATGTGTGTATCTAGAAGGATGATAGATGATAGATAGATAGATAGATAGATAGATAGATAGATATGGTTATATTTTTACTTTAATCAGAGATCTCCAGATAATTGTCTTTATTCCCCACTTGATTTTGCAGTGGATAGATACAATTTAAGATTCCTTATCTTTTTAGGCTTTTAGGCTTCCTGGAGATCACCAGTGCTTCCAACGTCTCCCGCAGTTTTGGCACTATGAGGAGCTGTCACTTACCCTTGGGGGTTTCAACCACTTTGGAAGCAATTCAGAGATTAGATCTTTCATATGTGCATTTGCCATGATGAGGGTTGTGTTAATCAACAGAGACAAGGGGTTTAAATAAAAATTCTGTGGCTTTCGTGAGAGATGGGCTTCCATATCTATATGGTTCTGTGGAGCTTCTCAGCTCTCCTAAGTAGGGAGTTTTGAGAAACACCCAGAGCCTCCACCAAAAATTGCAGCTCAGGGGTTTGAATCTAGAAGAAACTAACACTAAGAAAGTATGCTCACTATGGTGGGGAGTTTTTCATTCTTTCATGTGATGGAGTTTCTTCACGAAATGAAGCTTTATGGGTGTGTTATTTTGGGGATCACGGCTATGCCGAGGTTTAAAAAGAAGAAACTGGAATATGATTAGTAAACACATTGGGCGTAAAAACTCCGGATTCATATTGACTTAGTTATAGGTCATCAGCTGGCAGTGCAATGGGAGGAAATATTTACTTTACACATATACTTTATGATCTTGGGGGAATTAGAGGAAATTCAATAAGAAAACGGCTAGAAACATTTAAAACCCTTATTTAAAAGACTTAAGCAAATTAGAGTCTTATCAGATTAAAAACCACTACAAATGTAAGAGCATTGTCTTCGGTGAAACGCTGTGGGGTCTGAGGAGATTCTCTGCCAAATCTCAGGGATAAAATGCGTCATTTAAGCACCAGATAATGAGCAGAATGTAAATTAATTTAACCTTCTTTACCAACATGCTGCTGGTGTAATATGTATAATTTAGTGATAAGATTGCAGGACCTAATATAGCTGGATGTATGAGCCTTAGCTAATGCAAACCTGTCACATGGGGATGTATTCTGCTCTGAGCAGGTGTGTGTATGCTTGAAATGGGGTGAACTGGAATAAAAGGTTAAAACCAGAAATGCTGATTTAAACCTTAGTATAAAGAAATTTCCTCCTTGCAGCTATATTTTTCTTAAAGTGTGATGATACTTCTGGGGGGAGAGATTGAAGAACAATTCTCATCTGGTTCTTTGGATGGCTCTCAAGCATGTTTAAAATGGGGGAGGAGCTGCAGATAGGGTTTGGCAGGGAGAGCCAGGCAAAGGAGAGACACATGGGTTACAAACATATTTGTAGTCTGCTTCATCAACACTGCCCCAGACTACATAAGTTTCCCAATCTTGTGAACAAGGACAAGGAGGGAGTTTTCTGAAGATACCTCATACTGGTGTTACAAATCATTGACTGTAATGTCAAACAAATACACATTCAGGGATGATAACGCTAACTCCACAATAAAGCAATCACCAATGCAGAAACCCAAAGAGGATTAGTTTGTGCTCTCCCGATGACCTAAGCAGAGGACAAAAGGACTTTCAAAAATTATTTTGAATGATATGTTTGTATTTCTTTATTTGAAAATTAATATTTTTTTGGAAATAGTGTTATAGACTTGGATGTCCCCAAGGTGTTTTTTTTTTCTTTTTAATAAAGTAAATGAATAAGGCTTAGCTCTTCCTAGCTGAGTGTTCTCCTAGGCTTTTGCCCTTCGCCCCCACCCTACTGCCTCTGCCTGCTTGGACTTTGAAGATTCAACAGCCTTGAGCTTCCTAGGAAAAGAAAATGTCTTAAAAATTACCCTTGAAATTGGTTATTTGGCAACACTCATAATTGTATGGAAATTCATTAAAGCATATTTTATATATAATTAGCTCAAGGTTGTTGATTCTGCAGGCTTTATGGATTTGAATCCGATTGATAATAAAGTAAACAAGAGAGTCGAATTTAAAGCGGGCTCTCTCTAGGGTTAGGACAAGCTTAATACAGTGTACAAGGAATTTGAAAGATCTAGGATATGTGTCTTAATCAACGCTAAGTAGAATGGATAAGCTTTCAGCATTTTGAAAATGCTGGGTTAGGGTTTCTATTCTATTGTGTATTTTCTGTCTGGGGACTAATAAGCATTACAGCGAACGTGATCTGAGGCGACTTTTATTCTTGTATAAATCCAGAGTGAACCACCAAACAGTTGTTCGTTTAAAGTCAAGGTAATTTTCTTCTGACGGGTCCATTTGCTTCTCGATTTCTAATTTATTAGCCTGCCCTCTCAGGGCTTTGTCTCCTTTGCAATTAAAGTAAAGCTTCTTCAGATTAGCACAGCATTCACTTGACAGGCTGTTTGGAAAATTTAAGCTCGGAGAGGCGATTTGTTGCTGTTTTCTAAATTTTTTTTTTCTGGTTTTAAGTAGCATGTCTTCTTTCCATCCAAGAAGAGAAAAACATCTCTCGATTGGAAATGGATGTAGTGAGATACAAAAGGAAGGGGTGGGGAGGCTTGTTGATGCTCGTACCTTTCAGCCCTCGACCTTTCCGCTCCTTTCTCCCGAGCCTTTTACTCGCGGCCTCACCGCTCTACCTCCCAGCTGCACTGAAAGCCGGACGGTCTTCGGCCGGGGCAGAGCGGGAGTCCCGGGAGCCGGCCGGCGTAGACCCGGTGGGCGCAGGGAGGTACTAGCCCGGCCCCGCACAGCTGATAGGCGCAGACGGGGCTGTCCCTCCGCCGCGGCTCGGGGTCTCCTGATTGGTGCGGAGCCACGTCACTCCCGCCGGGCGAAGGGTCTGGGAGGAGGCGGAGGCGGAGGCGGGGAGGGTGGGGAGGGTTGGGAGGGCCGCGGCAAAGTGACGTCTGGGCAGCAGGAAGCCCGCCTCTGGTTTTAAGATGTTGGGCCAACAGGGAAGCGCGGAGCCGCAGAGCTGGTCCGTCGCTCGCCTGCGTGCGGGGAGCTGAGCTGCTGCGAGGCCGTGCTCGGGCCCGACGGCCCGAGCGGGTGTGCGTGTGCGCGCCGCGGAGGGTGCGCCCGGAGGCCCGCGCCGCCGCCGCCGCCGCCGCCGCCGCCGCCGCCGCCGGGGATCCAATATCAGCTACCTGTCCCTGTCACTCTTGACACTTCGCTGTCAGGGCGGCCGCGCGGGGGGCGGGCAGATCGCGAACGCCGTTAGCCTTCCTTATTGGAGGGGTACTTGGGGGAGGGAGGGAGGGAAGAAAGGGGGTCCCTGCCACTCTGGTTTCGCTTTGGAGCTCGGAAGCCTGCTGCCCAAAGACGCTCCGAGCTGTGCCCTCCTGCCCACATCCCCATGCCTCCGTTTGCCCGCTGACTTTCCGCCGCTGGACCCTTTCGCTAGAGCCTGCCGGAGGAGACGGGGGCGGCTCGGTTCAGAGACTCAGCAGGGTTTGCCCGCGGCGGCCACGGCGGGGGAACTCCGCGCCCAGAGCGCAGCGCGGAGCAGGCGGCGGCGGCGGCGGCCACCGGGTGTCGGCCGGGAGGCAGCCCCGGACTTGCAGGGCGGCGCGCTCCTTCGTCCATGAACTGCATGAAAGGCCCGCTGCACTTGGAGCACCGAGCAGTAGGGACCAAGCTGTTGGCCACCGCCTCGCCTTCCTCCTGTCACCATCCCCAGCCACTGGCCATGGCTTCAGTGCTGGCTCCCGGTCAGACCCGCTCCCTGGACTCGTCTAAGCACAGGCTGGAGGTGCACACCATCTCTGACACCTCCAGCCCCGAGGCCGCAGGTAAGGCGCCGCGCGGCCCCGCAGACACCCCGGGGCAAGCCGCCCCCGGCCGCTCGGCCCCCCGCGCCCCCAAGGAGGTCGGCCCCTCCTGGGGGAGGCGTGGTGGGAGTGGTCGTCTCGTTTGCTCCCGGCAGAACTTCCGGAGCCAGCGTTCGTTTGGCCCCGCGTTCCTTTCGCCCCACCTCGACCAGGGCCTTAGGTGGCGCGAACGACGCGAGCCAGCCTACTCTTCTCGGTTCCTATCCTGGCCTCCCTGCGTTTCCTGGGTCACAAAAAAGTCCCAGCATCTCCATTCGAAGACGTTCAGAGGCCATCCCCCACCCCCACCCTCCACCCCCACCCCCACCCCCACCCCCACCCCGGTCCCCGTTCTCTCGGCTTCCAGATCCCGAGAAGCTGCGCTCCTTAGAAAAGTGTCTCTGAAACTACTACGCCGCAGAAGCAGCGGCATTTCTAAAAGGGTAGAGGAACTCGGGGTGGGTGGCCGAGTCCCAGAGTCTACCTTTAAGCAGCCTTCCGAAACCGCATCGAGATCCGAGGGGCCTCCGTAAAACGCGCCCGAGCGGGTGTCCGGGGAGATTTGGTGTGTCTGCGCGGAGGCGTATAAATATACTTGAAAGCAGAGGCTATAAAAATGAATGTGCCTTTGCTCTGAGATAAACATGTAAATAAAACGTGCGGCGCTGGGGGAGGGGAGCAGATGGGGCGCTCACACCCACACTCACGTCTGCACACCCTACAGTCGCAGCGCTCCCCGCGGCCCGGAGGGGCCGCTCACACCCTGCTCCCCAGCGTGCTGGCGGCCCAGCTCGATCCCCGGCCTCCGCCGCCCGGGCCCAGCTGGAGTTCGCGGGTAGCAGGTGGACGTGCTGACGGGAACCTTTGTGTGCTTCGCTTTCAGAGAAAGATAAGAGCCAGCAGGGAAAGAATGAGGACGTGGGCACCGAAGACCCGTCCAAGAAGAAGCGGCAACGGCGGCAGCGCACTCACTTCACCAGCCAGCAGTTGCAGGAACTGGAGGCCACTTTCCAGAGGAACCGCTACCCGGACATGTCCACGCGCGAGGAAATCGCCGTGTGGACCAACCTTACGGAAGCCCGAGTTCGGGTAGGACCCCTGGCGGAGCCTGGGAAGGCTGGGAAGGAGGGCACTGCAGACGCGCAGGCCGCGTAGCCCCGGAGGGAGTGGGGAAGGCGGCGTCTCCCGGGGGCGCGGGTGGTGTGGCTTTGCAAAGGCAGAAGGGCCTCTCTCGGCGGCCGGGGCTGCGAGGTTACAGCTCCCCCTTACGAGACCCGCGGTAGGCCCCGCTCGGCTCGGGCGCCCCGAGCGCCCCCGGCTCACTGCCCCGTCGCCCCGAGCCCTGCCGAACTGGGCCGCGTGGCATCCCCCTGCGCAGGGTATTGTGTTCGCGGCTTGCAGTCGCCAGGCGAGCGCTCATAAAATCCCCCCCAGGCCAGGAGGCGAGAGCAGGCTCCAACCTGTGCGCCTTTAACAAGGAATACCCGCCGGAGACAGGCAAGGTTTGGTCCTCCTTGGGGAACTTTCGCGCCCAGCCTAGCCCGGCCTTTTCTCTCCACCCGGCTCATCCTCCTTACATAGGCTTTGAGGTTTTTCGGCCATTCCGGTCTCTCCCACACCCTGTCCCTCGGTTTTGTTATCTACGGAAGCAGTTTTGTTACACACCTACTATCCTGTTAGTTCTCTTAGAAAGAAAAGGAAGAAAAGAAGAGAAAGGCTTTTCGGTTTGGTTTATTTATCTTTTCTCAGGAGATTGTTACTCATATCCTTCTTTCCAATAATAGCTTTTTTTAAGGGGGAGGGGTGGCTTACCTTTGTAGCAAATCGGTACTTTATGGATTGGCAAAAGTGAACATAAATGAATTACCCAGTAGCAACATCCTGGTTTATGCTGGTCAGTGGAAACTCCAAACACGTTAGGATTCTGGAAGCAGAAACATACATAGCAGGATCCAGGGGCTTTGCTGTTAAAAAAGAAAAAAAAAAAGCTCTGGATAGAAAAATAGAGCCCCCAGTTACAGCAGAGAAGAAAGAAGAAAATACTATATACAACAATAACGATGAAAAAATAAAGACCAAAATGCTTTCCCAAAGCAGAGGGAATGAAGGCACTCTCTGGGTGGCATTTGTGTAGGATATGAGGCTATGCTGGTGGATAACAGCCCGGATGAAGCTGAAAATGGTTTTAGTTTAACTGCTCAGAGTTAGAACTCTTGCTCTCAGGCCGCGTGGTTTTAGGCAAGGTCAGTCTTTCATTAGCAATCCTGCGCATCAGGGAACAGGACTTGCACGTACTCTTCTTGCCTGGGCAGAAGTTTAGACAGCGGCCTAGGGTGGAAATAGCAAGTAATTAAAATAACACAATCAGTGGGTTCTCTGGACTCCTTCGGAAAAGATTTCTTCCTATCCCCTGCCTCCAGCCCTGCGGCTTTTCTGCAAGCCCTCCCAAGTTCCCCCGCTACCACCGTGCTGGGCTGTCGCTCCCTCAGGCTGCCTCCTTCCAGGCCCGCCGCAGGTCCAGCCAAGTGGGAGTGGAGCGTGCTTTTTTATAACAGTCCGGCGCAAAGAGGAAGGGGGATAAAAAGGAAATCAAGAATGAAAGGGAAAAGGAAAAAAAGCGGATTAGGCGGCTGGGCCCGGCTGAGACGTGTAATGTGAAACATCACCGATGTCAGCTCTGAAATCTGGGGCCAGGCCTCGCTCCAATACACAAAAGCCGCAGTCTGCGGCGGCAGGCGGGCCGATGTGGATTGAGAGAAGGGTTGCGTCGGGGCCACCGGACGCGGGTGGGGGCTGACCGGGTTAGGCGGCTGCTTGAAAAGCCCAGCAAACTGTCTGGACCCGGCTGGAGCAGCGCCGGGTGAGGGGCCTGGCCTGGAGTGGGTGGAGGGTGAGAACGAGCCGAGAGGAGGGAGGAGGAGGCTGCCGAGCGACCTGGGTTCCCAGAGATTTCCCAGCCAAGCTCGTGGAGTTAGGAGGCTGAAGGAAAGGCGGTCTTTTGCTTTTTAATTCGTTATTTTGCTAGGCGAGGATGGGGGTCGCAGCCTAGCGCCAGTTGCCAGAGCGTGTAGTGTGGAGTGGGGGGGGGCGGCGGGGGAGGTCTGAGACGGGAGGGAGGAGCTGTGTGACAGAGAGCCCCCCTCCGGTGCCCTCTCAGCTCCCTTGTTCTCATCACTGTGTCTATGGGAAACAAGTTTGCAAGGCGGCCTGGTAAGGGTTGGGCAGAAAACCCGCTGAACCGCGTTTATTTTACAGTAAGTGTTTTTGGATCTTGAGGAGGGCCTGGGTTAGTGAACAAGCTGCCCACAGGCCGCCAGGTGTTAGACTGGGGTTTGTGGCACAGTTCAGAGCCTGGGCTCGCAGGCCTCACCTGGCCAGGCCGCCCTCTTTTGGACGAGATTCAGGCAGCCCGGCCAGCGGGGTGGTAGGGGGTTGGAGAAAATGTGGAAGCCTGAGTGAGTGCGTGTCTCCCCCTGCCCCCCACATACGTGTGTATGTGTGTCTTGGTGGCCAATGGCCTCTGGTGTTCTCTGGGATCAAGATTTTACTAATCTGTTCTGTGGCATCTGTTTGCTCCCTTGCCTTCCACCCCCAGGTTTGGTTCAAGAATCGCAGGGCCAAATGGAGAAAGCGGGAGCGCAACCAGCAGGCCGAGCTGTGCAAGAATGGCTTTGGGCCTCAGTTCAATGGCCTTATGCAGCCGTACGACGACATGTACCCCGGCTATTCCTACAACAACTGGGCCGCCAAGGGTCTCACGTCAGCCTCCCTGTCCACCAAGAGCTTCCCTTTCTTCAACTCTATGAATGTCAACCCCCTATCGTCGCAGAGCATGTTCTCCCCACCCAACTCCATCTCCTCCATGAGCATGTCGTCCAGCATGGTGCCCTCAGCTGTGACCGGCGTCCCGGGCTCCAGCCTCAACAGCCTGAATAACTTGAACAACCTGAGCAGCCCGTCGCTGAATTCCGCGGTGCCCACGCCTGCCTGTCCTTACGCGCCGCCGACTCCTCCGTACGTTTACAGGGACACGTGTAACTCGAGCCTGGCCAGCCTGAGACTGAAAGCAAAGCAGCATTCCAGCTTTGGCTACGCCAGCGTGCAGAACCCGGCGTCCAACCTGAGTGCTTGCCAGTACGCCGTGGACCGGCCGGTGTGAGCCTCGCCCACAGCACCCGGATCCTAGGACCGTGCCGGATGGGGCAACTCTGCCCTTGAAAGACTGGGAATTACGCTAGAAGGTCGTGGGCACTAAGGAAAGGAAGAGAAAGAAGATATAAAGAGAAAAGGAAACCACTGAATAAAGAGAGCTCCTTTGATTTCAAAGGAATTTCCTCAATGTCTGACATCTTTCACTAAAAGTATTTCCAACAGTTGCAAGGACACACACAAATGTTTGACTGGATATGACATTTTAACATTACTATAAGCTTGTTATTTTTTAAGTTTAGCATTGTTAACATTAAAATGACTGAAAGGATGTATATATATCGAAATGTCAAATTAATTTTATAAAAAGCAGTTGTTAGTACTATCACAACAGTGTTTTTAAAGGTTAGGCTTTAAAATAAAGCATGTTATACAGAAGCGATTAGGGTTTTTCGCTTGTGAGCAAAGGAATGTATATACTAAATGCCACACTGTATGTTTCTAACATATTATTATTATAAAAATGTGTGAATATCAGTTTTAGAATAGTTTCTCTGGTGGATGCAATGATGTTTCTGAAACTGCTATGTACAACCTACCCTGTGTATAACATTTCGTACAATATTATTGTTTTACTTTTCAGCAAATATGAAAAATGTGTTTTATTTCATGGGAGTAAAATATACTACATACAAATCAGTCTGGATTCTTTCTGCCCTCCTCTGTCGCCTGGCCAGGGTTTCTCAGTCACTGCTTCCTAAACAAACCAGTACCCTCTGCCTGCCTAGTTAAACACACAAGGCAGCAGGACTTATTTAAATTTGGTAGAAATAAATTATAGTCATTCATCAGAAACTAAAAAGAAAAAGAAAAGCCACTCCCAGGGAAAAAAAAGGGGGGGGGCTGCAAAGTCTGGTCTTGTCTCCCTGATTTTTCTTTGGTTTAAACCCAGAGTATTCCATTATTGCTAGCAAATACTATAAGAGAAAAAGAAGAAAGGAGAAAGAAATTTAGAAAGTATGTCAGGTTGGAATGACTCTCAAATATACTTTTTTGGGGGGAAGGTCTCCACATCCAGTAAATTGTTCTGGAGAATTATGTGTGTATGTATACATGTACAGTTTATATACAGTCCTCTCAAGACGAATACATCTATAATAAGTTTACAAGGAAACACCTCCAGTTCAAAATATTTAGGCCTCCACGTTTATCTTTCAGGCTTAAGTAGAGAGATTCTTCATGTTATATTGCATTCTATTTCCAAATCCTTTCGAGACATTAAAAGAAACAAAGGCCATTTCTAATAACTACAGCCCTTTTAGTTTCCCAAAGAGCCCAGGGGTTGAGAGGTTAGAGTGGAGTTTCCTGAGTCTTGTCGAGCAATATGTAGTTGAGGCAAAGGTCATGCTCCCCGTGTTTTGTTTTAAATAATATTGACCCATTAATTCTAAACCTGCTTGTTCCTGAAATTATACAGGATTATGGTTTGCAAACTGCGGGACAATGAAGCAAATCAAGATGAATTACAGCCCTGGCCCTCCCTCCCATCCTCTGACATCTAAACGGGGAAAGAGATCGGTGTGAGTGTTTAAAGGAACTTTAAGCACCCGCTCTTCCTTTGTTGGTGGTTTTCAGCTTTTTTTTTTTTAATGTGAAATTTGATTTCGTAACAAATCGTAGCAAATACGACTTAGTCCGAAGGAATTCATTACTGAGGCTCTGGGGGAGAGGGGGGTGAAGGGTAAATCCTGAGGTCCTTTGCAATTCTGGTCACCTCCTCCCCCCAGTGGGCGAGGACAAACACAACCCTGGGGAATAAGGAGCGAAAAGTAGCCAGCAGTTTTCTGGAGCCGAGAAAACCTGTGTTTTTGCGCTTAGGTTACTTTTATCTGGCTGAAACTTTACCTAGAAGCTTTTGAGGCTCAGACGCGGAGTCTTTGTTCTGCATGGGACTGCTGCTGCCACTTACAGAGATCGCAGATAACGTCCCCGATGTGAGATCAGTGCGCAATGCACATTAACTTTTTTTTTTCTTTCTTTTTTAAGCTCTGCCTCTAACCTACCGAGGGATCACGCGGCAGTGGGGGGCAGATAAAAGCCCTTTGGCCGAGGGTCACCTCCGTCCTTGTTGTTCACTTGAGAGCAGTGGAGAGGAAAACGGTCCCCACGGGCGGACTTTGGCTTCTGGAGCCGCGCAGCCCAGCGGGCCGGGCCGCCCGGAGCTCCGCCCGGTATGGGGGGGAGGGGCGGCGGGGGGCAGGGAGGGAGGGGACGGGGAGAGGGGATTTGGGGATGGGGGCTGGCAAGGCTAACGAGACCTGCTGGGAGGATTTGCGTCTCCTGCAGGTCCCAGAGCGTCTTGGGAGAGCTGGATGCTGAAGGCGGACCTCGGCCTAGTTCGCGGGCTGAAATAGAACTCGATTTCGAGGAAATCAATCAATCTGCAGAAAACAAAACAAAACAAAACAAAAATGGAAGTCGAGGTTTGGGAAGGGTTGTCTCATCCCCATCCCCAACTTGAGTGGTGCGCGCTGGGGGGCGGAGACTCAGGACTGCTCCGAAGCCCTGGCTCCCACCTCAGCTCCTCTCCCTGGACTTCCCGAAGGAAGAATTACCCTCATCACCCCCCAACCCCCCCGCCCCCCACCCCCCGCCTTGATCCTCACACCCATCCCCGCTGGCCCGCTGACCCCTTCCCGCACCTCTTTTCCCTTCAAGTGAGAAAAGCCTAGCTCCCGAGCCGGCGGAGTCGTTCCTCTCGCCCCTCCCGCTCCCACGCGGGCCCCCCTCCAGCCATCGCTCCTGCCACCACCTCGGTTCCACTCAATCGATTTTTGCTGCATGTCAACACTTATTACCGGTGAGTGTGAGGGTATTTTTTCTCCTTCTCCAGGTCTCTTAATGATTTCTGAGCTAGTTGTGTATTAAAGTGCTTAAAGGAACCTTTAAGGTAATCTATAGCGTGAACAGCAGCCTCCTCCGCGGGGGATCAAAGATGGCGAGCGGGAGGTCGGGCCCCCAGGAGCCCAGGCTCGCAGGCCTCAGCCCCCTGCCGCCCTCCTCTGCGCCCCGGGAGGCTGGGGACGCGGTGCAGAGGGCAGAGGCCCCACACCGCCAGGTCGCCCTGCCCTGCCCTCGCCGCGCTTTCTGCTCCCTCCCCCAGCAGCCCCCCTCACCTGTCACTCGAACCCACCCTCCCGCCAGCCCTGGGCTTTTTAAACTTTCCAAACGCCTAAGGCCTCCAACTCCTCATTCCCCGAACAGCGAATTCAGATGGGGCGGGGGGGGGGGGGGGGGGGACCTGGGAAAAGGTGCCTGTGGCCCACGTTTGTCTCCATTGCCTCCCAGTTCCTGAATCTTGAGTTTTCACTGCCCATAAGTTGGTTAGAAATTTAATTTTAAAAACTCTGTTAGGCAACCTGAGCCGCGTGGGCGGTTTGATTAGGAGGCAAATCCTCCCCTTCGCCTCCCGGCCCTGCTCTTTCTTCCACCGCCCACCCTCGGGCCCCGGGAGGTGCTGAACCCCGCGAGTGCCTCTAGGAGCGTAACAACAACAAAAAGAATGGGAGAAAGATGAAGGGCATCTTAAAAGTCCCAGTATTCCTCGAAAGCCCCACAAATTAACCCTGTGAAGAGCAGCGGACCCTTTTAAGGCGAGTCTAGAGAGACCTGGCGGCGCGTTGCCGAAAGATACCACCCGCCCCCCCCCAGCTCCCTCCACCCGCGTCGCGAATGTGACCAAACAAAGGTCCGTCCTGCAATCCACATCCTAATCCACGGGCGCCTTCGCCGCCGTCGCCGGGGCTCCCCAGCCTCCCGCCCGCTGCTGTCCGTCGACGCGGGCTACTCTGGGAGTCCCGGACTCGCCGAGCTACATATATTTTTTTTTTTTTTTTTTTAGAGAGAGGGACCAAAAACAAAAACAAAACAAAAACAAAAAGAAAGAAAGAGAAAAAAGAAAAGAGGGTGAAATCAGATCAGATGTCTTTCTGAATATAGAGTCCGTATTGATTGATTTATTAACACCCCACCCACCCTCCACTCCCGGCAAGCAGCAGTTAATTTAAGCACAGGGAGAAGCAAGATACGCAGCTGATTGAGGTAGGAGAAGTAAACACGAGAAGTTTCTTATAGCAGATTTTCAGAAGGAAATTTTTTTAAAACTACCCTTCCTGGCCCAGCGTCCCTAATCTGACAATTCCATTTTAACTGAATTTGAGAAAGTGATAATTGAAGAAGAGAGTCTTTAAAAATAAGAACATGGTTCCGTAGAAATCTGATTTTAGAGACATAACTAATTTTCTCTTTCAGATTTTAGCAGATGACACCAGGAAGATTTTTACTCTAATCTTAAAAGTTTATTTATCACCCTGCTTCCCAACCCCCCCTTCCCCGCCCCCCACGAAGGGGGGCCTTCTCATTGTTGACATTCTATCTGAAAAGATAGAATTCAGCATTTGTTGTGTTTGAGATGTATAACTTTCATTCACTTCTTGCTGAGTATTTTATGCTCTTATCTTATGTAAATGTAATGTTATAGATTTTGTTTGAAGATTAGAGAAGGCTTGGAAAACGTAAAATATGCCATTGAAGATGTATTTAATTCTACTTAATTGCCTTTAGAAAAAATCATTGCTACTTCTGTTGTAACGTGTATTATAGTTCAGTGGCAACTGTGGAAAACAGGAGATAGTAGGAACTTAAATTACTCAGTAAAAAAAAAGACAAAAAACTATATAAATTCCTTTCTAAAAACTTCAAAAAACATTTAATAAATGTACGGTAAAGGTGTTTATTTTTGGAGGGTTGTATGAGGGATTGCTTTTTTTTTCTTCCCTTCTCTCTGAAGGGCTAAAAGAAGTGGAGAATCATTGGGTCCTGGCTGAGCAGGGTGTGTGTCTGCAACTTCTGACTTTGATGGATCTTTCCAGACCTAGTTTAAGATGCTCCCCCCATCCTTGCCCTGTCTTCCTCCCTGCCCCTCATCTTCTCCCTCTTCTGTTTTCTTTATCCACTCCAAAGTTTTCTGTTCTTTTTTCTTTCTTCTTTTCTTTCTCTTTCTTTCTTTCTTTCTTTCTTTCTTTCTTTCTTTCTTTCTTTCTTTCTTTCTTTCTTTCTTTCTTTACATGTTCTATCAACTTAGAAAATGGGCCTCTTATGCTGGGACCTCATATACCAGGGCTAAGGCTTAGTTAGCAGAGTTAGCCCTTAGAGCCCCAGGACACTCTTCTATCAATGCGTCCTCCGTCCAGAAGTAGCAAAGCTTTTCTGTCTTCGACAACAGTTTGCAGCAGCGCTGGACCCCCTGGCACGCAGTCCTGGGCAGGAACCCTTATCTTTGTAGCTCTGGCGAGATGAGACCTAGAACAGTCTCAGCTGCTCCTGAGAAGGCGAGCGGGGCAGCATACCGAATGTGACTTGGTTCCCGAACTAGCGGCAACCCAGTTCTTGGGCTCTTTCCCCATTCTGCTTGTGTTAGCAGCCCCCTCAACTCTGCTGCTCTGAGTATCTGGGTGGGATTGCTGCACCCAGTTGAAGCTCCATGGTCTCTATCTCTGTCCTACGGAACGGACTAGCGGGGCCTTCTCAGGCGTCACTTAACGCGGCTACTTGCGTTTGGCTAACGAGTGTGTCTGATTTCACGCGGCAGTATGCGGGCATGGGTTGGGGGACGCTGATGGGGACAGAAGTAGAGACCCTGCGGGCCATCCCCGGTGCCCAGGAAGGGGCTTTACCTGCCAGAGCCCAAGGCGACAGACGACAGGTGGCTTTGTTAGAAAATCATATAATATCAAGCAAAAAGTAAAATAAAACCCTTCTTCTGGAGGCCTCGGGCAATGTTCATTCACAGTATTCTACTAATCTCAGCGCCTCCAGCCCTCGCTTAAAAATCCGTGAAATCGTAGGAGCCACTCTTATCTGATGAGGCAGGGTCTTGTTTGTTTCTTTGACAGAAAAAAAAAAAAAATCCCGCCTGCGAATTCTAGGCTGCTTGCTCAGGGCACGAAGCTCTCCTCCCCAGCCCGGAACCTCCTTTTCCCGTGCAGCAGCCCCCTCCACCCCCGCCGGGTCAGCTGCGCAGCTCCAGGGCCTGACAGTCTGGACATCTGGCCAGGACCTTCTGGACCCATCCATTCCGCGGGAGTCCAGCTCTTGGAAGGAGCCGAGGTGCCGCCGCTCCACCTGAACTTGCCCCCGGCGCAGGTTCGCCTTGGGCCTCACTGAAACGCCTGACACTGTAGCTGGGCCACCACCGTGCCTACCGCCTTCTACTGACCGGAACAGCTGCTTTATCTTAATGTTATTTTTTTTTTTTTTTTTTTTTTGGCCCGGCAGCAAAGGAGAAGATGGTGCAGCCGCGCATTACCCTGAGGATATTTTCAGAGGCTCCCGGAGAAGTGGTGGCTCAGAAGGCAACCTACGCACCTCCGAAAGGGGACCCCTTTCGTGTCCCCGCACTGTTGTCTGCACGTCCCTTGGGACAACCAACCCGGAATCTGATCCTCAGCTGCCGCCACGCGCCCACCTCCCTCTGGCATCCCCACCCCGCTGCTCCTCGCTAGCGTCGAAGCCGCGGCGCTGGGGCAGCACAGACCCGCCCCGGGGTCGTTCTGGGGCGCAGCGCCCGCCCCCGCGCTCCCGTCGCCCCCGCACGCGACGCTCCCGGGCCCGGGCTGCGGCGTCGTGGGCGGTCGCGGCTCCAGCCCGAGCACTGCCTCTTGGCTGCGCTTCAGGGACGCCTGCCGGGCCCGGGCCGCGGACCCGCTGGCTTCTCCGCGGTCTCAGAGGTGGCCTGGGGAGGCCCAGGCCGCAGGAGCGCCCAGTCCCCGCACCCACCCCCGCCACATCCCTCCTCACCCTCTCTCGGGCTTCCGCGCCTTCATTCCCGAGCGGCCATATACCTTGAATGGGTCATCCCTGCCTGCCTCCCTAGAGCTGCCTCTCGAAGCCCTGGGGTTGAACATTAACCAGCCGGAGCTATAGAGTGGGGTAAAACGTTACATATAAAAATGAATCATCTATCCGATCCTGGGAGAGAGGACCTATAGCGAGCTCTGCGCCTAGAGCTGCCCCGGCAATGTCCCCGGCCCAATGCACAGACCCTTCTGGCATCCACTTCCTAGGGACCTTTCGGCCGCTGGCGGCTGAAGTTGGGTGGAGGCGGGGGAGATGGAGGTTTTCGAACCAGACGTTCTCCTCGAGGAGCCTGACGTTTAGGCTTTCTAACGCAAGTGCATTTCCTCTCCTTTCTCACTCGAGGTACACACAAAGGTCTGGAACAGCCTTTTGTATCTTAACAAAGTTAGAGTAGCTGAAGTTGTTGGAGGAGAGGCTGCCCACATGCTCGAGAACCCAAGCTGATCCGTCGACTCCGGGGATCGGCCGCGAGCCCTGGCGCTCCGGATGCACCCTGCGAGGCAGGGCTGGGTGTGCAGAGAGTGGAGCCGGAGCCCTGCAAGGCGGGCTGGAGCCTGAGCGGAGGCGCAAGGTGGGCGGTGCCGGGGGCGGGGGTTGGGGGTGCCTGGCCTCCAGGCTGAGCCGCTAGGCACGCCCCGGCCAGAGATCCGGCCGAAATCCGAAGCTCCGATCGCACCTCCACTCCCCTCGCCTGGGCCCAGCCTGTTTCCCACTCTGACTTATTTCTTTCAACATAAGTACTGACTAGACCACACTGGCCAGTCAAATATGCAGAACTTATGAAAAGATAACAACTGGGAAAGAATTCAAGATAGTGCACCTCCTGAGTTCTTATGCCCTCACCTGAAAACATTGGCAAATCGTGGTGCTCAGCAGATCCCTGAATAGAAAAGTGATTCGGTTTCTGAATCTCTCACTCCCTCTGTCTAACCTCTCCTTTCCCTCCCCTACTCCATTCAAGAAAAGGGATAAAGTAGGTGCCAGCCAGAGAGAGATGTAATGTTCTATAAAGCTTTCAGAAGTTGCCAACCAACCTGCAGAATAATTGTCGTATTTCTTAAGAAGATTGGTTTATTTCTACCCAAAATATCTGCTTTACTCAAAACACAGTGCCTAGCCCATGATATCCTCTTAGTAAAGATTTCTTAAACAGATAACACCCCCGCTCCCCACCTCCACCTTGAACTATATCTCTGATCTGTTTATTGAAGCAGCATAATTTTTACTGAGAACATTCACTCAAACCTTTGTACTTAGGGGTGTGAGAAAGTGGCTGTGGTGGCATATGTCATGTCTTAGCTTCTTTAAAAACCACTTCTCTGGTATGTTTACAGCCTGTACAGTGATTGAGAGAATTTCTGGCAGAAGGTAGAGGATGGCAACAGGGACATTCAGGGAACAAGTTTTCAGAGCCTCAACAGGCATCAAGTGTGTGGTGAATACCATGTATTTGTATTAGTTGACTATTAATCAGTTCCAGGAGAAATAACTTTGAGTGT
The DNA here is from genome assembly GCF_905146905.1 of Nyctereutes procyonoides. Classification (NCBI taxonomy): domain Eukaryota; kingdom Metazoa; phylum Chordata; class Mammalia; order Carnivora; family Canidae; genus Nyctereutes; species Nyctereutes procyonoides. The sequence continues at coordinate 7,775,206 of NW_026575130.1, forward strand.
AAGATGTGGTTACTGGATATTCATCACTTGCAGTAGTTTCAATGCTCTAACTTCAGAGCATACAATATTCATGTGATTCTCATAAAGCAACACAACCCACGTTTGTCATCACCCAACTTCATGTTACCCCACATCCCCAAGAAAAATAGAATTGACTCAAATGTTCTACCAGTTAGCTCCCCAGAGGGAATGAACACATCAAATAAATTAAAAGATATGAGTCACACTCAGTTGCCCTGCAGTGACTTAGAGACACCAGAGAAACATAGGTAGGGAAAGGGCATTTACTTTTAAAGGTGCAGGTAGCTAGGGAAAGGGGTAAGATAAAGGGTATTTCAGTGCTCGCTCAAACGGTCTTCTCCCCCACCAAATTACTGTGTTATCTGACACTCTCAATCTATTTGTGTCCTGGGTAACAGACAGTTTGACCAAGAGGTCATAGACTAGAGAGCTTGGGTGATTGGAAACAAGTTTGACAAGAAAGGAATCTGGGTGAGGTGCCACCGTGGAGGTGGAAAGAAGATGAGGCCACATGGCTGGAGCAGCTGGCAACCCCAAGTCTCTGCTGGACTCTCTATTCCCATGCAATGCCTTGTCAGAGAACAGAGGGCTAGGAAGAGCTACCAAGACAACTTCATGGATGGGAGACAGTCATGTCTCTCTCTTCACATCCCTTTTCTTTACCTTCCCTTTGTTTCCTGCTATCCCCATGTCCTCCTTTCATTTCACCCTTCTACACCTTAGTAGGCTCTCTCCATAATTCTGGCTGCCCCTGGATTATCCTCTACTTGTCCCCTCTTCTGAATTAAGGCTTCACATTGTAGTGTTTACTCTTTCAGATATGAAAAGTTGTTTTATCCAGTCTACTTGTAAACCATTTGTATTCATAAATATGGAGTGCGTGTATGAATGATAAAGGTGTCAGGGCTGATAAGTAAAGCAGGCAACGTCGGAATATGTCTTTTCATAGCAACAGAGACTGTGAACATTCTTTTAACAAGGGCCCATTGCAAGCAGGATATCCCAGAAGGGTCAGTGAACACACTCCTTTCATCCCAGGCAGAGTTACCCTTGGCATTATGCCCCCCAATGTGGTAAAAATCTCAGTTCACTTTTCTGTTCTCAGCTTGGAAGCTCCTCTTTGCCTGAAACTACCAATTGTACACATTGTCAAAATTATGTGTTCTAAAGGAACACAGGATACAGTCCTATGCAGAGTTCATATGCTAATATGAGTTCCTTTCTGCTTCTCTCCAAACAAAGGTACTTATTTTTCTTGTGCTATATCCTATTGTTATTGGCTCAGCTGTACCTTAATGGTGATTTTTGTTCCTTTCATGGTTGGAAAACACCTTCATTGTCATCTTGCATTTTCAGATTAGAATTTAGAAAGATGTCTTCCTCCACAGAGGAGTTGCCCCATTTCCACCCTTCTTTGATTCCTTTTCCTTTCTGACTTCTTCCAACATCTCTTTTAGAGATAATTCTACTCTCACAATTCTCTCCCTTTTTACTTTTTAAATTTCATTTCTGGGCACTCAGTTGTTCCCATACCAGAAAACTATTTCTTGTCTATATTACTACTTTGTCAATTACCATATGGGATGTATTACTATGAGTTAAGATTTTGGGGTCATTTTTCTTTTTTTTTCAGATTTTATTTACTTATTTGACAGAGAGAGAGAGAGAGAGAGAGAGAGAACAAGGGCGCTCATGCACAAGCAGGGGAGTTAGGGGGGCAGGGAGAGTGGGAGAGGTAGAAGCAGGCTCCCCACTGAGCAGGGGGAGCCTAATGTGGGCTCCATCCCAGGACCCTGGGATTATGACCTGAGCAGAATAGCACTTAATCAACTGAGCCACCAAGGCACTCTAGGGTCATTTTCTTTTAAGCTTTTAGAGCCTGGAACCATATTTGCTAAATAGTAGGTGTTCAATAAATGCCTATTGATCAAATGGCATAAGTAAAACCTTTGTTCACTAAAATCCAAGTCCAAAGATATTAAATTCTATTGAATTAGCATGAATTAAATCTCAGATAAATTCTAATTCATTTCTAATTTTCTCTCAACAAATCAGATATGTAAAAGAATTCCATAGTAGAAATTTCATCTTAATCTTTTTTTAATCATCTCTACAATCATTTTTTATTCTATTAGAGCACTTTTAGGATAATGAATCATATCATATTTTTAGGGCGATGATGATCAGAGTTCATAAGGTACCGGACACATGGTAATATTTCTTAATAAGTAGCTTGGAAAATGTGTGTGGTGAGGGAGACAAAAAAGAAATGTATATGTGGAGGCTGGAGGAGGGGGGCACATAGGTAGGTGACAGAAGTGTCCAGCTTATAATATCAGAACTTAGGATCATTCTAATAGTTAAGAGATTATGATCTCCAGTCTTCACCATTATTTTACACTCTTAACAATTTAACTGTTAGTAATAAACAGTAAAATATAGTGCATCACAATATATGATGGGTAAAGTTGTTTTTTTCATTTTTGTGGTTAGCAATAAGGAACTTGAAAAGTTGAAAATGTTAGTCAACCCCAGAAAAACAAGAGTATTTTTTTAACAAGAGTATTTTTAAAACAATCAGACTTTAAAGTCATAGACCAAACAAACATTTTTATTTATGTTAATTGTTGCCCCATAAACCACTGATATTTTTTATTAATTTATCAGTAGCAAAATATTCCTTAGATCACTTACCCTATCCACTCCCACTTTCCAGCTGCTATCATAAACAAAAAACATATTTCACCAGAACAATGGGAAGATTGACATTACTTTTGATTAAACAAGTATGAAACATTTAATAAGTCTTGTTATATACCAGAAAAAAATGTTTTACCTTATTATGCTGAATAAACAAACAAACGAATACATATATGAGTAAGTTTATGTATGTAGGAGCTGGAATGGTAGAAAGTTACAATGAGGTAAATTTTGCAGTGCCTGTACGGTTTTCAAAATCCCATCTCTACTGAAGAAGCTCTAGTCCTGGCCTTGCTGTTTTTTAGAAGCCACTCTAGATTAGGCTGAGGATTCAAAGAATCAAGGAGGAGGATGACTGGGAAATTGCAAGATGTGACAGAGTAAATAAATTATCTTTGATTGGTTCAGGCACTGTAATCATCAATTAAAAAATTATCTACATACTTAAGAAGCAGTGGGCCAATATTATTTTCACAGCGCTCTAAATATATTTTTGCCATTATATTTGATCTGATTTTATGCATAATCTTTCCTAAACATAACTATTGAGTGATGCAAAAGATGTGACTTATTGAATATTTCTTTGAGCCAAGCACTGTGCTAAATGCTGTTCACGTATTATTTCAATCAGTTCTCACAACAATCCTATAAAATAGACACCTTTTTTTTATTTGACAGATGAGAAAACTGATACTCAATGGTGACTTGCTTCAGGCTACCTGGCCAATGGGTGGCAGACTCAGGTCTAGAATAAGACTCAAATCAGAAACAATCTGACAAGTGGTTCTCTCAACCACTCAACGAATGGCCACTGTGAAAGAATTTAGTGTTCTCTACCATTTTTGTTGACATTAGAAAATGCCATTCATAAAAGACATATAAAGGAAATATATTAAAAGTGCTATGAAAATCATGTTCCCTAGTTATTCTTTGAGATGATTGGCATTTGAAAAAATGATAATTCTAGTAACTGATACAATCAAGGGCAGATTTGTTCTACTCTTTCACATGTGTCTCAAGGTACATTTCCTAGACTGACGTAATAGGCATAACCTCTTAAGCTAATTTGAAATGTGACGTTTTATTTTATTTTTTAAAAAGTAACCTCTACCACCAATGTGAGGCTCAAACTCATGCTCCACGCTCAAGAGTTGCATGCACTTCCAACTGAGCCAGCCAGACATCCCTGAAACGTGATATTTTACATATGATAGGAAAAGGAGGAACCTCTTGCTAATATTAAAGAAAGAATTCACACACACACATACACACACACACACATCAGTTGGTATATGATCAAATGATTTTTCCTTGGTCTTGTACACTATGACCTGCTTCCTCCTTTCTTGCCTCTCCTCACCCTCCATTGTCCCTTTCGATACTAACTCTGTCAGCTTAGATATCCCTACACTGGAAAAGGATTCTCTGACATCTTGGCATTGATTAGGTCAGGGTGTCCCTCCTGTGTGCTCCCATAGCCATATCAAAACACGGGACACAGTTCCATGAACTTAACACTTTTGAAGATTATAGGTAAGTTATTTTGTAGAGTGTTTTTCAATCTGGTAGGTATGTGTGTGATATTTTTACGTGGTTAGATTCCAATTATGTATCTTTTATAATATTCAGGAATATCATAGAAATGATGATGCTGTGTTCTAAGCCACATAATGTACACTTAATATTTCACGATGTTACATTGCTTACTTGATTTAGGTGGCATCAACTAGCTTCTCTACTATATTATTACACTTTCTCTTATTGTAGTTAGTATTTCACAAGCATAAAATATTTCTTTATAGTGAGAAACTGAAGCCTCCTGCCAACAGCCATGTGTGTGAGATTGAAAGTGAATTCTCCAGTTCTCTGAATGACTGCAGTCCTGGCCAACAACTTGACCCGACACCTAAGCTGCTCCCAGATTCCTCACCCTCAAAACTGGATGAGATATAAATATTTATTGTTTTAAGATGCTAAGTTTTGAGTAATCTGTTACATTGCAATAGGTAACTAATTCGCTATGTATGTGCTTCCTGTCTTCCAAAACTTTTTGTCACTTTTCATCTGTTACAGTCTTGCCTCTTCTTTGCTCTTAAGGGTTCTCTCCTCCACTCTTTCTCTCCCTCACCCCCACCATTTTAATAGCATTTGGGAGAAAATAGAGAGAAATCTATTCAATTAGTCAAATTTTACCAGAAGTCCGAGGAAGTGAATCTTAAGCACAGATTTGAAGGAGGGAAAGGATAGGATTTAATGGTGCTGTTTAAGAAAAACATTTGAGATAGAAGAAATTTAATATAAACAGTAGGAGACAGAAAAATAAATTTATAGAAAATAATAAGCAACTGAAAAGATATTTTATTTCATATATAATAAATAAAATTCTGAATTTTTAGAAGTATAATTTTAAGAATATTTCTTTCATCTGCCCAGCATCACTCTCCTTTTTGAAACAAAAGTGTCTTCTTTTTGGAGGAAATGCTCTTCTCTTAAACTATATTGTTTTTTTGGTTTTGTTTTGTTTTGTTTTGTTTTTTAAGACTTCATTCATTTATTGGAGAGAGAGAGCACATGAGCGGGGTGAGAAGCAGAGAGAAAAGCAAACTACCTGCTGAGCAGGAAGCCAGATATGGGGCTCCATTCCAGGATCCTGAGATCATGATCTGAGCCAAACGCAGACACTTAACCGACTGAGCCACCCAGGTGCCTCATTAAACTATATTGTTTTAGTGGAGGCTGCCAATTATAAAACAGATCTTTTTGTTCATAAAAAGTGGTATACAACCTAGGCCGACCCTTCAGTTCCTCTCTGGGAATTTTCAAATAGGATTTAGAGAGAAGTCGTCCTTTTCTTTTTTAAATATTTTATTATTTATTCATGAGAGATACAGAGAGGGAGACAGAGACATAGGCAGTGGGAGAAGCAGGCTCCCTGCAGGGAGTTTGATGCAGGACTTAATCCTAGGAGCCCAGGATCATGACCTGAGCCAAAGGCAGTTGCTCAACCACTAAACCACCCAGGTGTCCCAGAAGTTGTCCTTTTCATGAAGAGATTTCTAAAGCAAAATTCTCCAGGGCAGAAGTTTGCAGTGTCTATAGTAAGATAGAAAGCTGACACAGAGAGGAGCACAGGTTATGATTGGATGGGGAGAGACATGTCCCTGTTTCTGTGACCCTTGAGGTCCATGCCCTTCCTGAGATTTTGCTACACATGTCAGGATTTATTTCTGTTTTGCTCACGGTAGTTAAAATTGGATTTCTGTTACTTGCAACCATAAGAGTTCTTGCTTTCAATAGAGCTTCCTTTTTCCCACTCCAACAAATAGTCTTCTGCCCTGAGAAGCAGGAAAAAAAGTCCTTTTGAAATTATGATTTGAGATTGTCTTTTGGGATCCTCAAAGGCATTGGTGTAAGAAGAAAAATCTCATCTTGTAGTGCCCTCTGCTAACACTACCGGGGAAGTATTGAGGGGGTGAAGGAGAGTTGTGTACACAAACATATATACACACCTGTTAAGCTTTTTTGCCAACACAATAATATTTATCGAAGGTCTATTATATTTCAGGCACTTTTACAAACATCTTCTCTGCATTAGTCCAAGAAAGTAGATTTTCAGACTGTTCCTAATTATAGATGAGATAATACCTTTAAGATAAAAGATGTCAAATATTAGTTTTTCCAAAATGGAAAAGTTATGAACAAAGACTCTCACTTTGTGCTCCTTTCTTTTTTAAATTTTCTATTTCTATTTAATTTAGTTAAAATACAGTGTGTTATTAGTTTCAGGGGTAGAATTTAGTGATTCATCAATTGCATGTAACACCCAGTGCTCATTACATCAAATACCTTCCTTAATATCCATCACTCAATTACCCCATCCTTTCACCCTGTGCATCTATGTCTTCTTCAGGTTTAATCACCATTTAAATGTTTCTTTTGCTTTTATAATGAAAGGTTATACCAAGAAACTTAAAACAAGATTTCTGGTACAAATGCTGTTACAGTTTTACTATTTGAATGACTTGTTTCTAAAGACATTTTGAGAAAGATGATAAAAAAAATGAGCAAAAATCCAAATCAACTATAACTAAATAATGTGACTTGCCTTGAAATTCTAGCTTTATTCATATAAGTTTGTGTCCTCTAAAGAAACGGACTAAAACAAGTCAGCCCAAATCCATATAAACAGACTTAAGTTCAGGAGAGTTGTGGTGCTAAAGGCATTAATTCCACTTTTGATTATTACTTTGAAACATGGGAAATTAGTGTTTGTCCGGTAATTTCTCATGTGTTTTTCCCTCTTGTCTTCTTGGGGGAAATGGTTACAATAGTTTAGAGCTCTCTTCTGAAGAAATTTCCACACTGGCAAAAGTACCAACTCTTCACTTTCATAGTGGGTGGTCTGGCATAGAAATTCCCCAGTGGCTGAGAATCTGGAGCCTGGCTGGGCCTCCCATAAGCTGCAGTATTAAACATTTTTATATGTAATTTAAGATGTGAACTGTAATAATTAAAAATAGGTAATTAGGTTTTTCCCATTAGAAAATTGTAAGGAATTCCCAGCATATTATGTAGAGTTAAGACTATAAGTCTGTTTCATAAATTAAATTTCTTCTTGCTCACTTAAAAAAAAGTAGTATCTTGATTATTGACTTTGCTCTTCCCTTTTTTATCCTGTCTTCTATACCCTTCTAATGTTTTTTCTTAATTATTAAATATACATACATATTTAAATTATAATTCATAAAATGTTTTTATTTTCTAAATAATTCATTTGCTTAGTAAAAGGTTATCAAACACTGTGCCAGGAAAAACAGAGGCTAAGAAGGTAACAATTATTTATTAAGATAAGTGTTTTATATCCAACAGCTCATTAATGATGACAAAAAATCTATGAAATAGGCATTCATTGCCATTTTTCAGATGAAGAAACTGAAATGCCAAGAGATTAATTTGCCGCAAGTCATATAACTAGAAACTGGCAAAACCAAATTTAAATCTGGGATTGTTTGACCTTCAAAAGTTTTTCTCTTGATCACACTATACTATGTTCCTGTTCACCACCCCAAACCAATGTAGAATACTTAACCCAACTCATTCCATGGTGGTTCCAACTTAGGATCAACCACTTCTGAGTAAAGAGGATGTGCTAACTACTATACATGGAATGTTCTCAGGAAGCTTAAAATATATAAGAAGAGATAAATCAGGGACACCTGGGTGGCTCAGTGGTTGAACATCTGCCTTCGGCTTAGGGCATGATACTGAGGCCCTGGGATTGAGGTCTGCATTGGGCTCCCTGCAGGGAGCCTGCTTCTCCCGAAAAAGAAGAAAGAAGAAAGAAGAAGAAGAAGAAGAAGAAGAAGAAGAAGAAGAAGAAGAAGAAGAAGAAGAAGAAGAAGAAAAGAAGAAGAAGAAGAAGAAGGAGAAATAAATCATGTAAGCATAGAACTGAAACCTAAGTCAGAATTCACTAAGTACCTTAAGAGTGCTACAAAGTACCCTGGACTTTCAGAAAAGAGTGAAAATGCTTCTGGCTGAGAGGATTCTTTAAAGCATCTGTCTGAGATTCCTTTTGATTTTGGTCCTGAAAGATGGGCAAGGTATTAATGGAAGTAGAGGGAGAACATTTCAGGCAGAGGGAAAAGTGCTATAAAGACTTAATGGTAGATGTAGGATGAGTTTGGCAGACAGAATAATCCAGTGGGTCAAAGTAGTGGAAAATAAGGATGGAAAGCTAAATTGTGGCTAGAATGTGGCAGATATTGAAAACTAGTCTAGAAAGTTTGAAATTAACTGTGTAGGCACTGAGTAGATGGGAATGAGGTTTTTGAGCAGAATAATGAATAAATAGATGCTACGCTTTAGTAAGTTAATAAAGCAAGGATGTATAGCTAAACTGTAAAGAGAAGTAAACTAAAAGGTATGGTAGAGATAAAGGAAAAGGTAGAGTTGAGAAAGAGAGCCGAAAGACTACATTGGATGAAAGGGTTTAGGGAAAGGACAAATTCAACAAACTTAGTTTTTGAGTTTATGTGATAGATTGAATGATGAGCCCATTACAGAAATAGGGAAATGCCTTTCATTTAAAGACTAGTTTCCTAAGGTGAACAAGAACAAGAATCATGGTAAGTTATATATAGTGAGAAATATAGTTTTTGAATCCCAATATTAGGAAGACCAGATTTTCCTGGTTGAGAATTCACCAACTGACCTGTTCAACCAAGACTAATCTTACTGAGAAGGCAAATTGATGGCAGCCTATTATGGTTGTAAGGCAGCCAAAAGCTTGCCCAAAACTTTTCACTTATTTGTCAACTGTATCAGAAAATCCACATCATTAGATGCTCTAATATGTATTAAATCATCGACAACAAAAGGTCCCTAAATGTTGTTAGACTGTCCAACCTCATCTTTATTAAAAATAGTCAACTTCTGATTGAATAGAGGGAGATTGAAAAAGATTCGCATCTTGGAACACTTCTTGGAAGTCTTGGAAGACTTCGGTAAGGTAACTGGTACAGGCAAGAGGAAGTGGGTACCAAGAAACTTGGAGAGGGGAATTCATGGCCTGTCAATAATTTACTAAAAAATATTTATTAAGGATCTACAAGCATAGAGTATTTTGCTAAGTCCAATGGGAAAAAGTAATGACAAAAACATTGTTTCTATTCTTAAGGAGAGAGCAAAGGATGATGAATTTATCCTACCTCATAATTTTGCCAAAGGCTAATATTTTATGTACAGCTCTAGCAAATAAGTTATGTTTCAAGTTTTCACACTAGAGAATTTAAAACATAGTAGTCTTCAATACTCATTTCTTGAGGACTTTGTCTAATTCGTTAATCTTTCAAAATATATTAGAAATCCTAATGAAGTTGGAGCTGGCTACCGTTTAGCATACTACATTTTTATATGAATAGGAAAAGTAGATCTGTATTTATATATGACAGAAAATATTTTTTTTGATAGAAAATAAATCTAATGCATCATTTCTAGAATGTACTTATTTTATCAACTAAATAGTCTAGGTCTAGAAACACAAATGTTTAGCAACATTTTAATCAGTAAAGTCATTTTTTAAAAAATTCCACAACCTATCACACTTAATAATTCAAAGCTGTGGAGTGTTGTTTATCTGACAGAATTAAAATTCAAAAAGATCAGGCATCTGGGTGGTTCAGTTGGTTAAATGTCTGACTCTTGGTTTCGGCTCATTTCATGATTTCAGAGTTGTGAGATTAAGCCCAAACCAAGTCAGGCTTCACACTCCACAGTAGAGTATGCTGAGATTCTCTCTCCCTGTCCCTCCCCTTGCTCTCTCTCTTTCTCTTTCTAAAATAATAAACAAATCTTTTTAAAAATTCAAAAAAATCTGAAAAGGCTGAGATGCTGAATTGAAACTACAATTGCAATTTCATGATAAAAATGGGTAATCTTTAGATTAAAAAAATCAATAAATACCAAAGGGGATGACCTAACAGGAATAATAATACCAATAATAATACCAGGAATGGCTTAACAGGAATTCCTAAAAATTCAATTATCCAAGATTTTAGTTGATGTAGTAGCCAGCCTTCATGAACCGAATGATTCCAGGGTTCTATATCTTCTTGCAGTTCCCTCCCACAATGAATATAATGAACCTATGTAGCTAATAGGAAATTGTGGAAATGATGATGTATGGCTTCCAAGGCTAGAAAAGGAGAATGGTTGTTTTTTTTTATAAATTTATTTTTTATTGGTGTTCAATTTGTCAACATATAGAATAACTCCCAGTGCTCATCCCGTCAAGTGTCCACCTCAGTGCCCGTCACCCAGTCACCCCCACCCCCTGCCCACCTCCCCTAATTTGTTTTCCAGAGTTAGGAGTCTCACATGTTCTGTCTCCCTCTCTGATATTTCCCACTCATTTTAAAGAGAATGGTTTTAATAGAGTGGCAGAAAGTTGAGCAACATTGTCACCTGAAGTGACGTGGGAACTAGAAAATATATCTAACACAGTGGGTGACTTACCTAAGGGATTTTCGGTTACAGTTTTGAAGTTGCTGCTTGATTTCTTCTCGCTGTTTATAATCAAATATGAGGGGTAAGGGAGAAAAGCTAAAGGAAGGGCTGTCAAACCAAAAAAAGCCAAGATTTGTTAGTCTTAGAAATTGCCAGCTTCTCAAGATGGGAAACAATGCTAAAACAAAGAAATGATTTCTGAACAAAGATCAAATCCAGCCTCTGCCAAGTAATTATGGTATAAAAATGAATCTGAGGGTAGAGCAGTAAAAACCCTTGCTAAGATCTTAGGAAGATCTAAAGTTATAACTCAAGAGAGATATCCAGTCAGACACAAGGGCTTCTGGGTTAAAGGTACTGTCCCTCAGTAATCTCAGCAGAAACCTTGAGTAGAGGAGTGCTTATCTCCAACGTATCTGTAGATGTGGCTTTGGATAATGGAAGATTACCCAGGAATATTCCCAAGAGACTCACAAATTTTTTTTTTAATATTTAATTGTTAGAAACAGCAGCATCTTGGACTGAAAGAAACAGAAGTATAATAAAAGGAAAAGAAGACTTTGGACCTGAAAACTTCTATAGACAGGAGCCAGACTCAGAAAACTACACAGCTACAAACCTAGGCTACCTTTCATAGAAAAACTGATTTAGAAAGCAAAACCAATGGAGCACATGGGTGGCTCAGTCAGTAAACATCTGCCTTTGGCTCAGGTCATGTTCTGGGGTCCTGGGATCAAGCCTGACATCGGACTCCCTGCTCAGAGCCTCTCCCTCTGCCCTTCCCCACCCTGCTCGTGCTCTCTCTCTCTGTCTATACTCTCTCTCTCTCAAATAAATAAATAAAATATTAAAAAAAAAAGAAAAAAGAAAAGAAAGCAGAACCAAAAGCCCAAAGATCTACCCAAGAGTCATGGAAAATCTTCTAGGAAGCAAGAGGAAGTTCTAGTTAAAGGACTAATATTCGCCTAGCTGGACTACAGAATCTCTATGGACCAGTGATTCCTGTAGTCCTTGTTTCCCCCTTTTTGAACAGGGACATCTATAGTAGTCATCCTATTCTTTCCCCACTATTGTATGTTGAGTTGTGTCATTGGAGGGTGGGAGGCAGATATCTTATTTCTTCAGTTCACAGGTCTTCAGATCAAGGAACTGTTTTCAAAGACCTAGGCGCAAAGAGCCACACCCAGAGAGCTTCATCCACATTCGGGCCTGGTTAAAATGACACAATTCTAGACTATGAGATAATGAATGCTGTAATGGGATGAGACTTTTGTGGCCTTGAGAAGGTGAGAGTTTATCTGTGGGAGAGAGTTTAGTTTAGTCATTGGGGAATAGAAGAAGGATTCTAGTGTTAGTTTGGGACATGGCCCCCAAATAATCCTTGCTTCCTGATATTCATGCTTCTGTGTAGTCCCTCCCATACTGGATAGGGATAACCTGTGTAACCAATAGTATATTATGAAAATGACAATATGTAGCTTTCAATACTAGGACATAAAAGATTTTGTAACTTCTGCTTTGCTCTCTCCTGGATCATTCACTCTGGGAGAAGTCAGATATCATGTCATGAGGACCTTTAAGCAGCCCTAAGGACTGGTCCACGTGGTAAGTAACTGAGCCATAATGAACTTCACTGCCATCTAAGTGAGGCATCTTAGAAGTAGATCCTCCAGTTTCAGCCAGATTTTCAGAGGACTGTAGCCCTAGCTGAGATTTTTTTTTAAAGATTTTATTTATTCATGATAGACACACACACACACACACACACACAGAGAGAGAGAGAGAGGCACAGAGACATGGGCAGAGGGAGAAGCAGGCCCCACGCAGGGAGCCGGATGTGGGACTCGATCCCGGGACTCCAGGATCATGTCCTGGGTCAAAGGCAGGTGCAAAACTGCTGAACCACCCAGGGATCCCTCTAGCTGAGATTTTAACTGTTATCTCATGAGAGGCATTGAACCAACTACCCAGCTAAGATGTTCTCAAACTCCTGAGCCACAAAATTGTGTAAGATAATAAATATTTGCTATTATCTTTGGCCACTAAGATTTTTTATGATTATATTGATTTATTTCTAATATTTTAAATTTTTTTTTTTTAGGAGAGAACATGAGCATATGGTGGGGGTGGGCAGAAGGAGAGGGAGAAAATCTTAAGTAGACTCTGTGCTGAGTGCAGAGCCTAACACAGGGCTCAAACTCATGACCCTGATATCATGACCTGAGCTGAAATCAAAAGTTGGACACTCAACTGGCTGAGCCTCCCAAGTGCCCCTTTTAAGATTTTATTATTAAGGAATCTCTACACCCAATGTAGGGCTCAGATTTGCAACCCTGAGATCAAGAGTCACATGCTCCACTGACTAAGCCAGCCAGAAGCCCCATTCAGCTGCTAAATTTTCAGGTAATTTTTATGCAGCAAGAGATAACTAATACAGTGAACTACAATCTTATGAGACAGTAATATGAAATGACTGCTTAAAAATGTTAGGTGTCTTTCAACTGCATCAATTACATAAAGTTTCCATATCAACTATGATAATAGTCCATTTCTAGACTTACATCAATTTAAGATACTATATATAATCTGAGTCACATACTTTGAAAGACATTGGCAAAGTCACTGAGAATACTAAAGGCCAATCAGGATAATGAAAACAATATAACATAAAGAGGGTATGAAAACAACTGGTGATACCCTGAGTAGACTTAGAGGTGACATAGCACCTCTACATGATTTAAAGCAGTAACATAGGAAACATGTAATATGTATATCCTGCATATACTCTGTTCCTTCAAAGGGGAGAAAAAGAACAAAAAGCTAAAAGTTATAGAATGGCAGATTTTAAATAGCATATTAAAGCATTTTTTGATGTTTCCAATTCTCTAAAAAAAATAATGGTTTCATCATTGGAAGAGTTGAAACACAGGCTAGATTATCACCTATAAAAAATGCAGTACAGAAAAATCCTGGACTAAGATGTTGGATAAACTGAAAAATGTCTCTAAGGCTGCTTTCCCATATGATCTAAAATATATTTGTTCAGTTACCTGAAATAAATAGCAGATTTTTAGGAATTCCCTTATACAAACCTCTAAAGTCTTACAGAAGTTTCATCATAGATAACACAGTGGACATGTTGCAGATCCATGGAATATCATTAGTGTTTTCCCAATTACATGGCCATCTAGAAACAAAGCAGAAAGACAACTACAGAGGAAGAAACCTCTTGTTCTCCTTATTTTTTTAAAAGATTTTTTAAAATTTATTAGAGATACAGAGAGAGAGAGAGAGAGAGAGAGAGAGAGAGAGAGAGAGAGAGAGAAACAGGCTCCATGCTGGGAGCCTGATGAGGGACTAGATCCCGGGTCTCCAGGATCACACCCTGGGCTGAAGGCAGGGTGAAACTGCTAAGCCACCAGGGCTGCCCATGTTCTCCTTATATTATGTGAAGATTTAAAAAAAAAAAAAGACTTTTCTGGGATAAACATATTTTCTGAAGCTAAGATTCAGACTCAGCTTTGGCCTCATTTTAAAGCAGAACGTCGTAGATTTTCTAAGATTTAAAGTCAACTTACATATCACAAAATACAAAGAAGGTAAGCATAAATCATTTTCTCCACTGGGAGTCATGTCATTACATATTGTTGGAGGTTCATCTAGAGGGTCCGTTACATGCCACGCATGTAAGGGTTAAGCTTTTAATCAGCTAATCAAAGTCCTATAATTGCTGATGACAGAGTTGTAGAAAGAATGGATGATACATAAGTCTTAATTCTAAATTCACAATTTTGGGGTCTCTTAAGAGCTATATTATTTTTTCTTGAATGATAACCATAAAATACATGGAAGAAAGATGAGTTTATATCCTTATCCTTAAAAATAACTTAGGAATCATTACTACAACAATATAATGATAAAAACAACAATATGTAATACTTATTAGATAATTGTGTCTAATGTAATAATTTTTAAAACATAAATGTGAAAAACAAAACCATACCACATTACCAATTGGCTCTGAAGTTATTAGAGAATGCTTTTTCAGTTTTACCATCTATAAATCGGGATTAATATTTATGTACAACATATAAGAATGTTATGCAAACATTGATTTATCTTTTGGGCTTTGAAGATGACTATCCTGATAATTTTGAAATATTTTTAAAGGACAGTTTCATTTCTCAAATTTATTAAGACACAAATCATATTTCTTCTAGAATAATGCATATTAAAATGCCAAACTTAAGTCTGAAGTAAACATTTTTTTTTTTTGATGTTACACAGGCTCAGTGTTCTGAGCTCTTCCCCAAGAATGTAAAAGCCCATTTGTAAGTTGCTGTCTTAGAAAAATTTTTATGTTCAAGGTCTTTTCTTATCACTGCTCCTCCAGGCTAAGCCTCCTAAGTTATTTTTCCATCATCATTATTTTTATTTTATATTACCAGTTAGATTAAGGAGAAAAATATGTAAGGCAAAGTATTCATAAATACATCAACATTCAAATATGGATACTTGCCTTTCAAAATGTTAGTTAGCATGCCAAGATTTTTAGATTGTAGTTCAAAGTTCTTCAGTTCTTTGCTTTACAACTGAGGGGGAATGGCTGCTCTTTTCACTTCTTACAGAATATGTCCCTAGTCTATAAGCCTACACCAGTCCCTGGGATCCTCTGGGATTAACATTTACAAGCTGAAGATACACAAAAAGTGAAGGCCAAGGCTTTCCAAATAGTAATAAATTTCTTTTCCTTGCATTGGTAAAATGAGGTGATTTTAGTTACTATTGAGGAGAAGAGAGAACACTCATTTTCAACACATATTGCGATTAAATTCAGTTTCTTGAAAAACTGAATTGATCTGAGTTTAGAATTTGGAAAATTTATAAGAAAGTATATTTCTGAAAATGATAGGGGAATCCACTTTTAACATTGGCTATTTATGTGTGTCAATATTAAATATTTAAAATACTGAAAAATTAATATATTTAGTTTCCTTCTTGGAAAGGCTAATGGCTTTTTAATTCTAAAGCCACTGTTAAACTATGTTTGAAGATTTATTTTAAGGACATTATAGCCTAAACTAAGTAAAACATGATCAGAATGTCTTGGAATATGGAGCATAATTTTTTATTGCTATGTATTTATTTTCTAGGAGGGCTAACCTGACATAATTTTAAAAGAAAAATAAATTTTAAAATGTAGAATGAATGGATTCCTATTTTCTCAACTGTCTCTAGAAATTATATGCCCATAACAAAATATCTCATTGTTATTGGGATACACGATATTTATGAAAGTTCAATATTCGTGTTTTTTTTTTTTAAGATTTTACTTATTTATTCATGAGAGAGACACACACACAGAGAGGCGGAGACACAGGCAGAGGAAGAAGCAGGCTCCATGCAGGGAGCCCAACATGGGACTCGATCCCGGGTCTCCAGGCTCACACCCTGGGCGGAAGGCGACGCTAAACCGCTGAGTCGCCAGGCTGCCCCAATATTCCTTTTCTTTACGTCATAGCTTAAACTGAGTTTTCAGTATTTGACTTCAAAGAAAATTAATACATTCTCAATGTGTCTAATCATTAGCCCTATCTTCCTTAATGACTCTGATATTTATACCTTATAGCATGATATTTGAAATGATGCTATCAGTACAACAAAAATATACATCTTCATATTTTAGAATATAATTTTTGTAAAGACTTTATTTATTTATTCATGAGAGACACAGAAACAGAGACAGAAACATAGGCAGAAGGAGAGCAGGCTCCTCACAGGGAGCCTGATGTGGGGCTTGATCCTGGACCCCAGGATTATGCCCTGAGCCAAAGGTAGACACTCAACCACTGAGCCACCCAGTCATCCCTAGAATATAATTTTATAGACACTTTGATACACTATTATCATTCAAAAAAGTCTATAGTTAACCCAGTACATTATAACATTGTAGAAATATATACTATTTTAGATGGTGCAATGGGAAAGAAGAGAGATTCAATGTAGAAAACATTGACCATTACCAGGGGTTCATTGGACACCTATCCTTTTTCTTCATTCTTAAGTAGAAAAAAGATTAAAACCATCAATTCAATAGCACAAATGTTCAGGTTGCATTTTTTGAAGAAGTGTTTTAAGGAAAACAGTTCAGGGAATGCAGTTCGGAGAACATCTGGCCCATCCACATACAAATAAATAGTAGTAAATACTTGACTTGGAGCTGCCAGAGTTGACGATTTATATTCTAAACATGCCTTATATATTGGAAGACTAAAGCTTTTCGTTTAAAAACTTTGAGTTTTTGTGATGGTTTTCCAGAAATTAAAAAAAAAGGCATGCCACTCCTTTCAGTAAAAGACTTTAGTTTCTTAAATATATAGTTTTTTAAAAAATGAAGATAATTATTGTGGAAATTTTTACTTTAAAACGATCACTAAATTGTGAGCTAACTTGGATCTTATTTATCTTTGTATTTCCAGATCCTAACAGTATTCAGTACCAGGTTGAAATTCACTAAATATGCATTGCATGAAATGTTTCACACACACAAAAAACTTTCATTTAAAAAATTTAGCATCTTTGATATTATTAAAATATGACATAGATTTCATAACAGCTAAATTTTATTTTATCCCCAATGGCCAAATTTGTATCATTAAACGTTAACATTTAACAGGCAATCAAAACTTAATATAATTAGGCACAACTGTATAAATACTATTTATTAATTCCACATTAAAATTTGCTTAAAAATGTTTTTCTGGCTAAAATCCCAAGTATTAAATTTGTCAAATAGTATGCAAATCTAAATGAATTGAGGTTAAGTCACAAACAGCCAAAATATAAAATGTATAGCAAAAATGTGAGTTGGTCTGAATATCTGTCACTTATGTTGCTAACTAGAAGAAGTTATCTTTATTTCATTGAATCTGGAGTTTATTTGCATTTATACCAGATACTTTTAAACTAGCTCTTGTTACTATGATGGTTGATAATGCTGTGCCAATTTTAGTAGGCAGTAATTTCTTGTCTAAAAGTATGAATGCGTGAAAATTAAAACAAAATGGGAATGCTGATAGATGTTCAAGTTGAGTATTACTACCTTGGCCTTAGTCTGTTTTCAAATTCTTTTTTCCCCTCAAGTTTTTTTTTTTAAGATTTTACTTATTTATTCATGAAAGACACAGGAATAGAGGCACAGACACAGAGGAAGAGGGAGAAGCAGGCTCCCCTCAAGGAGCCTAGGGTGGGACTTGATCCCAGGACCCCAGGATCATGCCCTGAGTCAAAGGCAAACACTCAACCACTGAGCCACTCAGAGGTCCCCCTCCTCAGGCATTCTAAGAGAACCTCCAAATAACCCTTGAAAGGATAGTACATCTTTACTGGGATCCCTCTCATGAATTATGCATATTTTTATTCTCAAATTATTTTAAAGATCCAGATCTACTCTAGGACCACTGAATATATAGAGCTGTGATACTAGTTGGCTAAAAAGAATTGCTCCCTCTAGTGAATTCACAATATTACTTCACTTTCTGGCACTGCTGCATCGAGTAACTTAATAAATGATATAAATGATGACTATTAGGCTGATGATAGTGGTCTGGCCTACTTTTGTGATATTACATTTTAATGTTTTCTGTACTTGAATATAGGGAAGTTTTGTAATGATTGATTAGAGCTGCTTGCTAGATATTGTAGAACACTAGATTTAAAAACCCTACATTGAAAAAAAATTACTTCTGAAATCCTTCAGATTACTCTTGAAACACATTTGGTACCATGTTTTTTTGATGGCTATGGCCCTATTGACATTAGCGAAGTAAAGAGGGGGAATCAGAGCAATTGTCCTAATAATTAAAAGTGTGTCCTGATGGAAATCAGTTTAACTGGAAATGTAATTCTAGACACAATGCTCGTCTTTGCTTTGGTTACCATATACTTCAGTAAAATCATACATTATTAACCTTATTCCTCTCTACTAGTCAGAAATGCTGTGCAACTAATGATACAGATATACACATATTTGAAACTTTCTGGAGTTTTATTTTAATTTCTATTATAGCACGTGAAATAAAAGTAACTTAGTGGGGCTCTTATGAAAGGAAGAGCATTATTTAATTCCCAATCTGTTGATGCAGACCTTGCTTAAAATACTTCATTTTAAATCATAGGAAGGAGAAATTAAAATCAAGAGGTTGTTCAGGTGGCTACACTGATTCAACTGATTAAATGTGACAATAATAATTAAACAAAACAAACGACATGGATCAAGACTCACTTTTTCTTCAAAAGCAGAAGCCCATTTTCTGGGGAATTTGAATTATCTGGTTAATCATTTCTGCATTGGACCACTCTGCCTGGCTAGGCAAAGTCTTTCTACATTGTACTTTCAGTTTAGATAGCAGATGGCACGGATTACCAATCCTACCGAGTTACTGTTTTTACTGTTTTTCTGTATCAATCACAGTAACTCCATCAAGTTTTATGTAGTTTTCACCTTCCAAGCGCTTAGCAAATATTAATTCATCCTTGCAGCACTCCTATGAGGAGGTAGGAATTTTTAATAAATAAAATATAATAAAATATACTCTAGATTAATTTACTTGAAAGCACCTGTGAAAGGCAAGCAGAGTAACTCTAAAAAATTAAATGATTATATTAATTATATGAAAGAAGGTAATATTGGTTTATGATTCACTCTCCCTGGAAGTAATTTCAGGAGGAACTCATGGGAATTAGGGGCTTGCCAAGGTTTAAAACATTTTGTCTGCACTCCTCTTTCCCCAGTGAGGGAACAATTAGCAATACTTCCCCGGGGGACGTGACTGGACCCGGGCTAGGAGCAGCCCTGGCCTCCCGCAGCGCCCCGCCCCCGCCCCCGCCCCCGCCCCGGGGTCCTGGCCCCCGGAGCGCAGAAGCCCCGCCCCGGGCGCCCCGCTGCGCCGCAGGCCTGGTCGGGGAGGCAGGGAATGCGGTCGCCTCCGCGCCCGTCCCGAAGCTTCCCTCCTTCCTCTCCACGCCCCAGCGAGCCGTTTATTTTGAGAAGCCTGGAGCTTCGCGCTCGAGCCCGGGGCCTCTCCGCGCGCACCTCCCCGGCCGCCCGCGCCCCGCGGGGAGGATGCGCCCCACGCGGGAGGCTCGCTGCGGGGAGGGGCGGCGCTCCGAGCCGGGGAAGGAGGGGCCCGTCCTGCGGCAGAGGCCGGGGCGCGGGGGCGCGGAGCCCGCGGGGGCACCTCGCCGGCGCTAACCTGGCGGCGCGTGGCGACCCCAGCGGGGCCGGGCGGAGGAGGGAGCCGGCAAGGCCGCCCTCGGAGGCCCCTGGGGGCCGGGAGGCGGAGCCACACACCCTGAGGACCCGCGAGGTTTGCGGCCTTGGTCGTTTCCCACGTTCCCAGAGGGTGGAGCCCGACGACTCTCGGCGGGAGGGGGCGACGCGCTGAGAAGCTGCGAGCTTGGCCTCACTGGTTGGTGTCCTCCATGGGGTGCCCAGTTCGTGGATGTTCCCAACTCCCTGGCGCTGCCCTTCCTGCGAAGTTAAAAAACAAACAAACAAACAAACAACAACAAGCGTCCTGGGTGTTGTGTTCCTAGGCTTTCTGGAGGTTCCCAAAGACAGCGTTGCTAACCCCATAGCAGTAGAGCTCTCCGTGCAGGCCGGCCTCGCATCCCAGCACCTCCGACTGAGTTTCAGCCAGAGGTAATATCCGTGTCTTCGTAGCAGTAACAACAGTCTCTTGATTCCTTCATTTTCAGTTTCGTGAGTGGTGAGAAATCAAGACTTTAAGTAGATTCCAATTCTGCGGAAAGAGAAGTGCAGGGAAGAAAACATTTGGTACTTCCCAGCCTTACTCTTGCACTGTTGGAGACAGGGGCCCACTTTGAAAAGATGACCTGAGATTCAGGAAAGTTCATTGTTTCTCTGTTTGGAAGAGATATTTCTATTTTCCTGTATAGTATTTCTACTTTGGGTCACTCCTGATTTAGACCGACAGACTGGGTGGCTCAATTGGTTGTGTCTGCCTTCAGCTCAGGTCATGATCTCAGGGTCCTGGGATCGAGTCCCGCGTTGGGCTCTCTGCTCCGTGGGGAATCTGCTTCTTCCTCTCCCTCTGCCCCTCTGTTTGTGCTGTCTCTCAAGTAAATAAATAAAATCTTTACAAAAAGAGAAGAAGAGTTGCACTTCAGTTCATCAAACCTATTTGTCTTCATTCAAGTTTTTGTCAGTGATTTCATTCCTTAACAATAAAATACTCCCCCTACCCCCATCCCGGGGTTCAGATAATAGCTCATTCAGTTAATAGCCTATCTCTGTCTAAAAAGAATTTGAGGTGGTTTTTAAAATTACGTATGTAGAGAAGAAAACAAAATAGAACTATTACTAAGAGCACTCAAGGTGGGGTGAAATTATGTATAATTGCTAAAATTTACTAACAGACTTGGCTCTGAGCTTCCTCAGGTTCCTTGGATGAAATGTCTTTTCTGCTCATAGCAAATAGTAAAAGAAATAAAGGCAGTTTGGTTTCTGCAAGGTCACTTTGTAAAATCCTTAACCTGCCACTAGAGGCTGCTCTTAATTCTTATTATGTGAGGACTAATCTAGTGAAAAGAGCTTTTTTTTTTTTTCCCCCATAGCCAGTAAGGAACTGGAAATTACTTTGGAAATTGCATTGTTTTGCTACTAATATTTTCATGTCTTTTTCTCCTTGACAGTTCTTTTTAAGAATTTGTTACTGATATTGTTAGTTTTGGTTCTTATCAGTTCTGTTTGATGGTTTATTTTCGGTATCCAAATAGAGGATAAAGGTACTCTTGCTTTGGCTTATGCTTTTGTATTTCAGCACAGTATGCAGTCCTGGGATGCTTTTGGTCACTGTTATGAATTTCCTTCTTGCTATCAGAAAAGGCACTTTTATTAAGGCCCAATTCATGACTAAAATGCATTGTGTCTGTTGCTTTTCTTATTAACTGTTATAGTGAATTAAATGGTTGTTCTCTTTTACTACTCTCTTTTTAATAAAATAAGGGATATTCAGAAAGGACTTTTCAAATAGGCAAGACATAATTAGATTTCAAGCAAATACAAGGTGAAGATTTATGAAAAATTCTAACAGCTGATACAGGGTTTATCCCTCATCAAAGGCATATTGCATTCAAAATATTTTAATTTCTGACGAGTGATACCAACCCAGTAAGTGTCGGATAGCAAAATATTAATCTGCAGCATGAGACTTAAACAGTCAGCCTTCTACATAATATATAAGACCTGCCCTTTTTGACTTCCAGATTTCACTGTAATTTGCAAAAGGGACAAATTTTAATACTTATCGAGCTCTTGCTATGTGCCAATTATGGTGCTAGGTGTTTTATGTATAGTTATCTCATTTTTATCCTTACAGCAGTCTTATGAAGAGACATTAGCACCTTTTTAAAATGAGGAAATAGGCTTTGTGAAAAGTAACTTGTTTAGGATTCAACAGCTATTAAGGAGGGAGAGTGAGATCATATCTGGTCTGGTTGATGCCAAAGCTCATCCTCTTTCAACTTATCACAATCGAGGAAATGTGGCAAGAACAAGGGTACTAATAAGAAATCACTCATACATTTGATAAGTAGTTATAAAAATTTGTTTTTACTAGCTAAATTACATACTTTATTCCGATTTCCTTAGTTCTTATCAAATGTGCTTTTTTTCTTCCCACATCCCATCCAAGAAATGATATTACATTTAATTGTTATATGTCCTTAGGCTCTTCTTGGATGTAACAATTTCTCAGACTTTCATTATTTTTGAATTTTTATTTTTTTATTTTTAGGAAACCAAAGACACCACTTATTTTTTTCTTTTTTAACTTGATATTAAAATGTTTTAATTTGTTTTTATTGAAGTTAGATTTGCCAACATATAGTATAACATCCAGTGCTCATCCCATCAAGTGCCCTCCTCAGTGCCCATCACCTAGTTACCCCAACCCCCCACCCACTTTCCCTTCCACAACCCTTTGTTCATTTCCCAGAGTTAGGAGTCTCTCATGGTTTGTCTCCCTCTCTAATTTTTTTCCCACTCAGTTCCCCTCCTTTCCCTTATAATTCCTTTCACTATTTCTTATATTCCCCGTATGAGTGAAACCATATGATGATTGTCCTTCTCCAAATGACTTGCTTCACTCAGCATAATACCCTCCAGTTCCATCCACATTGAAGCAAATGGTGGGTATCCATCCTTTCTGATGGATGAGTAATATTCCATTGTGTATATAGACCACATCTTCTTTATCCATTCATCTGTCGATGGACACCGAGGCTCCTTCCACAGTCTGGCTATTGTGGACATTACTGCTATGAACATTGAGGTGCAGGTGTCCCGGTATTTCACTACATCTTTATCTTTGGGGTAGATACCCAGTAGTGCAATTGCTGGGTCATAAGGTAGTTCTATTTTTAACTCTGAGGAACCTCTACACAGTTTTCCAGAGTGGCTGCACCAGTTCACATTCCCACCAACAGTGCAAGAGGGTTCCCCCTTCTCCACATCCTCTCCAACATTTGTTTCCTGTCTTTTTAATTTTTGCCATTCTCACTGGTGTGAGGTGGTGTCTCATTGCGGTTTTGATTTGTATTTCCCTGATGGCCAGTGATGCAGAGCATTTTCTCATGTGCGTGTTGGCCATGTCTATGTCTTCCTCTGTGAGATTTCTCTTCATGTCTTTTGCCCACTTCAGGATGGGATTGTTTGTTTCTTTGCTGCTGAGTTTAATCAGTTCTTTATAGATCTTGGATACTAGCCCTTTATCTGATACGTCATTTGCAAATATCTTCTCCCATTCTGTAGATTGTCTTTTTTTTTTAAGATTTTATTTATTTATTCATGACAGACACACAGAGAGACAGGTGGAGACGTATGCAGAAGGAGAAGCAGGCTCCTTGCCTGATGTGGGACTCAATCCTGGGTCTCCAGGATCACATCCTGAGTCAAAGGCAGAGCTTAACTGCTGAGCCACCCGGGCATCCCTGTAGATTGTCTTTTAGTTGTGTTGACTGTTTCTTTCGCTATGCAGAAACTTTTTATCCTGATTAAGTCCCAGTAGTTCATTTTTGCTTTTGTTTCCTTTGCCTTAGATGTATCTTGCAAGAAGGTGTGAGGTTAGCTTGTGTATTTGAGTTTTTTCCAATTTTTTTGAGGGAGGCTGGTATTATTTCTTCTTACTGTGGCCAAGTTCAAAAAAGTTGTTGCCTGTGTTCTCCTCTAGGATTTTGATGGAATCTTGTCTCACATTTAGATCTTTCAACAATTTTGGATTTATCTTTGTGATGGTGTAAGAGAATGGTCTAGTTTCATTCTGCACGTGGCTGTCCAATTTTCCCAACACCATTTATTGAGTAGACTGTCCTTTTTCCAGTGGATATTCTTTCCTGCTTTGTTGAAGATGAGTTGACCATGGAGTTGAGGGCCCATTTCTGGGTTCTCTATTCTATTCCATTGATCTATGTGTCTGTTTTTGTGCCAGTACCACACTGTCTTGATGATCACAGCTTTGTAATACAACTTGAAATCTGGCATTGTGATGCCCCTGGCATTGGTTTTCTTTTTCAATATTCCTCTGGCTATTCCAGGTCTTTTCTGATTCCATACAAATCATAAGATTATTTGTTGCAACTCTGTCAAGAAAGTCCACAGTATTTTGAAAGGGATTGTATTGAGTGTATAAATTGCCCTGGGTAGCATAAACATTTTCACAATATTCTTCCAATCCATGAGCATGGAGTGTTTTTCCATCTCTTTGTGTCTTCCTCAATTTTTTTCAGAAATGCTCTGTAGTTTTTAGGGTATAGAACCTATGCCTCTTTGGTTAGATTTATTCCTAGGTATCTTATGCTTTTGGGTGCAATTGTAAATGGGATTGACTCCTTAATTTATCTTTCTTCAGTCTCATTGTTAGTATATAGAAATGCCACCAATTTCTGTGCATTGATTTTGTATCCTGCCACATTGGTAAATTGCTGTATGAGCTCTAGCAATCTTGGAGTGGAGTCTTTTGGGTTTTCTATGTACAGTATCATGTCATCTGCAAAGAGAGAGAGTTCGATTTCTTCTTTGCCAATTTGAATGCCTTTGATTTCTTTTTGTTGTCTGATTGTTGAGGCTAGGACTTCTAGTACTATGTTGAATAACAGTGGTGGGAGTGGGCATCCCTATCATGTTCCTGATCTTAGGGGAAAAGCTCTCAGTTTTCCCCCATTGAGAATGATATTTGCTGTGGGTTTTTCATAGATGGCTTTTTTTTTTCCATAGATGGCTTTTAAGAGATTGAGGAATGTTCCCTCTATTCCTACACTTTGTTTTTGTTTTTTTAAGATTTTACTTATTTATTCATGCGAGAGAGAGACAGAGACAGAGAGAGAGAGGGGGGGCAGAGACATAGGCAGAGGGAGAAGCAGGCTCCATGCAGGGAGCTCGATGTGGGACTCAATCCCAGTACTCCAGGATCACGCCCTGAGTCAAAGGCAGGTGTTCCATAATTGAGCTACCCAGGCATCCCTATCCCTACACTTTGAAGAGTTTTAATCAGGAATGGATGCTGTATTTTATCAAATGCTTTCTCTGTATCTATTGAGAGGATCATATGGTTCTTGTTTTTTCTCTTGTTGATGTGATCCATCACGTTGATTGTTTTATGAGTGTTGAACCAACCTTGCATCCTGGGGTGCAAGTGGGACCAATCCCACTTGGTCATGGTGAATAATCTTCTTAATGTATTGCTGGATCCTATTGGCTAGTATCTTGTTGAGAATTTTTGCATCCATGTTCATCAGGGATATTGGCCTATAATTCTCCTTTTTGGTGGGGTTTTTGTTGGTTTGGAATCAAGGTAATGCTGGGCTGGCCTCATAAAATGAGTTTGGAAGTATTCTGTTCCTTTCTGTCCTCCAAAACAGCTTTAGGAGAATAGATATTATTTCTTCTTTAAATGTTTGATAGAATTCCCCTGGGAAGCCATCTGGTCCTGGACTTCTGTGTCTTGGGAGGTTTTTGATGACTGCTTCAATTTTCTCACTGGTTATTGGCCTGTTCAGGTTTTGTATTTCTTCCTGTTCCAGTTTTGGTAATTTGTGGTTTTCTAGCTTCTAGATTGCCTAATTTGTTGGCATATAGCAGCTCATAATACATTTTTAAAATCATTTATATTTCCTTGGTATTGGTTGTGATCTTTCCTCTTTCATTTGTGATTTTATTAATTTGAGTCTTTTTTCTTCTTAATAAGGTTGGCTAGGGGTTTATCTATCTTATTAATTCTTTCAAAGAACCAACTCCTGGTTTTGTTGATCTGTTCTTCAGTTCTTCTAGTCTCTATTTCATTGAGTTATGCTTGAAACTTTATTATCTCTCATCTTCTGTTGAGTGTAGGTTTTACTTGCTGTTCTTTCTCCAATTCCTTTAGGTGTGAGGTTAGCCTGTATATTTGAGTTTTTTCCAATTTTTTTGTGGGAGGCTGGTATTCTGATGTATTTCCATCTTAGGACCTCTTTTGCTGTATCCCAAAGATTTTGAACAATTGTATCTTCATTTTCATTAGTTTCCATGAATATTTTTAATTCTTCTCTAATTTCCTGGTTGACCCATTCATCTTTTAGTAAGATGCTCTTTAATCTTCATGTGTTTTGAGCTTCCTCCAAATTTCTTCTTGTGATTGAGTTCTAGTTTCAAAGCATTGTGGTCTAAAAATATGGAGGGGACAATCCCAATCTTTTGGTATCGGTTGAGACCTGATTTGTGTCCCAGTATGTGGTCTATTCTGGAGAAAGTTCCATGTGCATTTGAGAAGAATGTGTATTCAGTTGTGTTCAGATGTAAAGTTCTGTATATATCTGTGAAATCCATCTGGTCCAGTGTATCATTTAAAGCCCTTGTTTCTTTGGTGATGTTCTGCTTTGAATATCTGTCATTTGCTGAAAGTGCCGTGTTGAAGTCTCCTACTTTTAGTGTATTATTATCTAAGTATGTATTTACTTTGGTTATTAATTGCTTGATATACTTGGCAGCTCCCACATTAAGGGCACAAATATTCATGATCATTAGGTCCTCTTGTTGGATAGACCCTTTAAGTATGATAGTGTCCCTCTTCATCTCTTACTACAGTCTTTGGGATAAACTTTAATTTATCTTATATGAGGATTGCTACCCCAGCTTTCTTTTGAGGACCATTTGAATGGTAAATGGTTCTTCACTCCTTCATTTTCAGGCTGGAAGTGTCCTTAGGTCTAAAATGAGTCTCTTGTAGACAGCAAATAGATGGGTCTTGCTTTTTTATCCAGTCCAATACCCTGCCTGCGTCTTTTGATTGGGATATTTTAGCCCATTCACGTTCAGAGTAACTATTGAAAGAAATGAATTTAATGTCATTATGTTACCTATTCAGTCCCTGTTTTTATGGATTGTTTCTTTGGACTCCCTCTTTCTTTTACAGGGTCTGCCTTAATATTTCTTGCAGAGCTGGTTTGGTGGTCATGTATTCTTTCAGTTTCTGCCTATCCTGGAAGCTCTTTATCTCTCCTTCTATTCTGAATGACAGCCTTGCTGGATAAAGTATTCTTGGTTGCCTGTTCTTCTCATTTAAGACCCTGAATATATCCTGCCAGCCCTTTCTGGCCTGCCAGGTGTCTGTGGAGAGGTCTGCTGTTAATCTGATATTTCTCCCCGTATAAGTTAAGAATCTCTGTCTCACGCTGCTTTAAGGATTTTCTCTTTATCTTTGAAATTTGCAAGTTTCTCTATTAAATATTGAGCTGTTGAATGGTTTTTATTGATTTTTTTGGGGGGTCCTCTCTATCTCTTGGATCTGAGTGCCTGTTTCCTTCCCCAGATTTAGGAAGTTTCAGCTATGATTTGTTCAAGTATGCTTTGTGGCCCTCTCTCTCTCTCTCTCTCTCTCTCTCTCTCTCTCTCTCTCAGCCTCCTCTGGAATCCCAATTAGACGTATATTCTTCCTTCTCAGTCTATCATTTATTTCCCTAATCCTTTCCTCATGGGCTCTTAATTGTTTTCTCTTTTTTCCTCAGCTTCGTTCCCACCATCAACTTGTCTTCTGTGTCATTCACTCTGTCTTCCACCTCATTAACCCTAGCAATGAGGACATCCAGTTTGGATTGCATCTCATTTAATCTGTTTTTACTTTTGGCCTGATTAGATCTCAATTTTGCAGTAACGAAGTCTCTAGAGTCCTTTATGCTTTTTTCCAGAGCCACCAGTAGCTTTATAATTGTATTCTGAATTGAATTTCTGACATTGTATTGAAATCCAAATTCTGTAACTCTGTGGCAGAGAGTACTGTTTCCAGTTCTTTCTTTTGTGGTGAATTCTTCCTTCTAATCATTTTGTCCAGTGCAGAGTGGTTGTATGAGCAGGCTGAGGCAAAAATATAAACCATGACCTAAGTAAAACACACCCTTGTTAGAAGTGAAAACTTTTCTCTCTGTAGCATTCCAGCATTCCAGCTGTTCTCTCTTTAAATCTCAGGTCAAATTCGTAGGTGTTCAGGATGTTTTGAGAGTTATCTAGGTAAGTTGGTGGGGCCAAGTGAGTTGAGGACCCCTATTCTTCTGGCATCTTGCCCCCCCCCCATTTTTGAATTTTTATTTTATTTATTTTATTGTTTTTTAAGATTTTATTTATTTATTCATGAGAGACACAGAGAGAGAGGCAGAGACATAGGCAGAGGGAGAAGCAGGCTTCATGCAGGGAGCCTGATGTGGGACTTGATCCTGGGACTCCAGGATCATGCCCTTAGCCAAAGGTAGATGCTTAACTGCTGAGCCACCCAAGCGTCCTTATTTTTGAATTTTAAAATTCGTGTTTATGTCATTATTTTTGACAGTTCTGAGTCATGGTCAGGTATTTTATAGAATATTCTTCTATTAAAGTTTGATGTTTTTCTCATGATTATGCTGGGATTATGGGTTTTGGGAGGATGACCACAGAAGTGAAGTGCTCGTATCACATCATATGAATGGTACATACTGTCAATATGACTTACCACTGACGTTGACTTGGAACAGCTTGCTGAGATAGTGTTTGTCAAATTCTCCACTTGATTTTTTTTTTATTTTAAATTCAGTTAGCCAACATACTTAGTCTCAGATGGAGTATTCAACAATTTATCAGTTGTGAATAACAGTTGTGTATAACATCCAGTGCTTATCACATCACATGCCCTCCTTAATGCCCATCACCCAATTATCCCACCCCACCCCCATCCACCTCCCTTCCAGCAACCCTCAGTTTATTTCCTTTAGTTAAGAGTCTCATGATTTTTCTCCCTCATTGATGACTTCCCATTCAGTTTTCTCTCCCTTCCCTATGATCCTCTGCACTGTTTCTTATATTCCACATATGAATGAAGCCATGTAATTGTCTTTTTCTGATTGACTCATTTGCTCAGCATAATACCCTCCAGTTGCATCCATGTCAAAGCATAGGGTAAGTATTCCTCCTTTCTGATGGCTGAGTAGTATTCCATTGCATATATATACCACATCTTCTTTATCCATTTATCTGTTGTTGGACATCTGGGCCCTTTCCACAGTTTGGTTATTGTGGACATTGCTGCTATGAACAAGTGCCCCTTCAGATCACTACATTTGTATCTTTGGGGTAAATACCTAGGAGTGCAATTGCTGGATCATAGAGTAGCTCTGTTTTCACAAGTTCTCCATTTTAAAGTTGACTTTTATCTCCCTTTTCCTACTCTTTGGAGGAAGTTATTGTGCATAGCCTGCACTTAAGGAGGGGTAGGGAGCTATGCACCACTTCCTTGTGGGCATAATATCAACATCAATTATGTGGACTTCTGCACAGGATATTTGTTTACATTTCCCCCTTTGTCAATTTATTTAATCATTTGTTCATATCAGTGTGGACTTGTGGATATTTCTTTTATACTTTGGGTTATAATCCATTGTCTTCACTTATCAAATTAGTCCATCTTTGGCCATTGGGAGCTCTTCCAGTTGGCTCCTGTGTCCCTCCAACATTCCTTGATGGTCATAAGGTTGTTTTGTTTTGTTTTTGAACATTTCCTTGCTTTCTGGAACTATAAGATGCACTAGGCTAATCTTGAATATTTCCTGCCTTAGTCCTAAAATCAGCCGTTTTTTCCAAGGACCCTTCGTTTCTTTTATTGGAGAATAGTATTAGAAGCCAAGATATGGATGTTAATGTACTCAGTACTACTGAGGTGTCATTGCTTCTAGTCTTTGGCAGCTGACAGACCAAGGAAAGAATGTGTCTTTATTGACCTCTTATATACATATATCTATAAATATCTCTATCTGTAACCTATTAAGTTAAACATGAGTTCATACTGATGCTTCAAACTCTAATCGATTACCATATGGGTCATTCCTTTGCTTGTGTGTAATTCCCATTCCAATGGTGCAAAACCTGGCCCCTACCATTTGCCTTCCAGTTACTTGTTCATTTATACTATATATGTGTGTGTAGTGGTATCAGGATTGTTAGCCAGAGCTCCTATGGGAAACAACTTTATCAACAAAGCACAGTGTTTGTATATAGTTTCTTCTGCCCTTAGTCTTACAGGCTTCACTCATTTTCACAGTTACAGAGACTAGCACCTTTCCCTCTACCCCATTCAGTAAGATTATAAATACATTTGTAATAAGTTAGGTGTTTTGGTCACATTCTGTACTTGATCTTGAATCCTCTACCCTCATAAGTGATTTTTTTTCTAATTTGAACACATTAATGTTTATTCTTTGTGCTGTACAATTTTATGGGTTTTGACAAATGTAAGAGATTGGACTTCAGATAGAGACTTTGGAGACATCCCTATGCACATGACAGTAAAAGCCATGTAAGCATGGAGCCTTAGGGGGTAGCATGTGGAATAAAAAGCAAGAGGAAGGAGTACAGAATGCTGGGAAACACCAACGTATAAGGGGAAACTGGTGGAAGAAAAACTAGAAAAGAAAGAAGAGTGCTCAGAGATGTATGAGAGAGATGTATAAGGAAGCCAAAGGAGGAAAATGTCAAGAAGGAGGATGTTAAGGGTTGAAGTCCTAACCCCTAGTACCTCAGTAGGTAACCATATTTGGAGATAGGGTCTTCATAGTGGTATAAACAAGTTAAAATGATATAATTAGGGTGGGCCTTAATCCAATACAACTAGTGCCCTTATAAAAAGGGGAAATTTGGACACAAAGACACACATACAGGGAGAGTACTGTGTGAACATGAAGATATCCATCTAAGCCATGGAGAGAGGCTTGGAACACAGCCTTCCTCCATAGCCCTCAGAAGTAAACAACTCTGCAGACACTTTGATTTCAGATTTCCAGCCTGCAGAACTGTGAGACAATAAATTTCTATTGTTTAAGGCACCTAGTTTGAATGTTTTGACATATTTTTGTTTTTGTTTTGTTATGACAGCTTTAGAAAACTAATATGGAAGGAATGGTCAGTTATCTTGCTTGTTGGTGCTTGCTCAGGTAAGATAAATGAAATACTGTCCAGGGATTTAGCAATTGATATATTGCTAATGGTACTTTACCAAGAACCATTTCCAATGCAGAAAGCATATTGTGGTGGGTTGAGGAGTAAATAGTGGATGACCAAGGAGAGACTAATAGGTTTTGCTTTAAATAAAATTAGTGATTCAGAGAAGGAAGAAAATTTATTGAGGTTCTGGTCATTTCTTCTTCTTTTTTTTAAGATTTTATTTACTTATTCATGAGAGACACACAGAGAGAGGCAGAGACACAGCCAGAGGGAGAAGCAGGTTCCCTGCAGGGAGGCTGATGCAGAACCTGATCCCAGGATCACGACCTGAGCCGAGGTAGATGCTCAACCACTGAGCCACCCAGGTGTCCCAAAGTTCTAGTCATTTCAAACTTCCTGCTAAATTGTACTTGATTCTCTTGCTAATTCTATCCACCTTCTTTTAAAAAAAAATCAAATCACCATTTCTAATTCATTATTTTCAGTGTATTTTTTCCCTACTCAAACATTTTTAGTGATTCTGTTATGACTTTGTTAAGTTAACCTTAAGTGGGGCACAGGATGCTAAATGGTGAGTTGTGACTCAACAACATACCTGGGAAATATGCTTTCATTAGTGTCCATGGTGGAGTGCTTTTGGGTTCCCTGTGCTAAAGCCTAATTGGTTGATTGAAACAAAAAGAGCAGATTTTGATAAGCTTTATAGGTGTCTTCTCTAGGGAACGCACAAGGGGAAGGGTCCTGCAGGAAGGAGGGACTTTTAATCACAAGGGCAGCTGGGGAAGTCATATTGGGAACTTATATTTGCATGTGACTCTGTAGGCTGTTATCTAGGGCATGCACTGCATGAGAGGTTTGTGTCAGTTTAAGGTCATTACAGACCCCTGGCCAAACAAAATGGATGCCGAGGCAGCAATACCATGGAATAGCTTCACTGAACTTTTTTAGTATATGTGCTGCTGAGGCGAGCACAGCTTCACTAAACTTTTGACAGGTTCCTTAATTGTCTGTAGGATAAGGCCCCAAGTTGACTTTCAAGATTTCACATATTCTGGACCCTACTACATCAATTCAGTTTTGCTTTTCACCACTGTGATCCTGCATTGTGATGCTAGTCTCTCACTATCTCTCCCACATATATCAAGTTTGTAAAAACAAACAAACAAACAAACAAACAAACAAACAAAAAAACCTCTAAACCTCTCCTCAACTTTGTTGTGCCCTTCTAGCTATGTGTTCCTCATTCTTCAATATAAACTTTAGGCCCCAAGTAGGACTTGGCCAACTCTTCAATTACTGTTTAAGGCCAACCTCTGTTATTACATTATCAGCTCAAAGCTAGCAGTTTATTTTTATTTACCAATATACATTTAAAGATGTAATTTCAGAAGCAAATAGTGGAAAATTGGGAGTATTTCTGAATAATGCTAGTTAACTGATGTGGCTGAGCAAATACAGCTTTTTAGAGCTCTGAGAGGAACTCTATATTGATGTTAAGTTTCAATGCATCAGTAATTTATATGTCTCCTTCTTCCTACCTGAATTTTCAGCCAACTGAGAGATAAATAGTTATTACAGATAGAGATGTGACTGAGGGACATAGTTCAGGTGTGCAGTAATAATAATGAACCCAAAGAATTAAGCATAGTCATCACTCTGTCCCAGCAACCTGGGTAATTTCATACCACTTTCCCTACCTCACAGGGAACCTTTTTTGTTAAATTTGCTTTATTGATAAAAATAGATCGGAAAGTATGCTTTCTGAAGAAGTAGACTCCTGGAAGAGGAAAGAAGGGGAGGGTTGATACATTCTTGCTCCTAAATATAAGGAGAGAAATGAATAACGAGCAGAGAAAGGCCAGTACTTTTGCTCTCTTAGAAGGTACTTCCTCAGTGAAGGACACGTTAGAATTGGAAAGAAATTCACTCCTAACATTTAGTAAGGAAGACAAAGAAAGATCCTTGCAAGAGAATCATAGACACTTATAGTACTTGCATCAGTATTTTGGAAAACTTCAAGAAAGAGTCTTTGTCCTCTCTGAAATAACTCAAATTCTTGAGTTTACTATGTGTTTATCTACACCCTTGACTTAGTATTCATAATTTCCTGTTATTGACAGTGTCTCATTTGAAAAGGACTGGTGGTTAATAAAACAAGGCACAACTAAACCTATGGCCATTATCTGTTAGATATCATGTGAAATCAAAACATCCACATTGGACCTTGTATGGTTAAATCTTATTCCCTGTTGCCTTGAAATAAAGACCTTCCCTTCCCCAATACCAACATGAAATATGAAAATAAAAATATTCATGTAAGAAAAATCTAAGTATGGCAGAACTAAAATTTAGGGTAGATTCTGGGGCCTACTTTTATGAAGCATGAATTAGATCAGATACGAGTTGACTACTCAGACTCTTCTCAGCTTTGTAATAAAGGCCAACTGCTCTAAATCTACATTTTGTGTTGCTCTGTTTTACTCTCATTTTATGACTTCATAGTTGATTTAAAAGTTTAAACACGATACTTTTATGTACAGCCATTGACTAATGCTAACTGGATCCAGAGTATAATCTATCACCTTATATTTAAAAGAAATGGGGGAAAAGCACAGCTCTTTACTTACCCCAGATTAAGCATTTGTTTGTTTAGCAGGCATTTTGTTCAATTTTTTTAAAAAGTATTTATTTATTTATTTGTGATACACACAGGGGGCGGGGGCAGAGACACAGGCAGAGGGAGAAGCAGGCTGCATGCCGGGAGCCCGATGCGGGACTCGATCCTGGATCTCCAGGATCATGCCCAGGGCCAAAGGCAGATGCTAAACCGCTGAGCCACCCAGGGATCCCTGTTCAATCTTTTCATAGCTTTCTCTTTGATAAACTTCACATTAGGCTCTTCTGAAAAATCAGAGCATAGCTTCTCTTTATTCTTATGTTGATAAATCTTTTAGGAAGAGTATACATTTATTTGGGCTTCTATTGATCCTTAGACTTAGACCTTTAATTCCTTAGATAGGAATCAGTTACACTGCTCAGGGATAATCTTCATTATAATGTTGACATCTATCCTTCCAATTATAATACATCTGCAAATTACCTTAAAGTGTTATTTGCAAATATATGTTGATTAAAATAATTGATTTTATGATAAACTTTATGAAGAGTTATTTTATTTTTTTCTTCCTAAAAGGAAATGGCTGAGGAAGAAGATTGCCAATATTTTCTTTAAATCCTTTACAGTCTTAAACAACTGGAGCTATATTCTACATCCTGTAATTTGGGGACCTTAATATCAGTCTATGTATAGAGTAGATAGGTTCAAAATCATTTATCAGGAAAAGTCTTCTTTGCTCAATGGTGCTACTTTTGGTGTAGATTCCATTCAGATAACTGCTTCTCAAATTTTATAAGAATATATCAACATTTGTCTCAATTCATCTGACTCTTAAAGTAGCAAAAGAGAAAAATCTGTACTCAGACTCACTACAATTTTGATAAAACACCAAAACTCTATTGAGAATGTGGTTTCTTTAGATTATCTGAACAATATGGTCCATTTCATTTGTCTAAAAATTCTAAAATTTTTCAGAGTAAGCCAGGTATCAATTAAATGTATACTTGGACACTATTATTTCTGCTTTCTGTAAAATTGTTTTAATTGAGAATTGACTTGAATTTAGCAAAGTGACTTCAGCAAGTGTAGTTTCAGTGTAGTAATGGGGATGAAAGCCCTACTAGAATGGGCTCAAGGGAGAAATTTTATTTATTTTTTATTTTTAAAATATTTTATTAGAGCAAGAGAGAGAGAGAACATGAGCAGGAAGGAGAGGCAGAGGGGAAAACAGACTCCTCACTGAGCAGGGAACCTGATATGGGACTCCATCCCAGGATCCTGGGACAGATCATGACCTGAGCCAAAGGCAGATGCTTACTGACTGTGCCACCCAGGCACCCTCAAGGGAGAAATTTTAGATGAGCCTAGATAACTCTTTGTTTTGTTTTTGTCTTTCATTCTCTGATAAAAGAAACTGTGTCAATTTTTAGCATAGACCTTGGACATAAGTGTTCTATAATATTGGTTGAACAAATAAAAGAATTTCTTTAGGTAGACATATATATGGATTTTTCTAAAAGGGAATTTAATAGAATTGCTAGGTCTAATGGCATAATCACTTAAAATCCAATAGTTTCTGCTAAATTCTCTAAAACGGCAGGCAGAGACAACTCTTTAGAGAAATTTTGCTGAAAATAGGAGCTATCTGGAAAAAGAAATGAGGTGAATAGGTACATATTTTAACTTTTTGGGAAATAATAACATGTTTCTCTACTAAGGTAAAGAACATTAGAGAAGAAAACATGATGTGAGAAAGAGAATGGAGATTTACTAGTGCAATGCTTTGTGGAGTTGAATAAAGATGAGACCTAGTACATTGGCCTTAGCTAGGAGCTTATCTACAATAGGAGAGAAGATAGAACATTTGGGTGGGTATGAATGCAGGTATCTTATTCTAGTATATGGAAACATCATAATTTATTTAACATGTTTAGTGACTGGCATGTTTTTACTTTCAGGAGCTAAGCAGTGAAAATCCTTTCATCCTTGTATACTAAGAATGTCTTTGTGCAGTATCTACAGGATAAATCTCTAAAAATTGGATTGCTGGGTCAAAGGAAAAGCATACTTAAAATTGTAAAATGTGTTGACAAATTCCCATTCAAAAGACTATTCTAATCCACACTGCTACCAGCCATTTTTCTACCCCCTTACCAACAGTGAATTCTACAAATCTCTAACTTTGGTTGACCTGATAGATAAAAAAAAATGGTGTCTCTTTATCTTGATTTTGTTTATTTGGGGATATTCTTTCTCTCCCTTTTAAATTTTTAGGTGATTAAAAACATTTTTATTTAGACATAATTCACATACTGTATTTAAAACATCTTTATTTAGACATGATTCACATACTGTAAAATTCACCTATTTGAAGAGTACAATTAAATGATTTTCAAGATCTATGTTGTAGCATGTGTCAGAACTTCATTTCTGAGGGAGGAGTTAAGATGGCAGAGGATTAGAGGTACCCAAGCTTGTCTCCTTCCTCCAATACAGCTAGATAGTTATCAAATCATTCTGAACACCCAAGAAATCAATTGGAGGTCTGAGAGAACAAAAACTGGAGGCCTACAACTAGAAAAATGACCACCTTTTGGAAGGTAGGAGGTGTGGAGACTTGAATTTGGGGGAGATATAGCTGTGGATAACGTAGTGGGGAGGGAGTCTACTTACAGAGGCTACTGTAAGGTACTATATAAGCCATGGAGTGCAAAGTCAGAACTTTTAGAAGTCTCCTACAGTAGCAGATATGCCTGGCTTAGAGGTGCCCAAGTAGAGAAGCAAAGCAGAATCCCAGGTGTGATACCATGGTCTGAGGATCTCCTGGGTCACAAGAAGAATGGATTGTGCCTAAGTGCTCTTCTGTTCCCAGGCATCAGAATGTGGACGATGGCTGAGAACAGTGAGTCTAGATGTTGGCTTTCTGCTCTGTGTTGCCATAAACTGCAAACCACTACATGGTCATCTGACTGCTTTCCTGGGATGAGTCTGGAAAATGGAAGAAGCATGAGGAGATCCTCTCTAGGAGGAACTGTATGGTTCTGTGCCATGGGAGTCCCTAAAATTTGGAGTTTTAAAATGTAGTCATGTGCTTGAGATAAAAAAGTTCAGACACAGGCAGAGTGAACACAGGGTTCTGACAGAAACCAGGGAAACAAGTGACTACTCTTCAGTGAGGACTCACTGAAAAGTTGAGGGGCTGGTTTGCAA
Source organism: Nyctereutes procyonoides (assembly GCF_905146905.1). Taxonomy (NCBI): domain Eukaryota; kingdom Metazoa; phylum Chordata; class Mammalia; order Carnivora; family Canidae; genus Nyctereutes; species Nyctereutes procyonoides. The sequence continues at coordinate 7,812,276 of NW_026575130.1, forward strand.
ATTTTCAGCTCTGGTGCTAGAGAGCTGGTTGCAGCCATATTCATACGGCCCATCAGAGCAAAACAGCACCACCTAGTGGAGTCTGGAACTGCTTACGCCAAGCCTCTCCTCCATGCAGCCTAGAGGCACAATTCCACTAGGGCAAGTTCACCTGGGAACCTTCCCCAAAAGACCAGCACATACAATTCCTTTGCACAGTTTACTGATTATAGAGGACTGCAAAGTTTCAGCTCTAGGGAAAAATAGTATCTAGCCTCTTTTGTACTTATTTTTATTGTTTTATTATTTTTTCATTTATTTTATTTTTGTTTTTACCTAATTTTAATATATATATATATTTGTTTACTTTCATTGTATTTTTTTCTTTCTTATTTTGGGCTCTAGATTCTTTTAATAAGCTCACCAAGCACACCCAGGATCTAGTTTCTTTGTTTTTTTTTTTAATTTTTTTTATTATTATTGGGGGAGTATTTTTTCTTTTTCTTTCTTCTTTTTCCAGGCAAAATGATGAGATGGAGAAATTCACCCCAAAAGAAAGAACAAGAGGTACTACTCACAGCCAGGAGTTAAATTAATATAGCTATAAGTAAGATGTCTGAAATAGAATTTAAAATAATGATTATAAGAATACTAGCTGGGCTTGAAAACATAGAAGACCCTAGAAAATCCCTCACTGCAGAGATAAAAGAACCAAAATCTAGTCCAGCCAAAGTTAAAAATGCTATGACTGAGATGCAGTCCCAAATGGAGGCCATATAAATGAGGATGGATGAATTAGAGGAGCTACAAAAGATAAAATTATGGAAAATAATGAAGCTGAAAAGAAGGAAAGAAAGGCAATGGACCACAAAGGTAGACTTAGGGAACTTAGCAACTTATTAAAATGTAACATTTATATCATAGGAGTGCCAGAAGATGAAAAGAAAGAAAAAGGGGCAGAAGGTTTATTCAAACAAATTATAGCTGAAAACTTCCCTAATCTGGGGAAGGACATAGACATCAAAATCCAAGAAGTGCAGAGAACTCCCATTAAAGTCAACAAAAGCTAGCCATTACCATAGTATATCATTGTCAAATTCACAAAATACACAGAATCCTGAAAGGAGCAGGGGGAAGAAAGTCCCTAACCTACAAGACAAGACAGATCAGGTTCACAGCAGATCTGTCTACTGAAACCTGGCAGGTCAGAAAACAGTGGAAAGAAATATTCAAAGTGTTGAATGGGAAAAATATGCAACCAAGAATTCTTTATTCAGCAAGGCTGTCATGTAGAATAGAAGAAATAAAGAATTTCCCAGACCAACAAAAACTAAAGGAGTTCATGATGACTAAACTAGACCTGCAAGAAATTTTAAGGGGGATTCTCTGAGTGGAGGGGGGAAAAAAGCAACAAAGACTAGAAAGGACCAGAGAATATCACCAGAAAAGCCAACTCTACAGGTAACATGGTGGCAGTAAATTCATAGCTTTCAGTAATCATTCTGAATGTAAATGGACTAAATGCTCCAATCAAAAAGCATAGGGTGTCAGAATGGATTTAAAAAAAAAAAACAAGATCCATCTATATATGCTGCCTACAAGAGACTCATTTTAGACCTAAAGACACCTGCAGATTGAAAGTGAGGGGATGGAGAACCATCTATCATGCTAATGGATGTCAAAAGAAAGCTAGAGTAGGCATATGTAGAAAAACTAGATTAAAAAAAAAAAACAACAAACTGTAACAAGTCATGAAGAAGGGCATTATATCATAATTAAGGGGTCTCTCCACCAAGAAGATCTAACAATTGTAAATATTTATGCCCCCAACTTGGGAGCACTGAAATTTATAAATCAATTAATAATAAACATAAAGAAACTTATTTATAATAATAGGGGACTTTAACACCCCAACTTATAGAAATGAACAGATCATCTAAGCAGAAAATCAGCATGGAAACAATGGCTTTGAATGACACACTGGACCAGTTGTACTTAACAGATACATTCAGAACATTTCATCCTAAAGAGTGGAAATATACATTCTTCTCCAGTGCACATGGAACGTTCTCCAGAATAGATCACATACTGGGTCACAAATCCACCCCCAACAAGTACAAAAAGATTGAAATACCATGCATATTTTCAGACCACAATGCTGTGAAACTTGAAGTCAACCATAAGAAAAAAAATTGGAAACCCTACAAATACATGGAGCTTAAAGGACATTTTACTAAAAAAATGAGTGGGTTAACCAGGAAATTGAAGAAATAAAATACATGGAGGTAAGTGAAAATGAAAACATGAAAGTCCAAAACCTTTGGGGTGCAGTCTTAAGAAGGAAGTATACTGCAATATCAGCCCGTCTCAAGAAGCAAAAGACTCAAATTCACAATCTAACCCTACACTTAAAGGAGCTAGAAAAGGAACACAAACCTAAAGCCAGCAGAAGAAGGGAAATAATAAATATTAGAGCAGAAATAGATTATATAAAAAAGAAAAAAAAACATTACAACAGATTCATGAAACTAAGAGCCAGTTCTTCAAAAGAATTAATAAAATGGATATACACCTAGCCAGACTTAACAAAAAGAAAACAGGATTCAAATAGATAGGATTACAAATGAAAGAGGGGAGATCACAACCAACACCACAGAAATACAATTATAAGAGAATACTAGGAAAAATTATAAGCCAACAAACTGGGCAGCCTGGAAGAAATGGACAAATTCCTAGAAACCGTCAAACTACCAAAACTGAAACAGGAAGAAATAGAAAATTTGAAGAGACCTATAACAAGCAAAAAAATTGAATCAGTAATCAAAATCTCCCAACGAAAAGAGAAGCTGGGTGGAGAAAGTGATATCAGGATTCCGTTGTTGCTTCTCGAAGTCTTCCACCCTATTTCATATCATTCCGGAGTTCTTTTCTATTAGCCAGACTTTTTTTTAGTCCCTTCTTGCCTCTTCCCTGGAAATTACTAGCTTCTTTAGTTGCTGGTTTCCTATGTTTGGGACACATACAGTAAGAGATTGTAGGGGAAAGTGTGTAGTTCTCCACTGAAAGTTAACTCTCCTCCCCTCCCATTGATAAAAATGGTTTACATTTATAAAAAGATTCAGATGCAATCTTCAACTATTCTGAAACCAGCAGGACATACCTGACTTTAATAATTTTCTTAGTGAAATTGTAGATGTTTTTCTTCAGTTTAACTTATGAGAAAAGATTATCTGATGCATTTTTGTGTTGAACTTCCCCTTTAGTGGTTTATCTTGTCTTTTTCTGCCCATCTGTCTACTAATAAAATGTGAAATAAAATATACTTGTATTGCTACTTCAAAAAAATCCATGGCTGGATAAATTCTCAGAGGAATTGTACCAGACATTTAAAGAGGAGTTAATATATATTCTCCTCAAACTGTTCCAAAAAAAAAAAAAAAAGAAAGAAATGGAAGGAAAACTTCCAAACTTGTTCTATGAGACCAGCATTCCCTTGATTCCAAAACCAGGCAAAGACCCCACTAAAAAAGAGCATTATAGGCTTATATCCCTGATAAACATGAATGCAAAAATTCTCAATAAAATCCTCGCAAATCAAATTCAACAGTACATTGAAAGAATAATTCACCATGATCAAGTGGGGTTTATTCCTGGACTACAGAGGTGGTTCAACATTCACAAATCAATCAACGTGACATACCACATTAATAAGAGGAAGGATAAGAACCATCTGATCCTGTCAATCGATGCAGAAAAAGCATCTGATAAAATACAGCATCCTATCTAGATAAAAACCCTCAACAAAGTAGCAATAGATGGAACTTACCTCAGCATCATAAAGGCCATATTCAAAAGACCAACAACAAATATCATCCTCAATGGGGAAAAACTGAGAGCCTTTCCCTTACAGTCAAGAACAGGACAAAGATGTCCACCCTCACTGTTGCTATTTAACATCGAACTGAAAGTCCTAGCCACAGCAATCAAACAACAAAAAGAAATAAAAGGCATCCAAATTGTTAAGGAAGAAATCAAACTTTCATTATTTGCATATGATATGATACTCTATGTAGAAAAAGTATGTAGCAAAAAATTGCTAGAACTCATCCATAAATTCAGCAAAGTTGCAGGATACAAAATCAATGTGCAGAAATCTGTTGCATTTCTTTTTTTTCTTAAGATTTTATTTATTTTCGGGAGAGGCAGAGTGCATGCACATGAATGGGGTTGGAGCAGAGGAAGAGAGAGAGGAAATCCTTAAGCAGACTCCCCACTGAACTCTGAGCCCAATGCAGGGCTGAATCCCAGGACCCTGAGATCATGACCTAAGCCAAAACTGAGAGTATGCCACCTAGGTGCCTCAAATCTGCTTCATTGGAGCAGCAGAAAGAGAAACAAAGGAATTGGTCCCATTTGCAACTGTGCCAAAACCAGTAAGATATCTGTGAATAAACCGAGCCTTTAGAGGTAAAAGATCTGTATTCTGAAAACTATAGACACTCATGAAAGAAATTAAAGAGGACGCAAAGAAATGGAAAACTATTACATACTTATGGATTGAGGAATAAGCATTGTTAAAATGTCTGTACTACCCAAAGCAACCTACACATTTAATGCAATCTCTGTCAATATACCATCAGCACTTTTCACTGAGCTAGAACAAATTGTCCTAACATTTGTATGACTCCACAAAAGATTCCAAGTAGTCAAATCAATTCTGAAAAATAAAAATAAAACTGGAGGCACCATGATTCCAGACTTCAAGCTATATTACAAAGCTGTAGTCATCAAGACAGTATGGTACTGGCATAAAAACAAACACATAAATCAATGGAACAGAATAGAGAACCGAAAAATGGACTCACAACCATATAGCCAACTAATCTATGAAAAGCAGAAAAGAATATCCAATGGGAAAAAGATAGCCTCTTCAACAAATGGTGTTGGGAAAACTGGACATCAACATGCAAAAGAATGAAGCTGGACCACTTTCTTACCTCCTACACAAAAATAAATTCAAAATAGATGAAAGACCTAAATGTGAGACAGGAAACTATCAAAATCCTAGAGGAAAACACAGGCAGAAACCTCTGACCTCAGCTATAGCAACTTCTTATTAGACACGTGCTAGAGGCAAGGGAAACAAAAGCAAAAATGAACTGGTGGGACTTCATCAAGATAAAAGGCTTCTGTACAGTGAAGGAAACAATTAACCAAACTAAAAGGAAGCCTACCGAATGAGAGAAGATATTTGCAAATGACATGACTGATAAAGGGCTCATATCCAGAATCTATAAAGAATTTATAAACTCAACACCCAAAAACCAGATAATCCAGTTAAGAAATTGGAAGAAGACATGAATAGACACTTTTCCCAAAGATGACATCCAGTTGTCTAACAAACACATGAAAAGATGCTCAACATCACTCATCATTAGGGAAATGCAAATCAAAACCATGATGAGATACCACCTCACACCTGTCAGAATGGCTAAAATTAACAACACAGGAGAAAACAGGTGTTGGTGAGGATGTGGAGAAACAGGAATCCTCTTGCACCGTTGGTGGGAATGCAAACTGGTGCAGCCACTCTGGAGAACAGTTTGGAGGTTCTTCAGGATGTTAAAAATAGAACTATCCTATGATCCAACAATTGCACTACTAGATATTTACCCAAAGAATACAAACATACAGATTCAAAGGGATACATACACCCTGACATTTATAGCATCATTATCCTCAATAGCCAAACTATAGAGAGAGTCCAAATGTCCATCCAACTGCTGAATGGATAAAGATGTGGTATACGTATACAATGGAATGCTACTCAGTCATCAAAAAGAATGAAACATTGTCATTTGCAATGACATGGATGGAACTAGAGGTATTATGATAAATGAAATAAGTCAGTCAGAGAAAGATAAATACCATATGATCTCACTCATATGTAGAATTTAATAAAGAAAACAGACGAACATATGGGAAGGGGGAAAAGGAAAAACGGAGAGAGGGAAACAAGCCATAAGTGACTCTTAATGATAGAGAACAAACTGAGGGGTGATGGAGGGAAGTAGATGGCTAGATGGGTATTATAGAGGGCACTTGTCATGATGAGTACTGGGTGTTGTATGTAAGTGATGAGTCACTGAACTCTACTCTAGAAACCAATATTACACTGTATGTTAAAAAAAGTTGAAAGAAAAGTAAGCAAGAGAGAGAGAGAGAGAGAGAGAGAGAGAGAGAGAGAACTTCATTTCTTTTCATTAATATTCTGCTATGCAGATATACCATATTTATTTTTTGGCTTATTTGTTGAAGTTTTTATTTTAATTACAGCTAGTTAACCTACAGTGTTACAGGTATAGTATTAGTTTCAGGTTTACAATATAGTGATTCAGCACTTCCATATCACACTTGGTGCTCCTCACAAGTCCATTCCTTAATCCCCATCAACTACTTAACCCACAGATATACTATGTTTTAAATCCATTCATCATTTGGGTGTTTTCCACTTTTTTAGCATTATGAATAATACTGCTATCAACATTTGTTTACAAGTTTTTGTGTGGGCATATGTCTTCTTTTCTCTTGGATCTATACCTAGGAGTAAAATTGCTGGGTCATATAATAACTCTATGTTTAATATTTTGAAGAACTGCCAAACTGCTTTCCAAAGCAGCTGCAACATTTTACATTCTCACTAGCAATGTATGAAGGTTCCAATTTCTCCTATACTTGCCAACAGTTGTTATTGTCTGTCTTTTTTATTATTGCCATTCTAGTGGGTGTGAAGTGGCATCTCCTTGTGGTTTTAATTTGCATTTCACTAATGGCTTATGATGTTGAATATCTTTTCACGTGCTTATTGGATATTTGTATATCTTTAGAGAAACATCTGTTCAAATCTTTTTCCCATTTTTGAGTTATTTGTCTTATTATTGAGTTGTAAGAATTCTTTATATATTCTGTATGCCTGTCCACAATCAGATGTATAGTTTGCAGATATTTTCTTCTATATTTTAGGTTGTCTTTTCACTTTCTTGATAGTATCATTTGCAACAGAAAATTTTTGAATTTTGATATAGTCTATCTATTTCGCTGCTTGTGCTTTTAATGTCACATCTAACAAAACATTGTCTAACCCCAAATCACAATGATTTACTCCTGTGTTCTCTAGCAATTTTGTAGTTTCAGTGCTTAGATCTGTGATGCTTTTTGGGCTTGTTTTTGTGTATGGTGGAAGAAGTCCAACTTCTTTTTTTTTTTTTTACATATGTATATCCAGTTATCCCAATACTATTTATTTAGAAGACTATTTTTCCTCATTGAGGACTATTTTCCTCATTCCTCATTCTCAAAAATCAAATGACTGTAAATGATTTATTTCTGAACCGTCGATTCTATTCTAATGATGTATTTCTATCCTTATGGAAGTACCACATTGTATTGATACTGTAGCTGTGTTGTAAGTTTTAAAATTGAGAAATAAGTTCTTCAACTTTGTTCTTATTTTTGAAGATTCTTTTGGTTATTTTGTGTCCTTTGCATTTCCATATGAAATTTATGATCATATTGTCAATTTCTACAATAAAATAAGCTGGGATTTCATAGAGATCATATTGAATCTGTAGATTGATTAGGAGAGTATTGCCATTTTAACAATTAAGTCTTCCAGTTTATGAGCCTGAGGTATCTTACAATTTATTTAAATCTTTAATTTTTTCAACAATGTTTTATAGTTTTAGGTGTATAAGTCTTAGACTTGTTATTAAATTTATTCCTAAGTGTTTTATTCTTTTAGATGATCTTAGAATGAAATTGATTTTAATTTCATTTTCAGACTTTTTTTTACAGATTTAATTTATTTATTCATGAGAGACACACACAGAGAGAGGCAGAGACATAAGCAGAGGAAGAAGCAGGCTCCATGCAGGGAACCTGATGTGGGACTGGATCCCGGGACCCCAGGATCATGCCCCAGGCCAAAGGCAGGCGCGAAACTGCTGAGCCACCCAGGGATCCCCATTTTCAGACTTTTAAAAAAATATTTTATTTATTCATGAAAGAGAGACAGGCAGAGAGGTAGACAGAGGGAGAAGCAGGCTCCTCACTGAAGCCCAATGCAGGACTTGATCCCCAGACCAGGATCATGCCCTGAGCTAGAGGCAGATAAATGCTCAACCACTGAGCCACCCAGGGGTCCCTCATTTTCAGATTTTTATTGCTAGTATATAAAAATACAGTTTACTTTTATATATTGACCTTGTATCCTGCAATCTTCCTGAACTCATTTACTAGCACTTGTGTGTTTGTGTTCTGTATGTGTGTGTGTGTTACAAGTTTCTACATATAAGATCATGTGATGTGCTAATGGACATCATTTCACTTTTTCAATATGGATGCTTTTCTTTTTCTTTCATAATTATCTCTGCTAGAACCTCCACTACAATGTTAAGTGATGAGAGAACATTCTGGTCCTTTTAATGACCTTCGGGGAAAACATTCAGTTCTTTTATTATAAGTGTGATGTTAGCTGTTGGTGTTTCATAGATGCCCTTTATCAGGTTGAGGAAGTTCCTTTTAATTCCTAATTTGTTGAATATTTTATCATGAAGCGTGCTGCATTTTGTCAAATGTTTCATCTGCATTTATGTGGATGATCACGTGTATTTTGTCTCTTCTGTCAACATGGTATATTACATTGATTGGTTTTCATAATTCAGAACAATTTTATTTTCCTGGAAAAACTCCAATTGTCATGGACATGGAATGGTCAGGGTCTTTAATTTTTTTTTTATGTTCCTAGATTTGGTTCACTTGTAGTTAGTCAAGGATTTTTTGTGTTTGGATTCAAAAGTGATATTGGTCTGTAGTTTTATTCTTCTGAGTTCTTTGCCTGGTTTTAGTATCAGAGTAATAATGATCTCAAAGAATGAGTTGAGAAGTGTTCCCTCCTGTTCTATATTTTTGCAAGAGTTTGTGAAGGATTGGTACTAATCTTTCTTTAAGTGTTTTGTAGAATTCACTGGGAAGCCATCTTATCCTAGGCTTTTGTATATGTATATGTGGAAAGTGGTTTTTCCCCTTCGATACAGATTCTCAGGCCCCACTCCAGACCCATAGAATCAGAATCTGCATTTCTTTTAAAGATTTATTTATTTGAGACACAGAGAGGAAAAAAGCATGAGAAGGGGGAGGGGCAGAGGACAAAGGAGAGAGGGTCTCAAGCAGACACTGCACTGAGCAGAGCCCTCATGGTGTTGATTTCACAACTCTGAGACCATGACATCATCTGAAACCTGGATTTCAAGGCTCAACCCACTGTGCCACACAGGTGGAAAGTGTTTTATTATTACTAAGTCAATCTTTTTGCCTGTTATAGTTCTATTCAGGTTATCTATTTCTTCTTGACTCAGTTTCATAGTTTGTCCTTTTCTGGGAATTTGCTCATTTCACCTAATTTATCTAATATGTTGATAAACAATTGTGTATAGTGTTCTCTTTAATACTTTTTATCTCTCTAAAGTTGGTAGTGGTGGTCCCTCTTTCATTCCTGATTTTGGTAATATGAATGTTCTTACTTTTTTCTTGGTTGGTCTAGCTAAAGGTTTGTCAATTTTGTTGCTTTTTTCAAATAACCAACTCTTTGTTTCATTGATTCCTTCTATTATTTTCTTTCTTTGTTTTGTCACAAGTTCATAAATAGCTGAAGTAAAAACAAGTGAATCACCAAAGTACTAATTAATTAAAATTTATTATGCCCCCACCAAAAAGCAATTTGCAAACTGGGAGCACTCAAACTAAAGCATGGAATGAGGCTCAGGGGTATATTATCATAAAGCAGCTTATATAGTGAGACAAAAGTAGCTGTTTATTATTCACAGTGATTGGTTATAAGATTTTTTTCAAATGATAGGGAGTTGTTTAGTTGTTACCTCATATCAGCCTTGGGAAACAGTTTATAAACTTTTTTAAAAAGATTTTATTTATTTATTTTTTCATGAGAGACAGAGATAGAGGCAGAGACACAGGCAGAGGGAGAAGCAGGCTCCATGCAGGGAGCCCAGCGTGGGACTTGATCCTGGATCCCCAGGATCACGCCCTGGGCTGAAGGCGGCACTAAACTGCTGAGCCACCCAGGCTGTCATATAAACCTTTTTTTAAGATTTTATTTATTTATTTGAGAGAGAGAGACACACACACAGCATGAGCTGGGGGTAGATGCAGACAGAGAAGGAGAAGTAGACTCCCTACCGAACAGGGAGCCCAATGTGGGGCTTGATCTCACAACCCTGAGATCATGACCTGAGCTGAAGGGAGACACTTGACCAACCCAGGTGCCCCAGAAAATAGTTTAAATTTTGCTTATGATTTTCAGAGGCATAGGCAAGAAATAGCGCAGGTCAAGGTAGTCTTTTAAAATAAGCTAAATTAATCTTTGTACAACTTAACTGGTTTTGTCTGCTCAGGGTATATTCTTTTGGTCATTCTTTTTTTTTTTTTAAAGATTTTATTTATTTATTCATAGAGACACAGAGAGAGAGGCAGAGACACAGGCAGAGGGAGAAGCAGGCTCCATGCAGAGAGCCCGACGTGGGACTCCATCCAGGGTCTCCAGGATCATGCCCTGGGCTGCAGGTGGCGCTAAACCGCTGAGCCACCGGGGCTGCCCTCTTTTGGTCATTCTATCAGCAAGTTAAGAGTATGACCAAGCAGTGTAGTGTTATTCTCAGTTCCTATTGTTGATGTGGTCAGGTCGAAGAATCACATATCCACTGTTTCAGTTAGTTGAGTCGTTAGACTAGAGGGTCATGTGATGATTTTTTATGTGTTTGCTGTTGATTTCATCCAGTTGTTTGATTCTAATGGATACCATTTGGCAAGTGAGGGGCCACTGACAGACTTTTGGGATCCCTGGGTGGCGCAGCAGTTTAGCGCCTGCCTTTGGCCCAGGGCGCAATCCTGGAGACCCGGGATCAAATCCCACGTCAGGCTCCCGGTGCATGGAGCCTGCTTCTCCCTCTGCCTATGTCTCTGCCTCTCTCTCTCTCTCTATCATAAATAAAAATTTAAAAAAATCTTAAAAAAAAACTCTCAAAAGTATAGAACACACTACAGAAGTCAATATGATGAATACACAGAGAACAGTAGCCAAGGATTGAAAATTTTCCTGGAGCATGGATTCCCAGGAGCCAAGATTTAACCAATTAAATAACTGAAATGTGTTATAATTTTTTAAAGTTGGCATTTCTGTGGAAACAAAAGAAAAGTTAATAGTTTGAGCAAATTATAAATTCATAGTTTCTAAGTTTAGAGAGAAGTCAGTTGAGAAAATCTCTAGGTGTCAGTTTCTCCAAGCTTCTTCAGATGGAGTAAGGTGGCAATCTGACAGATTTTCCTGGTTTGCAGCTTGAAACCCTGGTGATCCTTTTGAATGCTATTAGCAACAGGCATGAAGTTTGTCCACACATGAGCTATTGTGATTATTTCTCTGAAGGTTATATCAAGTTGTCCAGCATTGGCTTGCATGGCTTTGAGAAAAGAGCAGTTTCAGTTTCCTGGTGATTCCAAGTGGAAAGAGTGGGAGAAAGTTGGAAATGTTTGTTTGGAGAGGGCCAACCTAATATTGGGGGGAACCAGAAGAATTCAGGATCCAGCCCAGCCTTCCATGTAGAAAACAAACCCTCAAACATAATTAACAGCCCTAGAATCTGATATCAACAAAGGTATATGACTAAAAGATAATTTTTCTATAATCATTCCCATTTCTGTCAAAGACAGAATATTTTGTGCTTAAAGTACAGGTCAAACTATAGTAAGATTAATCTGTTTGCAAATTAAGTCTGGTTTCAATAAACTTGCTCTTATTATTTACATAGTTTCAGCAAGAAGAGTGATAGACTATATAGCTCTTTTAAATCTGCATTGCTGGAATTTCAGATTCAACTTTCAAAAGCCTTCTGAGGCTAGGAAGTCAAGCCAAGGGCCTGTCCAATTGTGTCCAGTTACAAGGAGAGCAAATTTCTATTGAACTTCTACAAATACATGTATTGTCATGAAAAATAAGAATATTTAATAAGAGTTTCTTAATACTGGAGGGATTGGGTAGGGAGAAAAGGATAAATATTTCAACCTTTGTTGCAAAGATCCACTTTACCAAATGGCTGTAAGTTATGTATAGCTTGAAAGAGAGGAGAAAGGGAATCCTTTAAATCAGGAAAACAAAACATTAAAGAATTAGTAATGTTTTAAATATTGTAATAAAAATTAAAATTATCAGTTCATTCAGTCGTATAGTTTTGCTTGATCTTGGGTTAGCAGTTTTATGAATCAATTAATTTTCCATTAAAGTTTTAGAAATTCTTACCCAGTTTCAGTGTTACAATCTTAAAGCTTTTTTTTAAGTATATATATATATATATTTAAGATTTTATTTATTCTTGAGAGACACAGAGAGAGAAGCAGAGACATAGGCAGAAGGAGAAGCAGGCTCCTGCCAGGGAGCCTGATGGGGGACTGGATCCTCAGACCCTCCCCAGCCCCGGGATCATGCCCTGAGCCGAAAGCAGATGCTCAACCACTGGGCCACCCAGGCGTCCCTACAGTCTTAAAGTTATCAGAAAACTGCTTTAGAGTACCTGTCAGGGTTTTTTCCATGAATCTCTTTGAAGATAAAGCACTTTTTCAGGAACACTTTCGCATAAACAGTACAAAACAATAGCTACCTGTAAATGACAAAAGACTTAAAAATGGCCACAGTTAAAGATCTGGTAAGAGTTCACATACACATACACACAAAAAAATGATGCAATTGATAAATTTGGTTATTTTTGTGACATACAATGTTTTATTAATTAGAATTATGACTGATAACATTATACCAAGTGGGTAAGGAAGCTACTAGAAATAATAAAGGTGAAAGAAAGTAAGTATATAAGAAAAGTGGGTAGGCAGCTGTGAACTGGCAAATTTATATATACATTTCATAATTTCTAAAGGTATAGTCTTCCTCATAGTATAGTTTTCAGTGTGGCACAAAATATATTAATAGACCTGAATATCTTTTGTCTCCCTGAAAAATTTAAAAGCCAAAAGTAGATAAACTTATATTTAACATTTAATGTTTATCTTATTTGGAGATGATTTGGATATGCAATAAATATCCATTATTTAGTTTACCTTAAAAAACTTTTATCATATTTATATTTATTTAAATTACTTGCTTTTAACAATTATGCTTGGATTAGACATAAAACAGCTAATTATTATCTTATTTTTCTTGTTGACAAATTTTGAAGGTATAGAAATAGGATGATTTGATTCATAAACCCTGGCAGAAAAAGTTGTGTGTTTGCATTACATTTTAATATTGACAATGCTGAACACATGCCTTTTTTTATTAAACCGACAAACTTAAACTAGCTTTTATTTATCAAAGATTATCCCAGATCATGTGAACTTGAAAAACATTTGGGTTAGTTTCTATGTTTCTGAGAATATATTTGATTTATATAAAGGCTTAATTTTCTTTAAGCCAATTAAATAGAGCTCTTTACAAATTAATTTTGGCTGCCTATGTCTCTGCCTTTCTCTCTCATGAATAAATAAATAAAATCTTTTAAAAAACATTAATTTTGGCAATACTATTCAGAAATAGAAAAATATCACATATCTGTAACATACATACATAGACATATATAAACATAGAGGTGGACAAAGATACCTTATAGCTTTGGTTTGAAAAATTTTAGCCATGTCTCACATACAAAACTCAATTGGATCCAAATTGTCCATCTGGCAAATGGACTAAATTAAAGTTATGCTCCTATGGCCAAAGAGTTTTTACTAAAGATTTTTTATTTGTATGCTATAAAGATCCTTTTAGAGCTGTTTTTTGGAATCACTTTGTTTTCAACTCTTTGAGGAACCTCCACACAGTTTTCCAGAGTGGCTGTACCAGTTCACATTGCCACCAACAGTGCAAGAGGGTTCCCCTTCTCTACATCCTCTCCAACATTTGTTGTTTCCTGTCTTGTTAATTTTCACCATTCTCATTGGTGTGAGGTGGTATCTCATTGTGGTTTTGATTTGTATTTCTCTGATGGCCAATGATGCAGAGTATTTTCTCATGTGCTTGTTGGCCATGTCTGTGTCTTCTTTGGTGAAATTTCTGTTGATGTCTTCTTTTTTTTTTTTTTTTCTGTTCATGTCTTCTGCCCATTTCATGATTGCATTGTTTGTTTCTTTGCTGTTGAGTTTAGTAACTTCTTTATAGATCTTGGATATTAGCCCTTTATCTGATAGGTCATTTGCAAATATCTTCTCCCATTCTGTAGGTTGTCTTTTAGTTTTGTTGACTGTTTTGCTGTGCAGAAGCTTTTTATCTTGATTAAGTCTCAGTAGTTCATTTTTGCTTTTGTTTCCCTTGCCTTCATAGATGTATCATGCAAGAAGTTACTGTGGCCAAGTTCAAAAAAGGTGTTGTCCTCTAGGATTTTGATGGATTCTTGTCTCACATTTATATCTTTTATCCATTTTGAGTTTATCTTTGAGTTTATCTTACCCTACGACCCAACAATTGCAGGGTTTTGCCCCAAAGATACAGATGCAATGAAACGCTGGGACACCTGCACCCCAATATTTATAGCAGCAATGTCCACAATAGCCAAACTGTGGAGGGAGCCTCAGTGTCCAGCAAAAGATGAATGGATAAAGAAGATGTGGTCTATGTATACAATGGAATATTACTCAGCCATTAGAAATGACAAATACCCACCATTTGCTTCAAAGTGGATGGAACTGGAGGGTATTATGCTGAGTGAAGTAAGTCAATCGGAGAAGGACAAACATTATATGGTCTCATTCATTTGGGGAATATAAAAAATAGTGAAAGGGATTAAAGGGAAAGGAGAGAAAATGAGTGGGAAATATCAGTGAGGGCGACAGAACATGAGAGACTCCTAACTCTGGGAAATGACAAGGAGTAGTGGAAGGGGAGGTGGGTGGGGTTTGGGGAGACTGGGTGACAGGCACTGAGGGGGGCACTTGACAAGATGAGCACTGGGTGTTATGCTACATGTTAGCAGATCGAACTCCAATAAAAAAAATATACAAAAAAAATCACTTTGTTTTTGAGAAGTTTTTGCATACCAATCAAAGACAATCATTTCTTTGTCTCTGAGAGGTTTGGAATCCTCCCTTTTAAGACTGTCCCTTAAGGTAGACTTACATAAGTTAAAGATTCCCCAAAGTGGCCCCTACAATTCCAAAAGTTCACCCATTTTCTAAAAAGGCACAAGATCCTGGTCTTTAAGCTAGGTGGAACCGAACTTTGCCTTTGGATTCCCTAAGACCTTTTAACTAAGAGTGGCTCTGTTTTCCAACAACTGCTCTAAAACACATGGAATCACATGTTTCAAACACTCTTTTAAACAAAATAGTTGGTCTAAATCAATACTCATGTCAACGACGTTAGATAACCTTTCAAAAGTCATTAATGAAATTGCAGTGGAAAGTAACTCAGAATCAATTTATTTAATTACAAAAGAACCCTTTCTACAATAAATAAAATAAATTCTAACTAACTCTGCCACGGGTGGCATACCAAGAAGCTTCAACAAACAAAATAAAGGTATGCACAATAAAGTTAGAAAGCTCAAAATGCAGAGATAACAGAGCTCAGAACCAAGAGAGATCCTCAAATCCCAGGGTTGGTGAGAAAGCATCAAAGCTCAGTGGGCTCTGCAGATACCAGCTTCTGTTTGCTTACTGCCCTTGGAGTCATTTAAGATCTCCTTTGGATCCCACTTCTGATGCCATGAAATGTCCAAAATTCATAAATAGCAGAAATAAAACCAATGAATTACCAAAGTAATCATTAGTAAAAGTTTAGTGTGGACACGTCTAAAAGACAGTTTGCAAACCAGAAACACTCAAACCAAAACATGGGATGAGATTCAGGAGTATAGTGTTATAAAGCAGTGACTGTTGATTGAGTCTTTATTGCCATTGATTGTATTAGAATTTTCTTAAGTGATAGGGAATTGGTCAGTGGTTACCTCATATCAACATTGGGAAGTAACTGAAATTTTGCTTTTCATGATTTTCAGAGGCATAGGTAAGAAATGACAGGTCAAGTTAGTCTGGCAAAATAAATTAACCTAAGCTTTGCAAAACTGGTTCTGTTTGCTCAGGGAATTTTTAAGGCTGGTCTTCATTTTTCTAATTTTTTTAAACAGTTTCATTTATCAATACCATAATTTTTACTATTTCCTTTCCTCTAGTGGCATTAGTTTACTCTTTCTAGTTTCTACAAGTAGAAACTTAGGTTATTGATTTGAAAACTTTTTTTGTCTTTAATATACATGTTCACAGGTATGAATTTCTCTCTGAGAATTGCTTTTGCTTCATCCCACAAGTTTTAGTGTATTGTATTCTTGTTTTCATTCATCTCAAGCTATCTCTTAATTTCTTTTGTGATTTCTCCTTTGATCCATTGGTTATTGAGAAGTGTGCTGTTTAATTTCTGTATGCTTGTGAATTTCCCAAATTTCCTTTTGTTTTTGATTTCCTGTTGGAAAACACACTTTATATGATTTCAGGGTTGTTGTTTTTTTTAGGGTTTTATTTATTTACTTGACACAGAGAGAGAAAGTATACAAGCGGAGTAGAGGAGTGGCAGTGAGAAACAGAGGGAGAATCAGGCTCCCCATTGAGCAGGGAGCCCAACAAAAGGTTCTATCTCAGAACCCTGAGATCAAGACCTGAGCAAAGGCAGCTGCTCAACTGACTGAGCCACCCAGGTGCCCTTTATTTCAATTCTTTTAAATTTACTGAAGCTTGTTTTCTGTCCTAACACATGGTCAGTCTTGGAGAATGTTGCCTGTGCGCTTATGAAGAATGTGTATTAAATAGTTGTTAGGTACAGCGTTCTAAGCATGTCTGTTAGGGGCATTCTCTTTTAATAATTATCATCTTTGATGTAGAAAAATAAGTTTTAGACTGAGAAAAATAAAGACAGCAGCTCTTTGAGAGGAACACTATGTAAGTTTCATGTATAGAAAAATTCAAAAAAGCATTATGAGTTATTCTCTAAAAATATGTTGCTCTCATTTCCACTTCCGGACTTTATCCCTTCTTATATTATAAGATCACATTCTTCTAATTAGACAAGTATGTATCATTACAGAAAAAGGCAAAGATTCAAAGATACAGAACAAGGTTTGCAACTGACCACACTTTTACTTACTGCTTAGAAAAGTAACACACTATAAAATTTTAAAAAATAAATTGATATCTGTGATAAAAATTAAAATTCTTCCTAGGAATTTTATTTTATTTTTACTTTTTTATTTTTTTAAATATTTTATTTATTTATTCATGAGAGATACAGCAAGAAAGAGGCAGAGACACAGGCAGAGAGAGAGAAACAGGCTCCATGCAGGGAGCCCGATGTGGGACTCGATGCTACGTCTCCAGGATCACACCCTGGGCCAAAGGCAGGCACTCAACTCCTGAGCCACCCAGGCGTCCCTTCCTAGGCATTTTAAAACACATAATACAACATGACACATGCTTGAATTAACAGACATATCTTATAGGCTATGTGCTTTATCCTGCTTCATTAAATAATTTTTTTTCTTCTTCATATGGTTTAGCTTCTTCCCTCAGTATCTCTTCTTGGTTTATTTGCAGGGAGGGAAGGTTTTACCTGTTTTTCCTATAGCCTTAGAGGTTTAATGATTGCTTTTGTTTTCATGATAATGAAATATAACATTGGTCTCACTTACTAGGGTTGTTATTTAATTTTTCTACTTCTTATTGTTTTTTTGTTTTGTTTTAAGATTTTATTTATTCATTCATGATAGACACAGAGAGAGACAGAGAGGCAGAGACACAGGCAGAGGGAGAAGCAGGCTTCATGCAGGGAGCCTGATGTGGGACTCGATCCCGGGTCTCCAGGATCAGGCCCTGGGCTGAAGGCGGCGCTAAACCACTTAGCCACCCGGGCTGCCCTAAACTAGTTTAAATGTAGAGAAAATATATAGATTTTTTTTCCCCAAAAGATCTAAGGGATGCCTCCATACAGACAGAATCAGCGGCTCAAATAATGTTGTCAGGATTCTGTGTCTTTCTCCTAGTAGCTCTGCTATTTCTGCTTGGCTTCTCTTTATGTGGTAGTAAGATGGCCAAGAATGGCCCAGGAATCTTCTATCTCAGCAACCCCAGCAGAAAGAGGACTTCTCTAATATTCATGTATCATAACCCCAGAATGTGTTAATTTGCTCTGCTTGGGTCAAGTGATCACTCCTGAGCATCATGGGGGTGGGACACCATGGTAGGAAGGGTGGGAGGTGCAGGAAATGAGGCACTATGATTTTTAGTTCTGTCAAGATCACATGGAATTCTGATGATGAAAAATGCAACTTAAGAAACAATCTTTGAATAAAAATATAAGGATCTCGTGGAATTAATAATGCAAATTATTGAATCTGGAAGTAGAAAAAAATTTAAGGAGAACAACTTCTTAAGCACTTAGTGCTTATGCCACTAAATTTCCACTCTCTATTGCAGAGAATATAAGGCTTTCTCATGAACCAGTACTACTCTGTGATTTAGTTTAGTGAGACTCCAAAAAGGAAACACAAATTTTTTGTAATAGGTTTATTGAGATATGTCATAGATCATAAAATTCAACTTTTTAAAGTACTATTACAATTCTGTGGTTTTCAGTATATTCAGACTTGTGTGACCATAATCATTATTTTGTTTTGTTTTGTTTTATTTTATTTTTTCATTTTGAGTAGGAACCACACCCGACATGGGGCTTGAACTCATGACCCTGAAAGTAAGAGTCACATATGCTCTACTGAATGAGCCAGCTAGGTACCTCAGCATTGTCTAATTTTAGAACATTCTCATCATCTCAAAAGAAAGCATTAGCAAGAAGTCCCCATATCCTCTTCCTGAGCCCCTGGCAACCACTTATCTACTTTCTGTCTCTACAGATTTGCCTAATTAGGACATTTCATGAAAATAGAGTTGTACAATGTGAGGCTTTTTGTGACTAGCTTCTCTCACTTAGCACAATGTTTTCAAGTCTCATCCATGTTAAGGTACATGTCATATTATTTCATTTCCCTTTAAAGTATGGTTTTGGGATCCCTGGATGGCTCAGTGGTTTAGCACCTGCCTTTGGCCCAGGGCATGATCTTGAAGTCCCGGGATCGGGTCCCGCATCAGGCTCCCTGCATGGAGCCCGCTTCTCCCTCTACCTGTGGCTCTGCCTCTCTCTCTCTCTCTCTCTCTGTCTCTCATGAATAAATAAATAAAATTAAA
This sequence comes from Nyctereutes procyonoides, assembly GCF_905146905.1. NCBI lineage: Eukaryota > Metazoa > Chordata > Mammalia > Carnivora > Canidae > Nyctereutes > Nyctereutes procyonoides. The sequence goes on from NW_026575130.1 coordinate 7,831,593, forward strand.
AAAATAAATGAATAAAAAATAAAGTATGGTTATACTACTTTTTGTTTATCCATTCATCAGTTGATGGACATTTAGATTATTTCCACTTTTGGTTATTATGAATGATTCTTTGAATATTCATGTATCAGTTTTTGTGTGGACTTATATTTTCAATTCTCCTGGGTATATTGTTGATAGTGAAACTGCTATATCACTTGGTAACTCTTGTTTAACATTTGAAGAATTGAGGAAGTCAAGTTTGATGGTTTATCAGTGATGCATTCTAGTGTGCTTACGTATCCCAACACAAAAGGGAAACACGCCACTCCAGCTTTTTTTTCTCCTTTATTACAGATACGAATCTGACTCAAATGCTCCCTATCATGATTTCTCCTATACTGTAAAACTCATAAGGCTGAAGTAGACTCTCTGAGGGTCAATCCAGTCTGTGCCAAGCAAAGGACCCAGCTTGGAGCTTTTTATATGCTAAGGACAATGGCAGGAAAGGAGCAGTGAGTACAATGGAAATATAAACCCAAACAAAATCTGTAGTTACACTTTGTATCACTCAAGGGTCAGTTCAGAAAAGACTGTAGATATTCCAAGCAGAAAAAATATCAAATACATGAAATTAGGCACTTATACATCATTAAAAGGTGAGGAGGAATAAAGTGAGAGGGTTAGTGCCAGTCTTTTTTTTTTTTTTTAACTTATTCAGAGGCAGAGAGAGAGAGAGAGAGGCAGAGACACAGAGACACAGGCAGAGGGAGAAGCAGGCTCCATGCAGGGAGCCCGCTGTGGGACTCGATCCCAGGTCTCCAGGATCATGCCCTGGGCTGCAGGCAGTGCTAAACCACTGCACCGCTGGGGCTGCCTGGTTAGTGCCAGTCTTCTGCAGAAGTTTCAGGTTTGCATGTCATCACCTTTCTTATCCAGAGATCAAAGCTGCTAGTATCACCCGGAAGTGACTGTCTCTTCAGAGCTTCCCTGCACTTCAGAGATGGCAAATACACAGGGACATGAGTTCAGAAACTATCAATTCACATCTACCCCAGAAACTGCTTTCCCCTGTGTTCTCATGGAAAGGAAGAACAGCCTCTCTTCTCTCTTTTCCTTTCAAGTCTCATAGAAGTGCTTATCATTGGCAGAACTTAAATAATCTGGAAGCCAGGGAAGTGCAATTTTTGGCATCCCAGCTTGGCAATACAGGAGGATGGGGACAGAGAAGATGGAAGAAATGGAGGCACGGTGACAATGGACAACGTCTAGCACATTGTCAAATACAATCTAGATCCGACGATCTAAATTACCATTAGGAAATAAATGTTTTATTCATGAAAGTGGAAAATAGTATTTAAATGCTTTCCAGTGGAGTATCAGGTCAAAGTATTATCGTTTGCTGAAGTTAGTCAGTCACTTCCCACATTCTCCTTGCCCCATGTTTTTCACCCTGCTCTATTATTTCTTCCAGTTGTCTTTTTTTTTTTTAAAAAAAAGGATTTTATTTATTTATTCATCAAAGACACACACAGAGAGAGAGGCAGAGACAGAGGGGGAAAAGCAGGCTCCATGCGGGGAACCCGATGTAGGGCTCCATCCGGGGACCACAGGATCACACCCTGAGCTGAAGGCAGATTCTCAACCGCTGAGCCACTCAGGTGTCCCTGTCTTTTTTTTTTTTTTTTTTTTAAGTAGATTCCATGCCCAGCAAGGCACCAAACGTAGGGCTTGATTTCACAACCCTGAGATCAAGACCTGAAATTGAGATCAAGGGCCAGTTTATCTGACTGAGCTGCCCGGGTGCCCCTCACCTATGTTCTAAATCCATTCCCAAATCTAGGTCAACAAGGTTTGTCATATAATAGATTTCTTTCTTTCCTTTTCTTCTTTCTTTCTTTGTCTTTCTTTTTCTTTCTTTCTTTCTTTCTTTCTTTCTTTCTTTCTTTCTTTCTTTCTTTTCTTTCTTTCTTTCTTCTTTCTTTCTTTCTTCTTTTCTTTCTCTTTTTCTTTCTTTCTTCTTTCTTTTCTTTCCTTCCTTCTTTCCTTCATTTCTTCTCTTTTTTTTTAGAGAGAAAGAGAGGAGGAGAGAGAGAGAGAGGGGAGGGGCAGAGGACGAGGGAGAGAGAATCTTAAGCATGTTCCACACCCAGCACAGAGCCCCATGAGGGGCAGAGATCATGACCTGAGCCAAAATCAAGAGTTGGACACTTAACTGAGTAAGCCGTCCAGGCAGCCATATAATAGATATTTTTTTAATATTAGTTATCTGAACAAATATATGAATGAATGAGTACTTTGTTCAGCCTTCTTTTCATTATCATTCCTTACCTCAAACTTCTTTTTCCTTTCAAGGGTCTTTGAATTTCTATACTCTCCTCACCTGTCACTTACATTGGCTAAATAATGTCCATGGCATCTCTTCACAAGTTTAAGAATAGGCAGTGATCCTCAACTGGGGAGATTTGGCCTCCTCCAGGACACTTGGCCATGTCTAGAGACATCTGGGGTTGGGGGGAGACACTACTGACAGGATAAAGAGGATAAAGGATAAAAGATAGAGGACAAAGACCAGGGATGCTGCTAAACATTCTACTGTGTGGAGGATTGCCCTCCACAGCAAAGGATTAACAGGCTCCAAAAGTCAAAAAGTGCCGATGTTGAGAAACCTTGGGTTGGAGTATGGAAGAAGGGGGAGGAAGGGGAAAGCATTGAATGAAAAGTGAGGTAAGAAGTAAAGATAAGATCTAGCAGGGGTCTGCAAACTTTTTCTGTAAAGGATCCAAGAGGTAACTATATTAGGCTTTGAGGACCATAAGATCTTTGCTGGCAACCACTCAGCACAGCCATAATTAATATGTAAATGAGTGCCTGTACTCATGTTTCAATAAAACCTTATTTAAGGGCACTGACTTATTTAAATTCCATATAAGGCAAGAGAACTGGAAAAATAACTCTGCTAGAGTACCACATTAGTTTGGTACAAGACAGATTAGGCTAGAATATGCTGAGGTACAGACAACCTCAAAATCTCAGTGGTTCACTGTAACAGAGGGTGTTTCTCACTCACAATGCAGGTGCACTGTGTGCAGGCTACATTCTGCTCCATGTTGTTTTCATTCTGGAATTCAGACCCACAGAGCCACCTTTATCTGGAACATTGCTGGATCTAGTGGCAGAAGAAAAACAGAAGGCATGGCAAACATGCTGACTTTGGACATTTCTGACTCAAATCAGCATACATCACTTTTACTCATATTTCACCAGCCAAAGTCAGTCACATGCCCCTGCTACACTTCAGTGGGGCGAGATAATGGGACCCTCCCCAGGGAGGGGCAGGAGCTATTTGTGAACAATACCCTAGTCTGACACATCACCTCCCCTTAGTGCCTTCACTTGCTTAGGTTTGGTTTTTCTTGAACCCACGTTTACAGTGTTGTCCAAACTAATGTAATAGTGGGGACTAGGAGAAACCATAATTATGACAATAAAAGCATCTACTGTTTATTCGGTGATTATTATTTCCCATCCATTGAGACTTGACCTGCATTCTTGCATTTCATTTTCACAGCAACCCATTGAGGTAGTTATTATTTTTGTCCCCCCTTTATAGATGAGAAAACTGAGCAACAGAGATTAAAGGTACTTGGCTAACAAGTAGTTGAGATTCAATCCAGATCTCTCAAGTCTAATTTTTTAATTTTTAATTTTTTAAATTTATTTAAATTCAATTAATTAACATATGGTGTATTATTTGTTTCAGAGGTAGAGTTCAGTGATTCACCAGATGCATATAACTCCAGTACTCATTATATCACGTGCCCTCCTTACTGCCCATCACCCACTTACTCCATCAGACCAATCACTCCAATTTTAAAGCACGTTTCTATTCTAACACTGTGGTTAAGAACATAGATCTAGTGATAAACTGCCTAGGTTCAAAATCCTGGCTGGTGCCAGACACTACTTTATGGCTTGAGCAAGTTCTATAAGCTCTCTGTTTCAGTTTCTCCATCTGTAAAATAGGATATTAACAGTACCTACCTCATGGGGTTTTTGTAAATGTAAATATAGAAATTAACATATATGGAGTGCTAGTGTTTAGAACAGTGCTTGGTTAAATAGAAAAGTTTGCTATTATTATTGTTATTATTCGCTAATGTTTCAGAAAGCCCCTGCCGTCTGTTCCCTCCTTATTCTCAATTTCCTTTGAGAATTACTATTCTAAATTTTTGTTCCCACATTATATTTATCTTTTTTTGGACTAATGCTTTACTAGCATGGAGGGTAAACTATAGGAATACCATTGCCTTCAACTCAGTTGTATATCTCTGTTTCCCAGACTTTCCCCACCTGTCACTTTTATGTTCATGGTTTATTATTTGAACTGCTACTTTATATTTATGTGGGTGCATAACAATGATCTGGAATACAGGAGTAGACTTCCTAGGTCCAAGGCAGTAACACAGACCCTGCTCCTTGCTACATGACCTTGCTGATCATTTCTTCCAGTTAATTTTTTTAAGTTGATGGTTTACTGCGGTTTAATTTTGGAAACAACATACTAATTTTCCTCCCTTGTGAAAATCAGGACAAACCAAGCAAGCAGAGTAGTAAATTGTTCTTGGCATAGATCTGTCTTTCGGTCTTTAGCCTTTTAAAAACCAGATGCTGTTTGAGAAGGGCCTGATGGGCTAGTGAAGTTATTATGACAGAGTGGGCATAGCTCCTTTTCACGTGGAGTAAAGAGAACTAAACAATTCATTCTCCATTTTAGGGCTTAAAATGGAATGAAACAGAATGACTTGTAGGCAAGTTGGAATGGATTTATTTACCATATTCCTTAAACTTATATTTTTCTTTTTTTTAAGATTTTATTTATTCATAGAGAAAGAGAGAGGCAGAGACACAGGCAGAGGGAGAAGCAGGCTCCATGCAGGGAGCCCCACGTGGGACTTGATCCCGGGTCTCCAGGATCACACCCCAGGCTGCAGGCAGCACTAAACCTCTGTGCCACAGGGGCTGCCCTATATTTTTCTTTAAAAAAATTATTACATAAAGCAGGAGGATCAACCATGAGAATAGTGGGGCTTTCCTGATGATTTATATTGTTAATGTATTTTTTAAAATAATAGTTTTAAAGTTCTGGTATGGAAATTTCTTTTTTTTTAAATCTTCTCTGCCCCACCCCCCACATTTGAATTTGTCAGTTTAGCTGTGTAGATTGAGAAGCAATAATTAAGAAATAGCAGTAGTTTAATTAAGGCCCATTATTATGTAAATAAAGTCAAAGCTAAGATTTTGATTTTTTCGTGTGCTTTAATTAACATTAAATCAATCTTATTTTATACTTCTGAAGATTCCAAATAAATTTAGATTTTCTAGATATAGTAGACTCAAATACAGTCATTTAGCTTCTTTTCAATTGGACTTACATTGTGGATCTACTAGGCATCAAGTACCATAGTAAACATATTCTTGCCACTGGCTGTTACAAAATTGATACCTTTAATCAAGTCACGAATATAAATTTGATCAGTGCTATTTTGTATGGATTAGGATCTAAGGGTTTGTACATAAAAGTTATCTATGAGAAGATATATCCTCAGATATGCAGAGTCATGCTGGAGATATACATGGGTTTCCTCATTTTCACACTTAGATTGCTAGGTTAGATCAAAGCTAAATTCTAATTCCATTTAGTTTTATGGAATAATCAGCCTTCTCTCTTTCCTGACCAGTTTCCAATTATTTAGCTTTTTTTCTCTAAAATCCATGGAGCAAAGTTAAGCACTGTCTTCCCTCTAATTTCATAGCATGTTTGAAGGAGCTTTGTAGGGAATGGAGCAGGACGACAGAGTACCAAGCATGAAAAAAGCTAGGTTCTTGAATTGTATTTGCCTCATGCTAAATTATTTAGGGAATGCTGCAGTCATTATTATTCGAGAGTCAAGTGACACTGGAACACGACATTTTTTTTTTCAAGTTAATCATTCAGATTTATTTTAAAAAGGAGAGGAGAGTTCTCTTGTTGATTTTACAGTGAAGGCAATAGCCATTTCTTTGGCTAATTCATTTGAGTAAAATTTAAACCTGGGTTACTCTGGTAGGATTTAAAGGAATAGGACACATGTGAATACAATGATATTAGGTATGTGTAATTCTGAATAATAAAATAAAGATTAAGATGGTAATTTAGGTCCCTCAAGTACTGGTATTTAAACTTTAAAAATCAATCAAGAGAGAAGATTAAGTAGTGTTTCTTTGGTACTTAAAAATGTAAAGCTAAGACCAAATTGTTCTATTTTCACAGATTTAAGATATAAAGAATGATATTTAAAGACATTAAAATAGCTATTAAATTCTCTTCAGTTTGCAAAGAATCTCCAATGAAGTACACTTAGAAAAAAATCCCTGAGTACATTAACTACTCTATTAGTATCTTCCTTCATAAACAAAGAAGAACAATTTAAAAGCTTTGCAAACCATATAAACACACTACTTAGCAAAAGCAGTATCTGTGTATAAGACTCCCTCCATAGTACTTGTAAATTTGGCCACCAAATATAGAAGAGGAGAAACAACAGATTCACAAAACCAAAATATGACATTTGGACACATTAGCCATTCTTAGGTAAATCCAAAAACCACTGTCTTATGGTGTTCCTATTTTGTCTTAACCACTCGATATTGTTCTTCACTGTTTCCAGCACTTGTTCCCTGGGTTTTTCTCCTGCTCCAGCATCTGGATATCTTTTGAAAAAGCTCTCCATCTAGAAAAGAGAGGGAAATAATTAAGAAAGTCATTTTAAGCCCCATTAGTTTTCAAGGCTTTTATTTACAGGCTGGATTTGTTTCCTTCTTCCCTGGAAATTCACTATCATTGCACATGTCTTGGTGCATCATTCAGACTGAGCTCGTCTCTTCGATTGGCAACCATTACCCATGGCTTTTGGACTGTTGGCAGCACGTCAGGTCAAAAGACGCTTTCCCATCCTGGGGAAGGAGAGCAGCACATCGGTGGCTGGTGTGCCCCTCTGTGATTCTGCTGCTTCTCTACTTTGTGCATTCCCCAGGGTGTTCCCTGGAAAACCCAGTCTGTCAAATGCTGGCTTGGCTTCTCTTTCACTTCAGGAGTCCAGAACATTTTAATATACTTTCAGTTCCCTTATTAAGGACTCACAATAACCTCTCTGTTACCTTGGTTCTATCATTTGTCTTCCTTCCAAAATCCTCCCCCAATCATAGTATTGTTTGCTACTTACACAAATAAAATTTTTTTTTGGTTCTTAACACTCAGAAGAATGTTAACATTCCAATATATAATATACAGATATTGAAAATTCATACAATCTCGATTTTCCAACATCCATAAACATTTTCCCCTCTGGGAACTGAGACATTTGAAACTGAAAAGTCTTTAAATTCCAAAACAGTGAATTTTGGAAGGAATCAAATCTTGACCATCCTATTTCAGGTCACATTTACTATCCATGCTTTGGTAAAGCCAAAAGGTCTCATGTAGCCTTCTAAGCCTCTCAAGGCCTCAGCTTCTCAACTTTTACATTTTGTTTCTTAGTTAATTGAATTTTTTCAGTTTAGAAAATATAGGTATACATTTAATTTGATATAAGAATTATTTCTTTCTCCTTATCTGAGAACTAAATAGAGAAAATGCCATTTCTATTTTTAAAAAGGCAAAAAAATTGTAATCCTGTTCTTCCTAGATGAGTATAGAGGGATTTAACTTCATACCTGCCACAGCTGTAGTTCAGTGTTGAATGGTTCTGCTATTGTGACAATCCTGCCAAGATTTCTGTCATTGATTGTGTATCTGAAGAAAAATTTAAGGAAGTAAAAGGGAATATAAGTGCCTAGAACTTGAAATCTTGGATTTTGTGGATTTTTAACAAAAGTCATTTTCAAAGTAAGCAAAACACAGTAAGTAAACACATTTCATTTAAAATTTCTTTTTTTTATTTTTAAAGATTTTATTTATTCATAAGAGACACAGAGAGAAAGAGAGAGGCAGAGACACAGGCAGAGGTAGAAGCAGGCTCCATGCAGGGAGCCGGATGTGGGCCTCTGTGGGCCTCGATCCCAGGACCCCCGGGATCAGGACCTGAGCCAAAGGCTGACGCTCAACCACTGGATCACCCAGATGTCCCCTCATTTAAAATTCCTATTCAAGAACATTTCTTAGCACATCTTTAAGTCTTTTTGTAGACAGAGCCACAACATCATCCCAGATGTGGTCAACTGCTGCTTGGATTCCCATCCCATGATCTGTTCTTTTATCCTGCACATGTGAGAACCCAGACAGAGATAACATCTCTCAGCCTCCCTCACAGGTAAGTGCAGACCGGCAACTCAGTTCTTATCAGCGGAACAGGAGCAGAAGCTCCACCACCTTCAACCTCTGGCTCCTTGCTTAAGTCAAGGAAAATTGTTTGCCTTGGACTTCTTGGGTTTTTTCCCCCTTCTTCCAAGCTTCAATCACACCGACAAGATAAGGTAGGCCTCCTGGGGCAGAACCTTTTAACAACTTAGAGTGCTCACTTCAGGAGCCTAACATGAGTGAGAAATAATTATGTATGTCCTTTAAGCTGCTGCATTTCTGTGTTTCCCATACAGCTGAGAAGCTCAGTCATATAGGCTGATACAGACTAATAGTATAGGCAAGTAGCTAATAAAGCTTTTTGAAAAAAGAATAAATAGCTTATATGATCTGTATTACTCAGGCTATGCATACACTTGAAACTAAGTGCAAATATAGGATTTTACAGATGATACTCTATTCCTGTCCCTGTTGTACTTTTTTTCTTAAAGAGCAAGAATCAGAAATTTCCTTACAGACCGTAATACAAATAATTGTGATACAGATAAACATCTCATCGCAACCAATCACTGTGTGAGAAAAACCACAAGAATTATGTATTAACTTTGAATCAGTGGAATACTGGTGAAGAATAAAAGAAAATGTATCGCTATACAGACAAGTAAGCAAACAATAGAAGAAATTCTACATTTAATAATTATCACATAACAGGGGTGCCTGGGTGGCTCAGTCCATTAAGCATCTGCCTCTGGTCATGATCTCGGAGTTCCCAGATGGAGCCCCATATTGGGCTGCCTGCTTAGCAGGGAGCCTGTTCCTCCTTCTGCCCCTCACCCTCTCTTGCTCTCTCTCTCAGAGAAATAAAATCTTTAAAAAAAATTATCACATAACAATAACAGACGCCATGGAGATAAAAGCTAATAAAGTTTGTTGTACATATCTTTAATTTTTTTATACTAAAAACTCATAAAATTAAGGCAAAATTTTTTTTGTTGTGAAAAGAGGAAATATTTTCACTATACAAAGAACACTTACAAATTGGTAAAAGGGAAAAATATGCCAATGTGAAATTATGAAAGAAATGAATCAGCAGTTTGCAGAAGAAACATAAAGAGAAAATATACCAATGGGAACAAAACATGAAATGTATCTAATAACACTGATTTTCAGTGGACTAGGTCCAGTGTTCACTCTTATCACAGATACCACTGAATTTTATTCCACTATATCTTTCATCTTTCATGTCATAGAAGTCTAAGGTAAGCAATTTCCCTTAATGTTATCAGTCATTATCCCAAAATAAGACTGAGCCATCTATTCTCAACACTGTCCCGATAATGTATATGCTGTACTTCCTTGCTCCTGACAGACTCTGAGATTTCCCAATCTCTTGATCCCTTACCTAGCCTTCTGGAACTATCCCTTTCCAGGAAATATTACTTCTCATTTGGAGAACGTTTATTTTCCCACATCCTTCATAGAACCAGATCAGAAAAGAAGTTGTATGCTCATGCTCCCCATTGTGGATTCCAGACCTTTATTTCTCCACTTTTTTAAAAGATGTCTGTTCTTTCTAGTTACTCCTTCCCCTCACCTAATTTATGATACACTTTGACACCTGACTTCTAGTCTTCCTCTCTACTCAAGCTGTGATTTCAAGGTCCACATCGATGATAAATATAACATCATAGCTCCTTACTTTCTTGACATTCTCATTCCCAATGATTTTTCTTTACCTTGGCCAACAATTTTCTATGATCATATCTTGTGGTCATCCATAGGTACACTATTCATTTATGCATCCTCCATGATAAAATTTACCTTTCAGTTTTCACTATGACTATTCTCTGACTTTATCTGGATTACTGGACCATTGACCATGCCTATCTCTACTTTCTCCTGGACCATCAGCTCTTCCTTTTCTTGCACTTATTTCCTTCTGTAATTTATAGTCCATGGTTTACCACTTTCAAAAACATTTTTTTCTAGGTCCTAAACTCCCTGATCGTTTAATAGTTTGTTTCTAACAAAACTCCAGCTTGTGATGAAATCAACTGCCCATTTCCACTGTATCTGCCAAGGGAGGTCTCTCAACTTTTTCTAAAATGTTTCACTATAAATTCATGAACATCAGTCTTATATGTTGACAGTCCTCTTACATTACCCTAGTCAATTCATTCTCTCATTCTTTGAATTACTTTTTTCAAGTGTTTTCACTCTCTTCCAACCTCCAGACATTCTTCTACTTCCCTCCCTCTGCAACAAGGATGACCTTATCTTCTAATTCACAGAGAAAACACATAGTAACTCCTACATCTTTTAGTTTACAAACATACAAAGATGCCTGTTTTTCTTCTATCATCTGTGCATTGCTCCAGTTTCTCCCCTTCTTAAAAATTCTATTTTTAAAAGAACCTTTTATGTCTTACATATTAAATTTCTCATTCTTCACTGGGTCTTTCTCTTCAGCTGTAAAACATATTAAACATATATAAACTATCTTCCACATAAAAGAAGAAAAAAATCTTCTTCCTTGATCTGGCATCTCGATATCCTTTCTTTCACCTTCCCATTCATAGTCAAACTTTTCAAGAGATTTCTGTATATTTTGTATCTTCAATGATTGATTTATTAATTTGCTTCAATTTAGGTTCTGCCACTTTCACTCCACTGAAAAGCTCTTTCTAGAGTTACCAATAGCTTTGTGCCGATAAATCTAATGGGCATTTTTCGGTCTTGGATTTACTCAAATCTTAAGTAGCATTTGACAAGGGATTATAACTTCCTTGAAACAATCTCCACTTCATTTTTTTTTATAAATTAATTTTTATTGGTGTTCAATTTACCAACATACAGAATAACACCCAGTGCTCATCCCGTCAAGTGTCCCCCTCCGTGCCCGTCACCCATTCACCCCCACCCCCCGCCCTCCTCCCCTTCCACCACCCCTAGTTCATTTCCCAGAGTTAGAAGTCTTTATGTTCTGTGTCCCTTTCTGATATCTCCCACACATTTCTTCTCCCTTCCCTTATATTCCCCTTCACTATTATTCATATTCCCCAAATACAATCTCCACTTCAATATCTCAAAAGAGACTCAAAGGCATCATAAATAGCAAACTAAACCCATTGTTCTTCTTTTCCTTATCTTTTCAGAAATCTAGGCATTATCCTTATTACCTCACCTCTGTCCTATTTCTAATTCACCAAGCTCTAAATGTTGTTCTTAACTCTCTAACATCATTATTCTATCCAGAGTCCAATCTACCACTATCTTTTGCTCAGACTGCTCCAATAGTTCTCTAACTGCTTTTCTCAAATTCACTTTGGCCCCCATCTACATCTATGCTTTACCACCACAGATTTCTTTTCAAAGTAAAATCAATCATTTTACTTTCGTAATTAAAACCCTTTAGTGACTTAGCATTCATTGCTCTTAATACAATAGCCCAAATCTTAACCTGACCCTGCAGATGTTGGCCCTTACTTTTCTCTTTTCTGATAGAAGGTATCAGGAATGCTTCACCTCCTGTTCACTTAATTCACTTCTGCTCTTCCTTTAGAATTCAGCTCAACAAGCCCTTAATGTCCAAATTCTCTTGACTTTGTCAGTTTCCCTTTTACACTCTTTCAGTGTGACCAGAACCTCTTCTATTTATAGTTATTACAGTTTTAAGTGTACATGTATTTGTGTGATTCTTTTATTAATATCAGTCTCCATTACCAGACCCTAAGCTCCAAGAGGACAGAGAGCCAGGTCTATTTCTACTATCATATCTTCAATGCCAAGCACAGTGCTTAGCTCATAGTAGATGTTACACAATATTTACTGGATGAAAGGATTATAATTTAAAATGAGATATCAGTTTTTATATACTCAATTACCAAGGAATTTTCTATTTTTCCATAATTTAAATTCTAGTCAATTCACAAAGTTCAATATTACTTCAGGAATAGAGTTCAGTGGTTCATCATTTACATATAACATCCAGTGCTCATCATAACAAGTGCTCTCCTTAATACCCATCAACCGTCTATCCCATCCGCCTCCCACCTCCCTCTATCAGCCCTTGATTGCTTCTCTATAATTAAGAATCTCTCATGATTTGTTTCCCTCTCTCTCTTTTTCCCCTCAGTTCATCCGTCCATCCATATATACACACACCACCTCTTCTTTATCCATTTGGGGTGCATGTACTCCTTCGAATGTGTATTTTTGTATCCTTTGGGTAAATACCTAGTGATAGAATTCCTGGGTCATAGGGTAGTTTTATTTTTAGCTTTCTGAGGAACTGCCATACTATTCTCCAGATTGGCTGCACCAGTTTGCATTTCCACCAACAGTGCAAGAGGGTTCCCCTTTCTCCGCATCCTCACCAACACCTGTTTTCTCCTGTGTTGTTAATTTTAGCCATTCTGACGGGTGTGAGGTGGTATCTCATCATGGTTTCAATTTGTATTTCCCTGATGATGAGTAATGCTGATCACCTTTTCATGTGTCTGTTGGCTGTTTGTATGTCTTCTTTGGAAAAATGTCTATTCATGTCTTTTGGCCATTTCTTAACTGGATTATTTGTTTTTTTGGGTGTTGAGTTTGATAAGTTCTTTATAGAATTTGGATACTAGCTCTTTATCAGATATTATTTGAAAATATCTTCTCTCATTCAGTAGGCTGCCTTTTAGTTTTGTTGATTGTTTCCTTCACTGTGCAGAAAACCTTTTTATCTTGATAAAGTCCCAATAGTTCATTTTTGCTTTTGTTTCCCTTGCCCCTGACGATGTGTCTAGTAAGAAATTGCTGCGACCAAGGTCAAAGAGCTTGCTGCTTGTGTCCTTCCCTAGAATTTTGATAGTTTCCTGTCTCACACACATATAAGTCTTTCGTCAGCAAGAATATTTCTAAGGACAGCCCTAAGTATTAGCAAGGATTGGAAAAATGGGCAAAGTTAACAGTAAATCTTTTTCTGGGTGACCATTCTACAACATTCATCAGAAGATCTGGAACAGTTTTATTATCCAACAGATAGAGATTGGCTATTAAACTAATGTATCTCCACACTGAAATATGATTGAACATTAAAGATGAATTGAAGAAGCATACTTAAAGACTTGAAAAGACATCCATAATAGAGGATGATATAGGGAGAAAATCAGGTTATAAAACCATGTGTATTATATGATTCCATTTCTATAAATAAACAGCCATAGAAAAATGTCTCAAGAAAACAGTAGTACGACAAGGGTTATTTCTAGGTGGTAGAATTACAGGTGATTTTTGTGTCCTTATTTTTGCTTATCTGTATTTTGTGCAAAAAATACTTACCTATTTTATAATAAGAAAATAGGGATTTAAAAAAGGAAATCACATTAAGTTGCTATATTGATATTCTGTAGATTCAAAGAAAGTCTGTTAATTAGAGGTAAGAAAACAATTTTTCTCAGTGACCTTCTATAATTATAATATTCCTCTTCTGTTTTGTTCTTAGTGATTACAAATTAAAGGATATTTTGGGGAACTAGCAATGAACAGATTGAATTAAGACTGAAACTACTTGTATAAATACTAAAAATGTAAGAACAAAATATGTTTATCCCAATAAACCAGTATCATATGAAGTGTAGCATTTAGAGGGAAACATGCTGTAAATTTATCATATTAATTACTTTTAAAATACGAATTTATCTTAAGGGATCTCTGGGTGGCTCAGAGGTTTAGTGCTTGCCTTTGGCCCAGGGTGTGATCCTGATGTCCCCGGATTGAGTCCCACATCAGGCTCCAAAACATGGAACCTGCTTCTCCCTCTGCTTGTGTCTCTGCCTGTCTCTCTCTGTCTCTCTTATGAATAAATAAAATTTAAAAAAATTTATCTTAAATATTTAAAAAATAGCACACAACACAACTGACTTGAGTTCATTTACCTTCACAGTTTCATCTAAGACTTTAGCGGAATAAACAAAAGCAAAGACTAATTGCAGAAGTATCTGGAATTTTTTGAGTAAATCTCGAACTAGAAAGGGCAATAGTGGTGTGGCCATCAGTTGTCATAAAAATGACATGACAAAACCCTTTATAAAAAAAAAAGCAGCTTACTTATTTTAGTATGACAATAAATTGTTCAGGAACCTAGGCAGGAAAATCACTCATTCTGAGTTCTGGGAAATATTCAAGAGTTTGGAAATTTTTGTACAAAGTTTGCCCATTTTTGTTTAATTCATCCTATCCAATTTTAGTGGGGAAATTCTAGTTATTCAAACTAACCATAATTAATATTGAGCATTATTTTTGTGTGCCACATGTGGTTGTAATATAATTTTATGTTTGAGGCTATGTAAAATAATACCTCAAGAGAATTAGGTCATTAGACTATGAAGAAATATTAAAAGCCTTGGGCAAGGGTTTTAGAACTAGCACTGGAAATGGTTTATCAATTTATTATTTTTTTGAAAAAAATTCAGGATTAGGTCTAATAAATTTATTTTAAGGCCAGGTGTTTATGACTTTTATTACAAAGTAACACCTGTTTTTTCGAATTCTTAATTATTAACAGGTATGATAAATGAACTAATTTTTTAAAATGAAAAATATATTATTTTAAATAAATCACACCAGAACTATTAAAAAAGGCCTTGAAAAGTACTTTATTTAATAAACAATAAGGGAATGGCCATTTTATTCTACAAAATGGAACATTATTTACTTATCCTTTTTCAATAATTCTAAAGTAAGCATTCTTCTTCATCTGCATAGGTTCCCTGTAGCATGTACCAAAAAAAATGAAAGACTTATAGTCTTTTTGATTAAAACAAAATACTCAGTACATGTCACTAGGCATATATTAAGCAAATGAAAGGTACTAGCTTGCATTACATGAAGTGTTACCTCCAGATAACGTGTTTTCAATAAGTAGATTTATAATTCTAATTCTAATAAGTAGATTTATAATTCTAAGTCATGAATTTCACTGAAACAGTTAAAAAGAGATGGACAAAGTATCACATGTGCACACACACACTCACATACACACATGCCAGTCAATTTTCATAGAGATGGATAAGAAGTTACATTCAATCACTGCAAGAACAGAAAAGGCAAAAATTTATCACAAATAGGCAAAAGTAATGTTGGGTATTTTAGTTGAAAGCTACAGATATAATCTGGATCTCAGAAGGATGAGAAATGTGAAAGAACCTAATGGCAGCCTGGTGAATTGTGGGGTAGAAAAGAAAACAGAAATAAAAGTTATCTTCATGGTTAGTAGTTCTGATAAGGCAGCCATTATCAACGAGGCAGTGCTGATGGGAAAACAGGAGAGATTAGGAAGGGATGACAGGGGCTATTACCCATTGTGGGGATTACAGACAGTAAAGGTCTTTTGGTCAATATTTACACATCTATTTGGGATATATAATCTATATTCTATTTCATATTCTGTCAAAAAATTTTTAATGAGACTAAGCACTAAATTTAGAGGATTGGGACCAAGAATAGCAACATTTCTTCTAAATGAGGGTGAAGATATAAGGAATTTGGGAAACCATCTGTTTAATTTGATTTGCTCCTCTCTTGTCTCTATTGCCTGGGAAATAGAGGTCCCTATAATACCTAAAGTATGATTATCTGGTCAAGGGAAATAAAAGTTATCATCCATATAAACTCAGTAAGATATAAGGCTCTAGTTTGAACCCAAGTCCAGAAACTTACTTAGTTTTCATTAAATATTGAAATTAAATAAGTGCATTATACCAGGTGCTAACACAACAGGAAGAATCATATTAACTTGTTTTAACCAAACTAAAAATAATGCAATTTA
Source organism: Nyctereutes procyonoides (assembly GCF_905146905.1). Lineage (NCBI taxonomy): Eukaryota > Metazoa > Chordata > Mammalia > Carnivora > Canidae > Nyctereutes > Nyctereutes procyonoides. Next base: position 7,847,717 of record NW_026575130.1, read on the forward strand.
GGCATCTTTCCAGATTTCAAGACTCTGTAGATCAGATGGAAACAATAATTTCCAGAGAAGGAATTAGGCCTAAAGTTAACTAGTAAATTGCTTCCTGAGCAGTAAAATACCATGATCCTTTACTTCTAATAATATGCCATTCCAGAGATTGTATAGATGTCAGAGAAAGTGCAGCAGAGAGAAAAAAGAAAGAACTTGTAGATGATATCAAACAAAGAGAACAAAAAAACCATTGTCTAATTATCCTACCTGTTAACTAGATATTCCCAGTTGAGCTGAATCCAATTCCAGGCCATAGTCTTTCCATAGCTGTTATATGAGATATATCGGATGACTGTAAACACATCCTGAGTTTTAATAAGGTTTGGGTCCTTGAGCAAATCTAAATATCTAGGAAAAGACAAATAGAAAAACAATTCAAAACGTTAACTATTAACTTTAAAAAATTAATTGAATTTATTGAATAGAAGCACTTCACTCACCTATTATCCCACTTAACTAAAAAAAAAAAGAGTAAATTAAGGGAAAGTACTTATACTTTTATTTTCTAAAAGATAACAATTACATCTTATTTGTTCTTCCCCCAGATTATAAGAAATAAACTTCTAATGTAACCTATATGGTTAGATTAGTTAGCTATAATTATAGTCTAATGCAAAGAAGTCCAAGATAAATTAAGTGACCAAGTCAATAGATTTTTATTAACTCTATGCTGTGGCTGTACCTACAGAAATATCTCAACATACTCTAGACCATTGAACTTCCAGAAACTGCACTTTAGTGATAGTCCTGAATTTTTGTGTAACTTATCATTCATTCTCTAATTCCCAAGAGTCTTAGTAAGACAAGTAAGCATTTGCTAATTTTCTCATCCGATAATCAGCACACTGCCATCAAAATAATAGATCAATACGATGTTTTATGGAATGGCAAAATGATCAAGTTCTTGGTAGACTATTTTAAGGCAGAGAGCAGGAGAACTGACATCTACCTTGAAGCAAGATGATAAAGGAGTATTGTTGGCTTTGCCGGGTGAATACAAACTGCTTCCAGTAGTCCTTACAAACTGGCTATTGCATTGTAATTTCCTAATTTATATTCTGCCTCTCATGAGCTCTACATTTCTCAAGGATAGATATCATGACTTATTCAGTTTTATTCTCACAATTTATATACCTACACATAGACAGGACATCATAAGTGTTAGTTAAGGGAATGCAGTAAGTAACTCAGAAACCAGAACTGAATTAAGGCAGATGCTAGTTGATTTGGAGCATCGGTGAAGTGGTTGAGGATTCATAGCTGCACTTCAAGCGACTTTCCGAGTGGAATATAAATGTATTTTGTGTTTTCTGTGCATATTGTGGCACAGACACTTTCTCCGCTGACAGAAACCAACTTTGTTCTGGGCTTGGATCAATGTATCCCTGATCCTAGGAAAGTAGGTAGGCACCTACCCTAGCCTCAGACTATGATGATGGCCCAAATCAGTCAAAAGAATTCAAGTTCCTCCTAGCTGGCAAATGATCAAGTGGTAGATCTAGAGTTTAACTCAGAATGATCAAGTGTGATCCAGTTCTGGTTATGAGGGGAAGCAAAGATAACTCACCTTTAGCATAAAAGACAAAGCCTTGTGAGGAGGAACTCTTTTGCCCTTGTTCTTCTTTCACTGAATGTATTTGTGTGAAGACAAAATATTTGGAGCTCTAGAGGTTATGAGACATCCAATATGTTGAGGAGGAAGAACAGAAAGAGAAACACCCCAGGCCCTGGATGAAAATGTTGAACCACTGCTCACCACTAGAACCTGCCTACTCCCAGAATGTTTTCATAGGAGATTACATTTCTTTATTACACTCATACACGGATATTTTGTTTCTTGTCGGGAAAATAAATTTTAATAGATTTTCTTGGAAATGTATCATACTTTAATTAGCATCTTAAAGTGACCGTGATGCATAAACCATCAAATGCCATTCATATGAGTGAAAAAAAAACTTACCTTGACAGGAGAGTAACGTTCTTCACTGATGCTAATCCATACAGCAGTTTTTCTTTTTCCTGAGCTAATGAAGTTTTCTGGTATTGATCAAGAGTGTAGTTCCATGAAGTCTCATTGCCAGAGTTCTGCATTCCATACCGATATACCAGAAGCCTCAGATTTACAGGAAGCCTAGAAGAAGAAATTGTGCTTCAGAGATTTTAATTCTTCATTTCTAAGTTTGAAGTCCTCTAGAAATGAACACCCAGTGAACAGTCACCTTACAGTCCCACTTAGCCACTGCTGAAATAATTGTGTAGCATTGTTCAAGGCTTCTTGATCTCCCATTTTGCATGCAAACCCTAATACGGAGGCACGGAGCAACCTTAAAAAAACAAACACACACAAAGCTGGGCCAATGAGCACTTAACTTTTTTAACATATACAAACAAATATTAAATGAAATTTAGTTTTAAAAATGTAAGAAATAACTTTGTAAGGTGGTCTCCGACGTCATTCCATCCTAGAAGATCTGCAGTGGGCTTCACTCGACTTTGGAAGTATTCCTGAAATAAAAGAACCATGTACAATGAGTAATAATTTACTATTCAGCAGTTTCTCATTTGTTATAATTTACAGTCCCCTCCCCCCATTGTACTCTTCTCTCCTACTAGTTCAGAGAACTTTGGGCCTCTCCTTAGGGAAGGGACATTTTCAGTTCTTATCCCATTGCAAATTTGCTTTAATCCTGAAGATAAGAACATTCTGGATCATTCTCTAATGTTTTGTAAAACTTTGGGTAAGCCCCTTTTAACCTCTACTTTTTAGTTAACATTTGTAAGAAATAGAGTAACACTGGACATACTGCACTGAAAAGATTAATCAAATATTGATGAAATAAAAATAGTGATAACCAATATACATATATTGCCTTTGGATTTACAAAGGATTTTTATTTTATATGATCTATACCTATCCCATTGCCACAGGCAGGGAGGTGCTGACATTCCTATTGTACAAAGGAAATGAAGACTCATAAATAAAATCATCAGTCCAAGTTAGTAAGTAGAAGAGCTAGAGATTTGAATCCAGAATTTCCTTAAAATTGCGAGTGTCCTACCAATGTGCTGCAGAAAACACAAAGTATTTAGAATAACTATCCTATAATAAAATCTCAATGTGGAAATAACAGCAGTAGGGATAAGGATTTAGAATAACTATCCTATAATAAAATCTCAATGTGGAAATAACAGCAGTAGGGATAAGGAAATATAATGGTATATTTTAGTAAGAATAAATTCATTTTAACATAGATAAATCCATTAAAAATAGGATCTAGTTAGTATCCTGTATGTTGCAACTAAAATATTAATTCTTGTATTCTCTCTAACACTAAAATACATCATTAAGTGGTACGCCAAACCAAAAACACTGATACATCTCAAGTTGAAAAAAAATAGAGATAGCATCTCTTTGGTTTGACTAGTCATGTCATTATACTTTCCTTTAATTTCACTTGGCCGGCGGATGTGCTTTTGTGTCTTTCAGAAGCTCCTTCCCTCAGAAACCTCCCTATTCTGCTCATGCTGCACATTTACTTGCAAAAGATATATCATTAACATCACCTCAATCACAGGGTAGAGTTCTGTATCATCTTCGAACATGCTAATGATATAGGTTACAGCTGAAATTACTCTCTGCCATGGTAAAAACTCTTCTTCCATTTTGAGATACTTGGTCAAGTTTAGAGCCATTTTATAATCTAGAAGTTGAGCTCTAAAGAAGAGAAAAAAAATGCCCCTTAATTAAAAACCATAGACTACAAACAAAACAAAACAAAAAACCCCAACCATAGACTAGTACACATTTGACTGAAAGTACTCATATGGAAATCACAGAATTTAGTGTTAATGAGAATCCTTCTATTAAGCAATTAAGAAAATGCATTTATTTTGGGGGGTTCAGTCAAAGAGGTTTATTCACAATGATGTGTTAATGCTTTCATATATTCGATAGGAAAGAGGAAAATAGAACATTAAAAAGTACACTTGAAAAATCACAGAGGCCAAATTCTGAATACAACAAAAGCCCTTTAGCTATAGTTAATATTGATGAATAGACACAAGCTGATTATAATTTACAGATGCAGGGCACCTGGGTGGCTCAATTAGTTAGGCATCTCTTGATTTCTACTCAGGTTGTGATCTCAGGGTTGAGGTATCAAGCCCCGTGTCAGGCTCCATGCTGAGCAAGGAGTCTGCTTGAGATTCTCTCTCTCCCTCTGCTTCTCCTTCTACCCTCTCCTCCTGTACTCTCTCTAAATATATAAATAAGTACCTCTTTAAAAATCATCTATAAGAGAATAATATACAAATGACAAATGTATCTTATTAATCTAATAATAATATAATACTATACCCTGATAAATATATCTTATTGAAATTACATTTTATATGAAGAGGAAAGATAACAATACTCATGAATTATGAATGCTTAAAAATTCTAATTGAACTTATTTTTCCCATTAACTCATTTTTAAGGGAGACAGAACATGGAAGACTCCTAACTCTGGGAAATGAACTGTGGTGGAAGGGGAGGAGTGTGGGGGGTGGGGGTGGCTGGGTGGCGGACACTGAGGTGGGCACTTGACAAGATGAGCACTGGGTGTTACTCTGTATGTTGGGAAATTGAACACCAATAAAAAATAAATTTATTATTTAAAAAATCTCCTTTTTTATACATTTTCATAACAATATTGATAAATAAAAATGGATTTTGTTTCTCCACTAAATTTGAAGTTTCTATCAACATTTCAAAGTTTAAAGAATCCAATTTCTTCCTCCTTAAAAGGGATTCTAGAACTTTGTGAAATACTTTTCTCAAAAATCTGTTATGCCTCAAATTTTATCCTCAAATTTTATCCTAGATTTTTAAAACAACCTTAGATGGGAATTCTGTCTTTTCAAATTATATTTTGAAAGTTTAAACTGAATAATAAATCTTGAATTATTGAATTAGTAGTACTGATGCATTGAATGCTATTAGGTTTGATAATATTTTGTGAATGAAAGAATGTAATTATATCTTGATTTCTCCCCAAGAGTTTGATTAGAGGATGAACTAGTAGTTTTGGACATAAATAAGAATGGAAATCTTGGGCAGCCCAGGTGGCTCAGCAGTTTAGCGCTGCCTTTAGCCCAGGGCGTGATCCTTGAGACGCAGGATCGAGTCCCACGTCGGGCTCCCTGCATGGAGCCTGCTTCTCCCTCTGCCTGTCTCTCTGCCTCTCTCTCTCTCTCTGTGTCTCTCATGAATAAATAAATAAAATCTTTTTTTAAAAAAAAGAATGGAAATCTTTGGCATCATTTGATTTGTACTAGTGAGATATGATAGAGTTTTTTTTTTTCAGTTCAGAGTGCTAATTTCCCCTATTTTCTCAGGTCCTGATCTTAGAAAGAATTACATTTTGGAGCATGCAACCTCCTTTAAAAAAAGTTCAAATAATATGAAGAAATGGAGGGACGCCTGGGTGGCTAGCAGTGGGGCATCTGCCTTCCGCTCGGGTCGTGATTCTGGGATCCAGGATCGAGTTCTGCATCGGGCTTCCTGTGGGGAGATTGCTTCTCCCTCTGCCTGTGTCTCTACCTCTCTTTCTCTCTGTGTCTCTTAGGAATAAATAAATAAATCTTTAAAAAATATTGAGAAATGGAGTGTTTTACTGAGAATGTTTTTTAAGTAAGAAAAATTTTAGAATTTTGTGTTGATATTTGAAACTTGAGGATTTTCTAATTTTGACGATTCTCTATTTTTCCTAGGGGATACAGCAACAACTGTGTTCGGTTGGTAATTTTTAAAGGTGTTCATAAAGAATAGTTGTTGCTCTGAGGATCAATTTAGTGAAGAGAATAATGAAAGTTTAGGATGAACGACAGTTTGGTCAGAAACCAAGTGGCCTGTACATTTTTAGGTAGGTGAAAAAATTAGAAGGAGTGGATTTCAGTTACCAGAGCCAGAAGAATTGGCTAATTAGGTAGCATAAGTAGAAGTAAGAAGGGAATCCAATTATCCAAAGGTTAGAGGTTCTGAGGAAATACTATGTATTCAAATGTTGAAAATCGATATCTTATCCTATTGCCTTATTTTTCCAACATGCTTGATAACTATGCAATAAGTCCATTTTGGTATCACTTGTTTTAAGTCTTGAGTCATATGGTCAGAACATTGGACTGGGAGTGAATTTTTGCTGGTTATTATAGGCATAACATTTTGAGAATTTAGCTGATGGAATTTTCATTTCCCACAAATTATGTTACTCTGTAGCTTCAAATACAAGTGTATTTGATACTCCTGATGAAGAGCAGTATCATTTAGAACTATGATTCTCAAATTTGAGCATCTATCAGCAACACCTGGAAAGTTCATTAAATCACATACTCTTCGCCCCAGAGTTTCTGATTTAGCAGGTTTGGAGTGGAGCATAAGAATCTGCATTTCTCACAGGCTTCTAGCCAGAGTTGATACTGGTAGGACCACATGAGAAGACCTGGTTCTGAGAACAAAGGCATCTATATGCCCTTCTCAGATCCCCTTACAGTGCTCTGTTGGCTCACAGCTGCCACCTTCTTCAAAGAATAGCGCTTGGCCAAATATATCCATCTTGCCTAAGAGGTTAGGTAATCTCCACCCCTTGCCATTAATTCTCTGATTCAGGAATGTGACAAGCCAGCCTGCTTCCCTCAAGTTGGACCCACTCTACAGCACAATTTATAGCTTCATAGTAGAATCTGGCAAAGCTAGACTCCATCTGAGACCATATCAGGGCTGAGCTTTTAATCCCTGCCCTAACCTAGTTTTCATACTCCTTATCTCATTAGAGTACTCTCTTAATAAACTAAATGTACATGAACCTGCGTTTCATACTCTGCTTCTAGGGATCTCAACCTAAGGTAGCATTCTTATGCAACTTTGAGTCTCAAACTCCATTTGTAAAATCCATAGGCACATAGTAGTTCTGAAAGCCAGATATGGTTAAGCATTTTATTTAATTTTTTTAAAGATTTTATTTATTTATTTGAGAGAAAGAGCACAGGCAGGGGAGAGGGACAGAAGGAGAGGGAGAAGCAAACTCCCTACTGACTAGGGAACCAGACAGAGGCCTCAATCCCGGGACCCCATGATCATGACCTGAGGCAAAGTCAGATGCTTAACTGACTGAGCCACCCGGGTGTCTCACAAATTTTTTTTAAGATTTTATTTATTTATTCACGAGAGACACACACACACACACACAGAGAGAGAGAGAGAGAGAGAGAGAGAGAGAGGCAGAGACACAAGCAGAGGGAGAAGCAGGCTCCATGCAGGGAGCCTGATGTGAGACTTGATCCTGAGTCTCCAGGATCAGGCCCTGGGCTGAAGGTGGCGCTAAACCACTAAGCCACCAGGTCTGCCCTCCCACAAATTTTTTTTTTATAATAAATTTATTTTTAATGGTGTTCAATTTACCTACATACAGAATAACACCCAGTGCTCATCCCGTCAAGTGTCCCCCTCCGTGCCCGTCACCCATTCACCCCCACCCCCCGCCCTCCTCCCCTTCCACCATCCCTAGTTCGTTTCCCAGAGTTAGGAGTCTTTATGTTCTGTCTCCCTTTCTGATATTTCCCACCCATTTCTTCTCCCTTCCCTTATATTCCCTTTCACTATTATTTATATTCCCCAAATGAATGAGAACATACACTGTCCTTCTCCGATTGACTTACTTCACTCAGCATAATACCCTCCAGTTCCATCCACGTTGAAGCAAATGGCCTCCCACAAATTTTTTAAAAATCTTCCATCATCTAGAAAAAGCCCAGCCTGATGGACTTAAACTATATAACTATCCTATCACCTGGAGAAGATGGAGGCTATAACTTAAAAGTTCCCACCAAATTTGATGGAAAAGAGGACAAATGGGTCCGATGAGAGAAATCTTGCCCTCCTATTTTGGGCTGAGGTACCCAGGAAGTTCGGGGAATCCTATAAAAAAAGGTTCGTTTCTGGGAAACGAGCTAGGAGTGTTGGAAGGGGAGGTGGGCGGGGGGTGGAGGTGACTGGGTGACAGGCACTGAGGGGGGCACTTGATGGGATGAGCACTGGGTGTTATTCTATATGTTGGCAAATTGAACACCAATAAAAAATAAATTTATTAAAAAAACAAACAAACAAAAAGGTTTGTTTTTGCTTCATTAGATATGACCTGGAAATACAGTATAGTCCTCAGAGAAGCTGAGTTAAGCAGTGTTTTGTCCAACATCTCTCTTCACTGAGACATTAGAAATGGTTCAGAAAGGTGCCTAGGTAGATGCAACTAATCCCATGTGCTCATGTCCCCCAGCAAAGCCTTTGGTGATGTGGAGAATTTCAACAAATCCCCATTGTGTCTGCTCTCTCAGTGTTTACTTGCCAATTAAATTCAGATTTTTGGCTTAACACAGTCTCTTTGCAAACAATTAGGTCCTTTTTGGTATCTTCCTGATTACCCTATTTCTCCTATGTTTAAAAGGCAGCATGAAAGTGTGTGTGTATGGGGGGGCAGGGAGTAGGAGGGTGAAGTTGCTTATCCAATCCTGCATTGTGCTCTGGTTACCTCTGCAAACACCTGTAAAATGGTATGACCCAGTGACCCTAGAGGTCTATAACTTGGTGTGGCTTATGCTCATTTGGTGGTCTTTATTTGGTAACTTGCTCCTCACCTTGGATATCATGAGAGCCACTGCTGTGTGAAGCATGCATGGCTAAAATTCTGTTTGGATGATTAGCTTAGATGGCCTTTTAAACCATCCTTTGCCATTGTTTCCTCACCTAGAGACTCCTGCTTCCACTCACAGGCTTGTTAGGCAGTGCTCTCTGCTTTCCCTTATGTTATTCCTCATCCCTTTCCTGGCTTTAGCAAACAGTGGTTACATAGCACAATAAGCTATTGAAAAAGAAAACCCTAATGTAACAGGTGGACAAAAAAGGATTCTTTCTGCCTCTGTTCTGGCAAGACCCCTTGCCTAACCCCCAAACCAGGCCCTTTGGCCTAAACCCCAAAATAAGATACAGGCCCACCAAGTTGGAACTAACGTGGTGACCCTTTTTGTGACCCTTAGCTGATAACCTATCACCAGCTATTAAAAGCATTGGAGAGGCTAGGGGCAGAATGAGACATTTTAAAAGAGGGCTTTGGGGGAGCACTGTCCGGGTATTGTGAATATTCTCCTCCCACAGAGAAGAGGAGGATGCAGGAGGCTTTTCCTCTCACATGAAGCCTAGGAAAAGGGGCTTCAATGAAACCACTTGAAGAGTTGTACCTGCGTATCCTAAAGTTTGAGGGCACAGTGGCCTAGTGTTTGATACTCTGAGAAATCTAATGGATAAGAGACTACGGTTGACTACTGCTCTAATCTCAGAGTGAAGGAGTTAAGACTGTATGAAGTGGCCCATTCTTCCAGACTTTGTTGGGGGAAAAAATATATTCATACTTCCTTTGGACCAGATATGGTTCAGAGGTTTTCACTTACCCATCTCAGGGAACTACAAGAGAAAGACTCTTAGCAGTAAAAATGGGTGCAGATGGCAAATACCCCATGAACACAGCACACAAGAAAATGAGCTAGTATTAAACATCTACGAAGTTCACAGAGGACCAAACGTAGATAGCGTTATGAGGATCTTTCTTCCCTTCACCTGCTCTCCCTCCCTGCTCTCCTCACCTTAGTTCTGGAGGAATCAGAGGCAGTCTAGTGAGTAAGGAGAAGTAGAAGTTCCATGCAGCAAAATGGAGAAGACATTAGTCACCTTGTTCCCACTGTAGGTGGCTGGCCTGAAACCAGCCTGAGTTGGGGGCAGGGAAGAACTTTAATGAAGTTGGTAACTTTGGTGGTTTTACTGGACTTGACTCAAATTCAAAGACGGGGGGGGGGGGGACTTGAAGTAGCTGGGAGAATTTTTATTCCTTGTCTTGAACAAATGTGCCCATCTGGATATTCATCCAGGACAGTAACAGTACTAGCTCCTCTATTTTGGGGATAGGAGAATCAAGAATACATTTATATTTAGATGTGCTCTTTTACCCCTGCTTATGAAACATGATAGTTAACATTTCCTTTTAAACACCCAAGTAGAACTGTATAAATTCTTATCACAGGTACTAACCTGTTTAGCTACATGTTTCTCCTTTTTTTCTCTCTAAAGTTTCAGAGTGAACCACACCTGGCTATAGCCAATATTGATGGACTCTACTTCCCTGAGTCCTGTTTTCCTCATGCATTACAGAAGGAAATTGGATGATAACTAAATAGCTCAGGTTATAGCTCAGGTGATTGCTCAGCTATTTTCCAGATCAGTTGCTGTGTGATTGTACGTATTTTTTGGTTTTCAAATTTCTTTTACTTTCTTCCTTTCCGTATCTCTCCAAAATTTTACTGGGCTGTGGCCAAGGAACTGGGCAAATGCAAGAAAGTCTTTGAATTGTGTGAATTAATTGCTTTATACACAGTTCCCCAGAGTGACCTGTTCAAGAAGCTTTTACTTCTTAAAGCAAAAAAGAACTGTCTGCATTGTATTATGATGGGAATTTAACCATAAAGATATTGCAGTTCTGTGTAATCTCTAACAGCCAAGATGCCAAGCTTTGGAAAAGGTCATGATGCATTCCTAGGAGAGTTTCCCCCCAAAAGAATTCTTAATAGTTCTATTGTGTTTTCATATACTGATTATCTTCCTTTACCATTTAATTTCCAAGGCCTATGCAGTGTCTGGTACAGTCAAGTGATACACTTTATTAAGCACTTGCTATGGGCCAGACATTGTTTGGGGTGCTTTATGAGCATTATTTCATTTATTTCTCAAATGAGTCTTATAAGATCATCTCCATTTTACTCATAAGGAAATGAAGTCAGTGAGAAGTTAAGAAATTTACTCAAGGTAGGACGCGTGGGTGGCTCAACAGTTAAGTGTCTGCCTTCATGCTCAGGGTGTGATCCTGGAGACCCGGGATCGATTCCCCCATCGGGCTCCCTGCATGGAGCCTGCTTCTCCCTCTTCCTATGTCTCTGCCTCTCTCTCTCTCTGTGTCTCTAATAAATAAATAAAATCTTTAAAAAAAATTTACTCAAGGTAATACAGAATCAAGATTTTAATTGTCCCAGAACCTGTTTTATAACCCTATCCATTTCCTCCTTAAAAGATGTCAAGAAGGTTTTCTGACTTCCAGTGTATCATCTAGGAAGTCTGTGTAAAATAGTTCTCCCATGCCTTTGGTGATGGTATACTATCCTTCAGACATGTGTTGGGGTCATATTTAATGAGCTTCTGCCATGGGCCAGTCACAGTTAAGAGCCACGAATAAAATAAACAGGAACATGATCTGGGTGCCTCCCCTCACGTAACTTACAATTTGGTAAGTGAGATGGACAGTTAATAAGAAATGATAGTATAATATTGTGGTGACGGGGCCCATGAAAGGGACACCTAACCCAGACAAAGGGGCTAGTGAAGACTTTTTGAGAAAGTAGCATCTCCTTCCCAGTACACTGCTTGTATCTAGGATGAAGCCACTACAAAGCCAGCAAAACCAGTTGGTTGTGTCCCTGGCTCCTACAGTAATCCCAGAAATTCAACAAACACCTGTTGAAATAGTGGTGTCAGACTACTTGAAAACAAAACAAAACAAAAAATCCCAAAGATACTGTAGTTACTACTCCTGCATTTTCCCAATCTATGCTGATTTTTTTTTCTAAGTGTAGGTTACCTTCAGGCCATGAAAACAAAAAAAGTCGAATTTCGTAAGTGGTACCTTAATTCTGATCAATCCTAGAGCACCCAGTCTCATTCTTCTTACCCTCATGACCTGAACAAGAGTTGACAACTCTAGCCATAAACTCATACAGTGGGATTAGGCTCATAGAAGTAAGTTAATGAAACACATTATCATTTTATTAAATCAAATTATGAAGGTGCACTTTTGAGCATTTGCAAATGTCACTCAAATTAGCTCAAAGGCTCTGATATAAATGAACCTTACTCAAAGTCAGTAGGGTAGGTGAGTTTTTCTGTCTGTTAAGAGTGAACATGAGTATTTCAGCTATAAGGCTTATATGAGTATTTAAAAAGAGTTAAGGAAAACAATAATGTTATAAATAGTGACTTTGGACATTTTAAACTACCACTAATACTTAAACTTGGCTGCAATTCATCAAAAAAAGAGATTCATGACAAAATCCACTGTTCTTTAAATAGTCCACTCTCCTTCCAAAACTCACCTTGCCAAGGCAAAAGCATCATCTATAAGACTTGCACGGTCAGCAGAAGAAAAGCTCTGAAAACAAAAAGAAAAAGAGGTAAGTAGCACAATTGCTAAAGCAAAGCATGTTGAAAAAAATTAATATCATCAAGATGCTGTTCTTAGAGCAAAAGTAAAACAATTCACAACCACAACCAATTTTTACTCTTACCTTGTGGTTTAAGAAAAGATTGGTAGCTATCCATTCCCAAGTTGGTATTTCATAATTTACACGATAAAACCCAATATGATCTGGGTTTATTTTGAGAAAAAAATTTCCAGCAGGATTAGAAGAATTCAAAGTGATTCCTGTGGTAGTAAATAACACTAATGAGAAACATGTTTGCATATGCTGTAAACACAGAGAAATTAGGCCCAGAGGGTCAGAAGAAAAGAAAAGAAAAGAAATATCAGCTCAAGGAGTCAAGTTTGATTGGATCCAAAGCCCCAAAGCCTAATTCTTATTTAGTTTCCTAAGTTTAGAATGTCACTGTAGTGCGTGAGCTGAAAAAGAATAACCAATGTAAATAAGTGTCCTATGGTTTGTGACTTATACTTTTTACTGGTAGAAGCTTGCCAAATGAGTGAAATAATGCTGTGCTTGTCAATCCTCCAATAAAAGAAAACAGTGCCAAAAGACAGAAAGGTCCATGCTGTTGGGGGTAGTCCATATATTTTTAATCATGATGGATTAATTACACAAAGAATATTCATTGGGCAGCCTAGGGAGAGGATAAAAATGTAAACATTTAAAAGAATACTTCATTTTTTAAAATCAACATTTAAATGGATGGAAATGGCTATTGCCTATCAAAATAATGATTTAAGAATCAGTAATGCTTTTAAAATGTCAAGAAGGTTTGCAATAGAACTGAAATGCAAATACAACATTCTTGATTTTGTAATTCATGTCATATTTGCTCTTCTAATTTTATTTATCTTTGTAAAGTCTTCTGTTTCCTTATTTCAATTGATTACATCAATGCTTTTCATCAATGGATTTGCCAAATTAAATCTCTCTTTCTAAAGTAGCATCCAGTATTTACATAGGGCTCTAGTATATAGATTTTTTTAGAAATTCAATTAAAGAAACAGAGACTTATGTTTGAGGTAAAAAAATATTCACTTAAAATAATAGCTGTGCTCTGACATGACCAGTATTCATTTGTTGGCATTGCTTTTATATTTTTAATTCATACAGTCTTTTGTCTGCAAGGACAATATACAATTTAAATAATAAGTGAGCAGCAGCATCACTGCAAGAGTGATGGTGGTGGTGCAGGAGGGTGATAATAAAATCCTTCCTTTTTTTTTTTTTTTTTTACAAATACAGGCTATATTGGAGGATGCTGGGGGGGGGGGGCACAAGGGCTATCAGGGGTCACGTCAGTCCTCTTTCAGGCTCCCAAACACAGCGCCGGCACACTCTGCTGCTCCAGCCGCACCTCATTGGGCTCCAGGTCCATCTCGTCCTCAACCTCATCCTTGCCCAGCTCAATCTCCTCGGGGTTGGCTTGCTGCGCCAGCTCAGCCAGCCTCTCCCGGGAGCTGTGGGAATGCTTTGTATTGTTTAGAAATTTCAAATAGTTTAATGTAGTGCAACATAGGATGTGATACTGGAAGATGGAAGATGAGGCTGTAAAGAAAGTCCAGGGCTTCGGAGTGCAAGAGCCACGTGCCATGTAAAGGAATCCATCTTCTGATACATGGTTAGATAGAGAGGATTTTTAAGCAGGGCAATAGCATGTTCAGATCTGCTGTCTAGAAAGACAATTTTGATGGTGGTATGAGAGAGATATTGGAAAGAGGTTTTAGAGTCTCTTATAATAATCTATGGCAAGAGGGAATGAGACCCTACTCTAATGTGGAGGTAATGAAAAAGAAAGAAGGTCATGTTTTCATGACACATCTCAGGTCAAATCAGCAGTCAGTTTTCTTACTAGATGTGGACGGTCAGAGGAGGGGAAATGGCTTTCATGATGGGATGAATAATGATGTTGCCATTACAGAATAGAGGAAGGTGAGTTAGTTTGGGAGGAAAGAAGATTTAAATTTTGAAAGTGTTCACATGGTTTGGAAGATATCCAGGACACAGTAGTTTTTCATAATATGAGTAAGCTCTTCAACAAGACAATACATTTTTTTTAGGAATGTTCAGAGTAGGTACTTGACAAATTATAAACTTTTACCTCACTCATGTAGTATTTATCTTTCTTTGTCATTTTCCCATGGACAAGTTGTTGAAAGGAAGCTAATCTTTTGGCAACCATACACTTCGAATGTTTGTATCTGGAGGAGAGCCTCTTGCTAAGCGCAGAGCCATATGTTTTAGGAAAAAGACCATGAACTTTTGAGTCTGACAGATCTAGGATAAAACCCTTGCTCTGTGACTAACAAGCTGTGTGATCTTGGCCAAATCACTTGACCTCTCTGTGTCCCCATTCACCATAAGGGAAATCGGGATAAAAATCCCTCATAGGGCTGTTGTGAAGATTAAATAAGATAACATCGGTAAAGTGTTGGTCACACAGTTATTTGTTCAACAGATGGTAGCTATCCTCATTATTATGAAAGGGGATATGCCGCAGTTCTATAAATAGCAAGGCGAATATAAATAACATTGAGAAGTTCCTGGCAATCCATCTAAATACTGCAGTATTTCAGTGTGCTTTATATATACCTAGTTAAGCCTGTCTAGAGTTACTGTGATTTTTCTCACTTTATAGATGAGGAAGCTGAGATCCAGGAAGTCAGTAGTTACGGACTTTCCAAGTTCATGCTACTTTCAAAACAGTTGTCAACAGCAAAATACTGTTGGATTGTTTAGTTACATAGTGAAGTAAGATAGGACTAAAATACTGGTGCCCATTCCTGGCATCACATGGCAGTCGGGGCGTATGTTTCCTCTTGTTTCTCCACTTACTTTTAACTGTTTTTCTGATTGTCATGGTCCTGTGTGTTCCTTACAGTTCCAAATATGTATTTGGAAAATACAAAAAATGTTTAATGAATATAAAAATTATCCACCACTAGTTAACATAATGTTTTTGTCTTCTGCATGTGTTCCCTCCATATATGTGCATAGATGTGCAAACAATACACATAATGGGACTTCACTGTTTTTAAGATTCATAATCCTTTTCATTTGAAAGTACATTGTAAATATCTTGCAACTTTGTCTTCTATACAGAGCACCCCCCCATCTGAAAGTGGAGCATTCCTGTGAAACCTTTCATAACCTGAAATGGCATAAAGAGAGGACTCTCATTTTCTAAAAGTCTGTAATAATTCCACTGTGTTTTCACAAAAGACCTACATTAGTACCTGCTTTTGCTAATGGAAAGAAATCCAAAGAGCATCTTCATTTTTATGGAAAAAGCCATTACCATACTAAGGTAGGTCTTTTGTAAAAATGAATGGTAGAACATGAACATTCAGAAAGTGGGGGATACCTGTGTGTGAATCTAATGGCCACATAACACCCTATCATTCAATTAATAGGTCATCTTGTTCTGTTTCTTGCTATTTTTATGCATAAAAGGGTTGAGTGAATTTTTTGGGGGGTAGGAGTTCTTTCTAGAAAATTTCTTTTTTTCTTTTATTTGTCTAGATGGTGAAGATGGATAATTACCTTTTCAAAATTTCATTCAGGGGCTATTTAAGGTCCACCCAGATAGATTTCTGTCATAGAGTTCTCATAACAGTTCTTTAATCCATGCATACCTCACTCTATTATACTTTGCTTATTGCACTTTGTAGATACTGCATTTTTTTTACAGATTGAAGGTCTGTGGCAACCCCGTATGGAGCAAGTCCATTAGCATTATTTTTTCCAACAGCATTTCCTCACTTTGTGTCTCTGTGTCACAATTTGGTAATTCTTACATTTCAAACTTTTTCATTATTATTATTATTATATTTGTTATGGTGATCCGTGCTCAGTGATTATGACTCACTAAAAGCTCAGGTGATGGTTAGCATTTTTAGCAATAAAGCATTTTTGAATTAAGTATGTCCATTGTTCTTTAGATATAATGCTATTGCACATTTAGCAGATTACAGTATAATGTAAATATAACTTTTATGTTATGCACTAGGAAGGCAAAAAATTCATTTGACATGCTTTATTGCAATATTCATTCTGTTGTGGTAGTCTAGAACGCAACTGCAATGTCTCTGAGGTATGCCTGTATACTATTTTATATAAATAATTATAACAAAGTTTAGACAACTAGATAGTTTGTGATAGCTTGATAATTACAAAGAAAGAAACATTTTTCTTTAGTGATGTAAATGCTTTCTTGCATTGATCCTTTAAGCAAATTATTTTTTGGTATAAAATGACAGTTGATATTACATTTTAGGCATCACATATTAGTAAGACAGCTGAAAGATACAAGAGTAGTACTTTTTGACTAATGACACACTATTTATACTTAAAATTTTCTACTAGGATGCGCTATCAGAATTTAGGGTCAAGGAGGAAAATTTTAATCTCTGAAGCTAAAATTAACATCATCTATTGTAAAATGGATAGGGTATACATTTGTGGTAATATTTTAACAAATCATTTATTTAAGAAAGTATTAGTGATTATGTTATTAGTAATAATTATAGAGTCCCTCTTAAATCTCAGCAAGTGGCCTAGAGAATCTCCCTAAAAAGAAAAGTATAATATAATTAGCAGGAATCTGTAAAAAATGCAACCTGGCTACTATGATGAAGAATGATCACTGGTGATGTTTTGGTGACTACAAAGAAAAGTTGGATAATGGGAAGAAATAATTACAAAGAAGAGTTGGATAATGAAGATCTCTCAGGGTGTGTCAGTCTACCCAGGGAAGTAGGTGCACAGTTGAGCTGGTACATGGACTCCAGATCTTTCAACAGATTTCCTCTTATTGAGAACAGTATATGTGACAGAGATATGTTAGTTATTTACCACACTCTTCTTTTTTCTCCTAACTTTATTTATTAGTCTCTCTTGCAGTTAGGTAGCAAAATGGGATTGACAACTGGACACAAACTGTGGGGAGAAGTAATAAATGCACTTCTAGACCTGGTCCCTCCATTATCTTCCTCTGTCTCCTGGTCAGATGCAAAGATCCAGCAGAGGAATCAGAGGTCCAAGGGGCAGTGGAGCCATAAGAGGAAGGACAAGAGGATTTCTAAGTTATTATTTGAGAGTGGGCCACCTAGGAGAAATAACATTTCAGGAATATCTCCATTGGACTGATGCATGAATAAGAAACTTTCATTGCATCAAAATAGCCTCTAAATGCAATAATTAGACTCCCCTGGTTAATGCAATATATGAGGCTATCACAGCTTGATGAAATCTCTAAAATAATTGATCTACCTTAACTCTCTCTTTACTCTTATTAAGTAAACTTTCTTCCTGGAAAGAGATACCTAATTAGCTGACAAGAGTATTCTGGTTCACCTTGGCCAGTGTATTTTTATTTGTATAAATTAACAAATTAGCATTCTTATGTGTTTGCTTTGTGTGAATAAATCTACCAAGACTTGGTTGACCAGGGCTGAATTGATGAAACTGAGCTCTTGAATCTGCAAAACTGAATTCATAATGATCCAATCAAAATTCAAACATTCCATGAAGCTCA
Organism: Nyctereutes procyonoides; assembly: GCF_905146905.1. Classification (NCBI taxonomy): domain Eukaryota; kingdom Metazoa; phylum Chordata; class Mammalia; order Carnivora; family Canidae; genus Nyctereutes; species Nyctereutes procyonoides. Next base: position 7,865,628 of record NW_026575130.1, read on the forward strand.
GCTTGAAAGAATGAAGAAAGTCTCTCTTTCTCATTGTTATTAAGTTTAAAAATATATGCCCATAATTATTTTGACATGAAATATTTAAATATAACTACTATCAACTTCTAGTAATATTCTATTTATATGTAATCAGGGTTTGGTTATCTAAACGATTCAGAATGTATCCTCAAATCTACAAGAATTATGAAAATGGTCATCACAAAGTCTATACAATTTCCTATTGCCTAGACCCTCTTTTGGACCCTATGCACTTAGAAATACCTATTTTAAAATATTATGTTTCAGTAAGATTAATTTTCTGACATCATGTGATAATCTTCAAGTCTTCTAAATATTAGAAAGCAGAAGATAAAAAGCAAAAAGGTGATATACTACTAAATGTAGTAGTAACTAACTACTAAATGTATACTACTAAATGTAGGTACACTGGCAAAATAGTAGCTGGTCCTAAAGATAGAGGCATGACTAAAGTATATACAGACATCCTCTAAAATCACAGCAGTCTGAGAGCAAACAAGCATCCATTAAGCAAGGACTCACTAAACTCTTAGTAAGTCTTAAAATGTGCAGAGAACCTTGTTGAGAATAGGGTATTCCTGACCAGCCATCAAGGAGTGTGATGTAGGGGTTGCATCTCCAAGGACTTTATCATTTACTTAAAAAAGGAAATACAAAGCATATGGAGATTAAATTACAATGATGATATTTAAAATATAAAGTAGTAATACTAGTTATAAGGAAGGATTGATTAAACTGATAGATAAAACATACTATAAACAATGAGAAGAGAGATTACACAGGGCAGGTTGGAACAGCCTGAGAAGTGTCTGTGATAGAGGTCCTATTCTTTTGTTATAAATTACATGTTTCATTTTTCTAATGTTTAAAATATCATGTACAACACAAATGTAAATAAAAGACTTGGGGGAAGTCCCAACATTGCCTGGGAAATTTCTAACTGATGAATCATCAAAGAAGCCAAGAGGAGGGAGGTAGGGCTGGTAACCTGAGCTGACTGCCCATCCAGTGCACTTGGGACATGTTTGTCATCCGGGCTCTAAGCTGAGAGCTGAAGATGTCCCCAAACAGGAAACAGGAACTTATTGCATAGCCTAAAAATGGAGCAGACACTTTGAAGTAGGAAGAGATTTCTAGTTTGCTTCTAGCTAAGTAAGCAGTCATGATTCTGAAATTTCAGATAAAGGCAGGTTTGTCATCAAAGCTCTGTGAACATTAGAGCCTCTTCATTCATTCTTGTACTCATTCATTCAATAAACAATTACTGGGTAGCTGATAAGGATATAGAACAACCACAAGTAAAATAAGTAAGCTCCATTTCTTCAAGAAATATTGTATGGGGAGGAGAAAGACCGCTAAGTCAATAGTTATAGTTGTGTTCAATGTAAAAAGAGGGTTACAGTTGCTGGCAGAGCCTTCTGCCCTAACTTTCCTACTAGCATTCTCTGCCCAGAGCATAGTTCGTATCTACACTTGGTCAATTCTATCCCCCTAGCTCTCAGCCTAGAAGTTCTTTTCTTTAGTAACTTCTCCCCAACTCCCAAATCTGGGCTGGTATTTCTTCAGTGAGTCCCATTGGCTATTACCACATCAGCCACTCATGACACATCTTTGCCTGCTGACTTGTGTGCACCCTCCCTAGACAGTAAGTGCCAAGAGGCGAAGAGTTTTTTCCCCTCAGCATTATTTCCATGCCTACCTCTGTGTCTGGCACACGGTTAGTTCTCAGTAAAAACTTCCTTGAAGAACGAATTAATTGATTTATTGATTAACATGGAATAAATTTATTATTCAAATATTCTAATAAGTATATAATCCATATAAGAAAAAAGTTTATTGTTAACTCTTCAACTTTATTTTACAAAACACTTGAGTAAGCTTTAGATATCTGGAAAATTCACTTTTTTAGAAACTTCATTCCATGAAAATGCTGTTAGCAAAGACAAATTATTCATGCTCTGAAATTTGTTAGCAGCAAATCAAGCAACTGCCAAAATTCCTCTAACCCTCAGTTAACCAATAGTAACCAATGTGTGTGCAACACATATACTTGTACATATTCTAATTTTAAACCAAATTCACTGAAAACTTTCCAATGGAATGGTAGCTTACTATGCCTTTTATCAGTGGTATTTGACATTTTTTAGGGAGGTGGTGAGACAGAGGCAGAGGGAGAGCAAGAGAGAGAGAGAATCTTAAGCAGGCTCCAAGCTGGTCGTGGAGCTTGACTTGGAGCTCAATCTCACAATCCTGAGATCATCACCTGAGCCAAACTCATAAATTGGACACTTAACTGACTGAGCCACCGAAACACCCCAGTGGTATTGCATATTTTAAAAAGTCTTTTTTTTTTTTTTTGGTCTTCTCCATTTTCCATTGGCAAGCATTCTTATGAGTAAGAGAATGGTCAGAAGGCAGATCTTGAAAGATAGAGCTCAGTATTCAAAACAACATAATCATATGTAAAAGAGTTAGATGAAATGGCATTGATCTGGGAACTCTAGAAGAATTTGGGAGAAATGTTGACCATAACAATCAAAGTAATTGTTAGTATAAATGGTCAAGAGAAAGTTTTGCAATAAAGCAACAGAAAGCATTCTTGTCTCAACAGTAGCAAAGCTGGTAGAGTTTATAGTAAAAATAAATACACACACACACACAAAAGAATTTATAATAAAAGTAAAAAAAAAATCCAACGATGAAAAAAAAACCTGGATTTGCAGAAAAATTTGTACACAAATGTCTATAGCAGTATTAACAGCCAAAAAGTAGAAATAATGCAAATGCCCATTAACTGATAAATAAATGGGAAGTGGTATAATGATATGATATGAATATACTTTGTCAATAAAAAAGAATGAAGTATTGATATATGCTTACAACATGGATGAACCTTGAAAACATTATTCTAAGTGAAAGAAGGCAGTCATGAAATACTGCACATATCATTCTATTTATATGAAATGTTCCAAATAGGCAAAACTATGCAGACCAGAGGTAGATTAGCAGTTGCTTAGGGCTGGGGGTCTGTGAGGGGAGAGGGATGGGCAGCTAAAGGGTACAGAATGTCATTTTTGAGGTGATTAAAATGCTCTAAAGTTGACTTTGATGATGATAACACATATCTGCAAATATAATTAAAAAAGCCACTGGATTATCTACTTTAAATAGGAGGAACTGTATAATATGTGAATTTTATCTCAATAAAGCTGTTTAAAAAATCAACCTCCTTGAAATGGGGTAAAAATTTTCTTGCTAGGGGAACTCAGACCTCATTGATATTTTATAATATTTTGCAGGAGCAAATAGGCATATGTAAATAAAGGATAAATGATTTACTTTACTTTTATTTCTAAGAGGCTACAGGTGAAAGCCCATGCCAAATGCTTTTCCGAAACCAACTCTGCATGGGAGGAGGTGAAGAAGAGTATCATTTGTCTTAGGAAAGAAACAATTTGGAAACATAAAACTAGTACAATGGTAAAAGTATAAAAATCAGGAATCTCTGGGATGGTTGTTAAAACTGGCTCTGTTATTTTTTTTCAACAATTTGGAGGAGAGAACCTGTGTGATAATAAGGCCTCCTTGTTTTTATATAACTAAATTTTTTCAACAAAGGAAGAGATAAACCAAGAGAGATAGAATACACAAATATATTTCTAGTTGATTTAAGTGAGCAGAGTAGTCACATCTGAATTTTAACACAGGCACATGCCAAGTAATTCATTTAGGGAGATGGATGGATAGATGGGAGAATGGAAGGAAGGAAATAGATATAGGTAGTGCCTTGAGCTACTGGTGACAATATGCAACTTAGAAAAGATAATTTTGAGTTATTAAAGATTCTAAAGTCATACTGAATTGGAAAAATGGTAAATCCAATTTAATGATAGCATTTTAAGAAACCACGCTTGTCACATAACCTTTTAAGAAATTTTATGACTTACTTCTCTGGTATAAAGGGAAAAGAGTAAAGGAAGAAGGAAGGAAGGTAAGGAGGGAAGAAATGAGCAAAGGGGAAAGAAAGAAAACTTACACATTGATCATACAATGGTTGGTGTGTGACCCTTACTTGGATATGGGTATTTGTTATTGTTTCAGTCATCGTAAATCTTAAAAAGAATATCTCCTCGGTAGGAAATTTCTCATTATTGTAGATAAGGGCTTGAATTCATTGGTAAGTTACTTAAGAGGTCTCTTTTAGCTGAAATTTACATCATAAATTCCAAATTTATTGTGGTTTCTTTACACTTACATTAGTTTAATGGGGCACATTAATTCGAAAGAAGAAACAAATCAATTGATGATATTTACCTCCTGTTTCTGACCTGTTGTAGAATGTAATACTTGATACATTATCTTCAGTCCATTTAACTGGAATATTCCATGTGTAACTAAAGTTTTTTAAAAAGAAAAATGTAACTTTTATTACTAAAAAATAAAAACATTCCCCAAATTAAAAAAAAATTAAAAAGCCAATAGACAAGCATGTTTTCCTCATAAATCATCATCCAATGAATAGGATATGATTAATGCCATTAACATAACACTCTTTAGTGATGAAGATAGGCATATAACTGCTTTAAATTTCTATAAATCTCTAAAATTTGGAACTTTGTATCAACAAATTAGCTAAGCATGAAGATTATTTCAATAAAATGCTCTGAGGGTTTGAAATAAAGATACTGTGTAAATATAATACATTATATGATAACATTGAGCTTTTACACACATACTTGCACATATTCTAATATGCTTAGTTTCTGTCAAGGAACACAAAATTTTTCAAATTCAGAAGACAATCTTAAAACACCATGCAGGAAATAACACATTTTAGAGATTATGTTGAAATTTAAATTATACGACTACCATCCATCCCTTAAAGAGTCTCATGTTCTTTCAATATCTCCTATTTTGCATCATGTGAATCAGGTGTACTGCAAAGGAAATATCATCAGACAGGCATGTTTGGGAGGTTTTTAGTGTTCTCAGTACTTTCTTGTGGAGCAGGGGATGGAGGTTAGCTTCATACTTAGGTATGATATATACTTAATATTTTAGTCTTGAAATCTCACAAAAGAGGTCTTAACTTTTTTTTTTGATTGTTCTCATATCATGTATTATCAATCAGAAAATTCAAGAGACCTAGAAAGAAGACAAATCTGTGTTTGGATTTGGGTTCTGACTCAAAGTTCGCCTTGTTTTTCTTCATCTGTGATCATGTAAGTCACGGCCAGAGAATGGAGAATGATATTTCTCCTTCAAGATATAATAAAATTTGTGTAATTCAGGGAGAATACATTTTTAACAATTTTATTTATTTATTTATTTATTTATTTATTTATTTATTTATTTCAGAAAGACAGTGTGTGTGACAGGGGAGAGGGGGCAGAGGGAGAGGGAGACAAGCAGACTCCCCACTGAGCAGGGAGCCTGCTACCTGGCTTAATCCCAGGACCCTGAGATCAGGATCTGAGCCAAAATCAAGAATTGGAGGCTCAACTGACTAAGCCACCCAGGCACCCCATGGGGAGAATACATTTTGCCATCTACGTGGAAGAAGTAATCCTTTGTTTCATAACTGTTGAAATATTTTATAGGATTGAGTTATTAGTAGTGTTCTTTGAGGATTTTGTTGCTGTGGAATGTTTTTGGCTATAAGCTCCACAGGACCAATACATAAATTTTTTCTTAGGTCATGTTGCAAGCATTGTCAGTGCTCCACCTTTATCCCCTTGAATCTCTTTGTCATTTTTGTACACCCCAGATCCCAATGTGCATGCTCTCCTTGCCAATAGCCAAGCACCTGGGTGTCTCTGTCAGAGGACTGCCCTCTAGCTGCCCGAGGAAGGAAAGCCAAAAGTTCATTGGAATTCACATTCTTAGACACAGCCCTTAGCCAATGATGGATGGGTATGAGAACCTTCCTTGCCCCATCTGTCAGGACCATACTAAAGCACTATCTCCAGAGTTTCCCTGCTGCGTAGTTACCCTCTATAGCACCTGCTTGATAATTGCACTTTGCTGCTTGACATCCCACTTCCCACTACCCTTTCAGCCTTTCTTAGAAACATTTCCAGGTGAGTAGCTTCCACCTGAATCATCAACTCAGGATCTGCTTTTAGGGAAGCCAACCAAAGAGTGATCCTTTGCAGTTTCTCAAGAGATAGACAAACAAGCATTTTTATTTTATTTATTTATTTTAAGATTTTATTTATTTATTTATTCATGAGAGACACAGAGAGAGAGCGAGAGAGGCAGAGAGAGAAGCAGGCTCCATGCAGGGAGCCTGACATGGGACCCGATCCTGGGACTCCAGGATCATGCCCCGGGCCGAAGGCAGGTGCTAAACCCACTGAGCCACTCAGGGATTCCACAAACAAGCGTTTTTAAAGGTCACATCCTTATCTACGTATTTCACTCTTTTACTACTCTTCTGCTTTGGTGTTGCCACATAAACTAACATTTCTTTCCTTTACTATATTTCCCCAATGCCAACCTGACTGAAAGGATGAAGCATGCAAGTATCTGGATGCCCTGTGTGCACAATCAAGATTTCATATTTTGACTATCCCCTATAAAATGTGGTCTCTGGGACCACACTGTGCCTAAACATGGACATATGATACACTATGAAGTTACGTAAAAAATACTGCTTTTAAGTCTGAGGGGATCATAAGACTAAAAGGATAGAGGGTTGAGGCTATAGAATTTTACAGTTTTAAAATCCTTTACAGGATCAAATATAACCTGAGTAAAATAATAGATTTGAGTACAAAGTGTCAAGAAATGGAAATTACATAAATGGAATGAGAAAGTCTTCTGTATGCTACCCAAAATCCAGGAGGATCAAATTTCATTTTTAAAGATATGATTCACTTTTTTGTATCTAACGCTATAACAAATTCTGGTAGTATTAAACACGACCAACCTAATTTTCACTAAAGAAATTCACTTTGATTGCCCCAAAATAATACACTTACTCCCCTTTTCCCCTGTTTACATTGAGGTGGACTGCCAAAGACATGTCCCTGATAGAGAATTTCCCCTGATGGAGACATAAAACTAGTTTGTTTCTAAGAGAAAGTTGAGGCCATAGTGTTAAAACAATAACTTACACATGTGTGGGTCATTTGCGTTGTAAAAAGTTTCTGGTAAGAATTCCCTAATCTTGAAATATTTAAACAATGAGAAAAGGGAGGGGGCCATAGAGTTTATAGTACAGTTTAATCAACCACATTTTCCACCAGACAGGAATATATCTGGACAGACAGTAGGTGAACACTAACATTGGAGAAAAGACTGATTCCTTTCTGGGGGCATGAGGGCACATATTATGATCTAGCTTCTCAATCAGGTAAAAAATAATGAGGGGTCACTTTTGATATTATGTCACTTTCTCTCTTACTTGTTCAGGTGCTACTATAGATTTTTAACAAATGTTCTCAACAGGATAGCATATGTTTTCTGGGTTTATTTTCCTGTGTACATATAACTTTTTTTTTTTTTACAAAAATGGAACAAGTAGATTGACTTAATAAGTGATCACTAAAAGTCATGTATCTATGAATCTAAATAAAATAAAAACTGTATCTGAAGGTAAAAACTAAAGAAAATACTAGAGAAACGTATAAATGTTAATATAGTTCCATGTTCTAAATCTTGATGAATTCAATTTAAAGATTTGGTATAACTTAAAAAGTGAAAACCTGATAATATATGTCATTTGCTGAGTAATAATTTTTTTATTTGTGTGGAGTGGAATGCATAACTAAAAAGTAATTTAAAAAATGCAATCCCACTGTTTAAAAACAGTGCTGGGTATGTCTTTGACTTAACAAATCAGGGGATACATATTATAGGAGGCAACAATTACTATGAAGCTTTTCTAGTGGAAGTTTGTTTCTCCAGAGAGAAATATTTTTAATTTTAATATCCAAAGGCAGTATTCATCCAGTCCAATTCCCTGCATCTCATTTATTTAATGAGAAATTTTAGCTCAACCCAATCTTGTCAACATCTGCCACCCCCTCTGGCCCATGACCACTCTCCTAGGGCAGACCCCATTCTCTGCATCATCTCTCACATGAGTCACTCACTGCAATTATCATACTAACTGGTCCTCCTGCTTCCACACTGCCCTCTGTTCTGACTTATTCTACATTCTTATAATGTAGCCAGAGGGAAACTTTGAAAAATGTAAAGGTGACCCGCCAATTCTCTCTCCTTGAAGTCCTCAAATTTTATACTGTTGTTCAAAATCTTTAACATGGTGTTCATGCCTGGCACCTGCCTCCTCTCTCACCACTGTGCCTGGTGCCTCTCTCTGCTGTTCAGTTTCTCTGAGCCAGACTGCCTGTGTTCAAATCAAAGTTCCATCACATATACTCTGTGTAACCTTGAATAAGTTATTTAATCATCTTCAGTTATTTCTGTTTTCCTACCTGTTATAAAAAATGCTCTAAAGTGCTAAAAGTAGCACCAGCTACTTAGTAAATGCTCAATAAGTGTTCCATATGACATGAGTAATGCTACTTTTTAAACACTGGGGCCTTCATATATGTTGTAGTTTCTGTTTTGAACATCCCCCCATATCAATCTACTCAGGTTAAATATCACTTCCTTAGGAAAATCTTCCGTGGCCCTCCCTACTCAAGCACACCTGCTGACTCACCTGTTAATCCAGACTCAGTGTACCAATGGGCACATATGACAGGAGAGAGTAATTACTGTGAAACTCCCCAGTGAAATTTAAAGTTTTAATATCTATTAAATAGCAGTATTAAATTTGGCCAATCTTAATTTGCCAAAACATAAAACAATAACTATAAAAGATCCATGTTATAGCTATTCTGGGACACCTTTGTCACACCCTATAATTCTCCTTCCTCATGTTACCTTAATTGCTAACGAATAATTGATCTTGTAATGATGTATACATAAGTAACTATAAAATAAGATCATTGAGACTATCAAAAAGGAGATAAAGAGGTCAAAGGACCTTTTCAGTGAAAATTGGGCAGTGGAGATTAGAGATCATTAGAGTAGAGATTAGAGATCAAGTGGCAGTGGACACAAATGTCTCTCTACCAAACCAACTATTCAGAAGTTGAAAGAAGAGACAATACAAATGGGCATGGGTGATGGGTGTTAGTTGAATCTATTGTGGTGGCCATTTCACGATAGACATAAATCACAACATCATGTTGTATGCTTTAAACTTATATATGACATTTGTCAATTATTTTTCAATGAAACTGGGAAAAAATTGGCAAGGGTGAAAATGAAAGGAAATCTAGACAACCAGTTCTGTACACACTATGGTTGTTTGCATTTACCCAGGATCCTGTCTAGGAGGGGACACATCTGGGTAATCGGGACTGAGACGATATCCCCCAAAGTGGTATGTGGCCAGCCCTATACCAGAGGTCCTGAGATCCTGATTTCTTTCTCTTCTCTTGGCAGCCATTGGCACCCCAGAAATGTATACAAAAATAACTAGTCATACAGAAATGGATATAATATTAAGAATTTTTCCCATCACTCAACACATGTTCGTGGGGAGCCTGGTGCTAAACCATTTGTAGAGGACCTGCTTCTGGGTTGGGGTTTTGTATGTAGCAGAGCAGCTCCCTCGCTATGATCTATTGAAAGCCCTCGACACAAGGGTTTGTAAAAATAATAATAATAATAAAAAAAACAGAAAAATAAAAATAAAGATTTTTTTGTATAAGTTGTATTCATACAAGTGTGATAAGTATGACATTTCATCAGCTTTTACAGTATTTCAAATGTTTTAAAAAATCTGGCACATTAGAGAGAAGTGACATATTTATAATTTTAACTGAAATTCTAAGGATATCATAACCCAGTAGTCATGTTTAAATTGCCTAGAAAAGTATGAGTTTGTAAAGTTAAAGGTTTGATTCTCAGTATGCTGAAAATGCCCAAGAAATCTGATATGCTCTATGAATTTTAATTTGTTAAATTCATAAAAACATATAGGAAGTTTTTTTAAATTCAATTTATAAATCTATGTCTTTAGCTGTTTGTAAAGCTAAAATTATAAATGGGGTTTAATAAAATTTTAAATAGTGATGTCCAGAAGTTTCTTATAAGAGATACTAGTGACAGAATTTTATTGATCAAATTTATAATTGCTGTTTAAATATTCAGGAGATTTTTATTTGTGCAATTTATACAAAGACACCTCTTCATCAAAAACCAGAAGGACTGCCATTGAAAAGCCAGTCTCCTTTTCCACCCTTCCCGCCCCTCTTTTGGAAGCATCTCCTTTTAAAAAATGCTTCTGGGTTTAATTCTTCTGATGGCTAAATCTATAGCTCTAAATAGTTCCTTTTTTTTTTCTGATAGTATTTGTTAGCTCATAAATGAGAGAGGGTGACTGAGTTTATTTATACTACTTTCTCTTCCATTTCCCCATTAACAGTCAAAATTTAAGAAAGTAAAATTATTATTGGATTTCTATAGGTTATATTGTTCTTTTCAATCTATACTCATGCTGCCATTTCCTGTTTCATAAATTTTAGTATTGCTACTCTCTCCTAACTGTAAAATAGGAGATTTTATCCCTATTTTACAGTGAGGAGAAACTGTAGGATATCCTAGGGAGTGCTGGTAAATAACTGGCTCTTGGGGGTGGTGGAACAGAATACAGTATTTGCTGGTTTCCATTAACTCACAATATAATCAATTTCAAGCTACCAGCATGATGGCACTGAGCTGGGATTAGGGTCAGCACCAGCACACCACTGAATTAGTAGCCCAGCGCTCTTCTAGCTCTCCTCCCTCTCCCACCTCCTTTCTTTTGCCAGCTTTTTTATTTTCCTGTTACAATGTTAAGACCATTTATAGTTACAACCTTCTCTGCTACTGTAACAAAATTTTTATGCTATTATTTATCCTTGGTTATAAAAGTTAAAAGTCAATAAGTAACATTTATGAAATCATACTGTTGTATACATGTTGTTGGCCAAGAAGTGTGTTGGAGTTACATTTCCTTCTCTATAGGCTGATTTCATGGCCCCCCTGAGTCACTTAAATAAAAATTTACCCTAACACTCTAACATAAGGGTCAAATGCATTCCTTTTTCTTGTGTTTATCAATGGCATAAAATTATACCACCTGTTTATATTTTTGGATCACAATTTTTACATACAGCCTTGATTTTGTCTAATTTTCCTCTTTAGAGTTGACCTAACTGATGTGCCTTCATCAGCTCCTCAGGTTTCTCCATTCTCTAAATCATACTTGCTTTTTCCTGGCCATCACCTAGCCGAGGCAGTTTTCCTGCCCTTAGGCATGGGATCATGAGCCCCCTGGGTCCCGAATGGCCAGCCTTTCCTTTGATGGCTTTCCTTGTTGGATGCACTGTTTCCAAGATCCACATCTTTTTATTATTATTATTATTCATATTTTTTCTCTCTAGTAACTTTCTTTTTTTTTTCTTTAAGATTTTATTTATTTATTCATGAGAGACACAGAGGGAGGTAGAGACATAGGCAGAAGGAGAAGCAGGCTCCCTGCGGGGAGCCCAATGCAAGACTTGATCCCAGGACTTGCTCCCAGGACCCCGGGATCACGCCCTGAGCCAAAGGCAGCCGCTCAACCACTGAGCCACCCAGGCGCCCCGCCCCTAGTAACTTTCTAAGAAGCACATGTGGAAAGCATTTTCTAGGCTGCATATCTGAAAATGTCTCTGTTCTTTTGCATTTGGTTCAGTTCAGGTAGAAAACTGGAGGTTGAAAATATTTTTTTGCTTCAACCATTTTTAGATGACTGTTTCATTCATGAGGATATAGCTAGGTATATATCTTTTTTCCTTTTTGGTACTGTGTACTCAGTGGGGCTTTTAAATCAGAATCCTTGTGTCCTTTATTATTTCTTTGATATAACTTACCCCTCAAGTTTCTGTTTTCTTTTTTGAGAGACATCTATTAGTTGGGTGCTGGATGTTCCGTATTTGTCTTCCCTTCCATATTTGTCATCTCTGTGTGTTTGCCTCATAACTTGAGATAATCCCCCAAATTTATTTCTACTTGGTCTAATAATTCTTTGACAACCAAAAATTTAATCTTCCGGAGCAATGCTATATTCTAAGTTTGTCTTTTCAAAGACATTCTGCTTTTAGTTAACGGGTGTTAAAAGCTTCTTTGATCTCTGAATGTATTTCATAAATTTATTTTCTATTTCCTCAACTATGTTTCTTATAGAGACAGCCTTTTTGTTTGTTCAAGTGGGATTTTATCTTCTATGCTTTTAGACTTTTTTATATGTCTGGTGATCTTAATGGTCCACCCATATTTCAGAAAAAAGGACTATATTATTTTTGGTATCTTGTATGTAATCCCTCTGCTGTTGAGAGGGAGGTATGTTTTTGAAACGGGCTTTTCCTCTGACCAGGAAGTCTGACTGGCACCTCTAGCCCGTCCATCCCGCAAATGCCATAAGGAGGAAAGCTTTACTCTGGGCATCCTAACCAAATGGAAATCCTTAGCTCTCCTCTACCGTTTCAGTCAATTTATTTGGTGGGAGGAGGGGAGGGAGATGCTTGGATTTTTGCCTTGGGTCATTGCCAGACTTCTGGCAGATTCTGAGAGCTCTGAACAGAGGAAAGGATGGCAGCAGATGAAGGGAAAATGGAATGGAGGCGTGGCTGACTGGCACAATTGTCCTGAGTCCGGACTTCAAATTAATTGCCCAATTTTCAGCCTCACTTCTCATTCCTGCACTCCATTCTTCATGCTGACAGTAAGCCCAGAGCTTGCCTAGGGATAGGGAAGATGTTTCCACCTCTACAGCAAGTCCCTTTTTTATTGGCTGCATCGTTCTAAGTTTCCTTGTTTTCTACCAATATTTCTCCTCTGGCTTTTCTCCTAGAATTCTAGGATGCATATAGCCCTCCTCTTTGTTTTCTTTCCTTTATGAGTTTATTCCTTTTAGCACTTTTATTCTTTTATTCAGTGATTTCTGGGAAGAACAGGACTTGGATGCATGTGGTCAGTCCACCATTTTGAACCTGGAGACCATGGAGCTATCTTTGAATGCTTTTGTTTCCCTAAAGATACTGTGTTTTTATATTTTCACCCATCAGTCATGTACTGAAGAGCAAGATCCAAGCAAATGGCCAGTATTTCCAACAAATTTCTGCCTTTCTCTTGAAATGCATTATAGATACTTACCCAAGAGGTGAATATGGCTCAGAAAGATTAGCTCTTGAGTCCAATAGAAAGCGTTTCTGTGTGATATTCTTCCTATCTTTCACATTAAGTACAGGATAACCCATCTGTTTGGTCCATGTATCCATTACTTCTTTCACTGGAAGATTACTTGCCTGATATTTAAAAAACATTAACAGTAATTAATAAATTAGGGGAATAAAAGGGTAGAACAGTCAGATAAAGAAATGACAAATCATTTGTTAATCAGACAAAGAAATACTTCAGGATATACTCATTACCTCTTCAAGTGCTCCCCAAAAATCTTCAGTTTTTGCATTCTTAAATTTGTATCTTTCCAAGTAAATCTGTATGTGAAAGATAACAAGCATTTTAGAAGTCAACATTTGCTTTTCTCATACTTCCACAACATCATTCTAACGTATAATATGGCAAATGTACCTATAATAAAATAAAATTATATACCACATGTAAAACATTCTGTAACCTATAAAAACATTGTACAAATTATTTATAAAGCACAAAAATATTTTCCTTATTAATGATATAACTTGTTCTTTTTAATAGTCTAATGGAATTGTGGACAGGAGAGGAAAAGTTCAATTTTTTCAGGACTAGAAATATAAGATATTTAAGGGCAGTCAGGTGTTCAGCTGTCAATAGTCCATAACATTTGTGATCCAGTATAAGGAGAGATCCATAATTCTATGATCTTTACTTAGTGGTGTTAATTTAGCACTATTGCTACATCCCCTACTTTCATTTATAGTGCTATTTTCTCATTTCAGACACTAGATGACCCCATCACACATGAGTGATAGAGGCAATATCCAAAGATAGAACAGGTGAGTTTGGCTCTAAGACAGGGCTCAGCAAACTTTTTCTATAAAAGGCTATATTGTAGAGATTTTAAGTTTTGCGGGTTATGTATTACCTGTAGCATCTACTGAACTCTGCCTCTGTAGCACAAAAGTATCCATAGGTAACATGTAAATGAATGACCATGGCGGTCTAATAAAACATTATTTATGCACTCTGATATTTGAATTTCATGTAACTCTCATTGTCATGAAATATTCTTTTGATTTTAAACCATTCAAAATTGTAAAAAGTGATTTTGTTTGGGGACCTTACAAAAATGGGCAGTGGGCCAGATTTGGCCTGCAGGTAGCAGTTAGTAGACACCTGTTTTATGATGTTTTTTGAATAATAAGAATGATGATAATGGTCATGATCATGGATAAATTGGGTAGATTATTCACTTTATATTTTTTAAGATTTTATTTATTTATTCATGAGAGACACACAGAGAGAGGCAGAGACATAGACAGAAGGAGAAGCAGACTTCTCACAGAGAGATCAATGTGGGACTTGATCTCCAGACCTGGGATCATGCCCTGAGCCGAAGGCAGACAGTCAACCACTGAGCCACCCAGGTGTCCCAAATTATTCACTTTAAAGAGTGTCTTCACTCTTCAGTTATTTTTAAGATATGAATTTTTTAACTAGAAGCCTCTCTCTTTTGGCAATTCTGTTCACAAAATTGCGAGTTTTCTCCTACTCTCATAATTGTGATTCTCCAGGAAACCATCTGAAGTTCCTGCTGTATCATGCCTCTGATGCTGTCAAGAGTTGTCCCATTCAAAATATGGACATCTTTAATAGAAACAGAACCTTCTTCAGTGTTCCTTGAATTTCAAAGAAAATAACCAGTAGATGACTTTGCACTTGACATTTTTGCTCTAAGTTGCTATAATTTTCAGGAGGCACTGTGCCTAAGTCACATTATCTTCTAAATTCCTTTCTTCTCAGGCATAGAGAGATAAAACAATATTATCACTACTGTCCCAAGAAGTCTAAATGAGGATTGAGAACAGTTTGGAATGCTACCTTCATTTTTGTTCTTTTGATGAGTTCACTGCTCAGCACTACCACTGGAGGGCAGGCAGAGGAAGGGAGAAGAAATGAAAGGCAAGTATTTGATCATCAATTTTAGGTATTTGTTCCAGAGCTTTGCACAAATCATTCATTCTAAATAAAATAATGAGATATTTGGAATAGTAATAATTAATTGTAACTATAGCTACCTGTTAATGACAATTTCTAGTGAGTCATAGCTTCTTAAAATTAATTTAGAGGAGTTTATTTGTATATTCACAATGCCTTGAGCTTAGAATGTGCAATCTCAGAACTAGAAGTGATTTTAAACACTATCTAACACAACTCTCACACTTTTAGGGGTATAGGAAACCGGTGCCTAGAGAGGTGAAGATAGGTGAAGAGAGTTTCCTGCAGTGACCTTGAAAGAATTCTGACTCCTGGACCAGTTTGTGCGGGTTTCAGTGGTGTTGATATTATTGTTTCTTAAACTGCAGTTTTTTGCTTCTCCTGAACTGCAGGCTATATAGTCATTTATATAAACAGTATATTAAAAGACATAAATTTTATTTTTTCTAGATTAGTGCACTTCTGAATAGTCTATATGAAGAAATTTCTTTCTTCACCTTGAATAATCACAATGCAGTCATTCCACTCAAAATTTTATGATGAGCTAGGTGCCCCAATAATAGTTCATTAGCTGGTATTGGTGTGGTAAGGATAAAAGGAAAGGAGCACTGTTTCTGTGACTAGTATCCCAAGAAGGGAAAGGCCATATTCCAGCTGAGCCGTTCCTGTCCTATTAGTGATACTGCTGATACTAGGAGAAAAAGAAAGGATGGATATGTTGCTCAGCTTGATTTCATGACCATATGCTGTTACAAACGCCCCATTATCTATAATGATTTTTTTCTTATGCACAAGCATATCCTTAAAGATTTTCCAGGTGATGATTTTGCTCTTATTTTCCCACACTGTGCACCTACTTTGTTATCTCGGATGGGGTTTGGAGGAGTGTGATGAGCATGAAAGAGAACAGACAGCTGACCACCCCCAGATTTCATGCCACACCAGGTTAGCTAATGAAGAGTAACTTTGGACAGAAAATTAGTATTTGCAAGGAAAAATTCTGAACAGTATCAGATTGTGGGATTTACGGGCAGCAATCATAGTGTGATAACTCAAGAAGAGATACTATTTGGATACTTGAGTGAAATAAAGGAATGTTCCAATTTGTTGGAGAGCTATTGAGTGTCGCCTATACCGATCATATACTATTTTCAGATATTAGCTAGTGTTTGAAGATTGTAGGGAAAAGTGAATGTTTTAGTAGGGTTTTTTTTGTAAATTTATTCTATAGCACTATGATGAGGCATGAAAAAATTAATACCTATTCATTCTAGTTCAGTTTCTAGCTCCATCTATAGTCACAGGGTGGATGAAGACAGTTTTCACCTGAGAAATATTAGTTTTAGACAAGACAGCCTTTTTAATTAATTATACCATAGATATTTGGGTTAAAGGAAATATGAAGAGTATTACTGAATTATTAGATTAGCTATTTACTTTTAAAGATTCTTTTGGTACAGCTCTAGAAGTTACTATAAAAATCACTTAATTTGAAGTCAGCTTTGAAGATTACAAGAATGCATTACTGATCAGTTTAATTTAGATAAAAACTATGCAAATGGAATTTTAACTTAATTTTTAAAAAGGAATTGTCTTGCTTTTTTCTATATTTCATACTACTTATTATAGACTGTTGATTCACTCAAGAAGCATTTTTTGGATTGCCTAACATGTGGAATGCATTCTACTAGGTACCAGAGGAGACACAAAGATATAGAAGACAGCATTCCTCCCTAGAGGTGCTCACAGTGAGAGAAGACAGGATGAAATGTGAGTTTGAAGCTGACGGGAAAGTTACAAGATGTTCTCATGTACACATAGTACACATAAGAACATGCACATAGCTTTTCCCATTATATTAAGTGTCCACACAGAATATTTTTTTAATGGACCAAAGGAGTAAAATGTACTGATGTACTACCTGAATATTCCCCAAGTTCTGGTCCTATTTCTTTAGTAGTCACTTAGGACTTTTAGCACTGCGTATAAGGGGAGATCTCATTTTGGGAAAGCATAGAAAGCACTACATGGCACATAAGAAGACTTGGTGGTAGTGAGAGCTGAAGGCATGGTGAGCAGGCATTGTCCTGGGGAATTACATCCAGAAGAAGTACTGGCACTCTTTGGGAAAGCTAGCAGGGTGCAGCTCTGATCTGCTGTCTGCTTTCTGGACTGGCCACCAGCACCACCACTCTGCTGAACTACCTGGGCATTGCAGTAGGGAGGATGGAAATGAACGGGAAAAAGTAGGAAGACAACTCCATCTCAAGGCTGGAATAGGGGCAACCTGCACACAGGACAGTTGCAGGGACAGATTGTAGCAAAATTGATAATATAAAATCCTAAGAGGATTGGCTTAGGTTTTGCTAGAAAAATACAAATGAAACTGAAATATCTACCGGCGTAAAAAGCTTAAGCGGGATGTGCGAAATGCTTTCGAAAATTTATTGTCATTTCTGTTTCCAAAAGGAAGCAGGCCATCTTTATTCAGTGACTCCATCATAATAGGAATGTGTATATATGCCATTTTTAAAAACAAGGAAAAAGTCCTTTTTTAACTGTAAGGGAAGACTTAGAGATACATATACGTTTTTATATCGTGTTGCTATGGACTGAATTGCATTCCCTGAAATTCATACATTGAAGCTCTAATCTCTGATGTGATGGTGTTTGCAGATGAGGCCTCTGGGAGGTATTTAGGTTTAGATGAAGTCAGGAGGGTCAGATCCTCACGACAGGACCAATGTCCATCTGATAAGAGGCACCAGAGAGCTCTCTCTCTTGCTCTGCCATGCGAGGATACAGCAAAGAGACAACCATCTACAAGCCAGGGAGACAGCCCTCTTTAAGACACAAATCTGTGGCTCCTTGGTCATAAACTTCTCAGTTCCCAGAACTGTGAGAAAGTAAATTTCCATTGTTTAAATGACCTGATCGATTGTATTTATTATAGCAGAGTGAGCTAATACACATATAAATGGTATCCAAAATAATTAAGGATGCCATTCAACTTCTTCATGAGATTTCTGTTAAATGGTAATTACAGATACAGTATAGGCACTTAGTTGGACGTGAAGTCACCTCTTTCTGTTTTGGTATTTAATCTATTCCTGAGTAAGGAGAGAAAAAGTAAAAAGGGAGCCATCCTTAATCAATCACATATTGACATTCATCAGCCGCATATCAGTGTAGCTTATGTTTAATACTATTAAAAAGTAATAAATCATACCTGGCATCCTTTCTGAAATTTCTCTGGTGTTATCCAGTCTTCAAGCATCCTCAGAATGGAAACTCCCTATGGTGGAAAAGAATGACAAATTGAACTACTAAAGGACAGGCAGGAAACACACACCAGTGATCACTATTGTGAAGAGTATTTCATGATCATATTTGTGAGATTATGTCTTCTAGATGACTCCACTAAATTACCTGGCTTTAGCTTTACAGTATTAGGATAAAAATGCCATTTGGCACAGCCCCTGTATCTGCTTCTAAAGGAATTAAAGAGTAAAGAGAAAAAATTGATAAAGTGGCCATCATTTTATTGATTTGGGGTTTAAATAATTACTGCACTTCACCAAATGAACCAGCAGATGGGGCTTTTCTAATGAAAGAAGAAGGTTAGAAATACTTTTAAATTAAAACTATTTTTGGGAGATATAAGGAAAGTAATTCCATGATAAAATTCTGCTTACTTCTAAAATATATTTCAATACTCTAAAAAGATTACATTTAGTGGAAATAGATAGTTGAGGAGTTATCTGGTCAAATAGTTTAATATAGTTAGATGTATCACTTAGGCATACAATCATCTTCGAAAGTAGTTTATCTCATTTGGTTTTATTTTGTCTGAAGGATCTGATGAATACCTCTGCTCTCTACTCTCTCTGCACATGTTATAAGATTAATACTAAAATTCACTATTTATGCATTTTTAAATCAATTTTCAGGTGACTTGCCAGAAAACATGTATCTTCTCATTTAAGTTAGCAATTTTTACTGTCATTTAAATATAAATTATTTTTGTACCTAGTGGAAGACTTAAGGCTTAGAACATTCATTTATTTCTGACATAATGTCTTAAATCCATAGAATATTCAGGACTCAGAAACTGGTTTAATAAAATATAAATATCTCCACATGAGATATTAGAACATACTATAAGTAGATTAGAAATGTTAAGATGTCCATTTTAACAGAAAAAAAAAGGATCATTGGTGATGTGAAAGAAAAATGAATAAAGGAAGCCTAAAAAGATGCCATGGAAATAATGACAGGGAAAGCCAAAACTATGACACTATAACTTTGAAATAGTAATATATAGAAGGTTTTTTTCACTCAAGCCATTTTATCTAGTATTCATTTTAATAGTTATAATATATTGTTTTATCAGAATAAAAAATGCATTTGTTTGCAGTGGCTTTTGAGCAATTTAGCATAGTGGGTAAACCATGAGCAGCAAAAGGGAAATGACTAAATTATACTGCATGCAGTCATGAATACGTTTGGAGGAGGAGCTATAGGAAACACTGTAGGAGAAATGGGTCACTGTAGATTTATAGTAGCTTTGCAAAACATGTTAATGAACAAAAATCCCCCATCTACTACATGCTAATAAAGTCATCTTTATATCTTGTATAAAAATTCATAAAAGTCATTCCTTCAAACTGAGTTGGGTTTAAATTCTTCCTGGCTTCTCTAAAAGATTCCATTAGGAAAGATATCCACATATATGGCATTTCTCAAACACCATATAGCAGAAAAAAAAAAAGATATGCTGTCTTTTAAAAAAATCAAATAAAATAATTTTGAATTTGAAGCTTAAAGTATAAATGTTCCAGTAGAATGAGAGAGGCTATAAACAAAAGCGAAAGGAGAAATTTTTTAAAAACTGATTCAAAATCCTGTGACAATGACCAGCATTGATCAGTTTGACTAAAAAGTACAAACTATTGAATATTCAACACCCAGAATAAGCTCTACACTGTTTCCTAAAGTCCATTAGCATAGTCTCACCAGTCTTTCCATTTTTAGTGTTTACTGAAACTCATTAAGCAGGAAGATGTTCACAACAATGTCATATTTTCCCTACCTTGCTATAGGATATTCCATCAAAAACAGATGTTATTTCAGCAGGAGTTGCCACAGTGACAACAATTGGGTGTGAAGATATCAAAGAATCATCTTCTTGTACAGGTAATACATCTTCAAGTAACATCTGGTCTCTCTGAAATGACAAGAGGAACCAAAAAAAGACACCACTTCCTTTATACCGGTTCATATTTCAGAATATCATTTATATAACCCTGGGGGGGGGAATAAATATAAATGACTCAAATTACTTAAGACAAGGACTAGGTATTCACATTAATCATATTTTTCATTGATTGATCTATACAGGTTCCATGCCCTTCTTCTATTATAATTCCTTTGATTTTACCCCCATATGACAGGCCATGAAGACACAAGCATCTGTAAATTCTGTTTCTGCTACTTCATGTGACTTTCAGACATGTATCAAACTCTTCAAGCCCTATTTCCATATCTGTGCAATGGGAATAATATCACCTTACAGATTTGTTCACAGAATTAAGTGAGACTGCATGTTGATCAAAAATTGATGCTTAGGATTTTTTTTTTGGTCGGTGAATCATTAGAATTTGGATGATTCATAATTAAAAAAATATTAGTTTTTGCTTTAACTCTAATGATCATCTTCTCATTCCAATCCTATGTTTTTTCAGCAAAATAGAGTGGTTGAGAGGTCTAGACCTATAGTCAGACATTCATGGCTCATAGCTCAATTTTTCCACTTTCTAGATTTGTAAATTTAAGCTCCCTAATCCATCAAATAAGGATAATAATGGCATATGCTTTTTGGAATTAGAGAATTCAATGATAATGCATGATATGCATTTGGCATAGTACCTGGCAGAGTGAAACCTAACACTTTAACTGCTATTATTATTTTGATTCTTTATCAATTAGATTCTGAAATCTCATTCTGTTAAATCACTACTAAAAAAAATCAAGTCTTATTAGTCTTACTTAATTAAAAATATTCCTCAAAGAAGAGCATACTAATTTCAGATTTTCCAATTTTGTGATTTCCATTATAATAGGCAAGGTACTATTGTCAAGTGATGACTGCCAATTAAGGTAATTTTGACTTGGATTTTAAATTCTGTATACCTGAAAGGCGTAAGTAAGTAGAAAGAATTCAGTTCTCAGTGTCAGGAAATTTGACTCTAGTTTTGGTTGTATTACACAATTGTCTGCATGAGATTGGAGAGTTATATTTCTGGCCATCAGCTTTTTCACCTGTGAAATAAGGCTCCACTGTTGTGTTACTTACCAGGCTCTCTTACAATTTACCTTTATTTATATCTGTTCCCCTCCATCCACCAACTCTTAGTTGGGAACTCCTTGAGGGCAAGAAATATGTTTTATTCTATTTTGTATCCTCTGTAGTATTCACTGAGCACAGAAGACTGAATGAATGGATAAAGAATGGATGGATGGATGGATGGATGGATGGATGGATGGATAGATGGGTTGGACCATGTAATTACATTTCATTTAAGAACTGCATACTAGGGGCACCTGGATAGGTCATTTAGTTAAGCACCCAACTCTGGATTTTAGTTCAGGTCATGATCTCAGGGTCATGGAATTGAGCCCCACATTGGGGCTCTGCACTCAGCAGGGAGTTGCTTGGGATTCTCTTTCTCCTTTTTGCTCTGCTCCACCCCACCACTCATTCTCTCTCTCTCTTTCTCTCTCTCTCTAATAAATAAATCTTAAAAAACTAAAGAACCTGCATACCAAATTCTTCTGAAATTTATTTGGTGTTTTGAAGTACCAAATTGGAATATTAAAATGTTAAATGTATTATACATAATACAACAATATTAAAATGTTGTAATTTCTTACAATATCTTGCAATAAGAAAGGCCTCAGTTTACTTTATAGAAAATAAAGGAAAATATAATTTTTCATATTTATAGTTTAATTTCAACAATACAATATCAACAATTTTCAACATATACGAGTGATTCTCAACTAGGGAAAATTTTGTCCCCCAGGGGATACTTGGAAATATGGGGACACATTTTTGGTTTTACAACTTGGGGGGGGGGTGACCTGCATCTAGTAGTATAAGCCAAGGGTGCTCCTAAGTATCCTAAAATACACAGAACAACCCCCAAAAATGTCAACCACTTTCAAATTATCTGGTCCAAAATGTCAATAGTTTCATGGTTGAAAACCTTAAAGCAGGAATTGTTGGAAATTAACTTTCTCACTCTTTAAAGTAGGTTATGGAAACTTACCAAGGACTTCAGGCCTTTAAGGTTGTCTTTTTATTTTTTCCAGTAGAGGGCAGTAGTCTCTATAGTACACAACCTGTAATTCTCTATTTTTATACATCTACACACTGACTCTTTCATAAATCCAGGCAAGAGTACTTATATCACTTAAGTATTGATAAAAACAGATTTAGCTTTTCAGAAAAAAATATCTTTAGGGTTCATAGGTGCCTCTTTTCATGCCCCTCAAGGACAGGAGGTAGGATAATGGTAATTAGATGTATTGTTTAGGAGCTTTTAAGCTTACAAGGAGAGAACAATTCTCTTCTTTCATAGAGCAGAGAACTGACTCAGGATATGTCACTTGCTCAAGGTCACATCCCCTGTAACACCCAGTTTATGCCCTTCTCTACACACTATTTCAGCAACCTGCATGAGGTAAGTCATTTGCAAAATTAGACTTAGATTTTTCAAAGGATTAACACTACAGACACTTCAATACAGAGCCTCGTTGTCTAAGCTCACTATTTGTTTTCCTGCCTTGACATGTGTTATTGAGTGACTCTATCGAGGACATCCTCAGATTGGGGTGGTCAGTTGCCCTCCAAGGCCTGGGCATTGGCCTAAGCAAGGTATAAGTCAGTAGAATGAACTGACTCCGCTCCATACTGACAACAAAATTCCGAATTCACCATCGGACCAGGCTCCTGATTCAGGGACACTGTCATGGTATAAAGGTTTCTGTGCTTTGCAGGAGACAAATAGACATTTAGAGCTATGTGTTTTGTGGCTCACCATTTGCCAGTCTTTTTCTGCTTGGTTTACTCCCAGGAACTCAAAGAAGGAAGCAAATCCTTCATTTAGCCACAAGTCTTCCCACCATTCCATGGTCACGGTATTTCCAAACCACTGAAATGATAAGCAATAAAGAGAGTTAAATTCTTATGCTTGTGGTACAGAAACCTAGAAATTTTCAATACATTTATTTGTCCATATAAATATTGCCACTTGACACAGAAGTGGCAGACATTGTACTTAAATAACATTTATTTCCTGTTTTTTTTTCAATTTCTCCTGATTTTTAAATGATCTTAAATTCTCTTTAGTTTGTTGCCTTTATTTAGGTATTATTGGGCCTATTTAAAGTCAGAGTGAGGTCTCCTATGCATTTACTAAAGGCAAAACAATGTGTCTTAACAGGTTTGTATGGTAACATGTTTACTATCACTAAGAAAGACTTTGAGCAGGATTTTCTGATTGGCTGTTTTTTATTTGCTAAGTTATTGTTAATTTTCATAATTCCTATGGGTCTTAAGCCACTTTTAAAAACAAGCTAATTTGATACTAAGATTCTATACCTGATGCACAAGTTCATGGGCAACCACACTGGCCACCCTCTGCTGGTTTGAAGAGGCTGATTCCTGAGGGTCATAAAGCAAGTTTGTTTCTCTGTAAGTGATGAGTCCCCAGTTCTCCATAGCCCCAGTGCCAAAGTCTGGAATAGCGATTTCATCTAAGGAGAAAGAAATGGTCCCATGAGAAATACTTCTTTGCATTTGTTTATAACATTTCTTACTAAATTAAGTTCTTTGGATGAATGTTTTTTAAAAGGACTAAAAATAATTTCTTGGAGTAGAAGACAATCATTTATTTGTGCAAACTTTTCAGCCTTCATGCATTCAAACTTTCCATGGAACTTTTCCTGTTGACTCCAGATATCAATGTGTCTTTTAGTTTTCAAGGATACTAATGGCAATGCTCTTTTCAGTCCTCTATAATTTTATGGCTTTTGTTTCTCTCTGTACTTCATTTTTGTTAGCTTTTTTTTTTTTCAAGATTTTCACTTAGGTAACAGAAAGTCTATTTTCGAGGATAAGCTGTGAGGAATAAGGAGTGAAGTTTTCAAATGAAGACTTAGGAATACACAGCTTCCAAGTACACAGGAATATATGTCTATATAAGGATGCAGAATATTAGAGAATATGAAATTCTGCTTTTTCCCTACTTCTGTACAACTTAAGGTTGTACCCAATTCCCTAATAATTGAATAGGTTTCCATCCATTTCCATGTGTTAAATAAGTTGGATCAACATAAAATAGAATATATTCTTTCTAAATTATCTTCCAGACCTAAAATGTTGGATTCTACCAGGAATTTCTATTCTTTAAAAAGATTTTATTTATTTATTTATTTATTTATTTGAGAGAAAGATCATGAGCAGGGGGGAGGGGGAGAGGGATAGGGAGAAGCAGACTCCCTGCAGAGCAGGGAGCCCGATGCAGAACTCGATTCTAGGACCCTGGGATCATGACCTGAGTCAAAGGGAGATGCTTAATCAACTGAGTCAGGAATTTCTATTCCTTATTTTTCTTGGGCCTATAATCTTCGATACAACATCTGACAGGAAGAAGCAGTATCTATCAGTTCTTTGTTAAATCCCAAACAGAAAATGTTGAGCTTGATTAGTGGACAGAATACAGATTCTTCAGCTAATGAACTATAATAAAATAGTAATTACTTTGTTATTACATACAATTTTTTTACAGTAGGCTTTATGCCCAGCATGGAGCCCAACATGAGGTTAGAACTCACAACCCTGATATCAAGACCCGAATAAGATCATGAGTTGAATGCTTAACCAACTGAGCCATGCAGGGACCCCATGTTATTATATATAATTTAAATGAGGCACATAAATAAAAATAAATTAAATTTTTTAGCTGACATATAAGCAAAGGTCCTTTCTGGTTAACTAAAGATTCTTAAAGCTTTTTATAGGGGCACCTGGGTGGCTCAGTTGGTTAATCGTCTGCCTTTGGTTCAGATCATGATCCCAGGGTCCTGGGGTCAAGCCCCCGGTGTGTGTATTGGGGGAGTTATCCCTGCTCAGCAAGGGGCCTGTTTCTCCCTCTCTCCCTTCTGCTCCCTCTGCTTGTACTCACTCTCTCTCTGTCAAATAGTTAAATAAAATATTTTTTTATTTTTATCATTATTTTTTAAATTTTTTAAAAAAGCTTTTTATAAGAGAATGAAAAATGGATATATTTTAAATAAAAGTCAAGATTACAGCAGTAGTTTCCTTTTTATGTCATCTTCATTCATAGGCTTGGTTGTTTTGTCACAAGAATACCATTTAAAGGGTGGAGAAGTATTCCCCCCAAGGGCCATTATTTTCTATAATACTATGGAGTGTAATTTGTACCTAATCCTTGAATGAGAGGACTTTTTTTTGTAACCTCACTTCTCTAGCGAGTATTGACATTATAATTAATTAACTCCAGTGTATTTAATGAATGGGGAGTGAAATAAATGCAGATTTCAATTGTACAGAAAGTCTAAGAGTGAGTCAACTCAGAAAGGACTGAAAATACATTTAAAAGTATAAAGAAGGCATATGGGAGAAAGAGGAAGAGAAAAGGAGAAGAGAGATATAAATTTGTAAGAGCTCCACTGCCCACTTTCTCCCAGGTGTTTCAAGTGAAATAAAGAGAAAAGAGACTTTTAAAATAATGGGCTTAACATTTAATTAAATATTATTCTGATGTTGATTAAAAGTTGTTTCTGTCCCTGTATCTTTCTCTAAGAGTTGGGAGCTGATGCCCTTGAAGAGAAAATGGAGCATCTACAAAGTTACCCAGAGCCACAGCCATTCCCATGTAGAGAATTTGGTGCCTCAGTCACTTTGCACTAATAGTTTATTAAAGGAGAAGCATTGGGATCCCTGGGTGGCACAGCGGTTTGGCGCCTGCCTTTGGCCCAGGGCGCGATTCTGGAGACCTGGGATCGAATCCCACGTCGGGCTCCCGGTGCATGGAGCCTGCTTCTCCCTCTGCCTGTGTCTCTGCCTCTCTCTCTCTCTCTCTCTCTCTCTCTCTCTCTCTCTCTCTGTGTGACTATCATAAAAAAAATTTTTAAAAAAGGAGAAGCATTAAAAGAAATAGAGAAATCAGTTTTGGGTTGGTCAGCTTCCTTATTGTCATCATTTTATCCCTGCAGACATCTATATGATTGTTTCATTTACAGTTTTTGTTAATACCACTCAAGCTTACTAATAAAGCACCTCTGCTATTGGTAGAAGTATCATATCTGTACCATCTTGGTTATAGCCCTATTTTTATTTTAAAAAGAAAACATGCCCCCCCATTAGAAAAAAAATATTTATGGAAGGAGCATCAGTATTTCATTTTAACTACTGGGGAATCTAGAGTTAATCCTGTACAATGGAAAGACTAGAAGCACATAGGACTCTGATACCATCACTTATCCCTATGAATTATCACCTCCTTGATGGTAGGGAGGCAATGTAAGCTATTGGAATGGTAATGATTTTGAAATCAACTAATATAGGTTGCTATTTCTGGCTTGATTATTATCAATACCTGCAGTTTTGCACTTTAAATACTTTAATCTTTATTTGGAAATAAAAGTCTATGCATTTATCGGGTAAGAACAGAGTAACTATGGACATTATTCTTGGAGGAATCCAAAGTGCATCTTTCAGCATCTAATAAATATGAGACACATATTTTAGGCATATAATAAAAAGCCTAAGGGGAGACTATTAACTAAGAATACTAAGATTTGAGGAAATGATTTAACTTAAATAAAAGCAAAGACACTATTAAAAATAAGAAAATAAAAAATGAATCTCACCTAATTTAGGAAGAGCATAATCCATAGCAAAGTATTCTTCAAAATAGTCAAATGCAATCTTAGTTATGTTTGCAGCATATTCAGCTGTGTGCTTTTGCTGTGGCTGGACATATATAGTGAGCTATTAAAACACAAAAATTTAGTGAAAATTATTCTTTATTTGAAAGAACACAAAATCTATGACATATAACATAGTGGAAAGAAGGTGAGCTTTGGAGTCAGGTAAAGACTTATTTGGATCCTGGTTTTGGACAAATCACTTCACATCTCTGAGACTTAAGTGTAAAGGAAAACAATACTGATAACTCTCTGAGTGATTTCAGTAACTAAAAATAATGTAAGACACAATGGTTGGCATATTGTCCAATGTATTTTTTAAACATTACTTTTTTCTATTTGTAACATATATTCTTAAAATCTATGTGTCTACTTATCTTTCTATCAATATCTATCTATCTACCTACTTACCTACTTGCTTACTTCTGAGTAGTTTGTTTTTGAGGAAATGAATCATATGATTTTTCTCATCTAAAGAGCCCCTGGATACATTTTTTCCACTTGTACTCTTCTATCCATTACTGTCCAAATTGCCCTTTTAATATTTTAACTATTTTGCTCTCAGAGTCTAAAATACAGTGATTCAAAGTATTCTGAGAGGAAAGCATCAATTCTGTCAGTCTCTAAGATGTTATTTCATGTCCCTATGACATGATTTTTAAATCAAATCCAAGCATAGACTTTTTATCCCCCAATTTCAACACATATGACCCAGAATAGCTAACATGATATTGAAGGATAAAAACAAAGTTGGAGGACTAATACTACCTGACTTAAAGACTTACTATAAAGCTACACTAATCAAGACAGTGCAGTATTAGCAAAAGAATATACAAATAGATCAATACAACACAATGGAGGGTCTAGAAATAGACCAATACATATAGTCAATTGTTCTTTGATAAAGAAGCAAAAGCAATACAATGAAACAAAGATAGTCTTTTTAACAAATGGTGCTAGAACAATTGAATATCCATCCACATGCAAAAAAGAAATGAATTTAGATACAGACTCAAAACACTTCACAAAAATGAACTCAAGATGAATCAGACCTAAATGTAAAATGCAAAGCTATAAAACTCCTAGAAAATAACATAGGAGAAAACCTGGATGTCCTTTGATATGAAGATGACTTCTTAGATGTAACCCAAGGCTTGATCTATGAAAGAAATAACTGATAATTGACTTCATTTAAAACTTCTACTTTGTGGAAGACAATGTCAAGAGAAGGAGAAGACAAGCCAAAGACTGGGGTAAAAAATTTGCAAGAGACACACCTGATAAAGGACTATTAGACTATTAGCCAAAATACACAAAGAACTCTTACAACTCCACAAGAAGAAAACAACCTGATTAAAATATGGGCCAAAGACCTTAACAAACACTTCATCAATGAAGATACAGAGATGGTAAATCCATATACAAAAGGATGCTCCACATCAGATGTCATCAAGAAGATACAAGTTAAAACAACAATAAGATGCCACTACACACCTACTTGAATGCCAAAATCAGGAACACAGACAACACCAAATGCTAGTAAGGACATGAGTGACAGGAACTCCCGTATGCTGCTGGTGGGAATGCAAAATGGTATAGCCTCTTTGGAAAACAATTTGGCAGTTTCTTACAAAACTGAATATGCTCTTACTATGTGATCCAGAATTGTGCTCCTTTGTATTTAACTAAAAGACTTTACAACACGTACAACAAATACCTGCACATAGATATTTATAGCAGTTTTACTCGCAATTCCCAATGCTTGAGAGAAGCCAAGATGTCCTGAAGCAGGTAATGGATAAATTGTGGTCCATCTAGACAATGGAATATTATACACTGCTAAAAAGAAATGAGCTACCAAGCCATGAAAAGACAGGGAGAAACCTTAAATACATATTACTAACTGAAAGAGCCATTATGAAAAGGCTTCATACTATTCCAACTATATTAATTTTGGAAGAGGAAAACCTATGGAGACAATAAAGAGATCAGTAATTGCTAGGGGCTGGGAGGCAGAGGAAGAAGGAAATATGAATAAATGGAGCACAGAAGACTTTTAGGTCAGTGAAAATACTCTGTATGATATAATACTGATAGTTATATGTCATCAAACATTTGATGATATAGAACATACAACACCAAGAGTGAACCCAAAGGTAAGTTATGGACTTTGAATACTCTGATGTGTCAATGTAGGTTCATTTTTGGTTAAAAAAAAAATGAAAAAAATGAAAAAGAAAAAAGAAGAGTCACGTGGTTGCTGGGCTGGGGAAAGGGCGGCTCCAGGAGAGAGCGGGGCTTGGGCTGGCGGAGGGAGCACCAAGGAAGCATTTATGACCTTTTACAGTGAGGTGAAACAGAAAAGAGAGATTCCGTTCTAACATCCAAAAATCAGATTGAAAGATTGACCCGTCCTGGTTCTTCCTACTTCAATTTGAACCCATTTGAGGTTCTTCAGATAGATCCTGAAGTGACAGATGAAGAAATAAAAAAGAGGTTTCGACAGTTATCCATATTGGTACACCCCGACAGAAATCAAGATGATGCTGACAGAGCACAAAAGGCTTTTGAAGCTGTGGACAAAGCTTACAAGTTGCTACTGGATCAGGAACAAAAGAAGAGGGCCCTGGATGTAATTCAGGCAGGGAAAGAATACATGGAACACACTGTGAAAGAGAGAGAAAAGCAATTAAAGAAGGAAGGAAAACCTAGAAATGTGGAGGAGGATGACCCTGAGCTGTTCAAACAAGCTGTATATAAACAGACCATGAAACTCTTTGCTGAGCTGGAAATTAAAAGGAAAGAGAGAGAAGCCAAAGAGATGCACGAAAGGAAGCGACAAAGGGAAGAAGAAATTGAAGCTCAAGAAAAAGCCAAACGAGAAAGGGAGTGGCAGAAAAACTCCAAGGAAAGTCGAGATGGCCGTATGGACAGCTGGTGAAACTTCCAAGCAAATACAAAGGGGAAGAAAGAGAAGAAAAACCGGACCTTCCTGAGACCACCCAAAGTAAAGATGGAGCAGCGTGAGTGACCACCTGGGGTCACAGCCACAGAACCTTTTCCCAACTGTCTCCCCTCCTGCTTTGAAGGACTCATTCTTCCTCCCATTTCCACCCCAACATAGAGTAGTAGTTGCTTTTTAGTCCATTTTGTTTTCAATACAATTTAATATCGATCAGAGTAATTCTTTTGTACATTGAAATGAGGGGCTCAGTTTAAAACGATACCTTCCCCACCCCCTACTCTTAGACCAACCAGGATTGGAAGGTGCCACCACTGGTGTTGCCTTCTCTTCCCACAGCCTGTAACTTAATGTTTTGTACTTCACTGAATTGTGATGGTTAGAAACTTCGTGTATAGTTTGTGGAAATCATCCAATTGAACATATTGCTTAAAATGGTGTTGCTGTGACTTCAGAGACAAGCCTGGGCCACCTTAGGCATCCTCTCTGCTTCAGTTGCTTGCTTCTGGGTGTGGCATCCTTTGAAGCCCCAGATCAGATGGGGAAGGCATTGGACACACAGAGCAGTCACTGATGCCCTGACCTCCTGCAGTGTTTGGCATGCGCTCTCCCTTCTGACTGACCATTCCATATGGCATGAGGCTCCGAGCCACCCAAACCTGTTCACTTTCCAAAGAGCTAGCCATCTTCCATCTAGTATCATTGTGTCCTAGCCTGTCTGCATTCGTTAATGGTCATATTCTATACCTGTAATAAATTTTTATACCTTAAAAAAAAGAAAAAAAAAGAAAAAAGAAAAAATGTACTATTTGAGGGAGTGATCGTGATAATGGGGGAGACTCTGCATATGTGGGGGAAAAGGGTATATGTAAAATCTTTGTACCTTTCCTTCAATTTAATTGTAAACCTAAAACTTCTCTAAAAAATAAAACTTTTTAAAAAAAAAGTTTGTGAGGAATTCAAATGAAGCATATTTGCTAAAATTAAGACCTGATTCAAAACCCTCAAGTAAAGCAAAATATGCAGTTATTTGGTAAATTCAAGCCCATCTACCCAAATGGTAGTCACCCATCTACAGGTGACTCATCATTTTAAAAACAGAAAACAGAAAGAGAAATTATGCCTACTTTCTTCCTTTATTATTCCAAAAGTATTGCCAGTTTTGGTGTTCTCTTAGGCACACATTGCAGGCCATCTTTTCTTAGATGTGAAAAACAGAAAAAAGATCCAAGAATTTAAAGGACAAGTACTGAAAGAGCATCCCTCAAATTACCAGAGCTGGCTCACTGTTCGCACATCCCCTGGGTAGTTGACATTCTTGCTTTATTTGCAAAAGTAAAGATGTGTTCATCTTCATCTCCAAAGGCAACACAATTCACTCAACAACCATCCCAGCATTCTTTGAGATTTGTCTTGGGCTTGGTTTTGTTTTTGTTTTTTTCAGTAACCAGGATAGTTGATACATTTTCTTACTGTTCTCATTCTCTTTATGAACAGTGACCATGCATTTTCCAAGAAGTTAAGTGAAACTAAGGATCCAGCTGGTGGCCACTGTACAGAGCAAAGGTAATTGCCCCCTATGAAATCAAAACGATCATGTTCAGACAGGATTGCCATATTGTACTGAGATTCTCAGAACTTTTCAGCTGTGAATTAGACTGCCAAAACTCCCTCAGAATCTCTACCATATCTGTTCTCTACCATTAAAAACTTCAGGAAGGGTAGTTCCTCTTGACTTACTCCACTGTTGTCCACACACTACTTTTGTTCCACACATGATGTTTGAAGAATGAAAGAGGGTTGAGAAAAAGGGAGAAAGAGGAAGAACAGATAACAGTGGGAGCCCCAGGTGGAACAACCAGGAAGAGAAAGACCCTGCTCTTTGTACCCAATCTTCCCTCTCATACTTGTAGGTTGACTCCCTTCACACAGAATGCTTCTGAGACAACATAATCTGGTTTTCCTCACTCTCCATATTTCTCTTGTTGGATTGATGTTAATCTAAATTGAATCAGAATGAAAGTAGCCCCATCCTCTTTCATTTCTGAGAAAACCAACACCACGGCATAATGTTCTATCTTCACAGTCTGGCCAGTCTGAAGATCACCTGTGATCTGTCATCAGTCATATTTTATGACTATTGCTCTGATCGCCTAAGCAAACCAATCACAGAATATGTATATTTAGCCATTAATCTTGTAACATAATCATCCAAAGTTTATCTAGAGTGTGTCCTATCTATGATATGTAACAAATACATTCTGACTTTAAAGACTCTACCATCATGCCAATATTGTGTGCTATTGGAAGTTTCAAGATCCTTTATGTGGCATCCATTTAATAGCAGATCATTTGCAATGTTCGGATTTGGTGACTTAAACATCCTTCTCTCTGCTGCTGCCTGCACTTGTCCTCTGCTCAGCCTTTCCTGCTCACCAACTTCATCTTCAGCATACATTCCATCTGCACCTCCCTCTCCTTTCTGTGGGCTTTAGCAAAGATGGCTACCCTTCCTCCATCGTCAGCTAAGCCACAGTGCTTCTGTCTGTGACAAAGTTAGGAAATTACCCCTGAATTGTCATCACTTTGTAATAATTGCCATCTTTCTAGTTCACAAGCTTGCTTCACTGAGATGACTTTTTTAAGCATATGACTGGCAATACTGAAACAGCACAGAGCTAGGAGGGGGATATGCATGTATATTCTTTCTTCTTTCTTGCCTTCTAGAAGAGTCATATATCCTTTATTACGCCAGGACTCTGTTAAAGGTCAAATATCAAGTTTATATTTAAAATTTATAATCTTATATAAAATATAAAGTGTGTAAGCCTTCAAGAACCTAATTTGCGTTCATATATTTAGTTTTTAGAGGTAATAAGTTCCTTAAGTAATTAAATTACCTAGATATACCACTGTTGGATACCATTAGTCATACCTCAAAGTACTGAATCTATGGAGCTGGTATCAGATCTAAAGTCTGTGCTTTCCAATGTGTATATTCAGCTGATTACTCTTTGAGGAGGTGTGATATATCTATTTTATCGTTGTTGTTGTTGTTGTTACTTTTCTCATCATATGGGAAGGCTTTCATAGTTCTTACTATTGTCCCTTTCATTCAAGTGTCTCCAGGAAATTGAGAGATGGAACTTATGTCAACAAGAATTAAGAACCTGCCTGGTTACTGCTGCTTCCTTTATGTGTCATCATTATGATTAATCATTAGACCTACTGAGTGCTTAAAATTTCCAGGTAATGTGATAAGCCCTTTCCACGCACTGTCTCATTCTACACATTAATTCTATGAATCTGGCACTACTGACAACACTAGAATATAATATGTTGCTCACTGATAAGTTCCACTATTCCAGTTTGCACAATTATAGAATCCAAAGAGTTCTGAAAATAAAAAAAGCTTTTTATATGTTCAGAGCAAACTAATTGGGCAGTCTTGTTCAACCTGAATAGTAGTTTTTTTATAATCTTTATCTCACCACAAAAACATTGCTGCAGAAATATGACTGATTGTAAGGCACTGCCCCAGATCCTGCTGCAGTTACTCAAACATATGCAGTAGTGGTAGCATATTACCTGTACGAGTGTGAAAATTTCTGAATATTAACTTACAACTAGCCCCCCGGTTTTAGATAAGAACTGTAGATCCCTATTTCATATTTTAGAATTTGAAGGGTTTTTAAAATAAACTTCCTCATTGTGTACATGAGAAAAATGATGACATAGTCTTCAGTCCAATGTTGGGTTTTTACTGTATCATGCTGCCTCTTCTCTCTACTCTAAGAGTGGAACCTGACTTTTCCCAGCTGCAAATTTGAGATAACAAGAGCCCTTAGCTCATGGAGTAATTGGGAGCATTAAATAAACTAGTCATAAAGCAGTGCTTGACGTGTAAGAGTTTTATGCATCCCATCGAGAACACTGGTGTCGTTGCAGATAATACATTGAATTATTAACCTCTGTGATTTTCTTTGTCTGCATTTCCTTATATGTGAGTGATCGCTACATAGCCCTCAGGGACAGTAGGACAACACAGAAGCGGAAAAAAAGTAAAACATTTTTGACTGCCAAAATAGGCTTTTCATGCCCACACAATACATCTGAAAGCCAAAACCTTTCAATTTGCAAAAGGGTAGCTAGAAGGCTTTTGGAAATAAAAGCAGAAGGCCAAGAAAAAAACAAACAGCAGAATTTATACTATATCAATAGATTGGAAAGAGAACAGAGGAAGATCCAGCTCTCCCTCAAAAAACTACATGAGACTTGCCTGCACCAGGAGAGGGATAGTGAGGTGGATGGGCTGGGGTTCTTGAAGAGCACGTTAGGGTCTGAGGTGAAGGCACTGAACATAGAATGACCCTATGAACAGAGAGGCATCAGCCTGAACAGAAGGCCAGCCACAACTGTCACCACCGCCCTGGTCAGAAGCCAAGCCAGTGCCTGTAAGTTTCCCACTGCCACCTGAGAGCACTGCAGATCAGCTGTGCCCTGGATCCATGTCCTATTGTCCTTGTCTGTTAAGTGTTTTCTATTGATAAAGGTAACCACATCAGCCAGGTTTGCCCAGGAATTTCCCAAGAATGTAAGTCTATTGTTTATCTGTGTACTCCTCTTGTCCCAGCATTAATAACTTTCCCTAATATTTACATTTTATAAATATGTAACACCCTGCCTTTCCATTGTTGATTGTTTAGCAGATTTAGCACCTGTTCATCTCTTGAGATTTTATAGTTTTATCTGAACTGTTCCAAGTAGGCACTCCCCTGTATAGAGCCCAGGACCTTTGCAAGGCCCCTGTAACAGAGGGTGCTATGTTTGGCATTGAAAGAGATGGTATGACCAGCCAAGACCTAAAAACACCCTTGGGTGATGCTGGACAGTGGTGACCACCTGTTTCACGTCTCAACTGAAGTTTTCTTAGCATCTTTCATTCCCTTCGGGGTTTAGCCTCCTCCTTGTGCACACTGAGCAATGTGACAATGAATGGCCAAAGCTTTAAGGAGAAATCGAATAGGTACATAAGCTTTTTTTTTTTTTTAAGATTTTATTTATTTATTCGACAGAGAGAGAGAGAGAGCTCACAAGCAGAG
Source organism: Nyctereutes procyonoides (assembly GCF_905146905.1). Lineage (NCBI taxonomy): Eukaryota > Metazoa > Chordata > Mammalia > Carnivora > Canidae > Nyctereutes > Nyctereutes procyonoides. The sequence goes on from NW_026575130.1 coordinate 7,900,938, forward strand.
GGAGCAGCAGAGGGAAAGGAAGAAGCAGACTTTCTGCTGAGCAGGGAGCCCAATGTGGGGGTCGATCCCAGGACCCCAGGATCATGACCTGAGCCAAAGGCAGACTCTTTTTTTTAAATTATTTTTTTATTTTTTTATTTATGATAGTCACAGAGAGAGAGAGAGAGAGAGAGAGAGAGAGAGAGAGAGAGAGGCAGAGACACAGGCAGAGGGAGAAGCAGGCTCCATGCAGGGAGCCCGATGTGGGACTCGATCCCGGGTCTCCAGGATCACACCCCAGGCTGCAGGCGGTGCCAAACCGCTGTGCCACCAGGGCTGCCCCCAGTACATAACATTTAGTTATCTCTTCCTATAAATATTTATTCATCACTGAGGTAGGTAAAATATATCTCCATAAATTCTCTGATAGTCCTCCCTCCAGGAAGTGGGGATTAATTCCTTTCCTTTTGGGAATGGGTTGTAGTAATTTATACTATGGAAACCTAACAGACATCACCTTAACCAAGTGATCAACGTTAGCCTCACCAGTAATACGTTGTGTTGATAGCATATACCCTGATATGATCTAATGAGAGGGGTACCTTATCTCTATGGTATTTTTCTTCCAAATCCAAAACCCCACTCTAATCATGAGAAAACATCAGACAAACTCAAATCGAAGGATATGGTACAAAATATCTGACCAGTACTCTTCAAAAGTATCCATATCATTAAAAACAAGGAAAGACTGAGAAAATGACACAGACTGGAAAAATTGAGGAGATATCATGACTAAATACAATGTGGTATTATCTATTGGGTCCTGGAACAGAAAAAGTACAGTAGTGAAAAAACTGGTGAAATTCAAATAAAGTCTGTAACCTAGTTAATAGTTTTGTACAAATACTAATTTCTTAGTTTTGATGAACGTATAATAACCAATTTTGTAAGATGTTAACTTTGGCAGAAGCTGAGTGAATGTCACATAGGGACTTTGTTGTATCTTTGTAATCCCTGTAAATCTAAAATTATTTCAAAATAAGAAGTTTAAGAATATATCTGAGTATTAAAACAATGAAACTTATTTCTAATAAGACTATTTCTATGTAGGGGAATGCATAAATTAAAATCCATGGCACAAAATCTAAAACTGCTCTAAAAAATAAAGTATTTTTAAAAACCCCAACAATACATGTATTTGCTGCCCTCAACCAATCTTTCCAATACAGACAAATAATGGGCTAAAGCCAAAAGTAAGAAGACATAGGCAAGTAGGAGGGATTCATTCAAAGTTATAAATCCAGTGCACCTATTCAGGAATCATCCTGTAACTTTTTGGAAGCAGGCACAATATAATCTCTTTTACTGAATTAATCAATTAGTATGGTTATAGCATAAACCAAATTCCATGGGTAATACCAGCACTCTCTTAGTCCCCCTCAACTTCTTCCCTCTGATCACGAAAGCCAAGGAGAATTTAACTAGAGTTGAAATAATCTCCACAAGGAAACTCCTCCTTTCTGCATATCCTCCTTTACAAAAGACAGAGGTCAAATGCCCAAAGAAACTCAAGTCCTAATTAAAACTTACTGTTTCTCAGGAATAGGATTACCCTTTCCACTTAACTTGTTCTGAATTTGGTTTCTGGAAAACTGGGCAAAGCTAAAAATTCTGGCAAAGTTACTGAGGTCATAGGTCAAATATACTTCACAAAGCTATTAAATATGGGTGATTTTCCTTTTTTTACCTGCTTTTTTCCATCCAAACTTCTAGTAATGTATGTGTATTAAACCTCTAAATTTTAAAACTTAGAAATATATTCATAATCCATGTCCTGGATTTGAAAATGGAATACAGTATAGCCCAATGGAAAACTTTGAACTAACCTATCAGGTTAATGACATATTTATCAAGGACATTGTATCCCATAACTTGACTCCTATTTTTAAAAAGTGCATTTTATTGATAATTTAGGAGTTAATTCACTTAACTGGAAAGTCATAGAGTCTCTACATTTTGTACTTGTCAGATCTTTTTAATTTTTGTTTTTCTAAAGTAGAATTCAGTGATTTCGTTTATTTTATTTTTTTACTCCCACAACTTGTTTATTTTATAATTGGAAGTTTGTATCTTCTGACCCCATTCACCTATTATACTCACCCTCCACTCCCTGCTTCTGGCAACCTCCAGTATGTACTGAATCTATGAGCCTGTTTTTTTGGTTTATTTTTATTTTTGTTTTGTTTGTTTTTAAGTTTCCACATGTAAGTGAAATCTTACAGTATTTGTCTTATTTCACTCAGTACAATGCTCTTAAGATCACCTATGTTGTTACGAATGTCAAGATTTTATTCTTTAATGGATGGATAATATTCCTCTGTGTGTATATAGGTGTGTGTATTTATCCACCTATCCATCAATGGACACTTAAGTTGTTTTCCCATCTTGGCTATTGTAAATAATGCTGCAATGAACATAGGGGTGCATATATCTTTTCAAGTTAGTGTTTTCATTTTCTTTGGATAAATACCTAAAGATTTGATTTACTTTAAAACCCTTAAACAATCAACTAAACCTGAAAAAGGCCTCAGGTGATTTCTTACCAACAGAGTTTAAAAAGTCTTTCCACCAATGGCTGGCCCTAATTGTTGCTAAATTACTTGGAGTAACTCTTCAAGTTATTCTGTTTTTTCAGGACCTAATCAAAATGTAATGCAAATAGTATTTGAAAAAGAAAATATACAGAATTAAACTTAAAAGTCTCTTCAACTACATTCCAAACTTGGTTACCTTTCTTCCTAATAATTTTTGGGATGAGTCCTTCAATCTAATTTTTTCTCAAGAGCAACAAGGACATTTTAAGCATAATGAATGGTTCAACTACTAATATCTGCTATGTAATCTCCAGTAAACAAGAAGAACATAGGTCTGGATTCCATGTTTACTTATATAAAGAATCTATTGCCAGAATGGCAAACATACCCAAGAGAGCTTAATCAGGGTGCTATTGATTCTTGATTGTACAATATAATCTGACTATGAATAGCAAATGATTAACGTACCAGAATAATACTGTCAGAAGCAAAGTGGCTAAGAATGGTCTTTTGGGGGTATGAGGGTGGCTCAGTCAGTTAAGCATCTGCCTTGGGCTCAGGTGATGATCTCAGGGTTCTGGGATGGAGCCCTGAGGTGGATCTCCCACTAGGCAGGGAGCCTACTTCTCCCTCTCTATCTCCTTCTGCCCCTCCCCTTACTCATGCTCTCTCTCTCTCATTCTCTCACACAAATAAATAAATAAAATATATTTTTCTAAGGTTTTATTTATTTATTTATGAGAGACACAGAGAGAGAGGCAGAGACATAGACAGAGGGAGAAGTCACAGGTAGCCCAATATGGTACTCGATCCTCGGACCCTGGGATCATGCCCTGAGCCGAAGGCAGATGCTCAATCACTGAGCCACTCAGGTGTCCCATAAATAAAATATGTTTAAAAAGAGAATGGTCTTTTGGTTCATGAAATTTCTACTAAAAGTATGATATAGCACTAAAACTACCTAGTTCCATTTTTTTAAAACTGAAATAGAAATATGGGGACTTTGGGTTAAGATGGCATAATAACTTGAAGATTTGATGCATTTCCACATACAGAAATGACAGATGCAATGTAAAAATGGAAAACCCACAAGACATATTAGGACTTTAAACAATATCTCCAGGACTTGATAAAAATACAAATCAGTGGGCAGGACTGAAGCCATAAGCTTATTGGTAATTGGTAGCAGGTTCCTGGAGGTCAGAGCCAAGTTATGCTTTGAAAATCATGTTTTTAAACTCTGACTGCTGATTTCTTATTGTTTTCTCATTGCTTTCTGTTCTAGTTTATGGTGATCATATTCTTGAATCTATGAGAGCAATAATTAAAGGTTGTATGTGTGAGGAAGTTTAATTTGTTATGGCTTTTTTGGATTTCTCTTTACTTTCCCCAATTATTATTATTTGCCCCCACTATGTTTTCTGTTTCTTTGCCTTGGATTTTCTCTTTTATGTTGTTATTTTCCTCACATGCCTGTTTATTGTAAGTTGTCTGTTCAGCTCTAAAAATGTAGTACTGAGGCTGGTTTGCATTCTCGTTGATGTCTCATCTAAGCAGATCTAACTAGGTTGGTTTCCCTGTAATTTTTTCTGGAATGGCAAATTGTACTGGGGAATTTGTGCTTGAGTGTTAACTGCTAGATGTCAATTTAGAGGGAGTGGGTAGGAAAAGCCAGGCAGGGAGACTCTCAAATGCCAATGAAGTGGAATTTACCATAAACTGACATTCACATTAGATGGCTTAAAAGTTTTCTTATAATGTTCTGTTCACATTTTGCAGAAAACAGCCCTACCAGGTTTTGTAGGAGGGAAAAATGTGGTTGCCTGTCTCCTGTAGACGGGGTGGAGGGAAGGATACCTACTTTGCTTAGCTCCATGCTTCACTTTCACTGAATTCTCCTGACCCAGATCTCCAGTAACTATCCAAAGAGATTATGGCTTTCTGTTCCTCTCTTATCAAATAGATGGTCAGAAAGTAAATACATTATGACAATATTCATTTCCTACTCAAATGGTGAAAACTTCACCAAATTTACAACAGAATGTTATGAGCTCAGCTCTGATACTTAAGAAATATTTACCACTTAAAAGGCATTGGGATCTTTTGCCAAATTATATTTTTCATTATGTCACCCAAATCCTTGATATAAAATCCATCAATAGAATGCAGATAACTAACTGAGACAGACTTTAATGACTCAACCAGCCAGTGTCACCACCTTACAAATAAGTGTCCTTGGTCAGAGGACCAGGTGATAGAGTCCCATTGGAAATGCAAACTCCTTGTCACTCTGGAAAATGGCTCCAAGTACACTGTCGTTTTGCTGATTGGTTGGTTGTGTTGTCCTTATTTAGGGAATTACATCATCATTAGTGAATTGTTTAAGCTTTCTGCTTTGCCTTGGCATTTTTTTTTAAGATTTTTTTTCATTTATTCATGAGAGACACACACACAGAGAGAGAGAGAGAGAGAGAGAGTCAGAGACACAGACAGAGGGAGAAGCAGGCTCCATGCAGGGAGCCTGATGTGGGATTCGATCCCAGGACTCTGGGATCATGCCCTGAGCAAAAGGCAGGTGCTCAACCACTGAGCCACCCCGGCGTCCCATGCCTTGGCATTTCTACTCAAAATTTAAAAACTTGCCCCAAATCTAATAATCATGTTTAAAATGTGGTGTAGAAAACACCTGCACATGATGAGACATTCATGCAACTGAACCGCAGAGGAAAAAGAAAGCATCCTTGGATGAAAATCCTATGACTGCTATGATATAGGAAGAGAAAAGCAGCTGGACGAATGTTTTTCCCTCCATATGACGAAGGAGGAGCCCCAGTGATGACATTTGGCACAGCACAGAAAAAAAAATTTCCTCTTTCCAATGGCATTTCCTTTTTACACCGAATATTATCTATTAGCCCCTGGCAGTGCTCTTCACCATGACTGAAGGTCACATCAAAGCAACACATGTGGTAAGGGATGACAGAAGTCATCACGATGTACAGCCTCTTTGAAAAGGTCTCAGGACATTCCCCTATCCCCTCTAACCTGGATACAGTACAGGCAGCATGCTGATAACCACGTTCGACTCCTACTATCCAACACAAAGGTAAATTCCCTTGGCAGATAGTTGCATGGGAAATAGAAGAATTCATCCCTTCCTTCCAGTGAATGGTGAAGAGGTAAAGATATTTTTAGAATATTATATTTCAGAAGGTGCAGCAGAGTACAGTATTTGGAAAGAATTTGAGTCCCCTGATGGGATGAGCAATGGGTGATATGCTATATGTTGGCAAATTGAACTCCAATAAAAAAAATAATAATAAAAAATTCAAAAAAATTTAAAAAATTAAAAAAAAGAATTTGGGTCTCCACCATTTGCCAGGCAGGTGATCTCGAGCAAATGACCTGAACACATTAAGTGTCAATTCTCTCATCTGTAAAATAGAAGCAATGATTTTTTTTCCCTAGAAAGTTATACTGCAAAGATTATGAAGTTTTATATATATATGATATGTAGCAGAGAGGCAGACTAACCAAAAGGCAGATTAAGCAAGTGTTTAGGACATAAACAAAATGGGGGCCTTAGAATGAGAAGACTGATTAGGTCAAAGTATTTGTGTTTTCAAAAGGAAATTACTGAATTAGTTGTCTTGATTTTTAAAAGCCTATTCATCTCTTATACTTTTTAAAAATGCTTTTTGACACTTTTTTGTTGTCTTATTTTGAATTACATGAAGGAACTGCATCCCAAACTTTAAAGAATACTCATCTTCCTGTGGTCTCCTCTCACCCTGGTCTCCATCCAGGACTCCACCCAAACACATATACGCAACCACTTTGCTAAACTGGGCATGCTCAACTCTTTTAATATATGTGTGCTGATATAATTAGGAGTGTGCTTTGTTTTTATAGTGAATTTTCCTTTTAAAATAATTCAAAATTAGTTATTCCTATGTCAGTTATATTTGCTTATTCTTCATGTGTCCTTTCTGCTTATGATCTTCTATATTGCTCAGAGTATCTATCATCAAGTGCACAGCCCCTGGGAACTAATGGGCTCTCCTAGTCTGCATGTGAGGAGAAAAACTATTCAAAAAACATGGAAAATTAATCACAGATGCATAGGTAGGAAATTTTTAAAAATATGAGACTCACAGGTATTCCCTTTTTTGATGTTCTCTGAACATAGTCAAATTGATGTACAGCAAAGCACACCAGGTAGGTGCTCATAGGGACAGACTTCTGGAAAGTTGTTCTTTTCCATTTATCATCCATCGATTCTTCTTTCTATTGAAAACAAAAGATAATCTTTTATTTAGCAAAAGATCAATCATGTACAAGAGAAACAAATGATTTCTCCAAACCTGCCTTTTCAGTCAGAGGTCCTTTGTCAAAGCTTAGGGATAAAATTTCTTTTTCCTGCTCAATGGTGATATTGAAAAAGACTGAGGGAAAGGCATTTAGTTTTAGTTCTGTGAAAGCGTGATTGAACTATGCACTGTATGAGGTTTCCCAGGGAAAAATACAACTTTGACTATGATATAGGAGTTTGTCTTTCTACATGAAATACACAATCCTGACCATAATATTTGAGGGGATACCGGATCCATCAATGAAGAAAAGGCTTGTGCTTGGTCCCTTGTATGCAGGAAGAATGGAGCAGATATTTACACAGAAGGGCAATGGCTGTACCAGGCATAGCAGGATGTTGGGTTCTCTCTTCTATCTCCAGTGTCTACATCAGAAATACAAGGTATCATCACTAAAGTTACTGCCTTGGTTACCACGGACAGAAAGAAAGATTTCATTACTTGATGTCACTGCTGACTCCACCTGTCTGGCTGCCTGTCCACGTCAGCTTTGCCTTCCTCACTGCCAATCACCAGCCCTAATATTTCATCCATGAATACTTGCCTGGCTCCCACTATCATTGTTTAAATACTTCCATGTGCCTTGCAGCCATGCAGTAAGTCACTACTGTGGGAAGCTTTCAAAGGTGATTAAGTGAGGAAGGCTGGACTAGAATCGATGCCTCATTGACAAGCAAGCCTGCTTGTGCAAGTGCTTGCAGAGAAGTGTCCGAGTGCCAGCAAAGTTACTCTACAATAAGAACAGTATCAGTTTTGTCCACTTAAGGATCCAGGATATTCTCTTTCTTCTGGTACTATTGTCTGGAACAAGTAACAAGTGAGGAAATATACTCCACAAAATGAAAATGTCATCTGAGAGGTCTACAGCAGAGGTTGGTAAGGTTTGCATCCTCTCTTCTCCTATCGGCACTCCTCCTTCCAGATGGAAAATTCAAAGGGCCTTTTACCCTGACCCACTCTTCTAGATTAGTGTGTCAGACTTTAAGTTTATCTTCTCTAGTCAAAGCTCAATTGGCCAAGTGACCAACACCAGAAGAAAACAAATTGATAAACTAATTCACATCACAAGGTGCAAATGACTAACAACAATTTACTTTTTAACCCTCTTAAAGCTTTTGTTTGCTTTATTTTGTTCTTGCTTTTTTGAGGAATATTTATCATTAAGAGGGATGAATTTCAATGATGACATTTCAGATAGTGGATCAGAAAGATGGGAGATATAATTTAGGCAGGGTGTTTTTCTAGTGTTAAGGAGAATGACAATTATATCTAAGGATGAGTCTGACCTTTTAACATGTCAATATATGTGTATTTATTATATGTATAAGGTACAATAACTCTCAACTTTAGCTAATGACACTTTAGTTAGCTGCATTACCCACTCTGTGGTTGAGTAGCAGTAACAGAGGAAACAATCTTATGCCAATCATTACAAAGAACTTACTGGAGCCTATTTTTTGTTAACATTTCATAAGTACTACTTGTTTACTAGAAAAATCTTTGGGCACAGGTTTCTCTGAAGTTGGCTTCTATACTCCAATAGTGGAGTGATGGTTTTTTACTCTATTTTTTTACTCTATCTTTTTACTCTATCTAGCTCTATCTTAAACACTGTGCTTATATTCAACTGAAAACCAAGAACAGTGACTGGGCCCAGGAATATTTTTGAGTCTCTAATTCCATGAGTTTGCCATTACTCTATCATGACTAGGAGGTTCTTTAGTTAAGTAGAGCCCAGCTGATGAGTGTCTACTATATTCACTCATGTTTGGAACCCAACCATGGCTTTCTGACTAGACCATGATATGTTGGGTTAAAGACTATCGCAACTCAAAGAAAAGAGATTGCCAAAATGCATTTTCAAGCCTCTAAATGAACTATGAGAGCACATTTAATTTTAGAATTCAGTGGCTTTTCTCACTGCAAAGAAGATAACTTACCTGATATTATAAATAGATGATCTGCATAAATAAAAATTTTTAAAGTACTTACCTCCACTGGCATATTTGAAACTGCTTTGTATTCTTTGGGGTGGATGATGGATATATTATAAGTTGCCTTTTTGTTGGGCTCATCAAAACAAGGGAAGGATTTCCTGGCATCTGTTGGTTCGTGATCAGTGGCTGCTATGCTCCTTAAAAACAAACACACAAACAAAATACATGTCACTTCTTCTGACAGCCCGTGTTTCTATTCATATAGAAAAAGTCAATTGTGTGATTACAACGGCATATAATTATAACTACTGTGTAATTATATTACATTCTTAAGATGATTTTCAGTCCAGAAAACTATCAAATAGTTCTGTTTCCTGGAATTTTCAGGTTAACAAATAAATGAAAATCTGGAAACTACTTCAGATACTTTATATGAATAGTTTGATAGTTTGGTGCCATGATGAAAAATCTGTGAATCATAGATAAGCAAAAATAAATCCAATTATGAGCTATCACTCTTTCCACCCGAAAACTATCGAGCAGCAAGTAGATAAACACAAAGCCAAACTCAAGGACTTGTTTCTAATTGTCCTTGTGAGAGGGAACAGCTGTGTCCTGTCATGGAGTGGAGGAGTATCTTCCAGAATCCCCAGATCCTACCCCTCATGGCACATTCTTTCTTATTTATGTTGCACCAGGGACAAACTCCAATTTCATTTCCATGCAAAGGCAGTGAATGCTCTGAGTAATTTCCCAGGTGAAACAACCTTTGGCCAGGCTGAAAGCCTGCTTCTGAAAAGAGACAGCACTTTTTTTTTTTAATGGCTCTAACTAGGCAAATGCCTGTGTAAATTAAACTGTTAATTTTTAGTGTTTCCATCATTTCAAAGTGGAAATAATATTTTTTCTGAGTAACTGCTCAAAAAAAACCAAAATATATTTTTTTACACATAATTATATCATGGTAAGATATCGTATATTTGCTCATTAGAAGAGTAAGCAAAATAAAAAGGTTTAAAAGAAAGGAGGAGTAAAGCAATGTTGACCTATCTGTTAACAACTTGGGTAAGGAAAATATTTTGTCCCTTAGGTATAATATAAAGAATACCAAGTTAAATTATTAGATATTTCCCTCATCCAATATTTATTGAACCCTTTCCTTCTATACCCTTCAACCTCCCCCACATACACCACACACACACATTTGCCAGTCATTATTCTAGGGGCTAAGAGAATAACAAAGCCTAAGTAAAACATCAGGAGATTGATAAGAGGCATATGGAAAATAAAATAGGGGAAGTGACAGAGAATAACCTAGAAAAATTGTGAGTACCGTTAGGTAAAATAGTCAGGGACAATCTCTTGGAATAAGTAATGGTTTGCTGAGATCTAAATGATGAGAAAAAAACCAGACAGGGTAAGCATAAGAAAAATATATTCTAGCAGAGGGAACAGCAAGTATGCAGTCGCTAGGGTGGAAAAGAACTTAATGTGGCTGAGGACATAAAAGGTGTCCAGTGTAGCTGAAGTCTACTGAACCAGAGGGACTGTGCCAAGAAAAAGAGTTTGGCTAGTCAGTAGGGGCCATGGTAAGAGTCTGCATTGCATTTTGGTTCAAGAATGTATTATATACATTGACATCTAAGAAATAATATGCCATAGGTCAACATCCGTATATAAGAAATTAAAATATTTTTGAATTAAAAAAATCCACACATAAAAATTACTTGTTAAAGCTCAACCAAGAAAACTAATCTGTAAAAATTAAAACCTGAAAAGTAGCTGTCTTCTGGCAGATGATTGACTGAGGGACAGAACTTTCTGGAATGATATATCTGTATCTTATAAGGGATGTGAGTAACAAAGATGTATGCACTTGTCAAAATTCATTGAATTGTGTCCAATAGATTTGTGTGTTTACCATATATAAATTTTACAAAAAAATACTTGTAAATGAATATTAAGTTCTAGTAAGTTGTATTTTGCTGTGGTATAGGTTAGCAATTCAGAAATAACCTTCTCTGTATTCTAGGCTTGAGCAAATAAAAAATAAAAATGAGGATAATGGAAGGCAGGCTTCTCATTGTTGGGGAAGAGAGTTACAAATCTGTAAAAGGGAAAGACTAGAATGTACCCTTGATATTGAATTGTAATTGAGGATTTGGTGTAAATTCAACTTTTATTTGTATAGATATAGGTAGATGGATAAAAATTCCAAACTGAGACATATATTTCTTAATTCTGTCTGCTGAGCCAGAACTAGAAGCATTGACAAGGTTGCAGCAAATGAGCACAGCTAATTCCCAGATGATGATTTCTAAATACCACTCTCCACGTCGAGGAACCAGACTCCTTAGAGAAATGGTCAATTCCAGAAATGGGTCAGGAAAAGTCCGAGATGATCCTGGAACAACATCTTGCTTTGCCCAAAAGTAAGGAAGTTCTCAAAGAACCATGGGAACAAGTCAAAGGACACAGAAGCTCACTTGAATGGAGTATCACCGGTCAAATCTGGTCCCCCAGATTAGAATGTCAAAATAAATAGTGAAATTATAACTCACTGATTAAAATAAGAATCCTTGAATCCTTACTCTGATATATATATCGAGGGGAAGAGAAGGGAAGCTGTTTTGTTGTTGTTGTTGTTGTTGTTGTTAGTTTGTTAACAGATTGCCTATTAGTGATTTTAGGAGGAATGATGGCTTTAGAAAATCATCAGTGGATACCAAAACAAGTGAGTGAGAGTTTGATGAAAGGGTATCTGAGGTTTCAAAGAATCTCTCAAAAGTTACTTACAAGGAGAGGGTACTACTTTAAGCGAAGTGATTAATGACAACATCACTAATCATTGGACAAATCAACGTAATCTGTCTCCTGACATGACTTCCTGAGAGGGGCACAGCACCACTTCGGTGAAATTCCTGACAAAAACTGCTTAGTTTGCATTTTTAAATATAAGGAAAGTCAGATAAACTAAAATTGAGGGACATTCTCAAAATAACTGGCCTGTGCTCTTCAAAACTATCAAGGTTGTGAAAGGCAAAGAAAGGTTAAGGGACTGTTCCAGTTTGAAGGAATCTAAAAAGGCATAACCTTAAATGCAATGCGTGAATCCAGACTGGATACGGGACTGAGAAAAAATAGCTCAGAAAGACATTTTGGGGTTAGATCATTGTTCGGTATCAATGTTAAAGTTTCTGATTTTGATAACTGCACTGGGCTTATGTGGGAGAATGTCCCTATGCTTAAGAAATATATACTGAATGTTAAGATGTAAAGGGAAATGATATGTCAAATACTGTAAAGGGAGAGAGAGACAAAGAGACAGAGGCATGGGATGGGAGGGGGAACAGGACAAAATGTTGATAATTGGTGAGTCTGAGTAAAATGTTTCTAGGAGTTTTTTTGTACTATTCTTGTAATTTTTCTGCAAGTTTGAAATTCTTTCAAGATAACCTATCCCAAAAAAAGCCTCAAGAATTTATTCTTCAGTAGAATAATTACTGATTAGCTTTTGTAATGATAACAGCTTAATCAACTGAAGTTTCTAACATTGGGCAGACAGTAGAGAATTGCAAACACATCAGGATATAATGAAACCTGCACACTTTCCCAGGGTACTAAGGTTTTGCAATAAACTCCACCAAGCTCTAGCCCCATGTTTAGTCAGCTGCCTTTTCTTCTGAATTCTTCTGGCTTCTGATTTCTTCCAGAGGCAGAAGAAAAGGAAAAATCACTCTCTGCAAGAATGTTTCAGCTTAGTCACACTTCGGAAATAAGCCAGCTAACTAATTTGGGAATAGAGAGAGAGAGAGAGAGACTGAGAAAAGAGAGAGAGAGAGTGTGTGTGTGTGTGTGTGTGTGTGTGTGTGTGTGTGTGTGTGTATACACGTGCACCAGAGAGGGAGAGAGAGAGAAGGTGGGGGTCAGGGTGAGAAGGGAATGAGATTCCACTTTCCTAAGCAATAGCCATTGCTAGGTTTTCAAATCTCTGTTTCAGTCTGTCCTCCATGCTAAAGTCCATACCCCCAAGTGCCCAACAGAGAGAACTTTTGGTCATTCTCACCTTCTCTCTTTAAAAGAGATCACACTCGGTTGTACACAAAAAGTTGCCTCCCTGACTTAGAGGATCTCAGAACCTGCCTTTGGAAATGGAACAGAACAGTGTTGGTGGTGTTTCTGCATCATGTGTTTGGTCTACCTCGGTGGTCCTGTCAGTGAACGTTAATCATACCAAGTCCAGTTCAATTACAGTGATTGATGTAGGTAAAGCGATGTAAAGTGGCATTCATCAACCGGAAGGGCTACCAAATATCGAATATGTACTATTTTGTTTTTTAGAGTACAGAGCTGACATGATTTCATGGGGAAAACCTTTTTTTTTTTTTAAGATTTTATTCATTTATCTGAAAGAGAGAGAGAGAACACAAGTGGAAGGGAGGGGCAGAGGGAGAAGCAGACTCCTCACTGAGCAGGGAGCCCACCTCCGAGATATGGGGCGCCATCCCAGGACCCTGAGATCACGGCTTGAGCTGAATGCAAATGCCCAAATGACTGAACCACTGAGGCGCCCCAGGGGAAACCCTCTTCTAAGAGTAAAAATTCCTAGATTCCAATCCTACTTCAGCCCCCTAAAGTGTGATCTTGTGCTAGTCACAAAGCATACTGATTCTTAGTGTCCTGATCTATCAAACCTGGTTACCATAGCACATCTGGCCTCTTCACAGGGTTATGTGGGGGTGACAAGGGATAACTCACATGTAGTAATGTATTTGAAATTCCCTTCACATTTACATGATGGTATTAGGATACACCTCATCTATTTTCTTTATCTCTAGAAGGCTGACTATGCTTTCCGCTAATGCACTTTTCACAATGAACAGACTTCAAAGTTCATCCATTAAACAGGAATATCTGTGCTGGAATAAAAGTACTTAGTGTGTAAATGCTATGGGCAATATAATGAAGACTTTCAATGGTAACTTTGGGGGGGTGATGCTTTGAAGGGTGTTAGCTTTTGACACGTGTGTGGGTGTAGTTTTGGACACTGCCTTTGGGGTCGGTTGGGGGAGATTTGGGGATTTTGATGGGTTTTATTCATGCTGTGGAGTGGGGTTTTGTGGATATTAAACTGCTTGTGGGTGTGATGATTCGGAGTGGGCGGGTTGTGGTGTGGGGTGGATGTATGGTGGGTGCGGTTTTAGCGCCAAGGGGGAGGGGGTGATATGATTTGGGGGTGAACTGGGTAGGATTTTTGGGTTGAGCGTATAATTGAGTTGGAGTCTTGTAGATCATGGGGGGGATGCGTTCTTTGGAGCAATAAGATCAGTGTTAGGGTGGAAGAGCAGAAACAGTATATGGTGACATCATAAGGTTGTTTGGTTGTTGATGGAATTGATATTGGGGGAGCGTTGAAGTTTAATGGGGGAATGAATACGGAAGAGGAGAGTGGGGGAATGAATTAGGGCGAGTTGTTTGGATAGAGTAAGTGTTAAAGATATGGTGCTTGTCATTGGTGGTATAGGGGGGTGAGGGGGGGGAGAGGTTGGGGGGTGTAGAGTGGATGCTGGGCTTGTTGGGGTGGGGGGGTGCTAGCGCAGGTTATGTCTATGGGGGGGGATGATGGTGGGTGGGGGGGGCTCGGTGGTTGGGTGGGGGGTGGGGGGGGTGTCGAGGTGGAGGGGTTGCGGCTGGCGGGGGGGAGTGGGGGTGGGGGTCGCGTGGTGGTTGGGGGGAGGGGGCGGTGTGGCGGTTGTGGGGGGGGGTGAATGGGAGGGGATTTTGGAGGGGGATGATTGGGAGGGATGGGGTGTGGGTTGGGTGGTGGGTGTAGTTGGTGGCGAATGGCGTATTTATATGATTTTTTATTGAAATGACAAGCGTTAGGAGAGGCTATGGTAAGTATGGTGATTTGGGAGAGGTGGGGTGCTGTTATGTTTGAAGCATGAGTGGGTTGAGTGGGGCACCTGGCCATGGTGGATTGCGATAAATGAAATGGGCATCGAATTTGATTAGGTTTTTTTTGATGGAGGAGCGGTCAGATGCTATTGAATAGGGCTCACTAGGGCGCAGTCTCATGACGCGCTCAGGAAGCCAGGTTATGCTTGTGAGTCACCATACGCAAACTCCAGCAAAATAAAGGGCCAAGGTACTGGGTGCCCCATGGTAGGTTGGGAGGGGGATGGAAAACCTTAAACAAATGGCCATCTGATGTCCCACCCCCCCCCCCCCCCCCCCCCCCCCCCCCACCCCCCCCCCCCCCCCCCCCCCCCCCCCCCCCCCCCCCCCCCCCCCCCCCCCCACCCCAATAATTGTAGTCTTTGGCCACAATTGCTAAGAGTCTATGCAGACTAAGTGAAGGGTTCCAGAATTAAGTACAGGAGCTGATTAGTACAAGACAACCCATCTAGATTATTCAGACTCCAACATATTTTTTTAAAGGATTTATTTATTTGAGAGAGAAAGAAAGCATGTGCTTGTGAGTGAGGGGAGGGGCAGAGGAAGAGGGAGAAGCAGATCCCCCACTGAGCAGGGAGCCCTACAAGGGCCTGGATCTTAGGACGCTGGGATCATGACATGAGCTGATGTTGGACGCTAAACTTACTGAACCACCTAGGCGCCCCCAGACTCCAACATATTTCTATGGTGGTTTGAATAAACCAGTTAATTATTTAAATTTAAGTCCAGTTGCTTTTTTTCTATGTAGAAGACATTCAAGGTCACTTAACGTTGCTTTTTGCTTCCTTGCTTCCAAAATAAAACAAATTACCCTGCCTCCTGTAACAAGTAATAAGACCAAAAAGAATCTATTCTTTATTGATCATGGGTACATTGATAGCTCATATCCATCTAATGAATAATCAATATACTGACATACAACTAAAACTTCAAGATCAAATCCACAAAAGAACATATATATCCATGCATGTGAGAGTGTACCACCATAGACTTAACTGAGACTGGTGTCTCGCACTGGTGTCTCTCCTGCCGTGTTTCCATCTAACTCTTAATCTTTCTCCTAAGCCCTAAGCTTGTGCTTCAGATTTATTTATCCAAATGCCTACTGGACCTGTCTTCCTAGATGCTTGACAGGCATCTGACAACAAACCCATGACCTTCTCTCCCAAACCTGGTTCTTCTATTTCCAGTGTCTATTTCCTGACCTACTGATCCTCATCTTCTCTTTCTAGGATCCCTCCAATATCTCCCATATACCCACACATGAATTTAGCTCTTTCCTTCACCATCCACCTAAATAGTCACCAGTTAATTTTTCCTACATGGCTGCCATTAACTGTCCTTCCTTTCTTTTCTCTGACAGGCTTCCCAGAGTTGTCTCTAGCTGGCCTCTTCATATAAACCTCTCCTGCAAACTAATTCCCCTCCCCCTCACTCTGCTTTTCTGACCTAGCACCTTTCCCTTTTTACCTGCTTTTTTTTTTTACCTGCTTTTATGTTCTCACTTGCCTCTGCCTCTTGCAATCCCACCATTATATCAGAATTCACCTTCAATCCTAGCAATCCTGTAGACATCCAGAAAACCCAAACTAGAAACCATCCGTCCCTCTTGTAAATTTTTGATGTGATTCTTGTTAAGCAATGATTGTCAGTCCTTAAAATATGAAGACTGCATTCCCAAGTAAAAAAAAAAAAAAGATTTTATCAATTCCTCTTCTTTTCAGTGAGATGGGGAGAAAGGGAACCAAAGAAACATGTCCATCCTGAGTGAGTGGAAAAATAGAGATGTTGTTAGTGGACATTGGACTCCTTAGTGGGAAAGGGCTGTGGCTCTGCAGTACATCCCAGCATGTACCATAGGACATTAATCATGTGAGAGTCTATGTGAAAATGTTTCTATATATTTATTTAGTAATATTAAGTACTCCTTGTGCTAGCTGGTGAAAAAGAGAGGAACAGACCAACTCCCAGCTATGGAAGATTCCACAGTCTTGTACGGTTGGGAAACTCCATACTCCAGAGATTCGTGGTAGTCTCTAGAGGTTCATAATGGATGTTATTATATAAAAGTCTCTCAGAAGACTCATCATTTAAACACACACACACACACACACACACATCACTTTTGTATTTAGTGTTATTGTCCAAACTAACTTGGCCACAGAATCCCTCCCCTGCTTTTTTTCAGGCAATAGCTATTAATATCCTATGCAACTAGAACTCTGTGGAACAGCAAGTTGGAAAATGCTGTGTAAGAGTAGTTCAAATGCTGAGAAGGAAATGCTGACCCTCAGAGAGAAGAAAATAGTATATACTTTGGAGATGTTGAATGGAGGGGAACTCTGGGAAGAGAGCAACTGGAAATGCTACATAACACAGTGAGAGTGTGGAGGGTATTGGTGGTAAGGGCAGAAAAACACTCTAAAGATTCCAATTATTTTAAAAGTGGTTTCTTCAGATCACAAGGAACAGACCACTGTAGGAAAAGTGACTTAAGTTTCTCAAACTTTCTTCTCCTAAGCCTCATTACAACTCTTAAAAAAAATAAAAATAAATGGTAAGGATCAAGTATTACGCAGCTTACTCTATAATATGAAAGAAGAGTGCTGCTCCCAGTGAACCCACTCCTGTGTCCTTATGTCGATGCTGTGGATGAGCACCCCCATAGGCCCGCATGTCAAAATGTCACAGGCTTGAAAAAAAAAAAAAAACCAAAAACAACAGACTTTCCTCATATGCTTGAAATATTTCATAACAAGAAAAACAAAAAGTGTTCCATTTAGACTAACTGAGGTTACTGAGTATGTGCCAGAACTGTTCCAAAACCACATGTGCCATGCAGAACTGGAAGCATCCTGGGTAATATGAGAGCCTCAACCGCTACCAAGGAGAGCAGACAAGCTCCGGGTTACCAGTCGTCCCTGAGAGCCCGCCTGAGCCCGCCTCTCTCACCAGTCTTGCTGTGACGTGGTATTTGTTGTCCAATAATTACAACAGCCGAGTTTCAGGATATCAGCTCTCAAGTATATATCTTATGGTAAAATTTATTGGTACGATAAAATAATCCAGAGTCAATTGACTAATATATATTTCAGTATATAATGCTTTCTTACATTTATAAAGTACGTAAGAGAAATTTATTAATGGAATTTTGTTCCATATCTTTTGGCCTTCCTGTAGTGTATGGAATTTTTAATAATTTGGTGGCTTTACTCAGATGACGTTTCTACTGTTTTCTCAACCCAAGAAACAATTTTAAAGTCTTAGCAATAAACCACTTACAAGTTTTGATTTGTTTTCACTTCAATTAATGAATTTTTAGAATCTCTTGAAGGTGGATATTCTTCCAAATATCTTGTCTTTCCCCCACAAATTGAGAACATTTTAAAAACTCACTTAATCCTTAGTGAATCTCAGAGAAATAGGCATTTTTATTCCTTATTTGTGGAAACATAATTTGAGATATATTTTTGGAAGTCAGTTTGAAGACACACACACACATGCATGCACATCACATATTTATGTGTATGTGTGTACACATACACACAGATTCATGCATCCATACATAGGTAGTTTGAGCCAATTTCCTAAGAATTTTCCTATAGAATTATTAGAAAATGTTATACATATTTTGATAAGGATGTTATTATATTTTTATAGGTGTTTATAAAAAAGGTAAAAAAAATTAGAAGAAATGTAAGTGCCCAAATTTAATGGAAAAGTGGGGAAAAGAAGTGGAATAAGGTACATTATATTCATATAATAGACTATCATGTATCCATTAAATAAATCATCTACCAAGCCATGTTAAAGTGTTGATATATTCTAAAAACATGTTACACAATACTATGTACAACATAATGTCATCTTTATCTGTGTTCAGAAAAAATATTGGAACGGTATCTGCCTAAATATTAACAATGACTATACTTCGGTGGTAGAACTTTCTCTGTTTTCCAAGTTTTCTAGAGTGAATGTGTGTTATGAAATCAACAAAATAACTGTCACAAGTTTCTTGATACTCTTTGACCCAGCAATTCTATTTTATTGAATATATCCTAACATAAGGAAATAAACAGATATATACTTAAAGGTTTACTTACAATTATGTTCTTTTCTGACTCTTTTATTGTAATGAACACTGAAAGCAATTTAAATATCCAGTATTAGGAAACAGGTCTTAAAAAATAAGAGTGCATTCATGCATGGTCTTTAAAGTCAGATTCTTGAAAATATGGAAGACTGAGAGGAAATGCTTATATGAAGGCAAAAAGGTATATACATAAACATTATGTAATTACAATCTGATTGTCTAAAAAAATATTCATTAACATGTAACCAAAGTTACCATTGGATGTGAAGTTTCTCTTTATAGTTTCTTTTGATTTTCCTTCCTTACAATTTTCCATGCTTACACTATTTTTAATTTTTATAATCAGGAAAAAAAACAAGTCAGCAATAAAGCCTGTTTTATCACTAGTGATATTAAGATACAGTATATGAGCATGTTCCCTTCAAATGTTTTTTTCAAACTATCATTCCTATTCAATTTATTAGTATATCCCACAGTAATATAGGGATACTTAAACATTTCATTTAGTCCTTGGGTCTCTCTGACAAACAATAGGAAGAATTTTGACCAAAAGCTTTACTTTGCTCTGTAAGATGCTTAAAACAACATAGGGAAGGGATATTCGGTGGGCTGGCCCTGGACTCACATTTCTGAACTATGACACTAAGGTTTCTTAATCATTTACCTGTCAAGAATCGACATAAGCAAAGGTCAAAGCAGTTTCAAGTTCAGTGATACCTCAAGATAGCCTTCGTTCCTGATGCAAAGGTCACACCCACAGAGTGAAGGGTTTTGTTTTTTTTTTAATTTATTGAGAGAGTGTATGCCCTTCATGTGGTTCTAGGAATAGCATCTGATTGTCAAGGCAAGTAACCATCTTTGCTAGACGCAGAAATGAAAAAATGCATATATTCATCACTTGACATATCTTTATATCCTTAATTACTTAATATATCTTTTATATTGCAAAAGGCTTAGCATTACCATTGCATGTTGCATGATGGGCAATGAGCCCAAAGAGCTATCCATGTGCTGCCACCAACGTGTGAACTCTGTTTAGTGAAAGCTTATGTTGAAACATGGTTCTGGCCACACAAGATAAAGACGGAATCGTGCCTCCCTTCCTAGAGACACCAGGACAATTTCGCGGACTTTCCATACTCTTTCAGCATCTCTTCTCCAATAAAATAGTCAAAATTATAACTGTCACTTGCTGACTTTCACTTAAACTTAGTATAAAAGTTCACTTTGAAATCATTGTCATGTAGCCCAAGACTATGGCAGCGAAATACGTGTATTTTTAGAATCTGAGGTAGTTTCTCTAGGCAGTTTCTGCCTTCTGACAGGATGCAGCACCTTATGACTTTTCCTGATGAAATAAAAGACTTACATTGATTCTTTGGACTCCATGCAGCTCACTCTGTACTTTTAGGTTTTTTGATAGGCTTTGAAAATACTACGGGTTTGGGGGGATCCCTGGGTGGCTCAGTGGTTTAGCGCCTGCCTTGGGCCCAGGGCATGATCCTGGAGTCCGAGGATCGAGTCCCGCATCAGGCTCTCTGCCTGGAGCCTGCTTCTGTCTCTGCCTCCCTCTCCCTCTCTCTCTCTCTCTCTCTCTCTCTCTCTCTGTGTGTGTCTCATAAATAAATAAACTTTTTTTTAAAAAAGAAAATACGACGGGGCAAGAATTGGGTTTCCCAGGTGAAGGAGCAGAATGGAAACCAAGTGTGGGTAACCATCAGAGCAACACAGACGATTAAAAAGGTGGAAAGCGAGGAGGTAAGGGAAAGAAATGGAGAACAAATATGTGAGCTGAGGGCAAATAAAGCAAAAATTAATAGTTACTTGATCTGTCCGTTCTCCTCGTAGGTCGTCCTGTAAAATCCCACGAGCGAGCCGTTCAGCCAGCCGGCGAACCTGAGGGTCAGGAGGTAGGTCCCGAGGCCAGTGCTGGGGGCAAGCTCTTGCTCTGCCTCCACCACCACGTACTCCTGCTTCTTGTACTCGAAGCACCGCCGGACCTGCACCTGCGCCCCCGAGGGCGCCTGCAGCTCGGGCAGCTGCGTGAGCCTGGTCTCCCGCAGGTGCAGCCACAGGTGCCGGGTGGGCGCGCTCACGTTGACCGAGATGGCCACGCTGCCCGTGTACGTGTCCTCCTGCAGCAGGGGCTTCACCTCCAGGTCGTAGTGCACCGGGCTGATGAAGTCCGGCAGCCGGAAGTTTTTCCAGTCTCCGCTGTCATCTTCGCTGGCGGGACAGACCCCCTGGTCCCCCGGCGGCGGGGTCTCGGGCGAAGGGCCCTGCGAGGGGGGGCCGGGCGCGGGGCCCTGGCCGCCGCCCCCCGGGGAGCTGCCGGCCCGGGTCAAGCCCACCGAGAGGCCCACTATCAGGCCCACCGCCGCCACCACCGCGCAGATCACGGCCACGTGTTTCGTCCTAATGCAGTATCTCTTGGCGTCCTCTCCCTCCGCAAAGTTCATTTTTGTTTCCCGAGGCAACTAATCACACATGGGAGAATGTTAGATGGGACTCACTAACGTCAGCGGACTTCCTTTTCAAGTTGGGAGGAATTCCCGGGCTTGGCAGCCCGTCTGCGTTGTTTCCCACGCCCCCAAACCCCCAAGCCCCCAAGCCCCCAAGCCCCCAGCCCCCGGCGCCTGCGCCCGTCCCCGCCGCTCCCGCTCACGTCCCGCTGCAGCCTCCCGAGGTGGACGCGGGGCCCAGGGGGTGGGCGGAGGGCCCGGGAGCGGCCCCGCAGAGCTGGCGGAGGAGGACTGGCGGGGACGCTGTCACGGCCCCTTATGAACACCGCGTCCCCACCCCGCCCCTCCGGCGCAGAAGGGAGTTCGACGTGAAGCAGGGCTGCGCTGGTCGGGGGGCGGGAGGAGGAGCCTTTGCCAAAGTCCGGTCTGCAGCTCCCAGGGAGAGAGCGTTCCGGGAGAGAAGTGTGCTTGCAATTAAAAAAAAAAAAAAAAGAAAAAGAAAAAAGAAAAGAAAAGAAAACCTCAACCTTTGCCACTGAGTCTATGGCTTCTTCCTGTTGTGCTCGCAATCTCTCTCCCTTAACGAAAGGGGCTTCTTGGATTTCAGCTTGTTTCATCAGGTAGCTTGCCAAAGATAAGTGTTTTCTTTTCGGTATTTCCACACACACACACACACACGCACACACACGCACACACACACACACACACACACACACACACCCCTCTCTTATTACATAAACATGCAGACTCTGCCTTTACCCAAGTCATTCCCTGGGCTTGGATGCGCAAAGGGATACATAAATTCAAGGAGCACTTAGTAAATATTTGTTGGATTGCTGGATTAGCAAAGCATGGCCAAGTTACTCTGAATCAGTTCAGTAAATGCTGGATGGGAGAGGGGAGAAACAGGAAAGTAGCCAAAGCAGTCCTGGAGCTGAATGAAGAGCATAGGAAGAAGAAAAAAAGAGGCAGAAAGGGAAAGGATTGAAAGGATAGATAAACTTGTTAGGTTAGATAACTAAACTGGGGCAGATAAACATATCTCTGCAGTTGGCCTCTGAGCGAGATTGACTTGTGTAGACGTGGATGTGTAGATCATGTTTGCAGCAGATTCCAGATGTGAAAGCTGGCCTGTCGGGAGATCCATTTTCTGTGTAAATCTATTGCCTCTGAATGACAAGGGCAAAATGGCAATCACAGCAGTGACCTGAATATTTATGAGTAGCTAAGGTGTAGACCCCAAGCCACCTCTCATAGTAACAATTCAATAAGAATTATCAAAAATTTGAGAGCTCTCTATGAGCCGGGCACTATGCTAAGTACATTATAGAAGTATTAGTTAAGTCTTCCCAATAACTCTATAATATTGGTACTATTTTGATGCCCATTGTAGAGGTGGGAAGACTGACTTTTGCAGAGGTTAAGGCACTTGGACAAGGTCACACAATCTGCAAATAGAAGAATTGGAGTTTGGGGCAGCCAGGTGGCTCAGCGGCTTAGTGCCACCTTCAGTCCAGGGCATGATCCTGGAGACCCAGTATCGAGTCCCATGTTGGGCTTCCTGCATGGAGCCTGCTTCTCCCTCTGCCTGTGTCTCTGCCTCTCTCTCTCTCTCTCTCTCTCTGTCTCCCATGGATAAATAAATAAATAAAATCTTTTTAAAAAATTGGAGTTTGTACCCATATTGTCTGAGTCCAAAGTGCCTCCATTGTCTGAAGAGGACAAATATTTAAGGGTTAATAGCTCTAAAAAACTTCATCAATGTTTCCTACAGTACAATTCATGGGTATTAGTTGATACACTTGTGAAGCAGGCAATGCTGGATTAGATGAAATTAAGAATGTTCTTTCACTACCCTCCATTCTCTCAGAGCCTCCAGATGGTAACATACGTTGTAAATCTCCAGACAGGATAGACTATTGAGTAATTTCTACATTGAGTCGATGAGAGAACATTTTTGGTGAGGTAACTTTTGTGGGACTTGTGTTCCATGGAACACTCAGAATGCTACTTTAAACTGTTCCAAATTACCAACTAAACAAACAGGGTGGGGGGAGACTTTAAAGGCAGAAGAATCTATTTTACTCTGTACATTTCTATTGTTCTCTCATAAAACAGTACTATGAAAAATGGAATTAAAGGGAGGAGGAATATACTATTCTCGGTTATAGGTTCACCTTGCATTTATTAATTTCCCATTCTGAAGCAGTCTTAGACTTTTTAAATCATAGTATGCTTATTTTTGACAAATCAAATTCTTGAGTTTGAGCTCTCAAGAAAGCCTCTTTTTTTATTGGAAAGATCACTTGACATTTCACTAAATGAAAGGGAAAATGTGGATCACATTTATCTCAACATAATGACTAAAATGAAAAGTATTTGGAAGAATGTACATGAAATTGTGTGAAACTGGAAGCATTTCTAAAAAAATCTCAGTTGAGACAAATACACCTGAAACTCTAAAATTCAACTTTAACTAGAAAGACAGCAATGTTACCACCAGACCCTATGCTGTGGCTAGACTGAACAAAATAGATAAAAGACCCTTGGAATAGAGTGTACTTACAAGGCATTAAGAATGGTCAATCGCTATAAAATACCTCATCTCTTCTGCCAAAAATTCCACCAAAAGGGATTCATTACTTAAACACTATACTTTTGATAGTAGAAATAAAACACCTTAAATCCATGTATGTAGTGTGTGTGTATACATACATGCACACGTCTGTGTTAATTTTGAATCTAAGTCCCAGTTCTAACCACAGCATCTTAGTACCAATCCATGAGGGCTGCCTACACCCAGTGAAGGGCACTACATCTTATCAGTATCAGGGTGTTAGAAGTACCCTAATGTTACAGAGCTAAATCATCCAGCCAGATAAGTGGGTGTAGCAGAGCCAGCATGTGCATTAAACATGTTTAGGATCAACATATTAGGATTTACTAAATATAAAGCCCCTAGCATTCATAATTTGATAACACTGCACTCCATTGCAGCAGTACTTGCTGTCCTTCCTCTCATTGACACTGAAATATTGAGTCTATGAAAGGAGGCTCTTGATCTTGAAAGCCAAATCTAATCCACAGCAAAGGTCAAGGTAGTCACTGATGGAGGATAGAGAGAGACAGAGAGAGAGAGTCTATTCCTAACAGGAGACCAATGAACCATCATAGGTGCTCACCTAGATTAAACCGTTTACACTGGCTAATCTTACATTAGATACAAGTAACATGAAAAGGCTACCTCTGGTCAGTTTCCACTTGGTAGGTTCAAGCCAGTGGAGTGAATGCAAAGCCATTCATTATAGATACTAGACCACACTCTGCTTGCCCACAGCTTTTGACAATGTGTGTTATCACTTTTGTACCCAAGAAACAAAGTTCAATATCTGTTCCATATGTGGCATAAATGTTCATTGATTGCTGACTGAAAAAACAAGTGAATAGATAAATAGAAAGGAGGGAAAAGAACACCAAGAATCCAGAATGAGAAGGGTTCGTGGGTATAATATACCAGAAATGTCGAGATAAAACAAAGTCAGTTCAAATTTTAAGAATGACTGGAAAGAAAATCCATGGAGACTAGGACCTGGAAACATTACCTGATCTTGAGAAAGTAAGGGATTTCTTGGCTAATTCCTTCCCACAGCAGGTAGATTGATGCAAGAGACCCACAATAATACTGAATACACAGTGTGCACCTCTCTTTTTCACTAGGAGCTTCAGTTTAGAGCTTTTCTGTTAGGTCCCAGGAATGACATGTACCCAAGAGACGACTGGGCCTTCTGTAGACATGGGGAGCTGCCAACTCACGTGAGAACTAGGAACATCTCCAAGACTGTTGTCAGTAATTAATACAACAGTGTGACTATTTGACTGGCTCTTTACTCCTATTAGTTGATCAGAGCCAAACTCCATGGTTCAGCAAAATAACAAACCATAATGACAGGCTGCAGTCATAATAGGGGAAGCAGAATAATCTGCAACTCAGGCTGTATAATATAGGGAGCAGGGAGGTTGGGAACCTGTTTGTCTTTCTCTTGTGGCTGGGTCACTATTATCAAGCATATCAATTCTATAGACCCCATGGTCAACCCAGGTATTTCCAAATTTAAAGATTTAGTTAGAATTGAAAAGGGAGAGTGTCATTGCATTTGGCTTGGTGGACCAGGAAGTCTAAATCCATACTGACAACGTTCAGTGTGATCTTGGTCAATTACACCTTATTTCCTAGCCTTCATATTGTTTTGGACTCAGCAAATCTTTTAAAAGGTTCAGTTGGTTTTAAGATTAAGTGATCTCAACTAACTTTTTCCAAGAGCTGGAAATAGCTGCAGATATTAGGACAGAAAATGTTGAGCACTCCACATCTAATTTTTGTTGGTAGGTAATAATGAATTTGTCCAAAGACTGCCACAATGTGGAGAACTACACAGCAGGCAAGATGAGAAAGCATAGAATGAGAATGAAGGTCAAGAGGCAAGGAAGAAAAGAGGAAGAAGAAGGATTTTCAAAAAATATGTTGAGAAGAAATCTCCAAAACACATCTAAACATAATTAAATAAAAAATAAAAATCAGTGAAAATAAAAATCATAGATGTACATCTTCTCTATCTATTGTTTGCAGACTGATTTGAGAGTCCTTCTGCAGGCTTTTTTGGGATACACAGATTGTATTCATGATGTCTCACACCCACATGATGAACAGGTACCAGGGATTCATAAGTCACAAGCAACAATCATGTTTCTTTTTTTTAAGATTTATTTATTTATTTGAGAGAGAGAGACAGAGACAGAGAGAAGCAGGAGGAGGGGCAGAGCGACAGGAAGAGAATCCCCAATCAGACTCCCCACTGAGCACAGAGCCCAACAGAAGGCTCAGTCAATCCGAGCACCCTGCGATCATGACCTGAGCTGAAATCAAGAGTCAGACATTCAACTCATTGAGTCACCCAGGCACCCCAGCAATCATATTTGTTACTCATTTGGATCACCTTGGAAAAAATCAGTTCACTTTACCTGCCTCTCAAAAAGTGTCTGTGGGCCACTATTCAGTCATTCATTTTTTTCAATCATTCGACAGATATATATTGACTCAATAAATACTTTATTCTTAACAAAAACCTACTGGACAAGGAATTCTAGGATAAACTTTAAAATGTAGACTTTTTAAAAAATGTTAGTAAATTCTCTTAAAAGCATGTATGTAAATACCTGCTTTGTTCTTAGAATGTAGAGGTTTTGAAAATACTCAGAAAAGCAAAGAACATAAAACAGAAGGATTTATTATTTCTATAATTTTAAACTGCTTTTATATTGGGTTCTCTAATGTCAGTAATAGACTTAGGAGACTGTGGCAGGATATAGAAACAATAGGAGAAAAATAATAGTGATAATATAGTCTAGATTTCTGTTGCTCTCAGAATTTCAAAATAATCTTTATAACATATTCTCAGTACACTAAACAATAGCTCTAGATTCTGAGTTTTAAAACTTCCTAACATGCTGAATTCACTCAGCGTTTTCTTTCAGTCTTTGTAGTGTCAAAATTCTTGGCAATATTTTCTCGTATTTTCTCTCTCTCTCTCTCTCTCTCTCTCTCTCCCTCCCTCCCTCCCTCCCTCCTCTCGTCTCTCCCATCTGCAGAAGTCTGCAAAAATAACGTTAGTGTAAGCAAAATATCTCACCCGATGTTCTTTTATTCTATAAAAAGTCTAAGTGAATTACACTAGCAGTGATGAATTCAGGTTATATCTCCCACAAAAATTCTAATAGAGCTATTCTTCATCTTCTTTCAGAGGAAAGAACTGTAACTTCCCAAATTTTATTTGTTAACACTGGCTGTTGGTTTGAAAATATTTTTATTACCACATTAATTTTAACAAATACAGTTGTCTTTAGCTGCTGTTTTCATTGTAAGGACTTTAACTGCATTAATAGGATCAAAGTCATCCATATGAGTAACAGGAATGTTGTTTCTACTGATTGTGTTCTATTTTTCTGGCAGCTCTTCTGGTTTTTGTTTATCACATTTTTAGTATGCTTTTGTCTCAAGCATTGCTTTCACTCACAATCATTGGCCCGAACTAGTCACGTTATTCCTCTTAAAAGCAAAGAGGCTGGGTCAGGCAAGCAGCACCAACTCTACCCTTCGGAAGAGGGGGACACGTCTTTGGTGGTCAGCTAGCCATGTCAGCCTCATGCTGGCCTCCCCTCATTGTAGGGTTTATCTTGCTTGGGACACCCCAGTGACTCAGAAGAAAAAAGTCCATACGCGGAAGAAAAATGCTGTGCCAATTGCTGTTAACATTATTATTAAGACCTAAACCATATCCAAGTCAAAGCACCTTCTAGCTTCCCATACCTGTAAAGATTATTCAGCTACGTGCTGATAGTTTAGGTCTATTTCTTACCACTGCTTCTCTGAATATTTATTTTTAACTTGATTTTTTTCTGAACAGACTTGTATTGTGAGGGGGATCCATTTTTATTTTATTTGCCAGAGGTCATTTTATCTGCCTTTCAGAATACTGTAGAAACAAATGCAAGTAAAAGTAATTGCATTTAGGTGAAAGGAAAGAAGAAGAAAATGGAATGACACAGAACTAACCTTCATGGTATAGACTTACTGCCAGATGTCTTTTATTTGCTATCTTTTTCATACATCCAGCAATTCTATAAGTTATTTATTATGAGCCCCAGCTGCTACTTACCACACCATGCTGCCTCCAAATCTAACAAAAGGAATTTCATACTACTTATGGGTTTATCCAAACTCCTCCATGAATAATTTTATGTTTTGGTTACATTACAGATTGTATAGATCTTACAACTAGCCTAGGCAACAAATCACAATATTGTTTCTAAGAAAAAATGTACTACAAGATCCAACATATAAGACATACCTATTTATCATCAAGCCTATGAGGTCGTTGGGAGAATCCCCTCCTCAGCATGCACTGAGCTGAGGTGGCTCTCGCATTACTTTTTCCCCTCCAATGCCCCCAGCGTGCTTCTCTCACCCTGGGATGCTGAGAAATTAGATTCGTAGTTATACTACTACCTAGCTTATTAGTTAAATGATGACATATATTAGAATAGTGAGAGAACCAAAAACTAACCACGAGAAGTGTCCTGCACTAATGTTGTTTAATGCAAACTGATTGTTATTCTATTTTTCAAATAAGTTGTAGTAGATTTGAGGAGCTGAGCAAGTTATCATTGCAGATGATTTTAATGAAGGCTACTTCAAGTTCTTGGCAATAGATGGTTCGAGTGTCTCAGCTTCATCATTACAGACACGAAGTAAGTGTACAAACCCCCATATCCAGAGAGTCACCGTGTCACTTTCCTGAGGTCACCTTGGCTATGAGTTCAAGTTCCCATCCAATCTGTCATTTCAGTCCTAGCACCTAACATTCTATCCTGCATCCCCTTGAAGGCCAGCATTGGTCATTTGCCCCAAATGCTTATAAAATTATTTGCATAATGAGTGTGGGTCATTCCACAGAGAAACCTTTATTCGTTTTGTTGCTTGTCTTTATCAACCAAAAATACTGTCAACTCTAAAGCAACAGAGACTGCATATGGCAATAAGACACATGGAAACTTAACCAACAATTTTATCAATTTGACTCATGTAGATATCCAAATCTGATAATTAAGGACAAAATGACATTAGAGGTCCAGGGTAATTGTGGCTTATTGGCAGTGACTGGCTAACTGTTCATGAAGCACATTTCCTTTTCCTTCTGGGTTCACAATGGGGCTTTAACTGTGGAAATGTAATTCTATTTTAGCTAATAGAATGTGGAGAGAAGTGATCTATTCTCTTCAAATCCAGTCCATAAATACCACCTGTGTGGTCCCACATCGTCTCTTCCTTGGCCTGCCGGCTAAATGTTGACATCCACAGAAATCTGGAAAGTCATATACTGAAAATGGAAGAGTCACAAGCTGCAGGGATTTTTAGCTTCCCCACGACCACACATCCCTTCTCATCTCCACATCA
Source organism: Nyctereutes procyonoides (assembly GCF_905146905.1). Taxonomy (NCBI): domain Eukaryota; kingdom Metazoa; phylum Chordata; class Mammalia; order Carnivora; family Canidae; genus Nyctereutes; species Nyctereutes procyonoides. The sequence goes on from NW_026575130.1 coordinate 7,930,342, forward strand.
CCCATGGATCCTTATCTGAATAAGAAATTAAATTCTATTCATTAAGCTATAAAAAGTTGAAGGACTTATCTTCCAGTGTAATTTTAACTCGTTTTCCTTACCATACATCTTAGTATTTAATTGTTAAATTTTTACTTCAGACTGGTAGTTGTCAAAGCTTTAAACCTCAACATTTGCCTTTTCACCACTACAGCCTCCTTACCATGTTTACTACCACCATAGTTTATTGCTATGTCTCCAGCAAGTCCCACAATACCTGGCACACATTTATTAAATGTGTGGTGAATTAAGACTGAACAAATACAAACAAAAGCACAGAGAAAAAAAAGAATGAAACATTCCTTGCTCTCAACCATCCTCTCCCTCAGCTTCAATGACATGCCATTGTTTTAGTTCTTTTCACCCCTGTCTTCTTAATGTCTTCTCCTCTTTTTTCCTAAATGTAGTTCTTCAACAAGTCATATATTTTCCCTTCTTTCTCTTTCTTCCTTGGATAACTCAACCATTACATCTACTTGGAAAACCCCCAAATTTCATCACTTATCCAAATTTTCTCCTTAGATTCAAAGTCAAAATAATGCCAGTCTATGTCCACTAGCATATCCCACCCTCACCTGTAATTCAAGTTTGTCTAAAGCTGAGTATCATCATTCCTCATGAAAACATTGTATCTACTTATTCCTTTCCATGTTTGATTTTTTAATATGAATTACCATTCTTTATTGGCATCAGCCAAGACTCTTCCCTCTCCCTCACAAACTGCTAGATGGATCGTTAAGTGCTTGACCATCTCAGCCTCTCTTTCCTGTCTCCCTGCACATGTAGAGGTTGTCTTGTGTGGCTTTATTTTGTCATTTTCTTGCTCAGATTTTAAAAATCCATAGCAGTACTGATTAACAGAAGTATAATGTGACCCATAATTGTGACTTATAATTTTCTAGTTCACAGTAAGAAATGAAAAATAACCAGGTAAGACTAATTTTAGTAATATATTTTATTAACATAATATGCCCCCAACATTTTCGTTTAATGTACTTAAAATTTTTAAAAATGTACTCAATATAAAATTTAATAATATATTTTACATTTTGTTCATACTATCAAAATCTAGTGTATTTTGTGCTTACAACACATCTCAATTTGGACTGGACACATTTCAGCTGCCCTGTACCTAGCTAGTGGTTACTCTAGTGGACAGCATAGCTCTAGAGCTTCAAGATTTTATCTCTTGCTTGTTTGTGTTCATAGTATTTGGTGCAATCTCTGGCGCACAAATGTGCTTGACCAAAGAAGCTAACTTTACTTTCACAGAATTGGCTTTTCTTTGTTCTAAAGTGCTGCAGAATGTGTGTTGCACACTGTCTTAAATTTATTTTTTTGCTGGCTTGAGTTGTTTTTACTTGCTTGACATATTTATGAATTTTTCCCCATACAATATATTGAGGTTAGGGTCATTCACTATGTTTTCTAATCTCTTTGTATTCCCCAAACTACACTGCATGGTGCCAAATTCATAGAAGATACTACACACGTAGAATGAGTGGATAAAATGATGATCAGGTAAAATTTAAGTTGAAGGAAAAACTATAAATTTAGGGGCATGTGGATGGCTCAGTCAGTTAAGCGTCTGATTCTTGATTTTGGCTCAGGTCATGGTCTCAGGGTTTTGAAACTGAGCCCAGTGTCAGACTCTGTGCTGAACATGGAGCTTGCTTAAGATTCTCTCTCCTTCTCCCTTTACTCCTTTCCCCTAAAAAAAAATATATAAATTTAATTGCACTAATTTAAATTATAAATTATAAATTTAACTTGCACTAATTCTATGCAACAGCATTTTATCAGTATTTCTCTTTAAAATGCTAACCAGTTTTATTGTAATGTTATGACTAAGTGTTTTAATAACAAATATAGACATTGTAAAAAAAAGAAAATGCACAAAATGTAATCTCTGTGTATATACATTAAGTGATAAAGGCAGACAACAGAACAATATGTATAATATGAAGTTCCTGTTGTAAAAATATACACATAGAAAAAAGCCTGGATTGCATAAATCAAAGTGTTAAAAACAGTCATTTTCTTTGGTTTTCCCATATAAAATTACAGGAAAATTATCTTGCAGTTTTTTTGTGTGTTATTCTTATTTTGTTTTGTGCATTTTCCTAAAAATACGTTATTTAGTATTTAGTGAAAAATAAACACATGCATATTAGTATAGTGGGTCTAGTCCTTCATGAAAAACCTAGATGTTTATTAGCATCTCTTACTTCCCTGGACTGTAATAACTGGCCCTCCCAAATCTTGATCCATTAAGTTAAACAAACTCAGAAAAGACATTATCCTGTCTCTAGAAAATACAAATCCATTTCCTGTTATCATTCCATATTTACAGTTTATTAGGATAAGATTATTTATCCGAGTTCCTTCTTTTTGCATCTAGCCATAAATCATATTTTTGAGTGCTGACCTTTAATTTGTGCTGAGATTCCTATTCCATGTGCTATCCATTCCCTCCCAAATTTCTCTCCCGCATGCCCCCACCCTGTCCATCCTGGGCCTTCTTTTGGGCATTACTCTGTCACTCCTTCCCTTGGAGTTTGTTCTTACAACATGGATTACAGGAGAGTCAAATAACAAATACACAGTAGTAAGCCTTTATTGAAGACGTGTGACATGCAGACATACATGCAGATAGAGCAAACGTTGCACATTTGAAATCTGATTTTATTTTTTATTAAAGAAAAGCTTTATGAAAAGTTTCTATATAAAGTTTGCTTTTTTCCCTTCTCAATCCCACACAATATAATATACACAGGAGTCAGTAATCTTTTCAAATCTTGTCAAAGTCAGTAATCTTGTTATACTGACAGGAGTCAGTAATCTTTTCAAAGCATAAATAGTATTATTTCTTGCTTAAAACTCTCAATGGGGACACCTGGGTGGCTCAGTGGTTGAGTGTCTGCCTTTGGCTCAGGGCGAGATCCTGGTCAGGGGATCCCTGATCCTGGTCAGGGGATCGAGTCCCACTCGATCTGTGAGGCTCTCTGTGAGGATCCTGCTTCTCCATCTGTCTATCTCTCTGCCTCTCTCTGTGTGTCTCCCGTGAATAAATAAATAAATAAAATCTTAAAAAAAAAAACTCACAATGGCCTCCCTGTGCAATTGAAACAACATTGAAGTCTTTCCTATGGTCTGCAGGTACCTCAAGTTATCTATTCTTTTTATCCCCCAGGGTCCTTTCTTTCAAGCTTTCTGTTCCTTTAACACCCCAGAGTCCCCTTTCCGGGCTATTTCCTTAAAACACATTATCCCAACACCCTCGAAAGGTTGCCTTCTTCTTGCCTCTCATGCCTAATCTCAAATGTCGCTTCCTCAGGTTCCCTTAGCTTCATTATCACTGCCCTGCTCCCTCCTCCCATTACACAATTGCATAGTTTTCATACAGAGCCTTCTCTCACCCGACTTCACTCCCCTCAGTTACTCATTAATGTGCATTGCCTGTCTTACTAGACTGTAAGCTCCACCAAGCAGGAACTTGCTCTTGTATCCCCATTGCTAGAAGGCCCGAAATAAAGATCTCTTGTTTGGGAATCTAAACAAAAACTGGCTTTGAATAATACACAGTAGCTGTGTCTTGTTTTCTCCCTCAAATGGCTACAGAATCTGCTACTTAGGATAAAGGAGCACACCTTCCATTTTAAGTACAAAGTCCTTTCTCCCAGTTTCTTCAGCTTCTCAAAGTCACCATCCTCAAACTGTCAGTGCCTTTTCAGGCAGCCACCAAATGGGCAATTGTCCTGGCTCCACTTGCACTTTCTGCCTTTCACCGAGTTCCTGGAGAAATTTCTTATTAGTTTCTATCATGGAAAATCAACTGGAATCAATGAATCTCAGTGTTGTCCTTTGGTTTATAGAGGTGAAATTATGGTGCTATCCTCATAGAGCTTGGGATTGCAGTTGAATTGCCACTTATCTATCACACCCATTCCCTAACCTTGAATCAGGTTTCTGCAAAACTGGTCAATAGGGCGTGGTATGAGTCTGTTTTAGAACTTAGGTCAAAATGCAAATTGTGAGAATGGTTTCATTAGCATCAAAGCCTAACCAATTCTTCTAATTTGTCCTAAAATTTTATTCAATCATAACTTATTTTAAAATAAACACATCTTTGTTTTTCATAAGAACATGGCAATTTCGAGCTGCAAGCAATTTTAGATATGGTATAACTTGCAGATAAGGAAACTAAAACCAAGGGTGAGATTAACCTTCCAAAGGTCACTAAGCCAGACAAGGGAAGAGCCACATTTAGACATCCAGACCAAGGCTCTTCCCATTACATTTCATGAAATCCAGTGTTTATTAGTTATAAGATGGACTATTTTGTGATATTTAATCATTTCTTTCCTGTCACAGTGCCTTGCACATAGAAGGAAATCAATAAGTTTGGTGATATGTGAATGCACAGTTAACATGAAGTATTTTTTTTTAAATTTTATTTATTTATTTATGATAGTCACAGAGAGAGAGAGAGAGAGGGGCAGAGACACAGGCAGAGGGAGAAGCAGGCTCCATGCACTGGGAGCCCGACGTGGGATTCGATCCCGGGTCTCCAGGATTGCACCCTGGGCCAAAGGCAGGCGCTAAACCGCTACGCCACCCAGGGATCCCTAACATGAAGTTTTTAAAAACATTTTTGAGTTTAGGAATTGGCTTCAATCTGGAATAGTGGTTATCATGTCTTGGTGCTTCTCATTTATCTCTGTCTTTTGAGGATATAAACTGTAGGTTGACTGTTATACACAATCATTTATTTTTTAATCTATTTATTATTTTTAATTGAAATTTTAGTTAGTTAATATGCAAGTGCAATATTAATTTCTGGAGTACAATTCAGTGATTCATCACATACATATAATACCCAGTGCTCATCACAAGTGCCCTCTTTCATGCTCATCACCCATCCAGCCCATCCTAAACCCACCCCTCCATCAACCCTCAGTTTGTTATCTGTTGTTAAGAGTTTTTAAGGTCTTGTTTCTCTCTCTCTCACCTTTTTTTCTTTTCATACTTCCTATATGTTCATCTGTTTTCTTTTTTAAATTCCACATGTGAGTGAGATCATATGGTATTTGTCTTTCTTTGATTGACTTATTTCTTTTTTTTTAAACATTTATTTATTTATTCATGAGAGACAAACACACAGAGAGGCAGAGACACAGGCAGAAGGAGAAGCAGGCTCCATGCAAGGAGCCCAATGCAGGACTCAATCCCGGATCCCAGGATCTCACCCTGAGCCAAAGGCAGACGCTCAACCACTGAGCCACCTAGGTGTCCCTTGATTTATTTCACTTAGCATAATACACTCTAGCTCCATCCATGTCATTATAAATGGCAAGATTTCATTCTTTTTGATGCCTGAGTAATATCTTCTTTATCCATCCACCATTTGATGGACATTTGTGCTCTCTCCCCATAGTTTGGCTATTTTTGATAATGCTGCTATAAATGTTGGGGAGCATGTACTCTTCAAATCTGTGTTTTTGTATCCTTTGGTTAAATACCTAGTTGCACAATTGTATCAAAGGATAGTTCTATTTTTAACTTTTTGGAGAACCTCTATACTATTCTCCAAAGTGGCTGCATGAGTTTGCATTCCCACCAGCAGTGCAAGAGAGTACCCTTTTATCTACATCCTTGCCAATACCTGTTGTTTCTTATGTTCTTAATTCCAGCCATCCTGACAGGTGTAAGTGGGTATTGCATTGTGGCTTTGATTTGTATTTCCCTGATGAGTGATATTGAGCATCTTTTCATGTGACTGTTAGCCACCTGGATGTTTTTTTTGGGAAAATGTCTGTTCATGTCTTCATGTCTTCTGGGTTTCTTAACTGGTTTATTTGTTTTCTGGGTGACTCTGATAAGTTCATTGTAGATTTTGGATACTAACCCTTTATCGGGTATGTCCATTGTAAATATCTTTGCCCATTCCATAGGCTGTTTTTTAGTTTTGTTGATTGTTTCTTTGCTGTGCAGAAGCTTTTTATCTTGATGAAGTCCCAATAGTTCATTTATGCCTTTGTTTCCTTTGCCTGTGGTGACATGTCTAGTAAGAAGTTTTTACGGCTGAGGTTAAAGAAATTTCTGCCTGTGTTCTTCTCTAGGATTTTGATGATTTCCTGCCACACATTAAGATCTTTCATCCATTCTGAATTTATTTTTGTGCATGGTGTAAGAAAGTGGTCCAGTTCCATTCTTTTGAATGTGGCTGTTTAGTTTTCCCAACACCATTTGTATACACAATAATTTAAACAATATTAATTTATATGATTATCTAACTCTCACATGCTTACATGATGAACATACCCAGAATGTGTATACATCTTGGTATTCATAATGCAATTTATGTAATTCCATTTCTGATGTGAATAATGTTCTGATATATAGTAATTTTATTTCATGTACTTACTGGTAGTTATTTCCAAAAGGAAAATAAGGAACGCCTGGGTGGCTCAGTGGTTGAGCGCCTGCCTTCAGCGCAGGGCGTGATCCTGGAGTTCTGGGATCAAGTCCCACATCAGGCTCCCTGCATGGAGCCTGCTTCTCCCTCTGCCTGTGTCTCTGCCTCTCTCTTTCTCTGTGTCTCTCATGAATAAATAAATAAAATCTTTTTAAAAAAAGGAAAATAAATTATGGTGGAAATGCTGGATTTAATTATCAGTACTCCTCATGTAGAAATTATTTTAAAATATTTGGCACTGGAATAATAAAACCAAAAATTTGGCATTACATCTTTGGATGCTCTCTTCATGCATTCAAAATATTTGAAAAGTTACATGACAAATTCTTAGCATGATGAAAAAAAGTTCAATTTGACATTAGATGTCGTATATTGTAGGAGGTAGGAAATGAAATAAAGAAGAGTTCTTGAAATTTCAATCTGAAGAGAAATTATAATGGTGATAGTTTTATGAAATAAAATGCCAACCTTTATTTAAGATGTTTTGAAATTATGCTTTATATCTTGAGTGACACAATCGAGCCAAGTCCAGACACAGTCTCATAATCCTATCACTCAGAAGCCATCCAGTGGGAAGCAACGCTATCCTGCTCCATTTAGAATGCAACCCCTGCCCCACCACAGACTCCTCATTGGCTGTGTGCACCCTTCTCTAACTTGCCCCACTTCACCTTTGCACACAACATTGCCCTTTCCTTCTTCAGTTTGTCTTTATTTGTCCAATTCCATGAAGTCTTCACTCGCGCTAGTTCTATTTAGCATTCCTCTTGGTATACGTGGAACATGTTTGCTTGTCCTATCCAGTGGGGAGACAGGACTGAGCAGCATACTCTCTCCCGCTTCATTGGCCAGCAGTTCTGACTGCAGCAGTTTTCTTGGCATCCCATCTATGAGATATTTCTACAGACAGCAGAAAAATGATGCTACCAATTTTGCATGAACATACACAGCAGTATTGAAACAGTCTTGTCTCTTGTGCATCAGTCATGTTCACTGACTCAGCTAATGATCAGAGTGATGAGTGATTCCTTGCACTATTTTGTACTGAATGAAATGGTACCTGCCTTATGGAAGATGTCTCTCCCTCCTGGCCGTGGTGAGGTAAGAGTCTGCAAGCAGTTTTGTGGGACTGCCACAGCTTCAGTACCAGAAGCAGTCACGATTCAGTTGTCTCTGGGACATAATGCTTTAGAGTTTCAACTGTGAGAAATGCAGAATTTCATAAGTGTTGCCACTTTCCCTTTCTTGAAAGTTTCCCTTACCCCTAAAGGTGATCCTGAAAAATGTAAGTTCTGTGGAAATGAGTAAGAATGCGTCTGGCAGGGGAAAAAAAGAGCTTCAAAATCTGTTCATTGACATCCTCTAAAGCTCAGCATTTAAGCCCCATTTTTTTTCCCATGAGGCCGTTGTAAGGCATCCCAGGTAGTGATTGCTCATCCTTCTAAACTGAAAAATACTATTTTCTCTATCATTTATTTGTAACCTTCAACATTGACCTCTTATGCTACTTTTAATAAACAGATGACTTATTTCCTTACTAGGTTACGAGTACTTCCATGTCAGACACTTCTGTATTTCCTGCAGCATCTAAAACAGCCATTTTTTTTGTGAAGTTCTTTAAAAAAAAATTTAAAGATGACTTTATTTCCATGTGGGTAAGTGTAGGTTCTTGCAAATATGATGTCTGCTTTAGAGGTGCCAGGAACCATAGTCTCCATAAGAACTCAGGTGGAGGGCAGGCATTTCTTAGATCAGTATATCCCCGTGCATGCACGGGAGAATAAACTCTTTTTCTCCCATAGTCCCTACAACTAGACTCTGGAGAATCACCCAGGCTTCATTAAGGAATGCATGGGGCTGCTTTATATCCACATGAAATATGGATAGTAAATCTTGCAAATGTGACCACATAATTTCAGCAGGGTTGTGCTTGTTAGCTTCATTCCACTCCTGCAGTACCTCATGCTATGGCATCCCAGATCCACAACTAAGGAGCCAGACGAGGCAAAGTTCCAGAGCAGAAAGATCTGCTAGGTTCTTTATATTCTACTAGGCATTCCCCTTTCCGTAGATTAAGTTGTTGAGAGGAGGTGGGTACAATTTTAATTTTGTGTGGGTAAAAATAAGTCTGAATCTGCTGTTAAGATTTAGGATAGATTTGTATAAGAATCCCATGAGCTTATTCGTAGAACAGAGATTGAGACCCCCAACCCTATGGCAGCCCCAAGAGCAGGTTTAATGTGGACCCCCTCCACATAATCTCCCTCATTCTCTGATATAATGTATTTTTTTCAATATTATGTAAAATATATGCCAACACAGCTGTAAGTCTTTCTTTGAATAAGATTACCATCTCTAAACCTCTCTTATTTAGACATTCTTAAAACACTGCCTCTTCAAATCTTCCCTTCCAAGATGGAAAATTATTGAAATCTGCCTAGTGTTCAAAATTTGGGTGGAATTGCTATTCAACATAGTACTAGAAGTCCTAGCCTCAGCAATCAGGCAACAAAAAGACATTAAAGGCATTCAAATTGGCAAAGAAGAAGTCAAACTCTCCCTCTTCACAGATGACATGATACTGTACATAGAAAGCCCAAAAGACTCCACCCCAAGATTGCTAGAACTCATACAGCAATTTGGCAGTGTGGCAGGATACAAAAACAATGCCCAGAAATGATTGGCATTTCTATACACTAACAATGAGACTACAGAAAGAGAAATTAAAGAGTCAATGCCATTTACAAATGCACCGAAAAGCATAAGATACCTAGGAATAAACCTAACCAAAGAGGTAAAGGATCTATACCCTAAAAACTACAGAACACTTCTGAAAGAAATTGAGGAAGACACAAAGAGATGGAAAAATATTCCATGCTCATGGATTGGAAGAATTAATATTGTGAAAATGTCAATGTTACCCAGGGCAATTTGCACATTTAAAGCAATCCCTATCAAAATACCATGGACTTTCTTCAGAGTTGGAACAAATAATCTTAAGATTTGTGTGGAATCAGAAAAGACCCCTAATAGCCAGGGGAATTTTAAAAAAGAAAACCAGAGCCAGAGGCATCACAATGCCAGATTTCATGTTGTACTACAAAGCTGTGGTCATCAAGACAGTGTGGTACTGGCACAAAAACAGACACATAGATCAAAGGGACAGAATAGAGAATCCAGAAGTGGATTCTCTACGGTCAACTAATATTCGACAAAGCAGGAAAGACTATCCACTGGAAAAAAAAAACAGTCTCTTCAATAAATGGTGCTGGGAAAATTGGACATCCACATGCAGAAGAATGAAATTAGACCATTCTTTTACACGACACACAAAGATAAACTCAAAATGGATGAAAGATCTAAATGTGAGACAAGAATCCATCAAACTCCTAGAGGAGTACACAGGCAACACCCGTTTTATTTTGTTTTGTTTTGTTTGTTTTGCAACACCCTTTTTGAACTTGGCCACAGCACCTTCTTGCAAGATACATCCATGAAGGCAAAAGAAACAAAAGCAAAAATGAACTACTGGGACTTAATCAAGATAAAAAGCTTCTGCACAGCAAAAGAAACAGTCAACAAAACTAAAAGACAACCTACAGAATGGGAAAACATATTTGCAAATGACCTATCAGATAAAGGGTTAGTATCTAAGATCTATAAAGAACTTATTAAACTCAACAGCAAAGAAACAAACAATCCAATCATGAAATGGGCAAAAGACATGAACAGAAATCTCACAGAGGAAGACATAGACATGGCCAACATGCACATGAGAAAATGCTCTGCATCACTTGCCATCAGGGAAATACAAATCAAAACCATAATGAGATACCACCTCACACCAGTGAGAATGGGGAAAATTAAAAAGACAGGAAACAACAAATGTTGGAGAGGATGTGGAGAAAGGGGAACCCTCTTGCACTGTTGGTAGGAATGTGAACTGGTGCAGCCACTCTGGAAAACTATGTGGAAGTTCCTCAAGGAGTTAAAAATAGAACTACCCTAAGACCCTGCAATTGCACTGCTGGGGATTTACCCCAAAGATGCAGATGCAGTGAAAGACCGAGACACCTGTACCTCGATGTTTCTAGCAGCAATGTCCACAATAGCCAAACTGTGGAAGGAGCCTCGGTGTCCATCGAAAGAAGAATGGATAAAGATGTGGTCTATGTATACAATGGAATATTACTCAGCCATTAGAAATGGCAAATACCCACCATTTGCTTCGAGGTGGATGGAACTTGAGGGTATTATGCTGAATGAAATAAGTCAATCAGAGAAGGACAACATTATATGGTCTCATTCATTTGGGGAATATAAAAATTAGTGAAAGGGAATATAGGGAAAGGAGAGAAAATGAGTGAAAATATCAGTGAGGGTGACAAAGTATGAGAGACAACTAATTCTGGGAAAAGAAAAAGGGGTAGTAGAAAGGGAGGTGGGTGGGGTGTTGGGGTGTCTGGGTGATGGGCACTGAGGTTGGCACTTGACGGGATGAGCATTGGGTGTTATGCTATATGTTGGCAAATTGAACTCCAATAAAATATGTATATAAATTTGGGTGGACTTACACGTTCAGCCATTACTGATCAACAGGCACCAGATTTATTGGGGGGAATGAAATACATGGTTTTCAGGACAGCAGATATCGGGCAACATAGGACAGTTCCCCTCAAAGGACAGGATACAAATTAGATGAGCTCTATTTTTGCCCTAGCAAAAGTGAGTTTCCAGATGGTGGCACAGAAAGGGGAAATACAGGAGGAGCCTAAAGGCCTCCTTAAGTTGCAAAGATGTAGCTAAGAATCCAGGGAGGCAAAGGCCACAAGACAGGGGTAGAGGACCCAGGAGGGGAAAAAAACCCAGAGATCTACAGTGAGTGTGTCCACAAGATTATACCACACAATACACATTAGTGCATGCTTAGGTAATGAAACTATTAAAGACGAGGGAAAGAATCATCAAAAGAATTAGAGGGCACAGTAGGAGTACCCACATAAACCAGGTATAGTTCCTAGATAACAGCCACCTGGGAGATTTCTACATGCACTCAGCATTGGATAAATTGTTCAGAAGAGTTTGGCTATAGCTGTGGGAAATAATTAGCCAAAGTCAAAACATGGCTCTGTTCTCACCTAATAAATCTTAAAAAACAAGACTCAAAGGATTTTGAGTATTTTCCTACACTCTTAACTGTATCTCAGAACAAAGCTCAAGAATATTGATAGGGATACAAAAATATCCAGCACTCAACATGATAAATTTACGTCTAGTATCCAATCAAAGATTTACCAGGGATGCAAAGAAGTGGGAAAATAGAAAACTTAAATAGATGAAAAGTCACTCAATTAAAACCAGAACTTACACACATACTGGAATCAGCAGACAAAAATCCTAAAACAATTATTATAACTATATTCTGTTTGTTCAAAAAGTTAAGAAGATGTAGAAGTAGTAAAAATAGCCAATTGAACTTCTGGAGATGAAACTACAATGTTTGGGTTGAGAAATACACTGAGTGGGATTAATGATAACTTACACGTTGCAAAAAAAAAAAAAGATTAGTGAATTTGAAGGCATGGCAATAGAAACTACCCAAAATTAATGGATGCATGGACCCTGACTAGATCAGGAAAGGGCATGAAAGGTCCTAGAGAAAAAAAGTTTCCATGAAGGTAGGAAGAAATAGAATTGGTGAGCTGATCTTCGCTATGAGTGTGTAGTCAGGGGGGAATGGTTTGGGTTTATGGGTGGCAGACACTACTACCATTCCCAAATTAGTCATCCACCTCTGTGGTATGGGAGTATCACACTTCTGTACTTAAAGAATGGTCCATGTAACATTAAGAACTGTTATATTAGAAGCTCAGACCAATCTAGGGGTGCCTGGGTGGCTCAGTCTGTTAAGCATCAACTCTTGATTTTAGCTCAGGTCATGGTCTCAGGGTTGTAGGATGGAGCCCCACTTGAGGATCCCTGCTCAGTGAAGAATCTGCTTAAGATCCTTCCCCTTCTCTCTCTCTCTCTCTAAAATAAAATAAATAAATATTAAAAAGAAGGAGGAGGAGAAGGAGGAGGAGGAGGAAGAGGAGAAGAAGAAGGAGGAGGAGAAAGAGAAGAAGGAGGAGGAGGAGGAGAAGGAGAAGGAAAAAGGGGCACCTGGGTGGCTCAGTGGTTGAGCAACTGCCTTTGGCTCAGGGCATGATCCGGGGTCCTGGGATCGAGTCCTGCATCAGGTTCCCCACAGAGAGCCTGCTTCTCCCTCTGCCTATGCCTCTGCCTCTCTCTGTGTGTCTCTCATCTTTTTAAAAAAGAAGAAGACGCTCAGACCAATCTAAATGCTAACTAACACTTGTGGCTTGGTGATAACAGTCCTTTTCCTCATCATGAAGGCGCCAGCAACATGATCCAATGCTGGCTATGATTAATGCAGAATTTCCTTGGACAATGCAGGTTTTAACTATAATAACATGTAGAAGTTACATAGCATGTTCTGGACACCCAGCCTGTCTTAGCATTTGTGGAGTTTGTCATTCTCAGAGGAGGAACGATCTGAGTTCTGGTTCCAGCAGCAAGCCACAAGCAAACATGGCTGGTCTCTCATAACAAGTAAACATCCTGAGACATTCTGGGACATTTCAAGGAGGATCCACTCAGGTATCCCCTTTGTGGTATATTTTAAAGAGCAGAAGTTTTTAATAAAGTCCACTTGATCAACTCTTTCTTTAATACTCTTAATTTAATATTTTTTGTGTCCTAAGAAATCTTTGTGTGTCCTGAATATTTTCTTCTAGGAGTTGTATAGCTTTTGCTTTTCATTAGTTTTCTGATCCATTTTTGAAACACAGTTATGCTGATTAGGACTGGGACTAGGGTGAGGAAAGTGAGGCACTCACCTTGGGCAAAAAATTTAGGGGAAACCAAAAATCTTGGTAATCAAGAAAAATATTTTAATGCAATATTTTAGGATTAAAATTAATGCATAAAGTCCATGATGCAATTGTAAATGGGACTGACTCCTTAATTTCTCTTTCTTCAGTCTCATTGTTAGTGTATGGAAATGTCACTGACTACTGGGCATTGATTTTGTATCCTGCCACGCTACCAAATTGCTGTATGAGTTCTAGCAAGCTTGGGGTGGAGGCTTTTGGGGTTTCTATGTAGAGTATCATGTCATCGGCGAAGAGGGAGAGTTTGACTTCTTCTTTGCCAATTTGAATGCCTTTAATGTCTTTTTGTTGTCTGATTGCTGAGGCTAGGACTTCCAATACTATGTTGAATAGCAGTGGTGAGAGTGGACATCCCTGTCTTGTTCCTGATCTTAGGGGAAAGGCTCCCAGGGCTTCCCCATTGAGAATTATATTTGCTGTGGGTTATTCGTAGATGTCTTTTAAGATGTTGAGGAATGTTCCTTCTATCCCTACACTCTGAAGAGTTTTGATCAGGAATGGATGCTGTATTTTGTCAAATGCTTTCTCTGCATCTATTGAGGGGATCATATGGTTCTTGGTTTTTCTCTTGCTGATATGATGAATCACATTGATTGTTTTACGAGTGTTGAACCAGCCTTGTGTCCCGGGAATAAATCCTACTTGGTCATGGATCTATACCCTAAAAACTATAGAACACTTCTGAAAGAAATTGAGGAGGACACAAAGAGATGGAAAAATATTCCATGCTCATGGATTAGAAGAATTAATATTGTGAAAATGTCAATGTTACCCAGGGCAATTTACTCCTTTAATGCAATCCCTATCAAAATACCATGGACTTTCTTCAGAGAGTTAGAACAAATTACTTTAAGATTTGTGTGGAATCAGAAAAGACCCTGAATAGCCAGAGGAATTTTAAAAAAGAAAACCATAGCTGGGGGCATCACAATGCCAGATTTCAGGTTGTACTACAAAGCTGTGGTCATCAAGACAGTGTGGTACTGGCACAAAAACAGACACATAGATCAATGGAACAGAATAGAGAACCCAGAAGTGGACCCTCAACTTTATGGTCAACTAATATTCAATAAAGGAGGAAAGACTATCCACTGGAAGAAAGACAGTCTCTTCAATGAATGGTGCTGGGGAAATTGGACATCCACATGCAGAAGAATGAAACTAGACCACTCTCTTGCACCATACACAAAGATAAACTCAAAATGGATGAAAGATCTAAATGTGAGACAAGATTCCATCAAAATCCTAGAGGAGAACACAGGCAACAACCTTTTTGAACTCGGCCACAGTAACTTCTTGCAACATACATCCACGAAGGCAAAAGAAACAAAAGCAAAAATGCACTATTGGGACTTCATCAAGATAAGAAGCTTTTACACAGCAAAGCATACAGTCAACAAAACTAAAAGACAAGCTACAGAATGGGAGAAGATATTTGCAAATGACACATCAGATAAAGGGCTAGTTTCCAAGATCTATAAAGAACTTATTAAACTCAACAGCAAAGAAACAAACAATCCAATCATGAAATGGGCAAAAGACATGAACAGAAATCTCACAGAGGAAGACATAGACATGGCCAACATGCACATGAGAAAATGCTCTGCATCACTTGCCATCAGGGAAATACAAATCAAAACCACAATGAGATACCACCTCACACCAGTGAGAATGGGGAGAATTAACAAGGCAGGAAACCACAAATGTTGGAGAGGATGTGGAGAAAGGGGAACCCTCTTGCACTGTTGGTGGCAATGTGAACTGGTGCAGCCACTCTGGAAAACTGTGTGGAGGTTCCTCAAAGAGTTAAAAATAGACCTGCCCTATGACCCAGCAATTGCACTGCTGGGGATTTACCCCCAAAGATACAGATGTAATGAAATGCCGGGACACCTGCACCCCGATGTTTATAGCAGCAATGTCCACAATAGCCAAACTGTGGAAGGAGCCTCAGCGTCCATCAAAAGATGAATGGATAAAGAAGATGTGGTTTATGTATACAATTGAATATTACTCAGCCATTAGAAACAACAAATACCCACCATTTGCTTCAACGTGGATGGAACTGGAGGGTAATATGCCGAGTGAAGTAAGTCAGTCAGAGAAGGACAAACAGTGTATGTTCTCATTCATTTGGGGAATATAAATAATAGTGAAAGGGAATAGAAGGGAAGGGAGAAGAAATGGGTAGGAAATATCGGAAAGGGAGACAGAACATGAAGACTACTAACTCTGGGAAACAAACTAGGGGTGGTGGAAGGGGAGGAGGGTGGGGGTGGGGTGAATGGGTGACGCGCACTGAGGTTGGCACTTGACGGGATGAGCACTGGGTGTTATTCTGTATGTTGACAAATTGAACACCAATAAAAATAATTTATTATTAAAAAAATAAAGTCCATGATGAGCTAAATGTCAAAATTTCAGATAAAGATAAGTTCAGTATTACCGATTTTTCATTTTGCTTCAGGATCCCATATAGTTTGTCACAGTACTTCTGTATAAGATTCTTCACTGACAGATTTTTACTTTAAATATTTATGTTACTGTCTTTTGGTCATCATTGTTTCTAATGACAAATTGGCTGTTAATATTAACATTTCCTTGTACATAATTAGTTGTTTTTCTCTTGCCACTTTTAATATTTTCTCCTTGCCTTTGGCTTTAACAATTTGATTATGCTATGTCTAGATGTGGATGTCTTTCTGTTTATCCCTTTTGGAGTTCTTTAGGCTTCTTGGATGTGTAATGATTTGCATCAAATTTGAGAAATTTTTGGCTTTTATTTCCTTCAAAATTTTGGATTTTTTCCTTCTTCTTCTGGGACATATGTGGATATGTTTAATATGTCCATAGGTCCCAGAGGCTCTGCCATTTTTCTTTATTCTTTTTCTATCTTTTCTTCAGATTAGATCACTTCTATTGATCTATCTTCAAATCCTGATTCTTTTTCTCTACTGGCTCAAATTTGCTTTTGGACCCCCCTAGTGAATTGATTTCTCTGTCTAGTTGTTGTTGTTGTTAATTCTTTTTGCTTTTAAACCTGGCTTCCTAGAATTTCCCCTGGATCAGCATACCTCAGTAGTCAGTCAATGATTGGTCAGAAGTTTGCTTAGATCCAAGAAAGCTTCTACTCTTTGCCATTGGCTCTGTGTGTGGCTTGGGGAATGCTTTGAAACTTCAGGCAGTTCAGAAGTCTGCCCCAGATTTTACTTTCTGCATATACAAGGCCCCATACTCAGGCAATGACAATTAGATAGCTTTCTCCAGTCTTCCCAGCGTGTAAGCATGTCCTTGTGCATGAATGCAATCTTCCTGAATCCTAGAAATACATGGGAGCTTACCACGACCCATTATGGTTAGCTCATTTCCCAGATCTTCTTGTTAAATTTCTTGCTGATCTGCATCATCTGCTATTTTTTCCAACTAGTGTAATCTCAGGCTAACTGCAATGTTGGCCTCCCTGCATATTTGCCAGAGATCATTATTACTTCATCAATACCACTAGGCATGTGTTTTTCTGCATTGTTTTAAATCAATCAGCCTGTTCAGGTACTGAGGCTGCCCATCTTCACAGCCCACTCTGCCCTGTGTCATGGAACTAGCTGATGGGGCATGAGATGCAGGATGGATACAGCCCTAGCCTAAAACTTCACAAACTCCCATTGCTGGTACAGTGGATCAGTAGTTTCCCTTAAATCAATACTTCTCAAATAGTTATATGTCTGTGTCTTGAAAGTAGTATGTTTGAAAAATTGTATCCAGTGTTATCATTACTCTTTGAGGCTAAGCTTGTCTCTGAAGAAGAGAGAGTCTTATTTCTGGCCATTCTTGAAGTCCTGCCTCCTGCAAGGCCTTTGAATAGCACTTAAAGCCACACAGCATCATTTCTGCCTATTCTATTGGTCAATGCAAGTCACAAGACCAGTTATGTTAAGAGAATGGAAAAATAGGTTTTACCTCTTAATGGGAAACATGCCTCAAAGTTTCAATGCTAAATGGCAAGCATACAGGGGCAGTAGAATTGTTGCAATCATCTTGCCAGCAATCTTTCACAGTGGGAAAAGATAGAGATAGAGATGGACAGAGATGTGGATATGGATGCAGATATGGATATAGACATAGGTATACCTTTACATTATTCATTGTATCTTCCTTATCCTCACCTAAATACATAGTGAGAAGTGAAAGGCATGCTAAAGAAGAGACAGAAATAAAAGAAATCATTGAAAACAAAACCTCTATTTTAGATCTAGTTTACAAAGTCTTTGCAATGTCCAAATTAAAGCATATTTAAGTAAAATAGCTTGAGAGAAAAAATAATGCATCTTTGTGGGACATTAGTCACTAAAATTTCATAGCCTGATTCACCAGTCCAGATGGGAATAGCACAGTCCTAATAAGGCAAAATTGTGAACCTGCACAGAAAGAATCTATTTCATCCTCCCCCATAATAACCTGATAAGGTAGGTAAATGCTACTAATGAGTAAACTGAGATATTAAGTTGCTGACAGAGCTGACAAGCAATGGAGGCAAGATTTAAACCCAGACAGTCTGTTTCTACAGTCTGTGCCACATTTCAAACAGTATCCTCCCACAACCCACTGCTTAGGTTCCTTCAGGCCCATTCAAAATCCTCTAGTTATATCTAGGAATTCACAAGGGTGTGACCTGTGCGCATAGCACTTTTTGCTGCTACATCATATCTCCCATTTTCTCTAACATTCCTGCTCTATTCTGGTTCCCCATGGTTATGGCCCCTCAATGGGCCAAACCTCAGGAAGCCTCTGGCTGTTGCTGTTGCTCTCTTCTACCAATGGTCCTCCATGCTGAGTTACAGCCACCAGCCCAGATACACTTAGTAGGGGCAGTGATGCCAGTGCTGGCAAAATCTTCTGTTGCTAGCACATGTCACACCCTGTTGGTGGGAGTGCTGGACTAAGCAGAGCCTCTCGGTCTCTCTCACCACTCCAGCTTCAGGCAAGTCAAGGTGGGAGAACTAAGCCAAGCAACAGACACTGCTATCTTCAGTAGTCACCCTTCTCTTGATGTCGAGCACTGGTCTAGAATATACTTGAGGGCTCTCTCTTCCCTTAAGATGACTTTTGCTTCAAGAGGTGTAAGTAGGCACAGGGTGGTGCATCTCTGCCCAGGCAGACACCTGAGAATCAGCACAGCTGGCCCCTCCCCCAGAAGACCAGCTGAAGCACAGACAAGAGTTGTAAGTAGACTCTTGGTAGATCTGTACCATTAGTCCTCAGTCTCTTGACTCATTATGGTAAGTTTGAAGAGCTTTCTTAAGTTCTATTAAATTTAAGCTGAGATCCTCACAAAAATGATATCTTCGGAACGTATCAGTGTCTGGCACTGGTCAGTAGATATGGTTTTATAGACTGGGCCAATACTCTGGCATCAAACCCCCATGTAACTAGTCCTAATCATATTATATGAATAACAATGGATTTAAAAAGTATTTTTCTGGTGATTCTCATTCTGATAAATGATATTTTCACGTACAGGGGAAAGAATAACTTTCATGAGAAACCCTGGGCTGACTTTTACCTCGGTATTCTAAAGAATTTCTCTTGGTATTGAAATTTGAGGGATCCCTGGGGGGCACAGCGGTTTGGCGCCTGCCTTTGGCCCAGGGCGCGATCCTGGAGACCCGGGATCGGGTCCCACGTCGGGCTCCCGGTGCATGGAGCCTGCCTCTCCCTCTGCCTGTGTCTCTGCCTCTCTCTCTCTCTCTCTGTGACTATCATAAATAAATAAAAAAAATAAAAAAAAAAGAAATTTGAAATACTTGATTAGAGGGAAATGTCTGTTTAGTACAATTTGCTGCTTCAGTATGATTTTCAATATGCTATTTTTCGAGAGCATTAAGGCATAATATCTTGGAATAGGTTGTATTAACATTTTAAGGTAACAAGGATTAACACGTATAATTATGATTTTGGTTTTGGTTTCTTGATCATATTCCCATGAGTGAATCAAAACAATATCTCTCAGCTTTATATTTTTATTTTCCCTAATATTACATACACTTCCTAGGCAAAGAAAGCTTCTCTTAGCACAATAGGGTTGAATCTTAGTAAGTGGCCGAAAGGCATAAGTATACCTCACATCATGATTTATTTTTACCCATTAAATTCACCTAGCAAGTAGGTTCTCATTCTATTGAGAATGATAAGAAAAGCATGGAGAATTGAATAGATAGTTTTCCCTTAAAGCTGAAATATTCATTGTCTGACTTTTAAAACAATTTGTGTACATGTGGAAATACTAGCAACAGGTAAAGTATATCATTACCTGAGAATTTTATTTTTTGAATCAAGATATTTTAAAAAGTTACCTCCAATTCTGCACTGTTTTATAATAAAACTCACTTGATTTGAAACTGTAATAATTCAAAATCACCCATTGAAGAAGTATTTCTTTCTTTCTTTCTTTCTTTCTTTCTTTCTTTCTTTCTTTCTTTCTTTTTGGGAGAACAAGAGAGTGTAGGGGGAGGTGGAATGAAAGGAGGGACAAAGGGAGAAGGAGAGAATCTTAAGCAGACTACATACTGAGCATGGAGCTCCACGTGGGGCTCAATCTCAACCTCACAACCCTGAAATGGATGGTGACCTGAACTGAAATCAAAAGTCGGAATCTTAACCAACTGAGCCACCCAGGTGCCTCTGAAGAGGTATTTCTTTTCAAAATACAATCCACAAAGAACCAAGATCCATGAATTCTCAAACATTAATATATTTGTTAAGTTATTGTCTTTTTAGTTCTCATGCTGTTAAAATTACTCCCATAGAAAGCTGCTCTTTGGAAAAAAAAAAAAAGAAAGCTGCTCTTTGAAGACAAAAGAAATATGGAGGATGGTATTATTTAAAACAGATAAAAGGAGAGTACAGTTGACATCTTTGCTTTGGACTATAGGACTACATACAGTTATATAAATTGTAATTAGGGAAAATGGCAGAAGAGACTGCATATAAGGAAAGAGATTTACCTGAAGATAACAAACTGTCGGAATTCTTGAGATTTGCATGCATGGACAGTTCCTTTCAAATTAATGCAATCTTTTCCTACCACTCCCTCTTAGTCTCATTTATTTTATGTACATTTTAAGGGAAAGTATTTTTATTGATCTAATGCTTTACATGGCTTTAAATAGTTACAACTACCTTTGTGTAATAGGTCCCAATCATTACATTCTAGTGTAAGCATGTCTGTGTGTCTGAATGATAAGGTTTTGCAAAAGACAGTACAAATACAGTTTCATCGCATGAAATATGCAAGTAAGTAATTTTAATTCCACATAAGTGAAGTCTTGTGCAGACAGAATTTATTTTTACTATACCTTATTTTTTTCTCACGGGAGGTGCTTCACATTCTTATGGTGTTTTTTCTGAACAGAGAAGGCTAGATCTAAGACTTCTTAAGTGAGCTATATGTAATGAGTTAAATCGATGTGTAAAACAGTACCTGGCACGTAATAAATTTATTATGTATATTAGCCATAACCATTCAGAGTAGGGGTGATAGATAAAGAAGGAGTATAGAATTGGGTAAGAGTTACATATTGACCTCAAAAACTTCCTCCTTTGTCACTCACAACAAAGCAAAATAATACATGAAGTCTCATGGAATCTGAAGGTGAAGTTTAAATTGGGCAGGATTCCTCAAAACCTCTATTCCAGGACTATTTGCTCTTGTTTAATTTTGGTACTTATCTTATTAATGCTTTAGCACACAAGCAGATAAACTCTGGTCACAAGAAACACACCTTTGACTTCTCTGTAATTGGAGTGTCTAAGTTTGAATTTCACAAATAATCACTATCCCCCATTATAATCAAAAGTATAATGGTCATGCCCACAAGCATCTGCCTTTGGTTCAGGGTGTGACCCCAGGATTTGGGATCCAGTCCCACACCAAGCTCCTTGCAGGGAGCCTGCTTCTCCCTCTGCCTATGACTGCCTCTATCTCTGTGTCTCTCATGACTAAGTAAATAAAATCTTAAAAAAATAAAATAAAATAAACCACAAATAATATGGTGAGGAACACTACAGACTAGGAGAAACAAAATTAGAAACAGCCTGATTTTGTTTAGTAAATTTGAGGATTTGGATGTCCTATGATCTAGCAGTTCCATTGTTAAGGATTATACCCTAGAGAAACTCTTATATGCTCCAGGCATGTAAATGTTCATGTGGGGCTGAGGGGAGGGAGAAATAGGTTTATTTCCATCTTAAAATCTCACTGTATCCCCATCCCCACTCTCTACTTTTCTGCCACACACACACACACACACACACACACACACACACATCACAAAACTTTGTTAATAGGATCTTCCATGTATTTCTAGTCCTTTTTTCAGGACCATTGGCTCACCCAACCTCCTCATGCTCATGCGTTCTAACCTCCAGGGGTCTTGAACTATGTTCTAGACAAAATCCTATAGGCAGGTATGTGTGTTTGTGTGTGTGTGTGTGTGTATGTGTGTGTGTGTGTGTGTGTGTGTGTATTTTTTCTCAACTGAAACTCAAAGCCTCCTTCCAGGACATTTTCCTCCTCTCTCTCTAATTTCCAATTCATAATATTCATGACTGGACTAAGCTTTGAATTTGAAAGGAAAAGAAGTGAAATAAGCTAATGGCCTAACGATGCCTTAATTTCCAAGCATGCCACCTTTTCTGTGCACAGCTAGCTAATGTGGGAGACACTGGGGACCCTAACAATGATTCATTCTGTCCATGACAACTCCTGCCTTGGGCTCCAGGCCAATGTGGATTTTTGTGACTGCCATTGCAGGGCACCTTGTACTATCCCTGCTGCTAGATGGTGCTATCCAAAAAAGAAACTTTGCTTGAAGAGCAAGTTCACCCTATCTAAAGCAATGGAACCATTTGCCTGTGTCAATCCTTCTGAAGGCAAGATAATCTGGGTTTTCCTGTTGTATAACCTTATCCATGTTTAACTTAAGAAGTATTTGAGGCCACTATAGACCATGGGAACATTGCTGGGAACTCAACCCTTCTCCTTACTGAAAAAGAAACTCCCTCTAGTTTAGTTTTGCTATGGAATATAATCTCCCCCATCATCAACTCTCTCAAAGCAGAGCAGTTCATTAGGAATAAGTTAACTGAGGAGCCCAGTAAAACCAAATTTAAGAACATTTCACCATATAATACACTGAACATGGTGCAAATACTGATTCTTCTTTGCCATACATCCCCATTTATGTTGTGAATAGTATATAAATATCTACTTGAAATATTATATTATATAATTAAATGAAAATATGTTAAATAAATTTAATATTGAATTAATACACTTTATTTTCTTAAGCAGTCTTGGGTTTCCAAAGAATGAGGAGAAAGTACATAGAATTCTCCATATGTCCCTTTATTCTCTCCTATTTTCCCCTATTACTAACATTTTATACTAGAGTGGCACATTTGTTATAATGAAGGAGCCAATATTGATATATCATTATTAACTAAAGTCCATAGTTTATGTTAGAGTTCATTCATTGTGTCATAAATTCTGTGGATTTGGGTAAATGTATAATGAAAAATATCCACCATTATAGTATAATACAGAATGACTCCACTGCCCTAAAAATCCTCTGTGCTTCATCTGTTCATTCCTCCCTCTCACTTCCTCGCAACCTTCTCTAAATTGCTCTCTCTATAAAACAAATAAGGGACATATGTCCTACTTACCTCTCAGGAGTTTTGTTAGATGATATAGATGATGTGTGTGGCTTCAGTATGAATTCAATGTGCATTCAGTATTGTCCTGGGTGCTATAGGTAAGAAGGTCAATAAAATGAAGTCCTTATCCTCCCTGAGGTTATCCAGAGGAGGAAATAAACATAATGATAATAATGTGCAATGAAGTGTCAGAAATGCTCTCTGATTAATGTTAGTACAGGGCACAGCTTGGGCACAAATGAGAGCGTCTCTTCCCCCATTGGATTAATGAGGAAGGCTCCCCGAAGGTAGTTATGCTCAGCCTGATGTGTGTACATGATCAGCTTACCTCAGGGTGAGTCCATCTGGAAATACACTGAAGTCCTGAGGATCCCAGGTACTTTGGCTGCCATTATCTATCTTTGAACTTGGAGAAACTAGTTGAGCAGCTGAGATTAGGTTTCAGGGGTATTAAGGCTCGGCAATAATATTTTTATCATTTTGTTTAGTTGATGAAATGTTACCATTTTATTCAGTGCTTATTTAAAGCATACCTCATCCACTAGTAAATACAGAGGACTGATAGAATATGAAAAATCATCATTTTGTAATCTCAAATGTAAAACTGATTTCAGATCATCAAGGATAGATATTTAACCAATAGTTGAAAAGTTCTTGGGGAACAAGATAGTGTCAGTTTAAAAGTTTACACCCACCGGTGACTCATTAATTGCAAAAGACAAACTTTACTTTTATAATGAAAAAGTCACCACATGAATCAAATGATCAAGCTAGGCACTGCCACTAGTGGAGTGGCCTGATGTCCTGCCTCCTGACGTGGCAGGAGGCACATAGCATCACCTCCAGTGTGTTCATGCCAGAAATGTTCAACTTGGGCCTAGACACAAGGAAACAGACAAATCCAGAATACAGGGTGTTCTTCAGAACTCTTCAAAGGATTTGAAAGGGGAGGAAGCAATGTTCCAGATCAAAATTAGGGGAGCCTAAGCAGACATAAAAACCAAATCAATATATCAACCCTGACTGGATCTTGGATTGAAAAAAAAAAATCTAGGATAAAAGGACATGATGGAACAACTGAGAATATTTGGGCATTAATTGCATGTTGCTGTGGTTATCAAACTAATAATGGTTTTCTTAGGTGTGGCCCTGGAGGTTTAGCTGTGTAGCCAAATCTCCTGTTCTTGAGAACTGGAGTTAAGGAGGAGGATTCCTCATATATGCAGCCTAATTTTTGGATGGTTGAGAAAAGGGGGTGTGTGCATGTGTGTGTCTATGGAAACAGAGAGAGAGGAAGATCAGGTATGGCAAAAATATTACCACTGGATGAATCTAGGTGAGGTTATGTGGGTGTTTATTACACTGTTCTTTGGCATTGTTCAATACAAAATAAAACCTGCTTCCTATTTGGTTTTAAGGGTTTTATTTTAAAGATCTATTTATCTACTTGAGAGAGAGAGAGAGAGAGAGAGAGAGAGAGCAAGCATGTGAATGAGGGGAGGAGCAGAGGGAGAGACTGAGTGTGGAGCCTGATGTGGGGCTCAGTCTCACAACGCATGAGATCATGACCCGTGATTATGACCTTAGCTGAAACCAAGTTGAACGCTTAGCCAACTGAGCCACCCAGGTGCTGCAGATTTGAAAAGTTTTAAAATTGTTTTGATGTTATGTTCTGCTTATTATTGTTTATCAGTATATATATAGACATACATACTTTAACAATACAAATCATTTGCTTTGTATGTTTTTAATCCAATGGAAAATTTACCTTCTAGGCTTGTTAATAATAACATCTAACTTTAGCATAGCACATCACTTGGTACAAAATTTAAAAACTATATGAATGTAAATAATCAAATGAAAGTATGATCCTGAAAGTTACTTAAAGTAGTAATCATGCATTAGTATGAATGTACAGCTATATTCAATTTTATGTAAATTATGTAGTAAAACTGAAAATGTATGACTATTACCAAGGAGACTTAAGCTTGCATGTGTGTATGTGTGTATACCTAGATGCAAACACAATCACAATATGTAAGTTTTTTTCTTTTTTTAAAGATTTTGTTTATTTATTCATGAGAGACACAGAGAGAGAGAGAGAGAGAAGCAGAGACACAGGCAGAAGGAGAAGCAGGCTCCATGCAGGGAGACCGACGTGAGACTCGATCCCGGGTCTCCAGGATCACACCCTGGGCTAAAGGCAGCACTAAACTGCCAAGCCACCTGGGCCGCCCCACGATATGTAAGTTTTGATGTCTCTGCTACTTCATTATTTCTGTGATTCTCCCCTTTTTCATGCTTTACATGGAACGAGTGATAGCAAAATTTCCGAAACATTTAAACATAAACAATTGGTTGAATTCAGATATCACATACCATACACAAATAACAGGGACATGGAAATACTGACCATTCCTATTACTATCACAATGCTGAACCTTATCTTAACTTACTAATTTAATTAAAAGTTATTGCTTCAAAATGTGTACAGGCAGCCTAGATAATTCCTGTATTCTTATCTCAAACTGACAGAAGGAGACCCTGCTTTTCATATCTCTCTTTATCCCTAAATCACACTGTATAATGCTCTGCATAATATGGGCACAACATACTATAGTGGTGGTGGCAGTAGTAGTAATGATAGTAAATATAGGAAGATATTATTCATACTGAAAAAGTGTGAGACTGTCTCAATAAATTGTTTTAACTTCCAATTTAACAGATGATGACTTGCATATGGCAGGCACTGGAAATGATCTATCTTATGACTCAAATTTGAGTTGATTTGGTCAATCAGAAACACTTGTTGAACACATTCAGGGTGCCAGGTGCCATATCTGGCACTAAAGAGAAAAGTAAATAAAAGGTCCTTATCCTTGAGTAGATCACAATACAGAATAGAGCACAAGTATATAAGTATATATCATGCTGTACAATGTGGCAAGTGTTGTGAATTTTTAGTGTTTTAATGTAAATGCCAAAAGCAAACTCTGGGATGTAGATAGTATTCACCTTAATTTTTGAGACTCTCCATTGGATGAACAGTTTTTATCTTTCAGCACTATTATTAAGATGATACTCTACTGTCTTTTGATTACACAATTTCTGCTGTCATTGTTCGCTGTGTTGTTCTCTAAGTGATAAATATCCCCCCTCTGGTTGCCTTAAAAATTTTTTTCTCTTCAGTTTTAGTTTTAAGCAGTTTGACTATGATGTGCCTCTCTGTGTGAGTGTGTGTGTACACGCGCACGGATTTATCCTGCTCAGAGTTTAGGGTGCTCTATGGTTTTTTCAGTGTTATAGTTTGCTGTCTCTCAACTTCAGAATATTTGAGCCATTATCTCTTTAAATGAGTCTTCCTCGATATCCGTCTCTCTCTTCCTTTGTCTCTTCCTCCCTCCCTCACCCTCTCCCTCTCTTCTTCCCTGGAAATGTACTTACACCTATGGTAAACTGTTTATTGTAGTTTTACAGTCCTTGAATGCTCTCTTCTCTCTTATCACTCTCTTTTGTCTATGTTTAATTTTGGATGATTCCCATTTTCCTGTCTTAAGGTTATTGATGCTTTCCTCAGCTGTGCTTATCAGCTCTATCCTCTCCCTTGGGTATGTGAGAAATCTTGGAAGGAAGACCATAAAGCAGACAGCTACCTGATTTAGGATACAGTACAGTCAGGGTCTCCTTATGGTAAAAACTGACTTTCTCTGTCATGTGTCCCACACTATCCCAAGTCTCAGGGTAGGGTGATGAACATGAATTTCAGAAAAATCTAAATTAACTCCTAAGCAGGAAAGGCTGGGAGACCCCCAGACAGACTGATCAATACATCTTACCAAAGTCAGACAAAAGGTATGTTATTTTAAACCAAGCTTCCAGGCAGCCCATGAGAGAAAGAGGCAGAGCTGGAAACAGTAAGAGATCCTGCCAAGAATGACAAACCAAGGAGCAAATCATGAGGAACCTACTGTGAGTCATGAGGCAGATTGCATATCCCTGCTTGTGCACCTGCACAGTAGGGTCAGTAGGAACTTTTGAATATGGAAGATAATGATACCAAGTATGTGGAGGGGACAGGGTTCTCAAAGATACAAAATCCTCCGCCAACAGATATATGTACTCCATCTTGATAGAATTACTGTCTACCTCTTAACCAATCCGAGTCTCACATCACAGAACTGTTTTAATAAGTGGCTATAAGAATGTGTGCTAGAGATATCTGAAATAGGATAACAGAGCATATGATAACAGAGCAATGGAAATTTGTCCATATTTATTTTGTTCTGTTCTGTATACTTCTATTGAATCTTCCGATGAAAATTTCAGGTAGTATTGGGATCCCTGGGTGGCGCAGCGGTTTGGCGCCTGCCTTTGACCCAGGGCGCGATCCTGGAGACCCGGGATCGAATCCCACGTCGGGCTCCCCGTGCATGGAGCCTGCTTCTCCCTCTGTCTGTGTCTCTGCCTCTCTCTCTCTCTCTCTCTCTCTCTGTGACTATCATAAATAAATAAAAATTTAAAAAAAACTCTAAAAAAAAAAGAAAATTTCAGGTAGTACTAATGTAATTGGGAAGAAATGTTTCTATATTTGTACAAACACTACACAGAATGCAGTGGTTCTTAATTCTGGTTGTGCATCTGACTCACCTGTTGTTATGGATAAATATTTTCATTCCCCCCAAATTCCTGTGTTTGAACCCTACTTCCCCAATATGATCAGAAAAGCTGATTCTGAAACTGAACTGCCTGTCTTCGAATCCTGATTCAAAGTTAGTATTAGCTGTGTTATGTTAAGCCAGTTATTTAACCTCTCTGGGCCTCAGATTCTCATCTGTGAAAAAGAATAATAACAGTATCTACCTTATCAGGTTGTTGTATTAAAAGCATCGTTTAAAAAAAAAAGCATCATTTGGTCAAGCACTCGGACCAGAGACTAGCTCATAATACAGTGCTATATTAAGTATTTACTATTTTGTCATTTATTCATTTCAATTACAGCCGAGC
The DNA here is from genome assembly GCF_905146905.1 of Nyctereutes procyonoides. NCBI lineage: Eukaryota > Metazoa > Chordata > Mammalia > Carnivora > Canidae > Nyctereutes > Nyctereutes procyonoides. Next base: position 7,958,530 of record NW_026575130.1, read on the forward strand.
CCAGCATGACAGAGTGAGTTTGAGTTACAGACTGGAATGAAAGAAGCAAGCATAATGTTATTCTTTACAAGAACTCATGGCATACTGCTGATAAAAGAAGTAGGGCATGGGGAGCCTGGGTGGTTCAGTTGGTTAAGTGTCTGGCTCCAATTTGGGTGTGATCCCAGGGTCCCTGGGGCTCCCTGCTCAAAGGGGAGCCTGTTTCTCCCTCTCCCTGACACTTGTGCAATCTCTCTCAAATAAATAAAAAATATTTTTTAGAGAGAGTGAGTGAGTGAGAGAGAGCACAACCCAGGGGGAGAGGCAGAGAGAGAGGGAGAAGCAGACATCCCAGTGAGCAGGGAGCCTGATGCAGGGCTCGATCCTAGGACCCTGGGATCATGACCTGAGCTGAAGGGAGACACTTAACTGACTGAGCTGAGCCACTCAGGCAACCCAAATAAATAAAAAACCTTAAAAAAAAAAAGAAATAGGAGACATTTTAATCATGGTCTCAGATAGCAAATTTAAGACAGGTATGCTAACTCCCTAGTGAGTTTGGCTTTGGTTCTGATAAACTAGTAGCCATGTTCAATTTCTATTCTACCGAACTCTGGTTCAAACTCTTATTCTTACACACCTAAGGCTTTCATGTCTTACTACTAATTCCTTTATTTCTACTGGTGCCCCAGCTCTTAACAAGTGTAGAAAAGCCACAAGGGATGGTGCAGTATCTCAGACTCTTAGAACAGAGGCTCATTACATCTCTGAGCCTGAAAAGACTGGCAGTGGGAGAGCCCTGTCTTAAAAGCGGTGACCTTTGATAAAGAGAAGGCTCAGTTTCTAGTAGCTTCTGGTAGCCACTGGGAGAAAGCTGGAGGATGAACACCCCAAACACTTTTTTCTCTGCCTCCTCCCCTTTGGCCAAACCTAACTCACCAGCATCCTTGGCCACTGAACAGGTGGAGAAGGGTGGAGAGGGCTTTGGAAGAGCAAATATCCTACAGAGCACAGTGAATCTTTATTGAACACTTGCTGCTTGAAGACACTCTGCTAAATGATGTAAAGGCAATTCAAGATAAATTTAACCCTCTTGAACCTTGCAGACTAGTGGGTAAGAGACACTATATAGGTAAATAACCAAAATATAAATAGACATCTCTTGGGGTGATTTAGTTTAAGTGCTATGGGAATATCAGAGGCAGGAGGGTTCAGAGGGCTGATGGTAGGCATTGGATGAAGAAAGACTTCCTGGGGAAAACAGAATTTACGTTGGAACTTAAAAGATGAGTAGAATTTAAAGTTCACAGAGATGGGGCATTTTAGGTAGAGAAACTTAGCACAGCAGTGAGAAATCTGGAGGCCCAGAGTCAAAGGAGCCAAAGTATGAAGATGGAAATAATGATAAATAAGATCAGAAATGTTTTGGGTCACAGTTTCACACGTAAACTTCTGCAAAACAGGAGGTAAGCTCATCTTGGACTTGGTGATGGGATTGTAATGCTTATATAAGTAAAGACTAAATCATTTTTTAAGTTAGTTAGGTAATCCACTAAGCCGACTAAAGCATATGGATTGAGAGTACTGATATCACCCGGGCACTCAGGGAATAAGTTTTTTTTTTTTTTTTTGGCATTTTATTGAATGACAAGTAACTTTCAGAATCTCCTCTTTCATTATGTGGAACTGCACAATCTTCATGCTGTAACACATGTGTATATGAGAAAACCTGGCTTGTCAGTATAATTGTAGCTGGAGCAAATTTCACTGTACTCTGGTTATTTCTCAGGGTTTCAGAATAAGATCTATATAGTTAGAAAAAGGGGGCAGAAAACTAAAGGTCATTTTTTTGTTTTGTTTTGTTTTGTTTTGCGGGGTGGTTGGCAGAACCGCAGCAGAGAGAGGGCGGTACAGCAAGTTACATGGAAATAACTTTAGGTCTGCAATCAAGATCCACAAGCCTTGGGGCACCTGGCTGGCTCAGTCGGTTAAGCAACCAGGTCTTGATTTTAGTTCAGATCATGATCTCGCCGTTGTGGGTTCGAGTTCTGCACTTAATGCGGAGTCTGTTCCAGATTCTCATTTTCTTTTCCTCTCCTTTTGGCTCTCCCCCTGCTCACTCTCTTTCTCTAAAATAAATATTTTTTAAAATCCTTAAACCTCAAATTTCATTAATTCTGTGGAGTTAAGCAGTCCTACAACCTTCCTGAATCCCAATTTCTTCTATTGACCTATGAAATGGGGGATCTCCAGGGTGTCTACTAATGGTAGGTCCTGCCTGTAGAGCAGAGAGGAAGTAAGGATGCATCCTCATCCTCCCGGGGCAATCTAATCATGGTTTTCTCAAAATCTTCAGTTTCTCCCTTTTTCCTATTAATGATATTTCAAATTCTATTTGACAATGGCATCCGAAGATAAAACAAAAATTACTTTCTGGGGTTTCCCCTCCATTTTGCTCCTTTTCTTTTCTTTTTTTTTTTTTTAAGATTTTATTTATTTATTTGAGAGAGAGAGACAGAGATAGCAAAGGAGATCGTGAGAGAGAGCACAAGCGGGAGGAGAGGGAACAGGCTTCCTGCTGAGCAGGGAGCACAATATGGGGCTCAATCCCAGGACCCTGGGACCATGACCTGAGCCGAAGGCAGATGCTTAACCAACTGACCCACCTAGGCTCCCCCATTTTGCTCCTTTTCAGCAACACCTTTCTTTCACTTAATAAAATCACTCAGTGTTCCTGAAGCTCACTGCATTCTTTATTTTTTATTTTTTAAAGTTTATTTATTTATATGAGAGAGGGAAAGGGGAGGATGAGAGAGGACCAGAGGGAGAGAATGTTCAAACAGACTCCCTGCTAAGCACAGAGCCCAGTGAGGGCTCTATCCCATGACCCATGAGGTCATGACCAGAGCCAAAACAAAGAGCTGGGTGTTCAACTGACTAAGCCACCCACATGCCCCACAGGTATGAATATTTTTAATGCAAGGAATTAAAGGCTTTCCACAGTGGTTGGAAATGTGGAAAAATTAAGGTCAAGGAGGCTATCAGTGATAATCTCATCGTTATAGCACCACAGGGTTCTCAAGTGCTGACACACAAGATTCCTAGAATATCCAGAACCCTGGAAGATTCCCACTGACCTCTCAGTCTGCAGAACTGATGCAGGTAATTCTCAGGAACCCCTCCTGGAAACTGCTTAGAGTCTCACATCTGCTAGGTCATCTGCCTTCAGATGCCACCAGAAAATGGCCCCTTTCTCTTCCAAACATTGTGCTATTGTCTTCTATTCCAATAGGAGGAGTCTGGGAAATATAGTTCTCAGTTTCTTCTGCAATGGAGACTGTAGGAGGTGGCAGTGATTCCAAGTTGACTCCAGATTAACCAGCACACCTACTAAGTGCAAGGTTCAGTGTTCAATGCTGTGGGGAACACAGTGTAGATTCATTTGTGGATCTTCTCATCCTTCTTCCAATCTGGTAGAAGTGACAAGACATGTGAATAAAAACAGTGGTTCAATGAAGAAGACTGGGCCAGAGGCAGATACAGGGGCAATGCCAGGCATTTATTTTATTTTATGTTTTTAAAGATTTTTATTTTATTTATTCATGAGAGACAGAGAGAAAGAGGCAGAGCCGTAGGCAGAGGTCAAAGCAGATTCCCTGCAGGGAGCCCGATGTGGGACTCAATCCTTGGACCCAGATCATGCCCTGAGCCAAAGGCAAATGTTCCACCGCTGAGCCACCCAGGCATCCCAATATCAGGCAGTTTAGAGAAAGAGATGGTTTCTAGCTGCCAAGGAGCTATCAGGGAAGACTTCAAGGACTTCAGATTGAGCTTTGAAGAACCAGAAAGTTTGGGGTATAAATAAGCATGGAAAAACAGGGAATTCAGGGGCATGAAAATGGCATGAAGAGAGTCACAGAAATAGAAAACAGTGTCTCTTGATCTCAGCTAAGGTCTTGATTGCAGGGTCGTGAGTTCAAACCCTGTGTTGGGTTCCATACTAAGCATGGAGCCTACTTAAAAAAAAAAAATACACACACACACACACACACACACACACACAAAACCTCATACTTGGAATTCTAAGCCGTGTCTGTTTTCATGATCAAACCCTGAGTAACTTTTTTAATAAATATTTGCAGAATGAATGGAAAATAATTCTATTGTGTGGAAAATCAGTGGATATCCCATTTATGTTTATTGTTCAAAGGGAAAGAAAGGAACATGTATTGTGAGTTGATTATGTGACAGGCAATTTTCCATGCATTATTTATTACCTCCCAATAGTCCTAAGAAATCAGTGTCATTGTCCCCATTTTATACATAAGGATGTGGAATGAAGACAGTCAAACAGATATCCTGCCTCACAAAGCAGTACATTCTCCACTTTATGATGGTGTTTTAGTGTATGTCAAATTAGTGTTTGCCTTTGTGGTAATCACAAATAATTTCAAGACCCATTTGAACACTAATATCAGCCAAATTTTTCAGAGCAGCTTTTTCTGCCCAGAGTAAAGGCCTGTGTTTTCCTTCAGTTATCCCACTAAATACAGACTATCTGTAACTACTGGATTTGATTAAACTATTTGAGTCAAATTTTCTTCAATTCATTGAGATGCCACATATTTACCGGCAGCTAAGAATCAGTACTTTTCTATGGTGGATGAAATGGCAAAGTTAGAAGATTTTTAAATATCTGAAATTTGAGGTAAAGTGGCCTTATATATTCAACATAAGAAAGACATTGTACAATAAATGACTAAACAATATACTTTTTCAGTTACAGTTTAATTACCCACCATTATCTGTTGAGTCATTGGAGATTATCCAATAACTACTTCTTCTTGACCTTATGAAAATGCTGAAGACTTTGATCCTAAATACAATGATCTGAAATGCATGTCAAAGATCAATTGTTCATTGCAAATTATGTAGAATATTTTAGAGAGTGCAATTACATGTGCACTTATAAACATTATAGTCATACCATAAATAGTTTTCTATGTTGAGCAATGATGTTGATTTATGTGTTTGACTTAAAACATGAACAGATAAAATTATAGTGGTAGAAAAATATGTAGGAATACAATGAATTTCAGAAAAATTTTATTCAAAAGGAGAATTAATGTTTATGATTTAACACTTAACATTTTTGTAGAAAATTGGCAATTCCACAACGATTTTGTTGTTATTGTTTGGCTTTGGTTATTTATTCTTTTTGTACTAGCTTTGAAAAAGTGAAGGGCACTCCTTGATATAAGAAAAAGAAGCTGGTTTTACTTCAAATAGCAGAGCTCTTACATTTGCAGATAAGCAATTGTGGCTCAGATTGGATATGCGATTTTTAAATTTCTAATTCTGTCAAAATTAGGTGTTTGCTGAGACAGAAAAGTCAGTTTAAATTTCCAGAGAAATGACAGACTGTTGTTCAAAAGTGTGTCTTATTTTGTTATGATGACTCTAAATCTATTTTGAATGTTCATTTTTTTAAAATGATGATATGACTTGACAGTAAATTTTGAGTAGATAAAACAGTCTCACATTAAAAAAACAATATGGTTGGGATGCCTGGGTGGCTCAGCAGTTGAGCATCTCCCATTGGCCCAGGGGATGATACCAGAGTCCCAGTATCCAGCCCCACGTCAGGCTCCCTGCATGGAGCCTGCTTCTCCCTCTCCCTCTGTCTTTGCCTCTCTCTTCCTCTGTGTCTCTCAGGAATAAATAAACAAAATAGTTTTTAAGTAAAAAATAAAAAAAAATATGGTCAATTAAAATAACTTACCAGCAAAACATATTACGATTCAAAATTAAAATCTTCAGAGAGTAAGCAAATGACTTTGCTTCATCAGATTCTTTTTGGACAACAGTGACATTTATAAAATGAATACCAATTTTACCTGTCTGTACTAAGGTATAGTAAGTTCAAAAGGACTACAATTATTATGTTTAGTTAACCAAACATTGAGTTGGCCTGGAGTTTGGTGTGACATGTGTCTTGAGGCCCTTTTAAATTTTGTCACTTTGGATGGAATCACAGTTGGTTTATCAACATAAATATTTCAGAGAGCAGAATAAAGCTTCCTTCCTTAGAAAACCCATTACAACTTAATTAAATAATCACATTCATGCCTACAGGTGAGGCAAAGAGTATTATCTATTCAGAAAGAGAAATCTTATTCCTTTCTGTTGGAGGAAAGAAAACATCAAATAGAAAATAAAATTACTGGGATCCCTGGGTGGCGCAGCGGTTTGGCGCCTGCCTTTGGCCCAGGGCGCGATCCTGGAGACTCGGGATCGAATCCCACGTCGGGCTCCCGGTGCATGGAGCCTGCTTCTCCCTCTGCCTGTGTCTCTGTCTCTGTCTCTCTCTGTGTGTGTGTGTGTGACTATCATAAATAAATAAATAAAAATTTAAAAAAAAAGAAAATAAAATTACTAATAAAGAAAAAAAGGCACTTATACTGTGTGTTCATAGAAAAGAAGCCTGACTGAGAAGACGAACATGCTGGAAACACAGTTGACTAGTGTGGAGAAAGGAGAATGTTGGAGCAGATAGGTTGATTTTCCCTTCCCTCTCTTTATACTCTAGTCTATTTATCCTTTAAGGCCACTCTCACAAAAGCACAAACTTTACAATACATTTGTGTACCAAGCACAATCACTTATTGCTCTTGTCTTTTTTTTTTTTTTAAAGATCTTATTTATTCATTCATGAGAGACAGAGAGAGAGAGGCAGAAACAAAGGCAGAGGAAGAAGCAGGCTCCACACAGGGAGCCCGATGTGGGATCTGATTCTGGGACCATAGGATCACACCCTGGGGCCAAAGGTAGGCACTAAACCGCTCAGCCACCCAGGCTGCCCTGCTCTTGTCTTCTTACGAGAACATTATATGTTCGTTGCCAGAAAGAGGAAAAATAGAAAAAGTAATCATAGATAAGGAACAAGAGAAACATAGAAAACATCCATCACTATCTTTAATTCAGTGCCCCCACTTCTCATGCCTATTCTTTATTGTTTCATAAAAAAACTTTAATTTCAAAATACCAATATAAATATTCATTTTCACAAAAATATGATCATGTTAAACATAATTTTTTGTAAAATATTTTCTTTCATACAATGATTATGTGAAGGCAGCGGAGTGTCAAGAGAGGCAGATACTGGATGGTGAAGCCCACAGACTCTATAGACACACTACCTGGTGTTGCATCCTGGCTCTGCTGGGGACTAGCTATGTGATCCTGCACAAGGATGTCACTGCTCTGTGTTTCAGCTTTGTCTTCTGTAAAATGGACATAATAACATTGTTATATTATACTAACATTTTATACTGTATTATATTACATAATGTTATGAGGATTAAATGACATTTCTTTTGAAGTGCTTAGAACAATGTACATAATAATAATATATAAGTATATACAATTTATTTAATCAAAATATCTTGGTAGGTATTTAAATTATTACCACTTTTCTATTAAATTGCCAATTTCATAATGGAGATAGATTTTTGCATGTGTCTTTACACATTTGTACAATTTTCTTGAGATAAAGTCCTAGAAATAAAAATTATTGTGTCCAAGGATATGCACACTTTAAATTCTGATAAAAAAAATTGCAAGAAAAAATTGGCACATCATAGATGCTCTATTTTCACTCCCTCTGAGCAGTGCTGAATCTAAATGTGGTTGTCGGTTTTGAAATGTAGTTCTCAGACTTTAGTTTTTGTGGGAATCACCCAGGAGCTCAAAACTTGCCCATAGAGATTTAGTAGATGCAGGGTGAATTCTTGGAATCTGCATTTTTTTTTAAACAAGCTTAGTTAATTCTGATGTGGGTGGCCAATGGATTAGAAAAATTGCATCTTCTCTGACCTCTCCTCTGACACTGACAGCTAGCTACAACTTCACTGACATTACAGTTGGGTTCAGCAAAGACAATTCTACCAGAAGCTGGGCAGAAAATACCATATTTCACAAGCCAACTATTGATACATGTGGGAGTTTTTTTCATTATAAGGCACAATAAAAGTGAATCCTCTTTAAAGTTGTCCTCAAAATTTCAACAGCTAAAACAGATCTTGCCATTTTGCCAATCTGTATGTTATCATTAGTGACAAATGGTTGGGTCGTTATCTCCAAATCCTCTCATACATAATCTTCCCAAAGTAGATCTCATCGTTTCAAATGTAGTTTTTATTCCAGGAGCAAAACTTCTATATAGTATGCCAAAGTGTAAAACAAAGTAGAATAAAACCAATTTTCCAAGTGTGAGAGAAAGTCTGAGGTTACCAGTTTTGGACAGCTCAGGCAGGCCCAAACACTCAAATTTTGTGCTTATAAGCCTTTCTGGCGTGGGTGTGTACCACAATCTATATTTCTGTAAGCTACCAGTCTAATTAGTTAGCTCCCCTCTGCTCATAAAGGTTGGTTGCAGAGGGTTGGGAAGGGGTCACTGAGTGCCAAAATCAGAGACAGCTGTTGAGAAAAACAAGTCTCCCTGGGGATTGTTAGAACTAACTAAAGAGAAAGAAAAATGGTGGGATTGGGGGGAGGCCATTCATTCAAATTAATAAAATAATCTCACATCCTCAGCATCAACAGACTAGTAAATTAGTTTAGGTAGAATCTGCCTTTACTTAAAATAATTAAAACATATTCTTGAAACAGAGAAGTTGCTTTTAACAGAATTTTTCTTCTACATTAATCATTCTGCCCAATGAGTAAATATTTAAAGAATAATCACTACCTTAGATTGACATTTCAAAACTTTGTTCCACTTGATTATATGGATCTCATCTCAATCGTTTTCTCCAAATGGGCTCCCTTCCCTCTACCTCCATATATGGCCTGCTTCTCTATCTTACCCTTCTTATTTCCTTTCACTGTCAGACCAAATCTTGCCTTCTTTTCACTCCCAAATTTCTGGAGTTTCTATTTGCTCGCAGACAATTTCCAGTTGATTCCCAACAAGATGGCTTCTGATAAATCTGATCCAGGGACGAATCAGCACTGTTGAAGGCCACCAAAAATTTCTCGAGGGTGAAATTCAGTGGACTTTTACTCTCAAGCCTCATGCTTTGGATTATCTGCCATAACTGACATTCCGTTTCCAGATTTTTCTTGATGTTCTCCTCCCTTGATGCCAAGAGTTAGAAGCCAGTGGCTTACTCAGTGCCTAATTAGACCCAAAGTTTTTTGGTTTGGGGTTTTTGGGGTTTGGAGTTTGATTTTGTTCTGTTTTGGTTTGGTTTGGTTTGGGGGAGGAGAAAGGACCAGCATACAACTTTTTAACAAAAGTTGTGCTCATTTCAGGCACTCAAAATTCACACCATCCTCACCTGCACCTTCACACATCACTGCCTGACCAGAAAGACATGCACATCTACAGCATGCACTACATTGTCATGATTCCTCTCTGGCCTGTCTCTAATTCCACTCTCCTTCCTCAACATAATTTGTTAGCCATGTAGTTCTTTCGGTATCGACCTATTTATCATCGAAATTATTATCCATTCTAATAATGTCAAGTGTTCGAAGTAATGATCCTAACATTGACATTTTCTGCCTTAACTTTGCTGCTGAAATCTGGCAATTGTAGATTGCCAATTGATTTCTAGGTATTTCCTAGAGGATTTTCTGCCATCAGCCTCGAGCTCAACATGTTTAAAAGAAAACTTATGTTCTTTTATGACAGACTGTTTTTTATCTTCCCACTTTCATATTTTGATGAGAAGTATTATTATTCTTGCAATCGTTCAAATTGAGACTTTTTTTGAATCTTCATTGAATACCCAGTGATGCCTCATTAATTTGATTCAAAATTGATGCATAAGAAAACCAAGGATTCAGAGACTAGTGTAAAGCCATTCATCAGCTGGTCAGTGATAATGTTCTTGGACAAAATCTAGGTTTCTTGATGGTCACATTTAGTATTCTCTTCCCTGAGTCAGGCTGCCTTCATACTAAGAAATTTCACTACATTCTTACAAAGATTTCTAACCAAAGAAAATTCAGTAAGCAATTTTTTTCTGAATATCAGTGTAATTTTGAAATGCTAAGAGAGTTAATTTAACTGACAAAAAAGTAAGCATTGAACTAAAAAGCTTTATATTCACTACCAGATTTATAGAGAAAAGATAGATTTTGTCTTAAAAATTTAGTTCTGAGGGCAGCCCGGGTGGCTCAGCGGTTTAGTGCTGCCATCAGCCCAGGGCCTGATCCTGCGGACCCAGGATTGAGTCTCACGTCGGGCTCCCTACATGGGGCTGGTTCTCCGTCTGCCTGTGTCTCTGCCTCTCTCTCTGTGTCTCGTCAATAAGTAAATAAAATCTGTAAAAAAAGAAATTTAGTTCTGAAAATGTTCAATTTGGGTGTGAAGAGACTCTGAGAGTATAATGATGAGGAGGATAGTGATTCTCGATAACATTTCTTTTTTTAAAAGATTTTATTTATGTATTAGAGAGAGAAAGCAAGAGACAGAGTATGAGCTGGGGGGAGGGACAGTGAGAAAGTGGAAGAGGCTGAGGGACAAGAGGACTCCCTGCTGCAGGGAGCCCAATGCAAGTCTCCATCTCAGGACCCCAGTATCAGGACCTGAAGGTAGATGTTTAACTGACTGAGCCACCCAGGTGCCCCTCTAGATAGTATTTCTTGATGATAGATTTCACTTAAGCTTTATAGCAAGCCTATGAGTTACAGATTATTATTATCTCCTTTTTTATTGCTAGGGAAATGAAGACTTACGGATATTAAGCACCTTGTTCAAGGTCACATAGTTAAAGGGGTGGGAGCCAGAGTTACAACCCAGGTCGCTTGGCCCAATTCCAAACTGTTGTCAAGTGAGGAAGTATGCCTCTGCCAAAGCTATCCTAGTTAATTCTGGCACTCTCACAATTTCTGTAGCATTGTTCCTTAAATTTTTAAAAATTTTCAATTTCATAAACATTTTAGTTCTTTTACATTTTTTTAATGACAGCACATCTTTTCAATAGACTCTACTCTTAAATTACAATGCTAATGTTACCTGGTAGTTGAAAGAAGCATAAACGAATGAGGAGCTCCTTCCCAGGTATTCTGCAAGATACAGGAAAGAACAAACCCTCCAAGGCCAACCATACTGAGCCCAAGGGGCAATTGAGAATGTCTTGTTATCCCTGGTAGAGAGACCACTTCCCTGCAAAGAGTATTAGTTCAGAAAATATATTGTGAAAGGATTGTGCATGTCAGGAGTTCAGCAGTAGGGACGCCCGGGTGTCTCAGTGACTGAACACCTAAGTTTGGCTCAGGGCGCTCAAGGTGTGAGCCCGTCGTCTGGGATCAAGCTCCACATTGGGCTCCTTATGGGGAGCCTGCTTCTCCCTCTGCCTATGTCTCTGCCTCTCTCTGTGTCTCTCGCGAATAAATAAATAAAATCTTAAAAAAAAAAAAAAAGAGGGCAGCAGTGGACACTCAGCTCTTTGTCCCTCAAATTTTCTATATGCATTTTGTATCCACCTGTAAACTCAGATGACTCCTTGTTCTTGAGCAGTGGTGCCAGCTGGCACTTCAGCAGCTCGTTTTCTTCTCATTTCTTTCTCATTTTCAGCAGCTCATTTGGTTTCTTCCCTATGGGCTCCTGTTCCCAACTCACAATCACTAACATATTTGATAAAGAGGATTTGCCTAAAACATTTCTTGTCTTTAGTCCATTTAAGTATTACAGGATCTGGATTTTCTCAAACTCTATAAACTATCATATTTGTCCTTTATTATAGTCCATTTATATGCATTTTATATATATTATTAAATTATATATCTATTTTAAAAATTTTATTTATTTTAGAGAGAGAGAGAGCATGAGCAGTGGGAGAGGTAGAGGGAGAGAGAGAGGAAAAAAAATCTCAAGCAGACTCCCCACTGATTGTGGAACCCAATTCAGGACTGGATCTCATGACCCTGAGATCACGACCTGAGCTGAAATCGAGTTGGATTCTTAACTGACTGAGTCGCCCATGTGCTTAAAAATATATTTTTAATATATATATTTAATATATATTTAAAGAATAATAAATATGTATTATTTTTATATCTATTATATATATAATTTATAGTATATATAAATATAAACATATTTATATATAAATATATAATATTACATATTTATTCTTTAATATAGTTATTAAATGTAAAATATATTATTTATGTTTATTATTAAATATTATAAATAAATAATACATAATATATATTTTTTAAAAGGTTATGAAATTCAACAAAGTATAGAGGACAACGGACTGAAGTAATAAATTCTGTCTTGAGTTCTATTCCAGGTAGTGATTGTCACTTATCCACTATAGACCTCTGTTCCCTTATTTATTGAAAAAGAAGGGGGTGTCTGGGTAGCTCATTTGGTTAAGTCTGCCTTCCACTCAGGTCATGATCTCAGAGTCCTGAGATAGGTCCTGTGTTAAGCTCTGTGACAGCTTACAGTCTGCTTCTCCCTCTCCCTCTACTTCTGCTCCTGCCCGCCCCTGCTCCCACTCATACTCTTTCTGTTTCTCTCAAATAAATAAATAAAACCTCAAAAAAAAAAAAGAAAGAAAGAAAAAGAAAAAGAAGAGTTGACTAGTTCTCTATTGTCTAGTTCAAATGTTATTTATAGTAATAGTAGTAATACCTAACATTTATGGAGAGCATTGAATGCTTTGAGCATTTTACCCTTTCTAAACACTGTGCTAAGTGCATTCTTTTCATTATCACACCTAATATTCACAAGAGCTGCACATGATAGGTAGTAATGGTAATATTATTCCACTTTTCAGTTAAGGGAAATGAGGCCTAGAGGGATTAAATAACTTGCTTACAGCACTCATTACTAAGTGGTTTCCATTGATGTTGAGGCTATTCACAAATATTCCAGGTTATGTATCCTTCTAAGCACCCACTGGATTTTATTTCCCCAATGCCCCCACCACTCTTAAAGTAGGGCATAGCCATATAAGTTGCCTTGGTCTTAGAAATGTGGACTTATGTTCTGAGCAGAATTTCAAGGAGTCAGTATAAAATTTACCAGAGTTCTTTTTCTACTTGCCATCAATGTTTCAGATATTGATGTCAGCTCTGTCAACCAGGGTTCTAGAGTGGGGACAACATAGACTAGGGACCCCAGCCACTGTGGCATGTAGCATGTGTGAAAAATAAATCTTTGTGTGTCTTGGGGTTAGTTATCACTACAGCCCAACCTGGCCCATCCTGATGGATATAGAATGCTGAAGGCATGACTTTCAATATTAGGTCTCACTGATTCCAAAATGCGCAAGCTTGACCACTATTATGGACTGCCTTGTGACATCCACCACCCCTGCAAAATTCATACCTTGAAGCTCTAACTCCTAGAGCCTCAGCATATGACTGTATTTAAAACATAGGGCCTTTAAATGAGTTAAAATGAGGTCATTAGGATGTGCCCTAATCCAAACTGACTAGTATCCTTACAAGAAGAAATTCAAATACACAAAGACATACCAGGGATGTTGGCATAAAGAGGAAAGACCATCTGCAAGAAGGCAGCTACCTGCAAACCAAGGAGAGAGGCCTCAGGAGAAACTCATCCTGCCAACACCTTGATTTTGGACTGTAGCCTCCAGAACTGTGAGAAAACTAATTTCAGTTGTTTAAGCCACCCAGTCTGTAGCATTTGTTACAGCAGCCTTACAAAATATTGCAACTACATACTCCATTCCCTCATAGATATACCAAATACTGAGTCATCAAGACCCTAAAAACTAAAATATCATAACTACACATTTCAAATTTAACTAACACTACAATCTATAGATTTTTCCATATGGTTTTCTTTAAAATAAAAAGTGATTCACCTAGTTGCTCTACAAAGCAGTATTAAGTTCATCTGGCAGGAGATATTGTTACCAGGTCTGCATATAAGTCATGAAACCTAAAAATGTATTTTTACTAATGTCAAAGGGACTGCTTGGGCATCACCCATTGCTGAATTTCTAGCAAATGCAAATGGCATCCACGTAAAAAAAATTAGTAATAAAAGAGAGAATTAGTGAGAATTATCATAGCTCTGAAAATCTTAATTCTCTGCTACTCTATATTTGGAATACATATTTCTTTAGATAAAACAACATTTTTAAGGCAATCTATAATATTTTTAGGTAGGCAATAACTGAAGAAAATTGAAAGTGACTCAGCAGATTCAACATTTTGTGCTGTTTCTTTAAGTATATGATAATTCCCCAGATCTTTTAGACCCTTACACGATTGGAACTAGACATTCTTTAGATTCTACTCTCTAGAAGGCATTCCTTTGAGCATAGTCTGAAGCCTTTAATTGTTAGGCACTAAAAGAAATGAAAATGATGATAAGCATTTTAAGATGGCCCCATGAGCTTTGCCTCTAGTGTTACTCTCATGATTACATCATGCTATATGGCAAAATGGATTTTATAGATATAATTAAGTGTCCTCATTGTTGTGGGTTGAATTTTATCACCTAAAAAGGTGTTGAAATCCTCACGGTACCTGAGAATGTGACCTCATTTGGAAATAGAGTCTTTGAAGATGACCAAGTTAAGATGAGGTCAATAATAAGACTTATTTTCTTATAAAAAGGGGGAAATCTGGACAGAGGAAGATACACAGAGAGGGAAGATGATGTGAAGATACAGAGAGAAAGCCATTCACAAGGCAAGGAATCCGAGTCTACCACCAGTAGACTCAGTAGACTCAGTAGTACCACCAATGCAGGGGGGAGAGGCAGGCAACAGATCCTCCCTCCCAGCCCTCAGAAGGATCCAAAGGTACCTGCCCACACCTTGATTTTGCCCTTCTAGCCTTCTGAACTGTGAGTTGGTATGTTTCTGTTGTGCAAACCACCCAGTTTCTAGTATTTTGCTGTGTTAGCCTTAGCAAAATAATGCAATAATCGGTTGACTTTGCATTTTAAGAAAGATTGTCAGGGTGAACATAATCTAATCACATGAGCTCTTTAAAAGCAGAGTTTTCTTCAGCAAAAGAGGAAATCAGAGATTCCAAACATGAGGAGGATTGCACCTGGCAGTCTCAGAGAAGGAGGGGTCATGTGCCACACTACTGAGGGGAATCTCTAGTTGCTGAAAGTGGTCAAGCTGACAACAGGCTTTAAAGGGGGGAATTCAAGACACCTGGGTGGCTCAGTGGTTGAGAATCTGCCTCTGGTTCAGGTCATGATCCTGGGATCCTGGGGTCGACCCTGGGATCCTGGGATCGAGTCCTGCATCAGACTCCCTGAGGCGAGCTTGTGCTTCCCCCTCTGCATATTTCTCTGCCTCTTTCTGTGTCTCTCATGAATAAATAAATAAATTCTTTAAAAAGGGGGGGGGATTCAGATTAGCACCTACAAGAAATCAAATTCTGTCAACAACCTGAAAGAAGCTGGAAGTGGACTATTTCTCGGAGCCTCCAGATTTAAGAACCAAGTCCAGACAACACTTTGAATTTGGCCTTCGAATCTCTTATCAAGATACATCAGTTGAGGGCAGCCCAGGTGGCTCAGCAGTCTGGTGCCGCCTTCAGCCCAGGGTGCGATCCTGGAGATCTGGGATTGGGTCCCATGTCGGGCTCCCTGCACGGAGCCTGCTTCTCCCTCTGCCTGTGTCTCTGCCTCTCTCTCTGTGTGTCTCTCATGAATAAATAAGTAAAATCTTAAAAAAAAAAAAAAAGACACATCAGTTGAGCCCACCCAGACTTCTAACATATAGACTATGAGATAATAAATAGATATTGTCTGAAGCAGCTGTTGGGGGTAATTCAGTACATACCCAGAGAAAGTAAATATGCCATAGCTAGCAAGTATTTGGTGCTTTCTTTCCAGCACTGTTCTAAGTCTTCCATTTTTTTTTTTAATTAACAATATTGCAATGTGACTGGGGCTGTTGTCCCAAGGCAATAAAGATAAATTCGGAATGGAAATTATGTGACATATGAAAACAAGAGCCAAGAAGCAGACACAATAAATAAAATGCCTTATTCAAGAGAAGCAGAGCGAGTTGAACAGAGTGGGAATTTAAATAAGTATAATAAATACCTTCATAAAAATAAGTGAGGATATTGGGAATACAGAGCAGGAACAATTATGAGGAAGAACCATTTAGCAATTTTGAATATAGAAAAATACATCATTGTCAAAACCATGGTAATGGTAGAACAGACCATGCCAGTGGTCCAAGAGAGGTCTTGGTACCACTTGGCAGCCCCCTGTAAGAGTGAGTGAATTGTTAGATGTCTGGAAGTAACTTGTCAGAAGCTTTGGAAAGGCTTTTATTTTTTAAAAAGCCAGAAAGAAATACCTTTAGAGACATATAATCCAAATTTTCTTGTAAGATAATCTCTTAAGAATAGAAATTCTTAAAATAAGAATTAAGAAGTATTATATCTATTTTATTCTCCCTCCCCCGAAATATTCCACTGCATTAGGCTAGGAGGCATGTGGGAAAAACTTCCAGTGAAACATTTATTACAGCCATGTTCACACACATGGCTGATTTGTACCTTGATTACTATGTGAATTGGAGATAGCCACACCTCAGGAAAGACATCATGGAGCCAGTAAAGTCAGAGAGGCAAATAAAGTAATCAGTTGGGTTGAAGTCCTGACCCAAGAGCATGACCTTGCGGTTTTAGGCCATTCATTTTCTGGTGTCAGGCCCGAGGCCAATTTCAGGCCCCTGGGTCTTTCTCTTCTCCACACATTTCCTGCCCTAGGATGAATCCTGGAGACCAGTGGGCAAGAATCCCATCTCCCTCCAGCTGTCCTAACTCCCCCTTGTCTGTTTTTTCTCTAGCTACAGGACAGCCCAACCAGGCTCCAAGGCAGAGAACACTCAGTGACCTTTCCAGGACCACAGTGACCTGGTAGCCAGTGAATGGAGAGCTGACATATAACCAAAGTCGAGGCCAGGAGCCTGTTATGGAGCAAGCCAGTTCAGGTGAAGGAGGTCAAGGTACAAAGTCCAAATGCAGGAAATCATTGAATTAAGAAGGCCAAAATTAAAGTGACTAGTGAATTGAGTAGGAGGTGGTCTGGAGGCTTTCCACAGACAGAGTGCACATATCTGTGGAGTCTTGTCTATGGACTGGTAAGGCATTTAGAGTATGAATGAGCAACTTATCATTTTGCCCCTGAACCACAGCCTAGTGGTTTCAAGCATACTATTTTCTTTTCTTTCTTTTTCTTTTTTCTTTTTTTTTTTATGATAGTCACACAGAGAGAGAGAGAGAGAGAGAGAGGCAGAGACACAGGCAGAGGGAGAAGCAGGCTCCATGCACTGGAAGCCCGACGTGGGACTCGATGCCAGGTCTCCAGGATTGTGCCCTGGGCCAAAGGCAGGCGCTAAACCGCTGCGCCACCCAGGGATCCCCTCAAGCATACTATTTTGAATAAGCTTTTCTGATATTGATTCTCAACTTGTGTAGAAATGAAGAGTATCTTCCATTCTTCGATTTTCCATCACAAGGCTCCATTAATTTCATTTGGAAGCCTAAGACCACTTGCCACCCCCTTTGGACAGCACGCTGTGCCTGTTCCTACCTGGGTGTGTGGAACTCTCTCTTACTCTGGCTCTCACTAGGCTACCTAACCTTGTTGCATTTGACTTAGATGTGCTAAAGACCAGAAATGTGACAGGAACATCCAGGGACAGGAGAAAATATTATCACATTCTACAAATCACAAAGGCTGTGAATAAAACATATTGTCACATCCTGAATCAGACATTCTTGGAATCTTAAAGTGTTTATTAAGATTAAATAAATTCTAATTTTTGCATGAAGTAGTTATGCAGAAACTACTGGAAGAAATTTTATCAGAGTCAGTGGTTATGGCTCAATATAAAAAGAAATTTATGAACGGTCTGAGAAAATCCATGTATGAAATCTGCATAATAGATTATGAAGTGAAATTCAGGATTAGTCTTAGTACTACGTAAGGTTAATGCTCTCAAAGACAACCATATGTGAACTTTTGACTTTTTTTGAGGGGGGACATCTTAGCACCCATTTTCCCTTCCTCAAAGCACTTTGGAGGAATTATTTCTCCCAGCTATAAGCAGTCTTGTTGGTATTACGTTCAGGATTTCTTCCTTCCCCTAGCAAAAGAGCATCTAATGCCAGCTGGTCTAATAGGAATCTCTCTCCTGGGACTTGGAATTACAACCAAACTGAATTAAGAGGACAACAACAACTTTTGGAGCTTTTCCTTCTATCATGGAGTCCAGAGTATCCTGCTGCCTAGATATCCAGAGACTATTCGAAGTCTTGTCTTCATTCTTTGTCTGGTCTCATCTATTCTCTAACTTCCCTTCCACTCTGTGAGACACCCACTCCAAAAATCATGTTGGTACTTGTTAATTACAGCACCAGATTCTCAATTGCTAGGTCCCCAGCAAAGTACCATAGAGTAACCACTGTTAAAGCATGACTAAATGAATCATTAAGTTTGGGATTGAACAAACCTAAGGAATAATGTATGCTCTTCCACTGACTTATTTTGTGATTCTGAAAAACTAGCTTATGAAGTGAGAACAAAGCCCCCATTTCAGGTTATTGTTGAAATTAGGTGAGCATTTCCATGAAAGTTCCTGGTATACATAGAAAGAAAGCCTATGAATTTCCATATCAAAGTGGTCTGTTAATAATGAAAAATTGGACATTACTGATTTGGCCAGTGATGACAAGATAGAGTGTTGGGCAATCACTTAAAAGCAAAGATGTTGTAAAGAAAGTTATACCTAATAGTCAAATTACATTTTCCTCCTTTACCATGCTAAACAGAGGTCAGAACTAGCTGTGCATGTATCTATTAATTCTGGCAATCGTTCTTGTTTGTTGGCAGTAGGTGACATAAAGTTTCCCATATGAATATTTTTAAAATAACTTGTTCTGAAGTTAAACACTTACCACTTCATTCTTGGCAGGTTTAAAACTGCATCTCTGTTTACAAAGAAATGAAAATGCTGCTTTACACAAAAGTTAGTTTCAGTCTGAAATAAAGAATAGACAGCACCAGTTTCTGAAGGAAGAAATTTTATCCTGGGAAGTAACAGTAGACAGAACGGGCCTTTCCGAGAAACAACTAGAACCATGACTGAGGGGTACTGCTCTCTTGCACCTCCATTGCTTTGTGTTGGTCAGTACATTCAGGGGCTTCCAAATCCTACGTCAATTCTCGGTAGAAACTATGAAAGCAAGAAATCAAGTCGAGTTACTCTCCTGTAACTAAGGAATTTTTAAATCTTGCATTGGTGTAATAGCAAATTTTTAAAAACAGAAGAACAGTAAAGAAAAAACCATCCTATAATAGGCCCCACTCCCTGCTAAGTCATTTGGAGCCGTGGGTCTATGGAACCAAGTGATCATGGCCCCAACTCCACTCCCACCGCATCAGGGGGGAGAAGGGAGCACAGTGCCAACCACTAGCCTTCCTTACCTGTGAACAACCTGGATCGAGTGAGCACATTCTGTTATGGAAATTTCTGGAAACTGAATAGTCTGTAGTAGGAACTAGCCAGAGAAGAAAGAGGAGCTCATCCTCGGGGCTCAGTCGCCCATGCTCTCCCCGCGCTCCGCCCTGGGCCCCCCGCCCCCCTCGGGCCGAGCCTGCTGGCGCGCCCCAACTCGGGAGGGTCCTCCTGGACTCGAGGGCGGACCCTGGTTGCAGTGAAGCCAGATGGGGTGCAGTGGCGGCTTGTGGGGATGTGATCCGGCGCTTGAGAGGAGGGGCTTCAAGCTGGTGGGGATGAAGATGCTGCAGGCGCCAGAGAGAGCCTTGCTGAGCACTACGGTGACCTGCAGAGGAAGCCCTTCTCGGCAGCCCTCATGGGCTACAGTGACCTCCGGCCCCAGGGTGGCCATGGTCTGGGAAGGCCCCCCCTGTGCTATGTCCCCCCGAGGACCATGATAGGACACACGGACCCAGCGGAGTCCAGCCCCGCACCAGCAGCGTCCACATCAGCAGGAGCATCATTCCCGCCAGCGGCTCTGGGGAGGTGCCCAGAGGCAGCTCCTGCTACGGTTTCAGAGCCGTGGCCTGGGGGGCTGGGCAGACGGAAACCACCGGAGCAGCATCTACACAGCCTGCGCACTCAGGATGCCCTCGGCCACCCCAGCAGCCACCCAGGATCATCTACCTCTGTCGTCCAGAACCCCAGCCCACACCCACGGTCTGCCCTGCTGTCCCAGACCCCGTCTACCTTCCGGCCCACCCTACCCCAGAGGGGTTGAGCAGCCAACTTTATGTGCCTTTTACTATCCCGAGCCAGTAAGAAATTGGACCAAATCCTTTCTATACCAAAGTGCCAGACAATCTTTGGGGTGTCTCCAAAAGTATGTAGTGTAAGCGCCCTTCCCCAAAGGGGGGGTGGGACATTAGCATTCACTGTGTTGTGGAGGGGGTGGGTCGTTCATTACAGTGTCTGCCATCTCTGAGATTAGGGATGAGGACTTCATGCAAAGTCCTAGGAGTTTGAGAGTATAAATAAAGCTCACCTGCTCACACACTGGTAAAAAAAAAAAAAAAAGAAGAAAGAAGAAAGAAAGAAAGAAAGAAGAAAGAAAGAAAGAAAGAAGAAAGAAAAAAGAGAAAGAAGAAAGAAAGAGAAAGAAAGAGAAAAGAAAGAAAGAAAAGAAAAGAAAGAAAAGCAAAGCAAAGCAAAGAAAGAAAGCAAAGAAAAGAAAAGAAAAGAAAAGAAAAGAAAAGAAAAGAAAGAAAAGAAAAGAAAAGAAAAATGCACAACCACAACTTTAGGGCAACATTTTTCAACTGTGTCAAATGAGATGGTTCTTCAGCCAAATCACCTTGAGATTGTGAAAATAAGTGTCTATCTAGATTCACTGTTGATTCAAGGAATCAGAAGCTCCGTGGTGAAAACTTAGGAGACTCTTTAGCTAAACTGATGTCAAAGAAACCCTGACCTGGAGGCCTCAGAAATCTAATTTGTGCCGTTTCCAAGTTTACCTTCTAGTCAAAGACAAAACTAGAAGACACAATGCATTTAATAAACAATTATTGCTTCAGTTTTATGAGAGCCAAATCAAGAGAGAATTCTGCACAAATGGACCGTGAGAGACTTGTATTAATGATCGTTTTTGCCCCAGTACCACATCTCCCTAACCTAGCAGTCATTCAGTGGCCACTGGAATCTGGCACAGGTCATTTTTTTTCTCCCATAAATATTATTGGTCAGCACAGCCATTTTTGAAATTTCTGTTATTAACTAGCCTTAAAACTGGCAAATATGACATAAAAATCAATATCTCTAGTCCTTCGTGAGAAACCTAATTGACAACACTTGGTGGTCAGTGAGTAGCAGCCACCCCCACCTTAGGCATTTGGAGTTTGTTTCATCACATATCCAACATTCTCTTTTCCCCCAACCAACCAAAGGATCAGCTGACATTTACTATTGAGCGTATGCTGGTATTTTTGTTGCTGTTCAATTAAAAAGAAAGTTAAGGTACTCTCCCTGAAGGTAGTCACTCATTTCCTCCCCAGCCCCAATACCTTGAAGCATTTGAGTTTGAAAACCATCCAACAATGATGATGGAAACCCTAATCCTAGCAGTCCTGACCTTGTTTTTTTGCAAAATCGAGGCATAGGAGAGCTCTTTATCAGAAATGTAGGCTTTCCATTTTGTAATAACTTGGCAAGTAAGCAGCATTCTTTTTCAAAACCCTTGGAGGACCTTTCAGAAGAGACTTTTGGATACATAAAATTGCCTGGTTAATAGCAAGAGACGGAGAGACTTGGAAAATCCAGAACACTCAATTCTGGAGCTATAGAGCAGTCTGACATTGACCATACAGACAGTAGTGTACTTAACTTCATTGCTCAAATAGGAAATGCATACTTAGGAAGGTTTAAAAACAGAATTTTTATAACATGCCAGTGAAACAATTCACAGAGTACAGCACTTTACAGGTTATAAAGTGAAATTATATTATTCCTTTCAGTTTTCACAGCAACCCTGAAAAGATTATATTATTATCTCCTTCTATAGACCAGGATTCTGCTTTTGGGTAGTCACCTGACTTATATGTAGTCAAACAGCTACGAAGCTGCAAAGGTGGAGTTTAAACACAGTTCTTTGGATCTATATGTATTTTTCTCTCCACTACACAACAACCACCTCCCATTATAATTTCAGAAGCACATCCATAATTTTCAGAAGTACATTCACATAAAGCCAGAAGAAGTATAATACCACAAACCATACTAGCCACAGGGAGAGATCTCACACTCCCAAGCACTCAGATCTTTATTTCCCCCAAATAAGATAGAGAAATACAGGGCTAACTGTCACACAATTCTTCTCCCTGTTCAGGTTTTAAAAGAAATGTGTCGGGATCCCTGGGTGGCGCAGTGGTTTGGCGCCTGCCTTTGGCCCAGGGCGCGATCCTGGAGACCCGGGATCGAGTCCCGCGTCGGGCTCCCGGTGCATGGAGCCTGCTTCTCCATCTGCCTGTGTCTCTGCCTCTCTCTCCTTCTCTCTCTGTGACTGTCATAAATAAAAAAAAATAAAATAAAATAAAAGAAATGTGTCTCTTTCATTTGTTTTTTCATATTCTAGACAACTATCCAAGATATTTACTGGAGGCAATGAAAGGCCATGGAAATGCTTATGCTATAGTCAAGTTCAAAGCTTTAAAAAGAGAAGGTTCTATAGGCATGGCATATTAAAGCTGAAAGAGAACCATAAAATTGTTTAACCCTCTTCTCCTATGTAGACGTGAGAATACAGGGCCCAGAAAAATGACATCACTTCTAAAGCTGACATCTAAACTCCAATATCCTGAACCCTAAGAATGCACATTTCTTATTACATTTCTTTTGGAATTTATCTTTTTTTGTTCATGTTGTAACTCTGGTCTTTTCCCTCTCGCTATTCTCTGTCTTGGAAGTTCTTTCTTCTATAATAATTGGTCTGTTAGAGTTTATTTCTTTTCTGGTATCCATTTTTGTAAGAGTTACTTTTAATAAAATAAGAGTCACCACTCATTCAAACAAAAAGCTAGAACCTTGTCCTTAACTTGCTACAGATTAACACATGTCCCCACCGTCCAGCCTCACAGCCTCACCTCAACCCAGGGAACTGTCATGATGGATCTCAAATTCATTCTTTCCTTCTTGTTTTCCTTAATATTTAGGTTTATTGCATCTACATGTATTCCTAAAATGTGTGTGTGTGTGTGTGTGTGTCTAGAAATAAATCATTTGGGTTTCCTTTTTCATTATTTTATTTTTTTGCTCATTTCTTCTCTTCCTCCCACCCACTAACAAAGATATCTTCAAGTAGTAATTGACTCTCTGCTTTTCTTTCCAGTGACTCTTTTCCTTGCAGACTTGATTCTCTCAGATTCCAAACTCCAGAACCTTTACCTCTCACCTGGGTTCTGATGATGATGGATTTCTAATCTCTCCTCACCTCTAATTATGTCATCTTAATTGCACACATACTTGAACATTGTTCTTTGTATTCACAATTTTTAAAGTTATTAAAAACATCCCATAAAGCATCAAGGTTTGGTTGGATAAAGACAACTACAGTGACCCTCCTTAATCCACGGTTTCACTTTACTAGGTTTCAGTTACCCCAGGGCCCCAAAGCAGATGACCTTCCTTCTGAAGTATCATTAGCAGGTCAGTAGCAGCCTAACCACATTACAACACCTACATCAGTCACCTCACTTCATGTCATCACACAGGCATTTTATCATCTCTCATCATCACAAGAAGGAGATTGAGTAAGGTACAGTGAGATATTTTGAGACAGACAGGCCATACAGAACTTTACAGTATATTGTAATCATTCTATTTTATTACTGTTGTTGTTATTCTCTTATGGTGCCTTGTTTATAAATCAAATTTCATCATAGGCATGTATGCACTGGGAATATATGTAGGGTTTTGTACTGTCTGTGGTTTCAGGCATCCACTGGGGGTCTTAGAACGTACCCCCTGTGGATGCAGAGGGACCACTGAAGTACAGATAGTATTTAAATTGGAAGAAGGGCTTCATGGAAAAGAGCCACCATTCCAGTCACAAATAACAAAACACTGGACTTTTACATCACAGAGGACACATTTTTATCTTGTCGAAGCTACTGTTATTTGACTTCTGTTACTTGCAGTCATACCTAGTTATGACTAATACATTGAAGCCATGAAATAATAATGGCTGACATTAACTGATCCTTATTTTCCAAGGTCAGTGCTATGTATTGAACATCTATTACCTCATTTAATCTTCACAACTCTCTGAGTTGGTTGTTATCATTATTTTCACTTTTAGATGATTTAGATGAGGGAGCTAAGCTTTTTACAAGCACCAGGGCCCCATATTGGTAAGTGATTGAATTGGAATTCCCAGACCCCAATTTTTTTTTTAAGAGAGCAAGAGCAGCATGAGTGGGGAGAGGTGTAGTCAAAGGGAGAGCAAGAATCCCAAGCAGGCTGCACGCGCAGCACAGAGCCCACTGCGGAGTTCAATCTCATGACTGTAAGATCATGACCTGAGCCAAGAGGTAGTCGCTTAACTGAATGACTGACCAGGTTCTCCAGAAGTTGTTTTTAAAATGAAGATTATGGTTTTGCTCCTATGCAGGAAGACATTTTCTGGGACACCTGGGTAGCTCAGTGGTTGAGCATCTGCCTTCAGCTCAGGTCGTGATCCCAGGGCCCTGGGATCGAGTCCCACATTGGGCTCCCCATGGGAAACCTGCTTCTCCCTCTGCCTGGGTCTCTGCCTCTCTCTGTGTCTCTCATGATTAAATAAATAAAATCTGTTTAAAAAAAGACATTTTCCTATGATATTTTCATTTTAATTTACTTTCATTAATAAATTTTTCTAACTTTACATTATCTAAATCTGTTATACCTAATCGCAAAAAAAGGAGAAGGGCTGACTTTGTCTATCCTTTGTTTAGCCACTTAGCAAACAGGCAAGCCTAATGTGGCACACGCACATGAATTAAAGGCAAAGCTATTACTTACGAATAGATTCTCTCTCCTGCTGTGTACAGTATAGCTATTGATTTTGATAAATAGATCATGTTAGACCACTTTCTAGATCACATTTAACTTTATTTTTTATAATAAATTTATTTTTTATTTGTGTTCAATTTACCAACATACAGAATGCACCCAGTGCTCATCCCGTCAAGGGCCCCCGTCAGTGCCCGTCACCCATTCACACCCACCCCCCGCCCTCCCCTCCTTCCACCACCCCTAGTTCGTTTCCCAGAGTTAGGAGTCTTTATGTTCTGTCTCCCTTTCTGATATTTCCCACACATTTCTTCTCCCTTCCCATATATTCCCTTTCACTATTATTTATATTCCCCAAATGAATGAGAACATACACTGTTTGTCCTTCTCCGACTGACTTACTTCACTCAGCATAATACCCTCCAGTTCCATCCACGTTGAAGCAAATGGTGGGTATTTGTCGTTTCTAATGGCTGAGTAATATCCCATTGTATACATAGACCACATCTTCTCTATCCATTCATCTTTCGATGGACACCGAGGCTCCTTCCACAGTTTGGCTATTGTGGACATGGCTGCTAGAAACATCGGGGTGCAGGTGTCCCGGCGTTTCATTGCATCTGAATCTTTGGGGTAAATCCCCAGCAGTGCAATTGCAGGGTCTTAGGGCAGGTCTATTTTTAATTCTTTGAGGAACCTCCACACAGTTTTCCAGAGTGGCTGCACCAGTTCACATTGCCACCAACAGTGCAAGAGGGTTCCCTTTTCTCCGCATCCTCTCCAACATTTGTGGTTTCCTGCTTTGTTAATTTTCCCCATTCTGACTGGTGTGAGGTGGTATCTCATTGTGGTTTTGATTTGTATTTCCCTGATGGCAAGTGATGCAGAGGATTTTCTCATGTGCATGTTGGCCATGTCTATGTCTTCCTCTGTGAGATTTCTGTTCATGTCTTTTGCCCATTTCATGATTGGATTGTTTGTTTCTTTGCTGTTGAGTTTAATAAGTTCTTTATAGATCTTGGAAACTAGCCCTTTATCTGATGTGTCATTTGCAAATATCTTCTCCCATTCTGTAGCTTGTCTTTTAGTTTTGTTGACTGTATGCTTTGCTGTGCAGAAGCTTCTTATCTTGATGAAGTCCCAATAGTGCATTTTTGCTTTTGTTTCTTTTGCCTTCGTGGATGTATGTTGCAAGAAGTTACTGTGGCCGAGTTCAAAAAGGGTGTTGCCTGTGTTCTCCTCTAGGATTTTGATGGAATCTTGTCTCACATTTAGATCTTTCATCCATTTTGAGTTTATCTTTGTGTATGGTGCAAGAAAGTGGTCTAGTTTCATTCTTCTGCATGTGGATGTCCAATTTCCCCAGCACCATTTATTGAAGAGACTGTCTTTCTTCCAGTGGATCGTCTTTCCTCCTTTATCGAATATTAGTTGACCATAAAGTTGAGGGTCCACTTCTGGATTCTCTATTCTGTTCCATTGATCTATGTGTCTGTTTTTGTGCCAGTACCACACTGTCTTGATGACCACAGCTTTGTAGTACAACCTGAAATCTGGCATTGTGATGCCCCCAGCTATGGTTTTCTTTTTTAAAATTCCCCTGGCTATTCGGGGTCTTTTCTGATTCCACACAAATCTTAAAATAATTTGTTACAACTCTCTGAAGAAAGTCCATGGTATTTTGATAGGGATTGCATTAAACGTGTAAATTGCCCTGGGTAAATTTGACATTTTCACAATATTAATTCTGCCAATCCATGAGCATGGAATATTTTTCCATCTCTTTGTGTCTTCCTCAATTTCTTTCAGAAGTGTTCTATAGTTTTTAGGGTATAGATCCTTTACCTCTTTGGTTAGGTTTATTCCTAGGTATCTTATGCTTTTGGGGGCAACTGTAAATGGATTGACTCCTTAATTTCTCTTTCTTCAGTCTCATTGTTAGTGTATAGAAATGCCACTGATTTCTGGGCATTGATTTTGTATCCTGCCACGCTACCAAATTGCTGTATGAGTGGAGGCTTTTGGGGTTTCTACGTAGAGTAACATGTCATCGGCGAAGAGGGAGAGTTTGACTTCTTTCCCAATTCGAATGCCTTTAATGTCTTTTTGTTGTCTGATTGCTGAGGCTAGGACTTCCAATACTATGTTGAATAGCAGTGGTGAGAGTGGACATCCCTGTCTTGTTCCTGATCTTAGTGGAAAGGCTCCTAGTGCTTCCCCATTGAGAATTATATTTGCTGTGGGCTTTTCGTAGATGGCTTTTAAGATGTTGAGGAATGTTCCCTCTCTCCCTACACTCTGAAGAGTTTTGATCAGGAATGGATGCTGTATTTTGTCAAATGCTTTCTCTGCATCTAATGAGAGGATCATATGGTTCTTGGTTTTTCTCTTGCTGATATGATGAATCACATTGATTGTTTTACGAGTGTTGAATCAGCCTTGTGTCCCAGGGATAAATTCTACTTGGTCATGGGGAATAATTTTCTTAATGTACTGTTGGATCCTATTGGCTAGTATCTTGTTGAGAATTTTTGCATCCATGTTCATCAGGGATATTGGTCTGTAATTCTCCTTTTTAGTGGGGTCTTTGTCTGGTTTTGGAATTAAGGTGATGCTGGCCTCATAGAACGAATTTGGAAGTACTCTATCTCTTTCTATCTTTCCAAACAGCTTTAGGAGAATAGGTATGGTTTCTTCTTTAAACGTTTGATAGAATTCCCCTGGGAAGCCATCTGGCCCTGGACTTTTGTGTCTTGGGAGGTTTTTGATGACTGCTTCAATTTCCTCCCTGGTTATTGGCCTGTTTGGGTTTTCTATTTCTTCCTGTTCCAGTTTTGGTAGTTTGTGGCTTTCCAGGAATGCGTCCATTTCTTCTAGATTGCCTAATTTATTGGCGTAGAGCTGTTCATAATATGTTTTTAAAATTGTATTTCCTTGGTGTTGGTAGTGATCTCTCCTTTCTCATTCATGATTTTATTAATTTGAGTCTTCTCTCTTTTCTTTTTAATAAGGCTGGCTAATGGTTTATCTATCTTATTAATTCTTTCAAAGAACCAACTCCTGGTTTTGTTGATCTGTTCCACAGTTCTTCTGGTCTCGATTTCGTTGAGTTCTGCTCGAATCTTAATTAACTCTCTTCTTCTGCTGAGTGTAGGATCTATTTGCTGTTTTTTCTCTAGCTCCTTTATGTGTAAGGTTAGCTTTTGTATTTGAGTTCTTTCCAGTTTTTGGATGGATGCTTGTATTGCGATGTATTTCCCCCTTAGGACTGCTTTTGCTGCATCCCAAAGATTTTTTTTTTATTTATGATAGATAGAGAGAGAGAGATCATCTATTAGCAGGATGGTCCTTAACCTCCATGTGTTTGAGGTTCTTCCAAACTTCTTGTTGTGATTTAGTTCTAATTTCAAGGCATTATTGTCTAAGAATATGCAGGGGATGATCCCAATCTTTTGGTATCAGTTCAGACCCGATTTGTGACCCAGTGTGTGGTCTATTTTGGAGAAAATTCCATGTGCACTTGAGAAGAATGTGTATTCAGTTGAGTTTGGATGTAAAGTTCTGTAGATATCTGGGAAATCCATCTGGTCCAGTGTATCATTTAAAGCTCTAGTTTCTTTGGAGATGTTGTGCTTAGAAGACCTATCGAGTATAGAAAGAGCTAGATTGAAGTCGCCAAGTGTAAGTGTATTATTATCTAAGTATTTCTTCACTTTGGTTATTAGTTGGTTTATATATTTGGCAGCTCCCACATTCAGGGCACATATATTGAGGATTGTTAAGTCCTCTTGTTGGATAGATCCTTTAAGTATGATATAGTGTCCCTCTTCATCTCTCACTACAGTCTTCGGGGTAAATTTTAGTTTATCTGATATAAGGATGGCTACCCCTGCTTTCTTTTGAGGATCATTTGAATGGTAAATGGTTCTCCAGCCTTTTATTTTCAGGCTATAGGTGTCCTTCTGTCTAAAATGAGTCTCTTGTAGACAGCAAATAGATGGGTCCTGCTTTTTTATCCAGTCTGAAACCCTGCGCCTTTTGATGGGGTCATTAAGCCCGTTCATGTTCAGAGTTACTATTGACAGATATGAGTTTAGTGTCATCATGATATCTATTCAGTCCTTGTTTTTGTGGATTGTTCCACTGAACTTCTTCTTAAAGGGGAATTTTAAGAGTCCCCCTTAAAATTTCTTGCAGAGCTGGTTTGGAGGTCACATATTCTTTCATTTCCTGCCTGTCTTGGAAGCTCTTTATCCCTCCTTCCATTCTGAATGAGAGCCTTGCTGGATAAAGTATTCTTGGTTGCATGTTCTTCTCATTTAGGACCCTGAATATATCCTGCCAGCCCTTTCTGGCCTGCCAGGTCTCTGTGGAGAGGTCTGCTGTTACCCTAATACTCCTCCCCATAAAAGTCAGGGATTTCTTGTCTCTTGCTGCTTTAAGGATCTTCTCTTTATCTTTGGAATTTGCAAGCTTAACTATTAAATGTCGAGGTGTTGAACGGTTTTTATTGATTTTAGGGGGGGATCTCTCTATTTCCTGGATCTGAATGCCTGTTTCCCTTCCCAGATTAGGAAAGTTTTCAGCTATGATTTGTTCAAATACATATTCTGGCCCTCTGGCCCTTTCGGCGCCCTCGGGAACCCCAGTTAAAGGTAGGTTTTTCTTCCTCAGGCTGTCGTTTATTTTCCTTAATCTATCTTCATGGCCTTTTAATTGTCTGTTTCTTTTTTCCTGAGTTTCCCTCTTTGCCATCAACTTGTCTTCTATGTCACTCACTCGTTCTTCCACCTCGTTAACCCTCGTCGTTAGGACTTCTAGTTTGGATTGCATCTCATTCAATTGATTTTTAATTTCTGCCTGATTAGATCTAAATTCTGCAGTCATGAAGTCTCTCGAGTCCTTTATGCCTTTTTCTAGAGCCACCAGTAGCTGTATAATAGTGCTTCTGAATTGGCTTTCTGACACTGAATTGTAATCCAGATTTTGTAACTCTGTGGGAGAGAGGACTGTTTCTGATTCTTTCTTTTGAGGTGAGGTTTTCCTTCTAGTCATTTTGCTCAGTGCAGAGTGGCCAAAAACAAGTTGTATTGGGAAAAGGAGAAAAAGAGAGGAGAGAAAGAAGGAAAGAAAAGAGAAAAAGAAAAAAGAAAAAAAGGAAGAAAAAAGAAAAAGAGAAAGAAAAAGAAAGAAATGAAAAAAAGGGTGGGGGAAGCAAACAGAAATCAAAAAGCAAAAAAAAAAAAAAAAAGAAAAAAAAAAAAAACACGGGGGAGTATCTTCTGATTCTGGAGACTTTAAGTCCCTTGACTTTCCCTGGAACTTGTCCTTCTAGCTGGTCTTCTGGGGGAGGGGCCTGCTGTGCTGATTTTCAGGTGTTAGCACTTGGGGGAGCTGCTCTGCCCCTGCCTGCTGCAGGGCTCAGTGGGTGTTGTTTACCCCGTGAGGTCTCAGGAGGAACAGCCGCAGTGGCGGAGGCAGCTCTGCAGCCCTGGAGTCAGCCCCCGCAGGAACTACGGGGCTCTCCGTCCGGTCCGCAGGGCCTGGAGGCTCCGGGGCGTGGCCGCTGATCTGCTCAGCTCAGGGCAGGAGCGTCCTCGCTGTCCTGGGCCCTCCCGGCCTCTGCCTGTCCCGGGGGAGGCCGGATCCTGGGCTGTGTCCCGGCGCCCTGTGCTCCGGGGCCTGCGCTGTTGGATTCGCGCTCCCGCCCCGCAGCCGCCTCCCTGGAGCCGCTCCCGAGCCCCTCCGAGCTGCTCCGGCTCCGCGTGCGCTGCAGCCCTTAGGGAGCTCGGCGCACTCTCCTGCGCTTGCAGGTGCCTGTTAGTGTCCCCGGGAGCCCGAGGGCATCCCCGCCCTCCTGGGTCCTGCTCCAACTCCCTGCGAGCCCCTTTCCGCCCGCCGGGAAGGTTGGTGCAGCTCCTGCTCCTCCGGGACGGGGCTCTCCTGTCCTGGGGACACTCGCCCCGGCCTCAGCCCGGCTCCTCGCGGGGCCCCTCCCCCTCGGAGGCCTTTTGTTCCTTTATTTCTTTTTCCCCGTCTTCCTACCTTGATAGAAGCGCGGAACTCTTCTCACTGTAGCGTTCCAGCTGGTCTCTCTTTAAATTTCAGGCCGAATTCGTAGATTTTCAGGATGATTGGAAGGTTATCTAGGTAATTTGGTGGGGACAGGTGACTTGGGGACCCTGCTCTTCCGCCATCTTGCCCCTCCTCCCACTTTTAACTTTAGCAGTTCTATGAGTTGGTTCTGTGGATTTTTAAGATGGATGGTAAATATTCCATACAAATAAGTAATAGCCACAGACTTAAACAATAGACTTATAATGCACATCCCTGGGGCACACACTTCACACTTGGTTTGATCAGCAGCACCTCAGGGATACCATCACTGACCCAGGATTTGGTTTTGTTTTGTTTTGTTTTTACATCTTTCCAGTTCCAGTGACTAAGCTTTTTCTTAGGCCTCTTCACCTCATGATTACAAGATGACTGCAGCAGCTCCAGATGTCACGTTCACCATGACGATACACAGAAAAGAGGGACAAAACTTGGGTTCTCATTAGTGTGGATTGTATGAATTTCTGGACATGAGAGAATCCATCTGAAGCTCCATTTCCTCCCAACCAATGAACTCTTGAGCTGAGCCAGAGTAGCAGTAGCTTTACAAGGAGCGGTTCATTAAGTATCAACAAGCAACTCACATCCAGACCACGTGAGGACAGGGATGTTGATTAATACATACCAGGGACAGCTTCATTTACTAGCACACACGCACAAAAAGTCAGTACGATAGTAATGAGAAGCATCTCAACTGGTCAGCTCCAAATTAGCAGGGTTTTTTCCATCTCTTCTTTATTTAAATTGTGTAATCACCCCTTCTTTCTTCCTCATAAAACCCCCTTGCCTTCCCTATAGGAACAGGACACTTTTCTGGTGACTCCAGAATCTATGTCCCCCAAAGAAAGGCCTTTGTTTCTTTTCAGTTTCCCACCCTCCTCAGGAGAACTTAGCAAGGAAGAGAGATGAATAAATGCTGGATATAGAACTCCTTTTCAAAATTCATACCTCTTGTTACCTTCTTCTATTTTCTGTCACACACGTTACCTGAGATTTCTTTCATAACACTTGAGCAATGGCAGCAATAGTGGCAATCCTTATTTGTGCACGAATTTAATGAAAATATACCTAAGATTTCAGTTTTTGAATATTACTAACTGTAGATTAGAGCTTGCCAAGCTAAGGGCTATTGGCCCACGGTCTGTTTTTGTAGGGCCTGAGAGCTAAGAATGCTTTTTACCTTTTTTAAGGATAGTAAAGGGCAGCCCAGATGACTCAGCAGTTTAGCGCCACCTTCAGTCCAGGGCGTGATCCTGGAGACCCGGGATCGAGTCCACGTCAGGCTCCCTGAATGGAACCTGCTTCTCCCTCTGCCTGTGTCTCTCTGCCTCTCTCTCTTTGTATCTCTATGAATAAATAAAATCTTTTTTTTTAATAAATAAAATCTTAAAAAAAATAAAGGATAGTAAAAAACAGGAGGAGGAGAATATGCAATAAAGACATTATGTAGCCCACAAAGCTTAAAATATTTACTATTTGTCCTTTTTTAAGAAGTTTTACTACCCTGTGATAGACTATCCTCTAACACACTAATATTCTTCATCAAATTTAAACAATTCCTAGTTTCCTAATTTTTTAAAAGATCAAGAATGATTGTTGAATTTTATGAAATGGCTTCATACCATCTATTGAAATGATCATAAGCATTTAATCTGGGAGTGTACTGAATACTATTAATGGACCAACTATTCTTGGTTCTCTTTCTCTTTTTTTTTTAAGATTTTATTTATTTATGCATAAGAGACATAGAGGCAGAGACACAGGCAGGGGAGAAGTAGCTTCCTATGGAGAGCCTGATGTTGGACTCGATCCCAGAACCGTGGGATCATGACCTGAGCTGGAGGGAGACCATTAACCACAGAGCCACACTGGTCCCCCATTCTTGGTTTTCTGTAATAAATTTTTACTTGGTAACAATTTCCGAACTGTAATGCTGCAAATCCAATGGCCAATTCTCACTGTTCAGATTAGGTGATATATGGGTGGTATTTGACATTATACATCCTTCCCTCCTCCTTGACACATTTTTGCAATTTTACTTAGAGAACAAGATAGATTTATGGTTTTCTTGCTAGTTGATCCCTTTTTCTCCTCAGCCTTTAAACTCTGGTCGAATGGCCAACAAGCACATGAGAAAATGCTCTGCATCACTTGCCATCAGGGAAATACAAATCAAAACCACAATGAGATACCACCTCACACCAGTGAGAATGGGGAAAATTAACAAGGCAGGAAACCGCAAATGTTGGAGAGGATGTGGAGAAACGGGAACCCTCTTGCACTGACTGTTGGTGGGAATGTGAACTGGTGCAGCCATTCTGGAAAACTGTGTGGAGGTTCCTCAAAGAGTTAAAAATAGACCTGCCCTATGACCCAGCAATTGCATTGCTGGGGATTTACCCCCAAAGATACAGATGCAATGAAACGCCAGGACACCTGCACCCCGATGTTTCTAGTAGCAATGTCCACAGTAGCCAAACTGTGGAAGGAGCCTCGGTGTCCATCGAAAGATGAATGGATAAAGAAGATGTGGTCTATGTATACAATGGAATATTCCTCAGCCATTAGAAACGACAAATACCCACCATTTGCTTCAATGTGGATGGAACTGGAAGGTATTATGCTGAGTGAAGTAAGTCAATCGGAGAAGGACAAACGTTATATGGTCTCATTCATTTGGGGAATATAAATAATAGTGAAAGGGAATAAAGGGGAAAGGAGAAAAATAAGTAGGAAATATCAGAAAGGGAGACAGAACATGGAAGACTCTTAACTCTGGGAAACGAATTAAGGGTGGTGGAAGGGGAGGAGGGCGGGGGGTGGGGGTGACTGGGTGGCAGACACTGAGGTTGGCACTTGATGGGATGAGCACTGGGTGTTATTCTGTATGTTGGCAAATTGAACACCAATAAAAAATAAATTTATTATTAAAAAATAAATAAATAAACCCTGGTCTAAGGTTGTTCCAAAACTCAATCCTTGGAACTGTTCTTTTCTCTACCTTCGTTTACTGAGTGATCTCAGCATTCCCATAGCTTTGAATTTCACATTATATATTAAGTCAAAATCAGTATATTCATTCATGAACCTCCCTCAAACCCTGATGTTTATATTCCCCTGCCTACTCAACACTGCCAGTCGTATTTTTAATGGGTCCTTCAAATTTAACATGTCCAAAGCTGAATTTGGCTCATCTTGTGCTTGCTTCAGCAGCACATATACTGAATTTGGCTCATCTTGTGCTCCAGTTCTGCTCCTCCCACAATCTTTTCCACATCACAAATGGTGACTTCATCTTTCTAGTAGCTAAGAACAAAAACCTTGGAATTGTCCTTGTCCATCCATGTATTCACTCAACAATTGTTGATTGTACAATCTAGATTTTATCATCTAGATGCTGATGATACAGCAGGTGAGCAAAACAATCAAGTCATTGCATTCATCAAACTATTCTTGTTAAAATAAACAAAATATAAAAACAATATATGTAGCATTTCCAACAATGATAAGTGCTGTCAGGGAGAAGCAGGGAGGGAGGATAGAAAGTTCTGGTTGTAGAGAAGGCTTGTGATTTTAGGTGGTCAGGGATAATTTCATTGTGCAGGTGAGATTTGCCATTCACTGAGGGGGCGGTGGCAAGAGGAGCAGAATTGGTGGGGGGGCATAAAGAGTTCAGCTTTGAATCTTAAGTTTGAGGTGTTTATTAGACATCCAAGTGGAAACATCACGTAGGCAGTTGAATGTAAATTCAGATTTCAGAGGAGAGGACCAGTCCAGAAACATAAATTTAAGAGCTTTGGCGTATGTATAGTACGTAAAACTTTAAAGCTGGATGGAATCAACTGGGAGTGGGTAGAGAAGAGAAAATGCCACCCAAATGTCTCTTGATATGCACCCCAACATTAAGAGATTAGGATATGAAACAAGTAGGGAGACTGAAGAAGCAGCCAGTTACATTTTCTCAGAAGAGAAAATCTGAAGAGGGATGGTTTTCTAGAAGCCATATGGGGCAGGTATTTCAAGGAGCACATGGTTTGCTGTGTCAAAGGCTGCTTGCTGCAGCTCATGGATGATGACCAAGAACTGACCACTGGGTTTATAAATATGGAGGACGTTGTCCAAGCAGACAAGAGTGGCCTCTGAAGTGTTGGGGCCATGATACCTATCATGGAGCGAGGATTCCATAGAGAATAGATGGAGATAATAGGAATTAGAGATCTAAAGTAGTGACAACATTTTTGAGAACTCTGCTATAAGAGGAAGCAGGAAAGTGGGGTCATACCCAGAGAAGGATGTGAGATCAAGAGAGGGTTTTGGGTTTTGTTTTTGTTTTTTAATGATGAAATATAATAACAGCATACTAGTAGGGTGATGGAAATGACTGAACCAGGAGGGAAAACCCAATGAGACAGGACAGAGGACAATTACCCGGGGCAACTTTCTGAGATGTGGGCTGAACTTGGCAGTGGCCCAGGCAGCTCACTCAAGCTGAGAGCAAAGGGGAGGGGTGCAGTGGAGGGAAGCCAGTAGATGTTGGAGGACATGTTTGCCTCTGTACCTCCAGTGAAATCAGAAGCAAATTTTCCAGCTGAAATTTAGGATAGAGGGAGCAAATATTGGAAGACAGAGGAGAGAGAAAAAGAGGAAGATATAAGGGTGGTCTAGGAGAGAAGAGTGACAAGAAGGTTGGCAAATGTATTAGGGTTGCTCAGAGGTTTCCTTCTCATTTTGTAATAAGCGGAATTATTTTTATGAACCTGTCTCTGAACACTGCTTTAGCTAAACTCTACAGACACCTAATGCCTCCCCTATTCATTTCTAAATATTTTGTAATTTCTCTCGAATTCATGTTTTTTAAAGTATATTTTCTAATTTTTCAAGGATCATTTTGTTAGATTGTTTTGGTTTGGGATATCCTTTTGTTATTAATTTCAACATTATTGCATCATGCCAGTGAAAATGATTTATATGATTCCTGCTTTTCTAATTTTGTGAAGATTTCCTTTATGGCTCAATACAGTGTGAAGGTTTAAAATGTTCTATGCGGGATCCCTGGGTGGCGCAGCGGTTTGGCGCCTGCCTTTGGCCCAGGGCGCGATCCTGGAGACCTGGGATTGAATCCCACATTGGGCTCCCGGTACATGGAGCCTGCTTCTCCCTCTGCCTGTGTCTCTGCCTTTCTCTCTCTCTCTCGCTGTGACTATCATAAATAAAACTATATATATATATTTAAAAAATAAAATGTTCTATGCATGGTTGAAAAAAAAGTATGTTAACTTATGTGATGTATTAATATAGATTTTTGTAGAATAATATATATTACCTTCAGGTCAAGATTCTTAAGTTTAGCATTCAGATTTTTATATACCACTGCTTATTTTTTTAGTCTACTTGACCTATCAGTTTCTGAAAGGAATGTGTGTGTGAATAGGCATTTGGTCAATTTTCCCTGTACTTTCCTCAGCTTTTGCTTTATTTCAATACTGTGTATTCTGAGGTATAAAATATCAATGACTGTTGTATCTTTGGGGAATGATTCTTTCATTATGAAATACTGCTTTTTATCCTTTAGTGCTTTTAATATTGATTCTATTTTGTATAATATGAATATTTCTATACTAGTTTTTCTGTTGCTGCTGTTGTTATTAATTTAACCAATATTTTTCTACTAGTTTTTATTTTCTATTTTTTAGAGTTATTTCATTGTGAAGATATATTACTCCAATCTGAGAGTATTTTCCTTTTAATAATATATCATAGATAGGTTTGGATTTTTGTGGCCATTATATTGATTTCTCTCTGCTATGCTTTCTTTTTATTTTCTCTTTATATTCCTTTGTTAGATTAAGTTGTCTTTTATTTAATACATATATGAAATAACATATGTATGGTATATATGTAATACACACACACAATATCTATCCTTTTGGTGCTTAACTTTGCTTATACAACATTTTAATTTAATTGCTGTCCAAGTAATGCTTTCACACAAGTTAAAAAAATGAGATGGTACTCAAAATCTCATAAAGAACATTAGAAGGTCTCTATAATTTTTCTCCACAGGTTTTACCACAGCATGCCTCCTGAGATGGTGAGAGGAGGGCAGGATGAGCTTCCAGCAGACTGTCACAGGAGCAGGGCTTCTAGGCTCCTGGTTTCTCCTGGTGTGGCAGCCACAAGGACATCTGCTCCATCTCTGGAGCATTCCACATGTGGCTCCTTCCTGGGGTATGCACCTCTCCTTGCCACTGCTAGGCACAGAACCCAGCTGCTCCAAGTCAGGTGCCCCAGTCCTTCCCCTGGGAGCTTCCACAAAGCTACCTCCTGCTTCTTAAATTTTCTTCTGAAACCCCTCCAAAGCCACTCCCATCTTTGGTAGCAGTTCTCTGTTGAAAGTTGTGGACTGTAGTTCTTCCTGGCTATTTTCCATCTTTTAGGAGTTTCTCACTTTCTGGTCCACCAAAAAACCCAAACACCTCTTCTTATTTTCCAGCACTGTTAGAGACATCATTTGTCATTGAGATGAATAGGAGGCAGGAATATGGATTCAATACACTATTGAACCTAATTCCAGGTATTCCTTTAATATAGGAGGTAAAGTGTGACATGCTCCCCCTTTGGAAGAAAAATTAATTCTGAGTTTTTGATTGATCTGATCAAATGAGGAGAAGAGGAAGTTGGACCCTCAGGCTTCAAAATCTAGGGAATATGCACTGAGGGTATCATTATGTCCTGTCTGACAATTTCAGTTTCTGCCTTTCAAGTCTCTCACTTGTAGCTTATTCACGTCTTGCCACTCCACATCCATGTTCTTTCCCAGTTCTCATACCAGCTGTGACTTGAAGCAGGAACTCTCCCTAAAAGTGTGGGAGATGATAAATAATTAATATATACATACATCAGGGGATATCACTTAACAAAATTCAGGAGATCTTTATCATCAATATTCTGAGAACATGGTTTAGACTTTGAACTGAGGATTGTGCTTCAAAGAATCTGTGTGTGGGGACGCCTGGGTGGCTCAGTGGTTGAGCATCTGCCTTCGGTTCAGAGCATGATCCCAGGATCTACTCTCCCTGTGGGGAGCCTGTTTCTCCCTCTGCCTGTGTCTCCGTCTCTCTGCGTGTGTCTCTCATGAATAAATAAATAAATATTTTTTAAAAAATGAATCTGTGTGTAGAAGAGAGAATATGGCCTGTGGAGAAAGTCAGAAATGAGATTGCACCCCAATGTTGCTGTCACCAGCTAGTTTACTTTGGGCCAGTTGCCTAACCTCTCTGAGCCTCAATTTTTCAACTGATAAAACTAGAATAAGAATACTTTCTCTGATGCGGAGAAAAGGGAACTGTGTTATACTGTTAGTAGGAATACAAACTGTGCAGCCACTGTGAAAAAAAGTATGGAGGACCCTCAAAGAGTTAAAAGTAGAACTACCCTATATAGTCACACTACTGGATATTTACATCAAAAATACAAAAACATTAACTCAAAGGGATCTGTTCACTCCTATGTTTATAGCAGCATTATTTTTAATAGCCAAATTATGGAAGCACCCCAAATTTCCATCGAT
The DNA here is from genome assembly GCF_905146905.1 of Nyctereutes procyonoides. Taxonomy (NCBI): domain Eukaryota; kingdom Metazoa; phylum Chordata; class Mammalia; order Carnivora; family Canidae; genus Nyctereutes; species Nyctereutes procyonoides. The sequence continues at coordinate 7,997,215 of NW_026575130.1, forward strand.
TGATGAATGGATAAAGAAGATGTGAGATATATAGATACAGATATGTACATATATGTGTGTATACATATATATATATATTTAATGGAATATTATTTGCCCATAAAAAATAATGAAATCTTGCCATTTGCAACTACATGGATGGAGCTACAGAGTATAATGCTAAGTGAAATAAGTCCGTCAGAGAAAGACAAATACCATATTATTTCACTTCTATGTGGAATTTAAGAAACAAAACAAAACAAAAAAATGAGGAAAGGAAAAAGAGAGAGAGCCCAACCAAGAAACAGACTTTTAACTATAGAGAACAAACTGCTGGTTACCAGAAGAGGGATGAATTAAATAGGTGATGGAGATTAAGGAGGATACTTGTCATTATGAGCAGAGGGTAACATATAGAAGTGTTGAATCATTATATTGTATACCTGACACCAATATAACACTGTATGCTAACTACATTGGAAATAAAAATAAAATAAAATAATAAAATAAAAAATGTTTAGACCTTCTCTGAAAATAGATAGCAAGGCAATCCTACACACTCTGGCCCAAACCACCATAATCTCTAACTGGAATATTGCAAAAGCTCCTGAAAGGTCTTCCTGCCCTCACTGCAGCTCCCCCTCCACTCTATGTCCAGCCCTATAGCTGGTCAGATCAGGTCACCAAGTCCCTACTAATACAGTCATACCAGATCTGTTCCATTGTTACTTCTCTGACCTCTTATCCTATTATTCTTCCCTACTAACTGCACACCAGCCCCACAGGCCTCTTTACTATCCCTCAAATTTGCCAGGCACACTTCTACCTCAGGGGCCTTGGCACTGGCTCTACTCTCTTTCTGGGGTGTGCTTCTCTAGGTATCCGCACAGCTTTCTTTACTCATATATCACCCTTTTAGGCCTCTCTTTGATGCTGTCAAAACTTTCAGCCCTCCAAAAAAAAAAAAAAAATCAGCCCTCCTTCTTATACTGTTTTCCCTTAGCAGTTATCAGTAGCTAACAAACTATGCATTTTACTTATTTGTATTTGCTTTTGTCTGTTTCTACAACTAGAATGGAAGTTCCATGAGGACAAGAATTTTTATTTTTTATTTATTTTTTTAAAGAACTTTTAAAAAACTTACTTATTCATGAGAGACACAGAAAGAGGCAGAGGGAGAAGCAGACTTCCTGCAGGGAGCCTGATGCAGGACTCTATCCCAGGACCCCGGGATTGTGCCCTGAGTTGAAGAAAGACACTCACTCAATCACTGAGCCACCCAGGTGTCACAGAATTTTTTTTTTTTTAATTTTGATGGCTACTATCCTAGCATTGGGAACCATTTCTAGCCCCCAGTAGATGTTTCATATATATTAGATACAGTATTTGTAAAGCAAAACAGTTTCATTTAGTGGTCAAGAATGCAGTTTCAGAAACAAGACTCCATGGATTTCAATCTACTGCTAATATTTACTAGGTATGTAACCTTGGGCAAGTTATTTAACTTCCTGGGCTTCAGTTCACCACCATTAATATGGAAGTGGTGGGAGCACCTATGTGTGGAACTATGGAGAAGATTAAAGGAGGTAATACAGGGGGGATCCCTGGGTGGCTCAGCGGTTTGGCGCCTGCCTTTGGCCCAGGGCCTGATCCTGGAGTCCCGGGATCGAGTGCCGCATCAGGCTCCCTGCATGGAGCCTGCTCCTCCCTCTGCCTGTGTCTCTGCCTCTCTCTCTCTCTCTCTCTTTCTCTCTCTCTGTGTCTATCACAAATAAATAAATAAATCTTAAAAAAAAAGGAGGTAATACATGTAAAGTATTCAGAACAATGGCTGACACATAGAAGCCATCAATAAAAGATAACTATTGTGACTGACATACCTAGTATACAGTAGGTGCTCAGTTTAATGGTAGTTGTAATTATCATCAAACTTAAGCTTTAACAGTCTGAAAACCTCAGAGAATGAGCGGGTTTAAGAGATGGAGAATGCAGTTGTCTCAGTTTTTTAGAACTAAAAAAGCCAAGCTTGCATCCTATCAGGAATGTGCTGCTAAGTTGACCGTCTCTGATTCAAGTTCATGCGTGCAGCTTAGGCTAATAATATCAGTCTCCAAACAGCTGATGGAGCACAATATGACTGAAGGAGAATGGCAGCAACAGGACAAAGTGTCCAAGCTGAGGTCACAAGGTTGGTCTCAGTTAGAAAGCTCACTTCATCTGTCAAGCAGCGCCGAGTATAATTACCCAGAGAGGAGCACAGAAGCCTTCTTTTTGAGTCTCCCGAGCAGCCTTGTCACGGCCCAGTGAGGAGGCAGGCACAGGATATTATTAACTGTCCTACAAGTGAATGCCCATAAAAGCAAAGTTGTGCTGTTCAGCAAATTCCATTGCAGACATATCCAGCAACAGAAGAGTAATTTCTGGAAGCAAAGGAGCTATTAAACACATGATTCCGAAACAATAAGACAAAGCCAGGGCCTCTCCTTCATTCAATCAACTATTTCCCTTTCTGAATATAAACAATATTTTATAAAACAGAAACCCCAAACTAAAAAGTATATGAAGAGATGCTCAAATTCAAAATGCAAATTAAAATAATGAAATATCCATTTACATGTATAAGATTGGCAATGTTAGGAAGATGGCCCATGCCACAGGTTGGAGGACATGTGCACACAAACACCGTGCAATACTGGCAGGAGTTGTTTGGAAGCACCATGTGGACTACTTCATCAAATTAGGAATATGCATCCCTAGGAGCCCATGATTCTACTTCCAGCTATAGATTCCAAATATGCTCTTATGCAGGTCTATAAGGGGATATTTACGGAGATGTTTATTGTAGTTCTATTTGTGTGGCAAAGAGGTTTTTCTGGGCATCCATTACTGAGAAACTAAAGAAGTAAATTATGATAGATTTACTACTAAGCAGTTAGAAACTATAGATGAAGTATCCATATATTGTTTATTATAAAAAGAAACAGAATGACCTATATAATACAACATATTTATGTAAATAAAAAATATATTCCTAAAAAAAAACTATTTCCCTTTCTGATGCTCAGTTTGTGGATTTAGGGGATTTTCTATAAATAATTAATATTCTTTTAAAAAATATTTGTTTATTTTAGAGAGAGTATGTGTGAGTGGGGGTCGGGCCAGGAGGAGAGAGAGAACCCTGAAGCAGACTCCTCACTAAGCGTGGAGTCCAACTTGGGCTTGATCCCAGGTCCCTGAGACCACAACCCAAGCCAAAATTAAGAGTCACTTGTTTAACCGACTGAGCCCACCAGGTGTCCCTATAATTAGTATTCTTTTTTTTTTTTTTTTTTTTTTTATAAATTAATTTTTATTGGTGTTCAATTTACCAACATACAGAATAACACCCAGTGCTCATCCCGTCAAGTGTCCCCCTCCGTGCCCGTCACCCATTCACCCCCACCCCCCGCCCTCCTCCCCTTCCACCACCCCTAGTTCGTTTCCCAGAGTTAGGAGTCTTTATGTTCTGTGTCGCTTTCTGATATCTCCCACACATTTCTTCTCCCTTCCCTTATATATAATTAGTATTCTTAAACTACATAAGCCCTTAGATAATCTAAAGGAATTATAGGCCTTTTCTACAATTATACTTCTAAAATAATAGCTAAATAATGGACAAAACAGGGCATGTGGGTAGCTCAGTGGTTGAGTGCCTGCCTTTGGCTCAGGTCATGATCCCAGGGTCCTTGGATGGAGTCCCACGTTGGGCTCTCTGCAGGGAGCCTACTTTTTCCTCTGACTACGTCTCTGCCTATCTCTCTTTCTCTGTATCTCATGAATAAATAAACAAAATCTTTAAATAAATAAATAAATAAATAAATAAATAAATAAATAAATAAAAATATTGGACAAAGCTAAGGATTTTCTGTTGTTATTACATTGACGTGATGCATTTTTTTGCCAATCTTTTATCTTCTACTTTTCAAAATTATTTAACTGTAAAGATATTTTATTGTCCAGTCTGAATACATTTATATTACTACTACTGATTACTGATATTTAATATTTTTGATAGTTTGGGATTTTATGATCATTTTATTTTGTCTTATCTCTAATCTTTCCTTATTCTTTCTCTTTTTATTCCTTTGTTAGATTAAGTTGCCTTTTATTTCACTCACATAACATAGTTTAATACATACATTTTATATATTTAACAACACAATATGTAGAAAATTAGAAGTTCTCTGCAATTTTTCTCCACAGGCTTTACCACAGCCTGCCTCCTGAGGTGGTGAGAGGGGGGGCAGGATGAGCTTCCAGCCAGACTATCTCAGGAGCTGGGCTTCTGTGTTCCTGGTTTCTCTGTGCAACAGCCACCAGAACATCTGCTCAATCCCTGGGGCATTTCACACATGGTTCCTTCCTGGACAGGAAACAGAGTTTGTTTTTCAAATAACCAGTTTTACTGACCTTTTCTTGACTGATTGAACTGGTTATTGTGATGTCATGGAGACACAATCTACATAACACACAGAGTTATGGGGAAGAAAAGAATGAGCCCTGGCCACATATCACATGAATCTCTGCATAAAATGCTACTTAGGTAGGTGTCCTGCCTCAACACCCACGTCTCCTCTCCCCTTTCCAAGGAGGGAATTTTGGGGCTCAATCCTGCCCCTGGGCAAGATGTAAACTCTAGTGCAAGTAAACCCAGCATCAATGAATCTTAGAACCAGACAGACTCAGAATCCTCTTTCTAACCGCATTTTGTTCTCTCATATTCTTACTGCGTGTCTGCTTAGAGACAGAGTCCCTATCTGGATGACAGCTCCTTCCTTAGGGACAGTCTCCTTCCTTGAGACAAGTCTATCCCTAATCCTCAAAGAGGGCTATCTCATCTTTTTGTGGCAATGTCTGAATTTAGCAATTCCTAGATGCCCCGAAGCTGTGTTCCAGCCATCAGTGTGACACTTTTTCTTTCAGCTGAGTTTTTCTGAGGCTGACATTTTGCCTTGATATACACCTTTAGTTCCTTGTCCTCTCTTCCAAGCTAGAGGTCTTTCTGCTGCTTGCAGCCCTTCTCTCCAGCTCCACTCCAAGAAGTAGATTTGGGTCTCGGTCTAGCATCTGCCACTGGGCTAGATCAAGTAGCAGGCACTTTCACGTACACTTTCATTTTATACACACAACTCTGTAGCATGAATGTCCAAACTGGTATAACTATCCTTATTTTAGAGTTCGGAAAAGTGAGACTTAGAGAGGCTAAGTGTCTTGCCCATCTGAAGCCAAGAATTAAGTGGAGTCTGTTCTCAAAACCAGATGTTATATCCATACAATAAAATATTATTTATCCATAAAAAGGCATGAAGTGCTGATACATGCTACACTGTAGATGAACGTGGAAGACATAATGTTAAGTGAAAGAAGCCACACACAAAAGGTCACATATTGTACTATTCTATTCATCCGAAATATCTATAATAAATAAATCCACAGAGACAGAAGAGATTGTCAGCTGCCAGGGAAACTGCTTTCCCCTGGGGTGATGAAAATGTTTTGGGACTATATACAGATAGTGGTTTCACAACATGATGAATGCACTAAATACCATTGAACCACTCACTTCAAAAATGGTTAATTTTATGCCACATGAATTTCACCACAATTAAAAAAGAAAAAGCAGACTTTTAGATTTCCAGAACCTGAGCTTCTTTCACAGAAATACTTGTTTCCTAAGTTTGAAAATAGAAAAAAAAATAAATGATATTCTCTCACATTTTAAAATTAGAAATGGAGTGACTTTGCACGTCCGTTCAATGTCTGTGTAGGCATTACTTAGTTCCTGGCCTTGCAGAAACTCGGTTTTCGTCTTCTCCTGCACAGGAGACCTCTGCCGCAACCATGTTACACCAGGTCATCAGTCAGACCAAGAAGCATCAAAGCTTGATCCCCCTTTTCATATTTATTGGGGCAGGAGGTACTGGAGCAGCACTGTATGTGTTGTGCTTGGTATTGTTCAATCCAGATGTTAGTTGGGATAGGAAGAATAACCCAGAACCTTGGAACAAACTGGGTCCCAATGATTAATACAAGTTCTACTAAGTGAATGTAGATTACAGCAAACTGAAGAAAAAAGGTCCAGACTTCTAAATAAAATGTTTCACTATAAAGCTGCTTAGAATGAAGGTCTTCCAGAAGCCTTCTGCACAATTTTCCACTTATCCAGGAAATATTTCCCCTCTAAATGCACGAAATCATGTTGGTGTATTGTGTTGGAGTTTACACTGAATGATAAATATCTGAAACTTGAAAAATAAATAAATAAAATTAGAAATGGAAAAGTAATGTATTACTTTAATATTTAATCACAAAGAAAGATTTTAAATTTAAATAATTTTGGGGCACCTGGGTGGCTCAGTGGCTGAGCATCTACCTTTGGGTCAGGTCGTGATCCCAGGGTCCTGGAATTGAGTCCCACATCAGGCTTCCCACAGGGAAGCCTACTTCTCCTTCTGCCTATGTCTCTGCCTCTCTCTGTGTATCTCTCATGAATAAATAAATAAAATCTTTAAAAATAAATAAATAAACTTAAATAATTGTATCACAAAACTAAAACTGGTAAGTGAAAAAGTCACACAGTATTGAAGAGTACAGATAATGATACAAAACTACACCTGGCCCAACCACCTAGTCTCACTCTCAAGAGATAAACAGTATTATAAGGTGTCTTTGTAAACTTCCAGAAGATTTTGTGAGCATATGTATAACCACATGGTTCTTACTTTGCTTTTTATTTTTTTAAATTAACAATAGTTCTTGGAGAACTTCATAAGAGAAAATATATCTATCTTGTGAATTCTAATAGCTGCATGATATTGCATTTTATGGGCTTACCAAAAATTCATTTACCTTTCCCCTTGTCCTAATACTTAGTCCTTTACTTCTCCATTCTCATGCATTATATTTAAAATCTATTTATAGATCTAGGCAATACTAGTGATTTTCAAACTTTAGAGTGAATGAAATCACCTATGAAGCTTAGTAAAAATAAGGATTCCAGAGCCTCATCTCAACATGGCCTGACTTGGCATGTCTGTGGTTGGTCCACTCATTTTCACTTTTTAATAGCCACCCAGGGTTATTCTGATGCAAGTGGTTCCTAATCCTACTCTGAGTAATACTGAAACAGAATGGAACTCATTCCAGCAAACCACTGTTGAGCTGTTGCTATGTTCCAAAATTTGTGCAAGTGCTGGGAGTGCAAACAAGGCCCCTGCCCTGATAATAGAAAATACAAGTAAATCAGCCAGTGTTATACCATAAGGGACACACGGTGGAAGTACATAAAAGGTGCTGGAGCTGGGGAACACTTATGGGCAGAGGCCAGAAGAGGCCTCATGAAGGAGGTGACAGATGAGCAGAACAGAAATGGATTAACATGCATTTTCCAAGGAGATGGAATTGAAATGCTACAGAGACAAAGATGCCAGGCTGCAGTAGCATCATGAATAGTCATGGCACTGACAGAAAACAGGATGATCGCTAGAATAGCCTACAGGGGAGAAAAAAAAGTAATGGTCACATCACTGAGTGTGCCATGTTAAGGAGCTAAACTTTGTAGGTTATGGAAATCATGAATCGTTTTAAACAGTGAAGTACCACGGTTCAACTTATATTTTAAGGGTCATTGTGGCTACAGTATGAAGGATGGATTCAAGGAGTCCTGAAGATGGAGGAAAGGCGATTCATTTAAAAGCTGTCACCGGAACACCTGGGTGGTTTAGTCAGTTAAATGTCTGACTCTTGGTCTCAGGGTCTTAAGTTTAAACCCATGCTGAGCATGGAACCTACTTAAAAATAAACAAATAAAAAATAAAGGCTATAACAATACCATGCCAAAATTACGATAGTTAAAAAAGAAATATGTGAAAATAATAGAATGAAATCACCTTTTTATGATTTTAGGTAGGAAAAATGCTCTTTATATATGTTATAAAGCTCAGAAGTCAGAAAAGAAAAGAATGATAAATTGGATGACATAAAAATGTAAAGTTCTATGTGTATAATAAAAAAAAGATCAAAATATAAGCAACAAACTGAGGAAAATGTTTCCAACCACAAGTCACAAGGGCTAATTTCTTTAATAAATGAAGAATTTTCATTAATCAATGAGAATAGGGATGCCTGGGTGGCTCAGCGGTTGAGCATCTGCCCTTAAGCTCAGGGCATGATCCCGGGATCCAGAATCGAGTCCCACATTGGGCTCCTTGCAGGAAGCCTGCTTCTCTCTCTTCTGTCTCTGCCTCTCTCTCTCTCTCTCTCTCTCTCTCTCTCTCTCTCTCTGTCTCTCATGAATAAATAAATAAATAAATATTTTTTTAAAAAAGAGAATAGATTGATGATCCAATAGAAATATAAACAAAATATAACTAGACAGGGGCAGCCTGAGTGGCTCAGCAGTTTAGCGCCGCCTTCAGCCCGGGGCATGATCCTGGAGACCCGATATCGAGTCCCACATCGGGCTCCCCACAGGGAGCCTGCTTCTCCCTCTGCCTGTGTCTCTGCCTCTCTCTCTCTCTCTCTCTCTGTGTATTCTCATGAATAAATAAATAAAATCTTTAAAAAATAATAAAATAAAATAAAATAAATATATAACTAGACAGTTCACAACATACAAATGTTTTTTAAATATTTGAAAAATATTTAATCTCATTCATAATTAGAGCCAATGCAAAATAAAACTATAATAAAATACCATTTTAACTTATTAAATTATATTACCTTTTCAAAATTTTAAACATTTTTTAAGAAAAAAAAAATCCTCCCCAATGAATACCAAAAATTACAAGGGAATGGACTAATAAAATGCTTGTCAAGCAGATAAATGTAAAGCCAAATGAACCAGACATAGGATGGGGACAGGCATCTACATAACTGCCCATGCAAAAAAACCCTAAGGTGTTAGCTGGCAATAAAAGTAGTAATGCTACAGCAGAGCTGAAAACCAATGTTCTCAGTATGATCCCATTCATGTAAAAAAATTTTTCTTTGTAAAAAATTTTTTAAGTAACTTCACAAAATCCAAACAGTTTTATGATGTGATGTGGTTACAAAAAAAAAAAAACAAAACAATCAAAAACAAAGGAAAGGATCACTTGGGGTTTTAGGTTGCCATAATAGAAACATATGATCCAGCTTAAGGGAGATAGAGGCTCACATAGTAAATATAGAACGACTTTAGATTGAGACATAGCTGAATTTCAATCTCTCCTATTGAATGATTAGGGTCAAATAATTTAAGGTCTTTGATCTTTCCTATCAGGAAAATGAGGCTACAATAACCCATTCTCAAGGTTTTAAAGTATTAAGGAAAGAACATGCAAAGCATCTTAATATGGTTCCTGGCACAGAATCTGTGCTTAATTAATGTCAATTCTCCTTCCCCTTTCCATCTTCTCTTTTTTTTTCCTTTCCATCTTCTCTTTCCCTTTCCCACAATATCATATCATACCACTTCCCCATAAGAATACTATATTGCCATGAGAAGCTGGTGGGAGGTACTCAATCATCAAGAGACACTGGGAGAGAGTTAAAGCTATGGAATTAAAAACCACTTGAGTCAGCCCCAGCAGAGCTTGCAGATAATGGTGAAATAGAAAGATCTGAAGATCTGGAGTTCCAAGTAGAGAGAAGGGAAGAAGGCCCAAAGGTAGTTACAGAGAAGTAGTGTTGGGCAAGCAGATCAGTAGTCTGAATCCTCTGCAGAAACTTGTGGAAATTACTCACATCAGCAGCACATTTTCAGAAATGTCTCCTTGAACGGTAAGAGAAGGATAAGAGGCACATTGAGGTTTCTCTGCTCAGAGCCAAAATAGGAGCAATAACCATAAAAAGCCACCCAACTGGATCCAAACAGCTCAGAAGACCAATGGGCTGTAAGCCAAAGACCAATTAGAGCAGTCCTCTGGCAATAAGCTGTAGCCCTGATGAGAATATCACCTAGCTATTTTCTCAGCTGACAGTGCTGCTCTAAGAAATGAGGAAAAGTCAAAGGGAGATAAGTACAGGGGAGAAGTGAGTGCCTTTCTAAGAGTTTCCTACTTGTGGAGAGACAGAAATTGATTCTATAGAAAACTCTTTACAAATGAAACAAAAGTGCTTAAGAACATGAGAGGAAAAGGTTAACCCTAGCAACAGAGGTCAATCCTATGAAATGACCTCCATAATCTATATGTATTAATCAGGATTCTCCAGAGAAATAAAACCAATAGGATATATAGAAAGAGACACATAAGATATTTATTATAGGAATTGGCTTACACAATTATAGAGATGTCCCTATACCTGCCATCTACAAGGTGGAGAAGAAGAAAAGCCAGTGGTGAATTTCAGAGTCCAAAGGCCTGAGAACCAGGGGAGCTCATGGTTTATGCCTTAGTCTGAGTCCAAAAGCCCGAGAATGGGATGAGAGCAAGATGATAGTGTAAATCTGGGTACAATGTTTGAGGGTAAGAGAAGATGTATTCAGCACACACATAGAAGAACAAATTTTCCCTTCCTCTACTTTTTGTTCTATTTAGATCCTCAGTGGATTGAATGATGCCCATCTTCATTGGTGTGCATAATCTTTACTTGGGCTACCAAATCAAATGCTAATCTCTTTCAGAAATATCCTCAAAGACACACCCAGAAATAACATTTTACCAACATTCCTTAGCCTAGTCATATTGATACATAAAAATAACCATCGCACCATGAAATAACCCCAAGCATTACTGACAAGTCATTTGTCAGAAAATTTGGTGAGTGGGACACCTTCTCTGAGGATAAGGAAAAAAATATGTCTTGGTTTCAAAGAAGTTTCAAAGAGTCAGGCCAAAACTAGAGTTAGAAACAGGCTCCTTAGCTCCATTCTCAGTCCTTTTCTCTCTTCTTTCTCTCTCACATGGTATTATAATCCATTTCTGTGGCTTTAAATACTACCCATAGTCAATGACTTCCCCACTCAGACTTCAATGCTATCATTTCCTTCCTACCCCACCTCACTCAAGCATGGATGCCCTTCTTACTTCGTTCAGGTTCTGAGGTTTAATATTTCTTCATAAATACTCAACTTCACATATAATTGCAGAAATAAAACTTTTTTAAGTTTTTATTTATTCATTCATGAAAGACAAGAGAGAGAGGCAGAGACAGAGGCAGAGGGAGAAGCAGGCTTCTTGCCAGGAGCCTGATGAGGACTCCATGCTAGGACCCTGGGATCATGCCCTGAGCAGAAGGCTCAACCACTGAGCCACCCAGGTATCCCAGAAATAAAACTTAAAATAAAAAGTTACCATGAACATAGAAGCAAAATCCTCAACCTTAATATTAGCAAACCAAATCCAAAAGAGAATTATACACCATGATCAAGTGATATTTATTCCGGGTATGCAAGGCTGGTTCAAAACTTGAAACTTCACTACTATCCATTACATTACAGGCTAAAAAAGAAAAATCACATAATCATATCAATATACACAGGAAAAGCATTTGACAAAGTCCAATACGAGAAAAACACTTTGTAAACTAGGAATAGAGGGGATTACGAGAAAAAACACTTTGTAAACTAGGAATAACTTCCCAACTTAATAAAGAATACCTACAGCTAATATACCTTATGATGAGAAACTCATAGCTTTCTAACTAAGATCATGTAGAAGGCAAGGATGTCCTCTAACCATTGCTTTTCAACATTATGCTGGACATCTTAGCTAATTCAATATGACAAGAAAAGGAAATAAAATGTATATAAATTAAAAAAAGAAGACATAAATTGTCTTTGTTAGCAGGTGACATGATCATCTATGTAGAAAATCTGAAAGAACTGACAAAAGACAACTCCAAGAACGAATAAGTGACTGTAGTATGCTTGCAGGATATGAGGCTAATATACTGATCATAACAAAGGAACAAAGGGAATGTAATGGAGCAAAGATATTCTTTTCAACAAATGGTACTAGAACAACTGGACATCTACATGCAAAGAAATGAATCTAGACACAGACCTTACACCCTTCACAAATATTAAGTCAAAAAGGATCACAAAGCTAAATGTAAAATGCAAAACTATAAAACTCCTGGAAGATAACATAGGACAAAACCTAGATAACTTTCGATGTTGAGATGACTTCTTGGATATCTTGGATACAACAATAAAAGCATGATCCATGAAAAATATAATTAATAGGCTGGACATCACTAAAATCAAAAACTTCTGCTCTGTGAAAAATGTTAAGAGAATGAGAAGATAAGCCACAGACTAGAAGAAAATATTTGTAAAACATGCATCTCATAAAGGAGTGGTATCTATGATATTCAAAGAACTCTTACAACTCAACTATAATAAAATAAACATCCAATTTAAAAATAGGCCAAAGGTCTTAACAGATATTTCACCAAAGAGATATATAGATGGCATATAAGCATAGGAAAGAATTTCCAAAACATATGTCATTAGAGAAATGCAAAACAAAACAATAATGAACTATTACTATACACCTGTTAGAATGGGCAAAATCGGGATCCCTGCGTGGCGCAGCGGTTTGGCGCCTGTCTTTGGCCCAGGGCGCAATCCTGGAGACCCGGGATCGAATCCCATGTCGGGTCCCGGTGCATGGAGCCTGCTTCTCCCTCTGCCTATGTCTCTGCCTCTCTCTCTCTCATTCTGTGTGACTATCATAAATAATAAAAATTAAAAAAATTTAAAAAAAAAAAGAATGGGCAAAATCCAGAATACTTACATCAAAGTCTGGTGGAGCAATAGGAACTCTCACCCACTTGTGGGAATGTAAAATGTAACAACCACTCTGGAAAACAGTTTGGCAATTTTTCTCTTCTTTCTTTTCTTTTCTTTTCTTTTCTTTTCTTTTCTTTTCTTTTCTTTTCTTTTTCTTCTTTTTTTTTCTTTCTTTCTTTCTTTCTTTCTTTCTTTCGTAGGATTTATTTATTTGAGAGAAAAAGAGAACATGAGCTGGGGAGAGGGGCAAAGGGAGAGGGACAAGCAGACTGCCTGCTGAACACAGAGCCCAACGTGGGGCTTGATCCCATGTCCCCGAGATCATGATCAGAGCTGAAGCCAGAAGCTTAACCAACTGGGTCATGCAGGTGTCCAAGTCTGGCAATTTCTTACAAATCTAAATATACTCTTACCATATGGCTCAGCAATTGTACTTCTCAGTATTTACTCAGCTAGACAAATTGAAAACTTATGTCCAACAAAAACTTTCATGCAGATGTTTATAGCGCATTATTCATGATTGCCAAAACTGGAAGCAACCAAAATGTCCTTCAGTAGGTGAATGGATAAATAAATGTTGGTACGTTCAAACAATGTTATTCTGTACTAAAAAAGAAATGAACTATTAAGCCATTAAAAGACATGGAGGAACATAAAATGTGTATTACTAAATAAAAGAAGCCTACCTCCAAAGACTATATACTACATGATTCAATTATATGACACTCTGAAAAAGGCAAAACTATGAATACTAAAAATATCCATGGTTGGCAAGAGTAGGGTTAGAGGGTTGGGGAAAGATGACTTGTCAAAGCATAGGGGAGTTTTTTTTTTTAAGATTTATTTATTTATTCATGATAGACATAGAGAGAGAGAGAGAGAGAGAGGCAGAGACACAGGCTGAGGGAGAAGCAGGCTCCACTCAGAGATCCCGATGTGGGACTCGATCCCAGGACTCCAGGATCACTCACTGGGCCAAAGGCAGGCACCAAACCGCTGAGCCACCCAGGGATTCCTGCATAGAGGAGTTTCAGGGCAATGAAAATACTATGTATAATATTATAGTCATGTATATATGCCATTATACATTTGCCCAAAGCCATAAGTATACAAGAGCAAACCCTAAAGTAAACCATGAGTTTTCAGAACTATGATCCAACCAATCTGTAGTTGGTTGTCCACCACAGGTCTGTGACCTACTGGTAAATTGATGACACCCAATGAGCCAATAAAGTTAATTTCCGTGACTCAAAAAAAAAAAAAAAAGACTTTGTAAAAAAAGTAAATAAATAAAAGTAAAATCCATTTAAATCAATTAATTTGTCAAAGATTAATAAGACTGAGAATACTTTGTGTTGGTAAAGGTATGGGAGTACTGTCATATATACACCTTACACAAAACTACATTACAGAGCAAACTCCTTGAAGAACAATTGGGAACTACTTTACAAAACTTAAAAATACTATGCTTTTGAACCAGCAATTCCATTTCTAAGAATTGTTTAAACAACTGTTTAAACAAATGCCCAAAAATAATTATAGAAATTTTAATTGCAACATCACATAATCATTCATGCATGCACACTCACATGTGAACTAGCCTAAATGTCCAATAGAGAAATAGTTAAGTAAATCATGGTACAATGGAATAATGTGAAACCATGAAAAAGAATGAAGTAGATTTTAATGTACTAATAAAGAGTTCCAGGAGACATTGTTCAGTAAAACAAAACAAAGCAGAAATGGATATGCAGTGCAATATGATTTCATTTGCTTTAAATACATATATATGTTTATAAATAGGAATTTTCTGGAATGATAATATAAGCACTATCGTAGTGTAATTCCATTTGTGATATATATAGAAAATTTCTGGAATGATGAAGAAGAAACTGTTAATAGTGATTTCCCCAAAAGAGCAAGACTGAGTCAAGGAAGAATGAAACAATCTTAATTTTTATTCTATATTATTCTGTATTGTTGAAAGTTTCTTATTATATATATGCATTGCTTTTATTATTAAAATTATTTTTAAAGATTTTATTTATTTATTTGACTGAGAGAAAGAGAACAAGCGGGAGGATCTGCAAGCAGAGGGAGAGAGAGAAGTAGGCTCCCTGCTAAGCAGAGAGCCAGATGTGGCCCATCCCAAGACCCTGGGAGCATGACCGGAGCCGAAGGCAGATGTTTAATGGAATAAGCCACACAGGTGCCCCTAAAATTATTTTTTTTGAATATTTTTGTGATTATTAGTTATTTCTATTTCTCTGGTCAATTTTCTTCTGGATTGTTTGAGTTTCATTATTATTTTGCATTTACGTTAGTCATACTCATGAAATATGAGTTTACTTTTGCCTTTCTCTGTTTGCCTTTGACTTTTTATTGGTATATATACACATACATATGAATATAAAATAAGTGCACCACTCAACAAGAAGTGTATTCATGAGATAACCAGCCCAAGACTAAGAAACAGACCACAGCAGCACCTCAGAAGCCCTCATATCCCTTCCAGTCTTTACTTCTGTGGCTGCTTTTTAATTTTATTTACAACTTTTGGTTAGGAAAATTTTCCATGCTTTGGTTCTCAAACTTGGTGCTCTCTACCTTTGAGAATTCTTTCATTGTTTTTGTGCTTATAAAATTTTTCTTCATCTAGAAATCAAATGAATATTCACCCATATTTTTTATCCAGTATCAGTAGTGTTTTATTTCTTTACATTACTCTTTACTGGATTTTACATTAGTGTAAGTGGATGAGAATTTCAATTAAATTGTTTTGCCAAATAGCTAATCTTATAAGATCTTTTGTTCCTGAGTGGGCACTACTGAAAGAAGTTAATCAGCTCTATCATCCTCAAGATCCCACAGCACAAGAATCACAATTTCAGTTCAGGGAGAAGAGAGAGACCTCCCTGAAGAATTGATTATGACTGCCTAGCACTGGAAAAATTAGAAGAAACATATTTATAACAGCATTCTTATGGTACAATTTTAAAGTTAATCAAAAACTTTACATACATACTTAGACATAGTTATATAGATGTTCTAAGAAGGGGCAGGGAGGAGTTTGGCTAAATGTCACCCCATAATATTAAGTGGATGAGAAAATTGAAACAAAGGCCACCAACTCAACCAGGGTACATCACAATGGCAGCCTTAGACTTTTTCTGGAATAAAGGCCACAAAAGTATTCATGAAGAAGCTAGGAGATAATTAAAAGGGAAGCTCAGTGAGGCAGTTCAACCACAAAGCACAAGAAAAATACGGAAGCGAGAAATCAAAATCTGGATTCTTTCTCTGCTCCTTACAAGCCACATACACTTTGGCTATCTACCTTTTCAAACTTGAGTTTTCTGGCTCTGCTTTTCTTTTTTTTTTTTAAATCTATGTGTTTCTTAACTTCTCTTTGAACTTCACGTCCATTCTGTAGAGTGAAGAAAAGAGGAATACTTTTTTCATAGAGCTTTAAGGACATAATGCCTAACACAGAGTCGTCAATTAATCTTTATAATTTCTGTGAATTGCTCATATTTGCCTCTACTGATTTTTAAAAAAATTTTTAGATTTTATTTATTTATTCATGAGAGAGGCAGAGAAACAGGCAGAGGAAGAAGCAGGCTCCCTGTGGGGTGCCCAATGCGTGACTCGATCCCAGGACCCAAGATGACGACCTGAGAGGAAGGCAGATGCTCAACCACTGAGCCACCAAGGCGTCCCCCTCTACCGAATTTTAAATATCAGTTTTGCTGTTTTAATGCCAATTAAATGTCAACTAGGAAGCGATTAGATACAGATAGGTCCTCTAAGTAATGGTATGAAGAACATTTTCTAAATGCTTGGGAGTTTGGGTGGGTAATGAGTTCTACAATGGCCTTGTGATTCACCTCACAATGTGAGGATCTGCCTCAGCGCTATTTATAGGAATTCTCATGCTCATCATTGAAATGGAGACTCCTCCAGGGTGAAAACTGCACCTGTTTAACCATCATCAGTATTTATGCTGAAGTTTAGAAGCAAGGAACAGTATTTCCAATGAAGACCACAGGGTCACTTCACAAGTTGATAAATAGGGACTCTCAGGCAGCACTCACAGCAAGGAATCTGCCCCTAGCCATGTGATCTAAAAGAACCACAGCTAACCACTGAATGCCATTTCTTCTTTCTAAAACAACCTCTTCAAAGTCTTCATTTAAAACCTTTCAGAGGGGTGCCTGGCAGGCTAAGTTGGTAGAGCATGCAACTCATCTTGGAGTTGTATGTTCAAGTCCCACATTGGGTGTAGAGATTTTTTTTTAATTTTTTAATCTTTTTTAAAAAGCTGTTAAAATTGGGGATCCCTGGGTGGCGCAGCGGTTTAGTGCCTGCCTTTGGCCCAGGGCGCGATCCTGGAGACCCAGGATCGAGTCCCATGTCCGGCTCCCGGTGCATGGAGCCTGCTTCTCCCTCTGCCTGTGTCTCTGCCTCTCTCTCTCTCTCTGACTATCATAAATAAATAAAAAAAATTTTTAAAAAAAGCTGTTAAATTTTTTTAAAAATTCATTTGGAAAGATTTGTTCTAGAAATAAAGAACTATATGAGGGTAGCTTTGAATGTCTGATATGAAGTAATTTATTTCTTCCACAAACAAGTATAACAGTTGTTTGTTAAGTACTGCCTAGGGATTAGAAACAGCAGTAATCAAGATAGTTCAGTTTCTTCCCATTTTGTCTGGTGAAGGTGTAGGATCAGCGTCAGGCAGAAATAAAGAAGTAAGATTTCTGTGTCTTTCTGGTCTTCCCCATTCTTGACCTCTAAGTGCACTTCAGTAGCAAGGCCTGAGGGAAATAATTCAGAGCACAAATTGTGAAATCTAGATTCAAATTCTGATTATACTATTTGCTAGCTGTGCAACTCTGTGAAAGTACCTAACTTTTCATTATCCAGTTCCCTTATCAGTAAAGTGGAATAAAATAATAATATCTGTATAATAGGATCAATAAGGGACTGAATAATAAAATATATATAAACATTAAATACAAAGTAAATGTACAATCAGTAGTACCCAAAATAGCAATAACAACAACTGCACATTCATCCAGGACTTGGTATATCATGCCATATTTTGTTTGTTCAGAGTTCTAAAGAATTTTTTTAAGATTTTATTTATTTATTTATTTGACAGAGTGAGAGCAAACACAAGCAGGGGGAGCAGGAGAGGGAGAGGGAAGAAGCAGACTCCTCACTGAGCAGGAAGGCCAATGTGGGCTTGATCCCAAGACCCTGGGATCATGACCTGAGCCAAAGGCAGATACTTAATTGACTGAGCCACCCAGGGGCTCCTTGGGCATCACTAGCATCCTCTAGTCATCATAATTTTCAAATCAGATTTGCCCAGCCTCTCAGAGCTTGCACTGTAGATCACTCAAATTCTAAGTTTGGTTCCTTGCTTTCTTAGGGTTGGAATTGTTGAGAATGAGAGAAACTAGAAGGCATCCTGTAATTACGGGGTTGCAATAGACCTATACCACACTTGCTATGCTGATTCCAAAAATGAAAACTAACAGTATATAAAATCATGGTATTAGAGAAAATAGAGAAAGCTAGAAAGCAGTTTTCATGAAATGTAATAACATTTTAGGACCCAATAGAAATTCTGAATTGCAAAAGCTCGACACAGAAGAACACTTCACTACATAATGAGTTTTATGTGGGTGAGATGAGAAACATCTACTGCAGTAGCATCATAGACCAACTACTAAGTTAGAGCTGGCCCAATGAGAGAGAAGACCTACCTTCGGCAGGAACAGCAAAGAGTTGATGAACTATAGGTACTAGAAGTGGGTGCTGGGGTGCCTGTTTGGCTTAGGTCGTTGTTCCAAAGTCCTGAGATTCAGTCCCACAGTAGGCTCCCCGTGGGAAGTCTACTTCTCCCTCTGCCTATATCTCTGCCTCTCTGTGTCTCTCATGAATAAATAAATAAAATCTAAAAAAAAAAAGAAGTGAGTGCTAGTCACATGGACTTTGCAGATATAATGCCCATAAGTGTCAGATTATATTTGTAAATTTAGCCCACTGGGAGCAAAAGGTTGACGTGAGGTCATTTGGTTTGATTTAGATGAAGGATAGTGGATGGATTTTATTATGAGTGCCAATCAGAGCACGTGGTAGTGGGCAACTAGAACAATGTATGGGAAAGATTATGTGAGTCTACATACCAACTCGGTACAAAGACTGTGAACTGTTGATAATCATGATGGGCAGATGGAAGCATTATCAGCTTAATACTACCAGTTGACACCAAAGATTAGATCAAGTCTTCATCTTTTTCCCCAATTAATTAAAAAGTACATATTTAGAATCCAGGAGAGTTTATTCAATAGATAAATCCGAATAAAATGAACTTGATACAAAGAATTAGTTTCTCTTCATTTTTTGTCCAGCATATATATTTTACACACTGCGCTGGATGCTAGGGGAAAAGAGAATAGAATAAATATGGTTTCTACCCTCATATAGCTTAAATGTAAAACTAGATCTTAAATAATCACCCAAATAAACATGGAATTGCAAACCAAAATAAATGTTCCTAAAGGAAATTTCAGGGAGCTATGAGTAAAGAACAAGATATAACACTTCCTCGGGGACTTCTTTGGAAAGAACAATGCATGGCACTTCCATAGGGGGCTTTTTGCTTTTCCTTTGTGACTAGCAGAAAACACTGTCATTCAACTGAAAAAAGTACTTATTGAAAGCCAACTGCGGAGTTAGATGTTGAAGACAGAAAAATTAAAAAGGACTTTGTCATTTTTCTACTATACTCACTGCCTCGGGAATCTCTTCTAATACCAAGGCATAGAATACCATCTATAAACTGACAGCTCCCAAAATATTATTTCCAACCAGGGCCTCTTCAGGTGACTTCACAGCATGTGCTTCTGCAATTGTAACAGAGAATTTGTGATTCTCCCCCAATTACTTCTCCCTCAGTCTTCCCCAACTTAGTCAATGGTAATGCCATTCAGCCTTTTGCTCAGCCCAAAGTACTTGTTGTCGTCCTTGGCCTCTCTTTCTCTCACAACCCATATTTCACCCATCAAGAAAGTCGATCAACCTCATGTTTAAAATATTTACAGAATCCATCCACCTCTCATCATTCCCTGCCGCAAATACCCTGGTCCATGCCACTATCTCTGACTAGCTGGATTATTACCTGGGTTATTAACTGGTTCCCCCTCCTGTCAACGCCCAATCATCCAATCTCTTCTCAACACAACACCCAAAAAGATCCCTTTAAAATATAAATCAGGTCAAAATATAAGTCAGAGTTCTTACAATAACTTTACATAACCCCGCATGATCTGGCCTCTACCCACCTCTTTGACTTCACCTTTTACTCCTCTCCTGTTTGTTTTTCTCTTTGTACATGCACTTTAGTCATACTGGCCTCTTTGCTGTCATTCAAACATCAAGCATCTTCTCACCTCCGGGTCTAAGCATTGCTGCTTCTTCTTCCAAGAATAATCTCTGTCTGTGTATCAAACACCTCATTCACCTCTTACAGTTCAACTCAAATATTTATTTGCTCAGGAAACTTTGCTTCTGAAACACCCTATCTAAAATTTAAGCACCCCTTTCCCTAATACTTCTAATTCCCATTTTTAATTTTTTTCTAATATGCTATATATTTTACTTTTAAAATCTTGGTTATTGTCTATTTCCCTCTAGGCTGCATATGACTTTCACAGATGCTAGGCATTTTGCTTTTGTGAGCCCCTCTTACACACAGACACATACAAAATATTAAAAATTTCATATGATGACTATATTGGTACAAAGACATAATCTGACTCCATTATTTTACATTCTTTTTCTTCTGATTTTAAAAAAATGAAAGTTAAAGGCCTTAGGCACTGTGTTTACTTTATCTAATGGGTAAGGTAGCCTTGGTCTTTCCAACTAGAATGCAGATACCATAAGGGGCAAAGGTGTTTTTCAATATTATTCACTGCTGTGTCCCCAATACCTAGAATACTACCTGGCACATAGTAGACACTTAATAAATACTTATTGAATTAATGAATAAATGAATGCATTATCTTGAGATGCTTGAGTATATAGGAACATGCCCTGCAAATTTTTAACTTTCAACAGCATCAAACTGTGGTTTAATAATTTTAAAGCATGAAGGCCTTAACACTGCCAGCAAATGCCTTTGTGAGAAACTGCCCTATCTTTACTGATTTTTGATCAAGCACAGAGCCACTTGAGAGTACAAGACTTCAGGGCAAGTACACCCTGCCCTGCCCTCTATAAATTTGATACCACCCTGAGGCTTCAAAGTCTTGTCAACAATATAAATTGCTTTAACCCAGGTGATGTGAGAGGCAATGGCAATCCCTAGATTTTGCTAACAGATATCAAGAGGCCTGTTCATTCAAAGCACCCCCTCTGTGGTTGACTTCTTAATCTGTACCTTTGAAACTACAAGTAGAGCCTTGGAAGCTGAGTGTTAACAAGTGTTGGCATGGTACTGAACTGGCCTGCAGACATCTTATAGTGACAGTTCCCTGCAAGTGTCCTCTGCTTCAGATGGTTTTATTTTAGAAGATGCTCACTTAAATGTCTGTGACATGAAATGATGTTGCCTTATCAACCAGGGCTTCTAAAAACATCAATTATGCTCAATCATGAAATGTCTTTGAAAGGCTCCATTTTCAAACTACACATATAAGGCAGTTTTGCAATGTATCCCCAAGGACATCTCTAAAACCACAGTTAGGTTGATGGAAAAACAAACAACAATGTCTTCTCTAAGTTGAAGATTATATTTGGGAAATTAAAATCTTTTCATCTTCAAAATAACAAGTTTACCTGACATTTTATCTTGGGTGATGTTTATATGTTCTTTAAAATGTGAGACAGTCATCAGATTTCTTTGTTTTCAAGCAAAGGTCCCAATCTAATTTATTCTATGTTTACCCCCAGAGCCAAATGGAGTGAATCATCATAAGTCTATTTATACAAGCGGCCTAGGACATCTTGAAAAATAATTTTTTTAGAGAAAAAAGCATCACAGTTTCACAAATTTCATTCAGGAATAATGAAAAAGTTTCTAAAGGAAAGAGAGAATTGATTTGGGACTCCATGTTTGTCACATATTTATTATCCTCTCCCACACCACAGACAAGAATACAAATTCCACGAGAGCAAGGACTTTATCTATTTTATTCACAGATGTGTCCCTAAAATCTAGAACAATGTGAGTACATTGCAGATATTGAGTAAATATTTGTTGAATAAGTAATGTGCATTCTTCACCACCCCCCACAGATTTCTCTGAACTGTAGCATGAGGAAGCTACAAAAAAAGAAAAGATTAGAACTGCTTAGCAAACTACCTGAAAGCGCAACATAGCCGCTGCGCTAGTGATGTTGGGCCACTGGCTTCAAAAGATACCCTCTTACACCATATCAATGCTCTTGGCTTCAAGCATGAGAGACCTAAGCAAAATTACTGGTTGGTATTGGAAGTCATGCCCTCAGGGGCCACTGACAGAAGACCTGTTGCTTTTCGTAGTGATGGGAACCATCACCCCTGAGAAGCAGAGCTGAGAAGAGGAAAAAATGGATTCCAGAAGGTAGCCAATAAAACTAATTCATGGCTCATGAAGCACTGAACTAAATTATGTTCTAAGGTAGTTACTTTCAAGCACCAGAGCCTGTCTTGAATTGGCTATTGTACTTTAAAGTTGATTTGCCCTGCCTATGGCTATCCAACTTTCTTCTTTAAACAGGATTCTAATCTTGGTGATGAGATGTTTTGTAATGTATACTGCTACCATGAATGGGAAACAAGCAAGTTTCAACACCACTCCTTTATTGGGACATTACTTTGCAATAACACTGTCCAGTGACATGATTTAACAGAGCATCAGGGACTCAAAAGGAACCAAAATGAACCACAATATGTTGTGACTTATAAGTGCCCATGAAGTCTCACACCCTTTCTCAGGTAGCATGTGCAGTTTAACAAAGACTATCTAGAAACACCTATTTGTTTAATTTGCTGAATTCCAAAAATAATTTGGGGAAAGGAATTAGAGGCCCATCAGGAGGGATGCACAGTTCAGTGATGAGCAGTTTGGGGAGGGACTCTCAGGGAGATATTTCAGTGTCTCTCACAGGACACACAACACGCTGCTGTAGGGGCAGTCATGGGATCATTAATCACTAGTATCTGTTAGCCATGGATAAATTCAGCTAGGATTTGAGAGAAACACATTTACCTTCCTTCTTATTGGGAGTCTTTTTGATCCTACTAGTCTTGGACTAGGGCTAAATGGACTAGGGCTTGGGACAAGAAGAGGAGCTACCAATGGACCTGGAGAAATACCCCCAAGAGAGGCTGACATCTGGAGTGGTGTCCCCTTCGTGAGCCATTTAACTTGCTTTTGGAGTTAGAAGCATAGTCTACAGTATAAAAACAACGTGAAGAAAACAACAAACAAGAAACAGGAAAACTATGACACAGAAGCCAAAGGGAGGGTGTTTTGAGAAAGAAATGATCAACAGTATAGAATGTGCTGAAAAGTCAAATAACATGAGGCCTTAAATTGATGAGTAAATTTAGAGATATGGAGTTCCTGAGAAATAGAGAGAGAACAAACCAGGCATGCAGAAATTTGTTGTATCCCAATATCTGTTCCCCCCTTACTCTTGGTAATAGAATTTTTATTTGGACACATGATGCCCAGAATAAAAATTCTATTTCCTAGAGCCCCTTGCAGCTGGCTGTGACCATGTGATTGATTTAAGTTCTTAAGATATCAGTTAAAGTATCTTGAGCCAACTGCCAGAAATGTTCCTTATAAGCTAGCTAGCACTTGTCTTTGCCACTTCTTTGTCCTTCCTTCATCCCGTCTTCTGAAACATGGGTATAACTGCAAATTCAAGTTCAGCTCTTGAAGCCCAGGACCAAGGGATGGCAGATCAGAAAGCTGAAAACAGTCTTAAATCCTAGGGACCTTGTCAAGCAGGTCCAGCCTTGGATTGCCTACCTCCAGACTTTTGTGATAAAGAAAAATAAAATTCCATCTTATTGAAGCTATCATTATAGCCATATCTAATCGGAGCTGAAGTCATGGCCTAGCATCTCATATATATCATGGCCAAAGCATAACTCTTGACATTCCCTAACCCAAAAAAAAAGTCTGCTCCTTACACATTCTGCTCCATCTCAATTAATGACACTTCTATAAACTCTGTTGCTTAGGCCAAAAATTAAGCATCAGCTTTGATTTCTCTCACAGCCTAGTGTAATCCATCAGGAAGTCCTGTCATCAGGGAGCACCATGATTACAACTACTTCTCCCTCCTCACCCCACTACTCCAAACAGGTTGCTAGAATTTCCCTCCCAGATCACTGCTGTAGCATCTTCTCTAGTCTTTATGCTTCTATCTTTCCCTCTGTAATCCACTCTCCATGAAAGATTTGAAAAGATCTTTTCAAAATGTAAATCAGGCCATACCTAAAATTCTCTTCCAACCCATCCCATTGATGTGGGAAACAAAGGCAAAAGAAAAAATTAAATTTCCTTACTACTCATAGCACATTGACAAGTCCTTGAAACAGGCAGAATGACATTCCTCTAGGAACTCAGCTGCCTCGATGTTAATACTTTGCTAAGGGCAAAAGGCAATCCTAGCTTAATATTATCTCAATCCCCCAGGATCCTGCAAGTCTACTTTAACATATAAAAATTCCTTTTGCAACTTCCTTTATCTCTACCCCCTCAAGAGATATGTTAGCAATCATCCTCCAAGCATATGGCCCACGGATATACATCTAAAGGGTCTCCTGACTCAGGTTTTATTAGACCATAATAAATAACCTTTTCTAACAATTGCTTGCCCCCTCAAGGTCCTGGAAACCTTGCTTCCAAAATTCCTTAGAGACTTATGCCATCCCTAACCCTCTCGAAAATTTAAAGTATATAATGGGCCACTCCTCATGACCCTGATGCAGCTCTTTCTGCCCCCAGGTCCTCTCCCCATGCTTTAATAAAACCACTTTTTTTGCACCAAAGATGTCTCAAGAATTCTTTTATGTCCATCAGCTCCAAACCCCAACACTTCCACATCACCATGGCTTTCCTTATACTTTGAACAAAATTTTAAGTTTTTGCCATGATCTGCATGGACTTACACAATACACCTCTGACTACCTCCCAATTCCATCTCCTACCTATCTCCTCCTGGCGCATGCCATTCAGGTTCCATTGGCCTTCCTCTTGTTCCTTGAGTACCTTGCCTCATATGATGTACACACACTTGTAAGCCAAGTGCCGTGGGCTTTTGAAAAGCAGTCATTACATATTAGTTGCTGTCCTTGTGTCCTTCTCTGTCAGCAGAAGCCTCACTGCTTATCCCCAGCAGATCTCCTGCTTTACCTCAGTTGCTTTTGCCAACAAGCTCCTAGCACTGAGTGAGGAAGAATTATTAAGAATCAATACAAGAGGTGATATTTATGAAATGCTTACTTAGCACCAGAGGAGTTTCCAGATGTTATCTCTTTTGTTAAGTAGCGAATATCATCATTTCCATCTTCCTGATAAGGAAACTAAGAATTAAACAGGGTAGGTGCCCTGGACAAAATCAAGAAATAGGAGGTGTCAACGCAAGTGTGTGTCCCCCCAAACATCAGTGTGATGCACAGCTCTGATATTCACATGCCAGTGAGAAGGAAAGTCAACAGAAGAGATATGACTGCATCTCAGAGCTCAAATCCTGAGAAGAGGAATCAGCTGCCGAATATCAGAGGAATGGATTTCTATTGCCTGGAAACCACAGTGAAAGTGGCAATACTGAGTAGAAGACTCTGGGAGAAAAAAAAACAAACAAAGGGAAACTTCCCTGTTTCACTTGAACTGTCACCAATTTAAACTTGTTTAATCTGTCTTACTTATCAAGCTCTAGAAAGAGCTCCAGTTGAACAGTAAGACCAGATAAAGTACCTTTTAAAGGCACTAAACCAAGCCAGGGCACTAAACTGTTTGGCTAAGATTTAAATTTGAACAAAACATTGCTATAGGAAAATTATATTCTGCAAGAATAATTTGTTGTTTCTACATTGTATCATCTAGTTATGAAAAGGAGTCATGGAAATTTATCTAGTAAAGATATCTATACATCTATCTCTCTATATATTACTATTGGTTCGATTTCTCTGGAGCAACTACTACAGCACCCAAGCTAGCAGCCGACATAATCATAAGCATTGGAGCTTTATGTGCTCCAAAGTGTTGTCAATTATCTTCAGTCAAAACCAGCTTCATTTAAACTTACTTTGCCATGTTAGGCTCCAGATCAGAAAAACAACTTTTTATTTTTTTTAAAGATTTTATTTATTTATTCATGAGAGACACGGAGAGAGAAGCAGAGAGGCAGAGACACAGGCAGAGGGAGAAGCAGGCTCCATGCAGGGAGCCCGATGTGGGACTTGATCCCGGGTCTCCAGGATCATGCCCTGGGCCAAAGGCAGGCACCAAACTGCTGATCCACCCAGGGATCACCTGAAAAACAACTCTTTAAAACAATGTTCTGCTTTTGATTTGTAAAAATCACAGGTAATGGGATGCCTAGTGGCTCAAGAGTTGAGCGTCTGCCTTCAGCCCAGGGTGTGATACTGAGGTTCCGGGATCGAGTCCCACATTGGGCTCCCTGCATGGAACCTGCTTCTCCTTCTGCCAATGTCTCTGCCTCTCTCTCTGTGTGTCTCTCATTAATCAATAAATAAAATATTTAAAAAAAATAGGTAACACCGACGCCTGCAATCATAGCTTATATGTAGTACACATGCAGAAAATATTTGTTAAATATCTATTAGACTCTGTGAGCTAAGGCATCGACCATTACCTAAGGGCACCATATTCTAATTGCTAAGAAACAAATGACTCCTTGGGAGCTTAATCTGAAAATCTAAAGCTAAAGGAATAATGAAAATACTGTGTGGAACAGAGTAGTGGTGGAATTATGGACATCAGAGATCCAGAGAATGGTCATAGTTTTTAATTCTTCCTAAAAAATCATTTTCTTCTGAAAAGTCAATTTTTCAAAAAACAACACCATGCAAAGAACACTTTTTTCTTCATAGCATACGTAATTACAGTTAACGTAGCCAAGGTAGAGTGGCTCCTGTAAACTAACAAATACTAGTGCAGGGATACAAACTGCTGAACCGGTGCAAGTCAGTTGATTTAAGATTTACGCATCTTCATGTGAATCATACAGGCCATCATCTCCAGCAGAGGTAGAGCTGAATGAGCAGGAACTGATTCTAGCATTCCAAATAAAGTCAGCTTTTTAAAATCATAGAAGTTACTGAAGAAACAACTGATGCTTTTGATGGAACCAGAGGCCAAAGATCTTGTTTAAAAAAAAAAAGAAAAAGAAGAAGAAAAGAAGACAGAGTTCTTTAAAAAAAGGAGGACAGAGTTCTCTCAGAGGAAGAAGCAGTAGAAATCTCTTAAGGACCAGAAACTTCAACTATTATCTATTACTAGGCGAAATCCAAATAAATAAATGCTGTCCTAACATTGCAAAACTCCCTGGTTTCCTGGCTAGAAGCTGGGCATGCTACTCACCGGAAGTAGCGCTGTCCTTTTAATTGGGCACTTACTCAGGGAGTTGCAAGAAGCTGGGCGTTCTATTTCCCCCAAAAAAAAAAAAAAAAAAAAAGAGCAACTGACAATTCAATATTTTTTTAAATATTTTCTTTTTCTGTTTCTCTCACCACTGCAGAATTTAGTTCCAGCATGTTAACTAATCCCCCAGGGGAGATACTTTCTCAGATGAATCTGTTGGATTACTAAATTCAAAAGCATACCACTGGTCTTGGACTTCCAGCCATAATGGACAAACTGCTACAGCACTAGACTGCATACAATTTTTTTTTTAATTTTAGAACTGGAGAAAATATAAGAAATGATGGCTTTTAGATACTGGCAGCACAAAACTGTGTTTCCTAAAAGAGAAATATGATGTGTGTTATGATATCCTCCCACCCCCAGCTTTCGGTCTGAGCAGAGGCCCGGGGAGGTATAGATGCTGAGCTGGCTCTCCAGGGGGTTCAAGGGCCAAGTAAGTGCCCACCGTCAGAGAGCAGTAATTCCCATATCTGGCCCTTGTTCTGCATTTCAAATCTCATGACTCAGAGACCCTTACTTTTTCTGAATTATGGATATTTCTTCCTAATTTGCCTTCTTCCTTTCAGTTTTGCACCTAAAAAAATCCATCCTTAAATGTATGTCACATGGATATTTTAAAATATAAATTTAGTTTCAATTCTTCCAATTAACATTATTCAGCAGCTTCCTCTGCTTTTGAGATAAAATGACATTATTAGCACAGAACATTAAAATTTTACTGCTCTAGCTTCTAGGAATTACTGCCTATCCACTCTGCTTTACTTTTTCATGTCTTTTTTTTTATTTTTATTTTTTTTACAATTCATTCTTACTGGTGGTTGCCTAAATAGGGAGCATTCTGTCACCTGCCTATGACCAGCCTGGTGGCACTCAAGGACTATGGAATATCACATGGGACGGGGTGTTTACAGGAGCCGAGCACTTGGTTTAAGGCTCTGCTGCCAACATCTTGAATTCCTAATATTTTAATGAGATGCCCTAAATTTGTGTTTTTCACTGCATCCCACAAATTATGCAGCCAGTCCTTTCTAGCTTTATATATGCTGTTCTCTTTGATTCGAATTCACGCATGCACACACCCCACTAAGACTAAGGTAGGCATGATGGAAAATGGTGCAATAGAGTTTGAGTGAAATACAAAGAACACTGGCATATCTGGATTTGAGTTTTAGCTCTACCAGATTTTACTTCTTAACCCCTCTTAATTTGTTTCATTATCTCTATGGGATTAAAGTATTTTTTCTGCTTACCTTGCAGGGCTATTGAAAGGATTGACTGAGATAACATAAGAATTTTTAAAGAGTAAAATACAGATAAGGATTTTAACTGTATCACCACATATTAATTGTCTTACTTGCTTTACTTAATATCAACTAATACCTATTTCTAGGAGGAAGTATTAGGCATGTCAAAGCAACTTATTTTCTAGACTACAGTAGAAACTAGGAGTGCTTCAATAATGGGCTTGTGAAGTCCTTATTCAAGAATTGCATGAGTTTAGAAAAAAATTGTTTATCATACACTTACATGGGTGAGCACATCCTGAGCATTGTATAAGGGCAAAAGTATAGGTCAACTAGAGCAGAAATTATGATGTATTTTACAACTGAATGATCTATTAATTTCTTTTGAAGAGGATACCAATTCCTGTGAAATGGGCACACTCAAATATTACTGGTGGAAATAGATAAAATGTAAATCCACACAATAAAATACTATTTAGCAAATAAAATGAAAAGAGCTACTGATTTATGCTACAACACAATGAACCTAAAAAACAAAAGCTCTTCTCTTTCATAAATGGACAGATCCAGCAGGAAAAAATCAGTAAGAACATGGTTGAATTTAACACACCATCAATCAACTGATTATTATTGATATCTATAGACTACTACTTCATCCAACAAGAGCAGAATATACATTCTTCTAAAGTTCACATGGAATATGCACTCAGATAGACCACATTCTGGGCCAAAAGATACACTTTAGGAAATTTAAAAGAATAGAAATTATATAATGTCTGTGCTCAGTTTACAATGGAATTACACCAGAAATCAATAGCAAAAGAGATCACAGAAAATCCCAAATTCATGGAGCTTAAACGATATACATCTAAATAATATATGGATCAAGGAAGAAACATCAAAATAAATTTTTAAATATTTTACTAAATGAAAATGAAAACATAGCTTAACAAATTTTGTGAGATGTGGTGAAGGCAAAGCTTAGAAGGAAGTTCATAGCATTGAATGCATATATTTAGAAAAGATGAAGATCAGGGACCCTGGGTGGCTCAGTTGGTTAAGCATCTGCCTTTGGCTCAGGTCATGATCCTAGGGTCCTAGGATTGAGCCCCTTATCAGGCTCCCTGCTCAGCAGGGAGTCTGCTTCTCCCTCTCCCTCTGCCCTTCCCCTGCTCATGCGCCCTCTTGCACTTCTCTCTCTGTTTCAAATAAACAAATAAAATTGTTTAAAAAAAAAAAGAAAAGAAAAGATGGAAGATCGAAAATCAACAATATATGTTTTTAATGTTTCTACCTTAGGAAAACGGAAAAGGAAGAATAAATTAAATCTAAAGTAAGCAGAAGAAAAAAATAAGAATTAGAGTAGATATCAGTGAAATTCAAAACAGAAAATCAATAGGGAAAAAAAAAATCAATGAAACCAAAAGCTGGTTCTTCGACAGATCAGTAAAATAGATAAGCCTCTAGCCAGGCTAACTAAGAAAAAAAAAGAGAGAGAGAAAGAATACAGATTAGTGTCAGAAATGAAAGAGGGGATGGGACACCTGGGTGACTCAGTCAGATAAGCCCAGATCTTGGTTTCTGCTTAGGTTATGATCTCTTGGGTGGTGAGATGGAGGCCCGCATTGGGCCCTGTTCTCATCAGGGAGTCTGCTTGAAGATTCTCTCCCTTTGCCTTTACTTCCATTCACTCACACACACTCTCTCAAATAAATAAATAAATTTTGGGGGAAGAAAAAGAAATGAAAGAGGGGAAATTAAAATGATAATAAAGAAATAACTATAAACAACACAATGCCCACAAATGTGACAACCTAGATGAAATAGACCAATTCCTTGCAAGACATAATTTGCCAAAACTCACATAAAAAGAAAATCTGAATAGTCTATATCCACTAAAGAAAATGAATCAGTATAAATAATAACCTTCCAAAACAGAAAGCACCTGGCCCAGACAGGTTCATCATTTAAGGAAGAAATTATCCCAATTTTCTACCATCTCTTTCAGAGTTTAGAAACAGACAGTTATGTCCTGACTCATTATATGAGGCCAGCAACTCTATATTTAATTTTTTAATTTTTATTTATTTATGATAGTCACAGAGAGAGAGAGGCAGAGACACAGGTGGAGGGAGAAGCAGGCTCCATGCACCGGGAGCCCGATGTGGGATTCGATCCCGGTTCTCCAGGATCGCGCCCTGGGCCAAAGGCAGGCGCCAAACCGCTGCGCCACCCAGGGATCCCGAGGCCAGCAACTCTAATGCCAAAACCCAAAAAAGACATTACAAGGAAACTACAAAACAGTATCTCCCATGAACATAAACCACAAAAATCTTCAACAAAATATTAGCAAATTGAATCCAACAACATATAAACCAAATTATACACCATGACCAAGTGGGATTTATCCCAAGTGTGCCAGGCTGTGTCAACATTCAAAAATCAATCAATGTAATCTACCATATCACAGCTTTAAAAAGAAAAATCACAGATCCTATCAAATAGAAACAGAAAAGGCATTTGACAAAATTCAAGACCAATTCATGATTAAAAAAAAAAAAAACACTGTCAACTAGAAATAGCGGAGAACTTTCTGAACTTGATAACGAATATCTACAAAACCCTTACAGCTTGCAGCACCTGGGTGACTCAGTGGTTGAGCATCTGCCTGTGGCTCAGGTCATGATCCCGGGGTCCTGGGATGGAGCCCCACATCAGGGTCCCCGCAGGGAGCCTACTTCTCCCTTTGCCTATATCTCTGCCTCTCTCACTGTGTCTCTCATGAATAAATAAGTAAAATCTTAAAACAAACAAACAAACCTACAGCTAACATGATACTTCATGGTGCAAGACTCTAGGCTTTCCCACTAGCATCAGACACAGGGCCAAGATGTTCCCTGTAACCACTGCTTTTCAACATCATGCTGGTCGACTTAGTTAATGCAGTAAAATAACAAGAATCAAATGGTATACAGAATGGAAAGAAAGGCACAAAACTGTCTTTGTTTGCAGATGGTATGATTGCCTATTTAGAAAATCTGAAAGGATAAAAAAAATAAAACATTCCTAGAACTAATAAGCAATTATAGCAAGGTTGCTGCATAGAGGCTAATAAACAAGAGTCAACTGCTTTCCTATATACCAGCATTGAACAAGTATTATTTTTAAGATTTTTTTAAATTTATTTATTCACGACACACAGAGAGAGAGGCAGAGACGCAGGCAGAGGGAGAAGCAGGCTCCATGCAGGGAGCCCGACGTGGGACTCGATCCCAGGTCCCCAGGATCACGCCCTGGGCTAAAGGCAGCGCTAAACCCCTGAGCCACCGGGGCTGCCCTGAACAAGTATTTGAGCAAGAATTTGAAATTAAAAATACAATACCACTTACATTACCACTCCTAAAATGCAATACTTAGGTATAAATCTAACAAAATATGTACAAGATACATACTATACACTTATTAGAATGGCCAAAATCTAGAACACTGACAACAACAAATGCTGATGAACATGCAGAGCAACAGGAAGTCTCATTCATTGCTAGTGGGTGTGCAAAATGGTAGTCACTTTTTTTAAAGATTTTATTTATTTATTCCTGAGAGACACAGAGAGAGAGGCAGAGACACAGGCAGAGGGAGAAGCAGGCTCCTCACAGGGAGCCTGATGTGGGACTTGATACCTGGACCCTGGGATCAGGCCCTGAGTCGAAGGCAGACGCTCAACTGCGGAGACACCCAGGTATCCCAGTATAGTCACTATTAAGTGATAGTTTGGTGGCTTCTTGCAAAGTCCAATAAACACACTCTTACCATAAGATCCAGCAATCATGCATTTATTTGCATTTACTTGGCACTTACGTACCCAAAGAAGTAGAAAGAAAACATATCCATGTGAAAATCTGCACACAGATGTTTATAAGAATCTTTATTCATAATTGCCAAAACTAAGCAACCAAGATGCCCATCAGTGGATGAATGGATAAATAAATAAATGATGATACCTCTCAATAGTGGCATATTACTCAGTGCTAAAAAGAAGTGAGCTACCAAGTCATGAAAAGACATAGAAAAAACTTAAATATATATTCCTAAGCAAAAAAAAAAAAAAACCAATCTGATAAGGCTACATACTGTATGATTCCAACCATATGACATTCTGGAAAAGGCAAAACTGTGAAGACAATAAAAAAAATCAGTGGTTGCCATGGTTTGGGGGGGAATAGTTAGGGGGAAGCACAGATAGTTTTTAGGACAGTGCAAATGCTCTGTAAGATACCATAATAATAGTCATGTCATCATATTTTCGTCTAAATCCACAGAACGTACAAGAATGAACCTTAATGCAAACTATGGATTTTAGGTGATAATGAGGTCAATGCAGGTTCATTAGTTGTAACAAATGTACCACTTCGTGGGGGATATTGACAACAAGGGAGGCTATGCACCTGTGGGGGTAAGAAACATACAGGAAATCTCTTTGCCTTCCTCTCAGTTTTGCTGTGAACCTTAAACTGCTCTAAAAAAAGATTAAAATCTTAATTAAAACAAACAGTTGCAAGGAATGAAACTAAATGTAGAATTACATATTTTATGATTTATTTGAAATTTATAGAAACAGCAAATATATAAAGACAGAAAGTTGGAACTGTGATTGTCTTGGCCTGAGGATAAGAGTGGGATTGACTGTAAATGGGCACAAGACAACTTCTGAAGTGATAAGAATGATCTTAAACCCATTGTAGTGATGGTTACACAGCTATAGATTACTAAATTCATCTACTTGTACATAGAGTGGGTGATTTCATGGTATGTAAATTGTGCTTCAGTAAAGCAGCTCAAAAAAGAAAAGAGAGAAGAGAAGAAGAAAAGGAAAGGAAAGAAAAAAAGGGAAGGTGAGGGGAGAGGAAAGGAGGGAAGAGCAGGGCAGGGCAGGGCTCATGGCTTTGCATCTGGCAGCCCTGGCCCAAGTTTTGCAGTCTTGGCCAGTAGCTTGATAAATGAAGACTTGGAACTCCTAATCATCTTCAAGGAAAACGAAATGGATTTTTTAAATTATTAGTAGGTATTGAACTAACCTTCCATCCTCTTCATGAGAACTTAACTTTGTATCATTTCTGCTAAGAAAAAGATAATTCTAGAAAAAAAAAAACCTCCATTTGCTACTTAACACTGTTTTCACATATGCACCCTTATCCTTTGCAAGAAAATGCTTATTCTGTATTTTTGATTCTATAATTTTTTTTCCTTTGGTCATCATCCTTTTTCCTTCCATGGGTCCTCCTGGGCCTATAATTGTACTCAGCCATCTTAAAACAAAAAAGGTCATTTAACAATGCTACCTACCTCTACCTACGTTCTGTTCTCTGACAAGGTTCTTAAAAAAAAAAAAAACTCATAATCACCAACTGAACATGCCTTAAATCTTCCTGTATTGAGAACCACCAATAATCTTATAAATTCTAGATCAGTCGAAGTTCTCAAACCTTTTATTAGGCTTTCTAAGGCTTGTATCTCTATGATGCAATACTTTTTGAAACCTTTATTCTGGCACCGTTAGACTACTAAGTCTTTTTTCCGGCCTTGCTCACGTCTTCAAAAGCTAATTTTCATGCTTCACATTCTCTAGCTCTCCTTAATTGGAGCTTCCCAACTAGGTTCAAGCACATATTTTCTGTCCTCCTTCTGTATTCTACACACTACCCCTACCACCATATTTCGTAGATTTTTTCAGCTTTTAACTCAGATTTTCCATCCTGATTTCTGTCTCTATCTCCAATCTGTATGTTTTGCTTCCTTCTGGATAACTTCACTTGAATGTGCAACTTCCAACACAAATTTAACCTATCCAATCCAATTTCACTAGCTTGTGCCCATTTCACTCTGCCATAACAACTTTTTTCAAAAATATTTAAAATGCAATATCAATTTCCATTCTAACAGGGCATAGGGAATTTTAAAAGGAAGGGAAAAGGACATCAAGCTGAGTATGTTTCTAAGAGAGTTTGATGGACACAGAAAGAACTGAACATTCTGTAACATTGGAGAAAAAAGCAGGACTCTTTCCAATAAATCTTACTTTAATTCAATTTAGTTTTGATAAGTTCTCTGGACCCGTCCTAGTTCACCCCAACAGACAGCACTCTCAAGCTTCCCGTATTGAGTCTTATTTACTTCCTTGAGATGACCAGACTAGGAAGTTCTGCACTTGATTGCCTGCAGAGAGACTATACCACTTGACTTGGTGATTTCTGTGTCAGAATATGCATCTTAAAGAATGAGCACCTTAAGATCTGTCTATACTTGAGTGTAGTTCTAAGTACTGCAGTAACCTGTGGAAGGTGGAGGCAATAACCATGGACAGAATACTAACACAGCTACTGTTTGAAATTCCACTGTGGCCTTAGAAGAACAAGCAAAAGATAAGGCATCTTCCTCACCAATTTAGTAATCAATTACTTTATTTGCATTTAGGGACATTTGCATTTAGGGACACCTGGGTGGCTCAGTTGGTTAAGCATCCAACTCTTGGTTTCAGCTCAGCTCATGATCTCAGAGTCATGAGTCAAGCCCGTAACAGGCACCAGGCTCAGTGAGGAGTCAGCTTGAGATTCTCTCTCCCAACCCCTCAATTAAATAAATAAATCTTTAAAAAAATATATAAAGAAATCACTTGCATTAAAAAAAATATGTTTGTCTCAGACTTAATAGTGCTTTGGTGGGCCTTGATTGTCAGCATACTTCAATTAGGTCAAGATGTCACTAGCTTCTAATCATATGATAGAAAAGGCTGAAATGATATCACTAGAAGTTTTTTTTTTTTAAGATTTTATTTATTTATTCATGAGAGACATAGAGAGAGGCAGAGACACAGGCAAAGGGAGAAGCAGACTCCCTGCAAGGAGCCTGATACGGGACTCGATACCTGGACCCTGGGATCACACCCTGAGCTGAAGGCAGCCACTCAACAGCTGAGCCACCCAGGTATCCCTAGAAGTTGTTTCTTAATTCTAAATACACATCACTTCTGAGGTTGAAAAAAAAGAAACAAATGCTTTCACAAAAACCTTAGTCAAAATCACTTATTTCTCTCTTCACAGCCATATGCTTTTTTTTTAATTTTTTAATTTATTTATGATAGTCACACACACACAGAGAGAGAGAGAGAGAGAGAGAGAGAGAGATTGGCAGAGACACAGGCAGAGGGAGAAGCAGGCTCCATGCACCGGGAGCCCGACGTGGGATTCGATACCGGTTCTCCAGGATCGCGCCCTGGGCCAAAGGCAGGCACTAAACCGCTGCGCCACACAGGGATCCCGCCATATGCTTTAATCTATATTTTTTCTTTTAAACGTTATTGTTAAAAATTTCAAAATGCACCCACCATCCAGATATGGCAATTTTTAATATTTTCAATATTTCATTATTTTTTTAATATTTTATTTTTTATTTGAAAGAGTGCACACATGAGCAGAGGAAGGGCAGAGAGAGAGGGAGGAGCAGGTTATCTGCCAAGCAGGGAGCACAATGTGGGGCTCAATCCCAGGACCTGGAGATCATGACTTGAGCCAAAGGGAAATGCTTAACTGACTAAACCACCCAGGACCCCATATTTCATTAGTTTTCTCTGACATGTTTTTTAAAGATTTTATTTACTTAGAGAGAGAAAAAGAAAGGGGGGGGGGGCAGAAGGAGGATCAGGCTCCAATGCAAGGAGCCCAACGTGGGACTCAATCTGGGTCTCCAGGATTAGGACCTTGGCTGAAGGCAGCACTAAACCACTGAGCCACCCGGGCTGCTCTTTCTCTGACATTTTAATCCTAATTGTTTCTATGTGCTTCCCTAACAGATGAGAATCTTTTCCTACTTAAGCACAAGGCTATTACTGTACCTAACCAAATTAATAATAGTTTATTATGATCAATAATTATTTATTTAGTATCCAGTCCACATTCAAAGTTACCCAATGTCCCCAAAATATCTTTTTGCAGTTGCTTCGAATTAGCATCCAAACAAAATCCACATTTTACATTTAGATTTCACCTAAGTCTCTTTTAACTTATAAAGGGAAAAGTTGACACTTTGGAGGGTAGTTTTTATTTAAAGTAAATAGATTTTGAAATTACCAATAAAGTTTCTTACACAGATGAGTGTTAAGGGGCTAGTTAGAAGTGAAAAAGCTGGGGCATCTGATTGGCTCAGTGGTTGAGCATCTGCCTTTGGCTCAGTTTGTAATCCTGGGATCAAGTCCTGCATCGGGCTCCCCATGGGAGCTTCTCCCTCTGTCTATGTTTCTGCCTCTCTCTCTGTGTCTCTGGTGAAAAAATAAATAAACCCTTAAAAAAAACAGGTCATATCCTGTGTAAACCTATTTATAACTCTCTATAAATGATGAAATCATAGAGATGGAAAATAGGTTAGTGGTTACCAAGTGTTAGGGAGAGTGCTGGAGGAGAATGGGCGTGACTATAATGTCACAAGAGAGATATCTGTGGTGATGGAATAGCTCTGTATCTTATCTGGAGTAGATCACACATCTACACGTGTGATCAAATTACACAAGACTATGTGACACTTCGGTACCAATGTCAAATCCCCAGTATCAATATTGTGTTATAGTCCTGTAAGATAACAACCAGTGGGGGAAACCAGATGAAAGATGCCTGAGACCCATCTGTCAGGTTTTCACAACTTTCTATGAATCTGAAACTTTTTCAAAATAAAAAAAAAATTAAAGATTTTAAAACTCTAGTGACCTTAGGTCTCTGGAAAAAGGCAAAAAAAAAAAAAGTCCAAGGATAAATATCTAAGGAAAAAAAATCTTCCATTTAGTTTGGAGCAGAGGCTCTCTGATCAGAGTTGATTTTAATTGAACATATTTATACTTCACAGAATGGCATAGAATTTTAAGTGTACTCTAGAATAGCATAGATTTTAATCAGAAAGAATGTCTAAAATATCCCTCTACAGCTTCTGAAAAAGTTGGAGTCTGACCTAATAACAGGCACAGATTCAGGACAACTCAGGTCCGCTTGTCTGGTAGCCGAAGCAATCAATCACCTCATCCTTTTGTTCTTCCAGGTCAAAAGAGATCAGCAGATTTTGCACCTGTGGTAAGTAAAGGTCAGGCTAGTCTACACAAGCTGGCAAGAGCAATGCGGGTGTCTGTAATATGGCTGCTAGTCCCTTCTTTTGAGTGTTTGGTTTATAGAATGATCCTTGGTGTTTACTACTCAATTCAAGGAAGTTGTCACATTTATGGCCAATGGTTTTGGGTTGCTATATATTTGATTGGATTTAAAAAATATTTGATTGGACTAGTTCTCTACTCTTGGAAGTCTTATTTATGCCATTCAACTCAAGTGCCAAGTCTCCTTCAAATTTTCCCTGATCTCTGTCCCCACCTCACACCCGCTAGAATATATTGTTTTTCTTCCATAGGCTCTCAACATGTAACTTATGCCCTCAACCCCTAGGTCATTCCACCATGGCTGATAGAATCTCAAAGCAACTATAATTCCACTGAATTTTAAGTTTTGGAAGGCAAACAGCCTATTATCAAAGAATCTACCATAGTATTTATCACAAAATAAGGAGTAAAGAAATCTTGGTTAAATTTAATTTATACAACTTGCATAATAAACTGCTGCTGCAAACTCAGGTCCTACAAATTAGGGGATTCCCAAGAGGTAAAATTAGAAAAGAAAATAAACTTTGCATTTCTAACGTGAAAGAGGGAAAATTGTATTTAATTGATAATTTAGTTAGAAAACTGTAAAGCAAATATCTTCCATTTTCTGAGGGAAATTTCCACATTCTGAACAGAACTCGCATGCAAGATCAGTGCATGGTAAGCATTTAGCATAGTTCCTGGCACAGAGTTAGCATTTAATAAACGTTATCTAAAACTTATTTCATCAATTTTAAGAAGCATTTTTTTTCACGTTTTGACCAGTAAAATTTAAATGCAATCTGTAATCCACAGTAGTTTACAATCTGTCAAGCAGAGGCAGTCTTAATGTAGTTGTTTAAAACTTTTCTCTTGACATGGCTTGGTAAGATCAAGAAAGCACCAATAGCAAAATATCTTAAGCTCAGTGAATTATGAGCATTATAATTGTGCATGGTCACAACCTGGTCTAGTGACTGTCATATAGTAGGTGTGAATTTGTGTCAAGTAATAACTAATATGATGATCTTTGATTATAATCTAAATTTTGAAGTGCCTTATAAGTTGGAAAGATGCATCTATAAGACAAGAGCTCCCTTCATTGGGTAATATCTATAAATGTGAGTAGAATGTCACCCTTGTTTAGCTCATCTTCAGAAACATTCCCAGTTATAGGAAAAGTGCAAATGAGAAAGGCATATTGCAAAATGACACAAAGGAATTGTGTGGTATTTTGCAAATACATGCATTGAAGGGGCAAATACCTAAGTGCTGATGCAGACTGGTGCCTATTGCCCTTTCTTGTCAACAGAATTGATCTTGAACTGTTTCCTGCTTTCTATTCCCTATATTATTCATTACCAAAAGCAGTGCAGGTTACTTCACCTTAAGAAGCAACGTGGGGGATCCCTGGGTGGCTCAGCGCTTTAGTGCCTGCCTTTGGCCCAGGGCGCGATCCTGGAGTCTCGGGATCGAGTGCCGCGTCGGGCTCCCGGCATGGAGCTTACTTATCCTCTGCCTGTGTCTGTCTCTCTCTCTCTCTCTCTGTATATATATAATATATATATCATAAATAAATAAATAAATAAATAAATAAATAAATCTTAAAAAAAAGAAGCAATGTGAATTTCATGGTTTCAACAGTAAAATAAACATAACTCAAGTGAGATTTATCTAAAAGAATCACAATGGAAAGAAAGTATCACAAGTTTTTTCCCCCTAAACCCAGTAGGTTGTATTTCCCAGTTTCTTTGAGACTTTTTAGAGAATTTTATAGAACACAAGAGAACTGAGGAATGAATATACAAATATATACACAAACGCAAAATATCTTCTGCAATTCATCTCTTCTATTTTACTAATGTCACTAACTACCGTATTATAACCCAGGCATGTAATCTCTTTCTCCCCCTATACACCTAACCAGCCATTAATGCTGGACCTTCTGCCCATGCAATTATCACTGTCCTTCTCCCCATTTCCCTACCTACTGCCAATTCAGATTCTCATTATCTGAGCCTGGTTATAATCGCCTTTAGGCCATTTCCTCTATTGCAGCCTCTGCTCTGAGGCATTCCATGCTGAGTCAAAAATCTTCAGAAACTCCTTCTTGCCACTTTAATGGCTAATAGGCATCTTAAATTCAGTATGCCCAAAACTGTGGCCTTCATGTTCCCCTCCACACTCTTATTTCCCATAGTCTTTCCACCTCAGTTAATGGTAGACATTTCAAAATCAGTATGTCCAGCTGGCAACTCCTAATTTATGCTGCAAAACTCTCTCTTCCTATAGTCTTCCCTGTCATTCCAGTCAATCAAGGAAATACCCTTGAGATCTTTGACCCCTCTCTTATACCCACACATAACATCCAATTCATCAGAAAAAAATATATGTCTGTTTTAATGTAATAATATTCAAAAAACATCCTGGTAATAAGTATCCAGATAAATAAATAGCTAGAATCCAGCTAATTTGCAATGCCTCCATTGCTAGCTAGGCTGAGCCACTATCAGCTTCTGCCTGAATTGCTGCAGTAGCTCCCTGTTAGTTTCACATCAGTTACTCTTGGCACTCTTCAGTTTGTTATTCTCATCACAGGACAGAATGGTTCTGAGTAAGGGATGGGCAGAGCTAGGTAGGGAGAGATAGGTAGGGGACCACGGAATCAGGCTCACACAAAAAAAATCCCAAAAAATATGAAACCAAAGATAAACAAACCAGACCAACCTGTCCCAGGTATTAGAGGTGGGGCCTTGTTATAACAGCTACCTGTGACCAACAAAGAATTACCAGACTCCTCAATTTCTTTCAGAAGTGTTCTATAGTTTTTAGGGTATAGATCCTTTACCTCTTTGGTTAGGTTTATTCCTAGGTATCTTATGCTTTTGGGTGCAATTGTAAATGGGATTGACTCCTTAATTTCTCTTTCTTCAGTCTCATTGTTAGTGTATAGAAATGCCATTGATTTCTGGGCATTGATTTTGTATCCTGCCACGCTACCAAATTGCTGTATGAGTTCTAGCAATCTTGGGTGGAGGCTTTTGGGTTTTCTATGTAGAGTATCATGTCATCGGCGAAAAGGGAGAGTTTGACTTCTTCTTTGCCAATTTGAATGCCTTTAATGTCTTTTTGTTGTCTGATTGCTGAGGCTAGGACTTCCAATACTATGTTGAATAGCAGTGGTGAGAGTGGACATCCCTGTCTTGTTCCTGATCTTAGGGGAAAGGCTCCCAGTGCTTCCCCATTGAGAATGATATTTGCTGTGGGCTTTTCGTAGATGGCTTTTAAGATGTCGAGGAAAGTTCCCTCTATCCCTACACTCTGAAGAGTTTTGATCAGGAATGGATGCTGTATTTTGTCAAATGCTTTCTCTGCATCTAATGAGAGGATCATATGGTTCTTGGTTTTTCTCTTGCTGATATGATGAATCACATTGATTGTCTTACGAGTGTTGAACCAGCCTTGTGTCCCAGGGATAAATCCTACTTGGTCATGGTGAATAATTTTCTTAATGTGTTGTTGGATCCTATTGGCTAGTATCTTGTTGAGAATTTTTGCATCCATGTTCATCAGGGATATTAGTCTGTAATTCTCCTTTTTGGTGGGTCTTTGTCTGGTTTTGGAATTAAGGTGATGCTGGCCTCATAGAATGAATTTGGAAGTACTCCATCTCTTTCTATCTTTCCAAACAGCGTTAGTAGAATAGGTATGATTTCTTCTTTAAATGTTTGATAGAATTCCCCTGGGAAGCGATCTGGCCCTGGACTCTTGTGTCTTGGGAGGTTTTTGATGACTTCTTCAATTTCCTCCCTAGTTATTGGCCTGTTCAGGTTTTCTATTTCTTCCTGTTCAGTTTTGGTAGTTTGTGGCTTTCCAGGAATGCGTCCATTTCTTCTAGACACAAAGAGATGAAAAAATATTCCATGCTCATGGATTGGCAGAATTAATATTGTGAAAATGTCAATGTTACCCAGGGCAATTTACACGTTTAATGCAATCCCTATCAAAATACCATGGACTTTCTTCAGAGAGTTAGAACAAATTATTTTAAGATTTGTGTGGAATCAGAAAAGACCCCGAATAGCCAGGGGAATTTTAAAAAAGAAAACCATAGCTGGGGGCATCACAATGCCAGATTTCAGGTTGTACTACAAAGCTGTGGTCATCAAGACAGTGTGTTACTGGCACAAAAACAGACACATAGATCAATGGAACAGAATAGAGAACCCAGAAGTGGACCCTGAACTTTATGGTCCACTAATATTCGATAAAGGAGGAAAGACTATCCACTGGAAGAAAGACAGTCTCTTCAATAAATGGTGCTGGGAAAATTGGACATCCACATGCAGAAGAATGAAACTAGACCACTCTCTTGCACCATACACAAAGATAAACTCAAAATGGATGAAAGATCTAAATGTGAGACAAGAGTCCATCAAAATCCTAGAGGAGAACACAGGCAACACCCTTTTTGAACTCGGCCACAGTAACTTCTTGCAAGATACATCCACGAAGACAAAAGAAACAAAAGCAAAAATGAACTATTGGGACTTCATCAAGATAAGAAGCTTTTGCAC
Source organism: Nyctereutes procyonoides (assembly GCF_905146905.1). NCBI lineage: Eukaryota > Metazoa > Chordata > Mammalia > Carnivora > Canidae > Nyctereutes > Nyctereutes procyonoides. The sequence continues at coordinate 8,039,624 of NW_026575130.1, forward strand.
AGCGAAGGATACAGTCAACAAAACTAAAAGACAACCTACAGAATGGGAGAAGATATTTGCAAATAACATATCAGATAAAGGGCTAGTTTCCAAAATCTATAAAGAACTTATTAAACTCAACAGCAAAGAAACAATCCAATCATGAAATGGGCAAAAGACATGAACAGAAATCTCACAGAGGAAGACATAGACATGGCCAACATGCACATGAGAAAATGCTCTGCATCACTTGCCATCAGGGAAATACAAATCAAAACCACAATGAGATACCACCTCACACCAGTGAGAATGGGGAAAATTAACAAGGCAGGAAACCACAAATGTTGGAGAGGATGCGGAGAAAAGGGAACCTCTTACACTGTTGGTGGGAATGTGAACTGGTGCAGCCACTCTGGAAAACTGTGTGGAGGTTCCTCAGAGTTAAAAATAGACCTGCCCTACGATCCAGCAATTGCACTGTTAGGGATTTACCCCAAAGATTCATATGCAATGAAACGCCAGGACACCTGCACCCCGATGTTTCTAGCAGCCATGTCCACAATAGCCAAACTGTGGAAGGAGCCTCGGTGTCCATCGAAGATGAATGGATAAAGAAGATGTGGTCTATGTATACAATGAAATATTACTCAGCCATTAGAAATGACAAATACCCACCATTTGCTTCAACGTGGATGGAACTGGAGGGTATTATGCTGAGTGAAGTAAGTCAATCGGAGAAGGACAAACAGTGTATGTTCTCATTCATTTGGGGACTATGAATAATAGTGAAAGGGAATATAAGGGAAGGGAGAAGAAATGTGTGGGAAATATCAGAAAGGGAGACAGAACATAAAGACTCCTAACTCTGGGAAATGAACTAGGGGTGGTGGAAGGGGAGGAGGGCGGGGGGTGGGGGTGAATGGGTGACAGGCACTGCGGGGGACACTTGACGGGATGAGCACTGGGTGTTATTCTGTATGTTGGTAAATTGAACACCAATAAAAATTAATCTATTAAAAAAAAAAAGAATTACCAGACTCTAAAAAGGAGGTAAGCCATTGAAGGTGTTATCACTAGTCCTTACTCAAGGGTGATATCAATAGAGATGTTAAAAGGATGTAGGTTCCTTGGTTGGCTTTCAATAAAAGACCAATCTTATAAGCCCTCAATGACAACCCTGTTGGGACCCTTCTCACTCCTGAGAGCTTTTTTTGTATCCTTGCTTAATAAACTTCTATTGCTTTACTCACTCTCGGTTGTCTAAGAGATTCATTCTTTGATCCATGAGACAAGAACCTCCCTCTCTCATGTCAATCCTTTAAAAACAAAAATCAGGTTTTGTTACACCTTTGTTCAAAACCTAACATAGGCACTCTTTCTCATAATGCTCTGCAAGTCTTTGCATGATCTGATTTTCACCCTACCTTTCTGATCTCATCTCCCACTATCTTCCTCCTTGCTTACCCCACTGCAGCCCTGCTGGCCTCCCTGGTGACTTCTCTCAACAAGTCAGACAGACTTCACCTTAAGGTATTTGAATGGGTTATTCCCTCTTCATGGACTACTCTTTGTTCAGATATTTACCTGGCTATTTCCCGTATATCCTCATTTGTTTGTTTGTTTAAATTTCACCTTATGGGGCACCCAGGTAGCACCATCTTGATCTCAGCTTGGGTCATGATCTCAAGGTCTAGGGATCAAGCCCCACATCGGGTTTCACCCTCAGTGCAAAGTCTGCTTGAAATTCCCTCCCTCTCCTTCTGCCTCTCCCACTTGTGCTTTCTCCCTCTCTGTCTCAAACAAAAAAATACATGTTTTTTTTTAAAAAACTCACCTTCTCAGTGAATAAACACCCTCTAAAAAAGTTGAATCCCCCTATCATCCTATACTCTTAAGCTGCCTTATCATGCTCAACATTTATCTTTTCATGATGACACTCACCAACTTCTAACATTCTATACAATTTTCTTATTTCTTATTTTTATTGACTTTCTTGCTCTGCTACAATAGAAGTACCACAGCTATAGGAATTTTTGCCTATTGTGTTCGCAGATATACACTAAGCACCTATTACTTTGCTGGACATATTGAATTAATTAAACGCCAACCAATTAAGAATGGACTTTCTGAGCATGGTGAGAAAAATGCCCATGGCACAAGTCCTACCCTATTATCTCATCTTTATCTCCTACTTCACTCCTTTAATTTTCTGCATTTCAGTCAATGAATAGAATACTCATGTAGAGAGTTTTCATGAAAGTAAAATACTTGGAGAAAGACATGTTCCCATAAAAAGCATTTTTAACTCTAGGTCACTTGTTGAAGTTACAATGCCAAAAGAGGGTACAGTTGCCACTATCTCTCACAATCATTTCTGAGGTGGTTGCTTACACAGTTCTTACGTAGTAAAGATGGAACAGCACCATCTGCTGTCAGTCTGCTGATCTTGATGAAATAACTAATTTGGGGCTTTCAAGAAGCAATCTGTTCTCTAAGATATTTTAACAGTTAGCTTTCTGAAATTTGTTTTGTTTTACCTCCCTTGTTGTCACACAAAACTTTTTTATCTGACCATCTAAAATTTTTCTCTTCTTTCATAAAAATATAAATTTGGGGTACCTGACTGGCTCAATCTGTAGAGAGTATGACTCTTGCTCTCAGGGTTATGAGTTCGAGCCCCATGTTGGGTGCAGAGATTACTTTAAAAAAAAAGTCTTTAAAAAAATAAGTTTGTGTTGTAATTATCACCTCCCCCAAATATAGTCTACTTGATATTGTGGAATTTAAATATGCTCCAAATAAGAAAATGATTCATCCATGGAAATGTAAAAAAATTTCAGTACCTAGGAGGCTCAGCCAATTGAGCAAACTCTTAGTTTTGGCTCAAGTCATGATCTCAGGGTCATGAGATTGAGCCCCACGTGGGGCTCCATGCTCAGTGGGGGAGTCTGCTTGAAATTCTCTCTCCCTTTCCCTCTGCACACCCCCTCCCACCCCCACCCCAGCTCACACAGGTATGTGGCATCTCTCTCTCTCTCTCCCTTTCAAAATGAATAGGAGTGCCTGGGTGGCTCAGTTGGTTAAGAACCTGCAGTCGACTCAAGTCATGTTCCCAGGGTCCTAGGATGGAACCCTGGTTTGGAGGGAGGGTTGTTCCCTGCTCAGTTAACTAGTTTGGAAAGAATGACAATGCTTGCTGTCCCAGCAGCTAATATTCAATTAAGAGGAAACACACAAGAAGCAAAATAAATAAAATATGTTTATTTTATTTTATTTATATAAAAATTATTATATATATATATATATATATATAAAAAATATATTATAAAATATATTTATTTTATCAAACTATGTTGGATAGTGTTAGGGATTGAGTTGTGTCCCCCATCCAAACTCATTTGTTGAAGTCCTTATCCTCAGTATCTCAGAGTGACCATATTTATAAATAGAATCATTGCCAATGTCATTAATTGGGGTCTTAGTAGAATAAGGTGGGCCTTAATCCAGTATGACTGATATCCTTTTAAAAAGGGTAAATTTGGGGCAGCCCCAGTGGTTTAGCGGTTTAGCTCCGCCTTCAGTCCAGGGTGCGATCCTGGAGACTCGGATCATGTCCCACATCAGGCTCCCTGCATGGAGCCTACTTCTCCCTCTGCCTGTGTCTCTGTTACTCATGAGTAAATAAGTAAAAATTTTTTTAAATAAATAAAAAATAAAAATAAAAAGGGTAAATTTAGACATAGAGGCACACAAGGAGAATGCCATGTGAGCACGGCAGAGATCAGAGTGATGTGCCTACAAGACAAGAAAGGCCAAAGATTGCCAACAAATTTCCAGAAGCTAAGAGAGAGGTATGGAACCAATTTTATCTTAAAGCCCTCAGGAAAAACCAGCTCTGCCAGCATCTTGATCACAGACTTCTAGTCTCCAGATCTGTAAAGCAATACATTTCTGTTGTTCTAAGTGCCTAGTTTTTGGTACAGTTTCTAGTGCTTTCTTCCCTAGAAAACTCAAATGGAGGAGAAGTATTGTGGCTTGCACACAAGGTTAAACTTCAGGGGATCAACAAATATTTATTTGTGTAAAACTATGGGCACAAAATTATGTAGTCCATACCATTAGATCTCTCTGATTCACAGTTTCCTTGTCTATAAAAGGTTAGGTTAAATAATCTCTAGCTCCAATTCTAGATTGCATTAGAAATAGATTCTTCTTCTCCTCAATTTGTATTTTCTGGGAAAGAAAGCACTAGAAGGTGGTTACTTCTTTTAGGTCAGAGACCAGTCTCTTCATAAGTTTTCCCTTTTGTTGATTACCTTCCAGCCTCAGGGAGTTATAGAAGTCTCCAAAATAGTGCTGGAAGATGAAGAACTTTTTAAAAAAAATTTTAAATAACTTTACAAGATGAATTAATAATAATAGCTGCCATCCATTAAAGATGTCCTATTCACAGCTCTGTGCTGAGTTTTACTAAAATTTCCTCATTTAATCCTCCCAACAACCCTGTAAAGTATTATTACTATCCTCATGTTTCACAGGAGGAAACCAAAGCATGGAGAAAGTGATGGACTTTCCCAAGTGTTCACAATTAGCAGTTGGCAAAGTCAGAACACATTAACCCAAAATCCATTGGCACCAAATTCCATGGTCTAAATTATTATGTAAATATAAATGAAAGGGGATCCCTGGGTGGCGCAGCGGTTTGGCGCCTGCCTTTGGCCCAGGGCGCGATCCTGGAGACCCGGGATCGAATCCCACGTCGGGCTCCCGGTGCATGGAGCCTGCTTCTCCCTCTGCCTGTGTCTCTGCCCCTCTCTCTCTCCCTGTGTCTCTCATGAGTGAATAAATAAATAAAAATCTTTAAAAAAAAAACAATATAAATGAAAGGAGAGGTTGGCTGGTCACTACTTTTATATGCCATCTGACTGAAGCCTTTCTCTTTGTAACCATGTCATTCCTACTTACTAATAGAAAACTCCTTGAGCACATTGTGCTCTCTCCAAAATCATCCTCTTCTGCTACATAATGATTTTCCTTCTGTGTCAGTGTACCAGGAAGAGTACACAATGTACATTGTAGTAGATAGTGACATTCCCCATTCATAAATACAGGAGCATCTAATTAGAAATTTTTATTCAATTTGAGTATTTGCAGAAATAAGAAATGTGTTACTGAGGTGCCGTGGTAGTACAGTTGATTGAGAGACCAACTCTTGGTTTCAGGCTGGTAGGTGGTCTCAGGACGTGGGGTCCAGACCTGCTTGGGGCTCTGGGCTCAGCACAGAGTCGGCTTGGGACCCTCTCTTCCTCTCCCTCTGCCCCTCCCATGCAGTCTCTCTCTCTCTCTCCAGAATAAATAAATAAATCCTTTAAAAAATGTATTACCTTATGCCCATATTCTTGCAGCTTTTACTCCTTTTTGTGAAAAAAAAAAGTGATTTTTTTTTTTAGGGAAAAATTAAAGTTTCTGTCTTTTATAAAATTACTGATACCTCCTGGGTTCGTTATTGTGAAATAGAAGGCTAAAACCACTATTCTCTCACATTTCTTCATGAATGCTTCATGAAGGGTTCTATTCTAGTCTTCATCTTCCCCAATTTCTTTCATGTGTCTTTGCTTTGAACATACTTCTTTCCTGAAAAAAAAATGATCCTTTCCTTAAGTCATCTCTCATCTACTCATTCTCAAGCCTTGGTTCAAAAGTCTCTTCTGCAAAGCCCCTTCCATCTTCCCACCAAGAAGCCACTTACTTGGCCCCTCCGTTTCCCACCATGTTTGGTTTGGCTCTCTCTTAGGCCCTTCCCTCATTGGATTTGACCCATCTGCTAATATGGCTCTTTCCTCTAGGCTAACAGCAACATAACAACATGAACATGTCTTTTGCTGTTCTGAATCCTTAATACTTCAGCTAGTTCTTGGCAAATAGTAGGTAGATAAATATTCACTTATTGAATAAACCAATGAAAAAACCCAATGAGGGAAAATGGCATGTGACTGTACTCTTCTCTGGATACAGTAAACTAATAACAATATTTAAAATAATGAATTTGGGGTAGTTTTATTATTTTTAAATATTGAATTCAAAAATAATTTAATGTATAAGCAAGATATTGCCAAAACAATTCCTCAAAGTCTTTTTTGTCATAATGAGGCTAGACATCTCTACTACATATTTGGGATTAAGTTTACAAGAAAGGTAGATTTAAGGGGGTTGATGGTTCTGAGTTTTCTTTTCATAATATTCATATATTCTATCACATCAAATTCAAATGGAAATGTCAGTGGGAGGCACCCCGGGTGGCTCAGCGGTTTAGCACCGCCTTCAGCCTAGGGTGTGATCCTGGAGACCCCGGATAGAGTCCCACATCAGGCTCCCTGTATGAAGCCTGCTTCTCCCTCTGCCTGTGTCTCTGTATCTCTCATGAATAAATAAATAAAATCTTAAAAAAAAAGTCAGTGGGTTAATAAATCATTACTTCTTTTACAGTTGTGAATTGTAATCCTTTCTAACCTTACAAAAATGCTAGATGTTGAATAATTTTGACCAAAACTAAAGGTGCCAATTGTTGAAGATAGTTATCAATTGTTTTTTACAGATGGACATGTTTAACTTATGAACATACAATGAACATGAGTGTATATTCTTTCTCTTATTCAAATAAATAATTATTCATATAATTTCTTGTATAGTTTCAAAATGTGAGTTATTTTGCCAAGAATGAAATCTTTGAAATTAAATAGAAAGGGCTTCAAAATTGTGAGTGTAGTAATAAGTTACTCAGAACAATAATACCCTTGAGATGATTAGCTATTATGTAGCTCATTGTCTCTGATAATAAAACATAATTTTAAAAGGAATCTTTTTTCTCCACTGTCTAGTTCTGAATTTTTTTCCTTCACCTGCCTGTCTCTAGAACAGTATGCCCATAACCCTTGCATTAGGAAAAAAGGTGAAATATTCCTGACACAGAATAACTTGAAAATCTGAAAAAGACACTTGCTCCTTTCATGAGCACATTTGTCTTCATGTAAATGTCTCAACTTATTTGCAAGGTCATGAAACATCTATATCTATTGCAATTACTTATATATTTATTTTATTTCCACCATATCTTCCCTGATTTCTACTCACTATGCTTCTTCTTTTCTTGCCTTGTAGTAGGCAAATATCTTCCTACTTTTTATCCTTCCTTCTGGAATATTCTATAGCTATGTTGTCCAATACAAATACAATGTGAGTCACATATGCAAGTCTAAAACTAAAGTAAAAATAAAGAGCTAAAATTAATTAAAATACATATATAATATTCAACCCAATATATCCAAAATGTTGTCAATTCAACATATAATCAATAATTATTTTACATTATTTTTGTATTAAGACTTGAAATCTGATGTGTATTTTATACTTATAAAACATTTCAATCTGAACTAGCCAAATTTCAATGCTTAATAGCTACACGTGGCTAATGGTTACTGTAGTGAACAGTGTAAGCCTAAGATATACTTCTTTGTCAGCCTTAGGAAAACTTTATTTAAAAAATGACAACTTGGGGTCACCCAGATGGCTCAGTGGTTGAACATCTGCCTTTGGCTCAGGTCATGATCCCGGGGTCCTGGGATTGAGTCTCATATCAGACTCCCCACAGGGAGCCTGCTTCTCCCTCTGCCTATGTCTCTGCCTCTCTCTCTGTTTGTCTCTCATGAATAAATAAATAAAAATCTTACTAGGAAATGAAGCTTAAAAAAGAAAAACTCTAATGAAATGTCAAACCCAGAAATAAACCCATACCTATATGGCTAATTAATTTACAACAAAGGAGCCAAGAATATAGAATGGGAAAATAACAGTTTTTTTCAATAAACGGTGCTAGAGAAACTGGGCAACCACATAGAAAAGAATGATACTGGTCTTATGTATGGTCCTACACAATACACAAAAATTAATTCAAAATAGATTAAAGACTTGAATGTAAGATCTGAAATCATAAAGCTCCTGGAAGAAAACATAGGCAGTAAGCTTCTTAACATTGGTCAATGATTTTTTTTTTCCATCTGATGCTAAAAGCAAAAGCAACATAAACAAACAAACAAAAAAAATGGGCCTACATTAAACTAAAGTCTCTGCACAGTAAAGGAAATCATCACTAAATGAAAAGGTAACGTAGTGAATGGGAGAAAATAGTTGCAAATCATGTATCTGACAAGGGGTTAATATCCAAAATATATAAAGAACTCACACAACCAAATAGCAAACAAAACAAAAACAAATCTGATTTAAAAATGCATAGATCTGAATAGACATTTTCCCCAAAAAGATACACAGTCAACAAGTACCTGAAAAGATGCTCAATATCACTGATCATTAGGGAAGCATAAATCAAAACCATAATAAGATATCACCTCACACCTGTTAGAGTGGTTATCACTAAAAAGACAAGAAATAATAAGTCTTGGTGAAAATGTGGAGAAAAGGGAACCTTTGTACACTATTGACAGGACTGTAAATTGGTGAAGCCACTATGAAAAGTAGTGTGGAGGTTGCTCAAAAAATTAAAATAGAACTACCATATGATCCAGCAATTCCACATATGGATGTTTATCCCAAAGAAAATGACAACACTAACTCAAAAAGACATATGCACCACCTGTTCATTATAGCATCATTTACAATAGCCAAAATATGGAAACAATCTAAATGTCCATTGATGGATAAAGCAAATATATATATATATATACACACACAAAGGAATATTATTTACCCATTAAAAGATGAAATCTTGCCATTTGTGACAACATGGATGGACCTTGAAGACATTATGTTAAGTAAGTCAGACAAAGACAAAGACTGTATGATCTAACTTATATGTAGAAACTCAAACAAACGAAAACAAAACAAAACCCAACAACAACAAAATTCGTAGATGCGGAGATGGTTGCCAAGGCCAGGGGGGTAGGGGTAGTTGGTGAGGATGGGCAAAATGGATAAAGGAAGCCAAAAGGTACAAACTTCTAATTATAAAATAAATAAGTCACAGGAATATCAAGTACAGCATGGCAACTATAGTTACTAAAACTGTAGTGCATATCTGAAAGTTGCTAAGGCAATAGATCTTAAAAATTCTCATCATAAGAAACAGAAATTTTGTAACAGTAATAGATGTTGATTTATTGTGTTGATCATTTCACCATATATACAAATACCAATCATTATGCTGTACACCTAAAACTAATATGATGCTATATCTCAATTATACCTCAATTTTTTAAAGTTCCTAAAAATACAATCTATGAAAATGAACACAGAAAAATTGTAAAATCTGAATAGTCCTGTACTCATTTAAGAAAACAAATATGAAATTTAAAGCCTTTCTCAAAAAAAAAAAAGTAAATCAATAGTAAAGATGTGGTTTTGTGGGCCATAGAGTCTCTATCACAATTACTAACCTCTGCCTTAGTAATTGCCTTAGTGTAAATGTAGCCATAGGTAATATGCAAACAAATCAGTGTGTTTGGTTTCCAATAAATCGTTATTCACATAACCAGAAGTGAGTTGCAAATGGCCCCAGTGCTATAATTTGTTAACCATTGCTATAGTTGAATGGCAGGTAAAATTAGATAATTATATTACAGTGTATTTAACATGATCAAAGTTTTCACAAGTTTATGTAGAAATGTGGTCACTTAGCCTGACTTGAGACATCAGAGATGATAATCTGAAGGAGAAAGAACATAAACAGAACCTTTTTTTTTTTCCAGATTAAGAAGTTAGGCAAAAAGAGCAATTCCAGGGAGAAGGAAGAGCAACAGCAAAGACACAAAAATTGAAATAGCATGGTGAGTGTGAGGAGCCAATCATAAGGGTAAAGAAAATGAGAATGGTGGTGGTGGGTGGTGATTGTGACAGCAGCTAGAGTTTAGTGAGTGCTTACTCTATGCCAGGAAAAATAGAATACAATAATGTACTATCACCAAACTACTGTTTGCCAAAGATTGTGTCAGAATTCATTCAGAAGTTATTCCAGAGGTGGGATCAAGGCCATCATAATATATAATATATATAATATATATAATATATATAATAACATCAGGAGCTCTAGGCCACTATAGGGAGTAGGAAATGCATTCATCAGAAGGTAAGATCTAAATTTTTTTGCCATTTTTTTAAGATTAACTTATCCAATAAATCCATATTTCAATTCAATATGGATAAAAACATGATACTGGCATAAACTGAAGAGAACAAACATGATATCATTTAATAATTTTGACATAATCAATTCCTCTGAGAACATGATAAATCCCCCCAGTGACAGGATCATTCTCCACTCCATGAACACAGTGAATAAAGGACAAAGATTAACTTATGCTCTGAATGCCCTCTACCCATCGCCAAAGGCATTCCATGTGCATGCCTTGGCCACATGTAACATCTCTAAAACACTCAACCCACAGCTGGGGAGGTTATAATTCTGCTGCCAAAGTTCTAATTGGACTAATTTCAATGTAAATGTTGGACCTATCCTATCCCCTCGTTTTGGGTAGGTGCACAAAGAGAGAAAATGAACTATTGAAATAATTCAGTTCAGTGTTAACAGAAACTATTTCAAACTGTCAGCACAATTGTTCAAAATGTTCTCCACATAAATCAGTCTAAAGGAGCCTGTTTAAAGTGACCAAAATCGGGACGCCTGGGTGGCTCAGCCGTTGAGCGTCTGCCTTTGGCTCAGGGTGTGATCCTGGAGTCCCCGGATCGAGTCCCGCATTGGGCTTCCTGTGTGGAGTCTGCTTCTCCCTCTATGTCTCTGCCTCCCTCTCTCTGTGTCTCTTGTGAATAAATAAATAAAATTTAAAAATAAAGTGACCAAAATTGTGCCTCCATTGCCAGCAATTTGACAAGAAATATATAGAAGATTTTTTTTCTCCTCCCTTTTAGAAGCTGTATTTCCAGAGGGAAAAAATCATACCATTTCCTATTGCATAAGATAGATACGGTTTAAATATAAATAATTTAAAATTTTAAATCATTTTTCTCACAATTCATGTGATATTCTTTTCATTTTTCTTTATTTCTTTAGTGATCTCTTATTAGAAGAGATAAAATGGTTACACATAGCACACAGATTGCATCATTAAAGAGACTTAATTACATAATTTAGAGTGATTTTAAAAAAATGAATCCTTTCATAAATGCATTACTCAGTAATTAGGTTAAATATGAGCATGTAGTCAAAACCAATTGATAAAGGACCTATCCATTATTCTACAAATGCTCACCATGGCCCCTCTTGTCACATGGCACACATAAATCCTATAGTTAATTCATCCCAGACCCTTACAGTATATCATGAATAATGTTTGGAACGGCAGCTTTCATGCAATCTTTTCATTTTCTCTACAATTTGATGCATATTACAATTTGATGCATATTCAATAAAAGATTATTGAAATATATTTGGTTATTCTGTGGTTGATAGTTTAGATATATATATTTTTTAAGATTTTATTTATTTATTCATAGAGACAGAGAGAAAGAGAGGCAGAGAGACAGGCAGAGGGAGAAGCAGGCTCCATGCAGGGAGCCTGACGTGGGACTCGATCCCGGGTTCCCAGGATCACACCCCCGGCTGCAGGCGGTGCCAAACCGCTGTGCCACCGGGGCTGCCCGGTTTAGATATATTTTATGTATATTCACCTATAGCCATAATAGTCTATTACACTTTTCTTATTTACAGATACCAAATCCTTTTGAACCATATTGTCTATTCTTTATCATGGAAGGGTAGTGTAAGCTACTCATTCATAGCACTTAATTCTTGAAACCAAGGCAACTCACAAAGGTGACCACCAATCACAAAATAAGAGAAAGTTGATGACCCAAGAAATAGCAATCTAAACATATTAAGGAAATGAAAAATAACTCTCAGAGTAACTAAAAATAAAAATTACTAGAAGTGATTGCCTTAGTAGAACAGAATTGGATATGAAAAGAATAAAGCCCAGAGTGAATGATTTCATAAAAATTATTTAGAAAGCATTCAGTAAATGGGTAGAAGACCCATTATTATTATTATACTATCATTACATGCTCTTCTATATTATTTGAAATTTTTAAACATACATTCATTACACTGGTTTAATTTTTTATTTTAAATGAAACAAAGGTACTGTCTTACTTGTAAATATTACAATATTACAATCCAGAACTTTGTTGCCCCTCTAATTCTTACTTATAATACTTCCATTTTCTTCTTGGTATTTATGGTCTCTCTCAACTAAACAACTACTAAAACATCTGACCTAGGAACTGGATTCCTTTCAGTCTGGATTTATTTGAGAAAGAAGATCACTCTAAGGATTCCAGAAATAAAGGGTTTCTTATTAGAATTAAAATTTACCTGCAGGATGGAAGAGCTGGGGGAGCAATGGGCAGGGAATTTACCACCAATGGTCTGAAAAAAGCAAAACAGATACTAATGCCCACAGGTTGAAGCACTAAGGCAACAAGTTATCTACCTAGTATCTATTGTGAAACTTAGAATTTTCAAATTTCTCTGAAAAAGTTTCCACCTACTAATTAACTCCAAAGCAGTGAAGCAGGTGGTTCTCAAATGCGTAGGTAGATCTCTTTCAAATTTGGCATTAGCAAAATCTAACTCAGAATCATGAGTAGAAGGGGATTATAGAACATGCCGTTCCCTGGAATACAATACAGAGAAGACTTTGAACAGTTCTGATGGTCCCTTCTATCACCCAGCTCCAACTCATGGGATAGAGGCTCTACCTTTGGGGGAGTGCCCTGAGAATTTGGGGGTCCCAATTACCCTTGTTCTGGCTCTTTAATAAAGAGAAATTCCTTGCCCAAGCTGAGAAGACCAGAGACTACAGCTACACCCACCCTCCATGTGCCCAGTTGCTATCACTCAGAAAGAAGCACAACACTGTTCCTCCCTACAATGCCAAAGAACTGGCTCAGAGATTTTGCAAAGCAGGAGAGGCAGGCCATAAATCAGAAGACTTTGGATATCTTCCCAAAGAAACCGATTTCACTTGCAACAGAGTAGAGGGAAGTTCAAGCCTAAGAATGCTCTCAAAAATGATAGATCTTGAGTTGAAAAGCAATTAACAGGAGACTAGCAAAAGCATTGAAGGTATAAACTGAATAATCAACCAGTTAGTTTAGCAGAGAAAGTCAAGGAAAGAAACAGCTGCTAAGAGCTCTCTTGGACTAAGAACAAGTCTCAAACACTGGGGTAAAAACAACTCCTTCAAAGGAGCCCAAATTGAATTGGATCTGTTGTGGGATAATTGGGACGCTAGGGCATTATTAAAAATAATATAGCAATAACATGGCAATTAGTGAAGCTTAATAGCTGAGTGTGGCCAAAGTCAAACAGAACCCTTGATTGTGTAAAGCCAATATTACGTTGATACCAAAACCAGACAAAGACATCAACATAAAAATTAAAAAGGATAAACCAATATCTCTTATGAATACAGATGGAAAATCCTCAACAAAATATTAGCAAATCAAATCCAAAATTGTTTAAAAATAATTATACATCAGAACGCCTGGGTGGGTCAACAATTGAGTGTCTACCTTTGGCTCAGGGTGTGATCCCGGGGTCCTGGGATCAAGTCGTGCCTTGGGCTTCCTGTGGAGAGTCTGCTTCTCCCTCTGCCTGTGTCGTCTCCCTCTCTCTGTGTGTGTCTCATGAATAAATAAATAAAATCTTTAAAAAACAAAAACCAAAAAATAAAATAAAATAATTATACATTATGACAAAAAGTAGAATTTATTCCAGGTATGCAAGTCTGGTTCAACATTTGAAAAGCAATTAATGTAATCCATCATATCAACAAGTTAAAGAAGAAAAAACTCCATGTGATCATATCAACAGATGAAAAAAAAATTGACAAAATCCAGTACCTTTTCATGACAAAAACTCTTATAACACTAGGAGTATAGAGGGTAAATTCCTCAAGATTAAAAAAAGAAAAATCTGCAGAAATCTACCACTGACATACTTAATGGTGAAAAATTGGGTGCTTTCATCTGAAGATGAGGAGCAAGACAATGATATTTACTATCATCACTTCTATTCAACATTGTACTAGTTCTAGCCAGGGTAATTAGGCAAGAAAATAAAAGCATCTAGATCGGAACAGAAGAAATAAAGCTAATTCTATTTACAGATGACATGGTTATATACATAGAATACCCTAAGAAATATGCTTAAAAAGCTATTAGAATTAATAAACTTTATCAGAATTAATAAAGTTCAGCAAGATTGTAAGATACAAGATTAATATACAAAAATCAATGTATTCTATACACTTACAATGAAAATTAAAACAATTCCATTTACAACAGCATTACAAGTAATAAATACTTAAGGTTAAATTTCACAAAATTGTAAAATTTATACTCTAAAAATTACAAAACTCTGTTGAAAGAAATTGAACATCTAAATAAACAGATTCTCATGTTTATAGATCAGAAAACTTAACATTGTCAAAATGGCAGTACTCCCCCAAAATTATCCACAGATTCAATGCAACCCTATTAAAATCTCAGTTGACTTCTTTGCAGAAATTGACAGAATGATATATCTGATGATATATCTATAGAAACTCCAAGGACCCAAAATAACCAAAACAATCTTGAAAGAGGAAGAAGAAAGCTGAAGGACTCAAGCTCTCCAGTTTCAAAACCACTTTGTAACAACTGTTACAAAGCAACAGTACTGGCTAAAGACAGACATTCAGACTGATGAAATAGCCTGGAAATAAACCTTTGCATGTATAGTCGCCAAGAAAGAATAGTCATTCAATGAAGAAAGAATAGTCTTGTTTGGTTTTTTGTTGTTTTGTTTTCTGTTCCAAGCTTCTAAGAGAATCCAGGTGATTGGATTCTCTGGCAAGTATCTAACCATCCTACTTCTTTTTCTTCTTCTTCCTCTTCCTCCTCCTCCTCCTCCTCCTCTCTTCTTCTTCCTCCTTCTCTCTTCTTCTTCTTCTTCTTCTTCTTCTTCTTCTTCTTCTTCTTCTTCTTTATTCTTCTTCTTTTCTTCTTCTTAATATTTTATTTATTTATTCACGAGAGACAGAGAGGCAGAGGCAGGCAGAGGGAGAAGACTCTGGGATCAGGGATCAGACCATGAGCCAAAGGCAGATGCTCAACTGCTGAGCCACCCTACTTCTTTTTTTTTTTTTGAGCCACCCTACTTCTATTAAATCTTTTTGTCACGTATACAAACTATCCAATTGAACAACAGCTTCATCTTCATCTCCAAATAATTACCCAGAAATTTAGAAATATATGTTCATTTTTGTCTCATTTATGTACAAAACATGTGTGCAGAGAGGTACTCAAAACCTGAAAATCCAAAGCTGGCAGAGCATATCTACCGTGTTTACTGTGGAGATCACAAGAACTAATTGCACTGCCAGCTGGAGGGGCTGAGAATGCAGTGCCTACATAACAGCAGGCCCACAATATCAGCTCTAAGATTGCAGCCTAAAATATAACATTACAAGGTAGCAGAAACCTAAATAAAATGTTTAAGAAAGGAGGCAGTCATCCAAGGAGCATGCATGTAGGAACATAACTGTGCCAAAATTTCCTAGTACCCAGGATTCTTTCTGAATGTAAACTATGCATTTGTGGAAGTTGGGAAAATCTATAGGAACAACTTTGATCATGAGACCAGGCTTGTTCACAAATTTGCCAAATGATCTGGAACAAAATAACCTCTTTAGCACCTCAGATTCCTCTTCTGATTTTTTTTTTTTAGTCTACCTTAATGATCTCCAAGGGATACGATGAAAATCAAAGACAATCTAATATGTAAAGTAAACAAATACACATACACAAACACACAGATTAAAATAAAAGGAAAATTATTATTTCCCAAAGACTAACTCAATTAAACACTGAAAAAGTCAGGCTCATCTGTTTCATATTACATAGTGATTAAAGTGGTAATATATCAATGTTTCCCTCTTTTTATTAATTTTATGTTTTTTTTTCTTCTTCAAACCTCAGCTCAAGAGTTCTACAAGTGTGACTGTATTTTTAAGAGAGTGTATGGAAATATTCAAAGGTGAAGTATCATTATTCCTGCAACTTATTTTCAAATGTAGCAAGATGTTGAAGTTGTGAATCTAAGGGAAAGATGCTCATTGAACTAGTCCTTTCTCTTGTCTCTAAGTTAAAACATTTTCAAAATAAAAAGTCGTTGGGAGGAGGGGGAAGCAGAATACATTCTTTCACTCACTTTAGTCCTCACACAAACTGTTCTTTCTCCTAGAGCAGCCCTTCCCTTCACCTGGGTATCTACCCTATGAATGTATTCATTTTAGAATGACACAAAGTATCTCCAGTAACCTTTTGAGCTTCAACTTTCTTGCTTATAAGAGAGGAACAATGACACCTAATAGAACTGTGCAAATGAAAGAGATGAAAATTGTGAACATATTCTGCAGACCACAAAATTCTATTCTTATTATGAATATCTATATTATAAGGGTCTAATATTATAGTAGCCACCTGGTTTGAGCTTAGAAACAATTATGAATGGGTCTTTGAATTTTAAACTATTAGTAAAGACTTTTCTACAATAATCTCCTAAAATATACTATGCTCTGTTCCCCTCAGCAAGTGTATACCATTCATACGGCAAGAATTTGTTGCTTATGTGCCAACTTCCCTAGTTGTTAACTGGTGGGAGGAAATCAAATATTGGTCATGCTGGGGGCCCTTACCCTCCCTCAATATTGTACAAAACTCCTAATATTTATACAGTTTGGGAAAGTTGAGGAAGATCTTCGATGTTCAGTCCATTATGCTCATGGCTGAGATGCTCGTTGTCCAAGTCTGCATGGTCCAGGTGAAGATTAGTAAGTCAATTGGCACTGTATACACCTTCGGTGATAAGTTCTACAACTAGGACATTTGCCACTCAACTAAGGCAACAGTGTAAGTGCCAGGTCTATAGGCATTCACACATGGACCCCCATCAGGCTGGTGCACTGGTCTCCATCGAACCCATCATCCCTTCATCCTTCTAGTTTTGATAAATCCAACTTTCTTCCAAAGGTAAGCCGTATCCATCTCTTACTCTGACCAAGCAAACACTTCCTTTCCCCACTAAGTAAAATCTAGCTTGGTCTCAGTGGTCATGATGCACCCAGAACACAGACACCCAGCTGGACATTCACAGAAGCAACAGGGGAACTAACTTTGATTCTTATGTTCATTTCTTGACACCAGAAACCGAAATGCCAAGTTACTAGTCAGTAACTCATCCATGACTGCAGAAAATTACAGTAACTCTTATTTGGTCATCAGGATAACCTTCTCTCCAAATTATTAGGTCCGTGATATGACTTAAAAGAGATTTCTCATGCCGGAGTCATGTAGTTTCAGATATCCACGGGTCTCAGGTTTAAGAAATAGTGATTTAAGGTAAGCAGGTAGTGATCAAAGCAAGCAGATGACATCAGGACCCTGATAGGATTTCTTCCCTCTAGAATTCTTTTTCAAAAGTACAAGAACCAATTTTAAATGTGGCTTTGTGTCTTTCTTCCTAGTCATCTTATTGAAAGATTTTCAAATGCCTGAGATTATTAAAACACTGAATATATGGTCTTGATAGAAGAAATTGGCATTAGAGCCTGTTACACCATAGAATTAAATGTGAGTTTTTTCCTTTCTTCATCTGTTCTCTTGACTCATCACTTTCATAATCTCTGACACCACTGCAGTTCGTGGAATCCTGTTATCTAAGTTGGGATTGATAAGATCAAAACTAGAGGGAAATCTCCAATTTGCTGGGTTTGGACTATAAATATCTAAGATTCATTTAGTTCAATTCAAGATGAAAGGACCCAAAGAAGTTATTTGTATGAGGTCACACATTAAAATAGTTATTATTAAATGTAGTTATTATTAAGTTATTTGGTTCAATAGAAGGACATTTCTCATAAACATATCTAGCTGAGTGGACTGGTTTGCTATCATATTAGACTTGGTGATTGGCATTTCCTATTGCTTTTTTCGTTACTTTTAATTTAGAAAAAAAGAGGAATGTACCTAACCTTTCAATTTAGTTTCTATATTTTTTCTTTGATTGCTTTCTTTGGCTAAATCTTTTTTCACTTAGTTTTATCAACAAGTAAGCTGTGACTGTCCCTTTTGTGTAGACTTCCTCTTCCATCCCATACTCATTGAGATAGTCACAGCACTTAATCACAACACAATATGCAAACCTAATCCAGAAAGCATTATCATTTAATGCAGATTTTGTAAATATTTATTTAAAACTCTCTTCTCAAAAATAAAATAAAAAATAAAACTCTCTTCTCAGGGTGTCTGGGTGGCTCAGTCAATTAAATGTCTGACTCTTGATTTCAGCTCAGGTCATGATCTCAGGGTTGTGAGATCAAGCCCCCTTTTCAGGCTCCATTCTGGGTCTGGAGCCTACTTAAGATTCTTTCTCTCTTCCCTCTGCTGCATCCCCAACCCTGCCCCTGTTTGTGCACATATCCTCTCTCTCTCAAAAATGAAAGAAAGAAAGAAAGAAAGAAAGAAAGAAAGAAAGAAAGAAAGAGAAAAAAGAAAAGAAAGAAAAGAAAAAAGGAAAGAAAGAAAAGAAAAGAAAGAAAAGAGAAGAAAAGAAAAGAGAAGAAAAGAAAAGAAAACTATCTTTTCTCTGCTTCTGCTTTTTTTCTTTAGATATTTGTTCTCCTGATTTTAGACTTTTTAAGATTTTCTTTCCCCCTATTTTCATCCACATGTAACATCTCTGCATCGGATATGTAGCTGTAGTCTCTCAGCTTCAAACCTGACCTTATTATATATAGCTTTGTGATACTGGGACTGGGCTTCTGTAAAACAGTTCTCCTTGGCCATCTGGATTCTGTTAGATTTCACCTGTGGGAGAAACTAGAGGGAAACTAGAAGGCAGGAGAAAGGAAAAAGAAACTCACACTATTTCCCTTTTGCTTTCTCTTTTTGCCTGGCCACTCCAGTGTGGCTTTTTACCCAAGTAGCACAGGTGGTTCCAGTTTCCAGTTTTGTCCCTCCTCTTAGTTAGAACCTCACAATGATGACCCTCAGAGATACACTAGCACCAGCCACACAGTTCTGAGGGCCTCTCCTTCAAGTTTCCAGGTTTTCTGAGAACTCCAATCCCTTCTCATGGTGCTCTCAGTACTAGGAATGAAGCTACTTCCTGACATTATCATCTCTGTGTTCCTTTTTTTTTTAATATTTATTTATTTAGTTTGAAATTCAGAGAAAGGTATGCACACAAGTGGGGGGAGGGAGAGAGAGAAACTCAAGCAGACTCCCTCTTGATCACAGAGCCTTACCCAGGGCTCCATCTCACAACCCTGAGATTGTGACCAAAGCGAAAACCAAAAGTCACTTAACTGACTGAGCCACCCAGATGCTCTTCTGTGCTCCTTTTATTACTCATTTAACTGATTCCTAGAAATGTTCTTTGTTAAAATAGCTCTTGTGCTTTTTCTTTTCCTGATTGGACCCTGACTGACACATGTTCAACATCATTTCTATTGACTCTGTCATCTGTCTCTTGGTTTCGAAACCCCACCTATCAAAATGTTAAGAGAGGTATTTTCTTTCCATATTCTTCAGGTATGGGCTTCAGTTCACTCTGTATCATTCCTTTGGTCTTCCATTTATAAGTGATGAACAGAAAAATTGTGTGCAAAGGAAATGAGTCCACGATTGTCTTGATTCCAAATAAAGAAGCTGCATGCTCATGCCCCTTACACTGGCTGACAGAAACTCTTCATCAAAACAGATGTCCTAGACCAATTTTCCATAAACCTTCAGCCTAAACCTAAGATATTAAAAAAGACTTGGAGATTTGCTAGAAGTCTTTTATCTGGGTAACTCAAAGGATCGCAGATTAAACTTTCCCCAGAATAGAAAAAGGCGATATAACCCAAAAAGGCCGCTCAGGCTATGACACTTCTGTATGTATTAAAAGCTGTAACCAGGAAATTACACAGTCAGTAGGTTTAGGCCGAATCGTCCATTATTTAAATGGTTCACAGAATGAAATGGAAAAGAAGTAATTGACATACGTACCTTAGGCCTGAGAAATTACCTAATAGTTGTGAACTTTCCAAAAAATAATTTTGGAGAGTGTACACAATAAAGAATGCATAGGTAATTAGATGTCATTTTTCATCAACATGGAAAATGCCCAACCTATAAATTACCATGCTGACAACTTTTAAATTATTTTTCTTAGACTCATTTTATGTTTGATAACTGACAACAAAGCCTCTCAGGTGAAATACAATGCTTCATGAATCTTGATAACCTGACCTCCTGAATATTTCATTAACAGCTGCTTCATTTAGTAAAATTAATAATACAAAAGAATGAGCAAATCAACCACAGTGTCCTGCATTTCATATATATAAAGCAATTAAACTATTCTACATATTTTTTAAGGACATCAATTTTACTGTACATTTTTCACATTTAATAACTGACATGTAGGATAAATTTTTCAATCAGTAAAATACAAAACTGGGAAAACATTGGGTGCAGAAAAGCTGAAAATTATAACTAAAAGGTCTGTTCTTGGGCAGCCCAGATGGCTCAGTGGTTCAGCGCTGCCTTCAGCCCAGGGCCTGATCCTGGAGACCTGGGATTGAGTCCCACATCAGGTTCCCTGCATGGAGCTTGCTTCTCCCTCTGCCAGAGACAGTGTCTCTGTCTCTCTGTCTCTCTCTGTGTCTCATGAATAAATAAATAAATAATCTTAAAAAAAAGGTCTGTTATTCTTGAGCAATTCTTATTTATTTATTAACTTATTCTTAGATTTACACTTACACTGAAAAAGGATTTGAGGCAACTGATAAAAATACATACAATTAAATGGGATAAAGTAGAATTTTTTAAAAAGTTAAAGCAAAGGAGTACCTAGGAAGAAAATTAAAATTTACAGGAAATTCCTACACATCTGCCAAAGATAAGGAACAAGTTTGGCTCTGGGTTTCTTAGCAACCCAGAAACAAAGAAATTAATAAAATATATGAATACGGTATGCATTCAAAGCCTACCTGCTACACATGACAAGCATAGCTTTTCCTGGAATTATGGCCACTTCTTCCATGGTTCCTTATCAAGGTTGAGACTTGGATATGTGGTAGTTGACATTCTCAACATCATCCATACACTAACTATGGATGTAATAGTGAATTCTTACTCTGTCTCTACTGAGTCTTATTGTGTGAAAGTGAAAGTATTATTTCAAAGTTGATTTCAGCAAAAATAGTCAAGGGTGAGGAAGATGTCTTAAGTATAAATTTCTCTGATCCAGGACAAGTAAAATTAATAATACACAAGGGGATGAAAAGATAGCATGACCTGTAGACATGGATATCATTTCTCATAAAGCAGTTTTTGCCAAGGGGCACCTGGGTGACACAGTCAGTTAAGTATCCAACTCTTGGTTTCAGCTCAGTACAGGATCTCATGGGTCATTGAATTGAGCCTCCAGTTGGGCTCGGAGCTCAGCTGAAAGCTGCTTGGGATTTTCTCCTCTTCCTGACCCTCCTCACTCATGCTTGCTCTCTCTCTCTCTCTCAAATAAATAAATCTCTCCTTTTGAAGATTTTATTTATTTATCTGAGAGAAAGAGAAAGAACAGGAGCAGAGGGAGAGGGAGAAGCAGACTCCTCACTGAGTAGAGAGTCCAATGTGGGACTCCATCCCAAGACCCTGGGATCACGACCTGAGCCAAAGGCAGACACTTAACCAATGGTGCCATCCATGTGCCCATTTAATAAATCTTTAAAAAAGAAAAGTTTCCACCAAGAGTTAGAACTTCTCTGGAATTAAAGAACATCAGGAATGACCAAAGGTTCTATTGACATTCTTTTGTCTAAAATAATTTGACTAACCAAAGGCCAACCTGAATGGATGTGGAGATGGGCTGATGGAGTTCTGAGGATAGGACCAGTATGTTCCTCAAATAATGATTATGAAATCCTACAACCAAAGACAAGTAGACTAACGAGGAACCGAAGTTCCACAAGAATATGTTAGCTAGAGACCTTCCAGAGCATGTTTTTCTAGTAGCCTATCAAGTCATAAAAACAAAAATTAAAATCTCAATAAAAGAATCATAAAATGGCTTCCACATGTGCTCCTTGACCTTCTTTAATGTGAGGAAAACCCATACAGGTTTGTAGGATGTGAGCCAATTAAATTGCTTAAAGATGTGTGCCCAAAATACTAATTTGGGGCTTAAGTTCGTCATGTTCATAATAATTAGATACTATTCATTCATTCAGCAATAATCACTGACAATCTATTAGGTACTAGCAACTGCTCTAGACCTAGAGACAGAAATGCCAGCCTTTCGAGGGACTGAAATTATTACAGCAGAATGATAAGTAAGCACATGAAAGAGTGAAATGGAAGTACAACAGACAAATATTAAGGTAGTGAAGGGGGATAGAAATACAGGGGTGAAAATAGGGTTGAAATTTTACACAAGAAAGTTCGGGAAAAGCCAGACTGATGCTGAATAGTTGCTCCCCAAAATAGCACTAGGAAACTTGTTGGTTAGACAAACTAAGCTTCTATTCACCTTGGGAAAAGAGAGCACAGAGTCTTAGCAGCATCTTATGACTGGGCAGGCAATGTTGGGATATTTGTTGAGACCCTCAGTCAGTTTAAGGCAAGGCTTTCAACAACAGTGCTTGGTTAACATTGTTTAAGGATCAAAATTCGGTCCTTAAACAAATTTTGGTCCTTTTACCTTGTGGTCCCAGCAAGATAAAAATGTTAAGATGATGTCTTCCAAGAGTCATCAATTCAAGTAAATCATGGGGTATAAGTTGCAATTTGATGCTTTCCAGAAAAAGCTGATAATCTTTCAGGAAGTTTTTGGAATGAACTATAACATTACTTGCAACTTTTCTCTTACTCAGCAAGAGTTTCCTGGACTAGTAAAGCTATGTTGATGAAAATAATAAAAAAGTAAAGTCCTGTTAATATCACAGTAAATCATGTAAGTATATATGGTTTTGGTTCTCATTGAGGTAGGGAAATTTGAGCACATACCCAAAAAAGTAAGGGAATGAGCCATGCCAATATTTGAGGGAAAAGGGTTCCAAGCCAGGCCCCAACATTTGCATGGCCTGAGGCAAAAGTGTTAATGAGGACCCACATACCATGTCTAAATATTTAGAAGTTATAAATGAAGTTTGAAAACTCTTAAATAAAATGTTTTCATCTTCTACTTTGATAGTTTATAATGACAAAATGTAAAACATGTAAAGTTCGTTCTTATATGCCTGAAAAATGTCAAAGATGATTTATTCATACTTGCGCATGTCTGGGTATACTGTTGATATTTGTATAAATAATAAAAGAAAAACACACATCCTTTATAAATCAGTACACACTTTATTTATTTCATAACACCTCATTCCCGTGCCTTCATTTCGGCAAAATCATGAATTAAGTTGATTTAATACACATTTTCACCTATTTTATTTTTCAATTGACCACAAGGATCTAAAGACACCTGTCCTTTATGGTAACTGCTAGCCATATGTAGTTACTGAGCACTGATATGTGGCTTGTCCAAATTGAGATGTGATGTAAGTATAAAATACACAATTCCAAGACTAAATATTTAAACAATGTAAAAAAGATATAAAATATATTAATCATTTTATATTGATTATAATTTGAAATACTTTTAATATATTGACAAATAAGATATTACTAAAGTTAATTTCATCTTCTTTTACTGTTTTAATGTGACTACTAGAAAATCTTAAATTTCTTATACGGCTAATGTTTGTAACTCACATTATATTTCTACTGGATAGTGCCTATCTAAAGAATTATAAAAATCAAATGTCATTATATTCAAGGTAAACAATTTTATATTATAAAATTAATATAGTATATGATAATATATTATCATTAAACTAAAATACAAACATTTTAATTATTTGTCATGTTTTGGTAAAAATAATTTCTTCTAAAACACTCAAACTTGGAACGCCTGGGTGGCTCAGTGGTTGAACGTCTGCCTTGAGCTCAGGGCTTGATCCCAGGATCTGGGATCGAGTCCTGCATTTGGGCTCCTTGCCGGGAGCCTGCTTCTCCCTCTATGTTTTTACCTCTCTCTCTGTGTGTGTGTCTCTCAGGAATAAATGAAAAAAATTAAAAAAAAAATAAAACACTCAAATTTAAGTTAAAAAGCAAGCTAAAATTATTAATTAAAACCAAAGTTTTAAATCAAAATGATTTAAATAATGCTAGATTGCTAATTATTTAAAATCTAATTGTATCTTATTAAATGTTTACAAAATAATCTGTTCACAATTCTGAAGTCCAAAGGCCATCGCATTGATCTTACTTCCTCCCATAGCTGTTTCTCCCGCCTTCATTAACATATAGGTCACTTCTTGTTGAAGGGGTCTTACTCCCTCCAACCCTTTGCAATCTCAATTTTGTCCATTTCACTCCACAGACATTACCCCCTCAGAGATCTAAATAATTTTCTATTCATCAAGTTGAATGGCACCTTTGTGGCATTCTTACACTCCACCTTTCTGCGGCATTTGACCTATTCAACTTCTCTGTTGGAAGTATCTCACCAATTTGTGACGGTTGATTTCTTTATTTTCCTCCTGCCTCTCTACACAAACCATTCTCCACTAGCTCCACCCTTCAGAACACCTTTAAATATTGGCATTTTTCCGTAAGCCCTTTCAAAATCTCACTATCTTTCTGGAGAAGGCGTCAGCTACTATTTATTTGCAGTGACTCACAAATCTTACCTCACTGACAAGCTCCAAATACAAATTTCTAACTCAACATTCCAAAGCTTTTCTTGCTCCTGAAAAACCGGTTCTCCTTCCTGTATCCCCGGTCTAAGTTAATGATGGAGGAATCCTTCCAGTGACTCAGGCTAGAGCCCTATGATAACCCTCCCTTTCCTTGATCTCTCACATCTAATCAGTGGCCACACCCTGTCATACTACCTCCCCAGTGATTCCCAAATCCTTTCCATTTGCAGAGCTTGTGTGTGGATTCTCATTCGAACAGCCTCCTAAAAGGGATTGTCATTTTAAAAATCTTGCCCAATATGATAGGATAAAAAATATATCTCTCTATTGTTTTTATTTTCAAATTTTGGTTGCTAAATATATCAGATACCTCTTGTAACCTGTGTCACTTCTTCTCTGCCCACTTTTTTTTTAATATTTTTTTCTTTATTTATTTATGATAGTCACACAGAGAGAGAGAGAGAGGCAGAGACACAGGCAGAAGGAGAAGCAGGCTCCATGCACCGGGAGCCCGATGTGGGATTCGATCCCTGGTCTCCAGGATAGCGCCCTGGGCCAAAGGTAGGCACCAAACCACTGTGCTACCCAGGGATCCCCTCTGCCCACTTTTAACTCTAGTTTTTGCTCTGCTATACAGCTCTGAGCAAGTGCAACCCAACAGCACCCTGCCTCACCTACAAAGGATATTTCTTTCTTTCTACTCTTGAATCTCTCTGGTTGCAGTGAGAGATGCTGTGGGGACCCACTGGCCACCAGTACATGTGGTTAAAACTGGAATGCAAAGGAGCCGTTATAGGAGTAAGTGGATGGAGGTTTCCTTAACCTTCCTTATGGCTAATAATTTTAAGGTGCTTGCTACCCCTATATTGTCCAAGATGGGAGCTACCAGACGCATGTGTTCACTGTGAAAGGATTTCAATATCTAAAATGTAATCGGAAGGTATGAATGGAAGAATCTTGTGCATGAGCCCTCAGAAAAATAGAACTTAAGAACTGAGAGAGACTGATTTTCTGTAAGTGACTTATTTACAAAAGACCAACACTTGCCTCCTGACCAATGAACAACCACGAAGAATCTCTCCCCATCCTCAACCCAATGAACTTATTGCTTGGACTCTAGCTGGATTTCTCCCTCTTTGCACTTCTTGCCCATAAATAAAACCAGCCCCAACTCCTGACAAACATGCCTTAGTTTGCTACACTATACATTGCAATTCCCCTGCTTTTCCCAAATAAATTCCATTTCTGGTAATTCAAGCTTGTCTCAGTTTACCTCTTTATTTAGGTTGACACCACTGTGCACCTGAAATGTGAATAGCCCAAACTGATTATGCCGTAAATGTAAAATAAACAAACATCAGATTTCAAGGACAATATGAACATGAAAAAAAAAAAAAGAATGAAAAATTCTCAACCAAAAACTGCTCAAGTCCTGCCCCCAGGACCTGTAAAATGTGTTCATATTTGGAAATAGGGTCTTTGCAGATGTTATCAAGTTATGGTGAGGTATTACTAGGTGGGGTGGAGGGGACCTGAACTCCAATGACTAGTGTCTGTACAAGAAAAGAGAGTGAGATATGGATACAGAGGCACAGAGCCCACACCAGTACTAAGGCCATGTGATGACAGAGGCAGAGACAGGAGGGGTGCAACCACAAGCCAGGGACCCCAAAGACTACAGGAGCCACCAGTGGCTAGAGTGGGGAGGAAACCTTTCCTAGGACTTTCAAAGGGAGAGTGGACCTATCAACACCTTGACTTCTAGACAAGAACTGTGAAAGAATAAATTTCTAATGTTTAATTCTGGGTTAAAACACCCAATTTGGTAAATTGTTACAACAATCCCAAGAAAACTAATACAGATTAAAAGTGTGAGGACTCAACATGTAGTTGCCCACTGGCAACGATAGGGGGCCACATGGAAAGCAGGAGAAGAAACTAGAGTCTATCAACATCTTAAATGAGCTTGGCAGCAGATTCTCCCCAGAACTTCCAGAAAGAAATGTGGCCCCACAAGCACTTTGGTTTCAGCCTTGTGAGATCCTAAGCAAGGAATCCAGCAGCATGATAAGTGCTATTTTAAACTGCTAAATTTGTGGTAATTTGTTGTGAAACACAGAAAACTAATACACCAGGAAACTGAAGAACATGAAAGAAGCAAGATATTCAAAAGCCCAAACCTATAATCAGTAAGAATTATTTCAGTGTATGAATCATAAGAGATGAATCTGAAAGAGCCTTTCTTTTCCCAAACCTCTACAGCTCATGAGTCCAGTGACAGATGCAGATGGGCTGGAACCCATTCTAAGCTAAAGAGAAGAGGGTCAGTCATTTGTCACCTGGTCCAAGATATCCATTCAGACATGTACATATACATATACACACACAAACACACACAGATTGGGAGGGAGAGAGGGAAATTAACCGTCTTTGGAGGGATGCCCAGATCGATATTGGGTAAGCCTCATGCAACTGCAATGCCAAAGCTGAAGCTTAGAATTTCAGACTGATGAATGGCTTTAATGAATGCATATGCTATCAGTGACCCGAGTCAGTAACCCTGGGGACATTATCATCTGTCATCTTGGTTCATCTGAAATACAGTTGCCAGAATTGGTTTCTCTGTTCAGTTCTGTTTACGGACATCACGAAAGAATCTCGTGGGAAATTTGAAGGGCAGAAGTGAAGCCATCAGCCCACATGTCACTGATGTACCGGCTCACTCAGTTGGCGTGAGGTCGCAGCGGACCTACAACGTCTCTGGCTTCCCCAGGCTCCTCCTCCGCTTCTCTGACTTCTGGGCCAGGTGTGTGTGTTTATACCGTGAGGAGGGGCCTAGCTTCTGCTCTGGATCTGACACGGGCTTCTGTGTGTGCTCATGGGCTCCAGCTCTTGCTCGTGGTTTCCTGCTTGATCTTGCTCTTTCTCCCCTTTACTGTCATCTTCTTCCTGACTGCCTGCCCTGTGGGCTTCAAAACTCCTACATAAGTCGGGGAGGTGACAGCCTTGCAGGGATCGCACATTCCCACCACTGTGTAAGGTCACATCATGCACACATACATATGTGCAAACAGATCCTAGAGTTTCTTTTTTCTTTTTTTCTTTTCTTTTTTTTCTTTTTTTTTTTTTTTTAGGAATTTATTTATTTACTCATGAGAGACACACAGAGAGAGGCAGAGACACAGGCAGAGGGAGAAGCAGGCTCCCTCTGGGGCCATGCGGGACTCCATCTCCGGACCCTAGGATCACGCCCTGAGCCTAAGGCAGACGCTCAACCACTGAACCACCCATCCAGGTGCCCCATCCTAGAGTTTCTACGTCTCTGACTTAAACCTTGCCAAAACACCAATCCACACAGTGAGATTTTATAGTGTTTTTTTTTTTTTTAATGACCATAGAAGAAAAAAACTCTAAAATTCTGAAAATAAGGGAGTACAATTTAGGTTATCTGTTGCACAAGTTTTTTATTAAAACGTCAAGAAAACTGTTAACACACCGATATCTTTACATTTGGTTTTTCCATCTGGCTATATCCCTCTAAGACATTTTATCCAATAAAATTTTCCTGACACTGATAATACCGCAAGAAATTTTGTTGACGACTTCAAACAAATTGAGGTGTCTAAATATGCATATTTAGTCATTGCATGTAAAATACAATATTATAAGCAATAGCAATAGCAAAATGCCAGGAAATTTATGAAGAAATTTTTAATTGAGTAGCTATAATGAACACTAATTTTGAATTGAGAAAAATAAACAGAAAGCTATCTTTTCATAGAATGAGAACTAAAGGCATTTGTCTCTACAATACTGAACTATTCTTATAGATCGAAGAATTCATTAATTTTGTCCTTATTACCCCTATGAATCTTTACATTAATACTATTGTGAAATATTATTTTTTATATGGTAGGAGGCACATTCTATCTACATATTTGGTGTAAAATTAATAAAAATTAAATTTTGAATATATATCATCACACATTTAACCAAACATTCTGGGTGTATCTGTGAGGGTTGTCTGGATGAGATTAACATTCTTTTTTTTAAAGATTTTATTTATTTATTCATGACAGACGCACAGAGAGAGAAAGGCAGAGACACAGGCAGAGGGAGAAGCAGGCCCCATACAGGGAGCCTGACGTGGGACTCAATCCCAAATCTCCAGGATCATGCCCTGGGTTGAAGGCAGGCGCTAAACCGCTGAACCACCAGGGATCCCTGAGATTAATATTTGAATTAGTAGATTAAGTAAAGAAAATTGCCCTCCCTGGTGCAAGTGGGCCTCATCCAATCAGTTGAAGACTTGAATAGAACAGAAGGGTCAGTAAGTGGGAACTCCTGCTGCCTGACTGCTTTGTCCTGGAACAATGGTCTTTTCCTGCCTTTGAACTACAACTGAAACACTGGATCTTCTTGGGTCTGGAACCTGCTAGCTTTCAGAATAAAACTACACCATTAGCTCTTCTGGGTCTCTAGCTTGCTGACTACAAACCTTGGGACTTGTCAGCATCCATAATCATATGAACCAATTCCTTATAGTAAAGATAAATATATGCATATTTACTATGTATATATGTTTGTTTATCTGGAGAACCTAATACACCATGTATTTCATCTTCTAACTACTTTGGTAAACTAAAGTTCATTGTGATTGGCTAATAGCATGGGTTTGGGGATCAAGGAAGGTATGGATTGAACTAGAAAGCCTTCAAGCATACAAAAAATACATAAATAGTATTTGTTATGTAAGATTATTGTGACATTTAATGAGAAAAAATTAATAAGATCTCAAAAATTTTATAATAATAATAATCAGGATAAAATATTCCAGGACACTTTTACTGCCTGCTTATGTAGTGGCAACCGGAGCATTAAAGCTTTCCCTTAGTGTGCTTGCTACATCAGCCTCAACCTAAGGAATTCCTTCCTAAGTGAGACAACAACAATGGACAAAGTCAGAGGTAACAGTACAACTCCAAACACATTTCAATAACCTTCACCAAGCTAAATATGCAATGCTTTTTATCTGCATTATCTCAGATTTACTCCTCTGATATTAGTAGACCTGAAGATCATTAAACATTTACGGAGAAGAACAGAAACTTTCCTCAAAAACAAAAACACCTTGGGCACCTGGGTGTCTCAGTGGTTGAGCATCTGCCTTGGCTCAGGGTGTGATCCTGAGATCCTGGGATTGAGTCCTGTATCAGGTTCCCTATGGGAGCCGGTGTCTCTGCCTCTCTTCCTGTGAATCTCATGAATAAATAGATAAAAATCTTAAAAAACAAAAAACAAAAATGCTTTAAGATGAAGTTCAATTTGAAGACTTCTGACCCTGACTGAAGTATCTGAAGGAAGAAAAACAGAGCTTTTTCTGTGAATTTTCTAAAAGATCATCATGAATAGCATGTCTACAAAAGAAATTTTTCTTAAAATTTTGGTGAGAAAGTTTCTAATTATTTTATGTCCAGTATATTTTCAAAGATTTTTAAATCCAGATTAATGGCAATGCTTATGTGTAATTAAGGATTTTGCAAATATATTTTCTTAATTTCAGTTATAGATTTTGTGACTGTTTTCCCAAAAAGTAGTTTTTTCACTCTAAAATGCCTGATTTTTATTCACCTTCTTCTAGCCTTGTCTTCTGTTGTTGACGAGCATGGATGCATTTAATATGTACAGAGTTAACAAATGAGATTGGCTTTTCTGCCAGTGTGAGCCAGTCTTGTCCCAAGCCCCCTCCAGACCCTACACTGGTGTTCAGTGTAGCTCTGAGTCTCAGCCTAACAAATCACTTGTGAATGGCTCAGTGTACCATTAGAAGTGCAGAGGAGAGGGAGGCCTGGAGTGTTAGTCTCATTACAAAGGTCTTGAGAGAAGCAGAGGCCCACAAATAGTCCCAGTAAGAGCCACAGGGGTCAGAATCGGGCAAGAGTCAACACATTTGCCCCATCCCCTTGGAGGATCAAGACTGCTCTTATTTCTTTTCCCCATTCTGACCCTAAAGGTAAAGTAGTTGGAGAGAATGACAGGGGAAGGAGATGCATATAAGGTCATGTGTAGGGATCCCTGGGTGGCACAGTGGTTTAGCGCCTGCCTTTGGCCCAGGGCGCCATCCTGGAGATGCGGGATCAAATCCCACATCAGGCTCCCGGTGCATGGAGCCTGCTTCTCCCTCTGCCTGTGTCTCTGCCTCTCTCTCTCTCTGTGACTATCATACACAAATAAATAAAAATTTAAAAAAAAGATCATGTGTATATCACATATTATTATATGATACATGTATAATGTATTTTTACATCATATATTTTTTCAATATGTATCCTGTGTTCTTTTTTTTTTAAGATTTTATTTATTTATTTAGAGAGAGAGGGAGAGAGTAGGGACAGAGGGAGAAGAAGCAGACCCCTGACCAGCCAGGGCTCTATCCCAGGACCCCGGGACCACGACCTGAGCTGAAGTTAGCTGCTCAACTGACTGAGCGACTCAGGCGCCCTTCATGTGTTCTTTTAATCGCACAAAGTACGTAGTTTAATTTAGGGTTCACTCTTGGTGTTCAACATTCTATGGACCTTGATAAATGTGGAATATCCACCATTACGGTATCATACAGAGTAGTTTCACTGTCCTAGAAGCCCTCTGTGCTCCTTCTATTCATTCATCCTCCCCCTTAGCCCTGGTAACCCCTGAGCTTTTCTACTATCTCCATAGTTTTCCCTTTCTTGGAATGTCATAGAGTTGGAATCATACAATATGTACCTTCTTAGGTTGGCTTCTTCCACTTAGTAATATGCATTTTAGATTCCTCCATGTCTCTTCAGGGCTTGATAGCTCATTCTTTCTAGTGCTGACTAATATTTTGTTGTCTGGGTATCCCACCATTTATTTATCCATTCACCTACTAAAGGTCATCTTGATTGCTTTCAAGTTTTTCAATTATGAATAAAGTTCCCATAAACACCTACCTGGTATTTGTACAAGTTTTCAACTTGTCTGGAGCACAATGTAACTTGCACAATTTAAAATAATATGAAGTAAGTTTCCTGTTAATATTCTTATACCATTAAATCTGATTTCAGAAATGAATTACTAGAATTAACCAAGAAATGCCTATCTATGCGTAGAAAATAAACTCAGAAGAGGAACCAACCTAGCGCTCCAGCACGGACAAAGGAGTTACACAAAGGAGTTAGGCTCTCCTCTGACTTCATGTCTCCACATGCGTAAAGGGACAAAAGACTTGTTCACCTAGAGCCCAGAGCTCATTCTAGGCTACTCTCTGAGTTCCTAGAATCTTGGAATTCCCCTCAGAGGAAGAAGGGCAGAAGGCAAAAAGGGGTTTTGTCAGCAGAATCAGCACCTTTTGATGAGCTTCTAAAAACACTTTCTTCCTATCACTTCTACTTACATCTTATTTGCCAGAACATTGTATCAGATTATACCTCTTATTTGCCTTACCTCTTACCTCTTACATCTTATTTGCCAGAACATTGTATCAGATTATACCTCTACCTGTAAGAGAGGCCTAGAAATATAGCTGAAAGCGTTGCCACAACCAAAACCAAGGAGGACGAGGTTTTGTTGTACTTAAGGAAGAAAGGGAAATTTGATTTAGTAAGGCAAATAAAAGTTTCTGCCATGGATGGGATTATTTGGAGGAGGAACTGTAATCTTCTCCCAAGCCATCATTCTCAAGTATTTTGTTTTTGTAGCTGGTTAACCTCACAAGTTCAACAGCAATTCAATGGTCAGTTAGCAGGGAAGAATATCAGAATATGTTGTCAGGAAATAATCAATGCTTCCAGGTATCTGTCCTTCAATACCTTGTGAATATTTCTACTCTTAATCTAGAAACATCTGAAATAATCCAGAATGGACTAATTTTTTTTCAAAGCTTTTATTTATTTATTTTATTTATTTTATGAGAAAGAACGAGTGAGTGAAAGAGAGCAGGAGGGAGAGGAGGGACAGAGGGAAAGGGAGAGGTAGACTCCCCACTGAGCAGGGAGCTCATTGTGGGGCTTGATCTTGGGACTCCAGGATCACAGATCATGATATGAGCTGAAGGCAGATGCTTAACCTACTGAGCCACCTAGCACCCCCCAACCCCGTAATAGACTATGAATTCAATCTTAAAATCACACCATATACAATTGTCTGTACTGATCTCATTGACATCCAAAATTATGACTGATTGCCTTTGGTTCAAGATAGCAGATAACAAAAGAGAACAAGGAGTCATCAGGTGATGTGAGAACTCACGCATTTCTAGAGACCAGAAAGAAGACAAGCATAGCAGGGTCTGGCAGGGGGAAATGGGAGGGATTTCAAAAAGAAAGAACCCCTGAGTTCTCAGACTCTGAATATGCAAGTCTGAAGTAGAGTGGAGTGGGGGGAAGTGACCAAAAGCAGGGGGTGTAAGGACAATTCTGACCATGGAAAAGATGCCCCAGTCAGTGACCCACAGCCTGCCCTTTCCATCTCGGGATATCTCTATCTCTACTCACATGAGCACCAGCATTTTACCTATAGGAAAAAAAATTGAGGATATTTTTTAAAATATTGATACCAATTTCCTGGAGAAAAGTAGAGCTTCTAGGGTGAGAGGCAACCCACAGAACAAAGGCCTTTCCATTCTGGTATTTGGACCTTCCTTGTCCCCTGTAGATTAAAGTCTACACCTGCAGAAAGTAAAGTCTGCCTAACCAAATATCCAGTCCATATACATAAGGGTCACTGGGAAACAACCTACACATACTACAGCAGACAAAGCTCATGCTGGATCTTCAGAACAATCTAATTAAGCTTTGCTAAATTTTCCAACAAAATTCACCAGAAGGGCTGCACAGCATAGATCACATGAGAACACAAACTTGAAATGCCAATGCAGCTGTGTGAAATCCTTGTACTTGGCCACCACCCTATAAATTTGAGAGGAAGCACCTCCTACTAACAAGTCTATTTTTGTTCCAAAAATAAATTATTACCCCTTCCTACCTGCAGATCTCTCCTTCAATTCTCCACATAAAGCTTCCAAATAGGTAAGAAATGTTTCCCTTCCCCAAATGATTTTTTTTTCTCTGGCCTTTTAGGAGGGCTCACACACAGGTGCTTGGCTTGAGTCTTATCCCTACTTCAGCAGCTTACACCAGCTTCTATATTTTTCTTTACTGGGTCACATTGGTGTAGCACCAACTTTAAAGCTGGATTGTTCCCAACCCCGCGGTTTCATGTGTCCCCTGTTTACAAATGTCCACAAAACCAGTCTCACTGAGTATAGAAAACTTATGGAAGTCTCCAGAACAAAATGCAAAGCCTATGTTTATATC
This sequence comes from Nyctereutes procyonoides, assembly GCF_905146905.1. Classification (NCBI taxonomy): domain Eukaryota; kingdom Metazoa; phylum Chordata; class Mammalia; order Carnivora; family Canidae; genus Nyctereutes; species Nyctereutes procyonoides. The sequence continues at coordinate 8,073,801 of NW_026575130.1, forward strand.
TCAACAACCATTTACCACTAACAGCATTCCTTAAGCCAAAGCACATATTACAGATTTATACTACAACCTAAACACATATAATTGTTGCCAGCCATAGGCTGTAGCAGAGACAGTATTATTGAGTGGAAGAATGTAGACTATGGAGAACAATAAAAGCATTCTACTTATTGATGAATCTTATCACTTCCTCAGTTAAAGGCAGCTGAAGACCTAGAACCAAGGCAGCCCAAATGACCTACTTAGGCCCTTATTCCCTAAACACCTGACTCTTGCACTTTTCCAACCCAAAAGGAAAAACTCATCCACCAAAAAGGATTGAAAAGATAGAGCAGAAGAGCTGAGGTTTCCCCACAATGGCCAGAGACTCATTCCTTCCTCTGAAGACCAGAGGAAGAGTCAGGGCCAGCTTACTTCATCAGCTGTTGGAAGAGAATGCCCACAGAACACCAGAGTCTACCAAAGAGATGATAGAAATCAAAGTAGTGGGTACCTGGCAATAGAAAACTTTCAGGTCATGGGAATGTATGTGTTTTGATCTCGGTCATGACCACAAAAAAATTTCCAAGCTGTTCACTTAGGATTTGTACATTTCACTGCATATAAATTATACCTCAAGAAAAAAAAGAAAGGAAAAAAAGAATTCACCAAAAGAGAGAGAGAGTCAAAGTTGTTGCCAATAAGAACACCCCCAGGGGAATCTGAGTGGTTCAGTTGGTTAAGCGTCCAACTCTTTTTTTTTTTTAAGATTTATTTATTTATTCATGAGAGACAGAAAGAGAGAGGCAAAGACATAGGCACAGGCAGAAGCAGGTTCCCTACAGGGAGCCCCATGTGGGATGCTCAATTGCTGAGCCCCTAAGGCGTCCCTAGTGTCAACTCTTGATTTCAGTTCAGGTCACAACCTCAGGTTGGTAAGATCGAGCCCCACATCACACTCCATGCTCCCCGAGGAGTCAGCTTGAGATTCTCTCTCCCTCTCCCTCTGCCCCTCCCTACTCCTCTCTCTCTTTCTCTCTCAAATAAATACACACTTTTAAAGAAAGGAAGAGCTTCAGACTTTCTCTAAGTCTCCAGATTTCTAGAAGCCATAGATTCCAAAGACAAAATTATGCGGCAGCCAAAGAGAGGAAGACAAGGATCTCAGAGCAGACTTGTTTCCATCTTCATTCAATCTCATAAAAAAGCAAAAGTATTAAGGCATTGCCATACCCCCAGCCCCCAATATTTTTTTCCAGTTTCCCCCTTACTTTCTCACACACAAACCACCACCACCATCCAGACACCTAGATTGTCTGTCTCCTTGACTAGGGAAAAAAAGTATGTGTCAGCAGATAACCAGATTTAGAGAGGCTCATTTTTAGAATGAGAATTTTGAAACTTAGGCCATTTGGGGGGGGAAAAAAAAGAGCCATAACACATAGAACACACACAGGGGAATACATGATAGGTTAGAGCAAATTGTCCCAGTCTCACCCTATTCCAACCTCTGGACTAGAAGAGTCTTCAGGGTAAGGGAAATCTCCATCTTACTAAAATGGAATAAGAGAAGTGGTAACAACATCTAGTGGGTCCCAGAAAGAGGAAGTTTGTCCCCACCTCTTGGCTGAGTTCTGGGAAAGATTCAAAACCCCTATAATAGACTGATCATCTCTAGGAGGAAAAGAAACCTAGACCCATTGTTCAGGCAAAGCCAATAGAAATGACAAGGCGGGAAGGCCTGGTGGCTTAGTGGTTAAGCATCTGCCTTTGACTCAGGTCGTGATCCTGGAGTCCCAGAATTGAGTCCCACGTCGGGCTCCCGGTGCATGGAGCCTGCTTCTCCCTCTGCCTATGTCTCTGCCTCTCTCTCTCTCTCTCTCTGTGTGTGTGTGTGTGTGTGACTATCATAAATAAATAAAAAAAGAAAGAAAAAGAAAGAAAGAAAGAAAGAAAGAAAGAAAGAAAGAAAGAAAGAAAGAAAGAAAGAAAAATAAACGGCAAGGCGTCCAAGAAATGGCTGATGGTTGCACCTAGCCAGATGGCACTGGGAACAATGTTATAGGTTTCCCGTGTCCCAGCACAGCCTGAGAATGGAATGATTTCCATATTCACTCAAAAGAAGCACAGCAAGAGAGAGGAAGAGCCAGTGGAGATGGGAATGAGGAATTTCTGGGCAATTGCATGGACTGACTTCTAAGGACTAGATAGGATGATGACTGTTCCAGTGGATGTCAGGGTCAGCAGATGACACTGAGGACCACATTGACCCTCTTTCCCCTCAACAACCCAGTCATAGTCATTGCTATCACATAGGGTACATTTGTGCAACTTAGGAAAAGAACACCAAAAAGTGTGTACTGCTTAGTAAATGTATTATGTTAGGTTTCAGCCCCCTTGACTCTGTACCCCATCCCCACCCCCAATCTGTGGCACTTGAAAAATAGAACTCAGATGGTCTGCCTCTTAAACTTATACCACATCACCCCCAAACTTGGCTGAAAAGTTAATATTATCCCATGTTAAGAAATTGATCTAAAGCCTTAAATAAAATAAATCAATAGCAAAATAAAATAGTGATGTTAAAATAAAAACCCAAAACTATAATTAAGAAAACTCCACAATGTCCACCAATACATGAAACTTCCCTTTATTGTAATAGGTGTTTTGGCGCTTAGTTTATTACAAAACTCTATCTCGCACACAATTACTTTTTTTTAAAGATTTTATTTATTTATTCATGAGAGACACAGAGAGAGAGAGAGAGAGGCAGAGACACAGGCAGAGAGGGAAGCAGGCTCCATGCAGGGAGCCCGATATGGGACTCAATCCAGGGACTCCAGGATACCCCCTTGGCCGAAGGCAGACGCTCAACCGCTGAGCAACCCAGGTGTCCCCATAATTACTTTTTTTGTCTGATTATTTTTCCCACATTTATTGATATGTAATTGTGTAAATTTAAAGTATGCAACATGATGATTTACCACAACCATGGAGAGGAACATCCAGTCCAAATTCTGAGTTCTATAAAAGAGAAAACTGAGAACAAGAGAAAGTTATATTAGTATAGAATTTAGGAATCTTTAAATCATTTTGATATATATAAATCATTTTGTTTTTTTCCTAGAATATCCCTGCTTCTCTGGAACAGAAACTACTACCCTCTGTTCAAAAGAATGGGATAGCATCTGGGTGGCTCAGTCAGTTAAGAATCTGAGCTATGGAAAAAAAATAAAAAATAAAAAGAATCTGACCTGTGATTTCAGCTTGGGTCGTGATCTCACAGGTTGTGGGATCAAGCCCTGTGTTCAGTTCCATGCTTAGGGAGTCTGCTTGAGATTCTCTCTCTCCCTCTGTGCCTCCTTCCCCTACACCTGAACATGGGCACACTCTCTCTCTCTCTAAAATAAATAAATAAGGGGATCCCTGGGTGGCACAGCGGTTTGGCGCCTACCTTTGGCCCAGGGCGCAATCCTGGAGACCCGGGATCGAATCCCACATCGGGCTTCCGGTGCATGGAGCCTGCTTCTCCCTCTGCCTGTGTCTCTGCCTCTCTCTTTCTCTGTGACTATCATAAATAAATAAAAATTAAAAAATAAAATAAAATAAAATAAAATAAAATAAAATAAAATAAAATAAAATAAAATAAAATAAATAAATAGAGATGCCTGGGTGGCTCAGTGGTTGACCATCTGCCTTTGGCTCAGGTCATGATTCCAGGGTCCTGGGATCAAGTCCTGCATCGGGCTTCCTCAGGGAGTCTGCTTCTCCCTCTGCCTATGCCTCTCTCTCTCTGTCTCTCATGAAGAAAGAAAGAAAGAAAGAATATTTTTTAAAAAATTAAAAAAATAAATCTCTAAAACAATGGGATTAAAAAAAATTTAAAAAGATTTTTAAATGGGATAAAAAGGTGATAAAAGGGGAAGCAGGGGATCCCTGGGTGGCGCAGCGGTTTAGCGCCTGCCTTTGGCCCAGGGCGCAATCCTGGAGACCCGGGATCAAATCCCACGTTGGGCTCCCAGTGCATGGAGCCTGCTTCTCCCTCTGCCTGTGTCTCTGCCTCTCTCTCTCTCTCTGTGTGTGACTATCATAAATAAATAAAAAAAATTTAAAAAAAAAAGGGGGGAAGCAGGAGATATCAAACTTTTATTTTCAAACACAGATGTCCCTTGTGTTTGAAAAATGGGAAACACAATGGGAAAAATATGTGATAGGACTCTGAATGATCATTATTTCTTTACATTTTTTCTACAGATTTTTAATATGTGGAAATTAAAGAGAAGGAAAAAGACTTAAAATTAATATCAAATTAATTTTTAATTACTAGTTATTTATTTCTAAAATCTAGCTACCAATTACTTATCACAATAATGTCAACCCTTAGAAAGGAAAAAGCCCTGAAGTAAATGCATTTAACTTAAAGTAACTTCAATATATTTTCTTTTTTCTGTTTGTGTTTTCCAAGTTTTCTATAATAATACAATATTAATTTTTAAGATAAAAATAACATCATTTTTTTAAAATTCCTGAATGAATATTTTTAAGTATACAAGTGACATCTCTTGCCTTAGCACATTTCTCAAAATACAGGTTTTGGGTACTATTGATTGGATGAAAACCAAGTAATGATACACACACACAATTTTTTAAAAAGATTTTATTTATTTATTCATGAGAGACATAGACAGAGAGAGGCAGAGACACAGGCAGAGAGAGAAGCAGGCTCCATGCAAGGAGCCCAATGTGGGACTCGATCCCAGTCTCCAGGATCACACCCTGGGCCAAAGGCAGGTGCTCAACTGCTGAGCCACCCAGGCATCCCCCCGCACACAATTTTTTTAAAGAAAATTAAAAGCAAATCATTGAAACCCAATGTGACTCTGAAGTGGCATAGATATCAGAATCAATTGGAAATCTACAAGTTTTACCCTAACCTGAGGCTTTCTAGGCGAGCTTCCTTATTCATGGAGAAGGCACTTCCTGCTCAGAACCTCAGTTTCCCTCTCTGTAAAGCCTGCCTTCCCTTCCTTTACAAGGAAACTGAGGTTTGTGGGAAGTTAAGCAACCTGCCCAAGATCACCATAGCTACTTAGTCTCCAAATGAGGGAAGGAACTCAGATGGCCTGACTGTGACACTGAGCAGGCACTTTCTAATGTGCCACCGGGTTACAACAGTACCCTCTTTCCATGTCCCGTGATCTTGTCTTTTAAGATAGTGATGATTCCCTAAAATGAAAATGAAAATACCTCTGGAAAAACCAACCCATTATACCATCAGGAAAACTATTTACACAGGACTGATCATTTACACATCCCTTTCAACTGGGGAACACAGATAGGAAATGGAAGTTTTCATAACAAATGATGTTAAAAAAAATTGGGAGAACTTCCACTTCTGTTTCATGTCAATCAGTTAAACTCTGTCCTTTGTCTTTGCCCATGCCACCCAAAGTGACATCAAATCTTGTACATACCTCTGACCCTTAAGAAACATTCACAGGGAGGTCATCTTTAAACACAGAAGTTATATCACCAAGGGATACACTTGTGTGAAACAAGAGATTCTAGATCTTCTCTGTCAAATTCACATGAAATAGAGAGGCCACTTTAAACTGCTAGAGCTGGGGCTCCTGGGTGGTGCAATCGGTTAACCTCGGACCCTTGGTTTCTGTTCAGGTTGTGATCTCAGCGTCTTAAGATGAAGCTCCATGTCGGGCTCTGAGCTAAGTGAAGAGTTACTTTCTCCCTCTGTCCCTCTCCACACTCGCTCACGGTCTCTCTCAAAAAATTAATAAATAAATAAGTAAATAAATCTTTAAAAAAATTTAAACAATAAATAAACTGCTAGAGCTAACTGCCAGTGATTCCTTTGCCAAAGGCCATTTCTTTCTCCTAAGATATACTGATACAAAGATCTGTTCAGTAACATTAGAAAACTGAGGGACAAAGGCTAATATTGGTTTCAGAAAAGGACATTTTGGACGTAATGTTTTTATTTTTTTTAAGAGTTTATGTATTTATTCATGAGACTCAGAGAGAGAAACAAAGCAACAGGCAGAGGGAGAAGTAGGCTCCTCACAAGGAGCCCAGTGTAAGACTCGATCCTCAGACCCCAAATCACACCCTGAGCCAAAGGCAGATGCTCAACCACTGAGCCACCCAGGTGTCCCTTGAATGTAATGTTCAAAAAAAAAAAAAAAAAAGCAGAGTAAACATTTTTGGTACTAATATTGGTATCCCTCCCCCCACTTCCATTCCACCTTTTTGTTTAAGCATGATTTTTTAAAGAAGAAAATAATGTAATCACAATCTAGAATATCATGAATCCAGAGAGAAGAAACAGTTACATAATTTTAACACTATAATAAATTTTGCCTAACACCTTAGAGAATCTTTCCTAGATCATTTTGAAATTTTGAGAATAAAATCTTTACTATAAATAATAGAGCTCATTGCTGTAAAACTCACTACCTCTTTAAATTCATTCATCTCCTGACATACAAAGGAGAAAATAAAGCAGTGGGAAATTTTTAAAAACAGGCCTCAGTACTGAGAGAGAAAACAGGTTCTTATTAATGAGATTTGGGGTGAGTCATACTGAGGTGCAATCTCAAGCTTCCCAGTGGTAGGAGACTGTATCAACCCTACTGTACTTAATGATGATATTTTATTGTTAGAAGGCAACAGGAAAATAATCTAGCCCAAACTTGCAAGTCTCAAGGTTAAGAAACATTGCCTATTCCATATCTGAGCACAGAGAAGCCCTGGAGTCCATGGAGGAGAGAGAGAAAAGATACTCATGTTTGTGAATGATTCTTGTGAAGTTCATTGTCCAGGCATACCTTGCACAACAACAAAACAATAGTAGATATAACATAATGCATATTTTTCAGATCGGAGAACTGAAGTGGAAAGAGTAAAATGGAAATAAATAGGCAAGCTCAGAATTTAACTCGAGGATTCTCCTGTCCTTTCCTTTTTTTTTTAAATTATAACACAATTTTTGTTTGCTCCACTCGAAGGATCAAGCACCTATGTTTATGCTGACTGCCAGACCAAAAAAGGATTTGTTTAGATTTCACTTGAATTAAGGAAAAAAGCTAAATTTAGACACTTAAATATATCATCTTCCCTAAGCTGTTCCATTTGTAAACTGCACCACTTCATCTGAAATCCCAAGGACCACTTAGTCATGTATATGGGTATATTTTGAGGAATACTACATTGTTCCAAGTAACATAAATATTTCCCCCCAAATAAGCAGATGTTTATGTTTAATAAAAAAGATATTTGAAAAACAAAGATATTTGAGCATGAAACTCCAAACGATCATTTTAAAAAAAAATTAAGACATACCTAGTGCAAACAAAACTCAAGATGGACACCTGTTTTCATTCCCTTTTCTCAGAAAAACTCACACACACTCCTAGGGTGTTGGAATTTGCAAGGGGTTTACCAGCATAAATTTGAGCTCAACATCACCTTTATAATTTCTACCTAAATGTGTTACCTTATCTTTGGAGGTGGTGTGTCCTTTTTTTTTCTCATCTGTGAAATGAATATACAAGACAGTACCTGTCTCAGCAAGACTGCAAACTTGTTTGCATTATGACCACCTTCACCAGAGGTTTTCCTGGATCCACTGCAGAGGACTGCTGCGGCTCATTGGCAGTGAAAGCACCACCAACCCTCCTTTTCATACCATGCAATTCTATGCAGTTCTTACTCCTCTCAAGCCATTTCCAATCCACTGCGAAACTTGCTCCCTTCACCTCACTTGTGATAGATGGCCTCATTGGCTCCAAGTTGTCACATTTCTTGATATCCACACCTTTTGTCATGGAACCGGCTAGCTCCTCTCTTTTCTAAGGCAAGGTGTATTTTCCCCTCATCTGCAGCTTTGAGGCCAGCATATGACTGCTTAGGCTTATGCAGTGATAGTAGGTGGGATGTCTCCAAGGGCATTAAAGTCATACGAAGTATTAGGCTTGCCCTCATATACCTCAAAAAGGAACATGCCTGGAATAGCCTGGTAGTTTAGAGAGAGAATGAGAAAATCATAAGGATGAATCCCCATTCACCTTAGATGCAAGAGCAAGCCTAGCTGAGACAACAGAACCCCTTTCTTGAGCTCAGCCCAGTTCCGCTGAACCCCCTAATAAATGCTTATTGTTACAGCCACTGAAATTCTGTAACTGTCAGTTACATGGCATACTTGTGGCCACATTTAACTGATACATAACCCATATACTGTTATATTAGTTATCTAGTTATCGATTACTGTATAACAAATTATCCTCAAACTTCATGGTTTAAAATGACAGTATCTTGGGTACCTGGGTGGCTCAGTCAGTTAAGTGTCTGCCTTCAGCTCAGGTCATGATCTCAGGGTTCTGGGATTGAGCCCCATGTTGTGGGGCTCCCTACTCAGTGGCGAGTCTGCTTCTCTCTCTCTTTCCTCCTCGGCCCTGCCCCCCACTTGTGTGCATGCTCACTCCCTAATAAATAAAGTAAAATAAGTGATAAAATGACAGTTATTATAATTTCTGTGATAGGAAGTTTTAAGAATCTTAGCTGGATGATTCTGACTCAGAGTGTTTCGCGTGGTTGTATTCAGGATGTTGGCAGGGGCTGTAGTAAAAAGGCGTAACTAGGACCGGAAGAGCTGCCCCCAAGATGGCATACTCACAAAGGTTTTGACAGGGAGCCTCAGTTCCTTACATGCTATGGACAGTACACCCCAGTCCGTTGTCATGTAGACCCTTTACATAGGCTGCCTCAGTGTTCTCATGGTAGGGTGGCTAATCTCTCCCTGCAAGAAAAAGCACAAAGGAAGCTTCAATGCTCTTCTGACCTTGTCTCCAAAACTATATACTGTCACTTTTGTTTTACCATATTCATTAGAAGACAGCCAAGAAGGCCAAACCCGATACAAGAAGAGGGAAATTAAGCTCATCTCTTAAAAAAGAAAAGTAGCCAAGACTTTGTGAACATATTTAAAAATCACTACAGGAGGGCACCCCAAGTGGCTCAGCAGTTTAGCGCTGCCTTCTGCCCAGGGTGTGATCCTGGAGACACAGGATCAGGTCCCATGTGGGGCTCCCTGCATGGAGCCTGCTTCTCCCTCTACCTGTGTCTCTACCTCTCTCTCTGTGTCTCTCATGAATAAATAAATAAAATCTTTTTAAAAAATCACTACAGAATGCATTCCATACATTCCTACTTCACTTAGGTTACACTTGCTCTTTTCCAAGGCTTTCAAAAGTCTCATCCATTATAGCACCAGAGGAAAATCCAGACCTCATCATGTAAATTCAGTTTTAGGGTCCTGAGAACAGCTCCTGGAGTCCAGTTCCTCTTCATCCAAAGGCCTGTGCACTAAAGGGACCAGTTAGCTGCTCCCACCACCATATACTCAACATATAATGGTGAGACAGGTATGGGAGAAAACTAAAATCATACTCAGATTTTCAGAAATAGGCAACATAACTTTTACAGATTTTTTTTCTCATCAAATCTTTAGGAGAAGTAGTATTTCTATTTCACAAGAGTAAATAGATTTATGAATTCATATTTAGCAACAAAAAGGTAACCCCTAGTGAAAGGACAAAATGATCATAAAGAAAACTAAGTTATCAAGTCACTGGAAACTTGAGTAAAGTTAATAGTTAACAGGATAGTGGAAAAGACAGAATGCCTAGATTATAAAAGGCTTAATTAGTCTTATATCAGCACTATTTAAAAGACTTTCCATATGAGCAGCTATGAGTAATGAGAAGATATCTATTCCCACTTTACTGGTATTACCTGCTAGAACAATGTTTTTATAGTATAGAATTTCTGCTTGGAATTCTACTGAATTCAAGACTATCAACAGACCAGGTGTGAAACCAAGTATCATATTTTTAAATCACGTAGACAGATACACCATAGTATATCCATTCACAGTACAAAAATGGCATGTAGGTAGAAAGGAATTGGAAAAGTACTTTGGAGCATTGAATTATATTAAATAGGTGTTTTATTTACACTCAGAGATAAAAAGACAGAATAGTATGCATTTTATATGGTTACAGTTCTCCAGGTACAGAAATCCTACTGAATCCTATACATAACATTATATACAGTCCAAACTGATAAAAACATACTACCAAACCAAGTACATTCATAGAGATGGACCTTTCACATTCATAGAGATGGACCTTTCAACCCCTAAATGAGACAGCCTCCTGTTTATTTCTTCATTGCTTTTGGATTTCTTTTCTTCTTTATGAGTAACAATTCTTCCATTTAATTTAAAATAACCAATAAAGTCCTTCCTCCTGCTCCTCCTCCTGCCTCACTCCACTCTGCTTGCAGACGCCAGCATGGCCACCATGACAGCAAGAAGCAGGGCAACATGAGAGATTCTACTGTTCCCTGCACTGGACAGCTTACTGGTAGAAGAATTAATCCCTAAAGAGATTAAAATGGGTTTCAAGATGGCAAAAGAGGAGTCCCCGAGTATCTCAGAGGACTTGCAGGAGATATAAAGGAAGCCATCTTTGCTGACAGAGTCCATCCTGAATAACTCAAAGGTCAGTTTCCAATGAGAACATATAGTGGAAAATCCCAAAATAACACTAACTTAAACACCATAGAAAGTTATTTCTCTCTCAAGTAGGAGAAATTTGAAGGTAAAGCATGAATCTTTCTAGCTCACCACCTTGCCATGTCTAAATTGTGCCCTTCAAACTCATTGTCCAAGGAGATTGTTAGAGCATCAGCCATTGAATCCACATTCTAGGCAATAGGAGGGAGGAGGGAGGAGGAGAAAGACTTTCAAATCAGTCTCCAATTTAAGGAGACTTCTTGGAAGCTGTTTTGTTTTTCTTTGAAAGTTTATTGTTATATATTAAAAAAAAAACCTACGGTTTTTACATTTTACATTCACCTCTCAGAACATTTAACAGTACCAGTTAATGATGATTTGTAAAAAGCCCACTAGCTGCTTGAAATAGCTGCAAATTTTTACTGTGTTCTGCTATCAAAGTGGTTTGAACTCTTTGGAAAAATTGGTGTAATATGAGGTCCTGTGATTTCAAATCTCCAGATTACAAATGAGATTTTTAGGTCAGGAGAAAATTTTGTAAAAATTCAAGGCTAAAAGGAAATGTTAATAGAAAAGCAAAACCAAAAATATAGTAAAAATAGGATTTCTCCTCACCCCCCACATTAGGTAAAAAAAAAAAATTGCAACCAAGCCCCTGGCACACACACACACACACACACACACACACAATATTTCTTTTAGAAAAATCACCCAATCCATATAGGATCTCCCACAAACAATACTTACAATTATACCTTATAGACAAAATCTAGTCTCATGACTATCTGGCCAATGCAATACTTGAGCTGGATACAGAGATGTGGCTCTCAGTCTGTGTCATAAATACCATCTTTTTTCCTTTGTTGTTAATTTTGATCTATTACCCTAAAAATGAGGGTCTAACACTTACTTTAAGATTTGATTATAGTGTTCTACTAGAAATCTAGTGTCTGATAAAAACATGATGTGAGCCACATACATAATTTAAAACTTTCTAGTAGCCATATTAAAAAATTAAAAGGAACCAGGTAAAAATAAGTTTAATAATGTATTTTATTTGGCCTAATATATCTAGAATATTTCAATATGTAATCATTATAAAAATTACTAATTAAAATAAAATAGCCAATAATGCCTAAAACCGGCTTAGTGAAAATTAAGATAATGGTAATTAGGGGAAAATGTTTGTAGTATAAATAACAAAAAAAATGGTTAATACTCATATATAGAGACTCTCCTCTATAAAAAGGGAAAAGAGCATAAGTTCAAAAGTCCACAATACTGTTTCCATTTCAGTTGTTTCATTTTTTAAAATCATATAAGTTGGTTCCTTTCCATCCATTCCACTAGCCTATCCATCCATCCATTCATTCATCCATCTGTCCATTTATGTTATTCAACAAATAGTCTTTCTCTGTAGAATCCCTAAAAAACCTTCAGTATAGTAGGAGATGCTATTGTTGGCCCATCCACATGCCTTACAACCTATGGCTGTCAGCTCACAGATGTATGCCTAACCTGAGGAGGCCAGAAGCACTGAGTTCACATCTCTGAAGTAACCCTTCATCAATGGTGAGCAGCTGGGGATGAATACCATAATGCTTCACTCCCCAGATGGGACAACTGGGAGCATACAGTTCACTGTTTCCCAGTGATCCCTGTGGGATTGAACCTTAATTGCTCTGTAAACACATTGGCTTCCTTCCATTCCCTGACTCATTTCCCATTCCCTTTTCAGTCCTTCTTAAAATTACTTCTCAAATCCTTGCCGCAAAGTCAGCTTCTAGGACAGCCCAGCCTAAGAAAAAGTCTAACTCAAACTTTTCCTCCACAAATGAGGGATTGCTCTCCCATCTATGCTCTCAGAGTATACATTTGTATTGTTCTCACAGCACATTTCATTTGTTGAATTGTATTTTTTTAAATATTTTATTTATTTATTCATGGGAGACACACACACAGAGGCAGAGACACAGGCAGAGGGAGACGCAAGCTCCATGCAGGGAGCCTGACGTAGGACTCGATACCGATACCGGGTCTCCAGGATCAAGCCCTGGGCTGAAGGCGGCGCTAAACTGCTGAGCCGCCGGTGCTGACCCGTTGAATTGTATTTTAAAGGTTTCTATCTCTCACCTGTTTTAGATTGTAAACTGCTTGAGAACAAGAGTCTTGTTTACTTCTTGTCTACCTCATACCAAATGGCACTTTTCCTATAAAATTCATCTTTTTAATTCTTTTAAGTTTTTATTTTAATTCCAGTATAGTTAACATAAAGTGTTATATCAGTTTCAAGTGCACAATATAGTGATTCAACACTTCTGTAATTACCCTGCGCTCATCACGAAAAGTACACTCCTAAATCCCATGCCCTGTTTTACCCTTTGGTAACGTTCAGTTTGTTCTCCATTGTTAAGAGTCCTTTTATTTCTTTTAGCTTTCTTCCACATTTTTTTTCTTTTTAATTATTAGGTCAACATTGCCCTTTTTCATTGAACATATTTGGCCTCTTTTCATCAGAGTGTGTTTATTGAGTATTCCTTGGAAGCCTGATACATAATTGTTGAGGGAAGTCATTGAGAAGACATGACCACCAGTTAACTGGGGAGCAGGACCCCAGCCATCAGAGGCACCTCACCTCCGCTTTTGTCCTTGGAATGTGTGTATTGCTTGCCTTCCCTGCTAGCAGAGGCTGCTCCAAGGACATAGCTTTGAGATAGCCGATGTGGTGTTGAGACCACCTGGACAATATATGTGACTGAACCCAGGTAAGGGCTGTATATAGACATTTAAGATTTAGTGGTTCGGGGACAGCGTATGGAGATCCACTCACCTTGCTATGCCTAAGATAACCTTTGAATATAAGTTCCCTTGCTTTTTAAACCTACCACCTGGGGCAGCCCCGGTGGCTCAGCGGTTTAGCGCCGCCTACAGCTCAGGGTGTGATCCTGGAGACCCGGGATCGAGTCCCACGTCAGGCTCCCTGCATGGAGCCTGCTTCTCCCTCTGCCTGTGTGCTCCCTGCATGGAGCCTGCTTCTCCCTCTGCCTGTGTCTCTGCCTCTCCTCTCCTCTCTGTGTATTCTCATGAATAAATAAATAAAATATTTAAAAAAAAATAAAAAATAAACCTGCCATCTACCAATGTGGAGTGGCTTGCCTTTCTTGGATCTCTCCCTGCCCTCTGAATAGAAGAGCTCGATTCAGAATATACCCGAAACCAAGAAGCTGAGAAACCAACAATAATCATATTTTGTATCTTTACTATGGACATTCTCTAGTTTTAATACCTATCAATCAAATCTACTTTAGTGTAATGGTATTTAGGTATTTTATATCCTTACTTTTGCCCAGTTGTTATATTTTGAACTGAGAGGTTAGCTAATGCCTATTAACATTAACATATTTCTAATTCTCCTTTCTTTCTCATAATCTTGGCTTAATGAATATCATGGTTATTCTATTATATGCATAGATATTCATGATTTCTATATCTTCACTGAACTCTTTAGTTTTATAAAGTACACCACTTGTCTCTTAATTTCAATTATACTTTGATCACAGCCTCTATTCTTTTCTGCTCACATATGTCTGTTAGAATTTTATTCATTCTTTAATTTTTAATCTGTCTAAATTACTTTGCTACAGGTAACTCCTTGTGTACAGCATTCAGGTGGGTTTGATTTTGTGATCCAACCCATTATTAAGTTCTATGAATTTATTGTTATGCCTTCCTAATGAATTGAGCCTTTTATCATTATGAAATCTCCTCCTTTATTTCTGACAATACTCTGTCTTGAACTCTATCATAGCGGATATTAATATAGCCATTCCATCTTTCCTGTGCTTATTGTATGAATGATATATCTTTTCCCTGAATTTATTTCAACCCATCAATATCTTTATATTTGTAGTGCATCTGCAATAAACAGCATACAGTTGGGTCTTGCTTTGCAATCTATTTGGAAAATCTTGCTTTTTAACTCTCCCATCTGTGCTGTGTGTGTGTGTGTGTGTGTATTTTAAAGATTTTATTTATTTATTCATGAGAGACATAGAGAGAGAGAGGCAGAGACATAGGCAGAGAGAGAAGCAGGCTCCTCATTGGGATCCTGATGCAGGACTCGATCCCAGGACCCCAGATCACAACCTGAGCTGAAGGCAGATGCTCAACCACTGAGCCACCCAGGCACTCCTGTGCTTGTATGTTTTGAGTGTTTGAATATTAGCATTTAATATAATTATCAACCATTATTAAGTTTATTTTTTTTAATTTATTTATGATAGTCACACACACACAGAGAGAGAGGCAGAGACACAGGCAGAGGGAGAAGCAGGCCCCATGCACCGGGAACCCGACGTGGGATTCGATCCTGGGTCTCCAGGATCGCGCCCTGGGCCAAAGGCAGGTGCTAAACCACTGCACCACCCAGGGATCCCTCCATTATTAAGTTTAGATCTACCATTTTACTGATTTCTGTTTTTCCCCCTTCTTTGTTTGTTAGATTATTTTTCTGTTTCATGTTTCCTGCCTTCTTTTGATTTTTTTTTAGAATACTTTATCTATGGGCTTATAAACTGTATCTGTGTGTATTAATTTTTAGTGATTATGGTCCTTAACTTTTTGCAATTATCTAGAGTTAATATTGTACCACTTATTGTAAAACATAGAGATCTTACAATCCTATAGATCTACTTATGGCCTTCTAGCTTTTATTCTACAGTTGTCATATATGTAACATCTGCATGCATTATAGTCCCTACATGACAATGTTATAATTTTTGGCTTCAGCAGTAATATATTTTAAGAAAGTGAGGGGAAAATATTTTATATTTACTCAGGTACTTATGATTTATTCATTTTCTCATAAAATGGATGTCTGAAAGAAAATGGTAGTACCAGAGTTGGTTCAATGGCTCAATAAAATCATCAAAGACTAGAGTTTCTGTTTTTGTTTTTCTATCATGCCATCACATCAGATTGGTTTGGACTCCAGGCTTGTTCCTTCAAATGCACACACTGTAGGTGTCAAATTTGAGGAATCATCCTTTATAGGTTTACTAACATTCAGCTGAAGAATAAGAGTGTTTCATTCAATACTTTTTAAGAAGCCCAGTAAGATCCATGCCTTTGAATAAGAATCTTAAGAAAGCATATTGTAATATATTTTCATCCTCTGTCATGGGAGGCAGGGTCTCTAGTAAGGAGATAAGAAAGAAAAATAGCTCCTAGGTAGGAAGTCAACAGCTCCTGCCATTCCCTCTTACATCTATTTATTTATTGGTAGTGGCTGCTAAGTGTGCTATATTTAAAAGAACTGATGACTCAACTTAGAAGAATTGAAAACTGATCAATATGCAATATCTGCCATGCATATGAGAAAGAAGAATGCTGGGGGTGTTTTTCTTCCATTGGCCTAAAATATGTCACTCAATCCTGGAACTATTGCCTTCAATGCTATATTGTCAAGTCCTCACTGCTTTAGAAAGCCACCGTCTGAACTGAAATTCTAGTTTTAGTACACACCACTATTTAAGACACTCACCTGCCTCTAGAACTCCTGATCTGCATTGAAGGTTAGCTTTTATATCCAACTTTAGGTCCAAACTAGATACAAATTCCATGTTACTCATTATGGAATAATAAGAGCTCAGTCTTAACCTGAACTGAACTAGCGTCTCACATAAATCTACATATAATTGACCCCCCCAACACGCCCACATGCTCTAGTATAATACCTAAAGAGTAAAGCTTAGCATAAAGTAATAATTATTACAGGTGATGCTTCTGAACATGTTAATGAAGATCATCTGTGGTAGAGGAAACTTCCTGGAGACCCTCAAATTACTTTGCATATTTCAAAGCCATGCAGATTAAGACCAGATTTGAAATTCCTCTGTTGTTTATTAAGCTACAGAATATTTTTAATATTTACTGAATTGGTCTACTGTATCATAGAAAACTAATTTTTTTATCAGTAAGTGCATATAATTAAAGCCAATGATTACCATTTCAAGCATCAGCTCATAAATCAAATGAATAAACAAGCCATCTCAGCTTCAATAAAGTTAACATTTGGCCTGGCTTTAGCTAACACATAGTTTTTTTGCTTTCCAACCTCTAGTTTACATAAAAGATTTTTAAAAGGAGAGTAGACTGTGACTGCTGGGCCATTCTTCAGTTATCTATCATAGTCATCATGTCACAGGCCTTATATATTGTATTTGTACATTCTGAAATTATACAGTGCCATAAAAATGTGATGGAAGTTATTCGCTTTGGGAAATAAATTATTTTAAGTAAATCTATTCTACTGAAAGCAGAGGAAATGCAAGTAGTGTTACCTGGAAACTTTGAATATCAATGAAATGATTAAGCATACAGTTTCCATTTATTCATGAGCTATAGCTACACAATGCCAAATTTCCAACTGTCTGATATTACAAGGAAGGAAGAAAACGGATCTGACACATATAGGGTTCATTTGATCGTAAAAGAAAGTGTTTCCAAACCTTAACCTCCCCCAAGCTTATTCATTCTTTCCCATGGGGAAAAAATCAATCCAGGAAAGAATTCACTCCAGCTTGTATCACATAAAAATCTAAAAACTCTAAAATTCTAAATAAAATGTTTCTCTAGACTGAATAATGGCCACCCAAGGATATCAGATACTAATCCCTAGAACCTGTAAATATTATGTTCTGTGGCAGAAGAAGTCTTTGTAGATGTGATTCAGTTAAGGGTATTGAGATAGAGAAATTATCCTGGTTTATCCAGGTGGGCCAAAATATAATCACATTTATCGTTATGTGAGGGAGACACAGGGAGATTTAACACAGATACCCAGAGAAGAAGGTGATACAAGACACAGCAGATAGAGATTTGAAGATGGTGGTTTTGAAGGATGGAGTGGCACTCCCAAGGAGCCAAGAAATGCCTACAGTCATCAAAAGCTGGAGAAACCAAGGACCAGACTCTTCTCCAGATTTCCAAGGGAGCATGGCCCTGTTGGCACCTTGATGGTGGCCCCATGATACTGATTTTGGACTTCTGGCCTCTAGACCTGTGAGAGAACAAAGCTTTTGTTTTAAGCCACCAAATTTACAGTAATTTGCTACAGCAGCCATAAAACAAGTATTTTACCAGTACTGTTAAAATCTGAGCTTGCTAGCTCAGTTGCTCAAAGCAATTTTTCTTCACTGACATGTTGCCACAGACCATGAGAGTTTGCCAGTTGTACAGATGAGAAAAGTGTGGGTCAGATATATAACACAATGATTAAGATCACACAAGGCAGGCAGTGAAGCAGCAAGGCTTTCAGTTTGGGTTGTTCTGTTCCAGAGGCTGAGCACTTTACCACACTAATCCCTGAACACTGGGATAGAGGCTTCTTGTCTTAGCCTCTGGAATCATCTTCCATTCTACTCCTAGTGGAAACCCTGGTTTCTTCCTCATGTCCACACCTATTCAATAATGCAGTTCTTTCTATCCAAACTCAGTTATAGTTCCTGAATCCATCTCCTCTACCCATCCCATTGCCACTTCCTTAGCTCATGCCTTTATTATATTTTCCTAAATCATGGCAATAGTTTCCCAACTCTCTCTCCTTACTCAATGGTCCTGTTACCTAAGCTATAACATCACGACCTCAGCATGGCATAAACAACCCTTCATCATCTGATCCCAGTGACCTATTGTTCTTTATTTCTCTCTCACACCAGAACACTTGGTGTTCTTTATTTTTCTCCCACACCTAGTGTTCTGGTGTGGGAGAGAAATAAACCATGCTAAAGTTTGCATCCCTTTCCTGTACACTAGGCTTTCACAAATGTATGATTTTTGTCCTGCTATTCTTTCTGTGTGAAATGAACTTCCTCTTTTCTACTGGCCATCATGCTTGCTCATTCTTCATAATTCAGGACCAATGTCACCTGGTTCATAAAGCCTTTCCTGATTCTTCCAGGGAACCCTAGATGTTTTCTCAAATAACATGTACCACAGTGCATATACCGACAGGATCATGAACTCCTCAAGAGTCATACGGAGATATTATAGACTTTCTATTCTGGTTCAACAATCTCCAAACTAGGGTATAGAATACCTGTTTGGTGAGCATGAAGAAAATCATTTAAATTTTTTAGTTTCTATTTTTCTTTATTATTTTAAATTTTGATTTATCTAATGTTTTATAAAATATACATAAAATATACCAGTAGTACATGTATGTAATTTTCAAAAAAGAAATATATACAGGGAGATGATCACAATTTTTTTAAAGATTTTATTTATTTATTTATTTATTTATTTATTTATTTATTTATTTATTTATGAGAATACACAGAGAGGAGAGAGAGAGAGGCAGAGACACAGGCAGAGGGAGAAGCAGGCTTCACGCAGGGAGCCTGATGTAGGACTCCATCCAGGGTCTCCAGGATCACACCCTGGGCTGCAGGCCACCAGGGCTGCCCGATCACTATTTTTTTAACTGATAAAAAAGCACCATAACATGGCAACCTTTGGTTTTGCCTCTGAGGGGATTCAATAATAAATCACTCAGATCCAGCATATGAATTTCATTATTTCTGAAAAATTAGCATCTAGGACAGTTCTCCATACTTGGTAGATACTCTGTGAATGTTAACTGAGTGAATATAAATAAGTACATGAGAAATGCATTCTTAGCATGCATGTTTTCATGGAAGAAATAACAAATAGTCTTTTGATCCTGATGGTCTTGAGTTAGAATTCTGGACTTCACACTTTAGAAGTTTATGTCTTTGGGTAAGTTACTTATCATTTGAAACATCAATATTCTCATCTTGTGAAATAAAGACAATACGGCAAGGTGACTATGAAAATTACAAGATATAACAAATGCTAGCCACCTAGCCTGTTCCCACGACACATGAAGAACACAGTGCTTGAAGCCATGTCTGCAGTTCTGTGTGACAGTTAGCCCAAACCAGAAACCCCTTGGACCTCATAAGTACAGCTTTCCTTTTACCAAAATTACTTTGCCTTACAGTCACCTGAGAAAAAGGCTTGTGTCTGTAGATGTGGATGAATTACATGGCTGAAATCCAGGTAATTTTATTTATTTATTTATTTATTCATGAGAGACAGAGAGAGAGAGAGGCAGAGACATAGGCAGAGGGAGAAGCAGGCTGCATGCAGGAACCCCAATGTGGGATTTGATCTCAGGACCCCAGGATCATGACCCAAGCTGAAGGCAGATGCTCAATCATTGAGCCACCCAGGTGTCCCAATCCAGATAATCTTAAAGTCAGAGAAGAATCTTATAAAGTCAGGGTTACTGAGGCACCTGGGTGGCTCAGCTCAAAGCACCTTGAGCATCTGCCTTTTGCTCAGGTAGTGATCCTGGGGTGCTAGGGTCCTGAGATTAAGTCCTGTACCAGGCTTCCTGCAGGGAGCCTACTTCTCCCTCTGCCTATATCTCTGCCTCTCTCTGTGTGTCCCTCATGAATAAATAAATAAAATCTCACAAAAAAATCAAGGTTACTCATGAACTTCCCCATTCTGCCACACTTCAAAAAAAGTTTGCTGAAATGAAGTTACTTTCTTCATTTAGAAAGAAAGATTTAGACCTGTGTGCTCTCTGAGCTCATCTGGGTTAAAGAGTGACATTGTTCCTAATGACTTGCAGGTAGGAAGGGGATAAACCTCTTCATTTAGTCATTGATGGGAAGTCCCCAAGAGCAGAAAGAAGGTCATCATCTTCTATGACCTGTGAAAACACAACTAGGTCCAAAGGCACTTAACAATATCAGAGAGGAGGCATGGAGAGAGAAATCAGGTAGGCTGCTAAATCCTGAGTGATAACAGAGCAGCTAACCGGCAGAGCTGTTTTAATAAAGTGTTAACCTATGAGATCCCCAGAGGACTGACTTGTCCAGGCCCTTTCCAGATGGACTAGGAAGTTGTATGGCAGGAGTCTAGGGCTGTTCTTGCATACAGCTTCCTAAGGGGATTATGAGTCAGTCCAAGTTACAGCACAGGTGCCGAGTGTTCAGTCACCAAGTCCCCAGAGGACAGGACAGGAAAGAGCAGAAGAGGAGGGACAGAACAGTTAAGCCAAACCAAATGGCCTCTGAGCCCTCCAGCTCTTAGTTTAGTAACTCCTCTTCTGTAAAGTCCTTCTTGATCCCCCAGGACAGAAAAGCTTGAGAGCTGAACCTTCACCATCTCCATAGAGGTATCATTTGGGGTCTGCTCCCCAAATGTGCCTTGCCTAAGGCCCACTCTCCAACACCATACTGGGCATGGAAAAGTTTCGTCAGTTTCGTCAACTATTCATAGTTGTAGCTTAGTTAATGGCACCTACTCAGAATAGAAATCTAGGGATCACTGGTGATGTCTTGTTCTCTTTCTTTCCAAAGAGTCACAAGTCCTAAACATTCAACCTCAGATTTTTCACTTAGATGTATGCTCTTTCTTCCACATTGCCATGAGCTTAGTTAGCCTTCAACATTTTCCTCTCCAACTATAAAATTCCTTTTCTAGTTCCCAGTGCCCAGACAAGAATTTGCTCTCTTAGGGCTTTTTCAGGAATGTAAGTCTGGTCCTGTGACCCTCATCTCAAGCTGTTTTAATGATTTCCCACCCCTATACAATGATTGCAAACTGATTGCCCCTTGGGTCAAATCTGGACCACAGACATGTTTTGTTTTGCCTCAACAATGATTTGTTTGAAAAGAAAATTAATTTCTGGCCAATACTGAAAAATCTTAACATGTCATACACCTACATACACAAGCATATTTAACTTTTTCTTAGGAAATTAAAGATCTGGGAACACTGGGCCCAATTCAAACAGGGCCACAGCCATGGCTGCTGCCTTTTTTAAATGGGGCCTAATTCTCAAGTTCTTTTTTTTTTTTTTTTTTTAATTCACGAGAGACACACAGAGAAAGAGAGAGGCAGCAACATAGGCAGAGAGAGAGGCAGGCTGAATGAATGCAGGGAGCCTGATGTGGGACTCGATCTTAGGACTCCGATCATGCCCTGGGCCAAAGGCAGACATCCAACCACTGAGCCACCCAGGCATCCTAATTCTCAAGTTCAACATAATCCCCACCATGCCTTATTATTTGTCCACACTGAGGCTGCCATCAGCTGCCATTTGTTATTACTTTTGTGGTGTTCTTTCCTCAGAGTTAAGAGTAAAGTGAAATATTATGATGCCTGAGTTTATGTTAATTGGAAAAGCAGAAGAAAAACTTGAAATGGCAATGAATTCAGAAAAAAAAATGAGAAAAAGATTTCTATCAGAAGCAAAGACATACACACAATGTGTATCTGAGTCAATATAAACACCATTTTCTAATAACCTGCTTAAGTCATTAATTTGTCACCTAATTCTGGTCCCTGGAGACATTTGTATTTTTGACACTGTCTTAAAGAACGAAGCCAGGGATGCCTGGGTGGCTCAGCAGTTGAGAGTCTACCTTTGGCTCAGAGCCTGAAACTGGATTCCTGGGATCAAGTCCCACATTGGGCTCCTTGCATGGAGCCTGCTTCTCCTCCCTCTGTCTGTATCTCTGCCTCTCTTTCTGTGTCTCTCATGAATAAATAAATAAAATATTTTTTTAAAAAAAAGAAGCCTTAATCGCTTACCATGACAGACAGAGCCTCTCACCTCATCAGCTCTCAGTTTTTTCTTCTCCCATCTCTACCCTACCAATGTTACCCTTAATCCATTCTTCCCAGATAACTGCTATGCATGGACATAATAAGAACAACTACTACTGAATCTTTCTTCTCAGCTAAAAATAGATAGGTGTATAATGGGTCTGTTTCCCAAGGCCATTTGTTCTCACCACTAAAATCTTTCATAAGCAAGACAATAAATCTAAAAAATCTAAATTGAAGCTTTAGGATGCACTTAGAATTTTGTGCCTGGTACTGCTTTAAGCTCTATCTATACTACTCTTAAAAAAATAGGTTCTTACATCTTGTATCATAGCTGGGAACACAGAATCCTAGAGGAGTTTAGGAGTTCCAGAGATAACATGGTTAGTGAGAAGCTCAGGCAGGAATTGAATTCAGGTTTATCTGATACCAATGATTTTTTTTTTTGATACCAATGATTCTTGACCTTAGTTCTTCCCCAAAAGTATTCCTTGATCTATAGTGCACTTCTCTGTCATTATCTACATAAAATTTTTACCAATTCTCGGTGACTCAGCTCAGACATCCTCTGCTATATGAAATCACTCCTGAGTTCCCCTGCGCTTCTTTGGCTACAACATTAATTCCAAAAAATACATATTTATTGAGTTCCTGAGATAATACGCATAAAGAATTTATAAGCCTGGCACATAATAAGTGAAAAAGCAATCAATTCTAACCCTTACTACCTACTTACAGTACATTGTGATTATTTGGAATTATTTTATCTCTGATGGCACTTATAATCTGGAAGGAAAGAAGTGTGATCAAAGAATGCTAAATCCATTCATATGTAGGGCAATGGAAAGTTGTTTTGAAAACTGTAAAAAAGTGGACAAACCAAAACCCCTTTTAGCAGGGTATCAGATGGTTTTAGCTGATTTGAACACTGAAGTCTGAATGAATATTGAAATTCTTTGAGTGGAGTAATAATGCTCTAGAAAGGAACCTGAAATGATTATTGAAAACACCTACCCAGTAGAATAGGAAGAGAAAAGAACAATAAAGTGAGAACCTAACTGAGAACAGAAATAAATAAGCTGTCGTAGGCGGGATCCACATGGAAGCATTGTGTTTCAGAAAATGCCAAGGGCAAAGATTCTGAAGTCACAATGAGCTGAGCTTTATGCTTTTGTGAACTGAGGATTTTTACAAATCTTCCTGTATTGGAATGTTGCAAGAATTAAGCTAAATGAGATAATCTATGTGAAAAGTTTTATTCTTTGCCTGTCATTTGATTAAGTCCATCCAAAATGTGTGTTCCCTGCTCCTTACCAACCTTTTCTGAATGCTAGTATCCAGCTTGTCTATTTTTTTTGTAATAGCTTTATTGAGATATAAAACATACCATACAATTCACCCATTTAAAGTGCACATTTCAATGGTTTTAGTATATTCACAGAGTTGTATGGTCATCATTACAATCAATAGAACATTTCTATCACCCCTCCCAAGAGGAACCCCATACCTTTTAGCTATTACCCTGACACCTATGCTTCCCTGCACTAGGCAGCTAGCAGTCTAATTCCTGTCTCTATAGATTTGCCTATTTTTGACACTTTATATACATAGAATCACATGAGAGCTCTTGTGACTAGCATCTTACACTTAGGATGCTATCTTTAAGATTCATCTATGATGTAGCATGTAGGGACATCTGGGTGGCTCAGTGGTTGAGCATTTGCCTTTGTCTCAGGGCGTGATCTTGAATCCAGGGATCAAGTCCCGCATTGGGCTCTCTGCAAGGAGCCTGCTTCTCCCTCTATGTCTCTGCCTCTTTCTTTGAGTTTCTCACGAATAAATAAATAAATCTTTTTTAAAAAATAAAGATTTTATTTATTTATTCATGAGGGAGAGACAGAGATCACATGTGTCCACGGAGGTGGGGTTGGGGGAGCAGAGGGGCAGCAAGATAGAGGGGGAAAGAATCTCTAGCAGACTCAGCACTAAGCACAGAGCCTGACTTGGGGCTGATCTTATGACCTTTCCATTTTCTCTGATTCCTACACCTTATCCCTTCTGCATTCTGGAAACTCCCTTAAGGTATAAGAAACCCTGAATGATCCCCAAGAGACAGAGGCCCTTTAGCCTGACTTGAAAATTGTCAGACCATGATTTAACTTAGCTTGGAGCTCTTCATGGACCATGAATGGCTGTATGTCTAACATACCAACATAATGTATGGGTCAGCAGGGTTAGGTCACTCCAAGCTTCTCTCTGAAGAGGAATCATGAAGATAGCTGAAGTTCATCGAATCAGATTTACACTATTACCCTAAACAAAACTTTTATTGGTTCTACTTGGGCTTGTCTGTGTCCACTTCTGGAACACTAACCAGGCCCAGGAATTGGGATACTATGATTCTCAAGCCTGATGAGTCAAATGCTCACTTTATCCCTGTGGTTGAGGAGAACAAGTTGAGAGGGAAGCTTGCCCCATGATGCAGTCCACGTAGAATTAAGGAGTTTCCCAAAGTTCCCCACATAGAAGTAGGATGCAGTTACCAGAGGGGAAGAGGCAAAAGCAGGAAACGTCCATGTCCATATAAAAAAAGATAATAAGAGTATAGGCTCTGTTTTTCTGAAATTTTTCTGATACTCCAAACTGATACTGCAAACTAAGACTTTTATATCATTGATTTTCTTATCTCCCCAGATCTTCCTTTGGTTTTGGAAAGTTTTTCTTTCAGTGTTGCTTACTTTCAAATCTCTTTTCAAGTCGATGCTGCACCTCTTCTGTATCCAGTTCCATATTATCTATCTCCAATTATCCCATTTTTTCTTTCTCTACATCCTGATTGAAAAGTCACTTGTAAAAACTCAAAATGATTAGAAAATGCACTCAAATTCATGACACCCCATAAATCATACTTTATAACTATTATTATTTAATACTAATTTTTAAAAAATAGTTCATAGCTTTAAAAGCCTAAAGTATGACATTTCAAACCAAGAGTCCACACATGAATAAATCAGTGTGATCTTGGAAAACCCATGTTTTGGTACTATTTTACTCACATGGCAGTTTGGAAACTATTATTTTCTCGGTGGCATTTTTTTTTCAAGGTAATCTTAATTTTCAACACCCTCTCATCTCTTCCAAAGATTTTTCTCAAGAATGTTGAGTAAGTACAAGAGTTCTCCACATAGTCTAATTGAGAAAGACTCTAGGTCGAAGTTGAATTGGTTGAAAGGAATTTGCTCCTGTGAGAGCCTGCCAC
The DNA here is from genome assembly GCF_905146905.1 of Nyctereutes procyonoides. Taxonomy (NCBI): domain Eukaryota; kingdom Metazoa; phylum Chordata; class Mammalia; order Carnivora; family Canidae; genus Nyctereutes; species Nyctereutes procyonoides. The sequence goes on from NW_026575130.1 coordinate 8,099,273, forward strand.
ACTCAGAGCACATGAACCATAGATGGGCAGACTAGGAGTAGCAAAGCTATCTGCAGGCTGGCCAGTTTGCAAAGTCATCTCTCCCTGCCTCCTTTGCCTGCTGAGAACCATAAAACATTAGATTTGGACGCAACCTTACTGTTCACATTGTCCACTGTCCTCATTTCACGGAGGATGAAAGAAACCAAGAGCCAGAAAGGTGAAGGGTTTTGCCAGGATTGCCCAGTAAGTTAATGGACGGGTTAGGAAAGAACTCAGGCCTTCTGACAATAGTCTAGTACTCTTTCCACTCCGCCACACTCTTCTGCTTTCAAGGGTCTCTTTCCTCTAACAAACAGCTGAAATGCCTTCTCCTGTCAGGTCTTGTCTGCCTTCATTTGAGGCTGTTAGGTCTCTCTCCCTCTCAATCCCCTCATTCCCTCCCTTTCTCCCTTCTATCTTTTCTTACGTCCGCCCATTTGTTTCCTACTCTGCTGTATATAAGATACAGCAGAAGGATGCATAAAATACCTCAAGATTGTAAAAATAAGTAGAAGAAAAAGTAAGGGTAAAATTATAAGGTGAGAGGAATGAGATAAAAAATGTATATTGTATTAAGCTAAATACTTGCTACAAGGGCAAGTCCCAGATTTGCTTCCAAACATCCTAACAATGAAGACATGATACACAGGAGTCTTTCTAATAAATCAGTTACTTAAGATAACACAATTGGTCTTAGTACTGAAATCAGATGTATATATTCTACAGAAGTTCTTCATAAGAAAAATACTTGATGCTTTCCCCCCACCCCCCTTTAGGTTTTGGTATATGTCCTGCTGAAGCAAGCACCCCCCCTTTAAGTTATCTGGCCTGGAACAGGCTGAAAATAAGCCTTTAGGAGTTTTATTGGTATTCATCATTAAGGAGTCTTAGCCCAAGTCACAGAGATGGTAAACGCCCTCCTAAAACTTACGTGAGTGACCTCTATGCTAGTCCAATGGCCCAGTCACTGTCTTCTGCCCTGCCATGACGTCCCCAGCAGGTAAAATGTTGTCCTCTGCTTGCTACTCATTACCAAAGTGAAAAGCCTCAGCTTGCAGACTCAGCCAGTTCCAGGCAGTCTTCAGTGACGAAGGCACGTGCTCACAGTGTCGTGAAAACCCCAGGGTAAAACTAGACTTGTGAGCACCCGTCACATTCTCTTATTACATTTTTTTTCTTTTCTTTTAAGATTTAAAATTTTTTTTATTTATTCATGAGAGACACACAGAGAGAGGCAGAGGCATAGGCAGAGGGAGAAGCAGGCTCCCCATGAGGAGCCCAATGCAGGACTTGATAGCAGAACCCCAGGGATCACGACCCCAACCAAAGGCAGACGCTCAAACACTGAGGCACCCAGGCCGTCCCCCTTATTACATATTCATAAGTGAAATTTCTTCTTGAACTGCTGTGCTCACACTGTTCATTTAATTAAACTTCTGTAGGTATCTATTTTAGAGTATGACTCCATTTTTGCCTAATTATTTGCACTTCTCTTATTTACGTAAAATAGCTGATGTCTTTTTTTTTTATTTTTTTTTTTTAATTTATTTATGATAGTCACAGAGAGAGAGAGAGGCAGAGACACAGGCAGAGGGAGAAGCAGGCTCCATGCACCGGGTGCCCAACGTGGGATTCGATCCCCGATCTCCAGGATCGCGCCCTGGGCCAAAGGCAGGCGCCAAACCGCTGCGCCACCCAGGGATCCCTCTGATGTCTTTTATATTTACCTCAATTCTTTCCAACATCAATAAGGAACACTTGTCAGTATAATAAGATCTCTTAAGGCAGGTCTATTTGGGAAAAGTTCTGAGGTAATCCAGGCCCACCCCAACATGCAGGGTCAAGGAAAGGAGATACTCAGAATTCTGATAGGGAGATTGGAGATACTACCCTGGGCCTCACAAGCATCACTGGAAGGCAATGGGTAGCAGGATCAGAAGGTGGATACCTAGCTTAGCTAGTTCCTCTTATTGCCTGGGAGATGGTTCAGTCCTGCTGGAGTCTTTAAGAAAGGCCTGGGCCTCAATGCCCCTGTTCCAGCCAAAAGCCTTGTGAGGATGTGAAGAGCCATCTCTACTGTCAGGTTTTGTTTTGTTTGAAGGGGCTAGAGGTAGGCTAAAGTCTCCTTGGTCTCTTTGGTTTGTAAATAAATTATGTCTTTGAGAAAAACATAATTCTTCCTAGAGTTCAGAATTTTCAGAGAGGTCTAAAGTGAAAATGTTCAGGAACCAAATATTGATTTTTCTTCTCTATGGCAGTTATCTGTTTATGGACGAGTTTTTAATATGCAATTTCAGGAACACAAAGAGCATTTCTCTTTTACAAAACAATATGCTGTCCAACTTTTGAAAATATCTCCAATAAACAGCACTATGCAACTCTGGGAAGATGTGTTGGTTTGTGGTAATTTGTTACAGCAGTTCTAGCAAATTAATACAATAAAAAAAATCATCGTCCCTGCCCTTAAGGAAATTTATAATCTACATGGAAGTGGATGGCTCAGGCAAGGCCTTAACAAGAGCTAACAAGGGTTTGAAGAGCAGAGCTGGGGGGATCCCTGGGTGGCTTAGCAGTTGAGCTCCTGCCTTCGGCCCAGGGTGTGATCCTGGAGTCCCAGGATCGAGTCCCAGGATCGAGTCCCACATCTGGCTCCCTGCATGAAGCCTGCTTCTCCCTCTGCCTGTGTCTGCCTCTCTCTCCCTCTCTGTCTCTCATGAATAAAAAAAAAAACAAACAAAAACAAAAACAAACAAACAAAAAAAAACAAAACAAAACCCAAAACAAAACAGAAGGATTTCTGGTAGGCCCTTTATTTAATAAAATAAAATAAAATAAAATAAAATAAAATAAAATAAAATAAAATAAAACAAGAGCAGAGCTGGCAAGAGAGTGAAAGATGATCCCTGTCAGCAGGAAAGGCCTCAAGTATGGGGTAGTTTGTGAATATCTAAAGCATGGACTGAATTCGATAGAAATGGAAAGTTTGTGATGGAATGGTATTTTGAGTAGAGGGAATTATAGGAGAAAAAGTGTCCAAACTTAAGATGTTCAGAGGATCTTAAATGATTCAGCTTGGTTAAATTCTACCTATGGAATAGAGTTCTAGAAAAGTAGGTTACTCCAGTAAGGCCCAGAAACAATGAGTATATTTTAACATATGATTTCTGTGCCAGAGAAATTTGAGATGGTATCAAGATCATCCAGCTTAGTACTGTTATTTTACATATAGAAATCAAAGGATCGATTTCCTTTACCTAAGATCTGATATTTGGGTTTGAAATAAAGTTAGTACTAAAATCCAAATCTTTTGCTTAGTAATTAAGTCATCTTTGCAGTAAATTTCTGTCTTTTAAATACTCCTTACTCTCTGGCCTAATTTTTAACAATTTTACTACTAAATATCAATTAACTGTTAATTTTTGAGCTCAGTTATTTATATTCAATAATAATTACCTATCTGGTTATGGGTCAGAAACACCTACAATAAATCTTTTCATAAAGATTCCTAGTGGTGTTGCTGGGCACCCTCCCAACCAACCTTCCCCTCCATCTTTCCCAACTGTCTATAGCCCCTAAAATAGAAAAGTCACCATGTAGAATGTTTTATTTCTAATAATAAGCTACATATGAAATATTTCAATATAGAAAATTAAAAATAGAATGCTATCTCACTACTCTAATTCCCAATGACTTTTCTTTAAATGAAATACAAATACATCATAAGAAAATTCAAATACCTCAGAAAAATAAATTGTATAAATAGTAAGTAGGGAATCTCTTTAGTTTGCTCCCAGGTCTTTCTCCAAGCATGCATCACCAACAGACTCTTATTTGTCTTTCCAGAAAAAAACATACATGCAATTGTAGATGCTTTTGTTTTCTTTTTCTTTTTTTTTTTTTTTTTAAAGATTTTATTTGTTTATTCATGAGAGACACACACAGAGACAGAGACACAGGCAGAGGGAGAAGTAGGCTCCATGCAGGGAACCCGATGTGGGACTCGATTCTGGGTCTCCAGGATCAAGCCCTGGGCTGAAGGCGGCGCTAAAGCGCCGAGCCACCTGGGCTGCCTAGTAGATGCTTTTCTTGATGTTAACACTATACACAATGTATTATACTTTGCTTTTTAATTTTCCTTAAAGATATATCTGGAAACTTTCAATATTACAACCTACAGAACCATTTTATTTAACAAAGCTTTATAATATACCATTATAAGGATATGTTATCCTTTAGTTAACCAGCCCCCATTATTTCAGTGTTTTATTATTACAAACAGTGCTAAACAATATCTTATACATACATCTAGAATGTTTTTTGTTTTGTTTTGTTACATCTAAAATGTTTTTGCAAGTCTGCCTTCAGAATAAGTTCCTAGTTGTAGTAGAATTACTAGGAATTATCATGCAATATTGCCAAGCTAAACACCCTTCAATACTCCCCCACCCTGCTGAAGGTAGAATCAAATCCAACTATCTTATCTTGATTACCAAGTTGCTAAGACCTAGCTTGCCTGTCTCTCTAACCTGTCAGTTACTCTTTATTACACCTGGGGTCACAGCAGCCTTTTGCCCTTTCTTACCCCAGGGCTTTTGTACTTGCTCTTGCTTCTAGTAACTTTCTGCAAAAGGTTTCAAATCAAAGTCATTTACTCTGTGAGGCCTAAAGGGCTTAAATCATGACTTTTACCCCTTCACATCATACTGATTTTTATTTACTTATTTTTAAAAAGATTTATTTCTTTTTGAGAGAGAGAGCAAACTGGTGTGCGCATGCACGTGCCTGTGGCAGGAGTAAAGGGGAACATAGGGAAGGAGCAGAGGGAGAGAGAGACAGTCCTAAGCAGACTCTGCTAAACACAGAATCCCATTTGGGGCCTGGATCTCATGATCCTGAGATCACTACTTGAGTCAAAACCAAGAGTCCGAGGCTTAACCGACTAGGCCACCCAGGCACCCCTGATTTCATGTTAGCATTTCACTCTATATGAAATTATTTTGTCTTGCCCTCTGTGATGTGAGCTCCAAAAGAGCTCAGAGCCCTATCTCTTTTCCACAGAGTCACAAGAGCTCAGAAGAGCACAGGCTCAAGGAATAGCTGGTGAATAAATGGTGAGAGGGTAAATGAGTTTAAAATGACCAAAAATGGCTTGAAAGCACATGGTACTACCAAGTATTTACCATTTTTTGTAATTGTCCATTTTAAAAGTAAAAAATAGGGACTTATACCCTACTGCGGAGTAATTTTTCTTTAGATACTGTTAAGAACAAATCAGATATTTTAATTGACCTCATATCTATCTTTGAAAAACAGGCAATAACATTATTTGAGTAAGAAACATAGTAAATGAGAATTTTTCATACTGTTTTGAAATTGTTGTGATGACTAGTAAGAGCACTGAATTTGAAAATCAAATCTTTTTTTTTTTTTAAGATTTTATTTATTTATTCGTGAGAGACACAGAGAGAGAGGCAGAGACATAAGCAGAGGGAGAAGCAAGCCAGATGTGGGACTGGATCCTAGGACCCTGGGATCAGGCCCGAGCTGAAGGCAAATGCCAAACCACTGAGCCACCCAGGTGCCCTGAAAATCAAAATTTTTTTAAAGAAAATACCCTTGCAATATACTGTAAAAGGTTCACTACATTTCTTTCTCACTTCCCTCCTTTCTTTCATTTATTTAATCATTCATTCAGCCTACAAATATTTATTGATTGTTCACAGGCCCAGGTGCTGTAGTAAAATCTTTATCTCTCACCAGACCACACCCATCTTCTGGGTCAATTATCCCCAAGCCTCTGTCCTGGGCTTTATTTATTTATTTTTAAGATTTTATTTATTTATTCATGAGACACACACACACACACACACACAGAGAGAGAGAGAGAGAGAGAGAGAGAGAGAGAGAGAGAGAGAGGCAGAGACACAGGCAGAGGAAGAAGCAGGCTCCATGCAGGGAGCCTGATGTGGGACTTGATCCCAGGACTCCAGGATCACACCCTGGGCGGAAGGCAGGTGCCAAACCGCTGAGCCACCCAGGGATCCCTGGGCTTTATTTTTAAATTCATTCTGACTTGTACTGCAGAAGTATTTAGAATGACACCCTTAAAGGGAGAGACAAGGAAAGCCTATACATGAAATCTTTAGGAAGATCAACTTATAAATTAATTTTCTAATCATCAACTAGCCTAGCCCTTTGATTTATGCAATATTGCCTGGATTCTATAAACCCTGTCCTTCATGTCTTATTATACCTTCCTCCTTTATAGAGATATTTCTTCCAGTTCCCACTGCTCAGAGGTTCCAGGCAACCTAATTCTGAATGAAAATACCCTCTTCTGGAACTACAGGTGAGGGAAGGGATTTTTCTTCTTGACCCTAATATCCACCTAATTTTTAAAGCCTAGGTTCCTTAACATATGTTAAGCTTACAGTTACAGCCATAGATGGATTATTAGATACCTCCAGGTCTCCTACAAGTCCTTTTCTGAACCTGTGGCTAATGAGTGGAAAATCCCTTTCCTCCTAAGAAGACAGAGGAGTGTAGACAGAAGCTGAGTTTAGGACAGTGCTAGGAGGCTGGGGGTTCAGTAGGGGGTCAACATTACATTTAGCCTCCTCCTCAACATGACTCTCTTCCACCTACCCGTGAAATATAGAATGTAAGACGGGATTTCTCGTGCATATGAATAAAGTTTTTGCATTGGACCAGTGGGTCGAGTTCTCTCTGTTAACTCCTTCCCCGTCTTTGTCTCAGTTCATCGACTCTAACCTCCTGGGGACCCAAACCGTCCACCTATCCTCTCTCTCCGTCTCTCTTCCGGCCACTGGTCGCTCTCCACCCTCCACCTCCTCATCCTCAGCATCCCCAGCCCGCGAGTGACTGAGGAGCCCTGGGGGCTGCCGGGCCTCGGGTGTGCGTGAGTCAAAGCCCTCGCTCTGGGGCGGGGACCCCCCCCCCCAGAGTACCGCGGGGGGCGAGGAGGCGGGGACCGCGTTCCTTTCACGAGTGACCTCGGCGCAAATTTGCCCGGAGCCGTCCTGGCGAGAGAGCTGGCAGGTTTGGCCGTTTCCTTCTCGCCCGCTGGGCAAGCTCGCCGGTCCGCGTGCGAGGGGCTGCGCCCCGCAAGCCGAAACTACATCCCGAGGCAAGGCTAGGCTGCCCTCGAGGTTGGGTCGGGGGGTGGGGGGTGACCTCGAGGCCACTTCCTCCTTTTCGGCGCCCTTCCTCCATTCCCCTAGTCACCTTCACGTCAGCAAAACTGCCCCTCAGGGCGAGAGGTCTCGCTCTCCCTCGCAAAGGGTTAATTTTCCGATCGCACGAGGGGGAGGAGATTTCCCCGTAGACAAGTAAAAAGGGTGATGGACAAACGTGCGGGCACTAAGACCGCAAGGCGTTCATTTCCTCCGACGGTGGATGCGGACGCCGGGAGGAGGAGAGCCCCGGAGCCAGGAGCTGGGAGCCGCGGCTGCACAGGCAATGCTCGCCCCTGGATGTAGCTGAGAGAGGCTGGGCGAGGCCGGCCCCCGGAGAGCCAGCGGCGAGGGCAAGACCGAGGGGGGTGGGTGGGGAAAGCAGACAGGAGAGCACCCGAAATCTAGCGCTTTACAGATTATTTTATTTTGTGTAGAGAACACGTAGCGACTCCGAAGATCAGCCCCAATGAACATGTCAGTGTTGGCTTTACAAGAATATGAATTCGAAAAGCAGTTCAACGAGAACGAAGCCATCCAATGGATGCAGGAAAACTGGTAGGTGATGCTTTCGCGTGATCCTCTCCCCGGGAGCCCTGCGCGCCTCCCCCGTGTGCCTTCATGTCGGGGTTTTCTGTCTGGGGCGTGAACGCGGCGACGAATCGCGGGCAGCGGGGAGCTGGTCGCCGAGTTCCCGGTCTCCCGGGGTGCGGGAACCGCCGGGGCCGCAGGGAGCGCGCGGGTCTCCGAGTGCCCCCGGGCGACCCGTGGCCACACACGCATCTTTAACACGGATTATATAACATGTTACATACGTGAATATACAGAGTAGGTGTCCGCGCGACACGGAAGGCGGGAGAGATGCCACAGTTCAGGCTCCCTACCTGGGCGCCCTCCCTCCTGGTTTTCACCTAGATTTGCGTTTTCTTGCTTGGCTTCCCGCAAACTGAGTGTGAAAGGCAGTCGTGGAAGGAACCCGGTCCTCTGTTCCGTTTAACCCTCTCCTGCCCGCGCTCTCTGGCCCTCGCCCTCTCCCCATCCCTCGTGTCCTTCCTTTCTCCTTGCAGCCCTCCTCCTTCTCCGCCTGCCCCACTCTCTGCTGCTCCCCGGCCGGATTTCTCCTTTCCTGGACCCCTTTCCCCACGCGGATCCCTTTCCGGTTTCATTAAGAGGCGGGGGTGGCGGGCGGGTGGGGGGAGGGGAGGGGAGGGGACGATGAAAACAGTAATAAAAATGAATGAACCCGAGCGAGTGCAGGGAGCCACGCCATTATTTAAGTTTGTTTTACGGAAACGCCTTTTGGACACACTCCGTTCTAGTTCAGTAGGAAGCTGTTGATCGGAGCTGAGACACAGGTTAAAAACCCCTCGGTCCGCAGAGCCCTTGGGGGCTCTTCCCCGGACAGACCTCTAATAGGGAGGGAGAGAGTTTGCCTGTTTACTGTGTTCTCTCCGCCAGTCCTTTTGAAAATCCCCGTGTGGGAGGCGAGCCTGTGTCACCTTGCAGTGTCGAGCAGGGGAGGAGGGTGTGCTCATCTCGCCTCTTCCTTGTAGAGCGAGCTGCAGACATTCCGGTCCTCCCTCTGCCTGAGCCTGGGTCTGGCGGGCAATAACGTGCAAGCTCCAGGCGCCCCGGAGCCGGGCGGCGGCCCGCAGCCTCCCGGGGGCCCGCGCGGAGGGGCTCTCGGGCGCCGAGGGGTCCCGCCCGCCGCCGCGTGCGCGAGCGCGGGCCCCGCGCCGTCACGACCGCCCTCCCTCCCTCCCCCATCTCGTCAATGGGAAACCAAAGACGCCGGCCGCGGGGGGCCGGGGCTGGACGCGGTGCAGTAGGAGGGGGCGCGGCGGGCCGGAGCTGGTGGGGGGAGGTCCAACTTCCTTTCCTCGGGTCCCCAGGAGTTGCGCCTGGCCCGGGGAGCCTTGGCCGCGCTGCCTGCCTCCTCCCGCCCGAGGCCCGCTGGCCGTTCGCGGCTGCAGCCGGGCGGAGCCCGCCCTCTGCGCCCGCTGGGCCGGGCCTGCTGGGGGCGGGCGTGCAGGGCCCGGCGTGCTCACACCCGCTGCGGCTGGCCGGGGGGCCGCACCGGGCGCGGGGCCGCGTGGGGCCAGCCCCGGAAGCCGGCCGGGGACGCGACCCGCTCCGAAGCCCAGGAAGTGCGGCAGCCACTCGGGGCGCGAGGCCAGGGAGCGCCGGGGGAGGGTCCGGCGCGCGTGCAGACCTTGCGCGGCCCTGGCTCCGGAGGAGGCCGACCCCGCTGGGCCCGAGCGGCCCGGGGACCTGCCCCGGAGCCCCTTCCTCCTCCCGCGTAGGGGGTGGCGCCGAAGGCGGGGCGGGGGCGGGGGCTGGAGGCTGCGGGCCCGCGGAGCGGCTCCTCTGCCGCGGTGCGCCGGGCTCCCCGCCACGCCGCTCGAGCCCACGATCTTCCCCCGTGGGCGCTTCCCCCGGGCGCCTCCGCTCCGACTTGCTGCATCTTTACTGGACCTGCCTTTCCGGAGCCGGCGTCCCCCGCGGTGGCTGCCCCCGCGCGCGCTCCGCCAGCCCCTCTGCCTCCTGTTTACTGGTTGCCTCTTCCCCGAGGCCAGGTAACCGGGTCCCGCCTCTTCTCTCCGTTCAACTCCACAAGTACACAATGAGCCGGACCGGGCCCGGCCCTCAGCAGGACTAGGCAGAACGGCAGAAATGCGCCAAGTTATTTTCTCCTGTTGAGCTCTCAGCACTGTTTGCTTCTAGCTCTTGGCAGACCTTTCTTCTGGCAGCGTCTCCTCTGGCTTTTCTTTGTACACGTGAATAGTCACAGGTATGCCTGTGCCTCCTTCCTACCAGACCGTCAGCTCTTGAGGGCATGGTTCTTGGCTCATTCGGAGCACGTTGAAGAGTGCGTTTTGTACATGGTAGATGCTGGGGAAGAGGCTTATCCAGGGAGTTAAAATGAGGCCTGGGGCCTATTGCATTGCCCGCACTACCTGTTAATACCTGAAGTTTAACATATTTGGCCTCCTCCTGCCTTTGAATACTACATCGCAGGCATATCCTGGGATTTTTCCTTTCTTGACTTTTTCTTTGTTGATCCTATGTTCTTAGCTTGCTTATTGCAGTCAAAAAGCCCTCCTGGCTGTTACTCTTTCCTTGCATATATTTCTGACCTTACTTGTCTTCCTTTCTCCTTTTATCTCAGTGTGTGCATTTCTCCCCACATCCTGGGGGCCCCATTTTATAAACCACTTCCACCAAAATCCCAACAGCAAAAAAGTCTTGAACAAGGTGTGTAAGAAAAAGATTTTTTGTTTCCCGTGTTCACAGGAGTAGGGAGCTCTGTGGCCAAGGCTTACTAACCCTCTTGGAGGCAGGGAAAGTTTAGGAAACCAAAGACACACCTTTTCAAAATGCTTTGAAATACCTTGTGGAGGAAAAACACAATGTTGAAGCATCTACTCTCATTGGAGCAATCATTTGCACTTGTCCTTAAAGATGTCTTAGACATGGCCTCAAACAAAGCTTATTAATTTAGAGAATTATAATAACTTCTGTCTCAAAACTGAGCCACGTGGTCTTTCGAAGAATTGTGAGAAAGGCCAGGAATGCTGTTGTGTCAGTATGCTGTCTGCACTGCTTAGTATTATTTAATGAGGGTAGCTTATTAAATACTATTTTAAAATCCATATTCATTAGCTTATTACATATTAATGTTACAGTCTCCTTATTTTGTTTTGGAGTGGTGTTTGTAAAAACACTAACAACGGCGGCAAGCTTATCAGGTTCATTGCTGCCTTAACAAATGATTAACCCTACATTCATTGTTATAAACACAGGGTAAATACCACAGACCTTTTTAATTTTCTAGCAGATAGTTTCATGTGTAATAGAGAAGCCATTGACATGTAAAGTAATACAGAGAGAATCATCCTGAGACCTCCTTGTGAAAGTACAGGTCAAGTTAAAAATACCTGAGGTAATGGTACCCGGAAAACGAAGGGAGAGGTAGAGGAGAATGCCTGCTTTACTCAGTAGCCTTTTTGACTTCCAAGTTTACACTGGAAAGCCCTGTGATTTTACAACAGTGAAAAAAGGGCGTTTTGTCCCTAAATGAGCTATCTCGCCTTCACCTGTTATTTTCACTAATCGCTTATTGAATGGGTAAGTGCTCCTTTTGCTAGCAAGGAAGCGAAATCACGTAGTGACTGGTAAGGCAAGGCGACATAAAATTCATTGAGTGAGAAGGGCAGCTGGGGTCGGCCTTCTCTTTCAGCAGCCTGCCAGGTTTGTGCTAACAGCAGTGGATGCTAGTTAGTTGCTCCAGTTGTAATTGCCTGGCCAATGATGATTATCTTCTGATGTCGGCTGACACGGTGTTCACCAATAGGAAGACAGGAGGCCTGTGCTGACTGCTGTAACATTATGGATGTGAGGTGACGTCATCACAGGGCTTGCCTAGAACCTCATGAAGCCCTCCCCCTCTCCTCTCTGGCATCCTTCACTTACCCAGCCTTTCAGTGCTTTGTATATTTTTCTGACTTTCTCCACTCTCCCCACCGAGGTATTGGTTTTAAGCGTTTTTATTGTTTACATTTTGTGTTCTGTATTTTAGGATCTGTAAGATAGTGTAGGGATTTTTAAGATTAAATACTATCAAAGAAAACCTTTCCACAGATTTGTTTTTACTAAGAAAAAAATTAGAGGAAACACTATTTAAAAGGGATTGTACGTCTATACGTTCTTATACGTGAGGTTCAGGAAGTAACATGATGTACAATTTCTGTATTAAAGAACATAAAGACATTGTAAGCCTGTATTATTAGTATTTTACTCAAAATACAGCATCATAATGTATGTCAAACTTTTAGAATGCAAGCAGAGTATTAAACTGTTGTTTCTCCGGTAGTGACAATTGTTCTGCATCGATCCTTAAAATCTTTAAGACCTGTATTCGTTTATAAGAAAAATGACTGGAGAATTGTGCAGTCTGTTCTCATGAAACAGGAAAGGCCAGACTCTCGTTTAATCAGTGCCACTACAGCAAATACAAATTTGGTCAGCTACCTAGGAAAATACTATGTCCACATAATAATCATGTTTCTTGACACTTTGGGGAATCACAGTTCATATTAGTTTTAGGATTGAGAAGTCCTAAGTGTGAGAAATTTAGCATGTCATTCAATAAACCTTAGAAAGCACTGGGATATTGGCCTGATAGCACTAGGTTAAGAATGAGAAGACTGAGAAAATGTACAGAGAAGAAAAATACGATCTATGTTATGGTGTTAGAAAATAATGAAATATGTGGGAACTGTGATCTGAACTTTTATGTATCTTTTTTTTTGTATCTTTTTAAAAAAATGATGTATTTTCATGCGGTCCTTGGTGTTTTAGGATTCCCGGGGATAATGGAAATTATTTTATGATATCTCCCATCCTTATACTTGTATTAGTCATAAATAGTATATGATGATAAAATTTTTACATAGAGCCTTTTGTTAAATTGAGAGTTAAATTTTGTGAAGAAGCCTTGTTGCTTGTTGCTTTTAGTGTTGGCTGATGATAATTCTAAAGGTATCGTGATCACATTGTCAATTAACTTCAAAGTCAACCCATTCCAGATCTCAGAGTTGTTTTGCATACTACCTCAAAAGAAGAATCTTTCAAGTTAGATGGGAAGAGCTGTGGGGTGAGAGGTGGGGGATGAAGACTTAGAAATACTAGGAGGGCAAAAAATAATCATCTAGTCCATCTTTAGCCAACAAAGCAAAATGAAGGAGTGTGGCACTCACTAGTCATTTAATTCAAGAATTCATCTTTGCTTCAGTGATCTGGATATTTTAGGTCCAAGTATTTTCTTAAATGAATTATCTGAAAATTGCCCCAGTGATCCACTTAATTTTTCGTGTATGGACATACATAAGCTGAGCTGCCCTTCATTAATAAGTACTAGACAACAGTTCACAACTTTGCCTTAGCTCTTTACCTTTACCTGATCTATGGTCTAGTCTCTACCTTCAAATCTTCCTGCTCCCATTTACTTTTCATTTCTCTTTGTTATAAGAGCACAGGTATTTACATCAAAAAGTTACCTACAGGGACACCTGGGTGGCTCAGAGGTTGAGCATCTGCCTTTGGCTCAGGGCGTGATCCTTGGGATCTGGGATTCAGTCCCACATCAGGCTTTTTTCAGGGAGCCTGCTTATCCCTCTGCCTGTCTCTGCCTCTCTCTCTCTCTCTCTGTGTTTCTCTCATGAATAAATAAATAAGATCTTAAAAAAAAAAAAGTTACCTACATATACCACAGACGGATATTTCTATTGATAACCCTAGAAAATCTGAATGAAAATATAACATGGCTTTATTGAATTGTTACAGTTCATAACTTTATTTGTATTTGAATTGTGTAAACAGGTTCAAGTATGTAACTTTTGGCATAGTTACTCATAGAACTTAAATAGCATATCTAATTATATTTAACTTCCAATAATTTTTTTTTAAGATTTTATTTATTCATGAGAGAGAGAGAAAGAGAGAGAGAGGCCGAGACACAGGCAGAGGGAGAAGCAGGCTCCTTGGAGACCAATGTGGGACTCCATCCTGGACCCCTGGATCATGCCCCCAGCTGAAGGCAGACGCTCAACTGCGGAGCCACCCAGGCGTCCCAACTTCCAATAATTTTATTTTAGACATAGATTTGTTCCTTTAAAAAAAATTATTGTTCTAGAATCAAAAATGAATTCGTACTTTTTAGGCTTGTTGAGCAAAAGCTATTCCAAAGCATTGGGTCTGTGTAAGTCATCAAAGTTCAAGCTTATGTGTATATCGTGATTCATTTCTATATTGAGCCCTCACAATTTTTAGTCTTAAGGTTCATTATCCTACTATTTTGGAATGATAAATACTTGTAGGAAAAACTTTTGTTTAATCAGTCGCTCACTGTGAACTTTCTACAATTTAACTTTAAGCCTGTCTCCTCCCTGCCCCCACCCCCACAACCAGTCAAAATATACAAGTGAAAAAGATTTATACTTACCTTTGCTGAGATGAATAAGACATACTGGATATAAGCAATTTTGCTGAATGATACTTATATAGTTTTCTAATACTTTGATTTCCTCCATAATTTCGCATTTTTAGTATTTTTCTTTCTAAAAAGTTTATAGCTAATTGCAGTATGATTAGGGGAATATCATTGACAGAATGTATTTTGGCGGGGGGGGGGCGGATCTCACTGTTTTTATGTTGGTTTATGATCACATTTTAAGTGAAATAGGTGTTACTCCATTTCTTAAAGATAAATTTCGAATGTGTTAGCTCAACCCTTTTCTTTTTTCTTTTTTTAAAATTTTATTTATTTTATTCATGAGAGACAGAGAGAGAGAGAGGCAGAGACACAGGCAGAGGGAGAAAGCAGGCTCCATGCAGGGAGCAGGATGCAGGAATCCATCCCGGGTCTCCAGGATCACACCCTGGGCCAAAGGCAGCGCTAAACCCCTGAGCTACCCAGGCTGCCCCACCCTTAACTTTATTAACACCCATCCTTGGTGCTAGTGTTTTGCTTTGTTTGGTTTTTTAATTGATCCTTTGAATTCTGAGGCTGAATTTTTGAATTGACTATTCATTAACTCTCAATGGACAGTATACATCATTCTTTGAAGACTATGAAATAACCCGTGAAATGCATGTTTATTATGTGTCTCTGTAAGGAGAGATGCAAGCATTTACCTGGAAAAGTACACTCCACATAAAGCTGTTAGAGTGTCTTTCAAAAAATGAAAACTGATATCCATTATAGACTATTTGTTTTTTATTTCTTAGTATTTCAAGGAGCATCTTGCTGAACTGGACATACTTATGAAATTTGCTGCAAAATAGGTTCCAACTTAATTGACTTTTGTCAGTTTTAAAATTTTTTTAAGTAGGCTCCATGTCCAGCGTGGACCCCAATACAGGGCTTCAACCGCATGACTGAGATCAAGACCTGAGCTGCTAACAAGGGTCAGCCCCTCAATCTACTGAGCCACCCAGGTGCCCCTTGACTTTTGTTGATGTTTTTTAAAACTAGTTAAATAATTTGATTTTACTAAGCATTTAAAAACCGCAAAAGTTGAACATTTAATTAATTGGATTTATCCCGATCAGTACTTGGATTTATCCCGATTATAAATAAGTTAAAAAAAATCTTCAAAATAGTTAATTATAGCCAAAGCCTTCAAGGTTTTTTGTTTTTGGTAGGCCCAGTTGTTCCTTTTACATGTAAGGTGATGTTAATAAAATGTAAAAGTTTTTAAGATTTAGGTCCACTCCAACTGGGTTCAGGTGTAGTTACTTCAGTGAAATTGAATGCTTTGAAGTGAGAATTTTATGATCTTGTTTTAGGAGGCTCAATGGGGAAGAAAGCTCTAGATAAAAAGGTTTACTCCTGGAACTTTTTTTTTTTTTTTTTTTTAATTTGTGTGAGATTTCTATTGAAGTCTGGGTGCGTTAAGCATTTAAAAGCTGGACTAGCAGGGGTTATCATTACAATAAGAGGGAAGGAAGCTCAATCAAAGCATTGTAAATATCAACATTTATGGTTTTCTCTCAATTTTATGACTTTTTGACAGACTTAAAGATCTTTTAAGAGTAGGGTAGAGTTTATCTTAAAGTAGTGATACTAATAGTTGGTACGTAATTGTTTACTGACTGCAGGCATTTTTTTGCAGAGGAGAAGCAGACACCCCACTGAGCAGGGAGTCCTACAAAGACTGGCTCTAACCCAGGATCTGTGGGATCTTGACCTGAGCCCTAGGCAGACTCTTAACTGCCTGAGCCACCCAGGTGCCCGCTGACATTCTTTTAAAATCATTTACATATGTTAACTGTTAAACATCCTCCCAACCACTCTTTGATGTATTACCTTTTTGATTTTTTACAACAGGAAATGGGGCTCAGTGTGGTTATACAGGTTAGGATTTTCATGTTAGGGATAAAAGGACTGGAATGGGCTCCAGGCCTAATGAAGAGTTTGTCATTAAGCCCTCAATCATCCCCTCATTTGAATAGGAATAAATACACTATGGATCTAAACTTGTAGCACTATAAACATATAAGAAACTTGTGGTTTTAATCAATGATCTCCCAAATGCCTCTAAGAAATTTTAACTAAGGTATCCTCAACACATTAAGGCCAGGATAACTATGAGAAACACCTATAAACGTAGTGAACATTAAACTATATAGGTAAATAAGTACCCAAATCATTAAGAAATATTTTTGAATGTTATTTGTTTATCCATCAACACTTTTAGAAGTGGAGAAAGCAATGTCACCTTCAGTGTTGCTTCTATCATAAAACATTCCAATTTCGTCATAAGTGATGACACAGATTCGGAACCTTTCTTATAAAGCATGTTTTTCTGTCTGCCTCTCTTCCACGAGCCTCATACATTTAGCTTGGTTCTAGACTCTGGGAATTTATTTCCACCTGGCTCTGCCTGTACCCTTCTTTCCTTCAGGCAGGGGTACAGGGTAAATAGCCATCCATAGAAGCCACCCACAGTTGACAGAAGAAAAAAAAGACGTGTGACTTGGGGATGTCACTATTCTTTGAGGTCCGTTTCTGCAGTATGAAGGATTAAAAAGTACTTTCATTTGTTTTGTTTGTGAGTCTTGAATTCTTTTTCTAGTTCTACAGAAAGAAATACAGGAAAAAAGACATGAAAGCATTAGAAAATGTAAAGATGCATGAAATAAAACAACTTTAATTCTTATCCAGAGGCATCCACTGTTATTTTGCCACATTTCCTTCAGCCTTGTTTCCAAGTTTTTTTTATGGTATGCATTCAGTGCATCCATTGACAGATTGAGTTCCTTATTATGTGCCAAGGATTGTGCTGAGCACTTTACATTTACATATTATCACATTACAACTTTGATGTTGCTTATTTCCCTCTTTGCATTATAAACATACCACTGAAACCTCTCCATAAGTATGTTTTCCGTATATTTTATTGTTTGGGCTTAAATTAATTTAGATAACCATTGCCTTATCTTCAATCATGCTAAGTTTCTAATATTTTGCTGTTAGAACTAGTCATTTGATTATCTTTGTCCATTAATTTTTCTTACTTATCTGATCATTTCCTTTGTAGAAGTATAAACTGTAGCATCCAAGGGAATTACCTCTTTTTTTTTTTTTTTTGAGATTTTATTTATTCATTCCTGAGAGACACAGAGAGAGAGGCAGAGACATAGGCAGAGGGAGAAGCAGGCTCCTTATAGGGAGCCCAATGCTGGTCTCAACACCAGGACCCCAGGATCACACCCTGAGCCAAAGAGCCTAAGGCAGACTTTCAACCACTGAGCCACCCAGGCATCCCGGGAATTACCTCTTTTTAAGGATTATGATATCTAGACATCTGGTTGATGTCTAGAAAAGTTGAACCAATTTGCACTCCAGCAAGGAAAGACAGTTTTCACATCCTTCATCTTCATCCTGAAGATGATCTCTTAAAAATCTTTGATAAATTAATGTAAAATGGGACATCTCGTTGCTTTAATTTATATTTGTTTTCTAGTGAGATCCAAAAAATTTACTTGGATTTATTTTCCATTTACTTTTGTAAGTTATCTGTTCCAGGCCTTTTCTAGTTAACTATCATTTGCTTACATTTGGGATACATTAAGGATCTTTGATTTTGTTCAGCATGATTACTCTGTTGTGAATAATTTCTTCTCTAGATTGACTTCTAGGAACTAGTTGAATATATGAAATAGAAATGTATTTTCCATCACCCCCTGAATTAAGGGAAACAACTATGCTTATCTCTTTATAAATAACCTTAAGTCAACAGCCCCAGGGAGTAAGGGAGAGAGGAGAGAAAACCTGGAGACTGGGCTTCTGTTCAGTGTGGAGATAGAGGAAGTAGTCTCTTGGACTTCCTGCTAATTTTGGTACTCTCTTATTTGCTTTATTTTTCAGTTTTCCACAGATGTGGTGATGAGTGTTCACTGTAGTATTATAGTATGGTGGTTAGGCACAAGGGCTCTGGAGCCAGTGTGTTAGGGTTCAAGCCCTCTTGCAACCACATAGCAACTGAGTGACCATCTCGCCAGTGGATTAATTAGCACCTCTGCTTCAGTTTCCTCATCTTTAAATTGAGAGATGATAATAATAGTATTGGGAATGATAATGATGGAATCTACTTTAGCAGGTTGTGAGGATTAGACAATTTATACATTAGGTCCTTACAACAGTGTCCAAGACTATATATAATTTTTATTATACCTTTATTGTTATCTGCACCATAGACTCAGTGGGATCAAAAGGGAAAAGGGAGGAACTGTAAGTTCTCGTAGAACTGAGGTACCCCAAAATGGCTGTGCGATCAATTCTCCAAATAGGACAAAAAGGCCTATTACCCAGGAGCCACTACCAAGGTATAGGCATTGGGAGGAAAAACCAAGAAAAAGAAAAAGTATGACATCAGCTTTGCTTTCAGGAAATCTATAATTCAAAAGATCTCAGCAAAGGGACACCTGGGTGGTTTAGTGGTTGAGCATCTGCCTTCAGCTTAGGGCGTGATCCTGGGGTCCAGGGATCCAGCCTGGCATCGAGCTCCTTGCAGGGAGCCTGCTTCTCCCTCTGCCTATGTCTCTGCCTCTCTGTGTCTCTCATGAATATATAAATAAAATCTTAAAAAAAAAAAAAAGATCTCAGCAAGAGAAAACATCGTTAATATAAATGCAGTTTAAAAAGAAGTGTGGGGGCCCACTCTACTATGAACGTTTGGAACATTTTCAAATCTATGCTTTATCTTCTATCACATGTAACAGTGTGAAATCGAGGGAGTCCTGGGAATAGATGCTGATTACTAATTTATTTCCAATAAAACACCTGAGATTATCCCATTTAATAATTTACGCAGTGTGATAGCGTCTTTATTATGTTACACGCACTAAAGGTAAAATCATTCTAAATCCATAAGTGAAATGATAGTGGCTGAAAATTTGGAGTTTTTTTTTTTTAAGATTTTAATGCATTTTTGGGAGAGAGAGAGAGAGAGAGACAGCGCATGAGTCAGGGAGGAGCAGAAGGAGAGAGAGAAGGAGAAACAGACCCCTGGCTGAGCAGGAATCCATCCCAGGACCCCAGGAAAATGACCTGAGCTGAAGGCAGATGCTTAACTGTCTGTTTAACCCACTGAGCCACCCAGGTGCCTCAAATTTTGGAGTTAGGTGCTTGTAAGTTTATGCTTAAAATAAGTATTTAGTCATTGTTTTTCTAATTTCAACGAAAGAAGCATGGCTGTTTGGTTTCTTAGTGAAGTCAAATAAGAGAGCAAAACACATCGGTTTTCTCTTATGTACTTGAATTGCCATGAGCTTGTGGTAGAGAAACCCAAGTGGAGTCCTTTCTTTAAGGTTCCCAGTTTTCTTATTCTTGAGACAAGGAAGTCTGTCCCTTAGGGGTTCCCATGAAATGGGGGAGATTTTCTTCCATGTGTTTATTCCTTCCTCTCTTAGCTCCTGTTGAAGGAGGTCATGGAGAACACATAACCACATGTTGACCCTCATACTGGACTTGGGCATTTATTTGGAGGATCTTCATCCCCTCCCTTACTTTTGCAATGTATGGTTGTCCCATTGTTCTCATACTCGAAGCCACTTCAAGGGCGCAGCCTTGAGAGAGTAACATATTGTAGAGCCTATGTATATGACTGAACCCTTGAAGGCCTTTGTACAAACTCTTAAGATTCTGGAGGGCAGGTGAAAAGATCTGCTCATCCTGCGACCTCTGAAGACAAGCCTCATCTGTAAATTCCCTTGCTTATTAAAACTGCCACCTACCAATCTGGAGTGATCAACCCTTTCTTCAGTCTGCATGCACAGGGGAGCAGTTTCCAGTTTCACCTGGAGAACTCCTGAGGTTACAAACCAGCAGCTCTCCATCCAGACCTGGAGCTCCCATTGCAGTGGGCTACTTGCATGCCTCCTTGTGACGGCAACACAGGTAAAGTGTGCCGTGCTATGAGAGCTGTTTTATAACTAACCTCTAATTTGATAAATGCTTAAGTTGTAAGTGAACTGTCCTCCTAGGCCTGTATCAACTGTCGAGAAATTTTTTCAGGCCTACTGTTGTAGATACTTGGAATTTGTGGGGGGGGAATACTTCCCCCCGAGTATAAAGCAAAACCCCAAACTCTAATTTTTTTTTGCTAAGACATTACAATTACTTGTACTTAACGTTCCCTGGACAGCATATATATAATACTTGATTCAGTAATTAGAACCCCTCATGGCCCCAGAGCCTACCCAGTTAGGCAGGGTTGTTTATGTTTAAAATTTTTAAAAATATTTTATTTATTTATTCATGAGAGACAGAGAGAGAGGCAGAGACAGAAAAAGCCTGCCTGCGGGCAGCTTGATGTGGGACTCCATCCCAGGACCCACAGGATCATGCCCTGAGCTGAAGGCAAATGCTCAACTGCTGAGTCACCCCGGCATCCCGAAATTTGTGGTTTTAACAATAGCAGGTTTAACGTGGAATGACCCAAAGGTCCAGGCAATGAATCAACTAAAAAATTTTTTTTCTGCAGTCACATTTGAGAAGCAATAGCAGAGCAGTTATGCTGTGCTTTCTTATTTTCCTGGAGGTAGGAATTTTCGTGAAGTGTAGAAACTATGCACCTATGAGAAACGGCCTCAAAGCAGTATAACACTTAGTGCTGACATGAAAGTAAGGGATGAGATAAAATCTTAGAAAAACCTCAACTGCGTGGCTCAGTGGTTGAGTGTCTGCCTTTGGCTCAGGTGGTAATCCTGGAGTGCGGGGATTAAGTCCCACATCGGGCTTCCTGCATGGAGCCTGCTTCTCTGCCTGTGTCTTGGCCTCTCTCGCTCTTTCTGAATGAATAAATAAATAAACCTTTAAAAAAAAAAAAGTTCTTTTGCCTCGTTGCATCGAGAGAGCAAGATGGGTCACCAGCAGCTCTACTGGAGTCAAACGAGAAAGTTTGGCCAGGGCTCTCATTCTTGCCTTGTGTGTTCAAACTGGCACGATCTGATCTGGAAATTTGGCCTCAGTATGTGCCACCAGTGTTTCCGTCAGTACACGAAGGATATAGGCTTCATTAAGTTGGATTAGATGAACTTCCTTGAATGGGTCATCCAAGATACCTACCTTAACTGCAGATGTCCAAGGTACCTACCTTAATGCCAACTCATTGTACATAAAAGAAAAATACTGAGTGTTTAAAAAAAAAGTAAGGGATGAAGAAGAGATCTAGGAACAGCGGGATGCTTCATCAGAAAACAGTTTCATGGAATTTTGTAGGTTAAAGGAATGTTCTTCAAATTTTTTGCTCACTTCCTTTGTAAAGAAGTTTCAAAAGCAATGTACTGCCTGACACACTTTAAAGTTTTCATTATAAGCTGAATTAATTTCATATTATAGAATAAATAAGATGAGGATTAGCTAGTTACAATAAGTATTTTATAATGTGAGGGCACCTGGTGGCTCAGTGGTTGGGCATCTGCCTTTGGCTCAGGGCATGATCAGGTCCTGGGATCAAGTCCTGCATCAGCCTTCCTGTGGGAAGCCTGCCTTTCCTTCTGCCTGTGTCTCTGCCTCTATCTCTGTGTCTCTCATGATAAATAAATAAAATCTTAAACATTTTGTAATTTGAGGACAAGTTTACCTACTTTATTGAATAATGCACAGTGAATCTGAAATTACATAAACATTTTTATTAATGCTTTTATTCAATCAGTGGCCCCCCAAACATGTCATATTCCACAATGAAAAAAATCAATGGGACTAACCTATATTGCCTCCGTTTGTTATGAAGTTTGAACATGTCAATGTTCATTATGTAAAGGCTCTAAACAGAAGGGGAGAAAAATGGATATTATGTTTCTGCCTCATATCATTGTTCATTTTTACTTTGTGCTTTGGCCTAGAAGGAAAGACCTAGGCAGGCTATCAAGTGTCTATGTTTTAAAACTGCAGAGAAGGTTATAGATAGGATTACCATGTGTATTGTAGTCATTAAGACTAGTTCCCTAATGGGTAAAACAGTTTCTTTTTAACTTGGTCATCTACTGTTAGAACCTGAGGACTGCCTTAAGCCCCCTAAGTCCATTCCATGTGGGGTGGCTCTGATTGTTGAAGGCTGTCCTACATATCGACCCGAAAGTTGTATCCCTTTATCATTCCTCCATTATAGTCCTAGTGCTGACTCTACCTGTATTTAATTCCCACTTCCACATAACCATCATATATGCATTTGAAAATTGCTATTATATCCTCTCTAGGCCTTCTTTTCTAAGCCATTTCTCATATATTATTTGCAGTCCACTGGGAACCCGAATATCTGAAAAATAAAAAAGTAGGACTCCCACACTTTTGGTTTGGACAATTAAATGTGACCGACTAGGATAAACTCTAATAAATTTATTAAAGCTTGGTTCATATACATTAAAATGAACAAGTTTGTATTAGAGAATAATACAGATGGAAGGAATTATAGTTTTAATCTACTAGAAGGTCTGCCATATGGTCCTTTGGAACATCACAAAGCTATTGTACATATGACATTCTGGAAATTTTAAGGACTCTTGTCAGAGAACTGCCAGGATTACCTTGAATTGTAGTGGTTTTCAATTACTGCTCATATATTCACATTTGCAGGAATTCTTTTTTGGACCTGTGTATTGTGATTGCTGATATTGTTTGTGATGACACCATTTTGGTTGGTATTTGGTTCTTCTCTAGTTCTTCATAATTCTTGAGTTCTTTTGCTGCTGATGAGGGTAGCTTGAGGTTAAAAAAAAGAAAAAATTGGAGAACCATGCTGTGTTCTTGATCCTTAAATAGGTATTTGGCCAGACTCATATAGAGGAGGTTGTTTCTCTTCAGAATACACAGGCACAGGCTTCATGTCAGAGATTCAGAATTAGTATGTCCATGGAGAGGCCCAGGTACTGTGTAAAGTTCTTCTTAGGTAATTCTTCTTTTTTTAAAAAAGATTTTATTATTTTATTTATTTATTCATGAGAGAGGCAGAAACATAGGCAGAAGGAGAAGCAGGCTCCCTGTGGGTAGCCTGATGGCGGGACTGGATCCCAGGATCCTGGGATAACAACCTGAGCCAAAGGCAGACCCTCCACCACTGAGCCACCCAGGTGCCCTTCCCAGGTAATTCTGACACTTGCTTTAGCAAGTACTGCTCTGGATGATGCTGATTCCATCATACATTCTTCGAGTTTGTCTTCTCAGACTATTGATTTCACAAACTGAACCTCTTCCAATCTGCTCTACTTCTTTGTTGTCTGCCTCTGGAAGGATTATCAGTCTTTTCAACGCCCTTGTTTCCCTGCCCTCTTTCCCGAATTCTAATTCACAAGTCCTGTGTGATCTGGCTCTCGCTTCATTTCTCTTGGCTCATTGCCATTGCCACTGTTCTCCTGCAGGCCTCCACCCTACTTTTTGTCTCCTCACTCACTTTCCTACTTCTATCCTCTACCTGGTCTTTCAGCAGGAAGTCAGAGATGCCATCCTGTCACTCTTGCCCTACAAACCTTCCCCGGTTTCCTGCTGTCTATATGACAAGTCTAAATTGTTTTGGTTGGTTTGAAAGGCCATTTATTTATTTATTTTTAAAAAGATTTTATTTGTTTATTCATGAGAGACAGAGAGAGAGAGAGAGGCAGAGACACAGGCAGAGGGAGAAGCAGGCTCCATGCACGGAGCTGGATGTGGGACTCCATCCGAGTACTTCGGGATCATGCCCTAAGCTGAAGGCAGAGGCTCAACTGCTGAGCCACCCAGGCATCCCTGAAAGGCCATTTAAAATCTGGCTCCCAATCACCTTCCTAGTGTTACCTATTGAAGTAGCCCTGGTCCCAGCCTATCTGTTCAAATGCAAATTAAATATCCTTTTCCCTCCTCTCCCATCAGAATCCACTGGGTCTTCCTTTGCGGTTTGCAGCCATTTGATTCATAAATAGATTAGTGTTTTTTCTTCTAGCTTTGAAATCAGTGCCTGTCACAGAATTTGGCATATATAGTTGCACTATATGTGTGTTAAATAGATGAATGCATATTGGTATGGATACCCAAGCCTGTTCATTCACATTCAAATGTATCTGATTTATTATCCGTTACACTTTCTTTTGTCTTTAAGTGAATCATGAGACACTACCTGGTGCCTTATTGAAACAGTAATAAAAGGGGCACCTGGGTGGCTCAGTGGTTGAGCATGGCTCAGGTTGTGATCCTGGAGTCCTGGGATCGAGTCTTGCATAGGGCTCCCCGCAGGGCGTCTGCTTCTACCTCTGCCTATATCTCTGTGTCATAAATAAATAAAGTCTAAAAAGAAAAAAAATAATTAAAAAATAATAAAAATACATATTCTCTTCTAATTTTATTTTTAAGAGAAAAGGTATTAATTTATCATGACTAATTTGTAGTGAAAGTGTGCTAATTTGGGGGGGACTCTTCTTTTTTAGGCACTCAAACCATCTAATTAGAAAGAAGTCCGACTTACTTAGAATGAGGGGTGGGTCGGATTGTATGTACAAGGAACAAAAATCAGGTAGAAAATAATACCAAATGATAAAAGATACTTGTATCAAGATGGCAATATGGTGGTTATTTCTTCTTTTGTGTCTTCCAGTTTTCTATAATCTTTCTTATGTTATATTCTGAGTATGTACAGGTGGTATGGTTATGCATGTGGTCTTTTCCCTGTTTTTGAATTAACTATAATGTGTTTACTGTTTTTATAATAAAAGTTGCATTTTATAATGGTGTATTTGGTAGCAGGTAACAAGCACTTTTTTAAACGAATGCATTTTTAAATAAACATTAAAAACAACATAGTTAAACAGAAACACGGTTTGTGGACATTGAACTGCACAATCTTCAAATAAATACACTTTCTCAGATTAAGGTAGAAATGAACCATACTACTGATGTCCAATTGTAAGTTATGCAGTTTAATTATTTTTTAGTAGGAAGGGGTTATACCTCTTTAGCAGGGTGGGGGCGGAGATAAAAGACATAAATTTGACTTTAACATTGCAACTTCTATGGCTGGGCTTCAGGAATGTATCTAATAGGGCAAAGGTTCCCCAGAGACAAGAGTCATCTAATCTAATAAAGATAAAAGATTAAACATAAACCTGTCTCTAGAGAGAAAAAAATGAATAGGATAATTGGCTTAGGGACCTGGTAGCACCTGGAAACAGATGCTGTACATATACCTGGAATACATCATTAACAAATGCATCCAGAATTGCAGAATGCCTGGAAGATCAAATCTCATTTAGAGGAGCTAGAAGGATTTTGTTTCTCTCTGAAATGAGGGTTAGTCCAGAGGCCATGCTGTGTGGATCCAGAGAACCTGGTGTGTCTTAATCTGGTGCGAAGCTTCAGGGATGAGGTTAGGAAGAGTGTGTGACAGAGCTTTTTTACAGAACTGCTTTGTAGAGGAGATCTTATCATTCCTGGGCGTTGCTTTGAACTCCTGCTTCTTTTGAACTTCCTTCTAGAAAAAGAGGAATTGCTGTTTGAATACAGGAAAAGTAGTATTTTCTTTTGTTTTTATGTTACCACTGTTTAGGAAGACCTGCCATTCCATATTAGCCTTTTCCTCTCTGTTGTCTCAGCTAGTAAATAAAAGGGCACAGGAGAGAGGAGAGATTGGAAGAGAATGGTTCCAAATCATATGGGATGCAGTTTTTAAAGATCTCTGCTCTTAAGCTATAGACAACTCAAGTATCCTTAAGTGTTATTTCCTCAAAAGATATTTTTTCTTGAAGTCAATTTAAAAATTTTACTAGTAAACATTTGTGACTTTTTGTAACCTAAGAAGAAAAGGTATACCTATCTCCTTTCAGTTAATTTTTTTAAAGGAAGCTTTCTCCTGCTATAGAAATTTATTCTTTTTAATTTTGAAAACCACTCCAAAATAAATAGTCCATAGTTTCAGATTCTAGAGTAACATGTTTTACCAGACTAGTTTAAAAATTACAATTTACTAAGCATAAAATGTTCTGACCAGCACAATGTCTGTGGATATGTAGGTGCCAGGAGAGAGCAAGGACTGTATAATTTTATTTGACTTTTCTTTTTCTTTTTTTTTTTTTAAGATTTTATTTATTTATTCACGAGAGACATAGGGACAGAGAGAGGCAGAGACATGGGTAGAGGAAGAAGCAGGCTCAACACAGCGAGCCTGACATGGGACTCGATCCCAGGACTCCAGGATCATGCCCTGAGCCGAGGGCAGATGCTTAACCCCTGAGCCACCCAGGCGTGCTTGATAAACATTTACATTTATTTTGAAAATAACCTCAGTTTTAGTGCTGTATAATATGAACAGTGTGGTGACTTAAAAAAAGGTCTACTAATTATTGGGTTTTTTTTTTTTTTTTTAATGAGCAAATGTTGACGGTAATCTCTTCAGTTTTGCTGTGACAAGAGGTGGGTCAGTACACTGTAAGCAATGGCTGGGCTCAGATGGTAGATGTTATTTCATATGAGTAATTCAGACAAACCAGACAATTTTTTTTTTGAACCAGCACTGCATAGAGGAAATAATAATCACAGTGGGCAACTACATGAAACAACCCCCCCCCAAAAAAAAAGATTATCATGTTTTTGAGAATTCTATCATGGCTAGAGAATAGCATGGTTGGCCTCAGAGATCTAAGAGTTCATCATCTGACTGAACTTTCTGTGGAGAATATTTCTTCCCCACAAAGGATTTGGTGTCCAGAGGTTCCTTCTTTTCTCTATAATGCTGAAGGGACAAGGTGTAGGGATGCTGAGGCTAGTAAATTGTGCTTGTCCTCCCTTCCCACAGTGTAATACAGAAAATGACAAAACATTGTAAAACTGGATGCCCTTTCTAGGATTAAATTTCACTTTGAGAAAAGAATACATTGGCCCTTTTTACTGTTTTTAGTTTGTCATAGATATATGTGCTGTTGTCGATTTAAGCTGTTTTCCTTAGGTAGCTACAGTATGATAGCTCCAAATATTTTTTTTTCTATGCAAAGTCTAAGACATTTGGAATATAGTAGTTTCCTCAAGTATCCTATAAATTATATTTTCATTGATCTGGAGCCAGACCTTCAATAGCTTACCAGTTGTCTTTAGTAGTTATCTTAAACTGTTCTTCATGTGAAAATGACCAGTGACAGTCTTGTTTTCTCATGAATTCAGCTGGGTTAAAAGGTTTACTGTTTCTACCATCCTTTCTGAAATTTATGTAGATACTGTTTTGCTTTATCAATTAAATTGTATGCACATAGAGGCCTAGAATTATGAAGATATACTTAAAACCTTTATTTTTTCCCTGACGATTTTACTTATGTAGTATTAGGATTATTTTGATAATACATAAAAACATGTACTGTCACAGAAATTTTTTTTAAGATTTGATTTATTTATTAATGAGACACAGAGGGAGAGGCAGAGGCATAGGCAGAGGGAGAAGTAGGTTCCCCTTTGGGAGTTTGATGGGGGAGCCTGATACAGAACTCGATCCCAGGACCCCAGGACCTGGGGATCATGACCTGAGCCAAAGGCAGACACTCAACCACTGAGCCACCCAGGTGCCCCTCACAGAAATATTTTTGAAAGCAATAAACTTCAATCAGTTGTAATTTCTTCTTTCAATGGATAGGCCTGGAGCAAGTTTAAATAATATTGTAGAAAACTTAGGAAACCACAAATAAGCAAAAATAAGAAAATAAATGTTACTTTGAGATAAACACTAACATTTTGGTGCAAATCTTTTTAAAACTCTTTTTTGCCATCTGTCCACTTCCGTTTTTCTTCTTAACAAAAATTTTACCATAGGGTTCATACCATATTTTTCTGTAAACTTTTTTCTTACTATAGAATAGACATTATTCCATGTTGTTAAATACTTCCCTCACTTAGTTGTAAATGGGAAAATTATGTTTCTTTATTGTGATGTTCCAGTTAACATGTAAAAAGCTTCAGTAGACACATGTCACTCTTTATAATCAGTGTATAATTTTTTGTCATTTTTTAGAAGGAAAAAGAAAGCTAGTAGCTTTTTTTTTTTTTTTAAGATTTTAGTTATTTATTCATGATAGACATAGAGAGAGAGAGAGAGGCAGAGACACAGGCAGAGGGAGAAACAGGCTCCATGCCGGGAGCCCGGCGTGGGACTCGATCCTGGGACTCCAGGATCGCGCCCCGGGCCAAAGGCAGGCACCAAACTGCTGAGCCACCCAGGGATCCCCCAAAGCTAGTAGCTTTAAAAGAACAAAGGAACACACTAATATTATTAAGATGGTTTTAAGTCTATTTTTTTTTTATTTTTTATTTATTTATGATAGTCACACACAGAGAGAGAGAGAGGCAGAGACACAGGCAGAGGGAGAAGCAGGCTCCATGCACCAGGAGCCCGATGTGGGATTTGATCCCGGGTCTCCAGGATCGCGCCCTGGGCCAAAGGCAGGCGCTAAACTGCTGCGCCACCCAAGGATCCCAAGATGGTTTTAAGTTTGACTGGTGGAATAAAAGTATAATATATTTCAGATAATTTCCTTCTATGTAATATGTTCTCTTTGGGTAATACTCATCAGTTCACTTTGCAGAATACCCGCCAATCAAGGAACTGTCTTGAGATGCTTTCAAATGCTAGTAAAACATAATTAACTGTGGCTTAAAACATAAAACATTTAACTATTTCCTATAAGAAGAAGTCTGATTGGAAGCCTCTGTAGTCATTTTGTGGTTTAATAGTGCCATCAGTTTTCCAGATTCTGAGTTTTTGTCTTGCCATCCTTAATGTAAATCAAGTGTTTTCTTTGCGGTCACAGGATGGCTGCCCATATCACCAAGCATCTGTCCTCACTACAGCTTTCCAAGCAGAAGAGAAGTGGCAGCAGCAGTGCCTTCTTTCAATTCTCTTTGATGAGAAGACTCCAAGATAACTTGCTTTTAATAAACTTATATAAGCATTTGCTTCTGTTGCTGTAATGACATCTCATTGGCCAGGCCTGGGCCACATGCCTTACTCTTGGACCATTCCCTGGCAAAGAGGAGGAAACTGGGTTGGATGTTGCATTATACTCCACCATGCTAGTACAAGAACATACAGTCTAAGAAGACAAAAGATTTGAAGCTTCAGTAAATCTAATTTTGGTACTTTTTATGTGACTCCTCACAGAATAGTCTTTTTTTTTAAGATGTTATTTGTTTATTCGTCAGAGACACACACACACACACACACAGAGAGAGAGAGAGAGAGAGAGAGAGAGAGAGAGAGGCAGAGACATAGAGGGAGAAGCAGACTCCATGCAGGGAGCCTGAGGTGGGACTCGATCCTGGGTCTCCAGGATCAGGCCCTGGGCTGAAGGCGGCGCTAAACCGCAGAGCCACCTGGGCTGCCCAAATGGTCTTATTAAAAAAAAGTGGACACACTGGGGCGCCTGGGTGGCTCAATTAATTGGTTGAGTGTCTGACTCTCGATTTGGCTTAGGTTGTGATCTCAGGGTCGTGAAATTGAGCTCCTGGTGTGGGGCTCCGTGCTCAGCATAGTCTGTTGGAGATGTTCTTTCCCTCTCCCTCTGTGCCCCCGCTCCCCCACTGCTTGTGCTCTCCCTCTAAAATAACTAAATAAAATATTTTTTAAAAATGGATACATTGACTTATTCATGGTAATATTAAATGTAAATTATCCTGTGAATTACTCCTTGATCTTTAAGGATAGAGATTGAAATACTAATCTTCTATTGGAAGTGTAAGAATAATTTCTTAACAAAGTACCAACAAATGATTATGAAAGAATAGTTCTACATGTTACTTGACACATCATAGTCCTAAAACTTGACCCAACATTGACAAAGTACTGGGATCATTGATATCAGCGTGTATTAGTCTTCTTCAGTGACTTTACTCAGTGTGTAAACTCAGTGCAGATCTACCTACCCACTTAAAGTCAGGCACTGCTTTGGATTAAGCACTGTCTGTTGGATCAAATAGAACATGATATTTGTTCTAGTAATATTAATGTTGTACAGAGGCAGGATGCCATCTGACTTTAAGGCCAGACTGCCTGTGTTTGAATCCTTTCTTGTTCAGGCACTCACTAGCTCTATAATGGTAAGAGGTTATATATCTTCTCTAAACCTTAGTTTCCTTATTTTTTAAAATGTGTAATACTGATCCAATAGAGTTGTTGCACTGGTTAAATGAATTAATGCATGTGAAGCATTCACTGGAACAGTACATTTGTTTTAGTTCTGTTATCATTGAATAGGATAAGTACTGACACTTAACATTTTACAGTTACATTATCTCATGGTCCCCTCACTGCAACCCTGAGAGCTAGGAATTTTCATCTCCATGCAAGAATATTATGAGCCCAACAATGATTATTTCTTTTTTGTTAATTATAAATTTTACTTAAGAGTGTAAGCAGAAATTACAATATATGTGGAATTTACACATTCTTAGACCGTATGGTCCATAAGGTCACATTAGAAGTATGGAGAAGAGAAAGAAATACTGGTTAATAGACCAGTAAAAAAAAAGAAAGAAAGAAAGAAAGAAAGAAAGAAAGAAAGAAAGAAAGAAAGATGACAAGTATCCTAGGAGTTAATTGCACTCAGTAGAAATAATGATGTTTATTTACTGTGTTAAATTTTGAGGATTGACTTAAATGCATGGGTATGGCAGCCCTAGGGTGAGAGAGTAAAAATATAGATAAAGATCATGGTATATTATGTGATAGTTTCCTGTGTTTTAAATCTATTCTATACCTGTAGATTCTGTACATGTGACTACTGATAGGTCTAGTAAAGGGGAAACAGATTCAGTCTGGTGAACATGTATTGACACTAGGAATATTCAGCTTAGAGAAGGAAGGAACTGAAGGTCAATAGAAAACTTTTAATCGGCTTCAGTAGGGCCATAGGCAAAAACAGATGCCATCTGAACTCTTAATGTTTTCTTTTGATTCATGTTCAAGCGGAACAACATTCTTCATTTTGAAGATATGAGTTTAAAATGGCTGAATTAGGGGATGCCAGGGTAGCCTCTGACTTCAACTCAGGTCATGATTTCAGGGTCCTGGGATGGCTTGTGTTGGGCTCCCCACTTAGCAGGAAGTTTGCTCGTCCCTCTCCCTCTCCCTCTGCTCCTCCCCCTGCTTGTGCTCTCTCTCTAAATAAATAAATAAATAAATAAATAAATAAATAAATAAAAAGGTGGAATGGCTTTACCTCCCAATATTTAAGATCATATATTTTTAGTTTTTTATTTTGCATTGAAGGTAATGTCATTTTTTTGACTCTATAGTTCAGGAAGTTTCAGCAGAAGACAGCCATAGGCTGAGTAACATGGGCTATTTGCTAACAGCATAAATTACATTAGGATGACTTCCAACAGATCTAGAAATCAGGTAAAGAATCTATTCTCATCAAATCTAATAAAGTTTTAAATGATGGTTAGGAGTCTTTTGAAATGTTTCAAAAGAAATCTTTCAGACGTGGATGTTCCAGGATGAGAAAATGACGGGGGAAGGGGGTGAGAGTATCGGGCATTAATACATTAACATAACTCGGAGCAGTTATTGCCATCCTGGGACTGGTACTCAGAGAGCAAACTGGTCTACTGGGATCCCATTCTGCCTCCTTTCTTCTATTACTGCCTGCTCCTGGGCCTTGACAGCCTGAGTTACATTTCCCTGTTTATGTGCATTCTCACGCTTGACTAAGTCACACCCAATAATTTGTGTTGTTTTGGTGGAGAAGCAGGTCAGAGGTGCTATTTGAATACATAGATAAGCAGATAAAGTCAATGGATGAAATACCGTACTATTATGGTGATGCAGGGCGTGCTTTTTCTACCTCTTAAACAGGCTTATTAAGTTTATTCAGCCCAGGGCCGAGTGAAAGGTATCACCTGAACATGTGCATTGTGTAAAGTCAGTATGACTGCAGATTCTGCTTTCTCTCTGTCCCTCTGTACTTAGAACTTGAACAAAAGCAGGTTTGGGAGATCCAAGGGTGTTGTTTTTTGATTTTCCTGTGTTTCCCCTGTACTATATAGCAAGCATAAGGCTCAGATACAAAAGTCACCATACTCCGGGGGACATATGTCCATTTTTCACTGTAATGAGACTGAAAAGCTCTTTGCAGTGTCCACAGTATTAAAAAAAAAAAAAAAAGAGAAAGGAAAGAAAAGAAATCAGAAAGAATTTTAAGTACATTGGGATAATACAAATGTTTATTTTTGCAAACATTTATTTTAAACTAAGCAAAATCAGATCACATTTCTTAAGAAGATAATCATTCACCTAAGCAACTAGTATCAAGTATGGATTATATTCTAGAAAGTGCTTTCTTCCCAGGGCCTAATCTATTGCCTAGATGGATTAATACTGTCTCTCTAATCCATGTTCCTTGTCAGAGGTTCAGTCGATTCTCATTACTTGCAGTAGTTATGTTTCATGAAGTGTTTGGGAACACTGAATTAGCGAATTCTGAACAACTGCTCATAGGGGAAATACAGGGTTAGGTTCCTGCAAGCTTCTGGTCATAACGATTTTGTCAACTGATCAATATATAACTTGTTTTATGTGTGCTTCTGTTTAAAGACACTTTATTTACTATGTATTGTTGATTCATTAACATTAAACTCACAGCCATAACTCATGCCTGCATGAAGCTTATCTAACACACATTTCTCTGTAAGGCACATCACAGCCTTTTTGCATGGAGGAGCACTGGACCACATTTCAATACTGGGGGCCATTTTAAACAGTGAAATCATCAACAAAAGGCACAAAAATGAAAAAAATGTAACACTAAGTAGACCAAAGAAGGGGTGCTTGTTTACTGTATGAGATTTGAAACTAGAAGGCAGAGTGTTGCCTGGTTTGACCTCAGCTGGGAATGTGGGCATCGGCAAGTCAAATTATTCACTGCTGTGCACATGACCATGAATGACTATGAAAGACTTTTGAGTATAGACTTTGAGATGAGAGATGGACCTCAGTGAGTAGGCGGATTTGCAGTAACGAGGATCATCTGTATTCAGCTGCAGGAAGTAGCATCCAAATTTCAAGTCTTCCTACTGCTCTAGATGACTCTAACTTATAATGGCAGCACTCACCTATGTTTAGTGGTGAAAATAATTTTTCACAGAATGCTGAGAAGGCAAGTGTCTCTTTATACACGGAACTTGTCTTTTCCAATTTACGTCACAAAGCATGCCCTTACATCAGGAGATTTAAAATTTTATTTTATTTTTCAAAAATTTTATTTATTTATTTGAGAGACAGAGAGAGCACAAGCATGGGGGCGATGAAGGGGTGAGGAGGGGCAAGGTGAGAAGCAGACTCCCCTCTGAGCAGGGAGCTGGAAGTGAGGCTCCATCTCAGACCCTGGGATCATGACCTGCACCGCAAGTGAGGCTCCATCTCAGACCCTGGGATCATGACCTGAACCGAAGACAGATGCTTAACCAACTGTGTCACCCAGGTGCCCCTCAAATTTTATTAAAGGATATGAGAATTAGGTCGAAAGATGGTTGCAGTTTCCTTTTTTTTTTTTAAAGATTTTATTTATTTATTCATAAGAGACACACAGAGAGAGGCAGAGACATAGGCACAGGGAGAAGCAGGCTCCCCTTGGGGAGCCCGATGTGGGACTAGATCCCAGGCCCCTGGGATCACACCCTGAGCCAAAGGCAGATGCTCAACCACTGAACCACTCAGGTGCCCCTTGTGGCAGTTTCCTAAGGTAGAATCAGGAGAGAATTTTAGAAAAGGGTGGATAATTGCAAACATGCACACTTATACACACATACACAGCAAATGCTTTGCCATTGCATTTATGGTTGTGAAAGGCAAATGAAGTATTTCCTGGAAATTGAAATGTTTCTTTAAAGATTTCTTTTGGGCATTTTAGCTAACAGTTATTGAGAGCCTATCCTGAGCCTATGAAGGGCTTTATGAATGTTGACTCACTAACCCTCTGTTTTACAGAATATGCTTTGTGACTGGGCATGTTTTTCCAGCTGAAGAACCTCAGGCACAGGGAGGATAAGTAACTTGCAAAAGGGCGCAGAGCTGGTAATCAGTAGAGATGAGCCTCGAACCCAGGCAGGCTGGGTCCTCTTGCTATGCTTTATACACTCCCCTTTCTGCTTTGGCTGTATCTCAGCACTTACTGGAAAGATCATAAAAACCATTCGCAAAGGCAATATTTTAAAATGGTAGGGATGAGTGGGAGAGAGGACTTCATTTTGTTAAGGAAGCCCATATCAATGGAAATATATCATATGAAGGAATTTTTGAAAATATTCTGATTGTATCTTTTGAGTTGGACTTTTAGTTTAATGATTTATATAGCAATATCATGCTCATATAACAAGCTAAAAATACAACCAGAAAATGCTGATTCCCTTTTGAAAACTCTTAACTTTTTTCCTTGACTAATCTCTTACGTTTACTTCTATTCCAGGCTCTATTCATAAAGTGATACAAAGGCAGGTTTCTACTAAAACATTAATCTTAATTAATAAACACTCCCTAACAAGATCTTCCAATTGGAATCAAGCACTAAATCTAGAACTTGGTACCGAAAATACAAGAAAGGACTTTTTTTAAGAGATTTTATTTATTTGACAAAGAGAGCACAAGCAGGGAGAGAGGCAGAAGTAGACTCCCCACTGAGCAGGGAACCTGATGTGGGGCTCCATCCTAGGATCCTGGGGTCATGACTTGAGCCTACGGCAGATGTTTAACTGACAGAGCCACCCAGGTGCCCCAAGAAAGAACTTTTTAAATTGATCTGACACTTGTCTGCACCTAAAGGCCCCAAAAAGTTCTAGATACAAACAGTAAGAACAGCCTTAAACTTTGACGTGGCATTATGTTCTGATGCCTCTAAAAAAAATAAGAACTCTACACACATTTTTCTTTCCTTTTTTTTTTCTACACACATTTTTCAAAAGATAATGTATGTGAGTTACTTGTATGTTCTTGACAGAGATCAATTGTAGCCAAGAATATTCTGATGGAGGGGGCACCTGGGTAGCACCACTGGTTAAGCGTAATCTCAGGATCAGGTCATGATCTCAGGGTCGTGGGATCAAGCCCCTCAGCAGGCTCTGTGCTCAGCATGGAATATGCTTAAGACTCTCCCTCCCCCTCCACTCCGCCCCTCAAATAAATAAATCTTTTAAAGAAAGGAATATTCTGATGAAAAGGTCTTCTGTTACCCTCAAAAAAACACCTTTACCTCCACAAATCTTTAGTAGACCCTTGTATACTCATTAAAATTATATTACTGAAGAATATATCTTGACAGAAAATGAACATCTGCTAATGGGAAAAAAATGCCTGCCTACAAACAACATGGCCAATTTGTGAAACATACACTTATCACACATATACATATATACAAACAAATATACACAATTTTAACTGTGTGAAAATTCTTATCATGATCCTTTTGAAGATGGGATTAAGTTTTTACTCCGTTTGTCTCGATACATGTAATATATTTTTGCCAGTGGAAAGACCTTCAAGATGCCTTGGTCTTCAGCAGCTGTGTGCACCTAGGCCATTCAGTCTGTTCTTGGGCCAAGCCAGTGGGTGATTACTCAGAGATCATAGTGTGCCTCACAGGCAGGAGACAGGCAAGGAAGACAAGAATGTCCTGTGTTTGGCAGAGAGACCCTTTGTAAATATCTATTTGAATTGTGATCCATTCAGGAAGGCAAATTTACATGCAAAATACAGGTAGGATGCCATAGGGGACAGCAAATACTCAAGTGCTATAATATCATCGGGTGAGTGCTAGTAACTCAGAAAAGAAAATCACTATGTAGTGAGGTGTTTAGGGAGATTTCATTAAGAGGCAAGAACCTTGGGAGCTTATAGTTGGATTGACAAAAAGGAGTAGTGGGAGTTTCCTTTTAAGGTGATAGCAGTAGAATCCCGTGCGCTGTCCAATATGCCAACCATGACAGATTACAGAGTGCTGATACCAGTATTGTGCTGTTCAGCTGCTTTCAGGCAGTCAGGGCAAAAGGAGAAACACAAGAACTCAAGAGGGTTGTTATTTGAAAAGAAGCGCCAGTGTCTGTTGCTCAAGAGAGCTTGTTGATTTTTTTGGCGGTAAAGGACAAAAGAAGGTCCAAGACCAAAGAGTTATAGCAACCTCTGGGGAAAGTCAGTGATGTAATGTCAGTGAACACAAAACCCCAGAGGCCAGATTAAGAAGACTGAAAGTCACTTTCCAGGGATCTTACCTAAGAGACAGGCTGGAAGTCACAGTACCCAGGAGTATCCATAATGCTGTCATTATCTTCCCTGAAGATCAGCTCTGCGCTGGACTGTGTTGATAAGCTGTCCTACTAGTGCCAGACTTTGTGTCACCGAGGGAGGAGATGGCCAGGTGTATTGAACACAAGATCACCAGTTGATAGTTTGTTAGGAATATAGAGAAGCCACTAGAACAACTATGTTCTTGTTGCTTGAGAAAACCACCCTTTCTTCTTTCTTCCCACACTCCCTAGTGCGCCGAAGGCTTTAGACAGATGATGCAGGATTGTTCTTGACAATTCTTGAATTCTCTCCCAGGTGTGGGTAAACATTTGGTTCTTCAGAGGAGGTGTTACCTGGCAACCTCCACATACCTTATTTAATCTTTGATAAGCCTGACAGGAATCATTAATAATTGTTACTTTATAGTTGAAGAAACTGAGTCTCAAAGAGGTGATTAATTCACCTCTACCCCATAGTGAGTGTGTGACTAATTTGGGATTAGAATTTGAGCACACCCAGGCAGCCCGGGTGGCTCAGTGGTTTAGCGCCGCCTTCAGAAGCAGGCTTCAGCGTGATCCTGGAGACCTGGGATCGAGTCCCACGTCAGGCTCCCTGCATGGAGCCTGCTTCTCCCTCTGCCTGTGTCTCTGCCTCTCTCTTTCTCTCTCTCTCATGAATAAATAAATAAAATCTAAAAAAAAAAAAAAGAAGAATTTGAGCACACCCACCTCCAGAGACCAAGAGCCATGCTTGTCCTGCCCACCACAGCATCCCATGTTAACACACAGCCCTGCTAACACCTGTGAGCTGGGCACCCTCACTTTGTTGCAATGCTAGTAAAACATAAGATTTGATCTGCTTTCGTAGCTGAGAGGAGACGCAGCCCAACTGAGGAATTGGAGTAGCTCTGGGAGACAGGAAGGAACCCCATAAATCAAGGATGAACGTAATGGTGGAACTTCCCTCTTCTTTCACAAACCTAAATAATATTGAGGATGAACTATATGAAATGGCCAATGCTTAATTAAGCATTTAGACCTGTGAAATGGCAATATCCTATGGTTCAATGGAAACAGAGTCCCTGGTATGCTTTTATTCTCATTCTTAGTTCACATATACTTTCAGCTTAGAGAGTAGAGTACTGCAGAAGATTGCCATTTTGAGTTCATTGTTGGCAGACACCAAGCAAAAAATCTCTATTTCTTGTCCAACTACTTCGAAGCCGGTTCCCCCTTTTTTTTCTTTTGTAGAATAAAAGTCAAACCTGTTGCACAGCTTTCATGTTTGCCATAATTTGGATGGACATTATAAAGATTGAATGCACAGGAAAGGCCATCACTTTTCAGAACTCCTTCCTTTCATCAAAAACAAGCAGCCTACCTGCCTGCCTTCTATCCTGTTTTCTTTCTTTCAGCAAATCTTCCTGGCATCTCTATAGCAGACTTAGTGTGATAGTTGCCTTACACGAATGTGCGTCCCTAGTGCTGGGGTCCTCATACTTATGCTAAGGAGTGCCATTTCCTTTTTTCCTTTTCTGAGCTATGGCCTCGACTTCTCTTCTGCACTTGTCATTAGAGAAGCAGTGTATGAATGCCTGGCACCTGTAGATTCAGACATAGCAAGTTCCAGTTCCACCCTTGCCACTTAATGGTTTGGTGAACTTGAACACACTCATTAGCCTCCCTGTGTCTCCATTTCCCAGGGTGAAATTGTAATAATCATTTGGGTTGTGGAAAGAATCGAACTAGAGAAGTTGTGTAAATGGCTTACAAAATGCATGCCTGAGGGCATCCATTTTAGCTTTGCCTTGTTTTCAACATAATAGTGTTCCTAATCGAACAGTATGTTTTAACTTCCACTAACCATTCAGAAACATCTTTTTACAACTCTGCCTAAAACCTTGTTATTGCTCCCAAACTGCCTATTCCATGGACTCAGATTTCTCACTCTGATACACAAGGTTCTTTGCAGTATGACCTCAACTCACCATTTGGGTCTTATGGTTACTTTTCCTCTTTTCCTATGAATAGCTTATAAGCCAGGCAGATTGGAACCACTTCCTATTTGTCATGTGTTTCCATCCCATCTTTTTCCTTTGTTTCTCTCACCTGGAATATCTGTCCCCATTCCTTATTATTAAAACTTACCCAGAAAGCCCAACTTGACGCCATTACCTTCCAAAAACCTTGGAAAGTTTTCTAAATGGTTTTGGTACTTGTAATCCCTCTTGTTTACCTCTGGCCAGTTTTCTCCTAATAAAGTCAGTTGTGATTTGTATTATCACCCTTACTGCATTTTAGATTCATTGATGATAAGACTTATAATCAAACCTGCTACAATATACAGTAACTATTTGCAAAATTTCATTTACTCATCAGACACTGTTTCAGGGCAAGGCTCTTACTCTCATGGACCATACATGTCCCTGGGACAGAGAGGCATTAAACATGTAAACAAATACAGAAACAAAATAATGTTAGATGTTGATATGTGAAAATAAAATAGCAATGTGAAAAGAGGCAACAAGGGGCCACAAGGAACCCATGTTTTAGCTGAGGGGAGAAAGGGTGAGTGGATAGGGAAGGCCTCTAAAGCTATCATCTCTGATGTTACCAAATGAGAAGACCATGGAAGCATCTGGAAGAAGGTTTCAGATAGGACACAATAAACACAAAGCCTTCGTCAGATGAACTCTATGGCTTGACACGAGAATAGGCTTCTGCTTTCTATTTTGTTTCTGAACGCTACTCAGCTATTGATTGCGCATTTGAGTCATATTTGTTTGGAGTTCTTTATATTCTCAGTGTGATTCTGTATTTTATCTGTATGACTTGGTTCGTGTTTGTTCATAAGAAGCCAGTTTTCTCTGCACAGCCTTGGACACAACATCTCATTTAAATAGTAGCTCTGCCACTTGCTACCTGGGTGACCTTAAGTATATTATTCACCCCTTGAAGACTCATGTTCCTTGACTTGAATGAGTATCATGGCAACTGCTTTTCAGAGATGTGAGGATCTAATTAAAAAAACGTATTATCAAGTGCCTGGCTTGTAGTAGAAGTTCACTAAAGAGTAGAACTTATGCCATGTGTTGTGTTTTGAGTACCTTAAAATATGTTATTCATAGGGAATTGTAAATCCAGATTCTAAGCTTGTGTTTCTATATCATTGCAATTAGTTCTAGTGGTTAAGCATTCATCCTTATGAACCTTTCATCTTAAAGCAGATTCACTCCTGCTGAAAGCAGAAGTGCTGCAAGTTTTCAGGGAAGGTGCCTACATGTCCCCCCTCCCCAGCAAAGGGAGCTGCTTTGATAAAGGAATAAGGTGTTAACAATACAAGTTGTAACATGTTAAATGAGGTGGAGAGACTGTCAATAGATGTTTCTTTAACCAAAATACTACTCAGTTTGCCTTTTGCCCAGAGTCCAG
Organism: Nyctereutes procyonoides; assembly: GCF_905146905.1. Classification (NCBI taxonomy): domain Eukaryota; kingdom Metazoa; phylum Chordata; class Mammalia; order Carnivora; family Canidae; genus Nyctereutes; species Nyctereutes procyonoides. The sequence goes on from NW_026575130.1 coordinate 8,139,200, forward strand.
ATAAAAACATTTCAAGACCTCCTATTTTGTATTTAGGGCAGGGAGGTAAGAGGGAAAATGGAAAAAAAAAATTCTGGTGGGAAAAGTTGCCCAAAATACCTAATAGCCATATTAAAACTTTACTGAGTCTGACTAAAAACAAGAGACAATTTGGTTAATTAGTTGTCTATTATCTTTATAATTCAACTGTGGATGGCCCATAAAAACCATTTGTTCACCATTCTATGGTTGGCATACTTCTACTTTAACTTTAATTTTATTTATTGAAAAAAATAAAAATAGGCCTGGTAAAAATTAAAAATAACACAAGGGCAAGGGCATGCACTGAAAAGGATATTCAATGTAAAGGAACATATCCCTTTGGAAACCACAATATGCCCCTCCCTGTGGATAACCAGTGTACCATTATAGAGATGCTCTACACAGGTACAAAGCAATTACAAATACAGTTAGCTTCTCATTACTCATGGTAGTTATGTTCTATAAAGTCATCACAAACACTGAATTAGCGAATGCAGAACCATTTATTACACATACAGGATTGGGTTCCTAAGAGCTTCTGGTCACAGCTTTTTTGACACCTGATTAATATATAAACTTGTTTTATGGTTATATCTGTTTAAAGACATTTCATATATATTGTTCATTCATTAACACTGAACTCACAGCTAACAACACTAATTCATGCCGAAATGAAGCTTATCTAACACACCAAGTTTCTCCATAAGACATATTACAGCCTTTGCTTAGGAACACTAGACAACATTTCAGCACTGGAGGTCATTTTAGTTTTTATTTTTTAAAGATTATACTTATTTCTTCACGAGAGACACACAGAGAGAGGCAGAGAAATAGGCAGAGGCAGAATGAGATTCAGGACTCATTCCCAGAACCCTGGGATCACAACCTGAGCCTAAGGCAGACGCTCAACCTCTGAGCCACCTATGTGCCCCTGGAGGTCAGGTGAAACAGCAAAATCACTAAGAAAAAGCCCCCAAGTGCCAAAGACATGGCAGTAAATAAGATCTTGAAAACCTACTTCTTTAGAATATGAGGGTGGAGATGAGAGGCAGAAAGAACAAACATCACCTTGTTTGACCTTAGCTTGGCATGTGAGTGTGTCAGGTAATTCACGTTTTTCCCCCCACTCTGTGCATTTCCACAAATGACCATGAAAGTGCTGTGGGTATTGATTTTGGGTTTGGAAATAAATTTTAGGGGCGCCTGGGTGTCTCAGTCAGTTGAGTGTCTGATTCTTGATTTGAACCCCAGGCATGATCTCAGGGTCATGAGATTGAGTCCTGTCTGGGTCCCCAGAGTGGAGTCTGCTTGTCCTCCCTCTCCTCTTTCCTACCCCACCCCACTCTCACTCTCTCTATCTCTCAAATACATAACTAATAAATAAAATCTTAAAAAGAAAGAAATTGGGGGTACCTGGGTGGCTCAGTGGTTAAGCGTCTGCCTTTGGCTCAGGGCGGGATCTTGGAGTCCCAGGATTGAGTCCTACGTCGGGCTCCCTGCATGGAGCCTGCTTCTCCCTCTGCTTATGTGTCTGCCTCTCTCTGTGTGTTTCTCATGAATAAATAAATAAAATCTTTAAAAAGAGAGAGAGAGAAATTGTTGTGAGTAGGAAAATTTGCAAATACAGAATGCAAAAAATGAGGATCAACTAATTTTTTTCTAATTTTAAAGACACAAATGGTAGTATCAATAGATACTGTTCTGTATCCTGATTTCTTCACTTAACACTACACCTTAGACATATATATATATATGCATATTTCATTTCAGTAAGAAGAGATTTGCATTGTATATTGCTGAAGCTGCACATTATTCCTTTATGTGAAAATTTGTGTTGTTTCCCTTCATTATTGGAGATCTGCATATCTGTAGGACATACATGGATCAAACTGCATGCCTCCGTGAGGGTTGTACGTTATACAGGTCTACTGCCATTATAAGAAGAGATGGCATTCTTTCACAAAGGAGCACTCTTTGCTGGTTGTACTGGATGTTCCAGCTTGAATTCCATCTTAATGCAAATCTACTGTGTCAGAGGAACCGTTTTACCAGTTTTCCAGTAAGGGACAAGAATCTACTTACCAGAAAGCAATAGTTAAACCTCTTAAAGAGTGAGTGTGTGAGACACTCGCTTTCTTCCCTCTCTGTACACCTATTTCCTCAACTTTCTATGTGATACATGACCGAGCTCAGTGTTTCACATGAAGCAATTTGTCATTTCCCACTCTAGTTAAACTTTCTGCAGGAAGTAGTGTGTTTCAAAAAGCAGCACACATTGTAACAACATATGGGCAACATGCATGCTCTCAGTATTTTATTGTTAGAACAAGCCTAGAGAGGATAATTTGAATAAATTAAAAATATCTGAAACTTTACTACCATGATGTTGGTATGGATCCAAACTTGTAAAATGGCATAGGTGTACAAAGTATTTAATAAGATACCATTTTTCAATCCCTGCCTTCATGAAGTTTACATTTTAATAGCAGGAGATAGACCATAAACAAATAAGTTATCCATATAGTATATATAGTTTATATAATATGTCTGATGGTGATACGTATTATGAAGCAAAACAACGTAGGAAGGTCAGGGTGGATTCGGGGGCAGTTGGAAAGTTCAGCTTTTCAGGGACATTAGGAAGCATCAACATCTGAGCAAAGGCTATAAGATAGCGAGGATGAGTTATGTAGTCTCTGAAATGCCAGGCTGAGGAAAGGGTCTGTGTAGAGGCCCTGTCCAGCAGGATCATATCTTATAAGGGGCCAGGGTGGCAAGAACAGATGGATCAGGAGACTGACTAAAAGAAGACTATAAGAGTTGAGAATAATCTAGATGTAAAAACTTGATCAGTATCAGAGGATTGAGGGTGTGGTAGAAGGGCAGTCATGTGCATTACTGGCGGGATAATCCGTGGCCATAATCTTGGAGAGCTTCTGGCAATATCTGTCAAGGTTTTTTTTTTTTTTTAATTTTTATTTATTTATTTATTTATTTATTTATTTATTTATTTATTTATGATAGTCAGATGAGAGAGAGAGAGAGAGAGACAGAGGGAGAAGCAGGTTCCATGCACCGGGAGCCCGATGTGGGATTCGATCCCAGGTCTCCAGGATCGCGCCCTGGGCCAAAGGCAGGCGCCAAACCGCTGCGCCACCCAGGGATCCCCTCTGTCAAGGTTTTTAAATGTACATAGATTTTCCCCATATACATATGTGTACCAAAAGATGCAGGTGCAAGAATGTTCTTTGTAGTGATGTCTGTAATAGCAAATAATTAAGGGCAGTCTAGATATCTTCTAATACAGAAGTGGTTTAGTAAAAATATGGCACATTGAAGCCATGGAATACTATGAATCCCTAAAAAGATAAGGTCAAGCCCTAAGAGCTATCATACAAAGATCTACGAGATCTGTTGTTAAAGATCAACACACACACACAAAAAAAAAGATCAACACAATTCAATTGTATATATATGCGTGCATGTGTGTTTGTGTGTGTGTTTCGTAAATGGCAAACAAGCCTTCATGTGTTCTTTAAAAAAAAAAAAAGACATTAAATTTTATTTAAGTGCCAATTTTTCCATTGTTAAAAGATCTTATTTATACATCACTAGAAAAATAGCTCAATAATAATGGGAAGTTCATAACAAAAGAAATGTGTCTTAGCCACGTGTTTCAGGAAAAATGAGAAAATGCTTAAATGAATTCACAACTAAGAAGTAAAAGAAAACAGCCGTGAGGTACCCTTTCACCTTTTCAATTATGAGAGATTAAGTTTTTTGAGCAATCTCAATGCTAGAGAATATGGGACAGTGTTGGTGGAAGTATAAATTCCTGTACTTTTGCGAGCCATTTTAGAAGGTGATTTTGCATTCCCTATAAACTGTTAAAAAGGCTAAGGTAGACTCTTGTGTTGATCTGAAAAGATCTCAGAGATAAATTGTTTTAACTGAAAAACATCAAGATGCACAATAGTATTTAAAATATGACTTCTTAGGGTGCCAGGCTTGCTCATTCGGTAGCGTGTATGGCTGTCCGGTTCAGGAATTTGAGCCCCATGTTGGGTATAGATTGCCTAAATAAACTTTTTAAATTAAAGAAATAAAATCTAACTTTTTAAAAAGTATATATGCATATATTAATATACACCACTATGCATTAAAAGTCTGAGGAGTGGAATTGGGAGTCCGTGGGAATGGGAAGATTTGACTTTCATTTTGTACTCTTCCTGTACTACTTGAGCTTTCTTTTTTTTTTTTAACCATGTGCATGTATTATTTTTATAGTAAAAATTAAATCTCACAATCAAAAAGAGAAAACATTTATTTTTCTCTATACAATTAAGCAAAATAACTTTAGCCATCAAGTCATTGTTACTGTCCTCATGTATGTTATTGACTGGTGGTGTCCCTTGTATTAGAAATTCCTTGACAGTAAAAAGTTTGATCTGTACTGTTGCCCTGGGTATGCCCTGTTATCTTGACATGGTAGGCCCTTGATAAAAGTTTGTCGACTAAATAAAGGAAAAGGGTTTTTTTTTTTTTTTAAGATTTTATTTATTTATTTGAAATAGAACGCAAGCCAGGGGGTTGGGGCAGAGGGGGAGGGAGAAGCAGACTCCCCACTGAGCAGAGAGCTCAATGTGGGGCTTGATTCCTGGACCCTGGGGTCATGACCTGAGCTGAAGGCAGATGCTTGACTGATGAGATATCTAGGCACCCCAGAAAAAGGGTTTTTTAAAATAAAATGTCAGCATTCCAGTACCACTATCATTCTGGCTGGTACATTATTGTCTCAGTTTTATAGGTAAAGGAGAAAAAATGGTGTAAATCACAAAGTCTGGAGGTGATTAGAATAGATGTGCCAAGTGAGTTTAGCATTAGAGCAGAGGCTAAGATTTTGTGAGTCATAACTATTTGTTTAACTTAATGTATTATCCAACTTCTTGGTCACTAATTTGAGAATATTTGTTAAATTTTGTCCTGGTTCTTGCTAGTTCTTGATAGTCCCTCTGGGGAAACAGAAAAATGTTAATGACTGCGGAGTTTTTCTTCATCAGAGCTGTGTTTCTGTCTCAGAAAACAGACTACAGTGAGGGGAATGTGTAGGGCAATCCCATAGGTGGTACAAAGTAAGTAAACTCATGTTTGCTTTCAATTTTCGTGATACTCAACATGGGGTTAAATTATGGACCATCCATACAATGGTCAATCATGCAGCCTTACATTTATTTGCATGGATGAAAATATGTACTGACTTGGATAGATGCACCCTTATCTAATATAGGGTAAAGTAGGAATATTACTATGATTAGATTTTTGTATGTAATATACATATTAATAAATTTGCCAAATTGTAAATATAAGTGTAAGAAAATAAAGTAAAGCTTTTCTTAAACTGTGCATTAAAGCATAATTGACTGAAAACTTGGATGTGAACTACATCCATGAACTTTGGTTTACCTTTGTGTTTCTATTTAAGGTAATTGAGTATTTCATTACTAATTAAATGTATTTGTTTAATCTTTCCTGTTCCTAGAAAAGGTTTTGTGATTAGATGTCAAAATATTAAGCGCTGACTTATAGTATGCTTCATACCATCATGAGTGTATATATTTCCTACTTTTTGAAAAAAATTTACTTAACAACAGAATGAAACAAAATGTCAGTTATTCTAATTCAACATGTACAACTCCCCAAGGATGTATTTATACCCTCCATAGCAGATAGGTAATTCCTTGAAGTATTTGGCACTTGGGAAATGCTTATTGAATTACTGTTAGTTTTCTTCTTCTTCTTCTTCTTCTAGTTTTCTTCTTTTTTTTCTTCTTCTTTTGTTTGTTTGTTAGTTTTCTTCTTAAAGAAAAGTAAAATATCTTTAAGAAATACCTTATGGGCGGGTGCTTGGGTGGCTCAGTCGGTTAAGCATCTGCTTTCGGCTCGGGTCATGATCCCAGGGTCCCGGGATTGAGCCCCTCATCTGGCTCCCTGCTCATTGGGGAGTCTGCTTCTCCCTCTCCCTCTGCTTGCCACTCTGCTTGTTTGTGCTCTCTTTCTCTCTCTCTCTCTGTCAAATAAATAAATAAAATCTTAAAAAAAAAATACCTTACAGATTATTCACTCATTCCCCCTGACCCACCTCCCCAAATACTATGTAACAGTAATTTTGGTATCTGATCTGCTCAAAGTAAAAGAACCAGATATTTTTACTTCACAATGCATATGCCAAATTATTTTCCTATTATGCTTCGGTTAGCAATAGCTTGGGGAAGGGAAGAAGTGAAGTTGGTGGTTATTTGACATTAGGGGTGAATAAGATGTTGGAATCTTTCTAATTTAGGCTTTGGCCTTGCTATGAGGAGACAGAAGGGACCCTGCCTTTTCCTCTTGGACCACTGTCCTCTCCAAATCTTCCAGCAAAACAAGCCCTATTAAGAATTGGCCAGTGTGCACAGGGTGTACAGATCAGTGAAGCAAGTGACGAAAAGACTTCTTTTACCAGTGTTGCCATGGCTTCCTTTAATCACAAATATCGAGCCACAGACTACCATATGAAAGACTTTTAGGAATAATTTTGTGCTTTCCATGTAGTTGCTGTTTTAAGTTTCATGATATATTTTGTTCCAAGGCAGACATCTATTAATCAAATATTTATTTAAATAACCAAGGCAGTATGAAACTGCTCAAAGAAACTAATTCAACCCTTCTGTCTCTTCTTTCCTGAAAAAGAATCATGTGTTTCATCACACAGGGAGTCCCTTTTCTGTCTGTTCATGTATGCCAGTCAAATTGTAGAGGGAGCACAGCTGGTCATGGAAATCTCAGACAAGCCCTTACCTTTCATTCTCCCCTCAGCAGCCGTCCTTTGGGGACACTCCCATCCTAAGCCTGGGTCACTGGTTACCTAATCCTCTTTCCCTATGTGCCTTCCACTCCCAGAAAGCATCTTAACTCCCTGATTATTAGGTTTTACCAACCACATCATGTTCAGTAACAGCTACCAACCCTTTGAATCTTCAAAGTTGTTATAGAATCTTATTCTTCCAACAGGTTCTGGTTTTCTTTTGTCTTCCTCTTCTTTTTCTTTTCTTTTCTTTGTCTCTTCAGTAGGTATTTACAGAAAGGAAAACAGGCATTTTGGAGGTATGCCCAGTAAGGCACTCTTCCTAAGAAGAGAGTGATTTGTTCAGTGTCTTTTTTCAGTGCTTGTGTGCTTGCTTCACTCCCACCCAGCATTGTAGCAAGTCTCCTTATTGAGCATAGTGGTTCTTAACATGACTTCCCACGTAGTAATCACCTGGGAAGCTTTTACAACCACCTGTGCAATCACTTCAGCATGTCTGGAGGTGGGGATCAGGAAGTTTAAAAACTTTACCGGGAGATGAAGTAATGAGAACCTGTGGTTTAGGAAGATACTAGAAACAAGGGCATCTATGTATCTGCTCAGGTGATTCTGGTTATCTTAAACATATCTGGAATGTGTACCTATTCTGTCCTGGATGACATACTGAGCACTCTCTGGATTCAGATATGAATAGAGGCACCAGGACACCTTGAGTCTCTCTTAACTGACTGGAAAGAATGAAATCGTGTTAGAGGAAAAAACTAAGTAATCTAACAAATGCCTATAGCATAGTGGAATCCTGAAATTTGTGATACACATTTTGAAACTTGATTTTGTGAAATATCCAGTTTGTAATAGAATGCGCTTAAATATTTTGGTACATGTTATAATTACATTTTTTTGTTTTCTCTTCTATTATACATTTTTTTTTGCTATAAGTAGAATGGTTCCTATACTCTTAGTCCCCCAAGCTAATAATTTTTGGTGCCTATTTTTTCAAATAAGTTTTTAATGATATGCCAATACTAGCCTGGGTGGCTCAGCCGTTGAGCATCTGCCTTTGCCTCAGGGTGTGATCCCAGGGTCCTGGGATCAAGTCCTACATCAGGCTCCCTGTAGGAGCCTGTCTCATCTGCCTGTCTCTGCCACTCTCTGTGTGTCTCTCATGAATAAATAAATAAAATCTTAAAAAAAAATGATATGTCAATACTATTTAACACACTAATAAATACTGTGTGACTAAAAAAAATTTCTAAAACCACAAAGTCATTAATAAATGTAGTAGGATCATTATTTAATTCTGAGCAAGCAATTATAATAATTTATCATTTGAAAGACATGAAGAAGTAAAAGTTTTCATGTATCTAAACACGGTCAGTATGTACTTAAATTATATTTTCATGCAATTTTTAAAATCAGTTATGAGTTGTGCTCAAAATTTGCTTAAAATGTATTGGGTTTAATAAAGTATATTAAGTACCTATCATGTATTTAAAATACATTGCTCACTTAATTTTAAGAATAATGCTATAAGGAAGATATTATCTCCATTTTACTGATGAGAGAGCTGAGGCTCAGTCACAGAATCAGTAACTGTCAAATGGACTGGGTTTCAACTTAGATCTCTTTTTCTGGAAAGCCCTTATCTTTTGTACCGCTGCCACATGTTTGGCTTTCCAGCAGCTAGAATAACATTTCTCCTCCAAGTTAATCACAAAGAAGACATGGAGTTTTATGGTTACAGAGTGGTATGGCACGTGATTCTCCATCTTTCTCAGTATGTTACTGCTTCTCTTTCATGCAGCACCAAGCCATCTTGTCTACCAAAAGTGACAGTATAAGACAGAAGTTGGCAGCTGATAAAAAGTTCAGATAGAGGGACACTTAGCTGGCTCAGTCAGTAGAGCATGGGACCCTAATATCAGGATTGTGAGTTCAAACCTCACACTGGGTGTGGAGCTTACTTTAAATAAATGAATAATTGAATAAATAAAATATTTTAAAAAAGAAATTGAGACAGAATCTGGGTTTGATGATGGGAGGGAGGCAAATCAGATGTTAAGCTGAAGAAATTAATGTTGATGACACAGTGCCTAGTACTTTTTACATTTCTTGACTTTTCTAAATAAGAGAGGAATCGGTAGTTTTAGTAGAGAAGTCTGTGCTTTGGAATAAAATTGTAGTTGGAAAGAAAACTATTTCTATTCCACTGCAAATGAGGTAAAGAATGCTATAAGGTCAGTGGACACAGCTAAGCCCTGTAAAGCTGCTTACTTTGCATTAAGAAACTACAAAGTAAGAAACAGCCCATTATTCCATCTCTAGAGTTATTTCAGGAATGGCATTGGAAAGTTCAGTGGATCCCATCTTAAACAAAGATTTGTTAGCTTTGTTTAAATCTGTAAAACCACCCTTAAAAATGTTAAGATTACAGTACTTTTCACTTTCCTATGTACAGGTTTAAAGGTTTAAATTTTAAAAACACCAAAAAGAAAACTGCATCTTTTAGGAATACGATTTACATGGAGGATAAAATGTGTCAACAGTTTATGAATCTAAAAGGAGCTTTTGTTACATTTTACTTTCTTTACCTGGCACTTTAAACCTGCCCACTCTTGTGGATTTTATATCAAGGAATGAATTTGTTAAAGAATTTTATAGATAATATTTCTCATCCTGGTCCACTATTAGTTGTTTTAACCTACTGTCTAATAACTATGTATTTAATTATCCCGCTGTCAAAGTTTAAAGCATTCAAAAGAGATCTGTAGGTGTAAACACTGTCGTTCTATTTCAAAGATAAATATTTTATATAGGAAATTAAGTAATATGTAAGGTCTCAGAAGTGATATGAGTCACCTACTTTCTGCAGAATGGTCTATTTCTACAATTTTACTGTAATTATAGTTACTTATTACTATTACTATTATTAAATTTGAAAAACCTTCTCCATGACACTAGGAAATTTCCCTAATATACATTCTGTTCAATTTCCTCGTATCTGTCAGTGTTCTGGCTGCCTGCTTACAAGCTAACATAGGCTGACCATGACATTAAAAAGTGACCCAGGGCATATCAGAGAAGTAGTTCATCATCTGCTGTTGTCCTTCTTGCTTTCTACTAGACTACTATCTTTCCTCATGGGAGGGTCACATAGGTTTGACATCCTCATTTTGAAAGGCAAAAAAAAAAAAAAAAAAAAAAAAGTTGTCTTTGCCAATTTGAAAAAGCAAATTTTGAAAGAACCAAATGTTCATTTTGAAATAAGGTTTCTAGGACAGTGTAGGAAGGTGCTTCCCCCTTCATCTAAAATTTCCTGAAATATTTTTAACTGTCTAAAACACACACACACACACACACACACACACACACACCAGTGACCTACCTAATTGTCTCAATCTTCACTACTTATAAGTGTGACCTGTGTGTGGACCAGCAGTATCCTTGGGGAGTTTGTTGGACATATAGACCCGATCCCAGACCTACTGAATCAAAATCTGCATTTTAACAAGATCTCCAGGTGTTTCATATGTTCAACCATATCCAAAGTTTGACAACCTCGTATTAAGAATCACTCACTGCTTGGTAGAAAGGCCAAGCATGGCACTATCTGTATTTTCACTGAGAGAGTTCTTTTTCTCCGCTTGAGACAATCCTTCCCTCTTTCCTAAATGAGGGAGATCCTGACCCTGGATAAGAGAGACATGAGGCTTGAGCAGGTAAAGGTTTTATAACTGTAATAGTGTGATAATAGGTATAAAATAATGTCAGGTAAATAGTTGATGAGAATCCATTATGACACAGGAATTTTTTTCTCAACAACTTCCTCTTTGATGTGTCTGTGGTTAATGATCTATAAAGAGAAGGGTTCGTGATTGGGATTGGAATGAGTTAGGGTGTGACCTGTCTATGTTCCCTAAAGAAAACTGTTTCTTATTATAGTGTGATCCACCAGTTTTAAACTTTAAAAATATTTTGGGGTCAAGTGGGAGTGCCAAGAGCCAAATCTATAGGAGTCAACCATTTAGACTCAAATACTCCTTATATGAATATTAATCTTATTGTTACCCAGTATTAGTTAAATCTCCCTTTTTTATTTTTAAGATTTTATTCTTTTAAGTTATCTCCACACTGAACATGGGGCTTGAACTCACAACCTTGAGATCGAGAGTTGCATATGCTCTACTGACTGAACCAACCAGGTGCTCCTAGATAAGTGTCTCTTTTACTGCTAGGATTTACATACAGCTTAAAATTTAAAGATGTTCATATTTTCAGGTAATGACTTCCTTGTTGACTGCTGAAACTTCTCTAATAAGATTAATATTCATTAGCTGGTTACTAAATGCATTCTGCACAATTCACTAAGTGAATCTTTACAATACTCCTAGGCGACACTCCTATTTTCTCCTTTTTACTGATGAGGAATCTGAAAAAGGGAGACATAAGTAGGCTTCCAAAAATGATACACCTAGTAAGTGGCAGAGGCAGAGGTATTAAATCCAGTATCTCCCATTCCAAAGTCTTCCTCTTAACTGTGACTCTAGACTGTCTTCTAGACTTCCTGTGACCCGGAAGCCCTGTGTCTTAGGAATGGGTAGGCATATCAATCTCATTGTTGCTTCCCTAATTAGCAAAAAACACTTTGGTAAATAATTACATATAAGTCTTCTGTTGTGTCCAAACATCTTTTCTATTGGTCACACCCAAATAGTAATATTATTGGCAATTCATAAATAATGTATTAAAACCTCAAATGGGATCCCTGGGTGGCGCAGCGGTTTGGCGCCTGCCTTTGGCCCAGGACGTGATCCTGGAGACCGGGGATCGAATCCCACATCGGGCTCCCGGTGCATGGAGCCTGCTTCTCCCTCTGCCTGTGTCTCTGCCTCTCTCTCTCTCATTCATCTCTCTCTCTCTCTGTGTGTGTGACTATCATAAATTTAAAAAAAAAAAAAGAAAAGAAACCTCAAAATCTCTCTTGTCATGCAGAACTTACGCAATTAAGAGGCATAGAAATTCAGCTAAGAATTTTAAGGTTTAATTTTACAGTTATATTTTTAAACTAACAATATGTATCATTACCAAATAATAAGATTAAAGTGTAGAAATGAAAAGATCACACCATGGATGAGTATCCAAAATTGTTTAAATTGTGTCAGTTTTCAAGTATACTGCTTTAAAAATTTTTAAACATTTTTAGCTTCTTAATATGTAAATTGAAGAATTTTTTTAAAAAAATATTTCCTTTACTTAACTGCTGAGAAATCAACTGTTTTTTGAAATTGGCTGTTGATGGGTGATAGGAGTTTGAGATTCCCTTTTGCCAGACAAAATTGTAGTAATATACAATAATATGGAAATTATCAGTATGTTTGAACATATATAAGAAACTATCAAAAACAAATCTAGATCAAGTTATAAGCAAAGAATTCAAAATTTAGGAGTATAACTTACCGCCTGTTTGTTCAAATTTAGCAGTTCAGGCAATGACTGTTGTATGAACTTGAGTACATGAATTTTCAGGGTTATTTTGGAGTTATAATGCAGAAAAAGGGAACAATTTCCACTCAGATTTCTACTTTTCAGCATCACCACAATTGTTCTCTTTGGCTTCACAATGTGTTTGGGGTTTTTTTGTTTTTGTTTTATTTTTAAGGATTTTTTAATTTACTGACAGCAAGAGAGCACAAGCAGAGGGAGAGACATGCAGAGGGAGAGGGAGAAGCAGACTCCCTTGCCAAGCAGGGAGCTGAATGTGGGGCTCGATCCCAGGACTCCAGGATCATGACCTGAGTCGAAGGCAGACACTTAACTGACTGAGCCATCCAGGCATCCCACAATGTGCTTGTTTTGAAGAAAAAAATAAAAACTCAATTAAGAATTTGATTAGGAAAACATTAAGCTCACATGTCTATAAGATTTAGTCTTTGAAACAATAAATTCACTTATCCATTTGGGGGTGCTTAAAACGTACTCTATATGAGTCTTTTCTGAGTGGAAATTTTTCTATGTAGGCAGGTAAATAGCAGTGTTAAGAAGACTTTAATAGAAAAATAGCAGAAAGTGATCCAAATCGAAGTTATATATTTGTATCTGTTTTATTCAAAAATCTTTTTCTGTCTCTAATAATTGTCTCTTTCTTTCTCATTATTGTCCTCCTAATTTATGATCTCGAGGTGGACAGACTGATTCATCTCTTCTCTAGAACCAAATTGGAAGCCCTTACTATGGTAAACCACTCAGTTCCAGAATGGTCTTGGCGGCATTCTTCCATCAGTGTCCTGAGTAGGGGGCCGCTGATCAGGATTCATTGTCTGGATATCCAGTATATTTGGGTTTCTCACCTTGCAGAATGAGGGCTGGGAATGTGTGGCTCAAAAACAATCCTGCCTTGGTCCCCAGGGGCTGGCTGGATTTTTGTTTTTCTTCTTTATTCCTGCCAGTTCTGTGAACTAGCTGTTAGGCTCTGTTTTCATCTCCTAATCGCTTCTCTCTTATCTCTTCTCTATGTAGTTGACCTTTGAACAACACAGGTTTGAACTGCATTGAGTATACTCACAGTTTTTTCAATAAATAAAAGTGCAGTACTATAAATGTATTTCTACTTCCTTATGGATTTTCTTAATAAACATTTTCTTTTCTCTAGCTTATATGCTGTATGAATACAGCATATAATTACATATAACATACAAAATATGTGTTAGTTAACTGTTTCTGTTCTCACTAAGGCTTCCTTCCAGTCAACAGTAGGCTATTGGTGGTTAAATTTGGGGTTTTCAACTGCAACAGGGGGTTGGCATCTCTCACCCCCACATTGTTGAACTATACCATCTATGTGGTCTGCTGTCCCAGACAGTCCATTTCTCTCCACCTTGAGCCTTCCTGAATTCCAACTCCACCTGGTATGGACTCTCTTGCATTGCCACATGTGGACACCAGCCTTCTCAAATGAGGATTTTAACGCTCTTTTGGAAACTTATGCAGAAAATGAGAGTCCAAGTCCAAAAGGAGAGAGGTGACTGCCTGATGACAAGAGAGAAAGATTTCAATAGTCCATGGATTCTGGCATCTAAAATTAGATCTTTTGAAGTACTGGAATTTCCATCTTTAATAATGTATTTCTTGGCAGACATTCTCTTCATAGTGATGATTATAGTTGTTCCATTTGGAATAAGTTCAGTTTTCAAAGCAGAGTCTCTGTTTAAAGAGTTAGCTACAGATTGTGTTTTTACTGGCAGTGGTCACTTCTGTGCAACACTCAACAGGGAAACACTAACTGCATCCATCCCAGCTCATTATGATTTAGGATCCTTGGGGCACCTGGGTGGCTCAGTCGGTTAAGCATCCACCTTTGTCTCAAGTTATGATCCCAGAGTCCTGAGATGGAGCCCCACACTGGGCTCCCTGCTTAGCGGGAGTCTACTTCTCTTTCTCCCATTGCCGCTCCCCTGCCCTCCACATGTACTCTCTCTCTGTCTCTGTCAAATAAATAAATACAATCTTAAAAAAATAATATTTTAGGATCCTTTCTCGCAGATTAGGTACCAATGTCAGGTTGGAATGAGGAGGGACCTCATGAGTCTTCTGTATTCTCTGGGGCTCATCACTTCGCTGATGGTTGATTATTCCAGTTTTAATAAGAAAAAAAGGGTTATTTAGATAAAATATTAATGTTCATCATCTAAAAATTGGAAATAGATGTAAGCAAATATGATTTTAATGCTAGCATAGTATTATATGAACATACTGTAGGTTTCATGCCAAGTTTATTGATTTACAGTGAAAGATACCTTTTCCAGTATCTGAAATATTCTTAACTATTTCCTATGCCTCTCCATTTTTTATAAAGTACCTACATAAGGATTATGGATTGGAGTGGAATCAAAATGCAGGGAACTACCTAATCTTCATCGGTAACAGAAACAAACAAACTATTATTAATATCTAGTAGGTCATGGAGAATGCCTCTGTGTGACAGATATCAGGATTTTTGCTTTGTAATTGCTATGTCACTTCCTTGACTTAGAATTTTCTCAAGATCGATCTTCTTATCTTATGAAATTGACTTATTTTTCTTCCTGTTGCTATTGTTTTCTTGATGGAAAGCTAAGCTTCCTAGTGTAGTGTTGCTCAAATTTTAATATGCATCCAGGTCCTCTGGGGAATCCTGGTAAATGTGGACTCTTTTGCAGGAAATCAGTATGTAAAAATATAGATTCTTAGATGATGCTAATGATATTGATTGCTACCACCCTTTGAGTAGCAAGCTCTAGCATCCTAAGAAATGCCTGACATTTCTTGGAATGGGTCATTTCTATACAGCCTAGATCTTTTCTTCTGAACTTGATAGGCATCTCCTCTATAAACACAAAACATGGTATCAGAGCACAAAAGTTTTTTACCTTATCTACAGATTCAGGAGTGCCATTAAAGAATAATTGAACTAATGGAATACTTGGAAGACTTGTATTATATATTGTATATAATACATAGAGAAAACTATCAATAGAAAAATTAGGTATATTTATAGACTATCTATAGAAAAATATTGATTGGAAAGACAAATGAAAACCAGCACTGGAGTCTAGTTTATATGAAAATTGCACTGCTATTTATTTGAGCTGGCATTGATAAGATACACATCTAGCAATGTCCAGTGAGGTTGTTTGTTTTGTTTTTTTAATGATGTGTCCTCACCAAATCCTGGAATCAGGAGTTTGATGTCCCTTACACAATATTATGGTTCTATCTACAATAACTACCCACTTGATAGGCACATAGTAGAGAGGGTATACCTTTTAACTGGTAGGTTTAAGGGTCTGTGAAATTTGACAAAGGGACAAATCATTTTGTGTATGCTCAGGGGTGGAGGGGTGACAACCCATTACAATATGTAGATTTTAGATTTAACATTTGCATCTTCTTCAACATGTAAAACCACAACTTAGAGATGAGTTATATTGAAGAATAGGTATGTGTTGGAATTGGTAACTGGAAAAACTGGCAACATAGCCAACAAAGCTCCCAGCCAAGTGGTTTGAGCAGGAATTAACTAAAGTCAGTAATTATGTTGTTTACTTATTCAGTCTGAGGGAGGAAATGCCATGATCTACCCAAGGGAGGAAGGAGCAAGTTGATTATCAAGAAAGCAAAACATCGTTCTTACTTTTGAAGATTTGAACTTCCTGGTTTTTACATTAATTCATTTAACTAGTTGTCCAGAAATTCTTTAGGAAGACTAAATGAATAGACAGATTACATCAAATGGCATTTAAATAGGCATAAGTGGGAATGTAAGCAATGTTCATAAATTCCAGTTTGAATGGGAGCAAGATTAACCCTGTTAAATCCTGTTAAACAGGTCAGGCAAATTCCTGTAACCTAGGATATTACTAAAATGTAGCAAGGGGCAGGATGTCCAGGATAAAGTTCTTTGGACTGCAGAGATCCCAGGAACAAATGACATTTGGCCAAATTGCAACTGAAGAATGGCTAGCAGTCAGACATCAGACCCCTTACCCTATGTGGCTCCATGCATTTTCAATTCCAATACTGGAGAGAAATGGAATGCTAATCACATCCTGCTAAATTGGCAGAACAGTTATTCTCACAGCCAGAGTCACCAGCAGAATTTACTAAGCAATCTGCTTGAGAGGACTTCATAAAAAAATAATTAACAAAAAGCAAAAAAAAAAAAAAAAAAAAAAAAACAAACCAAAACAAAAAAACATACTTTTTTTTTTACCTGGAGTAAAAATTGGGAATGCAGTAAATACTCTTAAAACATATAACTGGGAGGGATGCTTGGATGGCTTAGTCGGAAGAGCATGCAACTCTTGAGCTTGAGGTCATGTGTTGAGCCCCACGTGGCTGTAGAGATTCTTTTTTAAAAGATTTTATTTATTTATTCGCGAGAGACAAACAGAGAGAGGCAGGGACACAGGTAGAGAGAGACGCAGGCTCCATGCAGGGAGCCCGATGTGGGACTCGATCTCGGGTCTCCAGGATCATGCCCTGGGGTAAAAGGCAGCACTAAACCACTAAGCCACGCAGACTGCCCTAGAGATTTCTTAAATAAATAAAAACTTAAAACAAAAACAAAAACGGACACCTGGGTGGCTCAATGGTTAAGCTTTTCTATCTTTGGCTCAGGGTGTGATCCTGGGATCTGGGATCAAGTCCTGCATCAGGCTCCCTACCGGGAGCCTACTTCTTCCTCTGCGCTCTCTCTCTCTCTCTCTCTCTCTCTCTCTCTCATGAATAAATAAATAGATCTTTAAAAAAGAAAAAAAAAATACATAGTGGGGAATCAAAACCTTTTTGATTTTGAAGTCTAGTCCCAAGCTATTAAAAACAAGCCTGGGAGATGGTAAGAGGAGGATAACAATTAATGAAACATGCCGCAAGTCCCAGCACTGTCCCTTGCAATCCATATACCACATAAATCACAAACACTCCAACCCTGTTTCCTCATCTATAAAACTGATATAAAATATCTGGGTTGTTGCATTTTGACAATATGACAAGTTAAGTGAAATCACCTTGAATAGTGATAAATTTTTTAAAATACACATACAAGAAATCTGCAAATCTAACATTCACAGTTTAAACTATTTGCGTACAATAACTTATTCTCTGGAGAAAGTCTCTAGAATAAGTAAGCTACTCCAAGTAAGTGAGTGTAATCAGCTCTGTAACATGGTATCAGAACCCACTGAGAAATACATGCCCCACTTGCTGTAGCAGAAATGGTGACTCTGGAAATGTGATAACAAACTTATTTTGTGATGAAAGAGAAAAAAAAACCTGTTAGTTTTAGAATGATAATATCCATTTGGGCAATTCAGTCAGGAAATATCTCTTTTTGTTTTTTTGTTTTTAAAATTTTATTTATTCATAAGAGACACACAGAGAGAGACAGAGACACAGGCAGAGGGAAGCAGGCACCCTGCAGGGAACCCAAAGTAGTACTGGATTCCAGCACTCTGAGATCATGACCTGAGCCCAACGCAGATACTCAACCCCTGAGCCACCAGGCTTCCCAGGAAATACCCCTTGGAAATGAAAAAAAAAAAAAAATCCTATTTCTATTAGAATAGCTACTCATTTCATAATCAGGAATTTTATGATATCTGAATGAAAAAGGAGGCATTTCCACCAATGAGGAAGAAATGAGATAAGACGCCAAGTATTCCTCCAATCCATATCAAGTTTTATTTGGTTGTCAGGCTGCCAAGGCCACAGGGCTATGAAGTACAAAGGGCATTGGTCATATTTGATAAGAGCTAAAAAGAGGCCATAGAGTCACCAAAACAAATTGTATAGACAAGGATGGGTGACAATCCTAGCATATATATAGGGCACTTTCCCAGGGCCCCTGCCACTACTGCTGGTACTGCTGGTATTTGATCCACCTAGAAAGATGTTTGCAATTTTTGGGGCAAGTTGCTTGTTCAGAAGTGGGCAAAGGGAAGATGATCAGAGAAGCAGGACCAAGTTATGGAGAAATTGGGAACTGAAGTCTTGCTACAGCAGGGCTAAACTATCTACAGGATAGTCATTCTGTTTCAAAGCATATTCTCACACATTAGTTGATTTTCTTATATTCCAAAAAACTTTACCCAAAACTCCAAAGCATCAGAAGATTCTTTTATACTAATAAAACATGAATACTGTAGTATTAAAGTTCAAATACTTCTGTAAGGATTACAGTGATTCTTGAGATAGGGACCTGCCTCCCTAGGGGGGACTACCAGTCCATAGTGCTCCTTCAGACCTACTCCTCCAGCCCCTAGCTTTTCTGGTCTATGTGGCCCCAGTGAACCTCTGTGCTGTATTCCTCAGGTTTTTGGAACTGAATGTTAAAGTGAACCTGGGCACTATTTAAAAATATTAATGATCCATTATGTTGTACACCTGAAACTAATGAAATTTACACCTCGATTTAAAATTAAAATACCAATGTCCTACTCCTTCCCCCAGGCAAATCAGATTCTCTTAAAGTCAGCTTTCATATACTATAGTTTTTAAAAACTTTCCAGGTAATTCAAATGTGCTCTCAGGGCTCAGAACCACGCAGCTTTAAAGATTGTAAATGAGAAGCTGTCAGTCATTCATGCTTCAGGGCAAATCAATTCCTGTGAACTGAGTTTTTCCAAAACCAAGAGTAATGAGAATAAGTGAATGAGAAATTTTAATTCTGGTGGTGGGCCATTACACACACACATACACACACACACACACACACATTTTAACAGTTTGTAAATTGGGATAACAGAACTTAGGTCAATATTTTGTTCAGACCAAACTCTTTGACCAGGTTGCAAACCACTTGCAGAAAGAGAGCCTAAGGCTTTGTAGTCTTCCGGAGAGTTAAGAGAGGGATATTACTGCCATGTATTCTTAGTAAGTTTTCAAATGTCTCTTTACATGTTATCTATCAAGGTCATAATTAAAAAGATTATCTAAAAAAGTATTAGAAAAACTAGTCATTCTAGGGGCACCAGGGTGGCTCAGTGGTTGAGTATCTGCCTTTGGCTCAGGTTGTGATTCTGGAGTACAGGGATCAAGTGTCACATCAGGCTTTCCATAAGGAGCCTGCTTCTCCCTCTGCATACTCTGCCTCTCTCTGTGTCTCTCATAAAGAAATAAATAAAATCTTAAAAAAACAAAAACAAAAACTAGTCATTCTAGAAGAGTCTCTATAATGGTATTTTTATGGTGCCCCACAGGTGACTTTAATGAGTAATACAAAAGAATATGCACAGTATTACTCATATTTTGTCAAACTTTAGGTACCTCTTGAAGACTTTAATATATTCCTTAAAAAGTATTACCCTGGGTTGCAAGTAATATGTAATTATTGAAGGCGCTTGGGCAATAAGGACATGCTCAGTTTCACTCAGACATTGCTAAGATCGTTGAATATCTGTTGATAACCTTAAGAATTCGTTTAAAAAAATATCTGTTGGTTGCAATTAAGAAGTGCTCAGAATTGAAGGCAGAAAACCATCCAAAAAGTTAAAAAGAACTAGAATATCAGAGTCTATTCATTCTTTTTAGCAGAATAAATGATAGAAATTGGTTAGAATTTGATACTTAAGTGCACAAAAGTTTAGAAGTGTAGGAAGCACAAACTTCCTCTAGCTTTATCTTGTGGAAGAAAAAGAAAGAATGAAAGAAAAAACACCCAACTTTTCCACCTTCCTGTGAAACATGAAGTCAAGTTTGGGGTGTATAGAAAGTGCTAGCTCTGTCCATCTCCACAGTGGTATGGGAATAAAGGACACACAAGTCAGGCCAGCACTCACCAATAAGGTCAGTGAGCTCCATCTGTGGCGGCTCCGGATTGCGGGGTGGGGTGGGGGGTGTCACAGATCATCACCACCTATTAAGAGTGTCAGGAATATCAAGCAAACTGGGTGACACAGCTGTCCCCCAAAGTGCCTAATGACTAGGTAAATGTTCTGCCTAGAAAAAGAAGAGACAGGGCAAAGCCACATCCAATGCTTAGATATTAGAAACAGTTTATGGCCAATTGGTGTGCTTTGAGGTTTTTGCTATGAAAACTGAGCACTAGTAGAGCTTGTTGCAGCTGTGTTAGAGATTGATAGCTTCCAGAATGACAGCACTGGCCGAAGTTGATTTGGGAAGGGGGAAGAGTTAGTTTAAGAGCATGAAAAATTTTGGGGCTGCTGGGTGGCTCAGTCGGTTGGTTAAGTGTTTGACTTTTGATTTCGGCTCAGGTCATGATCTCAGAGTTGAGATCCAGCCCCAAGTCAGGCTCTGTGCTCAGTGTGGAGTCTGCTTGGGATTCTCTCCCTTTCCCTTTTTCTTTCTCTTTCTCTCTGTCTCTCTGCCCCTCCCACCTGCTTGGCATGCATGCATTCCCTCTCTCTCTCACTATCTCTCAGATAAGTAAATCTAAAAAAAAAAAAAAAAAAAAAAAAAAGCCTGAAAAAATGCTTAGACAAATAAAGCTCCCTTTGTTTTAAAAACTTTAAGTTAAAACACTCCATAGGACAAATAGAGTCAACTACAAAGTCATTCCTTTCTTTGCTTCGAAATCATTTCTAAAAAGAGACAAAGAGTACACATATTAAGAGAAAAGATCCAGGCCCAGCAGAAGAAGGGGAACATTTTTTATGTGCATGGTTATTTTCTAAAAATGTATCTGTAAGCACCCCCCCAATCATCTTTAACATGCAAAAATAACCGGAGGGAAAATGAATTTGAATAAGGAAAAGCATGTTACTGAGGTCACTGACGTTCTGCACAAGTCTGCCTATCTCTGAGAAGTAAAATATTGACAGCTCAGAGCCCCATGAGGATAAAAATTCTCAAATAAAAATATATTGGACTCAATTCCAGAGAACATTCTTAGATTTTTTTTTTTGTTTTTAGCTCCCTAAATTTAATCAGCTGAAATTTTTCATAAAACCAAGCTTTCCTAAAAACAAAAAGGTTTTTTTTCAGTGTATTTTCTTAATTTACAAAATATATACAATTAGTCCCTATAATAGTACTTTATTTAAAATTTTTAAGAAGTGAAAGTTTCATTACCTTCTAACCTTGAGAGGTGCTTTTTTTCTAGAACACTAGAGATATGTATCCATATCTATCTGTTCATCAATGTATATATATACCAGTATCTATAATTACAGTGATTTCACTTAATGCAACCTTCATTAAAAAATGGAATACTGTGAGGGCACCTGAGTGGCTCAGCTGGTTAACATCTGACTCTTGATTTCAGCTCAGGTCTTGATCTCAGGGTGCTGGGCACAGAGTCTGCTTAAGATTCTCTCTCTCTCTCTCTCTGCCCTTCCCCCCACTCACACTCACTCTCTCAAATAAATTAATTTTAAAAAAGTAGAACATTGTGTTCTTGCTTTAGGTCATCTATTATTGTTATATTTTAGTTTTATATGCTTAATCTGTTATAATTTCTGGATTATAACACACTTAGTTCAAGTCATGGCTGATAGAAGGCATGGAAAGCAGGCACCCGGGATGCACACTTCAGAGGGTTTAAGACTCCATTCTTACCTCAAACCATCCTTCACCTTGACTATGTCTTACCTACACAATTGCCATTTCACAGATCCTTACACAAACCAAACTAGTTTTGAGGCTTGTCTGTAGGCAGTTCCTTCCTCCTGGAATGTTCTTTCACTCTTCTCAAGGCCAGCGCTTCAGGAGACGCTCTCATCCTTCATTTAAAGAGCTCCCTGCCCACAAATGTAGTCCCTCCCAGGACTCTACTTAGTTTTCCCTCAAAACCACATCATAGTGGGTATCAAGCGAAATTCAGCTGAGTAAATTGGATTCACTAAATGATTCATGTCCCAGGCAGCACCCCATCTAGCAAACAGAGAAGGTTTTTATAAGGAGGGTGCTGCAAGAAAGTTACAAAGAGAAAAGTCCAAGTGACAGACTGCCTTATTAGTACTTACCAGAAAATTCCTGATTGACAGATTATTTTTTTTTAATTTTTATTTATTTATGATAGTCACACAGAATGAGAGAGAGAGAGAGGCAGAGACATAGGCAGAGGGAGAAGCAGGCTCCATGCACCGGGAGCCCGACGTGGGATTCAATCCCCGGTCTCCAGGATCACGTCCTGGGCCAAAGGCAGCGCCAAACCACTGTGCCACCCAGGGATCCCTGATTGACAGATTAATACTTAGATTTCTAGTGGTGCAATCAGGTTAGGTATTAAGCCCTGGTTTGGTGACTTGGCCTGCCCTATAAATACCATTTGGGGCCTGTGGTTTTTTTTTTTTTTTTTTAAACAGGGGTTGTTTTTATTGGTTAGTGTCTATCTCTCCCCTACTCAATAGAACAAGCTCTGTGAGGCTCACAGTGGTGCCCCTCTTGTTCAGTACCAGGCATAGTCTGCCAGATAATAGGTGTCCAGTAAGTATTTGTGAGATATATAAACATTAATCCCACATGAAGTATAGTTAAACTCTGCCATAATTATAGAAGTGATATGCACAGCCTGGCTATTTTGAAAGTAATGCAAGGAGTAGCCCATGCAGCTATCTGCCTGGGAATTCTGGGCATCGGTAAGCCCATTACTACAAATTTGTTACCGTTTCAGAGTGGGTTGTTGAGGAATTCATGTAATGGTAGTGAATGTGTTTTGTGAGTTTCTAGGGCTGCATAAATTTGTAGTCTTATTGCTATTCTTATTATATGGTTGAAAACAATACAGTCTATTAATAAGAAATCTGTTTATAGTGACTTACTTTTACTTAAAAAAAAGGGTTTATTTATTTATTTGAGAGAGAGCATGCATGAGCAGGAGAAGTGAGAGAAAGGGATAAACCTTTTGAGCCACCCAGATGCCTTAGCTTTCACTTTTTTTTAGCTTTTATCTTTTAAATTTTATTTATATATTTTTAAAGACTTAATTTTTAAGTTATCTGTACATCTAACATGGGACTTGAACTCAGGACCCTTAGATCAAGAGTCACTGGCTCTTCTGACTGAGCCAGCCAGGCACTCCTACCTTTTAAATGTGGATAGACTTAATAGAAGAAACATAGGCTTAACTGACATAAACATAATAACATTAATAGCAAAATCAAAATAGGTGATAAAATCTTGACTAGAGCTTATGCTTCATAATGAAAATGCCCTCTTCAGCAGGTGAGTTTGCTCCATTTCTGATTTTGACCTCTGCTTTCCTACTTTGCCCAAAAGAAGTCAAAGTTTTAAACTTTTTTTTTTTTAAATTCTATTTATTTATTCATGAGAGACACAGAAAGAGAGAGAGGCAGAGACACAGGCAGAGGGAGAAGCAGGCTCCATGCAGGGAGCCCGATGTGGGACTTGATCCTGGGTCTTTAGGATCATGCCCTGGGCCGAAGGCGGTGCTAAACCACTGAGCCACCCGGGCTGCCCACAATTTTAAACTTCTTAAGCAGTAGCAGCCATAATGTGGAAAATCACTAAAGGCAACTAAAGGCCAGGAATCCAGGCTCAAAGTCAAAGAAATCCCTGAATTCTAGTGCTGGAGGGAACTAAAATTTCTCCTTATGAACCCATAAGTCTAGCCTAAAGTTCTGTGAACTTCCAGTCTTCCAAATAAACCAAAGACATTCATTTTATTCTATTTCTTGCCTATATATAATATAAGTCTGCATTTATGGGAGTTCCACAGCTGTTTCACTGACAGTTCTGATGATATCTGGGCATTTCTGTGATAAGACTTTCTTTTCAGGCTTCTATTTCTTCATCTCCACTTTTCTCCCAACTTCTCTCTGTGCTCTGTGGACTTGGTGTGGCTGCTATTGTAGTGGCTAATTTTGTTAATTCAGCTTCAAATAGCAGCTTTACAAATAAATTAAAAATTTGGTGACCTGAAACACAAAACTGATATGATGTTCAGAAAACCACAGCTGACCTTGAGCCAGCTTTCAGAGGATAAAGTAATTTTTTTCAGTGGGTAAAAATAATGTTCAATGTGGATATTGGGTGCAGCTGGTATAATTAGAGATCACTGGCAGATCCTACAAGAATTAGTTATTCTGGGTAAATAAGAAAATATTCATAAACTGATTTGAAGACTACATCTCTAGTCTTTAATTCAGTTTATGAGGAAGTGCTGATTGCTCCTGATTTAGATGACTGTATCTGTCAGTCAACAGAATCAGTCCTAGCTTTTGTTGATAGAGCAGCAAACTGTATGATAACTCTACATTTCTTTTTTTTTTAATTTTTATTTATTTATGATAGTCACAGAGAGAGAGAGAGAGAGAGAGAGAGAGAGAGGCAGAGGGAGAAGCAGGCTCCATGCCCCAGGAGCCCGACGTGGGACTCGATCCCGGGTCTCCAGGATCGCGCCCTGGGCCAAAGGCAGGCGCCAAAACGGTGCGCCACCCAGGGATCCCCTCTTTTTTTTTTTTTTTAAGATTTTATTTATTTATTCATGAGAGATCCAGAGAGAGGCAGAGACACAGGCAGAGGGAGAAGCAGGCTCCCTGTGGGGAGCCCCATGCAGGACTCAATCCCAGGACCCTGGGATCACACCCTGAGCCGAAGGCAGGTGGTGAACCACTGAGCCACCCAGGCGTCCCACATCCACATCTTATAAAGGAGTGTCCTGGATTCTACTTTCCAGGTCTGTTAGTGAATGTCAGTAAAACGAAAGGCTTCACATTTTTAGCCTTGAATTCAAGGCCTTCTACTATTCTTTCCCCAGGCTCCTTCTTCTGCCCTATTTCCCATATCGTCCCTTTCAGACATGGAACGCATTAGCCAAACTGAGATAATCCTCATTCTCTGGACAAACATCCTCTAGGCCTTGTTTTATGCCATTCCTTCATTCTGGAATGTTCTATTCCTTTCCTGCCCTCCACCATTCCCTGTCCTGCCATTGTGCCAGTCCTACCAAACAATGGCCTTGTTCTCCTATAGCCTGAAAAAATTCCTCCATCGGCTGATTTAACATTGTTTTGTTAATAATTTTGTTATGACTGACCATGTTCTTCCATGTGTGAGAATTCCTACTAGTTAGGAGACTCTGGGGGCAGGAAATGGTTGAATGCTTTTATCTCTCACTATGCTTAGCATGGTGCTCGGCAGCTGGTAGGTCTCAGTGATGGAGTACTGAGAAATAATGTATTGCAGGGATCAGAACAAGATAGCAGTCATGTAGTCAAATAAATTCTCCGTAATCATTTCAAACGTTTATTCCCACATATTTCTATTCAGTGTATGAGAGGTCTTCCCTGATTAGCATACTGATGAAGCCCTGTGACTCCTGTGCTTTGTTTTTGTATATAATGCGTATTGTTAGCACATTGTTGGGGATCCTTGGTTCCTTGTTAGTTTGTTTCCCACTGCAATGTAGGTTTCATGAGCTCAAGGACTTCATCCATGTATGTATGTATGTATGTATGTATGTATGTATGTGTTTTTCCCTCTCCACCCAGGGCTTTATCTGTTTTTTTAGTTTTTTTTTTTAAATCTTATTTATTAACTTACTTATTTATAGAGAGGGGAGGGGTACAAAGGGAGAGGGAGAGAGAGAATCTCAAGCAGATTGCGCAGACTGGTCGGGGGAGCCGAGCCCAGAGTCCATTGTGGAGCAGACCCCATGGCCCTGAGATCACAACCTGAACTGAAACCAAGAGTTGGTCGCTCAACTGGCTGAGCCACCCAGGTGCTCCAGGACTTCATATTTTTAACAACACTTATATCTTTAGTAAGAACTCATTAAGGATTTTCTGAACAAGTAAGTGGATCAATGAAATAATAACAAGATTTACTCTCTTCAAGTGTTACAATGTTATAAGTTCTATCTAATTTTCTAAAGGTATGTAAACAGGCTTTCTAATAACTGTTATTTGGTGTTTTTATTTATTAAAAAAATTTTTAAGGGTTTTATTTTATCATGAGAGACCCACAGAGAGGGGCAGAGACATAGACAGAGGGAGAAGCAGTCTCCCTGCCAGAACCTGATGCAGTACTTGATCTCAGGATCCCCCGGGATCACAACCTGAGCCAAAGGCAGATGCTCAACCACAGAGCCACTCAGGTGCTCCTTATTTGGGAGTGTTGAGAGGCTGTAGCCTACAATAGTATCAGTCAAACTCTGGGTCTCTAGACACTGCCCCAAGAAGAGCATCTGTTTCTTAAAATTACTCAAAAACCTTAACCTCTAAAACTCCCAAATAAGGGGCACCTGGATGGCTAATTGTTTACCTCTATCCCAAGATGTTTTGGAAGGCAGCAGAATCCCCATATGATGCGTGTCCAGGCTAACTGGGAGGAGTCCATGCTGTAAGACCGAAAAAAACACCACATGAGCAGGGCCTATGGTGGATCCATGTGTGCTAAATGTGTCTGTGACTGATTCAAACATGCCTTCCTTATTGAGGAGCAGACAGTCGTGAAAGCGTTGAAGGCACATGCACAGAGTCAGAAAGCTGAATAAAGAAATGGAACCTTTGTTGGGTAATAAAAAATCAAAAGTCTTGTTCTTTCTTTTTTTTTTTTAAAGACATTTAATCAGTGCTAAGTAATTATGAGATAAGGTTTATATGAAGTGTAATCAGAGCCCAGAAATATTTTAGTCTCATTTGGTGTCTTTAAGTTTTTCTTTCTTGCCTTAATTTTCTTCTTTCAATACCAAAAGAACCTATTGGGAAATAATTACTTCTCTTCAGCCTAGGACTCTGCTTCCTAAACAGATGTCGGGGGTTCAAAAAAGGGGTAAGCAGAAACAAGCACCAGGATGAACTGGTCAGGATGCCTTGCCTTTTCTTCCCAGGCTTCTGGGATCCTCTCTGCATACAAATTCCATACCTGGGGATCCCTGGGTGGCGCAGCGGTTTGGCGCCTGCCTTTGGCCCAGGGCGTGATCCTGGAGACCTGGGATCGAATCCCACGTCGGGCTCCTGGTGCATGGAGCCTGCTTCTCCCTCTGCCTGTATCTCTGCCTCTCTCTCTCTCTCTATGTGACTATCATAAATACATAAAAATTAAAAAAAATTAAAAAAAAATTGGTTTGTACTGAATATAAATAGGAAATCCCTCCATGTGAAATAGTTCTTAATTAAAAAAAAAACCAAAACAAAACAAATTCCATACCTGTTCACATCTTAACACAGTGTAACATTCGTAAGGAAATGGAAATGCTTCCACTATGCTTTCAGAGTAGAATAAAAACTTGCATTGAGGTTTGAGGTTTGTCTGTACAACACCGAGCACTCAGTGGGCTTTGGTAAATATTTGTTGAAGAAATGAATGACCCATTCATAGTGGAGGCTCTGATAGGCACTGAGGGTCACAATGGAACACTCTCCATATCAGTACTTATATGACTTGATTGCTCTGTGACACTTGATTTTCTCCTTTCTTTAACATTTTTTCCATAACACTCCTTAGTCTTCTTTTTACCTTTGTCTCCTCTTATGCTTTCCTGCTTGTTTCTTTTCCTCCTCTCCCCCGCCTCCCAGTTAGGCCCCACCATTACCTTCAGAGTATTTCCCTTGGGTGACCTCATTCATGTCCATGACTTCAGCCACCACCATCCAGACATGGATGACTTCCAAATAGGTATCTTCATTCAGCCCAGACATTTCTAAGTTCCATACCCTATAGATCTCTTTCAATCTCTACCAGAAAGTCCTATATTGCTGTTAACTATTTTTATTAGTAAACACTGAAATTCTACTTCTTCTTTACTCCCCACTCACCAAACTAAGCCAGCTACTAAGTTGGACAAACCAGGAACCTAAGATTGATCTGTTCCTCTCTTTTGCCTCTCTCCCCACATTAAGTTAGTTAAGACCTCTGTTCTCCCTCCTTGTTGAACTCATTTCAGTAAACATAGGGAATGTTACTCTGATGGGTTATCATCTTCCAGATGGCCTTCACCTGTTTGTCTTCACCAGTATAGGCATCTTTTCTTGATGAGAAGCAGGGTTGCCTGGCCTCTCCACCTCCATCAGGTTACCTTCCTCCCAATGCCCTCCGTATATAACTGCTGCCTGGCAGGTTTTCTTAAAATTGAATCTAACTCTACCTCTCCTGCTTCAACCCTGAGTGGTCTCCTATGCCTTCAGGATAAAAAGTTAAATTCAAGACAGTACCCCATCTTTTTTTTTTTTTTTTTTGATTGTTTATTCATGACAGACACAGAGAGAGAAAAGCAGAAACATAGGCAGAGGGAGAAGCAGGCTCCTTGCGAGGAGCCCAATGTAGGAATCGATCCCAGGACCCCAGGATCATGACCTGAGCCAAAGGCAGACGCTCAACCACTGAGCAGCCCAGGTGCCCCAATAGTACTTCATCTTAATTCAGCAACCTCATTCCCTACTCCTGTATCCTGTGCTGATCCAGGCTCCCCATGCTTGTCCCCACCATACTTCCTCCCATTCTCTAGTTGTTCTACTACCCCTTTAAAACTGGTTATTTCTGTGGGAGAATTGCTCTTTTGCCCTCCTTTTGATGCCTTCTCCTATCTTCTCCATACCTCTTTGGATGTTTAAAATGCATTGTAAAATTGTTAACTTGTCTATCTCACTAGAGGAAGGTGTTTGGGATTTGTGTCCCCAGCACCTAGAATGATCTAGACCAGTGCTTTTCAAAGTGGGGTTCACAAGAACCTTCTATATCATATAGCTGTCACTAACATTCATATTTTCGGGTCCTCCTCACCCTTATAGGATCTAGAGAAATAGAGTTTCTGGCTTTTTAAATAGACTCCCCAGGTTGTTTTTGTAATTATGTATTCAATACTTTTGAACAAACAAATCAGCTGGAGATTTTGATCTTATCTTTTTATTCACATACACTGTAGTAAGTTGGATTTGTAGCTGATAATTCTATACTCATCATGTTGTAAAAGGTAACTTAATTCTCTAGAGAAGAGATTGCTTATATGTCTTAAAATGAATTAGGGATTTGGAACCCCTCTGGCCAGTTTTAATCAGTACAAACAAACAATCTGAATAATCCTGATTTAAAAATAATTCAGACAACTCTAGATTAAGCAGTTTAAACTATCCCAGTTCTTTTGGTGAATGTCTTGCCTCAGGGCTTTGGAA
Source organism: Nyctereutes procyonoides (assembly GCF_905146905.1). Taxonomy (NCBI): domain Eukaryota; kingdom Metazoa; phylum Chordata; class Mammalia; order Carnivora; family Canidae; genus Nyctereutes; species Nyctereutes procyonoides. Next base: position 8,168,633 of record NW_026575130.1, read on the forward strand.
CTGAATTTCTCTCCATGCAAATTGGAATCAGTAAGTGCGTAGTGACAAGTGGTTTGCAGGGCTTTGAAAATCACTGGCAGATTTTTATGAGTGATTCATCATTTTCAATTCAATGTCCAAGGTAAAGACCCTTACGTAATATGAGAATTAATTATTTTGAAGACTTTCTTAACTATAAAAGATTCTGTTACAAAGAAAACAGAAGAACAGTGCCACCAGGGCTTCTATAGGTAAGTGGGAGTAAGAAATCTCTAACGATCCTTATACTGTGTTAAACTCATATGCTATCTCCTTGAACCAGAAATAGGTGCTTCCCTGTGTTGATATGCATTTAAATACCAATATAAATGTATACTTGTGCACAAATACAAATTTGTCTTTGGTAGCCTACAATGATTTATAGTCTCGTGCATATAAACAACTCTAAAAATCTGAATCCAGCCAAACAGGTCGTACATTTGAATAAATACAGCTGTTGCAACCTTGGGCCCACATGATATGTTTGCTTAAAGTGAACTGTCCAATCCCCGATGACTGACACTTGATGAGCATGTGCAGTACTTATTATTGTGCAACTTTAATTCATCTAAAATTGTCTACAAAACATTGTCCCTTCTGTTTTTCTGGGAAGTTACTTTCCCTTGGATCCCTGTGTTGCTTCAGCTTTAGCATCAGTGATGTAGTTTTGGAAATGTAGGTGAGGTTTGGTGGGGTGAAGTCCGGAGCCAAGGGCCAAGAAAGAATTCTGCAAAATTGTGGTTTTATTAAAGCACAGGGACGGAAGTCCTAGGCACGAAGAGCTGCTGCTACAGCCGGCTGCTCCCTGCTGCCCGGGAATTATCAGGAACAACTGAGTATATACTTTGGGGTTGGGGGAAGTAAAGATAAAGAGAAGTTCTAAAAGGATTTTCATATGCTAAAGAAGACACAGGATGCCAGGGGCCTTCCTAGCTATTGTCAAACCAAGGTTGTTTTTTCCCTCTAACAGAGTATTAACATGAAGACAGTTGGGGGCTTCCTGTGAGGAACTTTATACTCTGTCTGCCTCAAGTGCTTGTCAGTTGGCTGCGGGTTAGGAGGACATTTAATGCTATCTGCATTCCCTTCTGTCTGTATTTCCCTTATCACCGGGACTTGGTCATTTTAAACACATGATCAGTCAAGCTCAACTAAATAAAATAATTGTGGCCAAAATGGCCAGCAGGTATGTGGAGAATTTTCTGCATTTTGTTTTCCTGCTGTTTTTTGGTAATAAACACAACTCCCATAGGTCAGGTAGCTCCATGTCTTATAGGCGGCCATACCAATGTCACCATGAAAACATTTAGGTTTTGCAGGTAATGGCTTTCTGGTTCTCATCCATGTTATTAAATGAGCACAGAATTCCAAGTACTGTCAATAGCAACTGAGCTTGGTACATTATAGGGGCACCTGAGTGGCACAGTCTCTTAAGCGTCTGCCTTCTGCTCAGGTCATGACCTTGGGGTCCTGGGCTCCAGTGCCTCAGGCTCCCTGCTCAGTGGGGAGTCTGCTTCTTCCTCTCTCCCCTCCACTCATTGTCTCTCTCTCTTTCTCTCAAATAAATAAAATCTTTTTTTAAAAAAGAAGAACTTGGTACATTTTATTCAGAGAAGTTTAAAAAGAAGTTGAGGCTGTACAGAGGGTGTTGGCGCTGGAAAGAACAGACAATGAACAAATAGAACCTTAATTAAGTAGGGGGGGTTTTCTCTTTTCATTCCACAAAAGTCTAGCTCACAGTGTAGAATTGATAAGAGCTCAGTGATGCTCTCAGGAAACCAAGCTCCGTTCATCTTTCTAAGCTACCACCTGTCTTTCTCTTGGCTACAAGATGGCTACTACCACTAGAAGTCAGGACTGTGACTAGGTAGGAAAGAGAACCAGAAACCTGTACTTTCAAAAGACTGGTTTTACCTTTAAGTCCTGGATATAAAATCTTGGTGACTCAGTCACGTACTTTATTTATCCTCATCAGTGTAGCCTTTCCTAGATCTCCAAGAATGTATTGCAGGTAAGCTGAGAACTTTCCTTTACAAGTTCTGTCTTGTTGACTGGAAACATGGATGAATGTTCTCTTAGTCCTGAAACTAACATTGCATACCGTGGCTGACACATGACGGGAGGGAGCATAATTTTTCATCGAACAACATGATAAGCACCAAACCAATGGGGGAAATACTATACTTTGCTATATGCCCTACACTCCGCTCAGCAGAGAAATGTTTGAATGAAGTCTTTTGCAGAAGGCACCTGGCTCACTTCATACTCCCGTGCACGGAACATTTGACTAATATGATTGGTCACTGTGAAATGACTCCCCAACAGGGGATGTGTACAGTGGGGAAGTTCTGTAACCACATTGTTCGTGCCTGCCCTTCCCTTGTCTAAAACCTATGCCACTCCACGGGCGTCTAGATGGCTCAGACGGTTAAGTGTCTGCCTTCAGCTCAGGTCAAGATTCCTGGGTCTTGGGATCCAGCCCTGCTTGGTGGTGTGTGTGTTTGGGGGTGGGGGAGGGGGCTGCTCAGCGGGGAGTCTGCTTCTCCCTTTGCCTGCTCCTGTGCACGCTCTCTCTCTCAAATAAGTAAATAAAATCTTTAAATAAATGAAACCTATGCCACTCCCTTACTCAGGACTTACTCAAGCTCCTGATTTTTTTTTTTAAATCCATGAGGAATCTATATATCACAAATAAAAGCACATTGACCTCCTTCACTGACTCTCTTCAATAGCATCCCATTGGTTTTAGGATTACAAAGAAACTTTTTAACATGATCTATAAGAGCCCTCATGGTCTTGCTTCCACCTCTTTCTTGGACTTATAGCTCAACGGTTTCCATCCTACTCTGGATTTCAAGGTTGAGCACACTAAATTTTGAATACTTGTTTGTGCTTTTTCTTTCTTGCTTCTGGCTCTTTGCCCATGTTGTTTCAACTCACCTACTCATCCTGTCCAATCAGAGTTAGACTACATCCTTCTTCTTCTTAGAATATTTCCTTATTTTCTATTCTCCACTTTTTCATGTACTTGCATATTAGATACTCCAAAAAGACGTTAAAGTTTTGAGGGAGCAGGGGAATATGTCTGTTTTGTTAGGTCTACTCAATACCTTGTACATAGTTAGTACTTAATTACTTGTTGAAAATATTTGTTGAATAGCAGTATGAAAGAATGAACCAATCAGAATTCTCCTTTCTCTGAGCCCAGATAAACTCTCAGTAATACTGATTCAGCAAAGCCAAAAGGCTTTGCAAATTTTTGTTAATTAGGAGGTAAGTAAATATCTTTGATCTCTGTTATTAAACTATCATCCTTAAAGCAATTCCTGGAAAATTAAATCTTTTACCTGAAGTAGCTCATTACTTATGAAGAAAAATAAATATGTTATTCCCAGGTTTCAGTTTTAAGAGCCAAGGAATTTTAGACTAGTTCAGTGGTTTTGTTAAATTTTACATTAATGAGAAGCTTCAGAAGCTTAGTGAGACACAGACTTCCCTTCTCATAATCAAGGTACCAGGACAGACAACTTAAGTGCAATGTCCTGTCTGTGTTGCTAATGCAGAGCACAAGAGATTGTCTACCACTTTTCCATTCCTTTTGTTTTCCTCCTGTCAAAGTCTTTTTCCAGTTATAATACACTGATTTTTTTTTTTTGTAAATAGGATATTAGCCAGAAGTTTTTTGATTGTAGGATAGAATTGATTTTGCCATGTATTATAGTTGTGTTATCTCTGAGATAGGAAATTGAAGAATCCAGAGGGGTTTGGGATGGTGGCTGACGATACACAGCTAAATAATTGTGATCTTGAAGTTCAGCCTCAAGTGTAAAAATCTCCTAAGAGTCATGTTTAACTACAGACTTTCGGAGTTACCCTTTCTTAGTTCAGGCTGCTATCACAGAATACCACAGACTGAGTTGCTTAAATAACTGAATTTTTTCTCACAATTCTGGTGGTTGGGAAGTCCCAGATCCAAGTGCTGGCAGATTCATTGTCTGATACAAACACGGAGCTACCTTCTCTCTTTGACCTCACGTGGAGACTCCTTGGGCCTCTTTTATAAGTGCACAAACTCCATTCAGAAGAGCTCTGCCTTCATGATCTAATCACCTCCCAGAGGCCTCACCTCCTACCGCTATCACATTGGAGGTTAGATTGCTACATGAATTCTGAGGGGAACACAAATATTCAGACTATAGCACTCTTCTACCTTCAGAAGGTCTGAGGTGAAATCTGCAGTCTTAACAAGCACCCCAGGGGATTCTGAGGCACGGGGTTAGTGGGCCACACTGAGAAACATTTAAGGTTAGCTGGTGAAAACGTTTAGTTAGAAAATGTGAACTGGCAGATAGATGTTAGAGGACCAGCACCCGTGAATCCTCCTATACTGTTTTTTTTCTTTTTCTTTTTTAAGGATTTTATTTATTAATAGGAGACACACAGAGAGAGTCAGAGACACAAGCAGAGGGAGAGGTAGGCTTCCTGTGGGGAGCCCGATATGGGAACTTGACCCCAGGACCCCAAGAAATAACTGAATTTTTGATGCCCTGAGCCGAAAGCAGACCCTTCACCACTGAGCCACCCAGGCATCCCTCTTACACTGTTTCTATAGCCATGGCACCAGTGAGCAGTTAAAAGGTTGGAGAAAATGGTCATCTAATTTTCCACCACCCACATATAACACTTCCTTGGCAGGGCTCCAGAGAACCACCAAGGGGCCAACATTGAGTTGCTAATTTGTCATTAATGGGAATTCCAAACTTGGTTCCCTTTTTTGATGCCAGCATCCCTCCCCTAAATTCCAACTAGGATCTGACATCTTTTGTTTAAGACTGGTCAGTGGGAGGTGGGGGAGGGGGGTGCGGGTGTCTGTGCCTGCATGGCCCAGGTGGTTGAGCATCCCCTTGATTCTTGATTTCAGCTCAGGTCATGAACTTGGGATTGTGAGATCCGAGCCCTGGGTTGGGCTTTGAGCTCAGCATGAAGTCTGCTTGGGATTCTCTCTCTCCTTCTCCTGCCCTTCCCCCAACTCATGCACACACATCCTCTCTCTCTCTCTCTCTCTCTCTCTCTCTCTCTCTCTTTCAAATAAATAAGTCTTTAAAAAAAGACTAGTCCCTGGGGCCAGTTTATCTCAGTCTAATTCTCACTCCCAATATCTCTGTCTTCATTCAAATTAAAAGTTACATTTTTTTACTTTCTATTATCAAAGTAATAAATATACCATCTTTGTAAATCTATGTTGCATAAACACAAGCAGAAAATAAAAATTACCCACAAACCAAGCATCTCATAGTATCTCTATAATTTAGAAAATTAGTTTTTATTCTCTCCTTTCTTTATATTGAGGTAGTTTTGGCCTTTTGCTTGCAAATGGAGATATCTGAGTTTTGTACGATTGTGAAGATATTTTTTGTGACATCAGAATGGATAAACTAGTAAGATGTAGGAAGAGATTCTTTATTAAACAATTTAGTCTGGATTTTAAAGAAACTATTTTTCTTTAATTCTATTTTAATTTCAGTATAGTTGACATACAGTATTAAATTAGTTTCAGGTGTACAAGTCTATATTATTCAGTGCTCGTCATGATAAGGATGCTCTTAATCCTCTCCACCTATTTCACCCATTCCCCCCACCCACCTTCCCTCCCTTTGTTCTCTGGTTAAGAGTCTGTTTTTTGGTTTTTGTCTTTTTTTCCTTTGTTCATCCGTTTTGTTTCTTCCACATGTGAGTGATATCATGGTATTTGTCTTTCTCTCACTGTCTTGTTTTGCTAAGCATTATACTCTCTAGGTCCATCCATGTTGTTGTAAATGGCAAGATGTCATTTTTTAAAGCTGAATAATACGACGTGGTGTGTGTGTGTGTGTGTGTGTACCACATTTTCTTTATTCATCTATTAATGGACACTTCGGCTGTTTCCATAATGTGGTGATTGTAAATAATGCTGCAATAAATATAGGGGTGCACATATCCTTTCTGACTAATATTTTCATATTCTTTGGCTAAATACCCAGTAGTGTGTTTGCTGCATTATAGGGGTAGGTCTATTTTTAACTTTTTGATGAACCTCCACAGTTTTCCACAGTGGCTGTACTAGTTTGCATCCCCACCAACAGTTGCACAAGGGTTCCTTTTTCTCCACATCCTCACCAAGTTGGTGTTCCTTGTGTTTATTTTAGCCATTCTGACAGGTGTGAGGTGATATCTCATTGTGGTTTTGATTTGCATTTCCCTGAGGATGAGTGATATTGAGCATCTTTTCTTGTGTCTGTTGATTATCGTATGTCTTCTTTGGAGAAATGTCTGTTCGTGTCTTCTGCCCGAAAAGAAATATTATCTTCAAGGTGTTTATGTTTCTACTTTATGATAACTTCCTAAAACTGGAATTGATCTATTGGTTGAAAATGCAAAACTTTACCTCAATTCACTTAAGTCTTGCAGTAAAAGGCCTAATTTTTTTTTATTGGAAGTAGACAGTTGTTACAGTATATGTATTTTTAAAATTAGTTCCTTTTTTAGTCTAAAAGTTGTATTTTACTCATTTTCATTTGCCTTTTTTATAAAATATAAAGTTCTGATTTCCGCATTACCATTAGACTGTGCTCCTAAATAAGTATATTTAGAGAAATATACATTAAAAAGTCACTTGTGTCCTACACTCCCCTGCTGACTCAGGAAGAAAATGGAAAACCTATTTCCTTGTCCTTGTCAGGAATTATTATCTCTCTTTCGCAATTTGGACCTAAAACCAGTTTGCCAGTGAAGCAGAATTAATGTGCTTGTAGAAAATCAAATTTTGTCTCTAGTTCATAAATAATCCTGCTAAATTCTTGAAGAACCAGCCTTTGCTTTTGTATACTCAAGTTTAGGTTTGCAAGAGGAAATCCTGAAAGAACAGCACACACCTTCTTTATAAGAAAGATAAAAATAAATTCATTGTTAGTGTCCAACTACTTTTAGATCTATCTTAATTCAAGACCCTACGATGGTACTTTATAGTCTTCTATCTACAGACTGTCTTAACTTCTTTTACAAGGGGTTTTATCAGAAATTCAAAACTTCTGGAATTTCTTTTTTTTTTTTTTAAGATTTTATTTATTTATTCATGAGAGACACAGAGAAAGAGAGGCAGAGACGTAGGTAGAGGGAAAAGCAGGCTCCTTGCAGGGAGCCGATGCAGGACTTGATCCCGGGTCCCCAGGATCACACACTGGGCTGAAAGCAGCGCTAAACCGCTGAGCCACCCGGGCTGCCCAGTTCTGGAATTTCTTAGTAACTCAGATTTCTAATTATCCCCTGAATAAGAATACTTCTACAAATTAATAAACTTTTTTAAAACCATAGTCTAGGGGCGGGGGGTGGGGGTGACTGGGTGACGGGCACTGAGGTGGGCACTTGACGGGATGAGCACTGGGTGTTATTCTATATGTTGGCAAATTGAACACCAATAAAAAATAAATTTATAAAAATAAAAAAAAGAAAAGAAAAAAACATAGTCTAGGTACTTTCATGCTTATTAGTCTTAAATGACATTTATGAATATGCAAACAGTTGTACTGACATGAAAAGTTACTGGAAAAAGCAGAATTATTGCTCAGATGCACACTTATAGACACATTCTCAAGGGATATTTTTAGACACTGAGTTTTCCAAAGACAAAATTGGCACCATCTGCTAAATTTACTCATTGGAGATAGTTCTTGCCCTGGCAACTTCTCTTTGCCTCACACACCGTTTCTCACAGTGTTCCACTCACTCATTCCCTTAAAGCTATTTGCTCCAGTTCACCTCACTGTGTCCACCTTGGCTCTCCTATTTTAAATTCCCATCTACCCCTGACTCCCAACCTTACTTTTCCCCTTACACTGCATAACTTTTTCTTCTTTCTATTGTATTGATAATCTTCTAACACACCATATTATTTATCGCCTGTCTTCAGATTTGAACCTCCATGAGAGTCAGCTTTTTTGTCTGTTTTGCTCACTGATGTATTCCTGGAATCTAGAATTGCACTTAGCACACAGTAAGTGCTCAATTAATGCACTCTCAGTGAATAGTTAGGAATTCTGACTGGAATTGGAAAAGGATATAGAAAATTAATTTCTCTACCTGACTATTGGTGCTGTCAAAACTCACAACTTTTCTTATTTGGGCCAGCTCTGGAGACTAGACATGAGTTTTCAGTGAAATAGGCCATATAAATTTTTCAGTGACTATATGATATAAACTGTTGAATTCAGTCAGCTTATCCCCTGGAATTCATCAATTTAACAGGAAAAAGGAGTCATGGTTTTCATGGCATTTAGGTAATGCTTTTGTTTTATCATATATAGTTATGGATGAAAATTCTTGATCATGCTGCCCATGTCAGACCAGGCTTCCTTTGCCTATAGTTATACCTACGTCACATTATTGACGGTTTTATACACTGAAACACTTCAAAAGGACGTAGACACTATGAGCTTAACTGGAAGACAGATTTAACTCCAGAAATAGAGATTAGAGTTTTGGCATCACATACCACTCTTTTTTTTTTTTTTAAAGATTTTATTTATTTATTCATGAGAGACAGAGAGAGAGAGAGAGAGAGAGAGAGAGAGAGGCAGAGACACAGGCAGAGGGAGAAGCAGGCTCCATGCAGGGAGCCCGAAGTGGGACTCTATCCTGGGACTCCAGATCACACCGTGGGCTGAAGGCGGCGCTAAACCGCTGAGCCACCCGGGCTGCCCCATCACATACCACTCTTGAGATAAAAACTTCCTGTTGGCACTACTTGCTGCTGAGAACTGCCACACAGATCTCTCTACCCCATGGCCGTTTAGGTAAGTGAAGTTCTAGTGCTGCTGCAGAGCTGGGTTTAGCTCTTGTTGCCCACTTCTCTGCCCCAGATAACCAGTAGGAGCTAAATGAGGAAACTGAGAAGAGCACTTTCCTAATTTCGGCGCTTTTGACTTATACTTAAATTCTCTTGGAGGTTCTCTTTTCCTGTAAAGGTCTAAGGGAAGTCATATGGGCAAGAGGCAGTACTAGAAGTTGAAAACCAATCACCTAAGATCATTAGCTATTGTTAGCCCAACCTGCAAGGTGCACCTCAGTTCAGGTAGCTGAGGATCGTTCAGGTTCACCAGTGGCAGATGTGTGGCACTGGGCAGATTCTTGGGCAATAGCTGGTCTGGAATCATCAGATAGTGCATATCTGTATCCTGCAGATGCCCTTTGAATGTCTGCTGACATCAGTGTCAGTTTTACAAATCTGGGTTACATCAAACCTTCACCTTGCTGCTGGGTTTGCTTTTCACTCTCACCTCCAAGGCAGAGAGCAATGACCTCACAACACTATTGACCTCTCCACTCACCTAGTTGCATGGCCAACCTGATCTCCCTCAGACTTGCTACAGTCAACATTTTTTAAGTTGTGAAAAGAAGGACCAAGGTACAACATTAACGTCCTAACATTCCATGGGCCTTTTAACTGCAGCATAAATCAGCCAAATGGTTACATTTAATTCCTGTCTTTACTGATACCTGAGTAATTAAATGACTATAAACAGACCATTTTTTTCCTCCCTCTGTATAAGGTCAGAAAAAAAAGAGTATCTACCCATAACATTTTAATTTTCATTTTACTTTAGAAATATCTAATTTAGAAGACTCTTTTATAGCCATTTTGGTTACTACTCTTTTATAGCCTGCTTTTAGCTGGTTCAGCTAGCTTTTAGCTCAGTTCAAGAGTTACTTGTGGGTGCCATCTAAGGAACTTCGATCCTGCATCCTGTTTACAAGTTTTCATGAGATTAAAGTGTTTAAATTATTGTTTCACACTGTTACTTCTCTCCATATTCAAGCTGAGATATCAAGGTGACTTGTGTTCATAAAAGCTCTTGTTTACTTATAAACCTAAATCGGGCTATTTTGCTTTTTTATTGCTTTTTGAAGTACACAAATGGGCAATATCATTCACAGGACTGCTGCTGTCCTGTGTAACCTTAAAGTGACAATAAACAAACAACTTGAAATGCCTGTGGCCATGAAGACCCAATTAGCCTGATTTTGCATTTGATTCTATTCTTATCTTTTTTTTCCTTGATAATAAGCAGTAGCATTAAGTATCATGTACTGAGTACCTACAATGCATCAGATGCTGCCAAGTCCAGTATTTTGGTGATTTACAATAAGCCTGAGAACAAAAGGACATTGTCCTTTTTTTTCCATGAGGACATTGAGACAGATAAAATTTGTAATTTATTTAAGATCAAGATCACAATATGTGACAGCCAGAATTGAAATCCATATCTTTTTTTTTAAGATTTTATTTATTTATTCATTGAGAGGCCCAGAGAGAGAGAGAGAGAGAGGCAGAGACACAGGCAGAGGGAGAAGCAGGCTCCATGCAAGGAGCCCGACGTGGGACTCGATCCTGGGTCTCCAGGATCACACCCCGGGCTGCAGGCGGCGCCAAACCGTTCCGCTACCGGGGCTGCCCAAATCCATATCTTTTTTACTCCAGTTGGTGTGATGGTGGGTGACTGCTATATCATCTTCCAATAAGACTGCAGAAGTATGAGGAATAAAACCTGTGTAATTTTATATAATATACATGCAACCACCATCATAATGCTTGGTTTATTTGTTCCCATTTTGTTCTTTTAGAAATAAAAACACATTTTTTATCATTTAGTTTTATTTATAAAATCCTCAGTTCTCATTATTAAACTAGTAGGAAAAAACTTCAGTACATAATAAATTGGAAAAAAAGCATACTTAACCCTGATACCCAGTAATAACTCCTATAAATTGGGGGTGGGGGCATTCTTTCAATTTGTAACTACCCTACATTTTGCTTTTTTCCTCCCATAGTTATTAAAATTATATACACTTTGCATGATTCTAATGGCTGTATAAAATAGTCTTTTGAATGAATATACTACAGTATATCCCTGACTTTTAGAGATTTAGTCTACTTTTTTTCACTGTTGTACGCCAGTCATTTTCTTGCTTTTACCATATTTATTATTGGCTTTAGTGAGATTCCTTGAAGTGGAATTGCAAGATTAAAAGATATGAGTGTTTTAAAGTTTTTGATAAGTTTTTCCCAGAGATAGGTCATTTTACCTTCCCGTCCACCAGCAAAAGCTAGGAGTCAGTGGAAGGTCTCCTGAATCAGGTATTATCTTGTATTACCTCTTTCTTTACTTGTTGATAGACATCAAATGGTATCTTAGAGGTTTCTTTGGTTATAGAACGATCCTGATGAGAACAAACATGTTTTATTTAGAATTGTAAAATTATAGATGTTTTGTGGTCATTGTTTTGGTTTCAGATTAAGCTTGGCCCTTTACAGAATTTGTCTTGAAATGTGTTGGTGAATTACAAATTCTATTGATGGCAGATGAGGGAATAGTTATCAGGTGGAAAGTGATGCTGTCACAGTGCCAGTCTCATTTCATACCTGTCTATTTTGTCTTTTGCTTACTTTATGCAAACAATTACATTGAGAAAGCAACACATCAGTCTCTGCCCAGCAAGAACTAAAGAAATTAGCTAGTACTTTGCCAACATTCCTGAGCCATGCTTGATACAGTATGCTACTCTAGGAGCAGCATGACTCTCGGTAGGAACATAATCATATTTCCAAAGAAAGGTTTTCTGGTTTTTTTTTGTTGTTGTTGTTGTGTTTTTTCAAAGTAGAGTTGAATTCAGATTAATTTGTTAGGGTTCTTTCAGCTTCCAAAGGAAAAAAAAGTCAGAATTTTTACAGTGGGGACTTAGAATCAAGTGGATATGAAACATAAATTCATAGATGACTTGAGCATTGGTTATCCTATTTAGTCTCTCAGTTATATCTTTTTTCTATTCCCTTAAAGTGTTTCCAAAATTTAAGATTTAAAAATACCCAGCATATCATACATCCATTCGGATGTCAGGAGCCTACGTAAGGCCAACACAGATATAGAAGGCCTTTGGCATTACAAAGTTGAGAAAGACACTCTTTTTATACTTCAGGATTACAGACCTGTAAACTTAAAGATTATAGACCTGAAATATAAAGAGATAAGTGCTGATATTAGGTATGCAAAAGGTGTATAGAAAGCACAGCGGTGATGAAGGATGAGTAATCAACTTGACATAGAAGCAGTCAGGGAATATCTTCCCAGAAAATGATGATGAGGGGAAGGACATTCAGGGTATGTGTAAATGCAAGGTGGGCAAAAGTGTGATGTCTTTTGAAAATCACAGTATGGCTATAACATAGGATGTCCCTGGAAGACTTAGAAGACACTATTTCAGAGTAGCAGTGTAAAATCGTTTGAATCATGTAAAAGCATTTGGAGACAGTCTGAGAGATGAAATCAAATCTGCTAAAATGCTTAGAGAGCTTCTAACCCACTGTGTGACTTTAATGACATTTCTATTCAAATAGACAAGGTGGTTGGAAAATACAAAGTACTTGTCTTTGTACAATTTAATGTTTATATTTTCTATATATATAGTCGTATACATGTGTTGTCAATTTTTCAGTACAGATTTTGGGACCTGAACGCATAGGAACATTGCATGTCCATTTGGACAGCTGGAACTCCAGGAAAAGGTCTAAGTGGAAAGACTAAAGGCAGAAAATTGTGTGATGTGCCAAAAATCTTCCAGTGTGTCCAGCCATTAAGTCATCAAGGGCAAGTGGCTGTCAGCAGACAGAACAGTAGGTAAACATGCAGACTGGAGAAGAAGTAGTCAGCTTCTAGCATGGGATGACTCTGAGGGAAGCATTCACTGGGGACTTGGACCCGATAAGCAGGGGTACTGTTTATTTTCCTCAAGCTCTGTCTCCCTGTTAAATCAATCACCTATGAATATGATTCATTTTTTATTTTTTTTTTTTAAAGATTCTATTTATTTATGCATGAGAGACCTAGAAAAAGAGAGAGAGGCAGAGACACAGGCAGAGGGAGAAGCAGGCTCCATGCAGGGAGCCCGACGTGGAACTTGATCTTGGGTCTCCAGGATCCCACCCTGGGCTGAAGGCGGCGCTAAACTGCTGAGTCACCAGGGGCTGCCCATGAATTTGATTTAAAGAAAGAAATGCTTTCGTAGAGAAAAAGTGAATTTCAAGTGTGCGTAATAATTTACATTTTTTAAAATGATTTATTTATTCATGAGAGACAGAGAGAGAGAGAGAGAGAGAGCAAGAGAGAGAGATGCAGAGACATAAGCAGAGGGAGAATCAGACTCCATGTAGGGAGCCTGACTCTGGACCTGATCCCAGATCCTGGGATCATGACCCGAGCGAAAGGCAAACACCCAATCACTGAGCCACCCAGGTGGCCCTAATAATTTACATTTTTGAATGTGGGAAGGAGCAATGAGATGTGAGAGCAAGCTGGAAAAAGTGATGACAAACACCACTACTGTTGAAAGGACCAACTGAGAAGCAGCATATGTTCTAGAATGCCAATATAATGTAGTGGTTCAGTGTATGGGACCTGACCCTTGGCTGCCTAGGTTTAAGTTCAGCACTGTCATTCAAAAGCTCTCGGTTCTTGTTCAAGTTACTTAACCTTGTTTCTTAGTTTCTTTGTCTGCAAAGTGAGGATGGTGGTTGGTTCTTTGAAATATAAATGAGACCATATATATATATATATAAAGTGCTTGGAGAACCAAGGGCTAAGTTCTAACCACAGGGCCTGGAATCTAGTTAGTCTTCCCTTTAGAAAGTTAATATTACTTTCACTTAATTGAAAAGCACTCTCTTTTACTGGTCTGGAGTAATGCACAGGGTTGCATTCCAAGCCAGCCTTCAACTTTGTGTCTATTATGGACCAGTAAGTTCCTGTTGCAGAGATTTGCGTAGATAGTTGCAACCTATGGATGTTCAAGAAATACTTTTCAATGTTGTTGTAGCCCTTAGGCATCTAGTATTTCTCAAATTGTCTCAAAATGCTTTAAGCTTAAAGGACATATCGAGTAAATACAGGTCAATCCTTTTTCTTTTAACTTTTTTTTTTCTTATGGTGGGAAGCCTTGCTGTGTAAGTACAGACCATTCTTTCAATCCACCCAAATCTGTTGCTTACAAAATCAGTCTTGACAAATAAGAAGAGTAGAAAAGAGTAGTAAAAGCAAGAGCTCAGGTTTACTATACAGAGTGATTGCTCTCTATTGACATAACATGTGTGTGCCAACATGAGGAGTCTGAAGGACGCATTACTTCCTGATGCATGCCCCAAAGGGAATGCTGTTGGGATTGTGGGAAGACACATTAGCCTTCTGGCTTTCAAAGAAACCATGAGTCAGATACACTCTCTTCTCTTCCTAAGCATTTTCACTTTCTTGTGAAACGGATTTGGAAAAGGCTGCTGTGGGTATTGCTATTTTGAGAATCTCTTTCGTCAGAACCCATGCTTAATAAATCCCACCATACCTTAGTTGGGCCCCAGGACTCATCTGACAAAGAAGTAAAAAGAAATTACTTTTGTCTCACAACCTAGTAGTACAAAGAAACTTGTAAAAATAAAACTAATTCCTCTTTCATCCTCTTAAATGGAAGCTATGCTCTTAATCTTTGAGTTTTCTAATAATAGATCTTGAGATTTTTACTATTACACTTTATTCCTCCAAAATCTTTTTTATCATTTTTTCTAGCTTTGAACCTATGAATGAAGAAGAAAAAATAAAGAAGCAAAGTGAAGGTCTTTGTGGGAAATAAAGTAAACAGATATTAAGATTAAAGACTCCTAAACCAGCTTTGGGCACTATCTGACTGTCAGGTTTCACTCTGGTTTCCCTGTAGGAACTGAAGACATGAACATTATAGTGAGCAGCTTCCTGTTCAGCTTGTTCACCTTTGTACATAACCATCAGAGGAGAATCAGTGTTTCCCAATGAGGCCTATGTTGGGAAGCAAAGCCTGAGAGTTACTAATGAAAATAACCAATAATTTGTTCTAAGATGTAGAAAATGGTGTGATTGATGTTATCATATTTGGCATACTTTATCATATGAGAGCACCTACTTTCCTTATGTACTTCTGACACTTACAAAATAGAGCTTTTCCTACTCTTTAATTTTAAGAAGTTTGTGTCATAGAAATGTTTATTGTTATCAACTTGTTGTACTTTAATGACCTAGAAAAGAGTAAGAACTTCTAAGACCTACATAACAGTTGCAAATTCTGATAGTCTAAAGTATTTTTATGGCATTGCTCCATCCAGAGCTAAGTTAGGATTGGCTTTTATGGAATTATCTTATCCTGTAGGATTGGTTAGTAAAGAGATGACTGGAAACAATTGGAATTCTACTTCAAGAATTTGAACTCTGTGTGTGGGGTAGGGGGTTGTCTTGGCAGTGACTAACCTTCATTGAAGATTATTCCTTTCTCTTGGAGACAGACTATAAAAACATTTCTGAATGACCTCCATGATAAGGAAAGCATTGCAACAGATGTAGAGTTTATAAGAATTGATCACTTACCTCTTCACCAGCCTAGACCATGTTTCTATCATAGGCAGAGGTGAACCAAATTCGAGAACAGTGAAGGAAAAATTGACCCGAATTGATCGTTTTGTCTTGTCCTCAATTTTAAATTGAATTGCTGATTTGAAAAGAGAAGTTTACTCTGTGCTTAGAATCAGTTCAAAGTAATTCAGGCTGAGTATATCTGAAGCATTAGTGACTTCATCCCAACAGTAAATGTGTTTTTTGGAGCTGTATCTCATTTCAACATACATTCTCTTGAGTTTTCCGATTTCTCTATTCTTAATCTTGATGTTTATATTTCTCTTTTCCAAGATTTCTCAACCTTAGCACTACTGACATTTGGGGCTGGATAACCCTGTGCAGCATCCAGGGTCTCCACACACTAGATGCTAGTAGCCAACCCCTATCCAGTCATGAAAAACAAAAATGTCTCCAGATGTTGCCAAATGTCTTCTGAGGGGCAAAGTCATCACCCCATTGTGAACCACTGGTGTAGGTAAGAGAAGAAGTTCATATATTGAGCCCTGGGAACACTTCAAGTTTTAGAGATTGGATAGAGTTAAAGAACCAGTAAAGGAGAATGAAAAAAGAGCCGATAGTGAAATTGGGGAAGAAATAAGGGAAAATAGGGCTCCAGAAACCAAGTGACAGATGGACAGACAGAAAAGAAGGAGTTAACATCTGTCTCAAATGCTGCTGCTCTTAAGCCACCTGAGATGAAGACTCATTCTTCATGGATTTAACAGTAAGAGTGATGAAGCATAGGACAGTGGAGTTGCTGCAAATAGGAAAATGTGCTGGATGTAGCCTGTAATGTATATTTTAAGATTAAAATGCAAGCGATAGTCACAAGCCAAATCGTCTTTGTTGTCACAAAAGAGTATAAGATGGCAATTTAGAACTTGTGACAGTGGGGATAAAGTGAATACGTATTAGTTATTTCTAATAAATTGTGTGTGTTGCTAGAAATTCCAAGCTTTGGTGCCTAGTCCATTGTAAGATATATGATAAATCATAAGTTACTACCAAGAGTTCAAGTACTGATATTTGTGAGTTTATATGCATATGAGGGACAATCCTCATAACAGTGTGACTCTTAGCCCCTTGCATTCTAAAGTGCTTTCTTGACTTGGAGGGAAGAGCAAGGCTGGCTTTGGATCTAACAAGCTAAGAATAGAGAATAAAGGTTTGCCCTCTTCAGGGCTGTCCCCTATGAGTTGCAGCAGAAAAATGGCTTTAAGACATTATTATTATTTCAAATTAATCCATGTGGGAAAATGAAAAATAGTCCCCCAAAGACATCCATGTTTTATTTGTGAATTTGTGAACATGTTTCTCTTATATACCAAAAGAAACTTTGCAAATGTGACTAGGTTAAGGAATTGGAGAAGATAAGATTGTCCAGGAATATCTGTGTGGGTCCAATCTAATCACGTAAGTCCTTAAAATTGGAGAACCTTTCTTTCCACGGTGTGGGCCTCAATTATCTCTCTGACCCAATGTAATCACAGGAGTTCTTTGGAGGGAGGTAAAGATCAGAATCAGAGGAGGTGATATGATGACAAAAGCAGAGTTTAGAGAAGGCATGGGACCCTGGAACAGAGGTAGGAGCAATGCATTTTGAATGTGGAGAAGGCCAAGGAATGCAGGCAGCTTCTGGATGCTGCCTAAGGTAAGGGAAGAGAATGCCCCCTAGAACCTCCAGAAGGAAAGCAGCCTGGGTGCACCTTGAGTTTAGCGCCACAAGACTCATTTCAGACTTCTGACTCTGGAACTTTAAGATGATCAAATCATGTTGTTTGAAGCCATTACATTTGTGGGAATTTTTTACAGCAGCATTAGGAAAGCAACACAGTCCAACTCATCAGACAAATTGTCCTCATTACTAGAGTTCTCTCCAGTGTCTTCAGGCTTTATCTTATGTCACTGAACAAGTATTGTGAAAACCCTAATCAAAATCTTGCCGCATTATTACTTTCAAGAGCAAAAGAGAGTTCTTTCTTGGGTTATTGGGTGATATCTCATGGGTGAAAAAATGTCTGTCATTTCCACTGCCTTGCTAATAATATATTTCTTCTTGTCATTGCCAGTTTTTTACTCAGGCTTAATCTTTTACGTAAATTTGATTTTGGTGACAAAAAGTATCCATGAGCTATACTACGAAATAGTCTTTATCACTTCTGGGCTATTTTCTCTCTAATCCAGAAATAGCAGTTGGGGCATGTTTTCTCATTGCTTCCCCACCCCTCTTGTTTCAAAATTTGTATCCCAGGGGAAAGTCAGTACAACAGTATATTTAATCACTCAATAGTTACCATGAAAACATGTGGGTTTTTTTTTTCCTTGATAGTAATTTCTAGCTTCTTTACAGTTGTCTGAAGCAATGAGTATAAACTAAAACTCTATAAACATGAGGTGGTAGTAGACTGCGGCAGAAATGGATCATCTTTCCATTCAAATGAGTAGTCCTTGAGTATAAAGCTCTCATAAATTTGGATATGTTTCTGCTTGTTATGAGCTGGTGTCTGTGCAGCTGTCATTTTGATTTGAAGACTGGGAAAATTGTGTGTCTGAATTGGACTTAATCTTGTAAACCTGAAATCCGGTTTCCGTTCCATTGTGAATAATCATAAATGCTTTTTACAGTGTTTTTTCACTTCTGCTTTTAGTCTCCAACTCTCAGATAATTCTATTTTCTACAGAACATTTCAGGGCTTCTTTAGGATGAAGACAAGTAGGAAGCAAATTTCTGTATTTGACTCTAGTTTTTATTTTTATCTACTTTTAATATTTTATTAAACTTCTAATTTTCTATTTCTATGGCTAGCAGGCCATTAGAATAGATAACAAATTTCAGAAACAAGCAAGCAAACAAGCAAAAACCTGCAGCCTAACAAATTTCAAAAACAAGCAAGCAAACAAGCAAAAACCCATAATTGTACTTTGTGTAACTTCTGATCCAAGAAAACTTTATTTTCAGGAAAAAAAAAATCATGAAATCTCATTTCTATTTCATAGTAGATTTTAAGACTTTAAGAGGTAAAATTTAGTTTGATAATGGGGAGTCAATCACTGCTGTTATTTCATAGGAGACATTTCAGAATTTTAGTATGCTTTCTGTATTCATCCTTATATTCATTCTTATATTCTTAACGGGTGAGCATTTCTTCATTGGAAATTCAGATGAAAGCTTTCTTTTTCTTAGAACAAAGGGCATTTCTTTAAAAGAATTAGCACAATGAAAGTGAAGTGCTGATGGAACCACTTTCTGAATTCTATTTCTGCATGCCGTCTCCTATTTAGAACTTACTGTTGTTTTTTTTTTACATGGCCTCTAGATTGTAATGTTTTGCCATGACTAGTATCAGTAGCTGATATATTATGCAAGACAGTTACTTGGTTATTTGGCAATTCTAACTCAAAGAGACAAGCAGTACTAGGTAATCAAGTTGAGCCACACTGTCAAAACAAACTATAAATGAGTTTGTCGATACACAGCTCATTATTAGTTTGCTTTGAAATGGGAGATTTGTCTACCAAGATTACCGGCAAATTTTTATTCAGAGAGGGTCACAAGTTTTACTTTTTCTAAGTAGATAAGAAACTCTAACCTTTGTCAAAGAAAGAATTTAATTCTTTGTTTTAGTGTCCTCTTAAATCTTTAATTCTAACTTTGAACTTCAATCTTTCTGATCAGTTTTGTGAAACCATGTCTTCTAAAACAAAGAAAATATATTCTCACATCTCCATAAAACATGATATTTTAGGATTAAAAGTGACATTTGCTCTGCAGGACAGTTTGTTTAGGACAGTGAACCGAATATCAGTGTTATTGAAACAGTGCCACAGTTGGCCTAGCAATTGGCTATTCTTTTCCCAGGACAGGAGAATATTCATTCTTTTTTTTTTTTTTTTAAGATTGTATTTATTTGAGAGAGGGAGAAAGCACAAGCAGGGGGGGAGGGTCAGAGGAAGAAGGAGAAGCAGTCTCTCCTGCTGAGCAGGACCATCTCAGGACTCTGGGATCATGACCTGAGCCTAAAGCAGACACTTAACCAACTGAGCCACCCAGTGCCCCAGAATATTCGTTCTTAAATGAATAAAACTTCAAGGCGATCCCATTTGATAATTCCTGGGAAGAATAGCAATTCATTAAAGACGTTCCTTCCGTTCACGCTACTGCACTTTACAGCTACAGATGCTGGCTGTGTGGTTGTGGGGAACAAGCCCTTGTGTTGACTTAAAGATGCAGTCAAACTATCCACATCTGCCCACTGGAAGACGAGTAATCAATGCCAAGTCTCCCCATGAACTTATCTCTTTTTATTCTGGCCCCCAACCCAGCTATAAGACTTTGAGTACTCTCCATGGCCTGAACCAGCGTGTCTCCATCTATCTTTCCAGGGGCCATGAGCAGTAATACTTCCCCTTCTTCTCTCCCCCAGGCACATAATGGTATTCACATGAGTGAAACTATTCTTCTGTATTTAAAAAAAAGGAAAGAAAGGAAAATTAAGCCACAGATTCCAGTACTATACTTCAGCTATTCGTCATAACACTTTACTGACCACACATCTCACTCCCTATCACAACTTTGAGGAGAAGATGCAGACCTAATTCTTCTATCAGAGCTCTAACAAGCTGACTTTAATCCACATTTCCAAACTGACTCTCTCCCATGTCTCCCTACCTGCCGTGGAAACATCAGGTGTGATATGTGCTCAGCTTGGCTCATGCCTACGGCACTGCTGTCTTTCCATTTCAAATTTTCACTTACATCTAGCCATCCATTCAAATCCTTAAAGGGTCTACCTCAAAGCCCCCCCTCCACAGGACATTTTCTCATCATGTTAATATCTCCTGCACCAGAATTTTTATCAGACATTATTATCTATAGCATGTTTTTCCTGTCCTTCTAACTAGATTGATAGGAGCAGAATTTACTCTTATGTAAGGATTGATTCATTATCATTTTTTCATTCAGGGGCATGCTAAATACCCTGCAAATGAAAATGATGAACGTTCATTTAAATTGTGAACGGATGGATGGATGTCAGCATTTTTTATCAGCAACTGATAAAAGAAAGGTAATTAATCAGTATCTTGCTGATTCAGGTGTTAGAGAGGTGACATTTTTAATGGAGCTGTATATGTATGTGATTTTAACATTTTGAAAGTAGGAAGATCATATTTCCCTTTGTAAAAAAAAAAAGCCAACAAGAAAATAGAATTCATCAACACTTATAAAAAGGTGACACAAGGCAAAAATGGTATGTTGACATATATGTACAAGCAACTTTGTGTAACAGTTCTGTTTTAGAAGGAGCATACTTCCCTAGAAAGAGATACGTAGCCACGACATTCAGTCCATTGTACTAATGCAACTCCACTTTGAGTGTGGCCTTGCTTCAACAATAGAAAAAAATGAATTACAGAAAAATGGTTTTCTCAGCTTTTTTTTTAAAAATAAATAAGGAGAACCTGTGATATTTCAACTCACATCTGAGAGGAAGGCGAAACAGGAAAGAGGGTGTTTGCAACTTAAACTCAGAAATCACACATTATTTGGCTTCCTGAATCATACATAAGTGGTTAGAATAACACCCTTCCCTTTAGTCACAGCTTTGTCTTGCAATTATAAAGTCACTATTCATTTGCATTTATTATGGACATATTTCTATTATTTTTTAAATATTTTATTTATTTATTCATGAGAGAGACAGAGAGAGAGGCAGAGACATAGGCAGAGAGAAAAGCAGGCTCCTTGCGGGACCTGGGGATCAAGCCCTGAGCCAAAGGCAGACGCTCAACCACTGAGCCACCCAGGTGCCCCTGAACTAAAGAAGTCTTAAAAGAGACATGGCCTCACCAATTAGCATTTTTTCTCAGTTTCAGTCTCTTCGTCTAGAAAACTTTCTGTGCTTGGTAACTATCAGCCAAAGCCCATGAGGTGTTCCGGTGTGCTTTCCCTATCTTCCTCAAAGCTTTGTTTGTATTTTCGCTTTGCCCTTGTACCTTACACATGCATGGTAGCCACAAGAACGAGGCCCAGAGGAGTTCAGGCCATCTTCCCAAGGTGTTCATTAGCAATTAACCTCTGTTGAAACGCCACCCACAAGAAAGAAAGTCTCACCATTCTCAAGTGAACTTGTTTGACTCTTAGAAGAGCGCAAGTCAGCCAATAGAGATCTTGATGAGAGTGTTAGAGAGTCAGGTCCTGGTTTCAGTGGAAGCTCAGGGGTTGACCAAAAAAACCACACACACACACATACACAAACAACCCACAAAAAACACATTTGAATGTATATGCATATAGTCATTCTTTGATAGGTGTTATTAGAGAGAACAATAAGTACAAATAATTAGCAGCTACTCTGTGAGATTAGAAAAAACACCTCCTAGGAATGTTTTGGACCTGAGTAGAATGATAGAAAAATGCAGCTTTCTAAAGATAAATAAGAAAGCCATTATTTATTTTTACTAGTTATGGGCTAATGTCCATTCACATGGATGACAGAAATGGAAGGGGGCAAAGAGTAAATACAAACCCAACAAGCTCAAAGCACATCAGTATTTCATTTGAGTGATCTTTAGTTGGTTACTTTGTAATTATAGCTACAGAAGCAGTGTCCTGAAAAGTTTTAGGCACCTATAGTGAAGGGTTGGGCTCTATGATATACATTTAAGATTCATTAAACAGGAGGAGTCCCTACCCTCTGGAAATTGCTAGTTACCTAGTAATAAAACAATGTAGTGTTACCATTATACCCAGCTATGGAGGCCTGCCAGAATATGAAGAATTATTAGATTAACATTGAAGCATTAGAGAACTCCTCTCTCCCCATTAAATAGTAAGTGGGCTAGCAGGAAGTCATTACTCATCTTGACTATAATTGAACATTTACCAAAAAGATGGCAGAACCAAAAGGTAATTTGAATCCATTTAAATTGCGTAGTTGGCTAAAGAAAATCTTACCTTATTCTAAGCTAAATGGAAAAATCATGATACATTCAACTATAAATGATACATTTTGATTTCTCTGTTGGAAGTGGTAAGAGTTAATGCTTTTTTAGATGACTCCCTCTTACAGAAGAAGTTAAAACTTCATTCTGAGTTAACTTAAACCATAACATACTTGAATTTCACCACAGTAGATTTATAAGGTATACAATAAGCACCTTTTATTACAGCATGTGGACTCCGCTCTAACCTTGACAATTAATTAATATTTACCTATCTGCTTGAGCAAAATTTAGGTAGTTTTGGCCCATATACAGGATGTGGCTATGTGATTATAAGAAACTAATGTCATCCGGCACCTCCTCCCAGCCCCTGTTCCCTCTTCTGTAGAACAAGGAAATTGGGCTCCATCTCAAAGGTTTCTTGGAATTCTCAAAATTCTCTGCATCTATATTGATTGACTTGGTTGCCCTAGCTGTGGAATTGAAGGTTGGTAAAGATATCTTTAGAAAACACATGGAAGAAAGAATGGTCTGTGCCAGGATGTTAATAGTGCATTAGGACTAATTTTCATTCCATAGCTGAAGAAATGTAGAAGAAAAAAATCCCGAGGGAAGATTTTTGTATTTTTCTTGGTTCTTCAAGGCGCAATATTTTTCACTTAATGGCTAGAATGATAGGATCGTATAAAGACATCTATTTAAGTTGGTTCATAATTGTAAGTAATACAATTAATCTATAACCATAACTAAAATCTGAATTAGATTGAGCAAGAGCAAGAATGATAGATAATTTAAGGAAAAGCTTTCGGGGGTCATATATAATTCCTTTGTATTGTCTATGAGCTAAACAGGGTTTGGATCAAAGTGTTCCAAGCCCCAAAAATATGATAGTTGAAATGTGAAGGCACAGAGATTCCTCTTGGTCTATTCACAGTTAAACAATGTGCCACACAACAATGATCATGCAATTTAGTAGGAGGGCTTGCAGAATTCTTACATGCCTATAAAATAACACATCAGGTACGCTCTTTCCCTCCTGGAAGTTTACCACAGGAGAACAGGGAGAGCTGAGGCTTAACCTCTAAGCCTGTTTGCTTATCCATAAAATGAAGATAATGCTCTACCTACATTAGAGGTGATTAGGAGGATCAAAGGAGAAAGCTCTTTAGCACTATGTGTGTCCACCCACAGGACTCACTCCCTAAATCATACTATGAATATTGTCACTCATTATTACCTTTATCATTTAGAGAAGAAGAAGAAAATTATTTTAAAAGATTTAGAAAAGAATAATAAAAATATATACTATTTCATATTACTGTTGCTTATATTAACTTGATAGAATTTGTTATCTAATGAGTCCTTGCATATATATACATATATATACATATATATGTATATATATACATATATATATAGAAAAATGCAGCTTTACATATATAAATGTGTGTGTGTGTGTGTGTGTAAATGCAGATAATGATTAGGACCCAATTTAGTGACACACACTTGCCAAATTCCTTATACTTATGAGGAATACTTATATATACTCATGAGTATACTTATGAGTATACTTATATATACTCATTCACATTCATATTTATATATATTATATGTGCACATTTGTAGCCAAAAGTACTTTCCTCTTGAAATGTTTAATAAAGTTTCCATAAAATTGTCTCATGTTTCCACCTCTCTTTGAAGTATAGAAATTACCTGTTTATGTAGGATGAAAATGGATCGTGTTTTTTTGCAAATATTTCATTTTTTAGTAATCCATATGTTACTGGGAAAGTACAACCATTCATTCACTCAGTTAATGTTTGCTGAGTGCACAGGTGCATAATTATTTTTTCCTATCAGAAAATTTGATAGGAAAAGACCATGATCATCCAACAAATATTTATCAAGTGGTACCAGTGGGCCAGGTCTTGGGTGTTTCCAAGGGAATCTGCAAACCTCAGTTGGAAGTGGCTTATTCCACCTTTGTGGGTTGATTACTGGAATTACTGCTTTATTGGGTGGTGTTCACCACGTTTGTCACATGCATTCATTGAAGTAGGTGTGTTGCTTGTGTAAATAATGAGAATCCCTCTTTAGTCAGCAATATATACTAGCGGTATATCAGCAATTAGGAAGAAGCATTTTGCAAAAAATGCTCTTAAGGTTAATTCATTTTGCTTTTTGCATTATGCTTGTAACTTTTCAACGATTTCCCTTTTAATCTAATTGAGGGGTGAATATCTATTTTAAGAGAAATACTCCTTTTTTAGAAAGTTCATTCAGGTGTTTAAATTATTTACAAGGCCTCTGTTACTTTCTATTGAATCATAGTTCTATAGAATCTTGTTTTTGTTCTTATTGGTATTATCAATTCCACTGTTTACTTGGTACAGTAATAAACCAGGAAGACCTAAAGATTCTAAGAGTCCTACCTAAGCCTGACGAAAAGAGAGAGAGAGAATAATGAGCCCCTGTGTTCCTTTATCCTTTTGTTAATCTGGTTTCATTTCTCTACACTGAATATTGTTTTGGTTTTGTTTCTTTCCTGGGATATTTTAAAGCAAGCCCAAGACATGTAATTTCACCCATAAATATTAAATAAGCACTTTTAAAATTATTACTAAACACTGATTTTTTTTAAAAAAGTCTTTTTCCCATTGGTTTGCTTAAATAAAGACCCCCCCCCAAAGTATACTTATTGTCTTTGACTGTAGTCTTTCAAATCACTTCTTAATCTAGAAGAGTCTCATTGGATTCCACACTCCTAACTTAATTGAAGAAATAAGTTCAGTTGTCCTATGGAAGTTCCCACAGTCTATATTTCCTGTGAATAAGTAGTAAAATCAGATTTTGATTAGATTCAAATTCAAGCTTTAAGTAGTCTTTAGTAGTCTAGATTTTGATTAGATTCAAATTCAAGCTTTAAGTCTGCTTTAGGTAGTTCTGTGTTCTTCTTATTGCATTTTATGATGTCTACCAGGAATCCCTAAGTCATGTAGCTTGATTTTAGTGCTTTAGTTCCCCCAGTGAAAATTTTTCTTTTTGTTATATTAATGTTACATTGTAGAAATTTTTAAAGTCAAAGAGCCCCAAAAGAGCATGGCTCTATTCCAACATGTGTTGGTTAATCTAGAATGTCCTAATTTGTCGAGGAAGGTTTCCATGGAATGCCATGTCACCAAAAGGATTAAATAAATATTCCCTCTTCAGCAAAGGGGCACATTCCCAAGAATATGCCTTTAGCGCTTACAAAGAGGTACTGCTATAAAATATTATGAATAATTAGTAAATAAAAATTTCTGATGAATAAAAATAAATTGCCTGAAAGATTTTTATTTCCTAAGATACTGGCTTTTTGTTTGTTGCAGGAAGAAATCTTTCCTGTTTTCCGCACTGTATGCTGCCTTTATCTTTGGTGGTCGGCACCTGATGAACAAACGGGCCAAGTTTGAACTGAGGAAGCCATTAGTGCTCTGGTCTCTGACCCTTGCAGTCTTCAGGTAGGTTTCTCTTCATTTTCCCAATGCAATCCATCCATTTCATCAGACTTGGCTGAAAGAAGCAATGCTTGACTATTTTATCCTATACCGTCTATTTTTGACTGTTCAATACCCTGAGGATAACATAAAGCCATGCCCAGAGAGTAGGCCTTCTTTGCAACCAACTTGCCATAGTATACTTAGTCTGTTATTTTCAGGCTATTTTTATTGTCTTGTCCAAACTGCTCACCCAGTGATCCAGTTTATCTTTCAGGCCTAGAAGCAATGTGTCAATTCCATCATTTTTGTTGCTTAAATATAGCTGAAGGGTTAAATGCAAAACCACATGGGTAAACTATTGATCTATGACAGAGTAGGATTTAAATGTGCTGGGGATGCTGTTACTGACTAATGTGTAATCAAAACATGGCACTTAGACACATGACTAAATACTGGACACCTGTCTATGTCAGTATTACTAGACCAGAGAATGCTTTTAGCGGTGCATCCCCCAAAGCACCATTCACCCCCATTGCCTGAACTGACTTGCTGGCTTATGTGTATGCAACCAGTTCTTACTTTGTATTGGCTAGAACTCATCATACAGGCTGTCAGACAAGAGCTATCTCCTCGGGGGCATCTGCCAGCCAACATTCAGACACATTCCTGGAAGCTTAAAGGAACATTTCTAGCTTTGTAATATTTAGTGACCTAGTCCATCACAGGACAAATTAGCACCCAGCTGGTATCCATACAAGCGCCAGAAAAATGTTTTGCTTGTCAAAACCCACAAGTTTATAATTCCACTTGAAGGAAGAGGAAGTGGAGGAAGAAGATGTAGATATACTACAAATAAGTAACTATTTTAATATTTATGAATATGCACTTGTATTTTTTTACACTACATATTAACTGTCCCACCACTAAGCAGAAATAGATGGTATCATTAAAAGGCTCATTAGTCACTCAAGGTTTATTAAAAATGATCAGGCAGGAAGAGGATTTTCATTAACTCCGATGATCTGTGCATTTCCATTATGTCAGATCCCTGCATCCACTCATTTGCTTGCTACCACTGGCTATACTCTAATTTGGTACATTTTGTAAGTTCTACATTTGAAGTGCTCATGATTTGGATCTGTCACTAAAAAAATTCTTCCGTTTTAATCAGTATCAGGACATGATTCTCTATAATACAAAGTAGCATTTTCATTTTTGTTCACATCTAAGGTTCACAAAGTATGCCTCTACTAAAGTATTTTGCTATTTGAGGAAAAAGTTATCTTTTTTAAAGACTTTATTTATTTTAGAGAGATAGAGAGCATGTATCATGGCGGGGGGTGGGGGAGCAAGAGGAGGGAGGAGCAGATGGAGAGGGACAAGCAGACTCCCTGCTGAGGGTGAAAACCTGTCACAGGGCTTGGTCCCACAACCCTGAGACCATGACCTGAGCCAAAATCAAGAGTCTGGCGCTAACCTACTGGGCCACCCAGGTGTCCCAAGGAAAAAGTTAGTTTTTATCCTAATGATGCCTTCAGTATTTTAGAGTTTTCAACAAAAGCCTTTATCTTTCGTTTTTTAAAAACTTGCATACATATGAGCAAAGAGTTCAAGGAGCCCCCCCTTCCATGCACCAGTTAACACTGCTTAAACTGGGATCCCTGGGTGGCGCAGCGGTTTGGCGCTTGCCTTTGGCCCAGGGCGCGATTCTGGAGACCCTGGATCGAATCCCACGTCGGGCTCCCGGTGCATGGAGCCTGCTTCTCCCTCTGCCTATGTCTCTGCCTCTTTCTCTCTCTCTCTCTGTGACTATCATAAAATAAATTAAAAAATTAAAAAAAAAAACACTGCTTAAACTATTATCACCAACTGGATCAATCTTCTTTCATCTACCAACTTTCCTCTTTCCCCCAAATTATTTGGAAATAATACAAACTGAACTACTTTTGAATGAAATGATACCACTTCTAAAAGTTAACTTCTCATTTTTAAAAACCGACCAGAGTATTATGATCTCACTTAAATTAGTAAAAATCCTTTATCCTTTAGTGTTCAGATTTTCCCACTTGTCTCATAAAAAATGTTTTTCAATTTATTTTTAAGAATATGGATCAAAATAAGATCCATGCATTTTCATTAGTTGGTTTCTTTTAACTTAGAGGTTTCTACTTGCCTAGAAAGGAGAACCTTAGCCCTCTGCCAACCCCCAGCTCCCCATCCATCCATTTGCCCCTTATAGTTTCTTCAGAACTGCTGATTATGCTGATTGCATTCTTCTCTCCCCTGTATTTATTAGTTGGTAGTTTGATCTAGACATTTGACTATATTTAGTTTTAACATTTGACAAGACTTTATACAAGAAGAAATTACCTTTATCATCTATTCAGTTATCCTAAAGTGTATATAGTTATTATAGCAAAGGCAGGATAAGTGTTTGATTCTTTTGCCATATTTAGCAGTTTCAAAAAAGAAGACAATTTGGTTACCTGGCATGTAAACAATAATGTTTTTTGGGTTTTTTTTTTAAGTATCATTATGAACTCATGCATTCATACTTCATGTGTCATTGATTTTTGGATGAATTTGATTTGGATACATTTTCATTCATTGCTATTATTCTTTTTGATGATAAATTATCCATATTTGACCAATGTGAATCTCTTCACGTGGGCTCCTGACACCTTTCACATGCATTGACTAGTGCTCATAGCTTGATTGGGGTTGTGGTGGGGGATGACAAGATGTTTCAGGCCAGGCATATTGCATATTCCTTATCCAGAACTACAATGACCCATTTCTCCAAGGAGCCCTAGCTCCTTGTATTTACAAACCACTGAGTTTTGGGGTGGTTGTTGGAGACTAAGGTAGTTTTTATTTCTAGACCTTTCAGAAGCCAGAAATAGAGTTTTTTTTTCAAAAGTTTCATCTAGAGTTGGCAGTAATACTTCTAATTCATGTTTGCTAGTAGAGAGTGTTTTACTTAAGTTCTTATATCTCCTTCCTCTCATGCCAAAATCCTAGTTCCCAAAAGAATATGGTTTTGAATGGCTTTTACCTTACTACAATTCACAGATTTTCAAGTCCATCTGTCAATAGCTCCTAATAGAGAAGTTCAGAAATTCCATGCTCGGGAGATATTCTTGTATCAGATGGCCTGCATCTATTCCACTTACCACTCTTGCCCACTACAGGATAAGATATTCTCTATTTGGAAAAAGAAGGAAAGAGAAAGAGAACCAAAACTTTGGGTTTGAGGAATTAAAAATGCGGGGAGGGGAGGAACAGTAAGATTTTTTTTTTTTTTGGTAAAATCATTGAAAATGTGATTTTGTGTGTGTGTGTGTGTGTGTGTGTGTGTGTTGCTGTTTAGAAATAATTTCTATTCCTCAACTTCTCAAGCTTGCCCATTAGCTTTTTATAGTAGCCAGAGGCTCAACTATGACTAATTTGCAGGTGCCACACACTGTTTACTCAGGAAGACAATTGAGATTGATATTAATGTGGATACGCCGAGTACTTAAGCAAAAATAAAAATCCTGTCTTCATACCAATTTACTTCAGAAAGTGGTACGCAGTTTTATCTAGTTTGGCAAGAACTACCTGTAGAATATTTTTCTTCCTCTTTACTTTTGGATATATGATAGTAGCCTTCATACAAGCTATAGGCTATTTAATTTATTAACTGTCATAAATTTTGATGGAGAAAGTAGAATGTGATTGCAACTGAGTTTTTTCACCTGGCCTGCAATATATTCGTTTTATTTAAGTATAATTCCTCTGAGATTTTTTTGGGAGTTTCTCCCATCTCCCACACCCTGCCCTACCCTTTTCAGATTCAAACTATCATTGTTTGGTGTCAGTTCTTGGGAATAGACTGGGATGATGACATAGTGCCCAACTTGAGGACAAGCATTTCCATATTTGATGTGCTAATTCTGTGTGGCATTTGGCACTAGATATTTGAACATTTCCTTAGAATAAATACTGAGAAAAATTCTGGTACTTTGAATTAGTAAATCCTTTAGATGAGATTGTTTCTCAGCAAAAATCATCAAACGCCTCGAGGTACCTCTGATCCATTCTTCTCCGACACTGCTGAGTCATTAGATTATGTTGCTATGGTATCTCAGCTGGGTTACTACAGTTGATTTGTAAAACACTTTCTGTGTATTTATTTAATAACTCCAAGTCTTTCTCAATTGGGTGATGTGTGTGCTTCTGATTCAAGCAGCCTTTACCCAGTATCTGACTGGCAATGTTTTCCTCTCTTTGGTAGCATCAGGCATTTCAAGGAGCCTTCCAGGTCTCTGATCCAAAACAGGTTAAAGCAGGTTGTCTAGTCAGTGTACATCAGAATAAGATGTGCTGCATATTTATAGATGGCCAGTATCACACTTGCTTCATGTTTGCTTACTCATGTTTCCTGGTGATTCACTCTGGCCTCAGTTGTGTGATGCTTTATTTACACAAAGCCAAATGTTCTATGCTTTGCAGTTTGACTTCTCACTTTGTTATTAAGTGGCAGTTTTTCCCATTGAAATTCATTTTATTTTCTGGCCATATTTTTATTTTGTCATTAAATTTCAATATTGGCTTAAGTATAAAATATATTCAAGCTTAATTAAAAAGAAACATTTTTTTTCCTTCTTCAGTGAGATTTCCAAGAACAAAGTGTTTAAATATAGCAGAGGAGACATTCCGAAAAGTATGTTTAACAGTGCAGAGCAGCAGATGAATGGTATTTAATCAAATCTACTTGTGATTCTTTTATATACACATCAGTGTCTAATCTCTAGAGAATTATTAGCAACTGTCTTATTATCTGTCAACAGATATGTAATAAAACCAACCGAAACTATTCAGATGAGAAAATATGACATCTAAAAACTTGTTGGATGGGCAGCGGCTCAGGTGGCTCAGCGGTTTAGCGCCGCCTTCAGCCCAGAGTATGATCCTGGAGACCTGGATCAAGTCTCATGTCGGGCTTTCTGCATGGAGCCTGCTTTTCCCTCTGCCTGTGTCTCTGCCTTTCTCTCTCTCTCTCTCTCTCTCTCTCTCTCTCTGGTCTCTCATATATAAATAAAATCTTTAAATAAATAAAATAAAATAAAAACTTGTTGGAGGGGGCATATATCACTGACCTGTAAAATGATGGAACATTGAATGACAGATTTCAGAATAACTTAATCAACTTATCTTCAAGCACTTCTTGTCTAGTATTTTGTTCCATGGTTGCCAAAAGTGGTCCCTCTTGATCTACAAAGAACATTACAGAGAATGATTCCAGTGAAAATGGTATAAAATAACTGAGTACATCAGCTATAAATGTGGTAGGAGAAAAGCTCCAGTTGCACTGGAAAAGGCTGTAAATTTCACATTTTAAAATGTGGCACCAAGGGGAGCAAAGGTAACAAAGGAAAAGATACCTCTAGAAAGCATATGCTGAGTAGTAAAAAAAAAAAAAAAAAAGCAAGCTGCTGAATAATCACAGGAATGTGATGCCATGTATGAAGTTTCATAACCCATAAATTAACCCTATTTTTATTTATTAGCATATATGCAGTGATAGCAAAAAAATAACATTTGAAAAGTTCAGCCCAGTTTACAGATTATCTCTGTTTCTGGGGAGGCAGAGGGAATGATGGTATCAGAAGGATCCAAAGGAGTCTTGAACTTTTTTGTAAGATTTTTATGTCACTACGAATAGGTCAAACAAGAAAAAGATAATTGCATTTGACACAAAGTATGGATGGCAGGTTGGTTTTTTCTTTTTTAAGTTGAAAGCAAATAATGAGAAAAATCTACTTTTTGGGGTGTCTGAGTGGCTCAGTTGGTTAAGCATCTGCCTTCAACTCAGATCATAATCTCTGGGTTCTGAGATTGTGTGAGCCTCTAATTGGGCTCCCTGCTCAGCAGGGAATCTGCTTCTCCCTCTCCTTCTGTCCCTCCCCCTCCTCGTCCTCACTCTGTCCCTCTCAAATAAGTAAATAAGGTCTTTTTAAAAAGATCTACATTTCAAAAGAAAAGCTAGCAGTTGTAAGATTCTGGTGAAATGTCAGTGTACGTTAAATAAAACAAGCTTATATCAAAACACAAAAATTTTGTCCTATTGATCCTCACACTTCCCCTCCCTGCCTAATGGCAAGTTTATAATTAGAATTAAGAATATTTTGTATTTTCTCTTTTCTAATCACAATCCTGAGTTAAGAATGTATGTATGGCTGAGAGAATAATTTTAGGATCTTTCTCTTCTGTCCACTTGTTTGACTCTTGAAGACTATCTAGTACTTCTATATTGTATACAGATATATGGTCTGATTGACAGCTTATAGACAGATGGAAGTCAGATGTTGCTCATTTAAACATTTGTTCATCATCTCATTTTGTCAACATGTTTTGTTTTTACATAAAGTCTATTTGAAAGTGTAAAATAACTCTCTCTCTCTCTCTCTCTTATATATATATATATATATATATCAATACTTTGTGCCTTTCTTCCTCTCTAGATTTTGTGCCATTATATCAAAGAACCATAGAAATCATTGAACACTTTGCTTCTGATGCCATATTCATAAATCACAGGTTCTGTCTTATTTTTTTTTAACTGTAACTAACAGATGTATAGAAAAATCTTCCTTTCTGAAGGCAGGGTGTCTACAAGTTTTCTTTGCAGAATCAAATAGATTTTTCTCAAAAATAAATTGTTTATTGAGATATAAAACCACAGAGACTAGAAATAACACAATAGCCAGATGACATGATTGTTTAAAAGGTCAGGTCAAAGAATGACAGCAAAACACATTTTATTTCCCTTTACATCAGGAGAAATGTGAAGTATCTACACTGAATAAAAAAAAACATAAATTATTAATATAAGAAGCCTAATAAACAGTAAAGACAAAAAAGTCCACTGCCATAGGAAAACTAATCCCTGCATTTGCACAGTACTTTCAGAGTTGACTTCCTTCCCTGGTGAAGGGGACTGTGTTGACATTTTCATAAATGAAGATGACAGTGTGTAGTGTGAAAGATAATGGCTTTCTTTAGTATTTTGGGTTGTGTTTGAGTCCCTTGCTATTTGCCAGAATACTCTCCACAGTTCTACTCAGTTCGAATACCAGTTTTGTTCTTCTGTTAAACTATTTTTGCAGCAAAGGAACTACCATACAAATCACCACTACAGGATAAAGAGAATTCTTTCCCTGTCTGCTCTTCCCCAGTGTGTGTGTGCATAAGGCACATGCACATAGCTTTTAGGCACTCTCCCAGCTTCTTGGGAATGAATGCCATCCTTCGGTTTTCAGATACAACCCAACCCTAGCATCAGCTAGGACCTTACATGAGTTTCCAGTGCTCAAATACAGTGAGTCTCCACTCCACACTTTATTAGTTTACCAGGATCATCAGTAAGAATTACAGGACATAAGCTACTTCATTAGCATTGTGTTTATTTTTCAGGTATCTAAAACTGGGTCCTATTCCAGAATAGACTGTAGCCTCAAATTACGATGAAGTGACATTAATTGAATCACTTGACTCCTTTTGAGAAAACAAGCAATAATAAAGATAAGGAATGGGCAACTTTCCATCCTTTAAAAGTAAGATAGAGTTTATAAACTGGAATCTGTTCACCCTCACTTACTGGGGACAGTCCTTGTTCTATGCCCATTGTCCCAGTATAGTTATTAATAGCTCCCCTCTTGCTCTCAAAATGTCCCAATTTGAATGGGAAATGAAGCAGCCCTTCTATTTATACCCACTGAGCAATTGTGTTGGCTCAATGAAACAGGAAAAGGAAAAATACCAATAATCATTTGCCAACTTAGCCCTAACAAGTTTATTTTTAGCATTGCCTCTCACCTGAAATTTGTTCTTCTGGAACACTTCCAAATGTTTGACATATCACCACTCAAATTTAAAATATTTAAGCCAGATCCCTTTTTGTTAACCCCATAGAATATCTCAAAATTTGCTGCCCTTTTCTTAGAGAACATCTTTAAGTCCTTCAGAATATACAAATGACTCTTTTAACCAGTCACTACGTTGTAGAATTCTTCTCAAATATCTGGGGTAGCTGTCTGGGGTAGCTCTCTATTTCCATGCTGGCCACTCCAGTCCCTACCTTTGCTGCTTCACTTCTTAAGTATTTGCGACCACTAATTGCTATCTCCCAAATGTTTTCTCTATCCAAGGGACTCTACCTACCATACCATTTTCCTCTCTAAACTTTAATTGAAACTCTTTTGCATGTAAGTCAGAACTTCAATCTGCCCATAAAAAAATAATGATCTTCTCCCGATCCACCTTTCACCCCTGCACTGTACACATTTTCCATTCAAGCCAACATGTGTTTGATTATTGCCTGCAAAACAAACCCACTTTGCTCATCCTAAATTCATGTCTTTGAACACCCCACACCTCCTTCTCTTTCTCCATTCTTCCTTCATTTTCTTTCTTTAAATATTAACCATCCCTTTGGGGTGCCTGGGTGGCTCAGTCAGTTAAGCATCTGCCTTCTGCTCAGTTCCTGATCTCAGAGTCCTGGGATTGAGCCCCCTCAGGCTCCCGGCTCAGTGGGGAGTCTGCTTGTCTCTCTCCCTCTGCCCCTCCCCCACTCGTGCTCACACGCATGCTCTCTCTCTCAATAAATCTTTTAAAAAATAAAAATAAGCAAACAAGTATTAGCATCACCTTGACAACTTAGAATGCCACCTCTATAAAGCATTAGCACATATCACTTCAAGACATATCTCAGCTTCTACCAAACGTGCTGCCATGCATCATTTAACCAGACCATATGCTGCCTTTGCAGTGTGCCTCCTGGGAGACCATTTGAGTTCCTTAAGGCCACACTGTGTGGCATATCTGGAACACTTTGGCATACAGAGTTTCCAAATTAATAGATTTTTAAAAATCTCACATTTTGCCATTGCTCTAGTCACAAGCGATCAGCATTTTCAGTCATTTTACTTATTCACCCTTGATATTTCTTGTGGTCAGCTGCATTGGACATACCTCAGTCCAGTCTTCACTTGGTATGATAAGGCTTCATCTGTGAAATGACAGCACGCTTTAAGAAATCTGGAAAACACCAGTAACAGTAAGTGTTGACAAGGCTGCAGAAAAAAGGTGACCCTTGTTGCACTACTGATGGGAATGTAAATTGGTAGAACCACTATGGAAAACAGAATGGAGGGTTGTTAAAACATTAAAAATAGAACTACCATATGATCTAACAATTCCATTTCTGGGTATTTATCTGGAGGAAAAAGCACTAACTTAAAAAAAAATGCAGGCAGCTCTCTGCTCATTGCAGCATTACTTAGAATAGCCAATACACAGAAGCATCTTAGGTGCCCTTCGGTGGATGAATGGGTAAAGAAAATGTGAGAGATATATAGAGTGGAATATTATTTGTCTCTGAAAAGGAATGAAATCTTTCCATTTGTGACAACATGAATGGACCTTGAGAGCACTGTTAAGTGAAAATGAACCAAAGACAAATACTGTATAATCTCACACATATGTGAAATCTTAAACAAAAAAACTGCAAATTCATAGACTGAGAATATATTGGTGGTTGCTGTTGGCAGGAGATAGGAGGTGGGCAAGAGGGTTGAAAGTTACAAACTGCCAATTATAAAATAAGTATGTCATATGGATGTAAAGTACAGCGTGGTGACTATATTTAATAATACTACATTGCATATTTGACAGTTACCAAGAGAATAGATCTTAAAAGCTCTCAGCACAAGAACAAAAATTATAACTGTGTTGATGGATGTTAACTAGACTTATTGTAGCAATCGTTTTGCAGTATGTATAAATATTGAATTATTCGGTTGTACACCTAAAACTAATATAATGCTATATGTCAGTTATATCTCAATATAAAAAAAGAGAAATCTGAGATTGATGTTACATAATTGAAGGGGACTTCCAAAGGCCTGCAAAGCTGTACACAATCTGGTCTTTGTTACTTTCTGACCTCCCCTTCGCTCCTTCTCCTCCCCCTGCTCCTCCTTCCCCGCTGCTTGCTGTTCCTTAGCCATACTAGTTAGGCTGCTCCTTCAGGGTTCTCACAATTTCCCTCCTCTGCCCAGAACATTCCTTATCCAGATATTCCAACGGCTTATCCCTAATCCCCTTCAAGTCTTTGCTCAAATTTTATCTTCTTGGTGAGACCTTCTTCAGCCTCCCTAAGATAACGACAGTCCTTCACCACACACTCCTTACCACCCTTGTCTGATTTATTTTTCTCCTTGGCATTTAGTACCTTCTAGTGTAATCTGTTTTTGCTAATCTTGTTCATTCTCCTCCTACTGAACTATGAATTCTATGGGGGCAGGAATTTTTATCTGATATTATGCTGCATCTTTAAGGTCCATATAGGTACTACATATATATAAATACATATAAACTTATTTTATATATATATTTATATATATATATTTTTTTAATTAAAAAGGGAAATGAACATAGGGGACTTGTACATGGTTGTTAGTAACTCTCCTTTTCTATTTTGGAAAGTCTTCTTTCCAAAGGTGGAAACAGGAAACATTCTCTGCTTTTCCATTGAATCCAGGAACTACCAATTAGTATTTCCAAGAATATAATAACTAATTAAGTAAATGTATGATATTTTAATTTTATTTTTTTAATAAAAATGTGCAATGCGAGGGAGAATTCCAAGTTGCTGTGAAAAAGACTTACTGAAAAGGAGCCAGGGAAACAAAGGTCCTTCTGCTTTGCAGGTGGCACCTTGGGCTCTGGCCAAGGTGCAGGCTGGCTGGCCTCTCTTGTGTTAGGCTGCGCAGTGACCTGCAGGTCACCCTGTGGCTCCAGACTTGCCTGATTTATCTGTTTCCCTCCAAATTAAAGGAAAAACAATTCACTCATTGTGTAGTGATCACATCCAGATAGGACATAAGTTTATGATTTATGACAGTTTGTTATAATATAAAAAGTTTAGGAGTGCCTGAGTGTCAGTTGGTCAAACGTCTGACTCTTGGTTTTGGCTTAGGTCAAGATCTCACAGTCATAAGATCGAGCCTCCTGTTGGGGTCCGAGCTCAACTTGGAGTCTGTTTGAGATTCCTTTTTTTTTTTTTCCCTAAGATTTTATTTATTTATTTATTTATGAGAGACACAGGAGAGAGAGGCAGAGACACAGGCAGAGGGAGAAGCAGGCTTCCTGCAGAGAGCCAGATGTGGGACTCAATCCTGGGACTCGATCCTGGGACTCCAGGATCAAGCCCCAAGCCAAAGGCAGACGCTCAACTACCCTGAGCCACCCTGTTTGAGATTCTTTACACCATATCTCTCTACCCCTCTGCCCCTCCCCTTACTCTTGCTCTCTCTCTCTCTCTTGCTCTCTCTCAAATAAGTAAATAAAAATCTTTAAAAAGAAAGTTTATAGAAAACTCAGACCGTCACCAATGGAATACATGGAAACAGCAGCAGGTTAATGTAAGCACAGGCAAAGAATGGCCTCTCCTTCTGCCAGAAAGACACTCTACTAAACAACATTTGCCTACTTATAATTGGAAACACTATTCAGTAGTAATTTTTTTATTAAATAATTTCTTTTTCTAGTTATAAAAGTGAAAAGTCTCTCTGTATAAGACTGAAACCACAGGAAACACAGAGAAAGCCTTTAATCTCACGACACACAGATATTTGTTGTTAATATTTTGGCACATGCCTTTTCCATAATTTAACACTAAGCTTGAGATTCTTTCATTGTAATTTTAATTCTCTGTAATCCAGTTAATATATTTGAGTTAGGACAAAAATAAGACTTCAGGAATATGTTTGTATTACTACTGCTATAACAACTTGAAACAGCTGACATATAACATTTGAAATCATTTTACCAAAATGAATTAGTATTTAAATAGCTGGAATATGATAGCTTTTCTGAAACTTGTGTGAGAAATAACATGAGCATTCTTGAACAGATCACATGGTAATTTAGGCTATAAGTATAATAACACCTGAAGCATTTGTTAAGGATTATTTTGAATTAAGACTGAAGAATTACAGTGTTTAAACTTCCCGTTACCTCACAAAGTTTTAAACAATCCTTTTTGTTAGCAAGGTAAAGCAAACAAACAAAAATTCTATAAGGCTTTGAATGAAAAACCAAGTCCTTAAAAAAATGTTCAGACCTAACTTTATGAATTGCCCAATTGCATAATTTGGAATCTATCAGATGATGCTGACATTGATAATTTTTAAAAATTTTAAAATACTGAAGCATAGTTGAAATGCAGTGTTATATTAGTTTCATATATACATCACGGTGATTCAATTCTGTATATCACACGGTTGCCCTCCATGATAAGTCTAATTACCATCTGTTACCATACAAAGTTATTATAATACCGTTGAGTATATTCCCTATGCTGTACTTTTCATCCCAGTGACTTAATTATTTTATAACTGGAAGTTTGTACCTCTTAATCCCCTTCACTTATTTTGCCCATCTCCCCACCCCCATTATTAAGTTGACTTACCCACAGTGGTTGACTGGCTGAAGGAATCTGAAAAAGGAATGACATTTGAAAGTACTAGAAGTTTATTCTGGAGAGGGCCATTTAGTGAATGAACTGAAAATACTGACAGATGAATCTTCCTTCCCTTCATGGTCCACATGTCCTCAAGGACAGTGGAAAACTGTAGAAAAGACATGAAATTAGGGTTCAATAAATGCTGGTCACTTACACAGTGCTGTTAGATAAGTGAAAGTCCTCCTCCTAAATATAATGCCTTTCCCATATGCCTCTTCTGACCTCAATCATAAAAGTACTGGCAGTTCTTTCATGAAAGCTATCAATTTTTCTCCTCTGTATTTCAACCAAGAACTCCACGTAGTACCTGCTCATCTATTTTTAATGATGCTGTGGATATGACAGGTTGCCTAGCTCTCACTTGATTTTGCATGTGAAATAGAGGGCCTGGGTTTCTTCTCCCTTACAACCAGCAGTTCTATTAGCCAGGGCTACCAACAGTTCAACTGGTAGCTAGGTCTCCTTGCAACTCTTTCCCTACCATTTGTTTCAAAACATTTGCAGGTGAAAATTGGTGAGGGTTGTTTGATCCCTTCTTAACCATCACTTATGACTAAATTGTCATGCTTTCAGGCATATGTGGTACTCATGCAATCCTCACTGTATATATTTACATCTGCAACAGTTCTTCAGTTTTCAGAGCCCTAGGATTTAGAATCAAACCTATATATTAAAATACTTCATTGTTCACACATTGCATTTCCCTAATAGCATAAGAAAGCAACAGTTTACTTTTCCTCCTTTCCTTTAATTACTAGTGGTATTAGGGTGGACAGAGAAGTGGCCTTTTTACATTATTTTATTCTGAGAAGTAGATAAGCATCACAGACTTAGAAAGAATGTGCAGGGTGAGGGATCCCTGGGTGGCTCAGCGGTTTAGCGCCTGCCTTCAGCCTGGCACGAGGTCCTGAAGTCCTGGGATCGAGTCCCACATCGGGTTCCCTGCATGGAGCCTGTTTCTCCCTCTGCCTGTGTCTCTGCCCCTCTCTCTCTGTGTCTCTCATGAATAAATAAATAAATATTTTAAAAAAAAGAAAGAAAGAAAGAATGTCCAGGGTAATTGAAGTAGCCAAGAGAGATTGTTCACTGTTTCTAGGAATTTGTTTTAACCCAGAGCTGGAGCAGAAACCTTCAATACAGGCCAGCCCAGGTGGCTCAGCGGTTTAGCACCTGCCTTCGGCCCAGGGTGTGATCCTGGAGACCGGGGATCGAGTCCCATGTCGGGCTCCCTGCCTCTCCCTCTGTGTCTCTCATGAATAAATAGAAAATAAAAATCTTTAAAAAAGAAGACCATTAAAAAAAAAAGAAATCTTCAATACAGCTTTATATAATTGTCTACAGCTTGAAATTATGAGTCATTAGCTACTCAGAGTTGTCTTATGGGGAGTAGTGATCTGGGTTCTCTATAAAGGTTTAGCTTTAAACTGTAGGTACACTAGGTTGGTTCCAAAAAAAATTTTTTTTAATAAAATCAAAAGGGACCAGGGCAAGACTGCAGAACTTAAGAGAGAACTGAGAAGAAAACCTAATTCTTGCCTTTAAAAAGAACATGTTTCAAACTCTACAGCTTTTGCAATCTTGAACAAAACAGACAACCTGGTTCAGGAGATTTTATCTTAACTTCTTATAATGCTTCTTGTCATCCCATATGTTTTTGCTGAAACCAAACCCATTTTTAATCACACCCAAGAGTTAAGGAATTGGACTAGAGTGTTCTCTAATCTGCTGATTGATATCTCTAGGATGTATATGTAATTTTCTGTGCTCCTAAGGACTTTGATCCTTAAATTCAGAGTAGAACTAGGTTAAAGCTTGAAGTCATTAAAAGAAAAGGTAGCTTCCAGATCAAGATGGCAACGTAGAAAGATCCTGAACTCACGACCTCCTATGGACACACCAAATCTATAGCTATATATAGAACAGTTTCCACTGAAAAAAATTCTTAAAAGCAGCTGAGAGGTTCCTCTACATCAGGCAAATGGGAAAAAAAAAAAAAACCCATATTGAAGTTGTAGGTGTGCCTTGAGACACAGTCTCACCATAAAGTCCACCATAGGCACAAAAACCCATAATCGGGGGGTCAACTGAAAACCTGGAGCTTTTCCCTGAGGAGTGAAGGGTTTGAACCCCACATCAGACATCTCAACTTTTAAGATGTGCACCTGAGAGATGAGGCCCCAAAATATCTACCTTTGAAAATCAGTGGGGTTTGAGCACACAAGAGCTTCAAGTCTATATCAACCTGAAAAGCAGCTCTTAAAGGGCTTGTGTACTTAGACTCACCCATCCCAGGGCCGAGTGCAGAAAGAGCTGATTAAGAGGCTCATTTGCTTATTTTAAAACATCAGACCAAAGGACAAGCATCGAAATTAACATACATGTAGGGGCCTGCTGGGGTACTCTCCAGGGACCAAGGTTAGTGGGCTCCATCTTTGTGTTCTCCTCTGCCTTGGTACACTTTGCACGTATTTCCCAGAAAGGTCCTTGTAGCCTCATCTGCTGCCCTGATTTTTGTGGCTGCTGCCAGGGGATACCTCCAGGTCACCTAGCTGTGGTGACCAACAGGCTTCTGTTTATGGTCTCACAGGACTATATTTGCACATGTTACAAGCTGCTGCCTGAGGGGTTATCATCCCATCAACTTGAATCCAAGTGCTGAGAGAGATCCTCTCATTTGGGACATCAATAGACCTTGGCATATCCTCAACTACTGAAATACATTAAAAGTAAAACAGACAAAAAAAAAAAAAAAAAGTAAAACAGACTGCTTGGATAATCACAAAGGTTTGTTAGACCAGATGGACTTAACAGATATATACAGAACATCCTATCTAAAAGCAATAGAATACACATTCTTCTCAAGCATATATGGATCATTCTCTAGGACAGACAATATATTGGGCCATAACACAAGTCTTAATAAACTTAAGAGTATTAAAATTCTATCAGGCATCTCTTCCGAGCACAATAATATGACTAGAAATCAATTACAAGAAGAAAGCTAGGAAATTCGCAAATATGTGGAGATTAAACAACATGCTTCTGAACAACCAATGAGTGAAAGAAGAAATCAAAAGAAAAATTAAAAAAAAATACTTTGAAACAAGTGAAAATGGAAATACAACCTAGCAAAACATATAGGATGCAGCAAAGGCAATAACAAGGGTTTATAATGATAAATGCCTACCTCAAGAAAGAAGAAAATCTCAAACAACCTAACTTCACACTTTAAGGAACTAGAAAAAGAAAGCCCAAAGTTAATAGAGGGACATATATAACAAAGATCAGAACAGAAATAAATGAAACAGAAACTAAAGGAAAATAAGGCCAATGAAACAAAGAGCTGGTTCTTAAAAAGATAAACAACGGACAAATCTTTATCTAGACTAACCCACTAAAAAAAGACAGGATTCAAATAAATTCAGAAATGAAAGAGGAGATCTTACAACTGATACCACAGAAATACAAAGCATCATAAAGGATTACTATGAGCAAATTGGACAACCCCCAAAAATGGGTATATTCTTAGAAACATACACCCTACCAAGTCTTGATCATGAAGAAATAGAAGATCAGAACAGATCGATTACTAGATCAGTAAACAACAACAACAACAAACTCAGCAAACAAAAGGCAGCTTCACTGGTAAATTCTACCAAACGTTCAAAAGAATAGCAATCCCTTTCAAACTCATGCAAAATGTGGAAGAGGAAGTATTCTTCCAAACTCTTTTTACAAAGTCAGCATTACCCTGGTAACAAAACCAAACAAGGATATTAAAGAAATTATAGACTGATAATTAAAGAAATTATATTAAATTAATTAAATTAATTTAATAATTAAATTAATAATATTAAATTAATAATTAATATAATTAATTTATTTAATTAAATTAATTATATTAAATTATAGACTGCAATTAAAGAAAGTTACAGACTGATAATCCTGATGAACATAGATGCAAACATTCTCTACAAAATGTTAGCAAACTGAATTGCACAATACAAAGTGGGCATAGAGGGAACATACCTCAACATAATATTAAGACCATGTATGGCAAGCCCACAGCCAACATTATACTCAGTTATGAAAAGCTGAAAGCTTTTCCTCTAAGTTTAGGAACAAGACAAGGATGCCCTCTCTTGCCACTTTTATTCAACATAGTACTAGAAGTCCCGGACAGGGCAATTGGGCAAGAAAAAGAAATAAAAGACATCCAGATCAGAAAAGAAGAAGTAAAATTTTCATGCTTTTCAGATGACATGATATTATATACAGAAAATCCTAAAGTATCTACCAAAAACCTGTTAGAGATAATAGATGAATACAGTAAAGTTGCAAAATACAAATATTATGTTTTTATACATTAATAATGAACTAGCAGAGGGAGACAGAACATGAGAGACTCCTAACTCTGGGAAATGAACAAGGGGTGGTGGAAAGGGAGGTGGGCGGGGGGTGGGGGTGACTGGGTGACGGGCACTGAGGGGGGCACTTGATGGGATGAGCACTGGGTGTTATGCTATATGTTGGCAAATTGAACTCCAATAATTAAAAAAAAAGAACTAGCAGAAAGAAAAACTAAGAAAAAATCCCATTTACAATTGCACCAAAATGAATAAAATATTTAGGGATAAATTTAACCAAAGAAGATAAAGATCTACACACTGAAAACCATAAGACATTGATTTAAAAAAAAAAAAGTTGAAGGAGATGCGCAAATAAATGGAAAGATAATTTGTGCTCATGGACTGAAAGAGTTAATATTGTTGAAGTGTCCATACTACTACCCAAAGCAACTACAGATTCAATGCAATCCCTATCAAAATTCTAATAGCCTTTTTAGCATTTTTCACAGAGGTAGAACAAACAATCCTAAAATTTGTATGGAAACTCACAGGTTTCCAAATAACAAAAGGAATCTTGAGAAACGGGTGAAGCTGGAAGCATCACACTTCCTGATTTCAAGCTATATTACAAAGCTATAGTAATCAAAACCATATGATATTGGCATAAAAGCAGACACAAAGATCAGTAGAACAGAATAGAGAGTTCAGAAATAAGCCAATTAATTTATTATGACAGAGGAGCTGAGAATATACAATGGGGAAAGGACAGTCTCTTCAATAAATGGTCCTGGGAAAACAGTTCAGCCAAATGCAAAAGAATGAAACTGGACCACTATCTTACACCACACACAAAAAATAACTCGAAATGGATTAAATACATAAATGTAAGATCTGAAACTATAAAATTCCTGAAAGAAAACAGGCAGTAAACTCTTTGACATCAGTCTTAGCAATGATTTTTTTGGATCTGAAACCAAAAGCAAAAAATGAGCAAATGGAACTACATCAAACCAAAACACTTGCACGGTAAACGGACCATAAACAAAATGAAAAAAACAATCTGTAGAATGGAAGAAGATATTTTCAAATCATTTATCTGATAAAGAGTTAATATGCATAATAATATGAGGCTTAGAAAATTCAATATCAAAACCACAATGAGAGGACAACTCACACTTGTTAGAATGGCTATTACCAAGAGACAAGAAATAACAAGTATTGGTGAGCATGTATAGAAAAGGAACCTTCGTGCATTGTTGGTGGGAATGTAAATTTGGTGCAGCCACAGTGGAAATCAGTATGGAGGTCCCTCTAGAAATTAAAAAAAGGGGGGTGCACCTGGGTGGCTTAGTCGATTGGCCGTCTGCCTTTGGCTCAGGTTATGATCCTGTAGTCCTGGGATTGAGCCTTGTGTCGGGATCCCTGCTCAGCAGGGAGTCTGCTTCTCCTTCTCCCTCTGTTTATTCTCTCTCTCTCTCTCTAGTAAGTAAATAAAATCTTTTTTTTTAAAAAGAGAAATTAAAAATAGAACTAGAACTACCATATGATCTAGCAATTCCTTTTTTAAAAATATTTATCCAAATTTAAAAAGATATATGTACCCTTATGTTAATGATAGCATTATTTACAATCCCAAGATACAGAAGCAACCTATGAATATTTTATTGATCCTCTTTGTATTAACCCTTTATAATATATTCTATAATTCTTCCTTCACATTCATGAACACAGACTAAGATTGCAAGTGGAATTGTATCCAGAGTAGTTCCAAAGAACCAAAGTCAAATTTTTTTGTTGTTTCAAAGACTACTTCTTGTGGCTTATGAGGGAGCAACTGTGTCACTCTTCTCCTGAATCTCCATATTGGAGCATGAAGTAGGATTCACCATAATGTCTCAAATCAGTAAATGACCAGATGGATAATATGTCTTACAAGCAATATATGGTATGTACGTGTGCAGAATTCTGTTGGTGATGGGCACAAATTGGATCTTTAAGAGTTAAATTCATAGAAATATGAATAAAGGACACCCACTTCTAGTTG
The DNA here is from genome assembly GCF_905146905.1 of Nyctereutes procyonoides. Classification (NCBI taxonomy): domain Eukaryota; kingdom Metazoa; phylum Chordata; class Mammalia; order Carnivora; family Canidae; genus Nyctereutes; species Nyctereutes procyonoides. The sequence goes on from NW_026575130.1 coordinate 8,213,533, forward strand.
CTATTGCTATACCCACACTTTGATAGAAAGTAATATACATTCTCATTTTGACTCTTATCAGAAATTCAAGCCACAACACCATGATGTTGGTTTTGGCACAAACATTCCACACATAGTTCCACTGAAACATCTGAGTGGGAGTGATTGGACAGACTGGAAGCTTCTGGATCAGGGTCACCTTGGCCTGGCATTCGATTATTTCTTGTTGCCTTAAAAACTTCTAGGCAAAGCCCATGATAGACTTTACAAATCCTAAATAGATGTACAATTTTAAACACTTCAAAAATTAATAAAATCATTTATCTGTAATCTTTATTCAGAGAGGCAGGAAAAAATGGACTCCCCCTTCATCCCACTATAAATTTTAAATGATTATTTCTTGATGCAGCTTAAGTAACTACAAACAAAGGAAAGGGTGACTTTCCCTGACGTGACATTAATGGCAGGTGCACACTAAGAAACTCATTCAAGAATTTTTATAGAACGAAGAGGAGTGTCAGAGACAGCTGGGCTTGCAAACCACCGGAAGTCTTTTATTGTTTCCTGAATTGGACCAAGTCCAAAAATGAGAATAATTAACTGCCAAGTTTTCAGGCTGTTCAGATAACCCCAGTCTTATAGTAAGAAAGAAATGTGAGCCAAGGTGCAAGAATAGCAACTGAATTTTATAAAAAATATTTCTAAGGGAGTAGTTTTCTCAGAGTGGTCTGTTTGTTTTAACTAAAAGAATACGAAATAAAGGACTATGTTATCAAAACCACAAAAATATGAAGGAGAGACAAAATCAGACTTATTATCCACTCTTAGGCTTTAGAGTAATACAAGAACTAAGGATTTTAGCCAAACTTCTTTGGGTCTTGCAAGTAATTGTGAAAACCTTTGTGGGAGGAGAGGGACAGGAGGTAGTTCTCAATATTAAATGAAAACTTTTATCCTGAAAATTCTTCATTTTCCAAAACAAATTTGGATTACTCTACTTTAAAATGAACGTGTCCCTTCTGTTCCAACAAAGAAGAAATCCTAGGTTTTGCTCTAAATTTCCAAACCTAATAACCAATTTAGATGATATAAGCTAGGTGCTTTATTGATACTATCTTAATCATCCTCACAACAGACCTACGAAGGAAATACTATTATAAGGGTGTCACTTTTTTTTTTTAAGATTTTATTTATTTATTCATGAGAGACACAGAGAGAGGCAGAGACACGAGCAGAGGGAGAAGCAGGCTCCCAGTAGGGAGCTTGATGTGGTACTCGATCCCAGAACCCTGGGACGACAACCTGAGCCAAAGGAGACACTCAACCACTGAGCCACCTAAGTGCCCAAGAGTGTCACGTTTTTTGAGATAGATGAGTTTCTTGAAAATTTCAAAAATATTCACGTATTTCAGAACTTTCATGATTCAAATCCATTTTTCCATAGGAATAATTTCATTCTTTTAAATCTTTTTTTAAATAGGTAATACCTGGCTTTATTTAAAGTAAGCTCTATGCCCAAAGTGGGGCTCAAACTCAAAATCCCTACATGACGAGTTGCATGCTCTACCTTATGAGCCAGCCAGGTGCCCCCACTCTCACCCCCATAGGAATAATTTTAAACACACGGTAAGTTCCTACCTAATAGTAACTTTTCATTGTGTCTAAGTTTTGTTTCTTCATTCCAAAATTCTTGGTTTCTGATACATACATGTTTCTCTGTTCTACCACTAGCACCCCCACTTAATGAATACTTGTATGGCATTGTTATAATTTATCAGCAGTAATTGTCAGAATAACAGCTTAGTAGTCACAAAAAATCACACCTCAGACTTCTGAGGCACCTAAAGAACAGCATAGTTCAGAAGATACTGACCAAAGATGGTATTTCTGGTTCCCACTAATATGGAACTCTAGTGTGGCAATATTATAATTTCTATCAGTTTGGCCATCAGCTTTGAAATTATGTCATTCTTGAGTATATTTTAGATGTAGGGCATTCATATTCCTTCAGAATTTACATATCACATGTGTCCTTATTAATCTCATATATACCAATTTTTCAAAATGTCATGATGCACAGCTATGTAAAATGCAACTATGTCCCTATTGCCAGATGAAGGAACTAAGGCTTAGAGATTAAGAAATTTACCCATAGACACACAGTTTATAGGTAACGTTGTCAGAATTAGTTGGTCTGACCCATACCCTTTTTCTTTGCTCAATGCATGCTGCTTATTTAACCAGCAAGGTCAAAACTAAAGTTGCCAACCCAGACAGTCTTTGTGACGTCCATAAAAGGTGAATATGAAAGAAGGGAGGGGTGGAATATGATTTTATAAGCCGGGGAAGGAGGAGAAACTTTGCTGAGTTTCTCAAACTGTAACATGTGGACCATTTGCATCAAAACACTTGGAATGTCTTTTAAAAATTTTCCATTTCTGGATCTTCCACCAAAGTTATTAAATTGGATCCTGGAAATCTGCATTTGTACTAACCTCCATGGTTCACTATAATTAAAATTCTTACATAATTTCAGACATCTTGCATGCTCCTTGAACACTACACTCTCCTCCACCCCCAAATTCAGAGACTCCCTACACTGACAATACGTGTTTAATAGAGATTTGGGGGACATGTTCAGTAGCTAGGAAGTCCAGTGCATGATAAACTCTGGATAGGCATGAGGCTATGACTTTGATCAATTATGGCATACTTGATCCTTACTCATGCATTTCTTATTTGTCTCTGACCTTTCCATAGCCATTTTATCCAGCTCCATGGACTATTAACTGGATTCTTGCACCTGAAATAACATCAGTGTTCTGGTAACCTTTCATGAGAGCATCATATCTCAATCAGCTTCCTGGTTGGCCTAGTGCCATCTCCACAGAGCTGTGAGAAGCAAAGAACCCCCCAAACACTATCTCATAGTTCTGCTAGGTCTTCCTGTGAGTGAAATGTCTCCATGACTCTAGCTTCCCCCACTCCACATCTCTCCTCTTACATGCATATATGATTTGCCATATCTCTTGAGTTCCTGTTTCGTACAGTGTGCTTTTTCTTCTTTGGATGTCCTATCATGCGTCAAACTCAGAGTGATTTGACACAGAATTTTATGACAATTTCATAGCCAGTCCTTCACTCAGTAATTCCACTGTTGAGAATCTATTCCAAGGAATTAATTCAAAACAATGATTTTTTTTAAACAAAGTTAACTCACTTGTGTAGTCTCCACCCAGATCAAGATCTAGAACATTATCAGTACCCCAGAAGCTTCTCTTTCCCCTTCTGAATTATTATCTCCCCAAAAGTAACCAGCAGTCTGACCTCCTTTTTTTTTAATTTAACATTTTATTCATTTATTCATGAGAGACACAGAGAGAGGCAGAGACACAGGCAGAGGGAGAAGCCCATTCCCTGTGGGGAGCCCAATACAGGACTTGATCCCAGGACTCTGGGATCATGCCCTGAGCCAAAGACAGATTCCCAGCCACTGAGCCACCCAGGCATCCCTCTGACTTCTATCAATCAATTTTACCTATATTTGAACTTCATATGAACACTGTACAATTTATACTCTTGTGTGTCTAGATCCTTTAACACTGTATTTGTGAGAATTCTCTGTTTTTGCATGTAGCGATAGTTCCCTTGTTCTCATTACTATATATAGTACTTCATTTATGTCATTCTCTTACAGATAGACATTTGGGTCATTTTTACTTTGCAGATAGTTATGATACAACGTGTCTTATGTTGGCCTTTCTGTTAGGCATCTAGCTAAGAGAGGAGTTGCTCAGTCAAAGGGCTTAGCTTTAGTAGATCCTGCCACTTCCTTCAGGTCTTTGTTCAGATGTTACTAAAAGTTCTGTACCAATTCACACTTCCACCATCAGCATATGAAAATTCTAGTTGCTCCCTATCCTTACCAACACTTAGTATTTTTAGTTTTTCTTAATTTCTTAATTTTACTGGTGAGTGGCTTAGTAGCTTCCTTTAAAATAAACCAGCTGTCTGGATGAATTAAGTCTCTGAAAATATCATTTTTTTTCCTCCTTCTGTGCATTTGTCAGCAGATCTTAAGAGCATCCACACTCTGAGAAATAATAAAAGTGGTAGCCATAGCTAGGATAAATTTTTTAAATGAATAAACTCAGAAACAGTCTGATAAATCAGTTTTCTCTTGGGGTGTCCATGCTTTCTGATTTTGCTCGTGTTAGGCACCATGTTTTTGTCTCAATGTTAAAGTAAGATTTACTGGTTCTGATATTTAAATGTAACAGCACCCGAAGGAGTTCCTTAATTTAAGATTTCTAAGGTGCTGCTAAAGAGGTTCATGGATGACACTTATGATTCTATAATAAATGCTTTTGACACCTTACCATATATAGTTATATACAATAAATTATAGATCATAGTTCTGAGTTCATCCTCATCCTCTTGTGCTTCATAGCATTTTTGTCCCAAGACATTGCACTCTCTTTTCTTCCATCCTTGTCACGAATTCATTTTTATTTATCAGCAAATTCAGTTTATAGCTTTAAGTTCTGAATCATCATTAAGCAATTTCTTCAACTCTGTTGGTGTTGACACTGGAGATGACTACTATACTGTTGCTCAGTTTCCTAGTGTGCTTGTACTATATTACCAGCTCTATATCATAATCCTTCCATGTAACACCACCTCACTTGCAATAATTTTGATCAAGTTAGGTTTCATTCTATCATCTCTTCATTGCAGTTGCGCGTCTGCCTTTGGCTCAGGGCATGATCCCGGAGTTCTGGGATCGAGTCCTACATTGCTCCCCGCAGGGAATGGACTTCTCTTCTGCTTGTGTCTCTGCCTCTCTGTGTCTCTCATGAATAAATGAATTTAAAAAAAAATGGAAGTCAGACTACTGGTTACTTTGATTTATTTCAGGAAATAATTTTTGCATTTTTATCAAAGGCATATGTTGCTTCCATTTGGATTTTTTGATTGGTCTTTGGTTCCAATATTTTAAAAGTCATTTAAGTAGAAAATCCTCCTAATTGGTATTGTTGAAGTGATTGCTTGAAGTATAGGAGTTTGAACTAGGAAACATCTAAGGCTCCTTCCTTACTCTCAGTTTAGGTATATTACTCCTAGAGTAATAAAAATTGGAAAGTATGAGATTTTGGCTTCAGCTTACTTCTGTGGATCTATCCTAGCCCATTGAAGACAGAACTCATGAGCATAAAGCTCTTGCTGACATAAGGGACTTGATGGGTCAGTCGCAGTTCCAGCTCCAGGAGACAAAGAAATAGGGGCACAGTTTGACCTAGGGATCCAGTGGAAGGATATGGTCAAGGCCATGGTATAGAGGACAGCTGTGGGGCTCACTGCATCACTTCCTTCAGGTCTTTGCTCAGATGTCACTATATTATTAAGGTTTCCATTTATATATATGGAAATAACATGGAATATATAAAAATAATAAAACAACAAGCCCAATCCCCACCCAGCCCTCCCTAATCTTTCTTATCATCACCTGGCATGTTATATATTTCTTGATATATTATCTCTGTCCTGCTTTAAAATGTAAGCTCCATGAAATGCAAGACCTATCTGTTGAGTTTACTTTTGTAAATAATATATCCATATTCTTTTCCTAATATCCTATCCTAATAATATATTCATATTCTTTTTAAACTTCTCCAAGTCCTAAAATTTTAAGCCTCTCTCTCACCCAAAAGAGTACTTGGCACATAAAAATTGGTTGAATAAATGAATGATTAATAAAAAGCCCTGCCCCTTCCCTGTCTGGAATTCCTCAGAGACTTGGACTCTATGCACTTCTATCACTTGAAACTTTCTCTAACTTCCCAGAAAGAGTAAGGGAGTTTCATTCCATCTCTCCTTTGATCATATTGTCTTCTAACACCTAACTGAGATATTATAATGAATGAAATAGAGAAGCAAAAGAATCTTTACTTTGAAGCTCAAAGTTGTGAAGGACCATAGATTACAGGAATGGAAAGGAGCAAGGACACGGGAGAAGGCCAGAAAGTGAGACCAGAAATGCCAAACACAAACCAACAGTCTTCCATTTGTGTTCTGGCTATATCTTTTTATTTCCCTTCTCAAACATCAGATGGAAACAGGATTTTCCTCCAGAAAAGAGAAAACCCCTAAAACTTCAAGGACACCATCTTTTTATTTTTATTTTTTAAAATTTTATTTATTCATGAGAGACACAGAGAGAAGCAGAGGGAGAAGCAGGCTCCCTATGGGGAGCCTGATGCAGGACTCAGTCCTAGGACCCTGGGATCATGCTCTGAGCCAAAGGCAGATGCTCTACCACTGAGCCGCCCAGGTGTCCCAAGGACGCCATCTTATTTGCTGGTATGACTGGGAGGTCAAGGACCAGAGGAGGAAGGAATCCTCTTTGTTCCTCTACACTCACAGGTAATATTGAAGTAAGAAGGCCTTCTTCTCTAAGGAAATTTATGGAGGCCTGAGGAGTTTAGGTATGCATCCTAGGGCCATTTGGAAAATTCAATAGCCTGAAAATATGTGAAGCAAGAGAAGACCAGCAAAGTGTCTAGACTTTTTCAAACCTGTGTTTGTATTACCAGTCGTACTCAGTCAACATCATGAATCTCACAACACACGAATATCCATGGAGTTTCTATTATTTACAGATGCCTAAGGGCCATGGGTAATTCACAGGCACAACTTCCCTGTCTTATGTCTCACAAACCTTTAGGATAATTTGTGAAAGCACACTTAATGCCATTTTAAGCTTTTTTCTGCCTTGAGTATTAAAAAATAAAATTCCTCCTTGGAAAGAACCCACCTAGGATAGAAGTGGTCAAAATGCGAAGCCAATCCAGGTGCACCGTGTTCCAGCTATCAACTCCTATGAGCTCGGGGGCACATGTGTTATAGAAACATAAGAGATGGAAATATTTCCAGAAACTTGTGATTCCAGCCAAGACACTGGATGGGCTTGACATTTTTTCCCGTATCAAAACAAGGGATCTGAGCTTTAATGCTCTCTGTCTTGTTTTTGGTGGCACTGTTTTCAATTGTTAATCTGCTAGTAGTCAGATAAGATTTTTTTCTAAAAGACAAATGTCTGCATAGATGTGTCTTCTTGAATGTTACCAAAATATTGTCATTAAAATCTAACAGGTTGACCTTGAAAAGAATTTTTTATGAGAAAGAAAGAAAAGCACAAATAAGGAGGACAATTTAAGCATGTTCCTAGCCCTTAAATTAGAGAGATTGTAAATGAGAACGACATAGTCAGAAAAAGATTTGTTGAGGAAAGAGTGATAGTAGTGGTATCAATAATAATGTTTTACTGTCATCGAGTCAGTGATTTTAACATACATTAGCTTATGTGATCCTCATGACAACTTGTAATGTAGGCAGAATATTAAACAGTGCCACCTCCATTTTATAAAGAAAGTGACAAGATTTATGAGATTATGAGACCTTTAAAGCACTCAACAAGTGAAGATGATTAGAAATCTGATTATCTGATTTTCTTGGCCTAACACCAGGCTGCCTTTCTGATAATACCTTAAACTTCTAGATGATGCCATAGTTACTAAAAATATTTTCACATGTATAATCTCAGTGGATCTTATATTTTATTGGTCATTAACATTTTAAGTCCTCATTACATTAACAGTCTTTTTTTTTTTTAAAGATTTTATTTATTTATTCATGAGAGCCACAGAGAGAGAGAGAGGCAGAGGCACAGGCAGAGGGAGAAGCAGGCTCCACGCAGGGAGCCTGATGTGGGACTCAATCCCGGGTCTCCAGGATCATGCCATGGGCCGAAGGCAGGCGCTTAAACCTCTGAGCCACCCAAAGATCCCCATTAACAGTCTTTTTGAAGGATGTGCATGTCTTACTTGATGAGATCAAGATAGGTGAAATTTTATGTATAAAACTTTTCATAGGTATATTAAATAAGCAGCCATTTTAGCCATTTTGGCCATTTTCTTTTTTTGCTGCTAGTAGATAACAAACTTGTCCCATCTGAACTCTCTACTGAAACAATTTGGATTAACAGGAAAGGTGGACATGGGAAGCAAGTGATGATCTGTAGAACAATTAAGGAACAAAGTGAATTTTTCTTCTTTAATTAGACCTGGCATACACAAATGTATAAAAATGTCCTTATCTGTGCTATGATTTTTGTTTTTAAAATCATTTTGTGATTAAATTGGAGCCATGAGTTCCTATTGCCTTGTTGTGCTAAACTATGGAGGCTCTGGTTTGGCTGTTGAGGTGCAGGAGAGGGAAGGTTCTCAGGCTTCTTGGAGTAAAAGGAAGTTTAGGTTGTGGAGGTGAGAGGCTCTCAGAAGCAAGCTCCATGCAGGGAGCCCGATGCGGGACTCGATCCCGGGTCTCCAGGATCATACCCTGGGCTGAAGGCAGGTGCTAAACCGCTGAGCCACCCGGGCTGCCCTGGACCTTGTTTTTTAAAAGAGAATCCCTTTATTTTTACAACAGATAATGTTATATTTCGATTTAAGTACTCTCCCAAAGAAATTTTCATTTATTGTCCCTCAGAAATAAAGAAATTTGGCTTTCTCGTGTAGCTGTGAAACCTAGTGAAGACTGTGCATTGGAGTTAGTGGGGCAGTGCTATTAGTTTTAACACTGGAATAACCACTGTTCTCAAAAAGTCACAATGTTCCAAAAGGGATTAAGAGCTTTTTTCAAAGGAATGAATTTTTTGTAGAAACAAGATGACTAACCACTTCTGTGATCTTGGTGAGTTTTTTGGCTTCAACATTAATCTTTGTTACTGCCCACATTTATTTTTAGGTTCCTTTTAATTCATACAACTCACCTATTTTAATTTTCTGCTGTCCTTGGGGTCACTTGTACTTGGGGTCACTTAAGGGTAGTACTTTATCTCTTGGTTCCCATTGTAAAAGTCTGAAAACCAGCACATTGTTCTCTCCAAATGTCTTTGAAACTTGTGGGCCAGCTCCACTTGCCCTGGAATGCATTAGATGACATTCTCAATCAGTGGTTAAGGCAATGGCAGAAAACATACCCATCAAAAGACATTAATTTTATAAACTTTACCAGAACTCTAAGGCTCAAAATTCAGGGACAAGGGTTCTCTCTAGCACAGCACTGATGCATAGATAAGTCACTTTCTTCATCACCTTCTGAACAGCTTCATCCAAAGGTTCATGAAGTAGGAATGATGGGTGAGGGAGGGAATAGGCAGGAAGGTGTCTTGGAGGGTAAAGTCTACAGGGTGACCCTAACTCAGACCCGTTCATGCCTCCAAATCCGAGGTTCGTTGGAGATGGGTCCTAGATGTTAGAATTGTTTGAGCCCTTTTTGGTGATTGCAATAGTATCCAATCAGGCTGAGAAAAATTACGCTAAATGATAGCCTGGTAGGGAGTTCAATATCGGCACTGGAGCTATGGTCAGAAGATTGTGGTGCTTAGTAGCTAGGTAACCTTGGGCCCGTGTGCCCTGCCCTTTCCGTGCCTATGTCTTTGTCTCTATAACCAGGATAGTGATGTTCCATGAAGTTGTAAAAATCAATTTCATAATAGAGGAGTTCAACAAAATTCTTCAAATGTGAAATACTATGCCAGCATCCAGCACAGTGCTTGCACAGTCAAGTACTCGTCTACTAGAACTGAAGCTGGCATCGTGTGGTTTGAGAGTCAGGGTGAAGTAGGCAGTGGCTACCTTCCACTCTGGCCCTGATGGGGCTGAGGTTACTAGTTCCAAAGAGTTGAAATTCCTATGTCTCAGATTAAAACATAATGATAGTAGCTCAAATAAAAGTGAAAGAAAATCCTGTCTGTTTTATGAGACACTGTGGAATCTTAAAATTTCAAATTCAAATTAAAATGTTAGGATGTTCTGTAGGCAGATATTATGTTTTTTGGGGGGAGGGAATTCTAATTGGAATCTATCATCATACCAATTGTCCTTACCATTATTATTTTTTAATCTCCCCACTCCTCTTGCTTCCCCACCCTGCAAGGCTGTTTTTTATCAGGTGACTTTTTTTTTTTTTAACTTGAGCCAGCATTTCTTTGCCTTGTCAGATACCTGGAGCAAGTGTGTTATATCCAGTTGCATGCTCCAGATGCAAGGACTATACCCACAGTATTATCTAAGCAATACTCAGACTCATAAGGCTTTTCCTTTTTTTTTAATGCTTAGTTTTCCAAGTTGAGAATAAACGGTTCCATCAGAAAGTGAATTGAGTAAACCCTTCCTGACAAAGATTAAATAAGAACATCTGTTTGAAAAAAAAAAAATCTGTTTGAGACTGAAATTTTCTAGATTTAATGAGCAGATTTGTGGGGAGTGGAGAGAGCAGTCCTAGAGTGTGCACCCACTTCCTGTTTGTCTGTCAGGGAACCATGTTACCTATTAAGATACCTTCTATGTAGTCTCTGCAAGACTTCCCTCACCTACCACTTCTTCCATGAAGCCTTTAGGTCCGATAGATTGCACACTGCAACATGAAATATTTTATTTTATTTTATTTTATTTTATTTTATTTTATTTTATTTTATTTTATAAAGATTTTATTTATTTATTCATGAGAGACAGAGAGAGAGAGAGGCAGAGACACAGGCAGAGGGAGAAGCAGGCTCCATGCAGGGAGCCCGATGTGGGACTTGATCCCGGGTCTCCAGGATCAGGCCCTGGGCTGAAGGCGGCACTAAACCACTGAGCCCCCCGGGCTGCCCAACATGGAATATTTTAATTAAGAGTTCATGCATATCATCTGTGATACTATTTGACAGGTACCATCAAAAGAAATGAAGGGGGGACCTACATCATGCTTCAAGGCTTAAGTGATAGTTCTCAACAGAGGCCATATGTATCCTGAACTAGGCTCAGCTTTTCTACTCAGTACTTTTACTCAGTTTTCAATGATTAATTTCTGGTCTTTTTCATGATTGCTTATTGGCTATCTGATTCCTCTCTAGACTAAAACCTCCATCTAATCTGACTGATCTCTGAGAAGCAAAGCAGTCATTACCTAAGACTGTTTAGACTTTTAACATATCCTTTTTTTTTAAATAATAAATCCCAAGACTTATTTAGCATCAGATTATAAATATTAGAAATGGGCACTAAAAATTAGGTTTCTAATAGCTTCTGAGAAAGAGCAATACATGGCTGTTGTAAAACAAAATTCTGGTAAGAATCATTGTTAACAGTTTGAAGGGTTTTTTTTCCATAAGTATTTCTGTAGCTATGAGTACATGTATGTGTAACCTTATAACCTTTTTAAAATGTACACCAATTGGATCATACCATACTGAATGCTTCGCTCCTTGTATTTTTCACTTAATCATCCTATATCTTGGAGTTTCTCCATGTCAGCACCTAAAGCGGATATACCTGGCACACTTTATAGTTGTATTATGTTTGTTGTAATTTATTTAAGCCTTCTCATATCAATGGACTTTCAGGTTATGTTCTAACCATCTTTTCTATATTATGAAACATACAGTATGGCTTATTTTTGCAAGTTTGCCTGAAGGGTATGTTGTGTTTCCAACGATGGAAGTACTATAATAGAAAATGTGTGTATTTTCTTTCTTTTTTTTTTTTTTTTATTTATGATAGTCACACACACAGAGAGAGAGAGAGAGAGGCAGAGACACAGACAGAGGGAGAAGCAGGCTCCATGCACCGGGAGCCTGACGTGGGATTCCATCCCGGGTCTCCAGGATCGCGCCCTGGGCCAAAGGCAGGCGCCAAACCACTGTGCCACCCAGGGATCCCGATGTGTGTATTTTCAATTTTGATATATATAATATGCAATTTTAGCCTCATGTGTCTTGGTCCACAAGTTGTTTGAAAGACTTTCTAATGGAAATGTCTGGTTAAACATTCCAATCAAGACAAGTGAGTCAAACCCAGAAACGATCACTCAGTAACTGAGATGAAATTGTACCCTCCTCTACTTGTTAAAGAGTAGGGGAAGTAAATTATCAAAAACTACAGTGTATATTCCCATTTAACTGATGATTTATTGGGCAAAAAAAGAGTACATCTTGTTGGTTTGTTATATTATTATTAGAAAATGTACTTTTAACATAACGCTAAATATTAGACCAAACTTTAAGTAGACATTCTCTATTAAAGATGCCTGTCATCAGGTGTGGAAAAGCTTTAGAAGCCAGATTGCACTTTGTATAAATAAATAAATAAATAAATAAAATAAATAAATAAATAAATAAATAAATAAAGGATGATGTGACATGGAGATGCCATTATTCCACAACACAAGCACTGTGTTAACTGTATTAACTCTGGAATCGAAAGGCATTAGAGTGCATTGTGGGGTTGTTGTTAATTTGCTTTAACCTCTTCTGGGATCATTGAATATTCTACTACTCTGAAAACTGTCAGAGTCTATGACAAATGGTAATTCAGGTTTCGTTATCAGGAAAATCAGTGACCTCTCCTATGTTTGTAGAGTTGCTACTGTTGGATCAACTGTTGCCATGTTTTGACAACTGACAAAATCTAACACTTTTTTTTTCCTTTTTCTGATTATAGGATGCAAGTATAATAAAACATTTTCATTGCCCAATCCTAAAAGTAATTACACCTTTGGTTGTTGAGTTAGCAGGGTGAGGGGTTCAGGTGGTTGGCACTTTAGAATAAAAATCTTTCAGAAACTTTGTTTGGATTCCAAAATCCCTTGCATGTAAGTGGAGGCCCAATAAGAGAACAGCGTAAGACTAAGCTTATCTACCATTGATGTTCAAGCTGAAATAATTGAAAGGATTATTGATGATTATACCTAAGAGTCCTTCTACCCAGAGCAGAATTCTGGAATTCTGTGATTATTATTGGGATTATTCAGAATATCCACTTGGGATGGCAGTAAAATTGGAAGACTGGAATACAGTTATTCCAACTTCTCTCAAGTTGATAAATGATTAGGCCTCATGGTAAAAGCCGGGGTTTGAAAGAAAATTTGCCATGTCTCTCACATTTTTTTCAGAAAGATCTCCAATACTTCCCTTGTGAAGGGAAGAAAACTAATAAAACCTGAAAATGAGAACTTGTTTTCCAAACTTTTACTCTAAACATTTCAACATGTGCGTAATGTAGCATATTATGTGTCTAAAGAAGAATCCAACCGGATATACATGTATTGCCTCCCAGTGTTTCCCACTAGTCTCAATGGCCATGTGTCATCCATGGGCTGGCTGGTTAGGGATTTGTGTTTTATCTCAACTTCACACTAAAAAGTTTCTGTAAAGCCTTGCAAGCTAGGGCAATTGTGATTGTTTATTAATTATGTCAGTTGTAGCTAAGCACACATTCAAAATTTTTTTCCAATTGTCAATCTAAAATATGCTTGTTATAGGGATCCCTGGGTAGCGCAGCGGTTTGACGCCTGCCTTTGGCCCGGGGCGCGATCCTGGGGACCCGGGATCGAATCCCACGTCGGGCTCCCAGTGCATGGAGCCTGCTTCTCCCTCTGCCTGTGTCTCTGCCCCTCTCTCTCTGTGACTATCATAAATAAATAAAAAATTTTAAAAAAATGCTTGTTTTAAAACAGTCGAGCAAAGCAGAAATGTATGTATAGTGTAAGAGAGAAGGCTCCCTCCCTCTTCCACTCCGAGTACCACAATTTACAGTCCAATAGGCATTCTTGGTATTTCCTTGAGTGCATGCCATGGCAAATGGCTAATGATGAAGAAGCAGACTTCTTCTGGACTAATGTAGAACATTTGTTTGAGAAGAAGCACCTTAGTTAATAAGGCCATGCTTTCTTCCAGATCTTGCTGGCTTTGTGCGTACCGTAGCTGAAAAAGAGCAGAAACATTTACTTCTCCCTTCACCATGCTTTCTCCTAGTCCAATATCTGTTAACAATCAAAACCGGACTACAACAAGAAAAATTATGTATTTCTTGGGGCACCTGGGTGGCTCAGTGGTTGAGCATCTGCCGTTGGTTCAGGGCATGATCCCAGGGTCCTAGGATCGAGTTCTGCATCAGGCTCCCCAAAGGGAGCCTGCTTTTCCCTATGCATATGTTTCTGTGTCTTTCATGAATAAATAAATAAAATATTTTTAAAATATATATATTTCTTAATAAAAAATGCCAGTGTAACCTTAGAGCTGGAATAGACATGCAGTATTGCGCTAATCTGCCCTCACTAAATATGATGGCCCAGACTCTCAGCCTCTTTGAGGTCCTAGATTTAGAATAATCTTTATCATCTGATTGGAAAAAAATTTTTACATGAACCAGAGGCTTTTCCATAAAGAAAAAGATGTTCTTCTTTAAGATGTTCTGTGGAAAATGCATATTTCACATCCTATTGTGAACTTGCTGGCTGTCACTTGTTTTATGCAAAGTTGGCTCGTGGAATGAAACACCTTGACAGTAAACACTTTCTACAAAATGCTTAATGATATGAACAGTCATCAGTGCAAATGAAATTCTCTGTCTATATATTTTCTTCACTTTCAGTTAGGGCTAATTAGCTTTGACCTCTCTCACCTAACACAGTGAGATTAGACAGGTAAAAGTGCTTTCCAAATTGAAGGACAGACCAAGTAAAGTGGCATTAATAATAATGATAAATAGTAATAAAGCAATAATATAATAAAAACCGTTTTATTCAGCACCTAGAAATCAGAGGCTCTATGCTAACTAAAGACCTTACTTATATTGTCCTACAAGATTCATAGAACTGCTATGCACATTAGACACTATTAACATTTCAGATGAATAAAGACTTACAGAAGTTAGTTTGCTCAGTCATAAAATGAGCAAGTGAGAGCACTGTGTGACTAGAATTTGCAGCCCTCATTTGTCAGAATGGTTCAGAGTGGTTGAGAGTGTTGGTGCCCAGTCCAGGCATGGCCAGAAAGAGTGTCAAGATTGATCAGAAATATCTGCCACGAGTATAAGCAAGGACAAGACTGCGAGTAGCAAAACATAAGCTGCATATTTGCCTTTTACATAACACTGTCTCTCAAGATGATGTAACTTCAGGGGCGTCTGGCTGGCTCAGTTGGTAGAGCATGCAACTCTTGATCTCAGGGTCATGAGCCCCACATTGGTGTTGAGATCACTTAAATAAATGAATTAATTAAAGAAAAAAAGATGATGTAACTTAAGAAGGAAATGTCTCCTGACCTAAAGTATATTTTGGTAAAGTATCATAGCCTAACGGCCCGTGCCTAGTTAGAATAAGAAGCTACATGGTTCCAAAGTATACCATGACAGAGATGTACCAGGGGCAGAGCTACTGGCTTCTCACAGATGACAATCATCCCTTTGGCTAAGTAGCTCCCTGACGACTCCCCGGCAGGAGCATTGTCGCATCACAACAAAGCGCCTTTGCCCACAGACACATAGGCCCGATGGCTGGCACTGACGGTTTCCCTGAAAAATGCACTGTCCTCTGTTCTGAGTCGGCCTTATTGTTCAGAGCTTAGGGAGTGAGGCTTATGTCCAGATATGGGACAATAATATGTGCTATACATTTGTTGCCAGCAATATTGTGGCAACATCATATCTAAATTTTGAATTCTGCGGTGCTCTGATGACCTCCTTGTACCCTGACCTCCAAACTTCAAACACCTATTTCTCTCGAAGTCAAATACCACTTCATCTGAAGTCTTCCAGTACCACCACCACCACCAGCCAGAGTAAGCTTATTGATTCTTATCACCCTGGCACTGGGGACATTGCCAATAAATATGTAACAGTTGAAAGAATAAATTAAACTGTGCCAATACTTAAGAAATCGGGTGTAGGGACG
Source organism: Nyctereutes procyonoides (assembly GCF_905146905.1). Taxonomy (NCBI): domain Eukaryota; kingdom Metazoa; phylum Chordata; class Mammalia; order Carnivora; family Canidae; genus Nyctereutes; species Nyctereutes procyonoides. The sequence continues at coordinate 8,229,289 of NW_026575130.1, forward strand.
CCTGGGTGGCTCAGAGGCTGAGCGTCTGCCTTCGACTCAGGGCGTGATCCCGGGATCTGGGATCAAGTCCTGCATCAGGCTCCCTGCATGGAGCCTGCTTCTCCTTCTGCTTATGCCTCTGCCTCTCTGTGTCTCTCTCATGAATAAATAAAATCTTAAAAAAAAAAAGAGAGAGAAATCGGGTATAAACTGCAACAATTTTTGAGACTCAAGAAGATTAAAGGACAGTGACTATTCCAGAGGCATTGTCTACTCTGATCATGTGTAAAGCACAGAGTCTAGCAGCAAAACACAGTAGAGGAGAGGCTCTACCTGCTGTGTACAGTGGGCTGGCGTTAGCTCTGGGTGTTCTTTGTTTGTTTTGTTTTGTTTTTGAGCTTAAACTCTGCTCCTTTAGTGAAGAGATTTTCTTATCCATTTCAGTCTTTGAACATCATTCAACAACAGTGATGGATGTGATTTATTGATAAATTGGTTACTAATGAAGATGAGTTTTTACACTATTTCCTTACAATTAGCTAGTTCACAGAATGAAGAAAACAAAAAACAAAAGCGACACCCCAATCTTTAACGCCTGAACAGAACATTCCCCTTCCACTTTCCTGAAAATATAAAACTATAATTGACCATGTATGGAGCTGTACCATTAAATTTACTTAGTGGTTCTGGTTTTTTACTGAGAATTTTACTTATTTACTTTGAAAAAATGAGAAAATTGTCATTTTGAAATCAGAACCACTAACATTGGAGGCAACAAAATAAAAAAAATGGCTAAAAATAACTCTGTTGTAAAAGTACAATTTATAATATCACATATTTCAGACAATATGCTAATGGTTCAGAAAAGTCCTAGACCAGGGGCTAATGAGCAGAGAGTGATACATACTGAAAGTTGTGTCACTTGTGTGTTTCTCTGCTTTGGGCTTATTCAAAAGTCATTGACTTATTTCCTTCCCACTGGTTTATGGAAAGCAGATAATTTATGTAGTAGTAAGTAGCTGACCAGCAGTATTTTGACTTAGATGCATTGCATAGCCGCAAAATGTTAACTAGTGTTCAAAGGTCTACTGAAAATCAGATCTTGTGTGTTGCGTCTCCTGGAGTGCAGGTAATTGAAAGCAGAACCCCAAATGCTTGTACGATAAAAAAGTTTTATCAAAACCAAGAAGCCTTGCAATAGGGTCATTGAAAGATTGGTTAACTCCATAGCTCGGTCACATTTTGCAGGAATACTTTGCCATCCTCTCTGAGTTAGTTATGTCCACATGGTAGCCCCCTCCTGTTGGGAGATGGCTGCTTCAGTTCCAGGCAATACATAGTAAAGAGCAAGGAAACCTTCCCCAAAGGTGCGCAACAGCCCAGTCCTCATGTCACGTTGGCCAGAAGGGGGTCAGTGCCCACCCCTAACACATCACTGGCAAGGGAAATAGGATTACTATAACTTGCTGAAGTAATTAGTATTTACTCCTAAATTGAAGATAATGTCACCTTCCTTAGGAGAATTATGAATTGAGAGAAACTGGACAAAATCAGAATTCTTTTAAAATGGAGACAGAGGAAGGACTTGGCTCTTGGAGGCCTAATCAACAGGGTCTGCTACATATGCTCAGTGGAGATGCCACATCCATATTTCCATGTTACCTTCATAGCAGCACAAAGGGTCCAATGTGCCAAGTACCTTAACTTGGTAATGGTGGCAACTTTTCATATTACAATTTAGCCATCATCGGACAAGATAGACAACACATAAAAAAATAATTCCAGTAAGACAAAAAAATCTCCATTACCTGACTTTACCAATGAAATCCAGTTCTCCGCTCTTTATTAGGGCAGTTTATTGACTATAAAGACACAGGTCATTCCACTAGGAGGGGACATTTCTTTGAGATAAAGTGAGAAGGAACAGCCTTGGGGTGAACAGGGAGAAAAGCTCCCTGGGAGGACATATATGCAGAGTTCCTAAGGCAGGAAACAGAACGGATAAGAATAAGAAGGTGCTAGAATGATTGGCTTGCACTGAGCAGAAAGAGAATAGCAGGTGCGAAGGGTGGAGACTGAGGACAGAGAAGCCATTCAGAACTTTGTAGGTCCTATTAAGGAGTTGGGGGGGGGCGGTTCTTATTCTGTAGGCATCAGGAAGCTACTAAAGGATTAAATAGGATCTACAACTGTAAAGTGACACCAAAAATCCTATGCAGGATCATTTTATATGTTGGAAAGAGTAACTCCATTTAATGTAGGCTGTGCATCACTTGAGAAACTACTTACAAAGTCCCAACTTAATAAACAGTTGCCAGGAATGCAACTTTATTACCTTGGTTTTATGGAACATTGATCTTTAGTTCTGGTTGGTGGATGCATGTGTGTGGACCCCATGGCCTTAGTAAATGACTTTTTTTTTTTTAAGATGTTATTTATTTATTCGTGAGAGACACACAGAGAGAGAGGCAGAGACACAGGCAGAGGGAGAAGCAGGCCCCATGCAGGGAGCCCGATGTGGGACTCGATCCCCTGGTCTCCAGGATCAGGATCACACCCTGGGCTGAACCACCCCAGGTGTCCCTAAATGACTTATTCTGAAGCAACTCTTAAGAAATGTTAAATAAACAATAATGCCTCTGAAGAGAGACTAAAACTCCTGGTCCCAATTTGGTGAGGCTGTTTACTCTATGCAACAGCTGTTTACTGGTTAATCTCCTAACTGACTTAGACCCTTGAAGGGATGCTGCCAGAAGAAGGATGGCCAAGGACGGCTCCCCACGCGGTCAGCCAACTTTGTTTCCAGTCATGAGCGTGGTCTGCGTGCTCTAGGACATATGCCTAGGGGATCACTCCGGAATGGAGACTGCTTGTTCCAGCTGCAAAGCTCTCTCACACTCCAGGTTGCATTATTGAGCTCAACACATTTCTGAGCTCTCTTGTTTCCTTGGCAGTTCCTTGATAAAAAAAAGCCATAAGTCAGTTTACTTTTCAACTATCTTTGAGTACCTTGCCTGTGTGGAGGCAAACACGAGATGGGACTTGGAAGAACAGGGTTCGAACAGTGTTGGTATGTGGTTACACTAGTAGGAGGAGTGAACTTGAGTGGAGAGCTAGCTTCTCCTGCTGGCTTCTGGGAGAGAGATGGATCAGAGAGTATAAGGGGGGAACCGATGATGGTTGTGGTTTAGAGGCTCCTGCAGGGGTCCAAAAGGATAGGTAGCTGAGGAGGTCTACGCTGATAAGGCCAGTCCAAATGTAAAGGAAGAGTTGGCTGAGAAAAACAAACAGGTATTCAGGCAATCAAGCTGGAAGCAGGGCAGGGGGTGGGGGATGCTTCGAAAATGATTAGACATAGGACAGACTTGAGATCGTTCCAAGAGTTTTCAGCCAATCCCATCTCATCCCTAAGGGAGAGTTCTCAAGCTGAAGCATAAAGGTCACTAACTTCTTCATTCGATCCTGCCCTGAATCCATTCTGCTTTGCCCTGACCCCTTTTTGGTACATCGATGGGGACAAGGAGCACCGTGTATGGATGGTCTTCAGAATAAAGCACTGAGAAGTTTTGTTGCTCTTGTTTACAAAACATTTGATGATGCTTCTGGATCAATGCAAATGAATATGAATCATCTGTATATCTCTTTCCCATCAGTGGCAGACAGTCTTCTAAGTATGGGTAATGTCAGAAATGAAATTTTTTTCCTGAATGTTGTTTCTTTTCTCTTTTCATTATGAAGTATATTCGGTGCTCTTCGAACTGGTGCTTATATGGTGTACATTCTGATGACCAAAGGCCTGAAGCAGTCAGTTTGTGACCAGAGTTTTTACAATGGACCTGTCAGCAAATTCTGGGCTTATGCATTTGTGCTAAGCAAAGCACCCGAACTAGGTGAGTGTCTTCTCTCCTTCCGTTTCCACCCCCTGCCCCCCTTGGTTGCTACACACCCATGGTATTTATTTTGAAAGGAACAAAGAAACAATTTGAAGGTCCCGTGTTGTTGGTTGCAGGAAAGTTATAATTAATGAATTTCAGTGCTTGATTAACTTTTTCACAGTCTTTTTCTCTCCTCTCCTCCTCTCCGTCTTGACAGTTGTACATCGTGTATATAAAGAGCAAAATAGTTTACAGAAGCGTGTGGACATCCAGGCACTACTGAAAATACCCTTCCAGGGGCATATATAATCTACACAGTCCCTTCTGTCCGGCACACCAACGGCTGTGCTAAAATGAGAATATGGAGGAGAATTCATTCGCAATGCAGCTCTCTCCCAGTCCCACGTGGAAACAGTCTTTCACCCCAGCCTTAGGATTCAGACCAGGAGACTAGGCTTTCCGTTTGGGTGTCCTCATGTTCTAATTAACAAATGCTAAGGGCTGGTTTCTGGTGTTGTTTGATTTGAATCATCGAAGAGATGGGCCTTGGAGAAGAGGAGTATGGCTCTCCTTCTAGAACTGAATAAAAAATCCTGGCTATGTACATAGATTCCTAAGGTTTTTCCTTTAGCCCTTTAATGGTTTTGAATATGAGTGTGGTTCAGGTTCATGCAAACAGTGGCAAATTAGTGGCAGGGATGTGATATGAATGTGGTTCACCAGGAAAACATCTTTACTGCTGGAGAAAGGGATCTGCTGGTGATCATAAACTCTGGGTTCATTCATGAGCAGTACTGGCCGGCATCTCACAAACTCGTATATATCCTTAGGGAACACCTATTGATTCTCTGAGTTTTTAAATTTTTTATTGGGAATTAAGAATTGTATTATTTAGTTCAAAAGACTTATAGATTGTGTTCCCTCTCCTCTTTCTCCTAAAAAGGGGGTTAGAGGTTGTACTTTCCTTATAAGCCACATACAATACAAACTATCCACAGTCTTTCTTTATAAGGTATCTTTAGTTCATGTCCTGTGTCAGTTCACAAAGGATATGACATTTCTCCGATATGTAGGTTGGCAACCTATCCACTTTCTACCAGCTGCTGTACACCTGCTGCCTACAAAGAGCAGGCAGTTGGTTTGACCATTGTTTTCCCAAGTCAAAGTCAAGGGAAGAGCAGCAGAGGAAGACTTCGGAAAACCTTTGCTAAGAGGAGCAAGGGTATGGAAATGGTTCCTCTACAGTCCAAAATAACTAGATCACTGTTGTGTGTGCACGTGTGCACACACACAGCCCATGAAAGCAGACTTAGATTGAAATGCATTTGTAAGGATGTAGTCATTCATTCACTTAACATATTTAAACCCCTACAATAGGCATTTAATAGGGGCTAGGATGGAATGTCTAATTCCTCTAAAAAAAATTTAGGATATGAATTGTATGAGCCAGGCCCCAGGAGGCTATTTTTCCTATTTGAATTGAGAGCACAAGCTGCCAAATTTTAGGCTAGAAAAATGTTTTTTAAACTTGGAGCTACAGACAGTGCCTAAGACAGATGTGTTTTTAGGAATTTCAGAATTCTATGGGAACATTTAAATTCTGTGTTTTCATTTATAGATGGAACAAAAGATAGTCTTGCCAGATATATTTCTTTCATAATGATTCTTTAGATTCATAGCGTTTCTGAATCAGATTACTTTTTCTCAAACTGTTGGTCTGAGAATGTGAGCATGTATTCTCATGTATTCTATTGGGGTTTTATGACATTTTCTTTAAAATTCATGCATTATTAATGTTTGAGAATTATTCACTATGAGAAATATCACCTCTCTCTGACTTTTAATTTTTGCTGTATAATAAGTATCTTTATTATACTCCTCATCTTTTTTGATACAGTACTGACTACAGATGCATGAATACAATAAAGGCATGAAACATGTGACTCCCCCTACAGGCCGCCACTGAACACTTTCACAATTTCTACGTTACTACTGTCAACAGTTTTGAAAAAAATTAGCAATGGTGCCTCTCTGCTTTTGGCCCTTAACACCTTAAATCGCAAAAGAGGAACCTCTCATTCTTTGCTTCTAGAAATCCTTTTCCTTGCAAAGGCTGCTTGTCTGTGCTCTGAATTTCATCCAGTTGTATTTGAGGGACTTGAAACTAAAATAATCCCTTTTACCTTTAGAATGATTTTTTGAAGAGCCACCTCAACCTATTCATAGTGGTCATTTTTCTTCAAAGACATGAGTAGACCTGTACTGTCTGTCCTATCTTCTGTTCCAGATTGACATCAAAGTTTTAGGATGGCGGACAGAGTTAGGATTTCCAGATATAAGCCATTAGTGAAACCCTTAGAGATACTTGGGCTGTTGTCCTCTGTCTTGTTAGAGTGTTGGTCTGGATCCTGCTAATTAATCACCCGTCTTAATTTAATCAAGATCCAGACATGCCACTCCTTTCTGCCCCAATGTTATTATAGTTGAACACAATTCTATTCCCTCTTGAGCCCAGAAGGAACTGTTCTGTGGTCCCTTGTGCCATTATTCTGATAATCCCTTTCCCTAAGAAGCCTCACTCACCATAGTGGTTTGTAGGTTGGATATCAAACAATCCATTTCTTCACCGTTAAAATGAAAGGATTGAAATGTTGACAATGAGCTAAAGAGTTGGAAAAAAAATAAAATCCTAAACTTGATCTAGTTCTTTAATGAAGCTAGTGATATTCTTTATGTGGTTTCAGATTCATTTTAGAGGTATTTTCATGGTCAGAGTACCCTTTCTTCAATTTTAAGATATGCCTATTTTCTTTCAAGTATTCTGGAGCTTATTGACAATGGCATTCCCAAACTAAACCGCTGAATCAAAATAGATCCAAAAATCAAGGCCATTTGAGTGCTTCAGAGATAACCAGCCCCTAGCCCTAACTTAGCGAACACATTTTCTTGGATGCCTTTTTGTTCATTTTGGAAGTTAAATCCCTTTTCAGTCTTTTCACTCCTAGAAGACATTGCTGCTACTATTTAATTAAGAAAGATCTACCCACTTGGATTATTGAGAACTTTTCTTATTTTTAGGTCCTAAGTTCTGTTTTATAATACTCTAAGATTCTAGACTCCCTTCTGTACAGCAGAAAGAGAAGGTTCTCGTGAGAAGGAATAGTTGTTCTGTGTTCAATACCAAAACTCTATTTTCCCACCAAAATCTGCATGCCTGTAGTTTTCACTATACTTTTTTGTGGGAGGGGGGGCAGACAAAATACACATAACGTTTACCATTTCTAAGTGTACAGGATTGTGTTATTAAGAACACTTGCATTATTGCACAATCCACACCATCATGCTTCTCTAGCACTTTTTCATCTTCTCCACTGACACTACCCATAAAACACTATCACCATTCCTCCTTCACTGAACTCTTTAATAGCAAGAAGGGCTTTCTGTTTCAGCAGAAAACAATGAGCTCATTTCAGTGAATTATAGAGTTACGATCCATTAGAACAAATGAGAAGAGAACCACCAACCTGCTTTGTGTGCCAAAATCTTTGCGCGCCTACTGTTTGAATCATATTAAAACCTGCTGAGATTTGCTTTTGTTAATACTTGGAAACATCTGCTCTGAGTCTAGGTCCTTGCTCAGTTGAGCTTGTCATTGTTTTTGAAACTCTGACTCAGCAGAGCTCCAGCTAACTCTGCGAAGAGGGGCACAGCCATCTATGACAAACCACACATAGTGGGTTCCCCCGCCTCTTGGTTACTGTGAGTGCCCTGGGGATTTCTAAATGCTGATTGTCTTCTCCAAAGTGGCACAGACATCTGTACTTAACAGGGACATGGACTAGAGGTACATAGTTTAAGAGGGACACTTGGACTGCGAATACCATGTTCTCCCTGCCCACTGGCTCTTGGCCGAAAAAGGCTGAATCAAAAGTTAGAGAGACCGGGGTAAAGAAAACATGAACCAGCGGTCACTAAAATACGTGACGTGGCCGAATCGTTCAAGAGTCAAAAGTCCCACTGCTTATTGTTGATCAACATTCTTCCCATAATGCCAACCAGACCTTTGACCAAGAAAGATTGGTTGGCCAACATCAAATACACAGTCCCTATCTTTGGTTTGCATTTCTAGGTCGTTTAGTAGCTTTTGGCAGGCCTGTAAATACATATCTTGGTATGACTGGCTCATGACAAATCAAGTGCAATATTATGCAGTTTCCCCAGAAGAAAAATAATGTATAACTTCCAGGGTTGTGTGACTGATGCATCTCAGCTGCAATATTAAAAACAACAACAAACAACAAAAACAACATAGGAGGTCTTAAGAGGCCCTTCTGGAACCTCACCAGTCTCCCCTTCCCTTACCCAGTGGAAACTACTATTCCCTACATCAACAGCCTTCTTGGGGACAGTAACCTTGATATGGCATTGGAATAGTTGTCCTGAAAGGCTCTAGGGCCATTATTGAAAAATACTCCTCTTCATTACTCCACCTGCCATCCTATATGTCTGTTCCAGAAAAAAATTCTTAAAGGAACTCAAAGATCTCATGTTTTAAAGATCTTATAACATCGGGGCCCCTAGGTGGCTCAGTTGATTAAGTGTCCAACTCTTAGTTTCAGCACAGGTAATGATCTCAGGGTTGTGAGATCAAACCATATGTCAGTATCTGTGCTCAGCATGAGTCTGCTTGAGTTTCTCTTTCCCTCTCCTTCTACCCCTACCCCCCCTTACTCTTTCTCTTTCCCCCAAAATAATAAATCTTTAAAAAAAATGATGCCATGACATGTCCTTCACCTCCAGCTCCCTCATATTAAATGGAAAGGCCTAATGTGTCTCATTCATGCCCCCTCTTCGTGAGATCTGAGACCGCCTACTCAGGCCGACAGGAAAAACACAATACAAGTTTCAATACCAGCATTATAGGTTACACTTTTCATTCCAGGTTAGCCCATTCTAATAGGTGTGTCTTTTGTTCCCTATTACTCTCCTCACACTCAAATTGTTCTTTAGACAATAAAGTTTTAATGTAAGGGTGATGATTGAGGTAAAATTAAATCTAAATAATTAGAAAGGATAAGAGACTTATTTCTCTATAGCAGATAACTTAATACAATGCATGTGGATATTGTGTGGCTTATACATTTCATTCATGCTTAGAGGCTCATAAAAAATATCTTCTCAATTATGAATGACTGAATTTGTTTCATATCGTGTAATTCCTTGGACTTCTACCTTCTTTCCACTGTGAACAAAAGTAGGCTGAAATAATTGTGTCTACATTATAGTTTACTGAGCAAAGGGAGGCACAGAGTAGTAATTACACAGAAATGGTGGCTCTTTGACAGGCACACAAAAATAGCACAGTTGAACACTAAGAAGGTCTCCTGATACCAGTTGTGTCCCTGACGTACACAAGTCAGAGTTACTATCACCATCAATCATGATCAGTCTGTCTGACATTTATAGGCATAATATGTCAGGCATCTCACAAGGGGGAAAAGGAATTCAGAGGAAATTTTATAACAAACATGTTTGGAAATGCAGCAGCTGGTGGTAGCTCTCCTTTTCTGTTTTAAACAAATATGAAGTAATAATGTTTAATGATTCAGTAGAGAAACAAATAGCTCCTGCTGAATGGAATGGGGTACCACCTGTGTTATTCCAACAATGTCCATCAGAACTTTAAAACACTTCCCGAGGCCTCGCACTCCTTGACCTTTCCTAGTGCCAAATGTTTTGGGGCATCCATGAAGTATGAGGGATAAGACAAGGATAAGTACTAATTCCCTTTGTGTTTAATTAGATTTCAGAATGAGAAGAGGGGCCTGCTAGCTCTCCTTGTTGTACAGAAACGAATTAAGTGTGATTTCACCAAAGGTCCTGAAGGAGATTGGGTTTTCCCATACCTGAGAAGAACACAGAGATAGCAAAGATAATGGAGCATAAGTCCTATTTTGTCCCCCATGTCTCTTCCTTTTTTCATACTCATTAATGGAATTGTGTACATGTGTTACTTTGCTTTTTCTTCATCCATTTGTACGTAAGTGTTCTACAGTATATTTTTTTATATCCCTAAGGCTTTTTAGATACTCATTACATATAAATAGCATCTACCTACCTGAGCATAATTCTAGCTTCTATAACATAAATTTCCTACCTGAGAAATGGTGGTCTTTTTCTTCAAAAGGACATTGTTAATAAAGATTCTGGAAAGCTTTCTCACAGTTAACTTCACAAAAATGTGTCATTCTCAGTTCTTATCACTCGATTCATTGGTATGAAATACTCAGGTTACTATCTTCAGCAAATATGGTAGAAGGTGACTTTTCTTCTCTTTTTCTATTTTTGCCTTTTGTTTCAATTTCACTTTTCTGACTGCCAAGTGTCTGCCGAGGCTTCACCTTTTACAGGGCGCTCACACAGATAGGTTTTTTAGGGGTAGCTTTCACCATATACCAAAGAAAGAGACTCTAGAGCGGCCTGTGAACCTTTTGCTGGGCACTTGAATTCTAATCTGTTTCTCTTTATTGACGGATGATCTGAGAGAGGTCACTTGAGTCTTCCAGCTAATATTTCCTAAACCTTATTGTCGAGTTAGAAATCGGGTAACGTGATTGCTAATGTCCCTTCTAGATCAAAGACCGATAAGATTTTGTGTAAAGCCATCTTTCTAAAAGTCACATCTACTGTGTTTTTTCCACGGGCCAAGATGGCACACTGCTTATCTTAGTCTTCAGACAATTCCAAGCTACTGTTGTTCCCTCCATTTTACGGAAACTGGAAAACAGTGAGGATAAGTAGCTTGCCCAAGCCCACAGAGCGAGTAGACATCAGTCCAGGATTCTAAGCCAGCCCATCTCACTGTCAAGGACTAGTTCAAGCTGTCTACCTCATCGTGGAAAGATGAATTATCGTTATGTCACGGCCGAGGGGCTCACGTACGTCTTTTCCCTTCTTTGTCTTTCAGGAGATACAATATTCATTATTCTGAGGAAGCAAAAGCTGATCTTCCTGCACTGGTACCACCACATCACTGTGCTCCTGTACTCCTGGTACTCCTACAAGGACATGGTAGCCGGGGGTGGTTGGTTCATGACCATGAACTACGGCGTGCACGCCGTGATGTACTCTTACTATGCCTTGCGAGCAGCAGGCTTCCGAGTTTCCCGGAAGTTTGCCATGTTCATCACCTTGTCCCAGATCACTCAGATGCTGATGGGCTGTGTCATTAACTACCTGGTCTTCTACTGGATGCAGCATGACCAGTGTCACTCTCACTTTCAGAACATCTTCTGGTCCTCACTCATGTACCTCAGCTACCTTGTGCTCTTCTGTCACTTCTTCTTTGAGGCCTACATCGGCAAGAGGAGGAAAACAACGAAGGCTGAATAGTGTTGGAACTGAGGAGGAAGCCATAGCTCAGGGTCATCAAGAAAAACAATAGACAAAAGAAAATGGCACAAGGAATCACATATGGTGCAGCTAAAACAAAACAAAACAAAACACATGAGCAGACACAAAACCCAAGGCAGCTTAGGGATAATAAGGTTGACTTAACCCAGTAAGTTTTATGATCCTTTTTGGGTGAGGACTCACTGAGGACACCTCCGTCTCAAAGGACTGCTGCTGGGGAAACCCCATTCCCTCCTTACCTGTCAGCTCTAGGACAAAGGAGAACAAAAGTGAACCAGAGGCACAGAGAGAAAGAACTAGAAGGTAAACAAAAGCTATTAACACTATGGGGAAAACATGTACTAAGTGTTCTATTTCTCTAAGAATGAAAGAAGTTTGCCTAAGCAACTGTGCGAGCACATACCCACACAATCCTTTCTAATCTTTGTTGACACTAAGCTGGAGCCAATAGAACAGATCCAAATGGAAGAGACACAGGGTGGATATCTAGAACCATAATGCTTTTGCAAAAATTAAAGCCTTTTTAAGAGAGGTTAGTAGCTGTAGCCCCTCGTGAGAAAAGACGTCTTAATCACCTCTCGTGAAAACGGATGTAAACAATTGTATTAAAGCTAAGAGATGGACTGGTGTTTTCTCCCTTCCTAACACAGTCTCGGGCTAGCCAGTTTGCCAGCACCAAACGGGCATGATATTTTTCCAGGGTTCTCTCTGGGAGGATGGAAACAGTGCAGACCAGGTCCTAAAGGGGTGGCTCCAGCTCAGAGCATTCCTGATAATTTCACTGTAATTTCTACTCTGAAATGAGCTGTAAAGAATTTTCCTTGGTTCAGTTGCCCCAGGCTTTTGAACAGAAGAGTAAATACAAAATAGAAAAGTTAAAACTCAACCAAATGATTTGAAAATGGATTCTGTACCACCTGTAAAAAGGACCAGCCCCATACTGTTCTTGAGCTGGGAAAAGGAGAGTGGGGAAAGAAGGGAGCCAATCAATCCGACAGACACACTCTGTATACCCCCTCTCTATTTGTCTTCACATACACACTCATGACTTCCCAAATGAAACCCTGTTGTACAGTCCATATTTTCTATATTTTTGTGAATCTCAAAAAGAAATCTGCAGGGCTCTTCCTGATATTGGGTGAACACTGTGTTTCCGCATCATCTGCATTTGCTCCCCGAGCAATGCAGAGGTGTGTAAAGTGCCCTCTGCTGGTCAAGTGGAGATACTTCAACAAACGCTTCATGGCAAGTTTGGCTGGAACAGTTGACAACAAAGGGCCCCCTATAGACTTATCCTTCAAATTTTAAATGATATAAAATACTCATCATATTTTTGGCCAAATCAGAAGATCTTCTTGCTTCAAGTCAGCTTCAGAAATTTTTTTAAAAGGGACTTCTGCTCTGGAACTCAGAAAATCAATTTATTAAGAGCCATATTCTTTAAAAAAGAAAGAAAGAAAAGAAAGCTAGATAATATAATATTATCTGTAATACAGTCCTTTACAAGCCAAATAAATGTGTAAACATTCCTAGTATTTCAAAGAAGCAATTATGTAAAATTGTTCAATGTGATATGCTAGTATTCTAATTGGTTAAGTAGCTTCATGATTAGACAAACTAGATGAAACGATTAGCGGCTACACTGCATAGATTATATATGCATCACCACACATACATGCACGCGGATGTGGGGTACACTCAACTTCAAAGCCCAAATGAATAGGAACACATTTCCTGGCTAGCAGAAAAAGAAAACCGTTGTTTATCTTTCTTGCTTTATTTGAGAGTGTACAGTAAAAGGGATTTTTTTCAGATTATTTTTATATTATTTTAGCTTTAATTGTGTTGTCATTCATGAAACAGAGCTGCTCCACTTCTCTGTCAGAGATGACAAGGGCTTTCTCAGCATCTTGTTTATGTGTGGAATTTAAAAGAATAAAGTTTTATCCCATTCTGTGTGAATGGTTTGAACGATGAACAAAGAATCCATGCAAACCAGGTCATGACTGATAGACCCCAGGGTGGGGGTGGGGCTTTGCAGGGATGGGAAATTGTCACATCCGTGTTAAACTTTTTGGACAGTCTGTGATGTCTTGACATTGGTTCATAGATGTGAAGCAATTGATGGAGGGATGTGTTGTGATTATTAGGGCAAAAACTGACACAAGCTAAAAAGATAAATACTGCTATACCAACTACTAGGTTCTTAGGATGCAAATAATGTTTTTGAGCTTTGAAAAGACAGATACTGTGCAATAAGCTTTTTTTCTTATATAAGAAAATGAGCAGAATAATTCCAATGAGGAAAAGGCCAAATAACAGCTGACTTGAGTTTAATTGAAGGACCAGTTCAAGCTTATCTGGTTAATTTAATTTAATCACTGAATCCATTGATTAATCATTGATCCTTTAATGTGGTTAGAATAAGAGGAAATGAGCATAGACCTTAAATAGACTCTAAATAATGCTTCCAAAGCACTTTTATCTTGATACAGATTCATACTTATGTTCATCTGTGAGAGAACTCAGAATTTTTGTTTACAAGTTGAATGTCTAATAAATAGTTTTTAAATTGGCTACATATATTTAAAGGCTTTTCCAACCTTTCTCATGGGAGGAGAGAAAAACACTTTAAAAAATTCTGGTATTACAGGTTTAATACAGTGTTTTTAACATCTCAGCTTAATTGCTTAATTAGTTATATGAAGATAGGAGGCTGGAGCACTAGCCCATGGCAAATCTCAATCCTACCAGAGACTTGACTGCCACATAGATAATCCTACTGTCAGTTAACATTCCAGAAAAACTTGGGCAGGCAAGTTTTTAGAACTGCCCCCACTATGCTGCAGTAGATTATCTTTCTGTTGGAGATTTTCTACTGCATTTCAATCCCATTATGGTGAAAACATTTCTGGATTGAAAAAAATATATATAAGTGCATGCAATTTGATCTGAGTATCAACCCAAGTCTAGGAATTTGCAATGAAAAACATTCTAATGAAAAATGCTCTATTCATAGAACCAAAGGTTTTATCTGGGCCTTCTAGTTTTGCTAATGAAAAAAGAGTAACTACAACGTTATTTAAATCCATGCTAGGCCAAAGTGCCAAATTAAAATCATGTATTGAGGTTTTTATTCCAGATCATTTATTCTCCTCCTTCTAATCACACTCTACAATAAAAATTAGGGGGGAGGGATAATACACACATATATCTTGCTTCAGGGGAAAGGAAGGATTGATTAGATCCCTCTCACTTCCTCACCTCTCTGCTAATGTAGCTCAGGACTGAGTCAGAAACTGCATTTGAGTCGGGGTTTTGCAGAACTGAATGGAAGAACACTTCTGGGAAAGAGATCTACAGAAATTAAAAAAAAAAAATCAGATGTGGTATCTTTATGATAAAACCTGTCACATCAAAGAAACAAAGCACCTGGAGTCCACTACATGGAGTAGAATGCTCCAGAGAAGTCTGGCCTCGTTCCCAGACTGCTAAATTACCTGGGAGAGACAACATGCTCAGGTTACTATCTTTTCTTTATCCTGATAAAACAGCCTCCCCTCAGAGACTATGTGTCGTACAGCTGTCCGCTCCAGCACATTCTGAGGACTTCTTCTCCCCCTCAGAGTTGTTGGATTGGCCACGTGCTGATTCAAGAGAGCTGTTAATAGAATAGAGAAGATCCAGTAGATTTTGCCTCCCAGAGCTCAGCGCTCTAAGTTGTGTGTGGATGGTCCATGCCTGTCTCCTTTAGACACTTACTTCCCTGAAAAAGTTTCCATCCCCGGAGTGTAATTGTGTAAAAATTTCATGATGAAAGCCCAGAACTTTCCAGCAGTCCAGTCTTTGTTTCCAATGATACTTTGCTATCAATTCAGGATGATAGAGCCTATGTTTGTGTTGTGAGCCACTGTCTCCTGTAGCTGTCTTAAGTCTTTCTCTGTTTTGTATACAAGGTCTGATTCTTTGGCCCCAGACCCATTACCATCATGAAGAGATTTTGCTATCAGCCCACAGGGTTTGGCCTGTAGTACATAACACACTAAAGTGAGAGCTAATAAAGCAACGGTTCGCTCTTTCGTGCCAACCATCAGTATGAAGTGTTAGGTCCCAGTTTTTCGATAAACCAACAGCTTCTGTCTGCTGGTACCCAACACTTAAGTAAAACAAGTGTCAGGGCATTTTTCTGAATGCCAGTTGTGACAGACTCCTGATTATAAACCTCCTCCTGCCATGTGGCAGAATCTATAGCTAAAGAAACCAGTTAAGAACACCTGCACCGAATATCAAAGAATATTCACAAGCCTGTTGAATTATTCTTCTCGTCCTCAGATACTTTGAAAATTCAGGGCTCACAGAGGAGGGGAAAAAAAATCCCCAGGCTTCCCTTCCTCCAGAATTATACTTTGAAAAAAGCAGAACAGAAGTTGTTCTAACAACAGAAGAGACCATGGGAGCACACTCGTGTGGGTTTGAGAATATCTTAAGAAGGGCATTTGGATCTCCTGTTGGGCAGACAAAAATCTTGCAGTCAGGTATACTTAAGTGGAACTGCAAACCCAAACTACACTCTAGTCAACTTTTTCTGAAACAACTGGTTAAATGAAAGAGACTGGTCCCATATGTCAGGGTCAAGCCATAACTGCAACCCATTTAGGCCAGGATTGCGGGGTCCTGACTCACGTTGGTATTTAAACACTGCTATTTTCCCAACGCTTGGCAGCACTTGAGACTTCTCTCAGTGGGCAAGGATCAAAAACTCTCCAGAAGTAGCCTAATAGTGGTCCCCAGGCACATCATTTTCAGACAGATCTGACTGTCTGGGCACGTTCAGGTCGGAGGTTGCTTGCTGCTAACTTGAAAACAAACTGGGAGCTTCAGCCTCTTCCAGGGCCCAGAGCCCATAGTCAGACGTTCACCCATAGAAGCCTCATAGAGCAAATCACAGCAATGTTGGAATTGTTATTTTCAAGTGCTTATTTCACGACATTCAAAGAAATATTTTTTCTTGGTATATTAAAATTAAAAATAAAATCGTAACTTTTGATTTAAAAACCAAACAATGTGTCTGGTTTCTTTGATCTCTTGCTCTGGGCAGTTGAGAAGGGGCAGGCATCCTGGAGCACTACGGGCTACTCCAAAGTTTCAGGTCGTTCCACACTTAACACCAATCTGCTCCTGGGATGTAGTGGGTCACTTCAGTTGTCGAGAACACAGAGTCCTTGAACACCGCTGATGGAAATCTCACAAGGTGCCTAGCCCTTCGGTGGTGCTTCACAGACTGAACACGGAACAACTTAAGTGCTTTCCAGACTTTACTAGCTCACGGAAGCAGTCCTCCCTCACAGGGCAGACAGTCCAAGTCAGATCCCTCATTTTACAGACGAGGAAAATTTTCCTGGTAGATCGAATGTCACAGAAGTAGAAGGAATGGAATTCTAACATCTTTTTTTATCTTAACCTCAACTTCATTGTTGCCCCTCAAATCTTTTGAAAGAAATAGAGTATACATGAATTAAATTCCAGTGCTCAGCATTGAAGTAGGAGGCAATTTGCCATGTCATTGGAAAAAGGGTTTCAGGACAAAATGTATGTGGCAGAAAAGATTTCGAAAGCACAGCACCTCTTTCCTAGAAAGGCACATTACCTGCACACCCACGGGCTAATTGACAAGGGTAGTGCCGCACATCTACTCTGATCCCAAAATTTGACCTTCAACTTCTGATGGATGTTCTTGTATGTTTTAGCGTATACTCTCTAGGTTAAACATTTTATAGCATTCCTTGTGGTTTGGGGAGCATCTATACAATGTGTATAACAGCAAGGGTTTTACAGCATCTGAATTTAAAACCAAGAACCTGTCATTTGGGGATATTCTCCATAGCCAAATTACAATGAACATGCCTCTTTTCACATCAACTCAGAGTAAATAAAGACGGAACGTTCTATTCCTTTTACAACCAACTTCATGTATGTTCTTAACTCAGGACAAAATGGGGGAGGAGTAACCCCATGCTACACACAAAGTATTTTCATTAACTTCACTAAAAGAGAGAAAAGTAGAAGCAATGGAAGAAGTGTCTCTGGTTTTGATAGCACTCTCAGAAACCCACTACAAATGGCTGCACCATCACGTTTTTTTTTTACCATCACATTTCTGATAAAAATACAGTCTGATATAATGAGAGCTCCAGAAATTAATAAAGCAAGCTTTAAAACATACAAGCATTTTATATCACTACCTAGCTAGCAAAAAGGCTGCACTTAATGTAATTTCAAAACCAGGGAATTTACTACACCAGTCATCCTAGAAATGAAAAACCTGATTGGGATCAGAATACCAATATTTCAGCAACATGAGCACTCTTGGCTTTTTTTTTTTTCTTTTTCAAAATGAATGAGATTAATTGGAGTCCGTGAATGCCCTAAATCAGTGGTCAGGACAGTTAAAATAACTCTAAGAGCTCCCCACTGGTCAGTCCATAGCTGATTAATCTCCAGGCCTGGTAGATCTGGGGCAGGATCTCTGTTACTGTCCAGTCCCTCTCCTGAGACTACAGGGAGGCCTGCTGAGAAGCAGTGGGGATCAGGGGCATGGGCACAGCAGGGGGATGGGGTGGGCCACACTGGCCGCATCCCGCACACACGCACACAGCTGGATACTCACACATATACAGGATCGCTTGTGCTCTCTGCCTCAGTCCATGCTGTTCTGAAACACCATGTCACTCACTCATAAAGGACTCCAGGCAAGAAAAGAAGCTCTGGGTCAGGAAAAGATCAGATCCCACTGATGTAAAGAGACTGTTATCTAAGTCACTATCCCATTTTGTGCTGTGATCTTTTACATTTTCTCCTGCTTCTCGTTCGACCTCTACATAATAATTGAAGGAAGTAACCTTTGGTATTTCACCTTATTTATATATGCATTATAGAAGATGTATTTATATGGAAAAGATCATTCACAAACTCGTTATGAAAACAGCGCTACAGTCTAAGGGTTAAACGCATGTGAAGGCCCCTCCTGACACCACTGCCCCGACCCTACCCACCACCCCTACGATCTCACTACTGGATTCTGCAATCTTTGGTATTTTCAGGCCTCCAGGGTGAAAACCCTGGGCTCCACCCTGGGCTTTCATACACAGCCTCGTTTTCTACCGACTACACTAATTCCTTTCATACTGGAGGGAAGAACTGCCCCCCTGGGTGTTGCTCTGCTATGTTTTATTTATGAAAACTCTGATGGGTGTTTCTTAAGGCAGCCAATATCTCTCTACAAAGAGAAGGCAAACAGTGTTCACTCTTCCTGCATTCTCCACGGCTCACAGTTACATGGGAATTACTGTAAAATTCCAGAGCAGTTTTGTAAAACGAGCACTTCGTCTCCACATTAGCAGCAGTTCTAAATTTCGATGTATGCTTAGAATAATCAAATCAATACAACATAAATAAACTTCCTGAGTTCCCAAATGGACTTAGGCAGCCATGCCAGCTCATTTGTTCATTTACCTGTAACTTGAATTTCCCTTGGACCCACCAGCCAGGAGAGACAAATTGTTTGCTAGTTTGTAGCTTCTCCTGATGCAGGACCTCTGACTTCCTGCCAAGTCCCTTGCATCTAATTCTGGAACTTGCCAAGAGGAGTCTCATAGCCTCTGTCAGGCGTTTCCACCTCACCTTCTTCCCTCCCTCCCGTTTCCACACAGCTCAGCTGCTACTGTTTCTGTCTGCTGGGCTCTGAAAGCTTGCTTGATGCACAACAGGCTCAGCAGTTCTCAGCAGGCACCCACCACCCCTCAGGAGAGTAGAGTGCCCTCTGCTCTGCCTTGGGGCAAGACACCTCTTTCCTCTCAGTCACATGGCCCATGTGAGAAAGTTGGCCCCTTCTCTCCTCCGGGACCTGACACGCCTCCAGGGGGGCACCGGGGGAACAGCCATCAGAATGTCTTTTCCTCCTCCACATGGGCAAACCTTTCCCCTGGCTTGAGCCCCATGAACCTGATTTCTTTCTCCACTTGGGTAAGTACTGTCCCTGGAGAGTGCATAGCCCTGTGTAAATGGACCCTGTGGCCCTCGCATCTGCTCCCCAGACTTGCCCACGCTTATCCAAGCTTAGCAGAGGACACAGGTAGAGTTTCCTTTTCAAGAAGCTCCCCAACTCTCCTGCAGACTGTTACCTGCCCGCACCCATAGGTCCAGACATCTCTGTGACTCACTTAAACTCAACCCAGGCACCCTGCCACCTGCACAAATAAATAATGAAATGCATACATAGTTAAAACAATCTTTTTCTTTCCGGTAAAAATTGGTTTTGGAATTAAACAGGCAAGCTGCTGGAAGTCACTAATAATGTCTTAGAACTCCTGTGTTTATTTCTGGCTGACCGCCTTACCATGCGTCCGTTTCCCCTGCCTCAGAGTACAGGTTAGGGTACTTGCATTTTCTTCTCTAGGCACTGTGCTTTTCATCACAGTAATTCAAGGATGAGTGACTCGTGGACTATTTAAAGTCAGTCATCTTCAATAAATAGATTGTAAGCTCTACAGGACAGGAATCGAGTTTGCCTGCTATCTTTTGCAAGGCCAAAATTTTATCAGAAGGATAAATAAATGTTAGTACATAGTCGTGGCCGTTACCTGTATCGTTTTAGAGCTCTCACTTTTCTCTCATACTGTGTGTTTAGTGTGTATGTTTATAAATGCGTGTGTTGGCATATATTGGGAAAGTCCTCATACTCTATCATTGTATACTTATGAATGGGCTGAACTGTATTTTCAGCTCTTAGATTATTTGCTTGTTTACTTCATATTTACTCATTCTACTGGAAATGTTAAAATTTCATGTAATATAGCAGTTGTGATTAGCAAAAATTCTTGTCAGGACTCCAGAGCCTAGGCTCTGGAATTCAACTGCTTTGCTTTGCCATCTGCTTGGGGGTATTTATTTAGCAATCCTACCTCTTTTCTTCATCTGGGCAAGATTTAAACATGTGAATTAATAGCACCTACTGCACATAGTAATCAGGAGGATTAAATGAGATAATCCCTGTAAAGCACAAGCCTAGTCCTTGGTATGAAGTAATTGCTTAGTAAATGTTAGCTAATATTACCACTATTGCTAATGTTATTTCTTACTCTCTCTTTTCTGGGTGATGTATACATGAGTTTCTCTTTATTCTTCATGATGACCCTTGAGAAATTTGCCTATAGAACTTCACTATCTTCTTATTTTTATTTATTTATTTTTAAGTAATCTCTACACCCAGTGTGGGGCTCAAACTCACAATCCTGAGATTGAGATCAAGAGTCCCAAGCTCTTCCAACTGAGCCACCCAGGTGCCCCCGTTTATTGCCACATTATAATACAGTCTATAAACAAAGAAAGTATCTTTTAAGGCTAAAAGAGAATGAGATGTGAGGCAATTTATTTCCACTAGAGCAAATGTAAAGTTCTTTCTAACATTTTTGTTTCCTTTGGTATTCATTCATGATTAGCCAAAACCCTTGAGAGGAAAATATCTTTCACCTAAGAATCCACTGTTTGGGACCAAATATTATTGTAACCTGTCCTAAAAGATCATTTTTCACCAAAGCATGAATATTGTAATAAAAAAATTCTTATGGAGATAGAGATGAGTCCCTGCACTTCATAGCTTAAACATCATTTTTTGGCGCTAATACATTTTGAAATTGCCAGGACTAATAATACAACACAGACATCTAAATTTAAACATCTTAATGAAAATAGTGTGGCCTATTTGTTTTTTGGCTCTGATAGGCAAGTCTGTCAAGAACATGTCCCTTGTTGGGAAGTTTCCTAGTAAAAGAAACTTAACTCCAGGAACACAGACAACTCGGAACTGACGATTATATTCAAAATATCCTAAAACTCGGGATGCCTGGGTGGCTCAGCAGTTTAGCGTGATCCTGGAGTCCCGGGATTGAGCCCCACATCGGGCTCCCTGCATGGAGCCTGCTTCTCCCTCTGCCTGTGTCTCTGCCTCGCTCTCTCTCCGTCTCTCATAAATAAATAAATAAAATCTTTTTTAAAAAGTCCTAAAACATATAAAATTCTAAGCTGATTAAATATGTACTTGTCATTCAAAAGAAGCAAATGAAATATTAATCTCTAAGCATCATTCAATGTAGACTGATTCACTTACCTTTAAGCTCACAAATAAACTTTTAATTTGGAAATGTCTTTAGTGAGTTGTGAGGAGAACTGTATGAATCTTCAGAAGCTGCACTGGTGCTGAGGAAGGAAACCCATTTGCTTGTTTGTCCATTCCAACCAACTAGATGGACTGCATTTTGAAGTGTAGGTTATAGATTTTGCTTTAACTATGGGACTTATGTAAACCTCATTAAATTGAGGTATAATGCCACTAAAAGGGGTTCTCTTTGTCTAGAATTTTGGTGTACTTTCTGTATTACTTTGCAATTATGTTACAGTGACTGCATTTAACTAAAGTGGCGTGGTTCTTTCAAAATTGCAATTCCTCTCAGTGGATTTATCAAATGTCCAGCCCTGAAACTAGAATAAAGCCAGTATCCTCAATAAATAGAGTCTTAGAGGCTGTTTCTCTCTCCTTTTCTTCCTTTTATTACATATAGGTTGTTTCTCAAGAAACATCCTTATTATATCCGAAAAGCTATTTTAGTTCTTCCAAAAATGTCCCACATTTACATATATATGTACATTTTAAGAAACAACTTGAAGTTTTTCTATATTCTGAACTGTTCCTCAGGGCTTAATTCATAGGTAATTTTATTGCATCTAACTACTGATTAAACCTTTCATCATGAGAACTTTTAAACATACATCAAAGTAAAGAGAATAGTATAATGAGCCCTATATTCCTACAATCTAGATTTAACATTTACTAACATTTTGCTATATTTACCATGTTTGTTTTAAAGCAAATCCCAGGCATTACAATATCTTATTCTTACATACTTCAAGAAGCATTTCTTTTTTAAAAAAGACATGTTTCTTACATAACCCCAGTATTGATATTATGACACCTAACAAAATTAACCATTTGTTATTACCATCTAATGGCCATTTTTCAAATTTTCCTAGTTATCTCCAAAATGTCTTTTTACAGATAGTTCCTCCTACTTTTTTTTTCCATGCCAAGTGTTTTATTAGGAAAACAGGGCCAATGGTCTTATGAAATGTCCCACATTCTGGATTCTCTGATTTTTAGCTTGTGGTGTCATTTAACTTATTTCTCTGTCCTTAGTATTGCCTATAAATAAGAAAGAAGATCTTAAAGTTTCATTATACTCAAGCCTAAGATTTTCAGCAAGAACATCTTAGGAGGCATGATGTATTTGTAAAGGAGGCATACAATGTCTGGATGCCTCACTTCTAGAGAGTCTCAGATCATCCAGGTGGCTCAAATGGCAATCTGCCCCCATTCTGTAACATCAACCCCCTGCCCCAATCCCAGTATATGTTGTAGACTGGCACTTAGAAATCTTTCAAATGTCCAGTTCTCTATAAAGCTTTTCATTTAATCCTTTTGCCATCCATTCTGATAATAGTTGCCTGAATCCTTTATTTTATTAAGGGATTAAAAATTGAGATGTTATCATTTTATTTTGTCCACATTAACTAAAATTCTTTTGCTTAGTTGAAAAGCATTCTTCATCAACTCAGGCCATTTGGGCATCCTAAAATAAAATTTATGTAGGGAACTATATAGATAGGCAGGATTTCTTTTCTTTTCTTTCTTTTTTTTTTTTTTTTTTTTTAAACTTCTTTCCTTAAATGGCCATTTCCAGAGTACCGGTTTGGTGCACCAACTACCTCTGATAGTGACAAATGAGTTTTGAGATTTTTTTTTTCCTTTCACTCCCTTCTTTTTCTCATTATCTTTATGAACTCAGAGATTTTTATATATTCAATATGTTTCAAGCATTGTAGTCATTTTTCTTTTTTTGGCTGCTCAGGTTATCCCATTTTGGGTCAGTGGGAGCCCTTTAGAAAAATGGCTACTTTATCTTTTTGTCCTGACCTCAGAAGTCTGATAGCTTGCTTTCGTTTTTGGCACAACAGAATGTTTCTGTTAGTGGGGAAAAGTACTAATTTTTTCTACTCTAAGATATTTATATTTCACAATGAATCTGAATTTAACTACATTGTCAGGTTGAAAATCAACTTATTTTAAAGACTAAAAATGCACTTGTGTGCTGCTCACAAAAGACATTTTAATTAATATAATAACCAGGCACACACAAGTAAGACTATCAAAGCACTTTCAGCATTTCCTCACCGGTTCTGCAATATTCCTATTAAGTTGGAACAAGACCATTTATCCCCATCTAACAAGGTGAGCTAAATAAAAAGGTAGAAATTTAATTGTACAGAATGTGAGATGCATGTAAACTAAGGCATCAGTCGTATTCTCTCACTATTAACAGAAAGCTAGTCAACACTTTAAAGAAATTGTACAAATTATTCCAAAAAGTATTATGCAAATGAGACTGGCAGTTATTTAATTAACTCCTTGTTAAGCCATTTAAAAGAAGTGTTTTGACCATAATTTAAAATATGAATTCCATATAAAAAACAGGTAAAGGTTGACCAGAGATGCAATGTCCTGATTAGAACATTCATTTATTTGTGCAGTCAGTAAATATTTCTGTGCCTCGAAATATTTACTAAATGACACTAAAGGTTAGTCCAGGTAGCTATGATATTTTAAATTAATTCCTAGAGATAGGACACTTTATCTGCAACTTTAAACCAATCACAATCAAACTATTTCACAATGGTCAAAGGCAGGATTAGAGTATCGTGATGTATTTTAAAGACAGACATATGAAGAAGAAATTGGCCTAATTTCCCAAGATATCAAATCCCGGAGGTCTTCAGCCTTGGCAATTGATAGTCCTTTGTTTTTCACTGTGGTTGGGTTAGGGTTTCAAGCCATAAATCTAGTTTATTCTCATTTTGGTTGCCAACTTGTCATTATCGTCACTCCAACTGGCCCCAGCCACCTCATTGTCAGGCATCCTTTGTATCAAAGAGTAAGCTTGAGCCAAATGTATTCTTCCTCAGAGGACTCTTCATGGCTGAATAGCCCAGGTGACTTCCAATAGGTGGATTTGCCATTCAATTTTACCTTCTTGTCAGCAAACGCCTTGTCATCAGGGCTGTTACATTTCACTCTGATTTTTTAAGTGTTGCCTGATGGCCTGCTTCAGTTTACAGGGCACCACTGTGGAAAGAGCTCTGTTCTAGCAAGTGAACATTCTAGGCTGCTTCTAAGCATGTGATCTTGTGCAAGTTACCGACCTTCGGTGACCATTGGTTTTCTCAACTCCAGATGATCTGTGAAGGTCATAATGAGTCCAGGTTTTTCCCCAAATAAATTAAATACTCCTCTCCATAAACATCCTAGAAATCCACATTGGCCAAGGGAAACATGCTGAATGTCAGATGTAGGCTATCTTCCTCATTTGCATCACTGTGCTTTGGTTTTTTTCAGCTAGTACAAACTCACTAAAATTAAATCAAGAATTTAGGAAAACTGACCAAAAAACAAGAATCGAGGACTTAGAAACATCATCAACAACTTGATTTTTTTAAAAGATGGGCTGCCAAATGGAATTGACTAAATTCATCAGAAAATAACCCATTCCTTGTTCAACTTTTTTGCAGGGATGTGGCCTTGCTTCAAAGTAACTTGAACATTGTAAGCCTATAGCTTCCTTCTTTTAGTTGTGGCTATACCCTTGGAGGCTGTATAGCAAAATAGTAAAGAACATGTGCTCTAGAGTCAAACTTTAAACCTAAGTTTAAATTTTACCCTATTACTAACCAGCTGAGAAACCGTGGGCAAGTTACTTACCTCTCTTTGCCTCAATTTCCTTATCTATGATAAGTAGGTAGGAATAGTATCTCCTTCATAAGTAAATACATTAAAGTTCTTAAACAGTGCCTGCTATATCCTGAGTCATCAATAAATGTTAGGAAGCATGCAGCAAGCCAAGCCACCATTCCTGACCAAAAAAACAGAATTTTTATTTCTTTCAACATACCACCATCATCCTTCATCACCTACCTCCAAAAGCTCACAAGTCACTACATTGTTTTACAGATCATACAACACCTTCAGGAACAGTTAAATTTTCAAGGCAGTTCAATAGAGAAACCATAACTTCCAAATATTTCTAGAACACTTTCTTCAGGTTAATACCTACCCAGTTGCAAATCAATCAAACCAATGTTGGGCCATTATTGCTCTCCTGAGAGCTACTCAAAAATTCTGTCTCCTGGCAAGGAAACAATCCACCTCTTTGGCACTTTTTTCCTGAAAGGTCATATCTACTTGTCTTAGAAATGTCTGCAAATACTGAAATGTGTAAGTTTTTCCCTTTTAACACGATACTTCAGCCCACCACTCCTATACCGCAGGCCTCAGCAGCTTTGACTCCAAATTCATAGCCATTAACTTGCACAAAGATCGATCGAGCACTTCCTTTCCCTATGATTGTTCTAATGGTTATACTATTTTCATAAGAAAAATTTATGAATAGGTTTTACAAAATGCAAAATTTCCCCCAAATTCCTTCACGTATGCTGAATGTGGGAAGAAAATTAGAGTCACTTTCAGAAAAGTTCTTTTATCTTGAAACCATAAGAACATGCCTGAGGATTATTTGCCTGTAAATTATAAACAGATTCATGTTGATGACTCTGGAAGTTTCCCAGCAGCTTTCAGCAAAATAATTTCTCAGGTCCTTACATGAAATGATTGAGGCAAAAAATGGATTTTTTTTTTACACAAAAGGCTAATTAACTCTTGTTCACATATTAAAGCCTGTATTTTTGTGAATAAATAATGTGATACTGTATTCTTTTTAGCCAGTCATAAGCAGGAGACAGTAGATTAATTCATCAACTTGGAAATCTTTGCTTGGCTTACAGCTGACCAAAATTAAAAAGGAAAAAAAAAAAAAAAGGACAGAGTTGCGCTTTTTTTTTTTTTTTTTTTTTTTAACCTCAGAAACCAATAGTCAGATATTCTTAGGAAAACAGCGTATGGGGGATGTGTAAGGAGGCCTTGTGGGAAATTACTCCAACGATCCTTCTTTTTAAAAAAGATTTTATTTATTTATTTGAGAGAGAGATGGTTTGAGAGAGAGCACAAGCGTGAGGGGAACGGGGAGAAGGAGAAGCAAACTCCATGCTGAGCTGCACACGAGGCTCAATCCCATAACCCTGAGATCATGACCTGAGCCCAAATCAAGAGTTGGCCACCCAACCAGCTGAGCCACTCAGGCGCGCCTCCAAAGATCCTTCTTATTAACACTCTGTTTATTAAATTCCTTTGCTATTCCTGTTAAAATTAAAAGGCTTTTCCACTTAGACACTGTTTAATATTAAGGAAAACATAACCTTTGTTGAAGGAAAAATGACAGCATCATTTCACACAATCATTAAAGGGAACTTTTCTCTAGTTGAAAAGCTACCAAGGGCTCCCCCATAATACTATCCATCATGATAATGACAGTGATGGCCACAGTGGAGCTGGTTGGTGTCCTACTCTCTTTTGCACCTGAAGCACTCATATCCCAGCTGCTGCGTGTTGGCTGAGTTCTAAAATTGTCAAAGAGGACAATTTAAATGTTACAAACACTTCATGGAGAGTCTCCATGTGGAGAACCGCAAAATGGGCCTAAAAGCGGGAAGCTCTTGTGAACAGGAATAAAGGGAAAACTGATGACAATGAAGTTAGAAGGTTCTATAGGGAGAGTTCTCAGGCCCCAGTGCTTGTCATCAATTGAAGACCCAAAGGGAAGAGACATATCTTGCACAGGGACACTACTTTTCTGTCCCAGCTGGTGGGAGGAAGCACAGCCCAGCCAATGACATGATTATAATTCAACCAATGAAAATCCTTGATACTTCCAGCTTCCAGTTTACTCTAATGGACTTTTCCTTTATAATAGCCATCTCAACTTCTCACTTTCCTTTATAAAAGAGCATTTCTCTCCTTTGTTCTCTGGAATTGCCTATGACGTTGCTGTAGTTTGCTTGTCCTGGATTGCAATTCTCTGCTATTCAGGAATAAATTCATCTTTTGCTGGTAAAATAACTGGCAATTTTATTTTGATTTATTTTTATTATTTATTTATTTCTGTATTTCTGTATTTATTTATTGAGAATGAGAGAGAGAAAGTGCATGCGTGTGAGGAGGGTGGGGGTTGGGGGGCAGAGGTAGAGAAAATCGTAAACAAGCACCATGCCTAGCCCAGTGCAGAGCCCCACTCGGGGCTCAATCTCATGACCCTGAGATCATGATCTGGGCCGAAATCAAGAGTTGGATGCTTAACTGACTGAGCCACCCAGTCGCCTCATGGGAGTTTTATTTTTTAAGATTGACATTACTTAGTGGCCTGCACAGGGATCCAGAGAAGGCCCCCAAATGACTTTCTGGCTGGTGAACAAATAGGTGCCAGTGCCCACCAAGCTGAAGGGTCTTACTGCTTTCTGGACAACCCTAGGGTTTGAGGGTAAGTTTTCTCCTGGATTTCAGCCTCCATGCTTTGTGTCTGGGTTCTCCAGGCTTTATTCAGGATCTGTTCTAAGGCCTTGGTTTTTGTTTTTATCTCCAAGAGTACACATTTAGTCTTCGGTTTGAGTCCTGTTTGGAACAGGGCTCTTCTACTGAAATTGTGCTAGCCTTCGGTCTGACTCCTTTTTGATCCAGACTGTTTCTGCCAGAACTGTGACACCTGGAACTGTGTAGGCCTTTTGTCTGATTCCTTTAGTGGATCAGACTGTTTTTAGGAAGAGCTGTGCCTGTTGGAATTGCATAGCCTTTGGTCCTAGTCCTGCTAGGATCAGACTGTTCCTACTGGAACTGTGCTAGCTTTTGGTCCGATTCCTTCTCCAGCCAGACTGTTCCTGAAAAACCTCTAATAAAGGGGATCCCAGTCATTATAATGTTTTGTGGGTGCCCCCTTACTGGGACTCTGGCTAGCTTTGTTTAAAAACCATGACCCCTCCTCAGGCATATTTATAACTAAGTGGACTGACTTAGCCAAAAGTAACTTAGAATTTCAATGGTCATTATGGAGAACTTTGGATCTCCCCAAACTGGTGTTACTCAAAATTAAATTAGAAAGCCATGGCTCCTTAAAAGAAAAAGAAAACGCAGGGGGAGAAAAAAACGAGCTCAGGCCCCACCTCTGGTACCAGTTTCTTCTGTTATTTCTGTTGAACTTACCTTCTCCTTGAAATCTTTCCCCACTCCCTCCTCTCTTGAACCTATTAAAATCTGCCTCTTTATTTTCTTTAATTTAAATTCAATTTGCCAACATATCGTATAACACCCAGTGCTCATCTCATCAAGTGCCCTCCTTAGTGCCCATCACCCAATTGCCCCATCCCTCCACTCATTTCCCCTTCAGCAACCTTCAGGTTGTTTCCCAGAGTTAGGAGTCTTTTATGGTTTGTCTTCCTCTCTAATTTTTCCCCACCTAGTTTCCCTCCTTTCCCTTATAGTCGCTTTCACTATTTCTTATATTCCACATATGAGTGAGGCCATATGATAATTGTCTTTCTCCAGTTGACTTATTTCACTTAGCATAATACCCTCCAGTTCCATCCACGTTGAAGCAAATGGTAGGTATTCATCCCTTCTGATGGCTAATATTCCATTGTGTATATATATACAATATATAGTATATATATATTGTATATATACACACACTACATCTTTATCCATTCATCTGTCGAAGGGTATCACGGCTCCTTCCACAGTTTGGCTATTGTGGACATCACTGCTATGAACATTGGGGTGCAGGTGTCCCGGAGTTTCACTACATCTCTATCTTTGGGGTAAATACCCAGTAGTGCAATTGCTGGGTCATAGGGTAGCTCTGTTTTTAACTTCTTTTTTTTTTTTTTTTAAGATTTTACTTATTTATTCATGAGAGAGAGAGAGAGGCAGAGACATAGGCAGAGGGAGAAGCAGGCTCCCCACAAGGAGCCCGATGTGGGAATCGATCCTGGACCCCAGGATCACGCCCTGAGCCAAAAACAGACACTCAACCTCTGAGCTACCCAGGCATCCCATGTTTTTAACTTCTTGAGGAAACTCTACGCTGTTTTCCAGAGTGGCTGCACCAGCTTACATTCCTACCAACACTGTAAGCAGAGTCCCCTTTCTCTTCACCAACATTTGTTGTTTCCTGTCTTGCTATTTTTAGCCATTCTCACCAGTATAAAGTGGTATCTTATTGTGGTTTTGATTTGTATCTCCCTGATGACAAGTGATGTAGAGCATTTTCTCATGTGCCGGTTGGCTATATGCAGGTCTTCTTTGGAAAAATGTCTGTCCGTGTCTTTTGCCCATTTCTTGACTGGATTTTTTGGTCTCTTGGGTGTTGAGTTTGATAAGTTCTTTTTTAATTTTTTAAATTTTTAGAAAATATTTTATTTATTCATGGGGGCGGGGCAGGGACACAGGCAGAGGGAGAAGCAGGCTTCCTGCTAGGAGCCCGATGTGGGACTTGATCCCAGATCCAAGGATCATGCCCTGAACCAAAGGCAGATGCTTAACCACTGAGCCACCCAGAACTCCCTGATAAGTTCTTTATAGATCTTGGATACTAGCCCTTTACCTGATATGTCATTTGCAACTATTGTCTCCCATTGTGTAGGTTGCCTTTAGTTTTGCTGTGTAGAAACTTTTTATCTTGATGAAGTCTCAATAGCTCATTTTTGCTTTTGTTTCCCTTGTCTTTAGAGATGTGTTTTACAAGAAGTTGCTGCAGCTGAGGTCAAAAGGTTGCTGCCTGTGTTCTGCTTTAAGATTTTGATGGATTCCTGTCTCACATTTAGATTTTTCATCCATTTTGAGTTTATCTTTGTGTACGATGTAAGAAAATGGTCCAGTTACATTCTTCCATATGTTGCTGTACAATTTTCCCAAAACCATTTATTGGAGAGACTCCTTTTTTCCATTGGATATTCTTTCCTGCTTTGTCAAAAATTAGTTGACCATAGACTTGAGGGTCCATTTCTGGGTTCTCTGTTCTGTTCCATTGATCTGTGTGTCTGTTTTTGTGCCAGTATCATGCTGTCTTGATGATCACAGCTCTGAAATAGAGCTTAAAGTCAGGCATTGTGATGTCCCCAGCTTTGGTTTTCTTTTCAACATTCCCCTGGCTATTCAGGGTCTTTTCTGGTTCCATAAAAATCTTAGGGATATCTGTTGCAACTCTGTGGAAAAAAAAGTCCATGGTATTTTGATAGAGATTGCACTGAATGTGTAAATTGCTCTGGGTAGCATAGACATTTTCACAATATTTATTTTTTCATGAGCATGGAATGTTTTTCTTTGTGTCTTCCTCAGTTTCTTTCATAAGTGTTCTATAGTTTTTAGAGTACAGTTCCTTTACCTTTTTGGTTATGCTTATTCCTAGGTATCTTATGGTTTTTGATGCAATTGTAAATGGGATCGATTTCTTAATTTTTCTTTCTTCTCTCTCATTGTTAGTATACAGAAATGCCACTGATTTTTGTGCACTGATTTTGTATCCTGCCACATTGCTGAATTGCTGTATGAGTTCTAGAAATTTTGGGGTGGAGTCTTTTGGGTCCTCCGTTATGTCACCGGTGAAGAGGGAGAGTCTGACTTCTTTGGCAATTTGAATGCCTTTTATTTCTTTTTGTTGTCTGATTGCTGAGGCTAGAACTTCTAGTACTATGTTGAACAGAAGTGGTGAGAGTAGGTATCCCTGTTCTGTTCCTGATCTTAGGGAAAAAGCTCTCCATTTTCCCCACTGAGAATATTTGCTGTGGGCTTCTGGTAAATGGCTTTTATGATATTGTGACATGTTCCCACTATCCCTACACTTTGAAGAGTTTTAATCAAGAAAAGATACTGTATTTTGTCAAATATTTTTTCTGCACCAATTGAGAGGATCATATGGGTCTTGCCTTTTCTTTTATTAATGTGATCTATCACATTTATTGATTTACGAACGTTGAATCACCCTTGTATCCAAGGAATAAATCCCACGTGACTGTGGTGAATAATCCTTTTAGTGTACTGTTGGATCCTCTTGGCTAGTATCTTGATGAGTATTTTGACATCCACGTTCATCAGGAATATTGGCCTGTAATTCTCCTTTTTGGTGGGGTCTTTGTCTGATTTTGTGATCAAGGTTAATGCTGGCCTCATAGAATGAGTTTGGAAGTTTCCTTTCCATTTTTAACTTTTGAAACAGCTTTAGTAGAATAGGTATTATTTCTTCTTTAAATGTTTCATAGACTTCCCCCGAGAAGCCATCTAGTCCTGGATTCTTGTTTCTTGAGAGGTTTTTGATAACTGCTTCAATTTCCTTGCTGGTTATTGGTCTGTTCAGGTTTCCTATTTCTTCCTGTTTCAGTTTTGGTAATTAATAAATTTCCAGAAATGCATCCATTTCATCCAGATTGCCTACTTTGTTGGCATATAGCTGCTCATAATACGTACTTAAAATTGTTTGTATGTCCTTGGTGTTGGTTTTGATCTATCTTCTTTCATTCATGATTTTATTAATTTTATTCTTTTCTCTTTTCTTTTTGAGAAGTCTGGCTAGGAGCTTATCTATCTTTTAATTCTTTCAAAACCCAGTTCCTGGGGTGCCTGGGTGGTTCAGTGATTGAGGATCTGCCTTTGACTCAGGTCATGATCCTGGGGTCCTGGGACTGAGTCCCACATCAGACTCCCAACAGGGAGTCTGCTTCTCCCTCTGCCTATGTTTCTGCCTCTCTCTGTGTGTCTCTCATGAATAAATAAATAAAATATTAAAAAAAAGTATCAGCTCCTAGTTCCATTGTTTATTCTACTGTTCTTCTGGTCTCTATTTCATTGAGTTCTGCTCTAATCTTTATTATTTCTCTTCTCCTGCTTGATTTAAGATTTATTTGCTGTTCTTTCTCCAGCTCCTTTAAGTGTAAGGTTAGTTTGTGTATTTGAGATTTTTCTAATTACTTGAGAGAGACTTGTATTAAAATGTTCTTCCCTCCTAGGACTTCCTTTGCTGTATCCCAAAGATTTTTTGAAATGAAAGTTGTGCTTTCTGTTTGGAAAGATGGAAAGAGATGGAGTACTTCCAAATTCGTTCTATGAGGCTAGCATCACCTTAATTCCAAAACCTAAGACCCCACCAAAAAGGAGAATTACAGACCAATATCCCTGATGAACATGGATGCAAAAATTCTCAACAAGATACTAGCCAATCGGATCCAATAGTACATTAAGAAAATTATTCACCATGACAAGGTACGATTTATCCCTGGGACACAAGGCTGGTTCAACACTCGTAAAACAATCAATGTGATTCATCATATCAGCAAGAGAAAAACCAAGAACCATATGATCCCCTCATTAGATGCAGAGAAAGCATTTGACAAAATACAGCATCCATTCCTGATCAAAACTCTTCAGAGTGTAAGGATAGAGGGAACTTTCCTCGACATCTTAAAAGCCATCTACGAAAAGCCCACAGCAAATATCATTCTCAATGGGGAAGCACTGGGAGCCTTTCCCCTAAGATCAGGAACAAGACAGGGATGTCCACTCTCACCACTGCTATTCAACATAGTATTGGAAGTCCTAGCCTCAGCAATCAGACAACAAAAAGACATTAAAGGCATTCAAATTGGCAAAAAAAGAAGTCAAACTCTCCCTCTTCGCTGATTACATGATACTCTACATAGAAAACCCAAAAGCCTCCACCCCAAGATTGCTAGAACTCATACAGCAATTTGGTAGCCTGGCAGGATACAAAATCAATGCCCAGAAATCAATGGCATTTCTATACACTAACAATGAGACTGAAGAAAGAGAAATTAAGGAGTCAATCCCATTTACAATTGCACCCAAAAGCATAAGATACCTAGGAATAAACCTAACCAAAGAGGTAAAAGATCTATACCCTAAGAACTGTAGAACACTCCTAAAAAAAAAAAAAAAAAAAAAGAACACTCCTGAAAGAAATTGAGGAAGACACAAAGAGATGGAAAAATATTCCATGCTCATGGACTGGCAGAATTAATATTGTGAAAATGTCAATGTTACCCAAAGCAATTTACACGTTTAATGCAATCCCTATCAAAATACCATGGACTTTCTCCAGAGAGTTGGAACAAATTATTTTAAGATTTGTGTGGAATCAGAAAAGACCCCGAATAGCCAGGGGAATTTTAAAGAAGAAAACCATAGCTGGGGGCAATGCCAGATTTCAGGCTGTACTACAAAGCTGTGGTCATCAAGACAGTGTGGTACTGGCACAAAAACAGACACATAGATCAATGGAACAGAATAGAGAACCCAGAAGTGGACCCTGAACTTTATGGTCAACTAATATTCGATAAAGGAGGAAAGACGATCCACTGGAAGAAAGACAGTCTCTTCAATAAATGGTGCTGGGGAAATTGGACATCCACATGCAGAAGAATGAAACTAGACCACTCCCTTTCACCATACACAAAGATAAACTCAAAATGGATGAAAGATCTAAATGTGAGACAAGATTCCATCAAAATCCTAGAGGAGAACACAGGCAACACCTTTTTTGAACTTGGCCACAGTAACTTCTTGCAAGATACATCCACGAAGACAAAAGAAACAAAAGCAAAAATGAACTATTGGGACTTCATCAAGATAAGAAGCTTTTGCACAGCAAAGGATACAGTCAACAAAACTATAAGACAACCTACAGAAAGGGAGAAGATATTTTCAAGTATCAGATAAAGGGCTGGTTTCCAAAATCTATAAAGAACTTATTAAACTCAACATCAAAGAAACAAACAATCCAATCAGGAAATGGGCAAAAGACATGAAGAGAAATCTCACAGAGGAAGACATAGACATGGCCAACATGCACATGAGAAAATGCTCTGCATCACTTGCCATCAAGGAAATACAAATCAAAACCACAATGAGATACCACCTCACACCAGTGAGAATGGGGAAAATTAACAAGGCAGGAAACCACAAATGTTGGAGAGGATGCGGAGAAAAGGGAACACTCTTACACTGTTGGTGGGAATGTGAACTGGTGCAGCCACTCTGGAAAACTGTGTGGAGGTTCCTCAAAGAGTTAAAAATAGACCTGCCCTACGACCCAGCAATTGCACTGTTGGGGATTTACCCCAAAGATTCAGATGCAATGAAACGCCGGGACACCTGCACCCCGATGTTTCTAGCAGCCATGTCCACAATAGCCAAACTGTGGAAGGAGCCTCGGTGTCCATCGAAAGATGAATGGATAAAGAAGATGTGGTTTATGTATACAATGGAATATTACTCAGCCATTAGAAACGACAAATACCCACCATTTGCTTCAACGTGGATGGAATTGGAGGGTATTATGCTGAGTGAAGTAAGTCAATCGGAGAAGGACAAACAGTGTATGTTCTCATTCATTTGGGGAATATAAATAATAGTGAAAGGGAATATAAGGGAAGGGAGAACAAATGTGTGGGAAATATCAGAAAGGGAGACAGAACATAGAGACTCCTAACTCTGGGAAACGAACTAGGGGTGGTGGAAGGGGAGGAGGGCGGGGGGTGGGTGTGAATGGGTGAAGGGCACTGAGGGAGGCACTTGAGGGGATGAGCACCGGGTGTTATTCTGTATGTTGGCAAAGTGAACACCAATAAAAAATAAATTTATTATAAAAAAAAAGAAAGTTGTGCTTTCCTTTTCATTAGTTTGCATGAATATTTTTAATTCTTCCCTAATTTCCTGGTTAACTCATCCATTCTTTTGTAGGA
Source organism: Nyctereutes procyonoides (assembly GCF_905146905.1). Classification (NCBI taxonomy): domain Eukaryota; kingdom Metazoa; phylum Chordata; class Mammalia; order Carnivora; family Canidae; genus Nyctereutes; species Nyctereutes procyonoides. The sequence goes on from NW_026575130.1 coordinate 8,264,352, forward strand.
TGTTCTTTAACTTTTAAGTGTTTGAGTTCCTTCCAAATTTCTTGTGATTGAGTTCTAGTTTCAAAGCATTGTGGTCTGAAAATATGCAGGGGACAATCCAAATCTTTTGGTAACAGTTGATACCTTATTTGTGACCCAGTATGTGGTCTGTTCTGGAGAAGGTTCCATGTGCACTTGAGAAGAATGTGTATTCTGTTGCATTAGGATGGAATGTTCTGTATATATCTGTGAAGTCCATCTGGCCCAGTGTGTCATTCAAAGCCCTTTTTTCTTTGTTGATCTTCTGCTTAGATACTCTGTCCCTTGCTGAGGGTGAAGTGTTGAAGTCTCCTACTATTAATGTATTATTATCTATGTGTTTCTTTACTTTGGTTATTAATTGGTTGATATAATTGGCTGCTCCTACATTAGGGAAATAAATATATATAATTGTTAGATCTTCTTGTTGGATAGACCATTTAAGTATGATATAGTGTCCCTCTTCATCTCTTACTACTGTCTTTGGTTTAAAATCTAATTTATCTGATATGAGGATTGCCACCATAGCTTTCTTTCGAGGTCCATTTGCATGGTAAATGGTTCTCCACCTCCCCACCCCCTGTTTTCAATGTAAAGGTGTCTTTGGATCTAAAACAAGTCTCTTGTAGACAGCATATGGATGGGTCTTGCTTTTTTATCCAGCCTGATACCCTGTGTCTTTTTATTTTTCTAAAGTTTTTAGAGTTCTTTATTCTGATTTCCTTGAATTTTTTTTTATTTCCTTGAATTTTAAGTGCTCTTATGTTAGGAGAATATTATTTGATTTTTATAGTGCTTTTCTTTGCTGCTTGGTAATTGCTTAGTTTTTTTGTTTTAATTGAAGTTCGATTTGCCAACATATGGTATAACACTCAGTGCTCATCCCATAAGAGCCCTCCTCAGTGCTTGTCACCCAGTTACCCTAACCCCCCACCCACCTCCCCTTCCACATCCTTTGTTCATTTCCCAAAGTTAGGAGTCTCTCATGGTTTGTCTCCCTCTCTAACTTACCCTGTGTCTTTTGACTGGAGCATTTTGCCCATTCATGTTCAGAGTAACTATTGAAAGATATTAATTTAATGCCATTGTATTACCTGCACAGTCCCTGTTTCTGCATATTGTCTCTGTTCTTGGTCTCCCTCTTCGCTTACAAGATTCCCCTTAATATTTCTTGCAGGGCTAGCTTGGTGGTCACATATTCTTTCAGTTTCTGTCTATTCTGGAAGCTCTTTATCTTTCCTTCCATTCTGAATGACAGCCTTGCTGGATAAAGTATTCTTAGCTGCATGTTTTCCTCATTTAGTACCCCAAATATATCATGCCAGCCCTTTCTGGCGGTCTCTGTGGATGGTCTGCTATTAATCTAATTTCTCCCATTGTATGTTAGGAATCTTGTCTCAAGTTGCTTTTAAGATTTCTTCTTTATCTTTGAAATTTGCAAGCTTCACTATTTTATGTCAGAGTGTTCATCTGCTTTTGTTGATTTTTGGAGGAGTCCTCTCTGTCTCTTGAATATGAATGTCTTTTTCCTTCCCCAGATCAGGGAAGTTCTTAACTATGATTTTCTCAAATATACCTTCTGGTCCTCTCTCAGTGCCCTCAGGAATTCCAATAATATGGATTTTTTTTAAACTATCACTTATTCTTGAAGCTTCTCCTCATGGGCTCTTAGTTATTTTTCTTTCTTTTCCTCAGCTTTCTTCCTTTTGATCAACTTGTCTTCTATGTCACTTATTCTCTCTATGCCTCATTTACCCTAGCTAGAGCATCCAGTTTAAACTGCATTTCATTTAGGGTATTTTTAATTTTGGCCTGATTAGATCTTATTTCTGCACTAAGAGTTTTTTTCAAACCCAACTAGTAACTTTATAATTGTAATCCTGAACTCTGTCTCTGACACTTTACTTAAATCCATATCCTTTAGATCTATGGCAGAGAGTATTAAACTGGTTATTTTTTTTTATGGTGAATTCTTCCTTCTAGTCATTTTGGCCTGTGCAGAATGGCTGTATGAATGAGCAGAGTAAAAAATTCCAGCCACAACCCAAGCAAAATACACACTAGACACTACTGAAGAGGTCAGGAACCAGAAAATAAAAGAAAAAAGGAAAGGAAAAACAGATTAAAAAAAAGAAACAAAAAAGGGAGAGGATTGGGAGAGAGAGAATATAATCTCACAGAGAGGACAAAACAGGGTGATCCACTTGGTTCTGAGTGTATTTTAGTCTGTGTATTAGTAGATATTAAATTCCAAAAATTTTTTAAAAAGCAAAACTTATGTATATACAAAAGACTGAATACAGTGAAAGTAAGCCAAAAATGAAGAACATATCTATAACATGTAATTATAAAATATAAAAGTTAAAAAAAGAAGACTTAAAAACAAAGAGTTGATAACTAAGAAACTAGTTGAGATGGAAAAAAAAAAGAAAGAATATTGAAAATTTTTAACTTGAAAGACAAATGAATCATAAGAGAGAAACCTCACGTTCTATATACTATTTTCTCTCAGTCCTGGAGCTTTCCAGTGCTGCTTGGTCAGTAAACTTGCTCTTCCCCTGTTCTTCCAGCTGGTCTTCTGGGGGAGGGGCCTGCTGCAATGATTCCCAGATGTCTATGCCTGGGCAGAGATGCCCTACCCCTTGCCAGGGGGCTGGGCTCAGTGTAAGCTGTTTGCTGTGTTAGATTTTTGTTTCCTGAAGGCCTCCCATGCCTCTTGATGGTGAAAGGGGAAAAAAATTGGCCACATTCCAATCTTCAGCCCCAGAACTGAGAGATCCCTATGTGTGCCAAATTCTTCAGACTCCTATGGTGCCCACCCACTCAGATCCTCCCTAGGGGCAGATGGGGGGACACTGATTTGTGAAATTTGCAGGGCCCTGCACAGAGAGTGTTCATCCAGTTAAGTGCACCTGCTCTACCTCTCCCAGAGGAGGGTGGAAAGTTGCTGTGCTCCATTCCTTTACAGGACCCAAAACAGAGTGGTCACCTGATCTGTCACAGTTCATTTATGGCAGTACAAACTGAGCCTTCTCCCAGGCTCAATGACCTAAACCTGTTTCCCCAGTCCAGTGCTTGGGAACCTGCCAGCTCAGACACCCCTGTTCTTTCTGTGCCTCCAGGAATATTGAGTCCCCACTGTCCCACCTGTAGTTCTGCCCTGCTTCACCACTGAGCACTTTTCAGGCAATGAAGTCTCACAGGAGCATATTTCTGAAGATTCTCATTTTGAGCTCCAGGACTGTATCACTTTCCTGCAGCTCACTTTAAAAAGGCTCCCTCCCCTCATTGTGTATCTTCCCATATATCCCCACTATTTCTCTTCTCTGCACTCCTACCTTGCAAAAAGTGGTCACTATTTGTAGAGTTCCAGCCATTCTTTCTTTAAATTTCAAGTAGAATTCATAGGTGTTCAGGATGGTTGGATAGTTATCTAGCTAAATTTAGGGGACCAGATGAAATGAGGATCCCTACTCTTCTGTCATCTTGCATCTCCCCCTTAAATTTACCTCTTTAAGGTTAAGTTTTCTGAGGATCTAAATAAAACTCAAGTTTCTTATGTTCCCTGGACTAAGGCTGAATTGAGAGCCATAGCTAGACAGCCTCTTAAAGTGGCTGAGGGCCCCCATACGTTTGCTGAAGAATTTAAATTATCCAAACTTACCAACCTGGCATCTCAATTTATATAAATTAATCTATCCACATGCTTTTTTGGTGAGAGCCAGGCCAAACATTGTCTGAATCTAGCCCAAGAGAGCATCCTGAAGGAGGCTTTAAAGAAACAAACCCCCAACTATTCACTAACTTTGTATTCTTTTCCAAATTTACAATCTCTGAATTTGCAACCTTATGGACTATATTATCAATAACACATTTGGTTCCAAATAGCTCTTTTGAGATAACGATATTGTTTTAACATGCTTTGAAGTTTTGCTGTTTTGCAAAAAGTTAATTAAGCAATACTTCTTGTTTATACTTTCACTGTATCTTTCCAAATACACTTGGTTAATTCTTTCAGTGTGTTCTTGCAGTATTCATTCATAATTCTGCTCTCATGGTTGCTTTAAGTGGAGACTTTCAGGAGGCATACATGATTCTGGTTTGCCTTTCTAGACAGAACCTTTTCCTCCTAAGTTCAAATAAGTGCCAATAAATATTTTAGTTGGCTACTTTCAGAACTTGAGTCCTAGTTTAGAACCATCATACAGGTCAGTGCTACATACTGCGCCTGCACACGGGCTGAGGCCTTTTCCCCCCGCCGAGGGCTGCTGGGCCTGCTGGTGTGTGGTGAGCCGTGGCCGCCGGACTCTGTTCCACAGGATGGGGTTTGTTAAGGTTGTCAAGAATAAGGCTAACTTCAAGAGATACCAAGTGAAATTTAGAAGACGACGAGAGGGTAAAACTGATCATTATGCCTGGAAACGTTTGGTAATTCAGGACAAAAATAAGTACAACACACCTAAATACAGGATGATAGTTCGTGTAACCAACCGAGGTATCATTTGTCAGATTGCTTATGCCCGCATAGAAGGAAACATGATCGTTTGTGCAGCTTATACTCATGAACTCCCAAAGTATGGTGTGAAGGTTGGCCTGACAAATTATGCTGCAGCATATTGTACCGGCCTGCTGCTGGCCCGCAGGCTCCTCAGTAGATTTGGCATGGACAAGATCTATGAAGGCCAAGTGGAAGTGACTGGAGATGAATACAATGTGGAAAGCATTGATGGTCAACCTGGTGCCTTCACCTGCTATTTGGATGCAGGGCTTGCCAGAACTACCACTGGAAATAAAGTTTTTGGGGTCCTCAAGGGAGCAGTGGACGGAGGCTTGTCTATCCCTCACAGTACCAAACAATTCCCTGGTTATGATTCAGAAAGCAAGGAATTCAATGCAGAAGTTCATCGAAAGCACATCATGGGTCAGAATGTTGCAGATTATATGCGTTACCTAATGGAGGAAGATGAAGATGCTTACAAGAAACAATTCTCTCAATATATAAAGAACAACGTTACTCCAGACATGATGGAGGAGATGTATAAGAAAGCTCACGCTGCTATACGAGAGAATCCCGTCTATGAGAAGCCTAAGAAAGAAGTTAAGAAGAGGTGGAACCGTCCTAAGATGTCTCTTGCCCAAAAGAAAGATCGGGTAGCTCAGAAGAAGGCCAGCTTCCTTAGAGCTCAGGAGCGGGCTGCTGAGAGCTAATAAACCAAACCATAATTTTCTTTTTTTTTCTTTTTTTTTCTGAGTTTTTCTTTTTTTTTAATAAATTAATTTTTATTGGTGTTCAATTTACCAACATACAGAATAACACCCAGTGCTCATCCCGTCAAGTGTCGATGTTTCTAGCAGCCATGTCCACAATAGCCAAACTGTGGAAGGAGCCTTGGTGCCCATCGAAAGATGAATGGATAAAGAAGATGTGGTTTATGTATACAAACCATAATTTTCTATGAAGATTTTTCAGATAAAGCCAATAATAAACTTATTCACCAAGCAAAAAAAAAAACCATCATACAATTTGGAATTGTTATGTTTCTTCTGTTTTGTATAATTATATTAATTTTTGTATCTTGTTGGCTGTTGAACTTTTTAAAAAACAATGTACCCAGTAGGATGATGGTGGCTCAATGATGAGAAGATACAGACTTTAGATGGGACGTACCTGAGAGTTTCTTGCTCCTAACCTTTCTTGTTACACAAATGTGGACTTAAGTGGTTTCTATCTGCTATGAACTTTCCCTTCTACATAGGACAAGACAACCAAAAAAGGTCCTTCCTGACACTGAGGGACAAAACCACTAAATATAAAGGACCTGACTATTGATCAGTAATACTTTCAAAGAAAGATCTGAATCAAAGAGGTAAATGTGAAATTTAATATAGGGAAACCTCACTACACTGGAGTCAGTCTGGAGGTTTGGCATGGGGAGTTTTCATGCCCTGCTACTTGTCATCAATTTGCAGCCCCAACACGAAGAGAAGCACCTTGCATGTGAATACTACTCTACTTTCCCAGCAAGAGGAAGGAAGGCTTCCTCCTCCTTGGAAATAACCCGGCCAATAAGAGACAGTCACAACTCAGCCAATGAAAATCCACTGGATTTCCAGCTCCCAACTTATTTTTTAAAGTTAATGTCCATAGGATAAAGAATAAGGAAGAGAAAAACAGAAAATGTCTGATTGGCTAGGGCTATACAGTCAATCTTTTTTGGATAAGAGGAACAATATGAACTAAGTATAGAGCCAAGGACTGGCTTAGCATTCGGGGATTGGTTGACTATGTATACTGTATTTCTGATCAAGTGGAGCATTTGAGGACAAGTTTTGGTTTCCTGGTGAGGTACCTGGGCAGGAGCAGCTCCACCTTGGGCCTAGAAATTTGTTTCAACAGCTGATAACAACTCAACGGAGAATTGCCCATTCTTTATGTATATGTGTTGGGGTTGGAGGGTAGAGATAATGCAGACTGTGACCTGGGGCAGAAACTGCACTGCAGAACTGGTCCTACCTAGGGTAAGGAGCCCATCTTTTGTATCAGTGGATTGGGCCAATTCTACTATGCAATTCCTGCCTCAGATCTTCCATGAGGGAAAACTAGTCTGTAGTTGACATCACACCCTTGTTTAGTTTTTCCTTGTTGCCCTATCACTGTTTCTCTCACTCTTCCAGAGAGCACTTTCCCAATAAATAACCTGAATGAGAAAATACACATCCCAAGAGAGCTGGTATTGCATATGGTCCTAGAAAGCAAAACTGAGGATGGGACTCTGCATCACTAACCTACTAGTAGGAAAGGAGACCACAGCACTGTGGGAGGTGCTACTAATTCCTGGCATGATGATTGCCAATCTCTAGCAGGAGAACTGAGACAGAATACAGGTGGAAAGAGATACATTAACTGGTACAAAAGACAGACATTTAGAAGGTATGTGGGAAATAGTAACTGTAGGGACTGGGAGAGTTAACAAAGAGAGAAAATGACTGGCAGATCTGTTAATCAACAAGTTAAAGCAAAGTATGAGAATAAAAAAGAAAACTCTTTGGCAGTTTTTACAGTGACCCTCATCTCCTACAGCTGGAGGACTTAATTTTTAGAATGGCAGAAGTTCAGAGAGATTGGATTCCCAGCACAAGCCAAAGTCAGGGCCTTGATGGGAAAGAAGTAGGACCCTGAAAATGGAGATGGGGATATTTGAGTAGATGCCCTTGAGAACCTTGGCACCTCTGTCCCCAAGATTCTCTTGAATTCCTGGGGTCTGTGGTGGAGGCCTGTCCCCATTGTTGAAAGGCAGAGCCCCCTTCCCTCCTCATACACCATTTTGAAGAGGAGTCATCTTTTTCAAATGCCTTACTAGGCATTCTCATGATCTGCCCCCACATTCCCTCTGAGCCATCATATCCATAATAATTAGAGTTAAGTCTCAGCAAAACCCAACTAAGTAACTTGCTGGGTATGCTAAGGATAGAGAAGGGTTATCTTCCCCAAAACCCAGATCCACATAGGTCCCCAGGACCCAGGCCAGATGTCTGAAAGCAGAACAGGAAAGAGAGAGTGGCACAGAACATGATAGCATGGAAAGGATTCGTTCAGAGTTTCCTTTTCTGTTTTCTGTTAATTTGGGGGATTTATTACTTTATTCCTAGGGGAGCAGATTGTTTGGTCAGTATGGTTTTTCTTAAAGAGAGAGTTTTAAATGTGAATGCTTTTTTCATTCTTTTTTAAAGGAGACTCCACACCCAATGTGGGGCTTGAACTCAACCCTGAGATCGAGAGTCACCGGCTCTACTGGCTGAGCCAGCCAGGCGCCCCTACACATTCTTATCCAAACTTCGAATCCTTCAGATTGCTTTCTAAAACTTTTATATTATCTGCTGTTTGTGTGTGTGTGAACTTAGTTTTCTATTATCTCTCACATGTATTTATACAAATAGATATATACCATAAACATGGAACTTTTCATGATCTATCTTAGTAGGAAAAGAGAATTTCAAATAGAAGAGGAGGAAACAAAAAAATTCTAAAAAGGTGTAATGGAACAAAGAAAATCCCCAAATCCTTTCTTTTAAGGTCTCTGTTCTTATTGACCTAGTTATTAATGGTTTGCCTCTTATAAATTCCTGCACCTTACTTTTATTTCTAGTGACTAAACCTACAAAATAAAAAGAATCTCGTGCATATCTAAAACCAGGCAATGTCAATCATAAGAAAATTTACAATTTCCCATTAAGCCTGTCAGTGTTGTGTGACACTGCCAGCTTTTAGATAAAGACCAGCCTCAGGGTGGCTCAGTGGTTGAGCATCTGCCTTCAGCTCAGGGCTGAGCATGATCCCAGGGGATTGATTATGCAGGATTGAGTCCCACATAAGACTCTCCATGGAGAGCCTGCTTCTCCCGATGCCTATGTTTCTGCCTCTCTCTGTGTCTCTCATGAAAAAAATAAATAAAATCTTTAAAAAAATTTTAAAAGGCCAGCCTCTTATATTCCAATACTTAACCAGGAAAGTCTCACCTAATCTGATTCTACCCATGTTTCCAGCCACAGCTTCTTGGTCACCCTCCTACAACCATCCTGTTTTCTTCAGCTCTCCCAGGGAGCCAGCTGCTCCCCATCTCAGGGCCTTCACACCCATCTGCTCTTTTGGTCAGAAGTGTTTGTCCAAAGGCTTGTTTTATCCTGATCTAACTTCACCTTTGTCCTTTCCTGTCTCAGGTTGAATGCCTAGCCCTCAGGTCTGTCCTTGCCTCTGCAGACTAGCTTTGATTGTGGCATCCCACACGGTGTCTGTGCTCTGTAGTAATCATCACCATCCTGGTGACCATTCAGTATCTGTCCCCACCAGCTGGACTGTGTGTTCTGTGAGGGTGGCCTCATGTGATATCCAGCACTTTGTAGAGTCTCTGTCACCCCAGTAGAGTTTCAGTAAGTTTTTGAATGAGTGAATGGAACATAAAAATAAATGAGTACGTGAAGTGACAAGAGAATGGACCATAACCAGAAAACTCTTGCTAATCACCATGGGCTATGTTTATGGGCTTCTGTCCCCCCAGCCCCAACCCCCACCCTACTTGAACCCACTCATTCCCTAGCACCACTTCTCTTCACTCTCCTGCATGGTTAGAAATCGATAACTGGGGCCTGTGTGGAGTTAGCGATGTTTGTGCACCATGGAAGGCCCCTGCTGCTTGGCCTTCAGCTGTATGTGAGTGGGTGGTTTAGGGCCAGGAGGTTCACTCCATGACACCATTCAAGCACCCTCCATTCATTGTTTAATAATTTGCACAGTCCCTTGAACCTCAACTTTCTTATTATCTGTAATCACTCTTTTAGGCCCATGAGATATTAGCAACCAGAAGTGCAATTACCCAGCTTTACAACAAGAAGCCCTATTTATTGATAATGTGATTAGGAAGTCACTGAACGTGAATGTAATCTCCAGCGTACTTCCGGTGCCACCAAATGACTGACAATCACCTTTTCCAGATGGCTGGGCCAATTGAAGTCAAATGATTACATCATGTTACAGGAGTCTTAGTCCGAAGATAAAAGGTAGGATTGCTATCAGAGGTGTTATCAGATAGTATTGAGATCCGGTGACAGAGTTCTGGTAGTTTCGGCAGCAACAGTTCAAAGAGGCAGACTGAGAAAAGAGAAGGAAAGTAAAGCAGCAGATCTCTTATCTCATTTGCCCTGCCAGGGAAATACCTACGGAGCACAGATTTGCTCAAGAATCTTACCCTCCCCTCGGGCCCTGGCCCACTCCACTCCACCTCACACAGACCATGGAACCCTGATGGCCAGGGCAACTAACCGGTCTCTTCCTGGTTCCCATGCTGGCTCCCCGGTAAACTGATTGGCATCACTTCTCTTCAAACCTGTCCCCTGACTGCTGAGGAATTTCATAAACCTGGCTCTGCCGGAATCTCCACGTAATCTCTACAAACCACCCACAGAAGTTTCTGTAGAGAGAGATGTTTACATAAACAAGCAAAGCCCCCCTAACCCAGGAAAACTACCTTGGCAAGATGTGCCTTTGATAATAAAAGATGTACTCATCAGGATTCTCACTTACAAATAACAGAAACCAAAGTCAAATTGGCTTAGGCAAAAACAAGATATTCTTAGTCCACAGCTGGTAAGGTCCAACTGATACAGATAGAGCCAGTTGATTAAATGATGGCAGCCATTCATAGCTTCTGTCTCTTGATCTGTCTCTGTGTCCCCTTTCTTTCACTCTCTCTCTCTCCCTGTCTCTTTGTGTCTCTGTCCCTCTGCCAATCTGTCTTTGTCTCTGTCTGTCTTTGCCTCTCTGTCTCTCTGTTTCTTTCTGTCTCTCACTCTGCCTCTGTCTCTCTTTTGGTCTTCCTCTCTGTCTCTCTCTGTCTCTGCCTCTGTTTCTCTCTCACTTTGTCTCTCAGTCTCTCTGTCTCTTTCTCTTTCTCTCTCTTCAGCTCAGCATGGGACTCGGTCTCTTGAAATCTCTGCTCAGAGGATGCAAAATGACTCCCAGCAGTACCATCATTGTGTCTTATTGGCTTAGTGATTGAGGCAGAAAGAAAGGGAATGAATCTTTCTCAGTAGCACATGTGGCAACTGCACAAACAAGTGGTATGTTCTGACTGAGATTAGGTGTTCATCCCTTGACCAATCCTATAAACTGAGGGATGGGAATGCCGGGAAATAAGGTCAGCCTTAACTACATTGAGAATGTGGGGTGGCTGTTGCCCAAAGGAAGAGCAAGTTGCTATACTAGAGGAAGGGGAAACAAACATCAGGCTGACAAGATATGAGTCTTTCTGCTTCTAGAGGTATTTACTCTTCTGTCTTATTCCTTGGTTAGAGATCTTGGCCTGCAGAACCCTTCCCCTCACTGGGCTGATTCTCCTTCAACTGTAGTAATAATCGTTGCTCATCCCTTATATAGTACTTACCTTGTGCTACTTACATGGGTTTTTTTTTGAAGATTATTTATGTATTTATTCATGAGAAACACATACACACAGAGGTAGAGACATAGGCACAAGGAGAAGCAGGTTCCCTGCAGAGGGCCCGGATGTAGGACTCGATCCCGGGACCCTGGGATCATGCCCTGAGCCAAAGGCAGATGCTCAACCACTGAGCCACCCAGGCATCCCTACTTCCATGTTTTTACTCACATATTTCTCATAATTCTATGTAAATTGTTCCTATTATTCCCCACATTTATAGATGTGGGACTGAAGCACAGAGAGGGAAGGTAAGTTGCCTAGATCTCACAGCAAGGAAGTAGTGGAACCAAGGAGCAAACCCAGCTTGCTGGCTTCAATGGGTATTAATATCTAGCTTGCTATTTTGCCTTTGTAATACAGTTTTCCTTTGTTTAAAGCATGACCTCAAAAGCAGAATTGACACCTGAAATCTTTTTTACCTAGGCTTATATAGAATTCTTATCTTAGAGCTCAACCACTCTGTAGTAGACAATGGTAATTGGAATTTTTTTTTTACATTGAGGTATAATTGACATTTACCATTAGTTTCAGGTGTATAGCATAATGATTCCATATTTGTATCTATTGTGGAATGATCACTACAATAAGTCTAGTTAACATCTGTCACCGTACAGTTACCAATTTTGTGTGTATGACCTGAACTTGTAAGATTTACTGTCTTAGAGACTTTCAAATAGGCAATACAATATTATTAACTATGCTATATGTATGCTGTCACTATTCTGCACATTATAATCTCATAAATGTTTATTTTATAACTAGAAGTTTGTACATTTTGAAATCCTTAATGCATTTTGCCCACCCTCCAACTCCCACCTCTGGCAGCCATCAACCTAGTCTCTGTATCTATGACTTTGTTTTTTTTTTTTTGTTTAAATACCACATATATGTGAGATTATACAGTCTTTGTATTTCTCTGACTTATTTCACTTAGCATAAGGCCCTCAAGGTCCATCCGTATCTTCACAAATGGCAAGATTTCCTTCTTTTTTTATGGTTGAGTAATATTCTATTGTATATACACCACATCTTTTTTATGTGTTCATCCATCGGTGGACACTTAGGTTGATTCCATATCTTGGCTACTGTAAATAATCCTGCAGTGATCAGAGGGGGCACATATATCTTTGCAAATTAGTGTTGGCATTTTCTTTGTATAGATACCCAGAAATGGAATTGCTGAATCATAAGGTAGTTTTATTTTTAATTTTTTGAGGAGCCTCCATACCGTTTGTTTTCCATAGTGGCGATGCCAGTTTATATTTTTACCAACACTTGCCTGAAAATTCTCTTTTTTTCCACATCTTCACCAACACTTGTTATTTCCTATATTTTTTATTCAAATATAATTAGCAGAGTGTTATATTAGTTTCAGGTGTACAATATGATGGTTCTACAATTCTATACATAACTGAGTGTACTTTTAATCTCCTTTATCTATTTCCTTTATCTACTTCCATTTATCCATTCCCCAATATTCCTCCCCTTTGGCAACCAGCAGTTGGCAACCTCCCTTCTGTATTTAAGAGTCTGTTTTTGGTTTGTCTCCCCCCCCCACTTTTTGATAATAGCCATGCCAACAGGTGTGAGGTGGTATCTCATTGTGACTTTGATTATATTCATTTTCTTGATTATTCATGATGCTGAGCAACTTTTTGTGTACCTGTTTGTTATCTGTACGTCTTCTTGAAAAAATTGTCTGAATTTCTTAAAGATTTTCATGTGTTGATATTTTGATTCAATCCAAAAAAGCCATGGATTGAGGAAATCTGAAAAATAACTTCCTCTATAACAGCATTTCCCAAACTTCACTTATTCGCAAACCACTTCACAAATTTTGATATATCCATATACCATCCAATCTATTTATCTGGAATTTTAATTTAACTTCACCTTAAATTGACATACTTCTTACTTGACTTTGGCTCCAGTCTGATACACTTGAAATCATAGACTCAATGTTCTAATTATCTTTTTCCTAAAACATACTAAATACAAACACCTGGGAAATCGAATTACGATCACGATGAGTATCACTCATATCGATAGAGAGAGTAAAATTAAAAAGACTGAAGATAGGACAACCAAACCACTCATGTATCACTGCTGGTAATGTAAAATGGTATACAGCCACTTTGGAAAAAAAATTCCCTATGTTTCCTAGCAATGTAAAAATAATATACTGTGCTATTACTTGACAACTACAATTCCACCCTAGGAAAGTAAAAATCTCTCTGCACATAAATAATAAACTATTATTCAGCAATATAAAGGAATGAATTGGGGTGCCTGGGTAACTCAGTCAGTTAAGCATCTGCCTTCATCTCAGGTCATGATCCTGGGGTGCTGGGATCAAGCCCAGCTCAGTGGCGGGTCTGCTTCTCCCTCTTCTCCCCACTTGTGCTATCTCGATGGCTCTCTCTCTCTCTCTCTCTCTCTCCTGAATAAATAAATAAAATCTTGCAATCTTAAAAGATTTTATTTATTTATTCAGGAGAGAGAGAGAGAGAGAGAGAGAGACATAGGCAGAGGGAGAAGCAGGCTCCATGCAGGAAGCCCAACATGGGACTCAATCCCGGATCCAGAATCACGCCCTGAGCTGAAGGTAGACGCTCAATCACTGAGGGACCCAGGCGTCCCTTGAAAAGACCAAAAAAAAAAAAATGCTCCCACAAAGGAGTGAACTACTGATATATAGAACAACAGGGATGAGGAAAAACTTAGGTGGAGTGAAAGAAGCCTTACCCAAAAGAAGCCTTACCAGAAATGGAAACCATTGGTTGTATTTATTTGTAGTTCCAAAATAGGTACACTTATCCATGGTTAAGATATATAAATATAAATCTCAGAATAGTGGTTGCCTGGGGATAAGAGGGAGGGATGGGGATTAAGAAAGAACAGGCATCAAAGAGCTTTGTGGGGTGATGCTAATGTGTATATTTTTATAGGAGTTTGGGTTACACAGGTATATGTATGCATTTTGTCAAAGACAGTAAATTTTACTCCCACAGAAAAATAAACTGTACATAGATATTGAACTCTCAATAATCTGCATGCTAGAGGGTTTTAGAAGAAATGTACAGGTGTCTGAAAAGCATTAAAAATAAGACACATAAAATGCATTTAAAATAAGAGGAAATTGATGGCTAGATCAAAGCATGGATAGAAGCTATCTATGTGATAAAGCACATATAGTAAGATGTTAATTGTAGAATGTAGGTGGTAGGTTTATGGATGTTCACTGTAAAATTCTTTCCCTTTGACTGTATTTTGAAATTTTCCATAATAAAATGTTGGATGAAAAGTAAACACCTAACCATTAGAATAAACTGTTCACATAGGTGCCACCTGAAAGCACATCACCTACCTCCAGTAGTACCTGTTCATAGCCTGTAAACACTGCTGTAACAGAAACTCACTTTTCTTGGTGTCTGGACTTGCAAAAGAAGATTATTCCAGCTCTGTTTAAGCCTCTACAGCTGAGTGGAAAAACGTATGGTTTAGATTCATATCCATCTCCCTGCTTTTCATGTCAAGAATTACACATCTCCTCTAATTTGTCTCGATTCCAAGCTTTTCTGAAACAAAGGAACAACTGGCTAAAATTTGTAAATGAGTTCTCTTCTCCTTCAGGAAAGTCATTCTGTAAGAGAAAGGAGGAATTTGGTTTCTGGAAGTCTTGGTCACTAATATGTCTCTAATTTAAGGGCATGATGGAAAAAAATTGAAGTTGACAATTACAGAACATGGTAAGTTTCATAAGTGCCACCACTTAAACCATTGCCTGAGATGCTATTGATGGTCTGCGGGAAAGGCTCAATTGCGGCGTGCAATTATCAAGTATATAAATCTAATAACAACTCATATCCATAGTGACTTGGACTAAAATATTTTTTCTGACAAATTAATGACTATCATTCACAAGATTTAAACAATAGTGCCCAATCAGAAGAAATTGAGAAAGCTGCAACAGCCAAGCAAGCTATATAAAACAAATTAGAACGGGGGATCTGGAATAATAAATAGAATAAACAAAATTATTTTTTTTCAGTGAAGGCAATTGCTATCTTGGTCAAGAGAGAAAAAGCACTAAAAACAAATATTCAGCAGTCTGAATAGAGTTTGAAATAGAAAGTTTGAATAGCTATTCTAGATTAAATCTGTGAAAGAAAAAAAATGGCACATGGGCTTTCTATTTGCTATGAGTTATCCAAAAATTCAATGCTTATAAAACATAAAAATCATCCTAATAGGCAATTATAATGACTCTGTTTACTGAACTTGTAATTCAAACACAAACTTCCATTTTACATACTCTTGCATTAAAATGAATAAATTACTTGCTGTTAGTGAAAAAAGGTGCACGATTGCTGTTTGCTTTGTATCTATGTATATGTGTGAGAACTAACAGAGGGTGGGAATCAGATCTATGTTTTTTTCTTCTTGAAACATTTATGTGAAAGTCATGTTTATTAACTACCCAGATGAGATCTACTTAAGAGAGGCTAATGATAATGAGTTTATTTGAAATTTTAAAAAAAAGAAAGTATCCAAAAAAGAAAAATTATCTAGCAAATATTAAGATTAGGGAAATGTCTATAAGCCTTCAAAACTGCCCCCATAGAAAAGAGGCCAAACTTCTGTGGCTATACCAAAGAAAACTTACACATAGCTTAAAGGGACAAGAAAGACTCCTGCCAAGAAACCAGAGTGAGGAAAGTATGGATTTGGTCTTGATATCTGCCATTTGGCAAAAAAGGAAAACTTTTGTTGAATCAGTGTGATGAATAGACAAGCCATGAACATGGCCAAGATCATGCATAATGCAGTGGTATAGATGCTAACAGACTCACATAAGGGCAATTCCATTTATTTTTTATAGGCTTTGAAAATTGATCTCTTAAGTAGTCCCAGGTGAGTGTCTCCTTGGCCCAGCAAGTCTCTGGGAGTACTTTGATTTTCTTTGCATTCCAAATAAATCTATGCATTGTGGCTATGCTTCTTAATTGACAAAATGAAAAGATGGAAAAGAAGCCAAGTTTCTGATTAAATTAATGTGCCAGTCCTCTGAGTTATGGAAGACCTCTTGCAAACCCCAAATGGATCATTTGGTTTTTCTAGGACTAGTTTTTAAAAAGTGAATAAACAGTTAAGACTAACTCTGACAATCCAGGACTGAAATGAATTGCTACAGGATTCCTTTCTAAGCTCCCCAAGCTGAATAATTTCTTTACCCTCCACAGTCTCAGTCCAGAGGACTTTCTCATTAGCCTGTCTCATCCATCCCCATCATCCCCTCTTCATTGCACACTCCTTCAAATACTTCAATAGCTAGAAACTACCAATGCACTTGCAGCTAAAAACAAAACAAACAAAAAAAAATTGGAGCCAATTGGAATGGGAGAGCACTATAGAATCTCTACCAAGGAGTAAGCATCTAGATTAGGGAGTAAAAGTAAAATGCTGACATCATTTCCAGTGTCTTTAATTTAATGGAAGAATGAGCATCCTGCGCAGTATGTGGGTGGGGGAGTATAGGGTATAGGTTTCAGTTCTGAACTACAATATTTCCCTCTAGACATCATTTGCAGTTTGGAAATGATACTCAGAGATCTGAAAGGCCACACAGGCCCACCTGGATAAGCTGTTGAGAAGAAATATTTGACCATAGTAACTGCAGATTTGCACTGAGTTCAGGGTTGGCACAAACATAAATAATACAATATAAAAGGACTCCTTCTTTAGGATGGCTAACTGAAAGCAAGTCTTTCATTTCTTCCAAAAGGACAGACGAATAAAATCTAAAATATGAAAACCTAGTTTAAGAGGACAATTCATTTTTTTTTCTTTTCTAGACTATTTTAATTTGACGGGTATAATCCTTAGGTTAACATCAGAAACAAGTTTAACTGTATGAACAGAGTTTAAAGGAAATGAGAACCATACCAATTATGTTGGGAAATGACGGTCTCGCCCATCAAAAAAAAAAAAAAGTGCAAAATTGCAAAAGTGCAAGATATGCAAAATTTGGTTTTGTGATGGGGCACCTGGGTGGCTTGTTCAGTTTGGCATCCCACTCTCAGTTTCCAGGTTTCCACTCGAGTTGTGATGTCAGGATCATGGAATCAAACCCCACATCCTATGGGGCTCTCCACTCAAGCAGGGAGTCGGCTTGTGATCCCCTTGTTCTGCCCCTCCCCCTGCTCTCTCTCTCTCCCAAATAAATAAGACCTTTTAAAACATTTGGTTTGGTTAGCCATTTATATAAACATGATCTGCAGTTTTTGTTTTGTTTTGTTTTGTTTTAAGGATTTTTATTTATTTATTCATGAGAGGCAGAGACACAGGCAGAAGGAGAAGCAGGCTCCATGCAGGGAGCCCGACGTGGGACTGATCCCAGAAGCTGGGATCAACCACTGAGACCCCCAGGTGCCTCAATATTGGGGTTTATAGTTGACTCCTGCTGTACATGTATTTTAACATATGGAGTATGTTCCTGCCCAGTTGCAGGACCTGGAAATATTTCACTCCCACATCTTGGAGGGATGCCCTGTGAACTGTGGCAACTTCACACCGAACACTCTTTCAGCGCAGGTAACTCCAGTGGGAGGCCGAAGCTAATCCTGGATTGTTTCTGTATGAGCTTCCCGTGGGACGTGGTTTCTAGCAAAAGGAGCAACATTTGGGAAGTTTAGTGTAAAGGGGGAAATAAATCACTTAGTATTCCATGGCATCTGCACCACATCTGGAGTATGGTGCTCAATTTGGACATCACACTTCTGAAAAGGACACTGACGTTCTGTAGCCCAACCTGCAGGGAGAGGCACCAGCTACTCCAAAAGGTCTAAAAATGTAATCGAGAGAGGAATGCACAGCAAAGGCAGGGAGATTTGGCTTCCGGGGGAGAAAAAGATTTTTTTCAGGAGACATGTCTTGAAAAAGGAGATACTATTTCCTAATATTTTAAGGATTAAATGAAGACTTGGTCTTCTAGTCATCAGAGCCAGCCCAGTGGATGGTTGTCACAGGAAGAATGTTCTTGCAACTCCAATGGCATGGCAGCTGTCCTTTGATGTACAAGCTGCCCCTGACTACAGGTGTGAAGTCAAAAGAGAAGTGAAAGGACCCTCTTCAGAGACTTGGGAAAGGAAATTCTACTTTGAGCATGGAACTAAACCTTTAGGATACATTGTTTATCTAAGATTGGTGGCAGGGCTAGGATTACAAAGGCTCTTTTCTCTCTTTCCATCACAAGCAGGTAGAGTGACTGCTTTAAGGAACAGAGTGATCACTGAAGTCCAGGGTTTTCTCTTTCCTTCTTCTTCTTCTTCTTCTTTTTTTTTAAGATTCAGTTTTTTAGAGAGCAAGCAAACAAAGGGAATCTCAAGCAGACTTCCTGCTGAGTGCGATCCCATGACCCATGATAATCATGGCCTGAGCAGAGACCAGGAGTTGCACATTTAACCAACTGAAACACCCAGGTGCCCCCAGATTTTTCTGCTTGCCTTACTCTCTGAGGACTTTGCTGAGTTTCATGACAGTTTTTGAATCAGCAGATGGTAATGACAGGACACCTGCACCCCAATGTTCGTAGCAGCAATCTCCACAATAGCCAAATTATGGAGGGAGCCATGATGCCTTTCGACAGATGAATAGATAAAGAAGATGTGGTCTATATATACAATGGAATATTACTCATCCCTCAGAAAGGACGAATACCCACCATTTACTTCAACATGGATGAAACTGGAGGGTATTATGCTAAGTGAAATAAGTCAACTGGAGAAAGACAATTATCATACGGTCTCACTCATATGTGGAATATAAGAAATAGTGAAAGCGACTATAAGGGAAAGGAGGGAAACTGAGTGGGGAAAAATTAGAGAGGAAGATAAACCATGAGAGACTCCTAACCCTGGGAAACAAAGGGTTGCAGAAGGGGAAGAAGATGGGGGGGATGGGGTGACTGGGTCATGAGCACTAAGGAGGGCACTTGATGGGATGAGCCCTGGGTGTCATACTGTATGTTAGCAAATTGAATTTCAATAAAAAATAATAAAAATAGTGGGAAAAAAAGGTGATAACAATTGTGAGGGAATGCAAAGTTTGTGGAATCCAAGAGACAAACTGAAAGAAAGCTGTGAGTTTGGAATGAGAAAGCAACAAACAACCTGCTCTTAAGAGTTTGAATGTGACTGAGGGTTAAAAACGCTGAGAGAGACAGAGGATCTTAGCTTCTACTTTCTTCCATTTGTGATCTTGATTGCCTTTCTACTTTAATTACTTAAAGAGTTATCCCTACCCATTATTTTATGAATGTAAGAAATACAGACAGTTTCATTTTACTTTCCAGTTTGGGACAAACATACACATTGCCATATGAATCTGTTGAATAATTTTGTAAACACAGAAGGTTATGATTTGAAAAGCAGAATTTAAAACTGAAAGTTAAGGGGAAAAAATCTGAACAATGGATTGCCAAGGGTCAGATCTGTTCATAGAAGATCAAAGCAAATCAAATGAACAAAATTTAAATGCACTTTCTTTTCACAATTATCTTTTTCTTTCTTTATTATTATTATTATTATTTTTTACCATACCCAACCAGGTAATTCCAAATGCCAAATTTTATTTTTTTCTATGTATTTCCTCCTTTGTTGTACACAGCCTTTCTTTGGGGGGAGAGAATCTCCATGATCTCATTCTCGTTTTTATCTTTCTATTTGCCAAATGTGTTCAAAGTGTGTGGAGAATATCATTTTCTGCTCTTCTTCTGGCTCCTGCAACTGTGGAGGGAAATTTTCAGCTCAGAACATGTTAACCCGGCACGCATGCTCCGTGGCTTCAGAGAGCCAGGTTTCAGAAAGCCCAGCTCGAATAAATGCAAGGAATGTGAATAATTCTGATTTGGAATCCATGAAGTGCCTAGTAGAATTTAGGGACAATTTCTGTTGTATTCTTTTCAGCATTTGACTTTGGAACTGTGAAGTATACATTTTCCCCACTTTTTTGGTATTACATGTGGGCAGTTTATAGAGAAATAATAATAATAATAATAATAATAATAATAATAATAATAATACCTATGCAGCCCCTACCGAGACTTAGAGAAGAACATTATCAGGATCTCAGAAGTCCTGGACACCCTGGATACCCATCACTGAAAGTATCCTCACTTGCCTTCAAAGACAACTACCCTTTAGGATTTTTTGTCAGCAATTTCTTTATAATTGTACCACTTTAAGCCTGCATCCACAAACAACATATCGTTAGTCTTACCTGCTTATGAACTTTATATAATGGAATTACTTAGTATGTAAAATTCTCTTCTTTCCTGTTTTGCAAACTAACTCAGATTAAGTCCTGTTTTTCAAATTAACCTATTTTCATGTGTGAGGTTACAATTCACTTATTTTTAGCTACTCTATTCTATAATAAGACTGCAATAATTTCTCTCTTTTTAAAGATTTTCTTTATTTATTTAAGAGAGAGAGAGAGCAAGTACCAGGGAAGGATGGGGAAGAGGGAGAGAGAGAAGTAGACCCCACTGAGTAGGGAGCCAGACTCCCAGCTATGATCCCGGGATCATGACCTGAGCTGAAGGCAGACACTTAACCGACTGAGCCACTCAGGTGCCCTGAGACTATACAATAATATCTTTTTCGTATTACTGTTGGTAGATACTTATATGGTTTCCAGTTTTTAGTTATTATGAACTCTTTTCTATGTACTGTGAGATATACAGAAATAAGGGTTTCTCTAGGATATAGGCATCAGATTAAACTTGATAAATTGTGGAATATGAGCATGTTCAACTTCATTTGGTAGTGCCAACATCATTATACCAATTAACAGCCCTACCAGCTGTGTGAAAGTACTGGTTGTTCCACTCTCTTGCTAAAAACTTGGACTTGTCTGAGTGAAATGTCTGCCAGAGGCTGAGTGAAATGGCATCCCACTGTGACTTGTCCCCTGAATACTGATGCAATGGTATTTCACGTGGTTTGGAGGTGACATTTGTGTTTCCTCTTCTGCCTATTTTTCTATAGCATTGTTTTCTCTTATTGCTTTTAGGAAATATTTATATTTTCCAGATTTATAACAGTTACAAATCTGTCAGCTATGTCTGTTGCAAACTTCTAAAAGGTACATTTTGTACTTTGACCCTCCTTATGGTGTATTTTGAGAAGGAGAATTTCTTAATTTTAATGATAATTTACCGATATTTTCATTTTGGGTATCTTGATTGAGAAATTTTTAAAGTGTTGAAAGAAAATAACTAGATTTCAACATCTAGCAAAAACGTTGTTTACAAAAATGAAGGCAAATAAGAATTATAGAAAACACAAACCTAGAAAATTGGACACCAGGAGACTCACACCGATGGAAATACTAAAGGAAATTTTTCAGACAGAAGTAAAATGATCCCAGATCAAATCATGAAAATACAAGAAGTGAAGAATAACTGAAAGGGCAAATATGTGGGTAGATTTAAAGGACTATAGACTGTGTATAAAAAAAAAATCAAAAATTACCCATGGAGAAGAATTAAATAGGAGAACTTGATCTATAGGATACCAGAAATTATAAAAAGCAATAGCAACTAAGAAGTGTAGTATTGTTGCAGGAATATGCAAACAGACAAATGGAATATAAAATGACCCACACATAGCAACTTGAAAGGTAATAGAGCATGCAATGCGCATTGGTGAGAAAAAATGGACTATCAGTAAGGACAACTGAGAAACTTGGTTATCCATATAGAATATAAAGAAACAGATCCCTACCTTACACATTTACATAAAAATCAATCCAAGGTAGGATATACATTTAAATGTAGAAGACAAAACTACAATTATTTTAGAAACATTTATAGGAGCACACTTTTCAATAGCCTTGGGTTAAAGAAAAATTTCTCAATAAATATCAGGGTTATCTCTGCATTTCTCAATCCTTCTACTCAAGATTTTAACCCTCCAAATCCTCACTGCCTTAGTAGCTCTCCAGTGACTTTAGATTGTTTGTATTTTATCCAGTGTTCTAATTGTTCACAGCAAATTTCGGCTATTCTATACTCTCACAGCCTGATCGTTCTGTTTAAATTTTAGAATTAGCTTGTCAAATTTTATTTTTAAAACATGATATTTTTATTAAAATTTTATTGAATTGAAATATTTGATGAGAATTGACAACTTTTTTATATTAAGACTTTCTATCCATGACATGATATATCTTCTTTTTGGCCATTTTTCATGCCTTTTAGCTAAGTTTTTTATTTTACCCATAATTGACCAGGACCCACTTAGATTTATTCATGGTTACTTCATATTTATATTACTACTGTAATTGATAAATATTTTTTCTACTACATTTTTGAGATAGTGTTACCAAGATACAATACTTTTGTGTTACTTCTTGTAATTTAACTGTATTCTTTTTGTTTTCTATGAATAGCTATATCATCTAAAAATAATGAGTTTAATTTCCTTGTTTTCAATATTTGCATAGTTTAAAAAATTATTCTTATTGTTTTGGGAATATTACTGTGCTGTCTGCAACATCTAGCACAATGTTGAATGAAAATGATGATATAGGGCATCTTTATCTTAATAATGATCTTCAATATTTCATCATTAAATATAATGTTTGCTGTGGGATTCTGGTAGATTTTTCATTAAGTTAAAGAATTTCTCTTTTCTCATTTTGTTAAGATTTTGTCATGAATTGATGTTGAATTATATTGAATACCTTTTCTGCATTTATTAAAAAGTTTTTTTTTCTTTTGTTACTTTTATACTTACTGGCTTTAAATATTTAGTCAATTTTTCACTTATAGAATTCCCACCTGGTCATGATATGTTACCTTTTTAATACAGCGCTGAATTCATTTGTTAAAATTTTGTTCAGACTTTTGCATCTATATTAATAATTGAGTTTAGCCTGCAATCTTTCTTTCTTGCACCATACTTGTCTATTTTAGAAATAAGGTGCCTGGGTGACTCAGTTGGTTGCGCATCGGACTCTTGATTTCAGCTCAGGTCATGATCTCAGGGTGATGAAATTGAACCCTGTATCCAGTTCTGCACTCAGCAGTGAGTTTGCTTGAGATTCTTTCCCTCTTCCTCTCCCTCTCCCTCTGCCTGTCCTCTCATTCTCTCACTTTCTCAAATAAATAGTAAATCTTTTTTTTTTTAAAGAAATAAGGGTTCTACTAATCCCATACCATTTTAAAATTAAACAATTTTTCAGACTTCTTTTAGATTCAGTTTTAGGTTCATAGCAAAATTGAGAGGAAGTTACAGAGATTTCTCATAAACCTCTTGCCCCCACACCTGCTTCTCCCATTACTGGAATCCCCCACCAAAATGGTACATTTGTTACAACTGATGAACTTACAGTGACACATCATACTCCCCCAAAGTCCACAGTTCACCTTAGAGTTGACTCTTGGTATTGTACGTGCTATGGGTTTGGGCAAAAATATGACATGTATCTATCATCTGTATTATCATACAGAGTATTTTTACTGCTCTAATCATCTGTGCTTCACCCATTTATCCCTCCCATTTAATTCCTGACAGCCACTGATCTTTTTATTGTCTCTACAGTTGGAATCATACCGTATGTATCCTCTTCAGATTGACTTTTTTCACTGAGGAAAACATTTTAGGGTCCTCTGTGTCTTTTCATGTTTGACAGCTCATTTCTTCTTAGCGCTAAATAATATCCCATTGTCTAGATGCCCCACAGTTTATTTATCCATTCACCTACTGAAGGGCATCTTGTTGCTTCCAAGTTTTGGCAGCTATGAATAAAGCTGCTATAAACATCTATGTACAGGTTTTTGTGTGAACATATTCAAATACCTTGGGTAAATGCCAAGAAGTTGATTGCTGGACCATATCATCAGTGTACGTTTAGTTTTATAAGGAATACCAATCATCTCATAAAGCAGATGTGCCATTTTGCATTTCCACAGGCACAAATAAGTTCCTGATGCTTCACATCCTGGCCAGCATTTTGTGTTGTCAGTGTTCCAGATTCCAGATTTTGTCCATTCTATAGGTGTGTAGTGGTATCTCACTGTTGTTTTAAAGTGCAAATTTAAGATGATGTGGAGCCAGATGCTCCTACCTTCTCAAGTGTGGAGAAGTGGGAGCATGAAGCAGAGCATCAGAGAGGTTAATGGAAGACTTTTGCATCTGTGGCAAGTGGCTTGAGATCACTGATGTGCATTAGACCCAACAGTCAGGAAAAAGAGATGAACACCAAGTAAAGGAGAGGAAGAACAATCTGCAACCTGACTGCAGTCAACATGGTTAAGACAGAACTATTTGACACCTGTGCACACAGAACTAGTTGACACCTGTGTTTATATATATATATATATATATATATATATATATATATATACACACACACACACACACAGGAATAGAATTCTGGGAAACAGTTCCTGTTTACCAAATTGACACAATATAAAGCTACCAAATATGTAAAGTTTATACTTTCCTTGTGGAAAGATTTTTGATATTTAAAATTTCTTTAATGGATTTAGGACTATTCAGATTTCCTGTTTCTTTCTCAGTCAGTTTTGGTAAACTGATTTTTTCTAAACAATTGTCCATTGGCTTAAATTTGAAATTTTATAGTCACAAAGTCATTCATACTATTCTCTTATTTTTTAGAATTGTTACAACACCTGTAGTTTTATGCCCTTTTCATTAATAATATTATTTGTTCATTCTTTTTCTTCTGATTAAAAAATTTAATCCCACAGGTTCAAAGACTTTTTGATAGTGGAAACAATATTGTTGTATATTTGTTAAATTTATTCAAAAAACTAACTTTTGGCTTTTTTGATCCTTATATTTTTTCCTATTTTAGTAATTTCTCCTCTTTATGAAATCTTTGCTTATATTTTCTTTGGAGTTATTCTGATTTCCCTTTTTAAATTTCTTCAGCTGGGTGCTTGTTAGCTCATTAATTTTCTTTTTTTTTTCCTTTATAAGGATATAAAGCTATAAAATTCCTCCTCAATGTCAATTTAGTTATGTACCATTCATTGTTGTGTGTAGAATTTTCACAATTTTTTGGTTCTATGTATTTTCTAATTTCCATTATGATTTCTTATTTGGCCCATAAGTTATTTAGAAATGTTTCTGTAATTTACAAACATTTAATTATCACATTATTATTAACTAACTTAATTTCAGTATGGCCTGTATCACCATATTCTTGTGGTTTTCAGAAACTTATTGAAGCTATATTGTGAACTAGCACTTATTAATTTCCATGAAGTTCTTTGTGCACCATATATATCCAATTCTAATTACATATTTTAAAGTCTTCTATAGCCTTACTAATTTTTTCTCTCCCAAGTTTATTAATTACCAAGAGTAGTATAGTAAAATCTATTGTGATACTGTTGATACTCTGATAAGTTGTTGGTTTTTTGCTTTATATATTTGAGGATGGGTATTATGTGCATGATTTTTTTTGCATATGATTTTAGAACTGTAGTATATTTCTGGAAAAATAAATATTTTATCATTATGAAGTTATTTCTTATCTCTAGTAATGTATTTTATTATTCATCTTTACTTTCCTTCAATTTTAGCTATAATCTTTAAGAACAAGCAAAATGAAAAGAGTATCTGCTCCACTGACATTTTTAGATTGGATATGAGAAATAATGAAGTCAAATAAGATAAGGAATACAACAATCAGAAGCCACAATACAAATGTAAGATATAATTATGGAGAAAAATATTTTAATTCCACAGATTTAAAGATTTTTTGATAGTGCAACCTATCATACATACCCAGACCTATAAGACTAGGTAGATTTAACTGGGATTAGGGTATAAATGGTTTTAAAGATCAGTCATAGCCCAGTCATTGCCATACCTCTTTTGGGTGGTATTTCCTTATCATTGAGGCAACAGGTGGAAATACTAATAAAAGCACATGATGATGGTGAAAAATTTTGGAAAGTGGCTATTGACAGAGATCAAGTAGTTTTATAACTCTAATTATATATCCTCTTACCTATCATTAGAAGTTACCACCTGTGTCTTTTCTGCTGCTGTCTCCAGCTCTAACAAATTAATATGTATTTAAAACTAATGTCCACATTTGACAGTGTATTCCTACTTGGCTTAACAGCCGCCAACAAATGTTAGAGAAATATCTCACTAAAATATACAAAGGAGTTATTCTCATAATACATGGGATATTTAATTACTATTTGAATCATGAAAGTAAACTGAGATTTTTAGAAGCCTTACAAGCCTTTCCACTAAAAACTTCTGCTTATAAGCATATTGCCTTAAAAAATAGATAAAAACAAAAACAAAAAAATAATTTTCTCTGCTCTACCTGGGCACAGATAAACTGCACAGTGTTGTCCCACACTAATATAGTCAATAATTAATGCTCCCATTAATTTTTTTATCCTGTGCATAAAACTTGATGAATAAATGACTAACGTATCCCAAACATATATGTCTAAGGTAGTCATTTGTATGTAAAACTGAAATTGAATGTTTAATCTGTCTGGATATTTGTGTACAATGCCTCTTGAAATTCTGACCCAGAGGTTTTGGGCTCTGCTCTTCCCCTGTCTTCATTGGCCAGTTGCCTAGATTAGAAACAGTACAAACAAGTTTACCATACTGTAAGCTAATACTATTGAAACTGGTCTTGAAAAAGGGGCAAAATAGGGATCCCTGGGTGGCGCAGCGGTTTGGCGCCTGCCTTTGGCCCAGGGCGCGATCCTGGAGACCCGGGATCGAATCCCACGTTGGGCTACCGGTGCATGGAGCCTGCTTCTCCCTCTGCCTGTGTGTCTCTGTCTCTCTGTCTCTCTCTGTGTGACTATCATGAATAATTAAATAAAAATCTTTAAAAAAAAGGGGCAAAATAATAATATGATTTAATTTTATGGTAAGCATTATGGCAAGTACCGTGCATGCACTATTTCACCTCAAAGCACAACAATTCTATGACGACAGTAATATTATTCTGCCCATCATGGAGATGAGGAAACTGAAGCTTAGAGATATTAAGTAGTTTGAACAAGATAATAAAGCTAGTATGTAATACAATATATAGTGTTTAAATTCAGTCCTGTAGACTTTAGAGACCATCTTCTTAACCACTATATCATGTATTGTCATTATATATATGATGACATCACCTCATCTATTTGGAATAAATATATCTGCATTCTGAGGATGCAGCCAAAAACAGTAAGGAAAAAATAACAGGATGTAACATGCCAAAAGTCTAAGGGCTAAAATGTATGTAATTTACTCAGGAAATGTTCTTAAACTTGCCTTCAATATACATTTATTCTTACTGTATTTACAATGCTAACTTGCTTGGTTATCTGAACCTCAAGTTTATAAAACAGAAACAACAAGGAAGGTGAGATGAGGAGCTTGCATAGAAGGTAATTGATGGAGGCATGAGAGCTGACAGCTTGAAAGTCCACAGGAAAAGTAATATAAATAATAGATTAAAATGTTTGGACTCAAGACCTAAGAACCTTTAATATACAGTAAAGGAGCCCTGATGATCACAAAATGATAGCATTTTATTAAAGCTGATGTGTAATGAACCTCTTACTTTATCAAGAAAATGCATATTTATGCTTAGCATGTTTATCAATAAGAGATATACCTATGCTCAACATGTTTTACATAATGAGAGAAAAGGAGTTATCCTAAAACATTGGTGTTTAAAGCAGTAAGGTCTACAGTATATCAATACTTTGGAAATAGTAATAATACCTTAGTTTGTATTGGTACTTGCTGGGACTTTAAGTAGTTTTCACACTAAGGATGCTTCATCTCAAAAACAAAAGAAACCAAGGTGCAAACATTTGACTCACTGTCCAAAATGATTCCCTAAAGGTTCTGAATGATAACAGTTTTATTATACTTTCATTATTTTGACAGATGAATTGTATAAATTAAAAACAAGAACCCAAACAACTCAGCCATTAATTTGGGATTTACAACTTTTCATTTAGAATGCCTCCTGGCAACTGGTTGGAAGATGGTGGTGGAGTAGAAGGATCCTAGGCTCTATTTCTACCTTAAACCCACCAGTGAACTAGGATTGTGATAGTAAGGAATGATAGGATGAAGAAAGTTTGACCAAGTTTGTTTTTTGTTGTTCTGAATTTGCAATGTAATTTCTAATCCCTTTTAAGACTGTTGATGTATGGATGTGAAGATGCTAGAGATAGAAGATGCTCTGATATTCATTACAAGTGTTCCTCCACTTGTATATTGTAGAATTTCAAATTGGTCACTGATCATATTTCTTTGGTAAGAATGTGTTAAAATTACAACAATCTTTTAAAAAGATGATGCAGTTCTATATTTATTGTGCTATGTCTGGTCCTAGGTGGAGCCAGTTAAACAAGTTTCATATGTATTTTTCCAGTGTTAAATCTCACACATTGTACCCTTTGGAAATTTCCTTCCATCCTGAAGAACGAATAGAGGAGGGCATATATATTGCCTCCTTATCCTTGAGATTTTACTATCTTTATGTTAAAAGTTGTGTATAATTGTTAAAATCTATGAAAGAATAAAAAGTGGATTTAAGCTTTAAAAAAAGAAGGATCCTAGGCTTGCCCTGTCTCACAAATACAATTGGATAACTATAAAATTATCTGAAATACCTCCAGAAATGGCCCTGAAGACAGGTAGAACAAACCCCACAACTAAAGGTAGAGAAGAGGCCACACTGAAGAAGGTAGGAAGTGTGGACATGGGCTTGGGAGAGAAACAAATCATAGCCACTGCTGGAGGTGGGGATCATGGTCATGGAGAAGGGTGAAAGAGGGAGCACACAGCAGGAGTAGTGAAGAGTACACAGGTGAGAGTACACAGGGAGCACACAGGGAGAAGGAATTCCCATAGCAATTGGCTTGGAAAGCAAGAGGGGTCAAATTTAATGAGTTCTTGCAAACAGTGGGGGTTAAAGCTTGGAATTTTAAACATGCTTGGCTCAGGGAAACCATGGGGGCCTTGAGGCTACTATTGGAGGAAAGGCCAGCAAACAGCCCAGAAACATACAGTATGGGAATAGTGATCTGAAGAGCACTTATGGCATGCAGTGGGGAGGTTATTCAGTCATCTCAGAATGCATCCCAGAGAGGCATCATTCACAGAGATCCTTCTGGGAACAAAGAAACTGGCAGGTGCCACATCCCTCCTCCACCCCTCAGCATAAACACAGAGCCACCTGCGGGAACCAGCACAGCACCAACACTCACTACCTAACTTGCTTACCACCAATCCCCACCTTCCTGCACTCCACTGGAACTGTTCCTCCAAGTTGTGCTTGCCTCAGTCCCAGGACAGCAGATCTCCTCCCCGAGAAGACTGGCCCAAAGCCCTATTCAAACCATCTCTTGACCTAGGAGTTTTGCAGAACCTCAGTTCTGGTGGTAGTGGTGGTGACAGGGCTCATTTGACAAACAGACCAGAGCACACCTGGCTAAAATATACCACCTTCAGGCCAGGGACCAAACACTGCCTGTAAGAGGCAAGGAGAGCTGCTGCAGATGACTGGCCTAAAGGATAAAATGGCCAGGACAAAATAGAAGAGCAAAAGCAGCACACATTAGAGACACTCCTGGAAGCACCAGGCCCCACGAAGCAGGGGGCACTACATGGCAGGGCACTACAGGATCTTTCCTCATAAGGCCATTACCCTCAAGAATAGGGGAGGTAGTTGACTTTCCTAATACACAGTAACAGACATGGAGACTTAGACAAAATAAGAAGACAGAGGAATGTGTCCCAAATGAAAGAACAGGACAAGGCCATCGCCAGAGATCTAAGTGAAACGGTAAAAGTAACATGCCTGATAGAGAATCTAAACTAATAATCATAAGGATACTCACTGGACTTCAGAAAAAAGTGGAAGACATGAGTGAGACCCTTAACACAGAGATAAGGGATACTACAGCAGAGATAAAGGACACAATAAGCAAAATGAGAAACACACCTGATAGAATGAACAGCAGACTGGAAGAAGCAGAGAAATGGAGAAAACATCTATCATGCAAATGGATGTCAAAAGAAGGCAGGAGTAGCAAAACTTATATTGCACAAAGTAGACTTTAAAACAAAGACTGTAACAAGAGACAAAGAAGGACACCATATTATAATAAAGGGAACAATCCAACAAGAAGATATGTCAATTATAAATAGTTATGTACCTAACATGGGAGTACCCAAATATATAAACCAGTTAATAACAAACATAAAGGAACTAATCAATAATAATACAATAAGAGTAGGGAACTTTAACACCCCACTCACATTAATGGACAGATCATCTAAACAGGAAATCAACAAGCAAATGGTGGCTTTGAATGACACACTGGAACAGATGGGCTTAACTGATATATTCAGAACGTTCCATCCTAAAACAGCAGAATACACATTCTTTTCAAGTGCACATGGAACATTCTCCAGAATAGATCACATATCATCAGCCCACAAAACAAGTCTCAACAAATTCAGAATATTGAAGTCATTCCATATATATTTTCTGGCCAAAAGACTATGAAACTAGAAGTCATCCACAAAAAAAAAAAAATCTGGAAAGATCACAAATAGGTGGAAGATAAATAACATGCTACTAAAAAATGAATGAATCAACCAGGAAATAAAAGAAGAAATAAAAAAGTACATGGAAACAAATGAAAACACAATGGCCAAAAACCTCTGGGATGCAGAAAAACCAGCTCTAAGAAGGAAGTTTATAGCAAGACAGGCCTACCTCAAAAAGCAAGAAGACTCTCAAATAAACAACCTTACACCTAAACGAGGTAGAAGAAGAATACAAACAAAACCTAAAACAAGCAGAAGGAAAGCAATAATAACCATTAGAACAGAAATAAATGATATAAAAACCAAAACAAAAAACAAAACAATAGAGCAGATAAATGAAATTAGGAGCTGGTTCTTTGAAAACATCAATAAAATTGATAAACCTCTAGCCAGACTTATCAAGAAAAAAAAAAGAGAAAGGACTCAAATACATAAAATCACAAGTGAGAGAGGAGAAATAATAGCCAATGCCTCAGAAATACAATTAAAAGAGAATCTTATGAAAAACTGTACACCAACAAATTGGGCAACTTAGAAGAAATGGATAAAATTCCTAGAAATATGTAAACTACCAAAACATAAACAAGAAGAAATAGAATGAAATTGAAACAGTAATCCAAAAACTCTCAACAAACAAAAGTCCAGGACCAGATGACTTTACAGGTAAATTCTACCAAACATTCAAAGAAGAGTTAATATCTATTTTTCTCAAACTACTCCAAAAACCAGAAAAAAGAGGAAAACTTCCAAATTCATTCTATGAGGTCAGCATTATTTTGATACCAAACCAAATAAAGATACTACTAAAAAAGAAAACTACAGGCCAATCTCTCTAATGAATATAGATGCAAAAATTTTCAATGAAATACTAACAAACTGAATCCAAAAATACATTAAAAAAATCATTCACCATGCTTATGTGGGACTTATTCCTGGGTTGTAAGGGTAGTTCAATATTTGCAAATCGACCAATGTGACACATCATATCAATAAGAGATGCATAAGAACCATATGATCAGTTCAATAGATGCCAAAAGAGCATTTGACAAAGTACAGCATCCATTCACAATAAAAGCCCTCAATAAGTAGGTTTAGAGGGAACACACCTCAACATAATAAAGTCCATATATGAAAAACCCACAAATATCATCCTTAATGGGAAAGAACTGCGAGCCTCTCCCCTAAGGTCACAACAAGAGAAGGCTGTCCCTTCTTACCACTTTTATTCAACGTAGTACTGCAAGTCCTAGCCACAGTAACAAGACAACAAGAACAACAACAAAAAAACCAAATGCATCCAAATTGATAAGAAGTAAAACTTTCACTATTTGCAGATGACAGGATACTATGTATAGAAAACCTTAAAGATTCCACCAAAAACCTGCTAAAACTGATAAATGAAGTCAGTTAAGTTGCAAGATACAAAAGCAATGAACAGAGATCTGTTGCATTTCTATACACTAATAATGAAGTAGCAGAAAGAGAAATTAAGAAAATAGTCTCATTTACAATTGCGCCAAAAATAAGAAGATACTTGAGAACAAACCTAACCAAAGATGTAAAAAACCTCTACTTTTAAAACTATTCATTCCTGATGAAAGAAATTGAAGATGACATGAAGAAACAGAAGACATTCCACCACGCTCAGGGATTGGAAGAACAAATATTGTTAAAATGTCTATACTACCCAAAGCAATCTACACATTTAATGCAGCCTCTCAAAATAACCAACAGTGTTTTTCCCAGAGCTAGGACAAACCACACAATCCAGCAACTGCACTACTGGGGATTTACCCAAAGAATACAAAAGCATTCACTCCAATGTTTATTGAAGCATTATTTATAATGGCCAAACTACTGAAGCAGTCCAACTGTCCATCAACTGATGAAAGGATAAAGAAGATATGGTATATATGTATATATATAATGGAATATTATTCAGTCATAAAAAGAATGAAATCTTGCCATCTGCAAAGACTTCAGTGGAGCGAGAGAATATAATGCTAAACAAAATAAGTCAGAGAAAGAAAATTCTATATGATTTCTCTCACACGTGGAATTTAGGAAACAAAACAAATGAACACAGGGAATAAAGAGAGACAAACCAAGAAATAGACTCTAAATAGACTATAAAGAACAAATTGATGGTTACCAGAGGAGAGGTGGGGGGGATGGGTGAAATAGGTGATGGGGATTAAGGAGTGCATTTGTGATGAGCACCGAATGTTGTATGGAAGTCTTAAATCACTATATTGTACACCTGAAACTAACATAACACTGTATGTTAACTAACTGGAATTAAAATTAAAGCTTAAAAAAAAAGGAATGCACCCTGTAGGTTTAATTGTTGAGAGTGGCACATCTTAATTTTCTTCTGTCCCATCAGACACTGAATCATGTCAGAAGGGCCAAATATTCACTGTAGAGGAAAAAAAATAAATGAACACCAGCTAGGAAATTTTTCTGTTTTGCAATTTAGATGCTTCCTTAAAGTCTCTGTTTCAGATGTGTCCATGATTAACATCATACCAAATGTCTGTCTTGGGCAGCCCGGGTGGCTCAGTGGTTTAGCGCTGCCTTCAGCCCAGGGCCTGATCCTGGAGGATCCCTGCATGGAGCCTGTTTCTCACTCTGCCTGTGTCTCTGACTCTCTCTCTCTCTCTGTGTCTCTCATGAATAAATAAATAAATCTTTTAAAAAAATAAATAAATGCCACATATGGAGTTATGCTGTCGCTTGCGAATGGCTACTAGCTACAAAAGTCCTATCAAGTTCTAAGTGGGAAAGTACTCTCTGCTTCAGGAATGTCTAAATTTGGAAAGCTCAGGTCGAAACAATGCATACAGCTAGAGTTTCTCATTTAAAGACTCAAAAAAAGAAGGAAAAAGTAAAACAAAGCAAAACATAACAACATGTTGCTTCTCACAGCTACTTAAAATGACTGGGTATCTTCCTTTTCTCCCCAGATTACTTTTTAAGGATTTATTATTTAGTGCTTTTAACACAATTATCACACAATAATAATTGATTTACATGAAAAGGACATGAGCTGGAAATTAAGGCCAATATGTGGAACTTGTTTTAAAAGAATACAGTGGGGATGCCTGGGTCGCTCATTGGTTGGGCATCTGCTTTTGGTTCAGGGTGTGATCCCGGGGTCCTGGGATTCCGCAGGAAGCCTGTTTCTCCCTCTGCCTATGTCTCTGCCTCTCTCTGTGTGTCTCTCATGAATAAATAAATAAAATCTTCTTAAAAAATAAAAGAATACAAGTGTAGTTAGCCTTCATTAGATGCTAGAAAAGAGGGTGGAATGCCCATTTTATATGTAGTAGGCAACATGTTAGTCAAACAGAATCACAATCAGGCATTGTGCCCAATGAGACCATGAGAGTTAGGAAATAAAAATATTCAGTTTGGAAAAAAATGAAAATCAAACATCTCAGATGAAAAAGCTCTTTTCTAAAATAATTTCTTAAAGGAGGATATTTCTGGTAGAAATGTGAAACCATAAGAAAGGGAGCTATCTCTTCATGGTGACTTGGTGATTAAAGAATGCAAAGTACGCTTTTTCTTTAATCTGACCAGGAAGCCAGTGTTACCACCTGGTTTGGGATTTAACATGGTCCCAACTTATGAGGTATTAGATTCATTGAAAGTCTTGAAGGAAAAGGGATTATCTGGTTCAAAGATAATGTTACGTTATGAGCTACTATGGTCTCATGTCATCTCTTTAGTTATCATTGAAATTCTAAAAGAAAGAGGTAGTAAAGTTTTTAAAAATTGTATAATCTATACCCTGAAAACTTCAGAAATGCTTGATTTTAGGAAGAAAAAAAACCATTCACATTTCAGAATATAATTTCACCATAGTTGGGAACATTCTGAGTATTGTTTTCTGAGGTCATTTCACTCATTAGAAAAAAAAAATAGGTCTTCTAATCCTTCAGGGTACCCACTGTCAATTAAAGTAAAATTTTATACAGAATAAAGAAAAATCTGTATTTGTATAAATCTGTGAAAGGGGTCACACTGAATAATTATCTAATATAAGTTATCCTCCTCACCACTAAATCTTTACCAAAATTTCTAAGTATCGACTTGAAGAGATGTGCTTCAACTCCTTTTTATGCTGATTTCTGGCCTAACCAAAGTCTAAGGAGTTGAAAAGAAATGCAAGAAAAGATAAGCAAAAGGGTCAGCTAATGCATAAACTGAATAATCCAAAGGCCCAAATAGTCTACACTTACTGTATTAGGTTGTGTGATTTATAACGTCTTAGCTATAAGAATAAGATTGAATTAGAACACCTTGTGAAGTTTTACTTTACAAAGTTACAACAATACATTTCAAAACTATTTTTAGAACTTTAACAATAGGAAGCTCTGACAATCACCTTGGCAAAGCACTTTGGTTCAACTTTAATATCCCCTAGAGTATAATTTATAACTTAACCAGGAATACAAGAAAATGTTTATGTTTTATGATTATTTTATTTAAATAATTAGAAGATATTCATTGTTCAAAATGAAAATAAATCTGAAAATTTGCTTGCAATCTCATATTTGAAAAGAAGTAAAAATTCTGTGCCAACACATGAAAGGAAAATTTACCATTTTCATTAAAAACATTTCATGGGGAAAGAATGGTAAAGCTTGAGAAACACCGATGTCTCTTGAGTTATTTTTTAAAAATAAAATATTTTAATTCAAAGATTTTAAAATAGAAAAAATAAGCCAACTCATTCCAAAGAAATCAGGTTCTAAGTTAATACATTTTTTGGTCAATTTATAAAAATTCGTTCCATGA
Organism: Nyctereutes procyonoides; assembly: GCF_905146905.1. NCBI lineage: Eukaryota > Metazoa > Chordata > Mammalia > Carnivora > Canidae > Nyctereutes > Nyctereutes procyonoides. The sequence continues at coordinate 8,299,813 of NW_026575130.1, forward strand.
AATTAACAGCATGGACCACACTGATGGTAGGTTAGGTACCTACAATGTATCATAACAGCAATTTTAATATTCTAATCATTTTTATAAGATTGAGCTAAATATTCTGTCCAGATAAAAGGAATTACCTTATATAAACAGACAAGTGTGGTTACCTGCTTTCACCTAATTTCTTCTGGGGCTGCAGAGAAAAAAAACAATCTGTCTGTATTGACTACAGAAGATAACACAGAGTAATACTGTGTTCCAGTTTCTAATGAGTTCCCTAGTGATTCTCCCAGTTGCTCTTACTTGAAAATTTGCAGTGGGACTGCTTGAAGGAAGAAACAAAAGCACAACTACATATTTGTCTCCAGGACCCTGGGTTGGTGATTAGTTGAAGAGATCGTGGCACCAAAATCTGTATTTTCCCTCTACTTTTTGAAATGAAATATTACCGTCTATCAATACAGTTTATACTTTTTGACCTTTTAATTCCAGTTGTCACTGAATCAACTTCATTTGGTGTGGTGGATCTGGGTCCCTTTGTTGCAATAAGGGTTAGCTGATAGGAGAGACTGTGGCTTCTCAACCCCCAAAGCAATGGGCTGTGCCTCATAGGAGGGGACAGAAAAGCTCTGCTCCATTGACTGAGAGCCGGCGCCTCTATTACTGGATGGTGGAGTGCAGCAGCCTTGCTCTGTGTCCTTATATAACTGGTGTTCATTTCTCCATGAGGTCGGTTTTACTGACCCTATACAAAAGGAATAAGAAACTTTAGGGTTCACATCATTCACGATGTCCAGCAAGAGAGGCCCTAATGATAGTGATTAGAGAGTAGGCCTGAAAGATGAGACACAAAATGAATCCATTCTCAGACTCTCTGGACCCGATTTCTAAAAAATTAGTCTTGGTTGGATGAGATGATTCAAAGGCCATGCTTGACATTCTTCTAACATTCTCTGTGAATATCTCTCCCCTTCTGGGAGACTTGAGAACAGAGCTGAGGTGCACTTGCATGTCTAGCATGGTACTTTGCCCATAGCATGGTGCTAACTCAACCTGCACCAATTGATGTTGGTTGAGGTCAATGAATATGGTTCCTTGGATCCACCACTAGTACAGCCTGTGTTTTTATGGGTTTTCCAGGAGCAGAGAAGGAATTGGCTCAGAGCCAATCTCAATCTTTTATCTCATTCTCCATTCTACTTCCCTACCTTGGATCTCTTTGTGCACTTTTATCTCGTGCATTTATGAGACAGCTGGCCGTGATCAGAGGGTGTGATCACTCAAATTGGGAGACAGTTTTATGAATGGCCCACAGAGAGTAAGTCAAACCACAGTAGAATAAGCAAAAAGGCTACTCTAATCTTTTCCTGTGCACTTAGCTAACCAGATCCTGAGTTCTTTTCTGAGTTTAACCATACCTTGGTCAAATCATTGTGCTACTGATTAACTGGAAAAATTATATATACCTCCACAGTGAATTACTTCTGTAACAAAGAATCATGTGCTTTTAGCTCCTCAAGAAAAAGCAATATGTAATGATAGGATATTCCATTACTTTCTCATAACATTGGTAATAATAACAAAACCCAAGCAACTTTTGAAAATGTCCAACGTTTTCATTAAGTGGGGAACAAGCCTGGTAACAGTTTATATATAAAATTTTATTTATTGTAGTTTTAATATTCAATTCTAAAGTGTACCTTAATATCCAAAGCCTTCACCAAAGGAAAAAAAAAACGTTCTACTGAATTTGGGTTACATGGCAATACACGTATGAGACAGATGCAGAGTGAGTTTTGTAAAACAAGAATCCTATGTTCTCTCTTTAGGGAAATTTGAAGAGGAGAGTAACAAGCATATTCATAAAGGACAGACATCAGAAAATATAAGCAAAGCTGAAACCCCCCCCCTCAGCACAGAAACTGGTTTTGTTGGCTCAAAGTTTCTCTGAAACTTTCTAACAGCTTATGATTCAAACATGTTCAACCTTGTCCTCTGAGTTATGAAATAAAATTGATATCTGAGCCCCATGCTCAAGATGTTTATCACAATGCAACTCTTGGCAAAAGTATTATAAGGTATCTAATTCCATTTCCACCTGAAGCAGATTGAATTCCAGAGTAGTCTGAGAACCTGGGTTGTTTTTATGGACCCTCTCCCAGTAGCCCGAATGGACTTCACAGGTGGCCAGGCATTTGGCTGAGGGCTGGCCCTTGATAAGATGTAAACACTCCCAAATCCCCAGGAAGACCCTCAGAACAACTTAAATTCACAGGAACCTTCCTACTAGAACATGGAACACATTTTCTTGGAGTCATTTACAATTTCACCAGAACTATACCTATGGCTACCAGTACAGATCCCTAACCCCAAGAATGATCTAAAAAATGCAGCTGATTTCAAAATAGTCACTCATTGTGTGTTTGCTCAAAGTGATCTAGCAGACTGGTATGTGACCAGAATTTTGAGCGAACATGGTAATCTCGTGCAAGATAAGAATCTAATCCAAATACATTTCTCTAAAGGTCTATGGCATTTCACTACAGCTCAGCTGCTCACATAGCTTATACAGTTGAAGTATTGTATCTGCGCATCCGTGAGAATTTCACATTCAGGAAAACACTCAGGATCCAGGTAAAGATAGCCACTCACCTGGCTCCGGAGAGGAAAACCGGCTAACACCTGCTGCCTCACCATCCTTGAGGGCCATAGGATGACTTCCATTCCTGAGATTTTGATGTTCCTTTATAACCACAAACTGCAGAGTATACAGGGGAGGAAGGGAGGGAGAGGACATAGCTATAACTCATCAATGATTTCAACACACATTAAGTCAAAGTCTATGGCTTCCTTGTGTTCATCATATGGAAGGTGGAAGCTGAAAGAAAGGCCCTGTCAAATTTATTTCTCTTGCTAATAAAAGATTCAGTTTTCAACTGGGAGCCTTATGTTGATTAAGGCAAATAGGCACTACCAATGCCTTTACTGAAGATTTATTCTAATTCTGGAATCCTAACTTTTGGGTCATGGATCCCAAGGGTCCCACTGTTTTATTTAAAGCAATCCAAGAATCCCTAAGTATTCTAAGCATTGCCCAAAGACCAGACAAATAAGAGCTCATATATGTATGTACTCCAATTTTTCAAATACATGTGTTTGTTTAGTTAATAAAATTCATTTAAACATGCTACCAAATTCTGAGGAGGTTGGTAATAACAACTAATAGCATAACTACTGTTTTGCAGGAATGCCCCAAATGCCTTTTCATAGTTGAACACTTCAGCAACAAGAATTCTAAAAGGCAGGCCCAGAAAGATTCAGCATTTCTCTTTGGTCAAAAAAATTATTATTTTTGCCCTTATTGTATTACCCACAATTCATTGGGCACTTGGAGTGTAGGCTGACCAGAGTCCACTGGCTCACATGCACACTAGATGGATTAGGTATTAAAATAGATCGATGAAAGAAAATAGGTCAATGCTAAAATGAAAGAAAATAAGTTATCTCATGCCTTAGGACAAATAATGCAATTTGCAAAAGTCCTTCCTCACCAATCAGCCTGTCCCCAAGATTTTAGCTGATCATGCTCTCTGTTGGTTCAGAAATGGACCCTCCACAGGAAGAGTCCATAACTCAGAAATAAAATAAGGAAAAGGGAATCGAAAAAAAACAACAAAACCCTCCCTGCTCATATTTCTCTTTGAGAAATATGAAAATAAGTTATCTCATGCCTTAGGACAAATAATGCAATTTGCAAAAGTCCTTCCTCACCAATCAGCCTGTCCCCAAGATTTTAGCTGATCATGCTCTCTGTTGGTTCAGAAATGGACCCTCCACAGGAAGAGTCCATAACTCAGAAATAAAATAAAGAAAAGGGAATCAAAAAAAAAACAACAAAACCCTCCCTGCTCATATTTCTCTTTGAGAAAAGTGTAGGAAGCACAACGACTGGAGTCAATTAGGGAGAGAAATGTTGGCAGATCCCATGAACATGTGTTTCCATTTTCTTATTTTCCACAATGCTAATTATCCTTCACTGCTTTCTCTTCATTAATGGTCTCTCTGCAGTGACATATTGCAAAATCGTTACACGATCCATTGTTTAAGGGCATACACCATTATTTCTGACTAAAATCTAAAGCCAGCCCCTCTGCACTGCAAATTTTCCAGCCACATGTTTGTCTGCGCAGAAGAACATAGGTCCTCAGAAGAACATATGTCCTCAGATTTGGAACATAGGTTCCAAAGCAGCTGATGGAACCAAATTCGGTTCTGCTGCTTCTCCTGCCATCTCAGAGGCTCAGCTCTCTCCTGCTCCCACTGAGATCTGTAGCAGCAGCTGGTGTCAATGACAATTAGAGTGGACAGTTATGATGGGTTGGGGGGCTGAGCTCAGCAGCCCGAGGCCTCCTCCCACAGCTTGAAGCCAACAAGCTGCTAATGACAGTGGCAAGTATTTTTGATTTTTTTAAAAACTAGATACAAATGGTTTCTCCTTCTTTTCCAAAGATTTCAAGAACATGAATTAAAGTTGCTACTCAAAACCTGAATGAAACGCCATAGAGCCCAACAGGTGCGATACAAGTCAGTCAGAAGTCCACACAGTCATGACCACTCAAAGAACTGAGGATGTTCTAGAGGTAAGCCCACCAAGAAGCACACACTTAGGGATCTGAAGATACAGAAGGAATCTCAGAGGTCATCTAATCCACACCCCTCAGTGTCCTGAAGAGGAAACAGGGGATAAGTAAACTACTGAAGATTCAGACAGCCAATTAGTAGGAGTGTAAGGCTAGACTTCACATTTCTTGTTTTATTTTTGTATTTTAAGTTGTAGCCAGAAAACAAGTATACACTGAATGCCTATAAGAGACAGGATCAGTGATGACCTGTTGAGCAAAAGCATGGCCACAGGTAAGCTATTCTCTGGGAAAGAGTATGGTGGGGGCAGGGGGGTGGGGGAGTGGTGTGGGAAGGAGACATATGTTGCCTCTGCCCCTCCAAAACATCCCCTAATAACCTTTTCCCTATTTGCCCACAGGTTTCAATCCCCCAATGGATCTGCCACGTATTAGACCAGCCTCTTCTGCAATATATGCCCCCAATAATACCAGCAGTATACACTGAACCACTCAAGTTGTCTCTGACAGGTGTCTGGAAATGGAAATTCCAACAGTTTCAAGGAAGCTTAGCTTATCTAAGCTTGCCCTATATGGTTTCAAGATCAGTTACTGAAGTGGGTGATTTATGAAGCATTTTGAACTTCCCAATCACTATGCTTTTTGGAAAATGTATAGGTTTGCCAGATAAAATACAAGACACCCAATTAAATTTGAATTTTAATTTGAACATTCACTATAAGTATGAACTTATCTAGGTGTCCTGTATTTTTATTTGCTATACCTGGCAACTATTTTGCTGCTGAAACTTAGGGATTTAAAATGTATGTGAAGAAAAAAAATATTAAGAAAATTAGAGCATCAGCTGTGTTTCAAAGAAATGAATAAACAAACGAACAAACAGCTACAGTGAGAAACCAGAAGAAAAAAGAAAGAAAAATAGAGCATAGTCTTAGGCTTTTAAGAAAACGATTTGAAAGAGATTACCTAAAAATTGGGAAAGACTTTTTACATAATTCACAAAAATACGAGTTAGAAGAAGTTACAGGATAGAAGAAAATTATGAGAAAAAATTAGCTGGGATCTACATGAAGCCAATTTCTTGCTTCATGTACTTTGGTCACATTACCCAAGGTTGGGGACAAGAGGCCATCCTAGCCTCGCTGTCTGAAGGCCTGCTACTGCTACCCTCTCTGCTTGGCTCTTCATAAGGATTCTTTAAATTTTTTGATGACAACTTCTTAGTCCTGCAATAAAGCCAAAATGTGAGACAATTTCAAAACAAAACACAACCAGTAGCCCACTCAGTGATGGTCAGGGACAACCACTTTTGCTATTGAAATATAGGTACCTAAAATGTCTGAAAGAAGAAATATTAAGAAAACTAGGAGCATAACTTTGGGATTGCTCTGTATTCTTTTCTGCAGAACTTTCCAGATGATATTTCGTTTTTTTCAAGGTTCTGTGAGATGGCTGGGTTCCTCCCACTAGTCTGGTTGCTGAAAGGCATCAGACACAAGAACACAGAGTGGAGGACCCAAGAGAATACTATCTCATAATTGCCAACCTAGGAAATAGGATAGGTCTTTTGCCTCCAAATCTAGCTTCATAAATACTTGTTTGACAAACATGAAGCACAAAGTCTATAGAAGGCATGGTGTCATGCCCGAGAGGAAGGGGAGTAAAGTGGGGGAGATCTAGTATTAGGCTGGGATACCTGTCCCCAGAGCTGTAGCTTCTAGAGGGAGAGAGACAGGTACATAATGTATGGAGCAGCCATTGAAAGGAAGGCAATGAAGGAAATGTGGTGGTAAAGACCACTAGCCAGGGACGCCTGGGTGGCTCAGTCGTTGAGTGTCTGCCTTAGGCTCAGGGCATGATCCCGGAGTCTCAGGTTTAAATCCCACATCAGGCTCCCTGTGGGGAGCCTGCTTCCCCCTCTGCCTGTGTCTCTGTCTCTCTCTCTCTCTCTGTGTCTCTCCTGAATAAGCAAATAAAACCTTTTTTAAAAAAATATTTAAAAAACCACCAGCCAGCCCAAGATTCCAAAAATAGTGCTGCTATCTTGGGCAGGTGGCAGCTAAGTCCCTCTAGGAGACAAAGAGTATCAATGCTCAATCGAGACAAGAGAGGCAAGGAGTGATACAAAAGGAGGAAATAACTGATTCTAACTCTTTAGGAAAATCATTCAATATGCCTCACTTAAAAACTCAAGGGTAGAGCTGTATTTATCGGTATACTTTGGTGACATGACAATATTTAGACTAGAAGTCTTAATTTGATCGTCTCAGAATCAATACACCAAAGTACTGATGCAATCAAAAAACATAGTCGAAAATTTGCAGGGGGGTAAGCTGCTCCACTGATCAGAGCCATTAGGTAAATACCCATACATCTGCTCAGAAAGAACTTTACAACTTTGGATGCCTTTCAGTTAAAAGAAAAAGAGAAAAGGTTCTGATGAGTTTTCTTTACGAAAAAATAATTCTTATCACTTTTGATTTAGATATATGGGGGTCAGAAGCTAAAAATGTTCTTATTTGTACATAAAGTCTACTCTAACCAGCTGAGCTGGTCCTTGAATTCTAAGTCCAAAGAGCCAGCAATCTGACATTAGCTTTCAATCCAGAGTTCTGAAGAACATCAGCAGAAAATAAAATTTATTTATTATGTCATAACCCACAGAATAAGAAAAAAATACTTAATAATTATGGCACACATGAACTTGAGTTTCCTGCTTCAATTTTTTCTACACTATTTGCCAAGCATCTACTTTTCTTTTGGCATTCTGTCCAATGGGACAAATCTTGATTATTTGATACTCTTTCTACAAGTCCAATACCAAGCTAAAAAGTGAAATAAATGGTTACTGTTGAACCTCTGAACTAAAAATTTCAAGAGAACCTTGTCTCTCAAGGTGTAAAAGAGGTTCAGAACATGTTACTCTTGGTGGGAAGATTATAGCTCATAACAAATCCCCATGATAATAACATAGTGTTTATTAAGTCCTCTATGCCAGTTCTAAACTCTTAACTCAATTAATTTTATAATAACTCTTGACATTATTACTGTTCTTTGTTCCCCTTTTATAGCAAAGGAAATTAATGAATACAGAGGTTAGATAACACGCCTGTTATGACTTCAGCATGACTGGGACTTGTACCTGCGCAATCTGATCCTAAAACCCATGCTCTTAACCACAATGCTAAGATACAGCAGGATCTCAGACGAGCACATCCTGGATGATATGCTGAAATTCTCCATAATACATGACACTTGCCATCTGAGTGGATGCATAGCACTGGTAAATGTGGTTGAATTTTATTCTGCAGGTGGTCATGTAAGTACGTACTCCCTACATTTTCAGAGAATTGGGACCATTAGGTAAGTTGGCCTTAGGTTCTTCAGCCGTAAAATGATGAAATTGAGTTAGATAATTCTATAAGGTTCCCTTCAGTCCAAAAGTGTTATGACTCAATAATTTTGTACAGCACAAGCTCTAACAGTACATAAAATGCTTGTCAACATTGATGATAGTGGAGGATGAAGCCCTTTTCAAGAAAAAGGAAAATGATCCCTTCACCTTAATGTAGTATTTTTTGAGATTAAATGTATAAATATTTTTGCTCCAGAGTTTTCAACTTTTACTTTGAAATTACTGAAAACGCAAAACCCAAGGACCTTCCAAGTGAGGGAAAACACTGATTCTCTTGAACAGAAGTTAATGCTTTGTGGGAAATCCCTTGAGGGGAAGGCAGCCAAGAAAAACTAATTATGCCGCCCACATGCGAGCGGGGGTGGGGTTGGGGAAGCAGGTGACACCTAAGAGAAGAAAAGTGGACTATGAAAGTGTATTATGCTCAATAAAAACCCCATAAATGGTGCAGATAGGAGCACCCGGTGGTTCAGCAGTTGAGCATCTGCCTTTGGCTCAGGTCATGATCCTGGGGTCCCAGGATCAAGTCCCGCATGGGGCTCCCCGCAGGGAGCCTGCTTCTCCCTCTCTCTCTGTGGCTCTCATGAATAAATAAATAAAATCTTTTTCAAAAATGCAGATATACCGACAAAGACTGGAATGCAACAAGGACAAGTAAAACCGTCGATGTTTTAGAGCAGCCACATCATCCTCAGCCATTTCTTGTTTTCTTTTATGGCCATTCCCCCTTTCAAATCGATGTGGCAAGTGTGCAGAGAAAGTTCATCTCGCGGAGGCAGGCATGCCCTCGGGCGGGCGGCGCTAGAGCCAGGTGCAAGGTGCACGGGGAGGGAAAGGTCACCTGTAGCAGTGCGCGCCCCCCAGCCCGAGCAGCAGCAGCAGGACGAGCACGGCCACGCCCACGGCCACCGCGGCGACCTGCCGCTGCCGGCCCTGGCCCGCGTGGCGCAGTTCCCATTTCAGGTCTCGGTGCTGACATCGCTCCCCGACGTAGCCAAAAACACAGCTGTAACAACACACCAAACACAGGTCAGCCGCAAGCCCCGGCCAAAAACGCAGATATTTTTCAGATTCTATATCCTGCTTTCAACCCCTGCACTCCCCAAACTCGGCTCTCTAGAAGCATATGGAAAATCCATCAGGGGTCAGTTGAAAGCACCGTGATGGACAAGTTCATGCAGCATGGACCCCCACCCCCACCCCCCACCCCCACCCCTTGGTCTGTTTGCACCCGGACTGATGAGGGATTATTTGCATGCCGCCTCTATAAGGCATTGCAGAACATTGATTAAAGATCAGCTTCTGTTAGGCCAGAGAAGCTACCTTTAAGACCAACGCAAAGCAACTCTGCCCTGAGAGCCCAGAGAGTTTTTGAACAAATGTTTGGCCAGATTGCAGAGAGTATAGGTCAAAGGAAGGAAGAATTTGAAGGCAGAGTCCCTCACTGGAGACCAGGCTTATACAACAATGTGTAGTCTCTGAACAGGAAGGGCAGCCTAGTCGGCCAAGGAAACATTTCTTTTCTTTAAAAAAAAAAAAAAAAAATCACCACTGGCCCAAGAGAAAAGGTCTCAGTGATGCCACACGGACATTTGCGTCCTTTCTTCAAGGGAGAGAAAAATAAATGGAGGAAAAGGAGCTTTCAGTGTTTCATTAGCGAAATGGTAACTAGTGTTACCAGCCACCCACGGGAGCCACGAACGTGTAGATAAAAGTAAATGAAACAATGCTGCCATCTACTGGGAATGTATACTTCCAGAAATTAGGGGATCGTGGGTACAATCGTATTCTATCACTCTTCACAGGAGCATAAAAGTCAAAAATATTCCTTTGAGCATTTTGAGCTACTCACTTGTTAGGAATTTCTCCCCCCACCCCCCAGCCCTGGGTCAGTTATCTATCTGCGCCTCATTCCAAAAGGAGCTGAAGGAATGAATGCCCAGGGAATTGATACTGGTTCTCACCGGGGAAGAGAGCTTGGAAAAAGCATGAGATGAAACTGCAAAAGATCTAGATCCGGGGATCCCTGGGTGGCTCAGCAGTTTAGCACCTGCCTTCGGCCCAGGGTGTGATCCTGGAGTACCCGGATCGAGTCCGGGTACACACATAGGGCTCCCTGCATGGAGCCTGCTTCTCCCTCTGCCTGTGTCTGTGTCTACCCCCGCCCCCCGTCTCTGTCTCTCATGAATCAATAAAATCTTTTTTTTTTTTTAAAAAAAGGATCTAGATCCTAGTCCCAGTCTAGCTTGAAGTTGGTCATAAGAGCGTTGGAAAGTCACTTTCAGAGAGAAGAGGAATGAAACTAGCATTTGTTAGGCAGCCTATGTATCTGACACCGTGCTAGGGACTTTTACTCACTTTACTTTCAATAGCAAATTCCCATTTTACAGATGAGAAAAGTGAGGGTCAAAAGAGTTAAGTAACTTGTATCAGGTCTGGTGAATGGCAGGGCTTTGGTTGGTTGGTTGGTTGGTTCAGCATAGCTGACACTATGTTACACTAGTTTCAGGTACAACATAAGGATTTGACAAGAGTACACAGTATGCTCTGCTCATCACAGATGTAGCTGCCATCTGTCCCCACGTATCCCTGTTACGATGTCACTGACTATACCCCCTTATGCTGTGCCTTTTATTCCCATGACTTACTCATTCCATAACGGGAAGGCTGTATCTCACTCTCCCCTTCACTCATTTTACCCATCCCCCTACCCATCTCTTCTCTGGCAACCATCAGTTTGTTCTCCGTATTTACAGGTCCCATTTTGCTTTTTGTTTGTCTATTCATTTTTTTTAGATTCCACATAGAAGTGAAGTTAAATGGTATTTGTCTTTCTTGTCTGACTTATTTCACTTAGCGTAATATACTCTGGGTCCCTCCCAGAGTATTGTTGTTTCAAATGGCATATCTCATCCTTTCTGTTGCTGCATAATATTCCATCACACACACACACACACACACACACACACACACACACACACCATCTTCTTTATCCGTTCACGTATCAGTGGACACTTAGATTGGTTCTATATCTAGGCTATTGTAAATAATGCTGTGATAGATATCTTTTTGAATTAGTGTTTTTCCTTTTCTCTGGGTAAATACCCAAGAGTAGAATTATTGGATTATATGGTATTTCTATTTTTAATTTTTTGAGGAAATTCCATGCAGTTTTCCACAGTGGCTGTATCAGTTTATATTTCCATCAGCAGTGTATGAGGGCTCCTTTTTCTCCACTTCCTTGCCGATACTAGTTACTTTTTATCTTTTTTGCTTTTAATCAGTGAATGGCAGGTTTGATCCAAATGGTTTTCTGATTTCAAAGCCTGTGTTCTTTTTGCTACATTAGACTACTTCCTTTTTTTTCTTGTTTTTTAAATTTTTAAATTATTTTTATATATTTTTTAAATGAAGTTCGATTTGCCAACACATAGTATAACATCCAGTGCTCATTCCATCAAGCGCCCCCCTCAGGGTCCATCACCCATCCCCCCCGCTCGCCTTCCCTTCCATTACCCCTTGTTCATTTCCCAGAGTTAGGAGTCCCTCATGTTTTGTCACCCTCTCTAATTTTTCTACATTGGGCTACTCCCGAAAAGGGTTTTAAGCTCTGTGCACCTCAAGTTATTCTTCTAGAACGGATCATGAAAGACATAACAGGATCTAAGTGTAGGAAGAATAACAGACTGTCAAGTTATTTCAGGCTTTCCTGGATACTGTTTTAATTCTAGCTATCTTTGGTTATAGTAATTTACTACCAATGCCTAGCAGCCACTTTTAAGCTGTTGGATGTTAATCTTAGAGATTTTAGGGTCTCAGGAAATATGCCAATTACATGGGCAAGAGTCCTGGGCAGCCAAGCCAAGCAGTAATATCAGGGCCTCTCTGGGCCATATAAGGCCCAAAGCAGTAAGCCAGCATTTCACATGGATGGGCCATCCACTACTAGTTCTTGGCATTATTAATTAGTTCTGTTTAACCAAGCAAAAGATTCTTGGGTTTATTTAATCGGATAAATTATTCAAATCTGAGTTTATTTTGGTCAAATCATTTCAAGAAATTCTAGATTGAAAAAAGGTCAACAAAATTTTTTCACATTGTGGCATATGTACTATGATCAAGAACTGAGGGCTAGAGTATGCAGCATTTCTCAGACTGATTTGACCACACAACTCCTTTTCCATGAAACATTTCACAACACTGGTGCTGGGGCAGCTTGGTCTCAAGAAGACCTGGCCAACCTGTGGGTTGGTTCAAAGCCAAATCAGAATGAATGAGGACCTCCTTTTAGCTCAAGGGGCTTGGTCTTCTGAGAATCTCCAGACCAGGGAAACTTTGAGAAAGATCTGGGGTGTGGAGACTTCAGTTCTCACATCCTCTGCACCCCAGGCAGCCAGGGGATCTCTGTATCTGAGGGGAGCTTCCACTGCCTTCAAGCAAGGAAAGAAGAGGAGCCCTTTATAAACCTTCTCATGGTATTCAGAACCCTGCAGAATGATGTCCAGGAGGTGTTTCTAATAAAAGTTGGAGTGGTGAGCACTCCTAGAGATGTGTTATCATAGAATTTAAAAAATACAAGGTGAGGTCATTGAGGCAAAAGGAGGAAAGGGTTGAATGTCTGATTAAACCACATTTTTATTAAACGTAGAATTCAAAACCAAAGTTATGATCTAGATTAATGGGCCTCTGGTGATATTTTAAATATTGCTTTTGATTAAAGGTCCTTAAATGTGAGTGTTATCTCTAGTTTAATTGTCATTTGGTAGCAATTCATGTTTAAAACCTTATCAGGGAATAAGATATTTTCATCAGGATTTAATGACAGAAAAGCAGTGTACTAAAGAGTTCATAAATCATTTAATGAATCGATGCCATTGGGTCAAATGAAAATAATGTACTAAATGCAATTCGTAATTGTGAAGTATCCCTCACATTATTGTAATATCTCTCATAATCTAAAGTATCATAGAGATAAACAAATCATGATCTAATAAAGTAGGACATTTATCTTCATGATTTCATTATTTTGGATAATAAGGAACCATGAATAAGTAAAAAATAATTTATTCTTATTATCAAAATCAAGGATAACTACTATGAATATTGGATTTATCTTAGGTTAGAAAAATTACAGCGTCTGAATATGAAGGTAGAATTCTATGAGCATTAAGTCATTTTCACTAATATTCACGAGTATTTTTCATTATTTTTGTCTGGCTGATACGATTTATAATGCAAGGCTATTCCCTTTGTCACAGAATGTAACTTGCTCTCCTAACAATTTAGACTATGTTTCTGCTGATTATTATTCATAAAATAATAAAAGCCTTTAAGCTTATAGCATCTATTCATGAGGACCAGAATATTTTATCACTTCTTCCTCAGGCACAGGGAAAATCATCAATGAGTCAGGATTCTAGCCACAGGAGACCTGTTTATTTTTCTGGACCTATCAGCTCCCTCTGATTGACTTCAAAATCTGAAATCCATTAAAAGTAAAATTTGATGCAGAATTAGATACTGCCAGAAGGGAAATGTTTTCTGAGTAAGTATGGTAGGAAGACTCATAGTCACCCTTAAATCTACTTTTCAGTTGACTGTGCCCACTATTGAAACCTTCACAGGGATGAGGAAGGAGCAAATACAGCAGGCCCCATTTCCGGCACTTGTTACTAAGCAACCGAAATGTAAACGCCAATATTAGGAACTGAAGAAAAATATTTTTTTTCCAGTTTTGACAATTGAAGGTAAGAAGTCCAGTGTGTATATATTACACTTTTGTAAATTCAGAAACATATTGTGGATGTTCTCCACATATGCAGCGGGAAACAATTCAAAGTTTTCAGGGATTCTTTCACAAACTCAAGTTTTCAGCTAGAACGAGAGGTTTAAGCCCCAGACTGTATCAGTAGTAACATCAAGTTAAGTAAAAGGGAAAATCACCAATTCTTTAAATGTATATTTACTATTGGCAGCTAGGGGGTTGGGGGTGGAGTTTGCAGAGAGAGTGCAATACATGTACACACACACATGCACTTTATATATATATATGTATGTGTTTATATATTTTTCCCTAGCAAAAACCTAATTATAGAAGAACTTCCTTGATACAAATTTTATGAATTAGCAAAAGGTTACAGACTGCAACATCATACCTCTCTGCCATCACAAAGACTTGACTTACTTGCATGCGTATCTGTCGACTGCTTCAATGTACATACACACACCATTATAGAGGCAGTACCCATCATAGGATGAGGGGCATTCCCGATAACCATTTCTCACAGAATAGTGACTGTCCTCCATGGGATGAGAAGGCAGAGTAGAGTCTACAAAAATCAAAGATATTAATTTTACTTTCTGAAGTGATTAGGTCTTTCAGGTATCAATATCAGGAACTAGTCTCAGTGAACAATTTGTGATATAGTGTCTTTTAGTGACAAGAACTCAGAAGCAACTCTAGTTTCACTTTCCTAACCAGACTTCACGTCATTCACCATGAAGCCAGCCATTCTTTCTTTAGGTTCAGTATTATCTGACATAAAGCATATTGGAGGCAAGTAAGGGAATGGTCAATTCTAAATTATTGCAAGGATCCCGAGTCACTGGTCTCATTATAAAAGTCATCTGTCATCCACAAACACACACTCATGGTGTGAAATGACAGCCAGCTTTAAGAGGGTCTCACTGAACAAAAGTACCTCTTTATGGCTTATAAACTACCAACCAATATACAATCCGTTACCCCCAGTATCAAAAATTTCTCCCACACAATGCTTCTAAAAATGATTTAACTTTCAAGAGGGACCTTCAAAGACAAGACCAGCAAATTCAACAGAAAAGAAATGCTACCGTGACAGAGGGAATGTCAAGGTGGTAAGGTCCCTTTTATTGAGTGGTTCTCCACTCATTAAAAGGAAAACATTAGGGTGTATAGTTGACTATATAAATATTAGCAGTCTTTCAATGCCTTTAAGAAAAGCAAATTATGTGAGAAAAATAATATATTTTTTAAAAAAGACCCAAGTAAGTACAGAAATTTCCCTTCTTAAGATGTTTCCTGCTTGCAGAGCTGAGACAGACAAATTGCTGGCAGTGGTGGTGACAGAGTCCCTGATCCTGGTTTCCAGGGTCAGAATGAAGCCAGCTTCCCCCTTCTTGGGTGCAGATGCTGAGAAGATACTGCCCTTTGGGGAAAGCCTTGAGGAAGCACAAGTAGACAAGTAGACATTTAAAAAGAAAGAAACAAGAGGTGCTTGGTTGGCTCAGTCAGCCGAGCATCTGGCTTAGGCTCAGGTCATGATCCCAGGGTCCTGGGATCAAGCAAACAAGCCCCCCCCCCCCCATACACACACATATTGGGCTCCCTGCTCAGCGGGAAGCCTACTTCTCTTTCTCCCTCTGCTCCTCCCCCTGCTTGTGCTCTTTCTCTCTGTCTCAAATAAATAAAAATCTGGAAAAAAGAAAGGAAAAAGAGCTGAAGTTCCAATTCAGATCAAGAAATACCAGTTTTTTAAGGTAATATTTTAAAAGCTTTAAAAGTGATTCAAAATGTTAAGGGTCCAGATATCCTTCCTGATCTGCCTTGACCTGCAAAATTTTTCCAGCAGCCCCAGAAATCAACATTACAAATTAAGACATTAGTCGCATAGTTAAAGAGAACCACCTGTATTCCCACCATTATTGAATTGTGAGCAATAAAAAAAGAATTTATTCCAGATGCTTAATTAAGAAAACTTGACTATTTTACATTCCCAAGCTTAGCATCAACCTAATCAGGAATATAAACTCACCAGCTCAGTTGAATTGAATATTTCTAGAATCTCTAGAGCAAATACATAGGGGTATAGAATTTTCCGAAATTAAGTTCCTTCCTTGGACTAAGACCACCCACCAACCTACCAGCACATATCTGTCCAGGTTCAGACAGGCTGCCAGCGCACATGCAGGTATAGTTTCCCTCCATATTTGTACAGGTGGCATTTTCCCCACAGGTGTGCATGCCCAATTGACACTCATTAATATCTGCCAGAAACAAGGGAGTAGGGAAGAGAAAAGTGAGGTACAGAGTAAAACCCTAATGATGGGCAGTCAGCTTCTAGTCTTCTACATATGTAATCCAACCCACCTGTTATGAACTGAATTGCATCTCCCCTCAAATCCCCATGTTGAAGCTCTAACCCCCAGTGTGATAATATTTAGAGATAGGGCCTTCAAGGAAGTAAAGTTAAATTAAGCTATAAGAGTGAGGCCCTAATCCAACAGGATGGGATTTCTTATAAAAAAAGGAAGAGGGACACCTGGGTGGCTCAGTGGTTGAGCATCTGCCCTCAGCTCAGGTCATGATCCAGGGGTTGGTCCTGGGATCGAGTCCCACAATGGGCTCCCCACAGGGAGCCTGCTTCTCCCTCTGCCCATGTCTCTGCCTTTCTAAGTGTGTCTCTCATGAATAAATGAATAAATAAATCTTAAAAAAAAGAAAAGAAAAAGAAGAGACACCAGATTCCCCCACCCCTGAACTACAGCAGAAAGACCATCTGAGTACACAACAAGAAGGTGGTGGTCTGCAAGCCTAGAAGAGCTGCCATCAGGAACTGACTCAGCAGGCACTAGATCTGGGACTTCTCACCTCCAGAACTGTGAGAAAATAAATTTCTTTCATCTAAGTTAGCCAGTCAATGCTGGCTTCTGTCATGGCAGCCTAAGCAGACTAAGACATTACCCTACCAGCCTCGGTTTCTGTTTCCCTCACATCCTCACATGAGCATTAGTGCTCATTTAGGCTCTTCTCTACCCCCAAATAGTCTTGTCATATGTTCATGCCTGGAATGCTTTCCATTCCTTCCCATTTCTGCCTAATAAAAATTTACTCAGGCTCGAAGGTCCATCCACAGTGATACTTCCTTCATGAGGTCTTTCCTAATACCTCAGACAGATACTCTTCCTGTTGGGAACTTTCATTGTAGTTTTGACTTCTCTCATAATACATACTTTCTTCACCACTTATCATGGCTCCCTGTCTGATCCCACTCTTCTCACAAGCAAGCATTACCTCCATCATTCTGGTATTCCTCACACTTCTGATTACTGTGTCTTTGCACTTAATAGGGCCAAATAACTATTTGTCACATTGAACTACTATCCTGAATGGCTCAATTTTAGTCTTTTTTTTTTTTTTTTTTTTTTTTTTACTTCCATCCTGTTAAAATTTCTATGGACTGTTACCTTGAGAGTCAGAGAGAGCTTTTCCAAGAAGCAAAGACAAAAAAACAAAACAAAACAAAAAATGCTCTTGGCCAATAAATACAACCACTCTTAAGAATAACAACAACACTTTTATATAGCACTTATTATGTACAGGCATGGTTTAAAGCACTATATCCACATATATATGGAAGAGGAGAAAGGAAGGAAGGGAGAAGGAAGGGAGAGAGGAACAGAAATAGTGGGAGAAGGAGTGGGGAAGGGAGAAAGTGAGGGAGAAAGACACACAGAGAGGGAACAGGAATAAGCCCGTTCTTCCATGTGGCCTGAAGACTCCATGCCAACGAGGCAGGCTGGGCCATGACACCCTGTTGCGTGTACACTACTGGAAAGAGGTAGGTTAGTGACAGAGAATCCAGAGTTTAATGAGTTTATACATCCAAAATGTATACCTCCCTTTCTCTTCAAAGTAAATTAAATATAAAGCCTGTTTGTCTAAATCATCTATGAGTCAGTTTAATCAGAGCAGTGACATTTTCCTGACTGACAGCCAAATATGTGCTTAAAAGAATATTTACAAATGACTGTGGACTCCACAAAACTAATCTGATAAAGGTCTGATTTAAACCAACCAGATCCAAAAAAAAACTTGGTAGTCATGACTGATATTTCAGCTTTCACCTTAACATGTGGGAGAAAGCAGTATCATTTTAGTTTCTTATCGGGTCATCTGCCCTTCACCGTGAAAAGATTTGCATGTTTTCGGAAGGAAAAGAAAATACTGAAAGAGACAGGTTAAAGCCCTGTTAAACTCCAGGGAAGCACTTCACTGGGCCACGATGGTTCAGGCAGGTCCCCACTTGTGCGGCGTTACTGTACTACTGACACCTGGAATGGTAGGAGATGTGCACGAAGTGAGCTCCCACCCCAGAGGCCACACCCAGACCTTGGCAGAGGACGGTGACTATGAAAGAGGTCTTAATCATTCTCTGCTTGTATCTAAATGTCAGCGGCTTGACTCTCCCATCTGCTGAAACTTAGCATCAATAACTGCTCAATGAGCCTTCCACAGAACCACACCCTCTTTCCACGAGGCATGCAGCAGTGACTTCCAACAAGCCTGCAGTTCCCTACCGCTCAACTGCAACATTCAGTGACAACGCGGGGCACCTGGGGTGGCTCAGTGGTTGAGCGAGTACCTTCAGCTCAGGTCTCAATCTTGGGGTGCTGGGATCCAGTCCTGCATCAGGCTCCTTGCAGGGAGCCTGCTTCTCCCTCTGCCTATGTCTCTGCCTCTCTCTGTGTGTCTCTCATGAATAAATAAAATCTTAAAAAAAAAAAACCCAAACCATTCAGTGACAATGAAAATGCTGGATGACGCCCCCATGATTGCTGGAGGTGTGGAGTATTGATGAGGCACTTGGCATCACTCAAACCCCAGAGAAAGACTTAGAAAGGAGAGGGGCACAAAACCTCTGCAGGGTCTTGCAGGTGACTAGTGCAATCATATAGCATAAGGGCTCAAACCTGACTGTTCATCAAGAATTGAGATCTGTCCATTTGAACAGGTCACACTACTTCTCTTTTAGTCTTAATGTGTGTGGTATCTAAATTACATTCTTCTCAACGCATCACACCCACAGTGTTTCCTGATCCACGGAGGCCTGCCTCCACCCTCCTCCCTTGGCACACATGCTTTCTTACCCAGACAGTGGATCCCATCACCTCGGTAGCCTTCTGAGCACTGGCAAACATAGCCACCTTCAGTATTGACGCACTTTGAGGAGGTAGGAGGGCAAATCGTGATGCCCATCTCACATTCATCTATGTCTGTGGGCAAAATGATGAACTAGTGAAATATGTAGACAATCCCAGTATAAGTGAGAATCATAGGAAAAAGAAGCTTATAGAAGCTTACAAACAATCATTCAGCCACTTACAGATACTGTTTGGAAATGTAATGCAAACTCTGCATCTTGGTCATAAAGTTCACTTCCGAATCAATTTTTACAGATTGCTTAGGTGTCTGATCAGCTAAGTATGGGTAAATAAATCACATTGTGCCAGAGTTTCAGACTGTAAGAACTGAGATTTTTCAGTAATCACTAACGAAAATTTCAAGACTATCAATATAAAATGGAAAACTATCCAACACAATCTACTTATTAAACTGAAACTTATGACCTAAGATTTTAGAGGGAAAAGCTGTTTTTATTGGAATTGTTGAATTTGTGAATTGACTCAAACTCAGATTCATGCTTTTGAAGCTAATTATAAATTTTCCTCCTTACTGTCAACTGCATACATTATGTAATTTTAATATAAACTCACTGTAATATAACAACATATTATCTATTTCATATACACTATATGCCATCCATTATCTTTTTAGCTAATATCAAATAATTTTTTTCAATCCTGCTGATTACATAAATCCCCTGGAGCTTTTGAATCAGTATTATCTGAAAGAATGTTTCTGGTTCACTATTTTCCAGATATTATGTGTATTGGCCTTTGCTCTTACCAAAACACAGTTTTCCATCCCCAGTAAATCCTTTCAAACACTGACATGTGGCATTTTCTCCCTCTGAAACACACTCAGCCCATGTACTGCATCCCACAGGAGCACAGTCGTCAGCATCTGCAAACAGCAAGAACCCAGTTAGATCATTTGCAGACCTCCAAGGGAAAATGGACTTGAAAGTTTCCCAGCACTTCTTTCTGAGTTCTGGGACAGGTTAACCTCCAAATAGAAATAATTAGTTGACCTGTAAGCTATATCTATATTAAAGGACCTACAAGGTGTACCTGGGTGGCTCAGTGGTTGAGCGTCTGGCTTTGGCTCAGGCCATGGGTCCTGAGATCGAGTCTCTCACCAGGCTCCCCAGAGGGAGCCTGCTTCTCTCTTTACCTATGTCTCTGCCTCTCCCTTTGTGTCTCTTGTTAATAAATGAATAAAATCTTAAAAAAATAAATAAAGGATCCATAAGCCATGTGTTCCCATTTATATGCTCTCAGTAAATCTGTAGTCTTAAAGAACTATTTGGTATTCAAAGACCTCTGTGTGAACTTCTTTATAATTTTTTTAAAACATTTGCAAATTTGAACTATAAAATCTCCAGGAGTAAAGGGGCTCAAATATTAACAGTTTTGTTTATTTGAGAATTCCCAACCACCATGACGTACAATAGGGGTCAATATTCTTATCCCTCAAAGAGACATAGACTAATATATAACAAGTAGATCTGTGTACCAACATGACAGAGGTACAATAAATAAGAGTTTATTACAATCAAGTAAGATACAATAAAAAGACTTATTGTCAATTTACTAAAATTATGTTTCATATATTACAGAATATGTATGTCACAATGTATGTTTATTGTCAAGATTTATGCAGTGACTTGCAAACCTCAAGGCACTTTTATAAAGTCATGAACCATATAAACTAAATGCTGTAAATGGACCATTTTATTTCATACTCCATTGAAATGCAAATGCCCCAGGGAACAGAGCTGCATGTTGAGCCATAAACATGAGTAAGTTGGGTTTTTTTCCCCTTTACTACTTATGTATATAATCATTCTCCAAACGCCACAGTTGGAGTTGGGGGGATCTAACATACCACAGCAGGATATAATCTATCATCTCACTATTCATTGGTAAGTTTGCTCATCTGAGTATAGAAGAGGTAAGAGAAGTCCTCTAAACTTGCCCATAAATTAAAGAAAGTAAGATGAGTAGGATTCAGATTCTATGTGAATGCAGTTACGTTGGGTAACTGCATTTGATTTGCTTAGCTCTTTGAGTAAGATTTCTCTTGTGGGAACACATGCCCTTCATTCTTGCTTGGTCATCTCTCACTCATGACTTTTCAAGATGGACAAGTTCAGACTAAATCAATTATCCATTTGATTTGGCATTTATTTGGAAGACTAGCTCTCAAGTCACAAGGCTGTTCAGCATATGGTGGACAGTATCCAATTGCCCAAGACATTTTAAATCACTTGCAGAATTGCCTTAAATTAGAATATGATTCAGGATTTATTTGGTAAGTTGCAAATCCCAAGGCAGTTTTTGCATAATGAAAAGCAATAAATATACAGTTGTAGGGGGAGATGGGCTATAGCCAAAGTGCTCCCTGTCACAAACTAGCTCTGGAAGAGACAAGTGCCTGGGCTTCACATTCCTGTTCTCCAAATTACATACGGGTGGCACTTTTTGTCCAGTCTACTTCACGTGATTATTGTAAGGGCTTGGAAAAAGTGATTTAAAAAAAAGACCTGACAATAATAAATTTTATATGTATGTAAATAAGGATGATAAAGAACAAGAGTATTGTGACAGTCTGAATCAGAAATTAGACTTACCTGATTCAGATAAGACTCAGAAAAGACTCTTGGGCCTATTAGTTAAACTAATAAAATGAATTCATTTAAAAGTACCTTCTACAGGCCAGATCCTAGTGAGAACAAACAATACAGAGATGGAGAATATAGACAGGGGTTCTGCTTCCTTGTGTAGTTATTGAAGTACAGGTGTGATAAGCATGCTCAAAAAAAAAAAAAACAATACCAGGTTCTAAGACACCTGAAATAACTCATCTCACCTCCTTAGGAGAATAGGAAAAGCTTTCAGAGCGAGAGCATATTAAGCTGAGACTTGAAGGATACACAGGACTTGGAAGGGTGTAGAAAGAGCACTGTGGACTGAGAACACAACATCTGTCTGTTACAGGCAAGGCCAGTGTAACTGAAGCCAGCCAGAGAAAGTCAAGGACAGAAAGGCACACACTGAGGCTGGTGAGGTGTGTAAGGACTAGTTCACCAAAGCCCAACAGGCTGTGTTAAGAATTTTAAGTTTTATTCATGAATTTAGAACTCATTATTTTAGTAAACTCGACAACAAAACCTTTTTATGACTAAATTTCTTTGCCTTGTTGGATACAGATCTACTTGCTATATACCAGTCTGTGTGTCTCTGGGGACTAAGAATATATTGATCCTAACCTAAAATCTATTATAGATTTTTCAAATTCTTTTTAGCATAGACACTTTAAGTGAAATCTCACTACAAAACATAAATATGACCCCTTAGCATAACACGAGTAGAACAAAAACCTCATAGACTAAGACAAAATAGAACACAATTCAGATATGGAAAAATGAGGTAGTTTTCACAAAGACAATCACTTCCATCTATTCTGCACAAGGTAGAGTATAGTTTCAGGTATGAAACAAAACACAGCCTATTATACAGTATACATATTCCAAATATTTGGCCATCTCATCACTCCCCAATCCCACCCATGTGTCTAATTTACTGTCATTCATCTTGGTCTTTGAATCTCCCAAACATTAGTCCTTCAAAATATGCTCTATGAACCTTTACGGATCCCTAGCAACTTTGAAATTGTTCTCAATACTATTATTTATATTGTTTATAATAATTTATTTATATCGTTTTAGTCTATCATTTATTTGTCTCTACTCATACGGTGAACTTCGAGAATAGGGCTATATTTAGCTCATCATCATATCCATAGTGCTTAGCATAGTGTATAGCAAATAAATAATCACTAACTGAGTAATATTCCTAATGTGCTAATGCTTTCCAGACTTTTTCTTGACATGAGTTAATTATTTGGTCATGATTTTCAAAAATCGTTGGTAAAGTCAGTACCTTAATATATCTTAGTCTCAGTTTTCAAATCTGTAAAGTGATGGGTTGTGATAAGAATCAAATTAGAGGGGCACCTGGGTGGTTCAGTTGGTTAGGCTTCTGACTCTTGATTTTGGCTCAGGTCATGATATCGGGGTTGTGAGATCAAGCCCCATATCTGGTTCTGTGCTCAGCAGATAGTCTGCTTGAGGTTCTCTCTCCTCTCCCTCTCCCTCTGCCTCCCCCTGCCCAACTCCCTCTTTCAAATGAATAAAGAAATCTTAAAAAAAAAAGAATCCAATTAGAGGGTATAATACCTGGTAACTCTAAAGCTCCATAAAAATTATTATTACCAAAAATATCCACCTCTGTGCTGATATTTTATAAAAAAAATCATACCAATAAGTTCTTTTTTTTTAAGAGAGAGAGGGAGAGGGAAGAGGCAAAGAGGCAAAAAAAATCATACCAATAAGTTCTTTTTTATTTTTTTAAGAGAGAGAGGGAGAGGGAAGAGGCAAAGGGAAGGAGAGAGAGTAAGCAGGCTCCACTAGGTGAGGAGCCTGATGCAGGGTTCTATCTCACAACCTGGATATCATGACCCAGGCCAAAATCAAGAGTGGAATGCTTAAGCAACTGAGCTACCCAGGCATCCCTGTACTAATAGGTTCTTAGAGGGAGAGGTGAGAAGTCTCCAAGGCCTTGTACACAGACAAAACAGTCTGCAGACCACAAAAGTTGGATGAGCATTTTAAATGCATCTAAGGTCTTAAAGGGGAGCTTTCAAACTTATTTTTAGACACAGACACTTTGTTAAAATAAAATCTTAGTCAGAAATATAAGTAAATAAAATGTGTCAATGTAGAGCAGCACTGATTACAGGGTAGAGAGCAGAATGAAGGGGTGAGGTTTGCAGAAGTTCCAGGGCTGAGTGAAGTCCACTTTGAAAACCACTGACCTCATGAGTGAATATAGAGTATACAAGAATTAGGCTACCTCAAGTTGTTACATACTGAACAAATTATTTAGCATTTTGGTGATAAATGTGCAATATAGAAGAGAACAATTCTAACATTTGCTGTTTGTAAACTTGGAGAAGCTGAGGCAACCAACCTATATTGCTTCCCAGTTACTATCTACTTTTCACACTAATGCAAGTATAGCTAAATGCGCTAAATATCAAAATTACTAGGTATGGATGGGGATGGACTCAGTCAAATATGTCCGGTCTTATTTTTTCACCTTTGTTTCCAAGTTAGATTTCTTCAAAGAAGTTTTCATTCAAAGATTCTGAATGAGTAAAGTTCATGTCCAGTCTCATATGGGGCCATCTTCCTTGGGCACATGATTCAGAAAAGAAGAAGGACCAAAGTTTGAGTCCAAAGTTTGGCATCAGTAGTTTTGTGTAGATTTTGCCAAAGTTAGAGAGCTAAGTCAAAATTCTGATTGGTAAGATGGAAATTGCTGGAACCAAACCTATATTGGAGAATTCCTTATTCATACCTGACACCATGATTTCGGCCACTAGCATATGCTGAGATTCTGTAATGTTATCTTCAAATCCTTTACTCCTGGGTAAGACATCCCCTGGCGTTACGTGATTACTTAGATCTGCTTCACTACCTACTGAAGGTCAAAAGATACAGAAGATACAGTTAATTTACCTTATATGATTCAAGAAGTTTTGATTTAATTTACATTATAGCCGTTTGTTGGCTGTAAGTTCAGACTTACTCTTACAGTAAGAACATTCAGAGAAACTAGCAGTGTCTTGGTGACTTAGAAAACCTTGCCTGCTCTCCCACACCCTCCCAGCTTCACTCAGTGCACTTGGTTGAGGGTTGGGGGAGCCAGTGGGCAAAAGGACAGGACTCTTTTAGGTACTGGCAAAACCAGTAAGAGTAGAATAACAAAATTCTTATGCACATAATCAGCTCACAGTCAACAGCCACAATTACTAAGGACAAATTAGTAAAATAATCTCCCCAACCTGCCTTCCATTTATACTCCTTCTTCCTTAGGCTGCTTTTGATACTTACTTTAACTTTATTTTACCTGTATTTAGAAATATGGAAAGGTGTAAACAAGCCATAATTTAACATAGGTATGGGACCTATGCAAATCCCCAGTACATGGGAAAACTGGATCCTCTAAAACATTAAGTGTGTTCTGAAAGTGTGGTCAATGGACCCCCGGGTTCCCATTGCAGAGTTCATAAGGTCAAAATTATTTTCACAAAATGTAAATACATGTGAAATTAGACATTAGGTAAAACTGTTGGTGCCTTAGCATGAATTAAGGCAATGGCACCAAACTCAACTAATAATCACATTCTTCACTGTAGACATTCACACACATACACACACACACACACACACACACACACACACACACACTCTAGTTTCACTTAAGAAGAACCATGATGAAGTAGTAAGAATTATTAATTTTTTAAAGTTCTCAACCATGGCATACTTGGCTTTTTAATATTCTATGCAATGAAGTGGGAAGTATATCTAAAACACTGTGCACATTCTGAAGTTACGATGGCTGTCTGGTTGTCGGGGGGAAAAGCACGTGTGTACTCTGAGCTGCAAACTGAAACTAGCCTCTTTTCTCATTAGACATAATTTTTACTTGAAAGATTAAGTATGTCATAAACACTTGGAAATTTGGCAAATATCTTTTCAAAAATAAAGTGAGTCTGTTGTTCAAGAAAAACAATTGGCAGTACTTATTGCCAATGATAAAATTTCAACTTTCAAGTAAAAATAAAATTCTGAAAAATTTTTGCCACCACCATGACCTTGATGAAAATCCCCAAACTCAAAGACTTGTCTAATGAATTGACGGTAATAATTAATAAATGTGATTTGTATGTGTGTCACACTTGGAAGATATGCACAACTCAGCCAATCTGTATGTTCAAATGACCAACATGATGCCACAAAATTATGCACTAGTAAAAGAGCCACTCAAAGTACAAAATAGACCCCTGGATTTTAATGTAGTCGGTGACAAAAGTTTATTGATGTGGCTTTAGATTCTGCACTGCAGCTACAGCTTAAGAAACTATGACCCGTCCAGTTCTGGCATAGTATCATCTAAAAAGGCTATTAAATTATCAGTCCTCCCTTCTCCAAATCCATGTCTGTATGAGGTCAGATTTTCTTCATATCCTTCAAGCAAAACAACACAGCAACAGATTTAACATAGAAGCAGACATGAGAATCCAGCTGCCCTATATTAAGCCAGATATTAAAGTTATACCATAAAACAGTGCCATTATTCTCACTACATGTTTTTGTTTTAGAAAATAGTTATTTCCCTAAAAATATGTTATGCTTATACATATGGAATATTATTATGATTTTCATATATACATGTTTAAAAGTTTTAGTTTTAATTTCTAATATTATTGATAGATATAACCCACTTTAACAGAAGTTCTTTGGGGTTTTCGATCATGTTTAAGAATGAAAAGGGGTCCTCGGGGCACCTACATGGCTCAGTTGGTTAAGTGTCCAACTCTTGATCTAGGTACAGGTTATGATCCCAGGGTTGTGGGGTCAAGCCCTGTGTCAGGCTCTGTGCTCAATGGGAAGCCCACTTGCGGATTCTCCCTCTGCTCCTCCCCCTCTCACGTCCTCTCTCTCTCTCTCTCTCTCTCACTCTCTCTCACAAACACACACACACACACACACATACTCTCGAAGATAAATAAATCTTAAAAAAAAAAAAGAGTGTAAATGGGTCCTAAAACCCAAAATATTGAGAACTGTTGTTCTAAAGCTACTATTGATAGAAAATTCTGAAAATCCAAAATAACCAATTCTGGGCCATAGATAATCAATCCATTTGTTTGCTATTAATCTACCACCTAATTTATACCATGCCTACTAGATAAATGAATTTAAAAAACATTTTTAATACAATTTAAATTCTCTTTGGTATGAAGTTATCAAGGGATGAATTCAAAGACTCCCCAATTGCTTGCATGCACATTCAAGGTAAGCAAATCAGCACTACTGGTTACACATCACATTTGATTTCCTTTTCCATCCTCTTCCTCAAAGTCATATTTAGTTCTTTAAACATGGACCACAAGCCTTCTCAGGCTACATTCCCTACACTTATTTACTATCCTAAAGTTATTTACTACAAAGGACTTTGCTTTTCACATTAAAACCAGTTATGAAAAAAAAACAGTTATGTGATAGGAGGATCGTATGTGATCACCTCTAAAATTGAGGCCATAAAACATCTAAACAAAATGTCTCTGATCATTATCTGAGGTAGTAAAATGCTGGCATTTATTTTTCCAAGTTTGGGCCACTCCATTGTAAGTGGGGGGCCAAAGGACTGGAACCTAACATGTTGAATATTATCATTTGTTCATTTTACTAGAGGAGGTCAATTGAATTTAGTCTTTAAAAAAGAGACCAAATTCATCAGAGAAAACAAACAAACAAAACAAAAAGACTTGGCATCCCTAAAAGCAGGGAAGCTGGGGGTTTTTTTGGAGGGGAGGAGGTGCAGAGGCAGAGGAAAAGATGGAATCTTTAAGCAGGCTCCATGTCCACAGCAGAGCCCAGGGTAGGGCTCGATCTCACAACCCTGAGATCATGACCTGAGTTGAAATCAAGAGTCAGATGCAGAACTAACTAAGCCACCCAGGCGCTCTGAAGCAGGAAATCTTTTAATAATACAAAATACTGAAAATTAGCAATAGCACAAGGATTGATGGAGAATTATATTCCTGAGCCAAAGTAAGATAATTTAGCCATATAATTTATCATCTTACCTGCAGGTATCTGATGGCCATTCAGAGCCAGACACATTTTCCCATCTGGGGCTTTCACAAAACCTTCACGACACAAACATTGAGCAGTTCCAAACCTCTCTTTGCAAATATGTTCACAGCCACCATTTTGATATAAGCAGGGCTGTGTTCCTTGTGGGGGAAAAGAGGTACATTCACAGATGGGCTTGGAGATTGAAAAAGTGCCATTGGTACAAACCACAGCATTATAGCTTTTGGGGAGAGAAACTTGGTGTATCTAAATGGAGCCTATATCAAGAACTATTTCAGGAGAGTTCCAAACAGAGCCAGTTCTTGGGTAAGTTCAGAATGTTATTACCTTATGAGTATTTATTGAATATAGCCAGTACTTTTGTTCAAGAAGTTTTTTAGGCAGATATAATCCCTATTTCCTGACTCATAATCTAGTGAAACCAACAAAGAGCAATTCAGAAGGAGGTTATTAGAGGACACTGGAGGATGCTCACTCCCTGGCACTCTCAAGGGCTAGGAAAAGGCCCCAGAATAGATAGAAGCTTTCGCCTCAGGTGTCTAAACTGTGCCCCGCCCCATCCCCACCCTGAGTGCCTTTAACCCAGGAGTCTGTGAAAAGGAACAATTAAGTAGAAGCTGGTCAGGAGAAGTAAACATGAGAATGGGGAGACAAAGCCCAAATTCACTACCAGATTGTCTTAGTTCAGACCCAACCCAATCTCAGGAAATCTTAACATCTACCCAAATTAATGAGAATTGCAATACCCCCCTCCGCCTCTCACATCAACAATTAAAATGGTTATAGATGCCAGCCTAAGAAAGACTGTGTGACATGGCCAGTGTACCTGGTTTTGCCAATGGATGAACTACAACCAGTGATGAAGGCTTCAGCATGCTGCCTCGGAGACGTACCCTGTTTTTGCCAGTCCTCTTGTCCACCCTTATTATTGATGGCATAGTCCAATCAGAGAACCACACGTGATCCTCAAACACGGCCATAGCAAATGGGTGACCTGGAAGCAGTTTCAATCCATTACACACATCTTGTCTTTGCCATGAATATTTTTAAAAGAACCAGGCTTACAACATGCTCACACGATTCCTACACTGCAGCATTCCTTTCACATAGCTGCTAAGCAAGATACTTGCCGCTACCTCCACCTGCATCACGGAGAACCCACACGTTGAGGGAACCTCGTCTTAGAATGGGAGCCTGGTGGTAGGAGGTCCCAGCGTTGACACACAGCATCCGCAGAGTGGGGGAATGTGGGCTATTGTCAGAATGTCAAGGAGGGGGAGGCCAGGGTGACAATGTTTCCATGTTTGGTGACTTGGTCACTATAGGCTAAGCTTCAGTAAGTTATTTTATCTCTCTTTGCATTAGGATTCTTGCCTTTTGAGCAGCAACAATAAGTGATAGACTAAGTTCACTGGTTGTTGCAAGGATCTTTAACAATTTGAAAGAATTGAGTAATAGTGTCTCCTTAAATTCCCATCTGCAGCAACACATCTCCCTGCATTGGATCCCTGCACTGGATCCCCGCCTCCTTTCCCATCTCTCCCATTATCTGGTATTAGTCCATTGGCCTGTCCTCCTGGGCTCATTCTTCCTGTCTCCTCTCACACCTGGTTCTGTCAATTACCCTTCTCTTTTACACCTTCATTCTCTTCATTCTACTAGCTTCCTTCCCTTCGCTCATTAATATCCTCATCTTCTTGGCTCCTCCAGCTTCTTTTTGTCTTTTTCCTTCCCTTCTTAGCCAAGCTGTTTAAAAGTATCTATTATCTCCTGCCTCCATTGTCATGGCTCTTATCAACCCCTAAGTGGCTCTTCCGACCCCACCTCAACTAACCACCTCTCCATGCCCCTGGAACTGCCCTGATAAGATATTCAAGTATTTATAGTAAGCAGGGAAATGCTGTAATACACTATCTCAAGTGGTTAGAGGCTAAAGCTGCAGAGTCCCAAATTTGGAAGCTTTAATCATGTCCAGTCACATTTCCCAAGCCAGTTTTTTTTTGTTGCTGCTGTGGGTTTTTTGTTGTTGTTGTTGTTTTTTGTTGTTTGTTTGTTTAGCAAATGAGCAATGGATTTAGTAGATTAGAATGAATGTCTCCCTCTTTTGGCAGCAAACTCAAAATCACTTATCCTGGGGACAATGAGTCTCCAATCATCATTATTGACCAGGGCCATTAAGATGCGTTTTAGTCTCTAGCCTTTTGTCCCTAACTCAAGCAATAAATGCAGCAAGGAAATTTTTTTTATACAGCTGTGAGGTGTTTTTTTTTTTTTTTTTTTTTTTTTTTTGCTAAGGCAAAAAAGATTTAACATAAAATGTATCATCTTAACTCCAGTGTGCATTTCAGTACTGTTAAGTATCTTCACTTTGTTGTGTAGCCCATTTCCAGAACTTTTTTATCTTGCAAAACTGAAACCGTATATCCATTAAACCACAACTTCCATTTCTCACTCCTTTTAGTCATTGGCAAATATCACTGTATTTTTTCTTCCTATGACTGTGACTAATCTAGACACTTCAGGTAGATAGAATCATATGTATTTGTCTTTTATGATTGGCTTATTTCACTCACCATAATGTCCCTAGGGTTCTCACATGTTGTAGCCATGTTGTAGCATGTGTCAGAATTAGCTATGGTTTTTAAAAACCTTTAAAAATGTTTTTGTTTTTCTCATTTTTAATTTTGAAGTATACTTGATGAGAATTAGAGTTTTTCAACAAATCCTCACACTAGACATAATTTTCCTTATGTTTTTAAATAGTAGAGCCACAGTTGAATGTTAAATGAAAAATGAGTTTCTTCAGGGGCACCCGGGTGGCTTAATCAGTCAAGCATCCATCCCTTGATTTTGGCTCAGGCCTTGATCTCAGGGTCATGAGATTGAGCCCTGCATCAGACTCCACAATGGGCATGAAGCCTGCTTAAGATTCTCTCTCTCTCCCTCTGCCCTCTGCCTCTCCTCATCACCCCCACGCACACTCTCTCTCTCAAAAAAAATGAATGAATGAATCCAATTTTTTCTCCTTAAATTTTTATTCTGTGAGTTTATGTCTTTATTTCACCTCCCTTGCAAAATTAAATTTTAATGTAATATATTATTTAATTTTATTTCAATTCAATTCATTAACATATAATGTATTATTGGTTTCAGAGGTAGAGGTCAGTGATTCATAAGTCTTATATAACACCCACGGCTCATTACATCATGTGCCCTCTTTAAAGTTCATCATCCAGTTACCCCGTCCCCCCATCCTGCCCCCTCCAGTGACCCTCAATTTCTTTCCTATGATTAAGAGTCTCTTATGGTTTGTCTCCCTCTCTGATTTTGTCTTGTTTTATTTTTCCCTCTCTTTCGCTATGATCCTCTGTTTTGTTTCTTAGATTCCACATATGAGTGAGACCATATGAAAATTGTCTTGGTAGCTCAGTCCAATAAGCATCTGCCTTCAGCTCAGGTCATGATCTCATGGTCCTGGGATCGAGCCCCGCATTGAGCTCCCTGCCCAGTGGGAAGTCGGCTTCACCCTCTTCCCTCTGACCCCCCATGCTCTGTCTCTCAAATAAATAAATAAAAATCTTTAAAATAAATAAGTAAATAAAAAATGTTAGTTTAATCCTTAAATCTTTACATTAAAAATTCTGAGTTAGCAGCTGAGAAGCCACCACTTTAATGCCAGTAGATGGCACTGTAATGATGGAAATGGTCACTTAGATATTTTCATATCAAATATTTGATAACTGCTTTTAATAGGAAGTTGTATTAGTCACATATTATAGCACCATAGAAATTATTCACTAAGTATTTGCTATGCTTTTTGGTTTAGCATATGGTATCTTTACATTCTGATTTGGATAATTCAAATCCCTTTATACCTCCATATAGCGAAGCTATAATTTCCCATTTATTTGGGTGATGTATTTTTTTAATAATATATGTCCCCACATCCCAGGCTCCAGGACTTCACAGGAACCGTTTTTATTTTACTCTCTACTGTGTCACTACTTCCTAAAATGATTCAATAAATATCTGTTAAGTGCATGGATGAATAAAGTCTATGATCTTAGATGGGCTTATGATTTATTGTAAAGTATACTTTTAATTTTCAAGGAAACTTGGAAGTATGCAAAATTTTCAGTTTTACTTATCATGACCTATTTAATGTATAATACAAATCTAGAAATTCATATCTTCTAAGCCAAAAAGAATGACAAAAATAAATATCTTATGCAGATTATTAGTCAGCTTCTTCATAAAAGATATAGACTATATTTTTGTATCTTCTCAACCAACCAGTTTCTGAATCTCGGAAGCATCTTCAACATCTTTCTGGCTCTCGTGCTGATATTTAATCTATGACCAAATCCTCTAAATTTTTCGTTCATAGTAATTCTTTTTAATATTCTAATCTTCCATTCCACTTTGAAATGGCAATGTTCTATCTTAGGCTTTCATCAACTGTTGACTGGACAACTGTTGGAGTCTCCTGACTAATTTCCTTCTCTCCAGATTTCAATCCAACCCTTATACTGTTACTAAGGGTTACAGTGAGGTGCCAGTCTTATCATACACATTTTCTGCTCAAGAACATGTAATGGCTTCTGGTACATTCAGTATTTCGCTCTCTGTCTTTTTAAAGGATTTATGTATTTATGAAAGTGAGAGCATGCGTGAGTGCACACGGGGAAGGAATGAGGGGAGGGGCAGAAGGGAAGCCGACTTCTCGCTGAGCAGGGAGCCCCACAGGGAGCTCACTTCCTGACCCACAGATGATGACCTGAGCTGAACCAATAGTTGTACACTTAACTGACTGAGGCACCCAGGCACCCCCAGTATTTCTCTCTCTCTCTCTCTTTTTAAAGATTTTATTTATTTATTCATGAGAGACATAGAGAGAGAGAAGCAGAGGGAGAGGCAGGCTCCATGCAAGGAGCCGGATGTGGGATTAGATCTCACATCTCCAGGATCACGCCCTGGGCCCAAGGCAGGCGTTAAACCGCTGAGCCACCCAGGGATCCCCCAGTATTTCTCTGTTAACACTTAGCATAGACTATAGCATTTTAAATATATTTATGAACATACATGATATCCCATGAAAAATCTGAAAATATAATAGGAAGGAAAACTATATTTATTAATCTTTGCCTAAAACATAAGAAATGACAACAACTGAACCAAGTTCTTATTCCTAGAGAAGTCGTAAATTTTTAATATTTTCATTCTGATTTTGGGAAATCTTGGCAAAGAGAAATGATTATTCATCACAATGTTTTATCCAGTATTCCAATGTGAAGGTAATCTTTGTAGCTCAGACATTCCCAAAGAAGTCTGTCTCCATATCTCTCTCACAGGTGAGTGTATGTTTGTGTGTGTGTGTGTGTGTGTGTGTGTGTGTGTATAAACACACTTTTTATTTAACACGCATCAACACTCAGGTCAAGATGAAGAAATCACCCATCCCAAAGTCTCACCTACATCGTTCTGGGCAAGTCTTTGGCGTTTTGAACCATCCAGATTGGCCATCTCAATCACAGACAGCTTGGTATCACACCAGTACAATTTTTCAGTTACGTAATCAATCGTTATTCCACTGGGCCAGACCAGATCAGAACTAGCTATAACCAGTCGGCCAATGCCTTGAAGGGAAGAACTTTCAATTCGTGGATTAATCCCCATATCAGTCCAGAATAATCTCCTTTAATCAAGAAAGCATACAACAAATAAAATTGCATGAAAAAATTCTTCCATTCTTTCAACACTGAAAACATCAATGTAAAATCATTTTAGAATAAACTGAAGTAGTACACCAAGGAATATAGAAAGTATAACAGTGTACATCAGACAAATAATTCTCAATAGCAAAAATTATCTTTTTGTGTAGAGCATCTTGGACAGGTAATGCTGAATTAAAGCTCAGATCACTGGATAAAGAAGAAATTATTAGTTTGAAAAATTGTACTATATAACCAATTGAAAGTGTGTTCAAGAGCATATTCTTAAATTAGTGTTTCATGCTGCAGAAGGCAATAAAATCTTATTAGCCTGTTCCTTTGCTATGCATATGTAAAACTTACTATATATGTAAAATTACAGCATAAAGGAAATAGCATATGTATCTGTTATCTAGTTTCATACAATGTACTCAGTTAATTTGGTCGATTTTAAGTTCCATAAATCAGATGCTCAGGCACATTTTTTGAGGTCAATATGGTTCGTTATCTTTTATCCTAGTTTGTTTAGAGATGGTTACATTCTCACTTTTTTAATCACGTGGCTGGTTCCAAATCAACTACCAATTACTACCAATATATTATTTCCCATCACCCTCATAAAATTCCCATTATAAATTAAATAGGGTTAGTTTTTAACCCTTGTTTTTTAACAACTAGGAAGGAATTCATTATTCTACTTAATTCTCTAAACCTGAACCAACATTTGTCAACAATATGTTACTAATTCACAATTTACAACACAGTCCTCTAATCTTTCGTGATTTCTTTCTCCAGTTGTCTAAATCTAGGAATGACCTATGATTAGAACCCCTCCTATGATTTTTCTAAATAGAATTCATAAACCATACAATCTAAATACCATTCTTTGCTCAGGAAAGCAATAATATAGATTTTTAAAGGAAGTAGTTTCATGGGTTTGCATCTATAGCCCACTTCTTTTTTAAAAAATTAAATTTGCTTAAAAGGAAGGTTATATGAATAACAAAATGTTTATGTAAAAATAGAAAGTCAAAAGACATAAAAGGATGGGGAAGTCATGCTAGTTATATCATTTCTGAAAGTTTGAACTAATCTCATGGATTCTCTTGATTTCTGATTCCACTGAACACCTGACATCTTAAGAAAAATTTTGAACACTAGTATATCAAACATGAACTGTCTCATGACCTCTATGGGCAAGTGCCTTATTTTCACAAAACTTACTTGGCCATTGGATGAACAGCAATTCCACGTGGCTGAGAGATGTCCTCCTTGATGATTATCTCACGATGTTTTCCATTTAAATCACTCCCTTCAATAAGAGATTTTCTAAAATGCATGCAATATAAAGGAGCTTGTTATATCAACTTTAAATATCAACTTTTTAAACAAAAATGCTCCTTTTTCCCTGTTACTTAGTGAAATGCACAAAGAGGCACTCTAAACCACCTCCACCACATGTGTGCACACACATATACTCTCAACACAAGTCAGGACCATCACATGTACACACACACACACACATACACACACACACATCAGGACATACATTCACAAATTCTATTTTTTTAACACAGTCTTTCAATCAGCATCCCAATATTTATCCCACACAACTAAAATACACAGTGAAAGGATAAGGTAAGAGGGAACTGTGTCAGGGGTCTGGCAGGGACAAAGTCAGGAGGGTAAATACCACCAAACCTTTTTCTTCACAACATCCCAGCTCCTGCTGAACCCAATGAAAGCCAGAGGGGGAGCTGTACCTCCTGGTCACAGATCACAGGAAAGAGAGAGAATAGGCCTCAAAGAGTCAAGAGACAGCCAGCATGAGGACAGCAGAAGGGAGATTTATGTTGACTTAATTTTCTTCCACATAATTCTAAGACAAATGGGAGTATTAAAATTATTATTTGCTCATCTTTACATTAAAAAATAATAATAATAACCCTTTGGGTTCTGGCAGAGGAGAAAATCCTTGTTTTCTGGTTTTTCTATTTATTTGTTAGACTGACCTTCATTATCAAATAAATATTAACTGAGCACCTACTGTGTGTCGGAGATTGGCCTCAGCATTGGAGACAATAGTAAACAAAACCCTGTCTTTGTCCTCATAGAGCTTAGAGTTTGGCAGGAGGAGAGGGAATTCTAGTATAGAGAATATTAACAACGCAAGTGGCAGACCCAGGGCAGATGCTTTAGTCCAGCACACTCTCACCCTGTATACTAACCTGGGCTTCCAAGCAGCATCCAGAAGCAGGTAGGACCACAGGCTGAGGGGAGAAGAAGAACCTCCCCTCCCTACCATGTGGTGTCCGCTCAGCCTGCTTCCCTAGCAAACTAGAAAGTATGGTTATTTTTAATTCATTCAACAAACATCTGGAAGGGCCTAGCCCTTGTTCTTGTGGGCCTTCCCAGAAACACAGGGCAGTACTACTCCCCTTTCCCTATTCTACTAAGCACTAAGGAAGTCTCTGGGTGGTTTATCCAAGTGTGGTTTCAAGCACCTGGTGGGGAAGAGGCTTCATAGATTCCTCCTCATAGTTTTTATGAAGGAGAGAAAGCAAAGGTAAAATTGGCTCAGGGCTTGTGCTGGCCAAGGACACTGCAAACCACCAACTCGGGGGGGTGGATAATTTGAAGCCATTTGTACTCCTGTGCCACTTTTAAAGGATAATTCTATTCCCAGATGAAGTGACTGTCAGGAAGGTACTGCCGGGTGGAAGATATTTTTGAATTCGATGTGTCAAATTCACTCAATCACAACTGTCATTGAGCCTGTCCCTTGGTGGGAGGGAAGGAATTCTGAGGCCACTTGCTTGTGACCAGGGGAGATAAAACTGTCAATTCTGGTTTCACTGTTACATCATCTCTGAATTCTTACTGTTTTGAGCAGGAGTGAAATGATGAGAATCAAGAGTGACATAAGCTCCTGAATCTGGAGCTGTCTTAGGTAGGATTGCTGGAATTTACTTTCAAAGCTCCCCAAGGGGTTCACCCAATAATACACGTCTATTTGATTCAGCAGAAAACAAATCCCTAACTCCGTGTTGGTAATGAGAAAGCAAAGACGAGCACAGATATTTGGGTGCATAGGAGTTCAAGCATGACCCTTGATCTAGTGGAGCATCTTTCTCTTTTTATCCATGATCTAATTGGCCTGGATGCCACTGGCATGCTCCAAAACCCACCCTGTTTCCAGCATAGCAGTTGTCCATCTGGAACCCTAAAAGAGTGATTTATTCCACCTGGTAGGTATCAATCATGAGTGAACATATGTTTTTACCCTCCTGATTAATTTTTACTGGGCTTTTGACTTTAAGAATCAGGATTCCTCAATGCTAAATAATAGTATTGCCAGTGGAATTATCAATTAGCTTCCTTCCTATTGTTAGATGTTAATTTGAATCTGTCTTTTCCTCAGCCAATATAAACTGTAAGCATCCACTCTGGCTCTTTTAACTGGTTAAAAGTTACCATATAATCTAAAATCATGAGCTTGGAATCTCAGTTATTTAAATCCAATTTCTAGCTAATATCAAGGTTTTCAAGCTATAAACCTCTCATTTCCAGACAAATTAAAGGTTTTCTTTTTAACAGCTGCTGTTAGAGGGAAGAGGACTTAGAAGGGCTTGTTATTACTGAAGCCAATGAACTAGGGAATTTGAGGTCTGACTCTCTGGGACACGGAGGTGTGTGACTAGCTCCTGAAGGCATTGCCTTGCAGGAGGTACCATGAGGCCATTAATCAAATGTTGTTAAAATTAAAGGTGCTGTGCAAATGTGGGAAATATGAGGAGACCTGGCTCCTCAGAGAGACCAAGAGCGGCTCACATCTGCTGTCCTGATCAACGTTTACCCTTCGGAGAACAACCATGGACAAGCTCTGTTATTATGCACAGCTGACATTTTTAAATGTCCTTTTAAGTAGGTTCAACACAGAAGAGGTTGCTATTATGATTTTTATCATTACTACAACTGAAATTCCAGATCTACCTTTTGCTGGCTGCTTGCCATTGGGAAAGGTACCTTCCTCTTTAATTCCCAATTTTTTAATCTTTAAATTGGGGATAAGAAAACTTACCTTTTTTGGGATTCATAGTGTTATGGATATAAAGCTATTAGCACAATGTCTAGTGCATTTCAGTTATTCAATAAATGGATATCCAAAGAATAAAGGAATAAAAGTATGTTTATGTAAACCAAAATGAATGAATGAACAAAAATATACTTACCCTGGACATAAAAGTACCATGTTATTGATAACTGCACACCACTGTACAGTTGGCTCGTTTTTAAAACACCATTTGTTTCCCATGTTCCTAGGACATAGAAAACCTACCCCCAAGCATATAAACCTGTTCCCTGGGACCTCTCCTTCTGAATTGGGACCGCTGATTTCATAGAGATGAACTCCTAGGTGAACTCCTAATTCTATCATCTTCTTTTACTTTAACTCAGTTGCATAAGTTGGCTACCATTACACTCTATGGCTTTAAGTTATTCTGAGAAAACATGCTAGAGCACAGAGAATTTAAACACTATCTTGTGACAGCTGCCTATACTCTGTGGTTAGCTGTCTCTCTTGGAAGCAAGGAGAGGGCTCTCATTAGCACACACAGGAGCACCCACTTCCTTCCTTCTCCCTCCTCCTACCACCACCACTCCTGGGGCTCACACAGGCCATACATACACCAAATGCAACTGCCCCTCCTAGAGCCCTAAAAGCATATAAAAGCATATAAAAGCACCCTGTCCCAGGGTGGCAGACACATCAGAGTTGTTGTTCTGTTCTGTTCTTTCCCACATAAGGGAAAGTAGACCATCTCTCCAATCTTGTGAGGACTTTGTTCACAACTCCCATGTGAAGCCTTGCTCCCTCCTTCATGCTCATTCACAGGGAGACAGAAGGTGAATTCCGGTCTCTAAAATGAGGGGGGTTGGGCTACTTGATTCCTGGAACCTCTTCCAAAGCTCCCTCTGGGTGTGGACACACTTCATTTGGCAATTATTTATGCCCAGCCTTATTTATATATCTCTTGTACTGATATGTAGAACAAGCATTTGTACTGTTTTTTTTTTTTTTCTGGGTCCACGTGCCTTAGCTCCCTGGCTAAACTATGAGCCTACTGCAAAGATGGACACTCCTCAGGCTTCTTTGCATCTCCATTACCCAGGATAGGGCCTTATCCATATCAAAAAATTGATTGTATTCAGACAGTCTTTGCATTTCTCCGATTACCACAGCCTACAGTGCAAAAACACATGTTGCTTTCTTGGTCCTCACCATTCTCCCTTGGATATAGATCCAGTCTTGATGAGAAGAGGAACATCCTGCTTGGTAGTGTGGAGAAAGTGGAGGGAAAATGGACAGTGTTAGGGGCATCTTTCCTCCAGTCCCACCCAAGTGCCCAGCAATATTTTCTTGGGTTCAAAGTAGAGGATGAGGCCAGCGGTATTACCTATGCCATCACTCCCATCCCATGTGGCTTAAAACTAAAGGGGGAAGCATACCCTCTGTCTGTCCAGTAGAATTTACGGTCAATCCAATCTATGGCAAGACCTTCTGGCACATCCACTGCTTCCTCAATAAGCTTTTCTCGCTGGGAACCATCCATGTTAGCTCTCTCTATCCACTTCAAGGCTGTATGGGCAAAGTATATCTACAAAAAAAGAACATAGGCATTTCTGTCAGATTTGTTTTTAAAAATTCATGTGGAATATATATAAACACGGTTATTAAATCTTCAGATCATATAGTGTAATCATTAAGAGCTTGGCTTTGGAGATAGACACAGTTGCAAATTGGATTCCACCTTCTACCTCTGCTGCTTCCCAGATGTGTGTAAACATAAGCAAGTTCCTCCATGTCTCAGACCTTCAGTGTCCTCATTGGTTAAATGCGGATAATATTAAACTAAAAAAGAGTTATATATGTGTGTGTGTGTGTGTGTGTGTGTGTGTGTGTGTGTGTGGTCCTGTAGTCCTGTGCCTAGCACACATTTCTATTGCTACTGGGTAATTTATTAATCTTTGATAATTGGTCAATAACAAAGCCATTGTACTTAAAACTCTAATGGGTTCTACAGCCTGAAAGAGAGCTATGATGAGCAGTTTAGTGGGGGCTACAAGCCAGGCTGTATCTTTTGCTGTTCAATCTGCGGACTACACTTCACTGCAAGCCTGGACCTACAGGTCCCTCTCCTGGTTTGGGCCCTTCTTTGTTTAATTGCGTTGGCCAAGTCATTAACCTTAATTTTTCTTTATTAAAAATTTTTCTTTACTAAAATTTTCTTACTTAAAAATGACAAGGTCTAGATATTTGCTAAAGTTTCTTTGATCTCTGGCCATATTGAATTTCATTTTAATTAATCCACCTTGGTCAACAGAACCTAACTTGCAGGTGCAAAGCTCTTTTTTTAAGTCTCCTATGCAGACTAGCAAACAGATACAAGAATTTTGTGAGAGTTTTAAAAACAGCTGTGGGTCAGCTGACAACTTAATGATGGCATTGGTGGAATTTTAACTGAGTATGTATATGTACATAAACCTATAATAAATGATGAGAATGTTCATACAATGGTAATTTATTAACTAGTGGATTATCATCTTTGTAGATAAAACAGAAAAGGTTTTATTCCATAATACAAAAATGGGTACTTCTCCTATTAAAAACACTAAGCTGGAGCTCTTCTCAAACTCAAATGTGCATGTGAATCATCTGGAAATCTTGTTAAAATGGAGATTCTGCTTCAGGGGTCAGAAGTAGAGCCTGGGAGTCTGCAATTCTAACAAGCTCCAGGTGATGTTGATGCTGCCAGTCCAAGGACCACAGTTTGATGAGCAAGAGCAAGAGAACTTAACCAGGGAAATGAAAAACAGCCACATGACTGTAAGTTCATTCTGGGTCTAATGCTGACTGTGTTGAGGGAAAAAAAATTAGTTTGGTAATAAATGAATCTTGAACTGACTTTTTTCTATTAATTGTTTCTTTCTACAAATACAATTCTTCCATGGAGTCCAATAGATTCAGTTCAAGGAAAAGAAAGAAGGATTTTTTTTTTTTGCTAGTGTTTGAGTATGAAACTTCTATTTGCAAAAATAGTTATATTTGGCTATCAATCCATAGCAATTACACACAGAATCAATCTGCTTCACTCTGTCTCTTTTTGACCATTTACCAGACTGCTTCAAAGCAGGAAGATACAAAAATACAAAGTTTAAAATCCTAGAAATTAATGCACTATCTAGTAATAACTAATTAACTAATAACTATGTATATTTATAATTACCATGTGATTAACCTCCAGAAGACACCATAACATCTTGTTTTAAGTACATGCTGAGGACAAATATAACCCACCCAACCTCTCACTCCTTCTGCTATCCGCAAATACCTAAAAAACTATTTATGGCAGTCCTCCTGAGTGTACAGCACTGTGCTAGCCTTCCAGACTCATCTCCAAAGAGAAGCTAAATTTAAGATCCTGTTCAACCGGGGATCCCTGGGTGGCTCAGCAGTTCAGCACCTGCCTTTGGCCCAGGGCGTGATCCTGGAGTCCCAGGATCGAGTCCCACGTCAGGCTCCCTGCATGGAGCCTGCTTCTCCCTCTGCCTGTGTCTCTGCCTCTCATTCTCCCTCTCTCTCTCTTTCATGAATAAATAAATAAAATCTTTAAAAAATAAAGATCCTGCTCAACCATTCTCAATAAAATGACTGAATCATTTGTAAGGACTAGGATAAGGTTATGAGAATAAGAGTGTCCTTGAAATTTCCCAAATTATGCTCCAATGTCTGTATGTACATTTTTCTATGCCTATTCATTCTGAGTTTAGCACAGGATTTTCAAGTAGCTCAGGTCATCTGTTAGGATAAAATCCTCTACTCTGCCCTTAAAGCATAGCCACATCTGTTCAAGTGACAAAACCATACCTTATTTTCCACAGGGTCGTGATCAAGGGCAAAAACCATTCCGATTTGCTGGCTGAGCAGGGTTCCATAATCTGTTCCATCAAAATGCATGTGTCGAATATCTTGAGAATTGGCAAACAGCAAAAATGGTTGTGGTCCTGTTAACCAAATTCAAGTATGGCTGTATTTAAAATATGCCTTGGAACCCGATAAGCACTTCTGACTTTTCCTTTTCACTGTATCCTCTTTCTACAGTTTTTGCCTTCTTAATTTCCCACCAAATGTGGTATAGGTTAAGACAGTCAAGAAGATTTCTTCTATGAGGCGATATTTTACCAGAATTCCATTTTACTGGATTCCCCTCTGCCTGCTTTTAAAATGCAAATTACTTATAAAAAGAGCCAGCATTAAATAGCTAATCCCACAGCTAGATGATGCAAGTCTTTGTCCCATAATCTCCTTGCTTCACACATATAGAAACATCTTAATATTAGCAGATTATACAAATTCATGTCCAAATAAATACCATTCTCTGACCTGAGTACTTCTGAAAGGGAGGCACGATTATTCGGGTTAATAACAAGACCTCTGATAATTTTCAGAGCTCAGATTATGCTATATTCACTAACGCCCTAGGAAGTTAAGAGTCTTGGGCTCTAAATCAAGCTCTTCAGGCTCATCATTATGTCATCTCAGATTACAAGCATAATCAACCTAGGAGAGATAACATCAATTTGGTATAAATCTAGGAATCCAAGGCTGCTGAAAGACTAAGAGATGTAATATCAGAAGATGAAAAAATTATTCAAGCATTCAGC
Source organism: Nyctereutes procyonoides (assembly GCF_905146905.1). Taxonomy (NCBI): domain Eukaryota; kingdom Metazoa; phylum Chordata; class Mammalia; order Carnivora; family Canidae; genus Nyctereutes; species Nyctereutes procyonoides. The sequence goes on from NW_026575130.1 coordinate 8,341,964, forward strand.
AACATATTAAATTTTGACATAAAAAGGACAGTTTTTGTCAAAGTATTATGATAGTTACATTCACTGGAGAGATGAAAATCAAATCAATCAACAAATATTTATTACACACTTCTAAACTATAAAGTGTTTTAAGACTATTCTGGTCGTGATTTTCGCATATACTGGAATGCCATACTAAATGTCATGACAAATCTTTGCTGAGTACTAGTAAACTTAAAAACATTCCTCAAAAACATGATTTTTGTGATTCTTATTTATGTTTACAATGTTATTTGTTTTCTATTTCCAAAAATAAAAAGTCAGACATTCTACTCAGAAGCCAAAAGCAACGTAACTCTCCATCTTTCTAAATAAAATGTTTCACATAATCTTTTTGCAGCGACACACTTTCAAAGTCCACAGCACTAACCTGATGCTGCACAGCTTTGTTTGTCCAGTTGTAGGTCATACCCAGGAAAGCAACCACATTCCCAGGATACTGGGCTGAGGGGGAGGCAGAGCTGGCTACATCCACCATTATCAGGTGATGAACAGCCTACAAAAACAAGCACTTGTTAATGATGCATTCAAAAATAAAACAATTTTTCATCAAAATAGTGAGTGAACTAAGTATATGTTGATTTTTAAAATCATTTCCACAATCTTGTATGCTGCTGCAATCAAATTTATTTTTCAGAGACTAGGAGCAAAATGTCATCATATTCCATTTTCCTATAACCCCATGTCTTGAATGTTAACCCTTCACAACCCAGCAACCCTTGGCCTCTGTACTATCACTGAGTTTGAAAAACAAGTGTACTGACAGTGGAATAAAAAATATATTTTGATGAGTTTGACAGCTGGTCTAATTCTTGCAAGTGAGTAATGTATTTTTTTCTCACATATATTTCTGGCCCTGTGATTTTCTTTTGCTTTCTTTATTTTAAAAAAAAGCCACACATAACTTTATGCTAATTTTAAGTTATATCAGCCCTCTATATGCTTAAATCTCTATGAAGATAAAAGTAGAGAGGCATTAATTCCCTACAAGGAATAAACTAAAGACTCTACATCAATCATCTTGTTCAATGCTGGCCACAAATCCAGGAGGCAGGTCTACTAACTTCTACAGATGAAAAAAAATGAAACTAAGGGAGGGCAAGTAACTAGTCCAAAATAACACTGCTTGTAACAGGTAATGAATGCTACCTCAGAGCTGTCTAACTCCAAAGCCCTTGCTCATAACCACCACCCTATGCTGTCTAAAAGCAAAAAGCACACAAATAAAAACCCGACAAAAATCTACATACTATTCTGCTGCACCAATATCTTTTCAAGTATAATGTTGGAAAGTCTCTTCTCCATTATATCAAAGATCAATCTTTAGGTGTCACTCAGAAAGTTTGTTTTCAAACAAACAAAAAGTAAATAAACTTACCACTACATGTTTTTCCATCTGCCTCAAGCACTGAGCCTTCAGGACAGAAACATATGGGACCATCTGATGTCAGAACACAGTCATGGCTACATTTAGATGTATTGCTCGGACAGGCAATTAATTCTAATCATTGAAGCATAAGGTCAAGATTAGTGTTAAGTCAGATTTGTGGAAATTTAGCAAAATCAACTGCTAAAAATGCTACACTAAAAAGAGTAAGTTAATGACATTTCATAAAGACATTTATGAAATGCTGTGGTAAGGGTGATGTAAAAATACAGAAAATTCTCAAATCTAAAAAATTAAAGAAAGACTTCTTTTTGGCAAATGATTCTAGCTTCCTCTAAGTTTCTTCTATGTCAAATAACATTTTCAAAGTTATTAATCATCAAAATTCCAAAATATTTTAAATGTAACTTAGCCAAATGATTTGCAAGTTCATCTGGAAAACTAATTGTATACGTAAAAAAACTAAGAGCATGGTATGAGTGTGGTTAGGTGTAGGAAGAGAGTGAGAGGCTCTTAACAAATATGAAAATGTATCATAAAGGAGCATTAACTAAATAAGTGCAGGTATAGACAGAAAAGATAATAGAGCCAGAGAGAAAGCTCATTTTAGAAAAAGACTCAGGTATGCATAAGAATGTAGTATATGATAAATGTATTTTTTAAAGATTTGTTTATTTATTTGAGAGAGAGAGCTTGCAAGCATGTGCACACACAAGTTGAGGAGAGGCAGAGGAGGAGAAATCTTCAACTAGACTCTCCATTGAGTGTGGAGCCTGATGTAAACCCACAAGCCATGAGATCATATGACCTGCGCCAAAACCAAGAGTCAGATGCTTAACCAACTGAGCTACCCAGATGCCCCTGTGGTAAAGGTATTTTAAATCATTGATCATGTGAATGATCATCCAACATGGCACAGAAATAACTGAGAAATGATTTGAAAAGTTACATCCCTACCTTACACCATACATCAAAATAAATTACAAGAAAATCAAAGATTAAAATATAAAATACATGTACTATAGAGGTCTTAGAAGTTTTGACAATCAAATGAGATTATGCATATCACATAGTATATTCCATAACACATTAACATCATGCACTTAAGTATACTTGCCAACTGGTAAATTACATGGTATTAGAAGGGAAAGTTCCAGAGACAGGAACAAATGTAGTGGGTAATTTCATTACCATTACCCATGGTAAATTCATTACCATCCAACTATTTTTAAATGCCTTAAATGTTATAAGCACTTACCACACTCAGACTGATCTATTCATCATCATCTCTGGAACAGGGTTAGACAATGCATATGGTCTTAAATATTAATTTCTACTTAGCTATGTTAGTAGATTCATAAGAAATCTATAAGAAGGTATGAGAGTATGTAATCTTAAATTGAAAGTGGGCATGTCCATATAAATTTATACTTTATTTCTCTCTTTAAAATGTGTTTTCCTGGCTCTGATGGCCTGAAAGGCTAGACACAATGACTAACCTAGTAGTAGCAGATTATGTTCTCTAAATGTAATTTTCTCATTAAAAAGAAGTATCATTCTTTAAGAAATTGCTAATGCCAGGTCTAGAACATAGAATATATAAGATAAGCCTGGAAAATATATCCTACAAGATAACAAGGAAACTATTGAAGACTACTGGGGTCTTTGAAGAAGCTCCCACTGGCCAACAAGAAATAACTTGCTCATTGGTAAGGATAATAACTACAATAGGTTGAGCCATATTAAAAAATGTTAAAAATCCATGACTTCATAGTAATATTTAATTTTTGAAAACACTCCTCTTCTTTGGAAAGTGTTAAGGAATAATATAATTTACTTATATAAATAAAAAAATAAGAAGAAAAATCCAACATTTATTCTGCCTTTAATGTAAGAATTATATCTTGAGGTAACCAAAAAGTTAATGAGCAAAAGTGCTCTTTATGAAGTACAACTAAAACTAAATAATACAACTAGATATCACCATTTGAAACCCTTGGTGAAGTAATGAATCTAGGATATTATTGTTAATGGCTGCTACAACCATTCATTGAAAGACTGTTGGACTCTTTCTCAATTTCAACTACCTTAGTGGCTGTTCTTGTTTGGAAACTGTCCTATACCTAAGGCGGGAAGATGGTGGCCTCACAGCACATGAAAAAGTTGGTGGAGTAGATCAACTCTAGGCTCAAACTCATTATGAAGAGTGGAAAGTACAGACCGCAATACAAGAAAACTCTGAAATGATTAGACAAGACAAACAAAACTGGTCATCCTCACTAGCCACTGTTGCCCAGCCTTGCAGAAATCTACAGTAGAGTACTGTACCATGTTGGCCCAAACTGGTGTCCATCACTAGAGTGGCAATAACACTAAATTAGGCACAGCATGTGGAAAATATCAGAGAGTATACACACTAGCTGTTACTCATCCAGATGATTTTGATATCATTAAAAATATGCCCAAACAGGGGATCCCTGGGTGGCGCAGCGGTTTGGCGCCTGCCTTTGGCCCAGGGCGTGATCCTGGGGACCCGGGATCGAATCCCACGTCGGGCTCCCGGTGCATGGAGCCTGCTTCTCCCTCTGCCTGTGTCTCTGCCTCTCTCTCTCTCTCTCTCTCTCTCTCTCTCTCTGTGTGTGACTATCATAAATAAATAAATAAATAAATAATAATAAATAAATAAATAAATAAAGATATGCCCAAACAACTTCCTTGGAGGGTGTCAGAGTAGGAAGATACTAAGCTCACCTCATCCCATGGATAAATCTAGATAACACCCACATCAGTGTAAATAACCCAGAAAACAACCTGGAGACTGGCAGAAAAAAACTGTCCACAGCTCGTTGTAGTGACATGGCTAGGACCCAAAGTGACATGGCAAGACATACCTTGGGTGGAAGTGCCAATGCAAGCACAGAGAATGGAGAAGAGCAGACCCTCACCCCAGGCTCCCCATCCCAGGCATGGGGGGGACCCACACTGGGAAGATGAAGTACCATAACATTTAGCTATGAAAAGAGGCTTGGCTCAAACAGCAGGACCTTTAAATACCAGTGAGCTCAGCTGAAGCTGAATCCCCACCCTTGAGGAGACAGCACAACAAAGAGCAAACTGAGATACAGCATAGAAGCAGCAGTTAGAAAAACACCTGTAGTATACAAAAAGGAGATTTATTTACTAATCTCTAAATGTTCACTAGAGGGGAAAGGATCTTTAGGAGACTTCTCCAGGAACAAAAGAGCTGGCTCATGCTATTTCTCTCCCCCACCCCTGGCCCAGATACACAGACACCTATGGGAATCAGTAGTGCCAACACTCTCCACCTAGCTCACTAACAATACATCCTGCCCCCACGCTCTCCTGTAGACCCCTACTGCATCTAACCTGTCCTAGGCAAGAGTTCTCCAAAGTGGCTCCACAAGATTGGCATAATGCAAAGAGCCGCATCAGAGGCCAGCACCACTCAAAAGTGACTCCTGTGCTGGGGAGAAGGGAAGATAACCACACACATGTTTGAGTGCAACTCGGGATAGACATCAAGTCTGACTGCGAGCCCCAGCCACCACTGAAAGCCTCTCAGGAGACAAACATAGGGAGAGTACCCTGCAGTTTGGTGCAGTCACAGCCCTGGCAAACATCTGTTATGACTCAACTCAAGGCCAAAGTGGTCCCAGACTGACCCATTAATAACACAGGGGCCAAGGATGTCCACTCACAATTTTTATTCAACATAATACTGGAAATCCTAGCCATAGCAACTAGGCAACACAAAGAAATAAAAAGTATCCAAATTGGTAAGGAAGATGACTCTCATTATTTGTAGATGACATGATACTACAGAGGAAAACCCTAAAGACTCCACCAAAAAACTATTAGAACTGATAAGTGAATTCAGTAAAGTCACAGAACACAAAATCTATCTACAGAAATATCCTACATTCCTATACACTAATAATGAAGCCACAGAAAGTGAAATTTAAAAAAAAATCACATATACAGTACCACCAAAACAATAAGATATTAAGGAATAAATTTAACCAAAGAAGTGAGAAGCCTGTACCCTAAACACTATAAAACACTGATAAAATAAAGTCAAGATGACACAAATAAATGGAAAGATATTCCATGCTTATGGATTGGAAGAACCGATATTGCTAAAATGTCTATTCTACTCACCCAAAGCAATCTACAGATTTAATGTAATCCTTATCAAAATATCAATAGCATTTTTCATAGAACTAAACTAAAACAAATAATCCTAACATTTGTAGGGAAACACTAAAGACTGAATAGCCAAAGAAACCTTGAAAAAGAAAGGCAAAACTGGAGGTATCACAATCCCAGGTTTCAAGATGTATTACAAAACTGTAGTAATCAAAACAATGTGGTACCGGCACAAATATAGACACATAGATTAACAGAACAGAATAGAGAGCCCAGAAATAAACTCATAATTATATTGTCAGCAATCTTCAACAAAGGAGTCAAGAATATGCAATGGGAAAAAGACAGTCTCTTTAACAAATGGTGTTAGGAAAACTGGATAGCTACTTGTAAAGGAATGAAACCAGACCACTCTATTTCGCCATCCACAAAAATAAACTCAAGATAGATTAAAGAACTAAACATAAGACCTGAAGCCATAAAAATCCATAAAGAGAGCACTGGCAGGAATTTTTCTGAAATTGGCCATAGCAATGTCTAAATATGTCTCCTAAGGCAAGGAAAACAAAAGCAAAAATAAGTTCTTGAAACTACATCAAATGAAAAAGTTTCTGAACAGCAAGGGAGGCAATCAATGAAACAAAAAGACAACCACTGGATGGGAAGGATATTTGTAAATGACATATCTGACAAGGAGTTAGTATGTAAAATATATAAAGAACTGATACAACTCAACACCCAAAAAACAAAAAAAAATCCAATTTTAAAATAGGCAGAAGACATAAGCAGATATTCCTCCAAAAAAGACCTACAGGTAACCAACAGACACATGAAAAGACGCTCAACATCACATTATTAGAGAAATACAAATCAAAACCAAAATGAGATATCACTTCACTCCTGTCAGAATAACACTACTGGATATTTACCCAAAAAATATGAAAACACTGATCAAAAGGATACATGCACCCCTATGTTTATTGCAGCATTTTGACAATAGCCAAATTATGGAAGCAGCCTAAGTGTCCATCAACAGATAAATGAATAAAGGAGAATTGGATGTAATTGGATGTGTGTGTGTGTGTGAGTGTGTGTGTAATGGACTATTATTCATAAAAATGAAATATTGACATTTGCAAAAACTTGGATGGATCGAGATGGCATAACGCTAAGTGAAACAAGTCACTCAGGGAAAGACAAAAAGAAGTGAGGGAATCTGTAGAATAAAAGTGAAGTATTAAGCTAATAGAATACATAGTTCTTGTCTGGATGGTTAGTCAAACGAACCAACTGTTTTAAAAAAACCTTTTAAGGTAATTTGAACACCTAGACAACATTTGATGTTATTAGGGAATTATTGCTGATTTTTTTTTCAGGTGACAATGGTATTGTGATTATACCTAAAAACTAACTAGATAATAGATGATAGCAGGGAATCACAGCTAGTGTTTTAGATATAATAAAGTATCATGATTGAGTTTTTACATGCTTATCTTTCAGAGATACACAGTAAAATATGGATAAAGAAACAAGAAATATATATATATATAGAGAGAGATTTATATACGTGTTTCCCAACCTTAGAGGTTTTAATTTAATAAATCTGGGGTCTAGTCATTCATGTACATTATAAAATATCAAGATAATTCTGATGCATACTGCTGATCAAGGACCACCAACCCAGATCATAGCTACCTTAGAAACATCACTGAAAATGAAAGAAAATAATGCGATAAATACTTACGATGACACCGTTTCCCATCAGGAAGCAGAATAAATCCTACAGGGCATGTGCAATAATAAGATCCAGGGATGTTTTCACACCCAAGAGTACAGCCATGATTCCAAAAGGCACATTCATTGACATCTATACAATGACGACAGTAAAACATAAATGGTTATTTTTTAAATAAATTGTAATATTACTAATGAGCACAAAGTATAATATCTCACACTTTTATTTGCTATAACTGAGAATGGAAAGTCTGTTTTTTTTTAAAGATTTTATTTATTTATTCATTAGAGACACACAGAGAGAGGCAGAGACACAGGCAGGGGGAGAAGCAGGCTCCACGCAGGGAGCCCGATGTGGGACTCGATCCCGGGTCTCCAGGATCACGCCCTGGGCTGAAGGCAGGTGCTAAACCACTGAGCCACCTGGGCTGCCCTAAGACAGTTTTTGCTACCCTGGCAAATAATGAAATAAGTCAGTTCATTGTCACGAAAGTCATTTTTATTGTCACAGTTTATGCTTTCAAATAAATCTGTATTTTCATACGAAAATTGCCTTCAGGAAAAAGTAGTACAATTTCCCATGAAAAATGTAGCCATTGAAGTCAGGGACTCTTGAAAGTCCTTGATCAGGATATGACATCCCCTGCTCTGCTCTTCAGCACTCTCAGGGCTGACAGGAGCCCTTCACTTGAATATAGGAACATTCCCCAGCAGATTCACTCCGGCAGAAACCCAGCTTTCAGGCCAATGTTCTATGCAATGGCTCTCCCCCACTAGTCTCCGGTGAGCAGAAGCCATATACTTAACTTATACTTAAATATCAGCTTTACCCGACATCTCACCCCAACTAATTCTACTGAATGAGTGCTACAGTCATTGGATGCTCTTAATTAGTAACTCACTGGACTTCCCAGGAGAAAGTACAGTATTTCTCCTGGGTTCACTGAACTGGACCTGAAGCTTCAAAATAGGAGGAACCCCAGGTAAACAGTCTCAGTGCACAGTTTCCCAAAATTCCTACCAGAACGTTATGGGATGTGGTATGGAAGTCACTCTTTGAGGATCTAATGATAGTCATGGAACCGTACTACCTTAAACAATTTGAAAATACTAACACTTTGCACACTGTCAAACCCACAGAGGTCCACGGAGTCCACTCAGAGAATCCCTGCCTTATATTAAGTTCTGAGTAGCCTCTGTGAGTATTTGATCTAGGAACATGACGCATAAAGATCTGAAAGGTATTACAAAAACTTTAATGGAAGAAAAAATAAAATCACTTTTCTGGAGAAAAAGGGGGAAAACCTCAAATTGGTTTTGCTTTGAGGCTCTAGATGACCCACTGAAGACCAGCCACTGGCTCAGGTGGGCTGTCCTTGCCTTTTAGGTAGCTACCCTGCACATTACCTTCACAGTATTTTCCATCTTGGCTTAAAGTATATCCCTCTGCACACGTGCATGAATAGGATGTTGAATCTTGACCACACGTGCTGCCTCTGCGGTTACCTTGCTTCCATTTGCAGAGTTTCTGATCTAAAAGAGAAGATGGGGAGAAAAATAAATGAAAGAGAAGATGGTTTATTTGGAGTGGGGATGCATTTTGACAGGGACACTCCTTGATCCTTTGTGGTGTTTAGAAGTCTAATTTCCCTGTGACAAGAGCAGGGGTGTTGTCTTTCACAGTGGTGGCACTGCTCAGGAGCCAAACGGTATTAGCCTGGATTCTGAGGCATTCAGAGAGGCAGCCCACTTATTTCTCTAATTGTGCTATTCCTACCAAAGTACTTGGGATTGGACATCCTAATTAGCTGGAGATTTCATTCCTTGGATTACAAACACTAAACACATCTTACTAGCTTTTTCATTCTGCTTTACTTATTTTTTTTTAAAGATTTCTTTATTTATTTGAGAGAGAGAGACCGTGAGCACACAGGGGAGGGGGAAAGGGAGAGAGAGAGAGAGTCTTAAGCAGTTTGGCACTGAGCCTGAACCCCTTGCCCAACTGAGTCTCATGACCCTGAGATCATGACCTGAGCCTACCACCTGAGCAGAAACCAAGAGAAAGTGCTTAACCAGCTGCACCATCCAGACACCCCTCTGCTTTACTTTTTAATATATGTTTATATTTATACATATATAATTTTATACATTTCTCAGTGTTCTTCAAGGTAAGTGTACTCTTGGTGCACCTGAGTGTCTGCCTTTGGTTCAGGTCGTGATCTTGGGGTCTTGGGATCGAGTCCCGCATAGGGCTCCCATGGGGAGCCTGCTTCTCCTTCTGCCTGTCTCTGCCTCTCTTTCTGTGTCTCTCATGAACAAATAAATTCATAAATAAATAAAATCTTTTTTTAGAAAAAGATAACTGTACTCTTAATCCCCTTTATTTCACTCATTCTGGTTTACTTTTATAAAAAGAATATAATAAAGCATATAAACAAAAATTCTGAAAATGAAATATCTGTTTAAGAAAAAAAGCTTTAATCCTAAGAACATCTTTTTTTAAGTATAATAGTTATAAGTTTGATATATATATATATATATATATATATATATATCTGTTTTTAGGCTGTTTTTAGGATCTTTATTTAAAGAACAACATCTTTCAGACTTAAAATATGCCACTGCCATATGTCTTATCCCCAAATTTCTGAGTTTATTGCTGGCAGTATTCCATGTTTTACAAAATAACCCATGGTAAATAGTAAGATCTGCTTAGTGGGGTATGTGCTTGGGCTGAATTAGCCAAATATATGGAACAACAAAAGGCCAACTTTGTACCTTTGATTTTCAGAGCCAAGATCAAGAGACAAACTAGTAACAGATATACCCCTATTCAAATTTTGCTCCATCTTACTTTTTGCCAATTTTAACAATGACAGGACCTTTGTAAAAATATTCTGGGAAATACAGAGTTAAACTTGAGTCTAAGGGAAGATTTCAGGATCCAGGTAGATATGGAGGCCAGAACTCTGGCAAGAGGTGATAGCAAAGGAAGAAGACCAGGGTCATGGATCTGGAGCCCTGGCAGAGATGTGATCACTGACAGCCTGTGAATAATGAGAAGTGTCAAGGACCCAAAGGAAGGACTGCTAAAAACAGTCTTGCTGTGAATGACACAGGGACCAAATCAGCGAGAGCCTGAGCTCACCAGTGCAAGAAATTGAGACCATTCTCCAAGTAGGGCTGTTCTGCTGGTCTCTGCTTATATACTTAATAAGTGAGATGTCTCCTCACTCTAACTCTACCAATTTCCTTCTAGTTCAAGTCACTAAACACTCTTCTTGACCAAGAACACCATGACACAGTAAAAACATATTCTTGCCCTCTTGAAAATGTCCCCAGTGTGCATTGAGACTACCTGGCATTTTACCCTTTAGAGATCCTGATTTGGTGAATCAAGAAAAAGGCTCAGGAATCTGCATTTTCAACTAAATCTGAGTGATTCTGTTGTCAAGAGTCTTCATACCACACTTTGAGAAACACCTGCCTAATGTATTGATGAAATATCCCAACCTCCCTACAGTTATGAACACCTCCCTTTAGCAAGTCTGTTATGAACTTAGTTCTTTTAAACTTGTTTATTCAGATGTCATGACAGAATTAAATACAAAAGCAATCTTGCCAGTTATTCAATACTGTTGCATTATTATGTACTGAATCAGTTCAGATCTACACAAGTTTCTTGGATATTGATTCCAAACATTTTGTTTCTTGTATGTGGTTTTTACACCAATCACACATGTATAGCTACATTGCTTTCAGATTCCTACATGCTTCAGATGTTAAAATTTTAACTAAGTAAAACGAAAAAATAAAATGATCCAAATTTTAAAAGTAAATGACTAAAAATAGGAGACAAAATGCACCCACTTTGAATTGCTAGAAAAAAAAAGGACATGTATCCTTTTGAACTTTAATTTTTATAAAGTTTGAAAGGGAATAACAACAATAAAAATACAGAAATGTCTGACTTGGCCTTTCTTTTTTAATTTGAAGATCTAACTGGCTTTATTAAATGATTTGTGAATGCAGCAGCACCCTACTAGGTGAAGAGCCAATCCTCTGATTCGGCCTTTTAAAGGCACCAAAGTGTTACCACTTTCCTGAGGTAATAAAAAATTGAGGAATTAGGCTTCTTAAAAATATCCCTTAAAAAAATCTTGCCAAACCCAGTATGATAGGTGAGTACTGGATTAAGGACTAGGAAAACCAAGTTTTCTGGTTCTGCCTTTACATCGATCATTATCTCTTTCACCTTGGTTTCCTAATCAATGAAATAAAAGTGTTAGAATAAATATTCTGAGTTCCCTTACTTAAAAATTTTTTTATGGTTCTATACAGAATCAGATGTTTGTGGTAAATTCCTCTAAGGAGTCTCAAACCTTAATTACTGCTTATAATGTGTTAATAGGGATTCAAACTGCTTAGTGAAGGAAAACAACTGTGTTCAGGGTACAGGAAATACTCTGTTCTTATCTAGATCCACTATTATTTATCCCTCTTTTGTACTTTTCTCCTTCCTCTCTCCTATGCTTACCTGTGCTCTTATCATCATCATTATCATCATCATCATCATCATCATCATCATCATCACCATCTCGTGTATCTCATTCACATTTTATAGCCCAGAAAGCACACAGCATGGTGCCCTTTCACAACTCAGGTATGCTACAAACATAAAATTAATGCACACACACAAAAAAAAAACCTGTGATCATGTCACTTGCAAGGAGGAACCTTTAGTTCCTCCTTGAATTTCCAGTCAACCTGAGGGTTAGAACTCAGATAGACTATGCTAGCCCAGTACCCCTTCCATGCTACCATGCTGCTGATGGTTTGACTCGTACTCATTAGCAATATATCTCAGTCTTTAATGATGAAGATGGGCAACAAAACAATCACCATTCTCCTCTAAATGGTTAGGCTAAGAAAGCGACCTGAGTTCAGGCACTAAACACTTTAAAAGGTCATTTTAGGAAGTGGCAAAACATAGAGGATTGAAGGCTATATTTTTGTGTAATCTCTTTAATCTCTGCTGTTCTTTAGCTTCAAATTAGGCCAAAGCTAGCACTCAAATCGCTGCTGCTGACCTCAGATAACACCCCTTCCCAGAGCTCAGCAGTGCAGCTTAATTACCTCTGAGATCAAATTAAAGCTCCTAATCATGGAGTTAATGTCCACCACCAACTGCACCTTCAATAACTGCCTGCCTAACACACAGGCTTTCATGAGCTTTTCTGCACCAAGAAAATCTATAGACTTTACCCTGGCCCACTTCTGAAACAATGCAGATGGGATTCCCCATCTACTGATCATCTTCCCTCAACCTCAAATTCAGTATAAGACTCGCTCATCAACAAAGCCTTTCTAGTCTCTTCCATTTAAACCTATTTACTTTAACCAGTCTTATACTGCAATATTAGCACCTCCAGTATTTAATATATACAATAAAAATTCAAATAACGTTTTATAAAGCATTTACATGATCTCATTTAATTTTCATGACAAGCCCTTGAGCTATGCAGAGCACATATTATCTTATTATCTTTCATTTTATTAAGAAACCATATCTTAAGTAATAAGGGGTAAACCTGAAAGTCAAGCTCAAATCTTCTGGTTATAGATACCATCTCTAGATACATAGAAAGATAGACAGACACTTGTGTGTGCATTATATATGTATACTTGTATGTATGTACATATATGTAACTAAATTTTTAAAGAAAATTAAATATTACATATACAATATTATATCTGTTTTCTTTTTTTAAGGTTTTATTTATTTATTCATGAGAGACACACACACAGAGAGAGAGAGAGAGAGAGGCAGAGACACAGGCAGAGGGAGAAGCAGGCTCCATGCAGGGAACCTGACGTGGGACTCGATTCCGGGTCTCCAGAATCATGCCCTGGGCTGAAGGTGGCGCTAAACCACTGAGCTACCCAGGCTGCCCTTATATCTGTTTTCTATAAGAAACTAGTTATATTTTTGTTTCATTTATTTATTCTCTTCCTCATCAATGAGTTCCCTGAATAAATGACTTCTTCAATTTCCTCAAAAAACTTCCCAGACTGTATAATGTAGGTTTATTCTTCTTTGTTCATAGAAAATAACAAGGAAAACAATACAAGAATGTCTCTTGGAGGGATCCCTGGGTGGCGCAGCGGTTTGGCTCCTGCCTTTGGCCCAGGGCGCGATCCTGGAGACCCGGGATCAAATCCCACATCAGGCTCCTGGTGCATGGAGCCTGCTTCTCTCTCTGCCTCTCTCTCTCTCTCTCTCTCTCTCTCTCTCTCTCTGTGTGTGTGTGTGTGACTATCATAAATAAATGAAAAATTAAAAAAAAAGAATGTCTCTTGGAATTCCTAATTGCAATGAAAACAAACCCCACTTAGCCAGAATTCAGGTACTTTGGATCCTTATCCATCTAAACCCCTCTAAGAATCAGAAAGTAAACAAATCAACAGCCTCTGAGCAGTTAAAAAATACATGCTTTTTACTCTCAGATGAGCCCCGTGGGCCCACTCAAGTCTTTTCTTATTTTGTACCCACTTCTTACAAGTGTGATTATGACCAGCCCATAGCATAAAGATGGAGATGTGAGGTGTTCATGCCACTCTCATTGTCACCACCCATCTCCACTGCATTCCCCATTGGTACAAGTGACTACATGATTCCAGTGAGCCCAGAGGTAGCCTCAGCCCAGCTTTCCAGACTGCCAGAGACAGCTACTGGGAGAGGGCAGCTGAGACCCCTATTGGTCTTCTCTCCCACAAAGACTAGAAGCCTCAATTCAGGGCTCCTCTTGGAGAAAAATGGTACAATTGAGAGTCAAATGATAATAACTGTAGTGAATGAAACATGTCAAATATTTTTTTTAAATCTATGAGTTTATCAAGCTGCTTAAAAAGATACCCTTTATCTGAAAACAGATATGGGAAAGAATCAAACATTTAATTTACTTTTCCTATAAAAGATCCTCCCCAGGGAAATCATAGCTGAAGTAGAAAACTCCTTCCGCTAACAAATGCATAAGCAGTGATAGAATTAGAGTGTCACCTCTTTGAAACTCTAATGAAAAAATGGCTCTAGGCAATGATAATCAATAGCTTCTAAAACTATTATGTGGAAGGCTGATGGGAAACTTTACAATGGATGGACCACTTTGGCAACACCTAAACTGCTGACAAACCTTGAACATCACAGTAAGAACTAGAATTAGCCACTGCATGCTCCCTGGTGTGATCAATAGAAAGCATACAGTACCACCTTTAAGTGATCCTACAAAAAAATCTGAATCTGATCAGCCTTCTAGGCCAAAACTACCTGTTTATAGGAAATATGGAATCATGTTAAATGACACCATGGGGTTATAATCTGCAAAGTCCAGAGTGTGGAAAATTATACAGGACAAATATTCTTGTTTCTTCAACAACAACAAATAAGTGGCAAAGAAATGCTTCAGATTAGAAAATAAACAGAGTCCATGGTTAGGCTTGTGGAAATCAGCAAAAAATGAGAGCCAATAGCAAGAAAGAAGACAGAAAAATAATAGAGAACCATTCCAAGTACTTAAAAGACATTTATTTCAAAGGGCAAAAATTTGTTATCAGGGCAAGCCTGCATTTAAAACCCAGCTGTGGGAACACCTGGATGGTTCAGTTAGTTATGCATCTGCCTTGGCTCAGGTCATGATCTCAAGGTCCTGGGATGGGGCTCTGCATCAAGCTCCCGGCTCAGTGGGGAGTCTGCTTCTCCCTCTCCCTCTGCCCCATCCTCTGGTAATGCTCTCTCCGCCCCCACCCCCAGCTTCTCTCTCTTTCTCTCTCCCTCTCTCAAATAAATAAATAAAATCTTAAAAAAAAAACCCAGCTTTGCCTCAAACCAGTCTGATGATTGTCCCACTGACATTTATCTTTGTGCGACCCTAGTTATTAACAAAATGTCAATAACCATCTATAAATAATGTTAGGAAGATATAGTCATCCACATTTTACTAAGATTTCTATGAAAAATAACAGATTTGGATGTTTGAACTGATCATTCAAAATCACATGAAAACAGAAAATAAGTGTTGGTGGAAATATAATATGGTATAGCCACTGCATGGAATATAGTATGGTGGTTCCTCAAAAAATTAAAAATGGAAATATCATATGATCCAGCAATTCACTTCTGCATATATATATCCGAAAGAATCAAAAGGAGAGTCTTGACGAGATATTCGTCATGTTCATTTCAGCATTATTCACAATAGCTGAAACATGGAAGTAACCCACATACCCATGGACAGATGAATGCATAAACAAAATGTATACCACATAAAATTAGAATCTACATTTAAAGAATACAGAAGGACACCTGGGTTGCTCAGTGGCTGAGCATCTGCCTTTTGCTCAGGGCATGATCCCAGGATCTGGGGGTCTGGAGATGGAGTCCCACATTGGGCTCCCTGTGAGGAGCCTGCTTCTCCCTCTGCCCATGTCTCTGCCTCTCTCTGTGTGTCTCTCATGAATAAATAAATGAAGTTTTTAAAAGGAAGGAAGGAAGGAAGGAAGGAAGGAAGGAAGGAAGGAAGGAAGGAAGGAAGGATACAAAAGAAAGCAAAAATATTTGGCACTTTTACAAAATAAAATCTATGAACAGTAAAACTAGTTGCAAAAATCCCCAGAAGTTGAGTCTGAAATAAGGTCATTAACATTGCATACAAAGGAGTTCCCACACTGGCTCTGAGATTCAATATAATAGTGTAGGTGTTGGGCCAGCCAGGAAAGTACTATTGCCTAATAAGTTTAATCATGCCAACAAAAATGAGAGGTCAATTCTGTGACAGTCAGAGGAGAGGGGTGTGTGTGTGTGTGTGTGTGTGTGTGTGCGCGCGCGCGCACGCGTGTGCGTGTGTGTGTGTGTGTGTGAGAGAGAGAGAGAGAGAGAGAGCAAGAGAGAGAAATAGCTTCTGACCCCATGACCTATGCATACCAAAGCATTTAACCACCAGAAGGCCATGGATAGATAAGAATATGCCAAATTACAGGTTTTCTCCAAACAAATAAGGCAAAATCTAAGATACAAAATGAGAGAGAATAGTAATTATTATTGCTATTATGTAAAATACTGCTGAATTTCTTTCGTGTGATTGGGGAAGCAGCTTGGTGTCACTCTACCTAGGTTCAAATCCCAATTCCCCCACAGGGTGCCCTTGAACAAAGATATTATGACATTTCTGCAACTCAGCTTTTTAATCTATAAAATGGGAGTAATAATCATACCTAGTTTATAGGTTTGTTGTGAAAATTAAATGGAGTGATATAGGGAAAGCCAGGGCAGATAATTCTTTACACACTCTATAATTATGACAATTTCTGTTATTTCTAAGGATGACACAGCCTGTATCATTTTCCTATTTTATCTCCTATGTAGCAGCCCATGTGGCTCCCAAATCTATTATTTTTGGTTCAGACCTCTTTCTTGAGATCTAGACAAATCCAAAGAAAAAAGAAAAATACACTGAGGCATAGTGAGAGTTAAGTGAGAAAATTGATTTAAAACATTGAGGATTTAGTCATATCAAAGGGAGTGGACTGTGTCAGATCAAGGGAAGGGGGGTGCTTACAACACTTAAGGAAGACAACATGTACTTAGAATGATAACCTTTTAAAAACTTGTTCGTTAGGATATTATTTAGGGGAGAGAGTGATAAAGGGTGTTTATCCATTCTTTTATTTTCGATTGTGGAAGAGGCTATACAAAACACTTTGAGCATATCTCTGGGCTTCTTGCAATTTCTTTCTTTTTTTTTTTTTCTCAACTATTATTTATAAAATGTCCTCTAGGCACTGAGAGTACAAGGGAGAGGTGTCCTCCTGTCCTCATAGGAGTAAGGAAGTTTAGGAAGACGATCAGTAAGTGCCAAGTCAGGGAAATGTGTTATTCTGAGAAAAGCTAACCGAGGTTCACCATGAGTGGGGCAGGGAAGTTGCTTCTAAAAGAGGTAACACTTGAGCTACTTCTCAGAGGACCAGGAGAGTGAGCCAGGGGAGAGAAAGCACGTTTTGGAACATGCTGAGAAGCCTGGCGGGGAAGAGCAAGCACATCTTGTGGGAGGAACTGAAATCTCTGAGCATGGCTGCAGCACAGAATGTAATGCAGACAATGGTGAGAGGTGTGAGAGGTTCAGCTGAGAATGTTCTGTGAACAACTGTGAACAGGGTAAATAGACCGGATTTTCATTACGGGCAACAGAATTGTTGATTGGTTTTAACCAAGGAATAGCATGATTGGGCTCTCATTTCTGAAGGGTTATGCTGCAGCCTGGAGAAAGGAGGCAGGGATACTGATTAAGCAGACATTAGGGATGGATTGCTGCCAAATAGGGCACTAGTGGTTAGATGGCAGGCTGGGGAATTGTTGGGGGCTGGAGGTAATATCATGAGGTGGAAGTGGGTAAAGAGAGAGGAAAGGATCACACCCAAATTTCTGCCTTGGGAGATGGACATGAGAGGCCACTCACTGAGATAGGGATATTGGCAGGGGGGAGGTGAAAGTTGTCAGGTCAATTATTTCCTTTGTACCTGAAACACTTGCAAGAAATCCAAGTAGAAATGCTCCAAAGGCATGGAAATCTATGGGTTTGATAAGGAAATTTTCCATGTGCCCAACTGCAGGACCCTGAGCCTGGAGGGTGCAGACAGCAAGCAGGTGTGGCCCAGTTGAGGGACCTGAGTGACGACTCAGGAAACTGGTCAGAAGTATCAGAAAACCAGCCTTTCTGGTGAAACCGTGGCTCTCCTGCATGGACATGGGGCTCAGCCCCTGGTGGCAGCCAGCTCCTCTGTAACCAGCCAATCCTCATCAACAAAGCAAGGATTATTTTAAACTGAGAAATTACTGGAGTCTTCTTTGTGAAGTTCTGTGGCTTTGCTTTTGTAAATCCCACCCTTGCCCTAGCGTTCACTGGGGCTGCTCACATTCATAGGAAATGAATAAATCAATTTTCTCTGCTGCTTAACTCTCACTGTGCCTCAGTCTCTCTCTTTGTTAATTGGTCTAGATCTCAAGAAAGAGGTCTGGGTTAGAAATAATAGATTCAGGAGTCAAGTGGGCTGCTGCATAGAAAATGAATTAGGAAAATGCTATAGGTTGTATGAGCTTTAGAGACTAACAATGCACTTAACCATATGAGTGGTTCTGAGAAGTCCTTTGGGAAAAAGACCCCTTGTTTAATTTTATTTAACCCAGCCTGTCTAAATCATTTGACCCTGAAATTTTTTTGCTCCCCGCCAATAATGCCATTAAATCCCATAGAACTAGTGTTTTGTAGAACATGCTTTGATAAATGATACTTAAGGTATTTTGCATGAAGTAAATTTATTGATACCATTATGCGTACAAACACTTAAATTTTATGTAAAAAATAATACCAACTAGGTTATATGATTTTTCTCGGTCATCTCCCCATTGAAGTAATTTCACTACTAAATGCCTTACAAACCAAAATACTACCATCATCCACCTCTCCAGAGGAGCTGAAGTTGTAAGCTCACTATCCAGGAGGAACTAGCTAGCCTCTAGAAGTAGTACGTCCTTAAATATGAAGGCACTTGGAGAACCTGGTGACAGCTCTATACCACCTTCCTAAGGAGGGACAACTGCATATTTTCGTCTAACCCATCCAATCAAGAGATTCACAGTCCCTAAATTCCACCTAAAGAATTCCTGCTCTACCAAGCACTAAAATAATTTAAACCTATTTAATGATGGCTAAAGTAACAGTGCTTTTGAAATCAAAAGTCCTTTGCACTTAAAGTATATGTGAAGCACGTTCTTTGGTCACTAACTGGAGCCATAACTCCAATACCAACTGCCTTCCACATTTCAGGTCTGACTGTAGCTCTCCAGCTGGCAGTGATTTCCCAACCCAATTCTGTGATTTTCCAGGTTGTTTAAAGCTGTTCTTTAATGAATCACTATAGATTTTCTTCTAGAATTCATGCTTTCAATGTTTGTATTTGACCTCTCTATCAAAAACCCTGAGCAATTGTGGAAGATTCTGAAGAACTAAAGTATTTATGATAGAAAGAACAATAAACTGACCGACTTATCACAGGGATTTTTCTCTCCCAAAACCCATCATTAGTAATCTGTGTAATCTTGGAAAACTCACTCAACTTCTTCTCTAGGCTTCAGATTTCTCAATTATGAAACTGAGTACCGTAATTTCTCAACTTTCTGTTTCATAAGGTTACCAGGACAAACCAATAGGATCATGCTCACAAAAAGAATTTGGGAAGCATGAGGTTATACACAAATGTAAGAGATAGTGATAGACATGTCTATAACAATTACTAATGAGACTCAATGATTACTTATTCACAGTAGTGGTTGGTTCTAATTTTGTGGTGAGTCATCACCACTTGGACAATGAGTCATATGTGAAGACAGCTTGAGCCAAAATTCCCCATGGGAGGAATTTGGCAGAATTTGCCGCCTTCCTGCATGGAGTATTGTCAACCATCTCAATCACAACACTGCCACCAGGTTGTTACTTACTGTTCTGCTCCAGTCCACAGTCAAATTATTTCCCACAACTTCTGTTTTATAAATTCAAGTAAATTAGTTCTCAAAGAATAAACACTTTGTTTATCTGAATAAACACTCATCTCGTGGATTTATTTTATCCTTGGAAGTTCCTCATCACTCAAAAATAATTACACAAATTAAATTATGGTTTCTACCAAAGTCTTTAAAGAAATCAGTTAAAAAGCACTCACACTATTAGTTACCTCCTTGACCATATAAGAAATACTGATGTCAGTTCCCCTGGATTCTCACCTCCCTTCAGCAACCTCCTGCCTATCCTCCTGATCAGCTCTCATCAGTAATTCTGTCTAGGGCAGAAATGAACACATTCATCTACCAACTGTGCAGGACTCACAGTCCCCACCATTTCCCACACTACTACCAAATTCTAGTGGCATCCAACAGATAGAAAGAAAACAAGAATTCTGCTTCAGAACCTCTTCTGGCTAATTGGGGATTAGACTGAATATATGTCAAATCCTGCTTGAAGCTAGCCTTTTTTTACATACAGCAAATCTTAGTGTAACGTCATTTGTGTGGTTTGTAAACCATACTGAAGAGCCTACCTAGAAAAAAGTAGATGCTAAAGAATTCAAACAAACACTACATTTGAAAGTAGAAATTTGGGGCTATGACTGGATTCAGTCAAACCATTCATTTTACTTATGTTATCTAAAATTCTTCATTTATAAATAAATCAGTAACCACTGAATATAGGGGGCTTTAAACAAACAAACAATCGAACAGGCATGGTTCCTGCTTGCATGGCATTTATAATAAAGTGGGAGATAACATAAAAAAGAAAGCAAAATAATATGTAATTACACCTTGGGATGAGTTCAATGAAAGGTGTACAGAGAAAAAAATTGGAGGTGAGAGGTAAGCCTCCTTACCTCCTCTTGATTGGATGACCAGAGAAGGCTTCCAATCATAATGGAAGGACATAATACTTAATTACGCTCAGAGGATATAATACTTAAGCTCAGAACTTCAGAAGAGAAATCTAAGCAGAGAAAGCAATGACTACAAAAGCCTAAAGGCACAAAGGGAAAGGCATGTTTGATCAATTATGGGAAGACTTGAGTCAGATTCTGGCCCGGGGAGAGGGGGAATGTTAGATTAGTTTCATCAAATAATCTTAGGCCCAGTAAAATGTTACATTTTAATCTAAATGCAAAGGAAAGCTTTTGAAGGATTTTAAAGCCAGGGAGTTAATGGATCAGATCAACTATTTAAAGGCAAGAGGAAAAAAACCCGGAAAGATTAGTTGAGTGGCTACTACGACAGGCCAGGCAAGAAATGCTGGTTGTTGAACTACAGTAGTGGCAATAGAGAAGAGATGTATTTAGGAGATAGAATGGAAAGGATTTGGTAGGAGATTGAAAATTGGGGCTGAGGCAGTGGGAGAAATCAAGGATGGTTCATGAGTTCGTGGTTTGAGCAGGTGGACCAGTGGGGATGAAGTGCTAGACCCTGTTCAAGGTCAAAGATGACTCACCAGGTGCCCAAGTGCCACTCTCTGCCTTGGGCTGTAAGAGTGGATGCACTACTTTGATTCCACCAGGTGGTACAAATGATGAATCTAGGTTAATTCTAACCATATCCTTCCCACTGTGTTTGTTAGCTATCCAAATTGTCTTCTTTTTCCATGTTGAATAGAAGATCTGATTCCCAAAAAGGGACATTGCAAAAAAATTATGCCTGAAAAACAACAGAAAAAAACATAAAGAATAGCAGAACATTTCCTCCCAGGCTTATTAACATTTCACTCCATTTCAATTAATTGACTGAATTTTAATTACCTACCTTTCAATTGTATCTCATTTAGGTTTAGAAGCAGATGTTAAGTTTCAAATTTTACTTATGTATTCATAATCTGAATTAATGAGATATAATTTTTGGCTTCAGGTTCATTGTCTCATTCTTTCCTAATCAACATTTAAGTGTAATGAAAATAAAATAGGGAAGAAAATAGGAATACTCTCAGAGTGGATTCTGCTTGAATCCATTTCACACTTGACTAATTTCTGCCTCTTACCACAAGCTGGAGAGTCAGTTACAGGCAAGATAGCAAATCAGATGAACTTTGATTTACACATATAGGACATAGTAATTCCAAAAAGATAACTAAAACCTATAACCAACATGTGAGAACTTCCAGATGTCAAAACTGTTAATTATTTTTATTTGCATTTCTTAATTAATTTTACTTAAGTTTCACAATAACCCCAAGAAGTAGCTACTATTATTATCCCCACATTAAAGGAAACTGAAGTGGCTCAGTCTGTTAAATATCTGCCTTAGGCTTGAGTCATGATCTCAGGGTCCTGGGATCAATACCTGCATCAGGCTCCCTGCTTAGTGGGGAGTCTGCTTCTCCCACTCCTTCTGCCCTTTCCCCCTCCCACTTGTGCTCTCTCTCTCTAATAAACAAATGAAATCTTTTTTTAAAAAAATTGGAAACTAAGTAGAAGTCATGTAACCATCCCCAAATCACTTGTCCAATAAATGGTAAATCTAGGACTTGTACTCAAGTTTTTTGGACTTCCCAGTCTGTGCTAAACCACTCCACCAGTTTAGCCAGACAAACCTCAAATGGAGATTGCTTTATTTTACACCAAAACCAAAACTTACTGTGTAAGATGTTTGCTAAGACGGACAGAACCTCCATCATAATTACAGGAATAAATATGAGAATTGCTTCCATCTCTGCTGTACTGAATCCAAAAAAGCTGTTTATCAAGCACATCCAATGACACAGCTGTTATTCTTTCTGATGTCTGTAAAAGAATCTTCTCTTCCACACCATTGAGATCTGCTCTGTGAAGGCTGCCAGCCACTGCCACCTCTGAAGACCAAAATATAAACCTGAGAGCAAACACATTACACACACATAATTGAAGGCAAGGTCACTGAAATGGCCAACTCTTGGTGTTTCAGCAGTCCTCGGATGTCTGCACAGGATGAGTTTGACTATTTTGAATGAAATTCCAATTCAACAAATATTTATTGCCCTGCTATGGGAATTCTGTGTGATTTCAAGTTAAAAAGGAATTATGCTTCTCTGGCAAGAAATCATGGTAATCGGAGCACCATTTGCAGAGGGACGCCTGCCTTGGTTCAAGCCCAGGCAACCTTCTCAGTGAGAAGGTCCTTCTGAGTTCAAAATGTTATAATTCTGTGAATTATCATCAGATTTGATATATATTTCAATGTCTGAAAACAGCAGTTACCTTTCTATTGGATCAATTGCTACATTTGCAGGATAGTTTAAGGCACTTAAGAGAACTCGCGAATTGTTTCCTTTCATATCTGTTACTGTGATGATTCCTTCCTGTTGATTTGACCAAATAAGCTCTTCATTTATCCAATTTATTGCCATTCCTGAAACATTTTTCTCTATATTGCATACTCTCTGCAAAATCAAATTTCAAAATATTAATACTTTCTCATTCACATAAACATTGTTCTTATCTTTATGCATAAAAGTCTATTCTTTTAAATACTTGTCATGTTTATGCATTCATAAAACTATTTAAGTTATAAAACAGTCACAGATATGGTGCCATTGTTTTGATAGAGCAATGTTAACCCTCCCACATGAATATTTCTGGGCACAGTATTTATTAATTTTTTATTTATTTATTTATGATAGGCACACAGTGAGAGGGGGGGGGGCAGAGACACAGGCAGAGGGAGAAGCAGGCTCCATGCACCGGGAGCCTGATGTGGGATTCGATCCCGGGTCTCCAGGATCGCGCCCTGGGCCAAAGGCAGGCGCCAAACCGCTGCGCCACCCAGGGATCCCTGGGCACAGTATTTATATTGACTTTAAGGTGGAAAATTATCCTATGCATATTGAAATTAAGCAATCAGCCATAATGTATTAATAATTTCAACTGTAATAACAGTGAAATTTCCATGTTATCTTAAAGACAGTTTGTCCATTTGCTAATGGAATGGTCCATATTCCCACCTGAACCCAAGCCTAAGCTTTGCCAAAATCTGGCAAGAAGCCCTTGACATTTGTGCATAGAGCTCTAAAATAAATGAATTTCTCATTAGAGCCCCACTTTCCTGGCTGCTCTCCTCTTCTATCAGGCCCCACCTTTTCTACAGGTCCTCAATGCCCTCCACTATAACCCTATGGCCCAAAGAGCAGGGCTTCTTTTTATGCTTCTTGGGTAGTGTTTCCTGCTCCCTTAAGATAATATGACCAAACAAAAACCTTGGTTTTTTTTATCTCCTAATTCCAGTGTGTGCAGGTAAACTGGTCAGTCTTCTTGGGTGGTGGAGGGTGGGAGGTGGAGAGACAACCTAATCTGTGTGGTTGCAGATTTTCTTGGTTTATAAAATATTCCTGCCCTCCCTTATTGTAAATATTCCCACCATAGCTGATTTCTAGTTACCAACATGACATCATGGAACTCAGATTGGGCAGAGGTCAGTCTCACCAGCTGGCACTATTCCTATACCTCATACAAAGTAATCTAGCCAATCCATTTAACCAGTTGCTAATATATTAACTAACCCAGGCAAATGGTATTTTAGCAGGTGTCCTTTGTAAACAATGTTTTAAACCAAAGGAGGGGATACAATGATGGATTTTAGGCATTAGGTCAATCCTTTTCTAATGACTTGACACAAATTCACAAGTGTTTAACTTTTTTTCCTATTCCATGACAGAAAACCCTCCAGACTTTGAGACTCACGATTTTTGAAACAATTCTGTGGATGGCTGGAAAATGAGTAGCCATCCTTGTTAAAGGTGACATTAATGAGTATCAGAAATGTGACTAAAGAGATTAGCACTTAATTGAAGCTTTTAAGAATAACTGGAGGGAGAAAGGTTTGGTTTGAAGAAAAACAAAACAGTGGGCAATTTGTGTGGAGATAAATGCTTAAGGTTTCTCCAGTTACTTGTCTCCATAATCCATCTCTCAGGAATCCAGAGAACATTCCTCCTGGGACTCATGTAAGGGTTCTACCAGTTATAGAGAAAGAGGAAAGATCTTTTGTATGTACTTGAACCAAAATACTTTATGTATAACACCTGCTTTATTGTTTTTTTTTTCCAGTGTGAAAACACCTTAAGAATCAAAAAGATTTTATCCTAAATATCAGGAGATAAAACCCATGACAGACATTTTAGATGAAACAGGATCCCCAAACTCAGCACAATTGACATTTTAGGCCACATAATGCTTTATCATGGGGGTCATCCTGTATAATTTTGGGTGATTAGTAGCATCCCTGGAATCTGCCCACTAGATGCTAGTAGTGCATTTTCTCTCCTTCCCAATCCAGGCGTGAAAACCAAAAATGTTCCTGGACATTGCCAAATATCCCCCAAGGGACAAAATTGCCCTCAGCTGAGAACCACTGGAGCCAAAAATAATCATGTTAATAATCTGTTTTAACCATAAAGTGGTGATCTGACTTAGTAACCTTACATGTTTTCAAAATTCTGTTAACATCCTGACTCCTTTTGAGGCCTTCTGAATACCAGTGCCACATGTATGAGTTCATTCAGTAACGTGCCACAGATGCAAATGAAACAAATATTTACGAATCTACAATTACATTCCATTTGAATTGGAATGTAATTTTTGTTCATCTATACATTACAAATTATTGATATTGTGTTTGTCAGCCTATATAAAAGTCCCCTAAATACTTTGAGGGTGTACTTTACCTCTTGCCTTGTCCCATTCAGAAAAACTCTTTGCAAAAGTTGTCTTTCTGGATCTACCCAATAGATTCTTTCTTTATTATAATGAAAATCCATGATCACTGATACACCAGCATCTGCCACCAATTGCTCATGATTAGTGCCTTCCAGGTCAATCCTAAAGATACTGATTCCATGGGAGAAAATTAAGAAGGGTGCAGGACCTGAGTGGGAAGAAAGAAACCAAATCGTATATTTTCAATATTTTATCTGATTTAGACAAAATATTTTGCCATGACAACCACTACAAGTGGACTGCATGTTTAATTCTTGGTTTTATATTTTAAATAAAGAATATTGTATGAAGAACAAGTTCCTGTAGATGTTCGCAATTAATTTTCTAAAGCATCTTCTTCACAAATTATAAGAAATGAACATTGCCAAGTTATGAAAAAACTCTTTGAAGAGAAAATCATTTACTACTCTTATCTATAAAATGCCATTTTATGTTAAAAAAAGGAAACCATCTCTATTGTGGATAGGGTCTGGATGATTGTAAACTTTAATTACACAAATTGGGAATAATATTACAGATGTAAAGTAATATCATTTTGGAAATAGAACCCACCTCCTCTTCTTACCTTATGAACAGAACCTCAGGGTAATGATAGGGAAGAAGATAGCAAAAACAAGAGGCCTTAAGTGGAAGCAGGGAAAACAGAAATGCCATCTTAAGCTCTGACATGTTTTGTCCCTGTTAGCATTGCCACAAAAAAAAAAATACAGGATGCCCAGTCAAATTTGAATTGCATATATATATTATGACACATACTTATACTAAAAAATCATTTCACTGTTAACTTGAAACTTAACTAGTTTAATTTTAACTAGTTGCCCTGTATTTTTATTTGCTAAATTTGAGTGGTGGACCTCACTGGAATTTTTATTCCCACAGGGCCTTGCCCTGAACCCTAACCCTATGGTCTCCTGTTCCAGGTGATGGCTGCCTTCCCACTCAGACTCTCAAGTGTTCAACACCTGCTTGGGAATCCAATACCTCTCTTTGGAAATCTCAGCACAAATTATTGGCTGACTCTGCACAGAGCTTGCCTTTGATGCTTCAAGGGAATGTCAGAGAATAGCTTCATCTCCTGCAGCCAGGTTAGTTGCCTTAATCTCCCCTGCCTGAGTGTGATGAGGCTCCTTCCACTGTGCCTTTAGATAACTCTGGAACTTCTGGGATGAGTCGGGGATTGGAGATGAATGCTAATGTATTCTTGCTTCCCCACTAGGGTTACATGATTCTGTTTTCACATTAGACTTTATACCTTACTGTGACACAGTAAATGTGTCTATTGTTCTATGGATTAAATGAAATGATGGATTAACCTCCTCTTACTCAGGGATTATGTTCTACAGTCAGAAAATGTTTACTCTGCTTTAGAGGATTTCAGAATAGATAACAGAGGAAGGAAGTACAAGATCATGAGAGTTTGAAATAGGTGCCAGCATAAGTGTCGAAGAGAATTAGCCGAAATCACCCTTCTTGCGTCTTTCCTATGATAGAAGAGCCCTGCACAGGTATGGAGGAGAACCCATGTTTTATTGCCTCTCCAGGTGTGAAACCAGAGGTGTCAGAGAAGAAATGGGAAGGGCATTGGACTGAGAACCAGGAAGCCTTGTTTCTAGTCCTGGCACCATAGCTTTCCTGCACAACTCACAGGACCTCCCTGCCCACATCAGGGGATTACTGGGGAAAGAAATAAAATTTTAGATGAGGAAGTATGCTATTAATTATGCAAATATAATTTGCCATTGCTGATTTCCAGAACCAAGGTCTCACTCCATAGGTTTGTGCCATTGTTCAGGTTTGAATCTCTGGATGAGAACGTTGGTGTAACTCATCTCTTTTTTTAGTAATGTGTCCTGGAGAAAAGGAAGACATAGCAAAAATCACCCTCAACTGATAGTTACTGATCTGTGAGTCTGTGGATTTATTGCTAGGTGTCATCCCTTTGAAATGTGTATCATGCATTCTCTATAAACTGAGTAAATGTGCCCAACACATATTACCAATATTCTAGTGCACTGATACATTCATAAGATCAATAAAACATTTTATTCATTTGACAGTATTACTAAATGGGGGCATCTGGCTGGCTCAGTCAGAAAAGCATGTGATTCTTGATCTCAGGGTTGTGAGTTCGAGCCCGACATTGGGTGTAGAGGTTACAAAGGAAATAAATAAAACTTAAAAAAAATTACTAAATGGGAGGTTTCCAGGTTTTAAAAAAAGGAGAATGAAAAGGCACTCTAAACATTTTAGACAGAATATAACATAATGCTTTGCACATAACAGGCACTCAAAATTTTTGAATAAAGAAATCATTGAGTTTTGCTCATTTGTCTGGCTTTAACCATAGGAACAAAGCTGAAGACACCAGCAGATACATCAAATTCAAAAAAGCAGAGTTAGTCCTACAGTAGTTATTTTACTAATAGTAATAATAATAATAATTATAATAGTAGTAGCAACAAACTTTCACAACCTGATCTCATTTATCCTTAACATAACACCATGAGCTAGATAGGTCAGATATAATGAATAAATCAAAGAGAAAAGAGAAATCTGAAAAATACCTAGATCCATAAAATGTAAACATAACATTAACTTCAGTAGCTTTTCAGAAAATAAGTAGAAAATATTTATTAAAATACTAAGTATGAATTAACTAATGAATTTTCTTTTCAGATTTTTCGCATTCACTGGTGAATCATGACATCCAGGATTTATTATAGCCTCTTAGGACTGAAAGGACCCTAAATATTACCTAATTCAGTGTTTCCCAAAATTGTTCAAAAAAAATTACACAGGGTGCTATGAGTCTATGTGGATCTTTTGCAGATCCCTTCCTTCAAGGTTTTAATTCAATAGGGCTGGGCCAAGGGCTAGCAATCTGTGTTTTGAATAGACACTCCAGATGATTCTTACGCTTGGTGAATTGGAAATCATAGATCCAGTTCAGATGAGGAAATTCAGTGATGTTCCCCAAAGACCTACCACTGCTTGGTGGTAGAGTTGGAATTAGCAGCCAGATATTCCTGCTTTCCTGCCTTGGTCTCGGATGTCATGTGTCGAGACGTTGCAATCTTCATTTTACTTATGTAACTGATTTTAATTCCACACTGTTCATTTTTTTCCTACATTGTCACATCATTTTGTGTATACCAAGGCCTGGGTATACTGTAGATGTGAAATTTAATTTGATTTTTTTTAAATGGAAGACTTCAAGAAATTAGGATTGGTGAAATAATCATTCTGTACTACCACTGGAAATGATAAAAAGTTAGGGTTTTCAGACCTGTCAGAGACTCTGTAAACATCGATGTGTGGTACAGTCTGTGGATTTGAATGTCAGCAGGGTGCGCATGTTTGAACAGCTAAACTTTCCCATGTCAAAACCTATGCCATTTATTTTGGGTGCCATTCAGTAAGAGGGAAGTCCACAGAAAATCAAACATCATGTCTAAGAATACAAACCCAAAGACAGCAAACAGGTCACAGCAAATCAATCGGAACCTCTGACTTCCCAGCCTTGGGGATTAGTAGGGGATCTGCAGAAATTAGAGAGGAGGCCAGAATGTTTGGAGCATACTGAAGATTTTTATTAGTGACTCCAAGAACTGGTTCAGAGGTCAGTTAGGACAAGTAGGACAAGTAGGTTTTGATTGAAGTGGACTGCAGAAACAGAATATTTCATGACAGGCACCTCTTCATCTGCTCTGAGATGGTAAATGAGAATGAGAAATGAGAAGAGAAAGTGAAGGTCTTCTGCACCCTGGAGGCAAAGACTCACAGGACCTAGTTAACAGAAATGATCCTGGCAACCAGATAAACAGAAAATCCTCCTCTTCTCTCAGGCCAGCACGGTACCCTGCTCTCCCCACCCCAGGTTTCCTGCCCTAAATCTGGTGACAGACTGAAGGTTCACAGTCAAAAGGGAGCTCTGGACCTTCAGGATTCAACACCATGGAAAAAGAATGTACATTTAACCTGACAGACTGGCTTTAAGAAAGCCTGACACCTCCTCTCACTGTGCCTCCCATAAACCGCCAATAAAAGTCATTTATTACTACCTCTCAAGGGGCTGATTTGAGTGGTAACTTGGGTTTTAAGAAATGCAAAAAGTTTTATTTCACTCTAAAGCACTGTTTCCATCTGTTTTTCTTTTAATTACCATACTTAAAGAGCACACATTTAATTTGGGGACAATCATAGCTTTCTTTTCAGCTTATTCATTAGTGTCAAAATTCAAGGCAGGTGAAAGAGAAACCAATTGACCCAGAAACAATACAACCAGAAAAGGGAGCCAGAGAGGTGAATTTAAATCTTAATTATGGGTGCTCCTGGGTGGCTCAGTGGTTGAGCATCTGCCTTTGGCTCAGGTCATGATCCAGGGGTCCTGGAACTGAGTCCCACATCGGGATCCCCACAGGGAACCTGCTTCTCCCTCTGCCTATGTCTCTGCCTCTCTCTGTGTCTCTCATGATTAAATAAATAAAATCTTTAAAAATAAATCTTAATTCTGTAAGACAAGCTCTGGGGCTCAATTTTGCTTCCTGAAATATGTGAATGAAATTTGCCACCTAGTCCCAGAGTGGTGGTAGACATGAGTCATCTAAAGCAAAAAATAGACCTGATCTAACCCTCAACTGATTCTCATTGTCAAGTTTACGAGCTCTACTCCCAGGTTCTCAGGATAGTACCTGAGACTAGAAGGTTCTGCAAAGTTGTTTGTTTTTTCCAGTAGAACTTCTTGGTCTGTAATGTGCTATTACATTTTTTGATGCTCCAAGAAGGTAGATGGTGAATATCGCCAGAATAATAGTAGCCACCATATTGGGCATTATCACTAGAATAGCACATTGAAAGTATTATTTCATTTAATACATAAACACACTAGGAGGTAGGGGCTCTCAGTATTTTCATTGTACAGAGCAGGTAACTTGTCATAGTCACATGATCAATAAATAACAGATTCATATCACTTATAAATAATAAAGCCATGTCTTTCTGATTATCACACTGTACTGTTTATCTCAAACTGAATTTAACAGGAACTCTTACTGGATAGTATCTTATAGTTCAACTGTGTCAAGAAACCCACTTCAGGAACACTGCCCTAGGCATGTTCACCCTAAAGCCAGATTCTCGACATTCATGTTCCAGGAACTGATTAGAAAGTAGATCCCTTTAACAAAGGAGCCAAGAATATACAATGGAGAAAGGACAGTTTCTTCAATAAATGATGTTGGGGAAAACTGGTACAGCCATGTGCAAAAGAATTAAACTATACTACTATTTATACTATACACAGAAATTAATTCAAAATAGACCACAAACTTGAATGCAAGACCTAAAACCATAAAATTCCTAGAAGAAAACAGTAAGTGGTAAGCCCCTTAACATTGGTCTAAGTGCCATCTTTGCGGTTCTGACTCAAAGGCAAGCGTAGCAAAAGCAAAAATAAAGAAATAGAACTACATCAAATAAAAGCTGCTGCGCAGCACAGGAAACCATCATCAACTGATAAGGCAACCTACTAAATAGAAGATATTTGCAAATTATGTATCTGTTAAGATGTAAATACATAAAATATATAAAGAACTCCTACAATTCAACAACAAAAAAACAACTCTATCTAAAATGGGAAGAGAATCTGAGTCTACATTTCTCCAAGGGAGATATAAAGATGGCCAACAGACACATGAATATGTACTCAACATCACTAATTTTACTAGGGAAATGCAAACCAAAACCATGAGATAACAGCTCATACCGTCAGACTAACTATTATAAAAAAGACAAGGAATAACAAGTGTAACAAGTGTTGGTGGGGTTATGAAAGGAAACTTCATACACTGTTGGGATTGGAAATTGATGCAGTTACTACAAAAACCAGTATGCAGTTTCCTCAAAAAATTAAGAATAGAACTACCATATGAACTGGCTATTCCATTTCTGGGTATTTATCTAAATAATACAAAATAATAATTCAAAAGATATATGCACTCCTATGTTCACTGTAGCATTATTTGCAATGACCAATATAAAAAAAAACAAATGGAATGTCCATCAATATACGAATGGATGAAGATATAGCACATATATATACAGAATGGAATATACTCAGCCACAAAAATTGAAATCTTGCCATTTGTGACAGCATAGAAGGACCTAGACAGTATTACACTAAGCAAAAAAGTTAGAGAAAGACAAACACCATATGATTTTACTCCTATTTGGAATCAAAAAGAACAAAAAAGAAAGAAGGAAAGAAAGAAAGAAAGAAAGAAAGAAAGAAAGAAAGAAAGAAAGAAAGAAAGAAGGAAAGAAGGAAAGAAAGAAAGAAAGAAGGAAAGAAAGAAGCTAAACAAATAAAATAAAATAAAATAAAATAAGACAAAGTTATAAATACAGAGAACACACTAGTGTTTACTAGAGGGGAAGGGGGTCAACTGTGTATGATAGACACTAACTAGACTTGTGGTGGTAATCACTTTTCATTGTATACAGATGTCAAATTATAAAGCTGACAACCTGAAATTTATATAATAATAATAATATTTTAAAAGTGGGTCCTTTTAAATGGATTCCTGTAATTATATCACCTGGATTAGTGCATCTCTAATTTTATAATCTATTGCATCTCATATACATGTACTCCCTATGTCTAATGTATTCGTTCACCATGTTTAAACCCAGCAGTGCAGACTCTTCAAATCTCTCTCCAATTCCGCTGCCTTCTTCCTCCTTTCATATTCTTGCCTCTCTCTTATAAGACCCTGGTACTTACATTTAGAATCCTTCTAAGTAATACAAGCGATCCACCCCATCTGAGGATCACATTTGCAAAGTCCTTTTTGCCATATAAGGTAACATTAACAAGTTTCAGAAATTAAGACATAAACATACTTGGGGCCACATTCAGTCTGTAACAATTAATAATACTGAGCATTTTTACATGAACTTAGCATCCTTATGTTCTCTTTGGTGAAGTGTCTGCTTAAATCCTTTGTCCATTTTTTTTCCTTTGCCCATTTTTAACTATGTTATTTATTTTCTTATTGTTGCATTTGAAAGTTTTTAAAAAATATATTTTGGATGCAAGTGCTTTGTCAGATACATGATTTGCAAATGTTTTCTTCCAGCAGGCAGTAGGTCTTTTTATCTTCTTGACATTGCCTTTTTGGCAGAGCAAAAGTTTTAATTTTGATGAGGTTCAATTTATCCACTTTTTTTCTTTTGTATATCATGCTTTTGGTGTCATTTCTAAGAACTGTTAATCCCAAGGCAAAAATTTCTCCTTTGTTTTTTTTTCTAAAAATTTTATAGTTTTACAGCTTAAATTTAGATCTATGACCCATTTTGATTTAATCTTTGTATGCAGTTTAGGTTGAGGTTCGTTATTTTGCTCCTAGATACCTCATTGATCCAACATCATTTGTTGAAAAGACTATCATTTCTCCACTGAATTGCTTTTGCACCTTTGTCAAAGATCAAGTGACTGTATAAAGTCTGTTTCTGGACTTTCTAGTCCACTGCATTAAAATTTTTAAATTTTATTTATTTATTCGAGGCAGAGACATAGGCAGAGGGAGAAGCAGGCTCCCTGCGGAGAGCCTAATATGGGACTCAAACTCAGGACCCCGGGATTATGCCCTGAGCCAAAGGCAGATGGTCAACCACTGAGCTACCCAGGTGCCCTCCATTCCATTAATTCATGTATCTATCTCCTGGTTAATACCACAGCTCAGTATAACTTTTTAAAAACTCATAAAAATGCAGTTTGTAGAATAGTGAATCCTGTTATAAGGTTCCTATGCTATAGGTAATCCTTCATCTCAAATAAGCATGTTTAAATAACACTCATCTTGACTGTATAAATTATGCTCAATTTTATTTAAAGACTGTTACTACCAGACTAAAATGCATTCACCAATTTTAAAGTGATAAAAAAGTTTTTCTGGATGTTTCACACACACACACACACACACACACACACACGATAAGACTCAGAAGTCACTATTTTGACCTGTCTTCTGAAGTTTTTCTACTATATTTCCTACTCTCTGCTGAACATTTCCAGCTGGGGATACCCCACAGCCCCCAAAGTCCCTCTGCATGTGGAAAATTGAGTTTATGCCATATTTTCTGATTAGATTGCATTTACTAAAAACATTGAATGTGACATAAGAATTTAAATTTAAAAATCTGACTTAAAATTCAATGTCTTGATACTTAAGACATAAGAATTTTTAATAGATGGCATATTGACATTAGGTTGTTCAACAACCTAATCACACAACAATGGAAATTTTTCCAAACACCTGTTTTCAAACTGCTCTGTTCATATACAAGTTTCTTACAAGCAGTCACTTCCTCATTGTTAAAATGTCACCTTCAATCTGAAGGGATAAAGTTCTATTGTTTTAGTTCTTTTTTGAGTAGCATACTAGTAACATCTATTTGTCACCACAGAAAAGGGAAGAAAGAAGAATGAAAGAAAGAAAGAAAGAAAGAAAGAAAGAAAGAAAGAAAGAAAGAAAAGAAAAAAGAAAGAAAGAAAGAAAGAAAGAAAGAAAGAAAGAAAGAAAGAAAGAAGAAAGAAGGAAGGAAGGAAGGAAGGAAGGAAGGAAGGAGAAAGAAAGAAAGAAAGAAAGAAAGAAAGAAAGAAAGAAGAAAGGAAGGAAGGAAGGAAGGAAGGAAAAGAAAGAAGAAAGAAAGAAAGAAAGAAAGAAAGAAAGAAAGAAAGAAAGAAAGAAATATGTACCCTTTTTTAAAAAAGTAGTAGTAGTATAGGACCCACTATTATCTTACTGAAGAATCTTTTGTTGTTGTTTTTTTGTTTGTTTGTTTGTTTGTTTGTTTGTTTATAGTCCAGGAAATGCAGTGGCTCTATTGCCACTGGGTACACTTACACTACTTTTTCTTTTTGTAATACGTTTGTCAATATATAAAGAAGTCATTGGCTATGGAGTAAATTTCTTCTCTGATGCATTTTTCCTTTATTGGTTAATGAAAAAGTATTAGCTCTTTGTGCATTTCATTGTTGAAACAAAGACAAATGCAAGAGTGACTAAGATCACTAGCAATGGAGACAGAAAACCCCTGTTGATTGTTTCCCGGCTCCACTGTTTATTAGCGGTGTCCCCTTTAGCTCATTACTTAACCTCTCTATGTATCAGTTTTGTCATCTTTAAATGGAGATGATGATAGTACTTACCTCATAGAATTGTTATGAAGACTAAATAAATTACTTCATGCCAAATGCTTAGAATTTTTCCTCACATATAGTAAGTAGTCAGTTAAGTGTTGACTATTACTTTCTGGAAAATACCATAAGCCAAGATATATTAGAAACACCTTTACTTTCATTCAACTGTGTAGTTTGTATAATACTTTTTCTTCAAAATTTCAGTAATGCTTTCTGTGAAGTTTTCAGTAGTATCTGCTGACAAAAGAACACATTTGAGTCTGTTGTCATGTGGTTTTCCATGTATTATTTTAGCTACATTCTACCACAGCAGGAAGCAGGAGAAATATGTATTTCACTAATAGAAAAAGGCTTGTCTATTTTTGCTGTAGTCAGAAAATGCAAGAGCCTTCTAATACTTTTTATTTTACAGATTTTGTTTATTTATGAGAGAGTGAGAGAGAACATGAGCAGACGGAGAGGAAGAGAGAGAATCTCAAGCACACTCCCCACTGAGCAAGGAGACCAACATAGGCTCCATCCCAGGACCCTGGGATCATGACCTGAGCCAAAGGCAGACCCTTAACTGACTGAGCCACCCAGGCTCCCCACCTTCTAACCTTTTATCGTTAGGCTTCGTCTCAGGTATCATAACTTTGAAGATAACTGTTAAAGTCAGGAAAAGTCATTTCACATTCCTGGATACTCATTTTAAAATATCTTGCTTGTCCTGACAGCTTCATGTCACCATCAGCTAACATTTCAAGGCAAATTTTACACTTGTTGTGCAGTTCATCACTAATATCAGTAAACATAAATCCAGTTCTCAGGTTGTCTTCTTGTTAATTTTTCTCTTTTTTTCCTATTTTTTGTCAAGTCTAAAGAGATTTCCATTGTTTATGTCTCTTACACAACTAAGAAAGAGCTTATTCTAAGAATAAGAGAAGGGTCCTTCTGTCCTTCCCTCATTATTCTCTAGAGCTTGAGTTAGTAGCATTGTCTGCAATCCTTAGTTTCTTTGTAGGAAGGTTTTCAAGCCACTTGTTGGATTTTGTCAAAGTAAGTTTTGGTAAATTCAACGAATATGATCCATAAGTCATCAGGTAAACTGCAGCCTGCTCCACACCTGACTCTCTGAGCTGGGAACCCCACTGTTCCCCCAGGGGATCCCGGGCATTTGGATCAGTGATGTCGCCACCATTAGTCCAAACACATAATTAATGTTGAATAAATATTTGTTGAATTGATTTGAATTAATTCATTGATATAATTTATATAAAAGGAAAGCTTAGTCCTACTTTCAAGGTGCTTTAAACATAAACAACTAGATATATTAAGAGACTTAAACCAACTTAATATTATTAATACTTTTTGGCAGGAAGAACTAATTCATTACATTGGTGGGTTTCCGACAATCAGTCATGAGAGATGGCATGCACATGGTAAATTTTATGAGTGTAGGGATGAGTTACTTCACCTTTCTGAATCTCAACTTCTCATCAGTAACAGGAGGCAGTTAGTTGGGCTAGATGATGTTACAGGTCTTTCTAATCTAACATTATCAGTTCAATTCCTATCCTCCTGGTCTTCTAGAATTCAATAATTTCCTTTTTTATGGCATTTTGTAAAGAAGCCCAAGCTTGTGGTAAATTCATAAATAGATGTTATTCATCTTAATTCCTATTTTCTGCTTCTGTAGATTTCAAATATCAAATTAATAATGTGTCACTATGGGCTCTACCAAAAGAAGTAAAACAATAACCTAAAACAAATAACTCCAACCCCTGCAGTGACACTACAAGTTCAGCCCTCTGAAGGAAGTCTAAAAAATTGATCAGTTGATTGAGTCTGTAAAAAAAAATATTAGAGGTACAAAATTTGGTATGGGTCTCATTTGTAACTAACACAATTATCTTCTTTTACTACTTTTAAAATAACGTTTTTCAAATTGCAAGGCTAAATAAATAAATATTTGCCTATAGATACTACGTTCTGAGCATCTCTAGACAAAGAGACAAAAACAAAAGAAAATTAAGAAGTGTTGGTCTCTAGATGTTTCCAGGGTCCAGTTTTGTTATTCTTATTAATTTCAGCCTGACCAACACTTAGTCCTGGACCCCAGCTGCACGTATAGCCAGGAAAAAAATACTTCATATAATTTCTTTGGAATGTTGAAAGCAAATGTGACAAACAGAATAATTACTTAGAAAAAATAATTAGTTGGGGATTTTGTGCCATACTTTATCATTGAGGATAATAACAAATCACAAAGAATAGTGAGTAAGATGATTGTGAGGACTTGGCTCATCCTAAGAAATTAATTTCAGATTTCTGAAAGCATCGTTACAAATTTGAAGAAACAAGTATCAGAAAAATTTCACAAAATGAAAGTGTTCCTAATGTCTCAGCTTATGGTCTTTGGCGGAAAGTAACAGCTAATATATACTGGAAACTCACTAAGTTAGGCAAGATTTTAAGCACCTTGTATGAACTAATTAATTGAGTCTTTATAAAATCCTATGAGGTAAGTACTGGCCGCTCATATCAGCTACATAACTTATCCATTTCAAAAGCTGAGGCCTAAGACAACCTGCCAGGCACAGAACATCAGGCTGGAGGTAAGGGAATGTTTTCATGCAAAATGAGGCAACAAGCATAACACCAGAAACACCGGGTCTGCAACTGCTTCACTTCTTCCTGTAACAAGATCAATGCGCTTGTGTAAGCACTCTGCTTAGAATGTGTCCTTTGTTTCAAAAATGACCTTTCCTCCTGTATATTGGAAGTAACAAAACCTGATCATTTCATATGCTTCCACACAGTTTATGATAAGAGGGTTATCCATACACTGTGCTTTTTTTTAACTTTCTGTTCCAGAAGATAATATATCAATATTGGAAGACAGTCACCTTTCATCCTTTCTTGGGCATCGTTGGGTGCTTCTTAAATGCATTGAGAATTCAGATGAAAATTTTTCTTCATGTACCTTTTTTCTTCTACATGAAATTGTTTCCATGATTCGTTAGAATAGCCAAGACATAAAGTTTCAGTTGATTTTTCAGATTTGTTTTCCAAAATATAATAAACATTTGGATCTGATTAGAGATTTTAAAATGCTCACTAATGTTGCTTGAATCTAAAAGATGTACATTTCCACATACTGGGTAAATTAAAGTTAATGACAATAGCCTTTGCAGGCTCCCTGCAGACCAAGGAGAAGTTAAATTCCTTTCTTTCAAAAATTCTACAATAAACAGAAAAACTGTATCCTTCAGAGAGAAAGTGAAAGACACCAGAAGATTCCTGGTAGCTTCTGCCTCTGCACCTGTTTTTTGTTTGTTTTTTAAGATTTTATTTATTTATTCATGAGAGACACACAGAGAGAGAGGCAGAGACATAGGCAGAGGGAGAAGCA
The DNA here is from genome assembly GCF_905146905.1 of Nyctereutes procyonoides. Lineage (NCBI taxonomy): Eukaryota > Metazoa > Chordata > Mammalia > Carnivora > Canidae > Nyctereutes > Nyctereutes procyonoides. The sequence continues at coordinate 8,380,214 of NW_026575130.1, forward strand.
GGCTCCAGGCAGGGAGCCCCACGTGGGATTCGATCCCGGGACTCCAGAATCTCACCCTCCTGGGCTGAAGGCAGATGCTCAACCACTGAGCCACCCAGGCGTCCCTTCTGTGCCTGTTTTTAAACCTCAGAAGGGAAGGACCCATAATTCACAAGATTGATGTCAGCAGCTACATAGTATTGAGTTTGATTGATCTCCTACCATTGATCTGTTTATACAAAGATGGAATCTATGGAAGAAGGAAGATCCTTCTTCAAGCTTTTGAAATTGTAACCAGCAAAGTATTTAAATTAATAAAATAAAATACTATTTCTCAACTGCCACACCATGTGCTGAAAAACAAGGCAGCTGCCATGACGTTTGGACTATCTGCATCCTAAGAACCATCTACCCACAAAAAGAACCACCTCATGAATGAAAGCCACTTACACATGCAAAGCTGGTCTTTAGCACCCTGATAGGCTATTCTGAATGGAGGAAGAAGGTAGTACTTTTCTCTGAGAGGCCTTTTCTATCCTGTCACTAGGAGAGTGCTTGCAAATAAATCATGAATCATTGTCACAGGGTTCTGCTGCCTCTCAAATGCCTTCACACTCACACAAATTCCAGCATACTAAGTATCCTGGGAAATACTTGGGAAACCCAGACACTGAGAGACATTAGCATGGTTAGCCAGGCTTGGGAGAATCAGAAAATCAAGGTCATAAAGTGAAAACAGACACACACACCAATTCAAACTCCAGACTTAGAAGGAAGGTCAAGAGGTGATGAGAGCAAAAGTTTCTGCCTAGTATTTGGCTAAAATAACTGAAGTTTCCATACATTAACTAAATTCCAGCATCAAAAGTGAGATAGGGATACTAAAGGGCTCCATAAAATCTGCTTTTTGTTCCTTTTCCTATATCTATTCTTGCTAGGACTGTACCCTCACTTTACACATGATCATAGTACAAATGATGTATGTCTTCCTTGTAAGGGGCAAGGAGTTAATGATTTCTTTAGAGTCTTCCAGCACAATAGATAACATCTAAGGAAGGACTAGGCAATAATGACCGGGCGAGGCCATCCTGTGCACATTCCAGACCACTGGGGCTAGACATTTCGACGCCGAGACCCCCTGGCTCCAAGTGACTTATGGAGGACACCTGGGCCCTTGTCCTTGATCTGACCAGTTCCTGGATGCCTGAGAGGACACATATACCAGACCACAATCCTTAGAAAAAAAACCCAGACCCAAACAAAGATGAGACTCTTTCTCCTTTTCCTTGCTGAGTCTCCTAGACTCTGTACCTGGTCTCTCTATATCTTCAATAAACTCTGCTCTCACTCCTCCCAGCTCATGTTTGATATCTATCTTGCATGTACCCAAGGACCCTGTTGGCTGATCGTGCAGGACCCTCTCTGGGTTCTTGGATCCAGCCTGCCTATGTCAAAGGGAAATATTTGAATTGAAGGGGCCTCAGGACAGGCCCCTTCAAGAATATGCCACTTTGGCACGTGGGTTATTTTGAGCTGAAAGCACTTGAGACCCTGAATGCTTAAGAGGTACTTTTGCCCCTCCCTTAACTACACAGAAGATTCTAAATTAGGGGGTCTTTCCCAGAATAAGTGTTATTAACAGAAACAAATTTTATCTGAGTGACCCATCTACATGGCAGGGAAAACATCTAACTACCAAACATCTGCTCTTCTTATTGCCTTCTGAAGTGCATTCCTTTCCTCTGAAGTCCCACACCCTTACCCCCTTCTTAGTTCAGAATGATATATATACCTCATTTTGCCTGTCTTTGGAACTTCCATGTCAATGTGGATTCCCTGTACATACACTTATTTCTCTTGTTAATCTGTCTCATGTCAATTTGATTCTTAGTCCAGCTAGAAGGACCTTTAAGGGGACAGGAATTCTTGTTTTCCCAACAGAATGATGATGTCAAGAAAAAGAACACCTAAAGAAAGATATTATTTACATGTATTATTTACAACAACCGTAAGAGGTTAGTAATGTTAGCTGTACAAGTTAAAGTAGAAATGTGTTTTTGAGACATAGCAAGATCTTTCAGGAAGTATAAAGATCCTGTCTGTTTAAAGTAATTATTTCTTCTACACCTGACAAAAATGTTACTCATTCTTCCAAGCCTGGATCTCAGTCATCTTGTTTTGGGCCCCCCAGCAAATGGCACAACTGGGGATGGGACTGAAATGGTCATATGCCATACCATTATTTATTAATTAACATTATTGTTAATAAATAGTTTCTACAGAATGAATCTGCATTCTTGGTTCACCTAAAATCCAGGTAATACCTCCTTCATGGTGAGTAATATTAGCATTCTGGATGAAAGTATTGACCTTTAAGCAAGAAGTAAATAGACAATGGGGGAAATTGTGTTCCAAAGCTTTTGTTGCGCTGTTGTTGTGTTGTTACTGGTTCTTTCTCAAAGTTAATTCTGATTCTATCATTAGAAACTATAATATAACAGGGGCACCTGGGTGGCTCAGTGGTTGAGCATCTGCCTTCAGCTCATGTCATGATCCTGGGTTCTGGAATTGAGTCCCGCATTGGGCTCCCCGCAGGGAGCCTGCTTCTCCCTCTGCCTATGTCTCTGCCTCTTTCTCCATGTCTCTCATGAATAAATAAAATGTTTTATTTTTTTTTTTTATTTATTTATGACAGTCACAGAGAGAGAAGGAGAGAGAGGCAGAGACACAGGCAGATGGAGAAGCAGGCTCCATGCACCGGGAGCCCAACGTGGGATTCGATCCCGGGTCTCCAGGATCGCGCCCTGGGCCAAAGGCAGGCGCCAAACCGCTGCGCCACCCAGGGATCCCAATAAAATGTTTTAAAAAAGAGACTATAACAAAACATTTATTAACATAACATATATGACATAACATTCTGTTCCTTAGCTCTAGGATTGCTCAAATTTGGAGTAATAACTAAAACTGAACTAAACACTAAATTGCTTCATGAAATTTGAGAATTTCTTGAAAAATATTTAGAAATTCCTTGGAAGAAAGTATATTCTTTAAAACTGACTTGGACATTCTGGAAAAGTTCTCCAATGTAGTATTTTCCAGCTGTTGAGATTAGTTATTGAGTCTTACTTTCTGTATGTTCATAACAAGTTTACAAAACTACCTCATTAAAATAATTGCTAAAATATCTTAAATTAAGTGATTTATATGTGTTAAAAAGTTACTAGTATCTTCCACTACAATCAAAATGACTAAAAGATTAAGAACATTAAGCAGATTCTCGAGGGTTTATTTTTTAGTTAAGAAATATGTGTTGGGATCCCTGAGTGGCGCAGCGGTTTGGCACCTGCCTTTGGCCCAGGGCACAATCCTGGAGACCCGGGATCGAATCCCATATCGGGCTCCCGGTGCATGGAGCCTGCTTCTCCCTCTGCCTGTGTCTCTGCCTCTCTCTCTCTCTGTGACTATCATAAAAATAAATAAATTTTAAAAAAAAAGAAATATGTGTTACCTTTTATCTGAGGTCTAGTGTTTGATTTTATAACTGTCTGGATTAAGAAGCAACAAAAATTAATCTGAATAGATTAGGACAACAAAATCTACAAATCAATGATAAAAATAAGAGAGGAGAGGGACACCTGGGTGGCTCAGTCAGCTTCTGCCTTCGGCTCAGGTCATGATCCCAGAGTCCTGGGATGGAGCTCCACATTGAGCTCCCTTCTGAGTGGGCAGCTTGCTTCTTCCTCTCCCTCTGCCATTTCCCCTCTTTGTGCTCTCTGCCTCTTTCTATTTCTCTGCCAAATAAATAAATAAAATCTTAAGAGAGAGAGAGAGAAGAGATATACTAATTGATTCACAATTCAAATTCTCCTAATGCAGTGGTTTCCCCTTATCAATGAGAAATACATTCTATGACCCTCAGTGGATGCCTGAAACAACAGAAAATATTCAATCCTATATAAACTATGTTTTTTCTTATAATATATAGGTATGATAAAGTTTAATTTATAAATTAGGCACAGTAAAAGATCAAAAACAGTAACTAATAATAAAATAGAACAATTATAATAATATACAGAAATAAAAGTTAGGTGAATATGATCTCTCTCAAAATATCTTATTATACTGTATTCACCCATCTTATGATGTGAGATGATAAAATGCCTATGTGATGAGAGGAAGTGAGATGAATGACATAGGCCTTGTGATGTTGTTTAAGCTACTACTGACCTTCTGACCTTATGTTATTCACCTAAAACAGGACTGACCTTTTTATCTTTTTTCTCAGTACAAGTGAGATCAATCTCTAACTTTTATTAAGACTCTCTTTAAAGACTGGAGATAACAAGAAAGAAGAACAACCCATAGAATACCTTCCAATCACTAGCCAAGGCCAGACCTATGAAGGTTTCATTTGAAGTCAATGCCTTGCCTCACTTCTGACTTGGACAAAGAAAGGGCACTCCCCTTTCCAGAATGTGTATTCCAGAAGCATACACATTCTTCTGGAATTCCAGAACCCTGGACAAGCCTAAGAGTCCAAGAAAAAGTCTCCTGTCCAGGTAGTACTGCCACCACCTGGGACCTGCCTCCAAGAATCTTCACTTATGTCTCAAAATTAACATTCTCCCACTGTGGAAGAAAAGAGGAAGAAAAAATGTTTCAAAACCTGTGGTCTCTTCTGAGAAACAGTTATTTCAGGTATTAAAACACTTGATTATGCTATTTAGTAATTAAAAAACTTTTTTGTTATTTAAAAAGGGAGGCCCAGCATCTGATCAGAAAACAGAGTTGGAGAAGGAAGAAATCTAAAATGTTCTGCAGAAACAAATGGAAGTGAAAAGAAAGGTGGGGTAGTGATATAAGCGATACTTGTATCAGAAAAAATAGACTTTAAAACAGAGACTATAACAAGAGACAAAGAAGGACACTACATAACCATAAAGTGAATAATCCAACAAGAAGATACAATTGTAAATATTTATGCACTCAAGATGTGAGCACCCAAATACATAAAACAGTTAATAACAAACATAAAGGAAGTAATCAATAGTAATACAATAATAATAGAGGACTTGAACACCCTACTTACATCAAAGAATAGATCATCCAAACATAAAGCCAACAAGGAAACAACAGCTTTGAATGACACATTGAACCAGATAGATCTAACATTTATTCAGAGCATTCTATCCTAAAACAGCAAATACACATTCTTTTCTTTTCTTTTTCTTTTTTTTTTTTTTTTTTTTTTTTTTTTGATACACATTCTTTTCAAGTGCACGTGGAACACTCCAGAAGAGATAACATGTTAGGTCATAAAACAAGTCTTAACAAATTCAAAAACGATGGAAGTCATATTATACATTTTTTCTGGCCACAATGCTATGAAACTAGAAATCAATCACAAGAAAAAAATCTGGAAAGAACACAAATACTTAGAGGTTAAATAGCATACTACTAAAGAATGAATGGGTCAACCAAGAAATCAAAGAGGAAATTTTAAAAATACATAGAACAAATAAAAATAAAAACAATAGTGCAAAATCTTTGAGGTGCAGGGGTGCCCAGATGACTCAGTCAGTTAAGTGTTCAACTCTTGATTTCAGCTTAGGTCATGATCTCAGGGTTGTGAGAGAAAACCCCACATCCAGATCCATGCTCAGCAGGAAGTCTGCTTGAGATTCTCTCCCTTTTATACTCCCTCTCCCCTCCTCCTGCACTCATGCTCTCTCACTCTCTCAAAATAAATAAATAAATCTTTAAATAAAATCTTTGGGATGCAGCAAAAGCCGTTCCAAAAGGGAAGATTATAATAATATAGGTCTACCTTAGGAAGCAAGAAAAATTTCAAACAAACAATGTAACCTTATACCTAAAGGAGCTAGAAAAAGAACAAACAAAGCCCAAACCAGTAGAAAGAAGGAAATAATAAAGATTAGAGCAAAAAAAAAAAAAAAAAAACAGACCTAATAAAACACAACAGAACAGATCGATGAAACCAGGAGGAGCTAGTCCTTTGAAAAAAAAACAAACAAAATTGATTAGCTTTTAGCCAGATTCATTTAAAAAGGGGGGAGAAACCCAAATAAATAAAATCAGAAATGAAAGAGTGGAAATAACAACCAACACCACAGAAATATAGGAGTTATGAGAGAACATCTGAAAAGCTATATGCCAAAAAATTGGACAACCTAGAAGAAATCAATAAATTACTAGAAACATAGAACCCCCCAAACTGAATCAGGAAGAAATAGAAAATTTGAATGGACTGATTACCAGCAATGAAATTGAAGTAATAATCAAAAAACTCCCAACTAACAAAAGTCCAGAGCCAGATGAATTTTACCAAACATTTAAAGAGTTAATATTTATTCTTCTGAAGCTACTCCAAAAAATAGAAGAAGCAGACCTCCAAATTCAATCTATGGGGCCATAATGATCCTAACTGATAACCAAATATATAAAGAATGTATATAACTCAACAGTTACGCACACATACACACACACACTCCAAATAAAAATGGCCAGAAGACATGAATAGACATTTATCAAAGAAGACCTACAGATGTGGGCAGCCCGGGTGGCTCAGCGGTTTAGTGCCACCTTCAGCCCAGGGCCTGATCCTGGAGACCCGGGATCGAGTCCCACGTCGGGCTCCCTGCATGGAGCCTGCTTCTCTCTCTGCCTGTGTCTCTGCCTCTCTCTCTCTCTCTCTCCCTGTGTGTCTCTCATGAATAAGTAAATAAAATGTTAAAAAAAAAAAAAGACCTACAGATGGCCAACAGACATATGAAAAACACTCATCATTCATCATCAGGGAAATGCAAATCGAACTACTACTACTCTATGATCCAATAATTCCACTGCTGAGTATTTACCCAAAGAATGCAAAAACACTAATTAGAAAAGATATATGCACCCCTATGTTTATTGCAGCATCATTTATAATAACCAAATTATGGAAGCAACCCAAGTGTTCATTGACAGATGAATGGATAAAGAAACAGAGGTTTCCCCCTAACATAGGATGGAAGCACAGGACATTTTTATTTAAAAATCTAAAGATACAGTGACCCCAGCAGGCCACAGAGTTTGGGAATATCAGAAACTCCCAATTCCTCCTCAGGGATGTGGCATGGCCTTCTGGTCCTTATGAAAGAATCTTAGCACAGCCTTGTTGCATTTTTATGTTTTCTCTTCTACACTCTGAGAAAACTCACTCACTATGAATAAGTCCTCTTTATTTAAAAAAAAAAATAGCCATCCTTTTGTTTATCTCATCACACCTAAGTGAACAGAGAGCAGCTAATAGTGAAAAAAGATAAAGCATTTGTTCCCTATTTTATTATTTCTCTAGAACAGTCTCCATTCTGTGTGAAGATATACTATTGTATATCTTCCTGGTAAGGAAATATTAGGAATTAGTATGTGTTATGAAATGTTCATAATAGTGGTATTGATAACATATCAGGAACTGACCAATAAACACATCCTGGGAGCATGTGGCACATTTTTATTGTTTACTCAATAGAGTGGAGTTTGGAGCCTACTGATGTTAAAAAAAAATAGAAAGAAAGAAAAGAAAGCAACTATTCATACTAAACAAGAAATGATCTCAAATGGATTTTCATGAAGGCAAATTTGTAGATGATAAAGCAAGATTCTGAATTTATGTGAGCTAAATTACTAGCCCATTTACTTTTTAATGGAAAACAGTTGTTCTCTTCTTAACATAAGCAAAGAATTCCCAACTTCCAACTTCTAAGTTGAATGTCAAATATTTGGATAACCCTAATTTGTTAAAAAAAAAATGTAAATTCATTTAAAGAATTATTTTATTATTTCTTCGTATGCCCTCAACACCTTTAAAAATCTTAGAGAAACTGGTTCCAAATAGAAGACAAAATATGCAAGAAATTGAAATAATCATTTTCAAGTGGCTTGTTTTTGTTATTGTTATTAAAATAAAATTATTGCTGGTAAGAAATCTAACAAGCAGATTTAATTTGTGCTTAGCAGAATTTTTTATCAGTTGATATCACAAAAAGACAAACATTGCAATTGCAGTTCCACAAGGACACTGACTCCAGTCATTTTGATATGTTTTTGTATTTTTACTAAACATTTCTTCTAATTACAAAAAATATGAGTTATAAATGTTGAAATTATTATTTTTTAAAAGATTTTATTTATTTATTTATAAAGAGAAAGAGATCATGAACAGGGGGGAAGGGCAGAGGGAGAAGCAGACCCCCGCTGAGCATGGAGCCCAATGCAGGACTTGATCCTAGGACTCTGGGATCATGACCTGAGCTGAAGGCAGATGCTTAACTGGCTGAGCCACCCAGGCACCCCTGAAATTATTTTGACTACATTTTTTAATGTGGTAAAACTATCATCAAGTTTTTCAATACGGCATTTTTCTGTGTGTAAAAAAAAAAAAAAAAAAATTCAATTATTGTGGAAGAAGCCAAACCACATTTAAAAAAATACTACTACGGTTACCACCAACACAAATAATTTTTATTAATTTATTACTATTAAAAATATTAATAGTAGCAAAGACTTACTGAAGTGCTAATTTTATGCCAGGCTCTGTTTTATGCTCTTTGTATGTATTATTTTAGTGATCCTGAGCTGAGGCTGCCTCAGAATAGGAAGACTAACAAAGAAAATGATGCCTGGATTGCACCCCCAGAAGAGATGCTGACCCAGATGGAACAAAGTGACAACCCAGACATTGGTGATTGTAATGCGTGGCCAGCATTGAAAACAAATACATTAACATAATCCTGACAACAATCCTGTTTTGCACTAAGGAAAATGAGACACATGATTCACAAGCTTCAGAACTGGGATTTGAACCCAGGTTGTCCCCTAAACTTAAGCATTTTACCACTAAGCTCTACTACCCTTCAAAGACCACAAACCAGTGAGCACTTGAGGGGGTGATTTCATTCACACAGTATGCATAAAAGATCATTTCAGTAATTTCTCTGCAGTTAATTAAAAAAAAGAGAAACTTTTGCATAACCTTGGCTGAAAAAACAAACAAGATTCTGATCTGAAATATCTCTGCTCTGCACATGACTGGGAAGCTGACCAAGCCTTAGCCACCGCTGAAATCAGGGATTTCACTGTTTACTGCTAGAAGTGATCTCCCCAGTCAGCCAACATAGTACCCCAGGATCCCTCCTGTTACAGCCAGGTGTCTCAGGGTGCTTCTTCCTCACCCTCTATTTACCAAGAAAGTTCAAATAAATAATACAGTTCAAATAAAAAATACATGGCAAACAGGAAAAGTTCCTTTTTTCAATTGATTTTTCTCCTCCAGGGCAAACAGACTTGAAAGTTCAGAAGCCACTTGCCAGCAGTTTTCCTTATTGCTCTGCTCACCTACTTCAGCTCAAATAGAGGCTAATAAAACACTCATTCAATTAAAAAAAAAAAAAAAAAGGCAGGAAGGGTGGGAGGGTGGAATGAGAAGAAAACCGGACCCTGTGTTATCAAGTGGTTTACCTGGCTAGCAGTCACGTGAATGACAGCCTTGCATAAAGTAACCTGAATCTTGTCAAACCACAAAGCATTCTTCCTGCTGGCCAGAGGTGGTCTGGCTCAATGCCAAGGGCAAGTAATAGGCAAGAAGAATTTAATTGGGAGAAAAATAGATGATAGCACTCTATCTATTTAGAGAGGAGAAATACTATCCTCTGAAATGCACGGGGGCCCAGGGTGTGACCCAGGCATTTATCAGCTAACATGAGATGTAAAGTGTAAAGTAGGGGGTTTAAACCAGTGACTTGAAAGGAACGAGGCAGCAGAGGCAGAGTCACAAAGTGGCATCCAGACATTCTACCTTCTATGAGGTCTGTGCCATGTCATTGCACTCAAATAAGGCATCTCATGGTATGATTTGATCAAAGGGTTTTAGCCAAGACATGGAGGAGCCACGGGGACAGTTATTGACCATGATCCACAAGCCTTTATGCTAGGTTCGTTTTATGTGTTATCTCATGGGATCCCCACAACAATCCTGAAGGGGGGGTATTAATATGGGGCAGCATTCCAGTATTACTCAAGTATTAAATAGGTAGAATGGATTTACAATGAAGTGTGTTTGCTTCTAAAACCTACTCTGTGACACGGTCCTGCTCTGCTCACTGTCTCTATCCTGGGCTTCATTTTTATTTGGTGCAACCAGCCTCAGTGAAGACCCTTCTGAGCCACCAGCAGGGGCAGCGGGGAGCACAAGGCAGAGCCTGGTTTGCAAGCAGGAATGGGGTTGTTCCTGGAGACTCTAAAGCTTTGTATAACAGTTCATTTCTGTAATTCTTTGCTCTCTCGGGTTCTGCTTCTTGACTGGCTCCTACCATCCCCCCTCACATCCCATACAGATGGCAGTGCCTGTCTCTGGTCAGTTGCCAACTACTCTCAGAAAATTCTCCCATCCCAGAGAGACTCCAGTCCACTTGACATAACTGTCTAAAAGCTCTTACTTCTGCGCCAACAGCTGAGTAACAGGTTCATGGGGTCATTTTGCCTTTTGCAACCCCTTTTTGTAGCTATTCTCTAGGACTAGGTGATTAACAGGTCAGGGAGAGACTTCTCATTCATTTAGGAAGAATTTATAGAGTACATATTATGAACACGGAAATGTTCTAGGTGCCAGAGACACGGAGATCACTAGAATTCAGTCCTTCCTTCCAGCATCCTGGGGTTCTGCTCACTTGTTACAATGAGCACTGCCTGGAGACAGGGTCTGGGACTCTGAGCAAGAGCACCTGATTTCCTCATTCGTAACTTCCTTCATGGGAGAGCCAGGGCAAGAGCCCAAGGTCAGCAGTTTGACTCAGAATTGTTCTCTTTAGTCTTATTATTTTGTGCTGTCTTCTAGAGGATTCTCTTCTAGAAACTTTACTGTGTTTCCCTCACTCTACCTCTTTTTGAGAGCCATACCCCTTTCCAGAAGATCAGGATGACAGAAGAAGTACATCAGGACAGTTATGCCCTCTAATGAATGGAAATGGCTGTCTCGTTTGAGCAGTAGGTTGAGACCCACCCAAGGAATAAATGAAATAAATTAACAGTAAGAGAGGGAGAGGAAAGGCAAGAAGGGAAGAAGGGAGGGGGAGAGAGAAAGATGTTTTTAGGCAAAGTCCTTAAACAGGATGGTTATTTGCATTTGGTAAAAGTCCCATTTCTCCTGTGTGAAAAACCCGTTTAATATGGGAGGGAGTGTAGCATATTTACTCATTGTCATTTCTTAGCAGTGCTCAAAGTTTCAATGCACCTGTTACTCGAAAACTGAAGTTGCCGTCAGAGCAACTTCCAGAAATGGCAGGAGAGGGGAGAGAGGAGAGGACGTTTCGCTTGAAACTTAGCTGGCAAAATGATTGAATCTCGTTTGTTCTCTATTCCATTCCCATTTTTCACTGGTGTTTTAGCAACTTCTGAGTTCTCATACAAAGTCATCAGAAAGAATTTTTTTCTTTATATCTTCTATAGAAACAGTTCCCCCCCCCAAAAAAAATCCATCTGTTTCCCCAGCTTCCAATATAAAGGTGAGGATCTAAATGAGTAGTTGCTCCTCCCGTCAGAATAAAGACAGAGGTTTACATGAAAAGAAATGCTCAGTTACTTATAAATGAGACATAATCACTCACACACACAAGAACAGTTTGAGAGCTGTGAATTTTTATAGTTGGGTCGCCGATTCTCTCTAACAACCAGGAAGGAAATAGACATGCCTTAGATAACAAAAAGTAAGCAAATATGCACACCCGGAGAGAAATCAGGCAAAAAAAAAAAAAAAAGGCTCAGGTATACAAAACAGAATGAACAGATATATGAAGGCAGTTTCTGGAAGGAGGTGAATTCCCTTTCATGAGATTACTTACCCACACAGGCAGAGCTCCCCTTTCCTGAGGGAGAGACTTCAGGACAGTTCCAGTTCTCCGGGTCTGAGAGACTAGCAAAACTACATTTAAAAACTACTGGCCACAGAATGATAAGGGGGAGCAGCATAATCTTGAGGGGGGCTCGAACTTTCAACAGAAAAGAACTTGCCTTTGCTCGAGCATAGCCCGGGCAAAGTGGGTGCGTCTGACCCCGAGCGTGTCCCCCTGGGTTGGCCTGCAGCCCCGGAGCATCTTTTACTCTGCTCCTCTGCTGTGGTCCTCCCGTTCTTCCTCCTTCAACCCCGGAGAGCGGCCTGCAGCCTGAAAGGGACGTTCAGGAAAGATTTCTTCATCTACGTTCTTGGCAAGTCAGTAAGAAATACCTGACACCCGTGTGACAAATTTCGCAGTTCCAGGGCCCACTGTCCAGAGGCCTGCCGCTGACTTCACTGTGACCGGCAGAGCAGCGTAGGCCACAGTGAGAGAGGGAGGAAGGGAGAGAGACAGAGGGAAAGACAGGGACAGACAGAGAGAGAGACAGAGAGAGAGAGAGAAAGGAAAGTGATGGAAAGTTCCCACCACAACCCTTAATGGGGCTGCAGGAAGAAATACAGAGATAGGATTGCTCCCCAAACACCGGGTCTCTTTTTGCAATGTAGAAGGACTCCCTTTCCTTTTTAAAGCCCTTTTAGCTCCACCTCCTGCCTCCTTTAGTGACACTTGAGTGAGCCTCTGTTTGCGAATGTGAGTGTGGGCAATTGCACACTGCAGGAAAGCAGGGACGGCTGCCAGAGAGGAGATAACTGGCGACTCACCATAAATATTCCGGGCAGAACCAGGGAGAGAGCAGTGAGGGGGCTGTGGACTCGCTCCTGGTGTCTTGGAGGTACCTGCTGAAAAGGAGCTGGGTTTGAATCCCTTGAAGGATGGACACTAAGTTAAACTGAGCCGTACAAATCAGTGGTGAGCAACAGTGCTGATAGTTCAGACCCAGGGTAATTGATCATTCACATGAGCAATCTTCAGACAAAATGTCAACACCAGTGCACATTCCTGGAGCTTTATCTTCTTTTTTCTTTTTTTTCTTTCTCCTGTATATTTTATAGCGGAATTTGAAAGATTATTCTTTCCAAATCAAAGGGAAATCCCTGAAGCCAAATGAAGAGGAACAGTATGCACAGACACCTTTTCTTTCAGCATGAGCACAATAAAACATCACGAGGGGCCAGGAGTGCAGGGAAAGGAGTGGGTTGTTATTATAGAGCCGCGTTGGAAAAAATAAGCTAATAGTGCAAAATCTGGGAAGCACTGAAAATCCAGCAGAGCTGACTGCTGTTCCTTCTCAGACAACTTAGGCAATCTTTTCACATATCAGGGATAGAAAATAAAAGCTTGAAGTACCCGTTAGGTGCCTCCTCAGTTATTTTGTCAGGAGTGCACGCAGGGCCCAGAAATATCTGGTTCAGGCAAACCATTTACACCAGATTTGATGAACAATGGAAATTTCTGCCAGTTTACTTCATCCTGGAAAACAAGCTTTCATTTAAGTTGCCCAGAGGTAGTGTTGCAAGTGCTAGTCAAAATGTAGATAAAGCGAGAGTCACAAAAACAACAGCCACGTGAGTGAACACCCATTCTGGGAGAGAATGGGAAGAACTCCAAGCCTTTCACTCATATTTAATTATGTCCTCATCATTCCTCAGATACTGGGTCACTTTCTGAAACAGCTAAAGGCAGGATTTCTCTGATTTTAGCCGGCCCCTGCCAGACAACTCTGATTTCTCATAGGAGAAGCAGACCCTGGCCAGCAGCAGAAGTCACGTGGGGTGGGTGGGGGTATATATGGAATATTCCATTGCTTTCTGGACTCACTTGGACTCAAGACTCGGAATGAGCGTCCTACAAATAACCTGCACTAAGTTACTAACCTTGTTAAGCTTCTCCTTCAGCAAAATGCCTTGTCAGTGTCACGGGGGACAACAAATAGAAGGACGGTCAAGCATTGGGCTGGGTTAGTGGGGGAGGAGGAAAGTGATATGAGCACAAATAAGAAGTAACCCCATTCTAGTTGGATGTGGACTCTCTCGTATTATTTTTGGTTGTAAAAAGTCTCACTTTCCTGATTACATGTCACCTGGGCTAATACAGTTATTAATGTTGAGTGTAAGCCCCTCAGGAGATGATGGAGTCAGCATGGCTATGGTAGACATCAAGACCGGTGACTGATGTAAAATATCAGTCTCAGCTAATCCACAGAAAATCCAGGGTTGCCCAGATAGCAAAATCTTAAGACAGAGCTACCCATGCAGAAAGGACTTGCAGAGATATTTTATTACTCCATATTCTTACTTCTAGATAAAACCAAACCTCTCTGGGACAAATGAACATCATTGGTATTTTAAAGTTGCCCAGAAATCAGTTTTACAGGCCAAATACCCATTTTAGTTTCTGGAATTGAGTCAAATTAACTAATGCATTGATTAATTAAACATCTACTTGTGATAGGGCACTGTACACGAAATAGAAGCCATGGTCCCCTAAGTTCAAGAGCTTGCTTAGGTTGATTAAAAACAACAAAACATGGTTTATGAGTAGGAGCTAATGAATGGCCAGTCACCAATTATTCCGGAGAAGTCAGGAAAGAAGGGGCAACTGCAACAAAATAGGGACTGCGGCATGCAGTGAAGCTTCGTGTGATCAATAGGAAGTCTCAGATAAGCATGCACAGGAGGAAAGCCGTACTGACAATAGGATGTGGACCAGGAATGGACAAAGAACATAAATGCTTATTTATTAGATCCTTAGATCCTGAGAGGACACAGATGGATGGGAGGAAACCCTGCTGGCAAGTCACCGGAAGAATTAGGCATTAATGGTAAGGAGAGAGCTCTGAATGTTTTTAAGCATAAGTGAACATCACTAGGAGAAGGGAGGCTATTGGGAGACATGGTTATATGTGCTGGGCACGATTATTACTTTTCAGGTAAAACTTTTCTATTGAAGCACAGAGCACCTAATTCTTCTGGGTTATATATTTGCTTCATGTACAGCTGCTATTAGTCATAACTGCCACCACACTATCAACAGATTGTTCCCAGTGATCCAGGCATCTAGGAGGTAGATACTTTACTCACATCACCCCCAATCTTCCACACCACCTTGCCATTCACAAACAAGGTCCTTTTCACAAATGAGGACACTGGAGGTCAGAAAGACTGAGAAATCTTCCCAGTATCACACACATTTATGGAAGGTGTGAACTATGAAGTTATTATTGTCTCCTTTTTAACAGTGGTTTTGATAGGAATAAATAAGCTGGGCCATCATCAAAAGTAAGAGCAAAACATATACTACGCATGTGCATATGACAGTAGGAACCAGAAGTGACAAGGCAGTGTGTTTTGGTGTGAATAACTATTAGCACTTAACATCCACCTGCAGAAACAACATACAAACTATTTCACAGGCTGCTTCTAACAATGACTATCAGGTGTATCAGGGTAGTTCCTATAAACTTGAAAACATTTTCTTGCTCTTTTCAAAGAGAAAGTTTTTAACGTGTATGGTATTCTTGTGATTCATATGTGACAGAAATTGAAATGGCTTTAAAGGAAAGAAATTGGGAGGGATATAGGCGTCGGAGTTAGCTACACAAGAGAAATTATAATTTATCAGGATATGAATAACAGATGTAAAAGTTTTCTTGAAAAAAGAAAGGCGGTTGTGCTCCTTAGTATTTACCCAATGAGCTGAAAACAGGACCACAAAGAAAACCTACACACAAATATTTATAGGGGCTTTATTCATAATTGCCTAAGATTGGAAGCGACCAAGATGTCCTTCACGAGAAGAATGGATACATAAACTGTGGTATATCCATACAGTAGAATATCACTCATGAATAAAGTGACCCATCAAGCCATTAAAGGCATGAAGGAATCCCAAATGCATACTGCTAAGTGAAAGAAGCCAATTTGAAAAGCTACATACTGTCTGAATTCAATTTTATAACATCCTGGAAAAGGCAAAACTATGGAGAGAGTAAAAAGATCGGTAGTGGTCAGGAGTTGCGGGGGGAAGAGATCAATAAGGGGATCACAAAAGATTTTTAGGGCATGAAAACTATTCTGTGTGATACAATAATGGTGGATATATGCCATTTACATTTATATATTTATCAAAACCCTTACAATGTACAACAAGAGTAAACTCTAAACTATGGACTTTAGTTAATAAAAATATGCATCAATATTGGGTCATCAATTGTAACAAATGTAGAATACCAAAGCAAGGTATTAATAATAGGGGGAAGCGAGGGAGGAGAAGGGATATGGGAATTCTCTGCACTTTCTGCATAGTTTTTCTGTAAGCCTAAAACTGCTTTTATAAAAATAGTCACTTTTTTTTTTTAAGGAAAGGAGGGGAGTCACTATCCACTATCCAGTTTAGCAATGTTCTGCTTAATGCACAGATTAAGTAATGCCATGCTTCTATCAAATGAAATCAGATTTTAAAAAGCACTTGACGGGGGCACCTGGGTGGCTCAGTTGGTTGAGCTTCTGCCTTCCGCTCAGGTAATGACCCCAGGGGATTGAGTCCCGCATCAAGCTTCCCCCAGGGAGACTGCTTCTCCCTCTGCCTGTATCTCTGCCTCTCTCTCTCTCTGTGTCTTTCATGAATAAATAAACAAAATCTTTAAAAAATAAAAGTAAATAAACAAAAAGCACTCAATAAACGAGTGAAAGAGAAATCCTGACCATGTTCCATTTTTCAGCAAAGTCCACCCTAGTCACCTAGAAAGGTTCCTCTGACCAAGAGGAAGAAACAAGACTCCAGAAACTGGACAAATAAAAAAAAAAGCATAACAATCTATAATATATAATTTATAATTCTATGAAGCAGCAGCAAAATTTAAAATTAAAAGAAAAGCTCATTTTAGACTGCATAGCATTTATTTACATAATCTCAGCCTGCTTGTTGGTTTGCAACCTGAGGAGTTTCTTGGGTGAAATTTGAAACTGACCCTGTACCAGATGGGCAAGGAGAGACTGAAGAATGGGACAGGCCCCTCCAGACTGGGAGGGGGCAGTTTTTTGTTTTATTCCTGAAATACAGAATTTTACTTAGAAACTGTTTAAAACCGGGGGAAAAAAAAAAAACTTGTCAAGAAAGATCAGGTGGAGGGGCACCTGGGTGGCTCAGTCGGTTAAGCATCAGACTCGATTTCAATTCAGGTTATGATCTCAGAGTTGTAGGATTGAACTGGGGTAGGTTCCGTGCTGGGTACGGAGCCTGCTTAAGATTCTATCTCACTAAAAAGAAAAAAGGAAAAAAAAAGAAAAGAGAAAACAAGACAAGACTGACCAGGTGGAAAATGGGTTTCTAATAAAATGGAATTTGGGGGCAACAAAAGTATAAAAAGCCACGACAGAGAAACGGCAGCACTGCTTTACTTGAACGATGGCTAATTACTTGCATTTTTTGGCATTGCTAATCACTGAATCTGGGTTTTCCTCTGCATTCCTCACAGAGCATGCACTACACAGTTTTATCATAAAATACCTGCTTTTTAACACACATTTTAGGATAAACTAGGGAAGTGGCAGTTTTAATAAGCAAAGGAACTTATTAGAAGGTTTATCACAAGAGGTTGCAAGACAACTGGATCTCTGCACTCACTCACCAGAATCTTAAACACTTATCTAGAAGCCTTAACAGGGTTCAATCACATATATATCCTAAATATCCTACAAATAGTCTCAGCAACACATTACTCTCTCAAGGTTGCATCCTTGAAATGGCTCTGGCTATAGGAAAGTGAGCGGAATGGACCTTTCAAGGCCAGGAGAGGAGGTGAGGAGCCTCCCACTGCCTGGTCCATCTGGCAGATCAACCAGCATCACATTTTCTCAATGACCTCCTCCAATAAAGCCTCCTTCAGCGTTCTCTCAGGTATCCTTAACTTCTAAAAACTTTAAAGTTTAGAGAGAGAACTCTGGCTTTTTAAAAATCATCCATAATACACTTTTTCCCCTGACCTTCAATTCCATTGAAATAGGAAGCATGGTTCCATTAAGTACAGACTGTTTGGAGACACCTGGGTGGTCGGTCAGTTAAGCACCTGCCTTTGGCTCAGGTCATGATCTTGGGGTCCTGGGATCGAGACCTGCATTGGGCTCCTTGCTCCTGGGGAGTCTGCTTCTCCCTCTCCCTCTGCCTCTCCCCATACTTGTGCTCTCTCCCTCCTCTCTCTCAAACAAATCTTTAAAAAGAATTTTTTTAAAAAGTATAGACTTTTGAAGGCTGACAGGAGTACTAGAGAACTAGAGATGCTATAAACTTCATGTAATTAGAACTACTCGCTTGGGACGCCTGAGTGGCTCAGTCAGTTAACCCCCTCACTCTTGGTTTCAGCTAGGGTCATGATCTCAGAGTTGTGGGACTGAGCCCTGTGTCGGGCTCTGCACAGTCTCCTTGAGGTTCTCTCTCTCCCTCTCTTTCCCCCTGCCCAACCACTCGTGCTCTCTCTCCCTCTCTCTAAAATAAATAAATGGAATCTTAAAAAAAAAAAAACAACTTCTTGTAAACTAATGAAAGCCATAGTTTGCAGTTCTTTGTTCTTTTTTTAAGATTTTATTTATTTATTCATGTGTGAGAGAGAGAGAGGCAGAGACATGGGCAGAGAGAGAAGCAGGGTCCATGCGGGGAGCCCGATGTGAGACTCGATCCTAGGGCTCCAGGATCATGCCCTGGCCCGAAAGCAGACACTCAACCGCTGAGCCACCCAGGCATCCCCCTTTCTTTGTTCTTATAATATTTATAAAACTGTGAAATAGTTCTTTCCTTTCTTCTACCTCTAAGGATAGAAATTATTGGGGGAGGGGAATAATCATAGTTTACCACTTAAAATTGGAAGGATGTACAAAATAGATGGCATAAAATATTTGAGTAAATGATATATTTTTTAAAGTTTCAAATACCAGAGAAACAAATTAAATTAACTTGCTTTCATTTGGGTCCGTCCGCGGGTGCCATCATGGCGGACGCAGCCAGTCAGGTGCTCCTGGGCTCTGGCCTCACCATCCTGTCCCAGCCGCTCATGTACGTGAAGGTGCTCATCCAGGTGGGATATGAGCCTCTTCCTCCAACAATAGGACGAAATATTTTTGGGCGGCAAGTATGTCAGCTTCCTGGTCTGTTTTGTTATGCTCAGCACATTGCAAGCATCGATGGGAAGCGTGGGTTGTTCACAGGCTTAACTCCAAGACTGTGTTCAGGTGTCCTTGGAACTGTGGTCCATGGTAAAGTTTTACAGCATTACCAGGAATGTGACAAGGTCGAGGATTTAGGCTCTGGAAATGTACAGAAAGAAGTCACACCTTCCTTCGACCAAGTTATCAAGGAGACAACTCGAGAAATGATGGCCCGTTCCGCTGCTACCCTCATCACACATCCCTTCCACGTGATCACACTGAGATCTATGGTACAATTCACTGGCAGAGAATCCAAGTACTGTGGACTTTATGACTCCATAGTAACCATCTATCGCGAAGAGGGCATCCTGGGATTTTTTGCGGGTCTTATTCCTCGCCTCCTAGGTGACATCATTTCTTTGTGGCTCTGTAACTCATTGGCCTACCTCGTCAATACCTATGCACTGGACAGTGGGGTTTCTACCATGAGTGAGATGAAGAGTTATTCCCAAGCTGTCACAGGATTTTTTGCCAGTATGTTGACCTATCCCTTTGTGCTTGTCTCTAATCTTATGGCTGTCAACAACTGTGGGCTTGCTGGTGGATCCCCTCCTTACTCCCCAATATATACTTCTTGGATAGATTGCTGGTGCATGCTACAAAAAGAGGGAAATATGAGCCGAGGAAATAGCTTGTTTTCCCGGAAGGTCCCCTTTGGGAAGACTTATTGTTGTGACCTGAGAATGTTAATTTGAAGATGTGGGGCAGGGACAGTGACATTTCTATAGTCCCAGATGCACAGAATTATGGGAGAGAATGTTGATTTCTATACAGTGTGGCGCGCTTTTTTTAATAATCATTTAATCTTGGGAAAATGGGAAAAAAAAACTTGCTTTCATTTGGTTTTCCTAGCCTGACTTCCAACTGAGATGCATTCATTTTTCATTTTTATTAAAATAAAATTTATGGAAAGAGAACAGATCTTATGTATAAAATCTAATGAGTTTCGGTAAATGTATATGTACATTAAACCAACATAATGACCAAGATTAAAAATGCTTCTGGCACCACCAAAATGTCCCTTGTGCTCCCTCCAGTCAATCTCACCCACATCCACAGGCACTCATTGTTCTGATGTCTATCATAGGTTAGTTTTGTCTGTTCTTGAACTTGAGATGAAAGAAATCATATAATATGTTCACTTTTGTATCTGATTTCTTTCTCTTTTTTTTTTAAGATTTTATTTATTTATTCATGAGAGAGAGAGAAGCAGAGACACAGGCAGAGAGGGAGAAGCAGGCTCCTTGCAGGGAGCCTGATGCAGGACTAGATCCCAGGACTCCAGGACCACGCCCTGAGCCGAAGGCAGGCGCTAAACTGCTGAGCCACCCAGGGATCCCTGATTTTTTTGTTCAATGTGGTTTTGGCATTCATCCATGTTGCGTGTATTAGTACTCCTTTCTTTTTTTATTGCAAGAAGTATTCTTTAGTGTGAATATATCATAATTTGTTTATCCATTCTCCTGTCGATGAATGTTTGGATTGTTTTTAGGTTTGGCTCAATGAATGTTTTTATTTCTGTCCAGTTAATAACTAATCGCTGGTTCATAGGTTAAGTATATGTTTAACTTCATAAGAAGCTGCCAAACATTTTTCCAAAGAGGCTGCTCCATTTTATACTCTCACCAGAAATTCATGAGAGTCCTGGTTGTCCCACATTCTTATCCACATCTGGTATTGTCCATCTTTTAAATTTTAAATATTTTAACAAGTGTGACTTAATATTACATTACAATTTTAAAATGCCTTTCCCTGATGAATAATGGTGGTGACCATGTTTTCACGTTAATTGATCATGCATCTTTTGTGAGTTGTGTATTCATATCTTTTGCCCATTTCTTTATTGGGTTTTTTCAGGGTTTTTTGTTTTATTGGTTTATGGTTCTTTGTATATATTCTAGATATAAATTCTTATCTATGCATTACATATATAATATGTATGTCAGATCTATGTCTTACAAATATTTTCTCCCAGTTCGTGGCTTGCCCATTCATTTTCTTAATAGTTTCACTCATGAGCAAAAGAGTTTAATTCTGATGAAGTCCAAGTTATTAATTTTTTTCTTTATGGTTGAATTTTTTGTATGTGTTCAATATACTCTGTTTTTTTCTAGGCACTCTTAGAGTTTCAGCATTTATGTTGTGGTTTGTGATTCATCCTCAATAATTTTTGTATATTTTGTGAGACTGGAGTAGTTTATTTCTCTCTCTCTCTCTCTCTCTCTATATATATATATATATATTCACTGAATATATAGTTCAATTTGGGAAGAACTGACATCTTAACAATACTACCTCATTCAATCTATGAACATTATATATTTCTCCATTTATTTTAAGTCTTCTTTAATTCTCTCATTAATGTTTTTCACTTTTCAGTGTAGAGATTTACATACCTTTCATTAAATTTGTTTGTATTTTATGTTTTTGAATGCTCTTGTAAATGAATAGTTTTCAATTTCATTTTCTACTTGTTTGTTGCTCTTTTATAGAAATAAAATTGAGTTTCGTATACAGACATTGTATCCTGCAACCGTGCTAAATATTTCATTATATAAGGAATTTTTTTTCAGTGAGTCCAAAGCCTAATGTTTCACCCACAAAAGCAGAAGTAAAATTAAAAATAGGATACAAAGTCATGTTTTTTTCTTAAATATCATCTACCTTTGCTCGCCATCAGTCAGGAGCCATCATCAGCAAAAAGAATGAAAAGAAAACCTCTTCCTGGCCCTATGAAAAGTAGATATTAATTCCATTTTTATGGAAGGTAAATGTGAGCTTAGAGAAGTTCAAGATCTTGCCCAAAGTCTCAGAGCTATAGAGTAATGGAGATGCTATCAAGTGATTGAGAGACATACTCCTCAAGTCTGTCTGACTCTAGAACTTGTGCCTAAACCTCTAGTCTCTAGGGCTTCTTTCATTTTGCTAATAATAAGATGGGCTCCCCTCCCCCACACCAGCTCCTGAGACCAGGGCACCAACAGGAAGATATGGGTTACCGTACCGTACCCATTCTTCTGTTGGCTTTTGCCAACTTCTTGGTGTCTACCCTGCTTTGAGAATTCCACATGATAAGGTCCCTCTGGCTTCTGGTTGTGTTATTTGAGAAATAAAGTAGTCTTTTCCAGTGATCCATAAAGATGTGCCTGGAGACTATAAGAAAAAGAGGCAGCCGTTACAGTAAATAAACAGATGTCCTGATTATCAAGGAAGTTTAATTCAGTGCTCAAGACAAGGAAGTCTAATCTGTATGTAAGAAAACAACCCAAAGAATGCATGTGAGTGTTTGTGGAATAACAAATAAATGATGTTATTCCAAACTTTACACAAAGACTTTACATATATTGGAGAAAGAAGAGAGGAAGGGATTTGGCCACTTTTGCTGAGGACCAAGACATCCTGGGGCAGTTGTTAAAACACTGAATCTCAGATCCTGTGATCATTCACCTGAATTAAATCCATGCCATGGAAAGGATTCTTCTCTTGTAGGTCACCTGTGATTCCAGTTTCCCTGGGTGCACTCATGTATTCCTTTTAGCCCTTTCATTAAATGTATCTGCTAAACCAAGAATAACAAAATCATACAACTGTGGCATTGTACAGATAGAACTTCTTGTGCCTGGTATTTTTAAACTATGCAACAGAATCTGACTACCTTATTTCTTAAAAGGAAAATTACCTTGTTTCCAGGGAGTTTGGGAGCTAACTATAATCTTAATTTGTTATCCTCTCAAATGAAGGAATTACAAAATAAAATTAAGCTCCCTATGCATGTATACAAATAAAACTATGGCCTCAGTCCTCCTACCTGTCCTGAGGCAAAAAGAAGCATTGAGATAACTTCTCTGGGCATCAGGCTCCAACTAGCCCAAAATGTAACTTCCAGAAGGGATCCACTTTAGAATTATGACCAAAACGAACAGAATTGAGGTTTGTGAATGCCTGGCCCATTCACAATATGGCAGACTTTGGCATGATTCCTGGATTATATTCTTATTCTATGTATTAGGAAATGATATGTTTTGTTTCTCACCAGTTGAGAAGTGGTTAGTTTAATATAACACATATGTTATTCCTGTATCAAAATAAGCCTGACCTTTAAAAGCCAACTTGCATTTGGTACAACCCTTTTAGCAAGCAATTTGGCAACACATTTCACAGTCATAAAAATATTCGTAGGCGTTGACCATATAATCTCACTCTTGGCAATTTCTCCCTAAAGGAATAATCTCTCTACTAAAAAAAGAAGCTATAATCATACAAAAAGGTATTGTAATGTTATTCATGGTAGCAAAAATTAGAAAGAGTTTTCATTTACAGTAACAGAAGTAGTTAAGAAATTATTATGAGATCATGACATACTCATTAAAAGGGACATGTTTGCCACAATATTAATAGAAAAATATATAAACTCTTATCTGTCCTATAATTATAGTATTTATTATTTATGTAAAACAGATAACAGACACAGAAAAACTGATAATAATTTATTTGAACAGGCAGTAAATCTATGCAATTTCCCTTATTT
The DNA here is from genome assembly GCF_905146905.1 of Nyctereutes procyonoides. NCBI lineage: Eukaryota > Metazoa > Chordata > Mammalia > Carnivora > Canidae > Nyctereutes > Nyctereutes procyonoides. The sequence continues at coordinate 8,403,871 of NW_026575130.1, forward strand.
TTAAGTTACAATTTGGTTTCTAAGTTGTAATTTACTATCTTATTTATTGCCCATAATCAAAACTTTATTGAAAATCTGACTCCAAAATAGGAGATCAGTGTGTATACCTTACAAAATTAAGCATAATTACCTTATCTTGGTAGAGTAATTGAATTACTGAACTGATACTACACTTGATCTTAGCCAAAAGGCCAAGAAGCGATGAATTACTGAACTGATAGGGCTTTCTGTGATATTACACAGAAGTTCAAGAGGTCATGTGGATAATCTAGTGATCCTTTCTTCTAGGTGAACACCTTTCCGTGAGTCTGGCCTCTTCTGTTGGCTGACACAACAATGTTGAAGCACCGTCTGAGCATGGCTGAAAACTGTGGTAATCTTGTAGTAACCTGGACATCTTACATCCACATAATAGGAATTTGGGCTTTGAACTGGCCATTTCTTTTTACGTTTTTTTTTCTTCTTCTTCTTCTAAGGATGATGTAGTGAATCTGTAGCCAAAGGTATGTTGATCCTTCTGCAATCCCAGCCAGTCCCAATCTCTAAGGCCTAAAGTTGTAATTTCAAAAGAGACTTAGTAAGATTTCCACTGACCTTTAGATGAAGAGCATTACATTCAGTTCTCTTATAACCTAAAACCCCTGCCATCAGGTGTGCTGCCTCTGGTAGGCTTTCCTTCAGACTGCCTTGTTTATTAAAAGGAAAATTACCTTTAGAATGTTATTCCCTTAGAATGTTTCCTTTCCTCCAACAGAGCCACACTCAAACTACTCAGAATTCCATCTGGAATTCAGCACCTCACAGGTAAGGATTCTATATCAGCCTCAGCAGTTCATGTCAAGAACATTCAAGAGTCCAAAGCATACGTTCTGTTTAAAAACTGGAAATAAGGATCCCTGGGTGGCGCAGCGGTTTGGCGCCTGCCTTTGGCCCAGGGCGCAATCTTGGAGACCCGGGATCGAATCCCACGTCGGGTTCCTGGTGCGTGGAGCCTGCTTCTCCCTCTGCCTGTGTCTCTGCCTCTCTCTCTCTCTCTCTATCATAAATAAATAAAGAAAAAAAATGTTTCAAAAAACTGGAAATAAGATAAAATGATTCTCCAAAGGATGCTTAGTTTAACATTTCAAGTCCCTATCTTGCCCATTGTTAGCAACTTAATTTTTATCCAACATACTACATATTTCCAACACAGGAAGAGAAACATAAGAAGCCTTGACAGGACAGTTTTTCCCTGACAATTACTAAGTAGATGTTTATTTGACATAATTATTGAATTTAGGCATGTGTGGGTAGAAACGTGCACTTAGTACTGTCTTAAATGATAATTTCATAGTTCTACCTTCCCTAACTAGTTTCTTTTCAGCCCATTTTTTAATGTATACATATAGACTTACTAAGGCATTTCCTTTAAAATTCCTCTTGAGAATATTTGGAGTTGGCCCACCACTGTGTCTCTTCAAGATGAGACTTTCCATCACTTCCCATCAAGCTTGTCTTTTTATTTTTTTATTGTTTTTATTTTTTTTCAAGCTTGTCTTTTTAATAGTGTTAAACATTTCTCTTTACTCAAATATGTGTTAAACTAGTAATGTAGTACAATTATGGGGCTTTAGGACAAACTTCCATGTGGAATGTTTCATGTGTCGCAAATATTAGATACATAATAATCTTTGTCCACATCTGAGTCTTCAACCAGAACAACTGGTCTCATGATTCACCATTTAAGAAAAAATAAGTGCCTAGAGTAGAAAATATAGCCCCCAGGAGAGTAGTCAAATCTGAATTATATTGGCCTAGGGATTAAAAGACAAAGGCAGAAATTACAGCTATAAATTGAAGATTTTTAAATTTATGGAGAGAACCGTAAGTTTTTATCTCCCCACTTACAGAGAGGTATACCAAAAGCATACAATCAAATTAAAAGTTATAAATCATTTTTAAATGTATCAATGATAATTCATGTATGAAATTACAAGGTCTTCCAGATTTGAAAAAAATATTTATAATAGACTCAGCATTTATCTGAAAGGATTGGTATGGTTTGAATCATTCTTGCACCACAGGAATCATGTTCTTCTTCCAAAACCAAAACACCCCTTCACTCTGAGGAAAAGATCAACTACATTAATTAACTCATGATCAAACAACTAAGAAAACTGATGCTGGGAATAGTACCTGGATATTATAAATTTCCCATTTCCTTTATGTCTTCTAAAACTATTATTTCTTGGTGACTGGCTTATATATTTAAGTTTTTATTTAATTCCAGTTAGTTAACACAGTGTAATACTAGTTTCAGTGTACGATTTAGTGATTCAACACTTACATACAACACCTGGTGCTTATCATAAGTGCCCTCCTTAATCCCCATCACCTATTTAACCCATCCCCCACTCACCTCCCCTCTGGTAATGATCAGTTTGTTCTCTGTAGTTAAGTGTCTGTTTCTTGGTTTGCATCCCTCTTTTTCCCTATGCTCATTTGTTTAGTTTCTTAAATTCCACATGAATAAGGGGCATCTGCATGGCTCAGTCAGTTAAATGTCCAACTCTTGGTTTTGACTCAGGTCATGATCTCAGGGTCCTTTGGGCTCTATTCTCAGTGTGGAGTCTGCTTGGTAACTCTCCCTCTCCCTCCGCCCCTCCCCCTGACCCCCTGCTCACTCTTACTCTCTCAAAATAAATAACATCTAAAAAATAAATTCCATATGAGTGAAATAATATGGTATTTGTCTTTCTCTGACTTATTTCACTTAGCATTATACTTTCTAGCTCCATCCACATTGTTGCAAATGGCAAGATTTCATTTTTTTATGGCTAAGTAATCATGTATATATATATATCACTTCTTTATCCATTGATCAGTTGTTGGACAATTTGGCTATTGTAGATAATGCTGCTATAAACATTGGAGTGCATATATCCCTTTGAATTAATATTTTTGTAGTCTTCAGGTAAATACCTAGTAGTGCAATTGCTGGATCATATAGTAGTTCTATCTTTAAGTTTCTGAAGAACCTCTACGCTATTTTCAAGAATGACTGTACCAGTTTGCATTCCCACCAACAGTGCACAAGGATTCCTTTTTCTCCACATCCTCACCAACACCTGTCATTTCTTGTGTTGTTGATTTTAGCCTTTCTAACAGGTTTCAGATGCTATCTCATTGTAGTTTTGATTTGTACTTCTCTGACAGTGAGTGATATTAAGAATCTTTTCATATGATTGACTGCCTTATTTTTATTTAAAGTTAATTATCTCAGAGGAACTACTCCAAAGTACTCCTACCAGATTGCTAAATCACATGACCAAGCATACATCTTGTCAATAAAGAGATAATGCCTGGCACAGAGCTGGCACTCCATGTAACTTTGTCAAGTAAGAAATGAATGACTACATGTGAAAAGTAAAAAGAAGCAGAGGAAAACAGCTCGCAGTGTGTGTGCACGCATTTGTGCATGTATGAATACACAAAAATCTCCCCACAGGCAAGTAAGTTTCCTAAAACCCAATAACAGAAAAATCTTCTGTGAAGGTGATGGTTATGTTAAGTGCCTTTCCCCATAGAAGTCATCCTCCAAATACAGCATCAACCCTAGGTAAAACCTCTCCTCATCATTTAGAAAATTCTGAGGAATCCTAAAAGGGAATGGAGATATATCACTTCTACCATAAGAGGAAATGAGGCCACTGGGAAGGTGAAGCTGAGCACCCATGTGAGAAGCACTGTGACCCCACACAACCTCCCAGCTGCCTAGGGAATAAAGCCAATATGTGGATCTCAACCTCAAATGCCATGATGAGAGAGAATCTAGCATGTGGCATTTGAGCCCCATAGCCAGAGACACACCCTGTTTTCTATCACAGCTGTCCATGCTGTTCTTGGATGGGGACAAGGAGGAGGCCAACTGAGAGCAAAGTCAGAGGGCACATGAGTGAATTTGTGCTTGGACTCACTTAATATTTAAACAAATTGATCTTTGCTAGAATTAATCCATTTTAAACCAGAACTTAATTTGCTGGCTCTGTTCCTTTATTTTTTCCAGCATGACACACTGCTTGGAGCAATTCACACTTATTGACTCTGTACTTAACCTGAAAGTTACTGATAAAATCAAGAGAGAACACCAAGCTCACCAAAACCCAACAGTATACCTTTAACTTAATCTGCTGTAAACATGCTATTTGTTCTAAAGTGAATAGAGGAAATTTTTCAGTATCTTAACAGTCTATTTCACATGCTTTTTGTAATGTTTCTAAACATCCAGTTAATCACATTCCTAAGAAGGGTGACATTTCTAGGGCACAGAAAGAATGGTATTCACGGATATTTCCCCAATCACATTTACTACCTGCTGCCAAGAATGTCCAGTTGATTGCTCAAGGGAATGTATCTCACCTGAAATCCCTTGAATTGCATTATTTTTTTTATGCTCATTGTGTTGAGTCAAATTCTTATTGGGTATTCAGTCCAGCACTTTTTTTTTTAAGATGTATTTATTTATTTTAGAGACAGTGGGAAAGCACACAGTGGAGAGGGGCAGAGAGAGAGTTTCAACAAACACTGTGCCAAGTGTGGAGCGCAATGCAGGGCTCCATCTCAGGACACTGAGGTCACAACCTGAGCTGAAACCAAGAGTTGGATGCTCAACCAACTGCCCCACCCAGGTGCCCACTAGTCTAGCAACTCTTAACAGAATTCTGTTCTCCTAGTCTACGTAATTCAGCTGCACCAGCATGAGGAAACCTGAGGACCAAGGATGGCTCTGACCTTGGATAAAATTCCCATCCTTCTGGGTGCTGGCTTCCTTTGTGTACTAGACGACTTCTAAGGTGTCTTTTGACTCAAAGATAGTGTGTGCTGTGATTGGTAGTGAATTGCTAATTACAATTAGTTGTTCATCTCCTGAAAGGAATAAATCACAGCATTTTAGAGAGAATCATGGAAAGCTAACTCAATATCCTTTGTCACCAAAATAGGAAAAATGAGGCCCATAGACAAAAGGTATCCCAGTTAGTTGCAGAACAGACTGAGACAAAAATCTCTGGATGAGTTAGCAGGTACATCTACAACAGGCTGTCAAGCACACTTGTCAAATCTACTAAAAATGGAAGTCTGGTATAAACTAAGAAGTGGAGGAGTCAAATGTCCCCTTCTCTCTCTTCTCATTGCTCTTTGCTAATATTTCTCCTACCACTTACAACATTCGATTGTAATTAGTTGAGTGCAGGTTTGAACATATACATAGAGACAAGCATGCTCATCCCCACAGGCATTTATGCACACTTAGATTGTGAACTCTTTGAGGACTTTGTCCACTCCAAAGTGTTTTACATATGGTAGACTCCCCATAAATATTTGCTGGATGTCACCCATGAGTTGCTTCTAGGAGAAGGTATGAGAAATAGGGGTACCAACAATTTCCTCTTCCTCTACTCTGGTTCTACTCCCCTTCTAGATTTTGCTCCAATAGCCCATTAACACAAACCATCACTACATACATGGAGATAACAGTGACAGCCCTATTACTAGAGCCACAGTAAATCTCAACCTACAGGACACCTTGGTCAGGATGGACTAGCAAATATGGTTTGGACATAGACCCAAATGAGGCTTCATGCTTCCTCCCTTCTTCCTCAGAACCCATTGGGATGAAATGATAAATGGACAAAGAGACTAAGAGAATGGAGGACCACAAGCTACCTTGACAGTCACCCCAGCGAGCACAGAGCATACAAGTGGACCTGTCTCCTCCCTAGGCTGAGAGTGCACATCACAAAACACCACACCGGATGCCTGGGTGGCTCAGCGGTTGAGTGTCTGCCTTCGGCTCAGGGAGTGATCCTGGGGTCCTGGGATCCAGTGCTGCATGGGGCTCCCTGTGGGGAGCCTGCTTCTTCCTCTACCTATGTTCTACCTCTCTCTGTGTGTATGTGTCTCTCATGAACAATAAATAAATCTTAAAAAAAAAAAAAAAAGACCAGACACCATGGAAAACATCTGGTCCTGACCAACCCATGAGGCAGGCAGTGTAGGAGGTGGGGGGAGGGGGCAGGCTCAGATGTGCGAGGCTGCTGCCTACAGCTAGGACCCAGTTGATACCTGACTTTTGCAATAGCAAACCCTCTTTGAAAAAGAGGCTTGAAGGAGAGGAGAAAAAAAAAAAAAAAAAACAGGAGAAAAAAATACCAAAAGGGCTCATGGTTATATCTCCTTACATAAAAATATCAAGATAAAAAAACAAAGTTTCATGGAACGTGGGTGGTTCAGTGGGTTAAGCTTTTGCCTTGGGCCTGGGTCATGATCTCGGGGGTCCTGCGATCCAGATCCTCATGTCTGGCTCCCCTCCCCCCTGCTTCTCCCTCTCCCTCTACTCCCCTTTCCTCCTGCTTCTCCCTCTACTTCTGCCCCTCTCCACTGTTAGTGCTCTCTCAAATAAATAAATAAATAAAATAAGTAAGTAAATAAATAAATAAAATCTTTTTTAAAAAAGAAAAATTTCTTTCTGAAATTATTATTTGAATTGTGAAGAATTTAAATCAAATAAAAAATATAAAATAAAATCCTTTTTTAAAAACAGAATACTACTTAAATGCTTGAATTGGTTTTATAAAATAAAAGTTATTGAGAATACTTGGGTGATTTATATGAGCCTACTATGAATTTTTAATTAGTTTAAGTGTGTATTTTTCCTTTATAGAAATAATATAGGATTATGGCAGAAAACTTGGAAAATATAAAAACATAGCAAAAGGGAAAAAATTAATTGCTCATAGTCCCAACTGTCTGGAGGTAAAAACTAATAACAAATGCATTTCTTTCTGCATACTTTTTAAGAGTTGTAATCACATCATATAAATGTAAATTTTAAAAATTAACATGATTTTTGATGATAAAAGTAATATGCATTCATTGTAAAAAAAAAGCTCTTGACAAATACAGAAAATAAAAATCCCTCTAAAATTCACAATTTTAGGTTATGTTACTTTATATAAAAAGGAAAATGAAACCTGAACACATCTGTGCCAAAGTTTCACTTTTTAAAGCTCTTTATAGAAGTCTCTGATTTTGAATCTGCAAAGAAATCATAGTAGAAAGTTGTATTTCTAAAGTGTCTATAGTTATTATTTTAAGATAAATTCATATATTTCTAAGGTAAATGCTAAGGTAAATTTGCTTTCTCATGAGAAATTAATTCTGAAAACTTTTTAGATACATCACAATTTCAAATCTCTTAAATCCATCGTCTACACAATGCACCCAGAAGAAAGTAAAGATTATATCCAAATTAGTGCCAAAGTCCTAGTGGTTTCTCTGGGCTATAATCAGTTAAGATTAGAGGCCAGAGATGGAAGGGTTTTAGAACTAAAATTTAGATACATAATTTTACTTGAATCACAGCTAAGCTTTTAGCAAATAGTATCAGTTAGACATCATTAAGAAGCTTTAATGCAGGAGTCTCAACCTCAGCTGTGCATTATACCACCTGGGAAGATTTTAAAATCCCGCATAGGTAGGTCCAGACCAATGAAATCAGAATCTCCGGGGACTGGCAACAGCATTTTAAAAACCAGGTGATTCTAAAGTACATTCAAAGTTGAGAATTCTGAGTTAGGGAGAAAACATTGCACTTCTGCCCCCAGTAATGCTTAGAATGCATAGAATGTCTTTCAGGTAGATGGCCATGCATTTGTTCCACAATGTAGATAGAACTAATCAGACACCAGGTGAATTTTTTGTTTTCCAATTATATATTTTTTTAAGAATTTTCATTATAAATATATTTTAAACACAGTCTGATCCTTCCATTGTAAAATTACAAGAAATATTTTTAAATTTACAAAACTAAGTTAATTTTAATTCGCCAAAAAATTAATCCACCAAAAATTTGGATTATATATGCTGTGTACTTAACATCATGCATAAGTTAAAATTGCATATAAATTAAAAACTTCACAGTAAAATACAGCTATAAAAAGTTCAGGAGAACATTTGGAGTATATATATGCAATTTGAGGACAGGGAGGACTTTTTAAGTACAGTAATAAGGCCAGAAATTTTAAGTGTGAATATGAACTGATTTAACTACACAGCAATGTAAAACTTCTCTATGAAAAACACTATAAATAAAGCTAAACAGTATATTAAAAGCAAGGGGAAAATATTGGCAATATGTATCACAGATTAATATCCTTAATATTTAAATATTCTTACAAATTAAAAAGGTAAAGATCAACCCAATAGAAAAATGTGAAAAGTCAAACAATAAGCTATTCACAAGTGAATAAACAACCAAAGTATACGAGCAGATAGGTGTTCAATCTCAGCAAGAAAAATATCAAGTTGAAATAATAAATATTTGGCCACTTATCAGACTATAAGGTGATCTTGATTCTCTTGGTGAGGAAATAATTCCAAAATATCCTTTATCCAGATTCACCAGTCGTTAACATTTTGCTACATTTGCATCATCAATCTCTTGTGCTCTTTACAAATACATATTGAAGAATAGGTTGCATACATCATAATATTTCATTCCCCTCTACTCCTCAATTTTACGTGTGCATCTCTAATCTATTATTATTCTTTGTTAGAATTTGTTTTCTGTCATCAAGCAAAAAGTTAATAATTTAGCTCATACTTGCTAAGTACAAGTGGATATCAGAGCCATAAAACTATCCAAAAGAATCCTTGGTCATCATGATAATACCTATTAAACAATCATGTGACACCTAACAAATTAACAGACATGGTCACTTCCTTCTGAGAGTTTGGCCTCTGAAACATGATTACAGTCAATAAATTTGTAGCCATACATCAAGAGCTCTATTTGAATTCCAAGAGAGCACTAGAGGGCCAGTTTTTCAAGGAGCAGACTGCCATGCGTGTGCATAAGCACGGACACACTAGATGCACACGCATATTCAAAGAAGCCAAGAAGCCAGGACACACCCGTTGAGCTATGCTTTGAAAACTAAAACCCCAGGTGTCCAATTTTACAAATGTGCAAATTGCTAAAGTGAAATAAGATTCTGCTAAGAGTAAAAGGATATCAGGATTGGCAGGAGTGTGTGAGGAGGTGGGGGAAGGAGTCCTGAGGAAAGAGCATTCAATGAATGTTGAGTTTGTAAGTATTTTCATGGGCTAAGGAAACTACTCCATCTGTCCAGAAGAACGGGAATCAGCTGCTGTGTTTGGGCATTGGCTATACATATAGTGTGTTGGGACATATGGCACAGATCATGTTTAAACAAATACCAAAAATGCCTTCCTAAAGCGGCTGTATTCAAATAATACATTGCACTATTGAATTCTAAGGATGCACCTTAATTGCATTATTATCAAAGTCAATTTTCAATTTTACAGTTTTTACTACTTCTTGTTAGTCTTCCCTAATAAACTAAGAAACCTGATTTAACCGTATACATTCATTGAAGTTCTGTTGTTTCTTCCAGCACATGTTGCATATGTGAAAGAGGATTATAATCTTAAACTCTGCCAACCTGAACAAAAATCGTTTCATTCCAAATTTCTATCCGTAATTCAGAGATGGGACTTTAGCAGGGTTTTCATTTCTACTTTCATTCTAATCTTTGATCCACTATCCTCCATTTTAAAAATTTTTTCTTACTTTGAAACAATTTCAAACTCATAAAATTATAAGTTACAAGTGAGCTTCAATATAGCCTTTATCCAGATTCACCAGTTGTTAACAATTTGCCACATTTGGCTATTAACCTCTTGCTCTTTCCAAGTGTATATTGAAGTATAGGTTGCATAAATCATGATACATCGTGCCCCTTTACTCTTCAGTATTCCATGTGTATCTCTTAAGAACATGAGTATTGACTTTATTCTCTTACATAACTTCACTACAGTTATTAAATTCAAAATACTTAACACTGATATAACACTTCTATCCAATCATCCATATCCCAATATCACCAGTTAGGTCCTTTATACTTTTTCTTTCTTCAAAAAGTCCAGGATCCAGTCCAGGATAACATACTGCATTTAGTTGCTATTTAGTCTTTAATCTTCATTAATCTGGAGCATTTTGTCAGTCTTTATCTTTAATGATGTAAATACTTTTAAAGAATACAGGTCAGTTATTTTCAAGTGTGTCCCTTAATTCAGGCTAGTCTGCTGTTTTCTCATAAGATTCTGTTTATTGCATTCCCAGCCAGAATACTATGTAACTGATACTGTGCCTGTCTCAGGAAATCATATATCAAGGCAGGTTATGTCTGTTACCCCCTTACCAGTGATACTAATTTTCTTTTCCCAGTGGTTTGTTTTGTATAGTTATCATTTGTTTCCATTGCAATAATGAGCAGTCTGAGAGGAGACATTTAGAAAACCATGCAAATACCCTAATCCTCCTCAAACTTTGCCCCCTAGATTTGTCATTCATCGGTAATTCTTGCTCAAACCAGACTTTGGTATGATGATTACAAAGTGGTGATTTTCCAAGTCCTGATTTATCAATCAACTTTCTACTATAAGGAAGAGCTCTGACTTCTCATCCATCTATCAATCTATCTACCTATCTATCTACCTACCTACATACTTAATTACCTACCTATCTGCTATACACTACCCATGGATTGACCCATGGATTTCCATTTTATTTAGTAGGTTATAATTCATTAAAGTCTTTACTCATTTTTATGCTCAAATTGTCCCAGATTTAGCCAGGAGAAGAACCTTCAAAGTGGTTTCAAGGGGCTCTTGACATTATCCATCACTTTTTTTGAGAACTTATATATATTCTAACACATAAGATGCTTCCAGTTCAACTCTTACCTCCCCTACCAGTCTTGAAATTAGCAATTTCAATGAATGTTCCTTTCAGGGGGGAATGGTATTTAGAAGGCAAGATCTGGTGGGCCGATTACTTTTGGAGTGTAATTGCTTATAGCTGGTTCAAAAGGTAAAAGAGCTAAAAGAGGCAAAGATATGCAGATAGATAGATAGATGGATAAAATAATCAGTTCATACATTCAATTCCAAATTTCAATTCACCCCACCAAGTTCTCTTCTTGCCTTTCTTTTCCTCATATTTGTATCTCCCTGTGCAGTAAAATCCTGGTTTCCAAGAATATCAACCCATTCACTTATCACTTATTCCTACAATGCAAAGGAAATAGTTTTAGAATTGTTATAATATTCAAAAAACAGAGTTCAAGATTTGTTAGTGGGTCTTCCCCCCGCCCCCCTTACGCCAAGATTATTTTATAGATATATATTACACAAAAGTTACTTGGGAAAAACTTCCACTTCTAGTAAGATAGAATAGACATACTTTACTTTATTCCTTCTATCCAGTGTAATTAAAAAACATGGACTTTAGGGGCAGCCCCGGGTGGCCCAGCGGTTTAACACCGCCTTCAGCCCAGAGTGTGATCCTGGAGACCTGGGATCGAGTCCCACATCAGGCTCCTGCATGGAGCCTGCTTCTCCCTCTGCCTGTGTCTCTGCCTCTCTGTCTCTGTGTCTGTCATGAATAAATAAAATCTTTAAAAAAAAAACAAACATGGACTTTATACTTAAACAGAAGACTCTGAAAGGTGGAGAAAAGGCAGACTAGCCAGGTACCTCAAGACCCAGGGGACAACATGATGATGAGTTCCCTGGCTTTTCTTTTTGACTTCTGTATGCCACATTTGGAGCTAAAGAAGCTGGCAATCCAGAAATGCCAACAAGCATAGACAAAAACAGCCAAAGGCTGCTTTCTCTAGCCAAAGGATTAGAAAAGGGCAACCGAGCAAGACAGGAAACTTTTGGACAATAACCACCATACTCCAGTCAAATATCACAGAAAAACTGGGGCCCCATCTTCACCCCTTTATCACCGCCAGCAAAGGCCAAGTGAGGAGACTAGGCTTCCATCCCTGCCAGGCAGGAATGAGGCACCCTAGACTTTCCCCACTATAGCTGCATGTGAATCTATGATTATCTCAAAATTAAAATTTTAATTTAAAATGAAAAGGAAAAAAATTATTTAAATTATTTTTTCCTTCCCCCTTTCAACATGGACAGATGATGAATTGGAAATACAGTTGGGGTTCATTTGTTTTTGTTTGTATTTAGTTCATGTTTTTATTTCCCCAGCCTTGAGTTTTCAGTGTTAATTTTTGAATATGTAGAACATTAATATACTTTCAAAAGGAAAAAATTTTCAAAAAGGTATACTCAGAGAATTGTGCTCTCTCCTTTATTCTTCCCACTCTAAATCACCCCTTCCCCACTCTCTGCCTTTCCATACACATCCTTAATTAGTAGGCAACCTATTTCATTGCTTTCTTGTTACCTGTAGTTTTTTTGAAAGAATAAGTGGGTATGTGTGTGTGTTTTATTATTTCCCTTTTTTTCTAAATAGTAGGTGCCTAGCTTCAGAAAAATAAAGGGTTTGTTGGCACTTTTATTGGGATATTAAATTTATAAATTAACTTGAAGATAATATATCTTGATGATGTTGAAACATCCTAATTAGGAATAAAGACTGTCTTTCTCTTTGTTCAAATGTACTTTCATATCTTTCAGGTATGATTTTTTTCCTTAAGAGAATTTTAAATATTTCACATTTCATTTTTTCCTATTTTATTTACTTAGTTATTTTGCTATTATAAACAGGAGTTTTTTTCCATAATATCTTCTATTGGCTATTATTTGTATATACAAAAGTTATTAAACTTGGTGAGTTGATTTTATATACTGCTACCCTGTTCATTTCTTTGGGGTTTTTTAAGTTGTTTTTATCACTAATTCTTTAGGTTTTCCAGCATCACTATCAAATCTGCAATAGAGATAATTTTACTTCTTTCTTGTTATTGTTCCAACTGTTATACCCCTAATTGTTTTCTCTTGTCCAATTGAGTTGGTTAATACCTCTAGTACTATGTTAAATAATAGTGGAGGTAGTAGGCATTCTTGCCTTGTTCCTGTTTTTGATGGGTATGCCTTTGTCTTTCATATTAGGTAAAATGTTCCCTTTTTATATACCTGTGTGTATGTATGTGGGTTTGTAAGTGTATAAACACATACACTTATACTTTATGTGTATGTACATTAATATATGTATGTGTATATGTCAACCCTAATCATATCAATGATACGTGACATTTCCTAATCAATGCTCTATGATACATGAATATCGTACATAAAGGAAGTATTCACTCATTTTTCTTTTCTGGGGAGTTTTTCTTAGCAATAAGTGTTGACCTTTTTCAAAGGCCTTTCAGAACTCTTAATGTATTAAAATAGTAGTATATATTAGTAGACTTTCTAATATTGCACTATCTTTGCATTTCTTTTAAACCCTTCTTGGTAATGATGTTTTTTTTTTTTACTGTGGTGTTGAAGTCTCTTCACTAAAATTTTATTTTGGATTTTTTGCATCAATATTCATAAATAATATGATCTGAAATATTCCTTTTAAATTATATTTATTATATTTATATATTAGTAGTATAATTGCTTTGTAAAAAGAATTTGAAAATTTTCCTTCATTTTCTCTGAAGCAGGTTAAGTAGCATTAGTGCTATCTTAGACTCTCTCTTTTGGTCTCTTTTGGAGAATTCCCTTTCTATATCATCTGGGTACAGTGACTTCTGTTGGACAGTTCCTGTATAGCTTCTTTTAACTCTATTATAACTGCTTGCTTATGCTTTCTATAAAAACTTGGCTCCATTTTGGTAAATTGTATTTTCCTACGAAATGATGCATTACCTCTAGGTTTTCTAATTTATTTGCATATTGGTGTGCAAAGTAATCTGATTTTTAAATTTTTCTGTGTATCAAGTTATTTCTCTCTTGTCATTTTATGTTCTTTATCCCTTTTTAAAATTAAATTTTTCTATGTATCAACAATTATTTCTCTCTTGTCATTTTATGTTCTTTATCCCTTTTTAAAATTAAATTTCTTAGTGGCCCATCTCTTTTGGTGACTTTTTTTCAAAAGAACAGAATTTGATTTCCTATTTTTCTATTTTCTGCCCTAGTAATATCTATTTCTGCCTTCATTATTTGCTTCCTTATGCTTCTTTTAGCTTACTTTTTTGCTTTTTCTAATTTTTTGAAATTTACTTATTTTTATTCATTTTTATTGACATATATATTTGCCAGTATGGATATTCTGCTGATTGCTTTTCTAACTATCTTGATTTTTATGTGTAGAATTTTAAATTATCCCTACTTTCCAGAAATCCTGAACTTCTCATATTTTAGCTTCTATCAAGAGTTGTTTATTGTTTCGTTTTTTAATGTCTAGGTGAGAGGTTCTACTTGTTGTATTTAAGATGACGGCCATACATTTTTTACACACTTCTATTGACAAGCGGAGTCTATTTACCTTCCCCCTTGATTATGGATAGGGACTGTAACTGCTTAGATCAACAGAGTATGTTGTTCTTGGTATCTTTTTTTGTTTTTGTTTGTTTTGTTCTTGGTATCTTTTAAGAGGAGTGTCAGTTTCTGCTTTGGTTTCTTGAATTCCTGAACCACCACATAGGAATCTAAAAACCCAGCTAAGAGACCATGTGCAGAGGCCCTGAAACTACGCAGACAAGGCCAGGGACCCAACTATATCCAACCTTCCACTGTCCCTATCAGTTCACAGACACGTGAGTAGAGAAGCTATCTGGGAAGTTTATTCTTCAGTCTAAGCCATCCCAACTAACATGATAGCTTCAGAAATGAACAACCCGGCTAAGCTTTTTACAAATTCCTCCCTGACAAAATCATGTGTGAAGTATGCTTTAAATCACTAAAACTCTTAGGAAAGGGGGAAAGTCGCTTCTTATCTCCTATAGCCTTAAAGGGTAGCTTAACCATATAGAAAAATTCCTGGCTTGCATTTTCTTTCCCCTGAGTTTCCTCAAAAGGCAGCTCTACTGTACATTGTTTAGTATGTTGTTTTTTAGAAGACTAATGGCTACCTAATTTTCTTAACCAAATAAGTAATTTGACCTTTTTGCTTAGAAACCCTGAGGATATTTTTCTTTGTCTTTAAAAACAAATAGTTTTAATCTTTCTCTATTTCGTGTCTTGCCTTTTTTTTTTCCCTTTAATTTCACTTGGCTTTTAGAAAGGCATGCATTTTCTTCTTGTTTTAAAGGGTATTTTATAGTGCTCTTAATTCTCTTCTTTCCTACTTAACAGTTTACTATCTGGTCTATAATTTTTAAATGGTATCCTTTGACTTCCACATATTACTTACATAGTAGGCAATTAATCTTCTACTCTCCAATTTCTCTCTTCCTTTTCCCATTTCTTATTTGCATTCTTCCTACCCTGTCAGTTTGTACACTGCTTACAGATAATTCTTCTACTCATGTACCCACTTAGTCTTTGCTCTACAATTAAATGTATTAAATGATCAAAGTCAGTGCATTTGCTTTAATTTTCCCTCTCTTGCTTCTTTCTTTTCTTTTAATCCCATGTCTTTGATGAGTACCACTGTGCTCCAGCTCCTTCTCACCTACAAGCAATGCTTTTCCAAGCCTTCCAACTCTGGTCCCACTCACTTTCACGCTTCTTTCCTGTAGCTCATGCTAGAACGACCAAGTCTCAGACACGAGGCCCATATACTTGCCTTTTGTTATCTGGTGATTTTGTCTTTGCTTCACATATACTCTCGACTGTCTTCTTTCTTGCAGGCCTTTAACGCTTCCTTCTGCTGCTCTCTTGACTCACCAGTTTGCAGCAATGACAGGACATTTGTTGGAATTTGATGTTTATTTCTTTTGCAGGCAATTTGTAGCTCATGGTATTCTCAAAAATTGCTGCTTAAGGACTAAATTGTGCTTATAAATTGTACCAAAATAATACATTAAACATTGTGTGTGGGAGTTTCCCATGAATAATTAAGAAATAAATCATCAGTGTTACATTCTATGCCAAAGAGAAAAAAATTATAATAACTCTTTCATCCAACCACTTAGTTGAAATTAATTGCATAAAAGGAAAACAGCATCAACATATGCACTGTTTAAACAATCAAGAGGCAGATGTTTGTATACAAAATCAATTTTATTACAAATTGAACAAAAAGGTGGCTACTCATAAATATAAATATTAGCATTTTCTTTCCAGTAAATCCAATGAATAAACTTTTATTAATTTTTCTTTCTCTCTGCTATAGTCCAAATGATTGACTAGAGGACTTTTAATCTACAGTGTCCTTCAGTGTCCCTTCTGTATCATCTCTGACTCCTGTAATATCCATGAATGTCCTGGGTAATATTATTGCAGTATGTTTTTCTATGCTGTTTTCTAACTCTGGTTGTTACCAAGAAAGATTATTGGGTTTTTTTTGTTTTGTTTTGTTTTAATATGGAGCCACTCTGCTTCCTTGTAATTCCAATACTGCTTCCATATCCATTGCATAGAATAGTGTTTCTCAGAGGCTTTGCCTCACCTGCATCATTCCCCTGGGTTGAGTGTCAAAATGCAGCTTCCAAAGCCCCAGGCTGTTAAATCCAAATTTCTACCTGCAGAACCCAGTAGCCTCCATTTTAACAACCTAAGCAGATGCTCCTCAGCACCATGTTGCAGGACAACATTTAGTGCCATGTGCTGCACTAAGCTAGTCTGGTCTCTTCATAGTCTGTGCTCTAGGTTTTAACCCTTTCTTGCACGATAAAGTTTCTAGATGCTTGGTAGTCTGTTTTCTTCCTATGGATACTCCATAGTTTATCGAGGTCCCTGTTAAGTTTGGCACCCAAAATTAAATTTGCTCCTGTAAAAAATGGTTTATTAATGCAGAACATGGAGAGACTGATACTTTTCTTGATCTAACTATTACTTATATTAATTTAATGCTACTATACTTAGCAATTACATAACTCTGTTGGTTCTTAGGATGATTGGAATCATTCTAAATCTAAATTAAAAATCATAAGTCATGGATTTTTTTATCACTTGAACACCAACCGATATCTGTACTAACTTAAATGCAAAATTTTGTATTTATTTCTGTTAGATTTAATTCTGTTAATATGCCATCTTATTAAGATCCTTTTCAAGATTTAGTGTCTTATTTATCATATAAATGCATTCATTGATGGCTTTATTCAGAATGAAGTAGCCTCTAATAGAGAGTGATAGTTCTCTGGTTTTTTACCCTATTCTATTTGAGGTTTTTATGATTGACTTGGATGAAGATAAGCAGAGCACCCCTGGGGAATATGTGCCAAAGTATTCAAAGGCACAGAGATGTCAATTTTTACAAAAAAGAAGAGGAAGAGGAAGAAGAAGAAGAAGAAGAAGAAGAAGAAGAAAAGAAATTGATTAGACAGATTTATATTTTTAAAAATCTTGAAATAGAGTGGAAAGTCACATGGTTTTTAATTAAGACAAAATAATTCAGAGAAATGTCTCTCTTTTGGCAGCCCACTAGGATAATTGCCCTGGTTTCTCAGATGTACATGTTTACTTTCCCCTTCCATTAGGAATAGTCTGTGGAAAATTTGAGAAGCACCAACATAAGATACCCTATTTTCATGTCCTCTGCAGAGTTGAGAAGTCTATGTTCATCTAGTCATTTACAAAAATGCTAAATAGAGGAAAGGTATCGTAACAAACACTTTCTTGTGTTATTTAAAGCCATTACTAGACATTCTTGAGAGGAAACAACACTTATTACTCCATTAAGGCAAGACAAATAACAATAGCTAGCTACTATTTGATTTTCAAGCAGTCCTTTGATCTATCTGCCCAGTAAGCTCATAAAAAATAAGCCATACTGGTTTATTAAAGCTTCTCCTTAGTTGGCATTTGTTGGCTGCTAATGACCATAACATTCATTTCTGCATGCTCAAAAACAAGCCTTTTATCAATCTGTTGTCAATTCCTCATGCATATATCAAGCTGCCTATAATTTCCAGAACCTACCCTATTTTCCTTTTCAAAAATAAAAATGAAAGTTAGTCAGTCATTTGTGGTCTATGGTATCTCTCCTATTTCTAATGACTTTTCAAAGACTACTAAACAGTAGCTCTGAGATTATGGCTGAAAATTCTATTACCACCCTGGTAATTTATCTGGTCTCTTTAAAATATCTTGGAGTTAATTTACTAATCCCTTATCTATCTTGAAATTTTTCACTTTTCATAGCTGCTTCTCCATATTCAGTTTAAAAACCCATTTAGAAAAGAGGAGAAAGGGGATCCCTGGGTGGCGCAGAGGTTTGGTGCCTGCCTTTGGCCCAGGGCGCGATCCTGGAGACCCGGGATCGAATCCCACGTCGGGCTCCCGGTGCATGGAGCCTGCTTCTCCCTCTGCCTATGTCTCTGCCTCTCTCTCTCTGTGACTATCATTAAAAAAAATATATTAAAAGAAAAGAAAAGAGGAGAAAAAATAGGAGTTGAATGATTCTGCTACTTCTTTGATAAACTTTTTCTTATCGTCTCTAAACAGTATACTTATTATTTCCTTTTTCTTTTTAACAACAACAAAACCCTTACAGTTCCTTCTGGTTAACTTTACCATAATTTTGATGCTCAGTTTATTGGGGGCTTTAGTTTATAACACTTTCATAATAGATTTGCTACACCTCTACCTTCATCTTTGGTTACTCTTCCTTCTTTATATCTTCTACATGTATTATTTAAATATTCAGATTAGTAGACAGCCATTCAACTTTCCTGAGTTGTCTCCTTTTTTATTTAAATTATTTCACAATTGGCACCTGGGTGGCTCAGTGGTTGTGCATCTGCCTTTGGCTCAGGTCATGATCCCTGGGGTCCTGGGATCAAGTCCTGCACTGGGCTCCCCGCGGGGAGCCTGCTCCCTCTGCCTGTGTCTCTGCCTCTCTCTGTGTGTCACTCATGAATAAATAAATAAAATCATAAATAAATAAATAAATAAATAAATAAATAAATAAATAAATCCACAATTATTCACTTAAAAGTTTTTGGGTTTTTAAAATCTCCCTTTGGGGATCCCTGGGTGGCGCAGCGGTTTGGCGCCTGCCTTTGGCCCAGGGCGCGATCCTGGAGACCCCGGATCGAATCCCACGTCGGGCTCCCGGTGCATGGGGCCTGCTTCTCCCTCTGCCTGTGTCTCTGCCTCTCTCTCTCTCTCTCTCTGTGACTATCGTAAATAAATAAAAAAAAAAAAATAAAATAAAATCTCCCTTTGTTAACCATAATCCCTTTTTGAGACTCAAGTCTGTGGGTCAAAACTTTTTGTCTTTGAACATTTTGTAAAAGTTTCCCCAAAGTCCAGAGCACTTGTCTGACTCTAAAGTCCAGGGTTCTCTTTTGTAGCAATCATAAGTGCAGTTCTCAACATTTTTTATGTTAGAACACATCATTTATGATAGTCTCATATGTGACACACCCTCATCATTTACCCAAGTTTTACAAATTCAAATATATCTTGTCTGAGAGTAAAACACTGTAGTCATATTTAATTGTCACATATATTGGCTATATATCAATTATTATTGCTCTCTACAATGCTTATGGGGACATTGATAAACAGGCTATTGATGATCTAGAATTCCACAATGCTCAACCTTTTTCTTCCACTCAGGAAAGTATACTTGTAAGAATGTAAGAGCAATGATATCATCAGAATAACCTTGTCAACATACAAATATGTGTATTTTTAGAGAATAGCTAATTTACTATTTTAGTTCTTTCACAATTAGTAACACATTACTTAGGACTCACTTCATGGGCCAAGGCCAAGTTCAAGATGACAGAAGTGCTTTCTCCCGCCCATACCCACAGCTAGATTTTCCTCATTGGTCAAAATTAAGTGCAGGCCTCACTTGATTTCCTTATGAAGGCAGTCTGTAATTTACCTCAACAGGGTGGGCCAAGTCTCCTTTCTTAACAAATAACCTGCCTTTGTACAACTTGGGTGCCACTTACCTCAGGTAAGGTCTGTGACCTTTTCCTATAGTCATTATTTCTAATGTGGTAGTATTTTGGCAGCCTGTTTATACGAACCTTTAATTTTTTTAAAAAAGATTTTATTTATGTATTCATGAGAGACATAGAGAGGGAGGCAGAGACATAAGCAGAGGGAGAAGTAGGTTCCCTGCAGAGAGCCTGATGCAAGACTTGATCCCAGGATCCCGGGATCATGACCTAAGCCGAGGGCAGACACTCAACCACTGAGTCACCCAGGTACCCCTATATGAACCTTTTAAATGTAGCAGTGAATTCCACGATGTCTTTAGAGTAAAGAAATGTGAGTTTTTGTGATCTTTTAAGTTGACCCAACAGAATTTGAAGCTAGGCACAAAATTGTTTGTAAAAAATATTTTTCTAACACATCTTAACAATGAATACTGAACTTAAAACTATTAGATGATTAGAAATGCACTCAGTGATGAAAGCACCAAGGACAAACAGGTTGGAAAGGAAAGAGGAGAGGAAATTATACAAGAAAGGGACATTTGGGAGTTCTGGATAGGCCATCCATCCATGCTGGTCTCCTTCTAATACTCAGAATATGTCTAAACTATAATTTAATTAACAGCCAATTGGAATGAATGATTTTTCATTGTCCAGTTGCTTGTATTATAATTTCCACAATGTGTAACATTGAAGTCAATCTATTGCTTATGTAAAATTTAGGATTTCTTAGAACTTGCTATTCAGAATATTTCAGGACTCCTGACACACCTTTATAAATCTGTTCTGTAGTCCAGAATCTCCAATGTAAAGAGAATATAATCTTTAGTAAAGGTGGTGATAAACTTTTCTTTTAAAAACCTAAATTTTATGTATGAATCCCCTTTCCTATGTCCACTCCAGTTCAATTTCTCTGTTTTTTATAGAAAATTTGACCAAAAAAATCCTAAAACATCTTTTTCAGATCTAAAAAGGACTCAAAGTTCTTCCCTTTAGCCAGGAAATCAAAATATAACATGGCAAAAGACAAACAGTTTAGCTGTGGTCCTATGGCTACCTGAATATCTCCTGACAAAGCAAAAGAGAAAAAAAAGAAATGAAGGAAGGAAAGGGGAGGGAGAGAAGGAGAAACAGAGCAGAAGAGAAAAGTAAATATCACAATATTAAAGAGATTGTTTCAAAATTTTTTTCAAAATTTAAATTTTTTAAATTAAAAAAAATTTTAACATTTTTTTTTAAAAAGATCCATATAGTCTGTTGGCAAATGTATTAGGATGCAATGGTTACTATTTTTAGAAATGGCTTTACTATTTTCAGGATCCTCTTTTTAAACTTCTTTTTGCTGATATCTATATTTCTAAGGATAAAACATTTTTTTCTTGCAATATTAATCAACCATAACAGTCTTGTAATGTATAATGGTACCAAGAGTTGGAGCCCTCCCTCTCCACTGAGTTGGATTTAACCTTAGTGAATGAAAAATTCTGTACTTTCTCACTCTTGCCCACTAGGCAATGACAGTAAATACCCATAGCAAATGCCATAAAGCACTTCAAACATGAATGAACATCAAGGCTTAGCTGGTTATACTAATCTTTCTTCACTTCTTAGAAAACTATATTTTTAAAATTCAGACTTCACTTTTTTATAACTATTCTCACATGAATTTATTTTGAAAAACTAAAACACTACCCTAAAACATACTATTAATTTATCAAGCACTATCCTAAAAACTATTTCTATGGATATCTTCCACATAACAAAAATCAAGACTATTTGTTTGTTTGATTCAGAAATGCCATGGTAGTTTTTATGTAATCTCTACATCCAATTGGGGCTTGAACTTAAGCTTACAACTCCAAGATCAAAAGTTGTAGGCTCTACTGACTGAGGAAACCAGGTGCCCCTCACATGGTATTAAAAAAAAAAAAAAACACCACAGTTAAAAGCTCTTCATTTGTGATTTTCGCAGAGGAAATGAAAGTCTGAACAAAAGGTCATCCAAACAGAAGGCCGACTATATCCTCAATCCTTAGTTGCATGGAAGAAATTTTGTGGGGTTCATGTGTAAAATCTTAGCAATAATACTCTGATCTCAAACCTTCATTTTTAAAAGTCATCTGAGATTCTACACTTGACCTAGAACAAAGCAGCAATTTTTCTGAATCATCTCTGTGCCTTCGCGTCCAAAGCTCCCCTACACTTTGAGACCTGGGGGACAGGGTTTCAAATTGGATATAAGTTTCTTTTGCCAAGTCATCTTCCCAGAAAGATTCTGACCTACATTGCAGTTTGCAAAGTTTGTACAACAGGAAAAATATCAATGGCAAGACAACAACACAGGCGGTACCGCTCACCACAACAAGGAAAGACACTTGAGAATCACCTTCCTTTTCAACTCTGTCAGTAGAAAAGGTAATACACTGGTCTTTCTGGGGAGGTATTCCTTTTGGGCAGACACATGCTATGTATTGCCTACCAGGCTCCAAGCCATCTATGGTTACTTGGTTCTTGCTGGAGTCAGCATTCAGCAGCAGCAGGTCCTTTTCACCATACTTGGAGTACAACACTGTCATCTCAGACTTTTGTGTGGTGTTGACAGTGTTCCACATCAATGTGACACTCTCTTCAGTCTCACCAACTACCCTGAGATTCTCTATTGTGGTATTTGTTTCCACTGGCGTTGCTTCATCCAACAATGCCAACTCTTCTTTTCTACTTGCACTACCTGAAGGAAGCTGACTTCCACCCAACTCCACCTTTAAATTTCTTTTCCCATCTGGGTGGAACTGGAGTGACTGCTGGCTGGCCATGGTGGGGCTTGTTGAAATTCCAGTGTTTCTAGCTGTGGTTGAAGAAACAATAGAGGAGAGGAAAGGAGATAAGGAGAAGAAAGCAGAGGGGGGAGGAGATGGAGTAGAATTAGAAAGAAAAATGGAAGAAGCAGGGGAGGAGGAAGGCCAAGAAGGTGACAATGAACCAGGCGGGGATGTAGATCTGGATCTTGGCTGGACTTCTTCCTCAGGGTGATCTCCAGTTCTTTCAGAGGTCTCTGATGATATGGTGGTTGTGACAACACCAACCACTGTCACAGTAACCATAGCTTCTGACATTCCAGCCAAATTTTTGGCCTTACATTTGTAATCCCCAGCATCCTTGTAAGAAATACCAGTCAAGCTTATTATGGACCATCTGACTCCTTCCCCTGGAGATTCCTGAATTACTGTAAGAAAAATAAATAAATAAATAAATAAATAAATAAATAAATAAATAAATGTTAAAAAATATTTATTTAAGAAAAATACTCTGTGAGGGGAAAAAAAGGAGAAACTCAAGCAACATGCCAACTGACCTGGATCTACATGCATCCCTTTTGCATAAATCAAGGGAGGGAAATGGCCCACTGCAAGTCTCTGATGGCAGGTCATAGTTCTGTAAACTGTCTACATGAAGGTCTAGGACATGCCAAGTACCGTGAGGTCTGTATGGGGAATGGTATTTTAAAAAGACACAATGCTATGAATTGGTAGACTTGGTTTTAGTAAACGTTTGTCCCCTTATTAGTATGTGATTTCAGACAAGACAATTAGCATCTTTAGGCCTCTGTTTCCATATTTTTTAAATAAGGGGATAAGACAAAGTGGCCTGACCAATGCTCTCGAATTTTAATTCACTATGGTCCTCTGAAATGGTTATTACAAAATCTTACTTAAATGTTTCCCAAAAAATTTTATCATTGTAATACAATGCTATCTATTTACATAGCCAGATGGCATAGCAGATCATTTTCTGGCATAGAAAAGTCATAATTAGTATTCTTAGTCTTTCATTTTATATTTAATCTAAATAAATCAGTAAACCATGGTTTCCTTTATTTGTAGAATAATATATAGTTTTTGCAGAATTGGAATTTTACTTTCCTAAACACTAAAATCTAACATTTTACCATTCTGTCTTGATTTTTTAAGCTTTCTGAAGAATAGTAATATCCTAAGCAGTATCCTAGTATCCCAGAATTTAACTTACTGCCTCAAACTGTGGGCCATCTACTATTTGTAAGAATATTAGGCCTTGAGTATTTCTTATTCCATCAGGTTTCATTACTTTTACTTTGATTTACATTTAATTTTAATGAGTTTTTTAAAAAATATATCACTTTAATTCATCAGAAAATCACTATTGAGTGATGCCTGGGTAGCTCAGCAGTTGAGCATCTGTCTTTGGCTCAGGGAGTGATCCCGGGATCCTGGGATCAAGTCCCACTTTGGGCTCCCTGAATGGAACCTGCTTCTCCCTCTGACTTTGTCTCTGCCTCTCTCTGTCTCTGTGTGTCTCATGAATAAACAAATAAAATCTTAAAAAAAAAAAAGAATATACTATTGAAACTAAGGCCAAAGCATTGAGTTGGTCATAGTAGGATCTAAAAAGTCTATGAAACCCATATTTCTAAAAATTATCCTTTTGTTTCATAATAAGGCTTGCATGTAATTTATTATTTAAATAATTATTCAAAAATGAGAAACTTGTATTAAAATCTTTCCTAAGAATACTGTAATAGTTATCCATTTTAAAGTGAGCCATATCCAAGATTATGAAGCAAGACCAAGAGCCTTATTTGCAATCATCCATCCACTGGATCATGTTGTTTTCTATCAGTAAAAGAAATCAGATTGTCTATGTAGTTAGATAAGCTAAGGAAAATATTAACCAATCAAATGAATCTTTCAAATTCCTTTCACCAAACAATCTTGGCATATTTTATTAGAATTAACTAGCCAATTTCAGGAGCACCTGGGTGGTTCAGTTGGTTGAGCTCCCTACTCTTGGTTATGGCTCAGGTTGTGATCTCAAGATCAGGCTCTGCACTCAGTAGGAAGTCTGGTTGGGATACTCTCTCTTCCTTTCCCTCTGTTCCTCTTTCTGCTCTTTCTTTCTCTTTCTAAAGTAAAAAAATAAATCTAAAAAATAAAAAGAATTAACTAGCCAATTTCAAATCACACAAAAACATGAAATTAAATTCAGATCTTTGGGAACTACTTGTTTTTTAGGCCTGAATTAAGAAAATACCTGTATAATTAACTGGTGAGCTGTCAGATCTGGTCCACATGAGCTGTGGGGTAGGGTAGCCAGTAGCATCACACCGCAGCAGAACGTTACTACCCAGAGCAGATGTGATCTGGGTGGCCGAGGTCATAACTGATGGCTTCAGACACTGCTCCAACTCAGCCCGCTGAAACAAAATCCCTGTCAGGCGCTCAGGTTCGCTACAAATCATCAGTGGATCAAGAAGCACTATAGAAGGGTCAGCAACTTTTGACAACTCGATCATTTTGGAAATGTGACAGTCACAGAACCAAGGGTTGTCCTGCAGACCTAAACCAGAAGGAAGGAAAAGGTTGATAAAGGTTATTCTGTGGACTTCAGTTGACATCACAGCCTCTTGGTGATGTCAGATACAGACTTGGACAGGCAAGTATCTGTACTCTCTCCCTAAAAACAGACCCCTCTAGCGAGTGGCAGAGAGTTTAGAAACACTGTCACATGAAAAGTATAAAGTGCCCTCAATGAAACAAATGTTCTCGCTAAGGATATTTCCAGATCGAGAGCTTAAAGTGCTACCTGGCGTTTTCTTGCTGCACATGATAAAATGGAAAGGACTTACAGCACCTAAGTGAAGAACTGTTAAATAGAAAAGGACCAAGGCTTGCTGGGTTCAGTAATAAAACTGCTTCTTACCCCCAGCCTCTCCAAAGTTCTCAAACTAGGAAGGGCTTCAGCACAAAGATCAAATCCAGGGAGGGTGAAACTATAACATCATTTGCCAAGATCCCAGAAAGATCTAAGATAGTGCTTCAAAGCCTCTGGCAGACAAAAGTCTCTCTAAGGATGTTAGGGGTCATGTCCCACAGCAACCTCACATAAAGCCTAGGGTTGCAAGGGATTTATCTCAAAAAGTTTCGTGGCTGGGGCTTTTTACTAATGGAGTAGATTATACATTGATTCAGAAAGAGAAAAGACAGAACTGCAATTTTTAAAAATTCCAACCATGTTGGAAGATTTAACTGTTCATTCATAAATTCTATTTATGTCTATTTACATCTATTTTTAATATAAATTTCTATTTATGTCTATTTTTATTATAATAGTATTTCATGATTGGTTCATATTTTTCTGCCAGTACTTTCCATCTTAGAAATTTCATTTCTTCCATGGGTGAATTACATTGAACTTCTTCCTCCTACATTTAGTCCTATGAATCTATGACCAGTCTCTAATATCCAACTTGCCAGCAAACATCAAATTCATTCTGTCATGTAATAATTAATAATGTGGATAAAACTTTATGCTCTCAAAACACTTGTTATACTAGATTTTTGCTTTATAAAATAATAATAGAACAAGTTGGCAGTTATCGATTGCTTCTTATGTGGCAAATACTGTACTTGCCAAGAATTGTAAATGGTCTGAGTTTTAGCCTACTTTAGGGTGACCAATACTTCCCAGTTGGCAGAAGACACAGACTCCTGGTTAGAAGTGGGGGATAGCTTATGGCTCTGGAGGAAGACATTATCTTTGTTATACTGGTCAGTAAACCTGCCTACACTTTCTCTGGAGGGAGACATATCTTTACCTTCCAAAGCAGTTCTCTACACAAACATCCTTAAAAAGACAGTTCAGAACAAAATGCAATCAGTGGCTGCCTCTGCTCACAAGACATGCAGAAATGGGAGAGACTATGAAAAATTATCTTCCAACAGTGCTAAGCATGCTAAAGGATTTGTCTACCTCAATTCTGACAATAGCATGAGGTGGATAATATTAGTATCATCCTCATCGTAAAGAGAATGCCAACACTCAGAGATGCTGAGGGATTTGCCTGTGGTCACACAACTGTATATAGTCAGGATTTGAACCTGATTTTAAATATCCTGATTTTAAAGCTTTCATTCTCAAGCTCTCTATGTCTTATACTGACCTCAGGAAGCTAGTATGATTTTTTAAGTATCACATTAGAGGACACTAAAGCACAAAGAGATTACTGCCTTGATTCTGTAAGTAGCTTAGAGTCCTGAGTAAGTCCCAGATATCTCAGACTCTTAATCTAATATTCCTTCCACCATAACTCATTTCATCACCTAAAAACATCTAGAGCCATAGGTGGCAGCTATAAGTGCTGTCATCTATAAACACATGTTAGAGCAATGATGTCTGGAGCACAAATGTCTACCTAGGACATTTCTATAACATTAACAGCTTTATTCATGCTTTGAAACTGGCATAAAAATGTGTTAGTGGTGAAACAATAAATTTTTTTGAAGATTTATTTATTTGAAGGAGAGAGAGTATATGCACATGTGAGTGTGAGTGGGGAAAGGGACAGAGGGAAAGAGAGAATCTCAAGTAGATTTCCCACTGAGTGTGGAAGCCAATGCAGGGGCTCCATCTCACAACCCTGAGATCATGATCTGAGCTGAAATCAAGAGTTGGACACTTAATTGACTGAGCCACCCAGCACCCCTGAAACAAAATTCTTTTAAAAATTAATCCAACTGGTTATGTCTAAAAGTTATATAGAACAGGAGAATATTTTTAAACCCTTCAAAAATATAATGTTTATTCTCGCCTTGAAACATCAAGGTCAAAAGCACAACTTTTAAAACCTGAATAATAATAGTGACCTGAGTGCTGACCCATTCATCAAGTGTTTTTTTTCTCCCAATTTGAGGACAAAGGTACAAGAACTCCCTAAAGTTAAACTGTTATTTTTGTACTGCATTCCTTCAGGGTAGCACACCAATCACAATCACAGTAATTTGCACTAATTAATTTAGTTTATATAACTATTCTTGGATAGGAACAAATCAACTTTGCCTTATTCCTTCTCTAAAAGGACAATGTTTTCCATGCATCACAGCAGTTGAATTAAATGTGCTATTTTTTCATGCAGAGTCAGCAATAAATTCCTGTACAAAATTAATTCTGCAGACCATAAGTTCTTGAAAGCAAAAACCATACCTTAATCAGTTTTGTGGTGGCAGTGGCATTTAACAATCCAAGGAGGAAAGTAAACTCTTTTCAACAAATGGTCCTGGAACAACTGGACATCTGTTTGGAAAAAAGCTCAACCGCTACTTCACACTATACTCAAAAACTATTTTGAGATAGGCCACAGTCATAAGCATAAAAGCTAAGAATTATAAGGCCAGAAATCAAATATAAAAGTTAAAACTATAAGGAAAATAGAATATCTCTGTGACCTGTAGGTAGGCAAATATTTCTTAGATGAGACACACAAAGCACTAACTATAAATGAAAAAAAATTGATAAATTAAATGTCTTTAAAATTTAAAACCTTCTTACCAAAGACAACATGAAGAAAATGAATAAATAAATCACAGATTTAGAGAAAATATTAATAGCACATATAATTGACAAAAGGCTTGACATTCTGCACAAGAATGTTAATAGCAGCTTACTTCATAATAGCTGAAGACTGGTTACACCCCATGTTTCCAAAAAATAGGAGAAAGGATGAACAATTTATATATTCATAAAACTGAATAAGACTCAGCAGAAGGAACTACCCAAACATGCAATGACATGCAGTTATCTCAAAAACAATAATGCCAGGGACACTTGCGTGGCTCAGTGGTTGAACGTCTGCCTTTGGTTTAGGTCACGATCCCAAGGTCCTGGGATCAAGTCCCACATTGGGTTCACCATAGGGAGCCTGCTTCTCCCTCTACCTATTCCTCTGCCTTTCTGTGTGTCTCTCATGAATAAATAAATAAAATCTTTAAAAAAATAATAACGCTAAATGAAAGAAGCTAGACACAAAGGTACATCTTACATGATTTTATTTAAATAAAATTCTAGGGCAGACAAAATTAACCTATTGTGATGAAATAAAAACAGTGGTTGCTTGAAGTGGAGGAGAAGAGGTATAGGTTAACTTTCCAGTGTGATGAAATTATTCCATATCCTTGGACCCCAATGTTTATAATAGCAAAGTCCACAACAGCCAAACTATGGAAAGAGCCCAGATGTCCATCAACAGAAGAATGGATAAAGAAAATGTGGTGTATATATGTATATATACAATAGAATATTACTCAGCCATAAAAAATGAAATCTTGCCATGTGCGATGATATGGATGGAACTAGAGAGTATTAAACTCAGCGAAGTAAGTCAATCAGAGAAAGACAATTATCATATGATCTCACCCATAAGTGGTATTTAAGAAACAAAACAGAGGATCATAGGGGAAGAGAGGAAAAAATAAAACAAGACAAAATCAGAGAAGCAGACAAACCACAAGAGACTCCTAACTATAGGAAACAAACTGAGGGTTGCTTGAGGGGAGTTAGGAGGGGGGATGAGGTATTTGGGTGATGGACTTTAAGGTGGGCATGCGATATAATGAGCACTGGGTGTTATATAAGACTGATGAGTCACTGACTTCTACCTCTGAAATCAATAATACATTTTATGTTAATTAATTGAATTTAAATGAATTTTTTTAAAAGAAATTATTCTATATCTGAATGAGGATGTGGATTTCATGGGGGTATTCATTTGCCATTGCTTACTAAGCTGTACACTTAAGATCCATGATGTGCAAATTATACCTCAACTTCTCAATTAAGAAAAGGCTTAAAAAACAAAAGAATGATATCTCTGGAGATGGACTGAACTTGAAGCTTGACTCTGCCTCTGCACCAGCTGTAAAAAGCAGGTAATAATTACAACCCACTTACTGGCATTGTCCTGGCTGAGATACTGCTAGGGAGTCCTCAGAAGAGCACCTGGTAAGAAGTTAACCTTAGTTTGTGGTTTTATCTCCTCTGTGGCTAGAAAAGAACAAGCATATCAACAGGGATTGAGGAGTGTTTGTTGAATTAAATTAATGCCATTTTAGAAAACTTTGTGGGAATACTCCTGTGGCCACTGCCTTCCAGGTAAACTTTATCTTGAATGGGAAAAAAAATTCATGTTTGCAACTGAGAAGATTTGAGTACCAATAAAAAGCACCCAAAAAAGCATTCTATGCCCTCTCCTACTGCAAGCTTTTTCCAAGACAAAGAGTGTTGGTCCTTACAGAGTCTGCCTGTGTAAATGTATCTTTATTCCTGAGAAAGAGGGCATGGAAATTTACCTGTATTACAAATAGAAAATCCAATGTAGTTTCATAGTTCATTTAAATGTTTACTTGCAGGACACTAGTGGGAGTATACAATGTTTTTATGATATATTAGAGGACAATTTTATGAACTTGATATTTTTACTCATGTAGAAAAGAGGACTAATGGAAAGGTCTCTTCCTAATTTTTTAAAAACAAATACATGATTTAAAAAGATCAATAATACATATATAAGAAAAAGAACTCTGGTATTATTACATACAATACTTTACATTACAAAGGAGTGGGGAATACCCTGGGCTCTGGAGCCAAACAACTGTATTCATGCCTAGCTCCATCACTGTCTGATGAGTAAATTTGGGCATGTGGCTGAATATGTGATTCAATTCTTCTTCTATAAAATGAGGGTGGGGGTCACCTGGTGGCTCAGTGGTTGAGCATCTGCCTTTGGCTCAGGGTCCTGGGATCAAGTCCTGTATCAGGCTCCCCACAGGGAACCTGCTTCTCCCTCTGCCTATGTCTCTGCCTCTCTCTGTGTGTCTCTCATGAATAAATAAATAAAATCTTTTTTAAAAATGGGGGTGAAACAGTACAGGGTTAACATAAGACTGAAAGAAGTTATATATATATAAAGTATAAGAAATAGTTTTGGCCCTGAGTAAGCACTCTATTAATATTAGCTATTACTATTATTGTTACAAACAGAAGTTTCATCTGCTAACAATAATAAACACAGGACACTAACAATTAAAAGCACAATATATTCCACTATAATAATAGAAAAGTAAATTTTACAGGGCACCTAGAAAGATACAATTGCTACAGTTAAACACTGAGTTCTAGAAAAGCTAGAACTGGTTTTCATTACCATATTTTAATGACAAAATTGGAAGACTCAATTAAAGTAACAGAAAAAGCCAAAATAGAGGAGTTTTTCTTTATAAGACACTCCCATCTCAGTCACAGCTGCTATGGATTATTGTTGATCTAAAATCATAACCTCAGAGACTGTTCACCTCATATTCTAAAGAACTGCCACATAAAATATCTCATAATATTCTCATTACAATCCTATGAATGAGAGAGAGTGAGATCTCCCACCTCCATTTTGCAGATGAAAAAACTGAGTTTTCTATGTGTGATTCACACATGTGAGCCAGTCTTCTTTAGAGAAGAGCATTTCTTTTCCCTTTTGTTACATAGCAGGCGTGGCTTTGGTAAGATCAGCTGCTGCATATATCTCGGCATGTTTCAAAATATCCTCTGTTATTTATTATCATGATTTTATCATTATTATTATAATAGCAATGCATGATCAATGCAGAACATTTTCAAAATATAGAATACTGAAAAGACATCCCATCACCCAAAGAGGACAGTTAACCAGCTAGTATATTTTTTTCAGGCTTTTTCTTTGCACACTTTAAAATAATTATGATTATATACCATTGAACACCCTGCTTTTTAAATTTAATGTTATACGAAAAGCATTTTCATATTACCCCTTTAAAGAATCTGCTTTTGAAGAAACTGAACCCTAAAACATAGATAAAGCTGTTTATCTCTGTGGACAGTGAAATTTCAATAACCCTCTCCAACTGATCCCTGAAGTTTCATCCAAATTTAACTCACAATGGAAAAATATTAATGTTGTGTAAATCAATTCTTTATAGTGATATTAGCAATAATAGCAACTAATCGTTAGAAAGCTATTAATAACAATTCAGTAATTTGATTTTATTTCCTACTATATATCACCTTTTGATAGATCGAAAGCAACTTAGAGAAATGTGTAGAGAAACAGTATCTCAATATATAAATTAAGACCATTTCTATCTATTATCATAAGGACTAAATTAGTGGCTAAAATAAAGTAAATAAGTACTACACTATAGGTTTACATGGTGTCTATCATGGTGTACATAATAAGAAGGACTCCACAACTATCATTAAATTAAACTAATAGAGGGCACCCCAGGTGGGTCAGCAGTTTATCGCTGCCTTCAGTCCAGGGCCTGGGCCTGGAGACCCGGGGTCGAGTCCCAGTCAGGCTCCCTACATGGAGCCTGCTTCTCCCTCTGCCTGTGTCTCTGCCTCTCTCTCTCTCTCTGTGTGTGTGTGTGTGTGTGTGTGTGCGTGTGTGTGTGTGTGTCTGTCCCATGAATAAATAAAATCTTTAAAAAAAATTAAGCTAATGTTTTTTCCCCTAACTCACCCTACAATACTTCTTTTATTCCCTAATAAAAATGTCTGAAGCACTAGATAAGCAGTAGGCAAACATAAAATAGGTATATGACAAAAAATTACATTATTTTTCCTCTTTCTATGTGGTTCTTATCACTCGTACTTTTAGTCTCATAAGCACCAAAATACATTTATATTTCAACAAAAGCAATGCTAAAATCATTTAACTGCTGCCATGGCATTTTCTTTTTTAGCAAAAAATTGTTTTTCAAAATTCTATTTCATTTATACTTTACTTCAGCAAATGTTTGAGCATGTGACATTAAGTAAGGACTTAGAACTCATGGCACAAATTTATCAGCAAGTTGCTTCTCACACCAAAAGGCTTAGAAATCATTTCACTGGCCAAACACTCAGTTCTTTCATCCTAAGAAATATAATCTCTTCGGTGGCCACAATGGTTGTAACATGTGAACTCACAACACAGCCTTATTGGGTGAACAAGAATTTAGTAGATCAAATTGATTGATTGATCAGAGCCTTAGGCTTTTGTCTCACACAAAAGTATGAAAGGCCTCACTGCCCACAGGTACCCCTGAGAAAGGTCTACTGATTTCAATCTGGCAACCACATTTACTGGGCATTTGCCATGTTCAGAGCACCATGCAAACACTGTGGGAAGAGACAAAAAAAGGAAGAGAGAGACTTACCGGAAGGAGTCTACATTTTAAGAAGCCAAGACAAATACCCACAGAACCTAAACAAAGTCAAGATCAAAGTCTACAAAACAAATCACATCTAAACTAATGCATTAGAAGATTGTCTTTATCATTTCTTTTTAGATTAAGAAAAATCTGGAAGCTATTCTCCCTAATAAAACCACTGCCACTTCATAACCCTATGAAATGGCCATAAATATGCCAGTGCCCTTCTTCCACCCCTGAAGAGCCTAATGAATGGCTGAAAAGAGAACAGAGCAGGTTGGCTATGGCAGAGCATGGAGCACTGACTGATGTGCTCACAGAATCAGGGCAGGTTGGTAGATTTTATCACTCAGCCCCAGGCTCTCTAACATCAGCATTAGTCTCTCAGTTTATGAGTCTATCTCCCTCCCTCCTCCAAAACACACACACACACACACACACACACACACACACACACACACACACACACACACTGCTGCCCTCACTCCAGTGCACACACAGAGCCATTTCATCTCACATGGGGTAAACAGATCAACCGACTTAGGTCAGCCGATAAAGTTCCATCCCATCAAAAGTGTAAGTATAGAATAAGAAGCCAAATTAAATAAATATGAAAAGACTGGACTACTGAAGTCAGGCCAAGCAAATTATCTGGACCTGAGAAGCCCAAAGGCTTCTGAGCTTACCAAGAATAATTCTTCGTGGTGTAAGGTCCAGGCTTCGTAATGATGTTGTAAGTAAGTGGGACCAGCTCTCCAGGAAATCTGGTGGTAGTGTGGTTAGCCTGTTGCTTGATAAATCCAAGTAGGCAAGGTTCTTCAGGTACCTGACCACCTCATTTGGCACACTGGTTATTCTGTTGTTGTGCAAATCCAGGGTCCTCAGATGGGGCATGTCCAACAGAGATGCCCAAGGGAAAGCAACCAGAGAATTTCCATCCAAGCGCAACTCATGCAGCTGCTTTAGGTTGTAAAAGCTGCTGGCATCAAGGCTGGCCACGGAATTGTAAGTCACCCAGAGGTATTGGAGCTCCACCAGGTAGTAGAAGGCCTCTGCCGGGATTCTGCGGATGACTGTCTTCTCTATACGTAGCTTCACAGTGTCCACGGGGAAGTTCATAGGGACCTCATTCATATCCAGGTCATTACATAGCACCGACCTAGTGTCACAAGAGCAATAGAAGGAAACCCGCTTTCCAAGACCCAGGTGAAAAAATAATACTTGAAACATGCAGGAAAATGAAACATTTTTCATTTCCTACTGGTTTTCACAAAGTATTCATTGAGCCTGACTGACCTATTGGAATTCATCATCATCGTCTTCTTCTTCTAGGTTGAATCCTATGAAATGGCCATTTTTGTAGGTTAAAAATGAGCAAATATCAGCAATTTCATGTGGTTCAACCTAATACTGATGAAGTTCTTTATGTGTCAGGCCTGTGCAACCATGTCACACCTACCTTACTTAATCATCAACAGCCCTATTAAGGTAGATATTGAGGAATAGGTAAAAGCACTAGCCCTAGAGTCAGGCTGATCTTGGTTCAGATCTAAGCTCTGCCACTTCCCCTGTGGCCATGAAAAGCCACTTCCCCAATCTTTCAACTTCATTTTCCCATATGGCACTGTTAGGATGATTAACTGAAATGGATGTAAAATTTTATACAATCCTGGCACATTATAGGCACTTAATAATGGCTGTTAGCTATTTTATCATCAATCTCATTTTACAGGGAAAATAATTGAGGCCCACCAACATGAGGTAACTGCCCAACGTCACATAGCTAGTAGGTTACCCAGCCGT
The DNA here is from genome assembly GCF_905146905.1 of Nyctereutes procyonoides. NCBI lineage: Eukaryota > Metazoa > Chordata > Mammalia > Carnivora > Canidae > Nyctereutes > Nyctereutes procyonoides. Next base: position 8,438,576 of record NW_026575130.1, read on the forward strand.
CTTTCAAACCCACATCTGTCCAACTCCAAAGTACATACTCTTTAGGAAATTGCCTATTTCATAAAAATCTCTTGTTGAAGTTATGAATTGATCCTTTTTAAGAAGATAATTTAATTTGAAATAGGAAAGGAAGGGAAGGAGGGAGGGAGGAGAAAGAGCAAGTGTTCACACCAGATACTTAAAGTTGAACTCTCTTTTAATAATGTGACTTGTGCATTGCTTTCAGCCTAAGGAACAAACCAGAAACTGTGAGTTTATACCTCCTAATGCTCACTAACTGAAGTGACCTTGAATAAGTCACATTGTGATCTTGCTTTAGTGGCACGTGTAAAACAGGCATAGAAAAACAAGCCTGTCCCATGTGTGGGTGTAAAGTATGAAGAACCAGAGAATTTAGATTCATTTTAACCTGAAAAAAGACTTATTTGTCTCTCTTTATATACTCACCCCTGCTGGATTGCTGAAAATGGACAATAAAAATTTTGCAAAGCATAGTCTAAACTATAATACATTATACTTGTCATACATAATAACAATGAAACAGCCATTCAGTAAAAACACATGACATTGAATCAGTGCATTTTAAAAGCCAGCGTATAATGTGAAGAGAAGTAGATAGCATAAAGCTGGAGTGTACTGACAGGGTCATCTCCTTTTTGTAACTTTAGGAGAAGGCCTTATGGAATCATTGGAATTCTCTAGGAACACCTCTGATTCTTCATCTCGATTCTGTATTACAAATTCCAGTGCTACTTTATGCTAGAATGATCTGGTTTCTACTCAACATTCCAGTGTAATAGAAGAAAGCCTACATAGAAAGCTGAAAGACCTAGCATCTTTATCAGCCAGTCTCTACATCAGCTCAGTGTTGTGAGCTTGGACAAGTCATTTAGTCTCTTTGTGGTTATGTTTCTTTGTCTATAAAATGACAGCAGTCAAATTAGATTTTTTTTCTAGAGTCCTTGCCAGGCATAATATGCTATGGTTTTTATAAAATCCATCAATAATGGGGCCATCCCTATGAAAAAAAATTTTCTGTGACTATTTTCTTAAAAGTACCCTGCCCTGACTCATTAACTGCTTCATACTTTTGCCAAGTAGGTCTTTAATTTATTACAGATTGTTCTCTTTGTCTTAAATAACCTAGTGGATAGTCAAAAAAGATACCAAGAACTGGTTAAGTAAAGTTCATACAATAACAAGACAAACTACTCAAAGATATATTTTAATTGTTATTATTTATTTGTTTAAAGTTGTAAGACATAAATTGGGTGATTCTTTTAACAAATTATTTTCTATAAGAGGCTCACTGTTCACTTCAACCAAGTCACAAAATAATCTGATTTTATTATTAAATATCCTCTTTTTAAAAAAACAAGTTCTATCATGTTTAGCTAACAAAAGTTGTTTTGCATCTAACTTCTACCTCAAAGGACTCACATAAATTATAAGTATGCAATTATTCTCACTTTACAGGTAGATGTTAAAACAACCCAGAGGCTGACTAACTTCTGTGAGGCTCCCCAGTATCTGCAACAGACAGGGATCAACCCTGATCCATGTCTTTCAAACTTCTCTTTGTAAACTCCAATACTTTAAAATGAAAAATCCTAATTATAAGCCTCTCTAATTTCACTCTTGTGATCTTCCTTCCTACTTTAAAAAAAATCTATCCAGTTGGCATGAATAACCTTCAAAATGAAATGGGAAAGAAGGGAAGCAAATCATCTGGGTATGTCCAGTACCTCCTGATTGGCCCTCCCTCTTAGATTTTCTATAAACAAGCTAAACACTTATTTCAGTGGTTTGACCTCCTGAAAGGGACACGTGATGAACACAAGTGCAATGGATATTTTTGTAACATACGATGTGTCTGAGGGTCTCAAATAATTTGAGGGGCTTTTAAGAGTTAAACTACTCAAAATGAAAGAGTGGGCAACTGATTTTAACACAAGGAAGTTAAAGCTTATGTAAATTAAACCTTCTCTCCTCTGATACCTGGTCCACAATTTGCTTTCAAAATAAGGCTGTCTAGTTAAAGTCCTTTTCCTTAGAATCATTAGCACACTCACTAGCAAGGAGAGGAGCATACCTTGATCCCGTTCCGTCATTTCTGCCATGATAATCGCAGGTACACTGTGAAGGACATGAACAGCTCACTCTTTCCAAAAAGCTAACAAGCACAATGCACAGACATGCTGAGAGATGCATCGCTCCTTCTGAAGGTTATTGAACAAAAAGTAGAAACCAAATCCTAAGCTTCAGAAACTGGTGCACCAGGAATGCAAACAGCCATTTAGTAACAGCAGATTACATGGGATTAGCTGAGATCTGTAGTTACTTAACCTTCAAGTGTATTTTACAGGGGATCAATCGACCTAGCCTTTGAATATGGTTTCAGCAAAGTAACACATTCTAAGGAAAATGAAAATCAAGCATATGTCAAGAAAATTTCAATAGGTGCCCATATCCAAATTTGCAAGGAAATGCCTACTAAGTCCTTTTACTATGGTTGTAATTGGTACTATGCCTTGAAGATACACTTAATGTTAAAAATAATTCAGTGTTTTAGCAGATGCTAGAAATATTACGGATTATTTATAACATATAAATTTTATTTTTTGCATTTGTGATCTCAAAAAAAAAAAAAGTAAACTAAATTCAGTACCTAGATTTTTTAGGCAAACTGCTTCAACCCACCACTGAATGGCAAGACTAAAACTCTGGTTCTCCCAGGTCGCTTCAGAGGAGTATAAGGCTTACCCTAGCATGTTTGTTTATAAGGAAGACCATTATCTCTGATCAAGAATATATTTTATTTTGAATTAGTTTCTCAATACAGGCAATAAATCATATCTGAAAATCAATTGTCATGTCTTTTAGCAAATTTGGGCTCTATCAGAAAATAAAAATTAAACTCGATAATTAAAAACTACCTCCACATACATAAAATGGTAAATCTTCATGGATATTTGACAATCAGGGATTTAGGTTTTATACACACACACACACACACACACACACACACACACATTTATATATATCTGGGCATGTCAAGTACCTCCTGATTGCCCCTGCCTGATAACACACACACACATATAATTTAATCGTGTTATTGTACTGAGTGATTCTATCAATCATCTTTTAACCAAAAACCTTTTCAAAAGAGAGCCAATTCTATAAAAATAAGAATATTGTAGGAAATGTTATTTAAAAATGATAGGATGCATATAGAAACAGTAAAGCTAGAAAAATTTGCTCAATTAAAATAAAAAACTGCAGATTTTAAATGTCAACTATTTAAACAATGGTTATTTAAGACAACAAATGCATGAGTTTATAAATGCATTCAGCATTCAACAATTTTTTTTTATTGAGTGACTATTACATGCCAGGCAAAATGCATCTACCTGCTAAAGATACACCAAAGAACAAGCATCCAGCTATCAATATACATAAAGTTTCAGTTAAACAAGATAAGAAGTTCTACAGATCTGCTATATACTACTGTACTTATAGTTACCAATACTGTATTGTAGACAAAAACTGGTTAAGAGAGTAGATCACATGTTGTGTTCTTGCCACAATAAAAATAAATTTCAGACAAACAAAGGAAAAAGAGAACAAATACACAAACCTCCCTGATTAATTCTAGTGGCAAACATATGGAAATACATATACAGAAAAATGTTAATTAAAAATGAAGAATACGGGATCCCTGGGTGGCGCAGCGGTTTGGCGCCTGCCTTTGGCCCGGGGCGCGATCCTGGAGACCCGGGATCGAATCCCACGTCGGGCTCCCGGTGCATGGAGCCTGCTTCTCCCTCTGCCTGTGTCTCTGCGCCCCTCTCTCTCTCTCTCTCTGTGACTATCATAAATAAATAAAAATTAAAAAAAAAATTTTAAAAAAAAATGAAGAATACATAATATGCAAAGATTATATTGCTATGTAATGTACACATGTGCATCAACTAATGTGATTTAGAAGCAATGTGTTTAATAGTCGTTCAATTATTTTTGTTAAATAGTAGAGGTTAATAATTGCATTGCAATTTTAAAAGTGTGAAATGCTAAAAATGTTTTCCATCTACCTAGGAATATCCAACAACTCATTTCAGTAATTTACTTATTGAAGACTATTATTATTATTAATTTATTTTAACATTAAAATAGTGGCTTCTTCTAGTCTAGTGGAGGGCCCACACCAGTTACCAGGTCATTGAATGCCATGATTGGGAGAAAGAGAATGGGTCTCAAGTGCCTGTGCATCCAAGGTAATGAATAGTTAAGCTCATATAAAGGAAATAAACACTCACTACAGTAGCCATCCCACAAATAGAAGAACTAGAAGCTACACTTGAGGAATTGAGGGTGTAGTAAGACAATAATCTCTGTCTACCTCTGATCTAAACAGATCATATTTAAAATAAAACTAAACCATGGGGGAGAAGCAACAAAATATTTTAATACTATGTACTTTTCTCTTATTTCAGTTTCTTCCAGGAGCCAGCGGGTTTTGAGATACATCCATTGGTAAAATACTCGTCCCGGCCATTGCTTGATGAGTCTGACATTTGAACATGGCAAATATTGCCTTCCGAAATCTATAGTAAGAAAGGGGAAATCTGGCATTATCCTATAATGACTTAGAACTTTTAAAGCATTTTCAAACATGGCTAAGATGCCTCTATTGCTAATTGACATCTCCAAATAAATTTTTGCTTTGGACTTTAACATCTTCTGTTAATGATATTCATAAATGGGGTGCCTGGGTGGCTCAGTCGGTTGAGCATCTAACTTCAGCTCAGGCCCTGATCCCAGGGTCCTGGGATGGAGCCCTGTATCAGGCTCCTTGCTCAGTGTAGAGCCTGCTTCTCCCTCTGTCCCTCCCTCTGTCCCTTCCCCAGACAGAAGCATACCCACTTGCTCACTTTCTCTGTCTCAAATAAATAAAATCTTTTTAAAAAGCATATTCATAAATGTATAAAGTATACAGTATAGTTAAAGGCCAAATATGCACCATTGATTATAAACATTGAAGATATTTAATAAAAATCAATAATTATGTGTATTGAGGATGACACTTTGTTTTTGTTTTTGTTGTTTTTTTAAAGATTTATTTATTGATTTATTCATGAGAGACACAGAGAGAGACAAGCAGAGACACAGGCAGAAGGCTCCTTGCAGGGAGCCCAATGCGAGACTCGATCCTGGGTCCCAGGATTACTCCCTGAGCCGAAAGCAGATGCTCAACCACACCCAGACATCCGGAGGATGATACTTTGAATGTCAGTCACAATTTACTTGAACTGAGAATGTGTATTTTACACATTTGTTCTTCTGAGCAAATGCCAGTTGAAATTAAGGGGAGTTTGAAAATAATCTTTCCAAAAGAACTACAAATAGACTCTGAATTTAAAGTACGTTCTTTAGTCTTCTTATGTGGTCTGTTTGGTCTTGACAGTGTTTATGTTTCTTTGTATACCTGTAGCTAACACGGCTCTCCCAAACATGTGCATAAACACAAAAGTTTGCATTTCAGTATCAAATTACCTGGCCTCTACTGAGATTTTTCTGATCAAATATTTAAGGTCAATAAATTGGTTATTCCATCTTTCAGCAGTAACAGGAAATAAAGTAATCTAGGCTTCACTGAGGAGACAGAAAAGAAATCTTTGTTGAGTTCCAACAAAGGGAGAAGGAAGGATTCTTTATTATCCTCAACGACTATCCACTCCTGAAGCCCATTTATTTTGGAACTGAGTTTTTCCCTTGCATTTGAATAGCTTCTTTTTAATAAATATGCAACTATGCCACCCACTTAAGGAGCATAAATTGCCTTCCTCACCTTGTCCATTTTCTGATAATAGAACCACTCTTTTCTTTGGAAAATCAATTCCATGTATTGGGAGTGGGGGGTAATCATGAGAATTAAACTGAGGCCACCAACCACCGTCCAGCAGCTTTTCTGCTGGAGAGTCATCTGAATTGAAACTCAAATTTGGGGATGCTTAGCTTATGGTAGAACGTGGGTCTTGGGTTGCCGTAATCATCTTGCCTCCATGTGGGAAGAGGCTGTCACTGGAGCTCTAGGTATTTAAGGGCCTGGACACATATTGCATGAGCCAAATAATTCGTACACTAGTTTGAAGTGAGTTTCTGTCACTTGCCTCCTCAAAAATCTTTTTAAAATTCTTTCTATATCCATTTTCTTAAATTTAAAAGCATTTGAAACAGTACTTACTTTTTATTAGCAACCACGTAAATACAGGGATTGTAGAATGTAGAAGATTTTGCAAATAGTGGAGCTATGATGGCCATTGAGGGAGGAATCTTCTTTGGGTCACCGAAAGAAGCCCATAAGCACACAATGGAATAAGGGGACCAGGCCACCAGAAACATAAATATCATTATCACGGACATCTGTAAGATAAATCAATGTTTGGCAAACCCAATATCTAAAATATTGAAATAGCTAATATATATATATATACATACATATATATATATATATAAAAGATTTTATTTATTTATTTCTGAGAGACACAGGGAGAGAGAGGCAGAGATATAGGCAGAAGGAGAAGTAGGCTCCCCGTGGGGAGCCCAGTGTGGGTGGGACTTAATCCCAGGACCCCAGGATCACGACCTGAGCCAAAGGCAGATGTTCAACCACTGAACCACCCAGGTGCCCAAAATAGCTAATATATTTAAAATAGTATGAAAAATTATCTAGAGTGGACTTTGAATAAATTTATGTTGATGATGACATAGAGGAAAAACTGAATTTTCCCAAACCTTGTTGTACTTTGCCTGTGTGACTCAAAGTCTCTATGATAACAAGGACTTGTTAAATGGATAGAATGTTATACAAATGTAAAGAATATCCTCTTTCTTTTGGTGTGCTAGAGAGGAATACTAAAGCTGGCTTTGATGAGAGGCAGATGAAAACCCACTCCTAACCCATTTCTAATAATTGTGCTATGGACTGCTGAAACTGTGCTTTTTGCCCTCACTGTCATTATCTGCTAATCTAAACTATAACTTTCTAACCTTCTAAATTCAACCTGGAAAAAAACAAAATTCTATATTGAGTTCATTGAATTCTGAACAGATGATTTGAGCTCAATATATATGCACAGTACAGATAGTTTGTAAAGAGGTTCCCCCTTGCAGCTTGTTTAAATAAAAAATTATAATTTTTATGTTGTTCTTTATTGATTATCCACTAAGATGATGGAAAAGAGGTTTAAAAAGATAAATACCCAGGGGCGCCTGGGTGGTTCAGTCAGTGAAGCATCTGCCTTCTGTGCAGGTCATGATCTGGGGATCTTGGGATGGAGCCCCACATTGGGCTCCCTGCTCAGCTGGGAGTCTACTTTTTCCTCTCCCTCTACTCCACTCCACTCATGAGTGAAGAATGTTTCACTCATTCTCTCTCTAAAGTAAATAAATAAAATCTTAAAAAAAAAGATAAAAACCCACAAGGATTGAGAATCACAGATTAGACAATAGCTTTATAAAAACTAAAACTTATTAATCATTGGATAAGCAGCAAATTACTTATCAGACACAAGAATAATTTTAAAATAAATAAAAAATTTTAAAAAGAGCCAGCAGCAGGGGAAAACTAAATACAGACTAATCCATTCCACAACAGTACATAAAGTCCCTGGAATTGAAGGTAACAAGCTGGCTCTGAATGTAGAGATATAGCAGAACTCATTGAAATCCGCAAAAAGAAGCAATTAGATTTCTGAATCCCCTCACCACTCACCACTCAAACAGGCAATTCCCCTTCCTCTCCCCAGAAGAATCCAGAGATTCAGAGTAAGAGGCAAGAAACTAGAAGGCACCAGGCTCAGCTGAGAGCGGGAACAGTGTACTGAAAGAGAGGTGCTGCATGCTGCCCTGCTCTGAGCCATAACAGTACAGGAGACAGACTTATGCTTCCCTCTTAGGAACAAAAAAGAAACTTCTTGGAAACTGACCAGCCCAGAAGAAAATACATTCAGACACAGAGCATCAGAAATTCCCCCAAAGGAACATCCCAGTGAATGTGAATGCTCAGAGCTTACAATCAGCATTTTAGTGCATCACTCTTAAATATGCATGCAAGAGACAGTCATTGACCACCACACATTGAGGAAACAAACTGACAGGCAGAGACAAAAATGGTTCAGGAGCACACACACTCACACACATACACACACACACAATGGAATATTACTTAGCCATTAAAATGAAATCTTGCCATTTGTAACAATGTGGATGGAACTAGAGTATATTATGTTAAGTGAAAGAAGTCAAACAGAGAAAGATAAATACTATATGATTTCATTTATATGTGGTATCTAAGAAACAAAACAAATGAACAAACAAAAAACAGAAATAGACCCATAAATACAGAGAACTGGTGATTGCCAGAGGAGAGAAATATAGGGGGATGGGCAAAATAGGTAAAGGAGATTAGGTACAAACTTCCAGTTATAAAATAAGTTAGTCACAGGGATGAGAAGTACAGCATAGGGAATATAGTCAATAATGTAGTAACATTGTAAGGTGACAGGCAGGAGCTATAATTATTGTGGTGAACGTTGTGTAATGTAGAGAAACATCAAATCACTATGTTGTACACTTGAAAATAATATAACATTGTATGTCAACTATACTTCAAAAATAATTTTTTTAAAAAAAGATACCCAAAAAATTGGTACAGAAATTCAGGGGAAACAAAAAATATGTGATGAACAGAGGAAAATGTAAGTATATACATAATACCATCACAGAAATGAGAGAAGATATATATCCATAAAAGAAAAGGAGGCTACAGGAAAGGAGTAGAGGGTGTAAAATAACTCTTTTTATCTATTAAAACCATTTTTATCCTTTACCCTAGCTGAAAAAGAAAGGGCAGAATTTTTAAAATGCACTAGAAAGGTTGAATGATGTGGTTAGCCAAGATTAGGGTATGAAGTATGTCATGCAAGTGCAGGGTCATATGCTGTGTTTATTTAAAATTTTATATTTTGTTCAATATGGTTTTTTAAATTAATTTTTAAATTTAAATTCAATTAATTAGCATATAGGGTATTATTAGTTTCGGAGATAGAGTTCAATGATTCATCAGTGCATATAACACCCAGTGCTCATTACATAACAAGCCATCCTTAATGCCCATCACCCAGTTGCCCCATCCCCCCACCGACCTCCCTTTCATCAACCCTCAGTTCATTTTCTATAGTTAAGAGTCTCTTATGGTTTGTCTCCCTTTCTGATGTGACGTTAATTCTTATTTTTAAAAAATACTACATTAGCTACTTTTTTTTTTTTTTGGATTGCTGAGTTTTTTGGTGCCCGCTTAAATTTCACACCCAAGGCTTGAGCCTCACTTTTCTAACCCAATTTCAGACCAGATATGGTTGAGAAAATCTTGCAGAAAGTAGAAACAAAAAACAAACAAAGTCCAAGACAGGGTCAACGTAGGAGAGAAAATTAAGAAAATTAGAAGATATATCCAGAAGATTCAATACCAAAAAAAAAAAAGAAAAAAAAAAGAAAAAGAAAAAAAGACTTCCAGAAAGAGAATAGAAAAAACAAAACATAGAAAGGAAATCACCAGAGAAATAATACAAGAAATCTCCTAGAAGGGGAAGACTTGAGTCCTCATATTGAAAGCACTCACCACATACCCAGTACATGGGTGAATAAAGAGCTCCCTCAAGGCACATCACCATGGAACACAGAAATGATCCTTCAAGCTTCCAGAGAGAACATAGAACACTACAAAGGGTCAGTTACTGAAATGCTGTCAGCCTTCACAATAGCAACACTGGAAGCTAGGAGACTATAGAGCAACGCCTTCAAAACCCTGAAAATCATTTTTCTGGGCAGCCCGGTGGCTCAGCGGTTTAGCGCCACCTTCAGTCCAGGGCCTGATCCAGAGAACTGGGATCGAGTCCCAAGTCAGGTTCCCTGCACGGAGCCTACTTCTCCCTCTGCCTGCGTCTCTGCCTCTCTCTCTCTGTGTCTCTCATGAATAGATAAATGAAATTTTTTAAAAGTCATTTTTCTTTTTTTTAAGATTTTATTTACTCATTCATGAGAGACACAGAGAGAGAGAGAGAGAGAGAGAGAGAGAGGCAGAGACACAGGCAGAGGGAGAAGACGGCTCCATGCAGGTAGCCTGACGTGGGACTTGATCCCGGGTTTCCAGGATCACTCCCTGGGCTGAAGGAAGATGCTTAACAGCTGAGCTACCCAGGTGTCCTTGAAAATCATTTTTCTATTTAAAATTCCATGTGAGGTTAACAGTCAAATATGGTCATAGAATTAAGATATGGCAATAAAATCTTTAATAATTTACCTCCCTATAACCTTCTCAGAAATCTACCTGAGAATGTGTTCCACCAAATGAGAGCAAGTAACCAAGAAAAAGGAAGATACACACGCCAGAAAACGGGCAATTCACCTCAGAAGAGAGGCCAAAGGCATTCCCAGCTGTTGATAAGATCTGAGGATGCTGGCAGTGGTCTTAGAGAAGGGCCAGGGCAGAACAAGATGCTTGAGAGCTCCAAGAGGGATAGTTCCAAATAAAGGATGAAGTCAGTTAGTTTCTGATGCATTTGAAACACTGAGAGAAGATTGGTGCCTCTGGTGGGGAGTTTAGAGATGAATTCATGACAAGTACACAGAATAGCAAGCAAACAAAACTATGGGGAGTGCGGAGGACAGAGGGAAGCAGAAGAGAGGACTGAGAGAAGGAGGAAGAGAATATAAAAGACGTGAATGAATTATTAGCCCCAAAAGAAAAAAAATGATTAAAAAATACAAATCACAGAACCCTACAGAGATCTGTAGTAAACAGAATTTAGGTAGTTATGATAATGTACAACAATGTAACCAAATAGTAACCTTATGCAGACAAGAAGAGGAGAAGAAAGGTCAGGGTGGAGGAGTAGGAAAGATGGTGTAAGAGAAATACACTCTCATTGTCTATAGTAGGAAATCAAGAGTGATAGCAAACAAAAAATACCCAAAACAGCAGACAAACACATCATTTAGAAATATGGAGACAAAAAAAATTAAAAATTAAAAATTAAAAAATAAAATAAATTTTAAAAATATGGAGACAAACACAAGAAAAAGAGCCAGAGAGTAAGCATCAGGTGCTGGGGAGAGGTGATTGTAATATGGATCACATAGGCGTAAAAGCTCCATTACAAAAACATTTTAAGAATTTTAATGTCTTACCTTTGTTACATCTACCTGGTCTGACCAATCTCTGTTGAGATACTCAGTGCAGTTACTAGTAGTATGGCATTTAATGGATCGAGTGACATGGTAATAGCAGTAAAACATCACTGTCAAGGGCACAATAAAATTTACTGCAATAACTGTCATCGTGAAAGAAACAAAAAATCTGAAAATAAGAAAAGGGAATCATTAAATCTCTATTTGTTTCATGTGCTGAATAAGGAAAAGGAAACAGGACAATTACTAAAAATAATACTGGCGCTGCTCAACAGTCACTATATTATTAAGTAGGTTGGAAAGAATATTTAACTAGTTCATTTAGGCTAGGGGTTGGCAAACTATGGCCCATGGGCCACACCCAGTCTATCATCTGTCTTTGTAAATTAAATTTTATTGGAACTACATTCTTTTACATACTGTCTATGGCTGCTTTCACAGGCAGGGATGAATCATTAGAACAGAGACAGTCTTGTCTGTAAAGCCTAAAATATTTACTTATTGACCCTCTACAGAAAGTTTAAGATTTAGATTTAGTTTGAGAGAAATTTTCTGTTTTTCTGAGTGATCTTTCATTTTCTTTAACAAAGTTACCCTCTTTTCCCTGGTAAATACAGAAGAGCATCACTAAGGAGCAAGCAAATCCTTATGGTGATTTGCTTTTACTGGGTCATTCCAGCTTTATCACCAGATCATCTTGAAAAGATAGTCGGGAGTCAGCCTGGGCTTTCGGCAAAGCCACATGCTGTCTAGCGATACTAACATTCCGTTTTCCCTTTCAGATTCTACTCCTGAGATGCCAATACCCAATGGGTGCTCTCTACCCACTCTGCTGCCCCAGGAGACAGAGGACAGAAGAGGGTAAGGACGGTAATGGAGCTGGATGGCCTTTACTTGCAAACAAGCATAATTCAATGCTAGAATTGCATCATCACTACCAGGGAAGCACTTTGCCATATTCTGTAAGGAAGCATTTGCTCTGAGCTTAAATTTGAAATTACAAAAAAAATGTCTACATTAGAAACAGTTGATTATGAAGTGAAAATGTGTCTCTTACGCATCATTTTTCCGCCAGTTTATGGTACAAGTAGCCCCAGTAGGATCCGGGGCATAACTAGCCCACCCTATAATAGGCATCAAAGCCCAAAAGAGACCATTGAGCCAGGCCCCCAGAATCATGCTGATGTAAGTGTTGGTGGTCATTCTTCTTCCTATTAACAAACAGATGAAATATTAGCATCACTTGCCACTGATGAAATTCATATCTTCACCTTGTTTTAACTGATTACTTAACATTGCTATGAAGTAGATTCTTTGCAAAGCACTTCAGTTCACTCAGAGCCTATCTACCTGAATTCATATTTAGGGGGAAAAAAGGCATTTAAGCTGGCACCTGAATGATAAAAAGGATCAGTCAGAGAATAAGCAGGGAGAAACACGCTCCAGGCACATTTACAAAGATCCCTGAAATGGGAAAAGCCTAGGCCAGTACCCCATAGGGTGTCCTTGCCAAAGCTGGAAAGATAGCCAAGGGCCAGACCACACAGAGCCTCGTAGGTTGTGCTGTGAAATTTGGATTTTATTCTAAGTATCATAGGAAATCATTGAAATTTTTGAACAAGGACTGTCAGAGAAATAACTGACCATGATTACAACTCATTACATTTATATTTTAAAGTGAATGTGTGTGAGTGGTACTTAAGCAAGAAATGAATTCGTTGGGAAAGTTGAGAGAAGTGCTATACCTGTGTCAGGACTACAGATGGTCAGGTATCGATCCATGGCCACAACAGTGAGTAATCCAATACTTGCCATTCCAAAAAAGATATTCAATCCGGCATAAATCTAAAATTCAAAATTGGAAAGAATACACCATTCTATACACCCTCCCAAGAGACATTTACATTTTTATTCCATGGCCAGAATACATTTTAAATACATTGAATGTTTTTTAATAATTTTAGAATAAATTTTCTATTGTCATATTGTAACTGGCTTACTAAAGACATTTGTGGAAAGTGTTTTAGGTCTTCATTAATGAAAATAAACTTTTAAAATTTTAAGACTTAAAGTAAAACTTCTATACAACATACTCTATAAACATAATGCAAAAAACAAACCATAAATTAAGTGCAGTGCATATAACCAACAAAATATTAGTGTTCACAAGATAAACAATTCAACAAAAAGAAAAGACAAACAAAAATGAGCTATTCATACAAGAGGAAACCTGAATGTTTATGATATAAGATGTAAACCACAATACATATTCAAAGAAGTGCAAATTATAAGTACCATTTCACACCCACCAAAGTGATAAAAAAAATAAAAGTCTGGCAACTCCAAGCGGTGGAGAGAATGTGGAATAATCAAAGTTCCCATAATTGGCATACCCATTTTGGAGAGCAAATTTGGCCATATCTGATGAAGTTGAAGATGAATATGCTCTACAACCCAACCATCTTTCTCATAAACAAGATGTTTAAAGAACCTCTTATGTATTGTAGAGACAAAAGAATGCTTACTTGAAGCTTTGTTTTGTGACAGAAAATAACTGAGAATAAATGCTTAATAACAGGAAAATAAATACACTGGGGTATGTTCATAAAATGGAATATCGTGTAGTAATTTAAAAAAGTGACTTACAGCTACATCCATCAACATGGATAAACATCAAAAACATACAATCATATAAGATTGCATCACATAAACAATGTATTATTTATACAGAACTTAAAACATCCAAACAGTTTTCTGGATGTTTAGTTTATTTGCAGGTAAATATGTACCAAGATAGAAAAACACTCATGGAAGAAAAGGAAGTAAGATTGGGGATGGTATGCAATGCATGGCCTTTAATAGTATTTTTCAGGTTTTAGATCTTTATTTTTTTTAAAGATCTTATTTATTTAACTGAGAAAGAGAGTGTGTGCACACTAGCAGGGTGGGTAAGAATCTCAAGCAGACTGTGCACTGAGCATACAGAGCCAACATAGGGCTCCATCTCACGACCCTGAGACCATGACCTGAGCCCAAACCAAGAATAAGTCCCTTAACTGACTGAGCCACGCAGGTGCCCCTCAAGTATTTTATCTTTAAAAAGCAAAACAACCTGAAGCACATATTGCAAAACATTAAGATTTGACAAAACCAGGTGGTATATATGTGAGTATCCATTACTCTATTACTCTCATTTTATTCTCTATAATTTTATACCTTAAAATAGCAAACTGTTTGTAAAAATCAAGCAAAAGCCATGGCCTACTATCCTAATACAAATTAATATATTTCCTTGTCAGTAAAAATAATAATGGATATAATTAATAGCAATTCCATTGGAGGACTTTCCATTGGGGGAAAAACTGGTAAACTCACTACATTACTTGGATATTATGATACTGTCATTAAATAGTTCATTGTTTCAAATGAAAACAGGATATTTCTTTTTGAATTTGCAATATGCAAGTTTTTTGAATATGCAAATTTTTACTTTTCTTCTCTGGTTAAATGCTAATTTTTTTGTTTTGGGGGAAATTTTTTGTTTTGTCAGGGAAATTTCGAAAATATAATGAATGCTACCAATGTCATTTCTCTTATTAAAGAATATATTTCCCAGTCACTTCTGAAGCTATTTTCAGTAAGAGCAGTCTATCTATTATCCTACATTGTCTTGTTTGATTGAAACCCTTGGGATGTTTTTGTATTTTTGTATTTTTAAAAAAGATTATTTATTTATTCCTGAGAGACACAGAGAGAAGCAGACATAGAGGGAGAAGCAGGCTCCGATCCCCAGACCGGAATCACACCCTGAGCCAAAGGCTCAACCACTGAGCCACCCAGGCGTCCCAGGATATTTTTTTTTTAGACGTTTAAATTTATATCTCTTTAATCTTTTATTTTGTTTTCATTCCAAATGTCTCCGATACCTGGCATCCTGCATATCCAAATTTCCAACTTCCATACAGATCTGAAGCTGCCGACATGGGATATCCGATGCTACTGACTCCTATATCAGTAACAGCCAGGTTAATGATAATTGCATTTGTGGGTGTCCGAAGTTCCTTATACTTAATGAAGATGCCCAGAACTATTAGGTTGCTGAAAATACTTATTATACCTGAGAACATATACAAAAAATTAAAATCACTTTAATTTGAATGTTTAAAAGTAGTATTCAAAATTAAATATTTAAGTCCCTTCAAAAACATAGCAAGTCCATTTTAGTTCATTTATTTGATGAGCTCCAACTGTTCTTAAAACTGGTTGTAGTGTCTTCCCAGCCCTTCTTGTGAAACGGAAATAATAAAATTAAAACAAAAAATCTACCGATTGCATATAGAGCACTGAAGGCTGGTTTTAATACCCTGTCAATCACTCTGCCCTTGAAATCCCTCCCCTATCTTTCATGATACCACCTCTGCTGATTTTTAAGATATATGTATGACCATACCATCTCTTTTGGCAGTCTAACTTCCTCTTCTTCCTTCCTGAGGCCTGAGGCCTGAGGCTTTTCTTTCTCTCTTGTTTGCTTTCTCAAGCCTTAAGATATCACCCTATCCTAACAGCTCTTCTGTCACTTTCCAGCCCTGACTCATGCTCCAGTTCCATATCCCTTCTCATTAAACTCATTCCCATTGAACATTACTAGGGATCTACTACGTGTAAGATCATATGACTGTTCCAGTATTTTTGGAAATTCAACAGCTTCAAACCTGAGTTCATCATGCAACACACACACACACACACACACACACACACACAGACCCCTTATAGAATGCACACTGCAAGGTTTGACTACTCAGAAAGGGAGTCAGACTGGTTTTAGGTACATTGAGAAGCCTCACACATGATACCTCCAAGTTTCCACAGTCTGGGATCTGACTCGTAGCATTGCAGGGCCAGAAACTCATTGTTGTCAATGCCCCGGGACGGGATGGACTCAAGTAGACAGATGACTGGATTTCATAATTAGAATGGTAGTATTTTAATATACAATGAGTACTACTGTTGAATGGACCAGACACTCATGTTAGCCCAATTAACAACCTCTACATGCTGCGAAGGATGCATAAATTTCCCATAAGCTAGTTGTGGATCACACTAGGTCCTAACAGTGGGGATGAGGAATGAATAGATTTTGGGACAGGCTAGAGCCATTACCAGATTCCTGGGGGCTAAAGGAGGGGTAAGCAACAAGAGAAGAGTTGTATTTGAAGTGTACTATTGGTGAGCAGCCCCCAGCAATTGTAGAGAGGGAGGATTTCCAAACACCAACACCCAAAAGTAGCAACTGACGAAGAACTTCTATTACATCTTGGGGCCTCAGTCAAAACTTTCTTTTAGGATCCTGTGACACTAGTCTTCCAGGTTCCTTTTCTTTTCCCTTCATACTGCTGGCAGAGTAAGCTGGCTTTAACATAAAATTAGCCATCTTTCTTCTCAGAACTCCAATACTCTCCATTGGCTGTGGAATAAAAGCCCCCGTGTCCCAACTTGATATTCCAGGTTTTGACTCAATCTGTTTTCACCTTCTCTAAGCAAATTACCACATTTGCCAAACAACCCCTCTACTCTAGTTATTTATCACATACACAAGCTTGTTGTAAATTTTGACTCTTATTTTTCCCATTTGAAACACTCTCTCCCTGTATCTATTCAAATGCTACCTATCCTTCAAAGTTCTATTCAAGCCCAGTTCTGCCCTAGAGCCTTCCCCTACCCGCAGTATTCTCTCTTCTCTAAATTTCCAAAGTGCTTGCTTATAGTATACATAATTCATCTCATGTGATGCTGTATTTAACTCTTAGGTATTCCTAGTTTTCTCATCTAGATTTCAGGTTCCTAATGACTTCTGTGTTCTATGAGTATGTAGCAGTTAACAAATTTACTTAATAAACAGAGCACAATTAAAACTCATATTGTTTAAGTTCTATTATTCTTGCAAAGCATAAGTAAGGCACAATGATAGCCAATTCAGTGATTCTCCGTCTCTTTTTTAAAAATTTTTTCTTAAGGTTTTATTTTTAAGTAATCTCTACATCCAACATGGATGGATGGAAACATGCTCTACTGATTGAGCCAGTCAGGTGCCCTTTTGGCTCTATTTATAGTGTCAAGTATTGTAGCATGCATCCAAAAAGCTTAATGAATTGAATCTTTCTAAGCTAAGTACAAATTTGATGATTTTAAGTCATATAAAACATAATGCAGAAGTTGTTGCCTACCAGTACACAACCAGAATAAAGTAATTGTATTTTGGGGTAGGTCTTAGATATAATGGGGGGTATGAGGTAAACAATTTGGCCTTTTTCTCTATCCATTCAGCCACTATCTCAAGCTCTCTACTCTATTTCCCTGGCTGCAGGTATTTTCTGAGTAGACAATAGATCATTTAATAGTTATGTCTAAATTAAGGTAATTTTCTCTTGGCTTCTGTAGCTTTCTTATAATCTCTTGGTAGATCCTACTTAATCTATACCCTGGCCTTTCTCCATCTCTACCTTATTAGATATGTGCATTGTCCAAATTTCTTAGACCCCCTTTCGTTTAACATTAAACACATAATCTGTGATTTCATACATATCCAAGCCTATATGCTGCTCCTTTCCAGATTGATCTCATAAAATTCAAACCCACACATGCAGCTTTTTACTGGGCATTTCTCACACTGAACCCAGAGACTTTTTTTCCTCAAATTTGTTCTTTCCCAAGTGTACTCCTATCTTGATGAATAGCTTCCCCATCTAAGTAGGAACCCCTAAACAGAAAACTTGTCATCTTTGACACTTCATTTCCTTCTCAGTCAATTGCCACATACAACTAACAATTCTAACTTCTGACTCTTGAATGTGTCTACTTCTATCCCAATTGCCACTTCTTCCTCTTCAGGATCCTTCTTAATCATACAACAGCTTGTATGTGGTCTCTTAGCTACTATTATAGTGTATTTCTAAGATGCAAATGGAATCGTGTCATTCAGTGATTCCTCATCATTTAGGTGATTCTTCATTACCTGGTCCACAGCCTCCTCTGCAGCCTAATATCTCTTACACTTCACTTTACAATTCATCCATAATGAACTTATTTTAGACCCTCAATATACCATGTCCTCCTGCCTCCCAGCCTTACCTGGAGAAAGGGAGAGTGCTCAAGCTGGTAAAAGTTTGTAAGCTAAAATCTAAGAAACATATTAAATTGAAAATTAAATTTTAAACAAAACAAAACTAATAAACTCTTGGTAAAGATAACAAATGAAAAAAATGCTTTAACTAAATTCTTCTCCGCAAAGCCTTGGTTTTGATTTGGAAATATAAGTGGGTTTTGTTAAAAGGGGAAAACTAAGAGACCTGAAGAACAATAAATCTTTCAGCAGAAGCATGAAGAGGTTAGATATGCTCCTTTCAGTTTATCTACCAAAAACACAACACACCCTCAAGGTATATTCCTCAAATAATAAATAAATAAATAAATAAATAAATAAATAAATGATGAATGAATGAATGAATGAATAAATAAATGATATTCCTCAGTAAAACTGGCCCTTGAGATTACATGAGTGCTCTAGAATCAAAATGCCTGGGTTCAAATCCTGATGTAGATATTAGTAGATGTGTGTTGGGTAAATTATTTAAACTCTTCATCTATATAAATGGAGAAGATAAAACTAACTCATAAGGATAAGGATGAATTATCCTGTATGTGTAAGTATTTAGAACAGTGCAAGTATTCAAATAACAGTAGCAGTAGTAGTGGCGGTGGTAGTGGTAGTGGTGATGACCATCATCATAGTAGTGGTAGTAAAATTCCTACTGTTGTTACTGCTATGGCATAAGAACCTGGAACAATTTCTTAACAAGAAATTTTCTTTGCATGTTACTTTTGTAAACAGACTTTAAAAAGACAGTTTTTCTTGTTCATCTACAAAAAACTAGCTAAATCAAAAGTTTGTATACAAAGTATTTCTATGTAGTTGTAAAGATTTTTCTCTTTAATTAGCATATTGTTTTCTCATATTGTTTCAACAACAAACTTCGAAAGGAAAACATAACTTGTCCAGTATTTATCATACAGAGGTATTCAAATGAACAAGTTAGCATATCACTGAAATTTACAAAAATTAACTGAAGATCCACAATTTCTAGCACAGAAGTAATTGTGAACTATAGGGAAACTAAGCAACTATAAATTAACTGATACTTTTCACTCCACTTTTGAATATATTTGAGAATTTTCATAAGCCAATCCACAAAATGGCAATAACCCAATTTAAGAGTTACTTCTAAAACTTATTACTGAGCATAAAGTTGGAAATGAAGGGACTGCTCAATATAAAATGTATACAATTCAACCTATATGCTAAAAAGTTGGAACTTCTATTTCATTTCCTCCACCCCTTTTATATAGTAAACATGCCTTTATCTTAAACCTTAGTATACATCAATGAGTGCGTACAGGTGGGCAGAAAGAAACAAGTATGCATCCAACACCTACTGTATGTGTCATTTAGGTCATTTAATTTTGCTCTTCTCAGCAATCATGACAGTTACCTTATTCTTATCCTGTTTTCAGATAAGAAAATGGAAGAAAAAGCTGAAGGAAGTTGCTCATTGTTGCAAAGATACTAAAAGATGAAATCCAAAGCTCAAGAGTTTCCCAATACAGCATTCTGGGAATGAGCTGAATTTTCAAACTGTCCTCAGCGACAATAATCTGCTACCTCTTTTTGCAACTTTTTCTAAGACCTTTCCATCCTAACTAGATTCCACCACCAAGACAAGACTATGAATAGTATGTATGAGAATAGTAAATGGCATATATATTTTTGCCATGGAACACATTCTTCACCAATAAAAACTTAACGTAATAACGAATTATATGGATGATCATAAAAGAATTATTTTCTAGAAAATTTTTCTCAGTCCCACTTCACTACTGTTACACAAGATACAAAATAACTTGTGGCATTAACCATCATTAACAATGCCTTCATTTATCCTTTCACCTACTTTCTCTTTGCTACACATCGACGAAATAGGGCAAGTATTATTATCCCTATTTACCACATGAGCACCCCAACTGAGACAAAATAACTGACTTGTTGGTCAACAATATGGAACCTGAAACATCTCTGAATCCATGCTTTTCCTCCTGCCTTAAGCTGAAAACCCCTTTTCTTCACCCACTCAAAAGCAAAATAATGGTTAATGAAGTAAACATCCATACCTGCTGTGATCAAGTAAGCTGCAACAATATTGTGTTCAGTCTGTGAAAAGACGGAGCCATCTTCATTTTTAGAGTCTGTACTGTTGTCTAAATTATTCCTTAGCATTTTGGAGGAAGAAATTGAGACAGCCTTCATAATGAGCCTTCAATAATTATGAAATGTTTTAAGAACCAATGAAGGAAGAATTTTCAGAACCAATCAGTTCCACTCAAAGACCTCAAAGAAGGGCCTTTTCATAGACGCCCTCTTAACAAATTTAATTGGGCTGGAGAAGAAAGGATTTTAAATCCCAGAACAAGGAAAAAGCTTATTAGCAAAATAAAGAGAAATACCAAGCACCACACATTTTAAACACTTTGGGCATCAGTCTTGTATCTAAGGAGATTATGAAGTGCACACCTCCCATTAAAACAATAAACAAACTCTAAATCAGCAGGAGTTGACTTAACTCATTGTTGCTGGAAATCAGTTCTGAAATTAAAAACCAAACTTGGTCACCTAAAACTTTTCAGATTAAGTTTCCTTTCTGTTGAGCCTTTCAATTTTTTTCATTTGTTTCTTTTTCCCTATTTGAATAATCAGACATAAATAATAAAGTAATCTTTCTATCCTTCCAAATCTCACTGCCCTAAAGGTAGTAATATTTTTTGGCTTAGATCTTCTGTTTTTCTTTGCTTATACAAACACATATTCATACTAGGATTTGAAGTTTCTTTTTTTCTTTTAAGCAAAATGGGGAGATATGCATATAAAATCATTCTGTACCTTTTCTTCCTCAAAGTCCTATCATAAATTCCAGGTCAATAAATTTAAGTCTAACTTACTAGTAGTTTGTATTTCATAGCATGGATATGTATGATCTACTTCACAGTCTAAGTACCTTACTTAATTTACCCTATGCTTTGATATGCACAATTATCAGATAACAATCACAGCATTTATCAGCAAAGAATCTGGATGCAATCATTCATCTTGTAAGGTGCAGGGCAATTCTAATATTCTGGACCATATTATAATAACCCAAAAAGTAGGTTACAGAAATGGGTTATAATATAGCATGAAAATTGTTAGAATACCATCTTTTCCCCTCCATTATTTATGTCATGTAATATTACTAAAATCTGATTCTTCTCAATAGCTATTTTTTCAAAATCAGTAACTTCAGAGAAATGCTACATGTACCAAAGTTAACAGTGTAAGCATATAGCAAAACCACTAGAGGGCTATATATACCCACTTAATTTAATTTAGAACTCCTAGAATGGCATAGCAGGAGAGGACCCAAGATAATCCTTTGCCTCAATTCCTCCACACCATGTACAAAATAAAGCTAAGGGACACCTGTGTGGCTCAGCTGGTTAAGCATCTGCCTTCTGTTCAGGTCATGGTCTCATCATCCTGAGATGAAGCCCTACTCTCTGCTCAGCAGAGTCTACTTCTCTCTCCCTCTGCCCCTCCCCACTTCTCGTGCTCCCTCCTAATCTGTCAAATAAATAAAATCTTTAAATTTTTAAAAAATAAAATGAAGTTGAACCAGGTTGATCTGCCCAGATCTTATAACTACCAACACTCAAATTCTTATAAATGTCAAGTAACAATCCAAAGAGTATCTATGTGAGGAAAGTGAATCTCATCAGATTCCAATATCAAAATATTTTCAAATATTCCCTAAAGCAATTACCGTAACACCTAAGAGGAATCTCCCTTTAAAAAAAAAAATCTCTGGGTTGTTGGGTTTTAAGTTTTGTTGTTTGCATTCAGTATGTAGAATAAAACAAATTTTTTTTGAGTTTTCTTTGGTTCATAGGTTCATGTTCCCTTCCTTTTCTGTAATGGATTGTACTTAGTTGTAGCATCCATTTAAATCAGCAACCATTTAAATCTTCCAGAAATAATTATTTCTATTTATAAGAATGAAAGAAAAATATAATTCCAAATGCATCTGTTGTAGATAAAATCTTTACAGGTATGAATGTGATAAGTATATTCAAACCACTTGTTCATGCTTCCTTTATGATACAGGAAAAGATATATTGGGATGAGGTTTAGAATACTAAGAAATAGAACTATAAGCATATCCTGTTTACATATAGCTCACAATTCTTTAATCTGATAAACTTCAACTAGCCTGAAGTCAATCCTTTCATAACTCTTCCCGAATTTCTAACAGTGTCAGGAAATACTGCTTGTATTCCACTAAATTGTTTCATTGCTATGACAACAAGTACATTTTAACATGATGCAAGCAATCAAGATGTTATTCAGTTAACAACTCAAAAGACTTATTACGTGAATAATCATCAAAATATCTTTTACAATGGAACTCAGTGATATTTACCACACCACAGTACAGAATTCACTGTTAGGCTCCCTAAACATGTGAACTTGATTCAAAACTAAATGCCCCAAAGGAACCCCAGAGGAATGCTGGGTGGCCCAGCGGTTGAGCATCTGCCTTCGGCTCAGGGTATGATCCCAGGGTTCTGCGATCAAGTCCCACATTGGGCTCCCCATAGGGAGCCTGCTTCTCCTTCTGCCTTTATCTCTGCCTCTCTCAATCTCTGTCTCTCAGGAATAAATAAATAACATCTTTTAAGAAAAAAAAAAAAAAAGGAAATCCAGAAAACTGTTAAGGAAAAAAAGGGGGAATTAAGATGTGAAAATAAAAGTATACAGATAACCAATGACCAAAAGATGTAAAAGGGGAAACCTCAAGTAGTTTGTCTACTGATCTACACATTGCTTCCATCAAAACCATCTGAGACTTTTAAACGTCAAAACAAGCATAGGACAGTTGCACTATTATTTGTTCTTTGGACAATGCCATCATCACCCCTCTAATGCTCACTATGTCTTTTACAAACCAAGAGTAGAAACTCTGGCTTTAATTCTCAACTCAATTTCAACCCAACATTTCTAAAAAATCAAATAGCCTCCTTTCCCAAGTTGAAAAGCACTATTTCTTCCTGTGAAAAATTTTCAACATATTTTCATCATATATATTTATGGCCTACATGCTTATTAATTCTGCTGTAATTCCATTAAACAAAAAAAGATAAGTAAAACCTAAATTGCTAATAATGCAGACAATACTATATGCTCAAGCATTCCAAGAGTTAATCAAGTATTGATTATTAGGTATAGTATGGTAGAAAGGAACAGCTAGAGAAACATCATTCTGAGAATGATTATGTGTGAGAAGAGAAAAAAAAAAATCAATGGCAGGGAAATGGTCTCATTATCACAGTATTCTAACTTGCTCTCATAGTTATATCTTGATACTACACTAGCAGTGGGCATCAAAAGTCAATTTAATATGTAATGTCTCAAAAAAAATCTGAAATGTCTCTACCCAGGAATCTGAACATATTGCCAGGAATCTGAACAAATTATTTATGATGAATAATATCTTTTTTTTTCTTATGATGAATAACATCTTAAACCTTTAGAGTCCCCTTAAAAAAGTAAAATAAGAGTCCGTAAAACTTTCAGAATTCTATGTTGAGTGAGAATTAAATGTTTCTCCAGAAATTTCTTGAACTTTAGTTCTTACATGAAAAGAGCTGTTCCAAGTTTAATAGATTCATACCCAACACTAAAATTTGCTAACCAATTGTTAATTACAATTAAAGAAACTGCTTTTGTAACCATTATGCACACAAATGAAACGCAATAAAAAGTGCTGATATTTTCATATACAAAAGGCAAAGATTTTGAAAGGGGTGTTAATTTATTAATAACGTTAAAGTACTGTTTCACCAGCCTTCTTTTTAAAAATCAGTTATATACATAAACAAATCATTTTTTCTATCTGAAATCCACTGGGTTTAAGCTTAATTGTTCCTTTTAACTTCAAAAATTGCTGTTTTAATAAACACAGTTCTATTATAAGTTAAAGAAATAAAACATTTTATTTTAAAAATTCCAAGTATGCTTCAAATGAAAACTGGCCATTTATTAAGCCCCCAGAGTTCCAAGCGTTATACAAAACATTTAAACATTTGCTCATACTTTTAGAGCAAAACTGCTTATTCTGTTGTACTCATTTTTGCATGGTGATGACATTTTAGTTCCACCATCATAAAATGACCAGTTCTTCCAGACTTCCTCAAGAAACAAGTTTCTGAGCCATTGAAGTAGATCATGCAGGAAGTTTCTCTGTCAACTCCTACACTTAATGTCCTCTCCCTAATTAAGAGAAAATGAAAGTATTAAGGCTATAGTAAATGAATTTTTAATAGCACTATAAATAAAATCTCAAACTTAAAATCAACATTAATTCTTATACTATGTAGCCAACCAATTTACCAAATTTAACTGTCATTCATACTGCTTTTTCAAATTAATTCCGCAAAACAGAAGTAGGTGAAAAAATTCAAAAGGAAAAGCAAGAAAGTGACATAAAATAAAGATCTAAATTAGGCTAAAGCAAAGAACACCATGGTGTTCCATATACTGGGGAAACAGAAATAAGACTGAATAAAAATTTAAAATGGTAGGTAATACCAATCCTAGAAATTCAGTGATTCAAAGACTATTTTTCACACTCACCTCTGAAACCACCACCACCCCTTCCTCTGAAGCCTCCACCTCCACCTCCTCTTCCACCTCTAAAACCACCTAAAAATAAAGGAAATATTTATAAAAATTATGGTAGCCTATCCTAATCTGATAAGCCTAATAACCTACGTTACAGTTTTTTAAACAAGAATCCTGTTTTAATGAATTACCAAACTTGTAACTTTAAAGTTCCATTTAGCCCTACTATTAAATGTATGAGTAATTCAACTTCTGCTGAATTACTTTTTTGATTAAACTAAGGCTTTTTATTCTAAGAACAAAAGGTAACAGATAGGGGTGGTTTCACTCTGGGGATATCAGCCACATATGGACCATCACTGATGCTCACATATTTAATAAGAAAATTAAAAAATTTCATTTATCCAATACATATTTGACCTCCTATTTCAGTCTCCATTTTTACTTCTTTTGATTAGCTTTGTAAGGAATGATGAATTACAATAAGAGGAAAAAACATATTCCCAAAACAGTGGTATATAAATATAAAAGTTTTAAGAAAACAAATGAATTTTTTTCAGTGTCACATGAGAGACTGAATATAGAATGGGAATGAGGGGGATCTCATTAGTGTCTCGAAAATATTTTAAAAAGATATATCCAGATTTCTTAAAGAGATTATCTCTCCTAGCTATCTGGATCAAAAAAAAAAAAAAAAGCATATTTAGAATGAAATAATTAAATTGAGAAAGGCAAAGTTGGAAACCGACTTCTTTCTCCTTTCTGTTTCAGTAACAGAAGATATCCAACCAATTTTTGGCTCCTGTTCCCAACTACTTAGGCTCTGCCATCATCCTGTCCCCCATCACACCACTACTCAGATCTAGGCATACTCAATACTGCACCACACCTTATCCCCAACCCTGCTCATCATCTAACGGTCCACAATGGTGAATGTACCAAAACTTTAGGAAATACATATAGCAAAATGCTGAAATCAAAGCAATAAATTTATTGGTAAGTCTTTGACATGACATCAGAAGATAGAATCTGGATTGCCAATTAACTGGGCAAATTAATTTTTGTGAGCCACCCATTTCCACATCTAAAATAAGGCTATCGCCTATCTCACAAGGTTTTGCTGAATATTAAAAGAATACACATAGATATTAAAAGAATACAACTAGCTCTCAGCATATAATCAACACCCAATAATATTAATTAAAAAACTAAAACTCAGTCAAGATAATCTTACACTTTATAAAATGCACAACAAAACATGGATAACCCCAAAGATAAAATCCCTCAAAATTATACTTTATTAGATTTTTTAAAAAATAAGTCATTGAAACAAAGCATTATTACTATGGTAATCTGTCAAGATTTGAAAATAGCTTTTCTAAAAAAAAACATAAAGGAGGTTTGCCTATATAAAAATTAAGTTGTACTGTGTGAATTGGCTGCAAGTTTGAAATCTCACTAGAAAATTTCCCCAAAAAACAACTTACCACCTCTACCACCTCTGCCACCTCCTCCTCTTCCTCCTCCTCGACCTCCTCTGCCACCACCTCTTGGAGGTCCCTTCTCACCTGGAGGTCGAGGTAAAAACCTCTGCAGTGGTAGCAGTTTATATGGGTCTATATAAAACTGGAAGTATGACAGAAACAATTAGTGTGATGGCTTGGGAAGTGATACAGTATGATCATTAAGGATCTACACACTAGACTCAAGACTGCCTAGGTTCAAATCTCAACCCTATTAACTACTGTGTAACCCTGGGCAAAGACTTAATTTCTCTGTGCCTTCATGTCCTAATCTATCAGATGAAGAGAATGAAGCACCTACCCCATAGTCTTCATGAAGATCAAAAAAGTAATGTATACAAAGCCCTTAAACTTTCCACACGATAAGCATTACAAGCATATAAATAAAAATGAAGATCAATTCAATCTAATTCCTCTTTATAAATAGATGTCTTCTAAAAATTAACTACCTTTTCACAATAGAATTGCCCTTAAAACTGTTAAAAATTTAACATTAAAATTCAAAATGAAGCACACACTATTTATTTCAAAACTTTGAAATATTTGAAACTTTGAAATATTGAAAACTATTTCAAACTACTGATCAAATCAGTATTTGCTGAACATATAAAGTAATAAATTATATGCATAAATTAAACCCATTCTATTATTCTATTATTAAAAAAAAACACACACACACACACACAATTAAAAATTCAGTTCCTGGGACACCAGGGCAGCTCAGTGGTTGAGCATCTGCCTTTGGCTCAGGTTGTAATCCCAGACTCCTGGAATCTTGAATCAAGCTCTCCGCAGGAACCTGCCTCTTTGTGTCTCTCATGAATAAATAAAATCTTTAAAGTAAATAATAAATAAATAAATAAAATAAAAATTCAGTTCCTGAGTTACATTAGCCACATTTCAGGCGCTCAATAGCTACAAATGATTACTAGTTATTTTACTAGGCAGGTATTTCCATCATTACAGAAAATTCAATTGGATAGCCTAGGCTGGATAATGAGGACCTGAACCTGAGCAGTGTAGTGGATCTAAAAATGAAGAGAGGTAGAATGTCCCAATTTAGCATCCGTGAAAAAAGCAAACAACAACAAAAACACTTAATAATAAAGTCTCAGGGGCCCCTGGGTGACTCAGTCAGTTAAGTACTAAGGTCATGATCCCAGGGTCCTGGGATTGAGCCCCACATTGGGCTCCCTGCTCAGTGGGGAGTCTGCTCCTTCCTCTCCCTCTGCACCTCCCCCCTGCTTATGCTCCATCTCTCTCTCAAATAAATAAAATCTTTTTAAAAAATAATAAATCCTCAAATAAGTAATACTGTGACAAAAGGCAGGCATCCAGATCAAATTTAAGTGGTTATCACAGGCCAATTCTTTTTTTCAGGTCACCAAATACGAAGCCTGGCTCTCGGGCCTGCCTGAAGCAGCTGAATTTCCCAGTAGCTACTTGCCAGTTTCTACAGCAGCCATATGCCAGCAAGAAGGCACTGTCCCCATCTAGAATCTCTTACACCAATCTGGGTTCTGTGCCCACCACTCCATTGGCTCCATGACCTTTTGCCCTGCCTGTTGCTAAGTCCAAAGAACTCTGCGGCAGCACTTTGCCATAGCTGACCACTTGTATTCTCCTGACTCAGAAGATAACTACTTTTATGAAACTCTCCTGGTTTGCCTCCTCCTTTACTGGTGTTATTCTTAATCTCCAGATAGATATAAAATTTAGGAGATACCCCAAAGCTCTTTTTCTTACTCTTTCTTCCTAGACTGTACCATATACTATCTGCACAATGACAACCTGCAATCCCATCACTAATCCAGGCTCTTCCTTTGAGCTCCTATGTGAATATCTCACAAGTGCTTCAAACTCATCATGTCTAAAAGTGAATTCATCATCTTCCCCCAATTTCCTTCTTCTCTGGTGTCTCCCGTTTTGGTACATGGTGACACCATCCACAAAGATCTGAAATCAGACATCTGAAAGATGGTGATATTTTTAACTTCAATTGTTAATCAACTACCAAGATCTATCAATGCTACTTCCTGTATTGTTCATAAATCCATCCACTTTTCTCCATTTCCACTGTCATTATTACCCTGGTCCGAAACACCATTTCTTCTGGGACTGATGCAACAGTCTCTGACCTAGCCCCTTCACATACAGTACTAACCCCTTTCCAGGGTGCTCTTTAATTTTTCTGGTGCTCTTTTTAAGTATAATTTAAGTGTATTTATCCTAATATTTAAAAACAAAACTAAAACTAAACGCTTTCCCATGACCTAAGGCCTTAGTAACCGTGCCCCTGCCTACCTCTCTAGTCCCTCCTAAATGATCTATGTCCAAGCTACACTTCAGCCTTTTTCAGATCCTTAAACTGGCTGTCTCAGAGACTTGTACAGTTTTCTCTACTTACAATGTGCTTCCCACCTGTTTGAATAGCAGTGGTTCCCAAGTGCTAATCTAATTACATCAAAATTATCCAGGAGCCTGCCTTTTTTACAATTGAAGCCTGGTCCCTATCTGAGGACTTACCAGCTCCAATTTCTAAGAGTGGGACCAAGAAATACATGACCTTAAAAGCTCCCCTAGATATTCTGATGAGCAACAAGGTTTGGAAATCACCTCTAATCAAGTTCCAGGTCTCGGCTTCTAGTTTACTCAGAAAGCCAATATACTAAATATGGTCCCACTACTAACATCCTCATGGCAATCTGCAGTTCTCCTTCACAGCATTTATCATGTTTTGAAAGATCTGTGAAATCATTTAATATCTGACTTCTCTCAAATAATGTTTCCTAATTTAACACTTTATTTAGAAAGTTTGGTCATGTAAGCTTTCAGTAAGAATCTTACATAAACAAAAAAACATACTGTAGCAGTTACAGAATTTGCCTAAGAGTAATTTCTGAAAGCTTGTATTAAATTACTTTTATGGATCAGTTAGTTCAACATTTAAAGTACAGAACATATCAATTTAAGAGCTTCACTAATGATATACTGGAGGGTTCAAGTGCTCTAAGTAGCACTGTCCTAAGGAAGGTCATTTACTTACAAAACCAAAGATCCTACTTATCAGAAGCTTCACTCACCTTCTGCAGTTTTTTAAAGGAAGATGCCTTCATATTTTCTGACAATTTAACAGAAAAATACTATTAGTTACATTAAGGAAATAAGCAATTAAGATCACAAGAGGTAACCTTCTGAATTCCTATGTAATTTTAAAAACAAAGCTATATGGAAATTATCTAGGAAAAGTAAGAAATAAGTTTCCAAGAGGAAATGAAGTTTTTATCTTTAAAACTTCTAGTTCCACGCTATTCCAGTAGCATCAACATAATCAAAGCAAAGTACCTTAATCCTGTAGCACTTATCCAAATGGTAATCACTTCTAAAACCTTCCAAAAAGGAAGTTACTCTATTATAGTCTTCCTTTTCAATATGGGGAAATATATTCTCTTCTCTTGATTCTCCTTTATGTTACAATCTTACCAATACTCTCTCCCAAATGAATAAAACAAGAAGTTTAATTAAAACAATACTTAGCTCCAGAAAAAAGCAAATGGTAACCTTTTAATGAGATCACTGGGTCTTCTAATGAAAAAGGATACAAAATCTCTAAGTTGTCCAAATATTTCATCCACCTTACCAATTTGTTCTTTGTTCTCTAAATAAACTGGAGCATTAAAATAAGGCACCTTATTTTCGTCTGTAGTACATTTACAAACTATGTCATCTTCACAGGGATGCAGGAACTCTCCTAATACTGAAATAGGACAAGAAAATGTTAAAATATAAAACAGTTTCAAATGATATTGACCAACATCATCTGGAAGCTTTCTTCTTGGGTACCTGGGATTTCACTTATCTGTTCTTCTCTGAAGCAAAAAAAAAAAAAAAAAAAGCCAAAAACTCCACATTAGCTCTGTGACCTGGGGTAAGATTCTTTTCTCTGATTCACTGTCCTATTCTTAATAAGGGCAAATAGCAATACCAACACCCTATATATATTACTATGAGGAATAAATACAATAATAAATGTCAGGTGCTTAGAAAAGTGCCTGGCACATTAAGGCCATCCAACCTATAACAGGTGTTTTATTATAACAATAAGTATTATTATTAAACACCATGCTTACATTCTGTCTCTTCATTTCCCCGGTCCCTAACTGTAAATCGGTCTTTGTTCTCCTTTTTTCCTCCCTTTTTATAACTTCCTACTACCACCTCTTTACCAATGACTCTTCACTCTTTTTCAGGGACGTGTGGAATCCAAAATAACTACCTTTATTTCTGACCGTCACCCCAAACTAAAAAACTCATCACATCCCTCCAAAACCAATACTTCATCCCTATCACCCAAAATCCAAACCTGGAACCTTTTATTCCCAAGAACTAGCCAAGTTCTACTGAATTTATTTCCATTGAAATCGCTCTCCCATCAAACCTGTCCTTTTTTTCTCCTCACTTTGACTACCCTCACAGTGCATCATGCACGGACTGTTGCATGCTTGTGGGCTGGGACCTATGACTCTAGCCATTGCACTCTTCAAACCATTTTGCACACTGATCCAACCAGTGTGAGGTTGCACTCTCTTCATCACTTCTCCTTTTTGATGTAGGCTTCTACTATCAAATCTGTCTCACGTCCCAGGACTTCCATCCCACCTCATTGATAATTACTTCAAATCTACTCTCATTAGGTTTTTTCCTTGGCTTCCCTCCCCTCTGTAGATTCCCTAACAGGCAATTTTCCTCACTTCTCTTACTTATGAAAAGCAATGGAGAGCATGGGCTTTGGAGTCAGAAAACGTGGCTTTGTAGCTCAAACGGATCACTTCTTAATATGATGCCAGCAAAGAAACTTATTACTACGACCCTAGCAAAGAAACTCAACTCTCACGGTTTTCTTACCTGTGAAACGGGGACAACAGGAATAAACACACAGTATTACCTACTTAATAACTTCCTTTCAGCCCAAGCTCAAGTTCCACCTCCACGACGCATTCTAAGTGTTGTTCTGCTTTCTTGATCTCCCCTTTACATTTGAGCGCTACAACACGATTGTAAGTCAGCTTACAGCATCTCCAGACCCGATTCCCCAACCCAGCAGCAACTTCCATAGGCGAGCTGCTAGAGCTACCTTTCAGCACGCTCATTTCCCAAACTTAAACCCACAACCTCCGCCCCCCAAGTACGTTAAGCTTTGAAACCGACATACAAACTACGTGTTCCGGAGGTCCTTGGTCTTGGCCTTTGTTAAAGCCTCCGCGGCCACCTCCTCGTCCAAATCCTCCTCTACCACCACCGCCGCCTCGGAAATTACCGCCTCCACCTCGGAAGTGGTTGTTGCTTCCGCCGCGACTGAAGCCACCACCTCGATTAAAGCCTCCACGACCACCGCCTCGAAAAGACATGCTTACTCTACCTGGTAAGAAAAACAGTACGTATCTTTTTGGTCATTGAGGCCTCTGGGTCCACCACCCTCTGTGCCACGGTCAGAACATCGTACAGCGGGACAGTAATACGTACAGCAACCTTGCCACCTCACCCAAGGCCAAGCCGCCAGAGATGAACCCGAGGGTGAGGAGTGTCACCTTCCCGTTGCCCTGTGCGCGCGGACCGACCGCTCACCAGCCTCTCCGCCCCCGCTCAGTATCTCCTCCCCCAGCAGGCAGAAAGGTCTTCACGCCACATTCCCTTCCTTCCCCCCTCCCTCCGTAGCTGGGTCCCGCGTCCAGACATCCTCAGACCCCTCTGCTCGCTACCGCAACGCACCGGAGCCACGTGCCCCTCCGGCCCCGCTGCCGCCACCCACCCGCCAGCCCGGTACTTCCGCCGTGAACGAGCCTCCTCGGCCACCGTACCCGCACAAAGGTGGCGGGGAGCGACAAGAAATTCGAACGACTGATTTACAAAAAAGCCAGTCACCGGCAGAACCGGGGGCGCTGTCACATTTCCAAAACAGCCTTCAGCGCTGGAAGAGCGGCAATACTACCCACCGTCAAACAGTAGTTTACGGCTGTCACGTCCGTTTGCCTACGGAGGAGCGGAGGAAATGACGTATAATAGTGGCGTCCGTTGAATCGGAAGTTGCCGGAAGTGCGGCCGCGCTGTTGCCCCGGGAGATGGTTGGCGTGAGAGTTCCGCCCCCCTCTCCCGGGGACCTGGCGGTTCCAGGTGGCTGGAAGCTGGGGGGGAGCCCTGGCTTCTCAGGCTGCAGAATGGTCTCCTCGTTCGTTAGTTCGTCGCCAGCCCCCGCAACTGTACTGCCCCATCTCTGCGTTTGCAGCTGCGCTGTACCCTGGGGTGGATCTGGTGGGGTCGCAAGCCGCGCAGGGCTTCCTGCGTTCTTCTGAGCGCGTGTGTTTCTTCCGGACCTTTTGAAGTAAGCTCGACTGTGAGGTGACCTGTGGCGGTTCTTTTGTCCTGTCGTTACACTTCGTTAAAGGAAGGGGAAAGTGCGTGCGTGTGTGTTCTTTAAAAAATGTTTCTTCTGGGATCCCTGGGTGGCGCCGCGGTTTGGCGCCTGCCTTTGGCCCAAGGGCACGATCCTGGAGACCCGGGATCGAATCCCACGTCGGGCTCCCGGTGCATGGAGCCTGCTTCTCCCTCTGCCTATGTCTCTGCCTCCCTCTCTCATTCTGTGTGACTATCATAAATAAATAAAAAAAAATTTAAAAAAAATGTTTCTTCTAAAAATAAAATAAATAAAAATGTTTTTTCTTTAAAAGTATATTTTAGGTAACAAAAAACGAAGCCGTATTTAAAAAAATTATTTTAAAGATTTCATTTATTCATTCATGAGAGACACAGGCAGAGGGAGAAGCAGGCTCCATGCAGGGAGCCCGACGTGGGACTCGATCCCGGGTCTCCGGGATCACCCCCTGGGCTGAAGGCGGCGCTAAACTGCTGAGCCACCGGGGCTGCCCTAAGCTGTATTTTTATCTTTTACGCCAAATAGTTTATTTAATTTGTCAGTACTTTTTTTTTTTTTTTTAACCTTTTAGTTAGGTGATCTCTACACCCAACATAGGGCTCGAACTCACAGCTGGGAGCGGAAGAGTGGCAGGCTCTTCTGACTGAGCCAGCCAGGGGTCCCTGGAGAGTAGGTTTTGAGCACTGACACGGGCCGTGGACCATCTATGCTACAAGCCCCTCTATCCTTTTTTTCCTTTAAGACTTTAATACCTAATTTAAGCTTCCGGTGAGATTTCTCTACCAAGGAAAGCTAGTGATCTCCTATTTGTTAAATTTGGTTGGTCTCTTTTATACTGGAATCTTTTGAAACCTTCTTCCTTTGGTATTTGACACAGTCCACCTCCTCTTCTTTGAAAGGGTGGGGATTGGTACCTGCTTCAGAGGGCTGATGTAATTGGGAGAGAACTTTGTGAACTTCGCTATGGGAATACTAGTGATGTAGTTTTGGAAATATAGGTGAGGTTTGCTGGGGTGAAGTCCAGAGCCAACCACCAAGAAAGAATTCGTGAGACGTCTTTGGTGCAAAATGGTGGTGGTGGTGGGGTTTCTGTTTGCTTTTTTTTGTTTGTTTGTTTGTGTTTTTAAAGCTTGGGGGCAGGACCCACGGGCAGGAAGAGTGCTGCTGCCCAGGGCTAGTGAGGGCTGGCTGGCTGATTATATACCTGGGAGTTGAAGGTAAGGAAAAGGGAAGTTTCAAAAAGATTTCCCTATGTTGGGGAGGACCTGTAAGATACTGGAGGCCTTGCAGTTGTCAAGTTGATATGAGAGAGCTAGGTTCTTGCCTCATGGAGTTGAAGAATGAATCTCATGGACAATAGAGAGTGAGCAACGCGATAAAAGTTTAGTAAGCAGAGGTACAGAGAAAGCTCTCAGAAGCCAGAGGGGTCCCCACAGGATTGCCACAGGGCTTTTAGTGGCAGTCTTTGATTGAGAACGGGCCAGGGAGCCCAATGGCCTTGAGATTCTTGTGCAGTCTTGGATTGATCAGAGAGTATTGATAACACCATAATGACTGACTTCTTTGTGGTCTGGTGAGTTTCCGTGATTACTTAGTAACCATCAAAGGGAGATACTCCCCAACATTTTGGAGCTAGGAAGCCAGGTTTATTATTTTTCTCTGTTTTTACTGTCTTAAAGCCCCTGTTTTCTTGGGATGTGTGGGAGCCTGACTCTGGACCTTTCGTTTATGGGAACCCACAGATTTCTGGGAGCTTGATTCTCAGCCTTTCCCTTAACTTTCCCTGCCTAGCCCCATTTGCCGCTCATTCCTACATCAAAGTTAAGGTTGTTTTTACTCTAGCAGGGCATTAACATTAAGATACTTGGGAACTTCCTGGGGGAAAGTCACATATATTCCCACCCAGGAGTGGAAGGGGGGTGTTGCAGGGTGTGAGCTTGTGCTTTGTTCTCAGCTAGCCTTCTGTTCCCTCATCACTAGGAATCACAATATGTCTTCTGCACTATTCTAAGCCCCTAAGAAGCCTACATATAAAAGGAACTTGATAAATGTATTTTTATTCATATTTGCTAAATGTATTTTAAATACTGTATATTAAAAAAAATAAATAAATAAATAAATACTGTATATTATGAAGAATATTACTCATAACTGCCCTGCTCTATTTTGCTTTGCTTCATTTAACTTTTATGTTCAGCGTTTAGCTCCATTTGGGGTCCACTGTTATTTCTAACTCACTGTGATAAAAATTATTGAAGTTTTATAAGACCTTCAGGATTACCTGGTACCCCTTTATTTTACTTCTTGACAGCAAGAAAGTAACATTCAGAGACGTGAAGTAACTTCAGCCACTTAGAGGAACAAAGTAGAACCCTAGAGTCTCAGAGTTTTCAGTCCTTTTCGGTCCCACCCCTCATCTCTTATTCTTCCCAAATTGTGCGTCATTCCAGTTCCCTGTTAGTCTTCATGATAGCACCATACCCTTGGTTTCTGAATCTTTGGACTCAGACCTCTGAGTACTCTCCTCTATCATTGTTATCAATCTAATTTGTTACACAATAAGAGAAACTAATACAGATTTTGTTTCTAATTTGTTACACAATAAGAAAAACTAATACAGATTTTGGTTCTCAGCGCAAACAGGATGTTTGCGCTGAGAAGTGGACTGTGGTAATACTTCCAAGAAAATAGGCGAGATTTTGCCAAATTCTTTGAAGATCAAGAATGGCTGCAGAAACTAGCCTACTTAGGAGACATTTTTTCCTTATATGACTTTGTTGAATTGGTTGAGTACGTGGGGCTCAATCTCACGACCTTGAGGTCATCACATTGGACTTTAAGTCGTGTTTGTAAAACAGTTTCTAACAAAGTGTAAAACAAGAAAACTACACAAGGAAATCAGAAAGGAAAAATGAAATCTTTATAATTCACTCTTAATGACAAGCTCCATGTTTTGCAATCACAAAATTACAAAACAGGGAAGCATCTGAGTCATAGCTTTACTTAGAATTTACTCCTTGATTTTTTTTTTTAATCATATCAGGGAAAGTTTGTTTGCTCTCTGGTAGCTGTGGGTATGGAGAAGCTGGGGGAGGATAAGGAGATACAGTTCAAGAGGGAG
Organism: Nyctereutes procyonoides; assembly: GCF_905146905.1. Classification (NCBI taxonomy): domain Eukaryota; kingdom Metazoa; phylum Chordata; class Mammalia; order Carnivora; family Canidae; genus Nyctereutes; species Nyctereutes procyonoides. Next base: position 8,474,662 of record NW_026575130.1, read on the forward strand.
AAGCTGATGCCATCAGCCTATCACTACCCTCTCAGTACAATTCAGCAGTCACTAATTATCAATAGCATCCCCTATCTCACATCAAAAACAGAGTGGACTCTACCAAATGGACATAGTCATGCAGACACTGCCATATAGCTGAAAAATCTCTAGCAAAATTACTAACAGAGCTGCTTGATCACTTTTCATTACTGCAAGTACTAGCATTGCATGGAGGAGGAAAGTCAAAAAAATTAAAAATTTTCTCCTTTCTTTTTTTTTTTGAATTCCTAGTGACTTCTCACAGAATTCCTAACGGCATCTGCAGAACCCAACTGAGAAATCTACACTAGATTCTAAGTTCCCAAAGAATGGACGCTACAGTTTGTTTTGGAATCCTAAGCATTTAGCACAGTGCCTATTAAAAAAAATAATGCCCAATAAGTATTTGTTACCTGAACTAAACTGAACTTTATAATTTGAATTTCTGACCATTTATTGTATTTGTCAACAAAGTGACTACAGAATAATGGACAAAGAGATTATAAAAGAAATGGAGGGGGATGCCTGGGTGGCTCAGCGGTTGAGCATCTGCCTTCAGGTCAGGGCATGATCCCGGGATCCAGGATCGAGTTCCACATCAGGCTCCTTGCAGGAAGCCTGCTTCTCCCTCTGCCTGTGTGTCTGTCTCTCTCTCTCTCTCTCTCTCTCTCTCTCTCTCATGAATAAATAAATAAAATCTTAAAAAAAATGGAGGGAAAAAGAGAAAGCATATAAGTAGCATACATCCATTTGTGCTACTGAAAAGTTAGGAAATCTAATTAAAATACTTGGTAAGGAGATATTCTAAACAACAGAGAAGAGAAAGGGCTGAAAAACCTTATACTAGAACAAGATGTTCTTTTTTTTTAATTTTTTTTATTTATTTATGATAGTCACACAGAGAGAGAGAGAGAGGCAGAGACATAGGCAGAGGGAGAAGCAGGCTCCATGCACCAGGAGCCCGACGTGGGATTCGATCCCGGGTCTCCAGGATCGCGCCCTGGGCCAAAGGCAGGCGCCAAACCGCTGTGACACCCAGGGATCCCAGAAGAAGATGTTCTAAGGACTTAGCCAAAGTTGACTGTAAATTGGAAACAATATGAACTCATGACTTTCTTTTTTAAAACTTTTATTATTAAAATTTCAAACATAAAAGTTCAGAGAGCAGTATAACAAACCTCATAATTCAGTTTCAACAATTACCAGCATTTTGCAAATCTTGTTTCATCTATCCCTTCATTATTATAATATATATAATTATAAATTATGCATATAAACTTATTTTTTTTTAGATTTGATTCATTCATAAGTGAAACAGAGGCAGAGACATTGACAGAGGGAAAAACAGGCTCCCCACAGGGAACCCGACATGGGATTCAATCCTCGGACCCAGGATCATGCCCCGAGCCAAAGGCAGATGCATAACCACTGAGCTACCCAGGCATCCTTAAAATATTTTATTTTTTTTAAAATAAATTTATTTTTTATTGGTGTTCAATTTGCCAACATACAGAATAACACCCAGTGCTCATCCTGTCAAGTCCCCCCTCAGTGCCCGTCACCCATTCCCCCCCACCCCCTGCCCTCCTCCCCTTCCACCACCCCTAGATCGTTTCCCAGAGTTAGGAGTCTTTATGTTCTGTCTCCCTTTCTGATATTTCCCACCCATTTCTTCTCCCCTTATATTCCCTTTCACTATTGTTTATATTCCCCAAATGAATGAGAACATACACTGTTTGTCCTTCTCCAATTGACTTACTTCACTCAGCATAATACCCTCCAGTTCCATCCACTTTGAAGCAAATGGTGGGTATTTGTCATTTCTAATGGCTGAGTAATATTCCATTGTATACATAGACCACATCTTCTTTATCCATTCATCTTTCGATGGACACCGAGGCTCCTTCCACAGTTTGGCTATTGTGGACATTGCTGCTAGAAACATCGGGGTGCAGGTGTCCCGGCGTTTCATTGCATCTGAATCTTTGGGGTAAATCCCCAACAGTGCAATTGCTGGGTCGTAGGGCAGGTTTATTTTTAACTCTTTGAGGAACCTCCACACAGTTTTCCAGAGTGGCTGCACCAGTTCACATTCCCACCAACAGTGTAAGAGGGTTCCCTTTTCTCTGCATCCTCTCCAACATTTGTGGTTTCCTGCCTTGTTAATTTTCCCCATTCTCACTGGTGTGAGGTGGTATCTCATTGTGGTTTTGATTTGTATTTCCCTGATGGCAAGTGATGTGGAGCATTTTCTCATGTGCATGTTGGCCATGTCTGTGTCTTCCTCTGTGAGATTTCTCTTCATGGTCTTTTGCCCATTTCATGATTGGATTATTTGTTTCTTCGGAAAATATTTTATTTTAAAAATATACATTCTTAAATTTGTAATTCCAAAATATTTTATTATCTTATAATTATTTATAAATTACTAGTATATATTTTTATTATATATATATATATGTATGTATTGGGGGGGGCTAGAGTATTTTGTGGTAAGCTTCACATAGCATTTCATCCATAAATCTCCACCAGAGGACTTTTTTTTCCCCAGAGGACTTTCTAAACATAATCACAATACCATTATCACACTTAACTAAAGTAATAATTCCTTAGTATCAGCTAGTAACAGTCCATGTAGAATTTTCCCAGACTATTTCAAAATGACTTTTAATGGTTGCTTTGAGGGCAGCCCGGGTGGCTCAGTGGTTTAGCACCACCTTCAGCCCAGGGCATGATCCTGGATACCTGGAATCGAGTCCCACGTCAAGCTCCCTGCATGGGGGGGACTCTGCCTCCTCTCCTCTCTCTCTCTCTCTCTCTCTTATGAATAAATTTTAAAAAATAATAATTATGACAGCCCACGTATTTACTTGAACCTACAGACATATGTGCGTTTGTGTGTGTGCATAAAATAGTTGTCAAGTGTTGATGTTATTAATTACAGACTGCTGAATCCTTTTTAAGATTTTGTATCAATTTGCTGACATTGGACTTTTTGCACCTATAGTCATAAATGAAGTTAATCTTTCTTTTCGTTTTTCTTGTGCTGTACATTCTGGTTGTATAGATCCTTGTTAGGATTTCTGCGTGGATGATTGTGCAGGAGAGGGGTACAGTGGGATGTGAGGCCTCAGGAGCTTTCCTATGGCTTATTTTTCAAATGCAGAGACTTCCTGAACCCCATGAAGTTGTATATACCTGGAATGCTTCTTTGCTTCTCCTGCTTCACTATCCACTCAGGAACTGCTAAGTTAGAACCTGTTGGGCAGAGAGCCTTCTGTAGACTTTATCTTGGAACAAATGCTGAAGCTAGTTGCCCCAAGAATGGGATACGGGCTCAGGGTACCTGACTGTCTCAGTTGACAGAGCAGGTAACTCTTTAGGTCTTGGGGTTTTGAGTTCAAGCCCCTCATAGGTTGGGGTAGAGATTACTTTAAAAATAATAAAAGAATGGGCTACTGGCTCAATTGTTCTGATCTTTCTTTAATTGACCACCTAGTCCATCACTTCTCTCAGAATCTACTGTCTCCATTTATTTTGTGGTTTCCCTTATTCTGGATACCTCGCTGTCACCTATATAACATTTCTTAAACTTTTTTGCAATTAATCTTTTCCTCTGTTATACATCTTCAGTAACTCTTCACTGTTTATATCCTATTGATGGAATCCCTTTTCAGTTTTTGATGGTGCAATGGAATTATTTTTATTTTTATATTTATTTTCAATGACATGTTGGGAGGGAAGAGATACTAACTATAGAGAATGTCAGTCATTATGAACCATCTATTACATTTTTTTAATTGTTGATAAAAAAGTCATTTTCTTCTATTGATTTTGTATCTAGTCATTTTAATAACTGACATTAGGTCTAATACTTTTTCAAGCACTTTTATCTAAGTAGACTGTCATTTTATTTGCAAATAATGGCAATTTTGTCTCTTCTACTGCAATTTTTTTTCATATTTATTGCCTCCAATAGCAACAACAACATTTAAATACATCATCTTTGATTTTTACGGGTTTGCCTCTAGTGTTTCACCATTGTACATGGTGTTTACTGTTGGTTTCTATCCTTTATGATATTAATGATATTTGTTCTTTTTCCAGATTGCTCACTTTTTAAAAATTAAGAATTTATGTTAAACTCATATTAAACACCTTTTCCATATTTTATGATATAATTATACAGATTATCTTATTTAATCTATTTTAATTAATTAAAAATTTTAATATACTGAATTATATAAATAGATATCCTAATGTTGAACATCCTTGTAAATTTCTAAAATGCTCCCCTCTTGGTCATTATATTGTTTTTAATATGCTGTGATTTGTAATGTATACTTTGCTAATATTTTATTTAGGATCATTACATATAAATGAATGATTAATTATAATTATTAACTTAAAGATTTATTTCAGAGGCCCATCTTACCATTTTTTGAGTATTGCTAATAAATTAGAGTGCTTGGGGCAGCCCAGGTGGCTCAGCGGTTTAGCGCTGCCTCAGCCCAGGGTGTGACCCTGGGGGCCCAGGATCGAGTCCCACGTTGGGCTCCCTGTATGGAGCCTGCTTCTCCCTCTGCCTGTGTCTCTGCATGCCCCCCACCCCTTGCTCTGTCTCTCATGAATAAATAAATAAACAAATCTTAAAAAAAATAAATTGGAGTGCTTTTCATCTTTTTCTGTGTTCTAGGAAAGTTTAAATAACAGAAGAATGATCTTTCTTAAAAGGGTTAGTAAAATAAAATCTTTAAAAAAATAGGGGCTCTTGGCTGGCTTAGTCAGTAGAGTATGTGACTCTTGTTCTTGGGTTTGTAAATTCAAACCCCACATTGGGTGTAGATATTACTTAAAATCTTTTTTAAAAGAAAGAGTTAGTAAAAGTGTCATTAGGGGTTAAAATCTTTAACTTTTCTATTTTTTCTTAGCTATTAATTTATTTGAATTTTCTACCTCTCCTTGCATAAATTATTCTGATCATTTTATTTTCCTTGAAATTTTCATCTGGATCTTCAGATTATTTGATAAATTGCACATACTTTTATTACTTTAGGTTCTAAGTGACAAGCTACCAAACCAACTCTGAATAACTTTAGCAAAAGAAAATTCATTTGGCAGATAATAGAATGTTCAGACTATTGACAGAAGGCTAAGAAGTTAGGCTTAAGAACTGAGGATGGTCAGGAAGGTGAAAAGGAATCACAGGAAACTTGTCTTATAACTAACAGCTAAATTGTCTGACTGGTGCACTGCTGCTGCTGCTGCTGCTGCTGCTGCTTCAATATATAATTCCCAATTGGCTCTTCTGTTCTCTTATCACACTTAATTCAAGATTTAGACATGAGCAAAAAAGACTCTGATTAGTCTCTGCTCTAAAAGGGAATGGAAAGAGGCTGGATATGGATTTCTTAACTTGTTTTGAAAAGCAGGTGCTGGGAATTATTCTCCCACCCAAACAACCCATAATAGAAGAGCAATAATTCCACAAAGAGAATTGGGAACCTATTATGAAGGAAAATGGATGTTGGCAGCCCCCCTAAAAATTGCCACTTCAACAGCTTTCCTCTAAAATATTTAACCCTCTCTTTTTAATTTCTCAAAATCATTCATTGGTTTATATATAAAATCTGCTACTTTTTTACTTTCTGGTTTCTTTACTATTGCTTATGTCTTTATTATTTCCTTTTTATCACTTGATTCATTTTATTCTTTTAATGCTATCCTGAGTTGTATGCTTTTATTGTTGTAAAAATTTATAATTTGGATATTTTTGCTGTTGTTTTCTATTCATTCTAATCACCCCTTTGCTTTAAAATTGTTTCAGTTGAATTTCTTTTAGAGATAAGAACCTTGATGCTAGTTTTAGCAATATTATAAAGTGTATCAATAAGAATTTAGTCAGTGAAACCTAAACAATTATAAGTATTTTAAACAGGAAAGAAGATCAGAAACAGTTCTTGTTCACATGGGATAAGCAACAATATACATTACAGTTTTTCCATAGATCTTATCTCCCATCTTCTGTCATAATAAAGTCTGAAGAGATTTGGATCATCTGGATTTCCTGTAAAGCATCACACTGTTCCATTACATTGATGGTTTTACATTGATGAGAGCAGGTAAGTGAGAGGTGGCTAGCCTGCCAAATGCCTTAAAAAGATACATATACTCCAGGAGACAAGGCTTGGCACATCAATAAAATTTTTAGGAAACCAGTGCTTAGAAAACTGCCAGGATATCGTCTCTAAAGTAAAAGACAAATTATTTATCCTGAACTGCCTTCACAAAGAAGGAAGCACAAAACAGGAATACTGCTCAGGCTGCCAGAGCAGGAAAGAGTTCTCCCATGATTTGACAGAACCTATGATGTTAGAATTGTCAGTGGTGGAAAAAAACATTGCCCAATGTTTGAGAAGGAACCATTGAGAGAATTACAAAAGAGAACCCTGGGGTTCTGGAGCAAGGCCATGAATTATCTACAGCAGAAAACTATACCCTTTTTGAGAAATAACTGTTTACTACTAGCCCCTGGTAAATCTGGAATTACTGAACCTTGCACACTATGTCACCTGTGACCAGAAATGCCCATTATGAGCTGAGTCCTAACACCCACAAAACATAAGGTAGAGCAGGCCTAGAAAAACCGTATTATAAGATGGAAGTGTACACCCAGAACCAAATACAAACTGGACCAAGGACACTAGCAAACTGCACCAGCTTGTAGCTCAGATTTCCCCCTCCCCACCTAATCCAAACTGTTGCATCCAAGTCCTTTCCTCAGCTCACAGCCATAGGAATATGGTATGACCAGGAAGAGGGAAAAACGTGTTTGGTTTACAGATAGGTGGGCTTACAATGTAGGTACAAGCTGAAAATGCATCAGGGAAAGCAACTGCCACTTGTTGGTAAATTGACACAGTTGGTCCTTTCAATTTTACAAGAGCCAGCGGTACATTCTCACACAAATAGACACACATTCCAGGTTGAAGTGTGCCTTTCTTGCCTGCGAGGCCTCAGCTGGGATCCAAATCCGAAAGATTTCAGCGTAATCTTCCAACATCCTGTCAGACAAGGGGACCCACCTGATAGCAAAGGAGATGTGAGTAGGTCAATGACCATGCAGTTCACTGGTCATATCATATACTCCATCACTTGAAAGCTGGCAACCTTATGGTCATTGAAACAGCCTGCTGAATGCAGAAGTGAGGTGCTATTTAAAGACAATACTCTGAGGGACGCCTGGGTTGCTCAGTGGTTGAGCATCTGCCTTCAGGGTGTAATCCGGAGTTCCAGGATCGAGCCCCACATTGGGATCCCTGCATGGAACCTGCTTCTCCCTCTGCCTATGTCTCTGCCTCTCTCTCTCTCTCTGTCCCTCGTGAATAAATAAACAAAATCTTAAAAAAAAAAAAAAAAGACAATACTCTGAGGACTGGGTACTGTCCTCCAGGAAGTAATATATGCATTGAATAAAAAACCTTCATTTAGCATTGTACACCCTATAGTAGAAGATGGAGGTCTGGGAGCCAAGCAATAGAAGCCGGAATGACCACACATACTGTCACTCCCAGTGACTAACAGAGCTTTGTGCTTCCTGTCTCCACAATTGTAGACTTTGCAGAATTAGGGATCTTGTTCCTCCAAGGAAGCATTCTTTTGCCAGGAGGCACAGCAAGAATCCCAATGAGTTATAAGCTGAGCCTTCTGCCTGGTGCACATTGGGCTTCCAGTGTCTAGGAATCGGCAAGAAAGAAGAGAAGTCACCATGTTGACAGGAATAACTGACCCTGCTCATTTAGAGGAAGCAGGGCTGCTGTCATACAGTGAGGGAAAAGAGTATGTATGGAACCATATAGCTATTTAGTGCCTCCTGTGACAGTAAAAGGATAAAAACAACTATGGTCTGAGAAGGAAATGTAACCAGAGGCTCCAGGAAGTTTGTGAGTCATGACATTAGGTAAGCAACTGAGGCTGGCAGATGTGGAAGCTCAGGGTGAAAGGAATCTAGAATGGATAGAAAAAAGGCAGAGGATGGATGAGCATCACCTGCAGCCTCAAGAGCAACTACAAGGGCCAGGGCCATCATTTTTTCTTACCACCTCCCTCTTCTAAATTTTCCCTCAGGAAGAAAAGCCTACTGCAGTTTTGAAGGAGCCACTCTTGGAGCATATATGAAAGGTAGACCTAAGAGGTGCAAATGGTGCACTCTAAAAATGGGAAGATGAGTTTCCCAAATTCCACTTCATGGAAGGGTTTGCTACCTACCTGTGAAAAGTGTGATGAGGAGACATTTCTTCTGATGACAACTAAATGAGAGATCCTTCCGAGTCTGCCTCAGCTGCAGAGAATGGCCTCACCTAAGGGGATGCCTTTCCTGGACAATCCACACCAGGTGACTGAGCAAGGCAGGATTTAATAGTCTAACCACTCCTGCCTGACCCAGAGACACTGTGACAGGCCACACTCGCTCCAGAGCTCCCCATGAGTTAACCAGGGCTTTGTTGAACCTGCATTGCAGTCTCACTTTTCTCTCTGCTCCCCCCTGCTTAATCTCCCTTCCTTTCACTGGAGTTAATTTCTAACTTGTAGCCCCAACTCTGTCTCATGTCTGCTTCAGGAAAACCTTAACATTTATTTCACAAATAAAAATGAATCCTGCACTACACTCGGTGCTGGGGCAATAAAACTTATGTTTTAAAGTTTTCTATGCTGGGGTACCTGGGTAGCTCAGTCAGTTAAGCATCTGCCCTCACCTTGGGGAATCTATGGTCTCAGGGTACTGGAATCAAGCCCCACATTGGGCGCCCTGCTCATCTGCTTCTCCTTCTCTCTCTTATCTCCTCCCCGCTGCTCATACTTTGTCTTCCTCTCTCTCAAATAAGTAAAATCGTTTTTTAAAAAAGTTTTCTATGCTCAGACAATATAATTTGATCACAGCATAACGATGCATGGTAAAGGAAATGTTTTGTTCAGGATATTTACTGTATTCTTCACAGCCTTCAACATGGTATACTTTTACTTATCTCCTCATCTTCAAACTTAAGGGAAAACACTCTAATTTTATTTTGCCAAAAACACAAGCAATTTTCTTTCAGTGTAGTTTCTGTCCTCTCTAAAAAAGCAAAATTGAAGGGCTGTCTATTAACAAACTGTGGAAATTATTTTCCTCTGGAGGAAACATGCTCCCTATTGGTCACCTCACTCAGCTATTTACTGGGAAGGCCTTTTTTGGTTTCAGTTACGGTAAAACTCTGGATTTTAGCCAAATTCTCTGAGTTCAAAAGTGCAAAGCTCTTTAGGAGCCTTGCTCTTTCTAAATATTTTTTCAAAGGTTAAAAATTAAATTTCAAAAGAATATCCAGGGTGGAGAAGAGAGACAGACCCTGAAAGTTTCCAATATGAAGCTTGTTCATGTTATTTTGTTACATTTGTGCTTCTGCCTAAGTTTTTGCAAGGTAAGTAACTCAATATTTAGACTATTTTAAGTAGATGTTTTTAATATTATAAGAATGTAAGAAAAATCTTAAGACATGGGTGAAGGGAGAGTAAAGTAAAATAAGATGAAATCAGACAGGGAGACAAGCCATAAGAGACCCTTAATCATAGGAAACAAACTGAAGGTTGCAGGAGGGGAGGTGGATGGGAGGATGGGGTAACTGGGTAATGGGCATTAAGGAGGGCATGTGACATAAAGAGCACTGGGTGTTATATGCAACTGATGAATCACTGACCTCTACCTCTGAAACTAATAATACACTATATGTTAATTAGAATTTAAATTTTTAAAATTTAAAATAAGTAAAAAAGAGAAAAATCTTAAATATATTATTTTGACTTTAGAGATTACATAGTTCAGATACCAACAGTGGCAATATATAGTCAGTAACAAAGATTTTGTGTTAATATCTTGATGAAAGTGCTTTAAGAAATTGCTTTTTTTTCATGTTCTCTTATCTGTGCATAGAAATTAATTGAATGAGAATTTTACTAATAGAGATCTATAATTTACAGTCATTGTATTAAATTATAAAGTATTTACCAAATCCTTATACATGCAAGGTATAGTACTGGGAAAATAGCATGTCTGATCTCTTCCTTCAACAGCCCTTCGGTACAGTGGTAGAAAGATGACATGAAAAAAAAAAAGATGACATGACAATGAGGAAGTAATAAGATTTAAATAAATTTGAGAAGGAACTGTTGCAAGATATTCAATTGCCAAAAATGTTGTAAATATCATGTGCCAAAGGACTTTAATGAGGGGAAAAAAATCCCTTCCTGTTAAGAGACCAGGAAGAGTCTATGGACCAAGTGGGATTTGAGCTGGATTCCTAATTCTGGATTAGTGTAGAGAAACAGAGTAACTTTCACCCTTTTCATACCAGTTATATGGTAGAAGGATAGTAAAACATTAGTTTCCTCCAGGTGAATAAATCCATTTGATCAGAATGGAGACAGTGGGAACTTGAGCAGTCAAAACTGATATGACAGATTATAGCCAGGCTGGAAGATCACATATAGGTTTAAGATATTTTAGACAATTATTGATTATTGCCTACTTTTGTGGTCAAAGCACTTTGAAACAGTGTTACAAAAGCTGTTTTGTCTTAATGCCAGTTTAGAGAAGCAAATATTTAAAGAAAACTACCTAAGAAATCAGAATTACTTACTTTAAATAAGTTTCTTGTAACTTCTAAAATATATATGCAATGTTTGTAACAGAACAAATGAAAATAAACTAAGTGCTCATTCATAAGAAATTGATTCAATTATTGTACATCTATAAATGAACTATCATGTAGCTATTAAAATGACACATTATATATTTATTGAGACAAAAGCCCTTACTAAAATCTTATTTTTGTTAAAGAAGAAAATATACACACATTTATGTATCTGTGTGTACACACACACACACACACACACACACGAATACATAAATATAGCTGCTCATATAAACAGCAATTTAAAAGTTCCTGGGGGGTATATATCAAATACATACCAGTTGGTATCTTAAGTAATGAGATTACTGGTGATTTTTACTTTTTGTTTTATATATTTATGAATTTTCAGAATTCAGAAATTCTGTTTTATGCATTATTCATCTTAGTTTTTTAAGATTTTATTTATTTATTCAGGAGAGACACAGAGAGAGAGGCAGAGACATAGGCAGAGGGAGAAGCAGGATTCCAGTGGGGAGCCTGATGTAGAATTTGATGCTAGGACCCAAGATCACGACCTGAGCCAAAGGCTCAACCACTGAGCCACCCAGGTGTCCCCATTATTCATCTTCTTAAAATCCAAATAAATGCATGTTATTTTAGAATAAGGAAAAACTTGTTTTTGAGAAAAAGACATTTCAGCCACATTTTCTATTCCCAGAACAAAACCAATAAAAAACAAAATAGTATTTTTCACTTACAGAAAGGGAGCCTCTTTTACTGAATAATCATCCAATAATAAAGTTGTCTTCTTTTATTTAAAAAACAGAATTTAAAAAAAAATAAAAAACAGAATTTTGTAGGAATTAAATTACCATATTTGTGAAAATTTCAGAACTTTTTAAAATATTAGTTTATAAAAGAAAATGTAATACTAGGAGAAAACTATTTTTAAATGGAAGTTACTATACAGACAACATGTCTTCAAATGTGTTCAAAGAAGTTTTAAAATGTGTCTACATTTTCTAAATGAAAATATATACATCTGGAAGAAACTTTTGTGATTTTGAAAGTGGAGACCAGATTTCCCGCTAAGGAATAAAAAGTTCCACACCCTTTTTTATATCAAAACTTTTTGATGGACTTATTTGGGGTTTTTTGTTTGTTTTTTGGGTTTTTTTTTTTTTGATGGACTTATTTGAAGGTGAATTATGTCAATGACAAGAGTGAACTGGTGTGAGATAAACAGGATTTTCTGAATAGTGAGAGAATTCTGGTTTTGCTGCCCAGATGTAGAGATAAGGGGACTCAGGTTTCTCTGGGAGATAAAACCAGAACAGAGGGATTGGCTGCTGCATTAACGACCAACATATATTAAAGAATAGGGAAGCCAAATGTTTCATTCAATATGGTTGTTCACTACTGTGGGAGTATTGTACTGTAACATAGACCCCGACCAAAACCCCAAATTTTTATTTACCCTAAAAGTGTATTACAAGCCTAAGTTTATATCGGTAATATTTTGGAAAGAAAGAATTAGGGTGTGTTCAGCAGAGTGATGAGATGATGGAAAGACAATATGCACAGGAAGCAACACACAGTGCAGAGAGTGAGTGAGGTCAGCAAAAATGGCAGAGTAGGCAAATCCAAACACTTCACACACACACACACAATCATGCAGTCTTTCAGGGCCAACTTTGTCAGAACTCTAGTTATTAATCAAAGGCTACAGCATCCAAGTAAACACTGAATTAAGGAAAAGGCAGCTTAAAAATGGTAAGAAAGCTCTGTGGCATTTCTACTTGACTTTGCCCTACCCTGTCCCCAGTTCAGTGGCAGTCTTGAAGATGGCAGTCCACGTGTGGAACTCTCATCCCTAGCTCTAGAAGGAGGAGAGCAGAATTTATTTTAAAAAAATAGGGTTTGTTCTAACCTGCCTGGGGGATACTGGAAAGACTGACCAAAGATATTTGTCTTTGTTTTGCCTAATTTAGAACTCAACTCAGAGTGGAAAGGCAGTGATCATTCCTCAAAAACATTGTGAAGCACTAAACAACGTGCAGCTACCTAGACAAAAGATTACGGTTGAGACAAACAGGAGAGTGCCAAAGCTTGGAGAAAAAATTAGGGAGAGGGTTTCTATGGGAAATTGGACCATTTAAAAGTCCCTGTGAATACCTGGGAATTTAAAAAGCAACACACATGCCCAGGGTAGAATGCATGCTCAGAAAAGATCTAGGAAGACCCTAAGCCTATACTTCTAGTTGATCTCTAGGCTCAGTGCAAGCATGAAGTGAAGGCTAGGAGATAAATTGTAAATGGCCTGGCTAAGTGTAGAAGGGGCCATTCTTCTACAAAAAACAAAAAAACAGAAAAAAAAAACAAAAAAAGAGATTTTTTGTTGTTATTGATTTAAGGAGTTTCTTATTCTTTTCATTTTATTTCTCCTCTCATTTCCCTTTTCCTTCTCTCTCTCTCTCTCTCTCTCTCTCTCTCTCTCTCTCTCTCTTTCCCTCTCTCTCTCTCACTCAAAGAAATATTTGTCCAAACCCTAGCTTACTGCAAGGTAAAAGAACAGAAACTTCAGACACCACACATCACAAAAAACAAACTTCCTACAAAAACAGTTTAGAAAACTCACCAAACAAACAGCTACAGTGTACAGCAAGGAAGAAAAGCAAACCTTGAGTAGAAGGAAAAATATGATTTCAAGAGTTACTACATTGTAATATTCAAAATGTCTAGTTTTAACAAAAAAAAATACGAAGCATGCAAGGAAACAAAATGTGTCCCATTTATAGGAGAAATTAACAGAAATGAGGAAGAACCGACTTGGGACTTACTAGGGAAAGACTTTAAATCAACTAACTTAAATATATTCAAAGAGCTAAAGGAAACCAGGAAGATGATGCATGAGCAAACATATAATATCAATGAAGAGATAGAAATCATAAAAAACAATCAGGAATTCTGGAGCTGAAAAGTATAGCAGAAATAAAAAACTCACTAGAGTTTTAATAGTAGAGTGAAGTAGGCAGAAGAGTAAGTGAACTTGATCAAATTATCCAGTTTGAAGATCAGAAAGAAAAAGACAGAGAAGCTAACATAGCTTAAGACCTGTGGATCACCATTAAGAACACCAAAATATACACACTAGAAACCCAGAGAAGAGAACAGGTTAAAAAGAATATTTGAAGAAATAATAGCCAAAAACTTCCCAAATTTGCTAAAAGATATGAGTCTACAGATTTAGAAAGCTTACCAGCCTCTAAAAAGATAATGCAAAGAAGTCCACACCAAGACACGTTATAATGAAATTGTTAAAAGCCAAGGAACTAAACAGAATATCTTGAAAGCAGCAAGAGAAAAGTAACTCATTATTGGCAAAAGATTTTCAATAAGATTAGAAGTATATTTCTCATTAGAAACCATTGAGGCATGGAGAAGAGAGTGGAATATTTTTAAAGTGCTGAAAGAAAAGACTGTCAATCACGAATTCTATATTGAAAAAAACTATCCTTTAAAAATGAAGGAGAAATTAAGATATTTTCAGATTAATGATGGAGTTAGTCATTGGTAAATAAGAAATTCATTATAAGAAAGATAGTCCTGCAGGCTGACCAAAAATACACTAGACAGTAACTGGAAGCCACAAGAAGAAATAAATAACTTCAATAAAGATAACTATATAGGTAAATACAAAGGCCGGCGTAATTTCATTTTTGGTTTGGAGCACCTCTTTGTATTTCACATGATTTAAAAGAAGAATGTATAAAAATAATGATAAATCTATATTAATAGGCATACAATGCATAAAGATGAATATATGGCCATAACAACATAGGAGATGGACCTATATAAGACCAGGGTTTTTATCTACTCTTGAAGCGAGGTTGGTATCAATTCAAACTAAATTGTTATACATTTAAGATGTTAAGTATAATCTCCATAGCAACCACAAAGAAAATCTTAAAAATATACAGAAAAGATGTAAGAAGAAAATCAAAATAATTCACTATAAACAAATCAACTAAACAGAAAAGGCCGTAACAGAAGACATAAAGAATACAAAGTTGTAATACAGAGAACAAATTGCAAAATGGTTAAAATAAGGCCTTCCTTATAAACAAATATAAGTAGGTTAAATTCTCCAATGAAAGGTAGAGAATTTATTTTTTAAAAAACTAAATGTGATCCAACTATATGCTATCTACAAGAGACTCACTTTAGATCCAAAGACATAAATAGATTGAAATGAAAGGATGGAAAACAATATTCCATGCAGATAGCAACCAAAAGAGAACTAGAAGTGGCCACACTAATGTCAGACAAAATTAACCTTAATTTTGTCTTGTTATGAGAGACAAAGAACACTAGATATTGACAAAAGAATTCATTTAAAATGTATAATTATAGGGATCCCTGGGTGGCGCAGCTGTTTAGCGCCTGCCTTTGGCCCAGGGCGCGATCCTGGAGACCCTGGATCGAATCCCACGTCGGGCTCCCGGTGCATGGAGCCTGCTTCTCCCTCTGCCTGTGTCTCTGCCTCTCTCTCTCTCTCACTGTGTGCCTATCATAAATAAAAAAAAATAAAATAAAATAATAAAAAATAAAATGTATAATTATAAACATACACCTACCAAATAGTAAAGCCCAAAATATATGAGACAATGACATAATTAAAGGGAAGAAAAGAATTCTAATAATAGTTGGGGACTTCTATATCCCACCTTCCATAGTGGATAGAAAATCTAAACAGAAGACAAATAAGAAAATAGAGGATTTTAATAACACTATAAATCAACCTAACCTAACAACTAGACATACAGAGCACTACACTCAACAAAAGAAGAATACACATTTTTCTCAAGTGCACATAGAACATTCTCCAGCATAGCCCATATGTTAAGCCACAGGACATGTCTCAAATCTAAAAATATTGAAATCCTTAGAAATAGTTCCTCGAAAGATAATGGAATAAAGCTAGAAATCAGTAACAGAAAGAAAACTGGAAAATTCACGAATATGTGGAAATTAAGCAATGTACTCTTAACCAGTGGTCAAAGAAATCACAAAGTAAATTAGAAAATACTTAGAAATGAATGAAAGCAAAAATACAACATACCAAAACTTTCGAGATGTGGCAAAAGCAGTTCTCACAGGGAAATTTATAGCAGTAAATGCCTACATTAAAAAATAACAAATATCCTTAATCAAAAATCTAACCTTACACCTTAAAGAACCAGAAAAAGAAGAGCAAAATAAATCCAAAGCTAGGAAAAGGAAGGAAATAATAAAGATTAGAATGGGGAGTTTTTATCATGAACGAATAAAGAATTTTGTCAAATGCTTTATATTTCTGTTAATTTGGTTGTTGATTTCTCTTTCATCTCTGATTTTATTTCTTTGAGTCCTCCATTTTTCTTGATGAGTCTGGCTAAAGTTTATCAATTTTGTTTATCTTTTCAAAGAACAAACTCTTGGTTTTATTGATTTTTTTCTATCTTTTTAGTCTCTATTTCATTTATTCCCTCTCTGATCTTTATTATTTCCTTCCTTTCAACAACTTTGGGCTATGTTTGTTCTTTTCTAGTTCCTTTAGGTGTTAGATTAGATTGTTCATTTGAGATTTTTCTTTTTTCTTGAGGTAGATCTGTATCACTAAAAATGTCCCTCTTGGAACTGCTTCTGCTGTATCCCAAAGATATGGGACCATTATGTCTTCATTTTCATCTGTCTCCATGTATTTCTTTATTTCCTCTTTGATTTCTTCACTGATCCATTGGTTGTTTAGTAGCATGTTGTTTAGCCTCCAAAAAAGGAGGAAGAGGGGAAGGAAGAGGAGGAGAAATTGTAGGTGGGAAAAATAAATAGTAACGTAATAGATTCAACTAAACAAAAATTTGGTTCTTTGAAAAGATCAAATGGACACACCTTAACTAGACTGACATAAAAAGACACAAATAAAATCAGAAAGTGGACACATTACTGTTGACCTTACCGAAGTCAAAAGAATGATAAAAGGGTACTATAAACAATTATATGCCAATATATTAGATAACCTAGATGAGTAGCCAAATTCCTACAAACACACACATTACCAAAACTGAATCAAGAAGAAATAGTAAATCTGAACAGACAAGCAACAAGAGATGAATCAGGAATTTTTAAAAATTTCATCAAAGAAATATCCAGTATCAGATGGCTTCACTACTACACACTGAAAGAAGAATTAACACTAATTCTTCTCAAACTCTTCCCCCCAAAAAAGAAAAGAAGTAAATACTTCCTAATTCAGGAGTCCAAAATCACTCTGATAGTAATGTCAAAGACACAAGATACAAAGCAGAGATAAAAGCTACTGTCGTCATTGACCTCCTCCTCCTATCAAATATTCCCAGATATTTCCAGCATTCATCATTCCTTTGTATGGATCCAGATTGCCATCCAGCATAATTTTCCTTCTGCTTAAAGGGATTTTTAAAATAACTTTTCTGTTAAGGCAAATATACTGGTGATTAATTTTTCAGTTTTGTATCTAAAGAGGTTGTTATTTGCCTTAAACTTTTAATGATATTTTTGTTAGTAATAGATTTATATGTTGATAGGGCTCCCTACACACACGCAGTATTTTTTAACTGTTACTCCACTGTCTTCTCATTTGCATTAGTGATGAGACCTCTGCTGTCACACTTACCTTTGCCCATGATGTGACTCTTTTCTTTGGCCCTTTTGAAGATTTTCTCTTTATCTCTGGTATTTGAACAATTTGAATATGATGCCTTAATGGAGTTTCCTTCATGTTTCTTCTGCTTGAGATTCATTCAACTTGTTGGAACTGTGGATTTTTATTTTTCATCAAATTTAGAAAAATGTCAACCCTTATTACTTCTAATATATTTTTTGTTCCTATCTCATTCCCTTCTCCTTTGGAATTCCAATTACACATAAAACATGCCACTTGAATTTGTTGCACAGCTCACTCATACATTGTTTGATAAATCTTTAGGTTTTCTAATCTTTTCTTCTGCCAACACCTACTTGTCGTTAGTTCCATCCAGTATATTTTTTTAATCTCAAATATTGTAGTTTTCAACTCTAGAAGTTCAATTTGGATCTCTTATATATCTTTCATGTTTCTACTTAACGCTTTCAACATATGAACTACAGTTATAATAAATATTTAAATATCTTTACCTGCTAATTCTAACATCTGTACTAGCATTCTGGGTGTATTTCAGTTGATTGGTTTTTCTCATTATGAGTCATATTTTGCTGCATCTTTGCATGCCTAGTAATTTTGGGGGGTGCCAGATGTTATGAATTTTACTCTACTGGATGAGAGTATTTTTGTATGCTGAGTACTCTACTGCTGAGTATTTTTGTATGCCTATAAACATTCTTGAACTTTGTTCTGAGATGTTTAAGTTACTTGAACACAGTTTGACCCTTTCAAGTCTTGCTTTAAACATAGGACCAGAAAACCCCTCAGTTTATTTTTTTATATTTTATTTATTTATTCATGAGAAACACAGAGAGAGAAGCAGAGACATAAGCAGAGGGAGAAGCAGGCTCCTCGAGGGGAGCCCGATGTGGGACTCTATCCCGAGACTCCAGGACCATGCCCTGAGCTGAAGGCAGACGCTCAACTGCTGAGCCACCCAGGTGTCCCTAGCTCTCAGTTTAGAACTAATTATTCCACACTACTGAGGTAAGATCCTCTGTGTACACTTCCAAATGCCCCATGAATTACAAGTGGTAAGAATTAGCACTATTCATGGCCCTGTTTGAATGTGGTCCCTATCACCTTGAATTCTTTTCGGTGGTTCTTTCCCCAGTCTGAAGTATTTTCTTCACACTCAGGTGCTGATGAATACTTGCTGAACACTCAGAGGGGATCTGCTAAGGAGCTCCAAAGTTCTTTTTTCTATTCCATTCACTTATTTCCAGTATTCAATTCTTTGAATTTTAACTGCTTTGGTCTCCTCAGACTCTCAAATCTTTTTCCTCAGCTCAGGGAGTCCCTTAGGTTCAGCTCAAGTTCCCTCCCTCTGCACCACAGTCATGGAACTCTCAAGGCAACCAAATGGAGCAATTGTAGGTCCTCTTCATTTACTTCTAAACTCTCAGGGATCACTACCTTTCTTCACCTGATGTTCAGTATCTTGAAAATCATTGCTATGTTTTGCCCATATCTTAGTTGTTTTAGGCTGAAGCATAAACCTGGTTCCTATTATTTAATCTTGACTGGAAGCAGAAGAATTCCTATTTAATTTAATTTTAATTAATTTTAATGTAGGTAGCCAAATCTGACCAGTGGCTCTTGTATTAGTACAGTTAACAATTGCTGGGGTTACTGAGATTGAGATTTTAAAACACAAATGTAAACCTCAAATGGGTGTATTTTTTAAAACATATCCTTTAATAGACATTGTGTTATAAATGCAAGTTAATTCAGTCAATTCTCAGTTCAGCCCTGATAGAGGCAGCCTCATAAACATTATGCTTTGAAATTGTTCAGGTCATTTCAGTACAGTTCCTGTCTCCAAACTCTGTGTTATCACATTTTTCTGAATGTAAATAAGCAGTATTGTCACAGTGAATTACAAGGATGAAGAAACAGAAGGAGAGTTTTCAGTTTTTTCATTCTAGTGGCCATTTGGAATTTTTGTTTTTAAAATATAAAATACTAAAAAAGTGCAGACCAAAAGGTGTGCCAAGAGCAAACAACAGTACATGCAGGACATATTTTACCAAATTTGAATAATATCTTTAAAATGAAATTTATTCCTTTTTTATCAATGTATTTAATTGTTGTTAAACTGAAAAATTATTATTCGTTACAATAACAGACCTATACATAGGTGTATTTTTTTTCTTCTTCATCAAAGACAAATATGTAGTTAAAAATATTTATCTATTTTTTTCCTTATTTGTTTTTTTTTAAGATTTTATTTATTCACGAGAGACACAGATAGAGAGTGAGAGGCAGAGACACAGATAGAGGAGAAGCAGGCTCCATGCAGGAAGCCCGATGCAGGACTCAATCCTGGGACTCCAGGATCATGCCCTGGGCTGAAGGTGCCAAACCACTGAGCCACCCAGGGATCCCTACTTTTTCCTTATTTGTATTGTGTTTACTTTTATTTTTTACAAACAGGGTGTATATTTATATATTATATATATACAATATGAATTTCAGTGACAGAAAATATTTGCTGTTCACATTTTTCTGCATAATTTATCGTTCATTTCTTTCATGGTTTTTATTGGAAATAATTTTGTTGTATAGGGAATAGTGTTTTGGAAGTTTCAGTTCTGAGGGCGCCTGGTGGCTCAGCTGGTTGAGTGTTGAATTCTTGGTTTCCACTCAGGTCATGATCTCAGGGTCATGAGATTGAGCCTGGCATTGGGCTCCACGCTCGAGCTCATGCCCCTCTGCGATTCTCTCTCTTCTCTCTCTCTTCCCCCCACTCACTCTCACTCTATTTTGCTCTCTCTCTCTAAAAAAAAAATCCTTTTTAAAAAATTATCTGTTTAGTTTGTCAAAAACACTAGGCTTGCCATTTGTCAGTAGACAAACAATTTTTTGCAACTCTTATTCCAAGGTGCTAGTTTCTTTAATATATAGACTTCCTATAAAACAAACAAACAAAAAGGCCAAACAAACAAACAAAAAAAATCCAATATACATCAGCAAAAGATATGATTAGTGCAAGGAGAAAGATATAAAAATCTCAAAGTTTGAGCATATTGAAAGATGTTCAGCCTCACTCATTGGGTAAATCGCAAATAAAACTGTATGTACCCTGATAACATTTTTATATACCAAATTGGCAAAGATAAAAAAGTTAGTGAGGTATATGTTCTGTGGTCAAGATTATGGAAAATAGGCACTGTCTGATATCAAGGTTGGGAATGCAAATGAAAACAACCTCTATAAGGAGAAATTAGGCAATATCTTTCAAAGTTAAAAGTGCTGATTTTTTAAAATTTCACTCCCAGGTTAAGTACTGACAGATATATTTAGTATAGTGGGAAATGATGTGTATTATGTAAAAAGATTCACTGTAACTTTGTTTCTAATGACAAAACCTTAGAAAGGGCCACTGGTCGCAAATTGCACTGGCGTTGGGGGGCAGAGTTAGAAAATAAAACATAGGCTCATGTACAATAATGATCTCTGGAAAGATTCACAAAGAGCTATTAAGTGGTTGACCCCGAGGTGGGCCTTGGTAAGTTAAATGGATAAGGGAAAAAAGGAAATATACTTTTTATAGGCACCCTTTTGAACCTGTTTGTAATATTCCTTTGTGTTTCCTATTTTTTTAATTAATTAAAAATGAAAACAACAACAAAATTTCAGCCATCTTAAAAAACAAAACTGTTTTCATATTAAAAAACAAAACTGTCATAATAAAAATAAGGCCAAAAAACTAGGCCAATGATTTTTTTTAAATCTCTGAGGCAAAAATAATGGAATTGACCCCAAAGCAATACTCCCAATTTCTAAAGAAAAGAGTAGAATGCCCACCTTACCTGCAAACATCGTACAACCATTTTTCTAACATTTCCAGCAACAACATACTGGTCCTGGGCCAAATGGTGTAATTATTTTAAAAATAAAACAAACAACAACAAAAATAACAAAATTCAAATTCTTTGTTAAGTATTCATCATTTAGTATTAGTAGAGAAACATTACTTTTTTATCTGAATAGGGTGGCTGCTGGTTAAATATCTGGTTGTCGGGGTATCAGAGCATGACTTTATATCAGAAACAGGTATGATAAAAGATGGACAAATCCAAGGAGAGGAAAAGATTATAGAAAAAAATTGCTAGCGAAGACCAGGATGAGAAGACACTGAGGCCACAGGAGGCCTAAAACTCTCCAAATGGAAAGACTTCCCATTAACTTTCAGGATATGAGTTTATTCACTTCTGGAAGAAAGACAAAATGCTATATTGTTTGCCCTTTTTGAATCTTTTCCATTTTTTCCTCTCAATATTTTCCAGGGAAATGATGATTATACCAGGTAGTTAATGTCATAATAATAAAATCACCACAAAATCTCAGTGTCAGAAAATTTATTTAATATACTAGGCTGCAGGTTGGCTGGTGATCAGCTGATCTAAATTGGGCTCAAGTAGAGGGATTCTTCTTTGCTTGCCTAGCTATATTCTTCTCATAGCTATGGCAGAGAAGCAAAAGGACAAACCTAATTGGACAAATACTTTCCAATCTCTTGTGTAACACCTACTGACTGCTTGTTAATTAAAGCGAGTCACATGGCCAGACCCAGAGTCTACAGTTAAGAAAATACACCTTTCCCCCAGCAAATGACTGGAATGCAGGGAGGAGAATTGGGGCCACTTACAATCTATCACAGTTACCATCATATTTGCATTTCCATAGGGTCTTAAATGTTCATTCATGTTTTCCCATGTATTTTTCTTTTTTAAAAAAATTTTTATTTATTTATGATAGTCACAGAGAGAGGGAGAGAGAGAGAGAGAGAGAGAGAGAGAGAGAGAGACAGGCAGAGAGAGAAGCAGGCTCCATGCACCGGGAGCCCAATGTGGGATTCGATCCCGGGTCTCCAGGATCGCGCCCTGGTCCAAAGGCAGGCGCCAAACAGCTGCGCCACCCAGGGATCCCTTTCCCATGTATTTTTCATTTGATCCTTGGAATAGCTCTGTGAGAATATTATTTTTATTTTCTACATTTTACAGAAGAACAGAATCAGAAAGTAGTCATTTACCCAAGTTCACACAGCTACTTAGCAGTACAAGCAGGAATTGGCGACCTTTTCTGTACTTTGGTCATAGTTGATCATTCTTTTTCCTTTGTTTATAGGATACAGATGAAAACCAAAAACAATGGATAAGGAAACCCCAGGTAAAGTTATACAGCTATGTACTAGGGTAAATAAGGGATTGTTTGCTTCCTGTTTTCTAATTACCAACCACCGATCTAAAATTGTTTCATTGTCGTCCTGCCTAGAATAAAAAGACAAAATTCAAGTCAAAATAATCGTTACATCATTGCAAATACCAAGGGCCAAAACAAAACAAAACAAAAACATATCATCCATATACACAAAAAAGCAATAGTAACAGAAGAGTTGAGTCATGTTTTATAGATGAGTAGACTATAGTCATAATTGCTAAAAATTTTTTGACATGTGCTTCTAGTATATGTAAATATATTTACTTATCAATAATAAATATACTGCTATATAAATAATGCAGCTTAAAAAACAAATACAATTTGCGACACCTGTGTGGCTCAGCAGTTGGAGGTCTACCTTCGGTTCAGGGCATGATCCGGGGTCAGGGAATTAGGTCCTGCATTGGGCTCCTGGTGGGGAGCCTACTTCTCCCTCTGCCTGTGTCTCTGCCTCTTACTCTGTGTTTCTCATGAATAAATAAAATCTTTAAAAAAAATACAATTTTAAGCACATCAATAATATTTTAATAATTTTCAACAGTCTTTAATAGAATAATATCATTAAACACACTTCATTATTTTTTAAATTTTTCATTTGATTTCATGGCATATTAGCTGCAAAAGATAATTCACAAGACGCAAAATGCACAATAAACACATAGGGAGAGGTTCATCATTAATGATATAAATCTATATTTAAATACTCATTTTAATATTACTGATTGAGGGGACAGGGCTGACTTCATATAGTACTTAATTAACTTTTCATTGTTTTTAACCCTGCCATGTGGCTGATGAACTGCTCCTACTGGGGTTAGAAGTGTCGACTCTGCCATTCGCTTATCTGTGGATGTTGCAGTTGGGTATTATTTTCAATCCAGCATTCATTTCACTGTACAAATGTATATGATCCTCTGTCTTAAAACAAAAACCCTCTCTTGACTTAATATCCCCTTCCAATTATTGCCCCATTTCTCTGTGCCTCTTTACATTTAAACTCTCAAAAATTTGCAGTGCTCAGTTTCTCTTTTTCCATTATTTCTTGAACCCAGTCAGACTTGAGTTCCCACCATTCCAACAAAATTTCATTTCCCAAGGTCACCATTTAACTAAAGAAGCATTAAACACAACTGCCGGCCACTCCTTCCTTCTCCTTGCTACTGTGCAGTATTTTCTATTTATTTGTTTTTTACTTCACTGACCACATCTTCTCATTTCCTTTTCTAACTCTCCATCATCTCCTCAACTTCAAAATATTGGGAGGCTCACATCCTCCAATGGCTTTATATTTCATTCTGAGAATAAGCTGGTCTCTACAGTGAATTTTAAGTCCTATATGATTGTTCGCCCAACCCTCCAGTTCTCTGATCTCACCTCCTCTTCCTCTCCCTCCAGCCACTTACTCCTCTGCAACCACACCAGGTCTCTACACCAAGAGCACATCACCTATGCTTCTCCCCTACAGATTTGGCTAATTATGACCATGACACCTCACATCTAGGTAGGTGCATGGCTTGCTCACTCACCTTCATATCTCTGCTCCAAGATAAACCTTCCCTGACAATTCCATACAAAAATAGCAGTTTTCTCCCTCACTCTCCCCAATCTCTATCCCTCTTACCTTGTATAACATTTGTCACCTTATGTTATACTGTGCATTTATTCTCTATTCATTTTTGTCAAGGGCAATCTTTCCATTTGCTTGGAAGTAGAGTAAAATAAGGTTTTAGTAAACAGTGTTTACCACAAAGATAAACATTAAGAAACCTTTTGATCCATCACCGCATCTTCTACCATCAACCACATATGTAATAGTCTTTTTTTTTTTTTAGTATCTTATTGTGGGAAGGAAGGAAGTGACAGAGTCAATATAATTTCCATGATGATTTAAATAATTTGCTTATTGACTTAACATCTATATACATTCATTGGAAAGACGAATTTACATAAATGTATGAAGCATAATTTATAATCTCTTTCAGACAAAGACTGGTTTGCAAGTGCATTTACAAACCCCTTTAGTTACATCCTTAGAGATCAACACTGCTCTAGGTATTGAGGATCCATAGATACATGTAACTTACCCCATTCCCTCAGCGTTAAAGCCTGCTGTCTTCATGTTTTACACAGCAGATAAACAAACTTACTCTTCTGTTCCTGGCTACTGCCCCACAATAACTTTCTAGCTCTCATTTGATTATTGCCATTGACGGCAGCCAGTATGTTGAACAGTGTTAGTCATTACCATGACTAACTTGAAATTTAAAATATAATAATTACTATAAAATTGATTCCAGCTTACCGTGAAAGGTTGTTGGAATAGGAAACTGCTTAATTTCTAAGGCAATCTTCTCCGTCATTCTCTGATTATACCTTCTCCTATATCTTCCTCAATTGTGTTTCAACAATATTGTCCCTTTCTCTTACAGCTTCAGTCTTTCCTATTCTGTTAGATTCCTGATCTTAGCCTATAGTTATCATGAAATCGCCTGTGTCCTGACAACAGCAAAGTCTCTCTTTATTCTGGGTCCCTTTGTGTTACTATCCCATCCATTTTCCTTCAAAATCTAATACTTAATTCTTCTCTGCTGCAAGCCTACTGATATTCTTCTTCATTTAATTATGTTTATCACATTAATTCATGTATATAGTTTACAAAGGCAAATAAAGCTTAAAACCATGGTAATGCTAAAAATGTTTAACAACTGATTGAGCATAGATACTGACCAGTCAGATAAGATCATGAACCAATTATCTTTGCTTACGAAATACCCTTATCGGGCAGCCCCGGTGGCCCAGTGGTTTAGCGCCACCATCAGCCCAAGGTGTGATCCTGGAGACCTGGGATCAAGTCCCATGTAGGGCTCCCTGCATGGAGCCTCTTTCTCTCTCTCTCTCTGCCTCTTTCTCTCTCTCTCTCTCTGTGTCTGTCATGAATAAATAAATAAAATCTTTTTTAAAAATACCCTATCATACCCATTCTCACTCTGGTTCTCTCCATCCAGAAACAACCACTTTCAAATCATTGCTGTCTCTTCTGCTATTTGTTTCTTTTTTTTCTTCTGCTATTTATATCTGATTCCTTTATAACATGTTCATACAAGCATTTCTTTTAAACTATTGCCTGGATTTTCAGTCACTCCATGTTCTTCAAAAGTACTAATGCCTAAACTTGTCTGGGTTTCTGTGGGATATATTTACTTTATTCTTATGGATTTTCTTCATGAGGCCTTTCAGTTCTCTCTGGTCTACTAAAACCATTACCACCGGCCCATCTGCTTTGTAGCTTCTAAAATTTTGGTAATCCCTCAAGTCTGTAGTCATCTCGTTGCAGGGTGGACTGCAGAGACATTGGGTCCTGAATCTTTGACCCAATCCATCCATCTGGTCAGCCATCTTGGGCCTGTCTGGTTTGATCTGGCTTCTTGTGGCTTTGTTTTGGAATGCTGCCAGGACAGGCCTCTGACTTTCCTGATAGCTGGCTATGACTTCTTTGCTGGCTGCCAGGCATCCTGTTAGAACCTAACTAGAGGCCTCTAACACTCTCCCCATTCCATTTGGATGTATTGATTATACCTTATTTTTTAAAATTGTTTTATTCTTACTTTAGTGGCACTTGGAGGGGAAGCAGAGTCTTTTGTTTTTGTATTTACAGATTTATTTGTTTATTTTAGAGAGACAGAGAACATGAGCAAGAGGGAAGGGGCAGAGGGAGAGGGAGAGAGAATCTCAAGCAGACTCTGTGCTGACCACAGAGCCCCACAATGTACAGCTTGATCTCATGATTCTGAGATCATAAACTGAGCCAAACCCAAGAGTTTGACACTTAACCAACTGAGCCACCCAGGCACCCTGGAAGCAGTTTTTTTTTTTTTTTTTTTTTTTAAAGCCTGTGTTCAATTTCCCGTATCTGAGCACAAGGTCAATCAAATGGCTACCCTGTACTTCTGCTTCCATTTTCTGGCCTCAACTCTCAAAGGTCTGGTTTCTACCTCTAACACTCAGCTAAGACTACTTCTTTGAGGAATCCCAGTAATCCTTGTTCATCTAATTCAGTGGCCTTTTTTCAGCCTTCATCTTCTGGAGCTCTCTGCCACAGTAGACACATGGAGCAAAGGACCCCTCTCTGGCTGGGAAGCAAACTCTCTTTTACTTGCTCCACATCTTCAGCTCCTTTAATGTAAATTCTCCTCAATGTTCTGTTTTTGTTGGGTTTGTTTTGTTTTGTTTTGTTTGCCATTCAGTGAATACCAGGCCCACCATACCCCTTAAAGCAAGTCTGAGAAGCTTTCACCTGAAATGAAGGTCAGAAGCTTCCAGTGATTACAGAGAACTAGACATTGTAGCTGTTGTTATATGATCTTTCCTGGGACTAAAAGCCTTAATTTTTTATGTTTTCTCTAATCTAAGAATGATTGAAAAGTTATGACACTTGTGCATGTTTCTGTCAATGAGCAAGGAAAAAGGAGACCCGAGAAAGGATTTAAAGGAATAAAGTCTGGAAAGAATTATGTTGTTTTCTACTTGCACCCAATTGGAATATCTCTCTTTCAATATAAGGGTGATACATAGAAGGGTGACAGTTCCTGCTATCAGGCACTTACAGTCTTCTCAGTGGAAGATATAAGAGCTAAGTAATTACAAAAATTTCAACTCTAATAAGTGCCACAAAAGAGGAACCATGAAAAGTATTGACTGGTGGATTTCTTCAGAGCTCAATGTGTCAAAAGCCAATTTAGCGAATGACCAATTTGTGAAATTTTCTTCTTTATGTGGCTATTTACTAAAGTTTTGTGAAAAGCATATTAGATAGAATAACTTTTAGAGCTTATGCAAATTCTTGCATGGTTTTAATTGATTGTTTTTTATTTGTTTTCATGACAGCATTTAAAGATTGTTCAATTTGTTTCTGTCCCCACTGGCTGTTATTGCAGCTGGAGGACACTGAGAAAGAGAGGGGGACTTGTCACTGAGGACTAGGGAGACCAAAGGACAAGACACTCATCCTCCAGACAGGCCAACTAGGGGACAGAAGCAGCACTGGATTTCCACAACTCGTTTTTTACCCAATTGGTCTGTTCCCAGCCCTCCACATATTTCCTCTGGATTCCTGCAGGTCTAATTGGCCTCCTGCCTGTCTGACCTGATCTCCAATATCTTCCTCAAATGCATATTTGCTTCCTTGCTGAAAGTGACTCCCGTGGGACCTGCTCTCTTATCCTCCACCACCCTCCCTTTCTATTCTCTAGTCTCAATCAAGCCTCCTGTTCTCTTTCTTACAGTCTTGCCTAAAGTACCTACCCACCACCCCCTCTGCCAGCAACTTCTGCTCAGCACCCTCAGAACTCAGCCCAGATCAGTTCTTTCTGGAAATGTTCCCAAGCTTCTTCATCAGGCCAGGGCCCAGAACACTGTCCTAATGGCATTTTCAACCATCTCTACCAGAGAAATTGTCATTCAGGCTTGCCTGTCTCTCTTTGGGTGTGACAGGGAGTTCTATTCCTCTGGTCCTAGTCTTTCTGTGTTACAGAGTAGTACTTACTAACTCATTTATTGAGTTAATGAATAAATGAGCTAATAATCTGTCTTCCAGGATTTAGACACACACCAGATACCCCTTTGCCAAAAAGTATTGCCAAATGCACATCCTTCAGACACTTCATACTCAAATGGTCGCAAACCAAATTCATAATAGCATTATAGATCTTCACTATCACTCAACCTCAAGACCTAGTACCCACCCTCAAACCCTAAATGGATTAAATTGTCCAATCCTATTACTTTTGGTTGCCTGAGTGTCTTTTGAAACCATTCTGATACTCCACTCCTGCTGCCTCTTACCAGTTTCCTGGCCAGTGACCATTCCATTTGAAGCATATGAAACCCCATACACCCATCAGTTGGGACTGCTCTTGATTCCCTGAATACATTCTGCACCACCCCTCTTGTAAAGACAGGCTGTAGCACCAGCCCTCTGCTAACATCTGTCCTTCCTTAACTTGCTCAAATGCTACCACCTCCATGAGGTCTTTTTAAATTCCTTAGAAATACTAACTCTCTTCCACTCTGGTTCTCCGAGAGTACTGTGTTGTGTCTACCACTGTTATATCAATTACCACAGTCTGCCTTGTACCCCAGTTGCAATGTGTGTTTCTGTCTTATTGCTTACATATCAAGCCCCTGGAAGACAGAACCCTGTATCTTAGAGAAACTTTACACATAGTAGGAGTTTAACAAATGGCTTTTTTGGCACTAATAAAATTAACCAATTTCATTCATCAATTCATTCCACAAGACTATATTTCACACCAGTTTTACTTCTTAACATGATTTCTTCAAAGGCAGAGTTTTATGTTGGCTTTAGGATAATAATAATTCCCATTGATTTCATGCCTAGCACCTGTCAACCATTATATGTTTATAATTTCTAATCCTTGCAATAGCCTCGCAAAATAGAAGATGTTACCTCCCATTTTACAGGTGAGGAAACACACATTTTATGAGGGTAAGTAACTTACCCAAGGGCATATAGTTGTAAATACCCAAGCTTGGACTAGAAGTCAGGTTTGTGATTCTGCAAGCCATGAAAACATATCACCCTATCTGTACTGTGTGATAGGTGAGTCTGTTTTGTTCCTTTCCTTCGTGTATAATCATCTTCAAAAAGAAGATTTTGGTTTGTTACTGTTTATTTTGTGTTTTACAGCTTTCTTTGCTATCAAACACACCACAAGTGAGTCTGTTAGATGAAAAATGTTTAACTGAAAGATACACACATCTCTCCTGCAATAAAGTCTTCTGCCAACCATGGCAGAAATGCATCGATGGGACCTGTACTTGTAAACTCCCTTATCAGTGCCCAAAGGATGGTACCTCAGTGTGTTCAACTAATGGGAGAAACTACCCAACTTACTGTCAGCAAAAGAGTTTTGAATGTCTTCGTCCAGGGGCAAAGTTTTTAAATAATGGAACATGCACAGCTGAAGGTAGGAAAAGTCTAGTTGAGTCTATGATGTAAGAAGGAAGTTTTTTGTCATCCCTTCTACTAGAAAATAATTTTGCCATGAAATGTTATGATGACAATTCAAAATTCCTTTCTCAACCCTTGATTGTAATTTCTGTGATAACTAAAGAAATAACATCACCAGAATATAGCCAGCCTTTGAATCCACAGCACAAGGCCCCCAAGGTCAGTCCTTCCCCTCAATGCCTGGTGCCACTCTCTGTTACCCAGCCCTTCAAAATTATCCTTACCCTCACTTCTACTTGGCTAGCAGGACTATTCCCAGAACTATTGAATTGGTTCAGAACCCAGTGAACAAATCTTTACATGACATTGATACTGAGATGGAGCTGCACCTCTGGACCTCCAGCTCCAATAATTTCTTCCAGCATCCATCCTACCAGCCCCTACCCCAAGGGAACCCCAACCCTGTTGGCCCTGATCTAAGGGGAACTCAGGCCTCTGCTGACCTAGGCCATGCTCTAACCTGGTCATGCTCTAAAACTTCTAACTTTGGTACATCAAATGAAAGAGCTTGTCTATACTCCATCCAGGTTCCTAATGCAGTGAGGAGGCTGGGATACTGACAGGTAGATCTGTGGAGTGGTTAAGGTTATGAATCTCACTGCCAGATTTAGCTGCAAGCTCCTCTACCCCACCTCAGTTATTGACAAGCTATGTGACTGTCAGATCCCATTTTTCCACATCTGTAAAATATGAATAACACTAGTTCCTAACTCATAAGACCCTCATGAAAACTAAATAAAATCACGTATGTAAAGCTCTTCACACACTGGCACACAAAAAAAGCTCAAGAAATTTTAGCTATGACAGCAAACCTTAGGCTATATTCAGATATCAATTATCACAGGCACTGAGTGAATTGATAGAAAAATACTCAAAACATTCTTTCTTTAAAAAAAAGATTTATTTATTTATTTGGTTATTTATTTATTTATTTATTTGAGAGAGAGAGCACGCAGTGGGGAGGGGAAGAGAGAGAGGGAAAGAG
Organism: Nyctereutes procyonoides; assembly: GCF_905146905.1. NCBI lineage: Eukaryota > Metazoa > Chordata > Mammalia > Carnivora > Canidae > Nyctereutes > Nyctereutes procyonoides. Next base: position 8,505,312 of record NW_026575130.1, read on the forward strand.
AAACTCAAACAGAGTCTGCATTCAGCACCAAGCCCCACCTGGGGCTCCATCTCAGGACCCCGAGATCATGACCCTGAGCCAAAACCAAGAGTCAAGTGCTCAACCGACTGTGCCACCCAGGCACCCCAAAACATTGTTTTTAAAGGCACCATGCCATAGGTCAGTGCAGTAGCCTAAATATCTGTGTGATGCTGAGTGAAGATGTTGAAGCACTGTGGAGCAGGCAGTAGAGAGCCCCCTATTTCAACCCATCTCTTTTGCCTGTTGGAGGAAGGGAAGAAATAATAGAGATTATTCTGTCAGTGGCAGACTTTTGTTGTCTTGAGGCATTAAATGCCTTAAATATATGAGGATGTATAAAACTTTTTTACATTCTAATTATTTGTTTGGCTTACTTTTAAAAAGAGCACAGACTTGGGAGTGAGATCAATATGATAGCTTCTGATTCCTGGCTTCCCCACTGGAGCGAGCAACTTAACCGCATGTGTAAAAATGGAGGAATTTAGGTTCCTCATGTGTAAAAATGGGGATAAATATCAGTGTTTTCTTCACACGGTTGCCTCATAAAATAATTGCCTGCTATTTTCTGTCAAAATCTTCATGGAGTTCATAGTTAATTTGAAATTATGTATTTTGTTATTTTAAAGGCTTTTAATCATGAGGAGAAAATATAATTGCCTAATATTGCTCATTCTTTTGTTTTGTTTTGTTTTATTTTTAATTTTAGGACAATTTGGCATTTCCTTAAAGTATGGAAATACCACTTCAGAGGGAATTGTTGAAGTAAAACTTATACACCAAGATAAGAAAATGTTCATATGTAAAAAATCCTGGAGCATGTTGGAGGCTAATGTGGCCTGTGTTGACCTTGGATTTCAACAGTGAGTGCTTGTGTCAGTGGATTATCTCGGGGTTGGTCTTGTTGTTCCAACTATTAGCTTTTTGATTACCCAGTCTTTCTGCTTTAATTTCCTCATATGTGACCTGAGAATATTAACCACCTGCCTCCTAGCATTGTTATGAAGATTAAATATGTTCATGTTTCACTATTTATTCCTATTCATTTACACTTAGAACATGGCTGAGCACAGAGTACCTGTAGGTTTGTTGAAGTTCCAGAGAGTTGTAAATATGTTCATTACCAATGTGTTGGTTTGTTGCTGCTTCTTGCATCTCTCAACTTTATTCTGAATTCAGGTTCCTTCTTCCTATACCACATCTGCTAGTGGTTCATTAGTGAAAGTATCTGATTAAACTGAGCCACAAGATACTTGTGGTCTTTGACAGTTTGTGACCTACAACCTATGATTCAACCTAATAGGAAAGTCTTTCAGTCTTTTATCTCCCAGTATTTTACTCTTATCATATTTTGTATGAGCTCATGGACAGACTTCTCTTATTTTAGCCAGTGGGTATTTCCCTTCCTTCTTTAAGATCTCGTTGAACCCCTGGTCAGGCTCCCTGCTCAGCAGGGAGTCTGCTTCTCTTTCTCCCTCTGCTCCCCCTCCCCACTTGTGCTCTCTTTCTTTCTCAAATAAGTAAGTAAATAAATAAATAAATACAGCTTTATTTATTTTTTATTTATAAAAAAGAGCTCATTGAATGCATTTTATCTAGTATTTTTAGATAGTTTTAGATTGATTTTTTCAAATTATTTACCTCTGAGATTGCCCCAATGGCTCTTATTTGTTCCCATATTTTGATGCTGTTTGGCACAGTTTTATGACTCTTTCATCATCATTATGGATCCAAAATCATTAAAAATACCTTCTTTATTCTCTTTAATTGTTTTCTTTTTGCTTTTCATTCTAATTGATATGATATTTATATTGTGATTATTGCTTTGTTATTGTTTATATATTTTACCTGATGCATCTTTCTCAACTTCTTATTTTTAACATCATTTCCCCCATTTCCTTCTAAAGAAACAAGAAACAGTTGAATGTTCTGAAAGAACAATTTACTATAACTCATCATCTCTAGTATATTGAGTCATAGAGGTAGCCTCTTACATGCACAAATTCTGAACAAATTGAGAAGTTCAAGCAATGGCATACAGATGCCAAAATATCACCTTAATACTGTCAAGGCTGAATTGAGGACATAGTTTAACATAAAAACAAAACGAACCTCCTAGAATTAAATCAACTTAACCTCCCAAAATCTAAGCAACAATGGAACCAACTAGGTGAACCTTACAGCAAGTGAAGCAAGTGAAGCGGTCCCCAAAAGGAAAGATGGAAATGTGAACTAACCTTGATTTATAACTCCAAAATTCCCTGATCAATTATTCGGTTCCCTTTCCTTGAACAAAGAGGAATTAAGAGATGGAGAGAGGCCAAGAATGACACCCTCAGGTTGAAAGGAAACATCAGGAGTGTGGAAGAATAATTCCTCCTTAACAAGAAACAGAGAAGAGGAAACTATTATTTGCTGAGTATTTGTCACTCTTGAACTTTGGCTAGTCAATTTAAATTGACTGCTTTAATTAATCTTTCCAAAACTAGCTGAGATTATTATGTTCCCTTTTGTAGGTGAAGATACTGAGGCTCAGAGAATTTAAGCATCTTGTTCAATGTATCATTCATATGTAGAAAATTAGAGGAAATTACTTTAGTTCCTTTTCTCCTACACTAAGATTATAAATGCAAGCTACTAATTATTCTACCTTAATGTTTCATTTATTCTATTTGTAGAGGTGCTTTTGACATTCAAAAAATGTTTGAAGTTCCTGAAGAGCAACATAAAAATCTCACCGAATGTCTGCAGGTACATTGTCGAGGATTAGAGACAAGTTTGGCTGAATGTACTTTTACTAAGAGAAGAGCTAAAAATGTAGCTGGTGTGGTTTGTTACACAGAGAAAACAGGTTGGTAGAGTACTTGCCTGAAACTCCAAAACTTCCTTCAAAATTGCTTATTGCACACCAGTCTGTAGTAAATGAACAAAGGATGGATACTCAATTGCAATAATAGGGGCAAAATCATTCTGGGGGACTTTAAAACCTAAACTGGTGCTTTTCCTCTATTGCACCTTTTTGCGTTCAAATATTACTTCTATCCAGGTTCCTCTCTGGGGGCAAAGCTGCTTGACTTCTCTTTGCTTGCTGGAACAGCTGGATTAAAGTTAATACAACAAACATAAGCAACTCAAACATCAGAAGAAACCTCCATATCTTCTTTGAGAGGTCCAGCCTACACACTTCAAAATACCTTTAAAATATTTAAGTGGCCACAGTCTCAAAGCAGTCACTGCCACTTTTTTCCTAAGTCTTAACTAGATTGGAATATTTTAGTCACAAATACGGTTTTAAAAGCTAAAGCCTGGGACACCTGGCTGGCTCAGTGATTGAGTATCTGCCTTCAGCTCAGGTCGTGATCCCAGGGTCCTAGGATGGAGTCCAGTGTCAGGCTCCTCGCAGGGAGCCTGCTTCTCCCTCTGCCTATGTCTCTGCCTCTCTCTGTGTGTCTCTCATGAATAAATAAATAAAAATCTTAAAAAATAAAAATAGAGGCTGAAGACTTTTTTGGTGCTAAAAAAATACCATCAAAATATAAATGGCACTGTTCAAATAAGTTATGAGATGGAAGTGAGGATTTGTACAGCAGCGGGAAAGGAATGGGTGAACACCTGTATTTGCCAATGTGAGCAAGGACCTGTGATCCCTGATCCCCATCCCCCAACCTCAATGAGTACAGACCTCCACAATAAATACTGGTTTTCAGAGATAACGAAAGGGTCTCCATAAACCAACTTTGACATTTGTTTTCCTTTTTAACCATATATATTATGTTGATCCTACCAATACAGTTTATATCATTTTTTACTTGATGCCTGACTTTATCTTAATGTCTCTGTTATTCCAAATGTGTCACCTACAACTCCATAAATAAATTTCACAAAGATAATTCATAATTTACAGTTTCTACAGCAAGTGATTCCTTCCATTGCGTGAATGGGAAACAGATTCCTCAAAAGAGGACCTGTAATGGTATCAATGATTGTGGAGACCAGAGTGATGAACTATGCTGTACAGGTAGTAAAAGACTTCCCCCATTGAATTTTAGATTCTATCCCATTAAATATTAAGTATGAAAAAAATAAAAATAAAATCTCTACTGTTTATGTTTGTGCAGGATGCCATGGCAAAAGTTTCTTTTGTAAATCTGGTGTTTGTATTCCAAACAAGTATAAGTGCGATGGTGAAGTGGACTGCATTACAGGAGAAGATGAAAATGGTTGTCAAGGTAATTTAAAGTTGTGTGGTTATGTTTTTTCATTACTTGATCTGGGTATTCTGAAACTTCCTTTTAGGTAAATTGTAATTTTAAATGAGTATAGGACAGTGTTAGCAGTAAGAGTACTACTGAATGGGCATTTGAAGAACTATGGAATGTTCTTCTCTCATATTTTAATTTATTAAACATATTTGTTATTTCAGAAATTTGTATTAGAAAAGCTCCCACATAACAAAACTAGACATTAGTAGAATGAACCAATATGTGCCTATCTCCCAGCTCAAACAGTTATCAATATTTTGCCAGTCTCATTCAACTTGTTTGAGTATTTTAAAGCACATTTGAGATACCACGTCACTTCACCTATATAAATTTCTAATGATACAAACACTTCATATATACACAATATATTTTCATTGGTATACCTAATAATAATTCCCTAACACTGTTTAATAACAGCCCATGTTCAATTTTTTTCCAACCATCTCAAAAATATCTTTTTAAAAAATATTTTATTAATTTATTTGAGAGAGAGAGAGTGAGTTGGAGGGAGAGAGCTAGAGAATCTGAAGCAGACTCCAAGCTGAGCCCAGAGCCCAGTGGGGGCTCCATTCCATGACTATGAGATCATGACCTGAGCCAAAACCAAGAGTCATCAGATGCTTAACCAACTGAGCCACCCAGGTGGCTCTCAAAATTGTCCTTTTAGAACAATGTGTTTGAATTAAGGTCCAAAATAATCTAACATTGTATTTGATTATTAAGTTTTTAAAGTCTGTTTTATTCTTTAAGAGTTACCCACCTGGAAACACAATGGTCCAAGATCTTTGGGATACATCAAAAGCAGTTCTAAGAAACAAGTTTATACCAATACAGGCCTATCTCAAGAAAGAAGAAGAGACCCAAATAAATAATCTAACATTATATCTAAAAGAGCTAGAAAAGGAAGAACCAAAAAAGCCCAAAGTTCATAAAAGGGCATTTAAATTTGTAAGGAAAAAATAAAACTGTCACCATTTGCAAATGACATGATACTTTACATGGAAAACTCTAGGGGTACCTGGGTGGCTCAGTCAGTTGGGAATCCAACTCTTGATTTTGGCTCATGTCATGATCTCATGGTTCATGAGATAGAGCACTACATTAGGCTCCACGCTCAGTGGAGATTCTGTCCCTCTGCTCCTCCTCTCACTTCCTCTCTCTCTCTCTCCTCTCTCTCTCTCTCTCTCCCCCAAAATAATAAATCTTTTTTTTAAAAAAAAAGAAAACTCTCTCTGCCCCTCCTCTCACTTCCTCTCTCTCTCTCTCCTCTCTCTCTCTCCCCCAAAATAATAAATCTTTTTTTTTTTAAAAAAAGAAAACTCTAAAGACTCCACAAAATAAACTATTAGAACCAATAAATGAATTCAGTAAAACTGCAGGATACAAATAAACATTCAGATATCAGTTGTGTTTCTATATACTTGTAACAAATTATTGGAGAAAGAAATTAAAATAACAATCCCATTTATAATTGCACCAAAAGGAATAAAATATCTAGGAATAAATTTAATTAAGGAGATGAAAGATTTGTACTCTGAAAACTATAAGACATTGATGAAAGAAATTGAAAGTGAAACAAATAAATGGAAATATATACCATGTTCATGGCTTGGAAGAACAAATATTTTTTAATGTCCATACTACCCAAAGTAATCTATAGATTTAACACAATCCCTATCAAAATATCAATAGTATTTTTCATAGAACTAGAGCAAATAATCTTAAAATTTGTGTGGAACCACAAAAGACCCTGGATAGCCAAAATAATCTTGAGAAAGAACAAAGCTGAAGGTATCACAATCCTAGATTTCAAGATATACTACAAAACTATAGTAATCAAAACAGTATAGTACTTGCACAAAAACAGACACATAGATCAATAGAACAGGATAGAAAGTCCACAAATAAATGGATGCTTACATGGTCAATTAATTCACAACAAAGGAGGCAAGAATATATAATCTAGACAAGACATTCTTTTCAATAAATGGTGTTGGGAAAGCTGGAAATGTACATTCAAAGAAATGAAACTGGATCACTTTCTTACACCATACACAAAAATAAACTCAAAATGGATTAAAGACCTAAATGTATGTTGTTTAATTTAACTTAAATAAAAAAATAAAGACCTAAATGTGAGAACTGAAATCATAACACTCCTAAAAGAAAATATAAGCAGTAATCTCTTGGACACCAGCCTTAGCAACATTTTTCTAGGAATTTCTCCTCAGGTGAGGGAAACAAAAGTAAAAATAAACTATTGGGACTACCACAAAATAAAAAGCTTTTGCACAGCAAAGAAAACCATCAACAAAATAAAAAGATGACCTACTGAATGGGAGAAGATGTTTGTAGATGATATATCTGATAAGAGATTAATATCCAAAATACATAAAAATTTATACAACTCAGTACACATGCACACACACACACAAAATGATTAATAAATGGGCAGAGGATCTGAATAGATATTTGTCCAAAGAAGACATAAAGATGGCCAACAGATACATGAAAAGATGCTCAACATCCCTAATCATCAGGGAAATGTGAATCAAAACTATAGTAAGATATCACTTCACACCAGTCAGCATGGCTAGTGTCAAAAGGACAAGAAAAAACAAGTATTGGTGAAGATGTGGAGAAAAGAGAACCCTTGAGTGCTGTTGATGGTGCACAAAATTGGAGCAGCCACTATGGAAGACAGTATGGAGATTTCTCAAAAAAAATTATACATATTTGTATATATCTACCATATGATTCAGCAATTCCACTGTATACCAATACAAGAGAACAAGAACACAAATGCAAAAAGGATGTGTGTATCTCTATGTTTATTGCAGCATGAATTACAATAGCCAAGATATGGAAGCAACCCAAGTGTCCACTGACAAACAAATACATACACTGACAAACAAATACACACACACACACACACACAGAGGCATATTACTCAGGTCATAAAAAAGAATAACATCTTGCCATTTGCAACAACATGATAAACCTAGAGAATATTATGCTAGGTGAAGTAAGTCAGAGAAATACAAACAGCATATTATTTCACTTATATGAAGAATTTAAAAACAAAACAAATGAACCAACCAACAAACAAAAGCAGACATAGATACATAAATACAGAGAACAAACTAGTGGTGGCCAGAGATAGGTGGGGAGAATGGGAGAATTAATTGAAGGAGATTAAGAAGTACAAAATTCCAGTTATAAAATAAGTATGTCAGAGTATGGTCAATGATATTATAATAATGTTGCATGATGACACACAGTAACCACACTTACTGAGGTCAGCATTGCATAATATGTAGAATTGTTGAATCTTGGGGTCATACACCTGAAACTAATATAACAGTTTTTGTCAACTATACTTCAATTTAAAAAATGTTACCTACCCATCCACTCCCAATTTTTTTCATGCCATTGGTTTTTAGAGAAACTTGGTCATTTGTCTATAGGATGCTCCTTATTCTGGATTTATAGAGATTTGAAAAAAAAAAAAGAAAACCTCTGATGCTAAAAAATATTTACTAGGTGCCTACTCTGTGTCACACAGACTGACTTCTTCCTTACATCAATGCTTTCTGGAAGAAAAATCTCTGGAAATTATTATATTCATTCATTTATTCAATGAATATTTATTAAGTTCTTACTATATATGTGCCAGACCCTATTCTTGAAAAGAGAATCTAATTGTTTTTATATTCCAAATGTAATGCCTTATAGATAAGCATTAAATACATGTTGGAGATATATATGGACAAATTAATTGATAATAATTATATTTTGGCAGTGCTTGGTATTATATGACTTTACTGAAGTCTTATTTAATTTCCCATTGACATCAGTTCTTAAATATAAAAACACACTTTTTAGGATTTCAAGTCATATTATTTCTTTTGATTTATATAAGCAGTTCAGCAAAATACTTTATGTTCATTAAAAATAGTTAAAACCTTAATAAAGAGAGAAAAGAAAGAAATTTCAAAGCATTTTTAAGGGAGGAAGACAGTGAATCACAACTCTTGCCAGGATGCTTGAGAGTTTTTCCCTCTCAGTTTTATTGAGATAGAATTGACATACAATACTGCATATAAGTTTAAGGTGTATAATATAGTGACTTGGCACACATTCATCGAAAGATGATGACCACAGTAAGTTTAGTTAACATCTATTATGCCATACAGTTACCAAAAAATTTTTTTCTTTGTGATGAGAGCGTTTAGGATTTACTCCCTTAGCAATTTTTAAGCCTACCATATAGCAATGGTAACTATAGTCACTGTGCTGTACATTGTACCTCCAGTGCTTATTTATCAGGAAGTTTGTAGGACAATTCCCCACCCCCCCACCCTCTGCCCCTAGTAACCACAAATTTGATCTTTTTTTCTCTGAGTTTGCTTTGTTAGATTTTACATATAAGTGGCATCATGCAGTATTTGTCTTCCTCTTAAGCTTACAATTTGATTTCACTTTTCAGCATAAGAATATTTGGGGTTTCTTCACCTTCTCCTCTTCTTTGGTCCCTTTTCTCTCCCTCTCCTCCTTCTCCTGATTCAGTTTAAGGTCAAAGAACACAAATTGTTAGCTTATCAGGGGGAAAAAATCCCACTGCTAGCGAGTAACTATGACATAAAGCTGACTTTTAAAAAATCAATTATCTTGAACCCATATCAAAAATACATTTAGTCAACTCTCATTGTTACTTCCATTTACCCTTCTGTGGAGTTAGCATCACCATTTGTATTTCAGTAGTGCTTCTAATTTTTCCCTCTCTAAGCAAGATCAAATGAGAGCAGAGATGTAAAATAAAAATATTATTATATTCATTGATCTTTCAGCGGACAGATCAGAATCACTACACCAATGGAAGTTTGGAGTGTAAATTGATTTCATGTATCCTGAAAAATCCCACCTTTTATACATATACGTTTAAAAGAGTTATACATTTTGTATAACTATATAGTAAATTTGCTGTCCATATGTGTTCAAATATATTCAAAATATACATTTCTTTTTAATACCCAAGAAAAAATTATTTCCTTGTTGTAGTGAAATTGGTATGTGTTCAAATGCAATATGAAACGTTTGTTATGTGGTATTAAAAATCAAAGAAAGATGACATACTGTGATTCCCTTTTATCTTTGGAAAAATTTTGTTATATTATTTCTGAGATATTAATGATTCATATATATTTTATTCATGTGAACATTATGTCTTTGCTACAGTGAGTGTTTTGTTTGTTTTTAGGAACTGAACATTCTGAAATTAAAGGTAAATCCATTTTTATAATAGAAAATTTATTACAAAATTGAGAAAAGGATAAGGTATTGTAATTTCATAATATATGTACATATGATATGGTATGCATGTTTCTCAAAAATTATTCTTCACTATGGTAAATTTTTGGTTTTTCTACATGTGGTTTTTTTTTTTACATGTGGCTCAAGATAAAAAATTTATTAAATTCTTGGAATATTGCAGAATCAAAATAAAACAAAGCTATTGCTGTCTCCTTTATATAATTTTTAAGATCTATTTATTTTAGAGAGAGAGAGAGAATAAGAGAGAGAACTGGGGAAGGGGCAGAGGGAGAGGGAGAGAGAATCTTCAAGCAGACTCCCTGCTGAGTGTGGAGCCTGATGTAGGGCTGGATCTCATGATCCTGAGATGAAATCAAGTCAGATGGTTAACCAACTGAGCCACCCAGCTGCCCCTCTTCTTCTCTTTTAATGTAGTTATTAATTGCACACTATATGACCACGTGTTAGCAATAGCTCAGCTTTCACATTAGTATAGGCAACAGAGGCCTTTCTCACAGAGTGATAAACTTTCCTTCTCATGCTCATCATCCATAACCTGCTAACCCAAACCACCCAAAGTGGACATATCTCTGTGTTTCACCTTTGCTGAAAACCCTTATCCTCTTCCTTTACTTTTTCCTCAACCCAAAGCAATTTCTGAGGAAATTGCCAGCAGAGTCAAGGTAACATCTTTTCATGATAGGTATTTTCTAATTTACTTTTATAAGCCAGTTGTCACCAAATCCTCCACCTCTTAAGGTCACCCTTTATTATTCATAAGAATAAATTGTCTTTATTATTTCTTTATACTCATATAAATTTCTTTAATATCCATATGAAATTCACATATTTATTTAATATGTCTTTATTATTCATATAATAGGACTATCAGAAGTATGTGATTCTCCTCAGGATTTTTTAGGATTCCTGGAGGACTTCCATATCCTCAAGATCACCCCTGTTCTAAATGCCTAATCTCAATTATTTCATCACTGTTCCTTGTTTTATTCCATCGTTATCCTTTTTCCCCTCCCTCCTTCTTTCCCTTCTTTCCTTCCTAGTTTCAGACCTCCGGTGCAAAGAGATGAGTTAATGATACCCCTCAACTTGTTGCACATGATCAGTGTTGGTCTAGGCAGGGCACCTCACTTGTTTTATTTATTCTCTTTTATTTCAGTTCCTGATTCCCCTTCCCCTTAGGCAACCATTTTCATGTGTATTAAAATGTGTAAAATAAAATAACATGTGTATGTCATGTTGTTTGTATACATTCTTATCCAATGTGTATTATCTTGTGAGCATACATTTTTATTTCACATAGTATATATAGCATTATAAGATCTCATATTTCCTTTATTTCTTTTTACAAAGCATTCAAGTTTTAAAGATCTGTCCATGTTGCTATGTGTCCATCTAATCTGTTGCCTCTAGCTTGCTGCATAAAGCACTCCGTGATGTTCCTCTTTCACAATTTACTCCCTACTTTCCCAATAATGGACTCTCAGCCCTCAGTCACACTATGGTGAATGTTCTCTTCTTCAGGATGTATGGGAGAATTTCTTCAATTCGTCGAGCTGGGCAAAAAGTTGGTTCTCAGGGTATTCATCTACCTAATTTGGCTAACTATTGCCTACATGTTCTTTGGCAGAGCTATACCAGTTCTTACCTCTACCACCAATAATGCAGGAGGGTTCTCCTCAACCCCACTAACATTGAGTATTATCCACCTTTCTAATTTTGCTAGTCTCATACTGTCAGTCAAATGGCATTGTTTATTAATTTGCATTTTTATAATAATGAATGGTTTTGAGTTTCTCTTCATACTAGCTTTTGAGTTTTCATCTTCTTTTCTCCCCTGTATCCTTTTGCCAGTTTATATATTTTCTTTTTTTATTATTATTATTTATGATAGTCACACACACACAGAGAGAGAGAGAGAGGCAGAGACACAGGCAGAGGGAGAGGCAGGCTCCACGCACCGGGAGCCCGACGTGGGACTCGATCCCGGGTCTCCAGGATCGCGCCCTGGGCCAAAGGCAGGCGCTAAACCGTGCGCCACCCAGGGATCCCCATATATTTTCTTAATTTCATGTTGCAGTTGAAGTCTTGTTGATTTGCATTCTAGATGTTTATTCATTTTCAGTTTTAGACATTGCCAATACCTTTTTCCATTCTATCACCAATTGATTAACTCTATCCATAGTGAGCTTTGTTGAATAGAAATCTTAATCTTTATGTAATCAAAGTCATTGACTGTTTTTCTTGTGGCTTGTGCTTTTGGAGCTTTGTGATGTTCTTCAAATATCCAGTACACCTCAGCTACACTGAACATTCTGCATCTTTTTTTGTTGTTGTTGATCATTTAATATGAACATTTAAGTGGTCTCTTTGATTCATGAGGGTGCTTTTGTGAAAGCTTCTGAGCAGAACCTCTCTCTGCCCCAGAAAATAATCTAGGCATGTGGATATGTATATATCTCTCCCAAAAAGAACTTGGAAAATCCAGAGACAAGACACATGATTGCTGTAGCCAAGTAACGTTGCCCTTCTGAGCTGTGCCATTCACAGCCACATCCTCAACCAAGACAAAAAACATGGTGGTGGGAATTCACCTTTGGACCCCTAGGTCAAAGAAATTATGATCCTGTCCTCTGAAATGTTCTAGGATGGCAAAGTGATGATGGAATCATCCCATATAACTTCAAGCAAATGTCTAAGGAAGAAGAGAGAATCTTTTGTTGGTTTGTTTCATTTTTGACTTCTAATATCCTTAATACCTAATACTATCAATGCCTAATACAACATCTTTGTTTGCAGGACTCCTGTAAGAGGTGTCTTATTATGTACAAAATGAGAGGAGCCTTTATGATGTCAGCTCAGTACTCTTTCACTCAGTGTTAGTAACTATTCACTACCTTATATAAGGACTTGGTGAATCAGAGTTGAAAAAGAAACTTTACTGCTCTTACCCAAGCATTGTGCCTTCTCTAAATGCAGAAAACCACAGCACTATAGTTCTCACCATTCTGTACCAACAGACACCTTTAGTTGGTACTTGCAAAATTTCTGCCTAGTTCATCATGAGCCTTCACAATTACCTACCTAGGTATAGAAAGGAAATGAGACAGTGTGCTTTTAGGATTTGTACTGTCCTTTTTAAACACAGGACAGGTTTTTGGGTGCCTGGGTGGCTCAGTGGGTTAAGTATCCAACTCTTGATTTAGCTCAAGTCATGATCTCAGGGCGGTGAAATCAAGCCCCAAGTCTGTGGAGCCTGCTTAAGATTCTCTCTCCCTCTGCCCTTCCCCTACTCATGTGTGCCCACACATGCGCATGCATACCGAAGCCCGCATTCTTTCTCACTCTCTCTCAAATAAATAAATAGAGGACAGGTTTTAAGACAGAAAATTATGATCAAAATTTAAATAATTTTAATTATTTAATTTTTTTATAAACACAATCATAAACATTGGAACTTTTTGTTTTATTATAGAAGAAACAGAATATTTGACTGCTAATATGGATGCAGGTAAGTTAACATTATTCTCTTTTACTACCGATTCCCTGGTTTAAGTCTGCATTTTAATGTTGTGTATGTATGTATGTATGTATGAATGTGTGTACCTGTAATTGATTCAAGCAACAATTACCTTTGCTATCAATCTAAATAGAAAAAATAGCATTACTCTTCTGCTTATCACTATCAAGAAAAACAAACATAAATGTTTCTTGGGAACTACTTTTAAAAATGGATCAACTCACAAAGCTAATTTTGAAGTGAATACAATATTTTTGACCTACATAAAGTTTTATTTGCTGTGAGCTTTGTCACATCAGTTGTGTCAAAAACAACCAGTTTTCGAGCATGACTCATGACATACATTTTGAAATAGAAAAATAATAGATTTTACTTGAACTTCGTTGTTCTTTTGCAATATTTTAAACTGTGATAAAACACGATAAAACAGGTCTCTGAAGATCCATATCCTGGCCAGTTGTACACTGAAAGCCAAATTAAATTAAAGTATTAATTAGAAGTATTAAAATTAAAGTATTAAGCCGCTAAGGAGACAGTAATTAATAAGAGCTTTTGAGTCAGACAAATCTGTGTTACATCCTGACTCATTTATTTATTAACTGCATAACCTTAGGTGAATAACTTAACCTCAAATGCAATTTGGGAATAAAATAACTCCCTGTTTTAGAAGAATTTAAGCTGAGGACTCTCTTCTAAACGCCAGGTCCCAAAATTAATTAACAATGTTTTTTCATCAGACAATGAGTGAAAGATTTAGATCTTGAAGATATAGATATCAGTCTGAAGAGATTTGTCAACAAAGGCGCTTTATTTTATACTCAACATAGCACTGGTTTTCAGATAGTGCCCGAGCTGCTTCCACAATCCTCAGTAGACGAGGTCTTTCTTCTTTTAAAGTTCTAAAAGCCACACCTGGGTGGCTCAATGGTTGAGCAGCTGTCTTCGGCTCAGGGTGTGATCCTGGAGTCGCTGGATTGAGTCCCACATTGGGCTCCCCATAGGAAACCTGCTTCTGCCTCTGCCTATGTCTTTGCCTCTCTGTGTCTCATAAATAAATAAAATCTTTAAAAATAAAATAAAGGTCTAAGCACAAATTTAAAACTTACCATCACACTCTTTCCCCACCCCCATTCTTAGAATGGGTGGGACAAAAAAACAAACAGAAAACTATCCATCTTCACTCACAACTTCTTTCCCTGAAGGAGCTACCTCCTTCAAAGTAATTGACATCGATATTAATTTTCCTTTCTAATTTGGGGCTAATAAGCAAGTTCATAAAAGTATTTGTGATATGGTAAAATATATAGAAAGAATAAGGAAAACATCATATATTTTTACTTTCTTCTTTTTTGTGTGAATTCTTTTGCCAGTTCACTTCTTAAGCTTTGCTCTGCCATGTGTCTCTGTGACAAGTGTGCCACAGCTAAATGCTCACAAAGGAAGGAAATATTATCACATGTCAAGTGACAAAAAAATACCCTCTAGCCCATTGATCCTGGATTGTCTATGGGTCCCTGACACATTACTTCTCAGGGTTAATATGATGGTTAGATGAGATAAACTACATGCAAAGTATTTAGCATGGGGACTGATGCAGAAAGTGCTCAAACCTTAACATCATTAATGTTAATATTATTGAAAAGAATTCCATAGGAACAGCCTCTACAAAGTAAAAACTATGGAAGTGAGAAGATATAGGTGCCCATGTTTTCAGCTCATTCTGAAAATTTCTGAATGAGACCCTCATTTTAAGTATGCCTGGCCATGTGATACCTCTTATCTATCTGCCAAAGACTGATAAATGTTTAACCCTTCAGCTAACCTCTTTCTGCCACCAGTGTGCCTTTAGGCAGAACTTCAGAGAATCAAGCCAATTTTCGTATTAAGCCAGAATTTTTAAACAAGGTAAATAGTACTTGTTAGTATATAAAATAATTTATTAATCAATTCAGCCTGTTTCGTTTTAGCAATGACTTTGCTGTTTTTGTGGCAGAAGTAATGCGTTCAAAATCATAATGATACAATCTCTCTCTTTCTTGAAGAAAGAAAACGGATAAAGTCACTTCTCCCTAAACTATTCTGTGGAGTTAAAAACAACGTGCTCAGTCGAAGGAAACGAGTCGTGGGAGGAAAGGCAGCAGTAATGGTAAAACTGTTACTTCCCAGCAGTCTAAGTTTGAAAAACAAAGAAAGGTGGGGAAGATATGTAATGTTAAGAGACTGGGACTCTTGCAAAGGACTTATCTTAGGGCCATCCGTCTATCACTGTTTGGTAGAATGGCAGTAACCACACTAATGTCTCTTACAGGGAGACTTCCCGTGGCAGGTGGCAATTAAGGAAAATGAGAAAATCAAATGTGGAGGAATTTATATAGGAGGGTGTTGGATTCTAACTGCTGCACACTGTGTCAGGTAAAAAATTGTCTCCAAAAAGATTTTGGATTCCCTGAAATAATCAAAGTGGGTAATAGAGATTGTGGCAGATGATAGATAAAAACATGTGACAAATTCCACTCTATTAACAGCTAAATCCCCTCCAATATTCATGATCGGAACCCCAGAGGCCATTGTCCCAGAACCTACTGTGTTCTTCCCCCCAGACCAAATTATGATCCCAGATGGCAAGGTCAGATCAAACCCATAGGTACCAAGGCATGTTTTTTTGGCTCATTTGCATGATGGGAAGTAGATACTACCTATGTTTTGTAGAGTTACACCAAATTGTCGAGAAGAGTTTATGACTGAAAGGTTTATAAAGAGATAATGCTAACTTGGCATTTCTCACCTCACTTCAACAAGGATGTTGTTTAAAGAGCTGCATGCGTTTAAAAGCTTCAAATGCATACATCTTTTTTGCCCCTTCCATGTACCTTAAATGTATTTGATATGTGTTCCAGACAGTAAAGGAACTGTTCAAAGTTCTGCACTAATTGTCTCACATGCTGTTCCAGCACTGGCTTGCTCATTTTCTGCATGCGTGCATCACTGACATCTCTTCTTATTCTCATAAAGAGACCAATCATATGGGATGAGAGCTCCACTTATGACCTTATTTAAACTTAATTACCTCTTTAAAGACTATCTCCAGGACACCTGTGTGGCTCAGTTGGTTAAATATCTTTTGCGGACTAACACATGATGTACAGTATGGAGGTTCCTCAAAAAATTAAAAAATAGAACCACTATGCAATCTAGCTCTTCTGCTTCCAGTATTTACCCAAAGAAAATGAAAACAAATTTAAAGGTGTCTATGTATACATAAATGGATAAAGATGTATGTATACAATAGGATATTACTTAACCATAAAAAAAGAATGAGATCTTGTCATTAGCAACAACCTGGATGGATCTAGAGAGTACTATGCTAGGTAAAGTAAGTCAGACAGGGAAAGACAAATGCTATATGATTTCACTTATGTGTGGAATCTAAAATACAAAACAAATGAATGAACAAAACAGAAACACATCCATAGGTACAAGAAGCAAACTTGGTTACCAGAAAGGGGAAGAGTTGGAAAGTAAGCAAAATAGATGAAGAAGATCAAGAAGTACAAACTTCTGGTTATAAAGTAAATAAGCCAAGGAGATGTAACATACAGCATAGATAGGCATGCTTATCATTGGCAATAATATCGTAAAAACATTGTATGTTGTCAGATGGTACCGATAATTATGTTTCTGCAGCTGACTAGGAGTGTAACTTTAGCCAGGTTATGTAACTTCTCAGTCTCAGTTGGGTAATCCACAAAATGGGAAGAATAATATTTACCTCTTAGGGCTGTTAAGAATATTAAAACAAAATAACATATATGAAAGTGCCACATACACTATCTGGTCTGTAAGAGGCACTCAGTAAATGATGTTTCATTCATTCTAAAATCAGAACTGAGGCTGGAAATCCAAACTCTGTCCTCTAGCTGACCTTAGGTTGTTATCAACTCATTTTGTATATTGTCCTTCAGCCACTGTTATGGATTGAATTGTGTCCCCCTAAAATTACACATTGAAGACCTAATCCCCAACATGACTAGATTTGGAGATAGTCTTTTTAAATAAATATTTTATTTATTTATTTGAGAGAGAGAGACATCACGTACAAGCAGGGCAGAGGGATAGAGGGAGAAGGAGAAGTGGGCTCCCTTCTCAGCAGGGAGCCCGATGCCCAACTCCATCCCAGGACCCTGGGATCGTAACCTGAGCCGAGGGCAGATACTTAACCAACTGAGCCACACGGGTGTCCTGGAGATAGTCTTTAAAGAGGGAATTAAGTTTAAATAAGGTCATAAGTGGAGCTAATCCCAAATGATTGGTCTCCTTATGTGAATAAGAAGAGATGTCAGTGATGCACACATGCCAAAAATGAGCAAGCCAGTGCTGGAGCAGCATATGAGACAATTAGTGTGGAGCTTTGAGCAGTTAAGTATCTGCCCTCAGCTCAGGTCATGATCCCAGGGTCCTGGGATGCAGTTGGTCATCAGGCCCCCTGCTGAGCAGGGAGCCTGCTTCTCCTTCTCCCTCTACCCCTCTGCCCTGCTTGTGTGCTCTCTCTCTCTCATGATGTACTCTGGAGAACATTCCTGTGTGCTTGAAAAGATTGTGTATCCTGTAGTTTTGGGATAAAATATTTGTATATATCTATTAAGTCCATCTGGTCTAATGCACCACTTAATGCCAATGTTTCCTTATTAATTTTCTGTCTGGATGTCTATCCATTGATGTAAATGATATATTAAAGTCCCCTACAGTTATTGTATTACTTACTATATCTTTCTTTTTTTTTATTTTTTTTTTATAAATTAATTTTTATTGGTGTTCAATTTACCAACATACAGAATAACACCCAGTGCTCATCCCGTCAAGTGCCCCCCTCAGTGCCCGTCACCCATTCACCCCCACCCCCCGCCCTCCTCCCCCTCCCCCACCCCTAGTTCATTTCCCAGAGTTAGAAGTGTTTATGTTCTGTCTCCCTTTCTGATATTTCCCACACATTTCTTCTCCCTTCCCTTATATTCCCTTTCACTATTATTCATATTCCCCAAATGAATGAGAACATACACTGTTTGTCCTTCTCCGATTGACTTACTTCACTCAGCATAATACCCTCCAGTTCCATCCACATTGAAGCAAATGGTGGGTATTTGTCCTTTCTAATGGCTGAGTAATATTCCATTGTATACATAAACCACATCTTCTTTATCCATTCATCTTTCGATGGGCACCGAGGCTCCTTCCACAGTTTGGCTACCGTGGACATGGCTGCTAGAAACATCGGGGTGCAGGTGTCCCGGCGTTTCATTGCATCTGAATCTTTGGGGTAAATCCCTAACAGTGCAATTGCTGGGTCGTAGGGCAGGTCTATTTTTAATTCTTTGAGGAACCTCCACACAGTTTTCCATAGTGGCTGCACCAGTTCACATTCCCACCAACAGTGTAAGAGGGTTCCCTTTTCTCCGCATCCTCTCCAACATTTGTTGTTTCCTGCCTTGTTAATTTTCCCCATTCTCACTGGTGTGAGGTGGTAGCTCATTGTGGTTTTGATTTGTATTTCCCTGATGGCAAGTGATGCGGAGCATTTTCTCATGTGCTTGTTGGCCATGTCTATGTCTTCCTCTATGAGAGCTCTGTTCATGTCTTTTGCCCATTTCATGATTGGATTGTTTGTTTCTTTGGTGTTGAGTTTAATAAGTTCTTTATAGATTTTGGAAACTAGCCCTTTATCTGATATGTTATTTGCAAATATCTTCTCCCATTCTGTAGGTTGTCTTTGAGTTTTGTTGACTGTATCCTTTGCTGTACAAAAGCTTCTTATCTTGATGAAGTCCCAAAAGTTCATTTTTGCTTTTGTTTCTTTTACTTTCGTGGATGTATCTTGCAAGAAGTTACTGTGGCCAAGTTCAAAAAGGGTGTTGCCTGTGTTCTCCTCTAGGATTTTGATGGAATCTTGTCTCACATTTAGATCTTTCATCCATTTTGAGTTTATCTTTGTGTATGGTGCAAGAGAGTGGTCCAGTTTCATTCTTCTGCATGTGGATGTCCAATTTTCCCAGCACCATTTATTGAAGAGACTGTCTTTCTTCCAGTGGATCGTCTTTCCTCCTTTATCGAATATTAGTTGACCATAAAGTTCAGGGTCCACTTCTGGGTTCTCTATTCTGTTCCATTGATCTATGTGTCTGTTTTTGTGCCAGTACCACACTGTCTTGATGACCACAGCTTTGTAGTACAACCTGAAATCTGGCATTGTGATGCCCCCAGATGTGGTTTTCTTTTTTAAAATTCCCCTGGCTATTCGGGGTCTTTTCTGATTCCACACAAATCTTAAAATAATTTGTTCCAACTCTCTGAAGGAAGTCCATGGTATTTTGATAGGGATTGCATTAAACGTGTAAATTGCCCTGGGTAACATTGACATTTTCACAATATTAATTCTGCCAATCCATGAGCATGGAATATTTTTCCATCTCTTTGTGTCTTCCTCAATTTCTTTCAGAAGTGTTCTATAGTTTTTAGGGTATAGATCCTTTACCTCTTTGGTTAGGTTTATTCCTAGGTATCTTATGCTTTTGGGTGCAATTGTAAATGGGATCGACTCCTTAATTTCTCTTTCTTCAGTCTCATTGTTAGTGTATAGGAATGCCATTGATTTCTGGGCATTGATTTTGTATCCTGCCACGCTACCAAAATGCTGTATGAGTTCTAGCAATCTTGGGGTGGAGGCTTTTGGGTTTTCTATGTAGAGTATCATGTCATCAGCGAAGAGGGAGAGTTTGACTTCTTCTTTGCCAATTTGAATGCCTTTAATGTCTTTTTGTTGTCTGATTGCTGAGGCTAGGACTTCCAATACTATGTTGAATAGCAGTGGTGAGAGTGGACATCCCTTTCTTATTCCTGATCTTAGGGGAAAGGCTCCCAGTGCTTCCCCATTGAGAATGATATTTGCTGTGGGCTTTTCGTAGATGGCTTTTAAGATGTCGAGGAAAGTTCCCTCTATCCCTACACTCTGAAGAGTTTTGATCAGGAATGGATGCTGTATTTTGTCAAATGCTTTCTCTGCATCTAACGAGAGGATCATATGGTTCTTGGTTTTTCTCTTGCTGATATGATGAATCACATTGATTGTTTTACGAGTGTTGAACCAGCCTTGTGTCCCGGGGATAAATCCTACTTGGTCATGGTGAATAATTTTCTTAATGTGTTGTTGGATCCTATTGGCTAGTATCTTGTTGAGAATTTTTGCATCCATGTTCATCAGGGATATTGGTCTGTAATTCTCCTTTTTGGTGGGGTCTTTGTCTGGTTTTGGAATTAAGGTGATGCTGGCCTCATAGAACGAATTTGGAAGTACTCCATCTCTTTCTATCTTTCCAAAAAGCTTTAGTAGAATAGGTATGATTTCTTCTTTAAATGTTTGATAGAATTCCCCTGGGAAGCCATCTGGCCCTGGACTCTTGTGTCTTGGGAGGTTTTTGATGACTTCTTCAATTTCCTCCCTGGTTATTGGCCTGTTCAGGTTTTCTATTTCTTCCTGCTCCAGTTTTGGTAGTTTGTGGATTTCCAGGAATGCGTCCATTTCTTCTAGATTGCCTAATTTATTGGCGTAGAGCTGTTCATAATATGTTTTTAAAATCGTTTGTATTTCCTTGGTGTTGGTAGTGATCTCTCCTTTCTCATTCATGATTTTATTAATTTGAGTCTTCTCTCTCTTCTTTTTAATAAGGTTGGCTAATGGTTTATCTATCTTATTAATTCTTTCAAAGAACCAACTCCTGGTTCTATTGATCTGTTCCACAGTTCTTCTGGTCTCAGTTTCGTTGAGTTCTGCTCGAATTTTAATTAACTCTCTTCTTCTGCTGGGCGTCGGGTCGATTTGCTGCTTCTTCTCTAGCTCCTTTATGTGTAAGGTTAGCTTTTGTATTTGAGTTCTTTCCAGTTTTTGAATGGATGCTTGTATTGCGATGTATTTCCCCCTCAGGACTCCTTTTGCTGCACCCCAAAGATTTTGAACAGTTGTATCTTCATTCTCATTAGTTTCCATGAATCTTTTTAATTCTTCCTTAATTTCCTGGTTGACCCTTTTATCTTTTAGCAGGATGGTCCTTAACCTCCACGCGTTTGAGGTCCTTCCAAACTTCTTCTTGTGATTGAGTTCTAATTTCAAGGCGTTACGGTCTGAGAATATGCAGGGGACGATCCCAATCTTTTGGTATCGGTTCAGACCCGATTTGTGACCCAGTATGTGGTCTATTCTGGAGAAAGTTCCATGTGCACTTGAGAAGAATGTGTATTCAGTTGAGTTTGGATGTAAAGTTCTGTAGATATCTGTGAAATCTATCTGGTCCAGTGTATCATTTAAAGCTCTCGTTTCTTTGGAGATGTTGTGCTTAGAAGACCTATCGAGGGTAGAAAGAGCTAGATTGAAGTCACCAAGTATAAGTGTATTATTATCTAAGTATTTCTTCACTTTGGTTAATAATTCGTTTAAGTATTTGGCAGCTCCCACATTCGGGGCATATATATTGAGGATTGTTAAGTCCTCTTGTTGGATAGATCCTTTAAGTATGATATAGTGTCCCTCTTCGTCTCTCACTACTGTCTTCGGGGTAAATTTTAGTTTATCTGATATAAGGATGGCTACCCCTGCTTTCTTTTGAGAACCATTTGAATGGTAAATGGTTCTCCAACCTTTTATTTTCAGGTTGTAGGTGTCCTTCTGTCTAAAATGAGTCTCTTGTAGACAGCAAATAGATGGGTCCTGCTTTTTTATCCAGTCTGAAACCCTGCGCCTTTTGATGGGGTCATTAAGCCCGTTCACGTTCAGAGTTACTATTGACAGATATGAGTTTAGTGTCATCATGATATCTATTTAGTCCTTGTTTTTGTGGATTGTTCCACTGAACTTCTTCTTAAAGGGGAATTTTAAGAGTCCCCCTTAAAATTTCTTGCAGAGCTGGTTTGGAGGTCACATATTCTTTCAGTTCCTGCCTGTCTTGGAAGCTCTTTATCTCTCCTTCCATTTTGAATGAGAGCCTTGCTGGATAAAGTATTCTTGGTTGCATGTTCTTCTCATTTAGGACCCTGAATATATCCTGCCAGCCCTTTCTGGCCTGCCAGGTCTCTGTGGAGAGGTCTGCTGTTACCCTAATACTCCTTCCCATGAAAGTCAGGGACTTCGTGTCTCTTGCTGCTTTAAGGGTCTTCTCTTTATCTTTGGAATTTGCAAGCTTCACTATTAGATGTCGAGGTGTTGAACGGTTTTTATTGATTTTAGGGGGGGATCTCTCTATTTCCTGGATCTGAATGCCTGTTTCCGTTCCCAGATTGGGAAAGTTTTCAGGTAGGATTTGTTCAAATACATATTCTGGCCCTCTGTCCCTTTCGGCACCCTCGGGAGCCCCAATTAAACGTAGGTTTTTCTTCCTTAGGCTGTCATTTATTTCCCTTAATCTGTCTTCATGGTCTTTTAATTGTCTGTCTCTTTTTTCCTCAGTTTCCCTCTTTGCCATTAACTTGTCTTCTATGTCACTCACTCGTTCTTCCACCTCGTTAACCCTCGTCGTTAGGACTTCTAGTTTGGATTGCATCTCATTCAATTGATTTTTAATTTCTGCCTGATTGGATCTAAATCTATATCTTTCTTTATGTCTGTTAATACTTGCTTTATATATCTAGGTGCTCCTAAATTGAGTGCCTAAATCTTTAGGAGTGTTATATCCTTCTCTTGGATTTACTCTATCATTATGTAATGCTCTTCTTTGTCTTTTGTTACAGTCTTTGGTTTAAAGTCTATTTTGTCTGTTTTAAGTATTGCTATACCAGCTTTCCTTTTGTTTCCATTTGCATGGAACATCTTTTTCCATCCCCTCACATTCTGTCTGTGCATGTCTTTAGATCTGAAATGAGTCTCTTATAGGCAGCACATAGATGAGTCTTATTTTCTACCCATTTAGCCACTCTATCTTTCAACTGATGCATTTAATTCACTTACATGTAATTATTGATAGACATGTACTTATTGCCATTTTGTTCATTGTTTGTTGGTTATTCCTATGGTTTTTCTGTTCTGTTCTTATTCTCTTCATCTCTTCCATTGTGGCCTGATGGTTTCCTTTAGTTTTATTTTGGGTTCTTTTTCTTTATTTTTTGTATATCTATTGCAGGTTTTTGGTTTGTGCTCACCATAAGGCTCATATATATTGACCTACATATATAGCAGTCTTTCTCTCTCTCTCTTTCTCTCTCTCCCTCTCTCCCCTCTCTCTCTCCATTTGTGTGCGTGTGTATATATATATGTGTGTATATACATATACATATATATATATATATATATATGGCTGACAGTTACTTAAATTTGAACATATTCTAAAAGCACTACATTTTTTATTTCTTTCCTCATATTTTAAGTTTTTGATGTCTTATTTTACATCTTTTTATTATGTGTATCCTTTAACTGCTTATTTTAGTTATAGTTGATTTTACTATTTGTCTTTTAATCTTCATATTAACTTTGAAAGTAGCCAAATTACTTTACTGCCTTATTATATATTTACCTGTGTCAGTAAGATTTTTTTCTTTCATATATTTTCTTATTTCTAATTATGGCTTTCCCTTTAGACTTTTTTTTTTTTTTTTGTAAGGCCAGTCTAGTGTCAATGAACTTCAGCTTTTGCTTGTCTGGGAAATTCTTTATCTCTTTTCAACCCTGCCAAATAGTGTATTCTTGGTTATGAGTTTTTCTTCTTCAGCACTTTAAATATACCCTGCCACTCTCTTTTGACCTGAAAAGTTTCTGCTGAAAAATGAGCTCATCACCTTATGAGGTTTCCCTTGTTTGTAATTATTTGTTTTTCTCTTGCTGCTTTTAAGATTTTCTCTTTAACTTTTTCCATGGTAATTATAATGTGCCTTGTTATGGATCTCTTTGGGTTCATCTTGTTTTGGGACTCTCTGTGCTTCCTGGTCCTAGATGTCTATTTCCTTCCCCAGGTTAAGAAAATTTTAAGCATTATTTCTTCAAATAAGTTTTTGCCCATCTCTATTTCTCTTCTCTTTGTGGACCCCTATAATGTGAATGTTAGCATACTCGATGTTAGCATACTAAAATTATTTTTCAAAAATAAAAAAATAGAAATTTTTTTTCTTTTTACTGTTCTGCTTGGGTGATTTCCACTCTTCTGTCTTCCAGATCACTGATCTGTTCTTATGTATCATCTAATCTGCTATTGATTTCCTCTAGAGTATCTTTTAGTTCAGTTACTGTATTCTTCAGCTCTGTGATTTCTCTTTGGTTCTTTCAATTCTTTGTTGAAGTTTTTACTGTGTTTCCTCCATTCTTCTCCCAAGTTCAATGAGCATCTTTATGACCATTACTTTGACCTCTTTATCAGGTAAGTTACTTACTTCCATTTCATTAGGGTTTTTTTTTAATCCCTGGTTTTATCTTGTTTGTTCTTTTATTTGAACCATATTTCTCTGTCTCCTGATTTTGTTTGACTTTATCTGTTTCTGGGTACTAGGCAGAACAGCTGCTTTTCCCAGTCTTGAAGGAGTGGCCTTGTGTAGGTGCTTCCATGTGTAGATTATATGTCCTGGTGGGTTTGGTTGACTGGCTAAAGCTGGAGCAGGTATGGGCCAAGGGGTCTTAGGGCATGCTACACTGGAGCCATTCTACACGGACAGCTGGAGCTGGAGTGAGCATGGACCTGGGACTCCCAGGGGGCTCTATGCTCAAACCACCTGGCTGGATGGCTGGAGCTGGGGCAGGCATGGGTTGGCAGGTTCCAGGGTGCTCTGCACCAGGGCCACCATGGCAGGATAACTGGAGCTGGGGCAAACAGGCTGGGGCACTCCACATAGGGGCTTTCCTGGTAGGATGGCTGGAGCTGAAGCAGATGCAGCCCAGAAAGTCTTGGATTTCTTTCCACCTGGCCAATTTGGTGTGATGGCTGGAGATATAGCAGGCACAAGTGGTGGTGGCTGGGGGTGTGCTGCATTGGGGCAGTCTCACCGAGACAGCTGGTGCTGGGATAGATGAAGGTAGGAGCCCACCTAAAAGGGATGGCTGGAGCTATTAAGTTTAGGAATCTGGGGTCATTGAGGCTGTAGATCAGCTAGAGTGTCTAGGCCCTTTTCCCATCTGTGTTATCAAGGTGGAAGGGGAACATAGACAATGGCACTCACCAGCACCTTCAACTCCCCAAGAAAGTTCCAGCGGGGGATCCCTGGGTGGCTCAGTGTTTTAGTGCCTGTCTTTGGCTCAGGGCGCGATCCTGGAGTCCCGGAATTGAGTCCCACGTCGGGCTCCTGGCATGGAGCCTGCTTCTCTCTCCTCCTGTGTCTCTGCCTCTCTCTCTCTCTCTCTCTCTCTCTTTCTCTATGTCTATCACAAATAAATGAATAAATAAATATTTAAAAAAAGAAAGAAAGCTCCAGAAGTTTCTCCACCATTTGGCAGACTCTCTAGGGCTCGAAATTTAATTTCTTTCATTTATAGTGTAGTTGCCCTTTACACTGGTGATTTTATTTTTCCTCCAGGCCAGGCAAATCTACACATGAACCCCTTAGGGATATCCCTTCCTACTGCAGGTTGTCGAATCAGATGTGGAGTTGCCATCATTACCATATCTCTCTCCTACCTTTCTCTATGCAGTCCCTTTGTTGTTTATTGTGCACAAGCTGTTTGATTAGCCTTCTGTTCTTCAAGAGGTATTGCTCTATATGTAGGTTTAGATTTGGTGTGTCCATGGAATAAGGCGAGTTCAGGGTGTTCCAACACTCCCATCATGGACCACTACTGTCAGTAGTCTTAATCTACATTGCTTCTACTTTTTTAATTCTTATTCTCATGAATTTTGGTGGGATGCAGGGCCCACTTCTCTACTAGAAAGGCTGAAAATGTCAGACATTGGCTTTGCCAGGCTCATTTGCTGCTAGAGTATCTAAACAACATTTTTAACATGGCCCAGTAGGCTCCATGTGATCTGACCTCTACTTACTTTTGCCAGTTTCATCTTGCCCTACAGCTTCAACTCTCTGTCTGCTCTACCTGCTTCGAACTTCTTTCAGCTACTAATATGCACCTTGCTCCCTGTTGCAGAGAGATCTTCAGGTGTTATTTCTAATGCCTGAAATGATTTTTCCTACCCTGTTTCTCTAGTTAGTGCTATTCTTTATTCAGATCTCAACTCAATCTTCACTTCCCCAGAGAATCTTCCATGATTCCTTTAAGTCAAAGCCTTCTTGATAAATTCTCAGAATTCCATGTGCTGTTCATTCCTCTCACTTTACACAGTAGAATACATATCTTCATTATCCCCATTATCCATTTAATACCACATCTTTCCCTAGATCCTGAGCTCCATGAAGGCAGGAACTGTTTCTGATTTTGCTCATTTCTGTACCCCAGTGGCTAGCACAGTGCCTGGTAATAGTAAGTGCATACTAAGTATTTGTTGAGTAAATTGAATGAATAAACAGGGCTAAACTTTAAACAATATTCAGGACCTCTGATCCTAAAAAGCAACCAAAATTAATATGAGGCATAGCATTCTTGGAATATTAAGTATAAATTAAAGCATCCTGCACACCTCCTTAGTTCCTAGAACATCACTGTTTAGCTGTTAGGTGATTACCTGAGAAAATGATGGTAATGCCAATTTGCTGGAAACATGAGGTAAAAATTGGTATGAAAATTGAGTGAAGCATAGAACAAGCAGCATTTAGCTAATTTCAACTAAATTTAGAAAAGTGAAAAAAAAAAAAAGAAGAAGAGCGAATATATTCCAGGTACAATACCAGATGCAGGGATCTAAGTACAGATGAATTAGACCTCATCCTTTGACTTCAACTAGCACAATTTAACAGGAAGAAAGGCTTCTGAGCAAATAAACACAATACAATACAATGTTAAGATGAACAGTCTTAAACACAGTCTTAAGTCTTAAATGCAGGATAACGACTGCTATAGTCTTCACCTTGAGAACCTCTGGGGTTGGCGAAGTAATGAGAATGTGTGCCCTGATTCCCCATTTCCTCAACCACATTTCTGGCTACATGCTTTCTGATCTCTGCTTGAACACCTTCAGTGATGGTGCTCTCCAGAGGTAGCCAACTCATTCCACTTCTGGGCATCTGTAGTTGTTAGTGGGTTCTTTATGGCCCTTATATTGAGCAGTTAGATGGGTTATTCCTCTCTTTATTTGGCCACTGACATTCTACCCCATAAATTTAATCACACTGCTTCATAACAGCAAGGATTAAAAAAGAATCTGGAAAAAGGAAGAAAGTCCTTTAAAACAGAGAATATAAAGACGAAGCATCAAATGTTCACGTTTTAGTTGTTTTTTTTCTCAATATAACTTATCTCCCTTTCCTTTCTATTATAGTGTCAGTAGAATTTACCAGTACCAAATATGGACATCATTTCTAAGTTCGTTAAGACCTGACAATGATACAATTGTTCAGTTCGCAAAAAAAATTATTGTTCATGAAAATTACAACGGAACCACCTATGAAAATGACATAGCTTTGATTGAATTGAGAAAACGCTCAAACCAAAAAGAATGTTCGCTGCCTCATTCCATCCCTGCCTGTGTCCCCTGGTCTTCATATCTATTTCAACCTAATGACAGATGCACTGTTTCTGGCTGGGGTCGAGAAAAAGGTATATGTTTTAAAATTTTTTAATCAGAATCCAGGGGTTCTATTCCAGGGGAATAGAAATGGATAGAGTTAATTTCCTAGTACTCTGGGAAAAACATAGCATAACTCCAGAAAAATGAGCAGTCAAGACTGGCTTCATGGGAGTGAGACTTGTGCAGTTGTCCAGCATCCCAGGCTCCAAAGGCCCCATGCTTAGTGTACTGCTATGCTGTCATCATCATTAAATTCTTAATAATTTTTGCAGCGGCCCCCACCTCACGTTTTTTTGTTTTGTTTTGTTTTGTTTTTGTTTTTGTTTTGTTTTGTTTTGTTTTGTTTTTACTGGGCCCTGAAAATTATGTAGCTGATCCTGATCCAGAGTTTCAAAGGACATCTACACTCTGTGATCTTGAAGTATACATTGAGGGGTAACCATTTAAAAAAAAAAGTAGAGTGACAGGGGGACATATACAGCATGAACTTTCTGGATTTGTTAGACATGGATGGAAGATAAAATGGTTTTCAAAGGAATAGTCTCAGTATAGGTGAATCAGTAATCCCACAACCCTCTGCTTTCTCCTTCACTTCCTCATTCTCCTTGCCCCACCATTGCGTCCCACAAAAAGTAAAAAAAACATAAAGAATTATTTCTTAAGCTTCTAAGAAGACTTGAGATGAACATTTGTGTGAATAAGTGATGTAGACACTTAGAAAAACTGGCTAAATTAGAAGTTAAATTAGAATTAGCCAGTGTTTTTACCTTTATCTTGACGAGTTAGCTTTGAAATTTAGCTTCCTTTTGACCTCCTACATCTCTGTGTAAATAACTTCACTACATGGTCTTATAGACTCATACTCCACCACATTGTTTATAGTTGCTACATTGAAAAGTTCCAAATATGTGTATAAATTAACATATAATACCCAAGACTAAATGTTATTAGTAATTAATTTATTCAGAAGGCATTATGTCCTTACATTTGTTCCTTAAAAAACTTTTATTATGTACATTTACGAGTACAAGAGGAGAGATTAAGTATATACAATAAGCCTACTTCCTTCTCACTCAGTTTCCAGTTATCAACCCTCTATCAGTCTTGTTTTATCTCTCAGAATTATTCACAAGCTTAACAGATAAATAGGAAGGGCTACTTATAAAGGGATTAATTACAAGGATGTGGATAGGGGTTTGGGGAACTACAAGGGCTAGGCAGCAACCTGGAATGAACAGTACCAGAACAGCTTCTCTTAGATCTGAAGATGTGAGAGGAAGAAGTTACCACGAGAAAGAGTATCAGGTTGAGCAGGCTGCCTTAAGAGAAGCAGTGATTTTGGATTGAAGGTTATAGCCAACCCAATCTCTTTATCCTCTCTCCTTATCTTCCCTTCCTTCCTTTATGTTGAAAAGCAGAGGCTAGGGACCCCTGGGTGGCTCAGTGGTTGAGCGTCTGCCTTCGGCCCAGGGCGTGATCCTGGAGACTCAGGATCGAGTCCCACATCGGGCTCCCTGCATGGAGCCTGCTTCTCCCTCTGCCTGTGTCTCTGCCTCTCTCTCTGTGTCTCTCATGAATAAATAAATAAAATCTTAAAAAAAAAAAAAAAAAGAAAACCAGAGGCTAAGAGATTCCTATTGAGATGGTCCCTTAGATCAGGCTCTTTAGGCAAAGGGTAGGGCATCAAAGGGGAGAGAATGGATCTGAAAGACACTTGGGAGCTATTGAACATACTCCCCCCACCCACCCACCACACACACTTATTTTTTCCTGAAGCATATTAAATCAAACCCAGATATAATGTAATTTTACCCATGAATATTCCAGTAGATACCTTTGCCAGGTAAAGACTTAAAGAAACAAAAATAAAAACAAAAACACAACATCATCCATATCCAACAAAATGAAAATGATCCCATAATATCATCTAATAACCATTCCATGTTTAATATTTCTCAATTATTTACAAACTATTTTAACAATCAGAATTATTTCCATGGGATCCAAAGTCTGCACATTGCATTTAGTGGCTATTTTTCTTAAATCTCTTTTACTCTAGAACAGTTACCCTCTTCCTTTTATTTAAAATGTTATTTATTAAAGAAACTGAGTCGTTCTTATTTTGGAATTTTCACACCTTAAATCTGGCTGATTGTATCTTTGATGTGGCATTTCGCACATTCTTCTATTCCATGTATTTCCTATAAACTGGTAGGTATGTTCTTATGCATTGTTTTACTTATCAATCAAACACAATTTAACACATTTTTGAGCCCTTATCATGCCTGCAAGATAGTAGTGCTAATGTACTAGGATTTCACTGATGAAAAATATGGACCAAGTCAACAAAGAGTACAGAGGCTACAGATTGAGAGACAAGGACCAGCACTCAAGGGACTTACAGTACAGAGAAGCCATCAGATGTGAATGCCACCATCGGATAGCAGAATGTGACAGGTACCCCAAGGAGTATATAAAGCAATAGAGTGCCTGAGTGGCTCAGTCAGTTAAGCATCCAACTCTTGATTTTGGCTCAGGTCATGATCTCAGGATTGTGAGATCAAGCCCTGCATCAGACTCCTTGCTGAGCATGGAGCTTGCTTGAGATTCTCTTTCTCTTTCTCCCTACACCCCTACCCACTCTCACTCTCCCTCTAAAAAAGAAAAAAAAGGAGTATACAAAACAAGAGTTCAGGGGAGGGAATAATCTCCTGAGCCATTAAAAATTGTTCACATAGTATAGGAATTCCCAGTTTGTTTATTTATTTATTTATTTATTTATTTATTTATTTATTTATTTATTTATTTTTTAATTCCCAGTTTTTAAAGGCTTTTCCGGAGTTGGAAGAAATAATAAATCACTAATTAAAAAAAAAACAAACTCTTAACCTGAAGAAGATAGCATTTTAAAACTAACTTGAAGTAAGACTTGAAGGAAAAAAAAGAAAATCTCCTAATTTGTCCTTTACTTTGGTGGATTTTTGTCTCCCCCCTGCTTTTCAGAAGAGAATATTAGTTTTATAGTATACTACATGCTCCCTACAGTGTTAGGGTCATGGAGGTGTCCTCTCAAGATAACCAGAAGCCAGGGTACCTGGGTGGCTCAGTGGTTGAGCATCTGCCTTTGGCTCAGGTCGTGATCCTGGGGTCTTGGGGCTCAAGTGGTGATCCCCGGGGTCCTGGGATGGAGACCTGCATCAGGGTTCTTGCAGAAGCCTGGTTTTCCTTCTGCCTCTGCCTCTGACTCTCTTTCTGTCTCTCTGAATAAAATGTTAAAAAAAAGAAAAAGAAAAAGAAAAGAAAAGATAACCAGAAGCCTCTGTTCCCCAATAGTTTATACATTAAGTGAGGGGGTAAGTCATTTGACTTACATTCATTCTTATGTTCTTATGTCAAAAGGTTGTTTTCACTCTAACAAGCACAGTCAAGGAAATCTGTGACTGTGAAATGATAGGACCTATTCATGTAAGAAAATGCTAATCACTGACTGGATCCACAGTCACTGGATCAGTCTAGTTCCCCAACTGGACTTAGCAATTGTAAGGGAAGGAGTTTATCTTATTCATCTCAGAGCACCCAGGGCTTTGTGAAACGAGAATGACTCCAGCATGTGTTCAGTAATGCCCCTTAACTATTTTTAGAAGGGCAATTATAGAAACAGGGCAGAGGAGCAGCATAGGATTAAATACGTTAATGAACTCTCCTCAAAAGTTTATATATGTGTTAAGGAATATATGTAATCTTCTATATTCCTCATGGCTTACCAAATTATGAGAATAAGTATTTATTTAGATTTCTCATTTGTGACTTCTAAATGTCTATTTGTTCTCTCACTTTGTTTAGATAACCAAAAAGTTTATGTACTTAAGTGGGGTGACGTTAACCTAATAGACAACTGCTCCAAGTTTTACCCAGGTCGCTACTTTGAAAAAGAAATGGTGTGTGCAGGTAAGTCCCAAGTAGCTTCTCTAAGCTATTTACACCTACCCCCGACCAAACATCTCTCCTCCTCTCTAAATCCATCCACTTGCTCTGAGCCCTGGGCCCTTTCATTGGACCTTCTGGCTGGTGCTTCCCTGGCCTCTAGTTCAAATTCCCTTAAGCTAACACTAAAAGGAAAAATCTTATGACACCGTATGGCATATAGCAAGGTGACCAAGAGCATGGACTCTGGAACAGACTGCCCGGGGTTTACATCCCCGTTTTTACCAATTACTACTCATGTGACCTGGAGCAGGCTTCCCCATCTGCAAAATCCAAGGTCTTAATAAATGAGGAAACAGATGCACAGCAGTTACATAATTTGCCCAAAGTCCTACAGACAAGAAGTGGCATATCCAGGATCAAAACTCAAACTTGTTCTAAATAAAATTCTGAACAGTCTCATTTCAGATGTGTCCAGTCAGGAGTAAATCCTCCCTCCTCAGAAATTCCATCGCACTTTTTATAATACCTGCCACCGACTTCTAGTGATACAGAGTTGCAGGGTGCTTGTCTCATGCAGTGGAAGGATGAATCTCCCCAACACAAAAGGGTGAAGTGAAATAAAAGTTTATTAAGTGAAAGTGAGAGCAGAAAGGAAAGAAAAAAGCTCTCTAGAAGCAGAGAGGTCCTGAATGGGTTGCCACCCAGGGTTTTTAGTGGCAGTCTTTTATTGAGAGCTGACTGGGAAGCCCATGGCCTTGATATTCTTCTACCAACTTGGTCTGTTCCCTTATCTCTTGTTCTGCTCCACTGGGTCTCAGCCTCTCCACCTGCAGGGAACAGCAGAGCCCATCAGGGGTGTTAAAGGCCTCCTGTATCTCTTGCCTACATCTTATAACCCCTTCCATACTCTCTGGACCGGACCTGTGGGCGCAAAGAGCTGTACTGGGATTGTGAGGAGTGATTGATTGTATACTCTTTTAATTCATGGGGGTGAGGGATAGCACAAGTCTGGAAGCAAGGATTTCAGGACCTCAAAGGGCCAGCTATGCCAATATAAGGTTACTTTTAAGCATGAAGGCACTAAGGCAGCCACGAGTTCCTTGAGGAGGGTCACTCTCTGCATGTTTCAGGGACCTATGAGGGTCTTGCAGGTTGTAAGGTGATTTTAATTGAAGCTACATTTCTTTTGCCTTTGTTTCCCACATCTTTGACACAAGCTACCACAGTTCCTACTATTGGCGGTGATGCTAAGGCAGGGAACCAGCCAGGGTAATGCATATATGATACTTTATTAAAACCACTTATAAAAATAGTGTATTACAGAAAAAGGCAATGTTATTGACATCCTATACCTTTTGGGATCTGTGATTTAAAAACCTTAGAAAGTCTTAAAAGTGAAAAGAAAGTAAACAGTCATTCCCAGTGCCCTCCCTTCTTAAATGGAGTTCAGGATGCCAGAGGACAAAAAGGGAGAATAGCACAAAACCTACGGGGAGGCAATTATCACAATTAACAGGAAAAGTTCTAAGGTCTCCCTGCCTGAGTTCAAGTCCACCCTCTGCCACTCAGTAGCTATATGGCCTTGGACAAATTAGGTTCCTCTCTGTGCCTTATTTATCTGATCTTAAAATAGGGATAATAATGATGCTTAGCTCATTGGGCTGTGGTTTAGGATTAACACAATGAATGACTGATATATATTAAGCACTCAATAAGCACTAAATATTTCTATTATTTTCCCAATCAGCACTGCTTGCTACTTTCAGATTGCAGTCTCCTTAGAGTATAAACTTGCATAAAATACAGGAAGTAAGGGAAGCACTCACTAAATTTGGAAAATGAGCAGAAGACTAAGTGTCCCCCTACCTGCATTGCTCCATTTCTACGGGCCCAGCAGGGGCCTGGAAGGGAGAATACTCATTGTTTCCTGTTAGGAAAGTAGAAGAAAGCCAGTAGAAGAAAGCCTCCTACACCCATTGGTGGAGGAGACAAGAGATCGGCATGGCAGCCTCGACAAATGGAAGTGCGTGTGTGATTTTCTTTTTTCCTTTGTCTTTTTCAGGTACAGATGACGGTTCCATCGATGCCTGTAAAGGGGACTCTGGAGGTCCCTTAGTCTGTAAGGATATCAACAATGTGACTTATGTTTGGGGTGTTGTGAGTTGGGGTGAAAACTGCGGAAGACCAGAGTACCCAGGTGTTTACACCAAAGTAGCCAATTATTTTGACTGGATTAGCCATCACGTGGGAAGGTCTCTTATTTCTCAGTACAATGTATAAAATTGTGGTCTCTCTCTTCTACTCTTTTTCTCTAGGGAGTTGGATTTTAGTTGAAATGATACTGCATAATTAGTACTTCTCTAGGAAAAAAATAATAAAGCACATTTTATTGGACATTTTTAAAGGTCTCTACAAAGCTTATTCCACATTGGAACTTTGCCACATAATCAACAAAGAAATATTTTAGTTGGGCATCCATATTTTATTGAATTGAAATTGGGATTAAATTATCTCCTTATACAGGAATGATATATCGACTATACTAAAGGTTTTGCTAGCTGAATGACATTGGATTCACATAAGCCTGCATTCAAACCCCAATTCTACCATCTATGAATTACCTGGCCCTGGGCAATTTATTATCTTTATTGTGCCTCATTTTCGACCTCAAATGGAAACTAGAATTTTGAGAAAATGAAACCATATACTAAATAAAATGTTTGCATAGTATCTGTCACAGGAAAATAACTGACCTCATACCTCTTGTCCCATTTCTCTGCTTTTTTTTTTTTTTGAAATTTTTATTTACTTATTCATGAGAGGCAGAGACATAGGCAGAGGGAGAAGCAGGCTCCCTGTGGGGAACCTGATGCGGACTCGATCCAGGATAACAACCAGAGCCGTAGGCAGATGCTTAACCACTGAGCCACCCAGGCACCCTGCATTTCTCTGCTTCTTAAAGTGTTAAAAGTTCTCTTGAAATAATTGTCTTTAGTTCTCCATTTCACAAATCCTCCTTGACTCTCTCTTTAAACCTTTCCACAGATACCTCCACACAACCATTGACCTCCTTGGTGTCAAACCCACAGTCACTTAGCTACTCTCTTCTCCCCTTGTCCCAGCAGTGGTAGACACAGTTGGCCCCTCAGGACATCACCCTCTCTGCCTGGCCCGCTGCCTCCCTGGCGTCTGGTCT
This sequence comes from Nyctereutes procyonoides, assembly GCF_905146905.1. NCBI lineage: Eukaryota > Metazoa > Chordata > Mammalia > Carnivora > Canidae > Nyctereutes > Nyctereutes procyonoides. The sequence continues at coordinate 8,540,196 of NW_026575130.1, forward strand.
CAGCCTCCTTCCTAACATCTTCCTTCTGATCACTTCTTTCACTTTGTGCTTTCCCTAGAGATCGGTAAGATCAGCTCTAAATCCCACCCACTGTCCCAATGACCTACAAATGCATATCTCCAGCCCTGATCTTCCTAAATTCCAGACTAGTATTTCACTGAGCAGTTACCATCCCATCTGGACATTTGATGGCATTTCAAAGGAAACAAAGCCAACCCCAAATGGCCCCTTCTTAAACCTGTTCCTCCCTTCCTCGTAAATGGCATTTACTCAGGGGTCTCCTGTGCACCCACTTTACAGTAGGTGCTAGTCTCTTTGTATCATGTGACCCTGCTTTAATATCAGCATAGCACTTGTCATTACCCAAACATGTCCTGTTTTCACTGGTTTGTCTACTTCTTCCCCACAATGCTCACCCACCCAGTACTGCCCTCCCCTGACTACACTGTAAGACACAAAAGAAAGATAATCTGTCTTCTGTCTGCATTCCTAGCACTTGGTTCATAGGAGGTTCATTAGCTGCTTTCATTATTATTACTTAAAATGCAACTATTATCATCCTGAAGACTGACATATATTTTTCACATCAATATTACCTTCAATACCTGGGGTTCACTCCTGGATGAAGCCCAATTGTTTTAATAATGGAAATGCCCATTTCTATGTACATTACAACGTTGCTTACTGCTCAGATTTTTCTTTCCTTTTTAAAAATTTTGGTAACCTATGCATACAATTTTTTTTTATTACCGCTTTACCATTTTGAAGTGTACAGTCTAGGGCCATTAAGTACGTTTCCATTGTTATGCCACCAAACTGTCTTCAGAAAGTTTTTGTCTTCCCAAACTGAAACTCTGTGCCTGTTACACACTATCTCCTCCTCCCCATCTGCCTATGGCTCTGGTTGTTATCCTAGATCGAGTCCAGTCCGCATCAGGTTCCCCACAGGGAGCCTGCTTCTCCCTCTGCCTATGTCTCTGCCTCTCTCTCTCTCTCTCTCATGAATAAGTAAATAAAAATCTCAAAGAAAAAAAAAGAAGCAGAGAAATGAGACAAGAGGTGTGAGGTCAGTTATTTTCCTGTGACAGGTACTATGCAAACATTTTATTTAGTATGTGGTTTCATTTTCTCAAAATTCTAGTTTCCATTTGAGGTCGAAAATGAGACACAATAAACATAATAAGTTGCCCAGGGCCAGGTAATTCATAGATGGTAGAATTGCGGTTTGAATGCAGGCTTATGTGAATCCAATGTCATTCAGCTAGCAAAACCTTTAGCAAAACCTTCCCATGCTGCCCAGATTTTTAATTCCTTTTATCATTGAATGCAGGAAAATATTTGGTTATCTATAGCTGTGTAAGAAAGAACACCCAAATATTTATTTAAATAATGATTGTTTATTATTTTGGCTACATGTCTGGGGACTGATGGCGCTCAGCTGGCCATCTCATCCATCCTCTAGCACAGATGCTGTCAGATGAGGAGGGCTGGGGCAGGGATTATCTTGAAGGCTTCTTCACTCACGTGTCTGGTGCTTAGGCTGGGAGAACTCAAACAGCTGGTGCTTCCCAGGCATCTCTCTCTATGTGGTCTTTCCACTTGGGCTCTCAACATGAGGACTCAGAGGCACTAGACTTCTTTCATAACAGCTGACAAGTGTCCTGGGAGATTTGTGGCATGTTTTAAAACCACCACCATATCCTGGCCCAGCAAACCTGGAGCCTGTAGCATTTCTTGAAGATGCCTGGGTATGAATACTAAGGACTGCAAGGTGGGAGAAAGCAGCATTATGGCCCCTTGAAGGACCAAGCCAGTCCACTTGGTGACCTGGGACCTCAAGGCTTCACAGCATGTTAGACCAGAATCTGAAGAGTGAAGAGCCAGCTTCTCTATAGTGACTCCCTGTGATAGAGACTGGGAACAGCAGGAGTGAGATTGGATTCCTGGACTCTCTCAATTCAGAGGTCTATGTGAGGGCTCCTGGTTGCAGATCACAGAAATCAATCAAACTGGTTTAATGAAAAAAAAAAAAGAAAAAAGATGTGTTCAAAGATATTATGTAGTTCACAGAATCTTCAGGAAAGCCAGAGTGTTGGCTACACGTCTGGAGATAATGCTCAAAGACCACTGTAGGACTGCTTATCAGACACTTCCACTGCTATTAGCTCGGGTCCCAGGCTCCATGAAAATCTTGAACTGCAGAGGCTGGGCACCGGACATTACTGCTTGGCCCTCTACCACTACTGCTTCTGTGAGTTAGCATGGTCTTTCCTGAAGGTGGTCAACAAACAGAGCTCACTAATAGAGTGCTGCCATCGTCTTATATTTAACCCTGGCCTCAGAAGTCACTATCTTATGAGGGAGACAGAAAAAATTATAAAGCTACGTTTTGCCAGGTCAACAGAGGGGAAAACTCAAGGGAGACTCATAAATCAGTCTGAAGTGTCAACGAAGGCCTCCCCAGAGGTGAGTTTAATCTGAATTACAGAAGAAATCTCCAAGCAGATGTAAATGCAAAGGCTCTGTGTCTAGAGGAACCAACCTAAAAAGTAGACAGAGAGCAGTTCTGCGTGACAGTCGGGGGTGGGAGAGTAGGGTGCAGCTGAGGACCTGGAGAGGGAGAAAAGGGTAGATCAGAGAGGGCTTTGCACAAGAGTTGGGACCACTGACTTTGGAAAGTTCACACTGGAGGCATGGAGGAAGATGTATCGGAGGGGGTGAGATGGGGTGGGAAAGACAGTTATGAGATAACTGGACCAATTCAAATGAAAAATGATTAAGATAGAAATTTTTAAAGAAGATGGCACTGATTCCAGATATATTAAGGAGTAAAATAGATGGCAGCTGGGGACTGAAGAGAGGACAGGGCACTAGGGAGAGGGATAGGACTTTGGAATAACTCCCAAGTTATCTCTGGGATAATGAGAAGATTGCTGTTGCCATTGATGTTAGAAATAAAGCAAACGGAGAAAGAAAAGCAGGTTTTGTTAAAGATATTTTGAAGCTGTGAGGTCTGCGGGAGCATAGGAAAGATGTATATAGCATGCAGTAGGAAATATAAAGCTAAAAATCAATCAGAGGTTTGGAAGTAGCCAGAAACCCAACCTAGAGAAACCACACACCTGAATTTATCCTGATGGTCTAAAACACTGCAGTCGTACCCAAGTGAGTAACTTCCATTTTGTCCAGAGCGTCCTCTCTGTATGCCGAGTAATCTTACATTCTACCGACAAAGATCACTTGAAAATCTCTTCCCTCATTGCTGTGATTTGAATGTTGTGTTCCCTCAAAACTCATGTTGAAATCCTAATGCTCCATGTGATGGCATTAAGAAGTAGGGTCTTTAGGAGGTGCTCAAGTCATGAGGGTGGAGGCCTTATGAATGGGATTAGTATTTTATAAAAGAAACCCCAGAAATTCCACACCGCTTCCATCAAGTGAGGACACAGAGAGATGTCAGTCATCTGCAAATTAGAAGAGACCCCTCCCCAGAACCTGACACTCTGGCACCCTAATCTTGGATCTCCAGCCTCCAGAAGTGTGAGAAATAAACTTCTGTTGTTTGTAAATCACCTAGTCTGTGATGTTTTGTTACAATAGCCCAAACAGACTAAAACACTGATCAAATTTGCCCGATGACAGAACACCTGAAATGGGGAGCATTATCTTCAATATATTATGGAACCAGCCTGAGCTTACAGACCTGGTGCAGCTGTTTCTTGTCCTTCACTTTGAATAGCCCTGGTTTGAAGGCTATTCATGCTATCTTTAATTTTTTTTTTTTAAGGCAGAGGCTGGAAACTAGCACTTACTTCCCTTCATTTCAGCCCTTTTTAGAAACCAATGTTCTAGCCTTAACACTGGGCAAAGATTGATCACTATGTCTGGAATGGTTTCACCACTTGGCATTTATTTTCATCACAACAACACTGCTCAGGTCATTTAATGAGACGGTGGAAAAGACTAAAACAATAGAAACTTCCCTTGATATTTTGTATTTTGATTTTGCGTTGTTTCAAATAGCCCACAGGATTCTACTCTTCAAGCAGTCTGAGTTAATATGCTACATTAAATCCAATACATTTTGCATTCTTGATGGCACATGACTTCTCTGTACCTTGACTCCTTCACCATAAAAGACTGACAATGCCTCCAGGCCTTTGTCTTCCCTTCCTCCATTGTGGTGGGTTAATCACAGCCCAAGCGCCCTGTAGCTTGGGCGACTTCCTGGGGTTGAGCTACATTTGTCTGTGTCTGCCAAGAGGGACACATTTTTCTGTTTCTAACTCACCCAAAGTCTGCATCCCTATAAAACGCTGTTCTGTGAGATGGTTTGTATGTGAAGTACATGGCACAGAGGAAGTTCCCAATAAGGAGGGATATCATACTTAGGAACTCTTTAGTGCACATTTATTATACTTATGAAGCTTATAACAAACACAAACGCCAAATTAGAACTTATTAGTAATTTTACTAAGAAAGGACACACCTATTCCCAGCACCTCCAATACTGCCCTGGATCTTATTACTGTTAGATTCCTGGAAATTTCCGGGATACTCACATAACCAGATATTCATAGCTCTGGTAAAAATTACTGCAACTGTTATTTAAGGATTCTGCGCAGCTCAGGGGAAAAAATACTGAGAAACTTCGCCGGAGTTATCAAGCTACATAGTAAGTTGAGCAGGAAAAGTGATTCTATTAAGATTTAAAAAAACAACAACGAAAAACAAAACTGTATTCAAACGTAGAATGACGCCTCTCCTATCAAGAAAGAAAATAGTTTTTATTTTCAAACCATTTTCTTCTACCAGAATTTCTAAATGTGCATCTAGCTCATGCTTGCCAGCCAGGCAGCACCTGGGCCTTGGGTTGACAGGTCGGGCTCCCGGTGGGCTCGGATTCCGGTCCACGGCTCAGGCGGACTCGCATTTTCAAACCGAGACGAAGCCAAGACCCCTCGCAGCGCTCTCCGCAGGGGGCTACGGGCGACCCCGCCCAGAGGAGCTGGTTCCTAGGGACGGCGGTGGGCAGGTGGGAGCGGCGATCGCGGGGCTGAGCCCCTGGGGCTCACCTGGCTGCACCTTACAACCACCACGAGGCTTTTGTTTCTATTAATTTCTATTTTTTATTTTATTTGCGTGTCATCCTTGCGCAGGGGCCATGCTAATCTCTGTATCGTTCCAATTTTAGTATATGTGCTGCCGAAGCGAGCACCACCAGGAGGCTGTTTCAAAATACCGACGGTCAGAGCCACTAGGGACGGACTCAATCAGCCTCCTGGGGGGGCGGCGCCCCGACGTCGCTGCAGAGTTAGTACCCCCCCCCCCACCCCCCGACAGCGCTAACTAGAGCCCCCGCGCTGGAGCGCCGCGGGGACCCCTCCCCCCGCTGACGCACCACGCCTGGGCGCAGGCGCAGGCGCAGGCGCACAGTAGGCCGCGGCCCAGGTCGGCGCATGCGCTGTGCCGCGCGTCTCCGCGACTGCGCCGCCTCCCCGCCGGAGCTCGCTGAAGGCGGTGAGGACCCGCCCCTCAGCTCGGAAGGAGGCGTGGGCGTGGAGCCGGCTGGCGCGGCGGAGCGCGAGGCTGGCGCCGCTGCCTAGGGCGCCCGGTGCGCTCCGTGGGGGCACGGCCCGGTGCGGCGCGAATGGCCCTGCTCCCGCGGCCGGCGCTCGCCCTCCTGCTCCTCCTCTTCCTGCCCGCCGCTGCCCTGTGTCAGGAGCAGGCCCAGACCACCGACTGGCGGGCCACGCTGAAGACCATCCGCAACGGCGTTCACAAGATAGACACGTACCTGAACGCCGCCTTGGACCTCCTGGGAGGCGAGGATGGGCTCTGCCAGTACAAGTGCAGCGACGGTGAGAGGGCGCCCAGGCCCCGTGAGGTCGTCGCTTTGAGGGGGCCGCGGGGGCGGAGGTGCGGGGGGCGAGGCAGACCTTGTGGTCGTCCTCTGGCTGTGGAGACGCTGGGCCGAGGCTGGAGTCTTACGGTTCCTGCGGTTGAGCAATCGGGGTAGAAGCTCGCACCACTATTGTTAGAATATAAGAGGTCACCCGAGGTGGTGCCCTCCGTGGTTTCATTGCTTTCGAGTGACTACCTTTTCTTTTTCTCGCTTTCTTTTTTCCCTTGGCTATTTGCGCGAAGTTGCCTCAGAACTTCGTGACGTGCGTACGCATCGTGGGAATGGAGTGGAACAGACGGATTTTAGCCCGCTATTTTAGCGCGGTTAGGCAGCCGGACATGCAGAATTTACCGAGAATTTTAATCATGACGTGTTACCTGTCTCAAGAATTGGCTTAAATGTTTTTTTCTTTCTTTCTTTCTTTCTTTTTTTTTAATAAAGAGCTGTAGGAAATACATTGCGACCTTTGTACAGACTTTTGGTGTACTCTATTGTTGGGAAAGAGTTTTGATAACTCTTCTAGAAATTGTCTGCCACGGCTTGGTAGCAGTGACGCCTCCTCTTCATTGTTGGTTAATGCTAATGTAATTGTTCTGATTTTTTCGTATTTTTTAACCAATTCTTTTTGTTTTCAATTATTTATTCATGAGAGACACACAGAGAGAGAAGCAGAGACAGGCAGAGGGAGAAGCAGGTTCCTTGCAGGAAGCCCGATGTGGGACTCGATCCCGGGTCTCCAGGATCACGCCCTGGACTGAAGGCACATGCTCAACCGCTGAGCCACCCAGGCGTCCCAACCAATTCTTTTTGAATCTGAGAACTCGTTTGGTGGCCTTGTTGGGAATACTCAACACAGTGTCTCAGCCGAGATCTTTTTTTTTTTTTTCAAGCACTTGCTTTTTTTTTTTTTTTTTTTTTAATTAAATATTGTAGAACCTCAGATAAGATGCTCAGGGTTCTTTTTGGAAATTCAAAATGTTAAGATTTTGAGAAATCATGTTTCCAGTAAGAGTAGATAGAGGAAGTCTAGTTCATTTAATGCTTTGCAGTTCAAAATAATAACTTAGTGACTGATGGTAAAACCAGAATGCATTGTAGGTGAATTTAAAAGAAATCTATGTCATGTGAAACTGTAATGCCACTTGCTGCCTGTAATTCTCAAAATTTCTAGTTTAATGTTAATGGAGGTACAGAATGAGCCATATCTTGTATGCTATGAAGTGCTAAATCAGGAATACCAGTATGCAATCAGGAAGGAAATGTTTTTGTCTTTGTAGAGCTTGTTAGGAGGAATAAGTGAATTATTTGAAAATTAAATGATTGCCTTTCTTGAGGCAGATGTCATAATTTTACTTAGTCATCCCTATTCATTATACAAATATTTGGCTGCCTGTTACGTCTCAAGTGTTCTACCAATTGGAGATTCAGTAGTAAACAAAACACAAAATTCCTGTCCGTGGAGCTCCCATTCTGGTGGGGAGAGACAGTAAACTAAAAAATAAGTGAAATAAGCCAAATATGCAGTATATGTAGGTCTGAAGTATGCCAGTGTTTAAAGAACAATAGTAAAAACAGCAGTGGCAGTGTTGGGAGAAAGTGTTGAGAAGAAATCTGAAAATGCTGAAGGTGACACTGATGATGTGGGGAAAGAACCCCCCAGGCAGAGGACCTGAGGAAGGACCTGAGGAGAAAGGCCAGTCTAGGATGACTTTGAAGGTTTTGGCCTGAGCCAAAGGAAGGATGTAGTGTTACCATTTACTGAGATAGGAAAGGCTTCACAATCTTCATTAACTTGTGATGAGTCAAAGGTTCTAGAGTTTATGTTTAAAATATCGCAAGTTGGGCAGCCCGGGTGGCTCAGTGGTTTAGCGCCGCCTTCAGCCCAGGGCCTGATCCTGGAGACCCGGGATCAAGTCCCACATCGGGCTCCCTGCATGGAGCCTGCTTCTCCCTCTGCCTGTGTCTCTGCCCCTCTCTCTCTCTCTCTCTCTCTCTCTCTCTCTCTCTGTGTCTCTCATGAATAAATAAATAAAATCTTTAAAAAATAAAATATCACAAGTTGAAGGGATACTGTTCACATTATAAAGATGACTTTAATCTTTTATTTTACCTAACCCTTTTTATCTTCAACAAACCTCACTAAATTTACCATGTGGAGTTTCAAGCAAAATCTCCAGCATAAAAAAAACACAAATGAACCTGAGAATTTAGAAAATGGTATGCTTTGATAAACATCCTTTTGTGTCTTAATAAATGCTGCTGTCTGCTCATAAGACTGTGATTCCAAGTAACCATGTTGATAATTCCAACATTATGAAATTGTTCTTTAGTTGCTATTACTTGAGAAGTCTCCCTGGAACACTATTTCAACCTTTCCTGTATTTTGGAATGCAAGTGACCAAATCAGAACCAAACAGAAGCAGACAAATCCCAAAGCTAGAGGACCATGGTGATGGAAGGTCACCATGTTTGTTTAATAGTTGTTTGTTTAATAGTTGCAGTAAATAGGTAAAGGGAGCTTAAGAAAAGATTTGCTGGTAGGGAGAGAGTGATCAGATTAAAGGACACAGACTTGTTGCATTCAATTATCTTTATTTTATCAAAAGGCTTGGCTTTATGGAGGCTTGCTTCTTTCTGGCCATCCCGCCCAAGGTGGGAACAAAGCTTTATTGAGATCGAAGTAAAGTTATTTAGGAGAACAAATTAAATGGTTGCTATTTTTTTCTTTATTTTTTTCTCCCTTACAGCAAAGAAGATTTGAGAAAGATAACTTTTTGATTTCTTTTGAAAAATAGAAAACAAGATTGGCTTATAAAATGTTCTAAATTATGAATAAGTAACTCATTCAGTGATTTATATTTTATATGATCCCTTTGGCTTCTGTGCAAAAGAGTCCAGGGAGTGGGAGAGCAAAGATGAAAGCAGAGTGACAGGTGTAGGAATTCAGAGAAAAGATGTGGGTAGTTTTGTCCAGGTTAATAGCAATAAAGATGGTGAGAAGTGGTTGGATTTGGGGATATATTTTTGGAGGAAGAGCCTAAAGGATTTGCTGATAGCTTGGAAGGAAGGTGTGAGTAGGGTCAAAAAAAAAAAAATGATTTCAGAATTTTTGGCCTGAATGATTGGAAGGATGGGGTTGCCTTTAACTGTAATAGGGCAGACCATGGGAAAAAGACATTAGGAAAAATAATAGCAAATTTGTATGCTTTTGAGAATGATTCAGTAGAGAGTGAAAACACTGTTGGGGGAGAAATGAAGGAGAATTATTGAAGTCATGTCCTTAGGTAAATGAGAGGAGGGGGTTCTGGTGCATAAATAGATTGGCCAAGAGCACAGATGGCATATCCCTGTTAATAGGAACAAAGAGAGGATATGGATAGATGAATATCCATATTAGATGGTGATGGCTACATAACCGAGTTCTCTTCTGATTGCCTTAGTTTTTTTTTTTAATATTTTATTTATTTATTCACAAGAGACAGAGGGGGAGAGAGAGAGAGAGAGAAAGAGAGGCAGAGGGAGAAGAAGGCTCCATTCAGGGAGCCCGACATGGGACTCCATCCCAGGTCCCCAGGATCAGGCCCTGGGCTAAAGACAGTGCTAAACCGCTGCATCACCAGGGCTGCCCTGATTGCCTTAGTTTTCTCAGTGAAGTAGGAAGGAGAGAAGGTGAGAATGGAAGTGTTGGAGATTTGAGGAAAATAGGAGAGTGAATGGACCAGAAAACTAAAGTAGCATAAGGGCCCTCTGCAGATTAAATATTGAATTAAAATCTCAAGTGTTTGGGAAAGCAGGTTTGAATTGTGTTTCCTATGAAGCACAGTGCTAAGATCTTTGACCCAACAGCCTTGCCTTTCTCTTTCTCATCTGCTTCAGTGTTCATTTATGTGAAAGAAGTTGGTCTGTTTGGAAGTATTTACATCAAATTTTTAAAAACTATCTAGAAAAGATCTATCATCACCTTGAGTCCAGGCAGATCTTTAGATTTCATCTGTCCATATAGATGATCAAACAAAGCATCAAGAGAGGTGCATTTGCCTAAGTACAAAAGAAGGCTCAATGAATAGTATTTCCATGTAGTTGTACCCAGTGGTTTTTAAATTCTTCTCGTCTCATTTTTTTCTTATCTTTCTGTATTTGCTTACAAATTTTAGGGGGTAGTGGCTCGATAGATCATGGATTTTGGTTTGACTCTGATGTTGCTTCTTCTGTTAACCCAGTTTTTGCTTGCTTTGTGTATTAGTGTGTCCAGACTCTTGTAACAAAAGACCATAGACTTATTTAAACAACAGAAATTTATTTTTTACAATTTTGAACACTGGAAAGTCCAAGATCAAGGTTTGGCCAACAGTGTTCTATAGTGAAGATGCTCTTCCTGGTTTCAAACAGCTGCCTTCTTACTGTGTCCTGTGTCATGGTTGCGGGGTGGGAGAAGCAAGTTCTCTGGTGTCTCTTCCTTGTCCTGCTCTCATGACATTATCCAAACTTAATGACCTCCTGAAGTCCCCATCACCAAATACATTGGGAGTTAGGGCTTCAACATAGGAATTTGGGGGGGACACAGTTCAGTTCATTGTGTTTTGCAAAAATTGGCACCCAGTAGAAATGCTAAAATTTTTTTTAATGTTTAGCAGCTTACAACACCATTTATAGCAACATTTAAAATGAAATTAATATATTTGTAATTTTTGGTATGTATAGCAACTTAACCTTTAATAAGCAACTTTATATATAACTTGTTAAAAATGTAATTTCAATTTAAAGGTGAATTTAGAACTTAAACAGTTTACAGTGTTTTGGGAAATCTGTTATTTCTCAGTTTTCTGGGGATTTTGGGGTTCAGGGGCAGTTGGTTTTTTGGTTTTTGGCTTTTGGTTTTTTTGTTTGCTGTAGAAAGAGAATATTTCATTTTCAGGAGGGAATTTTTCCCATTTTTTTCATCCAGTAATTTCATGGGTGCCTACTATGTTTCAGGCATCTTCTAGGTGAATAAGACAAAGTTCCCATTCTCGTAGAAACTGGCTAATGTTAATTTGGTCAGTGAATTTTAGAAGAGTAAAATCATGGAATGGATATGGAAGGGAAGGGGCTCTATTTTAAGATGGAGTGAGGGGGGGAAGTCCTCTCTGATGAAGTAACATTAGCAGGTTCCCTCAAAAGCCAAACAAAAACCAGACACATGTTGTGTTATTATTCAGTAGTTCATGTATAGTAGGTCTTGGTTCTCATTGCATTTTATCAGCTTCACTCCTGAGAGCAGTTTTATATACTGGCTCTGTTTGAAACAACTGCCTCCCCCATGTTCGCACCTCCATTTTCAGTTTTGCTGGCACTTTTGCTTCGGTACCATCTCTGTTCCTCTTTATTCTCCTGTAGCAGGTATGCTTTGTTTTGCTTTGGTTTGTCTCCCTGACCTCACTTGCTTCTGATCATTCTTCCACTCAAAGGTAATTATCTTTTACAAAATGAGAAAATATATAAATACACACATATGCACACACCTATGTATCATTGTCATTACACACATCAAAATGTTAAAAAGTATATTATAGACTTAATATCAAAAGAAACTCCATAGATTTATATAAAATACAAAGGAAAGGAGAAATAGAAGTGCTCTTGTGGTCTAAGTATTACAACATTGAGGGAAATATCTTCCCAGTTAAAAAAAAGGTAGACACTTGAGATTAAAAACCCACATGCCTTTAAAACTCTAGGCCCATCTTAATTGTCTAAGGGAGGTAATCTTTGATTCTAGTGGAAGAGGGTAGGTGCCAGAAATCTGGCAGCTGATAGATGGGGAATATATGTAGTATCCAAAAAGTTGAAAACAGTATGTTAGTTACATTTTCAAGTCATGTGCCCAATATGAGTTGCTTCAACCTTCAGATACCTATAAAGGTATACTTCTAAATTGAAAGCAGTAAATCCAATCATTAACCTGAAAAATGTTTAGGGAGGGGCAGCCCAGGTGGTGGCTCAGCAGTTTAGCGCTGCCTTCAGCCCAGGGCCTGATCCTAGAGACCTGAGATCGAGTCCCACGTCGGGCTCCTTGTATGGAGCCTGCTTTTCCCTCTGCCTGTGTCTCTGCCTCTCTCTCTCTCTGTGTGTTTCTCATGAATAAATAAATAAAATCTTTGAAAAAAAATGTTTAGGAAGTATACTACTTTTCCTATTTCTAGACTTTTAAAAAAATATCCTTTGGCTTATTTATTGTACTTTTTCCAGATTAAATTCAACCCATTGCTTAATGTCTATTGCTAAATGAGTTTCTAAACATTTTAAATGGTTGATTGTTAAAAACCCCTGATGGGAGAGCATCATGATGAAGCTTCAAGGAACTAGAATAGCTTCCCCAAGAATTTCATGCTAATCCAGCCTCTCTCCCATTCAGTGAAGAGATTTCTAGTGTGGTAGGACAAAGAAAACAGTACATCAGATGGCTAGTTTCTCGTGATACTCCCATGAAAAATGTAGGCTGGAGAAAACTTGATTTATCACAACCAATCACACCTGGTTGAGTGGTCTACCCAGAAGATGGGGTTGATGACTTCACAGCTATTTATAGAGAGGACTGGTCTGTGGGAGGGTGTTGCAGACCTCTGCCTTGGTTAGTATCTGTGTCTCAAGTTTATAAATATCTGGGAGCAGCCAGTGATATTGAGTGAATAGCTCGAAATTTAAACTGTACAGGAAGTCTTGGATGATAAACTAAAACTAACAAGACAGAATTTCCCAATCTAATATTTAGGCTCAAAATTTAAGCTGTAGAGTGTTTAGCAGTAGATATTAGAAAATTTATTTTAGGAAGAACTGATAGTTTTTCTTACTCTCTCATGTGTCTTAGCATTGAGACATGGCTAAAATATATGCTAATTGTCTTAGGCTCTATTGATACAAGTACTTTATCTACCTCACCTTATAGTGTTCAGTTTGGGATGGCACATTTTAAAGAGATATGAGAAACTAGAAGTGATCAGGCTTTGGAGGTTGATTAATGCTCACCAAACTCAAAGGAGACTGAGGGATAAGCAGCAGTACCAGTTTATTTATAATGAGTATTAGAACTGCCATGGGGATTTGCCTTCCAAGTCACCTACTCATTCATTAATTCATTCATTCATTCATTCATCCATCAACAAATAATTTTTGAGAACCTAACCATATGCTGGGCACTGTTCTAGACTTTAAAGGTATGAAACACAGAAATTTCTGCCTTCGCAGAGTTTATATTTCAGTATGGAGAAACAGATAATAAATAAGTAGGCTAATATGAAATTTTTTAGGGTTATGCATGCTACAAATGGTATGGTCAGAGAAGGCATTGCTGAGAAGGTGAAGGAATAACTATGTAGATACTGGGGAGGAAGAGCATCCACATAGAACAGCAGGTTCAGTGGCACTAAGACAGGAGCAGACTTGGCATGTTCTGGGAATAACGAAGAGACCAGATGTGATGGAATGAAGTGAAGGAACAGTAGGAAGATGAGATCAGAGAAGTAATGGTGTGTGTGGGGGTGCAGATTATATAGAGTTAATAGACATTGGAAGAATTTTGGCTTTTATCCTGAATAAGAGGAGAAGCCATTGGAGATGGTTTTGGCAGAGGAAAGTCTTTATTTAATGTATTTTAATTTTAATAGGATCACTCAGGTTCAGTGTTGAAAAAAGACCATGGCTGGCAGTGCTGTGGAGTGGGGAAACCGAGATAGGGATGGCAGTAATCCATGGTGGCTTGGAGCAGTTTAGTAGCAGTGGAGGTGGGAAGAAGTGATTAAATTCTGAATACTTTGAGGGTAGAGGCAACAAGACATGCTGTGGAAATGGATGTGGGATATAAGAAAATGAGATCATCAAAGATGGCTAAGGTTTTTTTTCTGAGCACCAGTAATGTTGGAGTTGTTTCATCTGAGAAGGAACTATGGATAGAACAGGTTTGGGGATGAATATCAGGAGGTACATCTTAAGTTTGAGGTGCCCGTTAGATATCCAGGCCCTTTTAAGTGGAAAGCCAAATCATAAACAGTTTTCTTAAGAATGAAAGGGCTCAGAAACAACCATCCTCTTGGACAGTGCTGGAGAAACAAGACCAACTTCTGTCATTGGCTTCCTCATTCCTCAATCCATTATAACTATTCTCTTCCTACGTACTGTTCTTCAGACTGGGTGGAACAGGCTAGAGCTTTATATCTTCATCAGTTTATATTCTCTTTAGGCTCTACCTTGTTATTACTTCACTGAAGCATGTGAATCTCAGCAACTCACTTAAGCCATTTTTAGATCCTTACTTTGAGTGGGTTACTTATTTTGATAGTTGATTACTGGAAGGGTTGCTTTTTCTCCTCATATTTTACTTTTTGAGAGTAAACTTATCTTTATTTAAGTCTATTAGCAATAAATAATAGTTGACTGAAAGTTGGTGGATCCCTTTTTTTTTTTCTAAGTAAGCAACTATGGGGAGATATTAGGGATGTTTTGCTTTTAGAATTGAAGATAAAAGATAGTCCCAAATGTTGGAAGGATTATCATGTAAATAGGTAATTGGCTTGGCTCATTGTGTGTTCCCCAGGAGTAGAGGATTGCTTATAGGAAAACTGGAAAGAATTTAACAGTGCCATTCTACAATGGAATAGGCTATTTCTTAATACTGGAGGAGGATTATGGGAAACATTCAAGAGAAAGTAGGTGACTGTTAGGGATGTTGAAGCAATTTGTAGATTTCATGAGGAGAGCTATTTTTGAAGTACTTTGCAGCATTCTAGATTGCTGTGATGTCATCTTCTCATTGTTACTGAACCATTGGTGCTATTAGGGAGAATAGAACCAGAGTAATATGGCTTACCATGCTTTGTTTATTCCTCACCTTTTTCCTTAGCTGGCAAAGAAATCTATTTGTGAAATGATTGGCTGGAGTCCAGGCTAGAATGTATGGTCCTGTAATGTCTTAAAATGGTGTTAAAGTAATTAAATGTTCATTGGATGACCTTCTTAGCGTTAAGCTCTGTGAGTAAACTGGTTAGTTAATGGTTATGGAGGTTTGCATGCAGTGGAGTATTGGCTGAATGTTGGGAAGATACAGTTCTTGCCCCATAAGTTTTTAAACAAAAAATGGGAAACAGGGTGGATTTGTCTTTCATACATATGGACCCAGTCTTGCATGTAAACTCTGAAATCTTCTGAAATGCAGAGTAGCTTTTACATGTTTTGCATGGTATAGGCTTAAAATAAAGACATTCGCTTATGTCAGTACCCAAATATTAAATACTTCCAAGCCTAGTCTAGTAGTACATCATAGACTTTTTTGCATGTTTTTAAGTCATATTTGAAAATTAATTATGATACCATTTATATTTTACAGGATCTAAGCCTTTCCCGCGTTATGGTTATAAACCTTCCCCACCGAATGGATGTGGCTCTCCACTGTTTGGTGTTCACGTAAATATTATTTTCTTATTTGATAAGTTTTATGATCACTAGTGTTCCTTTTGTATTTTAAAGATTTATTTGTTTATTAGAGAGAGAGAGATAAAGGGATAGGGAGGGGCAGAGAGAGAGGGAAGAGAGATCTCAAGCAGACTCCCTGCTGAGTGTGGAGCCCAGTGCACAGCTTGACCCTGAAATCATGACCTGAGCCAAAATCAAGAGTTGGACATTCAACTGACTGAGCCACCCAAGCACCCCAACCAGGTAGTACTCTTAATAATGCAAGACTGTCAGTTTATTCTCAGGGTTCCAAATAATTTTGCCTGTTGTAATGGTAATTAGGTTTATTATATTCTTTTATAGCTAAAGCACATTTAGTAAGTCCTAAAAAAACTAAATGGAATAAAATTCATGTTTTATTTTTTAATCTCGTAGATGTTAATACTGTTGAAAAGATATTTTCTCATGTAACACACATGGTTTAAAAGTTTGAAGTGTAGAATTAATGCTACTTAGGATGAAAAAGTATAGATAAAGCATAATATTTTCTGTATTAAAACAAAGCTAAGTAAGGTAGCTGTGGGGGTTTTTGGTAGGCGAGGCTAAATCTGAACCAACTGTTACAGGAAAAAAAATGTTTATGAGTGATTCCTAGACACAAGGGTTTTGCGTATAAAGCTGTTAAAACCAGTTAAAGATAAGCTGTAGATTTGAAGGAACAGTATCTTTAGGGAGTGAATAAACACTTAGAGATTGAACTACAATAACAAAATGTGAGTTGTAGAAGCTTAAAAGTTTTCAGTGATATTTCATATAAAGTATATTTTATAGAGGGAGAGGCACAAAATACTTTGAAATATCCAAAAATCAATCTTTGCTCTTATCCTGACCTTTCTGTTTTTAAAAGTGTGTTTTGGACAATTGGAAGTTACATTTGTTACTGGCAGGTAACTGAATATTGCAAAATAGGGAGTTTTTAGGCATAGCTGAGAGCCATAGTGGGTGCATAGTGGGTGCATAGTAATGGGCAGTAATCATCCTTGATTTCTAAGTCTACTTGAATGTAATACTTCAGCAGAGGAGTTTTGAATTTCATCAACAATAATCCATCCAAATGCCTCTTTCAGCTTAATATTGGCATCCCTTCCCTGACAAAGTGCTGCAACCAACATGACAGGTGCTATGAGACCTGTGGCAAGAGCAAGAATGACTGCGATGAGGAATTCCAGTATTGCCTCTCTAAGATCTGCCGGGATGTGCAGAAAACACTAGGACTAGCTCAGCATGTTCAGGGTAAGGATGATCCAGCAGGATGGAGATCAATGCTATTTGTAAAATTTTATTGACTGGTTTATGTTTTAGTACAGGGTTTACCACTAGAAATCTTCCACTGCGTATTACTATATCTATTGTGACACAGACCTTTCAATTTCCTGAGATGAGGAGTCATTGATTTTGTAATCTTAAATGATTTATAGTCATGGAAGCAAAAAGTGTTAGGAGACTTTGGGAAGAGGGTATGTGCGAGGCAGAGAAGAATCATCCATGATCTTGTGCCCTGTAGTGTATCTCTAATGACTCTAATGATCCAGAGCCTAAAGTTTGAAATCCTGGATCCAGTGATTTTAAGAACACATCACATAGGATTTAGAGTGGGAAGTTTTAGAAGACTTGAGCTTTAACTTTGTCTCTTCTTATGTATCTGTGTCAGGAGGGTCCCTAGAACCACCCCCAGGTTTGCTAGGAGGACTTACAGGATTTAACATATAGTCAGAGTGTAGGGATACAAAGTGAAGGGCAGCCCGGGTGGCTCAGCAGTTTAGCTCCACCTTCAGCCCAGGGCATGACCCTGGAGACCGGGGATCAAGTCCCACATCGGGCTTCCTGTGGGGAGCCTGCTTCTCCCTCTGCCTGTGTCTCTGCCTCTCTTTCTCTCTGTGTCTCTCATGAATAAATAAATAAAATACTTTAAAAAAAAAAACAAAAAAGTGAAGTCAGCAAAAGGTAAAGGTGTTTCAGTGTTCTCATTTATAAAATAGTACCCATCTCATAGAGTTCTCATCAAAATATAATAAAATATTTGTGGAAATACAAATCACTGTACAAATACTAAAAGTCACAAAATCTTTTCACTGTTAAGCTGAAGTATTTATCATACATTGAAATCAGAAGAGAAGGTGCAAGAAAGGAAACTTAACATTTTTAGGCATTTTTCATAAGATACCATGCTAGATATTTTAGATATGTTTTCCTTGATGTTCACAAAAACACAAAGAAGTAGTTAGTGGTACACTGATTTTTCAAGGAAGGAAACTGAGATTCAAAAAAGTATCTTGTCCTAAGTTGCATACTTCTGATTCTAAAACTTGTGTTCTGTCTACTACAGTATTCCCCAAACAATGTCATAGGTTTGATTCTGAATTCCTATAATAACTGTCAAGGAAGAAGTGTCTGCTCCAGGTGTGCAGCTTGAACTCCCAGCCTCTGAATCCCCTTGCATGCTTTCAGCTGAGGCAAACTAGTTGCGCAGCAGAATAGTACATGGATGTATTTCCTGTCTCCTGATCTAAGGACCTACTAACCGGGCTAAGTGATGAAGCCAGTTTCCTTGCAGTGCCCTACTGAATAATTATAGCCTTTACACTTCTATGGTGGTTGTGTTCCTTAATGGCACAGGCTTTTGGAGAACTTTAAAAATGGCAGGATTTTGCAATGAATAGTTTCTTCCTTAACATGAGTATTTGAAACAAGAAGTATTTAGACGACTAAAGGCTACTCTGTGCAGTGTCTCTGTAAGTGAATTGTATGGAGATAATCTCACCTGGCTGTTACAGGCGTCTTAGAATAAGAAAAGTAAATCCATTATCTTTTCTAGAATCCTAAAAACAATTTTAAACTCTGCTAGAGAAAAAACACTTTTGATTTCTAGGTCTCCTTTCCCAAGCCAAATTGGGATATTGAGAAAGAGAGAGCAAGAGCGGGGTCCATTTATCTTAAGCATCTTAAATGATGTATGATCAGTTCATAGAAGTCGTCAACCATAATTAAATGTTCTGAAGTTTCTCTGTTTTTAACCTTTATTTCTTCTACACCTAAAAATCTTTTCTAGTGTTTTTTTCAAATAAAAGGAAAAGTAACAGTGATGAACTAATCAGTGCTATTGAGAGAGACTTGTTTGCCTAGTAGAAAAAAAAAATTGGGTTGAACAGTTGCAAGCAAACAAAAAAGTAGATATGTGCCCAAGACACTGACACTGATTGTCTGTCTATATGTGCTTCTGGCCTTTAAAGGTTTGAGAGGACATTGATGTAACAGATGTTTACGTGCCCAGTAAGGGAGTACTTGACACCGTGCTGTAACATGTAATATATGGGAAGAGAGAGCAGTGCTTTTCAGTTGCCCAGCAGTAATAGCCCTTTCTTATTTTGCAGCATGTGAAACAACAGTGGAGCTCTTGTTTGACAGTGTTATACATTTAGGCTGCAAGCCATATCTGGACAGCCAACGAGCTGCATGTAGGTGTCGCTACGAAGAAAAAAGTGATCTCTGAAGAAGATGCTAATGGCTGGTGACAGGACAAAAGAATATAGAACTACTGCTTTACAGTATAAAGCTGCCTTATTTTTGTGAAAGGATTATTTTAAGACTTTATTTTGACATTAAAACTTCAGACTAAAGCAAAAAATGGGAAAAGTGATCTTCCTGGACAACGTTCCTTAGTGTGCCAAACTGTCTTGACCAGTCTCAGAGAGAGGTGCATGTTAAGGAGAGCATATTTTAAAAGGAGTCTGTAACTCAATTTTCACAGCTGTGTTTACCAAAACAATGAGGTCAAATGTAAAACTGATTACAAGGTATGTTAAACACTGTCTTATTTGGAAATATGGGGAAATCTTCACTTAGAAGTATGTTTACTATAAAAATTTAAATATACATTTATTCCTGGAAGGATCTGACTTTATTTTTTTTTCTATTTTAATTAACACATTATATGCTGTTTTCCTGTTGAAGAATGGGCTTGATGAGCCCGTTAAACATATGAATAAGTATCACTTCTGTTAATGATAAGACTAGTTATAAGGACAAGGTTTCCATGTCTCTCTCTCTCTCTCTCTCTCTCTCTCTCTTTTAATATAATTGGAACCATCAGCTAGTGGCCTCTTAGGGAGCAAAACCAGGATCTGTAGGTTTTACGTAATGTGTTTGTAAGGTGATATGAACAAAATTCAGAAAAGCCACTCCCATTCTATGAATCATTCATATGACAAATATCATATTTTGCTATAACCTTTGTCTAAATTGAAGAAAACGTGGATTTCTTGAGACAAATGAGAAGTTACTTCACATACACATTAGAGCATTATATGCTACTATGCTTTGGTGTTTATTTCCTAGCACTTGGTCCTCATAGTAGATTCAGGTATATCTTTAAAAGTCTGAAACCTTTTCCTAATAGTTGTCTTGATAAATATTATTCTTGATACTTTTTTAAAAATTTTTAACTGTGAAGTCAAAAGGGATGGTAAAGCAAGATACAAAGAACTATCTTTTGTAGATTTCTCATTTACTTTGAAAATTATTAGTAGATGTTTAGAAGCAAATCACAGGACTTCAGCTGCCTCTGAAAATGTCTGTATGTGTTGAAAGCTTTTCCACCCTTTGGAAAGCACAGCTGTATTCATCTACTGCTCTTTGCCTCCCGCTGGCTATGGGCTTTCCCTAGCCTTGGATCCCAAGCACCATATAGCTTTTGGGTAGCTTATATAGCCAAAGTTATTAAGGTAAACTGCTTGAAAATGTCAGAGAAGGACAGCTCCAGGAGAAGTGGTTCTTTTTAAGTCACTATAGGCAGAAGTGAGCAAAGAGAAAAATATGTTCTGGAGAAGGGGCTATATTCCTAACTTTAAATAGATATCATTGCTAAAGACCTAATACCTTTCCAAACTGAGATGATGGAACTTTTCTGCTAAGGATGTGTCCTCTATGAGATGAGAAATGTGTATCCCTGTGACTAATTGAGCAAACTGGGCTCTAACTTAAATGTTTGGAACCCTTAATTGATACTTTTAAAAAGGTAACAGTTTTATAATCCATTGTCCATATTTAATCTTTATCAATATTTGCCATTGAAATACTTGACCAGGTAACTTTAAACTTATAATAAATTTATGGATTTTCTTGGCAGCATTGCCTCTCAAGAGGACAGACTTAGAATTCTATAAAATCTTTAGTTCATGGTCACAAATTCTACACAAAGATCCAAAGAAGCTTTTGTTCTATGTTAAGATTTTTATCTTGGAATAATTTTAGATTTATAGAAAAGTTGCGAAGATAATATAGACTTGTTATATTTGCCTTACTCCTAATGTTAACATTTTACATAATCATGAAACATTTATTAAGAAACCAACATCAGTAATTACTAACTTAACTCTAGACTTCGTTTGGATTGTACTGGTTTTTCCATTAATGTCATTTTTCTTTTCCAGGATCCAATATAGGATACCACATTGCATTTAGTCATCATGCCTCTGATAAGCCTCTGGTCTGCGATGGTTCCTCAGGCTTGTTGTTCATAATCTTGACAGTTTTGAGGAGTGCTGGTCAGGTGTATTGTAGAATGCCCCTCACTTTGGGCGTGTCTGGTGTTTCCTTCATATTTGACCTTGGGTTATGGATATTTTCAGGAAGAAAACCACAGAGGTGAAGAAGGGTTCTTCTCACCAGATCATATCAGTAGTTGAATGTAATCAACTTGGTATGGTAACTCCGAACACTTGGTGAAGGTAGTGTCTGTTGGGTTTCTCCACTGTCAAGTTACTACTTTTCCCTTTCCATACTTCTGTTCCTTGGAAGCCAGTCCCCAAATCAGTCTGTGGAAGGTGGGGGGTGGGCAAGATTCTGTTCTACCTGCTGGAAAGGGGAATTTCTTTATATGATTCTTGGAATTTTTCTGTAAGAAAGATTTGTCTCCTCACCCATCCCATTTATTCAATTATTTATATCAGTGTGGACTCATGTATATCTCTTTCAGACTTTGAGTAATGTTTATTTTATTGCTCAAATTGTTCCAGCTCAGCTATTGGGAGTTATGTCAGTTTGGCTCCTGTGTGTCTGTAATGTGCCCCCATCCTTTTGATTTTTGAGCACTTACATACTTTCTGGCAAGAAAGTAGGAGATGTCACTCTAGACTTGTCTTGTAGGCTTCCAGCACCAGAATCAGCCTCTTCTCCAAAGAGCACTGGTTCCTTTTATTGGAGAATGCTTTCTGTTGGAACTTAGGAACCAATACCTGGGTGCTGAGTGTGCTCATTGCTGTTGAGGTGTCACTGCTGCTAAGACCCTCCCAGTAAACAGAGCTAGGAAATATGTATGCATATTAATCCATGTACATGTACAATCTACAATGATTTCTGTATGTGTATATATGTTAAGCTGAATGTGAGTCCTTACTGATGTCTGCACTTGACTCACGTACCACAGGGCATGTATTTAGATTTTAAGAATGGTATCTGCACTATCCATAGAATAAAACTCATATACAAGCAAAAAGAAAACCCCAAAACTAGCTTTTAGCAGCTCTATGCAAGAAACATAATACTGATATTTTTTAAATAAAACTGAATTGCCTTCAAATAATGCCTTTGTCTTTAAAACTTTTTGACACACTTTTCCAGGGACAGATAAGGCTGTATTCATTTCATAGGTGGAGAAACTCAGGCACCCAGAAGCTCTAAGGAAGACAGAATTGAAATATGAGGACAGAACCAAATGAAACACATTTGGAACAGGCTTGCCTTCAGTGGGCTTGTAAATTATACTAGTAATATTAGTTAAAAAGTTGTTTCATTAGCTTATAACTAATTCTCCCTAAGATGAAAAAATGCTATTTTTGTCAGTATAGAAGTACAAGATTATCAGGAAATCAAGCTGTATATTTTATCTTGGTACAAAACAAGAAAAACATCTAGCAAAATGAAAACAATGGAGTCTCTATAAAAACTCTTTAGTAGACTGACTTCCGGTAACTTTGGGGTAGATTGAAGCCTATTAGGTAAGATCCTCCCTCATATATTTTGTTGCATTGTTCAAATTCACACATACTGTATTTGCAGTATATTCATTCAGGGACTTGTTATAATAATTGAAGTAGCCCCTTTAGTTGGCTGTTTTTCCTCACTGCTTAATCTTGTAAAACCAGCCATTGCTCAAATCATAAAAGCAAGAATGAGTTGATGTAACCAGTATACCAGAAATAACTAATAGTTACTAATAAAAATAACTAAAACTGATCAGTGGTATCCTCTTGGCATATAAGCCATAGTGATGTTAGGCTTTTCTGCCTCAGGCTGAGGTTTCCAAAATATCCTTCAAAATCTCCTTGCTCAGGACTTTACAAACCTTTTTTGTTGGCTTTTAGCTTTTCTTAAGTGTAGGAATCCAGATTATAGAAACTAATATTTCCGTGATTTATGTAGGGAAAACCAGAAGGTTTAGTGGGGTAAACTAAAAGACAAAACAAAAAGACCAAAATTTGAGGATGATCTCTGAAATCTGTTCCGTATGTTTCATTTCTAGGATAGGTGACAGCTAAGACCTTCAGTTTCAAAGTTCTATGAAAGTGCATTCAAGCCATCTATTGAGTAACTTTCAGTCTTTAGGGTATCTTAATTATTTTAATAATATGGATTTGCTTTAGGTTTTTTGGGGGGGGTTTGTTTTGTTTTTTGAGAAGGTAGGATTGGTAGGATTCTAGTCCGTCTATGTCAGTGGTTTTCAAATGTGAGCATGCAGTTGATTCACTGGATTCTGGCATTAAAAACACCTAGTGGGCCCCACCCCCAGCTCCTCATTCAGGAGATACACTTCTGTAGGTCCCAGGAGTTTGCATTTCTAGTAAGTTCCTAGATGGTGTTGATACTGCTGGCTCAGAGACCACAGTTTGAGAAGTGGCCTAGATAGTCTTCAGTAGCTACAAATAATGAACTGAAAGCTTACTGTGGGCTAGGTACTGTTCTAGAAGTTTGGCAGTTTCTGTCTCCAAAACTTGAGTAAGCTTGGTCGCCATTTTATAGAGAAGAATTTGAAACTGGGAGAGGTTAAGTTGCCTTATTTGTGCAAATGTCTCACAGCTAAGAAAATGGAGGCAGGATTAGAATCTAGGCAGCCTGTTTTCCAATCCTAGGCACTTACCCCTTTTATTAGGATAGCTATTGCTTTACAAGACTAAAATTACATACTTAAAATTCTGAAATAAGTATCCTAAAATGCTTTGTACTTACATCTGAAGATAGACAATATTTTATTTTAAAATATAACCACGTTTTAAAAATAAAATATTCTGAGATAACAAGGTACTTGGAGGGGTAACAGATTCCTTTATCTGCTCCTTTCAGATAAGTGGAAGGTCAGCCAACTGGGGATCCACTGATAGAGGGAGTGTTTTCAGGATTCAGAGAAGACCCTGAAAATTAGGCAAAAGGACAGGAAGTTCTGGTGGTCAGATAACACATTCAAACTGAATAAAGTCCAGAGTGCAAATGCTGAAACCCTGGATCTCATTCAATGGATAAATATTTACTGAGCACCTCCTACAGGCTAAGCAACTGTGCCAGGTAATGGGGAAACCAAAAGGCCAATCCTTTCAATGAGCTAAAGATGATAGTAACAAATATGAGTTCTTTGAAGCCAGGCACTGTTTTAAGTAGTCAATTTGACCTAATTAGCACAAAACCATATAAGGCAAAGAATGATATTGCATGTCTTAAGTAGAAAGTAACTAAAGTCGATTTCTGAAATACAGCAAAATGAACACTAGTAAATGACATGGGATGAGGAAAATCCTGATTTCATATTTGAGTTAGTAACCGAGCACGCGTAGGAAAAGTTACCAAGTTATATTTTTTCTCTCCCCAATAAGGGTAGTATTTATAGAAGACGGATTCCCTTATACTTTTCAAGTATTAGAAATGATGCCTTAACCCATTCTTTTCCCATTCTGAAGATGGTTACTTTTTTAAAATGACAAGGCCCAGAGAAGTAAAAGATGAAGCCACCCGTTCAGCCGAGGTTAGAGTTGTTCATTGGGGCAAATTTACACAATAGCCAACCACCCAAGGAGGAGCTCCCGTTACAGGCCACGTTGAGCGCCGGGTCGGGCCCACGTAGCGCGCACGGTGCGGCATTTTACGGGTCGGGACAACAGGCTCGCTCAAGAAAAGGCTCAATCTGTAGGCTCCGAAGTTCGGGCTCCGAATTTCTGCACGATTGCTTCCCCGAATTAACTTTACCCAGGAAAGCCAGACTTTTAGTCTTACTTTGTCCCTAATCCCCCCAAGAGCTTTTACGATTGGTCCTAACGGGTCCAATACAGTAGCCGGCACGGGCAGGCCTGCCCGGGCCCGGGAGCACGCGCCAGCCTCCCCTCGGAGCCAGTCGGGAGGAGCAAAGCCCGGGGGCGGAGACTGCGGGCCCCGTGCGAGCCCGGGGCGGGGGGGGGGCAACCGGCGCTTCCCGAGGCCCGGGCCCGTCTCCGGGCGCCAGGCGGACGGACCCCGCGAGCTCGGGAGTGGCGGGCGGGCTCCCGGGGGCGGCGGCGCGGGCGGCGCAGGAAGGGGCGGGGGCTCGCGGGCGGCGCAGGAAGCGGAGGTCGCGGGCGTCGGCGCTGCGCCCGGGGCCGCGATGAGCTCGGCGCCGGGGCCCCGCCGGGCCGGGCCTGCAGGTAGGCGGCGGCCGGGCGGCTTCCGAGGGCGGCTTGCGGGGCCAGGGGGGCGCTCGGGGCCGGCGGGGCAGCGCGTTAGCTCTTCGGAACTTCGCCCGGGCCGCCCTTGCCCTCCGGGCCGTCGGGTCCGCCTTCCCAGGCGTCTGCCTTCGAGGGCCCGCCGCGCCGGTGCTGGCGCCCCCGCGCCTGCTCCTTTGGAAAGTTGCCTTTTGGAAGTTGGGTCCAGGTTTTCTTTTTTCTCACTCCTGAGTAAAAAGGGGAAAAAAAGAGGGGACTGCGTGCGTCGCCCTGAGAGCATAACCAGCCCGCAGGAGCCCCCGGGCAAGGCCCTGCCTGACCGGGCAGCCCGGTGTGTCCCACACCCAGCGCTGCGTGCTGTGTGGGTCCCCGCAGAAACCACCTCCTCCTCCGCGGCTGCCTAACGGGGACCTGTCTCGAGAGTCAGAGAGAGAGAGAGAGAGAGAGAGAGAGAGAGAGAGAGAGAGAGAAGGAGGGAGGGAGGGAGGGAGGGAGGAAGGAAGGAAGGAAGGAAGGAAGGAAGGAAGGAAGGAAGGAAGGAAGGAAGGAGGAAGGAAGGAAGGAAGGAAGGAAGGAAGGAAGGAAGGAAGGAAGGAAGGAAGGAAGGAAGGAAGGAACAAGAGAAGGTTGAACCTGGCGGCTGACGCGGAGTACCTTACGCCAGCTCTGTTCTCTGCTGCACGGAGCCGGCTTGCCCTGAGGCGGGGTGTAGGAAGTCACCTTGGCCTTTCAGGGAGCCGCCTGGGTTGGAGGCGCGGGGCAGGCCCCCGGGCCGCTCCCGTCGTGGATTCCGTGCTGAGGCAGGCTCCAGGAGGCCCACCACTTTCAGGGCACCCCCCCCCCATTCTTTTTACCCGTTGCTTTCCTTTTCCTACCTGTGCCCTTTTTTCTCCATTCCATCCCTTTTTTACTGTGAGGCCTGACATACTTTACTTAATATAGGATTATTTACCAGATTCTTAATAGGGAATATGGGTAGGGTTTTCATAGATATTGGGGTGAATGAAGATGGTGACGGTAGACACTGGAGAAGTCTGGAGAAATGAACCCTTGGTTTAGGAAGGTAGCTGGCCTCTGTGTAGGAGGAGTTTAACGTGGCGACCAGCGTGCCGAGACTTTGGAGTTTTAGGCGCACCTGGCTTTCAGTCCCAGCTCCCCTGCACTGTCCCTGAGCAGGCCTGGGGGACTCTCCGTATCTCTGCCTCAGGGACTGGAGCTGAGGGAGAGAAGGTATGTAAAGTGCCAGGCCATCAGCAAATGCCTGCTGGCAGGACTATCTGGAGGGATTATCAAATCCAGGTGAGGAGGAGAAAAAGGAGTGACTGGTTTTGTAAAACATTAACCGGCTTGAGCAAAGAGGTGGTGGGTGCAGCACGGTGAAAAGGAAGATTGCCTGAATCAGAGGCAAGAAGTACAAAGAGGCCAAGAGTCAAGTTTAATGACGGACCCATTTTTGATAAATAGGTTGTAGATGCACAGGAATTTACAAATCTGTTATATAGGGTATCTCCATTGAATTTTACTTTTTCCATGTCAACAGAGCCATTTACTCTTTTAGGCAGTTAATTTGTATTCCTGCAATGTGATGATGACACTTGTTAAAGTGCGTCCTTTCTGAAGGTTTGCCTGCCGAAGACATCCACTTAGAGTGACCACAACAGAGTCACGGTGTATTATTTTCTGCAGAGCCTGGGTAAAATTCATCAACTCCAGTTCAGTTTTGGAACTTAGGTTCTAACATCTATGTGCATCACTTTCTGGTTTTTTTTTTAAATGATTTTATTTATTCATGAGAGACACACTTAGAGAGGAAGAGACATGGGCAGAGGGAGAAGCAGGCTCCACACAGGGAGTCCGATGTGGGACTCGATCCCAGGACTCCAGGATCACACCTGAGCCAAAGGCAGCCGCTCAACCCCTGAACCACCCAGGTGCCCCCGCTTTCTGTTCTGATTGAACAAATTGCTAGAAGAGAATGGCAGCTGGACCTGGTCATTGACGGGTTCTGCAAGGTGCAGGGTGCCCTTAGATGGGGTTTGAGCTGGCGAGGGTCAGAAATAAGTTCTCAGAGTCCAGTTTCTTTCTGCATTCATAGTACTAAGAATAACAACAAAACACTTTTTAAAAGTCCCTCAGAGATTGCCATATCTTGAAACTGAATGTTATTTTAAGTTATCTGGAGCTACTTGAAACTAGCTATCTTTCCTAAACCTATAGGTCACGTCTAAGCTGAGGGCAGTGTTTGAGACCAGCCAGATGCACAGCTTAAATTACACCTAGCCAGGAGGAATGCTGCAATTCCTTCCTTGGACTGTAAAAAAAAAAAAAAAAAAAATGGATTTTTTTTTTCTTTTGCCTGGAGGACCTTATTTATTTACATATCTGTGTCCCATAATAGCCTGAGAGAAACTTAAGGACATTTCTCATTTGTATAAAAAATGGATTTTAACGACCCAATCAAATGTGCATGCATCTCCAATGTTTTCACCCTTGATGACGTGAGTCAGTTTGGTGACCGACCGTTTGCACGGCTTCCACCCGCTGCACTTCAAGCTGCCGTAGTCTCCCCAGTGTGGAGCAAAAAAAATGGCAAGAGGTGAGCTCCTGGGTCTGCTGCCCTGTGTACCGTGTTAGAGATGGTGCTTTCCAGATTGGGC
Organism: Nyctereutes procyonoides; assembly: GCF_905146905.1. NCBI lineage: Eukaryota > Metazoa > Chordata > Mammalia > Carnivora > Canidae > Nyctereutes > Nyctereutes procyonoides. Next base: position 8,567,921 of record NW_026575130.1, read on the forward strand.
AGGTTTGGGGGGAACGAATGAGGTGATGGTCCTTCACACAAGGATTGAATGTGATTAGTTGGAGATGTATTGTGGAACTGGTCTAAAGGTAGGGAGGTGCAGGGATCCCTGGGTGGCTCAGCGGTTTGGCGCCTGCATGGAGCCTGCTTCTCCCTCTGCCTGTGTCTCTGCTTCTCTTTCTCTGTGTCTTTCACGAATAAATGAATTGTAAAAAAAAAAAAAAAAAAAAGATAAGGAGGTAGGCCCTGGAACCCTTTTGAAAATGGACAGAGACAAAATCCCAGTGCCTTAGTAGGGCAGTGTGGAGAGTAGGCAGTAATCCCGGTGGGTGGGGTGTGCGGTGGGCAGTATTCAGGGTAGAGTAGCGCGGAGGGTGAGGGGGTACTTGGGTAGGATTGTGTGATGTAGGAGGACTCTCCAGAAGAGTGGTGTCTGCAGTAAGGCAGTGTCCTGGGCGGAGCAGTGTCGCAGAAGGTGTCCTAGTAGGGGCACCGGGTGGCTCAGCCGGTGGGTGACCGTCTTCCTGCGGCCCAGGGCGGCGTCCCGGAATCCCGGCATCGAGTCCCACGTCGGGCTCCCTGCGTGGAGCCTGCTTCTCCCTCTGCCTGTGTCTCTCAGGAGGAAATAGATAAAAATCCTAGAAAAAGTGTCCTAGTGAGAGGCGCGTGCCAGGGAAGGATCCGCGGAGGGCACGGTCTTCTGGGAAGAGCCCCTGGAGCGGCGCGTGGGTGGGAGGCCGCCGCGGCCCTGCAGTGTGCGGCCAGGAAGCCGCCCGGCACAGGCACAGCGGCGGGGCGGAGGCAGCAGCCCCGGGGGGGCGGCGCGGTGCGGCGGCGAGGGGCCCCGAGGTCGCCTGGCGGAGCACAAGCCCGGAGGATACAAGGGTGTTCGGCAGAGCAGGGCTGAAGCGGGGAGTGGCCGAGGGGCACTGCGCGCGGCGAGGACGCCTGGGGGCGGCAGGGGCCAGTGGGGAGCCCCCCACGTCCCCGCAGGAAGGGGCTCCCGGGCCGCGGGCTGTGGAGAAACCCCGCTGGGCAGCGGCAGGGGCGCCGACGCCCGCACGGCTCGCGGGGCGGGGGGGGGGGGCGGCCCCGGGGGGGCGGCGCGGGGAATGGGAGGGGCTGTGGGGGGGAGCACGCGCCGTCCAGCGCGAGGGGGTGGGGGCTGGGCTCGGCGGGGCTGGAGGGTTCCCGGAGGAACAGGCTCAAAGTGCGGGTGCAGCGCGGTGCTGTCCCTCCTCTGGGGCAGACGGCTGTGAGGAGACGGGAGACGTGAGGTTAGGACAGCCGTGGTCGCGGAGGAGGGAACAGGACCCTCCTGGTGACGCCGAGGCAGAGGGTCTCACAGGCTTCCTGTAGCGACTCGGAGGGGGAGGAGCAGCTTGCTGTACTCTTAGCATGTGTTTATTCATTACTTTCCCTCCCTTCGGGGCCGCCACGGGCGCGTGGGCCTCCTGCTGTTCGGTACACAAGCCGCTGGCCACCGGGGCTCTTAAAATTAGGGCACTGGTGGCTCAGCTGCCGTGGGCTCAGGTCGTGATCCCGGGTCCTGGATCGAGTCGCCTCGAGCTCCCCACGTGGAGCCTGCCTCTCATGAATAAATAAAATCTTCTTTTAAAAAAATGAAATTAAATGAGAGCCTGCCTTCTTCCTTGGCTGCGCTAGCCCCATTTCACATCCTCAGCCACTTGTGGCCTGCGGCGCGCATACAGGACAGCAGATGTACAGAACGGTTCCCTGGCTGCAGAAAGTTCTGGTGCACAGCACTGTTCCAAGAGTAGAGAAGGGTTCAGTGAAGGGTGGCCCACAAGGTCCCTGTCACGTGATGGGTTGTAAGTGCCAGTGTGCCACTCAGGAGATCCAAAATTTAGGGCCTTTGCCCTTGCCTCTCCCCTTTCCCCGCCCAGACCTCTCCCTCTTCCAGGTCAGGGTAATCCAGTATTAACCACACCCGGTGTTTCAGTTCTACTGTGTAGAATTTCTTCGTTTACAGAGATAGCTGCAAAAACATTTTCTGCAAAACATTCCCGTATTTCATTTGCTCTAGTCCATAGTTCTGCGATTACATTACTCTGTTTCTGTAGGCATATTCTGCAGTGAATGCATTTGCATCGTATTTTCTCTATTTCTCTTGATCGCACACTTCCCATTTTGCAAATGAGAATTTGGGGTGAGAAAGTTGAGCTGTCAGTTTATCGTTCATTTATTATTAAGCAGCTTCCCTTCCTTGCCCCCCTTCTTTTCATATACTTTGACATTTATTTTTTATTTTAAAGATTTTATTTATTTATTCATGAGACACACTCAGAGAGGCAGAGACCCAGGCAGAGGGAGAAGCAGGATCCCTTCAGGGAGCCTGATGCAGAACTCGATCCCAGGACCCCGGGATCACGACCTGAGCCGAAGGCAGATGCTCAACCACTGAGCCACCCAGGCACCCCATATACTCGACATTTAAGGGTTTAGGGTGCGGGAATCTTGGCTGTGTTTTACCACAAGTCAAAAAGTAAATTAACAAAATTCAACTTTTTTTTTTAAATAGATGAGGAACAAAATGTGACAGAAACTGATGCCTTCTATAAGAGGTAGGAATGTGCTCTTTCCTAATAAAGATCTCTTCCTTTGCTGATCATGACCAGTCCACAAGAAGCAAGAAGGGGGCCTGGGAGCAAGTAGAGTGGAGAATGACTGAGTGTTAGCATTGGAACAGGGGGCTCGTAGACCTGGGGGTTGGCTGCCGCCCCTGGTCATGTGAGGACCTACAATGATGTTCAAAATATTTAGGAACTGGTGTGGCGCAGACCCTGGAGCCAGAGCTGGGCCTGGGCGGGCTGGTATCCCCAGTTCCTGGACAAAAGATACCCCTGGAGGGGCCTGGGCAGGGGGTGCTCGGGATGGCTGCTGTTTACCAATCAGTACAGAAATATTTCAGCGTTTTCCTTACCAGTTTGGCTGTGAGGCTTTCCCAGTGCACACCAGTAGCATGTCAGCCTGGCAGGGGAGGGGAAAAGGGCAGACCTGTCTGCCCCACACGTGGGTCTTGGGCGTAGAGCTCGTTATTTAGTGTGACTTAAAGTGATTATTGTTTAAACTTCTCATCAACAGAGAAATGTTTGACCCGGAAGAAAAGTACAAAATGGACCACAAGAGGAGAGGAATTGCTTTGATCTTCAATCACGAGCGGTTCTTCTGGCACCTGACATTGCCGGACAGGCGCGGCACCAGCGCAGACAGGGATAATCTCGTGCGCAGGTACTGGTTTTATCTACACGTCACAAGGATGGGACATTTACAGGATACTCGTCAGAACTTGTTCCTACTGAGGAAATAACAGAGCAAGAGTGTCTGAAGGGGTGCCTCGCTTGGGCAGAGCAGCTCATGAGAACTGGCCTCAGTTTTCCTCTAACTCTCTTCTATTAAATGTTAACAGGCTCCGCATCATCACATACATATTTGCATAGCAGATGACAGTATCCTAACTTGAACCGTTATAAGTAAATCCTTTCCTAATTGTGGGTGACCAGGGGAAACCATCATTGTCATATTTCATTTTTTCTTTCCCAAGATCAATTTATAGGTCATAAAAACATGTATATATATATGTATTCCAAGTAAATATGGGTATGTGACAACTTTGAATAGCTCATAAGCTAATATCCAGTTTATCACCAGGTTTTCAGAACTAGGATTTGAGGTGAAATGCTTTAATGATCTTAAAGCAGAAGAACTACTGCTCAAAATTCATGAGGGTGAGTAGTTTTCCTATTTATCTTCTGAGGGGATTAGTATCCTATCTATAAATACATCCAAATACTTAACTGTGTTGTAAAACAAAAAGTCTTACCAACTAATTTAGCATGGATTACAGGTCTGGTTGTGCCTCTGCTTATATGTTATTACCCACCAGATTCAGAGACTTTTGCAAAGTATTATGCCTCCAAACTTTGTATTTAGCATACCACTCGTTACAGTCTGTTATTTTAGAAATGAATGAAATGGCCTCATTTGGCAATTAAAAGTCAAAGTGCAAATACTACAGATGCTGGGCAGCTTTTTTTTTTTTTTTAAGATTTTATTTATTTATTCATGAGAAAAGCAGAGAGAGGCAGAGACACAGGCAGAGGGAGAAGCAGGCTCCTTGTAGAAAGCCTGATGTGGGACTTGATCCCAAGACTCCAGGATCACCACCTGAGCTGAAGGCAGACGGTCAACCGCTGAGCCACACAGACATCCTTTTTGAGAGCGGCGGGGGGGGGGGGGGGGGGGGTGGTGTCATGTTTCAATTCACTCCTATACCCAAGTTTTTTACTGGCTTCAAAATATTATGGCTTCAAAATATTTTATTAAAAAAAATGGTTTTACATATACTGTCTCTAAATTTCTACATCACCATGCAGTAGGTACTCTAACTTATGTTTATCATAATTACTGCGTGCCGTGGATTTTCAAGTCATTTGCAATGGACTGTTATATTTATGCTGTAGAGGTTTTTAAAAAATGGGGTGTAATTGATATAATATATCAGTTTCAGGTGTACAACAAAACGATTCAGTATTTGTATACATTGTAAAATGGTGACCACAGTATGTAGTTGCCATCTGTCACCATAATTACAAAAAAAAAAAATTCTTGTGATAAGGATTTTAAAATTTTACTTAGCAACTTTCAAATATATAATACAGTATTATTATGGACACTAGGCTGTGTATCACATCCCCATGACTTCTTTTATAATTGGGAGCCTGTACCTTTTGACCCACTTTATCATACCTAATAGCAACCACCAATCTGTTCTCTATCTGTGGGTTTGGCTTGTTTTTTTTTTTTTATTCCACATGTAAGTGAGATCGTATGGTATTTGTGTTTCTCAGATTTATTTCATTTACCATAATGACCTCAAGATCCATGTTATTGCAAAGGCCAAGGTTTCCTTTTTTATGGCTGAAGAATAATCAGCCATAAATGGATATATATATACATGCACACATACATATATCTGTATGTCTATATCTCATTTTCTTCATTCATTCACTGATGGACACTTAGGTTGTTTGCATATCTTGACCATTGTGCTTCAGTGAGCATGGGGGATGCAAGTGTCTTTCCAAATTAGTATTTTCGTTTCCATCAATAAATTCTAATAGTGGAACTGCTGGATCCTGTGGTAGTTCTGTTTTAAAATTTTGAACCTCTGTACTAGACTCCTTTAATCTGTAAATCATTTTAATTTTAACTGGCTGCTTACCAGGTTTTCTACTATAGTGCTCATAAGGTTTGGAAGCTGTAAATGCTGCTGACATACAGCGAAGCTGCTACATTCACTGGGGGTGGCGACAGCACATAGCAGTTGTTAATTAGTAGTTGTTGGGTCTTTCCCATCTGTTCTCAGAAGTTCTCTGCTAATTCAAAGAAACTTTTATTGCACAATAATCCCATTATGTTTTCCGTGCCATTATTCTTTGTTGTAGAAAAGCTAATGAAATTTGTTTAAACTCTTTGAATTTTTAGTAGGTTTTTAAAAATCAGATGCAGTATGGTTTTGATTAAAGACTAAGTTATGTTTCCTTTTTACATTTATTATAATAAATTTTCCTCCTCCATCATATGTAGCTTTATTCTAGTGTTAGTAAATTGAATTTTTTATATGTACATAATAGACATCTTTATTTCTTTGTGAACTCTTGGGGGACTTTTACAGCATCAACCTCTAGCCACATAGATGCCGATTGCTTTTTATGTGTGTTCCTGAGTCATGGTGAAGGAAATCACATTTATGCATATGATGCCAAAATTGAAATTCAGACACTGACTGGCTTATTCAAAGGAGACAAATGTCAGAGCCTAGTTGGAAAACCCAAGATATTTATCATTCAGGTAAGACTGATTATGTTACAATCTTAACTGTAAGTCCATGGTTTTGCACATGTGATTATAAAGAACTAAAGCCAATTTTGCAAGTAATTTTCTCCATTAATTGGAAAGGCCAGGGCCGCTTTGGGTTCCTAGCCAATCAGAGTTGCAATTAGTTAGCAATTCCCATTAGTAGTAATTCCTTCTTAAGGAATGAATAAATAATAAAGATTATCAGTTTATTAATAGATTGACATTTGAAAGGACTTAAAATAACCAATGTGCCACACTGTGGCCCAACCAACGTCAAGGGGAGCTGCCAGAAAAAGGGTCTCTTTAAGAGCACCACGCATGGAGGCCAGTGGGCAGAATGCAGGTATTCTGGGGCTAGCTTACTTCACCCTCTCACCTTTCCCTTCAACCAAACTGGTATTAGGGATAAAAATGTTTGGGCCTGAAACCTCTCATTTGGCACATCAGTAAGGAATTTGCACCATGTTCCAGTGCCTGCAATTCTGTATGTATAAACAGCATGGAAGGCATGGCCACATTCCACCTGCCATAAAGCCTTAAGGGGAGGGACACTGAGGGGGATGGCCCAGCAAATGGGAAAAATCAGGGAAAATCATGACATGAGTGCTTCATGAAAAGGAGTGCCAGTACCGACAGAGACAAGAGAATTAGAAACAACTAGCAAGCTACTATGTGGGGATAGACACAAAGGAGGAAAATATTTTGCCAAGTTATTTTATTCCTCTGTGCCTCCGATTCTTCATCTGTGAAACGGGGAGAAAATAGCACTGCCTTATGGGTGGCTGTGAGGATAAACAGCCGCCTAACAAATGAAAAAAGACTGAACAGTGCCTAGTACATGCAAGCCCTCAATAAAGGCTAGCTCTCAGCTGTCACTGATTTGGCAAGTGAGAGCATCAAAATTCTAGGTGTTTTATATGACCTAGAGGAAGACAGTGGAAAATAAGTTCTGAAAAAAAGCCTGGTAACGTAAGATTAAAATCTCCCTGTAAAAATGGAGTATTAGGGGTCTATTTATCTGAGCACTGAAATCACTCAGGACTTTTTTTAAAGCTTATAACTCTTCAAATACCACTCTGAAATTGTATTAAATTTACAAGGTCTGCCGGAACAAAGTACACAGCCTGAGTGGCTTAAACAATAGAAATGCTTTTTTTTTTTTTTTTTTTACAGTTCTGGAGGTTAGAAGTCTGAGATCAAGCTAGCAGTTGTCCTTGGCTTGGACATGGCAGTCTTGTCCCTGTACCTTCACATGGTCTTTCCTCTGTGCATGTCTGTGTCCTAATCTAAGACGCTAATTATAAATTAGAAGCACAGTAGACCTCATTTTACCTTAGTTACTTTTTCAAAGGCTGTGTCTCGAAATAGTCACATTTGAGATTCTGAGGGTTCGGACTTCTACATATAAATGAGAGGGGGTGACAAAATTCAGCCCATAACAGTCATTTAAGAGTAGAAATTAATGTCAGCCTTTGTGTGATTCAGGATTGGTGGATAAGAATTTGAGACACTCCTGAAGTACAAGCAAAAAGAATACGGCACATGAAAAGATGTCTTCTCAGGTCAGGTGGTAGGTAGCATTTTGACAGTTTATGGCAGCAGCTAAGCAAGCACAACCCAGTCTGGGAATATATTCCCTAATTCAATAGAAACACTAGGCAAGGGGCACCTGGGTGGTTCAGTCACTTAAGTGTCTGCCTTTGGCTCATGATCCCAGGGTCCTGGGATCGAGTCCCATGTTGGGCTCCCTGCTCAGCAGTCTGCTTCTTCCTCTCCTTCCGCCCCTCCCCCTGCTTGTTCTAATAAAAAAAAACTTAAAAACAGAAATACCTTAGGCAAATACCATAGCCTTTAAAAAAAAGGGGTAGCATCCTGGTGCTTTAGTGTGGTTAATCCATAAGAAACCTTAGAACCACAGAGGCTTTCTCTATAGCATACCTTTCCATCCACACAATCTGGTATACAGTTGAGGAAGACCGTTTTTTGAAGACATTAATTAAAAGAAAACCTAAGTAGGGAAAAACTGTCAGCTTAATTTGTTCCAGAACTTGACAGCATGGTTTCTGAATTACCTATAAAGAGGCTTCTGTTGATGCTGATGTGGAAGTGTGCTAAATTCTACATTCACTGTAAGTATTAAACACTGGGAAGAAAAGAGTAGGTAAGAAAAGACAGTGGTTTTCCCTCCTCTTCTCCTAGGCGTGTCGAGGAGACCAGCATGACGTGCCAGTCCTTCCGATGGATGTAGTGGATCATCGGACAGACAAGCTGGAGGACAACATAACGGAGGTGGATGCGGCCTCAGTGTACACGCTGCCTGCTGGAGCGGATTTTCTCATGTGTTACTCTGTTGCAGAAGGTGGGTGGCTGTTTAATACAAACAAAGACTAGGCCTTCCTGACTTGAGTTCCTGTAAGTTTTCCCTGGGCTTCAGACTGGTATTTTTGTCAGATACCTTGATTTGATCCTAAAGTCTACAGTCTTAGATTTCTTTGCTCACATGGCACACAGTGATATAGGCAATATAAAGTAACTTACAGAAAAATCATTCCTGAGAACCATGTTAAGTTATAAGTCAGATTGAATATTAGCTGCCTATTCTCTGTTGATTGTGCTGGTGTCATGATAATATTCATGGAAAGCTTTGTTGAAGATACTTTGAAGACGGTTCTTCCTTGCTCATGTAGCAGACTATGTTTTCCTTTCTAATCTCATGTGTCAGAATTACCCCTGGGTGACTATGATCTTGGGAATTTTTACGAACTAGAGTAACCCCATTTTCAGAAAATTGTATAAATTAATCCCTTTTCCCATATGAGACTAATCAACTGAGAAAAATTTTGAAACTATCACAGACACATCTTAACTCTGCAAAAATTTTTGAGAACTTCTATAGTGCTGCATTATAACGGTGTTTTTCAGTTAAAGTAACTGAAAGCCAAAAAAACCTCAGTGCCCTTTTTCCTCCTTTTAGGTTATTATTCTCATCGGGAAACTGTGAATGGCTCATGGTACATTCAAGATCTGTGTGAGATGCTGGGAAAATTTGGCTCCTCCTTAGAGTTCACAGAACTACTCACCCTGGTGAACAGGAAAGTTTCTCAGCGCCGAGTGGACTTTTGCAAAGACCCAAATGCAATTGGAAAGAAGCAGGTTCCCTGCTTTGCCTCAATGCTAACTAAAAAGCTGCATTTCTTTCCAAAATCTAAATGATAGAATCTGTTTTATGTATCTATATTCAAAACACATTTTCCATCTTTTTATATAAGTATCATTAGGTTGAAATTTGATACAGCAATTTAAAATGTCTTAATGGTGTAATGAGAACTTAAAAAAATAGTTCCTATTGGTATTAGACATGGTGAAAGGGTTTGATATATGTGAAATGAAGTCCTCAGGGAATTACTATAAAGTAAAAATCCACAAGCGTTTGTAATACTTGATTTTTATAGTAAATCATGAGGTTAGTCAAAATATCTGGCTGATTTAATTTGTATTTTGTGAAGCTTTTTTATAAATGTTTTATAATGTTTTTAAAGGTTTTAGAAACCCAAAAATTGTTTTCCCTTAATAAAATATTTGAAATTCATATTTTAATTTTTCTAACTCACATTCTTATTCATTGTGTAATTCAGAGTAGACTTGTTTTACTCGGGCATACAAATTCATCTACACATGCATTATCACTTTAAGATCTTATCTATTTGAGAGAAATCATGCATGGGGGGAGAGGCCACAGGGATAGGGAGAGGCAGACCCCCCCACTGAGCAAGAAGCCCAATGTGGGGCTCAATCCCAGAACTCTGAGGTCTTGACCTGAGCTGAAGGCAGGTGCTTTACCAACTGAGCCACCCGGGCTGCCCTGGATTATCACTTTTTATTTTATTCTCATTGCTCCATCGACCAGCCATTCTCTCCCCTCCTTGGGCTTCCCTGTTTCCTGAGACACAACAATTCTGAAATTAGAGGCCATTGTAGGATTACTAATCGACCTAAGTTAAGTGTTCAAGTGAAAGGAAGAGTCACAGGTTTCTCACTCTAACTCAAAGGGTGAAAATAATGAAGCTTGATGAGGAAGACATGTTAAAAGCCCAACATGGGCAAAGAACTATGCCTCTTGTGCCAAATAGCCAAGTTGCCAATACAAAGACAAAGTTCTTGAAATTAAAACTAGTACTCCAGTAAATACATGAATGATAAAGTGTAACAGGGGCAGCCCCGGTGGCTTAGTGGTTTAGCGCTGCCTTCAGCCCGGGGTGTGATCCTGGGGACCCGGGATCAGGTCCTGCGTTAGATTCCCTGCATGGGGCCTGCTTCTCCCTCTGCCTGTCTCTGCCTCTCTCTGTGTGTCTCATGAATTGATACATAAAATCTTTTTTAAAAAAAGTGAAACAGTCTTATTGCTGATATGCAGAAAGTTTGAGTGGTTTGGACAGAAGATTAAACCAACCACAACATTCCCTTAAGCCAGTTAAAGCTGAATCCAGAGCAAGCCCATAACTCTTCAAATCTATGAAGGCTGAGAAGTAAAGAAGCTGCCAAAGAGAAGATGGAAGCTAGCAGGGGGTGGTTGGTTTGTTCTGGAGGTCTAAGGAAAGGAGCCGTCTCCATAACATAAAAGGGCAGGATGGAGCAGCAAGTGCCAATGTAGAAGCTGACAGTTATCCAGGAGATCAGCTAATATCATTTATGAAGGTGGCTACATAACAGATCTTCAATGTAGATGAAACAGCCCCCTTGGAAGAAGATGCTATCTAGAATTTTTATAGCTAGAGAGGAGAAGTCAATGTCTAACTTCGAAGCTTCAAAGGACAGGTTGACTCTCTTGTTAGGGGCTAATACAGCTGGTGAATTTGAGACCAATGTTCATTTAGCATTCAGAAGATCCTAGGGCCCTTCAGAATTCTGCTAAATTTACTCTTCCTGTGCTCTGTAAAATGGAACAACAAAGCCTGGATGGCTGCATATCTGTTAACAACATGGTTTACTGAATATTTAAAGCCCACTTTAGAAACCTGCTGCTTGAGATGCCTGGGTGGCTCAGCGGTTTGGCGCCGCCTTCGGCCCAGGGCGTGATCCTGGAGACATAGGATCATCAAGTCCCACGTCAGGCTCCCTGCATGGAGTCTGGCTCTCTCTCTCATGAATAAATAAATAAAATCTTAAAAAAAAAAAAAAAAGATTCCTTTCAAAATACTACTGCTCATTGACAATGAACCTGGTCACCCGAAGCTCTGATGGAGCATCCATTCTGCAGTCCATGGATTAAGGAGTCCGTTCATTTTTCAAGTCTTAATATTTAAGAAGTTTTTTTTTTTTTTAAAAAAAAAGATTTTATTTATTCATGAGAGACACAGAGAGAGGCAGAGACATAGGCAGAGGGAGAAACAGGCTCCATGCAGGAAGCCTGATGTGGGACTCGATCCTTGAATTTGGATCACGCCCTGAGCCAAAGACGCTCAACTGCTGAACCACCAGGGGTCCCTAAGAAGTATATTTTGTAAGACTATAGCTACCATAGACAGTGATTCCTCTGATGGATCTGGGCAAAGTCAACTGAAAACATTCTGGAAAGGATTTACCATTCTAGATGCCATTAAGAACATGCTTGATGCATGGGAAGAAGTAAAAATATTAACATAAACAGGAGCTTGGAAGAAACTGATCCCCACCTATATGGCTTTGAGGAGTTCAAGATTTCAGTGGAGAAAGTAGCTATAGATAGGATAGAAACAGCAAAAGAACTGGAATTAAAAGTGGTTTCTTGACATGGAATCGACTGCTGGTGAAGATGTGAAGATTGTTGAAATGACAACAAAGCATTCGAATATTACATAAACTTAGTTCATAAAACAGCAACAGCGTTTGACAGAGAACTGATTCCTAATTTTGAATTAAGTTCTATTGTGGATAAAGTGCCATCAAGCAGCATCATATGCTACACAGAAATCGTTTGTGAAAGGAAGAGTCAATCGATGCAACAAACATCATTGTTGTCTTAAAGAAATGGCCACAGCTACCACCCCAATCAGTCAGCAGCCATCAACAATGGGGACAAGTCCCCTCCACCAGCAAAAGGACAACTCACTGAAGCTCAGATGATGGTTAGCATTCTTCTTATCAATGAAACATTTTTTTACTTAAAAGTAGATATAGTTTGTCCTTGAACATGGGTTTGAACTGCACAGGTCCACTTATATGTAGATGTTTTTGATAAATACAGTACCTATAAATACATTTTTCTTATGATTTTCTTAATGTTTTCTCTAGCTTACTGTAAGAATAAGACCCTTATTACAATAAGCAGGGTCACAGCTCCTGCCAGGGGGACTATATCCGTGTACGCAAGGCCATCACAGCTGGCTTTTACCACACGGCCCGGTTGACCCGTAGTGGCTAGCTATCGCACAAACAGCAGCAGACAGTGTTCATTCACCCCAACTCCTCCCTCTTTGAGGAACAGCCACACTGGTTGCTCTACCATGAACTTGTCTTGACTACCAAGGAGTTCATGAGACAGGTATTGAAGAGATTGAAGGCAGTTGGCTTCTGGAGGTGGCTCTCCATTATTATAAAGCCAAGGAGGTGTAGAAGATCCCCATTCTAAGAAAATGCCCCCCAAAATAGGCAAGATACGAGAAGAGCTAGGATAAAGAGAAGGGGATGCAAGCCGAACCCAACATCAGCTCCTTTTCCTTTTATACATTATTTAATATCTATTTTTGGAATTAAGCTGGGGGGAACTTTAATTATTATTATTATTATTATTATTTAAAAATATATGTATTATACAAAGCATGTGTTAATTGACCATTTATGTTCTCAGTAAGGCTTCTGGTCAACAGAAGCTATTAAGTTTAGAGGGAGTCATAAGTTACACAGAGATTTTCAACTGCATGGGAGTGAGGCGGGGGCAGCATCCCTTAATCCCCCAGTTGTTACATTGCTTTTTTAAGACATAATGTCACTGCACCCTTAATAGACTATAGTAGAGTATAAACATAACTTATATACTAGGCAATCAAAAAATTCATTTGACTTGCTTTATTACAATATTTGCTTCATTGCGATGGTTTGGAACTGAATCCACACTATCTCTGAGGTATGCCTGTATAACATATTCAATGGAATATTAAGTCATTAAGAAAGAATGAAATCTTGCCATCTGTAACAAGGATGGACCTAGTGGGTATTATGCTAAGTGAAATGAGAGAAAAACAAATACTGTATGATCTCATTTATATGTGAAATTAAAAAAAAATCGAGCTCACAGCTAAAGAGAACATCTGCTGGTTGCTGGGGGGCGGGCAGGGGAGAGGTGATAGGCAAAATAGTGGAAGGGAATTAAAAGGTACAAACTTCCAGTCATAAAATAAATAAGACATGGGAACAAAATCAACAGCACGAGGAATACAGTTAATAATATGTATTGGGTGGTGACAGATGGCAACTAAATTTCTCATGGTAAACACTTCATGATGTATATAAATCTTGAATCACCGTGCTGTACACCTGACACTAATTTAACGTTAGCATTGTATGTCAAATACGTTTCAATAAAAAATAAGTCTAGTATTTAAAAAAATCACCTACAAGGACTGCTGTATGGTATTCTGAGGAAGAAATACAAAACACACTTAATTCCTGAGAATTGGAATCTGTGGCTCTTCCAGGTTAAGTGGCCATACGCTGTCCAGCAGTCACTGGTCCCACTCAGGGATCTCAGTGTTAATGGAATAATAGAGGTTACTTTTAAGAGTCCATGCTTACTAATATGATCTATAAAACTGGAGTAACTCTGTTAGTAGCCTGTCGGAGGCTGAACATGGTAAAATGTTTGCGCTCTGACTAGTTCAGAAGTGATCGTTTGCATGTGCCGTTTCAGCTGCGGATCACAGCGAGAGGCGACTAGAGGCTGTGGTGAGCGGGACACTGATACCTTTGTGTGTGGTCATGACGGGGCCTACCACAGGCACTGCTATCACTGTGACTCTACTTTCCAGAGCTAATGACTACAAAGCCGCTCCCTCAGTTCACCTCATGAACACTGGCCTGATGGCAAAGATGACACAATTCTGGTTACCTAAGAGAAAGTTGATGTTATTCAAAAGTTCTAAAAACAAAATGAACAAAACCACTTTTTTCCTTCAACAAACTCAGTTGAAGAGTTGCAGTGATATCGAACTGCAATGACATTATCTGGATTCCAAAATTCCGTGGAAGTAAGAGGGACACGACTGAATTTTAACAGTTGTCTCTAAATAAGACAATATTTTTGTAATAAAATTAACATATAATTGGATTCCCTTAATTTTGGTTCCAATCTTTTTGTACTTACAACTTGGAATTGAGTAGAAAGATCACACTTTAAACGTTTATATTATTAGTTACCTGATCTCTATAGCTTTAATATAAACATAATGTTCATTAAACTACAGCTTAAATATTATAAAGGCTGGAGTGTCCTGCCGCTTATTACTGAGTTGTCCCCTTGGTACTAAGAAATGAATTTCACCAAAGTACAATGTGACTTACACAATAGTCCCTGATCTGAAGAATTAAACTCCGTATTACTTGTCGAGTAAGAAGATACAAATCAAAGGAAGCTATCTTTTCTAAGAATTCATTTTTCACATGACTTTCTGGGCAGCCCCGGTGGTGCAGCGGTTTAGCGCCACCTGCAGCCCAGGGCGTGATCCTGGAGACAGGGGATCGAGTCCCACGTCAGGCTCTCTGTATGATGCCTGCTTCTTCCTCTGCCTGTGTCTCTGCCTCTCTCTGTCTCTATGAATAAATAAGTAAAATTTCACATGACTTTCTGAAGCCCTAAAAACACAGAAGTATTCTTTGATAATCTTTCATATTTATTGTTCAGGGGTTCATCAAAATTTTTCTGTAAAAAGCCAGAAAGTAAATAGGTTAGGCTTTGCAGCCACACTGTCTTTGCTGTATAGAAAAGTTTGCTGCGTACAGTGCAGAAAGAGCCAAAGTTCAATGCAGCTGACTTCCAGTAACACTGCATTTGTGAAAACAGTCATCATATATGAATTTGCCAACACCTGCTCTAGTCTATGCCATCTTTCCAGATTGCCCTTAGACTACGTGCAAAAACTCAGAAGCCATTCTTTCTACTTTCCCAGACTGGACTCTGCCCAGCGCTATACCTGAAAATGCCACAGGCCTTTTACCTATCTTTCTTGGGTATCTAGCAAAGCCAGGCATTATTCTTGGCACCTGGGATGGATCCATCAGTGAACAAAGCAAACAACAATCCCAGTTTGCTTGTTATTTCAAAGATTTTTATTTATTTATTCATGAGAGACAGAGACAGAGAGGCAGAGACACAGGCAGAGGGAGAAGCAGGCTCCTCACAGGGAGCCTAATGCGGGACTTGATCCAGGCATCCTGGGATCACACCCTGACCTGATGGCAGGCAGACAGATGCGCAACCGCTGAGCCACCTAGGAGTCCCCACAATCCCTGTTCTCCTGGAACCTCTACTCAAGTGTGACATTTATAGAGTAGCTTATATTAGCTACTCATGTTCAAAGTATTTCATCTCACTTAACTCTCAATAAGGTCAATGGTATTTTATAATTAATTATCTTAATGAGGAGAGGTCAAGTTAACTGCCTAATATCTCCAGCTAGTAAGTGCAGAACCTCCCTGACCCTAAAGCCCACATGCTTTCTATCCCACACTGGATGTACTCTGCTGTTTCCCATGTTAAATCGAGAATCCTGATTCCATTATCTGATCCCATCCTCCCAGTCCAAACTTGTTTCAAGCATTCTACTCCTTTTCATTGTATATTCCCTGGAGAAATACTCCAGTACAGAGCCAAGACCCATTTCAGGACTCCCCTGCCCTTCCCACATTATATCCCTGCCTGAAATGCTTTCCCTCTTTCCAAGTTCCACCCAAAAGGCAAGGCCCACCCTTCCCAAGTTATTTCTCTTAACTTTGATCATACTTGATGGTCTTGTCTCTCCCTAGGAATAGCAAAAGGCAGAACATGTCCTTGGGTTCGTCATAATGATTATATAAAAACACAGCGCATATTCTTAGCTTAGTAATAAAACCTCAATATTGTAGTGATTAAAAATTTCCATGTTTCAGAGATACTGACACAAATGGCAAGCAGTCATTGTGTGCCGCTCCACTTACAGTGTAGAAGTTTGAATCTGACTTGATCGAAAGATAAACTCGGAAAACATTGGTGGCTTTGGGTATTTTGAATAGCAAACCAGGGTATCATCATTATCTTTCCAGGCCAATGGACTAACTACCATTAGTTGTAAATGCACAAAGATCTTTCTTCCACCATGAGTAGGTGCTGAAATCTGGCTCTGTGCACTTGGGCCAACTAGCCTCTCCATGCCTCCATTTCCTTATTATTAAACTGGGATTAAAAACAGCTACTTTTGGGGACGCCTGGGTGGCTCAGCAGTTGAATGTCTGCCTGTGGCTCAGGGCATGATCCTGGAGTCCCAGGATCGAGTCCCACATCAGGCTCCCTGCATGGAGCCTGCTTCTCTCTCTGCCTGTGTCTCTGCCTCTCTCTCTGTGTCTCTCATGAATAAATAAAATCTTTTAAAAAAAAACAAGAGGGGGGAGGGGCAAGATGGCGGAAGAGCAGGGTCCCCGAGTCACCTGTCCCCACCAAATTACCTAGATAACCTTCAAACCATCCTGAAAATCTACGAATTCGGCCTGAGATGTAAAGAGAGACCAGCTGGAACGCTACAGTGAGAAGAGTCCGCGCTTCTATCAAGGTAGGAAGACGGGGAAAAAGAAATAAAGGAACAAAAGGCCTCCGAGGGGGAGGGGCCCCGGAGGAGCCGGGCTGAGGCCGGGGCGAGTGTCCCCAGGACAGGAGAGCCCCGTCCCGGAGGAGCAGGAGCTGCACCAACCTTCCCGGGGGAAAGGGGCCCGCAGGGAGGTGGAGCAGGACCCAGGAGAGCGGGGATGCCCTCGGGCTCCCGGGGACACTAACAGACACCTGCGAGCGCAGGAGAGTGCTCCGAGCTCCCTAAGGGCTGCAGCGCGCACGGCGGGGCCGGAGCAGCTCGGAGGGGCTCGGGCGGCGGCTCCGCGGAGGGGGCTGCGGGGCGGGAGCGCGAATCCAACAGCGCAGGCCCCGGAGCACAGGGCGCCGGGACACAGCCCAGGATCCGGCCTCCCCCGGGACAGGCAGAGGCCGGGAGGGCCCAGGACAGCGAGGACGCTCCTGCCCCGAGCTGAGCAGATCAGCGGCCCCGCCCCGGAGCCTCCAGGCCCTGCGGACGGAGAACCGAGAGCCCCGAGCCCCGTAGTTCCTGCGGAGGCTGAATCCAGGCTTCCAGAGCTGCCATAGCCACTGGGCTGTTCCTCCTGGGGCCCCACGGGGTAAACAACCCCCGCTGAGCCCTGCAGCAGGCAGGGGCAGAGCAGCTCCCCCAAGTGCTAACACCTGAAAATCAGCACAACAGGCCCCTCCCCCAGAAGACCAGCTGGACGGACCAGTGATACTCCCCCGTGTTCCAATACAACTTGTTTTTGGCCACTCTGCACTGAGCAAAATGACTAGAAGGAAAACCTCACTTCAAAAGAAAGAATCAGAAACAGCCCTCTCTCCCACAGAGTTACAAAATCTGGATTACACTTCAATGTCAGAAAGCCAATTCAGAAGCACCATTATACAGCTACTGGTGGCTCTAGAAAAAAGCATTAAGGCCTCACGAGACTTCATGACTGCAGAATTTAGATCCAATCAGGCAGAAATTAAAAATCAATTGAATGAGATGCAATCCAAACTAGAAGTCCTAACGACGAGGGTTAACGAGGTGGAAGAACGAGTGAGTGACATAGAAGACAAGTTAATGGCAAAGAGGGAAACTGAGGAAAAAAGAGACAATCAATTAAGGGACCATGAAGACAGATTAAGGCAAATAAATGACACTCTAAGGAAGAAAAACCTACGTTTAATTGGGGTTCCCGAGGGCGCCGAAAGGGACAGAGGGCCAGAATATGTATTTGAACAAATCCTAGCTGAAAACTTTCCCAATCTGGGAAGGGAAACAGGCATTCAGATCCAGGAAATAGAGAGATCCCCCCCTAAAATCAATAAAAACCGTTCAACACCTCGACATCTAATAGTGAAGCTTGCAAATTCCAAAGATAAAGAGAAGATCCTTAAAGCAGCAAGAGACAAGAAGTCCCTGACTTTCATGGGGAGGAATATTAGGGTAACAGCAGACCTCTCCACAGAGACCTGGCAGGCCAGAAAGGGCTGGCAGGATATATTCAGGGTCCTAAATGAGAAGAACATGCAACCAAGAATACTTTATCCAGCAAGGCTCTCATTCAAAATGGAAGGAGAGATAAAGAGCTTCCAAGACAGGCAGGAACTGAAAGAATATGTGACCTCCAAACCAGCTCTGCAAGAAATTTTAAGGGGGACTCTTAAAACTCCCCTTTAAGAAGAAGTTCAAGTAACTCTGAACGTGAATGGGCTTAATGACCCCATCAAAAGGCGCAGAGTTTCAGACTGGATAAAAAAACAGGACCCATCTATTTGCTGTCTACAAGAGACTCATTTTAGACAGAAGGACACCTACAACCTGAAAATAAAAGGTTGGAGAACCATTTACCATTCAAATGGTTCTCAAAATATACCCTAAAAACTACAGAACACTTCTGAAAGAAATTGAGGAAGACACAAAGAGATGGAAAAATATTCCATGCTCATGGATTGACAGAATTAATATTGTGAAAATGTCAATGTTACCCAGGGCAATTTACACGTATAATGCAATCCCTATCAAAATACCATGGACTTTCTTCAGAGACTTAGAACAAATTATTTTAAGATTTGTGTGGAATCAGAAAAGACCCCAAACAGCCAGGGGAATTTTAAAAAAAGAAAACCATATCTGGGGGCATCACAATGCCAGATTTCAGGTTGTACTACAAAGCTGTGTTCATCAAGACAGTGTGGTACTGGCACAAAAACAGACATATAGATCAATGGAACAGAACAGAGAACCCAGAAGTGGACCCTGAACTTTATGCTCAACTAATATACGATAAAGGAGGAAAGACGATCCACTAGAAGAAAGACAGTCTCTTCAATAAATGGTGCTGGGAAAATTGGACATCCACATGCAGAAGAATGAAACTGGACCACTCTCTTGCACCATACACAAAGATAAACTCAAAATGGATGAAAGATCTAAATGTGAGACAAGATTCCATCAAAATCCCAGAGAAGAACTCAGGCAACACCCTTTTTGAACTTGGCCACAGTAACCGGAGAAGGACAAACAGTGTATGTTCTCATTCATTTGGGGAATATGAATAATAGCGAAAGGGAATATATGGGAAGGGAGAAGAAATGTGTGAGAAATATCAGAAAGGGAGACAGAACATAAAGACTTCTAACTCTGGGAAATGAACTAGGGGTGGTGGAGGGGGAGGAGGGTGGGGGGTGGGGGTGAATGGGTGACGGGCACTGAGGGGTACACTTGACGGGATGAGCACTGGGTGTTATTCTGTATGTTGGTAAATTGAACACCAATAAAAATTAATTTATAAAATAAATAAATAAATAAATAAATAAATAAATAATAAATAAAATAAAACAAAACAAAAACAGCTACTTTCATAGGATATAGGATTACAAATAACGTATATGTAAAGTACCTACATCAGTACTTGATATTGTATCAATAGTATCTATATCTCAGTAAAATATTAGTTAAGATGAAACATTTCAAATGACATTTTGTAATTTTATAATTTAGCTATGTTTCAGGATAAAGGTCTTCTTACTATTATGTACTTAAAAATAAATTAATGACAAGACAATTCTAAAGGAAACCTAAGAATGAGAGCAAATGCCAGGCACATGGACCACTCCACGTATGCAGGGGAATAAACATAACCCAGGAGGATGAGGACTCTTAGGCTCAAGTGCCAAACCACAGCAGCAGTTGCTCTGACTTTAATGGACACGTCCAAGCTCCTTCTGGCATTAACCCTGGGCAAGTCATGTGAATCCACACACTAAAAATCTCAAGTGAGAACTTCAAAGAACACCTGTGTTTTGCAAGCATTTTTTTTAATTTAACAAAAGAGATTAAAACAATCAAATTCAAAGGAACTATGGGACTCAAAAAGTTCCAGTTTTTAAGTTGCAGAATCAACACGTACTGGAAAAAATTCAATGATATTTAAAAATGCAAGATTAATTCTTTCCATTGAGTTCCTTTCCTTGCATTCGCAAATAGAGAGAGTGGCGCACCTGTTTCAGCGACTCTGTAGCCTGTCAATGGGAAAAAGAAGAAACTACATGATCAGAGAGAATGAGAAACAGCATCAATGCACAAGAATTCTATAAATTTAACGTATCTTAGGTTAAACAAACAAATTTCAAGTACTAATGGCAAATATCTATAATATTTTGATGACTAGGGATCCCCTTTGAAAGAAAGAGTTTAAGGTTTCTAATACATCCTTCAAGTTCTTGCTATGTTCACGGTCCCCTTTACTATGGTTTTTCTAGTCCTTATTTGAAAAGAAAAGCACCCTGTGACCCATCAGTCTCCCTTCTTCTTCAATGTTATTACCTTAAAAAAAAAAAAAAAAAACTTCACAGATGCTACTTTAAATCTTAAATGCCTGGGGCTATGAACTAGGTGGAAGAACATCCATCCCTTAGCCTTCTTGGATTAGATCCTTCAAATGTAAAAGTTCCCACTAATTAGAGATAAAAATCATTGTATTTTTCCTAAGTAGTGCTTTTATAGAATGTAAAAGTTGTTAAAGGTTTCATCATCCCCAATTCTTGGATTACACATTTAATTCTAGTAATAACTTGTTCTTCTAATTTGAGGGATGGGAAGTTTAGAAGGTACAGGTAACAAGAGATATTATGAACACTGGCTACTAAATAAGCAGTGCAAGAGATTTTTACCAAAACTTTCTTCTTCTAAAATGACTAAGAAAAATTAAAAATTCACTTAATGTGTTGAGAAGCTACCATTAGCTATCATCTGAACAAAGCTAAAGAGTCCACCGGGGGCCAGCGTAAAAGCTGCCAAAGACACAAATTGTGTCGAGGACCCTCAGAGCACAGGCTCCAGAGTCAGACTGTTGGGTTCGTAGCCTGCTTTCCCCACTTTTTAACACTGTAGATACTTGGGCAAGGAACTAACACCTCTGTTTTCTCACTGGAAAGATGGAAAAGATGAAGGGAGGAATACCATATTGATTCCTTTATTTTTAAGGAGAAGGAACTTACAAATGCCTTTATAAAAGCTTAAAATTTAGGGTATCTGGGTGGCTCAGTCAGTTAAACTGCCTTGGGCTCAGGTCATTATCTGGGGTTCTGGGGTGGAGCCCCACATTGGGCTTCCTGCTCAGCGGGGAACTGCTTCTCCCTCTCCCTCCCCCTTCCCCTGTTCCCGTGTGCACTCTCTCTCAAAGAAATAAATAATCTTTAAAAAGGAAAAAAAAATTCTTTTTGGTATTCACCTTCCTAAAAGTCTAGTTTCTTTTATGTCCTTAAAAAATTGGGCTTGAGAGGTGCCTGGGTGGCTCAGTCAGTTGAGCTTCGAACTCTTGATTTCAGCTCAGGTCATGATCTCAAGGTTGTGAGATCCACCCCCACCCCGACCCCCACGTGGGATTCCACAATGGGTGTGGAGCCCACTTAAGATTCTCTCCCTCTCTCTCCCTCTGCCCCTCCCCCGTTCTAAAAAAAAAAAGTTGAGCTTGATAATTGGATTGTTTTCCTTAAAAGCACACTCAGAGAGTCAATAGAAATAAGACTGCTGCTGAAAACTATTATTTTACTATCTCAAAGTCATTTAAGACATTTTCCCACGCATATTAGAAGATATCCCCAGGTAGAATACAGGTTTCAAAACCAAAACTGTCAAAAAAAAAAAAAAAAACCAAAATTGTCTGATATGAAATTAGCATCACACATGTCACCTGTCTCACTGAGCAAAGCACAGTACATAGAAGTCTATCTAGGACCAAGGACCAAGATTTAACTTGCAGATCTCCCCAATACTAAGTTCTGGCTCCCAAACAAGACCAGTCAGAAGATGTCATAGTTGCAATAAAGTACCTTAGCAAGATCTTCTTTTAACTTGTTGTACTGCACCACATCAAAATGTTGTTTCTTTGATTTTTTATGGAAGAAGTGAAGAAACTGCCTACTCTTAACAGCTGAGTAAGTATAATCCTAAGAGGAAAAAAAAAGAACATATGAACATAATGTCTCTGCAAGAAAGACACTTGCCTTAGCAACACTAAAGCAAAAGAAGGCAGATGAGTAAAATATTTGCAGTGGCCAACAGAGAAAGCATAAGGCAACACAAGTGAAACATTTTGTCTTGCTTGAGATCAGCTGCTGCTTTCAAAAGTAAGCATGCTGGGAAGAGAAATCACACATATTGGGATAGAAAGAAAAAGAAAACTGTTTTAGCAAAATCATCATGCAATAAAGTTAAAGTTACTGAGTGTTTCTGCAATACATATTCAATCATATTTATAAAGGCACAGAACAAAATTTGATGTGTTTATCTCAGTGGAGAAATTTGTGAGCTATATTACTTCAGCTGGAGAAGGAATTATTTGCAAAACATGTTCTAACTTACCATTTTCCTAACAAATGACTCACCTGTCGGGTGATTATAAAGTATGCAAAAAAGACCATGGAATTTGCAACTGTGATGAAGTAGGTCACTGGTTCCATAATATCCCAGGAGTACACCCACCAGGTGAGCCAGGCCAAGGCCCCGCCCTGAACGGACAACAGTGCTAACCCAGCCCACAGAAGTCTGCTCGTTTTAGCTTCTGAGCGAGCTTCGATTCCAGCTTTTATCTGAGGGGGGCGGGAAAGAGCTTGGGTCAGTTTACAGTGTACCAAATTAAGGGGAAATAAAAGAAGGAACAAGTAAAATCATACCTATCGGCATTATTTTAACAAGATCTGATTTAGGGAAAAGTTATGAAACATAAACATTCATGAGTGATCACTTACTTCCAAGTCAGCTCAGAAATGACCCCTTTTTTAAATTGGCCTGCTTTTGGGGAAAAAAATTAAAGAGTACAGAAGGGTATACAATGAAAAACTCAAGATGCTCTCCTCTGAAACCTAAAATTACATGCCTATCTTCTTTGATCTAGCAACTGCACTGCTAGGGATGCATCCTCTAGGTACACTTGCACACACGGTTCATTACAGATTCTCAAGAGTAGAAGACTGACACTTATCAATATTATCTGCTGAGCTACTGAGCAGCAGTAGTGTGGAAACCACACATCAATGTGCAGATCTTTCCAGATACACTGTTAGTGAAAAAAGGTGAGAAGAGTATGTGATAGTGTATGCCCTTTTCTGAAAAAGGGGACAAAATAATATATTTGTACTTGTGTATACACAGATGAAAAAAAATCTAAAAAGATCCATGGGTGTAAGGATATGGTAGGAGGAGGAAAACTTTCCACTGGCACCTTTCCAGATTTTCAAATCTTAATGCAAGTAAATATATTACCCACTTTTTAAAAAATAAAAAATAAATCCAAGAAATATAATTTAAAAGTCCCTTGCTCTGCCATCCCGAATATCCTTAGAGGATACTATCAAAGTTTATTTCCAGAAACTTCCTATTCAGATACAAAGATACACAGATGACACCCATCCATTTTTAAAAATCACAAATGGTATTAGTGGTTTAAAAGATGCAGGTTTTTCCCTTAAAACAGACTCCTCCACGCTCTCCAAAGAAGTTTTTTTTTTCCTCCTCCACTAATGATTAACTTTTGGATGCTAGGAAGCTGGTGCTAACTCTCCAGCTGTACATCTATAAGCAGGGCTGGAGCCACAGGCCTATCCTGTAAAAAAGAACCTGGAAGCACTGCAGCTAGTGTAGCCTGGCTCATATTGTCCTCATTTACAGAGAGGACAGTCTGGAGGGGCAGCACAGCACACAGTTCAAGATGCAGCTCCAGTGGGGCCGCCAGAATTCATGTTCGGGCTCCACCACATTAGTAGCTATGCACCCTTGTGGTCTCTGCTTCCTCACCTGAAGGATGACAAAGATAATAGAGTACCAAATGCACAGGCTCATCGTGAGGACTGAAGGAGAAAATGAGCATATGTGGAGCATTCACAAAAACATTCACTCCACAAGTGGTCAATCCACAGTATTATTTTCACACAGACTCAACTGTGACACTTTCCAACCTGTTCGAGAGGCCTCAGCTGTCCCTTCAGGTGGTCAATTTTCTCCAGTAAGAGGTGCTCTCGTTTTTTCTGAAACTCTTCTAAATGCAAAGCTGTAAACAGTCTGTGAACCAAGGATTTCACATTTTCCATCTGAGTAGCATGTTCCATACTCAGTTTTTCTGAGAAAAGACAGAAAGGACACGTAAGGCGGTCACCACACTTCTACCAGGCTCTCCCAGTTCAGGGACTCCAACCTGTTGCCTATGGCCGGCCACCAGGGCACCCCAAGTCCCAGGGAGGCATTTGGTATTGGCCTTTCTTCCTGTCTCAGGTGATCTGTCTCTCCCATAGAAAGAAAGTCTGGAATGACAAATTACTAGACGATAGGATTAAAACTATTTTTTTGGTCTTTTTTCTTTTATAATATGACTTTGCTATTTCTTTAAAAATCTTCAAATGGAAAAGGTACCCTTCTACCAGAATCCAGGTGCATGCCTCACCTAACACTTTTGGTTTACGGGTTCATTTTTTTGTTGTTGTTTTAAGTTTTTATTTAAATTCTAGTTACTGGGGATCCCTGGGTGGTTCAGCAGTTTGGCACCTGCCTTCAGCCCAAGGCATGATCCTGGAGACCCGGGATCGAGTCCCACGTCGGACTCTCTGTGTGGAGCCTGCTTCTCCCTCTGCCTGTGTCTCTGCCTCTCTCTCTGTGTGTCTCATGAATAAATAAATAAAACCTTTAAAAAAATAAATTCTAGTTACTTAACATATAGTGTAATATTGGTTTCAGGAGGAGAAATGTAGTGATTTATCACTTACATACAACACCCAGTGCTCATCACAAGTGCCCTCCTTATGGCTCATTTTTTATATCCAACCTCAACCTAAGATCCCTACCCCTTTACCCCAGGCATTTATCCAAAAATTATCTTAGGATGCACAGGGTAGGGAAGCTGGTGACAAAAGTGTAAATGAAAGTTTAAAATACATTTGAAAAGCAAGTCAAGTATAAGTTTAACAAGATGTAGATCTGAAAGGAGGTTCATACTGCTAGGAAAGGAAGTCACAGTTTCTGAATGTTTAACAAAGTTCTTTTGCATATGGATTTTCTCTTAATCCTTCTGCCACTCTGGGTCTACAAACACACAAAAACCGGGCTGTAATGCTCCTTTTCTGAGTGCTGTAGCTGTTCCCCAGTGTTGTTAGAGAACTGGAGGTGGGGGACAGGGTGGGACATGGCAGGGCAGATCCGCCCACCTGCAGTGTGCATTTGTATCCACAGCAGGTTTAGGGCCCTGGAGTCAGGACTACCCCAGTGAGCCTCCAGGGAGGATCAGCAGGCCTCGGAGTTATTTCCCTTCCATTCTACCCACTGCCTTCAAAACTTTAGTGTAGTCTTAATCCCTTCTACATTCTAGGCTAAAGCTGCCAGGGAAGTGGTGAGAAGCATAAGTTCTCTTCTAGACTTTTGAGATTTGTACAAGTCAGAGTCCTTTTGTTTTGGTGAAAAATGTACTGCTGTTTAAAAAGTGTACAAAATTAAAAATTAAAAAAAAAAAACAAAAGGTCTATATATAGAAGAAAGGAATAGCTGGGGCATGATTTCGTCCCAAGCTGTGTAGTGTATCCAAGACAAAGCCAGACACTTAAGTGATAAGGACCGATTTTATCCAGCCAGCACTGTGATATGGAAGAGGGTCCAGTGTGAACTGAGCTCAACTTGTATTTGTGCAGAGGCGGCTGGGCGCTCTGGGGACAGAGGAGAGGATCGGGGGTGGGGGGTGGGGGCCTCAGTGGAGTCGGAGAAGTGGAAATCTACAGCTGGGCCTGAGGATTCTCGGTGAAGGTTAGGGCAACTTGGCCATTTGGGTTGGTAACTGGCACTTAAGCAGAAGAGAAACAAACAAAAGGCAGTGTGGAAGTCGAGCAAGGCGGCCACCCAGCTGGGAGAAGAGCAAGCGTCAGCTCCCTGGACATTTGTGTTTCATTTTTTTTTAATAAATTAATTTTTATTGGTGTTCAATTTACCAACATACAGAACACCCAGTGCTCATCCCGTCAAGTGTCCCCCTCAGTGCCCGTCACCCATTCACCTCCACCCCCCCGCCCTCCTCCCCTTTCACCACCCCTAGTTCGTTTCCCAGAGTTAGGAGTCTTTATGTTCTGTGTTTGTGTTTCAAAGAGTAGTTTTCTCAGGTCCTTGAGATGACAGTTCTGGGAGGCAGAAGCTGTATACTTCAAAGGCATGGAGAAAGAATTTAGAATTGCAAGTTTTCTGAAGAAACTGCTAGAAGAAAACGTTCAGGGACCTGTCTGCCTATCACCAGGTTTTCCCTGAATGCACAAGAAGTTCTCCTGGCAGTGTCGCACTTCCCCAGGCAAGCATAATCCTGGGGATATGCCCTTATGCTGACAGAAACTATGTTGGGGTTTGTTCAAGTCTCTTGGGGGGTGGGGGTGGTAGGCAGGGACTGGAGGTGAACAAAATCATCTGTGTGGAGAATCTGCCATCTTTATGGGTCCAGACTGAGGTCTTGTCAAGAAGAAGGCTCGGAGGCACCTGGCTAATGTTTGGTCAAAGAGAGAGTCTTTGTTGGGTTACATGCAATGTTGATCTGAGCTCAGTGACAAGCTATGGTCTTTCAGAAATGGCACCGCAAAATTCATATGTTGTATTACCAATTTAAACATTTCCCTAAATAAGAAACAAACGAGCATTTGTCTGTGGTATCTCCTAACAAAAACCAAAAACGAGAGACAATTACTCTTTTCTTTTTCTTCAGAAGCTTATTCCTTTTATATGTGTCTTTAATACAGATTTCATTTTTATATACTGAATTTCTTTTTGTTGTTTTTTTTCATAGACTAAATTTCAAATCCAAATTTGCCAATGCTTTAGAGAAGAAATGGGGTTTAAATACATTTTTTAACTTCAAATTTACAATTTTATAAACTGAATTTTCTATTAATCCTGTATAATTCCTCTGTCATCTTCCTGCCAACCATACCTACTGTGCCCATTATTTTAATTCCCATTGTGAGACTGAGTCAGTCGGGTTTGGTGTTCAGTGAGGCACCTGGTGAGCCAGCACCATCCCAGCAACTGCCCCTCCGGGCAGGGAGGCAGCTCTCCTCCCAAGGAGATGGCAGGAAGGAGGTTGTAATTAGTCCACCTGGACCTAAAGGTGTATGTAACATGTTGGGGCCTGCAGGAGAGGAAGGACAAGTAGAACAAAAAGATGCCCTAAAATCATCGGTTTCCACTTGTATCCTCAAGTACTCAACCCAGAAGAGACCAGGAAACAGAAGACTTTCCAGAATGTTGGGTGATGTAGTTTTGGAATATAGGTGAGGTTTGGTGGGGTGAGATCTGGAGCCAATGACCAAGAAAGAATTCTTGAGATGTCTTTGGTGCAAAATGGTGGTTTTATTAAAGCCTGGGGGCAGGACCCATGGGCAGGAAGAGCTGCTGCCCAGGGCTTGTGGGGGTGGCTGATTATATACTTGGGAGTTGGAGGTAAGGAAAAGAAAGGAGGTTTCAAAAGGATTTTCACATGCTCAAGAGAACCTAAAAGATATTGGAGGCCTGCCATTATCAGTTAAAGATGGTTTTTCCCTCTAGTAAGGCATTAAGATAGTTGGGAGCTTCCTGGAGGAATGTCACACATATCCCACCCAGAAGTTGGGGGAGGAGGTTTGCAGGGTGTGAGGTTGTGCTTTGTTCTCAGCTAGCCTTCTGTTCCCCATC
Source organism: Nyctereutes procyonoides (assembly GCF_905146905.1). NCBI lineage: Eukaryota > Metazoa > Chordata > Mammalia > Carnivora > Canidae > Nyctereutes > Nyctereutes procyonoides. The sequence goes on from NW_026575130.1 coordinate 8,595,774, forward strand.
ATCAGGAATTCACCAGACACAAAATTTCTATCTTAACATGGGTTTTCATCTCTGTATTTATGAACTTCTAGCATCCTTCTCTCTTTGGGGTTTAATACTGCCCTGATTTTAAGAATTAACAGGGACGCCTGGGTGGCTCAGTGATTGAGCGCCTACCTTCAGCCCAGGGTGTGATCCTGGAGTCCCAGGATTGAGTCCCACATCAGGTTCCCTTCATGGAGCCTGCTTCTCCCTCTGCCTATGTCTCTGCCTCTCTCTTTGTCTGTGTCTCTCATGAATAAATAAAGTCTTTAAAAAAAGAAAAAAGAATTAACAGAAGAAAGTTCACAATTGTTGAAATGATGGATTCATTTTAATTTCTCTATACTTGTGTTTGAAAATAACAAAATTTTCAAACATACAATTAAAATTTTTAAAAATCTATTTTTCTTCAAGGGATCTTCAGAGAAATGGCTGACATCAATGCTGGGGTATAAGATCAGCCTGGATCATCTAATTATACCAGAAAGAAAAAGCCTGAAATCAAAATGAGGGCAAGTCACAAGACATGGGCGCCAGAGTGTTCAAATTGTACCAGTTAATTAGTGGGAGCCCCTGAAGTGCCTTATGATTTGCTCCCATTTCTCTCCGTTACAACGTTTATTCTTTTTTAATCTAAATCCCCTCCCCTTTTCCCTGGCATCTATTGATAATTCTTGGCTGATGCAGAATTTGGAGGAATCTGGTTGCAATATGACAACTTTTCGATTCCAGCAGCCCTCCCATTTGCCAGTCAGCACTTGGCATTCTAACTATAAACAAGAGCGTTCCCTTATTTATTGATCTATTTAGTCATCTATTTTTTCAGGCACAGGCTTATGAATTCCTTTTTGCTGTCCCCAGCAGTCTACGGTCACAACTTACTGGGAACAGAAGCCTCCAGAGCTAATACTGGCAGGCACTTCAGCATAACTGGTGAATTGCTGGAGGCTCAGTGCTGACCAGTTTGAGAAATAAAAACCTCACAGACATTCACTAGTTTTATCTCCAGGAGCCCCACAGGGTTCTCACAGTGAGGATCAGAGATCCACATAATCTGGTGCTTGGCGCAGGGAGAGGGGAAAAGTAACCATTCTGGATCAGCCCCCAAGCAACTTTCTCCTAGCAAGGAAACTACTTTACCAGAGCCTTATCTGGCTGGAAGAAGGGCAATTAGCTACTCCCAGCCCCCTCTAGCCCTCCCGGCTCACAAAGGAAGGGAAAAATAAAGTGGCTAAGAAACTCTACTGAAAGCTGCAGCCCAGGAATTCTGGCCCAATAAAATATCCGAGATTCAGTCATAAGTTTATACAATGCTCCTCCCCCCACCCCCAAGACCCTACCATCACACCAACAGGGCTGCAGTTCTGTGCAAGACGCAGACCCTAAGAAAGAATTTCTAGGGAAACTCAGAGACAACACAGAAGAGAAAAACAGGGGCACGAGAAGAAACACAGACCTCCGAGACCTACAGCTATAGGCCAACAGCCTCTTAGCCAGATACACATAAAACCTCACATTAAACGCCTCCTTGCTTCAGGTTCTACTACATAACACATCATGTCCAACTTTCTTTCTTTTTTTTTTAAATTATTTATTCATGAAAGACCCAGAGAGAGGCAGAGACGTAGGCAGAGGGAGAAGCAGGCTCCATGCAGGGAGCCTGATGCGGAACTCGATACCGGGACACCAGCATCATGCCCTGGGCCAAAGACAGACACTCAACCACTGAGCCACCCTGGCATCCCATCATGTCCAATTTTCAACAAAAAATTATACAGCAAGGGAAAAAAGCAAGGTGTATCATATTTAAACTGCAGAAAATCAAAGATAAAGAAACCACTAAAAACCCAAGGAAAGAACACCTTCCCTACTACAGAAGAGCACAGATAAAGTAGACACCTGACTCCCCTCAGAGTTGGTACCAGCAGGGAAGGAAACAGGGAAAAAACCAAGCTTTGAAGAGTAATAAAGGAAATTTTCAACTTCATGTCTTGGGTCCTATATCTACCATCTACCAAGGTCAAAAGGACTTGGCAAAACCTTGAAGTACCGGCTCTATACACTGTACATCTGCTTCATTAAAGAAAATAACCCTGGAAGAACATACTGAACACAGAAGATAAAGGAAGAAACTTCCCTGGTTCCCACAAGATTAAAGTCCTACAGCCTTGCATATATTAGAAACTCAAGATGTCAGCAACTTTCTGAAATGTCCTTTGTCTAATGATTTGTAACTTTTTATAAAAAAAGATTTTATATATTTATTCATGAGAGACACAGGCAGAGGGAGAAGCAGGCTCCATGCAGGGAGCCTGATGTGGGACTCAATCCTGGGACTTCAGGATCATGCCCCAGGCTGAAGGCAGGCGCTAAACGGCTGAGCCACCCAGAGATCCCCGATTTGTAACTTTTTATGTAAAAGAAAAAAAAAAGAAAGAAAAAAGTAAAAACTCTGCACCAAATGTTCCTTTGACAGAGCACCCACTGCTTTGTGAAGACAAGCAGTTGTCCCAACTTAGACTACAATAAAATCCTCTTTCTTTCTGTTAGAAACTCTAAAAGATATGTTCATTCTGTGTCAACATGAGAAAAAAACCACAAACCTATAATGCTGTTATCCCACCAAATGATCCTTCAAAAGTGAAGGAGAAATGCAGACTTTCTCAAACAAAAATTGATAATTTGTTGCCAGTGGGCTTGCCTTGCAAGAAGTGTTAAAAGTGAAGGAAAGGGGGGGTGCCCAGGTGGCTCAGAGGTTCAGCGTCTGCCTTCCGCCCAGGGTGTGATCCTGGAGTCCCGGGACCGAGTCCCACATCAGGCTCCCTGCATGGAGCCCGCTTCTCCCTCTGCCTTGTCTCTGCCTCTCTCTGTGTCTCCCATGAATAAATAAATAAAATCTTTTAAAAAAAAGTGAAGGAAAGGACAATGATACAAGGTCAGAAACCTAGATCTACATAAAGGAATTCTACATTAAAGAAAGAATAAGGGAAGATAAAATTATTTTTCTTTTTGCTTATTAATTCAGCTAACAACAGTCTGTTCAAAATAATAGCAGCAAAAGTATATTCAATGCTTATTGCTTATATATGAGTGAAATGAATAACAAGGGATGGGAAGAAAAAATTAGAAATACATAGTATTACAAGGTACTTGCAATGCCTGTGAAACAATCCATCTAGTGTTATTTGAAAGTGGATTTGGGAGTGCCCGTCTGGCTCAGCTGGTAGTACGTGTGACTCTTGGTCTCAAAGTTATAAATTCAAGCCACAGTGGGTATAGAGATTACTTAAAATCTTTAGGGGAGCTTTGGTGGTTCAGATGGTTATATCCATTCAGGTCTTGATCTCAGGGTTCTGAGTTCAAGCCCTAAACGCGGCTCCATACTAAGTGGGGAGTCTACTTAGGGAAAGAAACTTAAAAAAAAAAAAAGGTGGATTTGGGTTAATTGCAAATGTATATTGCAAAATCTAGGGCAATCACTGAAAAAAGTAAAATTTAAAAGTATCACTGATATGCTATAAAAGAAAATGGAATCATAAAATTCATGAGAAAATTCAACAGAAGGCAGGGCACCAGGTGACTCAGGTCGCGATCTTGGGGTGCTGGGATCGAACCTGTGTCGGGCTCCCTGCTTAGCAGAGAGTCTGCTTCTCCATCTCCCTCTGCTTATGTCTCTGCCTCTCTGTCTCTCTTATGAAAAAACAAATCCTTTTTTTTTTAAAGAAAAGAACAAAGAAGAGTATTACATAAGGGAGTCAATTCTTCAAGCAAACATAGCAACCCTTAATGTGTATGTAACTAACAATAAAGTGTCAAAATATGAGAGGCAAACCTGATAGAACTGCAAGGAGGAAGAAATAAATCCAATAACAGTTGGAGACTTCAATACTCTCTATCAGATATGGAGAGATCAAGCCAGAAAAAAAAAAAGACCCCATAACATTAAGGACATAGCTACACTCAACAGTACTATCAATCATCTGGATAGAAGTAACATGTACAGACTATTTCATCCAACAATAGAGAACATACATACCTTTCAAGCTTACATGGAACATTCACCACGATAAATCTCACTTGGGGCCACATCCAAACAAATACAAAAGAATATAAATCCTACAATGTATGGTCTCAGACCACAATGGACTTTAAGAATAAATCAAAAAGAGGGCTGGAAAATCTCAAAATTTTTGGCAATTAAACAGCATACTTCTAAATAACACATGGGTCAAAGAAGAAATCAAGAAAAGTTACATGATATTTTGAACTACATGAAAATGAAAACACAACTTATCAAAATTTGTAGGATGAAACAAAGCAGTGCTCAGAGGGAAATTTATATAATTGAAGGCATACATTAGAAAAGAAGAGACATCTAAAATCAATAATTTAAGTTTCCACTGTAGGTAACTAGAAAAAGAGAAGCACATTAAATTCAACATAAGCAGAAGAAAAGAAACAAAATTAGAGCAGAAATCAATGAAATCAAGGGGTGCTTGGCTAGCTCAGTCAGAAGAGCATACAACTCTTGATCCTGAGGTTGTGAGTTTGAGCCCCATGTTGGGTACAGAGATTACCTAAAAATAATTTTTAAAAAAAGGAATCAGTTAAATTGAGAACAGAAAATCAACAAAGAAAATCAATGAAACCCAAAGCTAGTTCTTTGGAGAGATCATTAAAATTGATAAACCCCTAGCCATGACAAGAAAAAAAGGGAAGACACAAATTACTCATATCAGAAAGAAAGATAAAACATCATTATGGATCCAATGAACATTTAAAGGATAATAAAGGAAATTCTGAATAACCCCACACTTGCAAATTTAATAACCCAGATTAAAAGGATCCATTCTTTGAAAAGACACATTGGCAAAATACACACAAGAAAAAGTAGACAATATGAATAAGCCTGTATCTATTTTAAAAATTGAATCATTAACTAATAACCTGCCAAAATGGAAAGCACTAGACCCAAATGGGTTCACTGAAGAATTCTATTCAACATTTAAGTATGAAATTATACCAATTCTCTACAATCCCTTCCAGAAGATAGAAGCAGAAGGAATGATTCCTAACTCATTCTATGAGACATTACCCTAATGCAAAAATCAGATAAGGACATTACAGGAAAAGAAAATTAAAGATCAGGGTCTCTGATGAACAAAGTTGCAAAAATCCTCAACAAAGTATTAGTAAACTGAATCCAACGATGTATAAAAACAATTATGCATCACAACCAACTGGGATTTATTACTGATATGGAAGGTTGGTTCAACTTTCCAAAGCCAATTAATGCAATCCATTACATAAAAAAGCCAAAGAAGAAAAATCATGTGATCATACCAATAAATGAAGAAATACATTTGAAAAAAATCCAGTACCTATTCATGATGACAACCCTCAGCAAAGCAGGAATAGAGAGGAACTTCCTCAACTTGTTAATAACATATTTAATGATGAGAAACTTAAAGCTTTCCTGCCAAGACCAGGATAAAAGCTAGGTATCTCCTCTCACTACTCTTTTCTAAATCATATGCCAAGTCCTAGCTAATGAGGTAAAAAAAAAAAAAAAAGATATAAAAGTGAACAGATTGTAAAGAAATAGAACTTTGTTCACAGATGACAGACTGTCTATGTAGAAAATGTGAAAGAATCGACAAAACAAAACTGCTGAAACTAATAAGCAATTATAGCAAAATTGCAGGATACAAGGCTAGTATATAAAAGCCAATCACTTTATAACACACGAGCAAGTGGAATTTGGAAATTAAAATATATTACCATTTACATCATCACCTAAAAAATGGAAATACTTAGGTATAAATGTAACAAGCTATGATCAAGATCCTTATGAGGAAAACTATAAAATTCTGGTGAAAGGCATCAAAGAAGAACTAAATAAATGGAGAGATGTTCCCATGTTCATGGGAAGTAGGACTTGATACTGACAACTTTATCTATACATTCAGCATAGTCCAAATCAAGATTCCAGCAAGGTATTTTGTGGTTATCAACAAACTGATTCTAAAGTTTAAATGGGAAGTCAAAAGATCTAGAATAGCCAGCTCCGTATGGAAGAAAAATAGAGAATTGACACTACTCAATTCCAAGACTTACTATAAAGCTATAGTAGTCAAGACAGCCTGATATTGGTAAAGGAATGAACAGGTCAATAGAATTGAATAGAGAGGGGATCCCTGGGTGGTCCAGCAGTTTAGTGCCTGCCTTTAGCCTGGGGTGTGATCCTGGAGTCCCGGGATCAAGTTGGAGTTCCAAGATCAAGTCCCACGTCGGGCTCCCTGCATGGAGCCTGCTTCTCCCTCTGCCTGTGTCTCTGCCTCTTTCTCTCTCTCTCTCTCTCTCTCTCTCTCTTTCTCTTTCTGTGACTCTCATGGATGAATAAATAAATAAAATCTTAAAAAAAAAAGAATTGAATAGAGAGCCCAGAAACAGACCCATATAAATATAGTCAACTGGTCTTTGACAAAGGAGCAAAGGCAATACAATAAAGACTGCCTTTTCAACAAATGGTGCTGGAAGAATTAGCCATTCACGTGCAAAAGCAAACAGAAAGAAAGAATCTAGATTCAGACCATATATCCTTCACAAAAATTAACTCAAAATGGATCACAGACTTAAATGTAAAATGCAAAATCATATAACTCCTAGAGCAGTGGAGAAAACCTTGATGAATCTGGGTATGAGGATGACTTGTTATGTACACCAAGGGTACAATCCATCAAAGAAATAAATGATATACTGGGTTTCATTAAAATTGAAACCTCTGTTCTACAAAAGACAATGCCAAGAGAATGAGAAGACAAGCTACAGATAGGGGAAAAAAATATTTGCAAAGAAGAGATTTGATAATGAACTGTTATCTAAAATATGCAAAACAATCTTAAATCTACAATGTGAAAAATGGACAACCTGCTTAAAAAATGGGCCAAGGACTTGAAAAGACACCTCACCAAAGAATACAATAAGCATTTGAAATCATATGCCATTAAGCAAGTGCAAGTTAAGAAAAAATAAGCTATTACACACCTATTAGAATGGTCAAAATCCAAAACACTGACAACACTAAATGCTGAAAAGGAGGTGGGTTGGAGCAGCAGTAACTCTCACACACTGCTGAGGGACATGCAAAATGGTACAGCCACTTTGGAAGAAAGTTTGCCAGTTTCTTACAAAACCAAACATACTGTTTTTTTTTTCTTTAAGATTTTATTTATTTATTCATGAAAGAGAGAGAGCGAGAGAGGGTGGTAGAGGGAGAAGCAGGCTCCTCACAAGGAGCCCGATGTGGGACTCGATCCCAGATCCCGGGATCACACCCTGAGCCAAAGGCAGACACTCAACCACTGAGCCACCCAGATGTCCCTAAATATACTCTTAATTATACAATCCAGCAATCATACTCCTTGGTATTTACCTTAAAGAATCAAAAACTTACGAATACACAAAATCTTGCAAATGTCACATCCTATATGATACCAGCTATATTACATTCTCAAAAAGACAAAACTATGGACACAGTAAAAAGATTAGCAGTTGCCAGGGGTTGAAGGGGTAGAAAGGATGAATGGGCACATCACAGAGGACTTTTGGGTAGTGGAGTACTCTGTATGATACTATAATGGTGGATGTATGTCATTATACATTTATTAAAACTCAAGAGTAAACCCAAATGTCAACTATGAACTTTGAGTAATGATGGGCCAGTGTAGGTTCATGGATTATAACAAATGTACCACTCTGTTGCCTGACAGTGGGGGAGGCTATGGGGTGGTGGACAGAGAGTTTATGGGAACTGTATACTATCTGCTCAATCTTACTATGAACCTACTGAAACCACTCTAAGAAAAATCAAGTCTGGGGAATCCCTGGGTGGCTCAGCAGTTTCGCGCCTGCCTTTGGCCCAGGGTGTGATCCTGGAGTCCCGGGATCAAGTCCCACGTCGGGCTCCCTACATGGAGCCTGCTTCTCCCTCTGTGTCTCTGCCTCTCTCCAAGTCTATTTTTTAAAAAAGAGTTAAGCACGATACAATTGATATGCACTTGGATTTTTCAGGCCCACTTCTTCTTAACCCAATAATGTCAGGTTAAGCATTCAAGATCCCAAAGTGAAGTCTTAAAACTATAAAAAGAGTGTAAGACACTAAAATCCCTGCTGGGCAACTGCTATTGATCATTCATACTCCTGCTAGCAAAACTTAAATATCGGTTATCAAAAGCCTTCTTGGTCATTTGGTTAATTAAGAAGGTTCTTAAGCTTGCTCCCTGTAAAAGTCCCACAACTAAAAGGGAAATGTTGAGATGGTTGCATAGCTGTATCTCTTACCTTTCTTGGGGCACTGTACATCATATGTTACTTTGTTAATGACAAGTTTAAAATCATTCATTAGCAAAATTTCCATCAAGGTCGAAGCTGGAATTTCACTGCCATCTGAAAGAAAATACATAATGTAAAAATATGTCCTTGCTTTATTATTTTTTTAATTTTTATTTATTTATGATAGTCACACACACACACACACACAGAGAGAGAGGCAGAGACATAGGCAGAGGGAGAAGCAGGCTCCATGCACTGGGAGCCCGACGTGGAATTCGATCCCGGGTCTCCAGGATCGCGCCCTGGGCCAAAGGCAGGCGCGAAACCGCTGCACCATCCAGGGATCCCTATGTCCTTGTTTTAAATGGTGAAAACCATTTTCCAACACATAGAAAATATTTACTAACCAGGTCTTTACAATACAGTAGTGGACATTTTCATTTTGGAGGGCTCTCCATATCCAGTACTGTTCCCATGGTGAGGAATCCTCCCTTCCTGCTCTACCTCGCATTACACCGGACCACACAGAGCAGGCAGGTGCTCCCTCTCTCACTTGCTCAGCTGGGCTGGGATCCAGGCAGATATTCCTAGTGAGACTTTATCTGCACAAGGTCACATAAAGCCTCAAGGAAGGTGGGAACACTTCACAGCAAGGCTAAAGCAGTGGAGGTGACATGTAGGGGGTGCAGGTGTCAGCAGAGCCCATCAGGTGGACCCTAGGCTAACCTGGTCTTTGCTCTGTTCTACCCCTGCCTTCTTCTGAGCCTGGTTCTCTGGGAATTCCAATATCCAAAATCTACTGACACACTCCTCTGCTCAGCCAGAGTCCATGTCTGCTGGCCCCTGATTGGTATGTGTAAGGCACACAGATAGTAACATTTAGAAGCCTTTTAATTATGAGAGGTGACTGATTTGTTAACACTTAGTGGCCAAACAGCACCACCAACCACTACCACAGAGGGCTCCCTGCTATTCTAGCTGGGGAAAGCTGAAGAGGCAAAGCTTCCAGGAGGGAAGCTTGATGATGTCACCTCAACTGATGAACAGGAACCCAGTATCAGCAGGGATACTGATAAACATAATTAAACCTAAGGAGTCAATCTGCGTATGTGTGGTTTTCATAGTAACTGCAAATACCCTAGGAACAACTGGGAGGGGGTGGGGAACCTCTTGAAAAATGTTAACCTCAGTGTGGTGTGCTTGGCATAGCTTCTTATATAGCCTAGTTTTTATTATATTTTTTAAGTTAAAAAAGTGTAGTACACTTTAATGCAACCCAGGTGTTAAGAAAGCAAATTCACTGAATAAGCAACAAACTGGTGGTAGATAAGGGTTTCTCTATCATTATCCCTTTAGAACAGTCCACACATAAGTGATATAAAGCCCAGGACAGTTATCTTCTCCTAGCCCGGCATTTGCCTGGCTACATTCAACTAAAGCTATTTCGGCTATATTAATATGTATGAACAATAGTGCTGCTAGCAAAATCAGGAAGAACCTGTTGTCTGCCTCCTGTCTGGCTCTCTCTAATTCTTTTGTTCCAGAAGGCAGCAAGTCAAGTCTGCACCTGGGTCTGTTCCTTGAATTTGGCTGTTTGGGTTCCTGTTCATCAGTTGGGGTGACATCATTTTCCCAGGAATTGCCAAATAATCCAACCCACACTATGGGCAAAACTGTGACAAGCTTAGAACACTCTTTTCAAGCCCAGATTAAATGCAGGCAAATTCCACCCACAGAGAGCCTCTCTCTTTTTAAAGATCAGCAACACACCAAATCATTTTATATGACTTTGCAAGTGTCATTTAAAAATTTACATTTAAATGACTTCAAACCTACTCCTTAAAATATGACTATAAATAGCAATCACCTGAGTGCGATTTCTCAGTTGAAGTACTACATTATCCTTTATACAGCAAAAGATTTATGTGAAACACTTTTAAGGACCTAATGATACAGTCTTGAATTTTCTACCGATTCTTGGGTAAGTATTGATTTAAACCCAATAAAGTGTTTTCACTCAGTCTCAAGAGCCCTTTTTTCTAAGATTCCTGTCTTTCCCTTTATGCTTTATGTTTCAAAGCTACTCAGATTTTTAGAAACAAGCACGGTACATGTCAATCACCGCTTAAATCTTGCTTATTTCATTCACTGAAGGGACACTTAGATGAGTATATATACCATCAGGCAAGGACTGTGCTCGGTCCCTTCTGGGCATAGCGGCTTGCAGCTGCCAGCTCTTAGAAGCTTAGCAAGCAGGCTCTGGCCCCTGGGCTTTGAGGGCTCCTGTGACCGTTCAGTCTAGTTCAGAGAAGAAGCACTAGGCCACTGTGGTTACAGGACTAAAACCTTATATTCTGATCCTGGTTTTGTCAGGAAGAAAGCTCCCCTTGCAGTTAAATCCAAAGTCCTTACCATAACCTACAATAAAGCTTTCCCTCATCCCTCCCACCAATACTGCTTCACCCAGCTGCCTCCTTTACAGCCACCGAGGCTTGACTCTCACAACTGGGCCTCTGCCAGGAGGGCTCCCCCATTTACACAGCTCCCCCTTCTCTTTGGTCTTCCTTCCAACCTGGAACATCACATTCCCCCCCCAAAACCCTGCCTTCCTGAGAGCATCTCCTCCCATACCTCCCTCCCAACTCCCCATTCTGAAGGCACCTCCTCCCACAGCACACACACCCCCACTCCAGAGTATCTTCCCCCACCACATAAACACCCACTCTGTAAGCATCTCCCATTACCATGCCCCACCACACCTCACTCCATGACTCTGTGAGCATCTCACTGTCATGCCAAACTCCCCATTCTGTGAGCACCTCCCACCCCACAACACCCCCACTCCAGAGCATCACCCCACACCACATAAACACCCACTCTGCAAGCATCTCCCCCCTCCACCACATACAAATCGACTCTGAGAGCACCTCCCACCCAACACAGCCCCACTCTGCTTTTTCTCTGTAACAGTCATTATCTAACATACTACATATTTTCGTTACCTTTTTCTTTCTCCTCTTAAAATATAACCTCAAGAAGATCAGGACTTTTTTATCTCTATTGTTCTTTGCCTCTGGCACCTAGCAGTGCCTGGAATATATTAGATGCTCAATTTGTTGAGTAAATAAATTCTTAATCTCTATTTTTCTGCTTCTATATCTATCCCTCATTTGGCTCTAAACTTGGATAGGGAAGGTGATTTCCTTTTCAAAACTGCAACAGTAATCACTAATGCTTAAATAATTTTACTCTAAGCATGTTCAAACTACAATAAAATAAAAATGTAAATTTGGTCATTTATCGCTATTTATAGCCTCTATGCTGGGCTGGGTTAAAGAATTCTTTATTCTATTTTAGGGGCAGTAGGTTCAAGACCACTTCAGACCATGAGGGCATAAAAGCTATACCCTAAAACTTGAAATGTCTAGTTATTAACCATCTCTATATTCTTTCTGAAAACTAATTCCATCAGAAAATATATGAGATCAAAACTGCTTTAAGGGGATCCCTGGGTGGCTCAGCGGTTTAGCACTTGCCTTCGGTCCAGGGCGTGATCCCGGAGACACGGGATCAAGTCCCACACGGGCTCCCTGCATGGAGCCTGCCTCTCCCTCTGCCTGTGTCTCTGCCTCTCTCTCTCTGTGCCTCTCATGAATAAATAAATAAAATATTTTTAAAAAAATAAAGATTAATGAATAATTTGTGTAATTATTCACTAGCTATTTTAATCATTAAAACTGCATTTTGTTTTCTGATTATTCAAATTGTGCTGCAATTTACAAGCTAATGACTGTCATTAAAATTTCCTCAGAAAAAATTTTTGGACTAAGTTTATAAAATAAGTAACTGACACGTTAAACCTATTCCATTAACTCTTTATTCAACAGAGTTAATTTTTTTATATTACTGGTATACAAAAATGGAAGACACAATAAAGGCCAACTATTTATTATATAATGAATTAAAGAATCAACTGTCTAGAATAAGAACAAAACAAAGGTTCAGAAGAAGAGAAAAAGACAAATTGAAAAAATATATATGTACCTGCTGTGAAGATGGCTGCAGTTTTGACACCTTTATCTTCATTTTGTAGGTCCTGAAGGAATGAACCAACTGTTGATAACATTGGTTTGACCACAAATTGACAGCGCTCTTTTCTGGATGGCAAAGTGAGTGTTATCAAGGGAAGTCCATGTCTATAATTAACTGTTACTTCTGGTGAAGAAAAAAAGCAGGAATATAGGAATGGATAAAACTTAATTTTTATTTTATTTATTTATTTATTTTAAAGATTTTATTTATTTATTCATGAGAGAGAGACACACACACACACACAGAGGTAGAGACATAGGCAAAGGGAGAAGCAGGATCCACGCAGGGAGCCTGATGTGGGACTTGATCCTGGGACTCCAGGATCACGCCCTGGGCTGAAGGCAGGCGCTAAACGGCTGAGCCACCCAGGGATCCCCAAAACTTAATTTTTTAAAAGCAATTTTAAAATACAAGATTCTATAAAAAATGCTTAAATGTGGAACTCCTAACCCTCTGAATTCCTATAATAGTGCCTTCATTATACTACAACTTACCTATTCTTTACCATTCAGTAACATTTCATTAAGCAGGGATGCCTGCGTGGCTCAGCAGTTGAGTGTCTGTCTGCCTTTGGCTCAGGGCGTGATCCCAGAGTCCCGGGATGGAGTCCCACCCACATCGTGCTCCCTGTATGGAGCGTGCTTCTCCCTCTGCCTGTGTCTCTGCCTCTCTGTGTCTCTCGTGAATAAATAAAATCTTTTTATGAAAAAAAAAACATTTCATTAAGAATGTGTCACACTTTATTATAATTATCTGCTCAGTCTTGCCAGGTGAAGAGTTAAGTTCTTGAGGGCAGAAACTGCTTCTAATTCATCTATAACTCATCTGCTTGTCAGGGTAGGAGTTTGCCAAAAGACATCAGAGACATTAAGGCAGCAGAAAAGGGAAGACCTGAACTGGGGGCAGGGATGGGGAGAGTATGGAGAGGCACAAGAAAAGTCCATTTTGCTCAAAATTCATATTCATCCTTTAATTTGGAAGAATGCAAAAACATTAGCATAGAGATCAAAGAAGTGATAAGAAAGCTTACCATCAGGGGGCACCACTGTACCATAAAAACGTGATTGATAGAATTTTAGATTTCCACACAGCTTCACACACAAAACCTGTAAGAAAGATGATTTCTTCTTTAGAAAAAGTGGGAAAGTTGAAATAAGTGTCTTTACCAGAAGATTTTTCTAAACTTACAGGATAAGCATGATAAACACTTCAGCTTCCCACACATACTCAGATAAGTAAGTCCTTAGAGAGAGGCTCACCAAACCTTTCTGCTTTGTTGTCCCATATGGTAGGCACTAGCCACACGTGACCATCAACATTAAAATTAACACTAATAATTCAGTTTCTCAGTCACTTTCACCACATTTCAAGTGTTCCATAGATCCAGGTGCCTATTGGCTACTGTATAAGCACAGAAACAGAACATTTCATCATCACAGAAAGTTCTACAGACAGTCCTGCTGGGCTTAGAACATCTAAAATGATTACTTTACGGGGAGCCTGGGTGGCTCAGTTGGTTAAACATCCGCCTTCAGCTCAGGTCATGGTCTCAGGGTCCCAGGATCCAGTCCCTCATTGGGATTCCTGCTCCACAGAGAGCCTGCTTCTCCTTCCTGCCTCTGCCACCCCTCCCACCTATTTCTCATGAATAAATAAAAATAAAATCTTAGAAGAAAAAAAATAAAATGGCTACTTTACTATGGGACATATTTTAGAGTTTGTGTTGGTGTTTGGTTTACAGTCGTACTGGGGCTTAAAGACTAGATGACATCACAGTATGCTATGTAGATAAAGACACATTGGTAGTTGAAAGAAAGGTCACTGGAAAATTGGTTCATAGGCATTTGGCACTCAAAAGAACCTGTACCAGAGGTCACAAACCCCAGTCTCAACATCCAGAGTTTTTTTCTTTTTAAGTAGGCTCCATGTCAGCATGGAACCAAACACAGGGCTTGAACTCACAAACCTGAAAATCAAGACCTGAGCTGAAATCAAGAGTTGACATATGAACTGACTGAGCCAACCAGGTATCCGAACATCCAGTGATTTTAACGTATCACCTTGCAAAGGGTTTATTAATAATAAACTTGCCAGTAATTATGAAATGAAGAATTCTTTCTCTGGTTGCTTTTAAAGATTTTTAAGTAATCTCCACATGGGGCTCAAATCCACAACCTCAAGGATCAAGAGTTGCATGCTCCACTGAGCCAGCCAGGTGTCCCAAGAATTCTTTTCTAAATTATATTTTTCAAGTTTTCATTTATACAAGGGTACACTTAAATCAAATGGTTAAAAATGTGCTCACTGCTATGAAAAATGAAACAATGTTTCACTACCCTCAAAATCAAAACAAGGTTATCAGTAAGTTAAACATTCAGATACATATTTCTAGTATTAAACAACACAGTCTATTAGTTACAACAAAATGTCATCTGTTACGTTAATTTATGGCTGTTCATTTGAATTTTATTTCTAAAAATAACTCACTACTAACACAAAAAGAAAGAATTTCTTTCTTAAAATTTCTTAAATTTATTTCTTAAAATAAATGTAGCTCTCACTGAATAAAGTAGGTAGAAGTTCTCCAAGTCTGGATAATGGATGGTACAATATTGTTATTCTTTTCCTACTACTTTTAGTTAAACTATAAGAAACTGAGAAAAAAATGTATCTTCTTGAAAACACATCAGAATTCTCTACCAAAATACTTCTTTAAAAATATTTAATGAGGGATGCCTGGGTGGCTCAGCAGTTCAGTCTGCCTTTGCTCAGGGCATGGTCCTGGGGTCCTGGGATGGAGTCCCACATCAGGCTCCCCGCAGGGAGCCTGCTTCTCCCTCTGCCTATGTCTCTGCCTCTCTCTCTCTCTCAGAAATAAAATCTTTAAAAATATAAAATAAAAATATTTAATGATATAAATGATTCTCTATGTATAAAAGTCAAATATAAAAAAGCCAGTTGTAAAAGTTAAAGCCCTCCCCTTTATTTTTCCCCCTTTTCCCCCCTTTATTTCTGCACCATTTCACAACTTCTCCCAGAGATAATTGCTGTAATGAGAAAAACTCTTAAAAAAAAAAAAAGACTATGTATTTCATGGGGGCGGGGGGAGAGAAAAAGAGCACAAGCAGGGGAACAGCAGAGGGAAAGGGAGAAGCAGGTTCCCTCAGAGCAGGGCTGTGGGGCTCTGTTCCAGAACCCTGAGATCATAACCTGAGCAGAAGGCAGACACTTAACCTACTGAGCCACCCAAGCACCCTAAAGACTCTCTCAACTAAACTTTAGACCGGCTCCTCTCAGCCTGACTGAGCCCTACCCTCTGGCGTATCCTCCAAGAGTCCCTTTTAACAAGAAACCTGTCAGTTTAGCCAGAATCCTCCACCCTCAGTATCCAATCAAATTCCTCATTCTCCACGTATAGGTATTATCTGATCATCCTGGTCTACTTTCAGGAAGAGTCTTCGTCAGTCAGTTTAGCAAAGAATTACCCTCCCCTCTCAGTAATTCTCCATCCATCACTCCCACCCACCCTGCTCTTCAGATATAAATCCCCATTTTCCTTGCTCCATTCGGAGCTGAGCCCAATCTCTCTCAACTGTAAAACCCCACTGTCCTTGTCCCCCTAATAAAGTCTGCCTTACCATTCTTCAACGAGTGCCATGAATAATTTTTTAAGAGCAGTTTGGTATGTAGCCTTCCAAGCCTTTTTCTCTATAGTACCACATTTACATCCTAGCTAAATTCTATGCTAGAGTCCAACATAAAGTTAGATAGCTTATGAGTCAGCTTCCTAGATACCAACAGTAATTCCCGATCAGAAAGTATCACTTAATGTGCTGATGAAGCTTCTCATCTACTACCAGGGAAATCATGTTAGAGGCAACCACTTGACAACCAGGAGATGCTGAAAGGTAGAAGAGCCAGCAAAACATACCAGAGCTTTCTCAAGTATTTGCATGCTTCCCAAGAATCACCTGACTATTACACTAGCATCTGTTAAGTAGACAGGGCTCGCTAAAAAGTTTCCTGGACCCCACGCAGAGATTTTTGATCTAGTAGGTCTGAAAGTAGGGGTGTAAGGATTTGCATTTTTAATAAGCCCCAGGGTTATACTAAAGTTACAGGTGTGAGGATCACACTCTGAGTACCTGGGCTCCAGAGGATCCTCCACGGCTTCCAGGGCACCGTGGAAATTTTGCATAGAATCATTTTGAATTCCAAATTTTAGCACTGGGTCAAAGGTCACTACCTTCAAATGGTATGATACTCAGGATCACATCAAAAGAAGACTCAAGGGGATCCCTGGATGGCTCAGCGGTTTGGCGCCTGCCTTTGGCCCAGGGCGCGATCCTGGGGTCCCGGGATCAAGTTCCTTGTCAGGCTCCCAACATGGAGCCTGTTTCTCCCTCCACCTGTGTCTCTGCCTCTCTATCATGAATAAATAAATAAAAATCTTTACTAAAAAAAAAAAGACTCAGACTTCTCATT
The DNA here is from genome assembly GCF_905146905.1 of Nyctereutes procyonoides. NCBI lineage: Eukaryota > Metazoa > Chordata > Mammalia > Carnivora > Canidae > Nyctereutes > Nyctereutes procyonoides. The sequence goes on from NW_026575130.1 coordinate 8,612,706, forward strand.
TATCACATATTTTTCATAAATACAATTCTAATCAATCATAATACAACCCTAAAAACTTCTTAGGCTTCAACAGCTTATATAAAATAGAACAGTGGGCCTGGAAGCCAAAAATACTGGGATTCTAAACTTAATTCAGCCGCTTAACAGTTGGGAGATCATAGGTAAGTCACAGGGCCAACTCCGTGCTTCAGTTTTCTCAAGGGTTAGGTGGGAATAACATCTATCTTGCAGAGCTGATATAGAAATTAAACAAAACAAAGTACTACGCAAACACAAGACAGAGTTTATGAGCCCACGAAGTGCAGCATGGACCAACTCACCTCCACAGTTTTATCACTCACTAGAAACTTAGGACCCAGACAAACAAGCCAGGAGTCACTGACTTTTCATGAAAGTACCTTCTGTATTTACTTCTGCCTAACAAATCCTGTCACTCTCTCCAGGTCCAGCTAAAAAAAAATTTCCTCTTTAAGTCTTCCTGCAAGGTCAGGGTGGTCTAGTGGAGAGAAACAGGCTTTGCAATCAGATAAAGTTGGAATCCCAGCTTCAAGATATATCTTTGACAGGCAGAGTGTTCAGAAGGAAATGGGTTGTGAGAAAAAGGAGGAGATGGCTATATTAGAAGATAACAAAAGGGAAAAATATGATTAATATAGGAGAGGTCTGTTTGAGCTTCAAAGTAAAAGGGAGGCAGGCGGTAGTAGAAAGAAGATGTGTAACGAGCATGTGTTGGGGCCAATTGGCAAGATCAGATTGCTTTTAAGGATCTGGCATATTTTCAATTAAATATACTTATTGTTAATAAAATCAAGATGCACACTTAAGGGACCCCTGTGCTCCATTAAAAAACAGCATATGTATCTCCTTGTACCAAAACAAAAGAGAAACACAATGTTTTAAGCAAGGTTCAAGTAGAGAGTCAGCTAGGTTCTGGATCCTGAAGAAAAAAAAGTATCTCAATAGAAAAATATATATTGTCTATAGCACACTTTTTCAACTTAACACATTCTAGCCCTTTTCACTGGTTTGGGGCCATTTTGCAACTATTTAAACTGTAGGTAATGGATAGGTATATACATTCTGTCCAACCTGGTAGTGATTCAATACCCCTAATCAGTTTCATCTCCAATTGCAATTCATCTAAAAAATTCTTCTCTCCACATAAATTTGTACAATTTTCATTTTTCCTTTTGGCTGGATATAACATCTACCTGGACTCCTTTACATTATAATAAAATAAATTCTTTAATGTGTTCATTTTTTAATTCTAGGACAGTCACATTTTTACTTTTTTTTTTTTTCTGAAAAATTCTAAGAACTGAGAGTTTGACCCTTTTAGGGATAGGAGAGACTAAACGCATGACAAGCCTTCCAGTCATTTGATAACTTGACCTATGATATCTCCAGTATCACTGCAACATTCCAGGGCAGGGGCCATAGGTGGAAATTTAAGAACCGATTCTGGGCTCTGGCCACAGGATCCCACTTGGAAGCAATGTAAAATTACTAGCCAGAAAGGGGTGAGTACAGAATGAAAGATAAACTCGTAGAGTCTATACTCCAAAATTCTAGTATATGAGAAATGAAATGCTAAGGAGGAACCAACAACTTTATTTTGAATATTAATTACATTTAGAGAAAATACAAATAAGACTCATTCAAAGCTGACTTTAACATAAATTATATTTAGGGTCTTCAAAGATAAAAGGGAGAATCAGCTTCCAGAAAGTCAACAAAAAATTATAAGAAAACCAGCAGAAACAAAAAACTATGATCAACTAATTAGGATTGCTGGAAATAGAAAAAAAAATCTATATACCAGCAAGAAAGCCAGTTATTAATGGATTGGATAAATTCTAGACTGGATAAAGTCAATAGAAAAGAAAACTAATGAATAAGACAGGCTTTCACCCAGGTATAACACAAAAAGATAAACCTTAAAGAGGAATTAATTCTCACACATTACTGGCAAGAATGTAAAACGGTACAATCATTCTGGAAAACTTCTGGCAGTTTCTTATAAAGTTAAACACACACTTCCCATGTGACCCAATGATTCCATTTGTAGCTGTTTACCCTAGAAAAATGAAAACTTACCTTCACACAACCTGTACAAACGCTATTTCCTTTCTACCCACTAGTGTGCACACTCCCTGGGAGCACAGAGGGAGTTGGTCTGGTTTACTGCTGAAAGCACCTGACACACAATATAGGGGCTCAATAAACACTTTTTAAATAAATGTAGGAATATCCTCAAGATGCTAAGGGAAAATACCAACCTATAATACTATCACAGGAAATTCTGAGGGTTGAAGGAAATGAAGAGTTTTCAAAGATATACAGAGATCAGCTTCCTTTCCATACATCTTTGTTAATGAACTTCTTCAGGAGGAAGGGAATTAAACCCAGATGGAAGCAGAATGCAAGAGAACACCCTTATGGGCCAAACTGTATCATATCCTCCCTCTAATCCACAGATTCACATTGAAGTCCTAACATCCAGAACCTCAGAATGTGAATGTATTTTGAGGAGGTAAGTGTGGGCCCTAATCCACTATGACTGGTGTCCTTCTAAGAATAGGAGATTTGGGCACAGGCAATGTGCACAAACAGAATAAAGACCACATGAGGACACAAGGAGAAGAGGAACATTTATAAGCCAAGCGGAGAGACCTCAGGAGAAACCAAACTTGCCAACACCTTTACCTCAGACTTCTGACTTCCAGAACTGTAGGAAAACACAGCTGTTGTTTAAGCCACCCAACCTGAGGTATTTTGTTATGGAAGCTCCAGGAAACAGATACAAATATCAAAGCTACAAAATATGGTGGTAAATAAATTAGTTAAGAAAGTTTAAACCATTTTTTGATGTTAAAATGAGCAGAAAATCCTAAACAAGGTTTGTTATGTTACTTTGGATTCTTAGGACATGTGAAGATCCTTGTCATGTTCAGGAAGAGGGCAAAGACAATGAAAAACTTAAGACTTTGTTAGAAAAGTTGTAATTACATGTGTACATTAAACACCTAAAGGAAACCACTCAATCTACAGTTTCTGAGGCAGAAAAAAATGGAACAAAATTCTTCAAGGAAAGTGGAAAAAAGCAAAAAATCCTTTAAAAAACAGAAAACTCAAAAAAAAAGATGAAATGTAAAAAAAGTCATTGCACCAACTTGAGAAATATAGAAAACAAACATCTACATTCCCAACCCTTGACTTCTTTCATGCCAGCCTTTCTTCACATATATATATGTTCCTATAATCATAGTCCATGAAGAGCTGATCATTAAGGTTTTATAAGCATTTACCTACCTCAAAAGTTCTCATTAACAAAATAACTTTAAATGCCCCATAACCACTTATCTACAGATGTACAAGAATTTACTATTTACCTATTGTTGGACACTTCCAACACTACTTACACACTATTCTATGTATTCTTTCCTCACTGGAAAGGAACGCATGCTCATTTTAGAAAATCTACACATCACAGGCTCACAAAAAGAAAAGCCACCAATAAAGCCATAATCTAGAATTACCACAGTTAACACATATATAATATATATCTTCTAGTTTATTTTCTATGCATCATATTCAAATTTTTACCATTATCAGCTAATCTGATTCTGAACATCTTTGCACATAGATTTTTCTTTTCATTTTTTTCTTCAGAGAAGACTGCAGGATGTTTAGATCATAACACAGTAATAGTTTTGGGACCCTGATAATGTATTATAAAATGTCTTGTAAATATTTTGTTTCATATTGCTTTACTCAGTACAACTCCAGATTAACACTTGTCTGAACCCAAACAAACAAATCTTCCTAAGGTTCAGAATCAGACAAAAACAGACACACATGTGGGCATCCCTGGAACAACCAGCCTCCTGCTGGTGAAGGCTCACCAGAGGTCCTCACTGGGACAGTCCACTGGTACCTCTGCCTTAATACCTCAATTGAGCTTCCTCATTCCTCCATAGACCTGATCCTCTCCTTTATTCTTTATTTTGGTGAATTCACACCACTAATGACCAGTCGTAAGAACTAAAGCCCTGAGAGCTATCAACAACTAATATTCCATAAAATCAACTGGTAGACCAGTAATTACAACTGAACTACCACTAAGGCGTGCAGATTCTAATTCACACGGAGCCCCCAAATCCATCCTCTCCCTCTATCTGCACCCCTGCCGCCCTTGTTCAGGTCCGAGTCATCTTGCCTAGATCACTGCAACAACTTTTCCCACCAATTCATTACACAGTAAGATCTACTCCAATCTTCTGAAATCAGATAAAGTCAAACTAGTTCTAGATTTAAAAACCTCTCTCTGTTCTCTACTACAGAGAGAAATATTTTCAAAGAAAACTTTCCATAAGCTGATTCTTGTTCGGTTCTCTGGTCTCACCTTACCATCACTAGCACCATCCACCCCCCAACCCTTGATTTCAGACCCCCCAACCCTTGATCTCAGACATCCACCCCCAACCCTTGATTTCACCCTTGATTTCAGTAGCACACACTGTTGCTTGCTTCCTTGCCTTTGCATCTTCTCCCATCCCATTCAGGTACACTGGAAAGCCCTGTCCGTGTACCTACCTTGTGTAGCCAACACATATTTTTCTCTCTCTCATCTTCCTGCCATAAAACTATAGAACTCTATTCTTACTATCACTTCCTTGTCTTCCATTACAATCAAGTGACCTTCCTCTTGAAAGGCCAGCCCTCCTCAACTGCTCTCCATCTTCTATATCTCAGGCTTTCTCAAAATCTTAACTCCATCTCTTATCACTATGTCTCAAACTACAGATTCAGTACACAGATATGCTCTTCTATCTCTCATATTTAAAAAGTTCCAAACCCTCCACTAATAACATATCCCTCCACCTATGGCCCCGTTCATATGCTCTCCTTAGCCAAACCTTTCAGTTTATCTACACTGGCTCATCCTTAACTCCCATTTACTCTTTAACATTTTATCTATCAGGCTTCTATCTCTAGCCCCTCAACTCTCTAGCCAGACCTCTCCCAAGGTCCTGTCTAGGACACCAAATGCTGGTCTAACATCTCCCCTTACATAATCATATACATCTGAAACTGGATTTATCCAGAAGAAAACTCTTGATTTACCCCCTGAAACTTCTTCCTCTGGTTCTACCTTCCCCCTGCAGTAACTGACACACCATTTCCCTAGCTGTTCAAGTCAAACCTGGGAGTAATTCTTAATGCCATCAATTTCATCAACCCATCCACTCTACTGCACAGTTTAGCCACTTCTCTCCAATTTTTCATTGTTAATGCTCTGGTCCAGGCCATCATGATCTACTGTAAGTTTCCAAACTCATTTACTTGCTTCCACTCTTGCTCTCCTCCAAGCTACCCTCCTCAAAGCAGCAAAAGTGATCTTAAAATGTAAACACAATCACTCCACTCTTCTGCTTAACATTTTTCGATGGCTTCCCTTTACACCTCAACAAAAAAAAGCTTATCATGGCCAATGAGATGCTGCTTGTCTGACCAATCTCATCTCATTCCCTTTCTTCCTTGCTTGCCTCATTCTTCTTTCTTCTAGAGCTAGATGTTTTACATGCAGTATCTTAATCTTTGCAGCAACCATATGAGGTAGTACTATTACTTCACATTTTTTTTTCATTCAAATATATTTATCACTTCATTTATCAAGAAAATTAGCTTAGCACTGATGTAATAGGAAGCAGCTAGAGAACTGGAGTTGGTAAACAAGAGTCTGTGGGGCTAACCCAGCATGTGGCTCCCTCAGTTTTCAAAAATAAACTTTATATTTTAGATCAATTTTAAAACAGCAAATTGAACAAAATACAGAGAATTCTCATATATCCTCAACCCTCCTGCCCCCACCCCACCAGCTCCTCCAATATCAACACCCAGTACCAGAGTGGCATATTTGTTCCAATCTGTGAACCCACTTTCACATGTCATTTTCACCCAAAGTCCATAGCGTACCTCAGGGGGGTTCACTCTTGGTGGTACATTCTACAGGTTTTAATACCTGCATAATGACTTGTGCCCACCATTGCGCAAGATACAGAACAATTTCACTGCCCTAAAAATTCTATGTGCTCTGCTTCCCTCTCAGTCCTGCAGCCCCTGGTAACCACTGATCCTTTATGGTCTCCACAGTTTCACCTTTCCCAGAATGTCATACAGTCAGAATCATACAGGTATGGGACCTTTTCAGATTGGCTTCTTTCACTTAATAGTAGTATGCGTTTAAGGTGGTTCCAGGTCTTTCCATGGCTTGACAGCTTATTTCTTTTGTTGGTTTTTTATTGAAATATATTTAAAGGGCAGCCCCGGTGGCTCAGCGGTTTAGCGCTGCTTTCACCTGGGGTGTGATCCTGGAGACCTGGGATCAAGTTCCACGTCGGGCTCCCTGCATGGAGCCTGCTTCTCTGTCTCTCATGAATAAAATAAAATCTTTAAAAAATATATATTTAATATACAGCACTGTGTAAATTTCAGGTGTATAACATTGATTTGATATATTTATGATTGCCATATCAATATTTAGCACTCCATAATTATCATTTCTTTTTGCGGGTGGGAATAATTAAGATCTAGTCTCTCATCAAGTTTGACAATTATAATACTGTTGTCTACATTGCTCATTTCATTTTAGTGCTAAATAATATTCCACTGTCTAGACGTACCACAATTTGTTCACCAACTTACCAAAGGATATCTTGGATACTTCTCAATTGTGGTGATTATAAGTAAAGCTGCTATAAACATGTATGTGCAGGCTGTTCCCCACATCTTAATTGTTAGAATACAGGAACATGAGGAGATTAAGTAATCTGCCTAAAGTCAGTGAATAAGTGAGCACAGTCAAGCACTTAGGAGCCCCCATTGTTTAAATTGCCTCACTGTACTGTCAATACTGTCACCCCATGGGAAGCAGGATATGAAACTGCACCCGGCTTAGGTTATCATATGCTGTGCCTACACCTGTGGGGAGAGTGAGCTCTGTTTCTGGACGAAGTGTAAGGAAGGGGACTTTGGAAGACAGAAACAGTAGTTGTTAAAATCAACTCTACACTATTAAAATCCATGTTAAAAACAAAAAGTGGTCTGAACAGCCAAGAGGTCTGAATAAGAGGAAGTATTAGGTACTTCTATTACAAATATCTCTTAAGAAACTACATACAGTGATGCTAAAACCAATTCATTAATTGTAAATGATGTATTCTCAAGCCAATATACTTTAATATTTTAACATGCCAACATGTTTGGTAACAGACAAGCAAATTAGCCTAGTACCATCTATCTGTATAGGTTGTAGTCCTTCATTACTTGCTCTCAAAAGCATTTCTTTGGGGTATCTGGGTAGATCAGTGGTTAAGTGTGTGCCTTTGGCTCAGGTCATGATCCTGGGGTCCTGGGATCAAGTCCTACATCAGGCTCCCTGTAGGAAGCCTGCTTCTCCCTCTGCCTGTGTTCCTGCCTCTGTGTGTCTCTCGTAAATAAATAAAATCCTTGGGGGAAAAAAAAGCATTTCCTTGTTAGGTAAAGAGAAGAAAGGAAGAGAATGAAGAAAGGACAAATGAAAATACATATAAATACATATACGCACAAATATACAAACATCCACTCAATGTGCACATGTGTACACCCACATGAATTTTAGGGATCCTGCGGAGGTAAGTCCAGACAATACAGGACTTGGTTTAAATGCAAAGCGCTCAGAAAGGATATAAACGTGGTCTTGCTGAGATACTACACTTAACACATGGAAGTTAATGCTGGTTACTAGTCAAGTGCTGTATGCATTACTTCTGTTTCTGTTCTGTTTCAATCATGTTATGAACTATTCTCCTTGGACCACTAGCTAGGTCAAAAAATAAAAATTTAACACTGATGGTTCATGTAGTACCTAAAAGAAACCGAGGTGTTAGTTAAGATAACTGCCTAGTATGTGCCACAAAATGCAATTTTTGTTAGGTAGGTTTAAAACGTAATTTAGAGATAAGTCAGAAGAGTTCATAAAAAATGAGCTACTCTGTATTAGTATGATCTGGCAGGAGAGAGGGGTAGATAACAAGCAAAAAGAAATCATGAAAGCTCAAGCGCTCAGTGTGAGGTTCTACAAAAAACCATGATGAAACACTAATGAAACCAAGGACAAGCTTCAAAGCAAAACAATGATCTAACCAATGAGTTTTACTTGCTTGCTTGACACATCTCACACAAGAACTCTACATTAGGTGGTATATAAAACACGTTTTAAAACATTAAGTTTTGGGGCACCTGGCAGGCTCAGTCGGTAGAGCATGTGACTTCTGATCTTGGGATCATGAGTTCAAGCCTCACGTTGGGTAATAGAGTCTACATTAAAAACAAAACAAAACTCAAAAAGAAAAAAAACTCAACAAAATATTAAGTTTTATTTTTTATTCTTTTTACTAATTTCCTTCTTCAATATTTCTTTTGCATTCTTATTCCGTGTTAAATTTTGCTCAGTACAACTTTGAGTAATGTTTCAAAGAGATCTTTTGTATGTGTAGTAAAATCCTCAATCAAGGTTGTTAATAAATTTGGCAACTTCTGTCCTTTTCACCGTTGAGTTTAATCTGTTTACATTTATTATCCCAGATAAATATCTGCCATCCTATTTTGTATTTTGTCTTTATCCTGATTTTCCTTTGCTTCCTTTTTTCTTTTATTTTAATAATATAATTTTTAAAAATATTCCTGTATCTCTATTGGTTTGAAAGTACATGGCTTTTTTCCCTCTATCCCTCTAGTGTTTGCTTTATTACATTCTGAGCCACTCTTACTTGATTTGACGTGTAAAGTTAATTTCTCTACCCTGCTGAACAATAGAGGATTTAGACTGTATCAATCACAATTAAGGAATGATTTCCACTTTATTTTTCAGGAAACCCTAAATTGACACTACAACTATTGTTTTATATAGTGACTGTTTCTTCGATTCATTTGTATGTTTTCCAACTATTTTACTCTCCATTTCTTCTTACATCTTGTTTTTTTAGATATTCAATTTTATACTTCCAGATAAGAACTTTCAATAACCTTTTAGTCTTCAGCCTTTAGCTTGTTGAAACTAACAGTTTACTGAATATAATACTCCAGGTTATTTCCCCTCAGAACTTTGAAGAGATTCTTTTCCCTTTGGTCTCTTTTAGAACATCTTCTGGGGTGCCTGGGTAGCTCAACTGGTTAAGTGTCTGCCTTGGGCTCAGGTCATGATCCCAAGGTACTGGAATCGGGGCTCCCTCTTCAGCAGGGGCAGGGCGGGGGGGGTCTGCTTCTCCCTCTGCCCCACCTGCCCCTCATTCATTCTCTTTCTCAAAATAAATAAATGAAACAAAAAAAATCTAAGTTTAAGATTTTCTGTGAGATTTTCTTTGGTCTTTCTAATTCTAGGTTCTGTAGCTTCACCACAGTGCATCAGGTGCAGATATAATTTTATTTTTCCTGCTTGGGACTCGAATACTTCTTCAATCTAAGATTCCTTCTGAAAAGGGCACTCGTGGAGGGGGAGAGGAGTGGCTCAAAGATGGACTTCAAATATGGCTGGGGGGTATCCCTGCCGAGGGGCAGCCAGCATGGGGGTAAAAGCAGCCTAAGCACAATGGAAGGGGGATGAGTGTGGGATGACAGGAGCCAAATGGAATGCAGAAGGCATGTGCATGGAGGCAGATCCAGAACACGGTGTTAGAGCCCAAATCAGGAGAGGACAGCATCTACGTAGGGGAAGGAGTAGTGGCAGGGATGAGAGACTGTCACATACAAGAAAACTGATTACATAAACAAATATATCAAGATTAATGGAAACCAGATTTATCCTGTAAAAAAAGGAGCTACAATATATAAAGGAGAAAACTAGAATGAATGCTGTAGCATTGTAAAAAAAAATTGGAAGCACTGGCAGGGGTTCATGTTCATGGTTTTTAACATGTAAAATTATAAATAAAGCCAACAAGATAAATATAAAACATTTAAAAAGACTCAAATGTTTAATGTATATGTGTTTATATTTTTAATACTTATATGGGTGTATTCTCTCTTTCTGTGAGGGGCTGTGAGCAGTAACACTCCCAATAATGAGCATACCTAGCATCTAGATCTTGGCTTCTAAATACCATTCTCATCCAAAAGGAACCAGGGTTCCTTGGAGAAATGGCTAATTCCAGGGTTGGGTAACAGGAAAGACAAAATGAACCCAAAGCATCTTGCTGTTCTAAAAAGCCAGGAGATTTTTTTTTTTAAGATTTTCTTTTTTTTAAATTTTTATTTATTTATGATAGTCACACACACAGACAGAGAGAGGCAGAGACACAGGCTGAGGGAGAAGCAGGCTCCATGCACCGGGAGCCCGACGTGGGATTCAATCCCGGGTCTCCAGGATCACGCCCTGGGCCAAAGGCAGGCGCCAAACCGCTGCGCCACCCAGGGATCCCAAGGCAGGAGATTCTTAATGAATAATGGGACACATATCAAAAAGATGCAGAAGTCAGCTTGACTGGAGTTCTCAACAGTCAAACCTAGAACAATCTGAGCATTAAAATAATGATAGTAACATTATAATCCATTGAGGAAAACTGGAAACCATGTGTCCATTCTGATAAATAAATGAAAAAAAAAATTAAAGTCTTATATGGAACAAGATACTTACACATAGTTTTAATATGCCTCCACATAAAAGCATTAATCCCAATTGAAAAATAGAAAAAGAAAGAGGTCTTTCAGACACCACCTTAATCAAGTGATAAAAGTGAACAGTATTGGTAATGGGGCCAAACTGAAATCATGCCAAGACAGACTACATGTAACAGGTGTGAAATCGCTAACAAAGATGCATAACCTGAATCAAATCACAAGGAAACACCAAACCCAAACTGAGACAATACAAAATAACTGCAATCTACAAGAGAGTCAAAATCATTGCAAGTCAAAGAATATTAGTTTCAGACTGAAGGAGACATGACAGATTCAATTGTGATACTGAATGTTTTGTAGTAAAGAACATTAATGGGAAAACTGGCAATATTTGAATGGGACGGTGGTAACATATGAATGTTCATTTTCTGATTTGGGTGGTCATTTTGTAGGTAAGTTAGAGAATATCTTTTTACTTGAGGGAGAAAGGTATCATGTCAACGACGACTTCTCAGATTGTTTTGTTTCTGAACTTTCTTCCTACTGCATTTAGATTGTTCCAAAATAAAACAATGCTAAAAACAATAGGTTAGAGAAACACTAAAATTACCATTTACAGAGAGAAGTAACCTATTAAGTGGTAAAACATTATATAAACTTTACACTTTTTATCGCATGCCAGTAAAAAACTATGGATACTCGGGGAATTGAAAAAAAATTAAGATTTTATTTGAGAGAGAAAGAGAGAGAGATTGAGAGAGAGCAAAGAGGGATAGGGACTAGAAGATTCCACGCTGAGCAGGGATCCAACGTGGGGTTCGATCCCAGGACCCTAAGAACATCACCTGAGCTAAAGGCAAGATGCTCAACCAACTGAGCCACCCAGGCACCCCAGAAAAAAAATTTTTAAAAGAAACAAGGAAAAAACAAGCACAAAAACTCACATACCCTTAACAGGTTCTTATTTAGAAACTGTAAAAACTGGCATTTTCCTGACATGTTAGTAAGGTGTAAAAGACAAACTATCATATTTCTGCTACAACAACCCTTTTTCAAAAGGATTTAATTAAAAGACCATTCTAAAAATCTTACACAGACCCACCACACGTGCAGAGCTGAAGCATTTCAAGACTGACTAACCCAAACTCAGCTCTTCTTTCAATTTACATCACATCTGGAACCCATGTTGAAACTGCAAGCAGTTAGTAATCCTGTTAGAGTAGTCATATTTTCAGGACAGCATGAGTTTTTTGTAAAATAAACTTACTTATCTAATATAATTCGAGTAATATTGCTTCTTTTGGATGTTAACAAATGATAAATTATTTTCAGCATTAAGATCTAGTAGAAGGGTGCCTGGGTGGCTCAGTGAGTTAAACATCTGCCTTCACCTCAGGTCATGATTCTGGGGTCCTAGGATGGATCCCCAAATTGGGCTCCCTGCTCAGGAGGGAGCCTGCTTCTCTTTCTCCATCTCCTTGCTGATCCCTCGCTTATACTCTCTTTGTCAAATAAATAAATAAAATCTTTAAAAAACTTAATTTAAAAATCTAATACAGGGGTGCCTGTGTGACTCAGTCAGTTAAGTGTCTGCCTTTGGCTCAGGTCATGATCCCAGGGTCCTGGGAATTGAACCCCGAATTGAGCTCCCTGCTCAGCAGGGAGTCTGCTTCTCCCCCTCTCTCTGCCTCTCCCAACTGTTTGTGCTCTCTCAAATAAATAAATAAATAAAATCTTTTAAAAAGTCTGGTAGAGAGTATACCAATAACCCGACGACAAGCCATTTATTTAAAAATAATACATCAGGGGATCCCTGGGTGGCTCAGCGGTTTAGCGCCTGCCTTCAGCCCAGGGCATGATCCTGGGATCTGGGATGGAGTCTGCTTCTCCCTCTGCCTGTGTCTCTGCCACCAACCCCCGCCCTCGAATAAATAAATAAAAATCTAAAAATAATATTTAAAAAAATAAAAACACATCAGAGGGAAAAAAATAAGACAGCAGGGAGACTGACGTTGTATTTTCTTTTAATTCACCGTTTTCATCCCTTTCAAGTAAGAACAGTCTTTTGTGATCCAACCTTATATTCTAGCAATAAGAAAACGTCAAGTATCATGAAATAGAAAGTCTGGTGTAAACAGAAGTCTAGCCCAGCAGAGAATACAAAAACAGCAGCAGCATTACTTCAAAAAGAAAGAACTGTTTGACATAGGGTGAAAAAGAGCTACTCATGTTTAATGGGTAATGGCAGGAACTAGCATAATGTGCATAATGAATATAAACCAGAGGGTAGCAGTTTAAATTTCTTAGTTGAAAGTCAATGCACTGATATGGAAAAATAAATAAAAACAAAGTACCTCTAAATATAAGCCTTTTCAGGACTTTAATTATTCTGCTACAAAAGCACTCCATGTGACACCAGTCCCAGTATGGCGCTTCTAGCAGTAACAGGGCGCTATGGTTTGCCCTCCCCACATCCACAAGTGAGAACTCCTTCATTACTGCTCTTTTCAAGGATTGCTCAGTTGTACTCCACAGATATCATGAGGTCATGTAACTGACTTTAAAAGGATTTAAGACACATACTGGAAATCAGATGAGAAAAGGCAATAGAACTGATTCCTAACAACGCCTGGCTGTCTGAAACAATCCAATTCCCCTTGAAAGGACAAATGCTTGCCACCATTAAAGACATTCAAATTAAAGTGGCCCAGGGTCTGAGAACAACTACAAAAATGCACTCATAGCATTTTGTAAAGTCAATACAAATATTTTCTATTTTCCCCAAACTAAATATATTTGGATACAAATGGTCTAATGTGTAAATATACACGTTAGAATATACATGCTATATAGAAACACACTGATTTAAATCAGTACATTTTTATAGTCACAACTTTAAAAAAAAATTAAGGATTTTATTTATTTATTCATGGGAGACACAGAAAGAGAGAGGCAGAGACACAGACAGAGGGAGAAGCAGGCTCCATGCAGGAAGCCTGATGTGGAACTCGATCCCAGGTCTCCAGGACCAGGCCCTGGGCTGAAGGCAGATGCTCAACCACTGAGCCACCCAGGCATCCCTATAGTCACAACTTGTATATAATGCAGAAGTACCTGAAGATCCCTGCAAGGCATGTTTCATCCTGGGAAACAGATGGGCACCATATAAAGGGAACATATCTGGATTTCTTTAGCAAGCTCATAATTCCAAGCTATTACATATTATGTGGTGGTAGATGTGGAAACAACTGCTCTCCTGAGTAATATAAGCTATGCAGCAGATCCCTTTTCACTGGAGATCCAGAGCGCAAAGAAAAACAATAGATCAAACTGCAGGATATACTACCTGAAAATATAGTCAGTCAATGATTCAACTAACATTTACTGAGCATCTCCTACTTGCTGAGTGACTGACTCTTTCAAACTTCTACCAATCCAGCCACCCTTCCTGCTTTCTCATTGTTGGCAGCATAAGGAGTCTTTCCACATCCTCCAAAGGCTATAACGCATTTCCCAGAGCTTGGAGCCCAGCCTTTGCTGCCACCTAAGAGACCTCGATTTTCGGAGTATTTTCTAACTCAGATCTTTCCCATCAGCAGGTAAATGTGCTCAAGTCTCTGCTACTTTCTGATTGCCTTCCCTCAAACTCCACCCCCTTCTACCCTTCTTCACTAAGTGACTTGAGAGGTCTGGCCACATCTGTTATCTCCTCTTCTGGCAGGTTCGTTAATCTGTAGAACTGTTGCCCTCTAGCCTCTGCTCCACCATTTCACTGAAATTTCTCTCAGAAGGCCACTGACCTTTTATCTATCAAGTAAAAACGTTTTAGTCACTGACTTTGCAGCAGCAGCAGTCACCACTTCTGATTGCTGTGAAGGACTCTCTTGGTTTCCATGATACCACATTCCCTTGGCCCTCTGATCACACCTCCTCAGTCTCCTATAGAGATTTTCTTTTCTTTTCTTTTCTTTTTAATTGGTGTTCAATTTGCCAACACATAGAATAACACCTAGTGCTCATCCCATCAAGTGCTCCCCTCAGTGCCCATCACCCAGTCACCCCCACCCACCTCCCTTTCTACCACCCCTTGTTCGTTTCCCAGAGTTAGGAGTCTCTCATGTTCTGTCTCCCTTTCTGATATTTCCCACTCATTTTCTCTCCTTTCCCCTTTATTCCCTTTCACTATTTTTTATATTCCCCAAATGAATGAGACCATATAATGTTTGTCCTTCTCCGACTGACTTATTTCACTCAGCATAATACCCTCCAGTTCCATCCATGTCAAAGCAAATGGTGGGTATTTGTTATTTCTAATGGCTGAGTAATATTCGATTGTATACATAGACCACAGCTTCTTTATCCATTCATCTTTCGATGGACACCGAGGCTCCCTCCACAGTTTGGCTATTGTGGACACTGCTGCTATAAACAACAGGGTGAAAAAAAAATAAAAATAAAAATAAACATCAGGGTGCAGGTGTCCCAGCATTTCAGTGTATCTGTATCTTTGGGGTAAATCCCCAGCAGTGCAATTGCTGGGTCGTAGGGCAGATCTATTTTTAACCTATAGAGATTTTCTTGTTATCCTTTAAGTGTGGTGTTTTCCAGAGTTCTGCCATGAACCACTCTCTCTCATCTTACTCTCTGAATTCTCTTTGGGCACTCTCATCTAGTCACATGGCTTTCACTACAATTACTAGGTTGATGACTCAAAGCTGAACCTCTAACTCTGAGTCTTTCTTTGTACATCTAATCTGCAAATCTACTATGGTGAAACCTTTTAGGAGATCCACATAATTTATACAATCTCTCATTTTAGAAACTGCCTCTACTTCTGCTAGACTGTATCAATAGTGGGCTTTTGCAAACCATGTCTGTATTATGTGAGCCCCTAAGCTCCCACCTAGGTCCTCAGTGTAATTGACCAAACATCTACTCCAATTTGGGCCAATCAGGCTCCATCCTAGGAAGGTGATTAACTAGATCTATGTTCAAATTGGAATTCTTCTGCACTGCTGTTGATAGTTGTATACTACCACTCTGAAAACTGGTAGTACCTCCAAATACACACATACCTAATGCCCCAGCAATTCCACTCTTAGGTATAAACCAAGAGAAATAATTACATGTGTGCCCAAATACATAGAAGCACTCTATAAACAAATCCAGGAAACTACATAAATCTTCATCAGTGCAATGAATAAACTGAGGTATACTCATCAGATGGAATATTCTAACAATGCAACGACACGGTTATGTCCCACTAATGCAGTCAGCAAAAGGTACAGAAGAGTGCATGCTCTAAGATTCCATTTATATAAATTCCAACAACAGGCAAAAGTAATCTAAGGCATTGGAGGCAGGATGATGGTTATACCTCCAGGTTTAGGCAGAGACTAAAAGAGAGCAAGGGGAGCTTCTAAGGTTTGGTAATACTCTGTTTCTTGCTCATAGGTATGTTCACTTTGTGAAAAGTCATTAAACTTATGGACAATGTATTTCCTATACAAAGATTCTAAGTTTCGCAGGTAAATCTGAACTGGACTCTTGAACTGAGATTTCAATTCTCCTTTGTGGGAGGTTCCTCACAATAATAGGCTTAGGACAAGAATAATACAGTGAGAATAAGTATGACAGTGGAAAGAACAGATGAAGTGTGATGGAGTCCCAGAGGAAAAAAGTAAGGAAAACTTTATATGGGAGATGCCTTTCAGATAAGAACATACCTAAGCCAATTATTTTTTTGCTCCTAATCTAAGCCAATTATTATCAAGAATTCTCTCAAAGGAATGGAATTGAGCCTTTGATGTACAGCCAGATGGTACTAACAAAGCTGTCTTCCTTGCTTTGATGCCTGAGCATCTGAGACAATAGACATCTGAAAGCCACATGGGACAGCACAGTTGGTAACTCTACTTCCGTCCAGCAAGCCAAAACATAAAGTACTTATAAGTTTACTCCTCTGTGGGCATACTTAAGGACTTGTGCTTCATAAGTATCTTTTAAAAATTCCTTATAGGGACACCTGGGTGGCTCAGTGGTTTAGCGCCTGCCTTCAGCCCAGGGCGTGATCCTGGAGTCCCAGGGTCGAGTCCCGCATCGGGCTCCCTGCAAGGGACCTGCTTCTCCCTCTGCCTGTGTCTCTGCCCCTCTCTGTCTCTCATGGATAAATAAATAAAATCTTTAAAAATAAATAAATACATACACACATACATACATACCTTATAAAATATTATATCCTGTTGTAATAAATGCTAAACAATAGACTTTAACTGAAATCCAGGATGATTTAAGTTTTAACAGATATTTCTTCATTTCTGTCATTTCTAATGTTATAAATGTATAATTATATATTTCATTTTAGACTCCTTACTAAAACACAATGTATTCCTATCTCCTGGGTGTCCCTATGTCTCCTCCCAACCTCCTACCTTTCTGCCTACATTATAGTTTCATAGTCATTATTTTGGAGGATCAGCCTCAGGGCCTGACGTTCATTGAGCCACCACACCCTGACACCTACCAAAATAGTGCTGACACAGAAATTGGAAATGACAGGAATGAAAGAAGACTCAAGTAGGGTAAAACAAACAGAACTAAAAAAAAAAAAAAATCATCACTACTCATTCACTTCTGAAAACAACTATACAGCAGAACACATCTTATGGGGCAAGATGCTCTTTAAGGTCCACTGGCATCCAATAATTAATTCTTTTTTATTAGGAAAAAAGAAAACAAAAAGGAAATGGACATTAAAAAATTTTTTTAAAAAAGGAAATGGACATTAAGACCTAATAACCATAGAAAAGTTATGTGTTTTTTTTTAAAAGGTGGTTTATTGAAATCACAACATGATGGGACGCCTGGGTGGCTCAGCAGTTGAGCGTCTGCCTTCAGCCCAGGGTGTGATCCTGGAGTCCCAGGGTCAAGTCCAGCATCAGGCTCCCTGCATGGAGCCTGCTTCTCCCTCTGCCTTTGTCTCTGCCTCTGCCTCTCTCTCTGTGTCTCTCATGAATAAATAAAATCTTTTTTAAAAAAGGAAACCATAACATGCAAACCAATGACAACTAATCCAACAGAGCGTGAACATGACTCTAGAGCCATGAAGGAACCACAGTAGGAACAGAATGCCAAGACTCAAGAAGCCAGCCCTCTGGTTGTGTGGAAAACACAACCTCAGAAGGAAAAATTATGTAATTGTTGCTAAGGGCATGGGGCAGATCACATGTGCAAACTGCTCAGAGGAGAAATGATTCATCAATTAAAGTGGCTACCGTGCTGGACTTTGAAGACATGTGGTAGCACAAAGGAAGAAAATAGAGGGCCACGTCTAGTTCAAAAACAAATTCAAGTAAATCATTTATCAAATTATCCAAAGTATTTAATTTTCATAGAGATAACTCATATTCATACTTCTTTGGTTTCTGTACCACTTAAACTACATAATTAGAGTAACAAATACAATTAATAAAACTCTGCTTGGGAACAAAGATTGGACTCCTGGTAATTCAACAATTCAACTGATGGGAACAACCTCAAGAATTCAGCATGCCTAAGTGAATAGATAAATAAATGTGTGCGTATATGAATATACACAGACACATACACAAAGCCATTAAAAGGAAGGAAATCTGGACATTTATTTTTTTTAAGATTTTATTTATTTATTGGTGAGAGATACAGAGAGAGGCAGAGACACAGGCAGAGAAAGAAGCAGGCTCCCTGCAGGGAGCCCGACACGGGACTCGATCCCGGATCTCCGGGGTCACGCCCTGGGCTGAAGGCAGTGCTCCACGCTGAGCCACCCGGCGTCCCTAAATCTGGACATTTATGATACTATGGATTGACCTTGAGGGTATTACGCTAAGTCAGAAAGAGAAAAGACAAATACCATATGATCCCATTTATATGTGAAATCTAAAAACAAAAAATGAGCTCATGGATACAGAAAACAAATTAGTGGCTTCAGAGGCAAGGCACTGGGAAGTAAGGATGGACAAAATGGGTGACAGGGGTCAAAAAATACAAACGTCCAGTTACAGAATAAATAAGACCTGGACATATAATGTGCAGATGGTGACCACAGTTTTAATACTGTACTGTATATCTGAAAGTTGCTAAGAGAACAAATCTTAAAAATACCAAGGAAAAAATCTTTAAGATGTGTAGTGATGTTAATTAGACTATTGCAATCATTTTGCTATACTGACTCTATGTTGTACACCTAAAACTGTTCTACGTCAATTACACGTGAATTAAAAAAAATTTAGCAAGATATTTTAAAGAATTCAGCATATCTCTGTTTTATAGATAGAAAAGAGAGGTTTAAATGGAATTTGGGGGATGTCTGGGAGGCTCAGTGGTTAAGTGTCTGCCTTTGGCTCAGGGCGTGATTCCGGGATCCAGGATCGTGTCCCGCATCGGGCTCCTTGTAGGGAGCCTGCTTCTCCCTCTGCCTGTGTCTCTGCCACTCTCTTTGTGTGTCTCTCATGAAAAAATAAAATCTTAAAAAAAAAAATTTGCTTATGAAGAACTTGATTAAATGGATGGCAGAGAGCATTTTTAGTATACACAATTCTATCTAACTTAAGCATTCTAGAAGCTGTTTTTATGTAATTTAATTATACATTTCATTAATTGAATTTCTAAAGCACTGGTCTTCCAAGATTTTCTACTTGTTAAAACTTTATTACCTTAGTCAACATTACTGAATACACTGAAAAGCAATTATATGTAGAAGTCTTGTGGTAGAACAACTTCCAAAATGGTCCTAAGTAATCCTGACCCCATAGTAGTCACATCCTTATGTGATGACCTCCCCTAGGAAATTATGGCTAACCTGTGCGGCCAAGTGATGGAGCATGACTTCTGAGGTTGGTCATAAAATGCACCATAGTTTCTGTTTGGTTTCGTGGATCACTTTATCTGAGGGAAGCCAGCAGCCAGGTATGAGCAGAGCAAAGAAATCCAAAGCAGAGGCCCATGTGAAAAGGCACAGAGGCCTCCAGCCAACAGCCTATTCACGTGAGCCTTTGGATGCCTGGAGCTCTGGCCAGCAGCTGCAGCCTCTTTTGAGACATTGAGCTACAACCACCCAGCCAAGCTGCTTGCTCAAGTCCTGCCCCATGGACAGGATACAGAAATCATGAAAGTTAATAAACTAATAAACTATTTTTAAGTCACCAAGCTTTGGGGTGATTTGTTATGCAAAAATCTGTAGGTCTAAAATCCAGATGTCCGTTTTACATAACACCTCTCTGGTTTCGAAAAGACAATTTTCTTTATTCGTACTCTAAATCAAATAGTCATGAATCTATAGAGCATGAGCTAAAAAACTGTTTTTACATTTTCAAAACATTGATTTAAAAAAAGAAAGAAAGAAAAAGAAAAACAATATATACAGATACCGTATGTAGCCCACAAAGTCTAAAATATTTACTATCTGGCCCTTTACCAAAAAAGTGTGCTGACCTCCACTCTAAACAAATACCAAAAATGGAGAGAGCTACTGTGTTTCAATTATAGTCTATGGCTCCTAGTGTCTTTCATAACATTTATCTAGGCTAAAGAGTGGAGGACTCAGGAGAGGCTTCCCATGCCCAAAGGCTGAGATTCAGAACCCCTCAAAGAGGGAGTGACTGCAGCTCAGAATCTTGCAGGAAGGCCGCTGCCAGGGCCAGGCTATAGGAGGGCCACTGCTTGCTAATGGTGTGAACTGGACCAGAGGCCCTGTCTCTCCCGTGAGAAGAAGGGGAAGAACACAGCCTAAGGACACAGCTGGAGCTACCTCAAACAGCCAGCAGGTGGGCAGAAGGCCTGGGAGTGCTGCTCAGGTTGGTATGTCAGAACCACAGGGCTCTGGCATTGAAGGAAGAAAGAACCAGAGGTAGGGAGGGAGTAATCCTTGCTGCTATCACCTTGCTGTGTGATGCCACTGACCAGTCCCTCTTCTGACAAAGGCTAACACTGCACCAGCTGCCAAAGGAGAAATGTTTACAGGGGCCAACTCCAATATCCCAAAGCAAAGAAAGGCAGAGTGGGAGCAGAGAGATAATGGATTAATAACTAGCTATACTCCTCTCCACCCCCACCATTTTGTCCAGCATTTTTTTTAAAGGAAAGACACATGAGTCTGCATTGTGTCTCAAGTATGTATGATACTCAATATTTATCATTATATTTAGTAAATATGCCACAGGTACTTAGTTTCATTCTATTACATAAACTTCTGAGGAAAAAAGTCCTAGAGTGAGTTGAAAAAGTCTCACATTCCTTTTTTTTAAAAAGATGTATTTGTTTATTTGAGAGAGAGAGAGAGAGAGAAAGCATGAGCAGGAAGGGCAGAAGGAGAGGGAAAGAGATTTTCCACACTGAGCGTGAGCCCAACACGGGGCTCAATCTCATGACCCTGGAATCACCACCTGAGCTGAAACCGAGAATTGGACACTTAACTGACTGCGCCACGCAGGTGCCCCACATTCCTATCTCATTATCCAGTGTTGGGGGAGAAAAGTCAACAAGGGAGGTGTAATAGTTGAAAAACAAAGTCCTAGGACCCAAAGCTTAAAAGACTGTGTAATGTAATGCTCACAAACTAGAAATGTGTCATGCATCATCAAAAGCCACAAATCAAGTGCCATGCTGTGTGGCACATGGTGTTCAACACTTTATCACACTGAACGAGACTGACTGGCCTGAGCACAATGAGCAGAAGTCACATAACTTGCTTCCTCTGGAAGACTGTTCTCTGTGGTCAATTATCCCAGCTTGGTCCCATCTGGCCTCCACCTGGACATGGAATACTTTGGCAGAATAGACGAAGAGGGGAGCAAAGTATTACATCAAGAATGAAAAGGAGCTTGATATGCTCAGAAACCTGTACAGTAGAAGCTCGGGAGCTCTTCCAGTAAGTCCAACTGTGTAACAGGAGAGTCCAGGGAGTGTAGTTTGTACAATGCAGGGAAAACCGGGGACATCTGTACAGCTGAAAATTATATCCTCTGACTGAACATAACCCTTAAGAAAATCTTTAGAGGATTCTTTTTTAATCTGATAAAAGACAAAAACAGCTATGTTCCCCAAATCAGATTTCTAGTAAACAAGACATGTAGACTAGAGAAAAAGCTCTAATTTAAGCTTTTAAAGGTTTTCAAGAGGACAAACTGAATTTTAATTTAGGGAGCTCAAGAAGGAAACTGTATCTGGGTTTTCCTGGGACCCCACAAACCAGGACCCACAATAACTGTTCTTCAGTGACAAGCCCCAAATAGTGGTTCCAAGTATTTCGCCCTTTGCTGGCTTCTCTGCCTCTGTCCTGAATACTCTCCCCCCAGACTCTACCCTTAAAGTCTTAGCCAAGAAACCAAATGAGAACTCAAAGGTCAGAGCCAGAGAGCCTGAGTTCAAGTCCTGATTCTCGTTGCAGGATCCTGGCCCAGGTTAACCTTTCTGAACCTCACTCTCTTCTCCCTCAAGAAAACTCCAGTTTTGGGACACCTGGGTGGATCAGTCATTAAGGGTCTGTCTTCAGTTCAGGTCATGACCCTGGGGTCCTGGAATCAAGCCCCACATTGGGCTTCCCTGCTCAGCTGGGAGTCTGCTTCTCTCTCTGCTGCTCCCCATGCTTGTGCTCTTTCTCTCAAATAAATAAATAAAAATAAAAAAAAAAGTTTAGCAGAAGGTCAGAAATTCTTTTTTCTCCCCTATCAGCCCCTCCTGACTCTTCCTCAGTAAACGGAGTCACCACCCCCTCAGCTGCTCCAGGCAAAACCAAGGAATCCTTCATTCCCCTTTCCTTTCACACACAATTCCACAGCAAGTGTCTTCACCTCTGCTTCCAAAATAAACCCTAAATTAATCAAATTCTATTTCTACTGTTGCCACCCTTCTGCAAGCTGCGAGCACCTCTCCCTAGGTATTTTTGCTACCTCCTAACTTGTTTCCCAGCTTCCACTCTTGCTTCCTCCCATCTATTCTCTCAACAATAACCTCAGTGATCTTCTAAGAGGATAAATCAGATTCTGTTACTCCCTCACTCAAACCTGCTGTTGGGTGACTCAACAGCCCATCATTGTACTTTGGATAAAATTTAAATTCCTTCCCCATCGGCCCCTGCACCCTGACTTCATCATCTATTTCTCCTCTTTTCACTTTGTCCTCTCTAGGCACACTGGTCTCCTCTCTGTTTTGGAAATACATCCGTTCCACTCCTGCTCAGGGACTCTGCACTTGCCACTTCCTCCACCCGGAATACCCTTCCATTACATATGTGCATCGCTGATTCGTTGCCATTCAGCTCTTGCTCAAATGTTGCCTCCTCCACCTTCCCCAGCAATCCCCCATACTGCTCCTGTCACATGACTCCTTGTCCCTTACCCGTTTTAACTTCTTCCTAATTCTGATCTCTGTCTCTAATTAGCTGCATAGTCACTTCTTCATTGGCCTCTCCCCACTAACGTTGCAAGACAGCAGGGATCTTGACTCATTATTAAAAATAATGGTCAGGAAATTAAACTGAAAGCTGTGGTACATCTTGAGCTATGTTTATTTTATTAGAAATTAAAAAACAAAACAAAACTAACTTCCCTGGCAAAAGTACATAATGGAATCATTCATCCATTACTTTAACATGTAAAATTTACATTATCTTTCACATATTAATCTCCGGTTTTTCTTTTCTCATCTTTATCCTTTATCCTCCAATCTTTAACAAGTATCTCCAAATAAAAAATCTGTTTTGTGGTAGGAAGAAAAAAAAAATCAGCCTGTTTTAACCACAATATAATAACACGCAGCAAATGCACCTCAGCTGATTCTGTACAATCTCACATAACATGCAGCAAATGCACCTCAACTGATTCTGTACAATCTCACAAGTGTGAATGCTGCCCAGGCCTCTTCAAAATAGAATTCTTCTTAGGAATACAAATAATTAACAGCAAATTCTTAACACTTCTGCCAGCTTCCATTTAACTTCATATTAAAATACAGCTTTAGCTCTCAATAGCTGTAAACCACCACATGAACCCTTTTTTTTTTTTACTTTAGCTGTTTCTTTGAAACCCAAAATTTAGCTTACAGAATGAAAATAAATTAGGCAAAGCACTCAGACACCACCCTCGAGACCATGATTAATCTAAATAGCTGAACTGATAAGCACACATTATTTGGCAAATAATACGTCATTTGTGATTACCTAGAAAAAATATTACGTATTAAAAATCAAAGTTTGCCTCAGTTAAAAGAAAATGGAAAAAAAAAGAAAATGAAGTGACCATTTAATGATAGTAGCTATGTATAAGCATTTCAGAAAAATTTAC
Organism: Nyctereutes procyonoides; assembly: GCF_905146905.1. Classification (NCBI taxonomy): domain Eukaryota; kingdom Metazoa; phylum Chordata; class Mammalia; order Carnivora; family Canidae; genus Nyctereutes; species Nyctereutes procyonoides. The sequence goes on from NW_026575130.1 coordinate 8,636,684, forward strand.
TATCTGCTCTACCTTCCTACTTCAAAGGTCTTTCATTTCTGCTACACACATCCTTATCCCAGCAATTTGAAAATTTTGATACATGGGGAAGAGACTGCACTGAAATGAGTAATAGCCTGAGCATCAATTTTGGTTCTGCAGCAAAATGCATGAATTGACCTAACTAACTGCTTTGGGCTTCAATTTATTCATCTGAAGAAGATGGAATGGGCATTAAAACAGACACATAAATCAATGGAACAGAATAGAGTCCAAAATAAATCAACACATACATGGTCAGTTAATTTATGACAAAGGAGCCAAAAAATATGCAATTGGGAAGGGAGAGTCTCTTCAATAAACTATATTGAGAAAACTGGACAACCATATACAAAAGAGTGAAACTGCACAGTTTCTGACACTATACACAAAAATGAACTCAAAATGGTTTAAAGATCTGAATGTAGGATCTAAAATCCAGAACTTCTAGAAAAAACAGTGAGTAAGCTCTTTGACACAAGTCTGGGCAAAGACTTTTTGAATCTGACACCAAAAGCAAAAACAACAAAAGTAAAAATAAGCAAGTGGAACTACATCAAACCAAAAAGCTTCTGCACAGCAAAAGAAATCAACAGAATTAAAAGGTGGGGCACCTGGATAGCTCAGTCAGTTGAGCATCTGACTGCTGATTTTGGCTCAGATCATTAAATCAAGCTCCCCACTGAGGTCTGCTCTTAGTGGAGTCTGCTAGAGATTCTCTCTCCCTCTCCTTGCCCCTCTTCCATCTCCCTACACACTGTCTCTCTCTCTCAAATAAATAAATCTTTTTTAAAAATGAAAAGGCAACCTACTGAATGGGAAAAATATTTGCAAGTTTTGTTTTAAGAAGGATTTTTAAGATAGAGTTGGATTCTGTTGCCTTCCACAAAATGAATTTTAATTAACACAGGAAAGGTACAAAACAACACAAACATACTATATTGCTTTAACTGTGATAGTAAGAGTTGAGAAAGGAGCTACCTATTGAAAATCTATATAGCAGCACTTCATCTATGTTTCATGATTTAATTCTCAAGTAAACCCCAGGAGGTAGGGGTTTTTCTTCCTCTCTCACTAATGAGATTCCAAGTGTTAAGTAACTTGCATGGCCCAAGTCACAGGGTCCTAGTTCACACCCAGCTCAAACTGACTTCAAAAGCAACCGGCCTCAATGCCATTAATTTTTTTTTTTTAATCCTGGCTTTCAAAGAACTCCTCATAAGTCTGAGTATTCAGAATGACAGTTACTTACCTGTGTAGTAATTGCTATTATCACTTATGTACTAGAACTAGGATTTCTCAATATTAAATTTTTATATATTAAATTTACTAATCTCTTCTGTAACACCTTTGCATTCTCCTTAAAGGTACCATCAACATTTTGCCTTGTAAAATTTCTTTGCTAGAAAAATCTTGAAACTTACATCTTTTCTGAAAGAAACTTCTACAAAGAATTTGAGATGGGTGAAAACTAAAATTAGTCAAGCAGTCAATAATGTAGGGGAGAACTGAGTGCTGAGTGTAAGGAGTGTTAACAAGCCAGTATTGGCACAGTTTCAGACATCTCAATTTCATTTGGGGTGTTACCTCAGAATGCAGGGCATTGGCCAATAAGAACCCTAATCTAGGGACACCTGGGTGACTCAACAGTTGAGCATCTGCCTTCAGCTCAGGGCGTGATCCCAGGGTCCAGGATCGAATTCTGCAAGGGGCTCCTTGCATCCTTGCAGGAAGCCTGCTTCTCCCTCTGCTTATGTCTCAGCTTCTCTCTCTCTCTCTCTCTCTCTCTCTCTCTCTCTCTCTTATGAATGAATGAATGAATGAATAAAATCTTAAAAAAAAGAACCCTAATCTAGAACACTCATCTGTAACTGAAAGAACAGTAGCAATAGGTTAAAACTCAATCCCTTCTAAGCTTTAATAACTGAGGACCAATGCAATCTGGAAAGATCATGAAGGAAAGGACTAGGGCGGATAACCTAAATGAAGATTTTTCTGACTGTACTCAATGGAAATACCCCATTCCATTCAGAATGAAGAGGTGCCTTATCTAACCCTGTGTCCTCTTTCCCTTTCTCTCAAAACCACCTATCTAGCACTTCTTATATTTGCTATATAATGTACCAGACCCTGGAGATACACCAGGAAGCAAGGTCCCTACTCTGAGACAAAGGAGTGAACAAACAATTGTAATACTGTGGGGAAAGGTCTATGATGGATTAAGTTTTATGGTGCAGTGAGTACATCCAGAGAGGTATATATATATATGATTTAATCTTGAAGTGACTAGAGCATATTTTAACAAAATATAATAACTGGTTTTTAAATGCCTCAGATAATCCTCAGTTTTCAATCATATTGACATTTCTATTAAAAATGAAACATGTTGTGCTCGCTTCAGCAGCATATATACTAAAAAATGAAACACGTGGGACACCTGGGTGGCTCAGCGGTTGAGAGCCTGCCTTTGGCTCAGGGTGTGATCCTAGGACCCGGGATCGAGTCCCACATCGGGCTCCTTGTGGGGAGCCTGCTACTCGCTCTGCCTGTGTCTCTGCCTCTCTCTGTCTCCCATGAATAAATAAATAAAATATTTTTTAAAAATGAAACATGCTTAAAGTCACAATTGCTTTTTGAAACTCTAATTCCTTTAAGATCTTTCCTTGTAGGTTTAACTTTTTAGTTTCCATTCAAAACTCTTTGCCAATAAATAATTTGGTTATTTTACATATTTCACCCCAAATTTCAGAAACATTAACTTTTACATTCCTTATTAAATTCTGTTGTTTGAGACAAACATGTATTATCACATATTAGCACTGGATGCAGAAAGGGGAGGACTTCTGTCTCCCAATTCTTTAAGTTTTTTATAATAAACACATATTCCCTTTGTGACTAAGAAACATTTTTTATTAATAATGTCATAAAATCTACGTTTCATGTTCACATTTTCTTTGGAACTGCAGAAGTGCCAAGTACACTCAAGTTCGTTCATTGTGTTTTAATTATTATGGGTAACAACTCTCGTAGGGATATTTTAATTTTGTGACTTGTCATTAAACAGCAACAAGTATAAAATGAGTATGCTCCATTTTAAGTATTCCGTCCCTTACTATATCATCCGTGCTCACTATAAAATCTTGAGGGATAAAATTTGTTTCATTCCTTCTGTGTGCAACTACTACAGAACACTGTGTCCCTTTCTCTCAGGATATTAAATTCAATACTGCCAACTTAAATTCAGATACTTTCTCTTCTAAGCATTTCCAAGTGCTACACACAGCATTCATTTCATCTATCTTGCAATATTCCTGCATGTAGAATACCATCTTTTCTGAGATATGCAGGATAAAGATGGGAGAATAAGTATATGTACTCTCTGTGCTGCCCAAACTCTAAGAGGTGCCTTCAACTGTACAGTTTAGGACAGCTGTCAAATCAAATATACTCCTTCTAGTCTCTAAATCTTACTTCATCCCGTTCTTTCTTTCTAAACATTCCAGTCTATTAGTAGCTATGGAAAAACAAAGACAAAAGTTAAACCAAACTGGTCAGATTTTCTATGGCTTACAGCTAGAAGAATGGGAGGCTCTGGCCCCTTGGGCAAGTTGCTCAAACTCTCCGAGCTCCAGCTATATCAGGTATAAAATGGGGATTAAGTTGCCTCTTTACCCCTTCGGAGTTGCTTGAAGGTACAGAACAGGGCTTGTGAGTTATCAAGCATCACAAAGACAAATGTGTTAATAATGTAATAAATGCTCTTTACTCTTAATCAACTCCCAAGCTCTTTAGCCCAGGAACAAAGAGAAACACACAATTTATTGTCATCAAATTATTTGTGCACAGAACCAGTTATGATGCAAACTGAATGTTATTTACGCATCTGAGATTTATAACCTGGCATCTGGGAGACTCAGCAGACATTCCCTTCCTCACTATGCTCTCTTGTTATATCTAGTAAGTTCTTGAAGTTTTTTCATAAATAACTCTTTAGGGCACTTGTACAGTAAATTTTAGTGGTGTAGGGAATCAACTAAAAGCGCTCTATGATAAGGAGAGATTTTCTAAGGCTAGAAAAGGAAGAGAAGTCTGATGAAATAACTTACCATTATTAATACTGTGCAGTGATGAACTGCTTCCTGACCACAATGTGCAACAATGTAAGAATTCAATAGAAGATGTAGGCAGGCCTCCCTCCTGACCTGTTGCTGGAGCTGGTAAGCCAGAAGGAGTCCCTCCACTGCAAGGTTCCGGAATTTAAATTTACATTGGTGTTAGAGGTTATTAAGGCACCTCTCTGGCATCACATGGTCTGTGCACAAAAAGCAAAGGAACAGAACACCTGGTAGTTGACCATGAATTCACCCAACAGTACCTCTAACGCTGTCCTCAAGAATATCATGAGGCCCTGGAAACTATTGATGAGTAAGGAACCAGTATGAAGTATTTTTTTTCATTTATTCAGAGAGAGAGGAGAGAGAGAGAGAGAGAGAGAGAGAGAGAGAGAGAGAAAGAAATCCCTAGAGGCCCTGGAAACTATTGATGAGTAAGGAACCAGTATGAAGTATTTTTTTTCATTTATTGAGAGAGAGAGAGAGACAAAGAGAGAGAGAGAGAAAGAAAGAGAGAGAGACATAGGCAGAGGGAGAAGCAGGCTCCCTTAGGGGAGCCTGATGTGGGACTCGATCCCTGAATTCCAGAATCATGTGCTGACCCGAAAGCAGAGCTCAACTGCTGAGCCATCCAAGCATTCCCAGAATGAAGTATTTAAAGGCAGAGCTGAAGCAGGCAGGCAGGGATGGGCATCCAAACTGTCACTCAATAGCTATAGATTCTAGGTACCTCAAGTTATCCTCATCTATACAAAGGAGATGACAGTACCCACCTCACAGAGTTAACCTAAGCATTAAAGATAAGCAAGTGTGTAAAGTACCTTAGCACTAAGTCCATCGACATCACTATTTCTCTATTATTATTGTAATTTCTCAGGCAGAAGCAACATAACCTCAAGACACTATTACAAACTAACTCCACTAATAACCTAAAAATTTTGTTAATTTCAAGAGGAACAACACAACACAGAAAGAGATTTAATATTCAGTAATGGACTTTGAACCAGCTGGGATTCCTGGTATAACAGTTTGGGAAGAGTAGAAAGTGTCAACTTAATAATAAGCTTCATAGAGGATGCAGTTCTCTTTGCTGCCTGGAAGTCATGAGCAAGAAAAAGCAGGGTCTTTTTCTATAGGCTCTAAGTACATTTTAAATAATACAACTGTTTAAAGTATTAATGGTATTTAGGGGGGCCTCAGTGGCTCAGTCGGTTAAGCATCTACTTTAGGCTCAGGTCATGATCTCAAGGTCCTGGGATCAAGCCCCAAGTCAGGCTTCCTGCTCAGCAGGGGAGAAGGGTCCACTTCTCTCTCTCCCCATTCCTGCTCTCTCTCTCCTCCTCTCTCTCAAAATTTTTTTAAAAAATAAAGTATTAATGGCATTTATAAGAAAAATGATGTCTCAAGTCACATCTTACATTTTATTTTCCTTATGTTTCCTACTTAACTTTGGCCCAGTGGTTGTATATCCTTGTCAATCATAATTTGTTGCCAGGCTGTTTTCTCACTTGCCATTTAATTAGGTAAAAGTGCAACAAATTCATTTAATAGGAAAGACAGTAATCAAAAAAGCCCATTGTTATATGAGTCTGAATTTGGGTTTCCCCAAAAATACAGCCTAAGACAAGAATCTGGGTGCAGAAATTTACGTGGGAAGTGATCCTCCAAAAGGGAAGTCAGAATAGGAGGCATGAGACAGGGAAGGAAGAAAAGCTAATCTGAAGACCATGACTGAGGCCACTGCTACAGACAATAGGAGACTGATTGGGCCAGTACCTAAGAGAAACATTTAGAACATTTTCCCAGAACTGTCCATCTGAAGAACAGGAGTCTATAGTGTTTATTCACCCTAACTAAGGGCTGTCCTCCTAGGGGGAACAGAAGGAACATTACCACCACTGCCTTTCCAAGCTGCACTTGGTACACAGGTTCAGCAAACTCACTAGTTCCTTCACTGCTAAGAACATATTGGGGCCAGTGCAGAAAAACTGCATGTATACATGACTTCGAGGAACCCCAGCAATGGAAAGTGTTTCTGGATTTGCAAAAGCAATCCACTACAGCTACTACTGAAACAAGAGGTGGGTGGAGTGAATGCATGCAAGGACCAGAGGCACACACTGCTACACATGCCAAGAAGTTACATGTGAAAAGACTTCCCAGACTCTTCCAAAGAATAAAGGGAAATTACCCTTATCATGACTTTCCACAAATAGTTTTATTTTTTTTTAAGATTTTATTTATTTATTCATGAGAGACACGGAGAGAGAGACACAGGCAGAGAGAGAAGCAGGCTCTCTGCAGGGAGCCTGACGTGGGACTTGATCCCGGGTCTCCGTGATCACACCCTGGGCTGAAGGTGGTGCTACACCACAGAGCCACCGGGGCTGCCCCACAAATAGTTTTAAGTGTATCTTTATCTAAAGTAGGTATAAAAATAGAACAGAAGTAGGCAAATGTAATCTTTGCACATTCTTTATGGTGGGCTTAATAAATAACTAATTAGACCTTATCTCTACAAAGAGATTAAAATATTATAACAGCAAAAAAAATGGAAATCCAGCTGCCAATAGTAATGGAAGGGTTAAATAAATTATGAATCTGTAAAATACATTATACACTCATTAAAATTGTTTAAGAAAATACTGACATAAGGAGAGACTCCTGATAATAACTTGGAAAGAGGTTAGATTCAAATGATATAAAGTGTTACTGCATTTGTATAAAAGCATAAACAAATGGTCTTCAAATTTCTTCTATTTCAAAACCAGCACTTTCATAACTATACATTTTCACTTCTAAATTTCCTTTACATCAAACTTGGATTCCAATGCAGGGAACTGTGTTTTGCTGCCCCCTGTCCCCAGTACATGTGGAAATGTGTGGGGAGCCTTTTGGTTACCATATTGACTGGTGGGTGTTACAAACATACAGTTGACAACGCCAGAGATGCTAAACATTCAGCAATAAACAGAACAAAAAACCCTGCCCTATCAGAATGCCAACAGTAAAAGTGACGAACTAAGGAATTAACACTTAGAATGATCCTATGCCAGACAACAATTCAGCTTCACAAGCATTTGTGCCAGAGAGCTGAGGCAAATTTGGACTATTAATTTGCCTGCAACATTATTATTTTATAAAATTAGTGGAGAAGGGTAAGTCAAAGTGCTTATATAAGTGTTACAAAGCAGAGATTACAATACGGTTGGAACAAAGGGAGAGATTAGTAAAGGTGCATAGACGGGTGAAATTTTTTTTAATATGAAATTATATAGTTAGGCTTTGGCCAACTGAATATGTATTTATTTAGTTATAAATCAAAAGAACAAAATTAAAGCCCGTGTTCCAAACACTGGAAATTTTTTTTTAAGATTTTATTTATTTATTCATGAGACATAGAGAGAGAGAGGCAGAGAGAGAAGCAGGCTCCACGCAGGGACCCCAATGTGGGACTCGATCCCAGGACTCCAGGATCACACCCCAGGCCAAAGGCAGGCGCTCAACCGCTGGGCCACCCAGGCATCTCCAAACACTGGAAATTCATAATCACAAATTGTGTCTAAAAGATGCAGTACTATTTGCAATTTAATAAATGTTCCTGCTTTTTTGGAAAAGAACAAAAAGCATATTGTTTATTTTTGTACTTTTGACTTTGGGATGTTTTTAAGAACATAATATGTGGCAACATGATTGTACACAGAGAAAAGACTGGAAAGAAAAATATTAAAATGCTAGTATGGTTATTCTTAGTGGAAGAATGATCACTTTCTTCTTTATTGAAATTTTAGTGACTTAACTGAAAGCCATAAATCTGTACTTCCTCAAGAAAATCTCAAAATTGGCAAAACAGGCTAAGGCACACATGTTTAAAGCATCGGGCCCAAGAGAAAGTAAAATAAAGCTGTGCTGGATGAAAGGGAGGAGGACAAAATTTAGAACCGTATTTCCTCATAGTTGCTTATTCTACCGGATAATAATCAGTAGAGGCAGCTGGACAAAGCAGTCCCATCATCTACACTCTACTGGAGGTAAAATACTACAAAAAATTTACTTGGCAAGACTTTTAAAATCCATAGTAGCAATAGGTACATCAGTCAGGATAGTATACATAATATAGAAGTCCTACTGCTAAAACAGAGCAGTAAAAATAACGTGTAAAATTTTCTAGCAGAAAATAGTTACAATTTAAGCAAAGCTGACTACTGGAAAAGGAGATAAGATGATTAGAAAGATAGTTGGTTTTAGGTCTTCCATTCAAATCTTTAATCGAGTTAGTGGTGATGTATGGCATAAGATAATAATCTAGTTTCATTCTTTTGCATGTGACTGTCCAGTTTTCCCATCACTGTTTATTGAAGAGACTATCCCCTTTCCATATTTTATATTCTATGCTCTTTTATCATAAATAATTTACCATATATGCATGTGTTTATTTCTGGGTTCTTCATTCTATTCCACTGATTTATAGGTCTGTTCTCATGCCAATACCAAACTGTTCTGATTACTACAGCTCCGTAGTGTAGTTTGAAATCAGAGAGTACAACGCCTCCAGCTTCTTCCTTCTCAAGACTGCTTTGGCTATTTGGGATCTCTCATGGTTCCATACAAATTCTAGCATTATCTGTTGCGTTTCTGTAAAAAAAATGCCATTGGAATTTTTTTTCAGAAGTACATGAAATTTTTTAAATTCTAGTTAACATATCGTGTAATATTGGTCTAAGCAGGAGAATCTAGTGATTCATCACTTAAATACAACACCCAGTACTCACCACAAGTGCTCTCCTTAATACTCATCACCTAAAGATTTAGCTAATCCCCCACCCATCTCCCCTCCAGCAACCTTCAGTTTGTTCTCTATAGAGTCTCTTATGGTTAGCCTCTCTTTTTTCCTTCCCCTAAATCCAACTGTTTTGTTTCTTAATTTCTACCTAGGAATGAAATCATATGGTATTTGTCTTTCTCTGACTGACTTATTTCATCTAGCATTATACTCTCTAGCTCTATCCACATCATTGCAAATGGCAAATTTCATTCTCTTTGATGGCTAATATTCTGTTATACACATACACACACACCCTCATCTTTATCCATTCATCAGTCAATGGACATTTGGGCTCTTTCCATAATTTAGCTATTGATGATAGTGCTGCTATAAACATCAGGGTGCATGTCTCCCTCTGAATTAGTATTTTTGTATCCTTTAGGTAAACACCTAGTAGTCTAATTGTTGGTCATAGAGTAAGCTCTATTTTTAACTTTTTTGAGGAACCTTCATACTGTTTTCCAGAAAGGCTGTAGCAGTTTGTATTCCTACCAACAGTGAGGGTTCCCCTTTCCCTACATCTTTATCAGCATCTGTTGTTTCCTGTGTTGTTAATTTTAGCCATTCTGACTAAAAGGTGTGAGGTGGTATCTCATTGTGGTTTTGATTTGTATTTCCCTAATGAGTCATATTGAGCATCTTTTCATGTGTCTGTTGGCCATCTGGATGTCTTCTTTGGAGAAATGTCTATTCATGTCTTCTGTCCAATTTAACTGGATTTTTCGTTTTCTGGGTGTTTAATTTGATTAGTTCTTTATAGATTTTAGATACTAACCCTTTATAGACAAGTCATTTGCAAATATCTTCTCCCATTCCACAGGTTGCCTTTTAGTTTTGTTGATTATTTCCCCCACTGTGCAGAAGCTTTTTATCTTGATGAAGCCACTGGAATTTTGTTATGATTTCACTGAATCTATAGATTGCTTTGAGTAGCGCGGATATTTAACAATATTAAGTCTTCCAACCCACAGGCACAGAATAACTTTCCATTTATTTGCATCTCATTCAGTTTCTTTTATCAACGTCAGTTTTCAGTGTACAAGTCTTTCACCTCCTTGGTTAAATTTATTCCTAGGTATTTTATTCTTTTTGATGCAGTTTTAAGTGGAACTGTTTCCTTCATTTCTCTTTCTGGTGGTTTGTTATTCGTTTACAGAAACAAATGATTTTTGTACATTGATTTTCATGTCCTGCAACTGTACTGAATTCATTTATTAGTTCTGTTTCTTTGGTGGACTCTTTAGGGTTTTTGATATATAACAGCCTGTCATTTGCAAACAATGATAAAGTTTTACTTCTTCCTTTCCAAGTTGGAGACCTTATTTCTTTTTCTTGTCTAATTGCTCTGCCTAGGACTTTCAATCCTATGTTGAATAAAAGTGGCAAGAGTGAGTGGACATCCTGTCTTGTTCACTTGACTCAGAATAAGTGAAAAGCTGAAAGCTTTTGAATATGATGTAAGGTGTGGGGGTATTTCCTTTTCCTGTTCTAAGTGTACAAAAAGTACACCAGTGATGACACTTGTCACTGATTGCTAGAATAATATTACTGATAAATATCACTAGCCAAGAGTGTCTTCTCCCTCAGCACTACATATAGTGACCCTTAGCAGATGTGCCCATGGCAAAAAAAAAAAGATGGTCTTTCACAGATAAAGGAAGATTATTATAATTTGAGGAATATATTTATCCTAAAACCACCTTCTTCAAGTTTTTATTTGCTGAGACCAGGCAAATAAATTCCTACTTAGGACAATTACATTGTTCAGGATTTTATACAATGCCAACATTTTTCAAGTCTCTTCTTTTGGGTCGGCCAGATTTCTTATAAGAGGCTCCTCTCTAATGTACTTGGAGGATGTAATACTGAGGGCTTGCATTCCACAACAAAGGTAAAGAAAGATGGCTGGAGTCTCAACTTTTGTAAGTTAACTTTCACTCAGTCCTCCTGTTTTCCACAGAGCACACCAGTTCTCATCAGTGCCCAATGTCCCCAAGTCTTAAGAAACAACTCTTGCATTCCTTCCAGGTAGGAGAAAGGGCACCCTGCCAACCTATATAGAGAGTTCGGGGTCTAACAGCTTTTTAAACAGACCTTCAGGCAATCCTCATATTTATAACCCATGATTTACCCCATACTTCCGGAGGCACTCATTCCAACAAATCCTATGGTTAAATGACATAAATTGGTTGTTTCTTAGTTTTCCTTACTGCTGCCTGATGGTCAGCTTTTTGGACTGTGTACAAGTTAGGGTTCAGCCAAAGATGCAAACCACTGAGAATATAATGTGTGACTACACAAAGGTTTGTTACAGAGATCTAACCTTGGGCAATTGTGGGAACTGGTCAAGCACTTTCTAGGAGACTGTCATCATATTTGTCTAATTCTGGAGCTAAAGCCCACAGGCAGTCAGGAAAGGAAGATGGATACAAAGTAGGGGAGAGAAAACAAGCTAAGAACCACAAGCACATCTAGAACCCATGAGGATGGACCGAAATCTGTCAGTTCCTGCTGCCTCTAATCCTGGTGACAAGGGTATTCTGCAGAGAGGGAAAGTACATGTCAGCCCAGGAGTCAGAGAAGCTGAGGAGGATCCATGAGTGGAGGAATTGAAGGCCCAGCTGCTGCTTCACACTAATGAGGCATCACCAAATCAGCAACAAAGTGTCTTGGGGCAGTTAGAGAGGGACTACAGCCATAGGGCCTGGACCTGATTCAGAGGACCATTTTGTATCCTGAGCTGATGCTGAAACGAGACAAGACTTTAGGGGCCTGGGATGGAGGTGGATGTATTTTTTGCACATCAGAGTTATGGAAACCATGAGATGATCTGTTGTATGTGGCTTGCAAAAATGGTCCTCTACACAAAGGATCCATGATTGCAGTGGTGGATACACAAACCTACGTGTGATAAAACCATACAAACTTGTACAGAACTGAACACACACATACATCTAAACAAGTACAAGTAAAACTGGGAAATAAAACAGGTGGATTACATCAATGTTAGTATCAACATCTTGGGTATGATACTAGTTTTGCAAAATACTGCTTTTGGGGAAAAATCGATAAGAGCCATACCAGATCTCGCTGTATTATCTCTTACAAATTACCTGTGAATCTGCAATTATTTCAATAAATGTATCAATTAAAAAAAAAAAAGATGCCCACCATGATCTTGTTCCTGACATTGTCACCTTTTTACAACCCTTTCCCCTTAGGGTGTGAGCAGGACCCAGTGACTTGCTTTGAACAAATGGAATATGGTAAAGGTGATGGGATATTACTTCCACGATTAGTTTCTAAAAGACTGACTTCTGTCTACAGCACTAGTTCTGCTGCCTCCCAGCCTGCATGCTTTGATGAAGCAAGCTGCCATGTTGGAGAGGCAAGGAATTGAGGGTTACCCCTGGCCAAGAGCCAACATCATGATTTCAGCCTGGGAGAGACACTGATGGAAGCCTGGATTCCTGACCCCCAAAGACTGAGATAAATGTGCTTTGTTTTAACTACTAAGTTTGGTGTATTTTTGTTATGTAACAATTGAGAAGTAATACAGACTTGTTATTATTTGTCTGCTTTCTAGCACCAGTATTTTGTTGCAATTCCCTCTTTTCCCAGTTTCTTTATGCTGTGGGTATACATCTCTTTTTTTTTTTCCTGTATTCTTGTTTTGTTAGGATTTCAGGAAAGAAACTTATATTTGTTTAATTTGCCATCTTCAACTGAAGTCACACTCAGATGTTCTGTTATGGACTATATGTCTGTGTCCCCACAAAACTCCTATCCTTAATCACCTGTGTGATACTAGGAGGTAGAGCCTCTGGGAGGAAATTAGGTTCTGATGAAGTCAAGAGGATAGAACCCTCATGATGGGATTAGTTCCCTTGTAAGAAGACAAGAACACCAGAGCTTCCCCCTGCCTCTCTACTGCGCCCCCCCCCCCAACGTGAGGACATTATGAGAAGATAGAGGTGTGTAGGCCAAGAAAGCGTTCTTAAAAGGATCCAAATCTGCTTCATCTTGACCTTGAACTTCTCAGCCCCCAAAACTGTAATCAAAAATTTTCTTGTTTAAACCACTCTATATTTTGTTATAGAAGTCTGAGCTAATACACCATAAGACCAACAAAATTAATGAAAAAGATGAATGAACTGTCTAAAATTTCCAAGCTGTCAATCTAGTAAAGGAGATCAGAAGAAATTCTATGCTCCAAAATGCACTCTTTTCATTTTAATCACTTGATCAATGCAGCATAATCATGGGGCTTTATGTTCTTATAGTTTTAGCTAGCAGTGGAATTTAAAATGCCCCAGTTTGCCATCTGCTTCCGTTTTGCCAGCATGAGTGATACCAATAAAAAGAAATAGCCTTCAAACCATCAGCCTTTTTTCTAACAGAGAGAGAGGGAAAAAAAAATATATACATGTCTAGAATTCTATTTGAATCACAGGGAGATTTGGCTCTAATTTTCAGTAATCCTCACTCATATGATATATAAGCAACTGAATTACCCCCTTTTACTTCTCTATTAAGTGACTACTTAAAAAAATAGGGGGACACCTGGGTGGCTCAACAGCTGAGTGTCCTTTGGCTCAGGGCATGATCCTGGGGTCTTGAGATCAAGTCCCACATCGGACTCCCTGTGAGGTGCATGCTTCTCTATGTCTCTGCCTCTCTGTGTGTCTCTCATGAATAAATTAATAAAATCTTTTTAAAAAATAGGTATTATCAGAATTGCATAAGCACTTTTGTGGATGTGGGGAAATAAAACTTCCCTGGATTTCTCAGTGTTCCTATAAAAGCCCTAGCCTCCTGAGACAAGAAAAAGATATAAAGATGACAAATGTTTGCTTTCATTTAACCTAGATGTGTTTTGCTTTTCATAAACCATGGGGATTAGATCTATAGCCACTGGCCTAGTTAATTGCTCGATCCAAAAGGGATGATAGGGCAACCCGGGTGGCTCAGTGGTTTAGCACTCCCTTCAGCCCAGGGAGTGATCCTGGAGACCTGGGATTGAGTCCCATGTCAGGCTTCTGGCATGGAGCCTGCTTCTCCCTCTGCCTATGTCTCTGCCTCTCTGTTTCTTGAATAAATATATAAGATCTTAAAAAAAAAAGGGGGGGGGATGACAAAACTTATCTCCACAAGAAGGCCAAATGGTTACAGCCCAGATGAGGCACCCAGGCACCAAGGCTAAATTCCCAATATGCCAGGAAGACGGGAGTATTATCTTTCCAGGTATTTACAGAAGTGCGGACCCTGGAAATATCCCCTGGATATAAAAATCCAGAAGACAGGGATATTTATCTGGCCCTCAGAGAGATGCATCTGTATTCCAAAAGGTTAGGGTAAAACCCAGGAGCCTTCCCATCCTATCTAAAAGGAGCAAAGGTTATTCTCCCTCCTTTTGAGAGGGAAAGGGAACAACTGCCTATCTATATAAATGGAGCAAATACAGTAGCGTCATCTCCTATGGGGCAAAACCTGATACTTACACAGAGAAATTCCATGAGTTTTCACTGCTGTGTGGTACTCTAGTTGTTGATCTGGTTATATCAGCAAAGAATTTTTTTAATAAAGAATTAGTTCCCCTGACCCAGATGTCCTCATCCTTCCACAGTATTCATACACACACTCACATCTATGTGTATATCAATCATGGGACACCTGGGTGGTCAGTCAGTTGAGCACCTGACTCTTAGTTTCAGCTAGGTCATGATCTCAGGGTCATGGGATCAAGCTTTGTGTCAGGCTCTGTGCTCAGTGGGAAGTCAGCTTGACATTCTCTCTCTCCCTCTGCCCCTTCCCTATTTGCTAACTCTCTCTAAAACAAATAAATCTTTAAAAAGAGGGAGAGAGATCTCAATCACATAACAAGTAGAATAACATCTCAAACCCTGCACGGTTCTTAATGAAAGAATAGGGGAATAGCAAGCCTAAGAGCAAACAAATTAGAACGGGAAAATCCACTAGGAAGCAAATAGGAACCCCCTCCCCCAAATGTATTTTCGATCAGTCTTACAGAAAAAGGCACCTGAGAGGTGAAAGATGAACATGGAGTCAAAATTTAAATAACTGCACACATGTTTCTGAACTCCCCAAGTTCCCCCTGTGGAGGAGCATGGGCCTCTCAGATCTAGCCCATCCTATCTAGTTCTTGTTCTCAAAGCTAAGCTCAGGAAAGGGGGGTCTTCCTTAGCCCCCTCTCATACCTACTCCTACCACTTGCTCCTAGGGACCCAGGGATGTCCAGGTACCTAAGGCAGTGTGTCTCAGCCCCAAAGAGCTGATTGTTTTTAAGTCAGAGTGGGCTCCCACAGGCATCAGATGGATGACTGTGTTGGACAGATCTTTAAAACAGCTTTTAACCTATGAATATAACATTTTACTATAACAGCACAGAAAAGTACAAAGTGGAAAATGTAGGATACTCAACATCGGGATGAGAGTTGGAATTTATTAGAGGCACTGAACATCAGTAAGGAAGAAAAATATTGCACCTGAGGTACATGAGGCCACCTAATTCTATCCTTTAAAAAAAAAAAAAAAGACAAAACAAAAAAAACAAGGCCACCAGAACCCAAAAAGATGGAGGAATTGCTAAGGTCACAAAGGTAGTAGCAAAGCTAGCACTAGAACCCAGATATCCAGAATCACAATAAAGTGATAATAGTTAAAGTAAAAAATCTGCATTTCTTAATGTGGAAATGGGTTTTTGCTCATCATAACCTAGATAACAGATCCCTGACATCCTTGTCCAATAAGCATCTTCTGATTTTCATCTCCAAGAGATCTTGGCTCTAGACAAACATTGCCCTGCATATGACATACATTTCTAACTGTAAATTAATGTTAACATGATTTTAATAAAAGATTCAAGTTTGACCAGCACAGCTTAGGTCTCACTAGGGCTGGATTCACACCAAGATTCTGAATCCTTGAGACTACTCACAGGATGCAGCAGAGAAGAACATTCTAAAGTACAGCCACTCCCAAGGACCTTCTAGACAGTCTTCCCTCAGCTCTACTACAGTGTAAAGACCTTAGATACTCTGGCAGTACCTGCTTTGGGGCTACAGTTAAGGTAATTTAACTTCAGGAAAAAAAAAAAACAGTAAAGGCTACAAAGTTGTTTCCTGTAGTTCGGGCATTTTCCATAACTCAAGGCTTTTTCTATCATATAAGACATGCAGTCAAAAGAGGTCAAAGAGAATTGAACAAAGTTGGAAGGAATGGAATGGGGTTTCGAATGAAAACTACACAAAACAAGTTTCACCTGACTTGACATTCAATCCCAAGCAAAGCTCAGCACTTAATTAAGTAAGGCTTCAAATTCCACTGTAAGCCATGATATCCAATCTGTTCTTGGACCACAGTGCATAATTAAATATCACTAAGAATGCCTTCTACCTTCTCCACTTTCATCTTTTTTTCCTCCCACATAAAGTGATAGCTGGTTGTTCTAATTTTTTTTTTTTTTAAAGGAGACTCCATACCCAGCACGGAGCCCAATGCAGGGCTTGAATTCAAAAACCCTGAGATCAAGATCTGAGATCGAGTCTGACACTTAACAAACTGAGCCAACCAGGCCCCCCTTGGCTGTTTTCTTTTTAAAAAAAAACATTAAAAAATTATTAGGGATGTATGGGTGGCTCAGTGGTTGAGCATCTGCCTTTGGCTCAGGGTGTGGTCCTGGGATCCAGGATCGAGTCCCACAGGGAGCCTGCTTCTCCCTCTACCTATGTCTCTGCCTCTCTGTCTCTCTCATGAATAAATAAATAAAATCTTTAACAACCAAAAAAACATATTAAATGTCAAGGACGTGGGCAGCCTGGGTGGCTCAGCCCAGGACGTGATCCTGGAGACCCGGGATCGGGTCCCACATCAGGCTCCCTGCATGGAGCCTGCTTCTCCCTCTGCCTGTGTCTCTGCCGCGCTCTCTTTCATTAATAAAAAAAATAAAATCTTTAAAAAAATAAATAAATGTCAAGGACATTCAATGCTTTTTCATTCAAAAGTTAAAACTTAAGCATTCTTCGGAGATGATAAATGCCTAGTCTATTCTGACACATTTGGCTGATATAGAAGAGTTGACTGGCTGTATTCTGAACAGCTGAATATATATACTAATCTACTGAAATACTTTCATGATTAATTCTTTTGATGCCAATTCAGAGAACAAAATAAAATTAACCATTTGGCTATAGAAAGAAAACTGCACATATGTATTTTAAAAGTAAAAAGAATTCAATGGGTAAAGTGTTATCTTGAAGTTTTCAAACAAATCTCCCTTTTAATCAGGCCTCGCTGGCAATATGAAAAATCAAGAATTCAGATCATAGTTAAAAGAGAATTTGAGGGGCGCCTGGGTGGCTCAGTTGATTAAGTGGCTCCCTTTGGCTCATGTCTTGATCCTAGGATCAAGCCCCACATTGGGCTCCCTGCTCAGTGGGGAGCCTGCTTCTCCCTGCTCCTCTGCCCCACTCGTGCTTGTTCTCTCTAGTGCTCTCTCAAATAAATAAATAGAATCTTTAAAAGAGAACTTGACCTAATTTCCCTGCAATTTGAACTCCCACCAGAAGACCTTCTTTCATATTTCCTTCAGCTGCAGTCGTCCTCCACCATGCCTGTGTCCCCCCAGCTGGGATGCCTGTCCTTCTGGTCTCCTGCGTCCATCCTCATTTCAGGAGGTGCTGCTGTCCTCATGAAGCATTCTCTCCAGGAGCTAGAGGCTGCCATTCCCGCCCTCTTTTTAATGCCAGCATCTAGTAACCCAACAATAAGCCCCACAGTACCCCTCACAGTTCTCCCAGAAAGCTTAAAAATCTTAATTGGCCACCAGGTAGACTGCTGTGACATCCCAGAACACATGCAAATTGGAACCCACTGTAACCCTCACAACAGAACCATGCTCTTCAACAACCCTCAAGAATCTAGGAAGCATTTTTTTAGACATAGCTACCAAGTACTCGAAATCCATACAGACTGTATCCCTTGGTAAATACTCGGTTTTAGAAATTCTCAGGGATCTGCTGAATCTTTAAGAGCAGTGGCAGCCTTCTAGGCAGCAGGTGTCATTAAATATAAATGGAAGAAGGAAGGCTCCACCTCTTCCCTAGGCTTTTCTCTGCCAGTGAGACTAAGCAACACTTGGCCAATGATAGTGTCTGGGAATAAGCTGACACAGTACTTTTGTTGGAGTCCTGACGTTATCCTTGGACTGACCATACCATTCAGAAGACAGAGTGGCAGCAACAGGGAAATTTACACAGGCTTAAATTTGGCCTCCCTGACTTCACATCTCTGATACAGTGCCAGGGAGCAATCGAGTTAAATAATCTAGAAAAAAATATTTACTGCATTATATTAATGAAGATAACGAATTAAAGAAAAATGCAACATGGCTAAAATTTCTAATGTGGCAGCAATAGATTATGAGATCCAAAGTTGGAGATACACATGTATACTGCATTAACCATCTTAAGGTAATCAAGTTTTCTCAATTATCTTGCCAGTTTTCAAATAAGCCTTTCCATTTTTTTGAATAAGAACATTCACATTGGTGTTCCTAATAAACTCATAAAATAGTCATTTCATACACTGGGCTCTTAATTATGCAGGTAGACACAGAGGGGACTGGGACACACTCAGAATGCCCAGAAAGGACCTCAAATGATCAGCCTCTCAGTCTTACACATGCTTGAAAGGCAAAAGGGCAACATTAAGTGGGGCTTCAAGCTCCAACAACTGCTCCACCCAACTCTGCAGGAAAACTGGAAATAAATTCTCTTTTCTCAGGTTTTTTTTGTTTGTTTTTGTTTTTCTTTTTTTTTAAAGATTTTATGTATTTATTTGAAAGAAAGAGCCACCAGCAGGGGGAGTGCAGAGAGAGAAGTAGGCTCCCCACTGAGTAGGGAGCTAGATCCTGGGCTCAATCACAGGACCCGGGGATCGCGACCTGAGCCAAAAGCAGGTGCTTAACTGACTGAGTCACTCTGGCACCCCTCCAGTTTGCTTTTTAATGAAAGACTGGACAACAGTATTTTCTTATTACTCTAATGATTCCCTGCATACCATCCCCCGTTTTTAGGGAAAACTCCTCTATTTTTATTTAATTATGTAGGAAAATATTGACATGAAATAAGATTACTGATATACTGTTGGGGATTATCCCCAAATGGCCATTTTGAACCAACACACACATGAAAGATGTGTGTTTATATTTGTGCATGCATACCTAGCCAACTTGCTCTAGTCTTAAAGTGATTAATGGTACATTCAGAGACATTAGTGTGTTACACCTGGAAAAAATGAAGAAAATATTAGATCATGAGTGGAGTCTCTTCAGTAAATGCCTAAAAAGGACTGAATTTATCACACAGTGCATACCTTAAAAATGTTTTTCCTCTCTGTCAATATATTCACATGTACAACACTGCTTTTTAATTATTCCCATGACTTGTCAAGAAAAAGCACGAGGGAACTTTCTGTTGTGATGGAAATGTTCCTATACCTTTACAGGGATAGGAGATTACACAGGTCTATACACGGTCAAAAGTAGAAAGTACGGACGCAGGATGTAGTTCATTGCATCTAAATTTTATCTAAAAAAACAAAAAACAATTTTTTAAAGATTTTATTTATTTTTTCATGGAGAGGCAGAGACATAGGCAGAGGAAGAAGCAGGCTCCCTACAGGGAGCCTGATGCAGGACTCAATCCCAGGACCCTGGGATCACATCCTGAGCCGAAGGCAGACGCTCAACCACTGAGCCAGCCAGGTGCCCCCCAAAAACAAATATTGATCTCTAGTGAGGTTTGCTTTTTGCAGTGGCATAGAAAAGAGATTCTAAGACTATTTTCTATTTATTCTAGGCTTGAACAAATGATTAAACATACTGATAGGTCCCCCTCAGTGTTACAGATGTAATGTTTGGTATTGGATTGGAATTGCAGGAATCATATGACCCCATGGTATATATGTGTATGTCATATAAAATATATATAGTGTTATACACAAAATATTTTATATATGTTTTTAAATGTTCTTATTTTTTGTCTTACTGGCTGGTTTTCTGAAAAGAGTGCTACAACTGGTACCCAGGAACATGCCTAGCCACGGATCTTGGTTTTGAAATACCATCATCCACTAAAAGAAACTTGGGCTCTTTAGAGAAAAAGCTAATTCTTACATTTAGGGCAAGAAAAATACAAAATGAGCCTTGGAACATCTTGTTGCACAATCAAGAAGTATTCAAAGAATGATAGGGAAGACATCAAAATACTACAAAAGTTGGACTGAACTCCCATTGGCCAAATTTGAGCATGATATTTATGATGAGAGCATAACCCATTTATTAAAATCAGAATCTAGGGGCACCTAGGTGGTTCAGTGCATGAGCATCTGCCTTTGGCTCAGGGCATGATCCTGAAGGGATCAAATCCCACACTTGGCTCCCCACAGGGAGCCTGCTTCTCCCTCTGCCTAAGTCTCTCTCTCTCTCTCTCTCTGCCTCTCGTGAATAAATAAAATCTTTAAGAAAAATAAAATCAGAATCTATGAGTTCCTATTGATATTGGTGCTTTGAACTTAAGACGTTGGAACTGCAGATAAGGGATTTTGTGCTTGTACTGAAAAGAGTGTTGACCATGTTGGACAAACTCCATCTAATTGCACAGTTTCCATCAGCCATTTTAGCACCACACCTAATATGAAAGAGGGAGCAACAATACAAGCAATCTGGAGTAAACAGAGACTATGCAGGAAGAAGATTAAAAAACCTCATGTTAATATCTTCAAAGACAAGAGAAGACATTACATTCACAAAGCAAAAACAGGATGACATTTTCTTTTAAGGGAGGAAATTCAGCAAATAAGTTTTTTTGTTTTGTTTTTGTTTTTTATTCATAAGACACAGAGAGAGAGAGGCAGAGACACAGGCAGAGAGAGAAGCAAGCTCCATGCAGGGAGCCCGATGTGGGACTTGATCCTGGCACTCCAGGATCATGCCCTGAGTCAAAGGCAGACACTCAACTGCTGAGCTACCCAGGTGTCCCAGGAAATAAGAGTTCTTAGAAAATACAGAATTCAACAAAAGAAAACCTCAAAAGGACACTTAAAAGATCAAGAAAATCTCCTTGAAAGTAGAAACAAAGACCAAGAAATGGACACTGAGGAAAGATTAGAAAAGTAGAGGATCAACACAATATTTAAGTGAACAGAAGTTCTAAAAAGTTCAATTACACAAAAAAGAATGGAGGAAATCATCAGTTAAACAAAAACAATTTCCAGAGCTAAAGGACACAGGTTTTTAGATTAAGAGGGCCTACTACGTAGCCAGGGCAATGATAGAAGACATCAGCCATAGGCCCATCTTTATGAAATCTCTGAACAGGGGATCCCTGGGTGGCTCAGCGGTTTAGCTCCTGCCTTTGGCCCAGGGCGTGATCCTGGAGTCCCGGGATTGAGTCCCACGTCGGGCTCCCGGCATGGAGCCTGCTTCTCCCTCCTTCTGTGTCTCTGCCTCTCTCTCTCTCTCTCTCTCTAAATAAATAAATAAATAAATAAATAAATAAATAAATAAATAAATAAATCTTAAAAAAAAAAAAGAAATCTCTGAACACCAAGTTTCCTCATAGCAAGAAGAAAAGGCCCTACCTAAGCTTCCAAAACTAAAAAGCTGCTTTTATACTGAGGATGGACAATCAGAGGGGCTCTGGATTCAACCCTGGAAGCTAAAATATAATGGAGCAATGCCTCCAAAGTTCCAAGGAAAATATGCTCCTCATCTAGAGTTCAATACTCAGCCAACCCAATCGAACTACCGAAAGCTATCTTTACAATACATATCATTCATATATGTACCCCTCGCCCAAACCTACAAGAAGAGGTGCTCTCTACCACACTGAGTGAGGATCCAACATGAGAGAACAATGGAGGCAGGGTAGGGGGGTAGTGGGTAGTGTCAGATCAAAGGTGGCAGCTGAGCAACACACGTAAGGGCAGAAGCTCCAGGAAAGAGTTTCTCAAGAGGACCTTATTGCCAGGATGTCAAAGGAGTTTCCGTGCAATGAGATTCACACAAATGAAGGGAAGTCCCAGATTGAATTACTGAGTGGTATGAAGAAAATTAAGTGCAAACGTGTGTGTGCACACACACTTGTACACAGGCCAACAACTGTACAAATGTACAGCAGTGAAGACATAATCATAGTTTTCTACGTGGGTCCCTGTGAAGAGCATTTATGTGGTCACAACAAGATAACCCTCAATACTGAGCTAAGAGTAGAGCTTTAGAGAGAGAACAGACAAGAAGGTGTATCTCAGGCAACAGTATGGAGAACCAAATCCTTAGTCTCCTAGAGGTCAACAGAAAATGCCTTAACAAATACCAAGTGACAACAATAAAACAAATCTTTTAGAGCCATGAAGAGCAACAAAACCTAGCAGTTCAAAGAGTTGTGAGTGCTTGGTTTTAGGTAGTGATGAAAACTTTTCATAGCAACTTGTATAACTATCTGACTCAATGTGTGCACATATAAATCTACTAAAAAAAAAAAAAACCTAAATTTTAAAATTTGGCTTTCTTCTTTTTATAGGACCTTTCCAATGAAAAAGCAGCTGAATTTTTTAAGTCTTTAAAACAGCTAGAGAAGACATGGAAATTGCATTAGATAGAGTTTTCACTGTTTTAAACAATATTTTTAAGCTGGAGTAGAAAGGACTTAAACTATAAGCAAACAAAAGCAATAGGAAGTCAATTACAGAGCAACAACTGTAGGCACCCTACAGTTCATAAAACACCTTCAAAGGTATCCCTATTTTTATATATCTCTAAAGTCTTTTTTTATAAAGAAACTGAGGATCGAAGGGTTACTTACTTTTAGAACAGAGAGAGAAAAGAAAGACTTGTGATATTATTCTTAGCCTAATTCTAACAAGACTTCCAATGGAAAAATCTTTTAAGACCATGCCCTCCTCACAAAATAACAGAAATGAAACAGGAAATAGATCTGAATTTGTCTTAACTGAGGGGTACTTCTCTCTAATTAAAGGGGGGGAAAAAAGAAACACTGTAAGGAGTCTACCACCAGATAAATTGATTGATGCTAATGTTTTTGGATCTGCATCACCCAGAGGGAAGAAACATAAGACGCTCCCAATATTCTTTTTTTTGAAACTTCAAACTTTTTTTGCGGGGAGGAGGGAGGTTGAACTATATCAATTTAGTTTAGAAATGCTGGTATCTCATTCTGATTATTAAGGTCTTTAATTTTCAAAATGAAAACAAAATTTTAGGGACGCCTGGGTGGCTCAGCGGTTGAGGGTCTGCCTTTAGCTCAGGGCATGATCCCGGAGTTTTGGAATGGAGTCTGTATTAGGCTCCATGTGGGGAACCTGCTTCTCTTTCTGTCTATGTCCCTCTCTCTGTGGGTCTCTCATGAATAAATAAAATCCTTTTGAAAAAATGAAAAGAAAACAAAATTTTATTTGATAAATCCAATTTAGCAAATAAATTCTTTCAAAAAGTTTTAGCAACTGGTGAGAAATAAATGGAAACCTCTGGCCTACACTTACAGAATTAAGAACTGAGAGAGACAAGAAGCTAAATTACTTAAGGTTTCAGAGATAAAGTAATGAGCAAACATTTTATCTGAGATATCTGGCTTATGACCCCTATGTTTCTTTCCCTGGGTCCCAGCTGCCTCTAAACACAGATCTTCCTGATGGAGTCACTGGCACAGTCATTAACAATCACAGAACACACAAAATAACAATCACCAGGACAGAAGTACCTGGAAGAAAACAAGCCACGGCCAATTACAGTATCTTGAATGTGAATGACTACATCAGCATCTAAGAAATTGTTAATCCAACAAAGAAAATCTCCCCAAGACATGTATTCTCCACACTCACTTGTAAATCTAAAGGCAGAGAGGCAAAGAGCCACAGTAGTCAGGAATCAGCAATGAGACTTAGTATGAATGAATTAAAAAGTTTATTAGCCATGGGGAAAAACAAAATTGATTCCTTAAAATTCTTGTTAAGTTCCCTATAAAACAGTAAGCTTACAGAATATCTTTTTCTCAAACAGAAAATCACTATGCTTTTGATCCAAGAGATGTTGGGTTTTTCTTCCTTCTTTCTTCTTCAGATGACAGGCAGATGGATGAAGCCAAATCCATGAACGAGCGCTTGCCCCAAAAGTGCAATATACAGAAGCAACGAACAGAAGACTGAACCAATTTTGGAAGAAGGCCAACCTTGAGCCCAGGTGAGTCTCTGGTGTAGAATGGCCACATACCCCCAGCATCTGCTGAGGTGGTGTCACCTGTGCTCCTGGTTCCACAGCTAGCCTTCTCTCTCTGCACTTGTGGATCCTGGATCTGGCTGCCCGCACAGCCACTACCTTGCTGGGAGGGCGCCCCCACCGGCCCACGTTCATGCCACAGGAGGCACCAGACCAGGCATGCTGAGACTGGAAGGTGCCAGAGGCTCCAACTGACAGCCAAGAGACAGTCAGTGTAGTCCTCCAAAGACTGGCGGCTGGAAAGGCTGGTTCAGGCCCATTCCCAGCATTCTTGTCTAAGCTCTGATGAGGCAGTTCTGAATAAGGGCGGTGAAGACAAAGAAAGAGGATCCCAGCATGGCCAGACAGATGGATGCAAATCAGTCTGGTGCCAGGCACTATGCCAGGCCCTGGGAGACAGAAGGGACATAACCCCTCCCCTCATAAACCTTAATAGTCAGCAGAACTAAAAGAAAGAAAAACACCATCAGATTGAACCAATTTCAGTAAGCAATTACAGCGCACTCAGAAATTCCTATGAGTAACAGCAGGGAAGAGACTCCATCCAATACAAGAGTCTGTATCTGTGTCTGAGTTTCCATATCCCGGGACAGAAGATGTTGACTAAAATGAAGGTTTGGGTAGAACTCTGCCCCAAATACCTAAAAACTTAGAGGCTTTCTCTACGTCTTTAAATTAAAGCAAGTGGGATGAAAGCAGAGGTAGTCTGCGCAGAAGGAAAGCCTTCCTGAAGCTCTGAGCATGTCCTGGGTCAGAGTGATCCAAGTGTTTCTCTGCAGACGGACTCCTGTGGAAATTATTTACAGAGGGGAGGGAAGTGCCAGCTTGTAGACAAGGAGCTAGACAAAGGAATCACATAGGCCCTATCCTGCCTTCTGACAAAGAGGGCTGACTGGGAATGTCAACCAGATTCAGCCACACCACCAGGAACCAGGAAGATTGTAAATAATTAGTTGGGCCAGGCATGGCCTTCACCTTGAGGCAAAAGAAGTATCGGAAATCTTTTGTACTTTAGGCTCCACCTTCCAAAGGAATTTATGAGGACATCAACAGCTGTCATTTGGAGAACTGTTAGAAGAATGCCAATACGGCTCACAAAAATAACTTCAAAAAGCACAAGGCCAGGGCAGCCCGGGTGGCTCAGTGGTTTAGCGGGGCCTTCAGCCCAGGGCGTGATCCTGGACACCCAGGATCGAGTCCCACGTTGGCCTCCCTGCATGGAACCTGCTTCTTCCTCTGCTTGTGTCTCTGCCTCTTGCTTGTGTCTCTCATTAGTAAATAAATAAAATCTTAAAAAAAAAAAAAAAAGCACAATGCCTTCCCTTGAAAGGAGACTGGCACTCAAGTCCTAGAAACCTCAGTAGGCCTATTACTATAAATCATACACTTTTCTGTCTTTTCACCCCAACACTGCTAATATCAGTTGCTGTTAAAGCATGTTCCAAGAAATGTGCAGAGGTGCCCCACAAACCTGGCGGGGAGGGCCCAACAGAGACTAGACCAACCACAACAGATAATTTCTAAAACAGGTATTAGAAAAGCCAAGGGCACCCAGCTGTCTCATGACCCAGCATGTCAGTAGAGCATGCGACTAGATCTCTAGGCTGTAAATTCAAGCCCTACGGTGGGCACAGAGATTACTTAAAAAAATAAATAAAATTTTAAAAATAAAAAACTGAGAATTGATAGTATGGGCTATGGAAAGCTCTCAATAGTGAGGCAGAAAACATGACCCTTGTAACTTCTCTGAGGCATGATAGGAAAACAGGTCAGGCTGACTTACTTATTAGCACTTACTACTAGCAGAAAGGCATCCGTCAGAAGAGGAATTGTCGTCAGCATTGAACTAAGAAATGTAACCCTTCAGAAGGGTTAAAAAAAAAAAAAACAGACAAAATCTTCAACAGAGGGTATGGAAGATAAAACATGATTTTCTTTCACTTGGCCATTTCCAATATGCAAACCCTGCTAAAAGCTGACAATTACAGCAGCATTAGGGTGCAAATATCAAACACTCAAAAGAAAAGCTAAATATCAGTTTAGCTGACAGAGTAAAAGGAGTAAAACACACCTGAGTTCAGTGACTCAAACACCAAACTCCTTCCCACTGCAGTCACACCCAGTTTCTAGGCTGCTGCCCAATGCAACAGAAGTTAGCTGGCAATCTACATCACAGCAAAATGTGAAATACATCTACCAGCTACAAAATCTCACCCTCACTTTGATGTGCTGTCCTTTAGGGCGAATATTTTTAAAGATGAGAAAATAGAGGATACATTTCAAAGATGTATTCTTGCCAGGTTGGCCACAATCCTACCTTACCCTTCTGTTAAGATGTTACAGTAAAGAGGCCATTGCAAAGTTGTGATTTGGCTTCTAGAACTGGAAAGGTGAAGGTTACTGCTAAACTCAGTAGTTTTTAAAAACTAAAGCTCTAAATGACAGATGAACCTTTTGAGATCTATCCCTTAGATATCGATGTAACTCTTTAAAGTTTCTGTGTTTAAGACCACGTTATAGCCATGAACCACACAGGCTTTAGCTTCTAATTATGTCAAATCTACCAACCGAAATAGCCAACAAGTTTTCATTTCTACTGGGTTAATTTTTTCAGTACAATAAAAGGCAGCAAAATCACAATTTGTAACATTTGAAAAAAGGACTAAATACTTTTGAATTTAATTCATTTACGAAGCCTCCAGCATAGGCTGGTATTTGCTATTTTTATATGAGCTCATTTCTCAGAAAAAGTTTAGATAATGATCTCAGTAATTATGCAACACTTAGAACACAGCTTTATATATTAGTCTTTTAATCACTGTTTCCTATTAAAATCTATATCTTTTAAGAGACTACTCTCATTTCCCATAAACTTTTGTTTCGAGCTTGGTGTGAAAGTAATTTTCAAAATTACTTTACAGGAATTTGGTTATTTCTTCTGTCCTCTAACTACCATTTTCAGCCAGGCTTTATTTTTGACTCAGTCTCTAAAAGCTGACTGTAATACAAATCTCCTCTATGTGGCAGTGGCCAGGATTTTTGCACTGACCCACAGCTGCCTTCAAGTGAATTTAAAAGGCACCTTCCCTTCCTAGACATCAACGGCTATTTGTCAGAAAAGCATCAAAATTGACCTAGACACAACACCTGCAATTGAAATGCTACCTCTCAGATGCAGCACCCTTAAGCAAGAACAAAGTCTGCACAACTCTACACAATGGTCCTGCTTTGCTTTAAATGTGAGGTTTGACTAAAGTCCCCACAAACTAAAATGTGCTACAGAGAAAAAACAAATCAACCCACACTCTGAATTTCTAACCCAGAACTATGCCTTTCAAAGTACACAAGTATCACACATGGTCCCCCACTCCAGAGAACATAAAGTCTAAGTGAACAAGAACAAATGCTCCCTATACGCCATTTCAATAAACACAATGGAAGCAAAAGTCAAGTGGCATTCTACCAAGGAAAGCTAAGCTGTGTGAAAGGGAACAGAGGCTGTCAAGGAATGCTGGAAGCAGGACTGTGAGGGGCCGAATCTGCATATGCGAATGGAGGAAATGGATAGGAAAATCAGGGGAGCTTCAAACAATAAGCTGCTCTTTCTTGCACTGGTCTTGCTCATTTCTACCATCCAGAAAGAGAATTCTCTCTTTTAGGATTAATCTTGGGTTTGCCCAAGCCTATTTTATTATTTTTGTCCTCCAAAAGAAAGAAGAAAACTAGGGCACTGCAGGAGTTAGTTAAAAGTGTGAGGTTCATCATCAGAGGCCCTGGATTTAAGTCCTGGCTCCCCCACCAACAAATTATGTGAATAATTTACTTAACCTTTCTGGGCCTTAGTGTTCCATTTATCTAAGAGTACTACCCGCAGGACAAGGCTGCAGGGAGACTACATGAGATCATGTGTACAGAAAGCACTTTTTAAAACTTTTAGGTAATAAGTTATTCTTAGTGATTTTAACCAAATTATCATACATCGACCATCTTCAGATTTCAAGAGCTATGTTACTAAGCATTATTTTATGAATACTTAAAGTAGTAACTTTAAAATTTAAAACACTAGGTTATTCTCGGTGGGGGGCATGGGAATGCAGATTGATTTTAAGTGATAGGAGACAGCTATATAAAA
This sequence comes from Nyctereutes procyonoides, assembly GCF_905146905.1. Taxonomy (NCBI): domain Eukaryota; kingdom Metazoa; phylum Chordata; class Mammalia; order Carnivora; family Canidae; genus Nyctereutes; species Nyctereutes procyonoides. Next base: position 8,665,087 of record NW_026575130.1, read on the forward strand.
GTTTAACTCTGATTTTGGTATAATCTTGCTACAAAAATAGGACGCCGACCCAAACGGTCTTTGGAAGTTCTTTACCCAACATTCCTGGATTATCTGAAGTCATACTTACAACTGACTTCGAACAATTCAAGTCTCTCTTAATTAATCGATGTTAATTTCCTCTTTTGAAAGCCAATTGCTTCTTTTGGAGGAAAAAAAGCAGTTTAATTGGAGCTTTATTCAGCAGTTTATTTACCTGGAAACCTTCAAAAAAAGTTTCAGAAAATTTGATATATATATATATTTTTTTACCATAAACAAAAGTTTCCCTATGAAACTGGTACCACTGGGTCAACTTTATGGTACACTTCAAAATTTAATCTCACAGCTCTTATAAAATTCAAGTATCCATTTCAGACTACAAAACAATCACTTTTTAGGAGTGTTGGAAGCTCTTCAACTGAATAATTAAACCCTGAAAAGAATACTCTTTTCATTTTTTTTTTTTTCAAAGTAAAAGAGAACTTACCCCAACAATAAAGCAGAGTGGCTCCTGGGGGTTCAGGCCTTAGAGGCCATAGGCTGAGTTTCAGCTTCAGCTACTGCCTCAAGTGATCAGTAAAGAGGGGGACTATGTGGGTAACCATCTCCCAGGACTCTGGTGAGAGGGACTAAACAAAACAGTGAGGAAAGAGTTGATGGCAGTGTCTAGGACATGTTATGTAATACCTATTATCGTATATATTATCGACCAAACAAGAAGAGAGTGGACTCCAACAGCAGCTTGCATTAAAAGAAAAGAAAAGAAAAGAAAAGAAAAGAAAAGAAAAGAAAGAAAAGAAAGAAAGAGAAGAGAAAGAGAAAAGGAAGGAAAGAGAGAGAGAGAGAGAGAGAAGAGAGAGAGAGAGAAAGAAAGAAAGAAAGAAAGAAAGAAAGAAAGAGAAAGAAAACATTACCTACAGGCTTGACTTTGAAAAAAAAAAATCAGCTTCTTCATTAAAAATGATTTACTATGGGGAACCCTGGGTGGCGCAGTGGTTTGGCGCCGGCCTTTGGCCCAGGGCGCGATCCTGGAGACCCGGGATCGAATCCCACGTCGGGCTCCCGGTGCATGGAGCCTGCTTCTCCCTCTGCCTATGTCTCTGCCTCTCTCTCTCTCTCTGTGACTATCATAAATAAATAAAAATAAAAAAAAAATGATTTACTAAAGCACTTGAAGTCTTCACCTGGACCAGGAAGACAGAATTTTGCAATTCCAGTTTTAATGAATGTTAACGTTTAAAGAAACAATAAGGAGATAATTTATGAGTGACTATCTGGCTGGGTCCTTCAAATAAGGGGGTTCCTATTCTCCTCGAGGTGGTCTTGGGTTCACATTCCCTGACCCCCCCACTACTTGCCCAGGGCTACTGCACCATCTCTGGCAGTTCCCCTGCACCCACACCCCTGTGCATCGTCCTTTGTGTATAAACTCTCTTCTCATTATCCTTATCTGACTGAGCCATCTGTTTCCTGTTGGGATTCTGAATTATACAATCACTTTATGCTCTAACAGTCCAGAAGAGTTCTCACATCATGATATACTTTGCACTTCGAGTATTGTTTTTCTCTGTGAATATGAGGTTTTAAAAAAAGAGAGAAAATGTATCCATTGCCCTGTTGTTTTTACATTTGATTATCAGTGATGCTTACTATTTTTCATATTTATTAGGCATTTTTAACTTCCTTTTCTGAGAATCACTTATGCCCTTTAGCCATTTCTCTGAGATCTTAGAGGGTTTTTAAAAATAAGTTTGAATGATCTTCATGTACGTATCTGCTCTTTGGATGAAAAGAACAAATCTACTTAGCTTAAGGAAGGATGGAATTTACTCTAAGGACAAAGGGGTATCTCTCATGGATCCTCAATGGAAGGACTTAATTACATCTTGGGAACGGACTAGGACTAGGGACTGGAGTGTCATAATGAGGTTGGTAAGTCATCTTGACCTGTATTTCACTTCTCCTTTTCTCTACATGTCAACGTCATTCTCTTTATCATGACCAAATTATTTTTACTGCTTTCTACCCATGAAGCAGAAAATGATTATAACCAACCAGCTCCAAGCTAACAACTCCACTATTCAAAAGAGCAGCCAGCAGGGATGGCAATCCTGAAACCCATTCCAAATTCCTGGGTCAGGTGACCAGCTGAATGCAAGTCATGTACTACTAAGAGGGCCAACTGTGCTGTAGCCATGTATTTAAGAGTGGGGATGATACCTAAAAAAGAGGACTAGTAGAGACAACAAAGATGTTTTCTAAAACTTCAAAATGAGTAATGTTAATATGTTAAAGTCGTGTTTCGTTCAGTTTTTAGATTTTATTTATTTATTCACAGGAGACACACACATACACAGAGGCAGAGACACAGGCAGAGGGATAAACAGGCTCCCTGTGTGGAGCCTGATTCCGGATTTGATCCCAGGACCCTGGGATCATGACCTGAGTCAAAGGCAGACACTCAACCACTGAGCCATCCAGGTGCCCCTATGCTAAAGTCATTTTAATGCTCACTGTTGTCACCTTTGAAAAACCTTTTCTAATGTCTATCTAATTGAATTAAATAAGCAGAATTAAAAATACACTATTAAGATATTTCACCCTAATTCAGTTCCAAAGTTACATACGAGTAATATAATTTTTCTCTGAGAGGTTAGGCTTTGATGTTTTCATACAACTGCAGGCATAACAACAACTGTTGATTACAATGCTTAGTCACTGGCATATTTCAGACTTCAGTAATTAACTGTGGCACAATCCTACTAAATGGAATAAACTAATTAAATGAAACTGCCTGGATTCATTATAAAGTGAATTTCATATGCAAAGAAGGGCTGTAACCTGTTGTTAGTAGAAGATCTGTGCTGAAGCTCAGAATGGTAACACTTATGAGTAGCACCCCTGGAGGGAGTCCTGGGTTACTTCCAGGCTAGAACTCACAGCAAACATTCTATACCCATACCTTTACAGAAAGAGTAATATTAGATAAAGTCCCAAATACACACCACCACAGCTAAACAGTCATTACACTAACAATCCAAAGGTATTTCTTGGTAGAGAAAGCGGGCAGACAGGAGTGGACAGCAAGAGATACTAATTTTTAGCCAAGTTTATCAATCTCCAGACTTAAGCAGTTTCTCACTTTGGGATGGATATCAAAGACTGCATACCTAAGGGACCTCACAGAATATTAGCAATGTAAGGAACTTTCTGGGTCACCTCAGCTGACCTCCCATTTTGACCTTGACATGACCCAGGTCCCACCTCACTCTTCTCAAGCCTATTTTTTGGCTTCTCAATCATCTACCCTTTATCTTCCAACCTACTCAGTCTAACTTCCTCACACCCTTTTAAGTTCTGTTTTGTTTGGTTTTTTTGAGCTATCTTACCTGTCCAGGTCTGGTCTCCTGTGTCGCACCGCACTGTGGCTCTACCAGGGTGGCCATGCCTCTGAGAGCAGCTGTCCCTTTCAAGGACTGCACAGAGGTTGCCACATCCAACTTGTGATGGTTATCAACTTCCAGTAAGCTCCAAATTCATCCTTTTTGACTTCCCTATGAAAATGGATCTGGGCCCTTTAAATAGTTTTTCTTTGCTGCTTGCCACTGAAGTTTTGTCAGTAGGGGGCAGCAGAGACACACTGAAGGAGGAAAAGCAGTTCTGCTTCCCAGTTCTGGTACGGTTCCCTGAACAGACACTGGCAGTGCTTTGCTAGTGTCTGCCAGAGCTCTTCTAGCAACTTAAAAGTCCTGTGCTTTGGGACACCTGGGTGGCTCAGCAGTGGAGCACCTGCCTTAGGCTCAGGCATGATCCTGGAGTCCTGGGATAGAGTCCCACATCTGGCTCCTGCATGGAGCCTGCTTCTCCCTCTGCCTGTGTCTCTGCCTCTCTCTCTCTCATGAATAAATAAAATCTTTAACAATTTTAAAAAGTCCTGTGCTTCAAGAAACAGTCTATCCATTGGCGAACAGCCATAGTTATACACAAATAGTTTCTCAAACTGAGCTGAGCTTTGCCTCATCTGCCCAATCTCAGGTGTGATTTCCTTGCTCTGAAGTAACACAGGATAACTTTCTTTCACAAGAAACCTCCTTAGACATTTGATAACAAGTATTTGCTTACTCTTCACCTTCTGTTCACCAGGTTAAGAATATCCAGCCCTTTTAATGCTCTTCTGTATCAATCCCCAACATCTTAATCCTCTTCTGGATGTACCTCCCTCCCTACCAGCTTGTCAGTGTCCCTTCTAAAGTATTGCCTCAGAAACAAAGCATAAGGCCCTGATGTAATGGATGATGGCCTGCCCTGATCAGAAGTTCCACTTTCCTCAATTAGGTGTCACACTCATCCCATACTTTTTTCCCCATTGAGAGAGACTTGCTTTCTTCTAGGGTTGATATGGGTTTACCAAGCCCAGAGTAATCTGTATGGAATGAGAGTAGGAAGCCTCCAGAAAAACAGAATTCCACAAGACCTAGGATGATCATGTTGTAACAATGCCAGGCTAAGGCACAGGCACCATTCATAATAATATGTTCAGATTAATGATAATAGTATTATGTATTTTCAATTATATGTGCTTCTACATAATACATATTGTATACTATATATTACATATTTTATATATATGTATATACATCCCATATGTATAAAATAGGCCCTTTGGACAACTGTTTATTAAAGTCTTATTAATGTTTTATGGACAATTAATATAGTGTCCAAGTTCAAGGCAAGCATAAGCATCCATGGTAATCTAGCCATTTCAGGATATAAAACAATAAACATTTAAAGCAATGAGAAAGGAAAACATTTCTTATATCTCAAAGTTAATCAAACTAATGCATTTAAGACCACTCAACAGTGGGAGTGCCTGGCTGGCTCAGTTGGAAGGGCATGGGAATGCCACTCTTGATCTCATGGCCAGCTGTGAGGAATTTGAGGGTGGGTGGGGTGTAGAGATAACTGAAATAAATAAAACTTAAAAAAAAAAAAAACACAAATGATCAATAGTGATATCCAACTTAAAATTTAAAAGCCAGTGTATAAACCAAAGAAAGGTGATTAAGTAAATAATGTGGTGAGGCAACATTTTACAAGGTCATATTAATAAAACTTTCTGAATATACCCTGAATTACAGTGAATTATTCTCAATATTATGTTATAGACTAAGCTATATTTAATTCTAAAACACAATGTCTTTTAACAATCCTAAGTATCCAGTCAAGATTGCCCTTAAAATTAAAAAAAAAATTTAATTTAAAATTTTTCCCTTTTTTAGATCATACTTCTAACACTCTAGCCTAAAAAATGCAATTAAATTCATATACTAGATATGCATGATACTTTTATAATTTTTTTATCTATTAATCATCACAATTCCTCTAAAAGAGGTCTTTCCCTAAAACCATACTGTTAGCGTCTTCTCTCAACTCTACTTTTTTTTTCCTTCTCAAGTGTCATTGCATAAACTTGAATTCTGGCTTCAGCCTCTAATTGAAACATCAGAACTTAATTATCTTCCTTCCCTTACTTACAGTGTACAAGTGAGACCACACCCTTTCCTATTATGCTACAGCCCAGAGGGCAGCTTATAATGAACCTAACAAGGTGTCAAATGTTCCCGTTCTAGCCCAAATTAAACATGCTGCGTTTCCATCATTTCCTTTTTAAGTTTTCCAGGAAGAAATAGTTTCCTGTAAATATCTATTGCTGAGAAACACATATAAAACAAAGTTCAACAGAGCCTTGGAAATTCAGTGCCTACAAAATGCAAAACTCTCCTACTTCTGGCCAAGGGGCCTGCAACATAAACAGCTAAATGTCCAAGAAAATCCATCTCTCTTTTTCCACACTCATCAAATTTTAGCTGAAATGTGGCTCTCTGCCAGGACTGGATCTCTCAGCTCCCCTGCAGTTAAATGTGGCCATCTGACATAGCCAATACAATATTCAATGGAACGTGAGCATGGGTACTATGTGACATCACCAAGCCTACCTCATGAATGCCTTATAAGTATAAAAACAAAACAACCTTATAGTCCTTATAGTCCTTTGGCTTTGGAAGCCACATGTTGATGATGATAAAACAGTCAGATTGAGGTCCCTGAATGACTGTGTGGAGCAGAGCTAGTGCAGACTGAAAAAATTCCCTCAAAACCATTTCCTAGGGAGAAAAAAAACCTATTTTAATTATTGTTGGGTCTTTTGTGTCAGCAAAAGATTAACCCTGTAGTTTATTCTAACCAACAGAGATAATAGAAAATTCATTTAGAAAATTATTTGGGGAAGGAAAAACAGTATATACACATGGACTTTAAGTTCTAATGGTAGATTCAGATTAAAGGCAAATAGTATCCATGGTTTAATGATAATTCCAAAGAGAAATAAACCCACTGGAATAAACACTTGTGTCAATGCACTTTTCCTTGAACATTCCTTAGCCAAGTCTTCACCTCTTCACCCATCATTACTTCTCCCAAAGAATTACAACTCACCACAGGACTCTGGTTGTTCCCCTGCCTTCAGACAGCAACTCATTATCTTGGTCCCAGTCTTTCCATTCTCTTCCTTCTCTCGATCCTGCTGGGCACTGTGGTCTCGTGATTAGGTATATTCCTAATCTACTGAAATCTGAATTACCTACATGTCTTCACATACTTCCTTTTGTTCTTCCCATTCTTCTAGTTCCTGTTATTCCAGCTCCATGTACAGTAACCACGACTTCATGATTGGTCCTTAGTAATATACTTACCTCATCTCACTACACATACACTGGATTACCAGATTCAGATTCATCTTCTAGAACAGCATCTTTATTACTACTGCCAAAAAACTGGTTTACAGTCTACAGGCCAGGGGTTGGCAAACTATGACCTATGGGCCAAATCTGGCCTATTGCCATTTTTAAAAATAAAGTTTACTGGAAAACAGTCATACTTAATCATTTTATATATTGTCTACAACTGCTTTCACATTATACAATGCCAGAGCTGAGTTAGTTGTGAAATCAACTGGAGGATGCAAAGCCTAAAATGTTCACTATCTGGACCTCAATAGAAAAGTTGATCAACATGTGGTATAGACCAACATCGTTTCTCAGAAAGACAATGGCCACTATCTTCTTATTTCTTATTCATTTAACACCACAAGCATCTATACTGGTAAAATATGAAACACAATTATATATACACCCAGAGATATAAAAATATATGCTACCTCCCATAATCAGCCCTGAAGCTCTGGGAGAAGATCAGTAGATTGTAATCTTACTCAAGGCAACTCTATGCTCCAAAGTAGAGTATGCCCCATTTCTGGAATGGTAATAAAAAACATTGTTACAGAAAAGGACTTACTGGTTTCCTAACATCAAAAATCAAATTCTTGGGCAGCCCCGGTGGCACAGCGGTTTGGCGCCGCCTGCAGCCCAGGGTGTGATCCTGGACACCCAGGATCTAGTCCCAAGTCGGGCTCCCTGTGTGGAGCCTGCTTCTCCCTCTGCCTGTGTCTCTGCCTCTCTCTCTCTGTGACTCTATGAATAAATAAATAAAATCTTTAAAAAAGAATCAAATTATTTTTGGTTTATTTTCTAAAAGGTTAATCTTGTATTTTGCCCAGGAGCTGTACCTTACAAATAAACATTTTTATCATTGATTTTTAAATATTCTAAATTATTTAAATTTAATGATTGAGCTTTTAGTACTAACACTAATAATTTTGGCAATCACAAAACCTCACTTTACAAGTCCAAAACTAGTATGATCTAATACTTTGAGAATGCCATTTAGAAAAGCCCTTGTCGGGGCACCTGGGTGGCTCAGTGGTTGAGTGTCTGCCTTTGGCTCCAGTCATGATCCCGGGGTCCTGGGATCGAGTCCCACATCAGACTCCCCATGGGGAGCCAGCTTCTCCCTCTACCCATGTCCCTGCCTCTCACTCTCTGTCTCTCTCATGAATGAATAAATAAAATCTTCAAAAAAAATAAATTCTTTAAAAAAAATTGAAAAGCCCTTGTCGATGGAGACCAGTGCTACCTTCTTCACATATAAACAATCCTCCTAAATCAACACCATACTTTAAGAACAGCCAAATTATCACAAAAGAAATAACAAATGTTGACAAGGAAGTGAAGAAAAGGGAATGCTTGTGCACTGCTAGCAGGAATGTAAATTGGTGCAGCCATATGGAAAATAATATAGAGGTTCCTCAAAAAATTAAAAACAGAACTACCATATGATTCAGCAATCCCACTTCTGGGTATTTAGCCAAAGAAAACAAAATCACTAACTTAAAAAGACATATGCACACCCATGACCACTGCAACATTATTTACAATAGCCAAGATATGGAAACAACCTAAATACACTGACAGAAGGATGAATAAAGAAAATGTGGTATACATGCACAATGGATTATCCAGTCATGAAAAAGAAATCTTGCCATCTGTAATAACATGTATGGACCTTGAGGACATTATGCTAAATGAAATAGGTCAGATATTAGGTGATGTCACTTAGATGTGCAATCTAAAGAAAAAAAAAGGGAGGGGGGAAGCTCATAGATATAGAGAAGAGGTTGGTGGTTGCCAGAAATGGGGGACAGGTGAGATAGGTGAAGATGGCCAAAGATATAAACTTACAGTTATAAAAATGCATGTCATGGAGATATAATGCACAGCATGGCAACTATAGTTAATAACACTGTACTGCATATTTGAAAGTTGCTAAAAGTAAATCTTAAAAGCTCTGATCAGAAGAAAAAAACTTTTATAACTATGTATGGTGACGTTAACTAGACTTATTGTGGTGACTGTTTTACAATATATACATAAATATCAAATCATTTATGCTGTATATCTGAAATGAATATAATATTGTGGATCATATATCTCAAAAAAAGCAGTCAAGAAAATGCACATCCTTACATACCAGGCTGTCCTTAATTTATGCTTCATCAGTTATGTTAATTATAATTTGATTTGAAAGCATGTCTGAGATAAAACTAACAAACACGATTTCAGATTACTGCTTTCTTTTAATAGCAAATACAATATGTAAAGATTATTTTTTTAAAGATTTATTTATTTATTTATTTATGATAGACAGAGAGAGAGAGAGAGAGAGAGAGAGGCAGAGACACAGGAGGAGAGAGAAGCAGGCTCCATGCCGGGAGCCCGAACGTGGGACTCGATTCCGGGACTCCAGGATCGCGCCCTGGGCCAAAGGCAGACGCTAAACCACTGAGCCACCCAGGGATCCCCTGTAAAGATTATTCTGATTAACTTTTAAAAAATCTTCAATTATTCAAGGCTTATATCACAAAAAGTAGGGAAGAATGCTTCAGGTGTTCCCCAGCTAGATGAAGTGGAGAAGAGGAAATCAGGAAGGTAAGACCTGAAGACAGTACAACATTAAGGAACTCTATGTAATATTTTGTTCTTGATCCTCTATCCACTCACCCCTCTACCGGACAAGAATGTATTATGCACCTACTGTAGCAGGGCAGAGGCCATGAGAGGTGTGAAGAAATAGTTCTGACCATAAAGTGCTGAGAGAATCCAGGTAGGAAAACCATATGAGCACCACTCGAACACGTGGTGGGATGCAGTCAAAGTGCTGCGGAGAGAGGAAAAAAAGAATATAGGGGTGGTGGAAGGGGGAGGAGGGCGGGGGGTGGTGGTGAATAGGTGACGGGCACTGAGGGGGGCACTTGACGGGATGAGCACTGGGTGTTATTCTGTATGTTGGCAAATTGAACACCAATAAAAAATAAATTATATATTAAAAAAAAAGGATGTGGTTCATTCGCTGGCACAGACTTGTGACTTCATCAAAATGGGGATCCGGGGAGTGGGGGTAGGTGGGTATTGGAACTCAGCCTTGGAGGAAGTGCAGAATTCAGGAGAGTGAAGAAGGAAGGGTGATGGGGGGGGTCAATGCTACCCACAGAATATCACAGACACCAATTATGGGACAGAAGGCATGGAGTAGAAAGTGGGACAGGGGATCCCGGGGTGGCGCAGCAGTTTGGCGCCTGCCTTTGGCCCAGGGCGCGATCCTGGAGACCCGGGATCGAATCCCACATCGGGCTCCCGGTGCATGGAGCCTGCTTCTCCCTCTGCCTATGTCTCTGCCTCTCTCTCTCTCTCTCTGTGACTATCATAAATAAATAAATAAATAAATATTAAAAAAAAAAAAAAAAAGTGGGACAGAAGAGTTGAGGCCAAAGGATTTCTGGATCAACTGTAGCTTGTTTTAAAGCTTTCTTACCTTGGTTTCACTATAACCAACCCATAAAACAATAATTTACAAGGCCAAAATAAACCATACTTTCTCCTGAAAAGTGGAAATTGTTTTATTATATATCATCGAAGCATTCTCAAAGCGGACTTGCAGAAATGAGTCATCAGACTGTAAAATATCATCACAAATATCTGCTAGCAAGGGTTTAGACAGCCAGTGCTATGTTGATCTGTTTGCAGACATTTTCTAAAACAATGTTTCTTCAGCTTTATGGTCACATTACTGTCAGCCTCTCTAATAAAAATGTACACTTGTATTCCAGCTGTATTGCTGGTGGAAAGAGTAGTTATTCATCGAACATCTTTTAAATCCTCTCTCCAAATAACCTACTCAGCCTAGTGGGGAAACTCATCCTGAAAACAAAATACTTAACAAGAGACAGCCACACATGCGCGCACACACACACACACACAGAAAAAGAACAAGGATTTCTCAAAAAAAGAATAACTTCTTCCTTCTTCCAACCAGAATCAGGACATTATTTACTGTGATGCCTAACAGGTTAAAAATAAGCTAATGCATCAAGTCCCAGACATGTGATCTGAGCAATGCATTCATTATAAAAGCATTCCTACAACAAAATAATTGAGAGTTTCAGTGGAATTAACTATAATGGGATTACCACTTGTGTCCACAGCAGTTTTATAAACCAAACCACCTGCTCAATCTAGTAAGTACCCAAAGACTCTCAGGTAGAACACATCCTTATGGGATGAGCCTTGCCAATCAGGAAGACTTTTTCCTCCCTAAAGGTTGCCACAATAAACCTATCCATTTCTCCATAGGAGGTTTAATGTTTCATGTCACTTTTTGTTTACATTCACAGGCTGTAGACTTCAACTCTGGCTCCATCTCTTGTTGCTCTTTTCATGGCTCCCTATTTCTTGCCCTCAAATCTATTCAGAGAAATTCTCTTCAGTAAACTTTGTTTATAGTGCAGATTTCACACATCATTTCTTGCCAGTATTGTGAATCCTGGATAGAGATCTAATTACCTCCCGAAGAGCTGCCAAACAAAAGCCTGGACTGCAATATTCTCTATTCCCTTTATAATGAACCTGAATCTAAGGTAAAAATCAGGCACAATCAAGTTATACTATTTATGAGTTAATGAAAGAGGAAACTCTCACAACAAAGATTTATAAGCCTTGATAGTTGACCCAAACTGTATTTTAAGTCAGGTGGAGACAGGGGAGGTAGCAAGGAAGTAAGACTTAGGACAGGTGAGGGTAGTGAGAAGGAAAAAAAGGTGGAGAGTCGACAACTTCAGCACCCTATTTAAGAAAGACTCATACATGCCAATTAAATCTCAATTAAAAAGAGCAAGAGAGCCACGGCATCAAAATTAGATTCTTACGCAACTCAATTCAATACAATCAATATTTATTGAACACTTCCTATGGGCAAAGCACCTAGGAGACTTTGTAAAGACGACACTGGTTTGCCACACTTCCACAATTTGTTGAAACACCAAGAGTTGATTTTTTAACATTTCTTAAAACCTTGTTTATGCATCACATTTTCCCATTAAGAGACAATTTCAGGAAAATGGGTGAGGATGTGAATGGAGGAAAAATTAAGGTGGAGGCCATGAATCCATGAGTATGGTAAATACGTAAATGCTTATCATTTCAAATTTGCTAGAAGGGGGATTGAGAATCTGAACCTCGGCTTTCTGGCAGCCAGGACACAGGGAGGTGAGGCTACACACTCATTTCATTCACTGCCCGTACAGTAAACCCTGCATCTGGGCAGGAGCAACCAATGACTCTAATACTAAGACTAGACAGCAATTTCTTCTGTGGGTCCTCTTAAAGGGCACCCTTTAACTGACTACCATGTTTCATAGGGTTATTTAAAGGTATGCTAATGTGGAAAATTCAGTAAAAAACACTTGGGTGAGGGATCCCTTGCAGTCTGAACATACACCTCAGAGAGCCTGTTTTTTTTTTTTAAAAAAAAAAAAAAAAACAACCCAGGAGGAGTGTCTGCCTTCAGCTCAGGTCCTGATCCCAGGGTCCTGGGATTGAGTTCCGCATCAGGCTCCCTGCAGGAAGCCTGCTTCTTTCTCCCTCTGCCTATGTCTCTGCTCTCTGTCTCTCATGAGTAAATAAATCTTTAAAAAACCAAACAGGAAAATACTGTGGTAAATTAAATGATATTTTTTTTAAAAAGAAGATACTTCTAGAATATGGCTGAGAAAACACTTTATTATCTATTAGTTTATAGCCTATATGTTAGCTCAAGATGCCTATCATAATGGCTTTAGGGTTCTAATGCTAGATACTCTTGAATAAGCATCATTTCACAGATGAAAACACTGGTAATGACAGAATGAAGTATCAGAGCGAGACAATCTATTCTGACACGCTTACCCAATCAAATAAATTTCAATTCCTTTTCAAAGGGAAAACAGTTATTACAATCACTAGGTAGAACTGTCACTCTACTGACTGCCTAAAACCATAAAAGAGGCTCATTCAACCATTAAAACAACCATTCTGACTGTGACAATATTTTACTCAATACTATACTTACACCCCCTGGTAAAATTACCAAATGGCCATTTTAAAGATGGAAAGAACTTTGGTAACCAATTAGACAAGTCTCCTTGTTTTGAAAAGGGACTACAACAGGCCCAAATAGACAAAATAACTTGTCTAAGTTCAGGGAGCTATGGGGTGGCAAGACGAGGTGGGCACTCAGATGTCCCAATCGCCTAACACCAATGAAATTAGCTGCTCATTTCTATTCTATGACCTAAACACATTTAGTTTATATGGCTGTTCGATCAACTGGTATTTGCCTCAGGTTTTCCTGTTTGATCAACTGGTATTTGCCTCAGGTTTTCCACCTTAGTTTCACAGGGACCTTATTCAACAAGTATTTATCTGCCAAGATACAAAATTATTTTCTAGCTTAGAGTATGCCAAAACAGCACTAATATCATTAAACCGCAGTGAAGAGCACAACCTAAAAACAAAAAACAAAAACAAAAACAAAAGTAAGCACTAATACCTAAGTGGTAGAAAGATGGTAATGTTTAATATTTAACAAACTGGTCTAGAGTTACTTTGCCCCAATGTCTTCTACAGCTTAAGCAGCATCTGCAATCTACAAGCAAATGTTCTCCTGAGGAGAGAGCTCTGAAACCAGTATCACATAATACATTGCACTAACTACAAACACAAGAGGGAGAATGGGAGGAAAGTGTCAAATGGGAATGACCTAAATTCAAAAGGTAAAAAACAATTTCTAAATTAACATTTGGTGGTGGAATGAAAACATGTATTGCTTTGTTTTCAGGTGTTAAAAAAAAAAAAGCATACCCCAACTTCTCTGCCAAGTACAATTTCTTTTTTTTTTTTTTTTTTCCTAAATTTTAAACACAGCTTACGTAGGGACTCAACTACTGTACTTACTGGGGGCTTGAAATCTTACCGGGGAGTTTCTCAAATCAAGCAGCAGAAAACTCAAATTTAAAAAGGTACAACCAGGGATCCCTGGGTGGCGCAGCGGTTTGGCGCCTGCCTTTGGCCCAGGGCGCGATCCTGGAGACCCGGGATCGAATCCCACGTCGGGCTGCCGGTGCATGGAGCCTGCTTCTCTCTCTGCCTCTCTCTCTTTCTCTGTGTGACTATCATAAATAAATAAATTTAAAAAAAAAAGAAAGGTACAACTAAGGGCTTTCAGTTGAGAGATAATTCACTAGGTGCCATAATCACTGCAAGCTGTGTCCTGCAGAACAGAAAGGCCAGCAGGAGCCATGGATCACCCTGACAACCACTCAGCCAGAGTGCTGCTGAGAAGCAGAGATGCTGACAAGGGAACGTGACCACAAACGCCTGGGCATGCCTTGCCTAAAGGGAACACAACATGCTCTTGCTCTCTTATGCTTCAGATTAAATGTGTTCTTTCAAGAACAATTCTGGTATGCTAAACGTATCCATGTTGACAAACTTTTTTCCACCCACAAAATACTAGCCGAGTATTACCTACCATGTGAAGGATAAGAATTGTGTATTTTCCAAAATTACTAAATCCTCCTATAAAGCACACTCATACTTTCAGAAAAGTATGGGAACACTTACTTGAGATACTATTAATGACAAGTCCTTGCAAGCTAAGATTTTATGAGCTGTGGGGATGCAAATATCACTTTTGTTGGTTTTTCCTCCTGTTGTGTTCACAGACGCTAGGGATCTGAATGTGGCAAAAGTATATAAAATAGTCACAGGACTCTTCATAGCAAATGGGACAACCACAAAACAGTGAACCTTAGAATAAAAAAATGTCCCTATGGCCAATTAATTTGATTTACAGAAAATGGTTTAGTTGTCCCAGCTAAAACTCCTAAGTGGCCAGGATATTTGTCAGTTTCTTTATGGTATAATTCAAAGAGGCATATAAAGCAAACTCACAGGCTTGTCTTTCTTCTTTCAGGGGTCTTTTATCAAGTAAAATGATGGAAGCATTTGCACTTCTAAAGTTCAGTAAATTGATTTAATAGCATGGACTGTCAAGACTTAAATATCTGCAAATTAGGAACAAGCAAATGTGAGGTTTAAGACGATTACCTAGAGGCAAAGTACTGACCACAGTTGCCCTATGATTAAGCCTAATAAGCCCCACTGTATCATTTTCTTTTTTTTAAGGGCATCCACATTCCTGCTGGGGCATGCAGTAGCATCAGGTGGGAAATACGGAGAAAGGGGCTTAGAGATGATAACTGGAGAAAGGGCAGCCAGCCTTGAACTCTGCAAAAATTCTACTCCGGATGTTACAAGGACTTAATAGAAAACTGAATCACTATGTTTAAATGGTGGTATAGTGAAGGGGGTTCCTTGTGTTGCGCTGTTTCACAGGTTGGTACGTTTTTGGCTGTGAAGTGCAATTCTTTTTAATAAAGTACAATTTCACAGGGTGGAAACCCCTCTCTCCAATCTACTGCTAAATCTGCCCGTTTTAAGGAATTTGCCCCCTTTCCTAGGTGTTGATAACAAAACGCTCTTCCTCGTTCTCTTTCAAACACGCAGGAAAAGGAGTTTTAAATATGTATTTAAATTATTTCCTCCCGTACTCAAAAAGCCGTGAAGCCCTGAAATAGCCGAAGTGGGGGGTGGGGGGAGACACAACGCCACAGGAAGTGAAAGTGACAAGATAGCGGCATGGCTTCTTTTGTTTTTCTTGTAAACTGCACAGTTAAACGTATTCTTCTCTTTAACGATCTGAAACTAAGATAATGGGGGCCGGGGGGCGGGGCGCTGAGAATTAAAACTCAGAAACCCGCTCCCCAACCACACGCACCTGGGAGGCTCTTTGGAATGGGGGGGTCTTTCCTCACGAGGCTCAGTCAGGGCTGTCAGGCTCCATCCCAATGCGAGCTGCACGCGGCATTCCCCCCTATCTCGGTCTTTTCTAGGGCACATCCACCCTCTTCCCTCGCCTCCAAGCAACGGTTCTCCACAGGCCACAATACAGCGGGGTCGGGCCAGCCGCTCCTCAGCGACACACGCTCGTGATTCACCGGGTCTCAGAACACGACGCGAGCGTCTTCCCTCTGTAGAAGGGGGGGGGGGGCGACGGCTGGGAGGCTGGAGATTTCACTGTCCTACCGCCGCGCACACTCGGGCGGTCACTCGCTCCACCGTTTCCTGGCCCCCCGCGACCGAGCCGACGGCAGTGACTGAAAACTTCCTCCTGAGCCCATCTGGCCGCGGGGAAACTGCCTGCAGGGGAGATCCTGCCGCTCCCGGGCGCCGCCCGGGCGGGGGGATGCTCCTCGTCGCCGCCCCGGCCTCGTCGTCTGCGCTCGGCCCCCGGGCGCGCCTGCGCCACGAGACCCGGGGACCCACGGCCGCGGCCGGGACGCCCGCTCGCCGGGGTCCTCCCGCGCGCCGAGCCGTAGGGCCGCCAACACGCGGCCAACTTGCCCGCCGCCGCTCGCGCCCAAGTTGCCCCACGCAAACTTCGCCAGCCGCCACCCCCTCCCAGCGCCCGGGGCCGGGCCCCGTCTCACCTGAGGCACCGGCGTTCGCGGCCCCGGACGCGCTCGGCCCTGGGGTCCGGGGGTCGCCGGCAGCCGCCGGCCGCGCGTCCACGCGCCCCTCAGGAGCATCATCCTGCCCCGGCGCGGGCTCCCGCCCCAGTCAGCCCGCCATCGTCAGCGCCCCGAGGCCGGCGGCCGGCGCCCCCGGAGCGCGCAACCCGCCCCGCGCCTGCCGCCGGGCGGGGCGCGGGCCGAGGGGCGGAGGGTGTGTCCCGCTGCCCGCGGCTCTGCGGGCGCGCCCGGGCGCCGCCGGTTTTCTCTCCTCCGACCGAAAAAAGAAAAAAGGGGAGGGGCGCCAGCGAACCGCCCTCCCCCGTCGTAGAGTTCGAGCGGCCGCGCGAGCGCTCCTGGAATGAACGAGGCCCGGCGGTCGCTTCTTGGGAGCTGCTGACCTCAACAGCCGCCGTTAATTCTGGGTACTCAGCTTGTTCCCGCCGGCGGGGGGGGGGGTGGTGGGGGGGAGGGGAGCGTCGGGGTCCTGGAGCGAGGCGGGGGGGGGGGGTCTGCAAGTTAGTCTCCAGGATCGAGGGGCGAAGGGCGAGAGAAGCGGGTCCCCAAGGCTCCACCCCTCCGTCGGCTCCGAGGTGTGCGCCTCGGGCTGCCGCGGCCGGTGAGCCCCCATCGGAGGGTCCACTTGGTCCCCGAGGCTCCACCCCCGGGGCCCGAGGTCTGCGGTTCCCTAGAGGGTGGCCCACTCCCTGCTCTTTGGGACAGTCTCTACCACAGCACAACGGGCTTCTCTTGTCAGTCGTTTTTGTAATTGAAAGAGCTAAGGAACCAGAACTTAGTCTTCCCAGCAACTAGGAAATGTAATGTTTTGTCTTAGAGACTTTTTGTTTATAAAAAGAAATTTAAAAAAAAATTTTTCGGGGGATCCCTGGGTGGCTCAACCGTTGAGCGCCTGCCTTCAGCCCAGGGCGTGATCCTGGAGTCTCGGGATCGAGTCCCACGTCAGGCTCCCTGCATGGAGCCTGCTTCCCCTCTGCCTGTGTCTCTGTGTCTCTCATGAAGAAATACATAAACTCTTAAAAAAAAAAATTTCAGAGCAACCTAATCTAAGCTTTCACATAGCTTACTTACAATAGAGTTCTTAGATAAGATACAGGATGCCCAGTTAAATCTGAGTTTCAGATAAACAACAAATAATTTAAGTGTGTAGCAAATGTTGCATGGCTCACACTCTAAAGAAAAATGAGATATTTGGAATATACTTAAATTATTTATCTATAATTGTTTATCTGTAATTCAAAGTTAATTGGGCATCCTGTGTCATAATCTGGTAAGTCTGCAAGAGGTTTAAATTAATGAATCGAAGCTGGCAAACAATGCAACAAGTGGCAGACCTCTCCTGATCAATATCTTTCTTTATTGAAAAAAAGATGGAAGTTTCTATGATAGGAAAAACTTTACCACCATTAAAGTCTACTTCCGGGCAGCCCCGGTGGCGCAGCGGTTTAGCGCCGCCTTCTCCTGGGGTGTGATCCTGGAAACCCAGGATCAAGTCCCACATCAGGCTCCCTGCATGCAGCCTGCTTCTCTCTCTCTCTCTCTCTAATAAATAAATAAATTCTTTAAAAAAAATAAAAAAGACTTAAAAAAATATAAAGTCTACTTCATATGTGTTAACTTATATGTGTATTTCAAACTACAAGTGCCCTGGACAGATAGTGACACATGAAACCTTAAGTTCACATGGGAAGGTAATTTACTTGAGTTCTTTCCTAGTGTTCCAAATCAAAGAAAAGAGTTTATCTTGGCATTGTGAATAAGAAAGCAATGAACATGGGAGTGAGATATCTTTTTGAGGTACTGATTTCATTTCCTTCAGATATATACCCAGTAGTGGGATTGCTGAGTCCATGGTAATTTTTTTTAAGATTTTATTTTAGAGAGAGAGAATGTGCATGTGCATGTACAAGCAGGTAGAGGAGCAGAGGGAGAGGGAGAGAGAGCACCTCAAGTAGACTGCACTGAGAGATGCTGGGCTCAATCTCACCACCCCAAGATCACCATCTGAGCTGAAATCAAGAGTCAGATGCTTAACCCACTGAGCCACCCAGGTGCCCTGGGCCCATGGTAGTTATATTTTTATTTTTTATTTTTATTTATTCATTTTATTTTTTATACATTTTTTAAAAAAAGATTTTATTTATTCATGATAGACATAGAAAGAGAGAGAGAGAGAGGCAGAGATACAGGCAGAGGGAGAAGCAGGCTCCATGCCAGGAGCCTGACACGGGACTCGATCCCGGGACTCCAGGATCGTGCCTTGGGCCAAAGGCAGGCGCCAAACCGCTGAGCCACCCAGGGATCCCCTTATTATTTTTTTAGATATTTTATTTATTATTATTATTATTATTATTATTATTATTATTATTCATGAAAGACACATAGGCAGAGACACAGGCAGAGGGGGAAGCAGGCTCCATGCAGGAAGCACGACATGGGACTCGATCCCGGGTCTCCAGGATCACACCCTGAACTAAAGGCAGACACTCAACCTGAGTGGCTGAGCCACCCTGGCGGGCCATAGTTTTATTTTATTTATTTATTTATTTTTTATTAGAGTTCAATTTGCCAACATATAGTATAACACTCAGTGCTCATCCCGTCAAGTGCCCCCCTCAGTGCCCATCACCCAGTCACCCCTACCCCCCCACCTCCCTTTCCACCACCCCTTGTTTGTTTCCCAGTTAGGAGTCTCTCATGTTCTGTCTCCCTCTCTGATATTTTCACTCATTTTCTCTCCTTTCCCCTTTATTCCCTTTCACAATATTTTTTATTCCCCAAATGAATGAGACCATATAATGTTTGTCCTTCTCCAATTGACTTACTTCACTCAGCATAATACCCTGCAGTTCCATCCGTGTCGAAGCAAATGGTGGGTATTTGCCATTTCTAATGGCTGAGTAATATTCCATTGTATATATGCCACCCCTTCTTTATCCATTCATCTTTCGATGGACACGGAGGCTCCTTACTCAGTTTGGCTATTGTGGACATTGCTGCTATAAACATTGGGGTGCAGGTGTCCCAGCATTTCACTGCATTTGTATATTTGGGGTAAATCCCCAGCAGTGCAATTGCTGGGTCGTAGGGTAGCTCTATTTTTAAATCTTTGAGGAACCTCCATACAGTTTTCCAGAGTGGCTGTACAAGTTTTATTTTTAATTTATTGAACATTCTCCATAGTATTTTCCATAATGGCTGTACTAATTTACAGTCATATCAATGGGGAGTAAGGGTTCCCTTTTTTTTTAATAGCCAAGATATGGAAACAACCTAAGTGTCTATGGAGGGATGAATGAATAAAATGTGATATTTAATTATGTATATTATACATGTTCTATGATATGTATCTAGTATATGCTATTGTATATAATGGAATATTATTCAGGCATTAAAAAAAGAAGGAAATCCTGCCATTTGTAACATTATAGATGAATCTGGAGGACATTATGCTAAATGAAGTAAGTCAGAGAGAGAAAAACAAATACTATATAAACTTACTTGTATGTGGAATCTAGAAGAGTCATCCTCACAGAATCAGAGATCTGAACAGTGGTTACCAGGAACTGGGAGATGGGGAAATTGGGAAGCTATTGGTCTAGGAGCACAAACTTTCAGTTATAAAATGAATGAATTCTGGGAATCTAATGTACAGCATGATGACTATAGTTAATAATACTCTGTTGTATGCTTGAAGTCTGCTGAGAGTAGATCTTAACTATACTTACCACATCAAAAAATAATAATAAAAGTAACCATGCAAGGTGATAGATGTGTTAACTTGATTGTGATAATCATTCACAGTGCATACATATATCAGCCCATTGCATTGTACTCTAAATATATACAATTTTTATTTTTAGTTACACCTCAGTAGAGCTTGGGGGAGGAGAAAAAGGAAGAAAAGAGTTTGTTTGGTGGGGGGAATGGGGAAAAGGAAGAGAAAATATCTATTTTGGAGCACAGACTCCACCCATACACATCATTGTAATACTTTTTTCCCAATAGTATTTTGGCCACATTCCCTAATTAAATTTTTTTAAGATTTTATTTATTTATTCATGAGAGACACAGAGACATAGGCAGAGGGAGAAGCAGACTCCATGCAGGGAACCTGATGTGGGACTCGATCCCAGATCCCAGGATCACGCCCTGAGCCAAAGGCATATGCTCAACCACTGAGCCCCCAGGCATCCTTAATTTTTGTAGCACAGTAATTTTGCAGTACTCTCTATAGAGAGAATAGAAAAGATAGCTGTCTTTTCTCTAGTATGGTGACAGAGACAGGAAGTACTTGTGTCAAGTGCTCAAGGGCAAGGAACAAAAACCTCAGAACTAAAGAGAGGAGCACCTGGGTGGCTCTGTCAGTTGGGTGTTGACTCTTGATTTCGGCTCCCTTCATGATCTCAGGATCATGGGATCAAGCCCCACATCAGGCTCTGTGCTGGGAGTGGAGCCTGCTTAGGATTCTTTTTTTTTTTTTTTTAAGATTTTATTTATTCATGAGAGACAGAAAGAGAGGTAGAGACACAGGCAGAGGGAGAAGCAGGCTCTAGCAGGGAACCCGATGTGGGACTTGATCCTGGGTCTCCAGCAGGAGACCAAAAGCAGGCGCTAAACTGCTGAGCCACCCAGGGCCCCCTGCTTAGGATTCTCTCCCTTCCTCTGCCCCACTCCCTCTCTCTCTCAAAAAAAAAGAGGAGAGAGAAATGCAGAATTGCAGGGAGGATCTTAAAAACAGCCAATGTAATTCCATTTACATAAAATATTCAGAGGAGGCAAATCTATAGAGACAAAGAGTAATTAGTAGTTGCATGGGGCTGGTGGTGGAATTGGGAGTGATGTAAATGAGCATGAGGAATTTCTTTGGGGTGATGGAAATATTCTAAACTAGATTGTGGTCATTGTTGCATAAGACTATAAATTTGCCAAATAATCATTTGTATACTTTAAATGAGTGATCTTATGGCATGTAAATTATACCTCGATGAAGCTTCATAATATTTTTTTCTGAAAAGCAAGATCAGAGATTCAAATTAGAAAAGGCCAGAATATCAAAATACCATTTATGAACTAGCTCAAATTAAGTCTCCATTTGGGATCCCTGGGTGGCGCAGCGGTTTAGCACCTGCCTTTGGCCCAGGGCGTGATCCTGGAGACCCGGGATCGAATCCCACGTCAGGCTCCCAGTGAATGGAGCCTGCTTCTCCCTCTGCCTATGTCTCTGCCTCTCTCTCTCTCTCTCTCTCTATTATAAATAATAAGTAATATAAGTAAGTAAGTAAGTAAGTAAGTAAGTAAGTCTCCATTCTCACCAAGATTCCCATAGGTTGTGGGGAAGTTTGTTGTGCACCAAAGTCAGTGTGCTGACTTTCCAAGTTACCAGAACTATGTGGTTAGTAAACAGAAATGATGTTTGAATTCAGTGGACCCAGAAGTTGGTCTATGGAATATTCTTCCAATTACTACAGCTCCTATATGAAAGACACTTGATAGAAGTTTCCCCAAATTTAAGAACCATCCTAAGAATTAACTCAACATTACCATGGCAAGTTGTAAAGCTTAGAGACACTTTTCTAAACTATCAGTGATATAAAACAAATCAACATGCTAGAGAAAAAAGTTATATTTTTATTGTCTCCATGGAAAGAATTAAAAAATTGTTTGAAAATTTAAAGAGAATGTAGCCAAAATACTGTTGGAAAAAAAGTATTATAGTATATATACTTTATACATATAGATATGTAGGGATAACAGATTTTTAGAAATATTTTCCCTTGGGGGGTTTGTGCTTTTAAAAAATGTATTATTTATAACTTATTTTCTCACTCTAGCTATTCATTACCATGCCAATTTTGTATTCCTGTGTATTATTTTTCTTAAAAAGGGTCTTCCAAATTATATAAGCTTCATGCTCCAGCTTCAAAAGCTGATTCTGCCTCTGTGGATCAGGTATAAGTACTTTGTGTTATCTTGTGTAGTTATTACAAAAACCTTATGGGATAAGAATTATTAGCTCCCTCTTACAAATGAAGAAATTGAAGCTTGGTAGGTTAACTTATCTAAGGCTATATGGTCAGAATTCAAGTATGGAATTCTATAACTATGACGCCAAGATTTTTGGACTCAAGACCCCAAGTTAAGCTTGCCTATCTCTTCTGACATCATCTAGCCACCTGACCTTCCCATAACCACAGCTAGGATTAGGGTGAGGTGAACTGTTGAAGTGCAGAGTCAAATTCTATCTTACCTAAAATTTTGATATTCTGTTCATTATGGAATTTTCCATTAAATTTGATTTTTAAAAAATACTACATTAGACAACCAGCACCACAGAAATACAAATATAAGAGAATATTATGAAAAACTACCTACCAAAAAACTGGACAACCTGGAAGAAACAGATAAATTCCCAAAATAGAAAGAGATAGAAATTTTGAACAGACCAAAAACCAACAAAGAAATGAAATCAGTAGTCCAAAAACTCCTAACATACAAAAGTCCAGAACAAGATAGTTTCATAAGAGAATTCTATGAAACATTTAAAGAAGAGTTAATATTGGGTACCTCAGTTCGTTAAGTGTCCAACTCTCGATTTGGGCTCAGGTCATGATCTCAGAGTAGTGAGATCAGGCCCTGCATTGTCAGGCTCTGCCCTGTGCATGGAGCCTCAAGATTCTTTCTATTCTTGGGGTGCCTGGGTGGCTCAGTCTGATAAAGGTCCAACTCTTTTTTTTTTTTAATTTTTATCTATTTATGATAGTCACAGAGAGAGAGGCAGAGGGAGAAGCAGGCTCCATGCACCTGGAGCCCGACATGGGATTCGATCCCGGGTCTCCAGGATCGCGCCCCGGGCCAAAGGCAGGCGCCAAACCGCTGCGCCACCCAGGGATCCCTTTTTTTTTTTTTTTTTTTAAGGTCCAACTCTTAATTTTGGTTTGGGTCAAGATCTCAGGGTCCTGGGATTAAATCCTGTGTCAGACTCCATGGTCAGTGGGGAATCTGCAAAAAGATTCTTTCCCTCGCCCCTCTCACAGCTTGTGCATATCTTCTCTCTAAAATAAATAAATCTTGGGACACCTGTGTGGCTCATTGGTTGAGGATCTGCCATTGGCTCAGGTCGTGATCTCGGGGTCCTGGGATCAAGTCCCATATCGGGCTCCATTGGGGAGCCTGCTTCTCCCTCTACCTATGTCTCTGCCTCTCTCAGTATGTCTCTCGTGAATAAATAAATAAATAAAATCTTAGAAAAATACTTTTAAAAAATCTTAAAGAAAAGGATGCTTTCTCTCCCTTTCCCTCTGCCTTTCCCCCTTCCTTGCATGCCCACATGCTCTCTCTGTCTCTAGGGGGAAAAGAAAGGAGTTAATATCTACTCTTCTCCAACTACCTATTCTTCTCCAACTACTCCAAAAAATAAAAAAGGAAGGAAAACTTCCAATTTCATTCTGTGAAGCAAGAATGAATCCTGACACTAAAACCAGATAAGAGGGCAGCCCCGGTGGCTCAGCGGTTTGGCGCTGCCTTCGGCCTGGGGTGTGATCCTGAAGACCCAGGATCGAGTGCCACGTTAGGCTCCCTGCATGGAGCCTGCTTCTCCCCTCTCCCTCTGCCTGTGTCTCTGCCTCTCTCTCTCTCTCTTTCTCTCTCTCTCTCTCTCTTCTCTGTCATGAATAAATAAATAAAATCTTTAAAATAAATAAATAAAACCAGATAAGACCCCCACTGAAAAAGAGAACTACAGGCTAATATTTCTGATGAACATAGATGCAAAAATTCTCAATAAAATATTTGCCAAGTGAATCAAACAATACATTAAATCATTCACCTGATCAACTGGGATTTATTGCTGGGTTGCAAGTGTGGTTAAATATTCACAAATCAATCAACAATATATCACATTAATAAAAGAAAGGATAAGAATCATGATCCTCTCAATAGATGCAGAAAAAAGCATTTGACAAAGCATCCATTCATGATAAAAATGCTCAACAAAGTAGATTTAGAGGGAACATACCTCAACATAATAAAGATCATATGTGAAGAAACTATAGCTATTCTCATCTTCAATAGGGAAAAACAGCTTTTCCTCTACAGTCAGGAACAAGACAAGGATGTCCTCTATCATCACTTTTATTCAACATAATACTGGAAATCCTAGCCACAGCAATCAGACAACAAAAAGAAATTAAAAGCATCCAAATAGGCAAAGAAAGAAGTAAAACTTTCACTATATGCAGAGGACGTGATACTATATATCGAAAACCCAAAGGACTCCACCAGAAAACCCTTAGAACTGATAAATGAATTCAGTAAAGTCACAGCATATAAAATCAACATACAAAAATCTATTGCATTTCTATTTACCAATAATGATGCAGTAGAAAGAGAAATTAAGGTATCAATTCTATTTACAATAGAACCAAAAACAATAAGATACCTAGGTATAAACCTAACCAAAGAAGTGAAAGACTTGTACTCTGAAAACTGTAAAACACTTATAAGAAATTGAAGATGACACAAAGAAATGGAAAAACATTCCATGCTCATGGATTGGAAGAACAAGTATTGTTAAAATGTCTCTACTACCCAAAGCAATCCCTATTGAAATATCACCAGCATTTTTCACAGAGCTAGAACAAACAATCCTAAAATGTGTATGAAACCACAAAAGACTCTAAATAGACAAACCAATCTTAGAAAAGAAAACAAAGCTGGCAGCATCACAATTCTGGGTTTCAAGCTATATTACAAGGCTGTAGTGATCAAGATAGTATGCTACTAGCACCAAAAAAGACACCTAGATCAATGGAACAGAATAGAAAACCCAGAAATGGACCCACAATTATATGGTCAATTAGTCTTTAACAAAACATGAAAGAATATCCAATGGAAAAAAGACAGTCTCTTCAACAAATGGTTGAGAAAACTGGACAACTACATGCAGAAGAATGAAACTGGACCACTTTCTTATACAATAAACAAAAATAAATTCAAAATGGATTAAGGATCTACACCTAAAGCCATAAAAATCTCAGAAGACAACGCAGCTAATAACTTCTTTGATATCAGTTGTAGCAACTTCTTTCTAGATACATCGCCTGAGGGCAAAGGAAACAAAAGCATAATTAACTATTGAGACTACATCACAACAAAAAAATATTTCCTTCTGCACAGCAAAGGAAACAATCAACAAAAATAAAAGGCAAGCTATGGAATGGAAGAAGGTATTTGCAAATGATATATGTAATAAAGGTTTAGTATCTAAAATATATAAAAAAACTTTAAAATTCAATACTCCAAAAATGAATAATCCAATTAAAAAATGAATAGAAGAAGCGGAGCAAGATGGCCGAAGAGTAGGGTCCCCAAGTCATCTGTCCCCACCAACTTACCTAGATAACTTTCAAATCATCCTGAAAACCTACAAATTCGGCCTGAGATTTAAAGAGAGAACAGCTAGAATGCTACAGTGAGAAGACTTCACGCTTCGATCAAATACAACTTGTTTTTAGCCACTCTGCACTGAGCAAAATGACTAGAAGGAAAAACTCACCACAAAAGAAAGAATCAGAAACAGTACTCTCTCCCACAGAGTTACAAAATTTGGATTGCAATTCAATGTCAGAAAGCCAATTCAGAAGCACAATTATAAAGCTACTGGTGGCTCTAGAAAGAAGCATAAAGGATTCAAGAGACTTCATGACTGCAGAATTTAGATCTAATCCAGGCTGAAATTAAAAATTAAATGAGATGCAATCCAAACTGGAGGTCCTAACGACGAGGGTTAATGAGGTAGAAGAACGAGTAAGTGACAGAAGACAAGTTGATGGTCTTGTCTGAAGGAAGCTGAGGAAAAAGACAAAACAAAAGATCATGAGGATAGGTTAAGGGAAATAAATGACAGCCTCAGAAGGAAAAATCTACATTTAATTGGGGTTCCAGAGGGCGCCGAAAGGGACAGAGGACCAGAAAGTGTATTTGCACAAATCATAGCTGAGAACTTGCCTAATTTGGGAAGGGAAACAGGCATTCAGATCCAGGAGATAGAGAGATCCCCCCCCTAAAATCAATAAAAACCATTCAACACCTCAACATTTAATAGTGAAACTTGCAAATTCCAAAGATAAAGAGAAGATCCTTAAAGCAGCAAGAGACAAGAAATCCCTAACCTTTATGGGGAGAAGTATTAGGATAACAGCAGACCTCTTCACAGAGACCAGGCAGGCCAGAAAGGGCTGGCAGGATATATTCAGGGTCCTAAATGAGAAGAACCTGCAGCCAAGAATACTTTATCCAGCAAGGCTCTCATTCAGAATAGAAGGAAAGATAAAGAGCTTCCAAGATAGGCAGAAACTGAAAGAATATGTGACCACCAAACCACCTCTGCAAGAAATGTTAAGGGGGACTCTGTAAAAGAAAGACCACCAAACCAGCTCTGCAAGAAATACTAAGGGGGACTCTGTCCAAGGAAACAATCCACAAAAATGGACTGAATAGGTATTGTGATGACACTAAATTCATATCTTTCAATAGTAACTCTGAACGTGAATGGGCTTAATGACCCCATCAAAAGGCACAGGGTTTCAGACTGGATAAAAAAGCAAGAGCCATCTATTTGCTGTCTACAAGAGACTCGTTTGTTTGTTTTTTTAAGAGACTCGTTTTAGACATAAGGACACCTACATCCTGAAAATAAAAGGTTGGAGAACCATTTACCATTCAAATGGTCCGCAAAAGAAAGCAAGGGTAGCCATCCTTATATCAGATAAATTAAAGTCTATCCCAAAGACTGTAAGAGATGAAGTAAGAGATGAAGAGGGACACTATATCATACTTAAAGGATCTATCCAACAAGAGGACCTAAGAATCATGAATATTTATGCCCCGAATGTGGGAGCTGCCAAGTATATCAATCAATTAATAGCCAAAGTTAAGACATACTTAGATAATAATACACTTCTACTTGGAGACTTGAATGCAGCACTTTCTACAATCGATAGATCTTCTAAGCACAACATCTCCAAAGAAACAAGAGCTTTAAATGATACACTGGACCAGATGGATTTCACAGATACTTACAGAACTTTACATCCAAACGCAACTGAATACACATTCTTCTCAAGTGCAAATGGAACTTTCTCCAGAATAGACCACATACTGGATCACAAGTTAGGTCTTATCCAATACCAAAAGATTGGGATTGTACCCTGCATATTTTCAGACCATAATGCTTTTAAACTAGAGCTAAACCACAGGAAGAAGTTTGGAAGGATTTCAAACACGTGGAGGTTAAGGACCATCCTAAAAAATGAAAGGGTCAACCAGGAAATTAGAGAAGAATTAAAAAGATTCATGGAAACTAATGAGAATGAAGATACAACCATTCAAAATCCTTGGGATACAGCAAAAGCAGTCCTGAGGGGGAAATAACATCACAATATAAGCATCCATCAAAAAACTGGAAAGAACTCAAATACAAAAGCTAACCATGCACCTAAAGGAGCTGGAGAAGGAACAGCAAATGAAAGCTTCATCCAGCAGAAGAAAAACAATTGATAAAGATTCGAGCAGAACTCAATGAAACAGAGACCAGAAGAACTGTGGAACAGATCAACAAAACCAGGAGTTGGTTCTTTGAAAGAATTATTAAGATAGATAGACCATTAGGCAGCCTTATTAAAAAGAAGAGAGAAAAGACTCAAATTAATAAAATCATGAATGAGAAAGGAGAGATCACCACCAATACCAAGGAAATACAAACGATTTTAAAGACTTATTATGAGCAGCTATACACCAATAAATTAGGCAATCTAGAAGAAATGGATGCATTTCTGGAAAACCACAAACTACCAAAACTGGGACAGGAAGAAATAGAAAACCTTAACAGGCTGATAACCAGTGAGAAAATTGAAGCAGTCATCAAAAACCTCCCAAGACACCAAAGTCCAGGTCCAGATGGCTTCCCAGGGGAATTCTATCAAACGTTTAAAGAAGAAACCATACCTATTCTACTAAAGCTGTTTGGAAAAATAGAAAGAGATGGAGTACTTCCAAGCTCATTCTATGAGGCCAGCATCACCTTAATTCCAAAACCAGACAAGGACCCCACCAAAAAGGAGAATTATAGACCAATATCCCTGATAAACACAGATGCAAAAATTCTCAACAAGATACTAGCCAATAGGACCCAACAGTACATTAAGAAGATTATTCACCACGACCGAGTGGGATTTATCCCTGGAATGCAAGGCCGGTTCAACACTCGTAAAGCAATCAACGTGATAGATCATATCAAGAAGAGAAAAAACAAGAACCATATGATCCTCTCAATAGATGCGGAGAAAGCATTTGACAAAATACAGCATCCATTCCTGATCAAAACTCTTCAGAGTGTAGGGATAGAGGGAACATTCCTCAGCATCTTAAAACCCATCTTACGAAAAGCCCACAGCAAATATCATTCTCAATGGGGAAACACTGGGAGCCTTTTCCCTAAGATCAGGAACAAGACAGGGATGTCCACTCTCACCACTGCTATTCAACATAGTATTAGAAGTCCTAGCCTTAGCAATCAGGCAACAAAAAGAAATAAAAGGCATTCAAATTGGCAAAGAAGTAGTCAAACTCTCCTTCTTTACAGATGACATCATACTGTACATAGAAAACCCAAAAGACGCCACCCCAAGATTGCTAGAAATCATACAGCAATTCAGCAGTGTGGCAGGATACAAAATCAATGCCCAGAAATCAGTGGCATTTCTATACACTGAGACTGAAGAAAGAGAAATTAAGGAGTCAATCCCATTTACAATTGCACCCAAAATCATAAGATACCTAGGAATAAACCTAAACAAAGAGGTAAAGGATCTATACCCTGAAAACTACAGAACGCTTCTGAAAGAAATTGAGGAAGACACAAGAGATGGAAAAATATTCCATGCTTATGGATTGGAAGAATTAATATTGTGAAAATGTCAATGTTACCCAGGGCAATTTACACATTTAATGCAATCCCTATCAAAATACCATGGATTTTCTTCAGAGAGTTGGAACAAATTATCTTAAGATTTGTGAAGAATCAGAAAAGACCCCAAATAGCCAGGGAATTTTAAAAAAGAAAACCACAGCTGAGGACATCACAATGCCAGATTTCAGGTTGTACTACAACGCTGTGGTCATCAAGACAGTGTGGTACTGGCGCAAAAACAGACACACAGATCGATGGAACAGAACGGAGAATCCAGAAGTGGACCCTCAACTTTATGGTCAACTAATATTCGACAAAGCAGGAAAGACTATTCACTGGAAAAAAGACAGTCTCTTCAATAAATGGTGTTGGGAAAATTGGACAGTCACGTGCAGAAGAATGAAACTAGACCATTCTCTCACACCGTACACAGAGATAAACTCAAAATGGATGAAAGGTCTAAATGTGAGACAAGAATCCATCAAAATCCTAGAGGAGAACACAGGCAACACCCTTTTTGAACTTGGCCACAGCAACTTCTTGCAAGATACATCTATGAAGGCAAGAGAGACAAAAGCAAACATGAACTATTGGGACTTCATCATGATAAAAAGCTTCTGCACAGCAAAAGAAACAGTCAACAAAACTAAAAGACAACCTACAGAATGGGAGAAGATATTTGCAAATGACCTATGAGATCTAGTATCCAAGATCTATAAAGAACTTATTAAACTTATTACTTATTAAACTCAACAGCAAAGAAACAAACAATCCCATCATGAAATGGGCAAAAGACATGAACAGAAATTTCACAGAGCAAGACATAGACATGGCCAACATGCACATGAGAAAATGCTCCACATCACTTGCCATCAGGGAAATACAAATCAAAACCACAATGAGATACCACCTCACACCAGTGAGAATGGTGAACATTAACAAGACAGGAAACCACAAATGTTGGAGAGGATTTGGAGAAAGGGGAACCCTCTTGCACTGTTGGTGGGAATGTGAACTGGTGCAGCCGCTCTAGAAAACTGTGTGGAGGTTCCTCAAAGAGTTAAAAATAGAACTGCCCTATGATCCAGCAATTGCACTGCTGGGGATTTACCCCAAAGATACAGATGCAGTGAAACGCCGGGACACCTGCACCCTGATGTTTATAGCAGCAATGTCCACAATAGCCAAACTGTGGAAGGAGCCTCGGTGTCCATCGAAAGATGAATGGATAAAGAAGAGGTGGCATATATATACAATGGAATATTACTCAGCCATTAGAAATTACAAATACCCACTATTTGCTTCAATGGGATGGAACTGGAGGGTATTATGCTGAGTGAAATAAGTCAATCGGAAAAGGACAAACATTATATGGTCTCATTCATTTGGGGAATATAAAAATTAGTGAAAGGGAATAAAGGGAAAGGAGAGAAAAATGAGTGAAAATATCAATGAGGGTGACAAAACATGAGAGACACCTAACTCTGGGAAAGGAATAAGGGGTAGTGGATAGGGAAGTGGGTGG
This sequence comes from Nyctereutes procyonoides, assembly GCF_905146905.1. Classification (NCBI taxonomy): domain Eukaryota; kingdom Metazoa; phylum Chordata; class Mammalia; order Carnivora; family Canidae; genus Nyctereutes; species Nyctereutes procyonoides. The sequence goes on from NW_026575130.1 coordinate 8,695,960, forward strand.
GGCTTGGGGGGACTGGGTAATGAGCACTGAGGGGGATGGGGACACTTGGTGGAATGAGCACTGGGTGTTATGCTATATGTTGGCAAATTGAACTCCAATAAAAAAATAAAAAATGAATAGAAGACATGACTAGACATTTTTCCAAAGAGGACATCCAGATGGCCAACAGACACATGAAAAGATGCTCAACATCACTCATTATCAGGGAAAAGCAAAACACAGGTGGGGGAAGAGAAACAACTGGTCCAGGAACAATGGGAGTCTCTATGGAAACAGGAAGGAGTTCTTCAAATGTCCCCATTTCCCCACAGTCTTCACTTCCTTAGCACGCTCTCTCCTTGTTGGGGCAATGCACCTCCACTTTGGCTAGGTACAGTCAGCGATGTGTCACAGGAATATTAGGGACCTTTGAGGGTAGCTTTGAGTGCTTAGAAGATGTCTCTCAAACTAGTTTGCCCCAGGACCTCCACTGAGAGAAGAGACCTAAAAGTCCTAGGTGTTGTGACAACCCTCTGATGGGAAGTAATTAGTTGGCTGCTGTGCAAGCACTTTTTTAGAAGCTCAACCTCAGATTTCCTACAAAGAGTTCAGGGAGTGGGGCCACACATCATGAAGACTTGTTTTGGCTCACAATTGTGGTGGCTCAAAACTACAATAATATCGCACACCTGTCAGAATGGCTAAACTCAACTACCTAAGAAACAACAGATGTTGGCCAGGATGTGGAGAAAGGGGAACCCTCTTACAGGGTTGGTGAGCATGCAGACTGGTATAACTACTCTGGAAAATAGTATGGAGAGTCCTCAAAAAGTTAAAAATAGACTTACTCTATGATCCAGCAATCATGCTACCTATTTACCCAAAAATACTAATTCAAAGGAATAAATGCACTCTGATGCTTATAGCAGTATTATCTATGATAGCCAAGACCCAAGTGTCCACTGACTGGTGAATGGATAAAGAGGTGATTATATATATGTGATTATATATATATATACACACACACACACACACACACACACACATACCTCGGAATATTACTCAGCCATCAAAAGAATGAAATCTTGAAATCTTGCCATGTAGGATATGGATGGAGCTAGAGGGTGTTAGGCTAAGTGAAATAAGTCAGAGAAAGACAAATACCATATGTTTTCACTCATATGTGGAATTTAAGAAATAAACAAATGAGTAAAGAGGAAAAAAAAAGAAGAAAAGGCAAACCAAGAAGACTCTTAACTATAGAGAACTGATGGTTACCAGAAGGGAGGTATGTGAAGGGATGGGTGGCATAGGAGATGGGGATTAAGGAGGGCACTCGTAGTGATGAATACCACATGTTTTACAGAAGTTTTGAATCACTATATTGTACACCTGAAACTAGTATCACACTGTATGCTAACTAAAAAATATTAGATTTAAAATATTATCTTAATGACTGAGTTTTTAGTGCCCCTATTAAATTTTGAGCCCTTGTTTTAATCCTGTGTCAATTCTTATACAACCTGCTCTTGCAGACACTCTTCACTTATATCCTCAAACTCCCATTTGCAGAACTCAATTTTTCCCAGATAAGCCCACCAATAATGAAATCGGATTATCTAGTGTTAGTACTGCTTGCCTCCTACTGGCAAAGAGGCTAACTAGTATCCAAGGCACCTGGGTGGCTCAGTAGGTTAAGCATCTGCCTTTGGCTCAGGTCATGATCCTGGAGTTCTAGGATCAAGCCCCATATCAGGCTTTCTGCTGGCAGGGGAAGAGGGAATCTGCTGTTTCTTCTCCCACTCTCTCTAAAATAAATAAATACCTTTTTTTTTAAGAGGCTAGCCTCAGTCAAGATGGAAGGAAAGTTTATTTACAAAGAAAGCTTTATATTTTTTGTCACTTAGTCTTGCTGGTAAAATCACCTGAATTGAACAACCTCAAATACATTCTCTGAAGATGTGAGCTGCACTGGATTGTAGGCTGGACAGGCAGAAAAGTTCAGGGGTCCCCTCAGGTATCTTGCCAGGAGGCCCCTCTCTGGCTGAATTCTAGAGAAGGATATGCCTTTTCCCTATTCTGCCTCCAGGCCCTAGGCCTTCTATTTCTATTTCTTTTTTTTTAAAGATTTATTTATTTTAATTCAAAGAGAGCACACGTGGTGGGGAAGGGCAGAGGGTGCGAGAGAGAGCGCTCGCATGCAAAAGAATCCCCAAGAGACTCCCTGTTGAGTGCGGAGCCTGATGCAGGGGCTGGATCTCAGGTACCTGAGATCATGACTTGAGCCAAAATCAAGAGTTGCTCACTCAACTGATGGAGTCACCCAGGCCTTCATTTTTTTTTTTAAGATTTTATTTATTCATGAGAGACACAGAGAGACAGAGAGGCAGGGACATAGGCAGAGGGAGACAGCAGGCTCCCTATGGGGAGCCTAAACCACTGAGCCACCTGGGCTGCCCTAGGCCTTTGTTTTTAACAATTAAGTGATAAAGAACCTTGTACCCAAATTTGAATACATCTTTTCAAACACTATGGAAGATTCACAATATAATGATCATATATTAGGCCTCAGAGGAAATCTCAAAATTTTTTAGCTTTAGAGAGAGAGTAAGTGAGCATGAGAGCTGGGGGAGGGGCAGTGGGAGAGGGAGAGAATCTCAAGCAGAGTCTGCTCTGACCGTGGAGCCTGATTTGGGGCTGGATCTCACAACCCTGAGATCATGACCTGAGCCGAAATCAAGAGTCAGATACTTAACTGACTGAACCACCTAGGGACCCCTCTCAAAAAAAATTTTAAACCTGATAACAAAAAGCTATGTTTATGAAATTAGAAATTAACAAAAAGACAAAGCATCACTACCATTGGAATTTAAATAACACACAAATAGTCATGGATTAAATAGAAAATAAATGGAAATTGGGAACTATTTGAAAACTGAATAGGAATGAAAGCACTAAATATTAAAACTTCACTACTCAGGAAATTGCATAGTCTTAAATGCATTTATTAGAAACAGAGAAGTTTGAAGATAAACTAAGTTTACAATCTAAGAAGCTCAAAAAAACAGCAGCAAAAATAAACCCAACGGAAGAAGTGGAAAGGAACTGATAAAGGTAAAGCAGAAAGTGAATCAAACTTCCTCTACATTTATTCTAAAGCAACCTCTCCCCAAAATAGAGTAAGTCAATGAAACTAAGTGGGGGTTTTTTTTTAAGGCACCAAGACAGGCAACCCTGAAACAAGAAAGATTAAGAAAAGAGAAAATAGGAATACATAAACATTACAAAAAAGATGAAAATAGCTAATCCCCCAATAATAATTGCTTATACCAATCAAGTTAGAACTATAGAGATCACCTTAGCCCAACAAAGACAACCTAAATAGATCAATGGTCAGAGATTAAAATGGAAAAGGTCCCAGGCCCAGAGACATAATGGGCCAGTTCAACCAAAACTTTAAGAATAGGTAATACCTATCTTATATAACAAAATCTATGCAAACTGTTCCAAAGCATCAAAACAGATGGGATGCTAGCCAACTCATTTAATAAAACTGGCATAATGCTAATCAAAATTAAACAGGTGAAGACTATAAAAGCAAACTATAGACCAGTCTTACACAAGGAAATAAAACAGATCCTAAGCAAAATATTAGCAAATGGAACCCAGTAGTGTAAAAAAGAATGATCTAGTAAAGATTCATCCAAGCTGCAGGGTCAATTCCCAATTTCACATTCTCTTAATGCAAACATATCCCATCTAAACTATGGGGCCTGATTTATTCATCATCTGTTCACTGCATCCCCCTTATCCTCTTTGGTGGCCTACAGCAGGTTGGCTAGACTCCTGTTAGGGTGGCATCACATTGCTCCTCTTTTCAAAGTCCTTCAAAAGCTTTTCACTTCTGTTGGAGTGAAACTCAAAGGCCTTGCCATGACCTGTGAGGCCCTAAAAGATGGGCCTAGCCACACTAACTCCTATTCCCTGCTGATAGCCCTCACTCTGCTCTATTTTTCTCCTTAGCATTTAATCATCACCTGACATATTATATATTTATCTTTTATCTCTTCCCCCCACATGGAGTGCAAACTCCATGATGAAAGGCACCTTGTCTGTCTTGTTCACTGCTCTAAAACCATTACCTCACAATGCCTGTCACATAGTCTTAAATATTTGATGAATAAATGAGTTAATGAAAAATAAAGCAGGACTTCTAAGTTCAAAACAACAACCACCTTTAAGAATGCTATACATAGTGCTTGGTTGGATCAGTTGGTTAAGTGTCAAACCCTTGGTTTTGGCTCAGGTCATGATCTCAGGGTTGGTGAGATTAAACTCTTCTTGGGCTCATGCTGGGTATGGAGCTTCAGGCTCTGTGATGGCCATGGATTCTCTCTCTGCCCCTCCCTCCCCCAAACCTGTTCCCATGTTCCCATGTTCCCTCTCACTCTGTCTCTAAATAAATAAACAATAATAAAGAATAACACAAACACACATACTTCTGGTTATCTGTGCACAGGGGTGTGCCAGATATTGTTCAAGGCTCTAATAATAGAGTGATGAACAAAAATGCTGAGTTTCTTGCCCACACAGGATATAGTGGGGAAGCTAAGCAGAACAGGTGGTTAAATAAAGTGAAATAAATGTTGTAATAGGAAAAGTATCAGGGCCTATGGAGGGGGACCCCACCTAGGCTTCAGGTAAGGGTTAAACTGATGTCAGTACATACTAATAACTGAAGGAAGAATGGGAGCTAGTCAAATTAAGAGGTGAAGATACGTTTCTAGCAGAGGGAACAGCATGTTCAAAGGCCCAGGGGCATAAGAGTTCATAACTCTCTACTAATAAAGAGATTATCAGGTGGAAGGTTAAAACTTGATATCAAACAAAATTTAGCATAACAATTGTGGCTCACCGGTGAGAGTCAGGTTTTGAGGTCTGATGGTATATGAGGTAATGGAGTAAGATTGCTTCTGTATAACCACAGTGCTGGATTAACACATATTTTCCATGTTATTTGCATAATATACTGTATTCTTAGTAAAGTAAGCTAGAGAAAAGAGAGGTCATTAAGAAAATTACAAGACAAAATACATTTAAGTATTATACTGTATTTATTGAAAAAAAAATCTGCAACCAGCAAACAAATTGAATCAGTAATCAAAAATCTCCCAACAAACAGAAGTCCTGGGCCAGGCGGCTTCCCAGTGGAATTCTACCAAACATTTAAAGAAGAATTAATACTTTTCTTCTCAAACTACTCTAAAAAAATAGAAAACTCCCGAACTCATTCTATAAGGTGAGCATTACCTTGATTCCAGAAAAAATCCCACTGAAAAGGAGAATTACAGATCAGTATCCCTGATAAACATAGATGCAAAAATTCTCAACAAGATACTAGCAAATTGAATACAACAGGACATTAAAAAAATTATTTACCACCATCAAGTAGATTTATTCCTGGGCGCAGAACGTGGGTTCCATATTTGCAAATCAACCAGTGTGATACATCACATTAATAAACGAAAGGATAAAAACCATATGATCTTCTCAATAGATGCAGAAAAAGCATTTGACAAAATAAAGCATCCATTCTTTTAAAAATTTATTTTATTTATTTATTTGAGAAAGAGAGAGTAAGTGAGAGACAGAAGGAGCAAGGAGGGGCAGAGCAAGAAGGAGAAGCAGACTCCCTATTGAGCAGAGCCCAATGTGGGGCGGGACTTCTGGATCATGACCTGAGCCAGAGGCAGAGGCTTAACCCACTGAGCCACCCGGTGCCCCTACAGCATCCATTTTTTTTTAATATTTTATTTATTTATTCATGAGAGACCAGAGAGAGAGAGAGGCAGAGACACAGGCAGAGGGAGAAGCAGGCTCCATGCAAGGAGCCCGACGTCGGACTCGATCCCAGGTCTCCAGGATCATGCCCTGGGCCGAAGGCGGTGCTAAACCGCTGAGCCAGCCGGGCTGCCCTAAGCATCCATTCTTGATAAAAACCTCAACAAAGTAGCCACAGAGGGAACATACCTTAACATCATAAAGGCCATATATGAAAGACCCACAGCTAATCTCATCCTCATTGGGGAAAAAGTAAGAGCTCTTCCTCTATAGTATGGAAAAAGACAGGGATGTCCACTCTGACCACTATTATTAACATAGTACTGAAAGTCCTTGCCTTAGCAATCAGACAACAAAAAGAAATAGAAGGCATCCAAATCAGCAAGGAAGAAGTCAGACTTTCACCATTCACAGACAACATGATACTCTATGTAGAAAATCCAAAAGACCACCAAAAATTTGCTAGAGCCGATACACAAATTCAGCAAAGTTCAGGATATAAAATTAATGTACAGAAATCTGTTGTATTTCTATATATCAATAATGAAGAAGCAGAACATCAAGGAATCAATTCCATTTAAATTGTACCAGTGAATGAAACTGGATTACTTTCTTACACCCGACACAAAAATAAATTCAAAATGGATGAAAGACCTAAATGTGAGACAGGAAACTATCAAAATCCTAGAGGAGAACACAGGCAGAAACCTCTCTGACATGGGCCATAGCAACTTCTTACTGGACACATTTCTAGTGGCAAAGGAAACCAAAGCAAAATGAACTATTGGGACTTCATCAAGATAAAAAGCTCTGCACAGTGAAGGAAATGATTAACAAAACTAAAATGCGGGGATCCCTGGGTGGCTCAGCGGTTTGGTGCCTGCCTTCAGTCCAGGGTGTGATCCTGGAGTTCCAGGATCGAGTCCCGCATCGGGCTCCCTGCATGGAGCCTGCTTCTCCCTCTGCCTGTGTCTCTGCCTCTCTCTCTCTCTCTCTCTCTCAGTCTGTGTCTCTCATGAATAAATAAATAAAATATTTTTTAAAAAGATATTTATAAAAAAAACAAACCTAAAAAGCAGCCTATGGAATGGGAGATGTTTGCAAATTACCTATCTGATAAAGGGATAGTATCCAAAATCTGTAAAGAATTTATCAAACTCAACACCCCAAAACCAAATAATACAGTTAAGAAATGGACAGAAGATGTGAACAGACATTTCTCCAAAGAAGACATCCAAATGGCCAACAGACACATGAAAATGTGTTCAACACCACTCATTAGGGAAATACAAATCAAAACCATGAGACACTACCTCACACCTGTCAGAATGGCTAAAATTAACAATACAGGAAACAACAGATGCTGATAAGGATGTAGGGAAAGGGGAACCCTCACTGTTGGTAGGAATATAGACTGCTATAGCCACTCTGGAAAACAGTATGAAGGTTCCTCAAAAAGTTAAAAATAGAGCTACCCTATGAGCCAGCAATTGTGCTAAGTATTCACCGAAATGACACAAAAATACTGATTTGAAGGGGCACATGTACCCTGATGTTTGTAGCAGCATTATCAACAATAGCCAAATTATGGAAAGAATCCAAATGTCCATCAACTGATGAATGGATAAAGAAGAGGTGGTTTATGTATACAATGGAATATTACTCAGCCATTAGAAACGACAAATACCCACCATTTGCTTCAACGTGGATGGAACTGGAGGGTATTATGCTGAGTGAAGTAAGTCAATCGGAGAAGGACAAACAGTGTATGTTCTCACTCATTTGGGGAATATGAATAATAGTGAAGGGGAATATAAGGGAAGGGAGAAGAAATGTGTGGGAGATATCAGAAAGGGACACAGAACATAAAGACTTCTAACTCTGGGAAATGAACTAGGGGTGGTGGAAGGGGAGGAGGGCGGGGGGTGGGGGTGAATGGGTGACGGGCACGGAGGGGGACACTTGACGGGATGAGCACTGGGTGTTATTCTGTATGTTGGTAAATTGAACACCAATAAAAATTAATTTATAAAATAAAAAAAAAGAAGAGGTGGTATTGGTTACAATGGAATATTAGTCATCAAAAAGAATGAAATCTTGCCGTAACGTGGTTGGAGCTAGAGTGTATTATGCTAAGTGAAATAAGTCAGTCAGAGAAAGACAAATATATGATTTCACTCATACATGGAATTTAAGAAACAAAACAGATGAACATAGGGAAAGAGAAAAAAAAAAGGAGACAAACCATAAGAGACTCTTAACCATAGAGAACATACTGAGGGCTGCTAGAGGGGAGGTGGTGGGGAGATGGGCTAAATGATTAATGGGTATTCAGGAGGGCACCTGTTGTAGCGAGCACTGGGTGTTGTATGTAAGTGACGAAACACTAATTTCTACTCCTAAAACCAGTACTATACTATATGTTAACTAATTAGAATTTAAATGCAAATTTGAAAAAAAAAAAAAGGAGCTCCAAGGAACCAAGAACTCGATTTTATAAAAGTAAAAAAAAAAAAAAAATCTGCATATAAGTGGGCCTGCACAGTTCAAAACCAGTATTGTTCAAGGGTTAACTGTATCTACTGTGTCCAGGCGTTACACAGAAAACTTTACACATTTATACCATAAAATTCCCATAAGATTTTTAGCACAGAATTATCTCTAGTAGGGCTCAGAAAAGTTTAGGGACTTATCCCAGATCACACAGCTACAAGAGAGACTAGAATTCAAATTCTGTGTTTTCGCTCTCAAACCCTATTTTTTCCACTAGATTTGGTCTAATGTAATGTGACAGCTCCAGGGCTAGAATTGAGTTTTCACTGAAATTTGTTTGCACTATACCTCTCAGATCATTTTCCAGTTTCTATTCATTACAGTATAGAATGCAGTTTGTTTCTTTACCTAGTAGGAGACAGATACTTTAACTTTTGGAGAGTTTGGGTCATCAATGACACTCCCTTTTATTTTTTATTAAAGATTTATTTATTATTTATTTATTTATTTACTTATGATAGACAGAGAGAGAGAGGCAGAGACACAGGCAGAGGGAGAAGCAGGCTCCATCCCGGGAGCCCGACGTGGGACTCGATCCCGGGACTCCAGGATCATGCCCTGGGCCAAAGGCAGGCGCTAAACCACTGAGCCACCCAGGGATTCCCGACACTCCCTTTTAAAAATGAGTTCCTATAATATTCCATTAACTTTAAGAATTGAACATGGAAATATTAAGAGGCTCTCTGAAAAATCCAATAGGTCCCAGATAGAGACCTCCCTGCCCCAGTATACAGCAGCAGATTAATTCCTCTTCACAATAAGAATCACTCCCCATCTGGGTGTTTGTATAAGAAGTAAAATGGCCAGATGGTTGTTATAACTTCTAATTCAGTGGGGACATTATTGTGTGTCATTCCCCCCGACCCCCACATTGGAAGCATCTTGCCTTTGGGAACAAAGACCCCAAAATTCTGTTGAATAGGTTAGGAGGCAAAGCTCTCACTTCTGTTTTTTTTTTTTTTTTTTTTTTCTCAAAGCTCTCACTTCTAATCTTGATTTTCAGACCTGTGTGTTCTGGCTATGAAAGAAAAATTTTGGTTGCAGACTTAAAGCATATATTACATCTTGTAGGACAGTTTTGGTGGGGCATTCTACTTTTTTATCAGGCCAGTTGCTTTTTGAGGTGACAGGTGTGGCAAGACCAGTGAATTCTCATTACCATACTTATTTTGCCATGGGATGGGAGATTTGACCAGAAGCAATGTTGTGGTGGTCCCATGGTGATGACGAAGGCATTCTGTAAGCCCACAGATAGTGGTGTTGACAGAGACACTGTAGGCAGGGCAGGAAAACCATACTCAGAGTATGTATCTATTCCATTGATGACAAATTACTCCATGATGGGAAGGTCCAGTGTAATCAATCTGCTACTGGGTAGCTGCTTTGTCTCCCAAGAAATGATGCCACGTTGAGAAAGCAAAGTAAGTCTCAGCTGAAAACAGGTTAGGAATACAGTGGTGGTAGCTATTTATTTAGCCCATGTATAGCTTCCATACTCCCAGATATGGCAACTTTGTACATAAGCCATTGAGCCTAACATTAGGGTGCTTAAGGAAAAGGCCAACGTTCACAGATGGGTCACTTCATTCACCTGATTGAGGTGGACAGTTTTTGCTGCAGATGCCTTTTGGTGTACATTCATATGGAATACAAATATCCTCTCACTCTGTGTCCATTTTATGAAATTTATCCACATACTAGGTCTCCAAACCGATGTCATCAATTTCCAATCTTGTTCCTTCCAAGTCCCCTACCATTTAACTAGCCAGTAGCTACTGCCTTGGAAGCTGTACAGATCTACACCTCTTGGCCATCTCAGTGTAGAAAAATGGACAGCTTGAATCCTGCCTATCATAAAGAGGATTTCCCTTCACCACTAGACTAATACTGTAACAGTCCAGTTGGCCCAGGTTCAGATTTTTTTCTTCCTTAGTTAACTAGTCCTAGGGAAATACCTCATGAAGTCATAGATATGAAGTGAGGCAAAGTTGCAATGCAGCAGGAGCAGCTACCCTACGAGTCAGAGCCACCTGCACATGACACTTACGTCGGGATCAGCTGAGCCTGGTAGCTTACATGCATTTTCATTTAATGGTAGACTACAGCTGGGCATGCCCACATTGGTCAGCTCAGGTCACAAAGGCACTTGGTATCTTGTAGTAGACAGTCCAGCAGCGATTTAGGAGCCGTTTTCAAAACGAAAATTAAATTTTTTTTTTCAGAAGATACAGCTGCTCCAAAACCCTAGAGAGGTCTGTAATTCTCCCCTGCACCTGCATATGGCATTTGTATTTATCGTAGACACTCTGATGGGATCCGTAGGTCAACAGAGCCCAAGCAGTGGAGCTGTTTGCGCGGCGGCCTACTTGGTGAGGAACGGTCTGTTGGCTCTGACTGCACTGCAGACACTCAGCCTTATTTATGGGTTACTTGGTAAATGGGTCAGAGCAGCACAGTGAAATGGAGGATACGTGGCTTCCAAGATCCCCCCAAAACCACAAGTATTGTACAGTGTTGTGGAAAGTGACACGAGAGCAGCAACTTGCTTTTTGTTTTGGAGGGAATCTGGCACGAAGCTCCAGACCAATGAACCTCCTGAAACTTCAGAGTGTGGGTGCACTCCCGAATTTTCACGTGCCTCCTATCCACCCTCGGGCACCATTCCCATTCTTCAGGCCATCTTTCAATTTCTACCTAAACCCAGCACAATAGTGTATGTTTCTTCTTTATTCCAGAGCCTGTTTCTTTACATTTGTTTCCAGGTTTACAACTTATTTTTTCCCCTACGTAAGAATCATTTAAAATTGGTTCAACATTTCCTGAGTGCCTACGATGTGCCAGGCATGGTGGCGTGGAGGTGAGGGTGGGCACAACAGAGTGGCCTTACTTTAAGGGAGAACACCGGTTACCACCGCATGGCAGGGGCTATGACACAGGTAGCAGAAGGTGGTCTGGAAACACACGGGAGGGGTTTCTCAACGAGACAGGAGTGTGGTCAGGAAAGGCTGCAGGCCTGGGAGAAAGTGATGTTTAGGCTGAGTTCTGAAAGATGGTGGGGCTCCATGAGTGAAGCCAGGACGGGGTCAAAGGGTTTTCTCCAAGTAAGGGTAGCAGCAGGCGCAAAGTCTGGACCTGAAAGAAGGGCAGCTCCTATGATGGATCAGTCTTCTTTCCCTCTCAGAGGTTTCCTTCTCGTTCCCACCCATCCTCCACATCAAATCTGTTCCCATTTTTTCCCTGAGTATGACCCACAAGTTGCCATGAGTTCTATAAAGGCAATTTAGCTTCACTACATTTTGTGGAAAAACACCCTTTCAGACCCTGTTTTTCCTGGGGACATAAAACTCTGAATCCTAGCTATTAAAGAACTCTGCCTTAAGCTCTGACCCTTCTTGCCTAAAACGACTTATTACTTCATTTCTCCATTATTCTTTTTTAAAGATTTATTTGACAGGGAGGGCAGGTTGGGGGGGGGGAGAGCGAACACAAGCAGGGGGACTGACAAAGGGAGAGGAAGAAGGAGGTTCTCCGGGGAGCCGGAGCCTGATGTGGGACTCCATCCCAGGACTCTGGGATCATGATCTGAGCCAAAGGCAGACACTCAACCACTGAGACACCCAGGGCGCCCCTCTCCTGGTTATTCTTGACTGAGCAAATAATTACTTATCAGTCTCTATTAGTTAATTAAGGAAGAGTCTAGAGGCACAATATCTTGCATTCTAGTAAGACTGCTCCCTTTCAACAGTTAATAGGCATTTCCTATCGTTACTATGCAAGTCATAAGATATAAGTCCAGAAGGAGAGATTCCAAAGATATTGGAATACAGAAAAAAATCTCCACAAAAAATGGAACTGGCTTTCCAAACCGGTAGTGTTTTACAGCTTTCTCCATTGTAAAATGACGCCACTGTAAGAAAGGCTAATCAGTTTTCCAGTCATTTAATTAAGTAAATGTGTTCCTGTTATGGAGCCTGTCCTAGGATAAAGTCTCGGCTATTTGTGAGATGGGTTAAGTATTTAAAAACCCAAGATACAATTATGCCTTAAAGTAAACTTTCTATGTAATAAAGAATTGAGAGGAACATATGCACATTATTTATTTATTTATTTATTTATTTATTTATTTATTTATTTATTTATTTATTTAAAAGATTTTACTTATTCATGAGAGACACAGAGAGAGAGAGGCAGAGACATAGAGGGAGAAGCAGGCTTTCTGCAGGGAGTGTGATGTAGAACTCAATCCCAGGACCCTGGGATCATGATCTGAGCCAAAGGCAGACACTCAACCACTGAGCCACCCAGGCACCCCAACGTATTATTTATTCCTAAGGAAAAGATTAAGGTTAAGCATATGATTTAATATTATAAGGCCACAGGCTATTAACTTTAAAAGAACCTATTATATTGCACTTACCTCTATTTACGAATTACTTATATTAGCACATATATACTAGCTATATCATCAATAAAGTGTTGCAAGCTAGATAGAGGTGTAGGTTATACATATTTCTATCTTAGCAATGACAGGATAATCATTTCATGTCTATTGTGTACCAAAAAATGTATTAAAAATGTAGTTACAGAAAACTAGAAATTAGAGTGTAAAAATAAGCATATACACATTACTATACATTGATCAAATTTATCAACCTAAATGGTTACCAACCTAAGATAAAGTTATATGAAAAGCAAAAACAGCCGCAAAACCCACGAACATTTCCCAACAGTGATGACGCACTCCTAAGGAAATGCCTGAGTCCTGGCTGGAGGGTAGCTTGTCAGTGGTCTGATAGATTCTGTGTGGCACACTATCTGTACTTTTGGGGAGTTTTTGCAAAATTATGAACCTTGCATGGGACCCAAGTTTCGTAAGGGAAGTAGAGCCTCAAGTAAACTCTAGTAACACTGGTTTATATTTATGATTGTTTACAAATGTGAATACAAATTTTAACAATCTTTAAAAACTAGCTTGGTGGGTTTTAATAGTAACGCTTCTTGGCCTCCAAATTGACATGAAAATCTACATAACTATGCATCGTTTAATAATGGAACCTAAAGAAATGGCTTTCACTTTTGGATGAGCCTGTGGCTTATCAGAAGGCAATGCATTAATAGCCTCTGTGTCCTCCAGTCACACTACCTTCCTCCCTCAAGTGCCAGCTCTCATAGGTAGTATAAGGCAGAAATGAAGAGGAGGCCCAATTTTCTGGTTAATACATATTCTATCTCTGAATTCAGAGATATAAAATGAGTGAATCCTAAAATATCTACCTACCACTTTTATTTTTTAGAAGGTCTCTGTCTCATTTGGCAAGGCTTGAGTGCTTTTTCTCCTCCCTTAAACTCTTCTTTCACTTATCAGAAACTCTACCTAGATAGTATCTACGATGTTGTTTTCAGCTTTATTTATTTTTTTGGCTTTGAAGATATTTTCAGTATCTTCAAAAGTTACTTTGAATAGAAGACTCATGGCTTTCTTAGTATTACATGTTGCTAATTAATACATGCATGTCGACTACAACAGATTCCTATCTACAGACACCTTTCAAATAGTTTTTTTGCACATACACATAATGTATAAATAAAAAACAGAATCCCTTTCCACTGATTTGTGGATCACGCTTGATTTGTTCTATAGAAGTACTCTGTAAAAATAGCATGTAAACAACATCTCTATAAATTGAATTGTATGTTTCTATTCAATAATGGTTTTAATAGGGGATTAGGAAATGATATGAAAATTCATATCACCTGGGTTACTCTTTTAAAACAGATCTCTCAGGCAGCCCCGGTGGCCCAGTGGTTTAGCGCTGCCTTTGGCCCAGGGCGTGATCCTGGAGACACGGGATCGAGTCCTGTGTCAGGCTCCCTGCATGGAGCCTGCTTCTCCCTCTGCCCGTGTCTCTGCCTCTCTCTCTCTCTCTGTGTCTCTCATGAATAAATAAAATAAAATCTTTAAAAAATAAAGAAAATAGATCTCTCTGGGGATGCCTGGGTGGCTCAGTGGTTGAATGTCTGCCTTTGGCTTAGGTCATGATCCAAGGTCCTGTGATCAAGTCCCACAAGGCTCCCCACAGGGAGTCTGTTTCTCCCTCTCTCTCTGTCTCTGTGTGTCTCTCATGAATAAATAAATAAAACCTTAAAAACAAAAAAGATATCCCTGGTCAACCTCCTATCCAAGTGGTGAATATGATTTGAGGCAGAATACCATACACCGACACCACTTATCTTTCTAGCTCATTCCCTCTTCTATCCGTAGTCTAACAGCCCTTTGACCTCACCAGGACCTACAGACTATTAACTAAGCCCATTAACTTTTCTTTATCCATCTCCCATTTTGTGCACCTTTCCTTTTAAGGTAATTTCCACATTCACCTACCACTTGGGATGGCTCTTCTTCCAGATATCCATGTGAGTTTATGTCTCTGCTCAGCTCTCACCTTTCCAGAGGGGCCTTCCCTGGTTACTATCAAAAACAGCATTCTTGATTCCCTTATATAGCTTTATTTTTCTTTGTAGCATTCATTATGCCTGACATGTATTATCTTTTCCCCAGTCCTCCATACCAGTACTCTAAACTATAAGCTCTGTGAAAATGGGGATTTTATGTTTTGTGCCTAGAACAAACTCTGACAAGTATTAAGTGCTTAAAAATATCTATTGAATGAAAAACAAAATATCCAGACAAAAGATTTTTGCCTTTCCTAAAATAGAAACATGATACTTTTTTGTTATAAAATTACAGTATTCAGTTGTCCTTAAGAGTATTGTAGTTTTTCCTAATGTTCAATAGGATTCACTCTTGCTGTAGGCAGCATGGTACAGAGACAAGTACAGTCCTGGGGAGTGAGGGTGGGATGAAGAGTAGGTGGTGGGTGGGAAGAACATTTCGGATTTACTATTAGCTCTGTCATTAATTAGTAATGTCATTTAGAGTGAGTCATTTAACCTCTCATTTCCATCAGGGAATGTGAGAGAGTACTTTTATTTTTATCTAAAGAAAAGAGCCACCAAACATAAAACTGGTAAAATCCCTCACCGCACATACCAAGAACCTTTTTCCTTTCAAAGTTAATTGGTGGGACTTTCATAGTTATAAAACAGATCTAATATATCTTTAATTGTTTTTATAGCAAATAAGCTGTTAGTAAATGAAAGATTTTTTTCATTAGAATAAAATCACTCTCAAAATTCAAGGTGGTAATCTTTTTTTTAAAAGATTTATTTATTTGTATATAATCGTGATAGACACACACAGAGAGAGAGGCGCAGAGACACAGGAGGAGGGAGAAGCAGGCTCCATGCCAGAAGCCCGACGCGGGACTCGATCCCGGGACTCCAGGATCGTGCCCTGGACCAAAGGCAGGCACTAAACCGCTGAGCCACCCAGGGATCCCCCAAGATGGTAATCTTAATAGTCGACTGAATAAAATGGTCATATGTGGTGTGAAAATTTTCTTGCTATGAATGTACAGAAAAAAATGCCTAATTTAACTGAGAGAGACAAATTAAAATTTTACCTAGTTAATAATCATATGTATTTTAAAAGTGACACTGGTTTTTTAGAATACAAACAGAATAAGTACTTGGTAATGTCCACAAACTTATAAAAACGAATGGATTCAAATACTACCAAATGCAAGTAGTAAATTCAATATATCCTATATGTAAAAGTAACACCCACTCTCCCCCCACACAAAAAAACCACCAAATATTGTCAAGCAAAATATTTTTAATTAGTAGGCTGATCATAAATAAATCCACATAAAAGATTTAACAGAATTACAAAGAGTTTTGTATTTCTTTTGTGGACTCAATTCATAATATGCATTAGTCAACCTCATTCTCTAACTGTGACAAAAAGAGTTGTCATCCAACAATGCAGCACAGTTTAAGCAATTCATATTTTGTAGTTACATTTTTACATTTTCTTTACAAATGTAACATTTATGTACATTATATATATTTTTCTATAGTTCATGTTCTGAAATGCTATTGTTTTTACAGGGAAAATATTGAATTCATGAATACAAATCATTCCTTGTTAAAAAGTAATTCATATAAACAAGTAACACGGTACCACTGCCTTTTGGCATCTCTTGTCAGAGTTCGAGTCCAGAAATGTTATATTAATTCTAAGAAAAAGGAATTCATCTACTTTGCCATTATGACACATCATTCCACACAGCTACATAGATGTGCCGGCCTGCAATGAACAGAGCACTGTGCTGCTGCATTACTGGAAATGTGAAGAAATCAATTCAAAATATACTTGATGAAACAGCATCATCATTACCATGAATTCAGGCTGAAGAAAATCTGCCAGGTTTTTTCTTCCCCTTTCCCTTTTGCCAAAGCCTCAGGGTGCTATGCTTTGCACTCTGTCTTGGAACAACAAATGCTTTCATTTCAAATATCCTACGTGCTTCTCTGACAGATTATGCTTTACCTAGGCTATGGATCTTTTTCTTCTCATTCAATTTTATTCCACTTCACTTACAAATCTGCTGCTGAATGTGAAGCAAAAATTCATAGTAAGAGAACGCAGCTTCTGTTCGGTCTTCAATCAAATGTTGAAAAAATTCCGTTTTGGCAGGACTCTCATCTCTGAAAAAGAAAAAGTGTTTAAAAATGCACATTCTTATAAAGAATAATTATACATTAAAAAATTACTAATACACGGGGGCTTTAGGAAAATGGAACATAGGGGATATTAATCAATTAACAGCATTCTCTTATTAGAATATATTTTCATAATATTATTTAAAATTTGCTCTGAAGACAAACAGTTTCACACAGACTGCACGGGATAAGACAATTTGATAATTAAGTTACAGAAGTACTTACTTTACCACGTGAAGAATTGGGCTTAATGGTCTGTTGTCTCTCAGCCAAGTTATAAAGGATCTCGCTCTTTCTGATGAAAGGGTATCTAGCTCTGGAAGATGTGTCTGGTAAAAGTAATATAATTAGGAAATTACTTCCTTTCTCACAGACTGTAGCAATATTAGAACTGAATCATGATTCATTCCCACTACCTGCCAGCACTCGATTTCCAGACCTAAAGCAGCAACCAAATGAGTAAAATTTAAATTGTTCACATATGTTTATATCTTTCTGGATAAGTTAACAAAACATGTGTTTATTGATGACTGATTGTGAGAATGAGAGTGTGTGCGTGCATGCGCAAGCAGGGGCAGAGGAGAGAGGGAGAGAGAGAATCTTACGTAGGCTCCACATCCAATGCAGAGCCCAGTGCAGGGCTCCATCTCACAATCCAGAAATGATGACTGAACTTAAATCAAGAATCAGATGATTAACCAACGGAGCCACCTGGGTGCTCCAACACATGTTTAATGATAAGTATGTCACAGATATTTTACCTGCATATTATAGTTTTTCTGAGTAAGTCAATAAAACATATACAATGATTAGTAGGTCACTAGTATTATGTTGCACTTTTAGTTCCATCTAACGAAAACATGCAAATGAAGGTGGCTATCATTAATTTCCAAATTTACTCAACAGTTATAGATTCCATCCTCTTTTAGTAACAGCCATTCTCAGAGAATTCTCTGTTTCAAAGGACATCCATGTGGCCAACAAGACACATGAAAGGATGTTCATCATCATCATTTACCATGAGGGAAACGCAAATCAAAGCTACCATGAGATAATACCTCACACCTATCAGAATGGCTGGCTAAAATCAACACAAGAAACAACAGATGTTGGCCAGGATGTGGAGAAAGGGGAACTTACACTGTCAGTGGGAATGCAAACTGGTGTAGCTACTATGGAAAACAGTATGGAGATTCCTCAAAAAGTTAAAAATAGATAATATTATCCCATGACCCTGCAATTACACTACTGAATATTTAATCCAAAGAATACAAAAATACTAATTCAAAGGGATACATGCACCCTGATGTTTATAGCAGCATTATCTACAATAGCCAAAATATGGAAACAGTCCAAGTGTTCACTGACTGCTGAATGGATAAAGAAGAGATGGTGTGTAGAATATTACTCAGCCACCAAAAGAATGAAATCTTGCCATTTGCAATGACATGGCTGGAGCTAGAGTATACTGCTAAGAAAATAAGTCAGTCAGAGAAAGACAAATACCACATGATTTCACTCATATGTAGAATTTAAGAAACAAAACAAATGAGCAAAGTGAAAAAGAGAGACAGAGACAAATCAAGAAAGAGACTCAACTACAGAGAACAATCTAATGGTTACCAGAGGGGAGGACAGTGGGGGGTTGGGTTAAATAGGTGACGGGGATGAAGGAGTGTACCTGTCACGGTGAGCACCAGGTGATGTATGGAAGTGTTGAATCATTATACTGTATACTTGAAACTAATATAACACTGTATGTTAATTACCTGGAATCAAAATAAAAACTTAAAAAAAAATTTAAAGGTGAGGAATTTTATTTATTTATTTATTTTTTCCTCGAGGACTTTTTTTTTAAATATTTTTTTCTTTATTTATTTATGATAGTCACACAGAGAGAGAGAGAGGCAGAGACACAGGCAGAGGGAGAAGCAGGCTCCATGCACCAGGAGCCTGACGTGGGATTCGATCCCGGGTCTCCAGGATCGTGCCCTGGGCCAAAGGCAGGCACCAAACCGCTGCGCCACCCAGGGATCCCAAAGGTGAGGAATTTTAAAGAACATGTATAAATATATTTAAAAATTATATGGGAGATTATTTTTAAAAGATCTAAAAAAGCCTTTTCTTTTTTTTTTTTTAAAGATTTTATTTATTTATTCATAGAGATGCAGAGAGAGAGAGAGAGGCAGAGACACAGGCAGAGGGAGAAGCAGGCTCCATGCAGAGAGCCCGACGTGGGACTCGATCCAGGGTCTCCAGATCACGCCCTGGGCTGCAGGCAGCGCTAAACCGCTGCGCCACCGGGGCTGCCCTAAAAAAGCCTTTTCTTATATATTTTTATAAATATACTTTGTAATTTTTTTAATTTTTATTTATTTATGATAGTCACAGAGAGAGAGAGAGAGAGAGAGAGAGAGAGAGAGAGAGAGAGAGGCAGAGACACAGGCAGAGGGAGAAGCAGGCTCCATGCACCAGGAGCCCGACGTGGGATTCGATCCCAGGTCTCCAGGATCGCGCCCCGGGCCAAAGGCTGGCACCAAACCACTGCGCCACCCAGGGATCCCTATACTTTGTAAATTTAATAAATATGTTATATAATATAAATACATATTTTTGTATATTTATTTACAATGAAGTTTCCAAAGCCAAATTAATAGTAAACTACATAGAGTATGCAAAAAAAAAATTTGAGCAGAAAAGCTTTATTTACTGTTATTTTGTTTTCTTAATTGTGAGTGAGGCTGAACATTGTTTCATATAGCTACTACTATACTTCTCTTCTGCAAATTGCCTATTCAAATCCTTTGCCCAGTTTTCTTTTCCTTTTTTTTCTGAGGGGACCAGGGTGTCTTTTTCTTAAAGATTTGTAAGACAACTTTTTATACTAGAAAAATTAGCCCTTTTTCATTTCTGAGCTTCAGATAACCTCCTGATTTTGTTGTGTCTTTTGGCTTTATTTATTTTACTACATAGAAATGTTAATAACTACAGCTTCTAAAATAAAGTTTACTATTTTATTTAGAACTTATTTTTTTTTAAGATTTTATTTACTCATGACAGACACAGAGAAAGAGAGAGGCAGAGACACAGGCAGAGGGAGAAGCAGGCTTCACACAGGGAGCCCGACATGGGACTCGATTCCAGGTCTCCAGGATCACACCCCGGGCTGAAGGCAACGCTAAACCCCTGGGCCATCGGGGCTGCCCTAGAACTTATTTTTCATATGTTTTTTTCCCGTTTGCTCACATTCTTGCCTCTTTTCAAACTTTTCCTTATTAACTTCATTTGCTGAATCTGAAAAGTGAACTCTGGAATTAATATGTAAAATTAAAAAAATAAACAATAGCAGAATGTGATAAAAGTTATACTGACTTTAAATTATTTCAAGAGGAAGGACATATTTAACAATATCCAGTGATAAATTTGGCCTTTCCTAGTAATGAAATATAGAATTATTTTCAGAATCCTATTTCTTTGGTATTGGTTAATGTAGGCTGTTCCTATTAATGAAATATAGAATTATTTTCAGAATCCTGTTTCTTTGATATTGGTTAATATACATACAATAAAGGTCCACTGAAAAAATTATGTTCGTTATCAGCAAAATAATTTATTTTTATTTTTATTTTTTATTTTTTATTTTTTAGCAAAATAATTTAAATCAGAAGTTAAAGTTGTTGGAAAACAGGCTGGCAGTTCCTCAAAAAATTAAACCGAGTTTACCATATGACGTAACAATTCTACTCCTAGGTTTACACCCAAGAGAACTGAAAACATAAGTTCACACAAACACCTGCACATAAACTGTTCATACTAGTACTATTTATAATAGCCCCAAAGTGAAAGCAATCCAAATGTCCATGAATGAAGGACTGGATTTAAAAATGTAGCATAGGAAAAAAAAAATGTAGCATAGGGATGCCTGGGTGCCACAGCTGTTGAGTGCCTGCCTTTGGCCCAGGGGATGATCCTGGAGTCCCGGGATCGAGTCCCACATGGGGCTCCTTGCGTGGAGCCTGCTTCTCTTTCTCTCTCTGCCTGTGTCTCTGCCTCTCTCTCTCTCTCTGTCTCTCATGAATAAATAAAATCTTTTAAAAAAATGTAGCATAATGGTACAATTATTATTTAGTCATAAAAAAAGAATGAAGTATTCATACATACAACAATATGGATGAACTTTGAAAACATTGTGAGAAGTGAAAGAAAGCAAACACAAAAGGCCACATGTGATTCCATTTATATGAAATGTCCAGAACAGGCAAATCCATAGAGATAGAAGGTAGATTAGTGGTTGCTAAGGGAAAGCAGGCGGGGAGAATTTGGAATACAAATTTCTTTTTGGGGTGATAGAAATGCTCTGAAATTAAGATACTGGTGATTATTGTATCAATTGTGAATACAGTAAAAACTAATCAGTTTTACATACACTTTATGATAATTAAAGTGGTGAAATATATGTGAATTTTATCTCACTAAAAATTTTAGCATACAAAACCTTAAAACTATAAGAGCCACTGACCATTTTCTGTGGTATTGATGCAAAATTAGGATACCCAAGTACATCCTCTATGAAGTTATTATCACAGCTTTTTCCAATCCAAATATAAAAAACCTAAAATGAAAAAAAGAAAACAATAAAATATTAAGACTCCCTAATCAGGAACCTATTACAGCTAATTTTCTCAAAATTATCAAGCATAAAAGAGGTAAAGTATACTATCTCAAGTAGGAAGGGGGCTATCACTAATTTCCAACTAGGAAACCCTAATTGGTACATTTGGAATCTGTATCCAGGAATCTAAAGTGGTTCACATCTTCTTAGCTTAATTTCAAGACTTCCCACAAAATACATTTTACCACCTTCCTTCCTTACTTTTTTCCCCAATAGGAAGGTAGTACATTAGCCAGGATAACTGACTGACTTGCTCTATCTCCTATCCACTTGTTTGATTGCTGTCTGTGTATTTTAACTAATAGGCACCCCTCACCCGCCCTTTACTTGCTCATAGGTAGCATTTCTGAAGCCATCTTGACCACTGTGATACCCTTCACCATGATCCCGCCCAGTGACTTTGCCTGAACTCCTAATCATTAATGGCCATTTCAGAAAATGCATAGAAGTTGAAATTGATGGACTCCTGTGGTGCCTTTGAATTTTATGATTCTAGATGATAAAATCCTTAAAGACAGAATTTATCTCTTTACTTTTCTATCAAGCATACGTAATCCATGATAATAAATAACTATGATAATAAATAACTATGATAATAAAAGTATATCCAACTAGAAAAGTCTAAAATAAATTGACCTCTTGTGCCAGGTACCAGTTTACTGCCTCTCAATTCCTAATTCTACCTTTCACTGCCTGATCTATGATAATAAAGCTGGACCCTGTACGTGTTGCTCCTTTTGCCAGCTGGAACAGTGTTGAACTTTAACAGTAGAGGGTGCTTACAGAGCCACAGTCCATAAGGAAAGCACCTTCTCTTGTCAGTTTTTCTGCGGACAATTTTTGAAGAGGTGGCTGAGGTACAACCCTGTCATTAACGTGTATTGCACCCTGAAAAAAACAAAAAGAGAGAGAGAGATGGAATGAGTTTGTGAAACTATCATCATAGTCTGGAACACAAAGGCTACAAGCTCTTTATGAAATACTGAAAAATGGCACTTGAGAATTTTGTAAGATGCAAAAAATTAATTGTAATACTTTACCACGTTGGCTGTAGCATCAAGACACTCAAATGTATTCAAATCACAAAGATAAAAACATGATGGGGCCTCTGCTCGAGATTCTCTCTCTCTCTCCCTCTGCCCTCCCCCCACTCTCTCTCTCTAGAATAAATAAATGAAATCTTTAAAAAACAAAGATAAAACCATGAATATGTAAAATGATCTGTCCACTTCCTTCCTTTCTGGGATCTGATATGTTAAAAGTATGATTATTAAATCTGCTGCAAAGCAAGCTCCATTTTTACATTTCTCGAGTAACAAAATACAGAAGATTCCAAAGAGTTTTAATGCAAGGAAGAGAAGACACAACATATTTGCATATTAAAAATAACTGTTGGACACCAGATTTGGTTTATAGTACAATCAAAATTGCACTTGGGGGCAGCCCTGGTGGCGTGGCGGTTTAGCGGCGCCAGCAGCCTGGGGTGTGATCCTGGAGACCCGGGATCGAGTCCCACGTCGGGCTTCCTGTAGGGGGCCTGCTTCTCCCTCTGCCTGTTCCTCTGCCTCTCTCTCTGTGTCTCTATGAATAAATAAACAAAATCTTAAAAATATATATATATATATATTTTTTTTTTAAATTGCACTTGGATCAGAAGGAACATACCTCAACATAATAAAGGCCATATATGAAAAATTCACAACTAACACATACTTAATAGTGAAAAACTGAGAGTTTTTCCCCTAAGATCAGGAACAAGACAAGGATGTCCACTGTCACCACTTTTATTCAACATAGTACTAGGAGGGCAGCCCGGGTGGCTCAGCGGTTTAGCGCCGCCTTCGGCCCAGGGCGTGATCTGGAGACCCGGATCGAGTCCCACATCGGGCTCCCTGCATGGAGCCTGCTTCTCCCCTTGCCTGTGTCTCTGCCTCTCTCTCTCTCTCTCTCTCTCTCTCTCTCTCTCTCTCTCTGTCTCTCATGAATAAGTAAATAAAATATTAAAAAACAAAACAAAACATAGTACTGGAAGTCCTAGCCACAGCAATCAGATGGCAATAACAAAAATAAAAGGCACCCAAATTGGTAAGGAAGAAGTAAAACTTTCACTATTTGCAGATGACATGATACTCTCCATAGAAAACATTGGAGATTCCATCAAAAAATTCTAGAACTGATAAACGAATTTAGTAAGCTTGCAGGACACAAAATCAATATGCAGAAACCCGTTGCATTTCTATACACTAATAATGAAGTAACAGAAAGAGAAATTAAGAAAACAATTCCATTTATAATTACACACAAAATAATAAAATACCTAGGAACAACTTAACTAAGGCTGTAAAAGACCAGTACTCTGAAAACTATAAAAGACTGATGAAATCAACTGAAAATGACACAAATAGAAGATATTCCATACTCCTGGATTGGGAGAACAAATTGTTAAAATGTCCATACTACCCAAAGCGATCTGCAGATTTGATGCAATCCCTATCAAAATAGCAACAGTATTTTTCACAGAAATAGAACAGATAATCTTAAAATGTATATGAACTACAAAAGACCCCCAAAAGCCAAAGCAATCTTGAAAAAAAGAACAAAACTGGAGGTATCACAATCCCAGATTTGAGATATACTACAAAGACACAGTAATAAAAAACATTATGGTACTGGCACAAAATAGACACATATATCATTGGAAAGGAATAGATAGCCCAGAAATAAACTCATAATTATTTGGTCAATTAATCTTTGACAAAGGAGATAAGAACATGCAATGGGAAAAGGATAGGCTCCTTAACAAATGGTGTTGAGAAAACTGGACAGCAACATGTAAAAGAATGAAACTGAACTACTTTCATATACTGTACACAAAAATAAACTCAGAATGGATTAAGAACCTAAATGTGTGATTTGAAACTGTAAAAATCCTAGAAGAGAGCACAGGCAGTAATTTCTCTGACAATGGCCATAGCAACAGTTTTCTAGATAGGTCTCATAGGGTGAGGGAAATGAAAGCATAAGTAAACCATTGGGGCTACATCAAAATAAAAATCTTCTGCACAGCAAAAGAGACAATCAACAAAACAAAAAAATAACCTACTGAATGGGAAAAGATATTTGCAAATGATATATACAATAAAGTTTAATATCCAAAATATATATAAAGAACTTATATAATTCAACAACAAAAAACCCAAATAATTCAATTTAAAAATGGGCAGAGGATATGAACAGACATTTCTTCAAAGATACCCAGATGGCTAACTGACACATGAAAAGATGCTCAACAGCACTTGTCATCAGGGAAATGCAAATCAAAACCACAATGAGGTATCACCTCATACCTGTCAGTATGGCTAAAATAAAAAACATAAGAAACAACAAATGTTGGCAAGAATATGGAGAAAAATGGAACCCTCTTACACTTGGTGGGAATGCAAACTGGTACAGCCATTGGGGAAAACGATATGGAGATTTCCTCAAAAATTTAAAAATAGAATTACCATATGATCTAATAATTCCACTATTGTGTATTTACCCAAAGAATACAAAAACACAAATTCAAAAATATATATGCATCCCTATGTTTATTGGAGTATTATTTAAAATAGCCAAAGTATGGAAGCCATCCAAATATCCATCAATAGATGAATGGATAAAGAAAAAGTGGTGTGTGTATACACACACACACACACACACACACAAAATGGGATATTACTCAATCATAAGAAAGAATGAAACCTTGCCACATCATGGATGGATCTAAATGGTATAATTCTAAAAACAAAAATAAATAAATAAATGGTATAATTCTAAGTGAGGTAAGTCAGAGAAAGATTAATACTGTATGATTTCACTCATATGTGGAATTTAAGAAACAAATGAACAAAAAGAAAGAAAAGAAAAGAAAAGAAAAGAAAAGAAAAGAAAAGAAAAAAACTAAAAAAACCCAGACTCTAAACTAAAGAGAACTGGTGGTTACCAGAGGGGATGTGAGTTAGGAGTGGGTGAAGGGGATCAAGAGTATATTTATCACGATGAGCACTGAGTAATGCATAGATTTACTGAGCCACCTTATTATACAGCTGAAACTAACATATAACACTATACATTAATTACACTGGAATTGAAAAGAAAAACAAACAAACAAAAAACCAGGGCGCCTGAGTGGCTCGGTTGGTTAAGCATCAGCCTATGATTCAGGCCGTGATTCTTAAGTTCTGGATCAAGGCCTGTGTTGGGGTCCCTACTCAGGGGCAAGTCTGCCTCCCTCCCTTTCCCCTGACTCATGCTTTCTCAAATAAATAAATAAAATCTTTAAAAACAAAACAAAAAAATTGTACTTCAATCATATAAAGAACAATCTCTATAAAATATACATGGAAATGGCCATTCTACAACTTAGCTTTGTAATATTACAACCAAACCCGCAACGTGAATTACTTCCCATATTTTTGAAAACTCAGTAAATGATCATAAATAGTTATCTGATAGCCTTATTGTTCAACCAAATTCATAGGTAGTATCCTTATTTAATGTATTACTACCATAAGGGAAAAGCAGATGTAAAAAATTGTTACTAGGGGGATGCCTGGGTGGCTCTGCGGTTAAGCACCTGCTTTTGGCCCAGTGCGTGATCCTGGGGTCCCAGGATCGAGTCTCGCATCAGACTCCTTGCATGGAACCTGTTTGTCTCTCTATGTTTCTGCCTCTCTCTCTGTCTCTCATGATAAATAAATTAAATATAAAAAAAATTGTTACTAATATATTAGCACCTTAGCTATAGAATTAAGACATTCAAATACATTTAAATTTAAACATTTCAAACACACACAAAAAATTATACCTCATCTGTCAATCTGTCTATCCTGTACAAGTTGGGATGAATCATTTTCATTAGATGAACAAGTGGCTGACACTTTATCTGACACATGGCATATACACGATCATCCAGCCGTGTGCTTGTACCGGTTCTGAATGCTTTCTACAAAGAAAAAAAACCCCACATATTTTTAAAATAAAAACATAAATATAGATAAACATCAAAACAAATACATATACCACCACAGTCATGGAAAAACCATGGCCTTCAAAACAGACTTGGATTAAATTCTTAGCTCTGACATTCAATACATAGATATGGGAACTAGTTACTTAGCTTCTGAAAGCTTTATTATCATTACAAGAAAAACAGAGAAAAAAATGCTTCTCTAGGCTGCTGTAAGGATTAAATAAGACAATGCATATATAACAACTATTACAGTGCCTGAGACTTGGAAAGATATCTGATGGACAAAAAATCCTTTCCTTAGAGTCTCTTTCCAGAAGCACATATAAACTAAAAGTGTGCTATAAGCACATTATTCAAGCTGCTCCCACATATTAAAGAGTGAGAACATATGGCTTCATGAGAGTCATGTTTTTATATACTTTAATTTTCCACTGATCTTTTTTCAGAACTTTTCCAATGCTCAGCTGCAAAATTATCTAGTTAAATATTAAAAATCCCAGGGAACTTGGATTTCATTTCTTCATCTATGCCTTGAGTTTTAGAAGACTTTATGAAATTTGACAGTGTACAGAGAGCTACCTGTTTGAGAAGGGCCAAGACATAGAGAGGAAAGAGCTTGAGGGAGCTGGGTGCTATCAGTGCAGAGTGCTGTAAATTTGAGACTGTTGAGCCATATGCAGATAATGAATCCACCACAGCATTCACTAAGGCATCTCTTGCATCTGATAAGCTTGATGAGATGGATCGATCAACAGCTAGAAAGCAATCAAAATGAAAATGTGTTTTAATTACTAGATTCCAATGAATGTGATAAGGGGTAAAATTTACATGCATTATTTAAGAAACCAACAAAAATTCTGTTTTTAGGATAGAAAAATACATTTCACCTGCCCCTTCATTTTGCAAGTGTCTGCTGATTATACAATTTTTGTGAAATAAACCTGAATAATTCTCACAATCAGAATAGATTTAGGCTGTTTTGGATCTTTTTTGTCTTGGTCTCTCTAACTCTAAAAAGAATTGCTACTGATATTAGAGAGTGTATATCAACCATTTACATCTGAGAAAGCTCCAGTAGAAGTCACATGTATAAAGTATCATTTTTTTTCATAAACAATTTAAGTTCTGCAATCTGAGTTATCCCTGTGATGCTCTGAAATCTTTGTCAAAGCATTTCTAGGTCAACAACAACAAAAAAAAGAGGGCAATTGAGCATAGGTTCTCACACAGACACTGAAGAGCCGGCTATCAGTGTGACACTTATTTTCTTCTAAGTACATATTTTATTAAACTAGCGATAACCTACAGATGTGCCCAAGTATTAAAAAATAAAGTTATATTGAAAAAAATGCTATAATATACTGAATTTGAAATACAGATATAAAATAATAAAAAACTAGGATAATTTAGTAAATGCTATAATAATTTTTCCCAAAATGAGTAATAAGGACCATTTTTCTCTAAGACTACATGAAAAATAAGGCTCATTTCATGCCCCAAAGGAAAATTCATTGAAAACAAAATAGTCAGTGTTACATTGATTCCCCTAGAGATTCTTTTTTTTAGCTTACATACAATAGAATTTATGTTTTGGGGTATCACTGTACAGTGATCATATGTCAAACACACAGCCATATAATCACTAACACAATCAAAATACACAACAGTTCCATTACCCCCAAAATATCCACTGGTGTTGCCCCTTTATGGTAATATTTTCCCACTATCTTTAACCCTCATAATCAATGATCTGTTTGTTTTTCATCCCTATAATTTTCCCTTGTCCAGAATGTCATATGAATGTATGTATTTGTCTTTCTGAAGCTTAGCTCCTTTCATTTAGCATGTCTTTGAGAGTCATCCATATCTATTCATATCTCAATAATTCATTTCTTTTTATTAGTGAGTTTCATTTCCATCATATGGATATACCAAAGTTTGTTCATACATTTACCAGCTGAAGGACATTTGGGTTGTTACCGGTTTTTACTGATTATGAATCCCCCAGAAGACTTTTAAACTAATGAATTAGTAAGAAATATAAGAATAGTCCAATTCACACTGCTGTAAATGAAAATGTAAAACATATATACTTTCTAAGTAAGGAATTTCTAGGGTTAAGAAATGCCCTGGTTTCAGTTTTTAGGACAGAAAAATATATTTCACCTGTTCTTTCACAGTTTTACTCACCCATGTTTGCCAGAAGGCAGATGGCAGCCTGTACATCCACTCCTGCATATACATCTGCCAGTGAACTCACTACTGGCAAACAGAGCGTGTGCACTCTAATTCTTCGCTCACCTATATGAAATGATGAGTCAACGTCATTGCAAAACACATTGGGCCAAGGAAGAAATAAAGCAAACAGGTCAAAACATTATTCAAATTACTATTTTGATTGGATTAAATCACTAGGAGGACTCTGAAATGTAAAAACAAATGCTTTACAAGTAACATGTTTTAAAGAAAATCAAAACACTTTCCAAATCTGTAGACCATGAACATATACTATATTTTATATATGTTGAACATTAGGTTCTGGTTTTTATTTTAATATCAATCATTCTAAATTATATTCAACAGAGTAAAATGTCAGAAAACCTGGCTGTCAAATAACTAATGTGAGCCTTATATGCTATGTAAAATTTTTTTATTTCATGGGGCAAAAAAAAAAAAAAATGCTAAGGATGGCATAGCTGGATTTAGCATAAGTTTACCAGACACATATGATCCTGAGAATACAGGACTTCAACGAGCCAAAAACGGTATTAAAGATTAAAAAATGAGTTAAGAAAAACAAAACAAAACAAAAAAAACAGAACATATATTTGATTAACTAATGCAAATTCCATTTATCTCCCACTATTTTGGTTCATTCTTTCTCCCCATTTCCCCTAGCATATAAAAGGAAGGGAAAACTATTGCTAATCACATTTCATATCTATTAAATATTACCTTTGCTTGATGTATATAATAGGGCTGTCTGAAAGCACACTAAGGAAGTATCTGTCAAATTTTCTTCGATTGACAATTGTACTGCAAATCCAGCATCAGGATTGATGTTGGCAAGGGATAACAAATCAGTGGAACGGACAAAGAAGTTTCCATGAAAAGTGTGCATTGAAAGACCTTGGAAGAGAAAATTTGTTATAAAAGATGAAAGTATCTTTACCTCAGGCTAAAGCTACTTTTTAAGGTAAAAACTTTCTATGATTTTGAATCAAAAGGATAACTGGGGAGTAAACTGGGATGTTAAGAGAGGTTCTAAAATACCAATTCAGAAAAAACAATGCAGGTTATATAAAAGAGAAAGCAGACATTTAGCTTGTATTGATAACTGATCTTATATTTTCTCTGTGTGATCTGAAGTCATACGAAGATCTAATATATAAAATGAAACAAATGACGGGTACTGTACAACTCGCTTAAGACTTAAAATTAGGGAGGAAATTCCCTCCAGCAAACATTCACATAGAACTGAAGTAAACTGAAGACTAACTGAATGATTATGAGGCAAAGTTCATTTATCAGACAATTTTCCTTTACTATCTTCCCTACCCTTCTAAAATCACCTCCAGTATGGCTTTGTCTTAGGTTCTTCCTAATAAAGCAAACATTACTTTTGCTCATTAATTTAAATTACTTAAAGAATTGGGCAATGATTATTCAATAACTATATATTTTAAAAACAGCTTACATATATATAATGTTATATATTATATAATATAAAGCATAATCTTTATAATTTCATACCTTTAGTACACCTTATTCTCATAACAGCTTCAAATCCAATTTTTCTTGTGAGATACCGTTTGAGGTCTTTTTGTAACTTTTCTGCTTGTGAAGGATTGTGAGTAAAGTGGAAAGACGGATAATAATAAATGCATCCTGCAGAGTACTTGGACATGCAAGCTTCAGAGAGAAATAGAAAAAATATTAGCTACAGAAACAATATTCTATAATGTCTTGTAATAACATCCAGTAATATCTTACTTGTCCAACAAAAGTAGAGTGTATGTCATGAAAAAAACTGTCACAATGAGAAAATCTAAGCTGTCAAAATAAGGATAATATAGAAATCTGAGAAAACACATATACTTGTAAAATATATGGTAAGGTTTATTATTAAGCAGAATGATAAAGGAATTAGACTTAAATACTAATAGCATTTTAGATGTGTATAGTGCTTTACGATTTACTGGTCATTTTCACATATATTACCTATATAATTCACATGCTTTTTACCCCCAAAATATTGAGAACTCTTAATAAAGAGTTTAGATTTGACTGTATACTAAAAACATTTATGTAAACGGATAAACATGAGGATATCTCCTTACCTAGAGAAGCAAGATCAGAATACTGTGAACTTAAAAGGAACAGATCCACTGCAGTCTGCTGCCCTGAGCAATCTAAAGCCAGTTTCTTATAAAAATCAGTTGCAGGGCCAAGATGTTGTACAACCTAAGTCAACAGGTCATAAAGTAAGAGCTAGAAACCTTCCACTATGCACATATTTCTACATCTCTTATAATAATGAAGAGGATAAGCATTGCCCTCCTCTCGAACTAAGAAAGCTTTTTTTTTTTTTTAAGATTTTATTTATTTTATTACTGAGAGACACACACAGAGGCAGAGAGACACAGGCAGAGAGAGAAACAGGTTCCATGCAGGAAGCCTGACGTGGGACTCGCTCCCGGGTCTCCAGGATCAAGCCCTGCGCTGAAGGTGGTGCTAAACTGCTGAGCCACCCGGGGCCACCCATCAAACTAAGGAAGCTTTTTAAATGTCTAGGTAGTTGGCACAGATCTTTAAAGAATAATAATCATTGCTAACATTTATAAAGCACTTACAAAGCACTGTTTGAAATGTTTTATATAACTTAAAGTTACCTATATCTTACAAATGAGGAAACTGAAGCAAAAAACACTAAGTAACAACCACTTACATATTTACTGAGTGGTGCTAGACTATAAACCTGACATGTCTGGCTCCAGAGTGAGTGATGTTAACCATTATTGTATACTGTTTGTAACATGTGAGAAAGAGTCATAGATTAAGGAAGGTTTTTTTCTATTGGTATAAGGACACTTGAACTGAGAAGGTGGCACCAAGAAGAGTTAAAAATGCAAGAGCCAGGCTCCAAGTTCTTAATTACTAGGCTACATTGCATAATAAAATGTTTCAATCTTCCATACACCATAGCGTATGTTTAGTACATTAGAGTTCACACAGATATGAATATGTAAATCAGAACAGGTATTTAACTTTTTGAGTCCCAGGCTGATAAAGAATAGTTCTAAAAGTTAAATGAGAAAAACAAAACAAAACTGCATCAAAGACTTCAGTAACACATAACTAGCTTCCTCACATAACTACCTTCCTATGTTTAAAACCCATCAGTATTTTATAATGGACTGCAATGGCTTAATGAACTGCATGCTAGCTGTACCTGATGAATTTAAAACACACACTTGCCCCAATTTATTTTAAAATTAGATTTTTTTTCTGATATGTAACGTAAAAATGCAGTTTCTATAAAAAGTAAAATATTTTTCTCTAACAAATTGGTAAACAATAAAAAAAGCAGTAATACTTAATGATGGCTAGAAGATTTGAGAGTCCTTAAGAGTACAGTTGATAAAAAACCCAAGTAAAATACATTAATAACTTAAATAAAGCTTATACTCTTTAACACAATAATTTCACTTCTAGGAATTTTTCCTAAGGAAAAACTGATTATGTGGCTAAATATTTATGGCACTATTAAAACTATTTAATTCATACTCATAATTATAATTAGTTGTGATAGTATTTCCTTGAGGTCAGACAAAACTTATACACACACAAAAATGATTATTCTAGTTCATTTATTATTTGAAATAAGGGATTAAAATATTCTGAGAAAATCTTCATGTAAAACCCAAGTAATATTCAGCCTCAGAGAAAATACTGGAGACAACTACTCAGTAGCTAGAAGGCAATTAATAAATCAAGTACTTTGATATCTACTAAAACATGTTTTTTATTTTTATTTTTGAAAGCTTATTTGGGACACCTGGGTGGCTCAGCAGTTGGGTGCCTGCCTTCAGATCAGGTCCTGATCCAGGGATCCAGGATGGAGTCCTGCCTCAGGCTCCCTGTGATGAGCCTGCTTCTCTCTCTGCCTATGTCTGTTTCTCTCTCTCAGTCTGTGTCTCTCATGAATAAATAAATAAATCTTTAAGAAAAAAAAAAAAAGAGCACTGCAGCCAGAAAAATCAAGTCATATCTTTTACAATTAGTTATTTAACCCTTGGCAAATTTAATCTGTTTTCCTCATCTGTAAAATGAAAGGATTCGACTTGCAAACTGAGTCATAAAACAACCCAAAACGCTAATTCATTTTTTTAAAGATTTTATTTATGTATGAGAGACAGAGAGAGAGAAGAGAGAGAAAGGGAGAGAAAGAGAGAGGCAGAGACACAAGCAGAGGGAGAAAGCAGGCTCCATGCAGGAAGCCCAATGTGGGACTCAATCCTGGGTCTCCAGGATCACGCCCTGGGGCGAAGGCAGGCACCAAACCACTGAGTCACCCAGGGATCCCCCTAAAATGCTAATTCAATTAAACTTTCTCAACAGATTTTTTACTACTAATGAGAGTAGAAAAATAGAAGAATGAACAGATTCGTAGAATGAATCACAGTCTATGAAGGTACAAAACACCATCTTTAAATATGACAGAGAAAGCAAATATACAATACCTTTGTGCTTGATCTCTGATTGGGATCTTCTCTGGACTGCAGAAGTCCTGCACCCAAGGAAGGTAATTGTGTCTGAAATACAGACACACGGCCACCTGTTGGAGACATTAGTTTAAAGGCAGCCTGAAGCGCAGGACCAAGGGCACTGTGTGTTTCTCTCGTATTGGTGAACATGTTTGGTAATGCAGTCAATAAGTCTTTTATAAGCTGGGGAAACAAAGATTAAAAGGTGAATTACTGAGAATGTAAGGCAATTTTCTTCTTTAAAACATTCTGGAGTATAATATATATCACTCTATCTTGGGGGACCGTAAACCAACGAGTCCACAGATATGCTATGTACATTGTCTATCTGGTATTTATATACCAAGTAAACAAATGTTAAAGATTTTAGTAAACATTTGAGATACAGAAATATTTTCATACTTTAAGAAAAAACCTCTCTCACCTCTTTACTTTCATACAGATTCACAAGTAAGCTATCCGGTGTAGGTAGAAAAACATCTAAAGGGAAAACATATTTTAATGAACAGATAAATCAAGTCAAAAGAATATCATCAATTTAAAAATCTTAGTTTCTATCAGGCCATATGTATGATGGGTACCACAATACTGCTTTATTAAATATATATGTATATGTGTACATATACATATGTACACTCTGCATATATTTCACATGTGTGTGTACATGTGTAAGTACACACAAAGGCACAGAAAACGTAGAATGAAGTATTTTCCAGGTACTATTATTTTTTTTTCCAAGAAAGTATTCTGAAACAAATATCAAAGTATACCAAATTATCCTTACATCATTATGACAGGATATACTGTCAAAGTAGCCTCAATTCCAAAATCTATACTTAGAAAGACTTTATTTACTGCTTACCATCTATATCAGACACAATCAACATTTGAGGCTGTGATAATCCTTCTTGTAAATTGTAGAAATGAATAGTGCTATCGAAGGTCATGAATCCTATTCTTGTTCGTGAATCTCCAGGAAGCCTAAGGATAAAAAGGACAATTTCAAATTCAAAGTGTTCAGTAACATATTTTATTTAAAAAAATAATGAGATAGTAAACTAAGTCTAAGAATAATTACACGTGCTTTTTCATAGAGGACAGAAAGTTATTCTTCCCTAAACCAACATACATCAGAGAAGACCAAGGATAAAACATCCCATTTTCAGATGAAACCAACATGTTTAGAATTTATATATATATATATATATATATATATATATATATATATATATATATAAAAGATTTTATTCATTTATTCATGAGAGACACACAGAGAAAGGCAGAGACACAGGCAGAGGGAGAAGCAGGCTCCATGCAAGGAGCCTGACGTGGGACTCGATCCTGGGTCTCCAAGATCATGCCCTGGGCTGAAGGCGGCGCTAAACCGCTGAGCCACTGGGACTGCCCTAGAGCTAATATTTCAGAACAATGAACCAACCATGTTCAAATAATGAGCCAAAACTGAGGCACCTGGGTGGCTCAGTGGCTGAGCGTCTGACTTTGGCTCGTGATCCCGGGGTCCTGGGATCAAGTCCCACATCTGGCTCCCTGCAGGGAGCCTGCTTCTCTTTCTGCCTATGTCTCTGCCTCTCTGTGTCTCTCATGAATAAATAAATAAAAGCTTCAAGAAAAAAAAAATCAAAACCAAAAAGGAAATGATCAAATAATCAAAGATTTCTGGGGCCTGGGTAGCTCAATTAGGCATCTGACACTTGATTTTGGCTCAGGTCAATGATCTCAAAGTCATGAGATCCAGCCCTGAGTTGGGCTCTGCACTAGACATGTAGAGCCTGCCTGGGGATTCTCTTTCACTCCCTCTGCCCCTCCACCCTACCCCCTTCACATTCTCTCTCTCTCTGCCCCTCCATCCTCTCTCTCTCTCTCAAAACAGAACAAACAAATCTCAAAGATTTCTTGCTACCCTTCTTTTAAAACATACTCCTTTAACTAAGAGTTTACTCATATTTTTAGTCCAGTATTACAAATATGGTGTATCTAGTTTAAACAGTAAAAGGCAGAATGACAAATGAGTATTCTCCAAGAAAAGACAATGTAATGTAAATCAGATTTTAATGTAGAAGGTTTAAATAAAAATTACATTTAAGAACATTAAGACATTTTATCTATCATCAACCTTTTATAAGTTTTCTGCTAAAACTCAGTATTCAAAAGTCAATGCCTTGGCAAAAAAGAATTAATTAAATTGTCATTTCATTGCCCATGGGGTTCTCCTTATTGATAAAGTGGATGCCTCATCTTACAAAAGTATTTTTCTAAGTACCACCAACTCTATTAACTACTGTTAATATGATTTTACATATATAATATTACTTTAGCAATGTTTTAAAAACATTTTTAAATATTATAGGATGTCAAAATAGTGTGCATCAAAAGAAGCATTATTATTTTTACGCATGACTGATAAGGCTAGTCAGTCTACAAACAAGTAAAAAAAATATTTCAGAAAACAGAATGCACCAAGTTACACAGGTATTTAGCTTACCAATACTGGTCAAGATTTATGATGTTTCTACAGATAATTCTTTGCTCCTTTGAAATGTCTAAGGTCAATGAATATTAGGGTCATTTGTTTCTAATTGGAACAGCAACTACTTATCTCCTCTACTCCAAGCTTAAAATTCAGAGTTGAGCTGGAATTGCTCTACATCAAATTCCCATTTCTCAACATTGTATCTATAGCCCTTTCCAAAAACATTTTACCTTCCTAATGCTTCTCTTTTCTGCTTAATCAAATACATGTACAATGTTTTAAATGACTCTCCATTCCTAATTTTATCCTTTTGGTTTTGCATAGTCTATTTATCTCACAAGTAGTTACTCATTGGTCTGGCTCCTATTTCTAGGGTTATAGCCTCATACTTTTTCAGCAAGTTGTCTCTTCAGTTTTAAAACTATTTCTTTGCAGAGTCTTCCATTGCTACTCACTGCTAAAGATATATCTGAATTAAGCATCTGTGGCTAAAAACAGGGAAAATGCTTAAATCAAGAATATAAATATGAAAACTCTAAGTTACTAACAGAAACAAAAAGCAAATCAGTTAATGTCTCTGGATATTTTTATCTCAATGTTATCCACTTATTATAGGCTCAGATCAGAGACATGCAGACTACTGTGATGAAAGCTAGCATAGCACTTAAGAGACGAAGGACTCTCAAACTCAAATGGGAGATAGGAAAGAACCTTTTGGAATCAGCAAGAGTACTTCAGACAAAGTATTTATATATATAACCACTCCTATTCTTCTACGCATGTCAAGAACCAATGCAGGTATGAGCCAATCTTATTAATAACCTTAAGTCTTATCTCTGTGGGTGTTGGAAATAAAAAAAGAAAGAAAGAAAAAAGAAGTATACAAGCAACTCTGTTTTCCAGAGATTTGGAAGGCTCATTTTTAAAGCTAGTTGAGGGTCTCCTTCATGACTAATACTAGGGAGGAATTAGAGCCAAGTATAAGCAATCTATCCTATATCCTATTTGCACTTTCACAATACAGCTCATTACCAATGTGTCAAAACGAAGAGTTCAGTTTCTGGCTTCCTGAAATATTCAGCACAAAATCAATTCCTTCTTTCCCTTTATCTGGCTCATTATCCCATTAGGACATTCAAAACTAATTGGAAAAACTCCTTGCTCAGGCATATATTTCAGCTAGATTTCTCTTATCCAGATCCTTGATGCCCTGGCTAGTGCTCAGATCTGCTAAGTCAGAGTAAGAGTTAGATAAGATCTAAATCCCGGGATCCTTGGGTGGCGCAGCGGTTTAGCGCCTGCCTTTGGCCCAGGGCACGATCCTGGAGACCCGGGATCGAATCCCACGTCGGGCTCCCGGTGCATGGAGCCTGCTTCTCCCTCTGCCTATGTCTCTGCCTCTCTCTCTCTCTCTGTGACTATCATAAATAAATAAAAATTTAAAAAGAAAAAAAAAAAGATCTAAATCCCTTAGCAAATATTAAACACTTACAGTCTTACGAATCAGATACTAAGTCATAAATCGTAGTAATCGAAGTAGCAGGATCCTTAGTCTGAGGTGGACAAGAAGTACTCTTGCAGTGAGAGATAAGTAAAGTCAAACTATAATCAAAACTAACTCCATAAATTGTTAATGAACATTTCACATTTATTATTTGTACACATACACACAATGAATAAAAAAGATCTCTTACTTGTCTAGATTTTCTAATAATGACTGGCACAAAATTGTCAAATATCCAGCTTCCACTGCATTATGAGACACATCTAAAACAAACAAGTAAACTGCAGGTTGAGGAGGACGAAGCTGAAAGGAATGAAAATAATGCAATTTATTTAGCAGGCACAATTTACTCTCTTTATAACATTATTACTGCTGGGTATTTACTGAGTAGATGACACACAAAATACACAAATTGAGAATCGACATTTTATAAGATCTTATGTGTTAATTAAAATGACATTACTTTAACTTTTTTTCTTATTCAGTTGGTTATGAATTAAATATAATAAGGCAGTTGTTAGGGGTGCTTAGGTGGCTCAGTTGGTTAAGCGTCCACTCCTGATTTTGGCTCAGGTTATGAGATCCAGCCCAGCATCAAGCTCTGTGCTGGGCATGGAGCCTATTTAAAATTATCTTCTCTTGCTCTCTGTCTGCCCTCCATCCCCCAACCTCCCACCCACCCCTGCTCATGTGCATGCTCTCTCTCTCTCTCTCAAAAAAAAAAAAAAAAAAAAAAGGGCAGTCGTTACACAGTAATGGTTAAATAGATGGGCTAAACGTTTTCCTGATAAGAGTGTTGAGATATCTTTCAAAGAAAAAATGAACTTATTTGTTATTTAACATAAACCTCTATATCCTTTCCCTACTCCAAAAAACATTATATTTTATATTTATTTTTTAAAATCTGACAACTAATAGTATTAGCTATTAGTACTAGCTGTTGGGTTGCCTGGTGATGGATAAATCCCAAGGGTTAAGTGCTAGGTATAAAGAAAATCCTCATGATGGTATTCTAAGTATGTTAAGTCATTATCTGCTAGAGAAGTATACTGAAGTATTTATAGGTTAAATGATATGATATGCTGTAATCAGCATTTAATAAACTCCAGGGTGGGAAAGGGGAGGAGGCCCTGGAGTGGACTGGGAATAGATGAAATATATTTAGAAAAATGTTGACAACTCTTGAAGTTCAGTGATGGGTAAATAATAGCTCACTATACTATTATCTCTTTTTTGAAGTAAGCTGGAAAATTACTGTTATAGAAAGTTGAAAGAATATATAAAACCTTTTTTTTCTTAATATGCGAACCAAGGATCACATGGGTCATATGCAAAAATTATAGATTAACTTCTTCTTTCACCACTTCAATTAGATTAAGATCCTAAGGAGCCAGAACAGAGTTGGGAATGTAAGTTGTAAAGAAAGTAAGAAGTTGGGAGTTAAAGTACCCAAGAGAAAGTTTACTATAGTTAATATGGAAACAAATAGTAGTTAAGTGGGCAGATGCTAAAGTGGACACTAAGGACCATAAAAATTACAAAAAAAAAAAAAAAAAGAAAGAAAGAAATAGGCCAGACAACAGGAATTTAATACACATTAGCTATCTCTGTTCACCCTTCCCCACTAGCAACACCTTACATTTTTGCAGACAACAAAGATTAGTAATGAGGATACTAAGGAAATGTAAGTTATTATAAACATTTAAAATGAGTAGATGTGATAAAGAAGATGAGTAGAACTCAAGCTAAGAATTTATTTTTATATATGGGAAAGAAAAATGAGATCTTGGAATTAGTACAATTAAAAGAAAAGGCCAAATTTCATGACGAACTGGAAAGAGAAAAATTCAAGTGAAGTCACTATCCATTTATCTTGCTATCTGTACTGGGTGAATGAATAAGACAGTGATGTCTCTTAAAGAGAGAGCCTGAAAACTGCAGTTTTTGGCAAAAACATGAACTTTTCTGTTTGAAGGTCTTAAATATTAAATGGTACAAGGATATTCATGCTCACTTCATACTAGCAATCAAATCAAAATGGCAAGAAATTGTAAATGTTAGTGTTTATCATAAAACACTATTGTTTCTTAGTGACAAAACAGCATTTTTCTAGGACATCAAGCAAACCTTATAAAGAGTTTTCTAATTGTTAAGTATTAACTTTCAGCATTATTTAAAAAAAATTCATACTGGGGTAATTCAAAATTTTGCAAGAATTCACTGAACAGCAAATTATAAATGACCAATACAGTAATATCCCATGACTAATTTTTACACTGAGTAGTTAGTAGTTACCATGTAATCTGAAGAAGCAATGAACTCCACAGTTGAATTCTGAACTTCTGGTCGTTTATGAGGCTCTCCATAAGATCGAGTAACGGGATTATACATAAATTCTTCAGGAACTAGGTAAGAATTAGAAATCCGGTACAAATTTAGTAACACAATTTGTAACTAAACAAGACATGCATACCAAGAAATATTGATGATACCTTTATCAGCAATATTTACATAAGGTTTACAACAGTTCTGTGAACATCTAATAATAAAAATGCTCTTTAAAAAATATGTCAATGGGCAGCCTGGGTGGCTCAGCAGTTTAGCGCCTGCCTTTGGCCCAGGGTGTGATCCTGGAGACCCAGAATTGAGTCCTACATTGGGCTCCCTGCATGGAGCCTGCTTCTTCCTCTGCCTGTGTCTCTGCCTCTCTCTCTCTCTTTCTCCGTGTCTCTCATAAATAAATAAATAAAATCTTTAAAAAAATAAAAAATATGTCAAGATAAAAAAACATATATTGTGAAATCAGGTGAGGAAACCAGGACACAGGTAACCTTGCAGCTTAGGCTTACATCCTGTTTATTATATCACATGACATGGAAAAAAATCAAGACAGAAACACAAATTTGAAAGGAATTATACTAGGAGGACCTAAGAAATGACTAACGGGGATAACAGACATGGCACAATTACTTTACATGACCTTCATTGTTTGTTTTGTGAATATTTTTTTACTTTGCCCTTATGTCACTCTCCTCATTATCAATCAGACCCTGGCCAGCCAAGATGAAGGGTCCCTTGCCTATATATTCTCCATTAAAAGTGGCATGAAAGTTTTGTGGGTTTTTTTTTGAAAGTTTTTAAAGCAATGAAAAAAAAATAAAGCAATGAAGAGAGAGACCAGATAATGAAAAAAATGTCAAAATGTTTAAAATATTAAACACACTTATTTTAAGAATCTGAAACTCACCGTCATTAACTCTATAGCACAAATTGCATTTCCATCTACGTTGATCAATGAAGGATACAAAAGGGTTGATATACGTTCGACAAGATCGGCACCTCACAATGGTATTTGATGTTATCACTGGTAATTGCTAGGAAGTAAAATAAAGATGCTGTAGCAGAAAAAGCACCTCAGGGAAAAATTGGAACACATACTGCTCTGCTCCATATATGGAACAGAAATCATAAAAGTGTTTTGAAATTGAAGTATTTTAATAAAATCTAGTGATGTGCTGAGCAACTCAAGCAGCTATCTATCAAGGTTTCTTCCTCTTTGTTACAAATCATAAGATAACACCAAAACAAAGCCAAACCAAATGTAATAAAAGTTACTAGCTGATAAGAAAAGCCTGGTTGGCCAAGAAAAGAATATACCTCATCAGCTAGACTCAAGAAATACCAGTGAGAAAGAAGCATATACCACATAAAAATGTCTTTGTCTTTGCTGCCTGACAGCATCTGGCACTAGAGCATAAGGCACTGCTCACTAGGCAGCCACAGCAGTCTTGATGGGGACCAAGGCCACAAGAAACTAAGCACAATGTGCCTTTTAAAAGAAATACATGAAAAAAATTTGTGTGTGTGTGCCATGGTTTAGGATGATGAAAGGCAGAAGCTCCACCTAATTTTAAATGAGTTATTTTTTAAGAGAGTGAGAATGTTATGGTGCTAAACTTAACAAAAAAAAAGAGACCACTGAAATTAATTTTAGTGATCTTTTCAAAAGTGTTGAGGGGATAAAGATTACAAATTATGTTATATAAAAATAAACCTATAAATCTGTTTCAGACTGCATAAGAAAAAAGAAAAGGAAAGAAAAGGTTTGGGAAAGGAACTTCATTTTATGAAATTTAGAAAATATGAAAAAACACTAAGAAATCACGTATTATTCTATCTCCCTGATAACATTTTAGTATATTTCCTTCTGGCTCCCCCCCATCTCTACATAAATATTTATGTTTGTCTTTAATTTCTTTCACATACATAGTTTTTATTACAAAAGTAATGACATAACACTTAGGAAAAGAATCAGGAAATACAATGAACTGAAGAGAAAGTAAAGAATTACCCAGAATTGTACAGCACAGAGGAAGTCAGTGTTGCCAATTTAGTGTATATCACTTCCAGAAGGTATTAGTGTATATCACTTCCAGAAGGTATCATATATGGCATCTGTTTTAGACAAAAATTCTCACCTACGTATATGGGAAATTAGCTATCTTGGTTTACTAATGGCTGAATTAGTATTTTAAGTGATTAAATAGTATTTACTGAGTGAATGAATTCAAGGTATTTATTGCATACTATAATCATTTTATTTTCTATCTACTCTGCTCCTTTCTATGCATCCTAGCTAGTACGAAAGTCAGCTCCATGAAGAAGCTTATTGACCTTTGTATTTGTATCCTCAGCATCTAGCATAAAGGATACTTAATACACATTTTTTTTTTTTTGGATAAATGAGAGCAAAAAAACTCAGCAGTAACAAGGGTAGAAAACCATAGTGGTTAAAAAATTTGAGGGAGAAAAAAAGTTGAGGGAGAAATTCAACTTATGTGTATAAATAAAATGTATTCAGAGAAATTTAATTACTGAAGTTTAGAAATTTTATTTTATTTTATATTTTTTAGTTTAGAAATTTTAAAGACAACATTATTTGCATAAGATACCAGAACTATATGTAAAAAGCCAGCAAGCTTAATATTAAACAAAAAGACTGTGGAAACTTAAGTAATGTTTTAATTCAATAGACCTGAAACATTTGGAGTTACTATTACAAAGGTCATTTGTTTCATACAGTTAAGAACCAACACAGATTCCCCCCCCCTAAACTGAATTTCATTGTTGGTGCTACCTTTATATTTAATAAAGGACTCCCAGAGCTTATCTGCTATGCCCTTTCCAACTTCCAAAACTACTAACCTTTCAAAGTCCAGCTCAGACCTCATCACTCATAGCATACTTCTGCTTCTGCACCCAGAGGGAATCACTTCCTATATTGTACTCACTGCCTAAATACCTTGCAGAATTTGGTAAGTTACATACAGGAGTTATCCTGTATCACAGTTATTTGTTT
Organism: Nyctereutes procyonoides; assembly: GCF_905146905.1. NCBI lineage: Eukaryota > Metazoa > Chordata > Mammalia > Carnivora > Canidae > Nyctereutes > Nyctereutes procyonoides. The sequence goes on from NW_026575130.1 coordinate 8,738,765, forward strand.
TTACATCTTTGTCCCCTGTTAGGTATCAATATCTGAGGGGTGGGATCCCTGGGTGGCGCAGCGGTTTGGCGCCTGCCTTTGGTCCAGGGCGCGATCCTGGAGACCCGGGATTGAACCCCACGTCGGGCTCCCGGTGCATGGAGCCTGCTTCTCCCTCTGCCTGTGTCTCTCCCTCTCTCTCTCTCTCTCTCTCTCTGTGTGACTATAATAAATAAAAAAAAATTAAAAAAAAATATCTGAGGGGCAAGGTCAGTGATTAGTTATTCCTGTATTTATCAGTACTTATTTATTAGTTAGGGCCTGTCACAAAGCAGGGAGTTAGAAAATGTTTGCTGAGTTGAATTTGACAAAAATGATTATTTCTAACTTAAAAAATAAAAGATTGAAAAGTTTTCAAGAAAATATACAATCAAAATACTCTGCACATAAACACATGTTAGTATCCATAAGTATTTTAAAATATGTTACTTTACCGTCAGGTCTCTGAAGGGATGTAACAACAATCCTAAAGGAAGCTTAGCTTTATTCAGTAAAGCCTGTGTCTGCGGAATATTTGTCAAAGTACACCGAAATGAACTGCAAAAAATACAGACAACATGGACTATTAGCTATAAAAAATATATATATATGTATATATACACACTATAGATAGTGGTAGATAATTAAAATAATTTAAGGGCATAAATTAAAATCATTTGGGTATGTTATATAACTATAACTGGGAAGAACCAAATTACTCTAAGCAAGCATATGCAATACAGGTCAAAAGACCTGAATTATGGACTCAACATTTTCACAGTGGAAAAGTAGGACACATATGGAAAAAAATACTATGACCAGCATGTAGAACATGAATAGAAAGGAGTAGAAAACACAAGTGAACAGGAATACCTTTGTATCTTCAATAATGCTGCTCCTGCTTTACTACCCATTTTTCACCTGCTGAAACTCCTTTGATGAGTCTTTTACTATGAGACTCATCAAAATGATCATTTCTTCTGAAGTCACCCTTCCCTCAAATCACAAGTCGGAAGAAATAATGTCTTCCTTTGTGCTCTGCCATCAGTTTATGCTTCTATGGCATCATTAGTCTGCTTTGCTTTAGTTTGTTGTGTACCTTGTCTGTCTTTTCCACTTGAGATCAGTGATCATTTTGTCCTGTATCATCCTAGCACTATTCTTCTCTTAGAGAAGTGTTTATAACTTACTAAGTTGTAAGTTAAGGTCAGGAGACATTAGAATCAATAAAGGTGCAATCAAAGACGTAAGAAGAAATAATAGAAATCAGGAAAGAAATTTTAAGAAGAGCAGCTCATAGTATGTAGAGATATCCAGATACCTAGGCTGGTATTGTTCCTTGAACACACTAAGGTGATACCTGCTTCAGGACTTCTGAGTTTGTTGGTCATGTAGCTTGGTATACTTGCTTCCCAGAGTCATGTGGTTTGCTCTCACTCTTCATTCAGATCTCTACTCAAATGTTAACTCCTTGGGAAAACCTCTCTTGATTCCTCAAATTGAAAACAGCCAACCTCCACCCTTACTGCTCCCTACTTCAAAGTAATATTCTGACATTACATTATACAGAAGGTCCTCAACTTATGGCTTTTGACTGTTCATAGTATGTACTCCCTAAGAGAATAAAGGTTGCAAGAGATTGGGAACTCCATTTATTTCCTGCTTTATTCCCAGCATCTAGAAAGAAACAGTGCCTGGTCCTTAACTTAAGAAGGCATTCAGTAAACATTTATTGAATAAGTGATATATCTTTATATGGAGTCACAATTATTATTCTTGTTTAACAGTTGACAATATTGAAAATTTGGTAAAGAAATTTGCAGTCTAATAGCTACTTATCAATGGAAATGTGGTAAGAACCTGAGTCTTTTCAACTATCTACACTCTTAAATAATCTGCATTGCTATTTTGATGAGAGAGGTTTTCACAAAAAACACAAAACTGAGTAGAAACATACACCGTCCCCTACCTCTGAGATCTCTTCATACAAATACATACACTAGATTCAACTACTTAAGGAGTGCTTAATCTTTCATAATAGAAGGCCCAAATCCACACACTTATAGACCTCACAGCAACTTATAGTCACAGGAATGGGCAGCAGTTTTCATCCTAGGATCAATGACTGTACATTTTTACGGCAATGATATTGACACTGCCTTACGTACTAATGGGCGACTGGCGGTAGCATGTGGCAGAAAAGGGGGAATCCTCGGAGCAACTCTGTTTTCTGTATTGGAAATCTCCTTAAGATTTTGATTAAAAAAGGGCAGCTTACAGTTTTTTAGAAAGCTAAAACACTACTGCCTTAATAAAAGAAAATACTGGCTGTAAAGAGGAACACCAATTCTCCTAATGCAAGGGAAAAGACAAATGTTCTGTAAATTGAAGTTTACTTTATGAGGAAGAGAGATTTCAGGAGCAGAAAGAGGTTTTCTAAGAAGCATCTGGGTGCAGAGGAATATTGTACTCTTAGGAGAAAGAAGTACTGAAAGTGAACAACAATGGCGAACTCTTAGTTTTGAAGGTGCTATGAGGAGCATGACAGAGCTACAGAGCTAGCTCATCTACCAAAGGATACCCAGGGCTTGGTGGCCACCAGATGCAAACTGTCAGCTAAACCTCTCTATGAGGTAAGGAAATATTCAATAAAGGAAATTCAAATTTAAATTTAGGCTGGATAAAGCAGCCTGGGGATAAAGGTCTTCTCATTTTATGCTAAGTGAGAAAAGAAAGAACATTTAAACCTATTCTTGGGATTACATAAATGAAGTCTGTGTCCTTTTCAAGCAAAGATGAAAGGACATACATTTTTAAAGATTTCACCTTATTTAAAAGACATCTATCTGAAATTATTACTGGTGAAAAGGAAAAAGAATTTTTTTTTAAGATTTTATTTATTTATTCCTGAAAGACACAGAGAGTGAAGCAGAGACACAAGGCAGAGGGAAAAGCAGGCTCCTTGTGGGAAGCCTGATGAGGAACTTGATCCCAGGACCCTGGAATCATAACCTGAGCTGACGGCAGATTCTCAACCACTGAGCCACCCAGGTGCCCCAGGTGAATTTTAAGAATTTTAAGAAATTTAAGAAAAATACAGTTAGATCTGGGTACCTGAAATTCTTCACTCAAATAGAAAAACATTTCCCTTGTATTAGGTGATAGGGAATAGGATTGATGGGACACAGAGGCGGAGACAGGAACAGGACCTAAAGGAATTTTACAGCTAGAACTTCTGTACAAAGTAAAATAGAAAAGTCCCAATTAACAAAACTTCTAATCAAGGAATTAATATCCTACCACTTTCATTAGTTTTGAAGGTCAAACAACATTTCTGACAAAGTTTATTATTTACTAAAGATCATAAAATAAATACTTACTCTGGGCTACAGTTTAATTTTTTGAGGTCTAAATTCAAGTTAGGTACAGGAGGCCAAACAGGAGTCATGGGTAAAATATTCCTCTCCTGAGTGAGGTTTACAGGTCTCAGACTTTCTGGCTGTGGAGAACTCTGCAGACTCAGTCCTCCCAGACTGGAGGACAGCTGGTTCATACCAGGATATTGCTGAAAAGGCAATTAAAAACAAAACAAATAAAAGAACAATATAACAAACATAAGTACAATGTATTATACTCTACGTAGGATTTTAACATACGGAATAAGTAAGAAGATGAAAAAATTTAAACCTGGCTTGGAAATAGAATGTTCTAACAGGGCAGTTCAATTTAAAGCATTCTTGAAAAAAACTCAAAGCAAAATAATAAATAAATAAATTTAAATCTTAGCACAGTTAAACTTCACAACCAAATTTCAGCAAGAATGTTTTTCAGCATCAAGAATTTGGTTTCCATGAATATAAATATAGTACATACTGGAAACGCAGGATAAATGCTTTTGTTTCCAAGTTTTTTCAATGATCAAATTTCAGAATAATGAATTGATTTCGTAAAAATGTACAATGATGTTCAATGAGTTTTGCTTTGCTTATTTTTGCCATGTTATGCTTGTTTTATTTTTAGTATTATGAATTCACAGCTTTCTAGGAACTCAAAGTGACCTAATGAATACAGTTATTTATTTTGATGCTCAAACTACTCAGATTTAGCTGGTAAAAAAAGACAGATTATTTAATAAATGATTAAATAATCCCAGGTGAACTTAGAGCTAGTTATTTTTTGGGGGAAAATGAGTTTATTATTTACATTATGAGTCAAAATAAAACCTTAAATAGATTAATGATGCAAAACTGAAATCACCTAAGAACTAAAAGAATTTATAGCTGGAATATTTCCTAATCTAAGGTTGAAAAGATCTTTTAAAGGATACAAACAAAAGCAAAAACAAAAAAAAATCATAATACAATTTAGATATTTCCTCAATGTCAAAAAGTACCATTAAAATTAAAAAAAAGGGATCCCTGGGTGGCGCAGCAGTTTAGCGCCTGCCTTTGGCCCAGGGCGCGATCCTGGAGACCCGGGATCGAATCCCACGTCGGGCTCCCGGTGCATGGAGCCTGCTTCTCCCTCTGCCTATGTCTCTGCCTCTCTCTCTCTCTCTGTGACTATCATAAATAAAAATAAATAAATAAATAAAAATAAAAAATAAAAATAAATGTTAAGGTGGAGGGAAAAATTATAATTATATTGGACAAAAGATTAATAATACTTATTATAGATAGCTTTTACAAACCAGAGGACCTGAATAATGGTGAAAGAATATGAACTGGGGTTTCAGTAAAGAAATATAAATGACTGGGACACCTGGGTGGCTCAGCGGTTGAGTGTCTGCCTTTGGCTCAGGGTATGATCCTGGGTCCGGGGATCGAGTCCTGCATTGGGCTCCCTATAGGGAGCCTGCTTCCCCCTCTGTCTATGTCTCTGTCTCTGTTTCTCATGAATAAATAAACAGAATCCTTACTGCCTACTAGGTATCTCCAGGTAAATGTCTATTAGGTGTATTAACTTAACATGGCCAATTTGATTGCCACTTTTAGACCTATTTGTCTCTCTTCACCTTCAAAGTAAATGCACTACTCTCTACCCAGTTGCTCTGACAAAAAAAGTACCAGTTATCCTTTTTTTTTTTTAAAGATTTTATTTATTTATTCATGAGCGGCACACAGAGAAAAGGAGGCAGAGACACAGGCAGAGGGAGAAGCAGGCTCCACGCAGGGAGCCTGACATGGGACTCGATCCCGGGTCTCCAGGATCACGCCCTGGGCTGAAGGCGGCGCTAAACCACTAAGTCACCCAGGCTGCCCGCTACCAGTTATCCTTGAAGACTTCCTTTCTCTCACCTACCATAACCAATCCATCTGTAAGTTAAAAGATAGCCCTTCTCCATCCACTCTTCATTACCTTCATCGATACTACCTTAGGACAAAGCACAGTGATATGTTTCTGGGATTCTGGCAAAGCTTCCATTTTTCCCCTGGTTTCCACTTTTGTCTTTTCAAATACTTCCATCCCTAATCTGTTCTTCACACAGCAGCCAAAATGATTCTCTAAATCATGTAAATCAGATATCACTCCATTACATAAAATCTCCAATGTTTCAAACCTTTTGCACTTGGTATAAAATCTAAGGCTTCTGACTACGGTCCTTCCCTACCTCTTTGATCTCATTGCAATACTCTTTCCATTGCCAACTGAGTTCTAGCCACTCTGAGACTTTATGCTCGCAACACATCAAAGTTGCTCCTGCTTTAAGTCTTTGCCTGTATGCTTCCTCAGCCTGAGATGTTCTCCCCCAGATTTTCCCATTCCTGGTTCTTCTTGTTATTCAAATAGTAACTCAAACATAATTTCTACAGTGAAGGATTTCCTGTTTAGTTTATATCCAAACCCCAGCAATTTCTTCAATTTGTCTTATCTCACAGCAATTGTAACTATTTGAAATTATCTTATTAATTTATTGATTTACTTATTTATTGTCTCATTGAATCTGCCCTCCTAACAAATTTCTGACAGCAAGAACTTTATTTTCTTCACTTGGCTTCCTCTTGTATCTTCAGTACCTAGAGTAGCACTGTCACATAGTAGGAACTCAGTAAGTTTTTACTGAATGAATAAATAGCAGTTCTAAAGTCTTGTAAGATTAGGTGCTTTGATTCAGTAATTTCACCTAAAGTAATTTCTTCTAAGGAAATAATGAGACAAATGCAGTAAGGTGTGTGCACATGTGTGTGTATGAAGGTTGATTATAACAATCACGCCTAACAATGGTAGACTGCTTGATCATAAAACATGATCTTATCGGATGAAGAATATATAGAAAGGTTTTATCTAATGCTATTAAAGGAATTAAAAGTTTCTAAAACAATATCCCTACTAATCATCATCTTTTGTTTGTTTAAATAAGCTATTAGGATGACCAGTTTCTTTACTGGGTTTCCCCCCAAATATATAGCAAGAAATTTGGAAGGACAGACCCCCAAGTGTTGCTGTTTACATCTTGATGGTGGGAATATCACTTAGTATTTATTGTCCTCTTTTTGCTTATCTGTACTTTTCTACAATTGGTTATGTCTTTGTTGTTGTTGTTTTAAAAAAAAAGCACTATATACATTATTTATAATAGCCAAAATATGGAAAGCAGTGAATCCATTGATGCTAAATAAAATATGACAGAGAAAGATAAAAGCCACATGATTTCACTCATACGTGGAATTTAAGAAACAAAGCAAATGAAAAAAAGAAGAGAGAGACAAATCAAGAAACAGACTCTTAACTATAGAAAACAAACTGATGGTTACCACAGAGGAGGTGGTAGGGAAATGGGTGAAATAGGGGATGGGGATTAGCGAGCGCACTTGTTGTGAAGAGCACCTGGTGATTAAAATACAAACTTAAAAAAGTAATAAAAATTAAAAAGCCTTTTGACTCAAAAAAAAAAAGCACTACATAACACTATATCTGGCTTTTCATATAGTCACTAAAATATCTAATTGTAATTTTCATTTTTTAAAAAGATTTACTTATTTATTTGAGAGAGTGTGCAAGGAGAGGAGGAAGGGGCAAAGGGAGAAGGGGAAAGAGGAGGGGAAGTGAACTCCCTGCCTGCCACTAGCTCCATCTTGGCTTCGATCTCATGAGTGTGAGATCATGACCTGAGATGAGACCAAGAATCAGACATTTAACTGACTGAGTCACCCAAGTGCCCCTCATTTTCATTTCTAAACATGAACTTTTTCTTCTTGTTTTTCAGGGTTGAAAAACAAATTTTAATTTTTTCTTCCTCAAAAGCCAAATATTGGGATTTTCTACTTCTTAATAAAGGTCATCTCAAATTAATAAGAATAAAGAAAGCCCTTAAAGCTCAGAACCCTCCCACTGGGTTATACTAAGTACAACGTTTAAAGGCATTTCAATTTCATTATAGAAGGGTAGCTAAAGCTAAAGTAAGATATTCCTATTCTAACTAGGACTTCAAAAATAAATGGCTTATTTTTTTAATTCCCCCTCTCCCATGCCCCTTACCCCACAATATCAGAGTTCTCAGTCAGACTTGAAAACACTTTAAAACAAGTCCTTGGCAATCTCCAAATTATTCTTGGTGACTCTGCTATTCCTCTGGCCATAATGTTGGGACCAGAGTGCACATAAAAAGTCACCTTTAAATGGCTTCTTTTAAAAATAACTTGATAGGGCAGCTCTCATGGTCTGCAGCCTGGGGTGTGATCCTGGAGACCGGGGATCAAGTCCCATGTCGGGGTCTCTGCGTGGAGCCTGCTTCTCTCTCTGCCTGTGTCTCTGCCTCTCTCTCTGTGTGTCTCCCATGAATAAATAAATAAAATCTTTAAAAAAATAAAATAAAATTAGCTTGATAATATTAATCTAAAAACTACAATCTTTTAGTAGATAGATAAGAATTTAAAAGTATGTCCTAGCTGTGTTTTTTTAAAAAGATTTTATTATTTATTTGATTGAGCTATTTATATCTATATATCTATATATATGCACACACACACACAGAGAGCACACGCACACGTGCGCATGCAGCACACACAAGCAGGGAGAGTGGGAGAAGGGAGAAGCAGGGAGCCCAATATGGAGCTTGATCTCGGAATCCTGGAATAATGACAAGCCAAAGGCAGACAACTTAATTGACTGAACCACCCAGGCACCCCTAGCTGTGTGTTTAAATCATTATTGTTCACTGACCCTGAATCTAGTGTCCAAAAATTATTTTAAAATTAGATTAAACAGGGGATCCCTGGGTGGCTGGCTCAGCAGTTTGGCGCCTGCCTTCGGCCCCGGGCGTGTGATCCTGAAGTCCTGGGATCAAGTCCCACATTGGGCTTCCTGGATGGAGCCTGCTTCTCCTCTGTCTGTGTCTCTGCCTCTCTCTCTATGTGTCTCATGAATAAATAAAATCTTTAAAAAATAAAATAAAATAAAATCAGATTAAACAAAAATAGATTGCTGCTTTATAATCTTTTATATACATATATAAAATCTGACTTTGGTTTTCTTTTGCACAAGTCTCTACCAGTTTTTTTTTTTTTAAGATTTTATTTATTCATTCATGAGAGACACAGAGAGAGAGAGGCAGAAACATAGGCAGAGGGAGAAAGAAACAGGCTCCCTGTGAGCCCTATGTGTGACTCAATCCCAGGACTCTGGGATCACGTCCTGAGCCAAAGGCAGATGCTCAACTGCTGAGTCACCCAGGCATCCCAAGTTCCTACCAGTTAAAGAGAGAGAAAAAAAGTGCTTAATTCTGAACTGTAAAAGACTTGCACTCTCAGAACTAAGCCTGGTCTTGGACAGACAACTTCACTTATCTGAGTCTCATTTTTTTCACTTAAGTAATCACAGGAAGGTAACTATGATAAAAAAGCCAAAATGACAAGGATGTGCAGTAACTGGAACTCTCATATACTGCTAATGGAACATCTGCTTTGGAAAATTGTTTAGCATTAAATGCTGCAAGTATGGATACCCCATGACCCAGCAATTCCACTCCTCGATACATACATTTCGTTTAAAAGACATGAACAGAAATATTCACAACAGCACTATTTTTAATAGTGCCACACTGGAAGTTTACCCTAATGCCTGTCAACAATAGAGCAAATAAGTAAACTAGTATATTCACAAAATGGAATATATACAACCATGAAAATGAATGAACTACAAGCACACAGTAAACATAATGTTGGGCCTAAGAGCCTAGACAAGAATATACAGTTATTATTCCACTTATATAAAGTATAAAGACAGGCAGTATTAATGTGTGGTATTAGAAGTCAGGACAGTTGCCAACTCTTATTTGGGTGTTAGTAACTAGAAAAGGCATGAGAAAGGGCTCTGGCTATTGGTTATGTGTGTTCAATTTTGGAAAGGTATCAAACTGTGTGATGTTGATTTATATATTTGTACATAAATTCAATACAGATTATATTTCAATAAAAAGTTGTAAAAAGATGAAAGGTAGAAGCAAATGATCTCTAATAGTATCAAGTCTAAAGCTTTTGCTTTATGATATTCATTTCTCCCATGATTAATAATCTAGGTTACTTTTTAGTCTGCCTCTGTCCCCTTCATTCAAACTCCTGTGATCTCTGCACAAGAGCTAGAATATAAAAAGGACTGATACTACAGAAGAACAGAATGAAGGTTTTTTTTTTTTTTTTTTTTTTATGATAGTCACACACACAGAGAGAGAGAGGCAGAGACACAGGCAGAGGGAGAAGCAGGCTCCATGCACCGGGAGCCCGACGTGGGATTCGATCCCGGGTCTCCAGGATCGTGCCCTGGGCCAAAGGCAGGCGCCAAACCGCTGCGCCACCCAGGGATCCCGAATGAAGTTATTTTTAAAATCTAGCATAATAAAATTAATTTTTACTTTTATTCTAAGGACAATCTCTTAACTTTTCCAAAATAACCTTCCAAATAAAGTGGAAAAAGAACAATACTTGATCCTATTTCAAGGGTCAGCAAACTTTCTCCGTACAGGGTCGGGTAGTAAGTATTTTAAAGCTTCAAGAGCCACACATCTCTTTTGTAGCTACTCAACTCTACACTGTGGTGCAAAAGCTGACATAGATAATACATAAAAGAATGCTTGAGGCTCCATTCCAATAAAAGTTTATTTGTAGAAATGGGCAACAGGTCACATCTGGTCCAAGAACCTTTTCTATGTCCTTGTGGAATACCACTACAGTTTTTTTTCCTTGCCCAAAAGTTCCTCTAAGTACTAGATCCTTTCTTTGAACTTGGTTTTCCTCACACTAAAATGTAAAAATACATTATGTTTTATGACCCCCAAAAGCAATTTCCCTAGAGCACAAGAGTCAGAAAATAATGACTTAAGAATTGTTTCATCTGGACCAATAAAGCCATAAAGAAACTCTAACAAAATGGAAGGCAGAAATATCTGTTCTAACCAACCATATTTCTCTAGTGCCTCTCTCTCCTAGTTTCTTTTCCTCCGTCTGTGCCTTAATTCTAAGATTAAATACCAAAAACATGATTTTCCTATGTCCCCTTAATTTTCATTCTTAGTGTACCATAAGATGAAATTTCTGTAAGGTTAATCTACTGAGAGCAGTTTTTCATTTTAAGTACAATGTTTTATCATTTCGATTGTTTCCTTATATTTTACTTTCTTAATAAATGTAAATATGAGATCCTTACTATTCTGTATTATTAAATTGATATGGCACTTAAGAGGTGACTCCAAAAAAGGTCTTATCAGAATGGGTGGGTCACAGCAATAGTTAATAAGAAATATAACTATTGATCAGCATTTATGTGTGTGGAGACCGTTACCAATTTCAGTTATATGTCATATCATGAGGAAAAAGCCAGCTAAATAATACAGACCTTTAAAAAACTTAACATTTAATTTCCTAATTACAAAATTAATACCTGCACATTGCAAGACTCTGAAAAATAAAAGTACAATGAAGGACAGAAAAAAAATCACAGCTAATATCCTGATCCAGATTTAGCCTCTTTAAAGATTTGATACTTATATTTCCTTTTATCTCTATTTATACATACACACACACAAACTGGAACTGAATTCTATGATGTTTGACCTAGGTTACTGGTGTTTGCACCTGTGATCCATTTGAATCACCAGGGATTTGTTAGAATTGATAGTAGTTTCATAATTTTAGAAATGTAAAGTTTTTACACATACTTGAGCATATGGCTGGAATCCAGAATACACTGGGCTACTGGGCGGTACTCCAGAATTAAGTGGTGCTGTAGCATTCTGATAACCAGGCTGAAGAGTTGGATAACCATACCCAAAGGGCTTAGCCATTTTTGAAGGCTGAGGAGCAGAAGGAGCTGGAGCTGGGTCAGGTTCAGGAGCAGGATCAGGAGCAGGACTGCTTGCTGATGAGGAAAGCATATCTAACAAAAGGAAAAACATGGTGTTAACACTGAAAATCAGGACTCTATATATAAAGACTTGGCTCCTCGGCAAGCCATAATCTTTGGCATTTTCCTTTTTTACACTTTTTATTATGAGATATTACAAACATCCACAAAAGTAGAGAGAATAGAATCATGAACTCTTCACCCCTTTACTCAGTTAGAAGTATGTATTATTTGCAGAGGCAAAACTGCCAGAGTATGAAGACAGTGTATAGAATAGTGTCCTGCTCCTAAAACAATGTCTGGTATGTAATAGATCCCAAATAAAATACAATGAATAAAGGTTCTTCCTGTATTTAAATTTAAAACAAAAACTAAAATTTGATTAAAATGGAGAAAAAACTATAAAATTTAATCCTCAAGCACAAAAATAACAAGAAACCCTAAAAATTATTCTACTACACATACCATTAACACGTTGCCATACTGTTACTCTTAAAGTCAAATCTGTATAACATATATGAATTCCAATCTACTTTTCATATAAAGATTACATTCTTTAAGAGCAACCAGGCTCTGAAGAAGATATGCTCTTAAAAGGATCTGACTTAATAAAATTTATTTTTTAAGGATTCTTCAAGAATTCTTTCTACTGACAATATCTACTGGCTCTCATTTTGGAGATATGTTCCCAGACATTCCTTTGTCTATCATCTTGTGCTACTTAGGCAAGGGCTGGCTGGCTTGCTGGCTTTCTGGTAACCTCCCAGATTTCTTACTAGGACAAGAGCTTCAATGCAGTGTCATATCCTGCTTATCATTCTTCACAGTGATGGGAATGTAAGGAGAAAAAAGGTCTCTTAACATGGTAACAGTCATCAGCATAAGATATAAAAAGCTGGAGTCATACACATGAAGGTCTAAAGCATCTTCCCTTCCTTAGGAAAGGGACAACATACCATACATACATTTCTATAGTCCTAAGATATATATATATTTTAAAGATTTTCTTTATTTACTCATGAGCGATAGAGAGAGAGAAAGAGGCAGAGACACAGGCAGACAGAGAAGCAGGCTCCACGTAGGGAGCCCGATGTGGGACTCGATCCCGGGTCTCCAGGATCACACCCTGGGGGCTGCAGGCAGCGCTAAACCTCTGTGCCACCGGGGCTGCTCTATAGTCCTAAAATCTATCCTAACCCCTGACACATAGTACTTTCAATTCATTTAATCTTACTGGTATAGATATTCAAATCTTTAATTTTGGTACAGTATAAATAGCTAGAAAACTTGCCCAAGGTCACTCACTTAGTGTAAAAGCACAGTTCATAATAAGACTAAGATTTGTTGATGAAATGAATACGGACAAACAATATAAGGTCAAACTCCAAAGCCATGATCTTTTAACTATCCTACATTCAGCATTTCGCTTCAGGTTAATTTGCTGTTGTTGTTTAGGTTAATTTGAAGCTCATGAAATACTATATAGTTATAGTAAATTCATAGTATAAAAAATTTTTTTAAAAAATTCCAGTATAGTTAACACACAGTGTTATACTGGTTTCAGGAGTATAATATAGTGATTCCACATGTAGTATTCACCTTTTAGTGAACAAATTAACTCTTCTAAAGTATTTTTATAATAGTGATTGCTTTTGGAATGGTCCACATTTCTTACACACATACACGCATCCCTAGGGGGGAAAAAATCCTTAACCATAAAAGGCTGAGTAGCTTATCGAAGTATTCTTGAAATATTAAAAGGGAATTCTATACTAAGCTGAGAAGATGAAAGTTTCTACCAATTCATAGGATAGTGATAGCCAGATAGTATGTTAAGTGCAGCATACTCCAACTTCAATTAAGCTCCATCCTGGATTATTACCAAAGTGGTAAGAAATAAAGAAAGGGGCAAAATTACTTGTTCTGTTAGTCCTAAAGTTTCAAATCATTAGAAAAAGTGAGAAAGCGAGCAGATTGTCAGGTTATTCATGATAAAAGACAGACAAAAAAGGGAAATCCCATTAAACTGGGATATTATAGTGAAATGACTACTAATTATAAAACTTAAACTTGTATATATTTTTTAATACTATTCACCACTCCTATTCCTATGTAATGACCAAAGTTATTTCCAGATAAAGTTAAAAGTAATGCCTCCAAAATTTACCCCTAAGTTGGTTAATCTATTTACCTGGTGAGGCAGCCAGGAGCCATAGGCGGGAGTAAAGAGTCAAAGACTATTTATATTCAGAGGCTAGTTGGAAGGAATTGAAGGACCAAAACATGAGAACAGAAATATAAAATTTACTTAAGAAGTTATCAGCATAAAAAAGAAGGGAAAGAGGAGAATTATTTACTATTAAAAATCTTTTGGAAGGAGGAAAAAGATAAAGAGCATGATACAAAAACAAAATAATAAATTTCCTTAGGCCTCCCAGAAACGACATTTGTAGTTGTTATATAACAATTAAAACTATTATAAAGGCTGAGAAATACCAGAAAATGTCCCCTTTTTCTGTTAAAAATACAGCCTTAATTATGTATAATGTATATTGATATTTGGAAAAAATTGATGATCAGTAATTTTTCAAGTAAGCACCAAATAAGCACAAAACAAATTACCTGGGTAGCTGCCTCCTTCCAAGGCATCATAACTGTTGGGCATTGGAGAAGCACTGCTCGTGGTAGAAGAGCTATCAACACCTGAAAGGAAAAACCAAAATATCTACTAAGTTTAAAATAATAATGTATCTTAGAGCAGCCTTTGGCAATTTTGAAAAAGATGTTTTGCTGAACTAGGAAAATTCCTGACTCTAGTAAAAACTAAAAGTGACTGATGTTTAATGACCTTTAAAAACCATGTATAAATTTCAATAAATAAGGGTGGAGAGAACATGGAGCTGACAAGTGGAATAAATTTAATCAAACACATGTGAAGGTGTCTTAGAGAACAGGTATCAAACTTTTAAAAGTAGTCAAACACACAAAAATGAATGTTAGATTGATGGAAATGTTACTAGAATAACACCTCCAAAGGTCCCATCTACTAAGTCTCAAGCCATTAAGTATATTTAATCAATATTAAGATATTTTAAGATAACGAAATTTTAGACTTTTATAAGGCAGCATGGCTGTATGAAACCATCTTAAAAGAGGAGTCTCTAGCTTGAGCTGCTAGAGCAGCTCACCATTTCTATGTCTCAGTTTATACATCTCCAGACTGGAGATTAAATGGTACTTATTGTTAATCAAGTAATATAAATGAAGTATTAGATTTTAAGAATTTTTATTATGTTTGTTCATTCAAAACCTGTAAGATTAACAGGAATCATCAGTGACAATTTATGAAGAAATTTAGTGATATGTCACATGGATAGAATATACAATATATTTCTTTCATTCATCTACTCACTCAATATTTTATTGAGAACCTACAGTTATCTTACATTGACATGGTAGAGTATATACCAATGAATGAAATGATAATCCACATGGTCCCTCTCTTGCATTAGCGATCTTGGTCTCTTTCATTATGACACAAAATTCTGTGCACAGAGGTGATCCTTAGCTCTTATTACTAATATTATAACTGGGGTTTAGGTTAATTTTCAACTGTGATATAAAAAGAACAGGTATGGATAATTATCTTTCACTGAATAATTTTGGATAACCATGAAAATTAGGTATACTGGACTCAGGGCATAAATGTTAAAGCTTTTTGCAAAGGAACATTTTATTATCAGCAAAAAAACATGAAACTACAAAAGACTGCAGTTGCTTTAGGCTGTTCTTTACCTGCTATATAACTTTGGGTAAGTGACAATCCTCAATACTAACTAATACTCTGTTCTGCAAAATGAGAGTGATTTAAAAAATGCCCTACATGTATGCTTCTTAAATGAGATGGTAAATAAGAAGCAACTTAGAAAATATGAGGGCTATAAAATAAGTAATAGGTAGAAGACACTAATGTTTACTAGGTGCTTTCTTTGTGATAAACACAAAATTGTTGCATATCTATGTCATTATTAATTTTAGAAGGGGAAGTAATGGCTCTTCCTTTTTGTTCCTTGTGTTCGTAAAAATACAATTAAAGAAAAATGCTGATATATAAAGTCAAAAGTCTTGAAGTAAAGCATTAAAAAACAATATACCAATACCCAAAGCAAGATTCAGTAAAATCTCTATCAAAATGTCAATAGCATTTTTCACAGAACTGAACAAATAATCCTAAATTTCTATGGAACCACAGAAGACACCAAATAGCCAAAACAATCTTAAGAAAGATGAACAATCTTAACAAAGAAAATCACAATCCCAGATTTTAAAATATATTTTACAAAGTGATAGTAATCAAAATAGTATGGTATTGGCACAGAAACCAACATATAGATGAATAGAACTAGGTAGAAAGCCCAGAAATAAACCCATGCTTAAAGGACCAATTAATCCATAACAAAAAAAGGAAGAATATACAATGGAAGAAAAAACTTTTAATAAATCATGTTGGGAAAACTGGACAGTTACATGCAAAAGAAAGAAACTGGACCACTTTCTTGCACCATACACAAAAATATGCATTAAAGATCTAAATGTGAAACTTGAAACCATCAAACTTCTAAAAGAAAATACAAGCAGTAATCTCTCAGACATGGCCTTAGCAATATATTTACGGATATGTCTCCTCAGGCAAGGGAAAAATAAGCAAAAATAAACTACTGGGACTCTACCAAAATAAAAAGCTTTTACACAGCAAAGGAAACCATCAATAAAACGAAAAGGCAATCCACTGAATGGGAGATGGTATGTGCAAATCATGTATCTGATAAAGGGTTAATACTGAAAATATATAAAGAACTCATAAATACTCAACATCAAACAGTCTGATTTAAAAAATGGGCAGAGGTCTTGAATAGAACTTTCCAAAGAAGATATACAGATGGCCAACAGACACATGAAAAGATGCTCAACATCACTCATCATCAGAGAAATGCAAATCAAAATCACAATGAGAGACCACCATACCAGTCAGAATGGCCAGCTAGTATCAAAAAGACAAGAAATAACAAATGTTGGTTATAATGAGAAGGAAAGGTAACCCTCATGCACTGTTGGTGGGAATGTAAACTGGTATAGCCACTATGGAAAACAGTATGGAATTTCCTCAAAAAATGAAAAAGAACCCACAAAAAAACCACACAATCCAGAAATTCCACTACTGGGTATTTACCCCCCCACACACACACCAAACCAAAACACTAATTTGAGAAGATATATGCACCCCTATGTGCATTCCGCATTATTTATAATAGTCAAGGTATAGAAGCAACCCAAATGTCCACTAATAGATGAATGGATAAAAAAGATGTCTCTCTCTCTTTCTCTCTCTCTCTCTCTCTCACACACACACACACACATACAGAGCAATATCACTCAGCCATAAAAAAGAATGACATCTTCCCATGTGCTACAACACAGATTTATTATGCTACGCAAAATAAGTCAAGAGAAAGATAAATACCATTATTTCACTTATATGTGGAATCTAAAAAACAAAACAAATGAATAAACAAAAAAAACAGACTTTCAACTATACAGAACAGACTGGTGGTTGCCAGAGGGGAAGCAGGTAGGGTAAAATCGGTGAAGGGGATTAAGAGGTACAAACTTCCAGTTATAAAATAAATCAGGCATGGAGATGAAATCACAGCACAGGCAATATAGTTGATAATAATGTAATAACACCATATGGTAACACATGGTGACTGCACTTATTGTGGTAAGCACTGAGTGATGTATAGAACTGTCAAATCACTATGCTGCATACCTGAAATGAATATAACACTGTATATTAACAATACTTTAATAATAAAATCTTTGTTTACTAAGTCTCCCCCCAAAAATACACCAAAACTTAAATACTCATCAACAGATGAATGGATAAACAAAATGTGGTATATCTATATAATGGGATATTATTCAGCTATCTAAGGGAATGAAGTACTGATACATGCTACAAAGTGAATGATCCTTGAAAACACGCTAAGTGAAAGAAGCCAGACACAAAGGTCATAATTAGGATTCTATTAATATGAAATATCCAGAATGGGTTAAGTCTACAGAAACAGAAAGTAGATTGGTGGTTAAAAGGGGCTGAGAGGAGGAGAAAATGGGAAGTTAATTGCCTAATGAAAATAGAGTTTCCTTTTCAGATGATGAAAATGTTTAGTTCTACCTAGTACGGTACTTTCTCAAAGTGAGAACTAGATAGAAGTGGTGACTGCACAACAACCAAAATGACAGAACCAGACAAAGGCAGTGGTTATACTATTAGAGGACACTGAATTAATTATAGACTTTAAAATGGTTAATTTCATGTTATGTGATTTTTTACCTCAAAACCATATGTTAAGACAACATGAACAGGGAAAGAATATTCTTTTCAACAAGATAGCCATGTGACATAGAACAAAGTTAGACCCCTTCCTTACACCCTATCCTAAGACTAATTCAAATGGGTCACAGACCTAAATATAAGCAAAATCTTACAATATAGGAGTAAGTCTTCATGACCTTGGACTGGCAAAGGTTTCTTAAATATGACATCAAAGACACAAGCAACAAGAAAAAAATGATTTTATCAAAATAAAAAACTTTTATGCTCTAAAATATAACATCAAGAAAGAAAAGAGAAACCCACAGAATGAAAAAAAATATTTGCAAATCATACATCTGATAAGGGTCCAGTATCCAGAATATAAAAAGAATTCTTACAACTCAACAATAAAAAGACAACCAAATTAAAAATGGGTAAAGAACTTAAAGATATTTCTACAAAGAAGATAAACAAATAACCAATAAATACATGAAATGATGCTCAACATCATCAAGCCACTAAGGAAATGAGAATCAGAACCACTGAGATGACACTTCATATCCACCAGGGTAGCTATAATTGAAAAGACGGATGATACCAAGTTTTAGCAGGAGTATGGAGAAATCAGAAACTTCATGAGACTGTAAAAAGGGTGCAGTCATGTTGGAAAACATTCTGACGGTTTCTCAAAAGGTTCAACAGAGTTACCTAATAACGTGGCAATTCCACTCAAGAGAAATTAGAACATAAACCTCCACAAAGAACTGTACATGAATGTTCATAGCGGCATTATTCATATGGCCAAAAAGTGGAAACAACCTAAATATCCATCAACTCATGAATGAATAAGTAAGATGTGATATATCTACACAACCGAACATTATTCAGCAATAACAAAGAACTTAGTACTGATGCATGCCACAACGTGGATGAACCCTGACAACATTATGCTAAGAGAAAGAAGCCAGTCACAAAAAGCCACATATTATACGATCTATTTATACTTAATACTCAAACAGATAAGTCTAGAGGCAAAAAGTAGATTAGTGGTTGCCTAGATCTGTGTATATGTATGGGTGGAGGAGGGCAAAAGCAGGAAGTAACTGCTAAAAGGTATAAAGTTTCTACTTGGGGGTAATAAAGATGTTTTGGTATTACATAGCAATGGTTGCAGAACTTTGTTAATATGCTAAAAACTGCCGAGTAAATGTTATGGTATTTCAATTAAAACTATTATTTTAAAAAATACAGAGTATTCTCTGATTAAGAAAAACTTAAGTCTTTAAGAATTTATTTATTTGAGACAGAGAGAGAAAGAGAACATGGGCAGGGGGAATCCCAGGGCAGAGAGAGATGAAGAGTGAGAAGCAGACTCCCCACTGAGCAGGGAACCTGACATGGGGATCAATCCCAGGACCCTGAGATCATGACCTGGGCTGAAGGCAGCCACCTAATAGACTGAGCCACCCGGGCGTCCCAAGAAGAACTTTTAATCATTAATATCAAGAAATAATTATTCTTGAAAAATTAAAGAGAAGATTGCTTACACATATCAACTTATTTTAAAGATTTAAAGCATTAGTCTTGTAAAAATACTGTTTTCAGGAGCCTGGGTGACTCAGTAAGTTGAGTACCTGATTCTTGATTTCAACTCAGGTCATGATCACAGGGTCCTGGAATCCAGCCCTATGCTGAGATCCATGCTCAGTGAAAAGTGCTGAAGATTCTCTCTCGCTCTCCCTCTCTGCTGCTGTTCCCCTACCCCTAAAATGAATAAAATTTTTAGAAAAGAAATAATCTGTTTTATTTTTTAAAATGTATTTTATTTATTTATTCATGCGAGACACACAGAGAGGCAGAGACATAGGCAAAGGGAAAAGCAGGCTCCCCGCAGGGAGCCTGATGTGGGATTTGATCCCAGGACTCCGAGATCGTGCCCTGAGCCAAAGGCAGACACCCAACCACTAAGCCACCCAGGTGCCCCAATCTGTTTTATTTAATAATTTGAAACCTGTTAGCTTTTTCTAAAATTCACTTTTGGAAGAAAAGAACCAATACAAATCTCTATTTTCAACTTGTTAAAAATAGCAAAGCAATGATAAAAGTTTTAAATCCAGATGAACCACTGAACTAATAAACATCCCAAGCTTTGCTAAAACTTATTGTTTAATTTTAATTAAGTCATGCCATCACTGTCAAAACAAGTGGTATTTTTTAAGAGGTAGTACATTATATAAGTTAATATTCTGACCATATATATTTTTTTAAATTTTTATTTATGATAGTCACACACACAGAGAGAGAGAGAGAGGCAGAGACACAGGCAGAGGGAGAAGCAGGCTCCATGCACCGGGAGCCCGACGTGGGATTCGATCCCGGGTCTCCAGGATCGCGCCCTGGGCCAAAGGTAGGCGCCAAACCGCTGCGCCACCCAGGGATCTCCTTCTGACCATATTTTAAAACACCTTCATTACTCCCCTACCATCTTGCAGAATAAAGTCTAAATGTCTTCGTGGTAGCATAAGGAACTTCAAAATGTGGCTTCCACTTCCCCTCTTCATCTCTATTTCTCTCCTATTGTTGCATTTATGCACTATAAATATTGGTTCATTAGCTTAGATTCTGTTCTTTCACATGGCAAACTCCTAAT
The DNA here is from genome assembly GCF_905146905.1 of Nyctereutes procyonoides. Taxonomy (NCBI): domain Eukaryota; kingdom Metazoa; phylum Chordata; class Mammalia; order Carnivora; family Canidae; genus Nyctereutes; species Nyctereutes procyonoides. Next base: position 8,759,146 of record NW_026575130.1, read on the forward strand.
CATCCTTCAAATGTCAAATCCTCCATAAAATCTTTCTGATATACCCATGGAAAATCATTTCCTCTATGTCAGGACATTTTCTCAACTCTTAATTAAAGTACTTTTCAAGATATATTGTAATCACATAAAGCGCCCTACCATATTATGAGTATACAGAGGAAGCTGTGCTACTGTATTAATCTCTGGAACCATGACACCAAGCAAAATACTGCTTTCTGTGTACAAGTTGGCTTTAATTAAATGAAATAGCATTGGGACTTGCCCTCATTCTTAAAACTTAGATAGGTCCAGTTAGCAAGTACTTATAAAACACATAATCTATATTCTTGATTAAATACTATAGATTTGCCATGGCTAGAGGAAAAAAGAAAGCATTTTCAAATGTTTAGTTAATTAGATTTGGGGCTAGCCTAGACATCTAATTACTACTTAAAAACTATTTCTATTTGAAAGTACCTTTGAATTCTAACTCCAGGTGCTGGAACCAAATCTCCTTCCACTGTTGCCCTAATGCTCTGCCCCATCTCACTATACAGAAAGTTGGGAGTTCCCAGCTATAGAAATCTTATATATATATGGCACGTTGATAAGGTAAATGTTCAGGTAACAGGTACCATATTTTCTTTTTAATGTATATGAAAACTGAAAACCCTCAAATACTTTTCTTGTGGCGTGGGCCCTTTTACATCCTTCAGAGACATGTGGTCCACAGGACATGTGGTCAATTTGTAAAATTTAACAAATATATTACATATGTATTAAATTAAGCTGAAAGATATCTACTTGTTAAAATAATATAATACGACATCAATTGAAGGGAAAGACAGATTTGAACCCTTTTAAGGATTCTTTTACAAGGGATGGGGGAAGGGGAGATACTGGTCAAAGAGTACAACCTTCTAGTTGTAAGATGAGTATGTTTGAGATATCTAACGTATAGCATAGTCTTAGAGTTAATAATACTGTACTATATACTTGGATTAAAAGAATTCCCATGAGTGGCTCAGTTGGCTAAGTATCTGCCTTCAGCTCAGGTCATGATGCCGGGGTCCTACGATTGAGTCCTGCATCAGGCTCCCTACTCAGCCTGCTTCTCCCTCTTCTGCTTAAAAAAAAAAAAAAAAAAAAAAAAAGTGATTTCTCTTTGGAACTTAGACCTAAGCAGGTTCATACTGTCTTATTATCTATAGAAGTCAACTTGACTTGTTCTGTGTCAAAATACATTATCTTTTAAAATACCCCAGGCAACCCATAAACGTGTATCTCTGATGTAGTACCTGACACTAGTTAGTTACTATGAGCCTGTGTGAAAGTCAAACAAAAACTGACTACAACCTTAAAATTCACTATGAAAAATCAAATTTTATTCCACTAGCACTTACAAAAGATAGCACCAAGCTGTCACATTCCCAGTGCCATGTGAGAAAGCTACCTGTTGTCCCTCTTGCCTCGTCCCAACCTGAAAATTCCCTAGGGAAAAAGTGATTGAGAGTTTGTACAGCAGGGAACAGAACATTAATTCAAAGTGTTTTCCAGGAACAGGGCTGATCACAGCCTGAAGTCTGAATTAGTTGTTTGTTTTTCCTCCCTCTCACATGATTTCACTTCTCAATTCTTATTTCACTGCTTCTTTCCTTTCTCTCCCACTTTCATGTTAGTATTCCTTACTATAACAAGAATGACAGTATTTGTCTGCAGTATGAGACCTAAAACTAATAGAGGGTCCACTCTAGCACCAACAACTGAAGGATGAATACCCATGACTGAATAAACCCAGAGACAGGGATCCCTGGGTGGCGCAGCGGTTTGGCACCTGCCTTTGGCCCAGGGCGCGATCCTGGAGATCCGGGATCGAATTCCACATCGGGCTCCTGGTGCATGGAGCCTGCTTCTCCCTCTGCCTGTGCCTCTCTCTCTCTGTGACTATCATAAATAAATAAAAATAAAAATTAAAATAAATAAAAATAAAAATAAACCCAGAGACAGCTTGCTACTTACTCAAGTTTCCTTTAATTTTAAGTTTATTCTCCAACAATTCCAAATTTTTAGTAGCTTCTAATAAAATATAAGACTATCCCTAGTACAAAATCTATACCATAACGATAAAGAGGAATATTAATTTCTGAATCTGCTCATTAATATTTCATTATTATTCAATAAATTTTATCAAAATCGGAACAATTCCACATAAACTAAACACACAAAAGTCTCATGAATACAGAGAATGAATACCACTGAAATGCTTAAAAAGTAGAGCACTCTAAATCTCTACTTTATATAAATACTTGTATGTCGTCTCCAGAATAATTTGAGCCCCTTTTACCTCTCTAGACATGAAAAAATTATTGTAACTGAGCAGGGTTTTAAAAAATAAAATAAAATTCATTTAAAAGCTACATTTTCTTTCTCATTTAAAACATGTCTTTAATTTGCAATCAACAAGCATGATTTTTTTTCAAACAAACCATGAATTGAGAACACAGGATTCTAGTAAAAATGTCCATGGTATAGTCTTAACATTTTGCTGCATAATAAAAAACGGCAGGAGGAAGACAGTATGTCAGTAATACAGCAGTGATGACTGCCACATGCCAGTAGTGGTTAGTTCCCTCCTGCTGCAGTACTTTGTGTTCTCAGTAGGAGATAGAGATTCCTTCCTTTTCACACCTTTATGCAAAGAGACAGTTTGAATCTCCTCCACTCTGCTCCTTAGTAGTTGCAGGACCAGAGACAAACGGTACTTAACTTGTTCAGATCAAAGTCAACTCATCTGTAAAATGGAGCCAATTATCTCTGGCTTACAGGACTGTTGAGAAGAATAAACTGCAATAAGAATATAATCTCAATGTTAATGACTGGTATATCTTTTTGAGTGCTTACCATTTGCCAGATACTGTTCTAAGCTCTTTATAAAGAATACCTTCAATCCTCAAAATAATTATATGTAATTGTTACTGTTATTATTCCCATTTTACAGATGAGTAAATGGAGACTCAATGTGTTTAAGAAACTTGTCACAAAGCTGTTAAATGTCAAAGTCAGGATTTGAATCTAGAAAAATTGACCCAAAAACCCAGGGAGACACATTAGCTCTTTAGTGCTATGACTAACACACAGTAAGTGCTCAAAAATGTTAGGTATTATTAAAATTATTAAAATCTAAATGCCACTGAGCTAAGAACTTAGAAATTTTTCTGGTGCAGCCACTCTGGAGAACAGTACGGAAGTTCCTCAAAAAATTAAAATTAGAACCACCCTACGACCCAGCAATTACACTATTAGGTAGTGTACCCAAAGAATATAAAAATACTAACTTAAAGGGGCACATCCATCCTGATGTTTAAACTATATATTTTTTAAAGATTTTTATTTATTCATAGACACACACACACACACACACAGAGAGAGAGAGAGAGAGAGAGAGAGAGCGAGAGAGAGAGAGAGAGAGGGGCAGAGACACAGGCAGAGGGAGAAGCAGGCTCCACGCAGGGAGCCCGACATGGGTCTCGATCCCAAGCCTGCAGGATCACACCCCAGGCTGCAGGCGGCGCTAAACTGCTACGCCACAGGGGCTGCCCCATCCCGATGTTTATAGCAGCATTATCTACTATAGCCAAATTATGGAAACAGCCCAAGTGTCCATCGACTGATGAATTGATAAAGAGGTGGTATACACACACACACACACACACACACACACACACACTGGATTATTACTTAGCCAACAAAAATAATGAAATCTTGCCATTTGCAAGGACATGGAAAGAGCTAGAGAGTACAGTGCTAAATGAAGTAAGTCAGAGAAAGACAAATAATGTTATGATTTCATTCATATGTAAAATTTAAGAAATAAAAAAGCAAAGGGAAAAAAAGAGTGTGAGGGGCAAACTGAGAAACAGACTCTTAACCACGGAGAACAACTGATGATTACCAGACAGGACATGAGTGGGGAGTGGGTGCAACAGGTGATGGGGATTAAGGAGGGCAGTTGTGCTAGCCCGGGGTATTGTATGGAAGTGTTGAATCACTATATTGTAGATGAATTATTTTTAAAAAATTTTTTTATTTATTTATGATAGTCACACAGAGAGAGAGAGAGGCAGAGACACAGGCAGAGGGAGAAGCAGGCTCCATGCACCGGGAGCCTGACGTGGAATTCGATCCCTGGTCTCCAGGATCGCGCCCTGGGCCAAAGGCAGGCGCCAAACCGCTACGCCACCCAGGGATCCCCTGAATCACTATATTGTGCACCTGAAACTAGTATTTCACCAGAGTTTAGAGAAAACCTTAAAAAAAAAAAAAAACTCAGAAATTTTTAATCCGTAATATATTCAAGAAAAAAGTAATTAAGCAAGACAAGGTAAGAGGAGAAAAACCATGAATGCTTAATCTTTTGATTTCCCAATTTTTTTTTTCCCGTCTAAGGAAACAATTCTCAACAATTATACCTAATTCTAAGAAGAATAAGTCAGAGTGATTTAGTTAACAATACTGGAATTAAAAAGAAAAATAGCAAAAAAAAAAAAAAATGAGAGCAAGTTAGGCTGACAACACACAAAATAATATATTATTGAAATGTATAAAAATAAGGATCATGAGAGGATCTGAATAATATATACATTAAGTAATACTAATTCAAGGTCTAGAACAATGATCCACTAATAGCAAAAACCACACACTAAAATCAGACCTTGGTTTCTAAAATACCCTTGTCCACTAAAGGAAATAGGACTCCTTGGAGAAATGGCTCAGTCCATGGCTGCAGCTGTGTAAGATGAGCTAGGAATATCTTACTAAGGCCTCAATGTGCTTAAAGTAAGTGCTTAAAGATTCATGGGAACATTTTTAAAAGCAGTTTAAAGGAGCTGGCACTGACCAAGTTGCTATCAAAATAACTAACGACTATAATGGATTATTACAAAGTGAATAAAATAAGAATCCATGAGTCAATATGAACCCAAAGAAGTCAACAAGGGAGAAGAAAAAGATCTCCTTTATACTAAAACTTTGATTCATAAATATAGAAGGAATGTTGGAATTAAAAAATCATTAATGAATGCTGAAAACAGAATGACCATTTAAGAACAGAACATTTACAGGCTATCAAAATAATCTCCCCACAAATTACTTATTAATTTCAAGGGGAAAAGTAGTAACTTTACAGTGGAGAAACTTGGCCGACACCATTTTAATCAAGTGATCAAAGTTAATATCATCAATATGGGAACAAATCGACATCATGTGCCTTGGACAGGGCGCACTAAGAACAGAACATTACTTTAGTGCCAATTCTGCCAAAAACACATGATCTGAATCTAATCACAAGGCTACATCAGATAAACCCAAACTGAGGTACATTCTAAAAAACTGGCCTATATTCTTCAAAAATGTCAGTCAAGAAAAAGAAAGAAAGGGTAAAGGATTATCTCAGATGGAAGAAACCTATATAGAAACAGCCACAAATATCAATGGATGATCCTTGAATTAGATCCTGGGCCATGAAAACAGCTATAAAAGACCTTACTGAGACAACTCTCGAGATCTGACTATGGACTGTATAGCAGATATTATTACATCAGTGTTTAACATACTGTACTGTGGTTATGTTATGTAAGACATTCTTATAATGAGGAAATACATACTAAAGTACAGAGGGGTAAAGGTACATAACTCCAACTTATTTTCAAATGATGTAGAAAAAATGTATAATTATAAAACAAGTGGGGCAAAAATAGTTTATATAAGTGTACATCGGAGTTTCTTTTACTCTTCTTACAACTTTTCTGTAAGACTGCAATCATATAAAATTTAAAAATTACAAAAAAATCCAAAAAGATAGATGGGTATATATGTATTTCAAGTAAAAAAAAAATTACTCCCCATCTGTAACCCTCTATTTTTACCCCTCCTCAAATCATGTATAATGATTTGAATATTTTTAAAATACATAAGAAATAAACTTGTGTTTAAACATATTATTTATAGAGCCAATCCTTCTATTCAGTAATAAATATGACAAAGGGAGAACCATAGTTATATGTAACTTGAAAGCTCAGCACTTACTGGTTGTCTTAAACTATTAGAATTAATGAAGGAACTGAACTGCTCAATGTTCAGCCATGTTCTACCCAGCAAAGCCAGAAGAAGATATTAAACAGGCTGCAACACATAATCACAAGCACAACTTCTTCACTTAGCAAGAAGTGCACTACTACTTCAAGAAGCAGGACAGTAACTACAAATTTTGGGCCTTTAGATATATGACAAGAAGGGCCAAAAAGAACCTCAAAGAAACATTATCAATTTCTCTTTCACTATTATAAAATCCATGTGGTTCATTCTGATTAAAGTAGCATGCAAAGCAGAAAATAAAACATTATTCCTAAAAGGGTGCTAAAGCAAGCATAAGCCAAAAGCTTCAGTTAGGACTCATTCTTTGGCATGTGTGACATGAGAGGAAATGCATTTCTGAAAGAAGCACTCTGTCATCATGAAAGATGCATTGTTACTTACAAAATGGTAAAAGATGTCCAAAGGAAGAAAAATAAAAATAAGCAAAACACCTCATTTCAAGTGACCCAAACTTCTATAACCCAACCCAACTTCTATAACTCAAGCAAGTTATTGAGCTAAATCTGCAGACACTTTTTTTTTTAAGGCTAATAGACTGTGGACATAAAAGAAAATTTGAGTAGGAAAAGATCAAGAACTGGTGTAAAGCTAAAGCAGACCTGCTTCCTCATCCTCCTCCTCCTCTTCCTCATCATCGGAAGTTGATGACAAGGGAGTTGGTGCGGAGCTAGCTTGATTATTAACATAGTCACCATACTGCATGCCTGTAAAGTGGAAAGCACAAACACAAGAGTCAAACCAACAGGAAAGATGAGAAATAAAACTTTGACATTGCATTAAAAGTGAGAAAGAACTCTATTCTAAAGAACATCCCAGCATGCATTTTAATGTTAGCAAATTTATTATCAAAACTGGAACCGTTAGAAAATTTCTGCAAAGCAGTTTAGTAAAAGCTTTTATATGAACTGGTCTAAGTGTGAAAAAAGTACCACGTATTACACTGATAATATTTAGGAAACTGCATTGATACTCTGAAAATTTTACTGAGCTCTATACATGTTTACCTTCTTTGACCTTGGGGCCCTTGTGGTATACTTCCTTTGGGACTGTACATTCTTGGTAAGCAGTGATCATTTCTACTAAAATTAATTTATACACCATTCAACACACATGCAAATACTTGATACCTTCCTTCTACTGATGCCAACTTCATGGTAACTCAGTTCTCATAACGGAAAAAGAATGACAGTTAAAGAAAAAGAACTGTATTCAGAATAGTTCTCTGCTCACAGATGCTCAAAAAAGGAAAAAAAGAGAGCTTATTAACTGTGGTCCCACAAGTGTGACAATTATTAACTGTGGTCCTACAAGTGTGACAATTATAAAACAGTGAATTTTCTGAGATGATCAATCATCTCACCTATTGCCTACATGTCAGTCTGAAGCAGGTGGATGGGACTGGTCCTCTGTGTAAGACACACTGAGAAGGAAGATTGTGTGGAAAAGGTATGGCTGGTAACTGTGTAACACTTCTCCAAAAAAAGAAAAGTGATTGGGTATTTTTATTTTTTAATAAATCTGGTAAAATTAGGCTAAAATTAATATCCATAAATTTTAAGAGGGAAAATAAAATAATCCCAATTAAAAATAAAAATAGAAAAAAGAATAAACATCCATATAAAGAAAATCTATAGTTCAACTTAAAAAAAAAGGATAACAGAAGAAACCCAAAAACATAGTGTAGATTTTTAAGGACATTTCACAATATTGGAAGCACAATGAAGCCCTGCCTCACCAAAATCACATGGTAGTCCTCTGATGCTTTCTTTTTTTTAATTTAAGGTGACCTTTTAAAATTAGCATATTTTGTTAAGAAACATCACTCATGTCTATCATAGGAAAAATACTATTAAAGAGAAAATTTTGACCTCAGAAGAGAGCAAAGGTTAAACTGTCAATGAGTGAAGCTTTGATCTTCCCAGTAGGACCAAGTAAGTCACAGAAACATATGCTGGCTTTGCTGGAACATCTTTTAAATATAGATAAAATAGGGTGTCTGGGTGGCTCAGTTGGTTGAGCATCTGACTTCAGCATAGATCATGATCTCGTGGTCCTCGGATCAAGCCTATGGTGGCTCCATGCTCAGTGGGGGAGTCTGCTTCTCCTTCTCCATCTGACCCTCCTCCTGCTCATGCTCTCTCTCTCATAAAATAAAATCTTTAAAAAATATATATAGATAAAATAGTAGTTACCACAAATGCGTCTGAGAAAGTAAAAATCAATGTGAACTAAAATAAATTCAGGCAATATAAGAAATCAACTTGATACCTTGAAAGACCAAATTCAGAGTGGCATGTCCTCTAACAAAAGCCTATTTAAAATGAAAATTTGACTAATACTAGACCTTATGTTAAATATACTAAAAAGTTTGCAATAAAACACAAGTTAACAGTAAAAAGATTTTAGAGCAAATTCTTCAATTTAAGAACCTCTTTAAAAATGAAGTACTTTCTCAAAATGCAATTAGCACTGCATTTTAAAAAGTACGCATGTATATAGAATAAGAAGAAAGAAGAAACTCTATTTACTGTACTAAGAGAGGCCACGAAGCAGGAAAAAAATCAGAAGAAAATCCATTCTTTTCATGACTGAATCAATAATTGTTCTGTTGACTCTGTAACTAAACAAAGGAGCCAAAGTACAGCACAAACCCATATGTATGATAAGACACTTTCCTCCCTTTCTCCAAATTTACTGAATTAAAAACAGATTCACTTATTTTTGGAAAAATATCCAATGCTTAATTAGGAACAAATGAGATGGCTATACAATCATTTAAAAAAATCTAAAGAGCAACTAACTACTTAATGCACTGGAAAAATCTATGAATAAGAGAATAAAATTATTCATCACTTTATATGATATCACGTATGTCAATGTACTATGTTAACAGAATGTCACACAACATACTCAAATTTTTACTTTTCCTGAAAAAAGATGCAATCCTTTTGGAGAAGTACTAGAAATGAAAGATTTAAGCCCTTCCCCAACTGTCACTCTTACTATGCTCAGAATTTAGCTTTCTTTTGCTTGTCCAAGTAAACTTTGGGAATATTAATGGCACAAGATTATGACATTTTTGTTTGTGACTCCAAAGTAACAACCAATCCTTATTTAAATGCCCTGCTCTACGCTGGGTACAATATATACAAACTGCAACAAATGGGCAGTTACAGCCAAGTCATCTACTCTACAATATATGAATGGTTATGCAAACTTCCTGAGTGCTTCTACTTATTCTTTAACAGCCAGACCTATGTATGAAATACTCAGATTGCATATATGAGGTGGTAGAAAATGACATCTTCTTGAGCTTAGCTTGAAAGCCACTGTAGAAATGTACATGGAGACCTCCTACTCCAACCACTACCACTACCACCAAATGGGGCGGAAATGCTGTATCCTAACTTATTCTGTTTTAACCAGAGCTTTCAAGGTGTGAATCGAATAAACCAAGAAGTTTAAGACACACTGCACTGATAGAACCTAACATGATGAAGAGCTTTGTTATCAACTGCACCCCAGTATTTTAAAAAGGACATTTAGTTTAACCTACCTATCATATTAAAGTACCTTTAGGCAAAACTCTCCAGGAGACCATATTCTTTGAGCTGCTTAATAAAAGGCATCTTCACTGTTCCCTGGATACAGCTACATGGGGAATAAATAAAGTCTTAAGAGAATAAATCCTTGGGGCGCCTGGGTGACTCAGTTAATCATCTGCCTTTGGCTCAGGTCATGATCCCAGGGTCCTAGGATCGAGTCTTGCATTGGGGTGCCTGCATTGGGAAGTCTGCTTCTCCCTCTAATCCCCCTGCTTTGTTCTCTCTCTTTGTGGCAAATAAAATCTTTAAAAAAAGAGAGAACTTTAGCTTTTAAAAATTGATAGCTTTTTTAAATTGAACAGTTCAAACTTCTGAGTGTTATCTTTTCTAAGCTGGTTTTCAAACTAGGAACACGTACTGTAAGACTTTTCAAGTCTTTGCAAAATGATGGTTTTAAGGGAATCAATTTCCATAGTACTCGCTTTCTAAAACCTACCCATCTTAAAAAGCACCTATGTTAACAATAGCCATTCTCTCACTGAACAAAGGAAACACATATTCTTAATTTATCCTAATTCTTACTGTAATACCCAGTCCTGAGATATAAAAATCCTTATGGCACTAAAGGGAAAGCTTCCTCCATCCTTAAATGATTAATCAAGGCACCCTGTATCTACATGTATATGTATATATATATATGTATATATGTATATGTGTGTGTGTGTATATATATATACAGGTATACCTGTATATACATGGTATACCTTGCCATACATGTTTCAGTTAAAGATGAAACATGTTAGAAATGGGGTTGGTACTTCCTGGAATGTTCTTAATTCAGAAATACCGAAAAGTATACTGGTGGAAGTAATGATGAATTTATTTATTTTAAATATTTTATTTATTTATTTATTCATGAAAGGCACAGGTAGAGGGAGAGGCAGAGACACAGGCAGAGAGAGAAGCAGGCTCCACGCAGGGAGCCGGACGTGGGACTTGATCCCAGGTCTCCAGGATCACACCCTGGGCTGAAGGCAGCACTAAACCGCCAAGCCACCCACGCTGCCCAGTAATGAATTAATTTAATAATTCTACATACACGCAGCTCAAAACTACTACTGTCAAATAACTGACTGCTTTCGAAAGAGTCCCATGAGAACAAAGCAAAAACAGTACAAAATACTGAACAGATTAGCAGCAAGACACTGAATAAAGATGGGGACTCCGGGTTCAATTTTAGGTTCTAGCACTTACCAGCTATGTTTCCCCGGGGTAAGTTACTAACCTCTGTGGTTTTCATTTACATCATCTGTTAAAAGGGGTAATAACTACCTCAAATGGTGGTTGTAAGGATTAAATGAATTATTTCATAAATTATTATTTCACAAATTATTTCAAAGCTTAAAAGGCTGCCTGAAATATACTATTATATTAGCTATTATTATTGAATTTCAAAAACATAAAAAACATATTTTTGTGTATATTTAATTAAAAACAATTATTTTCAGCTATTCTTAATATTTGTCAATATAGGGGATAGAGCTAGTCATTTAAAAAAAGAACCTTCCACCAATCTAAGTGGTATTCTTAGCAATGTAAATTCTTTTAAAACAAGTAGAATGTTTTCTAGGATGACCAATTTTTTTCAAGATACACTGAAGAAAACTATAGATAAAAATTCTACGTACTTTCTTTCAGAGTCAATATGAGATGTTCAATAAAGTATTTTATAATCTACTTTATCATAAAATATTTATAATGATTATAATCACTTCTCACCTCCTTATATTTTATACAATATTTAATTCTATTTCCTTTTAACAACAACAACAACAACAACAACAATATTTACTAAGAGAGGAACCCATTATCACTAAGTGGTATATGTTTTTCTTTTTTCAGTTAATTACATGGCAATATTTTAATCATGATGTCTGACGAAATTAACAGTTATTTCTGATTTTTATACTTGATTCCTTTTAAAATGTTTTTAAAAAGTCAAATACCAGAATTTGATACACACAATGCATATATTTACCACTAGAATACAATGCTTCAAGATAATCCTCACTGCATAAATAGCATAATATTAGGTACATGTCACACTGCTTTATTTCAAATTTGGTAATGAAAAACAGCATATCGACTCATTGCCTAGTTTTTATAACCTACTATAAAAAAGGATAAATTAATCATATTAGATTTCTGACATTTAAATTCGACTGCTTTTAGTAATTTGGCTTAGAAGACATACACTATAATTTATTTCTCATTGGAGCTTATGATACTCCTTTGAAACTAGGAACATATTTCCTTAGATTAAAAAAATGAAATTAGATTTTCTGACAAAGAATAACATTTGCCTCACTGGTTTGAAAATGAAGACTGCTTTTGCCAATTAGGTTATATCAGATACCATACATAAAATAAATGACCTACATCATAGTATGAAGTTTTTGATAAAAATACATTTAAAGGATATGATAAGATATTTATTATATTGGCAATAGTACAATGAAATTCATAATATTTTGAATAATTGCTGATTCAGTAAAACAAGTATTGGGTTTGCAGGCAGAAGATCTATACTGATCTTGGCACCCCATCTAGGGAGTTGGTGTTTTTGGGAAGATACCTAACCTCTTTAAACTTCAATTTCTTCTTCTATAAAAGGAAGATGAAATATGACATGCTTGCTTCACCTGATGATCAAGAGAGATAATAAAAGTTAAAGGTATTTTAAAATTGTAAACTGCTACATGAAAGTAATAGTGCTACTATCTATCTATAACCTGGAAAATAAAATCTAACAAACAACAATTAAAATTTCTGACATGTAACTCAGAAGGTTAAACACATTTAAAAACTCCAAAGAGGGACACCTGGGTGGTTCAGTGGCTGGGCAGGGTGTGATCCAGGGATCTGGGATCTGGAATCCGGTCCCACATGAGGTTCCTTGCAGGGAGCCTGCTTCTCCCTCTGCCTGTGTGTCTGCCTCTCTCTGTGTCTCTCATGAATAAATAAATAAAATCTTAAAAGAAAAAAAGCCTTCCAATATCATTCCTATCTACTTGAACAAAGTTTCTTACTAATTAAATGTGAGAAAATAAAAACTATGAATGAAATTTATCTAAAGTTTATCTTATTCTAGTAATGAGTCACATACAACTCTGGTATACAAAGCTATTGTGGGGATAGGGGAGAGTCATTCATCTCAATGAAAGATATTTCCAGTCAAAACGTACTTTCCATTTAAAAAATATACGAATTCATAATTTTTATATGTTGTTTTGGCCAACTATATGCTAATAATAATTGTATTGATGGTTTAATCCAGAAGAAAAAATGCTAATGCTCAGACACTCATGGTCATAGGCAATAAAGCAAAATGTAAAATTTTATTTTTTATAATATTACTATGGCAGAGAAGTATGATAGATTGATAAAAGAATTTCTAGCTTAAGAATATATTGTTATATTCGGGGGAAAGAGTATGACACTAAGGAGAAAAAGGAAAAATGTAAACTTCCCAAATGTTAAAGAAGGGACTCATCTGGGCCTTTTTAAAAAAAGATGATGGTAGGTTTATTCTAGTGTATACAAAGAATAATGTAAGATTTTTATTTTAAAAGTCAATATATGCATTATGTCGAAAAATTACATACCTTCAACTATTTAAACTTCTGGTGAAAAATTTTAGATGTCAATCTAAAAAATGTTCAAGTAGTTGCAGAGTGTACTCAAAAACTTTTTTAGGTAGATATGTAAGCAAAAGTTTGCAGCCTCCCATCTTAAAACCAGTATGAGAATGCTGGGTCCTTCTGAGAATAACTAATAATAATAATAATAATAACTAAAGGGTGTCTTTGATGCTGGGAGAAAAATATTAATCTCTTTTAAGCATTAATATTTTAGTAGTCATATCAGAACCACAGCATAGCTTATGCAGCCCCCACACCACCCAACTACAATAGGCACCATTCACATAAACCACAACTTACACAACATACGTGGTAGCCCTACCTCACATAATTAGGTCGTATAACCCAAATCTATCCAAAGATAAAGAGGCCACTAAAATAAGCCAATCTCCTACTTAACGGAACAATAAAAGCTATAATTCAAATGTTCTAGTATTCTCTTTTCTGTTACTCATTCAAGGAGCTTCTCTTAAGTACATCAAAAATTTGTTAGCAGCCATCAAAACAATTCGGCCTCATTTTATAGAAAGATAAAAAGGTTACGTTAAAAATATTTCACTCTGCTACTTGGGTAGAGTAATTTATAATCTTGGGGAAATTACCTAATCTTTGTGAATCTCGCTTTTCTCATGTGTAAAACAGGGATAATATTATAAGGTTGTAATGGGGGTTAAGTGAGATAATATCTGGCACATTATAAATGCTCAATAAATGGTAGCTCCTCTTTTCAAATCTATCTTATTAGTAAGAACAAAAAGGAAACGTATTACAATTATTTTGTGGGAATGTGGTTTACAAAATGATTTACTTATAGTAAAATGGTAGAATGGTACTCAAAGTAAAATGGTAAAAAAGAATGTAATAGGAAAAAAGATATTAGCAGGGGCAATGTGAAGGGTCAAAATGAGCATAATATTTAAGAAATGGAAGGTAGTCATCAATGTAGAGGAAAAATACCATTCATTCAGTTAAGGGCTCAACCTACCCTTAAGTTTTTTCTACTCATGATAAGCAAAACATTCCTACCAGTCCTTCATTTTAAACACAAATGCTTATAAAAAACTAGATTTTATTCCTAATATACCCACTGGCTTGTTGGGAATCAATGGACACTCCATGGTGCTGCAGTTGATTTTCCTATAAAGCCAAATAAGAAAATTTATAATGTATAATCTGATCAAATGATAGAAAGTCCTCTTGACCACATAGTCAACAGATAATAAGTAGTGAAAACAACTTAAAGTGCTTTTTCTGAATTTCAGAATGTAAGAGAGAAAGAGAATTCTTCATATTCAAGGTGAGAAGCTGTCACTATATAGTAAGTAGTACAGTTCCTTAGATAGTATTAATGGTTGTTCTGGAAATACAAACTATAGATTCCTAGTAACAGTTCAGTTATCTCTCATGAAATGAAAAATACAGTATTTTAAATGGAAAGATCAATAGATTTGGAATTTTAGTCAGAAAGAAAACAAAATACTGCCAAAATAAAAGGCAAAGTAGGGAAAAAGGGTCAAAACAACATATTTCAGTTACCTGTCACTTATTTAACACATGGAGAATATTAAACAAGCAAATGAATAAACTGTATTGTTTGTTCAACTGTATGGCTTACAGTTTCATTTTCACCCCTCTTATTCTCCAAATTGAGTCAAAAGTTACTTTCATTAATAATAATAAGTAGAGAAATCATCAAATAGGATATAGAGATTCATTAAATAAAAAAATCTTGGATACTTTATCCTAAAAGAAAATTATAATACCTTTTAAAATACAGGAAAACAAATGTTCCACAACAAAGGGATGGGTTGGTAAATTATAATACACTGACACAATGAAGTATTAGCTGTGAAAATGACTATAATGATTTTGTGGATATATGAAGAGTTGTGTATAATTTAATAAATGTAAACAATATACAAAATGATATGTAAGCTATGATTGCAATTATGCAAAAAAAAATCATAAACAGACTGGAAGTTAATATATAAAAAGGAAATAGTGTTTGAATTGAGATTATAAATTACACTTATTTTCTATAAGTTATGGTTATACAGTTTGACTTTTTAAAAATCAGCTATTTGAGGCGCACCTGGGTGGCTAAGTTAGAAGAGTGTGCGACTCGATCTGACGGTCATAAGTTTGAGCCCCATGTCGGATACAGAGATTATAAATAAATAAAGTTTTTAAAAAATTAAAAAATCAAATCAAATCTGCTATTTTAATCAGTGTGTGTGTATATGTAGTGTGTATGTGCTCTCTCTCCACTTATATACAGTAAATCTTTCAAATACCTTTCTGTTGTAACAGCTCTGATGGCTGTGTAACTGAGGCTACCGGCTCAACTGGACGATTTGCAGCAGGAGGCACCCTTGTTGATGAGGCTCCTAAAACAGTGGATACGACTGGGCTGGACTTGAGAGGCTGAACATTTTGCATAACAGGACAAGATAAAGAATCTGAAACTGAAGACAAAAAACTATTTCATTCACAGCAATCAACTTGACATCTATTAAAAGCCAACAAAATATGGTTTATTTGAAGTTCTTATAGAAACATCAGGAGTATTACATTTATCTAGTATTAAATAGAGAAAATAAGGAAGTCCACAGAAATGATTTTCAGAAAAATTGAAAACTTACCAAATGTTTTAATAATCTTTAACAGCAACTTTCCTAAGACATGTCATAAGCCGCCTTACCTTTTTAAACAAAATGAACCCCAATTTTTCTTTACTAATGATCACTACTATTAATTCATTATGGTACTAAACAATGGGACCTAAGATAAAATGAATAGAGGTT
Organism: Nyctereutes procyonoides; assembly: GCF_905146905.1. Classification (NCBI taxonomy): domain Eukaryota; kingdom Metazoa; phylum Chordata; class Mammalia; order Carnivora; family Canidae; genus Nyctereutes; species Nyctereutes procyonoides. Next base: position 8,775,328 of record NW_026575130.1, read on the forward strand.
CTTTGCTTCTGCAGTAATATAGTTCATAAATTCCACAAATGGTTCTAGTATTAGCTCAGACCCACTTTTGTATTATAAACTGTCACATCTTATTTCCTGTACTAATCAGAGGCTGTATTTCAAATGTAACTAAGTAAGGACTCAATGGTAGTACCAGATTTGGATTTCTGGAATAAATAAAGTACATGTGACTCGTAGTGGGCCTTTGTCATAACAAACTGTGGATCCAGACGGTAATCTTCAGCCAACCAAGAGGTCACTAAAAAACCCATGGCAACAGCCTAAGTGTCCACTGATGGGTGAATGGATAAAAAACATGCACACATGAATATTATTCAATCATAAAAAAGGAAATCCTGCCACTTGCAACAAAATGGATGGACCTTGAGGATATGATGCTAAGTAAAATAAGTCAGAGAAAAACAAATAGTACACAGTGTCATTTATTTTATTTTTTTAATATTTTTATTTATTTATGATAGTCACAGAGAGAGAGAGAGAGAGGCAGAGACATAGGCAGAGGGAGAAGCAGGCTCCATGCACCGGGAGCCCGACGTGGGATTCGATCCCGGGTCTCCAGGATCGCGCCCTGGGCCAAAGGCAGGCGCTAAACCACGGCGCCACCCAGGGATCCCCCCACAGTGTCATTTATATGTAGAAAAAGTTGAACTTATAGAAACAGAGAGGAATGTGGAATGGTAGTTTCCAGGGCCTGACAGGGGGTGAAGGAAAAGGAAAATAGGAAGATGTTGGTCAAAGGGCATAAACTGTAAATTTTTATTTTTTAACGATGTATACCCATTGGCATACAGTATTATAGTAGTTCCAGTTGTAGAACATAGTGATTTCACAATTATCTACAGGATGAAATGCTCACCACAATAAGTGTACTTACCATCTGTCACCATAAACTTTCAGTTTTAAGATGAATAAGTTCTAGGGATCTAATATACAGCATGGTGACTGCTGTTAACAGTACTGTTATAAACTTGAAATTGCTAAGACAGTAAATCTTAAGTGTTCTCACTGCACACACAGAAAAGGTAACCATGTCAAATGATGGATATATTAACTAACCCTACTGTGGGTAATCATTTTATGACACATATGTGTGTCATTTATCAATCCATCATCATATTGTACATCTGAAATTTACAGTGTAGTATGTCAATTATATCTCAAAGTTAGGGAGAAAAAAAACCTATGGCAAAAGACTTGTGAACAATGAAGATATACTGAACACATGCATATATGTATGTACATACATGTATGCATGTTTAAACACATATGATGTTTGTGCATATAGAGAGAGACAAACTTAGAAGATCTAAGACTAAAAAAAAAAATACAGGAATGTGGTGACAAAACAAAACGTTATATGTTGGGGCGCCTAGCTGGCTCAATTTAAAGAGCATGCAACTCTTGATCTCAGGGTCATGAGTTCAAGCCTCATATTGGGGATAGAGATTACTTAAAATAAATAAAAATTAAGAAAAAAATCCCAAACATGTTATATGTCCCACAGTATATAAATGATATAAATATGGGGGATGGGGGAATAAGGTGGAAGGTAGTTCTGAATCGCTATTCATCATTTTTAGGAAGGACAAACATCATTGTGGGGAACTGAAAACATGGTCACAATATTTTGCAACTCTTCTCATTAAGAAGTGGAGTCTACTTTTCCTCCCTCTGAATTAGGGCTAATCTTGTGGCTAGCTTTACTCAACAAAATGTGGCAGAAGTAATGGTATGCAGGTTCCAGAACTCAAATCTCAAGAAACCTTGTAACTATGCCCTTCTGCTCTTGAAATGCTACCTGTGACTATCATGTAAGGAAGTTAGTTAATCAACGTGGATGGAACTGGAGGGTATTATGCTGAGTGAAGTAAGTCAGTCGGAGGAGGACAATCATTATATGGTTTCACTCACACGGGGAATATAAGAAATTGTGAAAGGGATTATAGGAGAAAGGAGGGAAAATTAGTGGGGAAAAATTAGAGAGGGTGACAGAACACGAGAGACTCCTAGCTCTGGGAAACAAACAAGGGGTGGTGGAAAGGGAGGCGGGCAGGGGGACGGGGTGACTGGGTGACGGGCACTGAGTGGGAGCACTTGACAGGATGAGCACTGGGTGTTATACTATATACTGGTAAATCAAACTTCAATAAAAAATATATACATAAAAAAAGTGTTGAAAAACCTAGGTATGCCAGTACACTATCTGCACCAACTGCTGGACATAGGAGTGAAGTTCTAGGATATTCCAACCCAGCCAAGTCTCCAGCGAAATGAAGACACATGGGTGAGTCCAGGAAAAACCAGCTGAGGAACTGTCCAACCAACTCACAGAACTATGAAAACCAAGAAGTCATTTTTGTTTTAAACCACAATTAGATAACTGATATACTCACTAAAACTGCTAACGTAACAGAGTGGTAAGTACATTTAACAGGGTAAAGTGAAAACTAAGAAAGATATAATCATCTAAAATTGAGCTACAGAGGGCAGCCTGGGTGGCTCAGCGGTTTAGCGCCTGCCTTTTACCCAGGGCCTGATCCTGGAGCCTGGGATCAAGTCCCATGTCGGGCTCCCTGCATGGAGCCTGCTTCCCCCTCTGCCTATATCTCTACCTGTCTCTCAATCTGTGTCTCTCATGAATAAATTTAAAAAATAAATAAATAAATAAAATAAAATTGAGCAATGGAGAAAAGGGAAGGGGGTGGAAGACACAGTAAGTACGAGAAGTAAAGGCCAAACCTCCAATTAAAGATAACTTTCAGGGCAGCCCAGGTGGCTCAGTGGTTTAGTGCCATCTTGGGTCCAGGGTCTGATCCTGGAGACCCGGGACTGAGTCCCACGTCAGGCTCCCTGCATGGAGCCTGCTTCTCCCTCTGCCTGTGTCTCTGCCTCTCTCTCTTCTCTCTCTTCTCTGTGTCTCTCATGAATAAATAAATAAAATCTTAAAAAAAAATCAGAACTGTCCAACAACAAAAATATATATAAAAGATAACTTTCAAAACTATTTTTAAAAAATACTTTCTTAAAACCATCAAAGACCTAATGTGCTATTAATGAATTTTTCTGAGCTAAAATAAAATCTCTAAGAAACTGAAAACTCAGAGAAATAGCCATCACTCAAAGCTGCTTTCACTTTCTGCTACAGACCTGATCTGCAGTTTTCTGTGGCTTTACAGGGTATGGGAACCAGAAGACACATGCCAGGACATACCGGATGGGGTACCTGATAAGACATCCTGGACCTCCACTTTTAAGAGAGTGCTCTGCAGGGTTATAACTTCAGGGTAAGGATAAACCAGGAATCTGGTCCTTACAAACACCAGCGGCTTTGGTTCAGAACATTCATAGTCCAGTGAGTCTAGAGTCTGGACTTGAATTAGTGCAATAAGCTGGTAGTACCAGAGGCACTTGGCAGAAGAAACAAAACACCTCAATCAAGAACAATTCCATCATCCTAGGCCTCCAACTATTCTCACAGTTACTTTTTCAAAATCAATTCCACACATAAAGGTAAAGATAAGTAGTTTAACAAGGCCCCTCTCTGTTCCAGAACATTAAAGCCACTCTCCAACCTGCTTATAATCCTTCAAAATGTTGCCAGTGCTTCAGGGTGAAGACAAAAACAACTTCCCCTCAACACTTCCTAACACGGCTAATGAGGCCTGGAATGATTCTAAGTCCCTAGCCTTATCCTAGCCTGTTATCCTCTAGTTTCACTGGTCATCTTCCAGTCCCTTGAACTTATCATGCTCTCTCCCAGTAAAGAGGAATACACTCACTCCCTGCTTTGACGTCACAAACTTTTTTAGTAAAATTGGTATAGATGAGAGTTTATGTGATACATATAGGCATATGTATATACATACACATGTAAAACCATAATAAAATACCCATGAACTGAGCATCCAGTTGTGAAAATAAACACTTCCAAAACTGCTGATGCTGTCAGTGTACTACTCCTCACAGAAGTCCTCCCTCCTGGATTGTTTATTATTCCCTTGCTTTTGTTTTTAAATAGTTAGCCACACACACAAGGATTCCTAAACATCATTTTTGCTTGTTTTTTAACTGAGTAATGATACCATTCTTCATGCATTCTTCCATGACTTCCTATGTTACATTTCTGGGATTCCCTCATGTAAATGAGTATAGTCCTGTATCACATTTTCACTTCTGTTCAGCAGTCCATTGCAAGTATATAATTGATCTATCCATTCCACTATAATGACTTTTGGGTTTCCACTTTTTGTTTTCACAAACAGTGCTGTTATAAATATTCATGAACACATCCCTGGTGCAGATATAGGTGTTTCCTCAGGGCAGAGCTTCTCAAAGTGTGTGCTATAGCTCAAATGGATATGAGGTGTGCAGTAAGGGACTCAGAATCCCGTCTGTGGGCAGCCTGTGGGAAATAAGCTCTTTTTGGCCCAGAGAGAAGACTAGTCCTTTTGGCCCAGTATCCCAAACAAATGTCACCATTTCTTGTAAGTTCTATACATCTAAACAGGACGTAGTGCTCTAGAGGCTTCCTATTCAAGTGTAGTCCCTAGGTTGGCAATATCTCTTACAAACACCATGAAAATGTAGAATCTTAGGCCTGGCTGCACTATATTTGATGAATAAGGACTAGCATTTTAGCAAGAGTCTGGGTGACTCATGCACCAAATTTTAGAAGTGGAATGGCTATATTTTGGGGTATGGTCATCTTCAATTCCACTAACGCCAAATTCTCCTAAAATATTAAACCAATAAATCCTCCTATCACAACAAGTGTCTAAGAGTCTCCTGTTACTCCACATCCTTGACAATGGTATAGTCAGACTTTCAAATGTTTATCATTTTGTGACTAGGTATAAAAAGATATCCCATTCTAGTTTTAATTTTCTTTTCTTGATTATTCATGAAGTTGAGTATGTTTTCATCTTGTTTTCTTCTTCGGTTGTTGGTCTTTTTCTTAATTTGTATGTGTTATTTGTATATTCAGGATAAATACTATAAGTATTTTTTTCAGGCACCCCCAGTGCCACCTTCAGCCTAGGGTGTGATCCTGGAGACTTGGGTTTGAGTCCCACATGGGCTTCCCTGCGCAGAGCCTGCTTCTCCCTTTGCCTGTCTCTCTCTCTGTGTCATGAATAAATAAATAAAATCTTTTAAAAAAAAAAAAAGTATTTTTTTTCTCCTAGTTCCCGGCTTGTCTTTTTGTTTTCTTCATGTCTTTCAATGAAGAAAAGTTCTTAATTAGAAATTAGTCAAGTTGAGCATGTTTACTCCTTATAACTATAATTTACTGTATGTGCATTGTCCTTAAGAAACCCTTCACTACTCCAAGTTTCTAGAAGTAGTCTTCCATACTTTCTCTGAAAACTTTTTAAATTTTGCCTTTTAAATATTTATTTTGCCTGCAGTGTATTTTACACATGGAGAATTCTTCAGGTTGCAGCTCAACTATCAAATATCAGGGAAAGCTGAGAATTTTGCTTTTCCTCAGGCACATCAGTACCCCAAGATGACAGATATTAACTTACCAGTAACTAGATCTTGATGTTATGTATACTGTGGATTTTTATTTAGGATTATATAGATATTTATTATTGGTTTTTTTATACATAGTTTTTGAAATGCTTTTTGTTTTATAAGATTGCCCAGAGTAAAAACACCATTAATCAGATAGTACTATTTCATAATATGCTATTAATATGTGATTTTCATTAAGGAAAAAAGTAAAATTAATTTTAATGAAAATAATTTTCTGGCAAAATTCTACATCTTTGCAAGATTTATCTTGCTAATTTATAAAATTAAATACTTTTCAAAGCAAAGGTATAGTAAAAAAAATTAATAAAATGATTTGAAATGAAATTTCAGTACTCATCTTGCTATCAAAGATGGGTATCTTTATATCCCAAAGTCACACATTCAACTAACTTCATCTCAAACTACAAAAAAACTTCTAAAATTTCAGAGATTTATCTGTAGTAATGGTCCTAATGAAATGACACTTTTTACACAGGAGCCAAAATTTTACCCTAAGTTAACAACTAAACATAACACCCAAGACATACATACTTGAGACAGACCTTTTATTTTTTAAAGATTTTAATTACTTACTTGACAGAGAGAGAAAAACTGAGAAAGAACATGCACAAGCAGGGGGAGTGGCAGGCAAAGGGAGAAGGAGAAGCAGGATCCCCCTGAGCGGAGAACCAGATGCGGGACCCTGGGATCATAACCTGAGCCGAAGGCAGATGCTTAACCAACTGAGCCACCCAAGAGCCCTGGAATAGACCTTTTAATAATAATAATAATAATAATAATAATAATAAATTTGAAGTTCTAGTGCTGAATTATACTGACGTGTTCTTATAAAAAAGCAAATGAAATAACCATTTAAAGTTCTCTTTTAGGGGCAGCCCCAGCAGCTCAGTGGTTTAGCGCCGCCTTGAGCCCAGGGCCTGATCCTGGAGACCCAGGATCGAGTCCCATGTCAGGCTCCCTGCATGGAGCCTGCTTCTCCCTCTGCCTCTCATGAATGAATGAATGAATGAATGAATAAATAAAATCTTTAAAAAGAAAAGTTATTTTTTAGGAACGCCTGGGTGGCTCAGTGGTTTGGTGCCTGCCTTCGGCCCAGGGCGTGATCCTGGAGTCCCGGGATGGAGTCCCACATGGGGTTCCCCTCGAGGAGCCTACTTCTCCCTCTGCTGAGTCTCTGCCTCTCTCTGTGTCTCTCATGAACAAATAAAATCTTAAAAAAAAAAAAACTGCAATTGTTTTTGTCAATTCCTCGAGGGTTGACTTTCACACAAAACTATGTTTAATATCTAAGATTATTATTCTAATGTGACAATATTATTTAAGGGCATCCAAAGCAATTAAAAGTTGTCTTTCTAGAAAATTTAATTCAATATTCCCATGGCTGCCAAACTTTGTACCTAGGCACCCAAGTCACCCTTGCAAAAATTCACAGGATTCTAAGGGATGTTTTATTTTTTTAATGAATTCGGTTTATTACGTTCCAATATAGTACATTTATGTATTAAGATTAAGTGGGTTTTATTTAGTAAAAGTAACAGAAGTTAACCAAAAAATTATAAATTTCAACAGTTTCATGTTATTTAGTGTATCATACAAAATAGTTCCTCACTATTTAATGATTATCTTAGGTATGTATGTGGCGCTTATGATACCTGTAAGCACTTGCACGTGTAGAGAATTTCGGGATGGATACACAAAAAACTGCTAACTGTGATTATCTCTAGAAATCAGTGGCCAAAACTTCTAGTGCTGAAAATCTTTACTTTCAGTTTTTTCATTATAAAAAACTACCAAGGGTATTTTAAATTTCTAAGAGAAACACAGTGATATCTGCAAATACCTTATGAACTATTACTACTAAGTTCCTTGAGGCACCATGAAAAAAAAATATTGATACACATCAACTCAACTGAGAAAATTTGGGAACTTCTATAATATTTAATTTCAAAGTATGTTTTAAAAGTAACCTCTTTATTTCCTTTGAAATGGTGAAAAAAAGTGTCAAATTAACCTGAGATATATTAGTCAACCTCTAAACTATAATTAAAAATTAACAATCTAGAGGCAAAACCCACCCCCCTATTTAACATGAATTAATTTCTAAAATTATATTTGTTATGGCTTTCACAGTATAGCAAAAGGATTAAAAGAATGGAAATATATCCCATCTCTCTATATAAAGGACTAATTACTAATTATTCAAATAGAAGGTAATTTTGTAATTATTTTTATTCTTTATTCAATATTTTTTTCAGGGATACCGCTTCCTAATTAGGGATTCTGTTCATTAGCCAAGTGCCCCATATTTCCCAGATCCTACATCTCCGTATAATTGGTTCCATTCAGGGTCCCATCCCCATCTCAGAAATAAGAGGAATTATTTGTATTTCTTTTTTTTTGTCACAAAGTCACAAAATCCTTAAGTCAGAGGGACCTGAGGATAAGCTGATCTGTAAAAAGACTGCTGCAGAAGAGAATAAGAAAACAATTTCTAGGGAACAGAAAGCCCTGGTTCTGAGAATGGAAGGCTGGGAGTCAAAGAAAGACCTCAAGGACAAACTCGGGTTTCTTTTCTTTCTTTCTTTTTTTTTTTTTTAAATTATTTATTTATTTATTCATGAGAGACACAGAGAAAGGCAGAGACATAGACAGAGAGAGAAGCAGGCTCCCCGGAATCACGACCTGAGCTGAAGGCAGACGCTCTACCACTGAGAGTCTTAGGTGCCCCTGTTTTTGTTTTGCTTTTTTAAAGATTTTATTTATTTGTTCACTAGAGACAGAGAGGCAGAGGGAGAAGCAGGCTCCATGCAGGGAGCCCGATGAGGGACTCAATCCCAGGATCCCAGGATCATGACCTGAGCCAAAGGCAGCCACTCAACCACTGAGCCACCCAGGTGCCCCCAAACTTGGTTTCTAACATTAATGACCACAAGCAGGCAACCCAATTTGGATAGCTTTCCTCATTTGTAAAACAAAAAGAAACAGAATTTGAATTTTTACTAGGCATCATAAGATCAAGTCAGAAATAGAGATTCCCAAGACCATACTGAAGATTCTATTCTAGCTCAGTAAGTAAGGTTGAAGATCACAATCTGTGCCAGTGATTCTGATGCACAGCCAGATTTGGGAATGGTGACAGATGTTTTAAGTTGATTTACCCAAAATCCAGTCAATGCCAACCCCTTCCTTTCTTGCCTGCCTCTATCATGAAGGCTGCAAAGTTAGGTATTCATTTTCTAACCTTCCCTAAAATAAGGGTCTGTCTTTTAAAACAGCTTTGGCAAATGATATGGCAAGTCTGTCAGTACCACTACCCCATCTTCCTTCCTTTCCCTTCCTCCTGCTTCTAATTCTGACTTGATGTCTACAGGTACAGAAGTTATTCTGTTTCTATAAACCAACATGCAAAGGATGGTAGAGTAGCGAGGAAAAAGACACTGAAGACACTGGGATCCACTACATCTACCTAGACTTGTTATGTGAGAAAAATACCACCTTTTCTGTTCAAACTACTATTAGCTGTTTGCAGCCAAGTGTTTCTAAATAACAGCAGTGAAAGAATAGATGATCTCAAATGTATGGTTCAGATATAATATTTCAAAGTTCTAATTTTAAACAATCTAACTGTTCAAGGAAGAATACTATTCTATGGCATCCTTGACTTTTATGGCTATTTGGACTCTGATAGACAATTCAAAGACATCGTTCAGAAAACTACAACAGCTTGACCAGTTTCCATTCTTTACCTACACTTTCATTCAATTCGAGCATATTTGGTTAAGTTCAAGCTCACAAGCTGAATTAAAATGAGTGTAAGAAAAAAAAATAAGAAAAAAATTAAAAAATGAGTGTAAGATATAGAAACCCTACATTAAGATGACCCTATAACTTACAAACATAATTTTCAAACTAACAGATCTTGCTTTAGGAAGGTCAGAAGGACTAATCACAAAAGTATTCTTCATGCATCTTTCTCCCACTTCCCCACGCTTCATCCTAATTTACCAATTTGGGAAGATAAAACATAAGCTTTAGTATGTATTCCTATGCATTATATACATATACAGTATCTTCTGTGAGCATTACTAATAGGGATTCACTTAAGAGAAATCAGTGTGGTATTCTACAGTAAGGCTCTAGCTGAACAGTAACAAGTTTGAACAATATAAAACAATATAAAAAAGAAAGTAGTGGCTAACAAAGCATATACCCAAAGAGACCCTCCCATTTTGCCCCATACCTAACTCCTACTGCATACTGTCTCCTACTGACAACTACTGCAGTGGCATAAAATACATCAATAAATATTGACTGAGATCCCGGTCATGACAAGGAACACAGCTCTGTGCAAGGTAGATGGTTAGGTGGCTAACTGAATAGGTGAAGGGAAACAGTTCAGGCAGATGTTGCAAAATACTACAATAAATAAAGCAAAGAAACTACAAAGGTGAGCTAATTTTCAATTTGTCTATTAGGCAATACCATCTTAAACCTTCATGCAAATAAAAACCTGATTGGAAATGGCACTGATTTTCAGCCATGCTTTGGTGAACTCTTCATTCAACCTACCAGTATTTGTTGGGTTGCTGTTGGGTGTAGCCAGGGAGCCAGTGTGGTTTCGGGTGAGATTATCTTGGGCTGATGGAAGGCCTGAAGCTGACCACGAAAGAGTATTGCATCCTGAAAGACCCTGCTGCTGGTGGTATTGGTGTGACGGAGGAGGTGGGAGGGGTGCTGGATGACTGATGGCTGTACTGTGACCAGGAAAGGAATCCTCTCTGACAGGCCCAACAGTTGGAGCATTCTGTGAGGTAAACATTTGCTGCCCATATGGATCACCAGCAGGCAGAGAAGGGTATGAAACACTGGGATATGCAGCATTAGAAACAGTTGACATAGCATAGTGACCACAAGTAGAGGGAAATCCCTGAGAAGCAACAGAAGAGTTGGCAGGATACATGGCTGGACTACTGTAGTGATTCACAAAAGGGGAGTACGGCTGGGAGGCACTCGTATGCAAATGGGATGTTGATGACGTGGCACCCTGGAAAGATCCCGGAGTGGATCCCACAATATGAGGGGCAGGAGGACCCCTGCCATACATCTGCTGTGCTCCTGGTTGTTGGTTTGCTGTATTAGGAGTCACCATATTTTGTGTCGGTACTGTATAGAGACCAGAGTAGTAATCACCACATTGGCTATCCAATGGCAAAGAGGTCATTTTCCCAGGTCCTTGAGGATAATGTCCTGAGGGAGCAATATAGTTTTGAGGATGCAATCCATACCCTGATGGAATCTGCATTTGATTTTGTGCTGGACCTGAAAAAGAAAAGCAAACATTTATAGGCACTGGCATAGAGAAAATTAATTTTTAAGCATAGCTCCCATCAAATGTTACCCTAATTAATTTACTTCTCCATAACCCCAAATTGTCAAAAAAGACATACGCTGTTACAGACCCACTGTGGTAGCATAGCCTCCAAGATGGGCCCCAGTGATCCCTACCTCCTGGTATTCATACCTTGTGTGTAAATTTACAACCTCTCACAACATACCAAGACTGATTTGTGTGACCAATAGCATATCACAGAGGTAATGATATATCACTTTCAAGATTAGCCTAATCTTGGGTGCTGGCTCCCTGTCAGATCACTCAGTTTGAACAAAGTTGCCAAGCTGTGAAGAACCCTATGGAAAAATCCATGAGGCAAAGAACTGAACTCTGGCCAACAGCCAAAAAGAAACTGGGGCCTGCCAACAATCACATCAGTGAGCTTGGAAGTACATCCTTCATACCCGCAGAGTCTTGAGAAAACTAGAGCCCCAGTTGATAGCTTGACTACAATCTCATGATATCCAAAGTCAGAACCACCCAGCAAGGCTGCTCCTAAGTTCCTGTCCCTCAGAAACTATGAGATTAAATATCTATCGTATAAGTCGATAACTTTTGGGGTATTTTGTTATACAGCAATAGATAACTACTATACCCAGCACAGATGAAGTGTAAACCTTTTTTATTAGCTTTTTAAAAAAAATATAAAAGTAACAATATACCTACTGCAAAAACAAAAATTCAAACAGTGAAGAACATAAAGTAAAATGTACAATTCCCCCTTTCCCTAGTAGCTGATATCCTTCTTCCCACATGTAGCTATACTTAACGGTTTCCTGTGTATCCTTCATGACACAAATCAGCAACCTGCTTTTCTTTTACTTAATGTGCCTGAATATCCTTCTGTTAGCATATATAAATCTTCATCATTCTTCTAAAAATCTAAACAGCATTTCATTAGAAATGTAACATTTACTATATTTCCTTTGATGAGAGGAGTGAATTTTTATTTATGAGGTTAACCTCTGTGATGAATCTGAAGGATAAGTTCCTAGAAGTGAAACTTGAGAGTTCAAAGGTTTGTGTTTTGAAATTGACAATTATTGCCAAATATCTCTTCAAAAAGTCTATCAATTTATACCTCCTATAAATAATGTTTAGGACTGCCTCATCTTTCCAACATTGAGTAGCATTTCAGTCTTTGCCAATCTGATAGGGGAGAAAAATTCCAGGTACTTACTTAACTTTAAGTAATGCTAAGAATCTTTCCAAATATTTCTTAGCTACTAATGTGTCTTTCTTTATTATTTGCTCTTTTTCCACAGAGTTGTGCTTTCCATAATGATTTATAAATGTTCTTGTGTACTAAGAAATTTAACCTTGTGTTATTATTATGTACTACATACATTTTTGCTTGGGTTACTGTTTTCTGACTTTGCTCTTTTTTATACAGTAAAATCTTTCTTTCATGCTTGGTAAATGTTTGTTTTCTGTTTCGTTTTAAAGATTTTATTTATTTATGAGAGACACACAGAGAAAGGCAAAGACAGACAGAGGGAGAAGCAGGCTCCCTGTGGGAAGCCTGATGCAGGACTTGATCCCTGGACCCCAAGATCACAACCTGAGCCAAAGGCAGAGGCTCAACCACTGAGCCACCCAAGTTGCACCAATAAAGTTTTAAATCATACTTAACAGAGCCTTCCCCATTCTAATATTACATAAATATACACTCATGTTTTCCTCTAATGCTTTCAATCCTTTCATTGACATATATCCATATCTTTGAACACTATAGATTTTTATCAATATCATTCATATTAACATTAATCTTAGATTTATTATAAATATTAAACATATTACATTATGTGCCACTCGCTGTCCCTTGAAGTAAATGATATCATTATATTCACTCTACAAATCAGGCAAATGAGGCACAGAAGTCCTTTAATACAGTCACATATTTAGGACATACCAGGACTAAGATAAATTAAGTAATCTGGCTCAAATCCATGCTTTTAAACAACCCGTTACCCCATACTATACTAAAGTCTGGCTGGCTTTCCTTAGCCCAGCAAATGATCAATAGTTCCCAAACAATGGAATTCCAGTCTTGGGTCCAATGAAGAGTAAATTTTTTCCTAGAATCTAATTTTCCTATGTTGTGGAAGGAATTCATTATCTGTGCCATACTTCAAATGAAAGTGTAATAAAAAAAAATATTCACAAGCTATTTCAAGTTCTCTGGCACAAAGGAAGTGCACTGTATTCCTTGTTATAATAATGTATACAAATATAAAACAAAAATTTTTTAAAAATTAAAAAAAAAAACATAAAAATATAAAAACATTCTTTATAAAAGATATATGAATAGGGCTTATCTTTCCTTTTTTCTTTTTTTAAAGATTTTATTTATTCATTAGACAGAGGCAGAGAGAGAAGCAGGCTCCAAGCAGGGAGCCCCACGTGGGACTCGATCCCGGGTCTCCAGGATCACACCTTGGGCCAAAGGCAGGTGCTTAAACCCTGAGCCACCCGGGCTGCCCGGGCTTATCTTTCCTTATTCTGGTTTCAATTTCTACTCAATAATGTAGTGGGATCTTAATTTTGGTCACATAAATACGTATTCTATGGCAGAAAAAAGATAACTTATGTAATCAAACTGTAAAGAAAAAATGACATCCATACTATTTTAATTCCAAGAAATATACAAAGAACCCAAACTAACACCGTTTTACTGGGTGTATACTTTCCTTTTCTTATAGGATATTTTACATGGTCATAGTTCACCTGAAAGAATTTATTTACTTAAAAGGAAAAGAGTCTGATAGGAAACTTTCATTAACATGCCAGAAAAATGTGGAATATTCTCCTTCCCTTAAATACACAAAGATGGTTTGCTACTTTTTTTTTTAAAGATTTTATTTATTCATTCATGAGAGACAGAGAGAGTAAGAGGCAGAGACAAGCAGAGGCAGAAGCATGCTCCCAGTGGGCAGCCTGATGTAGGACTCAATCCCAGGACCCCTGGGATCATGACCTGAGCTGAAGGCAGCCGCCCAACCACTGAGCCACCCACCTGCCCCAGTTTGCTACTTTTGACTTCAGTCTCTGAAAACTCTACTCTAGTAAGACTATATCAGTCAAGAGAAGAGCCAGGTCAGAATTAGAGAAATCTATTTAAATATCTATCCACTTAATAAATGTGGTTCATCCATGCTACATGATCTAAAAACAGGGAAATAATCATCAGTACGTCCAAGCTACTCAAAATGTCATTCTTCTAAAACTAACAGGAATATTTTACCTAGATGCTAAAATTTATCAGAAGTGAACTACCTACCAGAGGAAACCTTTTTACTTCTCAGTCCATCAAAGAAAGTACTTACTTTGGGGAAATGTGAATTATGTGTTGATATTCACTGTTTTTTATTCTATATCAAGATCTAGATGTTTGAAAAACATGTGAAAATAATCTGGTCAAATGATAAATGAATCAAGACTCCTTTGGAAGTAAAATATTTCCTTTCAAATATTTTAAATCAATTTTCAAAAGCCTCTACTTAAAAAAAATAAACATAAGGATCAGCTTAAATGAAAAGAAAATGGTATCTAGGACAAATAAAATATTTTTAAAAATTTTGTCTTATTGTGATCTAATAGGAAACACATTTTCTTCAACTTTAAAATTTAGAGTACAATACCAACTCTAACATTAAAGTTTTATTTTTTATATATATATTAAAAACAGCCTGGCGAATACTACAAATACACAGGTTACATATACCTATACTCTTTTATCTTCAACACAATCTATAGAGTAAATTATGGACATTTCATAAGTATTAGCAGTTTCATTTACCCGTATTTCCTAGAATTTCCTCAGCAATTGTGGCAGTTTTAAAACATGGTCCCCAAATTCTTTGATACTGTGCTGATAAAAGGGTGAAATTTGTCTACTTCCCTTGAATTTGAGAAGGCTTATAACAGCTTCCACAAATAAAGAATAGGGATCCCTGGGTGGCACAGCGGTTTGGCGCCTGCCTTTGGCCCAGGGCGCGATCCTGGAGACCCGGGATCGAATCCCACATCGGGCTCCCGGTGCATGGAGCCTGCTTCTCCATCTGCCTATGTCTCTGCCTCTCTCTCTTTCTCTCTCTGTGACTATCATAAATAAATAAAAAAATTAAAAAAAATTTAAAAAAAAATTAAAAAAAAAAAAACAAATAAAGAATGGCAGAAGCTTCGCCTCCCTTCCCCCTTCCCCTGCTTAATCAGAGACAATTCAATTTCTATGTTGTTTGATGGAATATCTGCATGTGGATGGATCCCTGAACAGCTAGCTATGTAGGAAGGCCAATTATTTCACAGCTGCCAAGGTCTGGAAGTCAAACCACATGGAGAGGTCACCTTTAGGCATCCAGATTTGAAGTTTGAGTCATTCTAGCCCAAGTACCAGACATATGAATAAATGAACTTTCCAGATCATTCCAAACTTCGGCCATCAAAATACCTTGGAGTCTTCCAAGCTGAGATCCTAGACATCACAGCACAAAGCTATCTTGGCCTTGCCCTGTACAAATTCTTCATCAACAGAATCTGTGAGCTTAATAAAATAGCTGTTTGCAAACATTAAGTTTTGGAATAATTTGTTATGTAGCAATAACAACTGAAAATAACAACTAATTACTATTTTTAAAAGTTCAGAATCCAGATTCTAGAACTGAAAAAATCCATCTTTACTTAACATAAAAATGCATTATATTCTTAAAAGTCCAGACATCTCAGTTTCAATAATTCTTTTTTTTTTAAAGATTTTATTTATTTATTCATGAGAGACACACGGAGGGGGTGGGGGTGGGGAGCAGAGACACAGGCAGAGGGAGAAGCAGGCTCCATGCAGGGAGCCCGATGTGGAACTCGATCCCGGGTCTCCAGGATCAGACCCCTGGGCTGAAGGCAGCGCTAAACCGCTGGGCCACCAGGCCTGCCCCAGTTTCAATAATTCTTACAAAAGAAAACATTGTCTTCAGATAAGTTAAACATATGTGTATATATGTACAGAATGCACTAAGTTGTTCTGTTAGAAAAATAGTTCCTTCCTAGAATATATTATTTGAGAGCTGTAAGGTGTAAGATATAAAAAAAAAACTGAATCAGGTACACCAGTTAAGAATGAAAGAAAAAACAACTAAGGGTTGAGAACTGGGTCTATCACGAGTGGTAAAAACACCTGGAATCATTTACATGCGCTACAGACCTGTACTATCCAAATGGCAGTCCCTAGTGACACATGGCTACTACATACTAGAATATAGTTAATTTGATCTGAGAAGTGCTTTAAGATACATTGGATTTTAAAGAAATAGTATAAAAAATAAGATATTTTAGTAATTTTTAATATTGAACACATGTTAAAATGAGAACTTTTCATATATTGTGATAATTGGATAAAATGAAATTGACTTTACTTCTTTTTGCTATTTAAAATTACATATGCAGCTTGCATTAAATTCCTGTTGAATACAACTATAAGACAGAAAAATACAAAGAGAAAGGAGAATATCAGTATGTATGGAAGGTTTTCAACCTAGGCCTAAACATTTAAGTTGGACATTAGAAACATTAATTATAAAAGTATTTTGAGGTACTACCACATTTTATTAATGCTATCGATTTCTTAAAAAAAAAAAAAGAAAGAAAAATAACTGGCTTTCTGGGATAATTTAGATGCGCATCTTTCTTTGGATTCAAATGGTTCTGCAGCATATAAGAAAAGACTGCTGGGGGCAGCTCCAGTGGCGCAGTGGTTTAGTGCGGCCTGCAACTCCGGGTGTGATCCTGGAGACCAGGGATGAGTCCCAGGTAAGGCTCCCTGCATGAAGCCTGCTTTTCTCTCTGCCTGTGTCTCTGCCTCTCTCTCTCTCTCTGAATACATAAATTTTTTAAAAAATCTTAAAAAAAAAAAAAAAGGAAAGACTGCTGGTATTTTGATGCTTCTAAAGTAGAGAGAGACAAAGGCTATGGAGGAAAGAAACTAGTTACAGACATGGATGGTCAAATTTTTGAAAAATAACTCTAAGTATTCTTCTTATTACAGATGTTATATATAATCATTGCAAAAAGAGGTACAGGAAATTATCAGATAAAAATCATCCATAATCATATTACCTGAGATAACTATCAATATTCTGATGCATAGCTACCCAATAATTTCTTTTTGGTTTTACCTAATTTAAACAAAAATAGAATTATAATGTACATTATTAAATGATCTGTTTATGTAGCCTGACTTGAATATCTTTCCATCATATAAAACTGTATTTACAGAATGACAGGATTAAAAAAAAAAAAGAAGAAAAAAGAAAAGCCTAGAACTAATAATTGAGTTTATCAGTCACAAGATACAAGGTCAATATGTAAGAGTCAAATGCACTTTTCAAACTCAATAATGAACATACAGGATTTAATTTTTTTTAGAATAATACTATTTATAACATCACAAAAAAGTACTTAAAGTGCTAAAAACTACACAACACTGATGAAAGAAATGAAGGATTTCGTTAAATAAATGGAATGATATATTTGTGGACTAAAAGACTTGGTATGAAGATACAAACTATCTCAGTTTCAATCTTTAAATTGTAATGCAATCCCAATACAAATACCAATAGCAAATACCAAATACCAATATTCATATTTATTTATAGGTATCAACAAGCTGATTCTAAAATTTCTATGGAAAGGCAAAATCTCAAAAACAAAAACTCTGAAAAAGAACAGTTGGGTCTTATACTACCCAATTTCTTTTTTTTCCCCCCTAAGATTTTATTTATTTATGAGAGACACAGAGAGAGGCAGAGAGACACAGGCAGAGGGAGAAACAGGCTCCCCACAAGGAACCCCATGTGGGACTTGATCCCCTGACCTGGATCACGCCCTGAGCTGAAGGCAGATGCTCAACTGCTGAGCCACCCAGGCGTCCCTATACTACCCAATTTCAAGGCCTGCTTTATCTGCTACAATAATCAAGAAAGTGTGGCACCAGTGAAAGGAGAGACACAAAGAACATAATAAAAAGTCTAGAAATAGAGCCACAAAAATACAGCCAACTGATTTTTGACAAAGATGTCAGCCAATTCAATGAAGGAAAGAATCTTTTCAACAAATGCGGCTGCCATAGTCCATATTCAAAAAATGAACCTCAACACGTCTCAGGTCTTTTTTTTTAAAAAGCTTTTATTTATTTATTCATGAGAGACACACAGAGAGAGGCAGAGACACAGGCAGAGGGAGAAGCAGGCTCCACACTGGGAGCCTGACGTGGGACTTGATCCCCGGTCTCCAGGATCACATCCTGGGCTGAAGGCAACGCTAAACTGCTGAGCCACCCCGGATGCCCATGTCTCAGGTCTTAAGCAAAAGTTAAGTCAAACTGTAAAATCTAAATGTAAAATTTAAAAACACCTAGAAGAAAATATAGAAGAGTATGTAAATATAATCAAGAACAGAAAACACTAAGAAGAGACTTTATCAAATTAAAAACTTTTCTCCACCAAAAGCACCAAGAGAATTATAAGACAAGCAACAGGCAAGAAAATAATATTTGCAAATCACATGCCCGATCATTTGTATCCAGAATTTAAGAACTCTTAAAACCCAACAGTAAGAAAACAGACAACCCAACCAAAAAATTGGTAAAAGGTCTGAAAATATAACCAGCAATGAAGATACAGGAATGGCAATAAACAAACACAAAGATGCTCATCATTAATCATTAGGGAATGCAAATTAAACCATGAGATATTGCTACCATTCATTAGAATGATTAAAATAACAAAAAATCTCAAAATATCAAATGCTGGCAAAGAGGTAGTGCAAAAGGAACTCTCATTCATTATTGGAGGGAATGCAAAATAGTACTATTTTGCCACCTTGGAAAAGTTTGGCAAGTTCTAGTAAAGTTAAATATATACAGTTGACCCTTGAACAATCCAGAGGTTAAGGGCAAAAACCTTCTGCACAGTTGAAAATCTGAGTATAAGCTGACTCTCCGCCCCCAAACTTAACTACTATAGTCTACTGTTGACCGGAAGGCTTACCAATAACATAAACTCAAACATGTATTTTTTATGTTACTATACATACGGTATTCTGTGTATATACACTTTATTCTTACAATAAAGTAAGCTATCAAAAAAGAAAATGTTACTAAGAAAATCATAAGAGAACACACTTATGGTAATGTACTGTATTTATCGAAAAAAAAAAAATCTGCATATAAGTGGATCCAACCTGTGTTGTTCAGAGTCAAATGTATTTACCATTTGACCCAGCAGTGTTACTCCGTTTACCTAAGTGAGCCAAAAAACGTGTTCACACAAAAACCAGTACATGAATGTTTACAGCAGCTTTATTCACAATCACCCAAAACTAGAATAAACAGTCAAGATATTCAACAACAGAGGATAAACAATCCTGGTACACACACACAATAAAATAGTACAGAGCAATAAGAGGGAACAAACTGATTCATGCAACAGCATAGATGAATGTAATTCAGTGAGAGAAACCAGATCCAAAAGACTACATATTTTATAGTTTCGTTTATATGACATTCTGGAAAAGCAGACTGACAGAAATGGAAAGCAGAGCAAAACAGTTGTCAGGGCTGGTGGAGGACGAGATGATGTTACAAGGGGACTACTTAAGGACACTTTTTGTAGTAACAAAACTGTTCTATATGATACTGTGGTGGTAGATCCTTGACTGTATGCCATTTGTCAAAACCCATAGAGCTGTACACTACAAAGAATGAAAGCAAGTTATATTTTTGTGAAAAAATTAACTAGGATGTCAAGATAATCCAGGATAGAATAAAGACTGACAAATCAGTCTAACTGCATTACATACATGATAACCTAACTGAAGGATGTTTAGGTAATACATATACACAGATGGAGAGACGTAGACACAATTACAAAGATGTTCACATACATAATTTAGTACATACATACATATCTCCTAACTTCTGTCTACTGAGAAAGCCTAAAAGCAATGATACTCCAGTAGCTACAACCACATCCAGGGCCCAGTTCTCAGTTTCCAAATACCATGCCCCAACAAAAGGAACCAGGGCTTCTCGGACAAAGGACTGATTCTAGTGCTGGGGTAGGGAGAGGACAAAATACTGTAGTGTCAGAAAGTAAGGAAGCAGTCAAAAGACAAAAGGGTGGTGGCAAAGAGACACAGGAGGCAACCTGAAAGAGCAGCCAATGGCCGAAGCTGTAACAATTTGGGTAACAAATATAAATCATGATAGTACTCGATTATAATCCAAAGAAAAAAGTCAATATTCATGGGTCAACAATAATAAAAATAACTGAAAACATTTTAAAATGGGAAAAAAGGGGCAAGCCTTCCTCACAGAAAAATTCCAAATAATAAGAAATGTAGAATAACTGAGGGAAAGAGAAAATTACCATTAGAATTCCACAGTAGAAGACTGCAGGTGTGAGCCGCTGAGGAATGCTACCAGTAGTGGAAGAAATTTTAAGAAGCAATAGGATATTAAATTATCTTCCCAAGAATATTTATGAATTACTGTGATGATTTTAGCATATGCCTACAAATTACTTTATCCATCTCACTGTAGAAGGTGGAATTTAATTCATAATTCCCTATCTGTTAAATGCAGGCTGAAGTTACTCCTAACATAGAGTAGAAAAAGAATATTAATTTTGCAGTGGAGGAACTTGGCAGCCCGTTATAGACTGAATATCTCCCTCCAAACTCATGTTGATGCTCTATCCCTTAATTTAATGGTTTAAAGTGGGGCCTTTGGGAAGTAATTAGGCTTAGTTTAGATCACAAGCATAAAATCCTCATGATGGAATTTAGTATCCTTTCTCCTCGTGCATGTAAAAAAGCCATGTAAGCACATAGCAGGAAGATGGTCATCTGCAAGTCAGGAACAGGGTCTTCATCAGAACCAACCATGCTGTCACTCGGATCAAAGATTTCTGGACCCTAAAACTGTGAGAAAATAAATGGCTATGGTTTAAGCCACCCAGTCTATGGTATTTTGTCATAGAGGCCTGAGCTAAGACATTCCTTAAATCAAATGCCCAAGGTTAACATGACCAGGAATAAACAAGGTGATACATATAATCCCTGGTATGATGTGATAAGAAGGGCACTTCACTTCTGTGGTATTCTTCCTAAAAATTAATAAATTATTGAGACTCCACCCCAGCCTAATCATGAGAAAGCATCAGTAGAGTGAGGAACTGTCTACAAAACAACTAACTGGTCCTGTCAAAGTCCTAAAAAGCCAACAGAAAGACTAAGAAACTGTCACAGATCAGAGGAGACATGACAACTAAATGCAACATGATATCCTGGACTACATCCAGGAACAGAAAAAAATAAAATGGTGGAAATGGTATAGTTTAGCTAATGGCATTTCAGTAATGTTAATTTCTTAGCTTTGATAAACATACCATGGTTTTGTAAGATGTTAAGACATAAGAAGATATAAGACTTTAGAGGAAGCTGAGTGAAGAACAATGAATTTTATGTACTATATCACTTCTGCAAATCTAAAATTATTGCAAAATAAGTTTTTAAAACATCAATGGAAAAAAGTGCATTTAATAAATGCACTTTTAAAAATAAGTTTTTAAAACATCAATGGAAAAAAGTGCATTTAATAAATGACGTATTAAATTGTATGACACCATTTTTAAAAGATTTTATTTATTCATTTGAGGGAGGGAGGGAAGGAGGGAGGGAGGGAGAGAGACAGAGAGAATGCATGCACACACAAGCTGGGGCAGAGGGCAATGAGGGAAGCAGACTCCTTCCCCATGAGTGGGAAGCTCATTGACTAGAGATTCGATCCCAGGACCCTGAGATCATGACCTGAGCTGAAGGTAGATACTTAACCAACTGAGCCACCCAGGTGCCCCTTGTATGACACTGTTTTTTAGACAATTGACCAAACCACACATAACCACAGTGATTTTCCTAAAAAGCAAATCCGATTATTTCTTCATTTAAAGCTTTCTAACAGTTTTTCTTGCCAACAACAAAAAATTCAAACGCTTTAACATAGTTTATAAAACAATGGAAGGCACAATAATCCCTCCCCCATCCCAAATGTCCATGTCCTAATCACCAGAACATGTGACATGGCAAAGGGAGTTGAGGTTGCAGATTGTATTATGATTGTTAATCTGTGACCCTAAAATCGGGAGAAAAGCCTTGATTATCCAAGTGAGCTCAATGTAATCACAAGAGTCCTTAAAAGTAGAAGAGGGAGGCAGCAGAGAGTCAGGGAGATGTGACTACACAAGATCCTCAGAGATGAGGTTGCTGGCTTTGAAGATAAAGAGGGGACCATGACTCAAGGAATGTGGGCAGCCTCTGGAAGCGGGAAAAGGCAAAGAAATGGACACTCTCCCACAATCTCTAGGAGGGAATTCAGCCCTACTGACACCTTGATTTCAGCCCTGTTAGACTTCTAACCTATGGATGATGAATTCATGTTATTTTAAGCCACCAATCTCTGGTAAATTTGTTACAGCAGCAAAGAAAAAATGAACACAAAGGCCCTTCATGATGGCCTTCTTACTTCACTGCTCACCACTCCTCACAACGATATTCAACAGGTGTGCCTTAATATACTGCTATACTACAAGCCATTCACATGGGTCTACCTAAGTCTGATCAGTAAATAAAATGTAATTTTGCTAAACTAATGGTGCCTATTGTTAGGTCAAAGTGACACAGAATGATGACCTTGTAGGAAGAGAGCAAAGAAACCACAGCACGACATCAGGAAAGACTATATGCTAGAGCTTTATCTCAAAAGGTGATCAAAGGGGTTAGTGAGAGCAGTTAAGTTGCCTTGTAAAGGCTTCTGAAGGGGATCAAATAAATATGCTACTTTTCTGAAATCTGCTTTTTAAATTTAAAAAAAATTAAATTCTAGAGTCTAAAGTTTAATTCCTTCAAAAATGCCACCAACTAAAATTTTAGCCCAAAGGTAGCCATGAGTATGAAAAGGCTGAGAATCACTATTTCACACACAGTTGGGCCACACCAAATTTTTCTCAAGCCATGTTTGTTCACCTCTGACCCTTCACACAAGCTCTTCTTCTCTACCTGGAACCTTCAAAAATTCCCTCTTTTCCCTTTATCTGATCAAATCTTACTCATTCTTCAGATCTCAGTTTAGCTCTTCTAGAAAACACCTGCTAACCCTATAAGTGATGCCTACTTAATGTTGCATCTACAATATCTTGGACCACAATGATAGCACTTTTCACATGGTATTGTAATCGTCTGATTGCAAATTCTCTAAGTGAAAAACGAGTCTAGGTTGCTCTCAGCTTTAATATATTCCTAAAGCTTAGCATAGTGCCTGGGTTATAGAAACCATTCCCACAGTTTTTTTGGGTAAAAAAAGGAGCCTAGTAAATAATCATCAAATATTTCTGCATCAGGCATTTCCCTTGTCACGATGTATCAACATGGACTACAGGATAAGTAAAAAGAAGCTCTTAAACAACACTTTAAGAGTTTCCACTACTGAAAGCAATTTATACCCTAGTATAAGAACAAATATAGAGATCTGAACTTTTTGTGGCATTTTACACATTTTACTCTATCATCTGAAACAAAAGGAAAGTAATAATATACTGTATTTCATTACATCTAAGGTGTTTTAATGCTGCTGCTTTTTAAATTTACCAGGGATATTAGCTCCTACTACTGTAATAAATTACCACAAGCATAGTGGCCTAAAACAACACAAATTTACTATTTTCTAGTTCTGTAGGTCAGAAGCCCAAAATCAGTTCACCGGGCTAAGGTCAAAGTGTCATGGGCAGGGTGGTTCCTTCTGAGGCTCCAAGAAGAGAATCCACTTCCTTGTTTTTTTCAGCTTCTAGTGGCCAGCCCCTTTCTCCATCTTCAGAGCACATTACTCCCACCTCTGCTTCTGTGGTCACATTACTTTGTTGGCTGACTCCTCCTGACTTTCTCCAACCAGGTCTGTTGTGATTGTATCAGGCCCACCTAGATTGAGGATAATATCCCCAACAGTCAGTCGAAGCTGCAAAGGTTTCAAAGATTAGGATGGACACACATTAGGGGGCCATTATTCAGCTCGCCACATCAGCCACCAATGGCAGGTTTTCATACAACTATACCATAATTTCTACCACTTCAGCAAAACCAATTTCAGAATCTTACCAAATTCAGAGATTAAAATGTGAAAAACAGAATGTCTTAGAATCAATGAAGTAATATGATTACTGAATCCACCAAGTGGCTTAATGTAGTGACTCATAAAAAGAGCATAAACAAATCACTGAAATACAGAAAAATTCAGGCTATATACATACAAGCTCTGAAACATTTCGAAATTCTTAGCTTCAAGTGAGGTATGTCTGTAAAAAATAGGAAACAGATTATTCTAACACATTATCTACTCACTGGTACCAGTCTGACTTGAGAAGTAAACAAAATATTTTTAATAAATAGGCTATGTACCTTTCAATGGAGGTGCTTAGCTGGTCAGCCTACTGATGTCATATCAGCTAGATACACCTCTGGTTTTCTTTTCTTTTCTTTTTTTTTTTTTAAAGATTGTACTTATTTGTTCATGAGAGACAGAGAGAGAGAGGCAGAGATACAGGCAGAGGGAGAAGCAGGCTCATCACAGGGAGCCTAACGTGGGACTCGATCCCGGGTCTCCAGGATCATGCCCCAGGCTGAAGGCGGTGCTAAACTGCCAAGCAACCCGGGCTGCCGCACCTCTGGTTTTCTAGAAACATCTATGCCCTTCCTGGCAAGACTAAATTATCCCAAGGTCTACCCAAAGGCTGTATCTGCCTCAGGGTCATAAATCTCCTTCCAGAAACTAAATTACCAACAAAGGAAAATTGATTCTATTCTTGCTGTATGAAAACCAAACATGAAAATCCAAATTACAAGGTAAATATTTTATGGAATGTTTAGTCACTATATATTTACAACCAAATTAATCATAAGCTCTCTTTAAAATAAATGAATTTCCTCATTCTTTCCCTTGACAGAGAACTAACATTTTTAGTATCAAAAATATTTGCTTCATTAGTCTTTTCCTGAATCAAATATCAATATTTTTTTAAAAGTCAGATTAAAGGTTTTTTTTTTTTATTATCTTAAGAACATCAAGGTCAGCAAAGTACAAGCTCCTCTACAGAGACACAAACTAACTTGGAGAGACAGAATCAGATATAAGAATGTAATTTATTCATCACAGAACCACCAAGAAATAGGGCAATATGCATTTTAACAATCACTCTTGTTAAAGTTTTAAAATATTTCTGAACCAGTTGGTAAATAGTCACACAGCCCTGACCCTGCTTCCCTGGTATACTGCACAATGCTATTCCCTTGCTCCAGACCTCTAAGACCTCCTCACGATCCAGCAACTAAAAGACTAATGCCTGGCACGTTACAGGCTTACAGAACCCTGCTCTAATGTCAAGGCTAGTATCCATTCAGTCACTAGTATGCAAAGTACAGATTACTATTTTAGATATAGGACCCCTGATAATAAAGTATCAATAATGTCGCAAAAACAGAAATTTTTTACAAGCATAAAAACTATATGACCACCACACCCCTTAAGAAATCTACAATTGGAAACCCTGGTGTTTTTAAAAATGAGGAATTTCTAGAGCACCTGGGCGGCTCAGTTGGTTGAGTGTCTTGACTCTTGATTTCCGCTCAGGTCATGATCTCAGGGTCCTGGGATTGAGCCCTATATCAGACTCCCTGCTCAGTGGGGAGTCTGCTTGAGGATTCTCTCTCTCTCCCTCTCCCTCTGCCCACCCCCAATCACATATATTCTCTCTCTCAAATACAAAAATCCTAAAAAAAAAAAAAAAAGAAGAAGAAGAAAGAAAGAAAAAAAGAGGAATTCTAATCACATCTGGATACCCTGGATTATTATTTTGTAATGGGAGGCTAATAACTATAAAAGTAACTGTCCCAGTCAGACAGAGCCTACAGCCAACAGATTCAGACTGTGCAGCCATTTGGATGAAACCTCACTACATTAGTCCATTAGTTCTTCTTTCTGGCTGCCATGGTAATGAGTGTTACAAGTAGAGGGACCAAAAGAAAACCGATCCCACTTAACCTACTATATGAGTCAGGTACTTGGCTTTTCTCTACATAATCTTATATGATTCTCACAACAATCCTGTGAAGTATCACTATCCTCATTTTACAGACAAATTCAAATAGTTGGTAAATAGTGAAGCCAGGCATCGCAGGTTCCAAAGCTCATTTCACAATACCTGTTTCTCAGAAATACTAGGAAAAACAAGCAAGTTAGGACTTGGCCACGGGCTAGGCGAGGCATTTTACTACTCCTTCTCACCTCCCTATTTTATCCTGCTTTTCCTTGGTTCCTATTACAAGCAGCTTTCACCATACAATTTTAGAAAACCTAAAACTAATTAAATCCACCTTTCCACAAGCCGGCTAGCTGAGGTAGGTGAGCTATTTGAGGGAACCTTCCAAGAGTAGATCTATCTGTTGGAGAGAGGAAGGGCTGGGCAGTGTAAGAAAATAATAAAAAGACGGAAACCGTGATTGAGCCTTAAATACAGGAAAGGACCGGGAGAACTGGCCACACATAGATCCGTTCAGTCTTCAAAAATAACAATATGAAGCCAAGGTCACTTACTCAGTTGAGTGCCTACTGCTTGCTGCCACGGGGAATATAAGGAAGAAAACTCACATAGTTTCTGTCAACTGAAGAATTTAGATGTTGGTGTTCTGAAGGAGATGGAATGAAGGGGACTCTCCTTTGTTAAATATCTCATTTTGCTAAGCACCAGGTACTTTAAAAATAGTAACTCATTTAGTATAATTCTCTCAACAATTCTAGAAGGAAGGTATTGTTATTCCCTGAAGCTCAGAGATGTTAAGTAATTACCTCTACAAAACCCAGAACTGTATCCAAGCCTACAACCTTTTCACTAGCCCACACCTTTTGACAGTTCTGGGTATGCTCAGCCTATTAGAAATAGTGGCTTCCCTAAGGCTGAATATAACATGATTTGCTCTAACATGCAGGGCTGACTATGAAGATGCTCTCATTTCTAGGAAAGTCCATTGAAGACCGGCTCAAAAATCTGTTCTCTTTCAATGTCTTTAAGATTCTAATACTTCAGGATTTACAGATAATTAGAAAGATGAAGTTAGTTGAAATACTATAATCCATGGCAATGAATGGGGTTTACAAAAATTATTACACATATAATTTCAGAAACCTGAGGGGAGGGTGGAGTGGGAATGAAAAGATACTGCAAATAACTAATACAATACATACAGCAATGAAAAATAAAATTTAAGCCCAGATAAAAGACACTTGTTTATATATGGAATGATTTTTAAGATTCTCAAGATATTAATCTGCTTAGAAGGAAATGATGCATCCAAATGGTTACATTATACCATGGCAATATCTTCACCAGAGGACCTGATGCTTCTGCTCAGCTATAAAGGAAGACCAGAAACCTGAGACGCAGACGCTGCTCTGATCAAAAGGAACTTAATTCAGACACACTGAGGAGATTTTTATCCTTTTAAATTTTGCATGTGCTCTCAAAGTTGAAGAGTTTCCTTTAACTGACCAGACAGTACTGCTGAGTGGATGGTATGTTTCTATCCTCCATAATGGATCCCAATAATTCCTATTACTAACTCATCTTTCTCTCATTATTGGCAACTAAAATGATAAAACTGTCAGTAGTATCATTCCCGGAAAAGGCATATGGAAGGAAGAAAAATACATTTTCATTTGAAAATGAGTACCATTAGCTTCCTAAAAGTAGAATTAAGCAGCAGTGGTTTACTGTTAAATCAGAGTGCCCCCCCCCAAAAAAAAACCTTTTAAAATTAATCCCTTTGAATTGGGAGAAATTTTGGAAATACATTATCATATTGCCAGGATATTATTTCATCCAATCTTCCCTTTTTTGAGGACTGGGCTTTGGAAAGACTCTCAAAAGGTAGAGTAAAAGTTTAAAAATATTCAACACTTCATATGGAAATACAAATAATTCTAAAAGCTCATATGCTGCTCATGAAAAACTGAAGTAGAGAAATACAAGTACACAAAAGGAAGTTTAAGGGAACTATGTAATAGACTCAAAGAAGTCAAACTGTATCTTCAAATGAGTGGGGAAAAGCATATGAGCAGTTAAACCCAAAAACCAAAAGTGATAATGAAGTCTCAGTTTTCAGCCTATACCCTACCCTTTCCAAAAAAAAAAAAAAAAGTCTCTAAAAAGACTTTCTACATACAGTCTCTTAATAGAAAGAAGACTGGACTTGGAATTAGGAACACTGAATTGGACTTGATTAACAAATGTTTAATGAATACTTGAATGTACATCAGTGACAAGAGACAAAACTGCCATCCTCACAAAGTTTACACAGCAATTGGTGAAAAACATACCCACTTAACCTTTCCGGATCTCGATTTGATCTATAAAATTTGAGAAGTGAACTGTTTTTCAGACTGCACTCCAAAAACACCTGAACCTCTATTTTTTTTAATTTTTTTAAAAGATTTTATTTATTTATTCATAGAGACAGAGAGAGAGAGAGGCAGAGGGAGAAGCAGGCATCATACAGAGAGCCTGACGTGGGACTCGATCCAGGGTCTCCAGGATCACGCCCTGGGCTGCAGGCGGCGCTAAACCGCTGTGCCACTGGGGCTGCCCTGACCCTCTATTTAAACCATAACAGCTCTGCTTTTTTTCTGATTTCTCCATCAGTGCTCTATCCACTATTTCTTTTGGAAAAAAATAAATGTTGTTTTTTTTTTTAATGTTGGATAACCACTAAAATAAGTGATCTCTAGATACCATTTCAGTTTAACAATTCTGTCTCCTGTAATGTTACATATGCACACTTCTGACCTGTTTCTTTTTGCCATGCCTGGAATTCCATTGAGACACATGAAAAGGCAAACTATTTCATGTAGGCCTAAAGAATAAACCAACACCCAAGGGCTGCTTAATCTTTATTATAAATGCCAATACAATGTAGAAAACATAATTTTTTCTAAGATTAGCAAAAAAAACAAAAACAAAAAAGGGGCAGCCCCAGTCGCTTAGCGGTTTAGAGCCGCCTTCAGCCCAGGGCATGATCCTGGAGTCCCAGGATGGAGTCCCATGTCGGGCTCCCTGCATGGAGCCTGCTTCTCTCTCTGCCTCTCTCTCTCTCTAATAAATAAATAAAATCTTAAAAAAAAAAATAGATATGATCTTCTCTACTTAAGCTACTTCCTTCCACAAAAACAACAAAAAATTTGACCCTAGTTCTTTATCCTTTTTGTTTAATTGAGGTATAATTGACATATGCTCTATTAGTTTCCAGTATACAACATAATGACTCATTTGTATAAATTACAAAAATGATCACTATAATAAGTCTAGTTAACATCTGTCACCATACATAGTTACAGATTTTTTTTTTCCTTGTGATGAGAACTGGTAAAATTTACTCTTAGCCTATTTCTTTATCTTAATTTCCAAATTCCTTGACAATGACATTTAAGGCCTTTCTGCAACCTGACTCCTTTTTAAGTAGTATTCCTTACAGCTCATGTGCCTTGGGTTCTCCCTAGTACCCAGCACACTTCTTGCCACTTGTCAGCTTAGTTTCTTTCTTTCTTTTTTTTTTTTGACAGCTTAGTTTCTAAACATGCCTGCACTTTCAATTTTGAGACTTTTGTTCATGCTATAAATCTGTCTCAAGATATTCTTGTCCTCTTATTGTTACCCATCAAATCCCTCAAGGTCAGAAGCAACTGGAATGTCAATAAAATACAGGTGAATTTAGGAGAAAGGCAGGAATTCTATCTTTCTACTAGGCTAATCTTAATTACCTGAATGGCAAACATGCAACAAATGCTGAAATGAACTATGTTAATGTTTATAAACGGTAGAAACAAACATCACCTATATTTGGCTTCTCATGTTCTTACAGATCTAATATTCTCATTACAACTGATATCCTGGCATTTTTGAGCCTTCACAAAATTTGTAAGGCTAAGATCAGTATTTGCCACTTTATTTTTTTTTATTTTTATTTATAAAGAAGGGCATGGTTTTTTGTTTTAAGATTTTATTTATTTATTCATGAGAGACACACACACACAGAGGGGGTGGGGGCAGAGACACAGGCAGAGGGAGAAGCAGGCTCCACGCAGGGAGCCCGATGTGGGACTCGATCCCCGGTCTCCAGGATCATACCCTGGGCTGAGGGCGGCGCCAAACCGCTAAGCCACCAGGGCTGCCCAGTATCTGCCACTTTAAAAATCATTCACTAACACAATAATGCATACCCAGAAAATCAAGAAAAGACACTTCTTGGAACAGTATTAAACATGGGTTCACAATATTCCAAAAGGCTTGAAATCTCTTCTTAAATTATCACGTGCTAGTTCCTTCACTCACAAAACTGTTTAAAAACAAAACGAAAACGACAATCTGTATTAAGTTTACAAGGACAAAAACTGCTCAGAAAGTATCTTAATGTGTGCTCGGGACAGGAACACAAAGCCTACAACACTGTTCACATTCACACCCATTAGAGGAAACGACGACTCCTGGAAATAAAGCATTATGGTTGATTCAAAGTATATTATGCCTAAGACATCACTTTTGTGGGGGGAAAAAAACCCAAAAAACTCAACCTCTGATTCTCAGCATAAGCTTATGATAAACTTCATGTTTGAAAAGCATCAGCTGTAAAAACCACATACTGGCTGAACTGATTTATATAGCCCAGTGAATTTTCATTAACTGGATAAAAAAGGTCAGTTCAACAATTGTTTGAAAGTACTAGTGTAGGGATCCCTGGGTGGCGCAGCGGTTTGGCGCCTGCCTTTGGCCCGGGGCGCGATGCTGGAGACCCGGGATCGAGTCCCACGTCGGGCTCCCGGTGCATGGAGCCTGCTTCTCCCTCTGCCTGTGTCTCTGCCTATCTCTCTCTGTGTGACTATCATAAAAAACAAAAAAAGAAAGTACTAGTGTAGTCCTGCTGTCTCACACAGGGCATTTTTCTTAAGCATTCAATCACTGGCGAGGGTTCTCATCCAAGATACTATTAAGTCTATAACGTGAGTTCCCCCTTCCCAGGCCCCATCCGTAAACATTCAGATCCCAAGATGAGGTCATAAATGGCCTAGAAATGATCATTTTTCACTTGAACCTCCTGCATTCTGAAAGCCTACGACCTCAGCATGAAAGCGGCTTTCAAGTTGACAGGCTGCTGCCGGCAGGAAGGCCTTTTCTTCCCTCGACGCGGGGCCAACTCCCGCACGCTTTTGTGGTTCAAAAGTGAAGCTGAGGGGGGTGGGGGGTGGGGGGTGGGGGGAAGACACCCAGATCTAAAGGTATTCGTTTAAATAAAGCCGTTTGACACCTGCTCCCTTTGCAACGCGACCAAGCAAACTTCCAAACGCTCGAGCAGCCGCCGCAGCTGCAATGACACGTCTCGCAGGCCGAACTGGGTCAGGGTTACGGTCACACTTTATGTTGCATATTTACACCCTTTTGTCCACAAACTTGAGCGCTAACTTAAGTTCCCTTCAAGGCCACGTGCTCGCAGGGCCGCAGAAATCAAAGCAATTCTGCTGCGACGGGGAAGGGCGGCAGCCCCGCAGCCCGAGGGCCACAGCAGCCTTCCCCAGACCGCGCACTCCGCGCGGCCTCGGCTTTTCGCCGGCGACAGGGTCGCCCGGGGCAACTCGCCGGCGCCCGGGCCGGGCTGGAGGATCTCTCCACGGAGGCCGGGCCCCGCCTTGGCGGCCTCGCCTACTAACCCCGGGCGCTTTCGGGCCCAGGGTCACGTTACGTAAGCAGCCCCGGCCCCGGCTTCCCCGGGTCGGCCCCCGCCTCCGCGCCAGGGCGCCCCTCCCCCTCCCCCCGCGGCCCGCGGCCCCCCCTCACAGCCCGGCCCCCCTCGGCGCGGCCTCGGCCCGCGGCCTCCGCCCGGCGCCCCCCAACCCGGCAGCCCCCGCCCCAACGCCCCACCCCCCGGCCCGGCCCGGCCCGGCGGGTCCCGAGCGCCAGCGCCAGGCTGCCCGCCGCGCTAGGCCCCGCGCCGCGCTGCGCCGGGGCTGCCCGCCTCACCGTTCTGCTGGTGCGGCGCCGGGCCCGGGCCTGCGGGCGCCGCGGCTCCTGAGGCGCTGGCTCCGCCAAGCTTGGGCGGGATCCGGGCGCTGGCGGCCGGATGAGGGGACTCGGCGGGGGCCGACATGACGGCGCTGCTGGCGGCGGCGGCGGCGGCGGCGGCGGCGGCGGCGGCGGCGGCGGCGGCGGCGGCGGCGGCGGCGGCGGCTCCGCTCCGGGGAGGTGGGCGGAGGGAAGGGAAGGCGGGGCCCGAGAGGCGAAAGGAAGAGGAAGGAACGCGCCCGGCGTCACCGAGGGAGTCGCCCGGGACTGCGGTCGGGCTGCCGGCGCTGCCCCGCGGAGCCTCGCTCGGCCGCCAGGCCCCAGGCCCCCGACCCCCGGCCCACCGCGCCCGGCCCGGCCCGCTCCTGCCCTGCCCCGCCCTGCCCTGCCCTGCCCTGCCCTGCTGCGCGCCCCGAGCCCTGGGCGCGCGCCTCCGGCCTGGGGTCGGTCCTCGCGCCGCGGGCCTGGGGCCGTCGCCGCCACGCCCCCTGCAGGCCGCCGCCCGGCGACTTCAGGCCCGAGGCGGGGCCGGGGCGGCGGCGGCTCAGGCCCCGGCGCAGCAGCCGGGGTCGCCCTGAGGCGGGAGGGGGGCAGCCCGGGAGGAGAAGGGAAGCCAAGCCGGCCGGCGGTGCGGGGGCGGGGGGGGGGACCCGACAGCCGCGGCGTGACACCCGGAGCCCAGGGCCACGCCGCCCCGGGCTGACCCCACCCACCGCCTCCCTCCAGTTTGGGTTGGTTTGTTTGTTTTAAGATTTTATTTACTTATTCATGAGAGAGAGAGAGAGAGAGAGAGGCAGAGACACAGGCAGAGGGAGAAGAAGCAGGCTCCATGCAGGGAGCCCGACGCGGGACTCGATCCCGGGACTCCAGGATCCGGCCCTGGGCTGAAGGCGGCGCCGAACCGCTGAGCCACCCGGGCGGCCCCCGTGTTGGATTTTAATGTCGAATTATTTTTCCCCCCTTGATGTTAATTCTAAAGGAAATACGGCATCCAAGATCCCTTTCTGTCGGGGATTCTAAATCCCCTGAAAAAGAAGGGAAACATTGCGCGTTGATAAACACCGGAATCGAAGTAGGAGTTGCACCACTCTAAACTTTTCCCACTGACTGCAATCTAGGGAAGAAAAAGGAAAAAAAAAATAGAGTAAGAAACTGGAAGACAAACTTTAGCTTATTTATGATTTTTACCAAGGGTTGCTTCATTCTGTTGGTGTTTAGGAAAGAAGCTTATATAGGGGCGTCTGGGTGGCCCAGGGAGTTAAGCTTCTGCCCGTGACTGGGGTCCTGATCCCTAGGTCCTGGGACGGAGCCCCGCTCCTTGCTTCTCCCTCTCCCCTCTACTCGAGCTCTCTCTTGCTATCTCTCTCAAATAAAATCTTAAAAAAAAAAAAAAGCCATAGCAACCGAAGCAAAAACTCAGTTTGCGTTTTCTACATTGAAATCTTTGATGCCCTGACCTGTCCCAGCATGGTAATTGACAAGCAAGTCTTGGACTACATTAGCGAAGTCGTTTTGCCCTCTTGGAATCCTGAGTACGGCACCATCATTCTGTACTAGAAGTGAAATTGCTCAGAAACATCACTGAATTCGAAATGGGATCTAGCAACAAGGTATTTCTGGAGTGATCAGTCTAACGTACAGAATAATTATGGAAATCATGTGGTCTCTTCTAGAATGATGCAAAGCTTGTCTTTCGTTGTTCGCATGAATTAATGATACTTGGTGCTTTAATGCACCGAATGGACTACATATAGAATTTCAGTGGTTGGATTTGTATTTTTGAGTTTTAGGATTTTCTGGGATACATAGACAAAAGGGGCAAGCTCTTTTCCACAGCATTTCCACCTTTTCCACAGAAACCTAAGCCATGCATGAGCAAAAGATCACACTCTGCTTTATCAAGGAGATTTCATGGTTACAGGTTCCAGCACTTGCTGGGAGTTCTTTGAAAAAAGCCTCAGTAAGAAAAAGCCCTGGCTTAAGGTTACCATTATGACGGTCAGGGAATAAGTAGGCAATTGGCATTCGGTCCCTGAATGTATCTTCCTGAGTGTAAGAAGTCCATTTTAATCAGAGATATATGGAATGAAGGTGAGCCCTATCTCTTTGGGAGAGACTCCTAAAGGGGTGGGCTGGGACCATATGTTTCAGCAAATCTTCCCTACAATCTTTATGACCTAAACGGCTTCCACTTGTCCACTAATTGACCATTGTATTTTCTAGCATGGTTATGAGAATCTTTTGCATGTCAGATCCTAGAACCTCTATGAAAATATGTTATTTTGCTCCATTACTTTTTTTAAAAAGATTTTATTTATTTATTCATGAGAGAGAGAGAGAGAGGCAGAGACACAGGCAGAGGGAGATGCGGGCTCCATGCAGGGAGCCCCATGTGGGATTCCATCCCGGGACTCCGGGATCATGCCCTGAGCTGAAGGCAGGTGCTCAATAGCTGAGCCACCCAGGCGTCCCTGCTCCATTACTTTAAGTTCCATGACTGCTATCAATGAAGAAAAAAGAGGGAAAGGATGAAGGATTGAATGAATACTTATCATATACCAGGCACTGTACTAGTCACTTGATACATTTAGTCCTCACAATAACTCTATGGGGTATTTTTCTTTTCTTTTTAAATATTTATCTAACTATTCATGAGACACACGCGCGCGCACACACACACACACACACACACACAGGCAGAGGGAGAAGCAGGTCCTCCCCAGGGAGCCTAATGCGGGGCTTGATCACAGATCCCAGGATCATGCCCTGAGTCAAAGGCAGACGCCCAACCGCTGAGCCACCCAGGCGCCCCTATGGGATATTTTTCTTATCCCCATTTTACCAGAGGAAACTGAGACAGAGTCTACGTAATCTTAGTAAAAAAAAATGAACCTGTAAATAACAGAACCAGAGATCAAACCAAGGTCTATTTAGCTCTAAAATCTTTGCTCTATTCACTACAAACTAGGCAGGGTTCCTTTACATTTTTCTTTATAAAGCTATGCTAATTATTATGTACTGTTTTGCATGTCAAAGGATTTTGAGTTTTACATATTTAAAATTTGTTCCAGTATTCTTTAGAATGGTGGATCTCATAATGTTTGAAATGCAAATTGTTAGGTCCCAGCCAGGACCTACTGAACTCTGGACCTTGCACCCGATAGCCACTCTCTCCTGGTCATTCTGACACATGGGAAAATATGAGAAACACTGCTTTACAATAGCAAAGCTAAGCTGAGTTTGTTTTTTTAAAGTTAGGAGGTGATGCTCCTTTTCTTCAGGACATCTTTTCAATTTTTTTGCCACCTCTAACTTCAGACTCATATTCTCTGTAACAGAAGTTGTAGATTTCGAACTAAACACCTGTGTGTATCTCAGAAAATGATAGTCCAGTTCTTTCTGTATCAAAGGCTGGCTTCCCATTTTCCTCAGACAGCTTTTTTATCTCTAGTTTTTAAATCATGTTTGGCCCTTTTGGAACTCCTTTTCTCTTTTAGAAGCATTCCCTATTGGGTGTCCCTCTCCCAATATGAAAAACAATTTTCTTCTTTCTCCTTCTCCTTCTTTCTCCTCCTTTATGTATACATTTATTGCATTTTTAGTAGGCCCACGCTTTGAGTAGCAAGGTTATAGTATCGCTATATGTTTATGTTATATGATTGCTTATGTTTATGTCATTTAACTATCACTTAATTCTTGAACATCTAAGACACAGCTAAGATCCTAAAAGAAAAAAAAATGGGATCATTAGGCAAATAATTACCATATAGTCAACCTGTGCACAAAAGTGCATGCAGGAAATTCTCTCAAGTTCTTACTTGGAATATTTGGCTTTATTTTAGATATACAGTACTGTAATTTCTGTACTTATCCAGCTCATTGCAAGTTAGAAACAATGAATCACAAGGCAGGGGGAGGAGATGCTATTCATATAGGCACATTGAGAGCGGTAATCACAATTGGCAGAATAAATACAGGAAAGACAAGAAAATGGGTAAAACAGAAGGACTGAAAATGTACAGTAGTCTGAAGCAATTAGTTAAGTTGAACAATCTTTTATATCCCTCTGGGAAGGTAATAAACACAGCCCACAAGCCTGCCATCTGAGAATTCCTAACCTGGTATTCTGAAGGGAATTGAATGAATGGAATTCTCATTCACTGACCACCTACAATATAACCCGAAATCTCTGGAGGACATCTCTCTCTCCACAGATAGACACACACAGACATGTTCAGGAGACAGCAGGGATATACAACCTACGTTAAACCTTAGAAACTCTTTTACACAGGATCAGGGTAGGTTCCTAAAGCCCCATTGTCTATAAGTTCCAATATTCACAAGTCCAGAGTAAGCAGAAGAGTTTACCCTCCTAGGCCACATATGCATGTCCACCAAACAGAAAGGTGAGCCAGCTCTTTGAAGCTTTAGAACCAAGCTTACTCTTCTCTTTTTTGCTGATATCAAATTGTAAAATGGTGCCTCTCAAACTTTAATGGGTATATGAATGATTTGAGGATCTTGTTAAAAAATGCAGTTTCTGATTTGGTGGGTTTGGGGATGTCCCAAGATTCTGCATTTCTAATTACCTCCTAGGTGATGCTGCTGCTGCTGCTGCTGCTGGTCCTGGCATGTTCCTGGCCATCTACAGCAGAAGTACTTTCTTAGGCCTTTAAGATACTGAACCAGTTCCTCATGGCTTAGTGGGCACCCAGTGTTGACACTGATCATCTCGCCACACATTCAGCAGTGTTCCCGTTTTGGCAGTTATCTTTCTTCTTGCTGATTATTGTTTGTTGTAGGAAAAATGGTGTATTAGGGATCCCTGGGTGGCGCAGCGGTTTGGCGCCTGCCTTTGGCCCAGGGCGCGATCCTGGAGACCCGGGATCGAATCCCACGTCAGGCTCCTGGTGCATGGAGCCTGCTTCTCCCTCTGCCTGTGTCTCTGCCTCTCTCTCTCTCTGTATGACTATCGTAAATAAATAAAAAAAAAAAATTAAAAAAAAAAAAAAAGAAAAATGGTGTATTAGCTCTGGCTGCCATGACAAAATACCATAGACTAGGTGACTTAAATAACAGAAATTTATTTTCTCACAGTTCTGGAGGCTGGAAATCCAAACTCATGGTGCCAGCACCAGGAGGCTCAGGTGAGAGCTCTCTTCCTGGCTTGTAGAACCCCACCTTCTCATTATGTCCTCACATAACAGGGAGAGATATCTCTCTGGTGACTCTTTTGCGTAAGGGTATCAATTCTATCAGGTCAGATCTCCATCCTTACGATCTCATTCTTTTTTAAAATTTTTATTTATTTATATGACAGAGAGGGAGAGAGAGAACAAGCACCGGGAGAGGGGAGAGGGAGAAGCAGGCTCCCTGCAGAGCAGGGAGCCCAATGTGGGGCTCAAAGGACCCTGGGATCATGATCTGAGCTGAAAGCAGATGCTTAACCGCCTGAGCCACCCAGGCACCCCTCTTATGATCTCATTTAGCCTTAATCACCTCCTTAAAGATCTGTCTCTAGTATAGTCATGTGACGGCTAATGCTTCAACATATAAATTGGGAGTGGGGGCACAATTCAGTTCATAACAAATGGCATTTTCACAATGGGCATGATTCACTGTTTGCCCTTCAGAATTGTCCCAACTTTCAAGTGATTTGTCCCAATTCACTGTATATTTAATTATTATGAGTTTCCATTCCTAAATCACTTTATCTTCAAATCCTTACTCAAAATACCTTCACTATGCTCACTGCTCTCTCACTGACATCAATGTAGGGATTAATATTTATAAAATACACTTTAAAAATGTAAACTCATTATAGGTTTCAAACTGATAAGAAGATGACCTAGATCAGAGCTTTCCAACCAAAGGACCAGGACACTGGTGGTACTTTGTGGTCCACAGTGCATTGAAAGATGTGGCAAATATCAATCCTCCTCAGACAGTAGGACAACTGAGGGGGCCTGTGGGTAATCCCCAGCCTAGTCTCCCTTGGCTGCAACACCATTGTGTTTACCCCACAGAAATACTCTTTATTTTCTAGCTGGGCTAGGCCAGGAGGGAGCTGGGAAGGGCTTCCAACACTGAAATTACTGTGCACAATCTTTAGTGCCATCTGCTGGAAGTGGGCACAATTGACACACTGTTGCTCCAGAAGGTAGATTTTTATTTATGAAGTTATGGAAGCTAAAACATCATGAGAAGGGGTGTTTCTATATTACAGATTTATTTTTTTTTTACTAGTTGGAAGGATAAACTTAAATTACATAAAAAAGCCAATTGTATGAAATGCAATTCTCTTAAAAAGTGCCAGATTAAAAATATCAAACAGGCTACTTCAGTGAGGACAGTTTTAAAAAATCACTATGATGGCAAGGTTTCTAAGAAGCTTGACATATAAGGGTGCCTGGGTAGCTTAGTTAGTTAAGTGTTCGACTTCTAACTCAGGTCATGAGCTCATGGGTCAAGGGATCAGGCCTGCATTGGGTTCTACACTTGAGGGAGGGAAGTCAGCTTGAGGTTCTCTCTCTCTCCCTCTCTATTTGCCCTCCCCCTACTCCCACGTTCTCTCTCAAATAAATAAATCTCTCTTTTTTAAAATAAGCTTGACACATAAAAAATGTGCAAGAATTTGTGGTTGGGAGTGAACTAGAGAGGTGAGTCCATGGGAAAATGCTAAACTTCCTAAAATATTAGAAAACTTTCTTCAGAACAGTAGGAAGTCTTGCTTCAGATGTCAGAACAGGGACAAATGAGTTGAGTTTTGATACATGAGCTATGTTCAGTCAGGATTCTGAGAATTCTGGAAAAGGTACCCAACAATGTTCAATTACATGTGCCCCACACTTGCTCCCAATACTGGCTTTCATAACCCGTCATTCTATTTGCCACTTGGATTTCATTTAGCTAGATGTTTTCAATAATTAAAAAAAAGTTTATTAATATCCTTAAAGTCTTTAAAAGCATATCCAACTAAAATTCCAACAAAATTTAAATTTCTGTTGTGGAATGAATTGTGTCCCCTCATAATTCTTATGTCAGATAACAAGAATTCCTGTCCTCTTCAAGGGTCTTGCTGAACTAAAAATTAGATTGACATGAAGCAAATTAACAAGAGAAAATAAAATTTAATAGCGTATTTACAAGGAATTCACCCAGACATGGAAATTCCAAAGACCAGCAAAATGAGGTCAATTTGTCTTTGTAAACTAAGAAGGGGATAGGGGTCTGGGACTTAAGAGGAAAGGAATATAATTCACAGGAAGATAAGAAGAGCAGATATTTGGTAATTAGATGTTTGCTCTGCCACGTAGATAGTCACTCAGATGAAATTTATCTTTGCTAATACTCTTATTCCAGAAAGACTCTCCAGTTTAGATTCTTCTACGTAGTTAAAGGAGGGGCAAAAGTTTCTCCTGGGCTCACAGACTCTCCAGCTCAAAATAATCTGCATGCCAAAGAGGCACATTCTCAAGGGGCCTTTGGAACCCCTTTAAGTCCTAACCACTAATAACTCAGAATGTGATTGTATTTGAAGATAGAACATTTTAATTGAGGTAAAATGCAGTCATATGGATTGGCCCTAATCAATTTGACTGGTGTCTTTATAAGAAGAGATTAGGACACAGATTTGTTTGTTCAGAGGAAAGACCACATGAGAACAAAGGAGAAGGCAACCATCTGCAAGTCAAAGAGAGTCCTCAGTAGAAACCAAACCTGATGAGTCCTTGATCTTGGACTTCAAGACTTCAGAAGTATGAGAAAAAGAATTTCTATTTTTTTAAAAAGATTTATTTATTTATTTATTTATTTATTTATTTATTTATTTGAGAGAGAGAGAGAGAGAACAAATAGGAGGGACCGAGGGAGAGAGAGAGAGGTCTCAAGCAGACTCTGCATTGAGTGTGGAGCCCGACATAGGGGTCGGTCTCACCACCCCAAAATCACTACCCTGAGATCATGACCTGAGCCAAAACCAAGAATTGGATACCCAGGTGCCCCCAAAATTATCTAATGTTTAAGCCACCCAGTCTGTGGTATTTTGTTATGGTGTCCCTAGCAAGCTAATATAATGTTCTTCTTGTGAGGTCTTTATTTCCTCTATATTTTGTTCAAGGATTAAAGTAGATTTACTTAGCTCATAATTTCTTTCAAAAAGGTTTTTTTCTTGTAAGAAGTTTCTTCTTCACTAATGAAGAGAAGAGATAAGTAGATTCCTATACACATTCCTATTGCTGTGTAATAATAGACTACAACAAGTCCTTATCACATTCTAACATAGTTAAATGATAGTATGAGGGTTGAGCTACAGGAAATTTGGTATGGGAGAGGGTTATTTTAAAGAGGAATTTCTCCCATGAGAAATTCTCCTTTTAAGTATAACAAAGTGGGTAATGTTATTCCCCAGAAATTCTCTGAGAACTTTTCTTTTGAGAAAAACATTCAGGAAGAGAGAAATATACATTCTAAGGGATTCTAAGGGATGCTGCATGCTTCTCACCAAGAGAACCGAGAGGCCTCGAACTGAACTGTGCTCTGTGTGGTTGGTACGTGGCTACACAAGAATTGATGCCTTCTCACTTTTATACCATTGGGAAGAAGGTAGTGAGCAAAGTAGAAGCAAAACTGAGACAACAACATGGAGGGATTGAGGGATTAAAAGAGGAGAATTTTCACTATCATGAGTAGTGAGGAAACGTATACAGAGATGTTATAGGAAGCTTTACTTTCTATTTTTTTCTGTGAAAGATTTCTGTATTACATCTTTAAGGAAATCTACTAATAAGGTCTTTATTATTTATCAAAATTAGTCTTGTTATGCCCACAGAAACTGGATGGATGGTGCCCAATTATAGATTGCACAAACGTCATCCAAAAGGCATCTCTAGGCCTAGCTGTTCTTATTTCCTGGATCTAGGAGATTTCTGATATATGAGTGAAGTGGGGATTTCCTGTGTACTTTCTAAGACAAAGAGTTCTTACTTTGTTCTCCATGGAACTCCAGTAGAGCTGAAACCAAGTCATATAATCCATATACTTTGTCTATAGCTAAGGCAGAGAAAGTCAGCAGGTCTGGTATCTATTAGTTTTCCTCCTAGCTGAAGTTTGAAAAATATGTGCTTTGAGACACACACTGGGCTTAGGTAACATTTCTTCTCTGTGTATGTGTGTGTCTGTATTATGTTGTTATTGTAATCAGCCAACCGGGATAAAGTAACAAAAAACTGTAATGGCTGCAAATACATGAGTTCTTCATAGATACAAAATTTAGTCATTTTGATAGTTAATCTGCATGTATGTAAACAAAAGGCATAGTCATAATTCTGTCCCATGATCATTAGGCATAAATGATAAGAATTGTACACAAATCACTGTGGTAAGTAAGCCACATGTTTACTTTCAAAATAAGGGAAAAGTTGGAGATGAAAATAATTGTTGCCATTTTGGGGCACCTACTATGTGCTGGGCATTGCTTTAGGTATGCTAGTATAATATTAGCTCCACAAGATAGTCGACATTTAAAAAAGAATTCTATAAACAAGAAATCTGAAAATCAAAGAGATTAAGACCAAGATCACAATTATTTTAATAATTCAGAGAGCGGGATAAGAAATGCAGGAAGTCACAGAGAAAGAAGGGAGGAGGGTTGCCTGAAAGACTCCAGAATCCAGGTAGAAAGGTAGTTGATCCAGTCTCTAGTAGCTAATGACATCCATTATGAAGATTTTCTCTTGTACGCTATATTAAGAATGAAACAGTATGAAGAATGCCACGTTTGACTCCTCCTCAGTCAAGAAGTTTCTTTTTAAAAAAATTTTATTTATTCATTCATGAGAGACACACATTGAGAGGCAGAGTCATAGGCAGAGGGAGAAGCAGGCTCCTTGCCAGGAGCCCGATGCAGGACTTGGTTCCGGACCCTGGGATCACACCCTGGGCCAAAGGCAGACGCTCAACCACTGAGCCACCCAGGCGTCCCCGCCAAGAAGTTTCAATAAGCAGATTATTGAGAACTTAAAAAAATATGTTAACAAACTTTACCCAAGTAATGGGTACCATTTTGTTTCTTTAAAAATCCCGGAAAATGCAGTCTAGTTAGCTCATTAAAAAATTCTGTTGTTAGCATATCTTTCTAAAGTTTTTTTTTTTTAATTGGGCTTTCTTAAAAGCCTCAAATCTGAGGCTCTAAAATGCAATAGCTCTCTTCCATTTAACAGTTAAGTTTGAAAACAAATTAGAAAGTTCTATCTCTCCCTTTTGGGCTTACCTAATTTTTCTTCTGCTTTGTGGAATAACGTGTCAGCGGTCTTCCATCGCCATCTGGTGGACAATGTACAGATGCGCTCTGACTTGAGAAGACCAGGACACCATGGACCAACTTAAAGATGTTTATCCAGTGGTCTCATTAGAGAGGACAGCAAGTTCTGTTTCTACATCCATTTTTATTTCTATAATCCCACTTCTCTTACACCTAAAAATCTCAACATTAAGGACCTACTCTTTTTTGATAAGATTGTACTATTTCCTTTAATGTTAAAATACAGATAAGCCTTAAATTAGGGTGGAGATGTGGGGGACAGGGTGAAAGCAGTGTGACGCGATGGTTACTGAGTTGTTCCAAAACCCTGCCTTTCAGCACAATGGTCTTGCTGGTTATATTGGCTGTGGAACACTTTCTGGTAAATAAGTCCTGATGATTCTAGAAAAGTAGTTAACAGTGCGCAATAGCAGAGTAGATCAGAAAACTTAGTTTTTTTTAAGTTAATTTCCTTTTTATTTTTCCATCAATAAATGAGACAAATCTGTAGCTGGTTCAATATTATCTTCTCTCATAATAAATATAGGACAAATGGTATGAGATTTAATAAAATATAATAGAATTATTTTTTTCATACTCACAAAAACATTTAGCTATATAAATAAATACTGCCTTCTACACAAATACAGTAGAAATTGTAACCTCCATTTATCTCCAGCCCAATGCCTTTACCTGCTGGCCAGGCTTCACCCACTGGCAAGCCACTACTGAGCAAGATGGGAACTTCTAAAAAACCACAGCCCATAAGTGCTCATGTCTCATGTGACTAGGGGCATTCTTGTCTCGCAGGTCACATCAAACCTGACCCTACCCTCCCTACATTATATTGCTGACTATTCAATTTAGGGCCCGCCGTATGGTGGGTCATGTAGAATCGCTCCTCCCACCCAAATATGGTTTCCCCCTTTTAAACTCTGACCTGGGTGGTTTGGGGTGGTGAATAATGTAATAGTTTCCTTCT
Organism: Nyctereutes procyonoides; assembly: GCF_905146905.1. Taxonomy (NCBI): domain Eukaryota; kingdom Metazoa; phylum Chordata; class Mammalia; order Carnivora; family Canidae; genus Nyctereutes; species Nyctereutes procyonoides. The sequence goes on from NW_026575130.1 coordinate 8,818,755, forward strand.
GTCTGGTTCCATTTGGTTTCCTTTCCTTCCTAACCTCTCTAACTGCCCTATAGTTGCAGGGGTAGCTCCTAGTCAAGCTTTCACCACATGACTCTATAGTTGACTGAACTGGGCACAAACTGGGTAAGTCAGAGTCCTTCCCCTGGCAACCCAGGACTGACAAAAATAATCCACTCTCAGTTATCTCAGTTTGGAATCTGTCTCAGTGGAGGAGCTGTAGATTCTGGAGCTGTAGGAGGCCATTTTCAGCCATAGGGAATGCTTATCAATAGCATTTCCCTCCTGTGCCTTGTGATTTTATTACTTTTTTAAAAAAATTGCACCAGCCCAGTGCAAACTATGGTCTTCTATCACTTGGACTGAAATAATCTACTGACTAGTCTATCCGTTTCCATTCCTGCTCCTATAATCCATTAACACACTGCAGCCAAAGGGATCTTCTCAATACCAAATCTGATCATGTATACCCCATAAAGAATCTTCTTTTATTCATGAGACACACACACACACAGAGGCAGAGACATAGGCAGAGGGAGAAGCAGGCTCCATGCAGGGAGCCCGGCGTGGGACTCAATCCCGGGGCTCCAGGATTACGCCCTGAGCCAAAGGCAGACACTTAACTGCTGAACCACCCAGGTGTCCCCGCCATAAAGAATCTTTTAATGCCTAGAGAATAAAGACAAATATGACCTGTAGACTACGGCAAATTTGTTCCTACATCAGCAGCTTGCTCCATATGAATGCTCCATTCCTGACCACTGGCCTTAAAGCTCTTTGATCAGACCATTTTCTTTTTTTTTTTTAATTTTTATTTTATTTTTATGATAGTCACAGAGAGAGAGAGAGAGAGAGGGAGGCAGAGACACAGGCAGAGGGAGAAGCAGGCTCCATGCACCGGTAGCCCGATGTGGGATTCGATCCCGGGTCTCCAGGATCGCGCCCTGGGCCAAAGGCAGGCGCCAAACCGCTGCGCCACCCAGGGATCCCAATCAGATCATTTCTTCTGATCTTTTCCTAGAGGACTCTTCCGCACCTGCATCCCAGTCCTTCCTTCACCTAATTCAACTCCATTCATCCTTCAAATTAAAGTTCAAATGCCCCTCCTTCAAGGAAGACACCTCTTATCTCTGACAAATTCTAATCTTGTAATTGTTCTTTCTCAGAACCGCCTGCCTTTCCTTTGCAGCATTCCTACAGTGTTAATTTTATATTTATTTTTGTGGCTAATTTGTCTATGTATTATTTCAGTCCAAGTGATAGAAGACCATAGGTTGCACTGGGTTGGTGGTGATGGTGGAGGAGATAGAATTTCACCGAGACTCAGGGCCAGGAGAAGGTAAGCATGTTGGGTCTATGATTGGGCTGGTCAGGGTTGTGCTAAAGAAAAAAATATCAACGCCTTTTATGCATCTCTTTTTTGGCTTATTTTCATAATATTGATTGCAGGTGGTGATTATTTACTCATAGGATTACCAGAATAATGTGTCTTCCACACTGATCTTATGGGTTGTTTACTATTATTCTGCTCACTCCACCTGTACCTGGAAGCTTTCCTAATACATAGTAAGGGGTGTAACAATTAATCATTGAATGAACAATAGCAGAATAGCGCAGACCTTTCTTTTGAAATTCCAGAGAATTGCAGATTTCAATGAGCGCTTAAATAGGATTGCAAATAATCGTACTATTCTGACATCTGAATGTCTGAACACTCTCTCCTTTTTCCTTTGCTTGAAATTTTACTTTAGTCTCTGTCAAAATCTCAGTTGCAGAATGAGTATAATCCTCTTGTCCTTTGAGGTGAGGAGTTTGAAGGATTCAATGTATCTTGTTTTGTTGTGTTCATTGACTTCTCTGTCTGCTTATCCACTCACCTGCGGGCCTTTTGTGTCTGTCGCTGTTATGGTCCCTAGTGAAATCTCCTCCTTTTTTTCTTTTTTGGCCCGTCTCAGAGCATTCCCAACATCTGTTATGGTTTAGAGGGACTCTTGCCTGGAAATAGAAGTTCTTTCCAGGCCCTGATATAAATTTCTAGTAAAAGCAAATGAATGAATATATAGCAAGAAACACCATTTCACAAGGAAGTTGCCCTGGAAGTGGGCTGCTGGAGTAAAAAGAGCCATTTGCCTGTTACTTGGTCCCAGTAGCCTGATCACTCCTACCCGATCAAGATTTTGCATCACATCATGCAGTTTGCAGCAGCTCTATCCTCAGCAAACTGTGTGGATTACAGTATGTACATTGGCACTTGTTATACAGCAAGTGCAAACAGCTGGGTTTCTTGCTGTTCATCCATCGCCAAGATATGATTCCTCATAAGACCTTTTAACTGCTTTTGCAGTTAGTAACATCAGTGACTGGGAAATCAAACATTTTATCTAGTGGTTTGTTAATGCTATTTTCCAGATGTTTTCTAGAGCTGTTCTTCAGATGTTGATTTGTGGTGGCGTTGATATTTTCTTTCTATAGCGTTTTATTATTTTCGAGCAGTGATATTTAATTTAGTTAGGGGAAATGTCTTTTCCAAACTCTTTGTTTTTGATGACACACAGTTATTTTGTGCCTCCTGTTAATCCCACAAACTAGAGGACTTGGCCCGAATATAGGCATGACCAGACAATAGAAGCTTTAGAAGAACTGCTGTGCCAGATTTTTCCTTCTGTCCAGGCTACCAGATACACTGATAGATTATAGGCCTAGGGGATTTTAGGGCCAGGGGGTTATTTATTCAGATCCCCTCTTTATTCACAAAATGTAACTGGAACTTATAGATGCTACGTGATTTTAGCCTGGGCCACACAGCTAGTAGTAAAATCAGAATTAGAACCCAGGTTTCCTAAATACAGGGGAGAGGAAACCTTTTTCTTATGCTTCTCACCTGGAGGTGAGATACATGCGGATATGAGATACATGATATACATGTGGATTTTTTTGCCCTGTTCAGCAGCTCAAGGATGCATTCACTGGCAGACTGCTTTTTGAAGGGGCAGGACAAACTCCTGTTGTCGGTCCATGGGAACCATCCTTCTTCCGCATTGGCACACAGGGGCTCTCTTTTTATAGGCCTGCATCGAGGCATCATTCAGGTGGAATTACTCCCGTGCAACTGTTTCTTTGCCTCTACTCCAACCCCTCCTTTCTCTCCACAAGCTCTCTCCTACCACACAAACCCACTGAGGGCCTCTTAAAGCTTCGTGATCATCTGTTTCTTCATCCATAGTGAGAGACGGAGGGAAAAGAATCAGCTCAGTATGCTGTGAGGCAGAAAGTTTTGAGACTTTGACAGCGGTTTATAAATAACTCAGGGTAGTTGTTGCAGACAATGGGAAGTATATATGGGAAACGCCATAATAAAAAAAATGTATTTGTTAAAAATGAAGGATGACAGCATACAGTCCAAACCCCCAAAAGCTTAACAGAAACTCTCATAAAACTGTAGGTAGGCTTACATTATATTACATGAGTTTTAAACTCTGGATCTGGGCCGAAAACATCACCTGCTTTAGGTCTTCAAATAGACACTTGAGCTACAGAATAATACAATTGACCAGCAAACCGCTTTCAGATTTGGTTGTAATCTATAGACTGTCAACTTGGGGGTAACTGGTAAAGTCATTTTTGGTCTCTTTTTGTCTGTTTTAATTCGTGATATTTCTCTGCAGCTAGCTTTACAAGAGAAATTGAAACGCAGCTGCTGTGCTGTAAATCCACAAAGTGAAATAAGCAGTGTCCAGTGAAGAATGAGGCTCCCAGAATAGCTCCTCTAACAATCCTGGTTGCTTCCTTAACTGGAATCCTTCCTTGCAGGCTCAATGATGATTCATGCACGGAGGGCAGTGGGACTTGATTCAAAGGCACAACAGGGCAGAAAGGAAGCCATAACTTGCTATTGGATATTGGACCAGATGGATCAACAGGGACAAAAAAGTCCTGGAATACCATCCTCAAAATCTGAGTCAAAATTTACCGCTATGAAGGGCATTTGGGTGGCTCAGTCACTTAAGTGTCTGTCTTTGGCTCAGGTCATGATCCCTGGGGACCTGGGATCCAGTTGGGCTCCTGGCTCAGCAGGGAATCTGCTTCTCCTTCTCCCTCTGCCCCCGCCTTGCACCCCACTCATGCTTGCTCACACACTCTTTCTCTCAAATAAATAAGATTTGAAAAACAAAACAAAACAAAACAAAACAGTACCCCTGTGAGAATATACCTGATGACTCTTATCTGATTATGTCAGCTTTTACTATTGGTTATTCTTTCAGCATGTATGTATTGATTTGTTAGTACTATTGTCTTGTGACTCCGACCAGTCCAGAACACATATATAGTCAGTAGACTTCCAGTCTGGCATTCCCTGAAAGGGATCCCCCCACCGCCAGGAGGCTGGACTTCACTGCACTATTGTACAAGGACTTCCTTTTTTATTTTTATTTATTTTTTTTAAATTTTTTATTTATTTATGATAGTCACAGAGAGAGAGAGGCAGAGACACAGGCAGAGGGAGAAGCAGGCTCTATGCACCGGGAGCCCGATGTGGGATTCGATCCCGGGTCTCCAGGATCGCGCCCTGGGCCAAAGGCAGGCGCCAAACCACTGCGCCACCCAGGGATCCCAAGGACTTCCTTTTTTAAAAAAAAATATTTTATTTATTTATTCATGAGAGACACAAAGAGAAAGGCAGAGACATAGGCAGAGGGAGAAGCTGGCTCCCTCTGGGGCACCTGAAGTGGGACTTGATCCCAAGACTCCGGGATCACGACCAGAGCCAAAGGCAGATGCTCAACCACTGAGCCACCCGGCGTCTCTGTACGAGGACATTCTGTCCCAAATGCCTGACCCACCAGCCCTAGCCCCTCCACATTCTTTCACCCTCTTGGCTTTCAACATTGATGCATCTCTGGGGTTTGGGTCCTCACTCTACTCTTTCAGATCAATGCTTAAATAGCCTCTTTTGGCTTTTGAGTTTGTTTATCCCCTCGGCTGCATTTTCATCTCTCTTCTCTGTCTTGAAGCATTCACGGACAGTGTCAGGTAACAATGCCCTTCCATGCTTGGCTTCACTCTCAAGATTTGACAAACCATACCCTGTCCTTTGGGACATTCTCACTCCAGTGATCCAGGTATGTTAAAGAAGTGGTGGTATATTTTTAAAATGATAGTATATTTAAAAGAACTTTTCTATTCAAGGTGGTTGAAATAAAGAGATATATAAAAGTAGACATGCCAAAAATATGTAAAAGGAGAATGAGAGGGTAAGTAAACGTACCTGTTCATATTTTTAGCTATTAAAAAAATTCATTCCTCAAGTATTCCAAAGGAATATGATTTGTTGGTACTAACATGTAGTTATATTTAACTGTTCTGTATTCATTTGATATGTATATTTGATTTGGTATGTATATTTGATTTATTTGATGTATATTTGATTTATTTGACTCATTTGGTATGTATATTAAACTCTCAGCTTCTTAAGGGCAGAGACTGAATTTTCATTTCTCTTATTTCCCTTGCTGAATAGACACTCAATTTTTTAAGTGACAAACTGACAGATTCATTAAACCAAGGCCTGTATGTCAGGAAGTATGAGCCGTTGATCTGTGTACAGATGTCACCACTCTTTTAGAAGACAATTCCTGGGGATTATAGACCTGATAAATCACACCATGTAAGCATTATTCCTTCTGTCTCCCCACTCAGCCCCCAAATGTTGACATTTTTATTCAGATGAAATTCCATTAAAATAAATATCAAGGAATGACTTTATCAAGAGAACAAAAATGGGGACCATTAGTCAATAAAACTGGTGGTGTGTGTGTATTTGTGGCAGGGGCACAAAGCTGGGAAAAAATTGGAGTGGCAATGTCATGAAAGGGACAATATTTAGCCTGAAGGGCCAGTGGGAGCAGGAGGGGGTTGTCGTTGCCAGACTACTTACCCCTTTCCTCTTGCTTTGTGACTTTTGAAGGAATGCAGGTAGAGACCTTACCAGTACTCTTTACATCTCTCTCTGTACCACTCTGTTCTCACTGTCTCCCCTCTGGATCATACTGTTACCATCTTAGATCTGGATTATTGTTAATAGTCTCCTAATTTATTATTCTGCTTCTAATTCTCCGTCTAATCCATTCAGTGTAGCCTGATCAGATTAAAGTCTCCAGAGCATTGGGCTGATTGTGCCTTGTTTAGTTGTAAATGTTCAAGCACATTGATTTCAATTACCCTTTTCTCCTTGGCTCACCATTCCATGACATCCACAATCCCCTTCTAACTGAGGTGTCCTTCTGATCTCCCAGACTCTTCCTGGATGTTCTTTCTATGAAATGAGACTCATAGTTCCCCGTCACCTCCAAGACTTCTGCCTCTAAACTGTTTCATAGCTGGTAATCCTTTACTGCCACGACCTGTATCTAGATCTTTCCCGTATTTCATGACCTAGTTTATAAAAACTGCCTTGTCCATGAAATGTTCCATGAACATCCCTGAAGAAGTGGTATCTGCCACCTTTGTTTTTTCCACTGCATATTGTGTTTTCATGTTTCTTGAGATACCTACCATGTTTTACCTTTTGTCATTCTTATTTGTGTGCTTAAACTGGGTGATTAAGTGCTCTGAGTCAGACAACCTAGATTTTAATTCCAGGTCTGGTCACTTATGTGATCTTGGTTATTAGCCTTTTTAAGTCTTGTGTTCTTCATTGGGAAATTTATAATCATAATTATTTCATAGGTTTTTTTGATGAGGATTAAATGAGGTAATGATTATAACTATGTAGTAATACACTTAGTGCTTGATGCATAGTAAATGTCAAAATTATGTTATTTTATTTATTATTGTTGTTTTAATTTCTTTTCTAGACTCTAAGTTCATTGAAGGTGAAATCTGTCTGTATAGCAGAGACCAGCAAACTTTTCCTGCAAAAGGCCAGACAGTCAATATTTTAGGCTTTGCAGGCAATATATATCCCCATCGCATTTTGTGAAATAGTAGAAAAAGCATATATTGGTCTCTGCTCCTGATTCCTGGCACAGAACAACTGAAACCCGTGTAGTTTCCTAAGTGATAAGAGCACTAGGAACATCTTTTGTTCTAATATTTGGTCTTTGATATCAATCTCTGACACAGGGCTCCTGAAACTCTTGTAATTTTCTGTGTGACTTGAGTATGTTTTGTTTTAATGAGGTGACTCAGGGTGGTCTCCTGGATACGGACTGGTCACCAAAAGGACCAAGCTATGATTAGAAGCTTGGAGTTTTCAACTCAATCTCCTTTTCTCCAGAGAGGGGAGAGGAGTTGAAAATGAAATCAGTACTTGATCGTGCCTATGACAGGAAACCTCCATAAAATCCTAATAGCATGGGGTTTGGATTGCTTTCAGATTGGTGAACATATCCACATACCTCAACCACACAGAAACAGAAACTCGTATGCTGGGGATCCTCCCAGACCTTGCCCTATGTATCTCTTCATCTGGCTATTCATCTGTATCCTTTTGTCATATCCTTTAATAATCTGATAAATGTATTTCCCTGAGTCCTGTGAACTGCTCTAACAAAATAATTGAACCCAGGGAGGGGGTTGTGGTTTGGCTCCAATGTGTAGTCAAGTTGGACACAGGTTGTGGGTAACCCGAAGACCTATTACTTGCAATTGGCATTTCCAGTGGTGGGCAGTCTCATGGGCTGTTAACCTGTGGGATATGAGGCTATCTCCAAGTAAACGGTGTCAGACTTGCATGACATCATAGGACACCCAGCTGGTGCCAGAGGCTTAATTGGTGGGGAACTCTCCCTACCTCTGTATCTGTTGTGAATGTGGTTGTGGTGTAAGACTAAAGGAGACTTACTGGAAGAAGAAAATGACTTTTTCCCATTACACACATATATATATTTTTTCCAAGGAGGGTACACGCCCAGCATGGCGCCCAATATGTGGCTTGAACTCACAACCCTAGGATCAAGACCTGAGCTAAGAACAGGAGTTACATGCTTAACCCACTGAGTCATCCAGACGCCCCTCTTTTTACTTTTTAAAAAATCTTTGAGGGGCATCTGGGTGGCTCAGTCAGTTAAGCCTCCTTCTCTTGGTTTTAGCTTAGGTCATGATCTCAGGGCAGTGGGATTGAGCCCCCCCACCCCATTTCAGGCTCCACACTCTGTGGGTCATCTGCTTCTTGCTTTCCCTTTCCCTCTGCTCGGCCCCCGCCCCCATTTGAGCTCTCTCTCTCTTTCTCACTAAAATAAATAAATAAATCTTAAAAAAATACCTTTGAAAATGCAAAATTCATCCCTTGCTCACAGGCCATACAAAAACATAATTTGCTAAGCCCCGCTAAAGAGTCCACAGCACTCATGTCAGTGGTTTGTACATATAAAAGTTAACTGAAGAATGTTGTTTCATTGACTGAGCAATGACATGATTGAGCTCCATAGGAGTGCCTCTGTTCTTTTTTATCTCCTGCACATGACTCCATTTTGCTCCTTCTACTCTGCACCATTTGAAATCCTGACTGTTTTCATGTGTTGGATCCTAGGAACAAGTTAGATGAAGCCACCAAAGTGTGGAGGCAGGGGTGAGTGAGTGTCCTTCTAGACCTCTGTGCCTCTCTGGGTCTCCAATCCAGCAGGGGAGGTGTACACATGAAGTTAAATTATTCTGGAGAGAAAAGTGGTAAGAGTATTAGAACAATGTTAAAGACTGTATTATTACATCAAAATGGCAGCTATTTATGTTTCTCCAGGAATGTGTAAAATCCTCTCTCACATGCTGGTTTTTTTTTTTTTTCACATGCTGGTTTTAATTGAATGTCTGACAAATCCAACCTTACTGTGACAAAAGAAAATGAGAATGTTGGTATTAGCATAGTTTTTTTCCCCCTTGTTAACTGCATTTACATATCAACACCTGGGATAACATACATTATTTTCTTGGGCCTTGGTTTAATCACAACAGCATTCTTTCCATAGATATCCAGGAATGCAAGTGAGAATGAGTAGGTTAACTGAGAATTAACTGGCAATTTGGGCATTGGCTGTTTTCCTTATAAAGTCTATTTTAGAAAATAATATAATATTAAATTTGAAGCACAGACTGTATGTGTATCTTTACACATTTGAACTACTTCTCTCTTAAAATACTCAATACTTGTGAGGCTAGTTATCACTCTTTGTATTAGGTGAACTCTATAAATTTACATATTTGCTCACTAGAGCAATATTAGGAAATATAAGCATCAGTAATATCCATACAGGTTGCATTCCTTAGCCAATTTCATACGTTAAAAGGTAATGAAATAATTCTTCTCTGAGTACAAAAATGTCCACTAGGGGCTGCTGCTGTACACTGAATTAGCTAAAAGAGCCTAAAGAAATACAAAATATCAAATAATTCTACCCACAAAATCCTTACCGTAATTGTTGATGCAATCACGAAAGGCAAATAAGAAAATAAGTAGTACAGAACTTATTTCAGTATAACTTTGAAGACACTGTTATTTGCAACTTGTATTTCATATATGGAAAGAAAAATGTCTTAGGAGAAAAGCTAAAAAAAAAGTCAATACTGATTTTCATTTTTTAGTAAAACAACAAAAGAAATATATAAAAATAGAAATTTTAGAGAACACCCAAAAATCAGAGATAAAGTATATACATAGAGTTTAGACAGTGCTATGCTTTTAATAATATTGAAACACTTGGTTACTATAACAATTATTAATCTAGAAATTTAATAAAATTCTGAAGCAATCAAGCTGAATCTAGAAAGAGAAAACCTTAACTTTGATTCTGGTTCAAATTCAATACTTTTTCATTTACTTCCAGGCTTATCAACAAATGATAGTTGCCAAAATATCAAGCATATGCTGTAAATTTTATGAAGCATGCTTTCATTTCCCTTTTAGGATTAAGATGCTGAAAGTTCTATGGTGATGATGTTTATGGGAAGACTGAAGACTAGTTGGCCATCAGAGCTTGTCTTCTATTATAATCACTGCAGTTGTTTCGGAGAGGTAAAGTTGAAACAACATGGAATATTTCCCTTTTTTTTAATGGATTTTATTTATTTATTCATGAGAGACACACAGAGAGAGGGAGGCAGAGACACACAGGCAGAGAGAGAAGCAGGCTCCATGGAGGGAGCCTGACTGACATGGGACTCGATCCTTGGTCTCTGGAATCACGCCCTGGGCTGAAGGCGGCGCTAAACCGCTGAGCCACCCGGGCTGTTCTCTTTTAACATTAGTTTCCATTTTATGCCAGCTCTGGGGAAAGAGAATTACCCAACCTGCAGGGTGTGTGCCTCTTCCTTCCTGAGCAGCCAGGCCGCATAGAGAGTATTCCTGCTGCTCTGATACTCCTCTTTTATGGAACAAATTTGCAAAGTCTGTGGCAGTGATTCATCGTTAAAGAAAGACACACCTTCTAGAAGCAAAGATGAAGAAAGAAGGATATTATATATTTAGTCTTTGCTATTTTTACCCTTCTTGGTTTCAGTTAAATTGTGACTTATAATCGTTTGGTTATAGTGACCCATTAATTCACCACACAGAAGTTCCATTTCAGTCAATGACTTCTTTTTTCAGACTTAAAAGAAAGTGAATCTACATGTTCTGATGTTTTCCCTGTAGTATGGTCTGTAATTTTACTAACTCAAAGTTTATCCAGTCGGCCTAGACTAATCTTGAACAAAAATTCAGAGTTTCACATGAATAGATAAATAGTGGTTAGTGCTTTCACTAAAAATAAACAAACATAAAGACCAAATTAGTTTCTGTCCTGGTCTTTGTTTATAACACGCACTAAAAATTACTGTTGTACTCAGGAAGTATTTTTAAGACTGAAGCTGACCTTATCGGTACTGTAATTCTTCCTTATGGTAAGGACCATAAGGCAAGGACCTTATTGTGTCTTATAAAAATATCATTTTATATTTAATCATACATAATTTCTTATTTCTTTAACATCTGTCTCTTCCATTGGACTCTAAGAACCTCTAGAAGTATTTTGTTTAAACAGTGTTTATATAAATAGGTGCTTAAAATTTTGTAGGATGAAAAAAATTTTTTTTGTAGCATGAACTTACAAATGAATAAACAAAGGTAAACACTACTGCATTAAACAAATGAAATATTAGCCAAGGAGGGCTCAGTTCCAGACCCCTGCGATAAAGCAAATATCTCAATAAAGCAAGTCAAATGACTTTTTTGGTTTCCCCGGTGTATTAAAAAGTTATTTTTATACTACACTATAGCCTATTAAGTGTGCAATAGCTTTATGTTTAAAAAACCAATGTACATACCTTAATTTAAAAATATTTTCCTTCCAAAAAAATGGTAACCATCACCTTAGCTTTCAGCAAGTCGTAATCTTTTTGCAGGTGGAGGGTCTTGCCTTGATGTTGATGGCTGCTGGCTGAGCAGGTGGCTGCTAAGGATTGGAGTGGCTGTGGCAGTTTCTTATAAGACAATGGTGAAGTTTGCCACCTTGATGGACTTCTTTCACAGATTATTTCTCTGTCCATGCAATGCTATTTAACAGCATTGTGCACACAGTAGAACTTCTTTCAAAATTGGACTCAATCTTCTCAATTCTGCTGCTGCTTTATCAACTAAGTTTATAGAATATTCTAAATCCTTTGTTGTGATTTCAACAATCTTCACAGCATCTTTACCAAGAATAGATTCCATCTCAAGGAACCACTTGCTTTGTTCATGCATAAGAAGCAGCTCCTATTCTGTTCAAGTTTCATGCTGGGCTTGTAGTAATTCAGTCCCCAATTCAGGCTCTACCTCTAATTCTAGTTCTCTTGCTGTTTCCACCACATCTGCAGTGACTTTCTCCACTGAGGTCCTCAACCCCTCAAAGACATCCATGAGGGCTTGTCAACTTCTTCCAAAGTCCTGTAAGTGTTGATTTTTTTACCTCTTCCCATGAATCACAGATGTTCTTAAGGCATTTAGATTTCATTTTCATTTTTTAGTAAAACAACAAAAGAAATATATAAAAATAGAAATTTTAGAGAACACCCAAAAAAATTTTTTTTTAATTGTCTCCATGCCCAATGTGGGACTTAAATTCACAACTCGGAGATTGAGAATCACATGTTCTACTGACTGACCCAGTCAGTTACCCCCTTAATGGCATCTAGAATGGTGAATCCTTTCCAGAATGTTTTCAATTCACTTTGTCTAGATCCATCAGAGGAATCATTTAACTATGGCAGCTATAGCCTTATGAGATTTATTTCTTAAACTTAAGAGTCAAAATTACTCCTTGAAGAATGGATGTTGTGCTAGTAGTCATGAAAACAACATTAACCTCATTGCCCATATACATCAGAGATCTTGAGTGACCAGGTGCATCATCGATGAGCAGTCATATATTTTTTTAAAGATTTTATTTATTTATTCATAGAGACGCACAGAGAGAGAGAGACAGGCAGAGGGAGAAACAGGCTCCATGCAGGGAGCCCGACGTGGGACTCGATCCTGGGTCTCCAGGATCACACCCCAGGCTGCAGGCGGGGGCCAAACCGCTGCGCCACAGGGGCTGCCCGAGCAGTCATATTTTGAAAGGTATTTTTTTTTGTCTGGATGGTAGGCCTCAAAAGTGGACTTAAAATATTTAGTGAACCATGTTGTAAACAGATGTGCTGTCTTCCAGGCTTTGTTGTTCCATTTACAGAGCATAGGCAGAGTAGATTCAGTCTAGTTCTTAAGGGCCCTAGAATTATCAGGATGGTAGATGAATATTGGCTTCAACTTAAAGTCACCAGCTGCATTAGCCCCTAATAAGAGAGTCACCCTGTCCTTTGAAGCTTTAAAGCTAGCCATTGACTTCTCCTCTCTGGCTCTGAAAATTCAAGATTGCATTTTTTTTCCAATGTAAAGGAATTTCATCTACATTGAAAATCTGTTGTTTAGTGTAGCCACCCTCATTAACTACCTTAGCTTGATCTTCTGGATAATTTGCTGCCACTTCTACATCAGCACTTGTTGCTTCACCTTGCACTTGTATGTTATGAAGATGGCTTATTTTATCCAAACTCATGAGCCAACCTTTGCTAGCTTCCAACTTCTCTTCTGCAGCTTCCTCACTACTTTCAGCATTCATAGAATTGAAGAGAGTTAGGGCCTTGCTCTGGATCAGGCTTTGGCTTAAGAAAATGTTGTAACTGGTTTGATTTTCTATTTAGACCACAGCAATTTTCATTTTCTTATCATTCAGTGTTCGCTGGAATAACACTTTTAATTTTCTTCAAGAACATCTCCTTTGCATTCACAAGTTGGCTAGCTGTTTGGCACAAGAGGCTTTTAGGCTCTTTCAGCTTTCAAATATGTCTTCCTCACTAAGCTTAATTGTTTCTAGTTAATTGAATTAACGTGAGAGATGTGTCATGATCTCATGGTTGTGGGATCAAGCCCCATGTTGGGATTCGGGCTCAGCGTGGAGTTTGCTTGAGATTCTCTCTCCCTCTGCCCCTCTCCCTCCCCCTGGTCATGTGCACTCTCTCAAATAAATCAAATCTTTAAAATAATAAAAAAAAAAGTGAGAAACATGTGACTCTTCCTTTCATTTGAACAGTTATAGGCATTGAGGCATTGTAGGGTTGTTACTTGGCCTGATTTCAAGATTGTTGTTTTCTGAGAATAAGGAAACCTGGGGAGAGGGAGATTGACAGGGAATGCAGCTCTGTGGAGTAGTTGGAACGAATACAACATTTACCAAGTTCGCTGTCTTATATGGGTGTGATTTGTGATGCCCCCAAATAATTACAATAGTAAAATCAAAGATCACTGATCATAAATCATCATAACAAATGTAATAATACTGAAAAAGTTTGAACTATTTTGAGAATCAGCAAAGTGTGACACAGAGCCCCAAATGAGCGGATATTATTGGAAAAATGGCACGAATAGACTTGCTTGATGTAAGGTTGCCACAAACCTTCATTTTGTAAAAGATTCAATTATTTGCTAAGTGCAGTAAAGTAGAGCACAATAAAATGAGGCATGCCTATACAGTTTTTGGCACCTTGTTTCTTGACTCTGCTCTTTCATAATGATTAGCCTGACACTTGGGTAATAGCTGCATAATACTTCTTGTTTCATCCCTGGCCTCCAGTAGTGCCGGATATGCCAAATCCATGAAAACACCAAGTGATTTAACTAATACCAGTGTTTATGGCACACTTTCTTGTGCTTGGTTCTGTGCTATATTGTATTCACACCATGTTTATTGGTATATACCTTTGTTAATGGTGATTTTTCTACCTTGAATGGTTCTCCCTTCCTTCTTCATTTGTGTAACCACTACTTATTCCTTAAGACTTATCTCAGGCATCCCTGACCCCATAAAGCCTTTTTTGAGCTATAATGTAGCTGAGGTCCAAGAAGATCCTATATATAGCTCTATTGTAGGACTTAGTATATTTTATTTTAGTACATTAAATATTATCTGTATATCCACATCCCCCCCTCTAGACTATGGAGCTCCTCAGAGTACAGTAATCAGAAGCAATCTGAAGAGAACTAGCACCTACTTGTATTATCAAATTTGTAAACTTACCTGTATCTGCACCCAAACACTCTGTCCTACTTGCTGGTACAATGAATGGGTTGCCACTGATGCATCTAAGGCCATGATCTACTTGGGCATTTCCATTGCACTTGATTTATAGTTTATCTAGGTAGAGAATTCTACTTTGGAAATAAATTTCTTTTAGAATTTTGAAAGCATTGCTTCATTGTCTTTTTTGTTTCCAGTGTTGCTAAGAGATCCAAACAATTTCTACAATTCATTTAAATACCTACAAAGAGGAAGTAATATAATAATTCCCCCCATACCTATCACACAGCTCTCACAATGATCAATTCCTAGCCAATAATGTTGCATCTATAACTCACTCCCCACATTCTACTCAACTTTCAATTATTTTATTTTATTTTATTTTATTTATTTTTTAAAAAGATTTCATTTATTTATTCATGAAACACACACACACAGAAACAGAGAGAGAGAGAGGCAGAGACATAAGCAGGGGGAGAAGCAGGCTCCCTGCAAAGGACCCAATGTGGGACTCGATCCCTGACCCCAGGATCATGCCCTGAGCCAAAGGCAAATGCTCAACTGCTGAGCCACCAAGGCATCCCAACTTTCAATTATTTTAAATCAAAATCCAGACATCGTACTGTTTCACTTGTGAGTATCCAGTAATTATCTCTAAAAGAGGTAAAGGATCATATTTCTGATCCTTGATATGTAATTTGTTTTATTCTCACTGAAAGTTTTTTAGGAAATGCTTTTCTTCCCAGAGTTCTGAAATTTTACAACTGTGTGCCTGTTTCTGTGGCTTCTTTCTTTCTGTTAAAGATTTTACTTATTTATTCATTAGACACACAGAGAGAGGCAGAGACACAGGAGAGGAAGAAGCAGGCTCCTTGCGGGGAGCCTGCCATAGGACTCTATCCCTGGACTAGGACCATGTCCTGAGCTGAAGGCAGACGCTCAACCTCTGAGCTACCCAGGCATCTCTGTGGACCATTTTTATCAGTAATTTCATGTTCTTCAGATCGAAGAAATGTTCTTAGGTTGGTTCATTGATGATTTCTCTCCCTCATAACTCAGATGCTAGCCCCCCTGGAATGGTGCTATAACTTTCTTTTTTATTTCTGTTTTATGTTTCTTTGACTTTTTGTTCTACTTTCTGAGAGATTTGCTTTCTACCCATCTATCAACATTTTCATTTGTGCTCTCTCTTCTGTGTTCTCTGTGTTTCTATTTTTTTTTTTGCATCTTATTTTTGTTTCATGGATACAATATATTCTCTCCCCTTTTTCTCTTAAGTAAGTTAATATTGTGTTTTTCTAAGTTTTTCTTTCCTCTATGTTTGCCTTCTTCTCAACCCCCCGCCCTCCACTGTTTGCCTATTTTGATTTTTATTTTCTGTGATAAAGACTTTCTTCATTAGGTTTCTAATCCCTTGGCTCTCTGCTCATGATCAGGAAAGCATGAGCCTAAAAGACTGATTCACACACTAAGCCAGTGGAAAGAACTTTTCAACTTTGAATTTCATTGACTCAGAAATTGGGTGGGCCATTTACGGGGGGAGTCTTTCGGGTCAGTGTCTTAAGGTCTTGCTCTTAGAAGGTCAGATGCTGTGGAAAGAGTTTTTCTGTTCTGGCTGTCAGCATGTTGGGAGTCGTGTTGGGGAAGAAGGCGAGGGGTGTCTACATTCCGCAATTCACTAGACATACAGTCTCATGGCATCTCTTCTCTGTTTTCTAGGTTGGAGTAAGAGACCTGGGATCTTACTGTTTCTCAAACAGCTTTTACTCACACCTCCTGTATCGTTCCAATTTTAGTAAATGTGCTGCCAAAGTGAGCACTACCCACATAGGAACTCTCATACTCTGTTTCAGATTTTTCTGATGCTGCCAATTTCTCATCCTCCTGAGACTGTGGTGCAAATTCTATTGATTTTGAACCTTTTTTCCTGCCAGCTTGGGATTTGGGTTCCTTGGAGATGCTAACGCAGTTTTCACACATCACCTATTTTCCAACTTCTAAAATTTTGTTGCTGTTTCCTCTACTATTTTCCCCACACTTGTAGGTTTAGCTATTAAACAAAACTGATTTACTATAATTTTGTGGAGTTTGGGAGGGAAAAAAGTAGATGTATGTATTCACATCATCTTAACCCGCAAGAGTCCCCCACGTCTTTTTTTTTTTTTTAACCTTAAAAGTTTACAACCACTGTTTTGTGTAAAAGTGAACCACTGTTCCTGTGGTGGGCTTGTCAGTAGGATTTCTGGCAGCCAGAGTGTGCACCAGAGGTTCTGAGCTTCTTGGATTTGCAGTGACTGGACTCAGCTACCTGTAAGGTCTGGTCAAACTGATAAGGATGTCAGGTCATACTAGATAAGGGGGGATTGTGGAATACTACTCAGCAATGAAAGAATAAACTATTGGTATACACAACATGAATGAATCTCACAATAATTACACAGAGCGGAAGAAACCAGACCAAAATACAAGAATATATACTGTGAGTATATACTGTATGTTTCTGTTTATGTAAAATGAAGGAAAAAGCAAACCAATCAATAGTGACACAACACAGAACTACTGTTGTTCAGGAGATGAGGTAGAAGGCTAGGAGGAGCAAGAGAAAAGGGTTGCAATGGGGCACAAGAAAGCTTTTTTGGGGTGAGGAATATACCCTTCTTCCTCTTCTTTCTTCTTTCTTCTTCTTCTTCTTCTTCTTCTTCTTCTTCTTCTTCTTCTTCTTCTTCTTCTTTCTCCTTCTCCTTCTCCTCCTTCTTCTTTTTTTAGTAGGCTTCACACCCAGCATGGAGCCCAATGAAGGGCTTGAACTCAAAACCTGGTATCAAGACCTGAGCTGAGATCAAGTGTTGGATGCTCAACTGACTGAACCACCCAGGTGTCCCAGGAATATGTTCTTTATCTTGATTGTGGTGACAATTTCATGAATGTATACATAGGTAAAAAATTTATCATACTGTATACTTTAAATATATACTGTTTATTGCAGGTCAATTGTTCTTCAATTAAAAGTATTAAAAGCTTTTCAAGTTGCACACTTTGACTATAGGCAGTATATTGTATGTCAATTGTATATCAGTAAAGCTGTTAAAAGAGTCAGAAGACAAATGAATGAAAACTGAAAAAGTACTTTTTTATTTTATTTTTTTAAAGATTTTATTTATTTATTCATGACACACACACACACACACAGAGAGAGAGAGAGAGAGAGAGAGAGAGAGAGAGGCAGAGACACAGGCAAAGGGAGAAGCAGACTCCTCACAGGGAGTCCAATGTGGGACTCGATCCTGGGACTCCGGATCACACCTTGAGCTGAAGGCAGACGCTCAACTGCTGAGCCACCCAGGCATCCCTGTATCTATTTATCTAATGGCTGTGTCCTATATCCTTCTACTTCTTGGAATTTTGTTCTACAGACATACTTGCATAAGTGATCTTTTTTCAATGTTACTCATTGAAACTTTATTGTGATAGTTAAAGATTGGCTACAATCTAAATGCCTGTCCATAGCAGACAGGTTAAATAATTATCGTTTAGCCATTAAATGGAGTATTGTGCATTGGTAAAAAAGAACAAGAATGCTCTTTATAAGTAGGAATGAAATAATCTCAACTAAAGTGAAAAAAGTAAGGTATAGAATAGTGTGTATAGCATGCCACCATATAGATTAAAAATAAATCTGCAGGGACACCTGGGTGTCTCAGTCAGCTAAGGGTTTGTCTTCAGCTCAGGTCATAATCTCGGGGTCCTGGGATCTGGCCCTGGGTTGGGCTCCCTGCTCAGTGGGGAGTCTGCTTCTGCCTCTCCCCCCATCATGCACTCTCTCTCTCAAATAAATAAAATAAAAAAAATAAGTCTACAAACGCATATGTACTATAATAAACATAAGGCTGTGTGGAAGGGCACACAAGCAACTGGTTAATAATAGTTGCCTCTGGGGAGTGGTTTGAGGAAAGGTTTTGAGTAAGTGTTTTTCTTACCTTTTTATTATTTTTAAAAACAAGACTCAAATCTTGAATCATTTGAATATATTTGCTATGTTTAAAAAAAAAACCCCTTGGTACTGATACTAACGAACCCCTTGGGGCTGTGGAAGGTTTAGCTCATAAATGAATGTGTTTTGTTTTATAGTTCTCCCTCATCTTTCCCTCTCCCAACCCTCATTCTTTCCACCAGCATTTAAAAAATAAGTTCAAAAAAAATAAATAAAAAAAAAATAAAAAAATAAGTTCATTTTTAATCCAACATTCCAGGATGTTTTGCAGCAAAAAAGATATTTTGTATTTTCAGGTTATGGAGTTCATAATATTTCTAGATTGAAGTCCTCATTATATCTTAACATATTTTTGGAGGTGGAAGCTGGGTGAAAAAATCTAAACTTTTTTTTTTAAACAAAAGGTCTCACATATTTATTACTGAACCAACCTACTGGTGCAGAAGCAAAGTAACAGAGAAAAATCATTTCTGTGATAAAACGTGTCTATCTTTCAAGTAGTAGTGATGCCTACAGAGTGATAGGATATAAACACATGACCTTGTGTGACACCTAGACTCACTTTGGCTCTTCTCCAATGCTTCCTTTTGGAGTTGTACCTGATTTTATTACCTGTTTTCATCCGAGTCCCACTGGGAAATGGGACAATTCTGCTTTTTTTTCTTGGCCAGGAATCGCTTGATTCTGAAAGCCCTGTAGGAAGACATGGCAAGGAACTGTCAACTGCAGAGATCACCATGGCAGAGAAAAGGAGCCAAGTCTAAATATTTTTAAACACTTTGGAAGCATATTGCCAAATTGCTCCCTGAAAGATGATACTAATTTAAATTCTCACTTGCAGTTAATGGAAGTGCCCCTTTTCTTTTCTTTTTTTAAAGGTCTTATTTATTTATTCATGAAAGACACACAGAGAGAGGCAGAGACATAGGCAGAGGGAGAATTGGGCTCCCTGCAGGGAACCTGATGCAGGACTTAATCCCAGGACTCCAGGATCACAACCTGAGCCAAAGGCAGATGCTTAACCACTGAGCCACCCAGGTGTCCCTGAAGTGCCCGTTTTCTTGAACTTTCATTGATACTTGTGCTATCATTTTTTAAAATTCCAGTTTGATGGGCAAACTTTTATCTCATTATTTTAACTTGCATGTTCTAAATTGTAATGAGTTTAAACACATTTTCAAAGTTACATTGGTCATTGGAGTTCTTTTTTATCTGTTTAAAAAAAATTCCATGAGCAATACATTGATTTCCCTTCCCTGATATATAATACAAACTATATTGAAATATGCAACTATGATGATATTTGGCATTACATTAGAAATCTAACTGTATTTTTCCTAAGTTAAGATTTTTAAAGCAAGCATTTATTAAAAATTGACTTCCTCTATTGATTGCACAATCCCTTCACTAATTCTAAATCCTTATGTATTCTTGAATGTATCACAGAATTTAGTATCTGTTTCATTGATCTATGTGTCTAGTATCATGCCAGAACTACACTATCTAGTTATTTTGCTTAAAATAATTAATTCCATTCTTTATTCTTTTGTTATATAATTTTAGAATTGGAATTTTAAATGGAATGACACTAAATTTATACATGATATTTAAATTTGAAATTTTCCGACATTAGTTCTTATCAAGGTATTTTACTCCATTTATTTAAGGCCACTTCTATATTCCCTAATAAAATTTTGTACTCTTTTTCTTTTTATGTCGGCACTGCATATTTCTTGTTGTTTGCTCCAAGGTATTGGAATTTATAACCCCTTCTCCAATGATTGGGTTACTTTATTGTGTCCTTTCGACTTTGTCTCATATTCTATCACTCAGCATCTCTGCAGCTCCCGGTAGTACCCCTGCTGTCAGGGCAGTTGACAGGAGCTTTGAATGCTAGGGGTCTGATGGATATTATTTATTCTTCCTATACTTGAATTGCCCACCCCTTAGTCTTCTCTTATGGCCTGTAGAGATTTTATAGTGACCCACTGCTGGATCAAGAACCAGATCTGTAGTAGTGCTCCTTCATTTACATAAATAGCTAACTGGTTGGCTGCCAGCTTTTTTAGTGCTACCCCACAGAGAGTGCACCACTTGTGCTTCTGATCCCTGCTTGGATATCTGATTCCAGGCACTTCCTTCCTCACAGGGCTTATCCCCATCCCGGGCCCCCTGAACAACCCTACAAAATGTCAATTGCTTGTTCCATTTGAACCCAGAGAATTGCTCCAGCATTTATTAAATATCTATGTAGGATTATGGAATATGTAAAAGAGCCTAGTCCTGAATCAGAAAATTTTAGAAAGGAAGAGAGAAAACAAAAATAATAGCCCTTTTTAAAAATTTTTTTTCTTATTTATTTATGATAGTCACACAGAGAGAGAGAGAGAGGCAGAGACATAGGCAGAGGGAGAAGCAGGCTCCATGCACTGGGAGCCCAACATGGGATTCGATCCCAGGTCTCCAGGATCGCACCCTGGGCCAAAGGCAGCCTCTAAACCGCTGCGCCACCCAGGGATCCCATAATAACCCTTTTTAATTGAAGCTCTCCATGCCATGCATTTTCTAAGTTATCTTTTTTTTTAAGGTAAAATAAAATCTTCTATTTAGAAAAATTTCTTTTCCATTTTTTTTCATTGTGGTAAAATACACATAACAAAATATACCATCTTAGACATTTTAAGTGTACAGTTCCACAGTGTTTAGTATATGCTGATTGTTGTGCAATCGATCTCCAGAATTTTTCATCTTGTAAAACTACAACTATACGTATTAAACAAAAACTCTCCTTGGCAGCCACCATTTTACTTTGTTTCTACAAGTTTGACTACTCTTTGACTATTACTGATACCTCGTATAAGTGAAAGTGACTGGTTTACTTCACTTAGCAGAATGTCCTCAAGGTTCATTCATGTTTTAGGATGTGTCAGAATTTCTTTCCTTTTTGGGTTCCTGGGTGGTTCAGTTGGTTAAGTGTCCAACTCTTGATTTCAGCTCCGGTCATGATCTCAGGGTTGTGAGACCAATCCCCTCATAGGGCTCTGTACCGGGTAGGGAGCCTGCTTAAGATTCTCTATTTCCCTGTCCTTCTGCCCCTTCTCTCTCTCCCTCCTCCCATGCATACAAGTGCTCTCTTGCTCTCTCTTATCTAAAAAAATAAAAAAGAAAAAGGTTTTCTTCCTTTTAAGCCTGACTGATATTTCACAGTATGTATATACACTTTGTTATCCATTCCTCCATTGATGGACAGTTAATTACTTCTACCTTTTGACTGTTGTGAATAATGCTACTATGACAATGGGTATAAATACCGCTTTGAGATTCTGCTTTCAGTTACTTTCTAAATGCTTTATGGGATTTACCTCACTTGATCCTTAACATGGCTTTATGAGTCATAGTTAAGATACTATTAAGATACAATAGTTAAGATACTATTAATGCCCCTATTTTACAGATGTGGAAACTGTGGCATATTAAAGGCTAAGTAACTAATTGTGATTCCAGAACTCCCATGTTTAACCCTGTACTATTTTATTTTCCAAAAGAGACATCTTGGTATCCTACACCAGGGGATGGAAAATAAAAAAGAGAAATAAAAATCATGCTGAAAAAATGAATTATAAAGTTGAGAGCTATCCAGATAATTCAGGAAAATGTCCTGCTTTTGAGTTGCCTTTTAAGAAAATTACAATTAATCAGATAATTTGCTTTGATATGGGCAATCTAGACAGAAAATTTCATATTTTTGAGATTAAACAAACTTTTGATCTCTTTGTATAAACACAGCCATAATAAGATAAGATAAAAATTAAGAAAGAAAGAAGATTGTGACACCTGGATGGCTCAGCGGTTGAGCATCTGCCTTCGGCCCAGGGCGTGATCCCGAGTTCTGGGATCGAGTCCCACATCAGGCGAGGAGGAGCCTGCTTCTCCCTCTGCCTATGTCTCTGCCTCTCTCTCTCTCTCTCTGTCTCTCATGAATAAATAAATAAAATATTTTTTTAAAAAAGAAAGATGATGACTGATTTGTGAACATCTCATGAAAAAGAGCTTCTTGTTTGAGCTGTTAATATCTGTAAGTATTACTTTTAGGGTATGTCGCTTATACATCCACATAATGATTTGAAATATTACCCTAGAAGGGCTGAAAACAGCCTAAACAATAGACTCTTCATAGTTAAGCATTCATGGTGAGTATGGAAAAACGGGTGATGGTGGTTATCCCATGATCTGCATTCCTGTGCTATTGACTGTGTCTAAACTTGCACATACTCCGTACATGCTTTTGTAGTATGAATTCCAGAATCTCCTAAGAGATGTGTTATGAGGAATGTTTTTTAATGAGTTGTCTTTACAGTGTGTGTGTGTGTGTATTGCATATATATCTTGATATTTTTTCTTTCTCATTTTTTTTTCAACTTAGCTGCACATTAAAATCATCCATCTTTCTTAGGTCTCAAAATACCGCTGTGTTCTCAGGATCAGGAAATAAATATGTTTTTGTTTCCTGCCTCACAAAATAAATTATTTTAGTTGTTTCTCTAAGCTAAATTGTTTCACTTCCTTTTAGATTTTTTTTTTTTACCACCAAACATTTTTTCAGTTAATGTAAAATTTATACCTAGGAAACAGATTTTTTTTCCCCAAAAAATGTAAAGTCCATTCTAGAAATAGAAATCATTGGATATTTTTTCACAAGATTATCCTCAAGATAGATGGAGAATGTTTTATGAAGCCTGAAGAGTTTTGGTTGTGCAAAGATATATGCAGCAGTGGATCAAGAAAGAAAATTTAAGAATGGCCTCAAATTAAAAGAAAGCAAAGCAAAGATGAAGTACAGAGGTCCCAGCTGAAGTTTTCACGGTTGTTATTCTACCTTGGTCACATTTATATGGTAGGGTTTTAGGGGGAAAGTATTGCTCTCATCACAGGGATGTAGATGATAATAACTTAGTAAGTTTAAAACTCAGATTTCTTTTGCTTTTCAAAAGAGACATCTAAATGTTTTGCACCAAATAAAGAACAGAAAGGAAAATCATGTTTGCATTGGCTGTCTATAAAATAAGAGGCAAGCATTAATTTTTATTATTCACCATATTCAAAGAACAACATGACATAGCTCATGTTCAATTCAAATTTGTTGAGCTATAAAGGTGATTTTAATTGCTCACTGAATCCTAGAAAAGGTTGAATGGACAAAGCCAGGACCTGGCTCTCAAGAGTGGCTGGAGCTCCTACTTCCATTGCTTCAACTCTCTCCCCTCTTTCTCTGCAAGTCTGTTTCCTGTTCTTTCACTCTAGACTAGACTCTTCCACATGGCAGGAAGCACAGCTCACTGACAACTTTTTAAATTTCCACCAATAACCACTCAACTAGACAACAGTGTTGCTGCTCTGGCCATGCCCCTGGCTCATCTGTGAGATCACTTATGGCTAAAGAATTTCTCCCCTATCTGTCCCAAGCTTCCTATATCAAACACCTGCCTTTTTCTGTCTGAGAACATTGGCTGGAGGAATGGGCTGGGATGACCCATTCATGCCCATGGGCTCTGAACCATTTAGGTGGTTAGAGGTAACCACCAGAAGTGCCAGGTGGTTAGTATGCTCAGGAGTTAGCTTCAGCCAGAGAGGGATGGGGCGTTGGTGCATAAATACCCCACTCTCCTTATTCTGCAGGAAGATAATTCTACTATGGGCCTCTGAGAAGGTCCCCAGCAGGACTCAACATCTTTTGTTATTGCTTTCTTCTCTTCCTCATCTCACTTCCACATACTCTTACTATACTTCCTGTGATCATCTCCCAAACAAAGTATTTGTACCAAAATCCCACTTTCAGAATCTTTTTTTGGGAGAATCAAAACTGAGACAACCATCAGAGAGTAACTTATTTAGTCTTTTACAACCAGTGCAAAACTCATGGACAAATTCTTAGATTGGTCCATCTTGACCAATCTTGAGTCAAATGCCTACCTATGGTCCAATTAGTTGTAGCCATGGGGCCAGAGACATGGTAGCTATCATATGGGTAGAATAGTGGATAAAGTCCTGAGAGTTAAGGCTGAAGGGAATGAATAAGAGAAGCAGGTTCAAGACACAGAAGGATATTATTCACAAAAGATAGGATATGTGTTGGATGATGAATTTGTTGAGTATATAAAACAATAGGTCTTTATCCATATGGTAGTTATTAATAACATATTTTGTAAAATGTTCTGAGCCATTTTTTGCAACTTTGTTTTAAAATAATTTTAGGGCAGCCCCGGTGGTGCAGCGGTTTGGCGCTGCCTGCAGCCCGGGGCGTGATCCTGGAAACCCTGGATCGAGTCCCACGTCGGGCTCTCTGCATGGAGCCTGCTTCTCCCTCTGCCTGTGTCTCTGCTACTTCTCTCTCTCTCTGCATCTTTATGAATAAATAAATAAAATATTTAAAAAAATAAAATAATTTTAAACTCACAAAAAAGCCGCAAGAAGCGTTCAAGGAACTCTCATATGCCTACTGCTCAGATTTAACAATGGTTTGGATTTGGCCCTATTTAAAAATATTTATTTATTTTAGAAGGAAAGAGGGGAGCAAGGGGAGGACTGTCAGGGGAGGGAGAAAGGGAAAGAGAGAGAGTCAAGCAGACTCCCTGCTGAGTGGGGAGCCCTACACAAAGCTCAATCCCAGGACCCTGAGATCATGACCTGAACCGAAATCAAGAGTTGGATGCTTAACTGACTGAGCCACCCAGGCACCCCTTTGGTTTTATTTGTTTTTTTAAATATCTCTCTTTCTCATATATGAATAAGCCCATACTTATATATATGTCTTGATATATATATATAAAATCTCTCTCTTTATATATATAAAATATCTCTTTCTCATATATATATATGCAAGAATAAGTCCATGCTTATATATATGTCTTGATATATATACACAGATATGTATGTTTATTTGTATATGTATAGATACATACTCTATATATGTATAGATACATATATATATATATTCAGATATCTTTTCCCTGAACCATTTGAAAGTGTGTTAGAGGTATCATACCCCTTTGCCCTTAAATACCTCAGTGTGTATTTGCTAAGCACAAGGAGTTCTCTTACATAACTTAAGGGTAGTCATGACCTGAGTAGATATATTATTGATTTTATTATTCAATCTATAGTCCATGCTCAAATTTTATCAATTATTTCAATATTATCCTTTAGCTAGTTTCTCCCCAATCTAGGATTCAATCTGAGAGTATATATTGCATTTAATTGTCAAGTTCCTTTATTCTCCTTTACTTTTTTCATTTGTTTTTATTGAAGTTCGATTTGCCAACATATAGTATAACACTCAGTGCTCATCTCATCAAGTACCATCCTCAGTGCCCGTCACCCAGTTACCCCAACCTCCTGCCCACCTCCCCTTCCACAACCCTTTGTTCGTTTCCCAGAGTTAGGAGTCTTTCATGGTTTGTCTCCCTATTTAATTTTTCCCACTCAGTTCTTTATTCTCCTTTAATGTGCAATAGTTTCTTTAGCCTTTTTGTGGCCTAGGTATTTTTGAAGAGTATAAGCCAAGTATTATAGAATAGCTTTCAATTATTATTATTTTTAAAATTTTTATTTATTTATGATAGTCACATACACACACACAGAGGCAGAGACACAGGCAGAGGGAGAAGCAGGCTCCATGCACCGGGAGCCCGACGTGGGATTCGATCCCGGGTCTCCAGGATCGCGCCCTGGGCCAAAGGTAGGTGCTAAACCCCTACGCCACCCAGGGATCCCAGAATAGCTTTCAATTATGAAACCAATATATTTTATGTGTATTGGTAACCAATATGACCAATATACTCTAACTAGTGGAAAATGAAAGAGAGGCAGCAGTGAGCAGGGGCTCCAAAGACAGCCTTCACAGTCAGCTCATTAACTTTGAAGGGGTTTCATTCTACTTCATAGTATATCTGGTCTTGATAGACTAAAACATGGGATAAAATATTCATTTGATGGAAGTCAGACAATGCAGTATTTTTGGAATTTATTTGAATATGTGGATGCAATCAAAGTTTCAGTGATGAATTCTTCAAATCATTCTTTTCTTCTTCCTCTTTTCTTTAAAAATACTGTTCAAAGGTGGTCTTTAATAAAAACTTTCATACAGTGAGAGGGTTTGTTGAATATATCATAGAAATGTATAGCTTAGCGGAGCTAGGTGTTACTTAGTGAATGTAATAGAACAAGAACTTTACATTTACTGAGCTTAAGACATTTGACTATGGTAGTCAGTGGAAAGCCAAGATTAGATCTTATAAAATCCTGATTCTTTGCCTGAGAGCTCTTTTCTATTCTGCCTTAGTGATTAAAACGAAGCTACTCACTGTAGTTATCATCTAGAATACCATCTGTGATTTAGTGATCATCCAATTTTTAATGTATTTGAGTCATCTCATTACTAAACAAAAACAAATGAAGATTTACCAAGAAAATTCTCACTTTAAGGACTACTATCTAAAATTTTACTAAAATTTAGCACTAATTTGTACCTCAAAACACTCATTCTGCCAATAGAAATGACTCCATAGCCAAATGAACAACTGTTTAATACATTAATTTCTGATGTTTAGATTTTTAAGAATGTTTCAGTTATTAAGTAGAAAATGGAGTCTCCTCTACTGGTTTTAATTTAAGAACAATGCACTCCAGTGGAATAGAAACTCACTCCTCTCAGTAACAACTTTTTTATAGAGTTCTCCCTTAGGGGAAAAATGATTGAAAAGCAGTCTGATATAGTGGGAAGAGCATAGGCTTTAATCAGTCTAATTCTGTAGTGTCAATATTGGCAGAGTGGCTTGGGTGAGGTAAATAATCTTTCTGAGCTTCAGATTCCTCATTTCTGTAATGGTAGAAATAATATCAATTATTTAACTCTTCTGTACTGTAAGTACTTACTCTTCAGGATGACAGAAAATGTTTTAAAGTGTCTGATGTAGAAATACTCAGTTGTGATTATTTTCAACGCGGTAATTGCCCAAGTCCCGTGCTGTTAGTAGGTACTAAGGGGTATCATGATAAGGAGAGGGAGCTGATTCTACCATTTGGTGCTAAATGTAATTCAAGGTGGTCATAAACAGTACATTCAATTTTTCTTTAAACTTGCTTGCCTACGTTTGGGGCTAGCAGTTGGCAACAGTTTTACTCTCTTCTATTTCGCTTTTCTAGAGGCTGTTTCATTAAACAAGCAAACAAAGAAACAACTCCTTTCACTCTTCAAAGTTGCCCCAGATTTTAATTTTCAACAGGATTCAATGGCATAAAAATGTTTTGAGATGGGAGTCAGTGTTGTAGGACTTATTCTACGCTCCCCTTGGGAGGCTGTTGCTGTATTTATATGTTCCTTTCTTAATTGAAAATATGGGGGCACCTGGGTGACTCTGTGGTTGAGCATCTGCCATTGGCTCAGGTCGTGATACTGGGGTCCTGGGATTGAGTCCTGCATCAGGCTCCCTGAGGGAAGCCTGCTTCTCCCTTTGCTTATGTCTCTGCCTCTCTCTGTGTCTCTCATGAATAAATAAATAAAATCTTAAAAAAAAAAAAAGAAAATATGACCCATGTCCATAGCATGTTAATGCAACTAGACATGGTAAAGAGACTTTTTTGAAATTTAAATAATCTCTTGCTTTTTGTTTTTCTTATCTCTAAAGCAAATTGATAAAATAAATTTCAGAGTCTTTCATAAGAATATTTCTTCCCTGGCTAAAATCAATAATGTCAAGTTAGTTGTGAATTGTGAATTACAAAATCTGAAAATGCATAACGGAAACTGCAACACAACCATGTTATGACAGTATTGCAAATGTGAAACTGACGCAGACTCAATCAATGCCTGATTTGGATTTCTCTACTTTCAGTGGAATAGAATCCCATGAAATTGTTCCTCCCTATTCTCCTCTTCCTGCTTGAACAGAAAGGATGCCAAAAGCATTGGCTATTATCTGTATGCATCAGTTACTTTTGAGTTTGACAATTTTCTTGGGAAAAAATGTTTTAAAAGCAATTTGCCCAGCATGTGAAGATCACAGAATTGCTAATTTGGGAAGAACAGGAGAGATCATGGATATAATCTCCCAGCTGCAGCAGCCATACCCTCTATAGTCTCTCTAACAGATGGTCAACCATGCTCTTCATCATTCAGGATGATAAAATAAGCCATTTTGAGGAAAATCGTGAATTTCTGTATTTTGGGCTCCATAATCCTCTACTTCATTTTAATCATTGTCTTCCAGAAGCAGAAAATCTAAAAGAAAATGAAAGTAAACCGTATTAAAAATTATCTATACCTATGAACTGACACGGTGCTTTTCTTTTTTATTGCATTAATTTTTTTCTTAATTCTGATGGTATACATTTGAGTAAATATATATGCACACATATGCCAATAAGAATTATACACACACACAACTCATGCATTTAAATATCTTATTCCTGGCCACCTCAAATTATTTTGGTAAAGAGTTTTTAAAACATTAAATAAAAATGTGGTGGTGAGACTCCTGAGCCTGAAAATGAGGACGAGACATTTACAAATGGCGGTTCCTGCTAGACACAATAGCGTCTCAGTCTCCAGGTGTGACTTGAGAGCTCACGCAGGGAGCTTTCAATCGTGATCTTCACTGAACTTCCCTCTCCTGGTGTCTCTATTTCAAAAAGAGACCAGCAGGTGAAGGGAAAGCTTTCACAGCTGAGAATAGAACTGAATATGATAAAAACTACAAGAAGATTTTTGGTGGCATATTGTAAGCTTTGTGTCTTGGTAGTCTCGTGTATCAGAGGGTTTTCTTTTGTCTGCTTTTTTTTTTTTTTAATCCATCCCTTTGATTGATCAGTCCTCCTCTGATATTGAGCCTTCCAGCCAAATATTACTGCTTGCACTGGGCTGCAGTTTCTCCAAGTGCCTTATTTACTCAGGGATGGCGTGCGAGGTGGAGGAACGATGGCAGAGAGCCGGGAGGGAACAGCTGTCTGTCACATATTAAACAGGGACGGCTACAGATCAAGGTCGAGCTGCAACACATGGCAGGCTTTGCGGACAGAGCAGAGCTGCTGAAAATTGAATCCTTCCTCCTAGCTCCTGACCCTGTCAAATCACAGCACAGGAGTTAGCCTTATACAATTAGAGTTCCTAATTTTTATTTTACTTAATACATTTGCTTTTGATTTTGCTCATGGAAGGCCTAAAAAGCAAAGGTGAATATTTCAGGAGTTTGAGTGGAAAAGTCTCCACTGAAACCTCATTTATGCTAACTAATAGGCATTCACAGAATTTGGCTATGTTTTCCTCAGCTTGAGTCTTCTAGTGCCCTCCTTCAGAATGAATGCTCTTATGCCATCTACTCCTAAACACTGAGTCTACCTTACTGTTTATTATATACCAGTGGGTAATAAAAATGAAAGATTTAGGTCACCATATGCTTACTTACTTTTGGAGATGACTTTTAAAAACACAAACACACTGGTTGCAGAAATGAAACGTTTAGTCATTCCTAAGTACTGATGTGGCCAGAGCGGCCTGTGTTCCAGGTTTTAGACAGTGACTACTTTCAAGACTGAAGAAATTCTAGCTACTAATGCTCGCTTAGGGTCGTTCCACCTATTTACAGGGAGATTTTATCCATCAGCAAGGGTTTATTGACAATCTTTCATATGCCAAGCACTCTGTCAGGTACTTTGGAGGATTATGAAAGTAGAAGATACACATAAAACTGTAAGCTTTTGGGGGCACCTGGGTGGCTCAGTCAGTTAAGCATCTGCCTTCAGCTCAGGTCATGATTCAAGGATGGGATGGAGCCCCACATCGGACTCCCTGCTCAGCTTCTCTCTCTCATCCCCCACTCATGCTCTCAAATAAATAAATAAATAAATAAATAAATAAATAAATAAATAAATAGTAAGCTTTTGGGGGAGAGTTATACAATTTGATGAGAGAATCAGAGAAAACACAAGCAGATGCCTGTAACAGATGAGACAAAACCCAGCTCTATTCCCTACAGAGTACCTTAGTAATACATGTGTTACTCCTCTGTCAAGGTCACTAGTAACACACACCATTGGGTGTTCAGGAAATAAAAGTATTAGTATTTACTTTGTACATTTTTCTTTTATCCTAAGAGTGGTAAACCATAGTTCCATAGTCCCTAATAAAATATGCAACACGACAAAGTTGTCTGAGAAGTAGCAATGTTCTTAAGTATCAGAATTGTTGCTTGAATTTGGCAAAGCAGTGAACATATTCCGCTTAGGAACTAAATGGCTGGAACAGCATGTGTGGGATTCTGAGGCTAAACTTTGTGATTCCATGGAGCCAAGCTAGGCTTGTCAATTTAGTTAACTCATTCAAGAAATATTTGGGTCCAACTACCACTCAATGCTAATCTAGATGTTGGGGATTTAAGAATGAGTAACGAAGAGGCCTTTCTCTCAATGACCTCACAGTGGGGGTGTATGTAGAGGGGGTGGGGAGGTCTGGATGGAGAGCAAATAAGTAGGAAGTTGCACTAGTGGATGGCAATTGCTGTAATGATTTTTATTTTCTATTTGTGGATTTTGCAGTGGGGTACAGTTGGTTGGTAGCCTTACTGTTACTAAAATTTCTGGAGGAGGTGGATTGTAAGTGCTAGACCTGTTACTGGGT
Organism: Nyctereutes procyonoides; assembly: GCF_905146905.1. NCBI lineage: Eukaryota > Metazoa > Chordata > Mammalia > Carnivora > Canidae > Nyctereutes > Nyctereutes procyonoides. The sequence goes on from NW_026575130.1 coordinate 8,849,977, forward strand.
TCAGGTATTGAGGGTCAGAAAATTAAGGAACAAAATAGTGTTATGCTTACTGATGGAATTCTGATATTCTTAGGGCAGTGAGATTCTCAGCATGACCATAAGGTGGAAGAGAGTCTGTAACAGCCACTGTCTGTGCCTAGTGTGTTACCTTTCCACCTTACTATTGTAGTAACCACTATGGCTGAATTCTGACAGCCTGAAAATTTTCTGTGGCAGTGTGGGCAGGCAGAATATACAAGAGAATTAATGCTCCCTTCCGTACCCCCTTGTTCCATCAGTAACTAGTGGGAGTAGGTGCAAAAATACCCCCGGTCCTTTATTCCTCCAGTGGGATAGCCTTCGGCTTGATTCACAGAGTTCTACACAGTGACCAATTGATGGAAGCTTTTAGGTGATCCTAGACAGTTGGTAAGAGTAACTGTATTAACGCTTCCTTTTTTTTTTTAAAGATTTTATTTGAGAGAGAGAGAGAGAGTGAGCGAGCATGAGTTGGGGAGTGGCAGAGGATAGGGAGAAGCAGACTCTTCACCGAGCTGGGAGCCCTATTGGGGCTTGATCCTAGGATCCTGGGATCATGACCTGAGCCAAAGGCAGATGCTCAACAGACTGAGCCATCCAGTTCTGTATTAATGCTTCTGCATTCTCCAACATTACTTAATCAATCCAATTTTTCTTTCCCCTGCTGCTGGACCCAAACAGGATAAGGGAGTTCCACAGGTGAATATCCATAGATGAATATTCATGGTCTGAAAACTCTTGCTGAGCAAAGATCTTCAAATTTTTTATGCATAATTGATCAAGTTTTATGCCATGTAGCCTTGCCTTCTTGCTTATAAATATGGATATATCTGGAGTGGGCCACTCTTTGAGTTGACCTAAATGAGGTGTTCATTCATTCAAAAAAATACTTGCTGAGAATCTACAATGTGCCAACTGCTATGCTAGGCATTTCGGGCATAATTCAAAATGAACAAGGTATATGTAAATTCATTCTTTATTAGACTTTGAAGGCAACACTTACAGAAATGGCAAGAAAAAATGGTGGCAAAAGCTGGGAGGTACACAATGAATATATCACACAGAAATGCAGAAGCTGCAGAAGAGAGTTATGTCCATTTGGCAGTGGAAAGAGAAGTGAAGTGAGACATAGTGGCAGAGAGGAAGAATGACAGTCATGGTAACATTAGGACTCTGGAACCAGCACGCCACATAGCTGCTGATGAGATGAGCTACCCACCAGGGTAACTTGGTGGCAAAAGTTGCGCTGGATTCTGAAGGACCACCCACTTCCCAAATTCCATTGGTCTCTGGAAGCCGGTGTTGTTGGAAGTCCTGTTTGTGGATATCTTTGGGGTCTAAGATCCTGGTTTCCTATTTCTTGTATGTTATTATCATCTTATAACACACCTTCATTAATTAAGGAGTTTGATGAATTAGTCTCATTTTAAAGCTAACAGAGAAATGTGAACATAGAATTACATTGTCACTTTTGACAAATAAGGAACCTGAGGCCTGGGGAAGCAAAGTGATTTTTCAGATGAGGGAAAAAACCTTGACTCTAAACTTACAACATTTTAGATCTGTTAAGAGCAAACATTAGGAACCTCAGTTGCCATGAGGAAACCCAGAAACAAAGAAATCCAGAGTTGCCAGCATCCTAAACTGGTCTACTATATAGTTTTCAAGCTTATTAGACTCATCAAAATTCTGTTTGTGTCACTAAATCTGCACTAGTCCAATTCACATTTGTCAGTGCCATCCTCTAATCTTTCTGTTTATTTTTGGTTTTATTTTGCTCTATTCCACCTGTCCTTAAACAAATAGCATCAGTGACATCTAGGGACTTGCTAAAAATGTAAATTATAAGGTCCATCCCAAACCTACTGAATTAGAAGCTCGGGAGTTAGAGCTCCTTAATTTATTTTAATAAACCCTCTGGGTGATTTCTAAAAAATATTTCATTTATTTGAGAGAGAAAGAGAGAGAGAGAGAGAGAGAGAGAGAGAGAGAGAAGAGAACCAGCAGGGTTAGGGGAGGAGCAGAGAAAGGGAGAAGCAGGCTCCCTACTGAGCAGGGAACCCAATGTGAGGGAGAGGAAGCAAGGCTTGATCCTAGGACCCTGGGATCATGACCTGAGCCAAAGGCAGACACTTAACTAAGCCACCCAGGTGCCCCCCTTTGGATGAATCTGATGGCACACTAGTGTCTGAGAATTACTGCTTTCGGCTAAAAAAATGTCTGGATCCACCAATAGCAAATATTTAAAGTGTTCCTACAGATTCCCTTGGAAAAGTTTTTAGAAAAAGAGACAATAAATTCTTTTAAAAATTAATCTGTCTGATGCTTATTAGGCCTATTTTTGCTGTTGTCTTTGTTGGTGACTATGATGTGTATTTGTATCTGAGTGTGTATTTCTGTTCTAGATACATCCAATTCTATGATGGGCTGGTAAATTTTTAACAGCCAACTTTCTGGAAAACGAAAAGGCAAGGTCTCATTTATGGATTTGCTAATTTCTGTGGTGTAAGTACTCCCACCATGGCAAATTTCAGGGTACGTACCAACATGACATCACTGGAAATCAAGCAGGGAGGAGATGAGCATAGTTGACTCTGGAAAGTCAGTATTGGCTCCACCTATAAATTCTGATCCTACACATTTAAGCAGAAAGCTCAGGACAGAGCTGGAATGACATGTTTGCTAAATGAATTCTAAGAGAGCAAACTAAGGATATAGACTATTATTTTATCTATTGGGTAAAGAAAAATTTAGTGTGATTGAAGACTTTAATTTGCATCTCATACCATTCTTTCTTGATTTTAATGACTTTCACAAAAGTAACAACAGAAAGAAAACAAATTAAACATGTATTTATTTCAAATATATTCTTAAAATAGCTCTTTTTATTACCTACTGCAACAAATCAGGCTATTTAAATACAGGCCATTTTCAACATAGCACTTTATGGCAATAAAAAACTTTGCAAATCAATTTTATTGTTCCTCTCTGCAACCTCAAAAGGTAATAGATATGAGTTCCCTATTTTTACAGATGAAGAAAGTAGGGCACAAAGAGATCTTCAAACTTTCATATAGTATGTTAATAGAAAAACTGGGATTAGGGCTCAAGACTGGGAATTTCCCAGCCATAGTTTATTATGTTTTATTTTCTAAAATGTGAATAACTTAAAATGAGATTTTAATTGGCTTTGGTCTGCAGGGGTGGCTATGATTTCTGTTGCTACAACTTACCAGACCTGAAGTTTATCCTGATGCTTGCCATGCTCCTCCTGCCATAGTCCCCACCAAAAAGGGCCTTGGAGGGCCAATTTTCCTACCATATATCTACCCATCCATCCCCTAAAGCACAATTGCCTGGGTTGGAGGTAGACACCAGCCCAGGGGTGGCTAATCAATAGGTTGGCTTGAAGCTTAAACAAAATGAAACAACTATACTCCTTCTCTCCATAAGTTAGAATAATAAAGAATGGAAAATTTAGCATGGAAACTGAGAGTTCAAAGTTATGATATAAAGATATTCTACAAAAGCCATGGTGGGTTTTGAGTAAACTAAAGTTATGAGGGGAAAAATTACTGGTAGTTAAAAGATTTGGCTTAGAGAACAGATATGGTGAGCAGATAAAAAAGCAAGGATTTAGCTAAAGAAAAATAAAGAAATGTTCAGGCAAAAAAAAAAAATACACCATGAGAAATAGACCATGTAACAATTGGGAGAGGGGGTAGATGGAAAGAGCAGCCAGTTCAGGGCTGGTGACTGGCAGCTTTCCAACTTCTATCCATGTATATGTATAAGTTCTGCTGCATGGAAAAGGAACTCTGCATTAGTAACTTAGCCCAAAGGGGGTTTGTAGCCTTCACATAACAAGAAGTCTGGAGGCAGGCAGTTCAGAGCTGGAACAGTGGCTCCCCATCATGGTATAGGTGCCTCTAGCTTTCCTCTTCACCATCCTTGACAGGTAGCTTTCAGTCCCAGATTTGCCATCTCATGGCTTCCACTATCATCACATCATTTCCATGGCAGAGGAAGGAAATGATAAAGAGAAATGTGTTTTCCCAAGTAAATATCAGGATTTAAAATCTGTTTTGTGGGATGCCTGGGTGACTCAGTGGTTGAGCGTCTGCCTTCAGCTCAGGACATGATCCCAGAGTCCCATAATCATGTCCCACATTGGGGTCCCTGCATGGAACCTGCTTCTCCCCCTGCCTATGTCTCTGCCTCTCTCTCTCTCTCTCTCTCTCTCTCTCTCTCTCTCTCTGTCTGTCTCACATGAATAAATAAATAAAATATTTAAAAATAAATAAAACCTGTTTTGTTTCACTGTCTTGAATAGTAACACGGACGCTTGGCAGCAAAAAGGGTAGGAAATTACGCCTTTATTTCTTACTTTGCCTGCCTTCCTTCCTTCCTTCCTTCCTTCCTTCCTTCCTTCCTTCTTTCCTTCCTTTCTTCGTACATTGCTAGCCAGGATAGAATTGGCGAGAATTGGGTAAACAACTAGCAGTGTGTGCCTCCACATCCTTATACCTAGACCCTTACATCTGAGTAACTTAAATTAGTCTTGATCAAAATTAAGGCCAGCACAGAGGTAAGAGGTGTTTGGTTGGCTAAGAGGTAAGAGGTGAAGGTATTTTGGCCACCAGCCATCAAAATTCCTCTGTCTCCCACTTTAAATGAATATAGTTGGCCTGTCCAGAAAAATGCTATCTTGATTTAAAGAACTTAGAAAAAAATCCCCAAAACACAGGTGTCTGTTTAGATCAGTTGGCAGAGCATACAACTCTTGATCTCAGGATTGTTCAAGCCACACACTGGGTATAGATTGCTTAAAAATAAAATCTTTTAAAAAAAAAAGAAAAAACCTTCAAATATTAATTGCCAATAACAATGTAGATTTGTTAACAAGTCATGTCAAACTAACTTCATGACTTAAATTTTTTTGAATTAGATTGAAAAGATAGGAAAATGCTGTACATATAGTGTCTTGCTTTTAGCAAGGCTTTTAATAAACTCTCTTGATGTCATTGCAAAAAAAATGAAGAAATTGAACTTTTTAAAAAAGATTTTATTTATTTATTCATGAGAGACACACAGTGAGAGGGAGAGACACAGGCAGAGGAAGTAACAGGCTCCATGCAGGAGCCCGAAGTAGGACTCCCGGGATCACACGCCCTGAGCCGAAGGCAGATGCTCAACAACTGAGCCACCCAGGCGTCCCAAGAAATTGAACTTGATGGTGGTAGAATGTCTGAATTTAAAGCTGGTTAAATAGATTTACCTACCATGTTGACAAACAGATTAATGTTAACCTGACTAGAAGTCTTTAGAGGAACCAATAGACTCTACCCTTGACTTTGTCCTGTTCACTATTTTCGGTAGTGGCTGGAGGAAGAGAGACAGTCACTGATCCAAAGTTGGAAGGAGAGCTGTTGAGATGAGTGATGAAATAACAGAATGAACAGAATGACCTTAGATTAAAAAGAGTCAATCACACAAATATAATGGAGGGAGGATCTGGGTTAATAGCAGTTTATGGGAGAAAAACTGGAAAGGACTACATGTTCAATCCAAGTCAACTGTGATGACACATGGCTGGCTTGACCCTCTCTCGCTTTATCTAACTCACTCAGCAAATCCACAATCCAGGTGAAATCCAACCCTTACTACCCTAAACTTTCACTTGTGCAGTGGAAGGTGGCTGGAAAAAAAATACGACTGCACTGGAAGTCTTCACTTCAAATTCATGACCAAATAGGCCCTTAGTGCTGCCAGTCATAGAACTAAATAAACGCTGCGGAGTACACTTGGGTTTTTCTCTGTGTCACCCTGCTGAAGGACTATGTAACACATTCTCCTCTCTCCTCCAACTCTCAGAATCTCCCCCCTTGTCCTCCTTGGCTGATGCTCCTGCCTTCTACTGATGTGGGAAAACTGAAGCAGTCAGAAGAGAGCCTCCATAGACCTCTCACCACCGTGTCTACCCACCTTTCAGCATCTCCACCAACCTACTCCTGGCAACAAAATTATCCCTGGCATGTGCCTCGATTTGTGCACTGGATCCCACCTATTCTTGCACTTAAGGTGGGAGGGTAAGTCCAGTCTCTAGTACGTCATCATGGCTGGAAGCAGAAGAAGTGAGACTTTTGTTCCCAGCACATCCTCTGAACCTCTGTTGCCTGGATCATCACTGATCTCCAGGTGGTTACATCTGATTCCCAGTCCTCAGTCTACTTGCCTATTGGCAGCATTTGGTACATTTGGTTGCTGTCTCCCACTTAAGGCATTCTGTTCCTCTGGCTTTCAGAACAGCACATTGCCTTACCTTCTCTATTGCACAGATTGTTCCCTCTCAGCTCTTTTGTGGTTTTCTCTTTCCTCCCTCAACCTCTGAATATTCAAGTGCCCCAGGACTCAGTCATTGGATTCACTCTTCACTCAGCCCACACTCATTCCTGCCTCTTCTCATCCTGCTCATGCCCAAATATATGTCTGCTGCCAAGACTTTCTCCCCAGCTCGAGATATCCACACTCAAATTCTGCTCTACACTTCCATTCTTAGCTTTAGTTAACAGCTAAAGCTCCTCATACTCCAAGGTAAATTCTTGTTTTTTGTCTTTAAGCTTGCCTCACCTGTAGCCTTCTTCAGCTTATTGGTAGCTGCAACACCCTTCTGAGTGTTCAGGCTGAGAACTTGGCAGTATTGACTCCTCTCCTTTTCTCACACCTCACAACTCATCAGAAAATCCTCTTGACTCCACCCTTAAAGTAGACCCACAGTCTACTCACTTTTTATCTCCTCCATTGCTGCCACCCTGGTCTAAGCTGTCATCCCCCTTCTCTCCCAATATGGCAATAATCTAACATGGTTTCTCCTCAGCCTGAGGGGAGAGAATCTAAGTCTTTTCTCAAATCAGAATCCAGAATGATCTATTCAAAATACAGCAAAACATTGACTTGTTCCGAACCTTGCGGGGGCTCTAGATTTCCCTCAAATAAAACACTCTCCTGCCACCCAAGGAGTCTAACCAATCTGCCCCTGTTACCTCTAGGATATCCTCTCTTACTGCCTCCCTCACTTACTGTGTTCTAGCCACAATGACCTCCTTTTGTTCTAGAACATGCCATGTAGGTCCCACCCTAAAATCTATGCACCACAGAGTCTGCTGGAACACTCTTTTTCCTGATATGTCTACTCAAAGTTAACTCCCTTGCTTCAAGTCTCTGCTCAAATGTCATCTTCTCAAAGAAGTCTACCCTTCCCTCTAAATCACCCTTTCCTCCAAATGTTCACAGTAGAAACATGACACATAGTTGTTGAGTGAAAGGTAAATAATTGGCTATTAAGAAACACAAACTTTTGGCTATATTGGTAGAATCATAATTTCTAAAGGAAGGAAGGTGTAGTTTCACTTTGCTCTGGAGTAATGGTAAGAGTTAAAACTCTTGAGCAATTAACCATGGGCTTATATACACCATTATACCACATATACACAGCAATATCATAAGGTAGTACTCTGCTTTGTCAGTGAAGAAAATGGGACACAGAAAGGTTGAATGAATTTTGCCACTCATACAGCTAAGAAATGGCAGAATAAGGATTCAAACTCAGAAAATTGATTCCTGAACACATATTCTTAGCCGCTCACTAGAGGTGATGGGTATCTAGAACAATGTGACTGGATTTTAGAAACCATGTCTTATGATAGAAGACTGAAGGAATTGACATTTTCCTTAAGAGAACACTTGTAGAAGCATGACAATTTTTCCAGTGTGTGAAGGGATGAGGTAGAAGAACAATTTTTTTTTATATTGCTGCAGAAGAGGAACTAGAACTTGCAATAGAGAAAACACAGAGAACCAGATTTTAGCCTAATGTCAAGAAAGACCTTTCTAACAATCAGAGTTGTACAAAATTGATAGTAAAGTGACTACTTCTCTATCGCATAAATTTATGCAGACATTGGATGACCACCTTGGGGATACAGTTCTTCAGATGGAATTTTATTTTATTTTATTTTTTATTTATAAATTTATTTTTTATTGGTGTTCAATTTGCCAACAGATAGAATAACACCCAGTGCTCATCCCATCAAGTGCCCCCCTCAGTGCCCGTCACCCAGTCACCCCCACCCCCCGCCCACCTCCCCTTCCACCACCTCTAGTTCCTTTCCCAGAGTTAGGAGTCTCTCATGTTCTGTCTCCCTTTCTGATATTTTTCACTCATTTTTTTCTCCTTTCCCCTTTATTTCCTTTCACTATTTTTTATATTCCCCAAATGAATGAGACCATATCATGTTTGTCCTTCTCCGATTGACTTATTTTACTCAGCATAATACCCTCCAGTTCCATCCACGTCGAAGCAAATGGTGGGCATTCGTCCTTTCTAATGGCTGAGTAATATTCCATTGTATACATAGACCACAGCTTCTTTATCCATTCATCTTTCGATGGACACCGAGGCTCCTTCCACAGTTTGGCTATTGTGGACATCGCTGCCATAAACATTGGGGTGCAGGTGTCCCAGCGTTTCATTGCATTCAGATGGAATTTTAGACTTGTCTTTGCAATTTGCAGATTCTGTGATTCACCTGTCCTTTACCTGGTGGTTTTTTCTGATGCCCAGGGCAGTGCAAGGTAGTGACTGATGTGGGACCAGAACTCCTTCATTAGTGTGGGAAAGAGAAGCAATTTATTCATTCACATCCACCTACATTCCACAGGCAGCCTAAAGTTGAGGGAAGGGATCATTTCTATTTCCTTTTTTTAAAAAAATATTTTATTTATTTATTCATGAGACACACACACACACGAACACACAGAAGCAGAGACATAGGTAGAAGGAGAAGCAGGCTCTATGCAGGGAGCCCAACGTGGGACTCAATCCCAGGCCTCCAGGATCACAACCTGGGCTGAAGGCAGCACTAAACTGCTGAGCCACCTGGGCTGCCCCATTTTTATTTCCTAAATGTAAAATTTCTTCCTCCCTTCCTTCCTTAACTTCTCCTTCTATCTCCCCTCCCTTATTCTCCTCTTCCTCTTTCCCTCTCCCCACCCTTCTCATCTTCCTCTTAAAGTAAATGATGTGAGGACCTTTCCTGCTAGCACTAAAGTTATTTTGAGCCCTTGGTGAATTCAATCATCAATGTTAATATTTGGAACTTGGTTTATGGTGGGTTGTGACTTAAATGACTTGTCCTGAGAAAGAAGATCTCTACATCATTTTTCCAGGGAAAAGAAAGTTTTGTGGTTTCTCTGAGGGAGGCAGATTCGTTGATCTGTCATCCCTGTTGATTAGGATGGTGATCTCTTTTGACACTGCTTATCTGACACCTGTTCTTCCCTATACACATAAAAACCACAAAGCACCATCTTTGTGAGATGGTTCCAAGAATTACTAATGCATTTTCACATTTGTAAAATACTAACATAAGAACAAAAAGTTAAACTTTTTTGTTAAAAAGTAAATAAAACAAGAGCAAGTTTAATTCTGCAGAGTTTCAAGGGCAATCAGAGCACATAGCCGTCTGTATCTGTGTACATTTCTGCTAGATATTTCCACCTACTAATTTTATATTCTTCTACATGGTCATCTATGAATGACATTCGTCTTTGCCTTTAATCAGTTTCTTATACAATCTTTTAAAATATATTGCTCACTTAGAATGACACTTCAATTACTTGACTTGACTTGTTTTTCCTGTGTGTGTGCCCTTTGAATGACATCCTAAATCTTAATTCTTTCCTACTTTCATTCAGTAAGTAACTGAAGAATCAGCATTACACTATTTGGGGGAATTGTTTGTAGAATAAGAAAATACATTCACCAGATGTCCCCACTCCACTTGAATCTTCTCCCTGTCATGTAAGGGAGGGATTAGAACTCTACACTAGGGAGTTCTCACAAATAAATTGATTCTCATGATGCCATTACTAGAATTGACAACAGATATCATCAAACCACCTTAGCAATGTATATTTTGTATATTTTTAGAGAAGATGGAGTTGTTGATGTGCCAGCTGTCACAGTTTCACTTTATTTTCTCTACTCCCACATTTGATCTATAGGAATTCTACCCACACTCAGATGAAATGGTACTTTATCCTATTAATAAGTGTGTTTTTTTGGGGTCTCTTCTAATTCTTCACACAAATCCCTTATGGGTCTTGTAGGGCTAATTTTCAAATTTTAGAAGCTGAAAGGAAGTTATTGGAATAGATTTTAGCCAGCTTTTGAAATAGGCTCTGTTGGCTTCTCATCAACTTTAATTTTATGATACTATGAGCATGATCACTGAACAACTAAATATTTTTTAAGAGTCTGCTTGTTGGACTCTCAAAGTCACATATTTCTATGGTTCCTGGTAATAATTCAAGCCAACATTAGAACCCAGAGTGCCTGATTAGGAAAACAAGACAATTTCATTGATGAAATATAATGTTAGGAAAACAACCTCATTTGGGAGTTAGGTCTTAATTTCTATTCACACCCTCACAAAAGGTTCAGATGAAGCCAAGGAAAGAAGCACAAATAATTCTTTTTTATAAAATATGTTTTTTCCATGTGTGAAATAAAGATTGTTATTGCCTGTTTATCGAAAGTGCTTTGGGTCTGCCTCATGGTAGTTCCCCTGGGAACATCCGTCATCCAAATCCAGAACTCAGAAAACTGAGATACAACATTAAAGAAAATATTGGCTGTGTTCTGAGTGGAAGAATCTGGTATGGCTCTCTACTACAAATGTACCCATCAGACAATTGTTGAGACCATGATTCCTCTCTCCTACACATCACTTCTTCTCTCCCCTCTCCCCCAGGTGGCTCTATCCTCAAGTCCTACTGACTCCAAATCAATTTCTTGAATGCATGGCCTTTGCTGCTTTCCACTTCTGCACCTTGGTCCAGGTCATCTTCCCTGCAGCCTGGCTTCCTGCAATGGCTTGAAACTGGTCTGTCTGTCTCTAATCCTTGCTCCATACAAATCTGATGGTGACACTCGCATGCTTAAATCCCCTAGGTGTTTGGACTTCAGGGTAAAGTCCAAATTCCTTAATTTGTTTTAAAAACCCCATTTATACCTGATCACTGCCCATTCTCCAGCATCACCACTATACACCCTCCTTCCGCTTGTGTTCTTTACTTTTGTAAACTCATTTCTCATTCTCACAGACCATTCTGCCTTCACTTTTCACCTGCTGAATTAAACACTGCTTTATCACGGAGCTGGGCCCTCTGGTTAGATGCCTTACTATATTGTTTTTCTTAAATGTTTGTCTTATCTACTAGACTATAAGCTGCTTTTTCCACCCATCTTATTTATTTATTTGACAGAGAGAGAGAGAGAGAGAGAGAGAGAGAGCCCGCACATAAGCAGAGGGAGCGGCAGACAGTGGTAGAGGAAGAAGCAGGCTCTCCGTTGAGCAGAGAGCCTGACTTGGGGCTCCATCCCAGACCATGACCTGAGCCAAGGCAGATGCTTAACCGACTGAGCCACCCAGGCGCGCCAAGACTATAAGCTTCTTGAGGACTAAGGCCGTGTTTGTCTTTTTAGCTCTTACCTACTACCTGCCACCCAACCCAAGCTCCTGATGCATCAGAGGTGTTCGACAAATATTGTTAACCAATGGCATAAGTGATTAGCCCACTGCCTGACATATAGTAAGCATTTGATGATTAGCAGTTTTGGCATCCATATCTGTATCAATTCACATATATACACTTAAGCGGCATGGTCAATATTAAAAAAAAAGTCTTGCTATATATAATAATGGACTTCTTATAAGCACTCTGATAGAAAGGATACCATCTATTTATTTATTAAAATTATTGAAAGTGTGGAAATTGGCTCTCCACACAAACTGGAAAATAATCTTATAAATAAACATGTTCCAGTGCTACTGAGACTTACATGTGAATGAGCTTTCTGTGCAGTAGAAGTAGTAGAAAAATACATGTGCAGTGAAATTTTAGTGGCTCGTATTATTTGAACATACACAGAGGTTATGATGGGCAAATGTTTAAGTTATTACTGTTTAACATGGATGTGTGGTACTGAGTGCGCCCATTGTAGCTGGGCACAGTGTATAATTTAAAAGCAGATATGATTTCTTGCCAGGTGGAGTTATGTGTTCTGATTTAAGGAGGGATAGAACAGGTTTAGGTTTTGTTAGACCTATGCTTCACTACAAAGCTCCTCCTGGCTCCTTGGCATGCTAGAACTTCATGGCATGACAGGTGAGGGTGGTGGTGAGGTGAGAGATGAGGAGGAGTGGGAAGTGAGGCAGTCATGGAGAAGGATTAACATTCAGCAGCTGGCTTCCAGTCGCTACTTCCTCTCCAAAGGAAACAGTGGTATGCATGAGGCAAAACAAGTTAGGGAGTTAGAAAAATCACAGCCTGTGACATTTGCGTCAGTTTCCATGATTGAAATGTTGAGAACTGAAAAGTGACTTTCCTCACCAATTTCTCATTGATAAGCTGTTTCAGGAATTGCTAAGCTACATGGAGTCAATAAATGTAATTGCTTTCCTTTATTGCTTTCTGATCTCAGTGTCAGCAGAACAAAAAGCACATGTTCAAGAGGCTCTGTAAGTCTACAGTATGTTTTCTCTAGGCATACCTACCTACTTTTAACCTTTCAGATATAGAAATATATATTTTCTTTCTTAAAAATTAGAATTAGAAGGGTCTCTAAAGATTAATGTATGTCCAAATTGGATAAATCTCATTATTCAGTCATTCTCTTGAACTCAATCAAAATCTGCTATTGGGCACCACCTTTAAAGATTTCACTCTGAAGAAGAGCATAAGGAACTGTGCCCTGCTAAGTATCTGACCCCACAACTCTGTGTCATATTAGTTTTGTGTTAGTAGGTGTGATATATCTTGCTTTAGTCCACCTATTGGCTCTTACTGTTCTCTGGTATTTTAATTGTTCCAATGGTATAGAATCCTTATTATATATCCTCAGCATGCGTGGCTTGAGAATTGTTTTTTTTTTTAAGATTTTATTTATTTATTCATGAGAGACAAACAGAGAGAGGCAGAGACATAGGCAGAGGGAGAAGCAGGCTCCTTGAGGGGATCCTGATGCGGGACTCGATCTTAGGACCCTAGGATCACGACCTGATCTCAAGGCAGATGTTCAGCCACTGAGCCACCCAGGTGCCCCTTGAGCATTGTTAAGAGATATAAAAAGGATGTCCTTTCAGGAATCCATTTATGTATGATCAGAATCAGCAAAGTTGGCATACACAATACCTAACCTGATGACCATTTCCACTCCCTGCTTTTGCTAGTTCCTAAGTAAGACATATAGCACTAGGAAGTATAGTAGGTCTCTTCTTTTCTGATTTCTCCATTAAAAGGGTTTGGACGATAACCATTTGCAAAGCTATTTAAAACACACACAGGAGCGCCTGGGTGGCTCAGAAGGTTAAGTGCTGATTTTCTCGGGTCATGGTCTTAGGGTCATGAGATACAGTCCCATGTGGCGCCCAGCCCAGAGTCTGCTTAAGATTTTCTCTCTCCCTCTCCTTCTGCCACCTGTCCCTACCCGCATGCTTTCTCTCAAAAAAAATAAAAATAAAAAATAACACAAACACACACAGCAGCAGCAGCAGCAGCAGCAGAAGCAGCATCTGTTTGCAACAAGGGTAAGTCATGGAAGAAAGAAAACATTCCAAAATGTGTGAATGACTTCCTTACTGTACCTCAGAAGTGACCCAGGTGAAACTTCAGATTGCCATGTTCAATGGCATGCATGTTGGTTCACAGCTGGAGCCAATTTGATTTTCCAAGCTGATTTGTCATTTTTTGATGCCTTATGAATTTAGGTAAGCCCACTTTTTTATTTTAGACGCAAGGTTTGAGATTATCTAAAATATCTTTATATAGTACTTCCAAAGAGATAGTGTAATTTTTTATACATCTCATAATCATTTTCTCCTATTAGTGAACTGATGAAAAGATAGATTTATTTTAAAATGTAATTTAAAAATTGAACCAGGGACACCTGGGTGGTTCAGTTGGTTAAGCATCTGCCTTCGGCTCAGGTTATGATCTCAGGGTCCTGGGATCAAGCCCCATATGCGGTTGGCTCCCTGCTCAGGGAGGAGCCTGCTTCTCCTTCTTCCTCTGCCCCTCCTCCCACTCATGCTCTCTCTGTCAAAAAAATTAAAATATTAGAAAAAATGAACCAAAATCCACTAAGGCTTTGTATCTTTTAAAAATATATTAGATGTTAAAATAATAGTATGTTAATATGCACATTCTACAAAAGCACTTTCTTTCCTACTATAGAAAGAAAAAGGGACACCTGGATGGCTCAGCGGTTGAGCGCTAGCCTTCAGCCCAAGGCATGATCCTGGGATCATGTCCCAGGGTCAAGTTCCACATCAGGCTCCCCTGCATGGAGCCTGCTTTTCTCCCTGCCTATGTCTCTGCCTCTCTCTCTCTCTGTGTCTCTCATGAATAAATAAATAAAATCTTTTAAAAAAGAAAAGAAAAGAAAGAAAGAAAGAGCCTACATTCATGAAATTGCAATTGTATGTATGTAATTGTACATATTCACTTTTTATTTATGAGGAAATAGACTTAAATTACTGATACGATGTTTGTATAAATTATAACTGCGAACATCTCTCACCTTTTATAATTTTCTTTTGGGGGGTTACTTGAAAAATAAAATCCACACCCAATGATTTGAATAAAAAAAAATTCCTAAGAATATGTGTAATGGCTGTTCACAGTCTTTCACAGCTGTTATTTTATTTTATTTAAATATCACAATTTAAAAAAGACCCCATCATCCTGGGACATATGATGCATGCAAGCATAGTGTATAGCTGTTCTAGAGAGAGTCAAGGCAAATCCCATTTTTATGGCTTTAGTTTTTAAATCCCAGGAAGACTTTGCAGAAAGAGACTGACAAGAGGGACAGGTGGATATTGGCTTCAACTTGGTGACAAGTTTTCAACCTCAGCTGCATTCTTACAACAGGAGAGTGAAGAGCAGCTGGCAGCCTGGGAGCCACTGTTCTACAGATGGAATTCTTGTGGCAGAGAGAAGAATGTTCTATCTGGTTCCCCATGCTTTGTGAATGAAGAGCACAACTTAGGAGATTGAAGCTACTGTTGGATCTGAACGGTGGCGCTTTACTCTTCCTTCCTCCACTTTCATCTTTTGTGTTACAGTCCCAGTGATTTATGTTTAGAAAGGAATATAATTTCCCAATGTATTGTTAGTCATCAATTTCTCTGAACGCAGGACATTCTTTTAAAGACCCATGCCTCAGATTTGTGAGGTTTGGGGCAAGAATACAGAAAAAAAATCCACAGATCATCTATATAAATATCTATAAGGGATAGATCAAGTTAACCAACTGTTAAGTAGGAGATGTTCTTTCCCTTAACCTGGGCTTTTCTAGCAGAGCTTGAAGGTGTGAAGGGAGCCAATCTCCTTTTCCTTCTGTCACTGGCTCCGCCCCACACAGCAAGGGGCTTCATGTGCATGCGTGGACACTCCAACTCACATATCCAGGCTCCATCCACACACCCTTTCTGACAGCTGCCCCTTGGTCATCCTGAGGCTTAGAAACTCAGGAAGCAGGTTGAGAGGATAATGTGGACAAGGAACTCTGTGATCCTAGAGTTCCAAAAGTGGTCCAGAAGAGAAAGCTCAGGCTCTGAGTGGGTACATCCCCTTCTCTTGCAACATAGAGAAGAGTTAGGGCTGGAAGAGGGCCAATGTGGGGCCCTCGACAGCAAGGGGCTCAAGACAAGGGACCTTTTACCTGGGTCTAAGGACAATACTTTCTTTGAAACCTCTAAGTATATAATACTATTCCTGCTATGGCTAGATAGGGAGGAAGACTTTGTGTTTAACTTCTAAGTTCTCCATTTAATTAAGAATGGTTAAAGCCAGTAATTATTACCTGGTGTTTATGACCCATTGGCTCTCAAACTGGGAATAATTTCAGTATGGCAAAGTAAACTTTTTACTGCTGCACATAAAATATAAGACCCAGTGGTTCAACATGGAGATCATTCTTCCCCTGCATGTCTGTAGGCTTTGGAAGGGTGGCTGCAAATGTGGAATGACCTCCTTCTAGTTAGCTATATTTGACAGGACTTTGGTCTGAAAGGTAAAAGGCAACCATTATTCCGATCCTATAAATAAGGGAACTTGGAAAACCTTTCACTTTATGGTTACTTCACATATACAATGAACTAGGAAAGGAGCCAGTAGCAGATGTAAGAGTTCTACCTGTACTGAGAAATCAGTGATATACAGGTTGAGATAGAACACAGAACCAAAAAGGTCTGCATAATGTTGCCTCTTGGTACATCTCAGAAATGTGCAGAGAAAGAAGTGCAGAGGAAGGAATCCCCATTTGCATTGTTCACAGAATTACCCATAAATTAGTGGCATGATGTAGGCAAAAAACCCCACATAGTGTTAGTAGGAAAGCTAATGTTACATAGATTTTTACTTTGAGGTCCAAGGGGACCCAGCCAAGTGGAAAAATAGCTGAGTTATGGTGGAAACCAGTCACCTTGTTAAAACGGAACAACCAGGTGTTTAGGAAAAGAATGGTATGAGAGGCTGGTTTCTTTCCTGCTGAACACAACGGTTCACTGTGAACACAGAGAAAAAGAATCTTTGTTACAAGCACAGAGGAAGATAAAAATTTGTGTATTTGGATGTTTTTTAAAAACTAACTTCACAAGTCTATTTTAGGTTTCACGATATAGTCAAGGAGAACTACATTTTGAGCTATAATTACGCTATATTCCCTATAACAGCTTTAGTTGGAGTATTTGTTTCAGGATGCAGCCTAGAGCAGTTTCCACTGGGATAAATGTGTGTGTAGGTGTAGGATATATTCACTTTTCCTATGTGATTTTTTTTCCCTAAAGAAAGGAACGAATGGATACAGATCGTTCTCATTCCAAAATAAAAATCTTTGATGAATGTTATGACCATGGACGAGAGGTTTAGAGTAAAAGATTATAGATCTTGGCTTTAAAAAAATAGGTTTAATACACATGAATAACATGGGTTTAAACTGCACAGGTCCACTTATATGTGGATTTTTTTCCTGATAAATACAGAGCAATATTGTAAATGTATTTTCCTTAAGTTTTAAAAAGATTTTATGTATTTATTTCAGAGAGAGAGAGAGAGGGAACACAAGCAGGGGGAGAAGCAGAGGAAGAGGGAGAAGCAGACTCCCCACTGAGCAGGGAATCCAACACTGGGCTCAATCCCAGGACCCCAGGATAATGACCTGAGTCCAAGGCAGACACTTAACTGACTGAGCCACCTAGGCACCCCATATTTTCCTTATTTAAAAAAATGTTTTTCTTTTCTCTAGCTTACTTTCTTGCAAGAAATAATGTCTAATACATACAACGTACGGCATATGTGTTAATGACTATGCTATCAATAAGGCTCTTGGTCAACGGTGGGCTATCAGTAGTTAAGTTTTGGGGGAGTCAAAAGTCATAGGGTTTTTCTAACATGCAAGGGATAGGTGTCCCTAGTTCCCATGTTGTTCAAGCTTCAACTGTTTTACCAAAAATACTACTAATAAAATCTTCTCTGAAAAAAAAGAATATTTACTTTATAAATATGAAACAAATATTCTTGAGTGGCTCTCTGTTGCTTTGAGGATAAAAACCCTGCATGCATCTGGTCCTTCCCTGCCTATCCTGCCTCTTTCCCCAAATGTCTCCCCTTGCTCTGCCCTAACCACATAGGCTTTCTTCTTGTTTCTTCAACACCATGTTCCTTTCTTTCTCATCCACTATGTCTGATTTTCTTACTTCTCTTGGCTAACCCTTTCTTCTCAAGTTTTTTTTAAAAAGATTTATTTATTTATTTGAGAGAGAGAGAGTGAGAGACAGCAACCATGAGCAGGGCGGGGGAGTGGCAGAGGGAGAAGCAGACTCCCCGCTGAGCAGAGACCCCGATGTGGGGCTGGATCCTAGGACCCCAGGATAATGACCTGAGCAGAAGACAGATGCTTAATAGACTGAGCCACCCAGGCACCTCCTTCTTCTCAATTTAAGTGCTATTTTCCCAGGGACCTTTCTGCACATTACCAGACTTGATGAGGTCTTTTTATCTACCACTTCCATTAAGCCTTCTTCCTTTCCTTCTGTACAGAAAGAAAAATTAATATAATAGGAGGATCCTGACCTTTTCCCTGTCAACTGCTAAAGAGTGTGCTAGTATTTTTATTTCAGTTTCCCACCTTCAAAGAGGATGTTAGGATACTGTGGGGGAACATGGAAGTGGGAAAGAAACTGGAGAAATGGGAAATGGAAAATAAGGAGAAATGAGGGAACCCGATGTGGCTTCAGGCTAGGGGATGAGATGTTCTGTGGCTCATAGGAGAGAGGCAAGTAAGAGAGGAGAGGGAATTTGTGGAAGTGTTGCTAAGCATTGGTATTTCCTTCCCATTATGACACTGGAATTACCTGATAGTTCCCAAACTGCTTTCTTGGCGATAATGCTTAGACTGGATCACATGTGTCTTGGTGTGAACAACACTTCTTAAGGTATGTCATGTTTACATTGTACAGTTGTTTGTGTGATAGTTTTTGCTTTTCTTCCCCTGCTCCCAAGACCATGAGGGGAGGGCTCATTCCTGTGTTGTTCATAGCTAACTCCCATAAATTAGTGGCATGATGTAGGCAAAAGACCCGAGTGTAGGACAGGGTCTGGCCCACCGTAAACACTCAACAAGTGATAACTGAATGGATGAATCAACAAATGAATTCTTTTCCATTCTGTTTCAGATTTCTAATCTCTAAATATCACCCTTGGCCATTGTAGAAAACAGTATGGAGTTTCCTCAAAAAGTTAAAAATAGAACTACCCTATGACCCAGCAATCGTACTAGTTGGTCTTTACCTCAAAACACAAAAACACTAATATAAAGAGATACATGCACCTTTATGTTTATAGCAGTATTATCTACAATAGTCAAATTATGGAAGCAGCCCAAGTGTCCATTGACTGATGAAAGGATAAAGATGTGGTACACACACACACACGCACACGCACACACACACAATGGAATATTGAATAAAAAAATAAAAAAATGAAACCTTGTCATTTGTAACAACATGGATGGAGCTAGACAGTATATTACCAAGTGAAATAAGTCAGTCAGAGAAAGACAAATATCATATGCTTTTACTAAAATGAAGAATTTGAGAAATAAAACAAATGAGAAAGATAAAAAAACAACAAAGAGAGAGAGAGAGAGAGAGAGAGCCAGACAAACCAGGAAAGAGACTCTTAACTATAGAGAACAAACTGATAGTTATGGGGGTGGGGGTGGGAGTGGGAGTGGGGGATGGGTGAAATAGGGGATGGAGATGTCATGACTTGACACTTCTTATTAAGAAGGGTACATTTATAAATAAATAGATAAATATCATCCTTGGCCTCAGTGACAAAATTATGCTCTCTTCAGCCAAAGTTTTCTAGAAGAAGGCATCCTGAGCGGTTTGCAAATACCTATAAATAGAAACTTCTAAAATAAGTTGTTTTTGTTTTCCTTACCACATTCCTACAGTATTAAGAGGTGCAGGGATTGAACATTCAAATGATTCTTATAGTTGAAATGGAACTCATAAAATACTTACATTCTTTTCAAAGTGTATTAAAATATGTCCTGAAATATTCATATCTTGGGATACACATTAGCTAAGAGCACTGAAGAGAAAGATAAAGCCAGGTAGTATATATGATGGCTGACAACTTGCTGAGAACTTACTGCAGGCCTAGCAGTGCATTACTTTTTATACACTGACTATATCATTTAAACACATAAACAGTATTTTGAGGTAGATATTAGGTCCTGATTTTACTGTTAGGGAAATGAAAGCTTTGTGGCTTATCTGGGACTCCCAAGTTCAAACCTAGGTCTGCTGATGCTAAAGCTAATGCTAGTGTGCAACACTTATTTATTTTTTTTATTTTGAGGAATAAGCTACCTAATTTATTAAGAGTTTATTTAACTTATAACTATAACCATAAGATTGAGTTCATAGTCTTGCTCTACCTTCTTTTTTCCACAGATCACCACCACTTTTCTGCCTCTAGTCTACACTGTCAATTCTGGGACTTTTCTACTGTTTACTATATTGCTAGGTAAAGACAATGTATAATTAATATACTTCAAAAGATGTCTTGGGCACCTGAGTGGCTCAGTAGGTTAAGCATATGCATTTGGCTCAGGTCATGATCTTGCGGTCCTGGGATTGAGCCCTGAGTCAGGCTCCATGCCCAGTGGGGAGTCTGCTTTTCCTTCTCCCTCTGACTTCCCCCCCTACTTGTGCACTCTCTCTCAAATAAACATATAAATAAATAGATAAATAACATTTAAAAAAATGTCTTCATTTTGGTTGAGTAACTTGACAGAAGTTTAAAACAACACAGTTGTTTAAAACAACTTCCTGATAGAAGTTAAAAAGAACACTGGTTCTCCCTTCAGTCTACCAGCTACTGCTCTAGATCAATCACCTGTTTATCTTTATTTTCACTAAAATTTCATTTTGGCTTTTGCATTTTCACCCTCTGTTTTATTAGCCTTTTTGTATATATTCAGATCATCTAGAAAATTTTCTCCCCATGGAAAAGATCACCTCAACTTCCTCCTGAAAACTCATAGAACAAAATGCATAAATCTAAGGCAGCCATAAATGGATCTTAGGAAAAAATGTTTTATTGTTTTATGCACACACAGAGAATCAGTTCCATTATTCGTGGTAGTCATGTTCTATAAAGTCACCACAAAAAAGGAATTATTGAACGTAGGGGAAACATACAGTTAGGTTCCTGTGACCTCTGGTCACATCTTCACCAACCAATCAATACATAACCTTGTTTTATTTATTTGTGTTTCTGTTTAAAGGTGATTTATTTGATATGTAGTTGATTCATTAACATTGAACTCATGGCCAACCTCACTGTAATTCATGCCTGAATAACGCTTACCTAAAACATGTATTTTCTCTGTAAGGTACATAACAGCCTGCTTGCACTTAGGAACTCTAGACAGCATTTCATCCTCATGCTTTGAGGCCATTTTAAACAGTAAAATCACCAACAAAAAGCACAAAAATATGTGAAAATCTAAGTAGACTGAGAAAAGGACACTTTTGAGAGACAAAATGTGGTATGAGAGCCAAAACATGAAAGCAGTTTCACTTTGTTTGACTCAGCAGGGAGCATGTGTGTCAAGCAAGTCAAAATTTCCTCCGCTCTACTTGTCTGTGTCTGTGTAAGGCTGTCAGTATTGATTTTGAGATTGCAAATGAATTTTAGTGAGCAGGCAAATTTGTAAATATGGAATCTACAAATAATGAGGATTGATTATATAGATATTTACTACTAGTTAATATTTGTTGATCACTTGTTAATGCCAATAATTATTTTAAGCTTTTATTTTATTTTTTAAAGATTTTATTTATTTATTCAGAGAGAGAGAGAGAGAGAGAGAGGGAGAGAGGCAGAGACATAGGCAGAGGGAGAAGCAGGCTCCATGCAGGGAGCCTGACGTGAGACTCGATCACGGTCCCCAGGATCATGCCCTGGCCTGAAGGCAGCGCTAAACCACTGAGCCACCCAGATTGCCCTATTTTAAGCTTTTAAAGCCAACTCACTTAGTTCTCATAAAAGCTCTCTAAGGTAGGTATTAATATTTTCTCTATTATACATATTATAAAAAGAAATGAACTTTTCTAATCCACAGCTAGTATCAGAGAGGGAATGGACCCAGGCTGAGTGGTTCCAGAGCCCACAAATTTATCCACAATGTTGTGCTTCTTCCTTTTGGGAAAAGTTACCTAAACAATAATATTTAAAAAAAATTAAAAAGAGGATATTTTTATCAAGGAATCTTTGTTCATTTAATTAGCAAAATGTTTATTGTGTATTTACTGTGTGTAAGTCCTGTGAAGATTTAGCAGGAAAGAAAGGCATGGTCTTTGCCCTCACACAATTTATAACTTAGCTTATAATTAGATCATATTAGATCATATAATATAAACTCTATAGTTTAGGATTAGTGGCTATATCCTCATCTAAAAACCAGATTTTGAATTATATTTCCAAGGCTAAAGAGAATTGCACCTGGGAAGCAATTAGAAAGCTTCCACATATATTAAAACATTTTTTAAACTGCAAAGAGATTTATAAGAATAACAGCATATTACTAAAGAGTCAGATTATAGCAGCTTCTCTTTGATATTGAATCTATTGTCTAATGATCTTTAGTCTTCTATGGCAGTGATTTTTTTGCTCGTTAAAGTCTAGGGTTTTCATTTTTCTTCCTTCCTTCCTTCCTTCCTTCCTTCCTTCCTTCCTTCCTTCCTTCCTTTTTTTGAGAGAGAGCCCACATGGGAGTAGGAGATGGGGGATGGGCAGAGGGAGAGGGAGAAAGAATCAGTCCTAAGCAGGCCCCATGCCCAATGGTGGAGCTGGACTCAGGGCTATCTCACAATGCCAAGATCTTGATCTGAGCTGAAATCAAGCTGAATGTTCAACCAATTGAACCACCCAGGCCCCCCTCATTTGGTTTCTTTAGCCAATATCCCTGAATTTCTGTTCATCTTTTTTTTTTTTTAAAAGATTTTATTTATTTATTTGAGAGAGAGAGAGAGAGAGCATGAAAGTAGGGGGGGGGGAAGGAGAAGCATACTCCTTACTGAGCTTGATCCTGGGACTCTCGGCTCATGATCTGAGGCGAAGGCAGATGCCCAACCCACTGAGCCACCCAGGTGCCCCATGTTCTTTTTGATGTGTTTGGAAACAAGAAAGCTAGTTGCTTTCATATATATATTTTAGATAAAAAGTTTTTATGTAATGGTCTCTTTTGGAATTATACCCAAATGGTCTTTCAAAATAGCCTCAAGAGGTATAAATAATCTTTTGGAGGATAGTTAAAAATTTGACATTATAATTGAAATATTTTTAAGAGCCTATATAAAAAAGCTAGGTAAGATGAAGCAACTGTTTTGAAAGGAGTTGATTCTTGTGTTGTCTGCATAGAAAAGAAATAAGAAGGTATTTTAGTTATACGGAAATTTCAGATAAAAGCTTCTTTCTTTTTCCTTTTTAAAACCTGTATAATCTAGAGGTTGACTCCATTCACCATTTTATCATTCATATATATATCAATGTCCTGGCAGGAAGAAGATAATATAACCAAGGGGTTCATTACAGACAGCTTAACAGAGACTCTTTATAGAAGATGTACATGTGTTGTGTACAGTGTTTGTGTCCCAACCCTGCTCCTCTCCCTGCAAAGTCGACATGCTGAGGCTCTAACCTCCAATGTGACCATATTTTGGGATAGAGCCTATAAGGAGGCAATTAAGATTAAATGAGATCATAAGGGTGAGTCCCTGATCCTATAGGATTAGTGTCCTTATGAGAAGGGTCAGAGAGCTCTTTCATTTCTCCTGCCTTTGCTCCAGCACAAAGAAGAGGTCATGTGAGTACACAGCAAGACAGTGGCTCTCTGCAGCTCAAGGGGAGAGCCCTTGCCAGAAAGCAAAATCTGCTGGATCTTGATCTTGGACAACTTCCAGAACTATGAGAAAATATATTTCTGTTGTTTAAGCCATTCAGGCTGTGGTATTTCATGACAGCAGCTCTAGCAAACTAATACAACATAGTTGAGAAAACCAACAAGGAACGGTGACTACCCAGAGACTAGCATCAATGGGAAGCTGTTACAACCCTGATGCCTGAGGGGCAAGTGGAGAAAATGGTTTTACTAGAAGCTGGTGAGTGCTATAGACATGATGCCAGGACCACTCAACACTAGTTGTGGCTTTACATAGAGTAATGCAGTTATTGTCAAACTAAAGCCTGGCAGGGAGGAAGAAGGAACTGGGTAGGAAGGGATGTGGAAAATATCCCTCAATTTCCCCTCCTCCAGTTTTCTCTTGTATCCTGGCAATGCTTCCTCTTATAGAATGTATTTATAAGGTAGAGGAAGAATAGCCAGCCCACTGTACAAAGGTGATTATAGTCATTTGCATAGATCCACATCTCAGTTACTCTAAGTAATACTTGCTGACATCAGTATTATGCACTAATATTCCAACCTGGTTGCAGCTTAGTTTTTCAAGTGAAAATTTCAGATACATATTTCTAATTTTGGAATGTTCTATTCTTGTTCTTTGACTTTGGCTATACTGTCCCTGGAAATGGGCATAGTTTTAGAAAATCTCATGCTAATATATAAACTTGTTAGAAGTAGAAGAAAACTCACCTGATATCCTTGACTACTAGGATCTGTCTGTTGGGTTTCTAACTCTTAAACTTTCTATCACTTCAGGATGTTAACTAGGAGTTGGAATCAGGGATGGGTATCAGTGTTGTCTTAGAAAACTCCAAAATTTGCTGTTCTCAGATATTTTTTTCATCCTTTTTTTTTGCCATCCTGTCCTACCTTCTGTGATATTCCTATCATTAGATAATCCCTTCTGGACCAGAAAAATGTAGAAGAAACCCCATGAAAGATGAATGGATAAAGAAGATGTGGTCTATGTATACAATGGAATATTACTCAGCCATTAGAAACAACAAATACAGGCAACCCGGGGGCCAGCAGTTTAGCGCTGCCTTGGGCCCGGGCTGATCCTGGAGAGCCGAGATGAAGTCCCGCCTCCGGCTTCCTGCATGGAGCCTGCTTCTCCCTCCGCCTGTGTCTCTGCCTCTCTGTCTCTCTGTCTCTCTGTCTCTCTCTCTCTGTGCCTCTCATGAATAAATAAAATAAAATCTTTTAAAAAAATAAATGACAAATACCCACCATTTGCTTTGACGTGGATGGAACTGGAGGGAATTATGCTGGGTGGAATAAATCAATCGGAGAAGGACAAACATTATATGGTCTCATTCATTTGGGGAATATAAAAAATAGTGAAAGGGAATAAAGGGGAAAGGAGAGAAAATGGGTGGGAAATATCAGTGAGGGTGACAGAACATGAGAGACTCCTAACTCTGGGAAACGAACAAGGGGTAGTGCAAAGGGAGGTGGGGGGGGGTTGGGGTGACTGGGTGACGGGCACTGAGGGGGGCACTTGACAGGATGAGCACTGCGAGATATGCTATATGTTGGCACATTGAACTCCAATAAAAAAAAAAAAACCAAAACCAAACCAAACCAAACCAAACCAAACAAAACAAAAACCAGAAACCCCATGATGTGAACTAAAACAGCACTGAGATCTATTTACCTTCTCCCATTAGCCAAGGGCTGTATTTCTTTTCATATTACTGGTTTCTTTTGACATTTACAATGAGAAAAAAATGCTAAGGGATCTCAGACAAGCAACTTTAATGTTTGGAATAGAGAAAGTAAGCACAGGACTAGGTCCAAAGTGAGCTGGCAGGGTAAGGGGCCTGGAAAGTTGGAGAAAAGAGATCTGAGTAGAGATTTTTCACATGAATTATCACATTTTCTGTATTTGATCCTCACCCTCATTCAGTCAGCTAGAAATAGTTTTTTTTTTTTTTTTTTAAGGCTAAAGATTAAAAAAAAACAAAACAAAACCCAGATAGAGTTAAGTAACTTACCAAGACAAAATGCCTCAGCAGGCCAGGCCAAGAACAGGAAACCCTAGATCTTCCCCATAATTACTGTGTGGCTGAGGGTAGACCACTTTGCTATCTGTGGTTCATTTCCTTTTCTTCCTCTTGGTATAAAAGAGTCTGAGAAATACACAGTGAAAAGTTATAGAAATTTTTTTTTTAAAAAGTTTGCATAAAATATTAGTAACCCAGCTTTCTAGTCTTTTGGCTCAAGTCAGGACTCAGTTAAGGCTTATTTCTTTCTCTCCCACATCCTAAGCAAAAACAATGAGAAAGGCAGGAAGATGACTGGGACCCAGTGATATGGCAGAGGAGAGTTGGAACCTGGGTTGGAGTGTGCTCACACTCAGCCTCACACTTTTCCAAGAACTGCTTCTTCTGATGCCTGGAATCTACTAGTGGGATGATCAACCATTTCAGTTTGCCTGAGACTAGTGTAGTGTCTTCCCAGGATGTGGGACATTTAGTACTATAACCAGGAAAGTCCTGAGCAAACCAGGATGAGATAATTATTCCCATTCTCCTCTTTTTTTTTAAATTTAATTTAATTAAATTAAATTATTTTATTTTACTTTATTTTATTTTATTTCATTTTATTTATTTATTTTTTTTTTACTAATTTTCAGTTTCCCTCCATGTTTAGAAAAGATCAGTATTTCTTCATTAAGAACCGCAGGTAATAATTAGACTTATGTCCAGGTAGATGAAATGCTCATAGTTTGAGAAAGTATCAGGAACAGAAAATATCCCAGGAAATAGCAGATCCCACTCGAACTTGAGCTGCCATAGGATTATAAATTGAGACTACTGGCCATGGAAATGCAGGCATTGTTTAAATTATTTATCTTTTCACTGCCCTTACCCCTTACTCCACAGGCACATATAATAAAATTCACATAAATTAAATTTCTGTGCTGAAAAAGGCATCAGTATGTAGAAGACTGACCCAGCAGTCAAAGACCTCAGGGAATATGGTGAGGGGCTTGGAGGTGAGCAGTTACTAAAAGCAAGTGTGATATAAGATAGGACCCTTCCAATAAGTTTTCACTGAGACTCTAAAGGCTGAGAGTAAAATGGTACATGCCCAGTCATGGGAGATATTGAATTGCTCCTTCAGGACATGGTACATGATGGAAGTTAAAGAAGCTGGGACAGAAGATTCTTTTGGAGTGATTTGTAGTATGAGAATCTGGTTCTTCCCCAGGAGAAGGGAGAGAAGGAAATGAAGTTAGTTAGGAGAGACAACAAAAACTGATCCTTCATGTTCCCACCCACTCTGTCCACAGGGTCTTCCAGGTCTCAAGGGTAGAGGAAAATCTCTACATTAGATGAAGGTTAGAAGTTTTGAGGATTTCATACTACTGGATATTTTAATTTCTCAAATATAACTTTTTGGGAAAAAGAGTGATTGAAGTCACCACAAAAATCATGGAAAAACTTAGAGGACCAGTTCATGATTACATCTAAGGGCTAGGAAGAAACGAGTTCTTAGGCTAGGTTTAAAGGGAGTATGTGTGTGTGTGTGTGTGTGTGTGTGTGTGTCTTTGTATGTTGTATGTGTGTGTGTGTGTGTGAGAGAGAGATCCTATTGAATTCAGCCCGTTTAACAACAGCTGGCATTTACAAAGTGCTTACTAGATGCCTGGCACTGTTCTGTTTCATGTGTTAAGTCATTTAGTGTTTCCAGCAGCTCTATGAAACAGGTACTATTATTAACCTCATTTTACATTTGAGGAAGCTGAGACCTGGAGAGGTTAAGTAACTTGCTAACGTCACACACCCAGTAAGTAGAGAATCTGGGCTCTAAAACAGGAGTATAGCGCAGGAGTGCTACTCCCAATCACACTATATTTGGCATGTTCTCTGAGAAAGTGTTTGCCTAAAGATGCTGTGAGACTTACAGGAAAAGAAGTTTTGAATGAGTTTGTTGGAATTATGGTCTGGAAGCAGAGGTTATATGGTAGGAGGACCACGTGCCAGCACTTTGGACTCCAACTGGAACGTGGGTGCAAGGTTTCTCTGGGGGGTGTGGCAGGTGTTCACCCTAGAGGATTCTCAGTAGATCTGGCATGGTGGCCTGTCTACTGACCAATAGAAGATAGCCTTAGACACAGATTCCATGATGGTCTTTTAAAAAAAGATCACCTAATCTGTTTTTTCCCCTTTTGGATGATTTTTGCTTCTGCTCTGGTCCCCACTATCTGGGCTCCTTTCTTTTTTGAATCATAAGGCTAATGCTAAAAACCATTGTTTAATTACACTCCTCCTTTAGCTCTAAGACTGAACCTAAAAGGTTTTCTGATTAAGTAAGCACTAAGTACCATACTTCATGCCTAATGCTCATCTTTGTATGCAAGGACTCCAGTCAGCTTCAAAAGGTACCCAAAATTATTTGATTTGATTAATTATTCTAACAAAGCCTTATTTCCATAATAAATTATACATAATGGAGAATACATTAATAAAAATGTGTAGATACATTATTGTAGAGTTAAAATTTTCCAACCTTGAAAGTCAGTGAATATAAAGTCATAGCTTTCATGAATTCTATTACCTCCTCACACTTTTTTGTATCACTACAATATGATGAAAGTCATTTTATTGTATTAATGCAAAATTTAATGTCAAAATAATGAGGTTGCATTAAGGTTTACAGCAGGAAAACTAAGGAAACTGAGTGCTTTTTTCTTATTGTATTCATTCTGCCCATACCACCTAAAGTGTTCCAACCAATCCTTCCAGTCAGTTGTGAGAGGAGGGTGGTTGGAAATAGTGAGGAATCAGAGAGAGACAGATGGGAAAGTCATATTAAAGTCACCAAAGAAGGGGCTGAATTCTCCTCTCACTATAACTGCTCACCTTCCAAACTGGAGTTGAGTTTTTAAAAGAGTAAAACTTGGATAGGCTCAATATAAAATCCAAGTTTTTCTAAATTAATTTTTATCCTTATCAAATTAATACATGTATATAGTTAAAATGCAAATGACATAAAATTCCACATACACTCTCAACTGAGTCCAGAAAAATTTAATTGTGTGACATATAATATGGGATTGTGGCATTGTTAAAATGATTAGGGTGAGTCTAATATAGATCACAGGAACCAATTACCAATTCATTCAATTACCTTGAAATTCATGTTATTGTAGGGAGTGTCATCAAGGGATTTTCCCATAATTCCAAAATTCATAGTTAAATGCAGCATTTCTTTCCTCACCCTCTTATACTTGTAGTTCTAGTCCCCAGACATAATCTCCTTCAATAATCTGAGCTGTTCCTGTTGGTATTGACATTTATACTTTTAGATAATATTTTGGGATAAATTAACAGCATTGTATTATTGTGATATCTGAATATTATTCACTAAACAGTTAAGAAATATACTATGATTTTGATTCCTTTCTCACATAATGTTTTTTATGAACTTTTACTTATCCAGTTTTTCAATGTTTATCCTCAATCCTTTTCACATGCACCATTGGATCTGTCTACATAAATTTAGTTTTCAAAATGCTCAAATATATTAGAATATCATCTCTTTATAATGTAAAGTTTAAACTTCCTTTAGAGTGGCAAATAATCAACACTAGGTTTATTGTCCTCTGGGGTTGTATCAAAAAGTGAAAGACAGTAAAATAGAAACTAGTCAGTTTTAGCTTTATTTCATTGAATGTTTGGGGAACATCTGCTCTTTAATGTGTATTTTTTCTCCCTTAGACTAATTCCTGTACATTTCTAATTTTTGAAAATAGAATATTTAGTTCTAGACTTGAAAGAAAATGCATTCATTCGTTCATTCATTCATTCATTCTTTCAATTTTTAACAGATGTTTTCAACAGATATTGTCCAACACTTGATCAACTGTTTTTGATCTACCAAAATGGCAATCTTCTGTGATTCAAATTAATGCTGCACTCTGCTAGGCACTTAGTGTTGATAGTCTTATTCAGTCCTTCACTTTACAAATGAGAAAGGAAAACAAAGCTGGCTTGTAAAGACCATCCAGAAAGCCATTATAAGAATGATAAAGAATAATATATTTCTACAAGCTAAACAAAAATAGAATTGTTAGCATATGCATTGGAAGTGTAGTTTTACTTCCTGTAGATTTATGGTTCCTGTGGCACAATTTATTTTCCTGTTACTTTACTATTCTAAATTTGAACATGTTGCTGAAGTCATCTGTCCTAGGTACTTAAAAAAAAAAACAACCGTAAAATGTAAACAAATAAAAACACTATATAGTAGGAGAGGCTGAAAACATGCTTATTTATTTTCATGTTAAGGTGGAAAAATCTTTAGCCTCCTGGGTAAATATTCATTGTCTTAATTGACTTCTGGCTAGCCAAGTCTTCAGGAGGATAAAAAACAGTCTGTGGTTTAAATATATTTGCTAGAAACTACAGGACTGGAACAAAAGCGACACATGAATTCCACTGTGAAAC
Source organism: Nyctereutes procyonoides (assembly GCF_905146905.1). Taxonomy (NCBI): domain Eukaryota; kingdom Metazoa; phylum Chordata; class Mammalia; order Carnivora; family Canidae; genus Nyctereutes; species Nyctereutes procyonoides. The sequence goes on from NW_026575130.1 coordinate 8,880,061, forward strand.
CGGAAAATCAGATAGAGTAGTAATGATTTAGTCATGCTGCTTTTTTTTCCAGGAATGATCAATAAAAGAAATCAGAACTACATTATTTGGAAGCATGAACTGGTAAGAAAAAGTCCAAACTGAGGAGTATGAAGAGGAATGGAAAGAAACAGAACTGTTCCATTAAAAAGGTGTTTAAGGGGCTTATTCTCCCTCAGCGTGCATGCATATAAATTCCATTAGTGTTAATAGGACCTAAATGCATGACTCAAGGGAAGAATAGAGTGACTTGTGTGTATGTGGTTAAATGAAGTCTAGGAAAAGTCAATTAAAAGCCACAAATGGTGGTTTAGGAGTCTAATAGACTTATAGATATCTGGAAGAGAGGCCTTTAATTTAATCAATGGAATAATGCATTATTCTTTTGCTACAGACAAAAGTTATAAAAATGGCAAAGAGAAAATGAGCCCAAATTTAGCTCTCAAAATCACTGCTTAAAGTTAAGGGTTATATTACTGCACTCCAGATGGTAAAACTGACCCTTTGTGAAAGATTTATAATTCACATTCAAATTGGAATATTGTGTTATATAAGGAATTTAAAAATGACTATTTTTCTTACTTTCACAATCAAAAAGGAGAAAAAGATTCACTTACATAGAGACAAAATTCTGGCTTTTGATTATTTACAAAAGAGCATAATCAAACCAGATTTTTGAAAAATGCATAATGGTATGGAAACTAGTAGATGGAAATCTCCTAATCAAGGGAAAAATTGTTTCTGGAAGAATAATTTGAGATTACTTTGCTATAGTTCAAGTGAATAATAAAGTTTTTTTTTTAATCCAGGAGAGATAAAAAACTGAGGATGTTTTTCCATAGAGCAAAAAGGTTTTCTTTACAAATATTTATTACTTATGTCTCATAAGCCATAAGTTATTTGAAACCAGGCATGTTGTAATCTTCTACTTTATTCCTCATAATTCTATGTGTATTAAGTAGGTGCTCAAACATTTGAGTAAAGAATACATGAGCATAATGTAGATTTGAAAAAAATAATGTTTTACCTGCAATGTTTTCTTTGAAGTGTTTCATCCGTCCTCTGCTTTTGGAAAAAACTGAATTTAGCACTGAAAAATGCTTTCGAAGGAAATGGAATACATTAGAATTTATGTGATCTCTTTTCTAGTAAAAGGAACTACATTTGGGAAGAGAAGAATGTGAGTGGATTCTCTTTTGGCTAAGTTTAATAAGAAGCAGATCTTACAGGGTCCTGATATCATATACTTGCATTTTGCTTTAATCCTTCACTCTATGATATCTCCAACATTATGGCACTGAACTCGTGCTTTCTGTAAAGTAATAAGTCACTAAGATTGCTATCTCCTTCCCAGTCACTTTATTTTTAATCATTTTAAAGTGTCCTTTAGACTGTAGGATCTAATACAGGAATATTTTTAAAATAGAAGATTTATAAAATTTTCACATTCAGCCCTGGGTATATAGATATGTCTATGACTGACTACTCAAGTCAACTAGCTCCAAGTTAGGCAAAATTACATATGGGAAGTCTAAGTGGATTATTTAATGAGCAATGTCACTTCTTTACTGCTAGTACATATAAGGTAGTACCTCAACCACAAGGGTGGGTTTAGTTTTAATATAAATATTAACTAGAACAAGGGATGCTGCTGAGTTGGGGCTGATAGGGTACAAGGATAGAGGGTGAAATGGGAAGCTGAAAAATATCTCAAAACAGTGGGAGGTGGGTGAGCACTGAGTTGGGCAGCACAAATGAAAAAGGAATTAAAAGAGGCTTTGCCATCCAAGTATCGGGGAGGATGTAGAGCAACTGGACTCTCTTACAAAACTGCTGGGAGTTTAAATTGCTGTGACCACTTTGAAAAATTGTGTGTCAGTAGCCATTAAAGCTGAACATTTGCAAATCATATGAACCAGCCTTCTCCTAGGTACACATTCATCAGACATTTGTAGATAGTAACCGAACTACTCGAGCAAATATGTTACAGAAGTATCTGTTATAGCCAAAAAATTGGATCAAACCCTAATATCCATCAATAGTAACATGGATAAATAAATTGTGTTATATTTAATACTGTATATATAAGAAATTCATACAGTAACAAGAATAAATGTGCATACCATATGCAAAAAATATGAATGAATCTCACAAACATAGTGTTGAGCAAAGAAGTCAGGGAAAGACAAAAAAATCTGTATTGTTTGAGTCCATTTATATAAAGTTAAAATGAAGCAGGTCAATCTATTGTAGTTCTCAAATGGGGAATGGCAAGAGGGAGTTATGACTGTTTCCTGATCTGAGCATGGGTTGCAGGAGTGTTCATCTATTTATTTTTTATTATTTTATTTTATTATTATTATTTTGTGAGTGTTCATTAAAAAAAAATATGGAGCTGTGGCTCCTGTGAGGCTTAGTTCGTTAAGCTTCCTCTGACTCTTGATTTCAGCTCAGGTCATAATCTCAGGGTAATAAGATCAAGTCCTGTGTCAGGCCCTGCATCAGGCTCTGTACTGGGATTGGAGCCTGCTTAAGATTCTCTCTCTCCTCTCCCTGTGCGCCTCCCCCTCCTCCTCGCTTGCCCCCCCCAAAAAAAAGAGAAAAAAGAAAAAAACATTTATAGAATTGTACGCTTATGATTTGTGCAGTTTTTAATTTTTGTATGCATGTTAACCTTCAATAAAATATTTACTCTCCTCCTCAAAAAAATATAGGTCCTGTGGAAGCTTGGGAACTCAAGCCATAAAAGAAGAGCTTTAGGAAGAAAGGGTGATGTAGAGGTTTGAACAGGAAGGAAAGTTGGGAGGGCAGTATAGTCAATGTATCCAGTCTATCATCACTTAAGGGAATAGAATGAGTATTTCGGTAAAAGCTTAGGTCATGATAAATAACAATATAGACTGACCATTATTATTTAAAAGATGAGGAGATCCAAGCTTGAGTCAGAATAGACACAAATATGGACACAAATATTCTTTTTTTTATTTTTAAATATTTTATTTATTTATTTATGAGAGACACACAGAGAGAGGCAGAGACACAGGCAGAGGTAGAAGCAGGCTTCCCCCGGAGCCTGATGCGGGACTCAATCCCAGGACCCCAGGATCATGCCCAAGCCAAAGGCAGATGCTTAACCACTGAGCCACCCAGGAGTCCCACAAATATGGATTTCAAATGAGTAAGACCAGAGGCAGGGACAAGCTGGAATGTCAGAGGTCAGAAAGCAAAACTTTCTATTGAGGTATGAGCAGTGTATCACACAGTGGCTTGGAATGGCCTGCCAAATCCCATTTGGGTTTAAGGTTCTTTTGCCGATGAGTGAAGGAAGCTTTGATTACTTTTTATGGTTTATACAGAAGGCTAGAGAAAAAGATGACATGACTTGTCATTTTATTTATAAATCACTTTCTCATGTAAGTCATGCCCTATATTTGTAAATTTCCCCCTATTTTTCAAACTATGTTCTGACTTCTACATGTAAATCATGATGTAACAAGTACACCAGCTTTTATCTGTCCATTTAATTCTGAGTCTCTCATCAACACAGAACTATAATTAAGATAAGCGAGACCCAAAGTAAAATTTGTACTAATTCATGGATCCTATGTAAAGTGAAGCAATAATAAAAGTTAACAATTATTGAGTACTTGCTGTATATGAGACATGGGCCTTAGCACTTTGCATACATATATAGTCTTGTTTAATCCTTACAGCTACCAGGAAACTTAGAAAAAAAGGTACTCAGTGATGAGGAGCAGAGCAGAGTTCAAGGCCAGGCTAGTCTGATTTTAAACTGTGTGCTGTTTTATTCTGTTAACTATATTTAACCATCACACATAAAAATACTTTGAAATCTCAGTGAATGTACCTGTGCGTCTCCCTTAGCTCAGCCTTTACCATAAAGAGAAAGCCATCTTCATCACCCAGTTAGATTTGTTTTTGTTTTTTTTTTTTTTTTTTATGAAAGCTGAAGTATATCCATAGGAAGTACTCAGAAGGTCAGAAGGTGACAGAGGCAGTAGGAGCTTTTTCTCAGGCAAAGGCTGGGTGATCAGTTGGCAAAGACATCAATATAATGCAGCTCCTGCACACCTGAATGGAGCTCCTTACTGGAAATCTCTCTGTGTTGCCTGTGGCTTCCTCTCCCCACTCCCGTGGGCAAGGTCCTGTTTCTCTTTTATCATTCCTCAATGCAAGCTGTAGTCTCTTCTTTTCTCTCCCTAATAATCCATAAAAAATAAAGCCTGATATTTTTCTCTTTTCCAAAGAAAAATTAGTGGCAAATCTTTAAATGCGCCATTTCTTCATTTCTGTGGGGACAAGATCAACACACACAGAAGTCATCATCTTAAATGCCTACAGAAAGTAGACAAATGACTGAAAGAGGGTGGTGGTGAGGCCTTGCCATCTCGTTTTTATGTAGCAAAATAGGGTTAAATGTGTGCATATGAGTGTGTGTGTGTGTGTGTGTGTGTGTGTGTGTGTGTAGAGGGTGTGGATTTGAAAGCCTAAAATCTGTTCTCTGATTCCAAGAAGAAGGGCTGGAAGCTGCATTTGTACAGCACTTTCCATTAGATGAAGAAAGTGAAGCCTGCGGAGGGTGAAGGCCGGCAGTGTAGGACTGATGGGAAATGTGGTGAATTGGAGAAATTAAGCTCTCCCTAAGGAAGCAGCTTCTACTCAGCTCCAGTTGATGGCTGCCAGTTGGCAATGAGGACAGTTGCCAGATCTTCTGAGTTTTCAGAAGATGGAAATCCAGATTTCTTAAAATGGGAAATCTCCTATTTTTAAAACACTGTGTGGGCCAAAGCAAACACGTTTGTGGGCTGAATTCAGTCTGTGGCCTACCATTTTGAGACCTTTGATTTATAGTCCTCACAAAACATGACATTTCTGTTCCAATTTGTAATCTCTAGGCTTGTTACTTCCAGACTCAGTTCATTTTGGTACTTCACCTTCCTCCTTCACTCCTTTATTATTTACACACATGTCTGACTCCCCCTCACGCTTCTACCTTATCCTAATGGCACAGCTTGCATCTTTTTCAATTTTCTGTCTTCTCTGAGGATTACTATAGTGCTTTAAATAGTTGCAGTATTCAGGAAGTGCTGGTTAAACAAATGTTTGTTAAGTAATGCATTTTCAAAGCTGGTCAAAGGAAACCTGAAACTCTACTTGGGGTCCATTTACAGAAACACAATTTGCCAAAAAAACAAAGTTCTGAAAGCCATTTTGGGATTTCTACCTCCAGTGATAGTTGACTATAATTCAGCCCAACTTTCTTGTAAAATAAACTAAAATATTACTACAAAATTTGGAAAACATCTTATTAATAGCATCAAAGACTTAACAAGATAGTGAGGAATTGCTTTGAGAGAACAGGGATAGAGTAAGAGCATAAACTGGTGAACTGAGAAGTCTTTTATCCCAGGGGCATTAGCCACATGTAGGTGATAGAGAAGAGGAGGAAGAGCTCCAAAAGTGGGGTAAGAATGGAAAACAAGATGGAGACCTTGGAGACTCACCCACTGCCCCTTGGCTCAGATTCTCCTCATGTCCTTGCCTCCCCCATATTGGATATGTGGTTTTTTTTGGGAAATAGCTGAGAAGTGCTTTTGGCTTTGGAGGGACAAGAGTAGAAGCTCAGTAATATCTGAGGTCAGAAACCGCATGTGATATACCCTTTGTCCTGGGACAGGTTGGTGACTTGGCTTTCCCCATTCAGCTTCCTTCTTTTATAACTCACTCTGATAAGGCTAATCTTACGTAAAATAATTTTTAAGCTTGTGGTCAATGGAACTGTTAAAGCTCTACTGAACATTAGCCTGAAGTAGAACCAATCTTATGCTTCAGTCTTCACCTTTTGAAAGCACCTGTCTACATCCCTTTCCAGCTAGTTCCCTCCCCTCAGATTGAAAGGTCTACTGGGCCAAGGGCATGTGCCCATTGACAGCTTGTTCTGTACTCTCTCTCCATCTCCCAACCATGCTCAGGGTACAGGACAGTGGAATTTCCTACCAAATAATCCCAAAGCCCATGTCGCAGGCTTCCAACATTTCTTCCTTGGGCCCATCCTCCAAAGGGCATGTTTCATTATTGGGATTTGCATCTGTAGATCCCAGAAGGTCACCAAGAGGTAGGTTGTATGACTGCATGTGGGAAGTAGGGGCAGGTGTGGACAGACTTTGGTGGTGAGGTTAGGTGCCCAAAAGACCCCACATGGTGCTTGATTACAGTACTTAAAGCAGTAACTAACAAGAAATAATTAGTCACTCTAGGGAACTTTGTGGAGTTGATATTGTGTAAGGTTCCCTGAATTGGACTCGTTGCTATGATAACATGAGAGTAACCAACTCATGTTGACAAAATTGTACTTAACATCAGTCTTGTTGTAAGACTTGGATTCCTAAATCAGAGAAAGTTCCTCTTCAGGTTCAAGATGTGGAATAGTTGTCTATATATTGGGTGGCCTGGAAAATGGAATAAATGAGGTGATTAAAATATATAGCCTGTCTGGATCTTAGCCCACGGCCCCACTGCCAGACCCTTCCTGATGTCATATTCTATCCACTTGCAAGATTTTCACCTAATACTAACTTCCAGGAATTCATTTATTGTGTCTCAGAACCAGATATGTTAGTGACAAGAGTAAGAAAATGTACGTAATGTTAGCAATGAGCTACGTATTGTTAATTATAGTAAATGACATCTCAAAAAGTGAGACCTTAAATATTCTTTGTGATGTCAACATGCTTCTGGAAAAATTATATCCTTTTCACAAACAAGCACTTTGGCCTTTAATGATGATTATTTAAGGATTTTGGAATAACGTGCCAAACATATCATGTTGGGAGAACTGAATAAAATTTATTTAATAAAATTTCCCTCTCAATATTATAAACTCTAACTGCATATATTTGGTAGATATATTCTATCAATGAGATGCTAAACTTTGATGATCTTAAAGTTCTCATTCTGTTGAATACTTGGTTTAATGGAAAGAGAGGTTTCATAATAAAGTTTTTTAAAAATGGAAGTAAAATTCACAAAATACACAACCACTTTGAAGTGTACAGTTTAGTGTCATTTGAGGTATCCATTATGTTTTGCAACCACCACATCTCTTTAGTTTCAGAAATTTTTCATCACCCTGGGGCAAAGCCTCTATGCCCATGAAGTAGTCACTTCTCTCTCTCATCCCATCTTCTACTAATACGCTTTTGGTTTCTATAGATTTGCCTATTCTGGATATTATATTATATTGAGTCATATTATATGTGGTCTTTTGTGTCTGACTTCTTTTTTTTTTAATTTTTATTTATTTTATGATAGTCACACACAGAGAGAGAGAGAGAGAGAGGCAGAGACACAGGCAGAGGGAGAAGCAGGCTCCATGCACTAGGAGCCCGACGTGGGATTCGATCTGGAGTCTCCAGATCACGCCCTGGGCCAAAGGCAGGCGCCAAACCGCTGCGCCACCCAGGGATCCCGTGTCTGACTTCTTTTTTTTTTTTTTTTTTTTTTTTTTTTATTTATGACAGTCACAGAGAGAGAAGGAGAGAGAGGCAGAGACACAGGCAGATGGAGAAGCAGGCTCCATGCACCGGGAGCCCGACGTGGGATTCGATCCCGGGTCTCCAGGATCGCGCCCTGGGCCAAAGGCAGGCGCCAAACCGCTGCGCCACCCAGGGATCCCCCGTGTCTGACTTCTTTTACGTAGCATGATGTTTTTATGGTTCATCTGCATTGTAGCATGTATCAAACACTTCATTCCTTTTGTTACGGAATAATATTCCATTGTAGGAATATACCATATTTTATTCGTTCATTCATTCATTCATTCATTCATTCATGGGTATTTGGGTTGTTTCCAGTTATTTGCTATTATAAATAATGCTGCTATAAACATACATGTACAAGTTTTTGTGTAGGCACATGTTTTCAATTCTCTTGGGTAGTGTCTAGGACTAGATTTGCTGGCTCATATAGTAACTCTATGTTGAACTCGCTTTTTTTCTTTTTAATGTTTAACAGTTTGAAGAACTACCAGACTCTTCCTAAGTGGCTTGACTATTTTGTATTCTCATCAGCAGTATATGAAGGCTTTAATTTTTCTCCACATCCTTGATGTCACTTGTTATCTGTATTTTTTATTATAGTCATCTTAGTGAATGTGAAATAGTATCTTTGCAGTTTTGATGTTTCCCTAATGGCTAATGATGTTGTGCATTTTTCATGTATTTATTGGCCATTTGTGTATCTTCTTTGGAAAAATGTCTATTCAGATTCTTCGCTCATTTTTAAATTGGGTTACTTATTTTTTTATTATGGAGATGTGAGAGTTCTTTGGATTCTCCAAATGCAAACACCCTAAATCAGATACACAAGTTGCAAATATTTTCTCTCATTTTGTGGATTGAATTGCATTCTTGATCTTTGAAACATAAAAGTTTTAAATCTTGATGAAGCCAAATTTATATATTTTTCATTTGTTGCTTATGCTATTGATGTTGTATCTAAGAAATCATTGCCCAAACCAAGGTCATGAAGATTTATCCTGATGTTTCTTCTAAAGACTTTATAGATTAAGGACTCTAATTATTTTGGGTTAATCTTTTTAATATGGTATGAAGTAGGGTCTAATATCATTCTTTTGCATGTGAATATCCAGTTCTTCATGTCATATATTATTTTTTTCTAATATTCTGAATTTTTTCTCTACAAATAAGTTTTTCTGCTGTATTTCTCCTTTCCTGTCAATGGTACCATCACTTATCCACAAACTGGAAACCTGGAGTTACTCATCCTCTTTATTTGAATATTTTAGCCCTGGGTTTACTATCTCTGTCACTGTTCCCTTCAAATTTTTTAATGATTTCAATGTCCATGCAGATGATTATTCCAATATTCCTGTCTCAGTTTTTTATTTAACCTTATAATCTTGTTGTACAGCTTACCTCAGCCACTTGTATCCAAGGTTATATTCTAGATCAGTAGTCCTCAATCAGAATTAGAATTAGCTCTCAATTAGACAAGCTAGGGGGATTTTAAGTGATACCAATGACAGGTCTCCTCCAACCTAATTATATCAAAATCCTTGGGATATGACCTGAGAGCATCATTATTTCTAATGTGCCACCAGGACTGTGAAACACTGCCCCAGACATTGCCACTACTAGTAACTTTAATACTTACCTTATATCAAGTATTCCACTCTCCAGCCACAACCTCCTAATTTTCCATCTTGCTGCTTTAAATGGACTCATTCCAACAACTCTTCTACTGCGATCTAGAACTCATTCATTTAGCATCTTTTCATTGTTCTTCACAGCCTTAGTGTCCATACTTCTCTTTGTGGTACTCTGTTGGAGTAACGGCTCCCAGTGAATCATGTCGCCAGTATCCAAACCTTTGTGAAATCCTCTCCCCTTGAAATAGGGTTAGACAGAAGACTTGCTTTTACCACTAAATGTGGTGATGGTGGAAATGACACTGCTCTTTGAGAAAAACCCCAGCTACCCTGCTGGAGAGACCAAGTGAAAAGACCATACAAGAGACTAAGTGGAGAGGGAGAGGCCCTGAGGAAATAATGCAGTAGAGCAGAGGAACTCAAGTGACAGTGAGAATCGAGGCTTCAGACAATCCAACTAATTCCAATGTGCAGCCAGAGTTGAGGATCACTGATTTACCTGCTGATGACTCCCAAATATGTATCTCTACTGTCCAAAAGAATTTTCTGCAAAGTTGTAGAAGGTCCTCTTTGATCTACCTTCCACCCTGTTATCCAACATCATCCCCAGTTCTCTCCCCTTGTTTATTCTACTCTTGCTACATTGACCTCCTTGCTTTTCCTCAAACACACAATGTATATACACGCTCCAGGGCCTTAGCCTGTTCCTCCTTTCTGTGGTACATTCCCTCCAGATGTTCACATTATCCACATCTTACTCCATCATCATCTTCTGGTTTTGCTCAATGCAATGAAATAAGTGTTGTAATTGAGTTAATTTTGCTAGTCTTGTTGAAATGTCAACTAATATAGATTTATTAGAATATGTGAAGATAAGCAAATAACAAGTGCTACAGTGCCCATTGCAGTGAGGATATGAAGCAAGGGAAATTGCTATGTATTGATAGTGGGTGTATAAATTGGCACAACAGCTTTGGAGAGTAATATGACATTATCTACCAAAACTGATGATATATACATTCTATGAAGTAGAAATATAGCTCTGGTGGTTTTAAAATACATCCACAAATTCTTTGATAGTTCTCCCTTTAATAGGTGGGGCTTAGTTCTCAGCCATTTGAGGAGGAGCTAGGCTTAGTGACTCAGTTCTAGTGAATAGATATGTTGGAAATGACAGTATGTGACTTCCAAGACTGGTTATAAAAGGCATTGAAGTTTCTTCCTTACCCTCTTTCTTGGTTCACTTGTTCTGTGGAGAAGCTAGATGCCACGTCATAGGGACATCCAAACAACCCTTTGGAAAGAACCAAGTGACAAGGAACTTTTCAGTCTCCCGAAAAGAGTAAGGGAAAAATTAGAGCTTCTTGCCATGTTAATGGACCATGTGAGTGAGCCATCTTTGAAGATTCTCCAGCCCTAGTCAAGCCTTCAGATGACTATAGCTGCAGCTGACATCCTGGCTTCAACTTCATGAGAGACTCTGAGCAAGAACCACCCAGCTAAGCCATTTCCTAATTCCTGTTATACAGACTGTGAAACAATATAAGTGTGTTGTTTTAGGCTGCTAAGTTTGGTGAAAATTTGTTGCACAAGAGATAAGTAATATAATAGCCTAGATTAATTCTTGCACCTGTGTAAAAATAGATGTACAAAAGGATGATTATAGCAGCAATACTTGAAATGGAGGGGAAAAAGGAAAATATCAGAGACACCCAAATATCAATCAACAGAAGAATGGATAAATAAAAAAAAAATTTTGCGACAACACATCAATTTTAATTCTAGCACCTGAAGCTATACAAGGGCACACTTTATCAACTTCATGGGACTGTTGTACACATTCAATAAAGTGACAACTGTGCAATACCACTTAGTATCTCACAATCAGGAACATACTTTTGAATTGTTTAAACACAATCCACAGAATTAAAAACAAAATCAGAAGTCATTCACCGTTATACTAATTGTCATTTAAAAGGTTTACACTTACTACTTGATGTAACAGTCAATACCTAGTATGGGATATCAAAAGTGACTCATCCTGTTGTAATCTATAGAGAAGGTTTCTCAAGCAAGTGTGTTAGTAGCCAGAGGAGGGCGCCACCAGGACCAGGACCAGAGTGGCAAGGAAAGTTCTGCCACAGTTTCTGTAGTTTTCACTGTTTTTTAAATTTGTCAGTTAGAGGTAAACGGTGAGAATGCTGATTATACATTGTATGGTATAATCACATAATGGTATACGTACAATTATAAAAATGTTTGAAGAGAGTGACATCTTGAATAGATATTTCAAATACAATGTTGAAAAAACCTACACTTATACACATACTATATTTATATAAAGAAACGTATAAAGCTAAATACTAGATTGCTTATGAATATATATGTATATGATAAAATTAAAGTAATGCAAGGGAAATTTAGCATTATATTCAAGATGTGGTATATTAGTTATCTATTGTTTAATAATTAACTATTCCCCAAAGTGGCTTAAAACAGTAATTATTCTCACAGTTTTTGTGAGGTAGCAACTTGGGAGCAGTTTAGCTGGGTACTTCTGGTTCTAGATCTTTCATGAAGTTTCATTTAAGACATTGGCTGGCCCTTCCATTGTCGGAAGGCTTAAAAGGGGCAGGAGGATCCAAAAATCCAAAGTTTGGCAAGTTGGTGCTAGTTATTGACAAGAAGCTTCAGTTCCTGCCCATATGGGTTTCTTCTTAGGCTGTTTGAATGTCTTCATGACGTGAAGATTTTCCTCAGAGGGAGAAAAACACACTCATCTTCTCCTGAGGCCTCCAAATCCTCATTTTAGAACAGCAGCAGCTTGAAGTCAAGGATTTTATTCCCTAAATGAGATCCAGGTGTGAATGAGGCTCTTTGGGCGTGGTTCCTTGATGAGAACTTCAAGTTTCTCTCTTTAAAGTACAGGTGTTATCCTGTATATTGAACACCAATAAAAATTAATTTATTAAAAAAAATATGAAAGGAAAGCCACACTTGGCTTTGTGTCTGAAGTAACGGTTGTTCAAAACTAATAAAGCTATTGTTTTTGATAATAAAAATAAAGTACAGTTACTTTCCATATAAATGCCTATGAACTAAAGAAACAAGTTATCTGCCCCATTACTTACTCAACATATGATAGTGGGACAGGTATAGAATAACTGCTTTAGTCATTCTTATTTAATTAAAAGTGGGAAGAAAATATCACTAGGAATCACTAGTTTGCAGAGCTTCTGAAATTCACCTGAGCACATGTCAGAAGTTCTTTGATTAGGGCTGAGGGTTATTCCTTCCTGGGAATGATTCTCCATAACTTTTGGCTCTGCCTTCTGACCCTTTGGTTCTGTGCTTCGAGTTATTTTTTTCTTTACCATGAAATATATCTTGTATTTTTAGCTTCACAGTTTTCTTAGCTTGCTTCCTGCCTGTAGAGATTTTAGAGTCCAAAGGCTCCTTTTGTACTCTCCTTTCGTTCAAAGCTGATGTTTTCTCCAGTATAATTTTCTTGAAAAGTTTGTTGGTCTCTTATAAATATTATCAGGGTTCATTCCCCTGAGATAAGTCATATTCTACTCTAGGTTTATATTGAGACCACTGAGGGAAAGCATCCTTAAACTTTGTATATGTCCTATTGCTTGATTAAACAGCTCTCTGAGGTATCCCTTTAGATATTTCTGAGTTCTTAACAAAAGATAGTATACTTAAGCTTTTCTGTTTTTCTGTAAGTTACTGGATTTGATCTTGTCCAAAAGCCATTTCTTAAAAGTAGTATCAATTGTCACCTGGAGAAGATGGAAAATTTCTCAGTCGCAACAATACCTGGTTTCTTTTTAAGAGTCATTCCTTTACTGAATCTATCTCCTTTTATATTTTACCACACACGATAAGAAGAAACCTGTTGGCACCTTCAGTGTTCTGAATGGAATCTTCTTGGCTAAGTCACACACTTCATCAAAAAGTTTTTCTACTTTCCACGTTACTGTAGGCAATAGTGCTGCAACATCTGCTACTACATGACAAGAATCTATTTCCTCATAGATGTTTTCCTCACTCTCCTTTAAGTCCCCATCTGAGGTCTCCCAGAAGGCCATGTGGCTTCTATTGACAGAGCATTCTAGATGCTCAGACTTTCACTGTTGTTCCCTTTAAAATTCTTCCACAAAGGGTTTGTGCATGTTCGGTTGTACAGATCAATGCCAAGCCATTTTCTAAAGTGCTTGTGCAAATTTCCATTCTAATTGACAGGGTATGAGAGTTCTGGTTGCTCCACATTTGTTACATTTGTTACTGCCTGTCTCCTTTATCTGGCCATTCTGGTAGGTGAGTAGTGGTACAATATGATGGTTTCAATGTGCATTTTCCTATTTATGGGGTTGGACACCATTTAAAAATGTTTATTGGTTATTTGCAGTTTTCCTTTTGTAAAAGTGCTTAAGCATTTGCTTACTTTTCTATTGGGCTGTCTGGATATTTTTCTTTTTGAATAAATGAAAGTTCTTCATTTAATGTATTCCAATCTATCAATCATTTCATCTTTGGCTAGTGCTTTCTATGACTTATTTACAAAAAGCCTTGCCTTAATCTAAAGTTATGAAGATATTCTCCATCATCTTCTAAATATTTGATATTACTACTTTCTATATTTAGGTTTATAAACCATCTGCTTTTAATTTTTGTTCATTCCATGAAGAAAAGATTGAATCAAATTTTTTTCTATGCAAACATACAATTGTTCCAGTTGAATTGTTTTAAAAGTCCGTCTTTTCCTCACTGCTCTTCAATGTCATTTCTTTCCCACTCTAAGGCTTATGTGTGGGTTAGTGTCTGGTCTCTTAATTCTGTTTCTTTGGCTTAATTTCTACCTCTGCAGTAAAACTAAACTATGTTATTATACCTTTATAATTTATTTTGCTATCTGATAGATGTTAAGTCTTTTTTATGCTTCTTCATAAAAAGTATCTTAGCCATTTCTACATGAAAAAAATTTTTTGTTGTTTTTGAAATATACAAAATAAAAAACTTGTGCATTGAATATATATAGAAGCTTCATTCGTATAGCAAAAACTGGAAACAATTCACATGTCCACCAACAAGTGTATGCATAAACAAGGTGTTGTATACAATGGACTATTGCTCTACAATAAACAAAATGGCATTACATACAACATTATGGATAAATCTCAAAAATAGTATGTTAAGCAAAGAAGTCAGGCATATAGGAATACATATCATATCCTTCTATTTTTATGAAGTTCCACAATAGGTAAAACTATTCTAAAATGACACAAAACACATTAACGGTTGCCTGGATTAGAGAATTCTTCAAATCATCCAATAGCTGAAAGATTGCCCTAATGCTATTTTATTCTTGTAAACTGAGATAGGACTAAAATCATGATTAGGATATAGAGGTGCCTCGTAGTATAAGAATATACATTTTCTTGCCCTATAGTGTTTGTGGATTAGCAGATCCACACTTTCAAAGTAATAATAATAATAGCACCAATAAGATTTAAAATTTACAATACACTTAGTATTAGACACTGTAATGCTTTACACATATTATTCACTGCAAACCTATTATTATATTTGTTTTATAGATGAGAATATTGAGGCACAGAAAAGTTTTAGTGACTTATCCACAGTCACACAACTATTCAATGGCAGAGGTGAGTTATGAACCATGCAGTCTGGCCTTAGAGTTTGTGCTTGTAACCATGATCTGAATCAATGCTACAAATATGTTCTGTTCACATAGCATTACAATTCTTTTTTTTTGGCAAATTTGGTAAATTCTTTTTTCTTAAAAAAATATTTTATTTATTCATTCATGACAGACACACAGAGAGAGGCAGACATAGGCAGAGGGAGAAGCAGGCTCCCTGTGGGAGCCCAATACAGGACTCCATTCTGGGACTCCAGGATCACAACCTGAGCCAAAGGCAGATGCTCAACCACTGAGCCACCCAGGCGTCCCTGATTTGGTAAATTCGATGAAGAGTTGCTTTTGTTAGAATCAGCCATTAAATTAGCAAATTTTGGGAAAATCTATTATTATCTTATTATTTAAGACTAATATAATAATTTAAAATAAAATTTAATTTAATAGTTAAAATTATTATTTAAGGTATGAGAAAAAGTTCATCTCCTTCCTCCAAATGAAACAAAACAAATACAGAATAATAAACAAACATAAAACTGATTCTTCAGAGAGGAATGGGATTTTGAAGGGCTTGTGTTATCTAGACGATTGGAGTCATACGGTTATAAACCCCTTGCTTAACCAGGCTTCTGTAAATGGGATCAGTACCTTGATCTGTCTGAAAAGGAATTTTTCAGCTTGTCACTAGAGCCAAATCCTACTTTTCTGCTCTTCTGTTCCTAAAGATATTCATAATTTGTTTGTGATTTATTGAAATTTGCCTGGCTGTGGGAGAACTGCATCTTCTAAATTCACTTCACTGCCTACTCCATTCTATTTGGGAAACTTTGTCTTCTTAAAAGATGTTTCTCTGGGACCACATTCTCATCTGAAGTTTATGAAATAGCATGCTCAATACGACACATAATTTATTCCAACATCTTTATTAAAGTACACAGCGGGTGGTTGTGGGTGTGCAAAGATGGCCACAAACCTTCTCACACATTTACTTCTGTTGGAGAACTGTGGTGGTGAACTTTGGTTAAAATTGTGGTTTTAGGTACCTAAAAATTCGTGCTGCTAAAAGATATTTTCTAACCAAGTAAAATACTTCTGTGTCATATAATTAATATCTAAAAGCAGCATAACATGATTATTCCAGCTATTTATTTAGGTCAGAGAATCTTTCTAAATACACATAAGACACTGGAGGGTACTTGGGTGGCTCAGTCAGTTGAGTGACAACTCTTGATTTGGGCTCAGGTCATGATCTCAGTGTCCTGAGATCAAGTCCTGGGTGGGGCTCTGCATTCAGCAGGGAGTGTGCTTAAGATTTTTTCCCTTTGCTACGCCCCACTGCTGGCGCCAGCACCGCCTGCACATGCTCTCCCTTTCTCTCTCAAATAAATAAGTAAATCTTAAAAAAAAAATACATTACACATAAGACATTGATATTTTGAGTATGTGCTAGTTCGCCTTCATTCTATATATTCTCTATTGATCAGCCTCTTAGAGTCAAATAGGAGTGGACGATGCCTTTTTCTAAAAAACCAAAACCAAAAACCAAACAGTTCTGCTTATTTAAAAAGCTCTTTTCTTCTATCTTCATTTTTTTTCTCTTTATCTTGTTTTTCTTCTGTTCACCTTCTTTCTCACTTCAACTTCCTTCTATGTTTCTCTATGAGAAGTCTGTTTATTTCTTTTTTTCGGGGGCCTGGAGATAGGTAACAGTAGTGCTAGCAGTAATGTTGAGTCCTGGGTCATGACTGGGGCTAGGCTAGGGAGAAGAGATGAGAGTAGCTTTACAGCTTGACTGGTTTATTGTTTTTGAGTTGCACCAATGGAAGGCATCAAAGAAACAGAACATATTTTATTCTGTTTAATATGCTTCAGTAGAAGGCATCCTAATTTTACGTATCATGGGAGAAGGCATATATCTCCAATTCTTTCCCGATGGGTGTGTCAGTAAAATAGGAATGCACAAACATTTGAGAGACAGGGATTGTTATTGCAGGGCCTGCTTGAGTTATAGGGCATTACAGTGCTTATAATAGTGCTTAGGATGCTGTAGCAGATGAAGACTGACTTCTTGTGACTGAGACTCCATTAGCTCTAATTGCTGTGATAACGTATTACCATAAACTCAGGGGCTGCAACAACAGAAACACATTAATTACAGTTCTAATGGTCAGAAGTTCTAAGACCAAAGGGTTAGTAAAGCTGCATTCATTCTGGAGGTTCTAGGGGAGAATTCATCCCTTGACTTTTTCAGCTTCTGGGGCCTGCCCATATTTTTTTTTTGCTTCCATCTTCGAAGGTAGTATTCATATCACTCTGACCTCTGCTTCTGTGGTCACACCTCCTCTCACTATGAGACTCTCTTTCTTGAAAAGGACCCTGGTGGGTATACTGGGGCCACCCACATGGTAGAAGAAAACCTCCCTATCACAAGATTCTTAATCACATCTGTAAATCCAAACATTCCCCATTTACAGGTTTTGGGGAATAGGATGTGGATATCTTTAGAGGTCCATTATTCTTCCAATCACATATCTACTCTACAACTAGCTGCTTGTCTTTTCTTACTACCGATACCAGTCTTAGGCAAATCTGAGTCAGCTGGACTGTAACATTTTTAGTGCTATTTTTACTTTTTTGAAAGCTTTTCCACCTAGGAACCAAAACAACTGTGCTCTGATGATTCTATACAACAATATGGGTTTAGATCCCCAGAGCTTTCTTGATCCATGTCTTTTCTGGGTTTGATGCAGAGAATCTACTGGATTTTGAAATATTAGTGATAATGACTGGTACATTTCTGAGGTATTGTGCCCACCAAAGAAATAAAACAAAACTAATCCTCTGGCTAAAGATCCCAAGTCCACAAAATTCCAACTCTGTCTCTCTACTAAGATCTGACAGTTCTGAGAGCTTGAAAGAGCTGTTAATGTACCTTCTCATGGCCAATTTGTATAGTGTCATAAGAACACTGCACCATCCAAATTAAATGTGACCTACTGTCAACATTAGTCAACACAAAAAAATGGCCTTTCTACTGAAATTTCACAAGAGTGGTGACTTACCCCAAAGAAAAGTTCTTCATTCTCTATCTCCATACTTCCATTAGAGAAGGTGGCATGGAGAGTGTGAGGGGGAATATGAGCTGAAAAAAGGGAGATGACAGACACTAGGCGGTGATTTGTAAGACATATTATTTCCATCCTATGGACAATGGAAAGTATTGAAGGAATTAAAGTAGATGAGGAGAGGAGGGCAAGCTGGAAGGCAAGGCTTATTGGTGGTATTTTGGCTTGGGGACACTGGGTGGATGGCAGCTCCATTTAGTGAGATGGGAAACAAAGGAAAAGGTAGAGTTTGGAGGTAAGATGCAGGTTATGTTGAATTGCTTAGGAGATATCCAAGTAGAATTATCTAACAGGCAGTTTGTGTATATATGTGTGAGGCTTGGGAGAGAGGTTTGGGCTTGCGATATGGATTTATTTCCCATCAGTTTATGGATGATAATTGTGAGCACCATTGGAGATTGTGTACGGAGTTCGAAGATGGCATAAGATAAAGACCTAAGGAGACCTAAGGACCTAAACATTCAGAGAGCAGAGGAAAATACTTGCAAAGACCAAGGAATGGTTTAGAGAGGTAATCTGTAATTCAAAAAGAGTTGACATATTAAAATTTGTACCTATTCTGTGGCTGCTATTTCTTAGAAACACGTTTAATCACAATTAAATGTGACTTGAAAATTGTTTCCTTATATGTAAAATGGAGCCAACGATTCCTTACTGGCATCACAGGGTTATGAGACGATGTATTGTCAAAAATTTTGTAAAGTGTTAACACCAGTGGTTCTCAAGCTCGAGTTTGCATCAAAATCATTAGGAGGACTCCTTACAACACAGATCTGTGTTTCTGAATCATTAATAGTAGTTTCTGATTCAGTAGGTATCAGTTGATTCTGTCTCAGTTGATGTCGCCAATCTGGGACCGCCCTTTAAAACAATTGTCTAATGCAACTGCAAGGAATTTTGCTTTTGATTTTATAGCACAATTCACTGTTTTCCTCCGATGTTGTGTCTATTTTATCTCCTACTCTTTTTTCATCCCTGTCTTCTCCAAAAACAAATGTTGAAACATCTTTACCCTGCTTCTTACCTAGCAATATTTTTTGCGTTTGTGAAAGACAGCTTAGTGCAGTATTTCCTTGATTGTTTCCATTAATGAGCATCGACCTGACACTAGCTTAATTAAGAAGGATAAGAAAAATAGTGATAATTTTTTCGTGGGAAGGAGGAGATAAGAAGGGACTTTTTGGAATAAGAGGTACGATTTTTCTTTTTCGAAGTCAATTAGATGTAAAATGCTATTTATTACCTACTTTCCAAAATCCTATTAGAGAACTTGTAATTTGACCCAGAAGGAGGAGAGTCAGGTAAAAGGAAAAATTGACCTCATTCTTCAGTACTTTCCTAAATCCTGAGAAATGTGTGTACCTCCCCGCTGCCTTTTTCAATCCCACAAAACGGGGAATCAGGAAAACGCATTAGCACCCTAGTGCAGACTAGGAACACCGAGAGGGGAGGAGGAGACTCAGCCCCGTTCAAGAGAGAAGGAAACTGGGGGGAAGGGAGAGAAACTTCCCCCCAGTCGGAGGCTCTGCAGCGCGGCCGTGGGAGAGGAGGGAAGTGGGGACATTTACCTCAGGCGTCAGTCAGACACTTCGCCTCGGGGCATGTGGGAAAGTGAACGAGGAGGGGGGGGAAGGTCACGGTAGCTCCCGCCGCAGCTTTGGAGTGAAGACCTGGAGAGCCAGAGCTTCCTCTGCTTCACTTCTTCCCTCCCGGAGGCCATTTCTCCATATTTAACAGGGATAAAGAGGGGTCGTCGGGCCGAGACTGGATAAGGCAGAGCAGCCGCCTTCCTCACAGCCGACCCCGCTTCGGCCCCCGGCCCAGGCGGGAGACGCGGCCCTAGGGGACGCTGAAGTTACTCCGCGGAGGGGGAGGGGTCGCCAGGCTCCCCTCCAATCACGGTGGCCGCTTCCGCTATTTGCATATATTATGCTAATGTAGACCTCCCGCTCAGCTCAGCTCCCCTCTCGAGCTCTCCGCCCCCTCGGAGGGTCCCCGGCGGAGCCCGCGGGCAGGGCGAAGGTGAATACATTATGCTAATGAGGCGGCTTCCGCCGGGGCTCTGGGAAGGGGGCGCGGTGCCGCGGGAGCCCGGGGCTGGAGGCCCGAGGCCGGGCGCCGCCGGGAGGGGGTCGGGGGAGGGCCGTCGCGCTCGGAGCGCGCGCGCACTCACACGCGCTCACACACACACACACACACACACACGCACGCACGCACGAGCATCCCGGAGGGTATTTAAGGCTCGCACACGCGAGGCTGCGGAGATACTTGGGGCAGCCGCGACTTCGGCGTCGCCGCTCGAATTTGCTCCTTGGGTTACCTGGTTTTCCTCTCCTCTCCCCCTTCGCCGTCTCCTTTGCGCTGCGCTCTCGCGGTGTCTCTCAGCCTTTCTTGCCTGGAACTGAGTCTAGGAGGCAAACAGGTCGGCGTGCGGAAAAACACTGAATAGGCAGAAATAGGGCAAACGAACAGGCGCAACAGGTCGGGTGCTCGGCGGCGGGGGCGAGCGGCGGCCCCTCGCTGCTCCTGTCGCGCTGTCCCTTGGACCCGGGGCGCCTTTCTCGGGGACCCCTTCCGCGGTGTCCGTCCCCTGAGGGGCCAGGAGGGCCATCGGGGGGGTTTCACTCCGGTTTTTATCTTTTTTTTTTTTTTTTTTTTTTGCCACCAGTCCTCGGACTGAGGGTGCTTTTCACTCCCAGCCCGGGAGAGAGAAGAAAGCGGAGAGAGGATGGTCCACGTCTGCTGGTCTCGGCGCTGAGAGCCGAGCCCCATCTCCGCGCCCGGCTCGGTCGCCGCCAACTAGTTGTGCAGCCACCCAGACTGAACTTTGGAGGAATCGTCCTTTTCCCTTCCTTTCAAGATTCTTGGAAGTGGCTGAGAGTGGCAGGCGAAGCCGAGGCAGCTGATCCCTCCACGATGCTGGTGAAGAAGCATGCAGGGAAGGGTGGAGGTCGGGAGCCAGGCTCCGAGAACCCGAGACCCGCCGGGCAGCCTTGTGCCTGGCCCGTGCCCCCGTGCACCGCCCTGGCGGCCCTTCTGTCAGTGGTGGCCGTGATGTCTTGTCTGTACCTGGGGGTGAAAACCAACCACCTCCAGGCGAGGATCGCTGCTCTCGAATCCGCAAAAGGGGACACCTCCATCCATCTGCTTCCCGATTGCCTGGATCAGCTCAAAGCAATGGTGCAAGAGAAAGTGGAGCGACTTCTGGCTCAGGTGTGAAAGGCTGGGGTATTTTTGCACGTGGATAATATCTTGCACAGGCGTGATTCTGTGTACACGACCAGCCTTTACCCTTCCCATATGCATACTTGGTGTGGCTGTGTGTGCATACGCTAGGTGACCATCTATCTCTGCTCCCTGTAGCATATATATGTATATGCACGTCCTTTGATATCACCCTGTCTCTATCATCTATCCTCACTCTTAGTGTTTGCATGCTTTATATATATATATATATATATATATATATATATATATATATAGAGAGAGAGAGAGAGAGAGAGAGAGAGAGAGAGGAGTGAAAGAGGGGGGAAGGGTGGCCAGAATGGCAGGGTGGCATTTTATCTCTTTTTTAGTTTCCTAGAGTGACATAAGAATCTTTCCCAATCTTGTGGAGAATATTCCTTGCAGAGATAACATCGGTTATGTCCTTCATATGTTATAAGAAGGTTAGATCTATAGGTACTATTAATGTACAAATGGTAATCACTCTTAAAAGTGAAATGACCCTATATATGATTTTAGATCGATCATTTCACACATCAAATGTTTTCATATTTTATGTTTAAAAAGAAAAAAACTGTAGCTGTAGCTTATTTTTTTTTTATTTTAATAAAGGATGCAGTGGTAAGGGTGTTTATGAATGCAGAGCCATTGCAGTTGAGAGTTGAAAGGAATCTAGGTTACATTTATCAAAACCAGGGGTGGCATTAGACTAGAGTTAGGGGGTTTTCTGGAGTTTGCTCTTCCAACAGAGAGGCTGTTTGGCAGTGGTTATGGCACAACATGATAAGCACTTGACCTTCATATATAAGATATTGGCTATTTTCAAACCCATAACTTACCTAAAGCTACAACATGTTAAAGCCAAGTTTTTGCATTGACTGCGTATGCTTGAGCTGAGGGAGAAAGAGAAGGGTGGTGGTAGTTGAAGAATGGAGGAAAATATTGTACAAGTCCAGTAGTCTTGATACCATGTCAGTAGTCATTTCTTTTTTTAGGGCTTGGGTACTGTTACCTTTTGACTAAAGTCCAAGTCCATATGTAAAGGTTAGTTATGCAGGCTATCAAATGCTAGTAAATCAAGCATATGGCCAGAGAGTTCCTAAAGAATCCATTTCTCTACCATGCAACTGATGATTATACCTCTTCTTTCCTACAGAAATCCTATGAACATATGGCTAAAATAAGAATTGCCAGAGAAGCACCTTCAGAGTGCAACTGCCCAGCAGGTAAAATGGAACTTCTTTAACAAGGTTTCCTCCATAGCAGAGCATTTTTAAAACAAAAGGCCTGTATCTGTCAAGTCTACCTGTAATAATAGTAAAGAAAGAATGCAGGCCCAACTTACTTTAATAAAATCAACATGTCTCAGTCAAAAGAATGGCAAATAAAGCCCCAAATATTATTTTAAGCAGCATACCAATGCCTGTTATGGGAAAGCAAAGGAGATAATCACCAAGGAAAATATAGGCAAGATGGCATACAAAGACAAAGTTCGTAGATGTACAGATTGAAAAATATTCTTCATTTTTATTCAGTTTTCATGTCTGTGGTGAAAAGGACTGCAGAACATGTTAGATTCTGAATTCCCTGGTGGCCAGTATTACATTAGTACAGATTTCCATTTGTTCCCTTTGACATAAGGTTATGTTAGTAAATTACCTTAACTTCCACACCTGCTTTTGTTCTTTTCTATCAAAAATGTTCTCTCTCCTATCCTATTGCTAATGATGAGGACTGAAAGGAAATTAGTTCTTTATCTTGAGCTTCTCATTACAGACTATTGCGTTCTTGATGACTTCTCAGAAAAAAACTGTTGTATCTTTTCATTTTTCTGTGTAGCATTAGGGAATTCTATTTTTTTTTAATAAATTAATTTTTATTGGTGTTCAATTTACCAACATACAGAATAACACCCAGTGCTCATCCCGTCAAGTGTCCCCCTCAGTGCCCGTCACCCATTCACCCCCACCCCCGCCCTCCTCCCCTTCCACCACCCCTAGTTCATTTCCCAGAGTTAGGAGTCTTTATGTGCTGTCTCCCTTTCTGAGATTTCCCACACATTTCTTCTCCCTTCTAGGGAATTCTATTAATGACAGCATATTAATAGAAGGATAGAGAAGAGAGACATCAATGAATAAAAACTCCTGTGTAACCATTAAATCTACATTCACAAATGTCTGAGTCTTGGTAGTCCATCAACTGTAGCTTTCTAGCAGTGAAAGAACCATTGGAATGTCTCCATTGGAAAACATCTAGTGGATTCAATTGACATATAAGCCATGAAAATCTTCCATGAGTCTTGAGATTTTTATTTCAGATAAATGTTGTTTATGAAAATGAGCATTTTCATTTTTTTCATCATCACTTATAGGAAAATGAGTCTGTTACATTTTCTTTAATGTTCAGGAACATGATACCTAAGATACTTATATATGGAAAGGCTAGGTCCTATATTTTTTCATATTCTGAGGTTTTTCGTTTCTTTTTTCTCCTGATAACTTATTTTGATACGGCTAAACCAGGCACCATGTTTAGAAGTTTCAAATGTCAACTCCTGCTTGTACATCATAAAAATTTTATTATTTATGTTCTGCTACATTGTTGACCATAATGGAGCTGTATATATACATATATTTAAGGAAGCCCTTTCAATTGAGGAGACATAAACATTAGATAACAAGAAAACAAAGACTTAATGTTTGACATTGTAGGTTTCATTCTCGGTCATTTTAAGTTGGGATAGACCTCAGAAGTCAGAAATTCAAGGAAGGCACTTTTCTAGTGCAGGAATTAACTTCTAATAACCTCATCAGTCTGTAGGGATTATTTAAATTCCCAAGACAGTTGGTACAGGACTTCATTGATTATACCACTTAGAGTCCAGAATTTTCTGTGTACAGTATTCTCGTTAGCTATGTGAAAAATAGCTAGTATTTAATTAATAGGATTCTTAGTGAACTTGGTGAAACCACTAAGTTGTTTTTTGTGGTTAAATCTGGTTCCTGGTGTTTGGTGTAAATTAGTTGTTGAGGTCTAATTTGTAATCTGGAGGAAAGCCATTACATTTAGAGTTTATATTGTCTTGAAATATTATTTCGAACCATTTCTTCTTTATGTATTAATTTAATAATAAGTGGTGGTTTTATCATAATAACACATAGATAAATGGTAAATGGTGATTTCCTTGGCTTTTTGTTGGCTCTCACAAATGGCTGCTTTACTTTCTTGCCACCACTAGAGCTCCACATTACATCAAATTTCACCAGGTTACTTGTAAGGTAAATATTTGAAGGTGCACATTCCAGTCAATATGCAGAATCAAATAGGTTTCTTTCTGATAAATCATTATTACAGATATGCTTTTTTTCTGCTTGTGGAATAATTAGATATCATCAAAATAAAGACCTTATGTTGAAAATAGAATCCTAGGGGAAAACCAGTTATTTTGAATTATGGTTAGTGATGTATTGTCTTAGGGAATGAATGGCCTGGCCAAACGGATTAGAAAGGAGATACAGAGCTTCCCACCTGGTTTGGCTTTTACCCTGGTTTGCAGTGACTAAGACTTGTCACCCAGACATCTGTTTGTAGGGCAGAGTGAGACAAGTCTGTGACCTCAGCTCAGTTCCTGTGGACAGATGCCCACCCCTTGAAGTTGACACTCTTGTTGACAGTCTCCGTCATAGAGCCAAGGACTGATAGCAAAGGACTAATGCTGTGTTGTTTGTGTTCACTTTAATTGCTTTTGTTAGAGCTTAGTGTCCGTGAGGCTTATCCAGGTAGGGTGCAAGGAAGTCATAGAATTTATAGATTTTTTTTTTTTTTTTTTTTTTTTACCACAAGAAGGAACTTTTGTGGGAGAGGGATGGGAGACTATAATTGAATAGTTTTTAATTGTAGGGGAAGCACTCTCATTTACTCTTCCCAATAACCTTTGGTAGTTAAGTATTAATAATATCATAATTACAGATGAAGAAACTGGACTCAGAGAAGGTGATTGACTTAGCATAGTAAAGGAGGGTCGGGTTCATGCCCATATCTGACAAAATCAAAAGCAGAAAGTATAATGAACAATAGAGAGTGTATGTAGATTTTGGAGCTGGGCAGAATTGGAATCCTAGGTCTACTACTAAATAACTGTAGGACCTTGGTCAAACTTCTCATGTTCCAAATTCCTCATCTGCAAAAAAAGTGGCTAACACTACCTTTCTCAGAGATTGATAATTTACCTAAAGTGTGACTTCTTAGTGGTTATTCACTAGATGATAGCAGTTATTATTCTTTATAATATATACTACTTAACTCTTATCTGGTCCATGGGGACACATGATATAGGTGGGGAAAAAAGCCCTGGAAATGTATATAGCTTGCCCAAAACCCAATGGCTGGTTAATGGCAGGTTTTGAACTAGAATACTATGCTTAATTAAGGAAATAGATCTGTAGAGAATTCATGCAGATAATCATTTAAGTCAGTATCTCTTAGTGCTACATCAATGGAGATTGGTTCTTTTCAGATATTTATATTAGTCTACTAAATTATTTTTATCAAATTTGAAGGAAAAGCTTTTGCCCTTGTAGGTAGACCATGATTGAAGTAGTTAAAATTTGTGCTTAGAAGAGTATGAAGATATGTCTTTATAGTTTTGATACCAAATGTTTTCTAAAAGAAGCACTTGAACTGACTCATTTTCACACTTATTTTTTAACAGCTTTATTGAAGTATAATTTATATTTACCCATTTTAAGTGTCTTAATTAAAATAATTCTTAAAATAAATTTATAGAATTGGGTAACCATTACTGTATTCTAATTTAAATCACCTTTGTTGACCCCTGAAAATTTACAGTTATTTTTTTCATATGCTGAGGAGAAGCTCTATTTTTTGAATATTTGCTTTAAAGAAACCCTAAAATAAAATTTAAAAAGCCATATAAAGTGGAGCTCTACTTAGGACAATATTTCATTTAGTAAAGCTGAACCATAGAAATTCAGCTGGCATCTGTGGCTTGGCTTCTTAAAACTTGACACTCATAGGAGAGAATAAATTGGCTGTTTGCTATGGCTATAGAATGTTGTTTTGGGTTTTGTTCTTGGAGCCCTACATAAAGTATGTATAAACCAGGCACATTTATAGCAGGGTTTCCATGTTCCAACTGGTAAAGAACACTGGGAGCCAGGCAGCCAACTAAAAGATGTTTAGATCAGAAATGTTTCTGTATCCTACTCATCAGTGGTGTGGTTTGGCCAGGGTATTAGATATAAGAACCTCTGTGTCATAATGGATGGAGAATGTGAATGGGCAGTAAAGAATCTAGTTATAATCCTGGCTTTGTCATTAACATGTTATATAATCTTGGGCAAGTTATTTCCAAGAATGACTTTTATAGACTATTTTCATAGCCCCAAAATAGGAGTGTTGGACTAGAATGGTTTTGTTTTTTTATTTTTTTATTTTATTTTTTTTACTAGAATGGTTTTGAAGTGCATTTGTTGCTTCTCTAGTTATAAAGAGCCTTCTGTGTGTCAAATGGGAGGCTAGATACTAGGAATATGCTGATAAACGAGACACACTTGGTGTCTGCCCCCATGGAGCTTACATTTCAATGAGGATGACAGACATTTGTTTTAAAATGACATGAATTTACAGTCATGACAAGTGCGACCAAGAAAAATAACTATGTGCTTTGGAGCACATGACCACAATTTCTTTCATGTTGTAAATACCAAGGACTTTTTTGTTCTATTCTTTTCTGGCGTGGGGTAGGCAGGTGGAGAAATTCAGCATAGGGGAAATCATGATATAAGAAAATCTCGCTCTTGATTACAAATAAAAGCTCTAGCAATGGATAAAAAGCTGCTTTGCGTTACCTCACCTGACTTTTGGCTTTCCAAGAATTTATGGTCAAATTAGATACCTAATTTGGCTATACTGATACGCAAATGAAACAAAAGAGTGACTTTAATATATAAAGTCTTGTGGTAGATAGGTGATTTATTCTACTACATTTTTTTTTTTTTCTGGAAACAGCAAGATTTGGGTTGAATAAGAGTCAAAACTTCCTGCCTGGTGGTACTGAACAGTGCCAATGGACCTGGCTCCTCTCCATTCACTGATAATGATGAAATGGAGCATGGCTAGTCATCTGTTTGGAAAGTTTATCTAGAGATAATAAAGAGATACTGTAGAACTTTGGAGGTCCCTATATACCCTGCAAGTCTATAAAAATGATTTTAAACAAAAATAAAAGAGTAAATGTAGACAAGGAAAAGTTCCTCTGATTTGTATGTGAGTGTGGTACAGCCTCCTGTGGCTGGCTTTGTGGCATCGTCTCAATTTTTGGTGGAAATAAAGGTTAACTATAGCTTGAAGGTTGTGCACCCCTTCCCACCATATGAGGAGACCTTTATATTGCTTCGTGAACATAAATTTACTTTATCATATGAAACTTGTATTTCCTACGAACATGGTTTTTCACTTATGCTGTACATTTTTCCTCACCAGCTGCACAGTGAATGGAAAGAGTGCAAGTAAGGGCATAATAATGTGTAGATTTTCAATTATGTAAGGTAAAGAATAGTCAGAAATGGTTTGCAGAAAGAAAGCAAATTAAAATGCTATACATGCTATTTAAATGAGA
This sequence comes from Nyctereutes procyonoides, assembly GCF_905146905.1. Lineage (NCBI taxonomy): Eukaryota > Metazoa > Chordata > Mammalia > Carnivora > Canidae > Nyctereutes > Nyctereutes procyonoides. Next base: position 8,907,924 of record NW_026575130.1, read on the forward strand.
ATAGCAGGCTTTCCTCTATTTTGGTAAAGCCAAACAATACAATATGACATCCAAGCACCTCAAAGCATTCATGTTAAGTGGTTTCAGTCCTAATGAGGACAACAGTTTGGGTGCAACACTTTTGGTTGCTTCAATAATGGCAGCTGGCAAAATGCCCTGTCACCCAAAGGACCAGGAACAAATTGCCTGTTGAAGCAGTGTTCTTGTTTTTAGCTTCTCTTCTGTTTTCTCTTGTCTAAAAGTTATTAAGAAGCTAGTTCTTGAAATCTTTTCTTTTACTTACCTGGCTAATTGTTTTTCAATGAGCTGGGAATTATTTAAGGAAAGGGCATACATTTTGCATTAGGAGTTAATTCTTTCTAGCTCATTTGATGAATGTGTGGAGAGAAGTAGCTTCACAGGGCCATACTAACCTTTTGCACTTCTGATTGGTTTCTAATGGCAAAATCAACTACATGCATTTAAAAAAACACCGTTTGAATGTCAAAATTAGGTCTAGAAAGAAAGAAGGAGGGCATCTTTTCATAGGCAAAATTAGGTAAATAGAGAGCTGGTGGGGAAACATGCCAGAATGAGGACTGTTTTATAATCTGGGAGGGCCATTTCCTGCTTCAGGGGGAACCTCACTAGACACTCATCAATCTTTGTTATCTTGAGAGGAAACCATCCAAAACCTATTATGAAAAAGTGTCTTTATTCCATCCTACCACTCTATAAACATTACTTGGTGATTTGATGGAGGTTGAGAATGTGAAAAACAATGCATGAGTTGGTCTGGGTTGTAGGCTGTTGTCCCGTAGGTGCTGGCTAAACACACATGTATCCCCACCCTCCCTGGTTTACCAATATGGGTGAAATTCCCTGTTGTGGTTTAATTAATCATAATAGTTAACACGTTCCCCCCCCCCCCCGCAATGTGTGTTAACAATGACTGTGGCATACCTGCATATTGAATTCTTAGATATGTACAGTTACTTCATTTGGGATGTGTTCAGCATTCTTGCAGTTAAAAAACATTTTAAATTGACTTTTAAAAAGGAGTAATGCAGAAGAGTGGGAAGCAGAAGTGGAATTGCTTACAAATTAAAATTGAGTACTTTTCACTGATATTGTATATTCTTTCAAAGGACTGTTCTGTAAGTCATCTAAATATAGGATTCCTTTAAGAAATGCCACAGATGGCAGGCATCTTCCCTTTTGACCACAGGGAGGAGGTACTGAGCTGAAAAATAGGACTGGCAGTTCCTTCCCAGTTAAATTCCTAGCTGATTTCTTGACTTCTGTTTGCAATGCAAAAGATTAATGGAGGAAGCAAATAATTTCTTCCACCTATATTTGAAGACTAGAATATCCTATGAGCTTTAAGATACTTAAAACAATCTAGTAAAATTCATATTTGTAATAGTCAAAAAGTTTGGTTATTTAGTAGATAATAGATAAATTCACATATATGAACTTGAGGCTAGTATTCCAACAGCTAGAATAAATGAACTAATATAGTTGAATTTACCAGGTGGTGATTTTGTGCTCATCTTTTGTAATTTCTCAGAATCAAGAATCATTTGGAATCACTATCATGATTTTGACATCATTTCATCTGTAGTGTCTATATCAACTTCAGTTACAATATGATAGTTGAAATGCATTCTTTATTTTTCTCATATTGTATTCCTTAGCCTGATTGTTTATTTACTCTGATTGCCAGGAATGCCAAAAATGGTGTCTGTTCATTTGGACATTAATAATTTAGATTTTAGAAACTCTAGGCTTCTGGGTTATATACACAATGTTTTTATTCTTATATTTGAAATGTGGTCAGCACATATTTAAGTACAATTTTCATATTTAGGCTAAGTGACTGAGTAAATCTAATTAATTGTAGCCAGCTCTAGTTTGCACATTATGGTAATATTGAGAGTCAGAATATGTCTAACTGGAAGTGGCCTGGTTGTGGCAGGGATAGAGTATTTTTTCTTTCTTTATCAAAGAGTTCACATGTAAGAGGAGTAAAAGGGGAGGAAGAAAAGCCACCTATATCCTGTAATCTCTTGGAATCAAATCGCTTTACCTTTATTTTTAGCAAGCCTGGTATTTTAGATTTCTTATTATAATGTAAAGGGAGTCAGAAGAATTCTCCATTACAGCTCTGTCTCCAGCATCCTGTTTTGCTTTTTGTAACAATGAATGGGAGAGAAAAATCTCTTAGGAGTCCCTCCTTCAGGTCTGTTACAGGGCCAGAATTGTGTTCTTATTTTTGATCCTTAAGATGCTAGAATGAAATATGCTTTGAAAATTGATACAGTTCTTTCCCAGCATTTCTGTATTTTAGGTCAGTCTGGCAGCTGTCAAAGGTAAGTTGTTTGTATAACCCTTCTAGGAATTATGAAACTCCAATTTGTGTCTCAGGGGCTCTAGCATCCAGCCGGCATTATTATAGGTACATGATATGATCATAAGGTAAAACATTTCCACAAAGCACACAAAAACCCAGCCTTTTGAATTTAAAGTCATGCTAGAAATGCTGGCAAACTCTAGGGCTAAGTGTACTTTGTAATACTAAAAATCGTTTTTTTACTGAAAGAATTAGGGCTCAAGGTCCAAGCAGATGAAGCTAGAATGGAAACAAACTTCTTAACTACATTTCTGAAGATGGTTCTCAATCTGGTTGGGGGGAGGGGTGGTCAGATGAATGAAGTAGGTCAAATATCAGGAGACTGTTGTGGGCAGATCCTGACCCTAACTGTTAAGTGGTCTCATGGTATAATTGTATTCTACTTCCTATGGGAAGGGGTAGGGAGTCCATATTTACCAATGTCATTTATGAGCTCCATGGTCAGGGTTCTGGTTTGTATCTGTGTATCTCTAGGGCTTATTGTAGAGTTCTCTACAGAAGATTCTAACTTGGTAAATGAAATCAGAAACAATGTTAGCTACATTGATTGACCTCAGAGATCTGAGGGGACCGAGGCCAATATCCCACATCCTCTTTCTTTCTGCTTCCCAGCTCCCTCCTCCATGGTATCCCCTGAGGTATTTCCAAAGAACCTTAGGACACTCTAGGATACTAATAGAAAATCACTGGAAGTCCAATAGATCTTAGCTCCCAGTCTGAGGATACCATATACTTTTTAACACAGAATTCGCCTCCAAAATTCTGTAATTAGAAACTTTACTAGGAATGATAGAGGCAAAATCATTTATTAAAAATTAGTAGCATCCAGAAATGATTCTTAATGTAATAGTGTTTCTTTCATGGATTGTAGCAGTCCAACAAAAGGGATGTAATAATGGTAGTCGCACTGGAAAGCTGGGGAGGTGCATTGTGTAACTGAGCATAATACTGTTCATTGGAAAATCAATATCCCATCTTGTCCTTTTTCTTAAAGTCACTTATTTTTTAAGCCTTCAGGTTTAGTATTATTCTTGTTGTTTATAAGTTTTCTGTGTTTTTTTTTCCAAATTTCTTTGTATTTTTACTTATTATAGATTACTTTTACTTAATTCTAGGTATTAATATGGGACCTTATCACCAAGTTATGGCAATCCATAGCCTTTTAAAAATGTATATATTTAAAGCAGTTGATTTTTTTTAAACTAATGGTTAATACTTAGTTTATAAAGTAGTATATAAAAAACAACTATCCCTCAAGTAGTATATTGGGAGAGTTGTTATTAAAGATGCATCTAAGATCTTCGAGACTTTTAAATTTGATTTGGTTTTTGTGTGTTAAACTGATAATGTTTATGTATTAAAATTGAGATTAACAGTACAACGGGAATATATGGATTGGATATTTATGTTTAAATAATAAGAGGGAAAAATTAGGCATGAACAACAATATTTTATCCAATAGTGAATGATATATACAGTACATTTCACAGAGAAAGTGTAAATCTGGCTACAGTCACATTGTAACAAGTACTGCAAAAGGCAATTTGAAAGGCAATACTCTACCTCCCATTGAAATGAGTGTCCAGTCATCAGTAATGCCATTTGCCGTTTAAGTAGCTAGTTGTGGACAGTAGTTTGGCCAAGTGCAACACCTTATTGGACAGATAATAGAATGAAATAGCAGCTATACAAATGATTGAGCTTTCGTGAGCAATTTATTTTCTCTTTAATACATATAGTCTTAACCTATGGACTTCCAGGAAGTCTTGGAAGAGAAAAATGACTTTTCTCTTTTTAACTGAACTTTAGTTACTTTGTCTTCTGAGAGAGGACAATTATCAGTAAAACAGTAAAGACAGGAAGGCTGACTGACCAGGTACTAAAGGCTAGAGAGATTGTATATGTCAACCAAAGCTATAGTAAGCTAGAAAAAAGAGGTTTAACTGAATAAACTCTATGCTCCACATTTACTTCCCAAGCCCTACAGTTATGCTGACAACTTCCCAGGAGCTTAAGAAGCAAGACTGACAGTGGTGGCTTAGTACTACTCTACATGTTATGCATCTGGAAGTGTTTAATAAAGGAAAAACACTAGCACTGGGAAAGTATATCCATAAAGAAACCAGGACTTTTATGTTCTTGTATATAGTTTCCTTCTGTGCAAAGTTATTTAATGCTCTAAACTTCAGCTTCTTCTGAGGATACTTCCCTGATATTGGCTTGGTTCTGTAATCAAGTTTTATGTGAGGAATACCATGAGTTGGTGGTAAAATTTATGTTACCATTTTTACAATATTAAAAAAGAAAATATTTTTATGTCAAAACCATCCTTGAATTGAGAAGTCTAAGGTATACTTCCTGTTTCTGTGTGTGAGCCTATAACACATTAGACTCAGAATGTGTTTTATTCTTTTAAGCCTTTCATGTGTTTGAGCAAAAAACCTTTGCTTCCAGTGTCAGTCCTCAAGAAGGAAACCCAGGTAGAGGGATTTTCTAATCAGTCACACTTATCCTGTGGATTATGCATCATTCATCATTTTTCTCATCATTTTCAATTTGTTACAAGTTTCCACTTTTAACTCTGCCAGTAGCATTTTGAAACATTCACATAGCTCTCACAGTTACAGGATGTGATGAGATGAAAAATGTTCATTGAACTCCTGAAAACCAAGAGTGAACGTAGCAAACCCACCCATAGAGACATGATGCTCTGTCAGGCTCTTGATGAACAAGCGTTGCCCTGATGTGATCTGTGGTTGGTGAACTGAGTAGACAGGGATTGTCTTTGGATGTAGCTATGTATCTATGAAACTACAAACATAGAGGATCTTCTATGTTCCTAAATGAGAAGTCCTATTAGAGTCAGTCCACTCTGCTTTCTGTCTTCCTTCCCTCCCTTGCCTTCTCTAGCATGAATATAAACTCTATTTTACCTCCATTCTATTGGTGACACTCTGCTTAGTTTACAGACCACCTTTCATTTGTTCCATCAGGGGCATTCTCACCCTTCGGTCTCAAAACCTCAGTGCCTTTCCTGGGCAACAGCTCTTTTTATGATGGAATCCAGCAGTGTAACTGAGGAAATATCAGTGGTAAAGGTCAATGATTTTATCAAGTTCCCAAAAGGAACTAATTGTTTTCTCAAAAATTACTATTAAAGATAATTTTCAAAAAGAGGTAAAATTGTGACTTTCACACAGATATAAAATGAACATGTTTTAAAGATTTTACTTAAATCATTAAAGAAGTAACTGATAAGATGTTTTAACTAGTTCAAAGGAGAATTTAAAACCAGACACATTTCTAGTGGTAGAATATTGAAATTGATGGTAAATGGAGGCAACACTAGACTTTTTCCACAGGGAGGGAGGGAGAGAGGGATGTTAATTGCACTCAGAAAGAATTTGTGCATTTATGACCAGAGTTATTTTGCTTACTCTTAGGTACCTACAACTTACAGTTTTAAATAGCTCAGAAAGAATCAGAATTAGGTAAGTGAGAAGGGCATGCTCTAGACAATGCACAGTGTTGCACTGAAGCACATATTTCCCCCTATATTACTAGATCAACTTTGCAGGAAAAAAAATTCTTTAAGTAAGCAAAAAAATTTTTTTCCTGATTGATTGATTGTAGTAATGGTTATTAACCTGTCTCTGCTTCTGTTGTTGGCTTATGGGTTATGTGGTACATAATTTTCTTAGTGTTGCTAAACTTCATCATTTAAAAGACAGTTGCTCTCACTTTAGCTTTATATACTCTGTGCACTAGACCCACGAGGGTTGTGCTGATTGCTAGGCCTACAGGACTGGCATGAGTTGCATAAGTGGCCTTTAAATTCATAACACTGAATATTTGTTTAAGGTAATAGACCACTTTGGAAAACTCAGCTTCTTGTATTTCAGTATCAGGGAGCAGTTTCACTAATGTTAAGGAAGGAGTTGCTGATCTTGCCTTTGTGTTTTGGGATACTGTATCCAGGCAGTTATATTATTTATGCAAGCTTATCTGCTGTGAGCATGTGGTTGCCTCTGGGATTTTGTGCTTCTTTTTCGGCCATTTTGCCTTTGTCTTTAAATATGCACTGGTTTGGCTTTTCCTTGGGTATTCCTATTATATTGATAGAAATTTATTCATGTGTTGCTACTTGACACAACTTGTCTTTGGTCCATATTCTAGGCTTTATTTGCTTATTCTTTACCAATTGCCTCTCCTGTTGGTTCCTGCCTTGTTAGATCTCCCACTACCTGTACTGCTACTAACTTACATGTGTTTTTTTTTTTTTTAAGATTTTATTTATTTATTCATGAGAGACAAGAGAGAAAGGCAGAGACATAGGCAGAAGGAGAGGCAGGCTCCCTGTGGGGAGCCCTATGTGGGGACTCCATCCCAGAACCCCGGGATCACAACCTTAGCCAAAGGCAGACCTCAACCACTGAGACACCCAGGGGCCCACCAACTCACATGTTTACTTTATTTACTAGCACCCAAATAGCTCAGCCTCAGATGTCCAAGTATATGGATGTTTTCTCTGCTCTTACCTGTTTCAGTTGCTAACACTTTTTGGCTCAACCCACTGAGATCTTGTCAGGAGAATTGCTGAAACTAGATAATGGCCCTTCCTATACATTCTAGAAAGAAAGTATTTTAGAATGGCAGCCGGATATGGGTGGGAACACATTGAAACGACATGGTTATCGTTGGTTTTTGTAGAGTGATATTTACCTTCATTCAGAAGCAGCCTATGTTCTGGCAGTCTCATATTACTAGCTAGGGAAGAGAGTTAATTATAGGCATTAAATATTTTAGATATTAGCATTTAAAAATTAAAATATTGTGGATGGTAACTGATTTTCTGGCAACTCTGGCAAAGGTAAAAGGATCATATAGTAGTCTTTTGAAAGTCTTTGTTCACTTAAATGATAAAGTACTTATGATTAAGTATTAAATAATAAAGTGATTTACTATGAGTGAGACCCTGTGGTGTGTACCTTACTATTTAAAGAAATACTAGTCTGCAAAGCTCTGGTAGAGGAATAATGGTGTCAAATATCCAGACTGAAGACTTAAAGAGAAGGAAAGTTACAAAAGTATAGCCCATAGCCAACTGTATCTAATTTTAATGGATTTAAAATTACAATGAAAATTGTTATTTGAACTCATAATTCCAGTTCATTTACTTCCACAGTTTCAAAAATAGCAACATGTAATTAGAGAAGATGGTATTTGAATTTATTTTACTTTCTTCTGAGAAAATTGAGAAGTTCTCTAATGAATATTATGATACTTTGCATAAATGCTAATGGCACTTCAACTAGATAGTTTTTCTCAAGAAAAATGATCTCTGTCAGTTTTTAGGTCAAGTGCAACATTTATAATCCTTCCTCAGGCTACCTTTACGGTAGTTATTTTTAAGAAGCCTTGTAGGCTCTTTTGAACATCAGTTCAGATCCTATGCCATGTTTTCTAGTAAAGACAGAATTTCTGGGTCTTGGGTAGACTCCCCTGGGTTATAAAGAATAGAGAAATCCATTCAGGTGTCCTTAAGCAATAGTGGTGCAGGGATTGTCATCTTTGTCACTATTGACATTTTGGGCTGGATAATTCTCTCTCACTTTTTAACAGATTTCATTTATTTATTTGAGAGAGAGAGAGCACGAGCATGGGGAGGGGCAGAGAAAGAGGGAGAAGCAGGCTCCCCACTGAGCAGGGAGCCCAATGTGGGGCTGGATCCCAGGACCCTGAGATCATGACCTGAGCTGAAGGCAGATACTTAACTGACTGAGCCACCCAGGTGCCCATGGGCTGGGTAATTCGTTGTTATGGGAGGCTGTTCTGTGCATTATAGGATGTTTAGCAGCATCTTGGCCCTTAAGCATTAGATGCCAGGTGCACCCCTCTGTTTCTACAACTCGAGATGTCTGCAGCATTACTAAATGTACCCTAGGGATCACTCCCACTTGAGAACCTTTCTTTTAAAGATATCCAGTGAATAAGGAAGGCAAGAATAACAAGATCACTTCCAGCTCCCCTAGAAGAACAGGACATGGAGGGTGATCAGAACTTTCAGGATACATTATTTTCCCTCAGCAGGAGGCTTTCAGTCCAGTGCTCTCTGGGTTTAAGAATTTATCTCTGCTTCTTCTACCTTTGTCAAAGTTGCTTTCCTCTCTTACCTTTCTGCTGCTGCTTGTTTATTGCTTTCTGGTCACGGTTTGCTCAAGGTTGACCCTTTCTTTGTGTTTGATTACACCATTGTTGTTATTATCAAAATAGACATACACCAAGCAATGCAAACATTTGCAATTTCCAATTACCAATTAAAAATGGTATACAGTATCTCATCACTCTCCAGAGGAGTCTAGTGTTATTTGATGCATATCTTTCCTATACAGATTGACTCGCATCATTGTTTTTAAAGTCTGTAGAGTAACTCTGTTGTATAAATATACCACAGTTCATTATTCAGTGAGAAAACAGATCATTTTTTTAAGTTCAGAAGCTGCTTCTTATTTCTGGTTCTTCTGTTTTGTGTGGAAGATTTTTTTTTTTATTTCTACTTCTACATAGCCCCAGACTGTATTTATGGGAGCATAATAAATATTTATTGACTAAATATATTATTGATGTAGTGTGCTGATGACAAATTTTTAACAACTACTCTCAAAAAAAAATCCTGATTTGTAGTAATTGTGGATTTTCTGGGTGTAAATATCTTACCCAAGGTTGAATTCAAGCTAATGAAGTGGCATTAGGAAGTGGTAAGTTTGAGTGTTTATTAACTTTGCCTTAATACAATTTATTTTATTGTAAATTCATATAATTAAAATTTTACTAATGACTGCATTGAACAATGGGCTTGCAAAATCCTGAAAATTGAGCAATTAGCTCTCCTGATTCAGCTTCTAGTACCCACTGGCTTTGATGGTCCCGTTTCCATATAGAGTGTGTTGTGTTGTTTTTAGTAATGTCTCCAAATGGTAATGTTGCCTCTGATCGTATTCCACGTTGGGAGGGCCTTTAAAGGTTAGCTAGACTTACATTGCATCTGATGCTTAAATTCCCTTAGTGCCATTCTGGCTAAATGTTGATTCAATTTATGATTATCTCTTGACTAAACCATTTTGTCTTCAGATTGCCTTGTTAAAAAGCCTCATTCCTCTGTTAGGTTGAAATTTATCTCCTTATGAACATCCACCATTTGCTTTTGTACATGATCCTCACCTTAATTATATAAAAAAGAAATTGAATACTTCTGTACTATGACAACTCTTGAAATCATTTACTATATTTCCTATTGATGCTTTTATTTTCTTGGAATCAATGCCCTTATCTCATTCAGGTGTTCCTGTTCATTTACTACATTCTTAAAGTGTTGAATATTGATTTGAATAAAAGCTCTGATAGGTTCTGACTGGCAAAAAAAAAAAAAAAAATCCCTAGTTCTAGATACTATACTGCTAACTCATGTAGCCTGAAAATTACAGGAATTTTCTTGCTGGTCCCATAATTGCATTTACCGACACTGAGTTTAAGGTTGATGAAAACCTGAAGTATTTTTTATGTATGCTGCTGTTAAGTCCTGTCTTCCTTTTATTGTACAGGTCTTTGTTTGTTTTTAGAAGAGGGAGGCAAATTAAAACTTTATATTTATTTTCGCAAAATTTTTGTAAAACCCAGCTCCAGCCTTTCGGGATTTGTTAGGATAATGATTTAAAAAAAGTAAATTTCCAACTCCTCTTGGCTTAATATTATTTAGAAATTTGATGAACTGATGGATAGTGTTCTTTTCTTGATTCTGTGCTGAAAGTTCTGAGAATGTTCATGTGGAGTCCAGTGGCTTTCTAGTAGTCTTTCACTTTTGGGTGCCATCAGTCTATTTATGAGCACCTTTGAAATTGTCATTCTACCAGTAATCCATTCACTCAGGGGTCTTGGTGTATTTCAGTTTGTCCTGCAGTATTCCTGAGAACACCATTTCTTTTTCATGTCAACAAATTTTCTGAAGAAGAAAGTTGTCAGGACAAATTAGAGACACACTGGGTTAAACAAATAAAAGATTTATTCACTCTATTATTTGTATATTGTGAGTCTCTAAAATGGAGAATATAATGTATTGTGTTTTCTAAACTTGTTTGGTCATGGAATACTTTTTTTCCTTTTAGAAAAAATAATATGGCTAAGAGCAAATTGTTCTGTGGGTGACCTAGAAGAGTAAAATACAGAGAAGCTGGAGGTTTTTAGAACTTTAGCTGAGACTGTCCAAAGTTTATTAGGAAAGTGGTTTCTAACTTGCAGGAGTAGAGTTTGAGGAGTTTGTAGAAAGGAGATGGAAGAAAAGGAGAACAAAACATAGTGTAATTGGGGATATTCCATGTAGGGTTTAGGTATAAAGCTGGAAGGCACATAATTCAAATGTGTGAGGTTTGTTAGACTTGAATATTCTATTGTCAGATAAAAGCATTTAAATATATTTTTAAAAAGAACTTTGCCAAACAGAGCAAATATTTGTGTGTTATTTAGGCTGGTTTAAGGGCTGGAATTCATGATAGCAGCCACCTAGCTCAACCACACACACACAGATGCTCTTTTCATTTTTGGAGAAAAATTGAATTTATATTTTATATAAATTTCTTCCTTTTCAAAACAATTATCTTGCCTCATTAATGCTATTTAGTTTTCCTTGTGATACACTTTAGGATATGCAGACTATTATTATGTTGAGTAAGGATATTACAATATTTTTTTCTTAAAAATATCTCTATCTTTTGTTTCTTTGATGATCCACTATGGATAGAGCAGTAATAATAGAACTATAGCAACTGAACATAATTAGTTACAATAAATATTTAAGATATATCAAAGCCTTTTATGCAAAGTCTGCATCAAATAACCTAATAACATACAGCTCAAATGAGTATTTTCAAGATTGCAAGGGTAGGGATGCCTGGGTGGCTCAGTGGTTGAGCCTCTGCCTTGGGCTCAGGGTGTGATCTAGGGATCCACAAAGGGCCTCTTGCGGGGAGCCTGCTTCTCCCTCTGCCTATGTGTCTGCCTCTCTCTGTGTCTCTCATGAATAAATAAATAAAATCTTAAAAAAAAAAAGGATTGGAAAGGTAAATCTAGAACACAGCAAACTTAAAGAAGTTTTTCTTATACAAGTAGAAAAAAAATAGTTTGTGAAAAAGATAGTATATGTTCATTGTGAACCATGTTAAATCTCTGTATAATATTCATATGGATTTCCCATAATTTAACAATTTCTCTCTTTTTAAGCCTCAAGATTACTTTCAGGGCTTTTGTAAATAATTTTGCAGTTAATAATCTAATATGTAGGTATTTGTGTACATTGCTGATAATTACCGATAAGTGGAATTGGTGATTCAAAGGTTATGAACATTTGCACAGCCTATAATACATATAGTCAAATTGCACATTAGAGAATGAATCAAAGTACTGATCTGCTGGCACCCACACTGATGTTGTAGGTTGCTCTTGATGGGGTGCAACATAAGGACAGTATAAGAAATTAGCAAATGATATTTAAGAATATTTTTACCTGTTCTTGATTCTATAAATAGTTAAGTGAAATCTTTTCAGAATTCCTCCTTAAAGTTGGTTCAGTTTTTCATTCTTTAGCCCAAATCAGTTAGTGTCTTGGTGGGTACAGTCTTCACAATCTTTTTTTTTTTTTTTTTCCTTTCGTTTAATGCTCCAACTTCTGTTTTTTTCTACTTCTGGCTTTTGGTTCAGTTTTTGTGCTGTAGAGGGAAAAAATATGGTAGTCTTATAGGTACCATATTAGAGTATTCTAATTATAATAATCATTCTTGAAACCCTTTTTCTATTCTTGAAGTTTTGTTCTGAAGGCTTTGCAGAAACTTTGGTTTCTGTTGCTCTTATTCTTTGGGGAGCTGGATTTAAAACCCAGCCAGAAATCTGTCAACATTCTACTGTATTTTTTGGAGTAGCTGAAGAATTGCTTAGTTTGAACTTCAGTGGTCATATAAAAACACAATTTCATTGAGAGATGAACTAGTTTTAAAAACATGAAGCAAAATATGATTTAACTGTGTATGACTTGTTAGTTTCCCTAGGTTGGTTTTCTGCTGCCTACAGGATGGCTTATTGACATAACCCATAAGCTCAACTAGGAGAATTTATGATTATATTAATGACAGTGTTTTTGACTGTAACTTAGAAAGAACAGTCCCTATACTAAGGGTTTTCAAGGAAGTGAAGTGTTTTCAAGGAAGAACGTTTAGTAGCATGATTAGCAAATTGCATATATTGCTGTAAAATAAAGCTATAGCCTTAAAAACAAAACATTCTCTGGAACTCTCTTTATTAACTAGCTGGATATAATCTTTTAAAATGGTTTCTTTTTGGGGGGAAATAACTAGGATTAATAACCATTATATAACCATTTAAGAACTTGGAAGTGCCTTTTTCTGTTCTTGAATGCTCTTGAGCTTCATGCTTGTAAAATATGGTTTTGAGTAGGTTATTAGTAGCAAACCACTATTAAGTTGTCCTTTTAGGTCACAACCAACTCATAACCACATGCCTTCTAGAATGGACCACCTGGCCACCTGTGCATTCTAAAAGCAGTTTGAGAGGTGGAGTGCTACTCAATCCTTGAAAAATTAGAGTTTCTACTGTTTGATTCAAAAGAAATTTACAGGGATGCCTGGGTGGCTCAGTGGCTGAGCGTCTGCCTTTGGCTCACGGCATGATCCCGGGGTTCTGGGGTCGACTCCCACATCAGACTCCCTGCATGGAGCCTATTTCTCTCTCTGCCTATGTCTCTGTCTCTGTCTCTGTCTCTCTCTCTCTCTGTGTGTCTTTCATGAATAAATAAATAAAATCTTAAAAAAAAAGAAACTTACAATGTCAAAATAACTCCTTTTCCCATCCCTCCAACTTTTTAAAGTACCTTATTTATCTGAAATCTAGGTTTCTTCTCATTTTTGGAAAAGAGAGAAATTTTAAAAATATAAGTTGATGTCACCAATTTGTTCAAGATACCAAGTTTCAGAGCATGATAAAGCCAACTCACAGCAACCTCATACTCTGTAGCTGCTTGATTGCATGCTTAATAATCAACCCTTCAGGATATTGATACAACTTGGGTCCTTAAGTTCTTGTGACTAGTATAATCAACCCTTCAGTATATTGATACAACTTGGGTCCTTAAATTCTTGTGACTAGTATTTTTCCAATATTTCTTATATTTCTTATATTGAACATAGCTATTGCTTTCACATCATACCCATCTTTCTTAGAAAATCAACCACTTTCTTCTTGGCTCAATTTGCTGCCTTTTGTAAAGTGCTTATTCTTGCTAACAACCATGGTGCTGCTCAGAAAGCCACAAGGGTTGTGTTTCCTGTAAGTTTCAGTTTAGAGTTTTTGGCAAAAATATTTTATAGATGATACGTCTCATTTTTTTTGTTGTTGCTTTAACAGCTGAACGGAATTTCATTAAATGGATGTATAGTTACAAAAAATACTGTATTAGATGGACATCTTGGTTCTTTCTCATCTTTAAACCTCTTTTAAACATATACTTTGTTGAGGACAGGGTAATATTTGAATTTGCTCATGTTTTCATCTTCCTTGGTCAGTCCCATTGAAGTGCTGAATATTTTTATGTTTTCTTTTATTTTATGGCAAACCCAGAAAGCTAGCATTCACTTGTGTGAAAAAACCAGTTTAAGACCAAAGCAAATACTTGAATTTCTGTGTGATTTTTGTTCAAGCCGTTAAAAGGATCATAATCAAATGCTGAGTGTTTTTGCACATGCTCTGGTTGAAGTCTTCTGTGATAACATGCTTGCAGTGAAAATGAGGGTTGCAGACCAGTTTGTGGAAGAACTCTAGGAGCCCTAGCTTCCTCGTGAGATAATATAAAGTCTTTGCTAGCTCCTGGAACCTGCCTCATCTTTCAGTACCCTTAGGATCCTTAGTTTGGGATTTCTTTATAAGAGCAGACCGTTCATGTTTGTGCTCTTAATTGTAGGATTTTCAGAACTCATCTGGTCTGAAGAAAACATGTTTTGTAAAATATCTTTTATACAGTTATTTGCTTTTATACACTTTGTACTTCTCTTTTTTTTTTTTTTTTTTTTAGTATTTTATTATTTATTCATGAGAGACAAAGAGAGAGAGGCAGAGACACAGGCAGAGGGAGAAGCAGGCTCCATGCAGGGAGCCTGATGTGGGACTCGATCCCAGAACACCGGGATCACACCCTGGGTCAAAAGCAGGCTCTAAACCACTGAGCCACCCAGGGATCCCCCCACTTTGTACTTTTCAAGAACTCAGTTTCTTTCTAGTGATGAGAGAGGTACATTTAAAAAAATCATAAAATTACCTTCTTGATGGGTGAACTGATATAGTTATCAGTTGCATTCTTTGATTCTTGACTATGAAAATCTTATTGCCGTAATTAAGGCAGAACTTGAAATCGAATATTAAACCAGTTGTAGCAAATTGGGGGATTACTTTCTTAAAATCATTTGTTGAAAGTATTCTTCCAAGGAAGTGAACATCCAAGTCATCAAATTCTTCATGAACAAAGTTGAAACTGGAAGGTATTCCATGGGAACAATATTCTTATTTTAACTACATCATTAACAGAAGGCAATTGCTCAAAATTTGGCCTGATCTAAGTACTCAGTGTAGCATATTGCAAGTTTTCAAGAAATGTGTTTCTCATGTATTTAGTAGCATGTATATTTAGTTCTTCAGAATATTGTAGGAGCTGGTAAATGGCCATTCAGCTCTACAATTATAATTTCATAATAAAAACAGAAAACATTTCCCAAGGAATTATAGGCCTAAATTGAATAAAAATGAATAGTTTAAGGCATCTAGCCTTTTTATTTGATAAAACTGCCAAATATTTCTTATTGTAATATACCATTTCAACAAAGAATAAATATGAATGCTAGACAGAGGATATAATCATTAAGCATTTAAACATATTTGCATGTTGTCTGACTAGGAAGTAAATTATACTGGGTTTGAAACTATACAGATCAAGTTCTGTTACTGTGCTGCAGAGAGGTGGCCTGATCTGATGTGCTGATTCAATTCAAGTTCATTAATATAACAGAATGTATTACAGTTCTAGAAATAAAGAATATTCACGTGCAAGTCATGGTGTAATGTAATAGTAATAAAATCTTTTACTTGAACCAGAAAACTCAAATATTGGACTGTAGAAGCAGAATATATACATGGAAATGCTGTATAATTTCTCTGAAAGATTCCCAGGTATTTACTATTAAATAAAATTTCTTTTTTTAAAAAAAGATTTTATTTATTTATTCATGAGAGAGAGAGAGATAGAGAAAGAGAGGCAGAGACACAGGCAGAGGGAGAAGCAGGCTCCATGCAGGGAGCCTGATGTGGGACTCGATCCCAGGACTCCAGGATCACGCCCTGGGCCAGGGGAAGGTGCTAAACCACTGAGCCACACAGGGATCCCCTTAAATAAAATTTGTCTGTGATCTAGACACTAATATTTTCAACAAAGACTCTTACTTGTTATTTGAAGTGAATGGAAAAACAAGTTTTCATGGGACATTTAAAAATATTTATAGGTCAAAAAAAATCCAAATTAGTTGCTAGATAGTTTGAGAAGGGAAATTTTTAAAAATTCTGTTTTAAAACAGAAAAAATCAAGTCAGAATGTCTCCCCTCTCCTCCTTGCTTCTTGCTTCACTCCTGCCTCTTGTCTTTCAATTTCAATTAAGCTAATTACTGAAGCAACTGCTTATAATCTTGGGCCTTTAAGAATAGCTCTAAATTGGTACAAATGTGTCGATGGTGATGACCTTTATACAGGAGTCTCTTTCTGGTTAAGTACATTGGTGGTTGAGACAACAGAGGTCCTAATCCCACTGATAGAGGAGGCTAAGGTGCACATCTGATGCTGCAGAACAATATTGTGTCTGAAACAAAGTAGGTTGTTGTTCTAATATGTGATGCACAGTTTGAACCATGGGCACAGTATTTTATTTAGTTTTAAAGGAAATATTAACAAACTAGAGCACTTCTAGAGGATGGCAATGAGGATAAAAAGCATCTGAAATTTGTCTTGTAGGAATAATAGCAGAAGAAAATGGGAACATTTAACTTGAAAAGACAAGAGCTAGAGACAGTGGTAGTGACATTAAGGAAAGCAGGATGGTTGTCTTTAAATGTGTAGTGGACCATTTATACTTCAAACTACAGGGTAGAACTTGGATTCCCATAGGAAAATTAACAGGGAACAAATCTCTGCATTCCGCTACCTCAGACCACCCAACAACACAATTGTTTTAAAATGGCTTCATTTTGATGTTGGGGGCTCCTCATCACTGGGAGAGTTCAAGAATTACAGTAGAAGTAATTATTAAATGCCTCTCATGTGCCAAACACTGTGTTAGGTGTACAAAATAATATGACATAATCTTTATCTGCTGATCATCTGGTTAGAGGAAACATGCATTTAATAAGCATAATTAAATGTAATCAGTTCTATGAGAGCAGTATATTTGGAGAACAGTGAGCTAGGGAAGACTTTATAGAAAGAATTAACTTTGAGTTTTAACATTGAACAATGCACAGGTGTTTGGCTATGGAGGGAGGTTGAGAGGAAGCAAAAAGCTCATGTAATGTCCTGTCAAAGACTTTATAGGAAGACTTTTACCTTTGGCATCAGGATGTTGGGTTGATAACCTTTTGGGCCTGTTATAATTCTATAACTCTACCGGGTGATTACCTTCTAAAAAAACTTTACAGAGAGAGAAACCCAACATTGCACTCTGTTCCTAATTTTGCCTGAGGTTGAATAGAAATTGTCATTTCTATTAATATTTCTTGTATAAAGAGTGAAAGAAACAGAATCATTAAAACTCATTGGTAAAATGCCTGTTGGCATTAAAGAGCGCTTGTTTCCAAGTAAAGACAAATTCCCCCTCCAGTCTTCTTTTCTTCTCCCTAGGGCGCCTCTGCATATTCTATAGTTGACTACATTCACTGTTCTTTATTCTGTGTGGCAAGATGTTACAAAGAGGGTCACTCATATTTTTGTGGCTTGCTTTGTGCCCAGACACACTAATCTTTTGTTAAGCCATGGTTGGTCACCTCAGACTAAACCCTATGAAACCTCTCGGGAAAAGTGGCTTGAGATGAACTTTTTGTGACAGACAGCCATCGGTTCAAAGTCTGTGCAGTGTCAGGGTTGAAGGAGACTATAATGGTCCATAAGAAAAGGCTCACAGGAGGTCCTTTCTCAGGGCAAAAGGACAGATGGTTTTCTCTACTTGAGATCATACACAATATACAATAGTTCTAGTACTTGCTTCCCAACCATTGCTACATGCACATTTTCTTCATGATGGGAACATACAGTTTTTAGAGACCCAGTGGGGGGACATTTACTCATTGCTGCTGTTCTTTTCAGCTGTTTTGTTGGTAGGCTAAAACTGTTCCTTTGTAGAATGACAAAAAGGGGATTTAATAAAACATTAGCTCCATAAAAAGGGCCATTGTATATGTGTGTACCTTATGTGTAAAAACTAATTTTGTATGTTAAACACAATCAAAGGAAAGTTCAACAACCAGTAATTCTGGGTCTCAATTATTTGTGGTAAGAGATATCAATGGTTTTTACTGTGCTAACACATACTGAAATTTTTCTTAGAGAAAGTTAATTATCAGTGCATTATATAAAAAGATAAACAGTATAATGTTACTAGACAACATACAACCATATGTTCTGCACCAGGTTACTTAAATATCCATCATACCAGTTTTACTTGCTGAATTTAGTAATTATTTTTTGGTGTTATATAGAATATGATTTTTTAAATATTATTTTCAAGAACCTCAAGCACTTAATTTAACTTTAAAAAGAAATAATTTTATATATTTCTCTGAATTATTAGCCTGTTTGTTTAACAATAATTAATTCCACAATAATTAATTGGTAAGGTAATTTTTGTAGCATTTTAAAGTGCTTGCCTCTTTCCCTGAGGTCATTTTGGCATATTTCTCACAGGCTCAATAATATTAATATAAAATATTAGATGAAAGAATCTTTATATGTATTCATTATATGGAAGACAATTTTCTGCTTTCCATAGTTGTCAACTAATCTGTGAAAATGATTTCTCCTGTAAATCAGACTAAAGCTAAAAAGAGTAGCTGTTAATTTATTAGAACTTGGCATTTTATTATCTCTGGCAAGAAAGAAATACAAAAATAACATTAATTTTCTGTATATTAAAGATATTTAACAACCTAATTTACTGGTATAGTTCAGTGCCACTTGGGTCCTTCCATAGGACTATATATTGCTCTGTGTGGTTCATAGCTGAGTTTCTACTTTGTGTCCTTTCCTGGAATGTTCTTTACTCTTGTTCTCTGCCTGACAAATGCCCATCCATTCTCCAAGACTCTATCAAATGTCAGTCCAGATGATAAGCCTCCCTCAAATCTTCCAAGCATGGTTAGAAGCTCCACAAGGACTTGATATATCATTCTGACAGTAACAACCTCTTTGCATCTCATTTATTTATTTCTGGGTCTGTCTAGCCTACCCAGTGTAGCCCTCATAGTACATACTCAGTATGCATTTGATGGAAAACCTCTGCTTTCTCATAATTACCTTTGTTTCTATATCTTGTAAAAATAGAGTTGAATTAAAATTTTTTTTAAATTTATTTATTCACGAGAGACACAGAGAGAGTGGCAGAGACATAGGCAGAGGGAGAGGCAGGCTCCCTGCAGGGAGCCTGATGCGAGACTCAATCCCAGGACCCTGGGATCACGACCTGAGCCAGGTGCCCCTAAAAAATAGAGTTGGATTAAATGATTTCCAAAGTAAATGGCCTTACATGGCTAAATTTGGCTTTTATATAGCCTTTAAGTTGCTTTAAAATTTGGCCAGGTAAGGGCAGTAACAATTTGGTGTATTTTAATAATGGCATGTAGAATGTGGTAGTTTATTTGCATACTGTTGCACATATTAATGAAAAGCTTTATCCTCTTCCATAATTCTATTGTATTACAAATGGAAAGAGACTTCTTAATTTTTAACTGCTCAAAAATTCAGAAAATACACTGCATGACGCCTTGAGTCAGAATTTCCTATAAAAAATATTTACAATGAAAACGTTGAATTTTGAAAAAACTTGGGTTTCTTTTCCCTGTTAATTCTTTGAAAAAAGTTTAGCATGAATGCTGTAAAATTTATAGACTTTTCTCTCAAGTTCTCAACCCCATCTTAAAATTTGAAATAAAAGGGAACTTATCAGTATGAAAAATAACTATGATGTCCAGGGTTGAAGTGTTTCATATAAAGAGCTCCCTTGAAAGGTGCTGGTCAAATTTCTTTTCTGCATAGTTCATAGCAAGTAACTGGTACTCAATAATATTTAATATAATGAATTACAGAGGCTTTGAAAATGTAGGCCTCTGAAGACCAAATCCAAGATGGTAGATGGGATTTTCACATCACTGTGAGGACAAGGTAGCAGTTGATATAGTTGGTCTCCTGGGGGTGCTTCATCATGTAAGTGAAAGAGCTATATTCACCTAATTTATTTTAGCAAAGGAAAGACTTTCTGTTTAATAGCCACTTATTTAAGGCCAAAGAGAAAAGAAGACCTAGGAAACAATCTCATTTTTAGGTAGGTTAAATAGAATTTGGTATAGTATACATTTGATATTTTCTCTCCCAGCTTCCTTAAGAGCCAACATTATTTTATTTGCCTTCATTAAAATTATGTTTTAGCTTTGCTTTTCTACATTATTAGGAATTTTGAATTTAAGTGTTTTTGAGTGAAAATAATAGAAAGATAACACCGTATTCTAAATGCCAGAAAAAAAAAAAAGTTGGTTATTTTCCATGGAGGCAGCAGGGGTGTAGTCAAGTGGGAAGAACTCAGGCTTGGATCCAGAGATCATAATTCTTGCTTTGCCACTTATGAAGTGTTTTGGCCTTGGGCAATTTACTTAAGTTCTTCTAGCCTCAGTTTTCTCATCCATAAAATAAAAATATTAATATCTGTGAAGCATTAGAAACAATGTACAGTTGGGCTCTAGCATAATACTGGTGCATAGGTAGGTGTTTAATAAGTGGAATGTAATAAGTGTGCTGGCTACATCTTAGATAATTATGGTCTTTAAACTCTAGTTTTTATTGAAGGAATTATATGTCATAGATTTTTCAGTGCCTAACATAAAGCCTGACACATGATAGGTCAATAAATATTTATTGAGTAAATGAACTAGTATAAATTTGTGCAAAGTGTTCTTGATCACATGTACCATTAGTGTCATGTAGTATAAATGTGAAATAGGACTATTTAAGGAAAAACTCAAAGGTGGAGAAGCACCCTAGAACCCCTGAGCTGTCATGAAGCAGTGCTAGATTGTATCCTTCTCAATGGGCTGAGAGGCAGCAACAGTGAGGTGACCCTGAAGGATGGAACCAAGAGCAACCTCCTGGTTGATGAGGTGATCTTAGAAAGAGGGATCTCAAAGGTAAGGCAGCTTGTCCTCCTGTTGAGCCCACTTACACCTGTGGGGCCAGCTTTTTGCTGAGCCTTGGGAAATCTGTGTTTGACCCCCTGAGCAGTGGAAGTAGTACTATTTAGCAAATACCTTTTATGTGTATACATACATAGTAGGTTATCATCTTGGCTTGTAATCTTTTGCTGTTTCATAAACAACAGAATTAAATTTGTGCATGTCTTTGGCTCCATACTTTTCGATTTAGAATATTTTTATTGTTTTTGAATGGGTTACACCAGTTCAATGTACAAGAATAAAAGATAAAAGAATAAAAGAAGTCTCTCCTACCCTATCCCTAAGCTAAACTGTTCATCTACCAACAACCTATTCCTCATGTATCTTTCCAGAGGTGTTCTTTGCATACAAGTATGAATGTTCCATGTGCTTTATAAACTTGGATAATGGTCACCACTTTCTGATTTCATAACAGCAGTAATTTACAACATAAAAAATATATAAGTACTGTGATTAAATGTACATGCATACATTGTATTTATCGGTGTCTTAAAAAAGAAACAAAACAAAGAAAAAAGGAATGCTCAAATAATTGCAGACATCTGGTCAATAAGATCTTTTAATGCATCTAGTATTACCAGTGTGAGAATAATCGTGCTTTGTTAAAATAATGTAATATATTGTAGATATTCACACTAGTTGTTTAAAAAAGTGTTCAAATGTGAGTTTCAGTGAGATGATTTACATACAGTCCAGATTTTATGGTAAATTAAAGTTTTAGATTCCCCCCCCCAAATAATCTCTTCCACAATGTACAATTTTCCCATACTAATAAAATGATCTTGATGCATGGATGTCATACATACAAAAAGATAGTATGGGCTTAATCCCAACTTCAGATGAATCATATTTGATTAAAGCTTTTAAAAACAATTTTATACTGTGTTATATCCATTGGGAGATGTACAAAGCCATACTAAAGAAAAAAAATTAAGTTAAAATTTATTGTTTAATTACTATGCTGAAAACTTAGAACGGAATTTTGTTTAGTTTGATCAGGGACATTGAACATTTTTTAAAAATTGAATTCTTTTATTTATGCTTTCTTTGACTTTTTTCTTTTTTAGATCTCTGGTTCTTTATAAATACAGTTGAATAGGAAAGAACATTTAATGTTTTGAATGTGAAAATGATTTTGTTTACAATGAGTTTGGAAAGCTTTTATTCAAAAAAACATAAATACAGGATTTAATCTGATTGAGAATTTGTTCTTGTATTTGTCACCAGTAGTGCTTGATGAATAGGGTTTTCTGACAGTATATTTGGAAAGGTGACTAAATTGACCATTTTGAACAAACTTACCAAAAAACCGTGGATTTTTCCCATCTGGTTTTAAGAGCTATCACTTAGCATTTGCGTTCATTAGTTTCTCCACTATGTGATTTAGGATGATCTCAGATTTAAGTGGTGCAGTTTAATCTAATTAAGACATAATGCAGAATAAGCTTGGAGTACAATAGTGAAGGCTCTCAGAGGACTCCCAAAAGGCTGACAGTATAAAAGTCATGGGTTGACTTTATAACGATAATTGCTACTTGGTTTTATTAGCTTGGAAGAAAGATGTAATTCAACTGTACGGAAAGAGATTTGTATCCACATTTTGTCTTTTTCCCCCCTCTATGGTTAGGAATAATCTTTACCCTCTCTTCCTACAGCGATTATGGTTTTTAAGGTCGTAGACTTGGGTATAAACATTACAAATTGACAAAGTAATGTTGACTGGTCAGGAGGCAACAATTTACTTATGAAAACTAACCCTAGGTTATTAATATATCTTCTCCTGCTCTTCTTGATAAATTTAGTGTCAACCACATAAAAAAATCTATTAAATTATATTCTGGGATCAATAGAGCATTTTTAAGATACTAGAAGTTGTGCTGAAGACATCAGATTGATACTGATATTCTTTCTTCAAACTGCTGCATTGCTTGTACAGGTTTCAGGACTCATTCATCTTCATTTCATTTCCAGAAAATAATTGTGGCTTGTCCATTTCCTCATCTGCTCATCCATAGCCTTCTAAGCAAATAAAAGTAGTAGCTGATATTTATTATACCATGTACCAATCATTGTTTTAACTCTTTTCCATGTATTATCTCAGTTAATCTGCATAATGACCTATTATCACAATTTTATAGGTGGGGATAAATGAGTCCCAAAGAGATTAAGTAACTTTCACATATCACATAACTTTAAAGTGGAGGTTAGTTCTGTCTGATTCTGGAGTCCAGTGTTTTAGCTCCTAAATATTATGCCTATTACTCTCGAAGAGAAGACCCTATTAAAGAAAGCTTTAATAAGGGAAATATTTGGAGGTAGGAGCAGGGAGGACAAGTAGGGAATAGAAAAGTACTTGGGAGAAGAGAATGTAGAAAAGCATTATGTTAATATGAAAGGAAAGGGCTCTATTCACGGATGGCTCGGTTGTAATTTCTGATTTATTCATTCATTCATTCATTCATTCATTCAGATTTTATTTATTCATGAGAGACACACACAGAGAGAGAGGCAGAGACACAGGCAGAGCTCCATGCAGGGAGCCTGATGCGAGACTCGATCCCGGCACTCCAGGATCACACCCTGGGCTGAAGACAGGCGCTAAACCGCTGAGCCACCCAGGGATCCCCAATTTCTGTTGTTTTAAACACATATTACCAATAAAATTTGATACATTATTTATTTTCTTTTTTTTGGTTGACTTTCTCAGTGCTTATCAATTCTTAATGTTGCCTCTTTTAAATAGCCTGTTAGCAGGTAGATAATCAGAAAAAGCAGAACAATTATTCTGAAAGTAAAATTTATGAAGGGCTTATGGTTTGCAACATAGGGGTACCACAGTGGCTATTCTGGAGAAGAAATCTGAAATTGGCATTCTGAAGTTGTTTTATCTTCAATTCTTTGTATGGTTCAAATGACATAAAACACAAACACTCCTTGTTCCTCTTTTGTATATACTGTTATTACATCAAGAAAATACATGCAAGAATAGCCATGTATTGCCTTAATTATAAGCTCATTTTAATTAAAAAAATAAGCAAAATTTCACTATTAATTGAAAAGAAATACTAGGAGAAAGCATAGTCAGTTTATTTAAAGAAACCAGTGCTGTTTAAGTTGTCCTTGGCCTTCACTTCAGAGTATTTGTTGCAGATAGTTTTAGACCATGCTGAATACTTTCCAGTGTCTCAGTTCTCTAACTTTAATAGATAGGTTAATAGATTAGAGTAGGAGAGTTGAACTGATATAGCTCATGGTTTGCTGTGAAAACTTGAGGATTTTCTAATTAAATACTGGGTGATCAGTGAGCTTTGTGCAGCTCACTGCACTCATGATTACTAAATCATGAGTTTTTCCATCTTACTGACATGGTTAAAATTGGAAATGTCAAAAATGTCTGACCAAGATTGTGATTCATGAACATGAACCTGAACCCACTTTCAATTTTCTTTATTAAAAAAAGACATTATAGATAGATTAACTAGAAATTATGGAGTATACCTATTAACTTGTCATTAGCAAGACTGTTTCTAAGTTGGAAAACATTTACTTCCTTCAACAAAGGTGCTGTTGGTTTCTGTATAATGTAGTAAACCAAATTACCCAACATCAGAGGCAAAAACTACATGGTCCAAACTATTAGAAGTCAGAACTCATTGTTGTGAATTGCTGAAGATGTTTGTGAACCTGGTGGTGCCACCAGGTGTTGCTAGATTTCATTTGAAATCTCCTTAGAGGGATTTGATCAGTAAGCCTGATGTCTAGTTGGACATCTCAATATCAAAATGGCTCAGACTGAACTTCTCATTCCCCTTTCTCCATCTAATTTTCTTTTCCCTCTGCACTTTTCTCAGTGAATGGCGGTTGTGGTCCAAATCAAGAACGGTCCTTGACTTTCCCTGCACTCTCTATAACTTTTCATTAACCAACTCCTATCTATTCTCCTCCTAAATTTCTAAAGTCTGTCTACTTTTCTCTGTTCTTTCTGCTGCTACTTTAGCCCTGCCCATCAGTATCTTTCCTTGGCTGATGATAACAATCTACTGACGCTTTTCCCTAGTACTTTATTGCTCTTCTCCATTCTATTTTCCACACCATAACCAGAGTGCTCCTTCTAAAGTGAAATCTGGTAAATCCTTAAACAAATCCAAACATGTGCAGATGGCTAACAGGACCTTTGACAGGGCCTTATTTATTGCAGTATTTTCTATTCTCCTCTCTTGTGTGCTCTTTACAACCTCTGCACCTTTACCTGTGATATTATAGGAGAATCTTCACCCTCCTCATCCTTCAGTTACAACTTAAATTTCTCTTTTTTCCTGAAGTTTAAGTTCTTCTGGTTATATGTTTCTGTCTGGATTCCATAGAACTCAATACTTAAAAAATTGCATTTATAATCCCTTTTTGTTATTTCTTATTGGATGGTTTGTCTTTCCATTGGATTCTAAAGTACACATGGAAGGGACTTTTTTTGGCCATCTTTGTTTGCCAAGAGTTTTTCATGGTGGTTGGCCTAGAGAGGATGTAGCAAATACTTATTTAATGAATGATTGAGGTGTAAAAAAAAAATGATTAAGGTGTGCTTTCTCTTTTTCTTTTTCTTTCTTTCTTTCTTTCTTTCTTATTTCTTTCTTTCTTTTGCACAGTATCTCTTATGCTAATGTGCAAAATACATTCTCAAGGTAGCATGAAAGAAGAGAATTTAGAAAACTAAGTAGTAAAGTGCACAGGGCTCAGTGATAGAAAATGAGGAAATGATATAGTACAAAATTGCAAGGGGCAGAGAGGCCTATTTATTTATTTATTTGAGAGAGAGAGAGCGAGCACATGTATACATGAGCAGGAGTGGGGCTGAGAGAGAGGGGAGGAGGGAGGGAGGAATCCCATCTAGACTCTCTGCTCAGCATGGCGCCTGACTTGGGACTCAATCTCATGACCCTGAGATCATGACCTGAGCTGAAACCAAGAGTCAATGGCTTAACCAACTGAGCCACTGAGGCACCCCAGACAGGGCTTTATTTTAAATAATGTTCAAGTTATCAATCCATCAACCTTAGACCAATTTTTGGTGGAATAGAATATGTAGTTTTCCACAGTAATGGATTATAGGAACCAAGAAACTTTAAATTAGATAGTTGTTTTTAGGTTCTAACCTAAATTTCTCTTTACTATAGTATAAACTCGTGTCTGATCTTTCTTAGGTGAAATTAAGAAGTCCATACACATATTTAGGCTATTACCAAATTTTTCCTCTAATACCCAAGGGTTTTTTCCTTCCTTTCATATCAATCTTATTTTTTTAATCTTTTAATTATTTCTATTACTAGTATTTGAACCTTTCTTGCTATGCCACCCTTCAAGTCATAAATGGAGATATTCAAAACCTGACAAGTACTGAATGCAATGAAAGGATTAGTACCTTGAAAGGTTAATTATTGTGTTCTTTTGAAATATATCTCCAGCAAATATCCATATAATGTACTGTAAAGGATTTCGTAATGTGCAATTAAAATAAATTATTCCCTTTAGTCTGAAAGTTTTTGATAGACAAATTGCCAGAAAAATCCTTCCCTTTAATAAAATATGATTTTGCATAAAGTTTTAAAATCACTTTGTGGGATCTACAAGGATGTTAATATATGCGTATTTCAGTGTTTTGTCCAGATTGGGCTTAATTAGGACTCTTTTGTCAAAGAAGTTCTAAAGGAAGTAGTATGTACTTGGTGGACACTTTTTTGAAATTAACTTTTGCTGATGAACTGAGAGGAAAAGCTCTTTCAGGCTTGCAGTGGTTATAAATATAGAGTATGATGTTGTTATTATATAGCATAACTTAATAATAGACAAAGTTGGTTTTGGTTAAGATGGGAGAGTTTTAGAGATTGCATTGTACCATACATTTAAGAATATAGTAGGTAAATACATGGGAAATGAGGAAATGCTCCAAACATATACAGGTCAAAAATCAAAATCAGGCTGACCATAAGGCATGTTATTTATCTTACCACTTATTCTTACACTGACCAACAGTGCCTTCTTATAGACGACCAGAAAGCAAATAAGATGGGCCAATGACATTTTAAATTGCTAGATATCAAAATATTAGATGACTGTACTATTATTTGCCTCATTGATAATTTGCCATGAGAATACCTTGGCAGATGCCTACAGAGGTGCTCAAGTGGGAAAATGCTGCCTGTTAGAGGGGAACACAATTAATTTGTTTAAATTTAAAAGCTGATTTCAATTCAAGAAGTATTTATTTAGCACTTAAAATGTGTATAGCATTAAATTGTGTCCTATTGGTTAGGACCAATTTAAAATGCTATTAAAATTTCTTTCTTCTAATGAGAAATTTTAAGATCTACTCTCTTAATGACCTTCAAATATGTAATGTAGTACTGTTAATTATAGTCACCATCTGGTTTTACATTTTTGCTAGTTTGCCCAATGGTTCAATCGTAGATGATCCTCAGATCCTTGTATAAGAAACTGGATTAGGATTTTCTTGCCCTGCTTTCCACTTTGTACCTGGTGCAGTTGCATCTTGAATCAGAAATTGAAATTCTAGCTCTCCAAGCACAAAATTCAAAAAGCGTTCATTTGTATCTTGTAAGTCACACATTAAATACTTTATTTTCAAGACTCTCCCTACAGTGCTTGGAATGCATGAATGATGATAAGGCAGCCTCTGGCTGTTTTGCTCTTGTCTTTTCCATTCTGTTTTTCTTTTGTTGTTTTAAACTAGCATTGCTTTAATGGGATTGAATGGAGAAAGATACCAGAGATAGCTGTAAAAATTGGAAATAGTAGCTCCCTGCTTGCACACACTTAAAAGATTATTTACATGACTATAAATACCTGACGGTATAAACATGAATATGTGTCTCATGTTTTAATTGATGCTTTCGGTAATTCTAACTGCAATTCTTGGGGGTTGTCCAAAACCATGGGGGAAGACTCTGCTATTGTAGTTTAACATGGCATTCCTAGTGCCTCAGAAGGAGGGTAATACCTTATGTCATTGAAATTATTCAACATGAACTTTGGGCTTTCTATATTAAATCAAAATAAAGATGTGGGAAAAGATGCCATTAGTGTCAGGGAGAGAATTGTAGCTCCTGTCTACAGACTCTTTAGTCACTATGGCAATGAAACCTCATTTTTTTCTAGTAGTTAAGAAGTATTAATGGTATATATGGATGAAATAGATGATAGTTTGCAGCAACTTACATTGTAAAGGAAAACTGATTTTTTTGAAATTGCAAAGTTATTTCTTAGAGGGAAGTAGGATTTACTATCTAAACACTTTACCAATTTTTCTCATTGTGAAAATGAGTTTGGTTTCTTTTTCAGTCATTCTATTAAAACTGCTTAACCACTGACTTTCATACAGATATCGGTAGGAATCTATTCTTTGTAAGGAATTGTACTAGGGGATGCCGAAGTTACTCAGAAGTTTTATGTCCCATTCCTGCCCACAAGGGCCTTAGCCAGGAAAATAAAACATAAGAATTGATGTATTTGAAAGTGATTTGTAAGCTTTATAGTAAATGAAAATATAGTAGGTAATATTATAATTTAAAATTTTGATAAGAATGAATTAATGTCTCACAACAAGATAAAGATAAAAATACAAATGGAATTTAAAATTGGTAGAACATAACTTTTGGCTGGAAAACTTGAAGAAGATGTCTATAAAAAGGTAGTGATTGGACAGAATTTTTAATATTATATTAAGGATTTGATAATTTGAGAGTGCCATGATCCTTCAGATAGAAAAAAAAAGCAAAATGCATGCTTGGAGTTATATTTTAGAGGCAGTAATTTGATAATTTCTTCATGGCATTACAGTATAGTGGTTAAAGCATAACTGTAGGGCTGGATTATGTATGTTCATATTTTACTATCTCTACTGCTATTATTGTTATCATTTAATAATATTTATGTTGGAGTATCAGAATATTTGGCTGAAAAGGTAATAAAAACATTAATTCTATTATAAGATATTAATAATAATAAAATAACAGTAATGATGGTTAGTATTTAGTGACAAATGTATTGAGCACTCATTGAACAGTACAGCCACTATTTCAAGTATTTAACATTTAATTTACTTTGTGCGTACATTTAATTCAGAATATTCTCAAAATAATTACATGGGGTAAGGACTAGTTTTTATTCCGGTGTTATAGATAATGAACTTAGATACAGATACACTAACTTGCCCAAGGTCACACAGCTTGTTTAATGGTCATAGACCTGATTGGGTTACCTAGGGCCATACTGGGGAGCACTTTATTTATTAGTTTTTTCACTCTTTAAATTTTTTTTAATTTTCCTGGTTTTGTTGAGATACAATTGACATATAATTTTAAAGTGTACAGCACAATAGAGAGCAGTTAAATATAAGAATGCATATGGGTTACAGAAAAGACTATAAGGATAAATATTGTATGGTTAATGGGAAACCATTTTGATTTCCTCACGGAAGAGTAATATGGTTAGACAGTGTTTTAGGGAGAGTAAGCTAGAAAGCATAAACGACACAGACTGAAAGCTTGTATTACCAAGTCAGCTGCAGTTTTTGACTGTGAAATTACGAGGGTCTGAAGTGGGGAGCGGCAAACAGAGAAGATGGGAAGGAAGATTCAGTTGGGCTCTGTTCCTAATTGGTGAGGGAGGGAAAAGAAGGCGTCATTGATGATTAGCAGGTGTTTTCCTTAGGATAATGGTGATATCATTAACAGGTATTCAGTCTGTCCTTCTATATAGCCAAATTCCGAATGCTTAACATTTCAGCCAAACTTTTGAAATCCTCCTTCCTTCTTTATGGTGATGACTGTTAAGTCTTGATTCTCTTCTTACCTAATTCCTCCTCAGAGTTCTTTCTGATAGCACAGTCTTCAAAGTCTCCATCTGGAACTCCTTTTGTTTTCTTTCGCATGCCCATTTTATTATAGAGTGTACACGCTGTCAGGTTACCTTTAATCTGGAGGCAGCATAACTTCATGGAGGGAGATAGGGCTGCGCCTGAACCCCAACAACACACTGTTAGCTGTGGAGTAACAATGTCTTTGATCCTAGTTTGTTCATGAGAATAACACCTACCTTATGGAGTTATTAACACTGTGCCTGGGGAAAAGACTTAAATACAGTAGTCTCTTACCAAGTTTCTTTTGCTCCTTTTGTTCTCTTTCCTCCTATTCAAATTTTTCTCTTTAGTTCAGGTTGCTTCCCTGATGGGGGCTCTTCCTATATTAAGAGGAATAGTCATGATTTTCTTTTGCTTGCCAGATGTTAAACTGTACATTATCATCTTTCATGGATAAATAACACAGTGATTGTCTTTCTGTTTTAAACATGGAATGAGTTAGTACTCTAAAAATATATAGGATATGAACTACAAAGAGCTGTAATAATAAATTGGTTTTATGCAAAATTACATTTCAGACTGGGGGTGAAAATTTATCTTCAAATTGGATTCTTAAGTGCAATCTGAAGACAAGCTGTGGGAACATGATATATGAAATATAAAATTTTCCAAACCCCTATATATCTAGAAATTTTATTTGTACAGATGTTATGAATGATATAATGATTGATCTTTTATGTAGCAATTAGAAGAGGAATTTCATTTGATTAAACAGATGCTATTGTGAAGAGAATGTACTTTAGCAAAATACCTACTTAAGCAGAATGATAAGCACCTTAATTGGTAGATAGATGAGCCTAGATAATATTTGCCATGGAGAAGTAGTCAATGTGATCAAGTTAACTAAGTTCTTTTTAGGAATTAGGATATGACCCACAGGATACTTTCCCTTGATTCACTTAACTTTTTTGGACTCCAGCATGTCAAGGATAAAATATTAAAAATAATCTCAGAAAAGAGAGTGGGGGAAGAGGCGTTTGTATGATCTAGGATAGCCACTTTATTTTAGAGAGGAAGAAACGAGGTCTTAAGATTGGACGGGACTTTCCCTAGACTCAAAGAATGACAGTGGCAAGTCCAAGGTCAAATGGAGGTCTCTCAATTGCCAGTATTCTTGCCACTTTGCCACAAAACCCCCAAGGATATTAACATTACTTAAACCAAACACTGATCTAGAAATGAGGTTTCTTGAAGTTGGGGGAAAAATAGTTAATGGGACTTGGGCCTACCACTTCTTTAATCATTATCCTTGATTTTTCTTTCTATTCCATTTTCCTTTTAAAACAAATTTGAAAATCTTTAAAACCACAGAAATTCAGGAATGTCTCAAATATTCAAACGAAGTGACTACTCCAGAATATGCACCATGTTGGCATCCTGGGCACTGATATTCTGCTGAGGACATGAACTCCAGTTTGAGAAGATATCTCAAAGGTCATTTATGGACAGGCTTGTTGTAGTTGTAAGCATTCACCCAAGATGAATTTGATCTGAAGAAAATTGATTTAACTATCAACAAACACCTTGAATGAAAAAGAATTTACCATTTAACTGTTGATCAAATTTTATTTTATTTTGAAAGTTATTGGAACTCGAGCACTAAAAGGCCACTTTAAAGCAATAAGGCAAACTCCTTTGCTTTCCTGACTACGTTGAATCTATACCAACACACACACACACAAACATGCTAGCATAGGGACACACACAGACACAAACACGTGCATGCACAGACACATACACACAGGGGAATGCTTAAAATGTTCATATCTGTGTATAGTTTCTCCATGTGGCTCCTTTCCAAAAGGCTTCAAGTTCACATGAGAGAAGGTGAGATTAGCACTGATGAACAGACAATGTCGGAACTTGGTGTGCTCCGTTCTAAAGTCCAGTTGTGAATTCTGAACTGTCGCTTGAAATCTATACAATAGTCATTTTACTTAACTAAGTAAGGACACAAAAGTGGAATGAAATAGAAAACTTTGCTGTGTCCCAAACTCAAAGCGAGTTTTCTAGGAATGTGTAGCAGATTTAGTATTCCTTGTGAGGTCAATATGTATGAAATTGTTTGAAAGCATCAATTTTTTGAAGGTAGGCAGTGTTTTAATGAGACAAATTTATTTGTTGTTGCTATTTTGATTTTTCATTAGCTTCTCGCTTATACTTTCCTCGTTTAGGGGACAACCAGAAAAAGGCAAAGATGTTTTTAAAACAGTCTGGCACATAATGATAAAGATTATTTGAATCAGTGAGTGAGCTGTGGTTCTCCTTTGGGAGGGTGTATAGTTGAGAGTAGAGGGCTGCATATCAGAACTCTCCAGTTAGCCTTCCCAACCACAAATATTCACTCTCTTTCCCATTCTGAGACCCTCTGACTAGGGGAGAACCATGGCTTTGGAGCAACGAGTTAAAATAAATTTGGAAAGCACTCAAACCACGAAGCCTGTGAGATTTGCACCAAATTTTCAACTTCATTGGAGTTTAGGTTTGTTTTTAGCAATGTGGTAGTTTTTTGGTTTGATGATTTGTTTTATTTTTAAATTAAATTGTAGTATGAGAGGAAGTTGCTCTTGAAATATGAGTTTAAATATTGCAAGGATACTATTTTAGAGCAAAATACTTTTTTATTATAGCTAAGCTCAGAATTTGAAAAATCGCAAAAGTAACATTCTTATTGCTGCAAGGGACAGAACTCTTCTGTCAAGAGTATCTTCCCACCCAAACAGGATACTTATTTTTATAATAGTTTGACTGCCAGATTTCACAACACAGAAAAAGAGAGCATTTTCTTTGTCTAGTGACTCCATAATTTATCCCTAACAGATTACCTAAAATTTGTTTTTTTTTTTTTCAATTTCACAGAAGGCTATTTTGTAAGCATTGTTATTCGCATCAGTGCTTTTTGAAACTAAGAATTCTGTAAAAGCACTTAACACAGTGCCTGGTGCATGGTAGAAGCTTAAGAAATGTTTTCTTTTTTCCTTTTTTTTTTTTTTCTTCTCAAGAGGTATCCAGAAATATCTAGAGTTCATTTTAAGGAATTAATATATTTATTGATTTGAAAACCCTGTCAAAAACTTAGAAAAACCTATATGCTGGGCAACGTGTTTAAAATTTCAAGCGTATTGATCAAAATGTAATGGGCAAGTGTATTAAAGGAATTTCATTCAATTCAGCTCAAATAACCAACATGTGTTTACTATCTACTACAAACAAGGTACTTATATAGACTTTGAATGGGATAGAAAGATGAGTACACCATTGTTCCTGTGTTCAAGGAGTTTATAATCCAGAGTTGGTGAAAGTGAGGGGGGCATATATTTAAAATATGATATATATGCACAATGCATATATGTATATACATGTATACACATACATGTTCACATATATACACATATAAAAATATATACATGTATATATAGCACCTTGTAGAATCCAGGTTTCCAAACTTCTACCCCATTATTCTTTCTACTGTACCACATCATTCTACTACTGGGTGCTTAGCTCCTCAAGAAAGAAAATGGGTTTTAATCCCCACCTCCCATTTACTTAGTTGTTGTAGCC
Organism: Nyctereutes procyonoides; assembly: GCF_905146905.1. Taxonomy (NCBI): domain Eukaryota; kingdom Metazoa; phylum Chordata; class Mammalia; order Carnivora; family Canidae; genus Nyctereutes; species Nyctereutes procyonoides. The sequence continues at coordinate 8,941,394 of NW_026575130.1, forward strand.
CAAAAGTCCTTTGGAATAACTCCACAACTTTAAGATTTCTTTCATAAATTAGAGTGTTTGAAGGACTTATGCATTAATTAGCAAACTATATGAATTATAGATTACTTATAACTAAGCATAAATTTAAAAAAATTGTTTCAAGTACATAATATAACCCAATTTCCTTGCTAACAAATGTTTTGTTGATAGAGGAAAGTAGAAATATTATTTGGCCTGCTTTAAGGATTGTATAAGCCTCATAATTAATGTTTTAAAAGACTGAAAAATAGTTCACCTAGAAAGTTTGAGTAGGTCACGAATATATACTTTAGTGTTTTTTCTTTTTATTTTTTTTAAAGATTTTTATTTATTTGAGAGAGAGAGACAGAGATAGTGAGAGAGAGAGAGAGAGAGAGAGAGAGAACATGAGTGGGGAGGAGAGGGAGAAGCAGACTCCCTGCTAAGCAGGGAGCCCCAAATGGGACTTGATCTCATGACCCCAGGATCATGACCTGAGCCAAAGGTAGATGTGTCCCAGTTTTTTCTTTTTAAGTAACCTTTTCTTTAATAGATGCAAAGGTGAAGTTAAATCTTATTTTGATCAAAGTATGATAGACTCAGTATTATTGGCATTGGAGTTATGATTATTAGTGGACTGGACTCAAATATATAACTTTTTAATTTTGTCTTTCCATTTAGCTTTTAAAATTGTTTTCAGTGTAGAGAATAAGAAAATGTTTTCTCCCTAATAAGCATCTAATCTATGTTGGGGCAAGGTGGACAGCAGTTAGCTCATTAACATGTTCTTTATGCCCTGAGGAATATGAAAATGATGGGATATTAAGGGGATATGAATCGTGGCTTCAAGTTATTTATGGCCTATTAGGAGATGACACAAGTAAATAATTATAATGAGGGTATCATGTTCCGTAAAAGAGATCCAAATAGAATGCTGTGAGAATTTAGAGAAAAGAATTGTTGCTTGTGTCTGGGAGTCTTTACCAAACCTTTCTAGGGGACCTGGCATTTGTGATGGACTCTTAAAGGTCAGGCTGGGTCTGAACAAAAGGAATATATTTCTGGATACTTTCCATCATGTATAGGAATTAGTCAAGGTGGTTGAAATATCTAGTTCTCACTACAAAGTCTGGCACCTCGTAGGTGTTCAATAGATGTATGCTGAATAAGTGCATAAATCTCACAGTTAATTGTATGCCACTAGCCAACTATCTTCCTTATATGAGTACAGTCAGAAAAATAATTGGAAAATTTTTACCCAGTTGCTGACTTCAGCAGTGCTTCTACACTTATCAAGGGCTTTAAATGCTTCGTTTTCACACATTCATCTTCTCATAAACATTAACCATCATGCATTGTCCCCAAAAAAAAATGGTGCAGCTGCTTGGTGGCTATTTCATCCATCTTTCACTAATCAGCTGTTCCCCAGAGAGCTGGATTGATGTCTGACAAACAGATGATCGCCTGCAAGGAATGAGAGGAGGAGTAGCTCAGCAGCTGGGGGGCGGGAGGAGTGGTAGGAGAGGGGGTGACTGGTACTCTGGCTTGGCTTTATTGCATTGCATGAGTGGAGATTGAGGAATATTTATTTTCATGCCAGTTATGAGGCTAGAAAGATGCTAATTTTTTGTGGGACAGTTCTGAAATGCTGTTTTTCATGGAGGCAGGTAGAGTGCAGAACCTAGTACAGTACCACTCTAGATTCATGTACCTTTACTGCTGCTAATTTAAAGAGTAGTGGTGCAAGGGACTTGCCCAACACAACTTCCGGATAACCAAGGAAGATTCCAGCCTCCATGTAGAATCAAGATATATGCTGGACACACTTGTCAGCAAAATAAACCTTTGCCAAAGTTGAATATATACATGTTTAATGATAGAAATTATGAGAGTCTGAGAAAGGAAATATCAGTCATCTTTTGGTTGATCATAACTTTGAACAAGCTAGATGAAGAATAAAAGGTTTCAGATTACCCTGGCTGTGAGGACTAGAGAATAATAGTATTTATAGTCATAAGAAAAAATTTATATAGGGTTTTGTGGCAGGAAAACATTCTCACATATTACCTTGACTGGGGAATGAGATGGCTTATTCTCAGTTCTCATTCTTTTCAACTTTTTTGGCATTTGACTCTGTTGACTGTTCCCTTGGCTTTCATGACAGTCAACTGATGAATCTCTTCTTTCTCTGATCTCTCTCTCTTCTAGGTCCTCATCTTTCTTTCTTTCTTTCTTTCTTTCTTTCTTTCTTTCTTTCTTTCTTTCTTCTTTCTTTCTTTCTTTCTTTCAGATTTTATTTATTTATTTGAGAGAGAAAGAATGAATGGGGGGAAGGGGTAGAAGGACAGGGAGAAGCAGACTCCTGGCTGAGCAGAGAGCCCAATGTAGGGCTCGATCCCAGGACCCTGAGATCATGACCAGAGCCAAAGGTGGACACTTAAGCAACCCAGCTACCCAGGCACCCCAATCCTCTTCTTTCTTATATCTATATATCTCATGTCTTTATATTCTTTTTCTTGGGGTCATATGTTCAAATGAATCCCATATCTTTGCTTTCAGTTCTGATTTTTTGAGCTGAAGCCTGTGTTTTTACCTACCTGGTTGTTATCCTGCAGAATGCCTTAGTTTCCTCTAATACTTAGCATGTCTAAGATTAACTTCATCTGCTAAACCTACTCCTCCTACAAGTGTCCTCTTGGCTTTTAGTTATTGACAACATCCAGGTCTTCCTTTTGTGTGATTCTCCTATTCATCATTTTAAAGTCCCTGCAGTTTTACCTAAACAGTATTACATCTGCCCTAGTTCAGGCCCACATTACCCTTATAGGATCCTTTAATAGTCTTTAAGCTGGTTGTACTTGATAATCTAGAAAAACATTAATTGACTTCTCTCCCTTCATCTTTCCTTACCTGATTTCCAGAGCCTTCCATGATTGGGCTCCTTCCTACTTACCTCTCTCACTCTTTTTTTAAGATTTTATTTATTTGTTAGAAAGAGTGGGAGAGAGCGCGCGGTGTGCACACAAGCAGGGGAAGGAGCGGAAGGAGAAGCAGACTCTGCTGAGCAGAGAGCCCAGTGTGGGGCTCAATCTCATGACCTGAGCCAAAGACAGTCAGACAACTGAACCACCCACGTACCCCTGGGCTTATCTCTCTTTATTTGCTTTCCCTTGTAAAGACCATATGCTCCAACTAATTGGGAGACTTTAAATTGCTCAAACACACAAACATCAAACCTTTTCATCTAGGGCTTTGATTACATCCTTCTTTTGTATTTCTAACTTTTAGAGCCCATTTTAAATGTAGCCCTCCCGGTACACCTGGGTGGCTCAGTGGTTGAACTTCTGCCTTTGGCTCAGGGCATGATCCCAGGATTCGGGATCCGGATTGAGTCAGGGACACATCAGGGAGCTTGCTTCTCCCTCTGCCTGTATTTCTGCCTCTCTCTCTCTCTGCATCTCTCATGAATAAATAAAATCTTTAAAAAAAATGTAGCCCTCTTAATTTAGAAATAATTTCTTCATCATCTGAAACTTTAGGGCATATATTCTGTTTCCTTTTAATGACAGTTATTATAATCTGCCTGGCATTCCAGTGCTTACTTATGTGTATTTTTCCATATAAGCTGCTTGAAGGTAAGACTCACATGTGGTTTCATCCTTGTATACTTCACAGACCCCAGACCAGAAGTCTCTTTATTTTACAAACCTCAACAAGTTTATAAAATGAATAAATACATTAATGAAAAAGTTTAACAGAGAGAAAAAATAAATAGGAAAAAAGGATATACTCATACATGGAAAAAAATGAGCATGGTAATGTCAGTTCTATAAAAGAATTAAATTAGAATACAATTTAATCCTAAAACATTTATAAAACTTGAAGATTTGTTGAGTATTTATTCAGAAGTATTTGGTTTGATCTATAATTGAATATTAGCTATAAAGATACAGTTATAGATATGTAGATACACTAATTATAATAAATCTGTTAATAAGGTTCACAGAGTAAGATCTCAAATCACTTCTGAGAAAACAATGCCTTGATATATGATAGGGTACTCACTTGTCACCAATTAGAATAGCTATGTTTTCCTTACATTGTTTGAATATTCAGTGATCAGAATTTTACTGATGTAAATGACAATGATTTAGACTATAAAGCCTAATTTTACTTTAGTGATTTATTTACTACTGGAACTAGTAGATCTCCAACTCTACCATAGTGCTTACTATATAGATTTATCATTTGTGTTTAATATGTCTCCCAAATTTTATATTAAGATATGAGTATTTGTATGCAAAAACAAGGACAATTTGAATATCTATCATTAGAATCATCACTGTTTAAATGTTACTTCTGAGCAGCCTTAGGGAATCTGAAATATCTGCTTATGGCAGTGTCTATTTTCCTGCTTAAAAAATTATTTCCTGCTACTTTGGATGACCTTATTGCTGTTAATATTTTCATTTTGGTATTAGTTATACTTATTCAGAAAAATAATTTTTGTTACTTAATAAAATACAACTACAGGATCATTGATTAAAAAACAACAGTAGCTAGCAGGCTCAACCTCTGCATATCTTCCCTCCCCATGGTCATAGTTCTTAAAAATAAAGCTTCTCTTTTTTTCTTTTAGATTGAATCCTTACTTTGTGATGCCGTTTTGGTGAATTATCATGTGCTGTGTTTTTTCCAATACCCTCTGTTCTCAGCACCTGTAGTCAGGGTTAGCATAGTAGGTGTTCATTTAATATTTGTACAGTGATTGGATGAACGGGTCCAGCTCTTGAACTCCTGTCAAACCTGCTGCTTGCTGATTGGCTTCCCTGAAGATTTGAGATTTTCCTGCCTTTTCTATGTGGATCATTGTGCTCTACACATATGGTAGGATACCTTTGTTATTTCAGACTGGACCTCCATCATTGCTGGCTTCTTTGGAGTGGCCTTTTGATAGATGCTTTGACCTTCAAAATAAACTTTCTTTCCACTCCTCCATACCAGTTAATTATCTCCGGCATACCAGTTCCAACCCAGATAGCCAGCTCCCTGGAGGCCTTGCAGGCTTCTGTGTTTGGCTGTCACAAACTAGATCATGTTGCTGTATGACAGGGGTGTCCATATTTCCTGGTTCACCTAGGACAATTCTAGTTTCCGCCTGCTATTATGGTTTAATTATTAATAGAACCCTTTCCACTTTGAAAAGTATTTCAGTTGGGATAAATAATTATATATGTTCATCCTCTTCCTAAGATATTATAGTAATTGAACTTTTATATTTTGTCTTATCTGTGTCAATATTAGTGTCATACTGAGAAATGGCAAAGTTCAGTTTAAATCAGATAACATAAAGTATCTAGTGAATTAAGTGATTTTGAGTTTATAGCTATTTGAATAGAGATTATAAAATATAAAGATACCAAAAGGACAAATCACAATGCAAAAAATTTTTCTCAAGGCTTACATATTTATTGTGTGTTATATTATCATAGGCTTAGGAATTCCTGGGAAGCCAATTTTAAAAGATTTGTTTCATGCCCTTCATCAAATACTGTGTAAAGCGACACATTGCCTGAGACACTTAATTTTGCGTGCCTATAATTGTATATGTTTATTATGTAAGCTCTTTTGGGGACCATAAAGCAAGTGTTACAGTTTATTGAATCACTCAAGTGAGAAATGATAACAATTCTAAAAATATTGCATCTGTGGTAATTTTTTTTTTTTTTAAACAGTGATAGCATGTCTTTCATGAGCAGTGTAGCAGAAAATGATGAGGCCTGGTAATTATTCTCAGGGTTGCTATCTGTGAATTAAAGTTTAAATGCCTTGAATTACAGATGCTTCCTCTCCTTTTTATTCATTTTGCAAAGTCCTCTAAGATTATTGCAAATTGCTGCAATAGAAAGGGAACAATGGGATTATGTGAGTACACTTAAATGAAAAATAATCTTAGGAAGGTCTATAAGGTGATACAGCACTATCTCTGATAAATTCTGTAAACTTTACAGATTTCACTATCCTGTTTCTCCTAGCATTTCAATGGATAGTAAGATACTAGAAAAAGGAGAAAGTCCACAGTATAAAAACTATGCTTTTCCATTGTGCATGTCTTTCTTACTTTGACCTAGAGATTTAAAGTCTATGTTTTGCTATTTTTTAAGATGAGGAAAAAAATCTGCTTCTGTTTCTTTTCTTCTTTCTTTTTTTTTTAAAGAGAAATTTTTTTAAGTTTTTATTTATTTATGATAGTCACACAGGTAGAGAGAGAGAGACAGAGACATAGGCAGAGGGAGAAGCAGGCTCCATGCACCGGGAGCCCGACGTGGGATTCGATCCCGGGTCTCCAGGATCGTGCCCTGGGCCAAAGGCAGGCGCTAAACCGCTGCACCACCCAGGGATCCCTGTTTCTTTTCTTCTTATGTCCTTCTGCTTATTCCAAGCTAGGTAGAGAGGATAGTGTTTTTGCATGCTTGTAAAATAAACAAAGGTGGATTTACTGTATTCCAGGGCTGCTTTGTGTAAGGCCTGGGAATCCTTTATATGGGAAAGAGTGTCTATCTTCCAGACTTGGTTCGATTTTGACTTCTAACTTCACTGCTCTTATACCTTTTTATGTACGTAACTGTATATTAAAATAGATGTGGGGATCCCTGGGTGGCGCAGCGGTTTGGTGCCTGTTTCGGCCTAGGGCATGATCCTGGAGTCCCTGGATCGAGTCCCACATCAGGCTCCCTATGTGGAGTCTGCTTCTCCCTCTGCCTGTGTCTCTGCCTCTCTCTGTGTGTCTCTCATGAATAAATATATAAAATCGTTTAAAAAAATAGATGTAAGAAAATCTGACTCAAAATCATAGATTTTAGGGCCACCTGGGTGACTCAGTAAGTAGAGTGACTCTTGATTTCAGCTCGGGTCATGATCTCAGGGTTGTGAGATTGAGGCGTGCTTAAAATTCTCTCTTTCCAAAAAAATAAAATAAAATAAAGTCCTAGATTTTATAGGTAAAGAAGGGACATAAGAGGATTTGTTCTCCCACCTTCCATTAGCACTACAACTACCAACTCCAAGATGGTCATCTATGTCAGATGTGAGGACTTTTGGAGAGAGTAGTCCATTCTAGTATTAAACAGCCTCATTTTCTGAGAAATCTTTCTTTGTTCAAACCCAAGTCCTTTATACTCATACTTTTCTTTGGTTCTGTCCTCATTGTAGGTAGAGAGCATCTAGTCACTGGAATAACTGACCAAATACCTTAAGAATGTTATTAAATCATCCATCAGTTTTCTCTTCACCAGGCGCAATAATCTCAGTTCTTTAATCTTTCTTCCACATATTACTTTCCAACCCTTTAATCATCTTTGTGGCTCCTTTCCATTTTAGTACAGTTAAATTTGAACCTTACAAATTGGGTACACGTTTTAAAAAACTGTTACTTTTAGAATAAAGAGTAACAATCTGATCCTGCAAAGTTTTTGGGCTGCACCCAGAGGCCCCTTTCATCCCAGAAGCTGAGTTGGTTCTTAGACCTTCCAAATTTACAGAACAATTTCTTTCATGTGTGTTGATGGCACGGCGACTCGTGGGGTCAAAAAGAGATGGAGGCTTAATTTTAAGGTCATACTCCTTCTAGTTCCTATTTTCTCTTCCTTCCAACATTGAAAAAATTTTTTTAGTTTATGAATCTAACTATTAGTGGAAGGAATATTTTAAGTAGATGGTTAATATTGAGAAATTAAAGTTTTTAAAGATATTGAAAATTACTTAGAGAAATTTCTTAATTTAAAAAAGAAATATAGGTATATTTGCTAAGTTAATAATGAATAACTATTTTCTGTAATGAACTCCTCAGTATTTGGAAATAAGAGCATTCAGAAAGCTTTAGTAAAATAAAAAAGCCAATTATTTTAATTATTTTTATGAAAGGGTGAGTATCTAAGTGCAAAAATGTCGATTTCAAATTTCATATAGAATGAGTTTTAAGTAACACAGAAGAATCATTCAAACATAGTATATAACTTCTGGTCTACTGGGATAATACCATAAGCCCTGTCCAATTCAAGCTTCATCTTATGAACACTAATATTGGCTAGTCTCCCAGATGATAAAACTACCATTCTTAAATTGACCTTCAACTTCATCCTCTCACTTCTTGACAAACTGACAAATTGTGTGTTGGTGTGTGTGTTTATTGCAGGGAGTGAAGTGGAGTGCATATGGGTTAAGAACATTCATTGTTCCAATGTTAGGGTTTGCCTTTCAAGAAAAAGAGGTAAAGATTTTTTAAAATTTTTATTTAATTTTTTTTGAGGTAAAGATTTTTAAGCAGAATAAATAGACTATTAGGAAAATTGTTGTTGGAATTGACTTCTTGTTACCCAAGTGATACAAAGCTGAGGAAATATGGCTGTGAAACACAGCAGCTATTGGATTGTTTATGGGAGTAACTGGATGACAAGCGCACAAGAATGTGCAAAGCAGTATTACATTTTGTAAAGGCCTGGACACTGGTGTCATAGTTACAGAATGTAGCCTATAAGAAAGATGGAGCCCATCAGCCATTAATATTCTAACCTCAGGCCTCTTGGTTGTTGTAGTCAGCTCCCATTATAAGCTTGACACAACTCAAGGATACAAGGTGAAAAAAGATAAGACTTGATATGATGTCTGTCAACTCTTTTTTTTTAAGTGCAATAGAAGTATATTACACTTGTAATAAAAGAGACTTATGAACGTATCAGGAATCTGTACAAATGAATTAAAGTCACAGAGGTAGTTTGTCTGGGGGTGAGATTGGGGTTACTAGGTTCCACTAACTCTACTTCAACAACAAATTCTATATGTTTCCTGTGTTGTAAATTAGAAACTACTTATTTTTAATTAAGACCATCTGTAAGCTCAAAAGGACTTGGGGACTAAAGGAGTGCCAAGGTGAAAACTGGTGGTGTTTATATGAGTCATTTCTTCCTCAGGCCAAATATTTTTTGCTAGGCAAATATTTTATAGATTTGAGTTAGCACATGAGCTGTTTACTCTAAAGGTTTCCCATTAAAGTGGCTAACAAGTGATTTAATGATGGTGTATTCAGAAACCATCTAGAAAACAAGACCACCCTCCTTGTATATAGGACTTAATAGTTTTTAGCAACAGAGATGGAATATTATAACAATGTATCTGTTACGTTAGTGACTGGACAAAGGGGAAAGTGAAGTAATGTGGCACTCCAGAAAATACAAACCACAGGGATGACATTTTGGAGAGAGGGCATTGATGCAAGAAGGCAAAGAATATTAGCAAAGCTCAGAAGAAGCTTCAGCATAGAGCAGGAATGACTTGGTTCTAATGGGTGTTACAGATTTCTTGAATATTAAAATTGAAGGATATCTTAGATGTCTTTAGGTGATGTAGCTCAATCCTTTATAGTTGAAAACAAAAAACTTCTGAACTTCTGAAAAGTCTTCCTTTCTTTTGCCTGCTTTTCTATCAAAAGGCTAGGGGGATGAATACTAAGGTAGTAAAAACTTATTCAAAAAGCAAGTGTGGGAGGCATTGTGTACTGTTTTGGAAGAATTAATCTCCATTTAGATTAGTAAATAATAGCAAAGTGACTTTAAGGAAAGCAAATGAGTACTCACGGAGTTATATTTCCATACTCTGCTTCTTTCAGAAAGGATTTATAATTTAATGTAGGATAAAAAGATGTACAAATGATCACAATGTAGTTGTAGTGGTTTAACTTAATAGACTGCCAAACTACTAGGCAGACAACTTAAGTATATTATTTATTTTTTGCAGTGACCTTGTAGAGTGCTGTTACTATTGTTCCTCTTTAACAGCTTAGAACACTGAAGCAGAGAGTTAAATCTCTAGCTCTAGAGTTTGAACTGTTTGTCTGAAGAGTCAGTTCATAACTGTGACATTTCTGTGCCTCTGACTTATAAGGCAAAATATTAACATATTGTAAGAAAGATGTATATAGCCTTATATGTGGAATTCAACAATTGGAGAAAAATCACTATGGTCAAGATGGAAGTCAGGGCTGGAAGTAGGTCTGCTGAAGACGGTGGCCTTTGTAATGACCTTTGAAGGATGGTGAATTTTAGACAGATATTAATGAGAAGAATGTTCCTTGAAAGTTTAAGGGTACTGTATTTTCATTTAGCAATGATGGGATGAATTCAAGAATAGTTGGTTCAAAAAGTGCCATTACACCATTCTCTTACCAGTGTACATTCTATGCATTAATATGAGTGGAAATTTACCAATCCTGGCTTTATATAGTCCTTTGGGTAACTCCCTTGTTTATTCATATAATTTTTTTTTTTATAAATTAATTTTTATTGGTGTTCAATTTACCAACATACAGAATAACACCCAGTGCTCATCCCATCAAGTGTCCCCCTCAGTGCCCGTCACCCATTCACCCCCACCCCCCGCCCTCCTCCCCCTCCACCACCCCTAGTTCATTTCCCAGAGTTAGAAGTCTTTATGTTCTGTCTCCCTTTCTGATATTTCTCACACATTTCTTCTCCCTTCCCTTATATTCCCTTTCGCTATTATTCCTATTCCCCAAATGAATGGGAACATACACTGTTTGTCCTTCTCCGGTTACTGTGGCCAAGTTCAAAAAGGGTGTTGCCTGAGTTCTTCTCTGGGATTTTGATGGAATCTTGTCTCACATTTAGATCTTTCATCTATTTTGAGTTTATCTTTGTGTATGGTGCAAGAGAGTGGTCCAGTTTCATTCTTCTGCATGTGGATGTCCAATTTTCCCAGCACCATTTATTGAAGAGACTGTCTTTCTTCTAGTGGATCGTCTTTCCTCCTTTATCGTATATTAGTTGAGCATAAAGTTCAGGGTCCACTTCTGGGTTCTCTGTTCTGTTCCATTGATCTATATGTCTGTTTTTGTGCCAGTACCACACTGTCTTGATGAACACAGCTTTGTAGTACAACCTGAAATCTGGCATTGTGATGCCCCCAGATATGGTTTTCTTTTTTTAAAATTCCCCTGGCTGTTTGAGGTCTTTTCTGATTCCACACGAATCTTAAAATAATTTGTTCTAAGTCTCTGAAGAAAGTCCATGGTACTCTGCGCCTTTTGATGGGGTCATTAAGCCCATTCACGTTCAGAGTTACTATTGACAGATATGAGTTTAGTGTCATCATGATATCTATTTAGTCCTTGTTTTTGTGGATTGTTCCACTGACCTTCTTCTTAAAGGGGAGTTTTAAGAGTCCCCCTTAAAATTTCTTGCAGAGCTGGTTTGGAGGTCACATATTCTTTCAGTTCCTGCCTGTCTTGGAAGCTCTTTATCTCTCCTTCCATTTTGAATGAGAGCCTTGCTGGATAAAGTATTCTTGGTTGCATGTTCTTCTCATTTAGGACCCTGAATATATCCTGCCAGCCCTTTCTGGCCTGCCACGTCTCTGTGGAGAGGTCTGCTGTTACCCTAATATTCCTCCCCATGAAAGTCAGGGACTTCTTGTCTCTTGCTGCTTTAAGGATCTTCTCTTTATCTTTGGAATTTGCAAGCTTCACTATTAGATGTCGAGGTGTTGAACGGTTTTTATTGATTTTAGGGGGGGATCTCTCTATTTCCTGGATCTGAATGCCTGTTTCCCTTCCCAGATTGGGAAAGTTTTCAGCTAGGATTTGTTCAAATACATATTCTGGCCCTCTGTCCCTTTCGGCGCCCTCGGGAACCCCAATTAAACGTAGGTTTTTCTTCCTTAGGCTGTCATTTATTTGCCTTAATCTGTTTTCATGGTCCCTTAATTGATTGTCTCTTTTTTCCTCAGTTTCCCTCTTTGCCATTAACTTGTCTTCTATGTCACTCACTCGTTCTTCCACCTCGTTAACCCTCGTCGTTAGGACTTCTAGTTTGGATTGCATCTCATTCAATTGATTTTTAATTTCTGCCTGATTGGATCTAAATTCTGCAGTCATGAAGTCTCGTGAGGCCTTAATGCTTTTTTCTAGAGCCACCAGTAGCTGTATAATGGTGCTTCTGAATTGGCTTTCTGACATTGAAGTGTAATCCAGATTTTGTAACTCTGTGGGAGAGAGGGCTGTTTCTGATTCTTTCTTTTGAGGTGAGGTTTTCCTTCTGGTCATTTTGCTCAGTGCAGAGTGGCCAAAAACAAGTTGTATTGGAACACGGGGGAGTATCACTGGTCCGTCCAGCTGGTCTTCTGGGGGAGGGGCCTGCTGTGCTGATTTTCAGGTGTTAGCACTTGGGGGAGCTGCTCTGCCCCTGCCTGCTGCAGGGCTCAGCGGGGGTTGTTTACCCCGCCAGGCCCCAGGAGGAACAGCAGCAGTTGCTACGGCAACTCTGGAAGCCTGGATTCAGCCTCCGCAGGAACTACGGGGCTCGGGGCTCTCGGCTCTCCGTCCGCAGGGCCTGGAGGCTCCGGGGCGGGGCCGCTGATCTGCTCAGCTCGGGGCAGGAGCGTCCTCGCTGTCTCGGGCCCTCCCGGCCTCTGCCTGTCCCGGGGGAGGCCGGATCCTGGGCTGTGTCCCGGCGCCCTGTGCTCCGGGGCCTGCGCTGGTGGATTCGCGCTCCCGCCCCGCAGCCCCCTCCGCGGAGCCGCCGCCCGAGCCCCTCCGAGCTGCTCCGGTCGGTCCCCGCCGTGCGTGCTGCAGCCCTTAGGGAGCTCGGAGCACTCCCCTGCGCTCGCAGGTGTCTGTTAGTGTCCCCGGGAGCCCGAGGGCATCCCCGCCCTCCTGGGTCCTGCTCCAACTCCCTGCGAGCCCCTTTCCGCCCGCCCGGGAAGGTTGGTGCAGCTCCTGCTCCTCCGGGACGGGGCTCTCCTGTCCTGGGGACACTCGCCCCGGCCTCAGCCCGGCTCCTCGCGGGGCCCCTCCCCCTTGGAGGCCTTTTGTTTCTTTATTTCTTTTCCCCCCGTCTTCCTACCTTGATAGAAGTGCGAACTTTTCTCACTGTAGCGTTCCAGCTGGTCTCTCTTTACATCTCAGGCCGAATTCGTAAATTTTCAGGATGGTTTGAAGGTTATCTAGGTAATTTGGTGGGGACAGGTGATTTGGGGACCCTGCTCTTCCGCCATCTTGCCCCTCCCCCCTATTCATATAATTTTTATTTCTCTTTTTACTGCCCTAGTTGGAGGTTTATATTCTTGTAAATTTTGCATTTGAAAAGTTTCATCTCAGTGAACCCTAATTTCCCCCCCAGATACGTTGAGTTCTGAAAGAGAATTCTTCAAAATGCCCAAGGCATGAGATACGTTATTCATCTCCATTGATGGGTAAATTGCCCTTGCTTTCTATTTCTCTGGCTGTGCCATTTATTTGAGCACTTATGTCTCAGTATTTATTTTTTGTAATGTGTAGATAACATTAGAAATGTTTTATTATTTCTTTTCTGGTATCCATGAAGGAGAGCAAAAAACTGCTCCTGGGGCACTGAGGTAATATGTAGCATTTTTACAAAACAGGGCATATTGTAAATTATATCTTTTGTACATAATTCAAATAACACTTACTTAGCTTTTTAGCATGTTTAACTGACCAAATGGTAGTATAGCTGCTAGTTAAAAACTTTCATTTATCAGACTTTATTTTACATGTTCTTAAAATACTTTGAAGCTTTTCCTTCACTTTTATTAATTGTTCTACATAATTTAGAACTATAATGCTGTTCTTAGAAAATTTTCCTTTTACACTAAATATTGTTTAGAAGAGCAAAAAGAGCCCATTGCAGTCTGGCTATCTTTCATATTAATTTTTGTTGAGAAGTAAATACAATAAAAAGGATAAATATCCAACATGTATAGCTTTTTAACATGGTCTATAAATCAATTTTAGAAAAATGTAAATTATTAGAGGGAAACATTAAGTCAAAGAATGTTCTCCAAAAAATCTTATTTTAAAGCATTATAGGATGGTAAATAACACAGCATTTCTAAAAAAATAGTTATTTGGAGGAGAACCACAGTTAAAATGTCTTTTTTTTGATTAAGATAACTTTTTTCAATATAAGCAGTATTCAACAATCACCTATTTTGTTTTGTTTTGTTTTGTTTTTTTCTTTTTGTTTTTTTTTGCCAGGCTTATAGACTTAACAAGATTTATTCATTTCCTAAAGTTTTGAATGGAGAAAATGGCCATTTATAGTTTTACCCATAAGGTTTATGGGAGTTTTAAAGAATAAACTGGAGAAGTTATAGATGTTTGGGAATATATTTGGGTTTCATCCAATTGTGGACTAATATTCTCTGCCTGGCATCTCTGCTTCTGATGCCTGGCAAACCAGAAAAATTTAAAATAACTATTTTAGAGAAAATTTATCTTAGCTTCTTATTAAATGTACCTCACTTTATTCATCAGATACATTTAAAAATTTGTTTTTTAATTCCAGTATAATTAGCATACAGTTTTATATTAGTTTCAGGTGTACCCAACAGATGTATTCTTGAAACATTTTGTGTAACAAAGTTTTATAAGTTAGATGTTTTAGATACATGTTGCAACTTCTAATATAAGCGATATTACAAAAGTGAAGAAATCTTTGGAAAAATAAATTTCTCCAATAATTATCTAAATTTTTGTATCTTGGTAATTTTTGGGGCTCTTGTTATTTTACAATAGGATATAATATTTTATCTTCAAGTAATTTGTGAAATATACAAATGAAGTAGCTACAAAGTGTAAGCAATATACAAGAAATCAGTATTACATACTAAGCAAAAACTGTATTCAGCCTTGTGCCTAATCACCATAGGATGTGTAGATTATGCCATAGAGAAAGTATATCTAGATCAAATTGCCCAATCTGTGCCAAGTATGAGGTTATACTTAGAAATAACTTTGCCATAAATAAATGATAAACATTTTTCCCATAGAGAATATTATATCTATACCCAACAATGAGGTCTTGACCTCATTGCACAGTCTGTGCTATAGATTGGGTTTCACCCCTACCTTATTGTTTGTTTTGTGTTTTTACTAAATGACTTCTGTAGGTCTGTACTCTCATATGCTGCCACTGAAGAGCTCAGCATAGCCATCAGCTAATGATTTGGCAGAAATATCCTTAAACACCTTGAGCCAATATGTATCCCTTTATTTTGAGGCATATTTTCTCATGATCTAATGTGGCTGCCCACAGCAAACGGAACAACATATTTCGTCAAGGGACATGGTTGGGGGTGGGTACGGGGCAGGAGAGAGAGGAGGGAGAATTATCTTCTCTGAACAACCAAATTGATGTAGACCAACTCTTCTCTGAAACTAATGTTAATTGTTGGCATGGGGGAGGAATTTATCATAGTTGGCTTTATTTGAACATTTGGAGGTGGAATGGATGTTAAAGGGTCAACCACACTGTAGGCAGGGTTACTTTTGGAAAATAAGTTTAGGTAAGGCAATGGCACAGTCTCATAGGAGAAAAACAACTCAGGGAAGACTGGAGACGATGATTGAGTATTTTTGCCCACACCTTGTCTTTAGCATTTGTCTTCATCTTTATTCATGTAAACTATATTTTTATATAGGAGGAATATTTACTGTAGTCACAGTGTGCAATAATTAAAAATTTTGTCTATATAATAGGTTTCTGCCCACTTTTTTCTTCTGTAACATAGTAAGACTTTAAATGAAGTTACTTCAAGGAATTGTGTGGGGCTCTGGATACATCATTTTTTTCTTAAAGATTTTTATTTATTTATTTGAGAGACAGCATGAGCGGAGGGAAGGGCAGAGAGAAGCAGACTTTCCACTAAGCCCCAATCCCTGGGGCTCAATCCCAGGATCTTGAGATGTGGGACTGTATTCCAGAACCTCCAGATCATGGCCTGAGCCAAAGGCAGATGTTTAACCCACTGAGCCACCCAGGAGCTTCCTTTGGATGCATCACTGAGAAAAAGTTTGTGAAGAGTAAATAAGTAGGAGATCAGAATATGTTTGAAAATGAGCAGTATTCTGTTGCATTCTGTTACTCAAGCTGGGGAGCTTGTTAAGAGTGCATTGTTATGTTTGGAAGCAGTAGTACGGTCTGCAGAGCATGGAATTATTCAGTAGCTGGAAAAGGATGACAGAGTTGTACCTATCAAGTGGTATTAAGTATGGCACATTATGTTCTTTGGCCCTTAGAAGCTTATAATTAATCCACTGCAGAACACTGCAGCATGAGTAATGGAGCTTCATGTTCTATATTATAATGTCCGATGGCTCGTTTATTCGTCATTCTTCACAATATCTTGCTGAAGTGGATCAATATTATAATCATTATTTGTCTCCTACTTGATGAAGTAATTGAATCCCAATAATATGAATCACAATAACACAGATAACACACATAGCTTATATTATGAGTAAGTTTTTGAATCAGTTTTTCTAGTGTTCAATGCTCAGTAGGCTTCCTTCAGTGAATGGACTTAAGTGTGATTTCTTTCTTTTTCTTTCATGAAAAGAAAAAAATCCACTTACTATCTTTTAATTTTCTGTTTCCTGATATTCATAAGATGAGATAGTTTTGTGCTAGTTGAACTAGAATGAATATGGCAGGGTACTATAGAAAGAAACTCAAATGTAATTAGTATGCCAGGACAAAGAAAGAACAAGAGAAAGAGAACATGGTTTTAGCAGTCTCAAAATAAAATTATAACTAATACATTAAGTACTTAATTATGAGAGTGATTATATTTTCATTAGGCAGCACATTCCTCTGTCTTGCCGAGTGATTCGGAATGGTGTATAGCTGATTAGCCTTAACACCTGGCCCTCCTTTAAAGAAATAAAAACATCTCGGGTCTTTCAATTCATAATATGCAGGTTAAAGCCATATTTGGTAGGACGGAAGAAAGCAAATTCATTAAGTATCCAAAAGATAGTTGTTGATAATATTTGGCCTAATTCCAACATTTGGACTTCCTCTTTTCCACTGCAGATAGCAATTATCACTTTTTAATGTGGCTTTGAAATTTTAGAACAGAATCCTTGTGAAGTGGATCAAACATTCTTGAACTGTTTTCAGAACATTCTTTTCATGGAGCCATGGAACCAGCTGCTCTTCTGCTGTACTCAGTTAGCATTTTGTCATTGATGCTTTTAATAATGTGTGTATAATAAAAAAGAATTTGAGACATTGATCCCATTGTAGCTATTTTAAGGAGGCAATTACAGCAAAATGAGACGCTGATTTATAGTGTATTGTTACTCTGGTATAGACCAAATTATATGATTTGTCACTGAGATTACCTATGGATATTTCTTAAAAAACAAAAATTCTATAGATAAAACTGCAGAACAATTGAAAGGGTTGAAAGGGTTTTTCTTTTCTTTTTTTTTGGGTAGTAAAGGAGAATTCAGCCTTGCACTAGGGAATTATGGGCAAGGTTCTTGATGTCTTTCTTGGTAGCTACACAAGCGCTTTGAAATGATGACACAACTATCAGGTTAGTTTAGTCTGCAGGTTTATCTGTTGAAGACAGTTTTATTGAGTCTATATGTTCAAAAAGTGAATAAAAATTTCAGCCAGAATTACAGAGGATGGCTTATCACTTATGCTTTTCTATTCAATATCTAAGGTCATCTTGTAATTTTTATTGACTGAAACAATAATGCTTAACTATCTCACTTCTTTTTCTGTGCGCCATGTTAGAAAATCAATTGGGTATGATGCATTATGAGTATATTGTGCCAAAAACCCAGAGGGAAAAATTGTCAGCATGGATTATATGTGCTCTTGCTCATGGTGTGGCTTATTGACAAAGTATCGATGTTTGTACTTAAGAGTTGAAGGCTTATTTTTTCTTTTTATTCACATACTATACAAATTGTATATAAAACTGGATGACTTCAGGAATCAACAGCAATCATATTTAGATATTTGATAACATCTGGTAACCTAAGGAATTGTGGTGGTGATTTCAGAATTCTTTGACATTATCCTGTGCCAAAGAACTATTATGTATTGAGTAATCATATGTAACTAAGTTCTATGTTAGATGCTGTTTATATTTTAACCTTTTTTAGTTTTCACAACACAACCATTTGGTGTTAGGACTTAATTTCCTTATTTTGCACATGAGGAAACAAGATCAGTTGGTTTCTAACTTGCCTAAGGTTGCGGTTTTAGTTACTGGAAGAGCTGAGGTTTAAACCAGGTCTGTCCAAATTGCAAGGCTATTCTTTTTCCATTCTGTCATGTTGCCTTTTAGCAATAGACATCTCTCTCAGTAAACACTGATAAATCTTGTTAGAAAATCACATTTAGTTTGGGTGATTAGGATGGAATTCATACTAGATTATAAAAATAAGAATAGCTACAGTGATTATCGAAATAGACCTCTTTCATTGCATCTCTGACCACACACCTTATGTCATGTAAAAAGACCCACTGTCTTCCAGCAGTTGTCTTTCCTGGATTTCTCTGTGAATTTTTGCCCTCTTTGATATATAATATCACACTCCACAAATAAGAATGTGGTGCAGCTTGAGATTGGCTTACGTTGAGCTGGTAGTCACTAAAGTCTTTAAGATAAGGAAGTTGAACTGAACAATAGCTGAATCTTGAAAATTCTACATTGTAAAATTACAAATGTATGCATTAGTTTGACAAATGAGACTTGACTATGAATTTTTAGTAGTTTTTGAATATGGAAATGTAATCAGTATGTAATAACAGTAGTTATATTGAGCAACTCTCACTGGCTTTTGAGAGTGAATAATTTTACTAATTAACTTTTAATTTTTATCAACCTCAAGTTTGTATTTTTAGTAATAGAAATATATTTCTATGTCCTCTAACCTCCATTTCTACTCTGTGTTACTGGTTTAAACAGTGTGTTTGAATGTACTTTTTCCATCTTTTAAACTTGTATGATTAACTGCTTTTGAAATGGAACCTTTGGATTGGCATACTGAGATTGGCAAAGATGCTCCCCTTTTTGACAATTTAAATAGCCTGTATGTGGCTATTAACATATATTGGTAAATTTTATAGCATCTTCTGGGCATTTAAACACTTAAAATGTTAAGTACATATATAATTAATACTATATTAGAAATTTTTGATGAAATACAACTGTTGTTTGTCCTGAGGCAGGAAATTGTTGAAAATGTTGCAAATAACATTATTATTGTATAATAATACATTTTATTTCAGTATTAGATTACTGAAAAAGGACCTTAGAAAATGCTACTGTGTGTGTATGAAACCTAAGGACTTTCACCTTGATAGTAAAAGTAGAGTAAATGCTCATTATTTACAGATTTCATATTTACATTTCATCTACTTGCAAAAATTTATTTGTAACTCCAAATCAATACTTGTATCACTCTTGTAGTCATTTGTGAACATGCACATAGTGATGACAAAGTTGAGTCATCTCACACTCCCATTTCCGACTGACATCCACCAGGCTGATTCTTGGCCTTATTGGTTTAGCTTTTAAACTGCAAACAAGCATCCTTTTTGCAGTCCATTTACTGTCATTTTTTTGTGTTTTTGTTCATTTTCTTGGTTGTTTCACTGTTAATAGGCCCCCCAAGAGTAGTGTTGAAATGCTGTGTAGTGTCTAAGCACAAGAAGGCAACAAAGTACCCTTTGGAGAAATTATGTTAGACAAGCTGTGTTCAGTCATGAATAACATTACTGTTGCCTGTGTTTGATGCTAATGAATTAGAAATGCCTATTAAGTAAAATATCTTTTTTTATTAAAATTTTTTTTAAATTTTTATTTATTTATGATAGTCACAGAGAGAGAGAGAGAGAGGCAGAGACATAGGCAGAGGGAGAAGCAGGCTCCATGCACTGGGAGCCCGACGTGGGATTCGATCCTGGGTCTCCAGGATCGCGCCCTGGGCCAAAGGCAGGCGCGAAACCACTGTGCCACCCAGGGTTCACAAGTAAAATATCTTTAAACAGAAACATACATAAAACGGGTATGTACTGAACAGTTGACCAAAATGATGTGATCAGAGGCTCATAGGAACCTAGCTCTGTATTTACCTTAAAAGCAGTGGCTCAGAATTCACTAATTTAGTGTTTGTGGGAATAATACAGAACTTAATGACTGCAAATAACAAGAATAGACTATAGTTGGAGTTACAAGAAAATGCCTCCAAAATAATTAGGAAGACTTTCCAAATGTAGTTATTTAGAAGTCAATTTTTCTTAGGGAGGAAAGGTGGCAACCCTGCAACTTAAAACTATTTTTTGTTTCTGCCAGATGCCTCTTCTGGGATTTTCCTTAAGATATTAGTATTGCTATTTGCAATTTTGTTCATTCTCACTTTCAGATTTTACTATTTCTTAGACCTATACTATAAATTACTGTATACTTGAAAATGAACAATTATATTGTGAGAAGACTTAAGCTGGGAATAAAGAAGGATTTTCTGATAGTGTATGGATTGAAGTATCTTTTTCAAAAAATGATTTTATCTATTTATTTGGGAGAGAGAGAGAGAGAGAGAGCAAATAAGAAGGAAAGTGCACAAGCAGAGGGGAGGGACAGAGGAAGAGGCAGAAACAGAGTACCTGCTGGACAGAGAGCCCTTGGACTCGATCCCAGTCTCATGACCTGAGCTGAAGGTAGACACTTAACCAACTGAGCCACTTAGGCACCCTGATTTAAAGCATCTTTAAGAAAAGGTACTGAAATATCACTCATTCAGAATTTAATTCTTGGTCTTTTGAGTTGGTTTATGTGTAATATCAACTGAAGGCAAAAGGGTCAGCTTCTATAGTCCCAGTTAACCTCCTGGGTACAACACTTAATTACTCACATTTTTATATACACACAATCACTAAAAATTTTTTAAGTTCTAATCAACTTTTACTTAATTAAACATTTTTATTTAATGAGTGAAACTATTCACATTTCTTTCCAGAGTTATACAAGACAAAGTTACTGACACAATAAATTTGTAGAGAATCTTTTTAGTTAGGAAGTTCTTTAAAACAATGCAAAACAAAAAGCAAAAAACAACAATGCAGCTTTTCCATTCAGCAATATAGATTTACTTCATTTTGAGCCCAGAACTGACAGCCTCCTTTGGGAATATGTCTGGTTTATAGCTGCAAAGACAGCATGACCTTTTAAAACTCTCTGGGGTCACTGAGGAAATAGTTGACTAGGTGTGTAAAATAAGGATTCTAAATTCTACATTTAGCATTAATGTAAAGGGAGATGGAATTTAAAATTTAACATATGAAAATATTTGTATAGTAATCACTTAATTGATTATTAAATTGTTTAATATTAATATTGGGAACATAAATTCTTATAAATATTTAGTAGCAGGCTCTAAGCTTAAAAAGTTGAGTTTTTAGTTTATCAACTTTCTCTGAAAGCCAGCTTCCTAAAAAATATTATTTCAAATAATGGGAAGCATTAGAATTGAGGTTAAAGAATAAAGAGTTATTTGCAACACTATGCCTGAATTATAAAACATGGTAATAAGTATAATTACAAAACAAAGTAAAACTACAAAAACATAATTGAATGGTTGATTTTATTTTTAAATTTTGTAAGTTTTTCTTGAAGCACTTATGCATCTTATGCTAAGATTTACACTCACTTTATCCCGCCTCCGCCCCACTTAAGGATTATAATAGTAACAACATTGGCCCATGATTGTCCTTATTTTTTTTCCATACAAAGTTCTTAAAATTTATAATGCTGAAGACCAAAATAAAAGGAGTATTAAGATACAGTTACTGAATAATTAAGTTTTGTGTATTTTTAAAAAGATTTTATTTATTTATTCATGAGAGACACACAGAGAGAGGCAGAGACACAGGCAGAGGGAGAAGCAGACTCCATGCTGGGAGCCCGATGTAGAACTCTATCTGGGATCCGAGATCATGCCCTGAGCCGAAGGCAGAAGCTCAACCGCTGAGCCACCCAGGCATCCTGAATAATAAAGTTTTTATCTTTTAGATGTGATCATGAGCCAATACATTTAGTGGGTTGATCTGCGAAAGGGAGGGTAAGACAGCTAGATGTTTATTAACTTGGCTTGGAACACTAAACAGAGGGTATGAATTGGGTCTCCGAACTGTTGACAGCATTGCAGTGCCTTCAATCCAATGTTCAAAAACAGTATTGCTTAAAATGATAGAAATTTTAAAATAATTATTTTGTATTTATGTCTCAATTGCCTTCGAACCCCACTTTCTTGTTGTAACAGGTATGAATTTGTTTTTGAGGATAAAAATGAAGCACTTATAAGAACGTGTTTTAAGAACAGCAGAAGCCTGCAGGGTTCAGATATCTTTCTTCAAACTCTTGTAACATTAACTGTGATTTTATGTTAGTATTTCAAACAAGTTTAGTGATTTGAAGTGATCCATACAGATAAAGATTTTAAAAGTTCGGTTGACACTTTGAGAACTCATCAGAAAAATTTACATGAATTCGTATTCTATTCTATTCTATTCTATTCTATTCTATTCTATTCTATTCTATTCTATTCTATTCTATTCTTCTATTCTATTCTATTGTATCCTATTGTAAAATAACAAAAACTTAAAGATAAATCACCAAGACATAAAGATTTGGATAATGATTGGAAATGACTTATTTTGCCAAAGATTTCTTCACTTTTGTAATATCACTTAAATTAGAAGTTGCAGTATGTATTTCCTATGCCATACTTTTATTTTCATTTATACCTGTCATTCTTGATGAGCTAAAGAGGAAATTATACACTCTAGTACAAAAAAATTGAAACTATGTCAGCTTTCATTGTGAAGTTATCACATAGAGGATAATATAGATGTTTTTTTCTCTACAGAATTTTTTCAATTATTCCCCCAAATTATTTAGTATTTGATGTATATAAGACATTGTGCTAGGTTAGGAAACTCTTGCTTCCCAGGAACTTTTGGCTCTAAAGACTTACCCTCATATTCAATTTGCATGTTATTTAGTCTTGGTTCTGTGTTTCAGCCAGAAATTTTCTGGAAAAATATTCACATATACCAGTAAGATATTTGCCTATTTTATATTGTTTTCAGAGGAATTATGAATGAAGAAAACTCATAAACAATGTGACACCAAAAACAATGAAATAACAATATTACAGGAAATAAATCATATGTTTGGTTACTAAAAAGAGAGAAAATTGTTTCCATGTGTC
Organism: Nyctereutes procyonoides; assembly: GCF_905146905.1. Taxonomy (NCBI): domain Eukaryota; kingdom Metazoa; phylum Chordata; class Mammalia; order Carnivora; family Canidae; genus Nyctereutes; species Nyctereutes procyonoides. Next base: position 8,964,498 of record NW_026575130.1, read on the forward strand.
TAAAGGAATTTGAATTTAGTTTCCAGAATTTAGATTTCAATAAAGTACTTTTGAAACTTTTTTGAACTTTTTAATATTATTGTAATCTTAGTGATGTTATCCCTGTAGGATTTCATTTGGTCTTAATAGCAAAACATATTTCTATAATACTTGTGAGTAAAATCTACTTCTTATAGGTAGTCTGTGTATATATTAAAAATATTACTGCTGTGCTTGATACATAATACAATTTGTTCAGTCTTCAAACTTCATTAAAAATAACATTAAAATTTTCTGCATTCCATTGAGGGAATCACAGAATGCCTGGTGAAAACCTTTTAGATAGTCTTTGTGTCTAGTTTGAGTTGCTTTTGTTCCTAACAATCTGTTGTGTAGAGTTATTTCTGAATATCTCATCAGTTGATATAAACCACAAGTACCTAAAGTGAACTGGATGTCTGCTTAATCTCAAGGAATCTTCAGGTTCAGAAATATGAGTTCACTGAAGAGCAAAATCAGTTAATCTTTAAAATAAAATGTAATGAACCAATAAAAGAACCTACAGTTCAAGTGGCTGACATCATACTAAATGTCTTCCAGAAAACAGATTTTCTCATAGTATGATTTTGATGAATTTTTCCCTTATAGAATATACAAAGACTCAATTGATTGAGAATTTAAAACAACTGGTGGCTATGATATGAGTCTGTTACCTTATTAGATTAGAAGTAAGGCGATAAATGATGGATGGTATCTTCTAGCTTACTTTCAAATTAGAAAATAAAAAAATATATGTAGATTTCCCATTTTATTATTGAACACAAATACAAATAAACATGACTTGTTTTTCAGGAGATTATAATAGTATGGAAACAATGAACATAAAACCACATTTTTCTAACATGACTTTTTTGTTGAGTAGCATACCAAAGGAACTTGATTTGTTGGAAGCTAATAGGCCTTCTGAAATTTTGTAATATTATATAAAAGGCAATCTCAGGAAGAAACTAAAATTATAGCTATAGCTTGGATATCAAGGAATTATTAGCCTTTTCCTTCAGACTAAGTAAAACTAAACTATGCAAAGTCATAGGAGATTTCTTGTACTAGAATATATAATCTCCTCTTCAGCTCGTCAAAAATGATAGACAGGTGTAAATGAAAATAAAGGCACGGCATACAAGAGGTAAAAAAAAAAACTCTAAAAACGTCTACCTAGCTTTAGGTTTTCTTTTGGGAGGGTGGCATAGAGAGTGATGATGTGGGAGGCTTGGGGGTAGGCATGGGAGAGAGAGTAGGAACAAAAACAGATAACATGGAATGAATAGGTATTGAGATCAAAAGCTGGTAATTAAAAGGTTTAAAAGATTTGTTCTCAGTATTTCTTTGTCCTTTAAAACAAAACAAAATTCAATTCTTTGTGTGACCAATAACAGTACCTGCCTCAAAGCATAGGCCTTTGAGAAGTGAAAAACAGTATGATTTAGTGGTTAATACACTGGGCTAGAAATAAAAGGACCCAGAAATCTAGTCGCATGTAATCAGTCTTCTATGGCTGCAGTTTGATCACCTGGAAAACAAAAAATTTATAGATTTTTTGTGCAGTACCTTCTAGTTCTGTCTTTTATGATTTGACCATTTTATAAAAGATTCTGGACAGGTGTACTTGCTTTCCCACTTGCAGGATTCCAACTGAGAGTCATAAACAACTTGCCCAGGAAAAGTTTATATTAAGTCAATAATCTAAGTTTACGTTTGTTTGCCCCTGACTAATTTCTAGAATTTATAACTGGCTAGTCAGTTTCCCCTAGAGCTAAATTGACATGTTGAGCCCTTTTGGATTACAGGAGTCATGTAAGGCATATAGAATGTTGTGGAGATATTCTAGCTCAACCTATTTTGGTAATGAATATTATAAAGGAGGAAGAAGAGTGATCACTTTGGTCTTAAATCCAAATCTATTTTAGATTTAAAATGTAGAGATTGATATAATCCCTTTAGACAGTGGAATATTACTCAGGCATCAGAAGAATGGAATCTTGTCATTTGCAATGTGGTTAGAACTAGAATGTATTATGAGTGAAACAAGCCAGAAAAAGACAAATACTATACGATTTCACTCATAGGTGTAACTTAAGAAACAAAACAGATGAATATAGGGGAAGGGGGGGAAAAAGAGGAGACAAACCTTATGGGATTCTTAACTATAGAGAACAAACTGAGGGTTGCTGGAGGGGAGGTTGGTGGGGGATGGGCATTAAGGAAGGCACTTCTTGTAATGAGCACTGGGTGTTGTATGTAAGTGATGAATCACTACATTCTACCTCTGTAACTAATATTTCACTGTATGTTAACTAACTTGAATTTATTTTTATTTTTATTTTTTTTAATTTTATTTATTTATTTACGATAGTCATACAGAGAGAGAGAGAGGCAGAGACACAGGCAGAGGGAGAAGCAGGCTCCATGCACCGGGAGCCTGACGTGGGATTCGATTCCGGGTCTCCAGGATCGCGCCCTGGGCCAAAGGCAGGCGCCAAACCGCTGCGCCACCCAGGGATCCCAACTAACTTGAATTTAAATAAAAACTTGAAACAAGACAAAACAAAAACCTCCCATTTTCATGGACTGAAATTTGGTCTTTACTAGACAAGTACAAGGCTTATGTATTCAGGAATATGTGCTTAAAGAGGTGAATATTTTTTTTTGAAGTGAATAAAGTGAAAATTAGTGGTGTATATATTAGGATCAAACCAAATAAAGTTTGAAAGTAGTTTATTGGGTGAGAATATGTATCTGACATTTTCCTAAAGTTGGAATTTATGGTGGTTTCTGGCATAAGAGCTGAGAATACAGACTATGTGATTTGAACAAGGACATGGCAGAGTGACAAATTATATCAAAATTTGAAATGGGTGGAAGCAAAATCTAGACAGAGGCTGGATTGTCCTGAGTCTGGATAGAGTTTAGAACCTTCATGGGGCTTCCCTTGTTTAGCTGCCATAAAGAGTAAATTTAGTTCAAAAGCCAAAAAAACAAAAGTAGCAATTGATTCTACAGAATTTTAGTATTTAGGAGCCCTACTATAGTACAACAATAAACCAGGTCTCTTAATATACAAAGTGTCACATTTTGTCAAACAGACCAACCCCTATTACAGGATTTATCCTAAAAGGAAGTGTCATCTTCATCATTACTGGCAACTGATAAATGATCATACTGTATAACTTTTAGTTAATCTATGGTACTACTGTCAAGTATTTATATGAGTAAGCCAACTTTGGGAAAAACACAAACCTCCAAAAAGAAGTGTGAATATAAAATAGTGCAAAAGGATGTAGGCTCTGGAGCCAGATCACCTGAACATAAATTTGGCTCCACCATTTACTAGCTATGGGAATGTAGACAGATTACATGTAATTTCACTTGCCTAAATTCCTGGCTGTCAGATCCTATGTATAGCCAAGTTGACATCTTTGAAACCATTGTATTACACATTTCAAAGCTTCGGTGTTTCTATTTGCTAAATTAAGATTATAATGTGACTTTCTCTTAGGATTATTTTGAGGCTTAAAAAACTAATCCATAAAAAGGCTTACATGTGTGTCTAGCATGTAATAAGTGCTTAAAAATATTAGCTGTTATATTATCATATAAATATTGCATTAAGGTTAGATAGCCAAAGGAATAAATAGAATTAGCCTTAAAATACGGTCGAAGAAAATCTAAATCTCATTTCAAAGAAATGTAGAGGACTGATTGTTAAAATCATGTTATGTACAAGCCATACTAACATAACAGTAATATACTGTTTTCTATCCTGGTGGCCAAGTATAGCAAGGAAGGCTGCTTCCAAGCACAAGAGAGAACTCTACATCGATTGTGGTTACATCACTTGAAAGAAAACAGAGTTCTTTTGGTAGTGAGCATCCTTTCATGTACTTATTGACTATATGTATAATGTCTTTGGAGAAATATTGATTCAAATCCTTTTCCTAATTTAATGTTAGATTTTTTTAAATTGTCAGTTTTTAAACATTTTTAAATTCTATACACATCCCTTATGAGATGCATGATTTGCAAATATTTTCTCCCATAGTGTAGATTGTCTTTTCATTTTCTGATGTTCTTTGAAGCATAAGTTCTTAATTTTGATGATGTCTGCTTTATCTATTTTTTCTTTTGTCTTTTGTGCCTTTGGTGTCATATTAAAAAAATCAGCTAATCTAAGGTCATGAAGATTTGCTTCTGATTTTTCTTCTAAAATATTTATACTTGGCTCTTAAGCACTTAGGTCTATGAGTTGTTTTGAACTAATTTTTGTATATGGTGTGGAGTAGAGGTTCAACTTCATTTTCTTTTTCTTTCTTTCTTTCTTTCTTTCTTTCTTTCTTTCTTTCTTTCTTTCTTTCCTTCCTTCCTTCCTTCCTTCCTTCCTTCCTTCCTTCCTTCCTTCCTTCCTTCCTTCCTTCCTTCCTTCCTTCCTTCCTTCCTTCCTTCCTTCCTTCCTTCCTTCCTTCCTTTTTTTTTTTTTGCATGTGGATATCCAGTTGTCCCAGCACCATTTATTGAAAACTTTCTTTTCCCTATTGAATGGTTTTAGCATTCTTAAAAAAGCAGTCACCTGTAAATTTAAGTCCCATACCCTTTTCAAAATCTGGGCTTTATCTATTTGTTCCAATTGAGTGGAAAACTGAGTATGATTTTTCTTAAAGATATTATATAATAATAAAGTCTTTTTTTCCCCATTCAATTGATAATTTATTATCATGGGCAGTTTTTGTTACTACTATACCAATTTTTTTTTTTGTCTTACCTGAAACTAGCTTTCTTTTATTTCTAGAAGTCAAATAATTTTTGTTCTCCTTGCAATACATTGTTAAATTTTCTGTTTAGATATTACTTATTACATTCAGAGGAAAAATATTAATTTGGATGGAAGTTGTGGCTAGCAAAGGAATTTGAGTTACCAATCTATTATATTTCTAGTTCTTTAATTCATTTGTGGTAAACTAAATTAAAATGTTCACAAATATCATATTCATTTAAAGCAATGTAGTTTTGTTAGTTTAAATTCTTGAATTCTTTTTTTCTTTACTTGTAACCTTTCCATCTAGTGTATTCTTTTTTTCTTGGCTAACATCTCAGTTGTATAGATTATACTCTAACCTCACTCTAAAAGTCCTAGGCATTTTTTTTTAAATCGAAGAATTAAAATAGAAGGATAAAATATCTGCTTGTATAGGATTAGAAAATTAAAATGTTGAATTTGTAAGAAACAAATAAGAATAAAAAATCCCTTCTAACAAATAGCAACAACAAACACCTAAAATATTCTAACATTAGGATAACAATCAACAGATATTTTTAGTAACCAAAAAGATAAATGTTATATAACCAAAGAGACTTATGAAATAATTTTATATTAACAAAATCTGAGAGAGATTGGGAAAATCTTCACAGCATTTAGATGAAAATTCATTTAAAGATCTAATATAGGGGCACCCAGGTGGCTCAGTGGTTGAGCATCTGCCTCTGGCTCAGGTCATGATCCCAGGGTCCTGGAATGGAGTCCTGCATCAGGCTCCCCATTGGAGCCTGCTTCTCCCTCTGCCTATGTCTCTGCCTTTCCTTCTGCACCTCTTATGAATAAATAAAATCTTTAAAAAATCTAATATAATTTACAAAAGAGAGTTAAAATCTAAAGATAATTCCCCATTATCTTTTTGTAATCCTCAATACATTTGAATTACAGATTACTATTATTCCTCAGAATTTCATTTTTATGAAACATTGTCTTATCTATAAAAAGCAAGCAACATCTGTTTAATTGACTCAGTTGCTAAAATTTTGATATCAACTTGTAGTCTCCCACCTTTTCCTCCCATCTTTTGGGCTTACCAAGATCACAGTGTCAATTACAACTTCTAATTTAACCTCTGATATATATTTTTTAATTTAAATTCAAGTTAGTTAACATAAAGTGTAGTATTGGCTTCAGGAATAGAATTTAGTGATTCATCACATACATATAACAGCAAGTGCTCATCCCAACATGTGCCTCTTTAATACCCATCACCCCACACTCTTCCCTTCTAGCAACCCTCAGTTTGTTCTCTTAACTATAGAGTCTCTTACGGTTTCCATCTCCTTTTCTTTTTCTTTTCTTTTCTTTTCTTTTTCATTACCTTCCTCTATGTTCATCTGTTTTGTTTCTTAAATTCCACGTGAGTGAAGTCACATGATATTTGTCTTTTTCTGACTGACTTATTTCACTTATACATTCCATTTTTTTAAAGATTTATTTATTTATTTATTCAGAGAGAGAGAGAGGCAGAGACACAGGCAGAGAGAAGCAGGCTCCATGCAGGGAGCCCGACGTGGGACTCGATTCCGGGTCTCCAGGATCCCACCCTGGGCTGCAGGCGGCGCTAAACTGCTGCGCCACTGGAGCTGCCCATACATTCCAGTTCTATTCACATTGTTGCAAATGGCAAGATTTCATTCTTTTTTGATGGCTAAGTAATATTTCACTGTATATACATACATGCATTGGGGGATACACACACACACACACACACACACACACACACACACACACACAAGATATATAAATATATATACCCCCACATCTTCTTTATCCATTCATCAGTTGTTGGATATTTGGGCTCTTTCCATAATTTGACTATTGTTGATAATGCTGCTATAAACATTGGGGTGCATATACCTCTTCAAATCAGCACTTTTATATCCTTTGGATAAATACCTAGTAGTGCAATTGCTGGGTCACAGAGTAGTTCTATTTTTAACTTTTTGAGAAACCTCCATATAGTTTTCCAGAGTGGCTATACTAGTTTGCATTCCCACCAGTAGTGCAGAAGGGTTCCCCTTTCTTCCCATCCTCAGCAAAATCTGTTGTTTTCTAAGTTATTAAAACCTCTAATATTTTCATGTCTTGACATGCTAATGTTATTGGCAAAATTTCTGTTAGGCATTCTGATTTTGTGTGGATTTAGCAAAAATGAAAGTGAAATGTGAAGTGAAGATAAGCTAACTTTCTCCCTTTTAGAGGCATAAGTGAAAAATCTAAATAAAATAAAATTTGCGCACTCCCCTACTCCTCTGTTAGTAATGCCTTGGAAATATTAGATTATTTTGGATTTTATTTAACTGATTAAAATTCATTTCCCCAGACAACCTTTATGAATTCGAAGAAGCTGGTGATAAAAGTATTCTCAAGGACCTCATTAGTTCTCTAGTTTTTTATTGCAGTCTTGATTTTCTTTTCATGATTTCATTTAGTTCTCCGTGTAATGAGTCTGGTAATGGCTAAGGGAGTGGCTTGAACATATGTCTAGTTCATGTTTGTACCTTATACCTAAAGTAGTGATATTCCTGGAAATTGCAGATTAAAGTTTTGTAAGTAAAATAATTTAAAATACATCAGATGAGATCACCACTCAGAGATTACAATCATCATAAGATGAATTATCTTTTATAAAACTAACAACCTTCTGTTTTGTCTAAGGGTATATTTTAGCTTAAATTTTTTAATTATTATTTTTAATGTATCATATATATATATATTTTACAATTTTATTTATTTATTTGAGAGAGAGAGAGAGAGCACAAGCAGAGGTGGAAGGGCAGAGGGAGAAGCAGACACCCCACTGAGCAGGGAGCCTGATGTGGTGCTTGATCCTAAAACTCTGGGATCATGACCTGAGGTAAAGACAGATGCTTAAACAACTGAGCCACCCTTAGCTTTTTTTTTTTTCTTTTTAATTGAAAGCAGCGACTAACTGTTTTTATAGGCTTAGTAGTATGAAAAATAATACTTGAATTTATTAGAATAGAAAAAGCTTTTTAATGGTTTAATTGAAAATAACATTAATAAAATATAAAATATCTTCAGGTAGTGAAAATTAACAGAAAATAAAATTATTAGTGTTATATTAGTAACAATAATAAAATTATTAGCAATAGTATTAGTAATAGTTTCTTAGGGCTGTTTTAACAAAGTACCACAAACTGTGTGACTTAAAACAACAGAAATGTACTCTCTCACAGTTCTTGATGCTAGAAGTCAGAAGTCAAAATGTTGGCAGTACCATGCTGATGCCTCTGAAGCCTCTAGGGGAGGATCCTTCCTTACTTCTTCCAGCTTTTAGCCCCAAGTATTCCTTAGTCTGGGGGAGCATAACTCCCAATCTCTGCCTACATCTTTATGTGGCTCTTTCCTCTGTATGTGTCTGTCTCTTCTCTTCTCAAAGGACAACAGTCATACTGGGTTAGAGTGAGTTAATGTTAATTGTCTTAACATTTAACTTGATTATATTTGCAAATGCCTAATTTCCAAATAAAATCACATTCATAGGAACCAGTGATTAAGACTTGATCATTTATTTTTTTGGAGGATACAATTCAACCCATAACACTCACATATTACCTTTAATTTCCTAAACTCTTTTATAGTAACCCACTGAGTTTCTTATTTTCCAAGATCCAAGATACCTTTGGATCTTGTTTGATTGATCACTCGATCCATCCACCATCCATCCATCCACCCATCCATCCACCCATTCAACAAATAGAATGAAATCTGTGTGACAGGCATTATCATAGACCCTGGGAATGCAGGATAGAATAAAAGAAAATCTCTGCCCTCATGCACTTATATTCCAATAGGGGTTGACAGACAATTAAGACATCACATGTTGGTGCCTGGGTGGCTCTGTCAGTTAATTGTCTGCCTTTGGCTCAGGTCATGATCCTGGGATTCTGGGATCGAGTGCTGCTTTGGGCTCCCTGCTCAGTAAGGAGCCTGCTTCTCCCTCTGCCTGCCGCTCCCTCTGCTTGTGTGCTCTCTCTCTCTTTCTCTGTTAAATAAATAAATAAATAAATAAATAAACAAACAAACAAATAAATAAAATCTTAAAAAAGGACATCAAATATATGACATCTTTGATAATAACTTCTAAAAAGACAGAACATAGAAAGTGCATCAAGAGAGATAGGGGTAGATAGGCATGGCATGGGAGCTACATTTCAGGATAGGATGGTCAATACCAGCTATCTATTATGCTAAACAAATATATCTGAAACTGTTGCTAGTTATCAGTAACCCAATGTGTTGACTCACTTATGTAGTGTATTTTAAAAAAAATCTTTCTAGAAATAATCCCTTAACCCAGAGGAGTGGTGCAAATACCAGCAGCTGATTGTTATTTGGGAAAGAATCAATTTGAATCTGACACTACTTATATCCTTTCTCTAATCTTTAGGCAAAAAAATTGAATATAATCTCATTAGCAGTTTAAAAGACATTTCCTAAATATTTATACCTTATTGACTAAAGGTCATGTATCAAAATTGGGAGATAAGCAAATTTTTAGTATGAATATTGATGGATGGTCCCAGAAAATTATATTGTTTTCCTTGATTATAATATGTTATAGGGTTATTTTTATAGAAATATTATGGTGGAAAATATTGTAAGCTGCGCAGCCCCAGATGTGAATTATGAAAGCTGGTGTGGATCAGATTTTATTTGATGATTTGTTTATTGACTTTAGAATATAAAGTAAAAAGAAATCGTGTACTTTCATTTAAGAAAACAAATCTTCATTTTGTAGAGGACAAATCAAAGTTTTCTGAGAAGCTCACCTAAAAAATGACCCAAGTTGTTACCCTGACTTCCTGTAGACTGTATATATCTGCCAGCTATTGTTTTACTAAGATGAATGAATCGCTGCCAAAGGATTTAAAAGCTCTTTTAGAACTATAAAATTCCTTAGTGTACAGAAATAAAAATTGCTGAGCTAAATATTCATCAAAAGGCAGTGCATCAAAGTGAAAGGGAAAAGTCTCCAGACACACAGGCAGGTTGTACATTTAGATTTTCTTGTATATCATGTTAAAACAAAGATTATGAATTGCATCTGTCACTAGTCCATAAACCAGATTAAACCAGACTGGAACCCGACAAGATTTTTCATACCAGTGCTGTGCCAGTATGCTATGATCGAAGGGCAGGCTTCTGTCTGACATCTTTGACAAATTCATATCACCCAATTCTGATGCTCTTTGGCTTTACTGAAGCTGAGGAGAAATGCATCCTTGCTTCCCTTTAGTGGTGTGTTTTATATCACGCTGATACTTGTTTTCTGTCCCTTTGGCTCTCTTTCAATATGCAACTTGTTTTACAGATTTTTTTAGATCCAAGCTGAGACTGTCGAAGTCCTGTTGTTAGGAAATAAAAGATACACTTTTTAGTAATTGCAAAACTACTGTTTATTAGTTTTTCTAGTAAAGTTGATAATCTAGGACTTTGTTTAGTCTTATTGATCTTTCACAGAAACAGTGTGTAGCTTCTTGTGGTCACTTCCAGTTTCCTATGGATTATGTATATGAAATATTACTTATAAAGTCAGGGAATACTACTATTCCCCTTAGAACTTTTTGATTTGCTACTGTAGAATCTCATTTTAATGCTGTTGTCTGAACCAACCTAGTTGATATTATGAAATTTTCAATGCATTTTGCTGTTACTTTTATGTTTTCTTGTTTTGCTTGGGATTAGGTTGGCTAAAATGGACCATTTATGAGACCAAGGAAACAAATTTGGCCCCTTTGAATCTCAAGTTTTATTGTCTTTCATGACTGCACTCTGTCCCTTTAATCACAGATCAGCAGTCTCACAAATGTGTATTATTGATTACAGAGAGAATCCAGGAAAAAGGGTGACACTGTTTTGAGGTTAATTCATCATGACTATGGGACACCAAGTTCTGATATGTGACAGTAGGGCCACTCTCAGGGATGAAGATTACTCTATAAAGGACACTATTTTTTTTCCTATTTGTATGATAGAATGTCATGTTATAGCAGAGTTCTATTGCACTATTTGTCATAAAATAAGAGATGATGGGTTCTCATGTTAAATAAAACTCATTATCTTTAATTTATTGGGGAGCAAAGGTGGCATTACAGTAAGTTTACAATTTGACAACTAAGGTTAGGACATTCTTCTGGTTACCTATTTTTGTGTAGTAAGCCACCCCCTCCCAAATGGCAACCATTATTTCATTTGCTCACAAATCTGCAGTTTCTACCAAGCCTGTCCTTGTTCCATGTGGAATCAACTGGAATAGTTCAACCAGGGCTTTAGGGCTCACTTCTAGGGTGACACATGGCTGGAAAATTGGTGCTAACTGTTGGTGAGGAGTTTAACTGGGTCTGTTGTCCAGAGTTCTCAGTTTCTTTCTGGATGGACCTCCTTATTGGGCTGTTTGTGCTTCCTTGGCAGGATGGCAACTGGATTCTAAGAGCAGGTATTCCAGAAGACAGGAAATAGAGGCTGCCAGCATATTAAGGTTTGGGTCTAAAGCTGGCTCAATATCTCTCATGACCGTATTCTATTAGTCCATCAGTTCCAGGGCTCACTCAGATTTAGGCAGATGTCATTAAGGGCTGGCACCTTAATGGGAGGGATGTCAAATAATTTGCAGCTATCTATAATTTATCACAAACATTTCTTACAGTGAATAGAGAAGACTATCAATGTCTCAGTGAAAATATAGGTAGGTACTTGGACATTTCCATAATCTTAGATTAGAATCTTTCATTCACACCCCAAAACAATAGAATTAAATCAAAAGAATCATGATTTGTTAGATAGTATTCTAGAAATCCATTCTAAGATTTTCTAGTATTTTTCTAAGTACATCCTAACACATGAATTTCCTAGTAAACTTGAAGTCATCACCACTGCTGAGTAGAAATAGGCTACCCTTTGTCAGTGGTTTCAAAGTGTTTTTGAGTATGCATCTTTATTAGTACTTTTAAAAAGAAAATATTTACTCCATTTATAAATTTTATTTATTTATTTGAGAGTGAGCATGAATGGAGGGGAGGGGAAGAGGGAGAGGGAGAAGCAGATCCCCCACTAAGCAGGGAGCCCCATGTGGGACTTGCTCCCAGGACCCCAAGATCATGAACTGAGCCCAGAGGCAGATGCTTAACCAACTGAGCCATCCAAGTGCCCTATTTCTTCTATTTAAATGGTGAAGAATGTTAAGTAGAGACTTCTGTCACTAATTCTTTTTTTTTTTTTTTTGAGAGAGAGAGGAAGAGAAAGCATGAGTGGTAAGGGGGAGGGGCAGGAGGAGAGGAAGAGAGAGAATCTTAAGCAGGCTCCATGCACGCCCTGGGGCTCAACATGGGCTCAAACTCATGGCCTTGAGATCATGACTCAAGCTGAAATCGGGAGTCAGACACTTAAGTGACTGAGCCACCCAAACACTCTGTATGTCACTAATGCTTATACTCTATCATTTTTGCAGCAGAGAACAGAGAACTCCTTCTTTCCATCCTTGTTAATGAAATTTTTTGAGTATACACCATTCATGCATCAGGGTACTAATGTTGCATTTACTTAATAAAAACAGAAATTAAAAGGTAAAAGATAAAGATTTAAGATGTCACAATATTTTAACCTCATGTACTTGGGTTTGTACACCTTTTTAGAGAACACTGGAGTACTATTTTTCTCATTTCACTTCCTACTTTCTATCCATTTGTGTCAGATAGTTTGAAAGTAACCCCTTTTCTTATGTTATGAGCATTCTCCTCTTCATGTCAAGAAGTAGAGTCCAATTTCCCTGTTCTTTAATCTAGACTGGCCTTGATGATTTCTTGACCAATAGAATGTGGCAGAGGTGGTGTTGTGTGACTTCTTGAAGCTAGATTCTAGAAAGGCCTACAACTTCCCCTCAGGCCTTTTAGAATGTTGGCTTATAGGATGATGGCTTTGGGAACTCTGCCTCCATGTTGTGAGAATACCAAGCCATACAGAGAATCTGTGTGTAGGTGCTCTACTTGTCAGCCCAACTGAACACTCATCTGATAGCCAACAGCAGCTGCCAGCCAGATGAATGAGCCATTTTGGATGTCCAGTCCAGTCAAACCTTCAAATGACTGTAGTCCCACTCATCAGGTGTAACCACATAAGAGAACCACCCAGCTGAGCCTCCAGAACCATAAGGAAAATAATAAATTATTCTAAATCATTAAGTTTAAGTTTGCAAGTGATTTGTTATGCAGCAATAGATAACCAGAATACAATTTTTCCTTTTTCTTTTACTAGGTCTCCCAATTATTAATGTCCTTCTATGAGTCATGACTAAAGACTCCTCACTAAAAATACTGAAAATTGTGTATTATTTTGTAAACAAGGGAACTGCAGCTCTGAGAGGTTAATTATATCTCTTAAAGGGCAAACAGGAAATAAAGGCCTTCGAATTCAAATTGCAAGTCTTTGGGATACGAAAGCCTGTATTCTTTCTACTACAGCATTCTTCAAGTCAAGCTGCATGCCATTGTGAAATAATATTAGATATTATTCAACATAGTTGCCAACATAGTTGGGATGTTAAATAGAAGTTCCAGTTGGATTTTGGGGTTCCTTAGGTCTTGGAAAGAGATAAAACAAACTGCCAGACTAGAAATATATTCAGAAGCATCAGGGACCCACAGCAATGGGGGTGAATCCAAAAACCCCAATAGACAACCTGCAAGAGAAAGAGCTTTTAACTATCTGCCAGGTCCATAGACGAGGCCATACAGCCAAATATCACAGTGCCAGTTAAGTAGCATTCTGCAATTATGATCACCCATTTCTCAGTCAAACCACCACCTTGGAAGTGTCAGAATAAGCAGCTAGAAAGGATAGGAAGTGAACTGGAAAGAGAGAAGTCCCACCCATCTCCTTCCCAGGAAGTAGGCTTTATTTAGGTATAAGTGAACTAGCTGGAATATGGGCGGTGATATTAGCAGCCTTAATTATACTATGGGACTACTTTCTAGGTATCAGATCAAGACATTTTTAAACTTACAGAAAATATAGGCATTTTTATTACTTAAGCGTCATCCAAAAGGTCATGATTGTTTGAGTTTCCATCTAGGACAGGGCAAGAGCTTGATCCACTGTGAAAATTCTAAGGAAACCGTGGGGAACATTTTTTTTTTAAGTTCATATTGCCATTTGATGCTGTTGAATCAAGCCAGTCCAAGTCACTTGTCATCTGAGGTATCTTGTAGCTAGATAGGCTACACAGAAAACTAAAAGAGAGAGCTTCTATTTTGAACATGGTTATTCTATGGTCTCTTGGAATAGAAGCAAATTTTAAAATTTTAAGCAAAGGAAGATCTTTTTCTATAAACAGAGAACTCAGAGAATCTATACCCTTTTATTAAAATTGTGAAAATGTCAATATAAAATGTTATAGCTATTCAATATAAAACAGAGTCTTCTAATGACCACGTTATGTGACTTGCAATTTATTTTGATAATTATACTGTTAGGAGCCTTGCAGCTCTTCAGGTTATTTTTTTGAGACTTCTTTCCTTTATGTTGTACCCTCCCTTTTCCTTTCCGAATTGGTCCATCAATGAAATAAAATAAAATTCATATCTAACAGGGAACACATTATGTATTAATATTTATTCTTGAGAGCAAGTGTTTCTGTTGATTAATATTAGTTAAGAGTGGAAAATCATATAATCTTTCCAGTGAGATAGATACATTATATAGAAATTCTCAGAGCTGTCTTAGAAAGATAATAATTATGTTTTATTTGCCAAAGGTTGTTGAGAGAAAACAAAAGAAATGGATTAATTTTTAAATTTAAATTCAATTAGCCAACATATAATAAATCATTAGTTTCAGATGTAGTTTTCAGTAATTCTTAGTTGAGTATAAAAATGGATTAATGTTACTGATAACATTTTCTATTTGATTTTTTGGATTTGTAAATGAAGTATTTTCCCCAAAGATGTCACAGTTTACTACCACATATCTGGAAAGAAATACAGCCTATCAGTTAATCTTTTTTGCTTTATTTTACATTTTAATGCTGCCTTTATTTTTATTGAGTAAAATACCCTTATGGATTTGGACGAGATTTTATTTTTGGAGTTTACTGGGTTATCCAGTCAAATATGAGCAATCAAGACCTCCCATTTTCTTCTGGTATAATCTTCTATCAGCTGTTTGGTATAATAAAAATAACGTCTTTACCATTCAGTATTGTTATGTGATTAGCTTCACCTGCTTTTGGAAACAGAAATAGATACTAGCTTATTCTGAATATGTATGGAGCAGCATACACTCATTGCTCTCACTTAGGCTGTTAAATTTACTTGAAAAAATTAATAAAAACTCATCTTGCTTTAATAACATATCTGGTAGAAGAGTATTTGTTTCAAACATTCTCCATCATAGAAATGGAAGAAATATTTACTGACTATAATTAATAGTACAGTAATAAAATACTTCATTCAATTAACTGTTGTTTATCATATACTATTTATTTTCTCAGGATAGTGCTAACAGTAGGAGGTAGATAAGTGTAAGATGTAGCCTGGTTTATGTTTGTGTGCATAAATGAGAATATAAAAGATAGAGAGGGAAATGATCTTGTGCAGAGCACCTTATATTCCATATGAGATGGTTGTATCATATCTGTAGCTTACTATTAAGGAGATCAAATGTGGTTTGATGAAGGAAAGCTATGTGGCTCATGTATATGTGTACCCACTTCTCTCCAAAATGGAAAAAAAAATATTTCAGTTATCACTTTTTCCATATGATTCTTTGCAGTGTCTTCAATAAAGTTAAGTCTTTTTACAAAACAGTATATTGGAGGTTTTGGAAAAAATTCTAAAATCACTACACTTGATTACTTTTTGAGAAAAATGTCGTTTTTAGACTACCTGAATGAGACCTAAAAATGTATGTTTTTCTTATGGACAATATTTTCTTTCTTGGAAAAAATTTTTTTGCCTGCAAGTGTTTGCAAGTTCTACTGGGCAGAGGTAGAGAGTATGACCTCAAGGTGTGGAATAGTGCCTGCTAAAAAGAAATGTCTTGGTGTATGGGGAATGACTGCAGGCAGATTAAAAGAACATAGTACGCTAAGTGATTTCATTATTTTTGTTGTATTGCGTTGCCTGTGTTTAGAAGAGTAAGAACTAGCTAATAAGAGCTGGAGGAATCCATTTCTCTAGTCAAAGCAGTTTTGCCCAGATTGATGCATGGTAGATAAAATGAAAGGCTCATTGCAGAGTCATCACTTACACTGCAACTATTCTAGTGATATAATTTTCATATTATTGCATGTTATATTCTAATTAGCTGAGGACACACAGAAAGAGTGTATGGGTGCCGCTTTCTATCATGCTCTCTTAAGCCACAAAACATCTTGTTTATGACTGGGAAAATTAGTAATTATAATGGGCCTGCTTTAGAAAGACTAGGCAAGGCCTTTCAATGATTTTGGAAGGAGTTTAAGAATGTCTTATCAATTGGTGTCATGGTTGAAAACCAGCCCTTTCAATAGAGCATGCTCTACTACTGTTATTCGTAGCACTGTGTAGGTAGTACTGATCTGCAAAACATGATTCTTTGTGTCTATTTGGACAAAATGTAAATTAAATATTCACTTTCATTTGTTTTTAGCTTTTCCAACATCCTGGATATTCTTTAATGAGCAATATCAAGTATGGTTAGTGATCACTGAGTCACTATAAATAAGATTAGGACAAACCTTGAATTATGGCACAATGTTTAGTGCTTATTTTAAAACAATCGTTAGCCAGTGATTTCTATTTCCTTCTACATTATCGAAACAGATAAACAGCTGTTTCCTTGCCAACATTTTCTTAAGGAAAAAACTGTGTCATAGAAAATTAGCATTTTGAGAAATTTCAATGAAAAGTGACATTTAACACCTGAGCTGTTTCCTAAGTATTTTGTCAGTGATAGAGGCCTCAGGGACAAGCCATCAGGAGTGAGAATGGAACTGTACTGAGGACCTCGGTGATTGTCTCCAATTCACTCAGACTCTGATAATACCTTACATCACTATAGCCATGCTCCAGGAAGACTGCCAAGATGTTGCAGCTTTCCCCTCCAGCCCCCAGAGCTAATTGATGAACTGATATGGGATGCCTTGACTCAGCCATATCACATTTACACACAGTGAGGTCCAGAGGCAGCTGGCATACTCATTGCTGATTTTGTTTGGCAACTTCCTAAAGCAGCATGGGGCATGCAGAAACACTTGGCACTTCACCAAAAAGCAAAGAAGTCTGTTAGTTAACCCAGCGTGAGGGTAAATAGGATGTTAGCTAGGGTCACTGATGTGTTGGGTAATAGATTAAAGTGTGTAATTTATGGGTCAGATTGATAAAATTCTGGCTTTTTTGTGTGCAATCCTAAATTTTATTTCCAAATTCTCTGCAGAAAATAGGTTCCTAAAGCAGATTTCAGCACACGGCTAAGGATTATCAACTAAAAGAACCCCATTTGGTCAAGATTGAGGCCAATTTCAGCTGATTGGACCAGTCCTTGGGGGTCGCTGATGTATTACAGCAGACGGTAGACATGAGGGACTTGTCAGACTGCCACTGGGGCTTTCCTTTTCTCACTTATCCCCTCCTTGGTTCTTGCCAAATCTGCTTTGCATTTGAAGTTGATTGAAATGGGTCTCACTGTTAACCTGTCAACTCAAACCTCTGTGATTTAGAGGGCTTTTTGTTCATTTCATTGGTACAAGAAATTGAAGTGAGAAATCTGGATCCTTTTAGAACATTGGAGATGACCAAACACAACAGCATCTGGATTTACCCTCAATTAATGGAAAAGTGTTGTCAGGTGCAGGGGATGAGATTTTTTTTTTTAGAAAGGTGGTCCTTCAGTGCCAAAAGTTTGTTGTGGGTGATGACCTCTCTGGAGCTGTTCCGAAAGTCCCTGGAAAACATTATAAAGAATTATACCATCTTGGATTTAGATGCATTTATTCTTCCTAAAAGCACAAAATGCTTTCATATATAGGTTATTTCATTTATCTTCATAACATCAGCATGAAATAGTTTGTGGCAGGTATAATTATCTGCTTTTTCAGAGATAGAAATGGGGTGCCAAGGGAAACCAAAAAGGAAAGAATGTTTATGTTTTGTAGTGTTTTTCTTTCCAAATAGATGAAAATACTTGATAGATATATAAACTTACTATTTTTTAAACTTTTTTTACATGAGAAGCTATTAATTATGGGTGTGTACAGTACAGAAGGATATTAACCATTTTGTGCCATAACTTTAGGGAAAAGCAATAAGTTGCTATCTGTTAAATCACTTCTCCTGTATGTTAAATCTATATTTGGTGAATTGAGAGGACTATGAATGAAAATAAATTTGTCTGAAAAATGGGTTAAAATAATCTTGTTCTTGGTTCTTGAAAACTGGAAATTTAGCTTGCCTAGCAGTAATGAAATAGAACCAGATGTTATTTTCCAGGGCAGAAAGCAGCCCAACAGGAGCACCTTGGTCATGGGATATAGAGGTTGAGCCAAAGATAAAGCATTGTTACTATATTACATCAGAGATACTGTGAAGAGAAATGATGAAAAATTATGGAAAGTGAATTGGACTCTTTAGGAAAAAGGTGTTTGATAAATTAAATATGTTGTCAAGAGCCCCTGAATGATTGTTGGGTGGAACTTTATTAGATAGGATACAGGTTTTTCTAGGGCAATAGAGAATCCAAAAATTCAATGACAATCAAGATAGAAGTTTTTATTCTCTTTTGTAGGTCTGGGTAAGTGGTCTAGGTGGTCTGGCAGCTTGACAGTATCAGGACACAGGATCTGATATGAGCTTTTATCTGTCCTCAACTTTTGATATGAGCTTTTATCTCATGGTTCTTGTTTTCCCATATCATGTCAGTATTCTAATCAGTGGGCAGTATGAAAAACCTGCTCCTTACTCTTGAGTTCACAAATCAGAAGTCCTGCATTTCAATGGTCCAGGGACATATCTAGCTTCAGGAGAGGCTGGGAATAGTCTTTAGCCAGGTGGCCATATGCCCAGCTAAAATGTGCGGAGCTGATGACTAACGCAGGATTGGGATAATGGATATAGTGAGGAAAAACCAGCAGTCTCCAGCACAGAAACATACTGTGGCAAAGTTTTAATCTGTTTTAAGATATGTCAACTTTATGATTGTTTTAACACTAAATGCTGCCCAACATACTTTCTAGACAATATTGCTGATGAATACATGTTCTCTAAGAGATTTTCCTTAACTCATTGAGACTAAAGATGTAATTAAATCAGAAAGATAATGAATATGTATTTCTTATATTAAAGGTTCAAATACAAGTTCATTACTTTTTGCCGTGTTCCTTAATACTTTGCATTGGCATAATCTTAATTAATTACTTGGGAGTAATTAAAAACTTAAGAAATTACTTAAACATGCACAAACATAAGCTAGTAAAGTCTGGAGGAAGCATTAAGAATTTATCTTAATCAGGGTAGCCCTGGTGGCTCAGTGGTTTAGAGCCTGCCTTCAGCGCAGGGCGGGATCCTGGAGACCCGAGATCGAGTCTCACATCAGGCTCCCTGTGTGGAGCCTGCTGTGTCTCTGCCTCTCTCTCTGTGTCTCTCATGAATAAATAAATAAAATATTTAAAAAAAAGAATTTATCTTAATCTAGTCTTTACTCATCTAGTCTATTCCAAAATCAAATTTATCAGTAATGGTACAATCAGAAGTACCACTTAGCTGCAAAAGAAGGTAATGAACAAATTCTTACGGGGGATAGGGTACCTGGAATGGTTTTTAGGAGTGTAGGTATATATTTTCCTTCTTTTGTCTCTTATTTTAAAGGTATTACAATACCTTTTAAAAATAAGTCTTCAACATATCTTACAAAATTTCTTCATTTGCAGGATAGAACTTATGAAAATATTAAGTCTCTTTCCATTTCATGTTGTCAAAAAAGAAGCTCAAGTTGTAAAGCAAAACTGATAACCAATAAATACCAATAAATTAGTCTAATATAAGTATATAGCTTAAAAATCATAATATGTTTGATAAAATAGTTTTTTTCTGCCCCATTCTCTCTCCACCCTTAATTTCTATTCCATAGAAGCAACCACTTGAAACTTTTTAGCTGTTATTTCTGTTATTTAACTCCCTGTTTCTAAGTAATGTATGCTTGGAGGACTATTTTTTTATTTTAAAAGTCTGCACACATTTCCCATTGATATCTAGCTTTTTAAGATGAAGATTTTACTCTCTTAACTGCTCATCCCACAACACACAGGTATATTTCCCTCCTGCCCTTTAATATAGCTGTCTTATTTTTTTGTGGTTCAATCATTATTCATTGACTATCTTATTATGATTACATGGAAATTTGTCACTGAGTTATGTAGTGTTCTATGATTACATTTCCCACATAGAATTAAATACTGCTTTATTTTTGTTTACTTCTTTCCTTTTTATATCTATAATTTCCTAGTTCTGAGATTTTTGGTGGGAGGGAGTATTTATTTGATTATTCCTGCCCCTCTTCTGCCATTATTCATACTTTCTCTCTCATCCCACTCTCTCATATATATATAATTATATACATAAATATATATTTAATCTTTCTACATAGATACCTACACCTGTCTATGTACACATGCACACATATATATAAAAATATAGATATAGATACATATAGATAATGTATTTCACAAATATTTTATCTCAGTCTTTAATTTGTCTTCTCTTAACAGCATCTTTTGGAGCAGATGTTTTTAATTTTAATAGTAATGAAATCCAATTTATCAGTTTTTCTTTTATGGACTGTGCTTTTGGCATTTTATCTGAAAAGTCATTGCTAAATCCAAGGTCACACATATTTTCTCCCATATTATTTTCTAGAAGTCTTATAGTTTTGTATTTGCATTTAGGTTTATGATCTATTTTGAATTAATTTTTGTGAAAGATATAACGTTTGTATCTAGATTCTTCTTTTTTTTCCACGTGGATATCCAGTTGTATCAACACCATTTGTTGAAAAACCTCCTTTACTCCATTGTACCACCTTTGTTCCTCTGTTAAAGATCATCTGACAATATTTGTGTGGGTCTGTTTCTGGGATCTCTGTTCTGTTTCATATTTTTATCTGCCTTTCAGCAATATCACAGTCTTGATTACTGTAGCTTTGTAGTGAGTCTTGAAGTTAGATAGTTCAATCCTCCAACTTTGTTCTTTTTCAATACTATGTTGGCTGTTCTGGACTTTTGCCTTTCCATGTAAATTTTACAATTGGTTTGTCAATATCCATAAAATAACTTGATTTTTTGTTTGTTTGTTTGTTAATAGAGAGAGGGAAGATGGGGAGAGGCAGAGGAGGAGGGAGAGATAGAATCTTAAGCAAGTTCCGTGCCCGGTGTGGAGCCCATGTGGGGCTTGATCTCACATTGCTGAGATCATGATCTGAGCTGAAATCAAGAGTTGGATGTTTAACCACCTGAGCTACTCAGGCACCCTTGCTTGCTGAGGTTATGATTGAGATTATGTTGAATCTACAGATGAAGTTGGGAAGAACTTGACATCTTAACAGTATTGAGTTTTCCTATTAATGAATGTGGAATTTCTCTCCATTTATTTAGTTCTTTGATTTCTTTCATCAGAATTTTGTAGTTTTTCTAACATAGGTCTTGTACCTGTTTTGTTAAATTTATATCTACTCATTTTTTTGCTATTTTTGGTAAATATGAATGATGTTTGTTTTAAATTTCTAATTACAATTGTTCATTGCTGGCACATGGGAAAGCAGTTGTGTTTGTGTATTAGCCTTGTATCCTGAATCTTTGCTGTATTGTTAGTCCCAGTTGTTTGTTTGTTTTGGTCGATTCTTTGGGATTTTCTACGTTAACAATTTTGCATCTATGAAAAAGATATTTTTGTTTCTTCTCAATCTATATAATTTTTGTATCTTTTTTTTTTATCTTTTGAATGAACTAGGACTTCCAGTATAATACTGACTGAATAGGAATGATAAGAGGGTACATCCTTGTCTTGATCTTAATATTAAAGAGAAAGCTTCTAGTTTCTTACCATTAAATATGATGTTAGCTGTTTGTTTTATGTAGATGTTCTTTTTCAAATTGAGCAAGTTTTCCTCTATTCCTAGTTTTCTGGGAGTGTTTATGATTTTGTCAGATGCTTTTTCTGTATCTATTGATATGATGATATGAACTTTATTCCTTAGCCTGTTGATGTAATGGATTATACTAATTGATTTTTTAATGTTGAATCAGTCCTGCATAGCTAGCATAAATCCCCCTTGGTTGTGGCATATAATTCTTTTTCTGCTTTATTGGATTCATTTTTTCTATTATGTGTAACTCTGTTCTTTATGATAAATTAGTAAGCCAAGTCATACCAACAGAAAATGTAGTCTTTTTTCATAGTAGTCTTGTGTTAAATTAATACCAAATACAGATAGGATTTAAAAACTGATTGAATGTAGTTAATGAGGAAGAGAAAATTATTGAAGATCACTCTACACTGTTGAGACTTGTTGATGATGTTAGTGGAGAAAGAAAAGATGAGAAATGAATATTAAAATACATTATTTTGTGAAGATATTAGAAAAACACTTATTTTTGTGGTTACAGCATTATGGCCAGGAGGAAATATATATCAAGTAACTCTATAAGCAGGAAACAAGTTGAAGGTAGAGGGTTTTGGGAATCATCTGTATATTAATGACAATTGTGAAGCTGTGGAAGTGGATGACATTGTTATGGGAGAGATGGAAAGGAATGAAAGATCTGAATGGACCCTAAGGAATACTTATGTATAGAGAAACAGAAGAAAAATGAGAACCAACAAAGGAGACCAAGAGGGCACATGTGAGTTGAGAACTAAAATGATATAATATCACAGAAGTAAAAGGAAGAATTGCAGGGATCAGGGATGGTAATCAACCTTGAATATGAAAGAAACATTGAAAAGTAGGGACAAGCAAAGAGCCATGGATTGGATAATTGAAGTGCATTGGTAGAATTTTTTCCTTAAAGTATAAGGAATGGAAGCTAGAATGCATAAAGCAAAAAGAAGTGGAGAGAGTGATCTTAGTCTATGTTCTCAGAAATATTGACAGTGAAGAGAAGAGAGAAGATAAGTTAACTCAAAGACATAGCAAGGTTAAAGGAAGGATCTCACCAACAGTGACGCTTTTAGCTTCTCTGACTGCTGTGTGAAAGGAGCTACTGGAGAGAGGTGTTGAAGATGCAAGGCTGAAAGGGAATCATAGATAAAATGAGGTTACTGTTTAATACATTGCTGCCTCAAAATTAGTCAACATTTATGTGACTGGTTACTAAATGATGTAGATGTCTTTTAGAAAGCTTTATACTACTTTAATATATAAAGGTGTATATCAGTTAGTTTAGGCTAGGTTGCTCCACAGTAACTTACAATCCTCACATCTCAGCAGTTTAAAATAACTAAGTCGTCTTTCTTGCTGACACTCCATGTAAATTATATACTGGGTCAGCTTAGAGGTTTGTTGCACTTCATTAGTATTCTAGGATCCTGGTTAATAGAGCAGCCTTCTTCCTGAGCATTGCTTAGGCACCTTGGCATAGGGAAAAGACTGGTTAAATTATATACTGGTTTTTAAAGTTTCCAATTGCAAGTGACTTTCAGCAACTATCACTCATATTTCATTGGCCAAATCAAGTCACATGACCATGCTCCCTTCCTAAGGGTGGAGGAGTACAGTCTTAATACATATGGGAATGAGCGCTAACCAGAGTATTTGCAAACATCCTTAATGGCTACTCTAAGGACTATACTGACTTGCATTACTATATTGACTTATAGTTATCAAAAATGTCTATAAAAAGTTGGGTATTATACTTTCTTCAGGAAAATAATCATATAATACAGCTTTGCTTTTAAGGAGAAAATATGAATTATAGCTGATTTACATTTAAAATGCCATATTTGGAAATGTAATTTCAACTATGTACATGATATGGTGGTAGAAATGTGAAAGGGATACATTGGATTTTACCAATTATCACTTTATTATTTTTTTTTTTAAATCTTTTTTTTAAATTTTATTTATTTATGATAGTCACAGAGAGAGAGAGGCAGAGACACAGGCAGAGGGAGAAGCAGGCTCCATGCACCGGGAGCCGGACGTGGGATTCGATCCTGGGTCTCCAGGATCGCGCCCTGGGCCAAAGGCAGGCGCCAAACCGCTGCGCCACCCAGGGATCCCCAATTATCACTTTAAAATTAAAGTTAGAAATAATGAAATTTGTTAAATAAAATTATTAACAAACATTTTCCCTAGAACCAGTTGACTAAAGACCCTTTTCATTTTTAATAATTCTGGTAAAGTTTTTAAATAAATACCAGGTGCTATAAGGGAATAAAATAAAAGGAGAAATGAAGATTTGAACTTGGCCACACTAATAAAATTCTCAGGATATGAAGTTCAGCTTCTAACAGTATAGTCATCATAGTGTAAAAATACTCCCAGTTATCCCAGCAGGATACATTTTCTTTGAGTAAGTGACCATGTATGTTTGGTTTAGCATAGCTTCAGTCACCAGTTGCGATTTATAAATGCTGTACAGGGAAGTGTTTAGTGTTCAAAGCAAGAGCTATACTTTATTATCCTAGTTTCAAGTACCAGCACAATTTCATGAATTTGACAGATTCTTCACGAATGTACATATAGGAAGTCTTTAGGGAGGCATTCTAGACTTTGGCAGCATTATTAAGGATTTAAATTGTAAACCATTTTAAGTGTGGGCATGGCAGGAATAGTAATTTTATGGATTATGAAACATTTTTCTCATTACAGCTGAATCCGATTTATCTGTAACAATTTTCTGTATCTGTTAAAGGGTGAGATTCCAGTGGTAAAGTAGAATGCAATTAGGGTATTATTATGTTGGGTGATATCTATTTCCTTGATGTCCTCTGTAATCCTTCACAAGTGTCTGTAAGACTTCATTTTTTAATGGGTTTTATCTAGTTATCAGTGAATTTAAAAGGTAAAAGGAGTGTTTCTCTACAGTACTAATAGAGTTCCTTTGGAACATTTAAAAAGAGTGAAACCAAGTGTCAAGAAGTCTGCTAGGGAGATAAAGGGTAATTTGTCTTCAACATTGTTTTTCTCTTGATTAGTGTGTAATATTAATAGCTACACATAAGTTTTTTTTGTGTATATGCATAGGTAGAGTCTGATGTACTTAATAAAGTAGACTTTATGGTTAAGGGAGCTGAGAAAGATGAGTTATTTCTGAAGACCTTCAGGCAAGTGTTGTGTTGGGTTAGAGCCTACAAAAAAAGTAAGCATTTATCAGCCCCCACACTCATCTTTGAAACAACTGGGATAAGGTAAAACTAGAAGCAAATAGTTAATGTGCAAGTATAACAAAAATTTAATTTTAAGATATATACAAAAATAAAAAGTATAGTTGAGGATCAGAGCTTGTTTAAGATAGATTTTTATTAATGAAAAATGGATGGATATAACACTGGGAACATGATAAAATTTCATGTGCATAATGAATAAACTTAGCCTATACTAGAGTGGCATTACACTAATCCTTGTTAATTAATTTTATGGAATATAAAATATTTTGACAGGATGAACAACTTATCTGTTGAATCTAGTCAGTTTGAAGGTATAATAGTACCTAGCATATTGGTTAAGTATTAGCTCTTAGACGTTATTAGTTATTTTAAAGATTCTGGATTAAGGTGTTAGATTGGTATTTTTAATGGAATGCAGGTTTAGGAAGAGCCTCTACACTACTAGTTTTATGAAAAAAAGATATAGGCTTTGAATTTAGATGTTTCCCAATGAGTGCTTGCAAATTTTAAGGTGAAATTTTAAAAATATTGTCATTTGACTTCAAATGTTTAATATTTGAGCATATACAGTTTGACTAAATATACGTTTGTGGGACTTATATATATCTGGTTAATAGATTTTAAATGGGCCATGACTTACAAGAAGCAATACTATTTATCCAAAAGTTTTTGAATTTTAACATTACCTGAATTTAACATTCTGATAATTATGTTAAAGACTAGCCTTTCTAAAATAGCTCTGGCTCTTATCAGTATTTGCATATTAATAATCAAAATGTCTCTACAATGGATTGATTTTCTGTTTTGCGCAGGAACAACATAGCTTTCCTGTTAAATTCACTATATAAGTAGTAGTTTTGATGTATAAGATATGTAAGATGGAGTACATTTGTCTGTTCTTACTTTTACAAGCATAGAAGAATGCTTTGAAATGGTTTCACTTTACCCATGGGCTGTACTAAATTTTTATAAATGATAGACTCCATATTTCTGAGGACAATTTTTTAAAAAAGCCCAACAACCATCTTTTGAAAGATTTGAAGTGTAGAGTGCTGTCCTAGTCATTGTAAAATCCTGGTAGAATGAAATTGAAGATACATGATTTGTGTCTGCTTTTATAGCTATATTAGGGTTTACACATTTAACATACAACATATATGTATAATATATATATGTATTTATATACACATATGCATACATATAATACATATCTTTTTTATACAATCCAAACTACAAGAGAAATTTTTGTTTGTTTAGATAACTAAATTTAAAGATTTTATTTATTTGGGAGAGAGAAAGAGAGCAAGTGAGCACACAAGTTGGGGGGAAGGGCAGAAGCAGACTCACCACTGAGCACGGAGCCAATGCAGGTTCAATCTCAGGACCCTGGTATCATGACCTGAGCCGAAGGTAGATGCTTAACCAACTGAACTACCCAGGTGCCCCTAGATAGCCAATTTTAAATAGCCATCCAGACTTTGTGCATATCTTTAAATATTACTTTGGATTTAAAGAGCAAAGAAGGCTGTCTGAATGAGTTTCCTTTTAACACTGCAATAGTGATTTGCCAGAGGTCTTATCCCTTATAATAGAGGTACATTATCTTCTCTGGTGGATCTTGGCAACCTGTGTACAATACACAGATAACATCTTTGTGTTAGGCATGGAGCTTGAGTCTAAACCAGTTACACTAGGGAAGATACAACATTTACTTCTTGGTGGATTACCTCTTTCACTTCTGTTGCTATTTCAGAGGTAGGGCAGAAAGTAACAAAAGGCTTGCTTTAAATATGAAATTAAAAAGAATAGCTGGAAGTTTCTATGCTGGGAATCAACTATACTATACCACATTCACTTCCTTTATAGAATACAAGAAAATGAAAAACATATGGGGTGACTTGTTGAGTTGATTTTTGTTCTGTACTCTATTCTTGTTATGAATTTGTTTTCAGAATCAAACATTGAATGCTTCTTGGTGGATGCATGTGGGTTTGAAAACACCACAGCATGTGGGATCCAGTAAAACATGAATTTCATATATTTTCTTTGGCTTCTGTATGTCATGATCTGTTCAATATGACAGTCTGGGAACAGTAAATTTTAGCTAGGTCTTAGGGCTAAGTCGTGAACTTCATTTTGGTTGGGATAGGAGGTCTGGTAATGAGAAGTGGACTAATCTACTTAGTTCTTCTGTTTATGCAGTTCATATTATTGGATTTTTGTTTCTCACTGTTGAGACTGTAGCACTTAACTACATGTTCAGGCACATCCTCACTTCCTATAGCATTTTTTATTCACTCCAGTGAATTGCTTGTTTTATTCTATCAGATGAACACAGCATTAGGATCTATTAAGATAAGTATATATAAAATTGTATTAGTTATTGCTATAATAATGCTCTGTAACAAGCAGCCACACTATCTCAATGACATAAGACAAAAAACACTTAATAAACTCCTGTGTCTGTGGGTCAGATGGAGGTCAGCAGATCTAGATTAGGCTCATCAGGGGTAACTGGCTGGGACTACTTTGCTTCATACATCTCTCTTTCTTCTCCTGGGACAGTAGGCTGGTCTTGTATACTTTCCTTATGGCAATGGTAGAAGTGTAGGAGGGGAAGCTCAATCATATATGTGCACACCACTATTTTAAATGGGGAGAATCACATTACACCCACCAGTGTTCTTTTGGTCAAAGCATGTCACATGAATAAATCCAAAGTCAAGGAACAGAGAAATATCATTCTCTTTACTGGAGGAATTGCAAAGTACATGAATACAGAGAGTGGCAGAGAATTGAGGCCATTAACACAATGTATCACAAGGGGTTTAACTTATTTTCATGCTATTGATGAGAACAAAGCACATAGAATGAATTGATGGAACCAAAAGAAGCAGTTTATAAAGTAATGCCTCTGAATCTGTTGCTTGATTGAGTATAAAGTTGTGTGATTATACATATTTTTCTTCTCGGCTCCCACTATATGCTCCATGGAGTAAAGATGACATTTTTATTCATCATTTATTCTTAGAATCTAGAATAGTTCTTGACATGAAAGCTCAGCTTATATTACTGTAAGGAATTAGTGAACTTTATCTAAAGCTAAGCTTCTCTCAAAATCAATTGAAATAATATAGCGATTGATATATTTATTGAGAGATAATTGACATACAGCATTGTATTAGTTTTAGGTGTACAACATAATGATTTGGCATATTGTGAAATGACTACTGCAATAGGTTTAAATTCCATTACCACACATTGTTACAAATTTTTTTTCTTGTGATGAGAAGTTTTAAGATCTCCTCTTTTAGCAATTTTCAAATACACAATACAGTGCTGTTAATTATAATCATGATGCTGTACATTATATCCCTAAGACTTATTTATCTTATAACTCAAAGTTTGTATTTTTTTGATGACTTTAATGCATTTCATCCATCTCCTGCTTCTGGCAACTATCAGTCTGTTCTCTGTATCTATGAGTTTGGTTCGTTTCAGATTCCACATATAAGTGAGATCAAGCGGATCTCTGTCTGATTTATTTCACTTAGAATAATGCCCTCCAGTCCATTCACATTGTCTCAAATAGCAATATTTTCTTCTGTTTAATCATGAAATAATATTCCATTGTGTATATATACACCACATTTTCTTTATTCATTAACCTATCAATGGATACATATGCCGTTTCCATGTCTAAATAATGTTGCAGTGAACAAGGAGTGGGGGGACAGATATCTTTTTGAAATAGTGATTTTGTTTCCTTCAGATAAATACCAGAAGTAGAACTGCTGGATCATATGGTAGTTCAATTTTTAATTTTTTTTTAGGAACCTCCATACTGTTTTCCATAGTGGCTGCACCAGTTTGCATTCCCACCAACAGTGCATGAGGATTCCTTTTTATCCACATCCTCACCGACACTTGTTGTTTCTTAAGTTTTTGATTTTAGGCATTCTGACAAGTATGAAGGGACATCTCATTGTGGTTTTGATTTGCATTTCCCTGATGATGAGTGATATTGGGCATCTTTTCATGTCTTCTTTGGAAAAATGTCTATTCAGATCCTCTAACCATTTTTAATCATGTTATTTGCTTGTTCCCTGTTGAGGTTTATGAATTTTCTACATATTTGGGATATTAACTTTTATCACATATGTGATTTGTAAATATTTTCTCCCATCCAGTACGTTGCCTTTTCGTTTTATTGATGATTTTCTTTGCTGTGCAGAAGCTTTTTTTGCTTTTGCTGCCTTTGCTTTTGGTGTCAAATCCAAAAAATCATTGCCAAGACTGATGTCAGGGAGTTTACCACTTGTTTTTTTTCTAGGAGCTTAATGATTTCAGGTCTTATGTTCAAGTCTTCAGTCCATTCTGGGTTGGCTTTTGTGTGTGGTGTGATTTAGGGTCTAGTTTCAATCTTTTGTGTGTGGTTGTCCAGTTTCTCAGTAGCGTTTATTGAAGAGACTGTCTTTTCCCCATTGTATATTCTTGGCTCCTATGTCATAAATTAATGACCATATATATGTGGGTACATTTCTGGCCTATCTTTTCTGTTCCAATGATATAAATATCTTTGTTTTTATGCCAATATCATGCTATTTTGATTTCCAGGGCTTTATAATATCGTTTGAAATCAAGAAGTGTGATGCCTTCAGCTTTGCTCTTATTTCTCAGGATTGCTTCTGCTCTTTGGAGTCTTTTGTAGTTCGACACAAATTTCAGGAGTGTTTGTTCTATTTATATGAAAAACATCATTGGACTTTTGATGAGGATTTTTTTGAATCTGCAGATTGCTTTGGATAGTATGGACATTTTATCAATGTTAATTATTCCAATCCATGAACCTAGATACCTGTTGTATCTTCATCATTGTTTTATCATTGTCAATGTGCAGGTTTTTTACCTCTTTAAATTTATTCTTAGATATTTTATTCCCTTTGATACAGCTAAAATGGGATGGTTTTCTTAATTTCCAGATTAACTGATTTGTACTATTATTAAGCACTTATGATATATAAAACACTGTGATTTGTACCTTGTGGGATATGACATTATAAAAAGCATAACTTCTGATCTCAAAGAGAGGAAATAAAATACATGTAGAAATATTCATTTTTTTACATTGTTTTTTTTTTTTTCAAATACAGTCCTTTCTTTGCAGTTTACAGAAACATCTGGCGGGATGAGGAGTTTTGACCTTACTGCTAGGAAAATCATTCCCTCTTGCTCAAATAATCGAGATCTCGTCATTAAGGAGTTGGATAATTAAATTAAATATAGCTAAAATAATTGGTTTTTTTTAACCTTCCATTTGTGCTGTCTTTTTATTTTTATTTTTTTACATTTTTAAATTTAAATTCAATTTGTCAACATATGGTATAACACCCGGTGCTCATCCCATCAAGTGCCCTCCTCATTGTCCAACCCCTAGTTACCTCATCCTGCAGTCACCTCCCCTTCTGCAACCCTTTGTTTCCCAGAGTTAGCACTTTAATAGTGCTTAAAACAAATTGTTTGGCACAAATAGTCTAATTATGTAAGAAAGAGAATGATATTTTTTTTTAATTTATTTATTTATGATAGTCACAGAGAGAGAGAGAGAGGCACAGAGACAGAGGGAGAAGCAGGCTCCGTGCACCGGGAGCCCGACGTGGGATTCGATCCCGGATCTCCAGGATCGCGCCCTGGGCCAAAGGCAGGCGCCAAACCGCTGCGCCACCCAGGGATCCCGAAAGAGAATGATATTAATCAAAGATGTTGTACATCTGTTACTATCTTTATTCTTCAAATATTTGTTCTTTCTCTTTCAGTGGTTTCTTCTTTTAGATGTGAAAAAGGTTCAAGTTGATTATATCCTAAGTCTTTGATTTCCTGGCTTCCTAGGGCCATTTCATATCTCTTCTTTATATTATCAGATTTCTTGAAAGTATTTATATTTACAGGGTGTTTCTTTTTCCACCCTCCACTTCATCTTTTACTTTCTTATTCCAGACTCTGACTTCACTTCTGCCCCTGCTCACTGAGGATCAGGTTTCTAATCTAAATCTTTTCTTAAGGTGTGTCATCCCTGCCTCTCTGTAGTGGTTGCCAAAAATTACTATCCCTTGGATCTTTTTTCATCCTGCACATAAATTTATTAACCACTTATTGTGTTCTCAATATTATGCAAGCTTCCTGGAATCAACAGGTGCATAGAACACAATGCCTGGCATATAAATGTTTGCTTTCAAAACTAGTTTATTGGGGTATCACAGCTTTGTGGGAATACCAACATGAAGCTTAATTTTTTTTCCAGTCACTACCTTCAATGTCCTGTTAAATTTTCTTTTCTAATTTCTCAAAGATAACTTGGAAAAATATCATAATTTTCTGGTTAACTTTTGTTTAACAATCTAGTCTAGTTTAGAACTTTAATTTCAAACTTGATTTAAATCTTATCTTGTTTCCTCTATCTATAGATGACGTGACAAGTTGCTCCCAGGACTTAAAGTAGGAGGGAGGTGTCATCTACTTTTTATTCCTTATACCACTTCTTCACCTTTGGGTGGTGGTGGGACAGTGTGGCCTGAACCTCATCGGCTCTAGTCTTTCCTCTCCTGAAGTGAGAAAACAGCTCTTATTCTCACTTTGTTGGTATCATTGTTTTTCTGACCAGTACTGACTGACATTTGGTGCTGTCTATGTGGCTAGGGTTCAAATGTTGGCTGTCTCCTGGGGTCAGGTATGAGTTTATTTCACTGCCCCACTTTGAGATGATAGATCCAGATAAATCAACCTCTTGCATTCCTTAATAGTTCTCACCATCACAGCTGCTTGATGTTAGGTCCCCAGGTTTTATGTTAGTATTTTCACAAGTTGTGACTGTCCAATAAGCTAGTTTATATGCAGATCCTTATATGCCATGTACTGTGTTCCATGCATCTGTTTATTCTAGGAAGCTCTCATAGTGTTGAGGACATAATAAGTGGTTAATAAATCTAAATGCAGAATGAAAAAAGTTTCTAGAGATGAGGTTCCTTCATCCAGTAAGTAGTTCTCTGGGGTGGGAACCAGCAAGGTGCCTCAAGCATAGCCGCCTAATTCAGTGTCCACTAGACCACAGGAAACTCATGCTTCCTCTTCTACCCTGGATGGTGTGAAGTCCAGCTGCCTCACTGGGTACCTGTCTCTCCCTATCATTATACACTAGGTCTCTTCAGTTCTGTTTGGGCAGGCACAGGTAAGGATGACGGTTACATAGATATCTAATTGAAGAACAGAACGCCAGCCTTTTTTTCCTGTATTGCATCCCTAGTCTCATCCTATGGAACACTGAATGCAGGTGGGTAGCGAAGTCCCTCTTCCTTTTACCACAAACATGTCACTCCCTAAAAAGGTGGTGACTCAGCTCCTTCTCTCACCCTCATCCCTAGTTTTCAGTGTTTGTGAGAGTTGTTTGCTGGGAGAGTATCTGTTGGGGTAAAGCAGGGCTGGTTCTACAGCTTCTGAGTAGGACCTAGGGGAAGGCATCCAGCCCTGGTTGTGACAGCTGTATTACATGACATACTTAGTCCCGCTTTGGGCTCAACTGGGAGTCTAATAGAAGCACTGAGGAACTCCTTCTCAGCATCTTGTTACCCAGTAACATGTGAGCAAAGGCACTGAAATATGTCATGTCTTTGACAGAAGTTTGTACCTTAGGAGAGCAAAGAACAAAGAAGTGGTGAGTAAGCCACTTCTGTATTTTGAAGCCATAAAACCTGAAGACTTCAGTGTTCAGTGACCACGCCTTTTCCTCAATCTCTGACCCTTCATTTTGTTGAGATTTAGGTTCTCCTCCAAGTTGTGTCTCAGTTTTTTATTCTCATTCTTCTTAGTCTTACTGAAAACCCTCTTTATTCCTATAGCCTCAACTTCCACTTACATCAGAATGACTCCAAAATTTAGCTCTTTTCTGAGCTGTTTTGCTACATTTGCAATTAATTTATGCTTTGGTAAGGATGTCCTGTCAGAATTAAAACTTAATGTTTTTTTCAAACTGAATTACCATTTTTCCTCAAACTAGCATCTTATGGTTTCCTAAATGTGTGCTATTTCTCTATTTTTTTAAAAGATTTTATTTATAGGGGCACCTGGGTGGCCCAGTGGTTGAGCATCTGCCTTTGGCTCAGGGAGTGATCGTGGGGTCCTGGAATTGAGTCCCACATCAGACTTTTCACAGGGAGTCTGCTTCTCCCTCTGCCTATATCTTTGCCTCTCTCTCTATGTCTCTCATGAATAAATAAAATCTTAAAAAATTAATTAATTAAATTGAGAGAGAGAGAGAGAGAGAGAGAGAGAGAGAATATGAATGAGCAGGAGGAGGGTGAGAAGCAGACACCCCACTGAGCAGGGAGCCTGATGTGGATCTTGCTCTCAGGACCTCTGGATCATAACCTGAACCAAAGGCAGACACTTAACAGACCCAGCCACCCAGGCACCCTAAATGTCTGCCATTTCTTATTTCCTGGCAGTCCAAACTCACATCTTCTGAACTTTTACCTTTCTCCCTTAGTTCTTTCTGGTTGTTTTGCAGAGCTCCAAATTGGTCTTTTTTTTACAAATCTCTCACATCTGTCTATTTATGCCTATATTAGTTTGCTAAGACTGCCATAATAAAATACCTCAGATTTGGTGTCCTAAACAACAGAAATTTATTTTCTCACAATTTTGGAAGCTAGAAATCTGAGATCAAGATGTTAGGATTGGTTCCTTCTGTAGCCTCTTTCCTTTGCTTATATGGCCATCTTTTCTTTGTCTTTACATGATCTTCCCTTTGTGTCTATTTCCATATTTCCTCCTTTTATGAGAACACCATTCATTATTGAATTAGGGCCTAGCTTAATGACTTAAATTAACTTGATTGTGTCTTTAAGATCCTATCTCCAAATACAGCGGCAGTCAGAAATACTGGGGGTTAGGACTTCAACATATCAATTTGTGGGGGGATGCAATTCAGTCTGTAACACTGCCCATTCCTACTGATAACCTTTAGTCAACTTATTAGGGTTGACCCTTGGAACAACACATGTTTGAGCATCATAACTCCACTTACACATAGATTTTTTTGATACATATAGTACAGTATGGTATATGTATTTTCTACTTATGATTTTCTTTTTTTAGCTTACTTTGTTATAAGAATATAGCAAATAATACATATAACATACAAAATAAGTGTTAATTGACTTATGCTATTGGTAAGGGTAACCAATAGTTTAACCAGTTTGTTAAACAGTAAGCTATTAGTTAAGTTTCTGGGGAGTCAAAAGGTATATGCTGATTTTTGATGGGGCAGGGGATTGGCACCTCTAACCTCCAGGTTGTTCAAAGGTCAAGGTCAACTGTACTTCTTATTTTGGTTATTGCAAAGTCTATTGTACAACCTTACCCCCAAGATTTGCTAATCATTTCACCATGATCTCTAGATTGATCTCTTTAAAGCGAAGATTTTGTTTTCTTCAATGACACCTTGATTGCTTTGCCTAACAATATGGCCATCTATCATGGGGCCATGTCTGTCTTTCTAGGTTTGGCTGCCACTGTTCCTCTGTTCTAGTCATAAGACTCAGCTTAAATGGCTACTACACTTATATAGCTTGCCTTGAAGCTCTTTGTTGGGATGAATTCCTCTCTGATCACTACTGTGTTATACTTAGTTTTATTTCTCTTAGAGAAGTTGCTACATTCTCCTTTGATTAAAGTAACTTACCTTTGGTACCAGTGTATAAATTCCTTTAGCGTAGAGATTGAATGTTGTGTTACCCACAGTGCTTTCATATAGTTGGTAGAGTATAAACTACTTAGATATTATTTCTGTAATATCTTATTTAGAGATTCAATAATTTTAAAAGGCAGAATATTGCTGCACGTGCTCGTAGTTCTTATTGCTATAGACAATCAGTGAATAATATAAACAATGTCATCTATTTTTTGGACAACAAATATTGGATTATTGGATCTATTATCCCCAAATATGTGGAGATTGAGGGTTAAATGCATTTCTTATGGAAAACAGAGGAGTCCTCAGGCTGAAGGTGGTTGGTCCAAGGAAGAAGCTTTTAAAACGTGGCTGAATGTGAGCGGCCTACTAAGCCCTCAACCTTTTTGAGCAGCTGCTGAGCTCTTTGTGTTTCGTGTGTTCCTTTCTTGTGGGTGACAAGTACCAAATCTCTAAGGCATGCAAGGGAACGAAAATGAGAGTTTGGGGTTCATGGCCTCAGCTGTTTGAATTTGTTACCCTGGTCAAATAGCACAAATTCTCTCCTTCCTCCTGCATCGTCCTTGGTTTCCCACAAGACAGTATTTTCCCTATCCTGATGGGCAAATGGATAATTTATTTCATCACTGAATTTACTGTGAAACCAATTGTTTTCCTAATGTGTGGAACCAATGGAAACAAAACCAAGAAGCATGGTTTGTGGTTCATTTAAAACACTACTTTCTGTATACTATTCCAGCAAGCTGTCTGCTTTGGGATAGTGATCTAGTGTATATTAGCAACCTTGTGGAAAAATGCTGAAGCAATTTGCTATTTTCCCTTAAAATTAACATTACCATAACCCAGAAAGGTGATATGCCTTATGCAACAGTCATAAAATAGTTTCAGAACTCATAAGGTAAGGCCATTCTCATATTCTTACTTTGGATCATTTTTCTTCCTAATGTGAAACAACAGATGAAAGATGCCTCTCTGCAGCTCTAAATGTCAGGTTTGATGTGTGTACCAAATGTTATTAGTTAGCATTAAAATCTACAGACTCATAAAAGGAAAAGACATGAAACAGTAATGAAATTGCAAGATTTAGAATATTTAGGCTTTCCTAATTAACTGATCAATTCTTATTATGTCTATCTATTCTATATTTTCTGCAAGAAGAAATTGACTCAGCTGATCAGATAATTTTAGGCCTGTAAAACTTCATTCCTTAAAACATTTCCATAGTACCTACTCATATTGTTAAGTTTGCTAATATCACACATGACTTTTTCTTAGACTCTGGCCAAACTATTGCCCTACTTACAACTTTGATCTTTCATCTGCTTGTGCCAAAGTTGCATTGTGGAGAATCAGGTGATTCCCATATTGGAATGGCCTAGATCCTGAGGTTGTGGTTATATATTTGTGCTGAATATATATATATATATGTATCTTCCTCCCTCTCTTCCTCCTTCCTTTCTTCTTTCTCTGTTTAAATGTTTATTTAATGTTTTCCTTGTGATTAAAATATTTGCCGTTATGTTTCTTGGTATTAGTCTCTTTCCTGAAATATGATGAGCTCATTTCATTTGAATGTCTGTCATTTGTTTCAGTCTAAGAAAGTTTTTCTTTGGTTATGTCTTCTGTTATTGTTTCTGTTCTTATTGGTTTGGTGAAATACCACAGTAATACTGTCTCTCCATTCTTTTGTCTACAAACATATCATCTCTTTTTTTTTCTGTTTGTTTTCCTTTGCATTTATAGAGAACATCTCAAGTTTTTCTTCTGTATCACTGATTATATTTTATTAAGCATACTTTTTGCTTCTTTATTTCCTTTAGGCTCAATTTATTATATTCATGCTTTACTAGTTCTTTGTAACATGAAATTTAAAAATACCACTAAAAATACTAGAAAGAAAATAAAAGACAAAGGACAAACACTTGGTGGGCGAAATGCTACCAATATTTATATATATAATGTTAAGAAGCTCTCTCAACTGAAAAGAGTGTCAAAACCAATTTTATATATTTGTTTTTAAAGATTTATTTATTTATTTTAGAGAGAGATAGAGAGTGCATGAGCAGGGATAGGGACAGAAGGAAGAGAGAGAGAATCCACAAGTAGACTCTCCACTGAGTGTGGAGCCCATTGCAGATTTGATCCCAGGACTCTGAGATCATGACCTGAGCAGAAACCAAGAGTTGGACACTTACCTAAATTACACCACCCAGGCACCCCTCAAACGTATTTTAAAGAACTTATAGTCAATTGAGCATCAGACTCTTAATTTTGGCTCAGGTAATGATTTCAGGGTTAAGATCAAGCCCTGTGTCAGGCTTCATGCTCAGTGTAGAGGCTGCTTAAGATTCTGTCTCCCTCCAGGCACTGAGCGGAGGGCACTTCATGGGATGAACACTGGGTGTTATACTCTATGTTGGCAAATCGAACTTAAATAAAAATGAATGTAAAAAAAATATTCTGTCTCCCTCTCCCTTTTCCCCTCCTCCTCTCAAATAAATAAATAAATCTTTTAGAAAAACAAAAACAAACCTACAGTCCTTTCCCCCTGTAAAGGGAAAAACTCAGTCCTTTCTCCTGTATTTCTAGCCTGTGTGTTTCCTTTATTACTCACAGAGAACACTTCATTGCTGACACTTCTGATCATTAAATGTGTGGCAGTTTTCCTCCACCAAATAATACTCTGTGACACCAATTGAGTGTCTTACAATTTAACTGAATTCTGACACTATCTACCTGGAGATAGACTCAGATCCCAGAGGTTAAGTGCTCAGTTCTACAAAACTGCTGTCACTCCACTTCAGATACCAATTGTAAGTCCAGGTTGTCACCTTTGCTTCTGACTGGTTCTAAAACGATGTTCCCATGACTCCTCTTCAGTTTGTTTTAAATTGCTAGAGCATCTCACGGTACAGAGGGAAACACTTAACTTATGCCTACTAGTTTATTAAAGGATATGAGAAAGGATACAGATGAACAGCCAGATGAAGAGATATATAAGGTCAGGTCTGGGAGGGTCCTGAGTACCTTGTGTCCTTATGGAGTTGGTTATAAACCTAATATTTGTATGTGTTCAATCTGGAACCTCTTCTAAATGGGTATTATTGCAACTTTGGAGACATTATCACATAGGCATGGTGATAATGGTGATTTTCAAGAGAATGGGGGTGAGGCTAAAAATCCCAAGCTTCTAATCGTGGCTTGGTCTTTCTGGTGACTAGCTCCCAACCAGGAGCTATCCAGGAGCCCACCCATGTTGTCTCATTAGGACAAGAGACATTTCTATTACCCAGGAAAGTGCAAGAGTTTCAGGAGCCTTGTGTCAGCCCTGTGTCTTTGACTTCCACAAAGACCAAATATAGAACAAAAATTGTTTCTAGGATGTCACTTAGGAATTGCAAAGGTTTTAGGAACCTGTGCCATGAACCAGGGGTAGAGACCAATATTTATTCTATTATTTCACAATATCCTAAGAGAAAATCTAGAAGAGGCAGTTGCAAGCTATTCATGGAAGATGACAAGTTGATAAATACAAGTCAAGTGTTCAACCTAATTAGTAAAAATTTTTAACCAATGTAATACTTTTAAATATAAAATTTCAAGATTGAAAAGGTAGATACAATACTGAAATAGTTTTAGTGATGTGGATGGATAATTGCAAATTTTGCTGATAGGAGAGCAAACTTCAACAAACTTCTTAAAACCAATTTGTTGATTTGTATTAAGAATCTTAAAAAGGAGAAAATTCATTGACCCAGGAATCTTACTTGTGAGACTTTATCTTAAAGAAATAATTAAAAATATTATGAAAATTGAAAGTATGAGGATGCTTATTATGCCTTAAAATTGGAAAATATAAAAATCGAAATATCCAACGTTAGGAGAATCATACATAATAGAATGCACACATAATGTAATATTATGCACCTTTTTAAAAACCCTGTTTTAAAAGAGAATTTAGTGATGTAGGGAAAACATTACTTTTATTCATTTTAAGGTTAACTGAAAAAAAAAGAATAAAAATTGTGCATGATTATCATTAATTTCCTTCCTCTCTTTACACACACACACACACACACACACACAAGTAAGCAAACGCACAAACATTCGACCTTCAACTATTTAGTTCATCCTATGATCATTTAATCACACCCTCTTTTCTTCTGGATTTCTTTTCTTACATGGAAGACATGCTGTCTTACATTCTAGGGAGGATTTCATGTGATTAATAATGTTTAGATGTCTCCCATTCTATAGATAGATGGTCTCCTTATTTGTTTTGCAGTACCTTTTTCCTTAGGTTACACATTTGATTTTTCTTTACTCAGTTGTGTGATGAGAGATCAGCCTATAATTGATGATTGCCAAGGAGTTGCCTTTGGCCCCATTCTCAGACCGCATAGGTGCAATTCCATTCTCAAATCTGCAACTCCCCGGAAGTTTGATACATATATCTTCTTGCCCGATTTTTCATGTCTAATTGGTTTTCATCTAGTATAGCTCAGCTGAGTTGAAATACTGTCTTCTCTTATATTTTTCTTCCAGCCCATATTTCTCTGATACTGTGAACAAATGAAATAATGAAAAACTGCAATATGGAGTCCATTGCTTTCAGAGAGCTTCCTATGTTTGTCTCACTTATAGGATGCAGCATATCACCACTTGTTCCCAACCTCTTGTTACCAAATTTGTTGCCCAATTATTTCTAGCTTGGTTTCCATGGAAAGAGAGTTATTGAGCAGAGAAAAGGATAGGACTGGCTTGAGAAGCAGCTGATAGAAAGGGTGGCTGGCCAATTTTATGTTTGTTGTAGCCTTTGTGTTTATAAACCAAAGAAGAGATGATAGATGAGGAACTTGGGCTCTATAGACCCACATTAACGTTGACACTGCAGTTGTGATCTATTGATTGATTCCTCATTTGTTTCATTGGCTTTGTAATTAGTGGCAAATTATTCCTGATTCTTATTCTAGGTTTCCCATTACTCTCATTTTTAAATTATGTGACTTTTCTCCTTTTGGGAGGGTGTCTCCATAGGTGCTTTATTATGAAGTTGGAAAAGATTGCTTCAGGGGCTGCTTAACAAAACATAATTTTAAGTAGGAAGAGGAAGAAAATATTTAAAAAACCCTTAAGACATTTTTTTTTTCTTCAGTTGATATACTTACTTTGCAATGGCATGGGAGAGAAGACGTCATACTTCCGTTGCTTGGACAAGCGGTCCAGCTGATTTTAATAAAATGACTGCATTTCTTCACTGAAGTGACTTTGCCATGTTATATCACTATAATCAAATGAAGCTGCCAACCACAGAGGGTGGAAAAAACACAATTATATGGAATTATATTGTAGCCTCATTTTGAAGCTATGGCATGATGAATGACTTTATAATGCTAACTAACTACTGTAGCTCTTATGGTGTACCAAGTATTGTCTTAAACATTTTGTATATATTAACTCATTTAATTCTTTAACCAACTTTATGAAGTATTCTTTTCAAAGTCTAACAGATGAGGAAACTGAGGTACAGAGAAGTCGGCTCACTTGCTCTAAGTTTTATAGCTGGTGTTAGAGGTAGAATTTGTAATCAGGCAGTACAGCTCCATTATCTATGCTTTTAATCAAAATGTTAGAAAACCAAAAGCCAAATGACTGCACTTTTATCCTAAAATTCCGAACTCAAGTATTTTTGAATGTCTTTATTTAAATCCAAGTAAAAAAACCTGGAGAAGTCTTTAACTGAGAAGAAGAAAGAATGGAAAAGTTCATTAAATCTCTCTTTTGTCTATCTACAGAGAGAACACACACACACACACACACACACACAGAAATACATCTACACAGAAACACACAACTGTATACATTAGCATTAAAAGAGTTTTCCCCTGAAACAATGATAAAATTGCATTGGCTCATTCTTCACTTTCTCATACCACTTTCCACAGACCATCAATAGTTTGAATTTGTGGGATGGATGAACAGTTTTGAGTCTAGTTTTTGGCTACAGAAGAGAGCAAATCATACATTGATGTTGAATTCATGACCTTGGATCTCCTCAGAAACATTCTCTAATCAAATCAGCTCCTGGGAGAAGATTATTTACAT
Organism: Nyctereutes procyonoides; assembly: GCF_905146905.1. NCBI lineage: Eukaryota > Metazoa > Chordata > Mammalia > Carnivora > Canidae > Nyctereutes > Nyctereutes procyonoides. The sequence goes on from NW_026575130.1 coordinate 9,005,575, forward strand.
CTGGAAGGCAAGCATTATGTAAATGCTTCTTCTTTCCACATTTCTTTAGAGGGACTCAGAATTATCCCCATTTGGGGAAGTCTACATTATATTATCTCCTGGGTGGAGTAATCATGTCTCATTTGTCAGACTATGGAATGAGCTACCCTTCTGGAGGGGATCACTTGAAAGGGTTCTCACAGAAGGGCTTTTATTGTCTTTGATGAGCCTTTTTGCATTTTCAAGAATTCCTGAATCTACTAGAACATTCTTAGGATGCTATTTAAAAGATTATTTTGGGATGTTTTTATAGGCGTCCTACAATAATGTAAAAGATGAGGACTGGAATAAATTCACAAGCAAAATGAACTTTAAAGCTAGAGATGCTTTTTTCCTGAAAATTTCTACCATTCAGATGAAGTATTTCTTCAAGGTTTTTACCTTAAAAATCCAAAGAACTAACAAATATCTAAGAAAAAAGTGGGATAAATAATGCAAAAATGATCAGGAAATGAATAGAGATTAGAAAAAGTTTTGTTTTCATGCATATAAGATAATGGAGTATTAGAACTGAGATCTTTCAGTTTACTGAAAAAATCATAAAGAATTGAAGTAGTTTTTTTAAAGTGAGTAAGTGGGCCATCGAAAGGAGACTACAGTGTGGTTCTTCTTGGTTCCACCGGATCACAGTCACTTGAAGGTTGGGAGAACAATCAAGGTCCTGGTGACACAGAGGCCTTTTTGCTATTCTTCTCTTATATATTTGGTAGATTGTGGCAAATGGCAGAAAGACCTTGCCATAGCAAAACAGTACAGGCAGGACGGTTTAAACAGCAGATATTATTTTTTCTCACAGTTCTGGATGGTAGAAGTTCCAGATAAAGATCTAGCAGGGCAGGTTTCTGGTAAAAGCTCTCTTTCTGGCTTATAGATAGTCACTTTTTTGCTCTGTCCTTGCATGGTGAAAGCAGAGAATGAGCTCTCTGCCATCTCTTTTTAAAAAACACTAATACTGTCGGATTAGGGCCTCACCCTTATGACTTTATTTAACCTTATTTACTTCCTTAGAAGCTACATCTCCAAGTACAGCTACACTGGGGCTTCAACATATGAATTTGGGGCGGGGGCATAAACATCCAGTCCACAACAGACATGTAATATCCTCTAATAAATGGACTGGGGAGTCCTAGAGAAACTCTTCAAAAAAAAAAAAAAAACGGGCAAGAGGGGCTTGGATTAGCAGAAGAACAGGTTCAGAGTTAGGCAGATCTGGATTTGAACCTGTGGCTCCTCTACTTTGTACTTATGTGACTAGGGATAAGCTATTTAATCTTTCTGAGCCTAGTTTTTTCTTTTGTAAATAATACTTCAGGACTATTTTATAAAGCGCCCAGCACAATATCATTCATATGGTAAAGTACTCAGTATATGAAAGTGATTATTATTAGCCCATAAATTCAGTGTAGCCCAAGGACACCATTTGCCTTGTCCAAGTAAAACTATCATAAGCAAATATTTCCTAGTCTTTGGCTGTGTTATGATATGAATAATCTTAGGAAAAGTAAAGCTATTATCATAAAGTATATAATTAGGGAAGAAACTAAGCTACATATAACTTTTTTTCTGCCTTTAAAAATGACTTTCTTTAACTGTAACAAAATTCTGACAACTTATAACACTTTTTCTCTGCAAATCTTTGAATATGAAATGCCAAGCCTATTTATATCAGTGAAGATTTTCCACCAACTCATCTTGTCCTGGGGGTCCCGGAGGACAGAGTCAAAAGCAAGAGATGGGATTCCCCAGAAGGAAGGTTTAATCTCTACCAAGGAAAAAATGGTAGAACAATTTGAGCTGACTGAATAAGGAATGAGTTTTCTCATGAGGTGGTGAGTTCCTCATCTCAGAACCGGGATTACTTGGCATGAATATTGTGATAGGGGTTGCAAGAAATGCACAGGAAGCTGCTCTACGTGACCTCAGATCTCTTCCACCTAAAAGTCTATGATTACAGAATGTCACTTTCAGGAAGTCTCTCACTTTAAAAAAGGATGTACAAGTGGAAATTACCTCAGTGTCTGGCTTATGACTTAGAAAATAGAACTCTGTGTGCCTGTTTAGGCAGCCCTGGAACTTTCAGATTGTACCTTATGTCTTGGGGCTACTGACCATGACTTTGGAACTAAATATAGTCTAGAAAGTACCATTGTGTATCCGATACTAGGAGCCAGTGCAGCAGACTCGCTTCTTACCTTGGTGTCTAACACTTCATTAGGTTCTGGACATGATCCTTTTGTTAAATGCCAGCACAAGCATTTCATTACAGATTCAGGAAATGATGACGAGATAAATGTTAAAAAGAATGTTTCCAAGGAAGATATTAATGGGGTGTTAATGCATCTTACTTTCTTCCCAGAGTAAAATCCTCCAGAGGGTTTTGGATTTATGGAAATGACAGTTAATCCATGCCAGTAGAATCCTTAACTTCATATAGCAACAAAGTAAATATGAATATTAATTAAAATATCTGGTTTAGCACTTCCTTGTAAGCAAAATTCCTTGAAAACTTCTATCTGGAACAAAGCCATATGCTTGTTCAGGCATGGAACATTAGATCCAAGAAAACTAATATGTGCTTTTCCTAGCCCTGAAGTGCAAGACAATAATAGCATTGTATTCTCCAAGCTAAAGAATTTTAGACAGCAGCATTTTCTTCATGAAGTGGGCTTCAAAGGAGACTTGTGAAAGAACCTTTGAAAGAGTTTCCGGCGCTCAACCATTTTATAAAGCTGCTGTGTTTTTCAAAGGTATTAGTAATATGGGCTTCGTAAATACTTTAAGTTTAAAAATCAGTTTATTCTTTACAATTTCAACTTGGACAATGTAAATCACAGGCTATTCTGAACATTTTAACTGTCTTACTAAAATCCAACAAAGGAAATGTACACATAGGCATATGTGCTGTACCTTCCTTAAAAACCTTAGCTTTTAGGGTTCTGCATTTGTTGGTAATGACAAAGAATGCTAAAAAGTACATAGCATTTTCTTCATATTCAAGTTTCAAAAGTTTTCAGGATGCCCTAGCGAATCTGAAATGCCTCATTATAGTTCTTGATTAATATAAAGATAAAAAGCTGCCTGCTTTATCTCCAAATCATCTTTAAAATGACCTTTTATATTTGAAGTCACTTGGAGTAGGGGCAAAAGAAAGAGAAAAGCATAGAAAAGTAAATCTTGTAAAATGAAAGAAAAGTCTTTGCACTTCTTCCACTGATGTCAAAATAAATGCTTGGTTCTTTGCTTCTGGAGCTTGAGATGTGGTTGATTAATGGAAATCCATGAACTTGAGTTTCTGTTCCCCATTTGGTATGGGTGCAAACTTTTCATCATCAGTTTTCCCTCCTCATCTTGCCTTACATTCTCTCCTCTTTTCCTCCTTTCTAGATTTGTGGCAGGTGAGTATGGGGGCAAAGGATCAGAATCCTTGATATTGTATAATCAAAATGCTGGTGCAAACAGAGAACTACCTGGTTTGTTCATGCATCTTACAACCTCTTTTATTATGTTTGTAGCCATGGGAGGGGTGAGGAGCTTCTCCAACTGTCACCATATTACTTAGGTAAATAGTCCTGCAAGATAAATACATGATAGTTTTAATAATTGAATGTAATAAACGAGGCCAATCTTTGTTTTAAATATTCCTGATACTCAGGTCAATTTGTGGTATAATGAACGCTGAAGGAGGACCAAAAAAGATTTTGATTAAAGTTAGGCTGGTTCTGTTTTTTTGTACTGTTATCTCTATTGTTCCCAGAAAAACAGCTTGAAGCTTGACGGGCTAATAGGAAATCTTTTCTATATTATAATACTAAAAGTTCTTAGGCTGCAAGTTTGCAATTTATCTGAACACCTGCTGAGGCTGCCACTGGGGCTCTGAATCTGCCTCTAATTCTAACGGGCTTGTGGTGTGTGTGACTTTAGTCACTTGACCCTAAAGTAAGAGAACTCTGTCTGTAATTCCAATTTTGTTTCATAGGCAAATTTTAGATAAATTTGATGTAGTGCTATCTAAAATTTTTTCTTTGTAGCGATTGTCTGGCCATTCTTGGTGCTTTCTACCCAGTTAGTGCTACTGGGAGGATAGCAAGAACCTATTCACCGGGAAAAGTATCCACACTTTTACCATATTTGTCAAATATGTTATTTTGAAGCATTTAGTTTTTTTTAATGGAGACTATTTTATTCAAACACTATAATATATTATATAGTTGGGATCAATATGATCTTACTAGAGTTTACTCTTTTGGGTTTCCTTTACTTAGAGTTGAACAGAACTTACCCTTTTGCCCACACTTCTTGCTCTGTACTTTGCACAAACAATTTAAGACAAACAATCTTATTTAATAGATTAAAGGGGATCCCTGGGTGGCTCAGCTGTTTGGCGCTTGGCTTCGCCTCAGGGAGTGATCCTGGGGTCCCGGGATCGAGTCCCACATCGGGCTCCCTGCATGGAGCCTGCTTCTCCCTTCTGCCTGTGTCTCTGTCTCTCATGAATAAATAAATAAAATCTTAAAAAATATATTAAAATAATGTAATACATAGAAATTAAATATATGCCAATTAATTTCATACATATTTCATTTGGATAAATGATGTTTTGCTGAATTACTTGATTTAATTTCAGGGTAAAATCAAATTGTCACCATTTGTAATTGGGAGCTCTATGGATGGAACTATGCTCTGTGAAGCCCCTGAAATTGAATGTGAAATGATGTTATGTGAATTTTCTGGGGGAAGCATCCATGACTTTTGTCAGTTTGTTTAAGAGGTTCTGTCCCCCATCCCTCCCCTTGGAGGATCAATTCAAGATTGATCAATTCAATCATCAATTCAAGAATTGGGGGATTAATATAAAGTAGAAGGGGCTGGCAAAACTTGGTAGGCTGGTGAAAAGCTTTAAGGATTTATTTCCCAGTTTCCTATTATTTAATGACCCAGACTTCAGTGAGTAAGTGCTTCCTGGTGTCCAGAAGTCACCTCCCTCAGTCAGACCTTCTGCAAGGTCTTCATGGAAACTTACTTTGCACAAAGTTAGTGTTAAGAATTACAATATTATGTGTTCAATTTTATTTCTTTCTGAAAAAACACATCTCTAGAGATGTTACAAATGTGTGTATCAATGTATTGTTAGTGTATTACAAATATTTAATAATTATGCAACTAACATTTTATTTCTCACTGAAAATTTAAGTAACTTGCAAAAACTGCTTTGATTTTCCCAAACTCCAGACTTTTATGACATTATTTCAAAGGGATCTTTAGACTTCAAAAATATACGTTTGAAACTTGTCTTACAAACTTCTTAGGGAAAACCTTAATATAAGAGGTTTTCAAAAAAAAATCCTTGAATCCTGAAAGCCTCATGTGTAACCATCACCACCTCCATTTCTTCCAGGCACTGTTAAGTGCATTTCATGTATTAATTCATTTAATTATAATAATAATCCAGTGCAGTAGGTAGTACTATTAGCCCCATTTTATGGATCAGAAAACTGAAGCAAAGAGAGGGTAGGTAATTTGTGTGACATGCTCTCTCCAATTTATTTATTTTATTTTAGATTTTTAAATTTTTTTTTTTAGGATTTTATTTATTTATTCATGAGACACACACACACACACACACAGAGAGAGAGAGAGAGAGAGAGAGAGAGAGAGAGAGAGAGAGAGAGAGGCAGAGACACAGGCAGAGGGAGAAACAAGCTCCATGCAGGAAGCCTGATGTGGGACTTGATCTGGGGTCTCCAGGATCACACCCTGGGCTGGAGGCGGTGCTAAACCGCTGAGCCACCCAGGCTGCCCCTATTTATGTATTTTAAATATTTTATTTATTTATTCATGAGAGATACACAGAGAGAGGAGAGACACAGACAGAGAGAGAAGCAGGCTCCATGCAGGGAGCCTGTCGCGGGACTCAATCCCTGGCCTCCAGGATCAGGCCCTGGGCTGAAGGTGGTGCTAAACTGCTGAGCCACCCGGGCTGCCCATCTCCAAATAATTTAAATGAGTGAATAAGCAAATAGTTAAATTTCACTATCCTTTTGTTTTCTTTTTATATTTGGTCACAGCTGGAGTATTAAAAGACTGAATGCTTATGCATTTGACTATCTGTGCTTCAAAGTCAAACATTTCAGAATTCAATTTTATATCCTTTTTTAAAAAGATTTTATTTATTTATTTGACACAGAGAGAGAGAAAGAGGACGAACAGAGGGAGGAGCAGAGGGAGCAGGAGAAGCAGTCCCTCTGAACAGGAAGCCTGTCTTGGGACTCGATCCCAGGACCCCAGGATCATGGCCTGAACCTAAGTCAGACACTTAACTGACTGAGCCACCTAGGCATCCCTCAGTTTTGTATTTGAGGCTACTGTGGCAGTATTGCCAAAGGTCTTATGATCATTTGTATGTTTTTACTAATTAACTTGAGGCTACAAGCCATTTACCTACATTTTAATCTTCCTAAATTTCCCATTTTCCAAAGAAATTCTGAGAATAAGATATTAAACATTTGTGCTAAAATAAAGGCCTCACTCTAACAAGATATGTTCCTATCTTAACATATTATGCTTCCAACTATAGACACACACAGACACGCACACACACACAGACACACACACACACACACACACACAGAGTTAACATTTTACCAAAGCTGCATGGTGCTTAGTGCATTACAGCATCTATTTGACAAAAGCTTTAGAACATAAGAATTAAAATATGCAAATCTCTTCATAATGGGCGGATTTTACCGTCATGGCTCATAGAAAATCCCTATTGATTTCAGATGTGAAGCATTTAGTCACTGAGTTTTAATTGTTGCTTAAATAACAAACATGAGAACTTTCTAAACATCTACTTTTTTTAAAAATTTTTATTTATTTATGATAGTCACACACACACAGAGAGAGAGAGAGAGAGAGAGAGAGGCAGAGACATAGGCAGAGGGAGAAGCAGGCTCCATGCACTGGGAGCCCGACGTGGGATTCGATCCCGGGTCTCCAGGATCGCGCCCTGGGCCAAAGGCAGGCACCAAACTGCTGCGCCACCCAGGGATCCCTCTAAACATCTACTTAAAAATAAAGCAGTATTCTGATAAAGTCTTCTAGTAACTTTCCAGGTTTCCAAACTCTACAGAAGACTGCATTAACAAAAATACAACTTCAAAAACTTCAAACTTGGTTTTGAAGAAAATATGAAAAAAAAATAGATTTATAACAAAGAAAGTAATCCATAGGACAGGTGTTTGTTAAATGCTTTTGGGACTGGTTATTTCAAATAATGAGATTCATAAAACAAATTGGGATAAATGATTACATATTTCTTTGGGAGCAACTTTCTCTGCCCTATCATGCAGGGTTTCTAACAGAGAGTTTAATTCTGAGATTCAGAGAAATTGAAGTGAGGAGCAAATGTTTAGGATCACGAATGCATATCAGAAGTCTCAGATGACTGTGGTGTCACAGGATGGGATGGACACGCATAGTTGAACAGTACAGGGCTTTGAAATCAGCAGCTCTTGTGGGAGCTGCCCAAACAGTTGTTGTGTCAGGTGCAGCGGGGGGATGGGAGGGTAGGGAGGAGGTAAGGACAGTGAAGGCAGGTTGCTTGGAAGGCTTTCTGTGACTCAGTAGAGGATGTGCTGCTTTTGCCAGTTTGGAGGAATCTCAGAGATGTGGATTTAATAGAGAGGGACACAGGTGGTGATTGTCACCTCGAAGATCCTCTTGTCATTAGTGGCAGATGATTGCTGTGCCTTCAGACTAGGAAGTGAGGATGTAATTTCTAAATTCTTGTCTGTGGTTACCGGTAGAAACATTTTAGACAACTCTTGCCCCCCCCTTTTTTTAAAATGCAAGCTTAACATTGTTTAAATGAGTATTTTCCTCAATGTTATCTTCTTGAATAATTAATATCCTACCATCCTATTAAGGCCTGTTGTTACAGAAAAACTCTTACATATAATATTCCATTAGATTTGAAGCTTGAAAATTGGCTAGGTATTATGAAATCTGTTTTTCAAATGAAGAAACTGAGGCTTAGAGATAAGGCAGTTTGTCCTTAGCCTCATCAGAGCCAGCAAATTCAAGGTCAAATGTAAATCTGAATCATTTGCCTCCACATTTAGTTCCATGCTCTTTCTAGGCTCTGTCTAGATGAATGTTTTGGTTATTATTATTTTTTCCCTTAACTGTCCAATATTCAGGGTAAAGGAACATGTGTGCATGTGGTTTTTTAAAGATTTTATTTATTTATTTGAGAGAGAGAGAGAGAAAGCCTGAGCATGAACATGGGACGAGGCAAGGGGGATGTGGAACAGAAGGACAAGCAGACTCTGCTAAGTGAAGAGCGTGGTTGGCAGGATTCAGTCTTGGGACTCCAAGATCATGACCTGATCCTAACTGGCTGAGCAACCCAGGTGCCCCTTAAAGGAACATATTTTTAAAAACAACTCTGGGCCTGTAGTTAATAAAACCTTACCTAACACTGTTGAGGAAATTTTTGAGTTTCCATTCCTTAGAAGACAGTTGCTTGACGATTCCCTCTTTTAAGGAATGTTTCAGATATTTGAATTTGTTATACCTTATTTGAGTCATTGGCATGGGGATGTATACAGAAGGGAACATAAACTGCCAGAATGACAGAAAGAAACTTACTTAAATAGATAACTGAATTAGGGCAAGAAATTAAAGTCAGTTCCCCAGAAATTTCAAGTAGCAGTCTGTACTTAAGCCTATTATAATAGATTTAAAGATATTTTACTTGTGCTTATTCACTTATACTTTTTAAAGTACTACATATGAAATACTGCTCATTTCTTTATAAAGCAGCGGTTTGTGATAGCTTAGGCCAGCTTTGCCCTCACTGCCTTCCCTTACAAGATTAACATATCTCTGCTTTTTTGCATTATTTATATAGTTAATTTTGATAACAGGCAGTTTGCAATCACTGATGTTTGCTGTGGAGGCACCCACAGAAGCAGATTCAACTGCGGCTATAAATGCACAATGAAACACATTATCTGGCAAATCATGTTCCAGAGTTTTAAATTATTCAAAAGCGTTTTTGTTGTGAGCTCTGGCACATCCTTATTAGCATGGAGTTGGTCAGCCAGGCTGAATCAATCATGCAGGGAGAATTCGTGTCCTGCCAGGCTTGTCACCTCCTGTTAACTCACAAGATAAACTTGGCCTGGAACTCATCTTGGCTGGGAAGAGTGTAGGCTGTATTGATAGCAGATGGTGCCCACTACATTTGGCCTAAAGTTTCAGCATCAAAATGGTGGAAAAGGGAGGGGAATGGAGAGGGCCCTAGAAGGAAACCTGTGGGAATAAACATTTTATAGTATGTTTTGGTCCCTGGAATAATACAAGATTGTCCATTTAATGTTTTTGAGTATAGGTTTTTATCAACAATTCCCAAGTGCAGTGATGGTGGTTCTGTAGACCATTGTTCAGGTTTTGTTTACATTACTTTTTTAAAAAAGATTTTATTTATTTATTTGAGAGAGAGAGAGAGCGCGCACAAGCAGGGGGAGTGGCAGGTAGAGGAAAGCAAATCCCTTGTCGAGCAGGGAGCCTAGTCTGATGCTGGGCTTGATCCTGGGACCCTGGGATCAGGGCCTGAGCCGAAGGCAGACGCTTAACCAACTGAGCCACCCAGGCACTCTTTTTTTTTTTTTTTTTTTATTTATGATAGTCACACAGAGAGAGAGAGAGAGAGAGAGAGAGAGAGGCAGAGACACAGGCAGAGGGAGAAGCAGACTCCATGCACCGGGAGCCCGACGTGGGATTCGATCCCGGGTCTCCAGGATCACACCCTGGGCCAAAGGCAGGCGCCAAACCGCTGCGCCACCCAGGGATCCCCCACCAAGGCACTCTTAAGCTACTTTTTTTTTTTTTTTTTTTTTTTTAGATTTTATTTTTAAGTAATGTGTACACCCAATCTCAAACTCACAACCCCGGGATCAAGAGGCACACGTTCCACAGACTGAGCTGGCCAGGCATCCCTATCTTACATTTTTAACCTTAACATCTTCTTTCTCAGTCTCACTCACTGTACAGACAATGAAATTGAGGCTCTGAGAGGAATGTGTCCAAGTGATGCAGCTAGGCAGTGACAGATGGGACTTATGATCTAGGCCAATATAGACTCCTCTACATCCATCTCTTGTCATTAAAGAAGAGAATGTTATTTTCCAATTTAGAAATTTGGTTTTGTTGGTCTCCATATTTGATTCTGCTCTATGCCCCAGACTAGGAAATCTGTACATAGGATTAGTTTCCTAAGACTGTTGTGATAAATTACCACAAAATTGGTAGCTTAAAACCAAAATGTATTCTCTCATACTTTTGGAGGCCAGCAGTCCAAAATCAAGGTGTCAGCAGGGCATGTTACCTCTGCATTCTGGGCTAAAATTCTTTTTTTTACCTCTTCCAGCTCTTGATATTTCTTGACTTGTGGTAGTGTAACTCCTATCTCTGCCTTGGCCTTGAACTTCTCTTTTGTCTATGTCTTCTCCTCTCATCATAAGGACATTTGAATTGGATTTAGGGCCTGTCTGGTTAACCCAAGATGACTCTTCATTAATTACATCTGCAAAGACCCTTTTTGTTCCAAAGAACGTCTCATTCACAGGTACTGAGTTTAGGACATCAACATATATTTGAGGGGAGGGGGTACAGTTCAAACTGCTATACCATTCTTAGGCTCTCTTAATTCCTTCCACACTTTCCTCTTTATAGGAACTTTCTCATTTTCACTTTTTTTTACACTGTATTTATTAATTCTTTCTAGTGCCTGGGAGAAGCATTAATTATGATAATCCTTGGATCCTCTAAGAAGTCAAGTCCCCTCTCTAAATTCAGTGTGAATTCTTTAAGAGCAGGGGCTGTATATTTTATCATTGTAGTTCCAGTAGATGGTCCTTGTAGGTGTCCAATAAATGTTGATTAGATGAATGAAGGTATGATAATTAGTAGAACTTTTCAAACATTTATGACCTGTTTCACTATTCTCTAATGCAATTATATCAAACACCATCTTTAATATAGGGATTGACTTGTCCTGGAAAAGACGTTTGGCAGGTCATGAAATATAAGGTAAAAATATTTTAAAATTAGGAAATATTGAGACTATGAACCCCTATAACAATTTATTAGGTGTAATTGGACATCTGTAGGTCTTCATTAGACAGGATTTCACCTGTATTTTAGTTCTACCATGCCATTTTGTGTGGCCTTAGAGATATTCATTGAATGACTAGAAGTTCAGTAGATACAGAAGTATTTTATTCTCAGAAAAATTGAGACTAATTATTTGTAAAAATTAAATATCTTGGGATAAGTAAATAAAACCTCATGTTTTGTGAATACTTGGGCAGCTTAACTCTATGTACCAGCAGGGAAATATTTAATCTTAAAAAGTAAGAGGAGAAAAAAGTCACATGTTTTTGAGGTATAATCACAATTGTATATTTTGAATGAAGAAAACTCTTATTGGAGTACTATCTTATGGCTCAGTTAGACAAGACTCACCTGAAACTATACTAATATAAACTAGTTAGAGTTGGTTAATAATGATTACTTCATGGGATATTCATTGAGTGGTAAAGATTTATTCTCAGAACCCCATTTTTAATTATTATTTTTAAGGATTTTATTATTTATTCATGAGACAGAGAGAGAGAGAGAGGCAGAGACACAGGCAGAGGGAGAAGCGGGCTCCATGCAGGGAGCCTGATGCAGAACTCCATCTCGGGTCTCCAGGATCAGGCTCTGGGCTCAAGGTGGCGCTAAACCGCTGAGCCACCCGGGCTGCCTAGAACCCCATTTTTTAAACAAAAATATATTAGCTGCATAAAAGCCCTGGTTTAGTTTAGTACAGACTGATTTGCTTTGTAATGCTAGAAACTTTATGTCATTTTTCATGACCTTGAGTAGGAGTAGAACCCCTGGAAGCTTCTATATCTTCTTCTGTCAATAGAGTTTACCACTCAACTAAAACAGTGGTCTGTATGAATGACAAGCAAGGGTGTAGTTTTGCATTAGAACAGCCAGTCAGTTGCTGTTTTAATTGCTTCCTTTCACCCCATTGGTGAAGGAAGGATTCTTGCCCTAGAGTTTTAGGGATGGCTGAACACACAACACTTAACACTGAATAGATGAGATCGAGAGCAGTTTCCTAGTCACATATTCTCATAGCTGGAGGACACCACATACCGTGTGGGACCACACAGGGGTTGTATAACCAAAGTCTGTGAGAGAAATATTTATCAATGGAGTGGAGTGCCCCTGGTTCTCATGGAAGGATGTGATTGGCTTGCTTGGAAAATTCTGTGGATTGACAGGTAACTGAAACCCACTGCTCAGGGATAAGTAAGAACTGTGCCTGGTTCTCTTGATAAAAAAGGGTTATTTGGCTAGGGAATTGTTCCTGGGGGGGCAGAGTTTTGAGGGGAACTTGCAAATAGGCCATTTGTGGCCCTCCCATTTTTACCAGATGTCAAGGCAACATATAATATTGAGCCTTAACTTTAGTTCTTTTTTTTTTTTTTAAGATTTTATTTATTTATTCACGAAAGACAGAAAGAGACAGAGAGGCAGAGACACAAGCAGAAGGAGAAGCAGGCTCCATCGAGGGAGTCCAACATGGGACTCCATCCCGGGTCTCCAGGATCATGCCCTGGGCTGAAAGCGGCACTAAACCGCTGAGCCACCAGGGATGCCCTTAACTTTAGTTCTTATACAACACTTATTACTTATGACTCATAGGCTTTTATAATGTTTTTAGGTACAGAGTTGTATTCATTTCTCATAAACTTCAGAGACTTAAAAGGTGATGCGTTTTTACTTGTAGTCTATATAGATAGAATTGAGAGAGTGGCCTAAAGATTATGTTCCAAGCATGTTCCAAGCACTTCTCCTACTGCTTAGCTTTTAATCCTTATAAAATTAGAAAATATAGTAATACTTTATATATAAGAATTATACCTGACAATAATTATGTTTGAGTTTGAATCACTTATTTTAGACTTACTATAATTATTGATATACTTTATAACAAACTGAATTCTTTGTGAGAATTTCTATAAGTTAAAATTCTTTTTCATTGGTATTTTTGCCAGTTAGACTTGATATTTGGTGGCTCATAGAGAAGCTCACAGAGAACGCTCATGGAAAGCAATCACTTTAAATTTCTTACTAAGAAAGAATGTAATTGCTTGCTTTTATATGCAGTAAAGTTACACATTTCTTTAATACAATTTACTGATACATTCAAAATATTTCTAAAAAGCATTTATCAAAAAAATGTCTTACATCTCACTGCATGGTTTCTATCATGTTCAATTTGAAGAACCCTAGCAACTTCTAGCAGTATCTTCTTAAGGATCAAGCTTTACTACATTGAAAGCTACTAGATAGAATGTTCATCTATCCTAAGAAATTATATTTTTTAATTTTTTCCCTAAGATGTTTCAAATGCTTAAATGTGAAATTTTAAGTATTTGCATAATATCTTATATTTGTAGATTGCTGACCCGTCATGTTTACAGCTCATAATGACCTTTCTGTGACATAGGTTTGATTTATTTTCCTATTCTACTTACATACAGTGAGTGCTTGATAGAAGGAGATGTGGCTAGTTTAAAGGTCCACACAACACTGTATTGCTCTTCTCAGCCTTAAGAGATCCTAGAATGCTGATTACTCAACTGAACTGCATTAAAGACACTTTTGAATTTTGGTCTCTGAGAGGGATTCTGGAGTTTAGTGTCCTAATAGAACAAATAGGAGTCCAGTCATTAGTTGGAGAATTTAGTTTGTGGCAAAGTGGTATAATCAAAATGGATTATAATCAAGATGGATTATGGTCCTACCGGCAGGACACTTAGACCACAGGAGGCAAGGAGGATCAGATTGTGGTCAGGAAGTGCATTTGTAGAAAGACTTAAATCAATTAAATTCATCTTCGAGTCCCAACTTAAACATTACTGCGCTGGGAATGCCTTTCTTAACCCCTTCTTCCATCCCTTGGGGTTGTGTCCTTGCCAAGTACCTCATTCTTTCTCTATTCTTTTTAAAATCACATTTCATTATATTTGTACACTTAAATATCTATTTCTTTTGCTAGACTATGAGCTTTATGAGGGAAAAGACTATAATTGTATGGTTTAATGTTTTTTTTTTCCCATCTCTTAGCACAGTGCCTTGTGCAATAAATGTTTGCTGAACATTGGATGAGAGAGAAGCGAAGAAAAGTATGTGTACCATGGAATGTTTGAAGTGAGCTCAGTAAACCTATCTCCTACAGTCTCAGGCTTCCAGAGCTGGTGGTTCAGGTGACCCTGAAGGACATATTAGTCCTTAAAATGCCTGGAGCTATTATGTCAGGTCCTAATTCCTTGAGGGAAAACTATATTTTCATTAACTCTAATTACCATTTTGTGATCCTCTTTGCAAATTATAAGTATACAATATATTGTTAACTCTTGTCACCATGCTGTACATTGGGTCTCCAGAAATTAGTCATCCTGTATAACTGAAACTTTGTACCCTTTGACCATGATCTTACCATTTCCCTCTCCCCTCAGCTCCTGGCAATACCAAAAGTTCTCATGGGATATAAATATTCAAACACCTAAAAAGATGTGTGCATTGCATAGCCTATACTGAAGCATAGTAAATTCAGCTCTGTACTTGAACTAGACAAAAAAGCATATGAAAGTTGCTTACTATATAATGTTATTAGAGGGACCTGATATGGATTTACTACTCTGAGAACTATAGTTTTTAGCATGTGAACAAAATTTTATCTATAATTTTCATCTTTTCTCTTAGGGAATTATCTCTTCTCCCTTATGAATAAAATATCAAGAAGAAATAAATATATGTACTTTTTGATTTCCTCCTTACTTCCATTTTTTCCAATGGAAGATAAGGTATGAATTCATAGTTTTAGACACATTTTCTTTCAAACTCATGTTTATAGCTAGAAATACTAAATTCTTAATTTTAATATTTATTGATTTGTATAATTAATATGGACGTTAAGTCATCAATTATATAATATACTTTTATATGCATGAATACATGGAATAACATGGTTTTTAAATAAGTCAAGGAATTTTAAATAGTTATATAGCTCTTGTGGTTAATTATATAATACCAGTATAATGAATGGTATGCTGCAAAGATACATGCTATGTAATAATAAAATATAAAATGGTTTGATTTGTTTATACTATTCCTTACCTTTTGGAAAAGAAAAATATTTCTATGACTTCAGGTAAATATGTATATAAATCCAAATAAGCTAGTTGATGAAAAGGTATACTTCATTATAGTACAATGGACATAATTTGTCATATAGATTAATTTGGACTACTTAGTCTTAAAGTCTCTACAGCTGTGATGGAGTCTGATTAGCTAAGCCAGAATGGTTCAACTCAGTCTAAATAAGCATTAGGAAAATTCGTTTATTCAGTTGTCATTTAATACTTATATTAAGCATTAGGTAGGTGATAGCTATAGATGCAGATGTAGATAGATATGCACACACAAGAAGGTAATCAAGACATGGACTTTGCTCTCAAGAGTATGGAGGCTACAGCAAATAAAGGAGAAGGGAATTGGAGTAAGCATCCTAACAGAGGTGAACAAATTACTGTGACAATACTGCTAACTATTCTGGGCTAAATTTAGACAAGATTTTCCTGGTAGAGAATGAAGGGAAAGGAAAATTTTAGCAAAGTATAGGACAGTATTTACTAAGAAGCTCATATAGGCCAAAAGTGAAACATATGTGGCCGGACACAGTGAGTAAATGAAGTGGGATAGTAGCTGAGGTTGTAGAGGTAGCATGGGCATACATTAGTAGAAGGACATTTTATGCCAAGTTAAACAATTAAAATGTATTCCGTAGAGAATGGGAAGCATGTGGAGGCTTTTAAACAGGAGGATGATGTTATCAGATTTTTAGCATGTGTGGAGGAGGGAGAAGGTGGGGAGAGTAGACTAGAGACACATGCAGTAGTGCAGGTGAGAGGTGTCAAGAAAGATGCTAAGCCACCAGGTGTGCAGATGGAGAATGGCAAATGTGGACATTCCAATGAATACTCATCAAGAGATTATAAAGCCATTTTAAAGAAATTTAGTTTGAAAGTATTTAATTCTTTATTTTTTAAAAAATGGTAAAACTTTTACTCACATCTCTGTAATGAATGAGCCTAGCTTCATGAGTAGATCTACTCAGTTTCTGTATCTGTTTCTCTTCTTATCCATGAAGTCTATCAGTCAGCTTCAGTCAGTATTTTTCAAACAAAGGCAGTAGGGCCTTGCTATTGGCTGAATTAACATAGGGGTGTGTAATCTTTTTTCACCAGAGCCTTACCTCCAAATTCCATATTCAGGTCTAATTGGCTTGAAAATCTTGTTTTTCCATTATCACTTTATGCGACTGTCAAAATTTGTCAATGAGCCTGAGATAAATACCTTATTTATATAGATAAAGTAGATTTAATGGATTATTATTAAAAATCAAAGATTGAAGTTTCCTGGTGTATAATGTGTAATGACTGAGATATGATAGTGATGCTGGAATGGGAACAAGGCTTATTAATAATAATGTTGTTTTAGCAATAATAATAGCCCCAAATAAAAATCTATATGTGGCTTTTTGGTAAAAATTAGTTTTCATAAAACTAGGTCTATGACTAAAATGTTTTGATGTATATGGATAGGGATTTTATAAATGTCAAGACATATCACGTTTTGAAATCTACCCATAAAGTTTTTTAGGTTCTTGTTTATACAATTAGACAATGTATGTTCACTATTATGTGTAACACAATATTCATCCAAGTTATAATTATAAGGCAATAAAATCACCTTCTTTTAAAATTAAAAAAGGTTTTAACACTACAAGTATCACTCAAAAAAGCTGAGTGAAAAATATTGTTAGCTGTGCCAAGTTTTCTACTATTGACTGTGCTCAGCACATCCTTAGAAGGATGCTCCTACTGAGAACAATTGGGAAAGTCAGATAAAATACAACTCGTAAGTCTGAAGGTACCACAAAGCTTCTGAGACATCTGGGAGTTGAGAAGCCAAGCTGTTGGAGAGAAGGGAACCTGGAAGAGATGAGCCTACTTCTATGACCTGTTTTTCATCTTGGGGTTTGCTGATTCTTGGCATTGGGGGAAAGGTGAAAACTGGAGTAGAAGATCTAGGCCAGGGGGCACAAAAAGGCCAGCAGAGCTTTGTCAGTCTCTCAATAAAGGAGAGACAAAAATTGGAGTTTAAGGTCTCCAAGGCAGCCTGGAATTGAGAGGCCAAGTTCCTGGAGAAACAGGAAGGGTAAAGAAGTGAGGGTGACCTTTGAGGTTCTCTCCTCAAGTCCTTTACCAGATTCTGTAGCAGAGAGGCACAAGGTTAAGAAGATAAGCTGTGGCACCTTGAAAAATCAGTTTCCAGCAGTTTTGCAGTGCTTAGGAAACAAATACTGTAGTTCAGAACCCACTGAGGAGCTAGGAACCCTAGTAAACACCTCATTATCTCTGGAGGACTAACCCTTGGAGGCAGGGTAGGCCAGACTTTGAGGCTAAAACTGCATCATACATACTCAAGGCAACTCCATCCCTGATGGATAAAGATAAAAGGTCCCCTTGCATAACACAAGTTTTAATAGATATTTAAAAATTTGTAAATCTTATAATTTTTTTCAAGATATCTTTTTTTTTTTTAACTTGAGCTTACACACAATGGTACATTAGCTTTCAGGTATACAACATAGTGATTTACAACTTTGTATGTTATGCTGTGTTCATCACAAACATAGCTACCATCTGTCATATTACATTGCTATTATAATATCATTCATTGTGTTCCTTCTGCTCTGCCTTTTATTCCTGTGACGTATTTATTGATAACTGGAAACCTGTATTTCCCACTCCCCCTCACCCATTTTGCCTAACCCCCCTCCCTCTGGCAACCATAAGTTTTGATTCTCTTTAGAATGGTTAATATTTCATTTGTTTTATAAGCTTGTGAAGCTTTCTAACTCACATTTTGTAGTAGTTTGAATCACAGCTTGGTTTAGTTTAGTCTGGTTCCAGATAAACCTTTGGCACAGCTTTGAAATAGCCTCCCCTGCAAGGAACTTTTATATGATATATAACAGCTCCTGAGAGTCATATATGTCAACAAGAACTGGAACTTCATAGGTATATTTTGAGTTCAGCAAAGAATATACTATAAATAATAATATAAATGTTTGAATTTTTCATGACTGAATATTGTTTATGTGTATGTTTGCATGTGAAATGATGCAATAAAATGTATTGGCATAATATAATAATTCTCTCTTTTTTTGGTAACTTTAAGGGAAAACTGTAACTTCTAGAAAAATTGTAAAGCTAGAGAAATATGTTGCATTTCCAAAGCGAATGAGCAAAGACTCCCCCTCTTTTGCTGGTACTTGCTTTTAATCTCATATTTATTTGGTAGTATTTTTTCAGTCCATGATGGTGAGAGTGTTGTAGTAAATTCACTTCAAATCTTCAGCATTTTAAAGTCAGAAGAGAAAGCAAGAATATGAAGGAAGAGTTCAGAGGGATATCACTGAAATTTCACATAACCCTGAATACAATCCTCGCCAAGGGACTGTCACATCCATATAGTGATTCCTCAAGATGCAGAACCTCCTTCAGAAGAAATGATGAACCATTATGGGAGAGATAGGTTTTCAGTTCTTAGTTCATCATTCTTTTTTAGGATCCTCAGAAGTAGCCACATTAAAGTGCAACTCCTTACTGTTAACCGTTATCTCTGCCCAAACTTATTGGATGAAGGTATTAAGGATTTATGAATGGAGGCCAAGATGAACAACTTTGACTAAGTGCTTTCTCTCATTTCAGAAATCATTAGTCAATCTACCTTCCATCCCCATTATCTGAAATCATTGATGAATTGTCGTATCACCATAGATGATCCCCTTCTGTTCTTTGCTCCATTATATCCTTTAACTGCTTTTCTTTTTACTTGTTCAATGATGGTCTTTTCTACTAGATTGTAAGAGACTATACTTATCTGGTTGGTGGGATATATTCAGAACTGAACACATTGCCCATCCCCAAGCTAAAGCTCATTAAATGCATCTCAAAAGAAAGGGAAGGAGAGAGGAAAGAAGGAAGCTGGTTTTAGAGAGTAGAAAACAGGGTAAAATATCATCACTTCAATTACAGTTCCAAGTGTAGTTATATTAACATTACTCTTAAAATGTGAAAAACATTATAATGATACATTTTAAGAACAACTGGCTGGCACAATAAATATTTATTTTTCTTGAATGTTCCCCAAATTGTTTTCTATCTATTCTGTAAACCAGAAACAAAAAGACTTTATCTTGTGCTATCTAGGTGGAATTAGTGATTGAATATAGAGAGGAATTATGGGGTATAACTCAGAAAGAACTTGGCTCAAATCTTGATGCGTCCCTTGCCTCACTTTGCAGCCATATATTGCCTAGGATTTGCACACATGTTATCCTGAATGGGACTCTTGAGAGAGAAAGATGAGTTTTATAAAATGTACTTCTGGTTCAATTTCAAGGATTATTTAAACCTACTTAAGATGTTATACAAATTCCTATAGGGTTTTCCCCCCTTATAAACTTTTGTCTAATAGAATAAAGTTCTCATTTTCCTTCTACTTTATGTGATTCATGAATAGTGTATTTGCTTTAAAAATTACCAAAAAAGACCTCATTGAACTTACCTATTTTCTAGAAAGTTGACTAAAATTAATTTTCCAATTTTAGAGGCATATTATTTCTAATATCCATAAGTAACTTTCTTCTTGCAGATTTCCCAATCATTAAGTAGAACCAAAGAAAACTGTCAGATATCTCAAAGCCTGTAGAGATATCTAATATCATTCAACAATTAAAAAAAAAAGGAATTCAGACTTCTTGAAAAATCCATTAGTCATGAGCTATAATGTGTATATTTGATTCGTATTCAATGAGTGCATTATTTGGCATTACTTTCCATGAACAAAAACATTGGTAAAGTGAAACATTTAGAGCCTTAACAAGACTTGTGTTCTCACAGTGCCAGAAAATCTTTTGCTGTAAATGTGTTTCATATAACTATGAATTGACTCTGATCAGTAGAGGGCAAAGTGCAGTTCACAAATATTTTGATGTTTAGGCCCTAGGAAGAAATGGCACCTGTTCCAACTCTGAATGCAGAACCCAAATAAACAGCAGAGTCACAGCACCACTACAAGATGGCTTAGTTGTTTTTATTGGTGAGCCAAAAGTAACAGGGAAGATCAGAATTCTACACACCAGATTTGTTAGAAAGCTGATTCAGTTGAATTTCTAGCCAAAATGAAAGCAGGGAAATGACACTTACTTGGTTGAGGGCATAAAGGGAAAGAGGGAAAAGGGACAGAATGAGGAGTTAGATTGGCAGAAAGGAGCTAATGAGCCCCAGCTGTATTTAAATGAAAAGCTTTAAGGTTTTTTAAGCATAAGTAGTATGGAAGGAAGGAGATTGGGATAATTGATCTAACAGACATGCCAAATGAAATACATTTGTTGTTGGTGGGTGATCTGGAATACGCCAGTGAATACCTGTAGCTCTCTTATAAATTGTAACTAAAAATACATACACTTTGACACACTCCTAGATAACTCCTATTGAATAGATAGACTACATTGATTTGTACTATGACTCTTACTAAATAGAAAATTTGAGCTAATTTCATCTTTTGTGTAGTTTAAAAAAAATCTAAACTAATCTAATTAAACTAAAAACTGTTGTCTTTTTAAAGCAAGGACCCAAGAAATATATATTTTTTTAATGTGGAAATTCCAGATGCTGAAAATGCTTCTGCTCAAGGAATATTTATATTGAACACCTTTTTTTATTTTATTTTATTTTTTTAAATTTATTTATTTATGATAGTCATACACAGAGAGAGAGAGAGGCAGAGACACAGGCAGAGGGAGAAGCAGGCTCCATGCACCGGGAGCCCGATATGGGATTCGATCCCGGGTCTCCAGGATCGCGCCCTGAGCCAAAGGCAGGCGCCAAACCGCTGCGCCACCCAGGGATCCCTGAACACCTTTTTTTATGTACAACTCTTCATCTAGAAACAAACCTTCTGTGAACATAATATTTATATTACATTTACTTTATTTAAAAAGTTCCTAATGCCATGGAAATAGCATAAGCTTAATGTAAATTGTTATTTTTCTCACTAGTTTACACCATCATGACCACTAATCTTGGTTATTTTTTTAACAGTAGAATGTCCAAAATTCCCTTTAAAGATCTTTAAGACTTACATCTATGCACTAATTTTAATTTTTCTCCGTTTTCTTGTGTTTTTTTTTTATGTTGATGGTTTGAAATTATTAGAGATGACCCTGATAATTTTGACTGTTGTTATATAGAACTGAGAACTTTTTTAATGTTCAGCCTAATGCATAGGGAGTGTATGACCACTTTACATGTTCTACTTGAAAGTTATTAAAATTTTATTTCAGAAATTTAAAAATTTCTTGCTTATTAACTATTGAAGTTAAAGCCCAAACTTAATATGCATACTTAAATTCTTATTTTTGTTAACTCAGAGAATATACAATCGAATTTATAAGCAGATGATGTTATATAACTATCATATCGACATATCATCATATGTTGTTTTTCCATTTGGAGGTAATGGTTTTTATTGCAAACATTTGAAAGATGCCTTTTTGAGTTCAAGTATGGAGTCTGAAAACCACATGAAGTGGGGGATCCTTGGGTGGCTCAGCGGTTTAGCGCCTGCCTTTAGCCCAGGGTGCGATTCTGGAGTCCCAGGATCGAGTCCTGCGCCGGCTCCCGGCATGGAGCCTGCTTCTCCCTCCTCCTGTCTCTCTCTATGTCTATCAAAAATAAATAAATAAATCTTTAAAGAAAATAAAAACCATATGAAGTGGAGCTGAAAGGTTCAGGGATCATATTTCTCTGAGATATCCAACCAGGCTTAATAATCAACAAAATATTAAAAAGCAGGAAGATGCTGATATATCAGACTAGACCTAATTCTGATTATTCAGATAGAGACTGGGCTGAAAGTTTCATATTGTAAATTAATAATTTACCAAATAATTTACCAAATTCACCAAACTGAATTGTTGTGGAAATGCTTAAAATGTTTAAGAAAAAAAAAAACATTGTAATACAACATAGAACCATTTACAGAAATTGGCTTGTGTAATTTTATTGTCTCATCCATTCATTAAAACATGTTCCCTAAAGACCTGTTGAATAGATGAATGGATGTGGTGAACAATTTTTGTGAAATGAGTGATCAAATAAATGTTATTAACCTAGTTCGAGTTATCAATCTGAAATTGGATTGCACTAGTCAGGATTGGCTCACTATTTTAAACAACAATTCTTTCAAATCTAGTCTCTTAACATAAAAGTGTGTATTTCTTGTAGAGGTCACACTCCAATGTGGGGGATGGAAGTGTGAGGTAGAGGGATTGTCTGTTCAATGTGTTCATTCAGGGATCTAGGCTCTTTTCATTGTCTGGGCTAACATCCCTTCAGGGCCTTGTCTTCCTTTCTTATCAAGCAGTATATAGGAAAGGAGAAAAATCATAGAGGATTTGCATAGAGGGCTTTTTGCACAAGCCAGGTCTAAACATGGTCCATTTTATTTTTGCCCACATTCTATTGTATGCCTAAGAGTTAAAGGAAAATAATGTTTGGTAAATACATATCATCCTCCTCTATAAGCATTTCCTAGGAAAACATTTTGCAATTCATAATTTTCACTAATTAAAACTGAGCCACACCACTTGTTAATCTATACTACTTAGGTTTTACTACTTGGATTAGGTGATTACTTAGCAGAAGTGTTGAAGCAATTTGCAATTCTGTGATCATCAACATGGACCAATTTCAGATTGGCTCTAAGCTGAAGGGTCAGGAAATCCCCATGAATTATTTATTTTACTTTTATAATTAGAAATGACTCTGGTGTATTACAACAGATCAGAACCAGAAACTGGCAAGATTTGATGAGCAGAGGCACAGGTGGCTTCTCGTAATGAAGTCGATATGAGGAATTCAGAGCTGTTCAAGAACTGAGCTGGCTTCCAGGTGTTCTTGTTCCCAAAGTCAGAACTCACTTACCTGCCAAAGAAGTAAAGCCTCATTCATCAGAAAACACCTTTAGCCATTTATGCTGTTTAGGCTTCCAAAGGCTGCTGTGCAACACTCCTAGCAGAATTTCCTGCTGAGGGGAAATGGTTGATCTTCTGCAATTAGTCTCCTTCAATTTCCCCATTGCTTCTCTTCTGTATGTTGTTAGCCCACGTCTTTTTCACCTTCAGTTCCTTCAAATCCCATATTGCATATCTTCTAGTCATATCAAACAAAAAACGTCTGGAAAATTGATTGCTACATGGCTTCGCAAAGGTCAAAGTCTGGTGGAAACAATTTTTGGCTGATGAACTGGCAACCTGAAATCTTGGTTTCAAGATTTGAAAGTTGGTGTGCCACCAACTTAATGTCTAAACCTTGCTGGGTTTGCTCAAATGGACTGGAAATCAATATAGCTAAGTGTGTAGGTTGCACTTCACTTACTAGAAAGGATAACTTTTGTCTTAGTTTGGGATGCCCAGGAAACAGCCTGAAGGAGAAACTTACATGCTATCACTTTAATGGGGAGTGTAAACAAAGAGAAGCAGAAGTAAGGACAAAAAGAGGAATAAGGCAGGGAGGGTGGGAGATAGGTAAATAAATACAAGAGGTGAGTTCCCAACCTGGCCACAGCTTTCTAACAAACTCCCCAAAGATTTCTCAGTCTCACAGGCTGTCATCTGAGAGGACATATGGATTACTGCATGTCAGAATGGTATGACATTCTCTCAGGGAGAGAAAGAGAAACTTGGCTCTCTCCTGTTAAAATTAGTTGAAATTTCTTTGAGTTAGAATTCACCACTCCTTTCCCCCTCCACTCCCTGAGAGAAGAGTGTTAACTTCTCTGCCCCTTCAAGTTGTGTCACTTAAATCTCCAGCTGACTGCTAGGATACCAGTTCCTCAAGAGTTTAGTCCAGACAGCCTTGCTAATTTCAATAAATCAATTTCTATTACAATCTAATATGGTCTTTCTGCTCCAGAAATTTAAAACTGTTTAAATGAATTTCATTGGCTAATTTCTAATTTGATGTTTTTGCATGTATCAGTCCTTGAATAGAAATGGTCTTCACCTCCAGTTCCTGGGAGGCTCAGTTGGGTAAGAGTCCAACTCTTGACTTCGGCTCAGGTCATGATCTCGGGATTGTGAGATCAAGCCCCATGTCGGGCTCTATGCTCAGTGCAGAGTCTGCTAAAGTTTCTTTCTCCCTCTCCTTCTTCCCCTTCCTTGTGCTCACTCTCTCTCTCTCTCTTTCTCTCTCTCTCTCTCGAATAAATAAATCTTAAAGAAAAAATGGCCTCCACCTCTTCCTAGTTAATTTTTCTCCTGTTCCTCCTTCAAAATCTGATTAAAAATTCCTCTTTTATGAAGACTTTCCTGATATTATTTCCCCCTGTAATATCTTCAGTTGCTTGATTTTATTTCAGTTTCATTATATTACATTAATTTGAACTGAGTTCTGTATTATCTTATTCATTACATAAGGATAAAGGAATCAGTACAAGTATATAACAATTATAAATATCTATGCACCCAACATAGGAACACCTAACTATATAAAACAAACATTAACAGACATGAAGGGAGAAATTAACAGTAATAAGATAATAGTAAGAGACTTTAACATCCCGCTTACATCTGTGAATTTATCATCCAGACAGAAAATCAATAAGAAAATGGTGAATTTGAATTACACATCAGACTACAGATAGACTTAACAGATATAAACAGAATATTTCACCCCCCAAAAAAGGCAGGACACATTCTTTTTAAGTGTGTGTGGAACATTCTCCAGGATAGATCACATAATAGGTCACAAAACAAGTATCAACAAATTTAAGAAGATTGAAATCATAGTAAGCATTTTTTCCAGTCACAATGATTTGAAACTAGAAATCAATTACAAGAAAACCCCACAAACATGTGGAGGCTAAATAACATATTATTAAATAATGATTAGGTCAATGAAGAAATCAAAAAGGAAATCAAGAAATATTTGGAGACAAATGAAAATGAAAATGAAAATACTATAGTTCAACATCTTTGGGACACAGCAAAAGCAATTCCAGAAGAGGGAAGTTAATAGCAAATCAGGTTTATATCAAGAAATAAGAAACATCTCAATCAATCAAACCTTACACCTAAAGGAACTAGAGAAGAAGAACAAAGGCCAAAGTTAATAGAAGGAAGGAAATAAGATCAGAGCAGAGATAAATGAAATAGAGATTAAAAAAACAGTAGAGAAGGTCAATGATATTAAGAGCTGGTTCTTTGAAAAGATAAACAAAATCAATAATCTTTAGTCAAACTCATCAAGTAAAATAAAAAATCAAAATCAGAAATGAAAGAGGAGAGATTACAACTGACACTACAGACATACAAAGGATTATATGAGATTAATATAAAAATTATATGCCAATGAACTGTACAGCCTAGAAGAAATGGATAAATTTCTAGAAACAATCTTCTGAGACTGAATCAGGAAGAAATGGAAAATCTGAATAGACAATTACTAGTAATGAAATTGAATTGGTAATCAAAAAACTCCCAATGAACAAAAGTCCAGTACCAGATGGCTTCATGGTAAATGCTACCAAACATTTTTTTTAAAGATTTTTAATTTATTTATTCATGAGAGACACAGAGAGAGGCAGAGACATAGGCAGAGGGAAAAGCATGCTCACTGCAAGGACCACTGCAGGGACCCTGATATGGGACTCGATCCCAGGACCCCGGGATCACGACCTGAGCCAAAGGCAGACGCTCAACCACTAAGCCACCCAGATGCCCCAGTGCTACCAAACATTTATAGAAGGGTTAATACATATCCTTCTCAAACTATTTCAAAAATAGGAGAAGGAATGCTTCCATATTCGTTCTATAAAGTCAGCATTATCCTAATACCAAAACCAGACAGAAACACTACAAAAAAAGAAAATCATAGATCAATATCCTTGGTGAACACAGGTGCAGAAATCCTCAACAAAATATTAGCAAGCCAAATTCAAAAATACATTAAAAGAATCATTTAGTATGATCAAGTGGGATTTATTCCAGGGATGCAAGGATGGTTCAATGTATGTAAATCAATCAACATGATACATCACATTAACAAAAGGAAGGATAAAAACCATGTGATCATCTCAATAGATGCATTTGACAAAATTCAACATCTATTCATGTTAAAAATTCTCAACAAAGTGGATGTAAAAGAACTAAAAAGCTTTTGCATGGCAAAGGAAATGATCAAGCGAAAAGACAAACCTACTGAATGGGGGAAGATACATGCAAATGATATATCTGTAAGTGGCTAGTGTCCAAAATATATACAGAACATATAGCTCAACCCAGAAAAACAATATGATTAAAATATGGGCAGAAGACCTGAATAGGTATTTTTTGAAAGAAGACATTTAGACACATGAAAAGATGCTCAATATCACTAATTGTATAGAAATGAAAATCAAGACCACAGGAGATATCACCTCACACCAGTCAGACTGGCTAGTATCACAAAGACAAGAAAAAACAAGTGTTGGCAAGGATGTAGAGAGAAGAGAACTCTTGTGTACTGTTGGTGGGGATGTAAAGTGGTAACTCCACTGTGGAAAACAGTAAGGAGGTTCCTCAAAAATATAAAAATGGAAGTGCATATGATCCAGTAATTCCATTACTGGGTATTTACCCCCAAAAGAACAAAAGCATTAATTTGGAAAGATATTTGCATACCTCTGTTTACTGCAGCATTATTTACAATAACCAAGATATGGAAGCGACCTATTCATTGACTAATGAATGAGTAATGTGACCTATTCATTGACTAATGAATGAGTAAAGTTGTGGTATATATACACAATGGAATATTATATCAGCCATAAAAAGATGAGCTCTTACCATTTGCTACAATATGGATGGACCTAGAGGATATTATTCTATGTGAAGTAAGCCAGACAGAGAAAGACAAATACCATATGGTTTCACTTATATGTGGAATCTAAAAAAAGTAAAACAAATGAACAAACAACAATAACAAAAAAAAGAGAAACAGACTCATAAATATAGAGAACAAACTAGTGGTTGCCAAAGAAGTGGGGTGAGAGGATGGCTGACATGGGTGAAAGGGAAAAAAAGTTTATAAGTCTCTTTTAAATATTCTTTATTTAACTTTGCCTTCTTGACTCCATAAGAAGAGCCTTGGAAGAAAGTGTTGGAATGATTGGCAGAGACCACCCATGAAATTTCAGGGCTCTACAGAGAGAAGATTGACTACATGTTACCAGTTACTTGAGGCTTTGAGTGAACTACTTCTTCACACTTTACACTAGTTGGCATGAGATACCTGGCTGGATGAACTCAAGCACTTCCCATCTTAAGTCTCACATATAGAACATGAATGCTTTATAAGTGAACTCCAACTTCTTGTCTAGTTTCAGTACAACTTTAAAATATTAATATTAATGTAGTGACTGGAATCATGTACCTGTTTTTGTTTTTCTAAGATGTTTAAGGAGATTGATGATAACTTCTAGAATTTAAGTGTAGGAAGGAAATACTTTATTGAATCAAAGAAAAGTTTTGGCCTTCAAAATTTAGAGTATAGGTGAAGCAGTAAGTTCTAGATATAAATGTGAATTCTATTATCTCTTCCTTAACAGTTTAGATTCATTATTAAGGGTTCAGGAAGCTTATATTTAAACAGTCAGTTCAGGTAATTTCATTACAGGTATACTATAATATTTCTTGATGTAGATATTTAGGGGTAAAGGAAGAAAGATTGTTTTACTAGATTATAAGGCAAATCAGTAACAAATAGTTTGAATTTGTATCAACTAGAACATTGTGGGCACTACTCTGTACATGGTATAATGTTAAGCAGAATCTTTGGCCTTTACCCACTAGATGCCAGTAGCACCTTCCAGTTGACAGTCTATATTTCTGGAAGTTGTCAAATGTCTCCTGGGGCAAAATTATCTTGATTGAGAACCACTGAACTAGATACTTGAAATCCATATAAAGAAGTTGAAATATCTATAGTATTAGAAATATTTCTTATATTGATTATATAGAATGTCCAGAGTCTAACAATATTCAAATTTATAAAAATTGATTTATTGTAATGAAAGAAAGTAAGCCAATTATATATATATAGTAGGTAGGATGGTAAAGGGACTTGCGGTATCCTCACTTTAAAACTTTATTTTTTAAGTTTGAAAACTGAATCCTAATGAGAATTTTTAGTCCTTTCCTCACTTACAGGTCAGGCCAACAGGTCACTGGCTGTCCTTTAGGGTCAGTGGTCGGGTCATACAGACCTTCCTGCTGACCTCTGGCTCACTGACTGTCTGTTAGACCAACAATAAGCCACTCTTGTAGTAATTAGAGCAAATATGCTTGATTGTGCAGATGGACAGAGCCTGGTCACAAGAGAATGTTTAGGTGGTAATATCTTATCCATGATAGACTGAAGCAGGGCTAACTAAATATAAATATAAATATAAATATAAATATAAATATAAATATAAATATAAATATAAAAATGTAAAGTGAGCAAATATCTCCTTTGCTTTTCTTCACCTTGAATTTAAAGACAATTTGGCTTCTGTATCCTTAAAATGGAATAACAGAAACTTGTGGTAATATTATTTTGGATTAATTATGGCCAATTTCCAAGACAATGTTACTTTCTTCAAATAGTTTCTCTATTTTTAAATATAACAAAATTTTTGACTTCATTTTGCTAATTCAGACATAACTAAAAATGAACCAAAGAGATTTTTTTCTTCTCTTCAACTTTATGCAAATTGTTGATTTTTAGGGAACTCTGATAAGAGCAATGAAATTATATTTTTACTTAGACCTTTATGTATTTATAGATGCATCTTGACACTGTTAAACAGTATAAATTTCTATAATAGAACAAAAGCAACATGGATTTTGGCTTTGTGTTTAAACTATAGTCATGACTTTGTTACACTATTCCTAACCAAGCATGATGCCTTTTATGGTGTTTCTATTTCCATATTTTAAGAGAAATTGATCTAGTTAGTTACAAATGTTTGTTACTTTACACTCTGACCTTTTTGAGAGTGCATGATTTCAAATATTTATTTTTTTCTATTTATACTTTCATAATGTTTTATTCCTACCTTGCTACTAATCTCTTTGATCTGATTACCTTGTTATTTTATGTAGATTATTCTGTTTCTGATAGGACAGGCCTACTTACTTTCATACCTTTGACCCTGTCAGCTCATGAATATTTCTTCTGTTCTTGAGGATTCTACTCCTCCACTTGGAAAATGCCAGAAATGTTGATAATACACCAAATCTGCCGTCATGTCACCCCATATCCAGAACTCTATCTTGTGAGTTTAGAATATCTAAGAGTAGGATATTTTCCTGATCATTCTCTTCACAATGAATGCTTTCATAACTCCTTCCCTTTTAATCACCTATTCTGGCCAACATACCCTGCTTCACATTGTCCAGTTACTTAACTGTCAGCCATTGTAATGATTTGGAGAAAAAACCTGAGGGGAGATGGCATAAGGGAGGCAAAGACCTGGTGAAGAGTGGTAGGATACGGCTGGAGGTGAGGCAGTAGGAAGCAGAAGGCTCCTATCATACTTTCATGTTCTAATGCATGCGTCTATTAGGAAGAAAAGTGAGAACTGACTCATTGTAGAAATATTTTTGTATCTTTAAAAACTATTATCAGAATCACTGCTAGCATTGAAAACATTTTGTGATATTGTAGCAAGAGCCACTTGAATAATATATTCAACTGAGCCTATGGCAATGACCCGAGATTTAATTGAAGCTTGATGTATTGGAGAATACTGTACAATGTTCTTGCCATTTTTTGTTTTAATCTAGACTGTGTCTTCTATTTTCTTCTATTTCTTTCCTGTTCATTATCTTCTCTATTTTGGAATACTATGAGAAATTTTAGCATGTTTAACTAATACAGAGAGATTTTTACTGGATATTTAGTAGCATTACAAGTCTGTTTTTAAGCATCCATCAGTTACTACAGAGTTGTTTTTCCCTCCTCCTTCAGCTTTACCGAGGTATAATTGACAAAATTGTAAAATAATTGAAGTGTACATCATGATGATTTGATATACATATACATTATGAAAGGAGTTCCCCTATTTAGTTAATTAACACAGACAATTAGAGTTGCTTTTAATCATGTAACAAATGCATAACATATCAACATATAATAAAATACAGTAGACTCAGGGGTAGTTGGGTGGCTCAGTCGGTTAGGTGTCTGCCTTTCGCTCAGGTCATAATCCTGGGGTCCTGGGATCAAGCCCTCATTGGGCTCCCTGCTGAGGGGGGGCAGGGAGCCTGCTTCTCCCTCTCCTGCCTCTGCCTGCCTCTTCCCCTGCTTGTGTGCTCTCTCTGTGTCAATAAATAAAATCTTTAAAGAAATAAAATAAAATACAGTAGACTCAGAAGAGTGTCATTAGTAGGCAAAGTCTAAGCAAGGCAATATTTAGGCATTATAAGCAACCCCTATACTAACTTAGGATGTTAATAGGGAAGGCAACTAGATGACTAGGGGTAGATGTGGCAAGGAAAGTTTTCATCATCTAGCCATTTGTCCTTTCTGAATTTTGAACCAGGTGACTATATAACCTATTAGAAATAGTGTTAAAACTTTAGAACTTGGAATACTCTCTTTAGAGAGAATGCTCATTCCCTCTAAAGCCTTCCATAAATCATAGAAGTACAACACCATGCACATACCTCTATTAATCCACTGATTACATTTAATTCCAGTAATTGTTCTTATTTCTGTCTCCTTTACAGATAGTTTTGAGGGTAGAGCCATGACTCATTCTTCTTTTTATCTCTGGATCCCAGATTTGCTCCTAGAATGTTGTCAGTACTTAAAATATGTATTTGCTTAATGAGTGAACAAACATTTTATTTTATTATTTTTAATATTTATTTTTACCTTGCATTATTATCATTGTTCTATATATTCAACATGTTCTAAATTAAAGACTTTAGCATAGAAGACTGTAAATTTTTGACAGTATTTCCTAGAAACTTTTAGTGGGGATAGTTGGAGGCATTCTTGAAAAAATGCTTTATCTGTTTTTTTTCCCCATGAACTTTAAAACATTGCCATTCAGAGGAAGGTACACAGATTGGTAAATAACAGAGACAGTTGCCCCCACACCTCCCCCTCCCTCTGCCAGCTTTAAAGCATTTTGATAAACTAAAACTTAAAACTATTTTTCTCTCTTTCTTTTGTTCTTAAGTGGTCATGATTTTCCATAAATTGGATACTGCAAAGCATTTAAAATAGAACATATGCAATGAAAAAAAGAATCAAAGAACAGATTTTATAGGAGCATATAAGGAAAAGTAGTACACTATTTTTTCTTTAGTCCAACAGGTGGTTTGTCAACATCCATGTAATTTTATATAGAAGTATTTAGAGGCTTTAGCACTGTAGATGATGGCATGTCAGTTATGTGCATGCCTTTGATCCGGTGTGTGCTTTGGTGTTGGGCAAGGCACAGCACTCCACGCAGTGCTCGGCAGCAGTGGCTGCAGGGCTGTATGCTTAGTGCCAGCAAGATGGTTTCTCATGTCTGAGACTGCATCTCCTGGGCAGAAATTGGCAGCTGTACTTGTAAAAGTAGTATTTTTTATATACTAGATGGTTGTCTTTTTACCAATAGACTTCAAAACTCTTACAACGCAGGATTGGTGATTTTAAAATAAATATGAAACAAAATTGCAGCGATAGTTTCATTTCACTTCAGTTGATTATGTGTAAGAATATATAACAAGAGCCAGCAATAGTACCAAAATGCTTTTGAATTTATTGCTACCTTTCTTTAGGGAAGTTAAAACACATTGTACATACTGTCTTCAGGGTTCCCTTGAGGAGTTATGAAATAGTACAAGTGAATATATTGGAGAAACCCCAAAGGAAGCCCCAGAACTTATTTTGTTGACTACATTATGGAACAGTTTGACTGTCTGCTCTGTTCTCTGGAGGTCATCTGCCAAGGATAGTTTCCTAAGCTGAGTTAATTGAAAATTGTTATGATCTTACTGGAATGTGCTCTTTGGATTTTAGTTGTCTTACCTCATATTTGTAAATTGAGACTTGATTTTTAAAACATGAGATTTCTAAAATCCCACTAATTTTTGTTAAGTCAAAATTTATTTTGTGAACTTTCATCTCAATTTCCTTATCAATTGAAAATGCTCATGGAATACACAGTTCTCTTCTGGTCACTTGGTCCTTCCTGAAAATGCACTGTAAGTTCTTCAAATTCAGGAGCTATGTAAGGCAATCAGTTATCAGTTAAAAACTTGAGTGTAGGTGTATGATCTGGCACTAGGCCTTGTGTAGTTGTTTGCTACAGTGCTTTTGCTTTTGTCAAGCTTAGGTTGAAAATGAAAGAGGTACCCCAGAAGTTATCACATGTAGCTAGAATCCACATGTAAATTCACTTGAATTTAGAACAGTGACTCTTGATTGTTGAGTCACAGA
Source organism: Nyctereutes procyonoides (assembly GCF_905146905.1). NCBI lineage: Eukaryota > Metazoa > Chordata > Mammalia > Carnivora > Canidae > Nyctereutes > Nyctereutes procyonoides. The sequence goes on from NW_026575130.1 coordinate 9,038,340, forward strand.
CTTCCTTGAGAATCTAGTGAAAGCTATGGTCCTGCTGTATACAGAAAAAAGTACATACATACAACTTTTTAAAAAAGATTTTATTTATTTATTTATGAGAGAGGCAGAGACATAGGCAGAGGGAGAAGCAGGCTCCTTGCAGGGAGCCCAATGTGGGACTCGATACGGGATCCGGGGATCATGCCCTGATCCAAAGGCAGGTGCTCAACTGCTGAGCCACCCAAGCATCCCCAAATGTACAACTTTTTGACTGTAATCCTAAGAGGTTAAAAGACTTGCTGGAGTGTAAGAACCTTTGATCTTTAGTTCACTGGTATTAAGAACTGGATGAAATAAAAATTTGCTTTGTTTCATAATATTTTCTTGTTTCTTTGTGATTTGTGGTTGAACTTTTATTCTTTTTCCTCATACTCCTTACCCTCTTAAATACCCAACCAGGCCCTAAGTCTTATATCTCAATAAATAAGTTTGCTTTGTAGTTGATATAATACTGATGTAATATAGATTTGAGTGATGGCAACTTTCTATAGAAAGCCAGATTTAAAATCTTACAGATGCCTACTCTTCATGGTTTGCTATTACACCACTAAAAAGTAAACATTTTTAACTAGCTAATTTTGCTAGACTGTGGCATATAGATTGAATAGTACTCAATTTTTACAAAGCACACTAGCAGGCATGGAAAAAAAAATGTAAGCCAGTATTTTAGTTGTCCTTGTTTTAGTCTGGGGAGGCTACTTCAAAAACTGGGTCTCAAAGGTCCTTAGCTTTTATCTAGAACAGACAACGTGCTTGAGAAAGTTCCTTTGGCTTTTTGTTTCAGTTGACATTGACACACTGGGTCAGACTTGTCCCAAAGCACCATGTCTAAACGGCTTCCTTTATGTGTTTCTAATTGGGATTCCTTCTCAGGAGGGTCAAATTAGAGCTCCCGTGGTTGGAGCTACAACACTGGCAGTTGACAGCGTCAGCTCAATTGTGCCTCTTGAGACATGCAAGACAGCCACTTAGAGTTTGTTCCTACAGACTTTTGACAAATGGCCCTACTCTGACTGTGTACCTCATAGACATTTTTTGTTTTTCTTCTGGATCAGTGCCAAAACCATGGTTTTTCCTCAAGCACCTTATTTTTGCTTTGTTCTCTCTGCTTTTGCCTTTTGTTTGCCATGATTCAGTTTGTTCAAAAGCATTTGCTAACTTTCTTGTTTATATATCATACCTAGCATACAGTGTAATGGTGCCTGGCTTAATCCACCTCCTGAATTTAACCTCTTAGGAAATTTCTTTCATTCTGCCTGAGTAAACAAAATTGAACTTTGAACACCTGAGTTATTCTGTTGGTCTATTGATGAAGATAATGCGTGGTAGATTAGGTGGTGATAATTTATACTGAATATTATAACAACCAAAAGTAATTGATTAGCAAAGACAGGATGTGATCTAAGGCTCTTTCAAAGATTCATTGATTAGCTCCCATGTACCAGAATTTTTTTTAAAGATATGTTTAATGCATTAATTTTAATCCTATTTATATAGCATTTTGGTGCACAGATTTCCTAGGATTCCATTTTGGGTAACTTTGAAACAGGAAGCTCTTATAAAGATTTTAAATTGCCTCATACATCTGAGTTCAGTTACTGGAATTTAAGTAACTTACAGTGTCCTTTTAGAATCCAGTTATTTTAAAGCCTGAGAAATAATTTATGATGGTGAAAATAAGGGTGATAAATTGGAGAGTGAAGTATGTATTGCTTTTTCCCAACAGCCTGAGGGATAACAGGGGAGGTCAGACAACTTAAGTCTGTTTCTCTTTCTTGAGTTCTGTAGTGTTCTTGTAGAAGAAGGAGAGGAATTGTTTCTGAACAGTGGACACAGGAGTGTCAAGTGACTCTTATCTTTAAGTACTGCAAAGTTTGATTAGCATTCTGCTCCCTTGACCAGAGTTATTTAAAAAGGGAAAATTTAGTATTATGAATATACTTAACATCATAAACATCTTCCTTGCCTTGCTTTGAAATACTTTGAATGATATCAGGGCTTCCTTTGTGGTCAGAAAGATCTAAGTATATTGTGGAAGGGGGTGGGGAATAGAGTTTCAGAGGAGTAGAATAGGATTATCTTTTTTTCCCCCCTCTGCTTGCTAGCTAAGGATACATTTGCCAGGCCCTTCTCTCTTGTCCACTAAAGAAAGAAGACAGAGTATCTGAATATTAGAAAGGGCTTTTCCCGATTTAAATCTCAAGAGGAAGGAAGTTTAATTAAAAGAAGAGGAATTTTCTGTATACTTTGTTTCAGTTGACATACTTTGGATTTTAATTCTTTAGGGAAGATGTTTTTCATTTTCTGCTCATGATTTCATTTTCCCGCTGCTTTTTTGCATCTGCTTATTCATGCTGCTGCTGAATGTTTTCTTTCCCACGCGTGTTCAGTGGTGTTTTCATGTTCTTGCTGATGAGGGAATCACTTTGGGTATGAAGATGAACAACTGTCCTGTCAGGGTCTCCATCATGTGCCCACAGTCATGCTCTCACAGTTACATCACACAGACCCTTACCTTGTCTAAACCCCACCTTCCCTTCTGCAGTTCCCTCTCCCTTTGGGCTTTGGAAACAACTAAAATGTGTAATTGTGCGTATGTGGGAGAGAGGGAGAGGAGAGAGAGAGGAACTGAAAGAGAGAGAAAGAGAAAAAAATTTTAAGAAATAAAAACTGGATAAAGCACAGAAGTTGGGTTGGGCTGTAATTAAGGTGCAGGAAGTGCATACCTGATTAATAGAAATCTAGAGAGAGTTCTTGAGTGGTTAAGGACCTCAAGAAACGATCTTAGGTAATACTGTGTATAAGCTATGAAAGACAGATGGTTGTTTTTGTCTATGGCCTCTTCTTAAAGAGTCCCATATGTAGAAATTCCCCATCACCCTGGGTAGCCTTTCATTGCCACCTACACATAAAATATATTTAACCTAGATTTGATTTACTGTAATGATGATAGTCAAAGTCCTTGTAATATTCCTAGTTTGCAAACAGACTAAAAAAATTTCTTGCTACTGCTGTAAACTTTCATTTGTATAAGTCTATTGGTTTCTGATTGCCAAAGAGCAAGGTCATGTGTGTAGTACGGATTCAGGCAGGCAGGCCTCCCTCAAACACTGTATGATTCATGTACTCAACAAGCTACGGGCTCCCTTCTTTTGGGTTCATTATTGAGATTTTTTTTTTTTAAGTTATACAATACACTTGAAATTGAGTCCTTCTTCAAGAGAGGAAAGAAAAAGAAAGAAAGAAAGAAAGAAAAGAAAGAAAGAAAGAAGAAAGAAAGAAGAAAGAAAGAAGAAAGAAAGAAAGAAAAAAGAGAAAGAAGAAAGAAAGAAAGAAAGAAAGAAAGAAAGAAAGAAAGAAAGAAGAAAAAAAATGAGTCCTTTTTCTCCTTTTAGTGTAAGGCAAATTCCCCTTCCTTTTAATTAAAAGGTCAAACTTTCCTTTAGAAATTACCTGTTCATATATAGAGAATTGGTAAGCTTGAAATTGCAGTTCTTCTAAACATATATATTTCATCTAGGTATATCATTAGGGAATACTGGGCAAGATCTAATCAAGCACCCAATTAAGTGGAGTTTAGCAACCGGCCTTAAACTCAGAATTGTAATGAATACCTTCTTATACAGGCTAAGTTTGCTTTATTCACAGAATAGTAACCATTTCTTTAGTATTGGCCTATTTTGCCTGATTTAATCGAATTAAATAAAAGTTTAGTCATATATCCAGAACATGTTTAGAAACATAAAAGATCCTATTTCTAAGAATTGATGAGAGATTAGCCAGCTTTGGAGCAATTGAAAGATAAGACAGAAAATGATGATTCATATATCCTAAGAGTGTGAGATTTTATTTCCAATATTTCTAGGATTATTTGGGAGAACCTGGAGACTTCTTAGAACCAGCTGGTACTAACTAAAGAATTTTTGATGGTGCTCTTGAACTTTAAATTTTGTGTTTTAGGAAAATAAAGATTTTTTAAAAGATCAGGTTACTGGAAATACCTATCTATTATCTATCTATCTGTCTATCTATCTATCTATCATCTATCTTATGTAGATTATTTCCTCACTAAGGAATTTTAGTAAAACTATAATGCTGAAACTCTAATGGACATAAAGTAATGAATTGTTCCATGATTATTCTGTATTTAATATCAGTTACATTATTATGGCAGAGTTATTGAAGGCAATGCCAGCTAAGTCTAGGGTGTCTTAGAAAGACACTAAATGGTCAATGATTCTAGAAGGTTATTTATAGTTAGGAAGACATCATTCTTTAGAGAACTTTTAAATTTGTGGGTAAATGTTAATGGAATAGCAATGACATTTATCAGCATTCATCATTTTTAAAACTGAGGTGAAATTCACATAGATTAAGCATTTTGATGCATACAATTCAGTGGTATTTTGTACATTCACAATGTTGTGAAAACTGTATTTTTTTTCTAAGTGCTGAGTAATATTAATGTCTGTGGAATTCTTAGAAACTACTTTTGCCAAGTTAGAGATTCTAAAAATTTTCAAATTTCTGTTTTTTGCAGGTGATACATAATTAATTTTCTTTTAAAAAATTTTATTTATTTATTCATGAGAGACAGAGAAAGAGGCAGAGGGAGAAGCACACTCCCTGCAGGGAGCCTGTTGCAGGACTCAGTCCTGGGACTCTGGGATCACACCCTGAGCCAAAGGCAGACGCTCTACCACTGAGCCACCAGGCATCCCATACCTAATTAATTTTCAACCAACCAAAATAGAAGTAAGGAAAATAGAGATAGATATATAATAATCATTTTTTTTGCATTTGTAGGGCTAATACAATTAGAAATATTAAATCAATAAATGAATAGAGAATATAATTTACTTTTTTCAAAGCTTCCAGTCAAGAAACATAATCTCTAGAGTAAATAGCTTCTTTCACAAAATTCAGTGACAATTTGATATGTAGAATACCTTTGAATCTAAAATTGATCACTCATGGCAAAAATGGTAAAGAATGTCAATATATACATAATGTATTTCAGTATTAAAATTTGTTAGTAGACATCAAGGTCCCAGTGTCAAGTTGTAATTCTCATAGAGACAATTGTTTTTCCCACTTTAACTAGAGATGCAGTTTTTCTATTTTATGTAACTATTGATTATATAAATGATAATTATTTTTGAAACATGCTTTTAAAATAAATTAGATAGCTGCAAGAAACTTTTCACCGTATTTCCATATTTCTCCTCCCCCGTCCCAGCCTGAAATAGAACTTCTTGCTATGTAACATCCCTGGCGTTTATCCAAAGTATAAATTCCCATTTTCTTGACAGTCTAGAAATTATGATCATAGTTTTTACTCATCTCATAAGTACCCTTAGGAGGTATTACTTGATTAACTAGACAGGAGAGAACTGCCAAAGACCTTAGAAACTTAAGAAGCCTAAGAATTTCTCTTTTTAAGAATCGCAATGGGGCTAGGCAGATTGTAGAAAAATCACAGAAAAATAGATCAGAATGTGATCATTCATATTATGATGGCCTATGTGTGGCTTTACTTCCTGTATCTCTAAATAATAGCAGCTGATTTGCTTGAAATAGCTTAGATAAATTAGAGATTCTGTGTGTGTGTTTACATGTTCATTACATGTTCATATAAAATTACTTCCACAGACTATCCATCTAGAGACTTCATTAAGTATAAAAACCAGAAATGGCTTCTTTATCATTTGTATGTTTCAACAGTATTAGCTATCTAATCCTGCAGAACAGCCAGCTATTGTATGCCTTCCATCATTTTTTCATAAATATATATATTATATCCAATTACAAATCCTAGTTATTTAAGAAAGATGCTAAAAGTAAAGTAAAATGCAGGTAGCGCTGAGCCAGATGTTTCACAATGATCTCAATTCAACATCCATATAGATGTCTGATTTTCTGTGCTTTGTAGACTCTCTCATATTTAGCAACTCACCTCAATAACCCAACAAAAATATTATCCTTATGGCTTCCAGACAGAACTATATATGTTGTCAATGTCATAATTTTTAGGTTGTAAGTTTCCATGGGTAGAGATCATATTTTATTAATATTATTTAAAATCACCTTCGTGCACAGCACTGTCATGTACTTCAGTAGGCTTAATCAGTATTCACTGATGAACATTTAAGAATAGTGTAGTTTTTGGGCCACCTGGGTGGCTCAGTGGTTGAGCATCTTCCTTTGGCTCAGGTCATGATCCCTGGGTCCTGGTATTGAGTTCCGTATCAAGCTCCCCATCGGTAGTCTGCTTCTCCCTCTGCCTATGTCTCTGCCTCCCTCTCTCTCTCTGTGTCTCTCATGAATGAATAAATAAAATCTTAAAAAAAAGAGTAGTGTAGTTTTCCATATATTTCAGTATTCAGTTGCTGAAATTTAATATACATTAAGTTATTTAATATTATTCAACTTTTCTTTAATGATGGGAACTGATCCTGTAGGAAATCATTTCTGAAATGACTTGAGCACTGTTTATTGACAACTGATGGATTAATTGCCAAAGTGATTTGATTCCACAAACGTTTATTACATACTCACTGTATATGAGCACTTGGCTGGAAGGCAGGACTACAAAAATAAATAGCTCACAATTTAGGGGGATGTGGAAATTGAAGATATTTCAGAAAGGTGGATATGATAATATAAATAAATGTGCTATGATAATGAACTGTTGTGGAGAAACAATCGATTTATTAAGTTTGTGTGTTTTTGGAAAAAACTTCAGAAAGAGGTGAAGATGTGTGAAAATATGCAAGAAAGAGGAGGAGAAGAGAAGTGGGTGGGAGAAAGATTCCAAGAGTGAGAAGCAGAAGTTAAGTGATGGCGGCATGGATATTTGTGAAATGGTGAGAAGGTGGATGCAGCTACTTCCCAAAATGTGGGTGGAGTGGGGGCAATGAGGAGACTGGCCAGACGCTATAGCCAGACCATGAAAAATCATTGAATACCATCTTAAAGCATGGTGATAAGGAGCCATTTGGAGCTTGGAAAGCTTGACAAGATCAAAACTGTAAATGAGAAACAATGATTGCCATCAGTGTGGAGGAAGCACTGGAACTGAGCAAGTCTGGTGGCAGGGAGATAAATGATGAGTCCTGGGAAAGAGCAGGTGGTGTGAAGAGAGACCAAGTGACAGAATCAGGAGACATTCTATAAGTGGTGACAGATGATTAGCCATCTAAGAGAATTTCAATTTTTCTAATTTGGGCACCTGGTGAGATGGTAGATTGGATATTTGTCTTGGATAAATTGATTTTGAAGGTTTTTTTTTTTTGTAAAGGTAAAAAACTATTTTTGCATGTTAAGTAATAATTGGAATTGATTGCAACATATGTATAAATAAAATCAACCTTTGTTAGTGTCTTAAGATGTTATTAAATCCAATTTCTTCGAGTTTATTCTTTATCTGGAAAATTGTGTGGCTTGGGTTAAGAATTAAACAATCATTAAGATTTGCTAAAGTTCTAAATTCTGTGACAATAAATTTGTTGATTTAGTTTATTTGAACTGAAATTTCAAATTCCCATAGTAGAGCAGTAATAGTAGGACACTGCTATGAAGTTCAAGTTCTTTATATCTACCATATTTATTTTCACTTTAATTTGTATCTCCTGGATCCTTTTAAAAATGCCTAGGAATCATAGAAGCTTGCCCTAATAAAAGTGGGGATTTGTAGCCCAGGAGCAGGGTGGGGATTCTTGCTGAAGGCAGGCCAGAGTGATCACACGTGATAGATCAGATTTTGAGAGTCATCAGAGAGAGGATGGGGGATTCTGGCCAAACCAACTTAACATGATTATTGCTAAAATTGAACAATGCAGAGATGAACATGAAAGCCCAAAGGTTGGGGGCCGTGTTAAAAAAGAGCTCAGAGGAGCCTAAAGTTTGGTCATGGAGAGAATTTTGTCACCTCTTAGATCAGAGATCCTGCTATTTTCTACAGTAAAAACAATTTCTTCTCTTGAACTGGGTCACCATTTGAGCAATCCATTGATAGAAGCAACACAGTCTCCTTTTAAGATTGATTTTTAAATATACAAAAAGGAATACTCTACGGCATTTTCAATGGATTGTCAGTATAGACCCAAAACAACCAAACACCTGATTACAGATAGTTTTGGCAAGTAAACATTTGAAAAGCAGTTTCTCCTTCACTAATTTTCCTGGCCCAAGGTTCAGAGGAGTGAACAGTTCTCTTGGGGTCTTGTACAGGCTCAGAATGAGCAAAGTGAACCTTCTTGTTCTAGTGCTAGTGGGTCTTTGATGAGGAAGCCCAGAGTCTCATGTCAGGTCTCCTTAGGTTGGAAAAGAGTACTGGGTTTCACTGATTTAGTGTTAATCTGTGAATATGTTTGCAATTTAGAAGTCTGCATCTAAATTTTGTTAATCACTGGACATTTTAAATTGAATAACAAGCCAAGATGTAAGCTTGGATTGCAATTAGGAAAAGGCAGGTAAGGAATGCAAATGTTGCCAAGGGTCTGTGAGTTCTGATTGTTTTACTCCTTCTCTTGCCTTGGCCTGCACGAATTCTCTTTAGGTCCACACAGTTTTGGGTTTTACACAGTTTTCATGGTTCTCATTCCAGTCTGTGTCCAGCCCCTGTGAAGTGTTTTACTTCCAGTGTATAAGCAGGTTTGGTCTGAAGATGTGAGCAGATTCCAGGGACATATTGACTCAACAGTTTTAAGCCTAGTAGTTACACAAGTATAAAATTTGGAGGTCATTAATTGAAATGAAATAATGGGAAATGAGAAAAGGAAACTCCATACTCTGCAAGAGTGGAAACCCACTTCTCTGTCTTTAAGGGAAATTGCTGCAGGGGAACATGGACTACATCACCGCTGCCTCTTGACAGGTTCACCTTGGAGAGACACAAATTAAATCCTTTCAGTTGCTGTTTTGAAGCTAAAAGTGTTTGACCAGTTCAGCCCCTGAATGGTGTTTAAGGAATAAAGAGAAAAGAGCAGGAAGTTCTAATTGGCAAATTGCTCCTTGTTATTTAGTTTGGCTTCCAAGTTGGACATTCCAATAATGAGGAGCTTTGTGGAACTTGCCCTTGAGCAGAACCAGGGGGCTTTTTGTTCAATTACTATTTAATGTGAAGATATTCAAGAAACATATTGTAACATTTAAGCCATCACTTCCTATTAAACAAATATTGTTGTAAAATGATTTTTAAATTTCTCTCCACGGATGCTCTTATGATTCCAAACCATCTAAGTGTAAATTGCAAGATGTAAATGAATTTTTCTTGTTATGTTGTATTTATGGGGGTGTTATTACTTATTGACAGTTTCTCAAAATGTTAGAATATATATGTTTACCTAACAGTTATCTTAACTTCTTTATTATGGTTATTCTGATCCTGATTAGAAAAAAAAAAAAAACATGAGAAGATTTTTAAAAGTCATTCTAAACTGAATTCACAGCAAGCTTAACATTTCCTTTTGATGTTAATATTTCTGTATGTTAATGAAGAATTTATTTGCTTGTTTACTTAATAAGTTACAGAAGATGTTTCTGATATTAATTTTGACCTACATACTTAAATTGGAAAAATATGGGTTTCAATGTGCAGAATTACCTTACAGGCTAATTAATATTACTTTAGCATGGAGAGTTATTTCATGTTTGGAGATACATCAAAGTAGTTAAAAGAAAAAAGTGTTTTTTGGTTTCTATCTCAGAGGTACCTCTGAACTACAATATTTGATCTTCTCAAAAGTTATAAAAGGAATGAAGTAAAGAATTGGAGTTTTGTTCAGTGAAAGGCATTTTTTAAGGGTAAAGGATTAGGTTTACTTTTTCATTAAACTTCACAGAATGTGGCTATATTATTTAAATAAATAAACACAGATTTTAGTTGAAAACTTCTGTCTACTTTTATTGCATAGATAGAGTTGTTGGATTTAGGGGAAAAAGAGAACTTTCCTTTCTTGATTATAGGAACTTTCCAAATTCACTTAACAGTTTGTTATTTGGCTAAAGGATTTTATGACATCAAGTAATACTTGAAATAATCATGCAGTTGAAATGACTGTGAATTAATTACCAGTTTCCTTTTTACAATGAAATGTCTCACACAGGAATAATTCATATAATGCTTTTGGAAATGCTAATGGCTCCTTAGGTACTAATCTTGCCTTGTTTCTAAATACTTACAAAATGTGTCTCCCTGAGCGGGCCATGGACTTATCCTATGTTGTGAAGTGTTACGCAGAGGTGTCAAACCGGCAAATGGAATGGTTTTCCGATGAGATGTGAGTCTGAAATTTTTTTTCCAAACGTGTTTGGCTGCATAATAAAAAAGAATAAAATTGCTTTTTTTCTTCCAATATTTTTTTTTTAAGTAAGATTTAGGCCCAACATGGGGTTTGAACTCACAACCCCAAGATCAAGAGTCCTAAGCTCTACTAACTGTGCCAGCCTGGTGCCCCTCTCCTAGTATTTTAATTTCACTAAATTAGACTGTATATTTGAAAACAGTGATAATAATCAAGAGTACTTCAACACTGTGGCTCCTTCTTTGAGATGATACATGCAGGACAAACTCATTGATTAATAGGTTTAGCTCTTTTAATTTGATGAAAGTTTTACTAAGCACTCCATAGATATTTTTTGAAAGCTTAAATCGGGAGTATTGAACTAAGTTGGGATTTGGGAGATGATGGAGGGAGAGGCAGAAGGCATGTCATTGCAGTGTATGTATGACTTGCATAGCAATCACATTGCTCCCTATAATCTGATGGGGTATAATGTAATTAGCCAACCCTTTAGCCTATGCTTTTTGGGGGGAGACGGGATGAATTGGAAAGACACCAGACTCTAGGTGGGGAAATGGTTAGGAAGGTATCACCAGTGTTCTAGGTTGGAGGTGATAGACCCTAAATTAGGGTAGTGAGCCAGTGGATCTGAAGAGGAAAGCAGAGATACTACAGTTTTTAAGAGATTAATCAGGTTAATTGTTGATGAGTTTGAGGAGTGAGGTAGAAATTTTATATAGGATATTGAAATTTAGAACCAGAATTTTGTAGCAAAATTTTTTTTTTTTGGTAGCAGAAACTGATTGGCTTAAATGTTTATTTTCATTGATGGTTCTAGACTATTCTTTCAAGCTTACTAGATAGTTTTACTGAATGTTTAAAATTGCAAATATGGACGTGTTTAATGTTCTTTCTTGCTTAAAACCCTTCAGTAAATTCTTATTCCTTTAGGTTAATGCTCAATCTAATTCTTTAACACGGTAAATTAGCTACCTATTGCTATGTTAGCAAATTATCCCAGAACTTAGTGGCTGGAAAGTACACATTTACTATCTCAGTTTCTGTTGGTCAGGTATCCAGGAGTATGTGGTACTGAATTCTGGTCTCTCATAAATCTTCAATCAAGGTATCCAATAGGGCTATAGTCATCTCAGTGTGAACTTGGGGAAAAATTACTTCTAAGCTCACTCATGTGAGCTTCAGAGGACATGTGGTCTCTCCAAAGGACTGCCTCATGATATGGCACATGGCTTCCCCCAGAACAACTGATCTTTTTTTTTTTTTTTTTTTTTAAGATTTTATTTATTTATTCATGAAAGACACAGAGGAAAGAGAAAGGCAGAGGAAGAAGCAGGCTCCATGCAGGGAGCCTGTGGGACTCGATCCTGGGACTCCAGGATCACGCCCTGGGCCAAAGGCAGGCACTAAACCACTGAGCCACCCAGGGATTTCCCCAGAACAATTGATCTAGAGAGAGGGAACTCTCAAGACAGAAACTACAGTCTTATTATAACCTGATTGTGGAACAAATGGCCTATTACTTTTGCCATATACCGTTCATTAGCAGTGAGGCAATAATTCAGCCTATGCCCCAGGGCTGAAACCTACACAAGTGGGGGATCTTTGTGGCCTTCTCAAAGGCTTCCTACCACATGCAGCTCACATTGTCTGGATCCAAATTTCCCAGCTCTTTAGCTTCATGCTTTGCCAGGTTTCCATTCACACTAGATTCCAGCCAAATCAGACTTCTTTCAGTTCCTGAAATGCTCCACACTCACTCTTGCCTTTAGAACTTTCCTCTTCACTTGGCTAACTCATGTGTCCCATAGGTTTCAGCTTAAGTATCACTTCCTGGGGAATCATTTTCTGACTATTCTCATTTCCCCAAATTAGAATAAGAACTCTTGCTTATTCCACAATTTTAGGTATATCAGACTTTCAGATTATTGCTTTTTGGGCCACCAGTTGGTGGAGCATACCACTCTTGATCTCAGGGTTGTGAGTTTGAGCCCCATGTTGGGTGCAGAAATTACTTTAAAAAAGATTTATTGGTGGCTTAGTTGGTTAAGTGATTGACTCTTGATTTTGGCTCAGGTCATTGTTTCAGGGTTGTGAGAATCAGCCCCATGTGGGGTTCTGCACTCAGCGGGGAGTCTACTTGAGATTTTTTTCCCTCTCCTTTCCTTTCTGTCCCCTTTTTCCCCCCTTCATGGGCACACGCACACGCACTTCCTCCCTCTCTAAAATAAATAAATCTTAGATAAAAAAGATGATTGCTTTTTAAATTGTGTGCCTTTTCCTGCAGATTCTAAGCTCTAACACTTGCCTTCTGCTTGATGCTTCTATATGCACTTATTAATATTTGTTGAAAGAGTGGCTAAATGAATATCAATATACATAAGATATGGTCAGTATGATCAACATGATCAACCATTTGGTCTCACACATATGGGTCTATCAGAGAGTCATTACATGTAACTGCCTCAGACTACATTTTATTGAGCCAAGTCTCAAATTTGTTACTTTGGGAAAAAAAAGCCAGATTTCTGCTTTATATAACTTTACTCTTTTTCCTCTCATTCTTATGACTAAATAAGATCTGTGTTGCAGATTGAATTTGGAGTTTAGAGAATAAGATTAAGAAGAAAAGCTCTATTTAAGTGAAGCTGCAATTAGTTGGTATGAACCAGTCCTTGTTTTGAGTTAAACTGCTCTCACTTGTTTTGACAGTTAATAGTCAATTAAATTAAGAAGGATCAAAAGAATTGAGTTTGAACACAGTATATTTTCTTTCCATCTAGATGGAATCTTAGGTGGCATTAAAATTTTTGTGTTGGAAATGTGTACAAAATTGTATTTCTTGGCTTGACAATTGGGGCAGCTTTATGTGATTGCGCATTTTTTAAAATTAAAAATGAGAAGGACAAAGTATTATTATTGAAGTATAGTTGACATTCAATGTTTTATTAGTTTCAGGGGTACAATATAGTGATTCAACAGTTTCATACAATTCTCTCTGCTCACCACAGTAAGTGTAGTTACCATCTGTCACCATAAAACATTATTATAATATTATTGACTACATTCCCTACATTGTACTTTTCATTTCCACAACTTATTTATTTTATTATTTTTATTTTCAATTCCAGTGTAGTTAACATACAGTTATATTAGTTTCAGGTGTATTATATAGTGATTCAACAATTCTATACTTAGTGTTCATCATGATAATTGTACACTTTAATCCCCATCCCCTCTTTCACCCATTCCTCCCACCTACCACCTGTCTGGTAACCATCAGTTTGTTCTCTATAGTTAAAAGTCTGATTTTTGGTTTCTCTCTCTTTTTTTTTTTGTCCATTTGTTTTGTTTCTTATATTCCACATATGAGGGAAATCATATGGTATTTGCCTTTCTTTGACTGACTTGTTTCATTTAGCATTATACAGTCTAGATCTATCCATGTTGCAAATGGAAATATTTCATATATATATATATCACTTCTTTATTCATCTTTTAAAAAATATTTTACTTATGTATTCAAGAGAGACACACACAGAGAGAGAGAGAGAGAGAGAGGTAGAAACACCGGCAGAGGGAGAAGCAGGCTCCACGCAGGGAGTCTGCGGTAGGACTCAATCCCAGGACCCTGGGATCACTCCCTGAGCCAAAGGCAAATGCTCAACCGCTAAACCACCCAGGCGTCCTTCTTTATTCATCTATTGATGGATACTTGGGTTGCTTATATAATCTGGCTATTGTAAATAATGATTCAATAAACATAGGGGTGCATATAACTTTTCAAATTAGTGTTTTCATATTCTTTGGGTAGATACCCAGTAACGGAATCAGATATAATATATCTCTTTTTAAGTTTTTGAGGAACCTCCATACTGTTTTCCACAGTGGCTGCACCAGTTTGCATTTCCACTAACAATGCACAAGGGTTTCTTTCCTCTTTCTCCACATCCTCACCAACACTTGTTTCTTGTATTTTTGTGTTTTTGATTTTAGCCATTCTGACAGGTGGGAAGTGATATTTCATTGTGGTTTTGATTTGCATTACCTTGATGATGAGTGATGTTGAGCATCTTGTCATGTGTCTGTTGGCCATCTGTAATTCTTTGGAGAAATGTCAGCTCATATCTTTTTCCCATTTCTTAATAGGATAATTTGTGTTTTTTGTTATTGAGTTGTGTAAATTCTTTTTTAAAAAAGATTTTATTTATTTATTGATGAGAGACACAGAGACATAGGCAGAGGGAGAAGCAGGTTTCCCGCAGGTAGCCTGATATGGGACTCCATCCCAAGACTCTGGGATCAGGCCCTGAGCTGAAGGCAGATGCTCAACTGCTGAGCCACCCAGGTGTCCCAAGTTGTATAAATTCTTTATATATTTTGGATACTAACTCTTTATCAGATGTCATTTGCAAATATCTTCTCCCATTCAGTAGGTTGTCTTTTCGTTTTGTTGATGATTTTTCTTTGCTGTGCAAAAGCTTTTTATCTTGATTAAGTCCCAGTAATTCATGTTTGCTTTTGTTTCCCTTGCCTTCCTGGATGTATCTTGCAAGAAGTTGCTGTGGCCAAGTTCAAAAAGGGTGTTGCACAAAAGCTTTTTAGTTTGATCTGGTCCCAACAGTTTATTTTTTGCATTTATTTCCCTTTCCTCAGTAGGCATATCTAGAACAATATTGCTAAGGCCAATGTCCAAGAGATTACTGCATATGTTTCCTTTTGGGAGTTTCATGGTTTTAGATTTCACATTTAGATCTTTAATCCATTTTGAATTTATTTTGTGTATGGTGTAAGAAAGTGGTTCAGTTTCATTTGTTTTGCATGTAGCTGTCTAGTTTTCCCAGCATTGTTTGTTGAAGAGACTCTTTTCTCCATTATATATTTTTGCCTCCTTCATTATAGATCAATTGACCATAACTACATGAGTTTATTTCTGAGCTCTCTGTTCTGTTCCATTGATCTATGTATCTGTTTTTGTGCAAGTACCATACTGTTTTGATTACTACTGCTTTGTAGTATGTCTTGAAATCTGAGATTATGATACTTCTCCTTTCTCATGTTTGCTTTGGCTATTTTTATGGTTTCATACAAATGCTAGGATTATTTGTTTTAGTTCTGTCAAAACTGTTGTTGATATTTTGATAGAGATTGCATTGAATATGTAGATTGCTTTGGGTGGTGTGGATATTTTTAACGTTATTAATCCTTCCAATCCATGAGCATGGTATATCTTTTAATTTGAGAAGAACAAATTCTCTTTAGTGAGTAAACACAATGAAGCAGTGCAGCAAGCACAAATTAATCAAAGAGAGTCTGTTTTCACTTTAGTCATTTCTTCAATTCCTACTCACTCCTTAATTCAATCTAACCTGTCTTCCACCTCCATGTCTTCACAGAATTTATTTTGGCAGGACTATCCAATACCACCTTACTGCCAAAAACAGGGTACTCCAAGTGCTTATTTAATTGAACATTTCTACTGTACTTCACTCCTGACGACCACATTTTTGAAACTCTCCTTTCCAGAAGATTTCAGAATACCATTCGCCTGGTGGTGGTTCTCCTCTTTCTTCTTCACATTTTGTTTTTGGTAATTTCTTCTCATCTGTCTTCTTGAGCTCCTTTTTGCCCACTCCCTAAGGCATAGACTCTACATGTTCTATTTTGATCCTTCATTTATACTTTTAGTCTACAAGAATATTTGCTTTTTATCTGCCCTCTGTGTTTTGATGACTTCAGATCTCCAGCTCAGATGTCTCCAAGTCTCAGGCTTTCATTTCTAACTTCTGTTGACCTTTCTGCTTAGATGTTCCGCAAGCATCTCAGACTTAAAACTTGATTCTTTCCTGTACCTTGTTGCCCAACTCAGCTGATGGCTGTATCATCCATACAGTTCACACCATGATCCCAGAGTCCTTATTTTCCATCATCCATTCTTCCATGCAGTTATTTGATTACCAAATCTGTGTGATTCTTACCTTCTACATATGTGGTTCCCAGCTTTCTTCTTCCCAGACACCTGAGAGCTATGACATACTTATAGACATCATTAATAATAGGTCATAATGTCAGTGACTCTCATTGAAATAAGGGAGTGCACTCCTTAGGAGAAATCCTCACTGTGGGTGAAGGGCCCAGGCCTCTACATCGTTCTAAGAGATTCCTGAGATTGAGAACTGCTGCCCTAAGCATTGTGGGAATCAGATTTTCATTTGCTTACAAATGTTACTGTTTTAGTTCCTTCAAGTCTTTATCAATTCTCTGCCTGACATCTGGAACACTGTTTCAACTTCAGTCTAGTATACCTTTTACATAGTTGCCAAAGTAATTACCTAATATAAAAACCTATCATCTCCTACTTAACACTTTTAAAAGCTCCCCATTACCCGTAAGAAAACAAAAACAAGTTCTGTGATCTGGCCTCTGTCTCCCTTTCCAACTTTCTGCTTTTCATGTAATCCACAGCCATGTGGAATGTGTCATTTCTGAGCATCCCCTTCATTTTCTCATCTTTGTTATTCCCCTTGTCTGAAGTGCTCCTTCTTTTGTTCTTTATTTGGCTGACATTTGCTCATTTAATACTTACTTCTTACAAAAAAATATTTAGTGCCCCCATCCCTTTCCACACAGTCCTCCCAAGATATATTAAATGCATGCACATAGAATTTTGTGAAAATAACAATCATTGCTCTTCACATAGTTCACTGTTATTATCAGTTTTTTATTTTCATTCCATTGAATGAGAGTTTTTTTGATGTTTAAAACCATGTCTTATTCATCTTTATCTCTAGTGTCTATATAGTATCTCTGTGTGTTCATACATATTTGTTGAAGGAAAGAGTGAATTAATAGATTTAAGCAGTTTGTCCATTCCTTCACTTAAAATATGCATGTGTATATTGTGTTCCTACTCTGTGCCAACCACCATTCTGCACTCTGAGTACTATGGTAGTAAGTTTTTTAAAAAGGTAATAAATCCCTAGCCCCATACATCTTATATTATTTTGCTAATACAGGTTACTATAATTACCATTGGTAGTTACATGAACATTTGTATAAGGAGAAGGGGCTTTCCTGATAAACATTGAACAAGTTAGTCCATTTAATGGTGAATAGTTGAATCTCTGCTAATTTTCCCTCAGTTTGTACTGTGAATATTTCTTCCTTCAACATTTCTTCAAGGGCAAGTACTTGCTAGATGGGGTTGTGCAAAAAAATGTCAGTCATAATAGTAAATATTAGATAGCATTGGACAATAGTGAAAAATAATATTAAAATAGGATCTAGTGTTTCAGTTAAGTTTTTACTACTACTGCATCACAGGAGCAAATCTTCCTTTAGTATCATATAACTACACAATGTATTATTTCTTCAGGAATTGCACAAATAAAATTGTAAAATTTGTTTCCTTGCAGATATTTCATATTAAATATTGTGTTAAGAAAGAGAAGAGTTCTGTCTTATCTTTGAAGTTAGGAATGTAGAATAATCCTGTTGATAGTTCCATAGCTCCTGTCTAATCATAGTAGATCCTGTTCTAATTAATGTTGTAAATGGACTCTAAAGTTGTCTTTCTAAATAATGAATATAGTCATTTTCAGAGGGGAAAAAGTCAGGTCCAAAAATCAAGTATTTTATTGGGAAAAATGTAAATGGATATGTAAAACTGTACTATTTTTGCACCACAGTATGTCACTATGAATTAATTCTCACAGCTCTAAATACTACTATTCAGTATTTGCAAATGGAAAAATAAAAACGACATATTTCCAGAAAGTAATGTCAGATTATGGAAGGTTTAAGGAATTACATTATTAAAAGGAGCTTTGAAAGTTATCTTTTCCATTCTTGTATTTCCTGAAAATGAAAAAAATCCATGCATTCCTTATTCATTATAATGTGTAACCCCCCAAAAAAACACATTCTAATGTATTAAGACCTCTATTTGAATTTAATAGGTTTTTCTAAGAGCTAATTGAAATTTCTCCTTTTACTTAAAAAAAAAGGTCTTTATCTTTTTACTTTAAAAAATAGATTCTAAAAAAAATAATAAAAATAAAAAATACATTCTATGCGTAAGTTAATACTGGGATATAATTCATTAAAAATGTTGAATCAGGGATCCCTGGGTGGCGCAGCGGTTTGGCGCCTGCCTTTGGCCCAGGGCGCGATCCTGGAGACCCGGGATCGAGTCCCACATCGGGCTCCCGGTGCTTGGAGCCTGCTTCTCCCTCTGCCTGTGTCTCTGCCTCTCTCTCTCTCTCTCTCTCTCTCTCTCTGTGACTATCATAAATAAATAAATTAATTAAATAAATAAAAATGTTGAATCAAATTACTAAACTTTTGGAGATTTTATTTAAATTAAAATCTTTTCACATATTGTCAAGAACAAAAGTGGATAAAAGCAAATCTGAGATAAGAGCCTAATTTCATATTTACCAATCATAACCAATCCAGTAACATTTGGCTTCAAAATAAGTTAGTTATATATATAATATATAATAAGTTAGCATATATATGCACAAACAGATACGCACATATATGACTCTAGACTATTTAAATTCTAATGGCTTTCTCTCTCTGAGATGCTTGAGTGAACACCAACCAGTCTCTGTCAACTGTCTATTGGTGCATTTGTGACTAGCCATCCTTTAACCCTTGTTCTTTTTTTCTTTGTTAAATCTAATATTTTACATCTTAATCTTTATTTCATTTTTTAAGATTTATTTATTTAATTGAGAGAGGGAAAAAAAATCACAAACAGGAGGAGGAGCAGAAGGAGAGAGAGAGGGAGAGAAACAGACTCCCCACTGAGTGCAGAGCCCCACTTGGGGCTCCATCCCACAACTGTGAGTTCACGACCTGAGACAAAATCTAGAGTTGGATGCTTAACTGAATGAGTCATCCAGGCACCCCCCTTAATCTTAATTTTAACTACTGGCACTTTTTGGCACCATGAATCTCCATTTTTAGTTATGATGAACTTAATTAGCGACCTTCATCTCTTATCAAAGGATAATGCTCCTTCCTATTTGACTCCATGGTAGCTTGACAGCTAGGGGAGAATAGCAAGCATCACTGTCTGTCTTTTGTTAAATGGTGTCATTGGCAAGTATGCTGACATTGCCCAGTAGTGACACATGTTTTGCTGGCCCTGCAGGGTGTCTAGTCATGCATTGTCACTATTCACATGTACTGGCTGAATTCCTGGTAGAGGTGGAGGTGAAGGAAGGCTGGCTTCTGTGATGGATTTGGCTGGTATGTGCTACCTTGCCTTTCCATATGCCCTGTACTCTTCCTCTCCCAAATATAGATTACATCTAGATAATGATATATAAGAGGAAAGATTTTATTGCCCTGGTTGGCGATATATTGATAATGTATCTTTTGTTTCCCCGTACCATACTCAGGGACTCCTCTAATCTGTTTTCTTCATATATTTTCATTGAATATCTGTAAAATATGTGGTATTAAGAAATAAAACATGTACCCTACCAAACATAATCTCATTAAGTCAGACAGTGAATACAGCAGTGTATTTCTCATGTCTATAATTTTGCTCAAACTTTTCATGTTTGCTTTTATTCAGAATAATCTTACTTTCAATCATTTACATTTCAGCCTCTTCATTATCTAAAGTAGTGGTGTCCGATAGAAATACAATGTTAAGTACATATGCAATTTAAAACTTTCTTTTCAAAAATTGTTATTGTTTTATTATTACTGTTATTTTTTGTAGTTTCAATTTAGTTAATTCCAGTTAGTTAACATAGAGTGTAATATTAGTTTCAGGGGTAGAATTTAGTGATTCATCACTTACATAAAACACTGGGTGATCATCACAACAAGTGCAATTTAAAATTTTCTGATAGCTACAGTTAAAAAAGTAAAAGGAAACAGGTGAAATTAATTTTAATAATATATTTTATTTAATGCAAATATTCTTTTTAACAATCAAGAAAAAACATTACTGATGACATTTTTTTCTTTTATTTTGTATTAAGTCTTCAAAAATAGGAGAGCCACCTCTTTATCTCTCTCTTTTAAAGTATAGGTGACACACAATGTTATATTAGTTTCAGATATAAAACATAGTGATTTGATATGTCCTCTTAAGAACTTGTCATATAAGATAAATGTGATTGTTTAATCAGACCTTATTGCCAAATTTGAAATAAAATTGTTAGAAATAAGAACTTTCAATCACTACTGTTACGCTGATACTCATTCCTAGAGATATTGTACCTTGACATATTAAGTAATGATGGTATAAAACTATTGTGATTAGCAAGATATTTAAAATTATTTCTTTTTAAATATATTTTCTTAAAAAAATAACTGTTGTATATGAAGTACAAACCAATGGCTCAGTAATACATATTTATAAATAAATTATTAATAAGTACATGTTATGAGTGCAGGTTCAAAATTGAAAGGGATACATGATGGAAGGAAAAATGTTTGATGACCGCTGGCATAGAGGATAAAGGCCAAATATTTCAGATTAGTCTCTTTCTTTTTTTTTTAAGATTTTATTTATTTATTCATGAGAGATAGAGAGAGAGGCAGAGACACAGGCAGAGGGAGAAACAGGCTCCATGCAAGGAGCCTGATGTGGGACTCAATCCTGGGTCTCCAGGATCACACCCTGGGCTAAAGGTGGCGCTAAACCTCTGAGCCACCGGGGCTGCCCGCAGATTAGTCTTTAAGTTTCTTTTTCTCTCCATTGAAGCTACCAACATTTCCCTCCATGGTTCTTCAAAATAAGTCTACCAGTGAATGACAGATTTTACTTCTTGTTTGTTTGCACCTCACATACTGATTTCTCATGTCTATAATTTTGCTCAAACTTATTTTCATGTTTGCTTCTCTCCTTCACCTTTTAGCTATAGAAATAATGTTCATCCTTTAGGATTCAGCACAATTTCCACTTCCTGGATATCATACCTGAGTGATCACGCCATCATATATTTCTGTCTTTCTGCCTGAATTCTTATATTATTTTTCTGTGCCATTTCTTTTGACCCCTACTTATAGACTATCTTTACTATTATTATTACTATTATTATTAGTGTATGCTCTGTTTTCTCAAATAAATTTTAAGTATCTTGAAAGCAAGGACTTCCTATGTATTTTGTGTGACCTCTTAGTGCCTATTGTAGTGTAGAGAACTACGTAATATTATATGAATAAATACTACCTGAAACAGAATTAGAACTTAAATATTCCTGTTTTTTTTTTTTTTACTTTAATTGTCCTTATCAGTAGGACCTATCTTAATCTCTGTGGTCTTGAGGGATTTTATTGATTAATATGTATACGTTTTGTGGAAAGATGGGTTTAATAAATAATTAATTGCTTGAATTTTCTGTTATCTCATCTCAGAACTCCATAGTTCTTTTATTCCTAAACAACTTTTTCTTTGCAAGAGACAGGGACAATTAAGACTTTCCCTGAAGGGCTTGCTACATTTGGCCAAGTCTATATAATCTCTCATAACTTGTTATTTAGGTATGACAATCCAGAAGGAATGGAAATATAGTATAGTTTAGTAGCAGAAATGCTGTCACATTGTGTAAGTGAAAAAATAGCATTTGAGGAATGGGACCAATTTCATAAATCAAAGCTCAGCTTGGCCCAGGTTCTGGTGTCATCACATTGTACAATCACCATTTGACTCACATTTTGCTTATTTTAATCATAAATTGTCTTCTCTAAACACTTCTGTGTTATCTCTCTAGAAATTAATTTTTTTGGCTTGACAAAAATGAGAAGTTATTTTATAATATATGTTAAATTTGCACATTGCAATTGGGATTTGAGTGAAAAATTATAGAAATTATTTGACAAA
Source organism: Nyctereutes procyonoides (assembly GCF_905146905.1). Lineage (NCBI taxonomy): Eukaryota > Metazoa > Chordata > Mammalia > Carnivora > Canidae > Nyctereutes > Nyctereutes procyonoides. The sequence goes on from NW_026575130.1 coordinate 9,060,534, forward strand.
ATAAGATACAACTAAATGGGGAATGAGGATTTATTGTTTAATGGGTACAGAGTTTAATTTTTGCAAAATGAAAACAGTTCTGGAAATGGATGATGGTTGATGTATACACAAACTCGTGAATGTACTTAATACAACTGAACTGCACACTTCAAAATGAGTAAGGTGGTAAGATCTATGTTAGGTGTATTTTACCACAATTAAAAAAAACAAGATGAAGGCAAAAAAAGAATATAACTAAATAAAAATATACTTTGTTTCACTTACTCTTAAACTTGATTGTACATCAAGATCACCTGAAGAACTTTCATGAAATGCACATCTCCCGGCATCACTTGGACCTATTGAATCATACTCTTCAGCCTTGGAGTCTGTGTTTTATGATCTCTCCAGTTTGGAAATCCCCTACTCCCCCTGCTTCCAATTTTACATATTGTTATAGTACATGATTCTTACCATGATTTTACAAGTTAAAAGAAGGAATACTGGTCTGGGGCAGACAAGCTAGAAAAATCCTTGGATAGGAGCTTGGAGGATTCTCCCTTCTTCAAAGGAGACTTGGGTGATTGGATAGCAGACAGTCCCCAGAAATCACCACTATAAGTTTTCTTCAATGTACCATGGGCCCTTGTTTTAGTTTAACATGAATGTAGTCATTGGCCTACTCTAGGATGCCCCACAAGATAAGTCTCATGATCAGTTCCCAGGAATAGCTTAACTCCCAAGCTCAATTGCAGTGTGAAGTCCTCACCATGATTTATTGGCAGAGATATTCCTTGGAGAGGTGGGGACTCAGTTGCTAAAATAGAGCATAGCATATCTCTAGATACCAGAGGAGGTATTTCATGGACTAATTTTGCCATTTCTTATCATTTTTGACAATTTCAATTATATGTTTTTTCGCACAAGGTTTAAAGTTACTTAAATTGAATAACATAAATTATAAGTGTTGCCATACCTATACTTTTGTTTACACAAGTCTTTGGGAATTGTTTTCAAGCTTGTGGTGCATACAGACAAGATCAATATACTGTCAATGTTCCCCACTCAACATGCCGATTATGGCCACCTCACCATCATCACATTCAATAACATATTTTTACTAAGTAGATCCATGTTGTATATAGGTACATGATATAAATATACAATAGCTCAAAAAAAAAAAAGGAACCAACATTTACTGTTTACTAAGTTCTGAGTGATTTTTAGTCCACTTAATCCTCTACCAGCCCTCCAAGGTTGGTTTTACTGTCCTACTTTCTTCCCTGTTACAGATGAAGAATAAGGCTCAGAGAGTAACATCTCTGAGGTCACCCAACTGATAAATGATGGAGCTGTGTTTACGTACCACACGTTTGAATCCAAAATCAATGATTTTTCTACTTTTGCATACTGTTTCAACTACAATTTACTTATGCATAAATAACTAATCCTCTCTTTGAATATTGGAAAGAATAATGGACCAACTTATGATCAAACTATGCTGAGGTTTCATTATGCTTCATAAATGTTTAATTCAAGCAGCACATACTAAGGAATGAAAGCATGATCCTAATACTCAAATGTATCAAAACGCTTGAGAATATTTAATGGCTAGGAAATAATACCCTGTACCAGCATACTGTTCTGCCTGGACATAAATGATTCTTATTCAGTATTTTGAGACTTTTCATCTCTTTCTCCAATTCCATTATTGCTTTCATTTAATTCTTTAATAAATGAAAAAATGAGTTGGGAAAGTAAGAATGCCGAAAGGAAGTGAAGAGAGAAGTATCCTGTGAGGTTGTGTCCCATAGCTTTAAAATGAAAATTATCAGGTCATCTTATCTACTTTTTGGAATAAATGCAATAAACATTGTGTTAGACTTTAACCAGATGGATGGTACAGTTTAGTTTCCTTTGTCCTTGAAACAAGAAAAGCTGCTACATTTTGGAACATTATCAGAATGTACACTGGTTTGAGTTTATACTACATTCTAACATCATTATTGTGCTTTGTTTTTACTGTCAGTACAGGACATGGTGATATGGTAATGAAATATTCTTGAATTCTTTTCTCAAATCAGAGCAGACCAGGTTAGGAAATGTTGTTTTAACTTCTTGTTTATCCAGGAATGAATTTAAGATGTTGAATCTCACTGTTTGCAAATATATTCTGGTTCCTTGAAGTCTCGATTTAAAAGAAGGTATATACAAAATGAAATAAATTGGCCTCTAAAGAGTCAGTTTATCTTGTTTCACAAGAATGTCCACATTTATAAAGAAAGTATGTTTTCCATTTGGATTCTTTTCTATACTTTTTTACACAAGACTTATGAAAAAAATTAGGATTTTTAAAATACCTCTCTTCATTTCAATTAACAAAATAATTAAATTCCCACATACTTATGTTTTTCTTAAAAATGAATGCTATTGCATAACAAAGCACATAGGAAATAATGATAGAGTTCAGTGAATGAGAGCAAAACTTGTATTGGAATAGGAATTGGGGTCACTATGCACATCTTGTTTCATCTTTTTGTTTCCTTCAAAGGAGGATCTGTTAATATGCAGTATTTTTAAAATCAGTAAATATAGCTTTTGAATAATCTTACCAGAAAAACGGCAAATGTTTTTATTTGATGTTGAAATCTTGTGCAACGACTCATTCTTTCTATGTTTATATCTACTATCAGTTGCAATTTTCATCTTATCCGCCTTCCAGGGCTTCAATAGTGAGACAACTCTCACGTATCTTTCTATCTCCATTTTACTCTGTAATAGAAACAGATTATTAATTTCAAGTACTTAAAATTGATGGCGATCACAACAAAAATAATGATGCTAAAATATCTTTACTAAAAACTACCAGCTTTCTCAGACAATGATCGTGGGCAGAAAAACTATAGGACTAATAATTTTATAGAGAAATGAAGTGAAAAATGGACAGTTTTATACTCCATAAGTACTTCATTTAAGAAGATGTATTGCAATTGCCTAGTTTAGTCTCAATTATTGAAGATGAATTCAGGTCAGCTTTAGACTGAGCATGAAAATATACCCAGTGAGAGAAATTGAGTGTTCAGTACCCTTCCAGCTGCACTTAGCACAAAGTTCCTGTAATTTAGAAGTGTTACTTCCTGAGAATACTATTTTTCCCTTTACTGGGGATAAATCTGTGTATTGGATGGGCTACCTAGATGACAGCAACTGCTTTGAAAAAATTCTTGTAATCATTAGTGCTGCAATTGCCATCATGGATTTTTCCCCAAGGAATAGCACTCTGCTCCCTGCCATCCCTCCACACATGCATTGTAGGAATAAAGTTTAAATTACACAGCCCTTTGATAGCTCTTAGGAAAGCAATTTCCTACTTGTAGACATAGCTTCTATTGAAAATGGGGTCTTGGGCAGCCTGGGTGGCTCAGTGGTTTAATGCTACCTTCCTCCCAGGGCCTGATCCTGGGGATCCAGGATCGTGTCCCGCGTCACACTCCCTGCATGGAGCCTGCTTCTCCCCCTGCCTGTGTCTCTGTCTCTCTCTCTGTGTGTCTCTCATGAATAAATAAATGAAATCTTAAAAAAAAAAAGAAAGAAAGTGAGGTCTTGCTAGGTGGAATGATATCTCAGAATACTTCTGCTTAATCTGTTGTTATTCTAGGGGAAAAATTAAGGTTTTCCTTTTTTAAAAAAATCTGTAAGTGTTAAGCAAATATGAAAAAAAATAGGCTACTCCAAGCTTTCAGGACACTTGGCCAAGAATCAAACACAATTAAATGTTTTCCTCAAGAAAATCCCAGTGACAGTAAAAGAGGGAATAAAAATAATATTTTTTATCTTTTGCTATGTTTTTCTATTCAAATATGAAAAATTAGTAGAACTAGATTATTTGGCTATATAAGTCTATATTTTGCTTCTTTAATGTTAGGTAGAAATCTTCCTCTCTTGGAATTAAGACAGTTGAAGTAGAGATGGACCATTTTGCATTTATTGTTGTTAATTGCTGTAGAAGGAAGTTTTATTATTTTCATCTATTAACATACCTTTTTAATAAAGATATGATAGGGGGACCTGGGTGGCTCAGTTGATTGAGTGTCCTGCTGTTGATTTCAGCTTGGGTTATGATCTCAGGGTTATGAGATCAAGCCCTGCATTGGGCTCCATGCTTGGCAGGGAGTCAACTTGAGATTCCCTCCCTCTCCCTCTGCCCCTTCTCCTGGTTGCTCTTTCTATCTTTCAAATAAATATTTCTTTAAAAAGATATGATAACTATTCATTCTCCACTAGCAATAAAACATTGGCCTCTGGAAGGAAAATAAAGAAAACATTTCAAATTTTTTTTTTGTCTTTCTCTGTGAGCTCATGTTCTCTCATGTGAAATTCTTTTTCAAACATATCTTTTAGAACAGAAAATAAGATAAAAAGTTTGTGCATCATTAAGGAGAAATTGTAGCCAGGATGTAAAATTTCACAAAATCATATATTTTAAACTTATTTTAGAAGATGATTATAGCTAATAATTTGTAGCCTCCACTGAGTATTTTGCCCACATAATTACATGGTGTAATTTAACATTACATTTTAGGACATTAATTAAAACCATCAATTTAAGTCAGGATAAAATGCTGAGAAATACATGAGGTGGGTAGAAGCTGAGTAACTATCTTACTATGTAAAATTAAAAACTGATTAAATACGGAGCAGAGATTATAAAAAATACCATCTTGCACAAAGTAAAATGCTGATTTGATATATTTTAAAGGCAATGTCAGTGCCTGAAACAGCATGATAAAAATGATCATAGAAAGTAGTGCTTCCCCTCCTGTATTTCTAGTTTTGCATTTTATGAATTTCATTTCATTTCATTTCTTTTCTTTCTTCCTTCCTTCTTTCCTTCCTTCCTTCCTTCCTTCCTTCCTTCCTTCCTTCCTTCCTTCCTTCCTTCCTTCCTTCCTCCTTTCTTTTCTTTCTTCATGAATCAAACACACTCTGAGCTTTTAATATTAAGTCATCAGTATAAAATCTGGTACTAGAGAGAATGGGTTGAAGTAGCATGTAGATTTTATATATCTATCCCTCAATTTATATAAACTTGCCTTGATGTTTGTTTGCATTTGTGTGTCAGAAGCAGTGAGTAAAGATCAGGATAAACAGGGATTTCAAGATGAAGGAGAAATCCTAGAGAGACAGAAGTAATCCATGATGGCTTTAGGGCCCAGGCCCATGTCCAAGAGCAGCAGCTGGCTCCATCAAGTACTTTAGAATAATTATAAATATATCATGGTTCTTTACACAAATGTGGAAATAATTTCAGTTTTCAATTCCAGTATCATCAATAGAATATTTCTTTGTAATTATGTAATGCCTTATTTCTTAATCTTTGGCCCCTAAATAAAAATATTACTACATACATATATTGTTTGGGAGAAGTTTGATATATTTACTTTTGTATTTCCATGTACTTACTGATTTTACCTAAGCCCTGTTTTTGTAACAATTTAATCAGCAATTTAGCTACTTAATTTATTAATCCATTAAATAAACATTATTAATATGGGGTAGGACTTATTTCTTGGTTTAATATGGATCAGATTGTGAATGTAATGAAAAATATGTTTTCATTTAGAAGGAAATATTTAATAGAATGATATGATTTTGTTTTATTTTTTAAAAAGTATTTATTTTAGAGAATGTGAGCGAGGGAGGGGCAGAAGGAGAGGGAGAGAGAGATAATTTCTAGTAGGCTCTCTCCTGAGCATAGAACAGTGGTGGGACTCAGTCTCACAACCCTGCGATCATGACCTGAGCCAAAATCAAGAATTAGATCCTTAATTGAGACACGCAGGAGCCCCTGATTTTGTATCTCTAGATCCCAAGATCTCTAGATTTAAATTTATAGCAAAGAGTGTGATTTGGGACACTAAATTTGATACCACTAACATAGGATCCTTATTTTTCTAGCTGTTATTCATTTTTTTGAGGTGGGAAGACATCCTTATTAAAGTTCTTGTTAGCAGAGAAAAGTTGGCTAAACACCTTACACATCAATTATTATACTCTGCTCCATACTTAAAATATCATTGGGATCACTGGGAAGAAGTTTCACAACTCTTAAATAGTGGGCTTAATTATGAGAATATTTGATTCTTCTTGTATAGCCTTAGAGAGTCTGCAATGGTTAAACTTTAGTTTCTTTTTAAAATAATCTAATTGCAGATGACTAACTATTGCCTGTGTATGATGAACATGAGTAGAGATGAACACATGGTAAAATCTTTCAGAAATCTATGCTGTCCTTTTGCCTTTCTACTCTACCCTCTTTCCTGGAAATTACCTTATTTTTTGAGGATTGTCAAAGTAGGTGAATAATTCAAGAAGTATATTTCTCCATGTTCATGGTACACATATTTTTTCTGGGAAGTCATTGCTCAATAGATTTAGTATCAAATATACTCTCTGGCATATCTAAAAATCATAAATATACTTCTTTGTATTTTCCTATCCTTTATACACTCACAGCCCAAAATAGCTCTTGATTATAATATGAATATTTTCCTTTAGAAAGTTCACTGGGAATTCTTCAATTCTGTAATCAAAATTACTATAGGTTGTAATCTACATATAGCAAATGTAAGAAATGTCTTCCTTTCCTAATTTTTTTGAGCACATCTCATTCTGTCTACTTTTGCCACTGAGTTTATGTTTTTTTAAATTAACAACTTTATTTTTTTACAGCTGTTTTTGGTTCACAGCAAAATTAAGTGGAGAATACAGAGGGTTCCCATATACCCTTGTTCACCCTTCCACCACTCCCCATACACACAACTTCCCCCACTATGGATATCCTGCAGCAGAGTGGTACATTTGGTGCAGTTGATGGACCTACACTGACACATTATTATCACTCAAAGTCCATAGTTGATATTAGGGCTTACTCTTGGTGTTGTACATTTTACAGGTTTTGGCAAGTGAATAATGATATGTAACCACAATTGTAGTATCATACAGAATGGCTTCATTGCCCTAAAAATTCCTCTCTACTCTGCCTATTTATTTCTCCATCCTTCCAAAGTTCCGAAAATTACTATTTTTTCACTTTCTCCAGAGTTTTGTCTTTTTCCAAATGTCATATTTTTGGAGTCATATAATATGGAGTCTTTTGAAATTGGCTTCTTTTCCTTAGTAGTATGTGCTTAAGGTTTCTCCATGTCTTTTAACGGCTTGACAACTCATTTCCTTTTAGCCCTGAATAATATTCTGTTGCCTAGATATACCACAATATATCATGTCACCTACTGAAGGACATCTTGAATGTTTCTAAGTTTTGACAGTTATGAACATAGTGGCTATAAACATCTGTGTGAAGGTTTTTGTGTGGACATAAGTTTCATCTTTATTTGGGTAAATACCAAATAGTGAGATTGCTGGATCATAAAGCAAGAGTATCTTTAGTTTTGTAAGAAACTGTAAAACTTGATTCCAAAGTGGCTGTACCATTTTGCATTCCCATCAGCACTGAATGAGAGTTACTATCGCTCCACTTCCTTGTCAGCATTTAGTGTTGTCAGTGTTTTGAATTTTGGCCTTTCTAATAGGTAGTATAATAGTAACTCATTATTGTTTTAGTTTGCAATTGCCTATTTTCATATAATTTCATGTGCGTACCTACCATCTGTATGCTATTGGTGAGGTATCTGTTCAGGTTTTTGGCCCATTTTTAAATTGGATTATTTATTTTTCTTATTGTTGCTTTAAAGAGTTCTTTGTATATTTTGTATAATAGCCCTTTATCAGATCTCTTTTGCAAGTATCTTCACCCAATCTGTGGTTCGCCTTCTCATTCTCTTGACATTATCTTTTGCAGGGAAGAGTTTTTAATTTTAATGAGTCCAGCTTATCAATTATTTCTTTCATGGATTGTGCCTTTGGTGTTGAATTTGAAAAGTCATTACCATATCTGAGGTCATCTAGGTTTTCTCCTATGTTATCTTCTGAGAGTTTTGTAGTTTTGCAATTTGCATTTGAGTATGTGATCCAATTTGAGTTAATTTTAGTGAGGGGTATAACGTCTGGGTTTAAGTTTAGAAGAAGCAGGCTCCCTGCCGGGAGCCTGATGGAGGACTCAATCCCAGGACCCTGGGATCATGACCTGAGGCAAAGGTGGACACTCGATCACTGAGCCTCCCAGGTGACCCTCATATAGATCTTTATATTTTCTTACATTTATATCTAAGTATTTTTATTTTCTTCAGTGCAAACACATAGTAGTGAGTTTTTATTTCAAATTCTATTTGTTCATTGCTAGTAAATAATAACGTGATTGACTGTTTACATTAACCTTATATCCTGCAAGGTTGTTATAAATGCCTGGAATTTTTTGTTGTTGATTCTTTTGGACTTTCTACATAGAAAATCATGCTATCTGTGAACAAAAACAGTTTTACTTCTTCATTCACAATCTATATACCTTTTATTTCCTTTTCTTGTCTTGTTGCATTAGTTAGTACTTCCAATATGATTCTGAAGAGCAGTAGTTAGAGCAGATATGCAGCTGTTTTTATGGTCTTGGTAGAAAAACTGAGTTTTTCACCACTAAGGATGATGTTATCAGTAAGTTTGTTTGTAGATGTTTTTTAACAAGTTGAGAAAGTCCCCCTCTATTCCTGGTTTGCTGAGAATTTTCATTATGAAAATTTCATAATGAAATTATTTCATTCATTATGAATGGGTATTGGATTTTGTCACATGCTTTTCTGCACCTATTTATATGATGGTCTGATTTTTCTTCTTTAGCCTGTTGGTGTGATGGGTTACATTAATTGATTTTCAATTGTTGAGCCTGCCCTTTAAAGATTTTATTTATTTATTTATTCATGAGAGACACACACACAGAGAGAGAGGCAGAGACACAGGCAGAGGGAGAAGCAGGCTCCATGCAGGGAGCCGACATGGGACGTGATCCTGGGTCTTCAGGATCAGGCCCTGGGCCGAAGGTGGCACTAAACCACCAAGTCACCAGGTTGCCCAAGCCTGCCCTTTATATCTGAGATTAAATCCTGCTTGGCCATGGTATATAATTCTTTATATACATTGTTAAGTTCAATTTCCTGATATTTCATTGAAGATTCTCACATCTATGTTCATGAGAGATATTTCTTTTTTTGTAACATCTTTGATTTGGGTATTGGGGTAATGCTGGCCTCATAAAACGAGCTAGTAAGTATTCCTTCTACCTATATCTTCTGGAAGATTATAGAGAACTGGTATAATTTTTTTCCTTAAGTATTTAGTAGAATTCACTAGTGAACCTACCATTGCTTTCTGTTTGGGAGAGTTATTAATTATTGATTCAGTTTCTATAATAGATTTAGACCAAGTCAGATTGAATGTTTCTTCTTGAGTAAGTTTTGGAAGATTGTGTCTTTCAAAAAATTGGCCCATTCTATCAAGGTTACTAATTTGTTGAGATCACTTTTTTGATAGTGTTCATTTATCATCCTTTTAATATCCATGATAGTGTAATGATGTCCCCTCTCTCATTTCTGATGTTAATTTGTGTCTTCTTTTTTTAATAGTCTGAGAGGCTTATCAATTTTATTGATCTTTTCAAAGAACTGGCTTTTGGGTTTATTGATTTTTTTCTATTAATTTCTTATTTTCAATTTTATTAATTCCTGTTATTATTATCATTATTATTTTAGTTGCAGTTACCCTTTGAACTGAGATGAACTTCTAATTTGCTGCAGTTTTCACTACTCCCTATTGCTCCCTCACAGCTGCTGAGTGTTAATTGCCATTTATTATATCATTTGATGTTACTGTTTTAATAGTAAAGAACAGTTTTAAAAACAAAAAAAAAAAAAAAAACCTATTTCACTTCTCTCCCTAACCATTCCATCCACTCCCAGTAAGGCTCATTGTTTTTTGTTGTTGTTTTTGGCTTTTTTGAATTTTTATCATTGAAGTAATAGTTGACATACATTGTTATATTAATTTCAGGTGTACAACATACTGATTCAACAATTTATATATATTATGTAATGCTCCAAACAGTAAGTGTGGTTACCATCTATCACAATGCAATGTTGTTACAATATTAGTGACTATATTCTCTATGCTGTACTTTTCATCCCTATGACTTATTTATTTTATAATTGGAAGTTTATACCTCTTAATCACCTTCATATACTTCACCCATCCCCTCACTCCCATACTTCTATCAAATACCAGTTTGTTCTTTGTATTTAATAGTCTGTTTCAGGGTTTTTTTGTTTGTTCATTTCTTTCTTTTTTTAAAGATTCCACATTTAAGTGAAATCATATGGTACTTTGAGAAGTTGATTTTTATTTTCATTTTTTACAAAACATTTCTTAATTTCTTTTGCAATTTCATCTTTGATGCATGTGTTATTAAGAAGTGTTTTTGGGGGCAGCCCTGGTGGCCCAGCGGTTTAGCCTAGCCTTCAGCCTGGGGTGTGATCCTGGAGATCCGGGATCGAGTCCCACGTTGGGCTCCCTGCATGGAGGCTGCTTCTCCCTCTGCCTGTGTCTCTGCCTCTCTCTCTCTGTGTCTGTCATAAATAAATAAAAAATTAAAAAAAAGAGCCAGTCACTTAAGTGACTGAGCCACCCATGAACTCCAGAAAATTATTTTTTTAAAAAAAGAAGTGTTTTTTGGGGGTGCCTGGGTGGCTCAGTCACTTAAGTGTCTGCCTTCAGCTCAGCTCATGATCCCAGGGTCTTGGGATGGAGCCTCATGTAGGGGCTCCCTGTTCAGCAGAGCTCTTGCTTCTCCCTCTGCCTCTGTCCCTCCCCCTGCTCATGCTCTCTTTTTCTCTCTCAAATAAATAAATAAAATCCTTAAAAAAAGAAGTGTTTTTTAAATTAAGACTGTTTTTTAAAGAGGGGTTTTAAGTTCATAGTAAAATTGAGGAGAAGGTACAGAGATTTCCTGTGTACTTCCTGCCCTTACACATGCATAGTCTCCCCCATATTCTCCCCCACCAGGTATATTTGTTTCAATTGATGAACCTACATTGACACATCATAATTACCCAATGTCCATGGTTTATATTATGATTATGGTATTGTACATTCTGTTCATTTGAACACATGAATAACACCTATTCTCCATTATGGCATCTTACAGGGTAGTTTCATCATACTGCCTTAAAAAGCCTCACTTCAATGCTTATTTATTCATCTCCCAACCCTCCCCTCCCCAAATTTTGGCAACCACTGATTTTTTTGTTATTTCCGTAATTTTGCCTTTTCAGAACATTATATAGTCGAACTCATATAGTATAGAAATATCTTTTAGTATTTAGACATTTTGGGATTTTCTAGTATCTTTCTGTTATTGATTTCTAGTTTAATTCCATTACAGTCTGAGATCAAACATTATATAATTTCTATTTTAAAAATTTGTTAATGTAGGGACACTTGGTTGACTCAGTGGTTGAGCATCTGCGTGCAGCTCAGGTCGTGATCACCGGGTCCTGGGATTGACTCCTGCATTGGGCTCCCCGGAGGGAGTCTGCTTCTCCCTCTGCCTCTGTCTCTGCTTCACTCTCTGTGTCTTTCATGAATTAAAAAAAAAATCTAAAAAATTTATTAATGTAGATTTTATGACTCCAAATATGTTCTAACTTGGTGAATGTGTGCTTGAGAAGAATGTGTAATGTGCTATTGTTGGATAAAATAGCTATAGATGTCAGTTATATCCAGGTGATTGCTGGTGTGGTTAAATTCAACTATGGCCTTACTAATTTTCTTCCTGTTGGATCTGTCCATTTCTGATACAGGAGTGTTGAAGTCTCCAATTGTAATAGTGGATTCCTCTATTTTTATTGCAATTCTATCAGATTTTGCTTCATGTTATTTGATGCTCTTTTGTTAGGTGCACACACATTAAGGATTGTTATGTCTTCTTGACGTATTTAGCTGTTTATCATTGTGTAATGGCTGACCCTCTCTATCTCTGATAACTTTCCTTGCTGTGATGTTTGCTCTGTCTGAAATTAATGTAGCTACTCTAGCTTTCTTTTGATTAGTGTTAACAAGGTATATCTTTCCCTATCCATTTACTTTTAAGCTATGTGTCTTTATATTAAAATTGTTTCTTATAGACAACATATAGATAAGTTTTATTTTGTGATCCATTCTTGTTTTCGACGTAATCTCTGCCTTTTAATTGGTGTGTTTATTGAATATTTGTTACTGTTTTCTGTTTGTTGCCCTATTTTTGTCTTATTTCATACTTTTTGTTTTTTGTTTTCTGATTTGAATTAAGCATTTTATATGATTCCATGTTCTCTTCTTATTTATTTATTTATTTATAATTTTATGTATTTATTCACAAGATACACAAAGAGAAGCAGAGACATAGGGAGAGGGAGAAATAGGCTCCCTGCTAGGTGCCTGATGTGGGACTCAATCCAGGACCCTGGGATCATGACCCAAGGCAGCCACTCAACCACTGGGCCATCCAAGTGCCCCTTCTCTTCCTATTTAGCATATCAGTTATACTTCTTTTTAAATTTTTTTAAAACTTTTTTTAGTTGCTGCCCCAGAATTTAGAATATACATTAAAACTAATTTAAGTCTACTTTCAGATATTATAGTATTTTATGGATAGTTCAAATACCTTATAATAACCACATAATCCTAATTTCTTTTTCCTATCCTTGCATCTTTGCTGTCATTTATTTCATTTTTACATAAATATACATAAGCATATATATACATAATCATACATGAATTGAATATGTTATTTTGAACAAGCTGTTATATATCAGATTAAGAATTAGAAAAATAAAAGTTTTTATTTTACCTTCATTTATTCCTTCTCTGATGATCTTCCTTTTTTTAATGTATATCCAAGTTTCTGAACTTAGTTTTCCTTCCCTTTGTAGAACTTCTTTTACCATTTCTTGTAGGGCAAGTCTACTGGCAACAAATTCCCTCAATTTTTATTTGTCTGAGATAGTCCTTGTTTCTCCATCACTTCTGAAGGATAACTTCAAAGAATATAGGATTCTCAACACTTTAAATATTTCACTCCACTCTCTTATAACTTGCATGTTTTCTGAGGAGAAGTGGGATGTGATTGTTTGCTCATCTATAGATAAGCTGTTTCCCTCATACCCATCCTCCAGCTTTTTCAAGGTGGGTTTTTCTAATTCAATTCTGTACCTATTTTAGGTCTCCTTGCTAATACAAAGTATTGCTCTACTCCCTCTTGATTATAGTAAAGTGGAAAACTATTGGGTCAAACACACATGCATGTCCACACATGCCCACACACAGGGATACCACTTCCCAAATGTAAAAGTGATTTTGATTGAAGAGCAGTAGAGATCCATATTTCCCTAGATATAGTCTAAATTGCAGATTCCTGTGCCCATAATTTTGCCTACTGCCATTTTGTACTCAGAGGTCAATATTGCATAAGGAATGGGTCCATTACCATGTTCTTTTAAAAGTAACAGGCTTATGGATTACCTGTCACTTGATGGCTGCTCCCTGGCTCTCTTGGCATGGTCTTTAAATTGCACTTTTCCATAGCTTATTCATCTCAAATTTAGTTAGCATGTTATGAATTGCTGGAAGTGGAAAGGAGAAAAACAAGAGTTTTTTTTTTCTGTTCAAACAAATCCCCCAGAAGTAGGGGTGGGATATTCTTCAGTTGCTCTTTAAAGTCTACTGCATGTGTTTCATAAGGTACTTTCTGATATGTAATTTTGTGATTCTATGTAATATTACAAGAATGTTATAACTTATTTTGACTTATTTAAACATATGAATTTGATTTTGGACCAAAACCATTTCAGTGCATTTTGTTTCTATTTTACAAGTATTTCATTGGATACTTATATTCATAAATTTCTAATGATATCCTGCTTCCTACTGTTCTAGCAATTAGTGGTCTAGCTGTCTAATTTGACTGCAGTTTGATTTTGCCTGAATAAATACTTTATTGAAGCTGTTTTTTACTATGCTGGTAATTTTCTTGTGCCTGAAATATATAGCCACTACTTTTTTCAGAAGGCCAAAATATTGGGTGGTCCTGATGATGTAGTACTAACACAATTTTTTTTTTACTAACACAATTTAAATTCAAGAGTAATTTTAGCATCCAGATTGCCATTTTTATTTGCTACCAGTACTGCACATGCCTTGTAAAGAAAAGATGCTATTATCTAGCATTGGCAACCTCACACTCAAATACCTGCCAAAAACGTAATTCCTGTGTGTCATATTTTTTCTTGGTAAAAGTGTTTGAATCCTGTGCTCTAGCTTTACTGAGGTATTTTCAGTTCCCAGGGTACAAACTACTTCTATATGTCTTCATGACTTTCACATGCTGCTCCATCAGCCTAGATGTCACATTCCACTTCTCAAACTTACTCTCCATCACCTTCTACCTGGATAACTCCTTGTCTTTCAGAACTCAGCTCAGATATCATATCCTTTAGGAAACCCTTTTTATTTTATTTTATTTTTTTTTTAAATTTTTATTTATTTATGATAGTCACAGAGAGAGAGAGGCAGAGACACAGGCAGAGGGAGAAGCAGGCTCCATGCACCGGGAGCCCGACGTGGGATTCGATCCCGGGTCTCCAGGATCGCGCCCTGGGCCAAAGGCAGGCGCCAAACCGCTGTGCCACCCAGGGATCCCAGGAAACCCTTTTTAAAATTCTACTCTCCTTCAGGCTGGATTGAATGTCCATCCTGCATTCAGACTTACACATAATTATTATCTTTGCAAATATATAGTTTTATAAATCTCTATCCTAAATTGTGAACCTATTGATCTTATGAGCCATGCCATTTTTCTCCATATTGTCAGCAGATAGTAATTGGACAATTAATGTTTGATGAATGTATCTGAATATTACTTGTGGATACTTTTTTATTTATTCTGGTTTTTCTATTATATCTAGATGATGTATGCAGAGCTTGCTGTCATACCAGTTTACTTACAATTCCTATGGGAAGGATTTTTTAATTTCTTAATATATTTAGATCTTATTTTAGAACTATTATCATTGTTATTATTTTTTGAGGAATGGAAATTTATAATTATTGAACATCTATTGCATGTTAGGCCTTCTACTAGGTGCTTAGTATATTTTCTCATTTAATGCTTATGATTCTTTAAGATTGGTTTTTATATAAAAAAAAAAGATTGGTTTTTATCATCTTCATTATACAATTGAGGAACTAAGCCCTAAGGGATATTAAGTAATTTGCTCAATTGTATATCTTCTAAGTGTCAGAGTCAGGAGTTGAGCTTTAGGTCTATCTATTATTTAGAGTTCTATTTTTTGTACTATGTATATATGTAGCATTTATTTAGATGCATATATAAAGCCTAGGAAATGCTTATAAAAGGCTACGGTAAGAACATTTTCATTTATGGAAATAACATTAAAGAAGGACTTATGGAATAGTTATCTCTGTCACTAACACTTCTGCATCGCCCAATTTACCATGAATAACTATTTAGTTTTAAATACAGTTGGCTTTAAACATATCCATTAAGCAACAATAAAGTGGGCATTTTCAAAAACTGTATCGATACAGAGTCTTTTAGATACTTTGAGAATTATATCAAATTTATAATAACACTTAAACTAAAACCAAAATTGCATTTGTTATCTCTCTCTCTCTCTCTCTCTCACACACACACACACACACACACACACAAATACACACTCCATACATGCTAAACCATCAAGACAGAATTTTGTGTTAAAAAAATCTCTTGTGTTATTAGAGGATCACTTTGGAATTCCCTAAAAATGTGATATTGCAGCTCTACATAGTGTCCAGGATACAAAGGTCTGGTTTGCACATTTGTGACAAATCTCTTCCCAAAGCTGCAAAACAATTTGTTTCTGTCATCAGGGGGTTAAAGAAGCAGTTTTCTTCCTGTGCTGTTGGGAGACTTTTTTTTTCCCTAGGAGATCAGGGAAACACATCAGAAAAGGAGATTATTCACATTTGCCCCAGTGCTACTAAAACAATTGTTTATTTTTTCTCTCTCCAATGTGGAAGGCTTTCCTATTCTCCACTTATCAAAGAAATTGAAAAACTACTCCTCTGTACTGCCACTACTGCTGATTCAGTTCTTTGGTTTTCCCTATATCAATCAGATTTTAACTTGACTGTATAGGAGTCTTTAGTTCAAAGCTCAGCTGAATTTGGTGGTCCTTCTTCAAGTGTTTGTGGACATTTGCCAATTTTGTAAAACTGCTAGAAAGTTCAACAGACTTTTGCATGCTTGGCAAGATTCCACTTCGAAGAGATCTGGGATAAAAACAGAAAGACAGTTACATAGAGAATAGAAAAACCTTTGTGGAAGTGATGGAGTAGTTTATATCATACACTTATTCATTTTTCTTTGCTCTGTAATGATATAATCTTTCAGGTTACATACCTAAAATATACTTTCTTTGAAATGACTCGTTTTTCTTTCCTTTTTTTGAGGATAAGTTTTCTTAATAGGAAATATTTATGTATTAGTTTTACTTAAATATTTGATAGAGATTGAAGAGGATTGTTCAAGGGATTAAGGATAAAATTTGCTTTTTTATAGATAGCATAGTAAGTTGATAATATTAGTTTTTATAACTTATCCATTTAGGTAACCGTTGAAAGCATTAAGTGAGAAAAAAATTCTTAAAACTTCATAATTAAATTTACTAATAGTAATAATGACAATAATTTTATTGAATGTTTAATATTTATAAGTAGGAACTATTCTGTTTTGCATATATTGTTTCATTTAATCTTCACAAGAATCCTAGGAGGATTAATCAACTTTTTATTTATTTATTTTTAGAATAGAAAATGAAACAAAGAAATTAAGAAACTTTTCCAAGTTCTATGCTTGGAAAAGTAAAAGAAACCGTGCTTTCCTGCTTTCATTGTTTCATAGAAAACTATGCTTTCATGACAAGTAAAAGAAACCAAAATAATAAGGACATCGACTGTCTTACCTAACAAGAAATCTAAAGATAGGGCTTCTCCAGGGTTGATTAACTCTGTGACATCACTGAAGACCCATTTTCCTTACATCTTTCTATTTTCTTCTTTTTAGCAAATTGTCTTATTATCCCAGAGTAGCTACCCTCTAAGATGTTTGCCACATTTTCAGGCATCATGGACAGAAAACTTTGTCACCAGGCAGAGAAAAGAGGGAAAAGTCCTTCTCTGAGCTCTCTTCTTAATAAAGAGGAATCCCTTGCCAGATACTCAAGCAGTGGTGGGTTGTGGGCTCAAGAATTTGTGAAGCTAAGAACAACCATAGATGACTAAATATAAAAGAGAAGTCAGGGAGATACACTGGCACTTCAAATTCAGAGCAAGCAAAGGGCAACTGAAGAGTGACTGTGGCACAGAGTCAGCTCAGGATTCATTTTCCTGAACTAGATTCTGAATCGCACTTGTAAAGCTGTCAATTCCTGCTGGATGCAGAGAAGTGGATGGGTGGACATTTCATACAGAACAGTGGTTGCAAATATTGCAGAAACACAATTTATGGCTCAATAAAGATCCCACGTGTAGATGTACAAGGAGATGTTAGAGAAAAATATGGGGAACAGTGACCAGGGAAAGATACTGAGGGGCCAGTGTATCGTGGGGAGTTTTGAACTGATCCTATGGATGAGGAATCCTTGAGGGATGAGGGTTTCCAGCTTTGGCTTTTAGAAAGATCACTCTGTTCATGGTTTGGAGGAAAACTTCAGGGAGACAAGGCCGGAGACCAGGTAGGTTGCTCTGCAGTAGTGCAGACAAGAGCAGATAGAGGGCTAAGCTGAGACAGGGTAGTAGACAGGGAAAGGGGAACAGGAAATATATGCTATCCAAACACTTTAGGTTTGGGAGACCTATTAGATATGTGAGTTGACACAGAGGTAAGGGCCCAGGATAAGTCTCCAATTTTTCAGTGGACAGTGGTACCATTACACTTGATTGAAATTAGAGGATTTATCATTTAGCAGGATAAACTAGGGGAGCGTGAGGTTCGAGTAAGGAAGGGGAGGAGTGAAGGAATAATCTGAAACATTCAGTTTTGTGCATCTTATACTTGAGGCATTTGGGAGAATTTGCCCATGTGAAATCCCTAGTAGTGACCTGGAAATCAACAATGATAATATGAGTTAAAGTTACAGGTTTGGAAGGCATGAATATTTAGGATGAACTTTAGAGGTAGGTAAACTCCCACAAGAAGAAACATTGATAGAGAAGAGTGTAAAGTATACAAACTTTGAGAAACATTAGCACTCCAGGCACAGTGAGAACAAGTGGAGTGCTGGAGTCTAAAATGAACAGAATGGAATTATGGAAACCAAAAGTAAAGAAATTTCAAGGAGACTGCAAAAAAATAAAACTACAGAGAGTTATATAAGGCTTCCTGGAGAAATAGCTGCTGAAATTCAACCCTGGATGACAGATCAAACAACACCCGTTTGCTACTGTTTTGGGAGTACCTGCTTACCTCCATCCTGTGATTCAGAGTGTGAAGAAGCATGGCCACTAGTTAATATAAAAAGAAATAATAATGAGTGCCATTTTATGTTTTAAGAAATCAATTTAATGACGGATAGAGGAAAGGTGAGGGGTTATTTATAATATAACAAACAAAAAGACCCCAAATTGAAGGGTAGTAACAGATTTTGGTCTACAGAAAACAAGTCACGCATACCTATAAGTTAGCAAGAATAGAGAAGGTAAAAAATGCAGTGAGTGCTCCTGCAAATCTCTGAGTGCTCCTGTGACAGCATGCAGTGCCTCTGCCCTTTGCAGTGGGAGTCCTGTACATTCTCAAGAGCACAAGCTCATCACTGAATGGTGGAATAAGGGATTTTCTCTAGTTTATACTTTTAAGGAAGCAATGTGGTATGGTTGGAAAGACAAGAAATACAGAAGACACGGATATAATGCTGATCTTTGACACTTTTGAAGATTAATAGCTACTACCCACTTCTATCCTGAAGGATGATAAATTCACACAAAGCTATAAGACAAAAGGTGTTTTAAGTAATGACTCTGGATCTTTTCATATTTTTTTTATTTTTATTTATTTATGATAGTCATACACATGGAGAGAGAGAGAGAGGCAGAGACACAGGCAGAGGGAGAAGCAGGCTCCATGCACCGGGAGCCCGACATGGGACTCGATCCCGGGTCTCCAGGATCGCGCCCTGGGCCAAAGGCAGGCGCCAAACCGCTGCACCACCCAGGGATCCCTATATGTTTTCATATTATTCAAAGCATGTCTATATCAGAAATAATTATATGGACTATTTAATACTATATGTATATATTTAAATGTTTCTATAATTTATGCAAATGAATGTATATTGTGGATTAGACTGTACATAGAAATAAATACAACCTAAACACAATATTTGATTTCTCAGTCCATAGATAAATGTAGGCATTTTTAAACTTAACATATAAAATGTTAGAAAGTGGCTTCTTGGGGTGCTTGGGTAGCTCTGTCAGTTGAGCACTGACTGTTGATTTTGGCTCATGATTTCCGTCTTGGGAGCAAGCCCTGTGTTGGGCTCTGCACTCAGTAGGAAGTTTGCTTGAGGATTTTCTCTTCTCCTTCTGCCCCTACCCTAACTCGTGCATGTGTGCATGTTCCCTCTCTCTAAAATAAATAACTAAAATCTTTAAAAATACAAAAATAAAAATAAAAAGAGGCTTCCTACCATTGCTATAAATAATTATCTATATTCTCACTTAAGATATAGAGTTTATGACAGTTGGCCATGTGCATAAATAGGTTTTTATTATGTATAGTAAGCTTATGCTGATAGCATTCAGTTTTTATTAAAAAGGAAAAATTGGGAAGAGTTGATCACATGGTACTCAAAGTTAAATGGATTGAAAAAAATATATATATTGTTACATATTGATCTCTTACTCTGCTCACTAGTAAGTTGTATATCCAGGAGGCAACCATAGTGAGAAAAAGAACAAAGACCTTGGATTTATTTTCAAGTATGTTATTGTTTTAATAAGTTAGTAGTAGTCATATCAAGGGACCTCTTTTGTTTCTTATATTTATTAGTATGACTTTAGAGATCTCAGCATTATTCTCTGAATAGGGACTGATATTTCTCTTTTCTTTTTTTTTTTTTTTTAAGATTTTATTTATTTATTCATGAGAGGCAGATAGGGTGCCTCCATGCAGGGTGCCTGACATGGGACTCGATCCCCGGTCTCCAGGATCAGGCTCTGGGCTGAAGGCGGCGCTAAACTGCTGACCCACCAGGGCTGCCTGATATTTTTCTTTTCTTTCTCTGTTTATTTTAGGTGAGATTTTGTTCCATTTTTCTGTTTTTTTCTTCTCTCCATGCCCAACATTTCCAAGTTTCACTTGTCAATGGTGAAAAAAAATCTATTATTTCACTAAATGACAAATGGTTACTTTTCTCGGTAGAAATAGGTGAAACATTTTATATTGCCTCAAGAGAATTATAATGCATGTTACTCACTTCTACATTGTTATGTTGAGGTGTAAACTTTAAACTGTCTATTCATCTTTGAGGATGAAATGGGGAAAATCTGTAAATATAGACTTTGTGGAAAATAACTCTTGAAGACTTCATTAAGGTATATGGAAACCTAGAAAAAAATCAGTCCTTGGGTAATTTGTGGAGGCAGGAAAAAGTATTTTTAGTAACTGCCCCTTACTTTCTTTAATATCATTTTTTTTGTAAATTGTTTCATTGGGATTTATGGTGGATACTGAATTTATCTTAGGATTTATATTTAACTGCCTTTACAAACGCTTTTGTTGAAGCATTTATCAAATTTCAAATGGATACTGATAATTATCAATGTGTATTGTCCCAAAGTGCACTTTGGGCTGAAATTTTGCCCCATTTAGGTGAGAACTTTTAATTCCTGCTCATTATACTTTAATATATTTTGTCCATTGTTAAAATTTTTTTTAAAGATTTTATTTATTTATTCGAGGGAGTGCGTGAGAGAGACAGAGGATGAGCAGGGATGAGGGGCAATGGGAGAGGGAGAAGCAGATTCCCCCCTGAGCAGGGAGCCTGATGTGAAGCTTGATCCCAGGACCCCAGGATCGTGACCTGAGCTGAAGGCAGACGCTTAACCTACTGAGCCACCCAGGTACTCTTGTTCACTGTTAAGTCATTTTAATCATACCTTTCCCACATGGCATTTCTTATTTGATTTTCTGTAGCTTCTGAAATAGCTGAATACCTGTCTCCTCAAGGTATTCATGTATCATGAATAATATGTAAGGTAGTTTTGATTAAAAGACATATCAGTCTTTATGACAAGTCTCTCTCCTTTATGACAAGTCTCTCTTTATGACAAGTTGAGAAACTCCTCCAGTTTCTCCTACAAGAAAATGTATAATTTCAGAATTTCCTGGATTATTTTTAAGTCAAATTTTAAGATAAAGAAAGCAACCTTTGTATTCTTGAAGTAAATATAAATGTCAATTTACTGATTTTAGGTAGTTGTAGTTTGTGGGAAAATTGAGGAATGAAGAGGAATTGAAACAGAAATTTCACTGTCCGTCTTAATCAAAAATATAAAAATATGTCCTATGTCATAGGACATATAACAGTAATCTCTAATGGGAAATGGTGGGATGGGATTGAGGGACAAAGAAGAAAGATAATATGTAACTCATTTCTATGTTAAAAATTTGTTTTTTACATGGAGATTAAGAATGTTCCCTCTTGGGCAGCCTGGGTGGCTCAGCGGTTTAGTGCTGCCTTCAGCCCAGGGCATGATCCTGGAGACCCATGATCGAGTCCGCGTCAGGCTTCCGGCATGGAGCCTGCTTCTCCCTCTGCCTGTGTCTCTGCCTCTCTCTATATCTGTTTCTCGAATAAATAAATAAAATCTTTTTTTTTAAAAAAAGAATGTTCCCTCTTTTATGTTCTCATCCCAATTGTATAAGATCAACTCACACTGGAAATGTAGAAAGTACAAAAGTTCATTCATCATATGTAATAGAAGATCATGACTGACATCCTGAGCAATAACAGGTTCTTGAGTAAAATTAGTAATTAGGATTATTATAGAGTAAAGGAGTTTTGACAGAAAATTTTACAGTTTCTAGAATTAACCATATTCAATAAATAGAAATAAAATTGATAGGTTTTATGAAGGAAACTGAAGCATATTTACAAGGAAAAGCTGCTGCTTGGTACATTAAAGTTTGCTGAAGAGAATTTAGAGTTTTATTTAATATCTTTACCTTCTGTTTTCTTGGGAGAACCTGCCTTAAGGACAAGTAGCAGAGCTCTTCCTAGGGTCATTTTACAATCTTTAAAACAAGGAAAATGGCATATTTCCAAGGAGTGGAGACTTTTCATAGCTTTCCATTTCACCTTTTCATAGCACTCCATTTTTCCTTCTGTTACATGTTATAAAATTATCACAAATAAAATTGTTTCATGACTTTCAATTGCTTTATCATTTAGTTTGAATAAAATGAGAGAGCACATTTTTTAAAGAATTTTTTCTTATTATAGACTACAAACAAATGCAAAAATATTGACAGTTTGTCCTCAACTAGCCTAAACAATGATCAATGTATAGTGTCTATCCCTACCTACTTTCTACCACTGCCAGAATTATTTTGAAAAAAAAATCAAGGTAAAATATCATTTCATATACAGATGTTTCTATTTATCTCTAAGAGTCTAGGAATCTTCCTTTGCCATATTATAATACCATTATCATGTAATAAGTGGCAATCATTTCTTAATATCATTAAATATCCAAACAGTATTTTCATTTCCCTGAATATGTTGTAAATTTTTAGCATTTAATTTGTTTGAATCAGGACTCAAACTTCTTACAATTGGTTGATATGTCCCTTAAGTTTTCTCTCATCTATACAGGCTGCCTCTCTCTCTCTCTTCCTTTTTCTTTGTTGCTGGTCATGAAGAAATTAGGTAATTGTCCTGTAGTTTCCCACAGTCTGGATTTTGTTACTGCATTCCCAAAGGTGTCTTTTAATGTGTCCCTCTGTTCGCTGTAGTTCCTTCAAATTGGTAGTTAGAGCGAGAGACTTGATCAGAATAAAGTTCATGTTTTGGCAAGACTATGTCATAATGGGAGTTTTGGGCTTCTGTTAGGAGATAAATAATGTCTGATTTTTGCACTGTCTCTCATTATCTGACTTGGATGAACATTCACTGGAACTGTTAATTCAGGTAGGGGTTGCAGAAAAAGTGATTTTCTAGTTTTAATATTTCTTTTTCATTTATTAGTTGAAATATTTCTCTAAAGAGGAACTTTCCACCATCATCTGTTAAAGTTACACGGAGCTAGAATTTCTATAACAAAGGAAGGATCAGTGTGCAATTCTTTCCCTTTATTTATCTCTGTTCACGATAATGAATTGGTTTCCTAAACATCTGCCCAAAATGATCAATATGTGTGTGATCAATATAGTAAATCAATATTTATTGTTTTACTAACAATAAAAATTCATGAATTTAATGTATCAATACTTTGTTGTGATAATCTTTATTAGTGCTTAAATTGCACCATCCTTTATCTAGATTGGCTCCTAGTCTTTGAACTCTGGTAGCGTTGATAGCTTCCTTGTTACATAATATGACAAAATGTTTCAGGTTCATCTTGCTCATTTCCTATCCTAGGCCTAAGTTCAGACAATATTCCAAAGAATCCTGGTTCCTTTTTATGTGAAATGGTATTTCAACCCTACAATTCTGGTTATTTGTTTTGTTTTGTTTTTTGAAGAACAATTACTTTTAAATTTTTGCTAATTAAAAAAATTTTTTTTTGCTAATTTAAGAAGAGTAGATATGGGCTATGTATGCAAATAGAATATTAGTGCTTTATAGGCAGACTTGTATGACTTCCTTTGTGATACTAAAAGTTGGGTGGATAATTAATTTTTATGTTAGTGATGGAACTGACCAGCACAGACACTGGGTGCATTACTTAAGGGGAGGCAGAAAATAAAAGTATTTGGTAATGGTGCCAAAAGGACCACAGATTGCAAATTCCCTTGAATTTGTCTAGAGAGTTTATGTTTTTATATGAACATTTGATTTGTGAAACTATCATTTAGAAAATATAATTGGCTGCTAAGAAAAAGAAGGAGCTTTCTATGAAAACAATTTTTTTTTCTAGAAAATCACTTATTTTGGGGGCACCTGTGAGGCTCAGTTGGTTAAGTATCTGCCTTCAGGTCAGATCATGATCCCAGGGTCCAGGGATTGAGTCCCTCATTGGGGTCCCAGCTCATCAAGAAATCTACTCCCTCTCACTCTGCCCCTTCCCCTTGCTTATGTTCTCTCTCCCTCTTTCTCAAATAAATAAAATCATCTTAAAAATCATTTATTTCTTCTGAATTTCAAAAATTTTTGCATAAAATGTTTCATATTATTTTCTTATATCTAAAGTTATATCCCTCTTTTCATTCTTAACATTGTTTTTGTGCCTTATTTCTTTGTTTTGTTTATTTCAAGTTTTTATTTAAATTCTAGTTGGCTTGAGGAGTAGGATTTGGTGATTCATCACTTAAATATAACACACAGTGCTTATCACAGCAAGCACCTTCCTTAATATCCATCACACAGGGACACCTAGGTGGCTCAGAAGTTGAGTGGCTGCCTTCGGCTCAGGGCATGATCCTGCCATCCAGAATCGAGTCTTGCATTTGGCTCTCTTCAAGGAGCCTGCTTCTCCCTCTGCCTATGTCTCTGCCTCCCTCTGTGTGTTGCTCATGAATCAATCCATCAATCATTCAATCTTTTTTTTTAATTTTTATTTATTTATGATAGTTACACACACAGAGAGAGAGAGGCAGAGACATAGGCAGAGGGAGAAGCAGGCTCCATGCACCAGGAGCCCGATGTGGGATTCGACCCTGGGTCTCCAGGATCACACCCTGGGCCAAAGGCAGGCGCCAAACCGCTGCGCCACCCAGGGATCCCCATTCAATCTTTAAAAAAAATACCAATCACACATTTGTCCATCCCCCACCCACTTCCCCTCCAGCACCCTCAGTTTGTTCTCTATATTTAAGAGTCTCTTATGGTATGTTTCTCTCTCTTTTTTCCTCTTTCCCCTATGTTCATCTGTTTTGTTTCTTAAATTCCAAGTATGAGTGAAATCACATGGTATTTGTCTTTCTCTGACTTATTTTGCTTAGCATAAATATACTCTAGTTCTATCCATGTCACTGCAAAATGGCAAGATTTCATTCTTTTTGATGGCTGAGTAGTGATTTATTTTATATATAATATATATTTATTATATATGAAGATATGGTATATATATATCATATTCATATGTCATTGGATATGGATATGTCATATGGACATATGGATATGTCATATCCCTTCATCAGTCAATAAGCACATTTGGGATCTTTCCATAAACTGGCTACTGTTGTTAATGCTGCTGTAAACATAGGGGTGCATGTGCCCCTTTGAATCAGTATATTTGTATCTTTTGGTTAAATACTTAGTGGTGCAGTGCTGGATCATAGGGTACTTCTGTTTTTAACTTTTCTGAAGAATCTCCATACTGTTTTCCAAAGTGACTGCACTAGTCTGCATTCCCACCAACAGTGTAAGAGGACTCCCCTTTCTCTGCAACCTCACCAACATCTGTTATATCTGAAAACAGATTTTTTTGATCATGGTCTCTTATTTGTTTTGCATAGTGATACAGGAACTTAATTGAGGTTGATGAAATTATATCTCTTTGCAGCAACCCTCTAAATATAAGAATGAGTGTTTCAGAACATCAGTGTGTTTTTATGACCCTTAAAGTTCTTTGTGTTAAGTCTTTGGTTTTTCGAATGGTAGTGCGATGATCAAACCAATGAGATGACTTCATTATTTATATGATTTACAAGTATCTACTTTAATACATAGCAAAATGGTAGGTTAAACCCAAACATTGTAATTACATTAAATGTAAATAGTCTGAACACTTCAATTAAAAGGCAGATATTATCATATTGGATAAATAACAAGACTTATCCATATGTGTAGACTCTGAAATCCACTATAAATATAAAGAAAGCTGGAATGGCCATATTATTATCAGGCAAAGTAGATTTTCTTTTTTTAAAGATTTTATTTATTTATTCATGAGAGACACACACAGAGAGGCAGAGACACAGGCAGAAGGAGAAGCAAGCTCCACGCAGGGAGACTGACGTGGGACTCGATCCCGGGTCTCAGGATCACACCCTGAAGGCAGGCGCTAAACCGCTGAGCCACCCGGGCTGCCCCAAAGTAGACTTTCAAACAAGGAAGATTACCAGGGATAAAGACAGCTATTTCATGATAAAGGGTCAATTCATCAAAAGGACACAATAATCCTATATATATATATATATATATATATATATATAAAACACATAACAGACACAATAATCCTTATATATATATGCAACTAATAACAGAATTTCTAAATAAATGAAGCAAAAATTGATAGAATTGCAAAAAGAAAATTTAAAAAAATTCCACATTAAAGATTTCCACACTTAGTTTTCAGAAATTGATGAAATAAGTAGGCAGAAAATCAGTAAGGAAATAGAAGACCTGGAAACCACTTTTGACTAACTTGATTTTATTGATATTTATAGCACATTCCATTCCACAACAAAGTATTCTTGTGCACATTCACCAACTACACTATACTTTGAGTCATTAAACAGGGTTCAATAAACTGAAGAGCATTGAAACCATACAGAAGATTTTTGACCGTTAATAAATTTAATCATAAAAGATATATGTATATTAGAGAACACTTCTAAACTACACAAAAGTTAAGAAGAAAAAATCACAAGGCAATTAATCATCTACCTGTGTAAATGATTACTTATACATGTATAGTTTTATGTATCACATTTTACATATAAATGCACATATGCATGCATTTATAGTTGAAAGTTTCGTACATGTTTCATACATTTGAAAGGAATAAAATTAGAGTATTTGAACATGACTGATTTTTAGAGGGCAAACATGATAATTATGCAGCAGCTCTGTATGTTAGAAATGTTCCTCATAAGGAATTTAATTCCCAGGAGGAACAAAATATCACAAAAATATAAATGCAATGCATTTCATGTTACTCTTTAAGCTTTTTATAAAAATAATAGCCTGGACAATGTGTAATGGGTTTATTTATAGAATGAAGTTCGCTGAACCCCTGGTTGTGGGTTTTCATAGAAAATTTCAGCAGTGGCTCAAATAGTTCACTGGGGGTAAAGGGGAAATCTAAGAGAAGCATTGGAAGAGTCTTAGCTTTGTTAAAGAGACAGCCAGATGTCAGCCTGAAGAGTAGCTTGTGTCTGCCTTCTGAGCTGGGTAGAGTATGTCATGATGAGACAATAAACATATGGAATAAATTACTGAGGAAGGCAATCAGAGGAGAGCATAGATGAGTTCAGGAGACACCTAGTTTTGTTTCTGGAAAAAGGAAATTGATAAGTATTATGGGAAAGCAGGAGGGTTTTATTAGCTTCTGCAAGCAAAATGGTTATATTGAAAAAGATGGGTTTTTAAATTTTGTACACTTTTTACATTGCTATGTATTTTGATATTTCTATCTTAAGGACTATCCTTGTCAAATAACATGGTTCTTTAACAGAAATTTCTTTTCAAGTTTTTCTTCCAAGTGATCAGATAAGCTGAGGCTTGGGGCATCAAGATCATTTACTGTAGATTATTTAGCAGACTTTGCTGCTATTGACTGCAGCTTTTCTTCACCAATCTAGTTCTCTTGTATCTGTAATCATTGAGGATTTGGTGTTACCTGTCCATTCCTCCTCAACTTCTACCCTTCCAATCGCTATCTTGGCTAAATCACATAATGTTTAACAAATTTGTTGAATAGCGATGGGTTTTCATGACTCCCTTTGAATTCTATTTTGAAATATTTTCAAGTTGTCTGGGGCAATTCTGTGATTTAAAAGGGAAATTATGAATTGTTGCCTCTTTCTCTTATATTTCACTTAGGTCTTGACTTAAGGCCCCTTTGAAGTGGCCACTATTATATTTCCCTGCATTTGGACTCTAGCATTCTGGAGCCAGAAATATCTATTAGCAAATTTTTATTAAATTGTCAGAGAAGGAGCACCTGGGTAGCTTAATTGGTTGAGTATCTGCCTTCCGCTCAGGTCATGATCCCAGGGTCCTGAGATCAAGCTCCTTGTCAGGCTCTCTGCTCAGTGGGGAGCCTGCTTCTCCCTCTCCTTCTGCCACTCCCCTGCTTGTGCTTTCTCCCTC
Source organism: Nyctereutes procyonoides (assembly GCF_905146905.1). Classification (NCBI taxonomy): domain Eukaryota; kingdom Metazoa; phylum Chordata; class Mammalia; order Carnivora; family Canidae; genus Nyctereutes; species Nyctereutes procyonoides. Next base: position 9,088,814 of record NW_026575130.1, read on the forward strand.
TCTGTCGAATAAATAAGTAAAATCTTAAAAGAAAAAAAATTGTCAGAGGAAACCAACCTAAGTGTGAATGAGGTCATTTTTTCATAGCTATCACTATGTGGTCTTCTAGCCTTCATTCTGAAGTCTGATTAGGAGATAGTTGAATTTGGGAATATTTCACTGTCTCTGGAATTGTAGTGTACCCCTCTCCAGTATCACATCTCAAGCTCTGTGCCCTATAAAACAAATCTTTCTAAGAGTATTTGTATAGGAATTCATGATTAGCAGTAATTATAAGTTAATATTTTTCACTGGAGAAGATAAACCTGGTGTTAAAAGTGTTAAGGGGATTTTTACAAGTATTTTTGTTCTTTAAGTTTAGAAATACTATAGGGGAAATATATATATGTATTTTTTTCCTTTTATGGTAAAAAACTTAGATTATATAAATAAGATTAACAGATTAAAAAAATAACAACTCTTCTTATTTCATTTGCCCAAAGAGAACTACTATTAACTTATGAGCCTATGTTTCTAATCTTTTTCTTTTAACAAAAATGGACTTACATCATATGTAGTTTTTCTAGCTGGCTTTGAATCATTTAGCAATATTTTGATAACATTTTTCATATCATTATTGGCATTCTATTTTGTAATTTTTAATAAGAGCTAGTATTCTTTGAATAATTTATTGAATGATGCTTCACTGTTGAATATTTAGTGGTTTCTCCTTTTTTATGACTAAATGTTTTATTGTGATAAATCCTATAGACAAATCTTTGAATATATCCGAATTACTTCCTTAGATGAAATTACTAAAAATAAAATATCAAAGAATATGCACAAATTGCTAACCTGCCCTTCCGAAAAATTGCAGCACTTTTTACCCGCACTAATAATGCATGTGTGCTCAATTTCCTGTGAATTTATGTTATGATTTTAATCTGCCAATTTGATAAGAAAAAATAGTATTTTTTTGTTTTTTAAATTTGATCAAAAGATAGTTACCCAAATATTAGCATTTCATATCTTTTTAAAAAATGTCTATTGGTCTTTCAGCTTTTAAAAAATAAGCTGTTTGGGGATCCCTGGGTGGCTCAGCGATTTAGTGCCTGCCTCTGACCCAGGGGGTGATCTTGGAGTCCCGGGATCAGGTCCCGCATCGGGCTCCCTGCATGGAGCCTGCTTCTCCCTCTGCCTGTGTCTCTGCCTCTCTCTCTCTCTCTCTCTCTCTCTCTCTCTCTCTCATGAATAAATAAATAAAAACTTAAAAAAAAAGCTGTTCATCTCTTTGTTTACTTTTCTATTTATGTTTTCATCAGAGATTTTATATATTCATTATATTTTATCTTCCAGTTTTTGACTTTTCATTTATTTACAGTGTTTTTTAGATATGTAGAAAATATAACTTTCATGTGCTCAAATTATCATTCTTTTTCTTTTTGATTTTTTTCATTTTTGAGGAATTTATTTTTAAAAGATACCCATCTGGAACATCTGGATGATTCAGTCGGATAGGTTTCCAACTGTTGACTTCAGCCCAGGTCATGAAGCTTCAGGGTCATGGGATTGAGCCCCCTGTCTAGTTTTCCCCACTTAGTTCAGAGCCTACTTGGGAGTCTCCCTCTCCCTCTGCCCCTCCCTTGGCTCATGCGCCCTCTTTCTCTCTCTCTCTAAAATAAATAAAGCAAACCTTTAAAAGATTACCCACCCTGCTTTATGTCTGATATTCAGTTATTGATTCTGTAAGTATTTATTAGGTACCCACTCTATATCTTCTATTGTTCTTAATAGGATAGATATGATGCCAAGCAAGAGACATGTTTCTGTTGAAGAGAGGTGCCTTTTCAGAACCTTTGGCCATTGAAACTTGCACCTTCTACTGATCTAGAAAAAAGTCATCACTGATGCTAGAACTGTTTCCTGATAGCAAAGGGACACACTAGCCCTGAAGAGCAATTAGGGCATGGGGTTTAAGTATCTCATTATTTTATTTCCCTTATGCAGGAATTTGTGGCAATTTCCCAGTTATTTCATTTCATTTTATTTTATTTTAATTTTTGTAAGATTTTACTTATATATTCATGAGAGAGACACAGAGAGAGGCAGAAACATAGGCAGAGGGAGAAGCAGGCTCCCCGTAAGGAGCTCGATGTGGGACTCGATTCCAGGGTCCTGGTATCATGGCCTGAGCCAAAGGCAGACACTTAACCACTGAGCCACCCAGCATCCCCCAGTCTTTTTAAATAAAAGTTCTTGAATTGAGAGATGTGCAAAGTGTAAAAAATGATCTGAAAGCACTTAGGAACTGAGGTGGGCAGATCTTATGGGTGAGGCTGGAGGTTCAAGACTGAAGATTGACTAAACACGTAGTCATCATGCTCTGATGGATTATATTTGATAAGGAAATATACATGAGAGAAAGACAAAGTGGGAACCTAAACAGTGGTGGGTGTTAAAAAATTCTATGGTAGGATTGGAAAAGAGAGGAGTTATAACTGTGTACTATAAAGATTTTGGTAATAAGAATCATGACTTTAAAGTTGACTGAGGGAACTTTAAAACAATATTTGAAGGTGAAAGTGGCTGCATGTAACTTAAATCTAATTAAACTTACTTTCATTGTAAACAGTCTTTACCCTCATAGCTGTGATTACATAAGCTGCATTCCCCCCCGCAAATGATTTCCTTGCTAATCTTGACATTTTTTTATGCTGTCATAATTTCTTGAATTTTTCTCACCATTTCTTTATGACATTACATATAAATATTCCATTTGAAATATAGCAACGCATCATGGAATTTAATTTCAAAGAAATTAAATAGAACTTTTGGTAAAAACAGAATACTGTATTTTTGCTGCATTTTCTCTTTAATATAACATTAACTATATGCTTGTTTCTTGTCTAGAAATCAAAGACTTCAGTTGGAAATTTGCTTATTGCTGACTTTTCCAAATCAGTTTGACATAACCTTCATGTTAACATGGATTTCTACTTCCTAACTTGCTAAATCTACCTTTTCCCAAACAAAGCCATCATTCCTCTATCTCACTATAAAATTCTACAGAAGATTTAGGTTGGTAGTTCTACCTTTACTATATCTTCCCTACTGTACATAAAACCACTTACAGGAAAGCATCTTGTTAAAGATATTTAGATCACTAGGAAATAGTGTAAAATAATAAAGAGTTAACATTCATTGTGCATTTGCTGTGAGCCCTGTATATCCTGAATGCTTTCATGATTTACCTCCCTTGGAATAGTTTGTTACCATACCGATTTTACAGACAAGGAGACTGGGTTTTCATAGGTTGAGATACCTATCCAACTTCACAAAACTGATAAGTGCTGGATCCAGAAATGAGTCATGACAGTCTGATTTCAAAATGCATATTATTAATCACTACCTAATATGGCCTCTAAATTATTTCATTTGGTTTTCTAATCTCTCACATTTTGCAGTTGGCAGTGATTATATAAATGTCCTGTACTTGAAGTAGATTGGGAAGAATGAATCGTTTTGCTTTTTATCTTATTGTTGAATTATATTTTTTTCTATCAGGTGAAATTATCTTATCTAGATAGTATAGCTACTTAAATTAGTAAAGAAAACTAATATAAGTGAAGAAAACTGATGAAAACTTTAATGATTAAAGATCAAACTTTAAAAAAAAATTTTTAAAATTTTTTTATTCATTTATGATAGTCACACAACACACACAGAGAGAGAGGCGCAGAGACACAGGCAGAGGGAGAAGCAGGCTCCATGCACCGGGAGCCCGACGTGGGATTCAATCCCGGGTCTCCAGGATCGTGCCCTGGGCCAAAGGCAGGCGCCAAACCGCTGCGCCACCCAGGGATCCCAAAGATCAAACTTTTATTTGGTGTTTTTCTGAGAAGAAGGTTTAGTGATCACTCAGAGAATGAAAATGGTTAATAATATCAAAGATATTTGAATTATACTTAAATTGCTTCTACCATATGGAAAAATATTTATTCAACTAAATATGACAGGTTACTTTACCATCTTATCCAAAGCCTTACATCTGCATGGATTATAGGGCTCTGCACTTAAAGCAAGTGTTGATATCATGAACTTGTCTAGAGGTGTGGATTCTCAGCCCCAGTCTCCCTGTGTTTTGGAGCACCTCTGCTTACCCACCACATTCTGCATGAGATTACCCAGGACCTTCTTCTGGCTCACAGAGGCTTTATCTGCAAGATAGCTTGGGTTTTAGGAAGTAGGCATCAGCTTAAGCAATTTAGTACTTCTGTGTTTTCTTAAGAAAAGTAGCACACCATAAATTGAGAAAGTTTTCAGGAAGTATCTGATGTTGATGTAGGGTCACAAAAGTGCTGTCTATAGCAACAAAAAGTCCTTCATGTAAGCGCATTCATATAGTGATAGAAATATAGTTTACTGAAGTAGAGGCCTTCACAAAATTGATATACCATCTGTCCCTAGTGAATGCGAACACTTCATCATTTCAGAGGATTGTTATTTACATCTTAAAAAGTGAAATTGGTTGTTTACCTAAGATAATATAATTTTGATTAACATGGTTTATCTGTCAGCAACTGCTCCCATAATCAGATAGGAGAAAGAGCTGTGTTAGAAGTTCTGCAGCCTTGACAGGCCTGTTTATTGGTTGGTGTGTTTATACAAAATTGTAAATAGAAAAAGCTGAACTTGTAAAATATTTCTATTAGGTGAAGGAGTTGGCAAATGGAATTTTAAACCTATAGAACTTTTAATAATAATAATAAGGCAAGTCTCTTGGTAGTTAACTATAGAAGAAGAAGTTTTATTCTCTCCTGGGAAAATGATGATAATAGGACAGTTTGTCTAAAGCCACCACAGTGTTCTAATGTGCATGAAGAAAGCATGCATTACATGCTGAGTGATGATGGCAACGTCCATTTGGCTCTCATGTCACCAATTTGCAGTTTTCTTTAGCTTTATTCCAATTCCACATACTTTCACTCTGTTTCTGTTTCTTAAACTTCCATTCAGTTAATGAGTTTATCTTCAACTTCCATACAAATCTGAATCTTGGGTATGCAAAGATTTGGATATGCTCCTTTATGTAATTCTGAGCATGTGGGCATGTCCATGAGGGGTTGCCAGGGCTGATGTGGTAACATGGTCTCCTTTCTCATTTTCTGATAAGAGCCTGTAAGAAGTAAGAAAGTAACCATATTAAGTCCAGATAGGCCTTGTTTTACAAATATTATGGTCTCCTACCCTATCGTGGTTCATTTTATTGTTTTCTTCCTCAGAATAATATTTTCAAAGGGTTTTCAGAGGGCAGCTGATTTTCAGAATCTGGGAGGGTTTGGTCCAGGATCCTTCAAGCTTTCCCAAGAGAAGCATGAGTTGCAGTGTCTTTGTATGGTCTCTTGGTATGAAGCCCTTGTGCCCAGACATATTGGCTGCACATGTGCTGCACTCCAGCAGTGTGTGCTAAGAAGATAAGTCAGAAAGAACCCACAGTCTCTATCCATTTCCTGATGTTTTGGTTTTGCGTTGTTATGCCCTCTTCCAATAAAGAATAATGAAGTGGGTTTCCTTTGTTTCCCAAAGCATGTCTGAGCACCAAATTTTCACTATTTCTAGGTTAAAAAAACCCATCAGTGTATTTTTAGAGAAGAAATACATATATCATCTTCTTTGTTCTAATGGAAATGGAGTTCTCAGAAAGTATGTCTTTGGTGTTTTGACAGATGTAAAACAGAATGGATTCTCAGTGCACATGAGAATCATTTATGAGTTAGTATCAATATAATAATAATGTCTATTCACTGTCATCTTAAGAAGTAGGATTTAAGAAGTATCAGAAATTTTAATTCATCACTTAGAATATTTAACTCATTTTGTCACATGTGCTTAAAATTTCTAGTATATTGCAGCAATATTCAAGCTGAAAGCAGTTTTATTTAGGATAATGTTTTGCCACATTAACAATGAATGGTTGATTGTATAGGAATAAAATAAATGGTATTCTTTAAAAACTTGAAAAAATTAGACAAGATAGAATTATGGGCTAATGATTCAAATGCATGATTAATATATGTTTTAGCTGTTTTGTTGTCTAATTTGTTAGAAGCCTCCGCTTTACCTTCTGTGGTTTTTGAGAAACCTGTTTTCAAATGTTGTCTTTGTAACTTACCGGATGACTTAAAGGAAGGCTTATTTTGACTTTCAGAGGAGGATTTGCAAACTAATCATCAAAAATCCACATTTCCACTGATGAATGTTTGAAATCTTAAAGTTTTCAGACATGTGGCATGAAGAAGTATGTTGCCCAAATGTATCCTAATGCTGTGTGATGTAAATGATTTGATTGACAGTCAGCTACCAAACATAAGAAGCTTATGCACTAGGTATGAATATGAATCAAGCTAATTCCAAAGGAAAGTTTTAGTGACATGTAAAAGAATAGAAGATTCTTAAGTTAGTAAATATAAAGGCACACATTATCTTTGAGTAATTATTTTGTAAACTTTAGAAAAAGAAAAGTAAAAAAAATCGTGGTACAAAGTGAACTTGAATGTTCAAGACGATTATGGTGATATATTTAATGGCTGGCTCTCATGATGGAGTTCAGTGTTTGGGCCAAGCAAATGTAATGGAAATGAAGAAAATTAAATTCAAGAGTTTGCCTTATGAAACCTCGGTTCTTCTGGCAGAATCTGAATGAGGACTTGTTTGACTGGTCAGCCTTAAATATTATCTCTTATCCAACATGTGTGTGTGGTTTGGATGGATTTCTTCTGTACTTTTACACAACTGTTGATGGAGAAAGGAAAGATCACTGTCCCTCTCTGAAAATATATTTTACACATGTAGAGAGGTTTACAAAACCCTAGAAGACTTTAGTCATCATTCACTCATTCACTACTTCATTCATTGTTTCACTTATTCTACAAACATTTTTAAAGCACTTTCAGGCATTATGTGGATTTGGTTTGAGACATAGTATAAAAAAATAAGGCCTTTAAAATTATGGCTTTTTAAATTTGTTTTGGATGTTTTCCAATAAAGTTTTTTTAAGTAGTTAAAAACATTTTTGTAGTGAGGAATACTGAAAAAAATCAGAAAGAGTTGCTATGGATTTAGGAAATGTTGAAGTCTTTTGATGATAATCTTGAAGTAGCCAAAATTTTAGCATCTAGATTGCATTAAGAATTAGTGAAAAAACATGCTTTTAAAATATGGGGCCCCAATAGTCTTTGCCTTAGATATTATTCTACAGAATTGTTATTAGTTCTGGAAATTTTTCTTAGTCCTTAGATCACAGCATTTTATTTTTAAACCTACCTTTTGGGAGTGTATTTTTTTAGAGGGAGGTTAAATTAGTTGATATATCAAAAAATTTGTAGTTGTAATTCAAAAAAGGCATGAGAACTTCATCTTAGACTAATGAGGGAAAGGAGAATATGAATTTTAGTTTTAGTTTGTCTTTTTCAAAGCATTATTAAAGTCATGTCTGAAGTTACCTTTTAATTTATCATCCAGGCCCTCCATGTGCCTGGAAGAAGTCCTAAGTCTAAGATTTCTTATTTTGTTCAGCCCAGAGTGGGAAATTTGACCAATGTTCAGTGTAACTTTCCAGTAAGGATTTTAAAAAGTGACTGTAACTTAAATGAATTGTAAAGTGGTTGTCAAAGCTAAACATTTTTTTCCCTAACAATAGTTCATTTAACCTTCAAGTCTCTGAGTTGTCAGTCCCATTCAACAGATAAGAAGTCTGGGGCTCCCATTCAAACTAGATCCATTCGTGCCAAGTTGTTTGCTCTTTTTCATTGCAACTTAGGTACCTTCAAGAAAACTTGGAACTTAATAAAAATGTCATGCATATAGAAGGTGCTAGAGTGGTCTTGTAAACATTGTCATTTACCTATACAGTTATTAAATTCACACTTTTGTTTTTGATTGATTGAAGAGAACACATTTTAGCAGTTTTGTTTTATCTGTCATTTAGTACAAATACCTTGAAGCTCAAGGCAGTTTCTAAAAGAGTAAAAGGGTGAGAGATTGAACCTTGAGGATTGCCCTAAAGGAAGTCTATTCTTGTCTGAAAGCAATATTTATTCCACTGTGTGTGTGTAGGGGGGCATTGTGTGTGCACGCATATGTGCCTATATGTATTTTACTTCTTTTCAGGCTGTGTGCCTCTGTCTCAGATCTCACCATGGACCAATGCTAGTCGCTTGTCCAATGGCCACTTTCCCTTGGTCACGAATAGCTTCCTTTATTGCATTAGAGGGCTATAAATTTTTCGTGATCCCAAGCTGAGTTTTAACCAGTCACCTCAAGGTGAAAAGCTCAGTATCACATTACTGTTTCCTTGGGCTGTCATCCATTGCCCCTGACCAACATGTCATAAATGTTTTAAGAGTCTGCAGCTCTTCAGCTTTGGGTTTGGTTCTAATCTGAGGTATACAGCATGGGCTTACATCTCAATGAATCTTGGAAAATTTCTCCCGCACTTGTGTGTTCATGAAAAGCAGCCAGACTCTTCAAAATAAGTGGTGATGTGTCCTGGCCTATTTCAGATTAAAATGGATTCCCTCTGAGTCTCGTGTTAAGGACAACAGTATTGCACAGGGCTTTTTTCACCCAAAGAGTTATTAGTCAGACATGTGAGCCACTACTAGTAAGCAGGAAAGGGAAGAATTGTCCTGGAAATGCTTTGGCTGACTTCTAAAAGAGCTCTCAGGAAGTGATGTATGCTTTTTAGCACTCTATTGTGAACTCTGTGTTAAGTGTTGTGGATATGCATAAAAGCATAGGGCAGACACACATACACACACAAAGACAATTTGGATTAAAATAACTTTTTAAGCAATAATATGGGATGTCTCAGAAAAAATTCATGATAATTGAGAATTAAACTGTATAGACAAAAAAAATAAACTGTATAGACAATTGCCATAGGGTTTTGAGAACAAGGGGTTACTTTGCACTGATGAAGACTTCTTAGATTAGTTTGAGCTGTATCTTAGAGATAGGATTTGGAGAGACAAAAGGAAAAAAGTGGGTCTTTGGGAGAAAAATCAGAAAAGGGGAAACCTTTTAGAAAAATAGGGAAGAGTCTAATAGTTAAGGGGTTACAGGAAGGAGGATCAAAGCAACAAAGTAGAAATTAAGGCTAGAGGCCAGATTAGATAAGCCCTTAGATCTCAGACTGAGGACCTGACTGTATCCCGAAGCATTTAAAAAATACTACCTCCAATTTCCTATTCAATTATTTGCACGTTTCTTTGTCTTCCGATGATGTTGCCAAATTTGTATTTTGCACTGCATAGTGGGGAAAAAAAGAAGGAAACCAGCAAATTTAGATTCTATTCTTGTACATTAAAAAAATCAGGCTTTGCTGAAGAGGGGACTTTTTCAGACCATTTCATTTAAAAAAATGTGTCTTTGTTCAACACAGGCTGTAAATATTAGCAACCTTGATTTAACTTGGGTGATGTGCATCCATTCTTTATTTTTTTTAATTTTTATTTATTTATGATAGTCACATACACAGAGAGAGAGAGAGAGGCAGAGACATAGGCAGAGGGAGAAGCAGGCTCCATGCACCGGGAGCCCGACGTGGGATTCGATCCCGGGTCTCCAGGATCGCACCCTGGGCCAAAGGCAGGCGCCAAACCGCTGCGCCACTCAGGGATCCCGCATCCATTCTTTAAAGATGTCAATCACTAATGCTGAGTCCAAAAGACTGTTTTGTCCTTGTTACATCGTATCATGTGGCTCACTATAGTTCTCAATGATGTTAATTCAGAAAATAAACTTTTAAGTGGAATTTAAAACTGATATGTTCCACTTGGCATTCTGATCAGGAGTAAGTGTATGAAACCTAAGAAGGAAAGAAAGTTTTGTTTTTTTTAAAAAATAGCACTTACTTATAAGTATATTATCTTTAATAAGACATTCAGACATAACATAACTACATTTCAGCACTTGCAAGCAATTTGTTTAGTTCTGATTTCTATAGGTTCTAGAACTGTGTATTTTAAATTTAATTTCTGAAAACAATTTCAGGGTTTCTTAACAGCTTCTTGAATTTTTGATAAATGTAATGAAATGACTGATGACAGATACCTTCCTCTATGTTTAATTAAGATGCAAGGCTATTTACTGAAGGGAAAAATTATTATGTGAAGATAGAGTATAGGAGAAAAATAAAGAAAACCTGTTAACAGGGAAATAGAAGATGAAGACTTAGATTAAACTTTCATGAATAAAAATTTTTTTATTCATGAAAGTTTAATCTGAAATAGAAATTTTTTACATATATATAATAAATTTTGTAAGCTCAAACTTGCAGAATATGGTGCTTCCTATTTATGTCAGATCCCCTGAATCTCTGAGAAAACATTACCTATTCAGCAGTATATTTCTAAAATATATTCAAATAAGTCATATTAACTGTCCTAAATGCCTCAAATAGGTCTGACCTCGTTGCTTACCGTCATTCATATAAGAACTGGGAGGAAGTTTACCTTTGCATTTTTGATAAGAGAATAGAATAAATAAAATCAGTACAATTATGTATATAAATTTACTTCCAAGCACTTTTGAATTCTCCACTTTGTAGAAAGGAAGAGAAGCTAATGTTTATTATAAAGAAATGTTGCCATGTTTCTTCCTTATGTCATATGAGTAGGCATTCTAGTGAAGAAATTGGAGATCAGAAATGAAACTGACCTGCCCCAAATGGATTAAAGTTGTTTCATTGGAAGAACTTTTCTTTCCTGGATTTTTTAAATAGGCATGACTCTGTTATCTTTTACTATTGAATTTTGCCACGGGGAAGGGTGAGGTCAGTCTGATATTTTTATTCTCTTTTATTAATGACCTGATCTTGCTGCCAGGATGATTAAATGATTCTTTATCTATAGCTTTTTAAGGTTATGTCTGCGATTTGATTGTTCTGTGTCAGTTTTTCCTGGATATAATGATCCTTTTAATTCAGGTCTTTTTTTGTTTAAGACATTCTTGAACTTTCACTTTCAGGTTTCCCACTGTGTCCGGCCCCCATCTTCAGGTGCAGTCAGGTACAGGCATAGCTACCACTTCAGTCCTCTTTGCAACTTTGTGTTAATAGAGAGTTGTGAAGTTTCACAAGACCAAGTTGAATTGGACAAGGTCCCTGCTCCCTTGAAGTTTACAGATATGTGAGGGAAGCAGACAGATAAATCACCCGTTTTAGTACAGTAGGATTCTTGTGATAATAGAGATATCCAGTGGGCTCACTGAAAGAACAAACATCTCAAGTCTATTCCTGGAAAACCCTGAAAGATTTTTTTTTAAACCTATTGATAGTCACTATTGTTTTTATAGTAGACTTAATTTCACATCTTCAATGCAATTTAGATCAAAGAAAAGTATATTCTTGGACTTGGATCTGTCTCCAAGTCTAAAGTGATGAATTAATCTATGTAGAAACATTTGCTCATCGTTCCCATGGGGTAAGGTACTTGGTCTATTCTAGTTTGTGGGATTATAGCAAAGTTTAAATGAGGTATTTTAAAGATTGGGTAGTATCCCTAAGATACACCTTAGTGTTTTCTTATCTAGATTCATTATTGTTTCTGTTTCTAGTGGATAGAGGAGACTGAGTTAGCATACAATTTATGACCTCTGTAGATAATGAATATGAAACTTAGTGCAGAGTCTAGAACATTATGAACAATAAATATGAACTATTACAAAATGTACTGAAAGTAGTAGTGTTTTTATGAAATGGCAAAATTATTTACTGCTGTCTTTCTCCTTGATCCTTCACAGAAACTCTGACGATACAAAGATTCTCATACATATAGTTTGAAGGCTGTATTTTTGGATCAATCAAATTGGAAAAGTGAAATTGGTCTTATTTAACAATTTCTTCATTATGAATTATTTTTAAGATGAAATCTTTATTAGGATCCCTGGGTGGCGCAGCGGTTTGGCGCCTGCCTTTGGTCCAGGGCGCTATCCTGGAGACCCGGGATCGAATCCCACATCGGGCTCCCGGTGCATGGAGCCTGCTTCTCCCTCTGCCTGTGTCTCTGCCTCTCTCTCTCTCTCTGTCACTATCCTAAGTAAATAAAAATTAAAAATAAATAAATAAAAAAAAGAAATCTTTATTAACAGGCTTTAGAACTATCTTAAATACATGGATTTAAAGCAATCCAGCCCTCGTAATACTAAAAAGTTAAAAATTTATGATTTCATGTGCACTTTCAAAATTTGAGCTGTTCTTACAACTTGTATGTGGCGAAGATCTCAGAACCACTGGTTTGAACCTCAATTCACATTGGCCACAGTTGGTATCAGAACCTTAAATTGTGCCCCTATGCCTGACCCTTGGGGAGCCATAATTATTTCAAGTCTTAAGAAATTCCAAATTATTTTTGTCATCTAATGATATTAGAAATGTAGGCTCATGAAGCTAAGAAAATAAAAGATGTTTTCAGCTTGTTTTTGTTTACATTTAACTCCCCTTTGGGACCTTCAACTTAAATGTATACCTAGGCAGATTAGAAAAAAAATTAATGAATGATGCATACCTATTATCTATTTTTGAAACTTAGAGAATAATGAGGTTACAAGATCAAAAGCAAGGTCACAGATATTGCCACTAATTCTGATAATTATGGACTAAACATATTATCTGTGACACTAGCTAAATGCTATACATCATTGCCCCAAATGCATTTTTTCCCCAAATGCATTCTAATAGATGTTTTTATGAGTTAGTATCTAATACAAAAGGTTTTCTTTTAAAAGAAAACCTTCTTCTCTATTTTATAAATCATCTTCTCTTTTTATCTGAATGATAGTGTTTTGATGAATACCTGTGCAGAGACTGTATAAGATACTTTTCAGCAGTTTCACTCAACTGAGATAGCCTCTCAACTGTATAAACTAACCATCCCTAGTATCAGACAAGATTGCTAAGATTAAAACTTACAAAGCATTTATCTCGCAGCATAAAATATGCCTTTCTATGTATGTTGCTTATTTTTAAAACATAATTTTAAATTTCAAATATGTTTTTTGTCAAAACGTATTTTCACTGAAAAAAAGGAAACTTAGAGTCTATTCATTACCTGGAAGCTTTAAGGTATTAAATAACTCCTTCACTAACTTTTTGGATACCAGTCAATTTGTGTGTTGTTTTAAAAATATAATAATATGAATAGCATATAAAATGAAGCTTAAATAATAGAGAACAGTGTATATCTCAGTCCGCTGCAGCTATTTGACCCAATATTTAACTGTTATGGGAATTCTAATTATTCAAGAAAAAATACAGGTGAGACATACTATGCAGAGAGCAATAAATTTTTGAGGACTATAAATCATAATGTGTATACTTGAATATCTATATTTAATACAGAGCTTATTAAAATAAAGAAGGCAAAAGAAAAGTAACATGCCTTTCTGAAAGTGTAGCAATCAGTTTTGTCAGTAATGTATTTGATCTTAAACAGGAAGAGGCCAAAGAGAGCAGAGGACCATAGAATGTGAAACAAGGATCTTGAACATTATTTTCTGGTGGATGCATATAAGTTAGAATCCACTTCTTTCTTTTAGGCAATGGTGGTGCATGGATCACTTCAGAGAAGGCCATTAGACTTCAAGGCATAGGTTAGGCAGTTTTGTTTTTATGCCTGATGGTATTTCTGTGGCTGGAGGGGTGCAAGAGAGGACAGTTAGAAAGAAGGGGTTAAGGGACAGATAACGTGATTAAATTTGTTATAAGGGCAGAAACCCCTTATTTGCTCTGGCTAGTCAAAAGCTTTATGTAAAGGTAAAGATGCTAAGATACTTGCTGTCCACAGGATTTATGACTATTGATGTTGAATTTAATCATCCTGTATATGCTGTTTTCCCCAAAGAAAGTTTTTGGGTTTTGTTTTTGCTAAGATAAAAAATAATGCCACAGCATGAATATGAATAGTAGCATTATTGAGGGTTGGATTTCAGCCATGGCTCTTGGATGACTTGAATGTTGTGTCTCCACTAGCTTCTTGGAGTATTTTCTCCACACACTGGTGTTTGATAGGCAGGTCTATATTCAGCCCTCATTATCCGCACAATCATCTCCTGAATAAGAGGGATGCCACACAGGTATTATATGGTTCAGCAGGGTGAGATTAGGGGAGAGAGAAAAAAAGAAAGTGTCTCTCTCTCTCAACCTCACCCTCTTGAGCCATATAATATAGCACCCCATGTCAGAGATCCTATCGGTGGACTTATTTGTGGTATTTTCATTTAATTAATAGGCATTATTAGAACAGTTTTAGATTTATAGAACAATTTTGCATATAGTATAGTTTCCTTATACTCCACTGCCTTTCACAATTTCCCCTATTATTAACATCTTGCATTAGCATGGTACATTTGTTACAATTAATGAATAATTAATTGTGTTTGGGATTTGGGAATATTAACCAGAGTCCGTACTTTATTCACATTTCCTTAGTTTTTACCTAATGTCTGTTTTCTGTTCTAGGATCCCATCCAGGATCCCATGTTGCATTTAGTAATCATGTCTCCTAAGGCTTTTTTCTGGGGGGAGTCTGGGACAATTTCTCAGACTTGTCTTGTTTTGGGTAACTTTATTTTGAAGATTACTTATCAGGTACTTTGTAGAATGTCCATCAGTCGGGATTTTTTCTGATATCTTTCAAAAAGACTGGGATTGTGAATTTTGGGGAAGAAAACCAGAGAGATAAAGTATGATTTTCATCACATCATACCAAGGGTACTTACTTACTAGCTGCATGATTTATGACTGTTGATTTTGACCTTAATCACCTGGCTGAAGTAATGCTTATTGCATTCTCCATATTTGTGGTTATTTTGATAATGCTCTAGGTACTTTAAGAGATAATCAAGTAACTCCATTAAAGGTGTATAATGGGAGCCTGCTGCACTGAAAACACAGCTTTACTAGGCTGTTACGAGTAAGAAGGGACTCTTCCTAGAAGTGTTAGCAAGAATTTTATTTGAATAGCCAGGTGCAGGCAATGAATAATTATTAATAGTCAAGAAATAATTTCAACACTAAGCATAGGGCACAGTATAACATTGATTTCTTATTTAGAAGCATTTAAAAGCTCTATTTGTTACAAAGATAGAACCAAGAGTGCCAATTACAGAACAGTCCACATAGGTTTTCTGTTTTTTTCTGAATATTTTTAATGTTATATGATTCAAATCTTATTATAAAGATCTCATCACAAGTCATTCTCAAAGCAAAGACAGGAGAAAGGTTATCTGGAATATAGTCACTTAAGGGATGATTTCCTTCTATCCTTCCAACTTTATCATCATTATTAGACAAATTGGCATCTATTCCTTCAGTTTTATGGATGTTGAGAGTCAAACATGCAACATATGTTTTGATTTACTAAATAAGATTCCTTTTTTCTTTTGGTACCAGAATGGTTTTGAGTTGAATGTTCAGCATCCTTTGGCTAGTATGTTAATTATGCATTATTCATAGTGAAAGGTTCAAATTTGTTATGCTGCAACTGTTCAGCCCTTGACAAATGACCCTGATAGGTCACACCCATTTTTAAGTAAATAAAGAACAACAGGAAGTGAATTTCTTCTAAAAAATGTGTAGTATGTGTAGTATTGGGAGCTTCTTTGGCAAGTTACCATTGCCCTTTTACTTTAAGTCTAGAAAGCCCAAGTGCTTTCCAATAAAGCTAATAATATTTTTAGGGAGAGGGTCCTCCTGGGGTTCCTTAGCAGCTTCCACTCCCATTACTCCTTTGGCTTACTCTATTCTCTGCATTTAATCAAGTTTACAGTAAGTTCTTCTTCATCCTTATAAAGTATACTGGTTTTGTTTTCAGGGTAAAGGATGCTTGTATGCTATCATTTATTCTCTTAGCAAATATTTATTGAGCGTTTTTATGTGGTAGGCAATGTTCTTGGTGCTAGCAGTATAAGAGAACATATTCACTTGGTGCACAAAGATGATTTACTGAGTTGGTCTTGCTGAAATGCTGAAAACCCAAAGGCAACAGAGGGAGATAAGGTTGGGAAAGTGGTCGATATAGCAGAGGATCCTGGACACTAGACCAAAGTTTTTGCATGAGGCAGGCGCTAAACTGCTAAGCCACCCAGGGATCCCCACAAGATTGGAACCTGAGGCACAAGGAATATATTATGGCTACTAACAGAAATGAGATCCATTTGGAGTTTGAAGGTCTTCTAGATAGACATATAAAACAATTAGAAATGCAGACTTGCATCTGTATAGAGCCCAGGACTAGGTCAAATAGAGCTAGTGGAGCCCAGGATGCGGAGGACGAGAGTGTAAACAGAGAAGAAAATAGGGACCAGCACATGGAGAGGCACACTGACATCAAAGAGAACTGAGAAGCAGTGGTCAGAGAGGAGTAGAAAGAGAACCAGGATAATTTGGTGTCACAGAAGCCAAAAAGAGAAGCGCCAAATGCTGCTGTGAAGACTAAGAATGGAGAGAGACCAAAGAAAGAAAAAGGTCATCGGGTTTGGAAAGTAATTGGTGAATTTTGAGAGAGCTCTTTGAAAACTGTAGGGATGAAAATCAAAATGCAAGAAAGAAGAAGGCACATATGAAAATGTGACTGTGATTGCTATTTGAGAAAACAGAGGAGCACTAAACGCTATGTCCCCGAAAACAAAACAAACTGAAATGAAACAATCTGAAAACCAACCAGGTCTGTCTCAGGTGTGAAAACTGATTTCTCCAAAGTGAGAGATTGGTATTGCATTGCAAATGAATCATGCTGGGCCTACAGAACATAATGGAATACAGGCTTGGATATTAGGCATAAATGTGGTTCTTGGTATAAGCATTGCTTGTATAATAACATACCAGAATAAATTCTCGAGGAATTCAGTTTAATGTAAAAAGTGGTTTCGGCTCCCCTGTAGTGTTATAGAGATTGTGTGATGTGAAAATAAACATGCTTCAACCATCTGGGTCACCAGGAATGATCAAATCTTGAAAATTTACAGTGGAAAATGTGTTTTTTTTTCTTCATATTGCTGATTTTTTTCTTTTTTTTAAAGAGGTAACTTGTAAGCAGTTTCCTTCTATACAGTTTTGGTTTTTAAATTTCAACGTTGTAGGGTGCCTGGGTAGCTCAGTAGGTTAAGTGTTTACCTTCGGCTCAGGTCATGATCTCAGGGTCCTGGGACCGAGCTGCAGTTTGGGCTCCTCGCTTAGGGGGGAGTCTGCTTCTCCCTCTGTCCCTTTCCTCAGCTCATGCTCTCTCTCTCTCTCTCTTTCTCAAATAAATAAAATCTTAAAAAAATAAATTTCAACATTACAAGAATAGTATTAATATTATGGCCTCAATGAGGAAGAAGCATAGGTATAATTTATTTATTTTTCTCTCATTCATTTATTATTTTTTTCTTTTAACAAACAGTTAATGAAGTCCCTTCCAAACTTTGTATTC
This sequence comes from Nyctereutes procyonoides, assembly GCF_905146905.1. Lineage (NCBI taxonomy): Eukaryota > Metazoa > Chordata > Mammalia > Carnivora > Canidae > Nyctereutes > Nyctereutes procyonoides. Next base: position 9,106,264 of record NW_026575130.1, read on the forward strand.
AGCATTGAGGACTCAAAGGTGAATAAATAAGACCTGTCCCTTGCCCTCAAGGAACTTTCTTTTTTTTTTTCTTTTTTTTTTATTTATTCATGAGAGACACACACACACAGAGAGAGAGAGAGAGAGAGAGAGAGAGAGAGAGAGGCAGAGACACAGGCAGAGGGAGAAGCAGGTTCCATGCAGGGAGCCTGACATGGGACTTGATCCCAGGACTCCAGGATCACGCCCTAGGACGAAGGCAGCGCTAAACCGCTGAGCCACCCGGGCTGCCCCTCAAAGAACTTTCAATTCTATAGTGGGCTATAGTGGGGACAGATTAAACAAATTAATGCAGTAATCTAGTGTAGCCTCTAAGATGAATGTACATGATTTCAAGAGGATGACAAAGGAAATTTGTTCTTCTAGGGTCATCGGGAAAAAAGCTTTGGAAAGTTTTTGACACTTATGATAAGTCTTGAAATATGGGTAGATGATTGTTCTCTCTTTTAAAAAGCACATGCAGTCTTTTCTAATTTAAATAGTTTCTCTCTCAAGTTAAATCTTTAAAAAAACAAAAAGAAAATAGTTTTTCTGTTGCTCACTTTAGAATAGATGATAGGAAAGATGGAGGGGAACTTCTATGAAAAACTGGGGAGATGAAAGTTATTCTTTTTCTTCCCCTTGTTTCATATCTTTATAGACAGTTATCACAGAATCTGCTTGCTCTGCATAAAAGTACTGCATGTAAGTATTTTATTTTACAATGAAAATTATTGGTGTTGCTGTAATATGTAACTACATATTTTGGTCATACTAAATATGTAGTTACAGAAGAAATGAAGCAATCTGGAATGTACAAAGTGGTACAAAATGTTATACTTCTCTTTAGAAGCTGCTTTTAGGCATTATTTAGACCTTCTAGCTTGTCAATCATATATTTTTTTTAATTTTTAGGAGCAGTAACTAAAGAAACTAACTTTTATCAGTAGATCAAAGAGATGACTCTTATGGAGTTAACAGTATCTAAAACTTCGTGACTGGACTTCTTAGGCAAATACTTTTTGGATTTGTATCTCCAAAGGTCCTGGAAAAGATGAATGCTTCTTTGTTTGGAAGTCCTATTAAATTTTCATTACAATATCAGATTTTAAAAACTGCTTATTTCCTTTAGAAAGTTTTATTTTAGAAACCTCTGTTAGACTCATTTTATATACTACAGTTTTCATAAATTTCCTTCTCGTCATATTGTATTTTTCATCCAATAATATTTCATGAGAGATTTTTTCTTTAGAGAAAAAAATTATTTTGTTGAAAATATGGTACAGTTGGATCTGGGTTCATTCCTAATGCTCATTAAATATTATAACAGTAAGAAATGAAAACAAATGAAATTAATTTTCTATATATCTTTAAATCTAAAAACAATTAGTCATATTTTTTCTTTTTTTCTGAGTAGATGATCCAGAACAAATCTATTGATATGAGGTAAAAACTCTGGTGGATGATAGAGTATTGAAAGCTAAGCTATAATGGTATAATAGATTGGAAGGACTTTGTGTATTTTTCCTATTATACATCGAACATGTATTTATCAGTTCATATGTGTGAGGCAGAGGAGATACAAAGTCAATTAAGATGATATTTTGGGAAAAATATAGAACATATCTGAAGCGGTTTTGAGTTCTTCTAGCTGTACCACTTATCAGTAGTGTGGCCTTGGGCAAATTACTTACCTTTCTGAAGGTTCTGCTTACCTGTTGGATACTTACCTGTTGGATACACCTGCTTACGTGTGGATACTACTACACTGCTCAGACTTTTTTGAGGATAAAATGAGGTAAAGATATGCTTCTAGCACAATTAATGGCCTGTAGTTAGAGCTCTTTAATTTAAGGGAGTTGATTGCAATAATTGAAGTGAAAGATAAGAGAGCACTTTCACTGAGGATGAGAAAGAAGGGATATATTTGAGAAATATTCATAAAACTAAAGAGGTAAAATTTAATGGTAGCACAGTTGTGAAAGAATAATAATAAATAGGAGGCAGGTGAGCCTGAAATGTTTAAAGAACATAAAACTCAGGAATCCATTATGATATGCATTGGGATGCTGGGTTTAAAATCTTTCAAGAGTTACATAAGAAAATGGCTGCTCACTACTGCTTTTAAGGCAATTTTAATGAATTGTATTTTTAAAGTATAATCTTTTTTTTAAAGATTTTATTTATTTATTCATGAAAGACACAGAGAGAGAAGCAGAGACATAGGCAGAAGGAGAAGCAGGCTCCCTGCAGGGGAGGAACCCCAGGACCCCAGGATCATGACCTGAGCCAAAGGCAGATGCCCAACCACTGAGCCACCAGGTGCCCCATAAATAAAATCTTTAAAAAATTAGGTACTATATGAGAAAGACAGAAGAGTTTAGGGGAAAGAACTGGTCGATTTTTGCAATGCAGCATGTTTGTGTAAGGATATCACAGACTTATGGAGTCTCAGAGGTGATTTATCCCTTGCTTCTTGTATATAAACTTAACTTTTTTTCCTATTAGGATGAACTCTTTTGGGTAAATATCTTATTACTGTACTTGTATTTATCATATTTAAAAAAATCTGCAGAGAATCAGTTTAGTAGAGTGGTTAGGAGCTAAGCCTCTGGAACCAGACTATGGGTTCATTCCCCAGCTCTACTACTTACTGAGAAGTTTTCTAGTCCTTAACTAAGAAGTTACTTGATTCCTCATGCCTCAGTTTACTTATCTGTAAAATAGGGATAATAGTAATGTTGATTACCTAAAGTTCAGGTGAAGATTAAATGAGTGTACACAAAGATAAACTCAAAATAGATGAAAGATCTAAATGTGAGACAAGATTCCATCAAAATCCCAGAGGAGAACTCAGGCAACACCCTTTTTGAACTTGGCCACAGTAACCGGAGAAGGACAAACGGTGTATGTTCTCATTCATTTGGGGAATATGAATAATAGCGAAAGGGAATATAAGGGAAGGGAGAAGAAATGTGTGAGAAATATCAGAAAGGGAGACAGAACATAAAGACTTCTAACTCTGGGAAATGAACTAGGGGTGGTGGAGGGGGAGGAGGGTGGGGGGTGGGGGTGAATGGGTGACGGGCACTGGGGGGTACACTTGACGGGATGAGCACTGGGTGTTATTCTGTATGTTGGTAAATTGAACACCAATAAAAATTAATTTATAAAAAAAAAAAAAAAAAAAAAAAAAAAAAAAAAAAAAAAAAAAAAAAAAAAGATTAAATGAGTGACATTTGTGATAGAACGGTAGTAGAGTGCTTGGTGCTTTACATGAGTGGGGTGCTGGTGATGATCATGATGTGCCAACAGAAGCTGGCAGGTCAGGTTTCTTAGAGTTAAGCAAGCACTCACATGCTGTGAATATAAACAGCTCTATGCTGACTGGAAAGAAAGCCATTTGACTCACTTCTCATTTCTACCCCATTGGTGATCTGAGTTTGAATTCCATATCATGGGTTGCTATTCCACATTGCCCCTGTTGTCAATAGTTATTTCAGGAGATGTGACGAGTTCTCAAAACTGCTGGCTTTAACTCGCTTCAATTCTTGCAAATTTAAAATTAGACTTTTTCAGGAGCATTGGAAGCATGTGACATAAAAATTAGCATATCGGCTCCAGGATGCAGAAAACTCTACTTTAAATAAATAAAAATAGTTCTTTCTCTTATTTTTTGCAGTGGGAAGACCAGGACTTTTTCAAGCTACTGCTCCCAATAAGGCCAAATTAACTCTCATTCCTGTGTGTATTTTTTAGCTCTCTGGCCTTGAATTTTTTATGACACTTTTCCTCTTATCATCTTAGTTGTTTGTATGCTTCCCTGTACGTACTGGAACCCTCCTCTGGATAAGGACAATGTGTTGTTTTTCAGCTTTTCATCCCCAGTGTGTCACGTAGTTCCTAACCCAGAAAGTGCCAGCATTTTTTGTTGTTGAAGGAATGAATTTATGAATCAATCCAATAGAATTGCCCCGCAAATTTTAATGTTTTCAGTTATACTAAACTCTATCCTATGCAAGTTAAGTGGGTTAATAGTGAATAATGGGGAATATTCTTCAATAGAACAATGAGAGCATTCAATTGAATTGAATTTATCTAGACACCAAGAACAAATGAAAACAACCAAAAATCTTAGGTAGAAGAAAATCCACCTAAAAATTCGTGAGGCTTTACTTCAGTTTAATTTGAGTCTCAGGATTATTATGAAACTATATTTCAGAATGATCTGTCTTAACACCATTCTTTCATTCACTTCCTGAAAACCACACACACACACACACACACACAAACACACACACACACAGAGTAACCTAGATCATCAATCTGTGTCCAAGAGCATCAGCAGAAATTACAAGATTCCTCTAACCATGAGGCTCTGAAAACCTGCCAGGGAAAACATGCATATTTTTCTTCTTGTCTTTTGCATCTGGTGTGCCATGTAGTAAGCAGAAGCAGAAATCAGGTTTCAAAAGCTCTGTAGGCTGCTCTTCCCCCAACACTCACATTGAAAGCCATCCCAATGAGCCAGCATGCTGCAGCTGCTGAACACACCAAGAAGGTGTTCAGGATTTGTGACAAAGACAGGTAAGAAGAACACCCTCAGAATTCCAGGGAGAAGTGACATGTGATGCTGAGTTATAGGCACTCTGTTGTGTTGCAGGCACTCTACAGTTGCTGTTTCCATCACAACAGTCCATACAATACTCCTGCCTTCTATTTTTTTCTCCTGTGCATTTTAACATTTCACTTAGAAATAACTCTCCCATATGAGATTAGCCCTACTTACACATTTGAATGGGCTTATGGCAATTGGTGCCCCCCCCAGAATCCACTTAAATCTTGATCCATTTTGCTTCAATAAATGTGTACTTAATCTGATGCTAGAAAGCTATGAAAAGCAGACTTACAATAAAAACTTTTTAAAAATGTGCTTTATCTATTAGTTTCTTAAATTTTTTGAGAAACTCCTGCTTGACAGTTCTGATGATACAAATGCTTGTCTTTTATATTCTTCAGTTAAAAAATACAGATTTGAGAGCATTGGGCAATATAATGATAAATAGCTAACCTCAAAAATTACATGAATTTTTATATATATATTATATATTACTATATATAATATATATATAATGCTAAAATTTCCCAAACCAGCACAAGTGATTTAATTACACCATGATAATGCTCTAAAGGAGCATTATAAATATCAGAGGCTACTTTTAAGTAATACTGCGATCCCTGATTTTTGTTTAAAAAATGGAGCAAAACAAAAACTTCCCAATCATTCTGGGAAATGAGTTATGGAAAATATTATCACAGGGTTTCTTTGAGTTCTGGAGGGTATAGAAAAATTTGGGAAGTTTTAGTTTAACTGGGAAACTCAAACATTGCAAAAAGCTTCTTAAGATATAAACAAGTCAGGAGCCTCCCTAGACAAACTCAGGGGATGGTGATGTACCAGGATCAGTCAAGAAGAGACAGAATACCCACTACCACCACCCTTTACTATGCAGGCACCACAGCCATCTCCCTACCTCTCAGAATTACCCTTATGGGTGATGGCCAGAGTTGAGTGTATATAGCTACCAAACTACTCTAAGTGTGTATTCAGTCACCTAAAGCATAGTGAGTGGAGAGACTACCCTTGTCAGGGTTATAAACGACTTCCTTACATTGCAGATTTCACTTTCTCCTGCAGTCTTATCCTTCAGCACTTGATCTCAGGGCAGCTTTCAACACCATTGATTATGATATAGTTTGAAAATGCTTGAGGGAGTTTGCCTTTTTGTCTGTTTCCGTTTTAAAATGGTTTCATTCTTACCCTTCAGACAGTTGACATCATGTATCAATGGCCGCCCATTGTTCTGGGGCTGAAGTGCCTGGGGCTGGTGTCCAGCAGGGTTCTAATGTGGACCTATGGCTATTTAAAATACTAAAGCTGTTCTTAGACCTAGACAACTAGGTGCAATAGTGGCTGTCAGTGTTAGCTGAACTATTTAAAGATTATGTTGTGGCTTTTGTTCCTTGGTGGGAAGTGGGGGAAAAGAAAGAGGTGGGAAGCTAGTGTTGTTTTTAATGGAATTATGGAAATATAGGTCTGGAAAGAAATTCCACAAGCTGATACTTTATCCCATGCTCCCTAGAGCAATGGCCTGGCCTTGTGCTTGAGTACACACACACACACACACACACACACACACAGATACAAACACCGTGACTTAAAATGGTTTGACTTGAGAATTTTTGACTTTACAATGGGTGGGAAAATCATAGACATTCAGTAGAAACTGTACTTCAGATTTTGAATTTGGATCTTTCTCTTGGGCTAGCAATATGTAGTATGATACTCCATTGTGATATTGGACAGGGGCAACAAGCCACAGGTCCCAGTCAGCTAATGGATCACAAGGGTCAACTACCATTCTGCAGCCATGTAACCATTCTGTTTTTTCACTTTCAGTAGAGCATTAAAAAAATTGCATGAGATATTTACTACTTTATTATAAAATAGGCTTTATGTGTTAGATGATTTTGGCCAACTGTAAGCTAATGTAAATGTTCTGAGCATGTTTAAAGGTAGGCTAGGCTAAACTAGGATGTTCAGAAGCTTTGGTGCCTTAAATTTCTGACTTAGGATATCTTCAATTTATGTTGGATTTATTGGGATGGAACTCCACTGTAAGTTGAGGAATATTGATTTCCCAGTCTTTCATTCTCTACTAGATTTCTGTTCTAAAAATGTGCTTAAAAATTTTTCCTTATATGACTTTTGTACTTCCTAATTTGGTTTTCTATTTTCATTTAGCCCATGTTTGTTTATCAAACTGTTCACTATGTGGCAATGTACCAATTAGTTTACCTGATGACTTAATTTTTTTTTGATGATGATGATTATTTACTTTAAACACAGCAAATAGGGACCATTGCAGGACCCATTGCTCTACTTATTAGCATAACAAGGATTCTTATTAGGGGTGATACACAAAATTTTGTCATTTCCTAAATTAGGAGTTTACAGAACATTACGGTGAGGCACGTAATAAGTACTCAGAAAATGCTACATTGATTAATAAGTGGATATGTTACCAAAGCTAATAAAGGTTGACAGTGGATCAAAAGAACAGGTTCTACTTAAAGGGGGAGTTATAACTTTACTGTGAAGTACAAAGCAGATATTGCTCACATAGTTTAAAACACCTAAAAAATTATATCTGTGTGACTCTTCTATCCAGAGAATTCTGCTGACTGCTTACAATATAGATATATTTATTGTGAATGTTTAAACAGTTAAATTTTACATTGCCAGAATTCCCAGGAAGCATATGATGTTTTGGCATTTATAGTGGGTTTTCAAGTGAACATATAAGATTATGCAGATTGTTGATTTGACTAAGTCTAAATGGATTATTTGGAGAGTAAAATATATACAGAAAGTGAAATACATATTAAAATATTCAATGTATTTTTATTACATATCGTGTTAACGATTTTTCCCTTGGGGCTGTATTTTTTCAATATTAATGAAAGCCTTTGAGGGGAAAATATAAAAGTGTGTGCTCTCCCACACTTTTATGAGAAAATATTATACGTGAAAGTGGGGTTTTAATACACTTTTATCTTTTGTCTATTTTGTCATTTTATCCTTTTCAGATCACATAATACCAATTCTTATGACTGATTCCTCCTTCAAACATCTGCTCATGTCTTGAATTTAGTCCCAAGTTTATGAAGTAACTTAAATTTTCTTCTTTATCTGTCAGTATATACACCTATTTCTAAAATATTTCTCATATTAAAGTATGTATAGACTACTAATATAGTAAGTATTTTGTTATAGTAAGATAGAAAGTGCCTATAAATCTCTTGAAAACTAAATTTTAAAGAACAAAGTAGAGACTAATAGCAATATTCTGTGTTAGTTATTATGACTGCCACCGTAGATACTAGCAATGCAGGAAATGTTGGTATTTTCTGGATTTTGACTTATTATTTGACTATCCTATATTCCCTTTATAAAAGCGTGAGGTGATGTTGCTACCTGGGGAATGTTGCCTTTAGAGAATCTGACTGTATCTGTTACTGAGAAACTTCAATCACCTCTCTTGGTGAAAGTGCATTTTCTTTGTCTTTTTGCCTTTTTGTTAAGAATATATAAAAGAAAAACTCACCTTTATTATTTTATTTTAGGGGCACTAGTTTAGGTGGGAATGTATGAATCGGGGTCACCAGCTTTTTAAAGCCATGTGCATACTCCTTGCACAAGCCTTACTAAGAAAGAAACTTTGTGCTAGTAAAGCCTGATGCTGCTAGGCCTGAGTAATATCAGTGATACTCTAGTAACTTTGTAAAATTTGCTAAAACAAGCTCAGTGTTCTTAAAAATCAGAGTTTTGTGATTTTCTTGAACTCTAAGTCTCCATTGAATGCCTAAATGATGGTATTATTACAGCGTGAATCATTTAATCATATTCTCATAATTAATCATGCACAGAACTCCCTTCAGATCTTATGTTAATTTTATTAAACTAAGTCATGTCATCAGGAATCCATCTGCCTTTGAATTAGATCTGGATGCAGTTTATGTAGCTGGAGAAAACACTTTGGATTTTATATATTAGCTAACCCTGCTTAACATTTTCATATTATTTGGCACATCTATGATGTACACTTTGTTTTCCAGAGCAGTTGCTTATTTCCTCTTTAAAACAAAATAAGCCAGTAATACTGTGTGTATGGGGCTTTGGAGGAGGGGACTAGAATTGGCTTTATTCTCTGCAGCCACTTTCATTCATTTTTCAGGTAGTTCAAACAGTTACTACATAAATATTGACTGTTGACCCTGCTTTGATTATCTACATTGTACTTTTCTGTGGGTTGAATGATTAGGATTTGAGCAAAAGGACATTTTTTTTTGTTTTTCTTTATATTAAACTACTATCTTTAGTTGTAGCTATTGTGTCATGGAAATGACACTAAAAAATTAGAATCCAAGGGTGAACAGCAGAATAGAAGCTTGAAGGTATGATCTATGAGAAAATATTTTTAAAAATTGAATGTTGCTACCCTTGACAGAAAGCAACCAGGAAAGATAGCATCTTAAAATATATGTTATTGCTGGAATGAGTACAAGAACATTGATTATCAGTAGGCTACAAAAACACATAAGGCTGAAATATTCCAAAGAATGTATTTTGTTGTGTTTCAGAGCTAAACCTTAAATATCTAGCAATCAAAATGAAATGCTATATTACAAAGCGAAAATTCCAGGGGACATTTATTAAAGATCTTTTGCAATTGTGTTTTCTTTTAAAATAAATATATGTCAGGTAGAGGAGGCAGCTCAAAGGATGAAGATGAATTTTGTCCTTATAGAATCTCTGGTCTAATAGGTCTCAACATCTTCATGATGTACATGATGGAGGTTATCTCTACAGGCATTTCCAAACCATTGAGGTATTTTAATAGAAGATTGGTAGCAGAAATTATGTTCAGGAGTTAAAAACTGTTTAAGGTGTTGGTTTATTCTGAAATAGGAGGCTTAGGGCTTGGTTTCTCTGCTTCCTACACCACTCTACCCCTTCTGCCAGTCATCTAACACACATACACACGCGCGCGTGTGCACGCGTGCACACACACACACACACACAGTTTTTATCAGAGGTTCTCTGAGATAGCCCAGATTGTATGTATGATAGTATAGTGATCCCATCTGGAAAACATGGTGAATAATGGTAAATCTGTCCACAGAGAAGAGCCCCAACCTGACAAAACTGGATTGCAGGTACCAGCACAGAACACAGTGGAGGAATGGAATAAGCCATTAAATCCTACACTATGTTGCAGAGTCAGGGCTGATCGTTTTGGGGGTTGGAATGGGATGGTGCTGAGCAGTATAAAGTTTTATGTGGGCCCCCTATAGAGTTATGTAACTGATTTAGCACATCTGGGCAAGGAATAGCTTGGCAACTATCACACTGATTGCAACATTTATTATTGAGAAATAAGACATCTTGGTGAGGTTGGGGGTCTGTAGTGGTCATGGTGCTTGTCATTTCAGAGTAATCAAAAGTTTTTAAAAAGAAGACAGAAAACTTGCAGAGGGTTTTGCAAACTGAGAATATGGGTGGGTCTGTAATACAGACTTTAGGGAGGACAGAAACAGTGAAATCACTATCAACCACCAGATTTGAGAGACTCATATTGATTCTATAATTGCAGGAAGAGCAAAGTTCCAAAATATGGGATCCTTATAAAATGACTACGGTATGCTTCACACTAGAAATAAAACTTAGTGATACTAATAGCCTCAAATACCAGTTTTGAAAATAACACAAAGAGCTTCTCATTGTTTCACTCTCTCTCAAAGCTCACTCATATAAAGGACATAAACTGAGTTTATAGAAGAGGAGATGTAAGTATTAAATACAAAATGTTGATTCTAATCGGTAAAGAAAGAAATATGAATAAAATTGAGGTAACATCTTTCATCTATTAACTTAAAAATTTCAAAACTAATGAGATTTTCTAGTGCTGTCATAGATGTGGAGACCAGAACTATCACATGTTTCTGGTCAACTTCCACAAAAAGAATCTTCAACTCACTTAGCTTAGGAGTCATATTTCTGAGACTCTATCCCAAAGAAATCGTCTCTGTTAAGAAAACAGAATAAAACAAAATATCTATCTTAGTCGTTTGGGCTGCTGTAACAAAATTCTATATACCATGTAGCTTTAAATAACAGAAATTTATTTTTCAGTTGAGGAGACTAGAAGTGCAAGGTTATGGCACCAGCAAGGTTGAATTTAGGTCAAGGGCCTCTAATGGATTACAGACCCTCACTTCTCACTGTGCCCTCATGTGGTAGAAGGGGCAAGGGATCTCTCTCTATCCTCTTCTATCAAGGTACTAATCTCATTCATGAAGATTCCTTCCTCCTGCCTAATCACTTCCCAAAGGCCCCACCTCCCTAGCACTGTCACCTTGTGGGTTAGGCTTTCAACATATGGATTCAGGGAGATGCAAACCTTCAGAGACTATAGCAAAACATACGTACAGAGATGTCCATCATCATATTTTTAGCAGTAGACAGAATGTGTGGGCAACCAAAATGTACAATAGGATCAAGGATTACGTAATTTACTCTAAAATGAAATACCTACTTAACCAAATATGATTAAAAATAATGATTATGATGATTGATGCAACATGGAAAATGCTTTTTGTGTGAGATTAAGTAAAAAAATAAGATAAAAAATCTTATACATGTAAAATAAAAATATCAAATATATGGTCATGAAAATACACCAAATCAAAATAATCCTTGTGTTAGGAAACTGAGAGTTTAAAATTTTTTTCTTAAATTTCTAAATTTCTTGTCATATGATTATCTTGCTCTTATGTTTTAATTACATCTTGTAAAACTTGGCTATTTAAGGTAAATAGTATTATGCCTACCTTATAAATGAATAAATAAAGTGAATTTTCAGATAGTTAAGAGCCAGCAGCTTCCACACCTCCTAGACCATCCTAGTTCTCTTGTTTTTCTCCCAGAAAAGAAAATAAAGCCATAGATATATGTGCGTATTTCATTTACAAAGAGCCTAGAAAGTGTGCTTGTTTGGGTTTGCACAGTGCCCCGATCCATCCTTCCTTCCTTCCATCCTCCCTCTTACCCTCCCTCCCTTCTTCCCATCCCTGTCCCCTCCCTCACACTGTCCCTCCCTTTTCAGTCTGTCAAAAATGATAAATCTGTTGCATGTGCACCAAGTCCTTAGACTAAATATCCTACTTACCCATTACTAGAGTTTTTTCATTGCATTTATCTTTTCATTCAAATATAATGATCCAAATGTTGTGTTGAGTTTGGGGAGCCTTTAATATGTCATTAGGAAGGCCTTGATAAAAGAAAAGGGCAGGTGTCCCACCTGTGAAAAGGCAATAATAGAGGGGATTAGTTTCCCAAGTCCAGCATGGGGCTTACTGCACTGGCCAGCTTCCAAGCTACTGAAGATATGCACAGCTGGCCTTGGAGAAGCCACCGAAAGCAACGGCACGTGCCCTAGAAGACTTCTGAGTATTTCGTAGAATAGGACCTTAACTTAGAAAACAAGTTTTTTGGTTTTAGATTATTGTTGGAATCTTTCACATTCCTTTGGTATATCAGGCTGTAGAATACACAGTCTTGTTTACTTAATTAAGACACTGTCCCAGTATCTTTGGTTTTATTTGAGGGCTGACTCTCCTTTCAATTTCCTAAGACATACTTTGTGTTGTATTAGATTGGGAAAAAATTTTCCCTCACTAATCCTTTCTCTTCCATGTTTCCCTCTTATTCCATTTGCTTCTTTCCCTCTTTAAATCATTACCATAATCTTGGCGTCAAAAAATCAGCATGAGCCAAAGTCAGGCTCACGAGGGAGATATTACTTTCATGTGTGGCTTAAACATAGCACATAAACTACTCCCTGAAAAAGAAAACAAAAATTGTTCACCAGGAGATGGAGGGTGTATTCTTCTGTAAAGAGATTTTTCCTGTGTGCTTCCTGATCTCCTAAATGTTTCCTAATGTGATGAAACAAAATTTGGGTTCCCATCCAGCACCAAAGCATTAAAAAGAATTCTGTGGCTCTTAATTTTTAAATGCTGTAAAGGTAAAACATTTTCAGGACTTCCCTGCGCCGCCCAAAAGAGTTACACTGTGTTTGGATGAAGAGGCTGCTCATTAAAGTAGGGAAGGGGCTGGAGGCAGGTAGGAGAACAATAGAGACTCAGGAATCATACACATTCAAAAAGTGTGGACATTTGAAGAACACAAGTTCTAAAGATGGTTTCTATAGTGAATCAGATGAGAGAGGTTTTTAAAGAATTTTTTTGTAGTTTTATAGGATGGTCTCATAAATCTTATTATACTTTCTGTAAAGTTGCAGGAGTAAGATAAAATGCACAACTACCTCAAAAAAGAGTTCTCCCTTGGGATTTTTACTTCTCTATTGCTGTCTCACAATGTGGAAGCCTAAGAAAGTTTAAAGGCCACATGTGTCTCCAAGAAAATCCTGATACGAAATAGCAAATACTGTGTAAGAACGAGAAGAATTTTATTCGTGAATATTATGCTACCAAAGTGACAAGATGAAATTTGATTTTTATGGCTAATTCATTCACAGATTTACCAAACATCTATTGATATGGCATCGTTCTCCTGGGCACTAGGGGCAAAGATGAATTAGATTGATTCTCTGACATCAAGTACTTAAGAAGAACAGCTGGAAGCTGACTTGTACTGGGAGAATTGTGATACAACATGAGAAGTGCTATAGTAATGATGGAGGTGGGCAAGGTGGCATTCAAAATAGTATGGCATACCAAATAGTATGGCACATGCACCAACAAACCCAAGTAGGTATCAACCTCAGTGCTGGAATAGAGTTTGAGAGATCTCCTATGGGGCCAGGTCTTTGCCTCCTTTAGTGGCCATTTTGTGTGGAGTTCCAGGGGGGCTTTGAGGAAGAGGTTGGGTTGCTAGAGTATTAGAAGGAAAGGCACTTGGTGGGGAGGTACCTTCAAAACTGGCTAACTAACAACCAATGTGGTAGCGCTGATGCGTACCAGCTTCGAATCAGCTCTGTATTTGGAGTGTTACAATTCATTTAAAAATGAATGTCCAGATATTTCCATCACTGTTAATCTAGATTGCTGTCTATTTTAAATTCATTGAGTATATTTCTGCAGCTGTCATGAAGCTTTACTTCAAATGAGGTATGTATCACCCTAAGGCAGGTGGGACATGTAAAGACTTTGATGGGACTCTGCTCAGCTTGAGGTTCTGGATTTAAATGACTGATAGCATGTGTGGGTTTACCAAAGATATTACTATTACAAAAGAGTAGTTATGTACCACCTTTAATCTGACCATATTGCATTTCATCATTGGTTGCTACAGTGAAATGAAAAACCTTGTCATACAGTGAATACTTTAATCTATTGGCATGAAGAAGGCCTTGTCAGTCTTTTGGCTCAAAAATCTGGGCTTAATGACTAGAGACTGTTTTAAAATAAAAATAAAGGTTATTCAATAGTTATCTTTGTATAATTACTTTTAAGTTATGATTAGATTTTTTGGTTATTTCAGCCAATAGAATAGAAGTAAGGAATATGATTGGGATGAAATTTGTTTTTAAACATGCACATATACATCTATAAAGCACAAAAAAGGTATTTGCCAGCTATTTGGCATTTTGGTGGTTACTGTATCAATATTTTCTAGCACAACAAATACAACAAAATATTTCTGTCAGGTAGCTGTAATGCAGCTTTCTACACTTCTGTAATACAGAACTTATCTGGTTAGATTATAATTGACACAACTGAACAAAGACTGGCTACTGATTTATTACAACTTGTGATGTAACTGAAAGGAAGTGTTCCTGCTTCTGAGCATTTCTTCACGCGGGAGGGAGAGTGTAGCAAGATCAAACAACTGTGCTTCATGATTGTGTGTACTCAGGCAGGGCGGTTAGGACTCCAGAGGGATTTGTGTGCCTGCATCATGCCCTGGGCACTTCCCCTCCTCAATCCCTGTGGAATTTCTCAGCTGTAGCCATCAGTCCGAGGGGTTAGAAGAGCCTGAAAGAAGCAGACCACATTGCTTTCATTCATTACCACTGCCTTCTTCTTGCCATAGTTCTGAAGAACCAAACAATTAGGGGCTCAGGCTAAACTCCTTGTCATTGTATGTGATACACCATTGCTCTGCCTCTACTTTCTACTTCCTCAAAGCAAGCATTCCACCCCCGATACAGAAAAATATGACAGTGGCTGCTATCATTATACCTGTTAATAATATGCCTGCCTACTTGATGTAAAATCAATCGACTTAACTGGCATTCTTGTATTTACTTTGGTGGGCCAAGAGTTACCACCACTTTGTAGATATTAGACAGCAGGTGTGGCCATTAGGAAAAGAGTTATTTTCATTTGTTTCCCATAGAAGCATCTTGTTGGAAGAAGCACTATGCAATCTCTTCATATTACAGATAACTCTAAGATTCTGCAAAGCTTAGTGACAACAGGGCATAGGAGGCCTTTGTTTCTCAGTCTATTAATCCCACTGTCTTTTTATTTCAAGGATGATTCAAATCAATATTCCACTGATGAAAATCCTGAATTAACTCACTGTACGTGAATGGAAATATGGAAAGAATTTCATAGGTTTTAAAGGGGATCAACTGAAAGATACAAATAAGACTTAGAGGTTTGACCAGTTCTGTGATTGTTGTGATACATTTTGTAATATCATCATCAAGTTATTATCCATTTTACTTGGGTTGAACTTTGTAATTATGTCAATAAAATTGACCTCAAATACAAGAGCAATGTTTTCCAAGTTTTAGGGCTTTTAACTTCATTGTAAAGGTCTGTACATCATATATTAAAAGAAGAAATGCAAACTACAGAGAATCTAATCATATTAGTTTGCTATAAAACTCAAATCTGTGGAGCCATCTTTGATGTTCAACCTCTTACTCATCCCCTACATCAAATTGAGCCCTCATGTTTGATTTTTTTTTAAAAAGATTTATTTGTTTGTTTATTTATTTGAGAGAGAGAGAGAGAGAGAGAGAGAGTAATGGGGGGAGGGGTAAAGGGAGAGGGAAAGAGGAAATCTCAAGCAGACTCCGGGCTGAGTGGGGAGCCCAAAGCAATGCTTGATCCCAGGACCCTGAGATCATGACCTGAGTGGAAATCAAAAATTGGATGCTTAACCAACTGAGTGACCCAGGTGTCCCCATGCTTGATTCTTCTTGTCAAAATTACTTTAAGTATCTAATTTTTGTCCCACTGCCAGTATACTCTTTATTACTTTATGCCTTAGTTCTTGTAGGAGATTCGCAGTTGACTTTGCTAACTCCTGAAAGATTCGTTTTCCCAAAATATCTTCTTGTTATTATTTCCTTATTTCTTTTGCCACTTGAGGCCTTCTATAATCTAGACCCACCTTATTTATCTAACCTTATTTTAAACAAAAATTCATATTCCAGTGAAGGTGGTCTCATGGGTAGCTTCACTGGACATAGCTAGCTGTGTTTATTCATGCCTGTTCTATATCCTGCCTTATCCTCTTTTTTTGTCTACTCTTTTAAGTCAAGCTAAGTTTCACCTTCCTGAGAAGCTTTTGCCAATTCTCTTCTTTGAGCCTCTGTGATAATAACAAATGTCATATACAGTATAACATTGTATTACATACTGGTTAATATTGTTCTTTAATTGTTTTTGTTTTAGGCCTTATATCTCTAACAAGATCATGACATCTTTTTAGGAGGAAACCAGACATACCCACTATTGATAGCATAAGGAATTCTTGTCTATTATTTGACTTAAAATATTTTAAAAGTCAACAACTCTTTTAGATATGCCCACCTTTATCTCAGCATAAAATATTCAGTGAACAATCAAATTCGATCACATATCTAGGGGATTTATTTTATTTCTAGGAATCCCTTTTTATGCTGAATATTAACAACTAACTTCAAAGCTTACCAGTAAAACTTAAGAACTTCTTTATAATTATTATGAAGTGAAGGGGCTGAATATGAAGAATGATTAATGATGCATGACCTGATTAAGTCATACATATTCACAAATATGCATATGGAGAGGGTATAAGTAGTGTCAAAATGGATTAAGATTCTAATTTCCTCAGTTTTGTTCACACTCAAATACAGATATGGAGAACCACTAAAAATGAAAATATATTCTGTTGAACATTTTACACAAAGATCTTTGTGTAAGAAATTTATTAATATTGTACACTTATCTTATTCAAGACACAATCTTTTGTGTTTTGAAAGACATATAATAGGCCCACTAGTTGGCACATGAAAAATATGAGTCCTTTTACTAAGGAGCATAAAATAGATTTCATGGTACCAATTCCACTTCTGAGCATATGGTTCCATCTATATTTACCAGTTAATATTTCCCTTGAAAGTGTTTCATCTAATGTTACCTGGTATCACAATAAAATGCCATATTTAAAAACTGTTTGGGGATCCCTGGGTGGCGCAGCGGTTTGGCCCCTGCCTTTGGCCCAGGGCGCGATCCTGGGGACCTGGGATCGAGTCCCACGTTGGGCTCCTGGTGCATGGAGCCTGCTTCTCCCTCTGCCTGTGTCTCTGCCTCTCTCTCTCTCTCTCTCTCTCTCTCTCTCTCTCTCTCTGACTATCATAAATAAATAAAAAAAATCTAAAAACTGTTTGATTTTATGTAAAGCCGTTATGAAAGCAAGTTGCAAAATAAAAATACTCAAATTCTGCTTTGAAATTACCCTTTCTCTCATAACCTAAGTTTTAACTCTTGAACTTTCACCCCTGATAGTTAGCTCCAGAGCTCCTGGTCTGCTCTATCAGAGGTCTTTCATAAGTCCTTTAAAGTTGATTGGCATTTGTACTTAGGTCTTAGGCATCTTTACTCACTGGCCTCTGACACACACATCTAAATGTTGGCATGCTTTGAGGTTCCCATCTTGGTTAGAGCAAAAGATGTCAGATAAACAGCCAATATTATTTTAGTGGATGTTTTCCTTATTGTATAAAGCCATACATGTGTGTGTCTACCAAAATAAAAGGCTCTTTGTCTTTTTAAAATGAAATTTGTATTAGTTCCTATACAATATACAAAAAAACCTTGATTTGCAAAGTTAAAATTGTATGTCTTGGATTGGCCCTTCTGCAGTTTTATTGGAAAATGTTTGCTTGCTGTGTGATGGATATAGCAGCATTAAAGTGCCAGAATTATTGTGAAATCATATGGGGAAACATTTTATTCATAGAAGTCTACTCATAATGTTTTTGTATTCTAGGGAATTTGCCTGTCAGGATGAATGAGATTTAACTGTAAGGAAACAACTGTGTTTGTTTTGAAGGAGGCAATGAAACTCTGTGGGGTGGTTAGGGGATTTCAAGTATCTTTTTAATGGCCAAATGGGACTGGAGTTTCTGGTGAAGATCACCTATATTAGCATTTCTATGGAAGGCCAACCATTATCCTAACCTGTACTACATTTTGTTCTCAGTTTAACAGGATAATTTGACATTTTGTAGAGCACTTTTCATATGCGTGACATTTCAAATACATCATAGCATTGAGCAAATTAGTTCCTTACACAGGCAAATAGAAGCTTCTCCTTAAAATATAGTTTTAAGTATGAAATGCTATTACTATTCCTATTTAGGAAACTGAGGATAATGGTAAAAATAAAAGCATTGTGTACTTTTACTTCACACCTGTGTTAAAATGTTCATTAAGCTGTTAGAGATGTAGCAAGAACGCAGAATTTATATTGTAACAGAATTAGTTCTTGGGTATGTGGGAAAAAAAACTGGAGAGAAAAATGGGGCAAATACATGTCAAGGGAGAAAGGATTGTTGCTATTATATTGTCTTCTTGAAATTAAATTTAAGTAAGGAGAGGACAAGAATTATGAAAGACCAGGGATTAGACATGGAGAATTGGGATTGAGAAATAGTGGGACTGGGTTTTCCTAGTGGGAAAACCTCATCTGTTAGGCTAGTAAGTACTTACTCCCATATTTCTGTGGAAGTTTATTGATCAGAGGAATCATATGATGAAAATATTTTAAGATTATTACCTTTGTACTTGTATGCAGATGGATTTGAGAGAGACGTAAGAATTGAGAGCTGAAGAACAAAAACATAAACTCTTTGAGATATCTCTTTTGAGATAGATATTATCTACATGTTGTAGATGAAGAAATGGGTTTTTCAAAGTTAATCTGTCCCAAATTATACAGCTACTGTGTTGCAGAAGAAGGTTCAAATGTGTATCCTCATGGCTGGTTTCAAAAATTATACTCCATTGGGTTTTTGTTTGTTTTTTAACCAGAAGAAATACAAAACTGTTATTGTTATTTTAGCTTTTTTAAAAGTTACCCATTTAACTAACATTGAATTATGTTCCAGGTACAGAAAACACAATAGTGAAAAAGACACCATCTCTCATTTTTAAAGACCAATATTTTTTTATTTGTCTCATTCTAAATACTTAAATATAACAGACTTGTAAAAACTGGTATGCATGCTATAGTTAACAATACTGTATTGTACACTTAAAATTCTGTAAAGAGGGTAGGTCTCACAGTAAATGTCCTTACCATCAATAAAAAAAGCAAAACCAGCATACATGGCATAAGAGTATATTAACTGAACGTATACATGAATATGTGCTAATCACATCCACCTAAATTACCTTATGAGTGTTTTCAGTATATAAAGAAAACACAGTTCCTTTTTAGCTTTGCAAAATAAAAGTTTATTAACTTTTGGCAATTAATTTTTCATGATTATTTTACATTTAGAACAAGAGGCTAAAAATAAACCTGTAAACTAGAATTGTAAACAGAGACCTTTGGGAATATTTATGAACCAATTTTTTCCAACTTCTCTTAAAGCTTCTGTTGTCCTTGATGGCAGCTCTGTGTGTTTATGTTGGAAAATAGAGTGATCCATATAGTGTGCTTAGTAAATAAGCAAGTATTTAGTTTTGCAATGTACAATTTAGGACTCAGACTGTCTAGGTATAAATCCCTAACCTATCACTTTCTAGATTTGTGATAGCCTTTTTATATCATCACTTTCCACAATTATATGGCGATCACTCAACTAGTATAGGTAAATGCAACGATGCAAGGATGGTGCTTAGTTTGGTGCCAGATGGATGATGAGCACTTGTAAATATTTTTTTTTAAGATTTTATTTATTTATTCATGAGAGACACAGAGAGAGAGAGAGAGTCAGAGACACAGTCAGAGGGAGAAGCATGCTCCATGCAGGAAGCCCGACATGGGACTTGATCCTAGGTCTCCAGGATCACGCCCTGGACCGAAAGTGGCACTAAACTGAGCCACCCAAGCTGCCCTAGCACTTGTAAATATTAACTGTCATCATTATCCCTTTCATTTTGTCCAAGTACTTGTATTTCCCTCCATGACACTATGGGGCCATCAGGTTGCCTGACTTCTACAGATGAACTCTTGCTCTCATGCCCACTCTGGTTGCCTCAGCACCTTCTGCCTTCGTGCTTGTTTCAGCAGATCTGGACTTCTGTGCTGCCCCTTCCCTTTGAAGGACTCCTACTCCTATTCTGATGGTTTCATCTTGACTTTTTGTTTACTATTTTCCATCAGTAATTTTCAATATTAAACCAGTTCTCTTAAGATTGCTTTTCCCCTTAGTGACTAACTTTAGCAATAGGAATGCTAAATAATTCATTTAGTGCCAGCATTTAGCACCAGCTGAAAGAAATGTGAGCCATTTACATATATGTAATGGTGTATGTGGTGCTGCTGTGTTTAATTCATCCATTAGCTTTTTGGCAAAAGCTTGTAACATTGCAAAGCCATTAATGAAGACAAATCTCAGTTACCATTAGCCCACTTTTTTCCGTTTTCCATTGTTTCAATCTTTGATTAATTAAGAGTTATTATTTATTGAATATATGATGAACTACATTGAGCCATTGATCTTGTTTTTTTTTCTGTTACTTTAAAAATTATCTTTAAAGATCTATTCATTGTCCTCCATTCCATTAGATATGGAATCTAGAGAGCTCATTTAAATTTTTCTGTAAGCTTGGGAACTAAACTTTTTTTATGTTAATATATTACATTGTATATGTAATAACCACTCCTTATGTAAAATATAATCTCACAAAGAAACACATCTTTCTTAGTTCCCAAACCCTTCTCTCTGACATCTTGCAGCCCCCTTTCCTGCAAGTAGAAATAGAAAAGGTTGTCATGACAAATCCCCTGTAGGATCATGGGGTAAAACTTCTAGTACCATAATAATGAAACACTTTACGTGTGGGAGACGAATGATAGAAATAACAACTGTGCCACATCAGACCTCATTAAAGTCAATGAACTGTAACATGGGAATATTTGTAGTCTTGAACAGCTTCTATTGACTATTGTACTATATTTATTATCTAAATATTGAAAACAGCAATAAAGACAACTCCTCATTTGCTGGAATTCCATTTCTGGAAACAAAGGCTCAACATAAAGCCCAGAAAAGATTCCATTGCACTTGGTTTGGAAATCCTTTCCTTTGATTGTGTAAGTGTGGTTGTTTTCCAGTATGTTCTTGTGAGAGTCCTCAGTTGTCTAAGGTCATTTTTCCTTAGTTATAAAATTTACAAATATTAATTCTTGGGTCAGTTGGAGTGCTTCATTTAAACTGAGCACAAGCCAGAACTGAAGTTACACTGAGATAATTGGGAAGAAGGTTTAGAAGCCAATTTTGATCCATTGGATTCTCAAACAAGGCATAGAAACTCAACCATGGAAAAAAATGCCGATATAATAATGTTGAGAATTACAATCATTACAGTTCTGATATAAGTTGCTTATATTTATTTTAAATTTTTAAATAGCAATTGTTAAAATTTCCATTGTAATATTGAAAAATATGTAGAAAGAGAAAAAAACAAAAGTCTTGTTCTCAATGCATTTCATGAGAAAATAAAAACATACTTTGCCAGAAGGGCATGCCTAGATGCTTAAAAATTCGCCTAATGGGAAGTATATTTTGGAAAAAGTAGCCCATTTTCTTCTGAACTAGTTGCTTTAAAACTATTTGGCTACTAACCCAAGGAAGTATTGTATTTTTTTTTTTTTTGATAGTCACACAGAATGAGAGAGAGAGGCAGAGACACAGGCAGAGGGAGAAGCAGGCTCCATGCACCGGGAGCCCGACGTGGGATTCGATCCTGGGTCTCCAGGATCGTGCCCTGGGCCAAAGGCAGGTGCCAAACCGCTGCGCCACCCAGGGATCCCGGAAGTATTGTATTTTACATTTAAACCAGTGCACACATATATATCTACCCAGTTAGCTTTAAGTGTCCCAAGGAGTACACTCCTAATGTTTTCATGTTTATTAGCCACCTGATGGAGTTTTTTCTCTCCTTTTTTTTAAATATCTTCCATGAGTCACATTGTTTTATCTTTGTTAATTGAACACAATTTCTGCATGTATTTTTATGTTTCGTAAGTTTTACTTGAAATCATCAGCAGGAAAAAGTTGCTGGTGTAAAAGCTAGAAAAAAAGCAGATTTATGAAAGGAATATTCATAAAATTACTTTAAGGTCCTGATCTATTTATTTGATTTTTAAAATCTTTTTAAAGATTTTTAAAACCATTCTAATTATTAACCTTAAGAGTCTGGTACATTATAAATATTCCTAGCTTTATTGAAATTATGATATAGCCTGGTTAGGGTTCAAAAATAAAAATTGAGCCACTCTATTTTTGTTGTTTAAACTAAAATACCGATGAACTATTTTTATTAATAAACTATTAATTTTTGTATTTTTTATTACTGGAATAACTTGTAAGGATAGAGTCCCCTGAAACCTCTGTTAGGGGATCCCTGGGTGGCGCAGCGGTTTGGCACCTGCCTTTGGCCCAGGGCGCGATCCTGGAGACCTGGGATCGAATCTCACGTTGGGCTCCCTGCATGGAGCCTGCTTCTGTCTCTGCCCCTCTCTCTCTGTGACTATCATGAATAAATAAATAAAATCTTTTAAAAAAATAAAAAATAAATGAAACCTCTGTTAGTGTGTCTCTTGTGTTGTTAAAAAAAAAAGGAGGAAACATACCTTTACAACTTTTCAGTTGAACTCATTGCCTTTAAAATAAATAATGTGTGTCTGAATAACACTCTGTAGAAAATTATGGAGTTGGCTATTATAAACTTAAATTATTACCTATTATTTATTGTGATTAACTTTCTTTTATAAACTGACATTCCAGAGATTAGAAACTTGAAGAAATTTGAAACAAAAACACGCACATAAAAGATATTTAAAACAAACAAGCCTGGGATCCCTGGGTGGCGCAGCGGTTTGGCGCCTGCCTTTGGCCCAGGGTGCGATCCTAGAGACCCGGGATCGAATCCCACGTCGGGCTTCCGGTGCATGGAGCCTGCTTCTTTCCTCTGCCTGTGTCTCTGCCTCTCTCCCTCTCTGTGACTATCATAAATAAAAAAAAATTATTGAAATTTATTAAAAAAAAAAACAAGCCTATGTTACATATAGTGCAGTACACCCTCATTTTAAAATATCTTGGGAGGCAGCCCCAGTGGCTTAGTGGTTTAGCGCCGCCTTCAGCCCAGGCATGATCTTGGAGACCCGGGATCCAGTCCCAAGTCAGGCTCCCTGCATGGCGCCTGCTTCTCCTTCTGCCTGTGTCTCTGCCTCTCTCTCTCCTCTCTGTGTCTCAAATGAATAAATACATAAATAAATCTTTAAATAAATAAAATAAAATAAAATATCTTGGGGAATAAATCCCCTAAATAAAAGTTATTTCTTTTAAAAATTAACATAGTATGAAATAATGTTAGCATGCATCAAATAGCCCATAGACAATATTCCTTTCAAGATTCATTGAATGATAAGTCCTGGGCCAGTTGCTAGAGATACAAGGATGAACAAGGAAATTTGTACTCTCCAGAGCTTACAGTCTAGTGGGAGACTATAACAAGTAATAATAGTACCTCTGCCTAAGTAGTCATGTTATACAAATATGAAGCAGGCCATTGATAAAAGGAAGCAATTTGGAAAGTTGGCACTGGTTGTGTCCAGTTTTTCAATCTATGGAGTGTGAGATAAAAAAATGAGAAGTGGCCTGCTGAGTCAAATAAGCACTGAATTTGGAATCAGGAAGCTGATGTCTACTGTGTGAGACCCTCAGCAGGTTGTTTTCACCTCTCTTGGCTTCGATCTTACATCTGCAGAAATATGAATCATTGATTTATAAGCTTGTTTTAGCCAATGGACTTTTACTGCAAATGGTTGCAATTCAGTATGGCAAATTGGAGCTGCTCTCATAGTTGGGTATAAAGCACAGTGTGAAAGCCTTTGGGCTATATGACCTCTTAGGGATGTTGTAATATAGACATTTTATGAGTATGGAGAAAATACATTTTAGCTAATATTGTACTTCTACCAAGCATTTGCTGTTTAAGCCTTTTACTTCTAATTGTGGAATGAAAGGCTTTGGTCTATGTTGAAAGAATTTCAAGCATTAAGCAAGCAAGCAGGTGGGAAGACTTTGGGGAAGGCTCTGAAATTCATCTGTGCCTACTTTAAGGTTAATCTAGAAGATCTGAATGAAGGTAAACCTGATTTAGTCTTCTCAAAGGAACTGGAGAATGGGGGAGGATGATGGTTCTGGAAGGCTGATCTGTGCCCAGACAGGTTCCTCCTTCCCAAGCGCCATCTGCAGCTGTTGGAGACCTATTCCTGGGATCGGATGCAGGGAAGGGGCATCCTAGGCTTACACGCATTTCTCCCATAGGCCTCCCTAGGCCAGCAGGCATCGGCACACAGGGCTACAACGTCTTTTCCCTGTTTCCTACTCACTCTTCCCCTCCTTGGTCACAAGCTCAGTCTTCTGCTCTTCTTTGCTATAACATTTCTACTTTTCTGCCTCCAGAATTCTGGATAAGAGTATTTAATTTTTGGAATATTTACTGTTGTTTGTGGTATTTTTACATCATTTTCTCTGATGTCCTTAAAGAGTCTCTTTACCTTTGAAGATGAAAGTTCTGACTAAAGTTTTCAGCTTTTTATTAGGATGTGTCAAGTTGTTTAATTTGAATTTTGAACTCTTACTATTTTTTTAAAGATATTATTTATTTGTTCATAAGAGACACACAGAGAGAGGCAGAGACATAGGCAGAGGGAGAAGCAGACTCCTCGAAGGGAGCTCAATGTGGGACTTGATCCCAGTACTCTGGGACCATGCCCTGAGCTAAAGGCAGAAGCTCAAGCTGAGCCACCCCAGGTGCCTCTGAACTCTTACTACTTTTATTGATGAATATGACAGTAATGTAGCATGGAAATAGTTTATAAGCTTCAATGAATTTATGAGAAATGAAGGAAATGGTCACTTAACATATGTATATAACACTTTACAGTTCTCATCCTCACAATAATCATATAAGTGGGATAGAGTTAGTATTATTGACCAGATTTTTTAGTAGACCAAAATCAAAGAGGTTAATCGAAGTTAGATCAATTTACACAGTAGAGAAAACCTGTAAATCTTTTAACTCTGTGTTCTAAGTTCTTTCTTTATACTAACTTGACCCTTTGACCGTTTTAATTGGAAGGTAATGTTAATTTCTCATAATCTTTTTCACATACACATTCTATGTGAAATGCTTTCCTTATTAACTACTCATATATTATTACTATTGACTAAATATAACAAGAAAATGTAAATAAAGCATAAGATGGAGCTAATATTTATTGAGCTCCTAGTTTGTGCTGTTACATTTTTTCATTACCTTTTTCATGGGCATTCAGTCAGGAATTAATTCTCAAATGATCCATGTCAGTAGTAACCATTAGGTCATTCTTGTAACAAGATAGAACATTTCTCCCTGTTCTTAGTGTTTTTTATGACAGCACATCTATGCATGATTACTCAGGGCATGAGCCTTCCCTTTGTTTCTTTAAAAAAAAAACTACTTCCCTAAAATATAATTGACATGTAAAAACTGTACATATTTAATCTATCAACTCAGTGAATTTCAGGCTGAATATATATCGGTGAGACCATCACCATGATCAAGGCCATAGACATATCAATTACCTCCTAAAGATTCCTTCTACTCTCTCAAGATTCCTTGCTACTTTGTGGTAAAAATGCTTGACATAAGACCTACCTCATAGACATTTTACATATACAGTATACTGCTGTTAGCTATAGGCACTGTCCTATATGGAAGATCTTCAGAACTTACCTTCCATAACAGTAACTTTGTACCCTTTGACCATCATGTTTCCATTTCCCTCTCCTCCTAGGCCCTGGCAATAACCATTGTACTCTTTGCTTCTGAGTTTGACTATTTTATATACCACATTTGTCTTTCTATATCTGGCTTATTTCACGTAGCATAATGCCCTCCAGGTCTATCCATATTATTTCAAATGGCAGAATTTTTCTTTTTTAGGGCTAAATAATGATTCATTGCATGTATATGCCATATTTGTTTTAACCATTCACCTGTTGGTAGACACTTAGGTTGTTTCCATATCTTGGTTATTGTGAACAGTGCTGCAATAAACATAGGACTACAGGTATTTCTTTTCGAGATCCTAATTTCAGTTCCCTTGTACACATGCCCAGAAGTGGGATTGCTTGATCATAGGTTAGTTCCAGCTTTAATTTTCTGAGGAATCTCCATACTGTTTTCCGTAGTGGCTGCACCAATTTACATTCCCATCAACAGTGCACAAGGTTTCTCTTTCCTCTGTACCATCACCAACACTTGTCTTATTTTTCTTGATAATAATCATCCTAACAGGTATTAGGTGATAGCTCATTTTGGTTTTGATTTGATTCCCCTGATGGTCAGTGATGTTGAACACTTTTTCATATAACTTTTGGCCATTTATAGGTCATGTTTGGAGAAATATCTATGTAGGTTCTTTGCTTATTTTTAAATTGTGTGGTTTATTGTTCACTTTTGAATTGTAGGAATTCCTTATATTTTTTGTGTATTAACTCCTTATCAGAGGGATGGTTTGCCAATATTTTCTCCCATATTTTTCCATAGACTGATTTTATTTTGTTGATCTTTTCCTTTGCTGTGCAAAAACTTTTTAGTTTAATTTAATTCCACTTGTTTATTTTTTGCTTTTGTTGCTTGTGCTTTTGGTGTCATACCTAAAAAAATCATCACCAAGACCAATGTCAAGGAGCTTTTCACTGTGTTTTCTTCTAGAAAATTTATAGTTTCAGTTCTTATGATTAAGTCTTTAATCCATTTGTTTTTGGATTTCTTCCTTTTGTTTCTATCCACATTATTTCTCTTCCCCCCCCAGAGATAGCCAGAAATGTGCATTGAAATCCAAAGCAAGAGGTAAAAACAAAACAAACCCCCTAGCCCATTATGAGTTCTGAAACTTTTCTCAAATACTTCCTGTTTGTTTCATTGTAAAAAGTTTATAGATGGTAAAATGTTTTTTTTTTGGAGGGGGGGAGTAAAATGTTTTTAAAGACAAGTAAAATCCTAGTAAAAAATCTCTTCTCTGACTGAGTACCCAGAAAGGTTATGTTTAAGCTCAGCCATGACATACTAGTAGGAGTGGAGGAGTGAATAGATTCAAGTAATAGGAGTAGAATTGACAGATTTTGGTAATGTATCTGATAAACTGGATTAGGGTATTCCAGACATACACCATAACCATCTACCCCCCAAGGCCATCAGAAGGCCCATATATAAGCATATATTTACTTCTTGGCACATATCTCACCTTAGAAAAGAGTCTTGTGACAGGTGGGTATGCCATTAGTAAGGAGTAGAGTGGTCCAGCAATATTAGTTTGGGGCCAAAAGAACTGGTTTGGCCTAAGACACCTTGCTATGATGTGATTTGATGACCTGGATCTGACTCAAGTTGGGTTTGTTGACACAGGTCTTTAAAGTATTACCATCATGGCTAATTTTTATTACTGTCTATCTCAGGCTGACAGGTTGTATTGTCTTTCAAGCAAAAATTCTGAAACATGAACAGTATCGATTGTCATGAATTTTCTTATTCTAAAGAGCAATCTGGTTTTACAGTCTCCCTCTGTTTTCCATAACTCATTCTTCATTTCATGAATTCTCTGCTTGTAAATGTTCACTTCCTCTGTTGCTGATAGCTTCCCATTCGAATTCTTGAACCAGTTTCTTTTGCAGAGTCATGGCTTTCGGCTGATAGAATTTACTGAGAATTTCTGCTTCAAGGATCTGGCCAAATTCAGTGAATAAGAGTCAGGTTTTAGCTTCTATATTTGTTCTTACAGCTCATACCTGGCCAACACTTCATCACTCAGTTTGGAATGGAAACAGTCACTATCTTTCTCCACTATTATTAACATCAGTTTTGTCTGGGCAACATCTATCATTTGTCTTTTCTTATTTTTCGTTTTCTCACTCTAGTGATCTGCCAGCTGTCTATTGTTAAATTCATCCCATCTACTCATTTTTAAAAATTATTTTTACCCTTAAACTCACAAGCAATATCAAATTGTCTTAATCCATACAATAGCAAGATCTGTATCTATACTCTTTTAAGCAAGATCTGTATCTATGTCTTTCTGAGAGTTTTATGTAATTTATTAGTTCACTAAGCCTAGTATAATGCTCACTCCAGTCTTCTGTTTCTTATAGTAACTGTAACATACTCCTCTCAAATCTAGTTTTTTCTTTGTAAATCCCATAGCGCTTAGATTCTCATTTTATCATAACTCAGTTTAGCTTCATTTTCTCTCACATATTATGAAATTCTTTGTAAAACCTTTCGACTTTCAATAGGTATATTTCGCCAAATATTTTTCCATTTCCTTAGATTCTATTATTTCTCAATTCTCAATATAACAGATGTATTTCCCATCTTTTTTTTTCAAAAAAGATTTATTGATTTATTCTAGAGAGAGTGCACAAAACCAGAAGGAGGGGGAGAGGGAGAGGGAAAGAGGGAATCTTCAAGCACTGTTCTCTGCTGAGTGCAAAGCCTGTTGTGGAGCTTAATCCCAGAACCCTAAGATCATGACCTGAGCTGAAAACAAGAGTCAGATGCTCAACTGACTGAGCCACCCAGGCGCCCCTGGTTTATTTCTTTAAGTCTCCAATTGAGTCTTTAGGGCAGATATGTTCAGAAATATTCTTTGTTTTTTATTTCTTCAAAAGACATTGTTGCTTTTTTGATGATTTTTTCATAATATAATATCTTTTAAATATTTTTATAGTTTATTTCAAACTAGTTTTAAATATTAATGCAATCTACTTTTATTGATAAAGTATACTATTTAAAAGGAACAGTCTTTGGGAAAAATAAGAAACTGATTCTAATAAATAATAATTAGAGATTTATGAGATAAACTGTGAAAATCAGGTCTAAGCACTTCTGACACCTCTGTTTTGGGTGAGACAGCAGTCAAAGTACCTTCCACTGTAATTTTCCCTCTGATGGTTCTTAACATTTTCTCTTTATTCAAACATTATTAAGTTTAAGTGTGATTATTTTTATTGCCACTTGGGGTATAAGTTCAATTTCAGGACTCATATTTTGTTCTGGAAAATTCTTGTCTATTATCTCTTACACAAGTGCTTCTCTATCATTTCTTTTGGGTTCTCTTATTGATATGAGTAAAATTTTGCTTCTTGACGTAATAGGCAGGTAGGTAGATAGGGAGGTAGGTAGGTAGATAGGTAGAGTCTTAGTCCTATTTGGGCTGCTATAACAAAATATCACAGACTAGTCAGTTTGTAAACAGCAGAAATGTATTTCTCACAGTTGGGGAGGCTGGTAAGTCTAAAATGAATGTGGTAGCATGGTCACCTTCTGGTGAGAGCCTTCTTCTTAGGTTATAACTGGTGCCTTCTCACTCTATCCTCACAGAGTGGAAGGGGCTAGAGATCTTTGTGGGGTCTCTTTTATAAGGTACCAATTGCATTTGTGAAGGCCCCAGCATGATGACTTAATTGCCTCCCAAAGGCCCCACCTCGTAATACCATTTTTGGGTGTTAGAATTTCAACATAGAAATCTTGAGAACACACCAACATTCAGATCAGAGTAGATAGATAGATAGATGATAGATAGATGATAGATAGATAGATAGATAGATATTAATATTGGATTTGTCTGTGGGCTGCATTCTGCATAGTCTACATCAATACTGTCTTCAATCACATCGAGGCTAGCATTTAAATGCTTTGTTCTTTTTTTAAAATTTCAATGATGGGTAGCCCAGGTGGCTCAGCGGTTTAGAGCCTCCTTCAGTCCAGGGTGTGATCCTGGAGACCCAGGATCAAGTCCCACCTCAGGCTTCCTGCATGGAGCCTGCTTCTCCCTCTGCCTGTGTCTCTGCCTCTCTCTCTCTCTCTCTCTCTCTCTGTCTATCATGAATAAATAAATAAAATATTTAAGAAATAATAAAAATAAAATTTCAATGACTATTTTTGAAATTATTTTCAAGGTTTTTGAAGGGTTCTTTTATTTTTTATTTTTTAAGTTTTTTTTTAATTTTTATTTATTTATGATAGTCACACAGAGAGAGAGAGAGAGAGACGCAGAGACATAGGCAGAGGGAGAAGCAGACTCCATGCACCGGGAGCGCGACGTGGGATTCGATCCCGGGTCTCCAGGATCACGCCCTGGGCCAAAGGCAGGCGCCAAACCACTGCGCCACCCAGGGATCCCTGAAGGGTTCTTTTAAATATTTATTTTTTTCTTATTTATCTTTAAAATCCCTTTTCAAACATCTATTAACATTTCAGAGATTTCTATTTATCTCTGAAAGTATAATTCACACACTGACTTTTGTTTGATGGATTTTTTTTTTAATTTTTATTTATTTATGATAGTCACAGAGAGAGAGAGAGAGAGGCAGAGACACAGGCAGAGGGAGAAGCAGGCTCCATGCACCGGGAGCCAGACGTGGGATTCGATCCCGGGTCTCCAGGATCACACCCTGGGCCAAAGGCAGGCGCCAAACCGCTGCGCCACCCAGGGATCCCTTGATGGATTTTTTTTAAGATTTTATTTATTTTATTTATTTGAGAAAATGTGTGGGTGTGGGTGTGTGCATGCGCACATGCAGGATGAGGGGCAAACAGGGAGAAGGAAAGAATCCTAAACAGACTTGCATTGAGAGTGGAACCCATGATTTGGGGCTTGATTCCATAACCCTGAGATCATGATCTGGGCCAAAATCAGGAGTCTGACTTCCTAACCAGTTGCACCACCCAGGTGCCCCTGTCCGATGGTTTTTTAAATTAATTTTACCTGGAAAGAATTCATGATCTTATTGTTGGGTGCTGCCTTTCTTTTTTCTTTTTCTTTCTTTCTTTCTTTCTTTCTTTCTTTCTTTCTTTCTTTCTTTCTTTCTTTTCTTTCTTTCCTTGTTTCTTGTTTCTTTTTTTTTTGAGTGCTGCCTTTCTTAGCATTAGATTTCTTCGTATGTTTCGGAATTTTGTTTTGTGTACTCATTATAAGTAGGAAGTATTTTCTTTCTTTTACTGTAGTTTTCTCACTATGTATGCCTTTCCTCTGCACTCACCCTTTCTTACCTAGCCCTTTTATGTTTGACATCCTCAACCTTCTAGACCAGATTGGTCTTAAAATAGCATTTCTGGACTTCTGTCCCAGATTTATGTTGTAGATATCATAGAGTTAGGCATCAAAACAGCAGATGCTTACTTCATTTTCTGATTGAGAGATTATGTCTATATTCTTCAGCCTTTAAGCCAGAGACCTGGGGTTTTTTGTTTGTCTTCAGCATTTCTAAGCTGCTGGCTTTAGGAAGTGACTTAGAGAACTTTTGAGTATTTATTCTCCAGGAATAGTACTTGTAGCCATCATTCCTATGTCTAGAACTAGAGCCCAGCAGGCTCATAGCTTTATCCTTGCTTTCCATGTTGCATTTCTGGTTCATTTCTAGCCTGGACTAGAAATGGACTATGTCCATTTCTTTTTTGAATACAAACTCTTCTAAAAACTTTTTCTCTTTTTGTAATTGACTGTGTTTTGAGTAGAAGGGAAAAATCAGAGCATAAACTCATGGTGCCATCTTCCCATCTTCACAACAGGACACTAATGAATTTTTGTAGTTATTATTTTAATTTTTTCAACTTCTTTGCCTCTTCAGAGCAGATATACATCTATAACCCCTATTATGCAGACTACAGACATCTTAAGTATATAGTTGTTGCCAACTACTTCTTAGTTTAAGTGATTTTGTTGGGAAAAAAATCAGATTCCTAATCTTAAGGACATTGTATGTATCAGAATATGTCAATATATTTCTGTACATGTATGTTTCAGTGTGCGTATCAATAAATATGTATTTCATACCTATTAGGGTCCTACCCAGTTTATGTACCTATTAATGTGATTCTCTTTCTGCTCTCAATTTGGTCAAGAATATCCTGAATAGGATTCAAGAAATTTTTTTATTAGAAAGAAAGAAATAAAGAAGTTGCTCTTTATTCCAAAATATAGAAAGAAATCTGAAATTTTGAATGATAATTTTGGACTCTACTACAAGAATTCTTCTAACGTTTTCAATCAATTTTATTGCTTGATTGTTTTTAACCTCTTACAAAACACAGATGGCCAGACTTATTCTGTGTAAGGGGTTGAGGGAAAACTAACTAGCCCACTGATGTTTTTATTCTCATGATAGTGTTTCCATGTGGAAATTGGTAGCTCAGGATCATGTCGAGAGCCGGCTGGCTGCTAAGGCCTGTGCTGCTTGTGTCTTGAACTTTGTAGAGTTTGGAAGTCATCAGTACAACTTAGCAGCTCATTCTTTAAAACCAGGAGGGTCTGTATTTTCTTGGCCTCTTTTTTCCAGCAAATATTATAAGACCTTAATTCTCATTGTGGGCTAATTATTCTCTTCTGTTTGCCTGAACCATAATTCAGTGGGAACTATTCCTACTCAAGGAAATGAAGGCAGAAATTATATAATTGAGAATAATAGCTTGAAAGCCATGAATGTCTAGAATTTTGTGTTAAGTCTGATATATACTAGCTTGGTGGTCTTTATAAGCAATTTACTGGGAAAAAAAGTTATTTCCTCCACTTTGAAAGTGGGATCATCATAAAGATTAAATATTTGCTGAATGACAATAGTGAGCTAGTTCCTTAGAAAAATGAGACCTATAGTTAGTACCTAAACATTTTCCAATTAAAAGAGTATGATTTTAACTCAGCTGGTTCTCAATTAGAGAAATTCCAATATATGAAAATTCATATTTAATAAAATAGAAATATTATAAGGATTATTTCCATTATGAATATGTACATTTAATTAAGTGCCAAATAAATATTTTCAAGGGAATCATGATGGACCTGACTGAAGAGAAACTATAGTCATTTGTACTTAGTGCTTTTAATTATTAGTATACTGAAACCTTTAGAAAAGAAATTTTCATAAGAAACATGAAATCTCAACAGCACCAATTTGCAATTAAAGTCTTTATTGATGCTATCCAGGCAGGATGAATAAAAATTCTAAATGTTTTGCGTTCTTAAGTAAATGTTAGATGATTAGACATCTGGTATGGGTTTTATAATTAAATGAAGCTCAAGAGTAATGCTGATAATGCTGGCCTTTACAAATATCTGGTCCCTTTCTTGAAGTTGTTAGTCAAAAACAGTGATAAAATTTGTAGAAATTATTTACTAGCCATTTTGGAATAAGAGAAACAAATACTAAACCACGTTCAAAAAATTATTCTTTGTATTTTAGGCCCTCCGGGGAAACGAGGTAAGAGGGGCCGAAGAGGAGAATCTGGTAAGTCTCTCTTTCAGCTGCTCCTTGTCATTAATGTTTGGGTTAGATTCCTGCATCTGTTCCTCCTAATTAATGATTATATTGTCTTGCTGGAGGTTGGGCACAAGCGTGTGAGTGTTTTTAAATCTTCTCTGCTAGACCTAGAATTTTTCTTTTAATTTTCTTATTTCCATCAAACTGTAGGTAGAAGCTTGGAAAATATTGTTAATTTATTAAGTTTGATAACCACTGGCACCCAATTTTGGATTATTTACTGCATCAGGTTGTTTGTCCTTTCTGGGTATAGTGAAGGGTTTTTTAGCTGCACACAGTGTGGCAATATCACCCATGTTTCTGTCTCCATAGATAGCAAATGCAGGATCTTTATGAAAACATCTGCTTTGGGACACTGGGGCACATGTCTTGGAAAACTTTATTGTTATTTTATCCAACTGGTACAATTTTGTCATGCTTTTACTCTCATTCATTTCAAAATTTTGGAATTTTTATTCCTCTTGTATAACCCTAGAATTTTAGTGATGACAGCAGCCTGAGTAATCAATCCAGCATTTTCATTTTGTAGTTGAGGAAATGGAGGCCCCAGAGCAGTCAGGTGATTGGGCCAAGGCCATTCAATTTTTTATGAGCAGAATTTGAAACAGAACCAATTGTCCTAATGCCCGTTTCAGTGAGTTTTTACTTTCAGGCCAAATGGCTATCTGTACCTTTGCCTTACCCTGCAAGGAAGAATTGATGGCCTGATAAGACTTCGCATGGTCATTTATATTTTTGGAGTCTTAGACTTTATAAAACAAGCAAAACAGTAGGCTACTCACATCATTTGGATACTTAGTTTCAAAAAATTTTTTTTACTTGAGTTTTTTTCCTTCACTTTGAAAGGTAATTTAAGTTTTGATTCTAGTGTGCTAAGAAATGTTCTTTTCTAGTATTTTTTCACAAGTATTTATCAGTGTTAAAAAAACAACCAATTTCTAAGTGTAGAAAATAAGTAACATTTCTAAGTGTAGAAAATAAGTGTGAAATAGCAGAAATTCTATCAAAAAGAGCAACAAATTGACTTGCTGTGTTTTTGGTTTTTAGTCTCATTTCCTCTTCCTTTTAGAAAAAAAAAGTGTTGAAGTAAAAGGGATTTATGAAAATTCAATAATTTGGGCAGTATACCTGCTTAATTCCTTTAAGAGTGTTTTAAAGGTTACCTTTAAACCTCATTTAATCTAAGTAATTGGAAGCTTGTATAGGTATCCCTTTCACAATACAAAGTTTTATATTAGAAGATGATTTATAAATGCATTTTAAGGGTGACTGGGTGATGGGCACTAAGGGGGGCACTTGATGGGATGAGCGCTGGGTATTATTCTATATGTTGGCAAATTGAACACCAATAAAAAATAAATTAAAAAAATAAATAAATGCATTTTAAGGAATAAGAAATAATGAAACATTAGTGGAGTCAATCAGTGAATTGATCTTTATCAAAAGAAATAAAAAGGATTGAGGGAAATGTAAGTTTTTTGTACTTATGTGAAGTTTTATAGAAAATTAAAAAGTCAATTCTTAATTTCTTGGCTACTAAAACTTGTGTTTCGAGTGTACAGTGTGGAAATATGGAAATTTTCTTAGACTTTCCCTGTGATTTGATGAGAATACATAGTTTTAAAGAAACATATAAACATAAGGATTTATGATTTTATATATTGACAATGGTACTGAATGAAGAACATTTACTGAATGAAAAAACATTCTTAGAACAAATAATGGGTACATTTCTCATTTAGCCATCTTACCAAACTCCAGAAAGTTATATATCAGTTCCAACTGGGCTATCATAAACAACCAAAGATCCTCCTGATTCATATTTTATCTGAATTTTTAGATTTGTATATTGGCCATCTTAAAATGAACCTTTCAGTAATTCATAGACCTCAAGGAATATGAACATCCACTAAAATTTTATGTAAAATTTTGTGTGCAGTTAGATGTAAATGCACTTTTCTGATATGGTATCAAAGTTGTCCATGACCTAAAAAAAAAAAAAAAGAGGGATCCCTGGGTGGCGCAGCGGTTTGGCGCCTGCCTTTGGCCCAGGGCGCAATCCTGGAGACCCGGGATCGAATCCCACATCGGGCTTCCGGTGCATGGAGCCTGCTTCTCCCTCTGCCTGCGTCTCTGCCTCTCTCTCTCTCTCTGTGACTATCATAAATAAATAAAAATTAAAAAAAAAAAAAAAAAATTTAAAAAAAAAAAAAAAAAAAAAAAGAGAGAGAGAGAGAGAGAGAGAGAGAGATTAAGAACAATTGAATTCTATATGGCTTCGACAGCTTGTATTTTAGCTGATGACTATGACAATGCTTTCGTCTTGTAGTTAATCTTAATATTTTGCATCATCACTAATTCATCTCTCCCTTTCTCTTATTCTCTCCACCCCACTCCCACCCCACAGGTCCTCCTGTAAGTATATTTGCTGCATTTGGGCTCTTCTACATTAATCAGGATCACGTATGTTAAAACCTTGTTAAGACATCCAAATATAATCTTTATTTCAATTAGAAAAATGTTACTGACCTTTGAAGAATATTTAACGTTGGGAAATTATTTTTTAAGTACACTATCTTGGATATGTTGAAGTACAAAATGTGTCAATGAAGAAAAAAACTTTATTTTTAATAGTATCACAAACCAGTTACTCTCCTGGGACTTTTGGAATAACTTATGAAGCTCCTGATATTAAATACTTTTCCTGGAATTCTGAGGTTTCTCTTGCAAGCAAATCCCCAAGCTATTTCGCACTTCTTTTTTCATCTGTTTAAACTTGTATCTGAAATATTTGCATTTGCCAGTCCACCAAATGTAGATGGCAACATGATCATGGAAATGATACCCCCCCGTGGGCTTGGTCCCATACTCCCTCCTTAGGCAACACTCCCTTTGAAGTCTGTTGGAGTTTGCCTGCATAAAGAACATGAGATGGAGCCCTTAGAGAGTTGCACTTTCTTTTTTCTTTCCTTGAGTAGGTCAGAGCTGCAGAATTCCAGCCTGCTTTGCACTCACAGGAACAGATTATCTTGTCAGCTTTGAGCTAGATGTGTTTTTGAGTAATAATATCCTGGATATCTGTTGTCTGACCCCAGTGTTTGTATTGTCCACTGTACATTTACGGTAGCAATGATCATTGGCCTTGAGATATTTTCTCATCCCGAATAGCCAGTTTGCTCCAGGGTTCAAAGACTCCACATTGGCAACTTATCTAAAGGCCAGCATGGTCCGGGGAGAGGGGCTTAGCATATACTCGTTTACTTTATTCAGAGGAAGCATTGGCTTCCAAATATCTTTTGCAGTCTTCCTGCCACGTTCAAGGGTGGAACATAAATCATGTTAGGAGTGGCTTTGCTTCTGTAACTGACTTTCAACTCCTGCTTAATGCTAGGCAGATGGCATGGCCCACGTCGAGGAGTCTTATTCTTTGACTTCATATTTAAGCCTCTGTCTTTAAAACTAGAAACAAACCACTAGGAAACTCTAAAGATTACAACCAGGATAGAGTGTTCAAGACCTTTTTTTGGTGGATGTAAGTTGTAGACATGCCAAGAGATAGTTAAATCTTGCTTCTGTTGTACGGTGACATTCCAGGTTCTAGTATTTCCTCTTTGGCTCTTCAGAAGTTTCAGCAACCATATAGCTCTGGCTTTCTTGGGGTTATCTATTAGTCCAGGTCCTCCACTAAAGATTTAATTGCCTTTTCCTTTCTTATTATATAAAAATAAAATAGAACCAATATGTTTAAGCCCTGAGTACAGGCATACCTGGGAGATATTGTGGGTTTGGTTCCAGACTACTGCAATAAAGTGAGTATCACAATAAAGTGAGTCAAATGAATTTTTTGGCTTCCTTGTGCATATGAAAATTATGTTTACATTATACTGTAATCTATTAAATGTGTAATAGCATATGTCAAAAAATATGGTAACTGCTTAATTAAAAAATATTTTATTGCTAAAAATGCTAACTACCATCTGAAATTTCAGTGAGTCACAATCACTGACCAGAAATCACCACAACAGATATAAAAATAATGAAATAAGTTTGAAATATTGTGAGAATTACCCAAATGTGACACAAAGACACAAAGTAAGCAAATGCTGTTAAAAAAGTGCTCCTATGGACTTGCTTGATGCAGGATTGTCACAAACCTTCAATTTGTATTTAAAAAAAACCCCACTAAACCAAAAAAAAAAAAATCACTATATTTGTAATTTGAAATGTAATATAATGAGGTATGTCTGTATACGCCAAGCAATATTCTAGGCACTTCACACACATTCTTTCATTTTGTCTCACAAAATTCCTGGTGTTACCATTCCCATTGCTCAGTAAGGAAAAGACTCACAGAGGGATCCCTGGGTGGCGCAGCGGTTTGGCGCCTGCCTTTGGCCCAGGGCGCGATCCTGGAGACCCGGGATCGAATCCCACGTCGGGCTCCCGGTGCATGGAGCCTGCTTCTCCCTCTGCCTGTGTCTCTGCCTCTCTCTCTCTCTCTGTGTGTGACTACCATAAATTAAAAAAAAAAAAAAGAAAGAAAAGACTCACAGAGATTAATTACCAATGGTTGCACCAGTAGAGAGGATTTACAAAGTTGGAATTCAATTAAATGTGTCTGATTTTAAACTCTTTCCACTTACCACATTATCTGTATTCCTTATGAATTATGAGTGTGTTACAATATGGATCATTGTTTTGCAGGTTGGGCAGGCAATGGTCAAGTCATATTCCTTGATATAAATAATTATATATAATAAAAACATGCCCAAAATGTAAAGTGGTCAATCCATAAAATAAGCATTCATACTGTCCCATCTTGACTGCATTTTGAAGAAGTTATAATATATTTAGTGTACAGCATCAAATCCAAGAAATAAGTTTTCATACAGACTAAAAGGCTACAATGGAATAATTTTATGATAATGTATGTATGAATATCAGGTACTTTTTTCTCTTTTCTTTTTCATAAAGATAACATGTATTAAAATATTGCTCTGAAGGAATCCATGAAGGTGCTTTGAGTGCCTAGCTCGGTTATCATAAATGTGTTAGCCGGAATGATTTGCCTGACCATTGTGTTACCTGATTGCATATGACATGACATTGTACCTTCCATTTGGGATATCTTAAAAATACATTCATGTTTCAATAAGAAGCAAAGAGTAAGATTAAAATTTACAAAGTGACTTCAGAGTTTTCAAAGGTAGCCAGTTTTGCACTATTTTGGACTGTTTTTAGAGTCAAAGGGGGATGTGGTTTCTCTGTCCTTTTGCCCCCAAAGGAAGTGCTTTTCTAATACTCATGGGTAGCAGATTCAAACAAGTCCTCTAGCTGTAGCCAGAAGAGAGTCAGGAGAGCTGCTTTAACTGGCTTTTTATTTGTATCAGTCTATCAAACCACATAATTTTGCTTGACTGACAGAGATATGATGTTATTGTTGGTAGCACAGAACCCTCTGAGGTGTGAAATACGACGCTCTCGTGCAGCCTGTTCTCTCCCATCTACCTTCAGCAATTGTCAACTCAATTTGAAGCCCAGAATCTTGTTGACAGATGAATGAAGCAGAGTTAGCCAAGTTAAGTTTACAATGCTATTTCTGCCAATGTGGTAGATGAATTAGGAAAAGAAATCTCTGAGGAAATTTTAGATGAAAAACTCTGATATCTTTACTTCAGATTGAAGAAAACAATATGACTTTTAAGTCAATAGTAAATCTTTTCCAGATACACTAATAATTACAGTTTATGGTAAACTTAGTACCACGTGTCACTTTACAGACCAATTCTCATACCAGCCCCGTGAACTAGAGATTTGTGGTACCCGTTTTACAAACTAAGAAACTGGGCGTTGGGCAGGTCAAGCAATTTTGCCCAAGTGCTTACATTTAGCAGTAAGTAGAACCAAAATTTGAACAAATGTCGTCCCTATCTCTCTTCAAAGCCCATTACCCCCTCACCCATATTTCTATAAGGTGTTTTTCAGGCAAGTAAGGTTTGAGATTTACCACTTGCTTTGCAAATACCTTTTGTGGTGTCTTATCCTACACCTTCTGTTATCTACAGTTCCTATTAAGCTTCTCTTAGTTATCTGTAGATCTCCCATTTTCCTTGAGTTCTTTCATACTGCTGGTTACTCAAAACAAGTTTATAAATCATCTAATTCACATCTAATGTGTAGTTCTATGAGCTTTGCCTCTGAGTCAGGAGAATTAAATATAAAATTGTCTTGAAGAATTTCAGAAAATTTTCCTTTAATTTCGTCTTCGTTATATTCCTGCTTATTAAAATATTTTTCTTCCTATTTGGACTTAGAGATTATGCTTTTCGATGTAGAAACTTATTTTTTCTATAATTATAGGACATTATTGTTGACAGAGCAAATCATTTATCTTACAGAAAACAGAATCACTACAATATACTAGGATGGCTAGATAAATTCAAATGTAGTCACCATAACAAACCAAAGAAACAGACAAAACAAGCCTGGAGAATTAGTTTGCGTTTAAAGGCTGTTTGGGGACAGGGCTATAATAGAATGACCATAGGCTGTCACAGATGGGTAGTTCATTTTGGGACACTGAACCCAGGTTTGTCTCTTGGAACAAAAGGTAGAAAAGGAGGATATAACTATAATTCTTACATAGAATAGATTCCCCAGTGTCTTTTTATGTCTTCTGTTTTGAGACATTCAATC
The DNA here is from genome assembly GCF_905146905.1 of Nyctereutes procyonoides. Classification (NCBI taxonomy): domain Eukaryota; kingdom Metazoa; phylum Chordata; class Mammalia; order Carnivora; family Canidae; genus Nyctereutes; species Nyctereutes procyonoides. The sequence continues at coordinate 9,146,388 of NW_026575130.1, forward strand.
TGCCATGTTTGAAAAGGGAACTGTGCTCAGTGGCAATTTGTTTCAATGCTTCCTCTCATATTATTTATGTAGATTTAGTGCCAGATTAAGCAGAACTTTGGAATTCTGGAAAAGGACAAGATAATGGGTAAGAACCCACAAATTGGGGTAATTAAAAGTGTTAAAGTTTTAAAAGGGGGAGAGGAGGAAATAGATATACAAAAATATTGACAATGGTTTTTTTTGCTAGGTTATTTTTTTCTAGTGGTTTATTTCTAGATGCCATATGTTTTAGAATAACTGTAGCTATTATAACAGACAAACCCTGAGATGTTAGTAGCTTACCGTAATATACATTTATTTCTTACGCATGATAGGACCCAGAGTGATGAAGACTGCTATCTTTCATACGTGTGTTCTAAAGTTACCCTGAGCATAGATAAGCAGCCCTCAGATAAGAAAAATAAGGAAAAAGAGTGAAAGGTTAGATAGAAGGATTTTCTTTGGCCAGCACTTGAAGTACAGGGTTTTATGGTTTATATCACTTTTGACCACATTCCTTTGGAAAGATATCTTCACACATAACTGCAAGAGAGATCAAGAAATGTAGCTGTGGGCTCAGAAGAAAAGGTAAACAGATTTGGTGAATAGCCAATCTCTGCTGTCCTGTCTGGAAATAGTTCCCTAAGAAAAAAAAATGTTAAAAATGAATAGAAAGAGCCATAAATCCTCAGAGAGATGTTCATAGGTATGTCACTTGTGTAATAATGTAACCCCTGTCTTATCGTAACATTTTAGAGAAGAAAAATATTCATCAAAACTATTACCACTAAAAAAACAAAACAAAAAAAACAAAAAACTATTACCACTAGAATGGGGCAGCTGAATGGTTTAGTCAGTTAAGCATCCAACTCTTGGTTTTGGCTCAGATCATGATCTCAGAGTCATGGGATCAAGCCCCACGTTGGGCTCTATGCTCAGCATGGAATCTGTTTGAGATTCTTTCCTCCTCCTCTCCCTCCCCCTCTATTCATCCCCCCACTTGAACTCTCTCTCTCTCAAATAAATAAATAAATAAAATCTGGAAAAAGTAAAGCCTATTATCACTAGAATCTTTGAACAGAAAAAAAAAGTAAAAAGGAAGAGTTTGGGTTTTCTTTTAAGTTGGGAATTATTATTTTTTTTTAAGATTTTATTTATTCATGAGGTACACACACACAAAGAGAGAGAGAGAGAGAGAGAAGCAGGCTTCCTGAAGGGAGCCCGACATGGGACTCGATCCCTGGTCTCCAGGATCAGGCCCTGGGCTGAAGGCAGTGCTAAACTGCTGAGCCACCCAGGGCTGCTCTGGGAATTGGTTTTTAAGAAGAGTAGGATATTAATTCCAAGTCCTGAGCCCCATCCTGCCTAGGTTACTTCATAACATCATTGATAATGAGGGCTTTTTAACTTTAAGCAGTTACAGAATTTTTAACCACCAGTGAGCTCTGTTATGGCTTTCTCTTTCTTCTCTGTCCTGTCTCTTGTGCCACTGAGTGACTTTGGTGTCTACAACAGTATTGGATTTAGGGTAAATTCCTCAACTAGGAACAATTCTGGTTGTCTGTCCTGTTTCATATTCCCAGCTGTTTCAGGTGAAAACTTAATGTTTAGTAATACTTTTATGAAAAACTGACTAATGCCTTTAAGGCAACTCTTACAAGATTTGAAAAAGTAAGCAACTGTCTCTCTTTAGTGGAAAACAGATTATTAAAACCAAAGAGAGTTTAGACATAGATCCTCTCTCTCCCAAAGATATTTGGAAATGAAATAAGAGAAAGCTAAAAGAGTGTTTCTTTTGAGATTAAAAAAATAAAAAACAGAACAAATAGCACAAAGCAATGAGAATTATTGAAAAGGAACCTCTGAGTTTTAAAGTTTCTGTTGTCTGTGGCTGATTGGACACCTGAAAACCTTTCTAATATCCAGTCTACAAACAAATGGGATGTCCCATCACTCTTTCCTGTTTGACTTTCCTGTGACCAAATACTTGGTCATGTTGCTACTTCCTAGGACTGTCTGCCTGTGCAGACCTGCCAATATCTTCTGGGGCAAATTGGGGAGGTAATTATAGGACCTCCTCTATCATGGATTTGTGCAGCAATAACTTACCCTGGTCAAGAAAGCCACTCTAAAATAAAGTGCTGCTGGAAAACAGTTTGGACTCCTTTTGAATGTCAGTGTTTTGAACAAGGTCAAACCAGTGATTGAAGGGTACATCATTGTTTCCTCACGAATGTCTAAACACTCAGTCTCTGTGGAGCATGTGATTACAGAGAAGTCCTCAATGTCCCCATTCTTCCAAACTAAGTAATTAAAATGCTATGATTTCCTCATAAAAGGGTGGCTCCTGCTTAATTTCTTTTTTTTTCCTGCTTAATTTCTGATTATGCAGAACACTGAAGTTGGCCTACATTTGTCCTAAGTTGACTAAGTGACCTATTTGATCTGAGTGGAGTCCTAAACTATAATATAGAAAGAATTCCTTCATCCAGATGTTAATGAACTTTAATTCTTGCTTCAATGGAATTAAAAGACATCAAACTGTGAATCCAGAGTGTTTCAGGTTACCTACATATTTGTATGCATTAAAAAAATCATTATGGGGATCCCTGGGTGGCGCAGCGGTTTGGCGCCTGCCTTTGGCCCAGCGCGCGATCCTGGAGACCTGGGATCGAATCCCACATCGGGCTCCCGGTGCATGGAGCCTGCTTCTCCCTCTGCCTGTGTCTCTGCCTCTCTCTCTCTCAATCTGTGACTATCATAAATAAATAAAAATTTAAAAAAAGATTCAGGTGCTGCTAATGACCTAGAAATGGCAGAAGTTTGTGATTCGCTATAGGGGTGAGGAAGAGAGAAGTGGAGATGATTCTCAGGTCTTGCTCTGGGCAATAATAGTGCAGGCCTCTGGGACAAGGAATAAAGAAGGCAGAGGAGGTTTGGTCTGATGGGGAGTTATAGATGCATATGTTCTATACATCCAAATGGAAACATTAAGTAGCCAGTTGGCCATGTTGTTATTCCACTCAGGTGAGAGGTTTGAGCTGGAGTGAGAGCTTTAGGAATAATGAAAGTACGCTGGTTGTTGAAGTGATTGAAGTTATCAGGCTATTCAGCTCATAAAGATGAGATCTTCCCCCACTCTCCTTTAGAGTTTGTCATTTAAGAAATGGGTAGAAGACTGATATGGAGAGTTTAGGGAGGTGGAAGGAGAATCAGAACATACTACAGTCAGAGGAGACAAGAGAAAAGTCTTAAAATGAAGAGAGTGGTGAACAGAGTTAGATACTGGAAACTGGAAAATAGAATGAAGACTGAACAGTATGCACTGTGTTTACCAGTACAAAAGGTCTTGGTGAGCATCCCCATGCACATTAATTAACAACACTTTGTTTTATAGACTGTGGTCTATACCTATCAGCCATTTTACCAGAACAGGTACGACGGATATAATACAAATCAACCACAACTAGAAAACTCATGTATCCTCAGGACAGCACATTTTATTAAAATGTCTCTTTTGATTATTCCCACAATGGGAAGTAAGTATAGCATTTGGATGGAAGATATATACAGTGCCAAGTTGTAACTCATAGCTTATGAGTACAAAGGAAGGTCTCTCATTAGTTTCTTCCTCCATCCCTCCTACCCTTCTTTTATTCCTTAAATGATTTTAAAAATATAGTCCCTGACTCAGACAGCTTTAAATTTGATTGAATAGTCTTCACCTGTGTCTACTATTTATTAACCATATAAGTTATTTTATACTTAAATGCTAAATGAATGAGCCAGATAGTCACAACACTAGCTCTGAATGAGGAAGTTCTATTAAGCCTATGAATGGCTAGGAAAATTGGAACTTGAACTGAGACTTGAAAGATGGGAAATAAACAGAATGGCGAAGAAGGAGAAAATGGTGAAAGAGTGAGTAATAAGTCATTGGAGAGGCCAAGGTCTCTGGAGTAGAAAGCTCTTGATAGAAGTAGTACAGATTATTCTGGAGAGATTGGTCAGGATTCTACATGGAGAGCCTTGAATGCCAGACTTAGCAATATGGATTTTAAATTTTAAAGAAAAAGCTATAGGCAATTGGTAAGCAATAAATGAAAGCCTATTTAGAATGATTGATCTGAAGTAATTTGCAGGGTAGCTACTGGAGGAAACATGAAGAAAATCTAAGATGGGCTTCATCTGAGAAAAGGTACCGAAGAAGATTTATAGGATTTATAGAATGAACATGAGGAGTGAACCAAAGGAGAAGTGAAGGATGATTCTACAGTGGAGACAGAATAGGACACTGTGGAGCAGCACCTCAAAAAAGGAACATTTTATGGAGGAAAACGATATCAGTGTTGAGTATTTTGAGTTTGAGTTATTGGTAAGATATCTAAATGGAGATGGTTATGATTTTAGAAGACACCAAATTCTTCTTAGTGTGACTAAAAAGGATCATTCACTTGGGGCTATCTTCTCTCTACCCTGTATTGCAGGCATGGTTGGAGTACAGATGCTCCCATAAAATGGCAAACAAGGGCAGCCCAGGTGGCTCAGTGGTTTAGAGCCGCCTTCAGTCCAGAGTGTGATCCTGGAGACCCGGGATCGAGTCCCACGTCGGGCTCCCTGCATGGAGCCTGCTTCTCCCTCTGCCTGTGTCTTTGCCTCTCTCTCTGTGTGTGTCTCTCATTAGTAAATAAATAAAATCTTTTTTAAAAAATGGCAAAGAAAATAAAGGCTGAAAATAATCCACTATGTTTTTCCAATAAAAGCAGCCCTGGTGGCGCAGAGGTTTGGCGCCGCCTGCAGCCCAGGGCGTGATCCTGGAGACCCAGAATCGAGTCCCACGTCAGGCTCTCTGTATAGTGCCTGCTTCTCCCTCTGCCTGTGTCTCTGCCTCTCTCTCTCTCTCTCTCTCTCTCTCTCTCTCTCTGTCTCTATGAATAAATAAAATAAAATCTTAAAAAAAAAAAGAAAACAACTTAGTGATTGTATCAGCTAAGGTTCTCCAGAGAAACAGAACCAATAGAATATCTATCATTGAGAGATTTATTTTAGGGAGTTGGCTACATAATTGTAGGAGCTGGTAAGTCTGAAATCTGTAGGGCAGTCTGGCAGAATGGAACCTGAGATGGGGTTTCTATATTATAGTCTTGAAGCAAAATTACTTCTTCTCTGGCACCCCCAGTTTTTGCTCTTAAGGCCCTCAGTTGATTGAACAAAGCCCACCCATATTATCAAGGACAATTTGCTTAACTTAAAGGTAATTGATTGTAAATGTCAATCACATCTATAAAATAGCTTCACAGCAACATCTAGACTAGCAGTGGACCAAAAAACCAGGCACCACAGCCTAGTTACATTGACACAAAATGAACCATCATGGTGATGTTTTCAAATAAGCACCTCTTCAAGCCATACTTCTTCAGATCCCTGCTGAATATGCACAGGTGTACCTTCACACTTGTTCTTTATTTCTGTCTTCTCCCTTTTTCTGTAAATCCTTCCTCCTTCCTTCTTTGTTCCTTTACTTGATTCAGCTGGTCAGTTTTTGTATTCCATTTGCATAGCCTTATAACTTTGTCTATGATGTGTAAATATATATACATCCTTCACTTGCAAACATTCCTGGCTAATTATTATGCAATATATTTAATTGGAAGTTAGTAATCAAAAGCCCTTTCATGTAGATCATTTGATGCTACAACCCTGTGAAGTAGGCAGACTGCTAGTATTACTCTGTTTTATTTGCCAGCTCTAAGTGGGGCTCAGAGAAAGAGAGTGATATCCTTGTGACACATGACTCATAAATGGCATGTGGACAGCACTGAGCTTTGGAATGTTTATATTTTATCTTCCTGTAACAAATAAATACAGATTCACAAACTTTTTAGAGAAACACAAGAGAGTGTCTCCTGCTTGACATATATGAGGATGAAGGATTCCTGGAAAACTGGAATTTGGAACCTATGTAAAAGAAAGAGGGTTTGGTAATAGCATTTCTGCTGCCTGGAGCCCATCCAGATTGACGAAAAGGACAGTAATGGAGCAGCAGGAGCTGGCCAGGTACTGAGGTGAGACAGAAGTTCTGAGGGAGGCAGCCTGGGCTACAGACGAAACCAGAGATGCAGAGGGCTTACTCTTCCCAATCAGTACCCCCCGTGCTCTTCCTTCCTTTCAGATTTTGACCTGTCACATCTTACAGTGTCCTGTGGAAGAATACAAACAGGATCGGTACAGAATCTCTACAAAGTGGCTGAATCACCACTTCCTTTTCTTAATAAACAAATGAAATCCATATTTATGTAGCTAACCCACAGAAAAAGGAGAATGTTTGGCAGGCACAGTAGAAACCCAATCTGGAAACTACAAATTTAAAAAACAATTATTTTAAATTTCATATCACCAATTTCCTTTTGGAGGCTTCCGTTAGCTACATCTATGTTAGGCTATTCTTCTGGGAGTAGAAATATAAGCACTGCAGAGCTTTGTGCTGCCCAAAGCTTTGGGTTTTATAGGACACATGAAAGCATACTTTAGTCCTGTACTGCAGGCATGGTCTTTTGTTCTGATATATAATTTCATTCAACAGTAGTAGACACACATACTTTGTCTCTTGATTTGCAGTTTTAGGAACAATTTCAACTTGCTCCCTTCCAGAGCACATTATTAACAACCAATTGGCATACAGTTTCAGGCTTTTTTCACAGGTGAGAGTGAAAATGGAAAGAGTGGATTACACAGTTCTCTGCAGGCATCCCGAATAATTTATCGCCCTTCTGTTGTAATGGCTGAATGTATATATCTTTCACCATATGTAGCCTTTCATTTAGACGTCCAATCAATGGTAAAGAATAAGAATGGGTTTTTAAAAACCATCCCTTGGAGTGGAACTAATCAGATTGTGGTTTCCTTTTAGGTAGTCTGACCATTGTCCAGTATGCCCTCTATATCCTCAGATCGGAAATGACCTGAACTTCCAGTTGTGTGGGTTATTTATCCTGATGCCCCCACCCCATTTCCGCCCAACCCTCTACTTTGCATATTAAAGTTAAGCCTCTAACCACTGAATTCTCATGTCTGACTGCAGAATGGAACTGGAATGGCCATTACATACAAACTTACTTTGTACATTATATGGCATGAGTTGAAAAGGAACGATCTTTGAATTCTTATATTGTTTACCAGTTTGAAAGTTGTGTGGAAGATGAAGATTTATTCTTTTGCCCTACTAGATCCCCTGGGTTTTATTTGTTACAAATGTTATTTTCTCATAGGGCATTATCCCCCTGTTTAGAGGGAACAAAAAGTACTTATTTCATCTTCAGTTTGGTGATATCAATAGACTTTAGGAAGAGAGACTTTTCAGAACATAAACTGATGGCAATTTCAGATCATTGGAATATTTTGAACAAAATGAAAGACTGCTTGACCTGATATCAAATATCATAATTTGTAAGAATCTCACTACATTGTGCATTCTCTGTAATATGAAGTTTTCGATGTGCACATTTTTAACCAAACCACAAGGCAAATGAATTTGGATTGAGAAACCTTCTATTTGTCATTGTGAGGAGGGGAAGCTTTTATTTTGTCATTAAAGAGTAGGCAATTTTTTTCATTTCTATAAATTCCAATACTTTCTGGAAACTCTAGTAACTAAGCACCTTGATCATCTTCTAGATTTCTCTTCTCTCTCTCTCTCTCTCTCTTTTTTAAAGATTTTATTTGTTCATGAGAGACACAGAGAGAAAGGGGCAGAGACACAGGCAGAGGGAGAAGCAGGCTCCATGGAGGGAGCCCAATGTGGAACTCGATCCCAGGTCTCCAGGATCACGCCCCGGGCCAAAGGCAGGTGCTGAACCGCTGAGCCACCCAGGCATCCCTATTTCTGTTCTCTTAAAAATAGAGTAAATAAGAATACTTTCATTCATTGTAAACTGTTAGAAAATTGACCTGTCTTAACTCTCTGTAGAAGCAGGAACTTAGACTCTTATCCTAAAGTACAATGATTGCTAAGATGTAACCTACTTTAGTACTTTCAGTGATTTAGAATACCCTTATTATATTGTCAGTAAATTAGACTCCATGAACAATAGAAGCATTCTTTTTTAGGAAGAGTTTTTTTTTAAGATTTTATTTATTTATTCATGACAGACACAGGGAGCGGGGCATAGGTAGAGAGAAGCAGGCTCCATGCAGGGAGCCTGATGTGGGACTCGATCCCAGGACTCCAGGATCACGCTCTGGATCAAAGACATGCACACAATTGCTGAGCCACCCTGGCGTCCCTAGGAAGGGTTTTGATAACAGTCAAAGCAGATAGTTCATATTAGAATATTTCTTTCTGGAGACTGGAAGTCAACATCATTTTTAAGTGTGAAATGTTTCCTTGCTACACCTTGCTTTTGCTTGTTGACAGTAGCTACAGAAGGTGGCTTACTCTGAAAATCAACATGATCAATCTCTTAAGAATGTCATCTCTTTTGTTACATACTTGTCCTCACCTTGTCTCACTCTGTGCTAGCTAGCCTTTAAAATGCCTTAAGATACCAAGAATGGTATCTACATAGATCCCTAAATTACAGACCTTCAAACTTCTTATTTTTAAGCTATAACCAAAATTAGCTCAATGTTCTTTGGCATGATCCACTAAGGGTATCATATGAAACCCAGAAATAAGAATATGTGTACTTACATAAAACTAGTTCCTTGTCTAATATCCAAATATATATGTTATGGGACACCAAAGGCTCATAGTAGAGTATTACGTCCTAATATTTGTATTTATGGGTTTTTGATTTCTTTCTAACAAATTGAAAAATGATGTATCTGCAGCAATTGACCGAGATATTGCCTCTTCAGTCAGAATGCTTGACTACTGCTACCGCTCAGACTTTTGTGCTAAGTAGAAAAAAATTTTTTTAGAAGAGGGATCTTTTTCTGAGATTTTTTTTTAAGATTTTATTTATTTATTCATGACAGACACACAGAGAGAGGCAGAGACATAGGCAGAGGGAGAAGCAAGCTCCATGCAGGGAGCCTGACGTGGGCCTCGATCCCAGGTCACTAGGATCACATCCCAGGCTGAAGGCGGCGCTAAACCGCTGGGCCACCGGGGCTGCCCTTTTTCTGAGATTTTTATCTTCAAACCATGGAAAGCTTCAAAATGCATACAATACAAAAATTATAGAATTTTAGCCAGTGGAAACCTCAGTGAGTAAGTCCAAGTCTCCTCTTCATTTTTTGAATTAGAGAACGAAAAGTGGATCCTAAGCAGGTATTTGGAGGAAGACATCTCACTGACACAGAATTATTCTTCAGTGATGAAGATGGATGTCTGAATAATGATATGCAGTATATTCTATCTAAATTAATTCATTTTTAAGGGAATATCTTCTAAAATGCTCCATATTTTAATAAGTTCAGTTCATCAAAGTCATCATGTCACATCGTTACAAAGATTCATCTCTTGCTGAATGCCAGCCAATAAGTTTCCAGAAATGACATTTTTTACAGTTTATTGTGTTCTCATCATCAATGGCACAAGCTACATCAAGTATATTTCTTGAGCAGCACTTAAGATAAATTAGCCATGTGCAGGGATCCCTGGGTGGCGCAGCAGTTTGGCGCCTGCCTTTGGCCCAGGGCGCGATCCTGGAGACCCGGGATCGAATCCCACGTCAGGCTCCCGGTGCATGGAGCCTGCTTCTCCCTCTACCTGTGTCTCTGCCTCTCTCTCTCTCACTGTGTGCCTATCATAAATAAATTTAAAAAAAAAATTAAAAAAAAAATTAGCCATGTGCATTCTGTTTCTACACACGGAGGTTTCAGTTTCTTAAGAGAAATAAGGGCTTTTAGGTAATAATGTCTTTCAGGTTTTAATAAGCCATAAACTTTTACATTCTTGTTTTTTAAATGCTTGTGTGGTTGAGACCACATACCAGCCACTGGACTGTTTGCTTTGCAAACCTTAGTGGATACCATTATTAGCCCATTTTACAGTTGTGGAAACCAAGACAGAAAGAGCTTCAGTGACATACCCAAGATCACACAACTAGTAAGTAGAAATACTGAAATATAAATTCAGGTCTGTCAGGTTCCAGAGCCTGTGCTTTTTAATTCTTATGCTCTACTGTGCCTTGAACAGTAGAAGGTAAATACTGAACATTTGGTTTTAAAAAATTCAACCATATATGAATTTTCATTCAGTGGACCTACTAAATTCTAGGCACTGTGGTGGTGCCAGAAAAAAAACAAAGAAAAATATGGCATGGCTCTTCCATGGACACGCAGTCACAAATAGAAGTGAATACATCTTTAGGTTCCCATACTTTATTGGGGTTTTTCTTCCCACACAACTCAAGTTGTGAAAACTAATTATGGTGCTCTCTTGTCACTGCAATAAAAGTGATTGTATTAAAAAAAACAAACCACCTTAATTGACTTTAACATTATATGGTTTTACAGTTAGTGATGCTGGAGCTGAATTAGATACTGTAATGCATTCTTCAAGAGTATATTGAATACACTTCATTTCTCCTGTAATATAAATGTTCTCAGTTGAGACAGGGAATGTAACTTAGCATTTTTAAAGCCACTGGCTAAATTACCTCTATTGATGAGGCTCGGCAGGTTCTTTCTGAATGATTTTAAGTAACTGCCAAGGGATAAAAGATAGTGCTCCATGGGCTGTAGCCACAGCATGCTCAGAGCCTACTGGGGAGAGAATAAAGCACAAGATCCTGTGCATGAATGGTTCTGTGTTCTGCCTGGAGCATAGCTGACTGACCATCCCTGAAATTGTATAAATGAAAGGAAGTAGGCCAAGGTAGACATTTGTATTAATAATTGGCATGCACGAAGTAAATTAGGCTATCCCATCAGGTCCTTCCTAAAGGAGTGGAAAGGCAGTACAAACCTCCAGAAATGAAGTCTGCTAAAGCAATCTTTTCAAAGCTTTTGACAAACTGCAAACCTCAGCCATTCATTTTTTTCTCATTGAAAGGAGAGTTCAGGGAGAAGTTTCAGTTTGGTTCACACATGTGCGCACGCGTGCATGCACACACACACACAGTGTATAGGTGTATGAAGCGTGGACTAGGACATCAGAGTTACGTAGCATTGTCCTTATTCACAAAGGAAGTCAAGGAATCTGGTTCTGCCATTAAGAAGAAGGATTTTTCACCAATGTCAGAGGGCAGGTGTAGTGCAGTTCCAGGTTCCTTTCGCTCCCGTGTATATTCCCACATGAGCAATCTGTAGTACAGTGGAATCTGGTCCCCTTATTTGTACAGTTATGTCGAGACCATAGGCAGGAATAGCAAGAGGCATCCCAATCAGAAGAGAGAAGTCAAGAAATTCAACCAAACCGTAATTAAGATTTCCAATTTCTTGAAGAAAACAATATGTTCTACTAATTTACATAAGCATTTGTACAGTTGAACTTATTAAGTATAGTTCAGTGGATATGTCACAAAAGTAATGTGAAAGAACAAAAAATATATCTAACAGAGAAATGTAGGTGACCACCACCTACACACTTCCTATATCTTGACTGTCCTCCTTAATACATGAGAGGTCATAATGTGTCATTTTAATCATGCTCTTGCATACTCCTATAAACACTCTTCTCCCTCTCCCTCTGACCTGGCCTGGGAAAACCTGAGCCTAGCAAAACACAACTCACCCTCTACTCTACACCTGTACCCACATCACTGAATGAGGGAGGAGAAAAACAACCCAGTTAACTGGTTTCATTTGAAATTCACACCACTAATCTCATGAGGATCCATCATGGTACCCAGGACTCTGATCTATGTTCATAAACCAGTCACTGTCTTTCTTAGCTATTTCAATCGTTTTTCTTGCTCCAGAATCCTCCAGCATCTAGCATCTCCTTCCCATTTAATTTTGTTGATAACCTTGTTTTTTATTTCCCTGAGAAAATTGAAGCAGTTAAAATATAACTTTTATACACTCCCACCATCAGATCTGATAATTTACTAACATCTGTACCCTCCTCTCCTCCTGTTACAAGGAATCAACTGTCCTTACTTGTGCAGTTGAACTAATCTCTCTGCCTTGCTCAAGGCATTGTTCTTGCAGTTGCCTCCCTCCCATATTAGTGATTTTTCCTTTTTACCAAATAATTCTATTAGTATAAAAATGAAGCCATATCTTCTATCTTAAACAACTTCCGTGACCCTATACCTTTTCCCAGACACTGTTGCATTTACTTCCTCCACAGCAAAATTCATGGAAAGAGTTGTCCACAGTCATCAAAATACTGTTTTCATTCTCTTTTGAATCTAACAAGGCATTCATCTCTACCACTCTGCTGGAAACATTTTTTTTGTCAGGGTCACTGATTATCTTCACCATGACAAATTTAATAGTTGGGGTTCAATTCTAATTTTACTGGACTATTCAACACAGTTGATTGCTCCCTTCTTGAAGCCCTTTCCCTGCTTATTCCCTTGCTTGATAAAACCCTTTCACAGCACTTCTCCTACCTCTCTGGCCTCTCCTCAGCCTTGCTAGTTCTTTTTCTTCTTCACAGTCAGTACATGTTGGAACGCTTGAAGGCTCAGTCCTTGGGCCTTTTTTCTTCTTTATTTTTATTTATTCAGTAGGTGATCTTATGTAATTTCATAGTTATATGTTATCTGTATCTCAAAGGTTCCCAAATTTCTATTTCTATCCTGAACTTCTTCTATCAACTCAAGTCTTATATATCCAACTTCCTACTCAACATCTCTACGTGGTGTTTCATAAACATCTCAGACTTAACATCCAAAACCAGTTCCTGAGCCTCTACTCTCCAAAGCTGCTCCTTTCACAGCCTTCCCCCATCAGGAAATGGTATCTCCACTCCTTTAGTTGTCCCAATCAAACCTTGGAGTTATTCCTGACTCCTGGCTCCTCTTTTTTCTCACACCTCACCTCCCTACTCCTATTCAATCTATCTGCAAATCTGGCACCACTTTCTTCACAATATATGTAAAACCTAACCACTTCATATTTTCTTCACCACTAACTATCCTCTGGCCCATCCCATCGTTTATCTTGCACTTGGATTGTTACAAATGCCTTCTCTTTGTGTTTACACTCTTGCTATTTTATAGCCTTTCCCCCCCAGTGAAATGACCCTTTTCAGATATAAAGATTATGTCACTTCTTTGTACAAAACCTTCTCCCTGTGGCTTTCTGGCTCACTTCAGTTAAAAGCTGACTTCTTATCATGACTTACAAAATTGTACACAACCTGTCCCCTCCACCTCTATGACTTCATTCCTTACCCCTTTTCCATCACTCCCTCTAGTCTGGATGCATGGTCAGTTACCTGAACACCCTATCTCCACTTTTCTGTTCCATTTTCCCCTTTTCCTCTGAACCATCTTTCTGTGACCACCCTATAAAATGCCACCTTCCCACTCAATGGCTCTCTTAGCCTCCTTATCCTCATATATTTTTCTTCTTAGCTGTAATTGCCACCTACCACATTCTTTATAAACATTCTCTTATAGTCTTATCTCACCCAGCAAGAATGATAGTAGGGACTTGGTTTTATTTACTATATTCTTAGCACCCAAAGAACGCCTGGTTCTCTGGAGGTGCTAAGTTGATAAACAATCTGGAGGTGTACTCTGAAGGTGTTAGTTGAATAAATAAACAATCAGCCTTACTCTTCCCATACCCATTACATGCCCAGAAAACTTCTCCTCAGAATCCCTTGAAATTTAGGGCATGGAATACCTCTATTTTCTGCCTCTGTATATCCAAGTGTTTCTGTATCTGTCCTCACTTTCTCCTCTTCTCAGACAAAATGATGCTCCATCTCCTGACCCTTATTCTCTGATACCACTTCCTTTGTGTTCTCTTACATATTTATTTTGCTTTACAATCTATCTCTTTTCTCTTAGCTAAGTTTTCTGTCAGTTTGTAAACATTTTCGATTCTTTCTCACTTTATCACACACAAAAAAACCTGTTCCTCAGCCCTGTGTCCCTTTTAGCTACTACCCTTTTCTTCCCTTCACACACAGTTACTTAAAAGAATTGTTTACACAGGTTGGCAAATTGTTGGTATACATGCTTTCTACTTTTTACCGTTTGCTGGTTAATTCCAGCACCTTTCCCAATCAGAACCTTCTTGTAATCAATTACTCTAGCACACTTGGCACTTTAGATGACACCTGCTTGCTATCTAAGGAGCTTATTCTTGTCTTAATTTCCTCACCTCACTGCTCAATCAATTACAGGACAGATTCTGACTTCCTATTGGTTAAATGCAATGGACATTTTGTGGTCATTAAGATTTTATTCATTCATTCATGAGAGACGCAGAGAGATAGAGGCAGAGAGAGAAGCATGCTCCATGCAGGGAGCCCGATGTGGGACTGGATCCCGGGACTGGATCCCGGGACTCGATTCGGGGACTCCAGGACCATGCCCCAGGCCGAAGGCAGGCGCCAAACCACTGAGCTACCCAGAGATCCCTTTAGTTTCTCTTTTTGAAATTCTCTCCAATCTTGACTTCCGTAACTCTAGTTTGTTGCTGTTTTTAATTCTTTTCCCCCTGTTTCCTTTCTAGGACACTGTTCCTCTCTTGTTTCTGAAATGTTTCTGTTTCTCTACCCAGGTGTATATTTCTCTTATCCTGGGGTGAATGATTCACTAAAGAATTGATGGATAGACTTGAGGAGTTTGTGTGTGCGTGTGTGTGTAAAATTTTAAGTGTTTCATGTATGGATATTTCTCACTAGAGCAATAATAACTTCTATTCAATTCAAAAGGGGGTTAAGAATCACTGCTTCATGCATCCCCTTGGTAATCTCTTCCAAACTCATGGCTTTAGCCATTAGGATGATGCAAGTGAGCACAGCATGGTTCAAGTCAGACCCTATGTTCATATTCCAGCTTCCCCTTTTAAAGCTATGTAATTCTGGGGACCCTAACCTCTCTGAGACTTTGTTTTTTTAACAACAAAATGAAGGAAATGATCCCCAATTTGCAGGATTATTGTAACAGGTGTCATTTGTACACTCTTGCTGTCTTATGATAGTCAGTAAGTGGTAGTTATTATGATGCAGCCCCAAACCTCTTGGATCCTAAAGCACATAGGCTTCTTCATTTGCAGAGCTTCCTCCCCAGTTTCAAAATAGGTTTTCATTTTTAGGGTTCTTTCCCACTGGAGCAATAAGCATTATGTGACTCATGCATTATAAATTAATTGACTCTGCTAGCACTCATTTGTTAGTGCAAAACATCTACAAATGGCAGCTACTGAGGGCAGTGTCATATCCATCTTTCACACAATATTTAGAAAATTGGAATTGGGCACTCACATAAATTTAATAAGCCTGACATGTTTATAAATTCATTTCCAGTATTTATTTGGAATAATCAAAATATCACACTTTTAAAGATCTTAATAAATATCTTTTTATTTTGGAGAAACCAAATTATTCATTATATAAAAGGTAATAAAAATTGGCAATGCAGTAAAAATTGCCTTTGCATTCTTCCAAAAACATGTGTCTTAAAACTATATAAGCTGAAGGGAGGGAGGGGCAAGATGGCGGAAGAGCAGGGTCCCCAAATCACCTGTCCCCACCAAATTACCTAGATAACCTTCAAACCATCCTGAAAATTTACGAATTCGGCCTGAGATTTAAAGAGAGACCAGCTGGAATGCTACAGTGAGAAGAGTCCGCGCTTCTATCAAGGTAGGAAGACGGGGAAAAAGAAATAAAGGAACAAAAGGCCTCCGAGGGGGAGGGGCCCCGCGAGGAGCCGGGCTGAGGCCGGGGCGAGTGTCCCCAGGACAGGAGAGCCCCGTCCCGGAGGAGCAGGAGCTGCACCAACCTTCCCGGGCGGAAAGGGGCCCGCAGGGAGCTGGAGCAGGACCCAGGAGGGCGGGGATGCCCTCGGGCTCCCGGGGACACTAACAGACACCTGCGAGCGCAGGAGAGTGCTCCGAGCTCCCTAAGGGCTGCAGCGCGCACGGCGGGACCCCGAGCAGTTCGGAGGGGCTCGGGCGGCGGCTCCGCGGAGGGGGCTGCGGGGCGGGAGCGCAAATCCAACAACACAGGCCCGGGAGCACAGGGCGCCGGGACACAGCCCAGGATCCGGCCTCCCCCCGGGACAGGCAGAGGCCGGGAGGGCCCAGGACAGCAAGGACGCTCCTGCCCGGAGCTGAGCAGATCAGCGGCCCCGCCCCGGAGCCTCCAGGCCCTGCGGACGGAGAGCCGAGAGCCCCGAGCCCCGTAGTTCCTGCGGAGGCTGAATCCAGGCTTCCAGAGTTGCCATAGCAACTGCGACTGTTCCTCCTGGGGCCCCACGGGGTAAACAACCCCCGCTGAGCCCGGCAGCAGGCAGGGGCAGAGCAGCTCCCCCAAGTGCTAACACCTGAAAATCAGCACAGCAGGCCCCTCCCCCAGAAGACCAGCTGGACGGACCAGTGATACTCCCCCGTGTTCCAATACAACTCGTTTTTGGCCACTCTGCACTGAGCAAAATGACTAGAAGGAAAACCTCACCTCAAAAGAAAGAATCAGAAACAGTCCTCTCTCCCACAGAGTTACAAAATCTGGATTACACTTCAATGTCAGAAAGCCAATTCAGAAGCACCATTATACAGCTACTGGTGGCTCTAGAAAAAAGCATTAAGGCCTCACGAGACTTCATGACTGCAGAATTTAGATCCAATCAGGCAGAAATTAAAAATCAATTGAATGAGATGCAATCCAAACTAGAAGTCCTAACGACGAGGGTTAACGAGGTGGAAGAACGAGTGAGTGACATAGAAGACAAGTTAATGGCAAAGAGGGAAACTGAGGAAAAAAGAGATAAACAATTAAAGAACCATGAAGACAGATTAAGGGAAATAAATGACACTCTAAGGAAGAAAAACCTACATTTAATTGGGGTTCCCGAAGGCGCCGAAAGGGCCAGAGGGCCAGAATATGTATTTGAACAAATCCTAGCTGAAAAGTTTCCCAATCTGGGAAGGGAAACAGGCATTCAGATCCAGGAAATAGAGAGATCCCCCCCTAAAATCAATAAAAACCGTTCAACACCTCGACATCTAATAGTGAAGCTTGCAAATTCCAAAGATAAAGAGAAGATCCTTAAAGCAGCAAGAGACAAGAAGTCCCTGACTTTCATGGGGAGGAATATTAGGGTAACAGCAGACCTCTCCACAGAGACCTGGCAGGCCAGAAAGGGCTGGCAGGATATATTCAGGGTCCTAAATGAGAAGAACATGCAACCAAGAATACTTTATCCAGCAAGGCTCTCATTCAAAATGGAAGGAGAGATAAAGAGCTTCCAAGACAGGCAGGAACTGAAAGAATATGTGACCTCCAAACCAGCTCTGCAAGAAATTTTAAGGGGGACTCTTAAAACTCCCCTTTAAGAAGAAGTTCAAGTAACTCTGAACGTGAATGGGCTTAATGACCCCATCAAAAGGCGCAAAGTTTCAGACTGGATAAAAAAACAGGACCCATCTATTTGCTGTCTACAAGAGACTCATTTTAGACAGAAGGACACCTACAACCTGAAAATAAAAGGTTGGAGAACCATTTACCATTCAAATGGTTCTCAAAATATACCCTAAAAACTACAGAACACTTCTGAAAGAAATTGAGGAAGACACAAAGAGATGGAAAAATATTCCATGCTCATGGATTGGCAGAATTAATATTGTGAAAATGTCAATGTTACCCAGGGCAATTTACACGTATAATGCAATCCCTATCAAAATACCATGGACTTTCTTCAGAGACTTAGAACAAATTATTTTAAGATTTGTGTGGAATCAGAAAAGACCCCAAACAGCCAGGGGAATTTAAAAAAAAGAAAACCATATCTGGGGGCATCACAATGCCAGATTTCAGGTTGTACTACAAAGCTGTGTTCATCAAGACAGTGTGGTACTGGCACAAAAACAGACATATAGATCAATGGAACAGAACAGAGAACCCAGAAGTGGACCCTGAACTTTATGGTCAACTAATATACGATAAAGGAGGAAAGACGATCCACTAGAAGAAAGACAGTCTCTTCCATAAATGGTGCTGGGAAAATTGGACATCCACATGCAGAAGAATGAAACTGGACCACTCTCTTGCACCAGACACAAAGATAAACTCAAAATAGATGAAAGATCTAAATGTGAGACAAGATTCCATCAAAATCCCAGAGAAGAACTCAGGCAACACCCTTTTTTAACTTGGCCACAGTAACCGGAGAAGGACAAACAGTGTATGTTCTCATTCATTTGGGGAATACGAATAATAGTGAAAGGGAATATAAGGGAAGGGAGAAGAAATGTGTGAGAAATATCAGAGAGGGAGACAGAACATAAAGACTTCTAACTCTGGGAAATGAACTAGGGGTGGTGGAGGGGGAGGAGGGTGGGGGGTGGGGGTGAATGGGTGACGGGCACTGAGGGGTACACTTGACGGGATGAGCACTGGGTGTTATTCTGTATGTTGGTAAATTGAACACCAATAAAAATTAATTTATAAAAAAAAATAAAAAAAAAAACTATATAAGCTGAGCAGGTGTCTCTCCTCACATGTATTCTATATGTTTATTGTGTCCTACTAAACATATGTTTGTAAAACTTGTCATTTATTTACACCATGATAGCCCTTTCTAATTCCATGCCAAATGGTGAAAAGACTTAGAGATGTATTATGTTTTAGAAGTTTGATACACACATCGATAGCCTAAAGTATAAGTTCTTCAAATGACTCCGTGAAATAATGCAGCTAAATCCCAAAACTTTTGCAAAATAGCAAAGGTTCTAACAAACTTGGCCTAATAGGAACCCCTATATTACGTGGATCCATGATTTCCTATCATTGGGTGCTTGACTCTGGAACTCTTCTGCCCTTTCCCTACTTCTAGTCTATTCCTAAAAGTGATGTGGGACACATACTGAAAATGAATTCAAAACCTTTACTTACTGAATTTTGAAGAATATTTTTAATAATTTTGCAACATTCTTCCAAGTGATTAAACACACCTTGAATTGAGAAAAATTGGAAAATGGAATTCAAAATGACTGGCCTAGATCTTTGAATGAATTAATTTAGTATGGAAAAAATTTAACAACTAATTAAGATTCTGTTTAAAAGTATTCTGCAGTGAATTAGGTATAATTAGGTATTGTATGATAAATATTTTTATAATCAAGATATTGGGCTAGTAACATTTTGAAAAGTATAGAAGACTAAAGATGTAAACAATTACTCCTAAGCCCATCACCCAGAATGATATATTTTCCTTCCTTTTCTTTTCTTTTCTTTTCTTTTCTTTTCTTTTCTTTTCTTTTCTTTCTTTTGCTTTCCTTTTTTCTTTCTTTTTCTTTCTTCTTCTCTTCATAAAGATAGATTTACAAACATATGTCTGAATGAATACATATGTATACACATGTAAGGTTATATCCTAAAACTGTGTAATCTGTATTTTATATACAATATAAGTAAAATATATGAAGTTCGCAACTGGAATAACATGCATTTTCAGTGTTGTATCATAAGGAAATAATATATATTTATAAATAATAAGTATAAAATTAAAATATAAAAAATAATATATAAATATATTTATATACTTATAATGTATAAATATTTATATAGGAGGATATAAATAAAAATCCAAATCAACTTCAGTAGAATGGTAGGCATCCAATAAATTTTAATGTAAATTAATGCAGTCTTTATCTTACTTATATTTAGTGTGTGAAATTTTTTTTTAAGATTTTTTTAATTTATTTATTTAGGAGAGAGAGACAGCAAGCCAGGGGTGCTGCAGAGGGAAAGGTAGAAGCAGGCCCCCCGATGAGCAGGGAGCCCTATGTGGGGCTTGATCCCAAGACCCTGGGATCATGACCTGAGCCAAAGGCAGATACGTAACAGACTAAACCACCCAGGTGTCCTGTGTGTGAAATTTTTAATGACAAAAAATACACATAATAAAATTCTTTACTTTTCTATGTTCTTATTATGAACATTTAATCTTAAGAAAAGATAAATATGATATTTTATTAGAAAATATACTGTTTTTAAATTATTGTGAGGAGTCATTTGTATATAAGAATAAATCTTTAAGTAAGTTATGTTATTTAATTATGAAAGGCAAATATCATGGAAGAAATCTATCATTTTTTTAAAAAGAGTTATTTATTTATTTATTTATTTATTTATTTATTTATTTATTTATTTATTTATTTATTTATGAGAGAGTGCACACATGCACCTACACAAGTAGGGAGAGAGACAGATGGAGAGAATCTTAAGCAGACTTCCTACTAAGTGCAGAGCCCAACATGGGGCTTGATCTCATGACCCATGAGATCATGACCTGAGTCAGACGCTTAACAACTGAACCAGCGAGGCACCCTGAAATTGTTCATTCTGAATCATTTTTTGTTTTCCTTATATTGAGCCCAACAAAACCATCTCCATGTTTGCTCTTACTCTTTCTCTCAAATTTTAGAAAAGATATACCCACCAGGTTTGAGACTATAGCTATTTTTTGTCTCTAGAGTAGAATATGGCTTTTCTTTCCCAGAATTAAACCCACCAGTGATTAAGTAATTTTTAAAAGAAAACCTTAAATTGAAATACTCTAAGTAGTATTATGTGACTGGCTAACATAAGAATTATTAATATCTATCCTGGAGGGTAACACGACAGGCAATATAAATTATGAATAATGTTTATTTCAGTCAAGCATGTAAGTCCTTGGAAGCATGAGCAGCTTACAGACATTGAGAGATTATGCAATCTTTGCAAATTCATTTTTTAATTAATACACATAATCCATAATGCTTTATTTCTTCAATTGCTTTTCTCTGTAGTATATCATTTGCATGTTAATTTGTTTTTAAAATTAACAGACACTTTTTATTGAAATTTGAATTAGTGGAATGAATTGTTGGTATTAGTTTTATAAACTACTATAGATTGCCTTGCTGTATTTATATAGCATTTTATAATTTACAAAGTAATTGGATATAATATTCTCATATTAATTGGATATGGAGGCTTACTCAAACTAGGAAGTAATTTCTCTTCGAGATCAAACTTTCATGCCTTTTGTTTGGTGGCCTACGTATAAGTTCGTACATGCTCTTCTGAAGCCTCCACAGGCTCCTGCCTCACTTCTATTTCTATTATCTGAATAAGATTCCATTGGGTGGAAAGACTTTTTTGACAGAGATGTGTATATTCTGCAGTGAACAGAAGCCAGGAAAACTCTTTAGGGGCTATTGGATTGAGAAATGCATTTTGAAAATATAATCCAGTCGTGTAAGAATAGTAGACTTACAGTTCTTTAAAGATACTATAAACCATCTTTGGACTTGTCAATTATTCTCACCTTTTAACAATTTAAGAATTGTCACTGAAGTACTTTATGACTTGGGCATTGGGATACTGGGGATGAAGTGTAAACAAATTCACTGTATGGTGAGGATGGGCAAAGCCCTGGTACTGCAGGTCTAGAGTATAGCTGTTCTACTTAGTGACACAGACTCTAGGTCAGACTGCAATTCTTACAAGGTTGAGGAATTCCATTGAGATGGCTTTATGCTAGGATCTATTGGTCCTCAAAACATCCTGCCACCAGGACAATTCTGTTGCCACTCAGAGTTCCTCTGATGTCATTCTAAAGCTTTCCCTGGATGCCCAATTTAGATGCTGTTTTCACCTGAAAAGAAAAATAAACTTGACATCCAACTGTGTGGATTTGAGATTTTTGCAAGAGATGGTGAAATTACAGTAATCATCTTCCAATGATCTTTGAGACAGTAAGGGTTCCAAAATACAAGACATAGAAATTGTGATTTTGAATTATTTTCTTTCAATTCAAAAGAATGAAATGAACCTGCATCTGAGAGTACTGAACATAGTAGTAGCAAGCTTGGGATTGTTAAGGATGCGTTTCTAAGTTATTGAAGTAATTCTTTCTAATTACCTTGAAGCAGATGTAGCACCTTTTAGAGTTGCATGAACAATACTAATACTCCCTCAAGCTTTTGTTAATGAGAGTATGTTTATTTCAAAATTTATCACAGTAAAGATGTATGTGGGTCTGTTATTCTAATTAGTATTTCAAAGTAAGATTGTACTTTAAAAGTGCAAAATTGTGTGCTTAGCTGTGCATGTGTTAATGGAAAAACGGCATTTTTCCCATCTGAAAAGGAGTGACACAGATTTACCATCCATAAAAAAATAGCATGTAGTGAAACTAATTACCTCAGTCAGAAATCTAAATGACTTTGTTGATTTAGAGAGGGATGGTAGCACTTTCTGGCAGCCATAATTGTGATAACAGCCTCACCAAGAATGGTTAATATTGCTCTTTAATTGCCTAAAGTAACAATACATACTGAAGTGATATGTCATCTCATTTATCATGCTCCATTGTGGTTTATTTGCCCCACAAAACTTTCAACTCGCTTTGAACACTTTTCTGTCAAGCCTCAGCTACTGGCTGATTGTTTTCCACCATGCTGTTCTGATTACCACTTTTTAAAGTCACTCCTCCTGCTGTTTCGTTTTCTTCACGCTGGTGCCTTAGCTGCCTGGAGGGCATTGCATCGAGCTGTTGACATACAGTAAATCAGTGACTCACAGCATTGAGCATTCTCCACCTTTATATCTACTTTTCAAACCTCAGTATTTCTATGATTTAACCCTTGGAATGGCTCTTGACTATAGCCAATTTGAGTTTTTATTTCTAGAAACCATTTGGTGATTTGCTTAGGAAAAACGTCCTTTTCAGGAACTCCACTTTTAAAAATTCAACTTAAGTTGTATTTTGTAAGCTTTAGTCACATTTTGTAACTATTTATTAAAGGTGTATTTTAGAAAACCAAAAGAATTTGACTTTCACAGTTGACTACTAATAATGTTCACTACCTGTAAATTAGAATAGACTAGAAAGATACTCACGTATGAATGACAATACTTGGATTTCTCAATGAACTACTCAGAAGCAGCTAAAGAAATCCCAAAATATTTCTTTTGGTTATTTGTCTATGAAGAAGTCTTCATGTCCGGTGTCCTCCATCACCAGGAAGTTTCTGAGATGCTCTTCACTTTTGGGCTTTTGTCCAGTCTCCCTCTATGTTCCCATATAGGAGCTGACACTGCTATAGAGGAAGCTGACACTGCCACGCCCACTGAAATAGGTCCTCTGATCACTTTCCTCATTTATCCAGAAAGCTCTATTGCGATGACTACAAGACTACAGCCATTAGACTGTTTCCTTTCAGGTATTCTAGGTGTCTGCTAGGGAATATCTGTTACATCACACTAAGAAGACTTGGCATAAGCAGTCCTGGAATCTTGTGTAAGGTTTGCATTGTGTAATACATGTTTTAGGGATAGTTATCAAATTTTTCATGTTATATGCATAATTTGGGGGAGAAGCCTCTCTATCAACCCCCTTCCATCTCTCCTTTTCATGTTCCCCACCCTACACACACACACAATCATGCACACCACAGATATTTGAAATTCATATCATACATTATAGTAGTCTGAGTTTCCTGGTACTATATAATTGTTAACGCCTACATAAGAGTCAACTTTTTAATTTTACTGTTGTTTATTGTTTGTTTTCACTACCACTAACATAAATCCAGAACATAATGTATATTTGTCTAGAATAACATACAAATGTATGCAGACATTGCACTAAAATCATTTGTTCAGTGTAATGGTAGGGATACCACATTTTAAAGATAGACAGGAAAGCTGTGATCTGCAGAACAATTGTAGGAATAAAAAGATCTCAGCAATGATGCTTAACTCTATTCTTTGGTAAAAAGTATTTCTGATTTTAGACAATCCTACCTTTGGGTTTCACCAAGAAAACTTCAGAAAGGACAGAGTTTAAAGCATCCAGAGAGAGACAGAGTGTCAGTGGGAGTGAGCATGTATTGCAGTCTTGTCCATTACATGGATCTGGGAAGATCTGCATTTACATGTAGGTGGAGAGCTCTACCTTTGTAGGTTCCCCATGTTTAGCCCTGATTTTAGGATTGTCTGTTACCCTCAAGAAGCTTAGCTGACCTGGTTTGTGTACAGATATCAGTTAACAGGCTGGGTACCTGCTGGTCCTAGGTCTACATCTCCAAGCAGAGATTCACACTGTTGCTTGCAATCCAGGGGCCATAGGGAAGTTTAGAGCATCCACTCAGCTGAAGGCTGCTCCAATACCATTGTTGATCTGAGTAAGTCTGCATACAACTGCAAATTTAAACTTCAGTGAAAGGCAGAATGACCCGGTGGAAAATGCTCGAACATTGGGATCAGATTTGGGTTTAAAATCTGGCTTTTCCACCTCTAAGCTGTGTGAGTGTTAGTTGATTTCTATGAGCCTCAGTTTCTTCATTTGTAAAATGCAGAGCAGTCATAAGGAATAAACGGACTAACATGTCCAAAAGTGCCTGGTACTTGGAAAGGAATTAATGTTATTCATTTCTCCCTCTTCACTACTAGAGTATACAAGTGGTGTGAAAAACATCCACAGTAACTGGTTTTGCTTCCTTTGCTGGTTTGATTAGATAAAACCTGACTTAAGATATTTTCAGACAAAACTCTTAAAAATCATCTCTTCTATTCCTGGTTAGTTAGAAAACAATTACCTAGAGAAGTTGTAAGCCTGGAGAGAGGCTGAGAAAGAAGGAAAGAGAGAAAGAGGGAGAGGAGGGAGGAGAGTATTCTCTGGGAGTTGTACTAGTTCTGTGCTTTTCTGTATTGATACCCAGTGACATACAGCTGGTATAATGAGATTGTACATTATTAATTTATTTTTAAAGATTCCCTAACTTGGTGTACACTTTTTATTTCATCTCATCTTATATGAAACTCAATTAGAGGTTTTAAGAAGGTGATGTGTAATCAATACTTTTATTTACAGGTGATTTTCCTTAAGAAGCATTTACAGTTCTGCTGCTTTGGAATTTTTCTCAGCTTAAACAAGAAAGTGACATTCAAACTGAATTAGATTGTCCAGTGGTTTCCATGATCTATTGACTGAATAGGGAATTATGATGCACTTTAATTGAGACCAAGACTTCTCATATTCTTTTTAAATGGCCTTTGGTTGGATTGTACAGAGCAAAAGACAGGTGTTAATTTTTAAAATTGACTTAAAGTATTATTGAAACAATGAGAAATCCAAAGACTCAGGGAATTCTAAAACTAAAAATATCTGCCTCTTTTTTTCTTGTCATTGTGCTCTTTGATATGTAGCTCATAGTTATAGTCTGTGCTAAAAGGCCTTCTGTTTAAGTAATCCATTGATTACAACAATGTAGTTCACCTTTTACCTTCTTTTTCTCCAGTTTAACCCTAGAGCATACTAAAAGCCCTTGAGTCATTTTGGAGTTGGCATATAATAGACCATAATAGCAAGATTTTAGATAAGTATCATAGAATAAAAATATGATATTGTTTAAAACCACAAAGTAAAATTTGTCAGTAGTTAGGTACTAATATCTTCAAAAACATTTTGTAAAGATTTTCAGAACTAGTTTTGCTAGTGAAACTATTCACTTATTCACTTACAATGACAATTCTGTAATTGTTTTCCTTTTTTCTTTTCAATTTCAGGGTCAACCTGGTCCTCAGGTAAGTGAATTCTTTTCCTAACAAATTGATTTCAATTTAGAATTTACTCAGTGAGGAGATTTTTCTGCAATTCTTTCCAAAGACTATAGAAAAGCTATGAACCGGTAATCATGACACCACACAGTAGACTAAATATTTCCCAGGAGTAAAGCTCTGGGGCCTCTCCAGGGTTGTGTGAGCCACATCAGCTGTTGGGCCAGATGGCAAGTTTAACAATGTACTATCATACAAAGTAAAACTCTTAACTGATCTGAAACAGTGCCACAGGACTTTAATATAAGATAAAATGACTAAGTAGATGTGGGTATGAACTGGTTTGCATTAGGTACTGATTAATCATGTACTAATATTGTTGCTGTAAATCCACACAGACTCTAATTATTTAGACGGTGATCATACCAGCTACTTTTGATTCATTACAGACAGATATTGAATTTGATCTACATTTTCAATATAAACCAACTGCTGATGACATGATTTATAATTAAATGTGAATGCAGTCAACAGAAAAATCTTCAGAACTATAAATCATATTGAAGAAAATGAGGAAATTTTAGAAAGGGGATGAATGCATAGGAAGATGAAAGTATAAAAGAAGAAAGTTGTCAGAAATGAAGAGTCAGTAAAAAACGACAAGCTCAATACTAATACTGATTGTGGTCTGTAGGAAACAATGGAGAAGGAAAGCCATTATTAATGTTTTAGCTTTAACACCATAATACCTGTAAATAACATAGCTATTTATTGAGTTCCTCTTTCCCCTTGATATACCAAATGCTATTTGTGCCCTAGATTATTTTGTAAATAAACAATTTTCATGATATTTTTGCTAGTCAATGTTCAAATTGTTTATTGGGAGCTAATTCTTATACTAGATCATGAGAATATTACTTATAGTTTTTATGAGCTCAGTGGCTAAGGCTATCTAACAAAACAAAAAAGCACTATATACTTCAGTAGAACAGTCCTTTCCATAGCATGTTCATGAGAAAATGTTTGATGTATAATTAATTTATATTCATATCAGAGGATACTCTTATTATTTGTGATTTCCATTCTTATTTTCTAAGTTGGCTCAATTATCAGAGGGGAAAAAAAACCCTGCAAAAGAAAATTGTAGCTTGTTTCCTAAATTTGGAACTGCTATATTATGAGATGAAATCAAAGTAAAAGGTGCTTTGCATGCTATATTTTACCTAATGCTTACAACAGCCCTGGAAAGCACTATTTTATACACACACACACATAACGCACACACACACACACACACTCAGAATCAGAAGAGATACATGACTCATCTGGAGTGACACCATAAAACAGAGGCAGAAGTCAAATATGTCTGTAAAAACCTCCTACCCCTGTAGCACTCAGCTCTCAAGAGAAGACTAAAAGGAGAGATGACAGGATAAACGAAGTTGGAATGCTGGTTCTGTGATTATTATAATCTGTAACATATTTTAAGTATTAATAGGACCTCTGTCTTAGCCTGGATCACCTCTGCCTACCCTAAAGCAGTCTTTTAGATAAGGATTTGGGTATAAGTAATTTCTTTGGGAGACAATCCCAGAAAACATTGTGAGGGAGTGAGGAAATGATACAGGAAAGGCAAGATGGCCAGAAAACAGATGTATTCCTGAGGAAGTGGTGAGAGACTTATAGAGCTTGTCTCAGAATTGCCCACTGAAAGGCGGGGAAATGGATCTATTTATCCACTAATTTTCCTTCCTTCATTATTGAGAATTGTGGCTGGGTGTTAACTCCTCGACACTTCTGGCCTGCCCCAGGAGGTCCAGTGTGCTCCAGCTGCTAGAGGAATGCAGGAAGCCATAGGGATGTAGGGATGTGTGGGACCTGTATTCACACTGCCTTGGAGGGAGGCAGGGATGAGGGTTGGCACCTAGATCTGTGATGACGTCCAAGTGCAAGAGTCCTTATAGACAAAACAAAGAGAGGAAAATTCAGATATGGATGTAAGGACTTAGAGAATTGGACAAAAAGAGAGCATTGAAAGCATATTAGTTAATGAGATGTTAAAGAAAATAACTGTAAGAAGAATATGTTCATGAATCTTGGTTTGTAGCCACAGTTCACGGGCAGAAGAAAGATGACGAACCAGCATCGCAAGCCAAGAATGGGCAGAATGTCACAGATCACTGTCACCAAGATCTGAAAATATATCATGACACTTAAAAAAGTAATGTCTGTCTAACTGCCTGTACTTGAAAATTTTGGATCCTTTCAAGGAGGATAGAATTGGCATTTTAAAATGGTGACCTGCTCTGGCTTTCCTTCATCTTGGCTATCTGTTTGACTTTAGTGGACACTCAAATCCCATGATCATTTTGTTCAAAGTGTCTCCCTCTTGTCACAGCAAAAGGATAAGCCATGGATTCAGGAAGAATAGGCATGAGGGGAATTGCAAGGCTAGGAAATAACTCACATTGTCTTTCTAAGGCATGAAAGGTAGGCAGAGAGTTTTGTTGGTATGCCCCCAAAGGAAAACTCTGACCTATGTCTGAACTCTACATCATCATCATCATAACATTTTTCAAAGGAAACTTCCAATTTTAGATTTTAAATTAAATAATTCTTAATGGGGTTTTTCATTTAGTGCTTAATGATTATTAATTATGCACTGAGATTTTTATGAATTATAGATGTATTTTGATATAAAGGCTCCTTTCCATCTGTATTTTTATTTTCCCTGCCACCTACTATAATGTATTACTTTCCTAGCCTCTGATCTACTTTTGGGAAATTTCTTCTGTAAAAATTAGAAATTAAATAGGCCTTTACCTTCAAGAATAAATTTTTATGTATCTAAAAATATGAACACTGAGAAATGTGAATGTGTTTATCAATAAGTGCAGCAGTTATAGTATTTTATACAATTATATCATACATTACCATATTACCGTGAATCCACTTTTTCCTTGAGTAAATTTATATAAACTATACATTAAATCTATTTAACACATAGTATAATGTATGTACAGCAAATAAGCAAGGATTGTACATTTAATACCTAAATTTTTATGAGTTTTTAAATGGTTGAAAGTTTTCTTTGATTAAATTTCTCTTAAAATGTTCATGTTCTGTTTTTTGGCTTACTAAAAATGATTCTATTCACATTCACATTGACTTAAAATGATATCCACTTTTTTCTTGAAATATCTACTTCTTTAAATTCCCTAATTTTATAATATTTCTTAGCTAAAATTCTTCATTACTAATTTTTGTGAGATATATATATATTTTGTGAGATAAATATATATATTTATATTTATTTATTGAAATATATATTTATATAAATATAAATATATATTTCAATGCGACTAATATGCCACATTTCTTCCCTCTTTATCCTGCTCCTCCCTTATCCCATATTGGGGCTATGGCTTCTTAGCACATATTGTTAACTGTGGGAAAAGGGAAGAGCATGAATATTGCAAAATTTTCTATTACCCTCTCTTCTCATCTCTTTTTGCAACTAGTTAAGGAAGAAAAAGGAAGAACAAAGTTTGCTACCTAACCAACATTTCTCCAAACAAATTCCCTTTACTAGTCCTCAAACCAAGTTTCTCACCTGCTCCCTGAGTCGTAACTATGTCACCCAGAGATAACTCCTTAGCTGGACTACTTAGTCCACTGAAAATCCATATTTCCACTGAGTGGGTAGCATTGTGAGAGATGCATTTCTAAAATCCAAAATCCAAGTTTACAGATTTTCCATTAAGACAGTATTACTGATACTGTTTAGATTGTACAATAAGAAAAATTTTTGGTGCATTAGGAATAGGCTTTTGTGGATTGAGCTGGGAACATAAACCATATTTTATTAGGATTCCTGTGGGAAGATACAATCAGATTTCCAAACAGCTAAATTCCAAAAATAAATAAATAAATAAATAAAAGAATTGTCAATGTTTAGAGATTATACATCCTTTAAAGTTTACTAAAGTACTTGGACAGAATTATAATTGGCAACTTGTTATTCATGTGCAAATGTTTATGTCAGTAGTGTTCTCCCATAGGTTGAACATTCCCACGTCATCTTATTCACAGTATTATTCAGTGCAAAACTCTTCCTTAGAGAGGGAAAGGCTCGATTCTGCTTCTTCGATATCACATTTTCTTTAGTAAGGACTTCTAGGTTAATAAAGTTTTATTTTGTAGACTGATAGTAAAGAGGGAAAATGTCTGTTACTCAGGGATTTCTTCTGGTCATCTTCTGAAAGCTGAAGACGGCTTAGGTGAATTTAACCTAGATTGTTAAGAAATTGTGAAGACTGCAAGGCTAAATGACTGCAGTGATAGTATGAAACTGAATACAAAAATAGGCCTTAGGAAAGAGAGGTGAGTCTTTGCATTTACCTAATTGGGTGAGCAAATGGTTCTTGGCAAGGGAAATGAGATGGTGAAAGGGTATTAAGGGAAAAGAGGCAATTCTAGCAGCTGTGGTTAAGATAAGAAAAGAGGCAGGGAAATGAATGGAGAGGATGCTGCTGTGAATCCACTGTATTAAAGGAAATCAAATCCTCGGAGAGGAAAAAGAATGGGATAGAGTAAATAATGTTGCAGAAACTAGGGAAAAAATGGCTGGGAAGAAGAAAAAATAAGGGATGAGAGAGCAAGTAAGGGAAGAAAGGAGGAAAGGAAATTAGAAAAAAGACAGGTGAGTGTATTTCAAACTAGAGGTCAATGAGAATTATTTGGGAAGGGTGGAGTAAAATTAATCTATTGAAATGAAAGTCACCCTGTTTGTTCATTAATTCATATTCATATTAGCACAGTTGAAGTCACCCTGTTTGTTCATTAATTCATATTCATATTAGCACCCTGTTTGTTCATTAATTCATATTCATATTAGCACACTTTATTAGTTACCATAAAGTTTTTGTTTAGCTCCTATGTACAAGGCACAGCAATAAGGCTGTGAAGTTGTGGTGAACAAGACCGACCCAGTCTCTGTTCTTTTGGCAGTTCTTTTAATATTAGTAGTCAAGGAGAGCGTTAAAGTTCTGTCAATTCTGGAAGACCTGCCATTCTGAGGATGAGTGCAACCCCACCTGCCAGTCCTGCCCTGCACCTGCACATTGGGGAATCCCCAGGTATCATGGGGACCTTACATGTAAGGCATTTAAGGAAACTTTTCCTAAATGTAGGTGAAAAAAAAAATGTAGGTGACCCATTGCTCTAAGTGTGATCCTGGTGCCATGCCTTAGTTCTAAGAATTGAGTTTCTGCCCACATTCAGACACCCCTCTTCTGATAGTTGAGTCCTGGCTCCCCATGCCCACATTTCCTGTCCACATGACTCTTCATGCCAAGTCCTCCTTTTCCTTTCCTGTCTACTACCAGGCTTGAGAGTTGTGGTGCTTATGCTGGATGCAACCACAGAACAGTGAAATCCCTCTAGCTCACTGCCTGCCTGACAATTCCACATTTTTGTTTCTCTTGATTCTGATTTCCCCATTGCCATTCTGCAAGCTGTAAGGATATGACTGTTGGTCTGCCTGGCCGGTCATGGCTGCAAGGGAGATGAGTCAGGAAAGTGAACATTTAGCTTCTTCCTGTCTGTATGACAGAGATACTGAGAGTTTGGATGGAGCATAGCATCAGCCAGTATCATCCCATATATGTCTGCTGGGTAAAGTTTTTTTCTCATGGTTCTGATTGTGTCATTCTTCTGACCCCCAAACTTTAAATTTCAATATGATTATCATTTAGAGGCCAACAAAATCTAATCATTTGCCTGACATTTAAATCTTTTGATTTGGCCTGTTTTTCTAGCCCTATCTCCCTCTAATTTTTCATTAATGCTCTGAACACAATGCTTCATCCAAATCAGATACAGCCCTGTACTTTTTTTCTCTTCAAATCTGTTTCTCTTCATTTGTCTTTTCTTAGAATAGTCTTTTCTCAGAACCGTTTCCCTCTTCGCCCCTAGGTATACTGGTTTCCACACATCCAGATATGGTTACCTTTCATACTTACCTAAGTATCTCTTCTTCAATCAAGATAGCTGCAGTCTTGCTAAATCCCGACAGCACTTTATGTGGACAGATTTTTATACTACTTTACAGTAGAGAGGGGCATAGATAATGAAACCAGAGAGATTGTAAGTCAGATCTTAGTTTTTCATTTACAAGCTCTGTGACCTTGGGCAAGTTACCCAGTCCTCTGAATCTCATTTTCCCCATCTGTAAGGCAGAGATGATAATTTCTTATCTCAACAGATAGTGTGAGGATTAAAATAAGATAATATATGTATGACTCTTAATGCATTGCTTATAACATGTCAGGTACTCAATAAATATTAATTTCCTCCCTCTATTGTACTTTTTCCTCCTTCTATTGTATTATAGTCATTTATACACATCCCTTCTCTCTTGATTGCTAGCTTTTATGGTCTCCAAGGGCAGAGTTATGCTTTCTCTCATCTTTAGTATCCTCCATAACATTTTACTTAGTACCTGGTAAATAGTAGATGTTCAACAAATGCTGTTATGAATAGTATATGTAAAGGTAAGGAAAAAGGAGCTGAAGGAGAAAGAAAACTGTCACTTTTCTAAAATTATCAATTTATCTTCATGATTCTAAATGTCCTGTCATATTACCATGTGTCATCAATAATGCCATTTAAAACAGGTCTCTGGGCAGCTCTGGTGGCTCAGAGGTTTAGCGCCGCCTTCAGCCCAGGGCATGATCCTGGAGACCCGGGATCAAATCCCACATCAGGCTCCCTGCATGGAGCCTGCTTCTTCTTCTGCCTGTGTCTCTGCCTCTCTCTCTGTGTCTTTCATGAATAAATAAATAAAATCTTTTAAAAAATAAAATAAAACAGGTCTCTGATGTTTCTAAGCTCTGATATTTTACTGAACATTTGTCAATTTTAATATCTCGCTTCCACTTGGTTTGGAGAGTTTGGATATCTTTGTTTCCTTTCAATATAGTAGTTTATATATATTGATATTTAATATTTGGTAAAATAAACAGATAGCCTTAATCCAGGGCCATTCTTATGATGTATTATTTTAGTTTTTAGCCATTTATGTATAGGGTTCAAGGCTTACCTTTGATTCTTAATAATCAAGACAGTTATGGAAACTAGTTTATGGTGGTTGTGTTTGATGCCACATTTCTTAAACAATAATATTCTCCTACTAAAAATACTTTACTAGAAATTGTAGAAACTAGTTTTAAAAAAATATTTCTCAGGAGTTCATCTTGTGTGCATTATGGAGATACAATGGCCTTTTATTCGCTCCCAATAACTCCATCAGTATGTTTAATAAAGGTTAAGGGGATAGTGGAACCACTGTATTAAGTGAAAGATACCCCTTCTGTACCAAGGGCATTTCTTTTGCATAAAATTTTCAGAATTTTAAAGTCCTCCTTGTAACTCCCCTTTGGAGTCGCATGTGAGTATAAAGGAAATTAATTCCCTTAGGAATTTGGAGGACTAATGCGGCATGTATGTTGTAATTCTGTATTACTCAGTGAGAAAAAAATGTAAGAGAAAACCACAAGCAAATACCATCAGACAACTGCACATGAAGGCGTGTGGCTTCCATTTGTATTTTTTCAAATGCACTTGAAAGAAGTGGAAGATGTCACATTGCCTTTTTCCAACAAATCCCCTTTTGCTTTTTTGTTGTTGCTGTTCTGACATTGTCACTGCCATTTCACAATATTTTGCTAAAATGTACAAGAATCAAGCTGTGTGTGTCTTGTAAGGAATTATTCCCAAATAAAATAGTATATTTTGGGACAATATTTAACTTTATGTTCATATGTTTTTAATTATATACTAAGCTCCTTCTAACCTAACACTTTAGCAATTCCTATATTTCATGTTTGTGTTCCAGTCCAGGCTTTTCCAGATCCATATAGTCTCACTTGGGGGCAAGGGGAGGACATGTACATTCCCCGATAAATTTGAAAAGCATGTGTCTGTGTGTGTGCATGTGTGTATGTGTGTGTGTATAGAAAATATTTCTTTTGCTCAATACATAATAGAACTATCATATTAAACTAGTAATGTGGGATCCCTGGGTGGCGCAGCGGTTTGGCGCCTGCCTTTGGCCCAGGGCGCGATCCTGGAGACCCGGGATCGAATCCCACATCAGGCTCCCAGTGCATGAAGCCTGCTTCTCCCTCTGCCTGTGTCTCTGCCTCTCTCTCTCTCTCTCTCTCTCTCTGTGACTATCATAAATAAATAAAAAAAAATAGTTTGTATAAAAAAATAAAAAAATAAAAAAAAAAAAATAAATAAACTAGTAATGTATTCTATCCTAATAAATCATTTTAGATCTGAAAAAATAGTATCATTCCCCATTATCTATATTTTATGTAGTGGTTATATGATAAAGAAAATGATTATAAAAATCTTAACATTTTAATTTTTTTGTATTTTATTAAGTAAGTGGTTAATTGAAAGACTCCATTGTACTCCATATAGCTTATACCTATATATACTTAACACTGTATAAATATATACTTATATACATAGTATAAGAGCTTATTTATTTTATTATTACCCATATTTCCTTTTTTACATGGTGATTTGTATATTGAAACGGTATAACATCATCTCAACATTTAATTTTAGCTTAAAATTTTTTCCCACTGAAATTAATCGAGGAATTTGTTTCTGTGAACAACGTCATGCTTTATTGCTTTTAATTCTGTCTGAATAAAGGTGTATGGGACATAGCCTTTCATGAATAATTAAATTATTCCAACTTTGATTTACATATGTTGAAGCTGTTATCAGTCCCTAAACTTACTCATTTTTGTATCTCAATTTCTTTATAATGTGATGATATAGAGAAAATGCACACTAAATTTTTATTGAATAAATGTCTACAATTGGGACACCTGAGTGGCTCAGTCAGTTAAGCGGCGGATCTTGGTCTGGGCTCAGGTCATGACCTCAGGGTCCTGAGATTGGGTTCCATGCTGAGCATGGAATCTGTTTGTCCCTTTCCCTTGCCGCCCCCCCCCCATAAGTAAATAAAATTAAGAAAAATAAATGCCTACAATTAATAATTCAGATTTAAAGATAATTTTATATGCATTTAATTATGAAATGACTGAAACAACTGAAAATGCCAACTTTTAGGGTCTGTTTTTATTTATTTTTTATGTTTTAAAGATTTTTATTTATTTATTCTTGAGAGACAGAGAGAGAGAGGCATGGACACAGGTAGAGGAAGAAGCAGGCTTCATGCAGGGAGCCCGACATGGGACTCGATCCCGGGTCTCCAGGATCAGGCCCTGGACTGAAGGCGGTGCTAAACCACTGAGCCACCCGGGCTGCCATAGGGTCTGTTTTTAAAGGGAGCATATGGAATACATTGAGTAGGTTTAAGGGAATGGTCTACACGGGCAGACACGTGTGTTTAAATACTGGTCACTTACAAACTATATGACTTTGAGCAAATTGTCTGTTTTCCTTTCAGTTTTTTTAACATAAAATAAAAATGGTTGGCTTGACTTAATACATGACTTAGTGAAACATTTAGAAGAGTGTATGGCATTTGTGTTATTATTAAAGTCCATTTATGCACATGTAAGCATCTACATTAAAAACCCTCTCACATGAACACTCACACTGAGACAGCCATGAAGTCATACATCCAATAGAATAAACATCCTAGATAAACATCCAATAGAATAAAGGCCTCAAATCATTTAGATATTTAGGTTAAGTAGTTCAATTTTAAAATTAAGAAATTCATGAAAAGTGATTATTACTGTTAGATGTGATTATAGTATGTGATTCTCTAAAACAAATATTTAGTGCATATTTGTGTGTGTAATTTTTTTCTAAAGATAGTGAGCAGTTTTAGTTAGAAATATTATTCTTCAGTGAAATAAAATTAATTTACTTCGAAATGTTTCAAACTTCAAAATATTTTATTTATAATTTTCTCAAGTAATGTTAGTGTATGTAATTTCACATATATGTTTTTATGGATTCCTTAGATAATTTTAATATGCTAATCAAAATTCTTAATCAGCTAAATTTATTTTCTCTCTAAATATCTCCAGTCATATTTAATTGATACTATGTTTTAAATATGGAATGTATTTATTGGACCATGTGGAGATTAAAATGGAGGAATGCTATAAGACAGCAGGTAGAAAGATGGCTCCAGAAACATTTTATTCCATCTTCTTCCTTTTGGGTAGGTCATATTTGAACTTAGTTTAAATAATAACTACAGGAGACTCTACTACCTTCCTAAGTTAATGTGAGCCTTTACACTTCTGGTTTATTTTTTTCAAATGATCAGTGCATTCAATGCTAATTATTTAAGATTTAGATCAGCCATAATTCATTGTCATAACTCACATTTAGTAAATACTCTTTCTATAAAAAAAAAAAAAAATACACCGAAGGGTGCCCCAGTGGCTCAGTCAGTTAAGTCTGTCTCCTGCTCAGGTCATGACCCCTGGGTCCTGGGATCAAGCCCACGTAGGACTCCCTACTCAGTGGAGAGTCTACTTCTCTCTCTGCTCCTTCCCCTACTTGTGCTCTCTCATGCTTACTCTTTCTCTCTTAAATAAATCAATAGAATATTTTTTAAAAAAATAAGAAAATACACTGAGATGAAAACAAATCAAAGGTGATGCATCCTTAATTGATATAGTTGAATAAATATCAAGTATCATTTAGTAAGAATAGTTATGGCACACTTTCCTTGAAATCTTTTACCTGGCAACCTGAGCTATGGAGCTATTTGGAAAACAATAAAAATAATGTGATTTTCAATTTCCAAAAGTAATGTTACTCCTTGCAATAAATTCAGGGCCACCATTTACACTCACACAGTTGTGTGCTGTGCAAGGCTACTCAGCAAAGGCACAGGAAAGGTCTGAAATTTAGCTCATGCTTCACTTGCCAAACTATGAGCTCTCGCTTGGGGCTACATCTACCTGGAGGAAAACCTCCTTATCTAATTAATACACTCTCAGTTTGGTCCATCAGGACCCTGAATGAAGTACATGTTACTTACTTGGAGAAAACTAAGCAGTCTTACTGGAGGGCATCAGGGTCTGAGATGAGAACAATGTGTTCAGGAAGAAATGTAGACTGGGCAGTAGGCAGAGTCCTGGAGAGAAGCCACAGCTGTGTGTACAGTAGCCAAGTTGTAGAAATGAGTGAAATGACCAGAACATGTGTATGGAGGGTAAGAGAAGTCATGGGTGGAGGACGGTTAGTTATGAAGTACGTAGAGGGGGAGGAGGGGAAGATCTTCTACAGAGGAAATCCCCATCAGATCCAGAAGAAGATAAAGGAGGAGTGGTCAGCTGTGTGAACTATAGTCACTGGGTTTCCAACTATAAGGTTACTTAGCAATTTTAGTGGCCTGGTGGTTTTCAAAGTAATATTGCCATGGTTTTAGGAATAATTCAGTATTGAAAATGTGGGAAGAATGAACATAGAACATTCCTTTCTAAAAGTTGGGAGTCACAGATGAGAGGGAGACAGGAGCCAAAAACATCTGTCCATGTTTGAGACATCTCAAAAAAATTCTTTCATAGAGTTCATCTTCAAGAGACTGTGCAAAGTTGTTTTATTCATTTTACTACTAGTCTTTGCTCTCTGAACTAGTTATGAGTCAACAGATGAGAAATTAGAGTGATCTCAAAAAGTATAGCTTCTAACTGAAATCAAATATATCCTCATAAACATTCATTGGAAACATGTTGGCCATACAGATACCTGTGACTTTTTGACTGTCAACAGGCTATTCAGGGAATACTAAATTTGACTCTGATAACTTCTTAGAGACCTCTGTTGCAGGAAACCTGATAATGTATTTACTGATACTTACCATGTGTAAAGTACAAGACTACATTTGAATTAGGAACAGAAGAGAGGAAGAAAATAATACTTACATACCATATGTTCTTTTAATTACTTTCTGCAACTCCCATATGAGCTAAATATTGTTTGTTCCATCCTACAGATGCAGATACTGAGGGTCAGAGAGGTTAAGTGACTGCCAAAGGTCATGTGTTAGTACATATTAAAGCCTCCAGAGGCATTGCTTGTTGTTTTTCCCCATATACCTTTCTTCTTGCCCTTAGGGGCCCTGATAGCTTAGTATGAAGCACAAATCTTATACCTAGCATGGTGAGCTAAGTTTTATAAAAGAATCACAAGTGCTTTAGGACTTCAAAACAGGGAAAACATCTCCAAAGGAGGATCAAGTAAAGTGAAGGGAAGAGAAATCACTGAGATGAGCTACCAATGACTGGTGGTAATGACGACAGTGAGGTTGTCAAGGGGGGTGGAGACAGGACGCTTACTGGACTAACTTTTGTACTGGGACTAAGATTTCTTTCAGAAACTCAAATTTCTACTATGTTTTTTTTTTTCAAATAGCTCCATAGCTCAAGTTGCCAGGTAAGAGGTTTCAAGAAGGTGTACTATAATTATTCCAAGTCAAATGATAATTAAGGATGCTTATTTAGTAGAAAGAATGGCAGAAGCATCTCTGCTTAGAGAAGTGACAGCAGTGAAGGGCCCTCTGAGAACAGCTAGTATTCAAGGCTGACTCAAGGACAGGGTCCTCATGGGGAATCAGGACAGGGGTGGGAGGGGGGATAAATTAGAAAAGGAAAGTTAGGAGTAGGGGAGCCCGAGTGGCTCAGCGGTTTAGCGCCTGCCTTCGGCCAGGGGTGTGATCCTGGAGACCCAGGATCGAGTCCCACATCAGGCTCCCTCCATGGAGCCTGCTTCTCCCTCTGCCTGTGTCTCTGCCTCTCTCTCTCTCTCTCTCTCTCTCTCTCTCTGTATCTCTCATGAACAAATAAATAAAATCTTAAAAAAAAAAAAAAGGAAAGTTAGGAGTAGATCATAGTGGACTTTGGACATAAGGCAGAAGTTAACACTTTATTTGGTAGGAATCTGAAGGGTTGCTGAAAATAAAATTTTTGATTATGTGACTATTTCTTTGGGGAATTTTCAAACATACTCAAAAGGAAAAGAAAATAGTATCATAAACTGCCCTAGAACTATCACCCAGCTTCAAGAATTCTCAATAGCTAATCTTGTTTCATGAATCCCTTCCCCTTGCTTTTTGTTTTGGTTTATTTTGTTTGCTGATGTATTTAAAAGCAAAACCTAGATATTATATAATTTCATCTGCAAATACTAAAATAGGAATCTCTGAGAGGGTTTTTCTAAAATATAACCATCATTTAATTATCAACTCTAACTTCTTA
Organism: Nyctereutes procyonoides; assembly: GCF_905146905.1. Lineage (NCBI taxonomy): Eukaryota > Metazoa > Chordata > Mammalia > Carnivora > Canidae > Nyctereutes > Nyctereutes procyonoides. The sequence goes on from NW_026575130.1 coordinate 9,185,307, forward strand.
TCATCATCATACCCGGTCCATATTCAAATTTCCCCAGTTGTCTTAAACATGTCTCTTTATAGATGATTAGTTTGAATCAAGACCCAAAGCCCAATTGGCATTTAATTGCTATAACTCTATAGTCTCTTTTACTCTCTAGCTGTCTTCCTTTAATAAAAATGTTTTCACATCACCAATTTTCCCTCAACCTTTGACTTGTATATAGAATGCCACACACTCTGAATTGATCTAGTAACATCCTTATGGTATTGTTTAACCTGTTCTCGTCTTCTGTATATCTCACAAATTGCAAGTTCCATTTAGAAGTTTATGATTAGGCTCCAGTTTAATGTTTAGGATATAATCTCTTATGAAGATGTAGTATACTCCCCTCTTCATTTTATCAAGAGGCAAGTAATGTTCCATTGATCAGCAGGTCAAGTGTTATTGGCCTGATTTCCTGCAACCTTTCCTGTAACAGCTTCTGTATCCATGGAGGATTGTTGCCTATAAGGACTTTTTCACTGGGCCCTTAACAGTTTTGGGACTGAGGAATATGTTAGGAACATAATCTGACAAAAATATGTAGGATGGGATAAAGTGAGAGAAGATTTAAGAGGCTCGTAGACTATTCCTGTTTTCCAGGAATAAGTGTATTGGCAACAAACATGGAAAGATAGATTCAAAGGACTTTTGTGGAGAATGACATCTCTGGGACTTGGCAATAGATTCCATTTACTGAATCAAACATAACACTGGCCTTTTAGAGTTGAAGGAGTAGTGGTGTGCTTAACAAAAAATAGGAAGGTCAGGAGTCATGAATGGCTTGCAGTAGAAATTGAGAAGTTTGGTTTGAGAATGATGAGTTTGAGCTGATGATGGCATATCTTGGCTTAGACATCTGGTGAGCAGTTGGGAATGCAGACTGCAGCCTGGAAAAGAATTGAGGACATAACTCAGGTAATAATTAAAGCCTCGAGGGTATATTTGATAGCTGATGAAGGGAATAAAGTGAAAAGACAAAAGGTTTAGACACAAATTTGGGCATGTCATGTTTGGGTTTTGTCAACCCTTCCTCCCCAAAGCTCTGGTTTATTTAGTTTTAGTTTAGCCCAGAGCGACTCCTTTCTAGGGCCCCAAAGACTGGCTCAGCAGTTTCCCTTCTCATAGCTTAGCTTTATTCTTCCTAATGGAAAGAAATGCCCCCAAGACCAATATGTATTTCACCTCCTATTACTTTATTTTTCCTAAAATCAGACTGTAAAAAATATGACTTCTACTTTGCTACCTCCCTTCTCTTTCCTCAAAGATAATTTTTTTCTTTTTATGACCAATCTATTATTAAACAAATTTGATGGAGATAATTAGAAGAAGATAGGACCTTCAAATGAGGGAATAGAGGGCAAAAGAACTTTTCTTCCCTTTGACTTTTAGGGAGGGTGAATGAATGGATGTGTTTAGAGAACAAGGGGAAGAACCTAAGGGAACTGTATTGGTTGAAAAGACAATGAGAGCAATGATACATAGCAGGCAAGGTTGGAGAGGAGGCATGAGTGCATAGGTACAATATTATCTTCACTCCACAGAGAGAAGAGGGGTAGCTGCAGAAAAATCCGAAGATGAAGAGCACCGTAATTGTAGAAGCTTACATTAAAAGCTTTTGATCTTTTTAGTCATCAGCTGAGAGAGAGAGAGCTTGGGCTTCTAATTTATACTGAGCTTCAGGCTTTCCTACTCTCATTTTTTTTTGACAGTTGATTGTTTTTTATTCCTTCTCCATATCTCCTTAGACTCAAGGAAATATCTACCCTCATCCCTGTGTGTGCTCAGTTGCTCTTTACAAAACTGCATTGTTTTATAAAATATGACAAATAAAACAAAGAATCAAACTAACTTGCAAACCAGGCTTTCTTGAGTAGCCTGGGCAAAATTATGTTGGGGCAGTATATTAGGAAACATGGTGAAGTAAACTATTGTAAATTAAACCCAAGGTGTAAGGCTGAATGTACCTCTGAATACATTTTAATTATATTGAGCAGTGTAAGGGTATGTAGGATAGCTTACACCATTAGCTGTAAAATCACAGGAGCTACTGTGGGCATTGAAAGCAAGCTGATACTTTCTTTCAACAAAAGGAATGTTTAGGATTCCAGGTCTTTCACCATGGAGTTCATTTTATTTGACCTCTTAAAAATAAGTAAAAAAAAAAAAATTCAAAGTTAAACAAAATAATTTTAGCAGTCACTTAAAACATTTAGATACAAGGGATGAAGATAAAGAGAAGGGAACCCTTGGTTTTGATTGGCAGGAGCAGTAATTTGACTGTATTTAATTTGTATTGTGTTAGAAAAGAAAGCCAGAGTGAGCTTTCCCGATTCCTGCTGTTTTATAAGCCCTTAACTCCATTGAGCTACATCAGTCTTACTTTTGAGCGTCCTTTTTAAATGTTTGGTTTTTCTGAATTTTCTTTTAGTGCTAGACCCCACTAATTGTTTCCTTATGGCAGCTGCTTATGATTTAAGACTGATCATGAGCACATATAGTCCCTTGTTCAAGGCTTGAACTGACATCACAAAAGAACTTAAAGTTACGATCTCACCACAGAAAATGCCCAGAAAAGAATAGCTATAAAAATTAGTTTTGCAATAAGTGGGGCTGGTTTTGATATTTTAAATTTTTGCCTATACCTACCCCCTGTTCTGCTGGGTCTCTTTTAATCTTCAATGCAAAATGAAAGGTGTAAAGTCTGAAGCTATAAATCTGTTTATAGCTATAATTCCCTTCCCTGGCTTACCAGAGTTTGACACTATAATAAACACAGTTCTTCTGCAGCAACGTTGAATCTGGTTCTTGTATAATTCTTTATATGTTGCTGCTTTGAACACTGAGAGGTTTATTGTATTCTTTTCTTTCTGGATGTTTCAATTCAGCAAGAATTGATTGAGCACCTACTATATGCTAGGGGTGACTAGAAAGTGCTAGGGCTTAAAGTGTAACCTTGGTTAGTCATTCAAGTAATGGTTAAAACCAGTGAGCTGTTTTAGTCTTGCTTTGGTTTTCTTTTGATAATAGTTCTTAAATATCAAGGTAAACTATATTAAACCTTTGTATTCTCCAAATATTTTTAGCCATAAGCCTAACATATTTCTTCCCACATGACGTCTTGATTTTAGAAAATCAGTATATTTATCATCTTTATCTTCAGGTCAAGTGCCTGAGGAAAAAAAAATATTTTATGTTTACCATAATTAAAACATTAAAAACATTGACTTTGTACTTAATAATCATTATCATTGGTCAATCAGGCATTCTACAAATTGTTTCATAGACAGTGTTTTATTTTAGTCAAATAATAAGCAGTATTTTCCTCATTTTACAGATGAAGAAACTGAGGCTTAAGGAGTTTAATTAACTTATCAAAGTTTACACAAGTGATCACAACCAAGATTTCAATCTGAATCCGTTTGACTCCAAGGCTTGAGCTCTTAATCACCAAGACAGTTTATTTACTTTATTTTGAAATAATTTCTCCAAATTATACTTTTGCTTTTTTAAATTATCTTTTATTTTTATTTTGTAAAAAGATATTATTTATTTCAAAGAGAGAATGAGAAGGAGAGCATGAGTGGGGGAGAGGCAGAGAAAGAAGCAGACTCCTGGCTGAGCAGGGAGCCGGAAGGGGCTCTCAGTCCTGGGACTCAGGGATCATGACCTGAGCTGAAGGCAGATGCTTAACCAGTTGAGCCACCCAGGTGCCCCTGTACTTTTGCTTTTTATTTTTACTTTTTTCTTAAGTATTTAAAAAGAAATTATATGCAGGCACACACACACACACACACACAAATCTATACTTACATATAGGAGCTCCTATATTTTTACGTCAGGCTTTCCATAAAAAGTTTAACATTTACACATTACCTGTTGAAATTATTTGCAAAATTGAAAGTCTATGAAACAAAAAAAAAGTGATTTTTAGAAAGAAATGTCTCTGAAAATATATATTATGCTAGTAAAGCAGAAATATATATTAGAGTTCAAGGTTTTAGGTATACACTTAGAAGAACACATGTTCACATTTTAGTTAGAAGTGAACCTAAGCTAACTGGATAAAACACTTTACTCAGAAGTATGGTAAATTGATTGACATTTAAATAGCTAGGGTCCTGGGATCCCTGGGTGGCGCAGCGGTTTGGCGCCTGCCTTTGGCCCAGGGCGCGATCCTGAAGACCTGGGATCGAATCCCACGTCGGGCTCCCAGTGCATGGAGCCTGCTTCTCCCTCTGCCTGTGTCTCTGCCTCTCTCTCTCTGTGTGTACTATCATAAATTTAAAAAAATTTATTTTAAAATAAATAAATAAATAAATAAATAAATAAATAAATAAATAAATAAATAAATAGCTAGCTAGGGTCCTTACTTTTCAAATAAGCACTGGGTTTTTCCGTTGTTAAATACTATTTGCACTATGATTTTGTGAGTTTCAAATACCTGCTAAAAACTGTGGTACCAAATTCAATTTATTCATGAACGTATGCCTTAAGAACATCTATTTCATTGTCACAATGGGCCAAGTTTATGATGCAGTCAGCAAGTAGGCAGAAATCTTATCATCTGTAAAATTGAGACTTTTACCCTACTTTAACATGAGGTAATCAGATATTCCGTTTCCTTCCTCCCTAGGAGACTTTGAACATTGATAAAGTAATGTTTACAAGAATACCTGAGTACAGGGATCCCTGAGTGGCGCAGTGGTTTGGCGCCTGCCTTTGGCCCAGGGCGCGATCCTGGAGACCTGGGATCGAATCCCACATCGGGCTCCCGGTGCATGGAGCCTGCTTCTCCCTCTGCCTGTGTCTCTGCCTCTCCCTCTCTCTCTGTGACTATCATAAATAAATAAAAAAATTAAAAAGAAAGAATACCTGAGTATATAGACATCAAACAGGCACTGATCACTGAGGTTGTGCTATACTCCTAGAGAACGGTTAATGCCTTTGTCTTCCTTATCTTTAAAAAACTAGGGAAATTACAACGTTTAAATATAGTAACCCATGTTCAGCTTACAGTCTAAAAAGCAGAGGAAGAAATGTAATAAAGGTGTACTTTATTTATTAATAAGTTAACACAGAGGAAGAATGGCTGGCCAGTATGGCCACAATATGTCATCTATGCTCCTTTTACCCAACAGTGATGATAGAGAATTTTCTCTTTCTCACCTATTTCTGATCGGACCAGCCAAGGCTGCCAATAATCAGTTTTGATTTGAATACCCCTAAAACCAGATTTAATATTCTATATGTTTCACTTGGCTCTGGAGTTCCTGTGTTCATCAGAGTGGGAGCAGTTGTAGACCAACCATTTTCTGTTAATGCACTAAATTGTGAACTTTCGAATGAGCCACTATATTGATGATCTGTCAGTGGCTCTCATGTCCACTCAGTTAATTGGTCTTTTTGGTTCTATCTCAGAAATGTCTTCTGAATCTAGAACTTTTCCTTTGTTCCCACGATCATCTATCTCTTGGACCAAGGCAATAAATTGCTAAGGAGGATAGCATTCCATGCTCTCAGAGTTCCACAGAGCATACTTGATCTTACCATTCTCTTGTTAAATTGATGTCAGACTTCGGCCCAGGGACTTGGGTTTTATTAGCCAACCTTCCCAAATCTCTTTCCCAAATCTACCTATTCCCCATTACCACTCCCCACACACTCCCCACACGACACATGTTCTTACCGCCCTGAACTCCTTGTCTTTCTCTTATAGCCTGATGTTCTTTTACACTTAGGCATATTCTTCTTCTGATTGAACTGCTTCACCCCTTCCCAGTCCCCTTTATCTCTGGCCAACTTTCAAGAGCCAGTTCCAATATCATCTTTTGAACTCCAGCTCTCCCACTTTTTTTCCTCTCTGTACTGCCACAGCACAGCGTTCATTCCACTGATTACAATTATATTTACATATCCCTCCTTCAGATTCAGAGCACATTGACTGGCTGGTAATTGTCCATAAATGCTTAGAAAATAAAACTTGTTGGTCTTCATAATTCTATGGTAATGAAAAAATTAATCAGAAAAAGGTTTGTTATATTTCAAAAATGAAAATGATCTATGCTTTTCTGGGATAGAAATCATAACTCCATTCTTATTCCAGCAGCTCTGGCTGCCAAGAATGTCCAGGGTTTGCTCTTTTTCCATTTTTTTTTTTAACTTCTAGCAGAATTTAATTTTGTCTTCATGATTACCATCTTTAAAAAATCATTCCCCCTTTAGCTTTTGCCATTCGAAGTAGGCAAAATTTACAGTTGTGATGAATGAAAGGTCTTAATTGGAATATCCAGGCTCCAGGAATATATGTCTTTTCCAGCTATATTTCAATTACTTTATGCAGATTGAAATCCAACATTTTACTGAATGTCAATTATGGTGCCTCTCATTCATAATGCTTTTAGTTTGGTTTTATAATTTAGTCAAACCAGGTAATAGAGCCTGGAGAAAGATCTAAAATCTTAGGTATTTGGCTAGAAATAGATTTGGGGAGACTGAAGTTGGTATAGGCTAAGATCCACATTAAAGGCTTGGTACAAATAGCAGGATTGTTGCTATAAATTCTGAATTTGAAATAATTTGAATAGAGGTTAATTTGAAGTTTGCCACTGATATTTATAAATTGTTTAGTAGTTAACTAATAACACTCTAACAATGCTCTGCAAGAAATACTCCAACTATTGAATAAGAACGCTAATAATAAAAACTTGGTTAGCACCTTTAAAATTTGTTATTAGGGTTAATAAGATAAAACTAATTAGAAATAATCATTTCAAATATTCTTATTTATTTATTTAAGTGGACAAAATAAAAGATCTAACTCCAATCTACTGGACCAGACCGGAAGGATAGGAATCCCAAAAGAAGCCTTACCTAAAGAGTCCTTTTCCCATATTTACTTATCATTGACCTCAAACTTGTTTTAGCAAGAAAGTTTTACTTTCAAATAGTTACCAATGAATCACTGACAGAGATATCTGAAGAACAAATATTTCCACCAACTATTAATTGTTAGCTTGGTGTATTTGGAAACAGCAAAATGCCACGGTAAAATATACCGTAATTCAAATAATTCTTTAATTTTTATTGTTGCCTATCCTTTGGTGAATACCAGTCTAAAGACAAAACAACTTAAATAGTGACCCAGCTTTCATTTTAAAAGTTAATAATTAAAGAAACCTTTTGTTCACTGTAATGTTTTGACTTAGAAAAGAACATGGCTCCCAAATTTTTAAATACTATCTGTGTTTACGAAGATCGTCCATGTTTTTCTTCAAATTCAATCCATATTTGCAGTGAAGAGGATCCAATTCAGAAATAAGAGTGGGATTTCAGTCAGAGCAGAAGAAAACACCTGCTATTAATCCTAAGAGCACAAGTGGGGTCTGGAGTGTCCGAAGCAGCCACCACAGCTGTGATTGGAGGTTGACCTCTGCTTCGGGTCTGTCTTGAGCTGGCAGGTGCCAGGACGCCATTCTGTCTGCACAGAAACATCCCCTTTTGAAGCAGCAGTATTTATTGCTCAATTGTGAATGCAAATGTTTATATGTTTGTGAATTAAGGATCCTTGCTTATGGTAAGCTGTCTAAAGAGGTCTAGTTGACACATGTGGCTTTGGCATTAGTAATTGGACTTTGAGGAAAAAAGTTTTCTTTGGACTCCACTGTAAAATTGTTTTGGAAAAGCTTTGACCTCAAACATGCCATATAACCTAATAAAGTGCCTTGAGAGGACTAGAAGAATGAGAGGCTTGGCCTCTGAAATCTCACCAGCAAAAGCAAACTAAAGTTTAAAGAGAAGCTTTTGGGGGGGAAAGGGGTCCGCACAGGGCAGGGGTTCCATAGTAACTGTAAGTAACCTTATAATAGGATTTTCTTCTAGGAGAGTTTTTCTTAATTCTAGTATTGGGAAGTGTTTAATTGTGGCACTAGACTATTAAGCTTTTCCAAAATAGACCATTCAGGTTTTCTAAAGCAGCTTCTCCCACCATAACTTCCATCAGTGCCTAGAACATTGCCAAACTCTCTATATGCATTGACAAATGTATAACATACATTTGTAAAATAGCATGTAAAAACATGCTATTTAAATAAAGACTAGAATCTCCATTGTATTTCTTAAACTTGATAGTAGGTATCCTCTCATTCTTTTGGGGGTACTTTCCTTTGCCACACCAAAGTAAAACCTTACTTGTAGAGCATTAGAGAACATTTTATATGTATTTAAAATGACCTAATAAATTCTTTAAACTTAATTTTACAGAAGTAGACACAGTCTATAGCAATTACTCACTACTTGGTTCACTGAAAACAATAATAAAACGTTAACATTTTACTGAAAACATAAAGAAAAATGACTTCCATGGTTTCCCTTTGTTTTAATGGCAAAAGTCTTTTCTGGGATAAGAGAGACAAGGGTTTACTTCGTTGATTCCATTTATCTTAGCTCCCATTCTTTCTCTCTGACCCTCCACAATTCCTCTTTCATTTTGAACTTGAGGTCTTGGGGTCACTGCCCAGGATATTGGGAAATGCAATTGGGAGGCATTTCAGAAGGTGTCTGTTGAAGGCAGCCACATTCTTTATGAGAATCTAGTTCTAGAGCTGTGTCCCAACACTTACCATCCTAACCTGGTCACACAGACTAGGTTAAAGTCCTGGCTAACTTACTTGCAAGAGACCTAACCTTGATAATCTTTGAGTTTTACTTTTGGCATCTATAAAAGGAATATCATAATACTTTCTTCGCTGGATTGGGAGAAGATTAAATACATTAACAGGTGAAAGTTCTTTGTTAATGGTAAAATGCACAAAATACAAGACATGATATTATAGTTATTATTAAGTTTGTGATAACCTCACAGCTGTTACCCTGAGTGTCATTAAATTCCTGAGAGCGGAAATTTAGTACAGTTCCTCTGTAGCAGATACCTAGCAGGAGATATTTCAGTAGACAGAGTATTCCTACATTTCCACCTGAAGCAACATAGCAAGGACTTAGGAAGGGGTACTTTGCTAGAACCTTGGCTGTGCATCTAGTCTAGACTTACACTTGTCTCCCAGGACTGCTAAAGGTGAAGGTGACAGATTGAAGGTAAGTCTCAAATGCTCCAAGTCTTCAAGTAGGCTGAGCCCTGAAACATGATTTCATATTTAAGAGCTAGCGGAAAAACGTATGGATGCCTTTAGATTTAGTATTTCCTGCTGGCATTTTTGCTTAAAGATTAAAGAAAATCTCAGTGTGGCTTAAGAATAGACAGCTGCCCAACGAAGTAGAAAATCCCGAAAAGAGCCACATCTATGTGGTTATCTGATTTATGACAAAGATAACACTTCAATAAATGGTGTTGGGTTAATTTGATATCCACATAGGAGAAAAAAAAGCATCTTGACTTTGACCTCACACTGTGCATAATATCAGTTCCCTATGAATTCAGATCTGAGTATGAAAAAGAAAGTAATAAAGCCTCTCTTTTTTATCGTATTTTTGTTGTTTGTTTTTTCCCCTTCAGTTAGGGCACGATGCCATACCAAACAATATAAGTTTAACATGCTTTAACACTGGAAGTGTTACATTAGTTTCAGGTTACAATATAATGAGTCAGCAATTCTATACATTACTCAGTGCACATCATGTACTCTATATCCTGTGCACCTATTTCACCCATCCTCCCACCCACCTCCCCTCTGGCAACCACCAGTTTGTTCTCTATAGTTAAGAGTCTGTTTTTTTTTCTCTTTTTTTTTCTTTGCTTGTTTCTTAAATGCCACATATGAGTGAAATCATATGGTATTTGTCTTTCTGTCTGATATATTTCACTTAGTTATACCCTCTAGATCCATCTATGTTATTGCAAATGGCAAGATTTTGTTCTTTTTTATGGCTGAGTGATATTCTATCTGTATGTGTATACTACATCTCTTTTTTATTTATCTTAATTTTTAAAAATTTTAATTCCAGTATAAGTTAACATACAGTATTAAAGTAGTTTTAATAAAACGTATAGCTTTTAGAATAAACATAGAAGGATCTCTTTATGACCTTGGAGTAAGAAAAAATTTCTTCATGGAGCACAAAATGAGATAAAGAGAAAAAAAATGTTAAATTGAATTTTATTAAAATTCAGAATTTCTGTTCATTGAAACCCAGTGAAGAGAAATAAACACAATACACAGAGTGGGAGAATATATTTGCAATAAATAACTGATACACGACTCATATTCAAAATAATGTAAAGCACTCTCACCTCTCTCTTGATATATATAAATATTAAAATATATATAGAACTCTAGCAAATCTAAAGGACAACTCAATAGAAAAAGGACAAAAGATGTGAATAGACAATTTATGGATGAAGATGCAAAATGGACAACACATGAATTAAAAAGAGTTCAACTAATTAATCACTGGAAAAATACAAATTAAAACAGTGTGAAACTATTACACTTCCCATCAGAATATCTAAAACAAAACAAAATGATGGAAAATACCAAATATTGGTGATGATATAGGGAAACTAATATAGGGAAACTTGAATCTATTCAAGCTACAATTTTTAAAATTTATTAAACATGTTTTTCTTTTTCTTTTCTTTCTTTCTTTCTTTCTTTTTTTTTTTTTTAGGGCCCTCCTGGTCCAAAAGGTGATAAGGTAAGAAAATGTGTAGCAGAAACAAATTAAGTTAGTGGAAATCCATTGGTATGATCTATGCTATATTTTGTAATGAGCGTCACATATGGACTTTATGCTAAAACTATCTACCATCTCATTTTCCTACTCTACAGGGAGAACAAGGTGATCAGGGACCTCGGGTAAGTTGTATTCTTCCAGTCCTGGGCAGAAAGTTGGTTTTCAGCTCCAAACTTATTGAATTAAAGTAGCCCTGGCTTTATAACTGCCTTTGTGTCATGGTTTAGTAATAGCTGGCAAAAATACCATACCATGCCACTTGTAAGTGAAATGGCCTTAATAATAATTAATGGGTACCTCCTATAGCATTGCTTTAACTTGAAACCTTTAAATAGGACACTGTACAATAATTAGCCCTACTGGTTAAGGGCCAGATTCACTAGTAAAAAGACAATAACAACCATCATTTTGTTTTGTTGGCTGTTGGGTCCTTCAGGTTTGCATGCATTGTTTTGTAATATAGAGGCTACTTGGATTCCTCTTAAATTTGGCCTTTTTCTGCAGTTAAACTTTATGTGCTATTGCATAAATATGTTATATTATAGATGAAAATATTAATGCACTTTATATTTTTATTCTTCATAAATTTGAATAATACTTACTTGAATTTCTTATTTTTTATAGATTTTTTAAACAGATAAAAGATGTAATATAATTTAGCATCCCAGGGAGGAGGGGCATTCTTTTAGTCTTCTCAAATGTGGCTCTTCTAACCATTATAACACAATGGTGAATGCTTCGTTGTTACCTTGGTAGTGCCAAGTCCTCTGCTTCACATCTGTGCCTTATTACCCAAATGTTCAGACATACTGTTCCAATGATGTAGTGGCTCCGTTCAGACATACCTCTCAATTTTCTCATGTCACTATGCACAAAAGCGAGTATTTGGTTGAAGAGTCATTTTTTACAGTGGAAAAGCACTTTTAAAACATTCAGGTTGAAAACAGAAACTGTAGGTTTTGTAAAATTCACTGTGTGTAGTTAATTGTTGAGTTCATTTATAGTGCAGTCAAGGTTCTATTGCAAAAAATATAGTTGATGCAAACTTGATAAGTTTGTAGTCTTATCTCTTCATGTTCTTAAACTAGATAAAAGGTATGCTATGATTTGTTTTCCTTCAGTTCTTCAGCCATTTCTTTATATAAAAATAATGACCATGCCTCAGAGCATTTTGTTTCTCATGGCAATTACTCTAGCGATGACTAACTTCAAGCTAAAAGCTCATGTTAATGGTTAAGGAGAGTAAACATCATGATATCTGTCATAGATGTGAATGGAATAAAATTCTCATAAACTTAAATGATTAGAAGAAAGCCACTTGATCTGTATGTGGTGATTATTTCATATGGCATGTCTCCATGTACTGAGTATCAATTCTTTATACATGAAATATCAAAATCACTCAACTTGCCTTCTCCAGGTAAGGGGGAAGCTGTTTCCATTCTGAGAAATCTTCTTTTGGCAAAGGAAGTGAAGGGGTGGTTCACAGCTTAGCTGTCATCATTATGCACACAGTCCTCATTTTCAAAAAGGTGTGTTGGCTTTCATCGTTCCAAAAAGTGATGATTGATTATAAAGGTAGGCCAAATTTTCAGGATGAAACCTGAAACCATGTGAAATTCACCTGGTTTCATGTTGCATTACAAACTAAGACTTGGACCAGGTTCCTTGCAAGTTTGGCCAAAGTTCATGAACTGCTTTGACGAACCCAGACTGCCTTTCATACAGATTTCAGCCAGTTTTCACACTGACTAAGGCCAAGTTTCACACGATTCAGAAGCCATTTAGCATTTCAGGTGGAAAGTGGCAAAAATTGATCTCATTTTCCCCACAATTTTGCTTTTTATTGGAGTTTGGATTGATTTTATCATGCAGGGTGAATCTTCATGGGTAAAAAAAAAATCTAAAAGTTCCTGTGAAGTATATGTGAATAAGAATGAGAACCTACCAAATTGCCTGTCTTTTCTCAGATTCCTAATTTAGAAACAAGGCAGGTCACATTTAGCGCTCTTTGAAAAATAAACCTCCCTTTCTAGTAAGAAAGTATTAGCGACTTATTAGGAAATTTACCATACTAAGATAGTAAAATGAAAGGTTTATATTTCCAGAAAAATCAAAAGTAAGTTAGAACTGGAAAAGTTTTCAATTTTAATGAAAATTCACTTTACTCACATCCTCCGTAGACACACTATTCCAGCTGATGCTCATGGAGACTTGCTTTTCTAAAATGTAGACCTTTGTGTTTGAATATCCTGCCCATTTTTATCCTATCATAGTTTTTGAATTCAACTTTTTACATTTGTTTCAAGTAATTTATTTCTTTCCATAATTGACAAAATGACCCTCCATCATTTCAGTTCTTTGTTAGCTCACCTACTGTTATGGGGTTTCTACTGTTTCCTGAAGAAGCAGGGCTTCTTGAAGACGGGCTCCATTTTTTTAAATCCTTTTTCTTTTTGGCTTCTGAGGTGTCAAACAGGAATATAGTAAGCCATATTATATGATTCAAAGCAGAAAAGTGTTGAAGATAATATAGACATTAAGAAGGTGAAACTATTTTTGAAACATTTGTACATATATTTAGCAATATACATTGAGCTTCTGTTATCTTCAAGATTCCATGCTTAATACTTTAGAAACTGTAAGTGGATCCACAGTCTCTCTTTTCTACTACCACCAAATTCAACCTACTATCAGCTCTTCTTGATTACAGTAGCAGTCTTCCAAGTAATTTTGCCTCCACTCTTGACCCTGTGTAATCCATTTTCTACACAGCAGCCAGAGGGATCACTTTATATTGTAAATTAGATCATGTTACTCCCTGTTTTAAACCTTAGGATGAAATCCAAGCCACTTTTCTTGGCCTCCATTAACCTTCAAGATCTGGCCCTTGCCTAACTCTGTAATCTCATCTCCACCATTCTTCCACACCATTCTTCCCCTCCCCGAACTGTGCTCCAGCCACCTAGTCCTCTATGTGCACTTCAAACACATCCTACTCATTCTCAACTTGATCACTTTCTATTTGCTCTCTTCTGGTCTTCTGGTGATTGGGTTCTTCTTATCCCTGAGATTTCATCTCAAATACTTTCTTGGGGAGAACTTCTCTAACTACTCAATCTAAATCTGAGATTATCCTATTTTGTATATTTATTTACTTGCTTGTTATCTGTAAAACATGCCCCACCATTTATATGAACTCTATGAGAGCAAGGGCTTGGTCTATCTTGGTTCATACCACCATCAGCTAGAATGATAAGGACTCAATAAATGTTTGTCGAATGTTAGAATAAAATATTATTATGTCATTACTGCCGTCAAGTTGCTAATAACTCATGGGTGCCTGAATAAGAAAACCAGGTGGTTGTATGTTATATGCCTTAAATAACAATGCCAAGAGATTCTAGATAACTGAACATTCTTCCGTTTTAAATATAATTGGACACTGTGGAAGTGGTGACACTTGTGCTAGGACTTGATAAATGGATAATCTTTAGAAGAGAAGATGAAGAGCAAGACGTTACACATTCCAAAAAGAAGAAATAATACAAACAATATTGCACAAGTGGGAAATGACAGGATTCATTTAAGGACAATAATATTTTATTTGCCAAGTGTATAAGTTAAATATAGAAAAATTACATCACATAGGACTGAAATTTTTTATCAAAGTTATGTTATGGAGCATTTTGAATGTTTAAGTGTGATAGGCAGAAGGAGGACATTGAATATTTTTTAGTACATTTTTTATGTATATTACTGACAGACTCTTTGGTGTTATTACCAAATGTTCTTTATGAAAATCTACTTGATGATGGTGTTTCATATGGAGTGGAATTGGAAGAGACTGAAAGGGCCCAGGAAAGTGTTAGTCATCCAGAACAAGGTCATAAGAACCTGAGCTATAAAGATAATGACCAGTCTTCAGTGAAGAAGTGAGCAGAGAGGATGGGCTGGCTCAGTCTGGAACATAGGGTATCATTGGAGGTAAGGGACCACACTCAGCAGAATGAGAAGCTGAGCAATGGGGAGGGGCTATGTTGGTGAGCCAAAGAAGAAATTCCAAAGGAGTCACCAAAATATGGGAGAGAGCTCCATGTTCTTTATGGAGCCTACCGTATGGGTTTATTTTTCTCATATAATGAGAAGTTTGGAGAAGGTAGTTGATGGGGTTATTTATATAATTCAATGACGTAACTATGGAAGTCTGTCTGAATCTCTTGGCCTTACCTTTGTAATTGTAAGAAGGCTGCTTCAAGTCCAGCCACCACATCTATATCAACAGGGAAAATAAAGGGAGAGGAGCCTGTACCCAGAAAACAAAAATTTCCCCATGAATTTCATGGCAAAATTTTAGCTCATGTCTCATTGGCCAGACTATGTCACGTAGTTACCTCACAGCTAAAAGTGAACCAAAGAGACTGGAGTTGAAAAGGAAAGTCAGGTCATCTTGTAACCAAACCAACATGAGTTCACTCCTTGGTAAGGTATAGATAAAGGCTGCACCAAGTGGAGTTGTCACACAAAGGAAACTTTATCTGTAGCAGATAAAGAGATCACAAGGAATAACTTCCAAAGCTATGACTCTCTGAGCAGGCATGAGTGGATTCCTTTTATTTAGGGTTAGGATGAATATTCAGCAAGGAGAGATTTGGCATCGCATGTAAAGGTGGCCATAAATTTGCACAGGTGTACTGAAAAAACATGCCTATACATGCATCGTACACTATGTTAATGAAGCTTTTGCTCCTCCTTGGGCAGAGACTTTACCATTATACTGAGGCATAGATAACTATTGGACAAGGGGAAGGGAGCTATGGGAATCCTCTAAGAGCTAGTATTAATAGGATCTTGGGATCTTGGGCTCGTTATCTCTCCAAGGCCTTGCTTCTACTCAGAACCTTGCCTCTTTGTATGCTGGAATACATCAATTGACCTTGAGTTCAGGTCATTATGGAGACCATTAGTGGATTTGTCAGTGGGGCCTGAAAAGACACAGTAGCTGATTAGGGGGGAAACATTTCTGAAGAGCAAACTTTAAGCTTTCTCCTAGTTTCAACTTCATTAACCCTATGGGGCACAGTTTCAATCTCACCAATAGGATTCGCCACAAGTATCAAGCAAAAACTTAGACAAAGAGGGAAAACCAGGGATGTGTGACACTAATAGAGGAGAAATTAGTTAGAAAGAGTCTTCAAGCAGAGGGTGGGAGATGAGTTCAATCTATACTGGATTTACATTCAGGTCTGTGATCATTGGTGACTTGTGGCCAGGGTCAAGTTAAAAAAAAAAAATGCAGTCGGAATAAAACACTACTGAAGTGAAAATTCAGCACAAATCTTTTAATTGGATGTAGGGGCTGACATTGCAAAAGGTCATAAAGACAGAGCTGAAGTTTCTGGTTTGATAAAATTTGTCAGAAGATAGAAGAATAAGTAAGTTAAATTTTATTTATGTGGAATTTGTGATCTGGATGAATTATTTCACTGGAATAACATAGCAAACAATTGAAAGCATGAGACTGAGAATCTGAGGTGGTGCCATAACCATTCCATAGCTGGAGTGAACATTGAAACCCTGGAAGTGGAAAAATTGTGTGTGAAAGAGTGAAGTGAGAACCACTTTTAGGGAGTGGGACAAAGAAGGAGAATCAGAAAAGAGAGTGAGCTTCATTTAAAGGCAAAACCAGAAAAAAAAAAAAAGGCAAAACCAGGACACTACAATTTTTGAACACTAAAGGTTGAACTACTTAAAAAAAATGGCCCATAAAATGCTCTCAATAAAAGGAAAGGACAGGGATGAGACCTATAAAAAGCCTATGGTTTTGATGTCCTGGGGTCATGAGGTATTAAGGGAGTATATTTTGTTAAGCAGTGGAAATCAGAGTGCAAGAAGTTAAAAGGTAAATGGTAGGAAAGTTGACAATCTTTGAATACTGTTGATGGCATTTGATTTAGTGCAGAAGAAGGTGGGCTAACTTTTTTTGGCATGAGTTTTCTGTCAGTATGCATTGAACAATTTTGAGTTTACAATTTTAGGTGTAGTGTAGCAACCATAGATATCGTTTGGTTTTATTCTACAAGACACTGAGTGTTAGATTTCCACCGATGAATGCATCCTGATGTTAGAATTGCACTTTCCTCCTTGCTTCCTGGGGAGATGTCATTACAGATTTGTCATTAATCTTCAGTGTATTTCTGCAAACATCATACTTCAGTTAGGTCTTTGGGCTGTATAGTGGGGATGGTGCTTTTTCTGTGATGTCGTCAATCACCAAGACTGTGCTCCATTTCAGCCTCCTAAATTTGTGTGACAGAGTTCTGAGACTGTGACTGTACTGTGTATTCAGGCAGAGGTTGAAGACCTGCTGTCAGGTAGTTGTAGGGGCATTCCTAGACTGAACAAACATTGGACCAAGAAGTAATACCTCCCACATCATAATTATAATCACTAATTACTTAGTCTTACAACCTGTTAAACACCTTTCCAGGCAAGTTGCACACATCATCTCTAAGCCTTACTGTGGTTCAGGAAGATAGGATACCAGGAAAGAAAAGTAGGAAAAGTGCATGCACTGGGGTGAATGATTATATCCACATGGGCTGGGGTCAAGCTGGACTGGCATCAAATTCTGACTCTACCACTATCTGCCCCTATGGTTATGACAAGGATTAAATAAAACAATGTCTGAAAAAATCTATAGCAAGTCCTTTAGAGATCATAGGTGATCATTCTGTCCATAATGCATATGAAGAATCTGGCGTAAAGTAACTTGCCCAAGTTTACATAATTTGTAAGTTGTAGGAAAATGGATTCGTACCTAGCTCTCTCGACCCCTAGTTTGTACCTTTCCAGTGGGTCAGGCTGTTCCCCTATCAACAAGGTAGTTGGTATAGTCATCAAACTCAATGTGAAACAACAGGGATGACAAAAATACCTATGGCTCAAATAATAACACCAATAACAATAAGCAATTTTATTGATCTCTTAAAATACACCAACCATTCTATGAAGACATATCTTATTTCAACAACCATGTGAAATACTTGCTTTCATTATTTCCATTTAATAGATGAGGAAACTAAGATTTAGAAAGTTTAAATATTTTGTTCCCAACAACAGAGCCAGTCAGTGACAGAGCCAGGATTTGAGGGTAGGTACTTACAGATTACATTTTCCATATATTTTCTCATTTATCCTCAAAAGTAACTCTATGAATTAGTAGCATAAATAAGAATATGACCATTTTTTAAAAGATTTATTTTAGAGAGAGTGTGATTGGGGGAGGGCAGAGAGAGAGGAAGAGAGAATTTTAAGCAGATATCCCACTGAGCACGTAGCCCAACAGGAGGCTTGATCTCACAACCCATGAGATCACAAGCTGAGCTGAAACTGATTTGAATGCTTAAACAACTGAGCCAACTTGACACCCCATCATATGACTATTTTTTTTTTCTAATGAGGATTGAGCTCAAGCTCAGGTTAAATGATTTGTACAAGTTCTTTGCACACTCTACCATAAGACAATGCTGGGAATCAAACCCAGATTTCAAGTTTTGCTCTCTTTTCATGATAGCAAGCTGCCTGCAGGTGGCTGCCAGGACCTTTTCAACTTTAAAGTTCCATGCCTCTGTGAGTGAGAGTAAAACATCTGGAGAACACAAGTGAAAATAGGAGCATCTTTTCCTTGGCTGTCATGGTAGCCTCAGTCTTTACAATTCATGCACTGTTGACCCACCCGCCAGAAAACAATTGAGTAAATGCCCCATAGTCATACCCAAGAACCTCATGTAACATGAGGAAACGGGAAAATGTTGATCCCCATCCAAGGCACATCAGAATACCTAGTTACCTTGTGATAATACAATTTTTCTTCTCAACTTGATGGCACCAATTTGAAGATTATAGTATAATACCAAGATCTCGGTATATTAGCTACTAGTAGTTTTTTTTTTTCTTTAGGATAAATGACCAGATGAATAAAATCTGCTTTCTCCTGTTCTTAATGCTGTGTTTACATGTTCTACAAGGTATTTTGTTGTTTCTGCTCTTATTCTGAGCCTCTGTTTGCAAAAAAATTGCTTTGTATTTCTTCATCACTCACAGAACCTGAATGTCAAGTGTAAAAGACTTGAGACTTTCAAGGCTTTTCCCATTGTTGTCTGCACCCATTACTACTATTACCATCACTTCAAAGAGGATTTGTTTGCCCAGATCTTAAGGGACCCTGCCCTTGTCATGAATCACAGCCCTGGGAATCACAATGATACTCAAGACTTTGATGTTAATAGCTCATATTTCTTTTCTCTATCTTAGTGACTTAAAACATATTTTTAAAAATAAGCAAAACTGTTTTAATGTTTAATCCTGTCTTTTTAAATTAGGGTACTATGTTGCTCCAAAATTGTGTCAAATATATCAATCAAATTTGGCAATAAAATGAACAAACATCATGAAGTTATCTTTTGACTATACATTAATCTTCTAATCAGTTGGCTACTATCACTTTGCCAAATGACACAGAGGCCTGATAAGTAAAAGATTTAATGGTTTTTGGTCTTAACATCATCAGCCAACAGCTGGTTTTGAATGAGTCCTGAGCTCTCACAGTTTCAGTAAGCCACCCAGGAGCTCTGCTTAACTATTTTCATAAAATTCTTTCTCTTCCCAATGTATTCAAGTAAATTTTCACAACAGCTGGGACTACACAAATCTGATAGCATCTTAAAAAAATCTTCAACAAGACAGATTAAGTTCCAGAAGAGGACAGCATTTAGAAGTTTATTTTATTATCTTAACCTTTGTTGACTTGAATGATTAAACAGATTCTTTGGCTCTGCTAAAACATTTAGGCTTGGATATTAATTTGATGTCCTTATTTACTTAACCCTTGCCTTTCTCTTCAGCCCTAATGAATACGCTACTCATTTGGTACTGAATGTATTGCCTGAGAAAAGGGAAGGGATGTAACACAATGGAAAGAAATAAATTGTGAGAAAATTATTTTAATGCTTTCCAGATTCAGCAGAAGTTGGTTGGCATGGAAACAGCAAGCTCATTAAAATTTGCAAACGTTCTTGTTGTATTTTTTATAATCAGAGTTCTCTTTTGAGTGTTCTGTGTCATACTTCAAATCACTAGGAGCAGGTATTGAATTAAATCTAGGAACATTTGTAAATGTGTCCTGATGTGGGTTACTTTATTTATTTATTTTAAAGATTTTATGTATTTATTCATGAGAGACATAGAAAGAGAGAGGCAGAGACACAGGCAGAGGGAGAAGCAGGCTCCATGCAGGGAGCCTGATGTGGGACTTGATCCCGGGTCTTGCCAGGATCACGCCCTGGGTGGAAGGCAGACACTAAACTGCTGAGCCACCCAGGGATCCCCTGTGGGTTACTTTAAAAAAATAAATTATTTCTGCAAACAATTGTTGATATGTAGACAATATTTCCCTTGGAATTCAGTGTTGTGAATTATATCTCCATTATTGATTGTGTGGCCAAGCTTATCAAATAAGAAAAAGACAACACTTTAGGTCTTGTACAATTTTGTCTCATGTAAAAAACTATGTAAGTAAATCTATAAATACAGTAATCCAATGGAGTAAACTTTTATACAAAATATTTGGAAGTAAAAGTGAATAATTTACAAATCTTTATATTAAGACAACAAAAACAAAATAGTGGAAAGCTTGAGATTTGAACCTTTTATTGAAAATTCTATTAATGACCACAGATGTATTAAAATAAAAAAAAATCCAATCCTAAACGTATCCTCCAACAAGGAATTCTGGAGAATGATGCCAACCATTTTAAATAGCCATTGGATTTTCTTTCAGTGTTTTTAATGTAGTGACCTTCACAATAAAATAATTATTCATTCCATTTTATGAAGTAAAAGAAATATTTCATTTGTCCACACTCTTGTGCTCATTGTTTAAATAAACTGCAGTAGTTTCCTTTTTACTTCTGTACAATTATCTAGATATATACCTTTTAATCTTTTCAGGCTAATGTGCACCATTTCATATTTTTCTTAAAATTGAGTGGAATGAAATATTTTAGAAGAAAAAGGATACATGCGTATATATTTAATATTATTCCATTTATATTTTTGCATGAATTTTTATAAGTTCTTACAGGTGTTTTCTAAATAAATTAAATAATTCCTTGATACATTCATGATGTCTATCAAATATAAAATATACACATTTTATTCTTTTTATCTTATATTTAAGCAAGTTAATTTTCACTTGAATTCAAATGTAAGACCTGTATTTATTAATCCATATAGTATGCAGCTATAGTTTGCATTAATGCCTGCAAACTGAAGTATATAATAAAATACAGAGAGAAAGATAGACTTGGGTTGGTGACTTTCAATATTAAATAAGGACAAGAAAGTAAGCCTTTAAATAAATATATTCAAATTTGTATTTGAATGGACAAAGAATTAAACATGGCTGATAATATCTATGAATAATGAACATATTGCAAGTAGGAAATACAGAAATTTTAAAGCAATTTACACTAACAAAATCCAACACCATTCCCACTATTCTTCTTCCATCACTTCCAAATGCAGCATTATAGTTGCAACAAAAATGTTAATGAAGTGGATATACCAAATAAAAATTGAGAACGTATGAAATAGTACATCATTAAGGGATGCAGAAGAGTCTAGAATACAGCTCTATACTTTTGAGTCTTCCCCTCAGAATGAGTGGAATAATGGCTTATGCATTGACAGATGGTGTTTAGGGAAAACAGTTCCTGTAGGTCTGAATGAGATGGGTCTCTGGAAAGTCATTTAGTGCCAAACAGCAGCACCCTTTCATAAGCATACCTGCACTAATGTGTCCAGCAGCTCCTGGTAGCAGACATAGCCTATAAATCACAAGTGGCAAACAGGACTGGCTTTGTCGAAAAATAATGTCAGTTACAAGGTCTCACTTCAAATGCAATTCTATAGTGACTTTAGACAGAGACAGAAATCTTTGATTTTTCACCTCTTAGAAGTCAGTTAAATTTTGTTTGAAAATTGCTGATATTCAGAGAAGTCTTTACTGATTACTAGTCTTTTTAATATTTTGCACAAACTTTTGAATTATTTAACACATGCACAAATAAACACAATAGCAGTAAGAATAAAAATAATAGCAATAGTAATAATGTAACATTATTGTTTTCCTCATTCCAAATGCCAAGAAAACTGGGCAGTTTTAACATGCTTTATTATTTGTGAGTCCAGCATGAATCTGTTAATAAAGGAACCTTAGGGGTGGAAAAGGTGATATCAAAACCCTCTAATGTAGTATTTGAAACATCAAAGAACTAGTAACATTCATTCCAAGACAGGAATTTTAGTTAGATACAGGCCTGAAAGAATTCACTAGAATTAAGAACGAAGATAGGGAAATGATGATAATTAAGCAAGAGGAAAGAGAAATTGATGTGGCACAGTGTCAGTGATGTTATGGTTTGAAGCCCATGTCATGTGATGTGAACTAGAGAAACTAACTGTAACCCTAGGATGTGCAGGGGAGCAACAGATGGTAATTCTGCATCGTTCCCATGTCTTCATATCAGCCTGAACATTCTGAGTTTATTGGCAGTTGAGAAAAAAGACTGAGTTACCACCAAATTTTTTATTAAGATTATGTTTCATTAAAAAAAAGATTATATTTCATTGTTGTTTTAATTTCTTTATGCCCTGGACCTTTCATCAGGCTTATTTTCAGAAGCTGAGTTCATCTATTAAAATTGTGGCCCAACCTCTGTATCTTACCCAAGTCTTGAGCCCATTGTGACTTAGTAGAGGTGAGATTTTCAGAATGGCTTAAGGGAAATTCTGCTGCTAAGGTAGGAAGTATAGAATGAGGGGTGTGGCTCAGGGAGACATGCCCGAATGCAGAGCACAACAGAGAATCTTCTAAAATATTCCTGGTTTTAAGTTGCATAGCCTGTGTTATTTTGTCTTTTTCAAGGTTTACAAGTTGTTTCTCATATTAAGATTTATCAGACACGGGCAGCCCGGATGGCTCAGCGGTTTAGCATCAACTTCAGCCCAGGGCATGATCCTGGAGACCCAGGATCGAGTCCCACGTTGGGCTCCCTGCATGAAGCCTGCTTCTCCCTCTGCCTGTGCCTCTGCCTTTCTCTCTCTCTCTACATCTCTCATGAATATATAAATAAAATCTTAAAAAAAAAAGAATTCTCTAACACTTGTTTTTGAATAGTCAATTGATTAAAAAATTATACTGTATGTCACTCTGTATGCATGAGTTTGTACATATATCAATTTTCATCAGAGAATTATTCTATCTGTAGAGGTATTTTATATTCATATATCATGTGTGAATATTTACTTAAAATTACAGTTGCCTATATATCTTTGTTAAAAAACTCCCGAGTATAGATAATTATTAACATATACAAGCTCTAGATACATTCAAATGTAAACCATTTTTGTTTATTCTTTAATTCCTATTAAGAAAAGATAAGCAATGGTCAACAGACACATGAAAAGATGCTCAACATCACTAATCCTCAGGGAAATGCATATCAAAATCACAATGAATAATCACCTCACACCAGTCAGAAGGGCTAGCTTCAAAAAGATAAGAAATAACAAGTACTGGCAAGGATGTGGACAAAAGGGAACCCTCATGCACTCTTGGCCAGAATGTAAATTGGCACAACCACTGTCGAAAACAGTATGGAAGTTCCTCAAAAAATTAAAAATAAAAATACCAGATGATTCAGTAATTCTACTAGTGGGTATTTACCCAAAGAAAATGAAAACATGAATTCAAAAAGATATATGTATTCCTATGTTTATTGCAGCATTATTTACAGTAGCCAAGATAGGGAAGCAACCTGAGTATCCATCAATAGACAAATTAATAAAAAAAGATGTACATGTAAATATGCACAATGTACATATATATGTGCACAATATATTACTCAGCCATAAAAAAAAGAATGAACTCTTGCCATTTGTGACAACACAGATAGATCTAGAGGGTCTTATGCTAAGTGAAATAAGTCAGAAAAAAATATCATATGATTACGCTTATATGTGGAACCTAAAAAAACAAAACGAAGGAATAAACAACAAAACAAGCAGACTTTTAAATACAAAGAACAAACTGGTCATTGACAAAATTGATAGAGGATTAAAAGGTACAGACTTCTATTTATAAAATAAATAAGTCACAGAGATGAAAAGTACAACATAGAGAATATAGTCAAAATATTGTAGAAAGATGAAGAAGGAAGGAAGGAGGGAAGGAAGGAAGGAGGGAAGGAAGGAAGGAAGGAAGGAAGGAAGGAAGGAAGGAAGGAAGGAAGGAAGGAAGGAAGGAAGGAGAAAGAAGAAAGAAAGAAAGAAAAGAAAGAAAGAAAGAAGAAAAGAAAGAAAGAAAGAAAGAAAGAAAGAAAGAAAGAAAGAAAGAAAGAAAGAAAGAAAGAAAGAAAGAAAAAGAAACGCCGGGACACCTGCACCCCGATATTTTATAGCAGCAATGTCCACAATAGCCAAACTGTGCAAGGAGCCTCGATGTCCATCAAAATATGAATGGATAAAGAAGATGTGGTCTATGTATACAATGGAATATTACTCAGCCATTGGAAAGGACAAATACCAAAACATTTGCTTCGACGTGGATGGAACTGGAGGGTATTATGCTGAGTGAAATAAGTCAATCGGAGAAGGACAAGCATTATATGGTTTCATTCATTTGGGGAATATAAAAAATAGTGAAAGGGAATAAAGGGGAAAGGAGAAAAAATGAGTGGGAAATATCAGAAAGGGAGACAGAACATGAAAGACTCCTAACTCGGGGAAACGAACTAGGGGTGGTGGAAGGGGAGGAGGGCGGGGGTATGGGGGTGACTGGGTGATGGGCATTGAGGTGGGCACTTGATGGGATGAGCCCTGGGTGTTATTCTATATGTTGGGCAAATTGAACACCAATAAAAAATAAATGAAAGAAAGAAAAAGAAAGAAAGAGAAAGAAAGAAGAAAGAAAGAAAGAAAGAAGAAAAAGAAAGAAAGAAAGAAAGAAAAGAAAAGAAAGGAAGAGAGAGTAAGAAAGAATGAATGAATAAAAGAAAGAAAAGGATGGAAAGAAGGAAGGAAGAAAGGGCAAACATCCAAAACAATCCATGATGTTTTATTGGATTAAATTGATATATCTTCCTTAACTCTTTTTTAAAAATTACGTTTTTATTCAGTATGACATTGCAGAATTTTTAAAGAGAATATAAATTAACTTTTAATAATTTAATGCTTAATTTTTCTTCTTGCATGTTTTAGCCTGCAAGGAAGATTGTTCCCAATGTTCCTATACAAAGTAAGATGGAAACCATCATGATGACAGTTCTTGACCAGTACATGAAAAATTGGCTCTGTCATTGTAGTAGTCTACTGATTAAGCTTTTTTGGCTTAATACTAATTAATTATTTGACAAATATTTGCCTTGACTTGAATATCAGAGAAAAGTTTGAGAGCTAACTCAGAACTCATTAGTATTTTCTTAGCTATCTTACTTCCTTATAATTTTTAGGGGTTGAGAAAGTCATAAGGTTCTAGAATGCCAGCACTAGAATTTCCTTTTAGGGCTACATTTTTTTTTATATGAAGGGGACTCAAGTATATTCTTTGAATTTAATGTAAGTTATAGCAGCATCTTGTAATTTTTCTATCCTGATTCTTCCTTATTCTCAATTTCTTTTTTATCCTACTGAACTGTTCTTTGAGAAAGTAAAGATTGTAAATCATTAGTACAGTTTGATCAAGTGTTTTGAAAATCAGAAACTATATTGTCTTTATTAGCATGGCTGTTATCCATCATATAGTAAAAAGCTGCTAGCTACAACTTAACCATTTTTATTGATTTTTTTAAACACTTCTTTGATATTATGTCTTTATTGTTTAAAGACTTCATATAACAATCAGTATAATTTTGATAATGAGAACAATAGTTAGGAATATTTAATTATATGTTATTCTTTCACTGCCAAGTTGATAACTACTCTGTTTTTTGTTTTGTTTTGTTTAGTTTTTAAAGATTTTATTTATTTATTCATGAGAGACACACAGAGAGGCAGAGACAGAGGCAGAGGGAGAAGCAGGCCTGGTGCAAGGAGCTTGATGTGGGACTCCATCCCGGGATCATGCCCTGAGCCAAAGGCAGCCACTTAACTGCTGAGCCACCCAGGCATCCCTAACTACTCTGTTTAAATTGAGAACTTCACCCCTACACTCCCCACTTTCATTTTCTTGTATAGATAAACACATATTATTTTGCTTTTGACAAAGTGATATTTCTAAAGAACCTTCGGTGTTAGGAAATTCTAGAATATAACCTTATAAAGCCATTTTTAACAAAGCCATTTTTGTTGCCTTTTTTTGCTTAGTACTAAAATTACTTTTTCATCTTGCAAACTTTTGTTTAGTAGTCATTCACAATAATTCAATAATATTATTAAAGAAAATTAATTTTGAGAAGTTACAGGAAAATGGGAATATCTGGCAATCTATTAGACATTTCGGATTTGTTCAGAAAATTAATGTAGAGATTTACAACTTCACCCTTCATTTTACATTTTGCAGCAGAAAAGTCAAACAAAATCAAAATAGAGAAAGCTTGCTATGTCACCAGCACAATGTCGAACATTAATGCTGTAACTCTATACTGGCCTGTGGTATTACTTCCACTTTGGAGCTCTTTCTAATAAAATGTGTCAGAGAAGAATGCAAAGTTTGAGTCATGGTATCTACCTCGAATCTTATATAGTAACTTTTATAATAACTCAAGATTTTTAGAATGTGTCAAATGAAATGGCATGTGCCAACAGGGTTGTAGTTTGAGAAACTGTCACAATTTATATGGGATTGCCTTTTAGGGTAGAGAGTAACACCCTTAATCGTAGCAGGGTAAAGGAATTCAAAGTCTTTAGTTTTCCTTATTTTTGAAAATGTACACTATTTTGTGCAACCTCCCCTCAGATGAGAGGCTACAAACTGGTAGCTTGTTGACCAGATTCTGAGAGGAGATAAATTTTATTTGTCTTTCCCAAATTAGTTGCTAACATTTTAGTTTTGGGCAATTTCATGTAAAATTTTTTAATTAAAAAGCACTGTTGACATGCAATGTTATACTAGTTTCAGGTGTACAATGTAATGATTTGACATTTATATACATTAGAAAATGCCTGCCATGATAAGTGTATTAACATCTGTCACCATACAAGGTTACTACAATATAATTTTTTTATTCCTCTTGGAAAATTGGAATATCTGTAACCAGTGAATACACATTCTTATATAATTTCAGTTGGCTGAGGCTGAATTAAGTCTATCTTCCATAAATAATAATAATTTTTTAAATTTATTTTTGCCAGAGAGAGAGAGAGAGAGGAAGTATGTGCATGAGTGGTGGAGTGGGGTAGGGAGGGACGGAGAAGCAGACTCTCACTGAGCAGGGAGCTGGATGCGGCACTCAATCTCAGGACCCTGGAATCATGACCTGAGCAAAGTAGACACTTAACCGACTGAGCCACCCAAGTGCCCCAGTCTATCTGCTTTAGATGGAACATGCATTCTTCATTACACACAGTGACACCTAGTTGATCTTACTTTATTTATTTACATACGTACATTGTCCCTGTTGGCATTGGAGTTTGCAATACCTGAAACAGAGATTAAGATTATTTTGCCTCTGATACTATGATAACAAAGCTCATCAAAATATGAAGACACACAGGTAACAAAACAATTAATGACATTTATTTTCCAGGAAGAAGGCTCCATTATTCCCTTTAATTTATATACCATTTGTTTTTAAATTACATAGAATTCTTCTTACATTGGTGATTGTCAATCTATGGTAATATGGAATTTTATATTTAGTATACTCATCTGTTCAAAGGTGATAATTAGTGCTAGTTCATCTTGTCCATCTTGCCATTTGCAGCAATGTGGATGGACCTAGAGGGTATTATGCTAAGTGAAATAAGTCAGACAAAGAAAAATACCATAAGATTTCACATATATGTGGAATCTAAAAAACAAAAGAAATGAAAAAAACAAGCTGAAAGCTGAATCTGACCTGTAAATACGGAGAATAAACTGGTTGTTGCCAGAGGGGGGAATAGGCAAAATTGGTGAGATGGAGTAGGGATCCAGTTATGGAAGGAATCGGTCACGGGAATAAAAGGTATAGCATAAAGAATATAGTCAATGGTATTGTAATAGGATTGTATTGTGACAGATGGAAACTACAATTGTGAGCATAACATAACCTGAAACTAATATAACATTGTATGTTATAACATACAAAGTTATTGAATCACTATGTTATACACCTGAAACTAATGTAACATTGTGTGTCAACTATACTCAAATGAAAAAACATAATATTATTTCAAACTTGGTAGTTTTTAAAATCAAGTATCAATATAATTTATGTTATCTTAAAGATTTTTGGGCAATTTAAGTATTAAGTATGAATTGTAGAATAACAAAATTTTCAGTTATCCCAGTTGTATATAAAATAGAATAATAAGGGATCCCTGGGTGGCACAGCAGTTTGGCGCCTGCCTTTGGCCCAGGGCGCGATCCTGGAGACCCGGGATCGAATCCCACATCGGGCTCCCAGTACATGGAGCCTGCTTCTCCCTCTGCCTGTGTCTCTGCCTCTCTCTCTCTGTGTCTCTCATGAATAAATAAAATCTTAAAAAAAAAAAAAGAAAGAAACAATGAAGACTTTGAAGACTTGTATTTCAGAGTCATTCCTCTGAGGAAAAATTTGACCCCAAATTTCAGAATTTTCTTCTGGTTTTTCTTAAAAGTATAGATGTTGGTTTATTACTGAAGATGTTATATAGTTTAGACATCTATATAGGTTGTAGTTGAAATTCATAGGTATTTAAAATCATAATACAAAGTTAGTTTCATATTTTTAATGGACCCAAATAATTTCCTTTATAATACTAGTCAGTATACTTCTGGAAACATTCTTATTTTAAGGCACTGTGTATATTTTCTGGGTTTTTGTTGTGGTGGTTGCAGAGTGGATTAATGGAAACATCTCCCCTTATAGCACTTCTAGCAAAATAGTCTTGGAACACCAATAAAAAACAAGTTCATAAATAGTTTAGAATTGCCTTTTATAGCTATACTGACAAATCTTAAGGAAAGGACTAATTTGGGCTAGTATTATTTGATCTTTTTTTCCCCTGTGTCCTCTTTGGTATAAAATTAAATTGAAACCTGATTTTTCTGAGTGCAGGAAATACACAATTTGAGGGTATGGTCCAAAAAATTTTTTTATTTTATTTTATTTATTTATACATGAGAGACACAGAGAGAGAGGCAGAGACATAGGCAGAGGGAGAAGCAGGCTATCTGTGGTAGCCCAATGTGGGACTCAATCCCGGGACTCCAGGATCAAGCCCTGAGCCGAAGGCAGATGCTCAATCACTGAGCCACCCACGCATCCCCCACAAAAATTTTTTAAAATAGCTTTAAAGGGTCCTATAAGGCAGATTATATTTTGTTTTATGGAAAAGAGTTGTAAGCATTTGAAACATTTCTTATATTGTTTTTAACTGCTGGGTAATACAGGAACTAAAAAATTCACTGTTTGTTAGAATTATAAATATTTTGGCATGCCAGAAAAGGTTTCTAGATAAATCTTGATTGTTCAATTTTAAAAAGGTGCTGAGGAGGCAGATGATATGGGTAACAAATTTAACTTACTGCTACATTAAAATTAATTTTTCTTATGATATCAAAATAAATCCATTTTGTAGCCAGTCTATTGCCTAAAAACTCTTTGCAGGGTGTTCTAAGTTCATAGTTCTTGAGTTTTATTCAAACATCTCCAAGGACAAGGAGCTCACTCACTCTATTACAAAGCAGGTTAATAATTATAGACAATTCTGAGTATTAGCAGGCAGACTAATAATTATGGGCAGTTCTAAATATTACAAAGTAATTAAATCATTTACTCAATAAGTATTTATTATTACTTCTTTTGAATCAACATCTGCTGTTCTGTACTTCCTCTACCTTTAGTTTTAATCTTGCCTTCTGAACTAATTCCTCTTCCACATAACAACTCTTCAGTGATTTTATAGAAACAGTGAATGAAGCTTAAGGTTAAAATGAACCCAAAGCCCTTCTCGTCCAAACCTTCACTTGCTACATCCCTTAACAATAATGGTCCAGCATAAGTCTGAATATAACTTGCAGTGGTGGAGGCTGTTAGCCCCACATGCAGTTCTAAACTTACTTAAAGTAGCTCTTATATCCCATCTCCTCTTCACCTGCTCCAGCCTCAGCTCCTTTATCCATTCTTCATGTGACAATCATGTGCTTCCTTACTATCTTGGTTATTCTCTGCAGATGTTTCTGTTTCTGTCCTTCTTAAAGGGTAATATCCAGAAATTAAACACATTAATGCAGCTTGACTAAGTGGAATGTAGCCTACCTGCTTCTGTTTACATTAGTATGGCCTGGAATTAGATGAGCTTTAAACTTTGGCAGTCGTATCATATATTGATGTGTTATTATTAACTTAAATTCCAAAGTCTTTTTTTCTCACTGTCACTAATCCTTAGCTCCTTGATTGTGTTTTTATATAGCTTTTAATTGGATCCAAACACGGTGCTTTACTTTTATTCCCATACTATTAGTATACTCTGTATTGTTGAGATTCTCTCTGGAGTCTGATTCTGCCATCCAACAAATACTACGTCTCTTATCTGCTGCATTTTTTGGAGATCTGAGACATAGATATAATGGCTCTATGGGTGGCCCAGTGGTTGAGTGTCTGCCTTTGGCTCAGGTCATGATTCCAAGGTCCTGAAATCTTTTTTTAAAAGATTATATATATATTCCCAGTCCTATATATATATAGAGAGAGAGACAGAGACAGAAAGACAAAGACAGAGAGACATAGAGACAGAGAGAGACCCAAAGTTTGAGAAGACTAATCCAATTCATTGATACCGATGTTAAGTGTTGAATGGATCAGGACTGAGAATATGAACTATGTGACAAATTAAGCAGTATTATGCAAGAGAATTGTTCAGTTGGCTATAAACCCACTATTTTTATTGGTTGTTAGTAAGGTTTCTCAGTTTAGTATCTGAGGATAATATAAGAAACCTGGACATACCTCTTGCTATATAATCTGATTATACATGTGTACCCATCTATTATTTTATCTATTTTAAAAGGAAATAAAGCAACTATTTTAAAACAGCACCTTTTTTTCATTTCATTTAATGTTTATTAAATTAAAAGACCATGTTATGCTTTGAATTAATTCTTATAATCTGTATTAATACTTAGTTTGACTTTTCCTTCCTTTGTTTTTTCTTTCTTTTCTTTCCTTACATTAAATTATGTACATCATAACAAAGGAAATCTTACAAAGAATAGGAGAGTGGAAGGAAAATTAAGGGCACTAATCATTCACAAATTGGATAATGATGACTTGGAAAAGCTGATTGTGGTAGTTCCTTTGAAAATATTTTTTTCTTAGTGACTTTTTTTTGCATCATTTTTCCAACATTTAATAACTTCTGCATTTCCTAAGTCAAGAAATACGGACAATTGTACAATTAATGTTGTGAAGCTTCATCCCAGTCGTGGAAAATGATAAATTATTCCTCCTTACTTCTATGTTCCATAATTACTGATACCCCTTATCACACAAGGAGAAAGGTTGACAGTGCCTTACGTGTAAATAAGTAATTTAATTCCAGTAACGATATGGTAGGCACACATTTTGTAATTTTTTAGCCAGATGTGGGAATCATAACAGTTGTGGCTGGTGATGTGGCACAACGGGTTACTTATCTGAGTAAACCAGATGCCACCTGATTTGTAAAATGTAAACTTTGTTTCTTGTGGGTACTGAGATTGGCGACCCACTGAAGAAAAAGATATCTATGAAATATATTTGTGTTTTGGAGCCTGGGCTATTGCTTTCAGATATTCTAAGACATCAGAGAAATAGTTTTCCTTGGTCTTACTTATGTGTGATATCATCACTTCATGTGCTCAGACACAGAAAGTGGTTATTCACTTTTTTTTCTTTGCTAGCAAATAAGGCAAACATTTCATTTAATGTTTATTAAATTAAAAGACCATGTTGTGCTTTGAATTAATTCTTATAATCATAGGAAGAAAAAAATCTTGCTTCTGTTATATATGGCAAATTCCTTTGATAACTGGACTATTAAGTATATTTATTTATTTATTTTTAAAGATTTTATTTATTTATCCATGAGAGACAGAGAGAGAGAGAGAGGCAGAGACATAGGCAGAGGGAGAAGCAAGCAGGGAGCTTGATGTGGAACTCGATCCCAGGACCCCAGGATCACAACCTGAGCCAAAGGCAGATGCTCAACCACTGAGGCACCCAGGTGTCCCTATTAAGTACATTTAAATAGAGAGAATTGACCATAGCAGAAATTGCAGCTACATCTTCTTTGAGCCCTCATTTTCAGTCGTTTACCAAGACAAATTATTATCTACTCTTAACATTTTTGCCTGATGTTTTATTATCTAGATATTTGAAATTGGGAGGTAAAAAAGAAATTGGAGGTAAAAAAGTTTGAATATGATCAGTGTATATGTTTCAAGTAAATAGTATGTGCAAATAAATACCACTTTTAAAGAGCAAATATAATAAGCATTATAGTATGTTGCAATTTAATATTAAAAGTTACTGCATTTCATTAAGTAACATTATCATCAACCACAGTCAGGAAATTAAAACCAAAAAGTAGAAAGTTCACATTATGATTTCCAATATCCATATCATTATAAAGTTTAGATTTAATTTCACAGAAGTCAGGAAATTCTATTCTGAGATTCCCAAAGAACCCATAACTTTCACATAGATTACAACAGCCTCTTTCATTAGGAGCTCAAATCATGAGTCTCCTCCCAAATGGATCTATCACTATGGGATGCAGTACTTCCTTTTCAAAAAGGAATTACACCTTGTTCAGTTCTTCCTCCTAGAGGTCCTGTATAATAATCACATTGTGAAGATTTTATGATTTAAGAACCGGTGCTCTGGATTACATGTAATTGAGGCACTGAGAACTTGTAACCCTTTCTTCAAAAGGTAATACAACAAAATAAAGTTCCTTCAGTCAAGTAACGATATTATTTCTTTTCTGAAGCAAATCCTTCCTACACTTGTCTTGTTTCTAATTCAACATTCAAAGCACTAGATCAGAGACCTTTAACTGGTAGTCTGTGGTCCAAATCCTCCCTTCAAATGTATTCTTGTTTGGACTATAAAATTATTTTAAGTAAATTTGAATTGGTTACAAACATTTAATATCTGAAGTATTCATTTAAAAAAGAATCATTGGATTTCTGGCTTCTCTTGAAGCGTGTGAAGATGTAGCAGCCCCAAGTCTGCTTTCCCTGGGGGAAAAATCAATTGAGTCCTCATTGTTTCCTTTTAGCCTGGGTTGTCTCCTGTTCAGCTAAATCTGCCCACTTCTTTTCGTCATAAACCTGTTCTTTTATCTATGTCATCGCCTGGTCCTTATTGTCATTTGAGTTTACTCCATAGGCACAAGTGACATCAAATATAAAGATAACTATAGGACATTCAAAAATGTTCTAAATTACTATCAATATTTTAGTTCGGTATAGAAACCTGCAAATTTTAGGGATACTTTCAAGCCACAGTCCAGTTTTATATAATTAAACTGCCTTTGGGAAAATACTAAAAATTTAGGGTGTAGGCTCAAGGGGGACCTTAGAGAACAGGATCAGTTAAGAAGGTATCTAGAGTAGTTCTACTTCAAGTAACATTACTCTCTGATGAACTTGCCTAAGTACTCAGTTATCTTTTGGGGGGTCATATTGAAGAGCTCCATTATCCCAGAGGGCTATCAGACATTTGCTGTGGGCTCAAATTTATTTATGGGAGATGGTGACCTTCAGAGGTGGAGTAGAAATACAAGGGTAACTCTCCACCCATTAGAGCTGAGCCCTGTGGTACTCTCATCAGCTTTTATAGGTTGGCTTCCAGCAATCTACCTCTTTTGTGGGAAAGGGAGGAAAAAAGGCTACCATCCAGGGAGCATGCCAAAAGTTTTAGAGTCAACTCAATCTAGTATCACACAAAGGAAGTTTGGCAAATACCGTTAAGCCAGCCATTCAGGTGTTTAGGGAACAACAGGATGCTTCTGATTTTTCTCCCAAAATGAAGATTGCAAAAAAAAAAA
Organism: Nyctereutes procyonoides; assembly: GCF_905146905.1. NCBI lineage: Eukaryota > Metazoa > Chordata > Mammalia > Carnivora > Canidae > Nyctereutes > Nyctereutes procyonoides. The sequence continues at coordinate 9,219,297 of NW_026575130.1, forward strand.
GTTGAATTTTTCTCACAGGCTACTGGTCAAATGCTTATTTTCCCTTCAGTATAAGGTGCCCTGTCTGCTAATGAATCCTCTGTTTTCTTTATACTGTCCTTTCCTGATATATGCTGTGCCCTCTCTCCCCAATGTAGACTGTTTCCTTTCAGAAAATGGATAGAGTAATATTCAAGTTGAGTTGTGTCCTTGACTGGCACCCTCAGCTACAAGCACCCTCGGTTTTCACAGAAGCATAAATGCAAAATATTGTATTGCACACTATCATGATGCTGTACCATCCTAGTGGGAAGATTCCTTGAGAATTAAAAGTTTATTAGTTTGGGCTCCATAATTAAGAACTTGTATTTCAAATGCAAATTGCATGAAATTCAGATGGGGTGGAATGTAAACTTACTTTTACATTATATTTTTTTTATTCATTCATGATAGTCACACACACACACACACACAGAGAGAGAGAGAGAGAGAGAGAGGCAGAGACACAGGCAGAGGGAGAAGCAGGCTCCATGCACCGGGAGCCCGACGCGGGACTCGACCCCGGGTCTCCAGGATCACGCCCTGGGCCAAAGGCAGGCGCCAAACCGCTGCACCACCCAGGGATCCCTACATTATATTTTTTAAGTGGTGGTTGTTAAGCAAATCATTATGCAGTGTTTGGTAACCAAATGATGTTCTGAACAAGACTTCTGGAGGTTTTTTTTTTTTTTTAATTTACTGAAAGAGCAACAGTTTCATGGATCTTTCTTTTTAATTACTTGCAAAACATGCTAATTATAATGTGCTTATTTATTTATTAAAGCAATCAATTAAAAGCTATATGCTCGATAGCAATAAATTGGGATAGTTCTGATTAATATATAAAATTAAAATCATAAAAGTAAATATATCTTTAATTACTATAAGTTGGTTTAAATTATAATATATAATTCAGATTGCCATATATAATTCTAGATTTGTCAGACTAGATTATATTAACAAATTTTCTTGTTCAAAAATGAATTCATTGCCTTAACTTTTTAAATTTTACTACTCTTTCTATAATCTTTATTATGTTAAGGGAATCTTTGTCATCAACTTTGGAATGAGCTCACAATCCTTTCTCAAAATGCTCAGAGTTAAATGTGTTTCAGAATTTAGTTATTAGGCATTAGAAAGTTAATATTACTCATACATTGCATATTGTTTGACACCCTTAGAGACGCCTGAGGCACCCTATAATCAAACCATCCATTTCTGCAGTGAAACACATGCATGTTCACCCTAAGAAGAATTATTAGTGACCATAAATAGCCTCACATCTGTTCAAATAAGTTTTTGACACCAAACGAGTTTGCTGCAAACTTAGAAAACCTAAGGAAGGAATGTTACTTTCAGAGACTTTGAATTTTGAGATTGCCGATAAGGGATCATGAACTAAATTTTGATTTTTAATCTGTTCTTAATTTTGCCAGGGTTGTCTTCCTCAAACCTACATATGGAACGGCACCTTTGTTTTGTAAATATTTCTGTGGCTTCCCTTTACTTTCCCCTTTGAGCTTCTTTGAAGACCTTCTTTGAATACCTTGTCAACTTCTCCAGGCTCTTCCCTAAAAAATACGTGCTTCACCCCAACCAAACTCAACTTACCAGCAATCCCCACTTTCCACATCTTTGCTCACTGTATATCAGACTGGAATACCTTCTTCTCAAACCAGGTGCACACTCCACCTCAAATACCTTTATCCTAACCATCCTTCCTCCTGTGGCTCAAATCCCATCTTTTTAGGAGCCTTATTCCATTTCCCAATCAGAATGTGTTTAAATAGCCTACTGCCTGCCCCTTTAATTACAGCACTAATGTGGAATATTTTCCATTTAGAATGATACTCTTGTGATAACTTCCCCTCCCCACTAGACTTAAACCCCACAGCTTTTTTTTTTCACAGTAATTGGCATGCAGAATGTACTTAAGAGACATTTATTATATGAAGGAATGATTATTTTAGTTAACCTCACTCTCATTCTCATCAATCGGACCTCCCACAAGAATCCTACACCCCCTCAGCCATTGCCACTGCCCTTATCCTAACCTTTCCCACATGGAGAACAGCGCCTAGATCTCAAGGGAGTACCTAAAACAGGACCCAATCCAATCTTTGTATTCCAAGTATATATTCAGTAACTCTTTGGAAAAGAAAGATATATTTTCTCTTTGGTTTTAATATTCACCTTGATGATACTATCAGGAAGGAAAAGTATCAGTACCCTTTGAGAGTGACCAGGCACTGAGGGTCTGCATGGCCAATTCTGTTCTGCAGGTCTCAGCTTAAATACCACTTCCTTGGGGACAGTCCTGCCTGACCAGCTGACCTGGGTTAGGTCCCTTCTTGTGCACTCTCCTACTTTTTGTTCTGTTAGCAGTCATCACATTCGCTTTTGGGGTATGATTTTCAATCCAAAAACTGGTGAGTAAGCAATATGACTTAATTTTCCATAACAATTGGATTTCTGAATCTAATTTGATTTCTGAATCTGAATCTGACTTGATTTCTGAAGCTAAATCTTCCCTTCTTCTGAGCTGACAAAACAAAAAACAAACAAACATCACTTTCCTTGGGATTTCCATACTTTCCTCCTCCTTTTGGACTGACTCACACTTCTGAGTTCTTGTAGTATCAAAAGATTTGGGGTAGAAATTGAAGGGCACCTGGTCTTCAGTCATCAGTCTACACAGTTTGCTGCTGAGAAGGCAACATGGCTTGACTGACCTGCATGGGTTTTCACATATAGTGTGTTGCTGCTGCAGAGACCTGCTTCCCAGCAGCATTTCCAGGAAGCAACAATATCTTGCAGAAAAACATGGAAAAACGGCCATGTGACATGTGACACATCTAGATGCAAGAGACCATGGGCAACCTTGCAAAAGATTCCGCTGTATTAAGCATGGCACAGAAGGAGCAGAAATTTTCCTATGCCCCATGGACGCAACAGTGACACACTATATGTGAAGGGAGAGAAAAGGAGTGTATGTATCTCAAAAGAAATCCCAGTCACATTTGTAACTGCTTGTTTAACATCTGCTTTTCTTGGTTATCCTCTTAAGTTCCATGAAGCCTGGGATACGGCTTTCTAATCTCAATGTCCAAATATTGCCTTGTTCCTAGTAGGATGCTATTAACTTCTTGATAAATGAATGAATAAATGGTAAAGAAATTCAGAAACTATGAAGGATTTAAGGAAAGTGTAATAACTAAGAGCATAGACTCTGGAGCAGGTGGTCAGGGTGTGAATCTTATCTCTTCTACTTACAGTTAGATGGGCAAAACCCTTAACTGCTTCATGCCTCAAATTCTTCATCTGTCAAAGGGTTGTTGTGAGGATTACAAGAGTTAACATTTGTAAAGCTGTTAGAATAATACCTGGCACATAGTATGTATCATGTGAATACTGACCATTGTCATTACCATCATCATCATTATTTATTATCTTTATTATGAGGAACCTCTAAGACAGGACTGTTCTCTTGATATTCGCTTCAGGAGTATTGTTCCAATTCGATGATAGCTAAATTTATATAAATAGAAATGACAATTTTATTTTTGTGCAGTCTCCTAGACTGCAAGGCCATTTTATTTTTCTTCCCTGCATCCTATGTCTACATTTCTCTGGTTGCCTCAGAGCAGGACAATGCTTCTTTAGGAATCTTGCCTCTTTTCATGGGCTCTCATCTTCTGTTGGCCTTTCTTAGCTGTGTATCTTTAGCAAACACTACAACAACACCTGGAATCTCTTATGAGATCATACATAACAAATAGAATCTTTTTCAGTATGTGTAGTTTAGGAAATTTTTCCTGTACTTTACACTTGCCAGTGCTGAAGTGTATCTACCATCTTTCTTCTTATTCACAGATCTTTTGCAGTGTGTCTTTACTTAGCATTTTAGTAGCTACAGTATTTAATGACTTTTGTCAATGTATAGATTGTATTGTTCTCACTTTCTTCTAAATAATCTTCAAATTCAGATGTATCATTTATATGTTAAAATATATGTATAATTCCTGGAGTGACTAGGATTAACATTTATGATAGAACTCAATAGAATGGAACTTAGGGTATCTATAAAAAAGAAAAATTAACGTTTTGATCCAGTATTATATTCAACTTCGGAAGCTAGTTCTTCCCATAATTAATATTTCCATAAGCCAATCTTTTTCCATTGGTTGTAAATTCTGATTTTCATAAGTTCATGGTATTTGATTATTTAAAGGGTTCTGTTGGCTATTTAGCTTCATGTAGTTGATTTTTCTATTCAGACAAATTATACCATCTACTGCATTATGAAATGATTTAGCAGCAAATTCCTTTCTCTTAATTTCTTTTCTTTCCCAGTTTGTTTCCTAAGGATTCCTGCTGTTAAGCTAAAGTTATTCTTTTACCTAAATATTTTTGCATCCTATTACAATATTTCCCCATCTGGTCTCTCTTAGCTAGAAATCATTTTATCGACTTCTTGGAATATTCATCTTTATTTATGCTGTGCACATACCCACTGTAATGGTAATGTTATAGTGCATTATATATTTGGGGCTAGAAGAATCATGATACTATTTACATTATGGAGAAACTAAGGGATTTTCATTTCTCAGCATAACATATTTTTTCTTCCAATATGATTGGAAGGCTCCTGGTCCACCTTTATGTTTAAAATATAGTTTAATTTTTTCCTCCATACCTCTACAACCTCAGATACACTCCCCTGTACATATCAGTGAGTATCCACTGTTGGTGGCATTGGCCATTTTTAACGCCTAGATTACCTGTCAGTGCAACGGTGAGTAGAGGACTTCAGTTCATGTGCATTTATTTATACAGTACAATTAATAATGCAGTTTTCATTAATGAGTGATTTGCCTGTATAGGATTTTTATGAAAAAAAAAAGAATTTTTATGAGGTGAGTTAGCATTCCTCCTGCTTCTACAAACACATTTTATTATATCTCTTTGTAATTGCTTCTTCCTCTACTCATCCCTTAAATGGAAGTCTTTCCAAGAGTTGTCTTCTATATCTGCTCTCTCTAGAGTCTCCTTACATGACTTCAGGAGGTAAGACTTGTGATTCCCACCTATCTCCTGACTTCTTATATGCATATCTAACAGCCATGCCTTTGTTCTTCATGGACACCTCAAATTCAACAGATCCCTAACTGAAATCATCATCCATACCTAACTGCTCCAGAAAACCCATTCTTTTCTAGTGTTTCCTCTACCATCCTCCATCGCTCGGACCACTCACTTCCCCTCCTTCTCCCTTACGTTTTCAGCCAGACTACAAGTCTTGTGAATCTTACCTTCTTAATATTACTTGAAACTATAGATTTGTCCCTTTCTAGTTCTTGGGTACAGTCCTCAACTAGACTATTGTAAGTAGATAGGGTGTCTGTCTTTATTATTCCTCTTGCTATACAAACCCCCATTCCCTCATTCACGTGGCTTGGGAAGTCTTCCAGGGTTCCTTGAACCTACCATTAGGTATACTTTTATTTACTTTGTAGCTCGTCTCCTTCATCAAAATAGTCATTTCTCCATGTGATTACTGCGTGCTTATTTTTTCCTATTTCTCCAGTAGACGTTGACCCCTGTGAGCTTGTGGTCAGGCTCACCATTCAATCCCCATACCTAGCACAGTGAATGCTGCACAGAAGGCACTCAACAAATACTTTTTATATATTGTTGATATTTCCAATATTCAAACTGTAAAAGTAGAAAGAAATTATAAACACATAAACTGTATGATGACAAAGTCTGGAATTAGAAGTTGTGTATTAAATTCCTGGCTCTAACATTGCCTTATAGAATGCTTTTGACAAAACACGAAGTTTTCTCACTATAATGTAATCATATAATACCATTACTGAGTATACAATAAATAATAGCATCTTGAATTTATGGCTTCTAAGTAGTTAGAAGCATATTTTATGAAATATTTATTTTTTCATCATTTCTTTGGGGTAGGCTTGCCTCTGTTTCTAGAAGGTAATGAAGGGACATAGAGCTCCTCCTATAATGATGTCAAAACACTGGTAGAAAATGGTAACCTACTTCAGTGAATGTTTGGAAGATTTGTGAAGTAGTCTGAGTAGGCTCTGAAGAGGAAATGGGTTGTGTAAGGTAGTTTTACACTCTCATACATCCAATTTCTTAAGAATTCTAAATATTTGGTAGTGAGTATTGAACACATTATTTCAGCAATTCAGCTTATTCCTGGACTTTTTCTCCATGTTTTCCTGGAGTCACATTTTTTTCCCATAACCAGTTGAACCATCTGTGTACCAGGCAAGTTTTCCAAGATGCAAAACCAAGTGAAATATGTCCATTTCATTTATTTAGAAAGGACTATGACTAATGATACTGTGGGGAAAAAAATGGCATAGTTAACAAAAAAGTACACTCTGTGTGAACAGCCCAGGAAGCCTAACTGTTATGGCCACATAAAGCCATGACTTATAGGTAAGTATTCAGCACCAGTACTTTTCAAACTTTTTCTTCAAAGACTTTTTGTGGGAAGGAGAGGGTCAATTCAGTATCTACCTATAATCTAGAGGTATCCCCTGTGAGATGAGGTTCTCTACCACCATCAAACAGTAAAATTTTTAAAAATTTGTGTAAATTTTGCATTTTATCCCATAATATGACAATGTTTGTACATAAAAATATTTAAAATTATTTAACATTAATCAAACTTGAATCTTAAGGAAGATATGCCATATTTATTACTGCCTAAAGTAACCCTTATCCACCACCACCACCCCTCAACAATGGCATGTACCCTTTAAGCATTATCCCGGTTTGAAAAGCACATGGTCTTATGGTCTTATGATATTGCACCCCAGGCCATGGGCTTTTTGTTAGAATTTAAGAGAATTCTTCCACATGTCTCTTTGTACTCTGCTACATATAAGCTTCTGAAGTCCTTTTGCCTAGCTCACTAATAAAATCTTTAAAATGTAGCTCTAAGCACCTAATTGGTAGCATTTTCTGCAGTTAAGATGATTGAAGAATATAAAATCAGCTTCCTCAAATAGAGATTTTCTGTTTGATAAAAAGGATCTGTCTGAAGAGAGAATTACCTATTCACTTCCCTCTTTAGATCTCGTTAACACTGGAAACCAAACTAAGAAGTTATAAAACTAATGCTTTTTGTGAACATTTAGAAAATATGATCAAACAACAAGCTGGTCATGCTCAGATATGAGTACAAGAAGTGAATTATTTACACATTCAAATTTCAAAACATTTGTAAGGCCTACCATGTGTGCTGTTAAAAAGCTTTTAATTTTAAATTATTTTTGTTAGATAATCCTGTTCAAAGTGACATTATGATTTATCGCCACTAGTCAAGATCCTGATCTCTCGTAGACTTCTTGTTTGTATCTGTTTTTGTTCTTTGTTACATAAATATGAGATTTATATATAAAATTCTGACTGTGTAATATAGGGCTAATGAGTCACAGATGGGAAGATGCTGGCACATTACCATCTAATAACATTTTAAACTCATATTCCATAGTAAAACAAAAGCAAATTGTACACATCTGTTTTCCAACTTGTAGAATTTCTGAATTTGGGTAGCGTCTATGTTTCAAGGACTTTTACTTAGAAGAAAAAGAGGATACAGGTCACCTCAAAATTACCTAGACACTGAATAGCCTTATCAGAAAGGATTTGGCAAAACAGATAAGATTTCCTCTACTTTGCTTCCTGAAAAGTCCCAGGCTTAAAGAATGCAAATCAAAAGCATTAGGGCTAAAGAGATCTCTTCATACCAAAACATAATTTTATTGGTTCTCTTAAAAAGAAAAATAAATCCCAAATAAGGAGAAAATAAGAAGGAGAAAAATATGCCATGATTAATAAAATTGAAAAACTAGAAACTTACTGACCTTTACTAAAAATATTCTCAGAATAGATTTGGGTGGAAGAGGGGAAGGGCAATGAGGAGGGAATGTCTAGGAAGCTTGTAAACACCTGAGGCCATGTAAGCTGTGGTTGCTGTTTATTTTATTTGTATGATAAACATGTTCTGTGTGAAAAAAGATTGGAATAAAAGGCTCCAATATCTCGTGTTGTTGAAAAAGTGCAAGTTCTCTCTCAGATCTACCCAACTGATAATGCTTATGAACATGAGTTAGTACAAGTTAGTGAAGTACCAGCCTCTAAAACATCTTTCCCCTGTTTTTCCTGGTTAAGGAATTCAAAACCACTTCTCTGCTTCAAGGGGTTGTGTGAACTGTCAAGTTCTTTTGGAAAAATTATGTGACAGAAGTGATTACTGCAGAGTGTGACCATAAATCCCTCTGACATAAAATACGCATGTTATAAGAGACAGATTTCCATCCACCTCCTCTGCAGGAATTCCTGAAACAGAAAAGACCTGAGAATCTTCTTATGATTGGAGAGAGAAATTTTGATATGTGGGTGGTAAGACTATCTTTTGTGAGGCAGAGTGCATTTATTCTGAGGAATATTTATGATCAGACTGCAAAATTCTGTTCACTGTTGTCCAAAAAAAATGTAATACGTGTCTGTCCTGAGTTGTAAACAGACTATCAATGGAGGGAGATTATAGTGTGTCTGATTTCCTGTACAGTATGTCAAACAAGTCAAGACTTAGAGTGAGGACAGGGTGGCATTAGATACATTCTTGTTCTGTTTGTCCATCAGTGGAATGTCTGTGTGACGTTTTGTGTCGTGTTGTTTTGGTGCTGTCCCATGTCCTTAGGGTCTGCCAGGCTTCCCCACAGTTGCTGCTCTGCACAGTAATCAGATCCTCACCGTCAAGGTTTGTGGTTGGCACCCATGCTACTCAGTCAGAGCCCGCAATCAGCATAAGAGTGAGCAAGAACAGCTAAGTTGGCTTGCCAAGTCCAGTTGTTCCCATTCACCAAATGCATTGAGTTATTGGATCCTTGGGACCTCACCTACATCAACGAGGTCAAATATCTATTGAGAAGGAGAATCTTGAACATATAAGAGAGAAGGATGTTGAAGTCGAGCAAGGATAATGAAGAGAGGCAGCATGGCTATCTAGGACTGTGCCATATCTCTATGGTTTAATTTGAATGCATGCCAAAACTGTGACATTTTTTGGTCAATTAGATAATCCTAAGTATTCTGGACTTGGGGTGTTTGTAAAATGGAAGTCACGTTCATGCCACATTATGCTGGTTGACAAGTCTGACAGAAATTGAACTGGTGCTTTGTCTCTAGACTTTCTGCTCAATGTGCAGGATGCAGGTGATGGGAGCTTTCCTGCTTCTTTAACAGACAATATTAAAGAGGCCTAACACCCACATCAAAAGGATGGGATACAAAAAAGTTTCCTCTCTAACTAAAAATCTGGCCTGGCCATCCCGTTTTAGGATTATCTTTCTTTCAAGAAGAGCCAGACAGTCTGATGTCAGACACAAACACCAGTTCCATTTTGTTTAATGATCATTATAAGTCTAATGTGTATATCTTTATTTCTTTCTTGGGGCCTTCTGATGTCTATTCTCCAATTCTCTCACCTCTGAACTTCAACCTTTGACCTCACCTGACTGATCAGATGGTGTTTCCTAAAATCAATCATGGGTTTCTCTCTGCTGATCAGCAGCTCATTAAACGCCGCCTCATTAAGGTAGTGCTTATTCTTGCTCAAGTCTGATTTCTTCTTAACATTCAGTATTACTCCATTTACTGTTGCTTTACCATTTGTCTCTAATGGGTGGGGGTATTTATTTGGAAATATCCTAGAGCAAAAAGATGTCTAGGGAGCTGCATTTGCTTGAAAATGGATATGGAAGTACCAAAGTAAAAAGGTATAGAATGCCTAAGTTTTTCTTAATTAAAAAAAGAAAGGCAGCTGAAATTATATCCAGTAATAGACCCAGTTTCTAAGCTCTCTGGTTTTGGTAATTTATAAATTATTATACAGTTTGACAAGAGCTTGTATGTTTAATTTTATAGGTTATGAAAAAGTAAACACATTTGTCCAACTACAGATGCAGCCATTTTATGAAACAAGGTCGCTGTAACTGATGCAGCATTGTCATGAATCAAGTTATACAAAAGTTTTACACCAGCTCTGAATATCATGATAACTTACAACTATTTCCAAGAGCTGAGAGTGCTGGTTCCTGAGCTGCTTTGATTTTAATAGCATCTACTCAGCTCACCCAGCATGAATATTTATTTGCTCCCTGCTGGCAGGCAAATTGCCTACAGGCTTCATGTTTCTGATTGTTCTGGTTCTTTTCATAAGTGTAAATGTGGATTAGATAATACAAATTTAAAGTGTTGAAAAGAAGACCTGGGTCTTTATTTTTCATGGTCATTGTTGGTCTTTTCCTTTCTTCATTCTAGGGTGACCAAGGACAGGCTGGGCCTCCAGGACCTCCAGGGCCCCCTGGCCCAAGAGGGCCTCCAGGGGACACAGGGAAAGATGGCCCCCGTGGAATGCCAGGAGTGCCTGTGAGTTACATGTTGGGTCTGATCCTTTTAAGGGCTTTTAAGGGCTGAGAACTGAGATGGAGTGTGGTAAAGAGGGGCCATAGGGTTAAGAGGTTTCAGAAAGTGGGGTGATAGTCCCCAAGCAGAGAGGGCACTACCCACATAATTCTGCTTTACGGCTTAATCCATGGGGAACCCTCATTAACCCAAAGAGAGACTTGGAGAAGGCAACAGGAGTACATCAATGTCTGGGAGAATAGCTAGGTGAGAGATTGGTAACATTCTCCAAAGTATCAATGGCAGAGACAATAAAGTTCCACATGACTTAATGGAAAATGAAAGAGGAAATGAAATGAAATGGAAATTTAATGGAATTTAATTTAATTTAATGGAAAATGAAAGAGGAAAATGAAATAAAAACTTTTTAAAGTTCACTCCCTTATAAATAAATTGACCAAAAAAAAGAAAAAAAATTGCTAATAAAACAGTATGGTTTGAGTATCATTTGTCCTTTATATGTGAAGCTTGTTAATAGAAATGATTTAAAAACAATCTCAATACTTAGATCTCAGTACTTAGTTACTAAGATGGATTAAATGTCCATAATACAGAAGTATAAGACACTAAATTTACTTTTATACTGTGGCCCTAGGACTTGAAATTCCAATTTACTGATGAATTAATTTATTTATCTATTGCTTTGACTTATTTTCATGAGTGTTTTCATAGCACAAAATAATGAAAATATCCAACAAAGTAGAATGTTTTTTTAAATTAAAGAATAAAAAATTAAAAAATAATCAATGTTTTGATATATTTCATTCATATATCCATATATTTACATATATTTTATATCCATTATATTTTTCAGAGTCATTCTCTTTGTAAGACTATAGGGTACTCTTTTCTGACTTTCCTGAGACAACTTTCTTGTAAACTCCATTTCCCTTTCTTGAAAATGGCTGTAAATTTGTCATATGAAATGAGAGATTGACTCTCAACCTATGATTTGTTAGTCGCTTAGGAAGACTTTCACTGAACCATCAAAAGTAGTGGTTTCATCTTGAAACTGTCTTCGAAGGTTTCACTTTTTCTTGGGATGATATCCCAAACGATAGAGACAGCACACCTTTAGGGATATTTAAAGCTCCCCAAATAATTGCTGGTTGCCAAGGAAGATACAATGAATGTTTCCTCAACTAAGAAGAACAGTTAAAACCATTCTGATGGTACAAAATCAGTCCGTTCATTGGGTATACTCTGCAGAAAATTCAAGGTATAGATTATTTTCAAGAAATTAGATAAAAGTAAGGTATGATGACAACCTGTAAATAATTTAAAAGTATGTCATCCTTTAAATAAATATAGCTTAGTCATCAGAGTAAAAAATAGAGATTTTTACACAAAAGTATGAACAGGGTTTTTTTTTTTTTTAATTCCACAGAGAAATTGAACCAGATTTATAGTCCTGAAGTTAATTTTTATATACCATTGTAAGCACTAGAAAAATGTTTTATAACAAACAGAAATACTTATTTTTAAAGTCCAACAATTTCTGTAGATATTGACATTACAAGAATGGTTTTTCCAAAAAATGTCTGTTGCCAATGACTAACAATATAATAATATGACAACATTATAAGGAATTTTGTATGAATCTGGGTACTAGAAAACTATGACAGTGGTATGATACAGCACAGAATTCTGTGTATTTTAATGTATACTGTTAATTTTAAACATGTTACTTCTGCCCTCATTAATCCTGAAAAACCAAAATTCAAAATCAATCTTTGCTCATTTTATTATTTAATTTCTGTACTAAGAGTAGTTGTCTCTCTGTCCTGTATATGGAAGTTCTGAGTTCTCATAAGGAGGCCCAGGTCATCATCTTTATGTCATCATAAACAGAACATAATAAATGAGATGTTACTGAAATAACAATTAAATTTTCTAGAACCATTTATTGACTTACCATATAATCACTCCTACTAGTTTTATTTAGAACACATTCTTGGCATAATTCTTAAGTCTCTGCTATAATCTAGACTCATTTTATTAAATCCTAAAATGTTTATAAAGTGAATTTGAAGAAAGAACTTGGCTCTCTTTTCATTGCATTATGTTTGCATTTCTCTACTTAGCCTGAAAAGTATATTTAACATTCATGCACCCCAGTGGATATTATGAAAAAGAAAAAAGAAAGGTTGAAATTGCTTTTTAATGTTTATAGCATTAATAAAAACTATCACTATTCTTTTTTAAGGGTGAACCAGGGAAACCAGGAGAGCAAGGCTTGATGGCAAGTATCTCAATTTCTTTTTCTATACTAAAAATAATGGAAGTTCAAATTATTCGAAACTGTGGTCCAGATTATGCGTAACAAATGTATCATCGTACGACCTTTTTTTTTTTAATTTTTATTTATTTATGATAGAGAGAGAGGCAGAGACACAGGCAGAGGGAGAAGCAGGCTCCATGCACCGGGAGCCCGACGTGGGACTCGATCCCTGGTCTCCAGGATCGCGTGGGACTCGATCCCGGGTCCCCAGGATCGCGCCCTGGGCCAAAGGCAGGCGCTAAACCGCTGCACCACCCAGGGATTCCCATCGTATGACCTTTAACAAAAAGAGTGTAAATCAGTAAAAGTGAAAAAGGAATGTGGCCTATTATATGATAAAGGTCACAGGACAACACATCCACAGAACTAACCCAGTGGAAAAAGTGGAAGATTTTAGTTGGGAGAAATGAGGAAGGTCAAAAGATAGAATTTGCTTTATTCAAATGCTAAATTCAGAGATATGCATATTAGCTTAATAGGAATGAGTTTCAAAGGAATGAGTTTTCAAAAATCACATTCAAAGGAATGTGACTAATTGTGAATTAATATAGTGAGCATTCCACAGGGATCCAAGAAGTTTTGTTGTTGAATGGGTCCACCCAGAAGGAAACAGTTGTGCCTTCTTGATCCCTGTCATTAAAAAAGATCATGAAATGTTTCCACAGGAACTTGCCCATAGACATGCATGTCCCATTCCTCATTATTTGTTTATCCTTTGCCAGTGAGAGAGAAGTTGGGGCAGCTTGCTGAGCCTTGAAGAGTAGAATTCCTTCAACTGCCGCCTCTTGTCTCTTCCTTCCTATCTCTGGAGCCACATTTCTGACCTATTTTATGACATGAATAATATTGGGGAACACAGGCTGACATTCTAATAACCTAGATTCCAGAGGACAGCTATGTTTTACACTTGTCCTGGGTGCAGTGATCACAATAAGTTTGATTGTGTACCTTATACACAATTTGTAGCACGCAGCTTACAGGTGTTTAGGGTCTAACATTTATTTTTAAAAATTAATTAGCTAGGTCCTAGTGCAACTAACACACAGGAATACAGCAGTTGGTCAGGAATTAAAACAAATGTGTGAATGGGTTGAAGGTTAAAGGCTACTCCCTGAACAGGATGTCTTTCAACAGCTCTCCTGGGGAGAAACTCACCAAGCCATAGTCCTAGCCTTGGTGGAGTTGGCTTTGAAACATCCCTGGTGAAAGGAAAGCACCCTGAAATGGAGTCTGATTCCCCCCAACCACTTGGAAATTCTTTGTTCCCAACCTATGATATCAAGAAAGAGACTTGATTCAGATGACTTGAAGGTGCGGGTACTATAATGGATTATTTTAAAAGAAAATAAAATGAAAGAAAAACAACAAAAAACATAGTATGTGAAAATTAAATAAAACACATGTCATCAGTGGTAGTTTGGGGTACAAGTGCAGCATTAGTTCTCAGGGTAACAGGGTCACATGGAGTGAAGGATTCTTAGGAAACTACAATATAAATTTTGAAACTGCATTAAGCAACTGAGTGCAGCTGTAATTTCTGTCCTAGATGATGGTCAAAACAGTTCTCCCAAACATTCTTACATTGAAAGCTATTTGGTATTCATAGGAGCCCATGTTTGTCCCAAGGTATGTGCATTCTCCTCAGATTTTTATCATTGACATTGGCTTTCTACCTTGATGCCCAATGCAGAATCCTAGTAAACCGAATTTTAAAATAAAGTGGATTTTTAGAAAATTAAAATCTTATCTTCCTTAAATTCATGCATATACTCTAGAATATACCACGTGAATCACAATTTAATGTCACGTCTCTACAACTCCTAACTTAATGTCATTAAATATAAATGTTTCACTGGTCCTAAATGAATTATGTGATTATCTTCATTTGTTTTGATTTCTCATTTCATATAGCAACTTTTCAGGTAAAGATGATCCTGAATGTTTTGTGTGTGTGTGTGTGTGTGTGTGTGTGTGTGTGTGTGTGTGTGTGTTTATAAACTTTTACTTATCTTTAAACTCTTCTGATTTAGTTCATATGCTCTTTTCCAGAATGCAGCTAAGAAACTTAATTGAAATCACAAACATTCAAAGGATATGTGTAATGTAATGATCTTTTAAAGTGCTGTATTGTTTTTAAAGATATAAAACTCTTTTTTAAAAGAAAACCTCCATAATATATGTAAAGAAAAGTAAACAAATCACAAGTATACATCTTAATGACTTTTCACAGTGAGCATAACTATGGAACCACAAACTGGAGCAAGAAGTAAAATATTAGCATATCCCAGAAACCCCCCTTTCCCCTCCAGTCACCATCTGCCTCTTCCCTAAGTTCACCACCATTCTGACTTCTGCCACCACAGATTAATTCTGCCTGCATTTGCATTTTATATTAATAGAATCATACAATATGTACACTTTTGTGTCTGGCTTCTTTCGTTCAACATTATATTTGTGAGATCATCCACCTCTGTTTTAATAGCCTTCACAGCTGCTTAAAAAAATTAGGAGGAAGAACCTTACTTCCTTGACTAACCCGTTAAAACTACATCACTCAAATGGCAGTAAATGAATGAATAGTCTGTCTGACCCTGGGCAAGTCACTTAACCTCTCAATTTCTCATCTGTAAAGAAAGGATAATAATACCCTCTCTGCCTCCCTTATAAGGTTGCCAAAGACAAATGCAATAAATTAGGAGAAAGCACTTTAAAATATATAACGAAGAAGTATATGAGTGTGTTATTATTATTATCACTCAGTTGTTCCCCCTAGAGTAAATTACAGGTGAACACGGATTTATATAACAGATGTATTCCTGTAAAGTTCTGTATGAATCAGATTTTCATAAATCAACATATCTTAAATGTTCTGGGGAATTTTGCTATTTAAAGCAATCCCATTCAGAGTCTTTTTGTAAAACAATATAATCCTCTAATTCCTCTCCCCAGCAAACTGAATTTTTAGATCTTCTATTTGCTTAAAGTGAAATATTTCTATGATTTAAAAAACTATCATTTTCAAAAACACTAGTTATATTTGTTAACTTAAATAGCACCTATGTATTTTAAACCATTTCAAAGAAAGAAGAGGATTCTCGAAAAATAATAGCAGTTTTCATAGGAGGAAAATTTCTTTGGAAATTTTTTTTCTTTTAAATATTACGTGTGTGTGTGTGTGTGTGTGTGTGCACATGCACTCTTGTGCTTATGTGTGTTTTGAGTCGAAGTCTGGTATGGAGAAAAGTACATTGCATCAGTAGTTCTGACCACAAAACTGCTTAGGAGTATAACTATAGTCTGATCTTTTTTACTAAGCTATAACATATAGGCAGTAATTCCTAATTCATCTATCTCACTGGGTTATAGTGTGAAGCAAGTGAAATAGTAATAATATGAAAATGTTTTATGAACTACAGAGAGTTCCATAAACAAGAAGTATTACTGTTAAAAAAAAAAGAAGTATTACTGTTAAGATGAATCCCTGCTGACATAACTTAGCATACAGAAAGGCCACTTTGTGAAATGTAAGGGCCAAGAAGAGTGTGATTATGACTCTCAGTTAAATTTAAATCTATCAAATACTGTGATTGATAGTGCAATTTATTTCTTTGGTCCAATTTGCTGTTGTCTCTCTTTTTTATTTTTCTTTTTTGGCCTTATCATCTTACATTATCAATTTTTCATGACAATCCTCTTATCATCCACTAGTTAAAGCAAGAAAAGCTAATAAACAGCATGGCTCTTCTCTTTTCCACAGTATGCAAAACTCGTTGCATTTATTGGTGTGTATTGTGGAGGAGTGTTTGCTTGTAAGAGGGTTTTGAGAGGCACTGGAGAATTTTTTAAAGTGTAAAATGTCTCTTATGATGAAATGAAAAAGCTGGGAATGCTCTAAAATTAGCTCTTACAAAACTGTTTATGAGTGTGTCAGGTGGGGAATTAGTTTTCATAATCCAGGGTATATATTTTATATTGCAAAAATAATCATCTGAAGATTAACGGCATCTCTGATAGAATAAAAAAGAAGGCCTGCAGCTCAAGCAGTTCCACATTTATTTAATCCTGCTGTGCATCTATTCTGTAAACATGACCTTTGGGTTTTCTGAGAAGTTCAGGATGAGATTTTAAAAGACAGAATCTTGAGCTAAAATAAATTGGACTCCATTTAAATAAGAAGAGAGACGCTCTAAGTCATAAAACTAGACCCAAGAATCAAAGTAAGGACTGACCACAATTGAAAGCGTTAACATTCTGAACCCTAGCGCAACTGATCTTTATTTTTCAAGTTCTTCAGAGGTTTACATAGTTGTTGGGATAGTATTTTTGAAGTTAGCTTTTCTTTTGATATTCTTACTATTTCTTTCTTTGGCAAATGTAATAGAAGCTCTCAAAAGCATAAAAGATAGATGTTTTATAAATATCTATTCATATGCCAACTCATCCCAGTTTCCTAGAAATTATTTCTTGGCCCAAAGTGTTTACATCTAAGGCTTTGTAGACCAAATCACTCTCTCTACTCTGAATCCCTTCATCCCTCACTCTCCTCCTGAATTTGTGCAAACTCCATAGCATATCCATTTATCTCTTTCTGAGTTATAAGAGTACTTAAAATATCATTCACCAGGCCCTAGTGGTGTCAGAGATTTTTTTTTTCAAAACTCAGAAAAAATTCTGCTGTTACTGTTCCTTAAAGTAAAATTTGGACTTATGTCTGAACAGGTTATAGATATTTTCAATTTATTTTAATTTTGCCTGCAAACACATTTATCACATTAAGGTGAATATAATGCATTTAATGTTAGCTAATAACATAAGCATCAATCATTGCTTCCGCTTCATTTAAAATAAAATTGAAATAACCAATATGTGAAGGTCTACTTTAAATATATTTAGTTATAATGCATTGCTATCCCACATCTAAAACTCATCATTTTACTTAATTGTACTTTGCTCTGCCAACTGTCTTGATCAGCAGGATGGCAGACACGGGAAAAAACAGCAGGCTTCTCTTTGTGATTTTAATCCTGGCAGAGAAAGCAAAACCCCAAACCTTCAAATCACAAATAACAAAAATGGCCAAAATCATCCTAGGATATTTAGCTATTATGCTAGATATTAACAATTGAATCTTGTTCAATAAAACTGCATTTACTAAAGTTGTCCACATTGCCTGCTGGGATGCCTTAGCAACCATTCTAATGCTTTATTATCCTCACTTAATTGATTGTCCATGAAGTACAAGTGAATGCCACAACAGCAGAGTCCTTCCCATCTCCTTGGTGCTTTTGTCCAGAGCCTGTAATGTTTGGTTTTCCAAATGGACCAAGAGAAAGTAGACAAATAATGCCTTCTTCTCCTGGTGCTGTCCCACTGCCCTGTCCAGTTGCCTGACTGAGGAACTCACTTTGGATTCTCAGGTGTGTGGATGTCTACAGAAGTGTTGAAAAGTCACCTTGTTGTGGTAGTAGAGCGTGATGTTTAACATTTCTTAAAAGCTGGCTCAGTGTCTCAGAAACAAAGAGTCAGCTTTTAAGGGAGCATTTTCAGTAGTGGTTAAAGAACACAATCAAGTAACAGAAGTATGAAAAGACAGTCTACAAGGCTGAATAGATTACTGTCTGTATTCTTTATTTCATTTTGTTGTTCTTCAATCTCTAGGATGTACATCAGCTCTATTTTTAACTGTCTTACCCTGGTTCCAATTAAGTCTAGTAAGCTATATCATATTAGACAATGTGTTGAAATATTTAAAAGGCATAAACCAAACTAATAAATTGGCAAATAAGATATGTTCTGTCTTATGACCTTCACAGGTATGTACTCATAGTGACTTGGAAAGTGCAAATGCAAAATTGTGCTCCTTGGAGATCTAAGCCAGAGTGTGGCAGCAAGCAGAGAGCTATAACCCAGTCCCAGCCCCAAGCCCTGGCCTGCTCCCCTTCCCTCCCACACCTATCTCATCCTTCAACGTTATGAGACTGGAGCTCTTACCTGTAGACATTCTGGAATGTTCAAAGATCAAAGTACGTCTACGGGCCTCAAAATACCCACCTCTTTACTTCCTCTACCAGTTCATTGTTGTGCATACCAGTGGTGTGGTTCGCTTTTGGAAAAATAGACCTGAGGTAGAGGCAACTCAGAGTTCCTGAAGTGAGCTCCAGTCATTGAGGCAGAGAATTCCAGGGTCCTTACTGCCCAAAGCAGAGTCTGCGGTCAAGGGGTCGGCTATACACGAGAAGTGCAGCCCGTGCTTTAGAGTAGGCATAGCCCTAACACAAGAGCCTTCTGGCCCAGGGCTAAGGGCAGAACAGTCTATTTGTCTGAATGGACTCTTTAAAAAATAGACTTCTGCTTTGTTCACCTTCTTTGAGAAAACTTCACGCACACTCACATACTCATTCCCCTTCACACTAAGCTAATTTAGAAACTGTCTTCTTTCCTCCACAGCATTTACCATATCATACAATAATTGTGCTTGGTACTTATTTTGCATAAACAGAATGACTGAATTATACAAATCAATGAATCAATAAATCAGATATTAATACAAAGGAATCAGCTTTATATTTTTCTTCTAATAGATGTCATTGCACACCAAGAGTGGGAAGAGGCAGGATAAATCCAATAGAATTACTACAAAACCGTTTGGTCTCCTGAATTTTCATAAATTCATTTGTGTATAGATTATTTGGAGTATATGAGTGGTGTAATTAAGAGGCTGATTTTTCACGAGGATAATGGAAAAGTAATTGTATCAATTTCTAGCCACAATATGTGGCTATTTTTAAAGCAGAGTGTTAAAGATTTAGAAGAAATCTTAGGAATCATCTAGTTTATCACTTCACAAATAAAGAAGCAACATCAGAGCAGTTAAATGACTTGACCAAGGTCACAAAGCAATCAGTGGCAGAACTAGGTGGAATTCAGTTCACCTGATTGAAGTCTTATGTGTTTTACAAAATCTAGATGTGCATTTTCTAATATAATAGCTACTAGCCACATGTGGCTATTTAAATTAAAATTAAAGTTTAAATCCAATTCCTAACAATTGTGCTAGCCATACTTCCAATGTTCCATGGCCACTTGTGGTTAGTGGCTACCATACTGGATAGGGCAAAATAGACCACTTCCAACATTCTAGAAAGTTCTGATGGACAGTGCTGGTATAGGTGGAAAGTAGACCTGAATAGTAGATGAGTATATATTATAATCCTAAATTTATGTCCTTCTTCTGCTGACCATGGGTTATTTAAATTGTAGCAGCTAGTGTTTCTCAGCATTGTTGATTTAAAATAGGAAAAACACTTATCCTTTACTCAATAGAAATATTTTTTACTGAGTGTAGTGTACAGTGATAGGCCTTTGTGAACCATAAATTTGTTTCCTTTATGGTACGCTAGGGAAGTGTGCTTAATCACAGAGGGCAGAGGAAGCCTGTTAATTTTTCTTTCTTTCCGGGTCATTTCCATTTTGAGTTCAGCAACAAGAAACAATTTATTAAATATTTAGAAGGAATGGAATGAGCTAATTTCAGCTCTGGATATCTGGTGAGAGGTGATAGAGTCTCTGTTTTGGGACCTAATCAGAACATAGATTCTCAAATACCTAGACTTGTCTTTAATCTGAGGGGGCAGTTAATACTCCATATTTAGTCTTGGGTCCTGATTTTGATAAATAGTGAAAAAATGGATTACTTCTTTAATTTCCTGAGCTTTAAGAGACCTTTCTTACAGAGGTCACAGCTTCATAATCTTGAGAAATAGCAATGGATGACTCATCCTTTTTTTTCCTCCAAAAACTTACCACTTGAGATACAGAAGTCAGAAAGAATTTATTCTTTTTTAAAAAAAATACTCAAAAATATAAAAAATAAATTTAAAAAATTACTGCATTTAAAACTTTATTCCTTGTCAAACATTTGTTAATTAATACCATGATATGACATCTTACTGATAGTCTCTAAAGTAGACCTGTTTTAGAAGAACTACTTCAGGGGTGCCTGGGTGGCTCAGGAGGTTAAGCATCCAACTCTTGGTTTCCACCCAGGGCAGGATCTCAGCGTGGATCAAGCCCCAGATCAGGCTCCATGCTCGGCACGGAGTCTGCTTGTCCCTCTCCTTCTCTCACTACCCCATCCCCCATGCTATCTTTCTCTTTCTCTCCCTGTCTCTCATACATACATACATACATACATACATACATAAAATCTAAGAAAAGAGAACTACTTCAAATAAAGAAATTATAAAGTGATATTATTGACACAAAACTCCTAGATACTTAAAGAGGAATCACTGTCTCAAAACTAGGAACCCTTTCCAATAACAGATGTATGATGGTTTAATTAGTAAACTATGGAGGAAACCCAGTAGATAGAATTTAATAATTTTATATTCATTAATTCATTGTTTCAGTTTAGTCAATATTTATTTGCTAGGCACTAACTAGTTACGGAGGATGTAAAATATGTGACCTAACAAACTTGCTACCTAGTCAAGTAGATTTTATAAATAAGTGAATATATTAAAACATAACCAGCTAAAATGTGCTAAAGAAACACAGAGGATAAAAACCAGTTCTGTCTGGGTGCATTGGAGAAGGCTCACAAAGGAAGTGAGTTATGACTTCTGAGCCTCAAAGAATTATTAAGAACTTCACGTGAAGACTAATAGGAGACTGCTTGGGAAAATATAAATGATTAAATGTGACTGAAGACAGAGTCCATGAAAGACTCAAAACAAGATATGAGGCTCTCCCATCTCAGCACTATCCTGCTCATTCTTGTTTATGCTGTATTCCTTCCTACCCAGTTCAACTAAATCATTGACTTTTACCCTGAAAACATTTCAGCACACTCTCTTATATTCTAAACATTTCCCAATAGTGCCTAGTTTGGCATTTCCACACACTTAAGCTATGAAATCTGAATCTTGTAAAACATTACTTGAATTATACTCCAGACATACATATAATAGTGGCTAGAGTTTATGTTTCTTGACCTTCCCTCATCAAACATCCAAGTAGAATATGGAATTTTATATATCTTAAATTAATTCTTCTTAAGTAAGACAAATTTTCATTATTTATTTCAAATTTCCTCTGTTTATAAACCAAGTTAATGTATTTTCTGATCTTACCATGCATTTGACCGGGTTAATATCTTTGAAAAAGTTACAACTAAAGTCTGTTACACCATGTCCCTAAGAAATTCTGGTACTAATATTTTATGACTCCAAAAGTTAGATTATATGTGTTATCATTCTTCCCTACAGAACCAGGCTTTAACATATTTTCTTCATTTTGCCTAACTTTTATTAAACCATGGAAATATTCTTAACTTAAAAAGGGAGCAAATTTTAAATGGCTTAATAGTTTTGAGCTTTTATCCTCCCCTTCACAGATGGACCACCTCTTTTTTGTTCCCTGTGTTTTTTATTACAGAAGCTGGTTGTATATTCTTGTATCCAGAAATGACCAACAGCTTTCAGAGCTTCAAATTTTACTGTTAGCCATCAGGGACAGAACAGGAACTGTGTCCGCCCCCTGCTCACACAGAACATCATTTCCTAATAGCAGGCAACCAGAACTTGCCTTAAAACACCTCCCAAGAGGCAATGTAAAGCACATCATTTAGAAACTCTGTATCCTGTTTAAGTAATTAATACCTCAATCAAATTTGTACTAACATTGGTGGTGTCAGAAGAATTCATTAATTTTTTCCATTCTATTTCCATTCCATGATCTTTCAAGCTTTTTTCTTTAATTGAAAAGATCTTTTTAATTAAAAATGCTTTTTAAAAAAATTTTTTACAAACTGGAAAGTGCAGCTAATGCATAATGGTTGTAGAAGCATCCATTTCTTAACTGTGTGCTTTGAAGATTAATTTGGGTTGATAATTCTAGCTATGGTTTACATAATGGCTTTCTGAAGTGCATTAGAGACCTTGGACCTACATCTACATGCACAACACTTTCCATATTAATGAGACTGTGTAACTAAGATGATTTTTGCTTGGCTGTTTTAATATAGAAGCCATGAACTGAATTCCTGCACTTATTTTCGCACTTAGAGTATTC
Organism: Nyctereutes procyonoides; assembly: GCF_905146905.1. Taxonomy (NCBI): domain Eukaryota; kingdom Metazoa; phylum Chordata; class Mammalia; order Carnivora; family Canidae; genus Nyctereutes; species Nyctereutes procyonoides. The sequence continues at coordinate 9,242,179 of NW_026575130.1, forward strand.
TAGAGGCTATTAGAATATTCCAGTAGTGTTAGAATGACTCAAGTAAACACAAGGGTGAAAAATCTTCTCATTCCCATCTTGAGACAGTGTTGTATGTAATACAAGAACAACCTTGATTTATTTATATGTATTTATTTATTCCTATAATTTTTATCATCCTCAAAGTAAACACTGTTGTGCTTACAAAAATCTGTAAGTCCACACAAATACCATCTCCCTTCCCTAACCATATCCCCACCTCAACTACCTACCTATAGCCTCTTTGATGTTTTTTAAACACACTAACATGTACCCAACTCTTGCCTTTGTACTTGCTGTTCCCTTGCCTGGAACATTCTTCTCCCTTCTATATGCATGCCTCTGACTGATCTTTCAGAGCTCTGTCCAAGAGCCACTTTATCACTGAGGCCTTCACTGACCTCCTGACCACTCCCACTTTAAAATACTACCCCATCTACTTCTTCCAATCCTTATTCCCATTTGCTGTAGCACTTACCACCTGACATACTTTTTTGTTTTACTCATTTGTTTACTTTCTCCATTCATTAGAATATAAAGTCTAGGAGGGCATGCATTTTTGTTTATTTTGTTCATTGCGGTTTCCTCAACACCAAGAATGTTGCCTGACACTCAATGGGTCCTAGAAAACTATGAAGTGGATGAATTAATGAATGAATACAAAAGAATTCACTGAACAATTACCATATGCCAGCTACTGTGCACGACAAAAGACATTTAGTATGAAGAAAGAAGTAACCAGACAATTATAGTACTGTTGGTAAATTCTATGAAAGAAATGCTGTCATAGGGGTGCTTTAGAGAATTAAAAGAAGGGGACATAAGCCCACATTGATCTCTGAGTGATGGAATGGGTAGAGGAGAGAGGACCAAAGAGAAGTTGCAGGAATATGACAGCCAAAGGTACGAGGGGCAGAATGTGAAAGCGTGGCTCATGTGGTGTGCTATTACAAAAGCTCCCATTTTTCTCAAAAGCTATGGAAAGCCATTGAAGGATTTTTCAGTAGAGGAAAGGTATGAACACATTCACCTTCTTGAAAGCTCACTCAGACAGCACTGTGCAGAGAGGGGGGAGGAGACTAAAAACAGCACCCTCAGGGAGATGCCCATCAGCTAGGTGGGAGAGAAGAGAGTTTGAACAAGGGCATAGTGATGTAGGTGACAAAGAGAGCATGCTGGAGAGATTATTGAGTAATTAGCTGATAGAATTGGAGCAAGAAGAATAAAGGATCACCCTCAGGCCATGAGTAACACACTTTTTGGTGAAGGCAGTCACCAAATGAGGACTATCATATTTCTTGTTCTTTTTTTTTTAAAGATTTTATGTATATATTTGACAGAGAGAGGAGAGAGCAAGCACAAGTAGGGGGAGCAGCAGAGGGAGGGGGAGCAGCAGGGTCCTCACTGAGCAGGGAGCCTATGCAATGTGGAGCTCCATCTCAGGACCCTGGGATCATGACCTGAGAAGGTAGATGCTTAACCAGCTGAGCCACCCAAGAACCCCGACTACCATATTTCTTTGACTTACTTGCTCACCATAGTCCACATATTTTACAATATTTAAAAATGGAATCTAGCAGTGGTGAAGGTAAACAGGAAAGAAAATCAAGTGTGCTAATTTCTTGTTTTAAATTTTAACAACATTGCATAGCTCTTCATGGTCTCTTCCAAAAGATCACCAAAACTTTGGTTTAAAAATCTGTCTGCAGATGAGTGATGTTATCACTCCACACTCAGAGTTTTTCAATGGCTCATTTAATTTTTATCTTTTGAGTACATCACCTAGAACCTGTACTGAAATAAGTGTAAGGTTTAAATTATAGTTTAACACTTCTGGAGTAAAAGAAATGTAGTTTAATATGTTGAGATTCCATATAGTGTATAGTTTTTAATCTTGAGACATATACACAGAAATTATTTTGAAAAATAAAAAAGCCAGATTATTCCCATATAAATTGAGTCTCTACAAAGTACATGCAAACATAAAGGTGCCCACCAAGAAAATATCTAAAAAGGAAAATTTATTGATTAATAAAAATGGAATAAAAAGTTGACTGTTTAGTTTGGAAAAATATTGATCCAAACTTGAGACTTAGGGAAAATAATAATGGAATTATTTTAGAAATCATAAAACACTAGAACAATTGGCTTTAATTTTAAGGATAATAAAAGCACTAGTTTGACTAGAGAGTAGTAAACTCATGACCTTGTTTATCTGAGTCATTCATAATGACTTTTGAGCAGGCTGAAAATATAGATAAATTTAAGATGGTTAGATTAGTTAGTGATTGGTTATGTGGCATTTTCCCGTTACTTTATTCATTTATATTTGTTTTAGAAGCCACAAAACTAGTCAAATGTAAACATTTTAATCAACTGGTAGCAATATACTCTCAACTTCAAAATCAATTTTTGGGTAGTGAAGCTTTTGTGACCACAATGTCACAGCTATATAATGGGATTATTAATCTAAGGATACTCAAAACACACAGATAAGCAAAATCTTGATCAGCAAAGTAACTATTCAGGGTGTGTGTGGTGTCTATACTTACTTGAATGTATGTCTGTGCCTTATATCCAACTTCAATCTATTCCCACTCCCCTGCTAAGTAATAGATGACACTAGCCTTGGCTTGCTACCATTTTTCCTGCCAGTGAGATCAAAGAACTATATGCACATTTTTGGTAGCTGAGAATATATCCTTGCAATATAGTTATGAAAAATCCACACACGTAATCACAATTCAAAGTTAATGTTACATCTTTAAAACTGCTTTTATTTTTAGAGTTTAGCAAAAATAGTAGTTTCCTAACTGTGAGGAAAAATTTTATATTTATTTTCTCTATACCTATCCTTTGATTTTCATGAAATAATTGTGTTAAAATAGACAATATAATTTTTTGAGCAATATAATTTTATAGATTTCACAGTTATGGGCAGTCTTTCTAAATCTTTAATGTGATCACGCAACAAATTAGAAAGTACAAAATAATGTTAGTCTCTAGTTAAAGCACTTGATTTCAAATTTGCTCTGATTTTTCTATGAAATATTCCCCTCCTGGGTTATCCATTACTGTAGTGAAATATTCAATTGTACTGAACAGTCTTTTTTCAAGTGGCAAAGCTAGGCTTAAGTGGAAACAAACGTTTCTGAATTGAACATATACAATCTTAGTCTAAACATTGAATTAATGTACTTTTTGTTATATGATTTCCTTTCTAACATCAACATTTTAAGAAATGAAATGCCCTGGAGATCCTGGGGCAAATGGAATCATAGACCATGATAAAACACAAATCTTCTTTGACTCTCAGCTCTCCCATTACTACAACTTCCAAATTCTGCCTTTACTTAGCATTAGCATTTACTTCCCAAACAATTGACCCAAGTGAGAGATGATTAAACCTGTTTATGTGCTAAGGGAAAGGAGCTAGTGGAAACCGGAGGCTCTGATACAGATGCAAGGATAATTGATGGAGAAAGATCCCTGAGGACAGAGGCAAAGATGGATTCCAGAGTCTACTGGATGCATCTGCCCACAGAGGAGGGGTGCCTCTTCTCCCTCTGACTTAGGAAGAAAGTCCACGTGGGTTTGGATTGATGAGAAGTGTGATGCTGAGGGAATTTACATCTGATAGCCTCTATTTTCTCTGCAAAATCTGAAACGGAGAATTTTAAATAGAAGGGGCGAAATGGGGAGGGAGGCTGTCTGACCACACAGAGATACCAGATAACCAGCTCATTAAGAAGTTAGTTGGTAGAGTAAATAAACAAAGAATATATAAAGGTGATGTTGCATGGTGCACTTTCAATAACCTAAAGCTGATTTTATGAGGAAATTCTTAGTCTTCCTGTGAGGATTACAAAATAATTTATGAGGAACAGATTCTCTGAATGTTCCTAAACGTGGTGTATTTTTAATAAAAAAATTATTAATGACTAATTCTCCCTCTAATGTGCACTCTAGTGCTTTCTTTAATGTTATAAAGTATGAATTAAGATACCGATTAACTGAAATATCACCCATTGAATATAGGCTAGTCCTTCTCACCCATTGAATATAGGCTAGTCCTTCATTAGGTGTAATGGAATACAGAGCTAGTTAATGTGAAGTGATAGAGTACTACCACTTATAAAGTATGGCTTTGTTAAAATATCATAAAATTAAAAATATTTTTGAAAGAATTAGAAGAAAGATGCTTAATATATTTTTTTAATATTTTATTTATTTATTTGAATTGGGGAGTGACATAAGCAGGTGGCGGGGCAAAGGGAGAAGCAGACTCCTGGGGAGCAGGAAGCCCCAATGCAGGCTTGATCCCAGGATCCAAGGATCATGACCTGAGCCTAAGGCAGATGCTTAACTGAATGAGCCATCCAGGCACCCCAGTGCTTAATATTTTAATGTAAAAATAGACATAAATAGAATTATAGCTGTATGTCTTTGTGTGCTCTTTTCCACCTTCCCAAGCTGTACTTTATTCTATATAAAGGCAACAGAATCCCAATGCTGATTTCATGGTTGAAAAATGGCTAAACCTCAGAACTACTATATTCCCGTTTTATATGTAAATATTCCCATCTATCTTCCTAAATATTCCCCTCATGCCCTTAGTGCCATAGGTTATCAACAGCTAACGCATCTTTTGTTTCCTTGTCTGGTACACAGTAGATGCCACAGTTGACCTTGGCATCCCCTAGTTTGTAAACAAGTTTTTGTGCTGGCCAATTGGTCATGTTTCATACAAGGAAGAATAGAACAAAGCATGTTTCTTTGTAATGCTATTCAATGATTCCCTTTGCAAATCTGCTTACTGAAGTTTTGCAGATGCAGAAGTCACATAACGTGCTGTTTGGTGGGGAACAGCATTGCATTTTCGCTGCTTCTAGCAGCAGCATCTCCATCTTTCTAAATGAGATTGAGGTGATAGATTTGCAGATACACCGGAATAGCAAAGATTCTTTTTTTTAAAGGAAAAATCAGAATCTTACTGCATATGCTTAATGTTCTTCAAAAGAAAACAAGAGAGAAGAAAAGACCTATTGTGTACTTCCTACCAATAATTTTCATTTTCCTTGACGTACAAAACATCAGCATATTTCTGCACAGCATAGAATACCTTGCAGACTAGGACAGTTTTAATTGGTCATTTAAGTATAAATGGTTACATTATTATGTTAATTGAATAGTTTTTCTTTTTTTTAGGGTCCTCTGGGGCCTCCGGGACAAAAGGTAGAGTATAAACAGTACTGGGGAAGTAATTATACTTGCATTGCATAATGGCTAGCATGAGAGGTGAATAGAATTAGCTACTGTAAGGCATGCTGAAGCATCTGGATTGTGCATTCTCCTTTCTAAAAATACAGTCATATAATGTGAGCCATCAGATTTCTAATCAACTCCATTATAGAAAATCCAATAAATCCAGAGTAAACTTTTTTTAAGCTGTCTGCCAAACTAAAGGTAGGTTATTGAATTTTTAATTAAAATACTGGCAAAACATTGAGACAAAACTTAGAATTTGAAAGACATATGACATTGCAGATTGAATGCATGGTCCTAGTCAAATATTATGACCAAATGACTATGGAACGGACCAGAACAAAAGATGTACTTGTGGTTTGGTGGCAGTATTCCATTGGTTCACTAGTGTTTTCCTTTGCTGAGGTAATCTGAAGAGTGACTTCCTGATTGTCATTTCCCAGTCATCAGAATTCACCATTACATTCTGATGGAGAGGGTCTTAGTGCTTCTAAATTACATCATTACTACAGTAGTAAATATATCAATAGTAGGTAGATGGCCCTTTGCCAACAAAACATCATTAAATTCCCATTCCCTATTACAACTCCAACCTCACAATGGGGAAAAAGAGATATTTAACCGGCAGAAAACTAAAGAAAGCAATTGTATTACAACAGGTGGAAAAGTGATTATTCCTTATCTTTGGAATCCATCAAAGATAGAGACTTTTTATCCCCCAAGCACTGGGCATGTGGCATCTGTTGAAACATAATCCTACTAACCAAGTAATAGCCAATGAGTTGTGAGACAACTTGTGTATAAGAACACTTTGTCCTTTGCAATAATGTCTCTATTAAGCATGGTGTGAAATTGTAAATCTACCCTAATCCACATGCGACCAGGGTAAAATTACTGCCCGAGGCTTCAGGAAGTCTTTTAATGACCCACTTAATATAATTACCAAAAGCACTAAGGAACTTGCCATTTCAATTTGTTTTGCATATAATGACTGCATATTTTTTAATAACTACCTTTTTAATAAACTTTCTCTTTTAGAGCAGTTTTAGGTTTATATTTACTCTTAAGAAAAAACTTTTTCCCATTATTATTAAGAAATTTAATATTATACATCAACTTAGTAAAGTCTGTTTTCTAGTGCTAGACAAAGAATAAACATTTTATTTAAAAATGGTTTCTCCAGAGCCTGAAAGGGGAAATGACATCACTATTCGAAAACATTTGTTAATGTTTCTATATCCAGGTAAATGTCATAGATTTTCTCAGGTGATAATTAGCTTTTTTACTCTCAGTCCACCCCAACTACGTCCAACCATTCATAATCACCCCAGTGCGCATGTGCACACACACACACACACACACACACACACACACATACATACACACTTAATATTTGACTACTGTTGTTATTCCTATTCAGTGTTTAACATTTGTAACACCTTTTCTAGTCTTTGGAAGACATATTCACATTCACCTGGCTTAAACGTACTCCCTGAAAGTCCAGGAGAAAATGCTTCAAATACAACAAACTTGAGTTTACACCATGGGTGCCTTATTTGACTAATTGTGGAACAAGTAGTTGTTATTTTAATTACCTTTTGTTTCATGGTATTTAAACTCATGAAATTCAAGAGTTAACTGCTACTGCTAGGTTTTTCCAGGTGAAACTAAGCCTATTTACTTCTTAAAAGCACCACAGTTTAGAGCCATTGGCCTTCTGATAGCTATGGATCCCAGTTGATGGTGTGAATTTCTTTAAAATCATATTAGAATTAAGTGGATATTTAGAAACATGGTTAAATTTAACTCTCTAGTTTCTGGGAATGTGGGATGAATCTGCTTACATTAGTATATATTTGAGTACAGTGGATAAGATCTGAAAAACAGCCTCTCACACCTGTTTTAGCAAGGTGAAATTATGGCTGACATAATTACTACTACAGATTCAGAATTGAAATATTTTGTGATTATATCTGCTTTAATGTGTCTTCTTAGGGTTCTGTTGGAGTACCTGGAATTCCAGGAGTGAATGGTCAAAAGGTAAGTTCTATAGAACATATTTGATCATTTAAAGAGATTAAAATTACAAAATTATTCTAGTCAATAATGTTAGTAAAAAGTTTGTATACTTGTAAAAACACTATATATACTTTTGAAATGCAGGGAAATTATGGTGCAAAAGATCAAACTAATTTTTAACAATGCATTAAGTAGTCAGAAACTCTTAGAAAATTTTCCATTTTATTTTGATAAATTTTGTAGGAGATACAACTGGATCTTTTTTACAAATATACATGGAATAGGAAAAATTTTGTGTTTAACAGTAATTGTGATAGACAAAACACACTCCAGTTTATTCTTGTCAAGGCAAAGTGACATGTATTATTTCTTTCACTAACAAAAAATATTCTTACAGAAGGAACCTATTGGCATAATCTGAATCCAGAAGCAAGCTCTTTCTACTGTTAAGAAAAATTAGGATTTAAATAGACTTGCCAAGCTCTGGTAGTACTCTTTAATTGTACTGTTAATAATGAGGGGGAAAATAAAATAAGAAAACCCCATAACTTACATAGACATCTATGTGTGTGGTTATATCTATTCCTGCAACATACTTACTGGTTGGATAAAGCAGCAGCATCCCACAGGTGAGTCGGCTATTCTGTATGTGTTCCCCTGACAGTGCTGACTGGCTTTTCAACCTGGAACCTCTATGGAGAAGAGGAAAGCTATAGGAGCAGCTAACAAAACCAGTCTGCCAGCAACCAGGAAGCTGAGCTAGGGACTTTCTTATCTCCATCAGAGTTCTTGGACTAGCCCTATAAAATCCTATGACCCATCAGCCTGTGTTCAACAGAGAATTTTATTATTTTTTTTAACTAGGTTTTATTTATTTTTATTTTTTTTTAAGATTTTACCCATTTATTCATGAGGGACACACACACACACACAGAGAGAGAGAGAGAGAGGCAGAGACACAGGCAGAGGGAGAAGCAGGCTCCATGCAGGGAGCCCGACGTGGGACTCGATCCCAGGTCTCCAGGATGAGGCTCTGGGCTGAAGGCAGCGCTAAACCTCCGAGCCACCTGGGCTGCCCCAAAAGAGAATTTTAAATCTCTGCATTCTGAATTAAATTCTGGAATCATAAGGAGCCCAATATTTACAGACCAAATAGACCTCCTAGTGACCTTTCCCATCTTGTCCATCTTTTCTTCTCCAATAAGATATTAACAATCATAAAACCTGCAGAGTAGCTAACAAAAAGCATGAGTCTGCCACTTACAGGCCACATGGTTTTTGGCAAAGTCCTTGAATTCTCTGGACCCAGTCTCTTCATATGTAGAAGGAAGACAATATGTTTCTACCAATTAGGGTCAATATGAGGATTGAATGGTAAGTAGACATAAATCCCTTATGATAGTGGTGATCTTATAATTAAATTTTTCCCTCCATTTCATTTTAGTGAAATTCTGGAAATTTGATTAATCCATATCTTTTTTTTGAATATTTTTTTATTGGAGTTCCATTTGCCAACATATAGCATAACACCCAGTGCTGATCCCATCAAGTGCCCCCCTCAGTGCCCATCACCCAGACACCCTAACCACCCGCCCACCTCCCTTTCCTCCACCCCTTGTTCATTTCCCAGAGTTAGGAGTCTCTCATGTTCTGTCACTCTTTCTGATATTTCCTACTTCTTTTCTCTCCTTTCCCCTTTATTCCCTTTACTATTTTTTATATTCCCCATATGAATGAAACTATATAATATTTGTCCTTCTCCGATTGACTTACTTCACTCAGCATAATACCCTCCAGTTCCACCCACGTCGAAGCAAGTGGTGGGTGTTTGTCGTTTCTAATGGCTGAGTAATATCCCATTGTATACATAGACCACATCTTCTTTATCCATTCATCTTTCAATGGGCACCGAGGCTCCTTCAACAGTTTGGCTATTGTGGACATTGCTGCTATAAACTTTGGGGTGCAGATGTCTCGGTCTTTCACTGCATCTGTATCTTTGGGGCACTGATTAATCTATATCTTAAACAAGATTCTTTGCTTCCAGAATTACTTAATTCCCAGTGAAATTTGATGTCCTTAACCAAGGTTTATGGTATCCGTTAGTCCACAAACCAAACATTCGTACTCCTCAGGAGTGAACAGCCCAGGTCACTGCTCTATTTGCCACTTAATAAAATGCATGTCTGTTTGCTTCACAAATCCTGGTAAAGAATGAAGTTTAACTTTCTATTTAGAAAACTGCAGATCATGGAGGGAAATATAAACATTTGGAAGTATATTCATCCTAAGATGAATTTTAAGGTTATATAGGTCAAGATAATATTTGGAAAGGACAAGATATGGATATGAGAAATGTTTTTAACATTGATGAAGAACAAAGCTTGTACACCTAAGGTTAATATTTTGTTCTTTCTTCTTTGCTTCTTTTCTTTTTTCAACTTTGGGACAATCATGAAAATTTATAGAAACCTTTAACCTGAAGCAAAACAACTTTAAAACTGTCACATACATGTTTATGAAGACTGCATATTCTTTATTTTTGCAAAGGAAATATGCAATTTCCTTAGCAAGGGAAAGGAATGTGACATTTTCTTATCCTACTCACCAAGTTTAAATTATACTTCAAGGAAATAGACAGTTAATATTTGCAGTTTTATGTCTTGGTATACATCTTTGTGGCATTTTAAAGTGTTTTCTAGAAGACCTAGGGAAGCTAAATAATTTCACGCTTTTATGGAGGTATTAGCAAAATGTAGTTTAAGATTGTTTTTCATACTCCATAGAATTTAACCTAAAACTTTGTGGATGAAATTTGTGTTAATAACAGTCATTATCTAACATTTGTCATATTTGCTGTATCATCTTTAGGAAAATAAAGTGCAAAAACCATAAGTCCTTCACTGAAACAGCAGGTCATATAGACAGTAAAAACAAAGCTGGAAATAGAGTAGTAATTCTGTACTTAAGCACATGAAACGTGTTTTGGATTTCTACAATTTGTTTTTCTAAGAAAAGAACTTAGAGTGACATAATTTTTTAAAGTACCTAAATGTCCTCAAACTGCCTTAAGAAAACATTTTTTCTACATTACAATTTCACTTTTCCAAACAAAAATATGTTGCTTAGAAAATATTTTTCAGATAATGATTAAGGAAGAATCAGAAATATATCAAATAACAACTAGAAAATAGAAGGATTTTTCTCTTACAAAAAAAAGGGAAAATATTTTTTAAGTATTTTGTTTTCCATCCATTCAGATAGACAAGATTGGTGATTGGCTTTGGCCAATAAACTTGGTAGTGATATATTTTTTTTAATTTCCCTCCAAATATGGGTTACTTTGACTGCCAACCTGAATTTTTCTTATTTTGTAATGGTCTTCCGGTTGTTCAGATTGTATTAGGAGAAAGGACTCACATAAACAGTAACATGCCATTAAACCGCAATCTAGCTCTTTCTGGCATCATAATCTACAAAGGGCTCCTCCTGAGCATCTTCTGTGAAATGTGGAAGGCAGCGTGGTATGGAGGAAAAGGTGTGAACTCTGTAGTCAGACAGAGAATGGGTCATCTCATCTGGGCAAGTTATATAATATTTCGGCAGCTCAGGTGTAAAATATAAATACAGACCTTGCAGTATTAACTAGATAATGTCTCTAAAGTGAACTTAATGCTATAGATTCTCAATATGTTACTAAGTGTCTGTAGTAATAGTATTCCACTGTAAGAGTTTTGGCAAATGAGCCCTGGGTTTACCCTCACGCAGGGAGCAGAAGGCAGTTGAATCATTATAGGAAGAATATGAATATGTAAAATTACACAGGAAAGTAAAATGTTCCTCTGTCCTCTGACTCTTTCCCCATTCACTTCAGTGCTGGCCTAGAATTGGGATGCTCTGTGCTCTTCTACCTCACGTGCAGCCTTTGAAAGAGCCTTTTCCTGTCTGGGCTTCAAGGAAGTTTCATTTGTGAAATGAGACCAGGGACTGTACTAATTTATTTCTAAGTTTCTAAGAGAAAAGTCACCAATGTCTTATTTTTTGATTCAACCAGCTTCTAGCATTCTCTGTTCCCAATTCTGAAAGCTGTTGTTTTCATGATTTGGATTTATTGCCAGCAGGCAAAGCAATTAGGGTAGATTTAATACTAAGTCTTACCTAAAAATCTGAAATGTTGTCCTCTTCTTCCCTAGCTAATTATATTGGACACAAAAATTTTGTAATTCTCAAGGATAGATCTTGTTAAATTCAATGTATAATTAACATTTTATGCTCCATTATTCATTATTACTCTCTGTCCTGTTTTTAAGGATTTATTTATTTATTCATGAGAGACACAAACAGAGAGAGAGAGAGGCAGAGACACAGGCAGAGGGAGAAACAGAGGGAGAAGCAGGCTACCTGCAGGGAGTCCGATCCTGGAACCCTGGGATCACGACCTGGGCCAAAGGCAGGTGCCCAACCACTGAGCCACCCAGGGGTCCCTATTACTCTCTGTCTCTCTTTTTCACAAACACACCCACATGTATACATGGAGAGATGTGTATCTGAATATTTGTCAATTAAACCCTGCTTCTCAGATATATTGGAAAAGTAGAAGCTTTTAAAAATAAGTTTGTAGTAGAATCATCTTTTAAGCTGAAGAATCCTTTGACAAAATTAGTTGCTATCTGTGATTTTTGTATATACATGTGTATCAGAACTTTAAAAATCTCAACTTTTATAAAACATTATTAGAACCCTATTATTTTTTTATTCTTTTACATTAAGTGGCACCTATAAAAACAAATCATCATAATGACACTTTACTTGAATAACAATCAATGCCCAGTACTATGCAAATACCACTGAAGAGGAGATCTGAGGACAGAGACAGGGTACATTAAAAATCTAATTGGTGCAGTTAACACCCTTGTCTGTGTGTTACTATGAAAATAATAATAAAGGTGGGGATCCCTGGGTGGCGCAGCGGTTTGGCGCCTGCCTTTGGCCCAGGGCGCGATCCTGGAGACCCGGGATCGGATCCCACGTCGGGCTCCCGGTACATGGAGCCTGCTTCTCCCTCTGCCTGTGTCTCCGCCTCTCTCTCTCTCTCTCTCACTGTGTGCCTATCATAAATAAATAAAAATTAAAAAAAATATATTAAAAAAAAAAGAAAATAATAATAAAGGTTTTCAGGATTAAAAATCAATTATTTGTCTAACAAGCTAGAATATTTCTGAGACCCCAGAGTCTTGGGATTGTTTTCAAAGCAGGTGATAAATATTAGAAGATCTTATTCATGTATTTTTCAAGTATTTTCTAGAATTTATTATTTTTAAAACTTCAAAATATAATATAAACAAAGAATGTAGTTAACGTCTCATCTATGACTCTATCCCAGATAGCTATGTGATTTTTAAGGAACATTAAATTTTAATTAATTTATAGTTATGGTATTTAGAGTTCCTTTTCATCTCTTATCCATGGGTCTTACAGTTTTTCACTGACATTAATCCTCACAGCATAGTTCTAATGGCATTTTTATTGTATGTGTATTTAGAGAGCAGATAAATTGAAGCTCTCAGGGTTCCAAAGGTCAAGCTATTTATTCAAGTCTATTCAGTAGGCTGTTCAATGAATGCAGTGTTTTTTATTCTTGATTCACTTACTGTAACAACTAAATACACTCTTTTCTTGGTTCTGTCATTAAGCAGTCTGAGTTAAATTCCTAAAGGATTTGAATCTGGTATAGTTCTGTTTGTTTTCTGATTGGTTAGCTTAAAATTTTCTTGTAGCAGAATTTATTAAGTGGTCCCATTACCCAATATAGTTGTGACTTTCTTTTTTTTAAAGATTTTTTAAAAAGATTTTATTTATTTTAGACAGAGAAAGAGAGAACGTGTAAGAGAGCACAAGCAGTGGAGAGGGAGAAAGAGGCTGCCCATTGAGCAGGGAGCCAAATGTGGTACTCGATCCCAGGACTCTGGGATTATAACCTGAACCAAAGACAGCTGCTTAACCAATTGACCCACCCAGGTACTCCTAGTTGTGACTTTCTGGTTTTAGACTTTAAGAAAAAATATCAAGAGTAAATGAAGTGATTGATTTCTGATCCAAGATTAATTAATAGTTCAGGGAAAGTATCTTACAGCAGTTCAATCATTTTGCAGGTTAAAGTTGAGACAAATTACTTTTATTAGTGTTTCTATCTTCTAAAGTTAGTAATTAATATACATTAGAATTCTCAGAACACATGATGTTTTTCTCTAGTCACTGTAAAAATAGGATGTGTTCTTTCTTCCAAAAGAAACACCATCTAATTGAATTTAAAAGAAAAGAAACACCATCATTTTCCTATTACAGAACATTTCTTATAGTCTAATCACTGTATCCTTAAGTGTGATTCATACATTCTCAGACATTTTCATATACACGCTTACTCTTTAAGAGACTTTTCACTCAGTTTTACTTGTTAAGTGAGACAAATAATATTTCTATTCTTTATGTAATTAATTTTAACTTCCCTTAGAGAGGCATCAAAAGTTAGTTATAAGAGGTAGTTTAGGGATACCTGGGTGGCTCAGCGGTTGAGTGTCTGCCTTTAGCCCAGGGCATGATCCTGAAGACCCGGGATCGAGTCCCACATCGGGCTCCCTGTATGGAGCCTGCTTCTCTCTCTACCTGTGTCTCTGCCTTTCTCTCTCTGTGTCTCTCATGAATAAATAAATACAATCTAAAAAAAGAGGTAGTTTAACGTTGGCTTGAAATAAATCAAGTATGGTAAAGCTTCTTTTTTAAACCACTTTCCCCCGACTTCATTTAGCCATGTTACTATAGAATTTGATAATAGCTATCATTCTATTCTACTAAAATATCAGGTGGCGGGAGAATAAAAAGTTGAGAGAAAAGGATTCTTGGGGGCAGGGATGTGAGAGAGGCAAGCTACTCACAGGCTGTCCAAAAACAAACAACAAAGCAAATGTAGTTGGATTATGATATCATCGAGTCCACTTATTTTATTTTTATTTTTTTTAAGTCCACTTATTCTAATTGAAAAGACACTATCTTTTATAGGAGGGATCACAAAAATATGATTTACTAGATCTGACTCAATTGCATATGTAATCTGGGAAAGCTTTCTTAAAGAAAACTTCCCATAAATGGGTCCACTGATTCACTTGATTTTTTTCAGTCATCTGTGCAGCCCTTACTACTAAGTGTCAGGCACCATCTGAGCACTGACGTTCAAGCTCTCTCAGTCCTCATGGAATTTCCAGCCTAATTGGGGATGGGGGCTTTAAATGAACAGTTAGGCTAAAAGCCCATTACATGACAATTCTGTTAAGAGCTATGGCAGAGAAGCACAGGGCAGCCTGGCCTGGTGGACAGAGCCCGGCAATGCTTCTCTAAATGGGTAGGTGACTTTAGGTGGGCCCTAACAGGTGAGCAGCATTTGGCAAGGAGAGAGAAACTACCCCTCTGGTGCAGTACCTTATAGATCAAATTACAGATGATCTTGGTTTTAGAATTTGGTTTCTGAAACACCATATTATCAACCATTATAGGACTTTTGTATTCATCATGCTCTACCTTCTCTCCAAGCTTAAGACCACTAAAATATTAAATCAGTGCAAGCCACAAAGCCTTTCTTGTATCATTAGCTCTGACCTCTAAATGATACTCTGGATTTTGAAACTTGTATTAAAAAGAAGACTGCAGGGGTGCCTGGGTGGGTCCTTTGGTTAAGTCTCTGGCTTCAGCTCAAATCATGATTCCAGGGTCCTGGGATGGAGCCCCATGTCAGGCTTCCTGCTGAGGGGGGAGCTTGCTTCTCCCTCTGCCTCTTCTGTTCCCCCTGCTTGTTCTCTCTCTGTCTCTGTCTCTGTCTCTTTCTCTCTCTCTGTCAAATAAATAAATGAAATCTTAAAAAAAATTTTTTTAATAAGTTTATAAGGGTACCTGGGTGGCTCAGTTGGTTAAGTATCCAACTCTTCATTTTGGCTCAGGTCATGATCTCAGGGTTCTGGAATGGTGTCCCACATCCAGCTCTATGCTCAGCATGGAGTCTGCTTGAGATTCTCTCTTTCTCTCTCTTTCTATCTCTCTCTCCCTTCTGCCGTCCCACTCATGCTTTCTCATAAATAAATAAATAAATAAATAAATAAATAAATAAATAAATAATAAGGCTTCAATGAAATAACTTATTGTGACAATACCAATGTATTAGAATCTACCTAATTCCATCCATTTGATACAAGGCCACGTTGCCAATCAGTTAATAACCATTTTCCAACTGCCAAACAGCTTCAGTGGAATTAATTTATGAGAAATTGAATTTCTTTCAGGATTCTCTGTTTTCTCTGCCCAATGCAGAGAACAGAAGAGTGCAGTATATAATAAATCCTAATTTGTATTCAGCATTTACTATCAGGTACTGTCTTTAGTGTTGTGTGCATATTAGCTTACTCATTCCTCACAGCAATCCTAGGAGGTGGGAACTAGCATCCCTACTTTGTTAATGAGCAAATGGGAGCACAGAAAGGATAAATCTTTTGCCCAGAGTTACCAAGGTGCTTGTGGTGGAGTTCAGCTTCAAAACCAGGCAATGTGTTCTCACTGCACATGACTCTGCTTCTACCATAAAGAACGAGGATCTTAAATTCAGAGTATCCCAGCTTTGCTCTTCAGTGTTTATATGACCTTGAGCAAGTTATTTACCTTCTCTAAGCCTTATCAACGGAGGATTAAAATAGTACCTCAAAGTTTAATCAGAAAAAGTAAAGAGATAGATGTAACTTCATTTAAGTATGTTAAATATTTTAAAATAAAACATTAAGTAAGATTAGACTATGTTCCTGTCTGTACTAGGGGCATTAATAACTCCATGACTCAGGGGATCCCTGGGTGGTTCAGCAGTTTAGTGCCGCCCTCAGCCCAGGGAGTGATCCTGGAGACCTGGGATCGAGTCCCACGTGGGGTTCCCTGCATGGAGCCTGCTTCTCCCTCTGCTTGTGTCTCTGCCTCTCTCTCTCTCTCTCTCTCTCTCTCTTTCTCCCTCTCTCTCTCTCTGTCTCTCCCTCCCTCTCTCTCTCTCTCTCTGTGTCTAATGAATAAATACATTAAATCTTAAAAAAAAAACCCTCCATGACTCAGAAGCCTCCTGGGTGTATAAGCAAACGTTAGTAAGAACTATTATTTCATTCTACTACTCTTCACTGATCTTTAGAATTTTTCCAGCTGGACATACCACTTAACATTTCTATTAGTAATTAGGCACATTCTCTTCCCAAGAGAAAAAAATAATTTATCATTCAAACATACATAGATTTATCAATAAGGACTATGCTTTAGGAAAGAAAAAATTAGCTGGGTTTTAAAACTTTAAATAATGGATATATTATTAAAGGCACATTATGTTGCCAGTCCTAGTATACTTAACAGAACCACTTTTAAAAATAAAGGTATTTATTGATCACGGAACTTGAAAGCTAATGCAGGCTTCAACTTTGCTTTGCTCTGGCAACTAAACCTCATCCCTAAGAATCCAGATTCTTTCATCTCTTCACCCTGTCTTTCTCCTTGCTGCCCTCATCCTAGCTCCTGCTCTTCCCATGGGAAGCCTAGGGCTTCCTTCTTTCATATCAACATGCAGAGAGTGAGTGAGTGTTTTCCCCCAAACATCCCACAAAACTTTGGAGTTCCTTTGTAAAAGGGAACAGAGAGGTCATGGGCTCCCCCTCCTCCCCTGGCTTGGAAAATGTCAGATTCTGATTAGCTACTGCCACTGCAATTTCTTTTCTAGCAACCCCAGTCACGTGGAAAGTTGAAAGAATCACTAATTGTCTAATTCAGAAGAGATACATGTAACACAAGGGAGCAGAACTGTGTTGTATTTGACTTATCCCAGTCCTTAAGAAAGTCTTTCACTTCACATAACCCACTTTATCCATTTTTATTATTTCTCCCTGAAACATAAGTCTTTGTTCTATATCTTTTTTTTCCCCCAGAAGCATACACATGGTGAACACACACACACACACACACACACACATAGAAAAGACAGTCTTCTGTGGCATCATGTTCTCTGGTTGGTTTTTGCTCATTTGGGCACCTTTCATAAGTTATTTAAAAAGGAAATACTGGATAATGTTTCCCTTAGACTCAGGCAAGCAGTACTTCTCATCTTGCTTCCTCTATCCTTCCTATGGTGTGACCCTCCCCACAGAGTGAGGAGTCCACAGGGCCAAGGAGGCATGCCCACTAAAAGCCCAGTTTTCCGGGCAGCCCAGTTGGCTCAGCGGTTTAGCGCCGCCTTCAGCCCAGGGTGTGATCCTGGAGACCCGGGATCGAGTCCTGCATCATCCGGCTCCCTGCGTGGAGCCTGCTTCTCCCTCTGCCTGTGTCTCTGCCTCTCTCTCTCTCTCTCTCTCTCTCTCTCTGTCTCTCATGAATAAATAAATAAATAAAATCTTTAAAAAACAACAACAACAAAAAAAAAAGCCCAGTTTTCCTACTTCTTGATTACATCCCAGGTACCCACAATTCAAGAATTCCTGCCTCAACTGTTCTGATTCTGCTTCTAGTGCCTGTATTGGCCTCTTCACCAGGTCCAAATTTCCACAAGCGACCACACAGCTGGTGTGTGCACCCCTAAACCTATGGGTGGCCTTGGCACTGCTATCAGTAGGGAGGCTTGCAAGCTGTAGTGTTCACACACACCCCCAAAGCCCTTCCTAGAGAAGAATAGGAATGAAGTTGGGAAGAGAAGAGAGGACAATTAGCACTGTGGGGTAGAATGTGGGGTCATCCACATGTACTTCTACCCAAACCTCCAAATCTCAGGGGTGTGCTCAGGCACATAATTTTCATTTATGTAAATTTCACCCAAATTAATGCAACTTAGCTATTTTCTGTGACTACTAAATTCTTAGCTATCTTTTTGCATTTGAATTTCTTTATTCAGATTATATTTTGTACATTTCTGTCCATGTTTAGTACAAAAACTAAAATAGTCTTAACCAGCGGACTTATTTCTGAAATAGTCCATGCCATAATATTATTGATACTACTACCATGTTTACTTATTTTACATTCTTAGACATTTGTACTTTTTTTTTAAGATTTTATTTATTTATTCATGAGAAACACAGAGAGAGAGAAAGGCAGAGACACAGGCTGAAGAAGCAGGCTCCATGCAGGGAGGCGGACATGGGACTCGATCCTGAGTGTCCAGATCGCACCCCAGGCTGCAGGCGGTGCTAAACCGCTGCGCCACCGGGGCTGCCCACTTTTGTACTTTTTTTAAAAAGCACGATGAAGGTTTGGTTACTAGGTTCAGTTTAGTTACAACCTTAATCAGTTTAAGACCCATTTCAGTAAATTATCTGAAATAGAATGTTTTTATTAGGCTCCTGCCTGAAAGCCCTGCCGGTTTTCTACTCATTAGTATTCGTATTACTAATGTGGACAGAGAGATTCTAATTTTAGGGAGGGGTTTTGCCGATTAGATCAGCAAAACAGAGCCCTCTACAGGGTGCCAGATTCTCCAACATATAACCAAACTCAGTCACCCAGGTTTTCTGGTTTCTCTTTTGCCAAGTTACAAAGCCTCTTCTGCCTATTGGCAAGAAGGAAAAGACTTGGAGACTGGGCATGCAAGCAGCAGCCTTTTAGAAACTACTAAATCGCATTACATAAGAGAGTGAAGCTGAATGCCTAGGGTGGTCTAGGAGGGAGAGGAGGAAGAAGAAAGGCAAGATGAAAGCCAGCAAGATGAGGAAAGCTGCCTATTCTGTGATGTGACATTTTCCCAGGTACACCAGATATTCAATCCTGAGCTCACAAGAGACCCTGGGAGAGTGGAGTTCTGGAGGCAGTTGGTGAGGGGAACTGACTGACCCATCTGAATTGGTGTGGGGCAAAACCAAGATGAACCCCAGCAGAGGAGTCCAGGGTAGCTGGTCTCGATTCCCTTCATCTGTGAAATTGGGCCTTGAGCCAAGTCTAATCAGGTGTCTGAAGAATAAGGAATCACCAGGCAACATCCTGAGTCTAAAAGCAGCAACAAATAGTAATGATATTAATATTATGTTGGGAATTTGAGTTCAATAAAATTTTCTAAGTACCTATTTAAAGCAATAATAAAACCTAATCTTAATCCTTGAGGGAGGGGTGGGAGAGGGGGAAGCAAGCATTTAATCTACTTGCACACACTTCATAGAGAAGCTGAGTCCCACAGAAGCTTAAGCAATTTGCTCTATGTCACAAGACCAGAGGTGGAAAACCTGAGATTAGGCCAGAGGTTTCCTGAAGTCACTTTCCTCTTTCATGCTCAAATTTAACAGATAACAAACATAATAAAAATGAATAAGGGTTTTTTTTAGATACAAGTTGCTCAAATAGAAAGAACACAAGATGAGGAATGGGAAGACCTGGGCTCTGATCTTACATCTGCTCTTTGCAGGTATTTGCCTCTGGAAAAAATACTCTCTGAATGTGCTTTTTCATCTTTTAAGAATGACTCACTTGATTCCCTCCAACTAAAATATTTCGCTGTTTTGTGAGTGCTTCTGCTTGGGGTGGGGCAGATGTTAGGGTGAGTTCATGAAGCTCTGCAAGGGTCTTGGGGGAACTTCAGAAGACACAATAATTCTTAACCAGCATGGCCTCAGCTTCTGGTGGTACAGGAAGGAGCCGATGAAAGAATATATTGGAAATACATAGAAGGCGCAGTCTCTGTACCCACAGAGAACTGTGGCAGCCTTCAGTGCTTTAGGCATCCACCCTTCCCCTGGGAGAGTCCTGGGGTGCTTAAGGGCATGAACTCCTTGGAAGCCATGACAGTTCTCATTCAAGTCATCCTGCCCTTCGGGAGACTCCTCCCCGCCACGCACCCTGCTGGTCTTGTACCCCGAGCTGTTCCTCTGTCCTGCAGTTCAAATGTTTCAGACTGACCTACCTGAGTTGTAGGTGTCACTGCTAGATTAACATGTCTCCCATCTTTTTCCTGGGTCCCCTTCTCTTTTCTCACCAGTGGCTGCCTTGTTGTAGCTGAGACAAAGAGGCATCTCTTGCAACCATGCTTATAGATATTCTAGTTTCCCAGAAGAAAAGTCTTGCTTACATTTACATTTCCATGTGGGCTTTATGTATATGCGTTTTACATTTCCATGTGGGCTTTATGTATATGCGTCTCCTGTATTCATTCATTTTTCCAAAATATATGTACTTAACAATTATTATATGTAAGGTACAGTTTCCAGACGATGTGGAAAGAGGAGTGAACAAAGTAGACAAAGTTCATATTCTAGGGTGATGAGAGGGTAGAGGTGGGTCATCAAATAATATACAGGATGCCCAAACTTGAATTTTAGATAAATAACCCATAATTTCTAATATGACTATGTCCAATTCAATCTTTGGGATATATAAAAAATATTTAGGATATATGTAACTTAGAAATTGTGTTGTTTATCTGAAATTAAAATTTAAGTGGATGTGCTATACTTTTAGTTCTAAAATCTGGCATTCCTAGTAGGGGAGACAGTTTTGAAATAAAAAAAATATGCCTTATGTGGTAACTAGTGCAATAAAGAAAATTCAGTAAGGTAGTGAGCACAGGAAGTGGTGGTGGGGTATCCAGGCAACCCCTGTAGTAAGGTAAGGGGACATTTGAGCTAAGGCTGAAGGCCATGAGAGGTGTGCAAAAAGACAAGTGATTTTTTTCCAAAACATTAATAGCTCTTAAAGGTTGGGGCTAGGACTTTTATTTTATTGTGTCATAAAATGCTGCATTTCTATACATTTCAAAATACGTAGGTCATTTTGTACCTCCTACCTTCGCCCAACCCAGTGCTCATATTCATTTGCCATTAGACAACCAGAGTAGAAAATCAGTAAACTAAAGTAAGCTAGAGAGAATAAATGAATGGAGAGCAAAAACCCATTTTCTTGACTCTTCCCCAGAGTTGGATCTAGAACTCCCTCTTGGGTGCCTTGCTGCTTTCAAATAATCTTCCTCTACCGATGTTATTTATCCAATTGCTGCCAATGCCTCTGTGGCCCCAAAGCATTATAAAAGGACACCCACCACCCCCATCATGTCTTCCTGGAGAAGGGGACTAAAGGCCAGTCCTGCTCAGCCTTCAAGCCACTGAGATTCCTCTGTGCACTGTCACTGCACTGTCACTGTCAGGAAAAAAGCACACTCAATGTTTCAGATGGCAGTGACCATTCGTCTTTATTTTATTACGTGGACACACCAACACCCCCTACTCCAGAGGTAGAAGAACAACCTTAAGACCAATGCCATGTTCACAGCATAGAGAATATAGTCAGTGATGTTATAATAACATTGTATGCTAGGTACACTCATGGTGAGCATACCATAACTTATAGAGAAGCTGCATCTGAATCACTAAGCTGTACATCTGAAACTCATGTGACATTGTATGTCAATTATACTCAAATAAAATATTAAAAAATAAATTAAAATATAAAATTAAATTAAAAAAATAAATAAACCTAAGGAAGAGTTGAAAATTCCAGAAAAAAAAATTAAAAAAACTGATATCATGTTCTGCTCAGTATTAGTCTTCCCATCCACTGCTGGTCCACGTTCCTTGTAGTTATTTTCCTCTTCTGTGTGGATGAGTTCTTTCTGAGATGCAGTACTTAAAAGAAACAAAATCTGATTTGACAAGTGAACGTAAAACTATATTATGCTGAAAATTTTAAGCTACAACTCCTTGTAAATTCCCATCGCCAGAATAGAAAACAATTGCCCTCAGGCAGCAATATTACCATTAAATGACCTATTTCCTGTTAGCACTCAGTTTCATAAGACAACTACATTCCTTCCTATCTTTCAGTATTCTTTCAAGTTGCCCCTGATTAGCATACCTGAGATAATTGTAAAAGTCCTGAGCGCTGTCTTACATTAGAGTTCTAAAGAGCATTTGGTTTGAGAAAGAGAGAAGGGAAGGAAGAAAGAAAGAAACAAAGTAGCAAGCTGGCTTTCCTAAAGGTCAGTACAACTTATTTAAATACACACATCGTCATATTTGAGTAATACACAGGGAATACTTTAGAATTTAAAGTATAAGAGAGAGAACCCTATCATCTACCTGTAAAGATGTTAGCTGCTGTTTTTTCATCATTACTATCTTTGGAATATCCTTCAGTACTTGGGAAATGCATTCGGAAATAGATGAACAGTTTCTCTAACAAATAGGAGACTCTCTACACACACATGAAACCTAATTGTCATTTTTTTTGTCTCTGCTTTTCTGATTTTTCTGCATATGTATATTTTTACTACATTATGTAGCAATGTCATTGTAACTTTATTTGAAGGGGACTCATAATATTTTATGCTCATATACCGGAAAATATTAATACACTATATGACACATGGTTTATTCTTCTTTAACACTCCTTTTGATTCATGTTTCTTTATTTAATGAAGTGCAAGAAAACTTCGCTCAAAAAAAAAAAATCCTGTGACCTCAATTAGATGTCCTCTTAAGTTATTTTTATATGTATTGTTTTTTCTGGCTCAAAACTCAGCTCTTTGGGCACAGGTATCTCTCATGCCTATTTTATCTTTATATCCCATGAAACACTCAGCCCAGAGTACAATAGCTAGAAAATTCTCACTAAATCTTAGTTGAATAAATTAATGTCTTCCAGAATACCATAGCTCAGACTTGGCGCTCAGAGTTCTCCAGCTCTTCATCCTTAACATTCCTTTCCCACAACCTGGCGAACTAGGTTGGAAAGTAGCAGAATGCTCCATGGCCTCCTAATATAAACTTGAATATATTCTTCTTGACATAACTTATTAGAAAGGTAAAATGCTCTGAGTCACTTTGTCACTTTTCCTTCTTTTTCTCTTCCCTTGCTTCATTCAGAAAAAAGCTTTATTCATTTTAAAATTAAAATTAAAATTTCAAAATTTTAACTTTAAAATTTTGTGAGATACTTATTGAAATTATAAACATGTGAAAAAAACAACCTTACAAGTGATAAATGTAAAATTGGGCAACAGTAAACTCTTATTTGTGTTTATTAAAATTGCCCCCCAAGTAATTAAAATTGTGATATCCAATGTTGATGAAGTTGTGAAAACGTAACACAGATGGGGGCCGATTGAAGCAGATAAAACTCAGATTCCTTTGGAAAGCAATTTCGAAATATTTACAAAGGTGGGTGTTTTCGTTTATCTTTAATAGCAAAAATTGGCAACAATCAAGTATTCTGTTTGGGACAGAGTAAACATATGATCACACCTGACTTTGTTAGAAGATAATCAAACCATTTACAAGGCAATCATGAATACCATGTGAAAACAACTATGTAGGATCAAAAAATAAAAAATCAGAGTGTCAAACTATGTAATAAGCTTACAATTGCTTGAAACACGTAAGCATAAATAAGAAAGACTAGACGGAAACAGAACAAAATAATTATAAGGGTGATAGAACCATAGGTGCATTTTTTTGTTTCCTACTATGTTAAAAGATTATTTTAACAATATATAAACATTTTAAAAAGGGATCAAGTTTTAGTCTCTCAGTGTTCATATATTAAGGAGGATGTTAACCAGATACCTAAGCAATGTCTCTTTTCCTTGCTGCAGAATCACGACATGTACTTTGTTCAGTTCCAGGGGCTTAACCATTTTTTTATTATTATTCTGGCTACCATGGTTATTCTTTGAAAGTCTAAACAAAGTTTGTATTGTTTCCTGGCAGCATCTCTTATTTGCATTAAACCATGAGTTATGATATTAGTGCATCCTGTTGTGGATTCTTTGAAGAGAGCAGACTTGATAGCTCTTCTTCTGTTGCAGAGTAAATGATAGTCCTCTTTCAGGGCATTTTCTATTTCCAAGTTGTTACTCTTTGTGATGTACAAATGGCTGGTCAAAATTTTCCTATAATGGCCATTGCTCTTCTCTCAGCATTTTTGCCATTTATCCAAGGAAAGTGCAAGAGTTACAATTATAGTGTAACTTTATATACAAAGCAGAATTTCTTCCAGAAAGTTAAGACTTTAGCAATTATAATAAACCAGTATAGTAGTAAAATATTATTTTGCTCTTCTAGAAAGATAACGTAAGCTTCATATTCTTCGTTTATCTTGGAGGCATACCTAAATCACCTTTATATAAGTTGTATTTAATTCAGGTTTCTATACATTCTGAAAGGTCATTTATAAATGAGAAGTATAAACCAAATGACAATGAGAATACAAATACTCCCATGAATTCTCTCCCAGTTTTTAGATGCTTTCATTCATTCAGGAATGTATCTACTGTGAAGAGCACAACCTCTTAAGCTAGATCATGAGAGTTGAAATCTTGGCTAGAGTTGTGTGAATCTAGAAAAGTTACTTAAACCTCTCTGTGCCACAGTTTCTTCATCTGTTAAATAGAGATAAAAGATACATCATAGAAATTTGTGAGAATTAAATGAATTGATGAATGTAAAATTCCTGGGACCTTAAATATGGTACTATTATTAATGTACATGTTTTCGAAGGTGAGAGCACAAATATTAAAATGGCGCAGTCTCTGCCCTGTAGGTGACTTAGAAAACACACTTAAAAATCAACTAAGTTTGCTGTGAACCTAAAAGTGCTCTAAAAATAGTCTTTTTTTTTTTTAATCAATTAAAGAGCAACTTTACTACCCTCAGTGAAAAGAAGAAAGCTGTCCCATCATTGGTGCACACTGTAAATGACTTTGGGAATGTTTTTAAATGAAAATGAAATTCTGGTTGATATGACTCTGAGTCACATGGAAGCATTGAGAGCCAGATTATCTCACCTTTGCTTCTGGGAACTTCATGACTTCTCCTCTTTGGAAAATAATTGCTAGTTCAGAGCCTAGGAAAACTGTTATACAACCTCGTCTTTCTGAGATGGGAAACTTTTCTGACCTAGTAACATCATCTTTCTCCCAAAAGCCTATCACTCCATAGGACAATAAGAGCCACAGTTCTGAATGTTTTATTCTAATTATTTTTTACCATGAAATTGAGAAGCCAAAGCCATGTTTATTTTTGACTTTTGTGTCAAATGTGTCTAATTTTGTAGGTATTCAAAGATGTGTGTGTTCTTTAAGCTTTAGATTTGGAAATACTTGTTAGATTAAGTCTCATAAATATAATGATTTAGTCTTTATTTTCCTGAGCTAATGAACCACTTAAAAGTTCTCCATCAAGAGAGCTTATATTTTCAGATGTCTTTAATTCATTCCACAAATATTTACTTATTGCCTACAAGGTACCCAATACCATGCTAGATACTCATTTCTGTCGGTAAGTTGCTTCAGCTTTCTTAATGGAGAAAATATTGAACAAAGGAAATTAACCCTATGTTATCCTTGGTCCTTAGCACATAGAATTTTGGACCAAATGAACTCATTTGTATTTATACTAGTAGGCACTTATTTTTCTACTTCTATTTTTTTTATTTTTTTTTTATTTTTCTACTTCTAGAGCATTATTGGATAGTTATATCCTCTAATGATATATATATATCTTATGGATTTTGTCTATTTTATTTAATAGTATCTATTTTTTTCATGAGGGTGAGCCCGGGTTGCCTGGAACAGTAGGACAAAACGGAATACCAGGGCCAAAGGTTAGTACAAATGAAACCAAGCAGAATCATTTGAGATTTGAGTTTTCATGAAATTATAACCTATAACTTTTTTTTAGGTCCCACTGGTTTTACTTGGATGGAATATTTGTCAGTAGTATAATATGCAACAGTATAAAAGTGTGACTAATGACCAAATTATATTTGTGACTCTCATTTGCAGAAAAACAAATAAATATGATCAAAATCTTTATTCTGGGATACTTCAATAACATGAGAAAAAGCCCATATTTCAAATAAGACTATTGTCATTTTGTCACTTAGTGAGTGTATCAAAATGTAGGCCATATCCACACTGCCTAAAATGTTCATAATATTTATAAGACTTACTAAAGATGATTCTCACAATGCCACTGTGGCCTTTCTTCAATATTTGATCACCTCCAACACTTACGTAACATAACTGGTTAATTAAATGAAGAGCAGAGTAAAGATGTGGCATGTTTTGATTTTTAAGATTTTACTTTATTTTTATTATTCATTCATTTTATTTTTTTAAAGGCTTTATTCATTCATGAAAGACACAGAGACATAGAGGGAGAAGCCTGCTCCCTGCAGGGACCCTAGTGCGGCAGTGGATCCCAGAACTCTGGGATCACACCCTGAGCTGAAGACAGACACTCACCCATCAACCTTGAGCCACCCAAGCGTCCCTAAGATTTTTATTTTCTTAAAGTAATCTCTGCACCCAATATGGGGCTCAAACTCACAACCCCTAGATGAAGAGTCATATACTCTACCAACTGGGGTACCAGGCACCCCAAGATGTAACGTGTTTAAAATTTAAAAATGGATATAGTCTGAATTACTAAATAGGGAAAAAATGTAATGAGGATTTGGGGGCATTGCAAATTTTCTTTGTTTTTTGAAGAACAAATGAATCTGTTAAATATAAAAAGATTGGTGACAGTTTAAACTGTTTAAACCAGACAGACAAATCCCAAATCCTTTGATGAGTGAACATCCCTTGAAGTACATAGCTAATGTCTAATCCTGTCAGCTGTGCTAGTGTGTATCTGTACCCACAGATGCCTGTCAGCTGATTTTACAGATCACATTGCTATTGACAGGCGCCTAGGACAGACCTAAAATTTATAGACCTGTCCTTTGTCCTGCAGGAGAGGAAAGAAAATATTCCTTCTGGGACTACAGCCATTCTCCTGTCTTTTCCCCTCTTTTGCTCCATGCTAAAAAGCCAAATGATAAGAGTTAATGGCTAAGGCATGTTCTCAGTGCTATTCTGTTGCCTAGCAACCATCAGGATGGATATTGAGCACTGAAAGGTGGCCAGAAATTCAGAAAGCCAAAGGGTGAGACAGAGTCCCAGCAAATGAAGACTCTTGCCTCCAAACTGACTTCGAGTGGTTTTTAATTTAAAAAAACACAATAATCATCTTAAACCATTTTTTTAAGCAGCCTGATCTCATGGCAACACTTACTAATGCTTTTCATAAGAGGAATATTATCGTAATGTGTATGATTTACTTTAGAATTTTCCCGCTCCATCACCTGTGCCTTCCTGGGTAAAGTGAAAATAAGAATTCTCTGCAAAGCACAATTTTGCATTTTAGTTTTCATACTGTCCAGGTCAGCATTTTGAATAAAGACATTCTCCTAAATTCACTTCAACTCTGCCCCATTCTAGTCTCTTTCCTAAAGGTACCAATGCCTCTTGGAATATACCTGATTGAGAACATGCTGGTTACCAGGAGGTTAAAGAGAGTTCATGACACTGTGAAGGGGTCCAAGTTCAGGACCAGGTTTTTGATCATGTTTAAAGAAGACAGATTGGGGGACTTAAGCAGACTCCAGACCCCTGAAATAATCTATACACAGGAGGCTGCTTTGAATAAAAGACCATGAAAGGACGTGCTAGCCCACTTTACTGGTTCTGAGTTTGGGAAGAATAAAAACTTGAAAACTAAGAAGCCACTCAAGACATTGAATTGCTACCACATTGTTTTAATGCTCCCAAAGCTGATTTCCGGCTGATAATCTGAAATATCTTTCTTTAGTCCCTTAAAAGTAAAGAATTATTACATTTGATATTCATATCCAGGCCCAATTCTTCAGAAAATTCATCTCACCATTTGTTTTCAATATAGCAATTCTAATATTGCCAAAATAGAAAGGGTCACACATAATTGACTTAGTATGTTCAATATCTGATTTTGTTAGGTGTTGTTTAATTTGGTGTTTTATAATTTAATGTGCCACTCAATCTTTGTCCTTTTGCTCAGGGAGAACCTGGAGATCAAGGTGAAAAGGTAAGTAAGAGTGATTCTGCCTATAATTATCTTTTTTATCCCCCTAAAGAGATATCAAACAGAACTGTATATAAGTATGGTTGACTAGATAGTAATAAATATTGATCCATAGATATAGATATAACAACCACTGTTCTTTTTTTTTTAATTTTTATTTATTTATGATAGTCACAGAGAGAGAGAGAGAGAAAGAGAGAGGCAGAGACACAGGCAGAGGGAGAAGCAGGCTCCATGCACCGGGAGCCTGACATGGGATTTGATCCCGGGTCTCCAGGATCACGCCCTGGGCCAAAGGCAGGCGCCAAACCGCTGCGCCACCCAGGGATCCCAACAACCACTGTTCTTGTCAAACTGTTAATTATAAAAGGAGAGAATTGTGTAATTCTTGTGTATGGACAGAGATTTGACAAATTGAATCTAAATTTTAAAAAATTAAAAATACAAAAAAAAATTTAAATAAGGAAATGGAGGGAAAGGGAACAAATTGAAGCATTCTTGTCAAGTTTCTAAATGGCTTTCAAAAATCCTTAGACCTGCAGAACTTCTGTTTTGCCTACTTGGTAATGCCACATGCCAATGCTTTTCTAAGTGCCCACATCACTCTCTACTGCTTCTAAGGTCACTAAGTTAAAGGTAGACAGATGTTTACCTGCAACAAATACACTGGAAATTGCCCCACAAATAATTCCATTCAAAAAGCAAAAAGAGAAACAAAAGGAGGAGGGGAGTGCCATATGTTACATTTCTCACAGACGTCCTTCCTGAGTACTTTTGGGGCGTCCTGATTATTTTTAGGCTCTCTGTGCATATCGTGGTGCTAATTTTCCTGGTTCTCATGCGATTTACATTAATAACTCTCGAGAAATGTGCTGCCTGCGTAGGAAGCTGCCAAGATACTACTTCATGCTCTTTATAAGTTATCTTCCTAACAAATTAATGTTATCACTTCTAATCCAAAAATTAGATCTAAAGATCCAGCAAATTTCTTGAATGTAACTGTACACTGTAAAACAAAAATTAAAAAGACATTTATTTAAATGTCACATGTATTTAAATGACGAACACGGCCCCATCAAACCCTTCATTTTGTAACCGCTCTCAGCCAGTCTTTTTAACAAGGAAGTTTGTTCTGTTTTGTTTTTTAATAAAGGATTTCCAAGCAATCTTTTAAAAAGTATGCTAATAGGCTGCCTGTCAAAGTTCCCTCATAACAGATTATCAGTACATTTATTTGGTATCCAACCAGTTCATTGTAATTAACTTGAAATTAATTAGTCATAAGATCATTCTTTTGTATAGAAATTAAGGAGGGAAAAGGATCAGTGCCAGCACCGTTCTAGGGATTCATCAGATAGAGCAGCTCAGGCTCCCTGGCTGCTGTGGAGTATCCGTCACCATAGACAAATGTCTATGAGCAGGTTAGCTTCATAGTTATTTGAAATAAGAAAATGGAGAGAAAAAAGTAAAAGTCTCTCTCCCCCACATCCCTTCCCTCTTCCAGGGAAACGATCATGAGTACTTTATCTCTTATTTATAGGAAATTTTTAAATGATGGAAAAGTGACCTCTTAGGAAGCTAAACAGAAGGGCATTCCAGCTTATGGAATCTATGAACAATAATGCATTGTTCTTGCTAACGGCTATCATTAACAGCTTATGGTGCATCAGTTGTTTTACACACAGCGTATTGTTTATTTCTTGTAACCCCATAAAGCATTCTTGCCCTTACGTTACACATGCAAAACGTGATGTAGGGAGGATTTCATTTGCCCAGTAGGTGCTGGAGCTGGGCTCAGTCTCTCTGGCGCCAAAGTCCATGATGTTTCCACTATGACATGCTGTAAAGACTTAAAGAATTCAGCATTGAAGGAATCAAAGCATGGATAATGAGCGAATGACTTTTTTTTTCTAACGCATTGCTTTGTGGTAGAAAGGAGATGTCAGTGAGGGAATAAGCACAGGAAATCTCAAAAATAACCAAGAAAGCATGAACTCTCCAATTTCCTTTACTCTAATTTAAAAAGAGAGTTTTCAAATAAAATATAAAGCATTCATTTCACAAAAGCAAAACACATAGGTGCAGATAAATTAATCTTCTGTCCACAGTTTTGAGGGCTGTGTCATGCACTGTGAAACCCTGGAGATTTGAATTGAGCTGAACTCAGACAGAGTAGAATTTGCACAGAGAGAAGGGAAAACGGCGGGCGAAGCCCAGGTGTCAGGAATGGCAGGAGGTGATAAGGCATGTGGCATGTAGAGAGAATGGTTAGGAAAAAGGCTTTCTTGAGTAGAAAAGAGATAGAGTTAAGGAGGCTTTAAGTGCCAGAATGAGCTATTAGAAGTCAGAGAAAGTATTGCTTTCTGTTGATATCATAGAATAGTTTATTTTTTAAAAAAAGTTGTATTTATTTATTCATAGAGACACAGAGAGAGAGAGGCAGAGACACAGGCAGAAGGAGAAGCGAGCTCCATGCAGGGAGCCCAACGCGGGACCCGATCCCGGGTCTCCAGGACCACTCCCCGGCCTGCAGGAGCCACTGGAGCTGCCCTATCACAGACTAGTTTAAAACTGTTCACCTATGTTCCCTGTAATAAATTTTAGACTAGTTGATATCAGGCAGCGGCTCAAGTGAAAATATGTTAGCTCTGCAGAACATTTGCAACAGATTTTAATATATAGTATACAGGAAAGCAAACTTAAAATAATGAAAGCTACTATATGTAATGTCACCAATATATTTTACTGTATCACTTTTCCCCCCTTAGGGAGATCCTGGAGAGAACGGTCCCAAAGGTGACATAGGCGAAAAGGTACAGTGCTATGAAATATGAAAGATGTGTATGAGCAAGAAATGTTATTTCATGCAAGTGAAAATGGAAGATTTTGAGAGAGGTGAGTGGTAGTAGTTTAATATGATAAGATCAGACATAATTCTACAAGTTTAGAAAACATTTGAATATCTAGCTTATATAGGTGACCATTCCACAAGCTCCAAGCTACAAAATTAAATATTTTAAAAGTAAAATGGTATATCACAAATTCTAGAAAATGTGTAGCTAGGATTGCAGTAATATGGCTTTCAAGAAATAAAACCATTTATTCATATAGAGTCCCTTCATACTCAGAGATATAAAAATAGTTTCTAAAGTGATTCCTTTTGTTCCAGTTTGGGGAGACAAGTCACAGGATTGAGATGAAATTTAAAAGTTTGAAAGTAAATGTCATGTAATTAGAGCCTCTAATGCAATCTTGGAAAATTTGCCTTAACTTGAAATCTACTAAATCCAGATATTTTGTCAGCCTTTACATTGTCCCCCCCCACACCCCCAACCTTTTAAAGCATTGTTAGTATTTATATTACAGTGGTCTTGTGGCTTATCTTTCTACATCTTCTCATCACCCACTCCCCGTCTATCATTATAGCTTTTGTTTGGATTCATACTTCACAGACATCTCTGGCATAAGAAGGGTATTTCACTTCACTTGTGCTGTAAAGAATTAAGAAAAATTTTAGGAAAATGAAAACAGAATAGTTGGATTTTCATTAAAATCAAGCTAAGTAATTGAGTAATAAAAAAAGATTTATTCATTTAAGCTTAGAGTTGAGGATAAAAATATTTCACTTTGAAATTATTACAGTACAGATGGATAATGGTTAGTCATAAAAGCATCCCCATAAAATAAAGAGAAATTTATCTTTCTCATTCTTATAAATATTAATATAAATATGGCATGGATGGTCGGAATGAATTAATGTCACCAAGTAGCAGTTGTGTTTGTATTCGAGGAGCAGTCTGGAAATTAGAGTGGACCCTCTGTCTCTTGTAGACCAGGGTTTCCCATCCTCGCATTATTGACATATTGAGCCAGATAATTCTTTGTTGAGGGGGCTCTTGGATGTTTAATATTCCTGGCCTGTGCCTATTAGATTCTAGTAGTTGTGATAACCAAACCTATCTCTAGACATTGCCAGGTGGCCCCTGGAGGACAAAATCACTTCTAGTTGAAAACCATTGCTATAGACCCATTTTACATACTTGTCAAATTTAATTAACATGCTGCAATCAAATATGGCAATCAAATCAAATATGCAATCAAATATGAATATTCTTAATATTTAGTAAGAACAACGATACACCTCAATCACTCTCAAAGTCAGAATTTTAAACCCCAGATGTATAAACCTGGATATTATATTTAACTTTCTTGATTATACTTAAAACCAGAAGTCAGCAAAGTTCCTGTAAAGGGCCAGAAAATAAATATTTTAGGTTTTCTGGGCCTTGTGGTCTCTCTATGACAACTCTTCAACTCTGTTCTTGTAGTGTGAAAGCAACCGTAAACAACATGTACACACACTAGTATGGCTATGTTCCAATAAAACTTTATTTCTGGACATTGAAATTTTAATTTCATGTAATTTTCATGTGTCATATTGTTCTTTTGATTTTTTTTAACCATGTAAAAATATAAAAACCATTCTTAGCACATGGGCCACACAAAAACAGGTGCTAGCTGGAGTTGGTCCGAAGGCCTTAGTTGACAGTCTCTGCTCAAAGAAAGGAAATCTTCTAAACAGAGAGCCATTTTTTCAAGTGAAAAAAGTTTATGTCAAGTCTGAACTATACCTGTGTGGATTTCTGTAGACAATTTTATGCTTTAGAAGATGGATTTTTAAAGTTTCATGTTTGGAATGTAGGCCAATAATTGTTTCTTTAATCACACATTTTTTTTAAATTCAATTTTCCAGTAGTAAAGCAACATTTTTCTTTGAAAAGGCCAAGTCTGCCTCAAAGGAATACTGTTCTTATTTTTTATATTAATGCAAATCATTTACCATACTGACTCACACATAGTAAACTCTCAATAAATGTCAGCTTTCTTACCACATGGAAATTGAAATCCACTAGATTGGTTGTTTTCTTTTTTATCAAAAATTTTTATTAGTCAACTGAAATTAAGTACAAGAAATGCTTCAGTTAAAACGGAAATCATTTCTATAAACCATCAATGAGCCTAAACAGGGGATTGTAAATAGGAATCTGTAACATATAATATGTAATCTGACCTGTAGCATTCATCCTGAGAATGCTGTAATTGGAATATAATTTTTGTTGTGTTTTTTTAAACATTTCCTGCTTCTGTCATATAATTTGTTTCCAGTATGTTGGAAATACTCTTCTCATGGCCTTTGGTTTCAGTATGTGAAACTCATTCATCATTTACCAAGTTTGAGATGTAAAATCAAAATATGCTTTTTTTTTCTGCCATTGATGTAGTAAATTACATCATTGACTGATTCACTTTAATAGGATTTTTTTTTTCCTTTTGATCCAACTCAGTGCCTTTGGATGGTAAAACAATCTAAACCTTTCCAGACTGGTCATCTGGAAATGCTGTGGAACTGTAAAAACCACTAGGCTGTGTTTCGTTCGTGGCCAGCAACTGCAGTATTCTCTAGGCTTGAGAGTCACACTCCAAAGAATGATTTCAGTCATGTGTGGAGTTACTAGGCAAACGTTAGGTTCTGCTCTTTGGAGCATTAATCCCACCGACAAATGTAGAAATGCATTTGTTATCTCTTTCAGCCAACTTGAAAGTAGGTGTGTGTGCAGCAAGCTGAATGGCTTGATCATGCCACTGTATTATTCACAATTCATTGTATGTTGATTCAGAAGCTTCACCTTCCCTGTCTTGGAATGACCTGTCTGTGCCTTCACTTTGATTTGCATCCTCTCGTCTTTTCTGGAAGCCACACCCATACTTGGAGCTACCATCAAATTGTCTCTTCTTAAAATCACATGTGAAATCCTATCTCCAGGGGCTTCCCCACCCCCAGCAAGGGGCCTTCTCTAACTTGGCACATGTGGTCACCTCAGGTTATTATACTGTGTCTGTCCACTCCTGCCTCTACCTTCTATTCTTCAGTTCCCTGGGACCTCAAGTTATAAGTCATTTCCCTCCCTGGGGCAGCCTTTCAGTCACCTCCAGGTTGGTTAGGTTACTTACTCTCTGCTCCCACAGCACTCTTTAAAATCCCTTTCATAATCATCATCAGGGTTTATTGTAATTTCTTGTCTAATCGGACATCTAGATCATTGGGAAAGAAAAAACAAATAAACAAAAAACTATATGATGTCAAACTATTCCCAGCACCAATCCAGGTTCCTGGCACATAGTTGTAAGATAGTAAATATTTATTGAATAGACAACCTTTTAAAAAAAATCTGTTTTCCTTACGACTGTTTTTCATTTTCATAGAATGGTAGAACTTTGTCCTGTGACATGCATTTATTTTTCTTTCTTTTTTATAAAGATTTTATTTATTTATGAGAGACATACAGAGAGGCAGAGACACAGGCCAAAGGAGAAGTAGGCTCCCTGCAAGGAGCCCGATGTGGGACTTGATCCCTGATCCTGGGATCAGGCCCTACGCCAAAAGCAGAAGCTCAACCACTGAGCCACCTAGGCATGTCTATACAGGGACACAAGGTTTCCCAAACATGAGAATTTCTTCCTAGCCCAGATTTTTCTTTAAATAATGGAAAGAAAGAAAATATTTTTCATGCTTTCAATCAGTAATATTTTTGTGTATATATATATATCGGCAGGTGACTATGATGAGCACAGATCAAGGGTGGAGATTGTAACTGCCTTGCTCCCTGTTCTTACCCAGTACCTGGTATCCCTGCAAACAGACCATGCTGGCACTTCGTCAGTGCTCAAACATTTATTGAATGAATTAATGAATTAATGAATGATAGAAATGTCACCATGTTCACTTCATTTATCCACCTAGACTTTATTAACACATATGTAAATACATACTAACTATTGTGTTTGAAAATAATCGTGACCAAAAACGGAAACTCTCTGTATTTGAGTGATCAAAAGTCAAATTCATTTATCTCAAGTGTCTTCTCCAAGTATTTGTGTCTCATCCTGCGGGAACTTGTTTCTAGACCAGCTGACTTATGAAGCTAAGAGTATACTTAAGACATAGTTGGGTTTTTCCTACTTTAATCCTGTATTCACTTTCACTTTTGGAGGAATGAGGATTATAAACACTGGCTGTTTTATTTCCACTACTTGAAGCACTATCCTTTAAAATGTTTAACTTATGACAGTCTTTCAGCAGTTGTCTTGCTACTTAAAAGTTATAAAAATTCTTTGAGATTTCACAGTCTAAGTTTTTAAAAAGAGAATTAAAATATCACTCATAGTCCTTCCAAATGAAACTGCTCCAATTTCCACAAATAAATCAGTCTTTCAGGAAACTGTCCTTTACTCTCCATCCAATTTCTATGAGAACTAAGTCTTGTCCTTATTCTCATTGGTAGGTTACCCAGCCACTTTCCATTAGGACACTAAAAATAAAAGGTTTTAAACTGCCATTAATACAAGCAACTTCCTTTTATTTACAAGTTTATTGCAACCTTTATGCCCTGTTGTCAAAATGAAATAAACCAATAATTCTTATTCTAATAAAAAGTACATGGCAATGGAGTTTAGGGAGTCCAAAATTCACTTATTCTCTAGTTGCTTCAATTTCCTTATCTATTAAGTGAAAACAGTAATATCTACCCTATCTCATCAGAGATTTATGGGGTATAAATGAGATGAGAGAAGGGACTTAGCAAAGTCAAAACTGCTTTTAGGAATATTAAGGTCTTATTGTGCAAAATATTGCAAACCTGATTCGTTGGTGTTGATGGCTTTCAGATTTGATTTAGTAGAAAGAGAAGTGTTATTTTATTAGCTGCATTTATTTTACTCCCCATTTGGACCTCAATTGAATATTACTGGTGAGAAGGAGAAATCAGTATAAGACAGTATTTAGGGGCTTAATGTTTTGTAATGTTTTAATTTTTTCCTTGGGTAATAACAATTACAGACATCAAAAGAGCTCACATATGTATCAGTTTCTTCAGTAAGCTAATCTATTATTTCCTTCTCCTTCCTAAGCTTTTTTTCCTTCCTAAAATTTTTTTCATTTTGACCCTTGACTGCTGACTTGTTTAAAACATTCTTTTTGAGATTTGTTCATTCACTTGCCATATAGGTATCGAGCATCTCCTATGGGCTGGGCACTGAATAAAAATTGACAAAGAATCTGCCCCCATGTGGTTGATTGTCTGATGAAGGGACAATGAATAGGCAGAAAAGATAAATACATAATTATGAAGTGAACTATGCAGGGCATGAGCAGAGCTCAGTGCTGTGTAGTAGGATGTGTATGTAAGGGCATGGTCTGAAGTTGGTTGGTGAAGGGTTCTTTGAGGCAAAACCATGTAAGCTGAGACTTCAGGAGAGAGCAGGTTCCAGCGTGGAGAAGAGGTGTGAAGAATTGTGCAAGGGGAACAAATGCTCCATGTACAGAGAGGCCTGAGACCTCATCTGTGTCTCTAAGAGAGAGTGATGAGCAGCTTCCTAAATCCAGAACAAGGGACCAGACCCCTGGAGTTCCTTGAGCACTTGCATGAATATGACAACTCAGGAAATTCCAATAAGTACCTTCCTCCTGTAGCAGTTCCTATTTTCTCGACAGACTCAAATGGTTAAGTTTTCTCCCTTCTTTTTTTCTTTTTGCCTGGTAGTGTATTCATGGGACAGAGGCTAGAAGGAGCTTGAAAATCTAGGCCCTTTGCTGATCTCATTTTAGAAATAAGCAACATTCTTAACCTCCATATTATTTTCCACGAATCCCTCTATGCTGATTTTATAGCATGTTTGCTTCGGAATGTGGTCACCCTCTGTCATATTCCAATGGAGTACAGTGCTTTTTAAGAAAGCAGATTCTATCTCATGATTTTCTCCCAGATCTTACATATGTCCCTGCCACCAAAGAGTCATCCATCATCCTGTAATTTTCTGGTGACTGCATCAAAATGAAATAAGTGTAAAGCCAGAGAAAATGTGCTGGTCGTAACTGTGACAGTGCTTCATGAGGAAAACAAACTGACCTGCTACGTGGCTTTTTCCAGCTCGACATCATTAACCCTTTGACTTCATCTGTTGAACCCTGACTTTCTGAAGACCAAGAGGGTTAAGGAACTCCCAATAACTGAGAGCCTGTGACATTAATACATTCCAGAAATAGAGAAAACCAAAATCCCAGATCTCTAAATTATAATTTATTACTTTAGAATACAGTCTTAGCATTATGTCAAGGGAAGAGATACATATTTATGTATTTATATTGACTTCAAGGAATACAGTCCTTAAGTATTTTGCATTGAAAATAAACCCATGTTTTTAGAAAGTGCATTGTGTACCTTGGAAATTGTTGGCATCTTAACAACTGACATGTTGACATAGTCCTATGGAGCGTGGTTAGGTCTGGTAGTATTGGGGCTCTTTTGAGTGCCATGTTGATAATGGCTTTCTGTGCATTTGTATGATTTTTATTCTCATAACTTATGGGATAATCTCTCATGGGTTTTGTTTTAGGGTGACCCTGGATCATCTGCTGCAGGAATTAAGGTAACTGTAACCTTGTGAATGATTCTACCCCAGGAGTTACAGTTCTGAATTTTATAAGCCTCTGCTTTCTCTTCTTTTGCACCAGTTCTGGTTATAACTGTTTCTATTCTTCTGTAATAATCCCCTTCCAAACACAACAGGGAGTATCTGCTGGAAATCTGATAAAGGCTTAAATAAGAGGCCTTGCCTTGACTTCTCTCTGCAGTTGGTTTTTATGGAAATGTGGATTTGTACGTGAGCTTTAGGTATGTTCACAGAAAAAAGATTTTCCTGTCTCTGGTGAGATATACAGTAATAGAATAAAGTGAAATGACCAGGAAGGCTAGGCCATCTCTGTGAAAGTGTCCAGAGGCCTGAGGACTTTGGAAAATTCTTCTAAGATTGTTTTTATCATCTTGGGTTTTCTTTGTCCAGGGGGAACCTGGAGAATCTGGTCGTCCAGGACAAAAGGTAATACTTCTAGTGCCGTCTTTGTACCATCCTATGTTTGCCATTTTATATCTACTATTCTCTGTGTAATATGAAAACAATTATTGAAAAATGATGCAGTTTTCATGCTTTGCTTGCAGAGTGTGATTGTTTTGCATTTTAAAAGGGTTGATGCTGACATGGCAAAATATGAAACACTCTGTACATGTAAAAAGATGCTCTATATACTACGGTCTGCATATACTCAGCCGTTTGAAGCTAACAGATCAGTCAGGTTGGAATGCCAACAGCTTGCATGTTTAAAGATACTCTGCATGTTCCTATCATTCATGAGAAGAAGTGAGCATTTACTAAACTGTTTCAATTGCAAATGATAGTTTCTTATATTCCTTTTCCTTTCATTTCATATACTTCCCTACTGATAACTTTTTGTGTGAATCACATCTACCTATGCAATGAATGTTATGTTATACAAACCAGATTTTTTAATAAACTAAGCTTTAATTGGAGACACTAGCCAAGCACTTTAATCAATCTGTGGATATATACATGAATTTTTTAATCATTTGTGCTTCACTTCAGTGACAAATTAGAGGATATGCAGTGATTATGTTTAGATTCATATTCTCATTTGAGTCTGAGACAGGAAACAACTGTTAGCAGTTTATTGTTTGAGCATCTGGATATCAGTGCCCTGTGCCGTCAGATTTTAGGTAACAGATGTATGGTAGCTAGCAAGTAAATGTGAATTCCACATTAGGTTAAATCTCTTAAGATCATAACTCTACCTCTATCTAGCAATAGCTGATGTTGTAGAAAAGAATATTAGAGACATAGAATCTACCTCAGTGTAAATGGAAAGAGAGAATCAATCTCATTGTAGGAATTTGGAATCTTAAGACATGGTA
Organism: Nyctereutes procyonoides; assembly: GCF_905146905.1. Lineage (NCBI taxonomy): Eukaryota > Metazoa > Chordata > Mammalia > Carnivora > Canidae > Nyctereutes > Nyctereutes procyonoides. Next base: position 9,281,216 of record NW_026575130.1, read on the forward strand.
AAATAGTGTTCCCACACTCTTGAAGTCATTGAGAGGATCGTTGCTTTGTTTTAAACACCTAGGACTAAAGTAATTTTTGAGAAGGTCTTTCATGTTCTTTTAAAATTTCTCTAATTTAAAAACAGAGTTTTCTTTTAAAACTCAGGCTCAAAGAGTAATGATTCATCAGGGCCCAGTTTCAGGTAAAGTTCAGACTTCCAAAGAGCCCAGAAGAATTCTGCAAATTTTGACATTTAATTCCTAAGATTTCCTACTGATTCTATATGTAAGATCTCTGAAATTAGTAGTATCATCAGCGATCCATGGTCCACTTTCTTTTGAAAAAGCAAATAATCTTCTCAGATGATCTAATTTTAGGTTGCTTAGTCTTTAAAAATTAAAGGCTAAATTTAAACTGCTCTCCAAATCTGTAGTATACTAAAAGAAATGTCTGCAAGACTATTATGCCTTTTTAACAAAACAAAACAAATCTGCTGTAATTCTGTATAGGTTCCACTGTTTTCAGAGTGGAAGATCCAAAATGATTTTCAATAGCTTAATAAATATTGCCTTATCATGATTATTTAGAAATACAGTTTTGATTCACTCCTGGAAGTTTCTAGGTTTACATATAGAAACATTGGATTTCCTTTGTATTTCATTACAAATCTGCTTTAAATTATATGGAGAGAAAAGGTGGATTCATTAAAAGCTCACAACCTATCTGAATGAGTACGTGCCCTGAAATGAACAGCATCTTTTTTTACCAATATTTAGGCCAGATTCTATCCTTTGATGCAATCTCGCCCACCATATTTATGACTTCCTTGTCTAATATCAGGATTTGGCAATACTTAGCCGAACATTGCTTTAAAAGTAGAGTATTCCCATGCTTGTTGCTTACTTAAGATTAGAAAATGACAAGCAGGATTGAGTACAGAATCAATTTAAGAGATCTTCCATGGAATTTTCCTCATCATTGAAGAACTGTGTTGTGGATTCAATACTTAAGCTCCTGCGTGAGGGACATTCCAGAAATGTAGAAAGTTTTGTGACAGAACGAAAGCCCATTAATTAGCTTTCCACTGTCTGGTGTTGTCCAGTATGAAAATTTGTTATTTAGAGCAACATTCATAATGTAGAATGATTTCATCATAGTTGTTTTTTCTTTGATAGATTCAACAGTAAAGTATGTGATTGATACATGACTTAGAGTATGTTTTTATGTTCCTAATATAAATGTGTAGATTTATAAAATTAGATATTATGTTTTATCACAGAATTCTTTCTTCCTAACTTCTCCACATCTTTTATAAAATATATTTTTTTAATTTTAAAGGGGTAAAAATACTTGATCCTCCATTGGAAGGGATCCTCCCAGTTGAAGTATATCTAAAAGTATAGGGCACTGTAACAGGGATGTGGGGCAAAAGCAGAGTCCTAACTTTGACAGTGAACAACGGTCTCCTTTAGTGGAGGGTAAAGTGTCAAAGGGAGAGAAAAAAAAAAGAGAACCTGAAATATAATGTGTAAAGCTTAATCTACTTGGACAGGTATTCTTTGAATGGAAGAACAAACCAATTCTTAATTATGACCCAGATCTGACCTTTGGCTGTGTATGCCCAAGAATCAATCCAGAGAAACTTCTGGGCCAAGACATAGCGGAGAGTGGAAAAGTCAACAAAAACCATGTCTTACTGGACGACAAGTCTTCATGGCATAAATACAGGGAATCTATATAGGAAGAAAAGACTTCCTAAGAATGTTGACATGTTCCACAAAGGTTAACATTAAACATTTTATAATCTTTCATTATGTTGACTACTACATTAAGGAAACATAAATTTTTCCAAATTTAGCAGGTCGAATTTACAAAAATCCAAGAAAATGAAATATGCATTCCTGAAATATGTTTCCTTTGAAAAGTCCACTTAATACTTTAATATAAATACGTACCTACCTACATACACATGTGATATAGGAAACAGCTAAAAGCTTAAGTCTAAGTATTCAATCTACATTGTAAAATAGCCCATAATGTCTCATACATATTTCTTATTGTTAGAAAACATGAGCATGTGTCTATGAATGCATGTAAATATAAATATTTTTTAAAAAGTAGTCATAGAATCCTTTTTAATATAGTGGAGGGGGGGCATATGGTGAGAACTGCAGGGAAACAGTGTTATGACTGCTATATTTTCACATATTTCAAATGGGATGCCCTGAGTTTTGGGGGCCTTTCCTAAAACAATATGAAACTAAATTTATCACTAATAGGTTTACTTTTAATTGGTTGTATATTGTACTACAATTTACTGTATATTCAAAGGCCTCGAACTTCTTTTTTTGAAGTAAAAGAGAATCTTCGGTAAGATATGGATGCTGCCCTACTTATTGGATCTACTTAAACTTATTGATTGAAGGGCAAAGAGGAAAGAAAAAAGAAAATCAAATGTGTAACATTTCCTTGGAAAGTTTAATCTACTTGGACAAGTGTTCTGTGAATGGAATATCAAATTCTTAATAATCATTCTTTCTTCTCTGGCATAACCTCATCTTAGTCTTACTGTTCACAGTGCAAAATTTCAGTTGAATAGTTTCAAACAGCATGGCTTTTCTTTTGCATTCCTGAAGCACCTCTTCCCTAAACCCATCAGGAAAGTTGTTGTCCCCTCTATATCTAACCATACAGCTTAATAAACAGTATCTGGAGTCATTGTTTGATAATACCAAAGCAAATTATGGCTCTTCATGATATGAAAGTAATACAATTAAAGACAAAATATATGATTGTTCTTAGTAGATTTTCCTTGGAATGAGGATTGTTAAGGCATTTAGATTAAAAGAAATGTCTCCCTTTACCACTTTTATTTAGTGTGATGTCCTAACCTCTTTCAGTATAGTTGTCTGTCCCACTGACTGACCATTATGAAACAACGTGTGCCTTTTACCCTCAAATGTTTCCACAAATAATAGTCACCTCAGTCCAATACAGGATGGACTTTCATTTTCTTTGGCAATTCCTTTATGTTTTCTTAGTGGAATTCAGGAGATTTTCTAAGCAATGTAACCTCTTCTCACTATACTTTATTTAAAATAATGTAGACAATTCTGTGAAAATGAGATTTAGCTTGACTCCAGTGTGCTCACACAAAATGTACCACTTAATCTCAAACCTGTATTCAGGAACAGCTGCACGCATGGTACCATTAGCCTTAAATTGTTAAGCAGGGTTATCCAGACTCAACAATTGTCAGAAATACAGTCTGGAGTTAAGTATAATCTTAACTATGCATTTATCTTCTCATCATTCAGGAATGGAAAAGAAATCTTACAATACTTTTAAGTGAGCAAGACTTTTAATGTGTATTGTTTTGATGTGACCATCTGTTCACACAGCCAACTCTTGATTATCTGAGGTAAGAGAGCCCTGGAATAGGATGCATTATTCAAATGCATACATAATCCTCATTTCAGCAAAGAGCTTCAGCTTCCACAAGAAATCATTTACTAGGGAAAAATAAAATATAGGAGTTCCTTTTACTTCTCTGACTTGCTTTCCAGTAGAGATGCCAATGAGCAGTGAGATGGTAGGAAGAGAGAAAATCCTGAAAAATCTGCAAGGTGGTCAACCAATCTCTGAATCAAGAGTTGACTGAACTGTATAATCTCACCAAAGTTCTTAAAATTAGACAGTATTTATATATGTGTATATATATATACATATATATATATATATGCAACAAGTATTCAGTTAGGAACTGAATACAAATCATTTGCCATATTTTTCTCCAGATACTGTGAATGAGTGACTATTGTTCTATAATGCTATGTGATTTTCCTATGTAGGGTGAATCAGGGCTTCCTGGGCTTCCTGGACTTCCGGGGATAAAGGTAAATAAATACTGCACTGACAGTCTCAGCTTCATAGAACTGTAATTGTGAAAGTCACAAAAATCAAAGGAAAATAGGAAAAAGATAAAATTAAAAATATAACGCTATTCTTTAAATCCTCTCCAGCCATCTTGATCAATTAATTTTTTTAAATCAAGGGGCACCTGGGTGGCTCAGTCTGTTGGACATCTGACTCTTGATCTGAGCTCAGGTCTTGATCTCAGGGTCATGGGTTCAAGCCCCACATTGGCATTTTTAAATTGAAAACAGGCACAGGTATTGCTAACATTTGCCATTGCTACAGGTATTGCTAATGTTTGCCATTGCTATATGAACTGTATTCTACTATTGAACCTACTATGCCCCTTGAAAAAAATGTAAGTGCCACACAGGAATTTTTAAAGTCTAGAATGTCTACTTTCACATTTTAATTTTATTCTTAACATCCTATCACAGTCTTAACATCCCCATAAATTAAACATTTAGGTAGCTGTTTTTGTAATTCATTCATTATAATAATTGCTCTAAAATATTTTCTGCTTCCACTTCCTATCAATAACTCTCACTGCAAAGTACAAATCAGATTACTATTCTGACCTATATACTATTTCCATAAACTTTGTATGTATCTTTTGAAATAATTGCTTAAAGCTTAGTTTACATTGTTTTCCATATTTTAAAATCATCTAAAAATATTAAGAAACTTTCATTTTTTAATTGCTTAAAATTTTTCACATGGCAATTGATAAGGCTTAAAGTTCTACTGCCCTAGGAGTAGTTACTCCTTTAAGATCTGCTTTTTAAACCTTAAAAGTTTTAGAGTTTTCTTTAAATTCTAGAACCATTTGATAGAGTAACATAATGCAAGTATATTTTTCCTAATTTGTTCTCATAGATTTTGAATCACTCTTTAGTGTACATTAGACCGTTCTAAAATTAATAATCCTAGTTTCAGTGTAAGGTTATATATACTATTTGATGAAAGTTGTGTTTGAAGTATGGTACATGAAATAATATAGCTTTAGAATAAATATGTTAAATTATTGAGTTCCCCAGACATTGTATGGTATCACATATATTTTATGACTTTATTTGGTATAAGTAGCAGACATGGAAACTGTGTTTTTCAGTCTGACACTCAGAAATTCCTGCTTTTTGTTTGGTGGTTCCAGATTAGTATCATGGACATTTAGATATGTCCTTTTATTATATTTTGTCTTTGACTTCCTCAGTGAAAAAGTACACTCTATGACAACAGCTTACTAAAGGGTTGAAGCCTTTTCCTTATTACTTGATATTTAGCAAATAAATTGTTTCCAAAAAAAGTATGTGTTTCATATTGTAGAGTTTATTTATAGCAGTTCCTTAGTAATTCCCATGCATTAAGAAAAGAGCTTTTTACAAATGATTGGGAGATCATAGATTTTTAAAACAAATTTAAGAAAATTATACTCAACATTAGTTAAATCCCTGGTTGCATTATAAATAAAGGGGAAGGTGTTGGAAAGAAGGGACATTTGGGAAGGGCTGGGACAGTGTTTCCTGCAGCACTTACTCATAAGTTAGTGGAGCTGTACTGCTAATGCCAGCTCATGTGTCAAGAAACTCAGAGCTGCATTGAAATTCAGTTGTCCCTTCTCAGGAGTACGAGGCACTGTCTTGGTGAGAAAGACTATGTAAGGGTAAAGGTGTTGGGATTTTCCCTCCAAAATGAACAAAAACCAATTTGAATGATTCTATTTGTTATCATTACCTCTTATTTATATTATGTCTTCCACCACGAAAAATATCCCAGGGCATTTCCCTAGTCACATGTGAACTAGTCTGAGTGTTTTGAACTTTTTTAAATTGGGAATTGGGAAGAGTGTTGGTGATTTGCTACCTCCAGTAAATGTTTTTATTCCTAGGGTCCTAGGACATTGTCAGATAGATTTTGTCAAGATCATATAGCTGATATTTTCCTTTGTTTTTAAACCTTTACTGTGACTGCTGTGATAAGCTATCCATTGACAAACCTTTTTATCCTTCACTAGAGATACTTTTCTGTGCAATTACCAAGTATTTGGGAGGAAATACCCAGTATTTGATTTAAATCACGGATTCTGTTTTTGGTTTAATTACCTTTGTCTTCTCACTCTAGTTCAGGATGTGAGTGAGCAATATTCTATCTTTATAATGTAGTAGGTCCTCAGGATACAGAAGTGAAGGAGACAATTTAAGAACACATTTTCATTATTAGTCATTGGATATGTATAAATGTAGAGTTACAAATTTATAACTTTATGATAGAGATTCATTAATTTGAGATGTTCTTTAGAACAAGCCTTGCTTCTACTCAGTTGCTAACCACAGGATAGTTAACAGAGTTGATTTCATAGTTTGATTGAGTAACAATATTTAAAAGATGAAACCATATGTATGGATTTAAAATGTGTGGTAGCCAGAACTTGTATGATAGTTTATGCTTTGGAAATACTTCCTGTTGCTATTCATTCCTTTATCTAGTGGTACTACAGAGAGCATGCAGATGCCATCCGTTATTTCCAAGACATTGAGGAAACCAGCCATGACATACCAGGGAAGCTTTGATTCACCACCTGTTGCTCTCGGGGAATGGTGGGGAACTTAATGAGCACCCAAATGCCTTCCACACAGCCCTCAGGAAATGAGCAAAGTGCCTAAATACAGACAGCAGACTCATCTATCTATCACCTCAGAGTCCCACTCAGAGAAAAGTGCTGATACCTTGGGCATACCTAATAAAAGTCACCAAGAACAGGCATAACTTAATTTCAAACTACTCTTAAGCTTCCTGTACAAGTATTGGAAAAGTTCTTTCACCATGTGGAAGACATTTGGAATTCCTATTTCATGCATTCATGGTTCATATAGTGTCAAGATGTTCAACTGGGAAAATTAAATTATGCACAATGTACCATGCAGACATTGATCTTCTGGAATAAGATTTGAGCTCAGAAAGTGATTTTTATAAATAAGCCTTCAAATATGTTTTTCATGGGTAAAACTGACTGTAACTAGCTTTTCTGATATCATATAAAAGGGTAAGGCCCGAAGTTCCTATTTTTAAAATTTTTCTCCCCACATTTATTTTGAAAAATGTAAATACATTACTTACTCTTTTTATGATTACATTACTCTAGTAATGAAGCAGTATAGAACAGTGATCAAGGGACTTGACTTTAGAACCAGACCATCAGTGTGCAGGTCCTGGTTCTACCCTTTACCAGTTAATGAAGCTATATCATGACATTGGACAAGTTACAATAATATCCTTGTCCTCTGGTTTCCCTATAAAATAAGAATCATCATTGTACATAACTTAGAGAGTTGTATATGTTAAATGAATTAATATATGTGCAGATCCTAAAATATCGCCAAGCATATAGTAAATCCTATATAAATTTTAGCTATTACTCTTTCTCTTGGAGAAGCTCAGAATATTGGAAAATTGGTTATGTACTTACTCAATATAATCTTTCCTCATGTGAGTAATTTTAATCTGGAGAACATAAAACCATTTACATTCTATAGTTCATAGAGGTAAATTCTGAAAACTCCTTTGCAGTGATGATCAAAGTTACCTTTAAGGGCAGTGATAAACCTGCTTTTTCTTGAAACATCACACTATTCCCCTACTCTCTAACTTCAATATATTCCAGGAACAAAGGATGCGGGGACACAACCTTCTGGGCATAAGACATGGATGGTACTGTCAAAATTCTCCTTCCTACACTGTTCACAAGAGAAACTGGACATGTAATAAGGAAGATTTTCTAGGCCCCAGTCATAGTGTTGCCTGGACCAAGACATTTTTTACAAATATGGGTTTTCAATGCTTGCTTTTCTCCTTTCAACAGAAGCCACCAGTTTATCTCATCATATTCAGAGAGTAAATCAGGAAAAATTTATATAACACAGTAAAATTAGTAGAGGAGGGAAATATAATACAGGAAAATTTTCCATCAAATGAAAAAAAATCATTTAGGTGGCAAAAAATGTTAAGCATTTTCTCTCAAACATGATAGTTTTCTTCTGGCTTCCACATTAGTGAAAATTTGACATTCAGATTAAGACTTTGAGGATTGGGAGGGTACAAGACAGTAACTAATTCTTTGTATCTCAGTAGATGAAATCATCCTTGACACTGAATCATATAAAGACTGAACTTTATAGGTGGCAGGAACATTTTCTTTTTTTTCTTTTTTTAAATTTTTTATTTGTTCATCAGAGACACAAGCAGAGGGAGAAGCAGGCTCCATGCAGGGAGCCCGACGTGGGACCCAATCCCCGGTCCCTAGGATCAGGCCCTGGGCTGAAGGCGGCGCTAAACCCCTGAGCCACCTGGGCATCCCGCAGGAACATTTTCTTAGGCATTCTTAGGATAATGACAGTGTTCAATAATCTAATAGAAATCCATCATCTAAATCCACTGAAGATGTTCCTTCCTCAGAAACATCAAATTATATTTTAAAGACAGAAGAGGAAAGTTTTTGGAAGTAACATAGGATGTGAAATGTATTCCTAAAAAAAGAATGAAAGGAAGAAATACTGGTTAAAAGGATAAGATTGTGTTATTGTTACTTATAATTATTTCCTGCCTGCACAGAGTACATCTGAGCCGCTGAGTAGTTTAAGAATCCAATTAGGAAACTCATACAACCAGAAATCAGAGATTTTTAGCAGCCATAATGAAACTTCCAATAAATACACTGAATGTGTTTTCATGATGTAATCCTGTTAAAAAAAAAAAAAGGCAGAAAGGTATGTTTTCTGAGTTTTAAATAAACCTGGTATTGCAGTTCATTTTCATCATATCACCAAGATGTTTTAATTTATACTCAAATTTTATCCTTCAGGGAAATAGTGTTTTTGGGACAGACTCTATTTTCTCTTTTTTTTGCCCTCAATAATTTTACAAATCAATCATTACAAAACCTAGCTGCCTTGAGGTTCTTATTACAACAAATGTTCTTGCTGTAATCCTCAGAAGCAGGTATCATGCTGACTTGAATTCTAATTAGCCTTTAAGCAAGAAGAATATTGTATGGCTAATGCATTCAGTGTCAAGACACATTAATCAAAATTATTGGTGATGTTTTAGCACCCAGGCAAATCAGCACATTTTTCAAGCCCTGTTGTACTATTTTTTGGGCAATGAAAATTGGATCTGCATGGGGGTAATAAATATCATGGAAAACATGACTTGGTTTAAACTGGTATGTTAGAGGGGTTTTAGAGACAGGTTAAAAAAATAATATCTTTTACTGCCTTAATTGATAATGACTTATAAAAATAAAACAAATGGTAATAAATGAAAAACCAGAAATTTTTCTGTAGGCAAGAGCTAATCAGTTAGGACTTTCTGGCCACCATTCCATTTAACAGATGATAAGTTCTGGAAGTTTATAGGGAAACACCCAGGGAGCCATTTCTGTATGAATAAAGCTGTCTCTTCCTTTTTTACCTTGACCAGTAATGCCATCTATATATTTGTTGACTCTTCTCACCTACATGAAGATAAATTTGACAGAATATTCAATGAACTGTCCTAATAGCCATTTAGAATTTAAAGGAAGTTCATTTCAAATACTTTCTTCTTATGTATTAAATGTGGGCTTGAAGGAAAATCAGTCCAGATTTTATTGAATTCTAAAACTTAGTGAGACTTTTGATAGTTATTGTTAGATTTCAGAAAAGTCATGTTCTTAGGAATTTTTCTACCTTCCCTTTACCTTGTAATATAGAAAGCTAGTTTTTGTTGCCCTCTTTGTTAGTAAAGAAAGTAATTGTTTGCACTGTTTGGGGGTATTTTGTTTCGTTTTAGGGTGTTTTGTTTTGTAGGGGGGAGTTGTCAGAATACACAGGATCTAAGCTATTTAAATTTTTTAAAAGTAACAATAAATGAGTTGGACAAAAGTGGCTTCAGTCAAAAATCTTAGTTTTGTTGTATCTTTTTTAATCTATAGAGTGAATAGATCCCACCTATCTACAGCTAAATTTTCTTGTTTGTGCACACATTGCCCATTTATGATAGAAAGCTGGGTGGATAGAAAGGGAGAGAGGAAGGAGGACAGCTCTAATACTTACACTTTCATGAGCAAGGGAAATTTTGGTGCAAAAAACAGGATAATTGTTCAAATATAGTACTTACTAGCTACTGTGACTTATTTTCATTGAGCTTCATACTACAAGATCAAAGTTGTGGCTGCTGAAATAGTTAGCTACAGTTGGAGCTAACTATCAATGTGAGACCATTAGGTCCTCCAAAGTTGGTCATGTGAGGATACACCTTTGATCTCAGCTAGACCTAGTCTCTGTGGACTTGGTTCTGCATCTTTATGTGCCCTGGCTGCTTAAAACTTTCATTCAAATTAGCAATTTGTGTCAGATTTTCAGATAGGACTGCTTGCTGCTATTGCTGCTGCTCCCAACAATGTATTACTAGGACTATACTGTGCTATATTCTGAGTAAATAGCATCTCTTCTGCCCAACCCAAATCCCAGTCTAGTTGCCGAAACCACAAGTACTGTATTTTTTATTTTTTTCTACCAGCTTAACATAGGTAAATGTGTTACGGTTTCAGTATTGATTTGATTTTTGAACTCATTGATGGTGAACTAATTAAAGAACAAACAAAGAGAAAAACTCATGAAATAACTGAGGAAGAAATCAAATGCAACATCTAAGACAAGAGCAGAAAATTAAACCAAATTTTTTCTCATTTTGAAATTCAGGGCTGCATTAATGCCATATTAAAGTAGCACTAATAAAACTGAGATTTCTATTTCACTGACAACCATTTAATTACAGGCTTGCATTGTGACTTGGATAGGAGAATATTGTGCCAGCTATTAATTGTGTTTCGGTGGTTAAAATTTTGGATTGTGTTAAGGATTCTGATAAATAGTTCTGTATATATTTTATCTCCAGGCTTTGGTTAAATCAGGGGTTGAGTTAGATATTATATTGTTTTATTTTCCTGTGTCTGTCTCAAGCATAGATCTAGTTGGATGTTTCCAGGACCAGTGAAAACACAATGACAAAAATAACAGATTAAACCTGGATTCAATAGTTGTGGTCATGATAAAGGAACAGAAAATTTTAAGATGCTTCTTCCTCTCCATTCTTCTTCTTTCCTTCTGTTCTGTTCCCTACTCTCTCCCTGCATTCCTCCATGATTCCTTCTTCTTCTCTTTCTTCTTTTTACTTTTCTGTTTCACTGTATTTGGGCACTAACTTTGCAAGCAATGACATTTTAAGATGTGTCAGTTGGTTGCCTTCACTCTTTTGATTCCTTTTATATAGTATCAGTAGTACCAATAGGAATGGAATCCCAATTGACTTTGTAATTTTGTTCTCAGTAGGAACAAAAGTAAAAACCCAAAATGCTATCTGACTAGAAATGGTGAGTAAAGAGAGAGGTAGAGGAAGATTTTATATATATATATATATATATATATATATATATATATATATAGAGAGAGAGAGAGAGAGAGAGAGAGAATATATATGTATGAAACTTGAGAGAACAGATCAAAGTGGGTCTGAAGTAATGATCTTAACTCATTTTTATGCTATTCACCAGTGCCCTGGTGTTCATGACAAACCAATGTGTAAAGCTCTGCCTTTCTCCTATTTTTCTTAGACATTTTTTGTTGTCATTTTTTAAAAAGTGCTAACACATCATAAACTGAAAAAATTAATATTGTTTCAGAAAATGTCATATTTAACTTTGCACAGTGGCAGTATCGTAGCCAATAAGGTTTATCCTAGGCGTGATTATTTCTAATAGAAAATGTCATTATTTTGTTGTTTTCACTTCCGTGGTGCAGCTATTTTACTTGCTGCTTACCTGTGTAAATACACATTTCCCTGATTATGATATTCAGCATCTGCCCTTTTCAAAGGATCTCTGCCTTATGTGTTCATGTTTATTCCTAAAATGGCTCATAAAAATTATAATTTGGATTTTCTAATTCAAGTAATTGTCTTATAAATTTTTTAAAACTCTAAATTTAATTGCCCCTTCATTAAAAGTAATATAAGAACTTAATTGCACTGTCATTCCAACTTCCTCTATTGTATCTCTCCCCTATTTTGGGTACTCAAGCTATTATGTGAGAATAATTTTCAATTTAGCTATCTTATTTCCCATTGATTGAGATTAGATGTATAAAAAATTACCTTGAGAATTATTATATATAATAAATATATATTTATTATAATATAAAAAGTTACTTCTGCTCATTGCCCTGAAAATTTACATAACCTCATTTTTGTAGTCTGATTTTCTCCAAAGATTTTTTTCCCAAAGGTGTTTTGTGTTTGGATCATATTTCAGCGAGGAAAGCACCCCTACCTCCTCCTAACGCAATTTCCTTCATCTACCCTGGTTAACTAGTATTATGACTACAGTAGAATAACCCATTGCCTTTTTTATTTTTTTGCCACAAAACCATAAGTTGTAATGGCCTTTCTCCTAGACATTTTAGGAGGTTAAATTTTTAAGCAGTCTTTGTCAAAAAGGCAAGGTTTTTTTTTTAAAGGATTATATTTATTTAGAGAAATTCAGTAGGTATGACCATTTTCTCCTTTTCCTTCTGTACAGGAAGAAAACTCATTCTTAGTACACCTGTCACTTCTCTACCTTATACACATATAAGATTCTAAAGACTTTTTGCAGTCCTAAAGTCTCTGACAGCTGGATATTACTCATGAAACAATGATATATTCACATGAGAAAATTTAGGGTTACTTTTTGGAAGAAGTTGGAGTGGTATTGAGTATAGCCCCATACAGGTTGTAGAGAAACAAGAACTTATCTTGTATATTACCAATTAGTTGCAGAGATGTTGTAATACTAACAACAACAATAAAAATGATAGCTAGCGTTTTTGAGACTATAAGAGCAACAATAATAACAAATAGTTATTGTTCACTTAGCACTAAGTGCTTTGCTTGCATTATCTTTTAAGTCTTGACTAAACCACCCCTTTACAACAGCAGAATCTTCCATTATTGGGCACCTCAGGATTCCAACTTGCAAAGCCAGGCTTTAACTCAATTCTATACCTTGGTACAAACAGTTCTCAAGAATTTTGGTCTCAAAACTCCTTTCCACACAAAACTAGGATTGAAAAATTTTCATTTATGTAGGTTTATATCTATTGATGTTTCTGTATTAGAAATTAAAACTAAGGAATTTCTAAACCCATTATATGTTAGTTAAACATTTTTTGTGAAATATAACTGAATTTTCTAAAACAAAACAAAAAATTAGCAAGAACAGTGCATTGTTATACTTTTTTTTGGCAAATCTCTTTAGTATCTGGCCTAACAGAAGGTAGCTGGATTGTCATATCTGCATATGTGTTCAATCTGTTGCAATTTGTTGTTTTAGTTGAAGTAGATGAAGAAAAACAGCCTCATACAGAAATGTCATTGGAGAAGGGAGGATTATTTTAATAGCGTTTTCATAAAATTGTGGATATTCTTCTTTGATACTACCGCAAACTCTACAAATGGTAGTTTCTTAAAGGTTAAATGGAATGTGGAATCTGAAACCTTTTCAGTGAACTTTTCCTACTGCGCACAATAATACAAGTAAATAATACAAGAAAAGGCACTTTGAGAACCTCTGGCATTAGCTTAGGGAGTCAAAAACACAACCTGACCAGCTCAAGACCATGAATAGACATATTTATGCATTATTTACTTCAACAATTATCTTTCAAGCCTGAAACAGAAAAGACACCAATGATTATTTCCTCCCCATTCTGCCAAGATATAGAGAGGATTAAGATAATGTCTCCAAAGTGGTTGAGAGCTCTGGAATTAAATAAACATAAAATTGTGTTCTTAAAGTTAGTATGCTGTTTTCCCCTTTAATAAATTGAAATAAGAAATGAATACATCAATATGGCAGATGCTTTCTTAGAATGAAATAAGGTAAAACTAATCATACTCAAAGTCTTTAAAGTTAGCCAATATTAGCAGTGCTAAAATCATTCTGTCAAATGCATTGCTAATTTTTTATCTTGAAATAAATTTCCCTCTGTTTAAAACATTCTATTTAAAAGAACTTCCTACACTTTCCTTGGGAGAATTTAATGTATATTCTATATTTTTTAAAGGAAGACAAATCACTTTTGTCTGGCCACTTATATACTTATTTGTGAATTTTGAAACTGCATGCTTCATCTTTTTATAAACTAAACACTAACCTGAATAAGAAATATATTTTTTTCAACATTTACACTTTTTTCTTCTTTCACTAATATGCTTTAATGGTGTTCTATTTGCTTTGCTAAATAGTGAGATCACTTTATTTCTACTTGAAGATATGCAAGAATCTTTTCTACCCATAAATTTTTAACCTATTAACTCACATTCAATTTTCATAACAGTAATTCATTACTAATTATACACATTGATTTTATTATGACTTTTTTCTTGAGGGGTGGACAGAGGATATTTATGTATTTGTATATGAAATTTTATTGGGATAAGTATCTTATTTGTAAATAAATGTATTCCTGTGATTTTTGTGTTTAAAATAACAAGTTAAACTCCTTTTTGAGTAGAATGGTCACCACTGATTTCTCCTAATATTGTTGATTTTCATTTTAGATCATTAGGAGATTATCCAAAAATTATTTGTTAGAGTCTCCCTTCCATTATGTATAAGGATATGGAAACAGGTAGAATAGAGTTGTAGAAAATTCACAAACAATAAGCCTAAAGCATTACTTAGCCTCCACCTTTTTTTTCTTAAATCAGTACATGAGCATCAGAGCTAGAGATAAATATATTTGAGTTCTGTATCAATGTGTTACATTTTGTGGTAGTGATATCCTTTTGTTCTCCACCCAGTACCCAAGATTTTATGCAGCTTATTTTTAAAACTCAAATGTTTCAAAATATTTGATGACATTTTAACATTTCTCATAAAACATCCTTTCTGTATCTTCCTGCTCAACTCTAAGTATCAAAAAACAAATGTTGAAATATTGCTACATTAGAAAAAATCAAATGTATTAAATAACATTAGCAACTGCTCCAGAAATAATCCATATGGGGGGAAAAGCAGTAAGTATGGGAACAGAGCCATTACATTTTTTGCTTTAAAACTTTTCTATAGATTTCAGGAAGTTAGACTCTTACATTTGAGCTCACACTGTTAAAAAGAAAATAACATTTTATGGATATTGAAAAATATCTGAACACTGGTTTCAGGTGTTTTCTGACACCAAACGTGATGTCTTTACCAACACCAATTCTCCAGTTTTCCGATCCTCTAACATCAACTGGGTGTCCTACAATTCAATCCTATTGTGACACCAACTACTTAGGGTTAGTGTAGGACTTCACAGATTTTAAGGGCTCAATCTCACAACCTCCCCTCACTTTCAACCCCAATCACAAATACTAGGTCCCCTGGTTACCTGCACTTCTGAGTTGGTTGTTAGTTCAAGAGTACTAACAACCAACCCACCCTCATCCCCATTCAAGTTTGATAACTGGCTACAATAACCATAAAAATTATACATACAATGATCATAAAAGTCAGAGAAATGCCATGTTATTACCGTTTATTATAAAAGATGAAAATAAAAAGATCTGTAGGGTGAAGTTAAAAGAGTCTTAAGCACAGGAGCCTTTGACCCCATGGAGTTGAGATGTACCATCCTACAAGCACATTGATGTGTTCACCAACTTGGAGGCTCTCCAATCCCTACTGTTTAAAGATTTTTATAGCCCCCTGTCCTAAAGCTATCTAAGAACCCACCAAGTCTCCTCATTAGGATAAATTCAGATATGTTTGAAAGGAGTTTGTAATGAATAACAAAAGATACTCCTATTATCTTTTATCAGAAAATTCCAAGGGTTTTAGGAGCTCTGTGCAAGGAACCAGGAACAATACCAAATATATATTTTGTTATATCATAACTGGGTTTCCTCCAGGTAGTGGGGAAAAGGTTTTGGAGGTATAGCAAGGAGAGTACTTTTCCATGCAAGCTGAACATTCCTGATCTCTTCCCTAGCCCCACCTATGTATCAGTTTATCTATTGCTGCCTACCATACATATTACCCCCAAAACTAACAACAATTATTTCACAGTTTTGGAAGAATAAGAATTTGAGTACAACTCAAATGGGTGCCTCTGGCTCAGTGTCTTCCACGAGGATGCAATTAAACTGTCTACCAGGTCTGTGGTTCATCTGAAGACTCTACTGGGGTGGACCATCTGCTCTCATGCTCCCAACACACATGGTTGTTGGCAGACCATGGGCCTCACCATGTGGATTCCTCTATAGTACTGCTCACAGCATGGCAGCTTCCTTTCCCCAAAAGAAGTGATCCAAGAGAGAGAGAACAAGAAAGCATCCCCAAGATGGAAGCCACAGTCTTTTTATAACTTAGTCTCTGAAGTGATATCCCATTACTTTTGCCAATATATTCTGGTCATTAGATATGAGTCAGTAAGTCCAATATACACTTTAGCAGAGGGGATTGCACAAGGGCATGAATACCCAGGAGGTGGGATCATTGAGGCCTATCTTAGAGGCCACCTACCACATTTACCCTAACATAATGGATCTTAATGTAGTAAGTATTAAGAAATGGTCGACAACAGATGAGAAAGAAATTTGTAAAGACATTTATCTGGCTCCTTTTTCACTTTCACTTTCTCAATTTCTCCAAAGCTTTGCTCAGAGTATTTTCACTAACCAAAACCAATTCTGATTAATTTTATAGTCAATAGCTAGGTTTCAGCAGAAAGCTGCATACAATCAAAGGACTAAAATCCCAGTAAAAGTAAATCAGTTTAAATACTTATTTACTGCCAAATGAATAACAATCTCATATGCCATCTTTTTTAAAGGGAGAACCAGGTTTCATTGGTCCTCAAGGAGAACCAGGCTTACCAGGGTTACCAGGCACAAAGGTAAGTTGAATTTTCTCTTTCCTTTATTTCTGAAATATTTTTTGAAATATTTTATTTATTTATTCATGAGATACGCAGAGAGAGAGGCAGAGACATAGGCAGAGGGAGAAGCAGGTTGCCTGTGGGGAACCCCATGCAGGACTTGATTCCAGGACTCTGGTATCATGCCCTGAGCCAAAGGCAGATGCTCAACCATTGAACCACCCAGGCATCCCTATTTCTGAAATATTATGTCATATATTTTTAGTTCATTATGTTGAAAGAAGTGTGGAATGACTTTATTGTTTAGGTGACCAGATATTTTTGCCTAATAGGGAACTAAAATACCTATTACCTATTACTAACACTTCTTTTTTTGGTATATTTTTTATTAGAGTTAGATTTGCCAACATATAGCATAACACCCAGTGTCCATCCTGTCAAGTGCTCCCCTCAGTGCCCATCACCCAGTCACCCCAACCCCCTGCCCACCTCCCCTTCCACTACCCCTTGTTCATTTCCCAGAGTTAGGAGTCTCTCATGTTTTGTCACTCTCACTGATATTTCCCACCCATTTTGTCTCCTTTCTCCTTTAATTCCTTTCACTATTTTTTATATTCCCCAAATGAATGAAACCATATAATGTTTGTCCTTCTCTGATTGACTTACTTCACTCAGCATGATACCCTCCAGTTCTATCCACATTGAAGCAAATGGTGGGTATTCGTCGTTTCTAATGGCTGAGTAATATTCCATTATATACATAGACCACATCTTCTTTATCCATTCATCTTTTGAACACCAAGGTTCCTTCCACAGTTTGGCTATTGTGGACATTGCTGCTATAAACCTTGGGGTGCAGGTGTCTCAGTTTTTCACTGCATCTGTATCTTTGGGGTAAATCCCCAGTAGTGCAGTTGCTGGTCATAGGGTAGTTCTATTTTTAACTCTTTGAGGAACCTCCACACAGTTTTCCAGAGTGGCTGCACCAGTTCACATCCCACCAACAGTGCAAGAGGGTTTCCCTTTCTCCACATCCTCTCCAACATTTGTTGTTTCCTGTCTTGTTAATTTTCCCCATTCTCACTGGTGTGAGGTGGTATCTCATTGTGGTTATGATTTGTATTTCCCTGATGGCAAGTGATGTGGAGCATTTTCTCATGTGCTTGTTGGCCATGTCTATGTCTTCTTCTGTGAAATTTCTGCTCATGTCTTTTGCCCATTCAGGATGGGATTGTTTGTTTCTTTGCTGTTGAGTTTAAGAAGTTCTTTATAGATTTTTGATCTTAGCCCTTTATCTGATAGGTCATTTGCAAATATCTTCTCCCATTTTGTAGGTTGTCTTTTAGTTTTGCTTACTGTTTCTTTTGCTATGTAGCAGCTTTTTATCTTGATGAAGTCCCAATAGTTCATTTTTGCTTTTGTTTCTCTTGCCTTCATGGATGTATCTTGCAAGAAGTTGCTGTGGCCAAGTTCAAAAAGGGTGTTGCCTGTGTTCTCCTCTAGGATTTTAATGGATTCTTATTTTGCATTTAGATCTTCCAACCATTTTGAGTTCACCTTTGTGGATGGTGTAAGAGAACGGTCTAGTTTCATTCTTCTGCACATGGCTGTCCAATTTTCCCAGCACCATTTATTGAAGAGGCTGTCCTTTCTCCAGTGGGTAGTCTTTCCTGCTTTGTCGAATATTAGTTGACCATAGAGTTGAAGGCCCATTTCTGGGTTCTCTATTCTGTTCCATTGATCAATGTGTCCATTTTTGTGCCAGTACCACACTGTCTTAATGATCACAGCTTTGTAGTACAACTTGAAATCCCACATTGTGATGCCCCTAGCTATTTTTTGCTTTTTCAGTATTCCTCTGGGGAATATTTGGGGTCTTTTCTGGATTCCACACAAGTGTTAAGATCATTTGTTCCAACTCTCTGAAGAAAGTCCATGATATTTTGATGGGGATTGCATTAAATGTGTAAATTGCCCTGGGTAACATTGACATTTTCACAATATTAATTCTTCCAATCCATTAGTATGGAATATTTTTCCATCTCTTTGTGTCCTCCTCAATTTCTTTCAGAAGTGTTCTGTAGTTTTAGGGTATAGATCCTTTACCTCTTTGGTTAGGTTTATTCCTAGGTATCTTATGCTTTTGGGTGCAATTGTTAAGTGGGATTCATTCCTTAATTTCTCTTTCTTCAGTCTCATTGTTAGTGTATAGAAATGCCACTAATTTCTGGGCATTGATTTTTGTGTCCTGCCACACTGCTGAATTGCTGTATGAATTCTAGCAATCTTGGGGTAGATTCTTTTGGGTTTCCTATGTACATATTACTAACACTTCTAATGGGAATACCATACTAAATAGAATAATAGGAAGTTAATTTCAGAAGACCTCAGGTAGGATAACAGGATAATGAAATATATTAGTTGCTCATTTCCCCCAAATTATCCCTAAAAAGATATGATGCTGTTTGCCTCCTGACTGTATGAAAAAAATGAGGGAATTCTGATGAGGAGAGATAGAACTCATTAACTTCTGAACCTTATTGCCAATTTTAGGACATACTGTAAATCAAACATTATTACTATTCCCCCCTCACTCCCTAGATTTCAAAGGCAAGTACTGATGTCATATAGATTCCTAAGTGCCTCATCTCAAAAGGATCTATCCTGAATAATGTCTGCAGAAAGATCATATAATGAAAACCATTTCATGATCTTCCACTTGGCAATCCTGGAGAGGGCCCCAAAAGCGAAATCTATATGCCTCCGTATAAAAAATTATGTTTTTATGGATGTAGTCAAACCCATAGTTCTCTTTTTATCTACTCAGTAAGACATAAAAAGGTATAGCTCTGAAGATGGAACTTTACTCATGACAGACTCATGAATCAAAGGAGCAAAATTAGATCAAACTACATTCTTTTATTTTTAAACTGTAGAAGTCTTTGCCTCAATATGTATTGTATTCACCAGAAGTAAGCCAGGATGATTTCTAAGAGCTAGGAAATATGTTCATGGTCTGTTTTGACAGAGGGCTCCTCATTTCCACTGATCAAGAGAAAATAACTCTGATCCTAGTAAATGGAAACTATGTGTGGCCTAAGGGGGACTGAAACTCAGTAGAATTTATGCAAAAATTGCTGTTTTCTCAAGCAATTTCTTTTTCACATAATGAGCTGTCAGGCTTATTAACAAAATGTGAGGAATGCCTGAACAGATACACACAAGAAATATGCTTTCCTGGAAAAAAGAGAGAGAGAAAGCTAGAGAATAATGAGGATTCCGTGTTCATATGAGAACCTTGTATTTATTCAGACTTGCAGCCTTAGAGCCCTGTAAAGAAAGAAGCCAGCTTCATAGATCAGCACAAATAGAAAACTTAGTCAATACCAGAGAGAACCAGGCATGAATTAAATCTTTAAATGTTTGTAGCATTTTATTTTCTAAAAAGGAGGAAGTAGTAAAAACACAGATAGTAGGGAATGGAGTTCATTCCTGTATATCATTTCTTTAGTTCACTGATTTTCAACTACTCTGCAGTTTCAGGGCACCTGACTGGCTCAGTCAGTAGAGCATGAGACTCTTGATCTCAGAGTTGTGAATTTGAGCCCCATGTTGGGTATAGAGATTACTTAAAAATAAAATCTTTAAACTACCCTGGAGTTGGAGTACCTAGATGGCTCAGTCGGTTAAGCATCTGCCTTCGGCTCAGGTCATGATGATCCTGGGATCAAGCCCCCATGTTGGGCTCCCTGCTCAGTGAGGAGCCTACTTCTTCTTCTCCTCCCCACACATGCTGTCTGTTGCTACCTCTGTTTGTCTCTGTCTCTCTCTCTCTCTCAAATTAATAAATACATCTTTTTAAAGAATAAAAATAAACTACTCTAGAGTTTCAAAAAAATCCAGATGTAAACCCAAAAAATCAACATTGATTTCTGTTCATGAAGAACCCAGCCTGATTTTAACAAATACTGTTCTGAATTCCCAGTAAAAGTAAAGAATGTACTGTACTTGTTTTATATGTCCACAAGAAGGAATGTGGGTAGGATATTTGTTTTACTAATGGTATTTTAACAATTATATTAACAATACTAGCAATTTTCAGCTGAATTGCCTTTCTAACATGAATTTGGTATCATAATGGAAAAGTAGTTTATTTAAAATTCTCTCTCAGTTGAACAGTGGCCTTTTTCCAGTTGTGTAGGCAAGTCTGTATTTGTACCACTAAATTTGGATTTAAAAAATAAACTAACCCTGCACACCCCCAACACAGTAAAGAGAGATTATAAGGAAGGAAGATGTATAATGATATCTAAAAATCTGCTTTTATGTACTGCTGTATCCTCAGCATCTGTATCAGTGTCTGGGAGAGACCTATATCAGTCTAAAGAACTGGGGTTTTATTACAAATAATTCTGAACGCTTTGAATACAATGTTTATTCATTAATTCAGCACATTTTTTTTTGCCAGACATTTTTCTAGTATTTGAGAATGAGGAGTAAATGCAACAAAAATTGTCTACTCTCCTGAAGCTTACATTCCAGTATGTGTGAGACTAAGGTAGAAGGAGAGAAAGAAGTATACATATAATTCTCACATAACATGTAATTCATATAACACATAATTTTCATACAGTACATAATTCCATACGGTGATAAGCAGCTTATTAGGGGCATTGTGACAAAAAGTGATTCTAGGTAAAGATATATAGACTCTGCTCCTAGAGTATGCAATAGATAAAGGATTTTCTCAGATTTTTGCTTTTCTTTAAAATAAGCTTATAATTAACTATTTTAGAATTCTTCTTTAAAATATTAAAAGAAAGACCAAATATGGTACATCTTTAAAAATTAGAATTACGGGCAGCCCGTGTGGCTCAGCGGTTTAGCGCCACCTGCAGCCCAGGGTATGATCCTGGAGACCTGGGATGGAGTCCCACGTCGGGCTCCCTGCATGGAGCCTGCTTCTCCCTCTGCCTGTGTCTCTGCCTCTCTCTCTCTGTGTGTGTGTGTCTAATAAATAAATAAAATCTTTAAAAAAATAAAAAATAAAAATTAGAATTCCAGGCAGCCCCGGTGGTGCAGTGGTTTAGCACCGCCTGCAGCCTGGGGTGTGATCCTAGAGACCCGGGATCGAGTCCCACGTCGGGCTCCTTGCATGGAGCCTGCTTCTCCCTCTGCCTGTGTCTCTGCCTCTCTCTCTTTCTCTGTGTGTCTCATGAATAAATAAATAAATAAAAATATATAAAAATTAGAATTCCATACACCAACAGAGGTCCTTCCATCTCTAATGCCTGGAAAATCCCTTCTGTAACATCTTTTCCATCTTTTCCATACAGACAAGTCCCTTGTCTTTCTTCCAGGCTTTCCATTTTCACATTCTTTTCAGCTCATGTTGAAGAACCTGCTGGGCCTTCTTTAATCCTTGCCCTAATCTATCCATCCTCCCCTGCAATATCCCAAGGCTTTCCAGAGTGGGTATGATACAGATAAAGATCTTGGAATTTAGAGCCCAGTATCACCCAGGACAGATCCAATGCTACTTTGTTTTCCTTTCCACAATGAATCAATTTCTTCAGTGAGGAGGGTGCCTTTCTCAGCCATAAATATGGCATCACCGCTCAATTCCAAACCTGTTTGGTTATTGCAAGTCTACCCATCAAGCAAGCAGCCAACATTTTCTACTCCATGTTCGGGAATGGAAATGACACGGTCTTCCTGGATAGTGATTTGGCAAGCTTTTCAAATGTTTGTACTTTTTGACACAGCAATTCCCCAACTAGAAATTTACCCTAAGAAAATGACCAGATATGTGCAAAAGATTTGCAAACATTCAACATTTATGCAAACGTTGAAAATTGAGCACAATTAGTTTTACATCATAGCTTGCCACTTTAAAGCTTTATAATTTTGGACAAGTTACTTAACCTTTCTGAGCTTCAGTCTCCTCATCTGTAGACTCTGGGAACTAGCAACTTTCTCATTTATCCCAAGGGTTAAGTAAGATAATGCATGTGAAGTGTTTTAGGCAGCTGCTGGATTCATCAACAGCACAGTCATAAGCAACAATAATTATAAAAAATACCCTACCCATCCTTTAGGACATGACTCAAGTCTTACCTCCACAGAGCCAATCTGGACCATTCAAAACCCCTATGGGATTTTCTTTTCTCCCACGTATTAGCCTTATATTACACCTTAATTCTTAACTATTTTGTTTATGTGGATCTTCTCTAACTAGATCGATCATCAGTGATCGTGTTCATACTTCATAGAGCGATGAATATAGTTAAAAGCTATAACAAATATGTATCTTGCACTATTCTCAGCACTTTGCCTTTATAAGTTATGAGATCAGTACTATAATTTTCTTCACATTACAGAGAAAATCGAGGCTTTCAGAACTTAACTAATTTGTCCCAAAACACAGAACTGGTTAAAAAAAAAAAAAAAGCAGAGCCAGGATTAAAGCCCAGGATGTCAGATTGCAAAACCTGGTACTTAACTGCTTTGCCATGCTTCTTCCTGGCAGATCTTTAAAAAGTGGCTACAGAATGAAAACTTTGTCAACATCTGTCTTAAGATATAATAATGGCTCTTATCAATTCCCTTTAAAAGTCTTCTATTTACCAACATAGTTATCAGACAGGCATTACCAAACCATTTTCATGTGTACAAAACAGGTATTTTGAATAAGTGTTTGAATAAACATTGAATAAGTGTTTCAATCATTAAATGAGATAATCCATGTTAAGATTAATACAATGCAGGATACATGGTAAATAAATGGTAACTCTGTGCTTTCCTTGATTTTATTCAATTCACTTATTAACCTACAGGGACAAGCCTGGGGGGAAAGAGGAATTGCCATTTATTTATTTTGTATTCTGTGACAGGGTGAACGTGGAGAGGCAGGACCTCCTGGAAGAGGTGAACGAGGAGAGCCTGGAGCCCCTGGACCAAAGGTCAGTTATTCTTGTGTTTGACAATAGTTTTCTTTGGTTTGGAAATTTGTCCAACTTACTTTAGAACATTAAACTAGAATACAGTTCTTCAATGGGAATTAAAACAGCAAAAAATCACAATTTATTGAAATGCACACCGTTTTTTTCTTTTCAAAAGGAGTTTTACAATTCAACTTTTCCAATTTGTTCTGTTCAGTTAACAAATTTAATAGCACATCCAGATGTAAAGAGGGACTGTCATATTAAGATGTTATCACTCAATGTATATTAAAACTTACTGAGAAAAATGTTGATGCATGCTGTGTTAGCTTCTATGTAATTTGAAGGTGTGTACCACCCTGAAAATATCAGAGCTAAGAATTTATTTCACTGTTCAATCTTTATTCCTCTAAACTTCCTGCAAACTAATATGGTAACACTTTATTCTAATAAGCCCTCCTAGAGACACAGGAAATGATTCACTCTGATGAAAAAGAGATTTACGGCAACACTGTTGAGACTAATGAGGATTATTCACAGAACTCTTCCCATCCACTGATGGGTGGGCAGTCTTCAGAATTATAATGAAATGAAGGTGGTGGAGAGACCAGGGATGAACCAATGACATGAGGATAACTATTTATGCTTTGTGTTATAATAGCCAACACTACATAGAGCCATATATTGAGGCAATTAAAATAAAGTGTTTCCATTTTTCTTCAGTATTCTGAGTCACTGCTAATTTCTTTTTTTCTGTTCTTATCTCCTCTGTCATATCTCTTTTCCTGCTTCATATTCTGCTATAATAGGGGAAACAAGGTGAATCAGGAACTAGAGGGCCAAAGGGGTCAAAGGTCAGTAACCAAATAACCATTTTAATGTAACTTGAGGCCTTCAAGAGCTGTGCCTTTGCCTCTTCCACGGATAATCACATTTAAACTCTCACACATTGGGATCTGCAATATTTTCATCCCTGTGATAATATCTCAAAACAATTGGCTTGTTTTATATTTTCGTTTTTGTGTGTTCTTGTGCTTCAGACTATTCTTTAAGAGAAATTGTATTTCCCATTTCATAAGAATAGTGTCTTTGGGGAAAAAAAAGACTTTTTAAAATTTACATTATGTAGGATTTATCTTACTTATTTTCTGGCGATCTTTGTGATAAATCTTCAAATTATACTTAGCTTTTAAGTTAGTTGATTCCTTCCATGGCATTAAAATTTCGCCACCAACTGAAATTCTTTCCTTTATCATACTGTTCATAATAGTTGCCATAATCCATATACTGTTAGCAGAATCATGTTCTTTAAGATGCTGTCAACTAATAACATGAAACAATGGGTAAAAAAGTGAGGAAAACAGCAAAAATTATTAATTCTCTACTCATAGAGAATTTAATTATTGTGGTCAATGTTATTAGTATAATGTGGGTGAAAAAAATTAAAATCCCTTTTCCTGCTTTCTCTCACTGCTCCCTATCCATTTTATGAAATATGTTGAAAGACATATTAAAATAATTTGAATTCCACCTAGGAAAAGAACACTACAAATTTAAAGCTGTCTTAAAGAACTTTCAAATATACACAGGTTCAAATCTCTTCTAGGGTTTCTCTTTAGACTTCTGAGAATTTTGAGTATTCTCAGAGTGATGGTTGTGTGGTTTGATGCTTAGATTATTCCTGATTTCTCACCAGTTTGGGTAATAACACCATGAATGGAACTTTAGAGATTTTTCTCACTGCATTTGAAAAACACAGTTGGTTTTGCCCTACCCCTGACCTTCAGCCCTGCCAACTTGGCCTAGCCAGCTGCTGTCCACTTCAGCACCTTCTGAGTATTAAAAGGCCTATATGTTTAGAATTTTCCTTAGATCTTCATCATCATCATAGAGAGGCCTCACTGGTGACCTTCCCCTTCTAAATCTCCCTAGACTAAGCTCTCCATTCCTTCCCTGTCCAGATTATCTATACACCTCTTTTGTTTTTTTCTCAGAAAACAGACAACCCAATTGATTGGCTCTTTTTTCTTTTGTCCCAAATCTCTTCATTTAAAAGTATTAACATGGCTCACTCTGAGAGGTATCATAGAAACCACTTGCTTTGCTTTTAAAGATCCCTAGTAAGAGAGTTACCATATATATTGTTATTCCAAGATACTCTGTCATCTGAAAGGGGAATTTATGGTGTATCTTAAAGAAGCGTTTGCTATGTCAGTGGTTGTCATTTTTCTAGTTGTTATTTCCACTTCAGAAGTTCATCAAAGGTTCTGCTGCATAGTATTAAATGTATCCTTAGTTTGAGATATTTCTGGACTGTTGGCTCTGCTACTAATTCAGTTTTTCTATTTTCATGGGGTGAAGGGTGATCGTGGAGAGAAAGGGGACTCTGGAGCCCTGGGACCAAGGGTGAGTACATTTCTCATCTAAGCTTTTGGCCCCTATAAGCCCAGATTTGACTCATGTGTCCATGTGGCTTTTCACAAGGCACCTAGACTAATACCCAATAATAGCACTGAGATAGACTACTGATTATTTCTGCGGCTCCCCTTTTATTCTTATTTTTTATTTTAGTCACCAGGAGCAATGAGTGTATAGATTCTAACACATAAAATCAGCTCCACAAGTAGAAAGTCTAAGGAACTCCATGTACTTTCCCTCTGCTAACTGAGCAATAGCAAGCCCATAATCATACAGCTAATAGAATTTTCCATTTTTCAATTAACCCAATTATAAAGAAAGCAATAGCTCATATTTTCAAAGCCTTTTTTAAAGACAGACAAGGAATTAGCACATGACTAATGGAAATTTAGTAACAGAGCTAATGAGTAGGGTAGATATATTCATTCCTTATTTGGTTTAATTTTAATGGAATTATGTTCCAATTGAGAAAGCCAAGCATTTCATACAGAATAGTGTTCTATCTTCTTAAAGAATAAGGAAACAATCTATGAGATGTAGAAGAATAAAAAGGGATATGTAGACATGCTTAAATAAACATTGTTAAAGTCAACAAAATGTTCAAGTCAAATCAGATTAGCCTACATTTTATCATTTTTAGAAGACAGTTACAGAAATTGAATCATCTCTCTTTTCTTAAAAAAATCAGATTTCATATCTTTAATCTGCCATCTATAGGAAGTTAAAAGTGTTTTCTTCTTAGCAATAGGGACAAAATTTGAACATGATTATTCTGAGGTGCAATTGGGCTATATAAAGGAATTGATGGTCAGAGAGAGCTGCGTGTTGCTATTTCTGTTTTTTGCCATAGTCCCTTATACAGCCTAGCTTAACTTCCATGATTTTCCCCTGGTTCATTTTCTTCACAGGGTCCACCTGGTCAAAAGGGAGATCAGGGAGCCACCGAGATCATAGACTACAATGGCAACCTCCACGAAGCCTTGCAGGCAAGTCACTGCCCCCTCCCCTGACATAGACACTGATAAGCACCCATGTAGTATGTGTACATATCAACTTCCATGCTCTGGCCCCAGGATCCCAGGGGGCTCCACTGCTCAAAGCACACCTTCCTGAGCTACCAAGCCATCCCCTTCTCCATGCCCCAGTATATCCTCTTTATTTCTTAGCATTTTTTGATCTTTCCTTTTCTTTACCTTCTGCCATCAGATATGCCTTAGTGTTCTCTAGTTTAAACCTTGTGCTCATTTTGCCAGTCTTTGTCTTCTTTCTTCAAAAGCAAGCCTAGCAAAGCAATCAAGAGCCCTGTGGCTCTAGATTCAGAGCTGCCTGGATGCAAATCTCTTAGCTTACTAAGTGCATGACCTAGGGAACTTGTTTAACTTCTCTGTGCTACAGTGTCCTCATCTGTAAAATGAGGATAGTAGTACTACCTGTCTGAAGGGTTGTTATGAGAAATAAATGGCTAAATACATATTATACACTTAGAACAGTGCCTGTCACATACTCAGTCCTCAATAGATATTTCTCATTACTGTTACCATTCATAATATAATGTATTACCATAGAGAAATACCTGTAGAGTAAAAATCCATGGACCATGTGGCTTGTCTCCATCACCTTTGCTTCCTATTCATCCTTTTCATGCTTGGACTCCTCATTCTAGGCTATATCTGTTGAAACTGCTCTTATAAAGGCCAATAATGACCTCTAGGTCAACCCATTGTACTCCTTATCTTTGATTTTCTGTGACATTTATACTAAACCATCTTCCTTTTGAAACATTTTCTTTCTGATTTTTCTAATCCTATACTCTCATTTCTTCTAGTTGTCCTCTTTGTTCTGTGTTAGTATTCCCAGTTTCTCTGTCATCCTGTAATTTTTGATAACCTCAAGTCTCTGATCTTTTCTTGGTTCAGTCATTCCTTCTGTGTTTTCCTGTGTGTGACTTCCAAGTATTTCACCTCCAAGTCTGAGCTACAGGTACTTCTGGCTGTCAAAGAATATTTTCACTAGGGATGCACCATTGCCTTATCAACTCCTACCAACACACGCAATTACACTGGTCACTTTTTCCAGCAATCAAATGATTCCATTTTTTAATGAATCATTGTCTGCTAGTCCAGACTATAAGTCTTTGACTTTCTTGAGATAGAAACTTTAGAGTAATTTTAAACTGTTCTTAGCCCCTCATCCATTACATCTCACTATATGCTGCTCTTTCCTTTTTCAAAATGTCTCCTAAGGTGATCTCATTCTCTGCATTCCCAACTCGGTTCACATCCTGTTTGTTTCAGAACTACCACTGCAACAGGCCCTTGACCAATTCTTTTGTCCCTAGTGCCTCCCTGCCCTTTCTTACCCATTCTACATATCACTCTAAGACTAATTTTCTTAAACTATCACTTTTTGATAGCTCTAATCTGCTCAGAAACCTCAATGACCCCTTTACCTACTCTGTCAAGCTGACTTTCATCTGTCTTTCAAAGCTCTATAATCCTGCCTTTCCTTTATAGAATTTTCTATTTCCTCACAACACAAATTTTCCCCAAGAGTGGTCATATTTAACATATCCATAAAACCACCCTCTTTTTGCCTGATTTATCCCATACTTCTTCCTTTTCTCTCACCCATCCAAATCCCATCCAACAATATACTGCTGCAACTAGATGATTCTTCCTTTTGATGCATTCAAACCTTAGCAGTCAGGGCCCAGTAACTTAATTAATTGTTCTCAAATCACATAATTTATTTGAGTCCTGCCTTTTACCAGATTGTAAGTTTCTTGGTGACAGAAGTATGTCTCATGCTTATTTTATGTCCTCCAATATACCTGGCAAAAGTCTGGGCATGTAAATATTGAACAAATGGTGACTGATTGATGAGTGAGTATACTTAGCATACATGTACAATCAATTTCTTTGCTTTTATAAGTAAAGAAAGAAAGAAGCCAAATTAGTTTTAAATATTTGCCATTTTGTACTTGATTAAATTATTTCACCCATCTTTATGATTTTATTCCCAGTATGTAATTATGGTAGATCTACATTTCTACATCCTCTTTATTTCTTTTCTACAACTGCCATTTTTAACTAGTAAAGCATTTATTGAGTCATTTTTGCAGAATCTGCCTTCAGCTCAGCCTGTTTTTTTAAAGATTTTATTTATATTTATATTCCCCAAATGAATGAGAACATATAATGTTTGTCCTTCTCCGATTGACTCATTTCACTCAGCATAATACCCTCCTAACTCTGGGAAATGACCTAGGGGTGGTGGAAGGGGAGGAGGGAGGGGTTGGGGGTGAATGGGTGACGGGCACTGACGGGGGCACGTGACGGGATGAGCACTGGGTGTTATTCTGTATGTTGGCAAATTGAACACCAATAAAAAATAAATTTATGGGGAATCCCTGGATGGCTCAGCGGTTTAGTGCCGCCTTCAGCCCAGGGAGTGATCCTGGAGTCCCAGGATCGAGTCCCATGTCAGGCTCCCTGCATGGAGCCTGCTTCTCCCTCTGCCTGTGTCTCTGCCTCTCTCTCTCTCTCTCTCTCTCTCTCTCTCTCTCTCTCTCTCTCTCTCTCATGAATAAATAAATAAAATCTTTTAAAAAAATAAATTTATTATTAAAAAGGATTTTATTTATTTACTTCAGAGAAAGCAAGAGCATGGGGTGGGGCAGGAGGCAGGGAACAGAGGGATAGGGACAAGACTCAGGCTTCATGCTGAGCGCAGAGCCCTGACTCAACTCCGGGCTCAGTCTCACCACCCTGAAATGAAGACCTCAGCCAAAATCAAATCAGAAGCTCAACTGACTGAGCCACCCAGAGTCCCCTCAGCCTGTTTTTCTTTTCATTTCATTCTTTTTCTTCCGGTAAATGCAAGGAGAAGCATGCTTACCACTTGGAGATATGTTGCTTGGTCAGTATGTTTGGTCAAGAGCTTGAAATAGTGCTCCTCCATGCAAGTGGATTAGACATAAGCAGTAGCCCCCGGGCTATTGTTAAGTTCTAGAACCAGATTTCTAAATTGTTCCTTTTCCCATACAAACTGATAACTGCATGCAGAAGGAAAGAGAGAAGGAGAATAAGTAGTTTTGGTGTGCCTACTATGTTTTCAAAGCTTTTACTTATAAAATATAGGGACATATTTTTAATTTATTAGCCATGTTGTAGATTTCCCTTCAACTTCTTTCAGTGACACCATAACTCTTACTACCACTTTAAAAGGTGTACATTCTCTTAGCTTCCAAGAAATGCTCCAGTATTATAGGCCATGGCCATTTCTGGAAAAAAATTGTGTCTTCTAAAGTATCCTTTGTATGAATAGAGCCAGGCATGAAGCAAGCTACTCTGAGCTTAAAACCAAAAATCTGTTTTGATCTCCCCTCTACTCTTAACTAGCTGAGTCATTTTGGGGAAGTCACTTGGTATATCTATATTTCATTGATCTTATTTGTAAAGATATTTGGGAATAGATTTTTTTTCTAAGAGTCCATAAAATATAATATTATGCTTTGGGTCACTTTTTAGGAGCTCCTGAACACTCTTTGCTAATATGTGTAAACACACTGTTCCTTTTAAAAAATTGACACCTAGGTCTTGACATGAAACAATATATGTGCTCAGTTTCTTCTTCCACCTTAAATTCTATATGACGGGAAACCAGTCAATATCCGTCATAGTCAACTAATTCATGTTTATATCTCAACCTAAAGATTTATTATTTTAATAGGGTTATTAGGGCAACCATGTGTTATGCTTGTAAATAGCTTATAGTTTTTAAAATTATTATTTGTGGGATCCCTGGGTGGCGCAGCGGTTTGGTGCCTGCCTTTGGCCCAGGGCACGATCCTGGAGACCCAGGATCGAATCCCACGTCGGGCTCCCGGTGCATGGAGCCTGCTTCTCCCTCTGCCTGTGTCTCTGCCTCTCTCACTCTCTCTGTGACTATCATAAATAAAAAAAAAAAAGTAAAAAAAAATAAACTTTAAAAAAAAATAAAATTATTATTTGTTTTCCTAATAGAGTACTGGAAAAAAGGCCCCTCATAAAATTAATTAAGCCATTAGCCTGAGAAGAGGTAGTAGACATTTTTTCTTCTATTCTTAACCAGTGATATTCACCATTTTGTCAATTTCACTTTTTAAAAAGATTTTACTTATTTATTTCAGAGAGAGAGCACAAGCAGGAGGAAGGGAAGAGGGAGAGGGAGGGAGAGAATCTCAAGCAGTCTCCCCACAGATCATGGAGCCCTGACTCAGGGCTTGATCTCATGACCCTGAGATCATGACCTAAGCTGAAATAAAGAGTCAGTCGCTCAGCCAACTGAGCCACCCAGGCACCCGAAGGATTTCATTTTATTATCGCCTCCTCTACAAAAAAATCTGCCTAAAAGATCTAGAATAATTAGGTAAACGGGTGTATATTATAATTATAAAACTATCACATTAGAAATATAAAATTTTACCTCTGTTGGAATTTGCCTTTATTGAAAATTGTTATCTGCATAAACATCTGCCATAAGCCATTTATTTTTATTTTTAAGTTTCCAAAATTAGGAGTAAAAACCTACTTCCTAACTCAAGTTTTTAAAAACATTCAATACCATCTAACTTACACCTATTGTCTAGTGTAAATATGGGTGATTTTCAGTTTCCATAATTTTGAGAAATGAAAAAAAAATAACCTTTAATTCTAAAAAGATTACATAAGCATCTCAGGGATTAAATCACAACCTGTAAGGCTTCAGCCTGTTTGCAGTTGCTCCAATTCATGCCTCCCATTTCACATTGTGCCTCACTAGAGAACATGTCTTTCTTCATCACTACCAAAAATTCTGGTTTTCCAATCATTCGTGGAGTTCAAGAGAAAATGCAACTGAGTCCACATAGGTTTAACTTAGAAAAACCAGATAGAAGAAATCCAGAGTAAGCCAACATCTTTAGGATGTCTCTGTGTGCCTGCACACGGGTGCTTTAGGATGGTGGTAAAAACTATGTTGTTGAGAAGGTAAGCTTAGTTTGCCATTTGTTCTCTTATTATTAGCTGGATAAAACTCACCTATGTAACTGTTAGGTCTCACAAAATACACTTATTGACAAGATGACATAAACTCCATCTGTTAGGTAGTTCAGTTACCATTAATAATACACCTTTATTATGCAACTAATTATAAAATATGTTGTTATCCTTACATTTTTTAAAAAGACAATTTTGTGTCCAGGTGGAAAAAGAACTCAAATATGGTACATTTGGAAAACCTCATAGAGTTCAAATTGTGAAGTCCCTTCCCTCTAAGGTTTGAGGATTCTGCTTTGTAGTTAAAAATATAATATATAATTGGAAGGCAGTGATGAAGAAATTACTTCTACTATATAATACTCTAATAGCCTTTTTAAAAATGACTCACCTACTTATAGGAGTAAAGAAGTAGCTTTCTCATAACCATAAATCTGACTCCTGCTCTAGGTGAATCCCTTAAGAATAAACTAAGTGGTACCTTATGTTACACAGATATGATAGTATAAAAATCTGGGCTGTGATATTTTTCTTAAAACTTGCCCCCAGTTTATGGCCACTTTGCCTTTTGTCTTAGAAGCTCTGGTGGTGTGCTTTTTTTCTACTGTGTTTTCTGTGAAGCTATAATAACCATGATGGATTTTATCCTAGAATATAAACATCATTCATTTGTAGACATTCATAAACGTATTACTTTCTAAGGATAGATGACTATGTCACTAGAGACCTAAGTGTTTGAAGTAAAATCATAATATTAAGATTATTTTTCTACAATAACAATAATAAACAATAGCAGCAACCTCAACCAGAAATTGGAATGGAGAAGTGGCAAACAAAGGGATGGTGTTGAACTAGTACTCACAAGTTTACATTAACTGGATAACGTTTCTCTGTGAGCAGAGTTGCTGATGGAAAATGTGCTCCCTCTATGATAATATCTGGTGGTTATGGGTCCTACAGAACTTTTAGCACAAGTGGTCCCTGGGTGGCTTAGTTAGTTGAATGACTAATTCTTAATTTCAGCTCAAGTCATGATCTCACGGTGGTGAGATTGAGCCCCACCAGGGGCTCCATGCTAGGTGTGGAGCCTGCTTGAGATTCTCTCTCTCCTTCTCCCTCTGTCCCTCCTAAGCCCCTACCTTCCATCCTACCCTCCCACACATTTCCCTCCCCACCCCCTCACCTGGTCCCACATGCACATGCTTTCTCCCTCACACACGCACACAAAAAGAACTTTTAGTATAGGACTTTAACTTATAGAAAACACTAATGCAGAAATGATTAATGGATTAAGGACCAGATGTTGTGGAGATTCATACTTTGACAATATACTTTGTTACAGTGCTCTGGTACTTTACACTAAGAAACTGGATGAATTCCATGTCAACTCCTATCTTTATCCGTGGCACCCAAAAAAAGCTAATTATAATGCAAAAAATAAGCTATAGACTAAAAAGAAGAAAATATTACTTATACATACAATTGGATATTTCTGTTTTCTTTAATTGAAGTGCTCTGGAATGGAACTCTTGTGAATAGCAGTTTCTTGGTTCACAGTCCTGCCAACAAACCTCTACGATACACCATTTTACTACATAGATTTCTTTAACCAAGTGAATTAAAATCTTGACATTTTCTGTTTTCTTTATACATAGTTTTTAAAAGGAAAATCTAAAACTAGTTTAAAAAACAACCTTTCATCAGGTGATGAATGGTGTTCTGATGCCTGTCGCCCCACCAAATCTTTACAACTATACTGTATTCATTTAAAGATAGGATAATACGTTCTCACTATCTCGTCAGTCCCTTTTAAGACATCAGGCTTGCTAAAACATATTTAAAAAATGAATTATTTCAGAAATGTATTATTGTACTTTAGCACACAAAATAGGTAACTCTGTCTTTGTCAATACATTTTCCCAACAGAGGATTACCACCTTAACTGTCACGGTAACTCCTATTGCATGATTTCTGTGGTTTGTGACTTTGTATTTGGTGTTGATGCATGCCGGTAATAATGGTACTAATGTAGCACTTGTTTTTGTCTAATACTTAGTTTTATGCTTCCTTATATTAATAACCTTTTATGACATTTGTCCCAATTAAATCATTTGTTTGCTTAGTAGAAAAGACCAAAAACAAAAAAAAAAAAAGTTGTTGTTACTTTTCTTAAAGTCTTTGGCCTTATAATAATAGCTTTGTTCTTTAGTGGTTGGGAAATCAAATCCTTTCTGGGGGGGTGGAGTCTGGGTGTCTAGAAATATAGGTAATATTAGTAAGCTAACTCATCCCAAGGAGATGAATGTGGGACACAGCAGCAGTTTTGCATTATCTTATAAAATCAACTCAAAAGCATCTTTGGTGTTATATTACCTAAATGTATTGATATTTTTGCATATAAGTAGGTCACTTTTATAATTGTATAACGTGTAAATTTGTCCTTGTTGCAAATTAATTTTGGAGGATGTTTGACTATGACAGAAATAAGAGAAATATATAGCATACTTATTATTTAAAGCATAAATTGTAATACAGATACTTACCACTTTTTAAAAAATTGTCTTTTCTTGATTTAGGGTCCCCCTGGACCACCTGGACCTCAAGGACTACAAGGGCCAAAGGTTATTCTTCATTTTGCTTGTTTCCATTTACCTTGTATGGTATAGGGAATCCCAACTTAAATATCTGTATCTTTGAAAAATCATTCTTAAAAACTGCTGGAGAAGAGATCAGCAATATTGCTGATCTAAGAATAGATCAGCTCCAGAGAGCTAAGAATAGACATTGAGGTCCGGGATAAAGGAAGAGGGATCAGAAAAAAAGGAAAATTAGGAAAGAAGGGAGAGAAATAAGAATAGCATTCAATTTAGAGGGAGGATACTGAGAAACACAGAATATTAAAAGAGGGAAAAACAAGTTTTATAGAAATTATAATTATTATAGATATTTTTATATAAATAATAATTATATAATATGATGTGTTATATATTTATATATTGACATATATTCATATATACACTAACTGTAGTGTATGAAAAAAGGAAAATATTTGTATAGAGGATTGAAGGAAAATTTACTCTAACACTAAAAAAGATTTTTCCCTTCAATTCATTTATAATAAAAAGAACAGGAGAAGCTTTAGCATGATGTTATTGCTGATGACAGTTTGAGGAATCATTTTTGAGTCATTTTTTATAGCACATCCTATTCTATTTATTCAGACATTCTGCCATTTAAATATTATCTAATGAAACATACCGACTATGAAGAGCAGAAACCTAGAATTACTTGATTATATCTCAAATTTATCAGTGGTGTTAGCGTTATCCATCCAAAGTCAAACTTAGTTCGTTAACCACATTTGAGCAATTAACACATAGCCAGTGTCTCTAGCTTTTCAGAACTGAGCTATGTGTGTTGAAATATGATTTTCATCATTGGAGTTCTGTAGGAGATTCAAGTAGTTTTGAAATCCATCTTTTGTTGATGCCTTTTAAGGCAGTTTATTTGCTTAGTCTGTCACACACACACACACACACTCACGCTAGCTTCTGTACCCTTCTCTTTCAAGATACTTAAAAACAGAAAGCTAGCACATAGAAAGTTATTTTTCTACTATAAAAATGAGTATAAAGTAAAATGTTGCTGAAGTCCTTACCAATAGAAGATATATTTAGAATATAGAGCCTAATTTCAAACAGATTTCATGTAAAACATTAATGTAATGTTTGGGATTTTCTAACTTTCTATTTTTCTATCACATTCTGGTCCCTAAGAGATGAAAAACAAATATGCTCCAGTTATTTTTTTCCTGGTAAGCAAGTGAGCCTGGATCCCTAATCTCCAATATCTTGGTGAGCTGGCCTAGACAACCAAGAAGAAAATCTGCAGATTTCTTTTTCCTCTGTGTAGAATCTATTAGGATCTAAGTTCCTTGCTCTTCTTCTCACTTGACTAAGTCTCCAGAATCAAAATTGGCCCCAGTGCTAAACACACCTCAAAAGCTTCTAGGACTTTACTCTTCTTTAAAGCCCAAGGAATTTACAGAATTCCAAAGGGTACCCATCCTTTGTCCTGAAGAGGTAAGAAGAAGCACCTAGCCATGAAGGGTATATGTAGGGTTAAAACCTATACCCACCTCTTTGTTTTATAATCCAATTGCTATTCATTTTAACTAGTTCTTCAATAAGTCATATTTGAGCCTCCACTCCATGATAAAGACTGATATCTAACAGAGATACCTGGATATAGTAAGGGGTTTCAATAATGAGCTTACAGATTAGAACAGGAGATAGCCAAGTAAAGACACAATTATTAATAAATAGAGTAAGTACTTTGATGAAAAGTATGTGCTATGAATGTGCATCTGGGAAGAATTCTCGGTCTTGGGAATCAAGGATGACTTTGAGCTGAAACTAAAGATAAAAGGAAGCTGGCCAAATGAATGTCATACGAGGGCTGTGGGATGGGGTTAGTCAGACTCCCTTACTCACCCCTGCCAGCCTTCCCACTGTGTTATCACTCTGCCCCCACCCCACACACCACACAGTGATCCTAGATTGAGATCTTGGGCTAGTTAGTATAGTCTTTCATGCTTTCTGTGATCTCTCCTTGAGAAGGCTGGGATCATTGAGGTGAGATGTGCCTATGACCAAGAGTCAGCAAATGTAGCCTGAGTCAGATATAGAACCCATTTGCACTGTGGACACACAGCCTCAAGCTGACTAGGAACCTATTCAATTAGTGTTTCTCTTTCCTTTATTGACCAAGGATTGTTTGACTTCTTACACATCAAGTAACTCTTTGCAAACTACATTTGATGAGTGAAAGATAAAATCATACTTCAAGAGTTATGTTTTCTTTTAAACACTTATAGGTCACATTTTGAAGGTAAAATCTTAGCAAAACAATCATTATTGGGCCCAGAGTGTTGAAAAGTATTCAGACTGAATGAGGTGAGGGCTTAGCCAGGTGCATCCAACCTCAGCAGACTTGTTTGTGGCAAAGAAACTTTTCTGCTACCACAGAGAGCAGAAAATCAAGAGTAAGGAAAGGGTTTTTCTTTCTTTCTTTCTTTCTTTCTTTCTTTCTTTCTTTTTTTTATTTGTTTGTCAGGCTTTCTTTAAACATTGGAAAGTTCAAATTTCATGCTGTGGCCAGTAGCTCTTAAATTTTTACTGGGGAAAGGATCTCTAACCATTTCAATATCGTTGTTTATACAAGCCTTTCTAGAAAAATAGAGTCCTCAAACAAGCCTTTCTAGAAAAATACAGTCAAGTCAGCTCACTTGAAAGTCTGTCTGTGAGGCAGGACACTCACACTCAGGAGAGTTGATTTTACAAAATTTCCACAGTGTGGGAATCAGGGATATTTATAATTGGATCTACAAAATAATATCTTATGTTTCAAAGAATTTGTCTGTTCAGTACCTTTCCAAATGAAAAGTGACTAGACGTTTGTTGTTTGAATAAATATCTAGCATGTTGCTTACATTTGTTTTTAATATCTTCAGTTAAGAAAAAAATAGATTTGGGGTTCGTCAAGTTTTCTAATAAATCATAATGTGAATAGTAGTAAACTTTAGTTCATCCCTATCATAATATAATTGATCCAAAAGTAATTTTATGGATTATGTGGATTAAGATATCTGATTGATTCTTTCTGGAAATAGCACATTCACAGTCATGAATCTGTATCCACTGCTCAAATAGTACCAGTTAAAATATTGTAAACTTGTAGGGCTTTGCATTCTGTTTTAAGTCAACTGTCATGTTTTTTGCTTTTTTCTCAAGTTGGAAAATAAAGAGAAATACAGATTTTTTTAAGGGGAAAAAAATTAAGTAAGGCATATAGGTTGTTGCTGTAGGATATGGTCAGCCACCAAATGATCTTTATCAGTTTTTTTTCACCAGTTTTTCCATTAGCCTACATCTCACTTGGGGCAAAAATAAAAACTTGGATCTTAGCTACATATAAGTATTGTTGTATATAATCTTCAAAAATGTTATTTCACTTAGTTTTGATATGTGTATGATGTAACAAACCCTTCTTGGATTATGATGCATTTGCTGAAAATCAAATTGTACTGTCATCAACTAACATGACTTTTATTTACCAATGATAAATGGAGGCAAACCATCACTTTTTACCTTAACAGGGAGAGCCAGGATCTCCAGGAATCCCAGGAGTTGATGGAGAGCAGGTAATTTTCAAAGATACATATTGTCATTTAAAGCATCATAATTAATCACCACTTTTAATATAGATTTAGAGCCAAAATGACAGGAGTGTTGATATATAATTTTCTCTCTCTTTTTTTACCATCTGTTGTAGAGACTACATTAACTCTAAAAAGCAATTGATTTTAAATTAGACATTAGTTGTTTTTTTGTTTTTTGTTTTTTTTTTAAAGTGGGGCAGCCCCGGTGGCGCAGCGGTTTACCACCACCTGCAGCCTGGGGTGTGATCCTGGAGACCCAGGATCAAGTCCCACGTCGGGCTCCCTGCATGGGGCCTGCTTCTCCCTCTGCCTCTCTCCCCTCCCCCCCACCCCGTGTGTCTCTATGAATAAATAAATAAAATCTTAAAAAAAAATTAGACATTAGTTTTCTTTGCAGAAACATACAAGCAATATGACATTTTAGTTTTGTCCCATTACTCCTTATCAATCTACCAGTGACACCTCAGCAAATTTTTATTAGACTTACAAGATTATTACCAATTTAGTAAGAATAAGCTAAGTTTTGTCAGTGAAAACAAATAATTCAAGATTAAAATCGTTGACCAAAGTTTCCACAAAATTAGATATTATTACACATGTAATTTTTGAAAAGATTTTTTTCCCACATAAAGATTACACCTAAGTTTTAAGATCATTAGGAAATACAGAAACAAGTGAGGCATCTGTATCTTCACAGAATATGGCAGTATCTACAAGGGTTTCCCTTAAAACAGAGGTTGGCAAACTTTTTCTATAAAGTACCAAATAGTAAATGTTTTAGGCTTTGCAGGTCACATACAATCTTTGTGATTTTTTTTTTATCTGAACATCTATTAAAAAATTTTTTCAGTTTTCAGCCTACGCAAAAATAATCCCTGGGCTGGTTTTGGTCTATAAGATGTGGTTTACCTCTGGCCAAAACAGAATCTAAGACCATGTAGACACTATTTGGAATTCAGAGTCAAATCACAATGATTAGCTTCAAGATATTTGCTGTTTTCTAGGCTTCCATTATTTACTCAAGAAATGGCTAAAATAAAAAAAATGGCTAAAATCAAGAAGATCATAAGAAATCAAGAGGATCATTGAGACAGTTAGCAAAATATGCTCCTCAGGAGATAGTATTAGATAATAAAATTAAGTGAAGAGTTATTTTAATATCAGAGTTGTATGTTGAAATCATATGATGTTACATCAAATAAATGTGATAATTAAAAAAAGAAAGAAACTATAGCTGTTTTGCTATTATTAATCAGAGAATATTAGAATTTAAAAATCTGGTTGTATTGGGGTGCCTGGGTGGCATAGCCGGTTAAGCATCCAACTCTTGGTTTCGGCTCAGGCCATGGTCTCAGAGTCATGGGATAGAGTGCTGCGTTGGGCATGATGCTCAGTGGGGAGTCTGCTTGGGATTCTCTCTCCCTCCCCCTTTGCCCCCTCTTGCTTGTACTCTCACTTTCTCTCTCTAAATAAGTAAATAAATTTTTTTAGAAATTCTGATTGTATTACCTTTCTGAATGTTCATCATTAAAAATAATTAATTTGACATGCATAATGACATACTACATAGTCCCTACATATACAATAGCTGGTTTTTTTCCTATAGGCTTTACAAGGTCTTCGTCTGCTACTAAGTCCAATAGTAGAGATTGGGTATCCTGCTGCTCTTCAACACTAGATTCCTAAAACCACCCAGGGGCTGATTAACCAGTAAGAGCCATCTTACCCATTGAGGCATCTACTTACCTACTACCCACCCACCTAGCGAGTGATTCTGAACTAAGTGCTATAGGTATAAGTAAAGAAGAGAAAGGTTCCTGTCCTTAAGTAGTTTGTAGTATGGAAAAGATGAACAAGTTTGTACAACCAGAGGATTCCTTACTATCAGAACTATGATTATCTCTGCTCAAGAATGGGCCATTCGGTTGTATGATAGTGAAACCGCTTGGATGAAAATGCTTAACAATATAAATTAACTTCAGTATTATTATTATTATTATTATTATTATTATTATTATTATAAAATTCAGATTTGTTAGCATTCAAAATATACATGTATCTATTTCCTCACCATTAGAGCATAAAAATAACATCATAGATCACCTCATAGGGATGTCGTGAGAATAAAACAACACTGTGGAAAAATTGAAGTATTTCTGAGCTTAACTGACGCTGGTGCCTAATGACTCAGTAACTAATGATTGGTGTCCATATTATTTACCTTTCTATATATTGAACTATTGAAACTGATGGTGACTGGAACTTCCGGCTGGTTTTAAGAGTGGTGAGGGTGTATGGTGAATAGAGATGGGAGGAATTTATTTGAACTTTTGTTTAAGTAACATTTCCAGGTTCAGAATGTATATTATACTGCTGAGAATTCAATTCCTTAAACTGTTTTCAGGACCAGTGGTTTCAAATTAGCTGCCAGGTAAAAATACAGAATCCGGAGAAATTATGTTAACACTTAAGTTCATGATTTTCTTAACTAAGTGACCTAAGCAATAGAATTTAACCACTTTTATTACATGAGAAATAGTATTGATTCAATGTAGAAGGTTTCTATAATAAATAACTCTACCTAATAGTGAAAATCAGAATCATCTCAGCATAGGATCATCCACTGACAAAACTGATCTGTAATTGTTTTCCCTAAAATATTACTATCAAGGGTCAGTATGATTTTTACATGCAAACCATATCATTTGTAGGGACTTAAAGGCTCAAAAGGAGATATGGGGGACCCAGGCATGCCAGGTGAAAAAGGAGGAATCGGACTTCCTGGATTACCGGTATGTGTATACTTTTTAGGTTGTGTTCATCTTAAGATAAATTAAATCATCAGAAAAGAGTTACATGATTAGCAGCAGTCTCATCTAGTGATTCCTTTAATATTTTTATTTTTAAATATTTGAAGGATTGTTGGCTAATCTTTCCAAGTGGGCCACTAACTAAAACAAGTTTTAAAGCATCTAACCAAATGAATTCTAAAATAAACCTTCATGTTTTCCTGAATTATTCCGATCAGCAGATAGTAAAATAAATATGGTTGATCACTTTAATTTGGTATGCATAAGATGATGGTAACTGGTCATCTTTAAATAAACCATAATAAAAAAAATTAACAAACTACAAAATATACAATTTAAAAACAAGTTACTTTTGAAAGTACTCTCTTTGTGTGTATAGAATGGAGTTTTAATGGTCTTACCCCAT
Source organism: Nyctereutes procyonoides (assembly GCF_905146905.1). Classification (NCBI taxonomy): domain Eukaryota; kingdom Metazoa; phylum Chordata; class Mammalia; order Carnivora; family Canidae; genus Nyctereutes; species Nyctereutes procyonoides. The sequence continues at coordinate 9,322,858 of NW_026575130.1, forward strand.
AATTTTCACTGAGAATTTGGAAGGGAAAATATTAAAATAATGTAGAAAACTTCACTGCCCTAGATCTGTTTTAAAACAAGGAAGTGCATTTAAAAAAATGTCAATGAAAATTAAAAGACACCTTTGCTATTAAAGTGAGCACCACCATAAAAAATATAACATTTATAATCCGACATGTTTAACAATGTGTAAGTTTAACCAATCAAGCCTAACCTAGTTTTTATTTACTTTATATTTTGTTTCACATATCACCCATAATCCTAGAGATTTAGAGAAGCTTGCTGTTTGAGACTAAAATGCAAGGGGATAAATCCTTCTTTTGTATATCATGTGCATAATATTATAAAAATTTCAAAAGAATGTTGGGTTTGGGGATAAAATTCAATTGTTTCTCACATTTTGGAAACAACTTTACCAGCTCAATTCTTACTGGTTATTTGTAGGGTGCCAATGGAATGAAGGGAGAAAAAGGAGACTCCGGGTTGCCAGGTCCTCAGGGTCCTTCTGTAAGTCCACGATGGCTGAACTTCCATGGTTCCTAAAGAACTCTGAAACGGGCCTATTATTTACCCAGTTCAACCTGTGCCAGATGGCTTATCAACAGTAGAAAGACTGGGAACCTCTTAGTGTGTCAAACTGTAGAGGAAATGTCTGTCAGCCTAGTGTACAATGAGAGACAGAGTATCTCAGAGGTCTGAGGTAAGCAGTTTTTTAGGGGACTCCCTTATCCTAAGGAGAAAATCAGTGGTTTTCCCATAAAACTTTTGGGTAGAGCTTTGTGAATACAAAACATACCTTTTTTTTTTCTCTCAAGCCCTGTTTCTACTAGGTAAAATAATTTGAGAGTTTAATAATGGTTGTGCTATTATAGCATTTCTTGGTAATCATTTGCTCTCTTTTCTTTTAATGTACTTTAAATTTATTCTGGCTTTTGTAAAAACAACTGTATTTTTAAGTTCTTTTTTTTTATTCTCATAAAGGAATTTCTTAATGTAAAGAACTAAATACATCACTTCTTTTAGTATCCTTCTGCCTCTACAGCTATTAATGGCCTTAGCAGAACCCCAGCACAAGATTCAAGCCAAACCGCCTTATCTAAATGAAGTAACCAAATCCATGTTTATGTTTTGGACATACAGATCATAGGCCCACCAGGCCCACCAGGCCCCCATGGCCCACCAGGCCCCATGGTAAGCCTTTCTTCTCTACAACATGTAATCATTTATTTACAAGCATGCTACTAGAAAAAACATGAACACATCCCTCAAAATAGCCAGTTTGTATTTTGTGCTACTCTCTGTGGAATGGACAGAAAATACGAGGTGCTTTGAGATATACTGACTTTATATTGTCTTTCATTCCCTCAAACACATCTCTTGAAAAGAGATAGAGTAGTCTTGTGATAGGAGAGTTGAAGATAGATTTGACAATCTCTAGTATGAACATCAAAAAATCATTTTAACCAAACACTGTTTAGGCCATTAATAGCATAACAAAATTAATAATTGTAGCCATTAATGAAGATATCTAACCAACTTTGAGATCCTTTAATGAGATGTTTAATAGGAACATTTATAAAATAAAATGATAAGAATTGAAGCTCACTTCCACAGATGACATATATAGTGTTGCTTCTTTTTCTTTTCACCTTTACAGTACTCTGGTGGGCCCAGTATATACCACAAGTATCCCTTAGTGACCAATAGAGTCAATGGGCACCCTCACAAAACTCATTTCTGGTGAGGAAGGCAGCCATTAAACCAGTGTAATTCTCAAAATGTCCACCTAATAGCACTAGTGTTAAGGCTAGCCCTTAGAAGGTGGAGTGCCTCAAAAGCCTTTGACAAGTCAGGCAGCCTCTAAGGTCTCATTTATCTCTAAGGTGTCTAAATAAACCTCATGTCTTCAGTCACTCAGATTAAAAAAACTGTGAGTCACTCTTTCCTCCTATTGTGTTCTAAAAAAGAGCTTCACTAGAATGATCTAAGCCACAAAGCAGAGCTCTAGACCCAATCATCTATTTCTTATGAACTGCCATTTCTATTTCATACCATGAAACAGTTATGATTAACCTTTTTTTCTTAAAACTAAACAGTTCATTAAGAATTAAGCAAATGGTGGGACGCCTGGGTGGGTCAGTTGTTGGGTGCCTGCTTTCGGTCCAGGGCATAATCCTGGAGTCCCAGGATCAAGTAACATGTTGGGCTCCCTGCATGGAGCCTGCTTCTCTCTCTGCCTGTGTCTCTGCCTCTCTCTCTCTCTCTCTCTCTCTCTCTCTCTCTCTCTCTGTCTCTCATGAATAAATAAATAAAATCTTAAAAAAAAAGAATTAAGCAAATGGCATACTTTGGGCTTTTTAATACACCCTCCACTTTAAGTTAAAAGATTAAATTTTAAAATGCTATATCCTGTTCATATGAAATTAATTTGTTAAAGGGATCTTTTATTACTAAAATAAGACTATTTGATAAGTAACAGCCATTTCCTGAAAATCTTTACCCACCACTTATCTAAAGAGAAAATATTATTCCAATGTAGATACATGTAACAAATATCTGTATATTGCTTGATAAATAACTTATTTGTACTGTTGTATGATTTTGCTGTTAGGTATTTAAATACTCCTTTCTCCAAAGAGTTCGTTTAAATCACCTGAAAAAAGTTTAAAGCAATCCACAGTAAACTTTAGGTAATTTAGGTTGGCTAATTAGTCTCTTTAGTTAGATTTTCCACAAAATACAGGGGAAAAGCCTTATTCATGTATACATTATAACTTCTTTCCATTGATAAACAACTGTTATGAGAGCCTTGAAGAATTCATTGTTGTAAGAACAAATGCATTCTAACTAATAATGCTTAGTGTTCCTGTATTAGAATCCTTTCCTTAGTTATAAATTAATTTAATTAATTAAATTGCAACAGCATTCCAGACTTGACCGTCATCTCCTCATTTCCTTCTTTAGATTCCTCTTGGGTCTAGAGGACTTAATAATGCAAAAGGATTCCTCTTCATTAGTACTTAAAGTCTGGGACTTTTATCTGGCAAATTTCTGTGTTTTAAGACTTCTATTCCATATAATCTTATAACGTGTTTCACATATTCCACCTAGATTTTATAAAAATATGGATCTGAGAAATAGTAGTATGGGTTCACAGTACTTTTAAAATTTTTACTCTCATATAACCCTGGCAGATTTCTCCCTCCTTCTCACAGGAATTTAGCAGAAAGAATTGCTGTTAATGAATTTCCAATTACAGAACAAACCAAGAGCTCGAAGGAACTTTCACTAGGTATTAACAGCCACTGGCCTGCCTCTAGCTATAGCTCAAACAGGAAAATTCTTGTTTCACATCTCTTCGATTACCCTCTACAATAATCACTTCTTCTAGGAAACAGTGAATCAATTCTTAATTAAAATCTGTGTTTTTCATTTTCAGGGACCCCATGGACTTCCTGGACCAAAGGTAATCCAAAAAAAAAATCCCTTGATTATTTGATTTCTGTTTCCTTGTTAATCATGGAGAAGCATAACGGAAGCATGTCTGTCCTGTCTTATTTATCTGTCAAGTAATGTTGATAATCTTTAAGCCTTTAAGTATCCAGATGTTTAAATCTCACAACACAGAATGACTTACAACAAATTTAAGTGATATCACCTGGAGAGGAATTATTCCTCATTTTGCCTTTTCCATGACACTATGTAAGTTTTTTAAGCTACTAATCATAATATACTCAAAATCAACCATTTAGAAGTCAATCTGATGAGATTCTCAGTTCAGACTAGTCCAGATGCTCTTTTTTACTATGTATCGTTAGTTGCAGATTTAGATGTTATTGATACTCCTTGTTTGTCATATAGCAGTACTGCATCTAAATGCTTTAAAATGCTTTAACTACCCAATATCTTAATTTTGTACTCCCCCCCACCCCAGAGATCACTGGTCTAGAATGAGGTAGGGTGTATCAGGTGTGCTATAGGGAAGAGAAGATTACATCACTTATGTGTATTCTATACTCTGGATTAACAAGAGAACAATAGAGAATATCTCTCCTTGTCAGAATTAGTGCAGCTTATATTGTAAAGATGGTTTGTACCTATTCTTTGCTTTTGTGTAGACCAAGAGGACATTTTGGAGGATTAAAATGAGCCCTGAAAGAAAGGCTCCTTCTTCCGGGGAGCATATGTAATGAGTACCTATGTTCTAATCTCAGCTTTGTTACTGACAGGCTGTGTCACCTTGGGCAGACTATTTACCCACTCTGATGCTTTGCTTACTCAACTAGACAACTTACCTCCTATGGTTGTGATAATTTAATGAGGTATATTTATAAGATACTTAGCAAAATATCTGCTGCAGTTGTCAAAAAACACCCAGAAAATGTCAGTTGTTATCTTGTGATTTGATGCTTTGTCATGAACTTAAGAATTCAGGAGGAAAATGCATGAGAGAAGGTTCAAGCACTCTTGAAAGCTCCTCAGTAGTGAGTTGGTGCATTTAAATGGTGAGGGATAGGGGAACACATAAATGCAAGAGCTAGAAATCAGAAGCCTTAGAGGCAGCCCACCCTCTCCTGTAGGGGCTCCTCCTGCCCACCCAGCTTTAGGAGTACGAAAACCTAAGTTTCATTTTTGGGGTCAGGCAGGTGACTCACCCAAGAATGGGAAGAGTTTATGCCTTTTTATTCTTAGAACACCCTATCTCCTGGTAAGGCCAGTGAATGACAGTGTCTCAGAAGTATGGACTATCGTTTGGAGTAAGGGCATTTTTCTGGCATCAGAATAGAGAGCCCATCTATCAGCTTTGTGGTCTTGGTAGTTATCTAACCTCTCTGGGTTACTTATCTAACCTCTTTTCCCACTCCTTACTAAATGGGTAGTTCCTACTCTAGGCTTCTCCTTAGATTTCAAGGCACCACTTAAATCACAGATTTCAGAAAATTCTAAAGTTGAAAAGATCTCAATAGATTACCTGTGCTCATTCCTTGATTGTATAGATGATAAGCTACAGGCCTATGAAATTTAGATTATTTGCTCTGAGTTCCATTGCTAATTAAATGACTGATCTGGGACTAGAACTTAGGTCCAGGGTTGAAATTTGGTCTTTTTGCCACTACATTCAATTGTTTATAAATTCACCTTCTCAGTTAATGTCCATTCATCTTAGTGTATGATGATTCCTTACCACAGAATTTCATGGCCTACCAAGGCAGCCCTGCCTATTCATCATCTCAAGACCTCTAGCCAAAAATCCACACACATGCAAAGGCATTATTCTCAAGTTGAGACCAGACCAGTTAATTAAAGCTGACTACTGAGCCTTGGCCTTAACTTCACATTGACTTTAGCCCTGTTGACATTCCCAGGATCACACTTTACCAACCACAGCACATTTGGACTTCCTATAGAGGCAGCACTACAAACATCCTATCTTCAGAATCCCCATAACCCCCTAGGTCGTGCCAGTGTGTTCATTATTTTGTGACCCCTTTGGAAGTTCAAACGCTAAGTGGGGCCCTGAACTCTATGTTAAAACATCACACTGACTTTCATTAATCACATAAATGGGGAAAATACTGCCCAGGTTAATAATCCCTCCTGCCATGTAAGCACATGCTCTCCTCACTCTCACTCCTAACCAGTGAGACTCTATAGGGGATTTGAGACTGCATCTTCCTTTCACAAATCTTTCCAGATTTTTGTGATGAAATTAATGCGTTTACGTAAAAGTTGAAAAGTGAACAGGGAGCAGGTCAGAACTCTTTATTTCTAACATGGTGCTGCTGATAGAAAATAGAACTCTTTACTTCTAACATGGTGCTGCTTATTCTTAGATTTTTTTAAGGATCAGGGTCAAGAGAATTTATTACTTACCATGACTTCTCTAATGTCACTTGAGGTTAAATTCCAGCCTTCTTTATTCTGACATTGGACAGACGGACAGTTAGTAAAACTACATTTAAGCACTGTGGTCTTCATATTCTCTTTTGCAATTAGTTGTCTATTCTGTGTATTAATCCATGTAGGGATCTGACTTGGCAACGTCAGTAAATGTGGACTCACTAAATGGCACTACTTCAGACATCAGCTGGTACATTTTTAGCTCATTCCCCAGGGCAAAATGCTTAAAGGCTTAAGATATCTGTATATAACACTGTCCTGCATATTCCAGTTTTTCATTCCAGCAGAGTGGGTTTTTCGTACTGAAACTCCTTCAGCATCCTCCACTCTGTCTTTGATTTGCTTGGCGAGAACAAGGTAGAATAACACCATTTTCTTTGAGGTAGAACTGAAAAACTGGAACTCAGGCATATGCATTTCAATTATAAAGAGTACACTTTCTCGGGAGTTTTGCTTCCTAGAATCTTATTTGTCAATTTCAGGTTATTAATTTTTAGAAATGTCTGAAATGAATTTTGAACGGATGCAAGACAAGTCTAGCCTGACTCTGCTGTTACCTAGAACTGGAATCTGCAACCATTTCAGAGACTGGCTCTCTTCTCTCACAGTTGAAACACCCATGATAGCAACCAAAATTGGCATTTGCTTTTGCATTTAGGGTGAACCAGGGTTAAATGGTGTTAAAGGATTGAAGGGTGAACCAGGTCAAAAGGGTGACAGAGGACCCCTTGGTCTTCCAGTAAGTAAAGAAAACTTTCCATTTCAGTGCAAATCTGACTTTCCTTTTTTACCCTAAGTAACAACTCTGGTTTGCTCAGTGACTATCTTACATTTGAGACTTCTGTAATTGGAAAACATATTAGAGCAGAGCTCAGCCCAGTGTTGTTTGATGCCTGCTCTTGTGTCAGAGGAAGACCCCATGACAAATGATGCTCTAAATGTCCTGTCATTCAATTACATACATGCCAACCTTCTTCTTTAAAGGCTGATGATTCTTCCCCCATCGCCCTGCCCTTTAAAAAAGCATTATGCTGATTATGTCATAGTTTCTCCCATATGTTTTCATAATTTAATGCAGTTCAAAATCCTCCCTTAATTTTATTTTTCTCCTTTGATACCAAAAATTGTGGCCCTCTGTTGGGTGGCAGGTATGCAATTGGCCATTGCTGATGGCGTGAGGTCAGTGCTGTGGCTCCTTACATTAATCAATCATATCATGGTCTAAATGTTTTGTGTTATTTGTTTTGAAAATGCCCTTTTATGTGGTTCTTTGGCAACAGTGGACAGTAGAGAAGAAGTATTTTGAAGTTGTTTCAAGATTTTTTTTGGAGATTTTTATTTTTAATGAAAAGGGAATTTTCATATTCCATGCACTTTATGCCTATCCTCTTTCCACAATAAAGAGATTTTTAAAAATGATTGTTAAATATGAGGTTTTAGTTTCAAGGTTTTAACATGCTGACTATTCAGTGAATGCAGATAAAAGTTAGTAAAGAACATTATAGATTACATTGTTAAAATAAGACACAGAATTGGTAGAAACTAGTTTATACACATATTTTAACATATTAAAAAATGTTGGTACTCTAAGCTCTAAAGTATTCTACTTGATAGCAGTGGAGGCTCAAGAGGAAAGTTTGTTAGTAGAAGCAGTGATAGAGGTCGTCATGTACGATCCTTTACACAATAAAAATTCTTTTGGGAACATCCTGAATATATATGAACATAAATGTTCATATACATTTCAAAAATTAAATGAGACATTAAAGGACCAACTTAGACTTAGCAGTTATCTGGAGACATCTGAGAGAATATTTTTATCTGGAGAAAGCAGATTTTGTTTGATACCTAACACAAGATTTCAATAAAAATCCAAAGTTTGTATGTAAAAAAAAAAAAAAAAAAAAAAAAAGCCAGTGCCTTACATAGGTCAGGCACATACTAAGTTTACTATTCATTCATTTTTTGAATGAATGATATAAGCTTTGTGTTAGAGGATAGGTTAAATCACACCAATGAGAACAATGGACTATAGGCACAAAACCTCTATAACATATGTGGGTCATTAATTCACATTCACGTAAATATAATGTTACACTATCAGTACAAAATTTTACCATTTCCCTATTTGTTTTTAAATATCATAATATTGGTGACTGAATAGAGTATCAAAAGGCAAAAAGAAAGCTCAGATTTCTGTTTTATTAAACCTTCAATCTGATTTCTTTAAATTTGCCTTAATTTCAAATTTTTGGGCTAGTGATAACTTCTATGCAATATCTACATATGGTAGCATTAAACAACAACACAGATTCTTAAAAATTTTAATCATAACTAAAAGATGCATTTTACAATTATAGTCTGACTCATAATAGAACTATACAGAAGAAATTGTAAAATAAAAAACTAAAAATACCCAAGTATATATGGTATAGAATTATTGGTAGAGTTTGCAGCTGGAATAGATTTTTTTCTTCCATTTTTTATTATTAACTATATCTGAAGCATAAAATGGGAACATAATCCTGCAACCTTGCCAAGATAATTTATAGGGCTAGTGTATCATCTTTCTTAAATACTACTTGATTTAATCAATATCTTTAAAGGACTATAAATCAGTATTTGAGTTTTGAGATACAAAAGCCATATTCAAAGAAGTAATTGTGCTTATTCTTGAAACAAGCATTGAAAATGTCATATTTTAATTTTACATTGTACATAGCTTAGAGTTCGAGGTAAAAAACAAAAACAAAAACAAAACAAAAAACCATGCATTGCCTGAGAACAACATTATATTTTTAAAGCATCTCCCCTTCAGACTCTGATGCAATGATCTTTTGAAGTGAACTGAGGAACAATTTTGTTTGGGACAGTTATTTTTTGTTTGGACTCATGAAATTTTTCCTGCTTTTTCCTATTCGTAGAGTCCCTCTAGTGGTAACTAATGTGAACACAGTAAGAAAACCCAGAAAATAATGAGTACTGTTCATGTAAAATCCACAGAGCCATTTTGGCATGTTGAAATTCTGCATTTTTTATTCATAAGTGCTGTTTTAACAAGAAAAAACAGAGCCTTTTTCTTCTCCTCTAAAATGCTAACTTTGATTGATTATTATAATGAGCCCTTAGACTATTGGCCATTATTTATTTCAAAATCTAAAGAAATATATTGTCAATAGTACAGTCTTTCAAAAATGTATATCATATGGAAATTAGTGGTCTGTGAATGTTACCTGTAACTACTTTAAAGCCCACTTTATAAACCTCGTTAACTTGATTTCCAAATAAGAATTTGTCGAATGGAAATGTCATTAAAATGCCATCATCTGTGGGGTGTTTATTGTCATGTGTTTTGTTTTGTTTTTTTTTTTAACTAACAATGTGTAGCAATGTGATATTCATCCCAGAACCCTGTAACTGTGTATTATGTTGTTTGAAGCGTTACATTTGTTCATCAGTACCTCATACTAATCTCTGTTCTTGTCCTTCGTGTTATACCCACCAACCCTGCTACCAACCAAATCACACAGGGAGCGTCTGGCTTAGATGGAAAGCCAGGATCCCGGGTGAGTCAGTACCTCATCTTGCTCCATGTTCTGTGGCTATGAATTTGTGCTTCAAGACAGACTCTTTCGCTCCATGTACTTCCATCAAGTGATGAGGGGTTCGTAAGACTGGAGTGAAAGGAGAGAGTGTACAGAGATGTGGTACAAAAGGGAAAGTGGGCAGACCAGAGGTTGCAGTGCTGATTGACTCACAGCCTCAACTGCAGGACATCCTTTGGAAGCCCGAGTTCCAGTCTGGAGAATTTAGTAGGTGGCAAGAATGACCAGTCTAATTAGCCTCTCTGCCTTAGGACCCCAGACAGATTTCTCCATCACTAATGGACATTTCCTGTAGTTCCATGAGCAAGTAACTTCTTCCTTGAAACTAACTTTCAAATCTCTGTTCATCAAAATGACCTGTCTGTCTTCTGTCATTTTGTCTCTTTTCTTTGGTTCTTAACAGCTCCATTTATTAAATTTTCAGCCACAGATAATCAGTCTTTAGAAGTTTTCTGAAGATGAACTTTGAGTTCAGCCAATGCGAAAAAGATCAGATGAGATGACGAGAATTCACCAACATCGGAATGAGTTGAAGCCCTAAATGATTTCATATTGCAAAGCTCTGATAGAAGAAAAACTAATAGTAGAACATAAATAGGAATACTACTTTAAAAACGTGTGCTAGAATAGTTCCTATGTTGGCAAATATTAGAATAAATTATTTACAAATAAGCATAAGTCTTCCTGAAAAGAAGCAAATTACTTGAAGTCCTTGTTACATGTTAAAGAATCAAAAAGAAATTCCAAGCTCTTCAATTCTAACTAAAAACCTGCTTCAGGCAGTCATTATTTTCACTGGACCCAGTGTTCCCATATCCATTCACTCTGAGACAGAAATCCTAATCCTGAAGCAGGAGGGCAATGATGCCATTAAATCAGCCAGCTGCCGGGTCTGTGAGAATAATTCCCTTCCTCTAAGCCTCCTGCTGCTCCCCACAGAGCCAGAGAAAGTTTGAACAGTTCAACACTGTTCTCATTTATTTCCTACTTTTTTCCACTTGTACAACTGTTCAAGCCTCTTAAAAAGTTAAAAACAAGGCTTCATGGCCCAAGAGCATGGGGATGACAGTGGGTGGAGAATGGGCTTGAAGAAGTGATATGAAGCAGGACGTCTGGGTGGCTCCATGGTTGAGCGTCTGCCTTTGGCTCAGGGCATGATCCTGGGATCCTGGGATTGAATTCCGTATCGGGCTCCCTGCAGGGAGCCTGCTTCTCCCTCTGCCTATATCTCTGCTTCTCTCTGTGCATCTCTCATGAATAAATATATAAAATCTTTAAAAAAAAAAAAAAAGAAGTGATATGAAGGGAAAACCACTCCATTTCCCTCCTTAAGATTACAAAGGCAAAGTGAAGATGTTCCATGAAGTCAGAGAGGAAGTATGTAATTAAATATGACTTCCAATTTCTCGTGTGTACCCTTCATTGAAATGTGCAGTTATGTAATTCATCCTTCTTGCATGAGTTTCTTGAAAAATGCTGGCCCGAAAGAATCAAGTATAAAGCACTTTGAAAGGAGACAAGTCATCTTGCTGACTTTCTAAGGCATCATTCACCCAGGAAAAGTCAAGGATAAATTATAACTGCTTTTCTTATGACCCTTGGGATATGTCTCATATTATCTTATTTTTATCTTTTTTTAGGGTACAGATGGCCCTATGGGACCCCCTGGCCCTGCAGGTCCCAAAGGAGAAAGAGTAAGTTGCTTCTGAGGTTCTTAAGCTGTGACCCAAAGAAAACACGGTGTGGCTTTTCTGTTTTAGTTGAACTGAACTATTCATTTCCCAGAAGAAATAAAGGTACATCTAAAATATTAAATGAAAATATACCATCTTAAGTCCTAATCAGAGCACTCGGGCTGAGAGGACAACAGAGTATTAAATAGAATGTGATTGCCTTAATAAAAAATCAGGCATACATATACATAGCTAAAATAAATAGCTCAGACCAGTCCTTCCTAACCCATAAGGAAGATATTTTCATTTGGCCTTAATCCAGAAAGTTGAAGTCAAATAGGGCTAAAATATCCAGGACTACATATTTTGGTTGATAATCTTTTATATAAAGCTACTGTATTCATTCAGAGTAAGTTATAACTTTTTTTAAAGGAAATTATAAAACTTAAGTATTCTTCTCCACACAGTTACACATGCTTCTTATTTATTTATTTATTTATTTATTTATTTATTTATTTATTTATTTATTTATTTTTAGCAAAAGAATAAGCTGTCTTTCTTTAAGCATAAGGAAATAATTTCAGTGAACTATGGAACAAAAACCTTTCACTAACCTCCCTATTGCTAGGACCTGTTTCCATATCCTTGGGAAAAAAAAAAAAGATCTTCAGAGCAGAAGATAAATATCTGACACAAAAAAATGTATTGCAGCCTCAGCAGCTAGTCATCTGTCTGGAACCTTTCTTCCTTCTTTCTCTGTTTTTCTCCCATTTTTTCTTTTCTTCACTTTGGGAAACTTGGAAGTTTTCTGTGTCTGAGTGGAATTGTGTCATCAATTTCCCGACCATCCAGGAGAGGCTGTAAAGAAAGTATCCAAATAGTAAGGGCTTCAAAATGTTGAGATGATTCATTATGCAAGCTGTGGTCTTTTTAAAACTAGATAAAGTGTCTTCAGTCTGGGGTAATTTGCTTTAAAATAAGGGCACAGAGTTATTTCTTTGGCACCTACCCCAATTCCATAATTCTGTGTTCTAGAAAATGAATTTGTTCATTCAGTAAACATTTATTACATTTTATAATCTATAAAACACAGTATACTCCTAGTGTGAAATGGAAGCACTTTCCTCCCATTTGTGTAGTCAATTTTGCTAATTTGCTGCAGTGAATTGAATAATGCCATTATAATTGATTTGTCATCCTACAACCTTTTATTAATACACTATAGATATTTACTCCATACTGTAAAAGTAGCAGCCATTTTATCTGACCTAGCAGAGTTTACAATCTAATGGCAGAGGAAATAAATATCAGCAAGAAATAACCAGATAATGAGGCCAAAGTGAATACAAATCATACAGACTGTATGTACAATGATGAGGAAGTCTGGCTTTATCCAAGAATGCTTCTAGAAGGAGGTGAGTCCTAAAGGAAGAAATCATCTGAATCTGCAATTGTCTTATTTTTAAAATCAAGCTGACTTATGAAGATCATCTTAATTAAAAACATTTAAAAGCTAAGAGCCTCATGCTGCTGACGCATTCAAGCATTGTATCAAGAAATCCAGCACATGTACTAAAAATGGAGCAGCAAATCTCAAGTAGTCTTGGCAGAATGCCCTTGGGGCTCAAGAGGGTTTACCGTTCGGTAAATCAGCTGCTACTTCCGATAGCTCCAGAGTGTCACAAGAGTATCAGGTCTCGGCGCAGGGGCAGAATTAACCAGGAGAACAAATGAAATCGCTAAGAATTTTTGAAGACATAGTTTAAGTCAAATGGTGTGCAGTGTAAAGTGTTACACTTGTATTTACTCAGCACGTTAACTATCTTGACTGGATCGTATGTCAGTACTCTCCAAGTGTCCCTCACCCAAAGTGCTAAACTGGAGTGTGATTCTCAAAGTTAATTGACAGAGGTGCCATTTGGACTCTCCTAGAAAAGTTTCCAGTTTTAAAGAGGGAGGAATCAGGAATCCTTTCTAGAAGAATTCCTCAGTGTAGACATACAAATTAAAGAGCCTGAAAGAAATGAGACTGGCCTAAAAGACACCAGGTGTTCTACTGGCAGTGTCATTCAGAAATTATCAAATATATGAGTGACAGCGTGAGCCCTTAAAGGACCTGATGATCCCTGCCTTGAGCTGATTTCTTCCTGTGGCTGTGCAACTGCTGAGGAACTCTGTGAAGGGTGTTAAGTTTGAGAGGTTCAAAAGTTTTTCAGCAATTATTTAATCCAGAAGAAGAATTCAAATCCCTTTTTCATTGCCTATTTCATATTCAAATCAAAAGTTTTCAAGTGGGGACCATTAGAATGCATTTGGCTCTAAGTGACAGATACCAACTCAGGATGGCTTAGACAATAGAGAAACTCACTACTTTATATAACAAAATATTCAAAGGAGGTACTCTTTGCTCTGCCTCTCTGCCCTTTCCACATGCTGGCTTGGTCTTCTGATCACAGGCAAGCTGGTTCCTACAAACCTCTCCAGTGAGAGAACAAACATCTCCTTCCGTGTCTCTGCCTTAGCAGTAAGCAAACCTTCCCCCTCATTTCCCTTCAGACTTCCTCCAATACCTAACCAGCCAGAATTGGGCATAGGCCCGTTTCTGAAGCAGCCACTGGCAAGTGAAATAAAATTGTCATTAAAGTAATTATTTGGGGTGAGCAATTCTATATGAGCAGTTCCACAGACAAATGTTTTAGTGACAGCTTAATTCAAACAAACCATGGTATATTCATTTTAAAAGCACAATAAAGCAGAGAGTACTCAGAGGAGGGAAGAGGGAATAGGAATATCAAAAATATCTGTGGAGATTTTTCAAACCAGACCTACTCCAGATTGCGTGAACTTTCCTTTTAAACCCTCATCTCCCACTTTACTACCCATTCCCCCTGACTGCAAACACATATATGCCACCACTACCACCATTTAAAAAAAAATCATAAATTGGGGCATCTGGTGGCTGGATGGGAGGAGCACCTGGCTCTTGGTTTCAGCTCAGGTCACATATTTGGGTCATGAGACGGAGCCCCTCAGCACGCTCTGTGCTCAGTTGGAGTCTGTTTGAGATTCTTTCCCTTTTCCTGTCCTTCCATGCACTCTTTCTCAAATAAATAAATAAATAAATAAATAAATAAATAAATAAATAAATAAATAAAATATTTAAAATATCATAAATCACACTGCCAGATCAAATGGAAAGAAATTTGATTTGAATTGGCTGCCAAACCCTTTTCATTTAAAACAAGACCTCTGGTGGTGTATTAATAACAAGAGCTACTATTTATGGAACATATTATTTGGTGACATATCATTTCATGTTTTATAATCACATTTAATCTTCAGAAAAAATTCTTGCAGAATAGGTATTATTGTTCTTATTTAACAGCCAATGAAACTCAGGCAGAGAAAGGTTAAGAAAGTTACCAGCCAGTAAGTGCCAGACTGGAATTCAAATTTAATGTTTTGTTTCAAAGCCTGGCCACCTTACTGAATGGTATTGCTGATCTTTCAGTAATAAACATAAAGTAATGATGACTAGAAGTTCAACAAGCTTTTATCATATTTATTTTTGGTAATCTCCCTATACAATATGTGCCTCTAGGTGACAGTGCTAATTGATTAGTTCCACCAACCCCTAAGTTTAGAAAGAATGGGCATTAAGGAGGGCGCATGATAAAATGAGCACTGGGTGTTTTACTATATGTTGGCAAATTGAATTTAAATAAAATTTAAAAAATAAAAGAAAGAAGAATGCTAATAGTGACTTGAAATTTGCTCACATGGGAATCTGGAGTACTGAGGCATACAGCATAACACTTGGATCTGAACACATAGCTACGAGCAGAACTAAGCATTTTAGCTATGAAAAGGCTTTGCTAACCTTCAAGCTTCTTTAAAGATGTGATAAAAGGAGGTAACATTTTCTTTTTGGTCACGCATATAAATATCATCATCACTCCTGAAGTTTGCATGCTAAATCCTGACAAATGCTTTTATTTTGGAGATAGCAGCAGAAGAAAACACTACTTGAAATGCAGAACATCTCTTATTATAATTATTTCATGTTCATGGGATGACCTCCAATCTCGCAGTATTCTCTATTAGCAAGATTATTATTGTCACACATAGTGTTATAGCTGGGGCAAGATACTCAAATAGGTATGTGGAGAGCAAGTGATGAAGGTAATACATACCTACCTTCTTAGGCATTTAGAAGAAGGCATAAATGTTTTTAAATTGTCTTTTTCAGAAAGGATACAAAACATGTCCATGATTATACTGATTTGTTTTGATTAATTCAACAAATATTTACTGATGCACTAGACACTACCATAAGCCATGAGAATGCAGTAGGGAACAAAGCCAGAGGCTCTGGCATCCAAAGTGCATATTCTAGTGAGAGGCTCAGCAGAGATTAAACTTTCCTGTGTCTCTTGGTGTGGGAGGCCATACCGTAAAATATAGCTCAGTTAAGGGCCAGGGCAGTCAAGAAAGAGGCCTGCCAAAGAAGAGACATTTGATAGAAAAAGAAAAGACATTTTATTCTTACATTTAAAAAATACTTCCTTTAAAACATTTCACATTCATTTAAAAATGTTTCACATTAATGCCAAAGAAACCCAAGTACAGCACTCTAGATATGCAAATCCTTTGCACAACTGGGTACCAGCACTCTTACTGCCCTTCTTTCAGAGGTAATTTGGTAGAATATGCAAATATAGGGTGTTTTGGTTTTTTTACCATATCACTGACGGAGCCGCCAAAAGAGCCTGCATCATTGGAAGCTTGACAGAATGGTACCTCACATGGAGGCTTGATACACAGGCCATTAGGGAAGTGTGTGAACATATGCATTTGTATATGATTTGAACTTTTCGGCTTTCATTTCAGGGTGAAAAAGGAGTCATGGGAGAGCCTGGACCCAGAGGACCCTATGGTCTGCCTGTGAGTTTTGTTTCTTGTCTCCACCTTCAGCATGCATAGATGACCTGACACTGGCACGGTTAACCCTTCCCTGGTAGGGCAGACTAATCACGTTAGGGAAGCAAAGAACCATCCACTAATTCTCCACAACACCAGTGTAACCATATCCTTCATGGGTCATATTCACATCTTCTCCCACTCACAAACACACACACACACACACACACAAACACACACACACACACACTTCATGAGTTTGAGAGGATCAGAGATTGTCCACAAGAAAAACAGTACTAATCTGAAAGCAGGATTTCCACTGTCAGAAAATTCCCTCCCTATGCCATCTAGGCATGATTAGACACTCATAATTGGCACTTCCTTGGAAAGTCACTACCAAAAGTGGGTGTGGAAGTTTTATTTAAGACAACTTTCCTCAGGTTTTATCTGTTCTCAGAGGTTCCTTACTAAAACTAACTTTGCTGATAAAACTTCTTTCTCAAATTGATGTTTGCAGTGATTTTGAGGTTTCTAACCTTTCTAAAGCACTGCAGTGATAAGGATCTTTAGAACATAGAATGTGGATAGTGGTCTGTCTTCTGAAAATTCTCATTTATACAGTCTTCAGATTGAGGCTGCAGGTGTGCCTCAGGACATTATCATTGGGATAATTATATGTGATCTGATACGGTAGGATAGGACTACAATAGAAACATAGTGTATTAAGGCTTTTAACCTCTATGTAACTTCCACATGTTTGATACCTTACAGAACCAAAATAATAAACTTAAACCAGGATTACTTCAGTGCTGAAAGACAGGTTGATTTTGAAACAGTTTTCAAAATCTAATTGAATTAAAGCAATGTCCTAGGAACTTTGGATGGATCTGCTCTGTGACACTCTAGGGTCTCGGCCCCAATAATCTGCACCATGGGGCTGAATTTATCAATCCTTGCATCAGTCTGGTGACTCCTTTGTATTCCGGGGATCATTTTTGACAAAGCTTACTTAAAAACAGTTTTTAAGTTGTGACCTTCACACCCTCAATATTTATAGACAAGGTAAGCATATAACCAAGTTAAAACTATACTTAGCAATAAACAGTTTTCACATTCTTTACTCATTCATGAACCAAGTACTAAGTCATCAAGTTGAAGCAGTATTGATTTGCCTATTTTATTAGTGCTGGTATGTTTTCAAAATCAACTAAATGGTATCTGTGCTTTCAGCTTACTCCTGGATTGATAAATTGGTTGCCAAGCATTAAACTTGAGCAAAATATCAAGCTATGTGATCTAATCTATAATAAAAAATTTTACATGGCCCTTAACTACAGCATTAACAGTCACTTCACCTAATTTGGTGAAAATAATTTGTATTACTAATCAATAAAGACTCTTTTACACATTTCTGAAGTAGTTGTTCTAATACTAGTGTTGCATGCCCAGGCGGCCTCAAATAAAACAGTAACAATAACCTATTCATGAAACTTAGGAACACTAATGTAGCTACTATGGTTCTTTGGCAGGGGAAAGATGGAGAGCCTGGTCTTGATGTAAGTAATACGTATAATGAACACCTTCCTGTTGTAATAGATGCTGATGGTCTCCATCATCAATAACAGCAAGAATACTTTTTTTGTGTGCACATAGTTATGCATATGGCATATATTGCTGTGCATGTAGACAGCAATATAAAATACAACCACTAGTGTCTGCGCGAGATAAACAGAAAAGCAAAGCACATAATTAGTATAAAGTTAATAACTGACAGTTGATAATGGCACTTCAAAATGCTTTCCCAAATTAGGGACACCCTGAACATCAGCAGTTGAACCACTTATTTAAAAATATGCCTAAAATTGAAAGAAACATCTTTCATGTGCCACCCTTAGGGAGTGGTATACTATGTTTATTCTCAAAGTTGTTATGCAATATTTTTTCCTTTTAGCATAAATTGTCTATATATTTTATAACAACATAACTCTAAAAATAGACTGTCAAAAGTAAATGCCTCTTGAAATGACCACTGTATTATGTGAATATAATAACAGCCTTATTATGTAATTAATAATAATAATAGC
This sequence comes from Nyctereutes procyonoides, assembly GCF_905146905.1. Taxonomy (NCBI): domain Eukaryota; kingdom Metazoa; phylum Chordata; class Mammalia; order Carnivora; family Canidae; genus Nyctereutes; species Nyctereutes procyonoides. The sequence continues at coordinate 9,341,040 of NW_026575130.1, forward strand.
AAAAGTAATAATAGTTAACTTTTTATTGAGCACCTGTTATGTGCAAGCATAAAATCCTGTGAGGTAAGTGATTTGCCAAAGGCCACACGAGTCATCCTACAGACCACCCTTGCTAGGATTCAAACTAGAATCCTGATATTCTCTCCACTTACATATATCTTAGGAGAAAAAGCTACAGATGTGTTTCATATAGATAACTGAGACATCAAACAACTATTACTCCTAAGTGTTACTTTTAACTATCTGAGTTTTAGGATTATTGGTCTGCCATTTTTCTTCATATTTGCGTTGAGGAACATGGAACCTTGTTTTTTCAGTGTGATTTTTTTTCAGTGTGATTTTGCCACAGTTACATCAATAGATCTTTTTGGTTTGCTTTTTATCCTCTAGGGCTTCCCTGGTCCACGAGGCGAGAAGGGTGATGTAGGAGAAAAGGGAGAAAAGGTGACCTCTCCATTCTAGCATGTGCCTGTTTGATTTTTCTCATGCCGTGTGCTTTGCTGTTCAACCTATGCGATTCTTTCACACATCTAATTTTTCTTCATCCTGTGCTCCAAAAACACACTGATGCCTGATCTAAAAAGCCAGGTCTTCACAGAGGAATGAAGAAGGCTACAGCGCTAGAAATAAGGGCATGGTCTAGCACAGAAGGAAAAAAATTGCAATGTCCTCATAACCAGGCTTACCTGACACCAATTTGTTGAAAGACATGATGTCCAGGCATTCTTGAAAATGAATTTAAAAAGGTGTTTATTATGTTAAAGTAAAAATTAAACAGCACAGATCTGCAAGAGTTTTCTGGAAGAGTTCACCTAACCCTGGAAAGCCAGCATCTCATTTATATGCACAACATTCCCAGTAGAGAGATAGAAATCCCAGTAGAAAAGTTTAAAAAGTTCTTTTATTCCGAATTATAAATTCTAGCTATAAAATATACATGTTTTGACTTGAGATAAATTGTACATGCAAGCGTTTAGCTCAAGGTGGAGGTGCTTTAAAGATTCTAAACATTTATCATATATTTACTTAATGGGTTGAATGAGTCTAAAATCTTACACTCAAAAGTATGTCACCATTATGCAGATACTCATTTTAATGATCTTGCAAACAAAGAAGAAATTACTAGCATTAAAACTTATGAAAACATAAAGCTACAAATGTAATCCTCAGAACAATGTTAATCACTCATACAAAAATATTTCCATACTTCAGATTCCATGATTAGAAGTTTTATATTTAGGAAAATTAGATCCAAATGTGAACACTTTTTGTGTATCATTCTTTAACATGGGAGACAAAAATTAGCAAGAACCCTCATGTGCTCATACGCACAAGGGCAGATGGTTTTGTGTCGCATAGGGAATCCCTAACTGTTACAAAATTATGTTGATTAATAATAATGCTGATTCATTATTCTTTGTATTATAGTGTCTGTTTTCCATAAAGCTTGAGGTCCGCTAACATATCACTGAAAAATGATTCCTATAGCCTGTTATAGAGTCAGCATTCATAAGACAACACTTTTCTGTGGAGTGATTAATCTCAGTTGACTTACCAAATAATGAACTGAATTCCAAATTATTAATACCCAACACACCTGTCTCACCAATGTGATGAAGAGTCCACTGCCTCCGAGGAGAGAAGAGCTCACCCAAACAAGTTTAAATCAATTTACATCGTGGCATTGAAGTTATTTGCTTAGGAAGGATGTTGACCAATCTTGCATGAGTGAGCAATTTAGTCCTGAGCTCCCCTCCCATCTGACTTTCTGTCACACCTGCTCTCACTTCACCCTAGTTTCTCAGGTCTTCATCTTTGATCATGATTAACTAAACCACACAGAATTTCTCTCCTTCCCCAGTATTCAAGAAACCCAAGTGTTTTTGATTCTGAGCCTTCTGATGCAATCTTTTTGGCACACAGGAGATAAATGAGGAGCTTTCACTCACACAGTCAGAATGAATGTATTAATTTGAATGCTTATCTCATACATATCTTATGTATATGTATTTGAATATTCATGTTGTTTTGCTTCTGAAATTATTCACTTTTATTGTAACTGCCTTCCTGAGTGCAGAATGAATGCACTAATTTAAATATGTATTGCACAGTATTTTGTATTCTGTACAGCACCAACTTCTTGTCTATAAATATGCAGAGATATTTATGTTAATAAGAAACAGCTGAGGTGCATTCCTTCCTTCTCCTCCTTTTGCCTCCTTTCCTTAATTCCTCCATTCCCATGATCCATGCAGATTTCCACGCCTCTACCTTGATTCCTAAATACTAATTTCCATGGCTACATTCCCACTATGTAATTATCCTGCCTACCTCATTTTTAGTATTAGCTCAACTGAGTCCAAACTGCTTTTCCTCTCTTGAACAGATTTTTTTTTTTTTTTTTTTTGGCTTTTGTTACATTGTGAGTAAGCTGGAAACTCATTTACCATTGTGAAAGCCTGGCATGAGATCTGTAAGAGTAAATTAAAGAACATCCTTGGATTTATTAGAAATAAGTCTGTTTCTCCAGTTGTTTTTGCTGAGAAGTATTAGCACTTTTAAAACTTGTTTACCTGACTTAATAAAGAATTTGCTTTTAGTTTTCTAAAAAATAAAAGCCTTAAAAGAAATAGAAGCATATTATAATATACTGAATATTTCTTAATGACAACTACAAAAAATAATGTCCTAAAATTGGATTATGTTTCCAAAAGATAGAAGCTGTTAATATTCTTTCCTTTTCGTCTGGCTCAGTGTAGCTTTCATCTGTCATAGGATTAGGAAAAAAGTAAGCTGACAAGGTATTGAAACTTGGGTAAAGTATTCATTATTCCTCTGAATTTGGCCTGCCACTGGCTGGCTTCCATACAGTTGGTATTTGTTATCTTCACCAGACCTATGGAGGAAATACTTCATTCACCAAGACCATGGTGCTAGGGTCTAAGTCAGCACTTGATGTGTTGGCTTTTCAGATCTCCTTCTTTCATCTTGTTGAGTATCTTAAGTAAAATCCCCTGTATCATTGCCCAGAATCCATTGTCACTCTGAAAGTACAAGTTATCTTTTATAATATCATGCCATCCCTAAACCAGAAAACAGTGGTAAATGCCCTTCCAGACTTTTATTGGCTAAACCATCTTTTGAATCGCCATATTTCCCCCCTCAAATAAAACCTGTCTTTTATTTAAACCCTTATATCCACAGGGGGAAAAGGGAAAGAAAGGCAAAAAGGGGCCTAAAGGGGAGAAAGGAGAACAGGGTGCTCCTGGATTAGATGCACCTTGCCCGTTGGTATGTCTGACTCGTGGAACTCTGTCTCCAGATACCATGTATGAAGGAATAAACTGGGAGAAGAGCACGCTGGAGGGACCCGTAACAGCAGGGGTTTTGATTGGGGGTCAGTTAACATGGACTTTAGGGTACTACACACATCTATCTCCGGCTCTCCCGGTATATTCCACGCCTTGTCTCTGGCCACCAGCTCTGCTGGATTTTCTTGGCACTCAAGTATCAACGTGCCACTGGAATGTGAATATAGGATCTGAAGAGGAACTGGTGCATACTAGTCCATACCATTCAAAAGAGAAAGTCACTGTTCCCAGATAAGCCCTAATTATAGGCATAGGTCAAGCTCTTATCTGGTTCAACTTCAGTGGATGTTACTTTGTCCTTCAGAGTTGCTCCTCTCCCAGCTTTTTGTTATTGTAGTTATTTCTTTAGCATAATTTGTGCCTAAGTGATTTCTTATGTTAGTAACATTATGAGTTAATCTTTACAAACAGGGATTCCGTGGCGTTAAGGGGGAAAAAGGGGAGCCAGGCCAGCCTGGCCTGGATGGGCTGGATGCCCCTTGCCAATTGGTACAGTATTTCTCTTTCCTACCACCCTGCATGCAATTCCTTTGTTTATTACATATTCATCTCTATCAGTGTAAAGTGTTACTTCTGGAACAAGCTTTACATGATAAACACACTACATGCATGTGCATGAACAGCTCCTTCAGCATCTCTGTGGGGTGACGAGAGCACGCAAGCATTTCCACCAAAGACTGCAAATTAACTTCCTGACATTGTCTCACAACTGACAAGACTGCCATGTCTACATTCTGGGGAATATTAACCTATTCAATAAATATTAAAGAATACAGTAAAATTACATTAAAAAGTCTTCTCTGTAAAGGTACTGCTAAGGCCATACCTTTGGATTGTACCCCTAAATTTAGCTTTTTTTTTCTTTTTCTCTGAAAGAAATAAATGCATTTTTGCCTCTTCCACTAAATTTCTGTGAGGCCATAAAAAAGGCCAGACCGACAGAGTTAAGCTTCTGTGGTCAAGAGTTAAGCAGTTCAAGGGAATGCTGTTAAGAGACCATAGGGAAGAAAACCAAGCTAAGAGCTTCTAAAGATGGTAATAGTCTGCAGCCCAACCCTCTTCTTTGCCACATAACCTTTTCAATGTAATGGTCTCTCCTTTTGAAACTCACTTTCCTAAAGTAGACAGAACTCCCCTATCCCCATTGGCATGAACTCAAAATCCTCCTTATACTAAAATCTAAAATTCTACTGGGTGATCCTCTCCTTGTACCAATCTGGCATTACCAAGTTTCTCCCAAGTATATAGCTATTTCTAAGTGTTTTGTTTTTTTTTCTTTTTTATATTTAAAAAGAAAGTATGTTCATACTTTCTTAGGTATCAAAGAAAACTTTTTAGGGTTGTTTTATACTTATTGATTGTTATACTTGGTCTGCATGTTCTTATTCTTCAGTGCTAAGCATGATTTTTTTAAAGATAGAGTTCTATTTCTTAAGCTTCTTAAGAGATTATATTTATAGGAAAAATGTATTTGATAAATAATTATGATTACAAAATCTCAATAGGAGTGCCCGTCTTTTATTTTGTTTGCTTGTTGTTAATAATAAATAATATTTTACAATCATTTTGTTAGGGGAAAACACAAGCATGTCTCATAATATATCGACTCTTCCTGCCTTATTTCTATCATTTGTATCTGAAGAGTGCTTGTACTTTAAAGGAAAGTAAATTGTGCAACATTTAGAAACCTCTTATTGATTCAGAATTGGTTAACCAGCTTCTACAGAATTTTTAATTAAAAAATTGGTGAATGCTATGGATGACATCTTACTGTAAAGATACAGATGGGCTGCCGATCTTTTAATTATTTGGATGCATTCTACTATATCTGACTTTCAGTATAGAAAAGTAAAAGATACTGGCATGTGCAGAGGTACAAACTTCAGATAGAAATGGCTCATCATTGATTATTCATTATTATCATACATATTCAACCATAGACCATAGTGACCAGGAAGACGAGTTGTTCCAGTTTATTTAATAAAGATAACTGTGAAATGTGTTTTAATGAAATTAAGAGAACTAGTACAGATTTATTCTCTAAAGGTGGAACTGAGTAAGCTTTGTAAATTACTTGCTCAAAATGAGGTGTAATTTTTGCTGTGTGTATTTTCAAAATGTATCCTCACTCTAGAAAACATTTGAATTTTCTTCTTTTTAACTAGTGTTTCTATTGGGAGTTGATAATTAGAAAAAAAAATGCCTGTGACTACAGGCACCTAGTGAGTAGAAATCCATTCTATTGGGAGTTGATAATTAGAAAAAAAAATGCCTGTGACTACAGGCACCTAGTGAGTAGAAATCCATTTTTTAAGCTTCTGAGCATGTGAATTATGAAATATGTTCACTTTTGCAGAGCCTGAGGATTTCTTACTCTTCTCTTTAAAACAGGGGCCAGATGGATTACCCATGCCTGGCTGTTGGCAAAAGGTAGGCTTTACAGAATTATTTCTAAAAGAAGCACTCCCTCTTTCTCTTCCCCTGGCCTGGCTTTTTCCATTTAGAATAGACCTTTTGAGTTTGATTCCTGGACATTATTTGGGCATTAAAAAGCAAAAGATTCCATCTCCAGAATATCTTTTGATTAATATGTTTACCGCTGATTTCCTCCTAAACTGATGAATGAAAAAAGTTCTTAACAAACATTATAACTTGGAAACCTTCCCTATCGAACCCTTTCTGTGGAATGGAAAGGGGCAGTGCATCTTGACAACAGTTTGCTTATTGAATCAATGAACTCCTTGTCTTCCTACTATTTAAAACTATGCTTAATTGTGATTCTTTTTCTATTTATGCTCAGTTACGTAGGCAAACATGCAAAATACATGGTAGAGCCCTGCCAATATTAATCATGAAGCTGAGAAAGCAGAAAGTGTAAGCATGAGGTTTTTTTCTTCAGGGATGATTTATTTAGGAGAATCTGTTTATTGAAGTTGGTGTTTCTTATGATTCTCATTCATTCTAGCCTCTTCAGCCCCTGGATGCTGTGTATATATTCAGTGCGAAAGGGACTGTCATAGAGAACCTTCTCTGTGCAAAGGCTGTATGATGAATATGATGGACCCTTTCATAAGGGGATAGCATTTTACTTAATCCTCACAATTACCCTTGTTATTTTCCTCAATGACCCTGATGAAGAAACTGAAGTTCAGAGAGTTAAGTAACTTCTAAGGGCAAGAGCTAGTATCCAACAGAACGAGAAGTGGGCGGTGGAAAACAATGGCAGGACTTTAAGCAGGGAAGAGATCTGTAGGCGCTGTGCTAGTTCAAGAATCCCAACCCTCTACACAATAATGGTGTGAACCTAATTATAAAGAGCTGTGCATATATGCTACTGAAGGATAAAGGAATTCCACTGGTGGAAAAATGAGTTAGGGGAAAGTATCAAGCTGCTTTGATCATTTTGAAGTTTTTTCTCTAACACCTTGTGGCTTATTGAGTAATTTTTGACAGGCATGCCTCATTGGCAAAACTATACAGAACTCTAGGGTTGCAGAGAGATGAAGGGAAACTTGACTCTCCTCAGTGGGTCTCATCTCCTCAGCTCTGTTGCTGAGGAGATCCTGTTTAACTGACTCTCCCGCTTAGCCACTTCCCCCCCACTCTGCCAAAGAAAGAAAACCTTCTTTGTCAGGAGTGTCATTTATTTAGCAGCTCCCCATACTCACTTTCAGCCTGTCAGAGAATTAGCTCAATCACAGCTGGGGTCAAGGGATTCTCAGGAAGGTGGGCCTATCATCATATTCTTCTTCACCTGAGAAAAGTATCCTTTCGCCATCAGAATCCCCATTCTCAGAATCTTGAATTCAATCCTGAGCTGGAATTACCATTTGCTCTTTAACCATTGACCTGTAATCTAATACTGTAATGATTTTTTAATACAGTCCTAGGTACACTTTACATAGAGGGAGATGCTGAAAGGCTTACTTTATCCAGCCTTCTGACAGAACTCAGCACTTGGGTTTACATAATTATTGGCTGCTTCTAAAACACTTCCTTTTTGTGAGGGCGTAGTGTTAATGGCACCAAGCAAAGGATTCATCTTTTTGGTTCACAAATGGCCAAACCTAGCAGTAATATGAATAGCATCAGAAAATCAGAAATTTCCCTTTATTTTTCCACAGAATAGACACTATATCCTACATAGGATTAGGGACTTCTTAAATCTAACAACTTTTTTTTTTTTTTTTTGAGAGAGAGAGAGAGAGGATAGGGAAGAGAGGGAGGGACAAGGAGAAAGGTAAAGAGAGAATCTCAAGCAGGCTCTATGCCCATCATGGAGCATGACACGGGTCTCAGTCTCACAACCCTGGGATCATTATCTGAGCAAAAATCTAGAGTCAGATACCTAAATGACTCAGCCACTCAGGCGCCCCTCTAACATCTTCTTGTATAAAGAACTCAATAAGAAAACTTCAGTACTGCTTACCACTCTCCCCAATACACACAAATGTAAATCATTGTGATGATCAACCTTGCCCAACACCTCCTCACTTCAAAAAAAGAACAATTAGAAAATAAAATGTTCTCTTATGTAATCAACTTAGCTCTCTCAAATTATTTTTTAAGTGATTTTTTTTAAAAGGGCTAGTAGAATACTTCTAGTTTGTCCTATTTTATGTGGACAACCCTTTTAAGGACTATTATGTTTTTCACTAGCCTCTAGAGCACAGTGGTATTTGAAAAAAATTCAGAGTGTGGTAGCAATGTAAATTACTGGGATTAATGAGCAAGTCTCCTTGGTCATGCTACTCTCAAAACAAATTTTTTCATGCAAAACTATTTGATCTTTGTTTGAATTACTTTTCTTTCTAGAAACAGTTCTGTCTTCTAAATTTTGAATAACAACGTACCAGTTCACAGCATAATTCATACAGTGAATAAGTGCAGAATTTATGGTTAAGAAACTACTTTCAGGCTATTAAAGTTATCCATCTGCATCAGAGATTAAAAACTATGTAATAGAAAAATACCTGTAGGCTTCATAATTTTTTGTTTATCAGATTCCTTTATTTATTCATATTTTTAATGTTTCACTAAACTTTATTTTGTGAGGAAGGTTTGCAGCAAACCTTTCTAAAGCAAGGTGACAGATTTTTTTTTTTTAGTTAGGTTTTAAAATCTGGGGTGGGAGAAGAGAATCTTTAAAATTCTGTAGACTTTTTACAAAACATTGGTACTAAAAAAATACATCTCTTTGAATTTTGAGCTAAGTGAGACTTTAGGGAAAGGAATACTTCCACAGGCACATCTCTAGCATAGACATGACATGCAGAACCATTGAGTGATCTCTGTGTCTTTCCTGAATAAATAGATACAATCTTAAAAAAATAAATAAATAACCATTGAGTGAACTCCATCTCTGACTATCGCAAAGTACATAGCCTCTTAAGCATGTCTACTATAGTGTCTGTTTTATTTGGAGAGAGAAAAACAAATGTTTTTAATTAATGAACTAAGCATTCTACTTTTCTCATTGGGTTTTTGGTATATTTGTTTTTTTAAAGTCAAGGTTCCCCAGGTCTGCTCTATAAGTTTATACCTTAAAGACCATTGTCCCTCTGTTCTCTCAGACTTAACATGAGTTCTAGGAAAATCTTAATAATTATGGCTGCTCAGAACAAGCAACCAGAGATTTATGATACATTAGATGACCATGGAACCTCCAACACAGCTTGAAGACCTGATAGCAGGCAGGTTTACCATGTACACCATCCGCAACAGGGTAGGACTAGAAAAAGGAGAAGGGAAACAAGAGTCGAGTGACAGTAGTATTATAGCCAGGTGTGGGTGAAGTAAGTGCCACCAGATCCCCAGCCTCTTCCACAGTGGATTTTAATGATTGAGAAGATTATATAAGTATAGGACGTGTATTTTACTTATGGCACATATATGATAAAATTCTAATTTTCTGCTTTCCCAGAATTGTTACTGAGACAAACACCACAAACTTTTCAGTGGCAAAAGAAAAATGTACATGGAACCCAGGCTGGAAAATTTAATAACCCCCTGGAGTTTTAGAAAAGCAATGTTTGGGACACATATCATTTGGCTCATTAATTTAAAAAAAACTATATTCAGGGTTCTACCAATTTTCTTAAAATGAATGTTAATGTGGAATTCTTATTCCAGACCACTAATTCTATGTATGTCTCTTCTGTTATTTGTTTTTCTGCAGTGATGAATCTAACCTCCTGAGCATGAAGTTGTATATATAATGGTCCACTTTTTATATTTATAGTTGAAAATCCAATTGCAGATTTTACAAGTCTGAGATATGTTTACATATAGCTGCTTCTTCCTGTTTGCTGTAGTACACATGTCCATCTTTACTCCACTTACATCTGAAATTGGACAATATGTGAAACCAGTGAGAAGCCTGCAAAAAATATAGATCAGTATCTCTTTATCTTACGTGAAGATATGTATTTAAATGGACACTTCAGTGATACAGAATGATTGTTCTTGCTCTTTTCTTACTTTGGGCTTGTTAATTGCATGGACAAAAAATGCCATGAAATAGTTTACATGAAATTGTGACCAAATATGGACTCAAAATTATGGAAATGTACTATACTAACTGATTTTAGAGGTTATCATCGCATCCCTACTCACTTTCACTGTAGCATTGATTCGTGCCCACACCACACATTGAAACTGACTAAAAAAGCATGACCGTGTGCCAACCTGCTTGTTGTTCGATGCTAGCATGCCGCTTAATGAGTCCTTTGATCACATCTGAGCTTTTATTTCTTTTGTTATCTCAAGGGGGTTACACCATGGCTAATTGCCAAAAAGAGATAAGGTGGCGGAGAGCACACACACAAATGGTCTTATATTTTGAGGGAGTTGCAGTCCCGACTGCAGATCTACAGCTTCCAGTATTGTGGGCTCACATGGCCACCTTGGTTGAAATATCAAGGGGTTAAGCTGGTTGCCGCCACTGTTTTTCCTTGGGCTGCCCTTGGCAGTGAAGACAAGGGAAGAGGAACGGTTCGGCATCCTGCGCTGTCTCTGCTGTGACCAAGTAGGAAAGAGGTTTACAAATGCTGGCACCCAGAACAAAAGACTTTTCAAAAAATAAACTGAATTCCAACAAGTAATGTGGGTGCATTTGGAAACTGACAGAGGCATACAGCACTTCTTTTGGGTAGGAGATTCTTGGAATGGAAGCCCCTATTCCATCCCACCAAAGAGAAGGGGTACCACTCCCTAAATAGGTTGGCTGAAATAACCTCTTCTGAAATTTAGGGGAGCTCACCCTACAAGCTCTATCGAAGCTGATGCTCTCCTTCCTGCTGAGATCCAACCCATTTCAAACATTTTCTACGAAGTTCTAGAAACAGAAAGATATTTTTCATTCTTTTTTTACGCTTTTCTTTTCTAGTCCCAGGAATATTAAGGAAGACTTGTTTCAGTTTTTGTCACATTTGTTTTGAACAATTTTTTTTAAAGGAAAGTCTTCAAATCCTAGTAACTTGGTAGCAATAGTCAAGGTGACTTTTTACTAACTTCTCTCTTGTTCTGAATAATTGAAGAGCATATAAAAGAAGCTCCGCTTTCAATTCAGTCATTGTAAAGCATCAAAGTTAAGCGATTTCTTTAGTACTTTTTGGCTTTTTTCATATAATGACTGAAACATCGTGATCATCAGTTAAGGCAAGATTTGGTCACATTTGATAGTATTAACTCATTTCTATTTCTTATCATTCTATTTAGATCTAAGTTTTGTCCATATTTAGATTTCTTTATCTTTTTTTACATTTCTAAATGTTTGTCTTATGCACAGACCAAATCTGTATCTCAGAAAGCTGTGAAATATAGTTGCCATAGAGTATTTTTTTTCATCTACTTGCTCAAAACTTACTTAATTGTATTAGATTGAGCATTTCTTTGCACAGTAAGGAGTTGGTAATATGTTTTGAAATGCTTATTCTGAGTGGAAAGGTTACATTTGGGGAAATATCATCAATGAGGAGTAGTCACTCTTTCAGCCCATAGGACAATATACTTTCTCTTCTGACTTAATGCCATTTTGTGGGGAAATTTCTAGTTCCACTCATAAATTTTCACCACCAGAGGGGAAATTAATTCACTGGCTTATGGTGACAGCAGTTTAAGATATGACCGTAAGACAAAGATCCTAAGATCGTTGTGATCGCTTTCGTATTATTAACCAAATGTTCAATTATACAAAATGCCTTCTTTTTATTTCTAAATAAGTTTTCCAGATTGGAAAGATGTCCAAATTATTATATCAATCTAGTTGGTAACATTTCTAGTAACATTCCACACTTGAAGCCAGTTTGGCATTTTTAAAACAATAGAAGGCATTTTCTGACCATCTCTTGTTTGACGTGGTTAGGAAAAAGTATTGTTTGATGTCTGAAACAATCTGTCTTACATGATTTGGAAAAATGAACAAAAATGGGTAGAACTACTATATCTCCAGGAAAACAAACAGTAGTGTCTTGAGAAAAATCTGGTGGCTATATTTCTATCTTTCTTTCTACTCCTCTGGTAGAAAGAGGTATTGAGATGAATCACTATTGAAAACTTGCACAGCTTCAAACAAAATACCTCAACATCAAAGAGAAACACTATATACAAAAATTTTTTCTTCAACATAGCCCTTTAAGAATACTCTTGTGTCCTTATGTGTATGTTGGGTTTTTTGCTCTACAACTGATTTGACAACATTGATTTTTATTCTATGAGTAAAGGAAGCTGTAAACTTCTGTTACATTTATTTCCTTGGGAAAAAGAACAGAGATGATAGTACTCCTTTTTGTTCAGTGGAATTATTAGGTCTTAACCACCATGAATACTCTTAAACTTTTGATTACTAAAATATTTACAGCCATCCGTTTTGTCGTCAATGTAGAGAATCCTCAAATAATTGCTGAACGAACTGATAAATTATGTCTGCCTCTATATGTGTTAGCAGATACCTATTTTTCTTCAAGATTTCCAACCCTTAATTTGTATTATTGGATAGGGAATTGAGAAAAAAATACATGAATGACACATTAGAAATAAGTTAAGAGCTACTTCTATTTCTGATAAGCATCTTTTAAGGATGCCAAATTGGTATGTGTTTTAGCTTTAGAATTGTTTTCCATTCACGTTGGTGCTAATGCATTTCTTTTTTCTTTATGGACAATGCAACTCTACTATGGATAATTTCATTTTTCTGTTTAATAGCATTCCTAAACTGTTAGTGTGTGATTTTATTTTTAAAGTTCATGAATTTGCTGTAATATGGTTCAAAGACCAGATTTTCTTAATGTAAAAAAAAAACAAAAAAACAAAAAACAGTGTACCTATAGATGATGTGTGTTTACTTGGATCACAGATCCTTTTATTTCATGTTCATTTCATATACCATATGCCTTTATCAACTTTTATCCTCCTTTTAAGCTAATTTCATTTCATTAGTCTGACAAAATCAGTGTTAGAGACATCTAACACATCCATAGAGTAAATGACACACAAATATACCCCAATTTTTCTTCTAGCTTTCATTTTTGTTATGAGAAGCTGTCTTGGAGGATTTTTCTTTCTTGTTTGATTTTATAGAAAACATAAGAGTATCTTGGATTTCTACCAAAAAAAAAAAAGTCTGCTCTTGAATTTACTTTCTGTGCATGATGTTCTGATGGGACAGTAAGAACTTATGCATCCATAGTTCATTCTACAGGTCCTTTGTCTACAATGCATATATATGTCTGCTAGTTTGGAAAATGATCAAATCAACATGTCAAGACCTATGGAAAAATTGTCCAGTATCTTATGTTTTTATCACTTAAAAAATGTGCTTAATTTTCCAAGGTTTTTTTTTTTAATGTTATTGTTATACCATAAGGCGTTAATACTGCTTTTCAACCCTTTTTTAAATTTTGTTTTGCCACTATATATTAACTTACCAAGAAATAAGTTATGCCTGAATGGCAGGTGGTGTTTTGATCTTCTAGTAAGCGATCATAGAAACATGCAAGGATTGATATTTGAAATCTTGCTTTTCTCTATGTCTTTATAACCAAGTTATATTAATAATTAACATTACTAAAATGAACTTAGCTAATTTCTACCAAAACAAACAAACAAAAAAAACTTTGCTATCTCTGAAAAGTCAAGTCCATAGCAATCTTATATTCTCAAAAATAATAATTAAGAATAATCACATGTGAATCTGGCTATTAAAAATCTTTCGTTTCTTGTGAAATTAACATACCTGATCGATTATGATTCTGCTAAAATTAATTTAAAATATAAGGACCTTCCATCCTTCCTTTTTCACATTTTTTGGACATATCTTAATATTGGTTAGATTTCCTTTATGCCATAGCAGAAATAAGCTTCCAAATTAAATTTTTGGTGGATTTTGCTTTTGCTAATCCAATACTGAAACATTTTAATGGCATTTCTGATTTTTTAAATGTATTTAATTCATAAGATTCCCTATGCTGCTTTATCGACACAACTGTCCTTTGGAGAATAGGGAGACTTTTTCAACCTGACCTGTTGTTTGATTTATCGATAAAGTACCAACATTTCTCAAAATGCAGTAGATATTCTCACATATCTCAGAAATATTAATAAATTGGATTCACAAAAGAATGTCTTACCTATTGACATTTATGTGAATATTCTTTATACTGTTGTAAATGTTTCATGCGACTTAACATTTTAAAAGATGTATGTATCTGATTTTCCCTTAGAAAATATTATATTTTTATTTGTATTTTTTACATTTTAAAGTTCATCTCTATGTGTAGCTATTTTTATATTGCCAAAAAATCACATAAATACAAAATAAGAGGAAAATGCAAAAAAAAATATTTTGGCAAGCATTACACTGCATATTTTTCTTAATATTTTGTGGGCCAGTCTCATGTAATTGATTATTCTAAGAATGTGTTGTGTCTTATCACTGTAAATATGTTTTCACAAACCTGTTTTTCTCAGTACTGTACATAATTGAAAGATTGAATTATCCTTGTTTGATTTCTTATTTCATTTTCATTATAAATTCTCCAGCTGACATTGCTAAATCAAAAGACGTGCAGTTTTTGATTTGCAGTTTGGAGATAATTGCATTGTGTTCAGTTTCTAATTTGTTTTTATTTGCTTTTTTAATTTGTTTTCAGGGTTCTTAGTTTGTGAGAAGTTGATCTTCAGAATTATTTTTACACTATTTATGACTTATTTTCATAATGTAAAAAGTGTGTAATTATTACAATATTAATCCAAACAATTGTAATGAATTGTATTGTTATAAAGCTTTATTGGTGTTCATGAACACCTTGGCGTGTTTTCTCTGATTTAAACACAGTCCGTAAAGACTTTTATTCAGTTCTTCTACAATATTGCAATGTCAACATTCAACTTAGTGCACTTTGTTCACTCCCATGAAATCCAAGTTTTTATCTCCATCACAGATTTTCTTCCAACTTCCAGACCAACTGTGATGGCATGTACTCCTGGATGTCCCACATAGCTCATCACCTTCACCTACACACCTGGTTCTCTTCCAGACTTCCAGATTATAGTGAACATACGGCCCCCACCTGCCATCCACACAACATAGTGGAAACTTCAGAATCATTCTAGACACTGCCTACCTCTTGTCACCCACTCTTTCCCTCACATAGCATCTAATCCATTACCAATCCCTTCCATTCTACCTCCTAAATGTCTCTCAGATCCACTTCCCCATTTTTTTATCCCCATTACCATTGCCCTTGGTTCAGGCTTCCCCCATTTTTTTCTTAGACTTTTAGAAAAACCTTCTAACTGGCCTCCCTGCCTCTAATAACCATCTCCTCTTCATATCATACTCTATGTCACCCTGAAGGTAATGATCCAAAGAAAGCAAATATGGCCATGTCTTATTTACTTGTGGATTCATCCTACAATTTTATTTCACATAGAATTTGAGGCAAATTAAAAGAATGCTTATAAAGAAAGTAAAATTTATGAGTTTAAAAATAACCAGGAAAACCACGTCTAAACCAAGTACAAGATCACAAAGAAAGTTGTGATGGAAATATATAAGGTTTAAAATTATATGGCTCTGAGCTTCTAAGTGTTTATTGAAAAAGAAAAATAAGTCGGTAACATATTTACATCATCCATAGTGTGAAAACATACCATAGTCCTTTGTCAAAAGAATCAAAGGTGATTGATAAGAAATTGCTTATGTGAGATTTCTTAAAAAAAAACACTTTTAGGGCATCCCTACATGAACATAACAGCAGATTTTTATAATGTTCCTCAATGTAAGCCAATTGCATGTGCCAAAACCCAACTTCACTGAGAACAGCTCTTCTAGAGAATTAATTATGCCATTCCCTTGCTGAAAACACTCCAGTAGTCCCCCATTATCATGCAGATACTTACTTTGGTATAAAAAATAGAGCCTTTTGGGATCACACTCCACCTAGCTTTATAACATCATATTTTGCAGGTCAGAAACCCTCATCCAAAGGTTTTCCATCTTAAACTATTTGAGGATCCCTTTGAATGTTCCCTAGGCCTTCACAAAAATCAACTCCCTTCTCATCCCCACTATCCATCTAAAGGACTCTTACTTTCCCAACACTCAATACACATATCAACTTACTAAAAATCCCTTCCTGCCAAGTTTAGATGTTCTATCTTCTCTGCTCCAATAATTTTACTTGTCACTGCTAAGCCATGTATCCAGTTGTTAATAGTTTGTCTCCTCCATTAGAAGGTGAGACAAACAGAAACCCAACACGTGGGAGGTTCCCAATTAAAAAAAAAAAAATTAAGTAGGCTCCACACCCAGCATGGAGCACAACACAGGCCTAAACTCATGACCCAGAGATCAAGACCTGAACTGGGATCAAGTCAGACACTCAATTGACTGAACCACTGAGGCACCCCCCCAATAAATATTTTTAAATGAATGACAAAAGTTGCAACAACAACAAAATTCACTTGGACTTACCAATTTTATCGATATACATATTAAGGAAAACAGTCCACACAGAAAATTACTAACATTCCAGCTAGTTCTTAACCTAAAGATGCGTTATAATCTTTTTCAGGTCTAAATTAAAAATATGTATGAAGTAGATACAGTCATCTAATAAGTAGCTAGAGAGGATTAAAAGTTTAAAGAGGGATCCCTGGATGGCGCAGCGGTTTAGCACCTGCCTTTGGCTAAGGGCGCGATCCTGGAGACCCGGGATCGAATCCCACGTCGGGCTCCGGGTGCATGGAGCCTGCTTCTCCCTCTGCCTATGTCTCTGCCTCTCTCTCTCTCTCTCTCTCTCTCTCTCTCTCTCTCTCTCTCTCACTATCGTAAATAAATAAAAAAATTTTTAAAGAAAATGGAGAGGATTTGAATCACCTCTATGGAGAATAGGAGTAAACAGCATGAAACACATCATGATTGCTGAAGGCTACAGAGCAGGCAGTGAAGCTAGGAACCATGGTTTTGTTACATGACTGCACTTTTTTTGTGCAGTATGCATGGTTTGTCGTCCATTTAAACATCAAATGTTTACCTTCTAAATCTTCTTTCTCTCAATTTGTGTTTTTTCATCTTTCCATTGCTCCTCCACATTAGAAAGCTAGATCTAGTTCAAGAATTCCCAAACTAGGGCAGCCAGGGTGGCTCAGCGGTTTAGCGCCACCTTCAGCCCAGGGCCTGATCCTGGAGTCCTGGGATCAAGTCCCACATGGGGCTCCCTATGTGGAGCCTGCTTCTCCCTCTGCCTGTGTCTCTGCCTCTCTCTCTCTGTGTGTGTGTGTCTCTCATGAATAAATAAATAAAATCTTTAAAAAAAAAAAAAGAATTCTCAAACTAGCAGTCATACTCCCCTGGAGAGTTTCTGAAAACATACATTGCTGGCCCTGCCCCCATGAGTTTCTGAATGAATAGGTCTGAGATCAGACTTCAGAATTTTTATTTCTAACAATGTCCTTGGTAGTGATAATGTTTTTGGTCCAGGTCCACTCTTTGAGAAAGACTGTTAGTCTAGTCTCTCATAATGTAATAATGGTGGCATTAATATGAGGGTTGCGAACTTCCCTTTGCTGTGAATCACCTTTGGAAATTTTCTCTCATCATCAGTATCAACTAAAACTCTGAGCTTGCTCTTCAGCAACTGTCTCAAGTTGGAAGCTGCCAATTCTTCAACAGACCTCACAAACCTTTAGGATGGAAAGCATGTTGAGCATCATATTGGTCCTCATTGCCAGTAAAAATTAATCCTCTATCCATATGATGCAAAGCCCTACTTCTTTGAGGCTCATATGACTATCTTTTGACCACACTACTCTTCCTCAATAAAGTTTCTGCAGGCCCCCAGGCATTTCTCTGCATTCACTAAAGACTTTGGCACCCGGTTCATGGTAATCTTCTCCACCATTAGTGCCGCTATCACCACAGGTGACTTCAATGTCAACATGAGCAATGCAACCCCCATCTCAGTCCATTATCTCCTTGGACCTCATTTTTAAAGACCTTCGCCCTTCAATCCTGCCATCCCCTCCTCTAGCACATTGATTTTGTCACCCCCTGGAACTACTACAACTCTGGAACAATATATTAAAATATATCACTCTGAGCCCTCTCTCTTATCCTGCCAGACATTTGCACCCCAAATTTCCCACCATATCTGTTCTGGAATCATATGGAACCTCCATCCCCTTTATCTCTCAGCCCTCTCCCTACTATGCCTGACACAAGCCCACTGCCTTTCGTCCTGAACTGAAGTTACACAGTTCAAATTTTCATCTGCACTGATACCAGTAACTCCAATATCTAATTGTTCTTCCACATGCCCACTTGAGAAAAGCCAACTCCTATAATAACCCATCTGTTCATGCTCTCTGTTTCTTTACCTGGTCTAGTTCAGTTAGTGCCATGGGAGGAAATCACCTGGTAGTACACAGATTGTTCTCACCATAAATTCTAAGTCTTCAAATTCACCTATGCATTGGACACCTACCAAGAGCAATCTATCTGTATCTCCCTGGTGAAGGTGGGTAATTCAGACTCCTCCTCCTTTTCTCTAATCTCCACCCTTCTTGCTCTCTGTGGCTGATCTTGCATGTGCAGAAGAAGAAAAACAATCCATGGAAGAGACTCCCTCTAATCCTTCCACCAAGACTGAAAATGTGCCCACCTCTTCACGGTTAATTTCTTTCTTCCCTTCTATTATGATAGAAAATAATGTCACTCCTCCCACTTGAGGCTCACCTCTGTTCCAGATGCTCCACGTCCATCCCAGCCTTTGCAGGCACCTTGTTTTGTTACACCAACTTCTTCTCTTCAGGTTCCATCCTAATCACATTTAAATATATTCAGGTATCTTCTATTTTTATAAAAGCTATATCCTCAATGCTATGTACCCCTTTAGCTGCTGCCTTCTCTCTTTGCTTCCTCCCCTTCAGAACTTCTTGGAAGTTGATTATATTCCCAATCTACCCATTTCTTCACCTTCATTAATTGTTCAATCCACCAATAAGCTCTGCCCCACCAGTCCACCAAACTGCTCTCTCTCTCTCTCATAGTGAAATTCTAAAGTCCTATAAATTAAATTACCATCGGGGATCCCTGGGTGGCTCAGAGCTTTAGCGCCTGCCTTTGGCCCAGGGCGTGATCCTGGAGTCCCGGGATCGAGCCCTGCATCGGGCTTCCGGCGTGGAGCCTGCTTCTCCCTCTGCCTGTCTCTCTCTCTCTCTCCGTCTATCATGAATTAAGTTACCGTCAATATGCCCCAATTTCCCTCCAAACTTCAGTTTTGATTGCAGCTGCATACTTCCAGATGTGCATCTCAAGCTCAGTATGTGCAGAACTGAGCTGGCCCTCTGCCTCTAGACCGTGTTCTCCCTCCTGTGCTACATATCTCAGGAAATGGGATCACCATTCACATTGCTGGCAGCACCAAAACTTACCTGTGATATGTGACCCAACCTCTTTCTCACCATTCCCAGTTACTCTCCATGACCAACGGATTCTCCTGGCTCAATATATGCCAGACCTCTCATCTTCCTAGTTTTTCCATGGTGAGAACCAAGTAACTCGTATCTCTTATCTGGATTCCTATAGTAGCAAATCTTACAGCTGATCCTTGAACAATGTATGAGTTAGAGGTGCCAACCTCCTCATAGGGGAAAATCTGTGTATTACTTTTGACTCCCCCAAAACTTGACTACTAATAGCCTACTGTGGAACAGAAGTCTTACCAATAACATATACCCTTAACACATGTTTTGTATGTCATATATATTATATACTGTGTTCTTACAATAAAGTAAGCTAGAGAAAAGGAAATGTTATTAAGAATATCTTAACAAAGAGAAAATACATTTACAGTACTGTATTTATATTTTAAAAATTCCATACGTAAGTGGACTCATACAGTTCAAATCAATATTGTTCAAGGATCACTTGTAGTTGGTCCTACCTTACAAAATAGCCAGAATGATCTTTCCCTGCTTAAAATTCTTTAAATTGAAGCTCGTCACTTCTCTCTGAATAAATTTCAAACTTCCTGTTTTGATTTACAAGGTCCCCTGTAGTCAGCCCATATCTACTTCTCTAGGCTTATCTCTCATCATTCCTCCCTTGCACTCTATCTAGATAACCTGTACTTATTTTTTCAGCTCTTCAACCAGACTCTTCTCTATCACTTCCAGGTCTTAGCTCTGCCACTTCTTCATCCATTTTTTTAAAACTAAAAATCCACTTTATTTCCTTAACTCCTAACTCTTCAAGTGTCAATTTAGACATTGCTAGCTCTGGGGAAACGTCTCTAGATCCTCAAATCTGGATTAGGCACCTCTACTCTATGTTCCCTTTACATCATGTATCATTTATCATGGCACTTTTTATATGGTTTTGCTTTATAAAGAGAGAGAGGCATGAGGTATGTCTCTGTTGTTTGTTCTTATATCCTTCATTCCAGCATGATGCTTGGCATAAAGTTGGCACTAAATAAATAATTGCTGAATAAATAAATGAATGAAAGCAATTACTCAAAGGAATGCAGAACAAGGTATCCTAGGATAATATAAACAACTAAGTGTGAGAATATGCAGTACAACAGTAAGCATATAATTCATGTTAAAATTGGCGTGACTATTCTATTGTTTCAAATATGATAACAAGGAGTCCCTTTTTACAAGGGACAGGATTCCATAGGCATTTTCCTTTCTATCCTCTTACAATTTATAGTATCAACACTAATAGTGACAGCGAAAAAGACTTAGAGGAACTATTTCTCACTCTTTTTGGTCCAAATTATATCCTCCAGAAAACAGATGCGCTATGAAATAGTAGTGGGTATTCCACAACTAAGGTCATTAAGTGTAAGAATATGAACTGGAATGTCTGGGAAAGGGATAAAAGATACAGTTTCCATAGAACACAGTTTGGACTCTGCTGCTCTACAACATTATTTAATCTGATGCACTCAAAACCTGCCACAGCTTGGGTTTGCAGGCTACGCCCCTGTCACCGGAGTTCTCCCAAAGAGTGACTCTGTGCAAAGCTGTCTTTACTAGTAACATCTTATTATTTGGCACTCTTTTCCACTCCTCACTGCTATCCTCAATCCCCTTTCATATCTCCACCTTAAAAATGTACTAGGATTCATTTCTTAGCTTGGGTTGGAACCTGATTTCAGTGTTGACCCAAAATCCATCATTCAAGGCAATGACAAGATCCAAGAGTAATAAAGTTCCATTTGAGAAATGTGTTTCAGCAGAGTACATAATAGGCAGTCAACCAGAAACCAACTTTTCTTGCTAAATTATGAGTTTGTGCTTGCAAATTAAAGGGGAGATTGGAATATGAGAACAGGGAAAAAAGGTGAGCCATATTTATATTGAGCCAATATATAAAGTCACTAAGATAGTAAGAATACTGAAATGGTCAGATTGTGGAAGAAATCATTGTTGATTCCACTTGTGGCTGAAATGTTGGTAGATGGACAAAGTATCAAATATCTTAGGCATGTTGGGGTTCAATAACCATGGAGTTTCGGGAACTATTCTGTTTCCATTCAGAAAATAAAAACTAACACACACAAAAACAAGTGATAATGGGAAAAATGGATAAACATGTTTGACAAGAGAATTTATCCTTGGGTAAATTTTAGCCACATATTTTGCACTATTTGCTGTGTTAAACTTATCACCCATAATTTACTGTGCGTAACTTACAGCCATTTTAGCTCTCACTTCTCTTCTTGAATTCATCTAACAATTTTGGTGGTGCTCTGAGAATGCCACAACAATAAAGGCATCTTTTCTACTTTCAGAGTTAAGGGATCTATTAATTTTGAAAGATTTTTCCTCCCTAGCTCCTCAACTTTCCCAAAAATATAAGAAAGAGAAGAAAGTCTAATTATATTATGCTCTTGGTAGAAAAGAAGAGAAATATAAAACATTAAAAATGGGGAAATTAGGGACTACTGGGTGGCTCAGTGGTTGAGTGTCTGCCTTTAGATGAGGGGGTGATCCCAGGGTTCCGGGATCAAGTCCTGCATCAGGCTCCCCACAGGGAGGTCTGCTTGTGTCTCTGCCTCTCTCTGTATGTCTCTAATGAATAAACAAAATAATAGGACTTGATGAAATTCAATTGGTACTCCCAATAAAAACTGAAATGGAATGGAGTTTCCTTAACTTGAAACAGCAAACATCTTTCTTTAAAAAAAAAAAAAGGTGCGATTGATATACAAAAAGCCGCATGTATTTAATGTATACAACTTGGTGGGTTTGAAGATACATATACACTCATGAAGCCATTACCACAATCTACAAACGTCTTTCTTAATATCCAAAAGTTAGAAACATTCCCTTTAAAATCAAGATAAGAAATGGATATTACTGATTTTCCTGTGGCCAGGTCTCTGCAAACTCAGCAACTCCAGTCTGCAACAAAACACCACCAGCAGATTTCATGATCCCTATTTTCAAGTTTCTGCAGAAATAATATTAATTTAATAACAGAAAACAGCAAAGACTACTTCCCTTAACTGTGAACCCCTCCAGATCAGGACCTTCTATTCACCTTGTCATCTTCGTGTCCAGTAGAAGACTCCATTAAATAAGGATTATTGATTGAAAGTTATTTACTAATTGATGGAAACAATGTCTTAGAGCAACATCTTAAATGGTATATCCAATGCAGTTACTTTGTGTAAGAGAACCAGTGGCTTGTCGTGTAAATAAAATCAGAAAATCTTTGTGGGAGTCTCTTGGCCAAAAAAATGCATTTCAACCAAAACTTCCCTCCACTCTGAAGTTCTCTTTCTGGAGCAAAAAAAAAAAAAAAAAGCCAAAACCCCCACAGCACACCTGACCCCAATCCTCTAAATTTCCACCTGCTTCTGACATGTTCACTATCAGACAAGAAATTATAACTGTACTACCATATTTATGTTCTCCTCAAGACTGTGGTTTTTTAGGAGTCTGAAAGCATATAAACACTTCAGTAGACCATATTGTCAAACTCAAAGAGTTTCTGCTGGCTAAGGTCAGTTCCCAACAACTATAAGCCTTGGTCATAACAAACGTTATTACTAAGATCCTTATATTAAAAAAATAATAGTATTGCTGCTTTTATTAAATATTGTATTGAAAGTATCAGCCAATGCAATTAGAAAAGAAAAAATAAGGTAAAAGGGTTGAAAAGAAAGAAACAAAGCTGCCTGTACTCATTTTCTATGACTGCTATAACAAATCACCAAAATTTAGTGGCTTGAAACCACAACACAAATATATTATCTTACAGTTCCATATTTCAGAAATCCAAAATGGATTTCACTGGGCTAAAATCAAGTTGCTGGCAAGGCAGCATTCCTCTCTGAAGGCTCTAGGGAAGAATATATATCCTTGCCTTTTCCAGCTTCTCATGGCTGCCTGCTTTCCTTGGCTCTTTCAGTCTTCAAAACCAGGAGCATCAAACCAGGTCCTTCCGATGTTACCACCTTTCTGGTTCTCCCGCTTCTGCCTCCCTCTCCTTCTTTTGAGGATGCTTGTGATTACATTCACCTCACATGGATAATCTAGGGTAGTCTCCTTAGTTTGAGGTCAGCTGATTAGCAAAAGTAATTTTTCTGCCACTTTTATTCTCTTTCAGCATATAGCATGCCATATTCATAGTTCCAAGAATTAGGAGGACATGGACATGTCTGAGGCCTCATTATTCCACCTACTGCACTGCCATTATTCACAGGTTATTTGATTGTGTATATAGCTAAACCAAAAGAAACTACAAATGATCAGTTTTGTAGTATTGACATCTTCTAAAAATTTAAGTAGTTAACATAGCCTTGATAGTTTTCGATAAAGCAAAAATGCTACTCATATCCCATGTTTCACTTGCTATGCTACTGAGAGTACTTGAAATTCTTCTCGTTATGCTAATACTTAAATATGTATTGACTTCTATTTATCTTCAAAATATTATGGTGTGTGGGTTTTGTTGTTTTTATTGATTTAGACTGGAAAGCTGTCTTCAATTGTTTTGCTTTGTTTTAAGCTATTTGAGGATTTCCTGAGAGAGCATGTGACAGGATACTACTATTACATACTGTCACATTGACTCCTCATAACACTGAATAATAACTATTATTCTCCTTCTTCTACAAGTAAAAAAAGGCTGAGACTTAGAGAAGTTGGATCACTGGCTATCCAGTAGATAAATGACTGAGCAAGGATTTCAATGCAGGACAAATGTTACCACTCTGGAAAGCTCTACAACCTTACAGCTTCACCACTCTGCTCTCTGGGAGGGACTTGGTGCCTCTACCACTTCCTCCAACTCTGAGATTACAAGACCTCTTATGTGATGAATAACAATAATCATTACATTAATAAGTAATTGTAACTATACTAAGTTAATTAATAATGATAAATTAATTCCACTGATAAGGGCTCTACACCACTAGCTATTCTTTTCTTCTTTTCAGAACAAAAGCTCGGCATATCTGTGATAAGCAGGTTTCATTCTATACTAAGAATATGTACCGTTTGTTCTTAAAAACTAAATGCTTTTTCTTGTATTTTGGTGACTATTTTACCATCCCCAAGGCTTCTATATAAGCCCACGTACACAGGCTTAAACACCAGTCATAAAAGGAAAGCTAATGTGGCACCTAGGTCATTTTCTTCTTGTGTCTCCAGCTCTACTGAGGTATAATTGACAAATAAAAAGTGTATACACTTTAAGTGCACAATGTGATATGTTGGTATACATGTAGATTGTGAAATGATCACCACCATCAGGCTAATTAACATATCCATCACCTCATATAGTTGCCATTTCTTGTGTGTGAATGTGGTGAAAATACTTAAGATCTACTCTCAGTAAATTTCAAGTTTACAACCTGATGGCCTTTCTGGGCCTAACTGCACCAGTATCATTGAAATAAAATATATCTTAGTAAATTTTGTTCCATCAAACAAAATTTTCAAGTATACAATGTAGTATTAACTATAGTCACCCAGTTGTACATTAAAGCTCCAGAACTTATCTATTCTGCATAACTGAAACTTTGCGCCCCTTGACCAATATCTCCCCATTTCCCCCAAACCCCAGCTCCTGGAAAGCCACTGTTCTACTCTCTGCTTTCAGGAGTTAACCTGTTTTAGATTCCACATCTAGTGGAATCATGTAGTATTTGCCTTTCTGTAGCTGGCTTCTTTCACTTAGCATGACATCTTCCAGGTTCTTCCATGTTGTCCAATGGCAGGGTTTCTTTCCTTTTTACAGCTGAATAATATTTCATGATACATCATCTCCCTTCATCCATTCATTCACTAACAACACTTAGGTTGTTTCCACTAACAACACTTAGGTTGTTTCCATATCTTGGCTAATGTGAATAATACTACAGTAGTTTTCTTCCAATACCCTGAGTTCAAAAATAGTGAGTCACTATCTCTCAAAACACTTGACAGGTTTCCTTGGGTAAAGATTGTAAGCTATTCACAGGAGAAAGATATGTAACTTTCCAGAAGGAACAATTGGTGGGAAGGGCATCAAAACGCAGCTGTATTAAGAGTCATTAAAATAAAGGCATTTCAGGGCACCTGGGTGGCTCAGTGGTTGAGCATCTGCCTTCGGCTCAGGGCATGATCCTGGGGCCCTGGGATGGAGTCCTGCATCAGGGTCCCCGCAGGGAGCCTGCTTCTCCCTCTGCCTGTGTCTCTGCCTCTCTCTGCGTATCTCCCATGAATAAATAAATGAAATCTTTTTTTTAAAAAAAAAAAGAGGCATTTTGAGACATTTTCACCCATGTTGTTCCCGCAGTTCAGTTCAACTAGCTAGAACTCCAAGTGTCCTTCTCAGGCAGTCCCACATGCCAGAACACTTATATAACCCTGATACTTTGTGCTCCAAGCCTGGCACAATGCAGTGTATTATAATATTAGCAAAGACAAAGAGATTATTAACACCCAGCTTAGGATAATGGGCTTTTCATGACCAGTCTCTTCCTGTTTAAGTTCAATAGCATAGAACTTTATTGACACTCAGTAAAAGTAAACTCAGAAAAATATCATCACAGATAACTGCAGCATTCTTTCTTCTGTCGTGTAACTTCCTAGCAATTCCACGTATGGTTGTGCTCTCTTAAAGATACTGGGACTTAAAGATACTTGACTAAAATCCAGTTAGCCCTGAATTACAGCAAGAAGTCAGTAGGTAACACTGGTGATGCTTGCTTTACAGAGGTGATGACCCTTCCTCATGTGCACTTGAGCTGCTTTCTCTTTTTTTTAATTTTCTATTTATTTATGATAGTCTTACAGAGAGAGAGAGGCGCAGAGACATAGGCAGAGGGAGAAGCAGGCTCCATGCACCGGGAGCCTGATGTGGGATTTGACCCCGGGTCTCGAGGATCGCACCCTGGGCCAAAGGCAGGCGCCAAATCGCTGCGCCACCCAGGGATCCTTTGAGCTGCTTTCTAATACCAGCAACAGGTTTGCAATGATCCAAGAAAATGCTCTTATTCAAGGCCTTTGGAGGCCAGTGGCATGAGTTTAAGCAATCCACCAACATGTCCAAACCTAACTAGTTCCTTGCCTTTAAACAACATGGGCACCATGTGATCAAACTCTAATCGATTAGTTCAGCTCAGCAAATAGTTCCAGAGGGCTGCTGCCAAGCTCTGACAGTAAGACATAAAAGAATTCATGATCTATGCATGTAAAGAGCTAATAGTAATAGATGCTGTTTAATGAGTGCTTACATACCCTTTTATGTTAACTCATCATACATATCATCTTGTTTAATACTAACAACCACCCTGTATATTAGATACTTTATTGTTCTCATTTTACATATTAGAAAACTGAAGCTCGGAGGGGTTGAGTAACTTCCCCAAGTTCACACAGCTAGAAAGTAGCAGAGCCAGAATTGGAAATGAAGCACTCTGATTCACTCTACACTCTCTTTCATGATGTAAAAACTAATGGTCTTGCCATCAATGCAAAGTCAGAGGTATGCTCAGGATACAATGTAGCACAAGGGAGGAATATTTGGCCAAACCACCTCCATTTCTCACCCTACAACTCAAGAATGCTTAAAAACAGATGCAGTTCATTTCATGGAAGGAGGTTACAAATCCACCCAGGATCCTGAGATTTCACATACATATGTACATATATACAGAAAGAAAACTGGCCTCTTGACAGTTTCAAAGAATTCCCAGCTTCTAGTATCTTCAGGTGTTCTGTGGCAGTGGCAGATGCCATTCCTCCTGTGTCTTCACATGGTCTCCCTTCTCTATGTGTCTGTCTCTGGGATCACATTTCCCCTTTTCATAAGGACTCACTCATATTAGATTAGGGCCCACCCTAATGCCCTCATCTTAACTTAATCATCTTCAAAGACTATTTCCAAATAAGAACACATTCACAGGTACAGAGAATTAGGACTGCAACATATACTGGAATTCTATGAGGTTATTAAGAACAGATTCTTAGGATGCCTGGGTGGCTCAGTGGGCTAAGCGTCTGACTCTTGATCTTGGCTCATGACTTGATCTCGGGGTTGTGGGTTCAGGCCCTATGTTGGGCCCAACACTGGTTGTAGAGCTTACTGAAAAGAAGAAAAAGAAGAAAAGAAGAAGAGGAAGGAGAAGAAGAAGAAAGGAAGAAGAAGAAGAAGAAGAAGAAGAAGAAGAAGAAGAAGAAGAAGAAAGAAGAAGAAAAGATTCTTATGTAGTTGACAGAGGAATTTACTTCTTCAGACTTCACTGAATTCTACAAGCCAACAACTGGGACAAAGAGATAAATAACTCTCAACTTTGCATAATCATCAGGAAAGGCAGTTTTTAGACTATGAAAAAGTCTATGTGTAAAAACCCAGTTTTGGTTTCTGAGCCCACTCAGGTAGCATTTACTCCAAAAGAGTAATACATAAAAATGTGTTTTCCTCCTCCAAGACTTCTCATATATATTACATTTGAATGCAAAAAAAAAATCACATAAGAGGCAAAAAGAAGGCAAAATAGCAAAAATAGTATATGACCTAAATATTTTTGCACTGTTATTTTTGTTTAATGAGCCCACTAAACATCAGGTTTTTTAAAATGAAGTTATAATTTTGTTCCATGAAGTTATAACTTCAATGTAAATTAGAAACCCTTAAATTGGGGATAACCTGCCAAGAACTAAATAATTTTGCATTTCAAAATACGTAAAGTCTCATTAATAACAAGAGCACTGGGGTTATTATTAGGGAATAACCAGTATGCACAAAAGATCAAGACATATTTATGTGAAGTGTAATAGTGTATTGGGTATGTGGAGGCAAAAGGAGTAGACTTTACTCCTTCCTCAGTAAAGGTGTCCAGACCTTCATTTGATTCAAGATTTCTAAGTAGATATTCTTCTAAATGTGAAACTGAAATTTTCCCATAATTTATCTATTTTTCTTTAGCATTCCCGCAATCTTTCCTTCTGTTTAACAAGTCCCAGACTAAGAAAAAATGAAATCCAAATTTGAGTTTTTAAAGTTTTCTATCTCATTCATACCTGACTTCCCAGCAACACTATGCTTACTTAGTAAAATTTATTTCAACCTAGTACAGAATTCTGAGGGATAAAGGCATTTTTTCCAGCACATCTCACCAATAGAGGGCAGACCCTGAATACCCAGAAAAGTGATGTATCCTTAAATGACCTTCAACCAGTTTCCTTATAAACTCACAGATGAATGAAGAATTATAGCTGCAAGTCTTCCTGATTATGTTAGTGACCCCTAATCTAATTCACTTATCTGAAATGTAATTTCTTTATATACACATCTTCTGTCTCAAATAATGTCCTCTTGTTTAAAGAGAAAGTATCAGAAAGAAAGCAAATAAGCAAACTAAATGTTTCTACAAGTCTCAAATCTAAATAACACAAGAATTAGAAGAAAATCTTAGGTCGGCAGCCAGCAGGTTTTCCCAGTAAATCCAAGGAAAGATGTGTGTTTGATGAAATCCAAAAATCTGTGTGCTAATCAAGATTTATATATTCAATTAAAATAAACTCTAAACAAAATATTTGCTCCCAAAAAGGCAAACCAATGGAAAACCAATGGAAATAACTTGCCTAAATATTAATGAATTTATTGATTTTTAAAAATTAAACAAATTATGTAGGTGCTTTTAAAAGCAATAATAGTACACTTTATAGTCACTTTTTTGGACAACAAGCTCTAACAATTCAATTAACATAAAATTATTTATGTTCAGAAAATGAAATTTGTTTAATACTTTTCCCTATATATCTCGATCTAGCTTCCCCACTCATACACTTTTTTCAAGTCAAAAACACTTTAGTACATACATAAATCTCCAGAATAAGATGAGCATAACAAGGCTCCTGCCCTCAAGCTATTTGCAATCTATATAAACAAAATCAACCCACTGGAATGCCCTGGACATCATAAAATAAATTCTATAATGATGGCACAAAGAAAGTGTTGTGGAGGAAACCAAGAAGAAATATTAAATAGTTCTTGAACTCATGGGTCTTAAACAGAAGAAAAGCGCTTTCATATTATCGTCATGGTTTTTAAGTCCTGAATCGGGCTTTTCTTAGCAAGTGAGGACATTCTCAAGAGTTTAGCAGAGATTCTGGTACACTTGCCAGAGGTTTGTATAAGTTTATATAAGAAAGAGATAAAGGTACAAACTTCCAGTTATAAATAATTAAGATACAAACTTCCAGTTGTAAAATAACTAAGCTGTGGGGATGTAATGTACAACATGATGACTATAGTTTATAATACTGCGTTGTATATTTAAATGTTGCTAAGTTAGTAGATCTTTAATGTCTTTATCATAAGAAAAAAATTTTTGTAATAACATAGGGTGACAGATCTTAACTAGACTTATTGTGATGATCATTTTGCAGTATACACAAATACTGAATCATGTCATACACCTGAAACTAATATAACATTATATGTCAATTATAACCCAATTTTAAAAATTCAGTTATTTGAATGTAAGCTGTGTTAATTTTACTAATTCATAAAGAATCATGTAATATAAAAATAACTGCAATGTCAGGTCAACAAAGAGAAAAAAGAAAATGTATTCTCTGACACAGTCCTGCCACAAGGTCATTGTGTGATCTTGGGCAAGCCATTCCACTTCTATGGACCTCAGATTTGTCATACATAACGTAAAAGAGTTGAAAAAATATGAGGACAACTCATATGGAAGAAAATAAAATTTCTGCCTCATAGCACATAGAAAACTAACTTCCATATGGATTAATGACCTACATGTAAAATATTAAAACTCTTGAACTTTAAAAGAAACAAAGCTAAAGAAGTAATACAGTAACATAGCACACTATATAGTACTAGAGTATAGTGCTAGTATAGGATAGGATAGTAGTATAATCACACAATGGAATCCTATACAGCAGTTAAAACTAATTCACTACCTCTACATGCAAAAACATGGCTAAATCTCAAAAACATAATGCTGAGAAAAGGCAGAAAGTTACAGAAATATATGTATTGGATGATGACACTGATATATAGTTGAACACAAAACAATACTACATTGTTATGGATGAGGAATAAAGCAAAGTACAAAAGCTGGGCTATAAAGATAGCCCTGGAGTTCAGGATTGGCATTACTTCTGGAAGTGAGAGAAAGGATTGGGGAGGAGTGGGTTTGGAACAAAGGAGCCTGCAATTATATGGTAACATTTAATAAAGGAAAAAAGAGAAAAAAAGGAAGGAAAAGAAAGAAGAAAGAAAGAAAGAAAGAAAGAAAGAAAGAAAGAAAGAAAGAAAGAAAGAAGAAGAAGAAGAAGAAAGAAGGAAGAAGAAGAAGAAGAAGAAGAAGAAGAAGAAGAAGAAGAAGAAGAAGAAGAAAGAAGAAGAAAGAAGAAAAGAAGGTAGAAAGGGAAGGGAGGGAGGGAAGAAAAAGACTGGAAGAAGAAAGGGATGGCAATATATTACTGTCAAACACCATACCAGCAGAGCAGAGGCCCGTCTGGGAGTGGACTGGAGTCCTAGGGCTGGTCCCCATAACCACGAGTGACTCTGGGCCCTGATGACCCCCAAAGTCAGAAGAATTTGGAAGGTTTCCCAGCAAGTAGTTCTGCTCAAACTTATGAACATGCCAGGAAAAGAGTATAGTTAGACTAAGGCAAACAGCATGTACTTTCTCCCTCAACCTCAACTAATTATTAGCTGTATTTACTAAGGTACAAAAGAGAAAGTGGATTAGGAATTCAGGGAAAAAAACAGACATTTGGAAATAAAGAAAAGTGTATTTTCATTCATTTCTGAGCTTGAAATCAAGGATCTATAATATGTTGCCTTATATGCAGCCCTTTCAACACTCTCCAAATTCATCCAAATTAAAACACATGGATAGTTTAACTTCACATCATAATCCCCTCAAAATTTCTGTCTTTCTCCTTCAGATCATTGACTGTGGCTAACCAAAAATTAGCAAAATTTGACTAATAAGCATTTTACAGCCTTTCTTGTATCTAGGACCTTGCCCAAGTGTCACAACACTGTAAAAGGAGAAGATGAAGTGCCTAAGATCGCCTACATCATTCCAAAGGGAACAAAAACAAGTTCTAGGCAAGCCTGAGTTTTTATTTCTATAAACATTTATATCAACTTATTATAAAATATCTTTCTAATATTTCCCAATTTAAAAATCATTTCACAGTGATTATGTCAGCTGAATTTTGCAGAATCAATAAAAACAAGTTCAGGAAAGTGAACACCTGGCTGTAAGTCCCCTGTAGAAAGTGATGCGTGGGGACTGGAATCCACGCAGAGGGATCTCAGATGTCTGACAAGATCTTTCACCAAGCTGCAGCTGTCTGCCAAAGAGTCAGGAGTTCCAACAATACTATCAGGGGATTCAGAACCATCTAATTCAAGATCACAACCGTGAGCAGGGTGGTGTCTTTTCATGGCTGGGGAATGCAACCAACCACCTGCACTCAAACCTTCCCAGAAATTCAGCACTACTGGATTTAATTTTTTCCTGAACTAGGGGTGGGAAAGAGTCTGGTTTGGAGCCTGAAATTATTCATTAACGTATCCTAGCAAATAAGCAGTAAGAACCAGCACTTACAGAGCATTTACCATATGTCAGGAAGATATAGATAATTTTACCCACCCTCCTCCCAGAATCAGCTGCTCTATTTCACCTGAGGAAACCAAAAAGAAAAATTCAATGATTTGACCATGGTCACATGTATCAGCTCAGAGCCAGTGCTTGAACCCAGATTCCCTGCCATCAAAGCCTTAACTCTTCGATCAAGTTGTGCTCCACCTTGAGAGGGTGCCTCAACATAAGCACTGAACAGTTCTGCTCCACAAAGACAAGGGGCTGGAAAGATTACTTTTCCAGGACTTGTTTTTGTTTTGTTTTGTTTTTCGTTAGCTTGTTTTTCTTTGTTTTTTTTAAGATTAATTTATTCATTTGAGAGAGAAAGAGAGAGAGAGAGAGTGTGTGTGTGTGTGTGTGTGTGTGTGTGTGTGTGTGTGTGTGAGCAGGGGGAGGGGCAGGGAGGCAGAGAAGCAGACTCCCTCCTGACAGTGGATCCTTATCTGGGGCTCCATCCCAGGAGCCTGAGATCACGACCTGATCCAAAATCAGGAGTCAGATGCTTAATCACTGAGCCATCCAGGTGCCCCTATTTTATTTTATTATTATTAGTTTCAGGAGTAGAATTTAGTGATTCATCAGTTGCATATAACCCAGAGCTCATTACATCGTGCCCTCCTTAATACCCATCACCAAGTTACCCCATCCGCCCACCCACTGCCCTTCCAGCAACCCTCAGTTTGTTCCCTATAGTTAAGAGTCTCTTATAGTGCCTCCCTCTCTGTTTTCTTTTTTTTCTGTTTTCATCTTATTTTATTCCTTCCCTTTCCCTATGTTCATCTGTTTT
This sequence comes from Nyctereutes procyonoides, assembly GCF_905146905.1. Taxonomy (NCBI): domain Eukaryota; kingdom Metazoa; phylum Chordata; class Mammalia; order Carnivora; family Canidae; genus Nyctereutes; species Nyctereutes procyonoides. Next base: position 9,373,844 of record NW_026575130.1, read on the forward strand.
GTCTCTTAAATTCCGCATATGAGTGAGATCATGTGGTATTTGTCTTTCTCTGATTGACTTATTTTGCTTAGCATAATACCCTCTTGTTCCATCCACATTGTTGCAAATGGCAAGATTTCATTCTTTTTTGATGGCTGAGTAATATTCTATTGTGTATCTGTACCACATCTTCTCTATGCATTCATAACAAGATAAAGAGAAAATTCTGAAAGTCGCTTGGGATGAGGGGTCCATAATCTACAAAGGTAGAACATAAGGCTGGCAGCAGACCTGTCCCCAGAAACCTGGCAGGCCAGAAAGGACTGCCATGTCATATTCAATGTGCTAAATGAAAAAATATACAGCCAAGAATACTTTATCCAGCAAGGCTGTCATTTGGAATAGAAAGAGAGATTAAGAGTTTCCGGGACAAACAAAAACTAAGGGAATTTGTGATCACTAAACCAGCCCTGCAAGAAATATTAAAGGGCATCCTTTGAGTGGAGAGAGCCCAAAAGTAACAAAGAACAGAAAGGAACAATCTACAGAAACAGTGACTTTACAGAACCTTCTTTTCAAACCCCTTTATTTAGTATGGCATTCAAAATTCTGGCATGTGGATGTATGCTGCAAATAATGAAAAGTAGTTAATAATCAGTCTAAAGCGATACAAAGAAAATGAATGTACATGTGAGAAAACTGAGGAGCACTAAGTTAGAGCATCCTCTCCCAGGCAGAGCCTGAACACCTGCCAGTCAATTTATAAGGAGAGTGGCAGTCCTGGGGGCGCTTAGTCGGTTAAGTGTCTGCCTTTGGCTCAGGTCATAATTTCAGGGTCCTGGGTTCAAGCCCCACACTGGGCTCTCTGCTCAGTGAGGAGTCTGTTTCTCCCTCTCCCTCCCCACTTACCCCCTTCCCCCCCCCCCCCGCTTATGCCCTCTCTCTCTCCTTCTCTGTCCCTCTCTGAGATAAATAAATAAAATCTTTTAAAAAATTTACAGGGCGATTGTTGAAGTTCAAGGAAGAAGAGAAAGTATATTTCTTAGAACTGACATCATTTTTTTGCAAATAAAATATATTTATGTGTCAATAGCATTTTAAATCCTGATAGCCAAAAATCTTTACACAGGATAAAGTAAGGGGAGAGAGGTTCGAGGCTTTTATGGACCTTCATTACTGACGTTTGCAATCATTTGGTTCTCTTTTAGTTAACCCCTCTGGGGAAAGGAGGTGTTGGTAGCATAGGAATTCCCAGATCTGGGATCCCTGGGTGGCGCAGCGGTTTAGCGCCTGCCTTTGGCCCAGGGCGTGATCCTGGAGACCCGGGATCGAATCCCACGTCGGGCTCCCGGTGCATGGAGCCTGCTTCTCCCTCTGCCTATGTCTCTGCCTCTGTGTGTGTGTGTGTGTGTGTGTGTGTGACTATCATAAAATAAAAATAAAAAAATTAAAAAAAAGGAATTCCCAGATCTTTATTTCTCTAAAACTAATAGCAAAAATCAATAATTAATGTTCTATCAAGACCAGATATTTTACATATGTAATAATAATAACAACAAGAGTAATGACTAGCACTTACTAAACACTTGCTGTAATGTCAGGCACTATTCGAGATGCTTTCCTGTATTATCTCCTTTGATTCTCCTAATGACCTACTATTTGCCCTATTTTCCATAAGAGGAGGTTGAATAACTTGCCCAGAACTCACACAGAAAACAAATGATGGAATCCAGCAGTCTGACTCTAGGCCCTGAGCTCTAACCCACGTGTGACATGCCATGTCATTTGAGCATCCCCCAAGGCACCTAGGTGGCTCGGTCGGTTAAGGTTCTGACTCTTGATCTCAGCTCAGGGCTTGATCTCAGGGCCATAAATTGAAGCTCTATTTTGGGCTCCATGCTGGGCACGTAGCCTACTTTGTAAAAAGAAAGGTGTGACAATTTGAACATCTCCGTAATCCTGTATCCTGTGAGATCCTTTTTATGGCTAACAAAATTGTAGCTCAAACAGGTGAAGCAGTTGAAACAGAGCTCGGCTTCAAATTCAGGCCACTCTACCTCCAAAACCCCTATTCCTTCTACCACAGTCTCTCTAATGAGGCGTCACAGATGGAGACAAGAAGAGATGGGTCTAGGGAGCCAGCTTTACAGATGCACCTCATATGTCAGTGGGGGTTTCTCCTGCCCCAGGAGTGGTCAGGGGTGCTGTTTTGTCCTGGCCATCCTTGACTCCAGTCGAGGGCCATCCTGCCCCTGCTGATCGCTCTTCCCCTTTTCCTCTTGGAATTCAGCGCTGTCCCCATCATTTCCATGGTGGTCCCAGGTGGATGTACTACACAGCCCTGTTCTTCTGTTTAAAAATAAGAAAGTTTCTCAGAGCTTCTCTCCCACCCAAGCCCCAGCCTCTCATCATGATGTTCATCTCTCTCTCCTTCACCCTCCTGTCCTCTTTCCTTGAGCCCCTGTCTCCAGAGCAAGAATTCCTTCCCCCTTCCTAGGCAGAGAAATTCAGTCTTGGCCTCTCTTATTTAAGATCCCCTCCCCAGGCCTGTAATTTCATATCTAGAAACCTTTCAAGGCGTTTCGCTTTCCCAGAGGAGGCACAACTCTGGCTTTCACATTGGCAATCACCCCCTGCTACCAAACTTACTACAGATCTTTATCATCAGGAAAACTATGGCCTGGGGAATCATTTCGAGGCTACAAAAATTGAATATTGTAAAAACCTCAGTATACTTCATTAAAAAAAAGGACTTTATTTATTCATGAGAGAAACAGAGAAAGAAGCAGAGACACAGGCAGAGGGAGAAAGCAGGCTCCCTGAGGAGAGCTGGATGTGGGACTTGATCCCAGAACCCCAGGATCATGCCTTGAGTGAAAGGTAGATGCTCAACCACTGAGCCACCCAGGCATCCCAGTGTACTTTACTTTTTACAACTTTATGATACCAAACATGTAACATCAAATTAGACACTGCTTTATCTCCATTGCTAAAGTTAAACATACATCTTACATAACTTGGCTGCGGCTGACCTGCCTCTGTATCCCTCAGTCTCAGGGGCAAGTCAGAAAGAAAGGAATCTTGTTGGCCAAGCACTGGAAGCCACGTGGCTCCTAGCCTGCCAGTTCCCAGGGAGGCTGAGTCCTGGCAGCCTGCCTGGAAGCCTCGATACTCCTGTGTCCCACGTCTCTTCTTGAAGTGTCACCCAAATTGTGACTCAGGAGACTTACTGATGTCTCTGGACTTTTTTCACATGAAAGCAAGCTAACACATCAGCTGAATGCTGCCTCGTTCATGACTCTAAAAATTGCTTTTCAGTTTCACTATGACCCTCAAACATAGACTTTCTCCAGGAAAAACAACTGATGCTATCAGGCTCAGCTAAAGCTGCCAGGAGCTATCTTAACCCTGTATCAGCAGGCTAGATTGGCAGCGTGAAGAAGAAGATAAACACAAGATTCCTGAGGAAGGAATTCCGAGAAGGTAGGTACTATGGTGCACCAGGTAACACTCCAAGCAGCTGGACAGAAATAAGGGCATGAGCTTTAGATCTTGTCCTGACTCTACCCCAAAGCAGCTCTGTGGCCTGGAGTATATCCTGTGACTGAGCCTCAATTCCCTTCTTTAAAAATGGAGATAATAATTTGTAGCTGTTACTGCTGTTACACTGGTTACCAAGTATGATCTTTATTTTAAAGGTATTTATTGAGCAGCTACTATGTGCCAGGCCCTGGACCAGACACAAAGGATACAGTGGGAAAAGGTCAGACCCTGTCTCCAGCCCATGAAACTTTAATTTTAGGGAGGAAAAACAGACCTTCTATGTGTAATGATACAGCTAATCTATTAATTAGTTACTGTTGTGGCAAGTGCTCCCGAGGGAAAGTATGGATACTAAGGAAACAGCAAACAAAGATAAACTGGCTGTGGTGACTTCCTGAGGTGGGGCAGGGGCGGAGGGGGCTGTGGCTGACCCTGAGCAAGCACCACAGAAGCTGAGGCCTGAGTGAACAGGGGGAAATGGAAGAACCTGGGCCTCAGCACAGCTTCCCACAGAGGACCCAGCTAAGGCAGCTCTGAGGGGGGCCAATGCACCCGGGCTTGAGCAAGCAAGAAGGGGAGAGCCAGATGCAGGACTGGAGGACACAGGGCCTGCGGGCCTTGCTCAGGAGCATGGGGTGCATTCCTAAAACGAGCGGGAAATTATGTAGAAGTATTTGTAGGAGAGTGGGAAAACCCAGCTTTCACGGGCAGTGAGGCTGCTTGGAGGATGGGGCACCAGAGGGGACCCAGGTAGGGGACTACCACAGTAACCAGGAGGCTGCTGGTATCACTCCACCAAGAGGCAGGGACATCTTAGCCCAGGAATAACAGACATCTCCTAAAATGGCCCTGTGGCTCCAGCCCACCTCCTATGACCATGTTTCTCAAATTTGCTTGATGGTAGGAACCTACGAAGTTTGTTAAAAATCCAGCTTCCCAGGCTCCCATTCTGGAGATCTCATTTCGGTGGGTGTTGGCGGATGCCTGCGAATCTGTACTCTAAACAAGTTTCCTCAGTGATTCTTCTTATTAAGCAAGTATGCCCGGTGCTACCCTACAGAATACCTGAGAAATGTACCTTCCAGAGACTGTGCTTTTTATGACCCTAACCAGTGGAGGATCCACTAAGGTGTAAACTCTTAGTTACTCTTCGTTCACGTGATACTTGAGCTACTTAGAACTAAATTAAGCACGGGGTGACACATAGTGGCACAGCCAGAGTGACACTTTTAATGTGACAGCAGGATCATCCCCCTCCCCTGCAAGTAGTTCTTCACGATCTCCCACTCTCCTCAGGGATACAGTCCATGCTCCTAAGCAAGGCCTGTGTAAGCCCTGTGTCCTCCAGCACCCCCTCTTCCTCTCTCTTACAATATTTTGCTATAGTATTTTCAACATTCAGACTATCTATATTGGTGTTTTTTAAAATATGTTCCTTGAAACATGAGTGTTTTGACCTCTGATATATATACAGCTGCCAAGAGAGGTGAGAAGCTAGGTACTATGTAACTGCAGAAACTTCCAGGGACAGCTAGAATGGAGAGCAATGGAATGGAACACTTGTTTAATTCTACATTCTGTAAGCTTCCTTCAGAGCAAAGCACCTCCCCAGCCCAGAAGTAGTTGAACTTGGGACTTTGTTACTCGCCCCTTACCTCTGCCAGCTTCTGGGAGGAAAAATATCAAGACCTCACATGGATTATGTCCTTGGAAAATTCTGTTCAGAACTGGCATGGTTGCATAGCATCCAGTTGGAGTAAGAAGGAACCTGTTTGCAGTCTATCCAATTAGCCTCTCTATCAATTCACTCAAGACAAATTTGTATTCGCTTATGGGGAAGCACACAGAAAAATGTGACTCCACAGGGTGGTTAGAATCTGGAGCTAATATACCATCTTTTCTTGAAGTAAGATTCATTTAAGGGCATGTGGCTGGCTCAGTGGTTGAGCATCTGCCTTTGGCTCAGGTCATGATCCCAGGGCCCTGGGATCGAGTTCCACATCAGGCTCCCCACAGGGAGCCTGCTGCTCTCTCTGCCTATGTCTTTGACTCTCGCTGTGTGTGTCTCTCATGAATAAATAAATAAATAAAATATAAATAAATAAATAAACTTTATTTATTTATTTATTTATATTTTATTTATTTATTTATTTGAGAGAGAGAGGGTTGAGGGGCAGAGGGAGAGGGAGAGAGAGTCTTAAGCAGACTCTCGGCTGAGCACAGAGCTTGATCTCATGACCCTGAGATCACAACCTGAGCTAAAATCAAGAGTTGGTCACTTAACCAACTGCACCACCCAGGTGCCCCAGAGCTCATATACCATCTTAATGGAGGAAAGGGAAAAGAAGAAAGAGTACTTATGACAAAACAAATGACATTTAGGAAAGCTAAATGGGCCCTTAGAATAGATGTCACGTTTGGTAGTTCTGTGACTATGTATGTTCAGGTGATCTTGTATCCAGATAGTAAGAACCAACCTTCCCTGGTTGTGAGGAAGAAAACAGGATTTATGACAGCTGAATTCTTGCAGGGCTGGGGGAGTGGATGCTCTGCTGTCAGAGCAGATAAAGGGAGTTAAGGAAGAAAGCCCCTTCCTGACTCTCAAATGCCTACAGCTCAAAATAATTTTTATGCCACAGTGGCATATTCTGGACTCCTTCATCATTAGAAATGAACTCAGTAGAAATAAACTGAAGCCATATCCTAGATCCTTGTCTGCATCTTAGAGCATCACGAAGTTCTAGTATCGGACTCTTGAGTCACTCCTGGGTTTTAAGAAGGGGACAGGATTGTGCACGCAGGGTGGGAAGAGGAAGCAAGGAAATGCTTCTGTATAGATTCTGGAGGAGATGCAGAAGGCTTCCATACGGTGGTAGTAGATAGGGTGGTAACAGAGAGATTTAACATGTATTTTGAAGTGGAGTCAATAGAGCTTAGAAATAATTTGACATGGGGATGGGCTTGAGGAAAAGAGAGGAATTACCCAGGACTCCTAGGTTTCTGGCTTAGGATCATTTCTCTTAGTTTATTTCCTTCAAAGCACCACAATTAAAGCAACTGAAGCCATTATCTTGTTAATATATTTATGTGTTTATTCTGTCCATCTAGAATAATCCTGTCCAATAGAAAAGTAAGGTAAATCACATATGTAATTTTAAATTTGCTAGTAGCCACATTAAAAAAGAGGTGAAATTAATTTTAATGATTTATTTTGCTTAATTCAATATATCTAGAATACGCCTAGAATATTTTTTCAACAAATAACCAATATAACACTTACAAGAAGTTTTGCAGATTTGTTTTTGTATTAAATCATCAAAAGACAGTGTGTATTTTACACTGAGAGCACATCTCAATTCAGACTACCACATTTTAAGTTCCTAAAAATCACCTGTGGCTAGTGGCTATGTGTTCGACAGTGCACATCTAGTATGAGCCACCAAGGGTGTGTCCATTCAGTCTTGTTCGCTGCTATCTGCAACTGAAACATTCAATGGCACACAGTGAGCATTTGATATATTTTGGATGAACCACTGATTGCCTGGTTTGGGGGACCCTCTTGGAGGCAAACGTTTTGGGGGTGCGGATCAAAGCTTCCATTTTAGACTGATTCAGTCTGAGGTATATATGGAGGCCTCTAAGTAGAGAAGTTAAGAAAGGAAGTAGATATCACAGTCTGGACTAAAAACAAAGATCTGGGTGGAGATGTAAATTAAGCACCTTGATGGGTCCTAAATCCAAAGGAATCATTGTGGATTACCTTTGGAAAGAGCATAGAGAACAGAAAGAGCCCAAGACTTTTACCTTTAGAGATACCAACATTTCAATGTTAAGTGACAGAAGGAAATCAGGGAAGTGTGATGGTGCCAAGAAGTCAAAAGAGTAAGGGCTTCAAGGACAAAGGAATGGTCTACTGCTGAGAGGTCAGGAATTTAAAAAACAACAACCAAAACAAACCAAAAAAAGGGTAGGATCATCAAGATCGTAACAATGATCCTGCCACACATTCTACAATCATCCCCTCTTTTAAGCTCTCCTTATAATGCTGAGTCAAAGAGAGATTTTTTTTTTTATTTTAAGTACAAAGAAATCTGGCCTCCAAAAGGTCAAGAAGCTCAACTACTTTATGTAAGAAACAGATTACGCCCAAGACTCTTGGTCCAGTATTACTTACAGAACATATTTTAAAGCATTGGGAATAACAGGAAACTACAGAGGTTTATAGAAAAAGCTTGACTATCTGTGACTTCACCAGGTCTAAAGGTTTTGAGAATAAATGTACATTTGGCATCATCTTTCATATACGAAACTAGACCAAGATTACATGTTGGGGATTTTTTGCAAGTTTCGTAAGTGCCTTCTGCCCTCCATTTATAATATCTAACATTCTTACCACACTGTTCCTCATAGGACACAGTTTCTCAAACTATCTTAGGCAATGCAATAATACCACTTCTGCAGTGTATTAATATAAGTTAAATAGCTTCTTTCAGGAGAAAGATCATCAGCAAACATTTTTCAAGTGTGTTGTTATAGGTAAATTAAGCTTTCTTTTCTGTCTTTCAAAACAGAAAGAATGAAATGATCTAGGTTAAACTCTATGGCTAAGTCGTTGCATGACCTTGAATAAAACTTCACCTTTCCTGCGCCTCACTGTTCTTATCTCCGGAACAGGGGAGTTAAATCAGAAGCTGTCTAGTTCTCAAAATAACATGACCTAATGTTATAGTTAATTAGGGTTAACTCTGTCCAGATACTGAACTTCTAGTTTGATCAGTGTGCGAAGATCGTTCCAAAGGAAGTCAATTCTAGGGGCACCACCAGCACATGGGACATACGGTAATGGCATGATAACTCTCCTGATCATCTCAAGGACTGAACCAGGTAAAGTATGTTTTATAATCTGTATAGTAGAGAAATTAGGAGTGTAATTACCGTTAAAGTAGATCTTTGAAACCCCGTTATACGTTATCACTCCAACAAGTAGCAGGCTGAGTCCCTGTTACTTAGATCGTTAGGTCTTGTGACCCGTTACTTCTGTGGGTTACAGGTTATGGTACTGACATAGGCTCAGAGTGAGAAAGGAGATGACTCGAGGGCTGGGTTACCTCCAGAGAGCGCCTATCTGAATATTTACAAGAACATCACGGGATACACCAAAAATAAACAAGAAAGAAAGGGGGAAGGAGGGCAGCCAGCCGGGTGGCTCAGTGGTTGAGCGTCTGCCTTTGGCCCAGGGCGTGATCCTGGAGACCCGGGATCGAGTCCCACGTCGGGCTCCCGGTGCACGGAGCCTGCTTCTCCCTCTACCTGTGTCTCTGCCTCTCTCTGTGTGTGTCTCTCATGAATAAATAAATACAATCTTTTAAAAAGGCGGGGGGTGGGGGAGGAAAGAATTGGCGGGCAGAAGAGGAAAAGATGCAAAGGCAAGAGCAAGTTAGGGAAATGGAATAAGTAGCAAGGATGGGGGGCGGGGGCGGGGGCGGCGGAGCGGGAAGGGCAGGGCAGGCCCGGGAGCCAGGGCGGCCGGGGGCAAGGGTAGTGGCGAAGGAGCGGCCAGTTCGGCGACTCGCCAAAGGCCACACCGGGCGGAGGAGGGGACCGGGAGGGTGGGGCTTGCGAAGGGCAAAGGCAAGCCAAGACTTAAAAAGGGAGATGGCCCCAGCTGCTTGAGGCCGCCAGTGACTTCCGAGGCCCAGGGCAAGGGGACCCCGCGAGAGATCACGGCAGCCAGCGGAGCGGGCTCGCGAGGGGGCACACGCACGCCAGGGAGCGCCCGGGGAGCGCCCGGCCGCCGCGCCGCCATGTGCGAGCTGTACAGCAAGCAGGACACCCTGGCGCTGCGGAGGAAGCACATCGGGTGAGGGCTCCAAGGGCGCGGCGCGGGGCGCGGGGCGCGGGGGCGCGGGGGCGCGGGGCGCGAGACGGCGGCGGTGGCCCGTCCTCCCGCCGCACCTGCGCGCGCGCGCCCGTCCCGGGGTGAGGTCCCCGCCGCCCGCCCTCCCGCCGCACCTGCGCGCGCGCCCGCCCGGGGGTCTCCGCCGCCGCCGCCGCACCTGCGCGCGCGCGCCCGCCCCGGGGGACCCGGCCGCCGCCTGTCCCCGCGCTGCCCGCGCTCTGCAGCCCGCGGAGGGGGCGGAGGGGGCGGAGGGGGCGGGGGGGGCGCGGCCGGCGGCTGGAGGGCTTGAGCCCCGAGGGTCCCGAGCCCCAGCCCGGGAACTCCACTCCCGGGACGGGCGCTGCGACGGGAGACGGGTGAGCTCCCCGCCACAGGCCACCAACTCGAACGTGTCTCAGAATTTATGGGCTCAAAATATTTGTCACCGTGGCCGTGAAGCGAACTCATTCTGACAACTTCTGCCTCCAGCGGACCCTTCCTTCCTGCGTGCTTGGTTAGGAGATCAAGGGCGAATCCAGGCAGTGCCCTAAAACAGGATCCCGCAGCGTCTTTCTGGAAGGGCGCAGCGCCGCTCTCCCACCTTGCTCGCCCTAGCGGCGCCCCCATTGCGCTTTGCAAATGCGCTGTTCTCGCCAGTCCGCTTCTGTTTTGCCCGGTTAGAAAGGACTCGAAGTGCTCGTAAGCGTCCAGGACTGACCGTGAAGTGGGACCTGGCCCCTGGTCCTAGGACGGTGTCTCGTCACCTGTGCGACCTCTGTCCAGTTACTTTACTTTCTGGAGCGAGCCGCTGAGATTACTAATAAGCGTGAGCGGGTTTTTAAGAAGGCGCGTGTGAATATGAAGGATGATCGCAGTGTTCACACGGAATCCACACTGTCCCGGGTGCACTCGAGACAGGACTGGGGAACGTAGGAAAGAAGAATTGGTGTCCCCTTCTGAGAAGTGCTGGCCGGTTGCTCCTACTCATCTGCTGGTCTCAACCGGGGAGGTTTCTAGATGCCTCTTAGGAGACTGGTTGGAACTCTCAACCCCGCATAGGAAAAGCCCAAATGGTCCTATTCCTCCCTCATTAGCCAGGCAGTCCGTTACTCTTTTCTTTTTTGTTTTTTTTATGATAGTCACAGAGAGAGAGAGAGAGAGAGAGAGAGAGAGAGAGAGGCAGAGACACAGGCAGAGGGAGAAGCAGGCTCCATGCACCGGGAGCCCGACGTGGGATTCGATCCCGGGTCTCCAGGATCGCGCCCTGGGCCAAAGGCAGGCGCCAAACCGCTGCGCCACCCAGGGATCCCCCGTTACTCTTTTCTGATCAGCAGTCTGTTCTGTTTAGTTTTCAGTCCCATGTAGTAGTTAGATTCCAATGCAAATTCAGTGATTTCAGAGAAACTAAACCGAAGCAATTCTGTGAAGGGAGGAGTGGAGCCGTGGACAGCCTGATAGAATTTTACCTGAAGTCTGAGTGGTGAGGTGGAAAGTATCCACAGCAAGGGAAGGTGAAGTCTGCAGTGAGCAGCCCACATTCATGATTCAAAGGTTTTCTTTGGCTTTTAACTCACAGGTATATAAACTAACAGCTGGGATTGAACCAGTAAGAAATTCTCATTGAATATTAGTTTCATTTTAACTGATGACACTTAAACTGAGGCAGTTTTAAATTAAGATTACCTATACACAATAATTAAAATAGTTTCTAAAAAGTTGCATATCAATTTAATATATAAGCACCTAATTACCCTTCAAAATACCTCCAGTGCACGCGCCATTTTCTTTGTGCAGGCAAAGTCACCAAAGTTAAAATAACATATTCCATTTTTGTTTCTACATGTTCAGAGGGTGAACATCAGAAAACTTTGTGATGTTTCTCTGTTGCTAAAATTTATACTCCAGACATTCATCCAAATAACCAAGAATATGGATGACTTTTTATTATGCTCAAAATAATGGATTAAGGGGTAAGAAGAATAGTTGGGTTTCTTTTTTTAAGAATGGTAAATCCATTTGATACAGGACAAGCACCACTGAAAAGACTTGAAACAGTCTCTTGTAAAATCTCTTCTACAGTATTTATTATCAATTTATTTGTACTCAGCTTTCAGTGCTATTCATTTCTTTAATTAGATCAGAAGAGGAGAGAGAGAAAGCAAGCAAGCACTGTCTCGGGTTGTGGTTTGGACAGTCTACTTCCAAATTCTGTTTGTTTGTTTTTTCACTTACTAGCTGTGTAATCTTGAACAAATTTCTTGATTTTTCTGTGCCTCAGTTTCCTCACCTATAAAAATGTGAATAATAGCCCCTACTTCATTTGATATTTGGGAGGATTAAATGAAATACTTGTAATATTTGTTGCTTCCTGACACATAGTAAACTTCAAAAAAAAAAAAGTTAGGTTTTTGGTTTTTGTTTTGTTGTGTTTTGTTTTGTTTTCTGGTAGAATAAAACTTCCCAAAGAAAAATTGGTTATTGATTTGTGTAATTAGAGCTGTCAGAGTTGATCCATGTACCTCTAAACAGAGTTGTCAAATCGTGGCAAACCTAATATAACAAACATATAAACTGTGAGCAATGTCACAAAGGGGGGATTAAAGTAGAAGGTTCCATGCTATTGTGAAATGATAATTTCAAAAAAATAACGTATGTCACCCAGATTGTGTTTTTCCCTTTCCTTTATGTAATTGAAATTTTCCACTGATCGTGACCTTCACTGAGAAGGAAAAACACGGAGCAGTCCTTCCAGACCGAAGTGTTTCCTTTCATTATTTCTAGGCCCTCCTGCAAAGTCTTCTTTGCTGCGGATCCCGTCAAAATAGTGCGAGCCCAGCGGCAGTACATGTTTGACGAGCGAGGCGACCGGTACCTGGACTGCATCAACAACGTGGCCCACGGTAAACGTCCTGTCCCTGCGGTGGAGCGAGGCAGACGCAGCATCACTAAGATTTGCCCCGGGCGGCAGGTGCGGTGGCCGCTCCTCGGTGGTGGGGCCAGCAGTGCTAGCCTGGCAAAGTCACAGCGCACTGTGGCAGGGAAAGCCACTCAGCTTTTTTTCTTTTTCTTTTTCTTTTTCTTTTTTTTCCTCCCCCTTGCTTCAGAATTCCCCTCACTTCCCAGGAACTTAGAATTGTAATTCCTTTTTTGGGTTTTTGTCTTCTAAATTTTAGTGGGACACTGTCACCCAGAAGTGGTCAAGGCTGCCCTGGAACAGATGGAAGCGCTAAATACAAATTCTCGATTCCTCCATGACAATATTGTTGAGTATGCCAGGCGCCTGTCAGCGACCCTGCCGGAGAAACTCTCCGTTTGCTATTTTACAAACTCGGGGTATGTTTTGAGGTTTCGCACCCACCCCCATTCCCACCAGTCTGGTTTTTTACCCTCTCACACATAACCTTTCTTTTTTATTCCTGGTGGAGCATATACGGCTAAGGTTTCCAGAGATTCTTGCCCCTTGCTAAAGGACAACCCTATGGGGCCTGATGGTTCTGTTTCTTTGGCTTTACTTCATGAGCTTGTGGTAGATAAGATCCCCAGCAGTGAGTTCCAGGGTTTCTGACCCAGCCAGTGACACTAACATGTACATGTCACTCAACTTTTTTTATTACTGAGGCTTCCTTGGTGAAAGATGGGGAAAGCAGACCTGGTATGCCTTCGTATCCCTAAAGGTTAAATCCTTGGGTGGTAACGATGGCAAAAATATCCAAGCCTGCCATTCATGTGAGAAAACCTAACCAGTCAAATGACTCTCACCTACTGAGAAGGTAGAGTAAGTAGCTAAAGAGTCAGTGGGCCTGGATAGTTTTTTTATGGCGTGAATGAGGGATTTTAGCAAAAAAAAGAATCCTACTAAACAAGCCATAACTTTGGTAAGGCTTTTGATTGACTTGCTTCTTAGGCATTCAACATTTCCTCAACACAAATACAAAAAAAGGCAAGAGGAAATTCAAAAGAATAGATGTGTTCCAGCCTTTAAATTCTGTAAATCCAAGTTATGTATACATTCTGTGGACTATTATGCAGACATTAAAAATATGTTTTTGGAACTACATGTCTAATGACAGGTGAAAAGCTCAAAATGAGATGTTATATTGGGAAGAAAGCTGTACAAACAGCAAAACTCATATTTTAAAAATTATGTATATGTATAAATGTATTAAAACTATTAGAAATTCTGTAAATGTTCGGTTTTATGATACTGTGATTCACTTTTGTCTTCAATGAAATTTTAAACCAAATTTATAAGCAGAAGATTGTCCCTTTTTCGTTGTAAAGAATTAAGGTATTTTAGGATCTAATTTATTGTTCTAAAGCATTTTTGCCTTCAGTACATTAAATAATTGACTTTGATTTCTAAGGAATCCTCTATTGTCAAAGAGTGCTGTCACCAGAGACTGGAGGTGACAGACTTAGGATAGTACAAAGGATAATCTTGAAGTTAAACAGACTTCAGTCTGAATGCTGGCTCTATGTCTTACTAGCTGCGAGAACCTCTGCCTCCTTCACCTCTCTGACGAGGTTTTTTTATCCCTAAAAAGGAGATGGCAACCCTTGCCTTGCAAAGGAGTTACTAGAATAAATGCAAATAAAACACTGAGCATGATGTCTGGCAGATAGTAAACATCCCACAAATGATTGTTTTCTTTTTCTGTGTCTGAGTAGTATATTTAGGCCATCTAAGCCAAGTAGAAAAAAATTATGATCTTTATTTTATCGATAAGGAACTGATCGACTATTGGGTCAGTACAAACACAACATAGTTTAGTGGTCAAGTTGATGGGCTCTCCCACTCCCATTCCTCCCTTTGAGATCAGGCTTAATGTGGGCTTCCCAATATTCTCAACGTTAGTCACCTACCGATGTCGCTGAACTGGGCAGAAGTTTGAAATGAGCAGTGTATCCTTTGAATTGGGTTTCTTCTGTGTGTCTCGTTCTTTATTGAAGATACCTGGGAAACTTGTGTTGGAAGGATGAAGTGAGATCACCGAGTGGGCAAGACCAAAGGGAAGAGAGAGGATTCCCCGTACATTTCTGAATGACTGGGATCTTGCAACTTTTGTAATTAACATTTTGAAATACTTGAAAGAGTGTATTGAAATATTTTAAAAAGAACGTATAATCCCTCTCTCTGAGTTGTCTTAACAGATCTGAAGCCAATGACTTAGCGTTACGTTTGGCTCGGCAGTTCAGAGGCCACCAAGATGTGATCACTCTTGACCAGTAAGTTGTAGGTGCAAGACTTCTAAGTAAGAAGCTCCTTTAAGAGACAAAATTTTACTGATCCTGTCCATAGTAATACTACAAGCATATATGGAGGAGGGTGGATACATGGCATGATTATTTTTATTATGTATTAAGGTATCAGGGCCAGCTTAGGCCTGCAAGACACTTAATTCTAAGTTCCTGCAAATGGAGGGGGCTCTCTTGGATGCTGTGATCATGGCCTTACGGGCTTTGCATGAATCATTAACTGTTTATTGAGCCACTATAATGCATTACTCAATATCTGTCAAAATAAAAATAGAATTGATTTCTTCAGACTCTATACGTTCACATCACTACTGTGATTATCTACTGTAATTAATTTAAAAGATAACAATTTAGAGCAAATTTTAAAGAAAATAAGAAACCAAGTAAAAGATAGTACTTTCTCCTTAGTTAATGACTATTATCAGCCATTATTTAATCTCATCTCTTTAACATGACTTTATTACATTTAAAATAAATTCATTTTCTTTTCATTTGTTTTCTACCTCTCTACCCCCCAATCTCAGTCACAGAGGATTAAATTGAACACAAACCTCATTTCTTGCCATTAAATAGGCTTCTCTTGTGTTATGCGTTGGACCATATGTTCATTTTCTATTGCTGCTATGAGAAATTAACCACAAACGTAGTGACTTAAGCAACATGAATTTATTCTCTCATGGTTCTGGAGGTCAGAAATCCAAAATGGATCTCCCTGGACCAAAATCAAGGTGTCAACAGGACTGTGTGCTCCTTCTGGAAGGTCCTTCTGTTTTCTTGCCTTGCCCACCTTTTAGAGGCTGCCTGCCTTCCTTGCTCGGGAGCCCTCCTCTCATCTTCAGAGCCAGCCATTCCACCACTGCCCCCAGCCTCACCTCACCTCCTCTGCCTCTGTCCACCATCCCCCTGCCTCCTCCTTTCGCTTGTAAAGACTCTTGTGATTCCACTGGACCTTCCAGGATTGCCTCTCCATCTCAAGATTCTGAATTTACTCACATCTGTGAGGGCCCTTTGGCCATGTAACACATTCCTAGGTTCCTAGGACTAGAATGTGGGCATCTTGAGAGGGGGTGCATTGTTCTGCCTACCATAGTTCATTTTTTGTTTCTCTTTTATTCCCATTCCCCCCCCCCACCTACAAACAACTGTTCTAATCTGTCAGATGTACATCTTTTATTTTTGTATTCCTTTTTTTAAATATTTCATTTATTTATTTGAGAGAGAGCATGGGGGGGAGGGGTAGAGGGAGAAGCAGACTCCCTGCCAAGCAGGCAGCCTGATGCGGGGCTGGATTCCAGGACCCTTGGATCATCACCTGAGCCAAAGGCAGACACTTTTTTTAACTGACTGAGCCACCCAGGATCCCTATTTTTGTATTTTTATTAATATATATTATGTGAATCTGTTTTAATTTTACAAAAACTGCTATAAATCTCTTTCTGTTTTGAACTTTTTTCCCTTGGCACTGTTTCAAGTCTATATTACTGGATGTACATCTAGTCTCTTAATTCAGTGTTGTCTGGTAGAAATATAGTATGAGCCACATAGGGCATTTAAAATTTCCTAGTAGTCAATATATTCAAAATATCACTTCAACAGTTAATATAAAATATATTGAGATTTTTCTTTTTTTTTTAATTAAATCTCCAAAATCCAATGTGTGTCCTACACTTACCATGTGTGGGCAGTAGCTGCCATAGGGGACAGTGCAGCTCAAACTCCTGCCTCATCCTCCCCACAGAGGAGGCTACTGTCACTCTCCTTTTCTCCTCACTTCTGGAAGTGACTCTCATTGAGCATCCTTGTACATGTGACCTTATGGACCTTTTAAGAAGGTCTTAGGGATAAACACCCAGAAACAGGATTGCCAGCCCCTAGGGGTCCTAGAAACATTGTTAATTTGACTAACTACTGCCAGATTAGTCTCCAGAACGGTTGCATGAAAGGTCCCATTTTCCCCTATTCTCACCAAAACCTTATAGTACCCTGCTTTCTCATTTTTTTCTAACTTCTGCCAGTCCAATAACTAAAATGGTATCAATGTTGTTTTAATGTGCAGTTTCCTAATTATGGGTTTGAATATCTCTTCAGATACATGCATTTGTGATTTCTCTTCTGAGAAGTACCTGTTCATATTCTTTGCCCATTTTTCTTTTGGGATTCCCATCTGTTTCTTGTTGGTTTGTGTTTGCTGATATAGTCTAGATCAAAAGATCTCAACCTTGACTGTGTCTTAAAATTACCTGGGAAAAAATTTCCCTAAATGCCAATGCCCAGGCCCCACCCCAGACCAATTAAAGAAAATCAGAAGTGGATTCCAGGAAACACTATATATTCTTAAATTTCCCAGGTGGTTCTACCATGTGGGCAGAGTTGAGAACCACCAGTGTGAATGAGCATTTTACTTTGAAACATTTCAGAATCTTTTCCCACACTATCATGTGTCTTTTAGCTTTGTCCATGGTATCTTTCAACAGAAATCTTTCATTTTGATCAGATCAAATAAATAAAATTTTCATCATACGGTTTATGTGTTCTAAGTTTTGTTAATATCTCTCCCCCTACACCTCCCACATCCCCAGAGCACAAAGATATTCTTCATTTTCTTCTACTGCCTCGTATGAAATCTACCCCTGTGTTACATTTATGTGTGGGTGTGTCTCTGATTTGGCCTTCTGTCCCAGTCTCCAGTTTGTTCTCATTTGGATGCATGCTAACTTTATTACTGTGGCTTTGTAGCATGCTTTAATCTTGCTAAGGGAATTCCTCTCTCTTTGTTTTATCTATTCATGGGCTTTTTAAAAATTTCTTTTCCAGATCTCCCAATTATGCCTCTGTGCAAGAAACAGAAAAGGGAATATTATAACCACCTATATTTTAAGCAAGAGAAAAGAATCTCACAGCCACTTGGCCATCTCTCAATCATAGTTCTTCCTGAAGAGACCTCCTGCTCTTACCAACTTGTGTTTGCCCAGCATATGCAATCAGACATCCCGTAGAAACCATTCCAGACAGAAACACAGCCCATTCTATGATATAAAGTTGTTTTTAGAATTTACTAGAATGTAACTGTCAAATAAATTTAAAGGATACATACTTTTCAAGTTTTTCATGAAGCTATAGAAAACAATTTTTTGCATTTAGACAATCTAATTTAGCACACCTAATATCATCCTAAGAAATTAAGTTTTCTTTGCCTGCTTAAAAAAAATGTCTATGAGGATACATACTTGGTTTCCTATGTGTTTTATTACATGAACAAAGAGAATTGGACAAATTAAATGGCCAATCTTGTCATGAAGAATTAGATCCTGTATGGTTCTATCTGGCACTAAGGTTGAGATTTTCCCTTGATGACGTACAATGCTATTTTTCATATACTACAAAAACTTCCTTCTCTGACTGATTTTAGTTACTGTTCTTTTTCTTTGCAGTGCTTACCATGGTCACTTATCATCTTTAATTGAGATCAGCCCATATAAATTCCAAAAGGGCAAAGATGTCAAGAAAGAATTTGTGCATGTGGTAAGTATCTTAGAATCCAAAAATCAGAAAGTTAGTACTGGAAGATGCCTAAAGACAATCCAGCCTGATCCTTCCATCAAAATGAAGCTATGAAAAAAGAAACTAAGATCAAGAGCATTTATGTGACTTACTAAAGTCAAAAGGCCAGTTAATGACAGGATATGGTTTAAAATCCATTGATGAGTATCACAATAAGCAAATTAGCATAGTGGTAGTGAAAGCTATTATTCATTGCTATCATTTTATTTTCCTCACCTTTTGGTCTTCAAGTTTTCTGTCACTGATGCCAGCTTGAAATTTGGAGTTAAATCTAACATCTATGAATGTCTTAAACTGCTCTATGCTAAATTGTTATATAGAGTTATGAAATAAAATGAAAAGTAAAAAAAAAAATAAAGAAACCAATCAAGTCATTGTTGAAACATAAAAACTCATTTGGTTTAATTAAGGATCAGTAGACTTTCAAAAGAGAATTGTCAGTTCTTTCTTCCAAAATGTTAAGACTTGGCATCAGTGCTAAAGCATTCTAGTTTTTGGATGATTGCAGTTTGCCATATAGTCGGTAAGTGTTGGTTTATTTTCAATATAGAATAGTTAATAAAATTTTCATCCATTGAAATTTTCAAATACAGCAATCACACTTGTTGATTTGAATGTGTTCTTTATTTGAATAGGGATGCAGTCTTGACTTACAAGGGTCTAGGAGCAAATCCAAGCTCCTGTTCACAATACAAAGACCTCAGCTTTCACAGAATTCAGGAATGTTAAGGAAAAAGAACAAAAGAACCTAGAGTCACTTAAGTCCACATGGTCACCTTTCTAAATGCTCTTGTGGGGAAGTGCCTTTTTGTAATAGCTCATCTGTCCAAGACGTGAATCTTAAGAAACTCTACCATTTGGTTTTCAGGCACCAGCTCCAGATACTTACAGAGGAAAATACAGAGAAGACCATGCAGACCCAGCCAATGCTTATGCAGATGAAGTGAAGGAAATTATTGAAAAAGCTCATAACAGTGGAAGGAAGGTTTGTATTTATAGTTTTGAAAACAGCTTAACATCTTTTATGAAGTGGATTGAAATCACTGTGACACACTGGAAAGGTGGAAAAGGATTAGATCTCAATTCCCTTTCTATTTTTCTCCACTTACATTTCATTCAGCTCATGTTTCAAAAAGTGCATTATTATGATCATGCCTCTAAGATTATCTATTTTTATTTATTCTGGAAATGCAATCACTATGCCTGTTCCAGGACTGGTGGCCTAATTCTCACTTTCCCAGTGGGATGCCGACTCTTGTCCAAAGGGCTAGAGGGAGAGAGGATTAGGAAAGGTGATAGGCCACGGACAGACTCTTCCAAATGAAAGTAGCATGGGGGGCTGAAATAGGAAGAAGGGGAAGAGGCATAGTGGCCTTGGGGCCTCTGAACCAATGAGGGTTCCTAGGCCCAGGAAGCCTTGGTGCTTCCCTTGAACTGGTACAACTTTCCTGAAGCTGCAGACCCTGGGTTAACAAAGGCAAAACAAATGTTTCTCCAATCTGAGCCTGAGCTTCGAAGACAGAACCAGAATCGTCTGGTAAGAAAAGGAGTTTCCATTTTCTCAGTCTTCACCCTACTATCTTCTGCTTAACATAAATACTCAGCCCATTTGGGGGTTATTTATGTGGAGTTTTAAAGTGATTTGATATATGCTTTGCCTTTAAACTGGCTTATGGCATCAACATGGCAATAAAAAAATCTTAATTGAGATAAAAATGAAGACTTTGCTTTTTCCAATTCAAATATATTTATCTTAGTGACTAGAGAGTCATTTGTATTTAACGGTTTTCTTCCCATCCCATTCATTGTTTGTAGCTGTGCAACTAGTCCCAAGTGCTACCTGTTATGGGGAGCTTTATATGCTTTTCTTTTTCAAGGGTAGTCTGTATCTTCTTACACAACGGTAAAGAGTGCTTCTAGAAAAAAAAAATTCACATTACCCGGATCACATGGTATTTTTGCTGCTAGAAGGTTTGGATAACTTTTTCAATTACATTAACATTCAGTAGTTACTGACTTGATGCTGTTCTGTTAACAATGCTGAAAGCAATGAGCAAATAGAAGATGGAGGCTTCAGAATATTAGATGTGCTTGCAAAGTCAGGGGATTTTAGAGCAGCAAACTCTTAAGTCCAATGGCTTTGTTTTATAGCTAATAAATGAAATATTTAAAAGTGAAGAACTTAAGCCAAGGTAATATAGTTACTGGATGTAGTCTGGACTAGAGCCTTGGTTCTGTTGACTCCATATCTCATCCTCTGCCTATGCTTTCTCTTCTTGATTCAATGTTACCTGTTTTCTACTCCTCCTTTCTTCCTCTCTAGAGCATTTCATTTGTAATTCCTCTTGTGAATTGCCTGATTCCATTGAGTTAAGCCCGGTTCAGGGTAAGAACTAGAAATATAGCATAGTAACTAAAGTGTGTGGCCAGAAGTCACCCTGGACTTTCCTGAGAGCAAATTCCAGGCTCAGGCAGTCCTCCTTCACCAAGCTGAGGAAACAGGCACCACGATAATGGGTTTAGAACCTGGGTAATTTTTTTAGAAATTCATATCAAAGACTGCTCAAAACATCATTCTTGTTCAATTGATCCTAAGGAAAACACTGCATTTAATTTTTTAAAAAGATTTATTTATTTATTTATTCATTCATGATAGACAGAGAGAGAGAGAGAGAGAGAGAGAGAGAGGCAGAGACACAGGAGGAGGGAGAAGCAGGCTCCATGCCAGGAGCCCGATGTGGGACTCCATCCCGGGACTCCAGGATCGCGCCCTGGGCCAAAGGCAGGCGCTAAACCGCTGAGCCACCCAGGGATCCCCTGCATTTAATTTAATAATGGAGAACTGGAGGTTGCCCTTCCTCCATTTTTCATGGTAGTTCCACTGGTACTCTAGAATTTCAGAAACAGGTGCTTCAGATCAGTTGCTTCTCCAGCACGGACATCTTTTCTTTTTGTCATCGAGTGGCCTATTTGCTACTTGACATAGGTCCATTCCCAACCATTTTGAAAATAACCTGCTCTGTCAAGAAGTCCTCTTTTTTAGGGGGTTCAAGGGGGACCTAATGGACTTTGACGCCGTCTTCTCTTGTATAGATTGCTGCCTTTATTGCTGAATCCATGCAGAGTTGTGGCGGACAAATAATTCCTCCAGCAGGCTACTTCCAGAAAGTGGCAGAGTATGTACTTGACCTGGGCATTCTTTGTCAAACTGAAGGCTCTGTGACAGTTCTGAGAGGCCATATTGGTTAAAATATTGAAATACTTCCAGACTAGCTGGTCAATAGCCACTTCGGCATGCCTGCCACACCAGGACTCCCCAGAACCCCTCTACCTTCCCAAGATCCAGCAAATAAAGGGATAAAGGGTTTACATGTGGTCCAGCAGGGGGAGCCTCCGGGGCTGGGCTCCAGTCCCCAGCCTGGCATCCTCCTTGGCTGGTGCCCATGCCTTACCAATTAGTAAAACTTTGAAGATTAACCCTGCTAAACACTACTTCTTGTTCACTTCTTTCTCTTCCCACTTAAAATACCACAGTAGAGCTTACTTGAAGCAGCACAAACCTAAATAATAAGAATGTGTCTACTCTGGAAATTATGTGATTATATTTCAAAGTCAGTGACATCATGGAGATGTCACTGGGGATTTGAGCACGGAAATGTTTTTGACAACGATTCCAGACCTCAAGTTAACATTTTCTTAGGCCCTTCATAATCGGTATCTTTGTGGGTGGGTTTGGGGATTCTCGATGACCTGAAAACATTAGATTTCCCTTTTGCTTTGCAGATATGTACACAGAGCAGGAGGTGTGTTTATTGCTGATGAAGTTCAGGTGGGCTTTGGCCGAGTTGGGAAACATTTCTGGAGCTTCCAAATGCAGGGCGAAGACTTTGTTCCGGACATCGTCACAATGGGGAAACCAATGGGCAATGGCCACCCAATGGCATGCGTGGTAACAACCAAAGAAATCGCAGAAGCCTTCAGCAGTTCTGGGATGGAATACTTCAATACGGTAAATTTTGGCCTCCCGGTTTATGCTAAGAGGGGAAAATATTGTGTGTTCTTATACTTCTTGCCAATGTAGTAAAAAATAAAGTTTAGTATTGCCAGCTAACTACCCCAGGACCCTAGCCAAACTTTTATCTAACTATATTTCATTCTCTGGCATAATTCTTGTATTTTTCCTTGTGTATCTTTCCCCTTTCTAAAATGATTAATTGTTCCAGTGATAAATGGTTGCCTTGCTAAACTCTAGAGATTATGATGTTTCATTCACAGGTGGTATGATCTTCTTTATTTTGTATCACATTTAAATTCCCCAAACATTTCTAAAGTGTTTAGATGATACAGTACTATAAATGTTATATGGCTGTCACAGGAGATACTAAAGTTTCTATCTTTGGGAAATTTTATTTCCTTGGTTTTACCCCCCAAAAGTCATGAACTTTAAGCTTGGAAAAATTATTATGGTTTGTGCCATATGTGTAATAGGACTTGTGACAATGAAAAGTAAGATTCAAATCTAAGGAGATAAATTATTGAGAGAAAATGCCATTGCTTAGCTGTTTTTACACAAGTGTTCAGAGGCAGAACCCTTATCCCCCTCAGTGAACCACACTCTGAAATTCTTAGTTCCTAGTACAATGTCTGGTTTTTGTTTAGATGAACTAATAAATTCCCTGATAGTCCTTCATACCAATTATGCAGCATGGAGAATAAAATTTGGAATGAATTTTCACTCAGTCGTAAACAAATAGAATCACACTATATTCCAAATCTAAAAAGTTTACATCGCAAGAGAAAAATTCACTGAAATTATATCTCTATCTGCTTATGTATGAGCCAATTTCTCGTAGATGAAGCCATGCCAGTAATTCAACCATTGTGGATTCTTTTAAATCTTTTTTCTGCAGTATGGAGGAAATCCAGTATCTTCTGCTATTGGTTTGGCTGTCCTGAATGTAATTGAAAATGAAGACCTTCAAGGAAATGCCACTAGAGTGGGGGATTATCTTACTGAGTTACTCAATAAACAGAAGGCTAAACACACTTTGATAGGAGACATCAGGTACGTTTATTATGAAATTGTCGTGTGGCTATTCATTTTTCCAAATGAAAATAGCTTAAACTTTATCTTATAAATTTAAAATAAATTACATAAAACTAAATCTAGAAAACACTAAAAAACATTTTTAAAAACCTCATTCTTAATTTAGAACCCTGATATAAAAATTAACCACTGTTAACTTTTGGGTATACATCGTTCCCAACTTTTATACTTTAAAAAATAAATAAAGCTAGTATAACTTTAGCCCCTAAGAGATGAGAAGAAGTAACTTAAAGTAACTCTAAAAGATTTATTAAAAATTATTAAAATTACATCCTGGAAAACTTTTCATAGATATGTATAAACATTGAACATTTATCATCATTACTGCCCTGAGAAACAAGCATAAGAAGGTTGTTTCTTAAGACTTTTTCTTTTATAATTAAGTAAAGAAAAAAAACTGGGCGACAAAACCAAGTTGATTTCAAAAACTGGAAAGACCTGTGGCGCTGGATTGATATCTTGGATTAGTTAGAATCAATAACAGGTTACCCCTACAGGGAATTATATCCAGCTTCAAATTAAACTGAAGTTTGGGGACAGTGGTAATATTTTATGACAATGCAGTATCTGATAGAGCATCTGTCAAGTTTTCTTTCTTTACCTTCCTCAGGGGCATCGGCCTGTTTATCGGAATTGACTTGGTGAAGGACCAGCAGGAAAGGACCCCCGCCACAGATGAAGCTCAACATGTCATCTACAAGTAAGAGCACCCCGACACCTGACTGGTCTCCCGCCTTGGAACCTGTCCCCTCTCCCCCCCGCCCCCCCCAACTTGAAATCTTCTTTTACTTCCCCCCACATCTCCAAATAAGAGAAGTTTGAGACGCATGCAGTTGATAAATGTGGGCTGCTTGCATGAGAATACTGAGCTGCTCTGTGTTCACATCATTCTTAAATAACCTGTTACTAGTTGTATGCACTCACGCATATTTCCTGCGCTAATTAGGATGAAAGAAAAGCGAGTCCTTCTCAGTGCCGACGGACCTCATAGAAATGTGCTTAAAATAAAACCACCTATGTGCTTCACGGAAGAAGATGCGAAATTTATGGTGGACCAACTCGATGAGATCCTAACAGGTCTGTTCACTGACATTTAAGATGCCACCTTGTCCCACACTGGGTCATACAGAACTGTGCGTGGGGTTTTCACAACAGAAGTGAAAGAGATTGGAAATGAACGTGCAACTTTGTATGTAGAACTAGAAAAAGGTAGCTGAAAAGGTAATAACTATGTAGACTCTTCATTAAATCTAAATTTTCTGCCTGGGCTCCCACAGCTCCAGCTCTGGGTTTTTAAGGACCTGAAGACAACTTTATGTTTCTCTACTTTCACTTTTTAAAAAAGCTGCAGGTCTGCCTTACACTGAGCACCACAGATGCTGCAGCGTACAGTGTGTTAGCATTTTGCCTTGGAAATGTGAGAAACATTAATAATAAAAATTATAGGTTACAGGTTAACAATCATTTGCTATATGCTGAATTGTTTGACTTGTGTATTTCACTTACTACATTAACTCTTGAGGCTTTCTGTTTGCCATTCAGAATTAGCCTTGTCATAGGAACTTAACTTTTGCTTACTACCTGTATTATATACTTAAGTTCATTTGTTTTTCTGTTATGAACATAAATTGAGCTTAAAAAGTGAACTAGCAATGTAAAACCATGTTGGAAAACGTAACGTACTGTCAAATGTTAGAACATTTTTTATTTTGCTTTAGTTATATTTTCAAGATTCAACTTCTTTGCTCCCTTCTCAGACTTTTGGGGTTAGGGTAAGGCCAATAAGCCAGGAATTGATATATCATACAAAATAGATTGTCAGCGTTGGAAAACTTGAGACCCAGCCCGTTATCTTTAATATGGTCACTGTCTTTGAACCAAGAGTATTCTCACACCCACACTTGGCAAGCATTCTTCACACACCTGCGTGAAGGGCCAGGTGGAAAGAAGAGTATAGGATGGGGCAAGTCTTTACCCTTGCTTCAGAGTCATCTCAGAGATTGAGCATTAATAACAGTGAGGTGAAGAACTTACTTTGAATAAAGTGAATGGGGCATACCTAACACAGGTTTAGTGTCGCTTGTAAATGATAATGATGAAATGCTACAATGAAAGTTTAAAAGCAGCAATTCTAATAGTGACATGTTTCAAACACAGTACATTTACTTCTCAGTTCTTCATTAAAGGTATTTTTATTTTTTAAAAAAGTATTTTTATAGACAGCAAAAAGTTTTGGTTTTTTTTTTTTTAAGATTTTTATGTTATCCTGTCTTCTCCATTGTATCTTCTTTGATGTAGTTTTAGAAGAAGCCATCGGAGCCAAAAGTGAGAGTGTGATCTCTGAGAATACTCCATGCAGAGCAAAGGTAAGAAAGAGTCTGCTACTCTATTTTTAGGGGAAAATTTTAAAACTTTGGAAAATTAAAAGTAATGCAAAGTTTTAAAAAATTGTACAATAACCTTTAGAATAGAATCCACCTTTGCTAGGGTTGGCTTGCTGTTGCAATTTTGAGTGCACGATTACATTCCAAAACAAGTGTCATACCACTTGAAAGAAATAAAGAAGGGGTGCCTGGGTGGCTCAGTCGGTTAAGCATGTGCCTTCAGCTCAGGTCATGATCCTGGGGCCCTGGGTCGGAGCCCCACATCAGGCTCCCTGCTCGATGGGGAGTCTGCTTCTCCCTCTCCTCCCCACTTGTGCTCTCTGTCACTATCTCTGTCTCTCTCTCAAATAAATAAAATCTTTAAAAAAAAAAAAAAAGGAAAGAAATAAAGTCAAAGAGCCGTTCTTACAGGATTATACCCATAACCAAAAAAATCCCTCATGCCTGCAAAGGGAACCAGCAAAATATAGAAAGAAATGTTGACAAATATCCTAAGCTCCTTCCTGTTTGTCTGAGGGCCACCTGACACCTACACATCACTCTTTAAAATCAGCAGAAGCATTGGCAGTGAGGCTCCAAAATGCCGGGGTTTGGTCCTGAAGTGAACTAAAGTATAAACCTCGACTGGCAGCCGGGGCCTGGGAACCCTCTGGCACCAAGTGGCCTAGTTTCTGCATTTGATGTGCTTCCAGCAGAGGGCCTTTCCATTCTCTCCCCGAGCTGCCCAGGGTGTGAGAAAGAGCTCCCCGGCTCAGAAAACAGAAAGGCGAAAACTTGAGAGGCTCTGTTGCATAATTTGCTATTTGTTTATGACTTCGATGCATAAGGGAACACTCAGTGCCTTGAGTCGGCCTGCACGTACAGTGCAGTCAGCAAAGTCCTTTTTCTGGTGGAAAAACATTAGACCCTTTGAATGAGAGCAAATGATTTGCTAACAGGATTGCTTCTGTCTCTTGGTGGAACACACACCAATTGTAGAAATCAATTCTTATCTGAGCATGAGAGTCGCTTATCAAGCCCAGGACAGAATCGTAGCTGAGAACTAAGCAAGCATTGAAAAGAAGCTTACAAAAAAGGGAGTTCACCATGGGAAATCGCACATTGGAGTTAGCACACATGTTCCTGAAATTTTGGCTCGGAGTCCCACATTTTATGTTGACATGACATTTCAGTTGTCTGTGGAAGAGACTCAGCAGGGTAAGGGGGAGGAACAAGCAGCGCTGCAGTGCTGTGTGGTGCTATGTTTGCCCGCTGCCTGCTGAGTCAGCTGTGCAGAGGCTGGGCAGGTCAGAAGTGCCGGGCCTGCTGGAATCTGTGTGCCTGTCTTACAGATGCCTAACGAAGCACACTCGGAATTGCTTGGTGAGGGCGCCTCGGACCCCAGAGAAAATCCTGGCCAAAAGAGAAATGGACTGTGCACAGATAAACATTCCCTGCTCAGTAAGAGGCTCAAGACATGAGAGATTACCATTTTAAAGCAGGATAAGTGTCCAGGGTTATAGAGAATCAATGGAAGTGTGTCTTCTGTTAGTAGCTGGATCCTACCCTCCAATAGTAAAATTTGCATTCCATTTAGATGTGTAAATAAAAAGATAAGAGAGTAGAAAGAATAAGCCAAGTGGTAATCAACCCATGTCAAGATGATTAGTTCAGCCTCTTGCCTGTTAATTCCTTACTTGAGGTTTCTGAAATTACTTTATTTATTCTACTAAATTTATGCTTCAGACTGAAAATTTGGGTTGGCAGTTTCACTTCTCATGTATTAATGTTTGAAATGAGAGAGCAAAGTACAATAGGTCCCTTAACTTTGGATACTTAGTGCCTTAAAAGATGAATGAATCATTATTGACGTAATTTATGTGTATATTTTGGGCTATAATAGCAGATGAGGTAAACCAAAAAATGTTTACTAGGAAAGTGTACCCTTCTTTTGCAGAGAATATTAGGGGTAGTAAAATCAAAGCTATTTGGAAAAAAATCACATACAGCAAATGTTAGGAAGTTAGCGGAGAAATCGGACCTCTGGCTAAGGACCGAGGTTAGTCATGATCCTGTGGAGTCATGGTTGGGTCCTGCCAGCAGGAAGGAGGATGAGGAGTAAACCCAGAAACACTCACGCAGACATAGCTGGCACAGCAGCAGTAGCCAAAGCGCTGTGTTCAGTCAGGAGACCTCGGCTCTGTCAACGTCAGATTATGTCACGTTGGCAAGTCACTTAGCTGTCAGGTAAGAAGTTAACCGGTCATCTTCCTTTCTCATCAGATTTATCAGTACCCAACACACCCCCACATGAGAGTGGGAGCACACACACACATTTTTAATAAGACATTGGCCAAGGGAAATGAGGAAATCTGGAACCTCAAGAGTCTCTCTGTAACATGCTGGGACCACGAGACATTCACTTGGAAGCCAATGAACTGCAAGAAATTTGTTTTCATATTGACTGTGCATTCTCTCTGTGTTGCCATCCTAAGACTTGTTAAACTTTGCATTTTGGTTTTTGTTCCTACTGGAGAGAGAATAATTTTGCTGTCTGTTTCATGGCGGCTGAGAGGGATGTTGAGAGGAAAATGATTGTAAAATCCTCCTTTCGGAGTTTGTCATTAATTAAAATGCTATTTTAAAAAGCAAGGTCTCATTATTAAATACTTTTTCCTCCAAAAAATATAACCGACTCTATCCATAGTGTTATCTGGGTAGATAACACTGAGATTGGTCCCCAGGAGCTGGCAAAAACTAGGGGTTTAGAGGTCTCTGTGGCTGGCTTCTATGGAACAAATAATTGGATCTTTCACAACACAGATCAACACCCCTGTGAGCACCACCTGTGGGCATGTGCAGACAGTAATTGTCCTCTTCATTTTGGAGTGGGTATTCAACAGAGGAAGGAGAAAATAACCCTGTGTTACAAGTTTTCCAAGTATAAAATAATAGAAAATTAAGACTTTATTCTTTGATATACTGTACTCTTCTTCATTGCCTTTAAGTTAGGTTTCCTTGATATGAGGAGAGATCTAGAAGTAAGTGACACCTTCCTGAATGCGACAGAGACTCCCTCTGTGTGAGGCTCCTGGTAACTGCCTCATTTCTATGACATCACAACTGAGGTTGTGTCCATTCGGGTCCCCTGGGTCTCTAGATCAAGTCCCAAGACAGATCCAAAACCAAGATAGTTGGACATACAAGTAATAGTTTAGGGGTAATGCCTGTGAAAGATAAAGGAGCAGAGAAGCAGGAGTCGTCAGGAAAAGCTTTTGGGCCTGACATGTATGAAAAGAGAAGAACCAGAGTGGAGATTTGAGTAGGAAGAGCCTCAGCCAGAGATCAAGCTCTGAGAAAAGTCTCTGCCAGCACACTGGGGACACAGGCTCTCAGATTGCACATAAAGAACCGCGGGCAGAGGGGATCCCTGGGTGGCGCAGCGGTTTGGCGCCTGCCTTTGGCCCAGGGCGCGATCCTGGAGGCCCGGGATCGAGTCCCACGTCGGGCTCCCGGTGCATGGAGCCTGCTTCTCCCTCTGCCTATGTCTCTGCCTCTTTCTCTCTCTCTCTCTCTCTGTGTGACTATCATAAAAAAAAAAAGTTTAAAAAAAAAAAAAAAAGAACCGCGGGCAGAGATGACAGGGCCCTAGATAGCTCTACAGGCTTCCCTCACTGACCAGGAGCTCCAGGAAGCACATATCCGGCTTGAATGATGCTGTGGATCTTGAAGATGCTGGAGCTGGAGGCCGTCAGCTGACTGCACTCTCACCACAGGCTCCCTGTTGAAGGGAGAGCTGAGCAGCACACCCCCATGGCTGCCATGGTCTGCCCCCTGTGCCACATAGATCCACTTCCCCATACGTTTGGGAAGTAGGCCTTCAATGGTTCCTGTGCATCTCTCTTCCTCAGGGGAGACTCAGAAGAGTGAGCTTAGTGGAGCAAACTACAACTCCTGTAACTACAAATAGTTTTAGGGCCACTACTGGTACTCATTATTTTCCTTCTCCACTACTGAAATTCCACTCATCCTCAGCCATCACTTCTGGATGTCCTATAGTCGTGTGTCCCAGGCCCTCATTCCTAAGGCATGTGAGCCTCTGGAAACCATGTCTTCTCCAAGCCAGGGCTGAGGGACTGTCCATTCACAGTTACAATTAGGCAAGGAGTACCAAAGAGACCTAAGAGTTTCACAGGTATCCTGCCTCCCGCACTGTGGAACAGAAGCCCTACCTCCTTCTGGAGATCAAAGTCAATTAACCCTGCCCATATGGTGACTCCAACTGCCTAGCTGCAAGGAGTCCAAGGTGCTCATAGGTAGCTTATAGGTTAGCAAGACACCTTCTTTGGGGACCAGAGCCTCCAACCCTACAGATCCCAAAGCTATAGGAATAGGAAAAACAGAATTCTCCACTGAGTCATTGATGGTAAGTGGGGCCATTCACGCTTTCACCTCTTTAATCCAGGATTCTCCTGGGGACACAGCGCCTTATGGGGGTCTCTGACTGGGTCCAGATACTACCATCTGAAGGATAGCACCCCATCCTTGCAGAGTATTACCTCTGAGCCAGCACCTTGGCTACACCTTTATTCAGGAGGGTATTCCAATACCCTATCAAAGTGGCAGCTTCAGAGTAATGTTGAGTGTAGTACAACTGGTCGATTTCTACCCTGCACATTTTCACTGTAAAGTGGGTTCCTCATTTGGGTGATGTTTTGTGGGGATTCCATGCTTATGGATCAGGCATTCCTTAAGCCCCTAAATTGTGCTTCTGGTTCAGGCTCTGTAAGTAGGAAACTCCAAGGCAAACCCATACCCTAAATAGATGTCTATTGTGCAAATAAACCACTGGCTCTCCTCTCCCAGGACAGAAGGAACCCCATGCATTTAACTTGTCACCAAGTGGCCAGTTGATCTCAAGGGATAGTGTCATGTCAGAGACTCACTGTTGGTCTCTGTTGCAGGCAGATTGGGGATGGAGAAGGGGCAATAGCTAGATCTTTCTTGGTAAGTGGGAGTCTATGCTGTGGGCCAACATCTCTGCCATTATGACCACTCTGTCCATGTGCCCATTGTGAAGTGGCTAATGTCAAAGGTTGACTAATGTCAATTGCCAAGTCATTTTGTTCACCTGGTTGCTCAGTGCCTCTTCCATGCTGGGTGCTTTTTGATGTACATTAACATGTGACACAAACAAATTTTAGCATGTGTTATTTACTCCATGTATACATTTCTATTCCTTTACCCGATACCTCCTTTGTCATGGACTCTAACACTTTCTTTCAGGCTCCTGACTGGCTAACCAGACCATTCACCACTGCTCATGAGTCTGTATATGTGCTCACTTTGAGTGGTGATCACGTGTACCGCTCAAAGTTCTACCATTGAAAGATTTTCCCTTGTCACTGTCTTTCAAGGCCATCATTGAGTATGGCCATCATCCTCTTTACTGAAATGATAGATCCTGATTCTTAGTAAGGTTTATCTCCCATATTCCTGAGCAAACGTATCCTACTGAGGTTTCTAATGCTAGTATATTAGTATACCTCCATGCTAGTATACCTCCAGTATACCATACAGTGTACTCCAGTATAGTACCTCTCTTCCTACCAGATCAGAATGATGTCATCTGTAACTTATCACCGATTGTCTTCAGGATACCTAGATAGTGCAGATCTCTTGAGATTAAGTTATGACAGGGGGCAGGAGAATTATTCTAGTTCTGGGGCAAAAGTGTAAAGAATATTGTCTGTTCCATAAGAATGCAAACTGGTTCTCATTTTTATTTTCTGATTGGTTTAAAATAAGCATATTCTTAAAATTAATGACCACATATCATGTACATGAGGCCTTATGAATCTGCTCTAGCAACACCACCATGCCTAGCACTGCAGCTGCAATTGGGGCTACTTACTGCTTGGTTGAGCTTGTGATAGTGTGTAGTAATTTTCCAGTTGTCATTTAATTTCAGTAGAAGCCAAGTCAGCTAATTAAGAGATGATAGACACAGCCGCCCCTACATCCTTTTAGATTTTTTTTTAATTTATTTATTTATTTATTTAGGTAGGTAGGTAGTTGGAAATACAATGATTTTTGCATATTGACTTTGATTTCAGCAAACTCGCTAAACGCACTTGCAAATTCCAAAACTTTGTAAATTCTTTTGGATTTGTACATATATAATCATATCATCTGAGAATAATGACAGTTTTATTTATTCCTTTGTGATGCTTCTGTGTTTCCCATCAATGCTCCAGTCTTCTCTGTATAGAATTCCCTTAATTATGTATTCTCTTAACGCCACTTTACATTACCCCTTGGGTTTCGTTATTGCTTTCTTTGACATCAATAATCACTTTATATTTTGTTGTATCATTTTATTGTATATTACATTTTTTTCTTTATTCCCCCCAAGTTTTTACTTTGAAAAATTTTAAGTCTTTAAGAAAGTTTCACATAGTAATGAAAATTCCTTGTATCTTTCACCTGTATTCACTGATTGTAATATTTTGGCCCACTTAGTTTCCTATCTATATACTATTACACAAACTTTTTATCTTTGGTTAAGCCATTTGAGCCATTTGAGATTTGTGGCTGATATCAAGGCATTTACCCTAAATATGTCACCTTGTTTTCCCCCAAACAAAGGCATTCTCCCACACATCAATTATCACATTAGAGATATTTAGGATTAGTTTATAATATTATCTAATACGCAACGCATATCCAAATTTCCTAAATTGCATCAATAATGTCTTTTATAGCCTTTTTAAAAAATTCAGAATCCTAGGAAGGATCTGGCAAAGTATTTAGTGGTCACTTCTGTTTAGTTTTTTGTTTTTTTGTTTTTTATTTATGATAGGCACACAGTGAGAGAGAGAGAGAGGCAGAGACACAGGCAGAGGGAGAAGCAGGCTCCATGCACCGGGAGCCCGACGTGGGACTCGATCCCGGGTCTCCAGGATCGCACCCTGGGCCAAAGGCAGGCGCTAAACCGCTGCGCCACCCAGGGATCCCTGTTTAGTTTTTTTTAAATCTAGAATATTTTCCTATCTATTTTTTCTCTCATCACACTAACATTTTTGATGAATACAAGCCAGTTGGACATTTTGAAGAGTGTCTTTCAATTTGAATTTGTATAATTTTCTCATGATTAAATTCAGGCTAAATATTTTGGCAGAAAAATTACATAAGTAATATACTTAGATTTATTTTCAAATGGAAAACTAACCTGAAATTAACTTCATCATGATACATTGTTTTATAGTCTATATATAGACTATATGGGGAATTTTATATATATATATGTATATATGTATATATGTATATGTGTATGTATATATGTATGTATATATGTATATGTATGTATGTATATATGTGTGTATATGTATATATATGTATATATATACACACATACACATATGTATTACATATTTTGTATTGTATTTTATATTTATATATATTCTATATATAGGTATATATATAATTTGAGACAGATACATATCCTAAATGTATGTATGTACAAAAATCCTAAACTCAATTCTGGCAAACCAAACCTGTACTTATTAAAATTCAACAATGCAAAATTAAGTAGAATTTTTATCCTCTTCTTGCTTAATGCAGAGACTTTGTAATATTTGTATTTCATTTGCCTCTCTAAATGTTACTGTTTTAAGTCTATAATTTTAGGCGTGTGTGTGTGTACATGCTTTTATATATATACTTTTTGTTTTTCTTCATTTTTTCCTTCCCTCTGCAATTATTTTCCTTTTTTATTGTACAACATCCTTTTATTATTTGCTTTAGAGTGGGTCCTTGGTTCAGTTTCTTTGTTTGATAAACTGAAGGCCATAGATGTTAAGTGACTTAATGAAGTACAGTCTTTAGAGGCAAAGTTAGGACTGGCATCAAGATCATTCTGACTCCTGGGCTGGTGCTTTTCCCTCCACATCATTTTAAGATGTTGAGATCAGAGGCATTGAATTGACAATTTTGACATAGATGGTTGAATCTGCTGATGAAATATAAAACTAGTTATTTTGATAAATGGTTTTGAAATACTAGAAGCAAAAGGAAAATACAGTTTATCAGTCAGTGACAGACACAAAAATACTAATTAGAGAAACTCAAATGATACATAAACAAATACACAATAATTTTACTAGCCAATATTGACCCGTAGGTAATATAATATTGGCCGCCAGATGCTGGTTTATGCATCCTTGCTACTTTCTATACCAATAGCAATATCATCTGTGAACTGAAATAAACAAGGAAAGTAGAAATCCGGGATGCATTTTCCACCCCCTAAGAGAAGAAAATTTCAGTAATAATACAGGATTTGAAGGGGGAACAGAACTATGGGAGCAGAAAATGCAGATTTCGAGAGCAAAAATGATTTGCAAGGAGCCATGGTCCCCTAACATTTGTTCCTTCAGAACACACTGAGGACTGAGTGAAACCATGTCCCCTCATGCCTCACACACACAGTTTCTGGTCTTCTTGGTGTAAGAATTGTAAAAGAAGAAATAAAGAAGATGGAAAGAGAAAAGTAATCCCCCATTCCTTTCAAATATTCATTAATCTGCTTTAATTCCTCACTAATAATATTGCTGTGTGATATTCCTGAAATTACTAACCTATGGTGTCGATCTGGATCCTAAGTTTGTTTCTTTTCCTTTTATCTTCCAGAACTGCTTCTTTAATTTCTCTTTCCTAAAGGGTTTCAATAATACAGATTGTTTTATAAAAGCACCAATTTCCTTGTGGTGGTCTGATTCAGTCACCCAGTCACTCCTGTCATTGCCCAATGGGGTAATGAAAAACCAGGCCATCACAGCAGGCTTAGGGGTTATGCCAGACTCAGCAACATGGACTTCTGCTTACCAGAGTCAATTTGGCTACAGCCATTCCCGATTGCCCAATCTGTCAACAGCAGAAGCCAATGCTGAACCTCCAGTATAGCACCATTACCCAGAGAACCAGCCAAATAACTAGTGGCAGGTTGATTAAATTATATTGCTTCAACCATGAGAGGGGTAGTGGCTTTATTTTTACTGGAGGAGATAGTTAACTCTATGGACTTTCCTTTCCTCCCTGCAATACTCCTACCAAAACCATCATTCATAGATTTCCAGAATAAGTCCACTGTCATGGTACTAGACGCTACATTACTTCTGACACAAGAATTCATTTCACAGAATAATGAAAGGTAGAAAAGGGTCCATAATCATAGAGTTCACTGGTCTTCCATGTTTTCCACCATCCTGACATAATTAGCTTATAAGAATGGTGGAATGGCCTTTTTATGACCAGATTATGGTGCCAGCATCTTGCAAGGCTGGAGAAATGCCCTTAAGAGTGGAGTAAATAGTCTAAATTAATGACCAATATATGGTGTTCTTTCTCCTACAGCCAGGATTCACGGTACTAGGAATCACAGGGTGAAAATGAAAGGGAATCCTCTATTGACCACAGGGATCCACTAGAACAATTTTTACTTCCCATCCCCACAAGTTTAGCCTTTGCTGCTCTGGAAGTCTTGGTTCCAAAGGAAATAATCCTTCCACTAAAGGACACAACAATGATCCCTTCTAAAAGCTGAGACTGCCATCTGGCCACTTTGGATTTGTCATGCCACTGAATCAACAGGTAAAGAGGATGATTGTTTTAATTCATTGGGGTGATTGACACTGATCATAAGCAGAAATAGTGTTGCTAGGAGGCAATAGGGGTAAGGAAGAGTATTTCTGGAATGCAAGAGAAAAATAAACATCACGCCAAAAATTTTTTTTTAGGTGATGAGGTGCAGAGGGAGAAGGAGAGAGAGAATCTTTAGCAAGCTCCATGCCCAGTGCTACCCAGGCACCCCTCACCCAAAGATTTTTTAAAGTGTGTGTTGGAGTGGATTTTGTATCCTTTTCTGGGGGAAAGGGATGTGTGTTTGGGGTTGCATGTGGTATAGGTGTGTCATGGTCGGTGGAAACATGAAGTTGCTATTGTCTTTATTTGGAGTTTAAATACAGTTTAAGGAGATGCACATAGGTTCCAAGTCAAGGAAGGAAGGGCGTGCTGGGTTTGTAATGTGTCAGCATGCCTAGAATGAACTGTATTTCCAAGAATTCCTTTTCCTGTGTGTTTTTGGTTAGGGTAGGCCATAAGACAGATTCGGGTTTGAGACTTTGAATGAGGCAGTGAAGCAGAAGTCATTTTGTAGCTAACACCCATTGTCACCGATGTGCTGACTCACCTGTTTGATGTGAGACAGTGACTGGGCTGCAACTTACCCACTTCCCCTGGGTCCCCTTAGTTCCTGCAATTCCTGGACTTGAGGTATGTGTTGAGTTCCATGATAAAGGACCCAGCTAACGCATGACACTCACACCACTAGGGTCAGAGGCAACAAAAATCGACATGAGTTTCAGCCTGTCCTCATGGGCTTCTATGCTTTGGATTCCAGATCTTCTTCTTGCCATATTACATCAGCCTTGCCTTTTCAAATAGATGCTAGGACTGTCCTGCCTTACAGAGATTGTTACACAATTACATAAGGTCAAATCCCTGTAACAAATCCTTATAAATATAAATGTAATATAAGTATAAACATATGTGTACGTATATGAAAAGCAGACTTACTAGGATATATATTTAAGTGTGTGTGTATATATATATATATATATATATATATACACACACACACTATACTATATACTATATAGCTATATATCCTAGTGGTTCCCCATTTATTATTGGACCAATACTGATACATAATATAAAATATATATTCTTACCATAATGAAATTAATCTAAAAATCCATAAAGGAATGATTACAGGAAAATCTACAAACACTAGGAAATTAAACAACACACTTTTATTTCATTTATTTATTTATTTATTTATTTATTTATTTATTTATTTATTTATTTTTAGAGAGAGAGAGCATAAGCAGGGGTGGGGAGGGGCAGACAGAGAGGGAGAGAAACAATCTTAAGCAGACTCCATGGTCAGTGTGGAGCTGGACCTGAGGCTCAATCTCACAACCCTGAGATCACAATCTGACCAGAAATCAAGAGTTGGACACTTATCTGACTGAGCCACCCAGGTGCCCCAAAACAACACACTTTTAAATCATGGGTCAGGGATGCCTGGATGGCTCAGATGGTTAAGTGTCTACCTTCAACTCAAGTCATGATCCCAGGTCCTGGAATCGAGCCCCACATCGGGCTCCTAGCTCAGCGGGGGGTCCTGCTTCTCCCTCTTCCTCTTCCTCTCCCTTTGCTTGTGCTATGTCTCTCTCAAATAAATAAATTAAAAATCTTAAAGAATATACAATGAATCAAAGAATTCTCAAATGACATTAGAAATGTTGAACATCAAATATACCAAGTTTTTCATGCTACTCTGTAGCACCTAGAATACATTAATACATCCTCTGTTAATTGAAGGGTATCTTAGGTAGGGTTCCCCAAAAGCAGAGCCTGAGACAGGGATTCTTGTACAAGTGACTTACTGGAGGAGCTCTCAGGAAGAGTGGATTAAGGAAGTAAGGGGAGAGGAGAAGTCAGGAAAAGAGCAGCAAGGCTCTTTTAAGGATAGAAAAGCTATCCTTAGCAGGAGCCTACCTCTAGAACATGATAACACCATACAATTAACCCCCTTCAGACAAGGGGCTGTGGCCTTTACAGTATCAGGCAGTCATTGGCTGCAAGCCAAAGTGAGGGCTGTTTCCAGACATCTCTGGGATAGCCAGCTCCATTGGGCAAAGGTCAATTCTCCAGAGAAAGGGAAGCCCTGAGCCATAAGCAGCCAACACTTAAGAGTAGCTGGGGGCTGGGTGTGCTAGCCTGATAAAAGGGTCTATCTGGGCAGGGCATCAGCAGCATCCGTTAAAAAGGGTTTCAGAAGAAATTTGTCATGAGATGTCAAACACATTTTCTTTTATTTTGAGACAGAAAGGCATCATCTTTCACTATGGTGTGTGAGCATGGAAACAGCATTTAAAAACATGGTTTCCTTCTACTGCCACAAAAAAATAATTCTTAAAAAAAAAATCTAGGGATCCCTGGGTGGCGCAGCAGTTTAGCGCCTGCCTTTGGCCCAGGGCGCGATCCTGGAGACCCGGGATCGAATCCCACGTTGGGCTCCCGGTGCATGGAGCCTGCTTCTCCCTCTGCCTATGTCTCTGCCTCTTTCTCTCTCTCTCTGTGTGTGTGTGACTATCATAAATAAATAAAAATTTAAAAAAATTTAAAAAAAATCTAACAAGAGAGCAGCTTTGGAATGGCAACTGCAAGAAACTTGTCCTTACAATTAGCCACACATCTAAGGAGACACTGATGTGTGCTCAGGGGCATTAGGTTGCCTCCATAAGTGAGGTGAGCCTGGAGAACACCAGCCCAGGAGGTGCTCAGGCTCTCTGCTCTCAGAAGCCACAGCAGTGTTCCAGAACCAGGTGGAAGCCGGGGGTTCTCTTCCAGCTTTGCCAGGTAATCACCGTGTGACCTCAGTGACTCCTTTGTTTTGCCAAATCTGTGTCTTCATCTGTAAGATCAGATAATCACACCGGGGCTTGCTACCTCTTAGGTGGTTGTGAGAAGGAAATGAGAGAATACATAAGCAGGGTGCCTGGAAGCCCCAGCTTTTACTAATGAAGCTCCTAAAACCAAGTTTGCAAACACCCACACAGCCGCCTTGGGTTGCTGAGGGATTATTAGTCCTTCCCCAAAGACAGAGGTCAAAGGAACCATGAGAGGAAACTTCTGTGGGTGAGGGTGGCTTGACCTTGGTGTCTGAAGGTGGGGGCAGGGTGGTTGGGGAAGGAGGCCCCGACAGCTCAGCTTGGTGGAGAAAAGAAAATAAGAAGGGAGATTGTTGGGCTCACCCTCACCATTGCCTTGGGTTGCCAGGTGAGTGCCTTCAGACCTCAGCTCCAGGGGTCCCTAGCACTGGTGTCACAGTTGTTTTGAAAGGTCAGTAGGAGAACTGTAGGTGGGGACTCATAGACCTCAGACAGTTGTTTATCCACCTCTCTTCATCTTCCAAACCCTTGGGCTAGGAATTACAATCTAAGCCTTTCTCCCTTTCATAGCTGCTCTTGGCAAGCAAAGCCAGGTGGAGTCACTGATGAGGAGTGGTGGCTGTGGGGGCCTGGATTTCTGATGCCTGCTGCACTCTCCCTCGAGCTCTTCCACCCCTACTCCAGTCCCATTCCCTAAACCTGAGGGTTCTAAACTTGTCCCAAATACACTGCCCCACCATTCTGGATATTTTTCTATACATCTCCGATTGCACGTTGCCCTAGTTTCTGTTGAGTGTGTGCTTAAGAAGGGAATTACCGAGTGTGTAGGGTATGTGAATGTTCAACTGAAGTAGATAATACTAAACTATTCCCACCCAAGTCATTACCTCAATTTCTCTTCTCAAAGGCAACTTTTTTTTTTTTTTTTTTTTTTTTTTTAGGTTCAAGCGTGCTTTAATGGGGAGCGCTCCTGGGCGAGGTTCCATGACTCGGAGAGGTGGCCTGAGTCAGGGAAGTCGCTCAATGGCAACTTATAAGAAATCCTCCAGACCCATGTCCTCTCCAGTATTTCATATTGTCAGTAGTGCTGTTCATAACAGCAAAAACCTAGAAACATGCAAATGTTCCCTCAGCAGTTGGGTAGGTTAATAGGTTATAAAATATGTACACAGTGGACTATAATATAGCATTTAAAAATGATCAACTGGGGAGCACCTGGGTGGCTCAGTTGGTTAAGCATCTCTGTCTTCAGCTCAGGTCATGATCTCAAGGTCCTGGGATCAAGCCCCGCATCAGGCTCCATGCTCAGTGGGAAGTCTGTGTCTCCCTCTCCTTCCTGCCACTCTGCCTTCTTGTACTCTCTCTCTCCCTGTGTCAAATAAGTAACATCTTTTTTTAAAAATGATCAACTGCCATGTCACACAATATAGATAATTTTATCAATACAATCATAGGTGGAAAAATATGTCTGAAAGATTACATAAAACAGGAGACCCTTCCTATAAACACACACATACAACATATTTTTAATAATGCATTTAAATACCAAAAAGAAGTATATAGAAAGCAAAGCAGGTTGTGATGAGCACAGGATGAGGGTGTGGGATGACAAAGGATAGTTTGATAAAAGGTATCATGTGGTTAATTGTAAGTTATTGTCAAGGTCCTAGCTTTCAATTTAGGTATTATGTTCTCAGATATTTATGGCATTATTTAAAATAATCCAATAACTAACTAAAGACCATACATGAACCAATGATGGTCATTAGTTCACAAACCAGGGACTGCGTTCATTCAGTTCTATATATATATATATATATATATATATATATATATATATATATATATTAGTTTTTTTAATGGAAGAAAGGAGGGAAAGAACAGATAGATAGAAGGAAGAAACCACTAACCTTAGAGAATTAACAGAAGTCATTCAAGACAGAGCCTTAGCCTAATGCCCTATACACACTGGTTGGTTGGGTATTTATTTGTGAACCATCTATTTTTTTTGCCTCCCTTCATGCTTTGCCCTCCTTGTGCCATTTCACAAAGATGGGCATCCGTCTTCATAAAAAAAATCTTTATTTTTTAAAAAAAATCTTTAGAATACAAGAACTATTCAATTTTGCAACCAATTCCTAGGACCACAAAGTCTAAACAAAAATGGTGGCAAGGAGAGTTTGCCCTTATTTTGTATCCAGTTGAAAGAGAAAAAAAAAATTTAATCCTTTCCTAATAGCAGTTAAAATGGGTGTTCTCAAGTCTTGGTGGTATAATAATCACCTGGGTGCTTTTTTTCTTTAATAGGAGAGGGGGAGGGGCAGAAGGAGGGAGAGAGAATCTTTCTTTAAGCAGGCTTCATGCCTGCCATGGAGCCCAACGCAGGACTCAATCACCTGACCCTGAGATCATCACCTGAGCTGAAACCAAGAGTGGAACCCTTAACCAACTGAGCCACCCAGATGCTCCCTGGGGACTTTTTAAAATGCAGATTCCTGGGATCCCTGGGTGCCGCAGTGGTTTGGCGCCTGCCTTTGGCCCAGGGTGTGATCCTGGAGACCCGGGATCGAATCCCACGTCGGGCTCCCGGTGCATGGAGCCTGCTTCTCCCTCTGCCTGTGTCTCTGCCTCTCTCTCTCTCTCTGTATGACTATCATAAATAAATAAAAATAAATAAATAAATACATAAATAAATAAATAAAATGCAGATTCCTTAGAAATTCATTTTCAGGTATCTGCATTTTTAACCATCATTCCAGATAATTCTGACATAGGTAGTCTGAGGGCCATATTTTGAGAAATACTGGGTTAAAGAATTGAAACAAGAGGGATAAAGAATTGAAACAAGAGGGATATTTATATAGCTAAGCAATTTGCCATTAAGGAGTCAGTAATGGAACGATTAAGGACAACTCTACTATAAACACATAAAATCTTGTAAGTTATGAGTCAGTTAGAGAAAAGACTTCCTTTTTATGTGTTTAGTACATATTATTTCTGATAATTTGTATTGGTATTGGTCCTTGGGAGGGGTGTGTGTGTGTGTGTGTGTGTGTGTGCGCACGCATGTGCATGCTTATTTTCCAACAGGTACCTGGAGGACACTTAAAAGTATGCTAGCATATATGCAAAAGTTATCCTGGCAATGAATCCTTAAAAAGGATTAGATTTAAAGGAATCAACAGCCCCCCATACAGGTCTTCTGGAATGGCACGCCAAGCCCAATGCACACCATCTGAAGCCAATAAACTAGTCATGACTGGATGTCATTTTCCCCCCATTTTACCAAACATAATGGTGCAGAATGACCCTTAAAGTGGAAGGGGAAACTGGCATTTGGATTTCCAATATTATTAAAATACTTCCCAATTTATCTTTTTAAAATTAAACAACTCCAGCTATTCTAGGCTCTTCTCATAGAAATTTGTTTCCTAAGCATTGATTTTTTTAATTCAAGGTTAATTATGTGTGAAATACAATTTATACACAGTAAAATTCACCCATTTTAGGTATGTATATTAATAGTATACTTCGTATTTGACAAACATATATAAAGAGTGTAGAAGCAGCCAGAACCCCTTCTTTCTGGTCTGCGGTCAGTGTGTGTTTGATTCCAGGAGCCATGGTTGTCAGGATAACTATATGTGTTATGAAAAGTCTCAAAGAGAGAGGTAAGAATATTTGAGCTCTCTACATATCTAAGTGGTGCTTCTGCAGTTTATATTCTGTGTTACTTGGCCCAGGCTGCCACAACAAAATACCATAGATTAGATGGCTTGCTTACACAACAAAAATTTATTTTCTCATGGTTTTGGAAGCTGGAAGTCCAAGAGCAGGGTAGAAGCATGGTTGGTTTCTAGTGAGACTTCTTGTCTTACAGATAACTGCTTTTCACCATGTCTTCATATCTCAGGGAGAGAAAGACAGTAAGCTCTCTGGTATCTCTTCTTATAAGGGCACTTATCCCATCTTCAAGACTCCACCATCATGACCTCATCTAAATTTAGTGATCTCCCAAAGACCTCATCTCTGAATACCATTACACTGGGGGTTAGGACTTTCACACCCAAGTTTGTTGGGGGTGAGGAGAGTTCAATTCAGTCTATAGCATACCCACAGAGTGTATTTCTGGCTCAAATCTTCAGAGTTATACTGGGTTTGGGAGAGGAGGGGTAAAGAACCTCCTACTTCCATAGGAGCACTCAGAGAAACTCTTTGCCTATAATCAAGTCCTGATGGAGAAATATGAGAATCAACTCTTTCTGTGGGCAACCCAAGAGCTGGGTGATTTCTTACCCCCTTCCAGGTCAAAGAGTGTCAGGTTGAGATTTCACATAACTCCTTAGTGTCATCACTTGAGTCAAGAGTCAAAGTTCTATCCTTCAGAAAGTCAGGACCTTCCTTGCCCTTGGAGTCCATAGTCAGACACATAACAACCTGAGGTTAATTTCATCATCTTTATTATACACATTGCTGTCCAGGGGTCCCTGGGTGGCTCAGCAGTTGAGCATCTGCCTTTGGCTCAGGTTGTGATCCCGGGATCCTGGAATCGAGTCCTGCATCGAGCTCCCCACAGGGAGCCTGATTCTCCCTCTGCCTATGTCTCTGCCTCTCTCTCTCTGCCTTTCATGAATAAATAAATAAAATCTTTTAAAAAAATAAACATTGAGGCCCAGATGCATCTACTTTATAAGAGCAGGGTGATGAATTTTTATTAATACTCAGTTATAAAAATAAAAAAGTCAAGATGGCTCTGATGTATTGGAATAAAGAATATAGCCTCTATAGCTGGTACTTTACATGAAGTTGGCCTTTCCATGAAAATGTGAAAAGTTATCACTGTTACCAAGAACTTATTTGGGTTCCTCAAACAAATCTGTCAGTTTACATATTCAATAGGAAAAATCTCCAGTGAATCAGACAAAATTCTATCTGAACCCTCGAACTGAGTCACTTTATCTCTACAAAATAATAATAATAAATTATTAAATAAGAAATCTGTAGCTCTGAAAAAAAAAAACGAGGACTTTCTCTAAAATCTAATGTGATGGGATCCAAATATAAAGATAATTTGAATAAATAAGCTTTGCTCCAAAAATGCATGAAATCCTTTCATTATGATTGTTTCCATGTGTCTTTCTGAAAGCTTCACAGGTCAAGTCCAAGAATGATAGAAAACAGTCTTTTTTTTTTTTCTTTTAATGGCATGTTTGCATTAGATAGTCCTGCATTAGTTTTCTATCTGATCTGGCTTGATTCTGGGTGTTAGAACTTGGGAGTCCGTCTGACAGGGCCCCTGGAGGGGGAGTAGCTGCCAGTCAGGGGGAAGAGAAGCAGAGCCTTGTCTGACTTACAAATGCTTAGGACAGGCAGTGAAACTTCAAAATGAAAGAGCAGCAAAATTTTCTTATCTCCATCCCATAATTAAGTCATAAAAGTCTTGACTTTCCCTAATGGGTAACCATGTGGTTTTACACTGTGCATTAGTTTGGGTTTTCCTAAAAAGCTGAGGGCCTGGGGACAAATAGTTTGCTTTGGAAATAATCCCAGGAAGCAGGAGTCGGGAAGTAGGGAACATGAGACTGGGAAGTGAGAAACACAATAATGAAGGCATCACCTCCCTCATGTGTTTTTTTTTTTTCCGCAAAGTACCTTGAAATCACT
Source organism: Nyctereutes procyonoides (assembly GCF_905146905.1). NCBI lineage: Eukaryota > Metazoa > Chordata > Mammalia > Carnivora > Canidae > Nyctereutes > Nyctereutes procyonoides. The sequence continues at coordinate 9,417,713 of NW_026575130.1, forward strand.
GGTTAAAGGCCAAATATTAACTCTGACAAACCTCTGGTGATTTGTAGAATTTTGTCTATCTTTTCTTCTAAAAATAGCTCCATGCTGGGCCTACTGTCCCCATACTTGTGTCCATATGTACGATGGTCATGGTCTAATAGCATCTGTCTCCCAACCCAGCCTCTCCTGGAGCATTTTCATTGACTGGAAAGCCTGCAACTGAGATATAGGTCTGTGTGGTAAGAGGAACCATTGTAAAGTCCCTCTGCACTGTGCTGGAGGCGGAAAAGAGAGACAGCCTGGCTCCCCAGAGACCTGGAGGCAGGCTGGGGCGATGCCAGCATGATCATCAATGCCTTTGGCAAGTATTTCTTGGATTTTTCCCACATTCCTGCTTTAGGCTCAGTCCTTGCCAGGACAAGATGTAAACAACACAATGACAGCACAGAGTGGTATGTGCTACATATCATCAAGATGCACGGAGAGCGTGCTGGGATCACTGAAAAGGGAGCAGTCCCCAAGTCTGCAGAGTCCAAGAGATGTGGAAAGAAAGGCATCTCCCAGGCAGAGAAGAGTAAACACCCCCTTCCAGACAGACAGCACATGCAAAAGCCCAGGGTCTGCAGTGAGGACCAATGAAAGAGAAAGGGAAGAAGGAAGACTGGAGGACCAAGAGAAGGGAAAGGTGGTAGAAGGTGATGAAAGAATTGTAAAGGAATTTGGACATCATCTCCTAAACTGTGAGGGGCCTTGAAGAGCCTTAAGTGAACAGATTTGCATTCTATAAAGCTCTCTAAGGCAGCTGCTGGGTAGAGAGCAAAGAGGTGAATCTGGAAGTAGGGAAGGGAGGCTGGGATGGTTTGTTTTCTTTGTTGCTGTAACAAACTACCACAAACGTAGTGGCTTAAAACACAAATTTATTCCCTTAGGGTTCTGGAGGTCAGAAGCCCAAAGAGAATCCTACAGGGCTAAAAGGCAAGATATTAGCAGGGGTGATTTCTTCTGCAGGCTCCAGGGAAGAGTCCGTTTCCTCGTCTCCTCCAGCGCTTAGAGACCACCTGCATTGCTTGGCTCCTGGTCCATTGCCTCCACCTTCCAAATGCATCACTCCAACTTCCAGATCTCATCCCAGCTCCTCCTTATTTGACCTGCTGGCTGCCCTCTCACTAGGACCCTTGTGATTACATCGGATTCAGTTGGACAATCTAGGATAATCTCCCCATCCCCAAATCCTTAATTCAGTCACATCTGCAAAGTCCCTTTGGATATAAGGTAATAATATTCACAGCTTCAGGCATTGGGACAGGACATCCTTGGGGGGCCATGATTCACTCTACCACAATGATAGTTTCCAAATGAGACAAGTCAAATGAACCTATACGATACATGGGAATATCTTAACATAAGGGAGCTCTAGGGAAGAAGAATATCATGTTTTATTTTCTTTATACCAATGCAGAATGTGTGCATGTGTGTGTTCCTTATATAAGTACCGTGATTCCACAGTGGCATTGCCTACGAATCATCCAAAATGTAACAATGTTCTCTCTCACGAGACTTTGATAATAGCATCAAAGTTAGGTCATGTGGAGAAAGCACAGTGATGTCTAGGTACTCAGGGAGTCTATATCTTATCTCAACTACTTCCCTTTGAGGTCCTTGAGAGCACTAGTTGCTCTGATTCACATTTTTATCTCCCACAAAGTGGAACACACATTCTACATTAGATATTTGTTGTCTGCTGACCCATCATGCCTCTCTTCTTCCCTTATTTTAACAATACTTGATTCTCACATGGATATTTCACACACACACACACACACATTGGTGTAGTCAAGCAGTTTTCTGTTCCTTGGCTCACAGTCCATGAACCATTGGCATAAGCTGTTCCCAGTAGAGTCAATACTGGAACAGAAGAGCTCTCCTGGTGTGAAGATAAAAATCTGGGACTTCTACAGACACTTAACCAGCAAGAGGATAAAAGTAGCAGCTCTATGGGAGAAGCACATTGCCGAACTGCTGAAAAAAATCGACCCTCTTCCTCTGGATATTCCAGTTAAATGAGCCAATAAATCTTTTTTGTCATTAGGCTAGTTTGAAATGGGTTTTCTCCTTTGCAAGCTAACATTATCTAACAGGTCCATATGTATTTCTTGCTGAATGAATGTGAATGAATAAATGATAGCAAGAAAAACCACCTCATTACAACATTCTTCTTCATGCTACTCAGAACATTTTTAGTGTTGATATCATCAAAATATCTGCTTTTTCTGGGTTTGTCATAAGGAAAATATGGTTACATAATTTTAGAATTACATATATCAAATAGAGATCAAGAGGCATGGTTTTCTAGATGGAGGCTTTGAGGGGCAACAAGCCTAATTAGACTCTTGGTCTTGGAGAGGCTTTTGCAAGGTTAAGCACCTTGTTCTGCTTTAGCTTAACTGAGTTTGGAGGTTGTCTTTGGGGGGGCTGATGGAGATTATGAGGGAGTCAGGGCCACTCTTTGATGCCTTAACTGGTTTAAAGATTGCTCCTCACTCCTTCCCAAACATCATTTAGTGTAATGTAATATTAAATAAGGAAAGAGTAAAATCAGTTGCAGAACTGAAAAGGAATCCTGTCCTCTGGTTACTTATAATTATGTTGATAAGGCAGCTAAGGGAAAATATCCAAAAGAAGGGAAAATAAACAGGGTAGAGTTCCACCCTCTCACCCCAGTCCTCCTCCCGTCACCAAAGTCATTCCCTCTCTTTCTATGAACATCCATATGGGGCAGAGAACTGAGCATTTTTGATTCCTCTAAAATAACAGAATTGGCCTAAGCCAACATTTAAACTTTTTCTCCACACTCTCATCTGCCCCTCCATTCTGCCTGATTTGTCAGTTTGTCTCACTCTACTGACTCTCAGAAGAAAGTGGAAAACAGTCCACCCCATCATAGACTGATCCGTGGCTTGGTTCTTTGCATTTCTGTATGCATCGTAAGATCAGTCCGTCAGTGTAATTGCTGGCATTTTTATTGGGATTGCCAAATTTATACATCACTTTGGGAAGAAATGACATACATACAGTATGCTTCCATTTATACAAAATTGAAAACTAAGAAAAACTAATCTATAATGTTTAGATACTGGTAAATTTAAAATATAGCAAGGAATTGATTACCACAAAATCAGTGAAGTGGCTGCTTCTCTTTTTTTAAGATTTTTATTTATTTGAGAGAGGGAGAGAGAGAGTGTGTGCACAAGCAAGGGGAATAGCAGAGGGAGGGGGGAAAGCAGGCTCCCCACTGAGCAGGGAGCCTGATGTGGGGCTCCATCCCAGGACTCTGAGATCACTACCTGAGCTGAAGGCAGATGCTTACCCAACTGAGCCACCCAGGCACCCCAAAGTGGTTGTTTCTAAGAGGGAAATAAGGAGAGATGATTTCAAAAGGATACATGAGGAGCCTTTGTCTGTTTCTTGTAGTTATATGGGTCTCTGCCTTATAATTACCTATTAAGATGTATATTTCTGATTTACCTAATTTTTTGTATGTGCATTTCATAATAAAATATTTTAACAATTCTAATTCTGCCTCTTGCTAGTTGTTGCATTAGTCTTAGTTACACTGGTCTCTTTCTCTCTCCCTCCTTGCCCACCCTGACTTACTTTTCCCATTTGTAGCATAGAGTTCATACCTGCATCACAGATTTGTCTCTTCTTGCAACATAGCAAACAGTACACAGTACAGTGCTTAGCACATGCCAGAGAAACAAAATATGCTGTTTTCCTTCCCCCTCCATGGCAAACTCTAATAGAATCAGCCAGAGATGAGAGGGCAACCTCGATGAGGGTTATGTATTCAGGAGTCCCCGGCATGCAGCCTTGGACTTACACCATGTCCTGTACAAAAGGAATGTTGACTAGACAGTGACGTTATCTCTTGCGTTTTCTGGAAATCATGACATCTGTCAGTTTCATCACCTTAGGTGTAGGGCAAAGTGAAACTCGTTCAATAAAGCTTATCTCTAAACCAGCTTTCTGCCAGAGTCACCAACTGGCAATAGGCTTTCTCCCGACCCCTTTCACTCTGTCCTTGGTTCTAGAGAAAGTGAACCTGTAGCCTTTGACTAAAGGCTAGTCAAAGCCTTGACTTTGACTAGTGCTTTGGGTAAGCACTGCCAAATTGCATCAGATAGTGGTAGGGTTTTTAAAATAATTTGTTCTGAATTGATACCACTTTAAAATAATGCCATAGAGCACCTGTATGTCCTTCACAGCTTTTGGGAGTTAGGCACCCAAATTAGTCCCTTAATAATAAAAATTAAAACAATAATTTTTAAGATATTTGGAGTGATTGCTATATATGCCAAGTATTTTGCTCAGTACTTCAGGAGTATTATTATTATTTTTTTACTCCTCACATGATACTATTATTTTTAGCCCCCATTTCATAGATCAATAAGCCGGATCTTAGAGAAGTGATGATTTACCCAATGTCCCAGAACTATTGAATTGTGGAGATCTTCATTATATTTGTAAATTTGTGTACTAACAAGTTTCAGGCTGAAATAGTAGCTATACATACACATTCATGCACACAAACTGGCTCATGTCATATCTTCTATTTCTGTGATGATTGACGGTCACAATAGTGGTATGTTCTCCAACCTGTGTGATTTTTAGGACTCATGACCACATGTCAGAGCACTAACAAATCATCATGGTGAGTCCCCTGCTCAGACTGGCTCAATGAGTATTAATTTTAATGGTCAAAATGAGAGGAAAGAAGAAGAGCACACATCTTACAACCCTAGTTATCACAAGTGCATTTTGTAGCCAAATTGTTCCACAGCTGAAGGAGAGAAAATTACTGACTTGGTGCAAAATAGTTTCCAGTTGCCAGTTAAAGAAAGTAATTGTTGTGGTCCCAAGAAATACCTGATCAGAAACCAATCAGGCCCTCTGCTGCAAAATTTGGAATTGGAACAGAGTGGTTTGAGTCTGGTTAGCCAAATTTTTTTTTTTTAAGATTTTATCTATGAGAGAGAGAGAGAGAGCTGGAGCACAGCAGTGGGGGGATGGGCAGGGGGAGAGGGACAGAGAACCTCAAACTAACTCTGCACTGAGCTCCCTACATGGGGCTTAATCTCCCGACCCTGAGATCATAATCTGAGCCAAAATCAAGAGTCTGATGCTTAACCAACTGAGTCACCCAGGCGCCCCTGTTTAGCCAGAAATTTAACACATAAACTCGAGAGCTGTGAAGGAACAATATGCCTTGTGCCCCAAAGAGCAAAGAAACAGTGGTGCAAAGATAAGTAGAAAAAGGAGGTTAAGGGGATTCCTGAGTGGCTCAGTCGGTTGAGCATCGGACTCTTGATTTCAGCTCAGGCCATGATCTCAGGGTCCTGAGATTGAGTTCCCCATCAGGCTCCATGCTCAGTATGGAATCGCTTGGGATTCTCTCTCCCCTCCCTCTGCTCCTCCCCACCCCACCATCACCTGCACGTGCTCACCCAAGCATGCTCTCTGTATCAGAACAGAACAGAACAACAACAAAATGAGGTGAAGAGAAAGAGCTCTGAGGGCTTGGTAGTTCTTTGTTCCAGCTCCTCCTGGAACTCACCGAATACTGTTCTGTGTTCCTCAAACATCTCATTATCCTTTTCATTAATATCCATAGTTGTTGGCTGGTGAGTTTTCGTCTCAAAGTAGTTTAAGTGTGAAGAGGGGTTTAAGAGGAAAAGTCCCCCCCACCTCCCTACAGTAAAGTTTAGAGAATTTTCATTTGTCAGTCCTTCCTGCAGAGTCTCTGAGCTTCCCTCAGTGTCTGTCCCTGTGACTGGTCCTCGTGCTCTGCTCATAGCTTCCCTTTCTAGTTCCACCTGTGCTCTTCAAACGTTGCTCATAACATTTCTCATCAGCATTGTTCTGTGGCCCTAATCCCAGATTTGCCACATGGTTCCCGTCTTCACAGTAACAGGATAGGCACCAGAACCTGCCCCTTAAAAACAACCCAAAAGTGCATTCCTCTAGATCACTAACAAGTGGCATGAAAATAGCCATAGGCTATTTTCCAAAAAAAAGAACTTGAGGGCTCAAGTATACTATTAGACACGGACGAAGGGGATGGGACAGAATGAAGGAAATGTAAACCAGATGCATACTGAAATCACCTGGGTATTTTTTAAAACCATGATGCATGGTCCCACCCCCAGGGACTCTGATGGACTTGGTACGGGGCCCTGGCATCAGGATTTTAAACAACTGCCTGGCCTCCCACATGATTCTAATGAGCAGCCCTGGCTGAGAACCACTGATGTAGAGAAGCATTGGTTTTAGGAAAAGGTGATGAGAATTCTGCTGACTAAATATTTTTTTTATCCTCCAGGGCATGTAGTTTTAAGTAGCAACCATCTATTAAGCACCTGCTGTGTGCCAGAAACTGTGCTTTGCCTTTATCATCTCCATCCCTCACAGTGACCCCAGAATTTCTCTAGCTGAGGAAGAGAAATTGTTCTGACTTTGGTGCCATGGAAGTCACCAGGGGTGCTTGCTAACAATGCACTCCTGGCCCTCTCCAATGGGGGTTCCATTCAGTAGGTCTGGACTGGTTGAAGTCTTTCCCCAAAAGCACTCCAGCTTAGTCTGATGCACACAGTTCCCAAACAGCTTTTGGGAAACAGTTTCCCAATTATACGGTTTCCTCTACCATGGGCCCCCACTACTGGGGCTCCCAATATAATAGATGCTCAAGAAAAAATTACCAGAGGAAGAGAGGGAAGGAGGAAGGAAGGATAGACTTGGGGCCAGAGTAGTAACTGAGTAATAATTATTTATTGAGTAACTGAGTACTAACTGAGACGGCTGTGACAAGATAGTTAAAAATATTAAGGGAGGAGCACCTGGGTGGCTCAGTGATTGAGCGTCTGCCTTCGACTCAGGGTGTGATCCTGGGGTCCTGGAATCGAGTCTGTGTGGGGCTCCTCGCAGGGAGCCTGCTTCTCCCTCTGCCTGTGTCTCTTTCTCTGTGTCTCTCAGGAATAAATAAATAAATAAATAAATAAATAAATAAATAAATAAATAAAATCTTAAAAATATATATATAATAAGGGATACACTTGACATATCTGTGGGGCTTGTTTACCAGCTTTCTTCCTTTTTGACATGGAAGGGCTAAAACGAGAAACCCGGAAAGTTGGGGGGATAGCATTACAGAGGGGGCAGGGGAGGAGGCGGGGTGGATACACTCTCCTAGGAACCACCAGCCTGGCCCAGACAGGGGCCTCAGCAGCAGCAGAGGCATCCAGGCCCAGAGACAGTGCTCTGGAGCACAGAGGGCTTTCTTGTCCACACACCTATTCTATTTAACTTGACTTTGACACTTGTGAGTAAGACATCCATGAACACACGCAAAATTGCCGAGGGGCAAGCTGACAAATTCAGCTGGAATTTCAGCTCTGCTTAATAAATAGTACCTTCCAGCAAGAAGGATTCCACAGCTTAAACCAAAGGTCGTAGGCAAAGCGCGAGAACAAAATAGACTCGGAGACTAAATGACCCTTCCTGCACAAGCGGAAGAAAATCACTCTGCATTACATTCCACTGCCCCCAAAATCTCTGTGTTGAAAAAGCAATAGTTACCAAGCCCTAGCGGCACATCATATTTTATCCAACCACGTTCGTGGCCAATAAAGGGATCGGACAGCCCCTCGGAGTCCGTTCACTGCCAAGGGCAGGACTGTGTTGCAGGACTGACACAGGGCCAAGCCACATCGCTTCCTGCTCCTCCCCTCTCCGCCTCCCCAGAAATTGCCTGTCAAACCCAGTGAAAACAGCCGAACAGGGACTCGGAGATAAAACTTCAGTGAACATCTCCTCTTTCAACCAAATGTATTTGGACACAACTGGCCGAGGATGGACTTGCAATATGCGTTTGTTGAATGAATGAACAAGTGAAAGGATTCATTAACTTAAAAACAGCCCAGGAACCGATGTAAACAATGTGACATAACAGGAAAAAGACAAATGCTTGGTATTAACTCAGAAGTTCTGTAGTAGTTGCTCAATAAATGAGTGTGAAAAAAGTACTCTTCGAGACACTGATGACCAGGTGAAGGATATTTATTCAAAACCCCAGGGCCATGTTTCAAAATTGTGCCTAATACTAGGAAGCGTCTGGTGTTTTTATTAAAAATACAAATTCCCCGGGCTCCTGCCATGTAGATTCTATTTCTGCAGATCTACTGCAAGGTCTGGAAATGTAAAATTCCTGAATACCCCAGGGCCAAGGTTTTAAGGTAGTTTGCTATTTTTCTTCAATTTAGTGGAGTTTGACTGTCTCATTCATTCAGCAAACACTTACTGAGTTTCTACTGTATACCAGTCACAGAGTTAGGCGCTGGGCATATACAGCATGACCAAGATCCCCGTCCTTAGGGGGTTTACCCTAAGGGTGATCTGCAGCGCATTCGATGAAACAAGATAACAACTCAAGAATATCGGAGACTGATCCAGACACACAAAAACAGTCTGGTAGATGAGAAAAGGAGGAGGATATACAGAAAGAAAACTCTCTAAAAAGGATTGAAATTCAAAGTTTAGGAAGATGCTGGAATTTGTGTAAATGCACCATCCTCAGCACCCAGGGTGGTAAGGCTGAGAAAGGCAGTGTTCCCTGGTTTGCTCAGGGTCACTTCAGTGACAAGAAGTAACAGTGTGGCCATGGCTAACACTCTTGTCCTACATCCAGAACAGGAATGTGTCCCTCCCTGGAGCCTGTAGGATTTGACTTTAGAAGAGTTTTCAGAAAATAAATGTTGTAATTACTGCACCAGATGAGGAAAGCTTTCTTTGCTTTCTGAAGAGCATTTGTTGCAAAGCTCCCCTCAGGGAGCCTGTGAAGAGCCTGGGGCCATGCATGTCTCCATCTGATCACCAGTAGAGAGTAAATGGGTCACCGGGCTGATGAAGGACCAAGCAGCACCCGTTTTGGACTTAGGGAGAATGAACTGGGACCCTGGCTTCTCCACTTATTTATTGCATTAGTCAAGGTTACTACAAGCCTGTTGTCTTGTCCCTCAGGATCACTGTGAACATGATATCACAAGATACATAAGAAGTGATTAACCCAGTTACTGGGCCATTGCCATTATTATTCTCATAGGTGTGCAAAAAGGATAACAAAGACCTATGTCTTTATGGATATTAGTTTTTGTGGCTTTTATCTTGACAAGTTCCCTACCTACTGAAGCTTGGAGTTTCCATGCTTATCTTCCAGATTTTCTATATAGAAGATATTTATTAAAGCTTTCCTCATTCTGGGGCTGTGAGCTTGAGGATCTAGTGGCTTCCGTGCCGTCAAAGGAGGATCCCCAGGAAAGATCTAGCCAAAGATGAATTTCTAGAGACTCCCCTTTGACCTCTCCTCCTTGCCAAGTGAGAATCGTTTCTGGTGGGCAAATTTTGACCACAGGTGTTAAGGGTTCAAGTATTAACAGTATTGATTTTTTAGCTAAAATGGGACTAGAAAAAGAGTTGAGAGTAGCAGTGGATCATTGAATTTAAACTCTGAGAAAAAGATGGTTTCAGTGGGTGAAGGAAACACCTAAGGAGCCAGGGTCAGGATGAAAACAATGGGAATTGGGGTGAGAAGGATCCCAAGGAGGAAAAGGTGGTCAAAGAGAGGCCAAAATATCTCAATTGGGACCTTGGGTATTTTGAGCATTCACTGGGTATTACCTGAACCCTACCAGGTCATTTATTCACTGGTTTGTTCACTCACTTATTCATTCGTTCATTCAACAGGTGTTTACTATGGGCCTAACATGTAGCTGCTCATCATAGCAGGTACAAAACAAATTCCTGAACAAGATTAACAGACTGCTTCAGGTAATGATTGACGTTGGGCCAGTTACTCAATTTACTCATTGGTGAGATGAGTATAATAGTAGTACTTGCCTCATAGATATGTGGGAAGGAGTGAATTAATACATGTAAAGTGCTTAGAAGACTACTTGGAAAATGGGAAATTCAGTAAATACTAGCTGCTGCTTAGTATTAACAGAAGGCCATTTGGATGTCAAATTAGGAATTGTTATTTCTAGGAGATTATCAATTTTTTCCATCCCCCCCCCACACACACACTCACACTGACACCCACACACCCACACACCCACACACATACACACATACACACATACACACACACACACACACACACTTTGGTCAGTGCAAAATCATAGGATTTAAAGTAGCTCAACTTTTCCAGACCTTAAAACTTCAGAGCCTTTTCCTTTTCCTTCCCTTATACATCTCACATAAGATTCTTCTGTTTCAGAAGATTCTCATTCATATTCCTTCCTTTAAGTTTAGCAACTGTAGAATTCCTGTATTTGTTCAGTCGTTTTATTCTCATACTTGTTGCTATCTCCTAGCACTTGCTTCTTTAACACCTACAACTGGAAACAGTTTAAAAGATGGAAACAGAAAGTCCTGGATAAAATTCTCCACCTTCTACCTTCACCATGTTTCCTAGCAAGACTTTCTATTCTTGAGATCTATGGTTTAAGTTAAAAATGACTGGCTCATCTTACAGTGATTAATAGACTTTAATTCATTCTTATGCCCCTAAACTGATGATTCTCACAGGACTCAATACAATATTTACTTATATTTGAGCTATGTCTAGAATTTTCTTCAAATCTCCCTGTCTCATTTGCCCACTCTAGAGAATGGAAATCTCATCAAATTCCTGCCGACCCCACAAGGGTATTATAAAGGTTAATGAGGCAATTTCCCAGCAGTGCTTTGAGTGCTGAGAGTGTATGACCATTATTATTGCAAGATTATTGAGGACTTCCAGTGCTTATAAAATAGCACACATTCCCTTCAGGCTATTAGATAAAATTCTTAATTTTAATTTTTCAGATTTTAATAAATTCAAGGTTTTTTTCTTTTTTTTTTTTAATTTTTTTTTTAATTTTTATTTATTTATGATAGTCACAGAGAGAGAGAGAGAGAGAGAGAGAGAGAGAGAGAGAGAGAGGCAGAGACACAGGCAGAAGGAGAAGCAGGCTCCATGCACCGGGAGCCCGACGTGGGATTCGATCCCGGGTCTCCAGGATCGCGCCCTGGGCCAAAGGCAGGCGCCAAACTGCCGCGCCACCCAGGGATCCCGGTTTTTTTCATCTTTAGAGTTCTGTTAGGCATTTTACTGATATTTTGATGAGATGGGATTCTGCAAGTCTTATGTAAATTAGAGTGTATATATAAGTACAAATACTTTTATGTATTTATACATATGCATAAATACTTACATTTCTATACCACATCAGAGATTTTATGTATTATAACCAAAAAAAAAAAATCCTTCCAGACATAAGTTTCCAAAATAATAAGTATTAAGGGCTCAAAAAGGGAACATTTAACCCTTACTACATCGTCAATCTGATACTCGAATTCCAAGTCATCACTGGCAAATGTTCTCCGGTCTATGCTTAAATCTCTCCATTGACAACTGGTTGGGTTTTATAAACTTCTGAACATATAGAGAATACCTGTTTTCTCCAGGAAAGAGCTGTTTCGTGTTGTCTCCTCTCCCCTGAAATCTCCAGTTCTCCCTGCCATCTCATCCAGTGGACAGGCTGGTTTCCCGCTTTGCTGAGGCAGCTGACGTCATCAGGAAAGCACTTGCACACACCCCCATCACCCGGCCGTCTGCCTTCTCTCTGATTTCTGGGTGGGGATAAACTGTCTGTGCTCCTAGCTAAAGCCATCCCCTCTCACCTACTTTGGCACATTGCACCACCTTTCTCCTGTCTGTCATTTGCATCACCCACTTTTCTCTCTGGACCGAATCATTCTCATCAGCATGCAAGTAGATTGCTAACTTGCCCAACTTAATGTAACCTTTTAAACCCCACTTGACCATTCCGCTGATACTCATTTTTCCTCATCCTTTTTGGCAAAAGTCCTTGCAAGTATTACATGTACTGGTCCAATCTCTCTTCTCCCATTCCATTATAAACATCCCACCACATCTTTGAAACTACTCTTCTCCATGTCACCAGTGACCTCCACACTGCTACACCCTCTGATCATCCCAGTGCTTACCTTACTTCACCCAGCAAGGGCATCTGACCCAGGGGATCACTTCTCCTTGAAATTCTTCCTTCACGTGGCTTGCGGGTTGCCTGCCATCTGGGCCTGATATTCCTCTCTCTTTTGTACCTGCTTATTCTCTATCTCTTCGTTGGTTCTGCCTTTGACATATATCACTTCTAGCCCCTGCTAGCTGCCCTTTGTATAAGCTATCTCCATCACTTCTCACCTATGTTATTGCAACTTGCCTCCTAACTGATCTCCCTACAATGGCTCTTGCAGGATATTCTCATCACAGCAACCAAATTGATCCTGCTAAAATATGTCGGGTTGAATCATTCTTCTGCTCAAAACACTCCAATGGCCTCCCATCCCATTCAGCATAAATGTCCTACCAGGCCCAACGTGATAAGATCCTATGTTATTTTTTCTAACCTCCCCTCTCCCACTGCTTTTCCCCTGAGCTCACTCTACTCCAGCCAAAGGAGGTTCTTCTTACTGATCCCCTGAACTCACTAGACCCACGATGACCATAGAGCCCCAAATTGCCTCATGGCTTCCTCACTTTCTTCATTTCCTCACCCAAGAATTACCTTCTCAGGAAGGCCTTCAATTGGCCATCCTATCAAAAATTGCCAGAACAACCCCCCGCCAAATTCATATCCCCCTTTTCTGCTTTACTTCTTCCTTAGTATTTCTCCTATCTACTCATATTGTACTCATTTGTTTATCCTGTTTTCCATGCTAGAATCTAAGCTCCAGAAGGATAGAGATGTCTTTATCTATTTTGTTTTCCATTTTATCCAATGTCTAGAGCAATGTCTAGGAAATAATAAGCATTCAATATAAATATTTGCTGAATAAGTTATGAATGAAACAAATTGATAAATCAGTTTATTATAATTGGTAAAGTGTTAGGAAAATATAAATCAAATATTGACACCCAAGCACCTCTTCACTGTGGATTAAGCCAGCTATGTGCCTGTGTGATCCTGGTGTTGATGACCTTCACCTCGACCCCACAGTAGCAGGGGCTGACAAGTCTTCCCTGCGGAAGCTCATCTTATCCTTAGAGAGGACTGGCTCTTCACCAGAAGAGGTTTGTCAGGCTCACGGTTATCAACTCATCAGCAGAGGCAAATAGGATTTTGTTCTTTCTCAATATGCTGTGAGGTTATCAGGCCTCAATCTTCTTGGCTTTTGCCTCTTAATTTTGTTCCCAAATGTAACTGGCAAAGATTCTATTCCTGCTTAATTAAACTCAGGGAACTGGCTCTATTATGATTCTCTGCTTCTATAGTCTGTCTCTCAGTATCAGCCTGAGCATAAACATTTAAGTAAAATATCATTCATCATTCAACAAACATTGAGAGACTTTCAAGGTTCCAAGTACAGTATAATGGATGCAAAAATAAATAAGGCCCAGTCCTTGCCTTTGAGGAGATCAAAGTCTAAAGGGGGAGGGAGACTTTTAGACTAATTTAACAAGTGTAATAAGCCCAGTAATGGAAAAAGGGTAACGGGAACAGGAGCAAGGAAGCCTGCAGGGACAAAGAAGCTTTGAAGGATGAGAAGGGGCTTGCTGGAAAGGGAAAATGCATTATATCAGAGTAACGACAAGAGACTTTCCCCACCCACGGTGATCTCTGTTTCTCCCACTATGACACAAAACAAGTCACGTTCCTCTTTTCTTGAGGCTGAATGAGCTCCAGTTAAAAGTGACTTGATTTATTACAAAATTTTATGGATCAAATTCATGTCATTTTATCCATCTCTAGCAATCTGCTGGGGTGATCATCAGGCTGAAGCAAGTGTCATAGGATAAAATAATCCCAGGAACCTAGTGGGTGGGTTTTCCACCTTGGGCTCACAGATTATTAGAGCTGTGACTTTAGAGACTAACTCTGCCCAAACTTGAGGCTCTCCACTGCTGAGAAAGCCAAGCCCTGAGATGGTGCTTGCTCTCCCCAAGTGAGCGCAGTGAGTTAGGTCACCCTCTCTCTCAACAGGACCTAATTTGAACCCATATCAAGTAAATGAATCAGTTCTTGCAATTTACTTCCTGCATTTCCCAAGCCAGGCTTACTGCACTCCAAACCTAAAGTAGGCAGTATTTCTCTGATGTATTCTCCTCCTATCCCGTCATTTTGGATACAAAGGGCCTATGTAGCCAGAAGAAGCTAGTGCCAAGAGCTCCAACCTTACCACTCTCCCACGTTGAAACATAGTCCTTGCATGATGCCAAATTTTGCCTTTAAAGAAGCTTGAGTGGCTTTCAAGGGCTGTGAATCAAGCTCCAAAACTAGGTCTTTGTTGAGCTGTTAGAACCTATCACATATTGGCATTGAAGATTTTTTTCAGATTCCCCAGCAGATTCTCCAGAGTTTGTCCAGATCTAGAACAACAAGTGAGATGGAAAGAATGACATGTTCTCTGCTTAGTACTCTGTCTTCCCTACCAGGCCATAGCTCCATAGAATAAATATTCATAACCACATATAGATGAGCATAAACCAGGGGCCATTTCGCTCTTTCAACTTCAGTTAGGTGGGAGTTATTTTAAAGTATCAGGGGTCAGTGAGAACCAGAAGCCTTCTTAGCAGGAAAACAATTGGCCTTGTGTACCCACTCAGGGTGCCACGAGGGACTGGCAGTCCACCAGGTCATTGTAGCACCTCTATTCTGTTACCTCGACCACTCCCCTCCTCTCTGCCTGGTTCTGTACCTTTTATCAAGGCTCTAGCTGCCTCTCCTGCTGCTACCAACTACCATTAAAAAATATTTGATTGCATCATTTCCACAATCTAATTTCATTTCTGTTAGTCTCCATATAGGCCACTAGTCAGTCTCTCTGTAGCTGCTTTGGGCTTAGGAGCATCTGCAGATCGGTTGAAATCAGGGCAACCAAAATATGGGATTCAGCACATGGAGGCCTGGGCATCAAGAACTGCCTGGAATCAGTTATCTCAGGGAAGGGGTGGTGTAAATGGCAGCCCAAATGTCCTATCCAGTACACATGGTTTCAAGCTCTTTGGTCTCTTTGGACCATTGCATGAAAAAGAGCATCCTTGATAAATATTACGTAGAAGAAACTACAAGAGCTCTGAACATGCATGAAGCAGGCAAAGAACTTCGTTGTCTTTTTCAGTTTTATCTTCTTAAAACCTGGCTTTAAATCCAACTTACAGAACTGTTTGAGAGAGTTAAAAGTGCTAAACACAAGGCCAAAAGCATAATCAGAATTTGTCATGCATGATTATCCTCTTCCTCTGAAGCATACAAGCATACAGGTAGAGTCTTCGCTAAGCCATGGCTCTGGCCATTCTTTTGAACCTAGATTAAAGGAAGCAATAACACTTGGTGTTTTTTGAGAGCTTTCCCTGTATTGACACCTTTAACCTCCATACCCTTGCTCTGATTCATTTTTCTTCCTAACACTTGTCTACCTGATACTATTTATTTGTTTAAACATGTCTCCCCCTCTAGAATATAATCTTCATAAGGACAAGATCTTTATTTTGTTTAAATATTTGTTGAATAAGTAAATGTAATCCCCTCACATCCTATGATATAGGTAATATGATTACCTCTTATTTCAGGTAAGAAAATAAGCACTGAGAGGTCAAGTAAATTGGCCAAGATCCCCCAGTAAGTAGATGGTGGAAGCCAGATTGAAACTCAGATTGTGCCTAGCATCTCCAGGCTCTGCCCTGTGTTCTGTTGCCCCTCGGCACTCTACCTGTGCATTGAGAAGAGAGCCTTCTTTTCAGTCCCTCCCTATATGCAGTAGACTCAGATATGGTTTAAAAATAATAATAATAAAATAACTGCTCCCTTTGGAACTGATGTAATTTATCCTGAGAAGCAGCACAACTGCTTGAAGGGGGAATGGCATGGCAATCACTGCAGCCAGAAACATACCTGCTCAGAGGCCACTGCCACATCCAGAGAAGCAAGCCACCAGGGCTTGCTGGAAGGCTAGCTGAACTAATACCATAGCAGCCTCTCAGAAAGTGAAGGCGTGTGATCCCACACAGTGGTCACCCACTGGGCTGTAATCCTAACTATCAGACAGAGAGGATCTTTTGACAGCGGATCCCTATTTTTCCAAAAGATGAACCATCAGCTCTTCATAATCAGTGAGGAAAAGTGTGCCCCACATGGATATCAGAGTGAAGAGTGTCAGTTCACTTCATTTGCAACCTGTTAGAACTTCATATGCCAAGACTGTCTCACAGGACAAAACCTTGAGTATGGTTCAGTTAACATGGAACCTGTAAGGACAGAAGCGGCTGGAGGCAAAAGTGTGATTGACAGGCAATAATAGTTGTGTCACAAGTAAACATGTCAAGAGAATAGTGTTAGAATTTAAATAGGATCCAAATTAGAGATTTGAAGCAAGACTTATATAATTCCGTGACTGATATTTATGAGAATCTGAAGTGAATTCTGTAGTTCTGGTCTAACGGCTAATTTCTAATATATTTATATATTTGTAAAGATTGGTTTACAGATAAAAAGTTTATCTCCTTATCTGGAACTCACTTCAGATTAAGCTGGGGAGTGGAGCTAGGCACTGATGAATAAAACTGGCCATGGTGGGGGCACCTGGGTGGCTCAGTGGTAGAGCATCTGCCTTGGCTCAGGTTGTGATCCCGGGGTCCTGGGATCAAGTGCTGCAGCAGGCTCCCTGCTGTCTATGTCTCTGCCTCTCTGCGTCTCTCATGAATAAATAAACAAAATATGTGTAAAAAAAAAAAAAAAGATTGGCCACAGGTTCCTAATAGATAAAGCTAAACAGTGAGGGAGGGGAGACTTCAGTTTACTCTTCACTCTTCTTTGGCCTGTGTTTAGAGTTTCCATGATAAAAATGAAAAGATAAGCAAACAATGGAAACAACATTTACATAAGACATATTGACCCATCCGATGTGCACAGCACTATGTGATGTGCAGTAGGATGTGCCAGACCAGGTTCTGCCTTAAGGAGCTTAAAGTCCTAGCAAGGGTAATAGAGCCTATACTCCATTAACCCAAATCCTTAGTTGGGGTTGGTACCATAAGAGAGGGTGAGGGAAAATCCTAGAGGGTTCAAGTTCCAGTCTCCTGGCTAGTCCTCAGCTAATTGAAACAGCCCTGTTACCAAGATCCGAAATACTATTCCAACCTGCCCACACCTCTAGTCACATAAAAACAACATCTGTTATCTTGTGTGTCATGGGATATGGCGGAAAAATCGGGAAACTAATTTTCTTCCTGGACAGGACAAAGCTGTGCCCCAGCGTACTATTCTAAGTGAAATGCAAATATTTAGCTAGGAAAGAAGCTGGGGATTTTAGTGATGGACATAGAGGGTCCAGTCACAAAAGTGTCAGATGGAGAAGGTTTTACAGTGATTAGGTGAGCCTAACAATGTCTCTCAAGAGTTTGAGGCACTTTTCTCCCTTATTGAAATCATCAGGCCAAACATGGAGATACTCAACTGGCTTGGAGGATTTTCTTTTTCATGGTGCAGGATGATCCTCCCCTATTTTTTCCCTTATCCACCTGCCAACCAATCACATCACAAGGTGGACATCTTGACCACCTTGACTGGAGTTGGTGTTTCCAACTTTCAGTTCTATATTTAGAGTTTCCTGTTTTATGATCCAAGATGACAGACTACCTCCATTGAGGAAATCTTCTTTCAGCTTACTTAGAGTGCTCTTATTTTCCATTTTCCTAAGGTTTTAATAGCTCACCCCATTGCTGAAGCCATGAACCACCTACATGAGCAAATTCCTTGATTTGTTCTGTTCCCATGCCCGAACTTAGCAACACGAAATGCAGAAGCTATGTTATGAAAAGGAAGTAAGGGACATACGTATAATCTGGTACATAGAATTTAACTAACATGCTTTCAAAGAAAAACTGTATTAAAAAATATACTTTTCTAAATACCAGTGAAATGGAGGCTATGTCAAATATCTGTAAGTAGCAACAAGTGGAGCAGTATACATGGACTTTGTAAAATTTAAAGTATGCTCCATTATTTCTACCTAAGTCCCCTAACATAAATCAAGTTCCTGTTATTAGGAGTTAAATTCTGGGCATATTGCTTAGATGCAAATGAGCAAGTTCAAACTGACAAAATGTAGCAAGTGCTACGGCAGGTGAATATGAATATAGAGCTAGAGCTGTAGTGCAGAAAATTGTGTAAAGAAGTAAACAAGAAACAGAATCAAATCCTGAACTCCAGCAATTTCTAAGCCAGTTGCCTCAATCACATTAAAAGTTTCCCTAATCCTTTGAGGCCAAATAAGGACGCATTCTTGGGGAACATTCTTTCATTGGGAGGCTCAGGAGCTGAGCTATAGATCCCCCATCTGGTATCTGTGCTAACTATGGCAAGCGACTTGACCTGGCTGACCCTGTTTCCTCATCTCCAAAATGGACGTAATTGGTTGACCTGCGGGCATTGCTCAGATGCAAAGTTCATACATTGAAGGCTTGGAACAATGCCTGGGGCACAGCACGCTCTCAATAAATACTATTTTTAATACCTATACCTCCTTGAACAACAAAGCTTTTGACAATAGAAGCAGATCCCCTCATGGACAAGAATTAGGTGTTTAAAGGGTTAAGAACCCTAGAGAATCTAGTGCTGTGACTCTAGAACTAATGAATCAGCACTTTCCTCTCCCTTGCTTAGGCCCTGCGTGTTCAGAAACTGATTGACACACTCAGGGGAAGAGATCCAAAATGAATTTCAATGACAAGGAAACAACAAACCTTGAAACAGGCAATTTCCTTGTTAAAGCTTTACTTCAGTACAAGCAGGCTGTACCTGGGAGTTAAGGGGGAGGGCAAGAGAAAGAGAAAGCAGATCTGTATGCACCAGACCCAAAAGACCCAGAGATACAGTTTTAGTCTTCAGTCTTTTCTGGCACATATGTCTGTTCTGCTCAAAGTGCTGACCAGAGGACACCCACCCACGTGGTCCAGACAGATGACCAGCTTGTTGCAAAGACCTGCCCAGGTTGCTCAACCTCTGGGTCCCTCAAGGAAGATGCCCTTGCAGGAAAGGGGAACGTGACCTTCCATGAAGGCACACATGGCCAAGCTTAGTAAGTGGAAGAACTAGTAGTAATTTGATCTAGCCTATTTAAATATTTGACAAATCTTATTTGATTGCTGACACAGTTTTAAGTGGTACTGCCAGCTGAGGTGCAGCTCCTATCTCAAGAAATCTCTTACTTAGAAATGTTGAAATATAGTACAGTATAATCACCATGCTATAACTGAATGTGGCTGCTTATAAAGTAGTGATCATTGATGTTGGAAAGATATTGTAAGAGGGCTTTGAGAGAAAAAAAACAGTTTCAGAAACAGTTGGATTTTTATACTTTCTGTATTGAAACATTATTTAGTTGGTACCTAAAAAAAAAAAAAGATGGTATTAGCATCAGCATCAATTTTTAAATAAAAGATACTAAGTGTTGAAAATGTACGTATAAATTGAAAATAGTCTTGAACTTTCTGTGGCTTCCGTATACTACTTATGATCACAACAGCCTTGAGAAGATGTGGTTTCCAGATCCTAGAAGGTGTTTGACATATCAGATCCATCACAAAGGAGTCACTGGACTCCTTAATTCTGGACTTCAAATCAGGCACTTAAGCATTGTGAAAGGTCTCAATCCAACTTTCCACAGGGAGTTTTTTCCTTGGTAAAATAATATGTATGTCTTTAAACCCTTACCACATGTAAAAACAATAATCTGAGATAGGCCTGATAGAGATAGAACAGGATAATACAAATCTGAAACAGCAGCAGGATTGTGCTTATGCTGAGCCCTTGCACCTATGGCAGACCAGCAATAAACGCCTCTTCCTATTCAATTATCAAGAGCTCCATCTGCTGGTCAAATGGAATTCCTTTGTAGGCCTGCAGATGCTGATTAGAATACCCATGTGTCCGAAAAGGAGAAAAGACAAAAAGAGCATCAAAAGTGAGCACTAGGGGGGATCCCTGGGTGGCGCAGCGGTTTGGCGCCTGTCTTTGGCCCGGGGCGCGATCCTGGAGACCCGGGATCGAATCCCACATCGGGCTCGCGGTGCATGGAGCCTGCTTCTCCCTCTGTCTGTGTCTCTGCCTCTCTCTCTCTCTCTCTCTCTCTCTCTCTCTCTGTGACTATCATAAGTAAATAAATAAAAAAAAAATTTAAAAAAAAAAAAAAAAGTGAGCACTAGGGATCCCTGAGTGGCGCAGCGGTTTGGCGCCTGCCTTTGGCCCAGGGCGCGATCCTGGAGATCCGGGATCGAATCCCACGTCAGGCTCCCAGTGCATAGAGCCTGCTTCTCCCTCTGCCTGTGTCTCTGCCTGTGTCTCTGCCTCTCTCTCTCTCTCTCTGTGACTATCATAAATAAATTAAAAATTAAAAAAAAAGTGAGCACTGGATGTTATACTATATGCTAGCAAATCAAACTTCAATAAAAAAATTAATTTAAAAATGTTTTTAATTTTTAAAAAAGTGAAAGAGGCTTTACAGTTCATCTGATCCAAACCCTTTTACAAAGACACTAATTATAATACTGGCATATTCCTAATTAGAAGAAATGGGGAAAGTCAAATAATTTGTTGAAATTACAGTTCACATATAGTCTAAAAATTCTTGACAGACAACAGGTATGACATTTGAAAATGTGAAAGGAATCCACATTGTAGATGCTTTTTGGTTTTAAATGGCTCCCCGCTCTTCTCAGAGAAAAAAGTAAAAGAGGAGTTTGGACTTGGAGTCAAACTAATGTTCGAATTGAGGTTTCACCTCTACCAGCTGTGTCTTTGTGGAAATATTTAGCTCTCTGGTTTAAATATCATCCATAAATTGTAAGTCATAATACTCCGTGAGGTGGAAGAGGGATCACCTGTCTAAAGCATATCAGTGACACAGCAGGAACCCCAAAACTGGAGAAGGAAGGATGGCTGTGCTTGTTGCTTTTATCAACACCATAGAGTAAGAGTAGCTTTCCCACATACCTAAAAGTGGGATTGTCAGTGGGATAGAAGAATGGATGAGAAAGCTCTTTGTATCTTGAAAATGTGCAGTACAGCTAAGGGAACTGATGTACTAGAAATCGCACTTTAATCATCAATTTAACACAAAGCCTTTTAAAGAAGATAACCAAGGAACATTTCTTGGATGAACCATGTTTTAAAAACACAAGCCTTTGGAGCACCTGGGTGGCTCATCTGACTCTTGATTTCAGCTTAGGTCATGATCTCAGGGTGGTAGAATCGAGCCCCGCGTCAGGCTCTGCTCTGGGCGTGGAGCCTGCTTGGGATTCTCTCTCTCCCTCTCCCTCTGCACTCCCCTCCCTCTCTAAAAAGTGAATAAATAAAAACACAAGCTTTTATTTGCTACCTGGAAAGACTCTTCTGGGCTCTCTATCGCTCTAAGCTGGGCTCAAAAAGAGAACAACTCCTCTGGTTTATCTCTCTCTTCCACATGTCATTATACACAGTTAGGAAGAAGCCAGTTGACACTTCCTACTTTCAGCCTGAAAATCTCCCATGGGATTCATGAGTGCATTAGGTGCCTTTTCTATTTTCCTTGTCAGTAAATTTTATGTAGCACACGTCCCTTTTCTTCAGCCACCAAGGTCATCATCTTCCTCACTGTCTTCAGCACCTCCAGCACTTCCCTGAGGACCTGCCAAGTGTCACTGATGGTATTCTCAAAACACTCCCAGCTTGCATTCTCCATCTCCTTGAGACTCTGTCCGATTCCACCCATCACTCAGTCCCAAAGCCAATGCCACATTTCCATCCCAGTTACCTACTGCTGCACACAAGGCCACCTCAAAACTGTGTGCCTAAAAGCAACAGTTTATTAACATGTCCCAAAATTTTCTAGGCCACTTGGGCTCAATGGGTAGTTCTTCCTTGCTGTGTCTCATGCAGATGTGCTATCAGATGGTAGCTGGGGCTGGATGGCCACAAGGGCTCACTCTCAAGATTGGCAGTTGATGGTGGTAGCCGGCTTAGAACTCAGGAAGTGTAGACAGGAGCAGCCACACATGGTTTGACCATGTGGCTTGGGCTCCTTATGATCTTGCAGCTGGATTCCAAGAGGGCATACCCCAAATGTGAGCATAGTAAGAGGCAGGAACCAGAAGGTTCCAAGCCAATTATAAGCCATACCTGGCACAGGCACAGTCATTTCTGCCATGTTGTTGACCAAAGCAGTCACGGGGCTGGCAAATTTGCAAGAGCTGGAGACATCATCTCTACCATTTGATGGGAAGTGGCAAGGTCACTCTGTATAAAACAAGTGGGACAAGAGCATTGTTGTAGCCATCATTGGAAACTACAATATGCCATTTAAGGATCTAAAAAAAAAAAAATCTATCAGCTCAAGAAAGGTGAGAGAGGAAGAAAAAAAAGCATTGAGAAATGAGACCAATAGAACAAGTGAAGAGACACAGAAAAGTCCAAATATGTAATTGTCACCATTCCTGAAAATAAATTAAACTCACTCATTAAAAGAAAAAGATTGTCAAACGAATAATCCTAAAATGTGTATAGAACCAGAAAGGAGGGCAGCCCGGGTGGCTCAGCAGTTTGGCGCCACCTTCGGCCCAGGGCCTGATCCTGGAGACCCGGGATCGAGTCCCACATCGGGCTCCCTGCATGGACCTGCTTCTCCGTCTGCCTTTGTCTCTGCCTCTCTCTCTCTCTCTCTCTCTCTCTGTCTCTCATGGATAAATAAAATCTTAAAAAAAAAAAAACACAAAAAACAGAAAGGACCCTGAATAGTCAAAAGAATGTTGAAAAAGAAAAGCAAAGCTTGTGGCATCACATTTGGGAACTTCAAGCTGTATTACAAAGCTGTGATCATCAAGACAATGTGGTACTGGCACAGAAACAGACACACAGATCAATGGAACAGAATAGAGAACCCAGAAATGGACCCTCAACTCTGTGGTCAGCTCGTCTTTGACAAAGCAGGAAAGAATATCCAATGGAAAAAAGACAGTCTCTTCAACAAATGGTGTTGGGAAAATTGGACAGTCACATGCAGAATGAAACTGGACCATTTCCTCACACCAAACAAAAATAGACTCAAAATGGATGAAAGACCTAAATGTGAGATAAGAGTCTGTCAAGAGGGGATCCCTGGGTGGCGCAGCAGTTTGGCACCTGCCTTTGGCCCAGGGCGCGATCCTGGAGACCCGGGATTGAATCCCACATTGGGCTCCTGGTGCATGGAGCCTGCTTCTCCCTCTGCCTATGTCTCTGCCTCTCTCTCTTTCTCTCTCTGTGACTATCATAAATAAATAAAAATTAAAAAAAAAAGAGTCTGTCAAGATCCTATAGGAGAACATAGGCAGCAACCTTTGTGACCTTGGCCGCAGCAACTTCTTACTAGACATGTCTCCAGAGGCAAGGAAAACAAAGGCAAAAATGAACTACTAAGACTTCAAGATAAAAAGCTTTTGCATAGCAAAGGAAACAGTCAACAAAACCAAAAGACAACTGACAGAATAGGAAAAGATATTTGCAAATGATTTATCAGATAAAGGGCTAGTATCCAAAATCTATAAAGAACTTATCAAACTCAACATCCAAAGAACAAATAATCCAATCAAGAAATGGGCAGAAGACATGAACAGACATTTCTCCAAAGAAGACATACAATGGCCAACTGACACATGAAAAAATGCTCAACATCACTCGGTATCACGGAAATACAATTCAAAACCACAATGAGATACCACTTCACACCAGTCAGAATGGCTAAAATTAACAAGTCAGGAAATGACTGGTGCTGGGAAAGATGCAGAGAAAGAGGAACCCTCATACATTGTTGGTAGGAATGCAAGCTGGTGCAGCCACTCCGGAAAACAATAAATGGAGTTTCCTCAAAAAGTTGAAAATAGGGATGCCTGGTGGCTCAGTGGTTGAACGTCTGCCTTTGGCTCAGAGCATGATCCCAGACCCAGGGCATGATCGAATCCCACGTCAGGCTCCCTGCGTGGAACCTGCTTCTCCCTCTGCCTGTGTCTCTGCCTCTCTCTGTGTGTGTCTCTCATGAATAAATAAATAAGATCTTTTTTTAAAAAAATTTTTAAATAGAGCTACCCTATGACCTAGCAATTGCACTACTGGGTATTTACCAAAGAGACACCTGCACCTCGGTGTTTATAGCAGCAATGTCCACAATAGCCAAACTGTGGAAAGAGCCCAGATGTCCATCGACAGATGAATGGATAAAAAAAAATATGGTAGGTATATAAAATGGAATACTACTCAGCCATGAAAAAGTGAAATTTTGCCATTTGCAACAACATGGATGGAACTTTACGCTAAGTAAAATAAGTCAATCGGAGAAAGACAATTATCATATGATCTCACTCATATGTGGAATTTAAGAAACAAAACAGGATCATAGGAGAAAAGAGTAAAAAAATAAAACAAGATAAAATCAGAGAGGGAGACAAACCAGAAGAGACTCTTAAAAAAAAAAAGATTTATCTATATATTTGAGAGAGAGAGAGCACAAGCAGGGGGAGTGGCAGGCAGAGGGAGAAAGAGAAGCAGGCTCTCTTGATCCCAGTACCCTGGGATCATGACCTAAGCTGAAGGCAGACACTTAACTGACTGAGTCTCCCAGGCACTCCAAACCAGAAGAGACTCTTAACCATAGGAAACAAACTGAGGGTCGCTGGACGGGAGAAGGTGGGCAGATGGGATAATGGACATGAAGGAGGGCATGTGCTGTAATGAGTACTGGGTGTTATAGAAGACTGATGAATCATTGACTGCTACCTCTGAAACTAATAATACATTATATGTTAATTGAAGTAAAATAAAAAATAATAAAATAAAAATAAAAAGATTGTCAGAGTAAAACACAAATACATAAAGTTTCATAACACGCATAGGAGACACATCTTAAACATATGTATGAACAGAGAAAGATTGAAAGAAAATTATAAAAAATAGGGGCACTTGGGTGGCTCAGAGGTTGAGGTCTGCCTTTGGCTCATGTCGTGATCCCAGGGTCCTGGGATCAAGTCCCGCATTAGGCTCTATCCTCAGGAAGCCTGTTTCTCCCTCTGGCTGTGTCTCTGCTTCTCTGTGTGTCTCTCATAAATAAATAAAATATTTTAAAAAATTATAGAAAAATACATGAGTTAGCTACATTAACATAAGACTATATAGATTTTTAGACAAAAAATCACTATCAAACATTTGTGTTTGGGTCAAATGGTCACTACATAATGATGGAAACTTCAATTCACCAGAAAGATCAGACAAATTTTATAAAATTAAAAATGTTTTTTAAATCATGAACATAGTGAAAGATACCATACGTAATTTTAAACTATCTATATGATAAGCAGTAACCCAAAAGCAAGCAAAACTAAATGATATAATAGTTACACAAATGTGTATTTTTTTTAAAGTAAAGAAGTGATAAACACAAAATTCATAGCAATGGATACCTCTAGAGGGGAGACATAGGATTGGATAAGGATAGAATACAAAGATAGACTCAGTGGTATTGGTAATATTTTAATGCTTATGTTGGGTTATGGGTTCTCAGGACTTTGTTCATTTTATAATGCTGCTCAGTTTACATGTCTGTTTCATATATTCCTTTGATTATAGTATATATTATATAATAAAATGTTAACATGAAAAATGACATGAATCAAGCTTTATGGGGGAAACAAAAAAAATGTAAGATATCAAAACCACAACCTCATCAAATTAATGATCTGAGTGTTTTTCCATGGTCTAGTCCTTTTTGAAAGTTTCTTCTGTCATATTTTTTAACTTGAAAGTTTTCTTAAATTGGTTCTTAATCTATCTACAGGTTATGTACTTCAGGTTTATGAGCTTCCTGAAATAACAGGCAAAAGTGTGTGTGTGTGTGTGTGTGTGTGTGTGTGTGTGTGTGTGTGTGTGTTTTGGAGGGGGTGGGAGGGAGGAAAGAGTCCATTCTCTTGGCAAAACTATCTAGAGATAAGCAGTGTGCAGTAGCTAAGGGAATGGATTTGGGAAGCAGGAAAACTTGGGTTCGAATGTTGGATTAAATATTCTTTAGTGTGTGATCTTGGTCTAGTTGCTTATCTCTGAGATTTGATTCCCATATCTATAAAATGAGGATAATAATCCCCATCTCACAGTGGTACAAGTAAAACAGTATAAAGAGTTTGGCACAGTGCCTGATATAGAACGTGTATGCTTTATTACTTTTTATTATAATTTTAATGTGATCCTCAACTGGTCCATGACCCAAAAGATTGAGCAGCATTCTTAGAAGAAATAATTTACCTTGATCCTGTATATTTAGCATTCACTTATCCATTATAAATGAGTAAAATGCATAGGAGCTAAATTTGTTCACTGTAACAAACAAGCACAGTATTAGATTCTGGGGATAAGAGCTCGCTTTCAAAAGAACTTGATTTTAAAGACCTTTTTATCTAAATATAATGTTCATAAAGTACACAAATCCTAAGCGTACAGCTCAATTCATTTTCCCAAAGTGTCCACTCCCTACAACATGGGGCCCAGATCCAGAAATGACATTAGCAGCAACCCAGGCAGCTCCCCTTGCCTCCCCTCTGGTCACTACCCCACTTCTCTAGGCAACCTCTATTCTGACTTCTACCATCAGGGGAGACACTGACTTTTAAAATGAATTAGGGGTTCCTGGGTGGCTCAGTTGGTTAGCGTCTGCCTTTGGCTCAGGTCATGATCTCAGGGTCCTGGGATCGAGCCCCACATTGGGGTCCCTCTGCCAGCAGTTCCCCTGCTTGTTCTGCTGTCAAGTAAATAAATATTTTTAAAAATAAAACAATGAACTAGAATATAGGATGAAATGTATAGGATGTCCTAGTGGAAAAGTATGTGAGATTTAGAGCTAGGCACACTTTAGTTCCATGCCAGCTGATCCCCGTGAAATGGAGACAGTACTATTTACTAGACTGAACTGTTGTAAGGATTGGGAATAATATGGATCAAAGACCCAGCATGGTACCTCCCCTCGCTGACTCAGCCTATTTCTTCTTAAGACATTAAAAGACCCAGAAGATAGTTGGGGTCCTCATTACCCCTTAAATGAGATAATAGATGCAAGGGCACTTTGAAAAGTTGAACTGTGTTATACAAATATAAAGTGTTATGTGAAAAGATACAGCATGACATGTGCTCTCTGGGCTTAAAGTTGTTAGATAATTTCCTGTCATCTCAGTTAAAATAGTACAACAGTTCTGGGGACTCGGAATTACAGCTGTTCCAACCTATTAACCTGGTCAGACCTTGAGTGCTCTATGTTTAGACTGGCGCCCACACTCTGCTGTCAAGCGAAAACCCTTTTTCTGAGGTGGAGCGACTGCCAACATAAGCACTTAATGGCATATATGAAGGTTCATCCTCATCAGGACATGCCTGAAGAAATGGACTTTATGAAGAGGCGACACCATCTATTAAGCAAAGGCAGCTCCTTGGCCTTCAGTGGAGTAGTGGCGTCATGCTGCCTGCTGCGTGGAATTATTTCCACCCTGAAATGAATACAACGTAAGTCGTAAAAACAATTTTTTAAATGGACATAAAACTAAAAGCAGACATTCCATGCTTCAATTATATTTATCACACGTGCCTATGTGTGCACATTTCCACCGCTCCTATCCCCAGGGAGGAGAATGCATAATCATGCATTAAATAAAACTACAGAGTGTGAAGGAAAAATAACTAAAGTACAGACCTAACATTTCTAGAGCACCTGATATGTTCCAGAGGCTGTGCATAATCTCATTTAATTCTCAGAACATTCCTATAAGGGAGGTATTGCTATCTTTATTTTACTAAGAAGAAAATGAGGCTCAGAGATTCTAGGTAACTTGTCCATGGTGACACAGCTGGTAACTGGCAGAGCAGAAATATGAATCCAAATCTGACTTGATCCCATGTCTGAGCTCCTAATAATTCATGGTATTGTCCATCAAGATCCATAGTAACCATTGTAGAAGCTCTGATAATTAACAAAACTTACGAGATGTAGCCACCAAAATGGCTATGTCAATCTAAGAACCCCAAAAGCTGTACATAATCTTTCAGAGAACTTAAAGGAATATAAACAACTTAGAGTGTAATGAGAGAACAGTGATCCTAAAGGAACCAGATCCCATGTTTCTGAGCCTGAAAACTGGTAATGGTATACCTGAAAAATTGGAGGCTCCTAAGAGTTTTAATATTTGAACTGCTGGCTGTCATTATGTAGTACTGTTAGATATGCCTTGGTATGACACAAGCAGTAGACCTGAAACTAAAGCAAACCAGAAGATAGCTTTCTAAAAGACAAAGAGGTCTGAGGGTGGCTCAGCTGGTTAAACATCTGACTCTTGATTTTGGTTCAGGTCATGACCTCAGGATTGTGGACAGAGTCTCATCCCAGGTTCATGCACTGGACTTGGAGCCTGCTTAAGATTTTCTCTCTTTCTCTCCCTCTGCCCCTTCCCATCCCCCCTCCCATCTCCCTCTCTTCCCCTCTCTAAAAAAGAGAGATCTGAAAATGGAATGGGCTGCCTTGAGAGGTAAAAAGATTCCCATCAATGGCGGTTTCAACGTAAATTATAGGACAACTCATCACAGATAATGAAATTAGGACTTGAATTGCTTCACGTAACTTATAACAAATTATATGAACTAAACTCCATAGATGTGGTAACAACTGGATTTTGGACAACCTTGCAAAGAGGCAGCTAGTCAACTGGGTGCCATGGGGCTAGGACTAGGGCAGGGAAGACTGGCCAAAGATGAGGGAAGAGGTAGGGTTTCCATTGAAAGAGATGCCCTTTAAAAAAAAAAATCACTGAATCAAGTAAATTCAATCAAGTAAATTTCCTCTAGCTGAAGCTAGTGTCATGATCAAGATAGGTTGGCAGGCAGGATTCCCACCACTTTGAACTAAAGTAATAGAAGTGACCGGTTTTATAGAGAAAAGCATGAAGCAGATACATCATGGAATATGTCAGAAATAAACAGGAGTCTTTATAGCAGTATATCCTCAATTCTGGTATGCCTAATGCAAAGCAGTTTCCATGTCTCGAGTATCATGATACTCTAGCATCCTGACAAATTACTTTTGCTTCAAGTAGCCTGATTTTCTCTCACTTATAATTAAGAGTCTTAGTAAGTACGTACTTAGTATATTGTACATTAAGCAAAACAAGGAAAAACAAATAGAAGAGGTTTGGGGAAAGTATTTGTATTTGAGACTTTTAGGCCCATTGTTCCAACAAATTAAGCCTTTCCTCATCCCAACTCTAGGTGTAACTGCTCATCCCATGTGCTCCTATTAGCAGAGAGAATTGGCCAACTTGTGTATGCTCACTAGATTATAAATTTCACATTAACAAAGCTTTTATTTTTATTGAACCCCTCATTTTTTATATAACTCTTCACTGAAGACACAGGCAGAGGGAGAAGCAGGCTCCATGCAGGGAGCCCGACATGGGAGTCGACCCCGGGTCTCCAGGATCACACCCTGGGCTGAAGGCAGCATTAAACCGCTGAGCCGGGATCCCTGGGTGGCGCAGTGGTTTGGCGCCTGCCTTTGGCCCAGGGTGCGATCCTGGAGACCCGGGATCGAATCCCACGTCGGGCTCCCGACGCATGGAGCCTGCTTCTCCCCTCTGCCTGTGTCTCTGCCTCTCTCTCTCTCTCTGTATGACTATCATAAAAAAACAAAAACAAAAAAAACAACAACAACAACAAAAAAAAACGCTGAGCCACCCGGGCTGCCCTATACAGATCCCTTTGACCAACTCACTGCCCAGCTACAAGGTGTGGGGCTAGGTGACAGCCTCCAGTTGTTGGCTCTGTCAGGGTTCACATCTCAGCTTTCTAGCCAAGATCCTGCTAATCTCAAGGTGGCCTTGGGCCGAAGACCCGGCAGTGATACAAGGAGCTAGCCATTTCTACCTAACTCCTCCAACAGGCAGTCTCCACAGTCTCCACTCTGGAGTTCCCCATCAGACTGATAGCTACCTTGTCAGCTCTGTGCCACCAAACGCCAGCCTCCCCTGCTTATTAGCCTTGCATGCCTGCTTTACCCCTCATTGGACCATTCTGCACTTCTCCCTCCATGTTAGCATCAACTCCTGGAGAGCCCTGTGGTAAAATCAGACTATTTTGTTTCCAATTTAGCCTATTAATTTAGTTCTTTCTCATTTGCTTAACCTCTGCTGTTAATGATAATGCTTGAAAGGCTTTCCATCAGACTGTGCCATTTTAGTATTAGTGTCCCCAGAAGCATTTTAAGTCCAGGATAAGACAAGATTTTTTTCTTCACATAATACCATGCAACTTTACTGCAGTTATTTAAATATATTTCATTGTATTTAGTAAATATGCATTTATTTTATTATAAAAACAAAACCTTTGGAGCAGAGACAAAAACAAAAAAACAAAAAACCCAACCTTAATAGTGCCATCTTGTGGTATTTAGCAGGAACTGTTCACTACTCAATTGCTGAGGAACAGGGCTTTTAAAGTCTTAACACCTGTCCATCTAGTTTAACCAAGGTTTTAAAATACGGCCAAATAACAAAAAATACAATTAAATTTAAATCAAGCTTTTAAACTTGGTGAGAATATACAGGTTTTGTTTTCCCTTTTCAGAGCCTTGAGGTAGAACAACCTCCTCTCTCCACATCTCTCATCACAGTAGTACAGACTATTAATTTTGTGGTATTTATCAGCATCTAACATTTCATAACTGTTTTCTATCTTTTGTTTATCTAGCTTTCCTACAAGAACATAAGCTCTGTAAAAACAGAACCTTTATCCGTCATAATCTTCAGTGCCACTTGGCATATAATAGGTACTTAAAATTTTTTGAATCAATCTTCTTTCTAATAAGTGGACACATAAAAATCAGCCCTGGAATTAGAAAAAAAAAAAAAATCACCTGAGAGATAACTTTCCTGTAAACTTAAAGATTTTGGGATAAGAACTAACGGAGCCACCAGAGAAGTGATGTTCACAGCCAGTAAGGGAGATCCAAAAGGCCTGGTTAGAAGAAATTAGGCAAAACCAGACTGGTATAGAAAGGTTTTTGTGTTAATTACTGAAAATGAATGTCTGAAGGGAGTTTTCATCTCACATAACCACATTTCCAACAACTCTGACATAGATAGGCAGCCCGTGCTTGAATACTTACAGGCATACAGAATTGTGACCTCACAAGACCACCAGTCAACTACACTGTGAGACCTTAGACCTACTAACAGCAGCTTAAGAGTCACAAGAATGAATAATTCTAGACCGAAGTTCCTATCACCAGTTAATTCAATCACATATATAAGTGGCCTTCTTGGCACAGTGGGTAGCATGTCAGTCTCATAAAAGACAAATATAAAAGATATTAATTAGAAAATTATTTATTTCTGCTCCTTTCATACATCTTATTGTGCAGAAACAGTCTCACACATATCTGAATAATGTACTGTCACACTGTTTAAAGGCAAAGCACCATAGGTAAAGCTGATCAGAGTTCTCAGCTTATGGGATCTTGCTTCCTGATTTTACATTAATTTTTGAAAGTAAGAAATGTCATCTCCACAAAATGTTAAGGGGGCTGTAAGAAATAATCACTTTATTCAATATTATAGTTGTGGAAATGGGAGTATATTTTCTTTAAGAAATGAAAAACTAAGAAGAAAATGCCACTAAACATCATTGGTGTGTCAGTACAGGCCAGCAGGAGAAATACTGTGAGAAATTTGTCTCTTTGATACCAAGAAGACATTCTAGTTCAAGCTTTAATATGATTCCTATTTCTCACGAGATGCTTCTTTTCTGCTGCTTCACTCTTTTTCCATATTTCACATCAGAGGATTGGTACAGCCTTTAAAACTTCATTAACAGGAGCAAATCCAATATCCACGGATTTCTTGTCAAAAGGCATTTTTTAACCCATCAGGTAGCCCCTGTAGGAATAAAATTCATAAACATAAAAAGTGAAAAGTAAGCAACATTTCAAAGCGCCCAAGTTTTATGATGAATCAAATGACAATCTGAAAATATAATTGTGTGATTTCTTATGGTTTTATTTCGTATCTTACCTCCCTAATAAATATACACATTACTAGGCTTCAGTTCCATTCCCCCTTCCTTTTAAGGATAGAGTTACAAACCAACATGTCCCAAACCCACAAGTAGATGAAAAGAGACTCACAAATCAGCAAGGGCAGTTAAAAAGCTAAGCCATCAACCAGGACTGATTTAAAGTGCAAGCACGCAGCTAGGTTATCTATTTCCCCAAATCACAGAATTAACAACAAAATGAAGGGGAAGGAAAGAAAAGAACAACAGGCATACGATAGTAGCAAGGAGAAATAGCAGGTGACACTAAGGAAATCAACTAAAAAACTGAAAAGTGTTGCTGTGTCTAATTAAGTACACATGTAAAAGGACCCTAAGTCAAGAAGGAAAAATCAGGCTTAATGTTCAGTGTCCAGCAATGAATAGTTATCAAATAATAAATATTTACTAAATACAAATGTTACAGGAACAATAAAACAAACACTTTAAAAAGTGGCCTATCAAAAAGGATTAAGTTTTTTTAGTACATGTAGAATTTCAATTATACAGAAAAATCAGGTATTTGCATTCTCCTAGTCCCTATATGACATTAAGTAAAGTGTCATTATTTTCTTACATTTATTTTTCATTCCCCCGCCCTTTAGAATTTCTTCTCTGAACTGATCCTATGATCTTAGGACCTATGCAGGAGCACCCTAGCTTTTCTCATCAAGTTTAACAAACACTACCTCAGACTGCTAAAAAGGCAATTTTTGCCACTCTGACTGAAACAGGCCTTTTGGGGGTGCCTGGCTGACTCAGTCAGTTAAGCATCCAGAAATTGGTTTCAGCTCAAGTCTTGATCTTAAGGTTGTGGGATTACCCTGAGTCTCGGGCTCACGCTCAGCATGGAATGTGCTTGAGAATCTCTCTCCTTCTCTGTCCTTCCCCCCTCTCTCTCAAATGAATAAATAAATCTTTAAAAATAAATAAACAGAAAATAAAATAGGCCTTTTGTCCTCATTTGCATAATATCTATTCAACAGACTATTTATATAGCTTTATAACAGCCTTGCCTAAAAGTGGAAACCTATTCCTCTACTCCCAACCACTTTGCCTAATTTTAGGACATCATATCACGACATAGCATGCCATATTTAATTTCTTTAATTTTTACAATTCTGTGTTTAGATCAAAACTACCCTAATAGTGAAAAATAAAGAGAATCGAATGACCACACTTTTCAGAAGAACCAAGTACAAATTTGTACCAAAGTGCTCCACCCAGTATCCAAATGTTATTTCTTTAAACCTGTGCACATTTTTTTTTTAATTTTATTTTTATTTTATGATAGTCACAGAGAGAGAGAGAGAGAGAGGCAGAGACACAGGCAGAGGGAGAAGCAGGCTCCATGCACCGGGAGCCCAATATGGGATTCGATCCCGGGTCTCCAGGATCGCGCCCTGGGCCAAAGGCAGGCGCCAAACTGCTGCGCCACCCAGGGATCCCCCTGTGCACATTTTTTAAAAAAAGAGTTTTATTTATTTATTCATGAGAGACAGAGAGAGAGGCAGAGACACAGACAGAGGAGAAGCAGGCTCTTCGCAGGGAGCCCGATGTGGGACTCGATCTCGTGACTGGGATCATGCCCTGAGCCAAAGGCAGATACTCAACCGCTGAGCCACCCAGGTGTCCCAAACCTGTGCATATTTAAAAGGTACCTAACACACACACAATTCCACATAGATTATCTTATGAATTACATTAGAAAAATTTTATTTTCAAAATGAAAACTGCTTTTCTGTAACTTTGTATTAGTACCATAAAAATATTAGGCACTAAAATTTGATTTTTCATTTTAAATGTACTGTCGTATATGCAAATAGTCAACCGTCATTCATTTTATTAGTGTCCATGATTCTACAAAAGACAAGGCATCAAATAAAGCCAGGCTTTGATTTGTAAAATTGTATCTGTAGGGGAGACATTAGGTCTCTAAAAAAGCATAAATCAGAAAATATAAAACTGATAGTACCAATTCATTCCTATTGTTTCTTCCTTTTTAAAGATTCCTCTTATTAAAGGTATCAAACTTTTTGTGAAAGACTTCAACCCTGGATGTTATAATGATGAAATCTTATAGCATAGCCACCCTTTATCTCCGATGCTAGCAACTTATTTGGTTTGAAAACACACTTGGTTACTGGTGTTTTTTAATGTCTTTTTGTTATTGTTGTTCCACTTATTATGCATCAAATTATTTATATATGTTGAAACATCAAAGATAACTTATGTGCAAGAAGACAGACATATCCCCTTCTTGCTGGTGGTACTAACCACGGTCCTATTGAGTGTAACACCAAGGCCCACAGACATGGCTCATCACCTTTTTGGGGGCTTGCAAATATTCGAGAAAATACAATACTGTTGCTTCCCTTTCTTTTCTAAAGTTGTCCATTGTTTCTTGCCACTCCACACCCAAAGTACCAGGCTTTAGGAGGTGCAGATGAGAAATCATATCAAACAAGAAACCGTAAGTTCCTTCCTCTTAAAAATTTAAATCCTAGATTTAGCTGCATGATAATTTACAGGAAGAAATAGTTACCTGTTTAGATCACTGTTCTGTTTGGATTAAATCTAAATATAATTTACATCTGGAAGATTATATTAAAGGGGAATATACCCTATTTCCTATTGTTCACTTAGCAATTTGTAGACGCTGGTCTACAAATGGGGACAAGAAGACAAATACTGACATAAATAATGGAAACCGTAAGATGGAGGTAATCCAGGGAGTTAAGCACTTTCTACATCTTCTAAAAGCAGTAGATAGCTCTATTATCCTACAAGTCAAATGCCTGAGCTATAAAGAAAAGCACTCATATGCCTAAGGAGAGGACCTAAAACCGTAAGGAAGAATGAGAAGCTTGGTAGAATAAAAATAAATCTGGTTCTATGGGCAAAACCAGCCCACTCCTGTTCTGCTCTATGCCTCCAAAGGGTGCATGTGTTTTGGTTAACTTGTAGTAGCCTTTTGAACTCTCTGGGAGCCTCCCCATCTCTTGTTTTGCTATGGAAAATTTCAGCCTCTTCCACGCCAATACACCTTTTCCAATAGGGGCAGAAAAAAAAGAGAAACAAAAAGAGGACGCTGAAGTACCTAATTCTTCATACAATTTAGCCAAAGGCCAAAACTATTTTCCCCAGACAAAAATAAGAGCCACCAGTAAAGGAGTCTGAAGGAACTTTACGGCCACAGATATTCAGCTGATAAAGAACACTGCTCTCTTTTCCCACCCTGCTAAGATGCGACCATAACTGCAGGATAAGTACTTCTGACGTTCCAGGGGAAGTCTGCCCATTCCACTTCAGATGTGTTACAGACCAGACCATGGACACGTGCAGCCACAGAACAGGTGAACTGTGAAACTCATACACATTCCTACATTCCCCTTTAATGTCTCTTATAATAAAATTAAGGGAGTATCAGTTCTAAGAAATCAGTATAGTTGACACTTGATGTTTAACATATTCCCTAAGAAATGAATTTACTAAGAGCCAATTTTTGTATGGTATGTCTGCCCAAAGTTCCTGCAGTTACTAATACATCCATAGGTGAAATCAGAATATAGGGAAATGTGATCAGACTTGTCCACATTTCAAATTAACAATCTCAAATGGAATTATAAAAATTGACATAAAATCAATTTGTTTTTGTTCTAAAGGTATTGTATATTTTCTGAAACAGAGTGATCTAATATATATATATTTATATTATATATTAATAATAATATATTATTATATTATATAATAATATAATATATATATTTATATTATATATATATATTTTCTGAAACAGAGTGATCTAATATATATAGATATAGATATAGATATAGATATAGATATAGATATAGATATTAGGCCTGGAAACATAAATTCCTTCCCTTAAAAATTTAAATCCTAGAATTAGATATATATATGAAATCCTTTTCCTGTATTTTTGGAGAGGTAGTAACTCCCTTCCTGTCCAAGGCTTAATGGGTTTTCCTCATATCAGTATTCAAAGAGCACAAATAATTAATGCCTTGAAAATACTCCCTACTATCACTATTACTACTGGAATTCCGAATGTTATAGATTAACCAAAAAGTAATTTAAAGAAACAATATCTCCAGTCAGTGGTCAGTGATATTATAGCAAAATAACAGTATGGAGATAATACTCAGAAAGAAATACCGGTCTCAATTTTACTATTAACCATAGCTATAACCTTGAGCAAGTCACAAATATTAAATCTCCCATGATTTCATGTGATCCAAGTAATTATTTTACCAACTTGCAATGGAAGTTAAATTATGGACTATACAAAGTTCTTAATAACTTACGGCAGTTTCATTCTCATGAATACTCTAGCCATGAAAAAACTCAATAGGACACAGACGAAACCAATGAAGAGAAGAAGAAATCTATTGAGTTTTGGAATGTTTGGTGCATTCGATCGGTCCAGGATTATGAAACCTAAACCTCCCATTGTAAACAGGAAGCTGGATGCAAGTCCTTCCATAATATATTGTCCATTTACTCTGAAAAAGAAAGACCACAGCAAAACAATAAATGAAAATTCCCAGAAAAATAAAACTTGTTTTTAGATTGAAATTCCTATTTCTGCTAAAATATTTTGGTGCTAATTTTTTATTCTTACCCTTACAACTATTTAATCAAATTTCTGTCTATTTGTGTCAACAAAATTTATTGAGGGCCTATTACATATCAAGCACGATTCTATGTCCTGGGGATGCAACAACGAAAATCTGTGTCTTCATGGAGCTTTTGTTCAAAAAGTTTTAAAGCCTCAACTAATACAACTGTCTATGTAAAATTAATGCTGAGATTTTATTAGCTTAAAAAGCCAGTGTATGTATATGAACCCTTTACCCAGAACTTTTGTTTAGCTTTTAAAAATTATGGTATTTAAATTTCCATTATCAATTTCATATTTTGAATTGGTTAGAAATTTGTTTTTGGGGGGGGGGTTAGAAATGTTTCTAGAAGTTTTATAAGAATTAATAAACCTGGGGCAGCCCCGGTGGCGCAGCGGTTTAGTCCCTCCTGCAGCCTGGGGTGTGATCCTGGAGACCCTGGATCGAGTCCCATGTCAGGCTCTCTGCATGGAGCCTGCTTCTCCTTCTGCCTGTGTCTCTGCCTCTCATTCTCTCTCTGTCTCTATGAATAAATAAATAAAATCTTAAAAAAAAAAAAAGAATTAATAAACCTCTCGGGGGGCCTTGGTGGCTCAGCTGATTAAGCATCCAACTCAGGTCATGATCTCATGGGTTATCTCGGATCGAGCCCTACATGGGGCCCCACACTCAGCAGAGTCTGCTTGAAGATTCTCTCCCTCTACCTGCCTCACTTACGTGTGTGCATGCACGCAAATATTGAAAAATCAATCAATAAAGGGAAAATTTTTAAAGTGCATACATGTGCTAAGATCGATAAATAAATCTTTTTTAAAAAATAAATAAACCTCTTGTTTCAAAAAGAAAATTTTAAAAGCAAGCATTTTTACCTAGGGCTTCATGAATCCCACAAGGATCTCTAAAAATCTATAAATCATTAAAATTCTATATAAA
Organism: Nyctereutes procyonoides; assembly: GCF_905146905.1. Classification (NCBI taxonomy): domain Eukaryota; kingdom Metazoa; phylum Chordata; class Mammalia; order Carnivora; family Canidae; genus Nyctereutes; species Nyctereutes procyonoides. The sequence goes on from NW_026575130.1 coordinate 9,455,496, forward strand.
CTTTTTATATATGTGTATCCAATTTTTCTGGGAATAGAGAGCTTTGAAAAGTGTGAGCTCACGGATCCCCAAAGAGCAAATTCCTCTGTTAAAGGGATAATTTATACATAGGTATATGTAACAAAGGTATGTATTTTTTGTTAGCTAATTGCGTTAAGTGAAAACACAATATATGCACTAGGCTCAAAATCCCAACCGTGCCAATGATGGCACTATGAAGGGTTCCCCTACCAAGATCTCCTATCATCTAGATTCCCTCTACTCCTGGAGAATCACAATAATCTTTTCAGGAATACTCTACGCATGGGATAGCATTAAAATAAGTGTAAATGCAAATATATAGCTATGTTTGGCAGGCAGTTACCAAGTGGATTTTAGAAAGCAATACGATAAGCACTGCTCTGATGAACCAAACCACACTGCAATGGTGTTTCGGTACTGAAATGAAACATCCAAGTCTCAAAAAGTTATTTTATCTAAGAATATAGCCTGGGGATCCACAGATTTTTTTTTTTTCTTAAATGGCCAGATAGTACATGTCTTAGGCTTGCAGGCCACATGGTTTGTGTCACACTTACCACTGTAGCTTGAAAGCAGCCACAGACAGTATATATAAATAAATGGGTATGCCTCATTCCAATAAAACATTACTTACAAATAAACAGGTACACGCAGTTTGTTGATCCCCAGAACAGTCTAAATGTACTTATACCAACATCTTCTTTCAAATAAGTGATCGTGTAAATCACTGTCAAGTATTTTATTTCCTATATTTCCTAATACAAGTAACATACTTGTAATCTTGCCCACTTCCTGCCATCTCTGAATCTAGCATTTTAAAACAGCTATTATCTAAATGCAGATGATCCATAGGTTTCACTGTATTTTTAAAAAACACTCATACCCCAGCAACCTTCCTTCCCACCAAATCATTCAGAAAGGTAACTGTTACCTGTAGGCCAAGAAAGCTACTGGTCTTTGATGTCCATGTTCATCAGTCATAGAACCAACACTTGGAGGTTCAACAATAACATCATAAATTATTCCTACATGAAAGACAAGAGTATAGATAAGACTGGATTCCTAACTTTTAAAAAGGATCAGAATTTTGTTTTGTCTCTAAAGGTTCATTTATATTTAAATAGGACTGCTGTGATATACTATCATAATCAAGTGAAGCCCAGCTACTTTCCTAAACTTTAGATAAACCATTCAAAAATTCAACTCACTATTTTAAAATATTATGTCTAAAAGAGATATTTCATAAAAGAAATTCATTCAGTAACTGTTTCTAATACTCAAGAACTACTCCACAATAAAGATTTAATATTAAAGGCTATATTTTAGTTCAAGAAAATATTCCATATATGCTTGGATGTTTCTATCAATTGAGAGGTAACCAGAGAAATTTTCTTGCTTATATATAAAAGGAGACATTTTTAAATCATACCAATAGGCAGACAAGCAATTCTAGAGATTTGTGTTCATTAATGTTATGCCCATCACTTAAGTCACGATGTCACTATGATTATTAGTACTAATGTCCATCAACATTGTTTTTCCAATCTCCCACAGCCAACATCTATTCTTCACCTTTTCTACCATTCTCCAAAACATCATTTCCAGCTTTTCTTAAGCATAGTAAGACTGTCTCTCCCTCACCCTTGGCTAACAAACCAATCACATAGGAATTCCGACAAACTGGCATCTGCATCCATCCTTACCTTCCTTCCTTCCAGCTACAAGAAAGAGTCCCTCCTCCTATCAAAGTGGGATTCCTTCTGCAATTATCAGGACTCCTTACCCTACTGCCTTGTCAGAGACTTTGATTGTTGGCTATCTCCCTGCCTATATTTTCAATCTCTCCTTTCCCACATCCTCCTTCCCTTGACTCCAGACCCTCCTAGTTAACATCCTATTTCTATGCTTCCTTTTTGAAACAAAGTCAGACTTCCTTCTGTGAAAAAAAAAATAGCAAACTTTTCTCCCCTTCCTCACTTAGCCTTCATTCTTCAGCTCACTCCAACCTAGCATCAGCTGCCAATAATCTCTATGTTGCCAAATTCAACAGACATTTTTTAGTTATCTTAGGAGGCTTCCCAGTGCCACTAAATCCAGTTTACTAAATCCATTTTTTGGGGGGGGAAACTGGTTTTTGTGACACTCCTATCCATGTTTTGTTACATCTCTAGCAGGGTCTCCTCTCCACTAAACATTGGGCATGCCTCAGGGTTGATCCACTGTCCTCTTTTTCTACATTCTCTCCCGAATTGAACTTAGCCCTTTCCAGGGTTTTCAATTCCATGTGCTAATGATTAATGATGGCCAATGTGCCAATATCTATCAAATAACATTAGCATCAGTAGAATTAGATGTAAGCTAAGAACAGAGACTTCCTCTATATTCTTCAATATCTGGCTTATGAGAAGATTTCAAAAAATATCTGTTACTAACCAACTTTCAACAAGCCTTTTTTTCTCAATTCTCTAGACTCATTATCTGCAAACTTGACATATCCCAAAGTGACCTCTTGTTCACCAATCCCCATCAAAAAACCCTACATATCTTCAATCTCAAAAAACGACCCTTCCAATCTACTCAGATGCTAAAAGATTCCTTCACACTTCATTCTCCCCAATCAATCCATACATCCAATCAATGTATCAAGACCTACTGAATCTACTTCCCAACTATCTTTCATATTTTCCTTCATCTCTGCTGCCACCAACATAGTTGTCTCAATTAACTACAAAAACCCACCTAATTGGTCTCTTGGTTCCATATTTGTTCATTCTTTTCCCTCTCCCTAGTATTTCCTTTCCTCCAATCCCAACTCCCACTATCTTCTCGTAACTTCTTGTTCTTTCCCTCCAACGAATGGAATTAATTTCTATTAATTTGTAATGGAAAAAATAATGCAGTGGAAAAACATTTAACGTGTCTCACCCAGAACATTACAAGCTTCAGGAGGGCAGCGTCTTTATGTTTCGTTAACTAGTCCCCAGTACCTAGTGCCCGGAACTTAACAGGTTCTCATTGCAGTTTACTGAATATTTCTCAACAATAAATATTATTTATTTATAGATGTACACCCACAGTTTCTAGAAGAGACTCCTTTCCAGTGGCAAAACCGATTCCTTCTATGAGATAACTCATGGCCTTAGCCACTAAAAGGTGTCCTTTGCAATCTGCTCCTGGGGTTGGAGCAGTGAATCTCCCCATTACAACAATCAACAGGAATTAAGTGGACAAAAGGAAAACTGTGAGGCTTCTGACAAAGACTCAGGCTCCAAGGGGAGGTAAGGGTTAGGAGAAAGAGACTAGCAGATGATCAAAGCAGAGGAAGACTCTATTATTATTTTTTTAAATCACATGCATTTTAAATTTCATTTGTTCAATACAGTACCTATTAATGTGCCAAGCAAGTGTTAATATTAATGCTAGGATCTATCTTACCAATATAAAAAATATTTAAAATATACCTTATGTAAATGAGTACAGATTAACTATCATTATTCTAGATTGGAGGTTAGGTGGTAGATTCAAAGATGCATTTTAGTCCCAAGCTCTTATAGTTTCAGTCTTCCCTCTTTGGTACCAACTCTTTTCACATCTACGAAAATAAAGTGTCTGTGGCTAATTCCCTTAAAAACGGAACCCCATCTTTGGCTGTCCCTAATCTGTAAAGTCTGCATTTTATAACTTCCAGTTATAAAGTATAAGTAAAGTTACTAGGCTGTCCCTAATCTGTAAAGTCTCCATTTTATAACTTCCAGATTAAGTACTCCACTTCCGAAAATCTGACAAGTACAGAAGAACCGACTTGAGTATATATATGGTGAAATCTGTGGGGCTTTGAAAGGGTGCTGGCTGGAAGACTGTGGCCCGATTGCCAACTCATCACTATACAAAACAACGCCCCGTTTTGCGACTTTTTATTTGGGGGAGAAAAAATTCAAAGAAATTAAAACAGGGTAAGACATTCTGGAGTGTTTAATGGAACTGCTATTTTCCTCTAATTCCTTACATTCTCGACTTCTGCCTTTTGAAATACAAATACCTTCTGCGAATCTAACTCCAATCTCAAACAGTGATCAAAACCGTGGACTCGGAAGATTCCAATGGTATTTATTGTTGATCGGGGGGGGGGGGGTAAAAGCAACACCTGGTCCTTAGGTGTGAGCCAACGAACCTGAGGATGCCAAGTCTCTTCCAACGTTCCAGGGACTGCAGACAAAGATAAGGTAAAAGTCCCTAGCCCCTTTTGACCAACCATGGAAGTAGAACGGACAAGACTAGTCTCCTCCAGGATCTTGGTTAAAAACAACTTACGGCGGGCGATAAAGAGAGCGACGATCTGGGCTTTAAACTATATAATCGATTCGGATCCCCAGGCTCAGAGGCTGGAGGTGCGGGAAGGCAACGGGCGTGACAACCGTGAGAACGAGTGGCCTCTCGGCATACGCACCGGGGCGGGAGGGCAAATAAATACTTGAGACCCCAGAAGTTCCCTCCACCCTCCGAAAAGATCGAGAGCACAGTGATGCTTCCCCCGGGGCTGAGAGCGGGACAGACTCCCTCCGGGGCGGGCCGGCTCTCCGCGTCTCAGCGCCTCTCGGGCCCGAGCCAAGCCCGAGTTACCTCCGGTGATGAGGAAGTAAGACACCACCACCAGAGCGTACACCGTCATGGCCGACGGCATGTGCACCCAGGGCGGCTTCTTCAGCTTCAGGTTGGGGCATTCGAGCACTAAGAACGGGACGCGGTACAAGGTCTCCATGTTGGTGGCGGCAGAGGTTTCTCTCCCGACCTCAAGCCCCACGCGCCGCCCGGAAACAGGCCCGCCCCTCCCGGTCGACGGCGCGTGCGCGGGGAAGAGGCTGGCAGGTCCGCAACTCTAGAAGGCAGTTTTGTCTAACTATCAGAAAAAGAAGAAACTATGAAGAACAGATAAACAACGGGATTTTAAGCTATGTGATCTTAAGCTCCGCGGAACATGAATTTGAATAAGGAGCTCAAGCCTTGCCAATGATTAGGAGGATGATTTATGTACCTTCCAGGACCTGCGGGGCGTCAGACGTGGCCAAGCGGGAGAAGCAGAGGGGACCGAATCTCTCTGAGCCCCGCCCACTCGCCGGTGCTGGAAGCTGATTGGGCGCGGGCGCTCTAGGTTCCCAGAGCAGGAGGATGAATGGGAACGTTTGGAAGGGTCTGCCTTTTCTCTTTTCTTTTTTCTTTTCTTTTCTTTTCTTTTCTTTTCTTTTCTTTTCTTTTCTTTTCTTTTCTTTTCTTTTCTTTTCTTTTCTTTCCTTTCCTTTCCTTTCCTTTCCTTTTCGTCTTTTCTTTTCTTCCTTCCTTTCTTTCCTTTCTTTCTTTATTTTATTTTTTTGGGGGGGGGTCTGCATTTTCTATTAGCGGTTTTTTCAAGAGCCCGAGAAAGCCCTAGTTGCTGAACTTTTACTCCCCGATGTAGTTGTGGAGACAGTAAAAATAACGATTGCTATTAATAATTACTGAAACAATATCAAGAATTTTGAGATATCAAGTCCAGATGCGTCAAAAACCTCGAGGACGTCTCCCCGGCACGCCTAAAGCTGATACGATTTGACGTGACCAAAATACTATTTTAAATAACACGTGTTCTTCCCTCCACTTTGCTTCTCCCACAGCCATCCCTATCTTCATAAATGGTAAAATCTTTGTGACCGAAAATCTTGAAATCATCCTGGTTTCTTTCTCTTAAAACTCCCATCTCCAAAATATGAGCAATAATGAAGTGGGTTTACAGCCGAACCAGTATTTATACATAGGAAGTTTCTCTGGGTATTGCAAAGCAGAATATTTCTGACGTTCCCATAATTGTATAGCTAAGAAAAACTTTAGAACAATTAAAAATAGGTTGCCTTGAAAAAAAAATAAGGAAAAACATAGAAATGAAAAGTTTTAAGCTCCCTTTATAGCTTCAGGAGGGAAACTAACATTAATTAACCCCTGCTTGGCATATACTGTGTTAAATGATCTACACTGGTTCTTATTTAATCTTCATGACACCTCTATTAGGTAAATACTATTAAATACTATTATCATCATTTTACATATGACAAAACTGAAGCTTGAGAAGTGAGACTTAAGAAGTATAGTATAGTCTGTGATGGGATGAGACCAGAAGGCACTTGCTGTGAATGGAAATATGACTGGAGATGTTTAAGAGGAGAAGGCTACACATTCAGACAAACTTCTCTAGTAACAAACTATAGAAATGATCCCTGAAAGTATAATCTTGAGATGTTTAAGATGGGACAAGTTTAACCTTCTTCCTTTGTATTTTAGGACCAAATAATCCTATATGTGTTGTGGGGAAAAAACATAAAAACTTTAAACATATACATTTTGTAGTAAAGAATGAAACCACCTAGTCAGAGCTTCACATTCATCTCTGTATTGAATTATTACTGTCACATTTTTACTCTGTTCCAAAATGTGAGTTTGTTTCAGAAACCAATTCTTTTTTTTAAACTTTTTTTTGTTTATTTATGATAGTCACAGAGAGAGAGAGGCAAAGACACAACACAGGCAGAGGGAGAAGCAGGCTCCATGCACCGGAAGCCCAATGTGGGATTCGATCCCGGGTCTCCAGGAACGCGCCCTGGGCCAAAGGCAGGCGCCAAACCGCTGCGCCACCCAGGGATCCCTCAGAAACCAATTCATTATTATTTTTAACATCTTAAAGTCTGAAATATGTTCCAACTTGGATTTGTAATATTCTATAAGCCAAGTATTTTTTAAAAAAACCTTTTATGAATAAAAATGTATATCTGTTTTCATCTGTGTCCTAACCAAAAATATTTCTGCAGAAAATGTTTTGGTTAAACACAACATAAACTCTGTAGCTGAAAACCAAGGAAATAATTAACATAACCATGGACATTAGAGCATGATGATGTTATATATATATATAGAGAGAGAGAGAGAGATGTTCTATATTATATACAAGGAGAAGCACAAATGTTGGAAGAAACGTAGATTTAAACGTTATATACTGTAGAGTATCATTTTAAGCTATTTATACATAAAAGCAAAAATGACTAATTCTTACTATGCACAAGCAAATCTACACTCAAGGAAGAAAAGAACATAAAACTAATATCTGCAAAGATTTTCATGTTTAATGTAGAAATATTAATGAAAAGCCTTAAAATCAGGAATGGCTCCACTGGTCAAAAGAAGAAAAATCCCACAAGTATGTTTTTAACCAAATTTTAAAAAAATAGACCTACCAAGACTATTAATTCCACTGACTTTAGTTTTTTTTTTTTTTTTTTTTGCACATGTATTAGGGGGAAATTAGTAGCTTTGGGTTTTTTTTAAATCAGATAATAATATATACTTTCAGCCCAGATTCATTTACAAGGACATTTTGCAGTTGTGTTGAGGGTCTTGTGAACTATGCTCTTTCCCTCTGGGTTCTGTATAAGCATGAGTATGGTTGTTTCCCTAAGTACTTATTGAGTGGCAACTCTGTGCCAGGCAGATCTATGCCCTACATTCTAGTAAACTCTTTCTAATGCAATATTAGATTGTGAATTTTGTTGTTATCATTGTCATTATTTAAAATTTTGAAAATTAAAATTCATAAGTGAAACATAGGCACCTGCCCATTGTAGCACCAGAGATGCATGGAATAAGTTTCCTTTTATCACTGCTTTCATTGTCTCCTTCCAGAGGCAGTGAGAATGCTGGGATTAATTCTGAAATGTACAGTTGGAATAAACATACTCGGATATGGAAGATCCCCACATTGGTTTCCTGACCCATTGAGTGAGGCTCTTACTAAGGAAAGACTAAGTGGAACCAGTAGGAAAGACTAAGTGGAACCAGTAGAACTACGTTTACATACCAAAACAAAAACAGGTGACTGCAGAGATTGATGCCACCATCAAAGATTTGAAAGATGTAGAGTGGCAATTCCTACCACATCCCAATGAGTTAGCTAATTCAGTCCTTCTAAAAGAAATATGGATCTTGGAGAAAAACATCAGATTAAAATAAGTTTAATCATGTAGTGACTTCATTGGTCATGTTATTCCAATTTATTTAATGAGTAATCCAATAAACCACTAGTTTTGAGGGGCACCCAGAATAAGCAAAGCCTCTGCAACAAATCCAGCCTGCTGAGCTAACTGCTCTGTCACTTGGGCCATATGACTCAGCAGATCCAATGTCACTTGTAATGTCTGTGGCAGATAGGGTTGGTCTGTGGAGCTTTTGACAAGCCCCTTTAGATGAATCATAGCACAAAGCCCTAGAGTTTTGCAGCAAACCTATGCCATCCTCTGCAGATAAATATCGCCACTGAGAAGTAGCTTCTGGCTTGCCATTGGACCTTAGCGGACACTATGCTATTAACCAATGTCAACAAGGTACCTTCCATCACCAATTTAGCATTGTCTGACCTATTAGCCCATAAATATGGGTGTCCACAGCAGCATTCCATCATCAAATGAAAGAGTTATAGAGGGCCCCCCTGGTGGCCCAGGGGTTTAGCGCCGCCTTCAGCCCGGGGTGTGACCCTGGTGACCCGGGATCAAGTCCCACGTCAGGCTCCCTGCATGGAGCCTGCTTCTCCTTCTGCCTATGTCTCTGCCTCTCTCTCTCTGTGTCTGTCATGAATAAATAAATAAAATCTTTTAAAAAAAAGAAAGTTATAGAGATCAGGCTCATGTAGATCTTAAAAAATACGTTTCAGTTGCATGAGAAATAATCCAAATGCACATGACCCACATCCGTGCCACATTGACTTTCCTAACCTACACCTGTGACATTGTGGAAAATGCCCTATGACCAGTTAACTGAAGGAGAAAGGGGGAGGGTTTGTTTTACAGGTGGTTCTGCAAATGTGCTTAACAGTACCTGAAAGTAAATGACTTTGCACAACAGCCTCACATAGAGGGATCCTCATTTGAAGGAAGTAATGAGGGAAAATCCTTCCAATGGGCAGAATGTTAAAGTCTACCTGGTGTTCATTTTGCCTGGAAGGAGCCATGGCCAGAGTTGCAGGTCTATAGCGATTCATGGGCAATGGCTAATTATTTGGCAGGATCGATGGCCAGGGAATTAGAAGTAACATAATGGGAAAATTGTTGAGGAGGTCTGGAGATAAACCTATCTTTAAATTTCAAAGTGTGGGGACGCCTGGGTGGGCCCAGTGGTTGAGTGTCTGCCTTCGGCTCAGGGCGTGATCCCAGGGTCCCGGGATCAAGTCCCACATCGGACTCCCTGCATGGAGCCTGCTTCTCCCTCTGCCTGTGTCTCTGCCTCTCTGTGTGTGCCTCTCATGAATAAATGAATAAAAATCTCATAAATTTCAAAGTGCAAAGATATTTGTGCCCCATCTGCATACTCACCAAAGAACAACACATGTAAAGAAGGATATTTGTAATCAAGTGGATAGGATGATCTATTCTGTGGACATCAGTCATCCTCTTTTTCCAGTCACTCCTATCTTTGCCCAGTGAGCCCACAAACAAAGTGGCCATGGCGGCAGGGTTAGGGGTTATATGTGGACTCTCACTCATCAAGGCTGATCTGGCTAGAGCCACTGTTGAGTGTCCAAACTGCCAATAGTAGAAATCAACAATGAGCCCACAAAATGGCACCATTCTCCAGAAAGTTGAGCCACCTGCTTGGTGTAGGTTAATTACATCAGACCACTTCCAGTAGGCCCTTGGTTCTTACTAAAATAGGCACTTACAATGGATATGAATTTTTCTTCCTTGTCCACCATGCTGCTACAAAAATCATCATTGTGTGGACTTAAGGAATGCCTTACTCATCGTCATAGTATACTACACAGCATTGCTTTGGCCAAGGAGCCTACTTGACAACAAATGAATTGTAGCTCATATTCATGGAATTCACTGGTCTTAGCATGTGCCCCATCACCTTGAAGCAGCTGTGTGGAATGGTGGGATGGCCTTTTGAAAACTCAGTTATGATGCCAGCTGAATGTCAATGCCTCTTAGAACTAAAACAATGTCTCCCAAGATGCAGCATGTGCTATAAATCAGTAATCAATACATGTGCCTGTTTCTCTTAGAACTAGAATTCACAAGTCCAGGAGTCAAGTATAGAAAATGGGAGCCGTTCCTCTCACTGTTACTTCTAGTGATGCACTAGTGAGGTTTTTGCTTCCCATTCCCTACCACTTTGGGCTTTGATGGTCCAGAAGTTTTAGTTCCAGGAAAGGAATAATTCCACCAAGGGACACATTAATGTTTCCATTCAACAGAGATGAGACCATCACCTCACCTCTTCTGTGACCTCATGCCAGTGAATCAAAAAGCAAGTAAGGAGTGCTATATTGACTAGCTGATTTGAGCCTGACATTCATGGGAAAATTTGGTTGCCACTACAAAATGGCACTAAGGAGGAATATGTCTAGGATACAGGAGATCCCCAAGGTGCCTCTTAGTGCCCCCATATTCTATGATTAAAATCCATGGAAAACAACAACTCAGTAAGGGCAGGACCAGTAATGGCTCAGACCTTCTAGGAATTAAGTTTTAGGTCACTCTGGCAGACAAAGAACTACAACCAACTATAGTTTTCGCTGAGTGCGAGAGGAGTATGGAATCAGTAATGGAAAATTGCAACTATAAATACCAGCTGCGACGATGTGTGCAGTTGTAGAAAAAAGCACTGTGATAGTTATGAGTATTTCTTCCTTGTTTAAATATGAATATATTTGTATCTATGTTAACCAATATTTTTTCTTTCTGTTTTCCATTCTCCTACCACATATAGTATAAAATTTGTTGATAATATTTTAACCTCTCACTATTTAAATTACTGGACATCAAAGAAGGGATATTCTCTTCTCTAGAAGAGGGTTGATTCTCACCCAAAAATAAACAAAAGGACTTTGTTTTCTCTTTGGAGAGAGCAGGTTACAGTTGTCTGAGGGATAGTTGCATTATGTTAAGAGAAAGCATATTGTTACTATTGCCCTTATTTGAAACGTAAGTTAAACATAGTTCAAAAATTGGGATCCCTGGGTGGCTCAGTGGTTTAGCTCCTGCATTCAGCCCGGGTGTGATCCTGGAGTCCTGGGATCAAGTCCCACATCAGGCTCTCTGCATGGAGCCTGCTTCTCCCTCTTCCTGTGTCTCTACCTCTCTCTGTGTGTGTCTCTCATGGATAAATAAAATCCTTAATATATATATATGTATATATATATATTTCAAAAATTATATGTGGATACCATACTGATAAGGGATAGACTGTGGTGGATTTGTATTGTGTCAATTTAGCTATGCTGGAACTATATTTCCCAGAATCTCTCACTGTGAAGTTCTCAATTAGTGTGGGCCTCAAAACATATTATTATTTTTAAGGGACATTATTTTGTAAGCTAGTGAAATAAATTTGCACCTGATCATTAGTTACTTCTGAAGCATTAAAATTAGTGGATTAATTAAGTGAATTATGAAACATCCATGTAGTAGAATACTTATGCAACCATGAAAAATGATACTGTAGCCATTGATTTTCTGAAATGGAAGATGTTCCAAATAGGTTTAAAGTAATGAAAATCAGTCCACAAAACTGTCTGTATAAATTGGCCCATCTGTTACTGTATGCATTTTCTAGACACTGTACATTGAAAAAGTCTGAGGGACATAAACGTAATTAATATTTATATGATGAGGATACAGATTTTTTCCTTCTTTGAGACTGCATGTGTTTCCCACTTTTCAACAATAAACACATAGTGCTTTTGTTATTAAAATAAAGTTTTAAAAATAGTATTATGGGGGCACCAGATTGGCTTACTCTTGATTTCAGCTCAGACTGTGATCTCAAGGTCGTGAGATCCAACAGACTCTGTACTTAGCAGGGAGTCTGTTTCTCTCCTCCCTCTGCCCTTCCTGCCACGTGCGATCTCTCTCTTTCTAAAATAAATAATTCTTTTTTAAAAAAAAAAGCTTTAAAATAAATAAATAAAAATAATATTATGTTGGAACATAACAGATATATTCTTTCCGGTCTTTCATGAGTATATTTTGCCTTTACGCAGGTATTGTTCACTGCTGTATTCTATAAGGGATAAATAATAAACTTCCCAAGATTGTTTCCATTCTAAGTAAGAGTATTTGGATGATCATAACTATGCACCAGCAGACAGCCAAGCCATCTATGGTATCAGAAACTCAGTGTCTTCAAGTCAGGGAGAGTATTTTCACCACAGAATTCCTTGCACCTCCACAGTGCTGGCACATAGAGGACTCCTTGAATATTAGTTGAATGAACCAGTGAATGAATTGTTGGCTCTTCAATCTCTTTTCATGTTTCATTGTATCCCCTTAACAACTGTACTTCTTTGAAGTTTCTTTAGTTTTGTTCCCTCTCTTCCAACTCCACTATCACTTTTTAGTTGAGACCCAACCATCTCCTGGCCCAGTTCTCTCCACATTACAGCCAAGGTACTCTTTTTTTAAAAAATTTGTTTAAGATTTATTTATTTATTTATTTATTTATTTATTTATTTATTTATTTATTTATTTTAGAGAGAGAGAGAGAGAAAGCACAGCATGAGGGGCAGAGGGAGAAGGAGAGAGAATTTTATGCCAACTCCCCGCTGAGTGTGGAGCCCCATGTGGGGCTCCATCTCATGACCCTGAGATCATGACTTGAGACAAAATCAAGAGTCGGACACTTAACTGACAGAGCCACCCACACACCCTTCCAAGGTGCTCTAAGAGACTGAACAAATCTCAGGATGCTAATCAAGATGTTATCCTTACTGCTAACTAGAGAGAAGTAAGTAACTGGATAAAAAGTAAAATTTAGTTTGCTTTTGTTCATTATTACCTTCTTTTTTTTTCTATCTCAAAGATCCTTTCCATATTTTAATATCTATTTTGTGGAAATTGTGGGTGTACTCTGAAAGCATCAGCCTAATCCCACTTCTTCCCTTTCCTCAGGAGAAATGGGAAGTGCTGGTGACGATAATGTGTTCGTCATTCATTTCTTCCTTCATTCATCAAGCATTTAGAGGAATGTAGCAGAAACAAGTTCAGTTTTATGTGCTGGGGTGGGTGTGGAGGAGGTACAAGATAACTAGTGCCTGATTCCTGCCCCAAGAAAGTGTCATTCTGATCATGAGAAACACACACACACACACACACACACACACGCACACATGCACACACACACACAATCGATGCAGGGCTGTCTGAGAAGTGCAAGTTTATTGGAGTTCTGGACCAATTTCTTAGAGAGTCCTGAAGTAGGATTTACTCATTCTTGCAGGTAGGAAACTGCAGGCTCACAGAAGAGCTCACATTTGAGCTGAGCATTGGAGGAGCTACATTACCCAAGGGTCTGGCTTTTCAGGCATGAGGACCAGGCTGAACAAAGGCAGAGAGGTGGAGAAGTCCAAAGGAAGATGAGTGGCTTGATATGACAGAAGAAATGGCTGGGGATATGACTCTAGAAGGAAGGAAGGAACCTGATGGTGGAGGGTCTTTTGATGCCATGATACACTTAGATTTTCTCTAAAATGACAGATTAAGGGATCCCTGGGTGGCGCAGCGGTTTGGCGCCTGCCTTTGGCCCAGGGCGCAATCCTGGAGACCCGGGATCGAATCCCACGTTGGGCTCCCGGTGCATGGAGCCTGCTTCTCCCTCTGCCTGTGTCTCTGCCTCTCTCTCTCTCTCTCTGTGACTATCATAAATAAATTTTAAAAAAAATTAAAAAAAAATAAATAAAATGACAGATTAATAACATTGAAGGATTTTTGAAATTGAGATGATCAGTTGTATGTTTGAAAGATGGAGGGGACAGCAGAAAGACATGAAGTGAAGAGACCTTTCAGGACCTCATTGGAAAAGACCAGGTGAGGGATGATGAGGGCATGGGATAGGCTATGGGAATACACAGAAGAGGGAGGGATGGTAATGTAAAGACTATAGAAATATTTCACAGGTTGAATCAAGTGAATATGATCAACAAGTGGATATGAGACTTGGGCACTCTGGAAAGAAAGGGCTCTGATGAAAGTGAGATGGGTAATAATGGTCCCAGGCAACTCTGTTGCTGAATCCAAGAGCTAGACTGAAGAAGAAGGCTTCTCCTGGAGCTGGAGGAGAAGACTGGGGAAATGGCCAAGGTCAAGCTGTTCTTCCATAGCAAGAACCAGGGTAGAGCACAGCTGCCTCCTCCCAAGGGCTCTGATTATATGTGCTTGACTCCGTCACCGCCAACCCACTCAATGCCTCTCATGGAGCTTAAGGCTGAGATCCTGCCATCAGTCCGATGAGAACTATTGTTCTAGAACTCTCCAGGAGGGGACCTTGGTCAGTGGAGAAAAAGGCCAAGGTTAAAATAGGAATTTTAAAAATAATAGTAGTGAAGGAACATAGGACTTATTCCTTCTAACATAACTGGGTAGGAAAGGAAGAGGACAGCTAAGGTGGTAGCAGAGAAGGACTTTTAAGGATGGTGGGACTTGGGCACATTTGCATAAGATAAGGGAAGAAAATTCTGTAGAGAGTGGGACAGAAGGTGACAGAGGAGGGGAAGGTGTTAAGGAGCAGAGCAAAGTTGGGGTCATGGCTCAAGTGGGTGGATTGAGCCCACCAGTGAAGTAGTTTTCCTTGGAAAAGATTTGAGCCATCTTCCAAAGAAAAAGAGCAGATTAGAGGCATAAGGCAACCAACATTTAGTGTGTACTATACACAGGAGATGTATTAGGTTGTCTTATTTAATCCATTCAATAGGTGTTTTTGATTCCATTTTTAGATGAGGAAACTGAGGCTTACAGAGATTAGGCAAAATGCTCAAGTTACCACAGTCAGAAAGTGGCAGATCACTGGCCTGCTAATTCCAAGGCCCACACCTTTATGTACATTAAAGCTTTGTGCCAAAGGATAGTTTTTGTATGTTCAGATATTATTAGGCCACCCGGAGTGAGGGTTGGACTGGACAGAAGTAAATACATTCAGGGGTCCCTAGGTGTCATAAGTGATTGAGCGTTGGACTCTTGGTTTTGGCTCAGGTCGTGATCTCAGGTCATGATCTCAGATCGTGATCTCGGGTAGTGATCTCAGGGTCGTGGGATCAAGTCTTGCATCAGATTCCATGCTCAGCATGTCCCTCTCCCTCTACTCCTTCCTACACCCACCCCACTTCTAGAATAAATAAATAAATAAAATCTTTTTTCATAAAGAAGAAGCAAGTACTTTCAGCCACTCTGAAGAATGCATGCAGCGTTAGAGGTCCAGATTTTAAAAAAATTATATACATATATATTTAAAATTATATATATTTTTAAAATTATACCTTTACATGTAATATATATGCA
This sequence comes from Nyctereutes procyonoides, assembly GCF_905146905.1. Classification (NCBI taxonomy): domain Eukaryota; kingdom Metazoa; phylum Chordata; class Mammalia; order Carnivora; family Canidae; genus Nyctereutes; species Nyctereutes procyonoides. The sequence continues at coordinate 9,470,861 of NW_026575130.1, forward strand.
ATATTTTGTAATATATGCAATATATTTTTTACATTAAATTTTTTAGAAGAATAACTGTAAACTTGAACATTTTTTACCTTTTCCTGCAAAGCTGTTGGAATTCAACAAGTAACAGTATGTTTTTCCGACAGCTGCCCACATGTAATTTCTTCCTGTGGCCACAGCAGGGCAGGAGTTCTCTTTTACAGGAATCAACAGTACTTTGCCAAAATGTATTTTTGATACCTTGAGATTTGCAAGCATAATAAAAAGGCAAACTTATTTGAAAAAAACTTGCCTTAATGCTGTGATCAAATAAACTCAAGGAAACATTATACAAATGAAAAAGGCTGCTTCCCACGGCAGTCAAGCATGTCTTTAAAATGCAAATGGTTTACTCTTTTAATGATGAAAGAAAAATCTTGTGAAAGCAACATTTTCAGATGAATAAAATATCAAACCCAGGATACTTTCTTTTACATCTAGTTGCCTTGCAAATCATATAGACTTATAAAAGAAATGTGTATTTGTCTAGCAAGTTTTGAGTTATTAAATCTTAAGAAAAAAATGAAAGAATAATTTCCAATTAAGCTTTTTGAAGTAAACTTATTAGATTTCATTTTTCAATGCAGAAATTTATAAAGAATAAATAGCAAAAAGTGGACTGAAACACCATCAGACAGATGGTCCCTGCTTTTTTAAAAAATAAGATTACATGTTCAGAATTATAAAATTCAGAAGGTACAAAGGATAAAAATATGAAAATTGAATGCCATTTTCTCCTCAAAGTTTCCTGTCCTTATTTCTTCTTCCTGAAAATAATTGCTATTAATAGATTCTTATGATGAAGACTATTTTGCAAGGGATGTTTCACCCCAAGATTAGGAAGAGCATTTCAAACAATAGACTTCAGGGGTGCCTGGGTGGCTCAGTCAGTTAAGTGTCAGACTCTTGGTTTTGGCTCAGGTCATGATCTTTCAGTGGTGGGAATTGAGTCTAGCACTGGGCAGAGTCGGCTTCAGATTCTCTCTCCTTCTCCCTCCTGCGCTCCTCTCTCACAAATACATACATACATACATACATACATACATACATACATACATAAAATCTTAAAAAACAATCAAAAAAGACTTCATTTTTATCTATCTTGAATTAAAACCCAGATTGAGGGCAGCCCAGGTGGCTCAGCGGTTTAGCGCTGCCTTCAGCCCAGGGCGTGATCCTGGAGTCCCGGGATGAGTCCCATGTCGGGCTCCCTGCATGGGGTCTGCTTCTCCCTTTGCCTGTGTCTCTGCCCCCCCCCCCCGTCTCTTCTGAATAAATAAATAAAATCTTAAAAAAAAAACCCAGATTGCAACTTTGTTAAACTTGTGAAATGTTGCAGGGGTCTCAAAAGCTAAGGCCTATGTAAATGGCTGATCATACCTCTGCCATCACCACCAACATCTTTCAGAGTGAACGAGAAAACAAAGCGTCTTATCCACCTCCATAAATGATCCTCCCAGAGGTAAAGTATTTGGGGTAGGTTTGAACAGCAGCTGCCCCTGCTGTCTGCCAGGAGCGTGGAGAAAAGACCAGGGTCTCCAGGGCTGTCAGTCTGGCCCTTTCATACTCACTGAAGTCCACTGAACAAAATAAAACAAATCTATCTTAGAAATGACAAGGGACTCTTTAAGACATTGATTTATCCATATTTGCACACATCGAAGAGAAAAGTATGTTTTATATATATACTGAATAAAATATCTAACTTTTTAAGAATGTTGTAAAATATTTCCATATGTACATTATATCAAAGTACTTTCCCCCCAAGTTCGGTTGAAAGGAAATACCCAGAGCATTAGGCCCATCAAAATAGATGTCTCCAGTTGTGGTTTTCAGATGCCCTAATGTGCTTCTGCCCAGAACTAATCAAATACAGCTTTGCATTTTCAGGCTGTGTGTGTGTGTGTGTGTGTGTGTGTGTGTGTGTTTGTGTAATTCCTTACAAAGAGAAAAAAATTAGGGATAAAACATGATAGAGGAGGATAAGGTATCATTCAACTTTTTGGTGTATTTCCAACATTATTGCTTGATTTTAATCATTCAAATAAGAAGACTGCATCATGACCATCTTGATGGTCTTCTCCATAAATATATAAGAAGGCAATTCCATACTAGAAGCAGGAAAGAATCATGCATTCTGTGGTGTGGATAACATAGGATATTTAATTGAGCACTCAAAACATCTCAAGTTATATTACCTTCATTTTATAGGTGTGGTGACTAAGATTTAGAGAGGGCAAGAAGTTTGTTCAAAGTTACCTGACTGGAGACTAATTGGTGGACTTACAATTTAAACCCGTATTTGTATAACACCAAATTGTATGTACTTTCTGCCATATGTTGTGAAAAGGCAGTTCAAGATCCATCTCTTTGAGAATCAGCTAGGAGATTTTGTTAAAGTGCAGGTTCTTGGCTGGACTTTCAGAGATTCTGAGAAAGTCTTAGATGGGGCTTAGGAATCTGAGGAGCAGATTCTTCAGTGAATCTAAAGTGTAGGAAAATTTGTCCATATCATAATGCTGTTTTTCAAAACAGAAAGGGAATTTCATACAACAAACCTCATCTGAGACCCTGACATCTGTTTGTAAAAAGGTGGCAATCCCAGTGTGTGCTTCTTTACCGTTGACCATGTCCCTGGCATTACCTGCAGGTTTTGTATTTATATTTAATAGAATTATCCTTGACTCCCAGCAAATTGAATCACCAGCTTCACCTGCTCGAAATTCTTTTGGCAGAAGTCAGCCTTTCAGCTCAACCTCAGGAATTATGAAGCTAAGATGTAAATAGGCTTAAAGGGAACACATTGACTCATATTCACACTGTGGCTGATGGCAGATGTATTGGGTTTTGAGGAGAGATGGAAAGGGACCAGCACTAATATTAAGAACGTACAAGGTGCCAGGCACACTTAATCTTTATAACAATCTTGGAAGGTAGGTATTCTTATACCCATGTTTGGGGTTCATAAAACAGAGACTTGGAGAATTTAAGTAATTTCTCAAGGTAATATAACTAAGTAGTGGAGACTATGCTTTGTCCTTTACACCAAGCCATATTCCTGTGGGTATGGAAATAGGGGCCAAAGAAGGAAGACAGGAGATTCTGTATACTCCAGAAATGCTCCCCAGGGGCAGTACCAGCATAGTGCGTGGCATAAACTCAGTGCACAGTCAATATCTGTCGAATGAACTGATGTGAATTCTTCTCTCTGTGAATGCCATTAAAATGTTCTAAACACTAATGTACTTAAAGCCCTGTGGTAGCTCCCAATTGCCCACAGCAGTAATTCTCTAACTTGTTCAGAAAGCAAAGCACTTAGAAATCATTGTCCTCTTTTAAGAACATGATAGATTTATATACAACGCCACAAATTAATTTAGTGTTAATCAGATTTTATGCAGTCAATATCCAGCATCGATTTAATAAAAAATGTAAATCAACACATTGATCCATATATTTATAGTTTTTTTTCCTAAAAACTGGGAATCTTGGATTATCTTGCAGAAAATAAAAATTTTATGGTTTGTTATTTCTTTTTTCCAAAGTGTTGAATTTCTCCTGATAATGTTTAGAAGAAGAATCTAATCTCCCTTGGTTTTACATAGCACACTCCTGGAAAATTCAGTATTTATTAAAAACCATGCAAAAATACTTTTTTGTTTATATTTAAATGGAGCTTACCATAGCTTAGATGATCATAAATAGGTTTCCTACCTACATGAAAAATCTGATTGGATATTGAAAAGTCATATAGGACTCAAGGCAATTTGTGGAGCAGGACCATCTTATACATTACAGAATTCATAGCATCAGTCCCCAAACACATTTCCAACATGGCTCATAAGTGCTGTCAGAATTCAAATCATTGATTTAAACTGATCTACCAAGAGCCATAAGCACCTTAATTAAACAACTAGACTATGAGGTCTTGGAGGGCACTGAGATATCATAGTCACCCTCAAAGCCCTATCCGGTTCCTGAAACATGAATGTCCAATTCATTACCAAGGCAATGAAATGAATTAATACATCCATGAATGGGAGATTTTGGAGATCACCAATCCAGCCTTCCAGAACAGGGAAGTGACTTGCCATGATAACAGAAGTAGCTAGTAGCAGAACCAGCGCCACAGTCCAGGCCTCTTTGCTTCTAGTATAAACACTCTTTCTACTATATCAGGGATCTTCAAATTGTGGTACTTCACACCTTAATCTCAGAGTTACCTGAAGACATTCCAAGGGGAATTGGGGCATCCCCAGTTTTAAGGAAAACAATTTCTAGATTATCGATTTCTGTATGTACTCTTTCCTAAAACTGATCTCCCCAAGAAGGTGTCACAGCAATTTTCCCTCTCATCCCCTCTTGTACAATCATTTTTCTCCCATTTTACAAAAGAAAGGGTGGTGTTCCATGATGCATTGACTGGAGGCATATACAATTTGAGGGTAGTAAATAGGCAATTATAAATACTGGGACCAGCACAGCTTTCTTCAAACAAAAAGCCTTTGGTGGTTTCCCATTCACTCAAGAGCTAAAGAGCCAGACTGGACCACACGTTTCACAGGACTCAGCACCAGAGTACAAATAAATGTGTAATATCACGGTGAATATCACATATAAACACCAGGAAAGTGTAAATCGAGCCAACAAGTGATACAACAAGGTAAGTTCTAGCCTCTCCTTTGACAAACATACCTTCCTTCAAAGGGCCTTAAAGGCCAGGCCCAATATTATAATTCTAGAACTTGTCAGGGCTCTCTGTCTGAACATGGTGGCATATGGCATAGAAGTAGCCTGTTCCCTGCCCAGTACCATCTTTTCCAGACTCTGACCCTACCTGCCTCTATGGGCCTCATGTGCAGCTGTGTGAACAGTTCAGCTCACATGTCCAAGCTCCTTGCACAGTCCCTGCAAATACCCTTGGGCTTCCGAGGAGCACCCCAGGGGCACGGTTCTCCTTGATAGAGAGAAGAGCTCAGGCTGGGTGAGGGGGATTGGGATGCCTTGGGCAGGGGTATCTGAGGCCATGCATACCCTTGGGGGTGGGGGGGTACATATGCTCAGGGGTCGTATACCCTCAGTCCTCTGGATCCTTTGTGGGGTGGAATACTGGCAGGGGGAAGCCAGAGCAGGGGCCCCTCTTGCCCATCTCTGAGGGCTCTAGTGGTCAGAATAGTGAGCTATAAGAACAGGTATAACCTGGCACCCTATGAACTTCCTAACCTCATCTCTCCTCATATTTCCCTCCATTCCAGCCACATGGCACCCTCTGGCATCCAGGCTGTTCTCTATTTGGCATGCTTTTTTTTGCAGATACTCTGTTTTCAGCCTTCTCAGAGTAGCCTTCCATCGCAGCACTGTTTAAATTGTAAGCCTCTGCTTCCCCCTACATTCTGTCCCTTTTTCCTGCTTTTTCTCTATAGACCAGTAATATTGTATATTCCATGTATTCACTCACTCGTTCCTTCATTTGTTCGTTTGTTCATTCTTTCATTGTCTGTCTCCCCTCATTAGAATATAATTTCCATTAAGGCAGGGATTTTTGTCTATTTTGTTTATCCTCCTATCCAGAACACTGCCTCATAACTAATAAATGAATTATAAACAATGCTTGATTGATTGATGTTCAAGAAATAAAAGATCAGTGACAGGATTTTGTGTATTCCCCTGACTTACATGTAAGGGAAATGCTAGACATTGGAGCAGTCCATCCTGGCCTGCATTGGGATGACCTGATCTCAGATGAAATGCAGAATGATGAGGAATGACAATTTTCATTTACCATCCTCCCCTCTTTCATCTCCTCCAAATTGTCAAAGAATAGGTAATTCCAGCGAGAATCCCATGAAAGAGAAGCAAAAACAACACAGATGAAAGGGCAGTGATGTCTTATCTTATCCAGGGGGCAAATGGGCAACAAGACTCCATGCCTCTCTCTTTTGCTTTTCCTTTTTAGAAATACAATTGTGGAAATAACCAATCAGGAATAGACTTTCAACATAAAAACAGTGTAAAATCCTACTGAGGAAATGGAATTACAACATGAGTCAAGAAGAAATATGAAGAATATAAAACATTCAACTGTTAACAGAATCTATTCCTGTCTTTTTTCCTAAGGTTGCTATATAGCTTCAATTTTATATATTTAAAAGTTGATTTTTAAAAATTATTCACTTCTTTACTGTGCTAGAAATTATATCCTTTGCAATGATTTAAATTTATCATGAAAAGTTTTAGATGATGATCTAAAAATGTGAAAAGGTCTACGAAGTCTTTCAAAAATTTTTAAAGGATATGCAAACAAAATATTATTTAGTTTTTTAAAAGGTTTATTTACTTATTTTAGAGAAAAAGAGAGAGAGAGAGAGAGAGCACAGACAGGAGTGGCAGAGGGATGGGGGAGAATCCCCAGATTTCGTGGAGAGTGGGGAGCCTGGTGGGGTGTGATCTTGTGACTCCAAGATCACGACCTTAGCTGAAACCAAGCATCCAACACTCAACCAGCTGTGCCACCCAGGAGCAAAATCATATTTAAAGACCATTGTACCATACCACTGCTTTAATGGTATATTGCTATAAAGGAGACTACCTCAAAATTTAATGGGATAAAAACAACTATTTTATTTTTTCTCATCATCCTTTGGGTTAATTACTCAACAAGGCCATTTTCTGTTGGTGTTTCTTGAGGTTTCTTGTGCATTTGCAATAAGATGGCAGCTGCAGCTGGAAGCAGGTGTCATCTAAAGAGGGGAGGGCCCATTAACTACAACCTGTGGCCAAATTTATTCCAACAGCAGTTTTTGTAGATAAAGCTACTGGAGCACAGCCATGAGTGCTCATTCAGGTATTGTCTAGGGCTACTTCCGCACTGCTGGTAGGATTGAGTAGTTTCATCAAAGACTATATAGCTAACAAAGTCTTTATACAATGTATACTAAGATGCAGTAAACTGAATTTTTTTAAGGCCATTTGTTCTTTGGGAATGTCAAGCTGTAAGCTTATTTTCAACTCAAGAGAGAGAAAAAAGCAAGCATGCATGTGAGCAAGTAAAGCCCTCAGAGTATTTGCACAGTCTAAGGAATACAGAGGCTGAGTGAATATTAGGGGAATTCAATCAATAATTCTGATCCCTCTCCTCTTTAATAGTAGGTTGATGCCTAAATTATCTAGGGGATTGCATAATTTAAATACCCTGTAATGCAGAGGAGAGTGTCTTTGCTCCTAACTAGTTTAGGAAAGCTTTTCTTTCACTGGTCTCCCTTAAGAAGGAAAGGAGGCACACACCTCTTGGCTCTGGGCCCAGGTAGGTGGACCAAAAGCTATGTGCAAGCAGGGATGTTCCCCCTTAGTGATTAACAATTTGTTCATACATATCCAATTTATTCAGCTACAAATATTGAGAGTGAATTGGGCTGCATGAATTTTACTTCTTTAGACAATCTCTTTCTTGACAAGGCATTTGCATGTTGGTTCTTATGTTTGGAATGTTCTCTCTACTTGTCACCCAGCTAAAATCTATTTATCCTTACCATGATATTAAATATCACTTCCTCAGAAAAGCCTACTTCACCATCTTGTGAGGCTTCTTTCTTGCCCTGTTTCACAACATTGTAGTTTCCCTTTATAACTCTTATCCCAAAGTGTGCAATTAAAAATGTGTTGGTTTCCTCATTTAACACGGTCTCCCCTATGTGCTGTGAGAGCAGGGAAGAGTCTGCTTTGTTGACTATTGTATACTATTTGCCCAACAGCACAATTTCTGGAACATAGTGGTTTCTAATAAATATTTGCTGAGGAAACCAATGAAAGCGAAAGCAAACTGTAACAATATAAACATAGTGGCAAAAACATTTATGTAATCCTTCAAATTAACCAGAAATATTTAAGATTTACTCAAAATTACTGTATTATTTTGGAAACCAGAAAGCATCTTTTGATCTAGAATTATTGTGCGTCTTATCGTTTAGAAATTCATGAAGGCTCTTTTCTACTCCTGGTTTAGAATACAGTGTTTATCACATCTAGTTTTCATTGTTTAGAGAGATGGAACTTATACTTTTCCAAGTTTTTAAATTGTTTTCCTCTACATTCACACAGCCAGATTCAATAAAACCTTTGTTTTGTATTTTATAAGATTAAATCCCAGCATATTCACAGAATTAAAACACATTTATTACAATTTTCAAATATAAGTGATTATCAAATATCCCAGATATACATAGAGCTCTTGAAACCAAGAGCATCATATTTAAGTTGTGATGATAGACTATAACTTGAGTAACAGCCAGTGGCTTGCTGGAAATATTTAATAACCAGCTCCCAAGGAGGGAAGAGTTTTTGTACCATTTGCTGATTTCCCAGGTATAAATACTCCCACCATGACAATTTCAGGGTACTGATCTGAAAACAGAGCTGGGAAGAGATGTGCACAATTGGCGCTTGCAGCTGGAATGATCTGGCTTTACACACCACCAGTTCTATTGGTAATACCTAATAACTATAAACTCTTATCAAACTCTTATAAACTAAGTAATCCACACCAGAGAAAAACTATAATATTCAGCCCTGCTTAGCAACCTTACTCCATAAGAATAGTATATGATTTTAATTGGTGTGATAAAAAATAGTTTATACTTAAAGCTGGACATAGTTCTGACTATCAAGATTCTGGGAACCCAAGCTCCAAATCATCAGGGTAAAAATTTTAAGTATGTTATTATACTGCTGAAAGTAAACTTAATTTACTTAAACATATGGAGATATTCTGCTTTTAAGAGTGGAAGACCCCCTTCCCTCATCCTTCTAATAGAATTTATAAGCAATTCAATGGAAGAAGAAATACTAGACTTTAAAAAGAAACCACTGACTACATTCACATGTCTTTTTAGGAACCTGTCAAGAATACTTAAGTCACACACACAGAACTGGATTCAATAAAAACTTCATTTTGCTTTTTACAAAATCAAAAAGAACAGTACAGAATTCATTTTGGTCAGTTGGGCAGAGTTGGTATTATGTTCATACCCATCTATGCTCTTCTCGATCTACACACTACAGGATGAATTCTGCACTGCTATGAGTGCTGGGTTGGGAGGGGTAAAGCTGGACTGAAGTGTGCGGGGAAGAGGTTAAGAGGAGAGGCATTAGCTAGACAGCTGAAGAAGTGTGGCCTGTGGTCAAGAACTTTGGTGGCTAAACTAAACAGGAGAAGAAATGGCTCACTGATTAGGCACAGCTCACTCATATCATTAATGTTATGGAAATTAGCATGCCTGTGTCTCCCCTCAAAATTGCAAAGTTGAAACCCTAATTCTCACTGTGATGGCATAAATAACGGGGGAGCCTTGGGAAGTAATTAAAGGTGAAGCCCTCTTAATGGCATCAATGTAAGAGACACAAAAGAGCTTGCTTCTCTCTCTGCTCTGGACCTGAGGATACAAGGAGACAGTGCTTTGTTAACCAGCAAGAGGGCCCTAAGAACTCAATCTACCAGTCTGCAGAACTGTGAGATGTTTGTAGTTTAAACCACGGTCTCTGGTAATTAGTTACAGTGGCCTGAGCAGACTAAGACACTCAGAAGCAATACTGCAACCCCAGTAACTAAACTTAATTATTTAAGTACAGTATTTCAGTCCCAGCTTATGAATTTAGAAACAATCAGCATGAATCAAACGATCAAATATGTAAAAATGCTCTCAAGGATTAAAAAGAAAAAAAAATTGGAAATAACCTAAATGTTCAAAAGAAAGGAAATAAATGCCACATATGCAGATGCAGCCATCAAAAGCTGTAAAGTGTAAAGCTGGTCACATGTCTTTGGGTTAAGTGGGTTGAAAATTTACATGCCTCCAATTTTTATTTAAAAAATCTCTCCTATGCCTAGGAAGCAAAATGGGAAGATCTCAAACTGTTAAATGATAACCTGCATACTAAAATTAAAGGGGATGTTTTTCAATCAATTTTTCCACATTTTTTTTTAAGATTTTATTTATTTATTCCTAAGAGACACAGAGAAAGAGGCAGAGACATTAGACAGAGGAAGGAGCAGTCTCCCTGCAGGGAGCCTGACGCTGGACTTGATCCCCAGGACCTCTCCAGGACCCTGGGATCACCCCTGGAACTGAAGGCAGATGCTCAATCACTGAGCTACCCAGGTGTCCCTATTTTTCCAGACATTTCAAATTATCTGCAAAGATTATTTTATAAAAGTAGAATGTTCCCAATTTTTAAAGGTTAAGCCATTTAATAGTCTTTGAAAAGTATGTAGCTTTCATATTTTAGCTTTCTCAAATTTGTTAACTGACTCATTTTGCTGAAACTTAGTAGTACTCACCAGTTAGACTGCGTTCAATCAGTCCTGCAGCACTGGGTGGGAAAGGGAAGCGCCCAGACAGGCAAGGACTCGTGCTGAGCTGGCAAATAGAGGCTGTCCCCTCCACAGCTAATATTGAACAATTATCTCAAGCCTTTCCAAAACTAATTAGTCTACAAGGCAAGCAAATAACTCTATTAAATGTTAAGGCATTGTTTTTTTTATTGTATTTTGAAAGTACTAATTTTTGCATTCTTATACTCAATACATCCAGGATCACCAAACTTGTCCCTGTAGTATGCATCAACCTGTCATGGTGAAATGAGAGGTTAATCTACCTCAGAATCCAATATTTTAGTTATATCTCCAGTAGAAATCTTGTTATCATGATTAAACATCACAGGAAGTAATTGTATTACTCTTGCTGCTTAACAACACTTAGGATTGGCAGGTGTCTGGGGAAACCTAGTGGAACTCAATTGTCTTGAGACTATGTTGACAATAGGAGCGTCAGCTATTATTTATCAAGCATGGCAGTCATTTGAGTTCAACCACTTATGTATATCATTTGTAAAAATCCTAAAAACAAATGACTGGGTACTATCACACCCAGATATTTCCTATTTCCTTATTTGTAAACTAGGGATAACATAGGTGTCACAGGGTTCTTAAAGGGATTCAGTGAAGATGTTAAGTACTTTGAAGTGTCAGGCACATGGCAAACCCAATGCTAGCCATCACGAAGAGGTTATCAAGTACTGTTGTTAAAAAATAAAGTTTTACTGTTTGAATTCCTGTGTCAGCTTTCCTCTTCTGTAATAATGTCTAAAAACTATCAGTAAGTTAGCTGGCAGTGTGGCACAATGAGTATTTGGAGGTCAGAAAGATTTTTTTCCTTCCTAAAAGCAGTCATTTTTTAAGAGGAAAACAGTCCTCTGCCCAAGACACCTAAGTTGCATCACATCAATGAGAGGAACATCTAGACTAAGAAAAAAGGTAAAAATACATAGAATTCTTGACTTCTAGATTTCTTGGCTTGTACCAATAATCTGGGGAGCTCTGGTCTTGACTCTCCTTTGAAATCCAAAATAAGTTTGATGTGATCTGAAAAAAATGGTCTTGGAAGCCAATTTAAATGAAATTATGTAGGCAGAGTATTAGAAAATACTTGGTACAGTCTAAGAACTTTAAGAATGAGCTATTATTACTATCTTAACATAGTTCTATATTACTAAGAGTCACTAGAAACAATATTACATAGCTCTCAAGAATAAATATAATTAAGGCCCGTTATTTTAATTTTCTGAACTGATTATAAATTCAACACCAATCAGAATTTGAATTTCACTAGATGCATGACATGAAGTTTTATATATAAGGGGAGCTTGCTATTTGCTGAATATGGAGTTGAGTTCTCCAAAATAGACCACTTTGAAATGAAGTCAACTAAGGAAATGGGAGGGTTGAAATATGATGTAAAAATGATTCCATTCCAAATAACTCATTGAACACTGTGATTTCTGTCCTATCGATGTTAGTACTGAAGGAGATTCAATGGAAATTATTAATTGGAATTAAAAGAACCGTCTGGATATAAGGGCCACTTTTCTCAAACCGTCCCAAGTCTTCAAGAGCTATCATCAAAAATTTTTATCACTGATTCCAATTCCTGTCCTTCAGAAAAAGTAATCAACTAAAAATCATGAAATCCCCAGACACCACACAGAAACCAAACATGTATACTATCAAATTACAATAGCAATAACAGATCAAGCTTTTTGATTTTTATTACTCAAAAAAATCCTCATTTTTTTATTTAGCTTTCTGACTCTGTGCTTGTGCCTTCAACACTTTGACAACGATTTTCTGCTCCTCAATAAGGAAAGCACGCTTGATCCTAGAAAAAAAAAAAAAAAAAGAAAAAGTTAAATGAATACTGGATAAACCCAGCATAGACTAAACACACAGGAACTAAAATTAAATGGCCAGACCCATTCAGTTGAAGGTCTCCCTCCTACACTGGAATTTAAAAGCAGGATAATCCCTCAATTCTATGCTAATTGCACCTGCCCCCTTCTTCTGAGTCAAGAAGGAATTATAGGTGCTGAACCACATGGGTTAAAAGATACCAGCAAGAGGTACTTTCTCAGGTGTAAAGGTTCTACAGCCTGTCTGGGGCCAACTGTGCCACTTACTAGCTGTGTGATCTTGGGCAAGTTACCTTCTCTGTCCTAAGGTACAGCAGTAAATTCATACTCACTTTACAAGACTTTTATGAAGATTCAACTTGGAAGAAGTTGTAATTTGTGTTTTAAACATCCCTTTAGAGAGGAAGTGTATTTTATTAAACACTATTATTACAGTGCATAGGACCTGACAAGCAACAGGTGCTCACTACCATTTGTTAAAAGCAAAGTTACCTCTAGAGAGAAAGTACTCATTTAACTGCCACAAAAACCTGTCCCACCTATGCTCTTTATTGGCATCCCTGGTTATCTAATGACCCAGCCTAAAATCCCTGGGATTTTGGACTCCTTCAAATCTTCTCAATGTAATTACATTACAGAAACACAAGTAATGGGATCCCTGGATGGCTTAGCGGTTTAGCACCTGCCTTCAGCCCAGGGCGTGATCCCGGAGTCCCAGGATCGAATCCCACATCAGACTCCCTGCATGGAGCCTGCTTCTCCTTCTGCCTGTCTCTGCCTCTCCCTCTCTTAAAAAAGAAAGAAAAAAAGAAACACAACTAATGCCACTCTTTGTCAGGACCCTTAAAAATTTCCTAAACTTACTCGAAGACAATACTCCTCTCAGACTCACAGCTAATACTAACCTAAGGACCACCAGCAGGTCTACATCCAAATCTCTAAGTAGGCTTGAAAATTTTATTTTTAATAAATGCACCCATGATTATGTTTAGCAAACCAAACACTGGTAAGAAGCCAAACTCCTCTAGCTTAGACCTAACTCATGACCCTTCATCTCCAACACGCTGTTACAATCTCATTTCTCATTCCTTGCCTCAATGCCCTTTCAATCAACCTCTTGACCAACATTTAAACCTAACATTCAGATACTACCTCAAATACCCATTGCAGAGTCCCAGCTACCTTGAAAGTTGTTCTCCTCTAACTTCATAGTTCAGATTTCTTTTATTTCACGCATGTTACATTTACCTTTATTTGTATTACTATAACATGCCTTACCACATCCCCTTATAAATCAACTCCTGAAAGGCAGAGTGAACTTGCAAAGTTTAGTGCCAGATTTGGTTTAGAAACTTAGCTCAACCACTTTATATAACTAGCTGAATAAACTGGAGGAAACCCACTTTCTGAACCAGTTCCTTAACTTGTGAAGACCAACCACCTCACAAATCCTTCCACTTAGTCTTTAGAGGCAATGAGATTAAAAAGTCAGGGTCTCAATAAAACCTAGAATGAATCCCAGTGCTGTCCCTTACTGGCTATATGAATTTAAACAAATGTTGGTTTCTTCACAGAACAGAAAAACCCTTCCCTGATAGGTTTGTAACACGTTTATCATAAAAAGCAGGCAATAAATGTTACCATTATAATCTCCATTGCTTCCTCTCCTACCTATGCCGCTACCAATCCTTCCACGTAACCAAAAGGCCCGGTCTTCTACCTGGAATACTCTCATCTTCCAGAACCCTCCTCCCCAACCAGCTTTTAGATCTTAATGTGGCTCTAGCCACACTACAACTACATGTAGTTGTTTTGTTCCCACACTTTTAAGATCTTCTACTCTCCATCTACCGGACCAGTAACTAATAGTTTACCTGCCTCTCCCACAAAACCGAGGTCATTTTAATTTCTACGTCTAGCATAAGGATGCCCCCAAATCCTAAGTGAATTATTTTGAACCAGTATCATTTATCAGTCTGCACAGCACCAACTATCCCTAATCAAGGAAGGCATCCAAAATATACAACTTTCTTTTAAATTTCACCAGACTAACAATGATTAGCATGCAATGGAACAGACACTTGCACACACACGTTTAAGAAAAAGAAAGTCCATTAAAGAGTTATATTTACCTGTCACGAACACACTTAGCACACATGGAACCACCATAGGCCCTGCTGACATGTTTTTTCGTTTTAGACAATCTCATAAGGACTTTAGGTCTCACCGCACGAACCTGCACAAAGTCAATGTTGAGATTATTTTGCGATGCTTTCAAAGAAACGGTCCTGGATTAGATATGTGACAAGTATAAACAGGAAACAAGGTCACAACAGGAAATGCTATTACTGATTTATCTGAAAGGCATTTCACCGTATCTGTCATATAGGCTTTAAAAGTCTGTGTTCTTGACAGACTCGGATCATAGATGCTTAGTACTTCTCAATCTTCCTAGTGGTGACCTCTCATTCATTCCCTTACAAGCGTATTAGTGCTCACTAGTTCTTGTTATTCACAGCAAAAGGATAAACTTACTCCTCGAAGTCGGCCAGGACACACGCCACATGCAGACTTTGGTGCTTTCCCAACCTTCTTGGTATAAAGGTAAACGATTCTATTGCCAGGAGTTCGGGACCTAGGAAGTGAGAGAATAGGGAAGAGCTCAGCATTCTGCAGAGTAAAACGACAATATGTATTTTAAATTTTAGAAATACTTACAGCCTAGTTTTGTTAGAGGCTGTATTGTAGGACAGCCTACGACGGTATGTCAAACGCTGAACCATTCTGAACGCCTAGATTAAGAATGGAATAAAACTGCATTGTAGAAATAATTCAAACCTTACAACAAAAACAGTATCACATAATTCATACATCCCATACGTATACTTTATTATACGATAATCCTTAAAGTATCTGATGAAGAGAATTCCATTATTTTAAAACGATATACTTAACAGTGATTAGTTAAGAATGCTAGGAGGCCCACGTTTGTTTTCCTGACAGTAATCAATGATGGCACTTGGTTAAAATTTGCCAGACTTATCCCTCAAAAAAAGCCCGGTTCTGTCCGGAGTGGTGTCCAGAAAAATGCTACAGGCACGTTTAGAAGAGTTTTTAAAGGAACACTAAGTTCAATCCTCAACTTATGCCATCCACCCGAATCTACTGCACAAAGAGCTAGCTTGCTTCCCGGTCTCGAAGTTTTTACTGAGTTCACAGGGCTGTCATTAGGATTAAACGACAGAAACTAACCTGCTCAACCTACTGCAGTGCCAGTCACACAAAAGATGCTCAGGGCTCAGTGTCTTGCCCCAGAGTGGCATGCGGGACAAGTCAAGAGCCAACTAATACTTATTTTAGTATCAAAGTGTGAATTAGGGGATCCCTGGGTGGCTCAGCGGTTTAGCGCCGCCTTCAGCCCGGGGCGTGATCCTGGAGACCCCGGGATCGAGTCCCGCGTAGGGCTCCCTGCACGGAGCCTGCTTCTCCCTCTGCCTGTGTCTCTGCCTCTCTCTCTGTGTGTGTCTCTCATGAATAAATAAAATCTTAAAAAAAAAAAAAGGTGTGAATCATGGCATCTGGTTTTGTTTTATCAGCTGGAATTAATACTGAATAGTATCCCTTAGCAAACTGGATGTGCAAGCCGGCATTTGAAGGGTCCTGGATTCCCACTCCAAGTAACACGAAACCGTCAACAAGACCCGCTGTATCCCTAACGTCGGGATCGCTCCGTCACAAGCGATGGAAAAGAAACCAGCCGGCATTTGATGTCAGCTCCTTCCTAACGTTACACCAAAACAGAACCGTCAAGACACCAAAATCGACGCCGAAGGCCAACGCGAGAGCTCCAAGGAGCCACCATTCCGCTCACAGCTTCAAAACCAAGACAGAATACTCCCCATTAACACTTTTATCTTCCTCGCTATCGGCCTCGGAAAAGAAAACATCTTGAAACGACCCGAACATGCTGGTCGTCCGCCCTCGCACAGCCTGAGAACGTCTACGAGAGAAGGCTAAAAGGTGGGCCTAAGACAGGCAACCGTTCTGCGATTCCGCAGGGTCTCAACGAGCCGAACCACAACTTGTACGTCTCCAAACACGCCTCTGAGGGCGGCCGAGCCCGAGGGATGAGCTCCGGCTATTCCCGGCCCGGGAAGGGGGTCCTGGTCGGTGGCCGTCTGAAGCTAAAAAGCCAGGGACCTGCCCACCACCAGCTTTCCTCCGGAACTCTTATTCCCAGGCCAGCTCCCAGGGCCGCGCTGCGCAGAGCCTGGCTCCCCCACCTCCCCGGATGGCGGCCGATTGCAGACCAAGGAGCGATGGGGAAAAGGAAAGAGCAGCCATACCTACGGACGCCGTCCCCGGAAGAGGAAAAAGGAAGCGCTTGCAAGTTTAAAGGTTAACTGTGACTGCGTCGGACCGGAAATTACGTCCGACCCAGCACCGCCATGTTGTACGGACGCCACCCAGCTCCTTTCCATGGGCGGGGATGCCTGGGGCCGCCACGTTGTACGGCAGCTGACGGGCCGCCCCTGCCTGCGGGCCTGGATGCGCGTGAGCGATCCACGGCAGCACCGCGCGAAGCCCTTGGGAATCGTTGTAGAAACAAATGCAAATAACAGAGGGAGCTTCGAAGAGCGGGAGTGGGACAAAGTCAATTTTTTCCCTTCTGAGAAGTGTTACGACACATTTAACCTAAAGAGCACCAGCTTGGTAGGTAGTCGTGGGTTTAAATCCCAGTTCTGACACTTGTTGTTAGATGACCTTCGAGGAGTTAACTCTGTAACCTTCCCTTCCTTTTGCTCGTCATTCATTCAAAGCACAAGCTTAACAATTTAAATCCAGTATCTGCTAATTATTAACTGTGTTACAGTGAACAAAGCTTTATTTTTTTTAAAGATTTATTTATTTATTCATGAGAGAGAGAGAGAGAGGCAGAGACACAGGAGGAGGGAGAAGCAGGCTCCATGCCAGGAGCCCGATGTGGGACTCGATCCCGGGACTCCAGGATCACGCCCTGGGCCAAAGGCAGGCGCTAAACTGCTGCGCCACCCAGGGATCCCGTGAACAAAGCTTTAAATGAGTTATGCCATGATCAAAGGCACAATAAAATTAAAGCACTTAGCATGGGGTCTTGTCCAAAGTAAGTGCTCAGTAAATGGTGGCTAGTCTTATGATTATGTACAGAACTTCACATTTCACATGGGTAATAAAGTTTGAGCTGAGCCTTAAAAATGAAGAGGAAGGGAGGGGAACCCTCTAAAATAGCATGTAAAAGTTTACATTAAGTGCTTATGTGTGTGTGTATATATATGTGTATATATATATATATATGTATATATGTGTATATATATGTATTTTGAGATAAGAGTCCTTAGCTTTCATTATATTGTCAAAGAGTATCATGACCTTCAAAAAAGTAAAGAGCACTTTGCACCCTAAGGAAAAAATGCTACAAAGGGCCTTTAAATTTTTATCTTAGGTTAGGCTCCCTGCAAACATGAGAGAGGGAATTGCATGCCTGTGTGTTGGGGAATGCCCTTAAAAAATACACCCCTAAGGTAATGAAGGTAGGAGTGGAGATCCACAGCTGATGCCTCAGCTGTTCCAATAAAGAGCTCTGGAGTTAGGACGGCTCTTCATAGTTGTCCCAAAGGGCAGAGGGAGCCAGGCTTTTGCACTCCCACATCTGTCAGTCCTGAGCCTGGATGCCCTCTGACCATGGGTGAGGCAGTTTCTTGAAGCTGCAAGCAATGTCTAGTGACGGAAGCAGCTGTGAGCCTCTGCATTGGCCCAGATGAGGGAATTTGAGTAGAGCATCCTTGTATCCATTCAAGTTCCCTTTTGGTTTTCCCAGCCTGACTGTTGAGGTAAGAAAGGAGGCAGATGACTGAGGGCAGATGCCCTGATCATATTAGAGATCTGTCTTGGATGGCAAGTCCTGTTAATTACATCATGCCTCATATCTTTGTCCTCACAGCAAATGGAAGGCTCTGGTTGTAGCCTTCCCATTGTGGACTCTCAAATAGCTGCTTCTCCCCTGACCCAGTCAGAAGTTACTTTCCTCCTTCCCAGTCCTCGACTTTTTTGTCCTTATGGAATTTTTTCTTTCCTGTACCAGGCATCAGGCAGAGAGTAACATGTGGTTTTTGAATGAGTGAACAAATGAATGCATTTACTTGAAGTATATTGTCTCTCTAGAGAGACTGGGCTGGACAGATGAGTACAGTGACAGGAGATGGGAAATCTGATGGGAAACCACTTTAGTATTATTTACTAATCTTTCCATGCCCTGCTCTACCCCAAGAGAAAAGAACAGTGGTCTCACTATCCTAGTTTTCCCTGATTATACTTTATCCAGTTCTAGAATGTTTTATAATGTGAACTGGGTGAAGTATAATTTAATATTTGATAATTTTTCACAAATTGAACAGGCCTAGATCAAGACAATATTATCAGCACAGCAAATATTATCAGCCTCTCTGTATACTTCCATTCTTTTCTCCATTTTCCAAGGATCATGACCATTCTGACTTCTACCCCATAGATAAGTTTTACCAATTTTTGTTTTTTCTAGAAATGAACAGTATTCTTTGTATCTGGCTTCTATTGTTCAATCTTATGTTTATAAAATTCATCTATATATTTTTAAAATTCTCACTGTTATGTAGAATTCCACTGAGTAAACATATACTATTCTTCTGTTGAAAGGTGTTGGGTAGTTTCCAAGTTCAGGCTATCATAAACTGCTGCTTCTACAGTACAAATATTTTAGTGAATACATTTCAGTTGAGTATAACCCTAGAAATGGAATTGGTGGGTCACAGAGTATGTGTGGTGGGCAGAAGGCTAAGAATTCTAGGATGGCCCCAGTGACTTCTGTCCCATGGTGATATTCTCGTAATTATGCTATATTATGTGGCAAGAGGAATTTTGAAGATGTAATTTAGGTTACTAATCAGTTGACCACAAATAAAACCAAAATTAGAAGTGGGCTGAAGGAATATGGTGCAGGACACCAACAGTTTCTGCTATACTAAATAAGAATTCAAGTTTGGTGGTTTTTTTTCCTTTCAGTTCTTTGAAAATATTAGTCTGTTTTTTGGTTTCTGTGATCCGTTGAGAAGTCAAATTATTCTTATTTTTTCTTCTTTAAAAGTAATGTGTCTGTTTTTTTTTTTCCTGGCTATTTTTGGGAACATTTTCTCTTTGGGTTTGGTTTTGATTGGTTTTACTATGATGTGCTTAGGTAAGCTTTTCTTTATTCTGTGAGGTTTGTAGGGTCTTTTATATCTGTATCTTAGTATCTTTCATGAATTTTAAGAAATTCTCAACCATTATCTGTTCAAACATTGCTTCTGCCCCATTCTCTTTCCTCCTGGTACTCCAGCTACACACTGTATTCTTATCACTGTATCTCTAGAAGTTGCATGGCCTTTTACGACCTAGCCGTGAAAAGGCACATAACATCTCTTCCATCATATTCTATTAGTCAAAGCTGTCACAAGCTCAAGGTTCTGGTCACTAATTCCAGCATGGGAGAGATGGAGAGAGGAAGGAGTTTCCCTACACCACCAATCAAGTCTCTGACACCAGCCCAGATGTCCTACAATTCAACTCAATTCCAATAGTGTCTACCTGGAGATAGCATCAGATCCCACAGGTTAAGAACAGTTCCACAAACTGCTTTTCACTTTAGATGGCACTCCTGAGTCCAGGTTGTTACCTCTGCTTCTGACCAACTGGCTGTAAAGCAGAAGTTCCCATGACTCCGTCCTTGGGGAGGGATTAATTTGCTAGAGTGGCTCATAGACCTCAGGGAAATCCATTTTCTCACTAGATTACCAATTTATTACAAAAGATATTAAAGCATACAAATCAGCAACTAGATGAAGACATACATAGGGCAAGGTCCCCAAAAAAGGATCTTTTGTTCCCATGGAATTTAAGCCTGGCACAGTGGCACATGGAAGTGTTATGATTCCCTAACCAATTCTGTATTTACATGGTTGGTTCTTTGGGCAACCAGCCCCTAGCTTTAGATGAAGTCCAAACATCACTGTGTTAATACAACAAATGAATTTCCAGTTCTTTTTTTTTATTTTTAAATTTTTTATTTATTTATGATAGGCACACAGTGAGAGAGAGAGAGGCAGAGACACAGGCAGAGGGAGAAGCAGGCTCCATGCACCGGGAGCCCGATGTGGGATTCGATCCCGGGTCTCCAGGATCGTGCCCTGGGCCAAAGGCAGGCGCCAAACCGCTGCGCCACCCAGGGATCCCTGAATTTCCAGTTCTTATCGTTTAGAAAATTCTAAGGGTTTTAGGAGTTATGTGTCAGAACAAGACCAAATATATATTCCCTATTTTATTTTATTAAAGATGTATTTATTTATTTGAGAGATAGAGAGAGAGAGAGAGAGAGTATGGGGAGCAGAGGGAGAGGGAAAGGGAAAGAATCTCAAGCAGACTCCCTGCTGAGCACAGAGCCCAACTCAGGGCTTGATCTCACCACCCTGAGATCATGACCTCAGCTGAAATCAAGAGTCAGATGTTTAACTGACTGAGCCACTCAAGCACCCTTACATCTCCTTTTTCAGTTCATAAAATATCACAAACCAACCTAAGTTCAAAGGCAGTGGACTTAATATCTTCACCTCTTGATGGATAGTGTCAGTAATTTTAGGATTATATTTTAAAGCCATCACAGTTTCCCACCCTCTCTTTAGTATTTACTGTTGTTTTGTTTTTCAGCAATTCACTTTATTTTCTTTCAGCCCATCTTCTACTTCATTAATTCTCTCTTCAGTATATTTAATACACTATTTAACATATCGAATAACTTTTTAATTTCAGTTATTATATTTTTAGTTCTAATTTTCCCTTCAATTCCCTTTTTATGCTTCTTATTATATGCTGAATTTTTCAATCTTGACTTCTATTACCTTGAGTGCTTGAATGTATTGAGCATAATTATTTTAATGTTTTATGACTAATAACTCCATTATCTGAATACCCCACAGATGGCTTTCTTTTGTCTGATATTTCTCATGGCTTTTGTTGTTTTCTCATTTGCCTGATTGCTTTGTATAGATTTCAAGATATTTTACCTGTATCATTAAAAATAATTTTAAATTCCGCATATCAACTCACATGCAAATTTTAGAATCACTTATTTAGCTCCAAGCAAAAACTTGGTTAGCATTTGTATTTTTCTATTTTTATATAGTTATATATTCTTTGACTTCCTTACGATGTTGAGTCATTGTATCCAAGAACATGGGATATCTGTCAATTTATTCATCTCTATTTTTAAAGTTTTATTCATATAGGTTTTAGATATTTCTCAATGTAAACATTTCATTTGTAGGTATTTTAATTGTTTCATTGCCAATGTAAATGGCATCCTCTTTTCTATTACTCTTTTTATTGAAGACTGTGATTTTTGTTTATTAATTTATATCATGCTGCCTTACTAAATTCTCATATTATTGGTATTTAATTTTTTTATTAATTTTTGGGTGGTTTCCAGGTATATTATCTAGGCATATTCCTTCTTCCTTTCTACTTCTATGCCCCTTGTCCAGTTCCATTGGTTGATACTTCAAACACAATATTAAATAGTAGTGTAGATATAGGCATTTTTGTTTTGATCTTGACATTAGCAGGAAAGCATCTACTAAGTCTTATGTTAAGAAAATAGCCACTGAGGGACACCTAGGTGGCTCAGCAGTTGAATGTCTGTCTTCGGCTCAGGGCATGATCTTGGGATCTGCAATCGAGTCCAGAATTGGCTTCCTGTGGGGAGCCGGCTTCTCCCTCTGCCTGTGTCTCTGTCTCTCTTTCTGTGTCTCTCATGAATAAATCTTAAAAAAAAAAAAAAAGAAAATAGCCATTGATTACTATTTAACTGTTTTTTTTTTGTCAAACCATGTCAAGAATGGATATTGAATTTGTTAATTTCCTTCTCAATATCTGTTAAGATACTATTAAGTATTACGATCTATTAAATATCTATTAAGATGATAATTTAAAATTTTTCCTCAGATCAATTAATGTACTCAATAATATTGGGCAATGGCATTTGTACAAAGGCATCATAGTGTTCCTGTTTCATTGGCTATTTTTCTGCATAGACTGCTCTTCCCCCAGATATCTACATGGCTTATTCTCACTTTCTCTACTTTTTTGCCCAAGGTCCCTTTTTTGGTGAGCCCTATCCTAACTCCCATTTAAATTACTCATTTCTGTCCTTCATTGCCCCCTCAAACTCCCTCACCCCTGTGTTCTGGGTTTTTTGTTCCTGCACTTACCACTTTCTAACATTATATATATATATATATATATATATATATATATATATATATATATATAAATTTGAGGATTATATTTGATGTATTATATAAATTATATATATAATATATTATAATATATATATATTTGTGTGTGTATTTATTATACTTTTTACTTTTTCTCTATTAGATGTATGTTGCATGAGTAGGGAAATTTTTTTAAACAGTTACTCACCAAGGAACTTTTATTCTTTTTTAAAGATTATTTATTTATTTATTCATAGAGACACAGAGAGAGAGAAAGGCAGAGAGAGAATCAGGCTCCATGCAGAGAGCCTGACGTGGGACTTGATCCAGAGTCTCCAGGATCATGCCCTGGGCTGCAGGCGGCGCTAAACCGCTATGCCACTAGGGCTGCTGGAGTAGGGATATTTTGAGCTTTAAAAAATTTTTTTTGATGGATATACTTTCAATACCTAGGGGGGTACCTGAAACATAGTAAGCACTCAAAACTATTTTTTTAAGTGAATGAATGAGATTGGAGACTATCAAAGAATCAAAGAATAGTGAAAAGGAGCATTTGGACTTGAGCTTTCTATTCCTGTAGAGCTTGAACTTAAGAATTTCAACATTATTTCTGGATGAAGTTATATTGGTCATTGAGATACAGGACAGAAATAGACTTTCATTGCAGAACTTGTACACTTTGACCCATTACTGGGTGTCACACACTGTAGAACTCCATGAATTAATTCATTTTATTAATCCTGTGATTAGTTGTGAAGAAATGGATTATATTACATTGTATTTTGTGTATTAAAAACTTTAACTGGTTCAATGTAAACATTTTTTAAGATTTTATTTATTTATTTGAGTGATTGATAGTGAGAGAGAGCACAAGTGGGAGTGGAGGCAGAGGGAGAAGCAGACTCTCCACTGACCAAGGAGCCTATGTGGGACTCGATCCCAGGATCCTGGGATCATGATCAGAGCTGAAAGCAGATACTTAACTGACTGAGCCACCTACATGCCCTTCAATGTAAGCATTTCAAATATGTCATGATTTTGGTGACCTTGCTTTGGTGTGTCTTCACTTTAAATTTTTTTTAAAGATTTATTTCTTTATTTTAGAGAGAGAGAGAGAGTGAGCATGAGCAGGAGAAGGGTCAAAGGAAGAGGGAGAGAAGAGAATCTCAAAAAGATTCCTTGCTGAGCATGGAGCCTGACTCAGGGCTCTATCTCATGATCCTAAGAACATGACCTAAACCAAAGTCAAGAGTCAAACACCTAACCAGCTGAGCCACCCAGGTACCCCTCATTTTAAATTTATACATATCTTCCTTGACTTACATTTATTGGGTTGCATCCCAATAAACTCGTGGTATGCTGAAGGTATAAGTCAGAAATACATTTAATATACCTAACAATATATGAACATCAAAGCTTAGCCTAACCTACCTTAAATGTGCTCAGAGCATTCACATTAGCCTACAGTTGAGCAAAACCATCTACCACAAAGCCTATTTTTTTCATAGAGTGTTGAATATCTCATGTGATTTATGGAATGCTGTACTGGAAGTGAAAAACAGAGTGGTTGCCTGGGTACAGAATGGTTGTATCAGTTGTTCACCCTCGTGATCATGCAGCTGACTTGGAGCTGCAGCTGCTGCTCCCACCCAGCATCATGAAAGAGTGCCCTACTATATGTTGCCAGCCGGGGGAAAAGATCCAAATTCAAAATTCGACAGTGGTTTCTAGTGAATGTGTATCACTTTTGCACCATTGTCAAGTAGAACCACTGTAAGTTGGGGGTATTCTGTACTGGGAACCTCAAGAGAAGTAGAAGTGGTCCAAGCTTTCCTGGCTCTGAAAGGCCCTGCCAGAGACCTTTAACTCACCTGACATTGGAGTTTGTGTCTTCTGAACTCCTATGCAGCCTTTGTGCTAATTGTATCACCTGCATCTTTAATTGCTTTGCCATTTGAGCTATAATTTAGAGATGATTTTTGCTACAAAGAGTTAAAATACCAGAGTAATTTAACCACTCTAAAATTTAGAAATAGGAATTTGAGACAAATTGGATTTTTCTAATAGAAATGTTCTGAGCCTAATGCCCTAAAGGGGAGTAAGGAAGCCAATTAACTTTAATTTAAATAATCATATCTTAAGTAGCAAATGAACCAAGTTCTATTGTTAAAGAACAACTGTATTAAATCCCTGAAAGGTTAGCTTCAAAATAGCATTAATGCAGTGGTTTCGTGTCTTACTAATGAAGTAAGTTTCCATTGGTCACTGTAACTTCTGTTTGTTGTCTTGCTGGGCATTGTTACTGAGAGTAGAGGAGGGGAAAGCTTGAGAGCAAGGATAGAATAATTGTGTGAAATTGCCAGTGATATTCTTGCTAGTAACTTTTTTTTAAGTGACACAGAGAAAAGCTAATAATTTTGTTCCTGGGAAAAAATAGCATAAGAAAATGTAAGAAAAGCTTATTTTCTTATTCTGAAAGTCATGTATATGGCATATGATTTTCTGTTTGCAGATGCTATTTAAAAATAATGTGTTTAGGGGCGCCTGGGTGGCTCAGTGGTTGAGTGTCTGCCTTCAGCCCAGGGTGTGATCCCTGAGTCCTGGGATCAAGTACTGCATCAGGCTCCCCAGAGGGATCCTGCTTCTCTCTCTAAGTCTCTGCCTCTCTCTGTGTCTCTCATGAATAAATAAATAAAATCTTTTAAAAAATGTGTTTATGATGACTGAGATCCCTGTTTATAACTACAGTGACTTATAAATATTAAGGCAACCATCAACAATGTATTAATAAGGTATATATTATACTAAAATCTGGCAATGAGTTAATGCTGAAGATGCATTTTTTTAAAAAGATTTATTTATTTATTGTAGGAGGTGGTGGGTAGAGAGGCACAGGGAGAAAGGAGAGAGTCTTAACCAGACTCCCCACTGAGCACAGAGCTGGACTTGAGGCTGGATCTCACCACCCTGAGATCACTGAAATCTAGAGTCTATTGCTTAACCAACTGCCCCACCCAGGCACCTCTGAGGATGCGTTTTGGATGAGCTTATGTAATTGAGTAGAAGGACCATGAATTTGGCAGACAGACAGTTTAAAGCTAGATCATGGAAGGCTTTAAAGGCTGTGCTCCAAGGGTTGAAACTGTATTCTTATGCTTTCTCTGTTTCTTCCCTCTCAGGCGCTGCCCTTGTGACCTTAGGAAAGCAGGTTGACCTCCCTGAGACTATCTCTTTATCCATAACATGGGGGTAATAAGCCTATGTAACAAGTTTGCTGGGAGAATTAACAGAGGTAAAGTTTGTGACTAAGAACTTGAGCTTGAGACTGGCACACAGTGGAAGCTTAATAAATAGTGGCCTTACTATTGTTCCCTAGGAATGAAATACTGCATTCTGCTCCTCTTTATTAGCCAGTTTTGTGTATCACACATTGGTATCACATCTTGTGCTCCACAGCCGTTTGCTGTGTTCTTGAGGGAGTTTTTAAATTTTCCTGGTGGTATTTTGTAGAAGTCTAAAGAGGCCACTGCAGGATTCACCAACATGGAGAATAGCATTGCTTGACAGAAAAGGGCAAAAGATCTTAAAGGCTTGGGTCACCAAAGCCTTGATTTTTCTGGAGATACTTTTTTCCTTCAAAAGAGTCACTGCCTTGGCTGGCAACACAACCTGTGTCTTGATCCAATTATTTATGC
Organism: Nyctereutes procyonoides; assembly: GCF_905146905.1. NCBI lineage: Eukaryota > Metazoa > Chordata > Mammalia > Carnivora > Canidae > Nyctereutes > Nyctereutes procyonoides. The sequence continues at coordinate 9,497,139 of NW_026575130.1, forward strand.
AAATCAAGACAATTTCTCTTTTTCCTGTGAAGGGCTTGGTGAAATGATGCTACAGAAAAATCCAGTGCATTTCCATTATTGCTTGCTCCACAGCAATACTCTTTTGTAGCAAGAGGAAAATGATTTAGTAGAATGCTCCTCTACTCTCACATAGAAAGTACATAATATCATGTTTGTGTTGAAACTTTTGCTTCCAAAAATGTCATAACCCCATACAAAAGAGAATTAAAATCCCGTTATTTTAATTTACATCTAGCCACAAGATAAGTAAAGTTATCATTGAAATTCTAATTAAATGGGATGATTGACTAAGGTAGCACATCAAAGAAGAGAAGTGAATATGATAAGTCGAAGACTTATTAATTAGTCTGCGTGGAAGAAATTCCAGGGATGTCAAGCTGAGCCTGCTGCAAGGAGAAAAAAAGCAGACAAGAAAACGTTCGTTTCTTTGAAGTTAGGAACTGAGATAGTGATGGAGGTAATTGTGTCTGACTGGATCCAGTAATGAAGAGCTGTAAATCAGACCTCAGAATCGAAGGAAAGATTCAAGTAACGAATGTGGCTGCCCCCCCTGCTGCGAAGAAACAGAATGCAGAACACACTAATTGACCCAGCCTATTTCCCAGTAGTTCTCTGTTATTATTTATTAATTTTTAATTTCTGAATTATTTACGTCCTGGGAAATTATTCTTGACAGCCTGTTAGGCGTGCCAGAGTTAATGGAGGATGAAAGGACTGGTACCAGAATTAGCAGGGATGTAGTCACAGGCTACTGGATTTAATGATTTGGGAAAGAAAAATTGATTTCACACAGCGTGTCACTTTATACTACTTTAGGGATACACCAGCTATTTGATTAATTGAGGAATAACCAATTCAAAGTATATTTGAAGTGTAAATGAGTCGCACTGCTCAGCTGTTTATTTTTCCCTCTTTCTGAGAGATCTGAATTTTCTTGAAGCTGATGATTAAAAGCTGATGAAGACACACTCACATGCTTTGAACGCACACCTGTTTGATTCGTATTAAACTCAGAAGGGAAGAGAACCCTGATATATGAGAGAAGATATTTTCACTTTTCTACTTCCTTCTCATCTCTTTATGTGATTTCTTTACTCCAGCATGTGGCATAGCAATAGTTGCAATCTGCATTCCTTAAAAACAAGGCTTGAGAAAATCTCTTTTGTTTTATGGCCTGTGAGCAATGAGCACAATCAGAAAGAAGCAGTGCTTGCCAATGAACAGAAGGAACAAATAGAAGAAAAATGTGTTGAAACAATGACTTTAATGAACAAAGGGAAGATGATTAATCTATTAGGAAAATGAGTGAGGCAGAAATACACCATCACCATCTAGCCTCAAAGTTCTGCCTCATTTATGGCTTCTCCCTTTCTGGCCAACCTCGTTAGCCTTGGTAGGTCTACTTCTGCCATCGTGGTTTGTTTCTCTTTGGCCTAGTCCTCTGACTGGTCTCCTTAAGCCAAATCTTCCTCCTCCACTATAATCTACAGCAGTGCTTCTCAAGGTTGAATGTGCAGAAGGATCACTTGGGGGCTTTTGCTCCTCTGTAGGTTTAGATTCAGTGGGTCTGGGAGGCCAGCTGAGATTCAGCATTTCTAATAGGCTCCCAGGTGAAGAGCATGCTGGCCCGAGACCAGACTTTGAGTAGCAAGGTCCTACAAAACTCTGACACACTCATGTTCTTTAAAACACTGCTTTGATCATGTGAGTCTCTCATTCAGAACCCTTTAATGATTTCCAGTACCTACGAGTAGATTCAGATTCCTTCACCTGGCATTCAAGACTTTCCTAGTAGGATCACAACCTGTCCTCTGGGACATAGCCTTCATTTCCTGGCTCCCTGCTTTTGTTTGTGCTACATCTTCTTCTTCTTTTTTTTTTTTTTAATTTATGATAGTCACACAGAATGAGAGAGAGAGAGGGGCAGAGACACAGGCAGAGGGATAAGCAGGCTCCATGCACCAGGAGCCCGATGTGGGATTCGATCCCGGGTCTCCAGGATCGCGCCCTGGGCCAAAGGCAGGCGCCAAACCACTGCGCCACCCAGGGATCCCCTACATCTTCTTTCTGAATGCTTTTATCTTTGGAAACTTTGGCAGTGTGTTGAAGTGCATTTCTAATACCACATCTCCCATGTTAAATCTTCTAGCTCCCACTCAACCAGACGTGAATTCTCCTTCAGATTCTATCCCATACTTTCGTTTTACTTGTTTCTTGTTATGTGGTATTTCCAGTCTTATTGGTATTAATGTACTTATTTCTCCCTCTGCACACACAAGTTTGTAAGTTATATAAGGATGGGGACTGTACTTTATCTTGTATCCTTCCCAAGTGCATGTGCAGAGCACAGAATGTGTATCTAACAACTATTTACACTGAACTGTGTGAGAAGGTTCCCTCCATGGTCATTCCTATCCTTGCAAACTTGTAGCATCTCTGGAATTCCTTAAAATCACCCACAAGTTATGATTTATTTTTCTACATTACTCTCTCATTTATCCACTTAACTGTTTACTTATAAGCAATTTGAATATTCCCTTTTTGCCAGGGGTTGCAAATATAGAAGTGAAACCAGTCTTTGTCGCCTAAGGAGCATCCCCCCTGGCCCCGACATACCAAACTTTTACATCCCGCTTCCCCTACTTTTATCTTTCCTAACTCCAACTCCAAAATATAATCTAAGATCTAAGCTATATTTATTCACTTAATTTTTTTTAAAGCAAAACTCTTCTTGATAATTCTTGTGGCTGTTATAGGTCCTCAGAGTATGGACTGCCTTGAATCCTGAGGAACTTCCTGCTCTATCTTGACCTTGTAAGTATTCATTATCCTCTCCCAGGATTTAAAAATCCTTAAAACCTTGGCCATTCAGCCACAATTCCCACTCGTCCCATACTGACTTTCCAGCATTGTACTAGTTCTCAAACCATTGCTTCTTCCTGTCTTAGGCTCCTTATGGGTGAGGCTCCACAGTGTATTTAACAAACTTACTCCAGTACCAAAATTGTTCTCAAGTTATTTCCCCTCCCTTTCTTCTCCTTTTCTCTATTTTTTTCTCTTTGTGTGTTTCATACCCTTACCTACTGTACTTTCTCTTATACCTTAACTCTTATACCCTACTGAATCCAGAAGGAAAACATTTTTTTAAAATCTCCTAATTTTATATCTACCAGAAAGATTCAGACAGAAATAAACTACCACAAGCAATTGTGTTATGAAATGTATGACAGGAAAATGTCCAAGGGTCTAACTACAAATAAAAAAGAGACAAAGGAAATTGTATTGTGGTTCTTTAGTAGCAAGTAACAGAAGGCAACTCTTGCCAACAAGCAAAATAAATGAGAAGGATTCAAAGGTCGCTCAGAGAATAAAAGGATTCAGTAGAGTTGAATTTAGGTGAGCAAGAATGCCACCCAGTAAGAAACTGATTCCTTAGTGCCCATGCTGGGAGAACCTGCTTGCATCTAGATTTTAACCTCTCTCCTAAGAAGTGACTCATAGATAGAGTAAACCAAAGAGGGAAAAGGATTGGAGCTGATCCATTCCCCTTGGGAAGACTTTTTATGGGTTTCATTATCCCCAGAGCTGTTTTGGTTCCAGTTCTTCTTGAGTCCTGGATGTTCAGCTTTTTCTTCAACTTACTTTTATCACTGGCAGCCAAAGAACTCTAAGTGATACAAGAGGCATTTACAATAGCAGGGGCTCAGTAGAAGTTTGTTCATCAGCCACATGGTGTAGCAGAAATGAATTTTATACAACATACAGGGACAATTGCCTAGTCTCATACACAAGCATTTTACCTTCATCCTTGTACTCAAGGTTTTCCATCAGCCTAGGATGTCCTTCTACCTGCTGCCCTTCTCACTTGCTCAAGGCCTACTCTTTTCTTATTTTTAAACATATCACCTACAGAAAAAAATCAAGTTACAAGTTTTATTATGAAAAAAATTCCACGTACATCAAAATTAAAAGGATTGCACATTGAAATTCACCTATCTTCTGCTGGGATTCAATTATTGTTAACATTTTGCTATATTTGCTCCCTATATTTTCAAAGTAAATTTGACATCATGACACTTCCCTGACAAACATTTACCATGCAATCCCTAAGAATAGGGAGATACTCCTATATAACACAATTCTGTTATGCCTTGGAAAATTAATAGTAACTTCATGTTGAATTCATCCAGTTTGTTTCAAGAATACCATATATATTTTTTAACCAAGATCAAATCAAATCATTCACTCATTGCATTTGGTTGTCAGATTTCTCTAACTGATTTTCATACAGAACAGTGCACTCTCCTTTTTATAATGATGTTGACTTTTTAAGAGCTGCCAGCCAGTCAGTTGTCTTATGCAATGTCTCATATTCTGAGTTTGTCTTATTATTTTTCTCATGTTGTCATTTAACTGGTTCCTGTATCTTCTATACTTAGGAGATGTTGTGTACTTCTCATTACATCATATCGGGGTCATGTTACATCTGTTGTTCACTATTCACGATGCTGAGTTTAATCAGTTGGTTAAGGTACTCCCCCAAGATCACTCCATTTTAAAATTAAAATTTTCATCGACCATGTTTTTCAATCCCCAGATCAAATGTGATACTTTAACCTCTTCCCTTTATGTATTTTTAAACTTTAAATTAAAAAGAAAAAGGTAATCTCAGGATGCTTGGGTGGCTCAGCGGTTAAGCGTCTGCCTTAGGCTCAAAGTGTGATCCTGGAGTCCTGGGACTGAGTCCCACACCGGGCTCCTTGCATGGAGCCTGCTTCTCCGTCTGCCTATGTCTCTGCCTCTCTCTCTCTCTCTCTGTCTCTCATGAATAAATAAATAAAATCTAAAAAAAAAAAACCCAGTAATCTCTGTGCCCAACGTGGGGCTTGAACTCATGACTCTGAGATCAAGAGTTGTACACTCCACCAAACAAACCAGCCAGATGCCCCCCTATTATGTATTAATTGTCCCTTACTTTGTTAACAATATCTATATTGTATTACTGTCTTACAGTATTATTGTATTGTATTATTATCTTACAGCTCTTAAGGTCAGAAGTTTAAAACGAGTGTCACTGGGTTAAATCAAGGTGTCATCAGCACTGTATTCCTTCTGGAGACTCTAGAGGAGAGAGTCCATTTCCTTACTTTTCCTAGCTTCCAGCAACTTCCTGCTTTCCTTGATCTTGGTTTCCTTCCTCATCTCAAGACCAGCAATGTTGGTTGGCCAAGTCGTCACACTGTCATTTCTCCAATTCACTCTTTTGCCTTTCTCTTCCACCTTTAAGGATCTGATGACTACTGTGCCCTTACGTTGGTAATCTAGTATAATCTCTCTAGTCTAATCTCATTTTAAGATCAACTAATTAGCAACCTTAATTTCATTTGTCACCTCAGTTCCCTTTGTCATGTAACCTAATGTACTCCCTGGTTCCAGGGATTAGGTTATGGACATCTTTGGGTTGGGGGACATTATTCTGCCTACACCGGGGTTTTACTATTACACTATCAGATGTGATACTCAGTGTATGGAGAGGAAATACTTAGGACATTACATTTAAAAGGTGGGAAGCCGGGGATCCCTGGGTGGCGCAGCGGTTTGGCGCCTGCCTTTGGCTCAGGGCGCGATCCTGGAGACCCGGGATCGAATCCCACGTCGGGCACCCAAGTGCATGGAGCCTGCTTCTCCCTCTGCCTATGTCTGCCTCTCTCTCTCTCTCTCTCTCTCTCTCTGTGTGTGACTATCATAAATAAATAAATTAAAAAAAAATTTAAAAAAAAATAAAAGGTGGGAAGCCATAAATTATAATGAGAAAAAAAAAACTAATCTCAGAGGTTATGTGCTATATTTTTCCATTTCTATAACATTTTTTAAAATAAAAAGAATGTAGGAATGGAGGGCATATTGTCAGAGCAAATGGTTGCCAGGCCTTAAGGATGAGGGAGTAGATAGAGGGAAGTGAATAGGTTATAAAAGGGTAACATATACAGTCTTCATGATTCTGGAACTTTTGAATATCTTAACTGCAGTAGTGCATACATGAACCTCCACAGGTGATAACATTGTATAAAACTTAGGACATAAACATTCACTAATATCAGTAAAACTAAGAAATCTGAATATGATCAGTAGATTCAATTTTAATATCCTGGTTGTGGTCTAGGGACTTCAGTCAATACATATCCACAGCACTTAAATTTTTCTTAATTATTTTTTTATGGAGGGAATGAAAAGTATTTGGTTTAATTTGTGTATTAATCTTAGTGTCCCTGAAGGTAGCAGGGTATTTTAAAATATTGACCATTTCTTTAGTCTAGGATATTAAAAAGTGGTTGGCAGAGGCAGGAGGAAGGTGCATGTAGTTAACAAATGGGAGATCCCCATAGTGTTGGAACTATATAGTATCTTGACTGTGATTATGGATACATAATCCTGCACAGATGATAAAGTCATATAGAAGTCAAGATATACACACAGATGCAACACACATACAAATGAATCCAGTGGGAAAATCTGAATACAATCTACGGATTATATCAATTTTGGTATCCTGGTTGTGATAGTTTTATAAAATGTTATCATTAGAAGAAGCTGGTATCAGTATACAAGAGATTTTTCTTATTTCTTATAACTACATATGTATATACAATTATCTCAATAAAAATTTCAATTAAAAGGGGTGCCTGGGTGGCTCAGTTGGTTAAGTAGTCGGCTCCTAATTTTGGCTCAGGTCATGATCTCAAGGTCCTGGGATTGAGCCCTGCATCAGGTTCTGTGCTCAGGGCAGAGTCTGCTTAAGGATTCTTTCCTTCTGCCTCCCCTCCTCCCTCTGCTCGCACTCTCTCTGTCTCTAAAAATAAATAAATCTTTAGAAAAAATTTCAGTTAAAAGAAGTGAAAGAGTAAGAGGTTTAAAAGAAGTCAGGTTTCCATATCACTCAAAGTGACAAAATGTTGACACTGGTAAACTGTGCTAAGTTATGCATATGTATTATAATCCCTATGGCAATCATTAAGAAAACTATACAAAAAATACTCAAAAGCACTATAAAGAAATTAAAATGTAATTCTAAAAAAATAGAATTAGAGTGATCCACAGGAAGGCAAGAAAAGGGGAATGGTGGAAACAAACAGTAAACAAATAATAAAGTGGCAGGCTTAAGCCCAAACGTATCAATAATTACTTTAAATGTTGGTCCAAATGTACTAATTAAAAGACAGAAATTGATGGAATGGATAAATTTAATCATCAATTATTGCTTAAATAGATATAACTGTAACTCATACTGTTTGCATAAAATATTCAAATAGACACATTAGAATATTACACAATTGCATAGAAAAAAATAACTCAAACTTCCAGGATCAATCCATTGACACTGGCTACATTGATGATGTGTTTATGTTTAAGATATGACAGGTGTACCCAAAATGTGCCCTATAATATATGACTATGGAAGACTATGATACAGTCTTCCATGATTTAATAGTTAAAATGAACTGTACTTTCACACAGAAGTAACATTAAGTCAATCCAACTCACATTTCCTTGGCCAAAGCAGATTCTCGGCTCTGTCTTCAAGGTGAAGGGCATTCTTATCATGTGCTGAGGAATAAGACTGGAAATATCTGGTGGATAGTACTATTGACTACTATAGATACTGCATAGAAATGATTTTTGCTATGTTTGTGAAGTGGGGAATTGAAAGCAATCTGGCTGTCCTAAGGGAATGGCACTTTTAATTTTATATTCCTTATAGCTACCATTTATTGAGAGCTTAATCAGCCACTCACTGTTCAAAGGTTTTGCATTTGTTATTTCATTTGATCAACCCATATTGAAATAGATATAGTGATCTTTCTTCTTCTTGTGTTATAGTAAAAGTGAGTAATTTGCCCAGGGTCACCTCTCTATTAAATGGCAGGGCTAGGACTTGCCCCCACTGATCTAACTCCATGATCCATGCTCTTTGATCTGTTGTGCTCTATTGCCTATTTTGGCTTGATTGCCCTTTTTTTAGTTAAACACAGTGATAGGGTACTGTCAAAGATTGTTCACTGAAAGGGAGAAAGAGTAAGAAAGTAGGAGAGGAGAGGATTAAGAAGGGAGAAAAGAAAATGAAAGAAATCCATGAGAAATGAGTGAGAGAATGTATGCTGTGGTTACTGTGTTAAGTCTCTTAATCCCATCAGAGCTCTGGGCTGTCTTTGCTTTCCTTTCTTCCAGATCTCTTGCTGGTGAGTCTCTGTGGCTGAACACAACCATAGGGCATGTAGTTTGAGATGCACTCTGCAAAGGTCAGCTTCCAATGACACAGGTTAGGATGCAGAAACAAACTCTTCCACATACCATGTCCTCCCCTTTCTTGACTTTTTCCTTTCATTTTGGTGGGAGCATATCCTCTCTAGCTTCTTGAGAAAGAGAACGTGGAAATTAACTTTTTGAGAACTTGCACGTCTGAAAATATCTGTATTCTTCCCTCATACAAATGTCCTTATTAAAATGTCCTTTGATAGTTTGGCTGAATCTTGAATGGCAGTGGAAATACTTTCCTTGAGAATTTTGAAGGTCTTTCTTCCTTGTCTGGTTGCAATTGAGAAGTCTAAAGTTATTCTGATTCCTGATCCTTTGTATATAACTGTTTTTCTCTCTGGAAGCTCATAGGATTTTCTCTTGGTCCCCAGTGTTCTGAAATTTCACAATGATGTTCTCTGATATAGGTCTGCTCAAATCTTTTAGAGGGAGGGGGCACTTGGTGGCCCTACCAAATTATACAATTATGTGTGTTAATTATTGAAATATGGATAAATTGTCTTCTGGAAAGGTGCATTCAGGACTTATCATGAAGTACAATAAATAAAAAATTGGAAAGTATTAATTCCATTTGTTTCCCATAAAAAATTAAAAAAGAAATCATTAATTGTATCATAACTGTCATGGGCGCTTCAGGACTATAAAATGGGAATTTTGCCAAGGGACTCTTTGACCTTAATTAACCTTCTGTTTTCCTTTCTTTCTTCCTATTTTCTCTTTCCTTCCTTCTCTCAAACATATTTCTTGATTCCCAGTATGTGTAAGGCTCTGAACTAGTGACTGGCACTCTAGCTATGAACAAGGCAGACACCTCCCTGCCTTCCCGAAATTGTCTTTGGCAGAGGGGCAAGCACAAAACAAGTTAGCACATGACTTACTGTGTTTAGAATATAAAAGAGGAGGACCTGCCCCAGTCTCAGCTATAATGTTTGAGCTGAGATCTGAGAGGAGTAAAAAATGTTGATTAAGCAAAGGGGGAATATAGGGGACCTGGGAAAGCCTACCAGACCTAAGTAACAGGGAATGTAAATGCCCAGAGGCATCTTTGAATGGCTGGAGCCCAGAGACAGAGACAGAGAGACAGATCAGAGAGACTGGGCATGAAGCAGGATCCACATCATGCCTGATTGTAATCTTCCCTCAAAAAGAATACCTCACAGCAGGAACAGGGCAGCAAATTTGCTCGCTTAACAGTCTAAATGGTCATCCTGCTTCAATATGATGGTGTATTTCAATGAAAACATTTTACTGGCCCCAAGTTTTCAAAAAGTGTATCTATGTATATATATATATATATATATATATATATATATATATATATATATTTTATGGTTTAGAATTTATTGGAATATGTGATGGATTTTGTAACTGGTGAACAAGAACAGGATCTATTAAGGGTACCCAATACCATCTATTATGCTCTTTGCTAATGTATCTACTCCTGACGTTTTTGTTTTGTTTTGTTTTAATCACAACTCAGTGTTTAAGAGATAAAGCTTTCTTAACATTCAATGTTGCTCAATAGCTGAATGTGTGTGCTGTCCTAGATCATGAGGTTAGTGGTGCTTATTTCAATATTAAATAAAAGGATTCATTTTCATTGAAGCAAGCAGGGAATTAAGCTTACAACTTCAATTACCAATAATTAATTCCCCACACTGCAAGCCATGCAGTTTGCATTTAAACTCCCAATGCCCAACGGATAACAAAAATCTATTTTGATCACTTTTTATTTTCATCATTTAAGGGGTACATCTTATTTCAATTAGGTACATGCATTTTCAGATTATGGGAGAGAACACATATTCCTATAAAACTAGGCAATTGGAGTAGGGGAGGCTTTTAAGCATAACAAAGAAATTCTAGGATCTTTTAATTTCTTTTGCTTTTATTGAAGGAGTGCCTAATATCATATAGAATGAGCTACATTATATACACGAACTTATTGTTTACAAGCAGATGGATAATTTCTCTAACTTTATTTTCCTTTAAGCATTAAGCTAGTCTTAGGTGGCTTTTCACCACCTGAGAAAAAGAAAGCAATTGAGCGCATGATTTAAAACAAGGTAAATTAATTCCTGCCTTGAAGCCAACCCTGATGGTTGGGCAGCAGGCATAAGGCCCAGAAGAATTCTTCAGAGAGGGCACTTGACCTATAGATGGATTAGAGTTACTGAGCTCATCAAGATGTTCCACATTTTTTGGACAAATTCTGAGCAACTGTTTGTGCAAAAGACACAATCAGAACCAGAGTTCTTAGATGTAAAAAGAAGTGCTTGGAATTAGATTTCAACCAGAAACAGGCCAACCTGTGTGGCATGTAGAAAATAAATTCTAAGAAGCCTCATCTTTCAAGTTTTAAAGACATTAGTCTTCTTCCTGCTTGTAAATGTTAACTTCACCCCAAAGAAATCTCACATTTCATAATAGAATGAGCCATCTTACAGTAAAATCTCATTTAAGGGAAACTCCGTGAAATGAACCATAAATTAACTGGAATTAGCTTCTATACTGACTTTCAGGAAAAAGAATGGGGTATCAATCATTTAATAAAAAGTAATGTTCTAAGGTTAATACACATTCATCTCAGTCTTCAATCCACGGCTGTACAGTTGTCCATAATCTTGATTCCCATATCCTACAAGATCCTTAATATAGTAGTAACACACTAAAGAATTATATTGAATGTGTCATACTTCTCAATTTAAGAAAACAGACCAATATTGACCAATATATTTTTGAATGGTTCTATTAACAAGAGTTGAGGCAGAAAAGATTTTCTTGCTAAGTGAGCCTTAGTGACAAAACATGGTAATAGCTATTCAGCCTAGTATTCAAGCGTTTGCATTAATCAACTGTTCCCATTATTATATAAAAATACAACATTGAAAGAGACCCAGCTCTCAAATAAAATACAACCAAGAGTGCTTCCAAATGCAAGGGATACTTTTGCTGGATATTAGTATACAAAGCAAACAAATAGAAACAGATTTTATGCTCCTGGGGCCAACAGCTGATTCTGCTGAAATCATTTAACATAGAGACCTACCCTCAACCCTACTGTGTATACGCTTGATGCATGGTTAGCGCAGCCAAATATTGCCACCCTAGGAAATCACATCTGAAGTGATGTGATAGGGTGATCCCTGGGTGGCTCACAGGGTGTGATCCTGGAATCCAGGGATCGAGTCCCACATCGGGGTCCCTGCATGGAGCCTGCTTCTCCCTCTGCCTGTGTCTTTGCCTCTCTGTGTGTGTGTGTGTCTCTCATGAATAAATAAATAAAATCTTAAAAATAAATAAAATTATGTAATAAGTGATTTCTCCTGACAAACAAGGAAAGCATTATTTATTATTTTATTTATTTATTTATTTATTTATTTATTTATTTATTTATTTATTGCAGAATTTTTGTTAAGGAGCCAAAAGAGTTGAGGCAGAAAGGATTTTCTTGCTAAGTGAGCCTTAGTGACAAAAAATGTAGAGGAGAAGATTTATTCTGCTTGAGAATGAAGATCAACTGTGTCATATTCATTTCTTAATTTCTGGCTTCATATTTTCAAGGTCATGCCTTCAACAACAAAGGTAAGTCACTTTTTTTTAGAGTCTATTACCTTCCTGCTCAACACCATCTGTTAACAACCTCTCTCACTTCATTTAAGGCTTTGGCTCCTTTTCAGTGGTGTGCGATGTTTTTAGCACAGACCAGCAAATTCGACCCAGGAACTTTACTGTAAGTTCCCAAGCACAATGGATATTATTAGCCCAAAATATCCCTACTGGACCACACAGCTCTGAGACCCACCCCCTAGTCATAGATAGCCACAGGAAACAAAGAGAAGACAGAAACTTCAAATTCGCTTGGAAAGATAGGCCAACCCTGGAGGTCTTGGATGAGGAGCAGCTGAATGCCTGACAGATTTGCTATTACACAGCTGTTCTTGCCTGGGAAGAGGAGCAGGGAACACACATACTGCTTTCCAAGATTCTGTAATTGATGAACTTCTCAAGGCAACACATATCACTAGCTAAAAACATCTGTGCAAGTATACAAGAACTCAAAACAGACTAGACTGGAAAGCCAGTGCGATCCTTGTTGCTGCCCAGTTGGAACCAGAGGCTATCTCAAGGTTAATGGTCAGCCAAAGCATGGACATGTGCCACTGTTCACAAGTAAAAGGGACACTGTTTATGACCATCCTCTGTCACTCAGGCATTTTTGAGTGGTTTTTCCATTGGAGATGACAATCTCATATTCCTCAGCTCTGTGCTCCATGTTACCAAATTACCATTTTTGAAGCAAATACCTAGTTAGGGGTGCAGCTCATTTTATATACCCAGAGAGTTCAAGTGGCTTAAAATTAATCGTAGTCATAAAACTAGGAAATAAGTGAACACAGGCTTGACCTCAGGCCTCTTATCTGTTCACTCCAAAGCCATTCTTACTTTACCACACTAAGTATATAAATTGTCTCAGCATTTAAGATAGATTGCTACTCCTCACTGTGATAGGTAGAGCAATACCCCCCCACCCAATGTCTATACCTTAAACCTTGGAACCTATGAATATGTTTTGTTACATGGCAGAAAGAATTAGGGTTGCAGATGGAATTAAGGCTGCTAATCTACTGAGTTTAAAATAGGGAGATTGTCCTGGATTAACAGGATGGGTCTGGTCTACTCACAAAGTTCTTAAAATGTGGTAGAAGAGTCGGTGTCAGTGTGATATAATATGAGAAAGACTTGATTGGGCATTGCTGGCTTTGACAATGGAAGAGGACTGCCAGCCAAGGAAAGTGGGCAGGTTCTAGAAACTAAAATGACAAGAAAATAGATTTTCCTGTAGGACCCCTGGAAAGGCAGCTCCCTGCAATATTTTGAGCCCAGTGAGATTCATTACTAACTTCCAACTTCTGGTACTGTAAGATAATACATTTGTGTTGTTTAAACCACTAAATTTGTGGAAATCCATTATGGCAATGATAGGAAATCAATATATTCTCTGAAGTACCTAAAAATAAACACATGATAAAAAAAACTCAATAATACATCCTATTATTTTTAAAAAGCACCTAATTTTCCTTTGAGGTGTGCTCTTTAACTATTTATAGCAATTAAGAGCAATAGCAAACACTTGAGTATAATACCTATTACGGTAAGAATATCTGTTATGCATTCTAGATGTTAGATATATTATTGGTCCATTTAAACCTTTTCACAACATTTTGAGATGGGTTCTGTTATCATCCCCACTTTATAGAAGGGAATGGAGGCACAGAGAAGCTATGCAACTTGTCCAGGGTCACAAGGCTAGAAAATTCCAGAACTGAGATTGACCCAGAGAGCCAGAGAGTCTGGCCCTAAAGTCAGTTCTACTTCTTTCAGTGGTAGTGGCCCAACAGATAGCATCCTTACTCAGCCTCAACTTAGATGAGCTTGTCTTTTATACAAGAGCTAAACAAAATTGCTTAGATATATTTTTTTGTTGTTGGGTTTTTCCTTTGAAGTATGTTTAGCTTTTTCCTATAGGTTTCCCATACTGTTACTTAACGTTTTTACTCTTCTTAGCACTGAGGCTGTTTGTATATGTTAATCACCAAAATTTTATAGTTTTACAGATACAGATTATTCAAGAACTGATCGACAAGTCTGGTTTTCCACCTCAATTGTCCTTGTTCCTTCTTGCCTCTCTCCCTCTTCAGATACATTACCCCATTTACTAGTCTATATGCAGTGAAGGGCAGAGTGGGTGGAAATTAAAATCTGTAGACTTAGTTACTTGTCAACAGCTCTGACAAGAGAGGAGCATTGCCCATGGTTGCCTATCATGGATTTTTTTTGCTATTTGTTTTCAAGTAAAACTTTAGTTTCTGTGTTTCTGTGATGTTTTATATTTACACAAAATTTAAATCCTCATTTCTCATACAGGCTTTAGAGAATTGTTAATTTGATTTGTTCATGCTACATCATATTCCCCATTATCACTTAGTCACTTAGTCATGTTTTGCTTTTTTTTTTTGTTCTTGAGACACAGAAAACCAAAATAGGAAGTCAAAATCAGGTTTTTCTATCTTCAAGGCTTCTTCCCCATTTAAAATATGCTTCAATCTGTGTGATAATCCATGACTGGAAATAGATCAGTGGTGGCTGGTAGATCAGCAGAGACCATTCAAAGTATTTTTGAAAGGGCTTTTTTGGGAAAACCTGGACTTTATGGAAGAGTTCAGTGATCTGTTAGTAGATATAGATGTTCATTTGCAGATATAGATGTATATTTTGGAGGTTAGTGGCTGCCATACATTTGCTATGTCTCTAAGGTAAGTCAAGAACTGCTTCACCATAAATTCCTTCCGAGTTTCTGTGTGGACAAACTTGACTTCAGTTGGTACCGTCTATTTCAACATTACCACTTTCCTGAATCCTCAGAATTTTCAAAATTAAATAATTGAAACTACATAAAATCACAGAAGGTAGTGTGTAATTCTCTAGTTTATAGCCTAAGATGAATGGAATTAGATTAAATTAAATATGGTTAATTTTAGGTTTCCAATAATAATTCACCAATTTAAAGGATTATTAGATAACACGGAAGGTCATTGATAGTCTGTAAGAACTTTTTTTTTGTAAGAACTTTCTTTTTAAAATAACAATAGCTACCACTTCCTGAAGGTTTTTTTTTTTTAATTTGTAAGGCCCATTGTTAAGTGACTTTATACATTTTTTTAAAAGATTTTATTTATTTATTCATGAGAGACACAGAGAGACGCAGAGACAAAGAGGGAGAAACAGACTCCCTGCAGGTAGCCCAGTGTGGGACTTAATCCTAGGACCCTGGGATCATGACCTGAGCCAAAAGCAGACACTCAACCACTGAGCGACTCAGGCACCCCAGTGACTTTATGCATTTATTTTATCCTCATCCAGATCCACAGGGTAAGTATTTTTAACTCCCATTTTGCAGAAGAGAGAATTGAGGCCAGGAGGTTAAGTAACTTCCTTTTTGGTCACAAAGGGATCTCCCTGGGAAGGCTTCCATGGAAGATTGCCTCCTAGAGAAAAAACAAGCTAGAAGGATGCCTTTTGAATGCACCTCAGCTCAGAGATGAAACTGAACCTATATCTTATTATCCTCGTTTGAAAAAGTAAGAATTACCAAAATAGAAACATTGAGCAATATGTTTGAAGTCATGGAGGGATTAGACAGGGCTAGATCTCAGAAATAGCTACCTCTCAGGACTGTGTTAAGCTGGAGCAACCAGTCTCCACTCAGTTCCTTTTATCTGTCTTTCTGGGTCAGTCCCTGCAGGGTTTCAATCCCATCACTCTTTTCTACATTGCCTATCAATTATTTGCTGTCTTACTCTGGGGTTGTGATATTTAAAAGGAGATACAAAACAAGCTGTGAGGTTTTGCCTGAATTCCCTGGGTGCTTGCCTCAATTTTCTGCTCACTTTTTGCTTTGGAGACTGACTGGTTATATGATGGGTAGATTTCTTTGTGCATCAGAGGTCATTACAGAAAGTTTGGAAAGCTTGGTAATTAACAAGGACTCACAAAATCAGATTCCTGGCAGGAATTTAAACTGAATGATGTATCAGTTGAGAGGCTATTTGGATGTTCTGTTCAGGCTTTGTCTATGTTCAGCTTTAAAAAATACATGGCTTAGAAAACATACACACACACATAGATAGCTTGAACTTTAAATTGGTTTGGAAGGTGTGCTTTTTTAAAACACTGATTTGGGTTGCCTAGGAAAAAAGATATTTGGGTGATGTTTAATTTGATGTGCTCCAGCTTTCAGGATTAATGTGAAGTTAACGTTATCGTATCTGCCATTTTGGGCAGCCAGGTGAGTGGAAAAGAGAAGTATTTTCAGAACTCAGAGATTCAGAGAATTACATGGGAAAAACTGATTTCATGTGCCTTGAAGAGGCACCTGAGACAAAGATGGTTAAACATCATGTTATGTGGATGACTATTAGTTACTTAATACCTATTAGTTAGAATAGTGCTTTAGGGATTATTACACAGACTTAACATTTAGTATTCGATTTAAAGACCAGATGATGACCTCTCTTGTTATAAGAGCAATGGTGAGATTATATTACTTTTGGTTAGTTGCTGTCCAGGCTCTAGAGATTTTGTGGCAACACAGGTATGTGTTCATGAAAACCATTTTTTACCTCCTTGGGCAGATTGCCAGGTACAATAACAAATCTGATATTTAAATCAAATCAACAGGTATTTAAATTCAAGAAGCTAGTTGTTTTGGTGACATAAAAAGTTTACAAATTTCACTTCTTGCTTATGTTAAGAACATTAAAAATTTATTTTTTCATCTATTTTTAACCATAATGAAAGTAACAATTTCTTATCTTCTTAAACCTTCAGCTTATCTATAAGAAGGCATTTGAAAATTTAACTTAAAGTAACAACAATTTTCATAGTTTTTCTCCTTTTCTGATGACTCTTCACTATAGGAAACAAACTGAGAGTTGCTAGAGGGGATGCGGATGGGGGAGTGGGGTAATTGGGTGACGGGCATTAAGGAGGGCACATGATCACTGGGTGTCATATGCAACTGATGAATTATGGAACACTACATTTGAAACTAATGATGTACTATATGTTGGCTAATTGAATTCAAATAAAAAAATAAAGTAACAACATTTATCTTAATATCCCAATGAGGGGTGCCTGGCTGGCTCAGCTGGTAGCACATGATCTCAGGGTCCTGAGTTCGAGCCCCACATTGGGCACAGATTTTTTTTTTTTAAAAAAAAGAGTATCTCAGTGATACTTTTACCAACTTAGTTTACTTGTATCCTTAATCTTTAGTTTCCTAGAGAAATATCCAAATGAGTCTAGAATCTCTTGGGAAAAAAAGATAGGGAATACGATATGAAACAGTCAAGTCTTTATTATAATATTCATTATTAGCCTATCCTGTGAGAAACAAAGTAGTAATAGGACAATAAGAATGTTACAAAGTAACATTGATAAGATCATACAAGTAATCTTAAGATAGGATAGGAGAAAAAATAGAATTTTTCAAATAAATCTCAGTGGTAGAACTTAGATGCCTTTTGGAACATAAATTGGAAGGTACTTGTTAAACAAGAGTAATTTATCTTGGGTCCACACCACCAAATGGCTTCAAAGGGTTTAAAGTAGGTCGTTTGAATACTCTAAAATGTTTGGCTTATGGTAACCTTCTTTAGCTTGTTCATATGATAGAGTGCATTCCAGTAGCATCCATGGGATTTCTGACCATATCAAAGCATCATCAGGAGCTCTAATGAGACAGTTTGTTTAATAGAAATGCTTTAAATTACCATGTAGTACAGCATGAAAAAGTCATTATTTCATTAGCTGAACTATTTCTGCTGGTCCTAAACTAAAAGTTCTAAAATTGAGGCATCATATAACAAATGCATTGTGAAACCTGTTAAATAGCAGGAATTTAAATGAAAGAAGTCATCTAAAATTACCAAGATTTTGGGCTGTCTGGGTGGCTCAGTCAGTTAAGGTTCTACCTTCTATTCAGGTCATGATCCCAGAGTCCTGGGATCGAGCCCCACGTCAGGCTCCCTGTTCAGTGGGAATCCTGCTTCTCCCCCCACTTGCCTGTGCACATGCTCTTTCTCTCTATCTAATAAATAAAATCTTTAAAAAAAAATAAAATTACCAAGATTTTGCTGGAAACATTACTCTTAGGCATCAATATCATATTGCCAACTTTTCCAAGCCAGAGGAAGTATCAACCAGAAATAGGTCTCATCTATACAAATAAGAACTAATAATTAATCTCTTTGTCTTCATAGGCAATACAGCTCTCAAATCAACACAGAGGAGGAGTGGGTTGCATCAGACATAGTCTATTTAAGAGTTCTTGTGTATTTTATTAATCAAGATAAACTTATTTTGACTTAAGAAGAACGCATCCACAGTCAAGTGGGGAAGATTCATATGGCATTTGTCATGATTGTCCTTACATTGAAAGAGCTGGCCTTCAAACAGCAGAATATCAGAATGAAATTTACCATTTGGTTAAAATAAGATTTATCTCAACAGGAGCCATTTGCATTTAAAGAAGCACTTGAAAGTATCCCAAGAATTGTGCCCTTCCCTCAGTAGATCTGTATCATGAACTCAGTCAAGATGGTCCTATGGGAATGGATGCAGTGTGAAAGAAGATGTATAACAGAGGGGGTGGGAATTTCCTCTGTGGGTAATCTAACATCATGTAAGGGTACAGTTTGCTTTAATATATTAGTTACAGCTTAAGAAGAAAAAAAAACAAGACCCAAGTCTGGTGATTGAGAAGTGGTTTAAATGGATTTTAAAAATTCGATGCAAAGTACTAGCAATAGAATATAATTTCTGTGCTTTTTGAGTGATAGTGGAGGTTTGAATTATTCTTGTTTGTTTTGTGCAAAAGAAATCTTTTTTATTTTTATTTTTTTAATTTTTTAAAAATATTTTTATTTATTCATGAGAGAGAGAGAGAGGCAGAGACACAGGCAGAGGGAAAAGCAGGCTCCCCTCAGGGAGCCTGATGTGGGACTCGATCCCGGGACCCTGGGATCACACCCTGAGCCAAAGGCAGATGCTCAACCACTGAGCCACCCAGGCATCCCAAGAAATTTTCTTTTTTGTGGATTATGTATATGGAGATGATTTGGAGAATTTTATTTTTGTAATTTTTGTGAGAAATTAATTTTGCTGCTCTGTTTTATGATTAAATATTTTAGGTGCTGTTTTGCTGATCATTATCCCAGTGATCAATTTTACAAGTTTCTCCAGGTTTGGATAGCTATGGACAAGGAGAACTGGATCCAGGAATCTGTTTCATTAATTTCCTTATACTTCTGACATTTTGTGCACAATACATACATGATTTTAAGGGTTCTCTTTTAGGGACCCTGGAGGAACTCCTCACACAGAAAAAGTATTAATGTATTAATAGACCATGTCAGTTATTTTTTCTAACATGTTACAAACTAGAAAGTTGAATTTTCCAACTTAAAGAAAATTGAATATTTTGATCGTTAAGTCCCTTGAGTCCTATACTTGGTTGAAGTTTTATTTTCTCATTCCTGATCCAGTATGAAGTTCTTTGTCTGCAATTCAATCTCTATGGCTTTAATCATTTTGGATTGTACCAATGGCTTCTCAGTAATAAAAGAAATGGGGAGCCAGGCTTGGCATGGGAGAAGTCTCTTCAGCTGGAGTAAGACATTACATATGAATTGTCTACCCACAAAAGGGCCCACCGTCAGCTTAAATTAATGAGATACATGTTTTAATCATTAAGGTAATAGCAACATGTGTATTCTTTGCCTCTGTTTTAATCATTTCTATGTTTCTACCAGCTAGATCATCAAATGCTTTCTTTTGAGAAGTCTTCCCATTTCATTGTGGAGAACAGCTTCTATATGGGGCAGAAATAAATGCTTCAGAGTCCTAAGAAACACTAAATAGCTTTAACATCAGGTCTTAGTGAAATTTATAGCTACTGCTTTGTCCTTCAGTGCAGGAATTTGGAGGGACACATTCGTAGCCACCATTAGGCAATGGAACTAGCATGGGCTCCAGCCTGCAAAGAGTTGAAGTGGATGAGGTGAATCATAGGTCTCAGCAGCTGATGTTGAAATGGATTATTTTGTGGACTTTGGGCAGCATTTAGATGGGTTGAAAAAGACACTGCCGATTAAGACAGTGGGGGCTCTGAATGCTTTGCCTCAGCTGGAAATTGCTTCATGGAGACTTTCGATTCATAGGCTGATATCTGCTTGGCAAATGTTGGCAAGGGGACATGCTGTTCTCAGGACAGTCCATGGTAAGTAGATCAGCGCATAGCTCTTAGACCTGAGAGACCATATAAAGCAGGTTTCAGAAAAGGACCTATGAACTAAGCCCCATTTGTATTCTCTTCAGATATTAAGGCTGCCCAAGTGAAACCTAGAGCATAGATTCAAAAAGAGAAAAAAAAAAAACAATATATAAGTTATTTTGTTTGAGTGATGCCAAACACATGGATAAACTGATTAACACTGAATTCACTAAGTTAAAACAATCTTTTTGTGAACTCTGTAGAACTATTGCACTATTCAGTGTGTTACCACAATAGTTGTTCATAGCTTGGATGTAGCTTTGTCATCATATATGTGTTATAGTGAACGATACTCAACTGTGAGTTTAGGGGGCACAGCCAGTAACATATTTATCTGTGTGTCTTCAGGTCTTTAAACCAGGTGATGCTCCATAAAAGATTGTAGCACAGAACTGAGTGTTAAAATAAATAGAGCTTCTGTTTTCCTTTCTGGAAATTGGATGAACCCAAGGGATGTTCGGGAAGATTTAGAAATATAAAATGACAGGTTAGAAGGGGTTTCAAAGGTCATGTACTTCCACACTTATTTGCAGATGAGTCCAGAGGTCAGTTATTTGATCAAGATCACTTGGTGGCAGAACCAGGATAGAGGTGACTTAGTATTTACCAGAAGCTGTTGTAGGCTGGGAATGTGTTAGACCTGCACTGTCTAGTACGGTAGTGTATTAGCCAGGGTTCTCCAGAGAAACAGAAACAAGATTTATTATGAGGCATTAACTCACACCATTATGGAGCCTGGGAAGTCTCACAGTCTACCATCTGCAAGCTGGAGACTGAAGAAAGCTGGTGGTGTGATTCACTTCAAATCCAAAGGCCTGAGAACCAGGGGAACCTATGGTGTAAATCCCAGTCCAGCAAAAGATGAGGACCCAGCCCAGAAGTAAGGCAGGAAAAAAGAGATGAATTTCTCTTTCCTCTCCCTTTTGTTCTATTCAGGCCCTCAACAGATTGGTTGATGTCTCCCTGCATTGGTGAAGGCAGTCTACTTTATTGAGTGTGATCATTAAAATGCTAATGTCATCCAGAATCACTCTGACAGACACCCAGAAATAGTGTGTAATCTGGGCACCCAGTGGTGGGCCAAGGTCAAGGTGACATTTAAAATTATCCATCACAGTTACCTGCTAGCTTCTCAAAGACAGTGAGCACTTGAAATGTGCTAAGAGAGGTACTGAAGTTCACATTTTGGGGCACCTGGGTGACTCAGTGGTTAAGCGTCTGCCTTTGGCTCAGGGCGTAATCCCGGTCCAGGGATCGAGTACCACATCGAGTCCCACATCGAGTCCTGCATCAGGCTCACTGCAAGGAGCCTGTTTCTCTCTGTCTCTGTCTCTCTCTCTGTGTCTCTCATGAATAAATGAATAAAATCTTTTTTAAAAAAATGAAGTTCACATTTTACTTAGTTCTACTTTAAGAGCTGAAGCAGGATAAAATATTTTTCTATTAAAGATAACTTTATTGCTTTAATAGAACCACATTTTCACATTAATCACTGAAAATTTAGTGTCTGAATTGAGATGTGTTGGTAGAAAACACACGAGGTTTTGAAGGCACATGAAAAGTGTGAAATATCTTGTTAGTAATATTTTATACTGATTGATTCCATGTTGAACTAATAATATTTGGGACCTACTGGGTTAAATTAAAAATATAATATTAAAATGGCACTCATTTGTTTCTTTTTACTGTTTTTAGCGTGGCTACTAGAAAATTTAAAGTGACACATGTGGCTTGCATTGTGTGTCTGTTGTCTTAGTGCTGTGACACTGCCTCAGCATCCAAATGTACTTCAGATATATAAGCTGAGTTGTAAATTCAGTATGGAGATTCATCATTCTTTCATTTATCTTCACTGACCACTTCAGAGGAAAAAAATTGGGGGAGTTTTTTTGGCTAATCACTGGAAAGTTTAAAGTGGGTTCTGTTCTACATGTAACTTCTTCCAAAATTTGTGAAAACCAAGCAAATATAATTAGTTCATTTCAGAAAATTTTATTTTGCTTAAACTTTAAATACTTCTAGAAAAATAAGTTTCTAACCAATAATTGAGCTTCTAATTGAAGGCACATACAAAGGCACATAGTTTTTTACTGACTTATCCATTTGTCTATGAGACGTGGGCCATACATTTTGAAAAGAACTAACATTATCTTGGAACTAAATTATTTGGAAAAAATAAATTGATTAAAATTAAAATTACATAATTTTATTTAATTAACAATTAAAATAAATTTAAAAATTAAATGTCATTTAAAAATTTTATTTTTAAATTTGAATTCAAGTAATTAACACATAATGCATTATTGGTTTCAGAGGTAGAGGTCAGTGATTCTTCAGTCTCACATAACACCCAGTGCTCATTACATCACGTGTTCCCCTTAATTCCCATCGCCCAGTTACCCCATCCCTGCACCTACCTCCCCCCCAGGTACCCTCAGTTTGTTTCCTAAGATTAAGTCTCTTATTGCTTTGTCCATGTTTCCAGTATAGGTCTGCTTTTTCCCCAGGCAGGAAAACCAAAAAGATAATCTGGCAGCCCTGTGTAGGGTGTATTTTCTGCACAGGCAAAGATAATTCTTCTTTTTGCTATCTGATGCTTGGAAATTCTGTCCCAATTTTGCTATGAGTTCTAACGTTAGCCAGATGAATATGCCTAAGGATGTGACAGAAAGTTCGAGTGCATGAACCCAACCCATAAACACTACTTTTGATTTTGATGAAATAGTAGTTGGATTTACCCAAAGACTTTATTTAAATTCACCCAGAACCTGTATTTGTGGAAAGGCTTGCAGATACCCTCTTCACAGCTCTCCTCGCTAGGGGAAAAAAAAAAAAAAAGAGTAATTTCACTGCAATTGAGTTTACCATCAATAGAGGGCACCAAAGGATGGAAAAGTAATTTGATAGATTTGGTTTCTTTCCCTAGCTGAATTCACTACTAAAAAGAATAATTAATTTTAAAAATCTTTGAAAGGTCATCTTTTCATCTTGAAAAAGGAGGAATCAGAACTGCTATCCATTTGCATAATGTCATTTCTGCCCATCCAGGCATGGCCAAGCTGAGCGGAGTACAGCCAGAGCCAGGGGTTGGATGGGTGAGTGGGCTTGGAAGTAGAGAGCAAACTCCTACTTTCGGGCTCTTACCAGAGGGCATGGTCTGTGTTTCCCCAGTTGGGACTCTGCCCAGTAACTTCACCTGTACTGGTCCTTTAATTATTTGCAAATTAAGATTCTTTAGTAGGGAAGTAATTTGACTCCGCAAACGTTCTAGGTCCTGCCACATGGCAGGTACTTTGTTAGTGTCTGGGGAAACCAGGTACTAAAACAGACCTATTTGCCTGCAGCTGACAGTCTAGTGGGCAACAGAGATATTACCAAACCTCACGCATATGGTAAAAATTTATCCCGACAGAGTGGGATTTGAACTGAGATTTGAAGACTGACTAGGAGTTTATTAGGTAAAGTAGGGAGGGTTGAGGAAGAAGACTCCAGGCAGAGAGAATAGCAGGATCCATGTGTCTAAGCCAGGGCTGGGGGCCACTCCAGAGTGGCTGGAGCCTGGGAAATGAAAGGAGAGTGGCTGAGGCTGGACAGAGCCAAAGTAAAAACACCCAAGGACTGATGGCAACAGTATACAAGGATTTTGCTGTACATGCAATGGAAAACTCCTGATAAGTGGATGTTAGGATTAGATTTATGTCTTTAAAAAGAGGACTCTAGGGATCCCTGGGTGGCGCAGCGGTTTGGCGCCTGCCTTTGGCCCAGGGCACGATCCTGGAGACCCGGGATCGAATCCCACATCGAGCTCCTGGTGCATGGAGCCTGCTTCTCCCTCTGCCTGTGTCTCTGTCTCTCTCTCTCTCTCTGTGACTATCATAAGTAAATAAAAAAAAAAAACCTTTAAAAAGATGACTCTAGCGGTTTTGTGAAGAATGGATTAGAAGAGGACAAGATCATAAGGAGGCTACTGCAGCAGTTCAGATGGGAGATTTTGATGACTTGGACCACGGGAGTGATGTTGCAAACGGAGAGACATGAACAGGGGAGATCAGATTGGCTGGATGGAGTTGTGGATGGAAGAAGATGGTAAGGGAGAGGCATTGACATAAGGAGAAGCTCAAGATTTCTGGCTTGCCAAATGATCACAGCTTAGGGTTTTCAAACTTGGAAAATGCAGATGGCGATGTTTAGGAAACATTATCATAACTGATATGAGCTGCAAATCAGACATTTCAACAGGGGGCAAGCTCAGTCCAGTCTGTTGGTCTTTGCAGCAAATCTCCAAACCTTTCTGTCGTTAATGGAACCTTTCAAGAAGAGTTGGGAATGACTGACAACATTGTAATGTGATATCTAAATACCTAGCTGCCAATACCAATATATGAATATGTATACATGTAGAAAAAACCCTGGAAGAATATGATCAAGCCATTACTGTTATTTTTGGAGGAGTGAGATGAGAGGGAGCATCAATTTCAAGCCTACGTGTTCACTAGATGTGTTGCCTGAAAAATTTTAAAGCAAGCCTTAATTGGTCTCCTAATTAACAAAACCCATAAAATCACTGTTGTTACCAATAGAAAGCTTTTCGGCTGGGAAATTTAAAGCCCTTTGTGGAGACCCAATAATCTCCCACCTCCATTAAATCTCTCTCCTGGAATCTACAGAGCCTTTCTATTTGGGGACCCTGTAGCCCCAGAGAGCATAGATTTCTATCGCTGTGGCTCATTAGAGATGCTCAGAAAATCAACGTGAGGACTAGCTACAGAAGCCCTCCCAGCACCGTTTGATCTTTTCAGTAGCAAATGTGTCATTTGTAGCACAATGGTCCAGTTCTTATGGGAGGCTAAAATAGAGCCACTCCAAGATGCTTTTGAGACTCCCTGAACTCCAACTAACTACCAGTCTTTCTCCCAATTGATGTATCAGTTCTGCTGTATCCCTGGGGACATCCTTTCCACTTGCTTGGTAAATAATTAGCCTGGCTGCCTTTGGCTATAGAAAGGATTATAAATATTTTAAGCACTGCAAGTGATTGAAACTGTCTCTATTTGATTTCATCTATGACTGCAATGCTTTAGGTGAAAACTCACCTCTAAGTATGAAACATCCTTAGGCAGATAAATGTTCTAGGTGTTAGAATAATAAGGTGTTGTTTAGGTTGCTATAGTCAGTGGGCATTCAGAAACAAGATATAATTAGTGATTAGTTTGAACGTTTCCCATTTTAGCTCACACCAGTCATTTTTTTCTCACAAGAGAAACAAATGACCTTATTTCCCAAGAAGATTTTTATGCTTATAGGATTTTTAAAAAACTGGACTTTAAAGGTTTATTATCTAAAATATATAAAGAACTCATATGACTCAATAACTGCCGCCACCAAAAAAACCAAAACAATCTGATTAAAAAATTAGTAGAGTATCTGAATAGATATTTTTTCCAAATAAGACCTTCAAAGATACATGAAAATATGCTCAAAGTCATTAATTATCAGGGAAATGCAGATCAAAACCACATTGAGCTAATCACCTCACACCTGTTAGAATGACTTTTATCAAAAAGACAAGAAATAACAAGTGTTGGCAAGGATATGGAAAAAAGGGAACCCTCATATACCATTGCTGGGAATATAAATTGGTGCAGCCACTGTGGGAAACAGTATGGAATTTCCTCAAAAAATTAAAAATAGAACTACCATATGATCCAACAATTCCACATACGGATGTTTATTCTGAGGAAAATAACAACACTAACTGAAAAAGATATATGCACCCCTATGTTCATTGCAGCATTATTTATGATAGCCAAGACATGGAAACAACCTAACTTCCATTGCTAAATGGATAAAGAAAATGTGATATATAAATATATGTTATATAAAAGGATAATTATTATGTGTATCACGGAATATCATTCATAAAAAAGATGGAAATCCTGCCATTTGTAATAATATGGATGGATTTTGAAGGTATTATGCTAAGTGAAATAAATCAGACAGAAAAAGAAAGATACAACATGATCTCACTTGTATATGGAATAAAAAAATTGAACTCAGAATAGATTGGTAGTTGCAGGTGGGGGTAGGGGAGCAAGCAAAGTGGGTGAAGGTGATCAAAAGGTACAACTTCTAGTTATAAAGTAAGTCCTGGGGTTGGAGTGTACAGCACAGGGACTATAGTTATTAACACTGTATTACACATTTGAAAGTTGCTGAGACAGTAGATCTTGAAAGTTTTCATCGTGAGAAAAAAAAAATAACTATGTGTGGTAAGGGTGTTAATGAGACTTTGGAATATATACATATATTGAATAAAAAACAGATTTAAATTTTTTTAGAGCAGTTTCAGGTTCACAGTGAAGTTGAGTGAAAAATAGAGGTTTCATAAACCTCCTGTCCCCACACATCCTCCACTAAAATGGAACATTTGTTACCGTTGATGAACTGACATTGACTCATCATGATCACGCAAAGTTTATAGTTTACATGAGGGTTCACTCTTGGCGTTGTACATTTTATAGGGGATAGATGTATAACAACATGTGCGCATCATATATATAGCCTACGAAATATTTTCTCTGCCCTAAAAATCCTCTGTGCTCCACCTATTCATCCCTCCCTCCACCCTAGTCCCCGCCAACCACTGATTTCCATTTTCCTTTTCCAGAATGTCATAGAGCTATCATTCGTGGAGTCGTTTTAAAATTATTCCTCTCAGTAAGTTAAAAGAATATAAAAGTTGCCATTAATGTAATTGGTTGTAATCTTTCCAGTGAATTCTTTGTGGTTGCTATGAAAACCCAAAGTCTTATTTAGACCAGGTCTGTATCTAGCCAGTGGTACAAGAACAACCCATGGAGAACCACCACATTAGCCGGGGCAGGCAGGAGTGAGGAGGAGAGGGCTGTTGCATTGGGGTGGTCCACCCAAACACCCTGCAGAGTATTTGTTCTCAGCTCTGTCAGGGTGACTTCTGATGAAAATAGTAGCATGTGCCTATTGATTCACAAAGTGAAACACAACAATGGTGTACAAAGTAGATGTTGTCCATGCTTTCATCCCCCACTGTTAGCCTCACATACCATAAATGCGCTCATACTATGCCGTGTATTTGACAACATGCTGATTTTCTTAAACAGTAAATCATGGGGTGCTTTCCAGGTCAATTCATAAAGATCTCATTTTTAAAAGGTACATAAAAATGTTTTTAACAATTCCCCATTGATGGCTACCTGGATTTTTTGCAAACATTTGCCGTGGAATACCAGCAATGAAGATTTATGTGCTTCTTTGTGCATGTGTGTGATTATCTCCTTAGGATAAATTCCTTGAAGTTAAATTGCTGAGTCAAAAGGTAAGTATGTTTAAAATTTTGATACATGTTGCCAAATTACACTCTCACCAAAAGTACACGAGCATATACTTTTCTACATCCAACAAGCCAAAAGAACAAATAGTCATCATCTCTGCCTATTTGTTAGCTAGCTAAAAAATATTTATTTCTTTATTGACCTATCAATGAAGTTGAATTTTTATGTCTGTATTGGTTTCACGGCTATATTTAGTTTGTGAAAATTTAATGAGATATGTATTTATGACATGTACCCTTGTAGAGGGGGTATTATATCTTGACCTATTGGGCAGGGGGGCGGATTTCTTGAGTATCCATTAGGCTACTTAGGGTTTCAAGGAACAGAAAAGCCCAAATTAAATATATGTATTCTTTCACGTAACACAAATCCTATAGCTAGGGTGGTCTAGGGTTGATTAATTCAGCAGGTTGGTGCATCATTATTTTGACATACTTTCTTTTATGGATGTAGAATGGCAGCAGCAACTCCAGGCCTCACATGCAAATGCCACAGTATCTAGTGGGACAAGACAGACAGTCTGTCATCAAGGAAAATCTTTTTCAGATACTTCCCTTCTTTGAAGGCTTGTTCTTGCATTTAATTGGTCAAAATTCCATTTATGTCCATACCTCCGTCAGTCAATGCAAGAATAATGAGAACACCATGACTGGTCTGAAAGAATAATTCACTCCCAATGGCTGGGGCTGAGACCTACCTCCTTGAAATTCATGGCTGGTGGAGGAAATCAGTAGTGTTTGCTGGAGGTAGAGTATGTTTAGGGGAGTGAAGGGAGATGAGATGGGTTAGGCATCTCAGGGATGGGATAGGCATCCCTGTCCCCCTGGGACAGGCCCGTGGGCCAGTTAGGATGGATATCGAGGGAGATGCCACAGAGTGAGAGAGCTTTTAGAAAGCCACTTCATATTCTACATAAAAGGTGGTTGAAGTCAATATTTATTGAGGCCCTGCTCTGCACCAGGGGACACCATGAATACAAAAGCAGACTTTATGAACATTGCAGTCCAGCAACGTCACTCAAGGAGATTATGATTCTATTGCATTAATAGGCATAAAAATAATAATGACGGCCAGTAGTTACTGAGAGTTGGGCATAGTTTTCAGTTGCTTACATGTGGTAACTTATTTAATCCTTACAATAATCTGAGAAATTAGATACTGTTATCATCCTTGTTTTAAAGGATGAGGAGACTGGGATGCCTGGGTGGCTCAATGATGCCACTCAATGAAAGCATCTGCCTTCAGCTCAGGTCATGATCCTGGGGTCCTGGGATCAATTCTCACATTGGGCTCCCCATAGGAAACCTGCTTCTCCCTCTGCCTATGTCTCTGCCTTTCTCTCTGTGTCTCTTATGAGTAAATAAATAAAATCTTAAAAAAAAAGTAAAGGTGAGGAGACTGACATGCAGAGGGGTGAAGTAAGTTGCCCTAGGTCAAAGGGCCAGCAAATGGAGGAGACAGGAATCGGGCCCAGGCTGCCCGACTTCAGAGTCCATGCTTTTAACAATTCACTGTGCTGCCCATAAAACCCACGTCAGGAATTAGAATATTAATACTATGGCCAGTGGGCTGGAGAAGAAGCAGTAGGAACAGAAGAAGGAGTCATTATGATTATATTCATATCTGACAATTACTGAGCACTTGGCCACCTAAGAGGCACTGTGTGAAGTGCTGGTTATACATGACCTCACTGAACTCTCACAAAACTGTGACATAGGCTCTAGTCCACAAGTCAGGAAACTGAGGTCTTTGAGATGTCAAGTCACTTGCTGAACAAAGGTCATTATTGTATTTGAACCTGGGGTCCTTAAGATGCCAAAGCTTGTGGAACTAGTTAACTCCACTGTGTTAATTATGAAAGTTATTATCTGAACAGAAAACAGGGAATTCTGAGAAAAACGACCAAAGCATGTAAATCTTTTTTTTTTAAGATTTTATTATTTATTCATGACAGACACACACACAGAGAAAGAGAGAGAGAGAGAGAGAGAGAGAGAGAGAGAGAGAGAGAGAGAGAGAGAAAGAGAAGAGGCAGAGACACAGGCAGAGGGAGAAGCAGGCTCCATGCAGGGAGCCCAGTGTGGGACTCGATCCCGGGACTCCAGGATCAGGCCCTGGGCTGAATTCAGGCAGCACTAAACAACTGAGCCACCCAGGCTGCCCTGTAAATATGTTCTAATGCCCCCTCCCCCTTGTACTGAAGAATTGAAAGAAAACCAATTTTTCAGTATACTCTTGCACTTTGGCTGCTCTGAGTTGGCCTTCACATATGCCATGGTCTACATTGGACATGATATTTTAGGATACCTTGATTTATTGTTTTTCTTGAAGGAACACAAATCCAAAATATACAGAAACTTTTTCCAAGCATTTTTTTCCATGAAAAAAGTCCTGTATATTAAAATTTTATTTTACAATGATAATCTTTTGGTAATATTTTTGTGCATATAATAGGCATCTTAAATTTACCAATTTTTTTTAGATGAATGCAAAGTTGTTTCAACTTGTATAACCAACTGGCCAGACCTTGGCTGGCTATTCTCACAAACCACTCCACCCCCACTCAACCAACTACACTACCCTGCAGAGTTGGAGAGCAACAATTACCCAGAGGGCTTTTTTCCTTTTCTTTTCTGTTTCCAGAGAGATCCCCTCAAGCCCTTGTCCAGATGTTAATGTGGCACATGTGGTGCTGGAGTCTTGACTTTTTAAATCATCTTTTCTTTAGTAGAATGACTGGGTGGAGCAAAGGAAATTGTTAAGGGGTATTATGGTTTCTTTCTCTTCTAAGCTGAGTTTAATTCAGCCAATATCATCAGTGACCAAAGTCACTGCCATCTGTCAGTTGTGGGTGGCCCGAACTAGTGGTCTCCTTCTGCTCCCAACGGACAGGTAACTTGCATTCGGAAAACCAACTCATCACATCTGGAACTTATTGGCAGACTTAAAGGAAATCCAAAAAAGAAATCGGTCACAGAGATAGAATGCCCTGCTTTTTCTTGGAGCTGGTATCTGTTGGGTTCAGGCTTGTGGCATATGGGCAGAACAACTCAAGAAAGTTTTCCAATGGTATAGGCCAATTGAACATAGTTTTCTGAGGCACAACCTTCTACCAAAAATGGAGAGGGGGAAAAAAAAAGCCCCAAACCAAACATACCCAAACCAACTTACTCCCCTGGTATGCCACATAAAAAAAAAAATTGCCTGTCGTGAAGATATTTGAATTTAAATTGTTGCCAGTTCTAAGGGAAAAAAGGTAGGGTTAGTCGCTTGAGAGATAATCAGCATTCTAATAAAGTACCCAGGCCTAACACTATAATTAGTAAACACAGGTGGTTCAACTTCTTGCTTCCTCTTCCTTAGATATATTAGAGATTACCAGGGGAAAAAGAATGACAGGATGGGGGAAAAAATAGAAAACATGTAAGGAAATAACTTTATAAATAGAATATAGTATAGTTTTGCATCAGAATGATAAAAATAGATGCACATATCTTTAAATATTTTATTTTGCCATATTTTATGTGCATAGAAGTTTCTCATTTTATTCATCACGGTGTTAGGATCTACCTAACCTAGCACTGTTCCTCATAAGCACTCCAGATAGCAGTATATAGTCCATTTCAAATATCAACCATGGCTGCTATTATAAAAATATTATAAAAACAGTTTAAAATTTGGGTGAGTGAGAGAAATGAAAAGATATTTGAAAAATTCTCATGTATGCTTGGAGAGGCTGGTTAGGTAGAAGTTGCTAAAGGACCATTTATTTATCCTGCATCCAGCCAGGGGCTGACATATATGCATGCAGTGTTTTGTATGTATGCGCATACATGGAGTGAAGTGTGTGGGGAAAATTACTAAGCTTTGGCCTCAGACAGCCCTGAATTTAACTCCTGGCTCTAATACTTACTGGCAGTATGACTTCAGACAAGTTACTTAAATTTCCTGAGCTTTAGTTTCCTCATCTATGAAATGAGAGTTGTTAACACCTTCCTAGTAAATTATTTGTGAGGATTAAATAAGATAATGGCATTAAAGCACGTAGAGCTGGACAGATGCTTTGCCAATGATTTTCATTTCCTCTCCTTTCTCTGTCAGCATAGGGGTGAAGAGGTCACTGTTACTCATGTTGACACGAGTTTCTCAGAGACAATGGGGGCCTTAGTGGAGTGGAATCTGGTCTCCTCAACCTTGTGCTACGTTTTCTCTCTTTTCCTTTTTTTGCTTCTAATGATGATATGATAATATAGTCCCATGGAAGAGCTGATTCATTTTCAGTGTTTCTTTTCTCTGGCCTAGGAGTAAAGCCTGCAGTATTCACCTTTGGTGAAGAAACCTTCTCTTAATTGTGAGGAGAAATTCATAAGCCACGGGGCTTGATTTCTGCCCCTTCATAAAGAGCAAAGGAGAGAATAACAAAGGAGGATTGCCTTGAAGTATTTAAGATCAATTAGGAATTGGGCTCATCTGTCTTTAAGCCTAGCTCTTAGTCTATCCCAAAGTGATTCAGAGTCACTCTGACTCTGTCTCCAAATTACCAGTTGTGTTTATCTGGGTTGGGATAATTCACTTCTTTCCGTATGCTAACACAGTGCCATTATGGACTCCTGAGTGTGTACGAGGTTTTCAAAGTATGGATTAGTCTCTTTGTTTTATACCTGTCATAGCGCCAGCTACATGTCTGGGCATCTGGGGAACAGTTGATAAATTCTGAATGAGCAAGTGAATGAATTAACGAATACTTTTAGAAGAGTATCTCTTCACTTTTTGAAACCTATGCTATCTTTTGATCAATACTTACCCCCCCATGTGATATATTTTTTATAAATTTATTTTTTATTGGTGTTCAATTTGCCAACATATAGAATAACACCCAGTTAATTCTATATGTTGCCCCCATCAAGTGCCCCCCTCAGTGCCCGTCACCCAGTCACCCCCCCACCTCCCCTTCCACCACCCAGAGTTTCGTTTCCCAGAGTTAAAAGTCTCTTATGTTCTGTCTCCCTTTCTGATATTTACCCCCATGTGATATTCTTTAGAAGGATCCTACTGCAAAGACAAAGAACTATATTTTCTACATATCCCAACAGTTAAAGATTTGTCGAGCTTCATTTTGCCTATTCCCTGTCCCCAAACTGTGCATTAGGAGAAAGAAATTGGATGTAGCTTTCTCCTGCTTAAGGTTCTGATATTTACCCTGTGTCCCCAAGAATATGAGCACCATTTTAGACCAGAGGCCCCAGAAAGAGAGAGACATGCCTATTCAAGCATCTGCCACACATAAGATATGTTAGGTATAAATAAGTGCTTTTGATAATGACACAAATGACAGCTCTGGAGCAGCTTTAGTGCTCTACCATCACCAATTACATGTAGTAGTTGAAAACTGGATTTAAATGCGGACCT
The DNA here is from genome assembly GCF_905146905.1 of Nyctereutes procyonoides. Taxonomy (NCBI): domain Eukaryota; kingdom Metazoa; phylum Chordata; class Mammalia; order Carnivora; family Canidae; genus Nyctereutes; species Nyctereutes procyonoides. Next base: position 9,530,148 of record NW_026575130.1, read on the forward strand.
CCCAAGAAGGGTCCCAGTAGCCTGGTCTGAGATGGAATGCATGGTATTCTTCAACCTCTCTTCCTTAAAATCTGTCCAGCTTATGCCCTTTCATGTGCTTTAGAAGCAGAAAAGAATCATATCCTCTACAAAAAATTTTCCCGACTCAGGCATTTAATATTATTAATGAAGACGGAATAGCTGGAGTTTTATTTTATTATTTTTTTAATGCTTTCGACTTGACCTATAGGAATCTAGGAGTTGAACGTTTGGCCCATAGTATCTCGAGGCCTGCCTATACTTTTTGTGTGCAGGATTATTAAATGCAAAACAAGGAGAGTAGCGTGTAATTTTATAGCAACCAAACACATGGTTTTTCCCTTTCCTTTGGGAAGAAAATTCCTTCCTGTAGAAGGTAAGGTTATGCCCCTACTTGTGAAGCCCAAGGAGGGACACTTTGATGTGAAAGAGGATCCTGGTAGAGTAACGGATACAGAAACCAGTGTGGGAATAGGAGGAGCCTCCCGAAACAGGAAAAGGCATTGTCCCGAGGACGGGTTATTTCATCCCTCTCTGTCGTCATTCGGGCTGTCTGGTTTATTTCCTCCCCCAGGTTGGTGCGAGTTGGAAGGAGAGCCTTTTGTTAATGAGGTCAAGAACAAGACTGCCCATTTTGTGAGGTGGTTAGGGCTGAACTTTCAGATTTTATGAACAGTGACCAAGAACAAAATTAATTTGGGCTTCATCTAAGCAATGCCAAAGCGACTGGCTAGGAAGTGAAAACTCCAATCAATTGGTGTGGCTAAACAACATCAAACGGCTTGGTTGGATTGATTTTCTAAGGAAACGCTTCAATTGGCCAACAGTTTAGGCATTATGTAGGTGTAAGACTATAATTTTGCCCACAGCTAGGTTCCCTGAAACCAAAAATTTGGTAAAATAAGAACTTTATTTTAAGGGTTTTATATCACAAATGAATAGCTGCTGGTCAGAAGCAATATTACACACAAAGCAATGCTTAGAGCTGAGAATGTTCATGAATTTGTTTTCTGGAATGGTGTTGGCAATGCCTTCATGGGGCCCATCTTTCTCAGGGCCCTTCTCAGTACATACCAGGCTGGACCCTGTAACTCCCTCTGGGAACAGTGATGTGGCAGGTCCTGGCAGGGTCTTCAGCCAAACCTTTGTCATCTGGGAACAGTATGGGAAAGAATGGCCAAGGCCAGTTGCATCTGGCACAGGTCCAAGGCCTCTGGCCACATTGTTTTCACTATACTTAGCACTGAACCTTGTCAGAATACTTCGGAATGCTTTGTATTTATTAGTTTTCACACCAGTCCACCTTATAGAGCCATTCTAGCATTAGATTCCCAAATTTAGAGACCAATGAGTTAATGATCAAGAGGCTTAAAGGACCTGAGTATCATCACCCAGAATATGAGTGTCAGAGCCAGGATTAGGCTACACAGATATGTATGATGCTCTAGTGACTGCATAGTTCACAGAGAGCATTGGCCTCTGCTCTTAGAACCAAAGGAAATTGATTTTCATCTCTAAGATCTTGTAGGGAAGCTCTCTCCTCCCAGGGCACAGTGAAGCCCCAGCCAACCATACTTCTGGACATGAACTTGATATGAACCGCTTGAGGCACTCTCTGAGCTGAGTTGGGCTGAACCCAGCTCTTTGTTCCAGGTCACACACAAAGACCCATGAGGGTTTGAGAGGAGCAGGTTTTTTTCTAATCTGGAATATTAGCACTTAAAAACAAAATCAAAATGCCTTAGGGAACATAAGCAGAATAATAAGTCAAGGCTGATCTTATAAAGCCATTCAATTTGATATAGGAAAGGCATGAGATACCCTGCATGTGCCAGACCCGAAGGTGAATAAAAATAGTCCTGGTTTCAGGAGTTCACAGCTTTCTGATGCAGACAAATAGATATACACCTATCTCTACCATAAGGCAGACTATGTAACTGCTACCATAAAAGAAGTAGCAAAATGTTAGAGGTGTCCAGAAAAGGTGTCAGTGCTATTGACTGTGACCAGGGAAGTCTGGAAGGATTCTCAGAGATGCCAATTAAACTGGACTTTGAGAAGTCAGATTTGTGGAGCAGAAATTACTTCTGAGGTCCAGGGCAGTGTGACTTGCCCAAGATCAGGATCGGTTCTCTGTTTATCCCTGCAAACTGCTTGAGAATCATCATCTGAATGCTAGAGGAAGTTGTGCCATATTATGAAGTTGAGATAGTTTCATTCTCAGCTCTATTGTGCTCAAAAACCCTAGAATGAGGCAGTGGCAGGAATGACCCATTTTTCTCATTTTGCATAATTTTGTATTTAAATTCTCACTATTGGGGACTTTTATAATAAAGTGATTTATCCAGAACCTTGCATCAGTTTTAAGAAGGACTTTTAATCAGAGGAAAATTTTCAAATAGATCAACCATGCATTGAAATCCATTTACATTTCCTCTAAGTGGCGTTTCCTGAAATATTTGCTAATTATTAAAGTATTTTAGCCAACATCCAATCCCCTGGTTTTTCTATTTATTTAAGTCAGGCCCAAATGAATAGATAAGGCCAAATCTATCGTGTCTATGGAAATAGATTAAGAGGTTATAAACATAAGATTAGCGTTAACTATAATATTAAACAGAAAAACTGGTCGTAATGTGTGACAATGTTTTCTTCACATGTAAAAATAGCATATTTGTCAAAGCACTCGGGTTTTACACTGTGAGAGCCTTTGTGAATACTTTCTATTAATATCTCTCTTTTAAAAGTGATTTTCTGAGAAATAGAATGCAAAAACCCAGCTACTTCTGGTTAGACAGATAGAAGTGTGCCTTGTTTTCAGATATCTGCTTGTGTGGAAGTTTCTGCTTAAAACCAATACTTGTAGCTCAAACTTCAGGATAAAGTATTGGGTACATGTGAATCTGACAATGAGAATATATATTTGCTTTTGTCTAAAGGAGCTTATTACGTCACCTGATTATACATAGCATTGTGTCTGGTGTTTTTCTGGTTGAGCTCCAATAGTAAGGCTAAGTCATTCATTTGATTAATCATTATTGAGCACATACAAAGCATCAGGAGTTGTACTACAAGCTGTGTAGGTGAATTAGGTATGGTCTGTGCTCCAAAGAAGCTTGTAGTCTTATAGGGTAGATAAACAATAAACTTACAGACAAAACAACATTCATAAAATGTGATGAATACTGTATTTTATTGAACAGAGATGCCACTGGTTTTAAGATATATCTTTTTGAAAAAGATTTACCTATTTATTTTTAAAGATTTATTTATAGAGAGAGGGAGAGAGAGCATGCCCATGTGCACAGGTAGTGGGGGTGGGGCGGCAGAGGGAGAGAGAGTCTTAAGTAGACTCCACGCTGAATCAGAGCTGGCTGTGGGGCCTGATCTCACCACCCTGAGATCATGACCTGAGCTGAAACCAAGAGTTGGACGCTTAACCTGCTACACCACCCAGCTGCCCAGATACATCTTTTTTCTTTTTTTTTTTTAAAGCCCCTTAGAAAGAAAGACCATGGCCAATGAAACTGTGATTTATCACAATCTTAGAGATGTTAAAATGTGAGGGGAAATGTGTACTTTAGATCCACCGTATTCTCAAGAGAACCAAGGGCTGTGATAGACGGTCATCAGGAATCTCTAAAGGGATGGACTCTTTGATGAGGTATGTTTTAGCTCCAAACTGAAGAGTAGAACTTGTTCCTCCTACTGAAGCTAAAAAAGAATGTTCCAGGCAGCAGGAACAGCCTCAGGACACAGACAGGAAAGCACGGGGCATGTTTTAGTTGCCTGAATTCTGCCTCACAGGTTTGGTAGCAATTGTCCTTGGTTTTCCCAAGCCCTCACTGAGTTGTAGTACAAATTTCTAAACCCTTGAGGCCTCTCCCTGTCCGCGTGGCTGTCTGTGGCGGTTATGGCCTTCCTGCTGTTGTGCTGTGCTCTGCCTGCATGGCCGCCGCTGGTGGGGCTGCCTCTCTGCTCTACCACTGCCATACCAGTCTACAGCTTGCTCCTGCTGAGGGAGCCAACCTCTCAATCAAAGTGAATACTACTCTGGAAATCTTGGGTGGTCTGACCTGATATTTTAGTTTAGTGGCCACAGATATTTTAGGGCCCCGAGAGGTAGTCTTACTCTTTCAATTTTACTGGCCCCTCTGTTAAAGGAACTTGGAACAGTTTCCCCAGGGACTGGTCTGGAGGTACCATTGAATAATACCACAGTGTTTTTCTTCCTCCCCACAAAGGACCAGCTGGTGCCTCCAGACCGGGCATAAACCTTTTGGGGCTCTACTAACTCAGAGCAAGAACGCTGCTTTCCCTCAGGATTCCTACCCTTCCAGGTCAGGCAACAACCTATCCATCCTTTGTTGTTTAGGACTTTCAATCTTGGTGCTGCCTCTGCTTTCCTTCATTTTTCTTTCCCAGGAGAATTCAACACCCTTATGCCTTGGTATCATGAGCATTCGAAGACCACCTGTAGGTTTTCAGAATAAGTCTCATTTCCCTATCCCTCCTTCCACAACGAGAGAGAGAGAAAATAGTAAAACTGCATCATTGCTCACTTATCTATCTATACCACAGCGTGTTGGGGCAGCTGACATAAGTCCTCAGCACAGCTCTTGTGAGATGCTGACAGTCTCCCCGAGGAAGAGATTATACTATCTTTATTTAGGGAAGGAGGAAGGATTATACTATCTTTATTTAGGGAAGGAGGAAATGGTCCATGTGCAAGATAATTTTATGACACATTTGAACAAAATACACCCAGGAAAAGATTTTTAAAAACCATAACAAATGTCCAAGAACTGGTGAATGGATAAACAAAATGTGGTATGTCCATACAATGGAATACTATTTAGTAATAGAGGAACCTTCCATAACATAGATAAACTTCAGAAATGCTGTGTTATATGAAATAAGCCAGATGCAAAAGACTGTGTATTATGATTCTATTTTTGTAAAGTGTCCTAGAAAGGTAAATCTATATATAGAGACAAAAGGTAGATTAGCAGTTACTTGGCCTTGGGTTGAAATGGATATGATTGCAAATGGGTATGAGGGATTTTTACAGGGTGATGAGGTGTTGTAATACTGGATTGTGGTGATGGTTACACAACCACATGTATTTACTAAAAAAATTGTTGGATTGTACATTTTAAATGGGTGAGTTCTATGGCATGCACATGACACCTCAAAAGAGATGTTAGGGAAAAAAAGCATGATGTAAGACATCCATTGTGAAATCAGCCAGCCCATTCTGACTCCATTAGTACTTGTGGCTTGTGTTTCACTAATTTAACTTCCAAACATCAACATTTAGTGGGCCTGAAGTATGTGCCAGTGATCATGTTCAGATAGATCCCTTTACATAATTATTGCAAAAAGGCAATTGACTTGAAATTGGGTAAGAACAGATCCTCATTTTATTTTATTCATGAGCGACACAGAGAGAGAGAGGCAGAGACAGGCAGAGGGAGAAGCAGGCTCCATGCAGGGAGCCCCATGTGGGACTCCATCCCGGGACTCCAGGACCACGCCATGGGCCAAAGGCAGGCACTAAACTGCTGAGCCATCCAGGGATCCCCAAATCCTCATTTTAGATCATACTGTCCTGAGATTGGGAATAGATCAAAGAAAAAGAGAAAGCAAACAAGCCATAACAAACCACATGTAACTGCCATATCTTCTTGCGCTCTGTTATGTTCAAATAATGCATCGGTAATAACAAAGCCTGGAAGGGCAGCACATATCCACAGCCTTAGCCTCTGCTTCTTTATCAGGTATTCTGAGTTCATGTGAGAAGCTTGAGTAGTGGGTCCATTTGGTTCTATGTGTGCTGACTACAGCGAAGGCTGTTAGTCTTGGGGACTGCCTCTAAAGGTAAAATCTGGGATAAGTTCCTTCTCCCCAAAGTGGCCCAGTGATAGCACTTTTCTTTTTCTTTTTTTTTATTTTATTATTTTATTTTTTTCAGTGATAGCACTTTTCAAAAATAAGCTGATTTGCTCCCAAGCTCAATGAAGTTTCCCAGGGGCACCTAGGTGGCTCATTTGGGTAAGTGTCTGACTTCAGCTCAGGTCATGACCTTGTGGTCCTGGGATTAGCCCCTCCCCTCACAGGCCTCCACACTCAACAGGGAATCTGCTTTTCTCTATCCCTCTCCCTCCGCGTCCCACTACTTGCTTGTGACACACTCTTTCACTCTGCCTGTGGAATAAGTAAATACAATCTTAAAGAAAAAAAAAAAAAAAGAAGGTTCCCAGCCCAAGTGGCCAGGGCCCTCAGGGCCCTCTTGCCTAGGCTGAGTAATCCTAAAGTGAAGCTAAAGGTTTTGGCTTTGTTAATTACCACTGGGGTGGTGGGAGCAGAGAACCTTGGAATTGCTAATAATGCTCTTGGTTGGTTCTCTATGGCTATTTCTGAAAGTTAAGTTTAAACCAGGACAGGGAAGACTAAGTTCTGACTGTGACCAGGACCAAGGGGGTAGAGACAAACCTCTCTCATTCACAGAAATTTTTCAAGGGAAAATATTTTTTTCTTGGGTTATGCCCAATCACAAGAGAATTTATGGCCAGAATCTGGCTAATCCCTTCGTGTCATGGTTCTTAGCAACCAGATCTTTTTGCTTCACGCCCACACTGTTTATGAGGGCCCAAGGTATATCCAGGTTGGGTAGATCAGGACTCATTCAACTTTCTTCTTTCCATGCCAAAAGTACATCACACTTACCGGTGTCAGTGCCAGGGCTAGCTGATACTTCTCTTTTGCTTCTCCTACAATAGCTTTTCGATCAAGTCATCACAAGTCCCCTTGATGTATATATTTTCCTAATTTTATATCTCCCAGAAAAAAAGAGTAATAATGATTTTATTTCCCCCCGCCCCCCCGCCCCGACCAAGGGAATTCTGGCTCCTTATCCTATCTCTACCCACTGCTTCGAATCCTATTTTTTCTACCCCTCATATCCCATTCCTCCTCAATCTGCTACTATGGCTTCCATTGTCACCAAGATTTATGGTGATCCCAGCTAGCCAAATTCAAGAGCCAGAATTCTGTATGATGTTGTCTTACTGACCAATCCACATATAAACCACTTTCTTGTTCTTAAAACACAGTTGGCTTCCCTGACACTATATTCTTCTGTTTTATTTTGTGTTTCCTTTGTCTTTGACAGCTTTTGTCTTTCCTCCTTTTGTATATTCTTTCTTTGCTCAACTTCTAAATTTTTGAGCACTCCAAGGGCTTGGTCTTCATTTCTTTTTTCTTTTCTATCTAGGTCCCCCTTCTAGGCAGTCTCATCCATTTCCTTGGTTTTGTGAACCACCCAGATGATGATTTCCAAATGTATTTCATCAGCTCCACTCAGCTCCATGTTTACATATCCAGCCTTCTCCTTGATATGAAATTTGATAACTTATAATCATTTGAAGTCAGAATTTTTGATTCCCTTCCCAAATCTTCTCCTTTCCTTACCATTTCAGTGAATGACATCAGTGTCCACATAGTTGTTCAAGCTAAAAACCTAGAAATCATCCTTGATTCTTTCTTTTCTTTTACTCCTAAATCCAATCCACCAACAAATCTATTCGGCTCACCCTCCAAAATCAATTCCAAATCTGTGCATTTCTCTTTTTCTCTACCATTACTCTTAGTCCAAGTCACTGGCTGAGTAAGCATCCAGCTAGTCTTCCTGCTTCCACGCTTGCCCCACACAAATTATCCTCTAAACGGGAGTCCAGAGTGATTTCTTAAATACATTTCATATCATGACTTTTCCCTGTTCTTTCTCTTTCTTTCTTTCTTTCTTTCTTTCTTTCTTTCTTTCTTTCTTTTCTTTTTAATTTTTTTTTTATTTATTTATGATAGTCACAGAGAGAGAGAGAGAGAGAGAGAGAGGCAGAGACATAGGCAGAGGGAGAAGCAGGCTCCATGCACCGGGAGCCCGACGTGGGATTCGATCCTGGGTCTCCAGGATCGCGCCCTGGGCCAAAGGCAGGCGCCAAACCGCTGCGCCGCCCAGGGATCCCTCTTTATTTCTTTTTTTTTAAGATTTTATTTATTATTCATGAGAGACACAGAGAAAGAGAGAGGCAGAGCCACAGGCAGAGGGAGAAGCAGGCTCCATGCAGGGAGCCCGACATGGGACTTGATCCCAGGATTCCAGGATCAGGCCCTGGGCTGAAGGCGGGGCTAAACCTCTGAGCCACTGGGGGCTGCCCTTTCCTTGTTATTTCAGTTAAAATCAAATCAGTCAGTCACACACACAAGCTTCACCCATTTAGTTTCTTTTATCAGGTATAAAGGTAGATCCTTTGATCTTTTCATGCAGATTCTTTCACTCTTCGACTGAGTCCCAAACTTGCTGGCTATCCAACACATTTTGGTCTGTTTAAGAACTGGTTTAATGCATCGAGAAAGGTTTTTCCTTCCCTTCTCTCCTTGAATCTGGACTGGCATGTGACTTCTTTGGCCAATAGAATATGACAGTTCAAGTCCTGGCCTTTAAGAAAACTGACAGCTTCTTTTTTTGTTGCCCTGGAACCATTTCAGAAGTCTGGCTAATCTGCTGTGTGCAAGCCCATACTAAAAACATGTTGGAAGGCTATGTAGGAAGAGAAAAATGGTGTGCCAGCCACCAGATATTCCAGTCATCCCATCTGAGATATCAGACACTGATGGACAGAGATGATGTCTCCTGTGCTCTTTTCAAATTCTTAGAAACATGACACATGGTTGTTTTAAGCCACTAAATTTTATGGTCTTTTGCTATAGCAATATGGAACTAGAACATTTGGGAAATAATTTGAGAGCATGTCTTGACCTGTCTTCATTGTATTTCTTAGGTCTTGAACAGTTTGGCTGAATTCAGAATTGTTGGTTAGAAGAGTTTTCCTTCAGAACTTCAAAGGTGTTGCTCTATTTTCTTCTGGCTATAAGTGTTGCTAGTGAGAAGTCTGATGACATTCTCATTCATATCTCCTTCTAGGTGATCTGCTTGTTTTTTTCTTTTTCTTCTGTGGAAGCTTTAGGCTTTTCTCTCTGACCTCAGTATTATTAAGCATCATGATGATGTTTTGTTTTGGGCTCTAGATTTCTGTTTCCTCTAGAAACAGAACTAGAAGTTCATTAAGTTCATCTCATCCATCTAAATTTTGCTTTTCAAAATTTTTATTGTTCTAATCCTCTAATGCTACCTGCAAAGGTTTGTACCTTTCTAAACCATTCACTGTAATCCTAGCAGGGCTGGCAGAAGCAGTGGCTGTAATTATGTATTCAGGTTCCCAGAACTTCTGTTTTGTTTATATCATTGTACATTTTATTATACGCAATTTATAAATTTATGAATTTTGTATATTTTGTACATATTATTTTATGATTATTTTCTTCACATTGTCTCACTAACAAAATTGTAAACTGCATGACAGTTGGGACCATTCTTTCTTGTTCACTCCTTTATCCTCATCTCTTAGTACAGTGCCTGACACATATTTGTCATTTAATAAATATCTGTTGAATGGATGAATAAAAAATGGCTGGGATGGGAAAAGGAAAAGTAGCAGGAACAGATGTATCAAAAGCTAATGTCATAATCCATATCATCCTTTTGTCCATACTAGTGATTTTTAAAGATTTTATTTATTTATTTGTGAGAGAGAGCAAACAAGGAAGGGGGGAGGGATAGAGGAAGAAGAAGCAGACTCCCCACTGAGTAGGGAGCCCAATGAGGGACTCCATCCCAGGTGACTGGGATCATGACCTGAGCTGAAGGCAGACGCTTAACTGACTGAGCCACCCAGGCACCTCAGACTAGTGGCTTTTAACTAAGGGTGATTTTGTTCCACAGAGGACATTTGGCCATACCTGCAGGCATTTTTGATGATCACAACTGGGAGGGGGAGCAGTTTGCTGCCAGCATCTAGGGAGGCCAGGAACACTGCTAAACATCCTGCAGTGCACATCACAGCCCACTACAACCAAGAGTTATCTGGTCCAAAATTTTAATAGTCCTGAGGTCAAGAAACCCTGGCCTAGACCAAACTCTAACAGCTAATTTATATAGTTTAGTCTCTTAAATACATCGTCCATTTTCAGAATACCACACACATGTGTCAAAACTTCCAACTGTATGCCCTCTTTGGTGTGTGGGCTCAGTGGAAAAGTACTAAGTTTGAATGTCCTATGGCTCACCCCTGGATGGTAGCTTTTTTTTTTATATTTAATATATTCACTTATTTTTTTGAAAGCTGGGATTAGTGGATAAAGAAGGGAGTAGGAAATAAATTCACAGAATCCCTACTTAATTCATTATTTTTCTTTCTAACATGCGATGGTAAGTGGATTTAATGGTGTCTTACATTTTTCTCAGATGCTCTCCCACCTTCTCAGAGGAAAGTGCCTTTCAGCTCTTCACAATAACTAAATAGTGTAATAGCACTCTAGGGCTAGAAGGGGCTTCATTTTAAGATAAAGTAATTGTGCCTCATGTAACTAGCTCAATACAGAACTAGAATATGAATCCATGTCTGTCCTAAAAGGTAGCAATACTCTGTCGTAGCATGTTCTCTGAATTAAAAATAACAATAACAACAACAAACTCTTTGACTACACAAATTCACTTTTAACAACACAATTAATAAAATGCTTACCTTTGTCTGCTTTCATCAAAGTTGAAATCACCTGCGGCAACCATTCCAGGTCACCCGACCATACCAAATGCTACACCACAGACACAGTTGATTATGACCTTGCAGACAAAGAATGGATTTGTAGTTATATGTAGTGACATGCTTCCCATTCAGGCCTTGCATAAGCTATGTTTTGATGTCACCTATGTTTGCATAGTGAATTCATTCAGCCTAAACTTAACGATTAGTCATGGTTAGTTATTTAATGCTTTACCACTCCCCAGCTCCACCTCTTGCTTCCAGCCTCACCATTTAAGCCCAAACTAAAGTTGGCACAAAATGGACTCTGTGCTTTCTCCTCTGTAATCCCTGTTCTACTAATGTTGTGTGCTATATTTTAAGACGTTAACCATTTTGTTTTTGTTGTTCTCTAAATAGGAGTCAGATAATGGTTCTCTTCATTTTCTTCTCTCAGAATTTCTGAAAGTCAGTAACACAGCAAAGATTCTTTGACATTTTCAGATAAATGAAAGCCTTGAATCAAATCCACAGAGTCTCCTGTTTCTCCCACCACAGCTCTATAGGACGAGAGTTCAGTCATTTCTTTCTTTTACCACCTGGCTTACAGGTATCCTCTTTCTCCAGAACCTGCAGGACTTCTCTAAGTTTGAATGTTTAACCACACCTCTGTGCTGGGTTTTAACGGAAGTTACTCAACCTTCTCAATAGGCTACAGACCAGAGTGGGCAAGCTGCCATCATTCGTGATGACCATGGCATAGACTTAAGGCTCATTTCATCACCAAGGAGAATCTGGAGACTAGTCACCTCTCTATCAATCCCCACATAGGGCTTCTTTCCTCTTCATTTATGTTCATTTTCACATATCATTTATGTGCATGACTTTTATCCACTAAACTGTAGTTCCTGCAGGGTAGGACCCTATCTTTTTTAATGTTTAATACTGCCTCATCCCCCATTACAGCCAAATCTGTGATTTGGCCCTAATCAGTTTTATTTGGTGATAGATGAAGTTATAACTGATATGCTCTGTGCCATAGTCCTTCCTTATTTACCTATTTACCTTGTTTTCTTAGTGACTTCCCTATTTGGGCAGCTAGACCAGAAGGCATCCATTTTCTTTAGGATTTGTTAGTGATAGAATCTGAAGGGAAAAAAAAGAGCAAATTCTCAGCTTTTAACATCAAAATCTTTGTACTGAGTATTGGGAGATATTGTAGAGGATAAACAAATATATAGAATCCTGTTTTCCTCCTCCTCCTCCTCAGCCTCTTCACCAGATAAAGATCACAGGAACCAAGAATGGAGGAGGAGTATGGGAAGAACAAGAGAGCTTTAGGAATTGGTCTGTCTCTGGGCCTTGTCTCCTGCCCCAACCCCCAGAGAGCTTCCCCATATCCCTGGATCTGAGTTTCCCTGGGCTTTTCTGGAGAAAGACAGCAGAGGTGGTGTTGATGGGTGGAAGGAGCATGGTGAATGCCTGGGACAGGCCAAGATCCTTTGGAGGCCCTAGAACTGGAGGTAACTAACTTTCTGTTTCATAAGAAAAGTCCTAGAGGTTTGGGAGAGAGAGAGAGAGAGAGAGAGAGAGATAGATTAGAGAAGAGAAAAGGGAAGGAGGTGAGAGGGGGGGAAGGAGGGAGAGAAAGGAGAGAGAAAAAGGAAGGAGAGATAGAAAGAACTTTCTCAACTTTCCCTGCCTGCCCAGCTGGAGTTGAGATTTTCTACACACTAGCAAAGGATCCTCCGAGACAGAGGTATTACATCAAAACTGTTTTTTAATTTTATGATGGCAAGAATACTTAACATGAGTTCTACCCTCCTAATGGATTTTTAAAGTGTACAATACAGGATTGTTAGCTACAGGCGCTGGATTGTACAGCAGATCTCTATAATTTACTCATCTTTTCTGACTGAAATTTTCTACCTATTGACAGACAAGTCACTCCCTGATCTGTACATTTAAACTGTTGGTCATCAGCAATTTCCTATCATTTAACTAACCTAATATGACGGGCAGGACCCCATTATGACTGCTGTGGGCATAAGACACCTCCTCTGTAAAGAAATTTAAAATTATATTTTATGTGGTGCAATAGAGATATATTCATATTATATGTTAAAACATGTTCTTCAACCTAAAAGTTCATTTTTTTCCTATTGATTTATAAAGAAATAAAAACACTTTCCTGGGCCCCTCACTTTCTCTGAGCCCTGTGTACCCACCGGGCCTCCTGGGATGCAAGCCCCAGGATGGAACAGAAAACAGGCCAGCAGCCCCCGCCAGAGCTCCGGCCCTGAGAGTCGCTCACCCCCACCCTCCCTTTTTTCTTCTTGCTTTTGTAGATTCCTTCCTTCTCCAGGGGGACGGGCTTCTCTCTCTCCTTGGCCTTTCCACAGGTGAATAAATCCCTCTAATCTCCAATCCCGGTCAGAAAGTCCTGCTCTCAGGTAATTAGGAAGGATATTTCTATTTCAACTGGGAACTAATTGCAAAACGCAGGCCTTTGTGCTGCTATGTAAATTAGCCTGGCTATCAGATTGAGAGCTGCCCACTATAATATTAAAAACAAACAAACAAACACCAACCCCACCACATGGATACTGAGCTCCTGACCACCATCCGAATTATCCCTGGTGACCAGGAAAGTGAGCTAACAACTGATCTTTGTAGCGGGTACATTTACACATTGGCAAGGTTTCAGACCTCCGCCCCTTCCCCCCTGCACTAATTGCCCCTCTAAGATTGTAGCAGAAAACACACTGGCTCTTGCTTTGAAAACCACAGGGGTTTGTGTGAGTGAATGACATTTTATTACTCTGCCTTTTAGAAATTAGCCTCCACACTGTCAGGCCTGCCATGGAGCTTTTCCCTGATTTTCCCTCAGATGTCAACCACCCAAATTCCAAATAATGCTGGAGAGTGATGTGAGTGGGATGATTTGACTGCACATAGATCAGAGCTGTCTCTGGGCAGTTTTGTGGGGCCAAGGCTCTGAGTCTAGAAGAAAATGGAAATTAACAGATAATGGGACAGGATAACATCTCTGCTCAAAGCTTCATCATCAAATGAGCTTTGAATAACACTGATTCATTAATCAATTATTTTTAATAAAACATACACACACACATACACCCCTTCTGGTTTTACAAGATTTGTTCTTAAATTCATGTAGGTGGAGGTTTTATTCAGCTGAGTAATTCTCTGCCTTTGGAGTATAGTACCCCGTCCCATCTCCTAATTCCTACCCTAGTATGCCTATATTTTTAGGTCTGAGAGTATTAAATTTGATTTTGTTTCAATAATTGTTCTATTTTAAGGTACCTTTTGAAACTATTTGCAACAGTCCAGACTTTTTCCAAACCAAGGCCAGAAATAATTTTGTTAGCTACTTGTCCCATCTTTGAGTTTCAATTTGTCTTTGCATTTTGATTTAGCAGTTGAATTTTGTGGGTGTCTGCGTGGCTCAGTGGGAAAAGTGTCTGTCTTCAGCTCAGGTCATGATCCCAGAGTCCTAGGATCAAGTCCAGTATTGGGGCTCCCTGCTTGATGGGGAGTCCCACTCCATCTACCCCTCCCTCCGCTCATGCTCTCTCTTACTCTCTTATGCTCTCTCTCAAGTAAATAAATAAAATCTTTAAGAAAAAAAAACAGTTGAATTTTTTTTAAGATTTTATTATTTATTCATGAGAGACACAGAGAGAGGCAGAGACATAGGCAGAGGGAGAAGCAGGCTGTGGGGAGCCTGATGTGGAACTCGATCCCAGGACCCCGGGATCATGACCTGCGCCAAAGGCAGACACTTAACCACTGAGTCACCCAGGTGCCCCCAAAGAGTTGGCTTTTGAAAACATACAGAAACTTCAAGTGAATTAAATATTTTAATTAAAAAATAAGTATGACATAAATGATCAGTCTTCAGGAATTATTATAGAATATCTTTGACAATAAAACTAATGATTTCCTTGATTTGTGAAGATATTTTCTGATTATGTAATTATGAATATCAATTTTGATTGTGATATTTGATATGAGTAATTTCCAGTGAAGGGAGAATTCTGGAGACAGAGTGATAGATAACGTAGATCTATGTTTCACTCTGGGAACTGACTATAACACCTGGAAACTATATACATATCCATTCATATTGTTAAATGAGTTAATGCATATAAAAGAATCTAGTGTTAGAATTGGTACACAGAATATATTCAAGTCAAGGAAGAGTAGAAATTGAATATGAAATTTTTTATACCTTGGAGATTAACTTCCTAGAACTATTTTTCTATATATTTCTCTGTCAGTCTCACTCATTCAATGATAACTATTAAGCACATACTTTTATATTGCATCATTTCTAAGCAAGGCATTTACTCACATTTTATTAACTCTAAAATCATAGTGGGTTTTAGCATTGATTGTGGCTTAAATTACTGTCAGCCAGAGCAAACATGGGCATTTACTTGGCTATCATTCCCTGTGGAACAGTCGAATGACTGAGTACCTTTGTGTTTTTGTCAACTAACTTTTAAGGACCATTTGAGGAGGACACATGAATTGTGGTCATTTGAAATCTAATACTAGATAAGGCCAACAAGGCACTAGTCCTAAAACTTGCAAAATGGTGGGTGGCAATGGCTTAGAAGAAAATCCAAGAGATACTAGTGGAGCACTCTTAAGAAAATGGTGCATCACCAGCACTCAAGGTGGCACATCTGATATTGTGGGAAACCTCATGGACACCGACCATTCTGAATTAAAAATGTGATATGGCAGAGTTAAACTCAATATGAAAAAGTTTAAAAAATTGAACCAATTTATTTTGCTTATATTTTCCTTTACATGTATGTGTAAGAATAATATGATGAATATCTATGACTAAGCAGTTCTCTTATACCAAATAGAAAAATGTCTATGTAATAAGAAAGCATAGTGTCATAGTTTAAAAAAGCATTATGTCATAATTCTGGAGACTTTACCTGGTTTCTTAATGGTATACAAAAGAACGATGCATCTCACCATCAACGATACTTTAGATTCAATAAATTGGGTACCTACTATACCTTGTGCTAGGCTTTGCAGATATAGTTAATGAAGCAAATATTTATGGAATACTTACAGTGTGTCCCCAAATTGCTGTGTTGTGAATGGGCCCAAGAAGCTCTCATGGATGTTTTTCTGGCTGGGAAGACAAGACACCATACAGCATGTTTCCAGAGAGGGTAAATAATATGGAGGGGTAAAATGTGTAATGTATTACGAAGTATATTGCAATAGAGTGAAACATTGGTGTCTAAGACACAGTTCCTTTTTTCAAGGAATTTACAATGGATCGTCAAAGATAGGAGATTTCAAAATGGTGTGTTAGGTACCAAGAACTTCTGAAAAGTCCAGAGGAAGTGATAGTTAAAACTGTCTTAAGGGGCAAATACGGATTAGCCAGCGGAAGAGTAGAGAAGGGGTATTCCAAACAGAGGGACTGTCATGTTTAAAAGCCAAGAAGTAGGAGGGAGGATGATTAATTTCTTCAACTGTAAGGAGTTCAGGTGGCAGAGCTCACAGCATGAGGGGACAAAGGATGAGCCTGGAAAGCTAGGTGAGTGTTGGAAGACCTTGGAGTCTAGGGTGAGTCTTTTGGTCTTTATACCAAAAGCAGTGGGGTTTTGTTCAGGGTATAGGCACGATAGAGTTTGTATTTTCGAAAGATCACCATTGCTGGAGTATGGAGGGCTGGGTTAATTTTCTCCCTTCCCCTCCTCCCCCTAAGCAAAAAAGCCAGCTGTTGCAATGACTTGGGAAGTTGACAATGGCGGCCATGTTAAGTTTTCCAGTTTCCCTAACTTGACTGGATCTTTGTCCTGCTGTGTGTGGGCTTGGTAATAAAATGTTGACTCCGGTAACCTATGGTCACTACTCAAGTGGAGCCACGTTACAGACACTACAATCATTTTTAAATGAAGTCCTGTTAAGTTATTTGACTAGAAAAGCAGATTAATAAAGCTACTGATCCAGTGAGAGACTGATCAATAAAAATGCCACTTCAATTACATGATAAAGTAAAAAATCAAAGTGTATGGTTACCCTCCTGAGCTTCTGTGGGACTGAAGAATTTCCGTCTGAGATTTATCAAAGGGTCTTGAAAGCCAAAGAATGGTTTAGATGAAACTCAATTGATTTTGTGTTTCTGCCAGAACTCAGGGCTTTCTACAGGTCACAGCCTGTCAGGTATAAAAAAATAATAATAATTTTACCAGAGCTACATTTCATGGTTTAGAAGGGAAAAGGCCCCAGAAAATCTGGACTAATAAACACTGCCCGTGCGTCTGTTTAAGCAAAAGTAAGTGAAAATGCCAAAAGGCTCAAGTTCAAAGGGAGGATTCTGTACCTGAGAAATGTCGCTTTATGGAATTCTCACTTCTTTGGAAAAGCACTTGGCAAAAAGACTTCTGAAGCAAGGCCGGGAAGGCAGAGATTGAGTGCATTCGTGCCTCTCACAGCCAGCACGACCTCTGCCTTTCTTCTTGGAGCCTGTGAAAGGCTGCGACACCAGGGAGATGGGCTGTTTGCTGAGCCATCCAGGAAGGCTCCAAATCCAGGGAGAGTGCGGACATCTGTTCTTTAGTCGCTCGTGCCTTTATGAAAATAGTTGCATTTTCTGAGCAACATCTCACAAGAAATAAGGATGGGCCAAACAAGTCACCTCTAGATATTTTATTCTCATGTGCTTTTGTATTTCTGGGTGTGCGCAGGTTTACCCCTGCAGGAAACCATTTAAAGAATGTAGATAATACCTATCAGTGTTGTGAGTCCCCCTGTCAAGAGAGTTATGTACAATCATGCATCCTTGTAAGTTATTTATCATACCCTGAGGCTTGATGGAATACAGTTTCCTTGATGAAGAGATAAAAAGGAGCAACATAAAAGCAAGGTAGAAGAAGAACACTTCATTAAAACTGAATCTACCTTCTGGTCTTAACTTTTTTTAGAGGTTTTTTTTTTTTATTAGTATTGCTGAAATTTATCATAACACAAATTTGCTTCATAGAACCCCTTTTGAGAAAATAAAGAGAACAGTAAGGGATGGAGTGCATTTGGAAAGGGACAGAAATACAGAGAGACAGGGAGAAAGGTCAAGAGACAAAGAAAAGAAAAAAGAGAAAGGGATGGGACGCCTGGGTGGCTCAGTAGTTAAGCATCTGCCTTCGGCTCAGGGCGTGATCCTGGGATCCTGGGGTCGAGTCTCTCATCCGGCTCCCTAAGGGGAGCCTGCTTCTCCCTCTGCCTGTGTTTCTGCCTCCCTCTCTATGTCTCTCATGAATAAATAAAAATAAAATCTTAAAAAAAAAAAGGAAGGAAGAAAAAGAGAAAGGGAGGAACTAAAGGAACTGACTTCTGAGAAGCTGGAAGGAATACTGAAAATGCAGTCAGAGACCAGCATCACCACCACCCCCTCCAGAGATGGAAATGAACAGCTCTTTGCTGTTGAAATTAATCGGAGGAGTTTGCAGAGCTGGATAGCGAAGACCACCCTGGGGTCCCCTCATTTCTAGGGGAGGTAGAGGACAGGGTTAGTTGTGGGGGCAATGGGTTCAATCTCAGCAAACCAGTACCCCCTCCTTAACACAAGGGGTTCAAGCAAAGGGGCCTCACAGTTCTAGGGGTTCTGTATCTCTCAGGGTGGGTGGGGGCTGGCCACTGAAAAGTAGTGGGGCTCAGGTCCAAGAAAGGGTGGAGAAGTGGGGGATAATTGATGTTTTATGCTGTGTTGAAATTTAGTTCAAATTCTAGTTTTGTTTACCCTCCCTCTCCCATTGCTCCGCTAGAACAGAACCCTCAGGCATAAATAAGCCTCAGGAATAATAGCAGATTTTCAGGACGTAATATTAAGGGTTTGCTAAATAGAGCAATGGAAAAAAAAAGTTTTAACCTCTTAATACTGTGTTTCAAAGGACTTAAATTTAAGCTACCTAAATAAGATATGGATACAATTTCTTTATGAAAAATGAAAATATTACATTTAAGACTAAACTCCTCTGTCATCATCATTCTTAATCCCAAGTCTTTCGCAGCCTTCTTACTAGTCTACTTTGTTTCCTTTACAGAGCTTCTTCTAGGTAGAAACTATGCAGTATTGTTTTCTGTGTATAAGTGTGTTTTAAAAATCAGTACTATGGGACACCTGGGTGGCTCAGGGGTTGAGCGTCTGCCTTTGGCTCAGGGTGTGATCCTGGAGACCCGGGATCAAGTCCCACATCGGGCTTCCTGCATGGAGCCTGCTTCTCCCTCTGCCTGTGTCTCTGCCTCTCTCTCTCTCTGTATCTCTCATGAATAAATAAATATCTTTAAAAAATAATAAAAATAAATAAAAATCAGTACTATGATAAAAAAAAATTTTATTGAATACATTTGATGTGTAACATTGTGTAAGTTTAAGGTATACGGGGCGTAACTTTGGTGCATTTATATACTGTGATGTGATTGCCAATGTAGTGATAGCTATCATATTATATACTTATCGTACATATTTTCTATGTTCATTGGACTGTGCTTTGGATCTCCATGGCTTATTTACTATTTGTGACAGGTCATTCTTACCTCCATCCTCCCCATCCTCTTGTGACTACCATTTTACTCTGTTTTTTACACGTTTAATTTGTTTAGCTTTCAAGTACAAATGATAACTTACAGTACTTGTCTTTCTCTGACTGACTTACCTCGATTAGCCTAATGGGTTGAAGGTCCACCTATGGAATTGCAAATGGCAGGATATCCTCCTTTCTCATGGCTGAATAATATTCCATTATCTACGTGGACCACGTCTTTTTCCCTCATTCATCTGTTGATGGGCATTTGGGTTATTTCTATAACTTGGCTACTGTGAATCATGCTGTGATAAATGTGGGAGTGCAGGTATTTCATTCAAATCCTGTTTTTGTTGCCTTTGCATATGAAATGGAATTGCTGGGTCATATGATCTATTTTTAATTTTTTGAGGAACTTCCATATTGTTCTCAGAGTGGCTGGGTCAATTTACATTCTCACCAACTGTGTATATGGATTTTTTTTTTTTTTGCTATCTCTTAGAGATGGAGCCTTATCAGCACATGAAATCTACCACATTATTTTTAACTGTTTTATAGTGTTCTGTGGCAGAGACAAGTCATAGTTTATTTAGCCATTCCCCTATGATTTTCAACTCAGTGTTTTCCAGGCTTGTTTTAGCTACAGTAAATAAATGCTACAGGAAACATCCTTAGACATGCCTCCCTGTGCACCAATGTGATTGCTTCTCTGAGGTACAAATGATTTGGTTTTTAGCCTCTGTGTCTCCAAGTCTTACAAGGGCAGCTTGAATTCAAGTGTATGTCACAGAGGGTCTGAAAAATTGCCTCAAAACTGGAGAGAAAGGAAGAGTCACTCTAATCTTAGCAAAACATTAGCACATTTCCCAGATACATAAAACAACTATTAGTTTTCCAGTCTCTATGATTAACTATTGATTAGGAATGCCATGCATGCCATCACTCATAAAAATACTACTTTAATATGTTTTTTCTCTTTTGTAGCTTGCATGTTAAATATGCATTTCAGGAATAAAAAGTAATAGCCATTTTATATTCATATACAAATGTGTATAAACGAAGACTTTCTTCCTAAGGCAAAAAGCCACTCTGTAAAGAATACTGTCTCTTCATTTAGTACGGGAGCATTGAACGAATGCATGTGATGGGGACCAAGAAAAAGGGAATGATGTCAAAGTCGGAAAGCAGTCATTTCAATCCAGTGCTGTCTATACTAGCAGCATTGACATCAATCCAGTCGCAAATCCTCTGAGCAGCTGTTCCTATGCCATCGACTAATGAAGCTCTTGAGTGCTCTGTTATTAATGTGATGAAGCAGGAGAGGGAATAAAGAAAAAAGAGTGGACCAAAGGAGAGACATCCTAAAGAGAGACTCCCTTTCCCCAGCCACTTGTGGAAATCCATTTCAGGTCAATTGAGACCAATTGTGAGTTTGGGCCTGGGGCAAAATTCTGATTTGCAGTCAAGAAATTAATGGGTGGCACCTTGAAATGGGTTGGCTTTAACTGAATCAATGTCTGATGAGGCAATCTCTCCTCAGGCCAAATTCCCACTGAAGTTCATAGGTCAGGACTGACGAAGAAATGGACAGGTCCTTGAACTTTCTTTCTTTTTTAAAGATCAGCATGAAAAGAGCAAGAGTGAGGTGTTCTGGCACCAGCACTTTCACTTTTCTGTCTCTGCTCATTCTCCCTTTCACTGGTATTGGAAGAATTCCTGATGTTAACAGATTTCATTAGCATACAACGATGCTACAAGGTCTAGAGTTGTTTATCAGGCCACTTCCAGCTTCATCTGCTGCCTCTGAGAACGTTGTCTGTAAGGCCAACCCGGGAGCTGTTCCTTCACAGTAGCTCCTTTTGAAACCTCTAGGCAGCAGGAAAGAGAGAGAGAGAGAGCTGCTCTGTTGGTTCAGCTGGCTTTTACAGCTGAAGATAACATGAGCCACAGATCTGTTGAGGTTTGTGTTTTCTTGGAGGGGGAGGAAAATTCAGAGAGCAAAAGAAAGAGAAGTTTAAGTTTAATATTTCATAACTCTGTGCTGTTTTCCAGGTTTTATTCCTGTAATACTCTCTGTGTGTGGCCAGGTCCCTCATAACACAGCCCCATTGAAGAAGGAGAGAGCAAAGGAAAAGGGAGGAAGGGTGGAGGGAGGGCTAAAAGCTAGCCTTTGGGGGGAGAAAAAGACCACTGCTTTCAAGTACCAACCATGACCTTAACTGGATATAGTCAAGGCCTCATGGAATTGAGTTGGCCATTCAATTCCGAAAATAGGATAAGGAACAAGTGTGGATATGGCATTTGTAGTGAGGCCACAAGAGAGAAGTGACCCATTTAGAATCTTCTCTGGAAAAAGTGGGTTCCTGAGGCATTAGAAAGTTGATGGGCTGAGAGCTTTCCCTTGCCCTGATTGTCGTATTAGGTAATATCTGCTAGGGAAAAGAAAAAAGAAAAAAACAATAATAAATCCAAGGAACAGAAATGGTTGAACCATTGGAGCAAAATCTGTTTTGTATTTTGGAGTCTTTTTGCGGAATTAAAAAAAATAGGAAAAAAAGATTTTTTAAATTTCTGGAAAAAGAACAGGCATTGGCGTGTCCGCATTATGTATGCAACGCTGTTCTTGCCACCAGACTGGGAGTCTAACAAGCTTAGCTGGTTAATAGAAGCATATTTTATTTTCAGGTTGGCCAAGCTATTTCCTGCCTTTGGAGCAAAAACCAGTGCAGTTTACTGTACCCTGACGATATTTTTTCTTTCTGAATATCATAACCTTTTAAATAACAAGCATGCTGCTCTGTCAAGGGCTCTAAAAACATGGATGGAGAAATACAACACTGTTTTCTCATGTCTCTCAAGATGAACAACCCTTCCTCTACATCTGTACACCGTTGCTGAGTTTTCGGAATGTAAATGTAGAAAATGACAATTACCAAGAGTGAAAAAACAACCAAAACACACCATAGGGATCAAGTCACATAGCCTTAAAGAGAAGCATTGAAAGAGGGCTAGTTAGAGTTTGGGGGCTGAGTGGAAGGGGTGGTCCATCAAAGCAGAACAGGGTGTGCTTGGGCAGGGCAGGGAAGAGCAGGGAAGCAGCCGAGATGGAAAGGCTTGTGCCTTTGGTATTTGGCAGTTCATGTTCATTGCTGAGTATTTCTTCAGCGCACAACTGTAGAGCTAAAAAAGCTTCAGATTTCATATAATCTAATGCTCTCATTTTACTGAATGACTTGCCAGTGGCACAGTCAAGCCAAAATTTCAGAGCTCTTGTCTTCCAGGTAGGTATTTTCCATTTCTTTATAAGGTTGGGCATTTTACCATTCAGGTTAAAACACACAGTCTCTGTCTTCTAGTAGCTTACAATTTAAAATGTCTATTTCCCAGAAAAAGGAGTGGTTTGGGGAACGAATTAGCACTGAAATGACGAAAGAAGATACTTGGTTCTCAGCCTGTGTCACTGGATGACCATAAGAAAACCACTGAGCTTGTCTGTGCTTGTGAGTGAAAGTAGGGACTGGGACAGCTTCTTTAGCATTTTGAAGAGTTAATGGTTCTGTATGAAACGGTTGTAGACTCCTTATTGTGCCATGAAAGGTATGAGAGTGGTCAGATGTGAGGTTACATTTCCCATTTGAAAGTGTGATATTGGAATAATAAGTATTACCTGTTTCTGTATCAAAGGTCAGTGTGGGTTCTCAGAGTAACATGAAATGCCCTGGCTCTGTCCTTCTTCCTTTACAAACAGGCATCACATGTCAGCTTCCTGACTGACTTCTGGTAAATCATCCTAAAATGATTCCTGGCATTCACCTCATGGAGGGTTAAAACTTCCTCTTGAAAACCAAGGGCTACATACACAGGAGAGAGACTACAAAGGAGGGTGTTGTTGCTTATTTTAAACCAATTGGGAGAAGAGAGTGCCAGAAGGAGAAAAATGCTGTGGTATAATTTTTTAAAATCCAGATTCTTTAGAAAAATTTTACAGAAGCTTTTTTTTTTCTCCATTTTCCCTGTCTCCTTTCCGCCCCCACATAAACTGTCCCTAAGAGTGTCCTCACTCAGGTGAGAAAGACTTTCTGCTACAGTACTCTATGGAAACCCAGGAACAAAAGGTTTGGCCCACAGAGGTATGAATGGGGGTCAGTGATGCTGACCCACTGGATTCTCATCTGTGGCGTGGGAAGGGCATGGGAGGCCAAACAGTTTCCTGGAGGGCTGCTTTCATCCCTCCCGTGAGAAGGGTTGGAGGATGAATATGGTGGAGGTAAAAAGGAGCCCCAGCCTCATTCCTTCACCCCATCCACGTCTTTCTGAGAAATAAAACCAATAGTTATACGTGTCACAAGCTGAGCATTCCTGGAAAGTGGTGGCAGGGTGTAGTAAACCTATATTGTTGGAGACCAGGAAGAGGTGGAGACATGGGATCAGTCTTGGCTCCTATCTGCATGGAAAACCACTCATTATTTTAACAATGATCTGGGTCTGAACCCTTACAAATACTGTGCTGGTCAGTCTTCCATTTTGCAACCTTTGATTGATGTCATTTTTTAGAGGTGGAATACATGTCATGACGAATTAATGTCTAGAGAAGAAACAGAACAGACTGCTGGAAACTTTCATGCTATGACATTAGGAATATGCAGACAAGCTGATATAGTGCATGTTTAAACAGTCCAGAATGAGACAATATTGAAAATATTTACTTTGTAATCCAGAGTAGGTGTTGGCATTTATATGAAGGGCATGCAGACCTGCCCAACTGTCTTTCTGTGCGTTGCCATGCTGTTTCAAGGGTCAACCACTTCTTGAGAGTCAACCTGTTTTATTTACTAACTGTAAACATTTCTTTGGTCCCATTATTCTTTTGGGGGGTAAAGAAATAATTTGTTAGGTGTCAAGGCAGCCGGGCAGAAGGAAATATGGCTTTTCCCTTCCTTTGTGGTCTGCTCTGATGACATGGTAATTGAATAACCAAGCTGTGCGTATAGACTCAAAATACATTGAATCAGAGTCTCAAAGACAGTGCCAGGTCATATCTTTTCTAAAACTCTTCAGATGACTCCATTGTGGAGGCAGGGTTGAGTAACCGCTTGTCTGAGCCTCACCAGTTTAGACTGGTATTATTAGTTGGGAGGAAACTTGGTCAGAAAGAGAACACCAGGAAAGGCAGACATGTAAATGAGCTATGAAATATAAGTGTGTTCCTTTATGAATTGTTTCATTGAATTAAGAACATAAAAAGAATTCTGAGAGTGCAACTATTTCATGCGTGTACATCCAGATAAAAACATACTTCAGAAGTTGCTATTCTATTTTTAATGGCTTTAAGTGCTAGATATTCACTATCTTTCTGTGACTCGTTCCTAAACATTACAGAAGATGGAAAAACAAGTAAGTAGACCAGTGGTAAAAATCACTCTACAAAGAGCCTATTTTTACAGGAAATAAAAGTGGAGGTAAAAGGTTAAATTAAAATTGCTTTGAGACTATGCACCATGGGTAAATTTTCATGTGTTCATATTACAAATGAAACTGATTTTACAAAATCATTTTATGAGTGTTCTTAGAACTCCTTACCAAAATTTTTCTTCTTAGTTAATGCCAGAGAGGGTGTTTTAGCCATTTCTCTGATCTCTTGTAAAGGTACTGGTCTGGCTAGATTTATAGGTAATTTCCAGGTTGTAATAGCAATGCCCTATAACTTAACCATATTTAAAAGCTGTAATTATTGGAGGAGAAAATTAAAGGTGAACTTTTACCTTCATTGAGATACAAAAGGATAGAAAATCTTTCGAAAAAGAAAGACCAAAAAAATATAAATGCTGAGGTTGAAAATAGAAGGTTTGTTTTCTCTATGGGCATATGCCATAGTAAGGTTTGTTTTTTTTTTGTTTTTTTGTTTTTTTGTTTTTTTGTTTTTTTTACCAGCTAATTAGGCATCAGTTCAGAGGAACTCCAA
Source organism: Nyctereutes procyonoides (assembly GCF_905146905.1). Taxonomy (NCBI): domain Eukaryota; kingdom Metazoa; phylum Chordata; class Mammalia; order Carnivora; family Canidae; genus Nyctereutes; species Nyctereutes procyonoides. The sequence goes on from NW_026575130.1 coordinate 9,555,353, forward strand.
GTCTCATGGTCTTCCTTTTTTGGTTCCTTTAGGGTAATTTCCCTTTGTTTTCTCACTGCACCCTGGAGGCAAGTGGAGCTCCTTAGGGAAGGTGTGGGTGGCCATTTCTTAAGACCTAAAAGTGGGATTCCATTTATTTGACAGCAGGTCCTCATTATTTGTGTGAAGTGGGTTCTGCACTCATTTGGGAAAGGATTGAGCACAAGGAAGGAACACAGTCACTGGACAATGACAAATGGGATCCAATGGGGGATGCAAAACCAAAAAGGAGAGAATGATTGCTAGCTTTCCCACTTTATAAAACAGCAAGACTTCCCTCGCCCAATCCAGATTTCAGCCAAAATCATTAGGATTTTATTCTTTTATATTTTTTAAGACTTATTTATTTATTTTAGAGAGGGGGCACAGAGGGAGAGGGAGAGTCTTAAGCAGACTCCATGCTCCATGCTGAGCACAGAGCCAATGTGGGGCTCAATCTCACAACCCTGAGATCAGGACCACAGGAATGTAAACCCGGAATCAGAGTCTAAACTGACTGAGCCGCCAGGCTTCTCAAATACGTTAGGATTTTAATGGGCCCTAGGCATTTTTGCCTTTGATGACCCCTTCTTTCATAAGAAAATTACTAAAAATTTTATTTTATGATTGTGTTGGTATGAAAACAAATCTATTAATATTACATGTTAAAATATTGTCTTTAACCTAGACATTTTTGTCTTCTGTTTTTAAAAGAAATTAAATTTTGCTGGGCGGGGGGGCGGGACTCCTGGAAAGTATTGTGGGCTTAAGGCACTGTGCTTACCTACCTATCAGATAAATCAACCTCAACTGAAGCAAGGTAAAGGAGGAGGAGTTAGCAGCATAAGCAAGAATGGGGGCGGGAGTGAGTGACAAAACACACAGGACCTTCTAGACATGTGCAATGGTGAGGATGCTGGAGTTTATTTTCACAGGTGAGATGGGACATTACGGATTAAGGATTACGAACAGAGAAGTGGCGTGACCTGACTCACACTTAGAAGGAACAGTTTATTTTGTGGAAAATATGCTATAGGAGTTAAGGACAAAAATCTGAGAGACCAGTAAGGGGATTATTCTGCTAGTCTAGGAAAAGATGATGTAGCTTGCCCTAAGGTGATGGTGGCAGTGGTAGGAAGTGGTCAGATTATGAATAGGTATTAAAGGTAAAGGCAAAAGAATTTGAGAGTGGAGATCCAAGATGATTCCAAGGCTTTTCCTAGAACAATTAGAGGAGTAAATGTGTTGTCTGTTGAGATAGAGAAAATTGTGGGGAAAGTACAGTCAGGAAGGAAAATCAAGAGTTTGGTTTTGGACATGTTAAATTTTAGAAGTTTATTAGACATTAAAGAGGAGATGTCTGGAGTTTAGAAAGTGGTTCACACTGGAGACAGAAATTTGGGAACATCTACTTACAGGTGGTATTTAAAGCCAGAGCAGAGAACAAGATCTGAGAGGGAACGTTATGTAGATAACAGTACCGAAGAGTCCCAAGCCTGAAATCTCCAGCACTTCGATATTTTGAAGTTTGGAACATGAAGGACTATCAGCAAAGGGTGCTTTGTAGGAGTGGCCAGTTAAGCAGGAAGAGATCCAAGAGAGAGTGGTGTCCTGGAGACCAAGTGAAGGAGCATCCAGCGTGAACAGTTGCTCTCAACTTTGACCGTCATGGCTCCTTACCGCCACATGAAATGATGGCAGACCCACAAGCTTTCTCCCTGATGTGGGAGGAAAGAAACCAAGTTCCCCCTGCTAAAAATGTGATGGAAAATCAACCTGATAACCATCCCCCACTCTCCTATATGACTTACCACAAGTAAAGAAATTTAAATAATCCCTTCTGTTTCAGTAAAGACACATATTCCTGAGATGGTAAAATGAGCCCAAGAGATAAAGAAATCTCTTCTTGCAGTATCCTTTCTATATAGACAGATTGTTTCTTCTGGTCACATCTGAGGAGGCATTTTCCCCCCTAGCGCTCTCACATGATTCTAGATGTTATAGAAGGGTATGATGAAAAATTTGTACAAATGGCAGTGACGAGGAATGCATTAGCGAATCATATCATGGATATGGACATGATGGACATCTAGATTTGGTGAGGGAACTTAGAAGAAGGAAATGCATGACTCAAATCAAGCAGAGAGGAAGATAAAATGTAATCAGAAAAAAAAGAAAGAAGAAGAAAAACATTTTCTTTGCTTCAAATAAAATCCACAACCAACAAAAGTTATATTTAAAGATGATTGTCACAGAATTAGTCAGACATTCATCATAAATCACTAGCCAAGGCTATTATTATAGGGCTTCAGAAGATTTTCAGAGCATACATATATAGAACAAATAAAGTCTGAAATAATACAATCACATTATAAAACTTTTGAAAAAAAATTACCCTAACTCAAGCCATCTCACACAACCATCATTTTGAACTATTTCTTTTTTATCTTTTCTTTAGGCAAATTAAAAAATCTACAGAGCTAAAATGATAAAATATATAAACCTTCGTATCTTACTTTCATCACAGAGCATCAAGACATGATTTTCTGAAATGTGGCTAAATGTCTTTCTGAACTGGAAATCCTTACAGTGAGATCTTACTTACCTTTGGACTGCAACAATTTCATTGCTCTAAAAATTATTCTCCCACCACCAAATGACAAAGGAGTCTATAGTAGACCCTGTTAATCACCTGCCCTACAGTAAATTCTCTTTTTTTTCTTAGCAACCCAAATCCAACTTTTATTCAGATGTTCACATATCTTTTGTTGGCACCCATTCCCAATTCTGAACTGATTGGGCTTAGCCAATCCTGGTGGTCTATTTCTCTGGGTATGAGTGTATGCCTCAGTTCTATCCAGTGAGATGTGAGAGGAAATCTGGGAAATCTCTTATTAAAAGAGTGATGAAAGAGAGACAGTCCCCCCTTTTCCATTGGACATTGTCATGCCTGCGTGACAGAAAACTCTGGAACTCTGGAAGTCATCTTATAACCAGGAAGAAAGGTAACCAAGGACAAAGCAGATATGCCGCGATTGGAAGAAAGGAAAGATGGATGTAATCTAGACACCAGATATTTGCAGTCTTCTTACCATTTTACTTAAACATTCTTTTCTGCCTAAATTGATAAGTTGAGGTTTTCTATTACTTGAAACCCAAGGCATCTGTGTTATCTCTGAGCCACTGCCCTTGGAGAGCTTGGTCCTCTCTCCATTAGAAATTTACTCTATTACTTGGGTTGCTCTGAGAGAAGGGCCCCATAAGTAGTTGCCCAAAATCTTGACCCATTGTAATTACTACTCATTTCTCTCTGATCTATACCTTTACCCATTCCCTTAATTTTAGGAAAAAGCTTAAAATGTCTCCAGGACCTGGTATTAAATATTGGAGTCTTGGGGAAGCTGGCTGGCTCAGTCAGTAGAGTACTCAACTCTTGATTGGGTCATGGGTTTTAGCCCCATGTTGGACATGGAGCCTACCTATAATTTAAAAAATGGGGTATTACATTTGGTATTAATTCATTCAGTACATGTTTGAATACTTCCTTTGGTCTTATGTTAGATGTTGCAAAAGTACAAATAAGAATGAAGCACAATATCAGTTTTCAGGTTAGTCAATCAATATATATTGCTAGCTGTGTGTTAGATGCTGGGGTTATGACAGAGACCAGAATCTGATGGGAAGAGACAGACATATCCCCCCCAAAACCTACCTTCAATATAATGTACTATAACCGTGGCATAGATAAAATATTCTAGGAATCAAAAATTGAGAGAGGACTCATCGCCAAAGTGTCAGAAAAAAATTTCACAAAGGAAATATTTAATTATAATGTGATTTGGTGTGTAAATAATATTTGAATTGGGTACTGAAGAATGAATAAAAGTTTTCCTGGTGTAGAATAGATCAGGAAAGAGCATCCTTGAAAAAGAGCATAATATGAGTAAACATGCAAAGCCATATAAAGAAACATCTGGAGAATACCGGAAAGTTCAGTGGGGCAGGAGCTATGTGTGAAAAAAGACTAGGAGATGAGGCTACAGAGATGGTGTGTAATTGCAAATAACCTAACCAAGCTAGGAATCTGGGGTTTTACATGCATACCAGGGCAACATGGGACGTAGCCCTGAACACACAACTGAAAGCATAAAATTTACTTGAAGTCTCGTGGTTTATCTGAATTCATGTGACTTTTTCAACTCTACTCCATAATACATTTATCTGATAATCTACGTTTAGTATTTTTTTCCAAATCTTCAAGTAAGATCGTAAGATATCAGTTTATCCTGTTTTAGTCTCTAGCCACAATCTTCGGAGGGATGTATGTCAGATCGAGAAGCTCCTTATAGGTAATGGGAAGCTAAAAATTGTTTTTAAGAAGAAGGAAAGGAATAGAAGTAGGCCCTCCCTCTATCCACCCTACCCCTAAGATATCTCTGGTTTCAGAATGGTACATGAACTGGAGGATAGGTGGAACTTGTTGAGTAGCCGGATTTAAGCTAAAGTGATTATTACTTGTCTCCCTAGCATCCATTTCCCCTCCTTCTAGCAACAACCATGGCTTTACTGTGTGCATCCACTCCTCCCCCACTTTCTGCTCACCTGGTCCCCATAGTGCTTTGCATCCCATCCCACTAGTGGAACATATGACTCTACCCTGAGCCAATCACTGCATTGCACTTGCCTGACTACAGAGCTTAATTTAACCAGTCATGTGACTCATGGGGGTTCAATCAGGCAAAGTACAGGAAGTATGCTCAGAATGCTGGGAAGAAGACATTTGCTCTTTGTTTTTAATTAGAAGCTGGAAAAAAAAATGCAGGCTCAGAAGCTATTGGAAGCCTTCTCCTGATCATTTGGCCTGAGAATGGAGTAAGAAACAGAGGAAAGAAATATGAATGCTGGCTCAGTTTGGACCCTTCAGTCATGTGAGCAAATAATCTTTATTTGTTCGAACCAGTTTGATTTGTATTTTCTGTAATCAAGAGAATCCTAACAGAAATAGAAGAAAGGAAAAACTGCTCCATTTCTAAGTGTTAAATTTGCTAGACGATCGATCACAGGTCAAGTTCTATGAGGGACTTGGAGATTTGAAGAAACTTTTTTTCAGCTTCACTTTTCCTTGCCCCACAATAATCTAACTTTTCAACTATAGGAATGATACAGAAAAAAGAAAAATGTCTATATTCTTAAAATTAGATATTTAAGTGAATACAATTTTCAAAGATTATGCTAGAGCTCTCTTTTAAATGCAGAAACACACACCTGCAGTTTCATAGGAAATTTTTCTCATAACAGCAATTTGTGGAAAGCCAAATGAAAAACAAAATCATGTAAAAGGCAATTCCTCTCTGGTAAATCTACTGACATCTACTTTTAAGCAACTTGTTTAAAGAATCCATGTTTTCTGCATCAAAACTACCACTGAATGCTGGAAGTAAAAAATTTTGCATGTTAAATAACAGTCTCTAGGCTCTAAGACTTTCTGAGATAGGCTGAATCTGGCATAGGGATTGGAGGGGGAATCTAGCACTCCTTGCTTTAGCAAATTTCAGCTCCTGTCCAGCCTGCTCCTATTTCTTCATTGTGTGTCTTCCCTGACTCAGCCAACCCCAGGTTATCTGTTGCAACCGTCTAGCACCCCATCTGGAAACCTACTGGCCCCATAAGCGATTACCAGATCTTCAGTCCAGAAATTTCAAGCTGGAGATGTATTTTAAGCTGTGAGAGAGCAAACACAGATTGCAGTTTACTACTATTAAGACCAACTCAAGCTTATAGCTCAGAAAACTTCTATTTTTCTCATGGTGGGTGTTTCAAATACAGGGTGTAGTGAGGCCAACAGTAACCGACCCTCAAGGAAACAGACCTCATTTTGAGAATTCTGTAGAACAGTTGGATGAAATTTCCTCCATTTAAATGCTCCTAAGCCAGGGGCTCCTGGGTGGTTCAGTTGGTTAAACATCTGACTCTTGGTTTCAACTCAGGTTGTGAACTCAGGCTCCTGGGATGGAGCCCCATGTCAGGCTCTGCACTCAGTGGGGAGCTTGCTTAAGATTCTTTACCCCTCCCCTTGAGCTCTCTCTTTCTCTCTAAAATAAATAAATGAATATTTTTTAAGAATAATAAAGGCTGTAAAACCAGAGATGGTCCTCTAAAGCATTAAAAGTTGTTTGAGGATAATAACTTTGATAACTATGCAGCAGCTAGCTAGGGATAGCTACTGGAATAGCCTGGATAAAAATTAGTGAGAGCAGAGGTAATGGGTATGGATACATGAGGCTTATGGAAGAGCCTTTAGTTTGACTTCCTATTGTGTACTAGGCATTGCAGCTGGTGATATATACATATATATGTGAGAAAGTCGAGGATTTATCCATCTTGTTGGTTATTTGTTAAATAAATACGTGAATGATTGGATGAATTATTCCATGTAACCAATTCTTAGCCTGTTTTCCAGTCCTCTTTTCATAATAACTTTTTACCCCTACAAATCCAAATGCCACTTCCTCAGACTAGACTCCATGAGTATGTTGTACACTCCCACTACCCCTGTACTCTTCCTTTATGACACTCATTACACCACTCAGTGTCTGCTACTCTTATTAGACTGTAAGGTCCAAGAAGGCTGGGCTGGAATCATGGCTCTTTTAGCCACTGCTACTCCTATTAAACATATTGAAGGAAGGACATTCTGTAAATCATACCAAGTATCTTATCCCTATTTCATATATGAGGACCTCAAGTCACCAGGAAGCTAAGTGGCTTGTACTAGTTAATAAGGTGCATCTTGGATATGTTCTAGAAATACATGGACACTTCCAAAGTAGACTGTTCTGAGAAATGCTCCAAAAGTTAATTTTTACTTCTAGGCCATTTTTGTTATTTTTCTGGCCACTTATATATATAAGTAAAATTCATTTTAAAGATAGGCTGAATGCAAGAATCAGAACACTTACACTTACACACACACACAAACACACATACACACATGCCTGCCCATACACTTCACATTTTGTTAAACACACTGGGTATTTAAATCTCTGTCAGTTCCTCAGGGTTTGAGTTATAAATGAGATGGCCCCAAAAGATATATATAAACTCAGTATAGCTCTTAGAGGAAATAAAACTATCATGGACAAAAAACAAAAAATAAAAACTTTAAAATTTTGATTTAATTCCAGTGTAGTTAACATATAGTGTTATGTTAGTTTTAGGTGTACGATATAATGATTCAACACTTCCCGTAGTACTCAGTGCTCACCAAGATAAGTGTACTTTTAATCCCCTTCACCTATTTCACCCAACCCCCGCCCCTCTCCTGTCTGATAACCATCAGTTTGTTCTCTATGGTTAAGGGTCTGTTTTTAGGTTTGTCCCTTCTTTTCCCTTTCCTTATTATTTTGTTTGTTTGTTAAACTTCACATATGAGTGAAATCATTTGGTAGTTGTCTTTCTCTGACTGGCTTATTTCACTTAACATTATACTCTCTAGATCCATCCATGTTGTTGCAAATGGCAATATTTCATTCTTTTTTATGGCTGAGTAATATTCTATTGTATGTATACACCGCATCTCCTTTATCCATTCTCTTGGGCTGCTTCCATGATTTGGCTATTGTAAATAATGCTGCAATAAATATAGGGGTGCATATATCCCTTTGAACTAGTGTTTTTGTATTCTTTGGGTAAATACCAGCAGTGCAATTACCAGATCATAGGGTAGTTTTATTTTTAATTTTTTGAGGAACCATCACACTGTCTTCCACAGTGGCTGTACCAGTTTGCATTCCCACCAACAGTGTACAAGGGTTCCTTTTTCTTCACATCCTCACCAATACTTGTTGTTTCTTGTGTTTTTCATCTTAGCCGTTCTGACAGGTATGAGATAATATTTCATTATGCTTTTAACTTACATTTTCTGATGATGAATGAACTTGAACATTGTTTCACGTGTCTGTTAGCCACTTGCATATCTTCTTTGGAGAAATGTCTGTTCATTCTTCTGTGCTTTTTCTTTAAAAGATTTATTTATTTATTTATTTGAGACAGAAAGAGAGACAGCATGTGCATGTGAGTTAGAGGGAGGGAGCAGAAGGGGAGGGATAGAGAAGGAATCTCCAGCAGACTCCCTGCTGAGCACAGAGCCACGCTGGGCTCCCATGAATTTGAGACCATGACCTGAGCCAAAATCAGGAGTTGAACGCTTAACCAACTAAACCACCCAGGCACTCTTCTTCTGTCCATTTTTAAATTTGATTATTTGGGGGGGATTTTTTGGCATTGTTTCAGTTGGTTATATATTTTGGATATTAACTATTCATCAGATATTTCATTTGCAAATATCTTCTTCCATTCAATATGTTGTCTTTTAGTTTTGTTGGTTGTTTACTTTGCTGTGCAGAAGCTTCTTATTTTGATGTAATCCCAATAGCTTATTTTTGTTTTTGCTACCCTTTCTTGAGGAGACATATCTAGAAAGATGGTGTATTGACTGATATCAGAGAAATTACTGCCTGTGCTCTCTTCTAGGATTTTTATGATTTTAGGTCTCACATTTAGGTCCCTAATCCATTTTGAGGTGTTCGTGTGTGTGTGTGTGTGTCCAATTTCATTCTTTTGCATGTAGCTGTCCAGTTTTCTCAATGCCGTTTATCAAAGAGATGTTTTTCCATTGTGTATTCTTGTTTCCTTTATAGAAAAGTAATTGACTATACAATTATTATATTACAATTATTTCTGGGCTCTCTATTATGTTTCATTGACCTATGTGTCCATTTTTATGCCTGCACCATATTGTTTTGATTACTCCAGCTTTGTAATATAACTTGAAATCTAGGATTGTGATACCTCTAGCTTTATTTTTCATTTTCAAGGTTGCTTTGGCTATTTGAGATCTTCTGTGGTTCCATACAAACCAAAATAAAAACTTTACACTCTCAAACAAATAAGAATAATAAAAATAATAATAGCTAACTTATATTAAGTGCTGAGAATGTGTCAGAACTGTGCTAAAAGCATGACATCCATCTCATTCAGGGCTAGTAGCAAAGATAGGTGGTAGACCCAATTAATGTTCTTATTTTATCAAAAAGTAAAAAACCCTGGGGTGCCTGGATGGTTCAGTTGATTAAGCATCCAACTCTTGGTTTTGGCTCAGTTCATGATCTCATGGGTTGTGAGACTGAGCCCAGCATTCAGGCTCCAGGCTCAGTGGGAATGTGTTTGAAGATTCACTCCCTCTGTTCCCCACGCCCCCATGCGTTTACTCTCTCTCTTTCTCTCAAATAAATAATTTTTTAAAAAGTGAACTACTTTAGAGAGGTCAATAATTTTCCCAAAGTCACATGTAGAGTGAATGGCAAAACTCAGACCAAAACATAAATATGTCTGAAACCCAAGCCTATCCTACAGAGAAAACAAAGCACTGGATGCTGCATCACATTCAAGGCCCCTTAGGATACATTTCATAGTGAAAAACTTTAGCTTTGGAGCACTAGAAATTTGGCAAATTCCGGATACATTTGACGTGATTTCAAGATTGCTGTCTAAACAACTTTTTTAAAAAGCATTTTTTTTTTTAAGATTTGGAAACATGACTAAACAGGTCTTTCAAACCATCATTTTTGTGACAGCAAAGCTGGTTTTAAATGAACGCATTCTTATTTCACTATACAAGGAATTATTTCACTTTTTCTTTCTCACCTCACCTCCAAGGCATCTCTCATCAAAATAACTGAATTTTTGGTACAAGTGTGGTCTGGTAGTTTTCAATGTTGGCTGTGGATCAGCATCACTTGGGGCACTTTTTATATTTATTTTTACTTAAAAATAAAATTTTGCCTTTTGTTTAAGGCAAAACAATTCAGAAGCAAAGCTAACCAACAACAAAACAAGCACTGTACTAAATATATTACATAACCTTTCTCTGTTAATCCTCTGAGCAATTTTATGAGTTGGGTATTAGTAAATCTCAGTGCAGAGACATTGTTACTTGCCAAAGTCACATGGTTGTAAGTAAACCAAGCTCCTAAACACTGGGCTATGCTGCCTCCTTTCACTGAAGATACAAAAGCCATTTCCAAAATAAGCCCAGCTGGATCTTTCCACATTAACTGATGTTCTCTTGGTTTATTCCTTCAGATGGAAAAGCTCATCCACAGGTAGAGATTCCACATTTCCATTCATTGAAGACATCTTTATTCTCATTGATCTAATTTTTTACAAAGCCAAAAGCTCCAATCCTGCAGGAAGAATGACTATATTTCATTGTTGTTAAAGAAAATCATACAACAAAATTGTCATTCAAAGAGGCAATCAAAGAGTATGCAGCTATAAAAGAGTAGAAAAAATATTGTAGAAGTGTCAAGCTAATAAAAAAACACTATTAATCTGGATTTTGTGATGTGTATGGTATTTATGACCTCTTTGAAATTATTCTTAAATATTTACTTTCTTACCTAATTGTAATGTTGTGTTCGGTTTCTTAAAAAGAACTTTCCAAGTGATGGAAACATCAGACCCCACAGAAGGGGATCTGTCCCAGGGAGGGGAATCCCATTCATGATCTAGTCTCCTGATATCATGCCTTAACCAAGGTTCTAACCTATAAGTAGAGATGCCATACAACTATTATCACCTTCTGGGGGGCCATTTGTCATCCTAGAACTGGATTAGATTATCATGGATAAGTATCTCGTTAGCTCGGATCACCTGCCACACTGTCCTATCAAGGGAATCTGAGACTGAGTAGAAAGTAAAGAACATCCAGTTAGCTCTCATTTACACCTGCTTGATTTCAAAAAGGAAACAGACAAAATATTAGTCATGAAAGGAATTTGTATGACAGGACTGTTGGGAGTATCCAATATGTATTTTCTTAGATTGTTGTACCAATTGAATTGGACCTTTTCTATATTTTTTTATGTGAACACATTGGTGAATGTCCTTTAATCAGCAGTATATAAAAAAATCTACCACACTTAACTTATTTGACAGTGACTTATTCAGCCACAACCGTTTTCTGGAAGACCTCTGACAGCTCAGGATGAAGTGGGAAAGGAAAATCAAAAATATTGTCATAAACTATTTTTTTAAATTTATTTATTTTTATTTATTTATGATAGTCACAGAGAGAGAAAGAGAGAGAGGCAGAGACACAGGCAGAGGGAGAAGCAGGCTCCATGCACCGGGGGCCCGACGTGGGATTCGATCCCGGGTCTCCAGGATCGCGCCCTGGGCCAAAGGCAGGCGCCAAACCGCTGCACCACCCAGGGATCCCTTGTCATAAACTATTAATTAAAACAGGTATGTTTTACTCAGAAAGAGGGGTTTCTTTCTTAATATAGACCTGTTTCTACATAATTTAGTTATATGTTTGCCTACCATTAAGTTTAAAAGAAGTAAACAATTAAGAAATGGGGGGCATCAGGGTGCTATAAGAAGGTAGATTTACAGTGGATGGAAGAGAGAAGGAAGAAAAGCTATGGAAAGAGGGCCCAATAATTTAACAGTAATGGGGGCCATTTCATGTGGGAACAGATAGTCCCACATATCACCTGAGAATTCTGTCTAGTAAATGAGGTACACATGAAGTTTTCTTCAGTAGTCCTCTGAAAGCAATAATACTAAACATTATGGTGGTTCAAATTTCAATTATCTAGACAATTATACAGACATATCCGTTTATTTTATAACGATATAATTTTAAAGATAATGCAACTATAATAAGCCACATTAGAGCAGCATTCTATTTTATCTATCTTTGGAATGCTCTGCTATCTTTTCCCAGGGACTGCTTGCTTTGATTGTATTAATATTATTTGCCTTCCCTGCCCACATATCAAGTTAAGGAGTCAAATATCTCAAGTTGGGAGACAATGTAAGATTAAACAGTAAGATTAAATATGTACTGTGTATAATTCAAAATGTGAGTAATCCACAGAAGACAAACGGTGGGTGACTGCATGTCATCTGAGAGGATGGATATGAGATCCTCTTCCTCGCCCATAGGACAACACTGAGCTTTCTCATTCCTGGAGTCACATTGGAATCCCCCACTAGATGGTGCTGAACAAGCGGGGAGGATTGAACCAGAAGCCTTTCTTTCTGATCCTCCTCCCCCATCCTGACCCTCACCTCTCCTTCTGTGTGCTTGATGTTCCAAGAGAGTGATTGTTCAGGAATGTCTTATGATAACAAAACCCCTTTCAAACATTAGTCAAACACAGGCTGAGATGGGTAAACATCATTAGCGGACTTCTCCTTTGTCATTAAAAGTGAAGCCTAGTAGCCCAAAATGAGAGTAGGTGGGCCTTCAGTTATCATCTCATTAACAAGGAATCTTTTGAAATACATGCATTATCTCTTTGGGGTTGGAAGAGAGTCCTGGAGAGGTGCAGGATAGAGCACTAAAAAGATGTGTGTGTTGGGGAAAGAAATGTGAATTCACCTTTGACAGCAAAGTGGAAGACTCTGACACAAGCAGCTTGGGGTCAGATGCCCTTGCATTCGAACCTAAGTACTCATAGTCAGAAACAATGGAGAAGTTATTTATGCAAAGCTGAAATATCATACACTTACATGGATAGCTCCTCATAACAATAAGTGACACGTGTGTCAAGACTATAAATCAGTTTTTCTGATTTTCTGATTAAGACCTTTTGACTTAATGCAGGGAGAATGCTCCTGGCTGACTTAAATACATCCTGTTAAAATAGAAGTCTGTATTTAATTGCTCCTTTTTAGAACACGAGTCTGATTTCAAGCCAGGCAAAAATATGGAGGGAAAAAACCCTTTAGGAATAAGGTAATCTTTGTTTCCATTTTTGCACTGGAAAAAAAAGCATGAAGCATTTGATTGATGTTGACACTTAGGTGTTCATTTTAGAACAACTTGGGGGATCCAGTGAGTTGAAACTAACTTCTTACCTTATAAATCTTAAAGAACTTAAAGTTGAAAGAATTTAACTTAAAATAATGGTGTCAAAAAAGAAAGTTAAGCATTATTACCCTCCTGTTATTATTGCCAAACCAACTAGAGCAGAATTTCTTGACCAAGACCAGGAATCTACAATAGTTGTTTTTATAATTGACCAAGACTGCCATAATGCTTTCCTCACTGCTTCCCCCATGTAGAAGTGTGCATTGTAGGATTTCCTCCTGAGGACTGTGTGTCAGGAAATGTAGGAGAGGTAGACGGTGGGACTGTGTTTGGGGAGGCAAAGGCGAATGATGTATAATAATACCAAAAGTGAGGATAAAATCATCATCATAGGCTAGTGTAGCTGTGGGTCTGAGGACATTGGCGGAAGTGAGAAATGTGCAGGGGACTCCTGCAGTCAGGAGTCAAAATGTGTACAGATGTGTGTGCGTGTTTCTAAGCATCCCTGTTTTTGAAGGTGAACTTTGTTTTAGGATGGAGGCTGAGGAGAGTGAAATCAGGTTGGGGAGGTGGATGGAGGCAGATTCCATGCCTGTAGCAAAGGTCAGAGGACATGTAAAATTGTCCTGGTGCATTTTTACCGGGTGCTGTGCCATATAACCACCAGCAAGGCATCAGAGCTTTAGCCTAGGGTGCAGCTCCCAGGGAGCTGGGCTGTGTGATCTCTGAGGCCAGCAGTTAGGCTTCTCTCTGGATGCCGGCCTAGTGCTCAGATCATTGTAAAAGCATGGTTGTCTGTGGTCACTGGGCCCTCGCCTTGACAGGGGGAGTTTTACAGCACTCTCATTATTAGTTCTGAGCTGCTCAGGCAACTCACCATTGGCAGGTGGTCTCAGGGAGGCCATGGTCAGGAACAGGGAGACCGAGTGCCACATTGCATTGACACTACATTAAAATTACCCTATAACTTAGCAACTGGAAACGAGAAATGTTAATATCTCAAACAGTCTCTATCGGGCAAAAATTTGGGGGTCATTTAGCAGGGCAGCTCTGACTCAGAGTTTCTCAGGAGCTTGGTCAAGATGTTGGTCAGGGCTGCAGTCATCTCCAGTTCAACTGGGGAACCAGAGGTGGTTTGCTCACACAGCTAATAAGCTCCTACTGGCTCTTGGCAGAAGGCCTGAGTTCTTTACTCTGTGTCCCTCTCTGTGGGGCTGCTTGAGTGCCTTCACAACATGGCAGCTGGCTTCTGCTGGGGTATGATGAGAGAAAGAGTGCCTTTTGTGTCCTAGTTTGGAAGCCACATACGGTTACTTCTGCCACAATTGATTTGCTAGCAGTCAGTCATTAAGACTTCACACAGAAAAGGAGCGGAATTGAGCTCCACCTCCGGAAGACAGGTATCTCAATTTGTGGACATATCTTAAAAGTTAAGAGGACCCTCAGAAAGTGATTGGAGGATATGTTGCAGATGGCTAGTGCATAGCCTTACTGTGACTCTTCACAGGCCCTGGAACAGTGGCCCATTGTCTTTTGGGAGCTTTAAAAAGAAATGCCAGCACCAGAGCCCCTGCCCAGGCTAAGAGAATCTCCAGGGGAAAGGAGGTAGACCTGGAAATCTGTATTTTTAAGCTTTTTATAAAATTATGAGCAAAGGGAGGTTTGAGAAGCCTTTCTAGCACTATCCAATGAAAATATAAGGTAAGCTGAATATATAATTTAAAATTTTCTAGGAGCCATATTAAGGTAGTATAGAGAAACAGGTGAAGTTAATTTTAATATATTTATTTCCCTAATATATTTCCTTGATATATTCAAACTACTATCATTGCAACATGTTATTGATGGAAAAAAATTGAGATATTTAACTTTTTTTATACCCAGTATTTGAAATCCAGTATGCATTTTACACTTACAGCACATTTGAATTTGGACTAACAATATTTTAAGTGATACTACACACATCAGCATGCATCCAAACTATAAGTCCTATGAGGACAGGTGCCTTGTCTATTTTGTTGACTGCTTTGCACAGAGCCTGGCATGTGGTACTCAAGAAATATTTGTTGAATTGAGTAGTCATGTGCTAATATGAATCAAAAGCAAATTATACTATATTTATTTCATATATAGTATTTCCAAAAGACTCCAGTGATTTTCTAGTTTTTCTAAAAAGATCAAGCTATCATATACAATGCTGAAACTCTTTACGTGAAGTATTTTTGGAATTTTGATACTTGTTGGTCTGGTATTCAATCTGAAGAAGTCTAAATCACTTGATCCTGTGTGTATGTGATCTGTACACTGAAGCCTACATACACCTCTATATTCAGAACACAGCCTAGACCCAAACCTGTCCTCAATCCCTCCATACTGTCTCCTTCACTCCACTCCAACCCTGCACCATTGCTGAGTCACTCCAGGCCCACTGTAATTCTGCCCTTGAGTGGTCTAGAATAGGAAAGTACCTTGGAGCTCCCAAGCAGCCATGTGGCCCGAAGCCAAATGCCTTGCTCATCTTTTTATACATCTGTCTGTTAAAATAGTTCCACCACACCAAGAGGATCTCCTGGCTTATTCTTTTTTTTTTCTTTCTCTTCAGAATTGAAAGAATTTCTCAGAATTACAGAAAGTTTGAAAACAGTGATGACACCAAAAAAAAAAAAAAAAAGCAGAACTCAACTTCAACACACTACAGATTTTTAAAGCTAACATCCAGAATCTGGGGAACTAGTGGTTATAAATTATAAACTTAGAGACCTATTTTTGTTTCAGGTTGTAAATGTGATGCTTAAAAGGAAGTAATATGGACACAATACTTTGGAAAAACTACATAGAGACACATAGCAGTCAGTATTATAAATATTTCCAGTTATTTTTTCCTATTCCTAATATTTCCTATTCATACACACACACACACACACACACACACACACACACACACAGTTTTTGAAATGGGAATTGACTTTACCTACTGTTCTGTATTAACTTTTTTCACTCAACCACATATTGTGGCTACATTATTATGATGCCACACAATAATTTACCTCATTGTTTTTGGCTGGATGTATAAAATCTCCTGGAAATGCATAGACTTTTTGATGATTATTTATCATTATTTATTTATAATGATACATTACATTAGACAAGCTGGACAATAAAAAGGCAAAGACAGGAGTAAGCCTGGCTTCAATACCCCTGAGTATGAAATGAAGGAGAACTTGAGCAAAGTTCATAGTTTGTAATAGTCCACGTATGAGGTGTTTACTCCAACACATGGCATTATACATTGTGGACCTCACACTTTCTAGACATCCTAAATTATTTCTAGGAGCCAGGAATTCCTCAGGTGGGCAGTTAGAACTCAAAGTTCTAGGTCAAAGTCACCAGCCAAGTATTATACTGACCAATTCTAAACAGAGTAGCCACCAAGAGGGCATGTAGCAAACAACACAGCTGGCTTGTTCTCCTATGTGAGACTCTCTACTCACCCACTGGATGTCTGGGCCCACAGTTTAAATAGGACAATATGAGGTATTGGTGGCACCCAATAGGTCGCAGGTGGGGATGAGTCGACATAGTTCCACTCACCTCAGTAAACTCCATGTCTTAGGAGTACACTAAAGAAACAGTGATTCTGTGCTTGGCAGCCTTTAGAAAGTACACCATTCTCCCAATTTTGCAGATTTTAAGTTACAAAGACCTCAAAGTAAATATTTCTTAGTGAAGTGACATTGGGCAAGTCATGTAAACTCTCAAACTTAGTTCCCTCATTGGAAAAATTAGGGTTATAGCACTTGGTCACTAGAGCTTTAGTAAGAATGAAACAAGACAGTCCCCACAAATATCTTAGGACAGGATCTGGCACATAGAAAACACAGAATACCCAGGTTATTATTTGAAAGGGAACTAGGAGGGGAGAAGAAATTATCAAATCTAAATAGGGTTTTGCACAAGACAAATATATTCACTGATATATCAAAGTCAAAGAATGTACCTGTAGGAGGAAAAATTGGCCCATGATTTAGTGGGAACAGATTCCCATCAAATCCAGGCTAAAAACAATGTTCTGCTTTGAAAACACGATACAGAACTAAAGCAGACATCGGATAGGATGCTGAAAGTTGTTCAGAGACAATAGTTTACCTCCCACATATATTCTATTCAGCTTGTTAAGTGTGAAAAGTCAGATCGTAGTCAGGTACTGTACCTTATTTCTGTCCCCTAGGGCATGGTAATCAACCAGGGCACCTGGCCATGAGTCAGTGATCCATGTTGTAACGGCAGCTCTGACAATGTACGTCTGTGGCATCTCTCCAGGGATGAACCAAGTGTTTTCATTTCCTGTTTAGTTTCACATGGGTAGTGATTATTTATGGAGTAGCAGGAGGTAAATTTGTTTTTTTAGGTTGGGCAACCAGTTGTGGGTTTTGAGGTCCGTTCCATAAATAACAATAAAACTAATAGATTAATCTAAGTTGCTCCACATTTGCTGCAAGGCCACTGAGGCAATGTCATTGTATTCATCACTAGGAACATAACACAGATACCCATGCTGTCCTGAGATTCTCCACAGGACTCCTCTGTCTGATGTCCCCAGTTTCACTGTTTGCAACCAAGATCTACTCTCCTATTCAATATGCCATACAGCGCTATTATCTGCAGTCACTTTGCTATATACATTACATTACCATGACTTATTTATTTTATAATTGTAAATTTGGACCTTTGACTTCCTTCACCCATTTCTCTCACCACACCTACTCCCTCTAGTGACCACCAATGTGCTCTTTATATCTTTGAGCTTGTTTCTGTTTTGTTTTGTTTTGATTTTAGATTCCACATTTAAGTGAGATCAGGTGGTATTTGAGCTTTTCTCACTTATTTAACATAGCACAATGCACTCGAGATGCATTTACATTGTCACAAATGGCAAAAATGTCTTTTTTTTTAAATGAAAGAATAACAGTCCACTGTGTGTGTGTGTGTGTGTGTGTGTGTGTGTGTGTATCTCGCCTATTGTAAATAATGCTTAGTGAACATGGTGTGCACATTATCTTTTGAAGTCATTTTTTGTTTTGTTTTGTTTTGGGTAAAATCCGTACCCAGAAATGGAATTACTGGATCATATGGTAGTTCTGTTTTTTAATTTTTAGAGGAACCCTCCATACTGTTTTCCATAGTCACTGCACCAATTTACATTCCCACTAACAGTGTACAAAAATTCCTTTTTCTCCACATCCTTGCCAGCACTTGTTTTTCTTATCTTTTTGAAAATAGCTATTCTAGGAAATGTGAAGTAATATTTCAGTGTGGTTATGATTTGCATTTCCCTGATGATGGTGCATTGCTTTCTGACTTCCACACAGCATAGGCTTCAGGCAACCAGGTCATATGGAAGTAAATGCATACATATGCTAGATCCTAGACAAGAAGACACACTATATACATGTATTCGTATTTATAAACTTATCAAATATCTATTCCTCATCTCAAATTATATTTTTGCTGGGTTCAAAAATGAATGAGAATAATGAAAAGGCCAACATGCACATAAATTGGAAAATTATTTGAAGGCAAGAACTGTGCCAATTTCATTCATCTTTAAATTCTGAATTCAGACACAGTGAACCCTGCTATTCTTGGCATTTATTCCCGAAGTCACCCTTCTCAATAGGACTAATTTTCCATTTTTAATCACATAGTTCTGAAGAAGCTGTTTACAACTATGATTCTAGGGGTGATTCAGATGAACTGGGCTAAGCCAATAGTCGCATTCCTCCACTGGCACAGCATTGCCTTAAAAGTGTGCATGTGACCCACGCTGCTCCAATCACAATGCATCTCAGAATTTTGCTGGGAATTACGGGGCAAAGAAACACTCTGTGGGAGCTGCTGGCAGCATCTTGGGTGGAATGATGCAGAAACCACAGAAAGCAGAACAGAAAAATAGATGGTAAGAAAATAGGCTCCTTGTTTGATATTGTTGAGCCACCGGATTAAGCTGAGCCAAAAAATAACCTTGTCTCTGTACTTTTCAGTTACATGAGCCAAAGCATTTCCTTTAAGCTATTTTAAGTCATTTTTATTTTTATATGCTACTAAAAGTATCCTCACCAATATACTGTAATGATACCTGCTACATAGTAGGTGTTCAGTAAGTATTTGTAAAACAAGTAAATGATTATAGCAATACCACACTGAAATTTCAATGAAGATAGAAAATATCTTTTTAAAAAATATTTTATTTATTTATTCATGAGAGACACAGAGAGAGGCAGAGACACAGGCAGAGGGAGAAGCAGGCTCCCTGCAGGGAGCCCGATGCAGGACCCGATCCCAGGATCATGACCTGAGCCAAAGGTAGACGGTCAACTGCTGAGCCACCCAGGTGTCCCTGGAAATATCTTTGTTATATCTACATTTCAAAAATAATCAAAACTAGAAAAATTAGAAAATCAAAACTAAAGAAAGTCATCAATTTATGTGAAGTAGATATGTCTGTATGAATATGTCTATAGAGGTCCTTCTGGATACAAATGCTAAATAACCTTTTAACCCAGAAGGATGTTACATAATGGAGATAAAGACCCTGACCATCCTATCTAAAGTTCCACCCTCCCCTTCAACGCTCTATTAATAACACTTTCCTTTCTTTATTTTCATCAGTAGCAATTATCACTTCCTAATATATCATATATTTTCTTTTACTTATTTTACTCAGGTGTATCTATGCACTGATGTAAGCTCTGTGGGGTGATGATTTTTATCTCATTTATTTGCTACTATATTCCCAGCACCTAGAATAGTGCCTGATATACAGCAAGCACTTGGTAAATAGTTGACAAATGAAAGAGTAAATTATAATCTTCACTAGCAATCAGTAATAAAGACAGATTGCACATAAATAATCATTTAGAATAGTACAGGGTCTTCTGCTTCAGGTTAGCTAAGGGAATTTACTTCAGAGCCAGAGACACCCTGGGTCTAAGCTTTGGGGAATTCTCATCCCACTAAAGATTAGATGGGAGGTGTTGGTTTCATTTTGATCAGAAACCATGAAGAGATACAGTTGCTCATGATATGTCTGTATTCTCTCATCTATATTCTTGTCCTTCTCATCTCTGACAGCCTGAATCTCAGTGGACATTTATTTATTTATTTATTTATTTATTTATTTATTTATTTATTTATTTATTTATTTATTTAAAGTAGGTTTCACACCTAGCATGGAGTTCAAGGTAGGGCTTGAACTCAGGACCCTGAGATCAAGACCTGAGCCAAAATCAAGAGTCAGATGCTTAACCGACTGAGCCACCCAGGCGCCCCTCAGTGAATCTTTAAAAAAATGTTTTGAGGTTAATAAAACAAACACAGGTGAGGCCAGAATACCAACAGTTGCATTTTGCTGTGGGAGTAAACCATTCCTTTAATTCAGCTGCCATGTTTCTCCAAAATAATCAAACGATGTAGCAAACTTTAAGGAAGGGCTAGTTCTGAGGAAATATTTTATCAAGATCATATAAAATAGGGATAGGCTCAAATGTGAGTGTATAATCTTTCAAATAAGTTTATATCAGAGATGTAGTAGCCACAGTTACCGTCTAGAAAGCCTTTGATTTCCCAAACCAATCCAGGAGACACATTTCAAAACATTGCAGTCATTTACTGTATACTACATTTTGTCTGGACATTTCTAAGCTTTTCCCAAATTAATGACATTCTTGTTTCTATAGAAACTAATGCACTTTAAAAGGAAACTAATGGCCAAAATGAACAAAATGAGAAAGCTGTGTAACATTAGTTAAATATATGAGGGAAGCGTTTGTCAGTTTTCCCTTGATTTAAATAGCCTTTTTTTTTTTTTTAGGAGTGTGTGGGTGGGTGGGGGTGTGTTTGGAGGGGTGTGGAGCGAGAGGCAGAGGGAGAGGGAGAAATAGAATCTTTTTTTTTTTTTTTTTTTTTTTAGAAACAGAACCTTGAGCAGTCTCTATACCCAGTGCAGGGCCCCATGCAGGGTTTGATCTCATGATCCTGAGATCATGACCTGACCTGAAATCAAGAGTCAGAGGCTTAATCAAATGAGCTGTGTGCCCCTAAATAACTTTTGATTGGAGAAAAAACAGTATCTTCAAGGAGTGGAGTGGCTCATGAATAGTTTGTCATATATTTATGGCCATGAATTACTTTCTCCTTGAGCTTTAAGCACCAGGTCATTTTGGAAACTGGGCAGGAGCAGGTGAAATGGGAAAGACGATTCCTTAATTAGTGATAAGTAGTTAATTATGTGATATAACTTATTATGGCTGCTTCAAGGCAAATAAAGTATTTATTTAAACTCAGAGGTTAAGTCTTGATGTTATGTTACAAGTGTGATACATGTTATCTGAGAAAGTCCTGCAACATTGCAGTTTATAGCAAGGTTTATTTATAGCAAGGTTGATGAGGTGATTTAACTTATTCTTTAACCACAATTTTTTTGTAAAATGTATTTGCATATATACATACCTATACACATACATACCTATGAAAAATGTGGATAAAGAAAATACAAACAGAGAAACTATGCAGCATTTGAATCTAAATACCAATAGAGATTCTTATAGCATTTCAATTAGCTTAAGGGAATTTTAGTGCAGTTCATGGAATAGGATGGGTCAGGAGCAGAGAACGGGCATGAGTGCAAAATTTTGTCACCTACTGTCCCTGACCTGTCACACATGGGCACTCCTTCAGTAGTGTTTTATGGGGCTGAATCTGCATTCCAGAGTCTTCACCCATGAGACTTCTCAGTTGAGGGAAGCTCAAGGAATAAGACTCCACAGCATGCAGGGACCCTAGGCTCATTTAGGCAGAATGAATTGGCCTAAAAGATCTTTGTTATGTTTTCACCTGGAGCCAGTACTTCAGGGTGGGGTACATACTGGTAGGCCAACAAGTATTTTGCACAAGTAAATTAACACATGTGTGTTAGTCGACTGACTTGGTGAGAACAACAAACTCAAACCCATCTAAATAGAAAAGGAGTGAAAGAAATGTAGTAAGAAGGTAAAGATGGAAGAAGAGTTTGATATATTTTCAAGGTACTAGCCTCACCACATTTTTACAAAAATACACTTTATATTCCTTTATATTCTGAAGGGAGCGGAGATAGACTAATCACATTAGTCAGGTTAGGCTAGACCATGCTGTGTAAACAAATGAATCCCCAAATTTCAGGGGCTCACCACAGTGAAAGTCTGTTTCTCATTCATACCAAGTCCAGCACTATCTGGCAGGGTCTCACCTCCACCAAGAGACTTAGGAATCCAGGTTCCTGTCACTTCATGGTTCTGTTCTCTCCACACATGGCTTCCACAGTTGCTGGGTGAGAGAGAAAGGGAGAAGGCACTCTGGCTTTAAGTGCCTCACCTTGGACACAATGTCTAATTTCTGTTCACAGTCGTATTGCCTCTCCCAACTCTGAGAGAATCAGGGAAATGGAGAAAAGCACAAGCATATTCAGCAAACATTAACTGAATTAGCCATGGACATAAAATGGATGAGTAAAGGAAAGGATAAATAAATGAATGATATTATTGAGAGATGTAAAGAGATTATATAGAGTGGAGTCCAAAAGCCAGCCTCTTTCCATTGGCATTAATGGATGACCTCGGGTTGACTTTAATCTTACTTTGCAAACAATGTCTCCCCCCCCCCCACCCTTAACTACAAAGTAATGCAGGTGGATATTTGGGACACTTTTTAAGGAAAGAATAAAAAGAAAAAAAAATTTGACTTCCATCCCCTCCCCCCATAAGTTATTACACACTAATATATTTTGTCTTTTTCTTTCTTTCTTTCTTTCTTTCTTTCTTTCTTTCTTTCTTTCTTTCTTTCTTTCTTTCAAGATCCTCTCAAACGGTCCCTTGTAGACAGAATTCTTTGTTTTCCCCACTGGGAGCACACTGCTCCTCCCTCCATAGGACATTTACCACACATGGTTGAACCCAAAGCCTGTCTGTTTCCTCTGCTGGACTTGAGTTGCTGGGCACCTTTGTTTTTTCATGACCTGGCATGGATCGTGCAGAGAGCTGAAGGAATGAATGATGCTTGTAGGTAAAAGTGAAGGAGTGAATAAACGAATGGATGGAATTTTTTCCTGTTCTTTAAATTTTGTGGTAGAATTAGGTATTTTATTCCTCCTCTGAATTCTGGAGTAAAACTCTAAATCCATACTTCTTCAGAAGTCTTCAGGGGGCCCAGATTGATGGGAAGCTGAGATGTGTGGAGGTCCAAGTGTATAAAGGCCATGAGATGCCCAGGCTTACTAGGACATACATACTAGGTGCAGCTATCAAATGCTATTAATAACTTGTACACATGGAAACAGAGGACCATCTGCTAATGTACAGGTGGAAACTGGGGCCTTTTCAGAGGATCATGGAATAAGAAAAAGAGTAAACAGAATGAGCTGAGAAGATCCAAGATGACCAAGACTGAGATAGAGCTTGACAGAGATAATGAGGTTATCCTGAATCCCAGTGAATGAGAGACTTACGGGCCATTTCAGAAGGGAGAGTCAAGGTCCATGAGGTTTCTAGAAGAAGGATTTGCTCTGAAATCAAGTGGACTGATGTATTGTCCAGATAAAATATGCCCTTGTTTTTCCAGGAAGGCTTTGGATGAAAGACTAAAAATCTTAGCAAGAATAAAGACAGGATAGTACAAAATACAAAAGACTAGGGTATGAGATGGGGTGGGGGAGTGACAATTCGGAGAAGGAAACGGGGAGACCAAGGAGCTGTTTAATGTTTGTTGAGTGGAACCAAATGCTTTAAACCTCTGCCAAGCTAATTGAGTAATGTTAGGCTTTGTGCTTGTAACTCACCTAATCTCTATGTCACCTGTACTTTGAGATTCCCTCACCTTGTTGTGTAAACAGTTTGTACACCTGAATTGATGGTGTGTTCTAGTTCAGTGGCTGTGGCGTGGAAGGGACATGATTATAAGAGAGAATAGGGGAGGGTACAGAAACCCAGGGAGCATTCTGCTTAAAGAAAAATAGTTCTGGGGGCACCTGCGTGGCTCAGCAGTTGAGCATCTGCCTTTGGCTCAAGTCTTGATCCCAAGGTCCTGGAATTGAGTCCTGCATTGGGCTCCCCACAGGGAACCTGCTTCTCCCTCTGCCTAAGTCTCTGCCTTTCCCTGTGTCTGTCATGAATAAATAAATAAAACCTTAAAAAAAGAAAACAGTTCTGGTTCCCCTAAGTGATGTTAAGAGAAAGATTCAGAGAAATGATAGAAGCCGGAAATCCATGCTTTCTGCTTGGGGGTTCTTTCAGAGGTATTCACATCACCTACTCTTGTTGAGGCACACCCTGCTCTGAGGAAATGTCCTGGTCCTGATTTGGCTTAAGAGGGTAGGCTGCTCAGAGCTGCTGGGGTGAGTCACCGATAGTGCCTACATTATCCCAAAGCACAGATAGAAAGACTGTGCTAGTCTCTGCTACCACCATGAAAGGTTAAATGGTCTCCAAACACTTCAGACTTCCCTAATGCTATCAAGAGAAAGCAACCAACTGAACTGTCCTTCCAGAGGAATTACAGTTTTCATCAAGAGTCTGGGCAAGATGAGAGATTCAGCAACTATGTCATCAACTTGAATTTAGTAAGGTGAGTTGAAGTCCCATGGAGGTGGAGAATGGGAGTAGGTGGGGGAATTTTGACCCTTGGTAATTGACAAGTAATTAAAGGTAAAAAATTCATAAGCAGGAACTCCAGTTCTTAGGAATTAAATACTCTAAATCCACCTTGTAACACTATACTGAAGCATTTCATATAAACTTGAGATAGAAATACGATAAACAGCTCACAAGCATTGAGTTTACAGCATATCTAACCCAATAGTTGAGAAAATTGAGGGCTGAGAAAGTGGGGATTTGCTCAAGGCTACACCATTATTTAAAAGGTAGCAAAGCAATTGAAAAAAAATTAAAAAATGAAAGGTAGCAAAGCATGCTAAGATATGCAAATTATCCCTTAATATGCTGCTATAGGACCTCCATCCTTCAAAATGTTTGGGCTGTCTTTCAATCTGAAACAAATAATCCCTCTTCCAAAATAATAAACACAGATAGAACCCATCAAATACAAATTAAATAGCAACCACTACAAACAGAGGTCATCACAAAATAAAGGCAGAAAACTCCTTTGGCCCTAGTTTAATTTTAGAAAAAGGGGTGTTATGACACAGACATTGGCCAAAACTTGTAAGAGGGAGAGATTTACCTCTTCAGACTTTGAACCCATCTGAGTCTTAGAACTTGACCACTCCCACATATTAACACTGATTCGTTGTCTGGGTGTCGATTCAGCCAAGGGCAGAGTATTAGGTTAAATGTAGACTGAAGTCCCCGGAAGAGGGAAGCAACCTCCTTTCCTCCCTTTACTCTGTCCTCACTATGTGCTATGTTCTTGCTGTTTATTATCCTACTCAATCTTCATAACATCTGCCTGACAGCTGAAGTTACTGAAACTCGGAAACATTAAATAACTATCAGTTCACTTAGCCAACAAATGCTCAAGCAAAGGCTTGGACTTAGATCATGTTCTCTTCAATATGTGACTTTCCAAGTCTTGGCTTTGTTCCCAGCTATATAGTCTAGGACACACTTCGAGCTCAACTCAACTGTTAAGTCTTCAGGTCACCTACATGGGTTAAAATTTAAGGCTCACCTGGTGAAAATCATGCTCTATATTGTGGTGGTTTCTTTCTCCTGATAAGATGAAGGGAGGTTCACTCATTGTGGATCCTCCAGTTTGGTGATAGATCTGCTTAGAGAAATGACCTTGTTTATTCGAAAATAGCATTTGACCTCATGATGCATTCGGTTCAGAGCTTTTGGCCACTAGCTTGATAGTCCCAGCTCTCATCACAACCAGAACTACCAGCCACACAACAGCTCTCCTGGGGGCCTCTTTGCCTCTTAGGTACTGACTCTGTCCCTAAGCAACACCATTGTGGTAGCAGGGTAGGGGTGAGGGTGACTGGTGGAAAGAGAGGTCAAGCTTGCTGTGAGAGAACCCTCCTGTTGAGTAGACCCCTCCACCCCCGCCTTCTTTCTGGCTGAAAGAGACAGTATAGGCAGTGTTTAAAGGTTCAGGGATTTGAGTCACTTGCCTGTTCTGACCACCTCCTCATTAGTCACACATACTCACAGCTTGGGGGAGGAGGACACTGCGTGCCATACAGGACCAGATAACAGTTGCCCTTGGGAGCAGAGTGAACCAGAAGTGGCTATGGAAGGCAGGCTTTGTAGTAACAAGAAGATGAGGTGCCCCCTGATTCCCATGGGAGGATGTCATTGGCCTGTTTGAATAAATTTGCAAGCTGGTAGGGTGGTAAAACCCATTAGGTTGAGGACCAGGTGGGGTGTGGCTGGTCCTGCAAATAGGGAAACTAGCCAGTTGGGAAGACTTTCCTACCAGGTCATGGGCTGGGACATATGTGGTGAGGGCAAGGGGTATCATATTTAGGCCCTTGGGCCCCTTAAGAGGCTCAAATACATTAAGGCAGCTCTTTAAATTTTAGGCCTTACAATACATTGTCCAGGATCTCAAGTCTGTATTCCACCACATGCTGGTCACGACCCCAGGCTGGTTATCTTCAAGCTTGTTCCTCTCTGAGCGGTACTGTAGGACACTTGTCCCCATAGGGCTACCATGAGAGTAAGTATAAAGTGCTTAGCACAGGGCACAGATCATTAGAAGTACTGAGTAGATGTTAGCTATCGTCATCCTCCTAACTGGAAATAGTAACAGTAATGGATGGTCTCCTCCGGGTGTGTTCATGGTTAAACAGGTATTTAGGCAAGGTCTTGCTTTTAGGTATTGGGTCCTTTAGTGACCTCACTGGTCCCACTGAAGATACAGACATTTCTGTCTTCACATTGCTGCCTTGACTTTACTCGGGAGCAAGTGCTTCCGAACGTCACGATGCATCTGTGGAAGGGGTCACTAAGTGGCTTAAAAGGTTGAGGGGGAGGAACAACTCTAGTCAAGGTCTTTCTGCTAAGCTGAAGATTTAGACTATTTATAAGTTCTTTCCTTCTACTGTCTAGAAAAAATTTATTTTGATCAGAAATGGAAACAAAGGGATTAGGGGAATCAGAAGAGTGATTTGTAATTGGTCTCCAGGCTGCACTCTTGTTTCCATTTGTCAAGAGCAAGCCGCTGAATAAAACTGCATGGAAGGACTTTATTAGCAGTAGCTTTCCTCTTGCAGCCTGGGATTAGAGGAATACTTTAACCTTGACACATTCATTTTGTGATCACAAAGCCTTTCGTCTATCGGGTCTATTTTCCCCTTTTCATAATGCCCTGATCCTGGCAGCTTTTAAAATGATCAGAGAATGGTTCCATATTTTTCTCTCTCTCTCTGTCCCTTCCTCCTCCTCATCTTTCCCCGTATGTACTCACCAATCTATACTGAGACGATGAAAAACAAACCCCTCAAGGATGGGAGTCTGATAATATTTTTTACACATATTCTAGAAGGCTATGAAAGAGGAAGACTTTGCCCTCGATGAAGAGTCAATGCACCCAGGGTTATTTCCTAAGAGGAATTTATTGAAATTAACAGATTTCCAGGGGAAGCACAAAAGAGCACGTAGGAAAAATATCAAATGCCCTTAGTGAGCCATCAACTCACCTGCAAGGAACAAAGAAAACCAGGAAGCTGTGAGTCAGGAAAACAGGCATGAGACATTGCATCCAAATGGTGATTGTGACGAGGTTATAGACTCTTATTTTAAGCATCCATTTGAAATCAGGGTGGGGAGGGTGCCACTGATGTGCATAAATCTCCGAGGTTCCAACATACAATCGACTCATGTATTTGTTAACGTTAGCGCCTTCCTGGGAGTTAAATGTTAATTGTAGCACTCGACTAGTGTCTCAAAGACATAACTTTGTTGTTTGATAGGTGGAGAAATCTATCCGCTGTACACCAATTTATGATAATTATGGAGTTTTGCTTTACTTTTTTCTTTATCCAGCAACATTTTTGACTTGTTTTAGATGAAAGTGTGTGTCTCATTAATTATGGCATTTAGTTCTCAGCTTGTAATTGGTATCTGGTGCTTCTCACTTGTAGAGCATCTAGTGTCGCTGTTTCAAGGGGGCCTGATGAATTTGCCCGAGGTGAACTGAAATGGAAAGTACCGACTTTCTGAAATAATAACTTCAGGCATTTCTGGTAGCTTCCACAGTTTCGGATTGTTCCAGTGTAGGGGGTGAGAGTGCTGAAAGGGAGGTAGTACATCTGATTCTCTCCCTATCAGAGGGATCGAGATAGGGCCTCTATGTTACCCAGCGGGGCTTTGTGCCAAAATGTAATCAAATAGGAAACTGGGTGCCAATGGTAATTTTTTGAAATGTGCTTTTATGACATCCTCCTCAAAGATGAAAGCAGAGTTCCCTAAAACAAACAAACAGCACCGGACTCGGGCTAAAGCCCTGATAGGAAATTTATTTATGTTTCACCAAACCCGACTTGAAAGTAATTGTACATGATTTGAAACTTTTAATTGTTCTTGTTGTTTCTCTCTGCAAATAAGGAAATCCTGGCTTTCTGTAGAAAACTCTAGATCCTGGCTATTGGTTTCTTTTCAAGGTTCTGCCACAGTAATTGCTTTCTGTTTGATTCTGTGCCCTTCTGAAATTGAAGGTTGCCTCGAGGCAGGAGAAAAGCCGCGGTGGTGACTTGTGGCTTCGGGGACGGGGGTAACCCACAGCTGTGGCTGGAAGCCAGTCTCATTATCCCACGGCTCAGTGGGGCCAGCCGGGGGGGCCCGTGTTACTGCTTCAGATCTGAGCCTAGGACGAGAAGGGTTGGAATCTCAAAGCCTTCACTTTGCATTATTTATCATTTCTGACTGATAACAGCACCACTTTCTTCTAGGAACCAAACACTGGTCATTATGGTTTTGTTTTAATGTGGTATTTGGCATTGAATTTCACCGTTCTTCAACCGCAGATTTGCAAACTGGGGATATATTAAGGGATATGTGTTTCACAGGAAATAGACATTTCACTTCTTTTCAGAACAATATGACTTTATTGCTTGTACACCAGCATATTCCTAATATTGCTTTTTGATTGCTTCCTGTAAATCTGTCATAACTGTGGTGGTGAAAGTTGAGGTGACTTTACTGGTGGCTGAGAACACGGATGTGTTCTGTGAAGTCAGAAACAATTTCATGAGCTATGTGACTCA
This sequence comes from Nyctereutes procyonoides, assembly GCF_905146905.1. NCBI lineage: Eukaryota > Metazoa > Chordata > Mammalia > Carnivora > Canidae > Nyctereutes > Nyctereutes procyonoides. The sequence continues at coordinate 9,584,512 of NW_026575130.1, forward strand.
ACAGTTTTGTAAGTGGGATTTCAAAATCGTAAATTTCAAGTATGATTCAATCAACTGTTTATCTATCCAGAAAGGTGGGCTCTGTGGGGTATGTGTGTATCCTTGTGGAATGACGACCGTACAGAAAGTGGCAGTTTACGGGGAAGGTTGTGGGACAGAACTGCCAGGGTTCAAATCCCAGCTGTGTCACTCACTAGCAGGGAGACTGGACCGAGTCACTTCTCTGTGCTTCTCATGTGTCCCCTGAGGGTTTTAATGCTACCTGACATGCTAACATGTGCCTAGTGCCTCTCATCCTAGGCACCTGATGAGAGCTTAATAATTGCCATCTACCATTATTTTCCTAAAACATGCTGGTACTTTTAAAATTATGCCCATCAAATGTAAGTTGGCCTTTTCTTGCACACTCTGAGTCATCACCGGGGACTTCAGTGACTGCAGAGTGACACCCTCATCAGCCCCTAGGCGATCTCACCTCCTGCCCTCCATTCGGCATTGCTGGGGCCTCAACGCATTAACCAATGTGTTCTCACCACCCCTCCCCAACTGCCTGGCCATCACCTTGTGGGCGAGCCAGGTGTTCTTTCAGGTCTCTTGCAGCTCCCTCTTTCTGCTCTCATTCTAAGTTCTTAGAGCTGATTACTGGTCCTGGGGCTCCCTATCTCCTGTAGGTCGCTGAGCGAAGATTTGTGAGCACACAGGTCCTCTGTCTGCAAGCACACATTGCATTAACCTTTCCAGTTTGATGACAAGTTTTTGTTTTAAAAAAATAAGGTCTATTTAAGGAGAAAGCACCAGCTCAGGAATCAGGAAGCCTGCCTTTTCTGACTCTATCCCTGGAAACTTGGGGAACAACGCTTATTCCTTATTCATCTTTTTTTTTTTTTAAGATTTTATGTATTTACTCATGAGAGACACAGAGAGAAGCAGAGACATAGGCAGAAGGAGAAGCAGGCTCCCTGCCAGGAGCCTGATGCAGGACTTGATCCCAGGACCCTGAGATCATGACCTGAGCTGAAGGTCGATACTCAACCACTGAGCCATCCAGGGGTCCCTCCTTATTCATCATCATAAAAAGGGAGAATGGGCTGCCCACCCTGCCACCTTAGCAAGGGAGCTATAGTATCAAATGAGCTCATACGGGAGAAAGTGCTTTGAAAGAAAAACACAGGGCTTTGGGGTCAAAACATATTGGTCATGAACCCTAGCTCTACCATATATCATTTACGTACCTTTGGTCAGTGCATTATCATCTTATTAAATCTGCTTGAATATTTAATGAAATGGTATATGAAGAACCTGACACAAAGTAGACTCTCAAGAAATGGTAGCTATTATCAAATCATTAAGAGACTTTACAAACACAGTGGATCATGATCCACTTCGTATTTAAAGGGCTATGAGATCTGTCCTGTCCAATGCTGCCCCCATCTTAGCAGGTTTCCCTGTCTGGGATCTTTGTAGATCTTACATTCTGAGAACTGAGGCATTCATGTTGAGCTGAGCTGAGTAAACCCGAAGTGTGTTTACACTTATAAAATGGCTTGCTAGAAGCCTTAACTGTAGAATTTCTGAAGGAAAAGAAATGGCTGTTGTGAAAATCAGTTCTGAACTTTTTCAGGTTGTTTTCAAAAGGATGAGTTCTTCCACTTACCCAAATGAAAAACCTAATAAATACTGTGTATGGGGAGATACAGTCCAAATCACAGACCAGGAGGGCCTTTGCACATCCAGATGGCCTTGAACCAGCTGGTCTTCTTTGTACACAGCGTGTGCACGTGTGTAAAAGCCTCCAAGAGCCACGTGGGGGTCACTGAAAAGGCATTCCAAGCAAGAGTGCATGGGGGCTGAGCCTTATTGGGAAAGTGAAAACTCTATGTGCAGACATTTCCCCACAAAGGAAAGCAGGAAGGGCCTCCTATGGCTTTTTCCCCTCACTCCAATGTCATTTCTCCACTTCTGGGGAAGAAGAGGGATTGAAAAATTGAGCTGATGCCTAGTCATACACATAAATTCAGAAAGTCCTCATTAGAAAGTAAAACCACGGGGTGGGAGTGATCCAAATAAATTGTATTGTCATAAAGCAATTAAGAGAAAATCAGGCAATCATAAGGTGATAAAAGCCTATTAGTTAAAGGGCCTGAAAAACACAGCGGGTTGTAAAAAATTAAATTCTCACACACAGACAAAATGCAAATACATGCAATTGTCTCTCGATGGCAAAGAGTCAGATTACTGATGTGTGTGAAGAGTTAAAATAAAAGCCTTGGAAAATGTGAGGCACAATTTGATTTCTCATCTGTGCTCAGACTTGAGGATTTCTGTCTTCTAAATTCCTTTCTTTCCTTTGCAGTAAGTCTTACAAAAACAGCTTTGTGCTTTGAAAATAAGATACATCCCTTAAAATGAAATGTAAGAACATGAATGAATTTTACACTTTTTCATTCATTGAGACCATTCTGGAATTACATATGTCTAGAGAATCTTATTCTAATGCTGTTATTAAAAATGAAGAAACTGAGGTCCAAGGAGGTTAAAGCCAAGCTTGCACTTGCCTAGTGGGTGAGTCGATGGGAGCAGGTCTGACTCCAGAGACCAGACCACTTCTGTTTTTCCCCCAGCTCAGAGCGCTTTCCACGAGTTCACCTCGCTTTCCTGCTATGATGTTAGTGCTCAAAACATTTGGTCTCTATCAGATGCTGGCAAACTTTTTCTATAAAGGGACAGATAGTAAATATTTTTGGTTTTGTGGGCCCTGGGGTCTTTCTTGCAACTATTCAACTCTGCTGTTACAGTGCAAAAGCAGCCATAGGTGATGCTTAAATGCATGAGCATGCCAGCATTCCAGTGAACTTATTTATAGAAACAGGCCAAGGGCCAGATTCAGCCAACAGGTAGTAGTTTGCTGATCCTTGGTCTATATCATTTTTATAGTAATCATTAAGGAGGCCTTAAAATAACCTAAACCAACATTTTTAGATATTGCAAGGATATATATATATTTTTTCAAGGATATTTTTAATGGAAAAAGCTGCCAGTTCCCTTAGTCAGGTGTGTATTTTTTTCTGAGCACTCTTGTAAGTTCTCTGAGGTCATCCTCAATGAACCCAGTCCTTGGTACACTGCAAGGGACAGAAGCTCCAATCTTGGCTTAATCTTACCCCCTTTCTTCCCATTTCAATAGTAGGCATTTACACAATACAGACTGGTGTAGCACACAATGATCTTGCAGATGTCCCCGGAGAGGCCTATGTCTTTGTCCACATTGGCCAATCTGAGCCTACAGTAGGGATCCAACTACTTTCCTGCAATTAGATGAACAACTGTCCTAACACTGTAAGTAATGTCTTTCTGGCACTGGTTAGAAATGCCACATTTATTATGTATGAACTTTCCATGGGCACGTGAATGTGTTTCTGGATTTTTGCTGCAGTTTCATTCACGTATTTGTCTGTTTCTCCATGGACCTTTGCAATATTGTGTCTTCTCTAGCAGGAAAGAAAGTCTTTATCCAGATTTTCTTTTATGTCTTTTAATAAACATTTATAGTTTTTCAAGTATGCCTTGGACAGTTTCATAATGGCTTTTGCATAAGCCACATTTCACCGATTTTTAGAGTGGAGAATAGAAATCAAGTGGTTGAAGCCTGTGTAGTGATAGTGGAAAAGACTGAGCTTGAAGCAATTGTGAATGAAGACCCTGAGGGAGTGCTCTGTCATTTCTTTTTTTTTTTTAAGATTTTATTTATTTATTCATGAAAGATACAGAGAGAGAGAGAGAGAGAGAGAGGCAGAGACACAGGCAGAGGGAGAAGCAGGCTCCCTGCAAGGAGCCCAATGCGGGACTCGATCCCGGGACTCCAGGATCACGCCCTAGGCAGAAGGTAGTCACTAAACCACTGAGCCACCCAGGGATTCTCTGCTCTGTCATTTCTATATCTTTTGGTACTGGAAGTGACTGACTGACCGGTGTTTACCAAACAAGCAGGTGGATATGACAGGGCTAGGATGAAGAAGACAAAGAGCCAGGCAATTTTATAAAGGACCAGGACCAAGTCCTGGAGCAAGATGGCCTCAGCCGCTTTAGGTGTGGTGTCTCATCAGCACACTCATGAAGAGGGATCAGAAGCTGTCCCTGAGGGCAAGAACTGTGGGAGCACCAGGGTATGCAGCATTCCCTGTCAGGTTGCACAAGCTTTTGGGTTTCAGTTGGATAAAATTGATTCTTTTATATTTCCCTTATATTTCCCTCCTTCCAGGTCTCCATTCTGGCTAACTGGCCCTAATTCTTGCCTTGCATCTACTTTGGTTCAGCCCAGCCTGCCTTATTTTAGTTGCTTGCTTCTCATTCTTGCACTCACTTCTGTGCCTATCTTCATTTGAACTGATTTATTTGGCATTGAGTGCATTTACTACCTGATTCTACTCTTGACATCTGTTGTTTTGCTATTAGAATGATCTCTATTTGTGCCATCTAGCCTTCTGGTTTTCCATTCCTGGGCAGTCCCCCTGTTGCTCCAGCAACCACTTATTTCTTGGGAACCTCTGTCCTTTGGAACCTGCTGGCTTCCTGGGTGAGACTCCAGAGTAACTCAGTGCCTCAGTCTTCCACACAACCCATTATTCTTCTAGTTCATACTGGTAGCTAACTTAAGTTATTTGTGTATGTGTGTGTGCGTGCACACATTTCTCCTGTTACCTATTTACTGAGAGATATCAGATGCATGCCTCAAAGTAGGGTCGCTTCTAACTAGCCATCTTATTTATTTTACCTAATTCAATGTTAAATGAAGTGCTGCAGATGTTATTGAGGAGACTTACCTAAACCAGGTAGATCCAATCAACATATGGAGTCACTTTCCTGGTGAACAATGTCCCTTAGACTAAGGCGGATGCCACCTGAATGGGTTATTGTTGGTTTTGCCACTCTCAGTATCAGTCAACACATCATTTGATGTACATTCTCATGTATAAACTGAGACAAATCTATACCCAGACCTGATGAGTAGTTACAGTAATATCACAAAAAGAATTCTAGCTTGTACGTATGACCTGAATTCATCCTATTGTAGACGTCTCAACCATGGTCTGAGAATTAGTTTGGCAAGTTTTTAAAAGACAGATGCCTAGGTTCCACTCCAGACCAATTGAAACAGAATTCCTAAGGGTGGGTCCCAGGCAGTGGTATTTTACATTTTTTCCAGATGATCTTAAAGTGCAGCCAAGCTTGAAAACTACTATTTTAGCAGCACTTACAGGGGCACCAGCTGTCCTGCTACACAGCCTGTTGTCACCAGACATCTCTTTCTTAAACTTACAGAAAACTTCTGGGGACCCAGTCTGTGATTTAGGTCATGCTATCTAACTTAGTATGCACAACATGGAGGTCTTTTTGTCCTTTCTCTGTTGTATTAATTCTCCAAACCCAGAAAGTGATGTATCAGAGAGAATTATTTATAATTTTTAAAAGGGCCACATCAATGCCTAGACCACATGGGTTTGCCTCCACAGGGAGATGGCTGTGGTATCTTTGAAGAGTCTGCTAGGAATTTCAACAGAATGAAAAGCTCATTGAGTATTAGTGGAATGGAAGCAAGTCCACAGTGGAATGCTATTGTTGAAACAACCCTATATCAGTCCATCTTTCCCAAAGTAAACAAGACATACTGTAACTAGTCTAAGCAGAAAACTAATTTATTAAGGGATAGGTTGCAGGTAGTAGCAACATAACCCTGCCATGAGATTGCTTCTGTGAAGCCCCAGAGGACCAGACAGGGTGGGTCATATTGAAGATCTGGAGCTTGGCTCCCTGAAAGTTCTGTGAGTGTCCATGCCCACCCCCCATGGATGCCTTCACCACCAACTTTGCTAAATGATGTCCTTCATCAAAATGCTCTTTCTGAGTGCAAATCTTGACACCGTGTAAGGTTATGCCCAGCTACAAGCATTGCTGGGAAACTAATTTTTTTCAATACTGAGGAAGCAAGACATATTAGAGGAAATTCCTAAAACATAGGAAGTAATTTTAAAAGATACAGAATGGCTTCAAAGAATGAAAAACACCCCCCCCACACACCTCTCTTTTCCTTCTTCTTACCAGAGTTATCCTTGTATGCGACCATTCCTAAGAAAAAATAGCTGGAAAAGACCCGATGTCCATCATCTGTATGCCTATGTGAATTAAAAACTAGCATTCTCTCTCCCTGGAACATGTGCGCTGTGTCTCATCTCTAGTAATGTAGTGTAATCAAGGCTTTATTCCATCCTAAAGGCATTCTTGTCAGCAGTGGTGTTGTTGGAAGGAGTGTTGTAAGTGGGAGTAAAGAAGACAAGAAGAACCCCCCTCCTAACTCTACCCCAAAAAATCAACCCTAGAAGAGTTCCCTGTCACCCCGCGTACTTTCATTTACACACAAATTTCCTAAAGTCCAGAGTTGGACTTCACAATTAAGAAAATTTACCAAGTACTTGAAGCAAATTTTGAAAGAGCTACATTAGCTACATTATTGCTAATAGAAATTAGAGCTATGAGGAAATGCTGGTAAGAGAACGCTGAGAACACATGAAAAACTTCAAAAATACAATAGGTCTAATGGAGAAGATGGTACTCTTTCTATCAGAGACAGGAGGGGGGTGTTGGAGAGGGAGAAGGACTTTTTTTTTTAAATCATAAACTAACAGGAGGGGTTTTATTTAGACCGAAGGCACAATTCCACCCACAGTGGTGCCCTCAGGACACTCCTCGATTCCCCTGGCACTTCAGTAGAGATGATTCTCATCGAATACAGATGGCTTCCAGGAGGACTTGCCTAGAGGCAATATAATGACCCAAATAATCTCTTTAAGTCTCTAGCAGGTTTTGATGCTGTGAAAAAGCTTTTTTCTAGTTCTCCAGTGGAAACCAAATTAGTGTCTTTAAGCACAAGGGCAAAGTTTGTACAATACAATCAAATGAAACCTCTAGGTAATTAGTGGAATACATAAGTAGGTACACATCTGAGAACCTGCCTGCCCGGTGATCTAGCCCCACCCTCTCTTCATGGCATGCACAGTTTGCATCCATCTGATCCCCTGGCCTCCTACCCAAGGTGGCCCTATACTTCATGAAAAGAAGCAGAAAATCTCAAGCACAGACTTCAGAGACAAAGAGGATTCTATTTTAAAATTTTGATTCATTAAACTGGGGCCCATCATGAAAGGTCATCAGGAAAGAAGAAACAAGATAAACATTGGTCTGGACATCTTCCAGAAGGGCTGAGGAAGGCGTGTCTTCAGAACAAAGCACAGCATGATTGAATGTACACTGGCTGCTGTTGGTGCATATTCAATTCTGTTTGCACTTAGGAGGAGGCAGTTTTCTATTGCCAGCATTTGACTGGCGTTGGTCCTGTCCCACTGAAGGAGAGAAGTTGCCTGTGAGAACACCTCCTGTGTTATTAAGCTATGTGAGGATGTTGCCATTTCTTTAACTTCTGAGTTCGACTCTGTCCTTTGCTATTGGGAACCTGGAGTAGATGCTGAAGGATGGCCCCAGTGTGGGGGCCCAAGCAAACATTTTAAAGGATGTATTTGTTTCCACCCAAATAATTGAGAAATGAAGAAATTAAAACAAAAATATCTTGATATTAATATCTGGCATTTATTTAGCTACCAACCACTGTACACATATTATCTCAATTTTATCTTCATAAAATGCTCACGAAGTACCTACTATCGACAACGAGGTTCAGAGAGGTGAGGGAATTGGTCCAAAGCTAAGAGCCAGGTTTCCCCACGGTCTGTCCACTTAGCCACACCAGAACCTTTGGGAGACTTAGCCACAGTCAGCAGCTGTCGGGTGCTGTAACGGACACTCTCCGGGCCCTGTCGTTTCCTCTGTCCTTACCACTTGAATGCCCACTGCTCAGCTCCTAGGTCGGCAGTTCTTTGCCTGAGGACTGTCTCTGGCTGACCCCAGGGCTTACTTTGCTCCTGTGGCCAGTCCAAAGTATCCAGGCACAGATGTTCCCTGCCACCCCCCTCCATCCCCAGGCAGTCATAGCCAATGAATGAGAGGAGCAGCCCATAAGACTCCAGCTTCCTCTTTCTTCGGTGGGACCACTCTTGGGTGTGTGTTCTGTTCTGTATCAGCTCGGAGTTCCTCAGCAACAGTCATCTCCAGCTATCCTCGTGGGAACTTGCTCGATGCCATAGGAGGGCTCTTGCCTTCACTCTCTCACTGCCACACTCACTTGCCAGCGTTTCTCAGCCTTGCTACCCAAATTGACCACTCGCACTTGGATCCTGGTCTCAGGAGCAGCTTCCAGAGGAACTCAAACTAAGGTGGTCGTATGTGTGCCTTGCTACTCATAAATGGGGTTTGGGGTGATGGCAAAAATGGCCCCAATTCTCCAGCCCTCTCTGCACGCATGCCTTTTGTAATGTGAATTTGCAGCTCCTCTCATCAAGAGATGAAGTGTATTTCTCCATCTCTTGCATCTGTGCTGGCCTTGAAACATGCTTGGGCCAGTAGAGTGAGGCACAAGTAACTGTGCCTGTTTTGAGTGTAGGCTCTGTGAGGCTTTGTGTTCTCACTGTCACTCTCAGATGCCTGCTGCCTCCATATAAGCAAGTTAAGTTCAGGACAAGGGAACACACGGAGTAGGGCTCCTTATAGGCTAAAGCCACGGGAGGGGCAGCCAGCCCTTAGCCACCTCAGCTGACTTCAGGTGCATGAGCCAATCCAGCCACTCTCAGCCCAAGTCTGACCCAGATCAGCAAAACCACCTAGCGAGTCCACAGACTTTGGGGTGAAAATACGTACTGTTGAATGCCACTGCTTTTTCTGTGCAGCACTTTTGTAGCAGTAGATTATTGATGCAGTTACTGCAAGCTCTTCTGACTTCTGTTCTTTCCACTTCCTTCCTTTCGTGATACTTTTTTTAAAAACACATATTCTTTTTCTCTCTTCTTGTCTGCTAGTGTTTGTAAATATATTAACATTTCCTGACCATCACTGATCAAGCTGGAATTGCTCAGCAATATATAGTGAACTCTGCCATTAATTTTATTGGAACCTAAACTTCCAGATGATCTTTTGGACCTTTCCTTCAGCCAGTCCACTAATTACAGGTTGAAAAGCTAGGATATTTTTATTTAACATGATTGTAATATAAGGAATCGTCTGAAGAGGAGGTGGAGGGCTGAGGGAATATAGAGGCCCTCAGAAGACACAGTGGGAAAGGAAGATTCCCTCCAAAAAGATTATTTTTATTTAATTTTTATTTATTTATTTATTTATTTATTTATTTATTTAATTATTTATTATTTTATTTATGATTTTATTTATTTATTCATGAAAGACACAGAGAGAGAGGCAGAGACACAGGCAGAGGGAGAAGCAGGCTCCCTGCAAGGAGCCTAATGAGGGAGTCGATCCCAGGACCCTGGGATCACGACCTGAGCTAAAGGAAGACACTCAACCACTGAGCCACTCATGCATCCCATCTCCAAAAATATTTTTTTTTTTTAAACCCAGGTTTTTTTTTTTAATTTTTATTTCTTTATGATAGTCACAGAGAGAGAGAGAGAGGGGCAGAGACACAGACAGAGGGAGAAGCAGGCTCCATGCACCGGGAGCCCGACGTGGGACTCGATCCGGGTCTCCAGGATCGCGCCCTGGGCCAAAGGCAGGCGCTAAACCGCTGCGCCACCCAGGGATCCCAAAAATATTTTTTTAAAAACAGAAAAGAGAATACGGGAAAGCAGGACAAGGCCTTCATTTTTTCATTCTGTAAATAATCGAGCCTCTACTATGTGCCAGATAGTGCTAGGTGCTGAGGAATACAAGGATGTGTAAGAACATGGTTTCTACCCTTGAAGACCAGTTCTAGTGGGGGACTGGATAAAAAAGACAAAAGTAAAGTAATTTTCCACATTCTGGAGACTTGAGAGAGAATCCAGTAAATGTGCATTTCCTAGGTAGGGACAAGGTTTAGATAAGTGAGAATTCCTCTGAGGCTTTTGGCTTCCCAGAAGGCAGTGCACAGGAGACCAAAGCTGGAGAGCGGGGTTGGGCTGGCGGTGAGGAGGGAAGGTTTGACAGAGGGCGAGTTCAGGGTGATTCACTACCACTACCAAGCTTCACAGCGTACAGCGAAGTTCTGAGAACCTGGGAGGGTGCCAGTGGACAAGTGCATCCCAAGGGCTCTCCTGCCTACTCAGGAGGAGAAATAGAGCTCTGTGGTTGCTGGGGGAAGCGGGTTTTGTAGTCACTCAGTAGTTCACAGATTTACATGTAGTCTACCTACTTAATAGCAATCAATGTGTCATTTGGCATTTGTGTTAATTAAACTATTTAATAAAACTTTGGGTTAAGAGTGCTTATCTCATATTTCAGACATTCCCAGGAGTGCTTAGAAAGGGACTCCAAGTAGGAAAAATATGCCATTTGGCAATAATCCATGAAACTAATTACCATAAAGAAGTCGTGAAAACTTGCACAGAAGGGCTTGCTACAAATATTTGAATCAATTCAGAACATAATTTACTTTAGTTTTGCCAGATTCTCAATATATCTGGTCCCTCACCTCCCATATGAAAGCTCACAAGAGATTAAATCACTTTGCCTTCCCAAGATTCCAAGAAGAAGATGAACTGTCCCTTAAAATCTGACTTCCTTTTGGGACCCCATGGAAGTCCAATGCTAGCACCATGAAATAGGAAAATATGTTTTTCTAGGCTCTTTGTAACAGAACCCTTACATGAAATAGTCCGTTGAAACTCAAAATTCAGTACAAGCTCTCTGTCATTTTCTGAAACACAAAAAAATAATAACGCTGTGTTGGCCAGTTGAGTGTAAGCTCCTTAAGGGTAAGGATTTTCCAAGTTTAATTTACCTTGACTATATGTCCAATGGTTGATGTAGTTATTCAGTAAAAGAATAAAAAGATTATAAACCATTTCACACCCAAGAATAACAAAGCCAATTAAAACCAAAAATGAATCCTGAAAATAGAAAGGAGTGCCACTTTTCTAGGGAAATGAAGAAACAATACATTTCTCAACATAGGAATTACTCAGGTGCCTTCGCAAAAAGTTTGTCTATGTGACCCAGGTATAAAGAGGTCTTACAACAGGCCAGGATGAATGTTGCAGGTCTCATAATTTGAAAGTCTCTCAGTAGCTACCTGTATGTCTTAGATGAGCCACATTCTGCCTATCTGCCCATATTCAGAAGAACTACATATGACCCATGATGGTGATGAGAAAGGTGCTCTCCTCTCTCTGCTAGGCTTGAGCTGAGGAGGTTCTGAATAACAGAGGACTGGTAAGTGGCACATTGAGAAAGAAAGCATTGGTCATAGTCCATTAAAAAGATGATGGGTCGCAACTTTTTCTTTGTAGTCTTCTGTCCTGGTTCTTAGATTCCATAAAAATCTGATTTTAAAATATTAACATTATTTTTGTTCTTCTTCAGATTTGGTTTGGTTTAGGTGCCTATGTCACTTGCTGCTTTGCAAGTGACACCTGGTAAAGCATTCAGTGAGGCCCACCCAAGTACCACATTTGTGACTCTATTTGCTTGTAAAGTCCAAGTCATGAGCTGTGCACTGACATTTTAGGTCAATGATTTCTGCTACTAAAAGTACATAAGAATAATTTTCTGAGTTTCTTCTATGGAAGAGAAAAGTATCTCTGGTATTTGATAAATATTAAAGCATTTGGCTTACTTTTAACATTGTTCTCATGGGCTTCCTTTGAGACCAGTAGGAAATGCTTGACTTGAAAATCAAGGTATAGACTGGGGCACTTGTGCTCAGTGCTGTGGGAGTAGGATTCATGCTTTGCCAGCATAAGGACCAGAGTCAGTGGTCATCAGCAACTTTGACTGCAGGTCTGAGTTTATCAGTGCTGGGTGAGTCTCAGGGTTGGGAAAGACCTTAACAGTCTTAGAATCTAACCACTCATCCTGTGCTTGCGTCCCCATGATGACATGTTGCCTGTCTCTGCTTGCTTCACCCAAGATGTCCATCCCATAGAACAGAATTTGCAAGCTAGCAGCCCACAGAAGTGTTTTGTTTGGCTTGCCTGGTATTTAGATGTTTTTAGAATTTAGCTTGTAACATTTAAAAATAGAGAGAGTTCTCATAGATTCTTGGAACTCTAGCTTCTCCTGAAAAATCAGTTAACCACATTGGTGCTGTATCCCTTTGGGCATCAATAGCCTGGAGTGTAGCAGCTGCCTCCAGCCCCACCCCCATTTTCACAGAGTGTGCTTTTACCTCACCCCATCATCCAGACTGTTTTTCACTCATCGTGCTGCCTCTGCATGCCATGGGAGTCTCTGACGTCTGTCTCAGAGCCCTTATTCACTGGCTTGACACCCTGAGAAACCAACTTTAATCAATATGAACGTCTCTGGTTTTTAAAAAAAGCAGAGCTCATTTTTTTAATAATAAATTTATTTTTTATTGGTGTTCAATTTGCCAACATACAGAATAACACCCATCCCGTCAAGTGCCCCCCTCAGTGCCCGTCACCCATTCACCCCCACCCCCTGCCCTCCTCCCCTTCCACCACCACTAGTTCATTTCCCAGAGTTAGGAGTCTTCATGTTCTGTCTCCCTTTCTGATATTTCCAACCCATTTCTTCTCTCTTCCCTTCTATTCCCTTTCAAAAAGCAGAGCTCATCTTCACTCGTTTAGCTACAGTCTTCCTGCTGTGGTTTGTGTCTTCTTCCCTCTTCTAATTCATGTCTCCACAATCTGCCAATGCTCTAGTTCATTTGAGTCAAATGTTGTTTAGGCTCTCACATTCTATATTTCTAAATAAATTCTATATAGTTGGGGTAAGAACAAGGGAAGGAGATGGCCCTTGTGCAGGAGTTAATAGCTCATTTAGACAAAGTGGAAAAGTAGTTTTTGTACATGAGGTAATAAATAGAGAAGGATGAACACTGTCTCCCAGCTGTGGAACCCCGCTCACTTGAAGAGAGATTCATCTTATTTGCCATGGCCACCCGGTTCTGCCTATGTGGCGAAACAACTGAGAGTCTTTCTAATATTTGGTGCTATTAGACCTGACTTGAGAAAAGCAGAATATGTAATTGTTCATAAGGGAACAGAGCCTCATATCTTTGTCTGATTGTTAATATCATCAAAGCACATTTCTTAAAGCTCCTATGATTTTTCTGGACTCACTTGATGTTTATTGTGCTTAGCACAAATCATGGGAAAGCTAACATTTACTCTGCATTTATATTCAAAGTATATTGGCATTATGGTTGCTTTTGGGTGGTCTAAAGGCCTCCTCAAACTTGGATATGGCCACCCAGCTATTAGGAGAGAGATTACCTTACTTCCAAATGATCAGATTTCCATTCACAGATTAATAATAGGACTCTCTTCAACAGTACCTCTCAGGAAATTTGCATTTTACTAAATATATATATTTAGAGAGAGAGAGAGGAAAGGAGATGAAGAGGGAGAGAAGGAAACAGTTGGAGAAATTGTAAAAGTTGCTTGAAAACTATTTGAAATGGGCATTACTTGTCACAACTAGACAGTAGTGAATATACACTTGACCATCTTAGTGAGCATTTCCATGAAGTAAAAGAAGTGGTCTTTCCCACTGGGCCTTTCTGGCCCCCCAGCTATTTCTTATCAACAGACAATGGCATTAGGCACCTACATTTCTAGGCAAATCTATTATTAGTTGGGGAAAGGGGAATCATTTCAAGTAAAATAAAGGACAACAAAAAACCTTAACACAATTCAAACTCTACTCCAATTTATGAAAGTCTAATCTATTTAGCTAACATTTTTAACTGTGGCTTTTCAAACCTTAACCCTATTGGAAGGTGACTTAGGATTGGCAACAAAACCATCACATCACACAGAAGGATTTTTCCCAATGCTATTTCTAGCCTAGTTGGAAACCAGAAGCTTTAGGAATCTACCAAGAGTATCTAATTTTGCTAGATTTTTTTTTTTTTTTTTTTTTGCCTCGTATTGAGGCCTGTGGGTTTGGATAAAAGTCTGAGAAGTCTGTGGTAACATCTCAGTACATACATTTTCATATAAAAATGTTATGAGAAAAAGAAAGAATGGAGGACATAAGTATTTTAGAGGGAGAAAAAAGGTGATTCCAATCTTTTATATGTTCAAATGTTTTTTTCTTTGGTCCTTGTCCAAAGTAACATTGCAACTGAAAGTGAAACAATTCAGTTTACCTACAACAAGTTAGGTGGTAAGTGGTTACTCAAGTTCAATCTGTGTACCCAAGGAGTATTTATGTCCACTCTGATTGTGGTCACCCTAAGAAGTCTCAAGAGTGGCAAGATTTGGGAGAACATTAGCAGACAGAGGATCATGGAAGAAAAGCATGGGGAATTTACCCCCAAATCCCTGGACCACTGATTTAGGTTTCCACAGGGAAAGAGACCTCTACTGGGGGAACAACTGAAAGAATGCTTTATGGTTATTTTTCAGAGATTCCTTTGTAAAGCAAATAATCATTTGTCAATTTGGTACTTTGTAAGTTCAAATTTTCTTATGATGGGATTTCTTGAAGAGGGCACAAGGGTTGTCTATCCAAGTGAGCCACTTGAAGGGCAAGGTTTATGTCTTGGTTAATTTATTATTGTTTATCTGCTTTGTGAAAATATTCTTCTACTCTATTTATAAAACCTGATTAAGAGCTGCTTGGTATTCACTTGGCATCATAGCTATTGGTAAATAAGTTTATTTTTGATTTTTAAGAATTTCCTTTGTGGAGTATGGCCTCCAGATAAGAGGACAAACACTTAAATTAGCCCTCCCTCCAGTCACCATCATGGGAGAAATATGTGTGGGGGTGTTCTCTGACCTGAATAGAAAACGCTAGAGGCCTGGGAGGAGCTGGCAAGGCATTGACACGACTCACAAACATGCTTTAAGAACTTGGTGTGATAGACAAATTCTGCCTTTTGGGGAAGACGTGTAAAACCCACTCCTCCAAGCATTTCCTTTGGAATCACACCATAGAGCTATCTTTTTATTTGCTTTTGGCCACAGCTGTTGACTCAAGGAGATGGTGTCAACTGTTGTCTTTCCTGTTGCAAAGCTCATTTGGCGGCTGAGCCATCTTTCAGGACTGGGCACCTAAAGATGGATGTAGAAAAGAGGAAGCTGGAGAGTGCAGGCAGTCAAGCATTTGATAAGTCAGCTTCCCCAGGGCCAGATGCTTTAGGATTAAGGAACAGGCCCCAACTTGTTTCCCCAACAACTGTGCAATAGCTCAGTCACAGCATGGCTGCCACCTCATCCATCCCAAGTAACACCCAAGGGGTGCTTGCAGGTGAGTGGCGGAAACCATTTATTTGTTTAGTACAACCAACCCTCCATTAGCCGACAGAGTGAGTAGGTGGGAGAAATGCAGATGAGGAGAGATCCTCTACTTAGAAGTGCTTCTTTTTCTCAATCAACTTTCTCATTGGTAAAGTGACAACAATATTCTTCATGATAAGTGATATCAGAGGGGTAAATAAAAATCATGCTCACAAAAAACCCCACCAAGGCTCTGCTGGTGTGACTCTAAACCTCATTCTAAGTGCCAGTGCTAATCCCAGACTTTGGTGGGAAGGGGCAGCTCCAGAGCATGATGGGAAGCCATCATGTACCAAGTCTCACAGCCACATGTATAAGCCGGTGTCCAACTAGGCCATTTTAATTAAAATCTAGGGTGCTAGCTACTGATCCACTCCCTGTCAATTTCACATTCATCCTTCTTTGTTCCCCTCTAGGACTCTGGAAACTACATTTTCCCTTTGTCAGCTGGTTCTCTGTGAGAAGCAGCCAAAAGAATATTCTAGAGGAAGACTGGAAGGACTGGAAGGCAGGAAGATGGGAGAATGGTAACACAGGTGGTTCCCAACCTCAACTTGTGCCTGCACCCCCAGAACCTGTCCTGGTGTCTGTGTCCTCCTTCCAACTGTAGCATCAGCCAGATGATGCCCCTTCTCAGATGTCTGAGTCCTAGCTCTGTGGAATGTCTCACGTTTCTCAGTTCTGATAATTATACCATCCTCCTTGGGTCTTCCTAAGCTTGGGGATGGTGAGCACGTTTTTACATTTAATATTGCTGCATTGTCTTGGTGCATCCTTTCTGACTTTTTAAATTTGTGAACACTTAGAAGTACACACCAGGCTGCACCTTGTTTTTCTCACTCCACAATATATCTTGTACATATTTATATGTAGAGATCTTCCCAGTTCTTTTTTTTTTAAAGATTTATTTATTTATTCATGACAGACATAGAGAGAGAAAGAGAGGCAGAGACACAGGAGGAGGGAGAAGCAGGCTCCATGCTGGAAGCCCGACGCGGGACTCGATCCCGGGTCTCCAGGATCGCGCCCTGGGCCAAAGGCAGGCGCTAAACCGCTGAGCCACCCAGGGATCCCCTTCCCAGTTCTTTATATTAGCTGGATAGTATTCCTTTGGGCTGATGTATCATTATTTATTTAATCAGTCTCTTATTGGTGGACTTTTGGCTCATTTCAATATTTTGCCAATTCATTTTTTTTAAATTTTTATTTATTTATGATAGTCACACAGAGAGAAAGAGAGAGAGGCAGAGACATAGGCAGAGGGAGAAGCAGGCTCCATGCACCGGGAGCCCGATGTGGGATTCGATCCCGGGTCTCCAGGATCGCGCCCTGGGCCAAAGGCAGGCGCCAAACTGCTGTGCCACCCAGGGATCCCTATTTTGCCAATTCAAACACAGCTTCAGTGAATGACACGGCAACATTACAGACAGTATACCTCATTTTGCATATGCGCAAGTATATCTCTGGACAAATTGTCTGAAGTGACATTGCCTGGATCTAAGGGTGTACTTATTGAGATGTTGCCAAATTGCCTTGCAAATTGGGACTATACCAGTTTACACTCATGATAACAGTGTATGAGAATGTCTGCTTCCTGAAAGACCCTCATTTGATTTACATAAGCTTCTGCTATAAGTTTAAAAAATGTTGTCAGTGGTGCCTGGAAGTCAGCATTCCCACCATGCCTGACAAATACTCCTCAGACAGACAGCCCTCTTGCCCTTCACTTAGGGCCAGTGAGATGCTTGAGAAGTTAGACTCACAGAGACCCATTGTGGCATGTCAGACCCACAGAAAATGTTCCTCCTGTGCATTATTTATGACTTTCCTGCATTTATATAATATCCAGCTTCCTGAAAGTAATTTGTTTTGGATTGTGTAGTGCTGGGCAGCACATCAAAGGTATGCTAAACAGTGGTAATAAAACATTGAGGTTTATGGTCACTGAGGTATTAAATATCACTCATAAATTACAGGGTGAGTATTTTAAATGAGCTATGGCTCAGAGAACAGTAGGCGCCCCATCTCTGCACATATTAATTGCTACAGCCTGGCTTATTAATTATCAATAGTTTCAAAGGCTTTGTTGCTGTTGTTTTCTTAAGGAACCATTCTATGGTTCTGCTTAATGTGTGTATGAGTGAATGTGTTGTGTACATAAGCTGGCATTAAACTCAACAAAAGTGTGAGGATACTTTAGAATACTGTAGAGTCTGATAGACTTTCAATTTAAAAATCAAAGAGCCCGGGATCCCTGGGTGGCACAGCGGTTTGGCGCCTGCCTTTGGCCTAGGGCGCGATCCTGGAGATCCAGGATCGAATCCCACATCGGGCTCCCGGTCCAGGGAGCCTGCTTCTCCCTCTGCCTGTGTCTCTGCCTCTTTCTCTCTCTCTCTCTCTCTCTCTCTCTCTCTGTAAATAAATAAAAATTAAAAAAAAATAAAAAAAAAATCAAAGAGCCCTGGGGCACCTGAGTAGCTCAATGGTTGACCGTCTGACTTTGGCTCAGGTCGTGATCCCAGGGTCCTGGGATCAAGTCCCACATCAGGCTCCTTGCAGGGAGCCTGCTTCTCCCTCTGCCTATGTCTCTGCTTCTCTCTGTGTGTCTCTCCTGAATAAATAAATAAAATATAAAAAAAAAAATCAAAGAGCTCTCCATTTCAACCACTGATACTCTGGTTGCTGTTCCCCAACAAGGCATGTTGCCTACTGCTTCGGACTCCCAAGTGTCAGTCCGAAGGACAGGATAGATCTATTTCATTTCAGGTTCTGGTCAGTTTGACTTCTAGTCCAAGGCTCTATCCCAGTGATTCCCACCCTTTTCTGGCAAATCATGCCCGCTGGCATCTGCCTAAATTTCACAGGTTTCCTTCTCATTTGAATACTCCAATAACCTTTCTCCTCTGCCTCCTTGCAGTATAGCTTTATCATCAGAGCTTCTGAGGGCCCTATCATCTCTCCTTTGCAAACCTCCACATCTTTCTTCTCAGATGAGTTCCTTTAGATTTTTCTGTTAAATTTTTCAATCTAGAAATTACCAAGGAGTCCCAGAGGACACCCAAACACCAAACTTGGAAAGAGGCTGGTGTTTTAGTAAAACCCAATGGCTCACGTTTGGGGAGCTTAACAATTTAAAATAGGCACTCCAGGCAGAGTCGATCAAGAGCATGGAACATGGGGGGATTCACCCTAGTTTTGTGTAGTGAGGGACTATAGCTACAGCAGGCAGTTGAGAACTTAGGAAGTAGGTACCTAAGTATATAAATCAGATAGACTCCTGTCATTAAGTGGCCTTGACCCTTCCACTGCGGGTGGTTCTGTGTGGCTATCTTTGTCCAGAAAAGCCATTATATGCTTTTTCAGTTTGATTTTAATCATACGAAAAGAGGAATTCCAAAGAGGAAAGATAAGTGGATATAGACAGCTTCTTGATACATGTTAGACCTGCTCTGTCCAATATGGTAGCCAAGGGCCACATACGGCTAGCGAGCTTTGAACTGTGGCAAGTGAAACTAAAGAACTGAATTTGTCATGTTATTTAATTCCAATTAATTAGATTTAAATTTAAAAATCAATACTCGATTCACCTATTAGAAAAATTTTATGTATATTTGAATAAGTTAGATATGTGAATTGAATCTATCTTTGCAATTCTAAATTTTATGAATCTAAATACAGAGCAAGTATTTCTAATGAAAATTTAGCACCCAAATAGAGATACACTCTAACTGTAAAATGCACACCAAATTTTAAAGACATAGTATAAGAAATATTTAAAATATCTTATTAAAAATTTTTATTGATTGTATCTATTTTGAGTAAGTTAAATAAATCGGTTATCACAATTAATTTCAAATGTTCATTTTCATTTTTTTAAATGCAGCTACTAGAAAATTTTTAGTTACATGTATGGCTCATATTGTTTTTCTATTGGAAAGCTCTGGGTTAGAACAAATGTACCTTGGAGAGGTATGGGGACCCTTGGAGCTCATTCCTACTGAATTCTACAGAAATCTCATTGTCACAATTACTTGGCACTAGGAGGGTGAAAATTTCAAGAAAGTGCTGAAATACTACTTCGAAAGAAACTGCCAAGATGGGAATTCATACTCTATACACACATTAAGACTTTGGATTTCTCCACCACCAGTCACCTTCCTTTGAATATTTTTAAACTTTATGTAAATGATATTTTTCCTATATACTTCCACAGCTTCCTTTTTTGTCCTGAAAAATTATGGCTTTTGAGAGCTTTCTATAGTGATCCAGAGTGATACTCGTAGCTCTAGTTAATTCAATTTCACTGCTGTATAATGCATAGTACTCCACTGTATGAATATACCTGTTTATTTACTAGCCTCCTTTCACTGAACATTTAGATTGTTCAGTCCATTTAGGTTGTTTCTCACCATTACCGACCAATGGTGCTATGAAACATTCTTATTCATATTTCCTTGTATGCATGTGCAAGAGTTTCTCTGGAATTTAAGTCTGGAAGTGAAATGTTGAACCTTAGTGTATGCCCATCCTTAACTTTACTAGTGTTAAATTGTTCTCCAAGGATTATATCAATTAATACTCCCAACATTGGTATTATGTCACTCTCATCTTCACTTTTGGTATTCTTTAAGTAAGAATGTTTTGCAACTTAAAGCATGAAACTGTCTCTGTTTTTGCATTTTTCTGAGAAACTTCTCGTATTTACTAATCAGTCTGTTGTCTTCCTGACATGTTTGTTCATGACTGTTGCCCATTTTTCTATTGGGTAATTTGCTTTTTCATGTGAAGGACTCTTCCACCAGTCACCTTGAAGCTGATACATAGCTGACAACTGAGCCATTCAGTATGAGTGTTGCCTCTTTTTCTGTATTTGTTTTTCCTTCTCTTTAAATGTTTATCTTTTAAGCTTGTCATCTGAGACCAAAGAAAGACCCCCCCCCTTTCCTACTCCCCACCAACTTGTGCTGTTTCTGAAAACTATAAGGAGTGGACTCGAGCAGGATTTTACGGCAAGGAGCCACGAGCACCAGGAGAAAGGACAAAGCAAGGCAGGCTCCATTTTTTTCACCCTGAGCAACAGACATTTTTATGTGTTCTCCCCATGTCAAGGACAAAAGCTACTGTTTCAAGAGAAAAAAAAAGCTAAAAATGGTCACACTTAGCATACGTTATTGAAAGGGTTCCACTGACTTTAATGATAATTAGATAAGAAAAATGAAATAATCTGAAGATTCCAAAATTACTAGTTTAAAAGTAGTAATGAAAACGAGTTTGAAGACAGCAAAAGTGCTTTCAAAAGCACCCCTAGGATCTACAGCTAAATAATTGGGTTGAATCCATGGGACTGCAATTTTTAAGCAGACAGTAAGGCACAAAGCTCTTTGGATAATTCTAGCTTATATTCATAGACACCTGTGAAGCTGTCTTTGAAAGTTTGTCTGTGGCCTGTAACAGCTTTTGTTTCTTACGATACTTGGTATCCTAAGAATAGATATGGTCATTAAATGTTAATAATGATACCTAGTATTTACATAACACCTTTCATCCCAACACCTCAAAGAACTGGGCACACATTAACTCACTAATTCCCATAAGAGCCATGAGGCAAGAGTTATTATATCCATTTTACTGATGAAGGAACTGAGGCACAGAGAATTTAAGTGACTTCACTTACTCAAGGCTGCATGGGACGTTAAATTTTTAGCTGAGACTAGGTCTAGATCCCATGCTGTCTATTCATATTTGTCTAAAAAGTTATCTACTTTTTTTCAAAGGTTTTGGTCTTTTCTCCGCCCCTCCCCTTCCTTTTTCTCCTAGTGAGTTGTGTTAAATAAACAATTATGAAAAGGGATCTTTTTCAGTGCTTAAAAGCGAATTACCAGGAGGCAGCACCATGTCATATAATTTTGGAGTCATGTCTATTGAACAAAAGAGGACAAGTGTGTAGCAGAAGGGAACAGAAAGGTTATATAAGATACATTACTGATCTCTGATAGAAGAACCATCAGATCACCCCCTAAAAAAAAGTTGCCTCTCATTTCTTTACAACTAAGAAAATTCTACCATCTTGACTGTAAGAAGAAGATTCAGACTTCTTTCTGCTTGATGAGACCCCGGGATTCACTTACAGCCCTGAATTTCTTTTTATATTGAATGGACACTTGACCTCACTGGTCTTATTCCTGCCCTCTGGTGTGGTATAGAACAAGCCAAATCCCCTTCAGGACCCCTGAAGGTCTGCAGGACAGACCTTCATAGCTTTCGATCCAGATATTTTGTTTCCCTCAAGCCTTTTCCCTGGAACAAACAGAGTTTCAGCTACTGCAACTCATATGTTATTGTTTCTAGGTACATCCCATCCTGTTCACCCCTCTCTGACACACTCCAGTTGATCAAGGTCTTCCTTAAAATGTAGTACCCAGAACTAAATGTAATATTCCAGATGTGGTTTGAGATCGGAGAACAGCTGCTCCCACTAACCACACCAGAGTTCTGAATCTATTTCAAAACGGTGGTTTAATCTTCCTGCAGCCTTTTCTTCTCGGGCAAAAAGCACAAAAGAAAACAAAGCAAAAACATCCCAATTTACATTGTTATTTCTTAAGTATTCATTTTTCATTATTTGAATAATTTCTATGCCTATTTCCCTTTTTTTTCTTTTTTTTTAATTAATTATTTTTTATTGGAGTTCAATTTGCCAACATATAGCATAACACCCAGTGCTCATCCCATCAAGTGCCCCCCTCAGTGCCCATCACCTAGTCACCCCAACCCCCCCGCCCACCTTCCCTTCCACTACCCCTGTTCATTTCCCAGAGTTAGGAGTCTCTCATGTTCTCTCACCCTCTCTGATATTTCCCACTCATTTTCTCTCCTTTCCCCTTTATTCCCTTTCACTATTTTTTATATTCCCCAAATGAATGAGACCATATAATGTTTGTCCTTCTCTAATTGACTTACTTCACTCAGCATAATACCCTCCAGATCCATCCACGTTGAAGCAAATGGTGGGTATTCATAGTTTCTAATGACTAATATTCCATTGTACACATAGACCACATCTTTATCCATTCATCTTTCGATGGACACCGAGGCTCCTTCCACAGTTTGGCTATTGTGGACATTGCTGCTGCTATAAACATTGGGGTGCAGGTGTCCTGCTGTTTCAGTGCATCTGTATCTTTGGGGTAAATCTCCAGTAGTGCAATTGCTGGGTCATAGGGTAGTTCTATTTTTAGCTCTTTGAGGAAACTCCACACAGTTTTCCAGAGTCCCCTTTTTTTCTAATGTATTTCTAAATTCTGTAGAAGTGGACATCATAACCAGATAACACTTTGAAGCTGATTTAAAATGGTGAGTCTCAATTTAAGTAAACCCTAAGTTTTTTCTTAAGTAGCTGTTGGACTCTAATCTTAGTAGCTATGCCTGGAAATTTGGGTGTACTTTGGATATTTGTCATGCAAGTTATATGCTAAATGCAACATTGGGGTATATGGTTTATTTTTAGAATAAAAATGTATAGTGTGTGTGTGTGTGTGTGTGTGTGTTTCTAGTACAAAAGAAATAAAGTTTAGCATAGTGACTAATAACCCAAGTTCTGGAATCAGATATACATGCATTTGAAATCTGGCCCTACCATGTATGAGCAAATTTATTTGAACTCTTTAAAATTTAATTTCTTCATGTGTAAAGTGAGGATAATAATAGGACCTTTCTTATAGGGTTATTGTGAAGACATGGTGTCCTAAGTGAATATAAAAGACTTAACACAGAACGTGACATAGAGAAAGCACTCCTTAGATATGAACTGTCTTTATTGTGAAAATATCTGGAACATACAGAAAGAAGGACAGAAGAAAATAAAAGTCACCTGCTATCCCCAGCTTGTTCCAGAAATAACTACTATTGATACCAAGAATATGTTCTTCAACATTTTTTTATACTTTAGCTACTCCCAAGTAAAAAGGAGCTCTTGTAAAACAAACAAGTTTGTGTAAACTAGCAGCGACATTTCTAATGTACCATGGTAAGCACTAAAACCATAATAATATAATGTTATGATAAGCCTAGCTTAGAACCATAAGAAATACATATATACAGATGTTGGGTTATTTTTATTAGACGTTGTCTAAAAATAACACATCATAGACCAGATATTCTGTCTTTTATAAAAATAAATCAGAAGTGGACACTATTGATGCAACAGGTGTGGTTAAGAAAAGCCTATAAAGAACATACACACAACATACACCTTTGTTCTGGCCATGTATATATATATTCAAGACCTGAGAGCATCAGGTGAACTGTGGTTCTCAGAATCTTCTGTGATTTTACATAACCAAATTAGAGATTCACCCAGTTTTGATGATAATGCAAAAATAATATTTTGAAACCAGTAATATCACCAGGAGATTTAAATTCCAACAACAGTTAATTCACATTTGCCTACCAGATTTACTTAGAGGATTCATCTTATTGATAAATAGATTTAAACTTGCATTTAGGGGGATCCCTGGGTGGCGCAGTGGTTTGGCACCTGCCTTTGGCCCAGGGCGCGATCCTGGAGACCCGGGATCGAATCCCACGTCGGGCTCCCGGTGCATGGAGCCTGCTTCTCCCTCTGCCTGTGTCTCTGCCTCTCTCTCTCTCTCTCTCTCTCTCTCTCTCTCTGTGTGTGTGTGTGTGTGACTATCATAAATAAATAAAAATTTAAAAAAAAACTCTAAACTTGCATTTAGGGGCACCTGGGTGGCTCAGTGATTGAGCATCTGCCTTTGGCTCAGAGCGTGATCCCGGGGTCCTAGGATTGAGTCCCATCCACATCGGGCTCCTCATGAGGAGCTGCCTCTCCCTCTGCCTATGTCTCTGCCTCTCTGTGTCTCTTATGAATAAATAAATAATCTTAAAAAAAAAAAAAGATTGGCCACAGGTTCCTAATAGGTGAAACTAAACAGTGAGGGAGAGGAGGCTTTAGTTTACTCTTCACTCTTCTTTGGCCTGTGTTTAAAGTTTCCATGATAAAAGTGAAAAGATAAGCAAACAATGAAAACAACCTTTACACAAGACACATTGGCCCATCCGATGTGCACAGCACTATGTGATGTGCAGTAGGATGTGCCAGACCAGGTTCTGCCTCAAGGAGCTTAAAGACCTAACAAGGGTAACAGAGCCTATACTATCTCATGTGGTGATCCCAGGGTCCTGGGATCGAGTCCCACATCAGGCTCCTGGCAGGGAGCCTGCTTCTCCCTCTGCCTATGTCTCTGCCTCTCTCTGTCTCTCCTGAATAAAGAAATAAAATCCTTAAAATATTAACAAAATAAACTTAATTTGCATTAAATTGGTTTCTTTCTTTCCCCTAACCTCTGCTTCCCTTAGTATGGCCTCTACTCTGAGGAAAAAGATTTATGGTTTCCAAAGCATTTCATCTTTGGCTTCTCTGCTGTGCTTCACATGTGTGAGAGCGTTAGGTGTGGGACCACAGTTGTTCACCAGGATGGAGCCTCGAGTTCCATATTATACCCCCTTCACACAGCCTAATAATACCTGGCCATTACCCTGCAGGACTGGATTCCTGCCAAACTGGAGAGACTCCCAGCACCAAAACCCTGAGGCACCCTTTACCACCCCTTTCTCAAACCCCTGAGCCACACCATTCCCATGTCATAAAACTTTGAAACCAGGTCCTGAAGCCAAGGGGGTGGCATGGACTCAAGCAGAGCCCGCCCCGTCTCCGGCTCCTCAGCCACAGCTTGGGCCCGCACCTCCAAGGCGGAACACCCACCAGACAGGCCCGGGAGCTGCAGTGGCCTCATGAGGCTCGGCCGGGCACCGGGCCAAAAGAAAGGGGGGCCAGTGGGACACGGGGAGGGGAGCAGAGCTCGAGACACCAGCGCGCTTTATGGCACAACATTATCAGCACAGAGGCAGCGGCCGGCCTGCAGGTTGTTTGAAGAGCGGCCTGTGATGGACCAAGAGGGTGCGGGCGCTGTGAGTCACGCCGGCAGGTGTGTTATTATCGAAGTGAGGTAGGGGGTCAGGAATGCGACTTAAAAGGCAGTAATGAGACATTATCCATAAACATATTAACTGCTTCAAGTAACATGGCACTAAAAAGTGAGGGCAACCCCATTCTTATGAAATCTCTGCTCTCTGGCCACGAATGAGAAAACCTAAGTGATGCATGAGCAGAATAAATAAGTCAAAGGGGTAGGGCCGCCGCTTCTTTCTGGAGGAAGCCACACGTTCCTTACCCTCTATACTTTCTCCCCAACCCCATTTCTCCAACGGAATTCCCATGGCTATTCTAAACAGCCTTTCCATATCTGATATCTTGTTAGTAAGAAAATCTCCCCCTTTCTTGCCATCCTGACCTAGAATGTAAAGCCTTCCCCTTGATGTGTTATTTGACTTCGCACCAGAGGGCAAGGGGCCTGTCACTGTTCTGTTCGTCCCCGTCTTTCGGGATCCTGAAGGATGTGTTAACAATCCGCTTTGCAGGTGCAGAGACCTTCCCCAGCCGGGGGCCCCGGGCAGTAAGCAGCAGTAGTCATTTCTAGTGTGACGACTGTGACGATAATCCCATGAGACGTGCGGTGACTGCCCTCAAGGCCGGCTGCCACCGGCAACTGTAGCTGGTGATGCCCTAGACCAGACTCTTCTGAACTCTACAAGCCTGTTTCCATCTGCAACCCAGAACCTCACCCGAGTGCCCCTCAGCACCCCAGGGAAAGTTTTACCATCACCAAAACCACCTCAGCAAAGAAAGGCTCAGGAAGTTGCCCTGACCAACCTGACCTATAAATGGGACGGTTGCCTGTTCCAATTTTTCACATCCTGTGTGTTTCCACCTTCTGTTTCTCTGCGTGCAGAATTAGGGTGGTTTACAGCTTGAAACCTGCTACACTTTGTTTCTACTTGACGCTCTCCTTTTAACAGCATTTTTTTGACTTTATAAATTTCAGGAATGCAGCCTTATAATTCAACATCTGTATACACTACAAAGTGATCACCCCCACAAGTGTAGTTACCATGCTTTGCTGTACAGTTGACCCATTCTCCCCTTTACTCACCTCCCAACCCCCTTTCCCTGTGGTCACCACTAGTCTGTCTCTTTATCTATGAGTTTGTTTTTGTATTATTTATTTGTTTTGAGTTTTCTTTTAGATTCCACGTATGAGTGCAGTCATACAGTATTCGACTTTCTGCATCCAATCTTTTTTTTTTAAATATTTATTTATTTATGATAGTCACAGAGGGAGAGAGAGAGAGGCGCAGAGACATAGGCAGAGGGAGAAGCAGGCTCCATGCACCGGGAGCCCGACGTGGGACTCGATCCTGGGTCTCCAGGATCGTGCCCTGGGCCAAAGGCAGGCGCCAAACCGCTGTGCCACCCAGGGATCCCTCTGCATCCAATCTTATTTCACTTAACATAATACCCTCAAAATCCATTCATGTTGTCACAAGTGGCAAGATTTCATTCTTTTTTATGGTTGAGTAATATTCCATTGTATACATATACACCACATCTTATCTATTCATCTATTGATATATACTTACACTATTTCCTTTTTAAAAAAAATATTTTATTTATTTATCTATTTATTCGTGAGAGACAGAGAGAAGGCAGAGACACAGGCAGAGGGAGAAGCAGACTTCTCGTAGAAAGCCTGATGTGAGACTCGATCCTGGAACTCCGGAATCACGCCCTGGGCAGAAGGCAGACACTCAACCATTGAGCCACTCAGGCGTCCCTACTTAGGCTATTTCCATATCCTTGCTCTCATAAATAATGCTGGAAGGAACATAAGGGTGCATATACCTTTTCAAATTAGTGTTTACATACCCTGAATAAATACCCAGAAGTGGAATGGCTGAGTCATGGTAGTTCTATTCTAAAGTTTTTAATATATTTTATTCATTTATTCATAAGAGACAAAGAGAGAGGCAGAGACATAGAGGGAGAAGCTCCTATAGGGAGTCTCATGCAGGACTTGATCCCAGAACCCTGGGATCATGATCTGAGCCAACAGCAGACTCTCAACCACTGAGCCACCCAAGTGCCCCTGGTAGTTATAATCTTAATTTTTTAAAGAATCTCCATACTATTTTCCATAGTGGTGTTACCAATTTACATTCCACTGATAGTGTACTTTTCTCTACATCCTTTCCAACACTTGTTATTTCTTGTCTTTTTGATAGTAGCCATTCTAACTGGTGTTAATGATATCTCATTGTGGTTTTGATTTGCATTTCTCTAATAATTAATGATATTGAACATCTTTTCATGTTCCTGTTGGCCATCTGTATGTCTTCTTTGAAGAAATGTCTGTTCAGATCCTCTTACCATTTTTTTAATTGGGTTATTTGTCCTATTATTGAATTGTGTGAATTTCTTATATATTTTGGATATTAACCCCTAATCAGGTATATGGTTGACACATATCTTTTCCCATTCAGTAGATTGTCTTTCCATTTTGATGGTGGTTTCCTTTTTGTGAAGAAGCTTTTTTGTTTGATGGAGTCCCATTTGCTTATTTTTTATTTTTGTTTCCCTTAGTTTTGGAGTCAGAGGCATAAAGACATCACTAAGACCAATATCAAGGACTTTACCATCTATATTTTCTACTAGGAATTTTATGTTTTCAGGTTTTACATTTGATTTTTTAATTCATTTTGAGTTAGTTTTTGTATATGGTATAAAATAGTGGTCTAGTTTTATTCCTTTGCACATGGCTGTCCACTTTTCCCAAAACTATTGTATGTTCTCAGCTCTTTTGTCATAGATTAATTGTTCATATATATGTGCGGGTTTATTTTATTTATTTATTTTTTAGTTTCTCCTTTGATTTATTCAATGATCCACTTGTGCTCAATAGCATATTTTTTCATTTTCATGTTTTTGTGGCTTTTCCTGTATTCTTATGTAATTAATTTTTAATTTCATATCATTGTGGTCACAAAAATGCTTGATATGATTTAAATTTTCTGGAATTTATTGAGACTTGTTTTGTGGCCCTGAAAGGTCATCAATAATAACACTAATATCAGTACCTATGTTTGCCCATACTTATTACTTTTTCAGTGTTGAGATGTTGCATATTATCTCATTCTTATTAACTATTTTGTGATAACTTTATAGACAGTGTCTTCATACATTAGGTCAAACTTTGGCTAGTGTCTGGTGAAAGAGACTAGCTTTTCTCAAATTTAACCCTTTGCTTAATTAAAGGAAAAAGGAAGAAGAAAGTAATATTTATTGAGGCCTAATACATAGAAGGTACCTTTTCACAGCTGATCTCATTGAGTTTCCCATTGATGCTAAGCAATAGCTCTTATTATGTTGATATTATAGACAAGAACTTGGTAATATTGGCCAAGGTTATAGAGCTATTAAGTGAGAGATCCAGAAGTTAAACTAGAATGTAAAGTTCTGTCTGGTTCAAAATATTCAAATAATGAGACTGAATGTCTAATATTTAAATGTAAGACTCTTAGAAGCTATACAGAATTTTAACTTATTTGATAAAACCAAAGAAGTCATATGAAACCCAGTCATGAAGATTAGAAATAATCTTGTAAACAAACAAACAAACAAACAAAAACACACACAAAAACACAGAAAATACAACTTTTAAGCTTAATTATTTACTAGGGACACTTGATTTTCTTTCATTCTTTTTTAAGATTTTATTTCTTTATTTGAGAGAGAGAGAGCAAGAGGGAAAGCATGAGCAGGGTAGACAGCAGAGGGTGCCTGATGTGGGGCTCATTTCCAGTACCCCAGGATCATGACCTGAGCCAAAGGCAGATGCTTAACTGACTGAACAACCCAGGCACCCCTCCAATTACTTCATAAAGGGTAACTAAGAAATAAACCTAAATTACTGAAGTAATATTGGTGCTGATAAAGGGGTTTTTACTACTACATAATTTAAATTCTTCAGCTTACATTTTCTAAATGTGTCACCTATATTTCTATTCTGTTTTTTAATTCAAGATTCTGATATCTTATTAGTTAAATCAATCCTGCTTCTAGATAATAGCCATCTCCCTACAGGTGAGATAACTGTAGACAGATGTCCAGTAAATGCCAACTACCATATTGTCTACTTTGTCTTCTGCCACACTGAAAATTAGCAGAGCTCAAGTCTACCAAGTATGCATTTCAGATGAAAACTTTAGCTGGAAATTAAGCCCAAGCTGTAGAGGAACACTGCAAATAGTCTTTGATCCTACATAATGGTACCTGTTGTTTGTGGTCTTCTGCCTTAGACCTTTCTGCACCTTGGTTTTCATGCTTGGAGGATGGAACCAGATAATCACTGTGGACTCTTCCATTTTAAACCTTCCATGATTCTATGGTTCACAGCAAGTTCCACTCTTGCTTCCCTGTGTAACTGTTGTTTGGGGCTTCCCAGAACGCTTTCCTCCTCCGTTCAGTAACATCACCTGCCATATTCCTGCCTTGGTGAACTGCTCCACTCTCTCCAACACCCCAACAACCACTTGTCTTATAATTCTGGTGTGGCAGACACACAGAGCACTCCACCCACCTGGCCACAGGGATGAGCTAGTGATGAGCATAGGAACGTAAGTCTGGCCAACCCAAGCCTTTCACTGAGATTTTCCATTCAGCGGCTGGCAGGGAAATTTATCTTTCCCTTTGGAACTCTAGCTATAAAGATGTAGCTCCAGAGCTGCCTGTCCTTCTATCTCCTAACATGTGAAAGAGTTGGTGAGCAGGAGCCAGCCTGAGGCAGAAGCCAAGATGAGAGAAGGGAGGAGAGAAGACAGATTCTTGTGGTATTCAGGTCCCTGGGTCTGACTGACACTGAGAGAAACTCCATGGTTACCTTCCCGTGATTTGGTTCTGGGAGTCTATAATGATCACGTCTTTGCTTACATTCTCTAAGTGTGGAGTCTCTGTCACTTACAACCCAAAAAATCCTAAGCAGTACAATTGTCCACTCTCCTTCAACTAACAATGTTCTGTATTCTAATTCCATTAAATTTGGTGCAAATAATTTTTATGATACCAACAATTTAACAATTCACCATGTCCTCAGACCTTTTACCCTTAAGGTGGCGCAACCAAATGACAAACTCACATCGATGCTGTAAAACACTTCGATTTCAACTTTGAACACTGAATTTTAGGTGATGGGTAAATTTTTAATCATGAGCCAAAGAAATCTCTTCTTTCACAAGAACATCTGAGACCTTCTTCAGCGTCCTGATTTTCCAAGAGAAAATCAAATAAAAAGAAAACATCAAACAAATTACTGAGTCACAGGATAGAATCTCTAGAATGAAATTCAGGGATGGGGGATGTCCTTTGTCATGTAGGATCTGACAGTAGATTGAGAGGTAGATTGAGAGGACCTTTCCTGGCAGTATAAGCAGGGGAGTAGGAAGAAAAAAGAGGAAGGGGGAAGACCAGGAGACACCTCTGAAATCTCTGATTGGGCATCATGGAGATTTTATGACCAACCCTAGAGAGATCACTGAGTAGCATATTCTATGTGAAGGCCCAGAAAAGGCCCAGAGCAGCCTTGGCTGCCTGTTGCAGGGCAAATGGGGATGCATGTTTTGGGGCAGAAGTTCAACACTTCCAGCAAATACAGAGATTACATAGGGTCATTTCGCCTAAGGGAAAAAAACCACATACAAGAACTCTAATCAATGGCTAAAAATGTAAACTGGGAAGAGAGGTCTTTCTGCCTCACTAGTAAGAACAACCCTAGAAAACCCAAAGGAAACCTCCAAGCCAGTGTTTGGTACATGGCAGAACTTGTGAAAGACACAAAAGCCAATGAGTGGGTAAGAGCACAAACCAACCCTACAGATGGGGGGAGATGGCTCCTGAAAGTGAAAACCAACTAAAGCTACTCTCCACCACAGACATTCAAAGATAAACAAGGTTGTTTTCCATTTTAAGTACAACTTATTTGCTTTAAATACAAGTAAGCCTGAATCAAAACTTCAAGATGACATGTATAAATCCCAAGACTTCTATCTGTCTTTTTCCTTCTCGTGGCATTTGCACAGTAAGAGCAGTGTGTAGTCTCATAGTTGGGATTCAAATCACACAAATATAATTATCGCTGCAGTATACTAATAATATTTCAGGAATTAAAGCGTTAACACTACCACAAAGGATTGTGTAGTAAGCCACTCTAAGCACCATGATTCTGGTTGTTGTAGAAATTCAATTCTGATGGGTTTATAGGATCGAGTACTCTGTAAATATGATTTGTGCCTCGTCCTTTTCTCCTTGCCTTCAACATTTTCTAAAGTTATCCACTGTGCTGGGAGGTACCATTGAAATGATCTGGTCTAGACTCCTTGTCTTTTGGAGACCAGAACATTGGGCTCAAATCGATGCCATGACTTGCTCGGACACACACAGTTTGTTATGGCAGAGTCAGATCTAGAAACCAGGTGTCTGGAATACCAGGTCCTGGCTCAAACCATGGTCCCATAAGGCCCTCTACAGAAGATGGACATCAGAAGAGTTTATAATAGGAAATAAAGGGGATAAGCAAACCAACTTAAACTGACCAGAATGGATTTAAGTGAGCAGGTCAAAATTGTGGCAAGTTAAAAACAAATATGTTTACTCAAGTGAAAATGACCAGGGACTCATGGTTAAATCTCAAACAAGATGTTAGAAAGTTGAATAACTGTAATTGCCTTTAAGGCTTTGATGGTACTCAACATTTCCATAACACCCTTCATCTGTAAGTTTTCAAATACTGTAAAACTCATGATTAACTCGGTTTTACAGATGGGGAAACTGAGACTCGGGGGGGGGGAATAAAAACTCTCCTGAAATTCCACAAAGAAGCAAGAGCAGAATTTAGCCTACGACCTTGCTGTGAACCCATGGAATCACGCAGGTTTGAAACCTAAGGGTCCATAATAATTATCTAGTTCTATCCTCTATGTGGAAATTGAGGTACAGAAAGATCTAATGATCTGCCTCAGGTTACACAGTCAGGGAGCTACAAAAAAGTCTATGTCCCCTCAATCCTAGTGTGGAGCTCTTTTCCCACATTCACACAGCCTGAATACAGTGCTGCTCAGGCACTTGTGAGGGAGCCCCAGCAGGAACTTCCCACTGAAGCTTTCTAGCTTTCTAGACACAAGGTCCCACCTCTTTCCTCACTCTCCCCGGGATGATCTGCTCTGGGATACTACCTGTCCATCCCTTGGGGCTGTGAAGACCTACTATGAGACCCAGAGAATAACCTACTGGTTAAGGAAGCCCACCCATCAACCTGGTTTCAGCTGGTAAAGAAGATCTTCCAGACTTCTCAGCTGTATTCACTGCCACAGAGGTTGCCGGTCATCAAACTCAAGGTCCAGTAGTTGCCAAAACAGCCTGGCGGCATTTCGTGGCTACTATTCAGATGTATTGTCTCCATTAGATTCTAAATGGTGTCTTTTCCTTCAACCTGAAAACACTTAGGATTCTTCCCCTTACAAGCCACCCCTAAGCAAAGAACACCCTCTTAGTTTGCCTTTAAATATTCTCTGGCAACCACAAGAGATGGCAACTCTGTTACAGTTGAAAATCTGTTCCACATCAAAGCCACCCTTTCTTTTCACCAGACTCACAGAGCTTTTTATTCCCAGCCCTCCTGAATACTCCAAACGCCACCAGTGTTTACATTTTTGTCCAGCCTACACGTCTTTTCCTGCTTAAGAACATATGCCCTATCACTTTAGTCATGTGGCTAACACACCCTGTTTCCTTCCTTTTCCTCTGGCTCTTCTGGCCTCTGACTCAGTTACACCCATCCTGGCTGATGGTACAGTAGGGAATGTTTTAAAAATATCAGTTCTTGCCAATGCCCTCTGACATGGTTCCCTTGTTCGGGTTTGAAAATACTCCAGCCACTCAGAAGCCCAGGAACCACTAGTATTCCTCAGCACTGATCCCTTCATGCCGAGTATTTCAATAAATGTCCTCTGATGGTGACCGTTATAGAAATTGTTTCATCTGAAATCTACTTCTAATATTCTTGCCTCTAGTGAACAAGGGTCAAAAAGTAAGGTAGTATTGATTGTGTTTGTAAAGAAGGTAAAGACCAAAGAACTTGTAATTCATATCTTGTGAAGTTAGAAACCCTGATCTACTCAGTGACACTGGGTGGAAAAAAAAAGCAACAGGTATATTCAGAGGAGCAAAATCACTAACAGTCTCTTTTTCTAATCCTACTAAAATATAGGGGAATGAATTTTCCAGATAATTTGCCATTTTTTTCATAGGGGAGGCCTTTAAAAGATCAAGTCATGACATCTTCTTAGGCTATGGCTGGACTTGTCAATGCAATCACTCAACAAAATATTTACTGAGTATCTACCATGGCTGGGGAACTGTGCTAAGTTCTGGAGATAGAGTAGTTGAGAACACATATGGTGCCTGCCCCATGGGGTTTACAGCCTAGTAGGAGACTATGCATTGGTACTCCACCTCGGCCAACTAGATCTAGTTTTCCAGTTGATACTTTTGTAAATTAAATATCCCTGGAATACAGAGTATTATATAATGATATAGACTGTATTATTGAGACATTTAGTAATAAGACCTGCTAAACCTGAAAACTGCAAAATTCTTGCCTTTGGGTCAGCTGCCTTGGCAGCAGGGGGCACCATTGTGCACTTGACCAGAGACAGTAGCCACAACCCTGTGTGTGAGTGCTCTCTAGGAATGGGGTGGGCTAGAGAGGCTCATTTGCTTAAGAGCTCTGGACCCAGGTGGGTCCAGCACTCTGTGCTATGTGTACATAATCTCATTTAATACTTGGTTACCCTATCAAGTAGGTATTGTTGGTTCTGCTGTAGGGAGAAATTGAAACTCAGGGAAGAAAACTTATTTGTTGAAGGTCAACAGCTTGATGTCAGGCCTGAGCTCAGATCCGTTGACCCTAAAGTTGTTGTTTCTCTCTCCATGACACACTCTTTCTCAAACCATAGAAATTAAGATCTACAGTGAAATAACTTAAAACTAAAAATCTGCCAATGTTGTCATTTGTATAATTGAGATGTACTTTTTTAAAAAAGCTGCTTGTGGGATCCATTAAGATGAAGTCCCTTCACTACTCCTTGTCTTATCTGGGCGTCTTTGACTACAGAAACATTTAGGATCTATTGACCTTTGACTATATGTGTGTGTGTGTGTGTGTGTGTGTGTGTGTGTGTGCGTATGTCTACATCAGTTTCAAAAGATATGTTTCACATCTGGATCTACTATTTCATTTTTTGTCCCAGTCTAGACCACAACAAAAACACCAACACAAAAACATGAGTAAAAGGGAAATGCTGTAGGAACATTCACATGGGAATTGTTATTTAGAAATCGTGTTTCTGAGCTCCACTTGTCCTTCCTCTCTGATCCAGTTTATCCTCAATTCTCAAGACAATGTAATAGTTTGTCATACCCTGAAGGGGAACAAAAAACCAAAAACTGTACTTCAAAGCACAGAAACTCCTTACCAACTTAAAAGAAATGATCAAGCAATTTAATATGAAAATGAGTCAAACTTATTAAAAAAAAACAAACATAATTTGAGGCCTATTGAATGAAGCAAAAGAAATAATTAAGTTGTTTTTTTTTTGTTTTTTGTTTTTTTTTTTGTTTTTTTGTTTTTTTTTTTTTTTTTTACAGCAGACTGTTTTGGAAGGAAATCGGGCTGTTCTAAGAAACCCTATGGTTAAAAAAAAAAAAAAAAAAAGAAAGAAACCCTATGGTTGTTGAGTGTGGTCAGGTGGTTGCAACACAGACTTAGAAATGTAAGACTCATGGTCCCCTTCCCCCAATTGTGAATGTCTGATGGGCTAGAGCCTCCAGAAAAGTCGCTTGTTTTCTTTGTGCAGTTGGCTGGCTGTCTATAATATCAGTATGCCTATAGCAATATGATTTTAAAGCTATTGATCTTGCTAAGACTGTAGGAATTTACAGTATAAATGGAATCATCTTGCCATGATATGGCCTGGCTGGTAGAGGGGCACTGGGTGATGGAGATAGTGGTCAGGGGCCACCAGTGAAAAGGAGGTACATATTTACATCAGTGTCTATGGGTGCCCACATAAAATGGATCACTAATAGAAAACAACCCAGATAAACATGATGGCACAAGCTCAGTTTCTGGAAAGAGCTAAGAAAAGAGGTGTAGGGAAGAGCAGTGTTTTCTGTAGCATCTAAGAAGTGAGCTGATCTGCAGGAGATTTCTCTGTGTTGAAACAATTATATATAAAAGGGGTGGGGTGAGGAGGAGATAGAAATCAAGATTAAGAGTAGGAGTGATGGATAAGAAGGTTTAGGTAAAGAGTCTTTTGTCCATACTCATGAGGGTAACTGTATTATTACTGACTTATAAGTTCCTATTATATACTAGAGTCAGTATTGAGCAGGAATATGACACGTGTATTTTTATGCTAAGGGCCTCCAACTCGTGGCTTATTAAAATAATAACAGTGATGGAGTCTCAGGCAGGAGCTGCAACCCAGAATACTTCCTCACATGGGAAGGAGTAGGAGAACTTTATGAAGTACAGACAGAAAGACTCACCAGGAGTTGGGGAAAGACACCCTAGCCAAAGCAGTGGTAAATATATCCCAATTAAGCAATTGTCATGGCATAAAGAAATTTAAATGAGTTTGCTTCGTGATGGACTTATTTATTTACTGGTTTTGTGTACTATTGTGATTATTAATAATCTTCAGCCACTACATACTTCTCTGGGTGCTCTGGAAATTACCATTTGCTTGGATCCTTGAATGAGTGCATATGATTCTAGAAGAAAAAGGAATATATTTGGATGGCCAGAATAGGTCTTGTTGAAACCGCTAATACAGATGCCTAAGCTTTTCTTGGAATTCTGGGTTATTCTCTCTCTTCTGGTTGTCTCACATCTTGTGATCTAACCAGTTCTTGGGGGTTCTTTAGTCAAGCACTCTGGCCCTGCTTCCTCCTTTTGCTTGGCTGGCAACTCTCACATAGACTTCAATGGCAAAAAAGCTGTCAACAGTTCATAAAAGGATCAAACACCTTAAGATGTTGTATACAAGTCCCAGTGATGTTTTCAAATACACTTCCTTTCTGAGTTCCTCACAGATAACCTTTTGGCATGCAGTGAAGTGATTTGGAGGGCGGATAGCCAATCCTGATTTGGGGGAAATTTTTCCACCCACTAGTTGTCATCATACATGATTTGGTTGGAGAGACATTTCATCAATGGAATCTTGTGATATTCCTGTTAGCAACCTTCCCTTCCTAGGGAACAGAGGTCAAGGGAAGGCCTTTCAAAGGAGGCCTGTTGTAAAGGCCCGGGCTTACTTTCATGTCTGCCATCACAGCTCCTAATCATTCCTCCCCAAAGAGAAGCAAAAGAAAACACAGTTTTCCCTGATGCCCATTCCTTTCATGCCAGCCTAGTTCCTAGCAAAGAGAATTTCAAAATGAAGCACTGGTTGCATTTTTTCCCCTAAATTTCCAGCTTTCAGGCTAAAAATTGGTAGAATGTTTACAAAGGACTTAGAAAATAAAGTGCAAGAGTATTTTTTTGGCATCGTATCCAGTGCTAGTGGGGTTTTCTGGCTTTTAGTGGCAGGAAGCAGTGAATGAATGAGCTGACAAGGGGAAGGTGAGACTGACCTATTACTTAGAGACTCTCCATCTATGAGAAATTTTTCCCCAGGCCTTTTTTGAGACACTAAAGCTTTTCTTCCCTTCTTCTTGTGATCCACAAAACAGAAAATTATTTGAGTGACTATTTTCTCAATCCTCCTGAGGATGGCAGAGAGTTAGTGACATTCTGAATGATGCATAGAAGTTAATTCAATTTATACAATGGATACTGTATAGCAATTAGGGTTCAATTCCACCTCCAAACTGGTTGAGGAAGGCTATTAGAGAAACACCAGACCAAAAGGCCCAAGTCTGGAGTCAGAAGAGATAGATACAAATTACCTCTTCTAGAAGCACAGATGATTAAAGTGGCTTAAAAATAAATGCATGTACTTGAAATTTAAGTAGATTTAAATTTAAGATTCACATAGTCACTAAGTTTAGGGAAAATTGTTTCCGAAAAATCCAAGAAATGTTCCAAAAGTCTTTTAAAGCTCTGGATGGGAGGTTCACAACAAAAGAAAACAAAATCGTTGCACTTTGTATTCAAATGACCAAAACCAAACACATTTTCCATAATACTAACTCTGGAGCAGTTCATTAGTTTCTCCTTTCCAACAAATATTTTGTTGGGCACTATCTGGGTGACGGGCATTAGGGGCCAATTAACTGTTTCAGTTCTAGATTAAATACAGTCTGCTATCAAGGTGTTTATAGTGGAGGAAGGATAACCCACACACGAGATGGTCCTAGGAGTAAAAGACAGAGACAAGTGTGAGAGATATTGAGGAAATAAAATCTTTATGAATTGGTGTTTGGCTATATTTGTAGATTGAAGGAAAAGGCTAATTTAGTTGGCTCTTGGCTCTTTCAGGCCTTCAATGGGAAATACATGAGATAGAATTGAGTTGTGGTTGTTATTCTGGTTGTTTTCAACATATGCGGGGCAAGGGCAGGGAGATGGTGGCAACAAGTTTAGTGCTGGAAGAATTTGAGGTTCCAGTAAAGTATCCAAATGAAGGGTACAGAGAACAGCAAGACACAGGTTTGCATTTCAGGAGAGAGCTCTCACCTGGAGATGCAGATCTGAGAATTACCAAAAGTTGTGGAATATGTTCAGCTTGTTCATGGAGGATGTGTTTATTGAGGAGAGGAAAGTTCTTCATTGTTGATAACTTGAGAAGCACAGGTGTATTTCTAGTAGCAGCTTTTGTCTTGCACATTCAAAAGGTGATACAAATATATCCATCAGCAAAATTCTTGGCCTTGACTTTGACCCAGGGAAACTAGGCACCAAATTCAACAGCTTTGGCATTGTTTTCTTGGATACAACTCATTTTTCCCCCTTTCAAATACTACAATTTTGTAATCTCCCCCTAAGCGCTTGACTTCCTGAGAAAGACCAAAAAACCATGTGGGCTTCAATATGTCCTCTTTGGAAATCCATTTGGTTATGCTGCCCATTGCAGGAGGAGATTAAATAGGAAGATTAGCTAATAGATTTTAATGTAATTAGAATCCAAATAACCAAAGTGTTGCCAGATTCCTAACAACTTAAAAATATCTACATCGATTCTGAAGACAAAAGAGACAACTATGATGATATGAAATTCTAAACACTAACCTCTATCATAAACAGTTATACATAGATGGCTTTTAAGATGTTGAGGAATGTTCCCTCTATCCGTACACTATGAAGAGTTTTGATCAGGAATGGATGCTGTATTTTGTCAAATGCTTTCTCTGCATCTAATGAGAGGATCATATGGTTCTTCGTTTTTCTCTTGCTGATATGATGAATCACATTGATTGTTTTATGAGTGTTGAACCAGCCTTGTGTCCCGGGGATAAATCCTACTTGGTCATGATGAATAATTTTCTTAATGTACTGTTGGATCCTATTGGCTAGTATCTTGTTGAGAATAAAGCCCACAGCAAATATCATTCTCCATGGGGAAGCACTGGGAGCCATTCCCCTAAGATCAGGAACAAGACAGGGATGTCCACTCTCACCACTGCTATTCAACATAGTACTGGAAGTCCTAGCCTCAGCAATCAGACAACAAAAAGACGTTAAAGGCATTCAAATTGGCAAAGAAGAAGTCAAACTCTCCCTCTTCGCCATTGACATGATACTCTACATAGAAAACCCAAAAGACTCCACCCCAAGATTGCTAGAACTCATACAGCAATTTGGTAGTGTGGCAGGATACAAAATCAATGCCCAGAAGTCGGTGGCATTTCTATACACTAACAATGAGACTGAAGAAAGAGAAATTAAGGAGTCAATTCCATTTACAATTGCACCCAAAAGCATAAGATACCTAGGAATAAACCTAACCAAAGAGGTAAAGGATCTATACCCTAAAAACTATAGAACACTTCTGAAAGAAATTGAGGAAGACACAAAGAGATGGAAAAATATTCCATGCTCATGGATTGGCAGAATTAATATTGTGAAAATGTCAGTGTTACCCAGGGAAATTTACACGTTTAATGCAATCCCTATCAAAATACCATAGACTTTCTTCAGAGAGTTAGAACAAATTATTTTAAGATTTGTGTGGAATCAGAAAAGACCCCAAATAGCCAGGAGAATTTTAAAAAAGAAAACCATATCTGGGGGCATCACAATGCCAGATTTCAGGTTGTACTACAAAGCTGTGGTCATCAAGACGGTGTGGTAGTGGCACAAAAACAGACACATAGATCAATGGAACAGAATAGAGAACCCAGAAGTGGACCCTGAACTTTATGGTCAACTAATATTCAATAAAGGAGGAAAGACTATCCATTGGAAGAAAGACAGTCTCTTCAATAAATGGTGCTGGGAAAATTGGACATCCACATGCAGAAGAATGAAACTAGACCACTCTCTTGCACCAGACACAAAGATAAACTCAAAACGGATGAAAGATCTAAATGTGAGACAAGAGTCCATCAAAATCCCAGAGGAGAACACAGGCAACACCCTTTTTGAACTTGGCCACAGTAACTTCTTGCAAGATACACCCACGAAGGCAAAAGAAACAAAAGCAAAAATGAACTATTGGGACTTCATCAAGATAAGAAGCTTTTGCACAGCAAAGGATACTGTCAACAAAACTAAAAGACAACCTACAGAATGGGAGAAGATATTTGCAAATGACCTATCAGATAAAGGGCTAGTATCCAAGATCTATAAAGAACTTATTAAACTCAACACTAAAGAAACAAACAATCCAATCATGAAATGGGCAAAAGACATGAAGAGAAATCTCACAGAGGAAGACATAGACATGGCCAACATGCACATGAGAAAATGCTCTGCATCACTTGCCATCAGGGAAATGCAAATCAAAACCACAATGAGATACCACCTCACACCAGTGAGAATGGGGAAAATTAACAAGGCAGGAAACCACAAATGTTGGAGAGGATGCGGAGAAAAGGGAACCCTCTTGCACTGTTGGTGGGAATGTGAACTGGTGCAGCCATTCTGGAAAATTGTGTGGAGGTTCCTCAAAGACTTAAAAATAGACCTACCTACGACCCAGCAATTGCACTGTTGGGGATTTACCCCAAAGATACAGATGCAATGAAACGCCGGGACACCTGCACCCCGATGTTTCTAGCAGCAATGTCCACAATAGCCAAACTGTGGAAGGAGCCTCGGTGTCCATCGAAAGATGAATGGATAAAGAAGATGTGGTTTTTGTATACAATGGAATATTACTCAGCCATTAGAAACGACAAATACCCACCATTTGCTTCAACGTGGATGGAACTGGAGGGTGTTATGCTGAGTGAAGTAAGTCAATTGGAGAAGGACAAACATTATATGTTCTCATTCATTTGGGGAATATAAATAATAGTGAAAGGGAATATAAGGGAAGGGAGAAGAAATGTGTGGGAAATATCAGAAAGGGAGACAGAACATAAAGACTCCTAACTCTGGGAAATGAACTAGGGGTGGTGGAAGGGGAGGAGGGCGGGGGGTGGGGGTGAATGGATGATGGGCACTGAGGGGGGCACTTGACGGGATGAGCACTGGGTGTTATTCTGTATGTTGGTAAATTGAACACCAATAAAAAATAAATTTATTATAAAAATATATATATATTGAAAAATAAATAAACAGTTATACAAAAAAGCATGACAAATATTAAAATATTGAAATATTTTATTGAAAACAATCAAGAAAATGTGATTTGAAAAGCAAAACTTAACACATTTAAAACAAAAGGTCAAATACAGTTACTTTCATCTAAGTAAATGAAGAAGTTATTAGTGATAATATATGTAATAATTTGTTGATACAGAAAATTCAGAATTACAGAGATTAAAGCAGCAATTATTTCTAAATGAAACAAAATAATTAACCCCAATATCTTCACAAACGTACTATGCCTCAGAACTGAGCTGGAACCCAATATTGTACTGTCCATGGAAGAAGAGAGGAAGCAGAGTTTTATGAAAAGTCATATGGTTTGGTCAGATTGGCTGGATTCAGATCCCTGTTTCATAACATGATCTTGGACAAATCACTTAATTTCTTCAAGTCTCCATTTTCTCATTTGCAGAATGGGGATGACATTACAACTTCTGGTTGGGGCCAGTATAAGGAACAGATGAGTCAACATAGAGTCTGACATGTAATAAATGTTCAATAAATATTATGAAGTCATCATGATGATGGTGACTGAATGGAGTTTTGAGTTGAGATGTTCCTCAAAACCACACCTTATTAAAAAAGGACGTTAAACCACATTATAAAATACACTATTTTTACAGCTTGACAGGGAAGGGGGAGAGTCAGAGCTGTTGCATGTGGCTACACAGTCTATGCACTGCACAATTCCAGGAGTTCCATTCACAGTGGTGGTGACATGCACACAGGCTGCTGGATTTTTATGCAGGCTCTAGTCAGAAATTCACCCACCACTTCCCTTTTATTCCCCCTTGAATTAAAAATGAAGTTGCTTTTTCCTCATTTAATCTCAGAATTCCTAATCCTGTACACAAATCTTCGTTTCTGCTGCTTTACCTAAATCAAGGATCACGAATGAACTCCTCTGGGGACCAGGCAGTTGAAGAAACATCCTGTGAACTGAGCTTCCTATAGTCAGAACAGAGAGAAGAGGCATCACTTAAAGGCATTTGTGTTCAAATGGTTTTGAAACACCATATAGTACAAATAAAACACATCTGGAGGGCTTAGCACACTAACCAACCATGTGACCTTGCTGGAGTCACTTAGTCTCAATTTTCTTAAGGTAGGAAAATGAGAGATGGAACCATTCTTCACTGTGACTCAGAAGTGATGATCATGGAGACTCAGGGATTAGTGTCTAAAAAAATTATTGTTTCCTGTGTCAAACTAAAGACGCTTGTCTACAAACACAGTGTCTGTTCTGTCAGGGGGAGCCCATCACCCCACCCCTCTTCCCACTGCTTGGTATCATGGTCTCCTGCTGATGGATTTGAGAGCAGCTTTTTAAATTATTTAAGTATACCTGTTTGTTGTAAAGTACAGCATTTAAAAAATACAGAGAAGCATAAAGGAGAAATAAAAGTCACATCTCTGAATACACATACACACATATCTGGTTTCCTCCTGCACACACTCACATATTGTTATATGAAATGAGATCATCCTTTACATGCTTTTTCATAATATATCCTATGTGATTAATATTTATCTTCAACATGTTTTTAAATTTAAATGAATGTTTTAGTTTAGACTAGTTTACAGAAAAGTTGCAAAGGTAGTGCAGAGAATTCCCATACACTTTGTACCCATTTCCTCTATCGCTCACACCAACATGGCTATGGTACCTTTGCTACTACTGGTGAAACACCATCAACATATCACTATTAACTAAACTCCACACTTTATGCAGATTTTGCTAAATTTTTTCCTAATGCCTTTATCTCTGTACCAGGATTACATCCAAGCTAGCACCTTACATTTAGTTGTGGCATCTCCTTTTTCTCCTCTTGACTGCGATGGTTTCTCAGACCTTTCTTTTTGTATGGCCTTGGTCAAGCATCTTGTAGAATGTTCTCCAAACTTGGATCTACCTGATTTTTTTTCATGGTCAGGCTAAGACTGTGGGTCTGGGGAAGAAGACTGCAGACGTGATGTCCCATTTTCTACACACCTCATAGCCCGCATGCCTGCTAGCAACATGACTTATCATTGATAATGGTAACTTCAATCACCTAGTTAAAATAGTATTTTCCAGGTTTCTTCAATGGAAAGTTACTTGTCCTTTCTTTTTGTGTTCTCATTGGAAGCAAGTTGCTAAGCACAGGTCACTCAGGGGGTGGAGTTGAGCTCCACCACCTAGAGGGACAAGAAGCTACATAAATTATTGGGAATATTTCTATATGAGAGATTTATTTCTTCTTCATTTATTATTTGGTAATTTATTCATCTCAGTATGGATTCAAGGCTATTTGTTTTGAACTTGGAGCTATAATCCAACACCATATTGCTTATTTTATTGTTCGATGTGTTGCAGTTTTGGCTAGTGAGTGCTCATTTAGGGTGGCTCCTGTGTCTCTCCGATATGCCTCCATCCTTTGGGGTTTATTTTAATACTTTCTTACTTCCTGGTACTAGATGTCCCAGGTTCATCTTGTGTATACCCTGCCTCAGCCCTACAATTAGCCATTTCTTCTAGGATCCCAGGTTCCTTTTATTAGAGAATAATATCAGAAACCAAAGGCTGGGCAGTAAGTGTATTCATTGCTACTGTGGCACCATTGCTTCTAGTCCCTTTTAGTAGATAGAGCTAGGAAATGTACGTATGTATGCTAATCCATGTGTGTACACAAATCTATAATCATTCCTATACCTATTCATCTGAATCTATATTGAACTAACCATATGAGTTCATATTAATGTCTCCAACTCTAATCCATTATCACATGGTTCATTTTAGCTTTCCCTCCTTGCTCATCTGTTACTTCCCTCTCCAACCATAAGAGGCTTTCACTATCAGCTATCCACTTATTTATTTATTCAGTTCCAGTAAACAGAGAAGGCAGTTTCAGAATTGTTAAATACCATGAGAAACAACTTTACTAATTAGAATGCAGTGTTTATGTTCAGTTCCTTTTATCTTTGACTTACAATTTCCTGTTAAAACACCATTTTCCAAAGTTACCTAGGTCAAGACGTTATTTTCTCCATTCTTTTCAGTGAGGTTATATCATGTATTTGTAGTACAGAGATATTCCTGTGTCAGAATCTACATTCTATTCCGAGATCTCCTAGCCCCTTAATTTTTTTAATATTTACATATATGAAGGTTCACTATTATTACAAAATTCTCTGGGTTTTGACAGATGTGTAGAATCATGTATATACCACCACAGTACCACAGAGACTAGTTTTATCACCCTAAAAAAATTCCACTGCTTCTCCTAGGACACTTTTCTCCTCTTTTTCTCCTTGGCAATCCTGATCTAAATACATCCCTATAATTTTGGCCTTTCCAGAATATCATATGAATTGAATCATATGGTGTATAGCCTTTATGGTCTGGCATCTTTCACCTGTAAAATATATTTATGATTCATTTGTGTTGGTGTGTTGAATAAGAGCTTTTTTCTTTTTTATTGCTGAGTGATATTCCATTGTATGGATATGCCACAATTGGTTTCTCCACTCACTATTGAAGGACCTTTGGTTACTTCCAGTTTTTGACAATTATGAATAAAATTGCTATAAACATTTGAATGGAAATTTAGTATGGACATAGTTTTCAGATCAGTTAGATAAATGCCTAGGGAGAGTTACTATGGACAGTATGCTAAGTCTATGTTTAACTTTATAAGAAACTGCAAACTATCTTCCAAAGTTATGCACTTTGCATTCCACCAGCAATGAATGAGAGTCCCTGTTGCTCTGCCTTTTTCCTAGGATTTGATACTGTTAGTTTTTTAGATTTTAGCCATTCTAATAGATGTGCAGTGGTACCTCATTGTTGTT
This sequence comes from Nyctereutes procyonoides, assembly GCF_905146905.1. NCBI lineage: Eukaryota > Metazoa > Chordata > Mammalia > Carnivora > Canidae > Nyctereutes > Nyctereutes procyonoides. Next base: position 9,629,477 of record NW_026575130.1, read on the forward strand.
TGATTTTGCATTTTCCAATGATATTGAGCATTTTCTCATAAGCTTATTTGCCATTTTTACATCTTCTTCAGTGTTGTGTCTGTTCAGATCTTTGACCATTTTTTAATTGGATTGTTTTCTTATTGTTGAGTTTTAAGAGTTCTTTAGATATTGTGGCTACAAGTCCTTGTAGGAAATGTTACTTGCAAATAATTTCTCCCAGAGTGTAGCTTGTCTTTTCATTCTCAACAATATCTTTCATAGAACAAAAGCTTCAAATTTTGATTAAGTTCAGTTTATCAACTTTTTCTTTGTGCATTGTGCTCTTGGTATTATAGCTAAAAACTGTCTAGCCTAAGGTCACGCAGATTTTCTTCAATTTTTTTTCCTACAAGTTTTATAGTTATACATTTAGATCTCTGATGCATTTTGAGTAATGTAGTAAAGTGTGGGCTATATAAGTTATAGATTGAGGCCCCTTTTGCTGCACATGAATGCCTAATTGTTCTGGCACCATATGTGGACAGACTATCCTTTCTCCTCTGAATTGTCTTTGAGTCTTTGTAAAACTAGTTGACTCTGTTTATGAGGATCAGTTATTTCTTAGCCCTCTGTTCTGTTCTATTGGTCTACATGTCTATGTCCACACTTAGTTACTGTTATTAAAGTAAGTTTTGAAATTGGGTAATGGGGTTCCTCCAACTTTGTTCATTTTCCTCAAAGTTGTTTTAGCAACTCTGAGTCCATTGTCTTCCCATATGTGTGTATCAGTTTTTTGATATCTATAAAAAACACTTTTCTAGGATTTTGAATCTATACATTACCCTGAGAAGTATCAGAAAGGGAGACAGAACATAAAGACTCCTAACTCTGGGAAACGAACTAGGGGTGGTGGAAGGGGAGGAGGGCAGGGGGTGGGGGTGAATGGATGACAGGCACTGAGGGGGGCACTTGATGGGATGAGCACTGGGTGTTATTCTATATGTTGGCAAATTGAACACCAATAAAAAATAAATTTATTATTAAAAATGTATATATTAATATATATATATAGATCACCCCGAGATGAAATATCCCCTCCATTTATGCAGATTTTCATTGATTTATTTCATTATTGCTTTGAAGTTTTTAACATACATATCCTGTACATATTTTGATATATTTATACCTAACTGGTTTTTGTTTTTTTGCTGCAAATACAAATGGAATATATATTCTTTTATTTTGAAGTTCAATTCTTCCTTGATAGAATACAGAAATACAATTAACCTTTTTTTTAAAAAAAAGATTTTATTTATTTATTCATGAGAGACACAGAGAGAGAGAGAGAGAGAGAGAGAAAGAGAGGCAGAGACAGGGAGAAGCAGGCTCCATGCAGGGACCCTGACGTGGGACTCGATCCCGGGTCTCCAGGATCATGCCCTAGACCGAAGGTGGCACTAAACCGCTGAGCCACCCAGGCTGCCTAATAATTAACCTTTTTATTTTGACCATGTATTCTGCAACCTTTGTTGAACTCACTAATTCTAGGAGTTATTTTGTAGATTCTTGGGGGTTTTCTATAACACACATCTGCAAATAGACACAATGTTATTTTTTCCAGCTTTTTACATCCTTTGTAAATGAAATGAAATAATTTTTTAAATAACAAGATTTTCTTACTACTCACACAGGGGCCAGGTAGAGCTAGGATTCCAGTGGCCTTCCTCATCATAGCTTTTACCATTGTGGAGGTAAATAATTTCCTAGCTCTGCTTTTTTTAAAAAAGACTTTATTTGGGGGGCACCTAGGTGTCATGGTCAGTTAAGCATCTGCCTTTGGCTCAGGTCATGATCAGGGTCCTGGGATCGAGCCCTGCATCGGGCTTCGTGCTCAGTGGGGAGTCTGCTTCTGCCTCTCCTGCTGCTGCTCCCCCTGCTTGTGCTCTCTCCCTGTCAGATAAATAAATAAAATCTTTTTTAAAAAAAGACTTTATTTTTTAGAGTAGTTTTCAGAGTAGCAAAGCAAAATTGAGAGGAATTTATAGAGATATTCTATATGTCCCCTGCCTTCATGTATGTATAGCCTGCCTATTATCAATATCCACTACCAGAGTGGGATATTTATTACAAGTGATGAACCTACACTGACACATCCTATAAGATGTAGGTAGTTCCCCCATCTTAAGTATGAGAAAACCGAGACTCAGGTTAAACAGCTTGCCCAGATTTGCAAAGGTAGGAAACAGTCTGCACTTCCATAAAACCATGATGAAGAAGGCTGCTGGAATCCTAGTATATTCAAGGTGAAAGGGACCTGAAGGACTTTTGATGTTCTTATTTTGAGAATGAGGAAACTAAAACTGAGTGTTGAGTATCCCGCAGTCACAGAGTCAGAACCAGAAGCCAGGTTTACTTTTAGTCTAGAGCCGCTTCTATGTTTCTACAGATACTACCTAATGAGACTGAATAGATTTCAGCAGAGAGTGAGATTCACTTTCTGATGATTCCTATTGACAGAGCATTTGCTGATACTCTAAAGGTAGACCTGCAACAAACAGCACATAAATGTGTTTAAGCCAGGCTTCTTCCTGAGATGAGCTGTAGAAGTCTCATCCTGGTAGTCAGTTTCAGCCAGGTCCTATAGACTAGTCCTACCTTCCATACATCCTTATTCCCTGAGATCTCATTCTCATTGCTTCTGTTCCCCTTCAGGTCCTCTGAGCAGGAGGTTCAAGAAAAAGAGGAGGGTGGAGGGGAAGGGTGAAGTAGGAAATGGGACAGAAAATTTCATACCAAGGAAGAGTATCCATGACGATCCCAAGGACAAAGGAAGTTAAGAACACCTTCTGAGCACAAATAACAGCATAGAAATTAATTTGAGGCTTCCTATGAGGCCTCCTGAAAGGATTGCACTCCTTTGGGTGTTTATAGTCTGGCATGTTACTTTTAAAAAAAAATTATTCTTACTACTTATGGTCACACATTATATTTAATCCTTGATAATGTCAAATAAAAGGGAAATAATAACATCTTATGTTTATATATTGCTTTACAGCTTACTAAGCACTTTTACAATCATGATCTCATTTGATCCTTACAGTAATGTTGTGAACTAGCCAAGGAAGGTTATTATTAATTCCACCTTACAGATGAGGAAACTGAGGTTCAGAGAGATTAAATGAAGGTGCTCCACATCTCATGGTTAGGAAGTAGAGGCCAAGACTGGAATCTAGAGCTGGGGACAGAGTGGTGCTCCGTGAGGGGCAATTGAGCATTAGGTATTACCAAGGGCAAGGAAGTGTTTCTATTTTATGGATTCAGGATTCAAATCAAGTCTGAAGTTTGGGTGTTAAAAGAGATTTCGAAGGCATGGTGATGTGGCACACATGCAGAGCGATCAGATGGTGAAAATTCTCTGAGAGTAGGGAATGGGTTGTACAGCTCCAAAACAGATATAATTTTGGGGCATCCAGGTGGCTGAGTTGGTTAAACATGACTCTTGGTTTCTGTTCAGGTCATGATCTCACGGTTGGGAGATAGAGCCCTGCATCGGGCTCCATGCTCAATGGGAAGTCAACCTGAGATTCTCAATCTCTCTCTCTCTCTCCTTCTGGCCCTCCCCCAGCTCATGTGCACATTCTCTCTCTCTCTCTCTCTCTCTCTCTCTCTCAAATAAATAAATAAAATATTTTAAAAAGACAGATATAATTTTTATGCCGTCATCGCTATAAAAAAGAAAAAGTGAGGGATGCCTGGGTGGGTCAGTGGTAAAGCCTCTGCCTTTGGCTCAGGTCGTGATCCCCGGATCCTGGGACCAAGTCCCACATCAGGCTCCCTGCAAGGAGCCTGCTTCTCCCTCTACCTATGTCTCTGCCTCTCTCTCTGTATCTCTCCACGAATAAATAAATAAAATCTTTATTTAAAAAAAGGAGTACTAATGAAATGCAAGTCCAAGAATGCCCCAGAAAGGTCACAGACAGCCAAACAATTAAACTCTGCTTTTTGTCTACTCAGAAGAAGGAAAAATGGAAATGAGGGGAAAAAAACCAACAAAACAGGAAGACATTCCTAGAACTCTGTCTACCAAAAATATCCAAGTATCTCTAGCTCCCCACAAGATATACACAAATAATTTCAGGAGAACTAAACACACACATACTTCTAGGCTAAGCTATTGGTGAATATTTACATAATTTTAGAGTGTAGGATGTTTTCTAAGCATGACACCAAGGCCAAAATCATAAAGGAAAAGATTTATAGATGTGATTATACAAAATTTAAATATTTCTCCCTCTGAAATCAAAATAAAATAAAATGCTATAAACAGAATTTTAAGTGAAATGACAAACTGAAAAAAATATTTGGAAAATATATGTTCATTTCTTCATTTTTAAAAAATAGCTAACAAATAATAGTAAGATGAACTTCCCATTTGAAAATTATGGGCTTGGAACATGAATAGGAAACTCCAATCAGAAAAAAATATATATGTATACTTATAGCCAATAAGCATATGATAATATGTTGCACCCTTATTTGTAATCCTACCAATCCACAATAAAATAAACATATTTTATTGGTGTAGGGAAATGTTATAAGTATATAAAACTTGTTTTCAGTATTTTTAATTAATTAATTTATTTATTTATTTATGATAGTCACACACAGAGAGAGAGAGAGAGGGGCAGAGACACAGGCAGAGGGAGAAGCAGGCTCCATGCACCGGGAGCCCGATGTGGGATTCGATCCCGGGTCTCCAGGATCGCGCCCTGGGCCAAAGGCAGGCGCCAAACCGCTGCGCCACCCAGGGATCCCTTCAGTATTTTTTTTAAATGTATATCTAAGTTCTGGAAGAGCAGTGTGCTGAGACATGAACAGTGGTTACCTCTAGGCAGAAGAATTATGGATACTTTAAATGTAAAGTACTTTTTCTTTTTTCTAATTTAATTTATAAAATTATGAACATGAATTACTTTTGTAATAAAGAAACCAAACTGGCCATTAAACCTTTAAGTAGGGACATGATTTCCCAGCACACCATTGTTTCTTTTTAAAAATCAGATTTGAGGGGCACCCATATGGCTCAGTGGTTGAGTGTCTGCCTTTCACTCAGGTTGTGATCCTGGGATCCCAGGATCGAGTCCCATATCAAGCTCCTGCAAGGAGGTTGCTACTCCCTCTGCCTCTATCTCTGCCTTTCTGTGTCTCTCATGAATGAATAAATTTTTTAAAAAAAATCATATTTGACATAACTTTTGAGGGTTTTTTTTGTTTTTTGGTTTTTTTAAAGATTTTATTTATTTATTCATGAGCGACACAGAGAGAGAGGCAGAGACACAGGCAGAGGGAGAAGCAGGCTCCATGCAGGAAGCCTGACGTGGGACTCCATCCTGGGTCTCCAGGATCACACCCTGGGCTGAAGGCGCCGCTAAACCTCTGAGCCACCAGGGCTGCCCCATGACTTATAACTTTTGGATTTTCAACCTCCGTTTCAAGAACACAAACAGCCATGATATGAGAAGACTTTCTACACTCCATTTGCATAAATAATTTGAGTTGGCTGGTTCCCCTCCTGGGGTTCCTGCCCTTTGGGGTAATTCACATAGTTACCTCCCAGCTTCCTAGGTATAATTACTCTACTAGGAAAAGAGGTACCTAGATTATTATATAAACAAACAGCATAATCATAAATGGTATCTTCTGGAATTTGGGATGTTGCCTATTTTCCTTTCATAGTAAAATTAAATTTACATATATTTTGTATACACTACATTAGAAACTTAGAACTAAAGAGATCATCTGTAATGGTCAGACTTAGACTGTAATGCAATATTTCTTCCCCCAGCTTAGACCCTTTTTTCTTTCATAATCTTGCCCCTGGCATCCCCACAAAACTCAGCCCTATTAACAAGCATAACCTGCTACACAAACCATTGTTCAACCAGATACAGATAAACAAAATGGAAAAAATTCCCACAGTCAGGCAAGGGACAATCTCAGAACCCAAATAAAAGGCAATGTGACAAAACTTCATTTTCAGCCTCTAAATATTCCAGAAAGTCAGCTTACATTCATTGGAGAAGAGGGATGATCTAATGTATTTTAGGAGACTTTGAAATTCTGAGAATGTTCTGTTTTCCGTGGCCCCTGATGAAAAGCAATTTGGTAGAGGCAGTTCATCTTAGTGAAGGTCAAAGTAGCAGATAGATTTTACATATCCAACATATTATGTTTCTTTCTTGTGGCACAAGAACAGAGACAAAACCCTTCCATAAGAAAGTAGCATTAGCATCTGTGTTGTGCATCATGAGCACAGGGCTGAAGTGGAGGTGGCTGGTTCTACTCCTGCTCGGCCAGTAGATCACGTTGTATATTTGGGCCACCAGTCACTGTCCCTTCTCGCCACCAAATTCCCTAAACCACCATCACACCACAAACTGGAAGGACTCCTTTCTTGATGAAAGTGGTTTGTTCTCCACGTCCAAAGTTCCCCGGGGGGCGTGTGTGTGTGTGTGCACGCGTGTCCCTGTGTGCACGTGCGGGCACATGCGTGTGCACGTGCGGGGCTGTGAGCGTCGCCCTCGGAACTCAAACTGAGCTGTTCTCTTGAGTCTGACAGAACCTGGTCGGTAGCAGTGGAGGATATTTCGTAATAATAATGATGATGCCACCTCACACTTTTCATCTTCAAAGCACTTTGCAAACAGTAATTAATCCCCATAATACTCATGAGGTAAGTAAGTAAACACCATTATCCCCATTTTATAGATGGAGAAACTGAGGTGAAGTAGCCAAGCAAATGGCCCAAGGCCAAAAGGAACCAGTGTCAGAGCAGGGATGGGGGGACGAAGCTCCCGGCATCTGCTCATCCCCTGCAGCCCACGGCACCCCGGGCCGCGTCAGGGAGAAGAGGCGGAGGCGCTCAAGGTAGCCGGAGGCCCAAGGAAGGCAGGATCTCCCGGCAGGCCCAGCTCTGGCCCCACTGCCCTGGGGAATGAATGCTGCTATTCATCGTGTGGGCAGTTTGTGGGCATTCACTTCAAGATCCTTGCAAAATAACAACAACAAAAACCCTATTGAGGCTCCTTTCTCCTCGGACCACATATTTCCTGAGTTTTTCCTTGAAATCAGGGGATGCATGGTACGTACACGCCCTCAGGAAGCAGGATCATTCAGCCCACCCTACAATTCTTGGGAGGCTACATTCAGAAATGTGACCACAGGCCAGGCCGCGCTGCAGGAACCTTCTCCTACGAGTTTCTGGCCGAGCTCCTTCACAAGGCATTTAAGAGCCTAAGAGCCGTCTGGCTGGCTTCGCCCTGGAACACTTATCTGGCTGCCTCCTCATGGTGGGCCCCCAACTCCCCGTGTTCGAGATGGACACACGTCAAATCGCTGGCAATTAGACTGAAACTTTATATTCATGCTGACAGAGGCGGGTCAGGAGAAAACGTGAATTGAAATGAAGTGAAAATGGCTTATCAAGGAGGGACCCCGTCTCGGGAGAGTGAGGGTCACTACCAAAACTACCACACCGCTGCAGACCCGGATTTTACCCAGACCACCATGCTTGATGGCATTCACAATCAGTCCCTCATTGGCCCCAAGGACCTATCAGACACTGCTCTCCAAGTTCTTTCACCTGCCAAAAAATGCTCTACCTAGTTCCTACCCTGCATTTCTCCTCCCGCCACTTCAAATTCCCCTTAATAGCCTAAAGGTTGCCATGACCACCCACTTCACATTTGTGGCAAACCTAGAAGCTGCTGCTTTAAGCATTATCTAGAGTGTCTTGACTTGGCCCCTAATGAAAGCTAATAGCCTTTGAAGTGCTGAACCAAACATAACAAATAGTTATACCACTCAGCTCAGTGCTCCCACTTTCTCTCCACATTTTGCCTCCCATTTGGCAGCACACACCCTGCAGAGCTATGGAGAAAGGAGAACTTTCCCTCCACTGCCCTCCCTGAATCTGTGGGGGAGATAGGCCTAGGGAAGCTTGGAAGGTCTCTCAGAGAAGTTTTGGCCCCGAGAACTCAGGAGAGCAGTGGGACAGTGTGCTATCAGCGCCGGGCGCAGCCCAGTGAATCTCCAGAAAAGTCTTTGTCTGGGACCTCCTGTGGCATCTCCCTGGCTGACCACAGATGACAGCGTTTGTCCTGCCCACCTCACGCACTCCTGACCTGCTGTTGAAACGGGTAGGTTTATACGGTCTTACACAGCCTTCTGAGGAGAGTGAAGTACCTCCAGGCAGCAGACCTGTGGGGAGAGGAGTACCCAAAGTTGAATAAAGCCCATGTCATGAATTTGTGGGTGACGTTAACCAGACAAGACAGCACCAAGGTCAGGAGTGGCCTTCCCATTGCTCATAATTGTAAAAATTGAATAATCCTCTCTGCCTATGTCTCTGTCTCTCTCTCTGTGTCTCTCATAAATAGATAAATAAAATCTTAAAAAAAAGAATTAGAAATGAATAATCCTAAAAGTAACTGAAAAAGGCTGAACAACATGGTTCCCATAATGCCTTGGCCCTTTGGTTGCCTGGCAGGCAAAATTCCCCCATCTGACCAAAGAGTAAATTAAGCCCACAGGAAGAATTCTCTGCCCTCCCTGAATGGACTGCTCTTCCCCGTCCAAGCTGACATCCCCACTAGCCCCATGCCTGGGTGTGTTCCAGATGCAGGCACTGCACACACGTCGGTTCCTCACAGTGACACACTCCAGGTGAACGCTGGAGAGGAGGGCAGAGCAGAGAGGTATAACTTCTCACCACATAAAAGAGAGAGACTCCGGCTTGCTGCCAGAGCGCCTGCTGCACAGTGACAAAGAGCGTCACACCTTGGATTTTGAAGTTCATAAATAGATCCACAATGTTGATACTTCAGGGGGATGGTGGGTGGGAGTTGAATTTCTGTTTCTTCAACTCTGTAATTAATTTATCCAGCAACAAGGCTATAATGATCCAGGAAGAGAAAAAGAACCCCTGGGGGTCTGTCTGTGGCTTTTCCTCAGAATGATTGGGTACCGTTGGGTTGACACTGAAGCCTAGATGTGAATGAACTCAACACTGTGTGTGTGTGTATGTGTGTGTGTGTGTTTATATGGTTTGTGTGTGGTATATATGGTATGTGGTGAAGGGGTAGGTGTGTGATGTGTGTAGTATGTGTTGGTATGGGTGTGATATGATTGTAGTGCTGTGTGTATGTGGTCTGGTGTAATATGTATAAGTATCTGTGGTGTGTGTGTGTGAATGTGATATTGTGTGTATGTGTGTGATGTGTGTGGTATGTATGTATGTGGTATATGTGATGTGAGGATGTGAAGTGTGACATGTGTGTGCTATGCGAAAGTGTGAGGTTGTGTATGGTACACATATGTTTGTTGCGTACGTGTGCTTTAGATATGTATATGAAGAATACATGTGTGTGGTGTGTGAGCAGGTGCATCTAAGGGTGTGAGGTATAATAATGTGCTGTACTGTGTGGTGCACTTAGGTGTGTGTAAGATGTATGTGTGGAGTGTTTATGTGTGTGAGGCATGCATACAGGATGAAGGGTGTGAGATTTGGTATGTATGCTCTGTAGGGTATGTGGGCTAAGTGTGTATGGTGTGTATGGTATCTGCGGTGTGTGTGATGTATTTATGTGTGTGGTTTGCATGCGTGATGCAAGGGTAGGAGGCGTGGTGTGTTTTATGTAGTATATACAAGTGCGTGTGGTGTATGTATTATATACGATATATGAGTGTGTATGTGTGTGTCTTACATGTGGTGTGTATGACTGTGTGTGGTGTGGGTTATGTGTGGCATGTGTGAGTGTGGGGGGCTGTCACGTGGGTATGTATGGATGTGTGTGGCGAGTGTGTATATTATGAGCGGCGTATAAGAGTGTGTGTGGTGCGTATGAGTGTGTGTGTGACATGTGTGCAGGCTCTGCGGGCAAGCACTTGTGCAGACAGGCCTGCCCTTAACTCTTTGAAGTTAGCACAGAGGCATCCTCGCGCAGCTGGCCCTGTGGCCCGCCAATCTCGCTCGAGAGCTAAATCCCAGGGTAGGAGGAAAGAAACCGCGCGGGGCTAACGCACCACACCCCGGAGCCCCTCGGGGAACGGTTTGAAGTTAAGGATGTTTAACTGGGACACCACCAAGCTCCCGCCTGCCCCTCGGGCTGCGCTGCAGAACACGGCGCTTGTTTGTTGGAGTTCAGAGAGCACAGGACCAGGAGGCGGTGATGCCATCTACAGAGGCCTCCTGCCTGACCTGAGCCCCGGGGTTAAGCCTTACCCTTGACACTTTCCAGTGACATGGACCCGTGAGCTAGGCCCCAGTTTTGACATCTATAAAACATACATGACAACGTGTTGCTCCTGGAATGAGGATTTCATAAAATAACACCGCACGGTGAGTTACTGCTCCACCCCCTCGTTTTGAATGGGGGTGTGAGTTTTCTCCAGAACTGGGATTCTTTGGCTTTCTTTAGGCCTTAGAGGTTTCGGTACTCACCTCACACCTAACGATACCTATCTCCAAAGCTCAGAACTAATTGTCAAATAATATGGCTTATTCCTATTTTCTGTTTCTAGCACATGTGGCTAGGGCTGTCAGGCCTGGGGACAGTAACTCTACTTCATCCTCTCTGGCAGTGGGAAAGGAGGGAACATAAATTCAGTAGGAAGAGGGAGAACAAAAATTCCCTGCACCGTTCATTCAAACCAGACACCAGGGCCAGAGCTTTGCCATTCAAAGTAGTATTCAAGTAACAGTTAATGGACTTCCAAGTCCATTTCTGCCTAGCAACTGCTGTGTGACCTTGGACAAATTCCTTAACTTCTCTGAGTCTCTCTTAACTAAAGATTTAAAAACACCGAGACTCAGAGAAGTTATGTTTAAATCTCTAAGTCTCCAACCTAGAGCCAATAGTAAGTAGTACCTCGTTCATAGGACTATCTGAGGATAAAATGAGTTAATGAATAATAAACTCTAGCACAGTGCCTAGTACAGAGTAAGCAGCAAATGTGCTTTACAGGATAATACGTTCCCTTGGGTACGTATTACACAGAGGAGGTTCAGACAGATAAAGCAATTTACCCCCAATCACACAGCTAATGAGCAGTGGGCCTGTCTACCCAAGTCTGTCTTGCTCACACACTGGTCGGCCACCTTTATCTCTACCACACCAAACCACCGCCCTTACAGCCTCTGTAAGAGACCTCTCCATGGGACACTGCTGAGTTCCAGAGACACTGTCATCCTGAAAATACTTTACAAGGAAACCTAGGAAGAAAGAAGTGCCATAGACTAGCAAAAGGAGATTATTTCCTTCAGTACCAGCTAGTAAATGCCCCAACCTGTATCTGCTGGTTGAATTCCGCATGGCGTCTGGAGATGCAAAATTTGTACTGAGTAAAAACAAACCTGGTAGTTAGCTATCATGACGCCCACACTCATCACAGAGCCCGCTGTGCCCTTAAGCCTCCGTGCCTTTGCACAGGCTATTCCCTCAAAAAGGAACACCCTTCCTTCTCCCTCCCAACCACCACCTCTACCACCCAACTCTCTTCTCCCATCCCACTTTGAATATCCTTCTCTTGCAGTAGTTAGTTAGCACAGTGATCTAATTATTTGTTTATATTTCTGTGACCGTGCATGCCCAAGGACGGATGCCCTGTTCCACTCACTGTTGTTTCCCCAACACCTGGCAACAGCACCTAAGGAGAGGGCATTGCCAGGACATGGCACAGACCTATCACTTGTGTTGGTGGCACTGATGTGAGGTACTGTGCTGATGCTCCTGATACAGAGCAGAATGAGGCACAGGGTCAGGGGCATTGGGTATGTATCACCAGGGTCTGTATGGAAAGTAGGAACCACTTGCAGTGTTACAGCAAAGGGAGTTTAATGCAGAGAATTGGTTTCACAGGTGTCAGAGGACCTTAGAAGCCAAGTAAGAAGAAAAATAAAGACAGAAATTAGCAACAGATGGAAACTACTACCACTCATGGGCTGGAGAGACAAAGACAAGAGGTGAGAGTTCCCAGACCTGAGGGCAGAGGCCACCCAACAGAGGGCAGAACCAGAAAGGGCCTATACTGAGGAGTGGGGGCCACCATGGAGACCCAGCCCCAGCTGGGGAGCACGGGGAGACAGAGGCTTGCTTCTCCCTCCACCTTACAGTCTATGGCCAGTGCCAGTACGGCCATTAGCCTAGCCCAGCTACAAGGCATCTGGGGCAGGATGTCCCCTCCAATGTGGAGCAGAGCCTGGGGAAGATGGGAAGTGGATTGGAAGGTAAACATACCCGGATCAGCCGACGCAAGCTGTGCTTTGCCCACGAGGCTTTGGCGGGGATTCAGGGCCAGGCTGAGAACAGGCTGAAGGCATGAAAGTCACAGTCAGAGAAGCTCACTAGTTTCAGCGCAGGTCAGTAGGTTAGTTACCTGCTGCTGGGTACCAAATAACCACAGATTCGGTGCCATAGGACAATATACATTTCTTGTCTCTAGTCTCTATGGGTCAGGGGTCTGGGCATGACTTACCTGGGTGAAGTTCGGGGTCTGCAGAGGCTGCAATCAAGGTGTCAGCCGAGCTGCATTTGCGTCTGGAGGCTTGACCAGGGGCATGTCCACCTCAAAGCTCACTCAGCTGTTGCTAGAATCCACTTCTCTGTGGCTGTGCTGCGGAGGCCCCAGTTTTTTTTTTGTTTGTTTGTTTGTTTGTTTGTTTTTGCTAGGTGTCAGCTGGAGAGCATCCTCAGATCCTAGAACTACCCGCAGTTCGCAGCTACGTGGGCTTCCCCAACCTGTCCACTTACTTCACTAAGCCCTCAGGGAGAGTCTCTAGCTCCAGTCTGCTGAGAGGGAGTCTGAGATAACATAATTCAAATCCCTGCATGGCATCCCATCACCTTTGCCACATTCTATTGGTTAGGAGCAAGTCACAGGCCATGCCGGCTCACAAGGGGATGACACAAAGGTGTGAACTCTAGAGGCAGGGACCGCTGGGGGCACTTAGGTCCATTTGTGACCAGGACATAGCACACTATAGCTTTGTGTACCGTGGTTCTCATTTTCTTCTACAGGTTTGAATTTTCTAGAGTACTCACTAAAGAGTAAAATGATAAGAACAGTCTTGTGAATCTTTTATCATCTGGCTCAGAAAATTAGCATTAGAATCCACAGACATTGCCTTCAATATAAGCTTGGAGATACCATACAAATCTGCTAAAACAAATCCTGTGCCAAATTAACCTTAACTTTTAATTTTGACTATCCAAATACATCTTAAAAGTTTTAATATTTTGCAAACCCTTTGACCAAGAAATTCTAATTCTAGGAATGTATTCAAAGAAAATGATCATGGATGTCTGCAAAGATTTAGATACAATGATTGTTAACCACAGCATTGCTTATAATTGCAAAACAAAAACCCTGAAACTGCAAATAACCTATTGTTTTACCATAGGGTATTACCTTGATAAAGCCACGATGCATTCATACACTAGTACACAATGACCTTTTTGAACATGATATAAGAGAATATTGAAACACATGGAGTGATATTTGCTATATAAAGCTAAAAAGAAGGAAACGGTACATACAACAGTGCACACAACATGATTACATTTTGCCTTTGCTTTGTTTTGTCTTGGCATATATAAGCATAGAGAAATGACTGGAAAGATTTACAACAAATTGTAACAGTGAAATCTTTGGATAATGAGATTAGTTGTGATTTTTATTTTGCCTTATTATATTTTCTAAATTTTCTGTCATAAACATCTATTACTTTTATAATGAGAAAAATGTTAATTTTAAATATCTAAGTTTTCATAATCAAATATTAGGAACAAAGGATATATTGAAAGCAATCTCAAAAATTACTTTGCAGCCTCGTATTAGAGATGACTTTGGGTCGTGACTCTCCTATTTGGTAGCTCTGTTACCTCAAACCACATAATCTCACTAATCTTGGTTGACTCATGTGTAAAGGAAAATACCATTCACTTTACCTAATAGCAGTGTCTAATGATTAAGTAGGATGACATGTAAGAAAGTGCTTGCTAAATTGTAAAGTGTGAATAACAAAGTATTTTCCCCTTGGCGTTCAAAGTGAATAAGACATATACACAGAGAGATGGGAGGAAGGATCTAGTGGTTAAAGATGTCATTGAATCTGTGGAGGGATTTTCTCCACAACACCACACTCAATCATAATCTCACTTGGTATGTATGGGTTCACTATGTCTGAGCATATGTCTTGTTAAGCATTAGCTACATGCATGGTTTTGAGGACATGTTACCTCTTTGACTTCAGTTTCCTAGCAAAAGCTTGTAAGGTAAGCATTGTATTAGGCCCACAAGTTTTCTACCAGGCCTGTTTCTACCAAGAAACTAATGATCTCTAAAGCTTTTTCCAGTCAAATATTTGATGATTTGAGGAGTGTTTTCATGGGTAGAGCATAGGCAAAGGTCAAAATGGGGGAGATAGGAGTCAAGGTTTTCCACTTTGAGGACATTGTTGTCCCAGCTGGTTACTTTCCTAAGTGAGGAAAGAATGAAGGATATTGGTGACATATTCTATCAATGATGCAATAGCAAAACCCCCCAAAGCTCTGCCTCATGGACGTGAATGGTGTCATTCAAGAATAAAAAGGATGTGGGCTCTAGCATCAGAATGGCCTGAGTCTGATCCAGATCCTGACTCGGACTCATCACCTGAATGATGTTGACAATTATTTCATCTTTCTGAGCCTTTGTCTTTTTATCTGTAAATCTCATATGACTGAGACCTTCATGATTTGGGGGAGAATTAGGAACCAGTAAAGTGCCTGGTGCATAGTATATGTTTAGTAACCAGTACCTTTAATTATTATTTAGAGTTGTTTGGAATAAAGCAAACTGAGAATATTCTTCACTTGACCTGGTTCTTCATTTCTCCTGGGTCTCTACAGGACAACATCACCATCTAAGATGTGTCCTTGTCATGATCCAACTATCCTTCAGTGATACCCACGTTTTCCAGGTCAGCTTGGTAGTCCCTGACTGCACTCAACTATACAACCCTCCTACTCCAAATCTGTGGGGAAAGGGCATGCTAAAATAACATGTGGCTTTAAAGCAATTTCAATCGGTGCAAGTCTGTTTCTGTCCACTTAAAGTTGTTTCCTGGAGCTTCCCAAGGATCTTCCCATTTGAGCTTTCTCACAAATCTTGAGAAGCTGTAGAAATAGCAAACCTGTTGCTGTGAACATTAAACAGTGAATCAATTCTGCCCTCATTCCTTTTCCCAAAGCTGTGAATCCAGTGGAGATCCATGACAGAAGGTGGTCTAAAGTATAAAGACAGAATACAATGTGGCTTTTATCAGTAAGTGAAGTTGTTATATGTTTTGCCATGTTATCTACACTTGAAGGTGTTGGTCCAACATGGGGTAGGAACTTTTCTTTGGAGGAGAATAGTCAAAATTGGGACCAGGATGAGTGTCCCCTGGTTGCTTGGGATCAGGATGAGTGTCCCCGTTGGCTTGGCCTTGAGCTGGGCTGTTGCAATGATTAGGGTTTTCTCAGGAACAGCTAGGCCCCCAGTCCCTTGATACTGCAATATGTGGGGATCTTGGTATGCTGATTGCACCCTCCACGACTGTGAGTGAACAAGAGAAAGGACCCTGACATGTATTAAATCACCTCTGGCACTTTGTGTCAGAGATTGTGTTGAAGTATTTAAGAAGCATTTTGTGGAATACAATTACATTTCATAATGGCTGGATCTTGGGGGCTAATGGTTTTGGCATGAGTTTCTTTAGAAAGACTAAGTTAATGGTTTTCCTTCTATAAAAGACTGAACCTAATACAATTCCTAAATACCTGGGCTGTTTCTGCCAAAAAACTTTTTTTTTCTTTTAATATGGAGAAGTGTGGAAAATATCCTCTTTAAGTAATAAGTGAATGTGGTTTACTTTTTAAAATTTTTATTAACTTGTTTCCTTTTATTATAAAAGCAGTACATGCTCATGTTAAGAATTTATTTTCACATAATTCCTAAGGGAATAAAATGCAAAGAGTCCTCTCTTCATCACCACATGACCCTCAGATCCAACCCCTATACCTTCCCAGAGCTAATCTCTGTTAAAACCAGGTATGTATGTTGGCTAATTGAATTTAAATTAAAAAAAAAACCCTGGGTATATAGCCAACTAACAGTTTGGGGGCTTATATATCAAGCTTGTATGTTATAATACACTTGACTTTTTAACTAAGGTTTTTATTTGAGATCATTGTAGATTCACATTCAGTTATAGGAAATAATACCGAAAGATCCTATGTACCCTTTACCCCGTTTCCCCTGGTGGTAACATCTTGCAAAACTATAGTACAATACAATGAGCAGGATATTGACATTGTCAATATAGTTCTGTGAAGAGAGGACATTTCCGTATTGGCAAGGATCCCTCAGGTGGCCTTTCGTAGTATATTCACTTCTCTTTGACGCTAACCCCTGGCAACCGCTGCACTTTCCATATGAACAATTTTGTCATTTCAGAAGTGTCATTATAAACGGAATCGTATAGTTTGTAACATTTATGGATTGGCTTTTTTTTTTCATTCAGCCTAATTCCCTAGAGATTCATCCAGGCTGTTGCATATATTGATAAATTGTTCCTTTTTTATTGCTGAATGGAGTTCCACAGTATGGTTGGATCACCATTGGTTCCACTATTTATCTGTTGGAGGACATCTGAGTTACTCTCATTTGGGGGCTTTTACAAACAAAACTGAAACATTCACGTTCAGATTTTTGTGTGAACAAGCTCTTTACTTCTCTGGGATAAATGCCCAGAAGTGCAATTGCTAGATCATATGGTAGTTTCATGTTTTTTGTTGTTGTTGTTGTTGTTTTTTTTAAGAAACTGCCAAGCTATTTACCAGAGTGGCCATACCATTTACATTTCCACCAGCAGTGTATGAATGATCATTTCTCCACATCCTCATCAACATTTGGTGTTGTCACTATTTTTAATTTTCTTCACTCTGATAGGTATGTGGTCATATCTTGTAGTCTAAATTTGCATTTCCCTAATGGTAAGTGATGTTGTATATCCTTTTATGTACTTATTTACCATACATATATCCTCATCAATAAAATGTCTCTTCACATCTTTTGGCCCTTTTCTAAATGGATTATTTCCTCACTGTTGAGTTTTGAAAGTTCACGATATATTCTAGGTGCTAGTCTTTTGTTAGAAATGTCCTTTGCAAATATTTTCCTCCCAGTCATTAGTCTTTTTGTTTTCTTAATGGCTTGTTCACAGATTGAAGTTTTTAATTTTAGTGAAATCCAGTTTACCTTTTTTTTTTCTTTTCTGGATCATGCTTTCAATGTTAAATATGAGAACTCTGTCTCTAGCCCTAGATCCCAGTGATTTTCTCTTACTATGTTCTAAAAGGTTTTATAATCTTTTGTTTTACATTTATCTCTGATCCATTTTCAAGCATTAATTTTTATAAGAGGATGCAACTTAGATTGAGTTTTTGTTGTCCCCCCTCTGCCCCCCACCCTGTTGGATGTTCAAATGCTCCAGCTTCATTTGTTGAAAAGGCTCTTCTGTCTCCATTGAATTGCCTGTGCACTTTTGTCAAAAATCAGTTGGGGGTCTATTTCCAGGTTCTCTGTTCTGCTCATTTCTCTGTGTGGCTAATCTCTATGCCAGTACCACACAGTCTTCATTATTGCAGCAATAAATAAGGCTTAAAATAGGTAGACTGATTCCTCCTATTATATTATTCTTTTCAAAATTGTCTTAGAATTCTCCTTCCTTTGCCTTATGACATAAATTTCGGAATAACCTCACCTACATTTACAAAAAATCTTGCTGGGATTTTGATAGGAATTACATTAAACCTGTGTATCAATTTGGGGAAAACTGACATCTTTACCATACCGAATCTTCCAGTTTCTGAATACAGTATGTCTCTCCATTTATTAAGATTGTCTTTAATTTCTTCTATCATCATTTCATAGTTTTCATCACACAATTTGTATACATATTTTGCTAGATTTAACCTAAGTATGGGATTCCTGGGTGGCTCAATCAGTTAAGTGTCTGCTTTTGGCTCAGGTCATGATCCCAGGGTCCATCCGAGGCCCACATTGGGCTCCCTGCTCAGCAAGGAGTCTGCTTCTTCCTCTGCCCCTCTCTCCTGCTCATTCTCTCTCTCTCTCTCTCTCTCTCAGATAAATAAATAAAATCTTTTTTAAAATAAATAAATTTAACCTAAGTATTTCATATTTTTGTGATTATAAATAGCATTGTATTATATATTTTAATATTATATTTTTGAGACTTTTTCCAGCTTTATTGATATATAATTGACATATAACATTGGGTAAATTTAAGGTATACATGTATATGTTGCAGTATGATTGCCACAGATTAGTTAACATATCCATCACCTCATATAACAACAATTACAGTTGTATGTCTATATGGTGAGAACATTTAAAATCTTTTAGTAACTTTCAAGCATCTAATATAGTATCATTAACTCTAGGCACCATGCTGTATACTAGATCCCCAGAACTCATTCTAGTTATGTTACAGCTAGAAATTTATACACTTTGACCAACATTTGCCCATTTCTACCCCTCCCCTGGCCCCTGTAACTACCATTCCACTTTCTGTTTCTGTTTCAGCTTTGTTGTAGACTCCACAGATAAGTGAGATCATATAGTATTTGTCTTTCTCTGTCTTTTTTTTACTTAGCATAATGCCCTCTACGTTCATTCTTTCAAGTTGTCACAAGTGACAGAATTTCCCTCTTTCTTATTGCTAAATAATATTCCATTGTGTGTGTGTGTGTGTGTGTGTGTGTGTGTGTACATATTTTCTTTATTCATCTGTTGGTGGACACTTAGGGTGTTTTCATGTTTTGGCTATTGTGAATAATGCTGCAATGAATATGGGGAGGGTATAAATATCTCTTTAAGATAATGATCACATTTTCTTTGGATAAATACCCAGAAATGGGATTGTGGATCATATGGTAGTTCTACTTTTAATTTTTTGAAGAACCTCCATATTGTTTTTCGCAGTGACTATACCAAATAACATTCCTACCAACAGTGTACAAGAGCTCCCTTTTCTCTATGTCTTTGCCAACACTTGTTATTTCTTTTTGGCAATAGCTATTTTAACAGGTATTAAGTGATATCTCGTTGTGGTTTTCATTTGCATTTCCTTGCTGATTAGTGATGTTGAACATCTTTTTGTGTACCTGTTATCCATTTGTATGTTTGACTGTGATGTGTCCTGGTATAGATTTCTTTGGGATTCTAGTTGAGGTTCTTCAGTTTCTGGAATCTACAGACATATGTCTTTTACCAAATTTGGTAAGTTTTCGTGTTTTTTTTTTTAAGTCTTTTTCATACCCATCCTCTTGCTCTTCTTCTTCTGGAACACTGATGACAGAAATATTAGACTTTTATTTATAGTTCTACAGGTCCCTGAGGTTCTGTTCTTTTCTCTTTTTTTTTCAATCTATTTTTTCCTATGTAGTTCCGATTATATACTATCTATTGTTTAATCTTTAAGTTCACTGATTCTTCCCTCTGACCCCTCATTGTGCTGTCAAGCCCATTCTTTGGCTTCAGTTGTAATTATTGGCTATTCTATTTTTCATTTCTGGATTTCCATTTGGTTCATGTTTACATATTCTATTTCTTTGCGAAGACTTTCTATTTTTTATTTGTTTTAAGCATGTACATAATTGCTTGGTAAGGCATTTTTATGATAGCTCCTTTAAAAGCTTTGTCAGATAAGTCTAATGTCTCTGTCATCTCAGTGCTGGCATCTATTGGTGTCCTTTTGTTACTCGGTTTGAAGTCTTCCTGTCTCTTGCCATGGTGAATGATTTTCTAATAAAACCTAGACATTTAGGGTATTATGTTATAAGACTCTGGATCTTATTCAAACCTCAGTATTAACTGTCTGTGATACCACTCTAGTAAGGGAAGAAGGAAGGAGCATTGCCTTATTACAACTAGGAGGGAGCAGACATCCAAGGTCCTCTCTTGGCCTCTGTTGACACCTGAAATGTGGGTGTTCCTCATTACTGCTGGGCAGTGATAGGAATTGTACTCCCCACTGGGCTTCCACTGATCCCTGGGCTAGGAGGGGTAGGAATGCCTCCTACTTGTTCTTTATGTGGCCTCTATCTACTGACACCATTGGGGATATTGGCCTTATTGGGTGGTGGTGAAAGCCTTCCTTCCTACTTGGCCTTCTCTAGCACCATCCTGGCACAGGATGGAGCACCTCATAAAAGACTGATGAGAGTGGACATCTAGGCTCCATTCAGCCTAGACTGTTATTAGAGGGAGTGGGACCACAATTTTTTTTCCTGTAGTTTTTGGCTGAAGTAGAACAGTTATTGTTTAAAAGTTTTCTACTTTGGTACATTGCCCCATTTCTGGTCCACTGGTTAGAGGAAGTCAACTTTTGTTGGGACTTTTTTTTTTTTCATATGGACCCATTGGTGCTTCCAGTTGTCAATTTCTTCAGCTCTGGGTCTAGGATACATGAGGCAAAAAAAGAAAACCCAAGGAACTCACCACTGTATTGTTTCTAGGGTCCTGAACTCATTAGTTGGATTGCCCTCTTGTCTCTACCCTTCAGAGTCTTCTTATGTTTGCTTTATATATAATGTCAGGGTTTTTTAACTGTACTTAGTGGGAGGACTAGGAAGAAATGTGTCTACCCTATCTTCCTGGAAGCGGAAGCCCATGGTTTACTTTTAACAAGGACTCAAATAGTAGAAATTTTCCCTTAAGCTATAAAGCATGCAGTTTTAGCAACTACAAAGAACTAACGGAAGACTACAATTAAGGAAATCTTTAATCTTGAAATTAGCTAAATAAAATCATAGTGTCTGTACATTTTAATGTATAACAGGGAAAATTGAATAATGCCTGTGTATTATAGGCCCAGAATTATGGAGTCAGAAGAGTTTAATTAATATTTTAAGCCAAGAGTGCAAATCGAAGTGTCTTATGAGATATCAGCGCCATCAAAATGAAATTAAGGACCCAAAGTGCTCATAATCTATATTCCATTGCTTGAAACGAATCTTTCTTTCTCCTTTCCTTTCCTTTCCTTTCCTTTCCTTCCTTCTATTCTTTCACTTTTCTCTTTTTATTTCAAGGGTTTTTTTGCCCTTTTTTAAAAAAGATTGTATGTATTTATTCATGAGAGACACAGAGAGGCAGAGACATAGGCAGAGACAGAAACAGACTCCCAACAGGGAGCGTAATGTGGGACTTGATCCCACGACCCTGGGATCACAATCTGAGCCAAAGGCAGACACTCAACCATGGAGACCATGGAGCCACCCAGGTGCTCCTTGCCCTTTTTTTTTTTTTTTTGAGTCCTACACTGCTGCTTCCTGAGTCTGTCACTAGACCCAACTGATTGGAATTATCATTTAGAAAAATGTCATAAATACATGGATTATTTTAAACTAATCATGGGAAAACTTGAGCTAAGGATAATTCTGCAGACTTCCTTTAAATGCTAATTTGGAATAGCACCCTTCAGCATCTTGCTTTCAGACTTCTCTACAATCCTTGTTTAGAATAGCATTTCCCAAACTTCACTTACCTCCCATCTTCACTAATTAGGCCAACTTTTTGTCTACTTGTTCTAATTTTCCTTCAGTCAATTGTTTTTTTAACCTTGTTTAAAAGGAGAATTGAAGAAGGAGGAGGAAGTAGAGGAGAAGGGGAAGAAGATGAAAGAAAAAGAAAAGAAAATCATATTGGTGAAGTATCTTAAAAAAAATAGATATCACTATTTTCCATAGTGAGCAAGTCCATATCTTGTTGAGTTTAGAGCAAGAACATTCTGCATGGTAACTAGTCTGCCTCCCTATCCCTGACTGCACTTTAAGTTTAGTCCTACTGGTTTCATGAAAATAAATCTCACCAATGCACTGGATACATGGTAGAAGACCAAAACTTAACTTTATTCTTGTCTCTCCTTTAAAAGTTCTGTCTCCTGTTATCTTGTTTCCTGCAAACTTATTCTTTTGCCACTTGATGAACACTCAGCAGGCCCTATAGCTTCTCTGCTCATTCTGAGATAATAAACTATCCTGTCTGCTCAAATCAGCAAAAAGAATGTATCCAAAGACAATAATCAACTATTCAATTTTCAGTTGAAGAACAGACTGTTCTTCCTCTCCTAGAGGCCCATAGTTGGATGCTGCCTTCCTGGAGGAAAGGGGAATGTGGGCAGCTTCTGCTCTGCTCCCCTACTTCTAGCCACTTACACTAACCCCAACTATGTGATGGGAGGCAAGACAGGCCAGGAAAGTGGGTGGAATAATCCTTTGGTTGCTGGCTTTGTGCCTCTCTGGCATTAGCAGATGACTGACACCCTTTCCAAAATTCTCATTCCTGGGACACTCCCACCCCTCACCTTGCAGCCCCTTTGGCAGGCTTCCCTTTGTGGACCTACAGCTGGGGTACTCTTATGCAGGATATGAGAGGCTATAGTTTGTTGTCTCAGACATGGCCAACATCAAACCCCTGGGAAATATCCATGCATCCTTTACTGCAAGAAATCAGATGTGCAGCCCATTCCCAAGCTGCCATCAAAGCCCTTCATTTCCCCTGTCCTCTACATCTGCCCAAGGGCCAGACCCAACCCAGGCTGTATTTCAGCTCTAGGTCCTCTGACCAGTCTTCTGGCAACCCCTCCTAAAATCTAGTGAAGGAAGGAGCACCCAAGTCTTGGAGGGAGTGAGGATCACAGTGTACCAACAGTTTCCTTGAAGGGAAACTTCCTTACAGATGCTTCCTGGTTCTCTCCCACACACTCTAACCCCTTTTGGGACACAATTTGGCTGGTAGGGTTCAAGAACTATAGAGCCAATTATCAGGGTGTTTTTCCTTTAGAGAATCTGTAAGTGAAGATCTGGTAACTCCAATTTGCTTGCAATTTCGCAGCTATGTTTTTCTCATTTGAAACTTTAATGTAAATACCCAGCATAGAAGAACAGCAACTTTTTGTGTCCAAGCTTACTTACTGGGATTTAAGGAGTGTTAAGAAATCTGCCTCTGGCCTATTCTTTCAGAAGATAAATGATCCCAATTCTTAGAGCTATTGAACCAAGGCCATTAATTATTTTGATTTTTCTCCTCTAACTTCTCTAGTTTTACCATACTACAAGTAATTTGTACATCAGAGAAATGAAACACAAGATACAAGTATGATTTTTATGGTTTTATTTTATTTTTATTTCAATTAGTATTTTTGGTAGGGAATACTTTCATATATTTCAAGATCTGGAAGTTACAAAAGTATATATGGTGATAGTTTCTTTTCCATTCCTGTCCCAAAGCCACCCAGCACCATCCCTCACCCCCAGCAATAAGTATACATAGTTCCTTGAGCATCCTTCCAGCAATACTCTGTATATATAAGCAATTGTGTATTTATATTCTGTACCCCTACTCACCCTCACACCTCTGTCTTTTTCACATAAATACTGGATACTTTTCCTCTTGCTTTTTTTTCCCCTTAGTAAGAATATCTTCGAGATCCTCCAAATTAGAAAAGAACTTCTTGGGACTCCTGGGTAGGTCAGCGG
This sequence comes from Nyctereutes procyonoides, assembly GCF_905146905.1. Taxonomy (NCBI): domain Eukaryota; kingdom Metazoa; phylum Chordata; class Mammalia; order Carnivora; family Canidae; genus Nyctereutes; species Nyctereutes procyonoides. The sequence continues at coordinate 9,653,080 of NW_026575130.1, forward strand.
TTGAGCATCTGCCTTTGGCTCAGGGCGTGATCCTGAGGTCCGAGATCAAGTTCCACATTGGGCTCCTGCATGGAGCCTACTTCTCCCTCTGCCTGTGTCTCTGTCTCTGTCTCTCTCATGAATAAATAAATAAAATTTTAAAAAAGAAAAAAACTTCTTCATTTCCTTCTGTAGCTGCATTATAGCCCCTTGGCTAGATACCCCACAGTGTATTTGACTGGTCCCTTCTTCTTAAACATCCTAACCCCTATCACATAATGCTGCAATGAATAATCTAAGGACATGATGTAGCTCATGTGAGACTATATGTATGAGAGAGGTTGCTGGTCAAAGTACGTGTGCAATTTTATTCTAATGATGTTACCAAATTGCTTTCCACTGGAGTTGTACCAGGTACTCTCCCCAGCAATATAGGAGAGTGCCCTTTTCCTCAGACTTGCCACTATGCAGTGCTATCAAACTTTTAATCTCGACAACCTGACTGGTGACATATTGAATCTCAGTTGAGTGAGGCTAAGCAAACAATGTCCATACATTTCAGTCACCTGTATTTCTTATTCTGTGAGCTATCTTGCACGTCATGTCCCTAATGCAGGCAAATTCATAGATGGATGATGATTTTAAAGAGAGAATAATTAGCATGTATTGTGTTCCAGCTGAACACAGCAATTAGGAAATTGCAAGACAAGCAAAAATTCTTGAAAATACTTGGTACCATGTAAGACTTACTAATCTATCAGCACTAAAGAAATTTGGTCTTGCAGTTACTGAGTCTGCAAGTAACTGAGGGAGGGAAGTATATGTAGATAGATAAAAAGACAGATGGGGGATGCCTGGGTGGTTCAGTGGTTGAACGTCTGCCTTCAGCTCAGGGAGTGATCCCGGGGTCCTGGGATTGAGTCCTGCATCTGGCTCTCCCCGCAGAGAGCCTGCTTCTCCTTTTGCCTATGTCTCTGCCTCTGTCTCTGTGTCTCTCATGAATAAATAAATAAAATCTTTTTAAAAAGATAGATAAATATGAATACATATGTAGTATATACTTTAACATATAATAACATACACATTATATTTTTAAGTATTCAAGTATTTTCCACCTTTATAAGAGTAAATGTTAATTTGTCCTAAGAGTTAGCTCAATCATTGATTGTTTGATGGCAGAATCATCAACTGTTTTAAAAAGCATTTACAACAAACAGCTGCAAAAACAAAACAAGCAAAAAATATTTTTTGCCAGTTAGTGTGTGTGTTGGGGGTGTGTGCTCTTTTACTGTAAGAGGCATCTGCTTGCAAATGTGTAAAAAAAAAAAAAAAAAAAAAAGCCTGGTTGGAGATCTTAAGCAGTGAGCAAATTTATTTAAACTTTTTTTTTTAATGTATTTAAAAGGTAGACTTTTAATTTTTCAATTTACTCAGAGATGTATGCAATACTTGCAAGGCTTTGAAATTAGACATGCAGAAAGATTTCTTTCCAAGTCATTTTAGCTCCTTTCACGGATCTTTGGGCAAGCCGACTCTTAAATAACCTAAAGTTCCTCCAGTTGAGGATTTTTGATTGCCTGACACAGATGGGCATCGATAACCTCCGAATCTGTTCTTGATCGCAGATGTGGCTCCTCGGAGGCTTTAAGACCCTTGGGCCAGTTGAAGCTCTAGGGTACTTTGATAAACACTTCTCCATGTGGTGTGAGATGACAAGAGGGCAGCACCTGAAAATGTCCGGGCCTTGAGTCCAGAAAGGGGGTGGGGGGGTCTGGGAGCCATGTGTATTCAGTTAAGAATAGGAATAAGCACAAAACAATATTAACTTTAGAAATGAGATGAAAGCCCATGTGTGCTAGCTTTCACACAGAAGGGAGACCCAACCAACCTCCCACCCCCTTCAGCACTGCTTTTAGATGGAAATGGTTTTGTTGAATACTGACACAAAAGGAAGATACAAACGCAGTGAAGAGCCTTAGCAAAGAACAATTACATGCAAGTAGGTTACATGAAAATACAGTCTCAAGTGTATGATATCTTGTGAATATTAATTAAGGAAATTATTCTCAGAGCAGCTAGTGTTTAAAACAAGATCTAATCTCTGCTGAGTGGGCCCGCCATCCTCTCTCTCAATGTTTAACTTCAAAGGGCTTTGGAGTTGGGGCAAATGAGATTATTATTACTTCAATCTAGAGAGGAAACCTATTCTAAGCAATTTGAGAGTATATTCTAGAATTACACAGAGCAGTTAATACAAAGAAGTAAAAATATATATATACATTTATATATATATATATCTCAGACTCACCAATGTCTATGTGCTAAAATGTTTCTTAACCCTTTACAACTGATGGGACGCCTGGGTGGCTCAGCAGTTGGGTGCCTGCCTTCAGCTCAGGTCATGATCCTGGGATCCAGAATCCAGTTCTGCATTGGGCTCCCTGTGAGGAGCCTGCTTCTCCCTCTGCCTGTGTCTCTGCCTCTCTCTCAGTCTGTGTCTCTCATGAACAAATAAATAAAATCTTAAAAAAAAAAAAACCTTTACAACTGATCTACTTCATCCACCCACAAAAAATTGCACGTTTCAAATATAGAGCCAGAGTAGCATATAGACCAGCTGAAGATAGAATTTTTTTAAGATTATTTATTTATTTATTCCTGAGAGACACAGAGAGAGAGGCGCAGACACAGGCAGAAGGAGAAACAGGGCTCCCTGTTGGGAGCCAGATGCAGGACTCGATCCTGGTCCCCTGGGATTATGCCCTGAGCCTAAGGCAGCTGCTCAACCACTGAGCCACCCAGCCACTTCAAGCTCTGAAGATAGACTTTTATTAAACTGTTCTTTTCTTGGACTTTGGGCCATTAGAAATAATTACATTACTATTAACAGTAGCCAATGCTCATACACCTCTGTGTATCAGGTACTGTTTTCCTTATGTTCGCTGGTTTAATCTTCATAAAAGCCCTGTGGGGGTTTTACATGGTAAACAGCCACAGAAAGGTAAGCATATTAGTTTGCCATAACAAAATACCACAGACTAGGTGGTAAACACAGCAAAAATTTATTTTCTCACAATTCAATTCCAGAGGCTGGAAGAGCAAGAACAAGATCAAAGTGTGAGCAGGGTTGGTGTCCCCTGAAGCCTCTTTTCTTGCCTTACAGATAGCCACCTTCTCTCTGTGTCCTCACGTGGGCTTTCCTCTGTGCCCCCACATCCCTGATATCCCTTTGTGTGACCAAATTTCTCCCTTTTATAAGGACATCAGTCACACTGGATTAAGACCCACCCTACTGGCCTCATTTTAAGTTAATCACCCTCCTTAAAGGTCCTACCTCCAAATATAGTCACAGTCTTGGGTACTAGGGATTAGAGCTTCAACACAAGGATTGGGGGGAGGGGGCAGGGGACAAAATTCAACCCATTACTAGAGTCGCCACCCCATGCTGTCACAACATCAGATGTGGAGCTGGGATTTGAATGCCGGCACCACAGTCAGGTACTCAACCATCATGCTGCCCTGTTCCATGGTTCCAGCTGGTGGGAAAACAAGGCAATGCATGTATGTTTATTTCCTGGTAGTGACCTGTGCAAGTCAGGTAGGGTAAAGGCAAGACATTGAAAAAACAAACATCTTATTAGACAGGACCTGTAAAATGGAATCATATTCAATTATTAAAGACATCCATATGAGTTTGCAGATGTGTATTTTTAATAGTTTGGAAGAAGATAATCAATTACCTAATATTAGAATTTTAGCTGTTGGTGAAATCAGGGCTGCTGCCATCTAGCTCACGTACACAACTCTAAACAGATGCTGGGTATGGGTGGGTATTGAAGTGTGCAGATGCTGAATGGATCCAGTTACAATGGGATGAGAAATGCAGATGGCAAATAGAGACAGAATGGCTACAGATGTGGGCTGGACCTGGATAAAGGCAAACACACCCATGTGGGTTCCCCAACAGTCCTCGAGGCTGCCATGGTGCCACAGTGAGTATTAGAGGGAAGTAGTACTGTGTTTTGTCATCTTTCGATCGCTCTGAGACCCAGAACAGTCAGACAGACTGCCCTGGGCCGAGCCAACCTGCCATCTGCCCCGCACACCAGCCCAGCAAGCCCCCTCATGGCTCGCCAGGTGCGCTGTGCATGGTGTCCCCTGCGTGCCTCTGGTCGTGCTCTTCCCTCTGCCAGGACTGCCCTCGATCACTGCCACCACCTTCCGTCACCGCTCAAGCAGGTACATCCCCCCTCGTGATTTCTGACAACTGCCTACCTCAGAAACTGAGATGATGGCCCCTTCCTTTCTTGCCCTATTGACCTTTATCATTGCACTCTCTACTCCAGCACCTTTTATGTATTATATCTATTTCTGCATCTCTCTCCTTCATTTCACAAAACACCTGAAAACATGAACCATGTCTTTTGCGTTTTAGACCTCCCACTCCTATCAGTGTCAGGCCCACTGGGGTACACAGCAAATGACTGAAGAGTAAATGTCCATCTCAGAGAAAGCTGAAGTCCTCGATACGTGTTTTCTTTCTTAGCCACACCACTTATAAATGATAACACAAATGTTAATGTTTACAGTTTCAGAGTTTTCACACACACACACACACACACACACACACAAAGGATTATTGGCTTGTCTTAAAAACTCAAAATGGGGCACCAGGGTGGCTCAGTGGTTGAGCATCTGCCTTCGGCCCAGGACATGATCCTGGAGACCTGGTATTGAGTCCCACGTCAGGCTCCCTGCACGGAGCCTGCTTCTCCCTCTGCCTGTGTCTCTCTCTCTCTCTCTCTCTCTCTCTCTCTCTCATAAATAAATATATAAATAATCTAAAAATCAAAGGATCTGGCCGGGCCAGGCCTAAATTCCCACACACAACAATGAGTCGAAATGGAGTTGGGGCTGTCCCCTTAGGGCAAGACCTTCACTTAGCAGTTTGCCTCAGCCTCTGCCCCTCCCTCCGTGTTTCTGCCTCCTGTTCTGCCCTCTTCACTCATTTATGAGCCCCCCTTCACCTCTCGGTAGGCATGCTGCGCCCCCATCCCATCGGACCACAGCGCAGGTGCCCCTGTCCTGTGATTGCCATTCCCAGCACACGTGTGCTGCAGCGGTTTCCCGGCCACCGACTGGCCCCCACCCGCAGTCTATTCTGAAACGGCCAAAGAGGTGGGAGAGGGATGCTTCTTTTGTTTCACGGAAAGGGAGCTGAAGGAAAGAGTGGTCGTCTTCTTCTGGCATATCGCGTGTTGGCACTGGTGAGAGGCAGGATCCTGGCCAGGGTGGGCAAACAAGCCAGCTGGGAATGGCAGCCCCTGTATTTCAGCCAGCAAACACCTTTTCAAAGCCTACTTTGCATAAGACAGTTCTGCCGACCACATTCGAGTCACAGGGGAATAGTTACCCCTGGAACTTCCTTTCTGCAACAGTAGCACCCTGTTTAGGGGAACCAAGAATGGAATATGATCGTCTCATATATATGCTGCCATGAGGTTTCAGAAGACCGTACTGGCATGAGCTTTCAACATTGCAAAAATAAATGAAAGCCCTCTGGAAATAATAGGAGTACTGTGTCCTGGAAGCTGAAGAATAATAATCCCAGGCCATCAGTCATCCAAGCTTAAAATGGTTTCTTCCTCTCTCTTTGCTGTGCCTGGGATGGCATGACATAGACTATTAGCCCGTGAGTGATATGAGCCCTGGTCAGGTACACGGAAGAGCCGCTTCCACCATTGCTGAAATGCCAAGGAAGACAGGAAACAGGGTGGGGGTTACTTCCTATGTGTCAGTGTGAAGCACAGCTTGGGAAGACATTGTGCTTCATGAGCCTCCAGTATCTTGACTCAGGGGGACCTTCAGGCCCTGTTCTGGAGGATTCACAAGAATAAGAATAGGAACCAAGTATGGAGAATTTACATCTTCAGAAGCCCACTGAGTCTTCTCCATGTGTAGCCTCCCAATAGTCTGAGCAGTGGGCACTATCCTTTTTACAGATACAGGAAAATAGATACAGATACAGATACAGATACAGATACAGTGGGCCCATTTTACAGATGATGATGCTGTAGCCAAGCAGCCCAGGCAGGGCCACCAAGCTCATGATCAACAGGTTACAATTTGAACCCACGTTTGCCTGTTTGACCCCAAAGTCCTAGCTCCTAGCTATCAGCCTCTGTTACTTCCTCATTCGTTCACTTCACAAATATTTCCTGAGAGGAACCAGGCACTGTTTTAAGGGCTTGGGATACATCAATGGACAAATCAGATAAGAATCCTTGCCCTCAGAGAAGTTACATTTGACCCAGTGTATATGGAGGTGTTGTTGAGTCTACCTTCCCGGGTAGGCCTTCCAAAGAACCCAGCACAAATATGTCAGTTTGGGGGTGAGGTATGAGCTTAGTCACTGCATATGCATTTTTAAAGTAAAGTCAAAAAAGTTCCCACTGAACTTGAAAATGAGGTTGGGGTGTGTTCTAGCAGTTTTTCCTGGAGGGAAAAAAATCCCCCAATTTTAATTCCCTTCTGAACTCAGCCACATGTTGAGATAAGGAGGGTGGGGTTATAAATCAACTCAACTCCCTTGGGAGAAAAATTAGAGTAATAAGCTTTTAAAAAACGATGATCATAATAAGCTATATGATTTCAAAGTGACTCACCACCACCGCCTCCCCTCGTTTTTGACAACTGAAATTGATTTTGAAAGGAAAGGCTGTGGAGATTTTCGTAGAATACAATCCAGACGTTCTAAATCTAAACCCTCGCACCAAAGAGACTGCGGATCTGGAGAGCCTGGGCTCTGTTGATAATGTCCTACTCTGTGCCCGACATACTATACCCGCCACCACATGTCACTCAACATGCCTGAGCCCTCAGAGATGAAGGAAATAGAGATGGAATGATATTAAGACTGAAATCAATACAGCTTTCTTTTACATTTCCCAATAGTCTCAATCACTTCAAAGAAGCAGATATGAATATAATTAATGAGCAGAACAAACAGCAAGTGGAAAATAAATCTGGACCTTGTTTTATGAGCGCTGCTAGAATGATGGATTTAGAATTGCAGACATGTTTGTTGGCAAATCCGACTGCTTGCTTGTTTCCAAATGGTATAGCATTTTTGAGCAATTGAAGTTGCATCAGGCTGGGTGCCCCTGAGGAAAAATACTTGCTGGAACTACTTGGTACCCAACTAAACAGAGCCCTTGTACTCGGAGGCACTCGGCCGCGTTAAAATTTATGTTTGAATCAGTATTAGGATGAGTCCTTCCGCCAGCTCTCCATCTGGCTGCTTCTGCAAACTAATCCTGCTTTAAAACATGTATATTCTTAGGAAACTAACCAAACTGAATAACAGCAATCTCAGAGGAAATTCACAATTCTAGCTGAAAAAGAAATAAGAGCTCTAGCTAGGGAAGGGGCTCAAAAGCTGCAAAAAAAACAACAACAACAACAACAACAACAACAGCAACAAAAAAAAAAAACATGATCTTGGCTGTGGTCTTAACTCTTTCTTTAATTGTGTGATCTGGGGATGCCCGGGTGGCTCAGGGGTTGAGCACCTGCCTTTGGCTCAGGGCGTGATCCCCTAGTCCTGGGCTCGAGTCCCACATCGGGCTCCCTGCATGGAGCCTGCTTCTCCCTCTGCCTATGTCTCTGCCTCTCTCTCTGTCTTTCATGAATAAATAAATAAAATCTTTTAAAAAATAATAATTGTGTGGTCTGATCCTTGGTTTCCTCATCAATAGCAATAACAATGATCATAATAATACAAGTGCATTTATTGGGGATTCACCATGTGTTATGAGGCTGGCTCTGTTCTAACAAGTTCACATACTTACTTACCTCTTTTAACTCTCATGACACCCCTGCGGTGGTGCCATTATGCCCCCTTTTTATAGGTGAAGAAACAGACTAAGGGAGGTGCAGTGACTCATTTGTGCTTTTAAGAAGGTGAAAGCTGGGGGCGCCTGGGTGGCTCAGTCTCTTAAGTGCTGGACTCCTGATTGCAGCTTAAGTCATGATCTCAAGGGCTGTGAGGTCAGGATGGGTGCTCAGTGGGGAGTCTGTTTTTCTCCCTCTCCCTCCACCCCTCCTTCTGCTCTGTCTCTCTCTCTTAAATAAATAAAATATTTTAAAAAATGAATGTGAAAGCCGGCATTTTCAGCATGCTGATTCCAGTGCCACCATTCTTAACCACGATTTTCTTAGGGCTGCTAGTGAGGAGTTCTCAGGTTTAAGTTCATTTATGCAACCCTGGTTAAGTGGATTCACTCTACGTTTTGGCTTTCTGGTCTCTAAAGTGATAATAAAAATACCCGCCCACCTTATGTCCTGAACTTAATATATTTGGCACATGAAAGCCAAAAGACAAGGAGATCCTTGGGTGGCTCAGCGGTTTAGCATCTGGCTTCGGCCCAGGGCCTGATCCTGGAGACCTTGGATCGAGTCCCACATCGGGCTCCCTGCATGGAGCCTGCTTCTCCCTCTGCCTGTGTCTCTACTTCTCTCTCTCTCTCTCTCTCTCTCTCTCTGTGTGTCTCATGAGAAAATAAATAAAATCTTAAAAAAAAAAAAGAAAAGAAAGTCAAAAGACAGAGGAAATGAATGGCAAGTTGCAATTGCCTTTCTATTTGTGGTGGAACGGGAAGCAATTGGAAAAAGTGGTCCTTTCAATTTCTCCAGCATCATGTGTTACAAAGACCTGAGTATACTGGTTCCTGTGCTCCAGAAACCCTCTTAGCCCACTGTGCTCAATTTAAACAATTAATTATTCAGGTTAAGTGTAACAGGTCTACATAGCAACAATAGAAAAGTTCTGATAGGGACGCCTGGGTGGTTCAGTGATTGAGCATCTGCCTTTGGCTCAGGGCATGATCCTGGTCCTGGGATCCAGTCCCACAGCAGGCTCCCTGGCAGAGGCATAGGCAGAGGCTCTCCCTCTGCCTATGTCTCTGCCTCTCTGTGTGTGTCTATGAACAAATAAATAAAATCATTAAAAAAAAAAAAAAGAAAAGAAAAGTTCTGGTAATTCTTCATGAATACAAATTGTGTGGAATCAAACCAAAGTATTCCGGCCTCAGAGCAACAGTTAAAAAGTGAGGTTATTCAGGGTCAGATTCACTAGTTTGCATTCCACAGTTTTGGTCTAATATTTGGCCCCAGGGCCAACTCTATTTCCAACATGTCTGCCCTGCAAGGACTACAGGCACAGGAACTTAGCCAGAGCATGTCCCAGAAGCAAAGACGTCTCATTGCAAGATTTATACAGAATGAAGGAGAAATAACAGTTAGTTCTAGTGACTGTCACAAAAGTCACACAAATATCTCAGTATTCTTTCTTTAAACTAGTTGTGAAAAAAAAGAAGTTATTGGGACACCTGGGTGGCTCAGTAGTTGAGCATCTGTCTGCCTTTGGCTCAGGTCATGATCCTGGGGTCCTAAGATCAAGTCCCACACCAGGCTCCCTGCAGGGAGCCCCTTTTTCCCTCTGTCTATGTCTCTGCCTCTCTCTGTGTGTCTCTCATGAATAAGTAAATAAAATCTTAAAAAAAAAAAAGAAAGAAATTATCTGCACCCTTAACTAACAGTAGGACAAAGACATGTACATCTTGGTTCAACTGGCTACTCAGTCTTTGTGGGGCAGGAAACGAGCGCAAACTCTAGCCAAGTGAAGGCTCTGTCTGAGGGGGACTGGCTGTAACTACCTTGATTCAAAGGCAGAGACAAAATGTGCGGATGTCATGCTACGGTTGATCCTTGCCCAACGAACACAACACAGGTTTGAACTGTGCCATCCACTCACGTGCAGAGTTTGTTTGATAAATACAGTATAGTACTATAAGTGTGTTTTCCTTATAACTTTCTGACATTTTCTTTTCTCTAGCTTACTTTATTGTAAGAGTATAATATACATATATAATGGTATGTAATTTGTATAACATACAAAATATGTGTTAATCAACTATTTATGTTATTGGTAATATTTCCAGTAGGCTATTAATAGCTAAGTTTTGGTGGAGTCAGAGTCATACCTGGATTTTCAATTCTGCAGGGGGCTTCTGAGGCATTCAGGGGTCAATCGTACTCCTCAGACCCGACCAAGGAGCGGGTCCCCAGAGGGAAGGAGCATCCTGGATGCTCTGTGTCTGCTCCAGAAGCAGCTGAGCAGCAACACTTGGTTATGCAGCCCGGCAAAATTAAAAACATCAGGCTGGGCCAAAGGGGGGAAAAAACAACCGTTCATGTGAGTGAACCCTTACTCTTTTTTATGTGGTAAGGAAATCTAGGATCTAATCAGTAGCCTTAATTGAAAGGCTCAGTGAAAGGGATCTCAAGACTCCTCTTCCTGCCACTAATTTTAATTTGAGCTCTCTCACCGTGTATTGACAGGACTGAAGGTGATGGGTGGGGGCCAGCCATTTTGAACAGTGAGATCTCCTGGAAAGAGGGTGAAGGGCTTACCCACTGAAACCTGCAAAACCACCACCTGGGAGCCAGGGCCACTGGGTGGTGCCAGCATCCATATACAAGGAGGTCCTATCCCCTCCAACCTGTTTTCCTCAAGGGCTTTAGGTCTTCTACCTCTGCACGCTTACTGCCACACTGTGCCTCCTTCTGCCAAAGGAGAAAGGCTTAGCCTGTGGTACCTGCACCCCCCAGCCGCCTTTCATGAAAGCCACATTCATAAGGAAGGCCTGAATGGAGAGGGGCAGGGGAGGGGAGGACATGGTTTGAGGTGGGGGGTTGGGGAAAGGTGGAGAAGGTTGGGAAGTGAGGAGAAAATGAACCAACAGAGCAGTAGCAAGGAGTGCTCTTTAGGAGCTTTAAGGGACTTTTAACAGAAGGCCACCTCCTCTTTCCCCCTTCATTTTTGCCGCCTTATTGAATGCTCCAACTAAGTGCTAAATTGAAATTTGCCATCGTGCTAATTGTGGAACCACTTTGGTGCACACTACTTGCTGTTATACAAGATGAGCTTTCTCTTACAAGAATTAAGACTTTAATAGTGCCTCCTTTGTGCTTTCACCAGTTTAAAGCCAGAGCAAAACATAATTATAGCAAAGGCTGTTGATGGATTAGGTGGTGGCTTTTGCCGCCTTACTGTGTGCCTGTCTTTTCCTCCATTTGGCTCTGTGCTGGCTCCTATCATCTTCTAATTATCTGTTCCTCTTTTTGCTTCACAGCTTTAGAAGTTATAAGGGAATTATCTGAATCCAAATTAAATTTCTTTCTTTCTTTCTTTCTTCTTTCTCTTCCTTCCTTCCTTCCTTCCTTTCTTTCTTTTTAGAAAATGAAAAAAAAAAGAGTAAGTTCTTTTTAGGAGTGGCACAATTCACTCCAGATGAATCAGACAAGGAAAGCCATGTAAAAGCATCCATGGTTTTCAAAATCTTTGAAACCCAATGAACCCCAGATCAACTGTAGCCCTGCTTGGATACAATGAGCATAGCTTCTTCTCCATTTCCACCTTTTTTTTTCACCTGAAAAAAGTGAAAGAATCACACTTACTAATCTCAGAGTGGCAATTGGTAGATTTAACAGCACCCTGAAAATGAGACTCCCCTGTTTAATGAAGCATCTCACTCAAAGGTTCATTTGGCTAATAAAACCCCCGTTTTTCACTGGTGTTTGAAGCTGGCCCATTATTCTCTTGCGTGTGGTTTGAACCAGTTTTCCGGGAGCTGTGGTGGCTCCTGAGGATGGATATGAATGGCACTTATTAGAAAGGGAAGAGCTCATGAATTCAGATCATCCTTAATGCTGAAATGAGCTGTAATGAAGGCCCGAGATCAAAGTGCTTGAGGAGCAACAGCAGATGAATGGGCCCCAGCACTTGGGTCTGGGGTTGCTGCAGAAAAGGATTAGGAAACTTCACTTAAGTAGCCAGAAAGGTTTCCACAGGCTAGCCGGCTCTGCATTACATTGTTTATGGGATTGGGGGGGGGTGGTTGGGGGGTGAAAGACACTTTTCACAGATATATAAATCGTCTCCCTCAGAGAAAACGGAGTGATCAGATGCTTTCCCCGGGAGCGGGCGGGAACAGGCTCTGAGTTAGTAGCAAGAAGAACAGAAGCAAGGCCATTCTTACCTCACTGGGAGTGGGGAGGGAGGAAGGGAGCCCCGGAAAGAGTGTGCACATCCAGAAAGGGGGGAAGACAGGGAAAGGAGGAAGGAAGGAGGGGCCCCCACCTTGCTCTGGCCCGCAGTGGCTGCCTAGGCCCTCCTTGCAGAGAGAAGCACAGCCCCAAGCATTTTCTAAATGCTGCCCATGAAGTCAAGCAGGGTGCTGGGATCGCAGCCGGGGGCCCTCCCCGCCGAGCCCTAGAGCAGCGAGACGCAGGGGAATGGAAAGCAGATGCAGTCCAAGTGCTCCAATATTGCATGCTCCTCCTTGCAAAGATGTCAAGGATTATTTGTGTTACCTCTCTGGAAGAAGCAGAGACATTTCTCTTAAAGGATGAATGAAAGATGAGTACAAAGAGTTAATTCGAAACCAATCAAGCCCTGTGTTCGTCTACCGCTTCAGAAATCCTTCTATTTTAATGACGAATTTATTTTCAAAGCAGTGCCGATCCTTTTGAGGGGAATTCCACCTCTCACAGCTGCACAATGTGCCCTGCAGTGTTGAGCTTTCTCGCCCACCTGCTCTTTGTAAAACAGTGTGGACTTCCCAGAGCTGAGAGCATGCCAAGCTGGCTGAGCCCACAGAAGAGCCATCCTCAGCCTGCAGCCACCTAAGTGTCAGTGAACACACCACAAACCCCTGCAAAACAGGCAGAGCAACTCGGGGGAGCCACACAACCACATGGTAAAGCCACAGACTCCCTCTCACCTTGCAAAGGACCCTCTTGAATTTTCTATGGTCGATCTGTTAACCTAACTTGGCTTCCCCCACTGCCCTGTTCAAAGGCAACTGCATTGAAAATATTATTGGCAAAAATTCTTTAAAACATCACACCTGGAGAACCCTAAACAAAATTCCTATTTCATATTCCAAGTACAACTCCTGAAGAGACTAGAGGATTCTATCTACTTTAACTGGGATAGAGTTGACCTGTTTGTTTTGAAATAGCATCTACCCATGACTTTAAAAGCTGCACTTAATAGCTTTCGGTTCTCTTTTTTTCTTCTTTATTCAAACACATCTGATTGTAGCGTTCTGAAATTTAAATGTGGTTGCTACACATTTGGTTATCAACAAAGAATTTCTAGATTGATGCAGAACCACATTTAGTAGGCAGAATGCTGTCCCTTTGTGCCTTTGAGGGCGTCCATAGTTCTCTGAACTAAAGGATTATGAGATCTGACCCTCGCAGGGCAATGCACCCAGTTGCCGTCTATAAGAAGATTCAGCTCACTGAGTCATCTGAGGTCCACTATTACCTACCCACTCCTGATATTATGGCAGACATAGAAAAAGGGAAACATTGTTCCACATTACCTATTTTATCATTGTGGCTCATTGGGAAGATGTACAATTTGTTCTAAACTAAGCATAATGAAATGTACATAGCAAAAACTGTATTCTTTTCTTTCACCCTCAATACCTAATTTTTCACATTTTTTTGTAGTCCTCAAAGTGGACCAAGAATCTTAACATAAGGTAATGAACAATTTGTGTGTGACGTGGCAGTGATCGTGATTGGAATAGTAGCAGACTAGAGGTAGGTGACTGTGTTGTACTGAGCCTCACTGAATAAGGTTTGATATGATCATCCTAGAGCATCAAACTTCATGTGCTTCCCTTCAATTTTTGCTAAAACTATGACTAAGACAAAGATCACTATTTATGCTACAGAATAACGTAGTTTAGAAATCTATAAAATATAACTCACGAGTGTTAGACACAGGGACACAGCATGCTTCAGGGAAGTATACAGTCCATTCCTATTGAGTCGATAGAACTTACATACCCCCAAGTATGAGGAATGGAATTTTCAGGATGCCTCCATTAGCTCTCATCTCTACTTCCAGCCTTAATGTCATAGGGGACCCAGTAGGGACTATCCTGTCACATATGCAGGCTGCTAGACCAGCAAACAGCAGACACGGCTTGTTACTGAGAATATTCCCAGACAACTTTCCTTCTCCTCTTTTCCATACACCATCTTACTTAGGACTTGGTTTCAGTGCACAATGTAGTCACCTCAATCAATTTTTTTTAGTTCAACTTACCTAAATATTAAATATATTCTATTATGGAAGCTTAATTGCTTCCAACTACAAATCTAAAGCAAAATCTAATAGGAAGATTATAAATCTTCATAGTGAACACACTGGTTGTGCTTCCTCTAATTCTGGGTATCACATACAAAATCTACTTGTTGGGGGTGCAAGTGAACAAGCCCTCTGGCTCCTGATTCAATTTCTTCACTGCGCACTGTAGACTAGGAAATTGTTCTAGAAATATGAGGACAGTAATTTGGAGTTTTGCCCTACTTCATATTTTAAGAATCTCAAAGTTGTGCTATGAAGGTTTTAAAGATCTGCTTATGGGTGTTTAACTAGACTTAATCATCTACAGTGATACCCTCAAAGCCTACCATGCATGGTACATGGTAGGTTGAAGCACATTGAGTTGCCTCCCAGCATCCATTATACCTCTCCTCTGTTGGGTAGTAGCTGTGTGGTTTGTTTGGGATTGTCTACTTCTCCTCCAACTCCAGGGGCAGACCCTAAATAGCGTAGACCAATTAGTATAACCCAAATTTCCTACACACTGTAATAAGTTTAGAGAAGGCACGTAACTCAAGTTAACCTAATGAGTGAAGCCCAGACTTTCATTTGCTGGTTAGGAGAGAAATGCTTGACACAGTGATGTGCAGATATGAGCCTTAAAATAAAATAGCCGTTTTTTTTCTATGAGAAGAAAAACCAGTCTGAGAATATAAGTGGTACCCAGAGGAGAGCCAGCACTGAGAGAAGTTTAAAGAAACAGACCCCACGATCAGCCCATCCTGAAACTTGAAATAACCCTTTCTTTGTCAATTATAGAATCCAACAAATTATCTTTATTAATTAAGCTACCTTGAGCTTGAGTTATTGCAGTCAAAAGCTTTCAAATTAACCCAAAGTGGTTCAATAAATGTTTGTTGAATGATCACATAGTTATTATATATACTATCATTTTGTCCACATAAAAATACATTACTAATCACTACATTTCTGTTACTAAAGTTTCTATCATCCAGAAGCTCTAGAAATGATTCGAAAATTGCAAAGTATTATATTTTTCATCCATGGGAATAGACCATCACCTAGTGAGTTAGTAGACAGAAAAAGATGCTATCGATTCCTGAAAGACTTCAATATACTTCCATAGAAATAAAAGATATTACATGTATTTGCTATACAAATATGAAGTGAGAAACAGAGCTTAAAATTGTTAAGGTAAAAATCTTTTAAACAAATTCTCTAATGGTTCACCATGAGAAAGACAAGAACATCTCAGAAATGTGATAGATTTGCTCAAGACCTTCCATATTCTTACTTGGTTTTCTAGCGACCAATGGCCCACAACCATGAGACAGCTGGCCAGGGTACACACTGGCTCTAAGTCCTATAAATACCATCTCCATGCAAAATTAACTGATCTTCCCACCAATCCTAGTACATGAGTTCTAAGAGGGCAGGAACCTGACTTATTCTCCACTGTGTCCCTGCACCTAGTAGGTAACACATGGTATGTACCTGCATGCGATCAGTCCATGAAACATAACAGGCTCATTATTTGTTGAGTAAATGAATGATGACAATTTATGACTTGGGACTCATTCTCCCTCGTCTTGTTCTGAACTTCATATAAGTAGGAGGAAGTGAAAGACACAATTTAATTAATTTCAATTTTTTCCCCAAAACTGCTTTTTGATCATTTTGATGCTCATCAAGTTCCTTCACCCATCTAAACTCTCTTCAGGATGCTCTCAAGGCATTTTTCTCTATGGGAAATACACAAAGCATGCCTACCAAAGAGAAAATCTCTTGAATCTCTAACATGAAGAAGAGGATGTAAGTGAGTGTTTTGTTTGCTGATTGTGAGATCTTAAGAAAGTTGCTTTACCTCTCTGGGTTTCAATTTTCTCATCCCTAAAGGAAGAGAGTTCTCTTCTCTTTACAGTTTGCTGTGTGAGCAGGTTTTGGAGCGGTGTTTCATAGAGCCCAAGGGATTTTATAGAGCAGAAGGAGAGAGGGAGGAGGCCGGAGGCCAGAGAGTCCCTCTGCTACCATGTAAGCACAAGACAGTTCGAAGCAGACTGTCCAAGTTCAACTCACAGCCCTACTAATTGCTATCGGGTGATCCTGGACAAGTTACTTAGATTTTCTGTGCCTCAGTTTCCTCCCCTGTAAATAAGAATGACAATAACATTTTATAGGGTAAAGGATGGGGATTAAATAAATCAACATATGAAACTTGGTACATGAAAAATCCTATATAAATTTTAGATATTATTATCTGTTTTATATATTGGAGCTCCCCATAATGTTTCAGTTTAAAAGTGTGTCTTGTTACTGTTTTTTTTTTAATTTTTATTTTTCAGATTTAAAGGATTTAAAGGTCTTCTGCCGCCAACAAAACAAAAATACTTAAAATTTTTAAAACACCCAGAGTCTCGGGGTGACTGGGTGGTTTAATTGGTTGAGCACCTGCCTTAGGCTCAGGTCATAATCCCAAGTGTCTAGGGAGGGCTCTAGCTCAGATTTCTGGCTCCTCGGAGAGTCTGCTTCTTCCTCTGCCCCTCACCCTGCTCGTTCTCTCTGTCTCTCAAATAAATAAAATCTTAAAAAAAAAAAAAAAAAACCTGCCGTGGGGCCTTTAATTAGGATGTAACAGGGAATACTAATTACCAAGGTTGGAAGAGAGGGATACCAATCTCTCTGCCACCACCCCTGCCCACCCCCCATTGTCATTAACACCACACATCTCTGCCACCAATCCGCAATCCTACGCTCTGGGCAGCGTCTTTAACTCCGCACAATGGGCCGCAGCCACTCTCGTGAGCTTGCTTTTTCTTCTGAAGATTATTCTCTGGTTCCATTCAAATGTCCTCTGCGTGGCTGGGCGACTGATGCCTGGTGCTAAACAGAGAAGGGCTCCGTGGCTAATCGCCTGCATTCCTGCGAAGACTGAAGGAAAAGATAAATTTCCTTAACAGGCAACATTTCAGGGAAGGCATTTTCTTCACGGAAAATGGTGAATATCTGAAAAGTTAGAAACCTCAGGCGGTTTAAAATTTGCAAGGAAGGAGTGCCTGGCAGTTCAACTGCTCTAAAATTCCTTTACCAAAGATACCATATGAATCTAAGTAAAACTTGAGTGATTATGGTAATTATCCACACTAATAACCTTGCTCAGAAACTTCTTTATCTGGGGTTTCACTTCCTGAACGTTGTAAAGACTGCAAGGCATCCCCTTCGTTCCTTTACCTGGAGAAGAAGGTTTAAATTAATTGACATCATTCTCCAGACCTGAGATTATGCTACAGTCGATTTTTGGACTCACCCAATCGCTTCACACCCTGACCTGGGTAAGGATACCATCCTTCAGCAAGCCCTGTTTCCCGACTTTGCTCCCCAAATGTTGAGCTCTTATCTCCTTTGACATTTGAGCTACATTTAGAAATTTTAATATTTGCTTTTCATCTTTCTTCCTTCTTCTCATTCTCTCCTTGAACTCACTCAGGATAAAGAAAAGAAAGAGAAAGAAAGAAAGAAAGAAAGAAAGAAAGAAAGAAAGAAAGAAAGAAATCCTTCAGCCTATTCCTCAGTACTAAGGCTGGACAGGGGCGTCTCTGTCCCAGAAATATGCTAAGATTAATCCAATTTGCAAGGGCATGTAGGAGCTGTAAATATTTACGGGCAACAGAGAAGAAATTGACCCAAGCACACAAAGTAAAGGAACTGGGCAGAGGAATGACCAAACATCAGTGACCCCAGATGTCACTCCCTGGGTGCCAGGTGCAATTAGCCACCGGTGCCTTCCTTTTGGGGTGGGAAGTGGCACGAAGGTGGGAAGTCTGTCCTGGCATCATAGGTATCCTCTCTCCTTTTCCTCTACCCCCAGCCCATATCTATCAGTCTGCTGGAGGTTTTAGGGACCAATTTAGTAATCAGCAACTTCCCACCCTCCAACCTGCCTGTGCCCGGCTGAGATGACTGACGTAGACTTCTGGGAAGGAGGAAACAGATGCTCGCCATCCATCTGCTCCCCTTCCCCCCATCCTCCAAATCTCTTTTAAAAAAGTCAAGGGATTCATGGCTTTTTCCACATTTGTGCCCAAGCACATGCGAACGATTTCCAGGTCTAGGGTTTAAGAGTAGAAATGTCAAAATCCACAGGAGAGTTTCTAGAATATTCTCCATCTTTGTTACAATGTAGACAGAATAATTTAGAAATAAATACATTGGTTTATGACTAGATGATTTATTACTAGACATTCACTATTACAGAGGAAAACTTCCACCAAGGGGTTACCAGCCCCTTCTCTCATTCTGCCAGGAGTGGGGAACTTAGTACCACCAAAGGAAACTCAACCATGTTGTCCCAGTGTTATCAGCAACATATTTTGAAATATTTTTAATTTTTTCTCAATTGCATATACTTCTTGGTCTTTTTCCTACCTCTTAGGGTTTAAAGAAGTAATCACACGGTGCTACTTTGTAGTGTACATTTGTTTGTCTTACTTTTCTATTTATTCATGTTTGCACAGGACCTTAACTCCTCTTTTTTCTGGAATATTTCTCCATTGTTTGGGTCTTAGAGCCCTCCTTCTCACCATGGAAGTGAAGGGGACTGTGCATTCCCTCTACACATCCCTGGACAGCCAACCCACGATCATGTAGTCAATGGAAGCTCTAAGTAGGATTTTTAATATTAGAGAGGACGGGAGAGTCAGGCACAGTCTAAAACTATCTGTGGAAGTAGAGAAGGGTCCAGCAGCAGTGGCCACAGTGTACAGTGGAGGTAGTACCAGATGGCACCTAGATACATGGTTCTTACAGCATCACCACAGTCTGTCCTCTGTTGCCAGTCTCACTTGGCTCTGGAGCGTTTTCCCCATCAGGCTTTCCAGTCTTCTGATGATTCTGCAAGTCACCCACAAACCTTCCAACAAATCCCTTTTTTAACTAAGATAGCCAGAGACACTTTCTGTTGCTAACAACCACTAGCCTTGACTGATGACCCAGTCTTTCACATATTTGAGAATAGTTATTATGAACTCTTATGGCATTTTTTAAGCCTCCTTACTTCCTCCAACAGTTTTTCAGATGGCACTATTTCCTGTCCCCTCACCACCATTTTTGCTCACCTGTTGACATGTCCAGTTGTCTCTGCACACCCCAATGAAACAGGATTAGAAGGGCTATATTCCTTCTAGATCTAGATAGGATCTTCTGTTAATATTAATGCTACCTAGGATTTATAGCCATGTCACACTGTTGACCTGTACTGAGTCAAATACAACCCCCAGTTGTTTTTCTACATATTTTAGTTAGCCCTGTTTCCCTTATTTCATAGCTATATGTGTGTGGTGGGAGGGAGGGTTAATTTGGAAGTCCTAGGTCAATAATGGAGTCAGAATTGCTCTGCTTGGGGGATTTCCAATTTGCCAATAGTTAGGTTCCTGCCCAATTTCTCCTGTGAATGAGTCCTACTTCATACCCCACTCCCCCAGGGGTGAGTCTCTGGCTGAACCCCTTTCCAAATCTACCCTCTCACCAGTGGACCAGATAGCATGTCCTGAACTTCACATTCTCCATACTCAGTTGTCAGATTGTACGGCTGACCATCCCCCATAAAAGTCACCTGCTGGCAAGGCCACTGTGAGCCACTTATTCACTCTCTGCTTCACATGTACATTATGGATGTCAGGACCAGGAGGTTGTTGGGTGGCTTTAGGCATAGCACCCATTCTTTTCCCCTCAGACTGATCTTCCAGTTCATCTTGACCTTCCAGTTTATATCTCAAATAGCTAAAACCCATATGTCAGTGTCTTTTCTTTCTTTTTTTTTTTAAAGGTTTTATTTACCTTAGAGTGAGATAAAGAGAGTGAGCAAGTAGGGAGAGGGACAGAGGGAGAGAGTATTTCAAGCAGACTCCACACTGAGCAGGGAGGCTGACACAGGGCTCCATCTCACAACCCTGAGATCATGACCTGAGCCAAAACCAAGAGCTGGACACTTAACCAACTGAGCCACCCAGGTACCCATGTCAGTGCCTTTTCTTAATCGGTCTTGGGCACAGGGAAATAAGGAATAAAAAAGAGGAGATTACACTTGTTGGATGTTTATTATACACCCAGCATGCTGCTAGATACCCTACAAGCTTTATCTAATTTATCTTACTCACCAGCTCTCTATGATAGACACAATTGACACAATTTATGCATCAGGCAACTGCATCTCAGGAAAGATAAACAACACTTATCACGTGGCATGTCTAGAATTCAAAAGCAGTCCCCCCACTCCCCCAAACTCTCCTGGCTCAGTTCTGACATAGCTGATGGAACTGGAGCGCATGAGGAGAGATTAGAGCTTAGAGCCCACTGGAACATGACACAGTTCCCTTCTGAGTTCATTTCACCACGTCAATAGGGTAGGAGGCTTCAGGGTGACACATAGTCTTCAGGTAATTACTCCTGAGAAACAGCCTTGTGGCCTCCTCAATCTCTTATATAAAAAATGGAGTCAACCTGTTCAGACAGTTATTCATCCTGGGTGGTCCAAACCCTCAAAGTACTTCTTAACTCTCAAGGTTATTTCACCAACACTGTGATATGCTTTGTGCTGAGAGCATCCCACCATCCCTCCTGCTGTCCAGAGCTTTGTGAGAAGACCCAAGATCCCCTTGAGGACCGAAAACGCTAAAATAGGAACAGGCCTAAACCTCTTCTTGGCCTCCCCATGGCTTAAGCTGAAAGGAATGGGGAGATCTAGGACTTGCTTGGTCAAGCCTTTGGATCCCCCTCAGACCTCTCCTCAAGAGGGCAAAGCCACTTGTAGACACACACAGTCTGAACCCTTCACTGTGTTCAATAGCTTGACTCACTTCTGCAACCAAACCTTTTCTATAACGTGTTTACAAGAGAGCACTTGTCCGCTTTTATTGATTCCGCCCAACAGGAAGGGAAGCCCAAAGGTCTGCGTCATCCACACACTAGAAAATCGGTGTCTGATGAGAGCCGATGGTATCTTCTCGGAGGCAACGCGATGCCAACAGCACTGCCTAGTTTTATTTTGAAACCTCCCATCCTGGAAGCACAACTGCTACCACTTTGGTGGCAGAAGGAAGATGTTTATCCTTCACAAAGACTGTGGGCTTCCAACCCTTTATGTAATCTCCCGGCCACATGGTGTCTGCAGATGCAGAGAGAGGCCGACAGCTCTCATACCAGGAATTCCTCCGCTGCCCTTCCAGCACCAACCCCTTCCTTCCAGTGGCAAGAGAACCCGACTGCCAACTTCCCACCCGGGCCTGACAGCAATTTGTGACCCGCTTACACAGGCTCTCTCACTGCGTTTTTGTTTGGAAAACGAGCAATTTGCTCTGGGCCGCTTGGCTCCCCTGTGAAGTCGGCAGAAAGGGCTGCTCACCCGGGGGGGGGGGGGGGGGGATGGTCAGTGAAAGCAAAAGTCAGCCCCCCAGCTCCTCGCCCAGGCCTGGCCCCCGCCGCACCCTCTAAGTGGCTGTGTCGCACAAGCTGCCCCCCAGAAGCCCAGCGCCAGTTCGCCATGTGTGGTATTTGCAGCGACAGAAACCACCCCAGAAGGAAGCGTCTTGGACGAGACGGTTGGGAGGTCTGGGCAGACGCGGCGCCCTCCTGGGCAGCTGCCCTCTTTTTTCTAAGACCGTCTTCTTCTTTTGGAGAGATGAGCCCTGGCAGTGAGGAAAAGAGGCGGCAGAACTTTGTCCCGGCTCACACTCCAGGGGCGAAACAGACCAAGGCGCTTGTCAAGCGACAAAGACACGGTGAGGAAATAAAAAACCACAGCCGAAGCTTATTGCCTCAACGGCTGCGACATTATCTCCCCACTGCTTAGAACATATGTTCACCAGCAGCGGGAGGATTTGGGGTCTCAACTGTGCGCCGAACCCAGAGGGGAAGAGGGGAGAGACACCGAGTGGGAGAGGCCCTCCCCCCCCCCCCCCCCCCGCCTCCTCCCCGGCTCCACCACCGTCTCCACCACCTCTTCCCTATGTGCAAGCTGTTTTGTCATCGGGGACCCCCCCCACACGGGGCAGTTCCAGCGACCTCGGATTTTTGCAGAGAGGGGGAGCCTAGCGCCACCTTAGTGTCTCCCCTGGGCCCCTCTCCCCCCACCCACCCCCGAAGGGGCGGGGGGAAGGTGCAGACTCGCACCCTTATCACCGCTCAAAGGATTTCATGGGAACACCACACTTTGTTCTATTCTGGCTTCCCTCACAAGGGGGGGGACGGCACATCTTCAAACGCCTGCTGGCTTAAATGGTGACAGCTGCAGGCAACGGGCTTGCTCACAGCCCGCCTGGTGCGGCGAGCGATAACTGCGGGGTAGGACTTCAAAGCCAGACCCTCTGCGGCCAACCAGCGGCCGGACGCTGCCTCCAGTTGGTGGCTCCCGCGCGACAAGCGAGCCAGCCAGGCTAACTGCGAAACCAGGCCTTTGCCGGGCGCACTGTGAGTTAGGATGCAAGGAGGCAAGGCTGAGCCAGGAGAGGTGCTGAGGGCCTCCTGCCAAGTCCTGAACACATTTGCCCTGGACAGATGTTGTCGTCCTAGGTGGATAAGGGAGAGAACCAGCTCATCCCAGCATGTTGGTTTGACCGACACTCTGACTTCTGTAATTGCTTGTGTATCACGTTTTTAGAAGATAGAAGCGAGCTACAAATTTTATTTTGTGTGTGTGTGCATTTCTCTGATGTCATCTGAACTACCCATCTTCGAAGAAGCCATCTATTAAAAGTTGGCTCTGCGTTAAAATGTCTGGTGGCCTTTGATCTTTGACTCAGGAACCGTTACGGGAGAACTGTCACACGGAAGATTCAAGAGATGACTTGAAATCCTCGGTTCCTTGCAATGGGTGGCACAGATGGCTGTTTAAGGAACCACATGAAAGAGCCACCGTGAAAGGTAGTTATTTCCTGTCTTCTCCATCTGGCAGGTCCTAACGAAATACACCCCGAGGAACAGACTCACTGTGACATTGTACGGACATAAGTGGCTACTGATGCTTCGATGAGGCTATTCGTTTTGGTAAATTGCCTCCCTCTACCCCCACCCCCACCCAGCCTGGCCCCATTCCTCCTTTGTGCATGTCAAAATCCTAATTGAACATGGGCAAGTTCACATAACCTCTCTAAGCCTTGGTTTTCTCATCTGTGAAATGGGAATTAAAATACTTTATAATAAATGCAATAAGTTTGCTTTGGTTCCATTAAGTTGAGTTAATTCTGCAACTTAGAAGGAGCCTAATTCACAAATAAATGATGATGTGTTCATATGATAGAATATATGGAATTCAAATATTGGGATATAATATAACCAAAAATGTCATAAAGCATTGGGAAAATATTACACTGTGATTGCTAAGTGGAAAGAGCAAAGTTTGGGAAGAATAAATGAGATAATCTATGTAAAATTATCAATATGATGTATCACCTGGTCAGTACCTGGAACATGTAAGCCGTTATCACTTTTACGTCTCCTTCAAGCCCAGATCAAATACCACCCCCCTCTTACCCAGTTGGCAAGACAGAGATAATCTCTCCTTACGGCTTCATATAGCCACCTTGACTTTGGCACTTATCACTCTATACCTTGGATCATGTTCATTTGTGGTATGTTTTGTCACCTAATAATAAATATTCCCCCTTCTTGTTTTGCTTCAGTTAGGTTGAGTTGGCCATGCAACTTGAAAGGGAGCCTAGGTAATAAATCATGATGTATTCTTAGGATGGAACATAATACAACCAAGAATGTCTTAGGACATGGGGAAAATGTTAGTCATAACTAAGTGAAAAAGGGGCACGAAAACTGTGAAAGCAGTAAAACACACCACCCCCCTCCAAAAACAAATGTGTATACACACACATGCGTGCGTGCGCACGTAGGAAAAGCACTACTAGGAAATAAACCAAATAATAACAGTGAATGTTGTTTGGGCAAAAGTTTGTACCCACTGTTTTATTGCTTCTCTTCATTTAAAAAAAGGTCCCCTTTTTACTAATCAGGAAAACAAAAAGTAATATGCTCTTTTTTTAAAGGGCAGATTGTGAGGTATGAATATGGGTAAAAGGTTAAAAGAAATCAAGGGGCGAGGGAAAAATCTCATGAGTTTCCAACTTCATCTGCTCACCCAGCAGACACTTTTAGAACAGCTGCTAGAAGTGTGAGGGGGCTGTGATAAATACTACGGGAGAAAACTGACTGAAGACAGGTCCTGGACCTCAAGAGACAATATTTAGTCAGGAAGACAAGGCACACAAATGAGAGTAGTGATACAGGGTAGCAGCAGAGGAAGCGCGGAGGAGAGTGGTTTCCGCAGCGAGAGCTGCCTGTGGGGTTCTGCTGTGTCTGCTGTGTCCCCACGCTGGGGAGTGGCCTCACAGAGAGGCTGTCTTCAGGGTTCCCTTCAAGGCGGGAAGGTTCTGTGGCCCTGCTGATTCTGACGCCATTGAAGAAGCCAGGGATGGAACGATTCAATTCAATCCGTATGATCTAACATTTTTACTTAAATCACTGATTTCAAATGTTTTCCCTACCCATTTTTTGTCCAGCGTTGCTAGTGAGAGGCAAAATAGCTCGAGTGTGAATTCCACCAACTTTTGGTTGCTTGAAAGTAAGACACCAAAAAGGCAAGCAGCAGAAGGTGAAAAGAAGTAGGCCTGAATATCCTCAACCAGATTTTCTCCCCCACAGACCATGAAGGATTACAAAATTTGGCTTTTTTATTTAATGCTAAAATATTTTTAATTCTGGGTAAATTTGATGGAAATTAAGATTTCCTGTATTGTTTCTAAATAGGAAATTGATCTGATTTTCTCAAAGCTAATATAAGTAAATTAATCCTCTATTTTGTTCTAACCAAAAATTCCTACAGTCTCTACAAAGCATCTTAATGGAATTTAGTGTCAAGATATTCAAATTTACCTCATATAAAGGAAAAAAGTACAACAGTTTGGTTTTAATGGAAATTTTATTTATGTTCAAGTTTCTAGACTCTTCATTGTACTAATGGAAAAGTTGCTAATGTCAAACCATGGCAAATCCAAATAGTTGGCTATTCCTTTGTAACACATGCAAGAAGGGTGATGATAAAGAGGAGTGGTATCCTAATGATCCTTTAAAAATAAGAAGAAAGAAAAAATAAATAAAAATAAAAATAAGAAGAAAGCATATCAGTGTTATCAGAGGTGGTCACATAGAAGCAGAACAAAAATGCCAGTTGATTAGAAATTTTAACTAACACAACCTACTATATCAACATAATCAAAGGTGGTATTTAGGCCACAAATTCACTTTTCAGAAAGTAAGAGGCCACTTTAGTCAAGGCCAGAACTTTTTGATATGTCCCACTCATTCCCAAAACAGAGATTTGGGTTCTCAGATGCTTTGAGAAGGCTCTCCACATCAGTTTACTAAGGAAATGCATATTTCTGGATTCTGGAGGAAAACCGGTCAATGCATAAATGAAGACATTGATGCCACCATTAGCAACATTTTTATCAGGGTTTTCTATGCAGGATTTGAAGGCAGGCACTCTTGATTAACTCTCATCTTCACGTGTAGTCGGAATCAGCAATGACACGCAGTGCTGACTTCATCGCAGCCCAGAGTGCCAAATGGCCTCCCAACCCATCCAGTCTGTGGTGGCCGATGCCCACAGCAGCTGAATCCTGGTGGCAGTGCAGGATTCGTCCGGCCCTTCCCCCACCTCCAGGGCTTCCCCCCAAATTTCTGTTTCAAAGACAAGGCCAGAGGCTGCCTAGCGCTCAGCCAGAAGCTTGGGCAGAGGCTGGAGGTATCCCAGCCCGAGAAAGCATAGATTTACATGGCTTAATCTTATCACCCCTTGATTTACAGAACTGAAACCAGAGCCTCCAAGGCAGCTTTCTGAAAACACTTTTTCAAGTCATTAAAAATATGCATAATATTATCAGTTACCATTTATAGCTTCTGTATTTCTAGTAACTGGCATTGTTGTTACCTGAGGCAAGCCAGAAAATAAGCATGCCAGGAACTGACATGGTGTGTTATGTCACCAAAACAAAAGAGCTAATACTGATAAATGTCAGGTTGGCTTCTATGTGGGTTTCTCCCTTCCTTATGCAAGTTGTAGCTTTTGTCTTCTTTCCACTCTCAATATGGAGTGAGGTGTTGAGCAATTCAAGAATCTGGCACCTCTTTCAAAGATTTCTGCATGCTAAAGGTAGTAGGTTCATAACAGGTTCTTCAAATGGCCACCACATAAATGGATATGAGAATTCTAACCACTTACTGCCTTTGTCTTAGAGTCTTAGATTTAGGAATCTAGAGATGCTTTAAAATAATTGATATTCCTGGGAATCGTGCTCATCTGGCATATTCATCATGTAGAGAGGAAAAGACATGATCTTTTCTTGCCATTAAAACCCTGGGTGGTCAGGGCCGCGGGAAGGAAGGAAGGGGGGTGGGCAGTAGAGACTTCACCGAGTAGCAATGAACAAACAGAAATGATGTTAGGAGGAAACATGAAAGAGGAGGGAGGATGGTGATAAAACTCTGAAAGACAAGGTTGCAGAGAGCCTCCCCTCGTAGTTCTCCCACCTACCAATCTCTCCCTCTTGGCATCTGTTTCTTTTACTGGCTGATTTAGTGCCATTACACACAAAATGAGAAAAGGCTTTCTCTGCTGGGGCCATTTTCCCTGGTTTTCATCTTTCCAAACCTAATACGCATTTCTGCTTTTGTAAAAAAGGAACTTTTATTATTCTGGTGTGTACTGATTTCTGCTCTGGGTAGATATCCACATGCCACCTGACGTATAAGCATGTATACATCTACAAGTACATGTGTTAGACACAGACATCCACCCACAGTGGTAGAGACCACTAGACGTTCACCTGGAATTTCATGCCTCTTCTTTTTGGATACACAGCTAGAAACACTTGGGAGGAAAGCCACTTGTTGACCAGGAACACTCACTTTGGACTCATATATACTCATAAGAGTGTGAAATTAATTCCTATTGTGTTTTTTTTTTCAAGACAAAGTCATTTATTAGAAAATATATCAAAATCCCAGCCCTCTGAGGCAGGTCCAGAAGAGGAAGCTAGTCCAGCACTGGCAGAGAGGACCCAGGGAGGGGGTTCCTTCACCAAACTTACTTCCTCAGAACCATAAATAGAATAAATATTCACAGAGATCCCAGGAAAAGCCAGATCACTCTTCTCTCCATGGAAAAGGAAAGGACTTGGGGTCCAGCCCTGCTCTTACCCCAGGGGCCAGGGACTTTCAGGAGTCATCACATAAAATCATGACATCAGGGATTCACAGTCATAAGCCCTGGTAGGTGACCCTACAAAGAGGAACCCCCAGGTCTGAAGGAGCCCAGCTCCAGTCCAGCAGTGAGGGGAGGCCCCTGCCAACAGTGTAGCCCTGGAGTTCAGTTCCCCCACATCCCTCTAAGAGCACTGAGGAGCTGAGGGTGGGGAGGACACAACCCCTGTGATTCAGTTTCATGATTGAGGTGGGCAGGAAGGAGTCTACATAATACATTTTTAGTTCTACTTCCAATAGCAGTTGAACTTAACAAATACACATGCAGTCATATTTTATATGAAAATACACACACACACCCATCATATAAGCACAGTTACCTTCAAAGATCCTTGGAAAGTTAGAAAAAACATTTAGTGCCCTAAGAATATGTTACATCTGAAGACTATTTTCCACTTGTCAAAGCACTTTCATGTATACCTCTCATACTACCTTTCTAGCAATTTTGCAAGGCAGGTATTCCAGTTTTCAGGTGAGAAAACTTGGCTAAAATAGCGAAGTGGCTCTCACAAAGTCACACAGCCAGTAAGAGAAAGAGTTTGACTTAGGGCCCAGATCCAGGTCTCCCTATAAAGTTCTTTCCCTCTATTTTCCAGTGAACATCTCCGTATCTTCCCAAAGACAAAATAAGCTGTTTGTTCCCAAAGGTCAGCTCAAGTTTCACCTCCTACAGACCTTCCTGGTCGTCTCCAGCCCAGTTGGAACTGACTGTCCATTCTTTTGTGACCCACTTAGCCCTGTACATACATCCTCTAAGGTACTTCCCACATTTTATTCTACTTATTTATTTACACGGCCTCTGGGGCCTGTGGAGGAAGCAGGTTCTATTACTTCTTAGACTTACCACAGTACGTGACTCCGAGTCCTACTATCAGCACACTACAATGGTGACTAATATGACTCCAAAAGTATGAAAACAATTTGAAAGGAGGCTTATAATGGTGCAAAAGCAATGTTTCCTTTGATAGAATTTAAGCATGATTAACAAGCCAAACAAAATTTTAGAAGTTACGTATGAATCAACGAGGCCTTCCTAATTCTGAAGGCTAGCTGGAACACAGATGATTCCCGTTTAGGCCACAATTGTTTTCATCTGCTTTGACTAAGTCAGTTTTGGCAGTGGGAATGATCTGAAGTAGTCCTAAATAACTGCAAAATGCAACCCTGTAAGCAAGCTTTAACACGAA
This sequence comes from Nyctereutes procyonoides, assembly GCF_905146905.1. Lineage (NCBI taxonomy): Eukaryota > Metazoa > Chordata > Mammalia > Carnivora > Canidae > Nyctereutes > Nyctereutes procyonoides. The sequence continues at coordinate 9,681,775 of NW_026575130.1, forward strand.
TGCACAGACACATCTAGCCACGTATGCATGAGAAAAAAAGATACTGTATTCTCTCCGATTTTTAAAAATCTCACTCTTTTCTTATGCATATCTTTGTTAAAAGAGCCAAATGAAGATAACTGAAATTGAACGAGTCCCCTAGCCCCGCAACCTGCACAAACTAGGAACAATGATATTCACGTAGTGTCCACTTGATTGGAAACAACGCACTTTGTGGATAGAGACTCATTTCGTCTCCACGAGCTACGCGGTCAGACTCAACTCCTGTAGGCTTAAATCCTGAGAGCAAATGATCAGAAATGACTCTCACCTCTTTCTATTAGAGATCTAAGCCTTCCAAGTAATTCCCCAGCTTCAAGAAGGCAGATGAAAATGGAAGGATACTTGTCTGCTGAAACTACATGGGAAATTCTCAAAGCCCCATCGTATGTCATTCCCAGGAATAAAACTGGGAAGAGTGAACAGAACTCATGCCAATATTAGTTTTCTAGAACATGCCTAGGGCATAGTTAGTGATAAAGTAAGAAGGGGAAAATCAACTGGTGAGCATTCCTGGATGAAAGACAAGATTCAAATAAGCTGTTTACCCTTTGGTTCCAGTGTTCCCAAACATCATAAAGATTTCAGTTCTTGTAAAAGGGGGGCCAGTTGTTTATAATAGACTATTCTGGAGGGAGTAGGTGTGTCTCACGAGGCAAATATTTGCCCATAGGAGGTAATAAAACTGCATTAAGCTCTTGCCCCACTGCTGTACGTGGTCATCAGTGTGATTAGCTCACTCAGGTCTATTTTAAGATCCTGTCAGGCACAAACATTAACGAGAACCTGGCATTTCTCCTTAAGAATATATAATCGACCTTTCAAGTCCATAATCTCGTTTATCAAAGCGGATGGCAGGGATTTATGCAGAAGAGTTTGCACACCTCTTTGATTTCAGCCCCCTGAGAACCCAAACATGCATCCCACCCAATCCTGTTTTATTTTCGCCATATCCTGTGTTGTTGAATGGGCCTCTTGTAAAAACGCAATGTGACCCCCCCACCCCACCCCCCGTCCAGTTTTTTTCTGAAGTTCCACACAAATCTTACATCAGCTTTGTGAAATATGCAGTTCTCCTACATTGCCCAGGCAGTCTTTAAAGGTCACAGTTCTGAAATCTGTTTGAATGGACAAGGACCCACATGGGTGAAAGCAGGCAAACCCACACTCCAGAAATGATGGATAGAGGTGATTGAGAGTATAACAGATCTGAAGTTTTCTTAATTGCTCTCTACTTACGTTACCTCTTTTAACTAAACCTTCTGGCAAAAAAACACACTGGCCAACAGTACTCTTTCTTCATTGGGGCAACAGTGAAATGGAACCAGAGAACTGCCAGTCGGCTGCTCGACGGAGGAAGCAAAAGGGCAATGGAAGTGCTGGAAGATGCAAGTGGACCAGGGCCCTCCTGCCCCCATCAGAACTATGCCAGCCACTAAAACTCCTCTCCGGTTGTCACTTCTGGGCTTTTACCGTGGAGCTCAACCCCTCTCATCTCATAGTAGTTCCAAGCATCACCACGTGAAACCATTTTCTCTTTTCACAAACATTCACAAAACAATGTTCCTCATAAACAGCCATGCTTTAACTCTAAATTATCCTTCAAGTCAGTTCAGGTGCTAACAAGAATCCAGATCACTCTTTGTATGGGGCTATCTGACGTGCACAATCCAAAGAAAGACCAAGGAAGCACTCAGCTCTGTTGCTATAAAACCAATAAATACTGCAGTGAACACAGAATGCATTCCAGAGAAAGCCTGTGCTCAGAGGTTAGATACATGACTCAAGCAGCAGGCTCCCAATATCAAGAGTCGTCGGAAGATTGGAGTGTTAGGCTAGGAAAGGGATTACATGTCATAAGAAAAAGGAAATTATGTTGATAATGATTCCCGGAGTCACTGCCAGCAACTTCAGCCAACTTGCCTGCAGCTTCATCAAAATGTGCCAAATGTAGTCCAATGCTGTCAGGATTAAGAACATTCTTCACGCAGATCAAAGGAAGACCCTCGGAATGATTTTTTTTTAATTCAATACAAATATTGTCCCCCAAAGATGAGATCTGAAGACCGTTGGACTTGATATATATTAGAGCAATTTCCCAGGTTACTGTTTTAATGTGGACCTGGGGCTAATCCTTAATATCACCTGAGACTCATCCGTCCTTCCATTCACTGACTGTATTTGTTGGGCACTTAGAGTGTGCAATGTATTTTGCTCTTTCTGCGCAGGAGCCAAAATTGGGAGACTGGAGAGTACCGTGTTTAAAAACACAGGCTCTGCTGGAATTCAAATCTTGGGCTGGTCACTTACCAACAAGATGTGCTATTTACCCTCTCCCAGCCGCACCTACCTACCTCCCAAGATAGTTGAAGAGATGAAAAGATAATGCCTAATGCACATAAAACACTTAGCAGAGCCCCAGGCACACAGAAGTGCCCAGTCCGTGTTAACCATTATTTAAAACCAAAATTTCTAGAGTGTGGGCAAGTTTCTGAAGAAGATAGGCGTTTGATAAGGTGTTCACTCAGTTCCTTGACACTCAAAACGTATTCCCTGTTCACACACACAATACTCATAGAACTCTCAGACTTTCTTCAAGTAAATATTTGCAATTAAGTTTATTTACACATTTGTGCTCAGAATGTGTTTTCTTAAACAGTCTGGGAAAGGAGCGAGCAGGGTGGGAGGTTGTGTGGGGCCCACTCTGGACTGGCATTTAAGCACCGACAAATACCATATTGTCTGTGCGGGGAAAGAAACTGCTGCTGGCATCTCCAGGAGAGTGTTTACTTGCCCGTAAATTAGGCCATTGTCCATCTGAGGAGAAAGTCAATCGGCTATCAAGGGGGAAAGAGAGAACAGGAAAATAGGCCTTTGTCACAGCAGCTGGGAGGGTTCTTAGGCGCTCTGGGTGCCCCAGGACAAATAGGAGCCCGAAACTCCAGGCAGTAACCGATTTTCTCAGCAGAGCCTTGGCCTCCTGGGCCCGGCCTCGCAGAGCCACCCGCAAAACCTTTTCCTCAAGTGATGGACTTGTCTTTTGCAACCAGTTAGCACCTGCTCTCAAAACTTGATCCCTCCCTGATTTGTTTCAAGTGGAGCCAGGGGATCAGGACTTAATTAGCAGTGATATATCTCGTACTGATCGGTTCCATCCAGCATCCCCCCGGGCCCCAGATTTGTCTCTATTTGGAATTCCCGGGCTCGCTGGGCGGCTCGTGTTTGCAGTCATCTGGCGGCGCGGCCTGGGGCGGCGGGGCGGGGGGAGGCAAGTCTGGGCCCGCGGCTGCCTCCCCAGCCCGCTCCTCCCGCAGCTGCACCCCCCTCCCCGGGAGCCGGCCCGCAGCCCCAAGGCCACCCGGACCCCGAGCCGAGTCCCCCTCTTCCTTTGGAGGAAGAGCCATGGAGTTTGCACGTCTGCAAATGGCCCTCGGGTGGCCGGAGCATCTTTTTTTGCCCCCCCTTTTTTTTTCACGAGGGGAAAACACCTCCCGCTCTGTACCAGCCTGAAGCCAAAATAACATGTTTTGGCAACCATTATTTGGCAATTAGGGCCTCAGCTCACTGAAAGCATTCTTCCATGCAAAATATGGCTTGGAAAGAAAACACTAAACCACATCTGAGTGAAAATATAGGAAGTGAACAAAGGGGTGACAGAGCAGTTAGAGAGATGGGGAGGTTGGGGGGCCCGGCACATTTGGCAGAGGCTAGGCCATGACTGGGCGCCTGGATGTTTCCACAGCGCTAGCTCCGACTCTGGCCCAGTCCAGGGAAGGCCAGGGCCAAGCATGGGGGCGATCCTGTATATTCCCTTTCTTTGGCCTCGAAGGAGCCAGGGAGCAGGACTTCAGCAAAGGTGTAGGGGAGCGATGGAGCCGTGCCTGGGGTTGTGTTGTCCCCGTGGGTGCGCCCCGCCGCCACACCTCCGCCTGCTAAGCGGTGTGTGCAGTCAGGGGACGGGGTGTGGACACGTCCAGAGCTGAGGCCCCCGCCGGGATGGTGCCTCTTCTCTCCCTTTGAGCCTGGCGTTCCTCCATATGAGATAAGGATGTGGCAGGAAAAGGGAGACTTCTCTTCCCACCTTTCCAGGACCCCCCACCTCCTCTATAAAGAGAGCACAATTAAGCAGAGTATACTTCTTTAATGGTACAGCGTGACAGAAATAGAGGTCACGACACCTGGTGCATGGTTTCACATGAACGTGCAGTTGTTTTCTGCATGTTAACAGAGACGTCACAAATGTACGTTGCCACACGCTGTAGTCCTATCTCTTATACAGAACACCTTCTTTCTTCCCTTCCTCTGCCCAGCTCCCCGAACCTTCTGGTGGAGACGTTCTGTCCGGGTAAGACTTTGGAGGCAGGAAACGAATGCGATAAGCTCCCCACACAACAGCCAGGCTCTACAGTGTGCTGAGCAGGCCCTACCCTCTGGGGTGGCAGCAGCGCCAGGCGAGAGAGGATGAGCACGTCCGGTCTCACCTTCCTTAGAAGCCCAGAATGCCATCTGAAATTGCACCAAAAGAAGTGCAAGTGAATTTCATTGGTGACTCTGACATTGCCAGAGAGGTTTTGTATTACCCCATCGGTGCACACATCTCCTATGAGCACTGTTTGGCTTAATTTTACAATTGTATATGACTTTCCCCTCATTCTTAGGCTAATTTTCCGGCAGGTTTTCTAATAATAGTGAATGTTAGTAGAAGAATTTGTTAGTCTAGGGTTGCTTATGCATAGCCATTGGATGAACCATTGTTAGTTTAATCAGAGAGATTTGTCCATTTCTATGAGACCTCTTTCTGTATAATCATTCGCTTGATAAATATGATTTACTCATTGCAGTGGCATTTCTGAATTCAGCTTTCATAATACAGATATAGTGATGGCATTTTAAAATCAAAGTATTATTGATTTTGGTTAGCATATCAAATTCAAAGTTTCTAGGGGTCATAGCCTAAGATATTTAGATAAAATATGAATAATATCCTATGCACCATCGTCTAAATCTCATGTGTTCTATAATTTTGTACAGACAATATCCTCACCTGTGTTTAAGTGTATGAAATCAGAATATTATCAACTTTTTTCCATTTGTGTTTTATCCTCTTAACTTACTTAAATATAGGGTGGCAAGGTGAATCAGACCATGCAGACTTGGAAGAAAAATCTAGTCAGTTTGGCACTGGCCTTGCCAACTGCCTCTTCCTCTTTTTCTGGGCCCCCCTTGCTCTGTCTCAATGCCCATAATGTGGAAAAGTTATAGAAGCTTGGTGGGATGCCTGCACATTTTGGCTTGCCTTTCTTTTGAAACTTTTAGAAGGAGTTCTGCCGGCAACTGAATTTGGATCCTGAAAAAAGTAAAGTGCATAACATTTTCCCTCTGGGCACTTATTTGGAAAAATATTTTTCTCCACTATTGAGGTCTCAAGGTTCTAAAAGGGTTAGTGTCTTTTGAAGGAGCCTATCAGGATTCCGCCCCCTTTTAAGCCAGAGACTTGCACTTGCATGGGTGTGTTTCCACATAGGTATAGTCCGCTCTTGTACCTATTGCCAGGAGTAATAGGAAAAACATATGGCAGGTCTAGGAATTGACTACACGTATGTTTTAGTATAAATCTTTCTTGCCTCTGGAGAGGGTAGCTAGGCTATTACAGCAGAATGTGGCTCTATCCTTGGAATTGAAGGTATTCCCAACCCAGCAGAAACAGAGAAATATTCTTGCCAATATTTGAAAGGATCACGGGAGTCGAATAGCTGGTCTAGATTCCTTTAAGAATAATTTTTAAAAATTCATAGCTCTTTGGAATGTCAAGAGCCATGTAAAAACATATTGCATCGTGTAGGAGCTAAATAAATGTTAAATGAATAGGTGAACATTAGAGTCTGACGCACCTCACATACACAGCTTCTAACCAGAGCTTTTGAGGTACTAGATTTTTGCGGGAGTAGGATCTCACTGTACCACTGAATACCACTCTAGTGTATTTACCCTTAAATAACTCAATATATTCGAAGAACAATGCCCCTTCGCGGATGCTCCTTGTCCTCAATTGTTTAAAAGCAAGCAGGATAGTCTAAGTTCAAGATGCCTTTTTTTCTTAACATGCATGTTGGTGTGTTACCTGCTAGGATTTTCTCCTCTGTGCACATCTCACAATTAAGAACATTCCTACAGTAACAGGTAGCATGGATGTCATTTGTCTTTAGCGTTCACCTGGCCTTCTACTTCTTCCCTGCCTGAAGTCACTCTGCTTCAGGATGATACTGTCAAATGCTTTTTGCTAATGAGGTATTATAGTTTATATTAGATTAGTGAAAGGGTGCAACCGTTGTAAAAATCAAGCTAAAGAAAGAAATGAGGGATGTATGCAAGACACATCCAGTGAGATTTGGTGGGGACATGGGCAGCCTTTGTCATCTTGTAAAAACTGCCTATAGCGTAGTAATCAAGCAGGATTTCAGTAAAAAACGAATCTGACTCAGAAACGTACCTTATCAGAACAGCCTTGGAATTTAACTTCCAAGATTGGGAACGGAATTCCTTCACAGGAGGGGCTACAGAGCAACATAAACCTTGGCATGGATCTCTTGAAAAACTATTAACAGCTCCACTTTGCCCTGGGAGATGCAGATTTTGCTGACCTTGGGTAAATCATTTAACCTCTGTAGTTTAAAACCTAGATCTGTAAAGACTAATGATTCTGTAACCTTTGCCAGAGACAAGAGAATCATAGTGAGACGATTATGGGCCTGCGGTGCCTTAGATAGGGCTTCAGCATGAGGCTGTTTGGAAGGTGAGATGATCATTTCTTTAATTGGAATTCATAGGCATGAAGAACCAAAACTACACATCAGTGTTGTTCTCAATTCAGAGAGGTTGGTGCACATAGTATCCTAGAGTGGTATTTTAGCTTCTTTATTCACTGCAAATAAGTGTCTTCATATGACCCGTGGTGTCTCTATGCACTCCCCGAGCTGGTAAGAAGCTAGGCGGTCTCCAGCTCCTAAAAGCAAGGGCTTGTCTATGCCTGTATGTGAGAACAGTAGCATTTGAATTCTCTACACAGAGTTGGAGAGTTGTCTCCTTTATTTCCTGTTGACTCAGCTATCTTCTTCCCACATTTTGGGGTTTGTGGTAAATGAAGAATTCGTATTTGGCCACTGGAAACAGGCCTTTGAATAAGCTGAGAATCATGTGGATCCTGTGATTTTTCTAAATGACCTGAAATTCTCCTTTTCTCATAGATTCATCAACATTAATAAGAATTATGTATGCATTTGCTCAAAGTGGGACCTTAGTGATAGGGGGAAGTTTAGCCAAATACTATATAAAACACAGTTTTAAGATTCCTTATTTCCTTGACATTCCTTCAAAAACAAATCAGCCGTTGTGAATGATATACAAAGCCTTGTTTTGTTTCTATAACTTTTCTCTCTCTTGACTGGCAATAGGCCTCCACCAAGGAAAGAAATACTTAAATTCATAGCGATAAAAGTAGATGCTGTCTACGCAAAGCCGAGTGGGCCCTGCCAAAGGACTCAACATACATCTGACCCAGTTCATTTACTAATTCTGAAGGATTTTCCAAATACTTTCTTATTTCTCTTCCTATGTTCTATTTCTCTCTTCCCATTCCCTATGCAGTTATAAAAAAATTTCTGAAATTATGTAAATGTTCACCATGTTCATCTTAGACATCCTGAATTGAGAGCATTAACTCATTTCATCCTTTGCCATTTTTCTTGTTTTCTTTTACTATTGCAACCATTTTAAGTGTTCGGTTCAGGGCTGCATGAACTGAACCATCACCACCATCCATCTCCAGCATACCACTTTCTTTTAAACATCAGATTTTAAAATTATAACCCAAAAGAGTTGTTCCCAGTCCCAGAATAAGACTGGGAGTTACCGGTCCCAGTACAAGATCAGGAGGATTTGGGGGGCTGAGGCTGGTGTAGAGTGGTTGGCCTTTGGGCTCTGCTGTCAGAAGCCTGCCTTGAGCCAAAGGGATAGGAAGACATGAGGGCAGACATAGCCAAGTCCCCACCTAGCAGATGAGTGAGATGTGTTAGGTCCCAAGGACCCAGCAACTGTAATGGGAGAATAGACGGTGAAGCCAGTGGTGGCAGAGATTCCAGGGAGATGGAGAGGGAGGTGTGCGGCAGGATCAGGAAGTTCTGAAGGTGACTCAGCACCCAGGGGCCCCTCTGACCGGCACACTCTGTGGAGCTATGGGATGAGGGGATCTCTCAAAGTGATGTTTCCTATTTTCCTACTTCACCCTTTTCACTCCCATTTCTTCCCTTGTTTACTAGGGAGGGGATCGACTCCTCTTCCATCAGTCATGATTCTGTATCTCATTGTATTCCAAGTGTTCTGAGACAGAGCATTTGGGGTTGGAAGGACTGGTTCCCCAATTACCCTAGTGCAGACAGCACTCCTCTTCCTTCCTTCTCTCCCCCACTCCAGGAAACTCATCTTTTTGCTCCTGTTACTAGACACTGGAGCTTCATGGTTGCTGCTGCTGTTTGATAACTTGGGAAAGAGGGTTTGGTCAGAAAGGGTGTGAAGGGGATAGTGTAGTATTTGTTTCCTGACCTTTCCCATGGAGCTTTTTTTCATGAAAGGAGATAACCAGAAGCTTAAAAAAGTATGAGGCCATCAGCTTAGAAGCCCACTGATCAAATAGGACTCAGACCTATGGAGAAAGCTGTTTTGTCTGCTTTCGCACAGGATCTAGCATTGCTGTGATATTCCAAATATGGAAAGTTTTGTGGCTTTGTCATGAGTTTTGCTCTTTGCTTCATGTGTGGCAGCAGAAGCAGCACTTCAGAAGGACTTCATGGCCAGCACACAAGGACATTTTGGAGTCAAAGGCAGAGAAGAGTGAAATGGTTGTCATTAGGAGGCAACGTCTGACAGCCTGACTTGTGGGCACAGTAAGGCACCCCCGACGGATTTCCACCAATACCCTACAGACACTCTGAGGAAGGTCTAGTAACCTACAATCACAAGGCAGGTGGCTCTGAGCTAACTGACTTTTGGGTTACATCATAGTACTCCAAAAATATGTTTTTTAATTCCAAAAATATATGTTATTTATTCCTAGATTTCCTCCACCCAATGGCAAATGCAATAATTATTGTCTAAAATATGAAATGTAATATTCTATGGGGCAATAATATCCCAAAGATACTGATACTTCCGGGCAGAAGTATCTTGTAAAGATTTACAAGCCAAAGATATAAGACACTGTATTATTTTAAAGTGGCAAAAGATGCTGCAAAATTTCAATTCAGTGCAGGACTCACTGAAGTTAATTCATTCAACTGAGAAACATATTCTGAGACTCAATTATGCGTCAGGCTGAAGGGATAAAACTGTGAAGCAGAGTCTATTCTTTTGACTCAGAGACACCAATTTGAGATTGAGCTGTGTCAGACATGAGCCAAGTGCAGGGCTGAAAGAGAGGGAGCCTGGAGAGAACCCTGGGCATTCCAGCATCATGCAGAGGAGGGGTCCCCACAGGAATGAGCAGCTGGGGAAGTGTCCTTCACATCCTGGCTCCAGGCTCCCTCTGCCCTTCATCCCTAACCAGGGGGGTACCCCACCACCACCCTGATCCCCACCCCCCACCCCAACTTCCCGCCATCTGGATATCTTCCATGTATGTGGAAGGAACGAGGCAGGTACCAAGTCTATATCAGGGCTTCCCTCTACTTAAACATGGCATCTTTTCTTGACTGTGGCCTCTTCATACTACAGGGATCACTCTACCAGAAGAGTCTTCTTCCCAGTCCCAGTTGAGAAGGATTACACAAATTCCTTCAACTTGAGGATTCCCAAATTTCCCCCCAGGGAAATCTCCATTCTTCCTCCCTCAGGGCCTCCACCCCTCCCCCACTTGGGTTTCAATCCCACTCATGTCTAGCTCCCTGGGGTTCTTCTGCCTTTCACCAGGTCACACCCCACAGCCCAGAATGGGTTTCTGTTTTGTTTTGTTTTGCTTTGCTTTGTCTCGTTGCCCTCTGGTGTGACAGGAAACCACCATACATCAGAGTATATCATTCATCCTTCTTACTCTATGGTTATCTCTATCAACTATGCTCTAGTTCTCTATTTTGTTTCCTTGGAACCCACAAATCCTCTCTTCTCTCAACAAAGCCTGCTCTTTTAAATGAAAATCTTGGCTTTCACATCTATTTTCCCTGAAATGAGCTTCAAGAGCCTATTTTGGAGAGGCTCAACACTGACTCCTTTGTTATGGCTGGTTACTACTGCCTTCCCCCTGCAGCAAGGGATGCCTTGGATTCAATGGGTGGCAGCAGGAATTACCAGGAAGGAAAAATACATCCAACAATATTTTTAAATATTGTTCTGTTACAGAAGAACATCAGGCAGCAGTTGAGGTTGGAAATCCTGAATTTGTAGCAGTATCCATCTCACTGTTGTATGTGTTTCTCTAGCAACACTCAAAAGACTATGTTTAAGCAGACGGTTGGGACAGATTCAGGCTGGGTTGTGGAGAGGCAAGTTCTTTGAAAAGACAAAGGACAAACAGTAGAGACTATTGACAAGACAGGGATTACTGGATAATGGAAAAAGTAAAGTCAGAAAGGGACTGGAGGACACGGAAGGGTTAAGGGGCCAGACATTTCGGTAAATTGAAGACAAGTTGATTGTGCTGAGTGGGAGTGAGTGACATACTTGAACTTATGATTTTAAAGATGACACAGTTTATGGAAGTTCAACTCAGAGGGAGTCATGCCCAAGTGTGCAGAAAAACATCCTGCTGCTCCCCAAATTAGGTTACAAATGGTAGAAGTCACCTAAAACCTTGTGCATTATTCCTTTTGCATTCCTGTTGGAATTCCTCTGTAAACTACCCTGGGTGTCTGCTCCCCCGCCCCTCCGAAAAAGCTATATCACGGGTTCCTTGTCCCCAGCCTTCTGACATCCCCTCATGGGAACACCTTGTCCTCACTGCATGGAGGGCTCTTTAAAACAAGGCCAGAAAAATAAATAAATAAATAAATAAATAAATAAATAAATAAATAAATAAATAAAACAAGGCCAGAGGAAGAGTAAAACATTGACAGCACTGAGTTAGCCCTTGTGGGCCTTACACACCACATCTTCACTGCTTGCCTTATGGAAGACAATCGAAAGATACAACTAATAATCGATATTTACAAAGCCTTTTATAATATACAAATTTGTTTTATGGATCTAATTTATCAACCCCCTGTCGTTATCATACCTTTTTTACAGGTGAGGAAAATAGAGGCTCAGTGAAGTAGAGTCCACTTTCACGAAGCTAGTTCTTTCTCTTCATCCCACGCACCGGATCTGACACCGTCTTCTTTGACTTGCTCCCCACCCATTCAACCATATGCTGCAGTTCGTGTTGTCCCTGAGCTACCTCTTGACCTGCACATACTCTGTCCACACCTCTTTCTATTTGCCTTACAACACTCTCCTGTGATATATTAACTCACTGGTGTGTGCACTATACTAGACCATCACAGAAGGCCCAGCACCTGGCACAGAGGATGGCTCCTGAGTGGTTGTGCAGTGAAGAAGGGGACAACTCTGGAAAGAATGGGGAAGGTAAAGAGCATCTGTGAATAGCCAGTGCTTCCCCTGGTCAATCTGATGACAACCCTCCAGCTGTTAGGGTTTTCCAGTCTGTGTGCTCACACTATGTTGTGTAAAGGGATGGCCCGAGGGCTTGGATAGACAGACCCATATACACTACAGGTAGGACTCCAGGGAGACTGGCATTTAGGAAATGGAAGTTTCATAGGCAGATAATCTCTTCGGGACCTGTGGGTTTGAGGAAGAAAAGGGCAGGAAGGAGAACAGAATTTTTACAGCCTTGTATATAAAGATCTCCTTGTAAAACCAAACTTCAAAGAGAGAGAGAATATCACTCCTTTCCAAGGAGCCTCATTAATTATCGCAGCATCTCTGCAAGGGAAGCGCAGTGGAAGGAATATTTCTCAAATGAGGAAGCTGAGTGTGAAATGGCTTGATGACCGGCAAACCAGAAAAATAAAATCCCGTGTATTTCCAGACTCCTCTTCTAAAGCGCCAGCAACCTCCACTAGGCCATTTAGCCACTCATTAAAGAAACATGTACAGAGACCCTGCTTTCTGCCCGGCACCATGCCAAGACCCAGAAAACACAGTCCCTGACCTACAGGATTTCGTGTCTCATCTGATCACCAGTGAAGTTTGCAGAGAGTCTAAACAGGAGAGCAAATAACTGTGACACGGTGTGCTAAGTGCAAGGACAGCAGTATGAACAAAAAGCAAAGGCGTCAGAGAGGAGAGAGATTCCTTTTGCCTGGCAAGGACAAAAAGAAGACCTGAACTGAAATCTTTAGTTCATCACAAGATTTTGAGAGCTGGCATTAGCAAAGTCCTGGATTAAATACTTGGAATGAAGCAGTGAAGGGAGGACAAGCTTCCCACCACAGGACTGTGTTTGCATCATCTACCAGAAATAGTCATCCACACCCCCGCCCCAGCAGCTAGGGAGATGAACTGCGCTGAGTGGTCATAATCCCTCATACTTACTCAGCACTCACCATTTACTACGCTGATATTGTTACACCAATTATCACATTCAATTCTGTAAGTAAAAAGTATTTATATCCCCACTTTACAGATGAAGGTGGTTAGAGGGATTAAGGAACATGCCCAAGAGTTCACGCAGATTACTATGTTATTTTGAGAACAGTCCCTGATTGAATTAATGAGGGTGATTAATTGTTTTGGTCATGTGTATGTTGAGTTATACAGAGTAGCATTCCTTTTTGTGGCTCAAAATTAATAGCACTCATTTATTTAAATAAAATTAACACTGACCTTTCATGTAAATTTTTCCCTTCTCTCAGCGACGCTTAAACTTTCCCTCCCCCTAAACCCTCTGAATATAAAATGTGGAAAAAATAATTCCTTGCATGTCGTGTAACGGGCTCCATAGTTGAGACGATGGACGACGGTCCCGTAAGTTCAAAACACCTTTCATCCAAGCACTAATGGTGATTTATACTTAAAGAAACAGCATTTCTTTTAAAGCTTCAGCTCAAAATATCCTTGACTGGGTGTGTTAAACCAAAGCATCTAATTAGAGATGACTTAGAGTAATACCTTTCTTTGTCACTTAATATCCTCTAACCACAAAAATCCAGAGGTTTGTACCTGTACCACAGAAACCTCACTTCCAAGGGCAGGATAATCATTCCATAGGCTTTTAGTCTCCTGAACTCAGACACCGGGAACTTCAGGACTCATTCCCACTATTCCCATAATGAAAAATTCTTGATCACCTCACTCTTCCAGCAGAATTAGGTAGAATCCAAACAACACATAGTCACTTAAAGAAAAGTGACTTGCCGGGGAATTAATTATTCAGGATGGCCATCAGCTAGAATGGCACTTCAATGTTCAACTTTTAGCCTCAAACCATCTGGGTTTGAATCCCATTGCCTCTACTCAGTAAGAATGTGACATTGGGCTAGTTACTGAAACTTGCTGAATCTAACTTGCCTCGCTAGTAATGTACAGATGATAACTGGTAGAGATTGCAAGTTGCCCAGGGACCTAATGGGTTTACTTTTAGTTAGGATTTCAAAGAAGCCTGAACATCTGTAAATAGAATACTATTGTCAGTGCTGGAATTCTTTCTCTTCTTTTCCCCACAGTAGTGGAAGAGGGCGGAACATGATTCCTGGCTCTACTACGTTTCCTTGTTTCCCTTATGACCTAGTGTGGCCATGACTAAGTTATCTTTAATGGAATATGAATAGAAATCAGGTGGGTCACTTCTAGGTGGGGACACAGGGATACTGAGGGAACACTCCTCCGTGCATTCCTTCCCCCTCCTCCAGCTACAAATGGTAACAACTACAATCATCATGAGGCACCACCCCGCTCTCCTGGGTCCCTAGAGGACTACATGGAACATAGACATGTGTTTACAGGATTTGCGAGGGAGACTTTGATCCTGTTTGAGTCATGACATTTTGGGGTATTTATAGAATAATAGTATCTCAATCATAAAATAGTAGTAAGGATTGATAAAGATAATGCACGTGCCTTCAGCACATAACTTTACTGAGCATCAGCTATTAACGTGAGAGGATAGTACAGTGGTTAAAAATGGCAGTCTTGCACGTGGAGTGTGTGTTCAAGTTCTGGCCATATTTCCCAAAAATCTCTTTAAATGGAGAGATGTTTTATAGTGAGGAGAGAAAGAGATGAGAAGTCTCCTTCCTATTCAGGATCTGTCTCAGAAAACCGAAGGGCAGAGCTAGGAATTCTCTGCATTATCATTGTAATGTTAGTTCCTTTTTTGCAGGGAAAACTAATGAGTGCAGAGTGCTAAGTCCAGTGACTCAGAGCCCTCATTCGACCCAGAAAACCTCCAGCCAGATTATAGAAGGCACAAGGTCAAATAGATAAGAATCAAAAAGCCAAACAGAAGTCTCTAATTAATGCCAGCAATCTGCCCTTTACAGCTTCAGTTTGGTCACTAGTTGACAGTCAAATTAACTACAGTTCATTTCCTAGTACAGTCAACTTACAATTAGGCATAATAATGAAGGGAAGTAATGGCACTCGTGATTTAAAATAGCTAGTACTTCAAAAATAATTTTATTTGGCTTTGGCATCGTGTGTGTGTAGCATCTACAGGTACATACCCCATTTTATCATCGACACAGGGATTTGCACCCTCCCAAAAGAACTGGGAACAAATGGTCCATATCTCTTTTTTCTTGTTAATTTTCTCTTCCCATGATAACTTTACAAAGAACTAGAATAAAATCATTTCCTTCCCTACTAGTGTAATTATACAAAATCATTTCTGGACTGGTATCTTATTTACAGTTCAACCATCTTTTAAATCTTAACCAACCCATCAGGTTTCTGGAAAATGTTATCCACTACAGCACAGTAATAAGCTCTGCAAAGACTGTGGCTAAAAATAGTGTCCAGGATGCTGTGTTGTCCATCCACTTCTGTCTACCCCATTGGCCTCTGTATTTGTGCCCTGTTGTAAAGGGAGCGTTAGTCTAGGAACATGAAATTCTTTAATGAACCCTTTTCGGTTTGGTTGCTTTATTTCTAGGAGCTTCGTTTTAGTGGGGCTTCTCAGGAAGAAGAGTATTTAAGGACTCTAGGAGACTATTTGTTTCCTAACCTTTTGACCTATGTGGAGGGTCTGGTTTTCTCCAGGCACATTCTATTATCAACAATGGCTATACCAGGGCCACAGCACAGAGGGCTTAATTAGACCTGGGAAGAAAAAAAACAAAAACAAAACAAAACATAAAAACCCTTGCACTCCATAGCTACTGATAAGAAAGCAGTAATATCACCTCCTAAATCAGTTTCGGGAAACTCAAAGAAAGTTGGGTTAGTAAACATTAGTTAACATATTCCCTTCCATTTAAATGTTTCTGCAGACCCTCATTTTATGATAGTGTTAAAAGCATTGTAATGAAGTACAATGAAGGTAATGAAGATGAAAATGTACACCTCTACAGATCTAGTAATTCTACTCCTAAATATACATCATAGACGAGCACTCACACATACACACAAGAACATGTGCAAATGTATGTTCATTTTAGAATCCTTTAAGAAGGGAAAACTGGAAGTAACCTAAATGTCTACCAACAAGAGAGTGAAAAAAAAATCTCATATGACGGAAGTTTATACTGCAGTAAAAATCTATCCAGTTTGATTTATAGTACTAGATAAGCATGAACTAATATAAAAACATAATTTTGAATGAAAACAGTCAGTAGTAGACATAGGTGTTCAATATACCATTTTTATAAAACCCAAAATGTATACAACAAAACTAAGTATCATTTATGGAAATATACAGCTATTATTACAGCTTATATAAATTTTAAAATGTGTCTGGAAATAATTAAAGCACAAATTCAGGATAGAGCTTATTATGGAGCAGAGATGGGACGGTAGGAGGAAGAATGGGCTCAAGGAAGGTAATGGGTAACTCAACCAAATCTATAATGTCTTATTTCTTACAAAAAGATCTGAGCGACTATGGCAAAATATTAAAATGTGTCAAGCTCTCTGGGGCATCCACAAGCGTTCAGTTATATTATTTTCTAGATTTTGCTTATGCCTGAAATATAGGATTTTCTCAAGTAGTCTCTTGATGGATGGATATGACTGTATGTCATTGCGTCATTAATGCTTACAACAGGGAATGTTGGTCATTGCTTTTCCAGGCAGTGACAGCTGAATAAGCCAGCATGTGGTGGAGATAAGGTCCCAAACCAACCTTAACTGCTATGAACCTATAAGCAGCAGCTGACATTATAGATGAAGCATTTATTAAGGGCTAGACTGAGTGCTTAACATGCATTATGTCCTGTACTCCTTGCAACAGCTCCAGGGAGAAGGTACTCTGGTTATTTCTATTTCATTGATGAGAAAACCAAACTGTAGAGAGTACAAGGTCCCGTGGTGAGTGGAGAAGCCAAGAGTCAAAGCAAGCCCTCTTGGGCTGTAACTACCACTATGTACTACCTCCTCATGTTTGGTACCCATCATCTTTACAAATAGCTCTTCTCCAGAATTTTCAGGTTCAAAGTCCCTTGAGGTTCCCAGCAGAGGAGGTGTGGGAATCGCTGTGTACCAAGAGCCCTCTGACACAAGCTGAGGCTCTTGTGCAACCATCCCTCCTGCACACCTGCCTAGCACAGCTCCCACTGAATGGTCAGGACAACACTTTGGTGAAGTTGAAAGCTGTCCTGTCAACAAGACCTTGACTTGGGAGGTAGGTTGGCTGCAGCCTCTCCTCGGGACAGCCCTGGAAGCAGCAACATTCATTCACAGCATAGATATATTCAGCAGCAGGCCTGAAACAGAGACGTCGTAAATCCCATCAAAATCTCCCCCATTATGTGACACACTTTGTTAGAACAGAATAAGGGGTTCGGCTCTGTTGGACCAAATCAAGTTGGTCTATGTGGAGTATCACATTTTAGATTCAAATCCCTGTTAAACCCTCTGCTTAGGCTCGTGGTTAACAATATTTTTATATCTGTCTGCAGAGATGACAGGCAGCCCAGCTCTCGAGCGGGCCCAGCGGCCTCTGCGTGGCTGCTTTTAGAGGCAGGCTCCATAGATGAAAGACAGAAATCCCACCACCCCAGTGTCTCCTGATTAGCCCGGAGAAAAGCTGAATGACAAACATGTTTCCAATCTGCCTGGCCCATGCAGGGAAATGGGGCAATCTGGACTGAAAAGGGATTTAGACTTTTGTTGTGTGCAAGGGAGGGGGGATGGAGAAAAAAGCTGATTTAAATCCATCCACAATGCTTTCCCACTTGGTGATCTCTCAGATAAGAAACAGGCTGGCTGTGATTCAGACCCCTGCCACGCCCGTGCATCTTCCCTCTGCCCGCCGAGCCACTAGGTAATCTTGGCCCTCTCAGACAAAGTCAAATACTGCAGAGATTATTAGCACTGGTCGTTTTAGGGCACTTGCTCTTTTGGCCAGAATCTTGTGGTATGTTTGTTGATTAATAAAATCGGCCTACAGTAAAATTCCCTATAGGTCTAGGTGAAAATAAGCATCAGTAACTGTATATATATAGCTATTACCTATATATAACTAGCTACATAGCTAGTTAGCTATTCAGTTACTTACACTAATCATATTATCCCACACTGGTTTCTTAGTCATATGCAATGCTACATAAAATGATGGCAAAGCTCAGGTGGTAAACGCTGAGTGTTAAATACGTGATTTATTTATTGGACACACTGAATAAGACAGACTATTTTCATTTCTCTCTTCTCAGTAGAGAGAAGAGCCCCACAGATATTGAACGTATACATAGTTGATGCAGAGCTTCTTTTAACTATGTAAGTCAATGCATCATTCATCACTTTTTAGTACGTAATTGTATGTTCAGGTGGGTAGGGTTTGGGTGCTGAATGTTTTTGAAAAACCCAGCAGCCAAACAGTTGGAAATACTGTCCTCTAAGAGCATATATTCAGGCTTCAAACAAATCATGTTTTTCCTTTTACACTGCATATACTTGGGCATTGTTAAGATTATGCTGATGGAATAAAAGGGCAGGGTTCGGGGAAATCTCTTCCCTCCAAGAGCCTCTTTGCCAGGGCCTAGAAGTGGGAAGAGCAGCTATAAGATGGCTTCCTGCGACGCCCCTGGCTGCCTGAGGGTAAGTCCAGGGGGTATTGCTCCATTGGCATCAGTACAGTGCTTCTTCAAACACAATTATCAAGACAGTTCTCAGTGACCTCTTATTGCTGCTGTATTTGGGAAACTGCATTCAGATGCAGATTGACCCAAATCCTATCAACCCATTCAACCATGTGTGTGAGTGTGCGTGTATGTGTGTGTGCCCGTGCACGTTTCTGAACACACATCACACATGTATTTGCACTTACATAAATTCCCCCTAGAGCGTTTAAACCCCCAATCTAAAATTTACAAATGAGGAGAAATGCTTATTTTCCCAGGCAACTTTGTCAATTGCTCTTGTGCTCTTCTTATAAATATTTCATAGCAAATATTTAACATGATTCTTTCCCCAATCGGATCAGCTTTGAAATGCTCCTCAAAGTGAATTCTCCCCTAACAATAGCTTGATGCAAAAGCTTTTTTTCTTCTCTTAAGCACAGGGTCTGCTGCCATAGCAGCACGAATAGTTCTTATTTAATGGAAAAGAAAAGATACTTTACATTGATTCAGTAGTCCACAAAGGTGGGGGCGGCGGAAGGCACAGCACATGCGTACCTTGCGCTCCGATGTGGAGGCGTAGCCTACCTTGACCTCCCCTCCCCCAGCACGCCTGTGATGATTACCCAGCCTACATTAGAACTGTAATGGGAAGTGACAAGTTTATGTAAATGATCCACATACGGATTTTGCTCTTGTAAAACAGAGCAGTTACTTTGGGCTTTCTAATTATTTCATGCCTTGTGGTTCTCTGATGGGGCAGAGATGACTATACTTGAAAAGTGTCTTGTGATTGACAGACTTTTGTCCCCCTGGAGCTCATTAGGGCTCTGGCTTTGGAAGATGGGAAATAACCCTACCGGGCACCAAAAAAGAAAAGAAGAATTCACCCAGCACCAGTGATTCTGTAGATTCATTTGTTCAGATTTATGTTTTGTTGGGGGAAACAGTGTTATCAGAAAAGTGCACCATTGCCTTCCTGATCCAAACAGGCTCTCTGCTTTGGTGCTTTTGATTTTTAAAGCCTGCATTTAGAGTCACACAGGCTGTATGATGTAGGACTTGAAGAGGATGAGATGCCAATAGGATTTTTCACAAAGAGGCGGGGAAGAGAGTCAGGTGAGAGGAGCAGTGTGCCACATGGAGCAGCTACAGACTCCAAACAGACACTGACCACTATTGTCACTTTGCAGACTCAGCATGACCTGTTCCAGAGTCCCGTCAGTGGAGAAACCAATGAAGGGAGCACTAAAATGGAATAACTGATTAGGAAAGTCTGCTTGTCTGCCCAGTTTAAATACACCCTGGTGAGAAGAAGTGCTGGGATGGGGGCAAGATTGTGGAGGAAAAAATCATAAAGCTAGAAAAAATCATAAAGCTAGAAAGACTTTAAGGGCCTTTCCATTTTATGGATTAGGAAATTCACAGATAGAAAGCCACAATGCTAGCCAGCAATACAGCCAAAACTAGACTGTAGCCTTCTACCTAAAACCCATTTCTCTGGGGCAGAACCAGAAAGGGGCTAGGAATGGGGAAGGCCAGGTGACGTGAGGTCCGCCATTGGATGAAACTCTAAGATAAGGAAGCCAAAATCTGTTAGTCTAAATAGAGTAGGGTCAGATTTTGTAGCCAGTACACTTAAATGTGTAAAAATTTATCATTTTTTGTTTCTGTAACTGATCTTGCTCTCAAGTTACAGATGACCAGGTAGGAGAGGAAACAAATATTCCTCTTAATTAAAGTAAGTTCAGTGTCTCTCAATTTAAAAGTTTCATTCAGCATTGTTTATTTTCTTTTGGATGAATATTCAGTCAAATTTAGCATACACACTTCCTAACCAGGGCCATTTGTCTTCTTTCAAAAGTTCCCCAATCCCATGCCAATTTCCTCAGAATGCATCTGGATGTGTTGTGTCTTTGCAGTGACTAGAGGAACTAACTGGTTTAAGTGCAGGTGTGTGGGCTCTTCTCTGGTTCTTTGATGCCTCCTCAGCCATGTCTACCGTCAGGTAGATGCATGCTGGTAAGCAGATGGGCATCGCCACGCATACAGTTAAGTTTCCTTTGAATGCAGGAAGTCATCTTGGAACCTAAGAGGGAGAAAGAAGGATATGTGTTCAAAATGAGATTGTATTAATCTATAAGCTACTCTGATACTTTCTTATATTTAGCAAATTTTAGTACCACCCCATGCCCTTATAATGCCCTTCTCCACCTCTATCATTGTCCATGAAGTATTCGTGAGGAAGTCAGAGTTGGTTATGAAAAACAAGGTAGCGACCACTAATTGCACATCTGAGCCAAGCAGGGTAAATGTTGGCTCCCTGCTATATAAGCAACATGAAGCCAGCAATGAAGGCCCAAACTATGAATTGGAGATGAAACAGGTCAGGGGCTAGAGGAACAGGTTAACAAAACCAGGTATAAGTAGATGGGTGTATGGAAAGGAAAAGGCCAGCCTCCAAACAGATGCATGCTACAAAACTTGTAAGCTGAAGAGAATAGAAAGGAAGAAAGCTGCCCAACTCATTTTAAGGGGCTTATAAAAAGAACATTGATTCTAAAACTAGTATGAACAACGTACACACACAAAAAGTACAGGCCTATTTAACCTATAAAGGTAGGTGGGAAAATCCTATATAAATTACATCTATGTGAATCTAATATGTATTGAAAAACAAACCCACATGAGTTTTATCTCAGGAATGCAAAAATGGTGTAATGTCAGAAAATCTATCTTAAAAGAGAAAAAAGAAAAATAAAGAAGAGAAAAATCTTTAAACCCAAAAGTATTTCATAGAATTTAATAACTACTTATGATTAAATAATAGTTTCAGTAGCCAGGACTAGAAGGGAACTGCTCCAATCTGATGTAGACTTTTACCAGAAGATGGAGGGAAATGTGATTATTGATGGAGAAGCCCTAAAAATCCTCAATTCCTTTCAGGTTTAAAACAAAACAAATTTCTCATGATCCCTGTCCTACTTAACCTTTTATCAGATGTCCTCACCAATAAAAATTTCCAAGTAGAAGACAAGAAGAAAAGCAGATTCTAAGATGTAGTGGTTTAAAACATGTCCATAGGGACGCCTGGATGGCTCAGTGGTTGAGTAGTCTGCCTTTGGCTCAGGTTGTGATCCTGGGGTCCTGGGATCGAGTCTCTGCAGTCTCCCCACGGAGAGCCTGCTTCTCCCTCTGCTTGTTATCTGCCTCTCTCTCTGTGTCTCTCATGAATATATAAAAAATATAATCTTAAAAAAAATAAAATATGTCCATAAATCAAATAAAAATAAAAAAGTGGGCCCTAATTTCTCTGCTCTTGAGTTTGGGCTGGATTTAGTGAGTTGCTTGTAATAAACTGAATAAGGTGAAGTCATGCTGAGGAATTTCTGACACTAAGATTCCTGGAGTCCCGACCTCAAAGATTGTGTGCTAATAAATGTCTATTTATTTTAAGGTGCTAAATTTAGGAATAATTTGTTTGTTCCAATTGATAACTGATATATAAATAATGTATTAAGAGATACTAAATCATCATTTATTGCTGACACTATGCCCACCTGCATAGAAAATCTGACAGCACTTACGGAATTATTAAAACTACTGAGAGTTCAGCAAGTTTACCTTAATTCAAGATCAACTTACAAAAGTCAAGTGTTTTCTATCCCAGCAATAACCAACTAGCAAATAAGTATCATTCACAATAACAGCCAGACTATAATGTATCTGGGAATCAGTCTTACAATGAATGCACAAGACATTTTTATGGAAAAAATATTAAAATTTTATTAAAATATAGAAGATTGAATAAATAGAAACATATACGTGGTTGCTGACTTAATATTAAAGATATTTCAGTTCTTGGGCAGCCTGGGTGGCTCAGCGGTTTAGCGTCTCCTTCCGCCCAGGGTGTGATCCTGGGGACCCCGGATTGAGTCTCACGTTGGGCTCCCTGCATGGAGTTTGTTTCTCCCTCTGCCTGTGTCTCTGCCTCTCTCTCTGTGTGTGTCTCTCATGAATAAATAAATGAATAAAATCTTAAAAAAAAAAGATACTTCAGCTATTCCTCAGTTAATTATAATTTCAATGCAAAGACAATAAAAATGGCCAGCCAGATTTCTCACCTACCTGGATGGCTTACCATCATCTATCACTGTGTCCTCTAAACACCGAATACCTTAAATACCATGCTCTGCCCTTATCACTAGAATTCCTCTGCTTGCTTTCAGCTGGGTCTGTATCAAGGGCCTATCTCACCCCAGTGGCCATGTCTCTTTTCCAACTCTCAGCCCTATAAGTTCTGGCTCACCTTATTTATTTACTGAGCTCCAAGCTTCTGTTGTGAGTTGGGCTTGATAAGAGAGGGCAAAAGAGAAAGGGGTAGAGGAAAGAGGGCACAACAACAATAATAACAGCATTTGGATCCTGTGCAGATAAGACCCCTTTGGAGGCAGTTTCACTATGAAGCCAAGGGACCCTAAGATGGGAGCCTGATTACCAATGCATTTGAACAAACCTATGGAGCACAGTTATCTGCATTAATGAAAACTACTAGGAGTGAAGACTTTTGCGTGAAGTTTAGGAAAGATATCAGGAGAAAAGATGCTCGAACTGTGTGGTAATCTAGTTAGCAGACCAACATAAACAGCATTTTTTCTTTTTAAAAAAACTTTTATTTGAATTCAAGTTAGTTAACATACAGCATATTATTAGTTTCAGGGGTAGAATTTCATGATTCATCAGTTGCATGCAAAACCCAGTGCTCATTACATCCAGTGCCCTCCTTAATGCCCATCATCCAGGTATCCCATGCCCCCACCACTTCCCCTCCAGCAACCCTCAGTTTGTTTTCTATCATTAAGAGTCTCTTATGGTTTGTCTCCCTCTCTGTTTTTATCTTATTTTTTCCTCCCCTATCCCTATGTTCATTTGTTTTGTTTCTTAAATTCTACATAAGTGAAATCGTATGGTATTTGTCTTTCCCTGATTGACTTATTTTGCTTAGCATAATACCCTTTAGTTCCATCCATGTTATTGCAAATGGCAAGATTTCATTCTTTTGATGGCTAAGTAATATTCCATTCGCTCTCTAAATATATGCCACATCATCTTTATCCATTCATCTGTTGATGGATGTCTGGGATTTTTTCATATTTTGGCTTTGTGGACATTTCTGCTATAAGCATTGGGGTGCATATGCTCCTTTGGATCACTATTTTTGTATCCTTTGGATAAATATTTGGTAGTTCAATTGCTGGGTCATAGGGTAGTTCCATTTTTAACTTTTTGTGGAAACTCCATACTGACAAACAACATTTTTACTATCTTCATGAATGAAACAGTAGGTTAAAAAATTAAAGAACTAATTTAGACTTGGTGTGGCAGAGGGCAAAGATAGATATGATATAAGGCTCTACCAAAAATAGGATCATCTGGGGATCCCTGGGTGGCTTAGCAGTTTAGTGCCTCCCTTCAACCCAGGGCGTGATCCTGGAGTCCCAGGATCAAGTCCCACATCAGGCTCCCTGCATGGAGCCTGCTTCTCCCCTCTGCCTGTGTCTCTGCCTCTTTCTCTGTGTGTGTGTGTCTCTAATGAATAAATAAATAAAATCTTTTAAAAAAATAGGATCATCAAACCAGAAGTTCCTTTCATCCATTAACCTTCCATTCTTGATGGGGAAATGCCATTTAAAAAATCATCTGAATGCCCTGAGCAGTGAAGGGATGCAGTTGTAAAGGATTAGACTCCATGCAAAGGCAAACCTTGGCCCCTTCACCTAGAATCTGCATTCTAATATATTCATACCCTCACTTTTCCTGACTTATTCCTACTCATGCTTCAAAACTTAACTTTGATGTCAGCATCTCTGGGATGCTTTCCTTTATACCTCTTCCTTCTACCTCAGTTTCCACTAATTGCCCCTTTTTAATCCACCCTGCACTGTCCCTTTCATAGACTTGTCACCCAAATTGGGTTTGTTTTGTCATCTCTTTACACACTAGACTTTGAGCTCTTTAAGGGAAGAGGCTGTGTCTTTAATTTCTATCTTCCAAAGACCCAATATAGCACCTTAAAGATACTCTCAATAACATTCACTCACTGAATGAAATGAGTGAATAAATGTCATTGCTCCTATAAAAAGGGAATTAGATGTAATGTGTACAGAGATAAAAGGAATGTGTATGCATAACAGAATAGCATCACTAAGCCAGATCTGAAGGACAAATAAAAAGGAGAAATAATGAAAGTGCCGAAAGGCATGGAGGGAAGACTGGAAGACAAGAAAGAGGTGGTGGGTAAGGATTTAAACAGATAAAAATAAAGAAGATACTGTTTAGGCTGTAATAGGGGGAAGGCAAAGAAGAATATTTCCAAAAGCTACACAAGAGAGTGCAATAAGAAGAAAGGAGGAGTAAAAAACGTCTTGAGAAGTGAAGATAGGGAGGGCAGGTTTTCAGAAGACTTGATCTTATCAGAGTTTCCCACAGAGGGAAGGTGGAGGATAAAGAAATTAGGGAAATTAAGGAATGGGAAGCATAAAGAAAAAGAAGACAATGAATGCCCAAGAAGCTATATAAAGAGCAGAAATGCCACGTGGAAGAGTAGAATAATAACAATAACATTCGTTGAGCATTTCCTTGGCCACTGTGCTTGTTTCATTTACCCCTTATGACAGCAGACACTATTTTACAGATAAGGAAACAATGACCCGGAAAGATGAAGTACCATGCTTAAATTCACAGTTAGCAAAAGTGGAAATGGGACTTCAATCCAGATCTTTCATCTCTGAAGCTCAGAACCTGAGACAAAAAGAAAGGAGACAATGAAACCAATGGGGGAAATTGCAAGAAGAAAAGACTTCTGGAGGAAGCCCAAGTGTACCAAGCACATTCATCAAATACATGTAACACACAACTCCAAGTGGGACTGCACAATACAAATAGTGAGAGAATGGGGATCCCTGGGTGGCACAGCGGTTTAGCGCCTGCCTTTGGCCCAGGGCGCAATCCTGGAGATCCGGGATCGGATCCCACATCGGGCTCCCGGTGCATGGAGCCTGCTTCTCCCTCTGCCTGTGTCTCTGCTTCTCTCTGTGTGTGTGTGACTGTCATAAATAAATGAAAATTAAAAAAAAAAACAAATAGTGAGAGAATGTTGGAATTAGGCCTTCGGTGCTCTGAAGGAGTAACTTAAGGAAAAAACAAAACCCCAGGCAGAATGTTTTCTTTTATGCATTAAAGTCTGAGAATTTCTCTGTAGGAAGAGACATAAACTTGTTTAGATAGAAGGTAGACTCCTGAGTCTCTAAACAGGGCTCCAGTTTCATAAGAAAGTAGACAGTTCTCTACATGATGAAGTGGGGAGGAATTTAAATTGGGGGGAATAAATGCATGGAGGAGGAAGAAGAAATGAGTAGGCAAGGATGTGGCTCTGTGGAGAGAGGGTTGAAGCAATAAAGGTCCTCCAGCTAAAGAGTGCCTGAGAGAGAAATGAAATGGGAGACCTGAAGTAGCTCATTGGGTTTATGAAGCATCTCTATGGGATTGAGTTCAGATTTGGGCTAAGGACTCCCACACAATCTTCAGCAAAGGCAATGAAAAATAAACCATTCTGAATATGGCTATATTTCTTGTGTAAAATGTTGAAGGGTGTCAGATCACAACATGGTTTTAAGTGGAGTCAAGAAAGCCTGTTTGACAAGAGGAGAGCTAAATCTGAATTGCATGTAGACTAATACTTTTAAAACAAACCATGAAGCATCATATATCAAAAGCCTGGAAAACTAGAAGTGCTACCTACATGCCAGCAAACTGTACTACTTGGAGCCTAACATCCTAAAGAAAGAATAGATGATATACATGAAGATTTTGCCATTATTTCATTGGAGAAAGAATGTGAGGAAAATGAAATGCCCAGCAACAAGTGACTGATTAAATAAACTATCATGCATATGTGCAACTGAATACTACCGACCCACAAAAAATTCTATTGTAGAGTCATTCATTTGGCAAATATTTATTGAGGGCCTTCAGTATAGCCAGTGCTATCCTAAGCACTGATGACTCACTGGAGAACAAGTCAATGTCTCTGCCCTCCTGGAAGTTACATTCTAGTGAAGGAGAGAGAAAAGACTACACGCAAGTAAACAAATAAATTAGCAATATAATTCAGACAGTGACAAGTGCTTGAGCAGAGTAAAAAAGGAAGATAGAAATCAACTCAAGTGTAGAAGTTTATAAAGATGTTCAAGTCTCATTGAGCATAGAATTGGCTACACAACAGGGCGATCTATCCTCCAGCCAGAAGTGTTCCTCTCTTGGGAATCGGGATCTCTACACCTGAACAACTCAGAGCTGTGAGGACAGGAAGCTCAAAATCCCCAGTGAGTAACTGTGAGTGATGGTAAGCAGAACCACTCCTATTTCCACCCAGTCATTTCTAGATTTGTGCATTTGGCCTATTGAGACACTCATCATTCACGTTTGTTGATTTATGGGGAATACGGTATTCTCAAGGATGGTTTCCATCCTCTAAAGCACCTCCAAGCAAATGCTTCAACTGTGGCTTGAACTAGTTCCATAATTCTACCAAGGTAGCACCTCCTGGCTAGTGTGGTACATAATACAACTGTAAAAGCGGGTCTACTGTGATGTTATTTGGGATCCTATAGAGGTGGATCACATTGTGAGCTTCCAGAATACAATAGTGACTGCGGTCCTGAAGGCAAGACCATATTCCAAACATGTGTCTCTTCCAGTCCAGATGCCCTTTCTAGGATAGAGGAGTCAAGGGGCCAAGTTGCTACATGTGGCTGGCCCTCGAGCCAGGATTCAGAGTTGGTCTCTCTTACAGACACTTGGACATTTGGCAACCGGGGCTACAATGTCTTTGGTTGATGAGATTGTGTAGGAATCCCTAACCCTAGCCCAGGTCTGCAGCAAAACACTTCATAAATGTCAGTTCAGTTCAATAGACATTTCAGTTCTAACATCTCTCTAAGGCTGCTCTCTTGGCTGGAGAACCTTTTCTCCTCCAGTCCCCTCTCCTTAGAGTCTAATTCTTGCTTGCTCACTCCTCCTTTCCATTCTTAGCCTCCATGACTGTTCTGTTCATGCATTCATTGTACCAGCATCAGGTGATGACAGACACTGGCTGGTATCAGTTGGTTGAATTATTCTTCCTACTTAGTTGTTAGTTCCTCTTCCATGATGGGTGTTTTCTGGTGGTCAATTATATGTGTGATCCAAAGGTCTTCATGCTGCATGTTCATTCCCATGTTAATGCACATGTCTTTAGTAGTCTCCCATTTTCCAATCTTTCTTCTTCTGAGATCTTGACCAGCTGCCTAAGCTATTTGCTGCTGCATACGAGTCTGTGTATATTCTAATCTCAGGCCACTCTCCACACAAAGTGGGTAACCAGGTGTACCACCATGTTTGCCACTGGGAGAATTTTCTGCCATCTTTGAATGACTGGTAGTACAGCTGCCCCCTCCCTTTTCAGTTTGCATATGCGAGGTGATATACCCATGATCCAAAGAGGGCTTTTTCCTCCTCTGTTGGTCATAAAGTACGCCCAGAGGAGCATAAATGTGAGCTGCTGGAAAAGGACAATGGTGGAGGAAGGGAGAAGAGCAGTGGTGGATGACACAGGGCCTAGGCTAGCCTTGTGCAGCTTGCTTGTGTTATCCAACCTTACTCATGCTTGATCCTAGATGTGCCCACTTGCATTGCATGATGGTTTGTGCTGGGCCCATGTGACCTTGTCACTTGGTGGTCTAAAAGGAAGCCAGCTCAAGATGAACTGTTCAAGTGGTCTGATCACTGGGTGTCCTAGAGCCAATCACTCCATCTCTACCAGGCACAATACTGACAGCTGTTTTTATGTTTTGTTTTGTTTTGTTTTTTCAAAAGATGTATAATTTTTCATTGCAAATGGCATACTCCTGCTCTAGAAATCCTGGAGCCTATGTTGTGATTCTTCCTCTAGGGCCTGTCATAAAACTCCAAATGGTGTCCTTTCCCACCATGACATCTCTAAAACCATAAGGCCTCCTGAATTGTAAGGCCTAAGTCACAGGGTCGCTTGCACCATAGCCTGGACCTGCTACTGAACTTGTCTTAATTTCTACTCAGAGCCAGAAGCCTTTTGTATCATCTGATATATGCCTCAGAGCTGTGTTTGCAGGTATGTAAGATGCTACCTTCAGAACCCAAAAAGGCCTATGAAGTGTTATGTGATGGGTGCAAGATGCAGTCATTTGTTCTTTATTTTGGAGAGGATTAGGGGATTTCCCTCCATGCCCAGACCACTGGATTCTCCAACACTTCACCAATGAGGATACCTCTAAATCTTTGTAAGGTTTATTTCTCACCTTCTGGAGAGCATGTGTCTCACCACAAGTCCAACAATTTCTTGCTCATTGATCTGATTAGCATGATGTCTTCACTCTAGTGGAACAGTGTGACATTTGGCAGAAAGTCCAGCCATTCAAGACTCCTGAGACTATACTGTGATAGAGCACAGGGGAGTTAATATAGTCCTAGGTTAAGATTGTAAATGTAATCTGTTGTCCATTCCAGATGGATGTGAATGTTTTTAGCCTCTTTCCTTATGGAGATGGAAAAGAACATACATGCCAGATCAATGGTCACACATCATGTACTTGAGGCCATGTTAATCTGCTGCAGCAAAGATACTACATCCGGTACACCACCTGTAATTGTGGCTTCTCTACAGTTGAGTTTACAATAGGCCCCTGTTATCCTCTAGCCTCCATCTGGTTTTTTCAAGGGTCAGACCAATGAATTAAATAGATATTGTGGGGCTTACCACCTCAGCATCCTTTAGACTATAAAGGTGGCGGGGATGTGATTTTGTTTTCGATTTGTTTTGGTTGGGAGTAGAGAGTGGGTTATACAAGGCTCAGAGCTCCCACTTGGCCTTCCCACTATGATTGGTCTTATTCCAAAAGTGAGGGAATCAATATGGGGACTGTGCCAAATGCAAAATATATCTTCTCCCATGGTAGGTTTGGGGACAGGGAAATGACCACAGGATGGGTCCATGGACCTAGTGAACCCATGACCAGCCAGAGTTGGGTCAGGATTATATTTATTATTTGGCTTCTGTATGCTTCAGGTCTCTGGGTTAACTTTGACCGCATGATTAGTATGTGGACCCCTTTCCCTAGTATTTGGTCGCCAAAGCAAATGGTCATAGGTCTCTTTGTGGGAGAAGCTGGTAACCATTACCATGTATACTTGTCATAATACTGTGGAATCCTTCATCCTGGGAATGATACCTCCTTCAGTCAGATTTCTCAGGCTAGAAAAGTAGGCAAGAAATTGTGACTAATTATTAAGGTGACTGCCCTCAGCTGCCTTATCATCTGTCCTTGATTTATTTTGATTGAACAGCTTAGGTAGCACCCCTCTTGGCTGCCCATCTATTTTGTCCCTAGGAATAATATGTTTTATTAGTCAAATATATCATTTTCGTGGGGCAGACCCCCCATGAATGCACTCTGACCTTGCTACTCAATACCTGGCCTCTGATGGTTAAGCACTGTCACTTAGCCTCGTCTCAGTTTGGTAAGCACCTTCTACCATGAGCTTCATCTAGATGGAAGAGCCACTATTGAATTTTTTTAGTGTTAATGGTGCCCTCTCACCAACACATTCCTATTGCTTTGGTAAGTGGTAAATTCTCTGGACTCTCCCATGGAATATAGGCATCTTATATAGTCAGTATGCTGTAACTTGCCCACTTCTCTGATCCTTTTAATCTCTCCTTCCACTATCTGCCATGGTGGTTATGCCATTTCTGTCTCACTGTGGACCATTTCTTTTTCTATATTTCTAGGAGCCCACCTCACAGCATGTTTGCAACATTACTCAGTGTGTTCTTACCAGAGTGCTAAATCCTGCACCTGGAGAAAGTACTCACAAATCAGTAAACTTATCCAACTATCCCATCCCCACCCCATCCAGCACACTCAGAAACTAGTTTTCTGTATACTCTCCCAGTTTCTGATGGTACCTATTAGATAGATTTTACAGTTCCTTGGGGGTACAGTCCCTTTCCTCTTTTATCAGACTCAGAATGTCCCTAGTCAGGTTATGTTGTAACCTAACCCTTATCATCCTGGGGACCAGGAAGTGGGGACAGATTCTAAGGAAGAAACAGATTTCTTACAGGAGAAATGCCTCATCAGCACCTTTAAATAAGGAGGCAGTGCTCATCTTGAAGAGTGAAGAAGAGCCCCCTTCTGCTATTTCAGAGTTCAAAGGAATCTGAGGTCCAAGATATTTGGAGATCATCAACCCAACCATTTTCATTCCATGTGTCAGAGAACCATTCTTCCCTAGATTACTTGCCTCAGTTGAAAATTAAACATTCTTTAGTGCTCTGTGAATTTTACAATTAAGTCCTGGTCTTGGTCTTTAGCCTTCTGCAGCCTCTGGCTATTGAAGACTAGAGTGCTTTATAAGCTACCAAGGAAGCCCTCTGGCTATCACTCATTAATGATAGTCAAATAATCATTCTCAATCTTTTATTACCTTTTCCCAAAGTATCAGCTGAACTTAGTAATACCCACCCAATTTCACTGGCCTTCTGTTATTTCTCCCATATTTATTAATGCCTGATACACCTCACTAGCTTGCACATTTTCTTTCACCAGTGTTACATAATAGTTCACCATCAGGGAAAGCTTTAAGAATGCTGTGCTTCCTTGGGCCATGGGTTATCTATGCTCCACCTACAGCTACTGATCACTGCCAGCAAGGGGAGTAATTCAACTCCAAACTTCTTAGAGTCTGCTCTCTCAGACCACTCCTAATAACAAGTGTTATAGGTTGGGTTCCCTGAAAGAAAAGATTCCCTGAGACAGAGATTAGATGGGGGAGGAGGGTTTTGCTAAGATAGTACTCTTGGGATGATGTTTCTGGAAGAGAAGTAATGTGTTGAGCAGGAATGGAGGGAGAATTGAGGCTTCTGTGTGGTCCCAATTGAAGGCTTCAATCTATCCCATCAGGAAATCCTGAAGCTGGAATAGCCCTTCAAAATTGTCTACAGTCAAGTACCTTGCTGTATTGTGCAACGAATAGTGTTTGGACTTCTAAACAGAATTGTCTACAGTTAAGGTAAGAGAGAGCCTGCCTGGCCTTTATCTCCTTGCATCTTCCAGTAGTTAGAAGCCAGTAGTTTATGCAAAGAGGTGTGCCCTTGGGCAAGGTGAATATCTTCATCCAACAGTTCTAAGTAGAGCTGAGGGCTGAGGGCTGTCTGCCAGTAGCAGACAGCTGGGTAAATACGTCTTCTAGTCCTGAAGGGGAATCTGGGTAGTACGTCACAGCAGCATCTGTTACAGTGGCTTTGGATGAATCAGAAAGACATTTAAAATAGATTAATAAATGAAAAGAAAAATCAGATCATAAAAGGATATGCCTACAAGATCCCTTCTATAAGGACATACCCAAGGTGTTGGCAATGGTCCTGTCTTAATGGTGGTGGAATTCTAATTTATTTTTTCTTTTCTTTATTTATTTATTTATTTACATTTTCTAATATTCCTTTAATTGACTACTTATAAAATAAGAGGTTAACTTTAAAATTTTGAGGCTGAAGTTGGATATTATATAAAAAATTAAAAATAAAGTATTTAAATTTTTCCTAATTATTTTAAGCTATTTAATTAAAAAGATTTAAGTTGTGGCTTTTCATTGAGTTGAGTAGGTAAAAGTATAAAAGTGAGCCAAGGAAAATATAATGGATTTTATAATTAGTAAAAATATTCATACTGCCTAGTTCTCAAATTAAGAGTTATATTGCTACCATATTGTGGCTTTCATCTATGGTCACTTAAAAACTCTTAAGAGAAATTATTATAAGTCCTATTTAGCTGATGGACAAAACAAAGTAATAGAGAGGTAGGCAGATCCAGCTAAAGCTATACAAATTACTGGCAGAAAAGACATCCTCAGCTTCTGATTTGGAATCCCATTTTCTAATTATTCAGAGCTATCCTTTTTCCAAGTAAAGTTTAGGTCAAGGGCATTGAATACCCAACTCACTTGTTCTAAAATGGTCCTCTTAATTACCAGTGCTCATTAACTTTATATGTCATTATTAAAGCAAGGAGGTGGGGAGGGAAGTGGGAGATGTAAAGGAAACAGGAAGTAATAAATTAATTTCTAACCAAGGTCAGCCATTCCCCAGAGCACAAAGCAATGCGTGGTAGATTGCTCCAGGGGCTTATATTGGCAGAAATGTTATTTTGACAAAGTTCTTAGGAAGTGGACAGAAAATTCTGTCAAAGATACAAAATATCCACCAGCTAAAAACTATGGTGAAGAAAGAGATTTGAGTTTAAATATTTCTCTACAAGTCCTTTCTTCTATATGTCTACTTTTTACAGAATAACTTGTAACTGAAGCAACCTATAGGGAAATAGAATGAGATGGTCTTAGATAAGAGGAATCAGAAAGAGAAACAGAGACAGAGACAGAGAAATGACCAAGCACCCTCTTAGTTTCCCAGCAGTTCAGACAAGCATTTTGATGTTTGTGGTCTTCTTCAAGCAGCTTTCAACCCTTGGCAGAGTCACATATTACTAAAGTCATTAGTAAATCAGTAATTCATCATTCCTCAGTTGAAAAATAAATAAAACAAACCTGTTTGACACAAGCTAATAACAGTTTGGATTGAGATACTCAAGACATAAGATTTTTCTATGTAGTCAGATCCAAAAACTTTACAGATTTTGTGCACAAGGACAAAAACACTTTCAAAGACTAAATAATCAACCCAAAACACTTTAAACAAGTGATCAAGCTTAACATAAAAGCCTCCTGATGTGATTCAAAGGAAGACACTCTCACCTGAATAGTATTCTTACCAAAAGATTTCACCTGGATCTAGTAGCAAGCCAAGTCCAACATGTTGGCGTGGACTCTCATAATGTCTTTGTCATGGAAAAAAAAATCAAAAGTGGGGTTGTGGGACTATTCTAGATTAAATTTGACTGCAGGGCCTTGACCACCAAATATAATGAATGATATTTGAGAGGATCCTAGATTTGTTTAAAGAGCTATAAAAAATATTTTTAATTGGGAAAACTTGAATAAGGACTACATACTAATGATATTATTTTAACAATATTTTATTACTTGGCTGTGGTAATGGTGTTTTGGTTATCGAGGAGAATGGCTTTGTCCTTAGGGGACATGTGCTGATGTATTTAGGGGGAAATGTCATGATATTCACAATGTTAAATGGTTAAGAAATAAATGTTCATATATAAAAGATAAATGTTTATATATGTATGTTTATACATATATATACACATAGAATGTACATATGTAGAAATGTTTACATGTGCATTGTGTGTGTGTGTGTGTGTATAGTGGGAGAGAGAAAGAGAAACAATATGACAAATGTGAAGAATTGGCAAATCTAGGTAATGTGCTGTTCTTTCGGATTTTCTATAGGCTTGACTCTTTTTTTTCCCCTAAAAATGAAATAAAGAATGAACTCAAAATGGAGGCAATTATTGACCAGTAAAAAGGAATCTATTCACCAAAGGAAGGGCAGGTGGTTTTTACACACTGAGCAGTTCGTATCACGTTCCCTCTGCTTTATGTCCTTGAGTCCCAGGCAGAGGGCAACGGTGCAGCTCTCAACCCTCAGATTGGAGCCCTTCTGAAAGAAATAATGTTCAAAGTGAGAAGTCTAATCTTTTTGTTTTCACTCTTTGGTCAAGGACATTTATTTTATTTTAAAGATTCTTATTTATTTATTTGAGAGAGCACGCACACACAAGTGTAAGGAGATGGGCAGAGGCAGAGGGAGAAGCAGACTTCCCATTGTGCAGGGAGCCCTATGCTAGGCTCCAATCCTGGGACCCAGGGATCATGACCTGACCGGAATGCAGACACTTAATCGACTGAGCCACCCACAGGCCCCAAGGAGATATATTTTAAAATAGCTTTTTAATCTATATGAAATGCTGTCAGATACACTCATAATTTCTTTTTATTTTAAAGAAATTAACCAAGTTTGAGCTTCAGTTGCTTCCTCTAGGGACTAAGCAAGGAGGTTTATCATCAAAAGCAACTTAGAATCTGGCTATAGAAATTTAAATTTTCAACCTTGGAATAAATATCCAAGAGCAGTATTGTATTTGAATACATTTTTCTAATTCATAATGTTACCCAAAAAATTAAATTAGTTTGAACATATGAACTTGACATTGTTATAAGTCAAAACCAGTTGAGTATAGGAAATTTGTATAGCTCAATGATCCATTTTCTATTTTCTGTACAGGTCCAATTATAATAGGTGCTTTTATTTGTTCAAAAAATTATTCTATTTAAAAATAGCTTATTCAAGTCATTGAAAATCCTCTCAATTTATAGGGAGCTCTTTAATTACCTTATTTTGAACAATAAAATATTTTGAGGGAAAGACACATTCACCTGACTTGACCTCGACCAGTGCCTACTTTGGATGTTGTTAGTGGTTACCTGAATCAAATTTTTTTATAATCAAAAAAATGTTAACACAGATTTAGTAATTACTCCAAAGGAGTTGATTCTACAGTTGTAAATGTCTGATTTTATTTTCATTCCACTTTATTTTTATTTATTTAATGATGGTGAAATATACATAAGCATTCACATTCACTTTGTTGTGCAACCAATATCACATCCATCTCCAAAACAATTCTCATCTTGCAAAACTGAAATTCTATAACCATTTAAATCATAACTCCGCACTCCTCCCTTCCTGGGTCCCTGACAACCAACATTTTTTATGTCTCTATGAATATAACTATCCTAAATACCTCATATAAGTGGAATCATATGATATTTGTCCTTTATGACTTGCTTATTTCCCTTAGTGTGTAATGCCCTCAAGTTTTATCTATTATATTCCTGTCTTTTTAGGGCATAATAATATTCCTTGTATGTATATACCACAGTTTGTTTATCCATTTATCCATCAATGGACATTTGGGATGCTATTTATCTATTATATTCCTGTCTTTTTAGGGCATAATAATATTCCTTGTATGTATATACCACAGTTTGCTTATCCATTTATCCATCAGTGGACATTTGGGATGCTTCCACTTTTGGCTATTGTGAATAATGCTGCTATGAAAATGAGTGTACTGATATCTCTTTGCGACGCTTTCAATTCTTTTGTTTATATACCCAGAAGTGGGATTGCTGGATCATATGGTAATCTTATTTTTAACTTTTTTTAGAGATTTTATTTATTTATTCATGAGATACACAGAGAGAGGGAGAGAGAGGCAGAGACACAGGCAGAGGGAGAAGCAGCCTCCATGCAGGGAGCCCAACATGGGACTGGATCCCGGGTCTCCAGGATCTGGCCCTGGGCCAAAGGCAGGCGCTAAACCGCTGAGTCACCCAGGGATCCCTTTATTTTTAATTTTTTGAGGAATCACTGTGTTTTTCACATTGAATCATTTATATTTCTACCAACAGTACACAATGGTTACAATTTCTTCACATCTTCACCAACATTATTTTATGGGTTCTTTTTTTTTTTTTTTAGAATAACCATCCTAATGGGTGTGAGGTGGTCGATTTTATTTTGAACAAAAATTTTAAAGCACTTTCGAAATGATTATGAGATCACAAATATATATATCTTTGAAAAGATTTGAGGGAAAAATTATTATTAAATAATCAGGTATTCATGGCTTATAATAAAATTTACAATGACAGCATCAATCCTGAATTTTAAAATTGACAGAAGATGATAAAGTGCTATGAAAACTGTATTTAAGGAACTAAAAGGTATCTCTAAAGAAAACAACACCAATGTCAAAGTTGTCCATGAAGAATCTGAATCAAATTGTTTCATGAAATGTGTAGGTGGAAAAAAGCAGTATTTCTAAATTAATATTTTATGCATATAATTTTAAATATGTACGTGTATCTAAATAAATTATAAGTATACAAATGCCTGTTTTAATTATATCCCCAAAGCTTATATATTTAAATAGGCAAAAAAAAATTTGACATAAAAGTTAATGTATCCCAAACAGCCAAAAATATGAGATCAACTTATATTGGGGGCCACCTTCTATCCATGTGTACATATTTGATGTTTAATGGTGCTCAACACACTTATGACTTTCTCTCTTTGCAGAAAGAAATGGGATGCCTGGCACATCCTCTGAGCAGAGATTACAGGTGAATTTGAAAATGACTAGCTAAATTTTTAATGGAAAATAACAGGAAGAAGTCCTATGTTAGGCTCTAGGAGTCAGACTGCAAGAATATCACAAACTAATTCCTTTGAGGGGCACAGGATGTCATTATACAATATGTAGAGTAGTGGTGGCCCTGTACAGAAATAGTGGCAGGTTCATGGTAGACCACATCACAAGCCTCTGGGCACAACCAGGCTAGACTGGGCACAAGAAAGAATCAGTTAACCAGACATGGTTCTTTATTCTCCAAGAGTCTATTAACTTTTGAAATAGGTACAGAGAGAGGTTCCAGAGCTTGCTGCATGCTAAAACAAAAACCACACACACGACAATGAAATAACGAAGAATGTATATGTTTATTCAACGAGCAAGCACTGAGTGCCTACTATATACAAGAGCTTGTGTCAGATGCAAAGAATATGAAGCTACACAGAGCAATGGTGCTGATGTCAGCAATTTCTCTGAGCACTGACTATGTGCTGGGCTTGCTCCTTTATGGTCTGTGAAGCCCTGCATGATCTGGCCCAAGGCTCCATCCTGACTTCATCTGGTACTCTCCACTGGCCTTTTCTCTTCAGCCACACAGCTCTTGGATTCTCTGACCACATCAAGGACATTCCATCCTCAGGGCCTTAGCACCTCCTGGTCCTTCTGCCTGGTGTGCCCTTTCCCAAGACATCTCCAAGACTCAATTCTTACTTCCTTCAGGCCTCTCCTCAAGTGTTACCATGTCAGAGAAAGCTTCCCTCACCACTGTATGTAAAGTAGTACATCCCTTCCCACCTACAGTAGACATGGCGAAGTACCACCTACACCCCCTTCAAGGCTGAAGCACTCATTCCCCCAGATGCTGAAGGTGGTGGCAGTTGATAACTCTAAGCTCTCAACAATCCCTGGTATTTGCCCCTAGCTGAGCAGAACCACTTTCCTAGAGACAGCACATGTGGCTGATCAAAGCAGGGGTATATATGCCCAAATTCCTTGCCCCAGCTGGGGTCAATTCTGAAAGGCTATCTCAGCTTCAGCCCTCCCAGTAGGGTCAGCTGAGGTCCTTTACCTTCCTGTGCCTTTGTGCTCCCACAGCTGTTGATCCTGAGAGCACTCACTGATGAGCTCCTGTCATTCTAGTCTCTGTCCCAGAATCTGCTTCCTGGGGAACCAACCTGCCACACTCCCCTCCATCATTCTTTTTCTCCCCACTCTGCTTTCTTCTTCAAATAACTTAGCATGCCTGAACTTACTGCATATTTATTTTCTTATGTTTCTCTAGCCTTCTATATGTTAACTACACGAAGGCAAGGACTTTGTGTTGTTCATTGCTGTATCCCTAGAGTAACTAGAATAGCACTTGGCACATAGTAGGTGATCAAGAAATATTTGTTGAATAAGTGGATGGGCAGATGAATTAATATACACTACTAGGAGATACATATGATGGTTGTTGGCATTTTACAGTTTAGGAAATGAAAACTCAGAAAGGTTAAGTAACTTGTCCAAGGTCGCAGTGCTTGATGATTGGTGAAGTCAGTAGAAAGACTTATCAATGGGAGATTTCGATAGAATGTAGACAGTAAGATATGTGCATTATGTGCTAAGGAAACTAGAAATAAGCCAAATAAAAAGATACATTGGTGAGGCAAAGTAATTTTTTCTGCATCAAAACTTGGAAAGAATCACAATGTGAAACTTATTTTTTAAAAAATCAAGTAAGCATAAAGAAGCATTTCATCTCTCTCGTGAAGTGACTAAATATTCTTGATTCCAAGTAAGACCAATCAATGTCCAACCCAGCCCTTAATTCAGACCTGAAGCCATCTGAAAATTGGTATTTCTATTAAATTTTCATTTTTAACTCAAGCATCAGTTACTTATCATTTAGCTATGATTTGGATCAAAAGGATTAATGATAAAATTTATGTCATTTCCTATATTCCTGGCTTCCAATGAGGCAGGAGCTCAGTGAGGATAAGAAAGGAGAATAGTCCCTTGTCATACTGAGGATTTCAGTGATACCAACAGCTGATGGCTGACAAGTCTATGAAAAATGGATCCTTAGAGAAACCTCTACATTTTGAATATAAAACTCTATCTTTAGCCCAGGTGGCTCAGCGGTTTAGCACCACCTTCAGCCCAGGACCTGATCCTGGAGTCCTGGGATTGAGCCTGCTTCTCCCTCTGCCTGTGTCTCTGCCTCTCTCTCTCTCTGTCTCTCTGTCTCTCATGAATAAATAAATAAAATCTTAAAAAAAAAAAGCCCTCTATCTTTAAATAACTGAAGAGTTGCTTAGAAAAGTTACCAATTATTTGTCTTTTTTTCCATTTTTTAAGAAGATTTTTTTTTAATGCCCTGAGTTCCCGTGACAGAGAGAAGTGATGAAAGCCATACTATTTTTTGGAAGCAAAACAAGGAGCCTTGAGGACCTGAGTGAATAAGATGTTGCAGTGGGGATGGAAATGGGGGTTTGAAAGAAGATTTGGTGTCCTACAGCCAAGAGGCAGTCCTTACTTTCTTTTTCCCAATGAAGAAACAAGTAGCAGTCATTTTGACCCTGTGGGGGATATTTCAAAGATTACAAGTAAAAAAAAATTACAATACAGGAATGTGGAACCATAGAAGAAAATCAAAGAAGAGCACGTGAATTTCGGTGGTTTGCAAAAGGAAAGATAAAGGAAGCAAGGAGACGGAGTGAGCTACACCAAAGAGAGAGAGAGAGAAAAAAATAATGCTTTTACAAGCCTATCAAAGGGAATAAAACCACCAGAGGGAAATGTACTACTAAAAAAAGGAGGAAGAGATGAGATGAAGAACCAAACTATTAAAATACTTAACAGGTCACACTGCAAACTGAAAGCTCCTATGCTCACTAGAAGTGTCTGACATGATATAATTTTCTCTAATTATTGAGATCTCAAGGTTGACCATCAGGGAATTGAATTCAACATGATTAAACTTCGCTTGTTCACCATCTCCTTTCACCACAGGCTGGTTTGGAGCGGAGCTAACTTCAGATTGGGGGCAATGGGTGTGACAGTCTAGAAGTTTCAGTACAAAGGTACCACTCCAGCTCTGCTCTGGTTCCTTCCAGAAGCTACTCCCTTTAGCCCACCTCTCAAGTCCACCTTTCCCCATCTACAACCCAGACGGGATTACTCTGGGCCTCCTCCTTATCCTTCCATTTCACAGCTATTTACAGAGTGCCTGCTAAGTGCCATCACTGTGCTGGACCTTGACCCTGCAAAAGTGAACAGAGCAAAGGTACTACCAAACGTGGAATCACATGGAAATAGAGACATTAATCATATGATCTTATCAAGATTACATTGCAAATCATGGTGGATGCCAACAGAGTACTATGAGTAGGTACCATGTGGGGCTCAATCCAGCCTAGTGGGTCAAGGAAACTTCCCTGAGGGGTTAAAATCCGTGCTTAGAACTGAAGGACAAGTAGTAGGAGAGAATTTGGGAGCCAGGGTGGGGCTTGAAAAGAGATGCCTGGCAGAGGAGGAAACAGCCTTTGGAAAGGCCCTGAGGCCAGATGGAATGTCGTACAGGTAAGGGCCACAAGGCTGTGTGAGAAGCAAGGAAGAAATTGACACAATACAGGGCCAGAGAGGTGAATTGAGGGCCACCAAGTTGGGTTTTGTAGGTCATCTGAAAGAATTGTGTCTACTCCAAGAGTGGTCAGCAAGACTTTTAAAGGGGTGGAAAGGGGCTTGACATACCAGATATTTTTATTTATTCCAGTAAGCGGAGCCAGGATCAGCTGAGACTCAGTACAGAATTAAAATGTGGGACTCCAGGTTAAGAACTTCAAGGCTGGGGAGGTGTGGGGAGGATGGGGTAACTGGGTGACAGGCACTTAATGGGATGAGCACTGGGTGTTATACTATATGTTGGCAAATTGAATTTAAATTTTAAAAAATGTAAAAAAAAAAAAAAAAAAAAAAAGAACTTCAAGGCTATGACAGCAGAGCATTAAGCCAAGCATGGGGCCCTGTTAAGGTCACCCAGGGTGGAGCAGCCCGTGTCCCTGGGTCATTTTGGTCACAGGTAAGTCAGGACAGCTCCCTGACGGAGCTAAGACTCTATGTTAGTCAAGCCTTCTCTCAGCTCCACGAGAAAGCAATGTGGTCCCCTCACTGCATAGTCCAAAATACTATATATAGTTTCATTTCTGGTTTCCAGAGTCTTTTGTTTTGTTTTGTTTTAAGATTTATTTATTCATGAGAGACACACAGAGAGAGGCAGAGACATAGGCAAAGAGAGAAGCAGAATCCCTGCAGGGAGCTTGATGTGGGACTTGATCCCAGGACCTCGGGATCACCACCTGAGTAGACGCTCAACCACTGAGCCACCCAGTTGTCCTCTGGTCTTCAGAGCCTTTAACCAGTAAAAAGAAAGAGGTTTTGCTGAGGTAAACCTGTGAGAAGAGCAATCAAGCTGAATGGGAGACCTGTCTTGAAGTTTTTACAACTCACAGGATGCATCCATCTCTCTCCAGAGCACTGAGCCTCTCTCTCCAGGTCAGAGTCCAGGCTAGGGGGAGGCAAGCGAGGCTCCCTGGAGCAAAATTTAAAGAGGCAATTATTCGTAATGTCATGCATATGCAGGATCCATACCTGAGCCTGAATGCCTCCTACATGCTTTCTGCCCTCAGCCTGGTTGCCTCACACGCCCCCAGGCAGGGGTCATGACCTTCCACCAGAACCTGTGAGTCTGAAGAGTCTTTGTGAACCAGGAGACACCAAGTCACCCCTTGCTGGGGCTAGACAAAGCCCTGGGGAGTAGAAGTGGCCGTCTTTGGGTTGGGAACACTTTCTGGAATTCAGTGATGTGGAGCAGGCCCCTTGGACAAGTGAGTTTGAGCTAGGTGAAGGCCTGGGGATCCCTTCCTCCCCAGAAGGCCTGTTGGTACATTCTGCACATGGGGTGACCTATGTAGGCTCGGCTCAGTCAGAAACACTTGAGCTGACTTACTTGTCTAGGAATTCAGACAGTCAACTGCTGATATGAAAACAGCTCCACCTGTGTTAGCTCAGCCTTGTTTCGTCAATGCTCTGTTCATTTCCGTCAAATCTCAACACCACACAGCCTCCCACTCCTTTAAGTGAAGAGAAATGAAAGTGATTCTGTTGATCTTGTCTTTCTTTTTTCATTCCCCTGGCATCTCATCATTCATATCCTCCTACCTTCCTCTGACTTTCACTCACTGTCCCCTCATGTAGGTTCTGCATGCCCCAGTGACCAGTACAAAGCATCGCAGGTGGTCTCAGTGGTCTCATTTGTGCCAAGGGAAGCCCTCTGCTGGTCCCCAAGGGCTGGCTGGGCACACAGAGGACAGCTTCCTAAAGTGCAGACTATCTTCATGAAGTAGTTTGACCCTGAGCCCTGATTTTGTCTTTCTTCTATTTCTTTATCTAGGTTTTTGCTTCCCTTTTGCCTTGAAAAGTACAATTACTCCACAGCAACTGGTTTTACTGATAGAAGATGGAAAGGCCGTTATTAATTTGTCCTCGCGTTAATATACTTCAGTTCTTTTCATCTTTAT
Organism: Nyctereutes procyonoides; assembly: GCF_905146905.1. NCBI lineage: Eukaryota > Metazoa > Chordata > Mammalia > Carnivora > Canidae > Nyctereutes > Nyctereutes procyonoides. The sequence goes on from NW_026575130.1 coordinate 9,723,877, forward strand.
TACGCATCTATATCTTCCTCAGAGGTCTTGTTTACATAAAACAAGACTCTTGGATGCACAAAGTGCTTAACGAGTCTCAGCACCACCACTACAGAGCAAACGCAGTACACTCACCCTGTATAATTACGAATCATTTGACAGCATTAAAAAATGTCTTCAGCAAATGGTGCCAGGCAGCTTCTTTCTAGATTTTTTTTTATTACTATAAAGATCAGCCATAAACTAAATTATGAGCTTGGTCTATGACATTCCGGCATTAAGTTCCAACAGTAAGGGCATATATCTTGAACTGGTACTCAATTACAGGCTCAGATTAACTTGACTCTTCTTCCTCTCACAAGTCCCTCCTTTCCCTCCTCCCTCCTTTCTTGTTTTAACCATTAGTAGATAAATAAGACTTCAGGTTCCTAGGCCCCTCAATTCTACTCACATCCTACTTTCTCACCAAAGATTTCCACTTCAGCAAGACTGCTATGAGAACCTGAGCTGCTCATCAGTGGATCTGCCTCTGAGACAGTATCATGAACAAAGAGCTGGGAGCAAGTAGTTTCAACAATTAGTTACTGAGTACCTACTATGAACTTATCATGGATTTAAGTGTTGATGAAAATTAAACATGAGAGCAATTAATTTTATCTTGGTCAGATGAGAAAGCCTATAGAGTTCAGAGGATATTTGATCTGGGATCTGAAGGATGAATAGGAGTTTGCTAGATAGATAAGGAGGAAGGACGTGTCAGACATGTCCTTCATGTTAGACAATAAAGACATGGAACTGTGAAAGTACCCCAGGGTTTGGGAGAGGCTTCTGTAGCCTGGTATGATTGATTTATAGGGTTTCTAGGGAGGCATGGCTGTATTGAAAGATGAAACTTGGAGTAAGGATGGATGGCTTGTGAAGGGACTTAGGTATATCCAGTAACAAGCTGCTTAGTTACACAGAGGTGACCTCCCTTAGTCTTTGTGAATATAAGCACAGTTTCATGGGAAAATTCAAAGGTGAATAATGCAGGACAATTAATTCTTTCACAGACATTTTATGAATATCTTCTAGATGCATGGCACTGAACTAGGCAATAAAATGGAACAGAAAAAAATGTGGTTCTTGTTCTTCAGGGCTCACAATCTACCTAGGAATACACAGGTACATAAATAACTACAGCTCAAGGCAAAATGAAACAAGAGAGTGACAGAAAATGTATAAAGAAAGCAGGTGGATGGGAGTAGTGAATGCCATCTGGAAAGACTTCAAGAAGGTTGACTTGTGAGAAATGTATGTCTGAGAGGTACAAGGAATCATATAAACCTAGGCCAAGAGCATTCCAGGCAGAAGGAATGACCTGAGCAAAGTGAATTGTGTATGAGAGATCATTTTATGTTCAGGAAAAGTTAGAGTATGGAGGCTGGTTTTGAGAAAAAACATGATGGTAAAAAGATAAGCTGGGCTGAGTTTAGGGAAAGCCTTGAATGCCCTAAAATTCTAGGCTTTATCCATTAGAAAATGGATCTCACTAAAAGGTTACTTAGCAATGATATTATATCAAAGGCATAGTGTAGGCACATATATTCCATCTTGAGAAACTACTCCTTTTGACTTAGTAATGGCTTCCAGGAATATTGTCTTGAGAAGGATTCTGGGTTCAGTGAGGAAGAAATAGATTCATTTAACCATTCAGTTATATAACTAGACTAAAGAGTACTCCTTCTATTTGAATAGTAGAAAAACTCTGGGAAAACAATAGTTTAATTGTCCTTGGGCATATCTCCTTTTTATTCACCTCAATAAGATCTCAGGAATAGTGGAGCAACATTCATCAGACACTTTTATAAGAAAGCAATCCTACCTTAATCAGCTCAACAGAACTGAGACATCATTAGTTAATAATCCTGGCCAAGTCTTTTGAAGTTCAAAAGTACCATAAACACACTACAAATTGTTATTAGTAACAAATGGAGGAGAGACATCTTTCCAGCACCCAACATAAAAGACCAACTAGCAAGTTTGAAGATTCTATTTCTCATTCACTCCAGCTTCTCACGGCATTGTGTCAGCTGATGTTAAGAGCAGCTCTGCCTTTCCTGAATATCCGAGGACACGGAATAAGCAGGGTCGGGTGGCTCTAGAAAACACTGGCATCATTTGCCAAAAACAAAAAGAAAATAACCCAGATCAGCTAGGAAACCTTAGGAAAAGATAATAATGGGACAGAGTCCCAGAATCTTTGAGATGGGAAATTGAGCGGATTGTATTCTAGGGTCTAGATAAGGAATCCTTAATCAGAGACCAGAGGATCTCCTCTCCTGAAAGGATTTCATGGATGAAATTTGAGGAGAGGAATATTTGTGCTTGGATGGGAAGTAATTTATATCTTTATTTTCAGTGACCTGTAATTAAATATGGCATTCCCTTTCTTTATGAAGGTACTCAATAAACTATAGTGGCATTAGCGGTACCTGTGATTTTTTTCACTAATAGAAATCAGAGTTTTTTTCATGTCATATTTACAGTAGCTGCAGATATCCTAAAATATTGTTTATGGCAATCAATATTTTGAGTTATGGTAGTTAGACTCAGTACTGGATCATGTTAAGTGTTAATAAAGAAGTGCATATATCACTATATCAGAAATGTAATTATATCTATATCTATATGGTCTATTTTTTAGAGCAGTTTTAGGTTCACAGCAAAATTGAACAGAAATTACAGAGTTCCTATATACCGCTGTCTCATGCCCAAAACATACATAGTCTCCCCTACTATCAACATTCCCCACTAGAATGGTACATTTGTTGATACATCATTGAACCTACAGCAGCATATCATTGCTATCCAAAGTCTATAGTTTACAGTAGAATTCACTCTTGGTGCTATACACCCTATAAGTTTTGACAAATGTATAATGGCATGTAGCCATCACTACAGTATTATACAAGGTAGTTTTACTGCCCTAAAAATCCCCTGTAATCCTACTATTCATCCCTCCCCACTCCCAAACATATCTGTGGTTTTAATAAATATTTTGATAACTATTTTACTACAATTGTCTTCTTTTTTAAATTCTATGTATTTTATGTCTTTAAAATTTCTGAGAAGGAGTCATTGGTTTCACTAGCCTCCCAGAGAAGGTAAGGAGGAAATCAGTTGAAGAGCCCTGTGGTCTTTCTCTCTGTTCCCACGATCTCGGGGGTGGGGTTTCCTCTCTCTTACTCCTCTAGCAAGCAGGCTTTCTTCTATCTCACCCCTTGGGAGGTAGACCTCCCAAACCTCCTTTTTTTTTTTTTTAATTCTTATTTATTTATTCACAAAAGACACAGAGAGAGGAAGGCAGAGACATAGAGGGAGAAGCAGGCTCCATGCAGGAAGCTTGATGTGGGACTCGATCCTGGGACTCCAGGTCACGCCCTGAGCCAAAGGCAGATGCTCAACTGCTGAGCCACCCAGGCATCCCCCATACCTCCTTTTTAATGTAAAGCAGTTTAACTTTGTCCCAGTCATTTTATCTAAACTTGCATACTTTATACTGAGACTGAGGAACTTGTTAGTGATTAGCAAACAACAAATTCTCTGGTTACCAATATCCACTCTCCTTAAAAGCAGTGGGAAGTTAGTTTTTTTCTTTTGTCATATGTTCAAGTTACAAACTAGAGGCTTATTAGATGTCCAGCACTGGAGCAGACCATTGTACACTTTACCAACTCCATGAAGAGTACTGTGAAGAACTCGCAGTTCAAGGGCACCATCTTTCTAATTTCTTCCAAGGATATCTTTGTATCCTTTGTAGAAAGGCACCTGGAAAGTGGTGGCTTGCTCATCCCTTAATTCAGTTCTTCCTCCATCTGGAGCACCCCTTTCCCATCCTACTGGCCTTGTCCTTCTGTCTCATAAGTAACATCTTTTCTTTTTTTTCTTTTCTTTCTTTTCTTTTCTTTCTTTCTTTTCTTTTCTTTTCTTTTCTTTTTTTCTTTTAAGATTTTATGTATTCATTCATGAGAGACACAGAGAGAGGGAGAGAGAGGCAGAGACATAGGCAGAGGGAGATGCAGGCTCCATGCAGGGAGCCCAATGTGGGACTCAATCCCAGGACTCCAGGAGCATGCCCTGAGCTGAAGGCAGATGTTAACTGCTGAGCCACCCAGGTGTCCCCGTAACATCTTTTCAAGAAGATATTTGTTGGCTAACCCTCCAGGCACAATCTCCTTTCTACTGACCTAACATTTACTATATTGTATTACAATTGTTTGTTTAATAATAATGGCTGAGACTTATTAAATATCTATCTACCGTGTGGCAGGCATTTTTTCTTCATCATCTCAATGGTGTTGTTTTTTTAAAGATTTTATTTATTTATTTGAGAGAGAGTACATATATGTGTATGGGGTGGGGGTGGGGATGGGGGTGGGAAGCAGAGGGAGAAGCAAAGCAGACTTCATGCTGAGGGAGGCGCCTTACTCAGGGCTCAGTCCAGGACCCCGAGATAATGACATGAGCTGAAGGTAGATGCTTAACCAACTGAGCCACCCAGGCGCTCCTCAACAGGGTTTTTCTTAAATGTTTAACATGTGCTGCATTGTAGTAGCATGTGCTACGTGTTATAGTAGTACAATATCATTATAAATCTGATATTTACAACAGTCTTAATAATTTTACAATCATCCCTAGTTCACAGATGAGGAACATATGACCCAGAAAGATTCCATAATATTTCAAGGACATACAAACTTGATCAGCTTGATTTTAAACTCTACATCAAAATCTGAAATTTGAATAGAGTATTTTATGACATTAAGGAATTATTGTTAACTGTTATTTTAGGTGTGATGATAGTATGATTTTTTTAAGTCCTTACCTTTTAGAGATATATTCAAAATATTTATTGATTTAAAACATCAAATAAAACTAAAGTCAGTATACCATATCAGCCTAGGTATTCCATCAGTGCACATCCTCAGGATCACTGTAGTTTAGAAAGAACCTAATCCAATGGCCAGAGCAAGGTCTTTCCCTAATAAGCTTTGTGATCTTGGATGAGTCACATTATTTCTTCCTTTTATAAATGAAGAGGCTTGGCATGATGCTTTCTAGTGCCCCATTCAGACAAGGTAATAGTTATTTGCTTCTGTCCATAGGACAGTTCATAGTTGGTTCTTTAATGGAGTATAGACTGTAACCACAAATGATCCAATCTGCCTAGGTTTAGACATAATCAAGACATCTTATTCTACACCAAAGGCCTTGATAGTCAAATGTCTTATGGCATTTGTATTTGTGTTATAAGCAATAGAATGTTTCCTTCAAATGAGATATTATATAGATACCTATTTCATAAAACCTCTAAAGAGAGTTGCTCTGATTTAAATGATGCTGAGAATCCACTAAAATAGCATCTTCTAAAAACTCACTCATCTATACCACTCAGAAACTGCTTTAATGGTTTATATTTATTTATTAACTTCTCTAACTCTCCTATCATCCAAATAATATGGGTACCATTTGAAGATGAGATGAGGAAATGAAGCACAGAGAGATTAAGAAACAAGTCCAGTTTAGGGGTACCTAGGTGGCACAGTTGGTTAAGCATCCAACTCTTGGTTTTGGCTCAGGTTGCAATCATAGGTTCATGAGATTGAGCCCTGAGATGGGCTCTTCATTCAGCACAGGGTCTGCTTGAGACTCTCTACTCTTCTCCCTCTGCCCCACCTCTGCTCTCTTTCTCTCTCTCTAAAATAAGGAAAGAAAGAAGGAAGGAAGGAAGGAAGGAAGGAAGGAAGGAAGGAAGGAAGGAAGGAAAGAAGGAAGGAAAGAAGGAAGGAAAGAAAGAAACAAAGAAACAAAGAAAGAAACAAAGAAAGAAGAAAGAAAGGAAAGAAAGAAAAAAGAAAAGAAAGAAAGAAAAGAAAAGAAAGAAAGAAAAGAAAAGAAAAGAGAAAAGAAAAGAAAAGAAAAAAGAAAAGAAAAGAAAACTTGTCTAGTGTCACGAATTTAGAAAGTATATGAGCTGGGATTCAAACCTGGGCAGCTGATTCTAGAACCTATACTATTAGCTGCTATACTACGTCCCTCTCTTAAGTAGTTACATTTATCTTCCATTATAAGTTCTTTGGAAAGGGTAGGGGTATGTAAGTTTGTATTCCCAGTGCCCCATCTGGTATCTAGTCAAGAATAGGTGTTCAGTAAGCATTTGTAGAATGAATGAAATTTATTGGACACTTTTCAGAGGATAAATCAAAGCTCATTAAACTTTATAGATATGGATGGATAGTAGAGATCAAACTAAATTCTTTATTTTAAAAATTAAAAAACTGAAAATTTAAGTGACTTGCCCAAGACCAGCTAATTAGTAACAGAACCAGAACTAGGTCTCTTGACTTGTAAATCATTACAAGAATCAAAATGATAAAGGGATTGATTAACCAATGCCTACATCCCTTTCCATCTTGAGGAGATGGAAAAAATCCATACTTTTTCTAATCATGAGGTATTGATCACTAGGAAAGTGGGAAACGTTGTCCCAGTCATACTGTAAAGCTGGAAGGAACCCTAAAGGTGGGCTTTGAGGGAAGTTCTTTTGCATTCAAATTACCCTTAAGCTGTACCAGTTGGCAAACCACAAAGTGTCTACTAGCCAATATTATCACTAAAAATATTGCCTCTTTCTCTCAGGTTGTCTCTTTCCTTTATAGAACTAGGAAACAAGTTATCTCTTTTCCTTAGAGAACTACCTCCTTTGAGGTAGGAGACAACAAACTACAGCTTCAGCCCCATTCCAGGCCCAAGAACAATCAAGATATAATTAAAGGGTCTCAATTCAGCATTCAGATGGCTTAGGTCAATATTTATGTCTAGTCCTTTTCTAAGCTGGTTTCAGAAACTGGGCTTCTTGATTTTTGAGACCAAACCCTCAGATGTAACCCAATTCTGATTAGACCCATTTTTCCTTTATTGGGCCTAAAATACATTTTTGATAATTGGCTTACTGCAAAATGCAGGAATAGAAAAGACCTGGCTGCAGGCTGCCACTCTACTCCCCTCTCCACTTCCGCAGACATCATTCATTGAGTACAGCATTCCTTCCTGTAGATCCTAGAAACAGCCTCAGGATCTTTCCCTGGGAAGCCACCACATTGAAGAGGAAATCTATTTGCCACAGCTTTATTCCTTTAAGGATCTGTCGTTTGCTTCATTCTGGTTCTTCTTCCTGAAGGAACTAGAGTTCTATCAGTTCACAGGTCTCACTGCCTGTCAAATGGCCCTTCTGCTGCTGAGCACTGCCTCCATGCCAAGATCAACCTTACAGAAGACACAGATTGTCCTCCTTTCCTGGAAGGATTTCGTAGAGGTCATTTTGGATCAAAGCCAGAGGAGAATATATATCTCATTCAGAACTCAAGGAAAGTTAGAGGTGTGTATGGAGTATAAGAATAAGAAGAACAAGGGATCTCTGAGTGGCGCAGCAGTTTGGCGCCTGCCTTTGGCCCAGGGCACGATCCTGGAGACCCGGGATTGAATCCCACATCGGGCTCCTGGTGCATGGAGCCTGCTTCTCCCTCTGCCTGTGTCTCTGCCTCTCTCTCTCTCTCTCTCTCTCTCTGTGTGTGTGTGTGTGTGTGTGACTATCATAAAGAAGAAGAAGAAGAAGAAGAAGAAGAAGAAGAAGAAGAAGAAGAAGTATTAACTTATTAAAGCCAGAAAAGGAATTTGAAGAAAACCTTAAGCAGAAATTTGGGCCCAGCATATAGAAAAAGGGAATTAGAAAGCAGAGGCAAAAAGACTATGATATAATAGATCAAGTAAATGGATGGGTAGTGAGAATGAGAGAATTATAGAATCCATCATACTCTTCTTATTATTGCCAGGAAGCTCAGAGGCAAATTTGCTATCTGATAACTCTACTAGCTGTCGTGAGTAGACTGTCTTGTGCTCATCTCCCTTTGGAGGCTTCATTTTCTGTTTGTTTGAAAAATATGAAGTGTGCTTAAATACACAGATATTATATATGTGTTAATTTTTGTACTTTCCGTTTATAATAAGAATGGATCGGTCCCCCTTTGAAAACCCTAGCTGAAAGCCCGTAAGACCTTAGACATCCATCTGGGAGGAGAAATTTAAAAGCAGCAAGAAATGAAAGGTAACAAGTCTTCTGTTGACCCTCCTCAGTATAGCTAAACAAGTCTTTGTTGGGTATTGAGTGTCTGTTGAGCTCTGAAATGGATGATGTGAAGGACATAAAATTGAAGAGGTGACCCATGTCCTTAAGAAGACTATCATCTCGGGGAGACTGACTATACAGAAATACAATTGTTTGTAAAAGAAACAAACAAAACATCTGACTCATAATGGATATGTAGTGTGAGTGAGAGGTTATCCTAACCCAATGTGGGGCCCAGACCAGCAGCATCTGCATCACCTAAGAATTTGTTAGTAATAAAGAATTCACAGGCCCCACTTTAGGCATACTGAATCAGAAACTCTGGAGTAGGGCCCATGAGTATATTTTAACAAGCACTCCTGGTTATTCTGTTTTGCTAAAGTTTGAGAAACTCCAACCACAATGTTCTTTGCCATGGATAACTCCACATCACCCCCCCCCCATCTTCCTCCCATAGCACTGAGCCAGACTGTGCAACCCTACATAGTCCTGAAGAATAGAATTCAGAATGAAGCCACTTTGCTCAAACTCTACACTAATAGTTCCCTTTACAAAAGTTTTAGACTCCAATATTTAAGCAAGAGGCCTTGTTTAAAATGGCATCAGCTCATGTGAAGATGGCCTATGCATCCTCAAAGAGGTGAATCCTTGAAAAAAATGACCAGTTATTGATCATTTCCTATGTGTTAGCTGATCCTCCATCCTTAACACCCTCCACTCCCCAAAAAAGCCTATAAAGAAAAGAAAATTATCATTCCCAATTTACAGACAAAAACATGGACGCTGGGAGCAGCCAAGTAACTTTCCTAAAGCCCAACAGTTTGTAAATGGTAGACTAAGATTTGAACCCAAATCTGACACACTCTGTGCTCTTTGCCACTCAGCTTCATTAAACAGATGAGCAATCATCTGAGAGTGCCTGAGAACATGGAGGCCTGAGTAATATATCAGCCCATCATCATGTTATCAACCTGACCACCAATTTGTTGAACGTCACTTCATCATTAGCCTTTAGTGTTTTTTTTTGTTTTTACTTGAGAAAGGCAAGATTCTGCTACTTACCACCTACATCCCTGTGAGCTGGAATGAATTGAGGTATGTAAAACTTTAGAGAAGTAAGGACGAAAAGTGTGATAAATAGTATTATTACAAGTAGCAATAAATCAGGTAAAGAATGTAACGTGCAAGTTGGAACATAAACTGGAATTAAGCCTTGTAAATATAAAAGAACCCAAGGCATGCAGTTCTTTGAATTCTAACAGTAAAAATGCTTAACCTAAATTTTTGATTAACAAGGCACACAAATAGCCACCTCAGAAAATCATAATTTGAGAAGGTTGGGGCAGGATAATCAACAGGAACATTTTTGAAAAGGTGGCTAATCTGATGTATATCTTTAATGTTTTTTAGGAAAAATTACAGTAGTAAATTTGACAGTTTACTATATGCCAGTGACAGTTTCTAACTCTTTATATATTATTAATTTATTTACTCTTCACAACAATCTTACAAAGCAAGTCATATTATTATCTCCTATTTTAAAGACAAGGAAACTAAGGAAAAGAGTTTATGCAACTTGTAAGTAGCAAAGCCAGTATGAGAAGTTAGGCAGTCTGGTTCCAGATTGTATAATCTTAACAGCAATGTTATGTACTAGTACTTCTATGTTGATAAATTACCATTTTTAAAACCTCTTCCTGTTCTCCCATTAGCTTGTTCCATTTAGCTCTCTTCTTTGTGTTTTTTACCATCAGTATCTCTAGCTGGGCTCATGACTCATAACTCTAGCAGTAGGTCAATGAATGTTGCAATAAACTACAACAAAACAAAACACCACAATTACCATGATCTTTTCATTCTTTTCCAGTGAAGCCATCTACACAAGAATGTTAACCAAGCAGGTTTATGTCAAGGAATCTCAAAACAAGAAGTATTTTGCCCTACCACATAGTATAACAAAATGACACTGAGTATCTGTCCTTTTGAGCATGTGCACGCGTGCGCACACACACACACACATATATACACACATATATATACATCATATACATATATATATATATATATATATATATATATATATATACAATTGATTTATATCTCAGTTCTTTGTATTCAGTGATAACTATTGCTCTTTGCAACCCTACATGGTTCCTTCCTCTGGCAAGTCTCACTCCATTTCTCTTATCTAAAAACCCTGCCCCAAATTGATGCCCTTCAGATAACTTTCTCAATGTAATTCCATTTCAAAGTATTTTAGAGTTGGACAAATTCTTAGAAGTCAGCTGAATTTTGATCCTATGAAGCCTCAAGAAGGAAACTACTTGTCCAGTGTAACTCACTAGGTTAGTGCATAGCATGACTCTAAACCCCAGACCTGCCCTAAGGCCTGCTTTCTGGGAAACATCCCTGAATCTGAACAGAAAATCAGCTCTGGGCTCTCCAACAGACCCTGTGGCCAGCCCCAGTTTCACCACTTACCAGATGTGTGACCTTAAGAATAATTTAATCAGGCATTACTATCAGAAAGAGATTAGGGGCTCCTGACTGGCTCAGTCAGAAGAGCATGTGACTCTTGATCTTGGGGTTGCAAGTTCAAGTCCCATTTTAGGTATAGACATTACTTAAAAATAAAATCTTTAAAAAAAGAGAGAGAGAGAGATTAAAATATAGTTACTTGCAAAATGATATATCTAGAAAAGCTAAAGAAATTCTCTAAAATGCTATTTACACTCATAGGTAATATTTATCTTTCCTGATGCATGATAAACATGAAAAAACTAACAATATTCCTATATACAAATAATAGCCAAAATAATAGTGTTTAATTACAATTACAATGTTTAATTAATTTCTTCTCAAATAGCTACCAAAAGTATATAAAATACATATTTAGGTAGGGATGTATATACATTACTTATATTTTGAGAGATATTTAATTGGCTTGATGAAGAAATATTTCTGCTTCTAAATGGAAAAATTAAATATATATAAAAAGTACCTGATTCTTCACACACAATATATGTGTGTGTGTGTGTGTATATATATATATATATATATATATATATATATATATCTTTTTTTCTGAAAACAAGTTTTATTTAAATAAGGGTTTAAATACATTACATAACATTAAAACTGAAGGAAAAAATAAACCAAAAACCAGTCTGTTACTTCACATGGCATCGGGCAGCTGTTGCTAGTAAGTTGCAAGCTCCACAGCTAGCTACATGACGGATACATCAGTTTTAAGTTTGTTCCCTTGTCAAAAGTTTAACTCAGATAGAAGGTTGGCCTCACATTCTGGTGTTTGGACATCAATTAGCTAGGATATGTCTGGTCAAAAAGACCAAACAAAATCAAAAGTGTGTCAGTTCTACTACAAAACTAGATATACATACTAATGGACCTATTCAGGAAGTTTGTTATGTAAGACAAAATAAGAGAGGGAGACAAACCATAAAAGACTCTTAACTACAGGAAACAAACTGGAGGGTTGCTGGTGGGGAGGTAGACGGAGGGATGAGGTAACTAGGTGATGGGCATCAAGGAAGGCACATGATGTAATGAGCACTGGGCGTTACATGAAACTGATGAAGCACTGAACTCTACCTCTGAAACTAATAATACACTATATATTAATTAGTTGAATTAAAAAAAATTTAAAGGAAGTTTGTTACATGTAAGTATGTAATACACAATGTAGAAATCTAAAATATTTTTATAAATGATATGGTACTGTCTTGTTAGAAATTGGGTAGAGAAATAAACTTAAACCTGTACTTCACTCAACACCCAAATGAGTTCCAAGTGCTGTTAAGAATTAAAGAAAAATAAAAACTAGCACAAAAGATCTAATCATAATCAAATATTAAGAGGAGTAATAACTTTGTAAGTTATTGAAGAAAATAGACAAAATTTCCCTATACAAAGACAGCTTTCCTTAAAAAACATTATTCTATAGGGGTATCTGGCTAGTTTAGGTAGTAGAACACGTGACTCAGTCTCAGGGTTGTAAGTTCAAACCCCACAATGGAGAAAAACTAGAGCTTAGTTTTTAAAAAAAACTTAAAAAGAAAAAAACACTTTAAGCTATAAACATTAAAATAAAAAGGCAAATAGACTAAGGAAAACAATTTCAGGAAAAATGGCAAATGGTCATTTTTATATCATCTTCACTATATAAAAAGCCTATTCAATTTTTGAATGATTTTGAAATAAAACTAAAATAAATTCTATAAAGAACTCCCACACATAGACAAGAAAATAAGACCCTAATAAAGAATTAGGCAAAGGACAAAGCAGTCAATTCATACAAAACATAATTAATAAACAAGTAAATGGAAAAATATTAATACTGCTATTAATCAAAGAAATGCAAATTAAAGCAACAATGGAGCACCATTTACTAACTATAAAATTAACAAACATTATTTTTCAATAAAAATACTCAGTGTTGGCGAGGTGGCAATGAAACCATACACTTACATATTTCTGGTATCAAGGTAGAGAAATACAAATACTTAAGCCATATGGAATTTACTTATGTAAAAAAAAACCTTAAAAAATGGAAAAACCAAGTACAACGGTGTTTATGGCAATGTTATTTTTTTAATAAAAATGTCAATGATTATCTCTCTCAGCATAGACTTCTTACGGGGAGCTGTGTCTTTCTTGACCTGCTGCTTCCTCACCTTCAGGCACTCAGTGTTTCTCCAGAGTGTTTGTTCCTGACTTGTCCCTTGCTTTTGGCACTGGGCCAGATGCATAGCAGGGGCTTAGTAATTATTGAATGAATGAATGAGTGAATGAATGCGTGAATAAATGGATCAAATGAATCCACGTTAAAAAGTAGCAGCTTGCGTTAGAATGGCTCTTGATGAAATATGAACCTATTAATTTGCTAATTATGAAAATTATGTTGCAACTCGGAAAATGCTTCAGGATAGCAGCGCAAAGTAGGGGAAGAAACAGAATACATAATTGCACATATATTATGATTGTAACTAGATAATAGTTGTAGGCACATGGACAAACCCTGGAAGATAATATGTAAATTTAATAATGTTTTTTGTTGGAGTCATGGGATTACGGATGTTTCAGTCTTTTTCTTTTTTTCAGAAGCATATTAATTTTTCTCTTTTACAATTATTAAAAGGCAGGGGAAAATATGCACAGGCTTTGAGTCAGAACACTTGGGTATCAGTACCAACTCGACTATTTAATAGCTTTCTTACCTTGGACAAGTTACTGGAACCCTTTGAGCCTCAGTTTCCTTGTCTATTAAATGGGGACTATAATAGCTACCTCTCAAAGCTGTTTGTAAGGTTTAAATAGCCTAATGCATGTGAAAGGGTTTTATAAACTATAAAGTGCTATATAAAAGTGACACCATTATAACTAGCCTGTTTCCTAAGAGAAATAAGCTTTTTATTTCCTCCAGATTGTTCACATTTAGTCATTTACATACAATGTCAAAACAATTCTATAGTCATTGAAACATACATTATCCTGTGTCTCACAAGCTAATACTGAACAAGCTCTTATCACTGGCCCATCAGGCACCAGTGGATTCCCAACTGGGTAAAAGGACCTATAAGATGCTGGGAATAAATGAAACATAAACCCAAAGTGAAAAGCTTTCCCCAGGTAATCAAATAAGAAAAGTTACAGGAAATCCATCACTGACTTTTGGATGTTAATTATTTAATTTTCAAACACCAAAACAATATGAAAGGGAAAAGTCCCCTCCCATTTCTGTCCCTGGTGGCCCAGTCCTCTTGCTCCCATATGGTGACTATTATTACTTTATTATGTCTCCTTCTAGGATATTTTATGCACATGTAAGCAAACATAAGTGTTCATTTTTTTTCCTTTTTAAAAAAATGTAGCTATACATCTTGTTGTTTACATATTGGTACATAAGGAGGTTTCCTTATTTCTTTTACAGCTGTATGCTATTCCACTGAATGGATATGCCTTTACTTATTTATTGGTCCCCTTTGACAGAACATCCAGGTTGTTTCCAATCATTTGCTCTGCCCTCTGAAAAAGGAAGACTTCATTCTGCCTTGAGCAGTGACAATGAGACACACAGGGGAATGGGCACAGAGCAATCTTAACCTAGAGAGTCCATTTGCTTGCTTCTGTTTTGAACAGTTAGGCCTTTGGAATCTCCTCAGTTGTTTTTCTTGCCCTGGATCAAAATTACATGATTAGGAGAATCTATTTGTTAGCCCTTTTCTTAAAAGTCAGTATAATGCTATAGTGAATCTTGTAAAGCCAGACTACCTGGGTTCAAGTGCTGGCTGTTCCCACTTGCTGGTCAAGTTCTTTCCACCTCAAAATAGAGATGATAATAGTATATACCTCACAAGGTTTTATAAGGCTTGAGTGTGTTAATATACCTATCGGTGGCTCTTATTATGTCCAGCATCTTTCAGAGGGTATCTGGGAAGGAGTGACCAAAACAATAAAAGGTGTCATTATCTCAAGAAACTATGCCCTATATCAATGGTTCCCAAAATGTGGTCTGTGGACCAGTAGGATCACCTGGAAACATGTGAGAATTGCAACCTACTGAATCAGAAACTTGGACGGTGGGACCCAGCCATCTTGATTTTAATAAGCCTTCTAGGTAATTCTGATGCATGCTATGGTTTAATAACTATTGTCCTAAAATGTAGGGTATGGAAGCTCAGGGTGGTTTTAAAACATTCAGATCATAGAACACCTAAAAATCATGCTCTTTGTGGAACACTATGAACTGGTGACATAGAATTCCATGCATTTTACTAGTGGGGAATCTGCTCATATTATTTGTATGCCATTTTTTTAATCTCAAAATATATATATGAAATTGTTTTCTTTTAAATCACATTTCCAAAGTTTTCTCTTAGCATTCATTTGTTACTAATTCAGTAGCAATAATAGCTTACATAGTAGCAGGTACAAATATTTAAATAGGAGAAAAATTCAAAAATGAAAAAAAATCTCACTTTTAAACTCAGTCTATAATTACAAAATGAGACAGCTACTATGATTTAATTTTGTCATTTTTTTTTTAATCTGTGTATTCATTCAGCAAACATTTACTGAACATTGACTATATTGTCAAAAATGTGCTGAGCGCTTGCAATTCTAGTGATTAAGACAGGCAGGAGGAGGATATGACCTATCCATTGATCTATCATATGATCCATCTACAGAAAATCACAGTCCCGTTTGTACTATACCCATATTTTTATGCCATTGGGCAGGGTTTCTAGAATGAAACAAACCATTATTGTCCTTATTCTCCCTGGATCCAGCACAACAGCTTCTCCAATGAAGAAATCCTACTATCCTGTAGCGATGACCAAGGGTATCAAATAGGTCTGAGGTCAATTCTAGCCAGCTGGCAAGGCTTTCCTGGAGCATTATTTTGAGAAAGATTATGAGACAATATTCTGGCTGGGCAGGAAATAGTGCTGTGCACAAAAAAAGAAAGCAATATCAACATAAGAGTTTTTTTATTTGCAACCCTTGGAGAATGTAGCCTTCCTTTTCCTTTGGGATATGAGAGGATATTACTCAGCATTTCTTGGATTATAAAATGGTACCTTTTGCCTTGTCTCCTCCTAAGACTACTAATATTGGTTTTCTCCTTTCCCCTTGCACTTTCCTTCTGTCAGAGCCTTTGGAAATGGCCTGCTCAAGTTCAGAGACAGCAAACAGTGGTCTCCGATGTCAAATATATTAGTATGGGATGATTTCCTGTGTTTGGGCTAAGGCTCAAGTGCCCAGCCCTGTTGCTTTCTTCCATTGGCTTTAAGACACCAGGCTTGCTTGTGAAGTAGTGTGAAGCAGCAGGATTTGTTTTGCTGAATAAGAGAGCACACACTTTCCCCTTTGCCACTTGGTTGGTGTTACACAGATGTGAACAAATGGCCCTTCGCCTTCCACCTCTATGTCAACTAACCTCTTGGAATAAACATAAAGAAGACTCCCGCTGCAAGCTTCATGTAAGTGAATACAGAGGAGACAAAGTGGGCATTTATGGTCAAGAATGTAGTGGTTAGGCTGGTTCTCCATTTGCTCTACAATTAAAAAGGTGTGTATGGCATTTCTAGATTACTCTTTATTTGCTTACATGCATCCCTTACAAAAAAATCATGAATCCCTATTTAGGACCCATTAGGCTCATAGCTCTAGGGCAGTTTGAACCAGATCGATTTGGTTCCAGTGGTCTGCTGGAGCTATAATTTGGAATATGTGGTGCAAAAACCTGTTCCATGCTTTAAGAGACGACAAAGACCCTGGAATTCCAAAAAAAAAATTTTTTCCAACCAATTTCCTTCAAGAAGAGCCAATATGGAAACATACCCAGGAGATTTCTCCATTAGCTCTATTGAGAATTAATAAAGATTATATTTATCCTGATTTGCTGAAGACATTAGAAATCATTGTTCTCTTCCCCCTAAACATTTTTTTCTCTTCTAATATTTTGCTTCTTTATTCAAATCCAGCCAAGTTCACAGTGCTTGCTTATCACCAGACTATTTGCAAATATTACTTGGATCTCCTTTCCTTGGCTTCCCATTCTACATATTTCTGATTTCTATGTAAGTTTCTTGAGGCGCCTCAAGAACACTGTCTTGAAATGTTTGCTTTATTTTTCTTTATACTCATAAAAAAAAATGTTCTGGGGCCATCTAATTTTAAACCCTACCACAAAATAATGCTTTACAACTTTTATAAAGTTGCAAACTGGGAATCAAATCAATGTCTCCCATAAGACAATTAATTGTAAAAACCTGATTGATTCTCATTTTAGACCACTGTCACATCTGATTCACAGATGGCTCTCAACTAACCCTAATAATAATGAATGGCAAGAGAACTGAGTGTTGAATTAAATCATAGGTAACTGTTTTTATAATAATATCAATTTCCTTCCCTCACCAGAATGCAGGATAACACTGTAGAGTAAAATTGACTGGCTTACTTTTATATTGTTTTTCTTCCCATCTTCCTTTGAAAAATAATGAGCAAAGGCAAGGGAGAGAAAGAGACTAAAGGGTGACCAAGATATGTGAAAATGCCATGAACTATTCCTAGAGAGTAAAAAAAACAACAACCAAACAAATAACAACAACAACAAAAAAACCCCAAAACCTGGCTTTTGTTGGGACTTTCAAAGATTGTGGACATAATATGCCAAGTCCATTCACTGGCTCTAAGCAGTTTTTACAGCCAGTCATAAAATGGAAAGTAAAGGTTCATTGTGAAACAGTTGGCACATATTTAACAAAGGTAAGACAAGCTGGCACCACTATAATTTATACCCATTAGCACCCAGTGGTGATCTTATGGTAGAGGGCATAGCTAATAAAGAACTTCAAAAGAAGAGAGAACAAATTATGAAATGTTGATTAGTGTAAGCAGTTTACATTTTCAACCATGGTGAAACTAAATTTAAATTGCAAAGATTCACAAATATCACTATTAGTTCATATAAATAACCCAGCAATTCTATAAATGGATAGAGATTTCACACAATGAGTTCTGCCATAAAAAGACTCAGTTATCATATCTAAAATCTACACTATTTAACTTTGAAAAGGAATGAAATGATAGCTCTTGAAAGCACTTAAGAGAGATTATCTGTCAAATCTACACTTGTAAAGATTTTCCTTGTGAAGACAGAAAATAACTGGATCCCTCTGCCTTGTAATAACCATCTATATTTCTAAAAACAGAAACTAACTGACTCCTTAATCTTTACTTTTACAGGTAAAACAATTGAATTCCCATCAGCTTTGTCTTGAGAAACTCATTTTCCATATCCTTGGTTATCTTTCTCTGGCTCTTCTCCACACTCCCACTTTTCTCTTAGAAAAGTAGGTAGGAAAAAAGAGAGAGAGAGAGAGAGAGAGAGAGAGAGAGAGAGAGAGAAGAAAGAGAAGAAAGAAAGAAAAGAAAAGGAAAAGGAAAAAGAAAAAGAAAGAGAAAGAAAGAAAGAAAGAAAGAAAGAAAGAAAGAAAGAAAGAAAGAAAGAAAAGTAGGTAGGTCTCAGTAAAGATGCTTCCAAACCTCCCCCAGAAGTGTTCCCGCTTCTTCAGACTATGCTTTTCTGTCTTTCGTTTGGGCAATTCTATTAAAAACCAGATACTTTTAAATTCCTAAGAGATTTGAACACAAATCAAAGATGACAACTAAACCTCTAAAATTATCATAGCACTAATCCCTCTATTAAGTGTATGGAGGGTCTGCAGACCACATGAGCTCACCCTAAAGAACATGCTGTTGTTTACCTGGGAATCAACTGTTTTACTATGAAACACGCTCTGTGCTCATCTTAGGTCTTGCGCCAAGAACTTACACTGCAATGCACAATATAGAAAGAGGCAAGGAGAATGCTGTGATGAGGATACTTAAATCAGTTGCTTTTTAGTGCATTATTTTAGTCGTGAGAAAGTTGGATAAGTCAAGCGCTTTCTGAGACCCCAAAGATCAAAGAGAATTCAGTCAAGGGCAATGCTTTGAAGAGCAACAACTATACTATTCTTTAGCAGAAGTTCTGTGAAATGTAGGTTTGGCACATTCATTTCTGTAATTCTTACACACATTTCAAATGCCAAAGAAATCTGTTTAAAAATGTAGATTTGACCATTTAAAACTTGTATGGCCTGGCATTTTGTTTCAGGATGCGAGATTACACCATGGTGCAAACTGAAGGTATATCTTGATGTTATTTACTAATCACCACGGACAACAGCCATGCCTGTCAGAAATTAGGGAATAAATACACACAAGTGTGAAATGCTTTGTAGTCAAACCAAAACAGAGACTGTATTTTGTTTAACCAGAGGGATGATACTTCAAAACTGAAAGGAGTGCTATAAATCCAAAATTCATAAACCCCATCTACTTCTTTATCACATCCCTCAATGCTTTACTGCTCCAAGTGTGGTACCCATATCAGCAGCATCGACACCACTTGAGAGCTTGTGGGAAATGTAGAATCTCTCACCCTCCCTCAGATTTACTAAATCTGCATTTTAACAAGATTTCCAAGAGGTCTGTATCTACATTAACATTTGGGGAACACTGCTTCATAGATTACTTTTTAAAAGGAAATTTTAGCTATAAAATGATTTCATCCTTGGGACGCCTGGATGGCTCAGTGGTTTGAGTGTCTGCCTTTGGCTCAGGGTGTGATCCTGGGGTCCTAGGATCGAGTCCTGCATGAGGCTCCCCGTAGGAAGCCTGCTTCTCCCTCTGCCTGTGTCTCTGCCTCTGTCTGTGTCTCTCATGAACAAATAAATAAAATATTTTTTAAAAAACTGATTTTGTCCTCCTAAACTCCCTCTCCAGGAAGTAAAAAGTGCTAATTTGGCACTTTATGGCAATTAGAAATCTCCTGCAGAGCCATCAACAAAGCCTTCTGTCTTTGGATCATAGGATGGCCTACTACACCCAAGCACTATGACCAGGAGGGGAAAAAGAGTTAAAAGATAGCTCTTGGCAAAACATCAGATATTCCCTTCCTTGTCTTACCTTGTCTAGGGAGGGATCTCCCTAGAATCACCATCTTTATTTCACATACTTTCTTAAGCGAAAATCTAGAAAAACTTCAAAGGAGGACCAGGTGCACTAAGATTAACAGGTGTTTATTATTATAACTAATTTACTGAAAAGAATTTAGTGCCATAGCAGTCCTGAGGAGATTATGAACCCAAATGGAAGCGTTAACTGCCTATATGCATATTCACCAAAGATCAACTTTACCCTACAACTCACAGCAAATTGATCTTTAAAAAGGCGAGGGGATGAGAGATTCCATTACCAAAAGTTGAAGGATAGAACTGTGGAGATCTAACTCAAGGTGAACTGCCTTTCCTTGAACTGCTGAATGACTTCCAAACCAGCTTGTGGTTTAATTTTCCCATATGGATAGAATATTTTAGGAGTAGTGGCATAGTTTCTGATGGAAAGGGCAGATATCTAAAGACAAGGTTTCAAAGGATATGGGAAATAACTTTTCACAATTCTAGGTTATTTTCAGTGGGGACCTAGCAGCAATTGGCCATTCTTGTTAGTTCCCCAGCCTATTACTTTCCAGAAGGTACTTAGGTATTTTCAGGCATTTTAAGGAACGTGCTCTTAAATCTCTTTCTTGTTTTTGTTTGTTTTGTTCAGTGTATGTCATATAGCAGTGTCTGCAGAGAATAATAGTCTGAAGACAAGTACTATACATGATTCCTTAAAGTAGTGCTGCCTGAAAAGTGGACCAGAGGTCAACTGTATCTGAATCATCTGCATCGCTTGTTCAAGTGCAGGTTCATGAATCTCCAGATCTAGTAAATCAGAGTCCATTGAAGCTGAATCTTAGAATCTGCATTTTGGGGGATCCCTGGGTGGCGCAGCGGATTGGTGCCTGCCTTTGGCCCAGGGCGTGATCCTGGAGACCCGGGATCGAGTCCCACGTCGGGCTCCCGGTGCATGGAGCCTGCTTCTCCCTCTGCCTCTCTCTCTCTCTCTCTCTCTCTCTCTGTGTGTGACTATCATAAATAAAAAATTTTTTAAAAAGAATCTGCATTTTGAACAAGCTCCTGGGTGATTTTTTGCATGTAAACTACTGCTTACATTTTAAAATCAGTTGAATTTTGGACTACGAGAGCACTCCAGCCTGCATAATTTTCCGTAACTATCTCCAACATTTAGTCTGGGGTTGGAGTGAGCCTGAGGTATCTTTCTATCTTGAGGAATCCCAACCCAGCCTGGGTTATTTCTCCACGTAGAAGTGTTAAAGGAAGAAACAAAGTATATCCGTGGACCCCCTGGTACACTGAAATGCTTCCCTGGTGATTTAAATTGTAGCTTGGTGAATCTCCAGCCCAGGTTCTCTCTGCTCAGCTAAAAGATGTTTCCAAAAGCAGATTCTCTCCAACTGTGGGATTAGAATGATCACTGCAAGAGAGTGGTATGTTAGGTAGATGGATGAGGAAACCCGGAAAGTTTCATCTAGACTTCCTACAAACATAAGGGTTCCAGTTCAGTATCCACATGGTCCATGCCTGAACTCACCTTGCAACTGACTAGTCATATCTTGGGTTGTTGCAGAATGTGCACCAGAATTGTGCTTTCATTTCTTAATTTCTATGCTGAGAAATGAGGAAGTTTAAATTTTCCATCAGTTCTGGTTGAAAGAGCCTATTCACCAAGCTCTAAACTCACTGTGTTCTTATCACATTATTGGTGTTTCTTTTGTCTTTCCTAGGTAGAAACGGAACACTTATATGAATAGTAGAATATGAAGGTTATCCAGTATAATCAATGTTCATAAGTTAGTGTTAGTGCATGTTTTAACTTAAGCTCCAAAGACAACAAGCAAGTAGTGGTTTACTTTTATAGTAAAAGAGTTTTTGGATTCCTTATTTCTTATCAACATAAGTTCAGTCTTCCACTAAAACCAGCAATGAAGTAAGAGATTTCTGGCAAAGTTTTCCCAGCAACCTATACACCCAGCCCAGACTCATAAGCCATCATCATCCGGACACCCACATATTATGAGCAACAGTTAATTTTCCTCATGTTTCACTTAATGTGAGATTTCCTCTTTGAGGTCTTATATTTTTCAAAAAATACACAAGGAATTAAGTTTCCCTTCAAAGAAATAATTAAGAAATAAAAGCACAATTCTGGTGCACATTCTGCAACAACCCAAGATATGATATGCTTGGTCCAAGAACTAAATGATTTACATCCTCATGAAGAGCAGACAGCCATAGGTATATGTCCAGGCTAATAGGTAGCCATCAATTCTTTTCCCCTAAAATGACTGACTTTTGTCCCTCTAAACTACTCAGAATTAACTATACTCAGAATGAGGTAAGCTTGGCATTTGCATGACAGGAAGTAAACATATGAACTTTGAGGGACATGTAGCCACTCTCCCATCTTAACCCTTTGTTCTTTGTGCTCTCAATATGCAAACAGATTTATTCTGGATGACTTAAGAAAAATTTTGGTCACCTCAACGAACTATTTATTGTTCGGTGTTTCTGGATCTGAAGTGTCCAGATAATTGGCCAATTCACTCAGGATATTTTACCACAACTTTGTGTGTTTAAGTGACAAAAGGATAAATGGTGTGAGATAGCTAGCCAGAGGTAGGGGACATGGCTCTTTTCAATATAAGCTTTGTGAAGCACACATTTACATTCAGAGGGGAGCAAAAGTGTGTAATTCTCACTGGTCATCAGTTTATGAAATTACTAAAGGCTTGTTTGCCCTTAATTTCCTAAATGATTGGTAGGAAACTGTCTTTTTTTTTTTTTTTTTTTTTATGATAGTCACAGAGAGAGAGAGGGAGGCAGAGACACAGGCAGAGGGAGAAGCAGGCTCCATGCACCGGGAGCCCGACGTGGGATTCGATCCCGGGTCTCCAGGATCGCGCCCTGGGCCAAAGGCAGGCGCCAAACCGCTGCGCCACCCAGGGATCGATTGGTAGGAAATAAAATCAAGGATTATCACTATGTAATAAATCCAGAATACCACTTTTTAAGTAAGCTGAGCGATTTGCCTCAAGTTATGTAATAATTCCCCGCTGAGCCTAAATTAAAACTCAGAATATAGAGAGACCTGGGAAGAGAGCACAGAGTGCGTTCTCTGGGTCCATACCTTATCAAATAGGATCTCACACCATTCTTACAAGAATCCTGTGAGGTAAGTTTTCTTATATCCATTTTACACATGAGGAAATAGGGACCTGGTGTAGGTCATTTGGCTACCTTCACAAAGTTGGAAAATATCAGAACCAGGAATCAAACACAAACCTTCTTTCTTTTAAGCCCATGCACTTTAAGCTCCAAATCCAGAATTTCCCCAAGCATAATGCGCACACCCCTCTTCAGCTGGTACAAGGAAGAAAACTAGCATAGTAGTTCTTAAACTTTACTCTGAGAGAGAGAATCACCTGTGAAGCTCATTAAACTGCAGCACCCCACACCCTTCCCAAGAGCTTCTGAGTCAGCACCACCCAGGTGATTCTGAAGCAAGCCTTCTGATGGGTCTCACCGTGAGAAACTAAGAAATGCACTTGGGATGAAAATGTAATTAACACTACAAACCCACTTCACAGGCATTCCCTTTTCAAATAAAATTAGGTTAAAAAAGAAGGGGTGGGGGGTTTTAAAATTCACAGATAACTTTTTGAATTTCGCTTTATTTAAAGAAGAAAATGTCAAGGAAATGATAGTGGAGGTGTTGGCAGATCTGACAAAGATTGTAGAGGTGGTACTGGAACAACTGAGCTATTAGGCCAACAGCCCGTGACTACTACTCAGAAATAGCACTCTGCTGGCCACCCCCCCACCCCCAGCAGCCTGAGAGTGTGCCTCTCAGCCCATCATAGCCCCCCTCCCTTCAAAAATAACCACTACCTGGGTGCCTAGGTGGCTCAGTCAGTTAAGTGACTGCCTTTGGCTCAGGCCATGATTCCAGGGTCCTAGGAAACCCTAGGAATCCCCCTGTCAGGTACTCCGCAGGGAGCTTGCAGCTCCCCCTGCTTGTGCACTCGCGCTCGCTCTCTCTCTCTCTCTCTCTCTGTCAAATAAATAAATAAAAGCTTAAAAAAAACACTGCCTGCGATTAAGAGTAATCATTTCTTTGTAATTCTTTCTAGTTTTATTGCTGAAGTGTCCATCCTGAGATATTGTCATTTTATCTTACGCGTTCTTTAAAATCTGGCATGTATTTTCAGTCTCTTTTATAGCAAGTAGCAAGTCTCTACTTGTTATCTTTATTTCCCTGTTATATCTTTTGAAAAAAAAAATCTCAGACTAAAGTTTCTCACAAACTGGATTTTGCTTATTGCATACCCTTGGTGCTGTTCATTTTGTTTCCCTCTCCTTAATATTTCCTGTAAATTCCCCCCATTTGCTTCAATGTGGATGGAACTAGAGGGTATTATGCTGAGTGAAATAAGTCAATTGGAGAAGAACAAACATTATATGGTCTCATTCATTTGGGGAATATAAAAAAATAGTGAAAGGGAATAAAGGGGAAAGGAGAGAAAATGAGTGGGAAATAGAGAGGGAGACAGAACATGAGAGACTCCTAACTCTGGGAAACGAACAAGGGGTGGTGGAAAGGGAGGTGGGCAAGGGGTGGGGGTGACTGGGTGATGGGCACTGTCGGGGACACTTGATGGGATGAGCACTGGGTGTTATGCTATATGTTGGCAAGTTGAACTCCAATAAAAAAAATAATAAAATAAAATAAAATAAAATAAAATAAAAATAAAATAAAATAAAATAAAATAAAATAAATATTTCCTGTAAATTTGGCAGCTGGGCCCAGAGACTGACCAGATTCAGCTTGGGAAAGCTGTAAGTGGTGTGTTCTTCCCATGGAGAAGTATATAATGTATGATGTTCACTCCTTTTTGTTGTAAGCAGCCATTGACTCAATGCCTGGATCTATCTATTCATTAGACATTACAAAATTGTTACATTCTAATTGTACCATTTTGTTTTCATTTGTTAGCTCTAATAATTTTATAAGGAAATACCTAGTGGTATGGTTCACAAAGGAAAGGCAAATAATGTTTGATGCTTTTACCTACCCAGTTTTTAAAGGAACAAACTGGTCCCTGTTACCTTCAGAAGGTGACCACTAGTGCTACATATAAATATATGCATTTATGAACTCACAGATTTAAACATATTTAATGGATTTCAAGCCTGTGCAATTCTTACCCATTTTGAAGTTCAAATTGATCGTGGAAAGCCTTGTCTTCAAGGTGGTTCTCAAGTCCATTAGTCTTTGAGAGCTTCTTGGCTATCTGGTATTACAAGGTCTTCCAGGCTCATCTTATGTGTCTCCTGCCCCAGACTTGGGATCAGCTAAATCCTGGTTTCTTTTAGAGGAGAATAGCATTTCAAGACCTTAGGAATACTCATTGTTTCTGGTAATTGTTTCTAGACCTTTCCAGTGAACAGAGCTAAGAAATACACACACTAGATATGTACATATGCTTTTAAAAATACCTCATAGATTCATTGTATTCATACAATACAAATCTAGGACAACAAGATTTTCACAGGGCTCATGGGACAATAGTTCTTGAGTTCTTCCATGTTGATTACAAATTTTGTGCCCCTTTTGATATGAAAATCAGTTTTGCTAGATTAAAATCTTGGTACACATTTTCTTTCCTTAAATGTCTATTGAGTACCATTTTTTCCTGGCATAAAGCATTGCTGTTGAAAAGTCTGATGACAACCTAATTGGATTTTCCTTGTAAGTCATTTGCTTTCTTTGTCCATATACACAAAGGATTAGGTTTTTTTTTTTTAAGTTCAGTAACTTTCCTTTAAATTTCAGTAATTTTACAAGAATTTTTCTTGGTGTTGGTCATTCTGGGTTGATACTTTAAGGTTGACAGTGTGTTTTATGCAATTTTTTTTTGTTTTGTTTTTTTCCTGTTTCAGAAACATTTTCTGGAATTTTAGTATTTGCATTGGTTTTCTTCTCTAGGAATTCCTGTTATCTTCAGGTTTTATTTTCTTTGCATATCTTTAAAAAAAATTTTTTTTTGAAAAAAATCCACTTTACTGAGTCACACCCAGCTGTAAACATGTCACCATGAGAGCCCCACTCCAATCCCCAGGCCACACAGCAGAGATGAAATGACTGGGGTGCAGGGGGTGGGTCACCGGGGTAGGTGCCAAGCAGGGCAGCGGGCAGGCAAATGCAGCAGGCTCTGTGGTTCCGGGAGGAAACCCCGGGGAGAGTGGGGACAGGGCGGGAGAGAGGGATGGAAGTATATATAGAGGGATAATATGTATAGACGGATATATACATATAGTATAAAATTGACCCTCTGTTTTTTGTGGGGAATTTAGGAAGACCCAAAATCATGCTGTCACCATTTCCTCAGGATTCCAAACTTTAAGGCAATTTCCAACATTATAGAGTACTGAGATAATGAGGATTTTATTACAGTAAAAGATCCAATGTTTTGTTTAAATATAAGCTAGAATGTGCTATGGGTGGTAAAGATATGGTTCTGTGTTTTGTCTTGTTTTTTCTTTTTTTTTTAATTTTTATTTATTTATGATAGTCACAGAGAGACAGAGAGAGAGATAGAGAGGAGCAGAGACACAGGCAGATGGAGAAGCAGGCTCCATGCACCGGGAGCCCGACGTGGGATTCGATCCCGGGTCTCCAGGATCGCGCCCTGGGCCAAAGGCAGGCGCTAAACCGCTGCACCACCCAGGGATCCCTGTCTTGTTTTTTCTTAACATTTTATTTATTTGAGAGAGGGAGGGAGAGAACACACAAGCAGGGGGAGAGGCAGAGGGAGAAGGAGAAGCAGACTCCCCGCTGAGCAGGGAGCCTGATGCAGGGCTCAATCTTTGGACCCTGGGATCGTGGCCTGAGCCAAAGGCAGACACTTAACCCACTGAGCCACCCAGGCGACTGGGTACTATGATTTTCATGTGTTTTAGAAGCAGAAACTCAGAGCTTCCTGTCACATGTGGTATATAACCAGTTCACTATTACTGACAGTGCTATCTATGATGGCAGCATTGGCAACGACATTGAAATTTATCAATCATCCCAATAATCTCATTCATTTTACTTTCTTGAATTTCTCCTAGTTGATCATTTTTTCAGAAGTAAAATGAAAACTCAAAACACACATGAGTATGATTTCATCACCTTCTGCCAGGGCATGCTATCTGTGTAGAACTTCCCTCCTATCACCTAGGAAACACAGCTTTGCACTGGAGATGGTCTCAATGATGCAAAACTCAGATGGCATCAGAACGACTGACATACTGGGGAATAATATACCTTATTTCCAGGGGTCAGTTTAAAAAATTTATTAAAAAAAAAAAAAACTCAGGGTGCCTGGGTGGCTCAGTCAGTTGAGTGTCTGCCTTTGGCTCAGGCAATGATCTTGGGATCCTGGGATTGAGCTCCATGTTGGGCTCACTGCTCAGCAGGGAATCTGCTTCTTCCTCTCCCTCTGCCTCCTCCCCTGTGCTCATGCTCTGTCTCTCTCATAAATAAATAAATAAATAAATAAATAAATAAATAAATAAATAAATAAAATCAATCTTAAAAAAAAAAACTCTCAAGGTTCACCTGAGGTTCTTTCTATCTTTTATAACTTAGTGGGTACACAGAGACTGTAATATCATCTCAAAGAGTGTTTTTCAGGCCTATCTGACAAGGCTATATTTTTGGCCCAGGCAGGCCCCCACGAAGCTGATTCTACTACTATCTTAGATAGACACTTTTAACAGGGCCTGCTCATGTAACACTCTGTGAACTGCTAACTAAACAAAACCAAACTTATTAGAAAGAATCCACTCAACCTCCAATAATTTCTTCCCTAAGGTGTTAATAAGTCTCAAGATGAACTTACACGTATTTTACTTCTTCTGTCTGCCGTTGACCATTCTTTAGGCAAAGTGCTAAAAGGCAACCAAGAAGAGAAAGTAACAGGGACCCTCACATAATCCATAGCCTGGATAATGAAATCCTAAATAAAGGACATAATATTTTATTTTAAAGCTACAACTAGACCTTGTTGGAATTAGACAGGGTCTCTTTCTCCCCAGAACATTCTAAGGATGAGAGGCCACCCTCAAAATGCCACCCTAATACAAACTGATCCCCATACACACCACTAGTCATGGTTTGTTTTCTTATATGGCAAAAGTTTATTTTATTTCACTGCTCCATCAAAATTATTTATCTCATTTATCATACAGTTCCTGCCTAGTGTGTTTTGCCAGAACTAACATGCATGAAAATTATGTTAATGGGCCTTGGACTGGTTTTAATGTACTTCATATAATCAAGAAACTAAACAAACAGAAAGAGCTCTGAAAGGTGCTCATTCTACTCAGAAGAACCGCTTGCTCTCGTAAGACACGTTTTTGAGGAGAATACCTGCCAAGCATCAAACCACCACCAGTTCCCTTAGAAAAGACCTGTTTATTGAAAGAAGAAAATAGACTAAGGGACTTATCATTGTATCCCACTCCATCAAGTACCCTAGGTTTCCATTAGGCAGTGGTGGTTTCATGGAGAGAGACTGGGAAGTGATTTGGAAAAGATTCTTAACACGAAAACTGACCAAAAGAAAAATTAATTTTCAATTTTTGAGGAGAAGTCACCTTTGTGAAAATCGTCCATTGCTTGAGGAATTCAATGTGTGTGTACACAGGGATATCACTATAATGCTGGCCTGGTGGTCTACTTCCAAAACACACGGACGTCGGGAAAAGCAATATTATAAAGAGGCCTTTCTGCTACTTTTGAGAATTGAATATCCCAGGATTTAGTATGAGATGGGCCCACATTATCATAAATTTTCCTCAATAAATAAGTTTTATAGAAAAACTCCATTAAACTTAAAGAACTGAAATTTTGAGGATGAGTTTTAAGTAGCTTTGTGATATTGCTTGAATATTTATATTTACATACAAATTTTTTTAAAAAAATTAAGATTTTATTTGAAAGAAAGAGAGAGAGATAGTGACAGAGATAGTGAAAGAGAGCATGAGTGGGGAGGAGAGGGAGAAATAGGCTTCCTGCTCAGCAGGGAACCCCATGTGGGGCTCCATCCCACAACCCTGGGATCACAACCTGAGCCGAAGGCAGATGCCCGACTGACTAAGCTACTCAGGCACCCTTACATACTAATTTTTTATAAACAATTGCAAAAAGATTTCTTGAGAGCCAGGAATTGGGCTAGTCTCCAGAACACAACCACCACACACACATACACACAAATCCCTTATTAGCAATATCAAAAGAATGCTAAAACCAGATAGAACATGTATGTCTGAAATGAAAATAAAGACATTGGTTTGCTATTTTTAGTCATTTAAATGATAGTATCAGATAGACCAGTTGCCCAATCAAACCTATAGAGTTGGACTGTGGTTAAAAATGACCAAGGGACATGATCTCAAAATGACTGCAATGTGTAAAATATGTAACCCTTATTCTTATCTTGGATACCATCCAGGACATTGAGGTCATCTCTGTCCCAGTGACAGGAGGAACTCTGTGCTTTTCACAGGAGAAATATTTGTTTCGCTTTTGTCTAATCTGTCTTCCATTGAGAACAAGAATTATTTTGCTTCATGAAGAATAAGAAGGTAAAAACACAGCTGGACATCACCAAGCTCAGAAGAATAGGCTATAAATATGAGAGTGGGCAGTGGGAGCAGGTTGTCGAAACAGGACCTTGATGATTGAAGGCTA
This sequence comes from Nyctereutes procyonoides, assembly GCF_905146905.1. Taxonomy (NCBI): domain Eukaryota; kingdom Metazoa; phylum Chordata; class Mammalia; order Carnivora; family Canidae; genus Nyctereutes; species Nyctereutes procyonoides. The sequence continues at coordinate 9,753,302 of NW_026575130.1, forward strand.
GCAAAGAGCTGTGTGAGCAAAGGGGGCCTGAAACATGATATAATTTCAAAAAAGCACCTTCTCAATATGGCACAACAACAGCAAGACCATTGGAACGTTTGTTCTTTGACTCAAACAAGGCTTTGTCCATAGAAAGAAAAACATATACTTCTGAAGAAAGGGGGCACATGAAACTTATTATTTATTTTGCACTTGGACTGAATATATGAGTCAAACTTCTTCCTTACTTTTTGCTTAACAAGGATCAGCTAGGGGGCGGAGGCAGCAGCGATGAGATAGAGGAGAGGTAAAGGGTGAAAAGACCCCTTGGTAGAGAGAGAAAATAAACCCTGAAGGAGTGAAATAACAGAAAGAGAAGAATAAGTAAAAACAAACAAACAAACAAACAAAACAAAAAAAACAAATGGAAGCCAAATCTTAACAGTAGACTTCTCCCCCTTAGGCATGTCACTGTCAGTCCTCCAGGGAAAACAGTATAACAGTCACTCTCTACTCTGTTCAACCATGTGACAAATATCATGTCTATAAGTATGCCATGTTTTTAAAAAGATGCTGACCAACTGTTGTACATCCATAAGAGTGTGACTAGGGTGATGAGAATCATGCAGGATCTTTAAGGAGACTAAGTCTATTTAGTTGGAGAAGATTTGGCAGCAGCGTGATAATTAACTCAAAGTTTTTGAAGGGAAGAGGGCAGATAAAGATGTACACTTAGAAATATTGCCCTTGATAATAGAGGACCAGTGAAAAGAGAGAAATTTGGGATCAATGTAGAATTTTCTAATGTCCAGAATCCTCAAAAAGGAAATGAACTTCTTCATAAAATAGTGAGACCCTTATTTCTAGATGTACTCAAGTCAGCTGCTGAGTACAGCAGCTGAGTACATCAGAGTTATTATAGAAAGGACTTAAATTAGTGAGAACTGGGATGCCTGGGTGGCGCAGTGGTTGAGCCTTGGCCTAGGGCATGATCCTGGAGTCCCAGGATCGAGTCCTGTATCGAGCTCCCTGCATGGAGCCTGCTTCTCCCTCTGCCTATGTCTCCTCCTCTCTCTGTGTGTGTCTCTTATGAATAAATAAATAAAATCTTTAAAAATAAATAAATAAGTGAGAGCTCCCAATTGCAAGCAACAAAAAACTAATTTAATTTAGATGACTTAAACAAAAAGGAAATTAATTGGTTCAATATAATTCTATATTCAGCATAGATGGGTCCTGAAGCTCAAATGATATCATCAGGAATCTTTTATCACTCAGTTCTGCCTGCCTCTGTGTTGGCTTCATACTGAGGCAGGTTATTCCTCAGATTGTGGCAAAGATGGCAACCTATGGTTTCAGTCTTACACTACATCAACTAAGCAACAGGAGTGGAAGGAGTTTCTTCTTTCTTGATAACACCAGCTATTGCTGGAAATCACTCTAGCTCCCATCAAGTACCTCTTCTGAACCTATAGTTATGACATTGGAAAGGAAGCAATCCCACTAGCCAGAACTAAGTCATGTACTCACCCTTGCACAATTCTTGGTGGTCATAGCATGTAGCACTCCCTTTGGTCACATCTGGGTTATGTGCACATCCTTAAAGTAGGAGAGGAAGGTGGGCATGGAGTCAACAATCCCTCCCTCCTAAACCATGTGGACCGAGTTGCCAAAGGAAAATCAGGATGCTCTTATCAGAAAAGAGGGAGGAGTTTCAGGATAGACTAAAGTGACAGCTATCTACAGGATAGCAACAGGCAAGGAGAGGAGCCAAACTTTTTTAGCCTTTTCTAGTTAAAATTTTGTTTATTGCTAAGTCACACTTGCTAAGTCAAGAACTAGGAACTCATTCTATAATTTAAAGCCAAACTGTTGACTTTTAGTTACATAATCCCTTAGATATACAGTTACATCAACTCAGAAAGTAAATTATTCAACTAATGGCCTGTTAATCACCTTCCTTTGTAAGATGTAAGATGGAAACCCATGGTGTACTAGCAAAATGGCTCTAGGAAAATAAAGCCTTGATGTATAGTATTTGCCAGTTTCCATGGTATAAATATTCCCATAAAGGCCAATTTCAAGCTATCAACATGAGGTCACTAAAAACAGAGTCGGGAAGATTCTGATGCACATATTCATCGCTCCTGAGTTGGTGCCATTTAGCTCCAGCACAGCAGTTGACAAGACTGAATACATAAATATTCCAATTCTATGAAAAATGATCTCAGATGATAGAGTCCAGTTTTTTTTCCATTTCATTTGAGGATATGGCAAGATACTGTAAATTTAAAATATGCCATAAAATATACAAATTAAGTACATCAATTTCTCTATAGTGGATGCTATTAGCTATTCAGTGAAAAAATATTCAGTGAAAAAATACAGTGTATTTTTTCATGTTGAATACCCTGTATTTTTCAACATGATGTGAGTGAACTCTTCATAAAATGATTCTCATTTCTTATGATTTGATCTTAAGAATCATGAAAACAGAGGCACTACTAGTTGGTGGCTTATTATGATATCTCCAGATTTGTTTGAAAAGCCTAAGATCCCTCTCTATCTGACAAAACTGGTATACTTTTTGGCAAAAAGAACCAAATTTAATGGGAAATAAAACATGTATCTACAATGGTTTATCAATAACTTGATTTGTTTTGTGATAAATGCAAAAATAACTTGATTTTTTTCGCGATAAATGCAAAAAAATTCATAAGAACAAATACAACTGTTTATGAGCGTACATGGTAGGCATTTGGCAAGAAAGGAAGAGAGCATAGGCTGGCACGGAAGCTCAATGGGAGAGCCATTGAGAACATACTGAAGGCACCTCTAGCAAAGCTTCTTATTATGTTTCCTCCCAAACAATCTCAGTTCAAACTTCAAGCATCCCACATCCCAAATAGACCAGTGCAGTTATTTTGAAAGAAGCTGTTTCTAATTCAACTTTTTCAAATATTGCAAAATAGAGTATGGCTAAATATATATTTCCTAGTTTGTTTACAGTATCCTGCTGGAATTTTAGAAATTGATTTTGTCCTGTCAGCAACCTCAACTATTTAACCATTTTGAACTATGAAAAAGGCAATTTTAAGTCAACACTTGGAAATAAAAATACTTAACAATTATGTAACTCTTCCTTTCTCCCAGGTGCTGTTCTATTTAATGTAGGCCCTTTGATGCATTCACTCAATAATGTACCAGACTGAGGTCTGTAGCCCCAGTAAGTGGGTTCCAAGAGGCCATCCAAACCAATAAGGCCTGACTTAGGGATCAGGAGCTGAAGCCAAAGTCAAGCAGTGCACAGAATGACAGGAGCAAGGGAAGCATGAGGCCACCAAGGGAGGCCAGAGACAGGATCATTCCTGGCTCCCTGAAGGTGTGTGTGTGGCTTGTTCCACTTATCATTTAACAGATGGAACAAATATAGAATCCTTTTGAAAAGTAGAAATCTGAATGTTAAAATGGGTGGATTTTTAGAAAATTCTGCAGGGAAGTTATTTTTATGGAAACTATAAAACTCAGAAACCATAAAAGGAAAGATTGATCTATTGAATTTGTCTTAAAATTTAAAACTTCTGTAGGAAAAAATACCACAAAGAAAATAAAAAGATAAGCTTGAATAAAACTTTTGTAACATATATTGCTTATACAAAAAGATCTCTTATAAATCAGTAGAGAGAAAGAAGGAAGGAAGGAAGGAAAGGAAAAAAGAAAAAGAGATAGAAAAAGGAAGGAGGAAAGAGAAAGGAGAAAAGAAAGAAGAAAGGCAAAAAAGGGGATCCCTGGGTGGCGCAGCGGTTTGGCGCCTGCCTTTGGCCCAGGGCGTGATCCTGGAGACCCGGGATCGAATCCCACGTCTGGCTCCCCGTGCATGGAGCCTGCTTCTCCCTCTGCCTGTGTCTCTGCTTCTCTCTCTCTCTGTGTGTGACTATCATAGATAAATAAGAAAAAAAAAATTAAAAAAGAAAGGCAAAAAAGAAAAGCAAAGGACAAACATGAAAATCTCATAATTTTATATATATCACTCACAATTTAAAAATATAAACATCACTCATAATTTTAATAATGCAAATTAATACAACAATGAAGTGTTCTTTTTTGACCTACACATTTAAAATTAAAGCAAGCATGTCAGCAAGTGTGTGGTAAGAGATAAATTATGAAACTTTTCTCGAGGACAATTTGGCAAAACATCAAAATTTAATATACACATATTTTTGACTTTGCAATTTGGTTGAAATCCAGAATCCAGAATAATAATAAATCAATAAAATCAGTATTTTGACTAATGAAGAAGCAAGCCACCTAAAAATGAACACTATTGTTCCTAGATGATTGATGATGTAATTTATAATATGAGAGAATGTGAGCTTTCTTGGACTAGCCTGATGGATTGCAGGTCAACTTAGAAGAATATTTATGAGCAGAACTAATAACAAATTCTGAGCCTACTTTGATCTGTGATTTGCTTGAATTGGTTTTCCCTTTGCCCTCCTCTGGACTGATTATCCAGTAGAAACCGAGGCTACTCAACACCCAGCATATCGCATAGGTTAGCAAGCTAAAAGCAGCATTGTACTGGAGGCCAGGAGAGAGTGTAACAAAAAAAGCAAATGCTATGTGAATGCATGGGTGGGAAAGGCTTCGCAGAAGAATGTTACCTGAAATGGGCCTTGAAGATGAAGAGCAGAGGATTGGAAAAGCCAGTCCAAAGGTAGGGGAGAGCAAGATCTAGAGTCAGGAATGGACAGAAAACTTTGAGACTTAAAGACAAATCTAGGAGATATTGGACTAGGAGCCAGAACATTCTTAGCACATATCTGCAACCATCAGTCGATCAAGGAAAACAGAGCCCCGGGATCCCAAGATATCCTATATGAGTAGGTCCCAAACTTTATATATCCATGACCCTCCCTCAAAATTCTTCCCTTATGGGACAATAAGCATATTTGGTCTAAATTTTTCCTTCGGGTCTACTCCCTTTGTATTTAGTCTTGTCTTAAGGGATAATACCCACAAAATGATATGTTTGTATGTTAGAAATGGTTCTTCTAATACTTAAGTAAATATATAGCTAGTAAAGTGTTTTTCAAAGTTCACTGTATACTACCTGATATACTGACACACTAACCAGTAAAATGACACATATCTCACCTTAAGAAATGTTGGTCTTCACAAACCATGAGAGACTCCTAACTCTGGGAAACAAACAAAGGAATGTGGAAGGGGAGGTGGGTGGGGAGATGGGGTAACTGGGTGACAGGCACTAAGGAGGGCACTTGATGGGGTGAGCACTGGGTATTATACTATACGTTGGTAAACTGAATTTAAATAAAAAAAATTAAAAAGAAATGTTGGTCTTCAAATATAGTCACTTCATACTGGTGTGAAAGCTGTCATTTGTTCATGTTTATATCACATATGACAACCCAGACCAAATGAAGTGCGAAATTGAAGATACCACATGGCATTTTTAAACCATGCTGAAGCATAACTTAACATACTACAGTACAATGAGAAACTAACATTGTGGGGGCAACTATTGTGTGTAGTCTGTGTGCTGGTTATTTAAAATATCTTCTGAATGAATGGACATGGAATTTTCACAAATTCAAATAATGTAATCAAGCAAGTAACCTGCAAATACAAACACCTTCATATTCCTAAACCTTGACTACCTGATATTAAATATCATTTCAAAGTAGTTTGAGCTGTTTTACTTCCAACCTTTGAGGAAAGTTGTTGGATCTCACTTGAAAGGATGACTATCCTTTAAGAAAGAAGACCACAATACCACAAGAAACAAGAAAAAAATATAACCTTCAATTATCTTACAACATTTACTAAAGGCGGGAGAGGTTTCAAAATAGTGTGACAGCCGGCTGGAGGCATGGCGTGGTTTCTCCTTTATCTGTTTATTTGCTTAAGGTACATATATTCATGTGTCCCACCAGCATAGTTTTCTGGGTGACCAAGGAAGATTTTTAACTAGGATTAAAATTGTGACAGTATGGACCCCTCTTCATAGAAAACCAAATGACTTCTCTTCCATTGGTCATAGAAAGGAATCAGGGGATCATGGGTGCCTTATTCTCCTGCTTACATGAGCTGTGGTTTGGGGGATTTAGACAGTCTGTTTTACTTCTCCTGTTTATCCCTAAACCATACAAAAACTCTCTTCTTTATGCATCCAGCAAGGCTGAAGTGGGACAGGGCTGAAGGTGACAGGTAAAGCATGTTCTGGAGCACTGGGAGAGGACAGCCAAAATGATTAAATGTTTGGGAAACAGTCCCCACAATGAAAGAAGTAAAAGAACTTAGATCATTTGTGTCTTTTTTTTTTTTTTTTTAGATCATTTGTGTCTTAAAAGAAGTTTGTGAGGACAGCGATATGACTCTCTTCCTAAGGGATTGGGATAGTTATTGACAGGCACATGACAAGGATCCATCAGTCACATGCATACGAATGGAGCAACACTGAACTTAACAGATGTTTCTTGCTGCAATTCCCTGATCGCTTTCTAGAACACCACCAGTATATGAGAGGCAGGGCAACAAACAGTGTAGGCACATAGACTCTGAAGCCAGACTTAGCCTCAATCCCCTTGCCTGTAAAATAACAATAATAAAAGTACCCACCTCATTAAATTTTTGTGAGGATTATATTTGTTACTATATGTAAAATGTTTGAACAGGTGCCTGGCACATAGTTAGTGCTACGTGTTTGCTATTGTTGTTTCGTTAGTGTAATGCTAATTATGTAAACTATAAGCGCTTGCTCTATTTCCATCAAGATTAACAAACTGGAGGATTGTTCTTGAAACAATAGTGTTGTATGGTGACAGATGGTAGCTACACTTGTGGTGAGCATAGCATTTAAAAAAAAAGTTTGGAGATGCAATTAAAGTGCATGAATTTGAGGTAAGAAGTTGAATCGAACAAAATGTGTCACTATGGGGGAGTGGGAGTTTTATCCTATAGGGGTGACCTATTTTTGTTGTTTGAGACAGCCTTTCTGAGATGGTGTGAACATCGTCCTTCCTAGAGGGTAAAGTGTATACAAGATGACCCATTGAGTTCTTCACAGCCAGCTGGTTTGGTATCAACAATGTGATCACAGCAGCTCTGGATAGAGAAATTTTTCCTAAATGCAGCTACAAGAACATCTCCTGTCAAGGTCTATGTTGTTTGACTCACACGCATAAGGCCAACAGATCTTTGCTATCTACCAGTCAATAAACATGTGTGATGGCGTCTCTCCCTATGGCAGGAGGGAGTGAAAAAGTGTCTCTGAATCCAGACTTTACAAAGCATGTGAGCAGGCTCTGTGTGTCTCTGCTGTCCATGTCAGTCAGTAAAATTAGGTCCTGACATCTCCCTTTTCTTAAAGGCATTTAATGAGTTACATATTCATTGTTTTAAGAAGCACACTCGAGGAACAATACAGTTTAAGAGCAGAAAAAAAGAACTACTCAGGCTGGGTTCTATTGCCATAAAAACTTGGTGATAGGAAGCAACCTCAAACACTGGTGAAATCTTCTGAACCAAGTGGGAGTCTGCCTGCTGAAAGACTGCACCATCCCCCTTGAGGAGGAGCCGCTTAGTGGTAGACAGATGTGGCTCAGTGGGAGTTTAAATCCTGGAGATCCTTGACATTTGCAGATTCAGCTATTCATAGAAGACCATTGGGGGAGCAACCTCAAGGGGCTATGCCATGTAATCGTTTGTAATTCTGCTGCAAGGCTGCAGTTCTCAAGAGACCACATAGCTAGTCATGTACTAGGTCAGTTCACCATACTGTCAAAATTGGGACAACTTTGAAGGGTAAAAGAGGGTGCTATTAATAATTACAGTTGGATAACAGGCATAAAGTGAATCTGTCCTGGGCAAATTAAAATGTATGATCACCCCACCCAAGGTCCAGCTTTTGGATCTTCTATGAATATAAGGCACATCTCCGGTGAATTATTTTTAAAAAAAATATTTACTTTTAAAAGCAATAAAGAGATAAATTCTTATTTCTGGTTGGTTAACTCCTATGACAATTTGCAGACAAAATGGATAACTGTAGGAAGCCTGGGGAGCTGCCAAAACATGTCCATTTGGGACATTCATCAAAATCTTGCCCTCGAACTTTGTGGGACTCCTAAGAATTTACCAGCTTGTCAAACATAGCATAAATTTGAACCTTGTGTGTCTACCAAACTCAATCGGGCCACTTAAACAGCAAGGTAAGCACCTGAGTGCCACTCCAAAAAAAACGTCACTGGGGCTTGTCATTCAGATTGCTAAAGGAAATGATCGAGTGGTCAATGGTGACCCTGATATAGGCGTTTGCTGATAGCTGAAATGAATTATTTAACTTAGAAAATGTTTGGAATCAGGAGGATCATATAAAAACAGCCCTACTAAGGCTTCTAGGTAAAAGGAAATAATTACAATGCACCATACACTCAGAATCTACCAGGCTCTGCTAGGCTCTCTATGGATGCTCTTTTATAATCTTCACAACTCTGTGAAGGAGATATGATCCCCATGTAACAGCTGGAGAAATCAGAAAGTTTGCATAACCGATGCAAAGGAAAGTCATTTATAAAATCAGCAAATGCTTTTTACACAATCATGGTCTGGAGCCATGCTTAAAGTTGGCAGCAAAAAATCCGCTTTCATCTTCTGTTCACCTGGGAAGGGGAAGAGAAATTAATTCTTTGCTGCCTCCAAGAAACCACTACTATTCAGTCCGCCGTGTACCAACAGAATTCTAGAGACTAATTAGACTAAGATTGGTGCCTTTCTACAAACTAAGCTATTTGTTGGCAATGATTTTGTTGCTCCGTTGCAATTCCCAGGAGAACTACAGGAATCCTGGGGCAGCCTAAGTGACATAAACAGGGCAGTGGTTTGCAAACACTTTACTACCAATAGTAAGAAGTCCATTTTGGGTCATTTCTTTCTGAGTCTTCAGTTCAACATCTGTATTGAGTCATTAAAATGAAAAGGAAGAAATTGGCATTGATGGGGGTAACGGGGAGAGACAGCAACTACAAACTAAAGCCAGGAAGTGACTAAAACACATTTTGTCACAAATGCACTGATGAAAAAGTGTGAACACTAATTTGTTTAAAAACTAGGCACTGAATCTGCAGTATGTGACTCCCAGATGAACTCCCTTTAGGCTGAGGTTTACACTCTTGGTAATTACCGATAATTATCATTTTGGTTTTTTTTTTTACATAAAAGGAAATAGGTTATAGTTATGCTGCAATAATCCACTTACGCACAGTTTTTGTTAATTCTATCTAGGATAGGAGATGGGAGTGTATAGGGGAGAACACCTCCAGTTAAGCTTTAAATGAAAATGTGTTTCAAGTCACCACAAGTTGGGTAAATACAATGATCCAGGATTTTTAATGCACGTATGAAACACTGGGAGACTGGCATTGGCAGATTCCTAAGGTAAAAGAACAACTCAACTAATCTAGCAAAGATTGCCTGGATCTGTGTGTCCAGGTGGGCACTGTGTTTCAAAGATGAAAAAAAAAAGTGTTTTGGGCTGTCTTTCTCCAGGACACACCTTCATTCTAGACAACTCCTTTGGTAGAAACAGCCTTCCCCCTCCTCCCAAGCCCCCTGGCAAACGCCTGTTCATCATTTAAAAAGCATCTCAAATGTCACAGTGAAGTTTTCTCTCAGCTCTCCTATGAAGCCTTCTCTCAGCCCCAAGGCAAAGGTTTGTGATCTCTTAGCGGGCTCCTTTGTGCCCTTGTACAGACATCCTTTTCCCCTGTTCATCACACACCATGCTAGCATTCAAGAGTGGTCTGCCTCCAGCATGTCATCCCACTGACCTCCAGGGCTGACTCTCGTGACCTGAGGATTAGACACGGGATCTCTTCCTCATTTAATACCCAAGAAAATGGCATGCACACCTAGTAAAAAATCTTCTGTTTCAGAACAGGGTAAAGAAGTAACTCATAAATAAGTGTCTGTCCGTGCGTGTATATTGCCCACTGGGCTGGGAGTTCTTTGGGCTCAGGTATTAGGCCTTGGTAATTTTTATAACTGGTGCTTATATAGTACAGATTATCTGTACCTCATTGTGTACATCATCATTGTGTGTTCATGAGATAACTTCAGGGAAAATAAAGTAACTATTCTCCTCTCCTTTTCCTAAGTTTTTTACGTTCTAGGATCTGTCTAGATTTTAAAATGTTTTCATTTTTACTGTAACTGAGGTAGCCTCAAATTTGTAAAGGAATCCAAATTTCTATTTCCAGCCCTGACCCTCAGACACACAGAAGGAACTTCCAACTTGACTCTTTACTTCTACATCTAATAAGCATCCCAAGACTACCATGGCCAAAACAGAACAATGGATTTTACCTGCACCCCCTCTCTGAAGGTAACCTTTCCCACTCTTCCCATCTCCATATCTTCAAAATGTACCTGGTATCCTTGATCTCAAATCTGCCTCCTGCTACTGCCCTGGTCCCAGCCCCCATCGTCTCTCCGGAAGGACCTCCAGCTAGTCCCCTATTCCCATCCTTGTCCTGTCCATACAGCAATAGCTATAGCACCCTTCTTAAAATATTAATCAGATCATGTTATTCCTGCACTCAAATATCTCCAGAGGTTTCTCCAGATACTTAGAACAAAACCCAAACTCCTTCCTGGAAGCTTCCAGTATAAAAACCATCTGTGGTCTGTCTACCTCTTTGATCTCATTTCCTACCTCTCTCCACCATATTCACGGGATCCACATTCCCTCTGTTCCAGGAACCTGCCATGCTCTTCTCCTCTTAGGATTTTGCCTTTGTTCTTCTCTTTGCCCACAAGGCACTACCAGGTCTTCTGTCCAGCTCTGTCTTGTCATTCTTTGGTCTTAGCCTAAGTATTAGCTCCTCAGAGAGCCTTCCCTGACCAACCATCTAAAGCTCTCCAAGGGTCCCCTAGAACAATCCTCTATTTTGCTTTGAATATTGTTGCGTTCATGGTCTGTCTCCTCCACTGGAATGCAAATTTGGTGAAAGCAGGGATCATTCACTACTCTATCCTCAGCTCCTAGAACAGGGCGGGTGCTTCTTTGTGGAATGGAGATGGAGCAATTCTGGGGGGAAAAGTTGTCAACAAGAAATCTGAATTTTAGTACAGTCACCAGGAAGTGGCTGTTCTGTAGACACATGATACTTTCTTTGTTGTCAGCCACAGAAAATAAGTGAGGACTACACAGAAAGAACAGTCTAGTGACAAATGTGCAACAGTTTGCTCCGTGACAACTTCCAAACTACATGGAAGTATGTCACTGCACTCTGTAGAACAGATGTTATCCAAACTGCCTGTAGGGCCAACACAGCTGTGTTGAACAGGTGGCCTGTTCAAAAGAGAGTAGGCAGGACTGTCACCTCATGAAACAGATTCTCACTGACTGAAATACCAGAGCAGCTCCAAAATCTGTTGGACCAAATGAACACCCCAACCCTTCAGTACAATGGAAGGAGGACAAAGAATTGATCTATTTTATAAATTACAAAACTTGATCCTACCCTGACCCAAATTCTGGTCACTGTGACTAATTAGCTTCCCCTCCAGATATATAGATTAGACTCTGTCTCTCCAGTTCTGCCTTCCCCATATCAATCTCACACCCCTAACCCTTTTTTTTTCCCAGCTAAGAAGGTATTTCTTTACTGAAAGTAACCCAAGGGCTATCCCACAATGATTTCCATTACTTTTGTCCATTTTAATGGCTAATAAGAAATATAAAGCAATCTGTGTAATGAATATGTAATAAGAGCTCATCATTGTAGAGCTGAGCCACCAGCATGGTACTCACCATACGGAGATTAATGCGGCTGTAACTCCTTACAGATTCACCCAACCTCCTCTGTACTCTTAGAAGCACATGATGAGCTCTTGCTTGAGAATCTAGAACACTCCTCACTCCTTCCCTCCCCATGCACCTAAAGATATTTCATTTTTTGATTCCTAGTCATATCATAGAGAACAAGGTGGGGTGGGGGTGGGAGTCAGAAGTCCTTATCCTACTTCTGGTTGAGTCCTTACTTTTTTATGTGGCATAGAGAAAGCACATGGGCTTTGAAATCATGCACATCATGTGACCTGGGCAAACGGGTAGACTCCTGCCATCTGTGGCTGCCTCTGATGTTTAATGTCTCTGGTTTTAGGCCTTTTGTGATCAGCAATTCACAGTTAGGCCATCAAAAGCAGGAAATGCTGTGCATCTCAAGAAATACTTCTCTGTGATGCTCCCTGCGTCACATGGCATGCCTGCTGGCGACAGTTGCTATGGCGGAAGAGAGCCACCTCAAGGTTCTGTGATGAGGTTCATGGAGAAAGGAAACAGAGGGCCTACTCCGTGGCTTTCATGGCTGTGAAAGAAATGAAGGACAAAACCCAACAGAGCTGAATTTTCAAATGACGTGGTTAGGTAGGTATTTCAGCTCTGGAATAAAAAAATACCAGTCTTTGCCACTTACTGGCTGTGTGCTATCAGAGAACTAGCAACTGCTTCAGCCTCAGTTTCTGAAAATGAGAAAAAAATACAGCACCTACCTTGTAGGCTGCTGAAGGATTAATTTAGGTAATATATGTGAAGCGTTTAACATACCTCCCGGAAGGCGGGAAGTACATCAACACATCTTGGGCTTTTACTTTGGCGGGAGAATTTGAGTTTCCAGATGTCATTTATTGATAAATGGTGATTAAGTGCATCTTTAGTTATCCTTCTTGTATCCTTAATGATTTTGTTGGAAGTGTTCATGTAAGATAGGCAGAGCCTCTTCCCTACCTATATTTCCAATATTCCTGGAAGGGTTAGAAGAGGGAGGGAGTGTGCCAACAGTGGCATTATTCCACAAAACTAATTGCCTGGGAGTCTAATGCACAGGTGCCCTGGCATGGGTACTGCATGACAAAGCACTGACAGAAATACCCACTTCGTAGGATAATTGTGAATATTAAATGGGATCAAAAATAAGAAACTACTTAGAGTCTAAGGAGCCATTGCCTCTTCCTCTTTCCTTCGCATGATTGGGGAAAATGTTTAGAGCTCTTATTTAGTAACTTACCAAAAATGTTTTCACCCCCTAAATCTTACAAGACCGTTTCTTTCCTTGATATATTTTTGATATACTATGTGTTTCTTAAACATTTTTTTTCTAATAATTTCCCCTTCCTTCCTCACCCTTTGATCCTTTCTTTCCCTTGCAGTGTCTCCTTTTCTCACATTCCTTTAATTTACATTTTGTTGCAGAATCCTGGTACAAGAGCTTTATTGTGGCACTAATCACAGAATTGCTTTTTTAAATGGTCAGTTTTAACAGAAAAGTGTAGAATCCTTACAGGATGCATGCTGCCACGTTCTGATAGATACTCTTTTTTTCTGAATTTAAAAAAAATGGCTCTTTTGGTATTCTATGCAAATGAACGTTGACTATAAGTTGGAAACACATTCAGCTGCCTCCTCAAGCAAAGATGTCTTTTCAGTGTCAGAATTCTTGAAAGTCCTTGAATAAAAATTCACTTCCCTCTAGAGTTATATTGATGTATTTTTAATATTGCTATTTTCCTTTTATTGTTGCATAGAGATGCATTCTAATTTTGTTTGTAGTTTATAATCAAAAGGAACCAAGGGAAAAGCTAGTAAGGGTCTATTGAAAGAGTTAAATCATTTCCCTACAGCTTTCCTAAGCGGAACTGATAGTCTTAGCCTGACTTAGAGAGCTGGAATAGAAAGGCTGCCAACATCTGTTTTGGTCAGAGACAGATAAAAGAGACTAATTCATAGTGGGAATAACCCATGTGTGGCATTCTGTATTCCATTACCCTTTTCACACACACACACAAAAATACGCATGATACAGATAGACAGATATATTTCTACCTAAACTTTTTCACAGTGAAAATAAAAGTGAAAGACTCAAAAGAGTTATTATTGATTTATTTACCTAAAATGAAGCCAGAAGAGGCACAGCACATCAACAGCACCACCACCACCTTGCAAGGGTGGGTCTTTGCCGTTTGACAGAACTGGTCTTGAAATCTAAAAATACAGAAGTGAAAATAACTTTTCAAATACCCATAGAAACATGAATTAGAGCTGACATAAGCAAATGAAATGCAAGAATAATGTAAGATCTTTATTTTATTCATAGTTTCAACCTTCTCTCCATTAAAACGAATTCAGGAAGTGCTAAAATATAGCCAAATAAATTTATCTGAGACCCTCTTCTCTCATTATTGGTAAAGATGCTAACAGGTAGGCAAGAAAAGTCATTAAGCTATCTGGATAATTGATGAAATGAGTAAGCCACACAGAAATAATCAAGGCATGGCTGTATCAAGAGATCAATATCAGGGATCCCTGGGTGGCGCAGCGGTTTGGCGCCTGCCTTTGGCCCAGGGCGCGGTCCTGGAGACCCGGGATCCCACATCGGGCTCCCGGTGCATGGAGCCTGCTTCTCCCTCTGCCGGTGTCTCTGCCTCTCTCTCTCTCTCTGTATGACTATCATAAATAAATAAAAAAATTTAAAAAAAAGAGATCAATATCAGGGGAAAAAAATGTTTTGCATTTGACAGGAATGTAGCTATGGAGGTGGGAGTGTAGTGAGGAAGATTTGGTTTCTTTGGTTGGTTACTTACTTGGCCAGGAATGAAACCTACAGGTTCATTTCTTACCTAAGAATACATAAAAAGTCACCAACATCCAGGGTCATCAAGAAATCTGTTTAACTCTGAATTATTTCAGGTAAGTAGCTCAATGCTTAAACTCTACTTTCTTTTTAGACACTAATCCCTGCATGACCCAAACAGTGTTGTAATAGTAACAGAGTTTTAGGACATACTTTTGACAACGAACAGGAAAATCTTGAGTCAAAGCAGCCCAGTGGATGAACTATATGCCACAGTGCTGACACCCAGAGCCTAGGACTCCCATGAGAGAAAAAGCTCCACCTTGGCTACTCCAAAAGTGGAGTGGAAGCGTCCTTGTTTGTGAGGTGTGAATTCTCTTCTCCAACTTAAAATTAAGCAAAAGCTCCTCATGACTAATCATACCTTCTTTTTCTATCTCTTTTCCTCTTTTTTTCTTTGTCATCTTTTTCACTCCCCCCTCCTCACCCCTTTCTCTTCCATTGCTATGGAAATTGGTCACGGTCTGGGTGGGGAATATGTCTTCTACCTGAACACCAGAATGCAAGTTCATTGGGGTCTAAGACTGTAGAGAGAAGTGCTCAAACGTGCACTTTTAATTAAATAGAATAAAGCCAGGACCACCTCAAGGTCCTATATTGAAGAAGTTGCTATGTCAGAGGGGGAGCTGCTCCTCCACAGGGAGGGTCAGGCTGATGAGGCACATTGTTTCTTCTATCTCAGAATCTGAAAACATTTGCTTATGAGCAACTGTCTTGTTAAATAACAACTGTGGTCTTTGATACTTAGGACACAGTACAAATGTTTTATGTTTATGAATTCTTTAAACATCTCAGAGTCTTAATTAACCAGAACTCAATGAAATGGAACACTAACCACCACCACCTTCCAAAAAAATATTTTAAATTTTTTGTCATCATAAATTTTAAGTAACTCACAGAGACCACAGATAATAACTGATAAAAATACCTCCATGTACACCTAAGATAGCATATATTTAGGCCAATCTCTTAAATCTTCTATAGGCAGAGCACATGATACTGAACGTATAATGATCATACATATTCAGAATTTTAATCCTGAAGCAGAACAGAGCCATGATAATGGAAGAAATACTGCTGTGTTCTCTTTTCTAACTAAAGCAAGAAAAACTGCT
The DNA here is from genome assembly GCF_905146905.1 of Nyctereutes procyonoides. Lineage (NCBI taxonomy): Eukaryota > Metazoa > Chordata > Mammalia > Carnivora > Canidae > Nyctereutes > Nyctereutes procyonoides. The sequence goes on from NW_026575130.1 coordinate 9,769,113, forward strand.
ACTGGCCTTCAGAAAGATTTTCAACAAGAGAGAATATTCTTTTTTTCTTTGCATTCCAGATAATTGAATTTCTTTTTTCATCTGCCAAAGAATGTCAGTGCTCTGATCCTTCTAAGAAATCTGGGAGTAGTAGCCTGGAATTATTTATGATTTATGCCTACTGCCATAAAGGATTTGAGATCCGTATTCAAAGAATTGATATGACCAATATGCTAGACTCTGCCCTTGACTTTTTGACCAAAGATGTGTGCTTCTTTTACTCTAACTGTAAAACAAAAGACAAAGAGTTATAGGATGACAGAGTTAGAAGGGATATCTACTACTGGAAGCTGTAGATCATTTGATAGAGAGCCAAGTTCCAGAAAAGTAAAATAACCTGTCTAAGGCCAAAGTGCTCATCAGTACCAGAAGTGAGATAAGAACCAGGTCCCCTGACTCACAGTCTTTCCCATTGGCCCAGGCAGTCTTCCCACTGTGCAGCTTTTAGGAGGATACTGCAATCAGGATGAGACAGACCATTTTGTAAAGTCAGAATACTGGAAAACATGCCCTGAAAGTATAAAATATTAAGCCCAATTTTCCTCTAAACACCAACTTCTACCCTCTTAGATTAACCCAAGGGGCACCTCAAATGGGTTACAAGCTAGGATCTCAGCTATTATGTGGCCACCTACGATGTATCTCCTTTCTCTGCCAGTGTCCCTGGCAAAGCCAGAGATCAAATGGAGTCCAAGAAGCACCTGCCTCTGAAAGCACCAATGCCCACCAATAGGCTTCCAGATTCTCTCCTGAATGGTGGGGTGGGGATTGGTGGTGGTAGAGTCCAGCTCACATGTTGTGCACCAGGAGATACCAGACCATTAGGCTGGGAGTGGGAAAGCATACAACGAAGGAGGTATAATAGGTTAGCAAACTCTTTAGTGTCTGAATCATGTACTGGGATATGGAACATGGCTCAATGGGTTCAGAGTACTAGAGAAAAAGAATGCCATGGGATTTTGTTTGTTTCTTTTTCACATGTAGTTATTTAATGAATCAGGTTCACATTTAGGGCCTGGGGGAGATATGACTTTTTTTCTCTCCTGGAAAATCTTCAGTTAATTTGGGGTTGGGAGGGCCCATATCAAGAGGGCAAAGTACCTTTCTGCCATAGATCCTCCTCTAGTATCTAACGCAGAAGAGACTTTGGCTCTGGAAAAATAGGGCAAATTCTAAGTAAGAGTAGGAAACTCTACTAGTAAAAGTTTAACCATCAGCTCTCTAGGAAAAAAACGTATACATAAATACATGCATACGCTTAATATAAATTTACTGATAATAAAGAATGGCTATGATATATAAATAAAATATTTATATAGAAATATATAAAATATCAAGGCTCTGTATTAGAAATTCTATATAATCAGTTGGTTTCTCACAGAATGCTTTCCTTGATTTTTATCTTACTATTGTCTCCTTAACTACCTATGGTTACAGTGATCAAACAAGTATAAGTCCCATGTGAATACTGGTTAATATTTTTATTCATATTAAAAAGTAATAAACAACAAAGACATAAATCAGAACAGTACTTGTTTATTGACGATGTAAGCCACTTCTTTGCTGAATCAACAATAGTTTCCTTTTTTTAAAAGATTTTTATTTATTTATTCATGAGAGTCACAGAGAGAGAGGCAGAGACACAGGCAGAGGGAGAAGCAGGCTCCATGCAGGGAGCCCGATGTGGGATTCAGTCCTGGGTCTCCAGGATCATGCCCTGAGCCAAAGGCAGACGCTCAACCACTGAGCCACCCAGGTGTCCCCAGATAATAGTTTCTAAATACCAGAAGATACTTCCTTAATTTGGAGGGCTATCCACAATGTAACAAATATAAGCATAAAACACATTTAAATTTATTATCACTAATGTTATTAATATTTTCTCCATCACTTGCTTACATCTAGATAATCGACAAAATGATAAATCAAGCCATGATTTGTAGCCAATTTCTGTAATGTAAATATTCCCATCATGCAGATTTCAAACTATCATGTGATGTCACTGAACGTGGGATCATGTAGAGATAGGAAGGAGCACAGCATTATATAATCTGTCCACCATACAGGTATGATAGATGTAAATAACCTCAGGACCACGGATCATGTTAAAATGTAGTAGAATAACTTAAAAGTGGAAAGTTGGGGGTATTCATTACCTTTGTTTTTAATATAACTCATGTAATTCTGAGTTTATATCATTTCATTTTTAATAGCAGCTGTATTTAACAAGTGGCTCACAAAATTCCTAAAAACTTAACGATCAGCTCTCATAAGCCGGGACAAACTGGCTCTAGCACTCCACTGAAGGGAAAAGACATTCTTTTGAAAATGAGTATCAGTAAAAAAGATTACTAGTTTATAAGATTCATGTTCCTATTAAGTTATAAAGCCATTTATTAAGAAACTGAATTTTCAAACCCTTGTCCAGTCAGTAGATTTGGCTTTTCTGGAGCCAAGTGTGTGAGGGGGTTGGGGGTGGGGGAGTTGGATTTTCCCACTTCCCCCACAGCCTTTAACCACCCCCCCATCAACTCTCCCACAGACACCCACTGCACAGAAGGGATTCATTTAACACACCTCAGGAGAGCTTCACCTTGTCCTATCCAAAATAACTCTTTCTGGAGCCAATTTTTTAGTGTAATTTATTCCAAACCTTTGATGGGGAAACTTGTACTCTTGAAGCTGTTCAGATGTGCAGCCAGCGGGGAGCTCCTGGGCCACATTGGCTTCTACAGCTACAGATGCTGTGGCCAACCCCGACGCCCAGGGACACCACGTGGATTTATAACATTCCTTGAGGGATAGCGGATCCATAGCCTCTAAATGAATGCATTATGCCTATCCACGTACATGTTTTTCATCTGTGACAGGTATTTTATGGATTGGAGCCTTCATTTAAATGTTACATAATCCTCCTTTAACAAATAATGTGAATATTCAATATAATTGAAACAAGAAAGACTGCCTTTGTTTCAGCATAACTGGTTCAAAAATAAAAGGACTTGGTACACATTAGAGACTGATCATCAAAAAGATCAGTTCAGTTACATTAGAAGGTATCATGTCTATCAAAGTTTATTCATAATGAAAGAAATACAAATGATATAAGAATTTTTGCCTCCTTATATGGTCATCTCAAACTCTTCAGGCATAAGAAACTGGTGAAATGCACCATTTGGTCAAATTATTAATTTGGCTTAACTAAAAGCAAAGCCAGGATGAATCAATTAAAAACATTAAGTTACAAGATGCTTTTTTACAAAACACTTTTTAAAGAAATTAAGTTGCGCTACTCTGTGGGATAAGACATAAGAGAAATTCTTCCACATTATCACATAGAGTTTTTACTTCAACAACTTAAAGTGTATGAGACTGATGTCAACTCGGGAATCTGTAACCTAATCTTAGAGAGTTTGTACCTCTACCATTTAGCACAATGTAGCTAAACACTCAAAAGGAATCTCTAAAGTGAATGAATGAATTAATGTCTTAATGACTGAAGATAATTTATTAGTATTATTTTTTAAAGTTTCTTCTGTTGCATAGACTAAAAAATATGTTTGTAATTTTTCTTATAGTACTATTTTTTAAGTAAACATTTTCTCTATTAATATTATTAAAATGTAGTCCTTTACTAAATTATCATGTTTTGAGTTATGAGAGTCTATAATTAAGAAGTCATAATATGCCTCTATTATTTTTTTCTGTCCAGGATCCACCTCCCTTTCTGCCTTTAATAGGACCCTGACTTTCTCCTGGGAAAATCTCCCCTTCTCAGGATACACTGAGGTTGACCTTGACCCCAGTCCACAGATGGGCATACGATCCAAACCTGGTATAGTCAACAGTTAGTATCCAGGGGCTTTTATACACAAATCCCCTATGTACCTGAGACATACTTATGCAAGGATCTAAGTACCTTTAGCACAAGAGGATAAATAGCATGGGTGCTCCTCTGCTTTGTGTACTGCGCATAACTATCAGTGGCATGGTGAACTTTGCTTTTCTATGCAAGGCAGTGTGCTAAGCATTACCAGAGATACAAAGGTAAGTTAAGACAGTGTCTACTTTCTAGGAACATAGAGGCCAGTTGTGGAGCCAAATGTATCCCACACCAAGTACAGCATGAGTGCTAGAACAGATGGGTAAGCAAACGGCTCTCTCAGGAGAAGCAAGAACTGATTCAATGTAATTAGTTTTCACTAGAAACAAGCATCTCTGCATAATTTCAAAAATGGCTTGGTTTTTAATAGGTGCTAGGAAAGAAGCCTCACAAGAAAAAGGAAAAATCTATGGAAAGGTGCTGAATAGTGAAAATGTATAAGGGATGCATGAAAGGTTGGCTTTGGAGTAAACTAGGATGAAGGGATTATCAGATTGAGGAGAGCTTTGAACGCTTGACAAAGGAGTTGGGCCTAATTCCACAGGCAATCCTGAGGTATTGCGGTTTGGAAATGAATGAGCTACAAAAACCAAGCTAAAGTTTAATAAGAAAACTCAAGCAGCAGTGTGAAGGATTTCAGGAATAGGAGAAAGCAGGCAGAAAAAGTAGGGAGGACAATAGTTCATCCAGGTAAGGAAATGTTAGAACTCGAATCATGCAAGCACCAGAAGGCACAAACACAGAGAGATTTTAAAGACTTCCGCACATTGACTAAAATAAATACTCCTTGATAAATAATGGATGTGGGAAGTAAAGGGAGGTGCCAGTACTTCTTGATAGAATGACTCGGAAGCAATTAATACTGCTAATCAAATAGGAAACTCAAGTTGAGGAACACAGCAGGAAACGCAGGCACATTTTATACTTTGGAGGTGTGAGGTGCTGGTGACATATGTAAGAGGTATTGAAAGGCAATTGCAAATGAAGATATCTAGTCAGGATGAAGATTAGAGCTAGAGGTAGAGATTTAGAAACCATGAGATCTAAAGAGAGACTGTAGGATGGTACATATGGTTGTGTGGAAAAGAAAGAACCACCAGTGACTCACAATAGTAGAGTTTGAAACCAAAAGAATCCAGAATCATTGAAATAAAGGGATGGATAGCTTTAGGAAGGGAGTGATCACCACATAACAGGTTGTAGACAGGAGGAAGGTGGAGAAGAGCATTTGCCCATTAAAAGCTTAAGTTTGTTCATTTGACTTTAACGGAAAGCTTGCAATTTTTAAACAATTTTGATATATATATATATATTACAGTTTTTTCATTCCTAGGACCAGAGCCAATTAATATACTAGTAAAACTAATAGATATTATGGAAAAGTGATTTAAAGAAGAATAGTCATTTCCATTTCCTCAATCCCAAACACTCTCTCAAATGTTATTTTCCCGGTTTTTCTCTCCCCAAATCAGTCTCCCCCCCCCAAAAAAAAAGTAACAACAGGAATTCAGGCAATATTTTTTAGACTTGCACTTTCAAACGTTTTCCTGTTCTTTTAAATATTTTAATCAACTTTATTTAAAAACCACTAACCTAGGAACTATTAGTCTATAAAACTTCCATTTGAAAAAGTATATAATCACTTCGATAATGATAGATAATTCAAATTTACTTTAGAAGAGAGATTAAGAGCCTTCTGTTTCTTGCTGTGTTCTGGAAGCTCAGCAATGGGAGGGCATCCAGCCTATGGAGAGGAAAATGAGGAATATTCCTTGCTGAAGAAGTATTTATTTTGATAGAAGGATACTGCAGGCCAGAAATACTGCTTTCCAACAAAGATTCTCATGGTGGTCTAGACACACTTTCTGGAATGCAAAAACCAGGACTTTATTCTCCTTTCGCAAATGTTCATCTAAGTTTAGATGTTTCCAAAATCTTACATTCTCTTTCAAGTCCTTCAGAAAGTCACACAACAAAATGTTTTTCCCTCTCTCTGTGCAACTGATTTTTAACTGTGAAAACTTTTAGACCAAAAAAAAAAAAAAAGAATTATCCAAAATTCAAGGATTGCCATCTATGCTGTAATTTCCCAGAGAAATCTGCAGCAATGAGGGCTTGTGCTCAAATGTTCAGCTGCCACAGTCTTATATGGCTTCTCTGGAAGAAGCCAGAGGCATAAATCCAAGGCAGTCACAGCCTCTTTATGGCTCCAATGGCCAGCCAGAGCTGCTTTTAGCTGCCAATGTCCCAATAGCCACAACAAACCAAGCAGAACACTCTATGGAATTCAACCTGGATCTAAACCTACCCCTGGTAAATAGGAAACCCCATCAGCTGAGCAGGCCCATGGCAAAAGAGACACATATCAAATATAGAGATGGTCAATGCTCCCTCTTTTTCTTCTTCCTCCCTCCCTTTCTTCCTTCCTTCTTTCCTTACCTCTTTACAACTTTATTAAAGGATAACTGACATAGAATCAACTGCCCATATTTAAAGTATTACAATTTGATGAGCTTTGGCATATATATACCCATAAAACCATCACTACAATCAAAAGAACAGACATTTCCATCACCCCTCAAATGTTTCCTTGTGACCCTCTGTAATTCATTTTTCCTTCTATCCCCATGCTCAAAGAATTACTGATCTATTTTCTATCACTGAGAATGTGTCTGCATCTTAGAATTTATGTAAATAGAATAATGCAAGATTATATGCGTATTCCTTTCTGTCTAGCTTCTTCAGCATAATGATTTTGAGATTCATCATACTGTTCTGTATATCAACATTTTGTCCCTTTTACAGTAGTGTTCCATTACCTGGATATACCAGAGTTTAACTATTTACCTACTGATAAGCCCATGGGTTGTTTCCAGTTTCATAAGTGAAGCTGCTATGAACAATTGTATACAAGTATTCACGTAGAAATATGCTTTCTTTTGTCTTGTGTAAATGGGGAATAAAATGACTAGGTCATATGGTAGGTAAATATTCTCTTAACATTATTGTGGGAAAATTAAGTTACTTAGAAACAGGTTGAGCCTTTCCAGGCTTGTTTTTAATCTTTGTTAGGCAGGTCCACAGTAACATCTAGTGTAGGGCTTGACTTCACAACTAAGGAAAAGCATTTCTGAGCACCCTACTGAATGTCCTATGTGTTAAGAGCTCTTTCCACTGTGAGTGGTGGAAAGATGAATTTCTCTTGGCTCTGTGTGAGCTCCAAATATTGTCCTGTTTAAGTCTTCCCACTAATTCCAGGGCCTCAGAATTTTTCTCACATACATACTGACCAGTACTCAGCTAAAGACTTGAGGGTACCCTTTTCATATCTCTACAGCATTTTCTGTCTCTCTCTCCGTGTAGCTTTCTCCTCTCTGGTACTTAGCCCTGAGAATTCTGGACACCTTGACCTCCTCTTTCTCCTCAACTCAGGGAGGACATCACTGCAGCCTGGAAACATTCACCAAGCAGTAAGCTGGGTTAATCATAGGGTTCCCTTCATTTGTTTTTCTCTCAGAGATCACTATCTTGTACTCCCTATTTTACTTATTTTAAATATGTATTTATTATTTGAAAAAGAGAAAGAGCGTGGAAAGAGAGGGGCAGAGGGAGGAGAGAATCTCAAGCAGACTCCCTACTGAGCATGGAGCCTGATGTAGGCTTGATTTCATGACCCTGAGATCATGACCTGAGCTGAAATCAAGAGTCAGATTCAGCCAACTAACCACCCAGGCACTACTTTTACTGACTATTTAAAAATAGCTACACGCTATTGTTTCACATATTTTTTCCCTTTTTTTAGTTGTCCAACGCAGAAGGGTAAACACAGTCCCTGTTACTCCATCATAGCACATTGTGAAACTGATTCAGGAAATTTAATGTCAGGTTCAAAGAACTTAACTATAAATTCTAAGGATTAATGTTGAACAATTTCTACAAATTTGTCAGTCCAACCCAGAGCCACACAATGTAAGTGTGCTAAGTAGAGTCAGTGTCCCTAACAAAAAAAAATCTTATTTTCATTTCCATAAATTAAGATTCAAAGTAATAGTGCGTGTTGCTTGCTCTATATTTTCAGGTTCTAGCATAATGATTTGGTGATATTTTCTCTCTAGTTCTGTGCATGCAAGCATGTGTGTGTGGTGTTCCTATAAACATGCATGAATATATATTTTGTATCCAGCTTTATGACTGGATTTAGACCTAAAATTTATACTTTGTTTAATGCACATAAACAGGAAGTAGCTATTTGTGAATTCATTTGTTAGAATTCTGTTTATAGAAGTATTTTAAAGAATAATGCTTTGTTCACATGAGTGAGAGGCTCCTGTCAGTAGGAAAAAATATGGGGTGAGGTGCCTTAAGGAACACCTTGGAGCTTCACTATACAGTCAGCCAGATTCACTCAAGAGCCCTCTGCATTTCCCATTTGCTAAGATTTAATTTTACTCTCAAAGGAGTAAGCTCTTAACTTGACTGGAGCCTCGCATGAGAATTAGTTGCCCATTCACCTACTCCCACAGCCCCCCTTCCTCCAACTCTGTTCCTAGAGCTGCCTTGGCTGCCTGCCCAGACCCTTGACTTCTTGAATTTGGGCCCATCGTGTTTCTCATGCCTGGCTGAACTCAAGGCCATCCACCTTTCCTTGACCTTTGGTATAAACTTTCTAGACTCCTGTCTGCCTGTCCACCTGGCCATTGCTTGGCCTGGTGCCCAGCACATGTTAAAAGCAAAAGGCAAGATTTAGGAATCTACTTGTTTCCTCTGAACACAGAAAGGCAGCCGGCAGTCAAGAGAGATGGATATACTATGTATTTATAAAGTTAAATGAACCAAGGACACAGCTACAATATTAATGCAATTCAGCAAAACACTTTTAATCCAGGCACTGTGCAAAGGTCTAGAATACAAGGTGATTAACACATTAGCCTGATGATGGAGACTCACCTTCTAGTTTGGAAGACTAGCAAGAAAGAGATTGTAATACAGCATGTGACAGAAGCAGTTTCTCCTCGCCTGCTTAATTTTGAACTCTCTACTTTTATTTACATATACATTTGGATAATAGACTATATATAATACTACTACATGAAACTGACACCATGTCCTAATGATTTCCAGTTTATATGTCTGTCTTTCTAAGTTACAAATTCCCTGAGGATAAGGGCCATGTCATTCCTCTCTTGTCACTTCTAGTGACTAACATAAATTTTCCTTGAATTGAAATACATGAAGCTCACATATATAATGGTCTACTATAAAGTAATAAATTAATTATACAAGCAACACATAATAAACTAAAGAACACCTCTTGATAAATAGCAATGATTCCAATTATCTTAAGAAAGTACAGGTGGTTACAATTCACAATGGGAAGTTAATAGGTTAATTAATTGAGTGGTTAAAAGGTAAAATAAATGTATTAAAGTTGTTTATTGTTTGTTCACCCTACCCCAAGCTTTATCTTTAATTTATGTGGGTGGTAGGGTTATATCCATATATAAGCACTATGACACTGCCAGTGCCAACATTTGGGTCATTGACAAGATGGCAATTAGACTTCATATTTTCAAATAAGAAAAATTCTATATCTTGCCATTGTTACCATCTCCCAGTCTTTCAGCCACTACCTTCATCTATCACACCTTTACTCTATATGAAGTTGCCTGGAAGAAAGACGATAACCCTAGACAGTTTTGTGTCCAGGAAGAGACAGTAAGTGTTTAGCAGCCAACAAGGGGCAGGAGGAAGGAAGGACAGTCAAGCTGACTTTTGTGGTTAGGGTTCCTGCAAGTGGCAAAAAGCCAAATATATAAGAAAGGAAAATTCTGTATACTTCAGTACAGCTGGATTTGGAGGCTCAAACAATGTCATCAGAACTCCACCTCTCCCCATCACAGCCTGCTCTCCTCTGTGTTGGCTTCATTCTCAGCCTTCATCCAGCTCACTGAACAATTCTACCTTTTGTGGAAGCTGAGTGCACTGTCATATTTTTCTAGAAACTTAACATTGTAATTGATAGTGAATAAAGGATGAATGAAATTGATTAACCACTCTCTGCTTTGATATGCTGCAATGTCAAGCTCATTGACAAAAGTATTAAAATATGATCTAACCAAGGGATGAGCAGAACTTTCAATTTGGACAATTCCTAAACTCAGTGGTAGCTTCAAGTCTCACAAACACATACTATATATATTATACAAAATGACATAATTCTGTGGGTTTGTTGATGGATATGAACTTTAATAAGCAGTATTTATTCAGCTTATCTCTCAAAGACTATGCTGGCATTTATAATCTAGTTCTTAATTACATTTTATGTCCTCAGTTGCCCACTATTTGAGGTAAAACAATATCATTTAGTTTTCATCTTTGTCTTTGTCTGGCCTGGCTTAGCACATGTAATTTGCGAGGTCAGATTGTATTTTATTCAAGTGTTTATCCCCAGCAGAGTGTCTGTCCAAAGTAGGTGGGTAATAAGTATATTTTAAATGAATGGCTTCCATCTTCAACAGTCTGACAATAGTTTCTGGTGTTTTGCTGACTCTGCCAGTCCCTACATTTTTGTTTGTTAATTCATCCATCTAGTGTCATACCTGTATCTCTCAAGATTCTGGATCATGTGCACTCTGTGTGTGTATGCGTGTGTATGTGTGTGTATGCTTTAATTAAGGTATTATAGTACAACACAATAATCTCAATTGCTCAACTGTACAATTTGATGAATTTTTGCCAAGAGAATCGATTTGTGTGACCATTAACCAGCTCAATAAGTAAAGGGTTTCTGGGGAGGCTTCCTCCTTATGCCACTTCCAGTGTCCCACCAAAGATAACTACTATTCTGACCTCTATTATTATAGATTATCCTATTTTTGAACTTCATATGAATAAAATCGTACACTATATCAGTTATCTTTCCTATATAACAAACCACCCCAAAACTTAATTGTTTAAAACAACCATTATTTGTTCATAATCCTCTGGGTCAGCAATTTGGCTTGGGCTCAGCTGGGAAGTTCTTCTGCTTTTCTCAGCTGGGGTCACTCATATGGCTACAGTTATGTGGCAACTCAGTTTGGTGGCTCATGATCTAACAAGGCTCAAATAAATACCTAGTGGTTTTTGCTGTTAATTGGGCTGTATGTGTCTAGCAGAACAGACTAGGCATTATCATGTGACATCTGTGTTCTAAGAGGGTAAGTGCTACAAGCCTCTGAGACTCAGGTTGAGGAGTCATACAATGGTACGTCCCCCCCCCCTCATATTCCAATGATCAAAGCAAGTCATAACAGCAACTGATATTCAAGGAAGGAATATATAAACTCTGTATCCTGTTAAGAATAGTTGCAAAAATATGTGGCCATTTTTAATTCATCGCATACAGTATGTACTACTTATGTCTGACTTTTTCATCCAATATTATATCTATGAGATTCATACATGATATCATAAATATTATTAATTTGTTCTTTTTTTCTTGTGGGTATTCTATTATATGAAAATACCACAAACTATATATACATTCTACTGCTGATGGGCCTACAGATTGTTTTCAGTTTGGAGCCATTATGAATAAAGCTGCTATGAACATTCCTGTAGATATCCTCTAGTGGACACAGGTACTCATATCTACTGAGTATATGCGGAAGAGTAAAAGTATTGGGTAACAGGGTATGTGTATGTTTAGCTTTAATTATACAAATATATATTTTTCCAAGTGGTTATTTGGCAAAGGGATATGATCTAGAAGTTTCATAGTGGCTTGGAAAACTATTTCAACACTATTCCCCGTATGTTTTCTTGGGTTCTCAAACAAAACCATGGATTTTTTTTTCCTCTGTCATGTACTGCTCTTACTCTTTTAATGGTAAAAAAAGATTTCAACATAGCCATTTCTTAATTAATTTGATCTAGACACATTTTCTTGAGCAATCAAAATACCAATCCTCTTTTCTGAATGGTCTAGAGATAAATAACAAATCTAATATGTCTAATGGACAGGGTATGCAGCAGCAGAGTCAAATATACATGATCAGAATCATACCAACACTAAAGTGTGAGAGAAGGGTAAAGGGAGAATAGTAACATTTATTAGAGACCCACTGTGTGACAGTCCCTGTGCTATGTACTCTGCCCATGGACTCTCACTGGGTCCTCACAAAAATATTGGGAGGTAGGTTTGATTATTCCCATATTTAGATGAGTAACTGAGACTCATTATCTACTTAAAGTCACATTTCACCTGCTAAGTAGCAGAATCTAGATCTAGATTTTCATATGCAGTACCTAGCACTGTACCAAATAATTATGAAATAAAGATCTTTAAAGTGAACAAGATTCATTAATTGCAGCTGAGTGGGCCGTAACTGATCCACTTATCAACACTCAAATACACTGAGGCTCAGGGAAAGCCAAAATGATAGGAGTTGCAAACTTCTCAACATGTTCCCAGAACACACACTAAAAATGTCTCATATAGTTTGTTATGAATTGTTTTTCAAGTCAAATCCCCCCCCCCACTGCCTCAGGTATTAGAGAGTGAATACCTCTTTCCACATGCCCAAGAGTGAGGACCACCGTGTGGTTGAAATACTCCACAGTGCCAGGAGAACATACTAGAGCCCACATTCATGTGTTCTGTTTCTTGATCGTATTTTCCCAATTATAAATTCCTCTTTGCCCACACATGATAACCTTTTGAGCTCCCAAATGAAGCTCTTGGTGCCCTGTTAAAGTCCCTGTTTCCACTTTCTCCATTAGCCCCAAACCACTTAGCACCCCCAGATGCTGGACCAGTCTCTCTCCTGTGCATGCCAGACACCCTACAGGCCCTTCTGTCTTTGCTCAACCCTTTCACTGAACACAACACAGCCCATTCAAACATATATATGAGGCACAATTTACAATTAAGAGTATTTAGTCTGGGCTTCCTCCAGTTTTGTCACCATAGGGAAACACTTGGTTCAGCTTTACTTACTATGAAAACCACGTACCTCCATACACAACTGACAGTTCTCCCATTTTGCAACACACACACACACCTCAGTCTCTTATGGAAGTTCATCAATACCTTTGTCTTTTTTAGTCTGCAAGGCATTTTTTCTTCCCTCAAAGCTACATATTTTCCATAATTACTAGGCCTTTCTTAAGAAAAGAAAAATAAACAAAATCAATAATCTATACATGTTGCAATTGTCTCAGTCTTTCAAGTACTTTCCCAAACTGTGACTCAGCATGGAGCTTTGAAGATTACCCACCCCAGGCTAAATAAAAATGAATGTCCTTCTCTTGATTACTACCTAAAAGAAAAAGAGCCTGAAATCTCCTGAGTTCTTAGAACTTTCACCCCTGGACGACACATGGAAAGTGCGAAAAGGCAACACTACTTGTTGGAACTTGGGGGCTTTATTGTGAAGGCTGAATGCATAATGAATGATTAAGAGAATAGGCTCCGGAGGTTTGAATCCTAGGCCTGCTATTGGCCAACAGTGTGACCTTGGGAAGATTATTTCACCTTCCAGAAAATAGAAATGATGTTATCTATCTCATATTATTGCTGTGGGAATCCATGAGATAATTCATGAAAAGCGCTTCTTACAGTGCCTACCTAGCATTTAATAAGGTCTTGATAAATGCTGTTCAACAAGCTGTCAGAATCACCATTGCATCTTCAGCCTGCCTCCCAATCTTTGTCTTCCTTCTTATTCCTGAACTATTGCCCTAACATGGAAATTTCCACCCTCTGTCATTACTTCTCATACTCTATTTCCAATTTGGCTCAACTTCATCCCTCCGCACAACACGAATTCCTACAACCCCACCAGGCTCTTCCACATGCCCTGTGGAACCTCTATCTCAATGTAAACGCACATTTTGTCTTTTTTCCTCAATGCTGGCTTGCCCCTGAAGATACCATTTCTCTAAAAATCCTTTCTAATGGTAACTACTCATTCCATAACCTATCACCTTTGAGATGAGCGTATCCCAATCACAAACTTAGTTCAGTCATCCCAACATCTGCTTACCTCTCAGTTGAAAACCATCCATATATATCACTTTCCTCCATTTTTTTGCTGCCATGTTTCTTAGCTCTTTCATAAATTATACCTGATTTGAATTTTGTTCTTACTCATGTATTTAACAATTATGCTGCATTAGTAGGTACATGAAACTGCATCATGCACTTAGGAATATAAAGATAAATAAGACATTATTCAAGTTCTATGAGTTAATAGTCTGGTGGGAAGGTAGATACATAATAAGAGAACATTATTTATTATGAGTGCTATCAAGGAGATAAGTACTGGTATAACAGAAGCTCACGTCCTGCAGGCACCTCCATGTCCATTATGTCTTCCTCTCCAGGGCCCATACCTTATATAACCTGATCACCTCAACTTTTCTACTTGCCCTCCCTATAAACAGACCCCTCCATTGTATATCTGATTATCTCAGATTATGCTCAGCTTCAGGATCTTAAACTCTTAAATGTCCCTTATTGATGATAACCTCCAATCCCTACTCTCTGCCCTGCTCTCTGCCCTATGAAACCCGCTCTCTGCCCTCATTTTTCTTCATTTCCCAAAACATTCCCTATTCTTACTATTCACTGATCCCATTTATGTCATTTTAATATCTCTATCTAGTGTCATTTATTCCCTTAGCCCATGTTCTCCAGTCTTACTAAAGCATTCCTAACCTGGGTCTTCAAACAATCCACAGTCACATTTTCTTCTCCCAAGGTTCTAACCATTATTGGAAACAATTAAAAATAAAAATAGCAATAATTTAAAAACCGAATAGTTCCATTAAGTCCAATCCAATCTCAACTGGCAAGTTTCCTATGTAATAGTACTTTCATTCAGTGAAACCCAATTACATTCCCTACAAAGCCAATTCCACATCATTTCCTTTTCTCCAAATCCTCCTACCACATTACCTCAGCCAAAGCCACGGGATAAATCTTTTAGCTTGCCCCTTTCCTCTTCAAAATATCTTTAAACTCCCATACATTTTCTCTTTCTTTCTTCCCAGCACAGAGAACAGAACAGGTTCCTGCTCTCCAAGGCTAACTAACCACTATGCTTGTGACCTTGCTCTTGGCCAGTTCATCCTCTTGGAGCACTTCATATCAGTTGTCATTCACTTGAGTCTTCTCTTTCATCCTCTCCACTGGTCCTTCCCCTTCAGCCTACAAGCAAGCTATTATCTCTCTTCCCATCCTAAAAGAGCATTCCCTTGATATGCTACCCCTTGAGCTATCTTCCATTTTCTTTTCTCTTTTCTTTTCTTCACTGCCAACTTCTTGAAACAAACCTATACTCGTTGATTTCCACTTCCTGGCCACCCACTCATATCTTATGCCTATGCAATCTGCCTTCCAGCCATGGAGCTCTAATAACAGTGCCTTACTTACAGATCACCAAGGAAAATACAAGATACTAGAGAAATCATTTGAAACCAAGGTTAAATAGAATAGAGTTAGGCTTTTTCAGTGAACTTCTCATAAGAATTAAACACCACCCAATTCTCACAATTGTGTGTTGTTGATTTAAAAGGAGGAAAAAAAATGTTCTTGTTTTTCAGAAAAAGGAAGAAACTTCAGGATGTAAATTACAAATTACATGGGTTCTTTTTCATCTTCCCTGAAGTACTCTTAATTTTTAGAGCATAATGACAGTATATGGTGTTTTATATAACTATCTTGATTTATAATATGTAAATTTTCCATTTTGTGTGAAATGAATCATAGATCTTATGGTTCATACAGTCGTCTTTATTTCTAAAAGTAGTTCCCTGATATAGCAATGAATGAATTTAATTCTTTCATTATTCTGAAGAAAGACAGCAATAAAAATTTGGGGAAAACATACCTAGAATGCAGATATGTCTATAATCTCCAGTCCTAGCTGTCAATGACCATGACGCACACTCTTCTAACCACGGCAGAATAAAATTCAAGATTAGTAGTATGTTTTCATGAGTTTTAGGAGTTTTTTACATGTTGCTGGTTTGTCCACGCTTTTGCTATGACTCACTTTTACTGTGATTCTGCTGACAATCTGTTCTAATGCATTCTTGTCTTCCAAAGTGTATCACTACTTCTGCCTTGACATATCCATATTAGTGTCATCAATTAACCCCATACTTGCCAGTTTCACAATATAAATGCTTTATAATTAGAATAATAACATTCAATCATAGTATAAGAATCAACTGAGCCTTCAGAAAACTGAGGGTGTGATCTCTCTGGTTTCTCCAGGTTTCAGACAACAATTTCTATTTCTACCTCATGCCATGCAGGGTGATATCTAAGAGTGTCTAAAGAGTGAGAGTCTTTCTGTCATTTTAGACAAATTTAAAGTGTTAAGTTTTGATTATACTAGAAGAAAGGTAGGAGCAAAGCATGACTTGAAGAGTGTTAAAAATTCTTGGTTCATAGATTTTGTTTCTTAGAGTGTTCCTTTTATAGGTATATTCTAGAGTAGAAGGAGCTCTTTATAGTGAGTCTTAACCATCATATCACATAGTTAAGCAGGAAAGAACTGAATTCTGTTTGCAAGTACATAGAAAATGCCAGAGCCAGATAGCCAGGTTGCATGGAGGTTACCCGCTCTCCTGCAAAATTATTATAAAGGGAACAAAGTACAGAGAGCCAAGGCTATCTTTTAGTTTTAATGATCTAAGAATTCAGAGTGGAGAAATCATCATTTTCTTATATTTCACCAAGAGTCTGTTCAGTTAAGAGCGTTAATTCTCTTAACTGTGGAACAATAATGCACCTTTCCATGGCTATTTCTTGACAAGTGAAGAAGCCTGGGGTAAAATCCTCTATACCATAATTAAGGCTGGAATACATCTTGTCCTTCGTCCAAGACTGCTTACTTATACAATGTTATTCACACACCAAAGGGAATTCTAGTTACCATGAAAAACAAGCCACAGGGACACTATAGAAATTTCCCACAATTATTTGTTCCAAAGTAAATACATTTCCTTTGATTTTGACAGAACCATAAAACACAGAAGTGTATTGTGAAGCTCTGTTTAGCTGTGTGTTTACCAATACCCTGGAGGCTTTACTCTTTGAAACACAGCAAGATTACATCATGCTGTTTCATCTCTCATCACTTGGCATGCATGTATGTTATACCTAACAATCAAACATCAGCAGGGAAAAACAATGAACTAATTCATGAATCAGGATTCTGTTTTATATACCACTTGTGGAGGATAATCATGACTTAGCTTAAATAAGACTTAAATAAGACCTGATTACAGTTCTCAAAGCAGGAAAGTGTTGACCAAGCCTGGGTCCCTGATATAACACATGAAACAATCTACTCATACTTTCTTTGCTAAAGGAGCATATAGACGTTAACTCATGTAACAGGGTATGAACAAACAACAGAACATACAGAAGACTGCCCTTTCTAAATTTTGTCACCATTCTTCTTGTCCATGATAACAATAACTGTTTTTGCTGAACTTTCTTTTCTCTTCCAATTGAAAAGGCTTTCAAATGCTTGAGCTCCTGTAACTCTTACTCTCCAAAATCAGTCACTTCAGGGGAGGATTTTGTTTTTATTTTAGATGGAAAACTTCAGTTTTTACTCTATCTCTACTTCATTAGATTATGGGTACAGTGGTATTATAAAAGAGTGATAAACGCTCACATACCCCATAAGAAGTCTCACTACTTTATAGTTCTGCGTGTGTGGCTATCCTTTCATTCATTAATTCGCTCAGTAAATATTGAGCACTTAAACTATGCCAGGCGTTGACCTTCCAAGAAACAATACAGAAGGATTTTGTAGTTCTATGGCCTTCTTAATTCTGGTTCATTCACATCCTTTCCCATAGCTACACTTTAGCTTTACATCACCTAGAACTGGGTCACTTAAGACTCCTAAAAGCAAACTACAGCTTTCTATGTATGCCCTTTCCCCACTCCTTTACTTTTTTAAAGCTAGTCTTTGATATTGCTGATACTTTTAGTTTCTCATCACTTGGAGGCCACCAAACATACCTGGATTCAGATACTAGCTCACCTAGATCCATGTTTAGTCATTATGGCAACAGTCTAGCCAGTATCTGCCTTTCTAGTTTCCTTTGTCCTTTCATTGCCTTCACCAAGATAAAACCCAACTCAGTTTAAACCTAGCTGGATTCATGGAAGCATCAGTAGATGGCATGGCTCCAGACAAAGTATTAGCCTTTAGAATCAGCCTGTGGTTTGCATCTGCTTTGGCCAGCTGTCAGCTGTGTGACTTTAATAAAGTTATTAATCTCGACAGACCCCAGTTTCTCCATCCACATCATGGAAATAATAATTACTATATTACAGGTTTTGCTATGAGGAATAGAGAATGGGCACTTTAATTATATAGCATAGATGCTGGGCACGTAGTAGGCATGAATAAATAGGAACTAGCATTATTTTATCTATTTCTGGTTCAGGTCTGCTAAGCCTTTCTGGAGAAAATTACATATTCATGTTACTGGGCTCCATTATAAATTTATGAGCTCCAATCTTAACTGGGCCCTCAAGGGTTTCTCATCTACTCCATTTCCGTTCTCCATAACAGCTGTTCCAAATCTTTATCACTTTCCTCAAGGGTCCAACCAGCTCCCTGCCTCCCCTGCTCTCAGCAGGTGGCTTAACCTCCCCTTCACTGAGATAACAGGTGCCTATGAGCAAGTCTGCTTCTGTCCTGATAACCAATCGGCCATGTCATCACACCTCCTCTCCTGCTTCACTTATATCTAAAAAAAAAAGAGGTATCCTATTCACTCAATCACTAAATGACTCAGAAAGTATTTATTGAATGTTTAAGAAGCTTACGTCAGGCCCTGTGCTGGGTGCCAACTTGTCTTCAAACGTTCTAGCCTCATGGAGGAATCAGGCCCACAAACAAACCAGAACCAAACAACACGATCTATGCTACAACTGATGTGAAGACAGATACTAGCCAAGACTTGCACAGGCAGTTAGGACAGCTTCAGTTAGGAGTCTGCATCTCAGCTGAAAACTGAAGAAGAGTAGCCAGGGCCTTTCAGACAAAAAAAAAAGCAAGACAATGTGCCAATCATGGAGACGTGGAAAAGCCAGGTGCTGGCCATGGGTCAAGTACCAAGGGAATGAGTGAGTTAACACTTAAAGTGTAATGAGATAGGAAATTCCATGTATTAAAGGGTAGAAACCAGTCAAATGATTTCTTACTCTTTTAGTCCTTTAAAAAATGCTATCTAAACAACATTCAGATAGGACACATACTGCATAGAGCCCTCTGCCTGAAGATGAGACCCTGCAGCTCTGTGGAAAATCCCAGACTTCATTGTGGGGGTAGATGGCAGAGAATTGCTGTGGCCCATAGCATGTCACTAAAGCTTGTCCAGAATGTCTTTCTAGTAAATCATGAAGGTCTCCAAGCTTTCTTTTTATGCTTTCCAAAGAAGAAACTGTCAGCCCACATTATCTATATTCCAAAAGGTCCTATGATATTGTGATTTATGATAAATACATATCAAGTCTTCATCCCCATTTCTGGCACAGAGCCCTTGAAACCATTGGAATTTCCTAAGTAATGAGAGCAATAAAATTAGGTGATTTTTGTTATGTTAATTAGATGATTTTTGGAAAGCACCTAAGGAGGAGGGCTGGTTGCCAGGAGAACCAACCAATGTGACTGGGGGGCTGAAACTTTCAGTCCTGCCCTTGACCTCTGGGGAGAAGAGGGGGTGGAGTTTGAATCATTCACCAATGTCAATGATTTAATCAGTCATGCCTATGTAATGAAGCCTCTGTAAAAACTCAAAGGGACAGAGTTTCAAGAGCTTCTGGATTGGTGAAAATAGGGAAACGTGGGGAGGGTGGTACCCTGGAAGAGCTCATAGAAGCTCTGCACCCTTCTCCACACCTTGCCTTATGAATCTTTTCCATTCAGCTTCTCCTAAGTTATATCCTTTTAAACTGGTAATCTAGTAAATAAAACGTTTCTCTGAGTTCTGTGAGCCATTCTACCAAGTTAATCAAACCCAAAGAGGGAGTCATGGGAACCTCTGATTCACAACTAGTCCAACAGAAGCACAGGTAACAGCCTGGGCTTTCTATTGACATCTGAAGTGGAGGGCAGGCTTGTCGAACTGAGCCACTAATCTGTGGAATCTAATGCTATCTCTAGGTAGACAGTGTCAGAATTGAGTTGAATTGTAGGACACCCAGCTGGTATCCAAGAATTGCCTGGATGTATGTTCTTCAGTCCTCAAGCACACATGCTGTTGACAACGTCCTTTGTTCTACTTCCATACCTCCTCACAGTTTAGCATTATTATTATTTTGAATTACCTATGAAGGGAACGCTATGATCTTTTTCATGGTGAGGGCCTTTCAAGAAAGAAATTGTACCTAAATTTACCTTTGCATACCCAACACCAAGTACAACACTGAGTACACATATACTGCTATGAAATTTGCTTTTTCCTCCATTAATATGTTATGGAAATCATTCCATATCATTGCAAACCTCATTCTTCTTAATAGCTGCATAGTATTCTATTGTAGAGAAGTCCTAAAATTTGATTTCTGTTGGTGAAAACATAGGTTATTTCTAATTTTTCTTTACTACTAATAATGCCATACTGAGTATTTTTATAACTATATCTTTGTGCAGGTGTGTGAATGCATCGGTAGGATAAATTCCTAGAAATGGATCCATTTTAAATGTTTCATAAATATTAACAAACTCTTTTCCAAAATTAAATATTTTTCAGTTCACATTTCCACCAAGAGTTGTTTGAGAGTACTGGTTTCCTCATATCCTCATAAACACTAAATAACTCTATTTTAAAATCATTGCCAACTGGATATGTGAAAAATATATCACTATGCCTTTAATCTACATTTCATTGAATATAAAGAGGTCAAGGACCTTTCAATATGTTTAAGAGACATTTGTATTTATTCTTTTATAAACTACCTGTTAGTATATGTTGCTTGTTCTTTTTTTTGCAATGTTGACTTCTAATTAATTTGCAAGAACTTTTCTAGCTTTTCTAAGTTTTCTTTTACCATATTGGTTGCAAATAGTTTTCAATTCAATGAAGCATTTTCCAGTGTTTAATGGTTATATGTTCTGGGTGGATTTTATCTTTTATTAATATTAAAATAGCCCCTCTGTTCTGTTTAACGTATTTTGTCTTAAATGTTTCCTTTCTTATATATTTCATCCCCAATTTCCTTTTGCGTGCATGTACCTGATGTATCTTTTCATGTCTCTTTTTAAAAAATAATTCTTTGTCATTTACTTTTAAGTATGTCTTTTATAAATAGAAAATAGTGATCTTGCTTTTTCACCTAATTGGAAAGCCTTTGCTTGTGAGCGTGTGTGTTTGTTGTTGAGTGGTGTGGGGAAGAGAAGGAACTCACATTCATTCTGCCCATTCATATCTTCTTACTACTGATTTACACTTCTTGCTGCCTTCTTAATTTGTACTTCAATTTATTATATCTGCTTTTCACTTCCTTTCTTTATTAGCTTGTGCTTATTTCACTTTAAGAAATATAACTGAACTTCTGCTTCTTGTGCTTATTAGCTTGTGCTTATTTCACTTTAAGAAATATAACTGAACTTCTGTTTCTCTAGCAAAGTCAAGAATTATTCAAAATCTATAAACACACAACCATCAAGAGCAGAACTTCAGCAGAATTTTAACTCCTCTCCCCACTTTTAGGCTTCACTGAAGTAAACTGAAATTTTAGTTACAGATTGTTTTGCTGTTATAATCTATCTCCTCTGGTATAAAAATCCTTAAAATTTGCATCAATTTTTACAATGACAATACCTGTCAGGTACTATGAATTTCATACTCACCATTCTATCTTGTATGCCTTGGCTTTCCTTCTTGATTTCTTTATTCTGGTTTATTTTTCATTTGGCTGGAGTACTTCCCTCAGTATTTTTATAAAAGGTATATAGGTAGCATGTTTTCTATGTCTTCTCACATCTTCACAATCAAATGATAATTTGGGTGGATGTGGAATACTGGGGCTATGGTCCTTTTCCTTAGAATCCATCATCTCTTAGTTTATACTGTTTGCCTATGAAAAGTTGATTTCAATTTGATTATCTTTCTTGGTGAGTAATCTGGGTTTTTTGCCTGGAAGCTTGGATTGAGACTTTTCAAAGCATATGAAGTAAAAAGTTACTAAAAAAAAAAAATTAAGTCTGTTCTAAGGATTTAATGATTTCAAAACAGCAATTTAAGAATAATTTATATTCTACTTTAAAAAGTGGCTAATTTTTACCAAAGGCATAATTAGTTTTTTTTAACTGAGTAGTAAAAGAGCAAATGTGATTATCTCTATGATTTAAAAAATTAGGTTATACCAAATGAATTCTTTTCTAATAGCAAGGGTTTTGAGAAAAGTTTATAAAACTAAGCACTGCAAAATAAGTTTCTCAAAAGCCCAGGAGGTTCTCCGGAATTGGGAGGGAATTCTGGATTCAATCATGTAACATTCATTCAATGGAAGAGAATGTGTCAGGCACTTTATTTACATTATTTTCTTAAGAAGTGGTTCTCAAAGAAGTTAAACACTTAGTCAAGATCCTACCACTGGTAGATAAGTGGCAGAACATGGATTTGAACCCGAGATTCTATGCTCCAGTACATATCCACTTCTCAGCACACCCTATTATGTGGTGTCAACAACGTTCAAGGCAGTTAGCTAGGAGTTGTGAGGGATGCAAAGGTGAATGTCACCAAGTCCCAGTCTTCAGGTTGGGTACATCTAGTTGTTATTTAGCTAGGTAAACCCTACTTAATGAACTTAGTTTTTTTAAAAATAGCACTTTTCTTCTGGTTAATAAAAATTAGGCCACAAATAGGTGATTCAGAAGAAAAAATGTCCTTATCCAGATGCACTTTTATATATTAGCATTTAGGGCAAATTGCCCAGAAATCCAATGCTAATTTACCCCCAGGATCTCAGCCTATAGTTACTGCTGAAATTTTTGGCAAGTAGATTTCCCCAAGGGTAATAATCAAATTAAGAAGTATTCTTAAAGAAAAGGTGTGAGAGTCTTGGGCAACAGTTCAAAGCTTAGTGATCAAAGGTGGGAGGGGTAATCAGCCAAGTGGTGTTCCAGCATAGAAGAGGTGAGAGGTTGCCTATTTACCTTGCCTAAGCTCCTGCTTAATGGATCAGTGGTGGAGTTTGATGTGCAATGGTGACAGTCTGTACTTTGTACCCAAAATTAAAGTGGACCATGTTTTAACTCCTAACTCCAAAGTTACTATAGCAGATTTGGGGAGTGAACAAGTCCAGGGTCAGTCCTGAATGTTCTACAAGTATGAAATAACAGTGTGAGTTCAGCAATCCAGATAAACACCTCCCATATCCCCCACCACTCTCTTAGAATAGACTCTAAATTGATGAATTCTGTCCCCATTGAACTGAGAGTCCCCTTAGACCAACCAGAAAATAACAGTAACAATAATAGCTAACTTTATTGATCATTTACATGTGATATGTATTATCCTAAGTGCTCTACCGTTCATTAATCCCCACAACAATGCTATGAGCTTATATATCTATTTTATACATGAGAAAACTGAGGCCTAGTGAGATTAACTGATTTAATGATGCTTTTATACAGTAAGTGAATGACAGATCCAAGATTAGAAACCGGATAGACTGGCCCTGAGCATGCATTACCAACCTAGTGGTCACATCTGACCACTAGAGAAGATTTTCTCTATCACTTGGATCAATCTTGCTTAGGCTGAGTGAGAGTTTGGTTGAGGAAACTGACTCACTAGAGGACCAACTCCTACAAAGTTAAGAGCTTTTGCAGATCCCAAAGGGATCTAGAAGAAGGAATGTCAACATTTAAAACATCAAGATGGGATGGGGTCAAAATCATGGGAGGACAATACTAAGGGGAAGCTACAACTGAATGGGCAGGTCAGTACTCATCCCCAAAACACTCCATAGCAACAAGATTAAGTAATGCCCACTACCTGGTAAACCAGAGAACACTGAACCTGCTCACTGACCTGATCAGAGCTGATTTAAGAATTGAGTATGGTTGAGCCAAATGGAAGCATTATGGGAAAGTAACTGAAAAAAGGGGAGAAGCTAGAAGTTAAAATAAACATAAAAGGAACAATTTTCAGGTCCATGTCCAATTCCAACTTGAGAAAACATCTACTTATAATTTCCCATTTCAAGTTAAATTTCTTCTGCCAAGATACCTGACCTACTTTAATGTCTCTTTCTTTTATGCTTCACATAAAATACATGGTTAGTACAAATTTGTTCATGGATATCAAGTGTAAGACAGAAGGAAGGACAGCCCTCAGTGTCATTCCTGTCTCCCAGTGATTCTATTGGAGAATCACTTCCTCTTTGCCAATTAGCACTCCCCAGGATAGGATATCTACTCTAGAAAGCCTGCAGCTGTACTCTCAAGGAGGCACTGGTTAGATATGTTATAGCTGCTCCAGATGAGCTTGACCAGTAAGATACGGTGTGTGGCAAACCAAGGAATCATCAATCCGGCATAAGACAGCCAATCTGGCTTTTTTTTTTTTTTTTTTCTTAAAAGACCAACAGAGAGTGTCTCATGCTGACTAAAATTCATCTTCAGCAAAGTAAGACTGAGGAACCTAGAGGTTAAGAACACAGGTATCAGCTTTCCTGGCTGGCTTTTTAACTTTATATAGCTGTGAAAAAAACCAAGGTTATTTTAGTTATTTGAATCTCCCCATATTCAGGGCTTTCAGTCAAGGATGTCTCTGGCTGTCAAGAGAAAATGTTGGCAGCAGGAAGGGGAGATTGGGCACCTTTTATTTCCATCAATCCTAGAGGCATTGCTTTTTGCCAAACTGCTCACCCCACATGAAAGGATTCTCTTTCTTCTGGTTTTGATCTAGTTCTCTGGCAAGACAAATGTGATTTTTCTTAGCACTTCTCTTCCTTCAGCCAAGGCACAGACATGGTCTCACTTCTATAATCCTTTAACCTATGCACCAGAGTTGATGGTGAGTCTGCTAGAGTTCCATCTAGACCAGCTGAGGAAACAGGGTGTCACTTCCTGAAGAGGACACAGGTCTAGAGAAAGGCATAAGCTCAACGAGATGAAGGTCTGTGTCAGTCTTGAACAACCCTGTGGTTCCAGCACTAACATAATACCTGGCACATATGGACATCCAGTAAATGAGGGTGGGTGTTCAATAACTTCTACAAACCTTCTTTTGTACAGAAGCTAGTGGTGCTAGCTGGCAGTGCATTAGATAATCTGGAAGAAATTTTATCCCATCTGTATTCTCAGTAGCCAACACTACAGATTATAACAGCTTTTCCTAAAGTATTTCATGGGACACTAGACTCAAAATGTGCTCAGCAAAAACTTGATTGCACAATCAAGTAAGCTTGAAATACTGCACACCACAGGCCCTTTCAAGAGTCCCTATTCACATTAACCTACTAAGGAGATTTTTCAGTCTTTCTGTAAAGAAGTATGTTTAACTTCAATCCAAAATTGCTTCAAATGTTTTTGATCATGCAATCTTCACCTTGTACCTACTACTTACTATCCCATGGAAGTAGTGCTCCTCTGAACTCACCTTGGAGCTTTATTTAGAAACACCGAGTTATGTCATAATTAGACCTCTATGGCTCCCAACAGTCCTTTGAGTGGATAGTTGAGACTTTTCTCTAACATAGTTAATAACATGAACTTGATGAATTATAATTTCCAAATCGCCCTGCATGAAAATAGAGATAATGAGTTCTTTCTGCCTTCCTCTAAGAAGAGGTTGGCACTCTCTTGTCTCAGAAGGAGAGGAGTTAAGTAAGAGCAGCTTCTACATCAGCTCAGCAATCCTGTGCATTGCCTGGTTATAGAGCTCCCAGGGGCACAGGGACCTGGTGGGATTGGGAATTGGACCTCTGTTCATGAACCCTGGGCTTCTTATTGTGACTGCCTCTGTGTCAGCTTGGCTAAGCTAATATGCTCAGTTACTAAACATCAATCCAATTTTGCTGTGAGAAAACTTTGTAGATGTGATTAACATTTATAATCAGTTAACTTTAAGTAAAGGAGATAGTCCTCAAAAATCTGGGATGGCCTCTTCCATCAGAAGAAAGACCTTAAAAGGAAAACTGAGGTTTTTCCTGGGAAGAAGAAATCCTACTTGTGAACAGCATCTCCTGCCTGAGAGCCTCCAATGTCCTGCTGGTTCTGGTCTCTGGTAGAACTTTGACTGATAACACTGCTCATTGTAGCTTTCCCTTATCAGCATCCCTGTCAGTCAGGCTAATCAAACTTTTCAAGCAGAGTAAGGAGGCTGAAGGTATGGACATAGCATCTTCCCCTCAGGCCAAGGAAAGGATCTGCCTCAAAGCAAACAGCAGGAAGTGTCAGGATCTGCAGTCTGCCCTGACAAGAAGGCTGGGAAAGAGAAACAGGAATGGCCTTTGCCTCCACACTGGGAGTACATGTTCTCCCTGAGGCAATGTCTGTCTCTGCCACTATTGCTGTCCAGCAGTAGGGCTGGTAGTGAGCAGTTTGGAGTTTGGGAGGGGTGGTAGGATTTGCTCAATGTTGATGTATTTCCATGCCTAGGCACAACCAGGTGAAATAATTTGTGGAAAAAATGCTTGCCTTGGATTTAATTATTTTTTCACAGTTTAATAGTATCTCAGGGCATTTATTTTGCATTTAAGATGAAGAGCATAGATTTGTATATATTATGGAAATAGACTATACTTCTCATTTCGGTAAAGAATGTGAAAGCCCAATCTACTCAGTAGCATTGACATGAGGGAGAGATGGGATATGTTTGTTTGTGCACTTACATGGGTGTTCTTTAGCTATATGTGGAGAAGACTTTAATTTTCACAATATATGTTTAAAATATGTGCTGACTCAGCAATTCCAGGTCTAAGAATTTATCCTGAGGATATACGTGAAGTTGTAACTTATAAGAGATTTCATCTCAGTTGTGAAAAATCAGAAGCCACTTGGGGTGCCTGGGTGGCTTAATCAGTTAAGCGCCCAACTCTTGATTTTGGCTCAGGTAATGATCTCAGGGTGGTGACATCATGCCTCATATTGGGCTCCATGCTCAGTAGGGAGTCTGCTTGTCCCTCTCTCTCTACTCTTCCCCCACTCATGGGCTCTCTCTCTCTCTCTAAAATAAATAAATAAAATCTTTATAAAAATTAGAAGCCACTTGCATCAAACAGTAAGGTTAGTAAACTGCAGTATAACAATATACAATTGAATAAAATAAAAAGAGCAACCATTCATTGAATAGTGTACAAAGCACAGTTCTGTAAGGGTTTTTATATTATTAACTTACTCAGTCCTCACAACAAATCTACAAGGCAGGTTCTATCATCATCTTTTTACAGACAAGCAAACTAAATATAGTGGAAGGATAAAGTGCACAAGTTCACACCGTTAGCAGGTGGAGCTGGGATTCCAATTCCAGCCTGGAGCACTTTGGCTCCAGAGCCCAGACTCTGTGTCTATGCTATGCCTCACTCTCAAGGATGATGTTATTTCATACATCCGTGTATTCAGATACACATATACAAAACACAATAACAACAAAAATGGAAATTCTATACTTTAAAATCAATGATCTTCCTTTTTTCTTTCATGCTTATTATCTGTTTTTGCTAAATTTTCTATAATAAATTTAGTACATATTTTATATTTTAAAAATAAAAACAATAAAGGGCACTTGGGTGGCTCAGTTGGTTAAGTGGTAGACCCTTCATTTCAGCTCAAGTCATGATCCCAGGGTCTTGGGATTGAGCCCTGCTTTAGGCTCTGGCTCAGAGGAAGTCTGCTTAAGATTCTCTCTCTCCCTCTCCCTCAGCCCCTCCCCATGCTCATGCTCTCTCTCTCTCTCTCAAATAAATAGATAAAGCTTTTTTAAAAATCAAAACAATAAAAATTCATGTTGTTATTTTGATTGAGAACAAATTCCTAATTTGTCTGGTCAGAGACTAGAGTCAGTTCAATGCAGACACAACATTCAGGAGAGCTACTCAAAGTCAATTCATTCCAGAAGAATATGAGCCAGGCAGCACAGGAAGGACTCTTCCAGAACACAAGTTCCAGGCCCCCAAGTCATATGCACCATCAATATGCCAGTCAACCAACAAGCCCTCAGCTAGGAACAGAGCTAATCTAAGAACATCTCCTATACCTTCCTTTAGCTAGTTTCCAAACCTCAGTTCTCTCAACACAGCCAATTATGATCACCAAAAGTGACCATGAGTTTCAAGTCCATAATCTTTAGAAAAGTCAGGAACTAATAAATGTGGTGAGTTGGGACTTCACAGAACTCTTTCTCAGTGGGTGTGCTCTGGATCTTCTGCAATCTGGATACATATTGAATGCTATGAGAAATAATCAGAAATGTAAAGGTTAGAACTGAATAGACTTACAGATAAACTCCAAATATCTTCATTTAACATAGATCCCAAGCTCAGAGAAGTTAAATAACTTGCTCTCAGCTACTCAGAGCTGAGAGGCCAAACCAGAATTAAAAACCAAATTTTTATTGACTAGTCCATACCCTCTCTATTAAGCCATGCTGCCTCAGGGGTTTGGGTTCAGTGGTAGGGAGTTAAAGGAAGTACTGATATACAAACAATAGATATTTTCTCAAAACTATGTTGTATTCACTTTTATTATACTAGCAAAAGAGAAGTATACAGAGTAAAACTTGAAGGCCCCATTCTACACACCACAACTTCCCCATCCCTCAATTATCACGGTCAGTAATTTGGGGTGTGACCTTCCAAACCCCTTTCCACAAATGTCATACATGTATTTAGTGGCATGCTAGAACCAGCTCATACTGGTTCTTGAGAACCAACTTAAATATTCAGGAAAAGTTGTGAGCCGTTGTTAAACACAGTCATTATTAAAAATTAACTTATACAAACTTATAATTAAACTATATTAAAAACAAAGATAAAAAGTACTCAAAACTTATCACTTTCTTTTTTTCACAACTTTTTATTATTTTCTACATTCCTGGGGTTAGTTACATTTATTGGGTCTGTATGATGGAAAGAGTAATGGTGTGT
This sequence comes from Nyctereutes procyonoides, assembly GCF_905146905.1. NCBI lineage: Eukaryota > Metazoa > Chordata > Mammalia > Carnivora > Canidae > Nyctereutes > Nyctereutes procyonoides. Next base: position 9,798,158 of record NW_026575130.1, read on the forward strand.
TACTCTGCATCTCTTCCCAGCTTCCCATTTCTACATTCATAGGATCCACCATAGTGAGAGCATTTACACCAAGGAAATTGACAAACACTATACAACACGGCTAGCCTTGCCTCTTCAGAGACAGCCAGCTTTTGAGCATTTATTAGCATACCATAAGAGATCTTTTTTCAAGTTTTTTTCCTTTATAATAAGCAGACTACTGAAAATTTGTAGAAATCTGTCAAATGCATTTCTGCTCCTCAGTGAAAACAGAGAAGCACTCACTGAAACGTGTAAAATACCTGGTTTTTAAACTATTACTCATTTTCTCTTCCTCAATAACTAGCTCCCTTGATAATCTGAACTTCTATTTTAACTAAATCCCAGCTCCTTTTAACCTTTCAAGGATATTCTGCATCCCCTCCCCAGTTCACCCCCACACCTTTCAAGCTTTAAGAGAGAAAGAGCATTTTTAATGGCAGAGGTTAAGTTTTCTGAAGGTAATTACTTAATAGGCAACAAAACAAGAATGGCTGGATTTGCTTGGCCGTGGTAAGCACGAGATCCTCCTAGGGGCTACTTGGGCACTCCTAGCTCCTGAATGTCAGGGGGAAAGCAATATGCTTAGTCCCTTTTGTTTACACACCAAAAGATTAGGTTTCCTTAAATTCCTAACGAATTTCAGAAGATTAACTTTTAGATAGGAAACTTCATAGGCTGAGTAGGCTAAGAAAAGAAAAAAGAAAAAAATCATGTCACCCTCAAGCAGTTCCATCAAGGGATGAAATTTTAAATCACATCATGTCTCACACCCATTTCTTAGTGCAAAATAAATCACTTGAACAGAGGGCAAGCCAATTTTTACTTTAAAAATGTTGTGTCCTAAGGCTGTCTTCTTGAACTTCAAAAGCACACTTTGTAATTACTCTACCTATCAAAGGAAACTCAACATTTCACCTCCAATTTCTTCAGCTTGTGTTATCACTTTTAATTGTTAATAAACTACATTAATTTTAAACTGATTATTCTGTTTGGGAATTCAATGTTTTCAAACAGAATACACTGAATTATATATAAATGGACTTATTTACGTACCAGCTAAAGTTAAGTGGAGCTTTTTCTCACCTGTCATTGGTTTTATTTTTAGTAATTTCCGACATTTTGGAGACTCATAGCAATTCATGTCCCTCATTTTTTTTTTTTTAAAGGAACTGTTCTAGGAATGAGAAGGATAAAAATGCCAGGGATTTTTGGGAGGTTTTGCTCAACATTGGTATCATTTGATTAGGTGACATGAGCCTGCCTGTGACTTTTTTTTTTTTTTAAGAAAGTGAAGGCTAAAAAAATAATTTGTTAAACTCAGACCACACTATCAAACTTCATTCAGATTCGTTTAAAGCTTTCTTTTTCCTAACAAGATTTCCCCAACCTGGAATTACTAAGTTCTTAATATCAACCTTCCTGCCACCGTAGGCACTGACCATATCTACCTGACAGAAGCATTTATTTGCTCACAAATCATATTTTTCCAGCCCTGTCAATTTTCTGTCATGGCAGCAAACAAATATTCTTGAGATGGAAACATGCCATGTTTGTTTCCACTTTGACATCAAGGTCAGAATCAGGAGGTGAGAACAGTTCCTGCCTGACTAAAAAATTCCCAGAACATCCTTCTCTCTACCTTAATTATGCCCATGGTGCTGAAGATTTCACTGGGGGACCTCCCTCTCCTCTGCCAAGCAAAACCAGTTCTGCAGTGCCTTTCCGGGCCTCCCGGATAACTAACATGCTTTCCACACCAGAGCACTTGTAACCACCACACCCACCAGCAGCATCACCATCATCATCCTCTATTCAGGGTTTGCTGTGGGGCCAGGCACTGCTATGCATGTTTTCCACGTGTTGATTTAAGTAATCCTCAGCACAATCATTATTATTACCACCCTATAGCTATAGATAGGACACTAAGGCTCTGAGAGGTTGGTGCTCAAGGCCATTTGACTGGTAGATGACAGAGCAGTCAGCTCTGCGGACTGTGCACTCAAGCACTCCACCATATCTTCCTAGTTCATCAAGCTACTTGGTTACCCACATATTTGTTTCTCTCCTGGCCCAAGCACTCCCAGAAGGCAGGAACGATTTGTTACGCATTCCAATATCACCCGGGGTGCCTGCCATACTGCCTGGTAAGTAGTAGGGGCTCATTGACTGTTTATGGAATGAATGAATGGGTTTTTCCTATGCTTTCCAGGTATGTGAACTGGGAGATGTCTCCAAGAGAAGACAGCCCATGGTGGCACCAGGGAAATAAATGATCAAACTGGTGGCCCTGGACAGTACATGGCCTAAAGCCAAGATCTGTCTACTCCTGGGCTATATAAGGTGAGCAACAAAACTGATCTTGTGGATTAGGCAAACACTGATCAAGTATCACCATCCCCAGAGAGCTATGGCAAGGAAAGTGCCATAGACAGTACACAGCATACTATAAGTCAGTGACTGGGTTGCCGTAAGCTAGCAGGGCTGGCCGAGTTCGTGATAAAGTGGGGAAGGCTGACATTAGCATATCTTTCTGATTCTTTTAGCAATCCACCAGCAAAATTACAATTTAAAAGTATTCAGTTATTTAAAAAAATAATAAATAAATTTATTCAGTTATTGATACATACCCTATATTTTCCCCAAAATAGTCTATATATTTAGCAGATTTATAAATTCAAAGTGGAAAGAAATAAGAAAACAAAAACAGGGACAATAAATGGAACTTAGAACAAGGCTAACACTAAAAAAACAAAGTGTGTAATAGTCTTTCTACATATGCCGTGGCTGGGACAAAATATTGAAATATATATAGTAATTTATAATGTACATTCACAAAGACTCTCATATTGGGTCTTCAAAGTAGCCATTCCCTATAGCTAATGTTATTATGTGCAAGTTACAGGTCAGGAACTAGAGGCTCAAAGAAATCAAGAAACTTTATTGAGTTCCCACAGGTAGTGTGACTGGAACCAAGGCTGAAATCAACCCTTTGGGTAAGAAACGAATTCCAAGGCCTGTTGCCTAAGAGGCCTCACAAATCAGCCACACCTGAGCCATCTCTTCCAAATGGGTGAAAATAATGAACCATAGTTTGGGTAAAATTTTTATTTGTTCCTTTAACCTGCAATTATTTATAGCATATAACAATAATTTTGGAGATGTATGAAATCTGAGTTTGATTCTAGAACTGGTGTTTTGTGAGTTTGATGGTGCATCTCCATACACTGCTGCTGACAAAAGTCACACTCCTCTCCTCACAGAGCAGGTCTATGGAATTTCCCTGAATTTGCTCTCTGGGTAAGATCAGACTCCATCTCCCCTTCCTTTACCATAAGTTCCTTGGGTTTTAGTGAAATCTCTTGGGGGGTGGGATTAGTAGGGAGAGGTGTGCTCCCTGGGTAGACTGGGTCTTCTCTACACACAAGGAAACATGTTAACCAACATCCAGACATCTTGGTATAACCCTGATGCTGCCTTCTCACCTCTAATTAGATTGAAACCAATGAATCAGAAGAGGCTCAGACATGATGCCTGAAAACAGAGCAAAAAGAAAGCAAAAGAGATTTCTGATGATGAAGAAACAGTACTTAGGGACAGATCATTTCTAGGAGAGTTACTTCCAAAGAGGCACCTGTGTCTTCCTAGCCTCAGTGGACTCTCCTTCCCCTCTACCCCTCTAGCCTCAGCACTCCATCCCTCACCTTCCCCCACCCCCAGGACTGTCCCCCACCTGAGCAACCCTAAGGAAAGTGCTTCAGACCCTACTTTTCCGGAACTGTGTTTCTGAGCCTCTGCTTCTGCCCTAGACATCTATAGAAGATTTCACTGCAGGGTACACCAGTAAACACAGTGAAGAAACATAACAGTATCCACTTAGACGTGGGATTAATTGCAGCCAGATACACTGAAAAACAAAAATTCCTTAGCCTCCTGCTGACTTACTGTGTGAAGGAGGGGTCCTGCTGATGTGTTAGCAATCTTTCCTGAACAATAAAACAAACTAATGCTTTCTGTCTGGGGGGCAAATCACCACTAATAGGATCTTGCCAAATACTCTTGCTGCCCTCACCTTCCTTGCTTTCCTTACAAGGTCCCTTTCTGACTATGACAATGTACCAGCATGTACAGATATCAATACTTCTTTTCAGAAAACTAATCACAATTCTAGGGGGAAACCCCAACATAATCTTTAGACACGATTGCATGTTTTTTAATGCTTATAGAGGAACATGAAATAAAATCCAAAGGCATCTCAAATAAAAGAAAAGGAAAATAGTTTAATCATTCTTCTTAGTCAAATACTCTGATAAGACGACCACAAAATAGCAAGCTACTCATTTATTGGAACAAACTTGGGAAATAACATAGTGTATCTTCATTTTATAGTTGAAGAAATTGAGGTCCAAAGAAATTAAGGGAATGCCCCAAGCACACAGTACTAGTTGGTGTTAAGACAAGAAATTGAATGAGCAAGACAGGCAGCAACAGAAGAAAAGCACTAAAGAAGGCAGCTTGAGATCCAGGACTGCAGGGATGATGCAGGCAGCTTCATCAGTTAGAGACAGACACACCCTGTCATCTCCCGCTGGTCCCATACATTCCCTCCATCCCCACTGCCACTCCCACTATTCACACCTCTCTCATCCATCCTGGAGTGGGTGCCACTTCACCTTTACATCTGGGACTCATCAGAGGTAATAAGACACAGAATGGATGACAGAAGTCATTCGAGCCCCCTTCCCACTCAGTGGGTCCACTTTCTATCCCAAGAATGAGTGGAGGGAGGAGTACAGCAAGAAAGCAGCAGTAGTTGTTTTTGTCCTTATTTATATATGCCCTCTCCCTAACCTCATCCAAAAACAAACCCCCATCGTGTTGCAAAAAGATTTTAAGCCAGCTTATTTTTTTTTAAGTCTTAAGCACCAGAAGTTTATGACCATTGGTGTTTGAATTTTTTTGAAAGTTGCCACAATGAAACATGAGTTCAAAGTGTCATCATCCTGTTGCAGATGGATAGCAAAAATGACCTGTTCAACTAGCTTACAAAATTAAGTTAATGAGAAAGAAGCCTACAACACATGTTACTGAGTTTTAGGGTTTTAAAAAAATGAATGCTATCACTTAAGAACTAGCTTCCTTTTTCTATAGTCTGGTACTTGCAGCTTGAAATAACAGTTGGTCCATGGTGACAGCACACTAAGGAAGCCACATCTGCCTCTAACAATCCTCTCAGAGGCTGAAGACTGAGTCTGGACCCCTTAAAGGAGTCCTGAAGACTGGATTCTAACTTACTCCCTGCTGACTCTTTTCCTAAATTTCTTTGTGATGTTCAGTAATACATAAAGTTAACTTTTCCCATATAAATAAAACTGATCACTCCTGCCAGCTAGCTATATCAAAGAGAACTATTAAACTGTGAATCTTTGGAAAGAGGGGGAGTGTTGAGAGCCTGGATATGCAAAACAGCATCTAATATTGCATGTTATGAGCAACCAAACACATCTGGGAAAAGAAACCCACTGCCACTTAAAATACCTGCTCTATTCTCTAGCACATCTGTGGTGCAATTAAAGAACCTAGCACACAATTAAAATTCAGGTCAGCACACAGCAACAATGGGGCTCTTTGATGTGAGGTCAGCTTTGGTCATTCTCATATACTCATTAAACAGGTTAATCAACTTAGTGCAGGATATAGGACAGGAATGACCGAAAAAATCTATTTAATTACCATTACCCTGAAAGCACTGGCAGAAAGATTGGTTTTATTTGTTTGACATAGCAACTACTGTTTCATTGTCACTGCATGCTGGAGCTAAGAGTGCCACTTCTGGAATCGTGTACTTTGTTTCCAGCTAGCGAAATGTAGATATAACACAAATATTTGTTTGCATTTATTATTAATATATTAAAAACAAATGGTTTGATGTATGCCATTCCCTTTTCCCCCTATACATTTCTTTCTCTTTGTCCAAGTAACAAAGCATGAGGTGAATTTGTGGAATGTGTCTCATGCTCTTTCCATTTGTTTGCCTTACCTTGAGTCAAGAAAGCTCTAATGTGACATATTCAGTCTGGATGAGTAAACTTGAGTTGCATTCTCCTAATGGGTTTTACACAGGCCCTGCAAGAAAGAACAGGTAATATGAACATGTAGTGCCTACTGTTAATGCTTTAGTAGAAAGACCAGTAAACTGGTCAAATAGATTGAGATTTGAATCCAGCTCCATGATTTGTACTCACTGATGAAATGAAGACCATAAGATCACTTTGCAGCACTGTTGTGAGGATACATTAAAATAATGTAATAAAGTACTTAGTCCAGTGCTTGGAATATGGTAGAACTTAATGGTGACTACTTTTATCATTAAGAAAATGCTTTAGTCACTGAGGAATCTATAATGTCATTAATTAAGATAAAATTTTCTTTTCTTCCCTAAAAACAGTATTCAGTGCATCTTAAAACAAACCAGGGTTTGTTTGTTTGATTTGTTTGGTTTTTTGTTTATTTATTTAAGTAATCTCTGCACCCAACATGGGGCTCAAACCCACAACCCCAAGATCAAGAGTTGTACACTTTTCCAATTGAGCCAGCCAGACATCCCAACCAGTTCTTTTTTCAATGATAAAACTAAACCTACAATATATAATATTAAAGGAAAAATGAAAATCCTTCACTAGATTTTTAAGTAACAGCATAAATGACTTTAAAAGGAAAGCACTGTGAATGAGTGTTAGAGGCATCCAAATGATTCTTGTATCATGCCCAAACAAGATATAGGGAGTCCCATCTTTAGGGAGCAGGAGGTGGCATAGGAACCCTCAAGATTAAAAAATCACAAGTAGCCTCAATAACATATCCGTTAAAAAAGTACACTTGAGGGGATGCCTGGTGGCTCAGTGGTTGAGCATCTGCCTTCAGTTCAGGGCATGATCCCAGAGTTCCAGGATCAAGTCCCATATCAGGCTCCCTGTAGGGAGCTGCTTCTCCCTCTACTTATGTCTCTGTCTCTCTCTCTGTGTCTCTCCTGAATAAATAAATAAAATCTTTTTAGAAAAAAGAAAGTACACTTGATTCTTGTTATTCATGGTAGTTATGTTCTATAAAGTCACTACAAACACTGAATTAGCAAACACTGAACCATTGTTCCCAGGGGGAAATATAGGGTTAGGTTCCTATGAGCCTCTTGTCACAACATTTTTGTCAACATTTTGTCAACAAAAGATAAATATATAACCTTGCTTTGTGTGTATTTGTGTTTAAAGATACCTTATAAATAAGGTACTTATTATACCCTATAAATAAGGTATAAATATGTACTGATGATTCATTAATGTTGAATTCACAGCAACAGCACTTTAACTCAGGTCTGAATGAAGCTCATCTAATACATTCAGTTTCTTCATTAAGGCATGGTGACAGCCTGTTGTGCAAAGATAGTAACTCACCAATGTGCTTGGGGACCATTTTAAACAGCAAAATACAACAAAAAGCATAAAATACAAAAAACAGGGCACTAAACTGACCACAAATGGGCTATAAACAAGAATGCAGAGAGTTGCACTGTTCAACCTCAGCTGCAAAACTTGGACATTGAGCAATTCAAATTTTTCACCATTCCAGCGATGTCTGTGAAGGTACCACCAACATTGATTTGGGGGGTACAAATAAATTTTAACAAGTAGGCGAATTCACAAATACAGAACCCATGAAAAATGAGGCTTAACTATGTCAACTTGAAAATTGACCTGTCCCCTATCAATAAGCCCAACATAGTAAGTCTTGTCTTCAGTGTTTGATGGAAAGCTTTCTTTCTTATTTTTTTTAAGATTTTATTTATTTATTCATGAGAGATACAGGGAGAGAGGCAGAGACATAGACAGAGGGAGATGCAGGCTCCATGCAGAGAGCCCGATGTGGGACTTGATCCCGGGACTCTGGGATCACGCCCTGAGCCAAAGGCAGACACTCAATAGCTAAGCCACCTAGACGTCCCTGGAAGGCTCTTTCTTAGGAAATGACCAGATAAAGCCATTAGCTCGCATTTAGGGGCTAACATTGTATGAAAAGCACTAAAACAAAACTTTAAAAACTCGAATGCAAGTCTGGAGAGTCTCAGAGCAAGGAGTTCTAACTCTATGAGAAGCAAGAGTGAACTGAGACTCACTGAAGGGCCAGTATAATCAGGCCTCCCATTGCCCATTTATTATGGAATAATTAAATAAAAGAATAACAACAAAAAATGGTAATAACTATGTCACATTTATTATGTGCCAAGCACAAGTCTAAGATTAGTTTATTAAATATATATTAACATAGTTATTTATTAAATACATTTACTATTATTATTTATGGTTCAAGTTGTTGTTTTCCTCTAGTTTTTTTTTTTTTTTTTTTTTTTAAGAAAAGTTGGTTTGGGTGCTCCAGGAAGAAAGTTACCCCAGGTGGTTGGAAACAGAAAAGTATACTGCTGGGAAGACTAGAAGCCATAGATTTCTAGAAGTGTTCTCTCACCCCACCCCTTACATAAGAGCATCCATTGATTCATACTGAAAGCAGCCACTACAAGGTTCAACAGGATCAGCCAAGTGGATCTTCTTCAGACAGCTAGATAATTCTCAGGATGACAAACTGTTAGACCTGGATGGGAGCCTAATCATCACCTAATTGAACCTCTTCTTCCGCAAAGAAAAATGAAGCTCACAGATGTTAAGTGATAGATCTAATTAATAATATGCCTCTGAATTGATCATTTAGAAAAATTATCTGGCCATACCAATAAATGGTGAAAATAACTTGATGAAACCCACTACTAATTTAAAAGAAAAAAATGAGGATGGGCACTTGCCCTCTTACAAATTAAAATGTTATAAAACACATTATGTTTTTAAATGTGGCATTAAAGAAGGAATATACAGACAGACCAGGGGAGTGGAATATATGCCCCACAAATAAACATAGCAAGTTTATATGGATATATCGGTAATCATCTATAGCATCATTTGAAATTATTTACCAAAGTAAGCTATAAAGAACTAATATTTGTATAAACTAAAACACACAGATATAAGATAGGTGGATTAATTTTATAAGACTAAAAGAAATTATAGAAGAAAATATCTACTATGTAAAATATTTCTCTGTTTAAGAAAAATGACTCAAAGTTAAAGTAAACAAAGTGATGGTTGCCTACTCAATATCTATTCTCTCCTATTTACATACTAACAGAGCTCCAATTTTGTCAAAGGAGCAAAGTACCCAACTAAAAATCCTGTTTTAGACATCTCTGCAGCAAGGGGTGGCTATGTAATAAGTTTGGAAAGAAGAAATGTGTTGGAGACTGTTAAGGAGGACATCAAGAGAGGCTTCATAAAAGAGACAAATTGTAGCAAATGCTTGGTGCTCCACCCAGAGCCCCTCAAAAACCCTTTATCTGTTCGGTGCACCCACATCCTTGTTTCTGTGCGTTCTGATCCTGATAGCTGGCCCCTGTTACTTTCTTCAACTACCTTTGAGCTATTAGAGCATCTTTGCCCCCTGTGACTAGGGCAGGAGTCTGAATGTGGGAGCTCCTTGGCTTTGAGAGGACATAGACCTGCCCACATTTATGCTCAGAGTCCAAGGTCAGGCTATAGCACTCCCTTGTTTGGCTTTATCTTCTTCTCTATGCTGCCTCCTTTACTCTATCAATTTCTCCTAGAAATACTTCTTTAGTAAATCACTAACACAAGAACAGGCCAAGGTCTACTTCCGGGGAATCTGACCTAAAATATATTCTCAGCTGGCCTCCCCATTCATCTTTTGTTCCTTCACACCACCACCTTTTTCCTTCTTGGAACATGGACAAAATGCCTGGAGGTCCTGCAGCCATCTGGCAACCACGAGGCATAAAGCACCAAGTCTCAGATCCAGGCACTAACGATGATATAGCAGAAAGATGGAAAAAAGCCAAAATACCTGATGGTTTAATGAAATTGTCATACTAGTCTTGGACTGACATCCCCAGATTTATTTTTGCAAACAAATTATTACTTTATTTGTTGATATGCCTGATGTGGCATATAGTAACATCCCTCCAAAGATGTCCACAGCCTTAAATCTGTAGTTGTGCCATGTTATATGACAAAGAGGAATTAAAGGTGCAGATGGAATTAAGGTTGCTACTCTGCTAACCTTAAAGCAGGGAGAGTGGTCTGGATTATCCAGGCGGGCCCAATGTAATCACTAGAGTCTTTAAAAGTGGAAGCAGAAAGCAGAAGAGAGATCAGAGGCAAAGAAGATGTAATGGTGGAAGCAGAGGTGGGAGTGACTGTGTGTGAGAACAACCACCCACTTCTGCTGGCTGTGAGAATGGAGGAAAGGGTCACCAGCCAAGGGACACAGGCAGCCTCTGGAAGCTGAACAAGGCAAGGAAACAGATTCTTTCCCCTAGAGCCTCCAGAAGGGAACATAGCCCCGCCTTGATTTTAGCCAAGTGAGACTCTTTGGACCTCTGACATCAGAACTGTAAAAGAATAAATTTGTGTGGTTTAAACCACCAAGCTTGGTAATTTGTTACAACAATAAAAAATGAATACAGCCATATATGTATGAAATTTGCTAAGAAAGTAGATCTTGAGCATTCTCATTCAAAAAAAGGTACTATGTGAGGTGACAGATATGTTAATTAACTTGATTGTGATAATGATTTCACAATGTATACATATATTAAATCATCAGGTTGAACAGCTCTAATATACATAATTTTGTTTGTCAATTAATCCTCAATAAAGCTGGTGAGGGGAGAGAACTAGTACACCTGTTTCTGTTGTTTGCAGACTAATTCAGACTGAAATGATATTTTTAAACTGAACACAAGTAATTTTTTTTTCAAAATTTTATTTAAATTCAAGTGAGTTCATACTTTCAGGGCTAGATTTAGTGATTCATCAGTTGTGAGTAATATTTTTGATACAAGAAAATCTTACACAAATCCATAAAAAACACTAAACCAATAAGTTGATGGGCAAATAACATAAGTAAACAAAACCTATAGATAAGGAACTACAGGTGCTAAGAAACAACATGGAAACAGGTTTTCCACAAACATATATGAAATAGGGATTCCTGGGTGGCTCAATGGTTGAGCATCTGCCTTTGGCTCAGGGCATGATCCCCAGGTCCTAGGATCGAGTCCCACATTGGGCTCCTCTCAGGGAGCCTGCTTCTCCCTCTGCCTATGTCTCTGTCTCTCTCTGTGTGTCTCTCGTGAATAAATAAATAAAATCTTCCAAAAAAAACCATATATGAAATAGTTTTAAATTATCAAGAGAAAATCATTATGTTGTAATAGTATGTTATAATACTACATAAAAAGTAAGACACAGGGGATCCCTGGGTGGCTCAATGGTTTAGCGTCTGCCTTTGGCCCAGGGAGTGATCCTGGATTCCCGGGATCGAGTCCCGTGTCAGGCTCCCTGCATGGAGCCTGCTTCTGTGTCTCTGCCTCTTTTTCCTTCTCTCTCTATCATGAATAAATAAATAAAATCTTTAAAAAAAAAGTAAGACACAAAATTATTTTTATTTATTTATTTATTTATTTATTTATTTATTTATTTACAAAATTTATATTGTATGTTTCCAAGTATATTTTTAAAATAAGCATTGAAAAAAATTAAAATAAAATAAAATAAGCATTGAAAAAGACTGAAAGAAAAGGAAGATTTCAAAATAGTGAGATTTGGGGTGTTTTTTCCTTCTATTACTTTTCATATAGACCATATCTAAATGTCTAGCTCTCTCATTTTATTCGGTTCTCTTTAATAGGAAAAAGAAAATAAACTTTGCCTAAAATAATGATTACAACACAAATACAAAATAATTGTAACCCCCAATGTTATTTGTAATAATACATGGAAGGAAGGGTAAGGCCAAGTGCTAGCACAAAGGAGGGGTGAAGCTTGCCCTGGGGACACTAGGCAGGCCTCACAGAAGGGTGGGCAGCTTTTTTTTTTTTTTTTTTGCCTATTCATGAATTTATTTTTCATTTTCTATCACATTGGAAACTTGTCCTTTTCTTCTCATTTGGTGAAAACTGGAAAAGCCACAACGTGTCAGCAGCCCAAGGGTCCCAGCTCCTCTGTGTGGTTTGGGCCCCTCCTGAAACACCTGCTGGGATGAAAGTGAGGAGGCCTTGGGAAGGAGTTTTCACATTCTGAACATCTAGTGCATTACTTACTTCTCCTTTCCAAAAATAGGACTTTTATTCAGATCGACTTTGTTCTCCTTCAAAGAGAAACCGCATTTAAATAAAAGCCTAAGTGCCACCTGCAGCGCTTAGGTGCATGCATGCGTGTATGCGGCCACACAAGTCCCTTCTGAGCCAGAGGCCTGTGGGGTTGGGGCAGGCGAAAAGCCTCCTGCAAAGCCTTCCTCAGGAGGTTCTGAATTTCCACTTGAGCCGCTGTGTGGGCCTCCTCTCCACCTCGAGTGCCCGGCTCTGCGGGGAGCTTCCTGGCATGTGCCACACTCTTCTCCAAGGACGTGGGGATTCTGTGTTTCTCATGGTTCTGGAATGTGGAAGATGTGAGACCAAGGCACTGCAAGGTCCAATATGTGGAGAACGATTCTTCTTGGTCTATAGAGGGCCATGTTCTTGTTGTATCTCACCTCAGTTGCTGCCCAAGTGTTAAGATCCAGAGCAGCCCGTGGGCAAGGCACTGATGACTTCATCAGGGATGACGTGACAGAGGAAAGGCGTGGGATGGGCAGATGGGGCGCTCGGGTGGCAGGTGGACAGTCCTGGGCTACCCGCTCTTCTGGGCTGTGCAGATGTGAGAAGGGCACTGCAGACAGGGGAATGGGTGTTGAGTAAACTGCAAACAGCTGTGACGGCTGGAATGCAGAGTGGGAAGGAGCAAGCACAGTAGAAGATTAGGGAAACAGGTAGAAGCCCAACCTGAAAGGGTTTGTATCAGAAATACTAGAGTTTGACCTTTACTCTATGGAGAAGTAACTCTTGGCAGGAAAGAGCTGTGATAATCCTATCAGTATTTTATAAGGATTTTTCTACCGCGGTTTGAGGACAGACAGGGGACCAAAGGCAATGGATTGAGTTTGTTCTATTGCAATTGTCCAGGTAAGAGGTCTGAACAAAATGCCACAGAAAAACTGAGGTGTTTATGAGCCAAGGGGAATGAGTTAGAGGAAATAAAAAGGCTGACTCCCAGGGTTGACTGAGCCTCTTTCTACTAATTTTTCCCTAGTTTTTTAAATGACTGCTAACATACATACAGAAAGCCATGTGTATAAATGTATGGCCTATACAGCTTCATGGATTATGACAAAGGGAACCCACTCATGTAAACATCATGCAATGGATAATAGCTTGGACTAGTGGGGCCTCAAAGAAAGGCCCACTTGCTTGAGCCAAAAACCTGGAAGTCATCTTTCATTCTTTTCTACCCCTTGTATCACATATCTAAGCCATTAGCAAATCTTGTCAGCTCTGTCTTCAAAATATATCCAGAACTCAACCTGTTCTCACCATCTCCACTGCCATTACCCTACTGCGAGCCACCGCCATTTCCAGCTTAGACTATTGCCATAGCCTCCCGCCTGTTCTCTCTTACTCTTGCTCCCCATGATCTATTGTCCACACAGCTACTGGAATGGTCCTTTTAATATGGGGGTCACATCATGTTACTCCCTGTATTATATCACATTCTGTGACCCCCCCCCCCCGCTCTATATTGGTGCTCTTTGCCAAGTAACTTGAGAGTGAACTGCCTCATCCCCCTTGATTCTGGGTTCAGCTTTGTGATTTGCATAGTAGATATGACGTAAGTAGATGCTTCAACTGGGTTTAGGCATTAAGGCTTTTTCTTTTGCGAAATTGTGCCAAAGTCTTCTCCCAATTTCACTCAAGTCTGGATTTAAGTCTCACAAGATGCATTGGGTTGGGAGAACCTAATTCATATCCAAAACTCTAGCTATTAGGGTGTCTATGGTTACTAGGCTCTGCAATACAGGAAGGAGCACAAAAATCAGATTACCATCAATGGGGAAGGATCACTTCCTGGTATCACTCTCTCATCCTGCTCCAATGTGCCTTTCCGGATGGCCTTGAACAGTCTTATCCCTGTATTTGCCCACCACCCCAGGCTCCCCTGCTTTACATTCTAGCTTAGGGTCCTGGTCAGAATCCCCTTTCCCATGTGCCCTTCCCTACCCACACTGGTCTATGCTGGTCCACTCTGCACAGGGAGTATTAGCTGTCTCTTCCCAAACTCCATAGCTCGCATCAGATAAAAGGGAATCTCTGGTCCTCTCACTGTGCACCTGTCTCCCTGTCTTACCACTGCACTCTGGACTTTATTTGGCTGACCATTCCATCTTTGCCTTGTCCTGGAAACTGACCACTTAGTATCATCTTTCTGGCTAACTTTGAATCCCCTAGAGTCATAGTTCAGATCAAAATAATCTCTTTCTCCTGATTTTTTTTTTCTCACTATATCAATTATTTGGGAACAGAACCAACTTATCCGTTAGGTACTGCAGAGTATCCATAGGCCTACAAAAATGTTTTAATATTAATTTCTTTTAAAAGTAGAAGAAAAAGGGGATCCCTGGGTGGCTCAGCGGTTGAGCGCCTCTCTTTGGCCCAGGGCATGATCCTGGAGACCCGGGATCAAGTTCCGCATAGGGCTCCCTGCATGTAGCCTGCTTCTCCCTCTGCCTGTGTCTCTGCCTCTGTGTGTGTGTGTGTGTGTCTCTCATGAATAAATAAATAAAATCTTAAAAATAAATAAATGAAAGTAGAAGAAAAAAGAAAATAATGAAGATAAAATAATTTAATCTGTATCATATTCATCTTTGTATTTGATATTTGTAAAATTTCATATAAATATATACATTTTTAAATTTTATTTTATTTACCTTTAAACGAAGGAAAGGATCCATGAAGGTGAAAGCTGCTAAGGCTAGCAAAAGTCATAATAGGATCCTGGATGCTTTTGAGGATGTGGCTATCTTTTGTGGGTATATATGTGCTTCAACTTAACTATAAACTCTTTAAAATTCTGTATAATTTTTTTACATATTTGTCTTCCCTAGAAAAATGGTCTTTTCATTAGAAACCTGTTTTGGGGCACTTGGGTGGCTCAGTCAGTTAAGTGTCTAGCTCTTGATTTTGGCTCAGGTCAAGGTCTCAGGGTCTTGGGACTGAGTTCCTCAGGCTCTGCACCCAACGGTGAGTCTGCTTCAGGATTCTCCTTCTCCCTCTGCCTCTCCCCCTCCGCATCCCCACTGATGCTCACTCATGCATGCTCTCTCTCTCTCTCTCTCCCTCTAAAATAAATAAATAAATCTTAAAAAAGAAGAAATTTGTTTGAATTGGCTAACCAAATGTAACATGTTCTCCATAATACAGAAAGCTTAGTAGTTCCATTTTCCTGTCTCTATTCTAGGGTCAAAGCCACAGATGACTAAGCCCCACACAGTTGCTTAATCCTTCAATTCACTGTCTTTCGAACACTCTTGTGATTGAAAGTTCACAATCATTCTCACATGTTATTAGAGGCAAATGAGAGAAGGCAGTAGGTTTTGCTCATTTGCTTATTCATTTGTTCATATAGTGGAACCCTGGCTCCTTTTCTCTTACTAGTTATGTGCTCTTGGCAAGTAATTTAAACTCTCTTTGCCTCAGCTTTCTGTTCTAGAAATTGGAGAATAAATATTAGCTTCCAAGGGCCATAATGAAGAATAAAAGATATCATCTACATCAAGACCTACTGTGGTGCCTCATAAGCACTCTAGAAATTGTGGCTGTCAATTAATTGGACAAAAATTTGAGTGCCAACATATTTACTGAATTGATATACATCGAAGGAATAAACCAATAGTGATCAAACATCCAAAGGCCTTGTCTAGATTCTATCTCACCACTACCACCACCCTGCCCCCTGCTCTCCTCTGAGAGCACACAGGCTGCTGAAACCTTCGGTTATTCTCACCCAGCTGTGTAAAACAAGCACATCTGTCTTCAGGCCTTTGGTGGAATGTAGGCACCTCGAATGTAACTTACCCTGCCCAGTGTTTGCTGACCAAGGAGAGAATTTGTCAGCATCCCTACGAGGTTACAAAAGAAGCATCCCTGATGGTTGGGGGATAACTGCAAAGGCCACCCTCTGATCTTCCCAGCCCCACTTCTGCCTCCACTTACAGACATTCTCCACAGAGCAGCAGACTGATCTTTTTGAAGCTGTGCATTAAATCACATCACTTCCTTGATTATTCCTTTAAAGGTACCTCTTTGAGTTTAAAGTACAAATTCAATGGCTTGGCAAGATCTCCTCTCCATGTCATCATTCCCATTCTCCCTCCAACTCCACACTCCAGACTTGACCTTCGTTTTTAGTTCCTCAAGCAGCATGTTCTCTTTATCTCACAGACCTCCTACCTGCCTCCCTTTTGGAGTTCCCTCTGCCAACAGCCACTTTCTCTTTTCTCTTCATTGGCTAAATCCCATCCCAACACAGGGAAATGACTCTGACCCCTAGACCACATTAGATCCCCTGGCTTTGCTCCCCTGAAGCACCTAGTGTTTCTCCAAACAGCACTGGAGTCTACTGTGATTATCTGTTTAATACCTGCCTTTTCCAACAGAGAGCAAACTTTTTTTTAAAAAAAATTTACTTTTTTTTTTTTAAGTCACCTCACCCAACATAGGGCTCGAACACAACTCCAAGATCAAGAGATGCATGCTCCATGAACTGAGCCACAGCTCAGAGTATAAATTTTATAGGGCCACTGGTAAACCTGTCTTGTTCATGGACTATATCTTTAGCACCTCACCCTGTACTTGGTCCATAGTATCTCTCAACACAGATTTGTTGACTGAAAGAATGAGTTAATAAATTAAAGTCCTGAGGGAGCAAAACCAAAAATGAATCTCAATGCCAAGAATCAGCCTGCATCCATTAAAGCTATTATAAGGCTAGGGCCAGAGTAAGAGTATAGGTAACACCTCTTTACTTCAGTTTCCTCATCGGTAAATTGGGGATACTAAAAAGCCTATCTTATAGGGTTGCTGTGAGGATTAAATTAGTTAATAGAAATAAAGCTGGCATTGTATGGGATTATTATATTTACTATTCACATGGGGCATTCTTCCTGGGTAGTGTACCTCATTCCACAGTGAATGAAGAGGCAATTTATTGAAACTAGCCTGGAAAGGAAGGGATATTTGTGGATGGCGACGTCCAGTGCCCCATCCTAGAAGAGCATACAGCAAGAATGACTGAGGTTGCTACTCCCTGGAGTATCCTGTTATCTATAACACGGTCCAGATTAGAAGGTTATGATCCTGCTCTGTGGAATGCATATAACCCACTGCTGCATTTTCAGTCCATCTGGAGGACTGGGCCCAGTGAGTATTCCATCTTTATCCTCTCTAGTCCCCAAGAATAACACATCAAAGAGCATGTTTGCATCCCTGCAACAGATAACAGCACTGCCATGAGCTTCAGGGCCTGCGCATGCTACAGATAGAATGAATTAATAATTTCACATATTTATAAAATATGAATTAACCTAAGAAATATATAACTCCAAGTAAAATTCTACTTTTTAATACTGAGCGGAGAAAGACACTTTGATAAATGAAAATCTAGTACATTTTCATCATATAGTATCACCATATTGGCATTTATCACAAGAAACATATCACTCCTCTCAGATACATAGATGTTGACACAACAGAAGCATCGGGTTATTTTAGGGGTGTGTGTGGGGGGGATCCAGACAACTGACTTTTTAAATTATATTTGAAAATATATTTATAAAAATTATTTGGATTTTTTTAACAATAGAAAAGCAAGTAGTATAATCAGTAAGAATTCTAGAGGCTCTAGTGCATTTATAAAAGCACAGTAAATTACTCACAAAGACCATGGAGCATTCACCTTTGTCTTGTGTGTGATATACCATATCTGTGTGGAACCTGGTTCACTTTGATGATACACAGCTATTCTCTCTGAAACCCTGCCTTCTCTTGCTCTGCTCTGTGTTGAGAGCTTCCCTTAATAGCTGAACTGTTTTTCCTGAAGAAGAAAAAGAAAGCAGTGTGAGAAATGTACATTAGACTTCTTCCTTTTTCATAATACTGTAGTGATCACTTATATTCATATTCAAAGGTAAACAAGTGGTAAAATTGTAAAGCAGTATCCTATATTAAAAATATCATAGCAAAGAAAAAAATTGCCAGTCTACTCTACAAAGACATAATATACTAAAAATCAACCTTCTTTCTCCTCCTGCCCTTGATCCTAAAACAGTACCTATATCTGCAAGGATGCTGTAAGCATGTGGATTATTTATTACTGGGTTTGGGGATTATTTTGTTGCTAAATAGGCTTGAGGGGGGCTATGTATTATCTATGAGATGTTTCCAAATGTTATTAAGGACACATCATTAGAAAAGAGATCAACTTTGTAGCTTAATGTTCTGCTTCCTTACAAAGAATTTTCCAATCAGAACCTGAAATAATACTATATAATTATATATAATAATACACACATATAAATATATATAAGTATATATAAATACATACACACAGGAACTATAACCACAATAGAAAAAATAAGATTTTAAAGAGAAGAAAGTATTAGCATCACCTCCAGGTAAAGAAATATGTGAGCTGGGATGGAAGGCCTTTATATGTAAAGCCAAGAATACTTATTTCCATATTGCAAAATGTGTCAAGCTTTGCAGAGATAATAGCACTGACCGAAAAATGTTAATTATGATAAATCTCCCAGAAACTCCCTGAACTAGAATCTCTCCCTCTACCTCAGGATGGTCTATAGAGCAGACCAAGGAGCTGGCTCCTGCCTTCCTGTCCTGTTCTCTAGCCTTTTCTGAATTCTCCCAGGTAAATTAGAAGATTTCCTTTTGGCATCCAGAAGGACCCAAAGTTACTACTAGAAACTCCCTAAGGACACCAGCAGCCACAGCCTCGAATAACCAGCCAGAGATTCACCCAGAATCAGGCTTGAGAGCTCCATCACAACTATGGGGCCACCTAGTCTCTTGGCAATGCCACCTGGGCAGATACTCAAGTGCTGTACCCACACACAGAGTCACCTGAGAAGGGCCGAGATTCTTTCTGCTCCACACTTTTCTAGCCTCCACACGGTTCTGAGCTAATTCCAGTCTTCCCACTAGCATGCTTGGTGAGCATGTGTTGAGTACAGGATAAAAGAGCAGTGCATAGAAAGAGAGGCTGGAGCAGTGTGTGCTATTGGTACTTGCCAGAACCGTTATTACTGAAACTTTGTCCCACACCTGTTCCTTCACAGCATAAAGAATTACATTGCTGGGGCACCTGGGTGGCTCAGTCTGTTAAGTGGCTGTCTTCCACTAAGGTCATGACCCTGGAGTCCTGGGATCAAGCCCGCATCACATTGGGCTCCCTGCTCAACAGGGAGTCTGCTTCTTCTTCTCCCTCTGCCTGCTGCTCCCCCTGCCTGTTCTCTCTCTCTCTCACTCTTTCTCTCTTTGCCAAATATATACATATATAAGTACATACATGCATACAATCTTTAAAAAAAAAAAAGGAGAATACATTACTGAATTCCAAGCTGTGATCCTGAAGGATATGTTGTATATAAAGCTTATCTGAAAACAGGGAGAAAGGGAGATGGCCAATGTATAAAAACTACCTTTTATTAGAAATTTCTATTGTACTAAGGGCTCTGCATGTATTATCTCTAGAAGTTTCTATGGTCATTCCATTCTACAGAGGATGAAACTAAAGCTCAGAGACATTAAGTAACTTGCCCAAGATTACACAGCTGATAATATTTGAGTTAGGTTTGAATCCAGATTTTTAAGACCCCATGCTTTTAATCACTAAACCAAACCATACCGCTTAACTTTATAGATTAGGCAAATATGGACAGTATCAAAAAGAACCCATTTATTGATTTAACAAGGAAGACTTTTTATCAAAATACATAACAAGCTTATCAATAGTGTTTGAAGGAAAACATCATGAAGGCATAAAGATGTTAATTTGTCTTTATATCATGCACACACAAAAACATATACACGGTGGTTAAATTAATGGAACAATGCAAACACAGGAAGGCACATGTAGGGCAGAAAGGCTGTATCATGTGATCAAATGATCTGATTCTGTGGTCATTAGGGTTTTCCTCCAGCCATATGACAAGAACCTACATGGTTAACCCCAGAGGCTACAAACAGCAAGGTTGCTGCCTCCTTCTGTGGGTTAATCAAAGAATACTGCATACTAAGTGCAGTGTAGTTTCCTGACTGGATCCTGGAACAGAAAAATGAATGGGACTAGTGAGACCTGAGTTTAGTTAAAAGTAATGTACCATTGGCAACTCCTCAGTTTTGACAAATGTCCCATGGTTATTTAAAATATTAACGTTAGGACAAACTGGGTGAAGGGAACACAGGAACATTACACTATCTTTAGAATTATTCTGTAAATCTAAAATTCCTTCAAAATAAAAATTTCAGTTTGAAAGGTAAGTAAAATTTAAATGTAAAAATAAGAGAGCACAATGCTAGAGGCCAGGAAATCATCTTTTCTCATCATATCCAAACGGCAAAACCATGCGGGATAATTTAGCAAATGTTACTAATATGGTCACAGAGATGTAAAATTATTGACTGTATATTTAAATAGAGAGAAAGATGATTCTGATAGATTAGAAATATGCAGCAGTTAAGCAAAATCTTGCTTTGTCTGAGTAATTCATTGGCGAGTTTACCCTCTTGCTAGTACTTTATTAGGAGAGAGTCTCTTTACTGGAGTATTAAAAGAATCTTCTACTAGACACAAAAGAAGACTTGAAGAAAATAGCAAAAGAATACCATGTCCTTGGTCAAAGACTTAACATCCTAAAATTCAATTCTCCCTATGTTAATCTGTAAACTTGACATGTTTCCAACAACAACAAAAAAATTAACTATTTTTGTGGGGGAACTGGATAAGCTGGTTTCAATACCCATAAGCAAGTAAAAATAGCCATGAAAATCTGGGGAGGACGGAGTAATAGGAGAGAGTGTGAGAACAAGCCAGATTTTAAAACACATTATAAAACTACAGTTTTAATTTTTTTTTAATTGAGCGTGGAGCCCAACATGGGATTTGAACTCAGAACTGAGATGAAGACCTGAGCAAGATCAAGAGTCAGACACTTGACTAACTGAGCCACCCAGGCACCCCTAAAGGTATAGTTTTAAAAAACAAAATAGTACTAGTGCATGACAAGTCAAACTGATCAATGAAATAAAACAGAATGTTCAGGAAAAAAGCCTGAATTATTGAGGTAAGTTAATATATAACACTAACTTTTCAAAACATTAATGAAAAGATATACCATTCAATAAATGGTGTTGAGGCAAGCAGGTAGCCATGTGGAAAATATTGGTAAGGCTGGTCTTTTACCTTGTAACTCCCAACAAAAATAAATTTCCAGATGTATCAAATATGAATTCATAAGAAAATAGATGAGAACCTGGAAGGATTTTAAAAAATAACCTATTTTGGGAAAAGCCTCTGGTATAAAATAAAACCTTTAAGTCACAAAAGATAAAGACCTGGATATTTGACTACACAAAAATAAAAATTTTCTGCATAGGATAGGGAATGAGGGGTTAAAATAAAATACAAGCACCAAACTGGTAAATGTGTTTGTGATTCATATCTCAGAAAAAAGACTAGCATTTAATATGTAAAGATCTATAAGAAATCAATAAGAAAAAGAATAAAACCCAATAAAAAAGTGGACAAACAATATGAACATAAAGTTCACAGAATAAAATACAAACAGCTCTTTAAACTTAAGCCAAGATGTCCTACAAACAAGATATAAGTATACATTAAACTACACTAAGGCACTATTTCACCTTTCAAACTGGCAAAGATCCAGACATTTGACATCACACTGTGTGACCAAGGATGTGAAGAAACAGGCATTCTCTGGGATCCCTGGGTGGCGCAGCGGTTTGGCGCCTGCCTTTGGCCCAGGGCGCAATCCTGGAGACCCGGGATCGAATCCCACGTCGGGCTCCCGGTGCATGGAGTCTGCTTCTCCCTCTGCCTATGTCTCTGCCTCTCTCTCTCTCTCTCTCTCTCTCTCTCTCTCTCTGTACGACTATCATAAATAAATAAAAAAAAGAAAAAGAAACAGGCATTCTCAAACATGGTTGGCGCAAGTATAAATTGGTATGATTGTTATGGGAAGCAAGCAATATGATTTCAAACAAAACCACCAGTGCTCATACCTTCCTACATAGCAATTCCAATTCTAGTTATTTACCCTCCAGGCACATTCTCACACTTGCAAAATCCCACAAATACAAAAATATTAATAGCCAGATTGTCATGGGTAGCAAAATATTAGAAATTACCTAAATACCCATCAATAGAGGACAGGTTAAACAAATGAGGTAATACCCATGTAATGGAATACTATGCCACAGATGCTCTATGGAGGCTGAGAGGGAAAGTCCTCTAGAATCTACTGAGTAAAAAAAGGAAACAATGAATGACACGCCATCACTGCGGCGGGGAGGGGGAGGTAGTTATACATGGATACGGGGGACAGCTGGCTGAGGGTACAAATGTAGGAAGAGACTGGGGGACAGAATTTTGTCGGTTTTCTCTGTTGGCCTATTTCATAATGAACATTAATTCCATTTTAAATAAAGAAAATAAACAAAGTTAATTTTATAAGAAACTCAATCAAATGCCCTGTGACTACTCAAACTCATTTCTGAGAAGAAAGTGAAAACAAATAAAACCACCTGGTTCTTGAGGCCCCTCTCCCAGATCCTGAGCTGTCCCCACCCTCTCCCTAGGAAAACAATGTAGTGTTAAACCCTCAAAGCCTCCCAGCTCAGTTGTTAAGGTAATTGTGTTTACTCTTTTCCAAACAAAGTAATTTGAATCAGAAAAGTAAATGTGCTCAGTCTTCAAGCTCTTTGATGTCATCTTCCTCCTTGCTCCAGAGTGTGCGACACCGCCCACAGCACTGCTGCCCAGAGCGTGACACACAAATTCTATAAGCATTGCCATAGCTACACCATTTTGCTTGTGATAATGATGTAAAACAAATAAAACATAAAGAAAATCAAATTTGAAATAAAATAATAGGCCCGAAAAAACACAAGCTGTGGGGTTTTTTCTGCCCTTTGAACACCTGTGGGAGATTATGAAACTTCAGAGTATTTTTAAATTTCATAACAATTTTTAGTGTTGCAGAGTCCCAGAGACAGGACTATTTTCTTTCCTGAAAATAACATCTGATCAAGGCAAATGGTATGTTTGAAACATTAAGAGCCAGCATCAGTACCTCCTGAGCCTATCAGTTGCTTTCCCTCTAGATGACCCTTGTTAAACATCACACCAGCTCTAAATGTGATTTTAGGATTTTAGGTTTCTAAGACTCTGAAGCTGGTGGCTGTTTAGTCATGCAGGCTGGATCTATGCAGGCAAAGGACAGAGCAGTCCATGCTGTATTAGATGAACTACTCGAGCCATCCAAATAAAATCCTCTAGTCTATGAAACACCTACTGTCTCCTCCACCTCAAACCAGCCAGCCATCAGTCCACTCTGCTCACTCTGTAGAGTCCTGGGTCTACTAGCCTGGAGCTCTGGTTTCTTTTAACTGTTCCTTCTTTTTAGCACTCCTTTTTCCCCCTTTTCCTTGTAAAAACACATTTGAAGTTGGAAGGTATTTAAGAAAAAAAGAAAAAGAAAAAGATTCAAAAGAAATCTGCTAGAATATCTTTTGCTCATTTAACACCCTAAGGTTAAGCTTCTCGAATGGCAATTAAATCCGTGGGTTTGCGTTTTTTTTTTAATTCCTTTATGTACTTGCAATAAAAACATTCTTTAGACTTTAGAAATTCTAAATAAAACAAGAACAAAAGAGTGTTCCTTCTTTTCAGCTCTCCACCCAAATGTTACCATTGTAAATCAAGGTAAGAGAGTAAATTAACTGCTGGCATTTAAATGTCTGCTGTCCCAAATATTTATTCATTTCCACTCCCCTAAATTTGTTTTATACAAACCAATGCTCATAAAAGCAATAAATATTCATTCTTTATCTACTAAAATTTTTAGATCAAAGTACTGTGCAGTCCAAATCTTCAATAGCAAAAAAAGTAACATTGTTCAGCAGGAAGCCTTCAACTTCCTAATAGCAACCTGACCAAGTATGGTTCTCATTTATCTCTAAGCGCTGCAGCACTAGGTATAGAAATACTAATGTGATTACAAATCCATATTTTTATATATACTTTGCAAATAGTGTTTCGCTTACCCTTTAAATGCACAGTGTTAGCAGCCCTGCCCATTGTTGCACACACCACACCAAGCTCTTTCTGTGTTTGCATGTTTGCTTCCCACTGCTAGAATGCAAACCCTAGGGAGGAGGTAAATCTCTTCTACCTCTGTCGCCTTAGAGCAGGTTATGCCTTCTGAGGGATGGCAGGGGAGTCCTGTCACAGTAGGGGTGACACGACCTCTTGAAGTCTTGAAGAATGTTCAAGCAGAGGGAAATCACATGACCAAAGACCAAGGAAACTACATGTAGTTCAGAGTACCTGGAGCCTACAGTATCAACTTGGACCGTATGGCATAAGACTGTTGTATGAGACAAGAAAGCCCTAGGGAGAATCCACAGTGGAGGACATGGACTTCTTAGTCCCCTGTTGTAAGCAAACAAGGGTGTGTTCACTGCACATGTTTTCCTCTTGAAAATCTTTTCTTTATTCATGTTAATTGGAAAAAAAAAAAGACCCTATTTCATTGTTAAGAAAAACCAAGTAGTAAAAAAAAAAGTGCATAGAATAAAAAGCAAATGACTGTCTCATTTTAGTGTTTACCATAGACTTGGACTTTTCACTGAAGTGTGTTTTCAGCAAAAAAATATCATGATCAGATTTTGTACCCAAATATCACTTTGGGTATAAGGTAGTGGATGGGGTAACTGAAGGCAGGGAGACTCCCCAAGTGACTGGGGCAGTTCTTTCAGACAGAAGAGTCAGCACAGGGGGCCGCACCGAGGGGTGGAGACAAGGGCACTTAGGTCTTCATCATTTGCAAGGGTGACTGAGAGGGAGGAGTCGAAAATAACACTTTGATTTTGGCTTCGATTAATGAGTTTGGAAATACAGAAGAAACACAGGTTTGTGGGAGGGAAGCAGGAGTATAATCTTAGACCTGATGAGTTTGATGTGGCATGGGATAGCCAGCAAAGCATGTCCTGGATCTGGGGTTGAGGAGAGGGAAATGGAGTAAACTTTGTGTGGTGGTGAGATTGCTCAGGCAGAACCAGAGGAAGGCCTGTACTTAGGAAACAAGCAGAGATGGGGGCCTCTACAAGGAGATGGAGAAGGAACAGACCTACAAGGGGAGAAAGGAGAGTACAGTCATAGTCAGTCAAGCAGGACAGAACGTCAAGATCAGCAGCATTAATTGTGGTAGTGGGAACAAGTCATCTGACTCAAGTGAAAACAAGCTTTGTTCTTAGTGGTCATCAGGGAGCTTAACTGGAATGGGTTCAGCACATCACTTATATATATCATCCAGAAAAGGACAGGAAGGAAATATAACACAATGTCAACAGTAATTATTTCTGGGCATTACGATTATGGGTGATTATTACTTCCTTCTGTTTCTAGAAAAGAGCTGAGGGGTCAAGGGAGGAAGAAGAAGATGCAATATTCCAAAAGGAAAGCATTTAAAAATTATATGGATGAAATAAATTTATTTAACATGCTCAAACAAGAGGAGATACCAACATTATAGGGAATATGGCATAACGTAACATCGCTACAACTATTTGCTGTCGTGTGAAGGTGCCACAGAAAGCATAGTGGGAAACTCTTTGGTTCCCCCAGAGACCCCACAAAGCCAGCTCAGGAACCCATAGCAGTATATTTGCCAAACTTCAGCCATTTAAGTCCATGACTTTTACCAAATCCTTTTACCACCATCCTATTATTCAATAAACCTTGTATTTAAACCAACTCAAAAATAAATAAATAAACCAACTCACTTTTTAAATTTATTTATTTTTTTTTAAATTTTTTTTATTCATTTATGACAGTCACACACACACACAGAGAGAGAGAGAGAGAGAGAGAGAGAGAGGCGCAGAGACA
Source organism: Nyctereutes procyonoides (assembly GCF_905146905.1). Taxonomy (NCBI): domain Eukaryota; kingdom Metazoa; phylum Chordata; class Mammalia; order Carnivora; family Canidae; genus Nyctereutes; species Nyctereutes procyonoides. The sequence goes on from NW_026575130.1 coordinate 9,824,371, forward strand.
CAGGCAGAGGGAGAAGCAGGCTCCATGCACCGGGAGCCCGACATGGGACTCGATCCCGGGTCTCCAGGATCGCGCCCTGGGCCAAAGGCAGGCGCCAAACCGCTGCGCCACCCAGGGATCCCTCACTTTTTAAATTTAAATGGATCCATTTATATCACAACAGTAAATGGAAAATCATTATCATAGTAAATGGAAGGTAACTGAAAAATAAGTATAATGAAAACAAAACCACTGCCAGTAAGTCTAGCAAGATGATTTCAACAACCCAAAGTTTCCAGCCTGAGGCCTGAACTCTGGTCAAAAGGAAGCCCTTACAAGCAATAGAACTAGTTAAAAGCCTTACTTGTATTGTTTTAGCTTGGATTTCTCCAGGAGCAAACTCTGTAATAAGAATTCAGTTGCAAGTGGTTTACTTCAAAAGGTGAGGGAAACATTAGAACATAAATAAGGGAGTTGGGAAGTGAGATAGAAAAGGGAAGAATGCCAATAAATGGTATGTTAATGGGACACCTAGGTGGCTCAGCAGTTGAGCATCTGCCTTTGGCTCAGGGTGTGATCCGGGTCTGGGGATCAAATCTCGAATCCGGCTCCCTGCGAGGATCCTGCTTCTCCCTTTGCCTATGTCTCTGCCTCTGTGTGTCTCTCATGAATAAATAAAATCTTATAAAATAAAATAAACATAAATGGTGTGTTACCAAACCAACAATCACCCTAGGCAACTGACGCTTAATTCCTCTGGGGAAACTCTGGGAGCCAGTGCAGTAGACATCTCAGAATTAACCCACACAAAGCATGAGAGAGCTGGGGTATTTATACACCAACCATTGTTGAAGGCTGATCCTGTAGACATAATTCCCTAGCAATCCTAGGCTACTTTGTGGGCATCATAGTAGGCCCTAGAGGAAAAAGAAGACCTCAGGCAAAGGATACTAATGCTGCAGTTGCTTAGTCTGTCAGGAGGAGTACACTGACTTGATAGAGGTAAAGAGATATGGGGGGGGCAACAGAGGCTGCTAGACACTAGAGTGAGATTGAAAGAGAATAGAAAATGAAATAGCGTTCTCATTATTTGAGTCAAGGGAATTTATTCTGGACCTGTCAATCACTCCAACACTCTGGGAAACTTTCAGATACCCTATAAGGCTTAAGGCAGCATAGGAGGGATAGACTCTAACCTAACAACTGTCCAAAGGAGGCTGGTGGAATGTCATCCAAACCTGGCTGCTGAAAAACAGATCTTCTAAAATATTTTAAAATTTAAATGTACTTTCCTCCCTGTCAATTAGAAATAGCCTCATCATATCTGCTTGCCCAATAGAGCTATCAAAGATTCTTCTCTGTGGGAGAAAGCCATTAGAATAAAATTGACAACATGGACAAATAAGAATATGAATGGTCATTTTTAAAAGGAATTTTTACTCTTATAAAGGAACCATCAGAGTCCTCCAAGTAATAGCTTTCCTGATTCACTTAAAATATGATTTATGGGCAGCCCGGGTGGCTCAGCGATTTAGCGCCGCCTTCAGCCCAGGGCATGATCCTGGAGACCCAGGATCGAGTCCCAGGTCAGGCTCCCTGCATGGAGCCTGTTTCTCTCTCTGCCTGCCTGCCTGCCTGCCTGCGTGCGTGCGTGCGTGTGTGTGTGTGTTTCATGAATAAATAAATAAAATCTTTAAAAAAATGATTCATTTACAAATATCAAACTGTCTACCCACCCATAGCTCACAACTCTTATAATGGATAAAGTATACAGGTACTGTGTGCTACCAAACTGTGTGTAGGCATTTTTTTTAGATATTCTTTCATTTAACAAATATTTATTGGACTATATATGAGAAACTATTCTAGGTGCATTGAGGTATAGCAGTGAAGGAAAACACAAAAATCCCTTCCCTTCAGGGAACTACTTTCTAGTGGGGAAGATAACCAATAAATAAATAATAGGTATGGGATGTCAACTGGCAAAGTGCTGACAATTAAAGCAGGAAAGGAGGACAGGGAGTACCAATTGCTGCAGTGTGGTTTTCATTTTAAAGGCAGTGATCAGAGAAGACCTACTAACAAGGAATATTTGGAAAGACCCAGAGAAAGTGAGGGAATAAGCCATGCAAAGAACTAGAGAAAGATTACTCCAGTGAGAGTAAATAGCCTACGTAAGGATCCCGGGGACAGAAATATGCTTGAGAGCTGAGAAACAGCAAGGAAAGTGGTGAGGCTGATGCAGAGCAAGCAAAGGGAAAAAGAGAAGTGAGACCAGAAAGTCAGGGGTGAGTGTAGGTCATATAACATCATGTAGGCTATTGTGAAATGGCAAACTACTAGAGCATTCTGAACAGAAGACAGACTTGAACTGACTTAGATTTAAGGGGATCACTCTGGCAGCTTTGCAGCAATAGGCAGTTGCCTCAAAGGCAGAAATAGAGGGACCAGTTAGGAGAGTATTGCTAAAATCCAGATGAATGATAATGGCAGCTTGAACAGGGTTGGTGAGTAGTTGGCACAAAGGATTTGTAGATAGATAAGATATGGGGAGTAAGAGTGGCAGAAGACGAGACCTCCCAATTCCTGAGATAGAGAACATTACAGAGAAGCAGACTTGGGAGAAGATCAGAAGTTGGATTTTCAACATGTTAAGTTTCAGATAACTACTAGTTACCCAAATGGAAAGGTCTGCAAGCAGTAGGATATGCAAGTCTGTACATCAGGAGCTCCGTCTAGGGTAGAGATAGAACTCTGGGAGTGGTTAGCACCTAGATTATATTTAAGGGCATTGAGACCGACTGAGGTCATCAGCAGAACAAACAGAAGAGAAGGGCTAAGAGGATGAGGCACAGGAGCATTCCACCAACCAGAAGTCAGGGTGAGGATGGGGAACAAGCAAAGGTGACTGAGGGGTAGCCCAGGAGGCCAGGAAAGAACCAAAAGTTGATGACATCCTGGAGCAAGTGAAGAAAGTGTTTGAAGAAAGAGTAATGAACTGTGACAAATGCTGATGATGGGTCAAGTAAAGAGACTGGGAAATGACTAGATTTAGCAGTTTGAGTGGAGAGCTGGGATCAAAAGCATGTCCAGAGTATTCAAGAAAAGAGAAGAATGTATTTCTATCTGCTACCTTCTTTGTGTTGGTGATTTTTAGCATTGTTTGGAACCTAATGAGATATATGATTTTTTTAAAAAGAGAGTTTATTTATCTATTTGAGAGACAGCACATGCGCACTAGTGGCGGGGAGGGACAATGAGAGAGGGAGAAGCAGAAGCTTCATGGACTGAGCCACCCAGGCACAACCTCTGATTTTTTCCCCTGACAAAATAACATATAATTGAATATTAGTTCTATTTAATTGATTAGCTGATTAACTCAGGTAAAAAAAAAAGTTTTTTTCTTTTGTCTAAGATATGTAATGACTGTTTACTTTCTGCTTTATTTTTTACCCGAACAAAATATTGGCTACAAACTATATATGTAGTATATATGAATATTCTGCATATGTAGTCTCTGCAGTATAGTGACTTGTAGTACATAAGTCAGTAATTTTCTTCTCCTCTCTTTTTCCTCTGGTGAGGCACCGATGATCTGGAAGATGAGGAGATAGTAGAAGAAAAAAAGAAGCCAGCAACTCTTCTGATTTATTTCCAACCTGATGATGGAGTCGGTTCCATTTAAATCCAGTTATCCACATAATGAACATAAAGTCACATTCATCAGTGTTCTCAGTGAGGGTGGCAGTATAACTACTGACTCATGTGCAATGTGAACTGAGTTACCAAAATAAAAAGAGAAGAAGTCCTCTTTCCCTTTAAATTAAATCTTGTGTCATGTTGATCTGAATACAACCCTGTGTTTATAACTATATAAATTAGTTGTAATGTCTGCAGTACCATTTTTATTTGATTGTAAATTCCTCTTTCATCTTATTGAGACTAGAAGAAATTGAGAAAGTGGGATATCACTTGCCCTCCTACATAACCAGAAAGGAGGGCAGATTTATCCAAAGGAGCATAGTCTTAGGCTAGAAATAGAATTATTGTTGCTTTATTTCTTTTTTTGTCTCCTTTTTTTCCCCTTTCAGTAAAAAGGAAACAGAAAAGAGACAGTACAACTGAAAAAAGAGTTATTTCCATGAAATGTTTCTTCCATAGTGCTGGGAACCCTAGGATAATAGTCTTATATTCAAATGTGAGAGGCAGAAAATGTAATTTACTTGAAGCATTACTTAAAACAGAATAGGTTTTTTAAATCAACCATAGTAAGTGGAATACTCACAGTATCTATAATGTACAATGTCCATTTGATTTTCAACCTTCTTTTTTCACTTTTAGTAATAAAAAATAGGTACAATGACAACAATTATCATTTAAAATCATTTTTGCTGTCACTGTTGTTGGACTTATGAATATAACTAATATGATATATATGAATATAATTAATATAAAGGAGCATTAGCTCCTGCCTAGAAAACAAGCAAATAAATAAATACCACCTGGTTTACAAGTGAAGTAGAGAGACAAAAAAAAAAATAGTTAAGTAAACTTCCTCTCCTGCTTCTTTTTCTCAGATTATAATTGAACTTTTATTATTGTTCTCTGTCCAACTGGCCTTCTCATAGAAAGGAATCTTTTTCATTATCTTACTTTTCAGCTCACTTATTATTTCCTACCTACATAGCCACTATGCAAAGGTGTTTCGAACCTGGGTGAGTCTTTCTAGTGACCAATTCACCACCTAGGGCACCAAATCATCTTTCTTATCAGTTCTTAATTCCCTTCATTTTCAGGGGTCAAACTATGAAATTCTCATAGCTCACCAGTGGAAACAGTTTATCAAGTGATTTCACACCCCACATGCTGCAGGGGCCATGAAGAAAGGGGGACAGATGAAAGGCATCAAGGAGCAAGACAGCGGCTCAGAAGCGTCTTGCAGTCCGTACTTGGAGTAAATTCTGAATGTTGTTTTCACATTACTGTTTTTATTTCCCTCACAGCATGCAATGTCTTTCTGGACTACCAGGATAGCAATCCAAGAAGTTCTGACACTTAGCTAAGACGGCTGTCTGGCCTGAACCACACTACAATCCATTCCACAGTCCTCTTTTGGACAATTCTGACCTGTTTATTGATCAGATTGTTCTGGCATGGGCCTTTGTACCCATATTTAAGTTGATTAAATTTTCCACTTCCTGGAAGTCCAGGTTTATCTTCATGTTAGAGACAGAGAGAGAGAGAAAAGACAAGAACGTCAACTATTTCACAATAAGGGGAAAAAACATCAGACTACATCCCGTCTGTATTTTTTAACACTTCCCATAAGAGAAATTCAGGAAATGCTTTTTTTTTTTTTTTTTACATTGAGTATAATTTTGTGCTACAGCCAGAAGACCCTCCTGTTGGCTGTGTTCAGCTGTATGTATGCAGTGGAGTAGATCACACAGAGCCCAGAGGAATGCTAAAAGCCCAGGAGGCATGTCCTGGAGGCATGCACAAATCCTCTATGTTGCTCTCCTGCGTTTCTACACCCACCAAAGATCCTCACATTCCCAAGTCTCTGGGACACAGCTGTCTCTGGAAATCACCCATCACTTCCTTCTCAGTTTACCCCCTGTGGCTCCTCCCCTAAAACATCCGTATCTGTAGCAACCAAGAACTCTTCTGAGGTTTGTTGAGACCACAGACATCATTTCATCTATTACAATGAAAAACGATTTACAATACAAATATTTCATTGAATTTACTTGGCTAGTGCTCCAATTCAGCATTTTATTTTTATTTTTTAAAGATTTTTATTTATTTATTCATAGAGACACACACAGAGAGAGAGAGGCAGAGACACAGGCAGAGGGAGAAGCAGGCTCCATGTAGGGAGCCTGATGTGGGATTTGATCCCGGGCCTCCAGGATCACACCCCAGGCTGCAGGCGGCGCTAAACCGCTGCGCCACAGGGGCTGCCCCAATTCAGCATTTTAATAGCCAACGCAATACTATGAGTTCCATTTTTGCCTTTCCTATAAAGTACACTATTAGCACATTTTCTGAAAAGGCATATTTCAATTTGACAAGTTTATCAGATGGAAAAATTAAATCACAGAAACTTTAAGAGACATATCCAAAGCAGCCCGTAAGAAAAGAGCAATCCACAGCATATGGCATTGCACCAAAAGTTAGCTTAAAAAGTTGCTTCAAAAGAAGTTCATTCTCTAGAAGAACTTCCAGGGTAACTGAAATGTTCTGTATTTTAATCAGAGTGATTGTTTCACAAGTATATGTCTCTATCAAAACTTATAATAAAGATGTTTCTATAAAGTACTTACAAGTAGCACTCAGTACAGTGTTCTTTTAGTGAATGGAAGTGATACTCATTCTGTAATGCATGTAGTGAAATGTTTTTAAAAATCACTGAATTGTACACTTAGGACCTGTGCATTTCACTGTGTTTAAACTTTGCCTCATAAGTAAAAAAGCCTTTTTTAAAAAAGAAATTTTTAAAGATTAATTCATTTTAGAGAAAGAGCATACATGAATGTTGGGGGGAGGGGACAAGGGAGAGAAGGTGAGAGAGAGTCTTAAGCAGACTCTGTGCTGAGCACAGAGCCTGATGTGGGGCTCACTCTTATGACCCTGAGATCACAACCCTGAAATCACCACCTGAATGGAAACCAAGAGTTGGATGCTTAATCAACTGTGCCACCCAGCCCCCCCCCCTCCAGGGCCCTCCCTTTTTTAATTGCTATAAATGGTCAGAGCCTCTTTGCATTAACTTCTGGTTGCCCACAATTTCATTTGGCCCTAAAATTGTATCTGCAGTGATGCACTGGCTCCCACACTGCCACTGATGCCTGATTCTCTTCTTTTCCTTGGAGATTTATTAATTTCTTTTGATTGTTGCTGTTATTATTGTCAAAATGTCCTAGTACCAGCTCTTTTATTTTTTAAATCTTTTTTACATATTACATTGACATTTTTTATCTTCTACCTTTAATGTTAATTCATTGCATATAAATGTTTTTAAAAGCACAAAGATGAAACTAAAAACCACCCAAGGCTCCACTACTCAGGGAAAACTACTGTCAGCATTTTAGTGTCAAATAGATACTGACTGAGTGACCACTTTGTGGCAAGAGTTGTTCTAGGTACTGGGTAAACTGTAGTAAACAAGACAGTGCCCTTGCCCTCATAGGGTTTACATGCTAATACATGCTATGGAGAATAGGATTTTTTTTTGTTTAATGAGGCAGAATTGTACTTGCTCTTTTATAATCTGCTTTTTCCACTTAACACAGCACTAATATCTTTTCTTGCAGCAAATAAAAATAATTATATGACATCATTTTCCTATCTGCATAGTGTTCCACTATATGGCTTTTTAGAATGTATTTAACAAATCCCCTAGTTCAAATGACCACAACTTTCACCTCTATGAATATCTTATTGACAGTCTTTTGAATATATTTTTAGTGATCTCTTGCTCGCAAAATAATGCTTCTTTATTGCATCAGGGTTTCAATTTCTTTTTTTTTTTAAGATTTTATGTATTTATTCATGAGAGACAGAGAGAGAGAGAGAGAGAGAGAGAGGCAGAGACACAGGCAGAGGGAGAAGTAGGCTCCATGCAGGGAGCCCGACGTGGGACTCAATTCCGGGTCTCCAGATCACATCCTGGGCTGAAGGCGGCGCTAAACCGGTGAGCCACCCAGGCCGCCCAGGGTTTCAATTTCTGAAAGGGGTGAAATGATTTTGCAACTGTAAAGTATCTGCCTAAGCCTATGATTAATGCCTTATTAAGGTATTGTGGTTGAAAACTCCAGCCAGAAGACGGAGATTTACTACCTGACCCATGCGTGGCTGAAAGCAGTTGGGGAAGTATAGCTGAAAATAAAGTCTGGGGTGGGAGTGGGAGTGCTCCCTGTTATCTATCTCCTGAGAAATGAGAAGCCTATGATCTTAGGTGACTTGTAGGGAACTTTGAGTTTAGCAGTTTGGCCAGTGGGGAGAATGTCAGTCAAAAAGATATGCTTCAGGAAGTCTTCAACTTCTATATTTCCTAAAGCTCAATGGTAAATCCACTATTTAGAATGTGAAAACATACTCGAAGTAACAATTCAACAACATACTTGATCCACAACTATTTGTTGAGCTACTATTATATACAAAGCACTACTCTAATGTTCTTAGAGTCATGATTACAATCTCAAGCTAGTTCAGACTTATTTTACTGTCCAATAAAGTTGAAAATCTGTATTTGCCATGAAAAATAGTATATAACAACATACTGTTATAATTGTCTGATACATTTCTCATCATCTACTGTTTTAAGGGAATGGTGCAAGGTAGGGGCTACCAAGATGAATCAGATAAACTCTTGCCATTAAAGAGAGTTGACCAAACACAGCTAAACTAATACAGTAGACTCTGGCCACATGTGCTGCTGAGCCCTCAAAATGTGGCTCCTCTGAACTGACGGTGCTCTAAGTAAACAACACACCAAATTTCAAAAAGTTAATATAAAGAATATGAAATCTTTCATTAATAAGTTTTTATAATGATTACATGTTAAAAGGGTAATATGTCAGATATTTGGATTAAATAAAATATATTATTAAAATTACTTTAACCTCTCTCTTACTAGCTTCTTTTTTTTTTTTTTAAGACTTTACTTATTCATGAGAGACACAGAGAGAGAGGCAGAGATATAGACAGAGGGAGAAGCAGGCTCCTTGCAGGGAGCCCGATGTGGGATTCGATCCCAGGACCCTGGGATCACGCCCTGAGCCGAAGCTAGATGCTCAACCACTGAGCCACTGAGACACCAGGCGTTCCTCTTTCTAGCTTCTTAATGTAAAACAACCCATGTGACTTACATTATATTTCTATTGGCAGTGCTGATCCACACAACTATAGTTACTACCTATTCAGTGTTTATACTATGCACCAGGTAATTTTATATAAAATATACATAATCTTCCATAAAGGAAGCATTACAGATAAGGAAACCAAGGGTTCAAAAGCAGTATTAATTCATGATTTGACATGTATCCGGTATATTTTCTGTGCACCAAGGACTGTTTAGGTAGTGGGGACTTAAGAAAACAAAGTCCCTACTCTCATGGAATTTACGTTCTAGTGGGAGAGGAAGATAGAAAATAAGTAAGTATAAAAAACATGTCAGGCAATAACAGGTGAAAAAAGATGAAACTGTAAAAGAAAAGATAGGGCCCAGAATTGGGGTGAGGGGACAGTAAGGAGTCATCATCTGAGCAGAAGCATGAAGAATGAGTCCTGTGAATATCTACCTAGCCAGGATTTCTGGGCAGAGTCAACAACAAATAAGGACTGAGGAGTGTGTTTGTGTGTGTGTACACACACACACGCATGTACACTTTGCACACTGGAGGAACAATCAGCAGGAGAGACAGGTGCTGGAGAGCAGTAAGCAGGAGGAGCAGGAGAGGAAGCCAGGAGCCAGTCCATAGAGCAACTTGGAAGACTCCTCCTCATACTATGAACTGTTTGGGGATGACTTTGACTGCTTTATGATGCATGGACTGCTGCGGGGTATGCATGGAACCCAGCAAGAGGGGAAGCCAGAGACCAGCTGGAGGCTACTGAAGTAGTACAAGAGAGATCTTCCAGGGTCTATGTGACTCAGCCACTGGAGATTTGCTGTTCCTGCAATACAAAGTAAAATAATCTAAAAATTATTCAGAGAATTTGAACAGCAAAGGTCAAATGTCTGGATAATTCAAGCCTCAAAATATATTTGGGAGTCTGTACAGTTATCTGAACTGGCAGTCAAAAATCATTGTCCAACTTCACAGCATAGTAATTTATCTCTGTCCCTTGCTTTCTGCCAATTTAACCTAAGGGAAGTGGATTTGAAAACTATAATTGGCAGAGTGGGATTGTAGGACCTTTAAATCAAATTCAGATCAGGCAAATTAGCCTCATTTTTGCCAGAGAAAAGTGCTCAGTTGCGCCAGATGACAATTTTGTAGCCTAAACTATTTGCATTGGCTCTGCCTACCTTCTGAATTGCTAATTCTCAGTTTAAGCACAGCTGCACATGCAAGACAGAGTTAAGAACTAGAAGCTGTGTCTTGGATAAGTGTATACATTAGCCTGGATAACTCCACTCTGTGAGTCTGTTTTTACAAACAGAAGTACTTAAAAAAAAAAAAAAAAAAAAGAGGATCCTGAAGATCAAATGTTATATAGACCAAAATCCCTTCTCCTCTGGGAGGTAAGTGAAGGTTTAATGTAGATATCCAGTTTCAAATGGAAACAAATACAGATCAATCACAAGGACTCCTAAAAGTCCTATCATGATAAAAAGGACGCTCCATCTTGAACCTCCAGGTTGGTATATTTACTTTGATGGAAATCATTGGAAAATTGTTCAGCATGCTTCACTGTGCCTGGGTAGATGTGTTTTCTGGGTACTGGTTGTAGTTCCCGTCAGTCAGGCACTTTCCTGGAGTACTAAAATGTATAGATTACACTCAATCAAAGAGAGATTGCCACCACTGTCCCCGAAATTTACACAAATATGCGCTGTAACTGAATAAACAATGAAACTAACGACCTTGTTCTGCATTAATCTCCATATTGCTCTGTTGGTACTGCCCTTGCCTTTGGGCAAGGGAATATAAAAAACAGTGAAAGGGAATAAAGGGGAAAGGAGAGAAAATGAGTGGGAAATATCAGAGAGGGAGACAGAACATGAGAGACTCCTAACTGTGGGAAACGAACAAGGGGTGGTGGAAAGGGGAGGCAGGGGATCCCTGGGTGGCGCAGCGGTTTGGCGCCTGCCTTTGGCCCAGGGCGCGATCCTGGAGACCCGGGATTGAATCCCACGTCGGGCTTCCGGTGCATGGAGCCTGCTTCTCCCTCTGCCTGTGTCTCTGCCTCTCTCTCTCTCTCTGTGACTATCATAAATAAATAAAAATTTAAAAAAAGCCTTTAAAAAAAAAAAAAAGAAAGGGGAGGCAGGCTGATGGGGGTTGGGGGGGGATGAGGTGACTGACTGGGTGACGGGCACTGAGGAGGGCACTTGATGGGATGAGCACTGGATGTTATGCTATATGTTGGCAAATTGAACTCCAATAAAAAAATATACAAAAAAAAAAAAAAAAAGAAGGTTGTGGCTTTGGCTTCTCACTTCAGACCAGGGACTAGACTCTGGCTCAATGCTGACAGAGCCCAAGGTCCTGCCTGTTCAGTCCAGGAGGCCTGAAAAACTACAGGGGCCTCCATCTTAAGAACTTCATTTACCTCAATCCAAGACAGACCTCATAATCATACCTACTGAAGAAACAGATTAATAAAAGTAAGAAAAATCCTTTAACCGTGTCTCCCCATTCAGAGAGTTTATTTTCTCCAAGGTTTTCCTTGAGTATTTTCAGGCCCTCACAAGACAAAATCCTCAGTGTCTTGGTCTATGTTCTCTTTCCAGGCAAAAATAAATTTTAACGTAGCTGCATCTATAAAGAAGGGTGAAAGGAAGGACTGAAGTTGACAGTGAACTTGATCAGCATTCACTTCTAATCTGGGATATTTGGGGAAAGAAAAATTAAAACTAGAAGGTGTCTCCTAAGTGTCCCATTGCTACAGAGTCCCTACAATAGCATTTGCAAACTCTTGAGTGAGTTAATCAAACTCTTGATTGAGTTACAATAGCATTTGCAAACCAGCAGGAGGCAGCCAAAAGAGATGGAACTCCTCAGGAGGACTCTACCTGGGCAGCCTTGGGCCACAGTAAAAGAAGACTGGAACCAGAACCCTGGAAACCTCCCCCTACTCCTGCTTTTACCACTTCGTACACAGGTATCACTGGAAACCTTATCCTGGGAGGTGGAGCCCAGGAAATGACCCCATTGGAGGAGTCATCTTAAGTTAGGAAGGATCATTCATGAAGCACACTCAGCTAAATGTCCTAAGTGCTACACATGTGGCAGCTCCGTCACTTCATACCCAGCCTGAACCATAACCTTTATTGCCTTGTAAACTTGAGATGCCTCAGTCTGAGATATGTAATCACATTCTATTCTGAAACATAAATTCTGATGGTATTTACACAGTCCCAAGAAACATCTCTTTACACACCTTTCTAGTCACCCCCTCCCCGTGTAATTAAAGCTGTTGTTAAGTATTTTATCTATCTCATAGGCCATCATACTACTAAGGTCGTTCTCAGAGTTATTACAAGCTGTGTCAACTGCCTCACAAAACAATATTCTGTTTTCGGTGTCATTTGTCTATATCAATTTATCTATTCATTAAGAGGTAACAAATACTAAGATGATTTTGGTGCTTTTGTAACACAACTGTTGCAGATGTGGAGATGGTCAAAGCATGGGTGTGTATACGAAACCATTCCCATTTACTCCTGTGGTAGAGATTCCTAGTGCCTTAGTTTGATTTTGGCAATTTACAGGTCTCCTGAAGAATCCTCTTTGCTTCATGGACTACTAATACATTAGTATACACCTTCACATGCATTATCTCACTGAATGCTTACAACAATCTTGTCGAGTAGGCCCTTATTACAGCCGTTCTGCAGAAAGGAAACTGAGTCTGGGAGAAGTTAAATGCCTTGCCTGAGGTGAGAGCATGACAGGAGTGACACAGCCCACCTCAGACCCAGGATTTCCGACTCTGCATTACAGTATTTCAAAGCAGTCTCTTCATACCAGTTACTTCTGAAACAACAGAATACTGCTCAAGAAATATATTCCAAAAGGGGCCTTGTGGTTTCCTAAACTATAAAGACAAACTTTCTAGCTAGTCCCCTGTAGGAAAAGATCTCAGAACTCTGTCAATAAGAGGATTTTAAACCAGAGACACCAGACAGTGAACGCTTTGATTAAAAACAAAACAAAAAAAGACAAAAAAAAAAAAAACCAAAAAACCCAATACTAACATCGGTTTTGCAGGATCTAACTTCTGTGGGAGAAAACTATGTAGTGCACCATATCGTGTGTGTAGCAAAAGAAGCACTGCACTACGTACAATGAACACACACGCGTGTGTCCACGTTCTCCTCCCAAATGTGCTACAAAAGAAGTGAGAAGCATACTAAAATAAGACAATATTTATGGCTCCAGAAATTCGGCTTCACATAACAGCAATTATGAACAAGATATTCTCCCTAATAAAATTAACTGCAAGACAAAAATCTGGAGGAACTAAGTGCTTCCCTATGTCGTCTTTATTTTATTCCATGTGCTCGAGAATGGTTGCGGGGAAAGAAAGGCAGAGGAGAGTAAAAAAAAAAAAAAAAAAAAAAAAAAAAAAAAGAGCAGAAGGAGAAAGAGAGGCATAGCGAGACGGCCTCTGCTAAGGGGTTGGTTTTGCTTTAGAAACTGGAATGTGTCCAGGCTTGATTTTTTATTCTCAATTCACATTTCAGATCCAGCTCCCCAAACTCTTTGATCTTTCTCCCTGTCTCCTTACCCGGAAGAGAACCCTTGGCCTTCTCAGCTGGGAGCTGGGAGCACACGTGGAAAGACTGGCTCGGATCCATATTCTTGCCAAATTTAGTCACACAAAGGGGCCTGCGAGGGAAAAAAGAAAGGATGAAAGCTGCAGCCGCCACGACTTCAAAGGCCGTGCCGCCGAGCCGGGCCCTGCGCAGGCGCCGCCCTCCGAGGGTAGAAGGCGCGGCTCGCGCGCGCGGGGCAGCCTCTCCGCGCCGGGCCCCGCGCGTCCCCGGCCGGGGAGCGCGTGGAGGGGACCGGGCTGCGGAGGGCGGGGCCGGGGGGGCGGGCCGCCGAGCCCGTGCTAGTCTAGTCGCCGGGGCCGAGGCCCGTCCCCACGCCGAGTTAGGGCGCCCGAGAAAAGTTTTCAGACGCGCGGGAGAGGAATTTTACGTGCAGCCCACCACTAGGCAGGCTGTCCCGTCTGCAGCTTTCCTGCGGGTCGCACACCCATTCCACTCCATTCCAGACGTAGCCCCGGGTCCCCGTGGCGGGGGGGGGGGGGTTGCCAGGGGTTCCCGTTGCGTCCCAGCCTTGAAGGCGCGTGGCGGGGGGGCCCCCTCCGAACCCGCCGCCCCGTGTCCCCTGGTTCCCGAGCGGAGTCACCCCAACTTGACTCCTGTCGTTCCGGGCGGCCCCGGGGTGGGGGACAGAGGGTCTGCCGGTGCTAGACGGGATGGGGCCCTCCTTCGCGGGCCTCGGGAGGACACAGCTCCCCGGACCGGCGCGCCGCGGGCGCCGAGCTTGGCCCGCGTCCGCACGAGCGCGGGAGGAGCGGCGGGAGGGCCGGGCGGGGTCTCGGTGGGCGGGCGGCGCCACGCGGGGCCGAGCTGCGGGGGCCCTCGGGCGCCGGCCTCGCCGACGCCGGGAGCCTGCACGCGGCCGAATCTGGGAACCACATTTCCGCGGGGCTACGGATCGTCACCGCGGCGAGGGAGGGGGTTGCGTCGGTCTTAGGAGGAGACCCGAAGAGGCGGAAGAACCCCTGGGACACAAACGGCCCTTCAGCTCGCCCGCCTCCCCGCCCCCCTCCTCCTTCCCGCGGGGTCCCCTAAACTGGAGCGCCCCCAGCACTTGGTCTCCTGGCGACGCCCGGGGCGGGGAACCCGAGGGCGCCGGAGTCCCGTCCGTCTCTGCAATCCCAGTATTCGTTTTTTCTAGTTCTTCATCGTCCTTGCTCCTCGAGCATCCTCGAGCATCCGCTTGCGTTAGGCCCCCGCCACCTCCTTCTTTTGGGATCCCACCAAAGTTGTAGCTGGGGCAGAGAGTCCAGGCCACACAAAGGGGAAAACCCGGAGTCTGGGCGGGAGGTGAGGACCGAGGGGGCGGAGAGCGCTCCCAAGGGCACCGCGCGTTTCTCTCCTCCCTGTAATTAAGGACTCACTACCGAGTGCGTGTAGCCGCGTCCACTTGGCAGCAAAATCGCCGCCGGGGGGGGGGGTAGGGGTCTCTCCGTGAGGGGGGGGCATCCTCCCCGTTCCCCGGCCCCGCGTACCCTGCGGACCTCGGGGCCCGTCTCCGCCCCCACCCACCTCCACCCCCCACCCCCCGGTTCCGGCTCGGGGTGGGCGCCCGGTCCCCCACGCGCAGAGCCGGCGACGGCGCCCGGCACCGAGGGAAGTGTTGCTATCAAACAAGTCACCGTTCGCTCCCAAACTAAACCCAAACCAACCAAAGCCACCAAGAGGGGAAAAACCAACAGCAATCCAGCCAGCCCCTAGCAATTGTTTCACGGTCAGAATTAAATCACATCAAAACGCCCCCTGAAACCCACATCCTGAAGGAGTGAACCTGCAACAGCCAACCTCCAGTCGTTCGCTCGAGTTCACACGAACAACCCGCCTCTACATCCGAGGGAAGAGGGCGGCGGGCGGCGGCGGTTCTCCCGCGCCGCACCCACCACATCCCGGACTGTATGTGCACCCAAAGCAGCTGCATATATAATAGCAGCCCCCGCACGATTTCGGAAAGACCTCCCGGCGGCAGAAATGCCTTCTTTGGCTGGTACAGCGCCGAACCTGTTCGGGAAGAAGGACCGTCTTTCCTAGGGTTCCTTCACCCCTCCCGAAGGACCCCAGCTTCCCAGCACCGCCCCCCCCACACACACACCCGCCACCCCCACCCCAGGAAAGACAGACTTCGCGGGGAAACGTCCACCTCTCTCCCGGATAAAGCTTTAAATGAATTTGGACGAACGCTTTCTCGCCTCGCAAAGCCCCCGTTACGTTCAGCCCATCTCAAGATCTGCAGCAATGCTAGGGACAATCCGTCAACAACCGCACGCCGCAAGGAGGACAAACAGCCACAGAGAGAGCAAAGCGCTGGTGATTTCGTTAGAAACGTTTCCGTAAGAGAGGGTTACCGAAAAATTCCAAACAAAGCCACCTACCCTCGGTCCTTCTAGTGAACAGTTCCTACTAGTTATTATTCCCCAAACTCCCATCTCCTCGAGCTCCTAATCTCCAGGACACCTGGAGCTGAGCTCCCCAAAGACTCTGGGAGTCCAGATAATTAACATGAAGGAGAAAATGGGATTCGAATGAGTTGCAACACTTAAACAGGGAGATGTAGGAGTCGTCATTTAATCTCTCCTTGGCTCCCAGAAAATATTCTATGGCCATTCTGTGTGCCCCCGCCCCAATTCCACGCCCTCTCAATATTTTGATGAAAAGGAACCCTCACTCTGGCTACTTTGGTGAAACTGCATTTCCCAGCTCTTTTCCTACCAGCCAAATTGGCACATGTATTGGGAGGACTTTTGACTTTGCTTTCCCATATTTCTTTTAGAACAGAGGGTATTAATGTCTGACATAGCTACATGTTCACATCACCGGTACTTTACACTCGCATTGGTGCATGACTTCAAGGGAAGTTGACTACCGCCATCAATTAAAAAAAATGGTTTCTTTCCAATCTTTTTTTACTATTGTCTTACAGACATATTGTAGTAGAATATTCTTTTCTTCTTTAAGGCTTTGCATTGTCAGCTATTTAGAGTGTGTTTAATGTTTTACTCTTCCTGCCTTCCATCACTAGCTCCCTAATTTTGCCCCAATCCCCCAAATAGAATATGTGTGACAACTGACCATGCTGTATATGACCAATAGAACCCTTTGATAGTATTTAAAATTGCTTTTTAGTAAATTTCCCATCCTGGGGCAAAGTTTTAAGTGCTCTTTTGGAGCACTGTTAAGGTCTTTACTTATATATAATGCCCAGCAGCATGCAATTTTCTCCTTAGGAAAAGAGGGACCTTTGCATGACTATTCCTATAAAATAGAGCTAACGTCTGATTCTGTAGAGTTTTCCTTATTTTCAATTTAAGGTAGATGGAGACACATTTCTTCCTGCCTCTTGTTTACTGTTCTGAGGTTTTACAGATGGCTAGTGTATTAGGTATAATAATTTTGCCTGGATTTTTAACTGAGGGGGTTTGAGAGCCAAGGAACAAAATGTAATGTGTTTTCAAACTTCAGCTTCGCTTATACTGTAACTTTCACAAAGCATCTCCTTAAAAGTCCTGTCCTTGTACAAAATGCATCAAAGAGATGGTGGTGCCTGGGGAATTTTTGAGGTTGGATTTCGGATTTGCATCTTCAAGGGTCCCTTTGAGTGCGCAGTCCGAGGTGCCAGAGACTGCCCAGTCCTCCCTCCCTCTCTCTACTGGCATCCCTCTCCTGGGTCCCTTTGCCTTCCCCCTCCTTGGGTTGATCTTCCATGCTCTGCGAGGTTCCCATACGTTGTAGCGTGTATCTCCTGAAATCCAAGAGAGACCTAGCGCAACTCTCTCTGTACATCTCACGGTGAGGATGCACAGAAAGAGATCTTGTTTTAAAAGGCGATAATTAACATCCAGTCTTCAGTTTTTTCTTCTTTGTCCTATTTTTCTCGGTTAAGACCGGAGATTTAATTTTTGCTAACATGTGCTCCCTTGTCCTTTGACATTATAGTTTAGGAAAGTCACAACTCTCTTCCTTGTCCTTGTTTCCGTTTTCTTAGTTGGGCAATCTCTGTTATATTTTCCCCTTTTCCTTCTCTCTGTCCCCAATTCCCGCCTCATCCGCTCTGTCAGAGCATCTATCAATGTGGTGTCGATCACAGCTGCGGCGGCTTCTCTTTCATCTTCTTTGCCCTGCCAAGGGGAGGGAGGGAGAAGGAGGCGGGAAGGGGGGGGGGCGGGCGAGACTGGCAGAGGAAGGTGCAGGGGGTACAAGAGAAAAGATACTTAGATGATGAAGTTAAACCGTTCTGGCAGAGTTTCTTGTCAATTTCACGCGGGCAAAGGGTGCTTCTCCGTGGGTTACAGGAAGCGCCGGGTCCTTCCTCCTCTCAGCGACTTTCTAGATCCTTTAGGCGCGCGCGCACTCGCTCGCGCGCGCGCAGACACACACACGCGCCGACACACACACACACACGCACACACACAACTAGGACTCGTCCTACAGGCTCTGGGAAAAGAAAAAAAAAAAGTCCTCAATCACCACCTCCTTCTCGCCGCCCCCCCCCCCGCCCCCCCAGCGGGCGGCCAAGGAGAGCTGGAGGCGGGGGAGGGGAGAGGGAGGAGAAGCGACGCAAGTGGGTAGCTTTTCAGCGCCAGCGAGGCGCGGGAGGAGGAGAAGCGGTGGGGAGGCGCAGCCGCTCACCTGCGGGGCCGGGTGCGGAGGAGGGACCTGGGCTCAGCACTGCACTCTCGGTCCGAGGGCCCGGGACGCGCCCGGAGCCTCGAACGCGGCCAGGCTCGGGGCACCCCCCCCTCCCCTCGGCCAGGCGAACCCGAAGGGTGCAGCTCTTTGCCTTGACAGAGCGGCCCGGCGGCGGCGTGGAGCGCGGCGAGCGAGAGCGCCAGGCTGAGAAAGTCGAGCCGGGAACAAAGAGGGGTCGGGCTGTGAGTGCGTGTTTGTCGGCTCGGGCGCCCGGCAGAAGCACTCGGGTCCAAGGCCCCTGCTGTGACTCCCCGAGACCCCGCCGCATCCTCCACTGCCGACTCCCAGCGCCCGCCGGCACAAACTTTATTCTTGGCAAACTTCTTCTCTTTCTCTTCCCTCCTCCTCCTCCTCCCACCCCTCCTCCTCCCCCACCTCCTCCCACCCCTCCTCCTCCCCCACCTCCTCCTCCTCCACCAGCAGATTAAATGCGCCTGGAGAAGGAAAACTGAAGCGAAAGGGAAGGAAATAAGAAGCTTTAAAAACGGACATCTCAACCCGGTGGCTCTTTAATTTTTTTTTTTACCCTCCAGGAAGCGGACATTTCGTTATCTTCTGATTCTCCTTTGCGCCCTGTGTGCTGGGGCAAACGGAGCCTTTGCGCCCAGGTCGCCTTTCTCGGAAAACAAACTCCCAAGTCGGCCACCGGGGAAGCGAGGGTGGAGAGGTTTGCTAGAGACACACGGACCGACCCTCCTCGGCGCGTGGGAGAGTCTTGCCTCCTCCGGAACCGGCGTCCTCCGCGCAGACCCTGGAGGCGCCGGGGGCGTGGGGTGGCCGCCGGGGCAGCCCAGCCTAGCACGCGCCCCGCAGCTCAGACGCCCCCAGAGGCGCCGGCGCCGGCGGCCTTAGCAGCCCAGCGCCCTTCGGCCGCGAGGGCGGGCGCCGGGCTCCGCGGAGTGGAGCGGAGCGGGCCGCCGGGGCTCGGGCACCGCCGCAGCTGCGCCGGCCTGGGGCCGCGGGCCCGGTTTCCGCCCGCTCTTCCCGCTCACGCATCCTTCCAGTTCTCCTTTTCCTCCTCCCCCTTTCGTTGATCCTCTGTCTTTCCTGCTGTCGCCTCGGGGGCTCCTCCTCCAGCGGAGCGGAGATTACAGAGTCGTCGGGATGCCCCAGCTCTCCGGGGCCGGCGGCGGCGGCGGCGGCGGCGGCGGGGGAGACCCGGAACTCTGCGCCACCGACGAGATGATCCCTTTCAAGGATGAGGGCGATCCTCAGAAGGAGAAGATCTTCGCAGAAATCAGCCACCCCGAAGAGGAAGGCGACTTAGCCGACATCAAGTCCTCCTTAGTGAACGAGTCCGAAATCATCCCCGCCAGCAACGGACACGAGGTGAGCGGGCCGCTGCCCCGAGGTCCGAGAGGCGTGGCGGGTCCCCGGGAGGAGCAGAGGAGGAGGAGGGCAGGCGCCGGGCAGCCGGGCAGCCGGGACCGCCGGCCCCGAGGGGGTCCCCCGTTGGCGGGGGTGCGGGTGGGGGTGGGGGCTTGGACGGGCCCCCGGTCAACATTCTTCGCGTGCATGCGTGTGCGTGTGTGTGCATGTGTTGGTGGGAAGCGGAGGAGTGTGCAGGGAAGGTTACGGATCAGTGCTGAGGTTCGAGGAGGAAATTGTTGGCTTGTGGGCAAGACAAGCTGCCCTTAGCCCGTAACGTGTCGCCTGCGGACTTTTTAGCGGGGTTGAGAGGGTGCGAGGCATTAAAGCGGAGATTCCCGAACAACACTAAGAAGTGCTTCCGTGGGACGGAACAAAGTGCACCCCGCGCTCTCCCTCGGTAGATGTCTCTGCAAAAGTGCGTTAAACCACCAAAGGCTTAGGTAGAGAGGAGCAGAGCTGCAGGCGGAGAGGAAGAGGAGGCGGGCGTGGGCCGCGGCCAGGCGGGGCGGTCCCAACCGCCGGGGAGCGCGGTTCGCGCGGAGCCGGCCAGCGGCGGGGGCGCGCGCCTGGGTCTCTGCGGCCGCCGCATCCCTGCGCCCCGGCCGGCGGCTGCTGGGAGCCGTGGGCGCCGCGAGCCGAGCCGAGCCGAGCCGAGCCGCCCTGCGGGGGGCGGGGGGCGGGGGGCGGGGGTGGGGGGCGCCCGGGACCGCGGGCAACACTCGGTCTCTCCAAACCTGGTCACTTAAAGTACAAAAGCGCTTACACTTGGTAAGTTTGAGTGCGGCTCAGGCCTCAAATCTTTGCAGAAGAAAGGGGGGTCAGAGTCGAGATGGGGCGGAACAGGGCACCCACTCAGGGAGTGTGGAAAGCGCTTTATCTGATCTCCTGGGCCGCTGCGGGCGACGGCGCAGGTAACCCAAGTAGAGTAAATAGAGACACGTGAGTGCCGGCGAGGGCGAGCCGCGAGCAGGGCCGCGCGGAAGGGCTATTTTCAGGCGGTGGAGAGTTTCGGGAAGGGGGGTTGGGGTGGGCGGATGGACCCTGATACCCGACACTCCACCGGCCACCCTCGTTTAACAACTGGGAAACGAGCGCTTTGGAGGAAATCCGGTAGAAAAGTCCTGACGCTCAAATGATTTCACCAACGCTTTTTCCCTCCAAAGAAACTTGGAGGGTATACCCTTTTCCCTTAAATGGCATCCTTCTGCCCCCAAAAAGAAAGCCTGTGGTTTTGGGGGCGGGGACATTTTGGGTTTTAAACAACACGTTTAAGAACACTTCAGACTTACCTTCTTAATACCAATGGCGGGGGTGAGTACGCATTTGGAAGCCTGGGGGGCCTGGGTTCTAAGAACACAAGGGCGCTCGCGATCCTGATCCTCGTATCTTTCATTACAACACTCCAATTTGAAGGGGGGGGGGCTAGGGTGCACGCAACTCCACTTAAAGGGTTTGTGAATATGCATTTGGGGGAGAAGGTTACCTGGAGGACATATGTCCAAGGAACCAAATGACATCTGAAACAGAAGCAAACTCTTGCATTTATAGAGCAGCATCTTTTTCTGCTCGTTTTGCTTGTCCTTTCGTATTCCATGAATAAATCTGCCACCCACTTCACATTTTCCGTTTTTGCTCTGGGAAGAAGGGTCCTACAGTTTGAAGCATAGAACCCAGGGATTAAGGCCCTGTTAATCTTTGCCAAGGTTGTAAGTGGGCATGGGGCAGACCAGGGAAGATGGTGAATGGGTAATACCACTGATTTGCACGTGGTTGAGTCTGGGTGGATGGTGGTTACCAGAACTGATATTAACTGGGCTACCTTTTAGATGTTTATAACTCAAGTCTCGAATTTTCCTCCCTTTAACCGCAGAGTAGTTCACTTTTTTTCTTGTCAGCTTGCACTCAGCCAGCTGTGGTAGGTTTTAGGGAGGGGGTCTCCTGCTGGGACTGGTTTAGGACAGTCACCTTAAGACCCCTACCTGTAAGTGCCTAGTTTTTATTTTATTTTAGTTGCAAAATGGTATTTCTGCCCAATTTTAATTGGCTCTGATCGACCGTTCACAGTGGTTAAAGAAGCTATCAAAAGAATGAACTCCATTAAGTCAAACTCCTATCATACTAGGTATCTAAGTAGCCTTGATGTGTTGTAATAATCAGCAGTCAGAGGAGCATGCGGATCTTTCCCAGATTTACTATACTGTTACTGTTTTTCTTAGTATTATTTATACTTTCTAGTCTTGGGTATATAATAATCACTTTAAAAATATGTGTTGAAAAGAAAAAGCAAAAGATTTCCAGGTTCTCAGCCCTAGCCTATCCCACTTAGGTTGATAAGATAGGTAGGTTGAGCCTCACCCAGTCCTCCTCCTTTGAATTACCAGTGGATACACACTTAATCACAAACTCACAGTTGGTTTTCTTTTTTTTGGGGATGGGGATTCTTGCTGTTAGGTGGCCAGACAAGCACAAACCTCTCAGGAGTCCTACCACGACAAGGCCAGAGAACACCCTGATGACGGTAAGACACTAATTCTGTTTCTCCCAAGTTTATCATTTAATAGGTGCAATTTGTGAATATAGGTATATTTCTGATTTTTATTTGAGCCCAAGAAACAGGAATCAGATGTGATAAGACGGTGCCCACTGTTTTAACAAAATGGGAAAGAAAACCCAGGAAACTCACTGCCTATTTCTCATGTATGATTTAAAAACTGTCTCTGAATGAGTTAGGGGCCTTTGGATTTTAGTTGGCTTCTAGATTCTCTGTGGAAGAGGAAATGTCTATAATTTTTCCTTTTTTCCTTTTTTTTTAGCCCAAGTTCTAATTGGCTTCGAACTTTAGTACTTTTTTCTGCATTGTACAGTGACAGTCTATACCAATTTATTTTCCAACAAGAATAGTTTCAAATGGATTTTCATTTGTAAAATTGCTGTTTCTTGTTGTAGTGAGAGGGCAGGCAGTGAACGTACAGACTAAATATGGCTCAGTAAATCAGAATCTAATTTGTAAAAATATAAAACTTTATTCTTAGAATTAGGACCTTTGCATGTGGAACATTATTATAGACTTTCTCCCCGTTTCTAATTCTTACTCAAAACTTTAAAAATTGCATATATTTTTTAGATTTAACTAGAACTCCTTGTGACTTTAGAATAATCAAGTAATCTGTAGGGTTTTCTTGTTGAATAGTCTGCATTTCTATTTTCCTTTGCTTACAGTTGGTTTGACCAGAATGGAGTGTTCATATACAATCAGTCAGCTAGGAAAAGAGGGAAGAGAAGTATAATATCAGACTTTCTTCAGAGCTGCAAAGGAGTTATACAGATTAAGAAATGTATATGTTAAACACACAGATTTCTTTGGCAGAATGGTGTAGTATGTAAAAATAAGTCTCCTGGAGTTGATCCTTCATAAATTTGGGTAATTGTCCATCTACTAGATATAACTCTTTCTCCCTCAATAAAATCTAGAAATTTTTTTAGAAATCTAGTAGCACAGGTAGAATTTTTTACTTTGTTGCTAAGGTGGAGCATAACTTCAGGTGTGTAAATATATGTGTGTGTGTGTGTATGGCTAGATGGCCTAATGTGTTTATAAGACAGCTTTAGGTTTTGTGTGTTCTTTCACATGTGTATGTTTCTTGGTCCAGTTTGTTAGTTTTAGAACAAATTAAGTTAGTTGAATAACACTTATTTTTGTAAAAACACCAGTCAGTAGTGGAAGTAAATTGAACCACATGTTTTTAAAACATCTGTTTCACTGCTAAGCCATTTAAGAGAATAAATGCTGTCAATCTAAAATAGAGCATAATAATCCAGTTACAGTATTTTGTAAACAAATCCATTATGTAAGGTCTGGTTTGTCATAGAACTATTAGATTTTCAGATGAAAAATACACTGATATAAAAAGGAAGTCAGTGCATCATTGATTGTTATTTGGATTCCCTCAGGAAAGCATCCAGATGGAGGCCTCTACAACAAGGGACCCTCCTACTCGAGCTATTCCGGGTACATAATGATGCCAAATATGAATAATGACCCATACATGTCCAATGGATCTCTTTCTCCACCCATCCCAAGAACAGTGAGTAACACAATGATGATGCAAATTATTTTCAGAAGCGCAAGCTAATTTATATTTTAGCAAAATAGTTGTTTTTTAAAACACATTGGAAGTACATTCATTCTATGTGAGGAGTTATTAGTAAATAAGACCTGCTGTGAGGAATGGCTGCCTTAAGAGAGTGCTACCTTTGATGTCTTACACTTGGAATCTTAGCTTTTGTCTTACTGGTTAAGATGCATAAATAACAAATCTCCAGTTATCATGAAAGCAAGCAAAGTTAAATCAACAAATTCATGATTTTATATGTATTGTGCTTTTTATGCTGATGAGAGGAAAAATTGATTTAATTTTTCAGTTAGCTATGTACTGTATAGCTTTCACTGCCCATAGCTATCTAGAATCAGAACTACTTTAGCTTATTTGGGGCTGAACATTTAGAATGTTACTTCAGCTTTTAAGATAGTGTCTCATTTTGTTGCATTATCTGATGTTTTTTAAAAAGTCATTTGGGGGGGGGGTGCCTGGGTGGCTCAGTCAGTTAAGCGATTGACTGGGTTTCAGCTCCAGTGATGAGCTCAAGCCTCTGGTCAGGCTCTGTGCTTAGCATGGAATCTGCTTGGGACTCAATCTCTCTCTCTCTCTCTCTCTCTCTCTCAATCTCTTTCAAATAAATACATTAAAAAAAAAACAGTTGGCAAGGGGGTGGGGATAAGTGTTGAGAAAATACCACTTGAAGATAACTCCAATGAATATTGTTCTTTTTATCTCATGGCTCAGTTAACTTTCAAAGTTCTAAAAATGCAATAGCAACATAACTGCATTTTGCAAATGTTTAGCACTGTGAAGAATTTCAAATATATCATTTGATGATATTTCTCTTTTGTTGGGAAGTGGAAACATCATTTATATAGTAAGAAAACACCTAAAGGGTAACTTACATACTGTGTGAATGTGAAATGTGCTGGTGATGGAGTTCTCCCTGAGAATCGTCTCTCTCATGGTAGTGATGGATTTTCACTGATCTGTCAATATATTTACCCTATTTCAGCCTTTTTCTCCCTCTATCACCTAGCCTCCAGTGAAGAACGTGTGTGTGCGTGTGTGTGTGTGTGTACAGGGTCTTGAGGATTAGGGTTTCAGTATGGCTGGCCTTCTAAGGAAACCCAGGATTGTGAAGATGGAACCCTATGGTCTTAGCCTTATTAGTCCAGTGCTTTCACAATGTGAAAAAAAATTCAGTCATGGACATCTAGGGAAAGTACTACTAACAATACCTCAGTGAACAGAATCTGGGATCTAGAAGATCCATCAAAGTAGCAGAGAGGAATCAATTATCAACAAGAGTATTTGTGTGATTATTTGTAGTCTCCAATTGTTAGAATGATAGGTATATGAAATAAATATGCTCTGTGTGGGCACTGTGATTTGGAAGTTCCTGTAATTATTTTTCCATAAATTTCAAAAAGATACTTGAACTTTCAAGTAGGAAATAAGATATTTCTGATTTTCATATAGCAGTTAAAATGGTGACCTTGGAGATTTTATGACGGTTGTCATAGGAAATAGTGTTTTCACATTTTATTTTAAAAGGCTTTTCAAATATTTAATGGTAGAAGTGTCTGTTGTGCATATGAATGTCCTGCCTAAGAAGTGACTAATAAAAGCAAATACAGTTTAATAATTAGGGACTACCCCCAAATAAATGCTTCTGAGTTTTAAAACTTGTAGGAGATTTTTCTGTTTGTTGAACTAAATAATGCAAACGTATCAGATACTTTTTTTAATAGTTGGGACTGTTTTTTTTTTTTAAATGGTGAAGAGGAGAATATGTTTTAGATAAGGAATAATTGAAGATTTTTGTTGAAAGGCTTTTGAGAACAACAAATAATCTTTCTGACAAATCTAAATTGTAGTCTCTGACTTAGTAACATTAGAAAATAGCCCCTAAAATGATCTTAAAACATTTTTCAGCTGTAAACACGGTTAATGCTTAATAAGTATCTGTGGGCTTTATTCCTTAGTTAAGGCACTTCTTTCAAAACAATAATCTATTAAAAGTCAATATAATAAAAATCTGGTATAAATTATCCCTCAGCATCTTGAAAATTAAGCATTTCTTCTTTATTTATTTTAAAGATTCTGTTTATTCATGAGAGACAGAGAGAGTGAGGCAGAGACACAGGCAGAGGGAGAAGCAGGCTCCATGCAGGGAGCCTGACATGGGACTTGATCCCAGGGTCTTTAGGATCAGGCCCTGGGCTGAAGGCAGTGCTAAACCGCTGAGCCACCGGGGCTACCCAGCATTTCTTCTTTAATCAGATTTCGCCTTTAGGTCTCCTGCCCCCCCCCCATACTAATCATTTTGAAATTTTGATAGCATAGAAGGTATTTATTGTTAGTACATATATTAAAATTTTGAGGTCAGTGAATTGAACAGTCATTCATTGTTTAGGAAAGATTTTGTGGCCAGAACAATGTTGGTGGGTGTAGGGTGGAGGAAAGGGGTGTGGTCAGGAAACAGTTACCTTACCTTGTTATCTGCTTTGGTTTATTCTGTTACATTTTAGAATGCATTTATTTTAGACACATCGTCTTGCGATATTCTGCAGTTTGCACAATTACAGAATCTTTTCCGTTTTAACCACAAGGCTACATCCATTTTTTTTTTTTAAAGGTCCTACCAAAGTGAGTTGCAGTCTTTGGTTCTTAATACCCAACAGCTGTTTTTAATGTGTTTGAGATCCAAAACACTAACCGGAAGGCAGCCTCTCTTATTCACCCCTAACCATGCTTCTGCCTTCTAGTTCTTTAACTCTGTCCTTAGCAGGACTTGGTGTTTGTGTAGCTGACATCCTCAGTGTTAAGTTTTCATCTAGGGTGTCAGGAGCAGGGTGACCATTTGTGTTTGAGCTTAAGGTGAGACCATACTTGAATTTGCATTACAAACGACTGCTTGTTTACTACATCTGCTGGTTGCAGGTGTTAGGGCCGGAAAAACATCTGGGGGTGGGGAGGGCCCTGACTGTCCCTTCCTCTCATAGAATTCTCTTTTTATATGTAACTGCATATAAATTCAGTTACATGCAGCTAGGGTCAATTGGCATGCACAGAAGTGTTTCTGTTGGTAGCTCATTTAAACGACTCTACATGCTTTTGCTCAGTTTTAGACAAATACTGACCTATGTATGCTTGCGCAGCTTTTTACTTATGACCTAACTACAGTATCACCTACTCAAGAGAATGAAGCATTTTTTACCAATACAGCTTTTTCCCTTCTGTAGGGAAATTTTAATTGGTTAATTATATCCTTCAAAACTGGAATTCTTAGAGGTGTGTTTATACCAAAAATCTTATGAATGAGTGTCTCACAGAATTTTAAATAAGAATTCTTAGTTCAGATAAATCAGGCCTAACAAGAAAGTACCTATAATAACACATTTGGTGTCAGTTCTCATAAAGCACAGTGAACCTTGGCTTGAGTTGGTGGTTTTCATAGACAGTAAGAAGATGCCGAAGCTTGTTAAATATTTCAGAGCAAGGACCCTAGAGAATTTATTAAAAGCG
This sequence comes from Nyctereutes procyonoides, assembly GCF_905146905.1. Classification (NCBI taxonomy): domain Eukaryota; kingdom Metazoa; phylum Chordata; class Mammalia; order Carnivora; family Canidae; genus Nyctereutes; species Nyctereutes procyonoides. The sequence continues at coordinate 9,851,542 of NW_026575130.1, forward strand.
TACTCCCAAGCCTTTCTTTCCGCGAGTGTTATTTATGGCAATCCCTGTAGGCCAATGGTAAAGTATTAAAAGAAAAAAATAATTTGTTACCTCCGTTGGGTCCTAGCACTTGGGTGCCTGAATACCATGTGAGCAGTGAGTTTGTCTTCAACATAGTGAAAGTTCCCACTGGCCTAATACGCTGTGGTTATTAATCTTAGGTGTCAAACTTACATCTGTCCTTTAGGCAACCCAAGTTTTTAACACCTCTGAAGGGAAACATCTCGTTTCTCTTCAGACGCTCGGGGAGGGCCAAGCAGCAGACTTGGTGCAGGAAGCTACAGCGAATGTTGCAGCGGGGTCACACCAACCGCAGTAACACCTGGCCAGCCCGTGCTGCTGACTTTATTGTGTTTGTTTCTTTGTGCTCTTTCTGAGGATCGACTTTTAGGTGGGAAAGGAAGATGCTGTTTTTTGTCTTTCCTGTTTTCCTTCTTTTTAGTAGACATTGCCATTAAAGTGTTTCAGGGAATCTTTTTTCATTATCTTGAGCATCTCAGTTTTACTCTATGGTTTTTACTTTAAGGGAATCATTAATTTGATTTCTGATGAACAGAATTATACCATTATAACTACATCTTAACCTACCTCCATGTTTGTATTTGCTTATAAACAGCTGAAATTTGATTTTTTTTGTTATTGCCATATCTGAATTAGGAACTAAATATGCTTATGCTTATCAGGATGCTTATGTTTATGCCACTGTTTATTCCACTGTACTTCACATTGCTGCATAGCTTTGAAAATACAGAAATAATAAGGAATAGAGGGAGAGTATGGCATATATTTTGAGCAAGATTTTTAAGATGGAGTATCTTCACCTTACTACAAGAAGCTACTTAATTTGACTTAGTGATAAATTATTTTAAATTTTCTAATCTAACTTGCATACTTCTGAAGCTAAGTATATTAAATTTTCCTCTTTACCCCAAGTGTGGGAGAAGCTAAATTTTAGAAGGTGCGTTTTATCTCAGATTTGAATGTGAATTATCAGGAGAATGTGTGGGAAATTCCTCAGAGCCTTCAAACTCTTCTGTTTGATTCATTTTTAATTGTACTGCTGCTATAAAGTTGGGAAGGATCTCAGTCAGAATAATTGGAAGCTGTTGCCACCCCCATTCCCCCAACTTCATATATCTTAGATAATCTCATGACCAAACAGTTTGCTTATGCAAGTGTCCCAGGGAGCCATACTACCTACATATGATCCTTCAGGAGCTAATACTGTACTTGTATGACTTGTGTGGCCAGAGTATGATCCTCATTCATCAATGCTTTTTTTTTTTTCAGAATGACTCTAGAAATTTCTTGTTCATTCAAAAACATGGGAATAACCCAATTCACTAAAACAAGACCATTAAGCCAACCTGCCGAAAATCTTACTCTTTGAAGTACCTGCTCGCATATAGGTCCTGAACTTGCTCTCATCAACCCCAGTATTTTGACCCAGTCTCTCCTGTGGTCAAAGACTCCTAGGATTTAACAGGACAGAAATGGGTGTTCACAAGTGGGTTCACCTGGACTTGAACTTGTAGCCTCACAAGTATTTTTCCATAATATCAGTTGAGAAAATTTTTCAGCTTTTGAGTCTTGTTTTGTTGTTGTTACTGTTTTTAACAAATCTTGTTTGTTCTTTAAGCAGAACCATTTTTGGTTTATGTGACTGTTATTTCTTAAGGCAGTCAGATCATTCCATTCCTCTCTGACTCCTTTGTTCCTCATTTATATATTATAGACATGATTGGAATTTTATAAAACTAATTTCCCTTTGATTTCACGATAGACTCGGAATTTAAAGAGAAAATAAGGCAGCACTGTCTGTAAGTGAGCAGAAAAGCATATATGTTTTATTCTTAGACAAAAGTAGAGCTCAGCATATATAGATGCTGCTGTCATGGGAGTGAAGGTGTTTTTCTTTTTTTTTTTAAGAGTTTATTTATTTATTCATGAGAGACACAGAGAGAGGCAGAGACATAGGCAAAGGGAGAAACAGGCTCCACGCAGGGACTCTGGGGAACTCCATCCCAGGACTCCAGGATCACGCCCTGAGCCAAAGGCAGACACTTAACTGCTGAGCCACCCAGGCATCCAGGGAGTGAAGGTTTTTTTAAAAAAGAAGGTATTCATTTAAAACTTGTGTATCTTTAAAATTATTACTTAGGGGGGTGCCTGGGTGGCTTAGCTGATTAAGCATCCTACTCTTGATCTCAGGTCTTGATCTCAAGGTCGTGAGTTCAAGCCCCACTACTTAAAATAAAATAAAACAAAATAAAATAATTAAGTAATTATGCCAAACTGAGAGAGTCTATAGAAAGCTAATATTGGAGGTGGCTGTGTGGCTCAGTTGGTTAAGCGTCTGCCTTTTGCTCAGGTCATGATCCCAGGGTTCTGACATTGAGTCCCACATCAGGCTCCTTGCTCAGCAGGGAGCCTGCTTCTCCCTCTCCTTCTGTCTGCAGATCCCCTGCTTATGTGTGTTCTCTCTCTCTCTCCTAAATAAATAAAATCTTAAAAAAGAAGAAGAAGAAAGCTAATACTATAGCAATCAAGAGACTTATACTACTTTGTATTGTCCTGACAAGTCCTTACTCATTTGAAAAAGACAGCCATTGGACTTTGTTAAAATAATTTTTAAAATATGTTTTAGATCATGATGACTTTCTCAATATTAATTGTGACTTTTTGAAGTCACAGTATAGGAACTGTAGACTTTGCTATAAGCTCTTAAGTCATTTTAAGCATATAAATGATTCAATCTTTATAAAATTTGGAAATGCAAAGCCAGAAGATGACCTAGAGACCAACCACAAAGGTTAGATGGGGTATAGGAGTAGGCAGAGAGGGGTATTAAAATACACTGAAGTAGAGAGTGGGGAGTTGAGTAGAGGATGAATAGGAAATAGGGATTCCTAATTCCAGAGATTTTGATGCTATAGCCAATCTAGCCCAGACTATTTGCAGAATATTTAACAGGATGTTCAGGGGATTTTAAAGTCTTTGTGAAATGACACATTTACACGCAATACCCACTCTAGCTAAATTTGTAAACCTGCTGAAATTAACTACTTGTTATATGTAGATCACTCACAAAGGCACTGAGAATTTGCATGGGGAATATTGCAAGGGCATTACAGAGCAAACAAGAATTTTGCATACCTGTCCCCTTTTTCCCATCTATGGTGGAAATATGACTGAAAGAGATGTTGCATCACAGGGAGTCTAGAAGTATCTTTTATTCTTGCAGCTACCGAGGGGCAAGTAGACTCTAAAAAACTTTTGATTGTTCACCTTTGTTTCTAGTTATGCCCACAAATGATTCTGTATGAAACTTGATGATAGTTTTTCAGAATCAAGTTTTGATCTGCATCACAGTAATTTTATTGTTGATGTTAAGTTCACTTTAAGGAAGAGGCCTATTGCTACTTTACTCAACATAGAGAATGGTTGCATGAGGGATAGATAAATGGAAGTCTCTATAATATAAAAAGAGGAGTGGCTCTGGTATAGCTTTAATTTTCCTTTATTATTGTCAACTTCTGAAAGAAACAGTAACCAAACAAATCTTTTTTTGTTTTTTGTTTTTGTTTTTTTTGTTGTTTTTTTCAAACAAAAGTTTTTAAGTAGTCTCTACACCCAGCATGGAGCCCACTGCAGGGCTTGACATCATGACCCTGAGACCAAGACCTGAGCTGAGATCAAGAGTAAGATGCTTAACAAACTGAGCCACTCACATGCCCCTCAAAACAAATTTTTTATGCTAACATACTAAGATTTTTTTTTCAATCCTAAAAAATTTTATAGTAAAACCTATCAACTGTTGATGATAGTTGAAAATCTAGTCAATTGGTCAGGGACTACTGATGAACTATGAAATAGTTCTGTTTAGCCTAGCACAGAATAGACACTTTAGTCAATTTGCTGAATAAAAAAATGTACTAGAAATTTTTCCATGTATGTGTTTTGGATATTTCCAAGGGATCTTTCTTTATCAAACCAAATGTTAAGTGAAAAGCAAAATCTGACAGTGTCTACTACATAATCCTTAGTATTTTGTTACTTTTTCTCTGACTTGTTGCATCAGTGAAAAAAAGAGAACATTAGAGTCTTTAACGCAAAAGTTAAAGTTGCTCCTTATAAACTGTTAAGTTTCCAAGTAACAGGTAAAAACAGTCAGCCAGGAGCTTGCTGCAATAATGAAAAAGAATGGGACTCGGCCCTCATTTAAGGACTGGTCATAAGAAGTACTTTCTTACTTAGTCCTAGAAATCTAATTGAAGAAAAAGAGGTGACAGAAACACTTTCTTCCAAAGGGTGCTTGAGATCCAAATATGACAGTAATAAAAAGAAAACCACCTTCAATTATGTTTTAGTATCATATGATTAATGCTCTTCAGTGAATTTTTTTTCTTTCCCAGATAGAAAGGACTTTTTTTTTTTTCAGTAACACTTGAGGTATTTTCAGATATTAAAAAATTCTGTGTGTTCTTTCTAAATATACGTGGCAAAATCGGTGCTGACTTTTCTAGGCCAGTGGGTACTGTAAGTTGTGTCCTGCAGTGTTGAGAACATGTTTGAATCCTGGGTAGGTGGAGGTAGGTAGTCCCCTGTGAAGGGGAGCCTGTGGAGAAGAACAGTACTGGGTGAGATGTCAGAGACCTGGGGGCTTGTCCTAAGTCCACTATTCTTCCCAACATCCATGGGGGGGAAGTATTTAACTTTCATCACCTTTGTTTCTTCATTTATGAGATGGCCTATTTGTATTGTGCTTGCCTACTTTATGTGATTGATGTAAAAATAGTACAAAGCCTGTGAAAGTACTGTTTTCTGGTGAAGGGAGCAAAGCATGAATGTCAGATGATGTGAGCCGGTGTGTGGCCCCCACCTGGTGGGAATTGTTTAGCCACAAGAGGTATTTGGCTGTAACAGGAAGCTCCCGAGAAAGGGAAGAAGGTTTTGGTTTTTACTATGCCATCATGCTAACCTGGAATTTGGACGCTGTGTGAAGGCCTTCCATTCACCTTTAGAAAGTACTTGCACAAATAAATTTGGGGATTGTCCTTGCATCCCTTACAGAGGTGGCTTTATTCTCTCAGGCTCCTTTTTCTCTCCAGTCATGTTAGGAGAGACCTGATTTTTCTCTTTAGCACCATAGAGAATGAGATGTGTGAAGGAACAGATTTCTAAATCTCATATCCGTGAAAAATCTCATGTCCTTCTAATACTTGATATGAAATTGCCAGATAACTCCTAACTCCTTGGCTGGAGGTAATATTTTTTTTTGGTTAGGAGACTTTTCTCTTTAATCCTTTAGGAGCCACGTCTCTTCTCTCCACTGCAAAAATTATATATAGATAGGATATCCAAAAGCCATGTGAATGTAGAGGGTGACAGGCAAGTTATTTTTTTCCCCTTTGAATTTTCTTCTAACTTAAATCTTTCCAGCTTTCCTGGCACCTACAAGGATCAGGTCCAAGGGGATATGTTGGCCTAGCAGCAAGGAGAAATCAGTGGTTTTCTAGCTTCATGGAAAAGTCCAGCTTCCATCCTTCAAGACTTGACTTTTTCTCTCAGTAAAACCCAGTAAATGTAAAATGTATTTCAACATGAAGTCAGCTTTCTTGACAAAGAATCCTTCCATTTTTAACAGTATGTATTATATTTTATAATAATTATGATCACATATCATCATGGTGCACTGGTACAAATGACTTGGATCAAGAAAAAGTACTGTAATCTTATCTCCAGGATGTTAGACTTTGTCTTTGACTCCAACACTTAGATTTTTTTAAGTCTGGAATAAACCCAAAAGTACCAAAGTAAAAAGTTGTTTACTGTTTAACTTAATTGAGCTAACCAGTTTGCTAGCTAGCAGGGTCGGAGAAAGAATTAAGTCACCCAATCCATTGCTTGAATTGGGTTTTGCTCATTTGTATGCATACACTAAAACTCAAGATGTTGTTATTTTGAAAGGTAAAACAACTACCTGTTTTTGTTTTTTTTTTTTAAACTCCTACTTGGAGCTAGATACTGTTCTTCAATTTAATCCTAACTGAAAAACTGTAGGTGAGTGTTACAGTTCCCGTGTTAGAGATAGGGGCCATCCTCAGTGGTAACAGTAACCTGCTTCAGTTTAGCAAGTTGCAGAGTTAGTGCCTTTCCTTAAGGCATAAAGATGTGTTTATTTTCATTAAAAATAACCACATTTGCCATTCAGAACATAAAACACTTATTGAATGAACACAATATTGAATAAAATGTAAAACAGAAAAGTAGTCATTTTGATGACTGTTGGAAATTTCAGTAATGCTTAACTATTTTTTGTGAAAATAAAAATAATACTTTTATTTTAAAAAGCAATAAATACATGGTCACTAGAAAAGTTAGAAAGCTCAGATAAGCAAGAGGAATAATTGTCAGAGATGATCACTCTTTAAACTAGCTATGTAGCCTTTTGGACCTCTTCTGATGCATATATAGAGATATACATAAATATATATTTTATACATTCATGGCAATGGGAACATAATATACTGTCAATGTAATTTGCTTTGCTTTTTTCTTACCAAGATGCAGTGGATATCTCCTTCACTTTTTTTTTTTAAGATTTTATATTACTATTTATTCATGAGAGACACAGAGAGAGAGAGGCAGAGACACAGGCAGTGGGAGAAGCAGGCTCCATGCAGGGAGCCCGACGTGGGATTCAATCCTGGGTCTCCAGGATCACGCCCTGGGCTGAGGGCAGCGCTAAACTGCTGAGCCACTGGGGCTGCCCTCTTTTACTCTTTTGTAACATTTTTAATGATTGCCTAATTTGTGTAATCAGCCTTTTATTGAAGACATTCAGATGAAGTCACCTTTTTCCCAGTCTTAGACAATATTGTGATGAAATGCATATTTTATAACTAAATCTTTGCACAGATTATATTTCATTGGAATAAATTGCTAAAAGAAGAATTTGTAGAGTCAAAGGCAATGAATGCACTTTATTTTTAATTTGGGATTAACCCAACATTGCACTTTAACCTTAAAAAAATACATTCATTTAAAAATCAGTATTTAGGGACGCCTGGGTGGCTCAGTGGTTGAGTATCTGCCTTTGGCCCAGGATGTGATCCCTGGGTTCTGGGATCGAGTCCCATGTAGGGCTCCCTGTGAGGAGCCTGCTTCTCCCTCCCTCTGCCTATGTCTCTGCCTTCTCTCTGTGTCTCTTATGAATAAATAAATAAAATATTTAAAACAATAAAGTTAGTATTTAAAAGTATGTACTTGATGATGTTCAGTTTTGACTATGGTTGATGTTTTGAAGCTGGTAATTTTCATGCCTCTCCAGTCAAGAATCAGTCCAGTGCTAGTGAAGAAGTTGGACAGATGGAAAGCCTTATTGATAAGGCTAGATGGGAGAATGTAGCTTGAACCGTGAGATGAATTTGGACTTCCTTTGATTTCCCCAAAAGAACAACACATCACTAAGCCACAGGCTTCCCCAACAGAGGTGGGGAGCTCACCTGTAGAACCGGAGGTGAGAACAAATCCATGCTTGGAGAAGCTGATCCCAAAAGACAGAACAGAGAGTCAGTCTGTTCTTGCTCACTTTCTCCAAATCACCAGAGCTGAGTAGCTCTCCCTTGGTGGAGAGTGAATGAAGGAACAAGAGAGGTAAGGACTACAGTAGCTGCCCAGAGACCAGAAGTTCCTACTTTACTGTCCAAGCTAGGGAGGAGGGAAGAAGAACAGAGTGTGTATCCGCTTAGTCATAATCCTTGATAGGCTGATGAGACTGTGGGCCAAGGATCGTAATGGTAAAATACATACGCACATGGGATGGGAGTTACAGCAGAGTATTGCTGATGGAGTCCAAAGATCTAGATCCCATTGCTTTCTTACTGATACACTGTGTGTTCCTTAGCCAGTCACTTATTCTTTCTGGACCTTGGTTTCTTCACCTGTAACATAGAGTGCCACCTGTTCTGTTTGTGAAAATATACAGTACTGTTGTGTTAGTGGTGGTGTTTCTAGAACAAGGACTGACTGCATCTGAATTACTAGTGTTCTTGTTAAAAAAAGGCAGATACCTGGGCCCCCTGCAAATGCTCTGAACCAGAAGTGGCAGGCAGGTCATGCATATTTACTTTTAACGTGTTACTTTTTTTATTCTTACCTAAAGTAAGTTTTGGAAAAACACTGATCCAGTTGATGCTTAAAAATTTGACTGGAGTTCAGAATACCTAAGTGACTTGCACAGGTCTCAAACCAAGAAAGCAGCAGTAGAGTACTTTGGGCAGTTCAGCCCGAGTCCACATTCTCTCTGCTCAGCCCTATCCTTCTTCACAGACCACTGGCACTCAGTTCACTTCTAGTCAGAGTTCATCCCCAAGTGCTGTGCTCCATTGGCTACAGAATAAAACCCATATTCTTTAGCATTATTTTCAAAGCTTTCCACAGTGGAACCATCTACCTTTCAAGGCTTGTCTCCTCACCACCCTACCCTGCAGCTTACTGTTAAGCTACATTTCTAGACCTGCCCCTTAAAGTCTTCCCAAATTCCCATCTTCCCTGCCGGCACAATCTTGTTCATCCTGAACGGTCCAGGCTAAATGGTACCTCCTTCATAAAACCCTTCCTGATTCTACCACCAGTTTAAACTAAGTACTGTCTCCTGAGGGTGCCCACAGGATCAGGATCTTCTTCATAACAGTTACCATGTCTTTCAATAATAGTTGGTTGTCTCTGTGTCTGTATTTCTTACTAGTTGTTGGTTCCTTCAGAATAAGGCACATGTTTTATTCATCTCTGTTGCACAGAAACTGTTACACTACCTGGCATAGAGCAGGTTACTTCCCAGATGTTTGTGGAATAAATTCAGAAAATTTAAATTTTCACCAATACAGCGCAATGGTATCAGATGTCATTCCATATTTAAATGAAGACTCTTAAAATAAGCTCATAGGGGCACCTAGGTGGCTCAGTTGGTTAAGAGTCTGCCTTTGTTTGGCTCAGATCAGGGTCCTGGTATTGAGCCCCACATCCAGCTCCCTGCTCTGTGGGGATTCTGCTGCTCTCTCTCCCTCTGCCTTTCCCCCTGCTTGTGTTCTCTGTCAAATAAATGAATAAAATCCTTTTTTAAAAAAATAAAAGCTTACATATAATCACAAAGCTGAAATTGAGCTTAGAAATTCTCTGAGATGGGATGCCTAGGTGGTTCAGGGGTTGAGCATCTGCCTTTGGCTCAGTTTGTAATCTTGGGGGGGTCCTGGGATTGAGTCGTGCGTGGGGCTCCCCTCAGGGAGCCTGCTTCTCCCTCTGCCTATGTCTCTGCCTCTTACTCTGTGTCTCTCATGAATAAATAAAATCTTTAAAAAAATTTTCTTTGAGCATTCAACGTGGAGTCTATGGACTAGATAGTAGCTATCAGTTTTGTGTATATCCTACATAGGAACTGTTGTAAGTACTTTGTATATATTTGCCCACTTCTTCCTCAGAACCACCTGATAATTTCCCAAATATCCCAGTTTTACAGATGAGTCTAGGTCATAAAGACGACTGAGGCATAGAGGCTCTAGAAAGGATTAAGAACCACTGTAATACAGATCAAGAAGTGAGAGGTCGAATAAAGTAGGTCATTTGCTCTAGTCACACAGCTAGTAAGTAGTGGTACCATAATTGGAGCTCCTACTGCTGGGTGCCCTCTGCACCTTCAGTTTCTTATTATCATCACTGTCATTGGCACACAGATGCCAGGTGACCTTGTGATCAGTTAGCTTCTCACCAGTAAAATGCAGCTGATTCTTATAAAGGTTTTATGAGTATAAATGAAGTAGTATATGAAATTATAAATTTCTTTAACATTGTATTTGGTATAAATAGCTGTTGTGCTCATGGAGAATATGGAGTTCAAAGGCAAACCAGTTAGATGCCCAGGGACGGGTGATGTATTTAAAATGATGAAAGTTCTAGCTTGATGATGAGGGGGACAGCATTGGTGGAAATAATGAATTTAGAAAGAGGAGCACGTTTCAGGACAGACATCCATGAGTTTGGCTTAAGGATTATTGTGGTTTCTCTTTCATGCTAAGAAAACAAAAAATTAACCAATATCTGGAACCAAACATTTTATATTATGGCCAGGCTTTGGTCCCTGATTGATTGATTAATTGATTGATTTTTCTTAAAGATTTATTTATTTGAGATAAAAAGAGAAAGCATGAGCTAGTTGGCGTATTAGAGGGAGAGGGAGAGAGAATCTCAAGCAGACTCCTTGCTGAGGACTGAACACAATGTGGAGCTCAATGCCAGGACTCTGAGAACATGACCTGTGGCAAAACCAAGAGTCGGATGCTTATTAACACACTATGCCACCCAGCCACCCCTTGGTGCATGATTTATTTAAATCAGCAGTGCCTCACAAAATCACAGCACTTACCTTTGAAGGTGTCTGGATTTTGAGCAGAAGCCTCTGTATGATTATAAGACATAGAACTGCATTTTGCCCAGAGGTGAGGAGTAATACACTTGTATGTAATATCTAATGAAGGCATTTATATGCATTTTTCTTATTAAATCCTTGAAGTGAATATTACTAGGCTTTCCATATTTCCGATAAAGAAACTGGGGCACAGAGAAGTTATTTGATTTCTATAGTTCCAAAGTTAAGTAAGTAGTAGAACTTAGATTCAAAGCCAGATATCCCAGGGGCCAAGACCCAGTCCATGAATTAGTTCCTCCCTTGAAAAGGTGTTGAGAAAAATTCTTAGTCAATGTCAATAAACTACTTTGAGGATTAGAAGTATCTATTATACATGTGTTTTATTAAACAATGGAAATGGTTCGGCTTTAGTGGTGGCTTAAGTAACAGGTTCTCAGAATATTTAGAAATTGTCTTCTGTTTTTTTTTTTTTTTCTACACATAGCCATGTGATTGCTTTAAAGCATTCTTGAAGATTCCTGGGAAATATTTGTTCTTTGGTATATCAGACACATTTTGATAAATGTCTGATTTTTTGTCGGAATCCCTATTGCTCACTTCTAGGACCCAGTGTCCCCAAGTCACATGGACTAAATAGATTAATAGTTGGGTGGCCAAAGGTTTTATGACTCTTGGGATCTCTTTGATAAGTGATGTTGCCTCTTTATTCCATAAGAACTGAGCATTTACAGGCAAAAATCTACTGCCAAAGTGCTCTTTGCACAATAAGCAATTAAAATGTGGTAGGCGCTTCATTTTTAGTAGTTGTTAGTGGTGATTTTTGTGGTATCATGATGTTAGGTTAAGTAAGAGAAATTAGTTTAGAATTAACTGGAATGGTGATCATTCCTGAGAAGTTGCAACAGTGGGTTTCCTTTAAAAAGTGAAGAAACTTTTCTTATTATGGAGATACTTATTAGGAACAATCTTCTTTCACTCAAAAAAATTGTCTTTTATTTTTTAGTTGTTTTTTCAATAAGTAGTATATCTTTTGTAAAAGTTGAGAGAGCTCATTAAAGAGTTTAAAAATCTGTATTTCCATCATTCAGATATAATGGTTTCATTTATATATATGTATACACACATACACATGTTTTCAGCATCTGTGCTTATTACAATATAAGCATTTTATAAATGGGCTCATAAAGGGACACCTGGGTGGGTGGCTCAGTGGTTGAGCATCTGCCTTCAGCCCAGGGCCTGATCCTGGAGTCCTGGGATCAAGTCCCACATCAGGCTCCCTGCATGGAGCCTGCTTCTCCCTCTGCCTGCATCTCTGCCTCTCTCTGTGTTTCTCTCATGAATAAACAAATAAAATCTTTAAAAATATATACATATATATATATGGTCTCATAAGATTGTTTTATTGTAATCTTTTTACATAAAAAATGTACCATGTGTTTATCTTTTCATGTGAATAAATATAGATCTGTATTATCAGTTGTTAACGGTTAAACACTATCCAGTTTTTTTAAAAAACACTATCCAGTTATAAGAATATTTCAATTTATTGGTTATATCCTCAGTTATAGACGTTAAAGTATTTTGGTTTTGCTTTAAACAATGCTAAAATGAAGCCTTGTTAAAAATATACATAATCGGGATCCCTGGGTGGTGCAGCGGTTTGGCGCCTGCCTTTGGCCCAGGGCGTGATCCTGGAGACCCGGGATCGAATCCCACGTCGGGCTCCCGGTGCATGGAGCCTGCTTCTCCCTCTGCCTATGTGTCTGCCTCTCTCTCTCTCTCTCTCTCTCTCTCTCTCTCTCTGTGACTATCATAAATAAATAAAATAAAAAAAATTTCAAAAAAAAAATAAATAAAAATTTAATAAAAAATATACATAATCTATAATTTACTTTTTATAGGTTATATAGATTTAAGTAGATCTAAAGTTAGGTTTTCTTTGGTTATATAGATTTAAAATAGCAATTTAAATAGATTGTAGATAAATATGTGTATATATTTATGTTTATATGTTTACATATTTATGTGGTTTACATGTTTATGTGGATAAACATAATTTTGTTTCTTTTAAGATTTATTTATTTATTCATTCATTCATTCATTCATTCATTCATTCATTCATGAGAGAGAGAGAGGCAGAGAGACAGGAGGAGGGAGAAGCAGGTTCCATGCCGGGAGCCCGACGCGGGACTTGATCCTGGGACTCCAGGATCGCGCCCTGGGCCAAAGGCAGGCGCCAAACCGCTGAACCACCCAGGGATCCCTGATAAACATAATTTTGATCAACTAATCTTGAAATAATAATGGTTCAAAACAATTCACCAGAATTAATATTTTTCTGTTTCTTCATAACAATACAAATGAGATCTACCTGCTGGTTTTTGTATAAACAATTAGCTACTTAATTAAGGAAATTGCTTTCCAGCATGAGCTTGGCTAATTTCTTGTATTTTATTTCAGGAAAGAAGATGCTAATAAAACTCTTTTGTCCCTGGTAGGATGGTACAGTAACCAGAAAGGACATTTTATCCTATTTGACTATTCAGAAGAAGATACCTGTTATTGTACCTGTCTCACTTGTCTCTGAACTAACCCTAAAGTTCAGAGTTAAGCAGGTATCCTGGTAGAATGAAGACAGACACCAGAGCATGTTTATTTCAGGGATGATTTCTCATTCATCTGAATAATTATTCATTGAAGGTATACCTATTTTTAAAGTCATTGTGCTAAGCCATATTGTGGATATATGTCCGTGAAGACAGGACCCTAAGGGAGCTTGCCGTTTATTTTAGTATTTTTTTTTAAGATTTTATTTATTCATGAGAATCACAGACATATGCAGAGGGAGAAGCAGGCTCCCTGTGGGGAGCTCAATGAGGGGCTCAGTCCCAAGACCCCGGGATCACGACCTGAGCCAAAGGCAGATGCTCAACCACTGAACCTAGGTGCCCTAGGGAGCTTATCGTTTACATGTGAACTTGTGTAGACACCTACAACTTAACACAGAAAGTGAGCAGGAGCTACTTCAGTTGTATAGAACCTGTGGTGCAGGAGGGGCTGAGATGAGCCAGGTCTCCTGGAGGAGTGCAGCCTATTACAGCAGTTCCACACAACTACAGGTTGTACACTATGCCATTCTTTCTTTACCTGCTTGCAGTCCAACATGGCCCATTTGAAGTATGATAGAGAGTATTATACTTGTTCAAAATGGTTGTGTAGATAGCTCTGCTCTGGTCAAGCCAGGAAAGTTGCTTAATAAATACTTTTTAAATTAAAGGTCATGCTTATGAAGTGAATTAGACCAAGAAAATAACTATTTCTAGAGCATTTTATTTTTTTAAATAAAGTTAGTTTAACTCATCCATCCTAAAACGTTTTAAATGAAAAAGTTTATAAACATTGCTGCCAAGTGAACCAGTTGTTGGTGAGAATGAAGGCTAGGGGTTAGACCTTCTTCTGTTTCACATTGTTGGTACTGTGGCACTATTTTGTTAGCACAGACACCAGAAACCTTTACTTGTAAGACATTTGCTCTGTGTGCTCTTTAACCATATTTTAAATAGTAGTTGTCAGATTTGACTACAATTAGACAAGCAGAATCTGATGAAGATAGACAAGAATCTATTTATTTATATCATGTAGTGGCCTGAGCCCAAATCCAAGAAGAGCCACTTGCTAGGTGTCTAATGGGTACTCTTATCTTTATTTTTGTTTCTTTACTCACAATTTGAAACATTGTATGATGGTTGCAAACACAGCTTTGAAAATGATGTCACCTGGTTAACATAGGAAATACTTGATCAAAATCCATAGTAGGGAATCACTGCCTGCTAGGGCTAAGGTGCTAAGATAGATCTATGCATTGTAGGCCTGAGGATGTTTGCTTTCATGCCTTATATACCAAATAATTCTAAGCTAAAGCTGAAGTTAAATAATGCAAAATCATGTTAACTAGATTTTATGAGGGATTCTTATGTATCTAATTGAGGAAATTAGTTAGAAATTAAATTTTTCAAAAAGAAACATTTCCTCCCAAGATGGCTGGGTATCAGAAAAGAACAGAGGTCTCTGTGTAATGGCAAGAGAAGACCTTTAACCTACAAATGAGAAAACAGTTAATAGTTCAGGAACATCTGAGATGCTTATTTTGTATTTAATAGTTTTTGAACCCAATAATATGTATGCAATGCGAAGTTTGAAAATACTTGGCTATATGAGGAAAACCGAATTTTAGAATTTTTTTTTAATGTTGATAATTTCATGGCGGGGCAAAATTACTGATGTGAAGTTAGACAAGTCATTCACTAGCTCTGTGTCTTTAAACATGTTCCTAATTTGTTTGAGTGTTAGTTTTCTTATCTGGAAGAGGTAATAACAAATTGTTGTGTGGACTAAAGGCACAATCATGTTAGTGTGTTTTCCTGGTTTAGAAGCTACCAGGCTTCCTGGTGCCAGACCTTTGAGCTGTGTCAGAGATAGAAACATTTGCATTTCTCTCTAGTTGTTTTATCAGTATTGAAAGCATCAGAATTGACTTTAGCACTTTGGCAAACGGAGGTTTTTCTGCTGTTGGGAATACAGCAAGGTCTGACGGTATGAGAAAGGTTGAAAATTGTCCCAGTACTGCTTTTGCATCCTGTGTGATAGTAACTTTCTGAGGACACCAAACCTGCAAACCTAATACCAGGTGAGATCTGGACATCTAACTGGAGTAATTCACGGGGTTGAATTGCTTACCATTAGAGGTCTGCCTTCAAAGAACCAGCCCATACCTATTTTTTGCTTTCCTCCTCTTCTCACACCCCAATATATTTCTAGAATTCATTGCATGAAGTTCTCATCCAGATACTGCATCTTCATGAGTAAATGTTTTGTTGTTTTAAAGTCACAAGGTACCTCTGTGGACAAGTATTAAGCTCATCCAGGAGATTTTTCCCCTTGCCTTTATTTGTTTATTTTTTAATGGGGGGAGGAGGAATATATTTACTTATTCACCATTTATTCAGTAGTCTTTTATTTTTTAAATAACTTTATTGAGATAAAATTCATGTTACCGTACAGTTCACCCACTTTAAGTGTAGAGCTTATTGGTTTTTAGTACATTCATGGATGTTTGCGACCATAACCACAGTTTTGGAACATTTTCATTATCTCAGAGAGTAACCTCATACGCTTTAGCTCTCACCCCCATATCTCCTCATTTCCTCACCTCCACCCCAGATCTAAGCACCTTCTGATCTCTTGTTTGTCTCAATAGATTTACCTGTTTGGGACATTTTATAAGAATGGGATCATAATATGTGGTCCTTTGTAACTGACTTCACTTAGCTTAGTATTTAAGTTCATCCATGTTGTAGTACATATCACTACTTCACTCCTTCTTCTCTGCCTTTTCATAGCTCTTTATCTTACCTCCCTTAGGTTAGATCCTTTCCCTGATGCATATATAAGTATCAGTGCAGTGAGAAAAGAAGTTGGTTTACTCTATTTGGAGAAGAAGGAAGTCAAAGTTAATTGATAATTCAGATATATAAATCAGTGGTGAGAATTTTTTTGATTGTAGGTCCCTATCAGCTAAAAAATTTGACAGTTTTATAATTATTTATTAATTAAATGCCCAATTGTATAATTGCCTACTAACTCAGAGTACCATATACACTTAAGCAATGTTTATGGTCACTGATGGAAGCTGCAAATCTGTATTTCAAATGAAATTGATAATTTCTCATTATCTTGGTCAGCTTCTTATCAGATCTTGCTATAGATTTTAGCTCTAATGCAAACTCTTAGAGAGTTTGTATTAGACGTAGGATAACTTTGTTTTGCCATTTTTTTGATGTTTGCTTACACTTGCATTAGCATTATTTTCAATCCACTTGGCACTCTTGCCTATCAGAGCAAATGGGGGATCTCAGCGACAATGTATATTAAATCTTTTTGTAAAGCTTAAACTTTTTAATATAAAAATATGTATTGATGTTGTAGTGTTTTATTCCTGTATCCCAGGGGATGATGCTGTATACTCTTTGTATAGTACATTAGAACCCACTGCTGTAGATTGATGGGGAAAGTAAATTAGAACTGCATTCCTATTTGTTCCGACAAGATTCTTCTGACAGTCTGGCGACTGTGTTTCGTGTGAAGGTGTTTATGAAACCAGTAGATTATGCAGCACTATGAAAATACTTCTCTTTTTGTCTGGTTGTGTCAGTTCTTTGTTATGTAGGTTACTTGCAGATTGCTCAAAATCACCTGGATTTCTCACGCCGGGCTCTGGGCTGAGGCTGTATATGACCCTGGTGTGGCCCAGCTAAATCACATCATTTGAGGTTGTGCTTCATGGTGACCTCGTGGTGTCTCCTGCTTATCCTTCTTGTGGCCCTGCCCTCTAGCAGCTGTGTGGGAATTCTGCTGCCTTCCTTTCCCTAGATTAGATGTCTGTGTTAGGGTGTTTGCTATTTTAAACCAAAAATGTACTGTGTGTGCAAGTGATGAAACCACTTGGAAAGAAAGCCCTGTGCTATCTGAGACAGTTCTCAGGCTTTGACGAGCAGGTTGAAAATTGGGCACTGTCCAAATCTTGACATGTCCTTGGGGATCTTGATGGGAGAACTCTTTGCTAGTCCCCACAGAGATCTATCTGCTCAATAAGAAGGTGGTCCTTTAACTTGGAGAAGGCAGAAAGGCGGTTTGAAACATCTCTTAGTATAAGACTGTTTCTTTAACAAAAGTTTGTGACAGCTTTGTTCTTTGCTGAAGAAATATCCAAAGGAAATGGGCTTAAATTGTTGAAAGAATTTAGGTTGGAAGAATTACTTCAGAGGGAGGGATTAATAAACACTCGAATGGTTTATCAAAGGAAAGCATGGAATCTGATTATTTAAGGTTTGAAGAATAAATGTTTATTTGTATCAAGCGATTTAAATGCCTCACCTGGAGGGATCCCAGCCCTTGGGCTGTGCCTGTTGGTCCTGTTTCTTACCCAGCTCATCCCCTCCTCCCCCTCATGCCCCCCAGTCCTTACCTCTGCGGTAGTTTTATTTTCTTTTCAGTAAGCAGCATATAAACCCTCCAGGTCCTCTAAGAGATTATATTCCTTCCTGAAGGGAAAAATAAATAGGCCAGCATATAGATTATGCTATATAACGAGTCTCCTGTGTATTATTATAGTGTTGTCACCGCAATTCTCAATTATGGCAATTTTTGCTGAGGGGTAGTCTTAGGAGTACATGGGGCCCACGGCTAGTGAGGCTACTGAGATTCCACGTGCTTTCCGTGTGTCTGTGCTTCTCTGCCGTGGTGTCTATCTCAAGGTTAGTGGCTAAGTACATGGTGCTTCTGTATATGGTGCACCTCACATGCACTTTAGGTGACTACAATTCTAAAATTCTGAATTCAGGTTTTTCTGAGGAGAGTCTTGAAGAATATTAGATTCACTGTAAAGAATCAAGGAAAAGTGGAATGCTTGTTTGTGAGCAGGGGGCCTGGGTTCAGTTAGCCTCTACTGTACTGACTTACTTAGGTGTGAATGAGAAGCCTGGGATGCTTCCAATGGTTATTTTGCTTGTTACTCTGCTGGAGAAGGCTGATGATAGAATCATAAAAGAAATGGTTTTTGCCTGATATTCCGAAATTAGAATGGGGCCTTGGGATATGAAAAAATGTGATAAGCTTATTAGGAATGCAACCTAGAGAAAAATATTTAATAACTGGAAATTATTTCTGGCCTTTTCTGAAAATGGCAAAATTAAGGAAAGATCATTTTTCTAAAAGAAAAAAAAATCTAGACTTTGAAATGTTATTCATATTTTCTTGCTGATTTTTGCCCTTGCAGCTCTAAATTCATGTAGTTGGCACCCCTTCCTCCAAAACCAAAAAAAAATGAATCCCAAATAAAACAGACATCGGAACTGTAACTCAGTAAACTGAGGTAGGCAAGCTGCTAAGAGTTTTCCAGTTCAATATAGTTTCAGATGAATTTTTCAGAGAAAATTTACAGTTTGGTACCTTATAATCAGGCACGTTGATTCAAAATCCTATCGAACAGACAAAGGCCGCTTTTGTTCACCAATTACTTGGTGTTTCAGAACCAAGAGATTTTGTGCAAAATGAAAGGCAGTTCTTTCAGAGTCACTTTTTCAATGTCAGTAAATTTCAGAACTTCATAGGCTAGGACAAGTAGAAGACTAATAGTTCTTTGACTAATATTTACATAAGCAATATTCTTTGTGTAAAGGGGGCTTTAATAAATGTGATGCATTCAATTTTGTAAATTCTTCTGACTTTTCTGTTCTTTCCTCTCTTATTAATCAGAAATTACGCATTTATAATTTACAAAATAACCTGTGATTTATTACAGATGCAAATTTTAGCTCTGGTTAATAGATTGAAAGGGCACAGGGGAAGGGGGAGTAGTTTTTGAGAAGCAGCACCAGTGGTTCACCTTGCATCAGGTGTCTGCAAAGTCTTCAGACTGAAAGCATGTTAGAGTCCCTTTCCCAATTGGAATCACTTACCCCATCATTTTCGTTTTACCCTTTAGGCTTGAAAAAGTGTGTATTTAACCATCAGTTCATTTTGTGTGGTCTGAGTTATAAAAATGCCCCTGCTGGTTTTTCCATATGAAAGACATGTTTTTCATTTGTGGAAACTTATATAATTTTTTTTTTTTTGCTGGCTTTCTTTTGTGCTGCTTTAAATTAAAAGCAAATGTACTTCCCTCCCCTTCATTCTTGCTTCCCCACCCCCATCTTTGCATGTTCCAATTACAGAGTTGTGAAAATAAGTCATCTTTCGGCTTTTGTTACTTTAAAACAGCTATCGGTGATGTCAGAGTCAATACTAAAAGCATTAAGAATGCTGGCAGAATGTAATGCAGCTGCAATCCAACATGATGCTGGAAATGGGGTTGAGAGCATAAAGGCTTTCCATATTCCCAGGGCGCACAACTGCTTGCGGCCTTGGCTTTGATCTCTTCAAAGGCTGCTGCCTCCTCCTAGATGGAGAGACTTGGCTGCCACTAGCATGCATTGAAAAAAGGCAGAGGTCTCTATTCAGGCAGAAATCAATCACTGTGCAGAAACAATTATGTGTAATTCAACCATCATGAAAACAGGACGAGATTACGGGTTTGTTACCTGAGTGACTGTGTGGAGACGGGGAGCAGAGAACACTGGAGTCCTGCTGACATGCCACATCTCGATGACAATTATAGACATATGAATGATGTGGCAGGCGGGGGAGGCATGATGACAAATGCTGGTCACGCTGTCCAGCAGAGCAGAAAATGAGGTTACAATTGGGAGATAATGTTTGCATATGTAACCATATTTCAGCAAGCCGAAGAACTTCAGGGAACAGACCCTCAAAAACTCTTGTGGGTATTTGTATCTGTGTATACTAGCATTGGAATTTGATAGCTGAATTAAGGCAAAAATAATCCTAGTGATTTGAGAATTATACTGGAAGAGAGAAAGAAAGCTTCGAAGTGAGCTTCACTTTAGTACATTTGCTGATTTGGAGTATATCCTCCTGACACCAAACTGAAAACACAGAAGTTTCTAACCTCATATGTGTGAGTCTTCCTAAACATCTTCTGGTTCAAGAGTAACATTTTTGTTTTGAGTTCATTTATCTGCCTCAAAAAAGCAGTATATATTTTTCATTTTGATTTAAGCCCCTTGGAAAAATGATTTTGTCAGTTGTACTATCTTCCCTTGTTTTCAAATGTTATTTTTCTAAAGCAACCTTCTGAAATGCATTGAAGTTTCCTTTCATTGTGCATAAAAGCAGGGCCTTTTTTTCTACGTAGGAAATAACTCTTTGCTTTAAGTAGAAGTATATTTAATCTCAGAGCCCTGGCACGCAAAGCTGTCGAGGCATTTATTTTTATTTTAACTTGCTCTTGTCACCTAACAAAGGCATAGGAGTAACCTCACACTTTGCCAGCTAGCCTGGCGACGGGGTGGAGTGGTGCGGGGGTTGGGGGGACAGGCAAAATAAGATGAAAACCTAGATGGCTGATTATAAAATGGTATTGCTGCTGCTCAGCTTGCTATCCAGGCCCGGGTTTACCTTTTATGCCGCTCCAGCTTAGACATCAGAGGCGTGAGAGCTGCTTTGAGTTACAGATCTTCAAACAATAAGTCAAAACAAAAAATCAATCCCCTCCGGTCCCTGGGTGCAGTTATCGAAAGATAAAAGAGAAAAATAAAGTTATGCTAAAGTAGATAGAGGAAAAGAGCAGAGATGCCAAGGAAACTCTGAGGACAAGCGCAGAGTTGAAGTGGGCCTCGTGTGAGCCAACATCAATGGATTTTTATCTTATCAAAAAGTTTTAGGGTTGCCAGTTCTTTTCAAACCGGATCCAGTCCGCTCCAGGGCTGCCTGGAGCATGGGCTTCAGTAAAGTTGCCCCTCTCTCTTAAATATAACCACATAGGAATTAGACTGCATTTCACTCAAGGTATAAAACTTGCCATAGACTTCAACAGCAAATTAGAGGTTTCAATAATCCCTCGATACTTTGAATATAAATTGAGGAGAGGGTTTTTTTTTTTAATGTTTATTGAAAGCTGTAGATGTACATGAAAAGTAAGGCAAATCTCAATAGTGTGTGTTCTTTCTTCAAGCCAAATTTCTAAGGAAAGCAGGAAAGCCCCCAGGAATTCTTTTTGAGGTAAGAAATCTGTGTTTTTTCCTCTGTTTCTTGTGGATAATGTCAGATATTTTTGGAGATTAACTTAACTATCTGTCTGAAGCACTTTTGCTAGCATTTTGCTATATGAGCCAGTGTGCATTTTTATGAAACCAAGTTACAGGAAAAAAGGGGGGGAGGGTATCTTATGCTTTTAGATATCTGTTGCGGCAAACATTTTTGAGATTATTCAAAATCTACTTCCTTCATTAGCTTCCCTAAATGTTTTTTGTAAAATGGCAGCTCAGATTTCATTCTTCCCCTTTCCTTGGTTTCTCCTTCTTTTCCTCACTGATAGTGTACCTGAGCTTCTGTCAAGGGAGGGCCAGCTCAACATCCATCTCCCTAACCACATGCGCAGTCCTCTCTGTCCCTTGCTGGGTAATCAGTTTCCAGATTTTAAGGGGGAAAGGGTAGTTAGCTTGGCATTGTAGAACTGGATACCCTGCTATTTAAAGAAACTTGTTATATGTATAACTATAGTTAATCATTTGAGTAAAACCATCATAGCTTTCATTTGCATAGTTCAGATGACTCACTGTTTTGAAAATTAAATAAACTCAAATGGAAAACAACCACACACTGTGGGTTGCAGCTTTTATTTCCTAGTAGAGAATTAATGCACAGAACGATGGCAGAACCATTTCCACACATCTAAGGCTAATTTTTTTGAACTATTAATGAATGTACTTTATTATAAACATTGAAGCTTAGAGTATGTGCTGCAGGCCCTGAGAGAAGTGGAATGAAGATTTCTTATAGTTTCTTAATAATTAAGCAATGGTAGGAAATCACAATCTGTATTTTTAGGCCTTTGTCCTCTGACTCTCCTTCAGGCTAGGTTCAGCTAGCATTTCCACGCCAGGCTCTCTCTACCATTTCCTATCTTTAATCCCTTCTTGTCATTCTTCCAGGCTACTTAGAGGATGTAGTTAGAAGTGGCTTCATGTTTATATCCGAGGAAGGGAAGAAAGGCAGGGGAGGAGAATGAGGCAGTGGTGAATGCTGCACAGAGGTACCATGCTTCAGCAAGCTTTGGCCTGGCCTGCGTGGAAGAACCTTTGAATTCCTGACATCCAAGCCCTACCTTCTGAACTCTTTTACTATCATATAGCCAGCAGCGGCTGCAAGGGCTTGGCTGGGAAGTGGGGTAGCCAGGATGAGGGAGCCAGCCTCCATAATCTGCAGCAATAATATCCTTAACCACCCGAAATAAACACTTATGTTAAGTAAAACATTCTTCAGGATAGAACCTCTGATCTCCTTCAACCAGGTTGCTGTCTCTAACCACCCCCCCCCTTTTTAAAGATTTTATTTATTTATTCATGAGAGACACAGAGAAAGAGAGAGAGAGAGAGAGAGAGGCAGAGACACAGGCCGAGGGAGAAACAGGCTCCACGCAGGGAGCCCGACACGGGACTCTATCCTGGGACTCAGTCCTGGGACTTGATCCTGGGACTCCAGGATCTCACTCTGGTCTAAAGTCAGGCACTAGACTGCTGAGCCACCCAGGGATTCCCTAAACCCCTTTTATGTAAAAATATATATGCTAGGTAAACTGTCAGGAATAGTCACCCGTGTGTGGATACATGTATATATGATGCAATATATCCAGCTCATGAATCTGATTGCCTGTAGTAGAATCCTAGCTCTACCACTTAATGACTGTGGGACCTTAAGCACATTATTTAAGTATTCTAATCCTCCTTTTCCTTATCTGTATAATGAGTGTAACAGTAGTAGCTACCCATGGGCTCTGTGTAAAGGCAATGCCAATGCAAAGCGTATTTGACATTTAGATGCTAATAAATATTAGCTTTTATTGTTGTTAGAAAAGAATAGTCTGTTCTGCACTAAATTAAAACATTATTTGCATTTTCTTACTAACCTTTTGAGGTGTACTGTCTTATCTGTTTATGCACTTTTGATATTTGAATTTCTTCATGTCCCATACCCAGAGTAGAGCCCAGGCTCTGAAGAGGAATATTGAGTCTGGCTTGTTTTATCTAAGCCTGAGTTTCTATTGAAGATGCAAAAATAGGTTTTAGTGTGGTGGTCTTAATGGCTGCATAATGTGGGAGAAGATATATGGTTAATAATTCCTTAAACTCTAAGGTTTCAGTAATTTGGAATTTAGGGGAAAAATAATTCATTTTTTCTGGCCTTTTAATATACCAAAGGAAAAAGCTTATCTCTTTCGAAGGAAGAAAATTTTTAAATTATATGAGTGGCATATCATATTTAGTTATATTTTGTAGGACAATATTAGGTTCTTATTACAGAGTATGTATATATGTAATTCACTAGCATTCGGAATGGTAAAAGGAAAGCCGTATTTCAAATATTTTGAATCAAAATATGGGTTAAAGATCTAAAATTTATAATATTCAGGGATATGGTGGATGACACAAGCAGGATTCAGGTTACTAGATTGTTATAAAAGCAGACTCTGGGCAGCTTGATAAGTAACTAATACCCGTTCTTCCTGTATTCAGACTGCTTCCCTTACCTGCCAGCACACCCACCTCATGCCATCAGACAGGCCATGCATGCAGACAGGCCTTTCTCTCCTCAGGTCTTTGAGGGCCGTTTTATCACATGCAGACTCTACATTGGAAATCTGAGTAGTAGTGTAAAGGTGATTTTATGTTTTACAAAATATTACTTGGCTCTTCTGCTTTAGTAAGAAATCTCTAACTTTGAGATGTTTTGTGTTGTTTTTGAAAAAAATAATGCTTTTAAACTTATTAATTTGCCCCTTTCTGCACTGTTTGAATAATAGACTTAGTCTGAGTTAAATAGCTTTTCCTTAGCAGAAATGATCAGATAACCTTTCAGATTTTTTCCATCTTTATTGAGGTAGAACTGACAAATAAAAATTTTATATATTGAAGGTGTACAATGTGATCTTTTGATCAACCTTTTAGAACTTTAAAGGAATGCTTAGAGCTCTTTTTGGGGGGCTATTTAACTTTCATTTACTACATACCTCTGGATAGGTAACTTCATAAAAATTATTGAAGGATATTTTTCATTTTACTCTTCACTATTTGGAGTTAGAACGTTATTTCAAAATAAGCAGAGCAAATAGTCACAAACATTTATGCTTTTGAAAGAAAAAATATATATCTTATTGCAGGGCACATGACTCCGTATTATTTTCAGGCATGATTTAATATACTTTACAAAACATGTAAATCATAACTCTAATTCTGCAGGTATGAGTACTAAAAGGCATATTTCTGGCATTCCATCCAGCAATGCACATTGCTGAGCTCTTGAGATTTGTGTGGGATATCCAAACCCAGAATGTTACTATTGTGGTGTAAGTATCTAAAGCTTAAAAACAAAACAGGTGTACCTGGCTGGTTCAGTAGCTAGAGTATGTGACACTCGATCTTGGGGTTGTAAGTTCAAGCCCCACATTGGGTATAGATTTGGGTGGAGAGATTACATAAAAATACAATCTTTATGGAGATCCCTGGGTGGCTCAGCAGTTTAGTGCCTGCCTTCAGCGTAAAGCGTGATCCTGGAGTCCCAGAATTGAGTACCGCATCAGGCTCCCTGCATGGAGCCTGCTTCTCCCTCTGCCTGTGTCTCTGCTTCTCTCTCTCTCTGTGTCTATCATGAATAAATAAATATAATCTTTTTTAAAAAAATACAATCTTTAGGGATCCCTGGGTGGCGCAGTGGTTTAGCGCCGGTCTTTGGCCCAGGGCGCGATCCTGGAGGCCCGGGATCGAATCCCACGTCGGGCTCCCGGTGCATGGAGCCTGCTTCTCCCTCTGCCTGTGTCTCTGCCTCTCTCTCTCTCTCTCTCTCTCTCTCTCTCTCTGTGACTATCATAAATAAATAAAAATTAAAAAAAAAGCTTAAAAAAATACAATCTTTAAAAATGAACAAATAAACCTTATAGAAGCAAAACAACCAAAAAAGAAAAGGAAATTCAAGGAGATGTATGTTATTTCATTAGAAGTATTTGAACTGGGCAGCCCTGGTGGTTGAGCGGTTTAGCACCTGCCTTCTGCCCGGGGCGTGATCCTGGAGACCTGGGATTGAGTCCCGCGTCGGGCTCCCTGCATGGAGCCTGCTTCTCCCTCTGCCTGTGTCTCTCCCTCTCTCTCTCTCTCTCTCTGTGTCTCTCATGAATAGATAAATAAAATCTTAAAAAAAAATTATTTGAACTGACAATTTAGCATATACAGGTTTCTATAAAGATTAATCCTTTGATTTTAGAATAGCCAGTGCAACTGAAGTATTGAAGGCTTGAGGGGAATATTTATAGCAGAAGGACAAAGCAAAAATGGTAGAAAAACATAAATTTTGTAAAATGCTAAACTAACATCATATGGAAGTTTTAAAGAGTTCGTTATAAAATTTGTAGAACTTATGCATCTTAGAAATGTTGAACTATGCTTTATAATTTTTAAGTTTTTAGCATAATCCTCTGGAAATTGTTTTGCCTTTCAGTTCAGAGGGGTTCCTCCCACCTTGTATATCATGTTTTGTTTTTCTGCCTGAATTTTAACCTTTGGAAGATTTAATTAAGTCTTTTTGCCTCAGATTCTCATTTTCCTATGAGCAGTTGCACTGCTTTTAGGTAAGATGAGGCCAGTTTTGGTTCAGTTTGCCTGTTTGTCTAATAATTTTGTGACCGGTTTTCTTTATGGGTGAAGAAGTCAGCCTAAGGACTTTAAGGATGTATTTAATCACACATACTGTTTTGATGTACATTGGGGGTGGGAGGTGGCTGTGATGAAACCAAAAGGAAGAGATTCCTTGGAGCCAGCCCATGGGGTGAATGGAAGGACGGCAGAAGGAATTGCAGGCTCCAAGCTGGGTTAGCCCCTGAAGGATTCAGAGTGGGTAATTACCTACACTGTAGGGCTTGAGGAGGGCTACAAGTCAGTGCTTGCCTAAAAATCTCTCCCCTGCTGGCAGTCCATTGAAGTGTCACTCAGCCAGCCTACTTGTTCCCAATTCCCTCTGTTAGAGGTTTTCTGCAGACAAAGCTGGTGCGTTGTTGCCTACAGGCCTTTCAAGGCCTGTAACCTAGACACAGCACTGGGAAGGGGAGGTGGGCCGGCCTAACTTTCTGGCTGGTAGACTGGTCTTGTAGCTTTCCCCAGGTGAGGCCAACCTTCTGCTGCAGTAATTCCCTCACGTCTCACTCTCCCCCAATCCTCTACCCTGATGGGAGGGGCACCTGCAGTTGAGGGCCGTCCCTGAAAGTAAATGGAGTCACTCATTTGTATTTGAGATTGCTATGATTGCCTCCTCCCTACATCCCCTTTTCACTCTTCCAGGCAACACAAACATACCTCTGGTTTCCAAAGTTTTGCCAGTCTGGTCCCCCTCCTATTGCATGTTTTGCTTTGATCCCATAAAAGCTTGAGGTTTGAACCATGCTGTAACTTCAGATTGGGTTTGACCACTACAGTGTGGTGATGATCTGTGTGGCATCTTTTCTTCTGGGCATTAGAATCCTTTTAATGTAGCCACAGGTTTTAGAGTTTTAATCACCTCTTCACATCTGGACTCAAGGTTAACTTGGGGCAACTGAAATCTCTGTCTTCCTCCAACATGTTAGTGTATGAATGCATCAACTTGCAAAGGTTTACATTAAACTTCCTCTTCTCAATGTCACTTGAACATTTTAACCATTGTGGATCCAGTGGTCCCATCGTTTTTATTCTTCCTGTTTTCTTGTCCTACTGGACTATGAAAGGGAAGCATCTTCATTCTCTTTAAAGTCATTGGTTAAAATGTGTGTAGAGGTGGGGCTAAGAATAGACTTACTGAATCATTCATCTTCAGTCCCTTGTGGATATTTTGGAAGTATGCCGTTTAAACTTTGAATCAGAAAAGAATCTTGGTTTTACTCTTGGTTTGCTCTATGACCTTGAGAATTTAATTTCCCAAGGTGTTAATTCCTTCATATATAAAATGATTGTACCTCCTACTTATAGAGCATTGTAAAGATTGGAGATCAGGTATCTAAATCCATAAAAATAGTACTGAAACACAGAGTTGTGATCAACAAAGATAAGTTCTCCTCTTTGCTTTGGAATCACACAGGTAAAATTTAATCCTTCGTCCCTATGTCTTAAATTAATTGAATCATCTTGCCTATCACCTATAAGTCTTCTCTTTTCTAAGATTGAGTGCTGCTTCTTTTGACTGCTCTTCCTTTGCTGTCCGTGACTGCACATTTAAACTTTAAAGAAAGAAGTAAGGCTGCTTTGAACTATTTCCCTAGTCCTCTTTCATTACACTGAATTAATGTATCAGTTGATAATTTAGAAAATGGTGACATGGAGGAGGCACAGTGGGTGAGGGAATGGGTTAGTGGTCGTCAGATCATTGAAGGACTACTAGTGTGGAAGAAGTAGATGTACTTTTTTTGTGATCACAGAAAACAAAATTTTATGGATCCACAGTCCTTTATTCATAAAATTGGAATTGAAAAATATCTGAAAATTGAGCTTTTTGGTGAATTTGGTGGCAAAATCTGACCCTAATGTGAAGTATTTATAGTCTTTATTCCACTAACTATGAATATTCATGTGCCTCACTGAGAAAAATAAAAATGTGTCTTTTAAAGAGTACTGCCCTGGATCCCACTGAGGGAAATATGTAATATACAGTGTGTGTCCTATATTACTTTTCTACTTCTGAAAAATCAAGTTATAAAATATGTGGCCCCAAGACATTATGGGCCTCTAGCGATGGGTAAATAGAAGTCTTGGAAAGACCAATACCAGCCTAGTTTAAGGAAGACTTTGTCACATACTTGATGATAAAGTGAGATTATTTTTTATCATGATGACATCTCATGCACAGATCATTTAGGTGGGGGTAGGGAGGTGCATGCCGCCATCTCTCAAAGATGTTGTCAAAGGAGTTTATTGAGTCGAAGACCTCTAAAGCCTCTTTAAACTTTACTTCAACTCTACATTTATTAACTTAAAAGACATAGTTGAGGGGCATCTGGCTGGCTTAGTCAGAAGAGCATGTGACTCTTGATCTCAGGGTTGTGAGTTCCAGCTCCATGCTGGGTGTAGAGACTACTAAAGAAGATAAAAAGAAAGACACAGTTGAGTTAGCCCTAGGAAGATGAGTTCCAACAGAGGTTTCTCTGGGAGAGTGAGCCCATAGCCCCAGCTCATTCTGCTAATTAGGACGTCAGCTAATGGGGTGCCATGCCAAGAGTGCAGGCACTGATGATGGAGGAGACTGTAATTGCTTTACATTTATTAGTTAGTCTCATGATTACATAGAGTGCTGTAGTCATTGTAAGGTTTAAATTCTAAATAAAAGTTGTATGATAAACTTCTTTTTCGTGAGGTTGTGCTAAGAGGTATCAAAGTGTGATCCCTTGACTAGCAGCATCAGTATCACTTGAGAACTTCTTAGAAATGTTAAATTTCCACTCCCATCCCAAATCTACTGAGAACTCTGTACATGAGGTCCATATTTTTATTAAGCCCTCTAGGTGATTCAGATGCATGCTAATCCAGTAAACATTATTTAGTACCTTTCATGAAGAAAACACCTGGAGGAGCCCATGGTGTCTGCACTCTAGGCTTCAAAGTATGGATGATAGATAGACCCAGGTTACTCTCTGCCAACGTGCTATTTTAGAAGGGCTATAAATGAAACTCAAAAAGCAGAAGAAAAATAGGGGAGGAGTAAAAAGATTCACACTGGGACAATGAGAAAATCTCATTGGGAAGAGTGTGCTTTAAGACCTGTATAATACTTTTGGGGCTACAGAATGGGATAGCATTACAGGCTCAGAGGAAAGAACAGTTAATCTCCCCATTGAGGAACTCATTTGTTTCTAGAATGTCAGTGGAGATAGAGCATCAACAAGGAAGAGTTTAGACAATACTATCAGCTAGACTACTGGATTACATTTTTCACATAGTTCGGGTATGAAATTCTCTTTGGACCCAAGTGCCCTACCTTATTTATCCTTGTTAAATTTCATCTTGCTTGAATAGGCACATCAGTCTAGTCCTATAATGTTTTGGATTCATGAATCTGTCAACCCCATTGCCTAATTAAATCATCATCCAAGTCATCAATAAAAACTTTAAACTTGCATTTGAAATTTCCCTTCTGTTTAACCTAAATCCTAACACCATTTCAGTACTTTCTGAACTAGAGGATATAATCCTGATTTCTTGTGTTGTTTTTTAAAAAAAAGTCTCGTTCTGTCATCATACCATATGCAACACACTCCTTTATTTTTTACTGGGGACTTTTTACACTTTAAGCTTTTTTATAAGATAAGCTTTATATGATAAATTGTACAAGGGCAGAATTTGCTTGATTTTTATCCTGTCAGAAATTTTTAAATTGTATTTGTATTCCCAGAGAGCTCATCCCCACAGAATCCATAATTGTGACTAGTAGCTAGTAGCATATACTGGGTTTTGCCAGAATATCACCCCAAAGAGTCAGCCTTCAGCAATCTCCTTTTTAGACCACTTAACAAAATTTGTGGAGATAGACTTCGATGCTGTTGCTTGAGAATTCAGTGTTTCCAAATGTCTTTCTTTTGATCAAAATTATATCTAATGATATATGGAAGTCTATTTTTATGATAGCCTCATGCATAATTGTGTAGACATTGCCTAGGGACTTTTGAATGGTTTAAATTAGGGAAGACGATTTCTATATAGCACCCACCACCACCATATAATACTTTAATATTGCTTAAGATAAAAAAAAAAGGTACACCTTATTAATTTTCTTTTCTTCATTAGATAGGGAAAAGGCTAACTGAGTTCCAGGAACTTGGGGAGGGTAACGAAGGGAACAGGTTATTTTTACTGCACAGAAAATTAATTGGAAAGCCTTTTGATGAACTGTGAAGAATTAATATAATCATAGGCTGATAACAGCATTATGGGATGGTTGAGTAATAAGAGTATTCTTTGCCTTTAAGGATCTCATCAACATTATCCAGATAGGTATTTATCTGTCCAGCTCTTAATGGCTTCATTTAAAGAGAATCGTTTAAGCAGTTTTAACAACTGGTTCTGGTCACCTGTGTTTCAGGCTTTCCATCCTTTTTCTTTTTTTTTTTTTTTATGATAGTCACAGAGAGAGAGAGAGAGAGAGAGAGGCAGAGACACAGGCAGAGGGAAAAGCAGGCTCCATGCACCAGGAGCCCGACGTGGGATTCGATCCCGGGCCTCCAGGATCGCGCCCTGGGCCAAAGGCAGGCGCCAAACCACTGCGCCACCCAGGGATCCCCCATCCTTTTTCTTTTTTAACCTGAAATCCAGCTAAAAAATCCTTGTATGAAGGGAGAGATTTGAAGGACTATTTCAACTGATCCTTAACCTCAAAAGGAAGTGTATGAAGTACTATTTTTCTGTAAGTGATCATTGGGACTGATGATGTTATGGAAGAAAAGAAATGAAAAATGGGTTCACTATTGAATACATTAGTGACTGCTTACTCTGGAGATAGCATTACCTCCGATAAGATGGCTTACCATATTTCTTTCTTTAAGAAAGAAAGAACCGTATTTCTTTCTCTTTTTTTAAATTTTTATTTATTTATGATAGTCACAGAGAGAGAGAGAGGCAGACACATAGGCAGAGGGAGAAGCAGGCTCCATGCACCGGGAGCCCGATGTGGGATTCGATCCCGGGTCTCCAGGATCGCGCCCTGGGCCAAAGGCAGGTGCCAAACCACTGCGCCACCCAGGGATCCCCCGTATTTCTTTCTTAAATAGATACTATATATTACTGGTACTTTAGACAGACTGAGAACATTATTCACAATATATACACAGTGTTGACTCCTAATTATATGGGGGTAGTTGCCCAATATTGCTATCACAGTTCATGTGCCTCAGATTTGCAACTAGCTTTTACTAACATAAGATTAAGTACGTTTCGGGCAGCCTGGGTGGCTCAGTGGTTTGGCGCTGCCTTCGGCCCACGGTGTGATCCTGGAGACCCCGGGTCGAGTCCTGTGTTGGGCTCCCTGCATGGTGCCTGCTTCTCCCTCTGCCTGTGTCTCTGCTTCTTTTTCTCTCTGTTTGTCTCTCATGAATGAATAAATAAATAAAATCTTTAGAAAAAGATTAAGTACATTTCTAACTTTATAAAACAATTAGAATACCAAGATAGGACCTGAATTAATTGGGAACACTTTGTTGTTGGATAGACGTATGGAGAATGAGGAGAAGAACCATACCTAAGTTTTGTTTTTTATTTTTATTTTTTTAAGATTATTTATTTATTCATGAGAGAGAGAGAGAGAAAGGGGGTGGGGGTGGGGGGCTCCAGGATCACGCCTTGAGCCAAAGGCAGGTGCTCAATCGCTGAGCCACTCAGGTGTCCCATATCATTTGTTTTTTAGATGGAATACCCAGGTCAGGATTTGTTCTATATCTGGAATTTCCTCAGAATCTAGAAAAATGCTGTTTTACTTGGATTGTTCTGTCCCCTTCTGCCTCTCTATTATTCATGAACGACCATGTTTTTCAGAACAGAGAATTCAAAATTCATTCAATCCATACATGGTTTGAACTTCTAACTACTCCTTACAAAAAAAAATGTTGTGATTTGAGGCTTAGAGAAACTATAATTCAGAGATATTTTTTCCTCCAAAAATTATAGAATTTTCTTTGGAATTCTAGTGCTCTTAGAATGTTAGAGGCAAAGAGAGCATTTTTTTAATTTATTTTTTTAAATTTTTATTTATTTACGAGAGTCAGAGAGAGAGAGAGAGAGGCAGAGGGAGAAGCAGGCTCCATGCACCGGGAGCCCAACGTGGGATTCGATCCCGGGTGTCCAGGATCGTGCCCTGAGCCAAAGGCAGGCGCCAAACCGCTGCGCCACCCAGGGATCCCAAAGAGAGCATTTTTTAATTGACCGCTGGTCCTTGGAATTGGGAAGCGTTTGTATGTTTCTGTAGCTGGCTGGCTAATCTAAAGAACTTGGAATTGAACAGAGCTCTGTAAAGTCAGCAAGACTCTGAAATGGCAGAAGCCTGTAAAGTGCTCTGGAAACTTGGTTTTCTATAGTCCCTTCTTCCATGGGAGTAGCGGGTTGAGTACGTCAAGGATTGAAGAAAGAACAGAAACAGAAGAAATGTCCTGATTCCCTTTTGAGGGATTAGGGAAGGAGAGAATGGTGATGATGGAATCCAGTGGGCTTTTCAGGGTTTTACCTGGCCTTATTTTCCAAAACGAAGGTGTTACATATGATTTAATAGTTTCAGAAGCTCATTTATTTTTATCTGTGATAAGATTTATGTGATTGCCACAAACAACCTTTAATGATAGGCATTTTTATGGATTCTTTTCCTCTTTTTATTTTTGACCTGTATTAAAGCAACAACAAAAGAAATAAATGAGCTAAGTTATACACACACAGCCTTACCACCCTAATAAATTACCCTTTTCATTATTCATGATCTTTTCTTTCTAGTGCTTGCCCAGACACATACATATCTTTTACATTTTTGTAGTCCCATCTGTTTAGATATTTACATTTATAAAAATAGGTGCTGCATCTTATCTGTATATTTATTTTCTATTTATTTTAAAGATTTTATTTATTCATACAGACACAGAGAGAGAGAGAGGCAGAGACACAGGCAGGGGGAGAAGCAAGCTCCACGAAGGGAGCCTCATGTGGGTCTCAATCCCGGGTCTCCAGGATCACACCCTGGGCTGAAGGTGGCATTAAACTGCTGGGCCACTGGGGCTGCCCTTTATTTTATATTTAAAGTGAACATACCTCATAATTTAGAAAAGGCCTTCTTTAGAGTAAGCTTTAAAATAAGTAATATCTTTTCAAAGGGTAAAAAAAAAATCTCTTTACTTTCAGTCATCAATTTATCCTTTAAAAAAAAAAAACACTTTTTTTAATCCCTTTGATTTTCTAACAGTGACTGATCTCTTGCCAAGCTTTTATGGATACAGTTTTTTAAATGACAACTAAATAATTTTGCTAATATTGTAAACACTGATATTTTGAGGTCTTGCTCCAGTTTTGTTCATCTTTTTATTGTTTTTCTTGAACCTCTAACTTGTCATTGGAGAGCAAGACTGAACGTCTTTGTGAAGGTCCTGACTGCTAGACTCCCATCTCCATTAGTTAAAGTTCCTTTGTGGGAATTCCACAACAGGTGAATATTCTCACTTTTGTAATATGGTTTGCTATATGTTTATTTTTGAGAGTAATACTCCCTCCTGAGAATGGTACATAATTCATTTGCTACTTTTTCCCCTGCAGTCATATATTATGAGAATATTCTTTGCATGTGTTATATTAGCAAATCTCCAGTGACTGGAGAGTTAGAGAAATAAGGTTTGTGGCATTGAAATGTCCAAAACAGACCCCACAGAGAAGATTCAGGGCCATGGTGGAAAACTTCAAAAAAAAAAAAAAAAAGACACAAGGACAGACAACCCAGACTTTGACCTGGTTCTCTTTGCCTGACTGAAAATACTTGAAACATTAAATTCCGTTCCTACCGTCCAGCCTTTACTGTCTTGCACAAGTTATGCTCCCTACATCCAAAAGTTCTCTGTGACTTGCTTTCTCCTACTATTTATATTCCTGAAATCTCTGGTTCCTTGTAGTGGCAGAGTGTTGTAATATTCTATTCAAATAGATGAAGTGTGCTGTAAGACCAGTAGAGGAGAATACCTACAGTCCCGTTGAGTTGGTTTGACAGGTGGTTTTCAAATATGTGGAAAGAAAGAGAACAAATTTGTGATAACATAATAATTATAAATAATTTCTTATCATTAGTAAATTCCTGAGCTTGCTTCTTTCTAGCTACCATTCCCTTCTGCTCTGTAGCCTGCCTCTCTGGAGGATCATGAGATTTAGCATCAGCAATCTATAGAGCAGTCTTCAAGTGGTCAACATTTGCTTAGGACACACAGCTTTATAAATGAAATAAGTAATTTTTAGAATCTTCCATTTCTCTGATAGTCCCTCAAATTTAGAGGGCTTTGAAATAACATAAGGATAGAATGGGATAAAAATATTATGAAAAACTGATTTGTCATGTGGGAAGTCCCAAGTGTAATTGTAGCCTATCCTTGGTTTCAGTATGCTATTCTTGGATTCTGGGCCTTTTCTTGTGCTATTCTTTTTGTCAAAATGCCCTCCCCCACACACACACAACATGAAAAACTTTTACTGGACCACTGACCCAATTTATATGTCTCTTCCCCAGAAAGCCTTCTTTGAGCCCTAGTTGGCCTTAATTACTCCTGTAGAATTTTATTCATGCCTCAATTAATAGCATTTTCCACATTGTGTCAAAAGTTACTAATTGGAACACCTGGGTGGGTCAGTGGGTTGACTGTCTGCCTTTGGCTCAGGTCATGATCCCAGGGTCCTGGGATTGATTCTTGCATTGGGTTCCCCACAGGGAGCCTGCTTCTCCCTCTGCGTATGTCTCTGCCTCTCTCCGTGTGTCTCTCATGAATAAATAAATAAAATCTTTTAGAAAAAAAGTTATAATTTACATCTTATCCTCCTCATTAGATTGTGCACAGATTGTTCAGGACTGGGGCCCCCTATATATGATTAGCTCCTAAAATAGGGCCACCTATACACAAATCAGTGAATAATGGAGTAAATAAATGGCACTTTTACCTTTTTTTTAAATATTTATTTATAAAGTAAATTACTAAAAATATTCATAATATCTGCATTTTTGTCAGAATTCTAGAATGTCATATGTATTATATATAAATTTTTTTTTGCAATTTAAGTAACTTAAAATTGGAGCTTTAAGTGCAAATGAGAGAGTTTCAGAACATAGTTAAGACCAGTGGACTCTGAAATAGGACCATTTCTTGAAACAAACAACAAAAACTACCCCATTCCAGTAAGGTTGTTTCATGTCCATCAAAGAACTTAAACATTCAAAATTGGTAGATTATGGGTAGTGTTAATAGGTTTTGGTGGTTAAAAAAAAAAAAGGATCAGTGTTCACACTGTTGTAGTTAGTAACTTTTTGAACTTATAGTTTTTTTTGAACTTATAGTTTTAAATAATACAACATAATACATTTAGCCTCATGTCATACATGAATCACCATGGGTTTGACCAATCTTTATGAATTACATTAAATTGAAGTCTGGCAAGTCATGGCCTTTCTTCTTTGGTGGTAAGACTACACATTCACATTGCTGCACCTAAACCATCTGTTGTGGGTCAGTTGTTTCCAAAATTTAGCTACTGTTTTCTAAACCCATGTGCTTAAAAATTTTTTTAAAGAGTTTATATGATATGCAGTAGTAAACAAATGATTTTTTAAAAAACCTCAAAGTTGCAAAATCCCACTAATAGCATATAAATTATCAATAATCTGCTGAACTTCCACAAATTTTCACTAGTTTATCAAGTAAACTCTAATACTAAGCATTTCACGTGTAACATTGGGAAATTTAAAAACAATATGTGTGGAGAGACCTTTTTAAGAGCACTAAAGTCTTACTACTGTAAGTAATATTGGCCTGATAATGGCTAAGTTATATTCAATTGATAAGTGCAAGAAATACTCAGTGAACTAGTCCAGAGAAAAATAAGTGCCAGTCTATAATGAGAAAGTAAGGTGGTGTTTTAGAATTCTAATTTGAGAGGAGCTAAATCTACATGATTAGCCTTTCAGTAAAGAATTCATTTCAGATTTAACAAATAAAAATTAATGTTTCCCACAGTTTGGTATCAGCAATGCTACATTAAAGTATATGGAACAGATCTGGTGAGACCTAAAAAGGTATCACTGAGAAAGGTTGAAAAACCTGTTTTAGTCCTAGATCCAAGTTGGACTCTAGACTCTGGATGAGCTCACAGATGAAAGAATTTGGAAATCCAAAAAAGATCTGAACCCTGAAAGTGTTTTCATAACTTTTTTGATAGCCAAGGCTGAAAAAAAAATTGCTGTGAGACTTTTTATAGCCTTTACCCACTTTGTATGACCTTTGTTGAATTTTGCTAAAGAAAATGTTTGTGTATCTGGTTAAGGGGTGCTGCCCCAGACTCTGTGGGGGTGTTACATATTGTGCAATATATATCCTACATTACTTTTCATATATGAAAAAACTGAAAATTCAAAAGGGTTTGACCCCACAGGTTTCATATAACTAACTAGTACATTGTAGACGAGAACCTCCATTACCTCATGTAAATTAGGGTACCAATATGATGCTAATTGGCTAACAGAACAGATTTTGATGTTAGACCCAAATTTTAATATAGGTTTGCCTCTTACTGTGGGACCAGGGACAGGTTATTTAACCTCTAAAAGGATAATTCTTTGTGTGGTTGTTTTGAAAGTTTCTAAACATTCTGTTTGATAGGTGATAAGTCAAGATACTCCATAAATTATGGCTTTGATTATTAATGTTATATTTAAAACTGGTTTTAGGCATCTTCAAAATTGATGTTGTCTTCTAATTCTGGCACCATAGATGAGATACTCTAACCAACCCTTCTATAAAATGAGCTGAAATTACAAAAATATGTTTTACTTGAACACACTCATATATACAGATATGTGTACATTCATAATATATACACACAAACATGCACACACACATCCATCTGTGTTTTTTAAAAGTATACATTTTGAATGCATCCATGAGTGACTAGAAATGTAGGGGATACTATGAGACCAATTAAAGTATAAGTGGGATGGGAACCCAGTGATGTAAATGGCTCATAGAAGCTGGCTTTGTTGAACATAGTGAATCAAGCTTCATTTTACATCTTGCAAGTTTCACAGGACAAAAAGTAGAGCCTAAGAGAAGAAAAATCCCAGCCCCTGCAGAAAGCTGGACCTAAAGGCTGTCTTTTCAGTGTAGAGCTGAACTAGAAATAACCCACTTGCCCACGGAACTGCAAAGAAGATTTGTTGTCTCAAATATTAGCACTGACTAGAAGAGTAAAAACACTCCCCCTGAGAATTATAACCACAGCTGGCTTTCACTCAGGTTTACAACCTGAGTTCACATTATCCAGGTCGACTGAAAGATCTTAAATTGGGAATTTTCTATAAAGGAGTCCTAGTTTGGTAATGCTTCCCAATAAATGGCAAAAGCAAAGACAAATCCACCCTGGAAGCACTTACCTTCAATATGGGCCTTAAAGAATTTCTGTAGATAAACTTGCAAGAAATGGATACTCTCAGTAAAAGAAAGAAAGGAAAGAAGAGGAAGAAAAGAAAGTCACAACACTCAAGGAAATGTGACTGCATGTGCCATAGCCAACAGATTCAGTTGAGTCAGACAGCAGAGTCTTTAAATCAGTGTTGTGTGTGTTTTCCAGTGTGGTAGTTACATAGTTGTATGTGGCTTTCAAGCATTTAACTAGTATGACTGGGAAACTGAAATTTTCATTTAATTTAAATTTAAGTAGCTACATAAGTAGTGACTACTGTAATAGTACAGTTTTAGAAAAATAAATTATTACACATTTAGTTTAATGTGTTTAAGAAATAGAAAAGGGAACTAAAATATAAATAAAGATCAAGAGAATATATAAAAATGATAATATAGTTGTTGCCTTTTTTAAAAGATTTTATTTATTTATTTTGAGAGAGAGACATGCCAGTCTGGGGTAGAGGGGCAGAGAGAGAGAGAGAATCCCAAGCAGACTCCAGGCTGAGCATAGAGCCCAACATGGGGCTCATCCCACAACCCTGAGATCATGATCTGAGCCAAAATCAAGAGTTTGGTTGTTTAACAGAGCCACAGAGCCCCTCTACCATAACATAGTTTTGAAAAAGAATCAAACAATTTCTAGGAAGAAAAAGAATATTTCAAGTTAAAAGCTAAAATGGATGTGTTTAAGAGCAGCTTAGACTTAGCTGCAGGTGGAATTAATAAAATGGAAGAGTAATCTGAAGAAATTTTACAGACTATATATAGAAAGACCAAAAAAAGAAAATTATCAAAGTGAAGGTATGAAAAATACATATACAAAGATCAATCCAGGGCAGCCGGGTGGCGCAGTGGTTTAGCGCCGCCTGCAGCCCAGGGCGTGATCTGGAGACCCTGGATCGAGTCCCATGTCAGGCTCTCTGCATGGAGCCTGCTTCTCCCTCTGCCTGTGTCTCTGCCTCTCTCTCTCTGGATCTCTATGAATAAATAAATAAAATCTTAAAAAAAAAAAGATCAATCCAGAATAAGCTGATGGAACTATGGTAATATCAGACGAAGAAAAGTATAATTCTAAATTGTTATGCTTATAATACAGCTTCAAAATCTCTAAAGGAGGGATCCCTGGGTGGCGCAGCGGTTTGGCGCCTGCCTTTGGCTCAGGGCACGATCCTGGAGACCGGGGATCGAGTCCCATATCGGGTTCCCGGTGCATGGAGCCTGCTTCTCCCTCTGCCTGTGTCTCTGCCCCTCTCTCTCTCTCTCTGTGACTATCATAAATAAATAGATTTAAAACAAAATCTCTAAAGGAAAAACAAACACAAGGAAACATAAACAAACTTACATTCTCATAAGGGATTTCAATGTATCTCAGTAACTGATAAATTACTAGATACTCCCTTTCTCCTCAAGTAATTATAAGATATTTGAACAACACAGTTAACAAGCTTGGCCCAGTGGATTATGTGGATTGTATTCAGCAACTCCAGGTTATAAAATATTGGAGCAAGAATCAAATGTTATTAAACTTCAGAATGTTAGCAATCATACAAATGTATTCTCTGATTATAAAGGCATTAATTTAGAAGAAGACAAATAGGAAAAACCCTCTTTTATCAATAAGGAAAACTTTAAAATTCCTCAAAAGAGAAAATATTTAGGACTAAATAGTAATAAAAAGTTTACATATCAAAATTAGTGGTTTTCAGTCAAAGGGACACTTAGAGGGAAATTTATGGCCTTAAATGCTAATAATAGCAAACAAAAACTAAAGATACAGTAAGTATAGTGGATCAAAGAGAATGAGGCATGAGAAATTATTGTCACACAGTGTAGGCAAAAGGCTACTCTTTTGCCACTAGCAGTCATTAGCACCTGTATTCATAATTTTATTAGAAGTGGTCTTTCAAGATGTTGGCCAGAAAATGTTGTACAGGTTATCAGGAACAGATGGTCCAGAGGGAGAGAAAAGGGAAATGGTTACTCTGTAATGCCCAAAATACTAGGACATGCTTGGCTTTTACTTTGGTATTTCTATTCTTTGCCCAGAGCAAAAATAAAACCAGTTCCTTTAGTTGAGTGGATCAGTATTGCAGGTTTGGTTTAGTAGACCGGTTCTCAAAGTATGGTCTCTGAACCCCTGAGTCCCTAAGGTACTTTGGAGGAGTCCATGGGATCAAAACTGTTTCCATGACAATATAAAGTCTTTCTCTCTCTCTCTCTTTCTTTTTTTTTTTCTGTTTTCACTGTTATATTTGCACTAGTATTATGAAAGCAATGGTGAATAAAACTGGTAGCAACTTAGCATAAGTCAACACATTGGTACCCACTGTTCTTGTAGTCATTATATTCTTTACTATCCTGTACTTGGTTAATATAACGCTGATGTCATTTGATAAAGCAGTAAAAGTTGTTTTATTAAACTTAGGCCCTTGAGTGCATGTCTTTCTAGTTATATTCTATATATATTCTAGTTATAAAATGACAAGTACACGTACACTTTTACTATATAGTGAAATGTCATGGCTGTTTCAAGGAAAAAAAAACCTATGTGATTAAGTTTTTACTTTAGAGAATGGTTGACAGATCAAATATGGCTTATCAGACTTTGTTATTTGGTAAACCTTTTATCAGAACTAAACGAAGTGAGCCTGTCACCTGAATGAAAACAACTGTATTTGTTACCAATGATAAAATTCAGACTTTCAAGGGAAAATTAGAATTTTGGAAATCTGTGTATCCCTCACCCTAAGATCGAAGTTTGAACCTTTAAAGACTCTTGGTGAGATCATTGGTGATATTAACAAATGTGATTTTAATATTGTATATGAAATGTGTCAGTATTTGGAAGATCTACATAACTCAGTAAACCAGGACTCACCGAATTATTGGCGCTTGTTATAAGATCATACATAGGTGAAAGATCCATTTATTCAATGTGCAAGATAAACTAATGGATTTTAATAAAACAGAATAGGAAGGTTTACTGGTACGGTTTCAAATTCCATATTGCAGCTAACCTTTAAGGAAACATCACTGTGTCTAGTGCAGTATCAAGAGAGAATATTCATAACTATCTTAAAAGCTACTAAAATAATTCTCTTTTCCAACTATATATCTGTGTGAGGCTAGATTTTCTGCATAAACTTCAACTAAAACAACATACCACAGATTTTATGTAGAAGCAGATATGAGAATGCAGCTGTTTTCTACTAAAAGCCAGATGTTAAAAGGACTTTCAAAAATGTAGAATAGTGCCACTAATTTTCCATAAAAATATGTGATTTATGTTCACATGTAATGAATTTACTACTATGGTTTTTATAAATTAAAAAATGTTCTCAGTTTTAATTTCTAATATGGTAAAGGTTAATAGATATATTCTACATAAACAAAAGCTCTTTGGAATTCTCAATAATTTTTAAGAGTAAAGGAACTCTGAAAAGGTTTGAGAACCACTTACCTATTAGTAAGTCAAACTTTTAGGGTCTCTCAAAGGAAAAACTTGAGGCTGCCAAATGGAGAGCACAGATGATGAACCACAGCATTCAACATAATCCCACATATAATATAGAGGCAAAGATTTTAAGACCTGTTTTTGAGCATTTGAGCTATTTTTTTTTGTGTGTGTTGTTATGGTGGGATTTTGTTTAAAAGTGTGGGTAATTTTCAGTGTCATTTCGTACACGACTGTAGTATTCTTAAGTGACATTTTGAGTACCATAAATCACAAACTTAAAGGAGACTCAGATTCCCTGAGTGAAAATTTATGATGAGAATTGGACATGTCCTTATTTTTTACGTAATTAAAACAAAACAAAACTTCAGTATATGTTTTAAAGTAGATCAAGAATAGAAATGATCTATTTTAAATGAAAGGAAAAGAGAAACTTTCCCCACGTTAACAGAACACAGAGACAAATATTTAGAACCCAAACACTTGCTTTTTTCCTCAGTATGCGGTGTTTGAGCCTTCATCCCGAATGTGGGAGTAGACCTTCGCTTTTGTACAACAGGGCTATGATCACAACCTTTCCTCTTGGCCTTTAGACCTCAGAATTCCACAAACACAATTAAGAGAGATGGAAGGAGCAGGAGAGAAACAAACCATCTTGCCATATATCCATACAATACTACAGAAAGAAAAAAAAATACTACAGAAAGTGGAAAAAAAAAGAATCTCACCTTTCTACAGTTTGTACCTGTTAATTACATAGCTGACCTACTGGGAAGGCAGTGAAATTGAATAGAATCCTCCTTTTAAAGTTTACTTTTGTATTTCTTTGTTTGATATAGGTTACTTGAATGTACTTGACCGTAGACCACATGCCATGAAGTATAGCTCCCTCATAAAGAGGCATAGCTGTCTCGTATGTGTTAAAAAAAATATGTAGTTACAATTTTTCTTCAACCAAAAAGCAGCTCAAGAACAGATTAGACCATCACAACAAATGTATGTCAAGCAAAACCCAGAAGACAGGTTGAGTGGATGTTGTGTTATACTGTCTCATTAAAGAAAATGAGTCAAGATTGATCTAATTAACTCACACAGATTCACCATATTTACCCACTAGCTAGGGCCACAGCTGTTTGTTTAAATTGCTCACATGAGTCATTCTGAGAAGAGACTCTGCCTTTTAAAAAATAAGTAAACAAACTATTTGAAATCTTTGTCTCCTACCTGATAATCATCTAAGAGAAGCATTGTAATTATGTACTTGGGAGAGTCCCTGGCCTGAGGCCTTTCCAAGCCCGAAATGGCCTCACAGAGAAATTTAGAAGAAATGTCTTTTTTTTTTTTTTTTTGTCATTCACTGGAGTCATAGTGTTTATCAAGTCTGTCACCTTCCTGCTAGTTAACCATACCTTCTTAGTTGGCACTTCACATTTAGCCTAAACTTGACACTCATGCTGTTATAACCATTATCCTCTAAACTATTTGGCGGTTGACTACCAACAAATTGATCTGTTGAGTGTTTCTATGTCACTGTTTAACAAATTGCAGAAAGTAGATTTGTAAAAAGATGACTAGAGAGATGAAAGCATGAATTCTTTGCCATCTTC
Source organism: Nyctereutes procyonoides (assembly GCF_905146905.1). NCBI lineage: Eukaryota > Metazoa > Chordata > Mammalia > Carnivora > Canidae > Nyctereutes > Nyctereutes procyonoides. The sequence goes on from NW_026575130.1 coordinate 9,893,928, forward strand.
TAAATTAGCAGTACTAATAAGCCCATCTTTTAAAAGACAATGCAGTGCAACTAAAAATGATTATTCACTCTTACAGTATGCTTGGAAGGAGCCTGTATTGTGGTGTCAGATCTAGATTTGACTCCTACCTCTACCACTTACTAGGTGTGGGATTTGGGACAACTAACTTAGCCTTTCCAACCCTCATCACTGCCCCCTCCCTAGGATGGGGATAATTATAGCAATCTCACAGAGTTGTTATTGGGATTAAATATTTGTTTATTTGTTTAGCACAGAACTTGGTGCATAGTAAATGTTCCAAATGGTAGTAATAGTAATTGTGGCTGTTATCATTGCTAATATTAAGTTGTATTTCACAAGTCTAATTAAGTCCTGTTATCTTCCTGAGCTTTGGTTCTCTTATCTCTAAAATGGGGAGTTGGTAAGTGAGCTCCAAGAATCTTCCATCTGGACCTTCTGAGTTGTGTTCGGGACATTGGCAAACTGCCCATTGGAGGGTTCTCCCCTCCCCCATCTTCCTTCCCTCCCTGCAGCCACCAGGACCAGCTAGCGCCTGGCAGGAGGTTGCTAGATCAAAGCCCTGGGAAAGGTCAGGCATTCCTGGAGTGGAGAGACACTCAGCTTGCTGCAGGACTGCCCTTTCCTAATCTAGCCCTTGCAGTACTCTAACCCCTAAATGTAGAGGCTTTTCTAGAAGCCACTTTCTGAACATGGGCTCAGCTGAGCTGGGGAGAAACTTAAAGGAGAACCCATGTTTTGGAGTTGCCATCAAAAACTTTGATTGTTACGCTTTTGTTTTCTTTTGGGATACCTGAAAGGTGAGACTAGGAAGGTGGAGGTCCGGTCTCTTGATAAAGATGCTAGCAAGTGGTAAATTACAGTGCAGCCATTGAAAATATTGTGATAAAACATAATCAACAAGGAGAAATGGTCCCAATATACTGATGAAAAAACTAATTACAAAACATCGTAGGTTTGTTTTTGTTTATTTTTTAAATAAAGATATATGTGTGAAACTGTATTAGAGAAAAAAGATTGGAAAGACATTTATCTCAGTTTTTTTCTGGGTGGTAATTACCAGGTAATTTTTTATTTAACTTTTATTTAGGTTTTCTGGATGTTTTACATGAGTTAAAGAGTCAAATAAGGAGAAACAAAGCTGATTTATTTTAAAGAAAGAAACCAAATTGTCTTTCAAATGAAAAGGTTAACCTTTTCAGAGAAAAGAGGATGTGTGAATGTGAATTGTGTGTAGTGACGCCTTGAAGCGACTGTGCCCTGTGTTCACATGTTGCCACCCTCAGAGGCTTATGGGCTTGAAGCCAAGGAATGTAACCAGTTCCTTTACTGGTGAACGCTTATGCAGTGCTTACTGTATGCCGAGCATTGCTCCCAGCACTCTAGGTCCATTAACTTCATGAAGTAGATTCTGTTATCCTTCTGCAGGAAATGAGGCAGAGGGAGGTTAATGCAGCCAAGCTCTCACAGACGGTGAAAAGGAAAGCCAACACTCGAGATCAGAACCCACACTTCAGCCACACACTGTTCCAAGTTGTCCTGAGCTGAGACTCTGACAGCACTCCTAGCAAGCAGTTTTCAAGTTGGAGTTTATATGTGTAGCCATGGTAAGGTGAATTGTGGTAACTCTGGATGATTTCAGTTATAGGTAGATGCAGAGGGCTCCTTGGACCTTTTCTCTTGCTTATTCTCATCATCATACTGTTTCTGCTTGCTCCTGGTTCTCACACTCAGGTTGGCCCTTGTATTACACTGTGCCTTTTGGTCTGATGTATTTGGACAGCTCATTTCTTTTTTTTTTTTCATTTATTTTCTATTTTTTAAGTTTTATTTATTTTTTAAAAATTTTATTTATTCATGAGAGACACACACAGAGAGAGAGAAAGAGAAGCAGAGGAAGAAGCAGGCTCCCCGAGGGCAGCCCAATAAAGGACTGGATCTCAGGACCCTGGGATCACAACCTGAGCTGAAGGCAGACACTCAACCACTGAGCCACCTAGGTGCCCCTGGATAGTTCATTTCTAAATTAAGTTAGGTTTTCATATGACCAATAGAGACTTTTCTGTCTCTAGCAGAGGAATATACCAGTTATAGCAGTGTATTTATGTGCATATATATTCTATTCCATTCAGACTGTGAACAGGTACTTCTCTCAAATATTGCAAATGTGCTTCAGTTTGAGGTCATTAGATGGTGACAAATTATTTCTCATATGGCATGTACCTCTGACAGTGGTCCTAACTTCTCTCCTTTTCTAGAATGTAAGGTGTTTTCCTTGCCCTTCAGTTCCTGCTCACTATATTCCATTTTTTTTCTCCCCAAATGTTAAATCTTGAATCTTCATCTCATGGTGTTTGCTCACCAAAATAATCTCCACATTTCATACTCCTTTACACCATCTGTCTTTTCACCTTTGCTGTTCTCATTTTGACCTTTCCTGTTTTACACAGGATCCTTGGGGTGGTAGTGGTGATGAAAATCTTCTTTCTGCAATAACCACTTTCTGGAAGGGCTCAGTTGATACTTCTTTTCATCCTGCTGTATCGACAACAGGGATGATGATGATGATAGCATTTGTATGGCTCTTTGTATACAAAAGTGCTCTAGAGTCTCTCATTGAGGTAAGCTTGGTTCTTCTCCCTGGCTTGTTTTTAAAGATTTCATTACTTAACTCTGAAATTTTTTTTCTTTTTTTTTAATTACTTATTCATTTATTTATGATAGTCACACAGAGAGAGAGAGGCAGAGACATAGGCAGAGGGAGAAGCAGGCTCCATGCACCGGGAGCCCGACGTGGGATTTGATCCCGGGTCTCCAGGATCGCGCCCTGGGCCAAAGGCAGGGGCTAAACCGCTGCGCCACCCAGGGATCCCTGAAAATATTTTTTACTTTTGTTTGCTTACCAAATGGGTAAAGGAGAGAGAAACTTTCTGAGGGACAGTTTTTCTTTATGTTTCTTGTTTTGCTTGAATGCTTAAATACTCTGAGCTATTTCAGAGTCCGGAGTCTTTGACTTGAGACTTGGTAGCTTGTGACTACCAAAATATGCTGAATTTCTACAATGAAAAAATGGGATTTTGATAACTTTTAATGAAATAGGTAAAATTTTGCGTAGTCGAAACTTTCTAAAGTTTCCCTAACATAATTTGCCTTTTAAAACAAACAAAAAAAGAAATCAGATTGCTTTAAACTCACTTGTTGCCTTTCTTTTATTCTTTGTCTTCACATAATGGTCTTCAATGAGTTTAATGTCCAAAGCTGAATCTTTTATAGATTAAAGTATTGTAAGCAATGTGAAAATGACTGACCAAATGATAGAAATAGCCATATATTGCTTTGTCTTCCCTGCCTCCCCTTCTCTCTCAACACACTTACCTGCAGTTTATTCATGTCCCCAACCTTGCATCATGGTTATTACTGTTTGCATTTGCCCTTCCTCCCGTTATAGAGTGCCAGGGAAATCTTGTTAAATTCTTCGAAGAGCAGATTTGTAGATGTCTTATGTTTTGATATTTTGATAGCAGTTAAGTGCAGGGTTGGGTTTAAGGTGCTTGTGATCTGTGGCAAAAACAGGATGTTTTAGGTGAGCCTGACTGTACAGGCGGTAGGCTTGTGGCAGGGTGGGTGCTCCCTGACTTTGGTCCCCATTTCCCCCTTCACGCCCACAACAATTCAATTTCTTTGCATATTAGTTTCAAGGACTTGTAAAGGGGCATTCATTCAGCAGATGCTCCCTTCTCCCCCTTAACAGTTTTATCAGTACCCCATTCCCTGATGATTCCCTGCAAACCTGAATGCCTCTTTCCCCCTACTGTTGGTCAATAACAGCACCACTGAAGCCCCGTGGACCTCTTTTATCTGCCTTCATCAGAAACTCTCTGGTGCATGTACTTTCTCTGTGATTTTCAAACTAAAAATTCTTGGTTACTGGATTTACTGGCTTAATGTATTTATTCCTTTTTGGTCACAAATGACATTAAACAAAGAGCATGGTTTCCATTGGTACCATTAATGTAACACATGGTATATTTTTCACTTCAGTAATACCCCAACTTTGGATAGCATTCTCCAGTTATAGCATCTAGACTATAGCAGCACCATGCTTCCATTTCTGGGCTCCTGCCTCTTCTATGTTGTTTCCACTCCAACAGGACAGTTTCTGACCATGCTTTTTTCTTGACATTACCTAATGATGTACTTTAGGGGTCGCTATAGGACATCTTAGGAATAGATATCACTGTGGATGTGTGAGACCCTGGCTTGACTCTGCCTTTTCTGAGAGGGCTATTTCTCTATAAGGACTTAGGTTTAAATGAGAAGCACATAGTCATATTCATGCTAAGACATTTGTACAAGGTGCAAATGACATTTGGTTACTGTGAAACAGCTATTGATTTATTTTTACATTTTTATGAGCCAGGAACTGATTCAAAAACTTAACTAATAGTAGCTCATTTAATCCTTAACAACTCTATGAGCTGGATACTAATATCACAATCCTTATTTTTAGATGAGGCACAGACAGACAAGAGTTGAGATTCAGATTTTGGCAGTCTGCTCTAGACACCATCCCTTGCACCACCATCCTGTAGCTGTGAGCCTCCAAGTTGGGAGGTGGCTAACATAGTCCTGGGTACCATTTCAAGAGACAACATTCTCTTTGCCTGTGAAAAACCAAGATAAGAATGGTCTATACAGAGGATTGGAGCATATAGTGAAAAACTGACCCTCAGTCCAGGGAGCTCTTTGTACTGGCATTGTACTGACCCTCAGTCCAGGGAGCCCCTGTACTGGCTCTTTGTACAGGGAGGCCCTTCTTGGGCCTCTTCTAGAATGGAGTAGATATCTCAGGCTCTCATCTGGCCACACCACAACTATCACAGACACAGAGCAGGGTTCTAGAGATGAGAGTTTCTAAAGCCCCAACAACCATACAGTGTATAGCAGTTCCTGACATGTCAACACGGTCTAGGTTGGTTGGTGCCAATCCACCATTCTAGCACCACTAAACCACTATTTCATGTCTTATCCCCATACAACCCAGCTTTTTGCTTACTCTGACCACTAACTGATGACCTCTGAAGGGAGAATTAAGGTATGGCTTGATTTCATGGATGAGAAGATATAACATGAATAGTCCTCTTTAATCCATCTGCCATTCTTGTATGCCAGTAAATTACTTGCTCATCTTTTCTTCTACCTCATCCTTTTTTTTAACATGCCTTCTTCTAAAGAAAGTGATGGGGATAAGTGACAGAGTCATGGCTGAGAATGTATATGCTAGTTGCAAAAGGGAAGGAATCTCATTTTGTAGCCTCTCTTGTTTTTCCCTCCTCTCCTCCCCTCAAGCAGTGTGTTGGGACTCTACAGCATGGCCTGATTGCTTCAAGGTGACAGCCAATGGTGCAGTTCACTGGCAAGGTCCCCAAGCATACTTAGAAGGTGGTGTTTTCAGAAATTAGCTATAGGCCAATGTGCTGGGAATTGTGATGAAATACAGCTCTTGTGAAGTCATCAAAGCTTTATATATGTTCTAGGAAAAAATAGTGGGAATGGAAGGAAGGTAGAGTGTCAAGTCTGCATGGGTGCATCTCACAGGTGAAAGCTCTTCATTTACCTTCATAGAGGTGCTTTTCAGATTACCATCATGAATAATCTTTTCTTCTTTTTTGTGACTCATGTGTTCTTTGGTGTATTAGGAGGAATATTGGGGCAAGAGGTGTTAGCAAACCCTATATTCTGCTTAGGAGAAACTTGCTTGAATTTGTCCAATTGTTAGGAAACTCAACATTTAAAAAGATGACCCATCTTTCTATCAATTTAATAAATGCTTAATCCAGACAGATTTCAGAGACCATACAGTTAGAGGACCCATCCAAGGTTTGAAACAATATGAAAGGTGGTCATGTACTTACTGAGCTGCTACCAGGACCATGAATTCTATATATTTTTCCTTAAGCCTTACCATAACACTGCTGGGTGGGTATTAACATTTCCATTTTATAGTAGAAGAAACAGATTAAGTAAGTAGACAAGAATTATGAAGGGTTCAGAGTCAAGATTCAAAAACAGATCTGTCAGTCTTGCACTATATCAGGAGGCCTGCATGGAGAGCCTATGCTAGAAGAGGGGCATAGATCAGCTAGGATGATTTCCTGAGAGAAGTGGAAAGGGAAGCATTCTTAAGAAAGTAAAGATATAAAAGACATCGATATGTCTGGCTCTTTTGTTGGAAAATAACCTCCTGTGTTTTTTGTTATTAAATGTTGGTAGCATGAGTGTCAATCTCAAAGACAATTATAATCATCCTGTTAGCAACCTTCTAGGCAACAGACAAATCCTTGTATCACCAAGGACAGATTGAAGCTATTAAATTGTAGAGATAGAAAATGCCTATACTGTATGATGTTCGGAGGAAATTCTGACTTCAGAGAAATGAGTATAAAATAATGAAATGTGTTAATTTTAGAAAGTGAAAACAGGCCCCATAAGGAAATGATTATAATATTTAGTGACCCCTGTTGCTGTACTCAAAATAGCAGACAAAAATCTATAACAAGTATTGTTTGGAGGATGTTAATTTTCTACCTGGAAAACTGTTTAGCCAACATTGCCGTCTGCCTTTCTTCCCTATCTCCCCTCCCCATTGGAGGCTACTTGCTCTTGCTGAATATAAACAATTGAAGGGAAAAGCAATTCTAATACAAATCCTCATTACTTTCCCTTTCACACCCCTCCCCCACTAGACTTTAAAAGTGATAATTGCTTGAAATACTGGGAGAAAGTAATTTGTATTGTTAAAGCTCTGGTGAACTTCAAACAAATCTGTGTTCTGTAATGGTGACTTCTTTTTAATTATGGGGCTGGGCAGATGGGTATTTCTGTGGACCTGCTACACTTGACCCCCACACCCCAAGAGCTTGGTACTTGATGATGGAAACTAGCTTGTCTGGATTTTTAAAAAATCTGTATACAGCAAGAGGTCATAGTTTAGAACCTCAGAGAATGTCTTTGTATCCAGGACCCTAAATGCTTGAGCTCTATTTTCTAGATTAAGATTTACATTAGATACGAATAGTAATACCCCATGCATATTGGCCACCATTCTAAGCATGTTGCGTACGTTTATTTTTGTTTGGCACTTACATAGTACTTACAATGTGCCAAGCACTCTTCTAAGTAGTTTGCAGATATTAATACCTGTACTCCTCACATAGTCCTTCAAGGGTACTCCTGTTTTTCCCCATTTTTTCATTTAGTCTGGGGTACATGGAGGTAGTGTGAACTTGTCAAAGTCATCCAGCTGGTTACAGGTAGGCGTAACATTCAAATCCAGGCAACCTAGGCAGTCTGATTCCAGAGTTCATGCCAAATCACCTGACTCTCCTGGAAGACAACTTATGCCCTCTTCATTTGCAGAGACGGGTCTAGATGACAGCCTCCAGGAAGTCAACAGCATTTAGTTTTCATCTGTTAATCATGGAAACGAATTGAGGAGGTGTTCAGGCTAAAACATTAAGGAGGAATAGTGGATGGCCTTACAGGGAATGGATTTATCTTCCCTTGAATTTAATTAGTTCTACCACGCAGGTGCTAACTTAAATATGCCAAAAGATTGCATGCCCTCAGCAGATAAGTAGCTTCTAGAAGATTTAACAAATTTTCCTTTGTCTGCCAAGCTCCTTTGTTATCAAAACATCCCTAGGTAGAAATGTAAGTTTTTACAGATCAAAGTTTGCCTCCTAAACTGGGGACAGGAGGGACCCATTGAATTTGATACTTGGTCTGGATCAATCCTGTATTCCTGGTTGTAGATAGAGAATGAAAAACACACATAAGTCAGCTCTAATTATTAGTAAGATCTTTACTCCAGATCCTTTTAATGTAATTAAGAGGGTTAATAGGGCCATGAGTACAGCTCAACAGGAAGGGCTTGTTTGCTTGTTTTCTGTTTATTTTTAAACCTAATATTTAACTGTTAATCCTAACTTCATGCCGAGTGTACCTTATAAATAAGGAAATTGAGAAGGTAGTAATTTATATGGGTTTCATGGGTGATCCTGTTTACCTCTTGGAAAATATCTGGTAGGATGAAGTGGGACACCTTTCCATCACTTGACCTCAGTTTCTCCTGACCATGTGGCTGCTTGTATTTTGCTGGAAGTGTCCCCAGTTCCAAGGCCATTGGGTATCTCCTATGTTTTACTGTGATTGATTGTACACATTCAGAAGGAAAATACCTAACCTTTATGCGTGTCATTGCTTTAATTTGGATAGGAAAAAACCAAGTCCAGTAAAACATGAGTGCTGCACCTCTTAACCAGGTCAGGTTGCAAGGAGAAAGGATACACTATGAGTGAGTCAAATCTAGAAGAAGCCGAAAGTAAGAAAGAGGTGCTATGGCAAACTGATCACAGATAAGATGATGATAAACTGAGACCTTTTAATTACCAGCACAATGTTATGGCATGTTACAAAACTGTCATCTCTTGCAAAGCACCTGAAGGTTGATGTGGAAAATCTGAGCCATTTGGAGAGGAAACCTCAAAGTTGAAGCACACTGTTATAAAGCCACATATCAAGGTTGAGGTCCCTTGGAGCTGTACAATTTCCAGAATGATTGAAGATATGATTGGGTCCACTGATAACTTCCATTTCTCTCTTAAATTCAATTGAAGAAGAGTTTCACTTCATGGCTTTCTTTGTCTTACCCATCTCTACCCAGAGGACCTGTCCCTTTCTGGCAGGTTTACACTGTGGGTGTCTGGATATGGGTCATCAGAATGGTGTTTTCTGAGGATATCCTGGCTCCCGTTGCAAGACCTTCATGTGGTAATTGTCCCCATGAGATGTGTGCCTCTACTAGGTTTTCTGTGTCTTGTTCTTTTCTCAGTAACAGGAGAAATGGCTCTGGATAGCAGAGGGGGCTTGGGTAAAGAGTGTTGCACTCCATGATGGGAAGGCATGATGCCCAGTTGTTCTGCTTCAGTAGATCTAATAAAATGTTATCAAACTGTGTGTGTGTGTGTGTGTGTGTGTGTGTGTGTGTGTGAAGATAATCATGTACTTGGCAGAAACATAGGGGGAGATTGTGTTAAAAAAAAAACTAAAAATTGACATGTTAGGCTGAGGCTGACTTCAGTGGCTATCTGAAATAAAATCCATAGTATGCAATTTCCTTCATACTAGAGAGCTCATGTAGCACTAAAATTTCCCTTCTGTATAGAATACATTTTTTCTTTGATTATAAGGCTAATGCATAATATTCTTGGTAAAAATTTTAGAATATACAGAAAAGTACAAAAGACAAAAAAACCCACCTCTAATCTTAAAAGTTAACATGGTGGTTAACATTTCAGTGCATATATTTACATACTTTTCTGTTTGTAGACATTATATGAAATTTCATTTTTCCCAGAACTGAGACTGCTGTACCTGTGTGGTCTTTAAAAAAAAAAAAAACCCTGTTTCCTTGTTTCTGCCTGTGAATGCCAGCACATTTACCTACAGAGAACACTGACTTCGGTCCTCCTTTCTGGCGTGAGTCCGCACATTCATGCAGAATACAAATGGTGAAGAGCAGAGAAAGGGAGCTATTTACGGCCCAGTCAGCCTGTCCACCAATACCCACCAGCCTTTTATACGAAGGGGCATGAGAGGTGTGGGGTTGGGTTTTTTCTTCGTTTCCAGGCCGGCTCAAGTTGCCAGCCCACTGTTGGGCTCAGGGTGACAAAACATCTGTGGTGGCCTGCTGTCTGATTGCTACTTGTCTTTCTGCCATTACCCGTTTTCTCAGCCTGTCCGCCTGTGCATTTCCTCTCAGCATTCACAAAAATTGAAAGAGAATAGAAATATGTATAAATTGACTTTCATCGTTGGGTGTTTTTTGATGATCATGTGATGTCACTTTTTCATACATACTTTTTACCAATATGACTGGGCTTTGGAAAATAATTTCTTTTTATGCAACTGAGCTTTCAAACTTACCCATGATAAGACGTAGCATTATGAAGTCTGTAGAAATGGTTGGTGACCAGAAGAGGTCAGGCCTTGGAATCTGGCATGAGCTCTGCCACTTTCTAGCCCAGTGACCTCACACAGGTCACTTTGGTAATTGTGTTGCATGAAGCAACAACAACAGTAACCCTGGTCAGTACATGAATGTGTGGCATTATTACCATTGCAGTTTGTTTTCAGCAAATGCAGGAAACCTGGCCTGTCATTGTTTCATCCACCTCTCTTTCCCACTCTGATCCCCAAAGGCAGCCTCATGCCCTCTGAAGCTTCTGTAGTTTGGAAGTTTTTATTTATAGTGTTTTATAGTATTTTTCTCCTGGCCCTTCCTTTCACCACCATGTCCAGTCTGTCACCCCAGTCAGCCCATTGTCCCCTGCATCCTCTAGGGCACTCACATTTGTGACCATTCCCTCTGTTGGTGCCATCCTCCCAATCCTAATAGCTGCTGCTGGACTCGGTCCTCTCCCATCTGGTGTAGTTTTGCTTCAAATATTCCCCATCATCAGGACGCCTGGGTGGCTCAGCGGTTGAGCATCTGCCTCAGTTCAGGTCATGATCCTAGAGTCCTGGGATTGAGTCCCATATCAGGCTCCCTGCATGGAGTCTGCTTCTCTCTCTGCCTACGTTTTTGCCTCTCTCTTGGTGTGTCTTTCATGAATAAATAAATGAAATCTTTAAAAAAAAATTCCACATCGTAGTTGCTTGCACAAGGGTCTTACGTCCTTGAGTTAGGTACTAAGTTCCTTAAGAACGGAGATGATATCTTATCTTTACCCCCACTACCACGCTTCCTTGTCTGGCCCTGCACCAACAAGAGAGGTGCTCAACAGAAAGTTTAATAAAGAGAACTGCAGTGATTGGATTGTTTAATCTCCCTGAGCCAGATTTCAGCTCACCTCTGAGTACTTTTGCTGAATCTGGTAGTAGCACCATATCCAAGGTAGAGCACTGAATCCAGAGTGGGAAGATCTGGAGCCTGGCTGCAGATGACCAGTTACCTAATTTCCCTCCAGTCACTTTCCCCATCGGACACTGAGGATAGTAAGACTTGTGGGCCCTCAGGCTCCTTCCAGCTCTCAAATTCCACTTCAATAAACTGCTTTGCACTCGATCACTTTGAAGTGGCAATTTTCCTCCTCTTGTATAAGGTAAAATGAATATTTCATCTCAAGCCCAGAAGTCATTTTGCACATATCCTATGATGGGAGGCTAATGAAACACTGATAGAGACTTTGCAAGAGTTGGGATTGTTTTCACTCCTCTATAAGAATTTGGCCAGATCTTCTATAGAGAAATGAAATAGAAAGCTTAAAAATTTCATTCATAACAGTAAAAACCATCCTTTGAAACATTATTGAAGTTAATTTTGAAACCCATTGGGAAAATGGAGATATTTGGAGTGAAAACAATGTTTAAAATTCTGAGAGAATAGCCTTTAAGCTTTTTATTCCAACCCTAGTAGTTCGCTTAAGGAGTAGATATTACATTAAAGTAGATTCTTTGGGGCAGCCCCGGTGGCTCAGTGGTTTAGTGCCACCTTCGGCCCAGGGCCTGATCCTGGAGACCTGTGGTTAAAGTCCCACGTCAGGCTTCCTGCATGGAGCCTGTTTCTCCCTCTGCCTGTGTCTCTGCCCCACCACTACCCCCCTCTCTCTCTCTGTGTCTCTCATGGATAAATAAATAAAATATTTTTAAAAAAATAAAGTAGATTCTTTGTGTGCTTCTAAGTTTTGAAAATTGTTGCATTTTTAAATAAGGGAAAAAATATAAAGCACAGTAGCACTCCAAGTTAAAAATGTATAGTTTTTAGGTTACCAATGACTGAAAACCTGGCTTAATGACTGGGCCAGCAGAACGCCCTTGAGCCTTTCTGTGCATACTTTGCTCAGAGTCTGCAAGGTATGATCCCTTTAGCTCCCCTGGCATCCGTCCATCTGTCCACCTGGCAACCAAGGGGAAGCTTAGCAGACCATGCCAGATCCCAGAAGGTTTGCACATACCCAAATCACTCTCCAGTAGGTTAGAGAATACCAGAAAAGGTGCATCTCCAGTTCACAACTGCCTGTTCACTGGCAGTGCTCATGAGAATCAGGCCAATGCTGTTCATGGGACAACTCCAGAGAGTACTCCTGGAAGGGATGTGGGGCAGAGAGAGGCTAAGGGCAGTTGTGAGATAGGCCCAGGAATTGTGTCTGTGTGGGAAGGTGGGAGGCTAGCTGCTATTGAAGTCTCAATATGATAATGTGGATATCGTCCGTGTCCCTGAATACACACAGTATGTCATGCTTTTGCTGTGGTCTATGCTTTGGTTGTATATAATCCCAAGTTTGACCTTTTGAGATTCCCCTGCACATAAAATTACTAGGTTCAAAGATACAAAAGGCACACACAGTAGAATTTCACTTCAGTTTGCCTTACAAGAAAGTAAAATTAGCTTCCATTCAATGCAAGTCAGTTTTTGTGCCTTTAGTTTGTTTTTAAAAATTAAGACATAATTCAGATAACCTACAATTCAACATTTAAACTGTACAGTTCAGTGATTCCTTACTATATTCACTAAGTTGGTGGAACAGTCACCCCTAATTCCAGAACTTTTCTATTACTCCCAAGAGAAACCCTTCACCACTTAGCAGATAGTCCCATTTCCCTCTCCCGTTGGATTCTTACAACCTCTCATCTACTTTCTGTCTTTAAGGATTTGCCTATGCTGGATATTTCGTCTAAATGCAGTCATACAGCATGTGACCTTTTTTGTCACTTAGCATAGTTTTTAAGGTTAATCTGTGTTCTAAAATGTATCATATGCTCTTTCCTTTTTATGGCTGGTTAATATTCCATTGTAGGGATATACCACAGTGTATCCATTCATAAGTTGATAGGCATTTGGGCTATTTTCAGTTTCTGGCTATTATGAATAGTTTCTGCATTTGTGCACAAGTATTTATGTGAATACATGCTTTTGGTTCTCTTGGGTGTAATACTTTGGAGTGGAATTGCTAGGTCAGATGATAATTCTCTTTAACTATTTGAGGAAATTAAAAGCTGTTTTCCTGTTTAAAATTTTTAAAGATTTTTTTATTTATTCATGAGAGACAGAGAGAAGGAGAGGCAGAAACACAGGCAGAGGGAGACACAGGCTCCCCACGGGACGATGTAGGACTCGATTCCAGGACCCTGGGATCACGACCAGAGCCAAAGGCAGACACTCAACCACTGAGCCACCCAGGGAGGCCACGCAGCCTCCCTCTTTTAAATATTTTTAAAGCCCCAAGTTTCACCTCATTAAAAATTTTAAAGAGAGGTAGCAGTTAAAGAAAACATGTTTAGTTAGAGAAAACACAACTGAATTAGTAATAAGCTGAGGAGGAAAATTCTAGGTTTCATTAAACAAAGAAAATGTGTTATTTACAGTGGCTTATGTTATCTGCACATTTAGACATTAAAACAGGCTTAAATAGGGCTGGAGAGAATAGAAATGACCATTATTCACATAAACTGAAAAACTAAAGGGAAAGAAAAAATAGCACATACATTTCTCAAAATGATTCTTTGTTTTATAGACAAATTCTCTATATAGATATCATTCTCTGAGTAGAGTGATACCTTTACATTCCATCTTGACGTTCCATTCATCAGTTTTGCTTGAGAATCAAGAGTCTTGTGAATGATTTATTGATTATACTGTTCGTTAGCATGTTAGGATCTCAAAAGCACGAACACAGATCGTGATAGCAATGATACCATTTTAAGAAGAAGGGAACACTCTTCGGTGATTTCTTTTTTCGCTGTGCATTTCTAGTTTGACATTCCTCATAACTGCCTTTGAGACCCTGTTGGCTGTTCCAGGTCAACTTTTCAGACCAATCTAAAAGGGGCTGTTGGCCACTGGAAAGTGAGAAAATGGGAGCACATCAGCGTTGGGTGAAAGGAAACAGGATTGAGTCCAACCTTTTCTACTTGCTCCGTGATGTGATGTTGGACTTTCTGGAGCTTTGGTGTCCTTACCTGAAACATGGGTGTTGACAATACTTTCCTTACAGGGTGTGGTGAGGTCCAAATGAGATAAAGAACATGAAAACACTTTGTAAACTAATATAAACTTGGTTGTTTTGCTATAGTTCAATTATGGCCTTTCTCCCAAGACCTCAGCCTTTCCTTGGAGTGATTTATTCACAGCTGGACCAAACTGCCAAAGCTGTGTTCTCTTTGATATAATGTACTCAGAGGAGCCCTAGAAGTGAGACTCCTGAAACGAAGCTGACTCTTATTCCACATTTCCTGTTATGTAGAACCATAGCTCTGTAATCATACAATTCTTAGAGCCTGTAAGTACTGAGAGTCAGCTCACTTTGTCAGTGGAGACGTTGGGCAGACCTTTTTGTGCATATGCAATAAACTCTAGGTTGTTGCTATCTTCCTGCCCTTCTGGTGGGGTAGTGCTACCTCACTGGTCACAGACAAACCCCAGTTGGGTTTGTCTTTGAAGGTTCACTTAGTGCTAGAAATTCAAGGTAGATTTGGGGTGCAGGAATACCGAGCAGGTCCAGGCTTTGCTGTAGAAAAGGAGAAGCCTTTAATGGAATTTTGGCAGTATGACCCCATCTCATCTGGGGGTTCTGTCCTGAGGTTGTGATTAGCATAGCCTTACAGGTCCTTGCACTAGGAGAAAGGTTTAATGGCAATTAAAATGCCCCTGCTTTCTGTTGTATATCAGTTCTGTAAGCTCTATTGGTGTTCCTTCACAATACCAGTACATGCTGCCATTGAACCTGTGCCCTATCGGCTGGCAGTATGGCATTTTTCCATCTTCAAAATGATTTTTTAAAAATAATCTTTATTTATTTATCTGTTTATTTATTTATTTATTCATGAGAGACATAGAGAGAGAGAGAGAGAGAGAGAGAGAGAGACACAGGCAGAGGGAGAAGCAGGCTCCATGCAGGGAGCCCGACGTGGGACTCAATCCAGAGATCCCAGGATCATGCCCTGGGCCAAAGGCAGATGCTCAACTGCTGAGCCACCCAGGTGTCCTTCAAAATGATTTTTTAAATGTTCAGGTAGATAACTCATCTCTAACTGTGCACATTTCTTTTTTGTTTTGTTTTGTTTTTTGTTTTTTGCCTTCCTAACTTTCTTTTTCCATAGCTGCTACCAGAAAAAAAAAAAAAAGAGGTGCAGAATATTAGACTATTGGAATTCAAATTTTAGAACTCTTGGGATCACAGGGTCATTGGTGCTGGAAAGGACACTGAATGTATTCAGGTCTCTATGTTTATCATTTGCTGATGGCAGGAATTCAACCCTCAAGGTCACATTCAAGTTGTTATACCTAAGGTTCTTGCCTACCCACTCCTCTCCCTTGCATTTACCTCCCGTGTTTATGGATGATCTGTGGTGTTTCTTGGCTCCCCAGTATATATATTTCCATTTTCTGTATTATCTTACCCAGCCAATCATTCGTTCATCTGCCTTCACTCAAACATCATTAAAATACTGGCATTTAGATGGAGCAGGTGATACATATTAAAGAGGTGAAAATATCCTCCTTGTGTTTAGATGGACCTTGTTGTAACATATTTGCATCATAGAAAAAACATTCTTAGGTAAAGACCTTATCCTAGTAGGGAAGTAGAGGCAGCTAATCAGTAGTGAAACAATGATTGAGAGGATGCTTTGAGGCCATCACTGTTTCAGCAAATTTCAAAGTTAGCTTCATTCGATTTTCACTGAACTTGTACATGTTGATTCAGGTAATAACCTTCTCATTGTAGGAAATGAGCGTAATGACTTCTCTTTTTCCAAAGTGGAATTAATACATGATGTTTTACTATTTGCAAAGTGTTTTTCTATGCATGATCTCATCTGATCCTTACACAGACTTAGCCAGGGAAAATAATTAGCCTCATTTAATAAGGAATCGGGAACACAGAAGAGTTAAGTCATTTGCCTAAGTTCACACAGCAAATAGCAGGTAGGACCAGGAATAGTAATTACCTTGAGTCTTTTGACTTCAAATCTAATATGCTATTATTTTTGCCCGAGAACTGGTCCCTCCCTATTGACTATCTTGTACCAAAACCTGGGGAAAAGTATTATTAAAGCAAAAAGGTGAATGTATTAAAGAACATTCCTTAATTAGCCCTTAAATTTTTTTTGCTTCTTTATAACTCTCCCTAAAATTCACAATTATTTTCAGATATCCCTATAAGAATTTATGTTACATTTCCTGAATGAATATGCTGCAAAGACAAGAGCTCTCATCTCCTTTTTTAATATTTAGTGCCATACCATATTCTGTGCAGATGGCCTGGATGATTGCACTCGATACACCACCCTCATGTTGAAAGCTGCATTCTTTAATGCATATGTCGCACAGTCTCAATTATTTCCTTTCCAGCGTAAGATTCATTTGTTATACGTAACTTTAAAAAATATTTATATAGGGGATCCCTGGGTGGCTCAGTGGTTTAGTGCCTGCCTTCGGCCCAGGGCGTGATCCTGGAGTCCCGGGATCGAGTCCTACATCAGGCTCCCTGCATGGAGCCTGCTTCTCCCTCTGCCTGTGTCTCTGCCACTCTCTCTCTCTCTCCCTGTGTCTCTCATTCATAAATAAATAAATAAATAAATAAATAATAAATAAATAATAAATAAATAAATAAATTCTTTAAAAAATATATTTATATCAAGTATTTTCACACTTTTTTGAATACATTATTTCCTTGAATGGAGTGTGGGGGGGGATACCCATGAATCTTCTACAAGTCTCTTCTCATTTCTGTGCAGTGGAGCTCCTTCTAGTAGTCACTCAGACTTCATGCTGTTAAGGCTCAGGCATAAGGTACCAGGCAACGTGATTAATGACCACATGATGGCTACACGTCCCACCCAGTGTTTTAGCAGGAATCATCTGTCAAATGATGATTCCTTATTCTGGAATGGTTTCAGACAAAGATCAAAATTATGTTCTGTTACTTGTCAAAGAGATATCAAGAAAGAAAAGTTTGTTTCACCTAGTAATTTAGGAAGCATTTCAGGGATTGCTAGTGGTGTGGTGTGCTGTTACATGTTTAACAACAGCTTCAGGGGAAGTGACACGGACTTTTCACATTTGCCAGTTTCCATGGTGTAAATAATCCCACCATGGCCAATCTCTAGCTACCCACATAATATTAACAGACTCTCAGAATTCCTGAAAATGTAGTAATTCACTCTAGAGAGCAAGTACAAGCCAGCTTCAGCACACTACTATAAATTAAAGGCAACCTAGGTTGCTCTTATGAAGGATTTATAGATAGGGCATTCAGTATCTACCTTGAGTTCATCAGCATGAACCCCCACCCCCAAAAAGAAACAAAATAAAATTCAGGGAGGATGTTTTCTATTCACAATAAATGGTACAAAATAGTTTATTTTTAACTTTATGTTTGGTGAAGTATCCTTTTTCACCAGCAAAGGATAAATAACTATTTTCATCTTTGCTGCTATGATTCCCACTAGCTATAGAACACTTCTCTTTCATAATATATAAGTAGAATTTAGAGTCTTTTAAAAGGTCTTTACAAAAAATTTTAAAATTATAAAAGGTCTTTACATTTTGCTTCCTCTTTTTATACCATTGAAGCAAATGTTTTCAAGGAAAGTTTTCTAGTTTGACTTACTTGGGGGCTTTAAGATGAATCAAAATGTGCAAAATTACATAAAACCTAATTTTGTAATCTACTGTATTTGTCATTTAAGTTTTCTGCCTCCATTCTGCCTCAACTCATTTCAGGATTTTGTTTTTAAATCCAAAACAAAAGGTTCTTTTTCCTTGACTCATACAAGTATATCCTATGAATACAGCTTCATTTTCACTCAAGATAAGCTGTGGGGATTTTTTTAGGCAGTATACTCTGATGTGAGATGGAAAAGATGGTTACCCATCAAGGAATGAGTTGATCATTAACTCGTAAAGAATCTGAAAATGTGTATTAGGTGTTTTTAAAAGTAATCTGAGCTGACAAGCTGAAGAAGTTACATGTAACTGCTTATTTATTCAGAAGACTCTAACCTATGAAAGATACCATTTAGTTATTTTTTCATTACATTATATGAAACATTAGAGTTTTATACTGCTTATCATGTAAATACTTGGATTTAAACCTCTTCACTTGGCTCTCAGTATGAGATATTGAATTTTAATGTTTGCCAACTCCTCCACTAAACTTTTCTACTTTCTTTGTCCTAATCTGTTTCCTTTAGCTAAAGGAACTTTTCTCAGTAAACATGCCTACTTTTTTGTTGTTGCTTAAGCCAAATTGGAGTATAGTAGGGAAAAAAGGCAGTCTTACATACAGATTTTCAAACTCTAAAGCAGAGCAGACCTGCCTGATAAACATAATGTGAGTCACAAATAGAAGCCATATTTAAATTTTCTAGTGGCCAATGAAAAAAGTAAAGAGAAAGAGGTTAAATTAATTTTAGTAATAACTTTAATGCCATAAAGCCAAAATGTTATTTCAACGTGTAGTCAGTATTAAAAAAGAAATACTAAGATTTTTTACATTCTTTTTTTCATATTGTTTGAAATTCAGTGTGTATTTCACACTTACAGCACTAATAGCCACATTTCAAGGGCTCAAAAACTAGTGACTACCAGCTACTCTATGGAGTGGCTTTAGTGCTTATATTACAGTGTAAATACATTTATATATTCATAGAAAATGACCTGAATTTCCTAATAAACCTTAGCTCAATTAGAGTTTTAGTGTTAGTAGCTGAATGCAAAATACTTTATTCATTGTATATTTTTCTTTTTTTTTAAGATTTTATTTATTCATGAGAATACACAGAGAGGAGAGGGAGAGGGCAGGCTCCATGCAGGGAGCCTGACATGATACTAGTGATACTTGATCCCAGCTCTCCAGGATCACGCCCTGGGCCGAAGGCAGGTGCTACACCGCTGAGCCACCCGGGCTGCCCTGTATATTTTTCTTTTGATTTCTGAAAGACTCTTAAGCAAAATGTGTAGAAAAGTGAGGATCCCTACAGATGTAAATGTTACTCCTTTCACTTTTTAAAACACCCAGTTTTTTGTTTTTGCTTTTGTTTTGGGGGTAGGGGCAGAGGGGGAGAGAGAAAATCCCACACAGTGCTCAATCACATGACCCTGAGATTGTGACCTGAGCCAAGCCAAGAGTGGGACACTCAATTGACTGAGCCACTCAGGGGCCCCTTAAACACCCTCTCTTAAACACAGAATATTTTTACACTTACAACATTTATTAAAATCAGAGATAGTTTGGTGGGACAAAATTGGCATAGAAGCCTTCTTATTATTGTTTCGTAAATGCTTCACATCTGATCTTAAAAACAAAAATCAGTTTTATTTCAAATAAAACAGTGTCTTCACATAGTTACTTAAGTGTAAAAGATGCCTTTCCAATATGAAATTATTAGGTTTAAATCTGTTGCCTTTGTCCCTGTAGAATTGTGTACCATGCTTTTGCAGTCTGAACATATAAACAGCTCATCCACCCTCTCCCTCTTGGGAGCTGTGGTACTTCCCTGATCTTGACCCCATGCTGGCTTCAGACACCCTCTGTCTCAAGGGGAGAGCTACAGTCACCTCGTTTTGTGGGCCACAGACATTCCTCCCGTCCCATTGGACATCTCAAGTGCCACAAGGCAGTCTCCCAGCCCTCTGAAACTGGGTAATAGGTATTGCCATGGTGGCCATGGGAAGACTTCCTTTACCCTTCAAGTATGCCATTCCTGGGCAGTGGGTTGAAAGAGCCTTTTTAACCAACATGTGCCAGACCAGCACCAGAAAACCTGACTGAACCTGTTTAGGAATAATGGCTGATAAAGTTCAGAGGAGAGCGTCTGGGAATTCACTCACCCGAAGCAGTGCACGCCCTCTCTTATTCTGGGGCTCCTGGAGTCACCTCATTCTGTCCTTTTCTATTACCCGCTGTCATTACACAGCCTTGTCACTGGGTTACAGAGGGAAGTAGAGCCTGTTGCCTCTGCTCTGAGCTCTCCATGGCTAGACAAAGAAGGCTCTTGCTCCTGCCTTCTCACCCAGCTTCACTGACTTGTTTACCTTCCATTATTTCCCAGTGATCTAAACTTCTTTTGATTTAAATCAAACAAATACTAAAACAAATACTACTTTGGACAAGCTGATTAAACTCTATCTTAGTAATACTATGCAGTGATTGCTAAAGCTCTTCTCTCTTAGAAAACAGCGGCAGATTTTAATCTAGAGCCCATAGGCCTTATTCTCCCCTATGCATGATACTGCAACCTCCTGCCATAATCCATTGATGTGTGATTGTATCTGTGTATAAAAACATCTATACACAGCTTTTTATCAGATCAGTGTCTGTGATCCAGAAAATGCTATAAACCATTGCAATCTTGCCCTACCCCTTGTCCTTCCACTGCAAAATTTTACATTATGAGGAATGCTTGGGTGGTACAGGCAGTTAAGCTTCTGACTCTTCATTTTAGCTTGGGTCATGATCTGAGGGTCATGAAATCAAGCCCCATGTTGGGCTCTGCTTGGTGCAGTCTGCTTAGGACTGTCTCTGCCCATCCTCCATATTCACATTTTCTTTCTTTCTTTCTTTCTTTCTTTCTTTCTTTCTTTCTTTCTTTCTTTCTTTCTCTTTCTTTCTTTCTTTCTTTCTCCTTCCTTCCTTCCTTCCTTCCTTCCTTCCTTCCTTCCTTCCTTCCTTCCTTTCTTCTCTCTTTCTTCTTTCCTTCTTTCTTTCTCTCTCTCTCTCTCTCTCTCTCTCTCTCTAATAAAATAAATCTTTAATAAAAATTTTTACATACACATATGCACCCCATAGAACCTACACTTGTACAGCTAGTGGTCCAGGCAGGCTCATCTTTCTCTTTATCCTGCCTGATCTAAAGATCCTTTCTTTCACTTCGGCCTTTATTTGGCTCTGAATTAGCCACTGGCTGGCCTTATTTGTAATATTTCACCACTATCACAGTAAATCTCAAACCTGTTTGTTTTGTTCTTTGGTTTGTTTGTTAATCTTGAATGACTCTACTTCTTTCTCTTCATTTTCAAAAGACAGTCTTTTTTATTTTTTACTTTTTAAAGAGTTCATTCATTCATTCACAAGGGACAGAGAGAGTCAGAGACACAGGAAGAGGGAGGAGAAGCAGGCTCCATGCAGAGAGCCGGATGCGGGACTCGATCCTGGGACTCTAGGATCACGCCCTCAGCCAAAGGCAGACACTCAACCGCTGAGCCACCCAGGTGTCCCTCAAAGGACAATCTTAACATGGACAAAGGACAGTCCTTAACACAAAAAATAAATGCAAGTACTCAGAGGATTAGGGATGTTGTGAAGGGAGGTATGAAATCAATCAAATAATAGGATGTTGCAACTTTACATAATTAGAAGTGATTTTCCCTTTTACACCAATCTTCTCTCAGCTTCCTGCCCCAGTCCCTTTATCTGGAGACTCTTATTACTGAAAAGTGTGGGTCCCCTTTTGGCTCCCAGAATGAATTATTCCCTTTTGTTGCCATTCTTTTAAGCCATTCACAATGAAATGTTCAGTTCTTTGGGATAAAACAACTCTGTATTTGATCCACATTCAACCATTCACAGGCTGATCTGGGGCAAAACTTAGCCTGTCTGAGCCTTAGTTTGTGTCCTCATTTGAAAATGGGGAAATAAATTGGAGCGCAAGTGTAAAAGCATCACTCATAGTTCCTAGAATATAGTCAGTACTCAGTGAATATCCCTTCTCTTGTCTTTCTCACTGAAGCATCCAGGTTTTAGCTGTTGCAACCTGTACTTTCTCTCTTTTTAATGATCTTTTTTTGATTTACTTCATTTCTACTATGTTTGTTTCATACAGCATAGAGTGCGTTATTAATGATTCATAAATGGTAAGGCAATTATATAACTCTTTAGTCACCCTAAAGGATGAGATAATTAAGTTAAAATAAAGTTATATATAACCTTGTAATACAAGAGTTGCACTTAAATAAATATAAAATGATTTTTCAGGTGCCTGGGTGTCTCAATTAGTTAAGCGATTGCCTCCAGCTCAGGTCAGGATCCCCAGGTCCTAGGATTGAGTCCCATGTCAGGCTTGCCATTCATCAAGAAGTCTGCTTCTCCCTCTGCCCTCCCCTCCCCTCAACTTGTGCACTCACATGCCGTGCTCTCTCTCTCTCTCTTTCTCTCTCACTTTTGTTCTCACTGTCTCTTGCATAAATAAAATCTTTGGAAAAAAATGATTTCTCTAAAAGTTTTCTTAGAAAACTTTAGGTAAATGATTGGCCAAAATCTGACATGTGGATATTGGATAGAAAACCAAATCTCTCTTAAAATTTCTTCAAAATAAATTTATTTGCTCTCTCAACTCTGTTTAGTGAAGATTTCCCTTTCCCATTTCTTAAGCCATGACCCTGTAGTTAATGTAGAACTTTCCTTGCACATAATTCTCCCTGATTTCCCTGATATTAGAAGGAGGGAAGGGAAGGATGTGCTAATCCTAACTCTTGTCCCTTCCCTGCTGAACTACAATACCTCTCAATTCTGGCATGTGTGAGTAACATACTCTTGAAATTGTGGCCCCTGGATAAAAAAAGAAAAAAGAGAAAACACAAAACTAACTGAACCTCAGAACTTTACAATATAATCAGAATAACTATAATCAGAAATAACACCAAATAATGTTTGTTAAGGCACTTCATTTTTATATGCTGAAGATTAATTGTTGATAATGTTTTGTAAACAAGAGGGGAAAAATGAGGTTAAAGGATTATCTTTGTCTTAACAAGTGATACAGGTCTTGCAGTACCCTGAGCTTATCCTAGCCACCCCACCCACCTCTCCCACTCTCACTGGTGACTTAAGGAAAGAGATTATAAGATAGGCCTGACATGCTCACATGGAGCCCTTAAAAAAGCAGAAAGGTTTCTCCACTGCATATAAGAGGAAGTTAAGAGATTCAAAACAAGAAATCTTTGAGGCACTATTGCTGGCTTTCAGATGGAAGGGGTATTTGTCAGGGAATGTGAGTGGTCCCCACCTGACAACTAGCAAGGAACTGAAGTCTCCTAAACACAGAACTTGAGCTTGCAGATCCTGCAGACAGGATTTCTGCCCAGCCAAAACCCTGCAATAGCCAGAGCAGAGAACCTGGTCACACAGTGCTGAAACCCTGCCCCATGGAAGCTGTGAGACGGTAAATGGTGATATGTCAAGCTGCTGATACCTTAGTGTTAATTTTTTACACATCAATAGGAAATGCAAGGATTGATCCCTGTTTAAAATGTAAAGGTATGAATTCTTTCTTAAAAGAAATGAACTTCTTAGTGTTGGAATGCCTCATTCAGACAATGTTATGAGAAACAGATATTGACTATCTCTGCCTTGCCAGGACCTGCGGGGGATGCTGCAGATAAGTCACCAAGGTGTGACCTCTAGTGAGAGAAAATAGATGCACAAATGCTAACAGTACAGTGTGATGAATACTGTCGAGTCCTAGGGGTCAAGTCCTAGAAGCTGTAAGTACAGTGCGGACAGTGACTGAGTGTAACTGAGGGACTTGAAGGAAGCTTTTTAGCACCTAAGTGTGCAAATCCGTATTCCTGCTACTGTATATCAAGAATCCCTTTGAAGAAAATAATTCAAAATTGATGAAAGAGCACAATTCTGGCGTTCTGTACTGACTGAAATGAAGGGAGTCAAGGAGTTTTAAAATGTTTTAGATACCATTTAGATATGGCATACATTATTTTTGTTTGCTTTTCAAATTTCTCTTGATTTGGTCTATTTAGAATACTAGCAAATAGGAGGGGAAAATGATAGCTTAGTATATCACAAAAACACTCCATATTTATAACCTACAAATGAGTTTCTCTCTGAATTCAAACTACTTGAAATCATACTCTTCACTTTATTAGCCTCAATAGTCTATAATAATCAATAACTATTTCTGCAGTATTCTTTACTATAGGTGGCAGTTCTCAAAGTATAGTCTTTGGGACTTTGGGGTTCCCTGAGATAGTTTTACCCACAAGGTCAAAACTATTCTCATGATGACACTAACACATTATTTGTCTTTTCTACTGTGTTGACATTTGCATTGATGGTGCAGAAGCAATGGTGGGTAAAACTAGTATTTGTAATCATTGAATTTTGCACAATACCCTCCCATGGGAAAAAATAATTCACAATGTCACCTAAGAATATCCTGATGAAGCAGTAAAAATTATTAATTTTATTAAATGTTGGGCCTTAAATGCATACCTAACTATGGTTCTTCCAACTTTGGTATTTGGCAGATATTTTCTTGTAAATGAGCAAAGTTAATCTGTCTTTAGTGAAAACAGTTGACTGTTGCCAGTGATAGAATTTGAGCTTTTGAAATTCAAAAATTAGAATTTTAGAAAGCTTGTATCTGCTACTCTGGGCCAGATAGCTTCCCAAATCGTTAAAGCTTTTCTAATGAGATCAGTGATGTATTAATGAATGTGATTTTTATATTATATAACAAAATATGTCAACTCAGTTAACTAGTATTTTCCAAATAACCAAAATGCATGATGTTACAAAATCATGAACAGTTAAATTGAAAACTCTAGATATATCAGTGGATTTTAATGTAAGAGTAGGAAAAGTATATTGATATGATTTTTGACTCTACATTGCAACTAGCCTTTAAAAAAATATTTTATTTTTTAGTAATCTCTACACCCAATGTGGGACTCAAATTTATAACCCCAAGATCAAGAGTCACCTTTCCACCAACTAAGCCAGCCAGGAGCCATAACACTGGAACTAGCCTTTTTTTTTTTTTTAAACTTTTTTTTTTTATTTATGATAGTCAGAGAGAGAGAGAGAGAGGTGCAGAGACACAGGCAGAGGGAGAAGCAGGCTCCATGCACCGGAAGCCCAATGTGGGATTCGATCCCGGGTCTCCAGGATCGCGCCCTGGGCCAAAGGCAGGCGCCAAACCGCTGCGCCACCCAGGGATCCCCTGGAACTAGCCTTTAGTAAATTACCACTTGTTAAGTTTTGGTATAGTATCAAAAAGTTCCACAATAATCTGAAAAGACTACTAATAATCCTCTCCTTTCAACAACACATCTGTTGAGGTTGAATTTTCTTCATGTACTTCAACCAAAATAACATCAAAATGGAGATCTGAATGCAAAAGCAGATAAGAGAATCCAGTTATCTTCTGTTAAACTAGATGCTAAAAGAGATTTGCAAAAAAATGTAAAACAATACCACCTTTATATTTTTGTTTGGAAAATGGTCTTTTTTCATAAGAATGCTTTTTATGTTAACATGCAACATAAGATTGTTGTTTTTAAATGAATTAATATTTTTAAATTCCTCATTTTAATTTCTAATGTGGAATTTATAAATAAACTCACACAAACGAGCTCATTGGGATCTTCAGTGATTTTTAAGAGTGTTAAGCACTCTGAAAGCAAAAAGTTTGAGAACTACTGCTATAAGAGATTTTTCAAATGAATAAACTAAGATTGTATGGCCTATTAAATTATAATGTAGAAGAGGAAACAAAGCAAACACATAGAAAATCTATGTGTACATGTATGTTATAGCAAAGTCTAAGCCGTCTAAACTCTTAAAATTTACTGTGTCTGAGAGATAAGCGATTTGAACTTTTGAGAGCCAGAGTAATTCACTTATTGGGCCTCTTTTTCCTTTCTTCTTTCCTTTACTCATTCCACAAATATTTATTGAACATATATTATATGCCAGGATCTGATGTTTTATTTGCATTGTTCATTAATCCTTGCCTTAATTCTATGAGATATTATTCCACCCATTTTACATATGAGGAAACTGAGATTCTAAATAAGTTTATTACTTAAGCGTAGCAATTAAGTGGATATGAATGTTTGGGATCAGAACTCTGTGCCTCCACTTCCCATGTACTTGAAAATTAAACTAAATTAGTACTTATCTCTTCCACGTGGAAACCAGAGGATGGCAAGACTGCCCACTTTTGGGTACTTGGGATATGAGCTGTGGACTTGAGAGTCACCTCCTTGGGTTCCAGTCCTGTCTCTACTACTTAACATCCTGTGTGACCTTGTACAGATTACTTACCCTCTCTGAAGCTTTTCTTTTTGATAAAACATAAATTATAACAAGTTAGGGTGATTTCAGAATCACGTGGTATAATGTCTGGAAATCACCACTGTAAAGAGAACTGGGAAAACAGTGGGTACAGACCTGCTGGTCCAAGTCGGCAGTGGTTGCTATCCAAATGCTCGCTGCAGTGGGGCCCATGGCAGGCCACTGTCACCTGGCAGAGCAGTTTGGAACAGAGGTGGAGAGAGGAGATGAGGAATGAGCATGTGGAGCAGGAAGAGCAGGGACTTGGGTGTCAAACTAAATGCCAGTACAAGTCCTTTCTCAGCTAATTATTACTTAGCTCTGTGTCCGAAAGAACTCTGCCTTCTCATCTATAAATATAGAGGTGATACTGCCCACGTATGTGGATGAGTGCCAGAGAATATAAAGGCATGGCCATAATGACTAGCACTTACTGGCTGTCTAATCCATATTAATTCCTTTCCCTATGACATATTCCTTCCGCTCATAGGAAAACATTCTGGGTGTCCGATAGAGACCATCCCTTTGCCTCCAGACTTAGGCTCAGAGTTTGCAGAGTGTCTGCAAACCTTAGAATTTATCAGTTCCTGCTCAGGAAGTCTTCAGAGCCTAGGCTCTAATTATTATCTTAGAAAACTACATCACAACTAGTCGTGGTCTTAGATTTGAAGGCCACATCAGACTAGAATCAGGTATTAAGCTTTGGTGGATCTTAGAAGATTTCCAGTACAAAATATTACTTTTAAGGTCTAGTTGGTACAAGAATCACTGTATCTTTTCAGAGTAAATTAAATCTCCTCTTTGTGGGAAAGCTTAAGAAGCTCAAATTCTCAGAAGAGGAGGAGAAGACACAATATAAAATTACATGGCTTCTATTTCATGAGTACCAGATTTCCTAAGAGTTTAATAAAAAGTAAAATGGCACCATAAAAAATTGAGGCCAGATGAAATTCTTCATCTCGGTAAGTTGGTGGAGTGTTAATATTCCCTGAATTTGGTTATTACCAGGAGGATTATTGATAAAATGCACAGCCAGTTGAAATGGAACTCAAGGCCTTTATGCACAGCTAGATCCTGCATTGTGGGTTTAGTTGAAATCTCAAGATGTGCCGGGTGGGGACTAGCTCCTAGACCAGCAGGTTTCTCCCCCAATTACTGCACTTACCAGTAGGCCCATGGCCTTAGCTAGGAGGGCACTGAACCATTTTTTAGTCCTTCCCAGAACCACATCCTTGGAGGCTGACAACATTCATGACAGCTTGAGTTACTGCCAGCAGTGAGTGGGTCATTTCTGGGAACATTGCTTTGGGGGTGGCTCTCAGGATCCCTAAGTGGCACCCACTTCGTGTCCACAGGAGGTGTGGGTTTTATTGGCTGTGATACCAAAGAGGTCCTTACCTGCAGGGACCAGCCTGGACGGCAGCCAAGCTAGCTTCCTTGGAATGTTTCCCAGTCCTGGAGAGAAAGCCGCCAGTTGAGTCTTTGCAGCTCTAACCCCTTCTACTGAGGTGCCTCTTTGTCTGATGTGATTCCTGTGCCTGGGACAGAGACCACACAGTCATTTCATCGATGTCACCTACTGTCAGGCCCAGATGGTAAACTCACTGTCTAAGTTGTTATGAACTTGGCTCTTCAGGGAGCCTGCGTGGTATGCTGGTAACAATTGTGGTCTCCAGAGACAGAGTTTCTGCATTTGAACCTTAGTTTTGCCACTTACTAGCTTTGTGCCTTTGGAAAAGTTACCTGACCTCTCCATGCCTCAATTTCCTCATCTGTAAAAGTGTCCTCACCTGCCTCAAAGATACTATAAAATGCTTAGCACACACTAAGCGCTTGGTAAGTGTTAGTTGCTATAATTTTTATGGGCTATGTGGGTAGGGTGGCCTGATGATTTTTCAAGCTTGGGAAAAGATCGCAGGCTTCCTACTGAATAGGCATGTGTGGGTGCTGAGTGTAGGTGAGAGGGTCGTCTTCTAGAATCTTACCCCTCATATTTTTCTATCCCTTTTTGAGTACCTGCTCTCTCCATCTTTCATACTTTTCCTTTGCTTGCCTGTGTGAGATGAAAGAATATGTACTTGGAGGATCAGGGTCTGTGGCCTGGCTTGGCCACTTATTGCCATGTGAACTTAGATAAGTTTCTGAACCTATCTGAGCAGCAGCAGAGGATTTGGGATGTCTTAAAGCTGCCAGGTATCTCATAGGGGTGGAATAATCATGGGTGCTATTATCCTGGGATAATGAAACAAACGACACACATTGGGGCTACCTGGTGATTTTCCACTGGAAGCTAAGACTTTACCTATGAATGCACCTGTGTACCAGTGACTGCACCTGTGAATGTTCTTGACTGTATGTATGAATGAAAAAAAGAATCAATATGATTTTCACCTTCCTCTCTCCCTTACAGAGAGAT
Source organism: Nyctereutes procyonoides (assembly GCF_905146905.1). Classification (NCBI taxonomy): domain Eukaryota; kingdom Metazoa; phylum Chordata; class Mammalia; order Carnivora; family Canidae; genus Nyctereutes; species Nyctereutes procyonoides. Next base: position 9,922,500 of record NW_026575130.1, read on the forward strand.
GTGTAGTTGGAAGAAGCACAAGAGTGGGAGTCAAGAGACTTGGGTTCTGTAAGTGAGGTACTAGGTAGACAGTAGTCAGTCAACACAGAGTAGAAGCCAAAAATATATTTCTCTACTACTTGATTGCACTATACTGAGTGACTCCAGGGATTTCCATTCCCATTTTATTCCCAGTGACCCTATTATCATTGGAGTTGTGTAGTGAGCAAGGTTGTGTTATTAGAAGTGCTGACCATGGTCATGGTTTGATTATTCGTTTCCTGGTGACCTCCGTTGCTCAGCTTCCTATCTTAGAAAATTAGAATCTTAAACTAAATGCACTTGTGGTTTCTTACAGCTTTAGTGGAATATGAAGGCATATAATTACATATACACTGTTTCTCCTGTCACCCAGTTCCTTTTTTTCATAGTACTTGATATACCATCTTTTTGTTTTGGTTTGGTTTGGTTTTTCTGCATATTTATTCTTTGTCTTATAAACTCTTAGAAAGAAAGCTGCATGCGATTAGGGACCTTGTCTGCTCCGGCCTTCAGTGCTAGAAGAATGCTTGGCACATTATTGGTCTTAATAAATATATACATATGCCCTCATATACAGGTATAATCATGCATTATAATATAACTACATAAATTTACTCATGGTAGACAAATTTGACTAGGTAATCAATTGGTTGTTCCTCCCCTCTCCTACTCTCCACCACAACAAATACCACACTGTTATTTGGAGATTAAAGGACTAGAATTAAGAATGGTTATATTTTCTGTCTTAAAAATTACACGAAGTAGCATTGTCTGGGTTCTTGCCTTGTGTGTGCATATAGTATCAAAGGACAATAACTCCTGATATCAGAGGAAGCCCACAATTTAGGGCTGAGGTTACTTGACCGTGATGGCGATGTGCATGTAGCATAGGGTTGGATATTTATATACATAGTGAAGGTGGTCTGCAGGAGGCAAAATAGAAACCTCAGAATTGTGCTCACACACATTATTGAGAATTCATATTGCTTTTATTATTTGGCCACAAAAATGGACATAATCCTTGTTGGCTTTAACACACCTACTAGTACTGCTTTCACTATCCATCTTGCAAAATATAAGACAAGGCCAGAGCTTAAATTAAAATCCTCAGCTTCTTATCTCCTTCCCACAGGAAAGCAAATCTGTGTTGAAAACCGTAAAATTAAGAGGAGAGCAAGGATAGCATAATTTAGCAAAAATTCATGGCACCAGATTCTGAGCTATATGACTGGAGGGATAGGTCAGACATTAAGAAGATGCTGCCTGCTAATGCAGGTTCCTTAAGGTGGTGCTCTGGAAATAAGAAAGACATGCAAAATATATATATTTCCAGGAGATTTCTGCAATGCTTACTCTTTGTAAGCACTCTAAGAAAATACCTTTGTAGATTGCTTGGCAATTATGCTTCTTATGAGACTTTTGAAATGAAACTCAAAGCAGTTTAGAAGAGTTGAAATATATTCATTTTAGCATTTGGGTGTTGAGATTTTTGTTTCCATTTTAAAGAGGGTTTGTAATAATATCCTCCTATCCCTGCACCCCCCCACACCTCCTCTAGCATTCTAAATTCCTTGTATTTAAGAAGCTCATTCTGTGTATTTGGCAACTGCATCATTAACACTTGAAAAGCATTGAAACATTTTTTTAACCTTTTACACATTTATATGCATAGATGTCTGTACTGAGGTATACAGAGAGAAGGTGGGGGGCTTTGATAATGGTACTCTATTTAATAAATGCCCAGGGCTATATGAGCTGTGCAAGTTCTAGCATTAGAGAGGAGCTGATCATTTTATAAAACGGAAAATCTAGTATGGAAATTATATCATTGTCTAAAATGGGTTGATTTTTTTTTCGCCTTTTTTCAAATAAACTTTTTTGGGTAGAGGTTGTAATGCTAGGGTATAGAGAATTAGTATTACTAGCTATAAAGAGAATTAAGTGTTACTAGGATAATTGTTCCTAATTTTTCTGAGCATTGGAGCAACATATTTTTTATATCTAATTTGTAAGGAAAAAAAATTTAAATGAGCATGTAAGTCATAGGTGCCATCACCACACACAACACGTGTGTTACAGGGGCTTCAACTACTGAGATATGGACCTACATTTTAAGCAGTTTATACGGTGCAATTGTCAGGTAGCTGCTCAGTTTTTTTTTAATACATATATTTACTTCTGGAGAAACAGATTTCACATACATTTTAGTTTATAGCGCATTAAAAATCTCACTAATTCAAACTAATTATGGTGAAGACATGTCTGAACTAGTTAATTACTGAATATTCAAAATTCATTGTATTTTATTCCTCTTAAATTCACAAGTTACTTATTACTGTAGCATTTGTAAATAGAGATCTTCCTGGGACTGCTGTAATTAGTAGATGACGTTAAAATCAAATATGTATTTTTCATGTATATAATTGTGTTGAATTTACTTTCTTTTTGAGGTGAGGGAATGTAGAGTTTATAAAAACCAGTCTCCCTAATCAGGTTAAACTGCCTGGGTCTTGCTTGTATTACTTGATTTGTTTAGTAAGCACTTTGGGGAGGTAGAGGGGAGAAAAAAAAATCACCTTTAACCAAATAAATAGAGTCCAGCTTCCAAATTGATAAATTCCAAAAAATAACCTGAGCCTTTAAAAACTTATTATTGTTATATAATTTTAGACTTCCAAATTCAATAATAAAATTTGTTTTTAAATTAATATAAGACATATAAAGTGTCAAATATAAAGTGTTAGTAATTTAAAGCCATATTTCATGTTATGCAGTTAAACTCAAGGTTAGAAGTTCCCTTTTATCAGTTAAGACTTCTGAAAACTAGAGAACCTAAAGATGAACTGATTAGTGCTAAAGCATAACAGATGGTCATGTTTGATTGACAAAGCTATAAGACATGAAAAACAGTGCTGTAACATGGTTTTTAAAGATGTACAATTAGAGAATTACAAATTCTATAAACTAAGCAAATTTTTATTTATTGGGTTGTTTAAAAAGTTGACCTTCAGATTGGTAATATTTATTTATTCACTTGTTCATTGAGCAGTTCAGTGCTTTTTTATTGCCAGAGATATGTAATGAATAAAAAGAGCTTATAAAATATTTGTAACTTTTGCTCCAGTAGCTACTGGTTGAATTGAACCTGAGGAGATAATCCTCAAAAGGAAGTATAAATATATACATACAGAAATTTATGTCATATGAAATAATAGTAATCAACCTAAATCTCCAAAAGGTGCTGATTAAATAACTGATAGTCTCTTGATGGGATATTCATATACTTGAATAGTATTTAACATGGAAAAATTCTGAAGATGTAATGAGTACAGCAGATGAGTTGAGTTATCCAGGTCTAGAGATGTTTCATGGGTTATGCTGATGCCCAGTTACTGCTGTTATGTGACTTTTTCTTTGGAGAGGAGACAGGAGCTGGGTATTCCTATTAACCATTGATCTTGTGGTTACTTTGCAGTCAAATAAGGTGCCCGTGGTGCAGCCATCACATGCGGTTCATCCTCTCACCCCCCTCATCACGTACAGCGACGAGCACTTTTCTCCAGGATCACACCCTTCACACCTCCCATCAGATGTCAACTCCAAACAAGGTGAGAGCCCCTGCCTTCCCAGGTCTTTCTTGATAAGTAAGGAGCAATATCTTATCAGTCTGATGCCTTTACAAGTGTCTTTGCTAAATGTCACTTTGTGGATCAAAATGTATTTGTAGGAGAGAATAATAATTTACTTGATAGCAGTTTTTTTGTAAACCCACAAGAATTTGCTGTTGCTTCTCTTGTTTTTCAGGATTAAAAAAAGAAAAAGAAAAAGAAAGGGTTATTTTCAAAATGACTGCTTTGAAAATCTAGGATTCACAGTATAAACCAGTATGTTGTATAAATATACTAAAAATTCAGTCCTCAGTGCCTCCTACAGTATTCGTGTATTGCATGTACTAAGTGTTGATGGTAGTGTTAGAAAAATGTTAGAAAAAGGACAAAAGATAACATCAAATGTTATCTTTTTAAGTCTTTTGTGATTTCATTTCAGTCCTTAACATTTTATCCTCTTTTTGTTATTTACCAGCAGCAACCTAGATATAATAATAATTAAAGTACAAAACCTCTCTGTTTAAAGTCAAGTAACATGAATCTTATTTTAATTCTCTACATTATTGCCCAGTTCTGCTTCTTTTTCATTTACAGAAGAACACATAGCATATATCTGAAAAATCAGAATGCCCAGTTTCTCTAGCCTAATGGATGTGGGTGTGGGTGTAGGTTGGTTGTAGGACTTAAAGCTGAGGTTCTACAAGCTTTCTGGTCCATTCTGCTTAGAGCACACTTGTTCACAGGGTGGCCTTTCCTCTTCCCATGTCCATGCACACTTGGACCTTAACAGGATCTTTAGAAGTTCAAAATAACAGAAACTACAGAACTGTGTGAAAGTAGGGAATGTAAAGGTGTATAAAATCTGCCATCACCAGCATTTTACTCTTTTGACCAGCTGTATCTTTGACCTATAATGAACAGCAGAATTTAGCAAAGGAGTGGAGTTCAGAGGCTGGTGTTTTTTCCACTACTATGAACTCATGTAGGTTAAATCTGTAATGCTTTCATTTCCATCCATTGTTAAAACAACTTATTTGAGTACTTAGTCACTGTTGGACTCAGGCTTAAGTGGAGCTATATACCTTTACTTAGGGAAGGTGAGAATCGCCTATATAGATGTATCCAGATTTTCCTCTATTGTATTCCTCATTTCGTTTTTCCTCTACTTCCCTTTTGTTGAGGACCTCCAAAGAATAAGAAACATTCAAGACATATGTCAGAAGACAATGGTGAGAAAGGGAACTAAGAGAAGGTATTTTAGGAAGAAGGTGGAATTTAAGAGGGAAAATCAAGAGTGTGACCTTGGTCTTAGTGACTTCAAGTGCCTTATAGATAGATACCTGGAAGGAGAGAAGGGGTAGGTAACTTATGGGTCACCGTCCCAGAGCAGTGTCTGAACTAGAGATACATATCTGGGAACCATAAAGCTATAGATGACAGTTAAAGATAGATATAAAAGCTTCAAACAAGCTATTAGCAAAAAGAATTGAAGAGTGTTTTTTACTTGTTTTTAAACTATTTAATAATAGTTTTAATAGTTAAAACTATTTAATAATTACATAGTGTGTACTATGTTCTAGATCCTATTCTAAACACTTTGAAACAAACTTATTTTAAAAAATAACACAGGATATTTCATTTAGGGAGCCCAACATGGGACTTGATCCTGGGTCTTCAGGATCAGGCCCTGGGCTGCAGGTGGCACTAAACCGCTGAGCCACCGGGCTGCCCAACAGGATGTTTCAGTAGTTTTTTCTTTCAAGAACTCTGGGATAGTTCTTTTTTAAAAAGACAAGTTTTTGATGAGCTACCAAGTACATTTATATTTCTCTCTCTCTTTTTTTTAAGATAGATAGATTTATTTATTTTATTTATTTATTTATTTATTTATTTATTTATGATAGACATAAAGAGAGAGAGGCAGAGACATAGGAGGAGGGAGAAGCAGGCTCCATGCCGGGAGCCCGACATGGGACTCGATCCCGGGACTCCAGGATTGTGCCCTGGGCCAAAGGCAGGTGCTAAACCGCTGAGCCACCCAGGAATCCCCTATATTTTCTCTTTTGTTTCCATCTCTTCTGCTGCCCCACCTTGTTTTGTCTTACTAATTGTAGTTTATATCATTGCTTCTCAAAAAAAAAATTTTTTTTAACAAACCCTCTAGAACTAGAGAAAGAACAAGAAGGCATGATCAGAAAGCTGCATTTTCTTTGAAGTCCTTATTTTGGCCTAAAAATTTGTGTCATTTCTGCATTCTACTCCATACACTGTTTGTTTTAATATAAAGTCCTATTCTTTTTTTTAATTTTTATTTATTTATGATAGAGAGAGAGAGAGAGAGAGGCAGAAACACAGGCAGAGGGAGAAACAGGCTCCATGCAGGGAGCCTGACGTGGGATTTGATCCCAGGTCTCCACGATCACGCCCTGGGCCAAAGGCAGGCGCCAAACTGCTGCACCACCCAGGGATATAAAGTCCTATTCTTAATTACTTTTTTGTAAACAAAGACTTTCCATACCTTGTCACCATTTATCTCTGGAGATACATAAACTTTGGTTTGAGAGAAACTAATATACATGATTTGGGGTTTATATGATTCCATTATTCATATTAATCACCAAAAAATAAGTAAAAAGCTGACCAAGTTTCTTGCTTTTATCTCTTTTTCTCATACTGCCAGCCTGTTTAGTTATATCATGTAGCTAAACTAGTTAGAACGTGGTGGTACTGAGGCCAGAGTTACTAATTTCAAAGTTCCTAGGAGGCTGGTTAGTTTTATTTAAAAAAAAAAAGTGTCATGTCCACACTCTAACCATACATAGAACTAAACAATCAATATAAACCATTTGTCAGCAAAACTCATCCTTTTTTGTAGGAAAATAACTAGGTTAATTTCAGAGTAAGCATTTTTCATTTTTACCTTTCTGTCATTATGTTGGTGTGAGGAATGTGTGCAGGTGTAGGAAAGGGAAATGAAGCTAATACCAGTCATTTTCTTCTCATTATGTCTGCTAAAAATGTTAAAAATAAAAAGCTTTTAGGAAATATTACGTTTATATATGTATCTGTTTATGTCTTTGTATTACCCATTGTATCCTTGTAAATAACCACAAATACTCACATAGGTAGCACTTTTCTGTAGTACACGTATTCATGTATTCCTCACAACAACCCCTGCTCCATTTTTGTACTGATTTTAAAGAACTATGGGGCACCTGGGTGGCTCAGCGGTTGAGCATCTGCCTTCCGCTCAGGGCATGATCCTGGGGTCCTGGATTGAGTCCCACATCAGGCTCCCTGGGTGGAGCCCGCTTCTCCCTCTGCCTGGGTCTCTGCCACTTTAGATTTTAAATAAAATCTAAAAAAAAAAAAAAAAGAACAGTAATAATTACATAGCTTTCTCAAAGATATATAGCTTGTGCAAGTGGCAGAATTGATAGATCCATATAAATCTGACTCCAGAATCATTTCATCCATAATTATTATCAAGCTTACTTATAAAAGCTTAAGAATTGTTAAGGCTATGCTGTGTGTAGCCTCTAGTACATAGTGAGTATTCAGTGAATACTAGTTAAATGAATGATGTGAAACATGTCTCCAGTAGCATAGCAGTTGGTGGAGGCATACACTTCTAGGATCTTAACATAACAATAGGCTATGTAGAAAACACAGATCCATTTTCTACTCATGTAATGACCTAAGCCACATCATGTACTTGTAAGACATGCAAGATTGTTGGTAATATTGGCCCAGAATGAAGAATGGGTCTGCTTAAACACTTTTAATTCACTTGTTCATTTGTCCAGTCATTCAAAAGGATTTATCGAGAACCTTCTCTGGAGACAACCAGAGTTTGATACCTAGATTGGTAAAATATAGTCTCTTTTTTTCCAAGTGGTATATGGCCTCATGCAGGAAATCATTTGCACAAACTAACTATAAAATAAAATGAAGAACATCTTAAGTGCCACATTAAAAGTACAAATTAAAACTTAGTAGATTCAAAAAAAATAAAACTTAGTAGATTCAAACAAGAAAGAAGGATTTCTCTGAGCTACAAACATTAGAGAGGCATATTTGAAATGTGAGTAGAAATGTATTTAATAGAAACCATCAAACTAAATACCCAGCATATGAACTAGCATGTAGCAGATGCTAAATAAATGGTAGTTTCCTCCTTTCTCCCTTGAGCAGTAAAACCAAATCACATTAGTTTGTATTGTGTTCAGTTGTATTGCTCCTGCTCCTGCTCCTACACAGAATCACTGCTGTGGGATTCTAGGCTTACTTGGAACATGGACAAGAGTGGACAGCAAGATTTTAGCCTCGTCTGCATAGATATGTGATTGCAAGCAGGTTACCTGTCTGTGTCCCAGTGATAAAAGCCCAGGAAAATACGTATTTTGTATATACCCAACCAGGATGCCTGAGCAGTCATTCCACACCTTGGTTTCCCGTTTGTAAAATTAAGGGATTAAAGTAGACAGTTCTGTTGGTCTATGACCTGTAGTCGTGATTTTTCAAGCTCACATTTCCACGAAGTTTCCAAAGCTCTTCTGAGTTAGTTTGGTTTTTCTTTTTAAACTGAACAGTCGCCCTGCTTACCCTGAGGTTTGGGAAGGTTTCTGAATCTGAAAGGTAGGAGGGCAGCAAGTTGGAGAAACTCCCCAGTGATTCTGATAGGTCAAGAATCATCACCGTAGGCTCTCTTAGATTTACTCCTACTACCCAAACCTCCCCAGACCCAAGAAAAAAATCCCGAATATGAAATTTGGGATCCACTGTGAACCCAAAAATAGTGGTATTTCTAGCCAAAAAGGCAAGGGGGTGGGAATTTGACAGAATCTTTTAAAAACAGCAAAATATGAGATAATCTCATGTAAGCTCTCTGTGAGGGATTAAAAACCTTCCTCTTACCTGTTTCTTATAAGAGTTGAGTAATAGTTTGTCCTAACCTCAGAGTCAAATTAACACCAACTTTGAAGGCAACACATCTTAAGTCATTCCCATAGGTTCAAGACCTTAAATATAAGACCCAAATGAAATTCATTTTTAAACAGTAAAAAAGCAAAATAACTAAAAAGCATCTTTCATATGTTCACCTAAGTCCACATACTGGTCATTTCTGGGTGTTGAATCTGGAAAGGCCAGGTTAGCTATATAAAGAGAAACTTTTATGGTTTGTTTTTTTCTAATCAGAATCACTTTCACCCAAATACACTGAATCTATGTTTTTATATTTTGCATTTTCTGTACCCAAGGTAGAATATAAACAAAGAGATGCCATGTGGGACTAGGATTAGGTATAATCTTTAGGTGGTTTTTACAGTTTTAGGGCAGTGTACCCCAGGGAGTGTGAGCTCAAGAAACAATTTGGTGGCATTTTCATTTTCTGTGGAATACAACTAATCCAGGACAGCTTGACCTTGGAGCCCAGAGGACTCAACTTGATGAAGAGCTTAGTTGGAGCTAAAGTGGCAGAGACCAAAATGAATCATATCAAGTGTGACCATTATGGGGCTGAAGATGATTCCTAATTAATCTTTGATCCTCGGAGGTATCACATTTCCCAAATCTTTGTGTCCATAAGGGAGCCAATGAAAATATGAAAGTGGCAATTTACCTAATCTTTGAACACCATGGTCATCTACTTATGAAGGCTGTTATTTTTCCATTCTACACAAAAACAATTGTCTACCATTTTCTTAACCAAAATGAAATAATGAGGGCAAACTACATAATTTAAAAATCTTACTATGGTCACTGTTTTACTAGCAGTGTATTTACTCTTTTAAGAGTTTCTCAAGATGTCCTATCTTAAGACTTGTTTTCTCAGATTTTGAAATCTTGAGAAGAGCTAACAAACTGACTTCAGTTAAATATATCCAGTAAACATTGTTTCATGCTAGACCTTAAGTATTAATGGCTTTTATTTTATTCTTATAGCCAGATGTCCCGTGAATCTGAAAACTCTACTTCTCCATTGTTCTTTTGAACAGGCATGTCTAGACATCCTCCAGCTCCTGAGATCCCTACCTTTTATCCCCTGTCTCCAGGTGGTGTTGGACAGATTACCCCACCTCTTGGCTGGTAAGATCCTTCCTATAACCTTCAATCAGACATTTGAGCATATGTTCTTCTTTCCATTCATGGAAGTTAGCTTTATGAATGATAACACTTGTGGAGTTGAAAATTTCACATCAACAAGCAAGGTGCTAACTTTATTTCATTTCAATTTGAAAGCTTAAAAAATATACGGACTTTGAAATGGATTGAATCCTTTTGCTAATATGTGTAGAAAATGTGTAGCATTTGCTTTGAAGCTTATAGTTTTATGGGTTCAATTTGTGGCTTTGGGCATTTGCTATGCCTATACAAAGTGTTCAGAGTGGTTATTCTTGTCTAGTTTTTTATGAACAACTTATTTTTGAAACAAACTTAGACACATTGAATATTAGTCCTTGTTTATAAAATAAGCAAATAACAAATAGAAATTCAAGATTAACAAAAGATCTTTTGAATGTTAATAAAGTAAGCACCAGTTTGAGTTCAGACAGGTGAAAAACTGATGTTTGGGCTTCCTTTTTTCAGAATCCAAACACTCTCTATTTTGTTTCTTTCTAAAAAATTCTTACTGCTATTTTCAAAATTTTTTAAATTATGAAAGGAAAGGAAAAGAAATAATATTTTTGGAAGAAAGACTTTTACGTGGTGTAGCCTATTTTTATCATCTTATTGTTAACACACAGCTTACCCCCATTGCACTCCCATTCCTTTTCCACTCCTCCCCTCCCCCACTGCTCACTCCATGGAAACACTGCTTCAACTTTAGTAGGTGAACCCTCTCCTTTCTTTATCTGGCCCTCTATCCCCAAAACCCCCTATCACTGCCCCAGTCTCCCTACCTTGACATCCTTACCTTATCTCCTCTTTGGCAAGAAGGGGTCATCCTGTCTTGGAAATTCCAGCTGTCTCTCTCTCTCCCTCTCCTCTCTTTAGCACTAAATCTCCCAGTCGACTGTTTAATTGATTATGCATACACTTTCAAACCTACATCAATTATTCTGTCTGAACTTACTACTTAGGGGCAATAATCCTGTGCTGAGTGGCAGCTGGAAATAAAGATTGTATAAATGAGAAATGTGAGATGTGGGGAAAAAGAGAGAGAGATATGGAATTCTCAGAGTAGAGTGGGAATAAGTCCAATAGATTTATCTCTTATTTCTTGACTGTAGCATGGATATATGAAGGGGTGGGGAGTACAATGTTTTTAAAATATTTGTTCATTTTTATATAAATTTTATTCCCCTCTTTCTTTTTTCCCCTGAAGTTTTCAAAGATTCTGAGAGGAGTATTTCACCATTCTCATGGTTCTGTTACATTCACTAAACATGTGTTATATGCCTATTTTGTTCAGAGCATTAGTGGGGTTGGGAGAAAGGAATGGGTAAAAGGTAATTCATGGACTGGTTTGCTTTTCAGGCTGAAGGTGGGAGGTTTTCTTCAAGGTAAATGATGCTTTGATTGGGTGGAGGGTAAGAAGGGAAGCAGCTGATTAACTGAAGAAATGCTGTGGTCTGTAATTACCCCCCACGCAGTTCTTTTTGGATACCTCCCTCTTCTCTGAGCCTCATCAAACTCTTATTGCTGGTTGGTAACTCGTGTTTTTTCATTGATGGGTTCCTTTCTTCTGTGACCTCAGGCAAGGTCAGCCTGTATATCCCATCACGGGAGGATTCAGGCAACCCTATCCATCCTCACTGTCAGTCGACACTTCCATGTCCAGGTAGGTAGAGGTGGAAACCGGGCACCCCAGGACAAGTTGCTCTTCTTGCGCTTGCATTTTGTGCGCCTCTGCTTGCCTCTTGGTTGGCTAGGAGGGTGCATAACTCAGCCATGCGTCTGTCTGTGCAGTGTGCCTGGCTCCCACACTAGGTGTCCTAGAGATTCCTGGGTAGGAGCCAAACGCTGCACCCCACCAGCACCAGCCACACCCCTCAGGTAGACTCAGGCAACACCCTGGAAATTGTGCATCCAAAAGAATTCACTGCCACCTGACTGCGGGATGTGAAATGCCCCGAAAACAGACATTTCTAAGAAGAGTTTGTTTGAGTCAAAATATGCTGGGAGTGGGTTAAGGGGGTGGATAAAGACTGGTTTGGTCTGAGTTTTCTAATTTGCTTTCTTTGAGGAAAGTTGTTATCAGTTTAATGTGACAGTGTTTGAAAATGCCCAGAGAGTCAAGAGCCTTCCTGAATCAAGGCTGTCAGAAGAGAAAGGATGGTGCTTATTGGCTGCAGGCCATGCGGGGTGTGTGTCCTAGTGTGTGAATCAGGCCCTGTGTGGACATGTTCTAGTTCAAGCGAAGCTCTGTGAGACCTGCCATGCCACACTGCTCTGTGTAATGCTTTTGCTTCTGGAAAGGATGGCGTCTGTGCCCTGTGCTTGATGTACACACACATTTGTTGTGCATCATCTGTATGTTCAATGTGGCTTATTCGAGGGAACTAGCATCATTGTGCTGGAAGTCAAACTGGGGCTAGTAACTGATTGTGAATCTTCACTTTTTTATTATGTAGGTATGAAATCCGTAGTTTCTGTGGTGAATTTCAGCTTTTTACAAAACCTTTATTGGCTCAGCAAATTGTAAATCTAGCTGGTTGGGAGGGAATGAAATTAATATCCTTCCCCCAATATATATTCTTACACCTTGTAACATTGTAAGAACTGTCTGGTGACAGGATGTTCTCCCATGCAAGTAACCAGCATCATGTATCTTTGCAAACAGTATATGCAACAGAGCACTATCATTTACTCAAATATTTATATTTTTCCCATGCCTCTTTAATTTCTAAAAATTTGTTTCTAATCCAGGCAGAGTTCCTTCTTTCCTTCCCAGATGAAGAAATTAATTGTGCTGGCTGTGATAAAAGACTTGAGAATATTGTTCTAGCTAAATGTTAACTTTCAAACAGTTTGAAAAGCAGGGCACCTGGTTGGCCCGGTCAGTAGAGCACGTACCTCGGGATCTCCGGGTCATGAAATCAAGCCCCTCATTGGGTGTGGAGCCTACTTAAAAATAAATAAACAAGCAATACTGTTTGAAAACCAAAATTTTCTAAAGCATATTCGAATGTATCCAAAGCATTTATTGAAAGTTATTTTTCTTAAATGGCAGTAGCCCTCCTTTGTGTTGTATGGTGGTGGATACTAGAGATTCTTTTTTATGGTCTACCAAGTGTACTTGGGAGAAAAGCCTTTAGGATGTGTAGTTTTTTACCTGGGGCAGAACTGTATCCTTCCCTTAATTTTATTACCAGTTTTCCATAAGACTAGGCCTTTCGAACAGTACTTTCTTTCTGTGTAGATTATTTTAGATGATGCTGGTGGCAGCTTTATTAAATTGGGGACTAAAAACAAACTGCTGTCCCTTATTTTCTCAGTTGTTTTCTCCATATATCAATAAAGAAGCCAACAAGTATGAGAAGACTTAATGTGACAGGTTGCTTAAGGATGTAGGCAGAGATATTTAATATGACGTCTTTAGCTTTCATTTATAAATCATTTAAAAAGCCAAATCCTAATAAAATGTTATACTTCCAGCAATTTCACTTACTGAAGTGTTTCTTTGAAAACTGCTTTGCAAGAAATTTCTTAATCCGATGACCTATAGCCTTCCTAGGAAAAATGTCTATTAGTTTGAAAATAAACTCTGTTCTACAAGGAATAAATATAAATATTTCCACTTGAATACAGAGAGAAATTAATTATTGGCCCACTCAAATTTATAGGTAATACTCTTGTGTATAAAGATGTGTTTTCATTCTCAGCCAATAGCAAGTTAGTGGATTATTTCAGAATTCTTCCTCTTTTGCTACAACAGCCACTAGTACATATGTTTTCTTTTCTTTCCTTCTTTCAGGTTTTCCCATCATATGATTCCTGGTCCTCCTGGTCCCCATACAACTGGCATCCCTCATCCAGCTATTGTAACGCCTCAGGTCAAACAGGAGCATCCCCACACTGACAGTGATCTAATGCACGTGTGAGTACACCTCTGGTTTCACCTGTGAATGCCTTAAGATACTGAGGATTTAAACACAATTTCTTCTTGCTACTGTTGAACATTTTCTCCCTCTCTTTTATTATGAAAATCAGTGTGTCTCTGCCTTGAAAGTTCTGCCCCTGAGGACTTTAAACAGCTCGATTCTCACTGCACTGATTTTAAGATTGGAAAGGAGCATAGACCTCAAAAGATCAAGGGAACATCACCAAACCTCACCAAAATGGAGTAATCTTCAGTGTGGGCATTGAATAATCTTAAGCAATTTACTACCAGGTTTTAGTTGGTTCTGATTGTTGGGGAGCACCTGATGGTACCTGAGGGAAGTAGACAGGAGGGCTCCATGCATTTCCTTCCTGACATACACTTAACCCTGCTGCAGGCTTCAGAAGCACAGAATTCAAAGGAAAGGGGCAAACCAAGCCCAGGAGGCCAGGTTTTCTCAGGCAGTGAGAACAGGACTAACTTTCCTGAATTCCTTAATCTAGGGTCTGTAGACCTGGACAGGAGGATGGGGTGGCTGGGTGCATATGATAGTGCATAAAACACTTGCAAGGGCAGGCAAAGCCAACACGCATTGGTTTAGGGGAGAGAGTCTGGAGTTTCATTAGTTTCTCAAAGGGGCCCTGCACCCAAAAAGTTAAGAACCTCAGTTCTGGAAGAGGAATAACCTCCATAAATACTATGTGTTCAGCCTTTCCTGAGGTAAACAAGAAGCTCAGTCAGCCTCAGGGCCCATTTTGTGTCAAACACTTCTATGGCTAAAGGTAAACTTTTTCAAACTAAAGGATCCTTACTCCCAATGAGCTGTTCTTCTAATGTGATTCTGCTCTGGGTGCTTGTCGAGCTTCTAGAGTGTTGTCCTCGGCTTGAGTTTGACTGGTGACATGAATAGATGCTCTACTTCTCTCCTCCCGTGTCCTCCTTCCCCTGTCCTTCCCTCCCCCCTCCCCCAACACCATCCCAACCACCTTTTAGGAAGCCTCAGCATGAACAGAGAAAGGAACAGGAGCCAAAAAGACCTCACATTAAGAAGCCTCTGAATGCTTTTATGTTATACATGAAAGAAATGAGAGCGAATGTCGTAGCTGAGTGTACCCTAAAAGAAAGTGCAGCTATCAACCAGATTCTAGGCAGAAGGGTAAGTAGTGGGGTGGGATGTAAATGTTCATGGTAACCTTGGAACGGTTTCATTAAAGGTGGTTATGGAATGTGGCTGTATAATCACCAGCCACTTTGGGAAGTAACAGAAAGATAGGATAAAAACGTTTAGGAGGATTAAATGATAGAATGCATTGTAAACAACTTAGATTGTACCTAGCACACAGAAAACCTCCTATATATAAATGTTAACTGTTTTTCCTGTTAGCATTTATTGGGTGTCTTTTATGTGCCATGTACTCGTAGGCATTAGATAATAATTGCTGAATAAAATAGATAGGTCCTTGTCTTCGTGGAGCTTAACATTTTGTGATGGGATGCAAACACTAGACAGGTAATGATCCAATATATAATTAAAATTATGATAAATACTGTGAATGTAAAGAGTAAGATTCTATGAGAAAGAATAGCAGGGAGCTAGGGAAGGTCCCAGGAAAAAAAAAAACAGTATTTAAGCTGAGACCTGAATGAGTAGAAATTAACCACATGATCAGTGGAGAGAGGTAGACCCTCCCCAATGGAGTGACATGTGTGTGCACTCATGACTGAAGCAAGAAAGCGCTTAGCCCACCTAGGGAACTATAGAAAGGCTTTGCAGTACCAGCCATGTTTCTGGAAGAACCCCGGCAAACACAGGTGGCCACTCCTTCCAAGATAGAAGATGTGTTCTACTCAGAAACTGGAAGAATTTATATGGGCTGGAGAAGCCTTTATTCTAGAAAAACTGTTCTCTGGGTCTTAAAATATGTGCATGGTGTCTGCATTGCCTCTTTTCTTTTCACTCCTTCTTTTACTCACTCCATGATGCTCTTCTGATCACCTACTGTATATCAGGCACGAGGCTACAGCTAGGGCAGATGCTATAAGATTTCTTTATCCAGCCACCAGCCCAAAGGCTAGTTAGTCTTTCCAGGTGCTTTTTATAAGGATTGAAATGGTCTTAAAACATTAGGTATATGAAGAATGGTGAGAAAGATTGGAGTTTTTCTAATACTACATTATAATTTTAGAAATGCTTCATTTTAATTTGTTGATGCTCTTCATGTATGTGATAGTTACTTAAATTATGACCCTATGTATTTGTTTTTGCAACCTCAAGAAATTCATGATTTGTAAATGAACATTTAGACAAGGAAGGTCTAACAGCTTTTGTAAAACTTAAATGATCATGTTTTAGCTATTGTGGGTAATTTTTACCATGTTTGATACGAACCTAATAAACTTCAACATACATAATAGAAGATATGCAGGAGATTTCCAAACCATATGAACAGATGGAGAGAAGTAAGCTTTCTTGCATTATCGATTCCTATTGGAGAGAATAAAAATGTGATTTCCAATCCGCAGGACACAAGGGTTTCAGGGGTAGGATTTGGTAGCAGATTATAGCTCTCTTGGTGCCCTGTGTATAATACCCTCCCTCCCTGTGGATTCTTAAACACTTAATAACAATAATTACAATGATTTCCCAAGCCAGAACATAGCAGATAAATGATTCCCATCATCTTTGAGGAACTTTGCCTTAAAAGCTTAAAGGCTGATGACCATTCCCCCTGACCCTTTAAAAGAAGAAACCAGAGGGAAAGAAGGGTTGATGTTCTTTTCTAATTTATATAGAACTCTTGACTCTTTTCCTTTTTTGAGTTAAAAGTCCCCTGGCTCTGCAGTGGTAATTATTTTTTGCTCAAGAGAGTAAGTTAGGATATGATACAGAGGTATGCTTCCTATTTTTAATGCACATTTCCAACAATTGCTACTTTCTCAGCTTCCTTAACGATCCCCAGATCAGAGCGTGTGTCCTAAAGGATGGTTCTCATTTGGGGTCTCTCTCTGTCTTTGATTTGGACACCTGTTTCTATTTATAGGTCTCTGAGATCTTTGATTAAGATCAGATTTTCTCTCCTTTCATAACTTCCCTCTGGCA
Organism: Nyctereutes procyonoides; assembly: GCF_905146905.1. Classification (NCBI taxonomy): domain Eukaryota; kingdom Metazoa; phylum Chordata; class Mammalia; order Carnivora; family Canidae; genus Nyctereutes; species Nyctereutes procyonoides. The sequence continues at coordinate 9,939,277 of NW_026575130.1, forward strand.
GAGTAGTCCTTGCTGGTTCTTTAAAGTTCCTGCTTTTAAAATCATGAAGTTTTATACTGGAATAATTAGAATTCTTAAAAGTAGACCTTAAATCCACCCTGGAACATTTTATCTTTTTTATTTTATTCATCTATACTGTATCTCTAAAAAGAAATATTCAGTCATATGAATTAATAGCACAAATCTTACTTTAAAAGAAGCCTTTTCAGACCTTCCAGGCTGTTAAAGGAGGTCCCATTTGTTGCAAATTTGTCAGAATTTTTAATATGTTTTCCAACAACTTTGGAAATGTTGACAATGAAATCGGATTTTTTCAAAAAAAATTAACTCAGTTTTTCAGTAAACAAGAGATACAAAAGTGTTTTTTTTAGCCCATTGTGTTTCAGAAATTCCTATTAAAAAAGGCCATCTTTCTAGTTTGTACTGGACTGTTTTCATTTACAAGGCTTTAATACCATTGTTCTATCTACTGTTTTACTCTAGTAAATGATCTTTTTGTGGATAGATTTTGTGCATTAGAAATACTTGGGAACTAAAAGCGATTGAGACTTCAAGTCAATACTTTGTGGCCTGCTTTTTCTCTCCTTGCATTTTGCTCAGTTAACTGGGATCATTTTGTCAACCTAAATGCTCTGTTTTAACTGAATAACTGGTTGTTTGGGTAAAAGACCCAACCCCCATACGTATTTTGAAAGAAGTTTTATAAAATTTAATCCAGGTTTTCTCAGCAAGTTATAAAGCTGCCATAAACTACGTAAAATTATGCCAATATATTTCATTAGTCAAATGAATAAAAATTTACAAAAGTTGTAATTTTACTTTTTTTTCTTTTTGTCTCCCAGTTTGTTCCTTTTTGGTAACATTTTGCCTCTTGCCAATCACATTTAACACCAGAACTGTGTAAATATTAATGATCAGTGTTTTCTTAAAAAAAAAAAAAACCACCAACCCTGTCCCCCCACCCCCCAAAAAACCCCAAACAAATAATCAAGGCCGATCTTCTCCACTGTGTCCAGTTTGTTTTCCACCCTGTGTAGGTCTCTGGTACTGGGTCATTGTTCCAGATTTAGGAAGGCCAGTGGTGGGCAGAAGCCTGGTTTAAACTCAAACTACTGTCCCAGACCTGCCTCCTTCTTAAGATTATTTTCACCTACTGTGTTTACTTTGCTGGTGTATAAGGAACTGTGTCTCAGGTAACTTTTTTCAGGTTTTTTTTTCCCCCTGTCAGCTCTCTAGTGTCCATTCCCCCCACGTCCCCATCATTTCTTAAAAGAAAGGCTTATTTCCTGATTTGCCCTCAGGTTCGTACCCAAGTCCTGCTGTGTGTCATGCTTCTTAACTACTCGATGCTCTGTTCTTCTAAAGCAACCAAAAAATAAGCCGTCTGCGCTATCCAACATAGAGGCCCAGGCGTCTCAGGGGCTTTTGGAGGAACTGAATCTGATGCCCTGCTCTGGGGCACCTCCTGCGCTGGAGGCTGGAGAGGGAGGGTGGGGAGTGGCAGAAGGTGCTTTAGTGTTCTTCTTGAGATCGTCCCAGGTCTTTTAACACAGGAGCAAGCAGGTGTTTGTTTTTCTTGAGGAAAGCTGCCTAGCCATACCTCAGGAGCCTCCTCCGGGAGAACTTTTTCTCTCTCATGGCCTCTCTTCCTCGCTCCTTTGTCTTTTCCCCAGTTCAGCCACATCTTTCTTTTCTTTTCCTTATTTTTTAAAACTGGACAGGGAAATTAAATTCAGGGCAGACCAGCCATGAATGAGAGAGAATCTCCTAGCACTTTAGAGCTGGGGCCAGCAGGAGTGGACAGGTGGGAGCTGACCCAGAGCGTGGGTGCGTATGGTGTGGGTCAGACCTGCCCCTCCCGTGGCTGCGCCTCTATGCCATCCCTCTGGCTAGTTGGTTCCCCAGAGCCCAGCTAGTTCTCCTGGAAGGTTCCACTGGCAGATCCTAGCATTGAAGAAATGGGGAAAATACTTGAAAACTGCCTGCTAGGGCACCTAGAGCGAGTCATGTATGAACATATGCAAAGCAATATCCAAATATAAGCTGCTTAAATTACCAAATGGATGCCTTGCGTACATTAGCTATCTTGCTGTATATGACACATAATTATGTCAGCTATTATAAGGGAAATGGAAAGTTCGCAGGTGTCAGCCATTACATTCTCCAAATTAGATACCACAGTCTCAGATTCTAGATGGCAAAACAAACCTAGACAGTACTCCTTGCTTTCTGTCAGAAGGAAGCTAAAAACTGTAGCCATAGAGTGCACATACGATTGGACATTGCTGTCAGTGTGCTCCCTCTAGACAAGTAGTGTTTTGCAAGTGTGAGGATAGGGTGAAAGGGGCTGAGACAGACTTATTTAAGGTCTTGCTTTATAGACAGGATCACAGGATGCAGGTTTCTGACCTTCTGTATGACAGAGTGGGTGGGAGAGTGTCCATGTGAGGTGAGGATGCATCTGTGTGGAAAAGACATCTGGAAATTATCACATTTTGCATAAATAAATGGTACTTGGTCTCAAATATCAGAATATGGTACAGACTGTGAACAAGGCCTAAGTTGGGTGTTGAGGCTCCCCAGTGAAAGTTCTTTCTAATTTATATGGGAAAAGTGAAAGGGTGGGTAACAGAATATTTTACTTTGGATATTTAATCACCTTGAATGCTTCATGTGATGTGGGAGGAACAGGATAGAGACCAAAGTTTGAGTTTCACTCTCCCTGCCAGACTCTAAGTGGATTTCTGCAGTCCTTGCTCTTCCACCATTTAAAAATAAATCAGAATTTAAGTGCTTAATATTTTCATTCTTTAATCTTTGAAACATGAAATATATAATATTGTTGCTCTTTTGCTTGCTTTCATTTGATTTGTTTTCCTTCCTCTTTTTGTTTTAGTGGCATGCCCTCTCCCGTGAAGAGCAGGCCAAATATTATGAATTAGCACGGAAGGAAAGACAGCTACATATGCAGCTCTATCCAGGCTGGTCTGCAAGAGACAATTACGTAAGCTCCTTCTGCATACCAAAAGCTCCGTACTGTCACTTTTTCTTTCTGTCTGTTACTTTTGTGATGGAAATGTGTTTTAGAGTACAGTAGCTCCCTCCATCCTCCATTATTCACTGGGGATATGTTTCAGTACCCCCAGAGGATTCCTGAAACCACCAAAAGTACTGAACCCTGTATATGCTGTTTTCTCCTTTTCATACATACCTATGATAAAGTTTATAAAGACACAGTAAGTGATTAACAACAATAAAATAGAACAATCGTTAACAATATACTGTTCTAAAAGTTATGTCAAAGTAGTCTGCCTCTCTCAAAATCTCTTCTTGTACCATACTCACCTCTCTCCTTGTCATGATGTGAGATGGTAACATGAGGACATGAAGTAAGGGGACTGAGCAGGCATTGTGATATTGCATTAGGCTGCTGCTGATCTGCTGACACCATGTCAGAAGGAGGATTGTCTGCTTCCAGACCCCGCTTGACCAGAGGTTACTGAAACTGTGGAAAGCAAAGTTACAGATAAGGGAGGACTACTGTATATGTAATGGAAGTTAATGAATTTTATAATAAAGATTTCAAGGATATATTGCATTTAGAAAGCTTCGAGCTGTCATACTTTTTTTCCTCTAGTTATATAATGGACTTTTTTAGGTAAAACTGTAATCCAAAAAAATCCATTAAAATGTTGGTAAAAAAGATTTTGTTTTAAATGCCCACAATATCGGGGCACCTGAGTGGCCCAGTTGGTTAAGTGGACAACTCTTGATTTCAGCTCAGGTCATGGTCTCAAGGTAGTAGGATTGAGCCTCCCACTGGGCTCCGCTCTCAGCAGGGAGTCTGCTTGAGATTCTCCCTCTCCTCTCCCTCTGCCCTTCCCCTGTGCTCACTCGCTCGCTCTCAAACAAATAAATCTTTAAAATAAAAATAAGCCCATAATCTCATCATGTAAAGGCAACAGTAGTAATAACTAATTATTATCTTTCAGTTATTTTTTTCTGTGTTTGGTTTTTTAACATGGATATAAGTATGTGTGTGTGTGTATACATATACTTTTGTGTCATGCTTGCTTTTATATATAATAAGCATTTTTCTGTTATGGGATAGTTTTTCTATATATCAACTTTTTTTTTAAGATTTTACTGATTTATTCATGATAGACACAGATTGAGAGAGAGAGAGAGAGAGGCAGAGACACAGGCAGAGGGAGAAGCAGGCTCCATGCAGGGAGCCCGACGTGGGATTCAATCCTGGGTCTCCAGGATCAGGCCCTGGGCTGAAGGTGATGCTAAACCACTGAGCCACCCGGGCTGCCCCTATATATCAACTTTAATGGCTATATTATAGTATTTTGAGTGAATGTCACAATTATGTAACCATTTTTTCCTCTTTTTTAGATATTTAAATTACCTTTTTTTTTAACAATTGGAAACAATCCTACAATGAAGAGATCTGTGTATAACAATTTTTTTTTTTTGTATTTAGGGCTATTACTTCTGTAGGATACATTCACAGTAGTGGAATTGTTGAATTAAAAGATATAAGCTCTTTGGTACTTACCGTCCTATTTCTTTCCAAAAGGATATTATCTAATTCTTAAAAAGAATGTATTCAAATTGACTGTTTTGCCACAGACTAATTAAAGCTGGATTTAAAAAAATTGTTTCATATTAGTGTACCTTGATGTCTATTATGTATTTTATTTAGATGGAGTAGATATTTATTTTTTAAATTGTACTAATTGGCCAGAAATACCCCATTTATAGGGCCTGTTATTTTATTACTTTGGAATTTGAAGATTTTACTAACGTGGTCTTGATACAGCAAAGACTGTTACTGAGAAAGTGCATTATAAATTATATATTTCAGTTTTAGATTTTATGGAAGGGAACACTTTTGTTTATTTAAGCTCCTAATTTAAAAATTTTGAAGATCATTCACGTTCCATGTGAGCCCGACATTAGAAAAGCCAACTAATAATATTAGGTGGAACTGTCCCTTTAAAAAGGGTGACGTTGAAGCCATTAATCAACATATAATTTAATGTGTGACCATTGCTGTAGGTGGTTCTGTGGGGCCCCCTGTCTGAGGTCAGACATCCCATATAATGGAACATATTTGTTTCCTGTAACATGCTTCTGAAAAGTCACTACTGGTCAGGATTTGAAGCTTAAACATTGGCTACAACCATGACATAGGAAGGAAGAATCATGGTGTTTGTTACTTAGGAGCGGCAGCTCACTGGAATCTCCTGAGCTCTTGTTTGGTTGTTTTAATGACTACCATATGCCTGTCATCAAGAACTGTCTTAAATGTTTTCTGTGATATTTTTCTAATCCCTATAATAATTGAGGGTCATGAAGAGCATTATTGCATTTTAATGCAATATGGGGGAAATGGAGAGGTCGTCAGGTTAAGTAATTAGTCCAAGGCCATGTAGTGGCTAAACTGCAAGTTATACCTGGTTCTCCCTGACCTTCAAAATCTATGCAGTTTGCCTTCTCTATAGCAGACTAGCACAGTCTTTCCAGTGCCTTCTTTAGTAGACTGCTTTAATTCAAGAGTTTTCTCCCCTGAGCTGTGCTGCTTTTCTCCAGGCAATAATTAGCATCCTTCTGGATAGATTTGACCCAGGGAAGAGCTGTGCTGTGAAATTTGTATAGATTTAGCATTGCTGGTTGAATGTCTTTGAGTGAAGTTTCTGTTTCTGAATCTTAGGTAAAGGATAAAACTAAAAAGAGATAAACACATATTCTATCCCTCTCTCCTTTTCTTCATGTGGGGAGATGAGAAGAAAGTAGTTTTAAAGAAAGCCAGTAAAATGTAAATTTACCTTTAAATTCTTCTGCACAATTTTTAAAAGAAATTGTTTTGCATAACTTGCTTGTGGGATCCCCTGGAATGAAGGGAAAACCCAGCTTTGTGACATACAATTCTTATAACAATAAATATAAGCCTATTAATGACTAAGGCAAACAGAAGCCAATCAAGTGATAGCACTTTAGCTAAAAAGATTATTCTGAAAATAACAGCATAGGAATGGAATCTAAACAAGATACATGCCTTATGTCTTGTATCTTAGCAGTTAAGTGTCAGATTGTCATCCTTATCCTTATTGAGATTATATTAAATATATCTCAGTTATTGAATATTAAAATGCTCTATTCTGTGGCATCATAGATTTTATAACTTCAGTTCTTCTAATTTTTATTTTTTATAACTGAAGGTTTCATAAATCAGCAGTGCACATATTTTCTTAGGTTAAATCAGCTAGATATTTGTAATGTTAGAGCATTTTAAATTTAATGCTTAATAACCTCAGTATTATACATAATTTTAATGAAAAATATTTATATATTACCACACACAGATGATTTTTTTTGTGTGTATGTTGACATCAGTACATCCAAACTACTCAGGTCATCTTTGTCTATCATAAAATGTTGGTTCTCTTGAAACACTGGTTCATACCTAGAATATAACACAGGTTATTTCACAAAGGCTCTAGCAGTCCAACACCTCAGGCCAGTCACATATACTGGGCATGCACAAAATGGCATAGATGTGCTGAGACGCTCGGGGTGCTCTTAGGAGCCAAGGGCCATGTGGTGAGGGACTCAGGGACACAGCATGTTACAGCACCTGGGAGGGGTTAGGTTCTAGTGGTGAGGTCTGCCTGAGGGAAGGGTGTGGACGGACCAGACCGGAGGGGATGGGCTTTGAGTGGTGCTGAGAAAGTTCCTGGAAGAGCTGGCACTTGAGATGAGTGTTGAACAGGCAAATGGGAACAAGGAGGAGAAAGTGAGAAGTTACTGACACATGAAACAACCTCAGAGCGTCTTCTGAAAACCACAGTTATGCCATTTGAAAGGAAGCTTTGGAAGGTAGGGGCAGCCCATGAGAAGCATGCTCTCTCTCTGTGTGGTCCCCTCCTCTCAGAGTGCTTTTAATAATAGTGTTAAAGATGACTCCATTATTTTTGAAATGCTGTTTCCCAGGGTCACGAATATCTGCTGTTTGGGAAGATAGTTTGAGTCAACCTTCCAAAGCTTTAAAGCTTCAATGGTCAGGTCATGTGACATGAAGAAAAACTACCCTGGAGTGCATAAAAATATAGACTTTTATATATTCACGCAGTATGTTCAATGTAATCTTACAGTTTTATGTTTTGTTCTTTGTTAATGTGACTATTACAGTAGACAAAATAGAGCTATTCGATGTGATATGTGTTCTGTTCTAGTTATTTGAAAATACCGTTCTAATCCAGGTCAGCTATTTACTATTCATGTAAATCAAATATGTGCTGTATCTATGCTGTATTTCAACTATTTTTTAGAGGAAATTATGAAGATAGAAAATAAGACCACTATAAATGAGACTTAAAATTGTAAATCTGTGCCAAAGGTGATTTTGAGGTATATTTGCATTATTGTGTCTGCTTTAGGAAACAAGGTCCGAATTTGCCAGAAATGTCTTTGAAATTACCTTTCATTTTCTCAGGTTCAGTATTACCTTTCTGCCACTCTCCTTGATTGCCATCATGCCTGTGCCATAGGGGCTAAGGTTCTTTAGCTCATGTCGTGAATTTTTAATTACATGGTGGAATTCACAGTAAGGATTTATCATGAACACTACCAGAAGTGGGTTCTAAGTGTGGTAGTTAATAATAGACTGTCTCTGTAAGTGGGCTTTCCTTGAGTGGGAGTCTGTGGCCACAGCCCTGGGACATCATTACCCTTGTATGTATATGGAAAACCACCTCCACTGTCAATACAGATATTAAATTATGACGCCGTAGAGACAAAGGTCACAAAGAGGTAAGAACTTTTCCCTCGCTGTTGCTAGGTATAGATGGCAAAGAGAGAGAGAAAGAGTGGGAGCATCTCTGTCTCTTTGTTGACTGCCTACCTTTTGTACTTTAGTATCATATCATCCATGTGTTCATAGTCCAGTCTGTAACATGACCATATACCCATCTTCTTCCAGGGTAAGAAAAAGAAGAGGAAGAGAGAGAAACTCCAGGAATCAACATCAGGTAGGCTCCATGTAACTTTCCAGTCAATTCTCCTGCCTATGACAAACACCTTTTAAGGTAGTCTGCATCTTCTAGACACTGCTTTATTCTGCAGCTGTAACCTGTGGTTTTTTTTAAACTCTGCTTTCCTTCCTGAAATTCTTTAAAAATGTTTTAAAGACCTTTCTTTTAAATGTGACTATGTGAAGGTATGTCTATAAATGCTCCTTTCCCAAATCCTGGTTGTTAACTGGTGGCTTTTGCTTTCATCGTCTATATCCTCTTTAATACTTCTGCTATGTTTCTATTTGTACAACTCTTCACAATAACTATTTTTATTCTGATTTTTTAATATACTACCTTATGTGTCCTAGAGTATCTTTTCTGTGGCTTGGGTATTCTGAAAATAGAAAACATGACGATAGGATTTATCTTTCCTGGATATTAATTCAAGGCATCAACCAGTGAGGTCCTATTTATTTCCCCTTTTTCTTTCATTAAATGTAAGGCCACTACTTGTACTGCACAAATAAAAATGGCTGGTATAAGAACCATAAAAAGTAAAGCAAACAAGTCCACATGATGTTGTAGCTACTACGTATTTGTACTACTACAAATGTACAAAAACCTCTTCAATAAAAATTTGTTAAAGACACAATTTTCTGCAGGTACAGGTCCAAGAATGACAGCTGCCTACATCTGAAACATGGTAAGAACGACTCTCTGGTCCTACTGCTGACACTAGTTATAAACAGAGGCCACTTGCTTGTGAACCTTCTTGCTCATGCTGATGCATCCAACACTGACCTTTTAAAGAGGAAACTCCAACAAAATCAAATTAGTGCTTTAGGAAAATCAGATGGTTTTTATACCGGCTATGTTTTTGCAATATAGTATGAGTATGCATTTCTCTCTTCTTTTCTTCCTCTTTTGCCCCTTTAATTTTTCTTGATTCCCTTTCCCCTAACTCTTCTCAACCATTCCTTACTGACCAGTGGCAAATCAGCCTGCTGAAGAAACAAACGACAAAACTGGCAAGCAAGCAAAATGCCCTCTTAACTCTGCAAGCCCAGGGCTACACATAAGGTGCCCAGACCATTGCAGCCCAGGATTTGGAAGTTTTTGCTCCAAAACTTCTCAGATGAGATGATACAGAGATACTTAAAAGTAATAGAGTTCTAGTGAGGAAGAGCAGCTTTATGTATTTTTTTCTATTATTTAAAAATGTAGCATGGGGACTTGATTGACTGTATTCTGCTATCAGGCACTTTTCTGACTTGGTAACCATTACTAGATCCCTGTCAAGTATTTATAGGCAATGTGTAGTTGTTGTTTACTGTAGTGACCATATTTTTGACCAGTTGGGTGGGAAACCTCTCTTTATAAATCAACTTAGTTTTGCTCAGCTTTGAATTCACAGTGCATTGACATATTTCCCAGTGACAAAGGAGCTACTGTTGACTCTGCTGCCTCTCCAGCAGCCTACATCCAGGTCCCACCAGGTCTGTCCTTCGGGCCTGTGTTGATGGAGTCTTTCCTCTTCCACTCATCACGGCCACAGCCCCTGCTCAGGGGTGCAAACTTTCTGTCTGGATTATTGGAATAGCCTTTGGATAATTTTCCCACCTCCAGGCTTCTTTCCTGCCAATTGATTCTCCATGTTGCCCCCAGAGGGATTTGCTAAAACACAAAGTGATTGTGCCACTTCCCCACGTACAAATAGTCAGTGCTTTTTGTTGTCTGGAAAATAAAGTGTAAACCACTTATTGTGTCTATCCGTACCCACTCCTGGGTTCTCCCTTCCGTCTCTCTTGCTCACCTCTATCCTAGCCCTTTTGAGTCCTGTGCTCAGTCCAAACAAGATGACTAGTGGTTCCCTAATACACACCATAGCCAAGGCACATGCTGTCCCTGTGCTTGCAAAGCCCATTTCCGCTGCAGAGGAAGGAAGGGATAGATCTGCAGTGTTTCTCAGGAGAGAGCAGTAGCCTACAGATTATTTAGTTCTTGACTAGAACCAGATGACCCTCACTTAATCTTTTACAGTTTCATTTTGGTGCTGAAATTTCAGTGGACTTTCCCGAAGAAGCCTGTCGACAATTTTGGTACCAGATAGGTAGGAATTTTCCATCAGATGTTTGCCTGAGCAGTCTATTTGAGCTTTTCCCTCTTGACTTTTCCTTAACTGTGAAACAGGAATGACACGCACCACCCATGGTTGTTCGTGTATCATATATGCCTTCCTCCTTCCCCCCACTCCTCACTGAGACCTAACTTAGTTCTGTTCTCTGTGAAGCTTTCTTGACCCTTATTCAGATTGCCCAGGCTCTTCAAAATGCCATTGCCATAATTTTATGACCTCAAAATTCTTCCAGACTGAGTGGCAGCCTTTTCTCTGACTGAACAGTGGATGCCCCCTTGACATAGATGACCGATCAATACCTGAAAAACAGTATCACAGATGATGTCCGTGTTTAATTCAATATAATGGCTATTACTGGCAGACCTCTTTTCAGCTGGCCTCGTGGCTTGGTCATTAGGAGCATGGAGAAGACGATCACAGGCCCTGAAGCATAGTAGAAGTAACTCTAGTAGCAAGCACATACTCATGCTTTTGTACTTGATGTTTGCATTCTTTTTTGAAAGAATGTTGTCCTTTTAATTACTGAATACCTAGGTATGGACAGCAGCTGTTCCACACTCTGCTTCTAAATGAAAAACCCTCACAAGTGCAGTGTGCTGAGGACCGGCATTTGCTGATTTGCTCCATCTTGTTTGCCCCAAAATCTTTAACACTATTTCTGTTGAAGACCATACAAAAATCTGTTTCTATACTTCAGAGTTTGCTGTTTGGTTTGTGTCCTTAATGATCAGCATGATATAATATTCTAGACTAGAAGATTAGGCAGAGAATGTTTTTGTCCTAGAATGTATCCCAAACATCTTTTTTTAATGTCAGAGCTGTCACTATGCTTTCTTGACACTTACGTATTTTTTCTAAAAGTTAAGGTGGTCCAGGACACCTGGGTAGCTCAGTGGTTGAGCCTTTGGCTCAGGTGGTGATCCCGGGGTCCTGTGATCAAGTCCTGCATCAGGCACCCCACAGGGAGCCCTGCTTTTCCCTCTGCTTGTGTCTCTGCCTCTCTCTGTGTCTCTTAGGAATAGATAAATAAAATCTTAAAAAAAAAAAAAAGTTAAGGTGTTCCTTCTGCCCTATCCTAGAAAAACAAAGTGCCTTCTCCTGCACCCACCCCAGCCCCTTCTCAACAGCTGCTGCAGTTGATTGATTGGTTTCCTTCACTTTATCAGAGTCTGTGGCTTTTCTGCTGCTATCATTGCTGGGCTGGTCCTGCAGCCTTTGAAGTCATTGGCCTCCTTTCAGAGAGCAGCACTGGCGGTCATTTGATAAGAACTGCAGAGAGGAGCTCCGATTCACATTCATAAAAATTTCAGTGATTTAGGAATGATACTATTCCTGCCAGTTTCCTCTCCCCTTTGTTTTGGGATTTCAGAAACTTCTGTTCATACAGTAGTTGACTTTAGTCTTTGTTTAGCACTTACTGAGCACCTAACAGATGCCAGATAGCATTGTAAGACCTGGAAATACGGTGTTGAATGAGGCAAAGAAAGTCCCTGTTCTTGTAGTGCTTATGTGGCTGAGGGCAGTTATTACATAAACAGGAACATACGAATGCTATAATAAAAATAAAACAGGGCCCGACTTTGGGGTCTGCTTTAGATGGGATGGTCAGGAAAGGCTCTTCTGAGAACGTGAACTGGTCATTGGTAATGACCAGTTATCCCTGAAAAATGGAGGGTATTCTGTGTCTGGTTCTGGAACATAGCAGTGGCAGAGAAATGAAAGACATGGGGAACCAAGCATCACGCTGTGGAAAGCACTTAGGCTGGGAATGAGGCCACCCAGGTTCTCAGGCCCCCTTCCCCAACCGTGAATGGCCTGGGGTAGGTCCTTTAAAGCTGCAGACCTCCGGTTCCTCAGTTCCTCACTGCAGTGAAAGCGCTGGGTCCTAAGGCCTCTGAGATACCCGTCTGTGGCCCTACTTCCTGGCGCTTTGCTCTTCCGTGGTCTGCACTGCCTCCCAGTGTTGTCAGAGAGACTCAGGTCTCTTTTATATTTACTGATGTGTAGTCCTCATTCTGTGAGTGGTTCTGCAGAACTATTAAAGCACCTGTATGGTCTTGAAAATGACATAAAGACAGTATGGCTATTTTTCAGCTCTTATATAGGTCATCTCCTGCCTCCTACTCTTCCACCAGCGCAGATGCCTCAGAAGCATTGCCTGTAGTTTGGGGGTTTGATACTCCACTCATGTGTGAGCATATGGCTCCTTGTTTGACAGACTACAGCCACACAAGTGCTGGCTTCACCTGAGAAGCCAACAACAGATAAGATGTTTGATTAGAGCTGATCCTGCCAACAATGGGGAGTGAAATCTCCCTTGACTGGTTTCAGTTCCGCAGGGAAGTTACTGAGTATTAGCTAAATCCCTCTCCATCTCCCAGTCAGTGAGGTAGAGCTAATGGAACCGAATGCCCAGGAGGAGAAGAGACCGTGACTCCAACACCAAGAGAGTTTTTGAGACAGTTTCTCTTATGTACACAATGAAACTTAGCACTGTCTTGGTGTCCTAAAAGAAAAGTCCTGTTCAGTTAGATCTTTGAGCTCAGATGGCCATGCATGTAGCACAAAGGCTAGGGAACTCTCATTCCTCTGAACTAGTCACAGTAAGGAATATACCCCCACTTAAAAAGGAAAGGCTCTCCTCAGTGAACAAAAAAAGCTCTCTCGAAACTTGTATTTCTGATTCTTAAAAGATGTATGTTTCATCTAATGCTCTCATATTTTGGTGGGAAATACCATTACAGGTGCCTCATGCAGCCCAACATAGAAACTAGCCTGTTAAGAGTTCCTCATACACCCAGCTGTGTTCCCATCTCTCCCTACGTTTCTGCTTCAGCGCTTTATAAATGTATCCACTCTGGTGGAATCAGGTTGAAACAAATGAGCATTAACCTAGTCTCAACTTTTAGGATAATCAGAAATGGGCTCCATAAAAGACATTCTTTCAGGTTAGACATGATTCCCAAGCTGTGCAGTCTTGCAAGAAAGCCAAATTCATCCTTAGCTTTTGGATTATATAACATCAAAGAGCTAGTTTAAAAGAAAAAACGAGCTATCTAAAAAAAAAAAAAAACCCTTTGGTTAAACAGATACACACTGGCACCCACATACAAGCATACTCGCAAAAACATAGGTTTTAGGTTTCTGACTTTGGTGTGATCTCTGCCTTGTATACTTGCTAAACTGAGAAATTAAAAATTATTTTTTACTTCAGCCTTTATTTCCCTGAGGCCAAGAGGTGTGTGAAGTATAGAACACAATAGTTGAATACGCCGTGCTTGGATTCACATCTTCTGAAAAACTGTCTTTAGCTTCCCATTTCAGGGTGATGTTGGGGAGCCTGATGAGCTAGTAATTAAGGCCTGGGGCCCTGGGGCCCCTGGAGCATATGCAGCATCACTGCAGAACTTTAGAATGGGGCTGGAGCCACTTCAGGACTGGCCGTGGCCCTGAGGCCTGGAGAAGGTCATCTGGAACCCGTGCCCCTGTGGAGTCAGGGGGCGGTCTGTGTTCACTGGCCTCAGTGAAAAAAAACATTTCATACAGTTTCTGATGCTCAGCCTGGTGAGTTTGCTGCTTCTGCCTCATCTTTGCTCCGAATCCTGTGCCACAAGAGCAGATGTAGTCACTAGGTATCAGTAAGCCTCTGGGTACTTGCTTCTGGTTGCCATGTCTGTTGGAAAGCAAAGACAAGCTCTTACAAAATAATAAAGTCAGAAACAAGGGCATCTTAGCCTTGTCCAAAGTCTCAAAAATTAAGACTTTGAAAATGGGAAAGTGAAAAGATGGCATCCTGCTTTCCATTTTTCATCTTTTGGTCAAACCCTTAGAACTGTCACTAGGCAAGCAGGAGTGTGCGGGGGCTAGGGGCTGAGGTCTGGAGGTCTGGGAATTAGCAATACCCCTAGGACACAGCAGCAGTGGCAGGGCAGGACTCTGCTGCCTCCATTGGGCCCCAGGCGGTACCCTGCTCCCCGGTAATGGGCCCAGCCCAGTGTGGCGGGGGGGCTTGGGGGGGCTCCTGCCTGGCATTTTGCCACGTGGCTGCTGGTGTGCCATTTAGTGTGGCACTTGTCTTTTCAGGGTCAGCAGGTTGCTCTCCTGGCAAATGGAGATTGTGGTGGCCCGGAAAGGCTCCTTCGTGGCATCTTCTCTGAGGCGGTGGCATTCTCTGGACTTCCTTCTTCGTAGGCTTGTCCACAAATTCCTGCTGAACTTGTCCAGATTCTTAGAAACCTTGTAGAGGATTTGCAAGGCAAGGACACTTGATTACGTCTCTTACTAGGAACTCCATAGTAAGAACATTCAGGAAGGAAAATCCAGATGTCTGGCAGAAAGGGCAGGCTTGGGCACATTGTCCTAAAGAGAGTTGGCTGCACGGGACACTGTGTGGCTAGACTAAATGGTGTGTGGAATGCAGGTTTTCAAATTTTGACCATTCTCCAGGGCACTTTATGCTGACTCATATGATGGGATCCTTTGATGTCAAGAAAGAGACGGCCTATGTTGGAATTAAGGAGAATGGGGAAGTCCATCTTAAGGCTGCAGGAGCATCTTGTGGGAGCCAAAGACAACAGTATACATGACCCTAGGAGAGGACTGGAAGGTGGCCTTTTCCTGCTCTTACCTCTGTCCCTGAAAAATTGCTTCCTTCTCCCTTTTGTTGATGACTTTCTCAGTTCTTTGGTCCCCATATCCAGAACTCCTAAGCTTACACATTGTTAGTGTCAGTCTCCTAAAGAAAGGATTCAAATTCCAGGGAAGGGACCTCGGTCAGCCCAGCAAGAGTCAGACTTCTCAGTCTGTAATCAGCTGTGGCCACAGGGGACGGTCATACCGTACAATATTGCCACTGACGCACTGTGCTCTCATTGTGGGTGTGTTGAAGTCTGGACAATCAAGAGAGGAGCGAGGCAACAACCTGACAAGGTGTCCGCTACAGCTCACCAGTAAGCAGCTGGCTGGGGTCTGTTAGGTCGGCAGACAGGTTGATCGGATCTAGCCGGCCGTGCCCCAGAGAGGACACAGGTGAAAGCTTTTAAAATCTCTCCTGTGCTTCAGTGTCCTGTCAATCCCTTTCTGCTCTTTAATGGTCAAAAGAGCTAGAATTGTGTTGAAGTTGCCTTGGGAAAACCAAAACAGGGAACTGGACCCTTGGCTACCAGGGTTGATCATGTGCCATTAACAAATAATAGGAGAGGGAGAGGCTCATTTAAACCCTCTTGAGACATGTGATATTTAGTATTGTTCATGAAAGAACATGAAATTGAATTAAGATCAATGCACTTAATAGTTTATAGAGTAAGAAAATTATTTTGGACAAATTTGGTTTAAAAAGAATGTTTTTCTCACTGAGCCATCTGGAACTGTTGAGGAAATGAGCCCTTTTGGAGAATGGTTTCCCAGAGAACTCTAGGTTTACTTCTGTAAGTATCAAAACCTGTAATTTATTTAAGTCTTGAGTGCAACCTCTATCTCTTTTAACAGAGTGCATGGAAATTAAACATATCTTAATACTTGATGCTGTTATTCTACAATGCACGTAGTATGTGCTAACAAGGAATTGGTGCTGTTTACCATGATGCTAGATAACCACAAATAATGCGGGATTTTAAGAAATCTGCTCTTTATAATTTCTGCATCTTCCTTTTTTTGTCTGGGACTCTGCCCTCCCCTAAGGTAATGTGTTCCTCTGCTCTGTTGTGTGGATTCAGGAACCAGGAAAAGAAACTTATTTAAAGAATTTATAAGTTAAATGTAAATGCTCTTGAGTTGGTATATGGAGGGTACTCTTACAAGGCAGGGTGAAAGGTGTTGGTTTTGTGCACGGATTTGTTGAGAGCATGGTGATAGCTTGAGGCTTTTTTGCTTCTTTCCTCTCAGCTGTATTCTTTAGAGCCGAGGCTGCCAGCTCACTGAGATCCAGATGATTTAGATGGTCCTGTTTACTTTTATTTTTTTTTAAGATTTATTTATTTATTCATTCAGAGGAGCAAGAGAGAGGCAGAGACACAGGCAGAGGGAGAAGCAGGCTCCATGCACCGGGAGCCCGATGTGGGACTCGACCCTGGGTCTCCAGGATCACTCCCCGGGCCGCAGGCGGTGCTAAACCGCTGCGCCACCAGGGCTGCCCGGTGGTCCTGTTTAAAACCGTCTGTGAGCTTTGTTCTTTTTGCCAGAATGAGGGAAAAATTAGAGCATTTCAGAAAGACAATACTGCTCGCCTTTTTGCCTGAATTTTAATTCATACTAACCTGAAATTTTCTACAACTTTAGGTATGTTCTTTGAGAATATAACAAATCTTTTTTGCTGCCATTTTGGGATTACTTTTCTCGTTTTCTGGAGATACTCTGGCTCATAAGAGACATATTTCATAAGAAAGATTTTGCAGAATTAATGGCATGAATCTTGCTTACTACCCTAAACATGTTGAGGGTGGAATAGCAGAAATGGAACAGACATTTCTGGATCACATACTGTGTCCTGGGTGCTCCAGTAGACACCTCTGCTTGGGGTGCCTCATGCTGCTCTTGGGGAAGCCCTGGGCAGGGTAAACCTCTGGCTTGTATGGGGGAATGTGAAAACACCAGTAACTTGTCCAGGACCACATGGCTGCTGTGCAGCAGGGTCAGGTTCAAACCTGGCTCCATCTCTTAACTCCCAGTCTCCACCTGCTGCAGTAACAAAACTTTATTTTGCCCTTCAGATGCCAGACACTCCCCAAGCTCACCACACACGTGATCTCCTTTTTCCCCCCTCAACACACTTTATGAAGGGTGGGAACTTATTATTCCTATTTTACAGATAAGGAAACTGGGGTTGGGTAGATCCAGGTAACTTGCCCAAGATAACCCTGGTGGTATGCTGGAGTCAGTGTTCAAACCCAGCGTAGGACTGTCCTCGGAGCCCTGCTGTGACCCCACGGTGTACTGTTGCCCGCCTCTGCCACATAGACACATGCACACACGCACAGGTGTTTAACAGGGAAAATGTTTTGAAAAGGATGCGCCGATCCTGTTGCTTCATTTTTAGAAGGCGAAGTTAGCATCTTTGGTGTAAGAAAATGTACAGAGAAATGTGAATTGGATAAAGAATTTGGAGGTGGGTGGATGAGGTGGGTCTACATAGTTATTGTTTTCCTAAAGTACTTTAATTTATAGAAATAAAATGATGTTTTGAGGCTCTCTTACTCTACCCCTTCTTCGAGAATATTTCTGTATTATTTCCAGGAGTAGCAAGACTGGTGGGTAAGACCTGCCCTGGGAGGCCCAGCATCTGGCTGTGATCTAGGTTCCCACAGATAGGGCACAAAGGGCTGATGGGGAAGAAACTAATGGCCGGCAGCCAGAGACCAGAAATGCCCCTAGGGCAAGTTAAAATGGTTACAGGCCTGCCTCCAAGTCCTCCCAACATTGCCCAAGGCTGCTCTCACTGAGAACTCACTTCGAATAACCACAACAGAGGTAACTGCAAGGATTCAGTCTCCTGCTTCCATCTGTAGAACATGGATCCAAGCACGGGGCCAAAGACCCATCCTTGCACTGATCCCTTCCTCTGGATTCTGGGAATCGGCCCGCTTCAGAGCTTGTGGCTCGCAGACAGGCTGGTCTCGATCACTGGGACTAGGGCCAGCCTCAGCTGCGAAAAGGAGTCTCCGTGCCAGCCTTCCTCACCAAGCGTCACTGTTTTCCCTATTTCCCAAATACTAGGCAGCGTTCACTTACAAGGAGCTAGAGCTGGCTTTTGTAGGTTATACTTTCCATCTTAGAGGAGATCTAGGTTTCAGAGATAACTTCTAAATGCTTTTTGTTCTCTTCAGCATCCTGCTTTCTAGTAGAGCGTAGGGTCTTGGGGCAGGCAGTGGTCTGGAAGCCGACCACCTCCACAGTGCCAGGGACTGGTGATGGACAGATGGATGGTTGGAAGGTAGGCAGGAGAGAAGAAGAAAATGAATGATAATTTACTTCCAGGATACAGTGCAGAGAACATATGTTTTTTTTTTTTTTGTTAAAGATTTTATTTATTTACTCATGAGACACACACACACACACACACAGAGGCAGAGACACAGGCAGAGGGAGAAGCAGGCTCCATGCTGGGAGACCAACGCGGGACTCGATCCCGGGTCTCCAGGATCACATCCGGGGCCAAAGGCGGCGCTAAACCTCCGAGCCACCTGGGCTGCCCGAGAACATATGTTTAGGACTCAAACTCGCATCCTGCCACCTACAGGTTGAGTGACCTTAGGCCAGTTGTTTATCCCTACACAGCCCCCGCTTTCCTTATTTGTAAACAGGCAGAAATTTTGGGGAGCTGTTGTGATGATGCGACATTGCACACGCAGAGTACGTGTCCCAGTGCCTGGTGCATCAGTGCCCAGCGGACGCTTTTTCTTCCTTCTCCTTCACCAGCTGGCAGACAGGGCCACCTCAAAGTCACGAGGGAAGTCATGAGGCTGAGACCCACCTGGAACCAGGAGGCGTGTACTCTGTAGGGGCCCCCTGGGACCAATCATCCAACAACCTTGTGCCTCAGTGTCCTGTACAGTGCCATGGCCAGACTAGCTCTATCCTGCCGGCGTCCTGCTCTAGCAGTCTGTGCCTCTTCCCTACACACACACACACGTGTGCACGACATGGCGCAACAGGAGAGTTCGCACCCTCAAATAACAGGCTTCTGTCAGTTTGCCCCTAGGCCAGGCAGCAGGACTCAGGCAGTTGGCAGGAGGTGTGTGGTGTGCTGCTCTAAGGCAGTTTTTGCAATTAAAATCTGCCTCTGTTCACCTCTTGCAAAACTCATCTGTGATAATCTCTCCTCACATTTTACGTACTAACTAAAAACAGTTTAAAGCTCTTGTTCCTTACTAGTAACATTTGGGAGGGGGAGGCAGGATCTATAATTCCAGCTCATCTTTCTGGGTTCCTCAGCATTTCTAAACAAGGATATGATGCCATTTGATATACCACGGGGCAGGGGGGTCTTCCCCTGTTGTTCCTTCGGGCCAGCTCTGCTGCCCCCAGACGGGCCTGGACAGCTTTCCTCTCATGTCCACCTCAGCCTCACTAAAGGGCTTGTTTCCTTGGCGCCTCCTGCCCGGGGGACAGCTTGGGGCAGGGGGCTGGGCTGGGCTGCACTCAAGGACGGGGCTGGTGAAGCACTCAGCTTTTTAGTAGTCACTTATGTTTAAGGTTACGGAGAAGGATTCTCCCTCCTGCCTTTCCTCTGCTGCTTTTGGTCAAGGCCTAGACATTCCTAATGCCTCAGAGTTAGTGCTGTTTATCTTCCAGAAATAGACCTGCTCATGAAATCTTCAGCTTCCCCTTTCCTACTTGAGCTCTTCATAGGTGACTCCGCCCATTTGAGTTCCAGGTTCCATTTGGTTGGTGGAATATTTTTGTGAAGATTGGAGTTTGGTCCAAGAGAACTTCATGGGTTTCAGCTAGATGGTAGGGGGGTGGGTGGCAGGGTGGGTGTCTTATACTGCCTCAAACCCACTCTCCAACTGGCCCACGCAGTGACTCCTGGCAGAGGGAGCCCAAGCCTTAACATCTGTAAGATGGGCCTCGCCGAGCTGCCTTTGAAGCGGGAGCAGTAATTGCCAGCTTTGATTGCACCGACTTCACTGGTGGGTTGGGCTGCGCTGGGGCTCGCCTGGCCTGGCCCAGCCACAGGCCCCCAGTGAAGTCTTAGATGTGGGAAGTCTCCAGTCTCCAGAGCCTCATGCCTGTGGTTTCTTGAAAAGGATCTTGATTTGACCTGTTTTATATCTATAAAGCAATTCTCTAAGGCCCCCATTTCTCCCATTTGGAGGTAAGACTTGGGTCTGCCCTGATGGTTCTGTAGTTTAAAGAAGCAACCACATTCAGTCTGTCTTGTTTGATAGCAGGACAAATTCTTTACCAATTTATTTCAATACTAGTTATGCTATTAGGATTTATAAGAGGACACTGAAATAATGAAATAACAGTGGGAAGATGTGAGGCTGTAGAAAGAAATGGTTTTATTAGAAGACGTTGAGATTCTTTCGCGCATAGTATCCGTGTAGTAAATGGCCACTCTGGACAGCCTGGTTCGCTTTAGTAATTGTGTGACTGTGCTCACTCCAGAAAGGAAGAGGGGAAGGCCCTCTGGGTGGGGCAGGGAGGGGAAGGACAGGACGGCTTGGTGAACCAGACGTGCTGGGTGCTGCCTCAGGAGGCATTGGCCTACTGGAGAGTGGGGGCCCGTGGTCCTCAGCTCCTTTGGAGTCAGCCTGCAGCTGGGGCAAGCAGTCCATTCTGATCACAGCACTTGTCTCCAGCTGTTGGGAGCTCCTAGCCCAGGGCTGCAAGGCCATTCCTCATCCGGAAGAGCAGTTTGGACCAAACTTTTGAAAATCTGTGCTGCAAGAGTACATGTAAATAGGGATCTGTGAGGTGCCTTCCACTCTGGGCCAGACTTTGCTCCTTCTTAGCTCTTTGATTTTCCTGTGTGAAGGCTCTGTACCCTGCTGAAATTTCAACCACCAAAGTGCTGTAGCATGTGTTCCCCTGCTAAATAGGGAAAGGTTAGCTTTACCAAAGAATAGGAATCGAAATGGGCATTACAGACCTCCTCAGTTGACAGCATTCTGTGGCTGATTTGCTCCCATTTGTTTTTTTCAGTAGCTACCTGTATACATAGATTCTTCACAGTTTCCATCAGTCCTCTTGAGGGACAGTGTTTATAGTAGTTGCATTAATGGTAAGAAGAGCTACCAGGTCGCTAGAGTGCTAACGGGCCTAATACTGCTCTGCACCCACCATGCGCTTTGTCAGCACCCAAAGGTTAATGCACTCCGCCTCCCTGTGCGCACATATACGCATCCATGGAACCAAAGCAAAATTTCAGTAAACTAGACTTACTCTCTAATGTGGTCCGAAGATGTGGGGCTACCACAAGGCTATCATTTTAGCCATCACCAAATCAAAAAAGTGGACTATTAAGTGCAGAGATCTTAAGACACGTGCGGTATGCCACAGAGGCTAAAGGCCTATGACAAATGCACATTAACAACATTTCATTTGTTCCTTCTTGAGGTGGAAAACGAAACTCATTCCCAACGTGCAAAGCCAAGGCAGCGACCCCGGGACCTCTTCTGGAGATGGAAGCTTGTTGAAAACCCAGACTGTCTCCAGGGCTTGCCCAGTCGACCCCAATGGAGAATTGACACCACCTTCACCCTGAGGTCACCGCTAGAGACGCTGATCCATAAAGACAATCACTGCCAAACCCCCTTTCATCTACTGCAAGAGCCAAGTTCCAAAATAAAGCATAAAAGGTTTCCTAAATGAGAAGTACAAAGCACCTGAGAATGCTAGCAGGCCGAGCAGCTGTCCCCCCTCCTCTGTGCGCGCACTTCCCAGAGCATCTTGCGTCCATACCTGTAACCTTTTGGCAAGGACAGTAACTTGGCTACTTTGCCTGCCAGGAGCAACTGGGCAGCCAGCACATCCATCAGCATCCCAGTGGGGGACTTTGTGGAAGAGTTCCCGCTTTGTTTCTTCTTTTTTTTTTCCTCTTCCTTTCTCCTAAGGCTTTTATTTAACAGTGCAAAAGAATCAATCTTATTTGCTTTTTTTTTAAACTTGAATTTTTTTAAATTTTCACTTTTTAGTTTAAACTCTCTTGTTGTATATTTTGCTAGCTATGAGCTTTTGAGTAAAATTCAAAGATCTGGAAAAGTTGAAATAAAAATGAAAAGAAGCCGCCCTTTTTTGAGCGGTATCTTGTCGGACAAGTGGCTTCTCTGTGAATTACTTGTAACAAATAGTGGCCTCTCTGTCTTTGTAAGGTGTTTGATAGAGCTAAATAAATGGAACAGCCAAACCCATCCTGTTGGTAGCAGTGGGCAGTCCTATTTCATTTTATTTTATTTTTTCTGATCTCCTTTGTTTAAATGGTAAACCTTAACCCATACTTTCAGCAGGCCGGTTTGCAGTGAATTTTCATTTCTTTCCTTTTTCACCCCCTTGTTGTAAAAAGCCCAGCACTTGAATTGTTATTACTTTAAATGTTCTGTATTTGTATCTGTTTTTATTAGCCGATTAGTGGGATTTTATGCCAGTTGTTAAAATGAGCATTGATGTACCCATTTTTTTTTTTAAATAACAAGGCACAGCCTTTGCCCCAAACTGCCATCTAACGTTTGTCATTCCAGTTTGAGTTAACGTGCTGAGCATTTTTTAAAAGAAGCTTTGTAATAAAACATTTAAAAACAATGTGTCCTTTCTTTAAAGAGTGAAGCTCTTGATAATCTGGAGCTAGTAGTGGTGAACTAAAATCCATGGGCCAGGCCCGGACTGGCTTGTCCACATCAGAGGGGGGTGCCTTCCCCTGTCTCCAAGGCACAGTCCTCAAAGGGACTTGCACGACTTGGACACCACCTCCTCCTCTCCAGGTGTAGACATAAAAGGGGGCCAATGGGAAGAAGACTGTCACCAGGATTCAGATGGGAGTGATTCTCTTCTTCCCTCAGCACCTCAGACAGCCCTCATGGACTCCAGCCACCAGTAAGTGTACAGGTCATTTTTCATCATCAGAGCTCATCTGTTCTCACTCTTTGGGGTGCTTTGGGACCCCCCAAAGCAAGGTGTCCCTATGTTAAAAAAAGGTCTTAACTCCCACTTACCTCCCAAAAGTCAACATTTTCCCAATTTTCAGTTGTATTCCATAATTTTCTCTTAGGCTTTTATTAGGCTAGTATAGAAGTCAGTATCTGATTTAGCAAAAACTGTATATTAAGGTTGTGGGTTTTTTTTTAAGATTTTATTCACTTGAGCGAGAGCGAGAGTGATCACAGAAGGAGGAGAACCAAACTCACTGCTGAGCAGGGAGCCCGATGTGGAGCTCGATCCCAGGACCCTGGGATCATGACCTGAGCTAAAGGAAGATGTTTAACTGACTGAGCCATCCAAGTGTCCCAAAAACTATACTTTAAGTTTAAAAAAATTAATATTGAATTTGAACTAGTTTGAGAACTACTGATAGCACCGATCTAACTTCAATCTCTTGCTGAAATTGTAGTCGGTTTCCCTTTCCCAATCTCCAGTACAGCTGGGGAACAGCTGGATGCCATACTTGTAATAACCCTCCACCGACTGTACTTGAAGATTGCCATTAAATCACCCCTCCAATTTCTCTTCTCCAGGCTAAGCGATCCCCACTCCTTGAACCTTTCATCATCAGCCCTTTAATCATTTTCATTACTATCCTCTGGAACCTCTCCAATTCCTCATCATTTAGTCCTAAACTTGAACCAGGGAAAACTATTATGTTGAGGAGACCTACTTGTTAGGTTTCATATTCATTTGAAAATCATCTGACTTTTCTTAATGTACATGAACCAAATGGTCTAATGCTGCCATTCAAGCTTTTGCTGGGAATTAACTAGAAAGTCCAAACAAAATGGTGTAGGAGGTAATAGTTAAGGGTTACTTTTAGGGGGGTGGGGAGGACTTATGCCAACAGTGATTGGCTCCCCTGGATCTTAGAAGGAAACTGAGTAATGATAGTCTCTTCAAAACAAAACAAAGTAATAGTCTGTTCTCCAAGTATGAGCAAGGATACGAAGCTGAGAATGGAAAGCTGCCAAAGCCCACTCAAGTCCTCTCTACTTCAGTAGTTCCTCCACATTTTTATGACATAAAACATGAGTAAACATCAGACAAGGGGTTGAACAATGTTGAAGACGGACTGTTTGGGACCTTTGAGCCAGTTACTCCTTCCACCAACTTGGTACCCCTCTAGTTTTAGAGAAAACTAAAGAGTTCCCTCTAGAATAATGTGTTTCTCCCAGATCCTTGGATGGCACAGCTCAGTGCTCACTCCTGGCTGGCCCACCCTACCAAAACGCTGCTTGCTGCAGGCAGCAGTGTGGGCAGGGAGAGTCGCGAGTCCCTGAGCAGTATGGCCCAAGGAAAGTCATCCTGGGGCATCTGCGGGCAGAGGAACGCGCCTCTGCTTCTGCCTCTGTTTGATCTGGAAGTGATTTGGCTCCGTTTGCTGCAAGCTCAGAGCTGAACTGTGTGCCAAGAGGAGGAGGATGGGTCAGCCTCTCTTGGAGCCCAGCCTTCCTCTGAGGCCACAGCTGGCATGCTGGTTCCTATGAAGGGGTGTTTTCCTCCTGGTTTTAGTTTGTGTGGTTGCTAAGGTTGCTGGCAACTACCTGTTGAGCTGTTCGAAGGGGCCTTTGAACTATTTCGTGACTACAGCTGTCCTAAATACAATAATTTTTTCCTCCGGAGTTTGGTCTAAGGCTGAGACAACATGGAAACCTCTAATCAAGGGCCTGCGAGCAATAACAAGATGTCTGTGTGGCTTTCCTTTTAAAGAAGAAAAATCCTGAGGAGTAATGCATGGTTCTGACAGAAAAGAGAAACTTAAATGCTCCACATGACATAGTAGTTGTTCTACAAATTACATTTACTACTTCTGCCACAGGATATTATCTTTCATACATAAAAACCTGGGGAATGTCAAGAGCTGCCCTGTAAAACCTAATTTCTAAGTTTCTATAAAGAGTTAATATCCAAACTATATAAAGAACTCCAACAACCCATAGAAAAAAGCCCCAAACACTGATTACAAAATAGGCAGAGGATCTGAATAGGCATTTTCTTTTTTTTTTTTTTAAGATTTTATTTATTCATGAGAGACACAGAGAGAGGCAGAGACACAGGCAGAGGGAGAGACAGGCTCCATGCAGGAAGCCGGATGTGGGACTCGATCCCGGGTCTCCAGGATCACGCCCTGGGCCGAAGACAGGCACTTAACTGCTGAGCCACCCAGGGATCCCTGAATAGGCATTTTCCAAAGGAGACTTAACAGATGGCCGACAGACTCATGAAAAGATGCGTTATATCATAATCAGCAGGGAAATGCAAATCAAACCACAAGGAGATACCACCTCACACCTGTTAGAATGGTTAGTATCAAAAAGACAAATAACATGTTGGTAAGGATATGGAGCCCTTGTGCACTGTTCATGGGAATGTAAATTGGTGCAGCCACTGTGCAAAACAGTGTGAAGTTCCTCAAAAAAATTAAAAGAACCACTATACTGGATGCAACAATTCCATTTCTGAAGACAACACCAATTCAAAAAACTACATGCACCCCCGTATTCATTGCAGCACTATTTACAATAACCAAGATATGAAAGCAACCAAAGTGTCCATCGATGGAAAAGTACATAAAGAAAATATGGTACAACAGACACAATGGAATGCTACCATTCAACCATAAGAAAAAATGAAGTCCTGACATTTGCAACAACTTGGGATAGAACCTGTGAGGGCATTATACTAACTGAAATAAACCACACAGAGCCAAACACTGCATGATCTCACTTCTAGGTGGCTCAGTGGTTGAGCATCTGCCTTCGGCTCAGGGCGTGATCCCGGGGTCCTGAGCTCACAGATAACAGAGAACAGACTGGTCGTGGCCTGAGGATGGGGAAGAGGGTGGGATGGGATGGTGGCAAGAATGGGTGAGGAGGGTCAAAAGGTACAAACCTCCAGGTATACGGCCTGGAGAGGGGTGGCGCCTGGGTGGCTCAGTGGGTTAAGCATCTTGACTTCGGCTTAGGTCATGATCTCAAGGGTCCTGGGATGGAGCCCGCATCGGGCTCCTAGCTCAGCGGGGACTCCGCCTCTCCCTCTGCCTCTCCCCCTGCTTGTGCTCTAATAAATAAATCTTTCAAAAAATAAGTCCTGGGGATGCAACGTACAGCATGGTGACTACAGTTAATAAATACTACAATGCGTATTTGAAAGCTCAGAGAATCTTAAAAATTCTCACAAGAAAAAACTTCTGTAACTATGGCGATGGTGATGGGAACCAGGCTCATGGTGATCATTTCACAATCTATACAAATACCAAATCATTATATCGTACACACGCATCATCTGTTATATGTTAATGACACATACTGCCAAAAAATCCACCTAACTTCTAGGGATACCCACACATACAAAAATCTGAACTGCTTTTCAGTAGAAACTAAATAGTTGGCTGCAGCTGAGCATCTTAATACTACTAGAAAGATGCGACTGTAAATGTACTATGGGACAAAATAAGATGGTAGGCCGGGCTGGCCATCACTCAGCGGGAACCGCTCCGGAAGGCGCTAAACTCGCGCAGCCCTTGGTGGGAAAACCCGCATGATCTCGCTGTGCAACGAGGAGCCGTTCACACGAAGAACGAGGAAGGGCACGCCAAGATTGGCCATCTGAGATACACATTGCTAGCATGAAGCCACCCAAGTTAAAACTCTTTGTGTTAGGCAATATAGAAGTAATAATTTTTAGTGAAACTTGAAGAACTCCAGTGAAAGCTGCTTGCTGGCTTGCTCCTGTTGAAGAAACAATGCTAATGTGTCCATCAGCGGGCCTGTGGGGGGCAGGATGCTGGTAACAAAGAAATGATCCTTGTGCCCACTGACCTAACGTTGCTTCCGAGCACCTGGCAACGGGCTAGACCCGAGGAAAGGGGCTTTATGCTTTGTAGGGCTGTTGACCATCTGCACGTGTTCTCACATACGAGCATCCTCTCCCCGAGTGGACTGTCAAACACAAGGGGCTTGGGGGCCCCTGGGTGGCCCAGTGGTTGAGCATCTGCCTTTGACTCGGGGCCTAGATCCCGGGGTCCTGGGGCCGAGCCCCACCTCAAGTTCCCCGCAGGGAGCCCGCTTCTCCCTCTGCCTGGGTCTCTGCCCCTCTCTGCCTCTCATAAATAAACAAAATCTTTAAAAAGAAACAAGAAGGGTGGGGGTTCCTCCTTTCTTTTGTTCTCATATGTGAACACACACTGACATCGGTGATAATTTACCTCAATGTCTGGTTTCACTCACCTTAACCTTCTTCAAGGAGTCAACAAAGGAAGGGAGATGGAGGACAGACTGAGGGGGGCCCTCGGGGGCCCTGAGGCAAAATGCAGAGACGCTGTCAGGGCTGCCCCGGGAGCAGGGTTTCCGTCAAGTCCCTGCTGAGGGCCGCCAGACCAGGCGTTCTAGCGGCTTTATGAAGTCGGACGGGATCGACGGCATCGATGGGGTCGATGGGATCGTACCCTGTCGTACCCTGGCAAGAAAAGAGGCTCTTCCGTTAGCAAGGAGCGGGCACAGTGGGGAAAGCCGGTTCGGAGTCGCGCAGAGGGCACCACCCCGCGTCCCCACCCCAGGGCGCCTGCCCCTCGGCGCCCTTCCCCCGGGCCCAGGAGGCCTGCACCCCGGACGGGACTCACAGACGCACTTCCCTTTGGATGGGCTTCTTCGAATTTGTCGTCAGCATGGATAATATGTGGGTTTTGTGTCACCTGTGGCCAGAGAACGGACGAGCATTATTCCTTCTGCCCACGGAAGCTGCTGGTACCCAGGACTAACCGAAAACCTGTCTTAGACCGAAGATCAAGAACACACGGAGTCCAGGAGGCCCAACCGGGCTGTGCGGGGCCCCCCGCGGCTGCGTCCCCCCGCAGCTCCCGTCCCAGCAGAGGCAGGGCGGCGACACCGAGTCCCGCGCCCGCAAGGTCGCCCCGCAAGGTCGTGGAGGGGAGTCGGAGCCGACGGACCCTTGCGGCCGCCTCCGCCCTCTGTGCTCCCGGGGAGCCCGAGGAGTCCCTCGCCCCCCCCCCCTTCGGCTGGGCAGGTGAGCCCGGCGGACCCCGGGTTCTGTCCCGCGCCGCCGTGGGCCTTTCTCCCACCAGGGAGGCCGAGCAGGGCCGAGGGGGCCGAGGGGGCCGAGGGGGCCGAGGGCTGGGCCGGCCGGGCGGCTCCCCAGGCCCGGCCTCTCCGCCCCGCGCCCCGCGCCCCGCGCCCCGCTCTAGGGCCTTGACACTACCTGGACTCGGCCCGGCCCCCCGGACCAGCTCCCGCCCGTCTGCGCGAGCCCCGCGCGGCCCAGGAAGGCCCAGGAAGGCCCGTCGGGCTGTCCCCGGGCAGGAGGCCCCGGGCACACCCGGTCTCCCTCCCCCCAGAATTGTGTCGGGGGCCGTGTTCCCTCGTTTCTAAACCCGCTACCTCGGAGTCCAGTGGCTGTTCTAGGAGGGGAGCAGGGAGCACTTATTCCGGGTTTTCCTGATACCTACCTGCCCCGGAGCGGCGACATCCTCTGCGGGAATGTTCCAGGAAATGCATCTAGAGGAAAGGGCTGAGGCCTCACGCTGAGCTACACCCAGGAAACACCCCCCGCCCTCGGTTCATGGAGTGA
This sequence comes from Nyctereutes procyonoides, assembly GCF_905146905.1. Lineage (NCBI taxonomy): Eukaryota > Metazoa > Chordata > Mammalia > Carnivora > Canidae > Nyctereutes > Nyctereutes procyonoides. The sequence goes on from NW_026575130.1 coordinate 9,967,666, forward strand.
AGGTCGGGAACTAAGCGCCTGAACCCCAGTGGGCCTCCCCCAAAGCCCGAGGGGCTTTTATTTTGCTTGTAAATTGTGCTTTAATTTCTGCAATCAGGGGATCCCTGGGTGGCGCAGCGGTTTAGCGCCTGCCTTTGGCCCAGGGCGCGATCCTGGAGTCCCGGGATCGAGTCCCACATCGGGCTCCCGGTGCATGGAGCCTGCTTCTCCCTCTGCCTGTGTCTCTGCGCCTCTCTCTCTCCCTCTGTGTGACTATAATAAATAAATAAAAAATTAAAAAAAAATAAAAAAAAAATTTCTGCAATCAGATGTGACGCAGTGGATACAAGTGTAAACTTTCATTGTACACTGGGAAAAGAAAACGCACATTTATACAGCTTATTCCCTTAAAAACAAAACTTCTGAATGTTTTCAAAGCAAATTCCTCTTCAGAGTAAAAACTTGGGAGGTACAAACTGCTGTCACACGGGGTACTCACACCTCGGCGGTCTGAGGCCCGAGCCGCGGGCCCGGGTTCAGCCGCTCCTGCCGCTGCGCGCCGCACGGGCTGGGCCCCGCTTCCGTCCTCGGCGGCCCGTCGCTCCCACGGGACAACGGCGGGCAGGTGGCGGGGCGCCGGGCCCAGCAGCGCCGCGGGCCCCTCTTCACCCAGGGGCCGCAACGGCTTCCCGGCTCCTGTAGGAGACTAGGGCCGGTTCTCCACCCTCAGCCCTCTCCCGGAGGCCTAGTGTTCAGGACTCGGGAAGCCCATAGGTCTTCGGGAACTTTCCCTTACAAACGGGTCAGAGAGGGGGGACGTGGGGTCACAACTAGCCTGTGCTGCTGGCGGGGTGCCCAGACATTCGCGATCCATCATCCCGTCTGGTCCTCAACAATCCCGAGCCCGTTCCACCATTTTGCCCATTCTAGCAGATTCCCCAGGAGGCAAGGCGCTCCCCCCACCGCCAGGGCACACGGTGGGGCAGGGTGCGGCCTGCGGAAGTCACCGCGTGCACTGACGGCCCGCAACAGAGCTGCTTGCTGATTTCAAATGAAACACTGAATAGAATTAGTATCAGTGATGGGCTTTTTCCGTCTTCCAGTGGGTGAAATTTGTTCTGCCTTGGACCGATTTTAAAAATACAATTTACGGGGATCCCTGGGTGGCTCAGCAGTTTGGCGCTTGCCTTCGGCCCAGGGCCTGATCCTGGAGACCCGGGATTGAATCCCACGTCGGGCTCCCTACATGGAGCCTGCTTCTCCCTCTGCCTGTGTCTCTGCCTCTCTGTGTCTCTCATGAATGAATAAATACAAATCCTAAAAAAAAATACAATTTACCCAAACAAGTGTGTTGAGAGTACAGCAATGCTTCCATTGTTCAAAGCATCTCTGAGTTACTATTTTTGTAGCGTCAATACCTATTTCCAAGAAAACAAGCCCCACAAAATTCCAGCTGCACCCTCTACTTTTGGTAGACTTCATCGGTTCTGTAGGTTGAAATGTTACGGGGATTAAAATCGAGGTGAGAGAAGACAAAAGCTTATTTCAAATGTGTGAGAAGGACGACTTGCAAACCAACAGAGAAAGCGTAATCATGGGGCAGCCCGGGGGGGCTCAATGGTTCGGCGCCGCCTTCAGCCCAGGGCGTGATCCTGGAGACCTGGGATCGAGTCCTGCATCAGGCCCCCCACAAGGAGGCTGCTTTTCCCTCTGCCTGTGTCTCTGCCTCTCTCATGAATGAATAAATAAAATCTTAAAAAAAAAAAGGGTAATCCGCATATGTCATCTAAGCTGGTGCTTACCCACGAGCTCTACCCTCCCCAAGGGTGGGTGGCTGGGCCTCCACGGAGTTGTGAAAGCTGACCTGCTGAAGAGCCAGAGAGCTTACTGCACAGCAGCACCCACAGGGGAATCATTTAGTACCGCCAGATGTTTACACAGAGGTTTCTGGGCTCCCAGAGCCACCTTCCCCCCATGCCGCACCACCCAACAACCCCAGACTGGAAACACACCTCTGGATGAATGTCAACAGGCGTCAGCCAACACTTTTCCCCGAAGAAACTAAGAGTGAATCTTACAGACATTAAAGGGCCACAGCTTCAACTTTACAAAGACCTCTTCGGGGCACCTGGGGGGCTCAGGGTGTGATCCCGGGGTCCTGGGATCGAGTCTCGCACTGGGCTCCCCGCAGGGAGCCTGCTTCTCCCTCTGCCTGTGTCGCGGCTCTTTCTGCCTCTCTCATGTATGAACAAATAACATCGTAAAAAGAAAAGGCCTCTTCAATTAGCACGGACCCGTGCTTCACGGCTTCACCGGACTCCCCTGCTAACCCCAACTGCAGGCCAGGGGGACGGCTAAGCTCAGAGCTCAGGGCCTTTCCTTGGGCCGCCATTTCATCAATTGTGTGGTTTTCTTTTTCATCTCAGATGTTCATTTCTATTCTAGGAATAAAACTATCACTAGGAGGGGGTACAGGAGAGACGGGGAAACAAGCATCCTCTTGACCTAACACCTGGTAGCTACTTTCCGGATCCCATCAAAGGTCCCCGCTTGCTGTGTGGAGGAAGGACGGGGCGGAGGAGCAGCAGCAGCAGCAGCGGGGAGGCCAGGCCCTGCGGCCCTGCGGCCCTGCCCAGCCTGCCCTCTCTCCTGCCTTGCTCCTGCCCCACGGCTGCCCGGCAGCAGCGCCCCCCGCCCCCGCCCCGGCTCCTGCTGTGGCCTAGTCCGTGAACACCGGCGCAGCCAGCATTGGGTCCACGCCAGGACCTGAGGACCTGAGGACCTGGACCTGGGGCGACCCGCCCTCTCCGCCGGGTCAGGGTGGGAAGTGGCCGGGCCAGCGCGGAGCGCAGAGACCAGGAGCGCGGACTCCCACGGCCGCCCCGCCTCCCACACTGGACAGGATGTTCACGACTCTTCCCTGGCCCCAAACATCACATGTGAGACAGGGTTTTTGAAAATGAAGAATGTTCACAGGCCACACTCTCCGACCTTTCGGTAGGCGACAAGTGCACTTAAACACCTCGGCCAGGAAAGGGCCACCGTGACCCCAGCCCCACATCCCGGCCGCGGTGGTCCCATCACCAAGCTCGCTCGCTCGCTCTCCCCTGGAATTTGATGGTGGAGAGAGAGTCCTGCCATTTCCAGGACAAGGGCCCCTGTCCTTCGGGCACTCCAGTCACAGTGAGGAGGAAATGAAGTTCCCTCCTAAGCCCAGGGCTCCTGTCAAAGGTCAAGAAGCAGCCTGAGAGCAGCAGGGGCCGTGCGACCACAGGGGACTTCAGTAAGGCAAACGGTGGTGGCCTCACAGGTGCTTCCTTTCTTTCGTTAGGAAATGTTTTATAAGAATAACCTAAAAGTTTCCTAAACCAGGTTCTATGTGTGGTACAAATGTATGTAACGTATTATTTTCCCATGATGCTATAGTTAGAGTCAGTAAAAGGATTAATAAGCTCCCTTTTATCAACCATGAAATGGGGGGGGCAGGGGGGGTGTCTCAACCATTAACCCTGTGACCCAGGACACCAAACAAGGATGGCCATATTGGGGACAGTCCTGTTGAAAGGTTGTTGAGGTTTTCCAACTTGCTATTTTGCTGTGACCCAGGTCTGCTACCTTAGGCACATCACTCAAGCCCTCTATTGAGGCCACTGGACTTGAGGGGTCTCTGATGTCTTTCCAGCTTCAAAACTCTATCTTGGAAGACACTTTCTCAAGCCAATGATTAAAAGAAGCTTATGTTACACTATTTTTCTTTGTTGGCAAAGAAGAACCAGATGTTCCTTAAAAAATTGTTTTCTGTGCCATTATTGCTTTCCTCATAAGAAATCTGCAGAGTGACAGCTGCAGGAAGGTTCTTCGTAAATGCCTTCCCTGCTGCGGTCACTTGAAAAAATATACTAACAATAGGACCAAAGAAGATGGGGCATAGCTTTTGCCTAAATTACCAACCTTTACTTTTGCAACCATTCGAGCATGTTACAATTTTAAATTATATATGTTTATTTTGATTCAAATTTTCACATATTAAAAGATTGCATTTTATTAGAATCAATTTACAGGCAGTCTGCAGCAATTATTTCTCATGAAAAAAAAAAAAAGAGACAGACAATAATCATTCAGATTCTGGATGTGAATGAAGCCTCTCCCTGCGAACCAAGTACATGGGAGGTATTCCCACCAATCCAACAGCATGAGCTGAATAAAGACATGACATCTTAGGTCGTGCCCAAAATGTAGGGTAAGGCTTGAAGCTGCAGGTAGCAAATGTTCTCAGAAAGGCAAGACGCAGGTGCTGCTCCCTGCAGCACTTCACAGACATGCCACATACGCGTCCAATGGCTCAGGACTCGCCCGTGTGGCCATGGTGAACACAGCATGCACTCGGAGGAAGCACTGTCCCCTTCACAAGTGAATCAATCCAGGCAATTCTTTACGAAAATGGTAAGGTTCAAAAGAAATGTTTGCTCCAAGGCACCAAGGGCGTAAAGCTTTTTAGAAAATACACAGAAACGCACAGACTAAAAAAGAGAATTAGTTCTCAATGGAGGAATCTGCTATGATAATGAGTGTAAATAATTACTTCAGACAGATTACAATCAAAATGCACATCGAACAGACTGTGCTGTGTGGGGGAACATCTGACCAAAGAACATTCCCACGGGCACTTGGGGATGCTGCTGGTATGCGCTTGCAGGGTTCCTCCCGGAGCCAGAGAAGCTGCGCCTCACTTGTATTTGTAATATCCTTCTCCAGACTTCTTGCCAAACTTGTTCTCCGCTACCAGCTTATTCAAGGACGGGATGGGCTGAAACAGGGGGTTCTTTGGATCCATTTCATACCACCCTATTGGAAGGAGGAAAAAGGGCTGAGGATGAGGCGCTGGGTTTATTTTTACCTCTCAGCATTCCCGGGGCAAGGCTGGGGGCACAGCTGGGGAGAGGGGTCCCTACTGTGATGTGCTCGAGCCAGCAGGCCACCGTGGCAAAGGCAGAGGCAGGCCGGCCTGGCACAGCTGGGGCGCCCCTCCCCGGCCTGCCTGTTCAGCCCGTCTCCGCCTGGAAACTGCTGATACCCGCAGTCCAAGGACAAAACAGAACCAGTTCATCTGCTGGCTGGACCACTACTAGCCCCGTGAAGCAACTTTTAGAACACACGTTAAAAATCTGAATTTGCGGGATTCCTGGGTGGCGGAGCGGTTTAGCGCCTGCCTTTGGCCCAGGGCGCGATCCTGGAGACCCGGTATCGAATCCCACGTCGGGCTCCTGGTGCATGGAGCCTGCTTCTCCCTCTGCCTGTGTCTCTGCCTCTCTCTCTCTGTGACTATCATAAATAAAAATTTAAAAAAAAAAATTTAAAAAAAATCTGAATTTGCGACCACTGGCATTTTGCATCCTCATAAAATACAAAAGTTCATGCTTCAGTAAGAAGCCGCCTTGCTCCTCGCAGGTCAAGCATCCTGTGAAACACGGCAGCAGGAGCTATGCTCAACCTCAACAGTGCCATTTTCACACCTACCTGTACCGTCTCAGAGCCACTAGAGTAACCTAGACACACTGTTCTCTTTAAAGGGGTGTAGAAGACCTCCGCTCAAGTGGAGGTCACACAAAAGGACAGAATGCCAGGGTGGTTGTGATCCTGTGGAACCATTACGGTGTACACGGGACCGTATACGTACACGGGACGGGGTACACGGGACCTGGCTGTGCTGTATTTGAAACTTCCTGTGAGTCTCTAATTCAAAATGAAACAACTTAAAAATAAGGCCCTGTGAGGAGACATCAGGCAATCACGTTTTTCCTTTTTCTTGCCATCTTTTAACCTGAATCTGTAAGCTGGTAGGCAGAACTTTGGAAAGTCTACTGAGTCCCCTGGTGATTTGTTTTAAATAGGCATTATAATTCACAGTTGAGACTACCTCAATTCCATTAAAGACAGAGAAGAGAGAATTCCAATTCCTACCGTCCATGATGAACTTTGTAGTATCCAGCCCCACGTAGTCGAGAAGCTCAAATGGGCCCAAGGGGTACCCAGCTCCCAGCTTCATAGCGGTGTCAATGTCCTCCTTGGATGCGTCACCTACGGACAAGAGGGCAGCATGGAACCATCACCATCCTTCCTACAGTTGTCCTTGTCATACTGTTAGTCCCAGAATTCACAGAATTTTACAAATTTGCACATTCAAAAACCATCCAAAGTTAGGGCTTCTGGCTATGATAAGATTTCATCTCAGAGGTACATGCCAAAGAGATCACAAGATTTTCAAAGCTATTCCACCACCAAGCTATTCTGTGAGGTGAATTCTAGAGTACTGCTACTGTGTTCATGGGGAGAGAAGACTGTGATGGTCTAGAAACATTAGTTATTTTTAATGGATTGGGATTTTCCAACTCTAAAATAATTTACAACATCCCTTAAAGCTAGAGCATATTTTTTTAATTGACAAATGGACTTCTTTAAAGTAGAAAAGAACTAAGCTTTATATGTTTATATGTATTATATGTATATTTTTCTTTTCTTTTAGAGATTTGAGAGTGAGCAAGGGGAAGCACAAAGGGAGAGGGAGAGCATCTCAAGCAGACTCCCTGCTGACCACAGAGCCCAACATGGGGCTGGATCTCATGACCCTGAGATCATGACTTAAGCCAAAATCAAGGGTCAGATGCTGAACCTGCTGAGTCACTCAAGCACCCCATGCATATTTTTCTTTTCCAGCTTTCTTGCTTTTACAAGTAATGAGTATTCCTCTGGAGTCACACTCATATCAACCCTTTAGTCAAGATAAAGTTTAAAAAGAAGCCCAAATCTGCTTTAGAATTGCCACTCAAGTTTGAAAGTGTGTTTAGCAGATTCAGACAAGAGCCAATGTGCTTCTTCCCTAGAATTTTACCCTCAACTATTATGTTCTGGGGCCAGAACCTGTTCCTTTTCTCCAAAATCAGGAATAGGAATGGTCTATAACAAGTGATCCTCAAGAATTTTGTTCCAAAGCATAAAGAAATGGTCAATCACACCAAAGCTAAATAAAAGGAGAAAAAGTTCAAAGAGAACTTCATACCTAAACATATTTCAGATTCTTAGGCATGAGGAATAGTCTTAAACATCTATAAAGATTTTATATAAATTTTGATTTATTTTAGAGAGAGCAAGAGTATAGTGGGAGAGGAAGAGAGAATCCCAACGGACGCTGTGGTGAGCGTGAAGGCCGACACAGGGCTCCATCTCATGACCCTGAAATCATGACCTGAGATCACAATGTGAACCAAAACCAAGAGTTGGACTCTTAACCAAATGCACCACCCAGGCACCCCAAGACTATATTTTTAAAAAGCATATGAAGTACAGTTGAAGGTGATTAAAATACCAACTGATTATTTCTTATGAGTGACATTATTAATGCTTCACTAATTAGTCAACCAGAGGACGCTGAGAATCACGATTTGAGTTTCAGGCCATAAGAAAGCAAAAAGAGCAAAAATCATCATATACATCAGCTGCAAGTGACATCCTTCATTCATTCAACTTTAATTTATATCTGTTCCACAGCAGGCACCAGAGACTTAGGATGAGACAGAGAAAAACAAGACAAGCACTCCAGTACTTGTGATAAGAGTGGGAAGGACTCAGATGTACACCAGTGCAGAAGATTCATGAAGATTCACAAGCCTCTGTGTGAGCAAAGGTGGAGAGATTTACTAACAGTGCCAACATTTCACCAAAACTACCCACTAAGGCCCAGGCCCCAAAGGCTGAAGAGAATCCCAAGGGATGAACAGGCAAGAAAAGCATTCCAAGCAGAGGGAACAGCATGAGCAAAGGAGAAATGAGCAGGAACACAGTGACTGGTAAGTGGGTTCTGCTCAGAGGATTTCATCTGACCCTGAGGCTTCTATGCAGTTGGAGCCAGAATGCTAAATGGCCAGCCAGCACACCCCACTCCTGGCCCAGCACCTGCTGCTCCCTGTGCCTGGTGTCCTCCCTCCTCCAACATTTGACATTTGCTTCCCACAGGCCTCTCTGCTCAGGTGTCACCTCATCAGAGCACCCTGCCCCTCCCTGCATAGAAACTAGCAACTGTAAGAACTCCAGGATAGGACCCCCGCCATCCTCTTCATTTTATCTTTCTCCTGGCTTACTGGTCGCAACCAAACACATTACCGACTGGTTCATTTACTGTGGACTGTCTGCCTCTTTCATTAGAATACAGGATCCCAGGGAAATTTCTTACCTAAAGCCATTTAACTAAATCTATATTCAAGGACAAGTAATGAACCCTAGAGTCAATTCTGTAATTCCAGATTCGGTGACTCACTTGAAGACTAGTTGATTTCAAAAAATAATATGAAGATAAAACAGATCAACAACAACAAAAAAAATCTAAGCAGTGTTACAAAGCCAGCAACTCTAAACATTCTGAGTACTACAGAGCAAGAGAGGCAAAAGGAGGGAGAAATAAAACACACAGACTCCCGCCAAGCGGGAGTTAAAGATGATACTGTGTTTTAGACCAATAATTTCTAGACTTGTTTAGAGTCAAGCACTTCGCTGAGAATACACCATGGGTCCCAAAGAAAACATGCACCAGAACTTTACATCAACCTCAGGAGGTTCATGGGGGCTCCCTCCTCTCTTCAGTTAAGAGCCCCTAACTCTAGACAACAATGAAAAGCTTCCTCATGAACCCCCAGAACTTCTGCAAGGTGGGTGGGGACCCTGGGCCTGCCCTGACGTGTTTCTTAGGCTGGCTCATTGGCACCACCTGCCAGCCATTTTTGGTATTAACAACAAGCCTGGGCGGGAGCTACAAAAATCACAACCACCACAGGGCCACCATTCCTCTCTTCAACAGCCACCTATGTGCCTGTCCTATGCAAGCACTTTGGGACACAGGAAGAGGAGATACTTCCCAGGTACTGCAAAACAGTATAGCAGCAAAGAAAAAAAAAAGCCACGTCATGCCACAGGGAGGAGAGTGGCCATCACCCTGAGGGAAAGCCAAAGTGTAACACAGATTATGTCCAGCTTGGGACACTGAGGACACTTGGTGGGACCCTGTAGTAAAGTGCGGGTAAGGTACGTGGCGACAGCAGGGGCAACGGGCAGTAAGAGCAGCTTCCCCAGTAAGCAAACTGTATTTGTATTAGTCTACAACAGAAACACCCAAGAGGTCTTCAGCAGAGGAATGACAGGAGGTCACACGGTGACTGGGGGACAGGAAATGACACTCCCAGAGCCTGCAACCAGCCTTGCCCTCTCCGAAGAGCTAACCATCTGGCCCCACCAGCGTGGGGAGTGGGACCTGTTGGGAGTGGGCATCTGACAGGGGGCAAGTGGCTACTGGGTGCCAGCCTGCTCAAAGATCTGGAGAGAGCCCTCAAAGGGACAAGGGTGACCAACTGCACCAGCCAGGCCTCAGTTTAACAGCAAACAAATGCAAGCCACACTGAATGAGAACAGAAGGCAGGTCCAAGGAGGAAGAAGCCATGAGGCTGAAAGCATCAGAGAGCAGTGGCGAGGAGGAGATGAAGTGCCACCAGATGCCCCGTGGCTCTGGTGAACAGCACTGGTGCGGGCCCCAGCATTCTAAGAGCTGCTCAGTTGCCCAGGGGGTGTGAGTGGTGATGACAGAGGTGACTCTGCTCTGATGCCAACACATTCTCCTGATGGGCCTCCCCCACTCAGAGCAGCACTTCGCTAAGCAGTGCATATAGCACACACCTCCCAGGCTGACAGTGTTATGTGCCCCCGGAATTCACGTTAAAACCCTACCCCCAACATGTAGTAACAGGGGTAGGCCTTTGGTAGGTGATGGGGGTTAGATGAGATCATGCGGGTGGAGCCCCATGAGGCAACGAGAGCCCTTCAAAAAGTCAGGAGAGCTTGTTCCCTCTCTGCTCCCCGTCCCGTGAAAATATGACGAGAAGTCAGTGGTGTGCATCCCAGCAGAGGCCCTCACCAGAATCCCACCATCTGGCACCCTGGCCTTGGACTTGCAGCCTTCGGAACTGTAAAAAATAACTGTTGTTTATATGCCACCCAGTCTATGGTACTTGAGTTACAGAAGCCCACACTGACCAAGATGGTGTTGTACGGAGAAGTTCTCCCCGCAGAAGTCTGGGAAAGGCTAGGGGGAGAAACCAAAGTCACAGAGTATCTTCACTGCACAACTCTGCTGCTGGACCCCAAGACTCCCCAAGCTGTGTGGGGGTAGGTACAGTGTATAGTGTCTCCCCACCGTCCTGGACAACATGACAAATGAACAAACAGACATGGCAGGCAAGAGAGGAAGAATCCAAAAGAGCTTCCAGTTTCAAAGCAGAACTGATGCAGTTCGGCCAGCTGCTCAGAGCAGGCACATGGAGACCTGCAGGTGAGTGTACATCGAAGTACCCCCTCAGCGGGCCAGACTGGGGGCCGGAGTGATGTGGCAAAGGGACACAGTAAGAAGCCCGAGGTATGACATATGGAGTCCAGACTATGGTGTGTCTGCAGGGCAACAGCACCCACACCCTGGACACCCCAGCTGCTCCCATAGCAGATGCTCCAGCTCCCAGGCCCTGAGAAGCCATGGGGCAAGAGGCAGAGGGGTGAGCAGTGGTGTGCTGTCCAGGGCAGCACCAAGGACAGTCTAAGAACACGGTCCCCTGGGAGGCAGGGCACATGATGGAGGGTCAAAGGGACCACTGCCAGTGGGAGGGGAGGAAAAGACAAGAAAGTGCCTTTCAACTCACAATCAGATACAAGGTACATCTGAGAATATATCAAAGTGACAGTATGTTTCAGTGAGAAAAAAAAACATTAAGAGGTGGATTACCCACATGCTACATTCTGAAACATTACATTAAAAAAAAACCCTGCCGTTCAAAGTAGGGTAAAATGCTTCACGCATTCTTTGAGGTGTAATTAGGCATATTTGTTGATAGATAAACACAGAAGTGCTGGTTTGATCTTGGAACACAAGTGTGGCAAATGCTTCCATAAAACAGAAAAGTTTTAATATTTAAAGCAGATTTTGAGGAAGCAAATGTGCTTTCATCTCTCTGGAAGAACTGGTGTAAATATTTTGTTTCAAAAATGACATTCTCAGGAGCCGAGCATTTGTGAATGAAGTAATTGAAAACAATTACACTTGCTTTTTATCCAGTCCTATTAAAGCCTATTTGCCTTTGAAGCAGACATGATAGTTACCTTTCCAGAAATGTGGTAGGGAAGGTAGGCAGGAGGATGCATGCCATTTTATAGCCTTGGACCACATCCCAAGTTTTATATTTCTACAACAGGGGAAATCATTCTTTGTAAAATCAACAAGTATCAAAAGAAGCATTTGAGATCATTCTTAAGGTTTAAAAAAATGCATTGGCATCATTTAGTAAGGATGGGGAAATCACTGTCACCATCAGCCTTGTCACTCACTTCCCATCACCTGTCACAGCAAAATTTTAGAACTTTAAGGAACTTTAAAGGTCCCTCAGTCTAGTGACTTACATTATTTTAAACAAGAAACTTTTTAATCAAAAGCAGAGATTTAGTATATAAATCCGCGCGGGTTATGCAATTGCTCTGGCTGAGCAATCGCATGTAATGGGGGTGTGTGTGAAAGTGGGGGGCACATTCCAGAGCCACATCTCAGAGGCTCAGAGGCCTCGCAGGGAGCCCTGGGGGACTGGGGAACACAAGGACAAAGGTTCCAGGGTCCAGGACGAGGCTGATTCACAAAGCTGAAAAAACAGGTTCCCTCCACACTAAGCATGGGCTAGCCATTAATACAGGGCCTGCTCGAGGACAGTGAGCAGTGCCAACAGCTAAGACCTGCCGCTCCCAGCCCAGGTCCAGACAGCTACCTCGTTCATACAGCCTGATTGCTTCCATGAGGTATGGTAACAGGAGACGGTTCACAATGAACCCAGGAGTGTCCTGTTTTAGGAGAGAGAAGAGACAAATGAATTTTCACTGAACTTTCTCTTTTGTGAAGTCACCAGACTGCCATTCTTACTCTGCATCATATTACCCACACTTATCAAGCTCTACATTTTCAAAACTTCTTTTGAAGTACCAGCACAGCTCTACTTCTATATTACAGGACAATTTATCCAACAATTGTAATACTTAAAAAAAATTTAAAAATCAAACCTAGATGCCTCCACTGTAGGACTCCTGAAATAAAGGCAGATCGAGGCAGAGAGGTCCCTGGAAAGAACACAGCGGTGATGGCAAGCAGTCTGGGCTTAAATTCTAATAGTTTCTGACACTGTGACATTCGGAAATCAGTTTCATCATTTGTAAAATGGGAGTAATAATTTCCACAAATTGTGAAGATAAATCAGAGAACACACAACATGCTGTGCCCTACATTCAAATGGTAGTCCTTTCCTCTCCTGCATCACTTTCAGGAATCTAGAAAAAGTGTACTCCATCTTGAATAATAATCTTCACAGGAGCACCAATTCTCGAGCTCCCTGGAGCCATTTTTGGGCTACTTGGGATTTTCTCATGCTCTAGCACACAGCACAAGGAGGTTGCACCAGGGACGGTACCAGGGAGGACAAGGAAATGCCCTGACGAACCTTGGGCCTTCCATGGCAAGGCACCTCAGCCTCTCTATCCTGGATGACCCCCTTGTACTACACACCCCTTTCATTGATTTCCTCCTCATTAACATGCTTAATCATCTCTCCTGGAGGCTTGCTGTGGGATTTGGAGTCTACCTACTGGTTTTTTTGGGGGCATCTGTGGCGCAGGCTAGGCTGGTAATTTTTGTGGTGGTATTTATGTGAAACTGATTTCCACTAAGTAAATGGTGTAAATTTTAACCAAAGGCTGTGATGTTCCTGCAGGCAGAAATCCTCATTCTAGCCCCGGGCCTGTGTTCCCTTTCTAGCACACACTAGGCACTCCATAAACATAATTAATAAAGAAGGCCTGCCTCACACACTACTCTTATAGCTAACCTGACCGCATGCTGTGTGAACGTGGCAGTTAACAGCCACAGGTTTTGTACCTCCTTTGACGCTGGACCAACAGAGACCTTGTCCTACTGCTATCTCCCATAGAGATGAGCAAAACAGCTTTATCAGCTTAACCACAACTATATTAATGAAATTATGTTGACTTTATAACTAGGGCAAAAGTGCTTCTCAACTTCAGAAAGTTTATGGAAGAAACTCAGGACAGGGTACGTGAAGCACACAGATACAAGGTTAGAAGTCAGAAAGTACTCTAGGGAAAACGTCTGCCCCGATCATGATACACAATTACACATGATACAATTAATATCATCCACATAAAGAGGTCACAGAACTCAGGAACGAAAAAGTGCTAAAGCTCACAAAATATTCAAACTCACTAGTAATCAAATAGCATTTTGCCAAGAAGATGACTGGCAAAAGTTTTTTCCCCCATTACTAATATTCAATGCCACTGACGATTCAGACACACATATGTTCTCAAAATACTGGTATGTAAATTGTAATGTAAAGAGACACACAGTCTCTCAATAAAGCAATTTAATTTTATGTACATTTTATACTCATTTATTAAATATATTTTATTTACTGCACTATGTGCCAAGCATTGTTCTATGTACTTTACAAGTATTAATCCATTTACTCCTATGATAACCCTATGAGACCAGCCTATTATTACCTTTACATGGTGGAGAGGACACTAAGGCACAAATAGGTTAAGTAACTTGCCCAAGAACACACAGCTAACAGGTGTTTAGATGTGATCCCAGTTACACTGGCTCCAGAGTCCATGATCTCACCCTTTTTATACTGCACTCTCAAGAAGTCTATGAAGAAAGACACATTCTGGGCACATCAATGTCATTCTGCTATGTTGAGCGTTGGTCCACTGTGATCCTCTAAGCCAGATCCAGGCCCCAGCCGGCTTCTGTACAGTTCCACCGCAGTGCAGCCACGCACCCCCAATGCGAGGGGGCTATGGTGCCCCCTCCCCCAACAGCAGACCTGAGTAGGTACAACTGAGGCTGTGGATGCTTAAACATTACTATCTGGTGCTCTACAGGAAAGTATGCTGATCCTTGTTCTTTGTGGTTGCCTTATATTTGGGTTCTTCATCGAGAACCTGCATAACTGACCCAAAAGCTTTAAGGTATCACCCAGGAAAAAGTCTGAAATGATGTAACCAGGCCATTTTATGAGATCAGAGTTCCCCTCCCTGCACCTCCCAGGGCCACTCCAATGGAAGAATGGATCATCACCCTCCATGAGTTAATGACTGTGCTGCTAAAGATAATCATTGCCTGTCCCTGCACTTTTCACCTTCTTATCTAGCTTCTGATTTGCTGCACACTGATGCTCTTTCTTTTACCATTACTACTTTCTGCCACTAACAAAGCACAAACCAGTAAGAAATAACATCTGGTTATTGATGTGAATTTTGTTTAAGTGCAATTTAAAACCACAAAACAAAAGAAAGAAAGAGTGTTAAAAAATGAGACTCCCTAACAACGCTACACTCCTGGACGGGGGGTGGGGGTGGGGATTGGCACATGAGTCTGCTCTCTCAAGCTATGGAGTCCGCACCGACAGATGACTTACTCAGATGTTCCTGAACAACAGGAGTTTCTGTAGGTTACTACAATACTGTGAGTTCAATCTGGAGAGTATTTTAGAAAGCAAAAGCATACCGTAAGAAGAACCACAACTACTGAAAAAGATTGTGGTCACAAAAGTAGATGCCTACTTATAAAAATCTGTTAACGGCACGGCACGTCACAACTACCCATTTAGGAAGATTACCAAGTCATGCAGAAGTGCAGTGCTTAACTTTTGGGAGGACTAAAGAGGAACTAACAACAAATGGAGACAGAAGGGGATCTACAAAGTAGGGGACTGCAGCTGGGGTCATTTCCCATATAACAACTGAGTATTGCCAAGAGGGAAAAAAGCCTGGAGGCATGCTTCCCACTCGGCTATGCTTCTTAATGAAAAACAAAACCAAACCTCAATGCCACACTCCCTGAGAAACAGCTTCATTAATCCTACCTGAGGGAGCGGGCTCTTCCTGTCTCTCTCATTTCCCTAACCACCTGTTGTGCTCTTTCCCAAAGTGAGGCACTGGTGTTCAGTTTGTAATGCTGTGTCCACCGCACTGTGCCGACGCAAAGACTCCTTGGCTCCCCCAGGTCCAGCAGAGGCTGAAGCCAATGGTGTAACAAAAACCACTTAGGGAAACACAGCAGCCCATCAACAGATAAAAGCCAAGATCCAGAGAGAAGTTTTCTACTCAGCTGAAGCTCTGGCTCTATTCAGAATTCGAACTACCAACCTGATGGCCCTGGGAGAGGCTTAGGGTATGGCTCCCCTGCTGGCAAACTAAAAAAGCAGCACAGCTTGCTCTTTACAGCCCCCAGACAGGCCTGAGGTGAGGGTGCCCCATCTTTCACATCTTCCTATGGAAGAATTCTACCCCAAATAAGTCAGTTCTAAGGAAAACCACCCCCTTCCAGAGGTACTTATACTCTACCTTACAAGAAACAGGATGCTTTCCCAGGACTTTGGTGAAGTCTATCAGAGATTCATAAGTCTTCTGGCTGGTCATTGGTGTTTTAATGACCTGGAAATGCAAAGCAGAGAATTATGACCAGAATTAGCAAACAACTGCAACACAACGATTCAAGAAAACACTGATGTGAAAGTGTCTACCCAGAAGGTGGCAAAAATCATCTGTTTCAGAATACAAGGATCTCAAGCCAGAAACAAAGAGCTGACCAAAATGTCCACTTTAAGACAGTGAGGTACTACAAAATGTATAAGATCAAGGCTTAAAAAATAAACGTGTATGTGCGGAAGACAGTTTTATAGACCTTGTCCCCGAGACCGACTGGGGTTCAAATATCCATCACACCACTTACTGGCACAGTGATCTTGGGCACAGTTCTTGAAATTGAAATGACTCTGAATTCACTCCCTCCACCTCAAAGAACCAAGGTGAGGGGACAGTCGAATTAGATTAGGAGGTAAAGCATTAAGTGCAGCTCCTAGGAGGTGTACAGTGCTCGGTAAATGCTGTCTTTTCTTACTGTTTTACTTGGTATTGTTAATTTATTTCATGGAAGTAACTGGATGTCTACTGACTGTGACAACACCCCTTCAAGTACTCTGCCTGGAGTGCCAGCTTCCCCTAGTCTAGATGAGGAGAATGTATCCCAGGAAAACAGAGTGATTTGCCCAAGTCACAGGTCTTCTGGACATTCTGATGAGTATCCCTCTCCCACACAGATGCCCTAGAGCCCACCAGCTCCCTTTGCATCAGAACAGGCTTATCCCACAGAAGAAGGTTTTCATTTCCAGCACACCTGCCAGGCACCTGGGGAAGGCTCCTGGCAGCCCTCTGGACCCATGAGGTGCAAGCATGCAGGCAAAAAAAAGTACAGCTGCTCCCCGCTCCCCCATAGTGGCCCACTGGCACTCCAGGAGGTCATCTCCCCCACCCCCACCCCCACCTGGCAGTCAGCCCCCAGGACACATTTAAAGAATTCAGCGGTCAAGAACTAGATTTTGGTAAATAGAGACCCAGGTGAATTTGAACTTAAGTGTATCTATAACTTAAATGCCAGTTAATAAAGAACTTCAATGAGAGTCAAAGCAAACTGGCTTGGCTTTCCCATTTGACCCTTCATATGAGATTAGACAACTCAATCAACCCCTGTGCCTCACTCTCTACTATGAAACAGGGATAATGATACTTGATATAGCCTCCACCTTGTAAGAGGTCTGTGTGGCTTAATAAGCTAGTAGTGTCTGTGCAGGATGAAAGGTGCTATATAAATGAAGAGAATTATTACCATCCATCTTTTAATGTGATTACAATTCGGGGTGTGTGGTATGTTATGACACTAAGGGAAGTGAATGAGCAGCACAGAAAAAGGCACCACAAACATGGGGATGAGGAATGGGATGAGACAGACCAGAAACTACTCTGCAAACACCATAAATCAAACAGCAGTCCAAGAGTTATCCAAAAGGAAGTATAAAAAGGTCTCCAATAGAACCCCACAGGTTAAACTAGAACAAAGGTTGCTAATTATAAAGTTTCAAGTATAATTTGTTGATTTAAAGGAGTCAGCAGTAAAGATTTTTTAAACAGAAGGATGCATATTTATTCATCCATTTAACAAACAGCAACATACTACAGATACTCTGTTTATAGTTCCAATATAGTCTGAAAAAATACATCTTGTCCCAAGTAAGGAGAGCTGCTCAATTTAGGATACGATTTATTTTTGTGCTCACCACCAGCGACACATATGTGAACACCTAAAAATAAAAACTGAATAAAGAGCACTTTTTTTTAGAAAACATTTTCTAGGGATGCCTGGGTGACTCAGTGGTTGAGCGTCTGCCTTTGGCTCAGGGCGTGATCCCAGGTCCAAGGATCCAGTCCCACATCAGGCTCCCTCCAGGGAGCCTGCTTCTCCCTCTGCCTATGTCTCTGCCTCTCTCTGTGTCTCTCATGAATAAATAAATAAATCTTATAAAAACATTTTCTACAAAATAGTAAATTTGCTAAGCATTAGCTGTTAACCAACATGCTACATTTCCAAAAACATAAGATATTAGATAAACACAGTTGAAAACAACATTAGAGTTTGAAGTGAATCTATACAATGTGTCTTTATCTCCAAAATACTGGTACCTGTCACAGTAACTAAGGAAAGTGACTAGTCCTCAAGCACTGAAATGTTGAAAATTCCATTCCACTTCTTTACTCTTTTCTGCCTAAGGATAAATGCAGTTTTTTTTTATTCCTTGCACCACCACCCCCTCATGCCTCAAGTTCTTCAAAAACATCCTTAGGAAGGGAGAGAACATTGGAAGAGGCTGAAGAGCAATGTTAGCAGAATAAATAAATTCCTATCGCAGGTCAGAGCTGTCTTTGAAAGGAAACTAAGGAAATGCAGTCATAATTAAAGTGGAGGCGAATGCTTATGGGAAGGGGAGGTGCCGAGGGCGTGTGAGATGAAGGATGGAAAAGGCTGGCAGGAGAAGGCACCAGTGGAGAAAGCAAACCCTGCGACTCTCCCAGGGAGTCCTGGCCAATCCCCGGAGGTCTGCTTGGCTCCACATCCCCCACACTTCACACGGCAGTAACTCTTCAACCCCAGAATAAATGCTACTTTAATAGCAGCTGCTCCTCAGGCCCTGTAATTAGCCTCGTGTAAAAGGCAAGTTGCCACATCTCAGGTGCAAATTGTCTATGTGACTCGTCTCTCTGTACCCAAGTCTCCAAGCAAGCAGAAACAACCCAAAGAAGATCACTGGGAGCCCACTCCCCTCCATCTCAAGGGTCTGCGCTCAGGAGGTTCAGGCTATAGGGAGCTGCTTTAATAGTTGGGATCAGAACACAAGGGAGATGTGCCTCATCTGGGGACAATAAATACTAAGGCCCTGTGACCTGAGCCAGAAATCAACCCAGCAATGCTGGACAAGGGGGTACAGTGGCTCCTATGTAAAACCAGGCTGATAAAACTCCACTTACAGCCTAGAGCAAACTGACCTCACTGAGACAGTATAAACGTGTGGCTCTGCCCTCTGTGGTCTCATCAGCCAGTGGTCTGTACTGCTGTCTTCCTACTCAGGTGCCTCTTCTCTGCACTGCCCATCACATATGGCACAAATACATAAATGACATTCCACAAAGTTAGCAGCCCTCCTGGACATCACTGGTCAGACCACTGGGCTGTGAAGAGACAAAGTACAAAGGCCTTCCTAGATCTCAGGTGCTTTCTTCTGGCTCTCAAAGGACAGAGAAATGCTGTGGCCTGAGAAATGCTAGCCCAAAGACAACCTTCCACCCTCCTGTTAAAATCCACCCAAAGCAATCCCCAGCACAAAGGGTATGACTCAGGGAGCAGGACTGGGAAAGTTGGCAGAGCAAGCAGGCACATGCAACACCCGCTGACCTCCACAAGCTTCATCAAGGGTACTGGGTTGAAGAAATGGAGTCCGGCGAATCGGTCCTGTCTTGTGGTGGCATTGGCTATGTTGGTGATCTGCAGAGAGGAAGTGTTGCTGGCAAAGATGGTGTGTCTGTGGAGAGAAAGATGGTGAATTCATGGAAACAAACAGGACTACTCTGGATGTGATGCACAAGGCCATGGCCTAGCATCCAGATCTGTCGTCTTGACTCCTAGAGGAAGTGAGGGAAAAGAGATCTTCACACAAGAAGCTGAAATCAAGTGACTAGTTTCTTTTCTTTTCTTTTTTTTTTTAATTCATGATAGTCACACACAGAGAGAGAGAGGCAGAAACACAGGCAGAGGGAGAAGCAGGCTCCATGCACCGGGAGCCCGACGTGGGATTTGATCCTGGGTCTCCAGGATCGCGCCCTGGGCCAAAGGCAGGCGCCAAACCGCTGCGCCACCCAGGGATCCCCACTAGTTTCATTTAAAGTTTGAAATTTTGGGCCGCCCGGGTGGCTCAGCGGTTTGGCGCCGCCTTCAGCCCAGGGCATTGATCCCAGAGACCCAGGATCGAGTCCCACATTGGGCTCCCTGCATGGAGCCTGCTTCTCTTTCTGCCTGTGTCTCTGCCCCTCTCTCTGTGTGTGTCTCTATGAATAAATAAATAAAATCCTTAAAAAATAAAGTTTGAAATTTTAAATTAGGTAATTTAAACTCACCTGTTTCAAAGGCATATTTAATCCTACCAGTCTTTCATTTATTTTTAGGAGCAACATTTCTCCACTTTTATTAGTTGATTTTCATGGTATGTGGGGGAAAACGGAGGCTGCTACTTAGTCAATCTCAGTCACAAAATGAAACCCTAAGTGAGCACGGATTAATGAAGGAAAGGATGCACCACAAACCCTCAAAGTTAACAAGAGACCTAAGTCATTAAGATCTTTTCCCCTCAAGTGAAAAGCCTTAATTTTCACTAAATGGGAATTAAACTGAAGACAGAAGAAAGCCAACATGGTCCAGAAACAGCTTCAAGGTTGCACAGGTAGATCTGGGGAAGGAAGGATACATGTACATGGTATCTTGATAGTTCAAGATAGTCTGCTTATAAGATATCCCAAAAAAGCAGGGGTGCCTGGGTGGCTCAGCTGGTTGAGCATCCAACTCTTGATTTCAGCTCCGATCATGATCTCAGGGTCCTGCAATGGAGCCCCACATCCAAGTTAAGATTCTTTCTCTTCCTGTCTGTTGCTCCCCCAGCCTATTCACTCTCTCAAAAAGAAAAAGAAAAGGAAAAGGAAAAGGAGAAGGAAGGAAGGAAGGAAGGAAGGAAGGAAGGAAGGAAGGAAGGAAGGAATCTCCTTAAAAAAGAAGTACCATCCCCGGCTTGGCTTGGCTCTCGTTTCAGAAAAAAGAACAAAAAAAAAAAGAAGTACCATCTTTTTTTGTGTACATAATATTTATTTTTCAAAATCTGTAATGACTGAAAACAAATTCAATTTTTAAAGAGCACAGGAAAGCGGGGTGCCAAAGGCATTACAGGCACAAAGACAAGCAAGACTTCTAGGCTTTCCTATAGCGCCACCTTGTGGGTTCACATACATAAAACAGCCTAATGCTAATTAGAACCATACTGGCCAGATCAGTGCAGGAAGGGGAGTGGTACCTTACTGACCAGATTTGGGGGTTCTAGCTTACCCAAAAGGCAATACTACAATCTGCCTGACGTCAGGGGTGAGTGGGAGAAGAAACACAAGTAAGGATGACATAAGCCCTGTTCGGATGCACACCACAGACCACAGCAGTAGGGCCATGGGGCCGCCCCAAGGCTGTGCTGGCAGGGGCTGTTATACTCATAATGTGGTACCTTTCAATAGGTACCTTTCAATTCAGTTTCAATACAACTGAAGGGTGACTTGCATGCAGAAAGGAGATAGGCAGGCACACTGGAGAGCACATTTCATTAAAGGACTTTATCAAAGCCCAGTCCCGAGCGTCTCCAGTCCGAGGCACTCCCAGTATACATGTTAGCAGAAGGGGCAAGATGCTCCTCACAGACCTCTACCTCCCCATCTCCCAGTCAGCTGGGCTGGCTCTGCACCCAACAGCTCTCGCACTGCCTTCTTCCCACACAAACACAATGTTTGTTGTGACATATTAAACCTACTGGGTTGCCTTATCTTCCACGAAAAAGTACACTCAGACGTTTTCCTTGGAACACTGGACTCTTGGACAGTCTTTGGTTCTTCCCTTTCTGACACTCAGGTACCCAAAACACTACTTTCTTCTATGTACTAACAGACAATCGACAGCACAAACATAGTGATCATCAGCAACGCCCCCAAGCCTTAGTGTGGAGAACTCAAGCGAGGCTGGCAGGGAGTGCGGCAGACAGGAGAGGAGGACAGGACCCAGCTGGCGCTCACTGTGGACCTAGGCCAAGCTCTTTGTGTGCCTTCCTCAGACTACGAGAGTTGTGTTCCTTTCCAGGGTGTCAGGGCTGCCGTCAGGAACATGGCCACTAGCACGTACGCTCCTCTCTTGTTGCAGGAGTCACTACAGAACGAAACAGTCAAGGATACCTCAGTGTAGCTACTTAAACGAAACACAAAACTTAGTAGGTGTGCAATAAAGGTGGTGGTCTAAAATGAACACAAGAGTGTAGAGAAGGGACAGCTGATGGCCAAAAGCAAGGTCACATCTATGGTGTGCCCTTTCCCGTGTCACATCTGTGTGACATAAGCCTGCCTGAAAGTGCCTAGTACAGTACCTGACACACAGGAGGCCCTCAGGAGATGGAGCCAAATTAAATTAACATCCTAAACAACTATGTAAATAGATACCGCTACCCCTATTCTGCAGAGATCACTAGGGGAACTAGTCTTGAGAGACTTAGAGCTGGGAAGGTCTTGGAAATTATTCACTCCTAAGTGCTCATTCCAATTAGAGGGGAAAAAAACTGAGGGCCAGAAAGGTTTCATGACTAAGGACAGAGAGAGAAGAGGTGGGGACATGGCCCCAGGCCATCTGACTTTCCCCTAACAGTCCTTGCATTACTCACACTGACACGAGGGCAGTCAGACCTGCTAATGTCACTAAGGAATGACCAACATTTTAATAAAGGCCAATTTACTTGACTAAACCTCTCCTGGGGTGGAGGGTGCTGTTATTATTTCTGAGGGCTCCCTGCTCACTGGGGAGCCAATATCCGTACCAAAGAGTTTTCTGTTTCTGCAGTCCCTAAATGTCAACATAAAGAGCATAAGCACAGTCATCAGCAGAGTGACATACAGGTGACAGACGGGTCTCTTCTTTTGTCAGGGACAGGGCTTCTCCAGACACCAGGCCATACATCTATGAGGGCTGACATTCCAGCAGGCTGGCAGGCATGTGTCCCTCTTCAGCCACTCACTGCTCACTGGCTGCCTAAGAATTACTTCTGTCATATAATCTTATTCTGACTCAGTTCTAACCAAGAAGGGTGAAGTGTGGCTAATGGCTAACCAAGCCCCAAGGAGAACACGAATAAATCAGCCAGGTGTCACAACTGCCAAAAGCCCAAAGTCAAATACAAAGGAAGGCTTGGGACTCTGTAACCAAAAACTCGCTGCTGCTCATTGGCACAGCCAGTCCTGAGTCCCAGGCACCGGTATGCCTAACCTACATGGGGCTGACTCTCCCCTCCCAGCTTTTGCCAGGAAGCCTGGAAAGGAACTCAATGCTCCTGTAATGCTCCCAAGTGTTTTGACTTAATCCAGCTACAGCTCAAAACAGGATAACAAAGGAACTTTGTGTAGACAGGAAGGCACTCCCTTCAATGGCACCACTCTGTATGTTCCACTCAAACTACTCTGAGGTTCCTCGGCAGACATCTGAGGACATGCCCAAGCCTCTTCATCCTCTGGCCTGGGAAAGCCCATGGTCCAGACATTGCAAGAGACAGAAAACTGTCCCTGAGAGGACCCTCCACTTTACTGTGGGAAATTCCACCCTCATTTGGGGACAAAAATCAGATGAAGGCAGCCCAAGCCTTGGGAAGCAGTCTGGGAGCGGGTGGATGGAGAACAGGGGAAATTGTGTCATGTCTTCTGAAAACAGCTTTAAGGGAGCAGAAAGAGAAGTGGGCTTGGTGTCAAAAGACTCCCTCCCGGGAGGAAAGCCCAAGCCCAGGTATGGGGCCCTCAGACCCAGCAAGAACACCCAAGGGTCACGTACTCAGAGGCAAATTTGTCCAGCCTCTTGAAGAGCTCGTTTTTCGCCTTCAGATTCTCCACGATGGCCTCCACCACCAGGTCCGTGCTATGGACTACGGATGCCGCGTCCGTGCTGGTCGATATGCTGCTCAGGGTCTTCTCCACAAATTCATCGCCCGCCTAACGGTGGAAGGAAGAAGAGAGCACTCACTGGACCCACCGGACAACAGTGCATGATCTGCTGCTAAGGCAGAAGGAGAGAGGAGGGTGAGGACAGGGGAACATGTCCCACATGGAACCCAGAGTATCCAAAAACTCTGAGAAATAAAACTCCCCACATATCTGCTTAGGGACGATGGCATCTCACATACTTCTAGACACGAGCGCAAGAATTAACTGGGAACATCCCAAATGCTGGTTAACAATTCACTGCCGTGTACAGGCCGTAATCCTTCACGCTCTCTGTCAGCTCGGCTCCAGTTACTACAGGGTCCTCTTGAGGCACCTGTCTGGGCCTGCAATCTATCTGCCATCTCCATGCACAGTTGCAGGAAATACGTCCTGAGATGTGACCTTCCGGCAAAGAGTAAAAGCTTAGTTCACAGCACCACTCAGTCTGAGAAGTGGTGCTAACTATTCTTCTCTACTAGAGGCAGACAAGAGCGGAGTTAAGGGCAAGAGAGGGTGAGAGCGTTGGACTTCGGGGTCATTCTGCAAGAAGTAATCGCCCATCACGGGCCAGCTACGGGGCTTGCAAAAACACATCAGACACAGCCTCTGCTCACAGAGAGCTCGCAGTCCCACCTCCATCTGACCTGTGACCCCAGGTTTCCACAAACAGACCTCAGGGCAAAAGACAGCATCTCTATCAACTGCCATTTTATCTCAAATGGAATCTGTGCCTGGGTCATCAAAAAGGTCATCATCAGGAAAGGCAGACAAAACCATCATGGAATAGAACAACTCCTAGAGCTGTTCAGCAGAAATATACTGTAACATGAGAGGGCAGTTTAGATTTTCTGTTGGCTGTGCTATAAAAACTGAACAGGTAAAATTCATTTTATATAATCCAATCCATCTAAGGCATTACAATTTTAGCATGTAATCAATATAAAAAGCATTGAAATGTTTTATATTCTTTTCTCCTCTCAAGTCTCTGAATTCTGGTGTCTGCCTTGCAAGCACAGCATACCTTGATTCACACTAGCCCCACAACACACGCCCCACAGCCGCTTATAGTTAGCAGCCACCGTGCTGGTTGGTGCAGAGCCAGTGCGTAGGGCTTGTCAACCAGAGCAAGCTGGAGCTCACACGTCCCTCCTCCACCCACATCCCCGGCCAGAGATGAGAAACACCGAGAGAGGACACTCCTGAGGAGTCACTCGTCAGGAGGTGGGCATCTTGAGCATGGGCACTATTTTTTATTTATTTTTTATCCTCAGGGCCTGTGCCCAAAGGGGAAAAGCAGCAGAAGTTTGCAGAGCAAACAAATGAAAAATGCAGATTACCTGGGTTCAGACTCACTCTGTCCTCCACTCCAAACAACAGCCCAGGGCTCTTAAAAATCTCACCTGCCTGGACCCTCATCACAACATGCCCTACCTTAGGTCCCCCTATCATTAAGAATATGGGGGGACAGGTGACAGAGATGTTAATGTGCCTGTGAAGGAGAGGGTAAAAATTAACTCCACTCCTGCCCCTCTAATTTTTGAACAATGACTACATATTAAGAAAATACAAGTCAAAACTACAGTGAGATACCATGTCACCCCTGATGATGGGCTATTATTATGAAAAAAAAGAAAGAAAGAAAGAAAGAAAGAAAGAAAGAAAGAAAGAAAGAAAGAAAGAAAGAAAGAAAACAGCAAGTATTGGCCAGGATGTGGAGAAATAGGAACCTTCATACACTACTTGTAGGAATGTTAAATGGTTTAGCCACTATGGAAGACAGTTTGGTGGTTCCTCAAAAAGCCAAACACAAGACTGTCATATGACCCAGCAATTCTACTTCTAGTATATACAAGAAAGAACTGAAGGAGGAGTAGACAGACAGTGTATCAACACTCACTGCAGTATTCACAATGGCCAAAAGGTGAGAACCCAAGTGTCACTGACAGATGAATGGCTAAACAAAATGTGGTTGGATACATACAATGGAATATTATTCAGGCAGGAAGAAGAATGAAGTTCTGATGCATGCTATAAACTGGATGAACCCTGAAGACAGTACAACAAATGAAATTAATCAGTCACAAAAGGACAAATAGCTTGAGTCCACTTATATGAGGTCCCTACAAAAGGCAAATTCAGAGACAGAAAGTAGATTTGAGGTTACCAGGGGTTGGGAGGAGGAGGGAATGAGGAGTTACTGCTTAATATGTATAGCGTTTCTCTTTAGAAAAATGGAAAAGTTTCGTAAAGAGTGGTGATGGCTGCACAATAGTGTGAATGTAAGGAGATCAATCTTAAGCAACTTTAACAAGGTGGCAAAGGTAAACCACAATTCACCTGGTTGATTTCCTCAGTATTTCGAATTAAACATAAAGGTCCAATGAGAAAGGGTCAGTAAACCAGAGTTCCCCACCTTCTAGACATTCCTCAAGCTCTCATACCCCCTCTGCTGGTGGAGCGTGAGAATGACACTCTGTATTCTCTGGTAACTACATTACCAATGCCTGTAAGATATTATCTAAGCAATCAGAATTTTCTATCTAAATGCAATGTTTATTGTATCATTCTCTTTTTAATGTGTAAGTACCAAAATTCTCTTCCTATTTCTGCTCTCTTCTATCAGTATGACAAAACAGGTGATCTTCAATCCCAAATTCTCAGGGGACAGAATGAGTTTACTACCCGCAGAAACCTTCTCCCTGCTTCAAAACCTACCCAACAATATGGTTATTTACTTCTCCTGTTTTGTACTCAGTTCCTCACAGAACATTCAGGGATTATGTTATTTATACTGGTCTAAAGTTATGGGAAAATGAGCTTTACTCAACAAATTGAAAAAGCAAGCAAAGGCCACCAAGAGTGTTATGTTTGGAGGACTGCTCTTGAGGTCACATAAAACAAAAAATTACCTTGGGGTTTTCTGCAAACTTCTTCTTGGCCACTCTCCTAAGGCTTTCCTCAATCCCCTTCTTAGATTTTGCCAGTATGTCCTCTGTCTGGTCCACCAACACTACTGTGTGGCCAGTTGCTGCAGCAACCTAGAGTAAAGAAAGAAAAAAGAAACATAAAAGTTAAAAAAAAAAATAGAGTTTTGTATTTCATACAAACTCTGCCTCTATTCTCTTTAAAATACCAAGTAAACATAATAAGCCAACATCAACTGAACAAACACTATTTGCCAGGCACTGCTCTAGAGCCTTTACACGGAAGACAAATTCTCAAAAACACCTTATAAGGTTAAGTATGTGCACCATCATCACACAACAGGTAGGCAGCAGAGCTGGGATCTGAATCAAGGCTTTGAAGGCCACACTAGAACTACTCTCCAACTGTCCAATAAGGGAGCCACCAGCCATATGTGGCTATTTAAATTAACGGAAATTGAATAAAATTAAAAATCCAGTTCCTTGGTTGCACAAGCCATATTCCAAGTGCTCGACGGCCCATTCAGAGCACCTATCCCCCACCCACCATCTTTTTTCCTTAAAACTGGAGCATCCTGTGCAGCTTGACTGCTTAGTTCATCTCTTCTGTAATCCCTAAACCAGTAATAGGTAAGACTTCAATGATGATGGCAAAAAGATTCAGAGGACCAGGACACCTGCAGAACTCAGTCGATTAGGCATTGGACTCTTGGTTTTGGGTCAGGTCATGATCATGAGACTGAGCCCACCATGTAAGGCTCTGTGTGGAGTCAGCCTGAGATTCTCCCTCTCCCTCTCCCCTTGCTCATGTGTGCACTAACTGGCGCAAATATTATTATTATTACTCTCAAATAAATTTTTTAAAAAAAAGATTCCAAGGACTATTTAGTGACACAACTTCCATGAACATAGGTCGTTGGTGATCAGCCAATTTAGAGGAGCAATTCCCCAACCTACCTTGGCTGAAATTCTGAGGGTACATTTAATGCAGGTGCCCAAAGTTCACCTGAAGCCAGCTTAGTTTAGCCACATGTAGTGACAAGTCAATCCCTTTTTCATCACAATTTGCCAACAGCTTTGGCAAGGACTGTGGAATACATAGTGTGGCTAAAAGTAGGTCACTGGGTTACATTACAGGTAGGCATTAGACTCAGTTCAAGCCATAAGTAAGAAGACAGACGTGGCCTACCACAAACATAAGTATACAGGATGCCAACACAATTGAGATGCCCCTCAGGGTCCAAGAAGACCCCCACAGAACCAAGGCTCTAAAATTTCTGTTGATCAACAGAACACAGGAGATGAACAGGTTGGCTGAAATGAACCTGCCCAGAGATGACAGTAAGAAACAGTTTTAGACCCTGTTGTGATGCAAGATTTTTGAAACCAGGCAACCAAAATTCCAAACTGAAAACCAGAGACAAAAAAGTAAAAGAACAAAACTCAAAGGCAAAGAGTTCCAATCCCCTGAGCCAAGACTTCCAAAGAACACTTGTAAAAGTGTTAAGATGGGGTTTACGTGGAAGCTAATTACAACAGCACCTCTGGGTTCAGCCTGAGAAAGCTTCCTACCGAGGCTTCAAGTCTGAGCCTGTGGAACCTATGGGCAGGAGAATCAATACCGCCAGTGCCCCAGAGCCTGCCTGGAAACCAAGACAAGAGAGCACCACGCGAGGACAGGAAGATCTGCTAAGCACCGCTGGGTAACGAGAATCATTTTGATAAAAGGACAGAGGCATCCAGTGAACTTGCCTGGCTGGCAGAAACACAGGCTGCAGGCAGGCAGCGTGGCCCACGTAAAGCAACCATCAATCCAGAGAGCAGGCTTTCTCCCAGAGTAACAGCAGACTGAGGCTCATCTTGTCAACACCTCAAGTCACGTGGCACAAATTTGAACCCCTCATTAATTCAGAGTGAAAAAAAGCAAGAGCAAAATTTAGAAACTCTGCAGAAAAAGCAACACAACAGGCCCAAGACTGTTATCCTTAGAAAGGCCCCGGGCCTTTGCAGAGTTTCCATCCTTCCCTGACAAGAAGGGCTCGCTGGACCTGAAACTGCTTAGGCTCTGCGGTTTTTGCTGAACACCTACCTGCTTTCCTTCTAGGGGGCAGGAATTCTGCTATGTGCCAGGCAGAGAGTACCTGTGTGACCAGCCCCAGTAACAACCCAGGGCCCTGGGTCTCCAATAAGCACCCCTGGAAGAGGTTTCACATGTGCCATGACAACCTGTTGCTGGAGGAACCGAGTGTGTCCTGTGTGACTGCACAGGGAGAGGACTCTGGAAGCTTGCCCCTGCTTTCCTCCAGACTTTGCCCCTTGCACAGTTCTCTCTGTTGTTTTTGTTTTGTATCCTTATGCTGAAATAAACTGTAGCCAAGAGTATAATGATATGCTGGGTCCTGTGACTAACTCCCCAAACCTGGAGGAGTGGGGGCATTTGGTGGAGGATCCAGACACAGAAACTAAGACAACAAATCTCAAATCCCAGATGCAGCTGGAGATGAAAGTAAATTACTTTGAGGCAGGCACCCCTGGGGAGCAACAGCTGAGGGTAGGTGTGATGACCACTGATGGGGCACCTTTCTTGCAAGGTGGGAATGAGCAGAGTACCAGCGTAGGGATTTCCCATTTTTGTTTTGGCTCCTATGAGAGTTCCTGTGGAATGACACAAAGTCAATTTTACTTTGTCCCTCTCCATCTCTGACCTAGATCATCCTTTGAATAGGCCAGAAAGGATTCCCAGATTTCTACCTGCCTAGGTCCTGGTCTACTTTCCCCCTCTTTACCTCCAGCAGGCATCACCCAGGCTTTTTTGCTCCTCAAGGAGTTAGAGATAGCCATAAAGAAGTGGGGTGTGAGGGACAAGTGAGGGGTGATATTACCTTTTTTCCAGAAACCCACTTTCAAAGTTAGTATGTCATGTTTGGTTGGGAGTCATGGGGCATTTTTGGTTATGTAACAGGTAAGCCACAATGCTTTCCTTAGACAGTTGACACCTGAACAGCTTGGGGTTAGGGGTGCTGACTCCTTCTGCCTCGCCCCCTGCACTATTGAAAATCCACAAACAACTTTTGACTCCCTCAAAACTTAACTACTGTTGACCACAGGCCTTACCACTAACCACTAACACATATTTTGCGTGCTTCACATATTATATACCGTATTCCTAAAATAAAGCAAGCTAATCAAAAGGACAATGTATTTACAATTCTGTAAAAAAAATAGGGTTGCCTAGGTAGCTCAGTCAGTTAAGCATCCGACTCTTGATTTCAGCTTAGGTCATGATATCACAGTAGAGACATAGGTAGAAAAGACATTCTTATTTAAACCCAAAGTGGATATGGTTAGGTCTGAATAAAGAAAATATAGGCAAAAAAGAGAAAATTAAATTCGCCTTGAAATATTTACTATTTTATGAAGCAGCTTTAGTGCAGGTCACAATTTGAGTAGAAACAAATTAACAATACTACATAACTTCAGGTCATTGCAAGTTATAGCAACATTTTCATTCTACCCACCTGCATAGAGCAATGCACCCTGATCTTCCAGTCCCTTGCAATGATTTATTGCACACATACCCTAAGGACACTAGGTCAGCAGTATCTTGAGGGCAACTTCAAGCCCTCTTTGTCTTTGCAACTCCAAGTGCCTGGCCCATAGTCAGCACTTCAATGTTTACTTTTTAAATAAATGAACCAAAAAACAAACAATATTAGATGCTTAATAAAATTTCCACATGAGTCCAATGTTCTTTGACCGTATTTATCTACCCTAAATGGGGTTAGTATTCATTCCTCTCAACTGCTGTACGTCCAAATTGTTCAGCACTGAGATAGATTCAGGGTGCAAGCAGTCTATCCCCTGCCCCCATGAATTCTAGGTCAGACCTGAAAAGCTGCACGACTCTGATCGTCTCAGTAAGCTGAGGCAGTTTGGCTAGACAGCCACAGGCCACTTAATAAAGGCCAGCTTGTTTCTTTCTAAATTATTAATGCACCTGTCTTATTTCTCCTATGGGATCCCTGAGAGCTGGGAGAGCTTCCAGAAGTTAACAGTCTCTACCAACAATTATCAGAAAGAACAAAAGCCCTTAAAAAAAAAAAAAAAAAAAAAAAGGCCAAATGCAGCAAAATGAAGAGATGCAATGTACCAAGCATTTACTATGCGCCAGGCACATACTTTGCATTTTCCAACATTATTTCTGATCAGTCCAACAACCCTGTTGAAGCAGACATCATCTCTGTTTTGTAAAAGAAGGAATTAGAGAGATTGAATCACTTGGCCCAGTATCACTCAGCTGTTAAACTGTGAAGCCAGAGTTCAAATTCCAAGGCTGCCTGGCTCCAGAAATTTTCTTGTAATCTAGTTAGAGGGAGTACAAGGAATGCTGTCATATTTGCTGAGACAATCAGATTTCAAGATACAATAATAATAGCATTTTACAAAAATTGCTTACTTTTTTTTTGTATTCTCCTTCCCCCATGCCTTCTTTAGTAACTCTTATGGATTTGGTGACATCTATAAAAATTCCTCTTAAATAACATGTCAGTTCTTCCCCAAACTGGAGTCCTAATACACTTACACAGTCCTTATGAAAATGGCAGCACAATTCCATTTTGTAGATGAGGTAAACTGGGGCTTAAAGAGGTTCAGTAACTTGTACACTATCCCATGGTTAGGGTTAACAAGTGGTTTAATAACACACAGAAGCAGCCTTCAGTTCTATCAAATCACATTCATATTCTTGTATGACATGTATTCATGACTGAATAAGGTCATATTCACAGCAAAAATGAGCAGATAAACAAGAACATCCATCCAAACAAAAGACATCGGCCATGTGAGCATTAAAGCCTCAAAAGACACCTGAAATACCCTATGATTCTAGGACAGTTCTCAAAGTGTGGGTTCTGGACCAGCAGCACCAACCTCATCTGGGGAGGTGTTAGAAATGCAAATTCTCAGACTCCACTCCCAACCCAATATATCACAAACTACGGGTTGGGGCCAGAATTTTAGCAAAGCCTTCCTGTTGATTCTGATGGTCTAAGATCTGTGCTCAAATCTGGTCCCAGATTAAAATCAGCTGGGGAATATTTAAACCAACCAACGTCCCAACCTCATCTGCAGATACCCTGATTTATTTAGTGTGAAGGCACTGAGATTATGACCTGAGCCAAAACCAAGAGTTAGATGTTTAACTGACTGTGCGCCCTTAGGCACCCTTCCCTTTTAAGATTTATTTATTTTAGAGAGAGAACTCAGGAGCACACACACAAAAGAAACTCCCTCAGATGATCCTAATAGTGCAGCCCAAGTGCTAAAGTGTCACTCTAAAATAAAGAACTTATCTACCCTGGTTCCTATCCCCACCCACCCCAGCCCTTCTGGGTTGCCAACTATCTCCTCAAACCACTGAGTTTCCTAGGGAAGAAATCCCTTGAGAAACTCCACAACAAACCGAAACCTGAGTCCACAGAGGTTTTTCCATCCCTAGTAACAACTACAGTTTAGAACACTTCCTATGTGCCACACATCAGGCCTATCCTATCTCATTTATTTAACCAATTCTCAAGTATCAAATGCCAATTTTTTTTAAGATTTTTTTTTTAATTTATTCATGAGAGACACAGAATGAGAGAGAGAGGCAGAGACACAGGCAGAGGGAGAAGCAGGCTCCATGCACCGGGAGCCCGATGTGGGACTCGATTCCGGGTCCCCGGGATCGCGCCCCGGGCCAAAGGCAGGCGCCAAACCGCTGCACCACCCAGGGATCCCTCAAATGCCAATTTTAATAAGGTATCACTTTATAGTTTTATAGTTTATTCTCTTGAAGGCAATTTATGAGATTAAAATCTGCAATAAAAGAGCATATAAAATTATTATTTTTGACATTTAGAACAGGAAAATTCATTATGCAGCTACCACTACTCCCACAGTGAATTACTGATCCCAAGACAGGATCTAGGCAATATAAATATCTATATCTTGAGCATTCTGCTAACCGCTGGGAGGCTCAGTTCTTCAGCATTCAGAGCGCTTACATCTTTACCAACTGCTAGTAACCATTCTATTCTCCCACTTCTTTTCAGAGCCTCAAAATCCTCTTTTCATAATGACTTTAGTTTGAAAAACAATGACCT